>NW_028274809.1:171411531-181411531 GCF_037043125.1 Eumetopias jubatus | reverse complement strand
GCTTTCCTGCAAAATGAAAAAAGTGAAAGAGGTAAAAAGTAATCCATACAAAATATAGCTAAAGAGAAAAGAGGTAACAGAGTCAATAGGACACATAAAGAAAAAATAGCAAAATAGTAGATTTAAACCTAACTGTAAAAATAATCACCTTAAACATAAATGGTCTAAACACCCAATTAAAAAGCAGATATTTTTAGATTAGATCGAAAACAAGACCCAACTTTATACTGCTTACAAGAAACACACTTTAAAGACACAAATACAATTAAGCTGAGTGTGGAAAAGGATAGAGCATGTTAATATTAATCAAAAGAGAGCAGAAGTGGCTATAATATCCAACAAAGCAGATTTCAGAGCAAAGAAGGTAACAGAGAGAGAGAGCGCCGCCATTTCATAATGGAAAGGAGTCAAAAGAAACTATGGCATAATATGCCTCATAGACGCCAAAAATCCTGACAAAATTTTAGCAAATCAAATCCATCAATACAAAAAAGGAGATTTATCTAGGTGGAGTTGATCTGATGAACGCAAGCAAGGTTGGTATAACATTTGAAAGTCAATCAGGGTCATTCGCCATATTAACAAAATAACAAAAGATAAACCATTTAATTAGCTCTGTAGGTGCAGAAAAAGCACTTAACACAATTCAACATTCATTCCTGATATGAGCTCCCGGAAAACTAAGAATAGAAAGGAACTTTCTCAACATGGTAAAAGGCATCTATGAAAAATCTATAGGTAACATTCTTCACAGTGAAAAACTCAAGATCAGGAATAAGGCAAAGATGTCTGCTCTCATCGCTTCTATTCAACATTATGCTGGAGGCCTAGGCAGTGCAACAGGCAAGAAAAAGAAATCAATGGCATCCAGACTGTGAGGGAAGAAGTAAAAATGTATTTATTTGCAGATGATATAATCACTTGTGAAGGAAATCTGGTGAAATCTATAAAAGAGCTACTAGACTAGTGAGTTTAGGAAAGTTGCATAGTACAAGATCAATATATGAAAATTCATTGCATTTCTGTAAACTAGGAATGAATAATCCAAAACAGATATGATACAAATAAACATTAAAAATATCAAATACTTAGGGATATATCTGCCGAAAGATATGCAATGCCTGTACACTGAAAACTATAAAACACAGTTGAGAGAAATGAAAGAAGACCTAAATAAATGTATTTATGGGTCAGAAGATTAAATATTGTTAAGATGTCAATTCTCTCCAAATTGATCTATGGATTCAACACAACCTCAAACAAATCTCAGCAGGAATTTTTGTAAAAATACACAACCTGGGGCAGCTGGGTGGCTCAATCCGTTAAGCGTCCGACTCTTGGTTTTGGCTCAGGTCATTATCTCAGGGTTATGAGATCGAGCCCTGCATTGGGCTCCACACTGGGCCTGGAGCCTGCTTAAGATTCTCTCTCTCCCTCTCCCTCTGACCACCCCCTCCAGGTAACGTGCACTCTCTCTCTATAAAAAAAAAAAAGAAAGAAAGAGAAAAGAAAAGAAATACACAACCAAATTTTGCAATTCTTATGGAAATGCAAGGAACCTAAAATGCGCAAGGGAAATTTGACAAAGAACAAAAGTACTAGCTGATTCAAAAATTATTACAAAATTTACAGTAATAAGGATAGTATAGTATTACAACAAAGAGAGACATATCAAAGAAATAGAATAGAAAATCCAGAAATACATCTGTACATATATGGACAATTGGCTTTCAACAAAAGATCAAAGCTGATTCAGAGGAGAAAGGTTAACCTTTACAGGATAATATACATGTAAAGTGATATTTTTTTGCTTAAAAATTAAGGAAAGTATGCCGTTATTTCTTGGAGACCTTAGTTACCTTGGAGCAGAATTACTTTTTTTTTTTTTAAAAACAGCTCATTGAGTATAATTGATATACAGAAAACTTGCATATTTAATGTATACAATTTGATGAGTTTGGACATATGCATGCACCTGTGATACTCTCACAAGAATCAAAGTAATAAATACATCCATCACCTTCAAAATTTTCCTTGGATCCCTCCCCACCTTCTGTGTAAGACGCTTACCTTGAGATCTACCCTCTCAACAAATTTGTAAGTGTACAATACTGTATTATTAACTGTAGGCACTGTAGCACTATATTGTACAACAGGTCTCTATCATTTACTCATCTTGCATAAGTAAGACTATACCTATCAGAGAAGTCCCCATTTCCCTTTCTCCCCAGTCCCTGGCAACCACCATTCTATTCTCTGCTTCTATGAGTTTGACTATTTTAGGTTCCTTACATAAGTGGAATCATACAGTATTTGTCCTGAGACTGGCTTATTTCACTCGACATAGTGTCTTCCAGGTTCATCAGAATTACTTTCTTACAAGGAAAGTAACTTATGTGAGTGGCTAGTTCGTAGCTATTGGCTTCGGAAAGTGCTTGAGAGAGGTTTTTATTTCACAATGCTTAGCAAACCAGAGAGCTGCCGGACAAGTCACCTGGGGGCTGTTGGCCCCAGTGGCCTCACTCGCATGTCTGGTGGTTGGCTTTGGTAATGCTGGCTGCTGGGCCCTGTTTGTCCAGCATCTAGCAGGCAATCTCAGGCCTCTGTACCTGGAGGCTATATTCTAAAAGCAGTAAGAGAAGAGAAGCCCACACGAGCAGGCACTTTGCAAGCTTCTGTGTGAGTTCTCTTGGCCAAAGCAAGTCACATGGCCAAAGCCAGATTCAAGAGACAGAAACATACAGACTCCACTTCTTCATGGAAAGAGATGCAAAGAATTTGTGACCAATCTTGGAAATATAACCTGAGGTGGTTTAGCAGAACATATTGCCGAGGAGTGAAGAAGCTGGGGCCAATGCAGGTTTAGAGTTCTCATGACCAAAGATAACATGGGGGCTGAGGCTGGGTTGCAACAGTGATTACTTACGACCAAGGTGGTTTGAACAAAGCTGCTTAGGGAAAGCTGGGGACCACCTCTCCAGGATCCTTCTGGTCTCCCATATTCTTGGGATTCTGTGAGCATTTGG
The DNA here is from genome assembly GCF_037043125.1 of Eumetopias jubatus. Taxonomy (NCBI): domain Eukaryota; kingdom Metazoa; phylum Chordata; class Mammalia; order Carnivora; family Otariidae; genus Eumetopias; species Eumetopias jubatus. The sequence continues at coordinate 181,408,505 of NW_028274809.1, read as the reverse complement.
CATATGGCCATCTGCCACTTACCGAATCTCCGCATCTACCCCACTTCTGACATCTTGGGGGACGTTTTCCATCCCCCCAAGGCAGACGACTCTGGTTCTGCTGCCCTCTGTAGCTACAGCTCTTTTCATTGGTGGGTGCTTGGTAGCCTTGACTGTTAATAACACAGGCAAAGGAGTCTACATTCAGATCATGCCCACCTTCTTGCCTGGGAGGAGGACGATTCCTTCCCATCTTGCCAGGCTCCTACGGGAGCAAGAAAAAAAAAATCACAAATTAATATCTCAATAAATTATCCTGCCACATTTGTTTATGCATTAAATGTTGTGACTGTTTATCTTTCTTTGAAATTACTCCTGAGCTCCATGGAGCAGAGTATTTTGTCTTATAAAATTTATCATTGTGAAATTGCTTGTCGCCGCTCCTCCAGAAATGTCAGGTTTCTGAATTAGTAAAATGGAGCACCACAATAGAACAACTTTTCTTTATGAGTTGTGTAGAGCTCCATCATTTGGATTAAAGAGAAATATCCATTAGCATACCCAGGTGCCTAGATAGACATTTAAAACATTAACAAAAATTCTTTTAGCATTCGGGAGCTTCAGTTGATATTTTGAAAAAAAAAAAAGATACAAAGGAATATTCAGTTTCTAACCTTCCATTTTTTTTTCTCTGTAAACGAACAGACAACATACCCAGAGATGCGACCATACAGACCCTACAGAATCCAGGATAAACCACAGATCCTCTCCCCTTGGACTCTAGACATCTAGAGCGTGTCTAACGAACAGGGCCACCATGAACAGTTGTGGAGACCACCTGGATCTGTAGAGCTTGTCTACCCAGAGGGGTCAACGCTCTTTTCTAATTCTCCAGTAATGAGAAGTAGAAATTGGGGCTGGAAAGTGAGTGTTGGAGTGTGCATGAATTTATATTTGTGTGTTCAAATAGAACCGTGGTGTTTTCAGGGTCCCGCCAATGTCCATTTCTCTTCCCCTTCAGAGGGTGAACTTTGTGGGAGTTGGAACAGTGTGTCATTGAGCCCAGTGCGTGCAGGGTGCTCAGTGAATGAACCACCATTCAGAACGTTACACTGGGCCCTGTGTGGGATTCGGGGGAGATGCAGTGTGAATAGAGCCTCTGTCACTGACGGGCCAATGACAATCTATTGATTGATGTCAAAATCATAGCTGGCCACACACATCATCCTCATTTCCAATGTGCGCCTTCAGCCTTCTTGCCAAAGACAGACCTCCCTCCTTTCCCCCCTCAGAGCCACACTAGCACTCACGACACGAGCTTTATTCTTGAACTTTAATGCAAGTGTGTATATTTATTAAAAATATTTGTGGGAATCAGGTCATACATAATTAAAATCAACAGACACACACGCACATATGTTACATCTTCTTTCCCCCATCTGACTGAGTTGTGTCGGGTGCCTGGCCCTTCCAACAGACAGGGAAGAAGAACTTTTAGAGGTGTAAATAACACAGAATGACTCAGAGTGGGCCAGAGCAAACCCAGATTTGGAGATGGCCCAGGGCTTTTGAAAAACATCCTAAGCATTTTAACGCAAATGCCTTGGGAGTGAAAGAGCTGGAGAGTTTATCCGCCACATCTGAGGGCCAGCTAGGCTGCGAGTGGCTGGGTCTGAGGTCTCTGTATTTGTTATGCAAATATTTGCAGTGAGAATTGGGAAATGATTATGGAATCAGCAATTTCTTAGTATGGTGGGGGTGGGATGTCTTCTGGGCAGCATTCTGCCTAAAGGCACTTCTCTTCCTGACCAGACCTCCCCCAGGGGAAGAATGAGCCAAGCAAGAAGTGCCAGAGGGCAGCACAAGGGAAGGAAAAGTTCATTGCGTGGAGTTGTGCAAAGGCAACAGGAATAAAAAAAGTGATGGAAATGTGCTCAGCACTGGGGGCACTGGAGAGTGCCCTGCATTTACCCAACGGCTCTGACTCCAAGAAACCACTTATTGGGGTGGGAAAGAGAAAGGCTTCAGAAGAAGCCCACTCTTGGTGATAAGACCAGAAAGGCAAGGGCCTGATTCAGAGCTGAGAAAAACTTGACAAATACACAACTGAGGAGGGAGGGGAGGCTCAAGCATACTTATTACACCTGCATACGTGATGAGTCCTAGTGTAAAATCTTCTGCGTGTGTATATATATATATATATAACATATACACACACACACACACACACACATATAAGCAAACATAAAATGGCACGTTTAGGTTGGCTCTGGAGTGAATCTACACACAGTTTATTCAGAATGTTTGGGTTCTTTGCAGCCGCCCTATTCACTCATTCATTCATTTATTCACTCATTCATTTGTTCATCCGTCCATTTGGTTCCTATGCTGTGCCAGACGCTCTGCTGGGCACTGGATGTGTAAAGATCAGAAAACACGGCACCTCTGCAAAGAAGCTCACAGGCCAGTGACGAAAATAGTCCTTTGTACAATTATAAAGCAGTGACAGGGATGTCTCAAGGGCTTTATGGGAGCACAGATGATGGAGTCTGTTATGGGTTAAAATGTATGCCCCCGAATTCAGATGTCGACTCTCCACCATCCAGGAGCTCAGAATGTGACCTTGTGCAGAGACAAGGTCTTCAGTGACGTCATCAAGTTAAAAACGAGGCCGTTAGGAGCTGGCTTCATTCAATATGGCTGGTGTCTCCCTGGGCCATGTGGGGACGGCGGCGGAGACTGGGGCGAAGCTCCTACACGCCCACGGAACGGCACCAGACCACGCCGGAACACCGCCGGAAGCCGGAAGCCGGAAGGTGTAATAACACGCAGGCACGCAGCCGACTGCTCCTCGCGGTCCTCACCAGGGCCCTTCCGGGAGCTGCCGGGAGGAGCGTCAGAGAGGGCTTCCGGGAGGAGAGGACCCGGCAGCAAGTTGTCAGGGAAAGGGGGCGCGGTGTGATCTCAGAATGGCCTGCCGCACCCGGGAAGAGCACACACGTAAGGAAGGAGGGCGACGAGAAGGCGCTGGGGCGGGAGCGAGGCCGTGGTGTGGCGTGAGAGTGGCGCGAAGCCGCGAGCAGGAAGCGGCGGCGGGCACCGGGCTGGGGGCGCGCACCGACACGCAGGCCGATGCCACGTTTCCTGCCTCTGGAAAAGCCCCGTGGGCCCCCCGCAGGTCCGTGTCACTCTCCTGGTCCCCCTCACAGCGGAGAGCCCTGGCGCTTGGACCCGTTACTGGGTTTTGCAAAGCCGGTGCCTTGCTGGGAGCCAAGCCGCCTCCGGCCAGGAGAGCAGCACGAGGCTTCGGGCCTGCGCAGCTCCCGTTCCTGGGTTCCGGAAGGGCCGGCTGGCTCTGTCCCGCCTGAGATGGCTCTCGCTTCAGGGACCGTGCGTTCCTCCTCCGCATCGTGAAGCGAAAGCTTCCAGATGATGTGAAGTAGAGGGAATGTTTAAGCATCACCTAAGATCATAGGAGTGTTCCGATTCCTGAACATTGTTTTGTCTTTCAGCTTCCTCACAACAGGAAGACTGCTAACAAAAAGGCTTTTGCCCAGCCGCTGCGTTCGAGAAAATCCGGCTATTTAATAGGTGAGAAGCAGTTCCCGTAAGCACCGCCTGGGGATCTGTGCTCCGGCCTCTCACGTGACTCTGTGCGGTTTTGGTCTAAATTTCCCACCTCTGGTACACATCTCAAAGGGTTCTGTTCTGGGAGCATATGGCCCGAAAGGCGCAAAGATTTATTCTGCCTAATTAAGAAGATTTTGTTTTGTTTTGTTTTAATGTCAACCCACCTTTTATGTCATCTTTAAAAATTCTGGTGCTCCGGAGCACAGATCAGGCCATTCACCCCAGGGGAGCTTTAAATTGAAGACATTTGTAATCTTTTTCTTTTAGGTTTCTTTAGAATTTAACCTAAAATAAATATGATAGCTCGGTGATACTAAAATGTAATGGCCCTTGCCTTTATATACTAGACTGAAAATCGTACTTGAATCGTTCGGGAAGTATCCTAGTTAGGAGTAACACACGTTTCTTTTGGGAATGGAAGAGCTGCCTTGTAATCTGGGTGGGTCTCCTTAATTTTTTAAAAATTAGCACTGTTACATATATAAGAGAAATGCTTAAAATCTAGTACTCTGCAGAATTAAATGGCCCATACACATGCATAATTGCAAATATTAAAGATTTCCTTAATTTTTAAAATTATTTTATTTTATTATTTTTTTAAGATTTTATTTATTTTTCAACAGAGAGAGAGACAGCGAGAGAGGGAACACAAGCAGGGGGAGTGGAAGAGGGAGAAGCAGGCTTCCTGCTGAGCAAAGAGCCCAGTGTGTGGTACTTGATCCCAGGACCCGGGGATCATGACCTGAGCCGAAGGCAGGTGCTTCACGACTGAGCTACCCAGGCGCCCCTAAAGATTTTATTTATTTATTTATTTGTCAGAGAGAGAGAGACACAGCGAGAGAGGGAACACAAGCAGGGGGAGTGGGAGAAGGAGAAGCAGGCTTCCCGCGGAGAAGGGAGCCCGATGGGGGGCTTGATCCCAGCACCTTGGGATCATGACCTGAGCCAAAGGCAGACAGGTGCTTAAGGACTGAGCCACCCAGGCGCCCCAGGGATTTACTTTTTAACTCAGAAAAGTTAATGACAAAACTTGTACCGCATGCCTTCCCCCAGCATCCCTGCAACACACTCTGCTCCCACTTCCATTTATCAAATAACTTAAGGGTGGAGCTCAGGTGCTCAGCAGCAAAGGACTGTCTGTCACTACTCATGAGGAAGTTCAAGCCTATGGGGGGAGGGGACTGTTGTATAAATATGGCACGTGCTGCAACAGGATATGAATAGGGCGGTGGGTAGCTAAGCGGAGGGGTTGAGAAATCCTTCTTGGACATCATATTTAACCTGAGGCCTGAGAGATGGGCATGAACTTACCAAGTAAAGAAGGAGGGGAGGCATATTCCAAACAGGAAAATTCTGCATAAATGGAGAAAAGAGTGGGAAGGTGGGACAGCGAGACACTCAGTGTGCCCAGAACATGACGTATGGGCACAATGGCTAGGAATGAGAGCACAGCGGTTAGATGAAGTCTAGATAGGGGGAAGACTGTGCCATGAAGTTTATGGACCGTTCGTGGAACAGTTTTTGGACATCCCGATCAGATCTGTTATTTTGGATGCTTACCCGGCAGTACCCTAGTGGGAAAGGTAGTGGGGAGAAAGAAGAGCATGAACCAACCCGAAGGATGTGGTTCAGGTGAGGCGCAAGGGGGCCTGAACTGGAAGCATAAAAGTAGGGGTGGAAGGAAGACGTGGGCTAGAGAGAAAGTTAGGGCTGGCAGCCCATTAATTGGGGCATCTGGCTGCATATGGGGATGAAGAAGAGTCAAGACAAGACCTAGCTTGGAACATGGTACCTGCTATGAACTGAATTGTGTTTGCTGTACATTTATATGTTGAAGTCCCAACTCCCAATGTGACTGTATTTGGAAATGGGGACTTTAGAAGGTAATTAAGGTAAAATGAGGTCATAAGGTGGGGCCGTGATCCAGTAGGATTCAGGTTCTTACAAGAAGAGACACAAGAGAGCTAGCTCTCTTTCTCTCTCCCTCCTGTGAGCAAATAGTGAGGAGGCGGCTGTATGCCAGCCAGGAAGAAAGCTCTCATCAGAAACAGAATCTGCTGGCACCTTGATCTTAGACTTCCCAGCCTCCAGAACTGTGAGAAATAAATGTCTATTGTTCAAGCCACCTGGAGTGCGGCATTCTGTTACGGCAGCCTGAGCTGACTACGACAGTGCCATTAACTCATAGAAAGAAAGAATGCAAAGGACAGAGATTTTTGTTTTATCCATCCATCCATCCATCCACCCATCCATCTATCTTTAGTTTGGTTTTAGACACATGAAGTAGGAAATGCTAATAAGGTAGAGAAGAGATGTCCAGTAGGCAGCTGGAGATTTAGAATAGGAACAATGGGGAGAACTCAGGTCAGCGTTTTCGGTATAGAAGCAGAAGCCAAGGGTGGAGATTGTCTAAGGAAAGAATGTAGAATTAGTGAGAAAGCCAGGAAAGAAACAGGGGAATCCAGACATAGAAGGGCGAACAGAAGAAGTAGCCAGAGAAAGAGTTGCAAGCGAGAGATGTTCTAGGAGCAAAGTGTGTGTGTGTGTGTGTGTCTTAAGGCCATTTATCAATAGTGTCCGTGTACTCTAGAGGGCTCAGCTAGGCTGAAAACCAAAAACTAAAGCACCGGGCTGGGAATTAAGAGATAGTTATCAGGAGCCATGTCATCGCAGTGCCAAGTTGCAGTTGGTTGAGAAATGCATGGAAGTTAAGAGAAATGAGGATAGATTATGATTTTAAGATATTTGCTTATGAAATGCACAGGGGAGATGTGGAGGTAGCTTGAGGAGGAGGCAAATGTGAGACACAGTTATTTTCCCTCTCTGCTTCTGAAAGTCCACATTAATTCCTATTTTTATGCGAAGGAACCATGGACAGCTATAGAAATAAAATTGTACTCTTCTTTTAAGCAAATCATCCCCTTTCATTATTTTAGATTTGTGATGTCTGTTTTCCACCCAACGGGACAAATCCTGTATCTCTTTCCCCTACAGACTCTTCATCTCATTGGCTCATTTCTCTTGACCTCCTGAAGACCATCGTGTTTTAACAAGGTGTCAGGATCCCCAAAGTGAGGTCAGGGGTGTGCATGGGTTTGTGACTCTGTGAGTGTTAGGGCACAGAATGTGAATATGCAATATGATGCAGGAGACCCCTCTTCTGTGCAGAGGATCAGATGTTATTAATGGTAAAGTTTGTGTTATATAATGTGACCATGATGAAAAAACAAGATAAAATCTGTCCACAAAACAATTATGGTCCCTCTTCTTCCCACTGCAGATTATGGTTAGAATGAAAAATGCATAAGAAAATATTTGTGTTTTCTTTTTTCCTCCATCTCAAATTTATAGAGAACTACTTCGATATGCTTGTGTGAATCTATCTTGGAGATTGATAGTCCAGTGGGATGTGATGTAGACCTCTGTTTTAAATTGCTTAATAGTTGAAGTGAAAGAAAATATGTATTAGAAAATTCTTCCTGGAACATCAAAATAATGCATTAATTTAGGAAAAAAGTGATTCATATGTGACCTTGTGTAATATTTGACTTTTAAAATGCCACACATAGCACTTATCTGGTTTTTAGCTTTGCTGGGAAATGGCTGTATGCAGCAAGGATAAAAGGCTTCCAGCTGGGATAACCATCCTATAATTAGTGATGCATTTTTTAAAAGGAAAACCAGAAATTATTGGAGACAGTTGATGTAAAAATCTCTACATTGCTAAAGTATGTGTGTTGGTAGCGTGACAGTTTTAGCCCTATTGATGCAGTGTTAAACACACACACACATACACACACACCAGTTTCTCTTACCAGCATATTTGAGGAGGTCAGTTTCCTTTCTACTGATTTCAGTAGAATTCACTGGAAATCAGATCTGTGAATTTATGTGATACTGTGATATAAAATGAAATATATATTTGGTTTTTGTCTCCAGTTCCTGGCACACAGCTCCTAAAATTCCTATAGTTTCCTGAGGAGCATCTTTTATTATAATATTTGGTCTTTTTTCCAGTTTCTCACGCAAGAACTTCTAAAACTCTTTGGAGTTTTCTGGGTGACAGGGGTGAGAGGAGCATCTTTTGTTACTCATAATAAGCTCCTTTCGACTATACCTGAGTTTATGCTAATGAGGTGACTCTTGGTAGGTCCCTGGATGGCTTCAGAATGGGCTTTGGTTGGGATGCCTGGGTGGTTCAGCATCTGCCTTTGGCTCAGATCATGATCTCAGGGTCCTGGGATTGAGCCCTGCATCGGGCTCCCTGCTCATTGGGGAGCCTGCTTCTCCCTCTCCCTCTATCTGCAGCTCCCCCTGCTTGTGCTCTCTCTCTCTGACAAATAAATAAATAATACCTTTTTTTTTAAAATTTTTTTTAAAGGAGGGAATCTGGTTGCTAGAGGAACCAATCAAGTGATTAGAGGGTTAGAACTTTCAGTCCCACCCCCAGCCTCTGGGGAAGGAAGAGGGCTGGAGATTGAGTTAATTGACAGAGGCTGATGATTTGATCAATCATGCCTGTACCATGCTATACCAACCTCTAAATGACAGGGTTTGGAAAGCTGTCTGGTTGGTGAATATGCCCCGGTGCCAGGGGGGTGGTGCACCAGTGAAGGGCATGGAAGCTCCAAGCACTGGACCGCATACCTCTCTTCCATGTGGTGTTCCTAAGTTCCACTCCTTATACTAAACCAGTAATGACAACCGAAGGGTCTTCCTGAGTTCTGTGAGCAATTCTAGCCGACTGTTGTGTCTGAGGAGGGGGTTGTGGGAACTCTGGATTTATAGTGGGTCAGTCAGAAGCACAGGTGATAGACGACCTGGGACTTGGGCTCAGGGTCTCAAGGGGCACTGAGCTTTTAACCTGTGACATCAGTGCTAACTCTGAGTAGTTAGTATTAGTAGTAGTTAGTAGTTAGAATTGAATTGAACTGTTGGTGTCCAGAGAGAATTGGTTGGTGTGTTACCGCCCCCTACCCGCACCGCCCCCCGCAACATATTTGGTGGCAAGGAGTTTTGGGAGTAAAACATCTCTGAATTTATGTCCATATACATGATGATTTTATCACAGTGAAAAATAGTAAGAATTCTCTACTTCGAGTTCAAGAGAACCACTGTTGTCGCTCAGCACTGGAAGCTGAAGTCATCTCCTATATCACCAGGGCATTCTCCTCTCTCTTCCTCAGTACTTCCAGAATATTCAGCTCATATCTTGATTGCTGCATTTTCCATGTGGTACTATTATGAGAAGTTTGCATGTTGGTCTCTCCACTGGATTGTGGGCAGGCACACTGGTAGTTAGCACACGTGGCTAGTGGTCCTCAAACCTGTCTGATATCACAATCACTTAAGTTTAAAAAACACTGCTAAGTGTGTTTCTGTGTCCTCTCAGAACCAGATGTCAAAAAAGGGTTAGATAGGCAAGAGATTTACTGGGGGCATCATTTGTGAAAGAGGAGGAAGGGAAGGGCAGGAGTGGTGGGGAGGGCCACGGGCCCATGGCCCACAGTTGACACCTGCGAAGGGAGAGGGGCTGGAAAGATCTGAGACAGCAGCGTGGTTCTGAGACCCCTGAGGCCAGGCTGATGGGATGTGCCCGAGCAAAAGTGACCTGTCGGACGTGTTCCATCCCACAGGAATGAGGCAGAAGTAGTACTCCACAGTGCGCAGCCCCAGGTTGGAGCAGTGTGTGTGTGTGTGTGTGCGTGCATCATAGAGTGACCAACTGCCCTGGTTTGCCTAAGACTGAAGAGGTTACTGCGACCTTCCATGCTCAAACTGGGAACATCCTGGCCAAATCCTGATGAGTTGGTCACCCGAGTGTGGCCTCGGCACGAATGCAGGGTGGTATCCAAAGGGGCAGCAGGGGACCCACCACACAACTGGGATCGTCTCCCCTTTGCAGGTGCTTTTGGAAGAGAGCTGAGTGGTGTACTTTATAGCTGCCGCTGCCCCCGTGGTTCTTCCTGACGCTAACCAGTTCTCCAGTTCTCCACACACCAGCTGAGTGTCCGATAATTCAGTTCAACCCTGACTTACTTCCTTGGGGTTGGGGTGATAGCCCACAAGTCAAAGGACTCAGTCCCAGCAGACTGCCTCTATGTTAGCAGCCGTGAGAGAGGTCCCCAGGAGGCCACGCTTCTGCCCAGCTGACTATAGATTTGGGGGTTCCCACACCCCCCTTCAGGCATGATGATTCCTGGACAACTCAAAGGGCTCAGGAAAGTCTCTGTTTAGGATTACAGATTTATTAGAAGGATATAGCTGAGGAAGAGCCAAGTGGAAGAGATGTTCTGGGCACGGCGTGGGGAAAGAGATGGAAACTTCTGGGCCCTCTTCAGGAGTACCCCTCAGGAGCTCTCCAAATCTCAAGTTTTTACTGGACTCAGTCTCCAGCCTCCCTCCCCTCCCCAGATGTTGGGGGTGGGGCTAAGAGTTCTACCCCTAATCAGAAGTGTGGTCTTCTGGTGACCACCCCCATCTTCAGGATATCCTGTATCTATCAAGGGGCGCCAGCCTGAGTCACCTCATTACCCTAAACTCAGGTGTGGCCCATAGAGGCTCATTATGAATAACAAAAACATTCCAATCACTTGGCAAATTCTAGGGGTTTTAGGGTCTCTGTGCCAACTGGGGACAAAGACCAAATATATATATTTGTATTATACTACAGCTACCAACCAGAGATTCTGTTTCAAGTGACCTGGGGTAGGGCTCAGACAGTTGCATTAAAAAAAAAAAAAAAACACCTAAGGGAGACCAGTATATAGCCAGAGTTGAGAACCATGAGAAGCCATTCTTTAAATTTATTTTGGTGAATGAAAAGTGGGGAGGGAAAGAGACAAGGACTGTTTGAGGAGCCTTGTTTAGGGAAGGCAGCTGCAGGCTGGGGCAGACTTGAGGGAGCAGCCCTGGGCTGGATCCGGATGCGCCGGTGGTTTTCTGGGTTGGCTGCCAAGCCTGGAGCCCTGCTGCTGGGGAGAAAGCATGGGCCTGCCTCCCAGGTCCATGCAGGCCTGGGCAGGGCAGACTGGGCCAGATAAAGAAAGAGGTGTGCTGGGAGCTTGGATCTTCATTCCATATCCCGAAGTCTGTGGTGCAGGAGAGCCCAGTTTTCCCGTAACCAAAGGAAGAGCAGGTGCTTAGGACATCAGCACACGCATCCTCTTCTACCTGCCCACAGGGCTCCCATTTAAAGTTCATTCTCCAGGAGATTCACAAGGCCCTGTAAGCCATAAGAGGGAAAAAGTAGGAAAATTTCACAAGGAGGACATTCAGTTTCACAAGGACAATATATAAGTTCTCTTAGTTGATGCTTTACATCTCTCTTCTTTTTTTAAAAAAGATTTATTTATTTATTTTAGAGAGTGGGGGAGGGGTAGCAGGATAGAGTCTCAAGCAGACTCCCTGCTGAGTGTGGAGTCCGACATGGAGCTCGATGTGGGGCTCGATCCCAGGACCCTGAGATCATGAGCTGAAGGCAGGTGCTTCACTGACTGAGCCACCCAGGCACCCCATGTCTCTATTAGCTTTTGAGCGTAGCTGTAACAAAAAAACCATGTGCTGGGGGATTTAAATGACAGAAATATTTTCTCACACAGTTCTGGAGGCTAGCAATCTGAGATCAAGATGTTGGCAGGGTTAGTTCCTTTTGGGCTGTGAGGGAGACTCTGTGGAAGGCCTCTCTCCCTGGCTTGTGGGTGGCCGTCTCTCCTTCCCTCCAACCCCTGTGTCCCTTCCCTTCACACCATATTCCCTCTGTGCCTGTCTGTGTCCGAATTTCCCCCTTTTATAAGGACAATGGTGTTACTGGATGAGGGCCCACCTTAATGATCTCATCTTAACTAATTTTATCTGTAATGACCCTATTTCCAAATAAGGTCACATTTGAGGTCCTGGGGTTTAGGACTTTCCAGCTTCTGGTTTTATCTTTAGTGCTCATCAGAAGAACGGCCTGGTAATAGCTAGATAACCCAACTTGCTCTGAGTTCTTCCCAGAGCCGATGCTTCAGTACATAGTATATGAACAAGACAGACCCTCTTTGCAGGCCCATTGGCCAAAACAGTTTAGAAAGATTCCATAATGATCCTGTGCAGCAACTAAGGTTATTAAGATGTAATGTACCTAAGTATATACATTTTGTACCTTCCTTCTAGAAAGAGCAGTCAGTGGCAGGAATTTCATTTTGTTCAGTTATTTCTAAGAGAGGACGAATATTTATGATCCAACCAAAGGGACTCCAAGAATAGCAAAGAGCCTGATGATAATCTCTGAGAAACACATGAGGCATGGGACACATTGGCCCTAATATGAGGATTACTTTATTTAGGGATAACCTTAGCAAGGAGGCTCTTGCCATAATCATAATCAATACTTCTGCTTATGTATCATTTTGCAGTGTACAAAGCAGTTGCAAATATGTGACCCCATTTCCTTTCTCAGCCCTGCTGTTTAAGTGGGCAGAAGAGAAATGATCTTTATTGGCGGTGGAGGAAATAGGGTCTCATAAGGAGAAGTGAAGTGTCTAAAGTCATGTAGGCGGTAGGGGATACAGACCCCATGGATTCTGACTTGAGGTCCAGTTGCCTTATTTTTCATTTTTTTTTATAACACTGAAATGTATCGTTTGCATTGAAGAATGTGAAATGTACATGTGCAAATTAAGGAATAGTGATGACTTGAAGGCCATATAGCCACCACTTGGAGTAAGAAGTGGAATGTTTCAGGTTCCAGTCCTGTGGAAGCCCCTGTTTGCTCCTCCTTCCCCCCCGAAGTAACTCAAACCCTGACTTTTGTGTTAATAATGATCTTGCTTCTCTTATAGTTTGATCATGTAAACAAGCATCCCCAGTGACACACTGATTTTGAAGAACTGAGTAACTAGCACAGGCCTGGCTGTGTAAGGAAGGGGCAGTATTGCCACTGTCAGATGAAGACTCCCAAGAGAGAATAAGCTGATCTCTGGTCCAGTGTAGGGCTTCTGTTGCCCCCAGAGTTGAAGAGCCCCTTTGGGGGAAGTCATGTTCAGGCCTGGAGTGAGCTCTGAGGGACATGGGCTCAGGATACTCAGGGCACCCAGCTGGCGGGGATGTTGGGGAGCTGGTATTGGAATCTGGCAGAAAAATGTTCAGAACTGCTTGCTGCTATGTGTTTTCTGCCTTAAGCCCATGATGGGCTATTTCCACCAGGTGGGAGGTTGCCAGAGCCCGACTCCTTGGAGTGGTGAGTGAGTGTCTCCAGGTTAGGCAGGTAGCAGTTTTTAAAGGGAGGCCCTGCTTTTAATGCGGAGGTCCCCACACTCTGAACACTCACTGTGAATAAGCTTCAGTTCTGGTTGTTTTCTTTCATTATTTTGGTGATGATTTACTTCCCATCCATGTACTCCCTCTTAGTGGATTTTCTCTTATTTAAAGTTCAGCTTCTGAACGTGTCTTGTAATTTTCCCTGCTTTTCTTCTACATTGTCTACAGTTTATCTTTCCAGGAGACTTCCTTTTCTTTTTTAAGATTTTATTTGAGAGAGAGAGAGAGAGCATGAGAGGGGAGAGGGTCAGAGGGAGAAGCAAACTCCCCACCGAGCAGGGAGCCCGATGCAGGACTCGATCCCGGGACTCCAGAATCATGACCTGAGCTGAAGGCAGTCGCTTAACCAACTGAGCCACCCGGGTGCCCCTCCAGGAGACTTTGTTAACTTTAACTCCCAGCACTGTAATTGATTTTTTAATTCGTGCCATCATGTTTTTGATTTTCAAGGGCCATTTTTTTGGTTTCTTGAATAGCACTCTGTCTTTGTTTCCTGGATGCAAAACTTCTCTTATTCCTGAGGTGATAAAAGCTATTTTAGAATTCTTTTTTTTTTTCTCTTGACTAGTATCTAGAGGTCTCACAGTTAGTAATTTTTAGAATAGAGATTCAAACTCAGGCAGTCAGACCTCAGAACCTGTCCTCTTGACATTGTCCTGAAATGCCTTCATTTTAATAAACATCGGATTCTGGCCCTGGTCAGTAGGCAGATTAAACACAAACATCAGATTTTTCCCTTTAGTAATCCCACTACTCAAAAGGACAGGAAGAAAAGCATAGGTGATTCCAACAATAAAATATCGGAAGATGGATTTTTGTGAGAAATTAATGAGAAAATTTGTGTAAAAGGCTTCACACAGTGTCCAGCACCCAATAAGCGCAGCATGAATGTTAGATTTTATTAGTGTAACATAATACCTGCTTTTAAAAAATGAAAGAACTCCTTTTTAAAAATATTCTAAATGTGTCGTATATGATTTAAGAGCTTCCTTGTACCGAACTAGGTGCTTACTTCCATATATGAATGTTAAAGAAAAGGAGAAAAACTTTATCATGATATTGGCATAATAGTATAAATTTGGGGGTTGAATTTATTTTTATTTTATGGAGAAAAATCTGATGTGTAGTATATAGAGAAAAGTAATACATTATCAAAAAATATGAATATGTATAATCTACTTCTGAATGGTATATTGGAACTTCATATATCTTAGTTCAACTGGAAAACCCCCATAGATGATACTACACTCATATGAAACCAGCACATGAATTACTTTATGAAAGTATAATCTCTCTATCATGGCAAAAGTAAATAATTCAAGAAATGTTTATTGAACATGGACAATATATTTCCAAAAAACAAGATGCTGATTCTGGGGAGAATCCAAAAGTAAATTCTTGATCTATGCCTGCAGGAAGCTTATTAGGGGGGATAGGTACTTAATAATTAACTGGAAATCAAAGTAGAATTAAGTAATGACTTCAACAGAAAGAGAAGCAAAGTGCTACACAGGAGTTGGGCAAAAGGAATATTTAATGCCTGCTAAGGGAACTGATAAAGGATTCACTGAGGAGGGGGCATTTGGGCCAGGGCTCCCTCTGGTAGAAGGAAATAGAAAAGCAAAGCCCTTGAAACAGGGAAATGCATTGCCCATTCCAAGTCCTGTCTGGCTTTCGATGTACTATCTATTTTACCTCTTACTGTAGCCAGGACAGAGTCCTCATTTAAGTGTTAAATGTGCTTAAGTGAGCTCATTGGTTGATTTTGTTTCTCAGGTAGACAGTAATCTTGTTAGGGACAGATAGCCTGTCATAATTTTTTTGTATCTTCCCTCCCTCGCCCAAACTAATCTCAGAGTGTTGGTACATGGCAAATTCTCTGTAAATACTGGACGGATACAGGAACCTTTTGCTGCTTGGATGATACATTTTAATGTAGGAAAACTTGGAGGAAAGCTAGTACATAAGGAAACTATTAGGATTCTAGAATTCCAACCATTTCAAAAATATTTTCAAGTTAGCTATAAATATATGCTTATCTTTTCAATGAGTCTAAAAACTAATCACATAATAAACTCTAGAGTCTTCAAAAATGAGTTTTCTGTATAGACAGCCATTGCAAAATAAAACCCCAAACCAGTTAAAAAGTACTTTATTCCTGCTGAAAGTGCTCACTAAAATATTTAGAAGTTCTAAGAAAGCACCCCAGTAAAGCTAGGTCACATTGGAAACCATGACTTGGTTCTAGGATTCCACAAACAGAAGGACGTATTGTTGCTGTTCCTTGAGCAGTGTTTATGTCAGTGGTCTTCATTGCATGGTCCACTGGACTATTGGAAACATCCAAGCCATTTACTTGACTGCTTCAGGAGATTCCTGCCCTCAGAATTGGGCTTGTTTTAATAGAACACATTTTCTGTTTATTAGTTAGCTACTTTACAATTAAAAGCTTGGATTCAACAACAAAACCATTTCACAACATATCCAGCCATTCGTCACGACTTCCATTAATCACCATTTTGGGCAGTGCAGATGCTCTCTTCATGCCATGAACTTCTTCTAAATTGGTCACCCAGAACCCTCATTCCTGCAAAATTTCAGCAAGCATGAGAAGAGCCTAAAGGATCCACTTCCATACTTGAAGAAATGTTGAAGAAAATTGTATATATGTGAAAGCCCTTTGGGCAGAACAGATTCCGGAGCAATAATGTGAGACCTTATAAAGTATAAATCCTGGCAGACCAATTTAATCATTTTCAGGGACGTATGGTAAGCCAGATTGAGCGAGAGGAAGCCAAGGATGTAATGTGCCTTGACTTTACAAAGATCTTTGTTCTGTGCTAACGAGAATACTCACCTAGAAATGGAAAATAATGTAGTTCGGGGGCACACAAGTTTGGGCAGGTCTGAGATGAAGATGTGGCTCCTTCCCTGGGCCCTGGCTTTATTTCTGCCTAGGATACTGGCCTCACTTCCATGACAGGGTGGGGAGGTGAAGGGAAAGGGCTAGGCAGCCCGTGTTTCCAGGGTACTTTCTTCCCACAAGAAGTAGCAGGGAAGTAGGACACAGCAATATCTCATGTTTACACACCGCCCTTGAAGTTTGCAAAGCATGTGGCATTAAAAAAAAAAAAAAGGGCTGTAGGAGTGTGTGTGTGTGTGTGTGTGTGCTGGCAGGGAAAGGTGGGGCAACCAGAAACAGCAAAAGACAGAGTGTCCTTTGAATGAATTACCTTTCAGTCCTTACCTGTCTAATGGGTGAGTTTTTGGTGCCTAGAAATGCCCTGTGCTAAGAATACTGGATTCAGCAAGGAAGTGCAAGCATTATTCTTGCCCTGAAGGATGTTGTAGTAACTGAACTTGCTTGGTGGGAGGCCTTTTGCCTCATGGGTGGCTATGCTGGCACCAGATTCAACTGGGACGAACTGAAGCAACATACCTGTTGCCATCCATATGGTGCCATCCTAGGGAACTCAGTTGCGCAGGTGTCTAATCTGTTAGCTGTGGTGGGACTTAATAACTTTATGTGTTGGTTGCCTATTTAGGATGATAAGCCTCTAAGGATAGGAGCAGTCTTTTTTTCTGTCTTCATGTTCCCGATGCTTACCAGCATGGTGCCTAACGAGTATTCTGGGGAGGGAAGACAGAAGGCAGGGAGGGAGGGAATGTGCTGAGTTCAAGAACCTAACGTGGACCAGCCAGTTGTAGAAGGTAAATGTGGTGGGAGAAGAGGAAACTGGGAAGGTGAGAATCAGGTGTGGGCAGTGAGGCAGGAAAACCGCACAGGGGCGAGAGTAGAATACGAACCTAATACCCCAAAACATTCTGCATCAGGACTGGAGGGACCAACAAAGAGGCTGTGCTGGAGGGCAGGATAGACAGGTCCCAGTTTCTGCCAAGTACCTTGGACAATGTTCTGGGGGCCCTTGTGGAAGTGCCTTTGTCCCTCCTCATGGTCAACAAGAGGGCCACTGCGAATCTGGTATTTGATGATGCCAAGTGGCCCAGTGCCATCTCTAAAATTATCTCTAAAATAGCCTCCCTCCCTGACCGCATTATCTCTTGTAATACTTTCATAAAGGCAAAATGGGTGAAATGAATAGGCTGGGCTGCCTTCATTTGTGTTAGTCTTATTTCCTCTAAAGCCATTATGATTCTTCTTTTATTCCCTTTACAGTTCTGACAGTGTTTTACACAGAGTAGGTGCTTCAGAAACTAGCTTGAAAACCTCTCTCTACCTCCGGTGGAAGCTCTAGGAAGACCATCCTACTTCCTGGTTCCTTGCGGGTCAGGAGGCACCTTCCAATGCCTCTTTGGAAGATACCTCCTAAGGTGCATTTTCATTTTCTCCTCTGCCAGGGAAGTTGCCCTTTTGTTCAGAGCTAGGGGTTGATATATAAAAAAAAAAAAAAAGAATTCTGAGGATATCGCTAAGCTTCATCCTGGGTACTGGGTCTAAACTAGAGGTTGGCCAAAGGATGCTGAGGTAAATATCAGGTCAGAGGCTGAAGCCAAACTGAAAGTGGAAAGGGAGAGGAGAGGGTCTGCGCAAAGGAATGCAAGAGGTGTAACCCAGTGGGTCAGTGGAAAGTCTTCTGGAAGGTTCCAGAGATGCTCTCTTGATGCTTATTGCTAGATTTACTTCTGGCTCACATTTGAGTGAATTTCTGTGTCTAAAAGGCCAGTGCAGGAGTAATGCATCCATTTCTCAGGAGCAGACAAAGAGAGAGGGACTTCCTCTTGGCCTAAGCTCCCTGACAGTTAGACAGAGAATAGTGTCATGTAGGATGGGTCACAGCTAACCCTCTCCTGTCCTTGGGGGAGAACAGACTTGTATGACTTTGCAAAATCTCCACTTCTTTTTCATTTACTGACAAAAGATAGCCTCTCACCTGTTTGTACAGAGAAAAATGAGTATTTCAGAACAGGAAACGTCATCCTGTGCACAGAAGGTAGTAATTCGGAACCCTGAAGTGCTTGATGCAATACAGGATGTTGTTTTCAAGAAAAGTTCAATTTGGTGTCTGATGTCACAACCAAATATATGCCTTTCGCTAAGTACTTTTTGACTTTTGTCCACGAAGATGGAGAGAATGCTCTTGAAGAGAAGGCAAGAGCTTTGTACTGATGTTGCCTAGCAACCAAAACCTATTTTTTTTCCAGTTGTTTTTAAAAATTCTACATCATGTTAGATTAATCTGAGTCTGAGGCATACGCTTCCTGTTTGTGTTTAATGGCTGCTGTATGCACACAAGAAGGTGGAAACGCTTCCTTTTTAGTATTTAATTTTCTAACTGGGCTGTAGGGTCTAGGAGGCAACTGTCATCCTCTTGAGGTGTATGTATAATTTGGGCACAATCCCGAGCATCTATTCTCCCAGCTGGGGATCAGCTTCTCTGGTCCTATACTGAAGGCTGAACCACCTACCTGACCATACTCTGTCCGGTTCTGGACCTCAATCCATGGGTCCCTTTGCTTAATGACTTGGTGTGGTGGTACCTCACCGATGCTTCTGTGCTTTTAAAGTGTCGTCCTGGGCTGGTGATTCAGGAGACTTGAGTCTCCATTCTAGCTTTGCCATTGACTTGCTGGCTGAACTTGAGCAAGTTGCTTGGCACATCAGTTAGACTAAGTAAACTGTGCTTCAGGAATAAATGAATCCTGACATCTCTGTGGCTTCACACCACAAAAATTAGCTTCTTGGCTGATGCAAAGTCTGATGAGCATTGGGCAACTCTCCAGGACAACTTTCTCCCATGGGATGATTCAGAGATCCATGCAACTTTTACAGTTTCTACCATCTCAACCTGGGGGCCACCTAGGGGAAAGAGAGACAGAGGGCACACCAACTCTTCATGATTTTTAGCTGGGAAGTGGCATGTCACTTCTGCCCATAGCGCGTGGGCCAGAAATAGTGATATGGCCACAACCTAACTTCAGGAGAGACTGGGAAATGTAGGAGAACATTTGGAATATTTGGTGGGTTGAACCACTCTTGGCGTCTTTGAGTCTTAGTCTGGTCATGTGCAAAATGACAGGGTTGGACTAGATAATTCCTAAGGGCCCTTTTATAGCTGTAGAGACCTAGGAGGCTATGACGAAGCATACTGCCATGATTCCAGATTAAGTATTCAAGCTTCTCCTCTAAACAGAACTCTGTTGTTGTTTTTTTTTCCCAAAAATTTTATTTATTTGAGAGAGAGACAGAATGAGAGAGAACATGAGTGGGGTGAGGGGCAAGCAGACTCCCTGCTGAGCCCCTCGATGTGGGACTCGATCCCAGGACTCTGGGATCACCACCTGCGTGGAAGGCAGACGCCCAACCAACTGAGCCACCCAGGCGCCCCCAGAGCTCTGTTTTTAAAAGGAAGAGATTAGCATTATCTTTACCCACTTGCTTTATTGTACTAGACTGAATATTCTCACTTTTCTTTATACCATTAAAACTATTTCTTATTTTTAGAAAAAATCAGACAAATTAGAAAAAAGGTATTTCTAGGGGTTAAACTTTTTTCAAAACAAGTTTTTCAGTTGGAAGGATTTAAGACAATTCTACTCATTTATTGTCCTAACTACTTCTTTAGCAGACGATGAAAAAATGTACAGTATGTACAAACAACTCATTTTTCACTGAGAAAAACATCTATTTGACTTTTCTGTGTCAAAGGATTATAATGTTATCTCTAAATTAGTGCTGAATTCTCAGAAAAGTGAGTAATTTTAAATGGAGAACAGACACAAGGGAAGGGAAATTCAAGTTTATTTCTTTTTTTAAAAAAGATATGCCCATGAAAATTTACAAATAAATACTTTTAATTCCATCCTTATTCTCTGGCTGTTTCGTAAAGGGCTGTGGATGCCTACCTTTTGATGATACCCAGCCCCCCGGCACTGCTAATGGATGGGCCCATATTCTTCCCTGTGTCATCCAGTTCTATGCAACATCTGTAGTCCTTTTTGCTGTATGGACAGATAGAAACATTTCCTAAATTCCTCTTTTGGAGGATCATTATTTAACGCATACATCGAAATCAAAGGAATTCTAGACCGATTCTTCCATTTTGGATTTTTAGCAGAGTAGGTTTTAATTTAGTATGTTATCTGCAGTTTTTAAAATTCCGTAAATCTCCCTTACTCTGGGATAAGGCATTTCTCACGGTTGGTTACTCTGGTTGGTGGTTTTAAAACATGGATGAGGAGCACCTGGGTGGCTCAGTTGGTTAAGTGTCTGCCTTTGGCTTGGGTCATGATCCTGGGGTCCTGGGATCGAGAGATGCATTGGTCCCCGTGCTCAGCGGGGAGCCTGCTTCTCCCTCTCCTGCTCCCCCTGCTTGTGCTCTCCCTCTGTCAAATAAATTTAAAAAATCTTAAAAAAAAAAACATGAATGAAAGTTACTTGACTCACTTGCCATCAAGAGGTAAGGTGTAGGCCTCCATCTCTTGAATCTGGGCAGACTTGTGTTGCCTTGATCAGTAGAGTATGGCAAAAATTATATAGTATCGCTTCTAAAGTTTGATCCTAAAAGGCCATGCTACTTCTGTTTTGGTTGTTGGAACACATGGTCTTGGAGCGCTGAGCTGCCACATGGAAAGTCAGACTGCTCAGAGGCCACCACGCTATGAGGTGCCCAGACTATGTCAAGAGGCCATGTGCAGGGCTTCTAACCAATGATTCCAGTTTAGTCAAGTTTTGAAATCATGTCAGCCCAGGCACTGGACATGTGAATGAAGAAGCCTCCTAAAGATCCTATCCCCTACCCACTCAAGTCTTCTCTGTAAGAGCTCTTTGATCTCTGTGGAGCAGAGGCAAATATTCCCAATTTGATCCCTGTCTGAATTCCTGACCCACAGAATCTGGGAGGCTAATCAAACAGTGGTTGCTAGGACAGTTACCATCCCTGTCGGCTTAAAATTTGGAGTATGCATTATCATGCTCTTTGTCCCTTTATAAATGGGAAATCTTAACATATTCAGCAGCGAAAATCCATATATTTAAGTGGGCATTTTCTTGGACAAGGCCACATTCAAAAACAATATAATTTTATTTGATTTCTTGCTTCCCTACTGCACAAAATTCTAATACTTGAGGGCATGGATTGGATCTTTTCATCTGTGTATGCCCAGAGTCTGGTGCTTAGGAGGCATTTTGCACATGTTAATTGGATAGAAAAAGACAGATATTGACACCAACATTGACAGATGCTGTAAGTTGCTAAGAGATTTTATTAATCACGGTTGCTAAGAATTTAAATTATGAGGTTAAAGAATCTATTCTAATCATCAGTTACAGGCGTAGGCAAACTGTGGTCCATGGGCCACATCCACCCTACTGCCTATGTTTATAAACACAATTTTATTAGGAAACAGCCATGCTCATTCATTTAAGTACTGCCCATAACTGCTTTTGTGCTAGAGTGGCGGAGTTAAGTAGCTGTGACAGAGCCTGATGGTCTGCAAAGCCTAAAATATTTAGTATCAGGTGTTTTCCAGGGATAACTCTGCCAACCCCTGAGTTAGACAACCCAAACGTTAGCCTGTTAGCTTATAAAAACACTGAGAATTAGTAGAGACTCCCATAGTTGTTCTCATACCTCGGTGAGCATTGGCATCTTCTGGAAGGCTTGTTGAAGTGTGGGATGCCTGGCCTCTTCCCTCAAGTGTCTGGTTGGGTCCAGGGTGGGGTCTGAGCATCTACATCTGAACAAGCTCCTGGGTGGCCTTGGTACCATTGGTCTAGGGAGCACACTTTGAGAAGCACTGGAGGAGTAGAAATAGGAATAAAAAGAGACCCTTAAATTTCTTTTCCTGGTTCTGTTGTGACTCTCCAGCTGGATGATCTTGAGTAAGGATCTAATTTCCTCATGTGTAAAGTTAGGAGACCAGCCTAACGTAGACCTTCCCAACTAAGGTCCCAAGATACAGATTCCCCTGCTCTCTAGCCTTGCGGAGGTGGGGTGGGACCTTGCGCCAGGAGCCTCCTGCCCTAAGCAACCTCCTTCATTTACCCAGAACACTGCACAAATATTGTCATTTTCTACATGTACTGTGACGCATAAAACACGGAGAAGGGTTGGAACAGAGGATTTTTAGGGCTTTTTAGCTCTGAAATATTATGGGTTTAGATGTTTTGGTTGATAAGCACCCCCATCTCAAATATATGTTGATCAGTGTCCACTGGATTCAGCTGTTAGTGCACACCATGCATGTGTGGTGCTTGTGTTTCTTCCTTATAAATCAGATTCTAGAGATGCTTTCCTACTTAGTTGCTTACTTTTTCTCAGACTGAGATCAGGTGTCTGACAGCCTATTCTAAAGCCCACGGAATTGATGTTCATTCAGTCATTCGATACTTTTTGGCACTTGTTCCGTGCTGGGGGGCTGCCTGGGGTTTATTCCTTCTGCTCTTCAATAATACCATGCATATTCTCCAATGGCCACGCGGCTAGAGAGCGAGGCTGTGTTATCTTCCCACCACTTCTTCCTCTTGTCTTCTCCAGCGGAGAGAAAAACCAGAGACAGCTGTAAAGAGACAAGAAATCTTTTTTTCCCATCTAAAGAGTTCTCCCTGGCAGGTTTTAACTTTATAAATGTTGACTGAATGAATGAATAAACATATGGCCTGGTGTGGTGTCTACACAGCAATAAATGGTCCAGCCCCACTGCTTAACTGCTGTCTATAATGCGGGCGTTCTCTCTTTCTATATATGTGTTTGTGTGCGAATGTGTCTGTATATATGTGTATGTACATATATACACATGCATACACGAATAAATATTTTGTTAAAGTCACTGCTGTGCCGAATCTGCTTCATAATTATTTCCGTGCCCTTCCGTATGTATTGAGTACCTACTAAGCTCAAGTTTTTGTAAGATGTTGTACAAAGAAAAGCTAGACATGGCTGTTATTTTCAGTAAGCTTACTGTTCGCTCCATAATTATTCTTTGGAAAACTAGCTGAGAGAGAAGGTGGGCAAAAATGCTTTGCTGAGAAATCATCTTTTGTTGTAGGGATTGGTTGATAGTCTTCTGTCTAGTGCCTCCAAATGATCTCAAAATGGAATTAATTTGTTCCATGGTGAGCATGAGTCATCATCTAGTGAAGTGGGCACTGTGAATTCCAGAGGCAGCACGGCGAGAACAAAATTTATGAAAGTAGAAAGCCAAGCTTGGAAGGAAGCCTGCTTTAGAATAAGCTGAACGATCTAAGGTACGTGGTGTACCTTTCTACACCGAAAAGCTCTCCGGTTTTGTTGTGTAGATGGGTTTAAAAGGCCGTTTCTAACTTTTGGCACTACAGCCTCTCTTTTGTAGGGATTTTGCACATTTGCCTGTCTGGGACTAAATGTCTGATTTGCCGCCCAGTCTTAACCAGACATAATTGGTATTGATTGATTGATTTGACAAATGTTTATGGAATGTCTGCTATTGATGGATGCTGGTGTAGCTACAGAGATGAATAAGGTATGATTCCCATTCTCAGACTGGTAGGAGAGAGAAAAATACCATAAACACCATGATGATGTAGTCCTGCAGAAATGTAGAAGGGAGAACTAACTACCTGGGTGGCCAGGGAAAAACACATTTGAGGCTTGACGTCTGAAAAGTTGTAATATATTGTATGTTGTATCGGAATGGCCTCCAATGCAATTAGTGAATATTTGGATTGAAATCAAAGCCTGGAAAGTAGATAGCAAACAGAAACTGCTTTTCACTAATATGACTGCATTTTTAGGGGGTTGATATTCTTACCATGAAAGAAATGTATTGTTGAGTACCTTCCTGAGTGTGGATAGGCTAAGATGGGTGAAGTGGTGTCTGGGTATCGAGGTGGAGAGGTTTTATTGTTCTGCATAGTAGAGGTAGAAGATTGGGGGAAGGAAGAATTAATGGGGAAGAGTGATGAGAGGGCCAAGAGGAAGTGAGAAGCCAGTTAGATCGTGGAGAGTGCGTCTCTAAATGGCCTAAAGTGGAAAAGAGTCCCTAGAGGTGAAGTGGCCTAATGACGTTAAGGACGTGGTTGTCCAGTGTTTTACCTGAAGTTGCCTGCATTGCTGAGATGCACAGCTGAGTCTTTCTAAAGCTTCATTCAACCCAGCATAGGCACTCAGATGCTTCGTATGGGTGATGATTTTGTTGAAAATGAGTTAAGAGCTGCATTCCGTGGCTGGTTCTTTGTGGAGAGAGAGAGAGATAGAGAGAGAGAGAGCACATGAGCAAGAGGTCAAGGAATTCCAAAGTGGAGTAACTCACAGATGAAGAGCTCTCAGACCAGAGGTGTATCTGAGAATATGAGCTCCTTTGAAATCTGCTAAAACTTTGGCAAAAGCATTGAACTTTAACCAGGAATGAGGGTTCATGGCAATTTTCTCTGAAGATTGGAGGGGAAGTGGTGGTGATCACAGCCAATATCCAGCTTTCAACTAGATATACAGAATTTGTTGGAAAGTACCACCTTATCTATGCTGCTGTCTTGTGTAGTAATAATTACTTAGTGATATTGTATAGGATAGAATAAAAGCCTTGATACAAAACTTGGATTCTCTGAAGCTGAGATACCAAATTAATCTGGAACCCATGAACTTTTCCTATCATTTTTCACTTTATTCTGCTCATACACATTTTGGAATGAGTGAGGTGTAAATAAATGAATGAACAAATAAGAACAATTACAAATTAGCTTCTTTTGAGACATTGACTTGGGCAGCGTTGGTTAATTTTGTGGGTTATGATGTGAATTCCTCTGATTCTTGGCCAAACACACTGATTTTGTCACACATGATTTATTGCAGCTTTTGGATTAGTAAATATCTTTCACATTGGAAATTGCTGTGTTTGGCCATGTGCTGCTTAAGTATAAATTAGGAATTTGTTTCTATCAACTCGATCAAGTGTTGGAAGAAGTCCCAAAATTTGTCTTCTGAAAAGCAACACAAAACGTTTTTCTCTAGAGATGTAACATAAATCATTCGCCAGAATGTTTATTGAGGGCCTGCCGTATGCATAGACCTGTTCTAGGGGCTGAAGGAAAAACAGAGGTCCTGATTCTGTTCATGAGGTGGCAGCCTGGAAACATACCTAGTAAAAGGGTAATCAGCAACACGATGAATTTAAAAAGTCAAATGAATGGTAGTGTTGCATACTCGCTGGTATCAAGGGAGACTAGCAAAATGGTGGCTTGGTGTCAGAGATATCTCTTAGGAGACTTGTTATGAGCTGCACTATGAGAATACTTTTTATTTTTTAGAAGCTTTATTGAGTTAGACTTGGAATAAAAAACTATACATATTTAAATTGTAAGATTTGATCTATTTTGGCATACACCTATGAAACCATCATCAAGTCAAGATAATGAGCATATTCATCACCCTCCAGTTTCACCACACTCTTCCGTGGTTCCTCCCTCTCATGTCTTTCCACCTCCAGGTGGTCACTGGTCTGCGTCTGCCCCTGGAGTTTGCTTCTGCTAGAAATTTTTACCTGGCTTCTTTCACACAGTACAATTATTTTTGAAATCCCTCCAAGTTGTTGCATGTATCACTAGTCCACTCTTTTGTTTATTGTTGAGTAATAACCCATTATATGGATATAGCACAGTGTGTTTAGTCATCTGTCTGTTGATAGACATTTGGATTGTTTCCAGGTTTTGGTTGTTACAGATAAAGATGCTAGGAACATTCATGTATGAGTCTTTGATGGGCATATATTTCTCTCAGGTAACCACCTAGCAGTTAAATGGTTGGGTCATAGGATCAGTGTGTGCTTAAGAAACCTTCAAACTATGTTCCAAATTTTCCCGTTTCTAAAATGGTGGTATTATTTTATTTTACATCACCACCAGCACTGTATGACAATTCCACTTGTTCCACATTCACACCAAACTTGGTATGGGTGGGTCTTTTTAATTTTAGCTGTTCTGATAGATGTGCAGTGGTATGTCATTATGGTTTTGATTTGCTAATGACTAACGATATAGAGCACTTTCTGTCTTTATTTACAGTCTGTCTTTGGTGAAATGTCTGGTTAAATATTTTGTCCACTTTTCATCAGGTTGTTTGTTTTATTGTTGAGTTCTGAGAGTTCTTTATATATTCTTGACTCAAGTCCTTCATCAGATACATTTCCTCCCATTCGTGGCTTATCTTTTCATTCTTTTAATAGCATCTTTTGAAGAACAAAAGTTTTTAAATTTTGATGAAGTCTGACTTACGAAGTTTTTAATCTTATTGATCATGCTTGTGGTTGCAGATCCAAAAAAATCTTTGGCTAACCCAAAGTCACCGAGACTTTTTCCTATTTTTTTTTTTTTAGGATTTTTATAGTTTTTGGTTTATGATCCATTTTGAGTTGTGAACTAAATTTTAAAGAGGAGGCCGCCGTGGCCGCCATGCAGCTGACAGTGAAAGTGCTTCAGGGCCGCGAGTGCAGCCTGCAGGTGTCGGAGGACGAGCCGGTGTCCACGCTGAAACATCTGGTTTCTGAGAAGCTCAACATCCCCGTGCGCCAGCAGCGGCTGCTGTTCAAGGGCAAGGCCCTGGCAGATGGGAAAAGACTCTCCGATTACAGCGTTGGGCCCAATTCCAAGCTCAACCTAGTGGTCAAACCTCTGGAGAAGGTGTTACTGGAAGAAAGCACCGCCCGGAGACTGGCCGAGGTCCCACCACCATCCACACCAGCCTGGCAGCTGATCTCCAAAGTCCTGGCCCACCACTTCAGTGCTGCAGATGCCAGCAGAGTCCTGGATCAACTACAGAGGGATTATGAGAGGTCCCTGAACCGCCTGACGCTGGATGACATCAAACGCTTGGCTAACCGCTTTCTGCACCCTGAAGTGACTGAAGCTATGGAGAAGGGGTTCTCCAAATAGGATTCTCAGAGTGTGGGGAGGAGCCCGACCAGGCTACAAGATGCATGTAGCATTAAATGTGTTCTCCTGTTGCAAAAAAAAAAATAAAAAAATTAAAAAAAAAATTTTTTAAAGAGGAAGGAGGAAGATAATAAAATATGTGAGAGCAAAGAAATCGAGGCTGGTGGTTCCAAGGTGTGCTGGGGACAGTAAGGTGACTGGCACGGGTGGAAATCAGACACTATGTTTAATCTGTACTGCAGTCATATGGCTTCCTTTTAGTCCTATGAGCATGCCAAGCTCCTTTGCCTCAAGGCCATGCACATAACATTCTCTGGGCCTAGAATGTGCTTCCCTTTAGATCATTGGCACTGAGCCCAGTCAACCCCGATGTATCCTTTGGCTCACAACTCAAGGATCCCTTACTCAAGCCTTGTCTGACTGTCCCAACCAGGGCTGCCATGTTGCACAACTCCATTTTATGTGGACGGTGCCACCAGAGTGGTGCACAGTCATGATGTTCTTTTCGACTAGCTCAAAAACCTTGTTGTACACTTGTATGACGAACACAACTTTTTCTTTACGGTGCTAATTTCAATTTGTATAGTTGTGTCAGTATTTGATTAAAATCTTTTCTCCCAGTAGACCATAAGCTTCTTGAAGGTAAGGTCCTTGTCTTCTATCTTTATTAATGAATCTCCACTGACTTGCACAGTGCCTGGTACATACTAGATGCCTCATAAATATTTGTTCACGGAAGTAATGACATAGGACATACTAGGACAAGTAGGACATCGATTCCATCTCAGGCCTTTTGGCTTCCTCAGTCTGCATTCTTCCCTTACTACCTAAAAGGTGTCTCTGCTCAAAATACTCTGGAGGCTGCTAAGAACACATTTTGTGTGTATCCTGGTAGAATACTGGGAGGATCTGTTTACTTCCCTTTGTGAGCTTCGGTGGGCTGCTCCATACCGATTGATGTGACTTCTCTAC
The DNA here is from genome assembly GCF_037043125.1 of Eumetopias jubatus. Classification (NCBI taxonomy): domain Eukaryota; kingdom Metazoa; phylum Chordata; class Mammalia; order Carnivora; family Otariidae; genus Eumetopias; species Eumetopias jubatus. Next base: position 181,380,757 of record NW_028274809.1, on the reverse strand, counting down.
TAGATTGGGAGGGAGGGCTGCCCACTGAGGGAGCTACAAATTCATCTATAAAATGAAGATGCTAATAATATAGGGTTAAAATGAGAGTGCCAGTGAAACTGCCTGGCACATAGTGTCTGATTAATGTTGTTTCTTCTGGACTAAAATAACTGCAGCCTACAGTCATATTAAAAAGTTTGACAATACCAAATATATGGGAGAATGTGGGTCAATAAGGTCTCTATACTGGTGGGAGGGTAATTTGGTATAATACCTTGGCAAAACTAATTTTTCATTGTCTTATAAAATGGAAACTTCATGTACTCTGATCCAGAAAGCCTAGTCCTATGTATATACCCAAATGCAACCACCTCAGTGTTCATGCCCACTCTGACATACATACAAGGGCATTCCTCTATGTCCTATTTGTAAGAACAGTAACAGAAAGGGAATGATAATGGACATTCTCATCTTCCGCCTTATTCCTGACTTGGAGGATGTTTCTTCATTAAGCAGAAGGCTTAATTAATTGAGACATATTTATTTGATTATGTTAAGGGAATATCCATCTCTTTCTATTTGATTAAGAATCTTGCCTAAGAATGTATGTTAAATTTATCAAATACATTACTGGCATCACTCACGGAAATAATATAATTTTTATTCTTAGAATATGATATGGTGAAACATGTCAATAAATTTTTTCTCTATTGATACATTTTGAATTTATGGAATAAACTCCACAAGGTCAGATGTGTTACATGATTATAAGCAGATATTATTTGCTAATATTTCATGAATTTTTAATTAGTATTCATACATCAGTTTGATCGGTACTTGCCTTTTCCTTTTAAATCTTTGCTGGATTTTGGCATCCATATTACCACATTAAAAAGTATTTAGAAGTTTTCCTGGGGCACCTGGGTGGCTCATTTGGTTAAGTTCTGCCTTCGGCTCAGGTCATGATGTCAGGGTCCTGGGATCGAGCTCCAGGTCGGGCTCCCTGCTCAGCAGGATGTCTGCTTCTCCTTCTGCTCCTCCCCCCTGCTTGTGCTCTCGCTTGCTCACTCACTCTCCCTCAAATAAATAAAATCTTTAAAAAAGTAGAAGTTTTCCTGCCTTTCTCATGCTTTAAAACAGTTCAAATAATGTTGGATATATGTGTTATTTAAAGAATTCTTAGAATTCCCCTGTGAAGCCATCTGAGTCTATTACTTTTTTAGTGGGAAGTTGGTGAGAGTGCTATTTGACAGTTTTTCTTATTTCTTCTATAGAAACTGATCTGTTAAGACTTACTGTCTTGCTTAGAGCTGGTTTAGGTAAATGTACTTTGCTAGAGAATTATGCATTTTATCTAACTTTTCAAATTTCACTGTGCAAATTTATTTGCACATAGTTGGTCAAAAAAGTGTATGCAATTATTATAACTTTCTGTAGTTATAGCTCTTATTCTTTTAAAAAAGTTTTATGTGTTTGTGGTTTCTTCCACTTTTCCTGTGGTCTTTTGCTAGATAACAAACCACTTCAAATCCCAGTGGCTTAAAACAACAACGTTTATTTTTTGCTTATGGATCTACAGGTTAGCTGCAGCTCAGCTAAGCTAGGCTGGACCTTAGTGTCCAGGCTCCAGGCTCCAGGCTCCAGTTTTCATTCAATTCCGTTCCATGTGTCTCTCATCCTCTTTGGTCCAGTGGTTTCCTGGGATCATGCTGCACAAGATCAATGGGCCCATGGAAATACATGATGCCTCTTGAGTCATTCAGTGAAGGACTTGTATGCTGTCTTTTAAACCTATGTTTCATCAACCAGCACAAGTCATATGGCCAAACCCAGCATCAGTGATGTGGAAAAACATGCTCTGCCTACTAGAGTTGATGTTACTATAAAGTCACATGGCAAAGTAAGTGGCTATATAATTCTATTACTGAGGGGGCATAAGAATGGAGGACAACAATTTATTCTACCACAGTTCACTCTTTTATCTATTTTTTAAATATCCCTCTTCAATGCAAAATATACTTACTCTTACATAAGGCATGCCAAAGTCTCATCCAGTCATGACATCTGGGATTTCATTTATATTCATTTTGCATTTGGTTCCCCTTGACAGAGAACTGTGAATTTAAAGACAATTATTTTTCCTTATTCACCCGCCATGCAGTGATGGAACAGAGACAGGTTAACTTCTACAAGCACATGCGTTCAGAATGGGGATGAAGAGGAGGTTCATAGCAATACTCAAATCCTATGGGCAATATTGCCTGGTTACTTTATCCTGGGAGTAGAGCATTTGTCTTAGCCTGCACTTTACTCCCTGGAAATAGATCCCCATTTTATTGTTCTCTATGGCTCTTGACTCTACTCTCTGGAAGGTTCTTTCTTGATCATCAAATTTCTTAGCCACCTCTGAAGCAGGCATTGAAGAATATGTTATCTCAGTCTGCTTCCTGCCAGTGGAATGTTGGAGAAAACAAAGTCTTATATCTTATACGGTTATAGTCTTAATCCTGGCTGGCAGCACTTTTGGCAATTCATTAACTTCTAAAAAGGACACAGAATACAGAAACATACACTTATCACAATGTAATAATGCTAGTACATAATTAAAGACAAATGAAAAGGCCTCTATAAGCTGGAAATTTAAAAATTCCCTCTTAACTTCTAGCTCAAAGATTTGAAATCAATACCAAATTTTAGAATATCTAGAAAAAATGATAAGGTATTATTTGTCAGAACCCAGGGATTCCATTAAAGGAGACTCAGTAGATCCTTTCATCTGCATAAAATGGTTCCCATAGTCTATGGATATGGTCTTTGCTTTTCCCAGCGTGCATATAATTAATTCTGGGGAGAGAAGCATATCTGAAAAAGAAGTATAAGTCTGGCTGTCAACACAACAGGGATCAAATATTTAGAAAACTCATGAAGTTTTTGAGAGACATGGATTATAGTTAATGGTCTATGAATATTCGTTCTATGTTTTTTGGTGCATAAATACTAAAAATGCTGTGTCTTCTGTTCCGATTGCCTGTCTTATTCTCAGTGGGTGCTTATTGCCCCCAGGTTCTATCTTGTTTTCAACCTAGTAAACATTGAAATGGTGACCTGCTCCTCTTCTTCTTTCATTTTCATGGTCCTTTATGTATCCTTGAACACATATTCCTACTCGCCTCTGCCTTTGGCTGCTTTCCATCTATTTGGTGGTGTAAAGTTTTCTCTGGCTGGTTTCACTACAAATGGAGCCTGCATTTTTTCTTTCTTATTCTTTCTGTGGCTTTCCAGTGATTCCCCGGAAGAGAAGAAGACATTCTGACTTCAAACCACCATCTTTAAACTGGAAGTTCAACTTTGGAATTGTAAAGACAGGTGGGCTTTATGACAACCTTTTGCAATGTGTTGATGCTAGTTTTGATTAACTAAGACCATTTTCAAGGGCAGCATAATGACCAGTATTGTGATCTTATTGAGAAAAAGAAGGGCATCAAAATAACCATTTCTGGATGTGTTTTCCAAAAAACTACCAGATAATCTCAAAATTGCATATGGAATAGCCCCAAAAAAGTTTTTCTGACATCCTTAACAGTGCTTCAAATGTTCATTCCTCCTGTGATTTTTAAAATGCATTATATAAAAGGAAACTAATATAAATAATACGTGAAAGAATTTCATGCTATTGAAGTAAACTGAAACCAATTTAATGTGAGTGGGTCTTGGTTTGCCTTGTTTAATCAACCTTAGATAGAACTTCAAAGTTTTATACCATGAATGTTAATTTACACTATGAATGCTAGTTGATTAAGTGAGAAGTTTGTGGTAATTTTTTATAGAAATTTAGGTATTAAATTATCATCAAGAATTACTTCTTGATTAAACTGTTGTTATTGGGGAGGAAATAAGATTGGACCTGAGTCATTTTGAATCTAGGAATGTAACTCTGTATAAACATAAGCACTTCCTTTAATTGATGCTGTTTTATTAAAATACCACTTTTTGTACTGGACAAAGAGAACAATATTGAAAAAATACTTATTTTTATTTTTAGAAACATTTATTTGAGAGAGAGAGAGACAGAGAGAGTGAGCAGGAGGAGGGGCCAAGGGAGAGGGAAACAACCAGACTCTCCACTAAGCAGGGAGCCCAATGTGGCACTGAGATCATGACGTGAGCTGAAATCAAGAGTTGGACGCTCAGAAAATAAAATCTTTAAGGAAAAAGGGGGGCGCCTGGGTGGCTCAGTCAATTAAGTGTCTGCCTTCGGCTCAGGTCATGATCCCAGGGTCCTGGGATCAAGTCCCGCATCGGGCTCCCTGCTCAGTGGGGAGTCTGCTTCTCCCTCTGCGTCTGCCCTCCCACCTGTTCGTGCTCTCTCTCTCACGTTCTCTCAAATAAATAAATAAAATCTAAAAAAAAAAGAATTATAAAAAAGAAAAAAAAAAGTTGGACGCTCAACTGACTGAGCCACCCAGGTGCCCCAAGAATTTTTATTTTAAAATGTTTTGATGCTTACCTAGAGTTTTGGTGTGCAAGTTTTCTGGACTTTCTCTGTTTCTTACCAATCAAAGGAGAAAAGTCTTTTTCTTTTTGTGGCTGATAATAGTGTCACATATTTTATTAAAATTATTCTCTGTAATTGGCATCTGTATTTGTTTCACTTGAGGATGCTTCTGCTTACTGTGAGCATAAGTGCAACAAACAAACAGCGTTCAAAACAATAACTGCATCACCAAATCTTAAATGTGGTGGTTTTAAAACATGTACATAAATTCCTTGATACTCCTCCCTTTGAGGGATGGAGCTTAATTTCCTTCCTTTTGAGTGTGGGCTGCACTTAGGTTTACTTCTAATGAATATAATGTGGTGGAAACGATGGTATTTGGATTCCAAGTCTAGGTAAGAAAAATCATTGTGGCTTTTTCCTTGATCTCCCTTGGATCATTCACTCTGAGGGAAGCCAGCTGCCGTATTGTGAAGACACTTGTCCCAGACAATGTTCATGTGGCATGTTCTTCTGACAGTAGCAAGGAACTGATGCCTTCTTCCAACAGCCATGAGTGCACCATCTTGGAAGTAGAGTTTTCAACCCTGTTGCATCTTGAGATGACTGCAGCCCTAGCCAATATCTCGACTGCAACTTCATGAGAGCCTTTGAGCCAGAACCATGTAGCTAAGCGACACTTGAATTCCTGATGCACAGAAACTATGCAATAATAAATGCCTGTTGTTTTAAGCTGGTAAATTTTTGGATAATTTGTTACACAGCAATAGATAGCTAAAATACTCAATGTGACCAATTTCATTCTCTCTATAAGGACAGACTAACAAAGGCTTTGCACCTATATTCCATAGAGTGCAAAGTAACCAGCTTAATATCCATTAATTGTTTGCTTCCATTTCAATTTCCTGGTTTTGTTTTCAAAGATCTTGGTATCCCCTACAACTCTTTAACAGTTGAATCAATACTAAAGAAAAATAGGAAAACTTTAGTATTTTCTGGACTTAGTGGAAGAAAAAGACTGTTTTTGCCCTTTGAAGTGAACCTCTTGTCCAAATAAGGAATATTAGAAGCCTAAGTGGCTTTTGGCAAGAATTTCCAGAAATGGGGTGATTGAAATGGAAACTTTTTAGTTCCCCAGTTCCTAAAAATGCTAATAAATAGAAACCAGCAACAGAAACAACAACAATGACGATGAATCCTGCTGACTCAATTCTACAAAGTATTCCATGTAGACCGTAAGAGGTGTGACTAGGGTAATAGCTGTAACTTGATATAGCAGACCAAGGGCAGTCTCAGGATTTGACACAGTGGACATGGAAAACAAAAAATAAATGACGAAATTAGGGCACAATAGATTAATGGTTACTCTGTCCGGTGTCAGGACCTAAAGCAGGCTGTTAGGCCTGGAGCTTCATGGATTTATAGGCCAACTGACATCTAAACCCATTTTCCTCCAGAAGGAGGTAGGTTTCAGGTGATGAATGTTCAATGATCAATTTTTTCCGTCTCATTTCCACCTTGAAACTGATTGATTACTTTTAGGTACCTTATAGGAGCTCCCCCAAAATATCTCCGCCACTTGAAACACGCCATTTTGAATTTCACTTCAAGAGTCACTGGAAGGGAGGCCCGGTCCCCAAAAGTAAATAACAAGTAAAATTGTTAAATAACAAGTAAAATTGGTTTACTTTGATGGAAGGTCAGAATGTATCATTTAAAAACAGTTTATTTCTCCAGAAAATTTATTGTTCTGCTTTACCTCATAAAACTGTTGTGAGGGAAAAATTAGTACAGGTAATTAGTTCACGGAACAAGCTGTACTTAACGTGGGAGTAAATCATGAAGCTTTTTTCCTCTCTTACTACTGCGTTTCAACAGCTCAATGTTGAGTCTCCTTATATTTTAGTCACATTTTGAGCTGATCTCATTGCTTCCGTAGTCACTTAAAAGCTTTATTTTCATGTATTAATCTTTCAGGTTTTTTTTTTTTTGTTAATCACAATTTTATTACTTTAGTAGGGCTACATTTTGGTTCTTAAAAATTTTTAATGTAAAATATACATAATATATAATTCACCATCTTGACCATTTTTAAGGGTACAATTCAGTAGTATTAAGTACATTCATATTGCTCTGTGACTCTCACTGCCATCTCTCTCCAGAACTCTTTTAATCTTATAAAACTGATGCTTTGTACCCATTAAACAATAACTCCCCATTCCCCCTCCCTCTGGCCCCTGGCAACCACCATTCTATTTTCTGTCTCTATTAGCTTGACTGTTCTGGGTATCTCATATAAGTGGAATCATACAGTATTTGTCTTTTTGTGATTGACGTATTTCACCTTGCATGTCTTTATTTCATCCACGTTGTGGCATGGACCCAAATTTCCTTTCTGAAAGCTGAATACTATCTCATGGTGTGTATACACTACATTTTGTTTATCTATTCATCCGTTGATGGACATTTGTTTTGCTTCCAGCTTTTGGTGATTGTGAATAATGTTGCTATGAACATGGGTGTACAACTATCTCTTCAGTACCCTGCTTCCAGGTCTTTTGGGTACATCCCCAGAAGTGTAATTGCTGAATCATATCATAATTCTATTGGTTTTTTGAGGAACTCCCACTCTGTTCTTTATAGGGGCAACACCATTTTGCATTCCCAATAGCAGTGCACAGGGGTTCCAATTTCTCCACGTCTTTGCCAACACCTGGTATTTTCTGTTATTATTATTTTTTTAACTAGTAATCATCCAAACGAGTGTGAGGTGGTATCTCTTTCTGGTTCAGTTTTTTTTTCACATAGTAAAATACTGAGCCCAATCTGTCTGATGTCAAAACTTCAAGAACACATTCAGCACAAATGCTACTCGATTCCCCACCTCAGCGCCGTCTGGACACAGACTTAGAAATCTGTGAGACGGAAGTGAGGACATATTTGGTTCCTTTGCTTCCTTCTCTTATCTTTCTACTTTCTCCTACACTTTGTAGCTGCACTTTTCACCTCCAGGATTGAACACAGGGGAGGGAGGGTTGGGTGGAGAAGAGCTCAGAACTGCTCCTGATGGCTAAGAAGGAAGCACGGGCTGCAGTGGAGGAGGGTGGCTTCCACCAAAGGTGAGAAGTGAGATGGTGTTTCCCAGTGGACCCCATGGAAAGTAAGCAGGGTTTTTTTTAAGTTATCTTGAAAGGCCCCATTCTAGAGATCTGCCTGGTAGGGCTAGGTGATTGTAATTGAGAGAGTCCTATGGAATAGTCTTATTGGAAGTAGGTGCTAAATTATTATCTTCTTCTATAAGCAGGAGGGATTTCAAGAGGCTAGTCAGGTACCGGTCAATAGTAAGTCCCCAATGGAGGGACCCCAAAGGGCATTTGGGCATAGGCCACCCGTGAGAGGACACCAGAACCAGGTTTTTTTTTTTTAAATTTTCTTGTTATGTTAATCACCATACATTACATCATTAGTTTTTGAGTTAGTGTTCCATGATTCATTGTGTATAACACCCAGTGCTCCATGCACAACGTGCCCTCTTTAATACCCACCACCGGGCTAACCCATCCTCCCACCCCCCTCCCCTCTAGAACCCTCAGTTTGTTTTTCAGAGTCCATTGTCTCTCATGGTTCGTCTCCCCCTCCGATTTCCCCCCCTTCATTCTTCCCCTCCTGCTATCTTCTTCTTTTTCTTCTTTTTTTTAACATATGTTGCATTACTTGTTTCAGAGGTACAGATCTGTGATTCAACAGTCTTGCACAATTCACAGCACTCACCATAGCACATACCCTCCCCAATGTCTATCACCCAGCCACCCCATCCCCCCCACCCCCCACCACTCCACAGAACCAGGTTATATCAGCACTAGTCAGGTAAAGCCTTATCTGCTCCTTCCCAGTCCCTGGGACTGTTGGACAACCACAGTTAGAGGCAGATGGTGAATGAAGAAGAAGGTGGAATGGAAGAAGGTCATGCTTCACTCTCCTCTTGCCCTAAATGGTTTCTTCAGTCTGAGTCAAGCCTGAGCTTCGGTAAGAGAAGAAGATTGAAGCTTTGATTTAAAACTGGACTGGACTTTTTAATATATCAAAGTGGGATATTTGTTCATACCTGAGAGTGACTTGAACATTGTTATCTGACTGATAATTAATTGGCTAGGAGTGTGGTGGAGTAGCATAACTGAGAGTCCTGGGTGGGAGCAAAATAAAGTAGCTTTGCCTGCTTGCACTCTTCTGAATCCAGCTTATTCTTAGTCAAAACAAAACAAAACAAAACCAGGGGCACTGGTTGGCTCAGTTGGTAGAGCATGTGACTCTTGATCTCGGGGTCATGAGTTCAAGTCCCACATTGGACATAGAGATTACTTAAAACAAAAACAAAAAAACAGAACAGTACCTGACACATAATAAGTGCTCAATAAATGTTGTATGCTATCATTGTCATCTTCAGTATTGTTCTTACCTACTTAATTCAGATCCTGTGGTGAAGAATCAGTCATGGAAAAGGCAGGATGGGGGACAGGGGAAGGGGCAGTCCTGAGACTCACAGAGGCTGTTTTCACAGCAGTTAAAGTTACTCTGTTAAGGTACAGATAATACCTGGTAATTCCCATTTTCTGTTTAATAAAAGATCCCCAATTAATAATTAGTTTGGCTTCAGTACTAATTTCCTCTTGGTTACACTGAAGTAATGAGGTGGTTCAGATATATTACTAAATCAAACTCTGGAGGTATGGGGGAGCAGAGGGAGAAATGGCCAGTTGAAGTATCTCTTATATTTTCAAGTGTCATGATATGATTGTAATATAAATTGTAATAATAAAGAAGGGCAGGGGTCAGAACAAACTTTCTCAGCCTCCAGGAATCCTTGAGAAGCTGTAACATTCAGAGCAGACAAGGTTATTGCTGCATTTATGAAGCGCGCCTGTTCCAAACTGAATATGACTTTCAACCAAATGTGCAACAGGAGAGCAGATTAAGTGCCCATTAACTATCCTTCCTGGGCATTACTTAGCACTGATAATGAACTTTTGTTGTTGTTGCTGTTAATAAGCTTTCTATTTTTTTAAGATTTTATTTTATTTGAGAGAGGGAGAGGATGCAAGCTTGGGGAGGGACAGACAGAGAGGGACAAGCAGACTCCATGCTGAGCATGGAGCCCGATGCGGAACTCGATCTCCTGACCCTGAGATCATGACCTGAGCTGAAATCAAGAGTCAGATGCTTAACTGACTGAGTCATTCAGGCACCCCAATAATCTCTTTATTTTAGAACAGTTTTAGGTTTACAGAATTACTGAATAGATAGTACAGAGAGCTTCCATATGCCCAGCAGCCACTTTCTTCTATTATTAACGTCTTACCTTAGTATGTACATTTGTTACAAATGAACCAGTATTAATACATTATTAACTAAAATCCATACTTTATTCCTATTTCCTGCATTATATCGTAATGTCATTGTACTGACCCAGGAGCACATCCAGGATGCTATATTACATTTAGTGGTTGTGTTTCCTTAGGCTGCTATTGGTTTTGACAGTTTCTCAGACTTATCTTGTATTTGACAACATTGACAATTTTGAGGAACAAAAATACTTGTCAAGTATATTGTAGTATGCCTCTCAGTTGGGAGTCCTCATGTTTTTCTCATGTTTAGACTGTGGTTCTGCGTTCTGGGTTGGATAACCACAGAAATAAAGTGTCATCCTCGTCACATTGTATCAAGGGTCCATACTATCAACATGCCCTAACTTTTGATGTTGATGTTCATCACCTGGCTGAGTAGTGTTTATCACGTTTCTTTGCTGTGAAGTTACTCCTTTTTCCTCCCCTTCTGCATACTGTACTCTCTGGAAAGAAGTCAGTTTGTGTAATCCACATTTAATGGCTTCACCTCTTTGAGAACTGAGATCTACATAAATTATTTGGGATACTTCTGCATGGGAGATTTGTTTCTTGTCCCACATTTGTTTTTATTTATATCAGTATGAATTCAGTATTTAGTAGCTGACATTATAATACTGATGATACTATATCAATATTATATGTTCGTTTATAATCCCATACCATATTGTGTATATTGTTGCCCTAATTGTGCTAGCTTTGAGCATTGCGAGCTCTTTTAGTTGGCTCCTGTGTCCCTTTGACAGTCCCGCATCATTGTGAATGTTGTTGTTTGTTTACTTGTTTTAGCCTTGCCTTACTCTCTGGAACTACAAGATGCTCCAGGCTCTTCTTGTATGTTTCCAGCCCCAGTTCTAGAATCAGCCATTTCTCCAATGAGCCCTGGTTCCTTTTACTGGAGATGGTACTAGAAACAATGAACTGGATGTTAGGTGTGCTTGTTGCTACTGGCATGGCTTAGCTTCTAGATCCTCTTATGTAACAGATAAATATTTCCATATGTAACCATCTTTATCTGTATTAAGCTAGACAGGAGTTTATACTGTTGTCTCCAGCTCAATCCATTACCACATGGATCAATCTAAACGTCTCCCTTTGCTTATTTGTAATCTCTCACTCCAATAATGAGAAACCTCATTCCCATCATCATCTGACATTTACTTAATTATTAAATTACTGGGCACATGTGTAGTGGTTTCAGAATTGCTAATCAATCCATACTCTTTTGGGAAGGACCTTTATCAACTAGACCACAAGGCTTAGGTACAGTTTCTTTTGCCCTTTGTCTTACAGACTCTTCATTTCCAATGTTGTTTAGGCCAGCACCTTATTCCCATACTCCCTTCCCTGAAGCTGTTCCACACATCTATAATACAGCTAGATTCTTTTTTTTTTCTTAAAAATTTTATTTATTTATTTGACAGAGAGAGCATGCGCGCACAAGCGGGGGAGCAGCAGAGGGAGGGAGAAGCAGGGTCCCCGCTGAACAGGGAGTCCAACGTGGGTGGGGCTCGATCCCAGGACCCTGGGATCATGACCTGAGCTGAAGGCAGATGCTTAACCAACTGAGCCACCCGGGTGCCCCAATACAGCTAGATTCTTTTGTCACATTCTCCAAACCAATTTATCACAGAGTAAGGGCGCAACCAAAGGTAGTTATCGTTAACACATTTTCAATGGTTGCTTGATATTCATGGTTCCAGAGACCATGATTTACTTAGACAACTGGATATTGCTAAATATTTAGCCAATTGTCTTTTATTAGATAATTGCCTGTTATTGGACTGTTTATATCAATAATATGCTTATAAATCTTTGTGTACACTCACTGTTTCATTATGGGAAATTTCCAGAGATGATTAAATCTCCAAATTAAAGAACATGAACGTGTTTAAGGCCTGTAATATTTCCAGTTACTCTCTGAATAATGAAAACTGCCAGAATGAAAAAAAAAAAAGCTGGAAAGACGGAGAATTATAACTTATTTATTAATTTTTAGAAGATTTATTTATTAGAGAGCACATGCGTGTGCATGTAGTGGGGGGATGGGCAGAGGGAGATAGAGACAGATACTCAAGCAGACTCCCCGCTGAGCACAGAGCCCATCACGGGGCTCGATTCCATGACCCTGAGATCATCATGACCTGAGCTGAAATCAAGACTCGGACACCTGACCAACTGAGCCACCTAGGCGCCCTGAGAATTATAATTTAAAAGTTGTTTTTGGGGGTGCCTGGTTGGCTCAGTCAGTTAAGCATCTGCCTTAGGCTCAGGTCATGATCTTGGGGCCCTGGGATGGAGCCCCGAGTTGGGCTCCCTGCTTGGCGGGGAGTCTGCTTCTCCCTCTCTCTCTGCTTCCCCCCGCCACTCATGCTGTCTCTCTCTCCCTCAAATAAATAAATAAAATCTTTAAAAAAAAGTTTGTCTTTCAATTTGACATAAAAATATATCTTTTACTATATTATGTAAGGCTGAGAATTTTTTTACCATTTATATTTATTAATTCTTTTATTGTCTGTCATGCCCCTTACCTATTTTTCTTTTGGGTGTAAACTTTTTCAGATGCTCTCCGTTGTGTAGATGTTCAGCTGAGCTTGAGACCTGGTGCTTCGTTTGTAGTAAATCACTGACTTCCTCCCTGGCATTAGTAACACTGAACGTTTCTGCTTAATAGGACTTCCCGAGAGAGCCTGTTTTCTGAATGCAGACAGTGCAGAAGGGAGTCCCTCCCCCACTACTGTTCTGTGAGAGTCCAGCCCAAGAGACTCTTCGCCGTCTGCTCACAGACACAGGACTTAATTCCCCAATAACTGTAATTATCAGGGAATTACAGCAGCGGCCTTTCTATTTCTCTTCAAAGTGCTGTTAAAATTTGAAGATGTTCCTCATGTAATCATCCTCTTGGAATATGGTTTCATAACTCTTCAGAAGGAGTGAGGCTTCATATGGTATGTAACCAGTAATGTGTCTGTGTGCACAGAGGAAGTTTCTTCTTGTCAACCTCTGCAAAGAAGAATGCATCTTCAAGAAGACTGATCACCTGAGAAGGAATGCTTCTAAACCCGAGACTTGATAATGAATCTATCAAAAATTCTGTCTTGGGCTGAGTCAAGAGACTTCTATTTCTGAGTCAGATCATGGAGTCTGCCATTCTTAGGGTTCTCGAGGTTTTATTTTTGCAGCTTTGGTTTTCCACGTGGGAGCCTTGAACATTGTAGCAGACAGTGTGAGAGAATGGACCAACCACCAGGGGCTGGCTCATGGGGGCAGATGGTCTACTGCCACCCAGCGGGACAATCTTGGACAAGTTACCTAACTTTTCTGAGTTTCGGTAAAGATGGTTGGAGGGGTAGATGAGGGAATGGGGCAGGGTGATTTCTTAACCTCCAAAAACTCTTTTGGTTTCATATCCAATCTGAGCTGGTCTTACGGTCACCTATTGCAGAATTGGCAAGTACCAGATAGGCCCAGTCTTAAGGCTACAACTGTATTGCTAACCTTCTTTAGCTCCTGGGAAAAGTCAACTCCACCCTCCAGATTCCTCCCTTTTCATAAATGGAGTCAGAGGCAAGGTACCAGCGGCCATGTAGCTTACAGCCGACTTTTCTCTTCAACCCTTCACATTCTTTCTTGTTAAATTTAGCAATCCTTTCTGCTTTCCTTTAAAGAAGCTGTAAAAACCATTCTTACCCTCAAACTCAAATTACTCCTTGAACGAGAAAGTCATCCAGAATTTGGAATTGCAATATTTTTCAAGGATTTAAATGCAAAGCAGAGTCACCCAAAGGCTACTTCATCATATTTTCATTCTATTTCATTTAGTGCTAATTTAAAACAGAAACCTGTGGAGCAGTACAGAGGAGATGGCTCTAAATCCAGGAGGTAAAAGCCTGGGAAAGCAAATAAGGTCTCTCTCTTCCTTCTCTTGATGGCTCGCCCCCTTCCTCCCACCCCTTCTGCCATCCCCTTCACAATGGAGCCGGTGCCGGCTGCCTGCTTCCCAGATTCAATCAAAGGCATCAGCAGGATGCAGCATCTGCAGGTGTAGATGAGGGCGATAGCCGAGGGTGTCAGAGAGAGATTTATCAGCGTCCTCAACCACATGCTCTTCACTTGGCTCATTGGTCGCCAGTGCTTTTCATTTTCTGTTTGCTCCCTCCTCTTCAGATGCTCCAAGAACACTGAAACTTCTTTGGAATTTCGGGCACAGCAGAGAATTTTTTTGGCATGCATATGAGAACTGGTGAGACAGATGATGTATGCCTGGCTCTGTGTGGCTGCACTTGCCGGCCCTCCAGGGCTGATGCTGTAAGACTTCATGCAAACAATGATTTCTCACAAGAAACCAGAGGGCAGGGAATCAAACCAGGCAAAGCTCACGGTCCAGCTAGTCAATGTGATGTTCAGAGGTCCTGCCAGGCAGCTTTAAGGACCAGCCAAACACGAGGCGGGTGATGCCTTTAATTTGATCTCATATGATGTTTTCAAAATGAGAACCAGAAAGGCAAGAGGGGACCAAACCTCCTTGGCCAATGATGAGTGAGAAAACATCCCCAGTTTGACACAAACGGAATAGAGTTCCACCCTTGCTTTTCCAGCATTCTCACTGCTCAGATGGTCTGATTTGCTGGTAGAGATGCTAAGCTCTTGACTCTGTGTAGTTTTCAAGTTTTTAAAACATAGAAATGATTGAAAATGTCAGGGGAACAGGAAGCAGGATTTTGAGAAGCCCCCTTTTGTCCCCTCAGGGTCACCTGCAATCCTTGGAGAGGGGTGCTTGGGGGGGATGGAATGTTCCATTCCACTGGCATTTTAGGATTGCTCCCTAATGACCTGGGTTTGCTAGACCCATGGGGACCATGGTTACCAAGATAGGACCAAGTGAGATCTTTGGGGTAACAAAAGCATGGTGCGCTGGGAATTCAGAACATCTGGAATCTCACCAACCCCTACTGCCAACAAGCCTATGATCCCCAGAAAACCCACATCCCGTCCCTGGACATCTGATTCCTCATATGTAAAATAGGAACTCTGAAGTTCTAATTTTGGGGGGCATTTTTTTTAGGGAGGAACACAAGGCTGCATTAAACCTGTGTGAGCTGTCACAGGAAGACGAGAAACAAACTGGATTTGTGTTTTGAAGTCAAGCCTGCAAAGAAACACATTTTATATTTGGCTTCTTTGCTCCAGAGCCTTCACCTGCAGATAAAAACAGTAAATATCTTTTAGGATTGTGGTAAATACCGTAACTTGGAAACCACAAATCTGTATTCAAGGATGAAGGGGAGAAAGCCGGGAAGGAGCAGTGTTGTCATCGTAGTCAATATAGCGCCTCAGGGCCATCACGAATTGGCCGACAGTGAGATGCAGGAGGTTGATACAGGCATCCCTCTGTGAGTCTACTGCCCCCAACAATTTCCAGGTTGAGATGTTCAGGAGATAGAAAATCAGATGAGAGGTTTTAAGTACTAGCTGCCAGGGAAGAGACTTACTCACAACTAGTGAAAAAGCGTGAGCAGCTTGAAAGAAAAAAGTTAATGCTGCTTGGCCTTAAGTATGGTCACACCCCATTACACAGAGCAAAGAATTGTAGGACTTCTGGTAAACCCCAGGGTAAGTTATGTTCCTTCAAGGTAAACACGTAGTAAAAGCCCTATTACAGCGGGGGGGAGCCCCCCAAAGGAAAGACAGTTCTGTTTCCCTACATGAACAGTATAAATAGACTTAATTACATAATCAGTGTTTACTGTATGCATTGTGTGTGATACACTCTGCTAGGCACAAAGGCAAATCAAAGAAAAGTCAATAAAAGATGTCCTTCTTCTGCCGTTGACTCATTGTATGACCTTTGTTGGGCAGCATATTCAACCTCTTTTTTCAGTTTTCTCATCTGAAAATGAGGATAACAATGCTGCCAACTCTATAGGGTTATTATGTAAAGCATTTGTAAGAGTACCTGGCATCAAACACAGAATGCTCATTATTACAGTTTTTATTATATGGAAAAAGTAGTAGTAAGCTTCTTGGGAACTTATAAAACACTTTACATTTCCCGAGTCATTGGATTCCCATAATAACCTGACAAAGGAGGATTTCCATTTGACAGAAATGGAGGCTTACCAGAGTTACACATTAAATGGCAGGGGGGCAACCTTAAATCAATTCATTGTTCTCTGCACTTTGCCAAGCTGCCTTCCATAAAGACGTGGGAAAACAGAGCTCACACCCTCGAACACCTTGCTGTTTATTGGGATAGCCAAAAACTAAACAAGAGAAAGTGACGTGAGATAAATAACTGTTAGCTAAGCATGGAATATTTGTGACTAACTGTAGGGAGGTGGTGGACTCAGCTATTGCTGTGGAAGAGCAAGGGGCGGAGAGACTGATGGGAGAGATTGGCTATTACCTGGTGGACACCTGGTGCTGATGTGGGCATGCTTACTGGTCTGTCCTGGCACAGAGCCAGCACTGGACAGAACTGAGGATCTCTTTAGTCCTAGCCTCCCCTCTGCCTACCAACCTCCAGCATCCCAGTGTCCTTGGGGGGGTCTCTCAGTTCAGATGTCTGCTCATCAGAATCTGATCACTACAAAGAACGTACTGGTACATTCTTAAAGATGAAGGTGAAAATGACTGGGGTTGAGATGCTCCTCCTTCCCCACATTGTGTTCCCTCCCCTAACCTCAACAACGCTCTGTGGTTGCTGGTACAGGGGACAAAGCCTGAAGACAAAGGGGGGGTGGACAATCAGGCATGAGGAAGTTGAGATGGTGAGAAATTTTGAGGAAATGGGGATGCTTTATTGGAGCCATTTAAAAGACATTATATAGTTAGCCCATCTGGTGTGCATTTTAAAGATGTAGTAAATCTGTGAAGGTCAGAAATCATTAGGTAAATAAGCACCAAAAGGTCAGGGACTATGTCTTTCTTATTCCCTGTTGTATCTACAGCACTGGCATAATGCCTAGCATATAGCAGGTGCTCAATAAATATTTGTCAAGTGAATAAATATTTGCAGAATAAATCAAGGCATGATGAATCACATTACAGTGTGCCTCTTAAATTTATCCAGCCTAGATGAATAACTTGATTGGCTGGTCATGGAGGAATCATGTAATATTTGACTTGTTACAATCTCAAGATTGAAAAAAAGGGGACAAAACTTTATTCTGATCTTTACCAGAAATATCTCTTGAGCAAAGGCAAGGATGATACATTGCGTAAATCCATTACTCCTCTTGCTGTAGAAAGAATGTACTCTTCAGTGGGTGCTACCATCACATTACCCTGTAGCACGCATGTTTCCTTTTTCTTGAATGCATTGGAACAGTCAGCGATTAGCACGACTTCAAATGGTACTGGCACACGTGTTTCTCCAGGACCCCCGGCCAATGCTCCTAACACAGACTTCGCTGTTCATAGAGAACCTCTTTAGTTAAGAGCTTGCAGACTAAGGCACAGAGCACCATGCACTTACTATCTCAGCACTCGTCATTCCTTTGTGTAGATCTGTATTTTCATCCTCTACCATCTCCCTTCTGCCTGAAGGACTTCCTTTAGTATTTCACGTCATGTGGGGCTTCTGGACAAATTCATTCAGACTTTGTATGTCTGAAAGAGTCTCTGTTTAACCCGGATGTTTAAAAGATGTTTTCCTTGGGTATAGAATTCTAGGTGGATAGGATTTGGGGGTGGGGTGGGTGGAGTACATTAAGCAGATCGCTCCAGTATCTTTTTGCTTGCACTGTTTTTGATGAGAAATTTCTGCCATAGGTATCTTTGTTCATATATCCTTAACGTGTCTTCTTTTCTCTGGTTGCTTTTAAGCTTTTCTGTTTATTGCCTCTTTGAAGCAATTTGATTAGGATGCACCTTGGTGTAATTTTTTCATGTTTATTTAGCTTGGGATTCATTGAACTTCTTGGACGTCGTGTGGGTTTATAGCATTTATCAACTATGGAAACATTTTGGCCACTGTTTCTTTTAATATATATATTTTTAAGTAGGTCCACGCCCAATGTGGGGCTCAAACTCATAACCCTGAGATCAAGAGTCACATGCTCTACCAACTGAGCCAGCCGGCTACCCCTCTTCTAATATTTTTTTTCTGTTTTTCCCCACTTTGGAGACTTTAATTAAACACATATTAGGCTACTTAAAATTGTTCCACAGCTTGCTGATACTGTGCTCATTTTTAAAAGTTTGGTGTTTTGTTTTTTTTTTCCCTGTGTCTCCATTTTGGATAGTTTCTATTGCTACTTCTTCAAGTTTATTAATCTTTTGTTTGCAAAGTCTCACTGTTAACCCCATCCGGTGTGTTTTTTCATCTCAGAAATTGCATTTTTCATCTCCAGCAATTCAGTTTGAGTCTTTTTTGTCTCTACTTAACTTTAGAATATATGGAGAACGGTTATAATGCCTGTTCAATGTTCTCGTCTCCTAAGCGTATCTATGTTAGTTCTGGGTTAGTTGTGAGAGACTGATTTTCTCCTCACTGTGGACTATATTTTTCTACTTCTTTTCATGCCTGGTAATTTTTTACTGGGTGCCAGGTATTGTGAATTTTACCTTTTTTATTCCTATCAATATTCATGAGCTTTGTTCTGGGACATAGTTAAATTACTTGGAAATAGTCTGAAACTTTCAGTCTTGCTTTTAGGCAGGGCCTGAATAGCATTTCAACAAGACATTTCTTATTATTAGTACTATTTCCATTCTAGACTGAGAACCCTTTTTTCTTTTTCTTTTTTGTAGGATATTTAGTAGCATCCCTGCCTTTTACCCACCAGATACTAGCACCCCTCCCCCCATTAAGTTGTGACAACAAAAACTGTCTACAGACTTTGCCAAATGTTTTCCGGGGGGAAAAAAAATCCACCCATGGTTGAGAACCACTGGTTACCACAGGGTTAACTTTGTGCCGCCACGGATAACAAGATGCTCCTGAATCTTCTATCCAGTGCCCTGGTAGGCTTTCCAGTCTGGCTAGTGGAAACACATTTTTGCTAGCCCTGTGTGAGTGTTGAGTACTTGTTCCCTCTAGCCCTTCACGGTGAGTCTTTCCCCAGGCTCAGCCGGTTTCCTTAGCCTGTGTGCTGATTAGTGTTCTGCTGAATACATCAGGAGACCCTCTGCAGGTCTCCAGAGTTCTCTCTCTGTGAGGCTCTCTCTTCTCTGCTGTTCTGTTCTGCAGTTTCTAGCTACTTGGTGTCCTTAGACTCCTAACTTGGTCTTCTCAATTTAGGGAGACTGCTGGACTCTCTTTGTAACCCCTCTCCCTGGAAACTCTCCCAGGGCAGTAACTTGGGAAATTATTAGGTTTATCTTGCTTGTGTCCCATCTCTCAGAGATCACTGGTATCCCTTGTTTCCTGATATCCAGTGTATTGGGTTAAACTATCATTTTTACGTAATTTGTTCAGTTTTCTGGTTGCTTTACACGGGAAGACAATCTAGTCACCGTATTGAAGGTAAGAACTCCTTGCCTATAACATTTGGCGTCAGCTTCCCCCGCCCCTCCCGCCCCCGCAACAC
Source organism: Eumetopias jubatus (assembly GCF_037043125.1). Taxonomy (NCBI): domain Eukaryota; kingdom Metazoa; phylum Chordata; class Mammalia; order Carnivora; family Otariidae; genus Eumetopias; species Eumetopias jubatus. The sequence goes on along the minus strand of NW_028274809.1, from coordinate 181,361,351 downwards.
ACCTTGTAGTTTTGATTTCTTGACAAATAAGTTAAAATTTTATGTAGTCAAATCTATTGATCTTTTCTTCTGCAATTATATTCCTATAGCTTTTATGTTTAAAAACTCCTTCCCATCCAGACACTACATAAATATTTAGCTGTATTTTCTTCTAGGTTTTTCTTTTAGTGATTAAATTGAAATTCTTGTCTCCCCAGTGCAGCTAGAATTTATATCAGTGAATGAAGTGCTGAAGCAAGTATTTAAATGAATCTTTATTCCCAAAAAAACTTCCTGATCTCAGCCCTTTTTATGGAATAGCTCATCCTTTACCCACTGGTTTTTTGTTTTTTTTTTTAATGTATTTAATATATCTTAGGTTCTTATTCTGGACGAGGATCTGTGTCTGGGGCATCCATTTGTTTCCCAAAGCTGAACATCCATTCTCAGGCCCGAGATATTTTTTGACTCACACATTTCAGTGTACTGAACATATTCTACAGACTCTCTGACGTTTCCCACTTCCTTAGCCAAGGAGCTCCTGGTGGGAACAGGGTGTGGACCCCTGAAAGGGCCAGAATGGAGCTATTGGCTGCCACCCCTGCTTCTCAGACACCTCACCCATGGTCATTGTCTGGTAGGCTTAATAAAACCACCTGCCTCATATGACAACTCTTCCACACCAGCACACACACACGCGCGCGCACACACACACACGCACACGCAAACACACGGTTCTGTCTTGTCAGCTTATCACCCCCTCTGCCTGTCACTCTTTACCAGTTGAAGAGCCAAAGTAAGGAGAAGGTGAGAAGAGAGATTGCTGGTACATATGCAACTGTCAAAAATCTAAATATAGGTCATATGAGTGATGAAAAATCATCTCCACAAATTCCATCTTTCCTCAGCACATTTTCTCCTGTCTGCATCTCTAATTTGTTCTTTGTTTTTACTTGCTTCTTTACTTCTGTTTCCTTTTACTTCTCTACCTTTCTGACTGCCTCCTCCCAGCAGGTACATACAGAACTTTCCAAAGGGTCATAGGACTGTTCACACATGTTCTGATTCTTGTTCCTTCATGCACGTGGTGGGATTGAATTCAGTCCTGCTTCAGGGACACACTTTGGTGAATGAAATGTGAGCAGAAGTTTAAAGAATTAGTGTGTTATTTGGCAGAGTGGCCAGGCAACAATCCAGAGGGTTGGCTGCTCCATCAGCTTGGGTCCCAGTATGTAGATGACTTAGAAGAGACTCCTTAGACAATAATGAAGAGCATGTCATGCAAGTGAGAGAGAAATCTTTGTTTGAAGCCACTGAGATTTGGAGGATGTTACCATGGCATAACCTAGCCTAATCTGGACTGACACATAGTATAAAGACAATTTTCCAAAACAAAAGCGTGAGACATAGGGTTTGTGAATCATGTCAGTGTGTGTACACCGCTCCATGGTACCTTTGTCGTCTCCCAAGAACCTGGATGGATGGAGTGGCCAAGGATGGTTCTGTCAAGGACAATGGAGGATGGCTTCTTCTCATCCAATCTGTGGAGCTGCAGGGAGATCACAGCCCATAGAGAATAGGCTAACAGAGACAAATATATTAAGCCAGAACTGTCCTTGTACCTTGGATGCACATAGTACGGGTGCTTTTCATAGCATAGCCGGCCAGGAAGAAAATCATAGTCTTGTTTCCTATGGCTCAACTGTCAGTTCAGCGTTTATGATAGACATTTGGGGCTAGTATACCAGGATGTAGAGATTAGTTCATGGCCTAGTTTCCAGTGATCTTGCAGTTTTGTGCACTTCCCCAGCAGGTGTTCTGTGAAAGCAGAAAAAGAAAGAAAGAAATTCCAGGCAGATGCTTAATCAATAGGGTAAGCGCCAGCATTTCTACATTTTATCTCAGGTCAAAAGCAAGGATCAGCATATTTAATTTTGGCTTCAGTTGGGCCTTTGTGATTCAGGGTCTTTTCCATTCTGCTTCCCTGTCTGCAGTGTTATAGCCAATAACCTTATTAGGTAAATTCTTCAGCTCGGCTGGTTGAATGGGTGGTCATTTCTTATTTTAATGAGTTATTGCCAGGGTTTTTCATAATCTGGATTAGAAAAGATTTCACTGTGCCTCATTGATCCTAGAGATTATATTCTAATGCTGTTGGCTTGTTTTTGCCATCACCCCTGTCATAGCTGTGGTTAAGCTTGATGGGCACTAATTGGGTGGAAGGTCAATGCAAATTAGTTACCACACTGGATTTGAGTCAGTTTTTAAAGAAATGTATTTTAAATGCAAACAACAGCTCCAACAATTCTCACAAAGTTCTGACAGAGGACTTCCAAGTAGAAGTGCTGCTGAGCTGCTGTATTGAGTAGATAAAACTCATTTATAATTAGCATCCCTATTAGCATACAAACAGTTGATGGGCTAAAGTCCTTAAAAATTATTTGCTCTCTTACAGAGATTAAATGTGTCCCTGTAGCCTAATCAGCTTCTTGCCAGAAAACCTCTTTTCATAGGCCACTCTGAACCCTGGTCTAACCTACACCAAACTATAGCAAAGACTGAATGAGTGTACCACAAGGAGATACAGTGCTATTGAATGTAGCTGGGTGTTTTTGAAATATTAACTAAAAAATACTTTAATCTCCTGATGGCCTCATTCCATCCGAGGAAATAGGAGAGCAGGAATCTCAAATCGATGAAGAAGTTTCTATCACCTACTGAATGGGTTGTTTGAAATAGAGATAGAAATTGAACAGTAGAAAATTTAGAAAAGAAGACTTCATATGCACCTCTGGGTGTCAACTGAAATCAAACCCTACAGTTAGGACCCCATTACACCATTCTAGGGGCCATCCACACAGAATACAGTGTGATGTATCCAGCTAAAGCTATTGGAATAAGATCTTTTCCTTGCCTGTAGCTGTTGGTGTGAGGATACGTGTTGCTCTTCCTTCTTCTGTTTGACAAGATTCTGCTCATCCTTCCAGACTCAGATCAAATAGCACTTCTTTTGAGCCTTCCAGATTCTCACTGTTGGTAATAGTCATGCTTTCAGGAGAAAACAGGTGCATACTCAAATTGGATAATTTGAGGAGAGTTTAAAAAAGGGGCTCTTTACAAAGGAATGGGCAGGGTATATGGGAGCTGCAGGGAAGAGGTTGCAGGATGGGGGAGCTTGTAACATCAGGGCCTGAAAGGGCAAGGGCAGAGCGTGGTCACTAGGAGCTGGTGACAGTAGCTGTATGGGGGTTAACCACAAAATAGGACCTGAGATCTTCATAGCCAGTGCTCAGTGACTCACTAGGGAGGAAGCCTGGGAAGCAAATTCTTAACCTCACTTCACTTTCTACCCTAACTCTCCCTTCATAGCCCCCACTAGTTGAGCCCAACCAGAAATCAGAGGGCAAGGGAGCCTGCCAATGCCGTACACATAAGTGGTGTATTAGTTATCTGTTGCTGTATAACAAATTACTCCAAAACTTAGTAGCTAAAATACCAAACATTGTCTTACAGTCTCTGTGGAACAGGAATCCTGGAGAGGCTGAGCTGGATTCTGGCTCAGGGTCTGTCATGAAGTCACATTTAAGAAGTCAGCTGGGGCTGTGGTTATCTGAAGGCGGGAGGACTTGTTGCCAGGATCGTGTACTCATATGGCTGTTGGCTGGAGGCCCTAGTTCCTTAACATATGAGCCTCTCCCTAAAGTTACCTGAGTGTCCTTGTGACATGGCTGCTTGTTTCCCCCAGAACAGGTGATGAGAGAGAGAGAGAGAGAGAGAGAGAGAGAGAGCCGTGGAGAAGCTGCAATGTTTTTATGACTTAACCTTGAAAGTCATATACCATGACTTCTGACATACATCAACCCTAATGTAATGTGGCAGAAAGTTATGCAGGAACACAAAAGCCAGGGAATGGAGATCATTGGGGGCCATCTTGGAGTCTGACTACCACAGCCAACCCACTTATGGAGTGCACAGGGGTTGAAAGCAGGTATAGAAAGGCAGATGGAAGATGTCTAGCACATCCCTAAGTAGCAATATTTCCTCTCTCCAGTGATCACATAACAAGTCATCCACACCTTAACACAGCACTTATTATGTTGTTTTAAAATCTTTTGTTTATATGTCTGTCTACTGGAATGTAAGCTCTTGGAAAAGAAGGACTGTGTTTTCTTCTTATGCCTTTGGGGTCTAACAGGTGCCAGATGCATGGTGGATGCCCCCAAATATTTGGAGTTTTTAATAGAATCTACGAGCCCTTGATTGTCTGCAGTCGATGATGTGTACTTTGACACCCTCCCTCTCATCTGCTTCTCCTTCACCCCCCACTTCCCCATTGTTGCCCAGTGCTGTCCAAATGCCCTATGTCAGTTAGGAAACTGACCTAATATACTAATGCATACATGAGATGTAAGTGACACTTAAATCCTAGGATATTTGCACATAACTGTTGTTGTTTTTCCAAATCAAAAGAAGGAAAGATGAGCTGGAGTGTTAGCAGTCCATTACTTACTAGTCATAAGACCCCCGGCACAGCTGTGAGTCCTCTGTTAACCACTCAGGCTCAAGTCTTGTCCTTCGTGTCTATTTTGGTGCCACTTGAGTACTACCCACTTGTACCTCAAGGACTTCTTTGCGTAAAACTCTCAAGTAAAGGAGGGCTGTGGCCACCCCTGGGGTAGAAAGAAGTTCCTTGGGCGCATAGTCCATCCTTTTAAAGTCTTGGACAATAAAGCCTTTCAAAGCCAACACTACTGAATGCCCCCAAGAAGAGATCTCTAATGGTGGGCTTTGAGGCTCTGTCTCGGGATGACTACAAAGGGAGATGCTTGGGGACAAGGATCTGGTACCTGACCTGGTGACTGAGCACTTGTGCGTATGGCCGGAACCACCTGAGGTGCCCTTATCACAAGGCTGTGCTTACTGGGGGTGCTGGTCTATCTCTTTGGCACCACTACTCCCCCTGTCTAAGATGTTCTCTGCAGAGGAGAAGCTGGGAATCATGGTTCTTAGAATCTCCTTCCCCTGAATGGTCCTGGGGTAGAATTTGCCAAAGAGAGGCAGTATGTGTGACTTGGGAAGCAGTTGTAGGCAGAGGTAAGAACTTTCCAGCAAGCTTGAGGGCTGTAGTTCTCAAACTTCAGCTGCACCAGAAACATCTGGAGTGCTTGTTAGAGCGCAGCTTGCTGGGCTCCGCTCCTGGAGTATGACTCAGTGGGTCTGGGGTGTGGCCCCCAAATTCTCATTTCTAAGAATTTCCCACGTGAGGTGGCTGCTGCTAGTCCCCACACCATACTTAGAGAACCACAGCTTTAGACAAACAACTGTGTCACTCCTTCCCTTCCCTTGATTTTTGTTATGTGTGGGAAACATGGCAGGGCACCTGTTTTCCTGAGTACACTGGACCAGAGCACTGGGCATGAGCAGAAGGGAGAGCCTTCCAGAATGCTACTGTTCAGAGCCGAAAATCAAGAAGGCCCAAGCAGACTTCCGGGACCCATGTGGCTTCAAGGTCAAAGGCAAGGCCCATGCAGCCATGCTGGCCTTCAGCTTTCAGTGGGGAAAGAATACCCAGACCTCTTGTCTTTGGGCTCTCCAGACCCTTTGCCGCTGCCCAGCTCTGCTGGACAAGCCAGGGCAAGATGGCCCCTCCCACCACCGGCCCAGGAAAGCATCCTGGGAGTTGCCCTGCATCACAGCTGATGGTAGGTCCCCTGTGATGGTGAGGACATACATGACTTGTGGCAGGCAGCTCAACAGCTAGGTGGCTCTGGAGTGCGAGGAGGGTAACTGTAGGCCGCTGTTTATATCGAAGAGGAGCAAAGGCTGTGGTGACACTTGTAGTGAGGTTGAGGCCAAGAGGCAGGCCAGGAGCCTGTCTACCATGTTGTGCTGAGACCTGAGGAGCTGCTGGTCTCCCACAGGTTCCTTGGGCCACATCTGACAGAAATAATTGTCACGAAAACCAATGTTTGTCACTTTACAGGTGACCTGGGCCTTCACATCTCAGCAAATTGTCCTGCTCTCATTGAATCTGGAGGTGGCATTTTCTGAGAAGGAGACATGTTTTACAGATAAAGGATTTGATGCAGAAACCAAGTAGCATGACCAAGATCACAGAGTTGGTTAGTGGGAGAGCCAGGGCCACAACCGAGCCCCCTGACTCTGAATTCCAAATTCCACAACAGACAGAGGCCTCCAGCCCCCTCTGGGAGCCGTGGCTCTAGGATTGGGAGGAAGACAGGGAGGGAGGAGTTTGAGGAGCATCTCTTCTACCTCCAACCTTGGAAGACGTGTGTCCTTCCTACAGAACATGGGCTATGGTTTTTAGTTTTTTGGTAATTTTAAATTTTGTACTAATTATAGATTCATATAAGTTGCAAACATAGTAGACAGAGGTCCTGTGTACCCTTCACCCAATTTCCCCCATTTGGTACCATCATACATACCTAATAGTATGAGATCAAAACCAGGACAGATGACCTTTTTAAAGAACAGTTTCTCACATAAACGTCCTCCAAACATTAAAATGCAGGCATTTTTATTACCAATTAATTTAGTATGTGCCCTTAATATTCCAGAACACCAGATGGCATGAGGTGCCCCTTCCCTAGAAGGAACATTCTAGAGTCCCTTTAGCAGACCGGCCCCAAGTCTTGTTTCAGGGTCTTTACTACATTAGAATTGCTTTATGGCTCCTTGATGTAAAAGACACCTGGGCCTTTTGGAGACATTTTATTAAAAGACAAGGTATGAGAAGGTCAGTGGATAGGGCGAGTTGGGCGGACCGTTCCAGAAGTGTCTGTGTACTAAAGAGGACAGGGTTTGGAGCCAGTCAGATCTGAATCTGAATTCTTATAATCAGTCATGCACCAACTACTGACATCTCTTCTAGTATTGTCTTAAAATGTTAAGTAATGTCAAAAATAATTTCTTGCAACGTAACTTTTTATGTACATCAGTTTTATCAGAGTTTATAAACTGCTAAATCATGATGCTTTGCACTTTTTTGCATTTGCCACTATGGTTTGATGATTAGATCTGGAAACTTGTTGAAACCAGGTAGACTGCCTTCAAAACACTAAAATTCAATGACTATGCAAGGCATAATCTGCCAATTTGTAGTTATTAGAGAAATTAAACTCACCAGTAGGCAAAAGCAGGTGTGTCATCCTAGTAGTAGACGTGAATGTTAATTTGGAGTCTGGTAATCAGTGTTATATTGTCCACCTTGAAACCATTTACTTATGCTTTAGGTTTGAATACTAAGAACCCACAATATGAATACCTTTAAAAATCCCAGATGCTTCACACTTGGTGGGTTGCAGAGCCCTCTAAGAATGGCTTTCTATCCCTAAGATAAGCATAGCTTTCACACTTATTATGTGATAGATGAAAGGGTCAAAAACCACTATCCCAGCCTGGAAAAAACATGTTTTTTTTTTTTTTTTTTTTTTTTTAAGGGAGAAAAACCGACCTAGTTCCAATGTTCCAAATAAAGACGGGGATTATTCAATACAAATGCTGTAGGTGTTGTTGGATGGATGGGAGCTGTACATAGGTGAACCCTGTGTGTATGCAGGGCGCCTTCTTTGTTCATATAACATGATATTGTAAGAATGTCTATGTTGTAATATTGTATACAGAAACAACAGAGCCGGTTAGAAGGTAGATGTACAATGAATAAATAGGTTATGGAAAATCGACAGAAGTCAGATGTCTCCCTCCAAACCAAGTGCTTAATGTTTGGATTTTGCAGTGACCTTCCGTCTTTCAGACAGGGCTCTGGGGTTCAGGGAGCACGCAGAAAACATCTGTGAGTCTGTAGACAGAAACAGTGGGCACATCTCTTCAATTGCCATTAATGTCAGTATTGCATACAATTTCTTGATAGCATTTATTATAACCAGCTTCTGTGGCTATGGCTGCCATGACCCCTGCCTTTCCCCCCTGTTCAAAAAGGATCTTCCCAACAGGACTAGTGTTAGTATGGGCATGTGTCAGCAGCCCGGGGTTGCAGCACAAACACTGTGTTTGTGCTGGCTTCCTCTGTGTTACTGGTAATTACTTGATTGTCTCAATCACAGTGTGATTTCCAACATAAAAAAAAATATATATCATTTGTGGAAAGAAGGAATCATGATACGGAGGTCTCAGATTCCTCTCCTTCCAATGCTAATGATCCCTAAGCAATTTCAAAAGGGATTGCTTTGCTGGTTATAAAAATAATGATGCTGAAAATGGCTGATTCTCCCATGCGTGGCTCAGAAGACCTTCAGACAGATAAGTGCGATGATCCCTGGAACACCTTCTTGAAATAGGCTTACTGCCTAAAACGGTTTGGTGTTTTCCAAGTGGCTTTTAGGATAACCTGAGTGACTTGGGATTTTATTTGTTTGTTTGTTTGCTTCTTTGAGGGTGGAAGGAACTTTCATAGACTGTGTGGTTCTTAACAGTCAGGCCTAGATCTTGACAAGCAAGGATTTTGTTCTCTTTGTTTAGTGGCATCCTTATGACGTCCAAGAACTGAAATACCTTGACCTCAGTGCTTTAAGTGGGCATGGGCCTTCTGCCAAGTTTGGCCAAGTGATGGCTATTGCTCTTTGATGTACCCTGAAAACGCCATCACACTCAATCACCCCATGAGCAGCCTGGCCTCACGGGATGAGTTGTAGGGTGGTGGCTGGGCTGTGAAGACAATTGCCCCATTATGCTCACCACTGCTGACTTGTACTGCACAAGAGGCAAACCTTGGTTTCATTTCCCTGCCTCTCTGCAACGTATCATTCTGTCTACCTGCATTAGGCACCCAGAGAATAATATAAAATGGACTCTGATTTTCTTTGGGCTTGGATCATTTCCCTTCTGTATAGCCCTTGAACTCTTGAAATAGGAGAATGAAGAACTTCTTATTCTTTTCATGTGGTCTGATCTCACGTGGTGCCCCAGAAATTATCTCCAAATATTTTTCAAAATGTCAATCAGCGATGTCTAGTGTAGAGTTACTATGAGTCTTTTATTTGTTAAGGTGGCCGTTCATTGCATCTTGCTGATGACCCTGGATATTCGTTTATACGATGATCAGAAAGGACTTACAAAGGCAAAATATGCTAGCATCTATATTTAGCATCTTTTAGGGACTCTTCCTTCTTTTTATTGGATCATCTGTAGAGACTTCAGTGAACTAAGACTACCTTTTACTGTTTGTTACATATTTGTTTGCCACAACATCTAGCAGAATTGAGTCTGTTATACCTCCTTTGTTGTAATCAAAAGGACCCCAAAACAAAGTCCCACCTTCAGGTTCTGGCACTGTGCCCTCAGTTCCCACCTAGGCATCAATAAGAACTCACCAGTAAAGATCATATGACATCAAGTTCGGTAGCTCAGTGGGTTTCATGGTGTCGAGGGGAACTTAGAGTTTTGTTTTGTTTGACTATCATTTGTTTTTTAGCTTGTGTGTGCATTGGAAATTTAGTGATAACCCAATTTGTAGAATAGGGAGCTAGAAAACTCATCTCCAGATCACACATTTATTTTGGGGACCACAGGGCTCCAGCTGGCCAGATTCCTTATCTCCGGCTTTCCCTCAGAACTACACATACAGCCTCAGTTAATGTGGAACACTGTGAGTCACCTGTTCTGAAGGTGGGTTCCTGCTAGGACTCTACCTGTTCTGTTGAATGAGTCCCATCTGGACTGATGCAAATTTGACCATGTCACACACAGTTTGGGTTGTAATACAAGCTTTGTTGGGAAAATGAGAAACGACCATAGGCCACAGGTCATTGAGGGAAGAGAAGGTACTGGTCTATGGATTCTCTCATCATCCCAGAGAGGTGTGCTGGGCCGGGCACTGGTGAACCCTCAGTGTAGTTCTTCCTTCCAGTGGTTGGACCCCACCACTTGAGGGGACTCTCTTTTTAAATTTTTTTTTACATGACAATTAAAAAGAGACAGGACCCATGCCAGTGGAGGATACACAGATTGCTTGGCAGCAAGTCATCTGCATTTGGGCTGCCAATTATAGGTAGGCGTTGTCTCTGTACATTAGCTGCCCAGTACCTAAAAAACTTGGGGCCTCTTTCTAGAGGAGGGGGGAGTTACTTGTCCCATGGGGAGCTAAGCTTGGATGTGGCCCCTTCTGCTGATCCCAGCTATCTTGCAGTACAGGTCATCCAGAGAGAGCTCCTGGGGTTACATTCAGACAAGTCTCCCAGTTGCTCCACCATGCCAAACAGCCACAGTTTAGCAACTAAGAGTGGCCATGGAGACATGAATTGCAGTGGGCCCAGTTAAGTTTCTCTGTTTGGTTTTATGCCATTTTGTCCATAAATTCGGCAGAAAAGGGACAGTGAAGGAAAGGAAAATTGTCATGTACCCTATGAAAGCTTATGATCACTTGGAATACCATGTAATAATTTTACAAATATTGACTGAACAACTACTATGTGTGTGAGACTGTGCAACATAGCCCTGACCTTATAGTCTAGTGGACTTTATAAGAATAGAAAAAGTATTCATGACTGATGATGGATAATGCTGAATTCCATGGGTTGAATCTTGGGGTTGGGGTGGTAGAAGAAAAAAAGAAATATTGCATTGGGTACAACTATTTCCTTTTCAGGGCACAGCTTAGAAACTGCTTGTATTCACATAATGGGAAAACCCAAATGTTGGTAATAGCCGTGTGCAGTGCTGGGCTAGAGCTGGCTTGCACCAGCCCACGAGAGCCAATGGTACATTTTCAGGAATTTTGAGAGCCACAGTTGTTAAACACAGCCATTATTAAAAAAACCCCTAAATTCTCTAAACGTACACTAAAGTAAATTATACTAAATCAAAGACAATAATACTTAAAATTTACTTCCTCAGTATGTTAGTGCATTTTACTTTATCTGTGCTCTTGAGGTTATTTACGTTTACTGCTTCCGTACGGTGGAAATGCTACATAACGGTGTGCTAGTGGGCATCTCTCCCCAACTCTGCCTTCAGTGATGATAGGTTGGTAGCTTGAAACTGGCCATTGTGCTGTCTTTACACCATGGAAATCAGCAGATGCTATCAATTAGACTTGATTTACAGCCGAAGCTGGGAAAATTTCAGTTTAACGAATATTAAGACAAGAGTGAGAAATAGTTTAAAACTAAGAAACATCACATATCAGATTTAATGACAGTCCACCGATCGGGAAAAGAGTTCGGGATTGGGAAGCAACTCCATTTGTCAGTCATGTTGAATTGCAATTATAGTTTGGCTACGGAGGCAAGGATTTGGCAAAAGTCAACGAAAGTGTTCCGTGAGAATTAAATTGGCAAGGATTTGGCAAAAGTCAACGAAAGCGTTCCGTGAGAATTAAATTGGCTAGCAATTGGTACGTAAACAGTATTATTATTTATAAATTGAATGAGACATACCCATTATTAAAATTTACAATAAACAAAGATGTGCGTGTTTTTTTTTGAAGAGATGTTTTAACTGTCCATGTATTTACTATGCATTTGCTATCGTGACTGTATGCCAAAACCATCATGGAATATGCTGGCAGGGGCAATGCTGTTCATGTAGTTTCCTCCGATTGGGTGGAGGAAGGAGATGGACCCCATATACTGTAAAGTACTCAAAACCCTCTCTAATTGTTGATTTAGCTGCGTGTTCTCCACTGGCCTGTGCACGTTTCTCGAAAGCCAGGGCTCTGCCTTTTACTTCTGCATTTCCAGCACCACCAACTTTGTTTTAAAAAGGTCCATTCAGTTCGAATGTTCCTTCTTTTACTGCTTTCCCTTCCTTTAACCACACCCTCTCCCTCTCCTCAAACAGTTTCAAAGGGGCCTCCGTGTATCACCCGATTACACCTGCTGAACGTTTTCCCTACCTGGGCCCCTGCTCCTTGCGGTCATTCACCGGAGTGTGGACTCTCTTTGTTTGGCCCAAACTCTCAGAATGGGCTCTTAACCAATAACTCTGTTCCAGTCTCTCTCCAAGCCAGCCACGCTGCTGGGATTCATCTTTTAAAAATACTGATTATTGGGGCGCCTGGGTGGCTCAGTTGGTAAAGCGACTGCCTTCGGCTCAGGTCATGATCCTGGAGTCCCGGGATCGAGTCCCACATCGGGCTCCCTGCTCAACAGGGAGTCTGCTTCTCCCTCTGACCCTCCCCCCTCTCATGCTCTCATTCTCTCTCTCAAATAAATAAATAAAATCTTTAAAAAAAATAAAAATACTGATTATTTTTGGGGCACCTGGGTGGCTCAGTCGTTAAGCGTCTGCCTTCGGCTCAGGTCATGATCCCAGGGTCTTGGGATCGAGCCCCGCATCGGGCTCCCTGCTCCACGGGAAGCCTGCTTCTTCTCCCACTCCCCCTGCTTGTGTTCTCTCTCTCGCTGTGTCTCTCTCTGTCAAATTAAAAAAAAAAAAAAACTGATTATTTTTTCCTTTAAAATTTTTCAAAACCTATGCATTTCCCACAAGATCAGATCCAGAACGCCCCCCCCCCCCACCCCCCAGAAGATGAATCCTATGCTCTCTGTGACATGGCCTCAGCATCCCTAAAACCCATCTCCTGCAACCTGCTTCTGTGAACTTTATGCTTGGGCATGCCGACTTGGCAACTTGCCTGAAGGTGCCATACTGTGTTAGGACTGCTTCAGAGTATACTGTTTGTCTTCCTGGAATGTCCTTCCCTTCCTCCCGGCAAATGCCTTGTCATCTTTCGAGATCCAGTACGAGTTTCCACTTCTGTGGAATCTCAGGTTCAACCAAGCAGAGTTGATCACTCTCTTCTTTGGAGACCAGATGAATGCAGAAACTTTCTTCCAGGACAGCATTCATTGCATGGGATTGCAATGATTTGTTTGCATGTTTCTCTCATCAGCTAGGTTGAGAGGTCCAGCTTTATTCGCTTTGGCAAATTACTTGTTTCATATGGTGTCCAGGGCTTGCAGCTCTGGAATAAATGCTGAATGAATGAATATGAAGCTGCTAATTCATTTAAAAATAAAACCTTTAAACTTTGTGGTTTAGTTGCATTATAGACATCAAGGAGTTGCCTCTGTGTCAGTCTTCACAGCAAACCCTAAGACCATTATCCCCCCAACTTTACAGATGAACAAACTGACGCACAGAGGAGTTAAAGTGCCAAATCATACATAAATAGTGCTTATCATGTGGATATTGAACTCCAATCTGCTTGACTCTGAGCCTTTGCTCTTGATCACTCCCCCACATAAGGCAATAACTGAAGATAAAAATGATATTGAGAGTAAAAGATTTTTTAGGGATAAAAGCTACCATAACATAAATATTTATTTAATTCATCCCTTAGGGCTTAATTTGTAATATTAAAAGCATTTGTTGCTTTTAAAAAAAGAAGTACTTGTCTGGAAAAGCCAACTTTTAACAAAATCAAACGGGAAGTAAAACACTGAAATCCCTTTGGAAACTTGTTGACTTCCCACCGTCAGCGGAGCTTGAGGCCACCCTGCCAAGGGCTGGGTTGGCCCCACCTCAGTTGACTAGGGCAGAGGAGCCTGTTAAGGTTTCGGTTTTTCATTTTCTATTAGGACAGCAGTGAAAAAAATCTCTAAGAGTCATGACGAGTCCACTGTCACCATTGTTATCCTTTGGTCTCCAGAGTAGCTCTGTAAGGAGGGGAAGGCGGGGATTTTATCCTCATTTCACAGGCTAGAAAATGAGGCTCATGCAAGTTAGGTGAAGCTATGCACCTATCCTCCACTATTTTGGCATCTACTTTATTTCTTATCTGCACGAAAGCATTTTTCTTTCAGGACATTCCCAGAATTTCAGCAAGAAATCGAGAGCCAAGTAGAAGAGGAGCTAGTCCCTCTGCTTTAGAAGGGAAACATGGCCGATTTATTTTTGGTTTGACATTCTGTTGCTTGCTGTTTCCTCTCTGGTGCCTTTGTTCGTAGTGGGGCCCCAGCTTTTAGCATGCTGGTCCGTGCCTGTGCCGTAAGGTTGACCCAGAGTACGAACATTTTGGTGTTGACATTTCCTGTCTCAGTTTCCTTCCCTGCTTCCTTATGATTAATGGTCAACCCTCCTCCCACCTGCGTTTCTGCCTTCCAGCAAGAGATGTCTCTCTGACAGGAATTGTTTCCCTGCAGTTTTGTAACTAAAAATAACAATAATAAAAGTCTTCAATTAATCTCCCACCTCCCCAGCCTGCTTTGCTGGCTGGCCAGTGGAAGAACCTTTTTGAAACTGCCAATGAAAGCAGGCGACCAACTCCCTGGGTCAGAACAGGCAGAGTGCACAGGACCTTAGGCTTGTTTTGCTCTTTAAAAAACTTGTGTGTATCAAAGAACTGTTGTGTGCCAAGCACTGAGATAAGTTTGTCATATCCATCATGACATGTAATCCTCATAGATTGACCCAGTGAGGGAAGTCACATCATCTTCATTTAAAAGATTATAACTGAGGACATGCTCAGTCGGTTAAGCGTCTGGCTTCTGCTCAGGTCATGATCCCTTGGTCCTGGGATCAAGTCCTGCATCAGGCTCCTTGCTCAGCAGGGAACCTGCTTCTCCCTCTGCACCCCCCTCCCCCCAGCTCGTGCTCGCGCCCAGTCTCTCTTTCTCTCTCTCGTGTTCTCTCTCCCTCAAAAAAAAAAAAAAAAAAGATTATAATTGAACACAGAGAGGTTAAGTAAACTGCCCAAAGGACACAGAGGCAGGATTTAAACCCAGGGTTATCTTGGTTCATTTTTGTGAGCCTCTGAGTTGGGTTTTAATTTTTATTATTTTTATTTTTTTAAAGATTTTTTTAATTTATTCATGAGAGACAGAGACAGAGAAAGAGAGAGGCAGAGGGAGAAGCAGACTCCCTGCTGAGCAGGGAGCCTGATGCGGGACTCGATCCCAGGACCCTGGGATCATGACCTGAGCCGAAGGCAGATGCTTAACCATCTGAGCCACCCAGGCGCCCCTGTTATTTTTATTATTATTATTAGAACTTAATAAACTGTTGTTGGCCTTTAGTACATGCTAGGAGAGATGTCCAACCCAGGAAAAAAGAACCCTCGGTAAGATATAATTTCTGCCTTCAACGAGTTTTCAGTTAAACGATGCAAGCCTCCTGTCTCTCCTTTCTTATACCGAAGAAGCAGGAGGAGCTGTTTGAAAGGAAGGCATATTTACCCTACCCAACCTCAACATACCCAACTTCTGCTTCCTATTTTGCCCCACCAGCAGATATTATGTATATTTAGGCACAGTATTTTTTCCAGCCATTAAAAAATATATAATATAATCCAGGTCTCAAATCAATGACTCCTTCATTCCCACTGTGTTTTTAAAAAAGTGGCAGGTGGGGTTCAGTGGGCCATTTGTAATCAACTGCACCTTTCTTATACTAACAACAGCACAGTGCCAGGCCACCCCTCCTGTGTGTCGGTAGAGGGCAGTCTGGTTTTGCCTGCACCGTGAGCCTGGGCTCAAGTTGGATTTGGAAATCCACATGCTGTGGAAATTCCCAGCACCAGCCTTTTCAGATCTTTCTGGACTGAAAAGCAATGCATTCTCCAAACCTAAAAACATAAATGTTGTGACAGAGCCATTTCGGGAAACTGCGACTTTGTGTTCAGTGAGCTGGGGGAAGAACCTCGCGGGGACTCCGTAGCCTTTGCACTGTCCGGCCAACTCCACCTCGCCTGTAGATACCGCACCTGCTGGAGATGCCTTCAGCTCCATCCCGCCCACACCAGCTCCCCGAAGCGGGCCTCTAGTTCTCAGCAGAATGGCTGCATTTTCCTTGCTCATATCAGAGAATTCAAACAGCGATGCCGTCCTGCTCCAGCAATTCTCAGTCTCCCTAAGATATCCTCAGTCATGACCAGATAATCATAGGACTTGATCATCTCACCAACTGAGACACAAATAATATGGGATCTGTGACAGTGACGGCTGACAAGTTAACCCATGAATTATCTACAAAAGATTGGTTTCCTAAGGAAACAGCCCCTAACAATGAAATAATGGGATTCCTATGGAATTAAGGGAAGCAAAGATTATGTACATATGATACATATATATCACAGACTGCATGAATTGTACCACTGTATAGGTCAAGTGGTATCATGTAGAACATTCTCTTCCTTCCATACAAGATGGCTGCGCCATCTTGTATCAGGTTCAGCATCTCTTTGGAAACCCAAGGTAGTGGTAATTTCGAGTTGCTCTACTTACTAGAAAGAATAAAGGTGGTCTTGCTTTTCACGTTCGTACCATATTATAGACTTTTGACTTGTGGTCTCCCAATTTCTTTAAATTAGTAGATTCACGAAATTCGTTTTACTTTATTCGGGGATCTAACTAATTTGATTAGTTTGACTGAATGAGTTTTACCTTATTCTTGAGTTTCACACAAAAAAATAAGGATTTGGTATGATTACCTAGTGACTCTCCTTGTCACAAGGTGTTGGGTCAATTTCCTCTTTTTCCTTGCTGGAAGCCACTAATTGGTGAATGCCAAATAAGATTCCTCACAAAGCATCAGAAGCTTTTTAAATAAGCCACTGGAAGCCACTCTTCATTCCGTTGCTGTCAGAGATGAGCACTGGAAGCCACTCTTCACTGGAAGCCCCTGGAATCCACTCTTCGTTCCTTTGCTGTCAGAGATGAGCACCTACATCCAGGAATTAAACTTGAACAAGAAGGAGTCTGTCCCGACAGCTGCTGTGATGGAAAGAGTTCCCAGGGCGGCACCTGCCCTGAAGTCCCTCCTCCGTGCTGCCAGGCATCTGAAATTTGGGCTTTGGAGATGGCCCTGACACACTGCCAGTCTTTACAATTCCATTCACATCATACAAATATTTCTGTGGGCCATAAATGAAAGCCTTAGGGCAGTTACCACTCACTTTCCAATCCAGAAAGCCATGGAGGGGCTCCGTGGAGAAGGCGCCCAGGGAGACACTTCCAGCTGGGAGGAGAGCTGGAGGGTACGGGGGATGAAGGGAAGGAGCCAAGAGAGACAATAATGATAATCAAAGCTGGTCTGTGACCCCCGAGGCTCCTGCCCTGCCCTGCCCCCTCTCCAACCTCATCCACCATCATTCTTCTCTTGGCTTTGTGGCCTTTCGTTTCCTGAGCACATCATCCCGTTTCCGGCCGTAGGGCACCCACCGCAGCTATTCCTGGAATACTCTGTCCCAAGACCTTCTTCTTCTGCCTGGTTGACCTCATCGTGGATGTCTCAGATCCAGTTTCACTGCCCCTGAGAGGCCTTCCTTGATCACCCAACCTCAGGTCATGCCTCACTCCACATCCACCCCAACACCCTCTCTTGTATCACTCTGCATTATTTTCTTTCTAGCACTTACGCTCTTTGAAATGGTCCTGTCAGCCCATTTCGTTACTTGTTTGTCTTCTCTCACTAAACTTTGTTTTACTATGAGGCTTTTTATTTTATTTTATTATGTTATGTTAGTCACCATACAGTACATCATTAGGTTTTGATGTAAGAGGCTTTTGTTTTTTATTATGGGACTTGGTTTTGGCAAATGCTGGGTCTCCATATCCTCGGTCTCTTGGAAACGTCCCAGCATTGATTAAGCATTCAATAAATGCTTATTTATTGAATGACTAAATGAAATAAGAAAAAATGTCAACTTAAGTACTTCAAGACATGGACTTGCCTGTTGGAACCAGTAACACGAGACTGCTAAGAACTGAGAAAAGCTACAGATTTTACCCTCCTGCAAACTCACGAGTTAGCCTGTCACCATTCCTGCATGCTGTCAGGAGACTCCCAGATCTGAGGTAAAGGACCATTCATTAGTCACAGTAATGGCAGTAGCCAGAGCATCAACATTGGCTGTAGCTTCCCGAGCCTTAGTTTCCACAGGGAAACACAAAGAGGGCAAGGTTGAGGATCTGCACACACACTGGGGTACATTACAGGAGAGGAACCCTGAGCTTAGGGATCCCAAATCTTGTACAGTGGGCTGGCCACAGACTGGAGGGAGACACCTACATGATATAGGACAGTAAACTAACCTGCTCTTTGCTTTTGAGGGATATACACTTTCTTTTTCCTTTCTTGTCTTTTTTTTTTTTTTTAAAGATTCGTTTATTTTAGAGGGGGGTGCAGAGGGAGAGGGAGAGAGAGAAACTTAAGCAGACTGCGCTGAGCATGGAGCCTGATGCGGGGAGCTCGATGTGGGGCTCGATCTCATGACCCTGAGATCATGACCTGAGCCAAAACCAAGAGTTGGAGGCTCAACCGACTGTGCCGCCCAGGGGCCCCCAAGGGGATACTCTTTCTATGTTCAAGCATGTTCTTTCAAGGATGCTTGATTGCATAAAACTTCCCTGAAAAGATAGTGAAGAAGTCAGTCAGAGCCTCTGCTTGCCACATATACAGAAATGTGGGCGATCCATGGAGAATTGTCTCCTAAGACACCCCATCTTCCTGGTCAGTCTTTCGCTAATAACCCCTTTATCCCATATTTCCTTCCCATCCCAAGGAAAACTCAAATATCTCATACACATTCCCTTCTTTAGGGAAATAGCCTATGAATAAGTAAACCCGTTATTGCTGAGGAATGGCTATGTGGTTAGCCCTGCTTCTGGAGCTGCAGAGCTTTTCTTCTCAAACCAGGGTGCCCATCTGTCAGTGGCTTTCTGGTGGTGTGCTGAAGGGCAAACAAAGCATGGGATAAAAATAAAACACTTTTATGCATTATAATTTTTACTGGAAAAAAAATGGAGAAAAGCCTACTAGCTTTCTACGAAAATAAACATGGCTAGATTATGCAGTGGAGCACAATATTCTCAAGGGTTTTAAAGATGAAGCAGAGATTTCTTTAGGCAGTACTGGTACCATTCCCTGTCCGTGAGCACAACTTTTTTCTGGCACTTTAGTGGGAAATTTTAAAAGCCCTTTTATAGAACAGCATATTGCAAACTATGGCCCAGGATCCATTAATGGACAATGAAATCAATCACGTGGGTTTGACCAACAATTAATAATAATAATATACAATAGAATGGGCAACATCAGAGGGCTTCATGAATATAAGTATAATTTTATTAAACATTTATATCAGGTTGTGTGTTTGGGGGCCTGTGTGTGAATGGACTGGGTTGCAATGTTAAATGTATTTCTCACTATGGGCTTCAGTTACGAAAGTTTAAAAGCTACTGCTACAGAGGATATTATAAAGCATAGAAATTTTTTTTACCCATAAACATCTTAAAATACATCAAGAGATGGGATATGTCAACAAAATTAGTGCCAAATAATGAAGGAGCTTGCCAAGTAGGCTCTCACATTTGCAGATGACAAAACCAAGAAGAGCAAATATGATGGAGGATAGAATTACAATTTCAAATAATCTTGAAGAATTCAGTTAGAGAACCAGCAATGGAAATGTAAGTAATTGACACAAAGTTCTGGGTTTATATTTGAAAAAGCATTCCATCAAGTTAGGAGGACTACTGTTTCCAGGTGAAGGTGGTCACGGCCCTTCTGTACCCGCACCTGCAGAGCTCTCTTCCATTTGGCAAGGGGGCTTCACGTGGAGAAAGGCATTTATAACTCCAGCGGAGGGCATCTGGAAAAGATGACCTGCAATGAAGGACTTGTACTGGACAAGAGAATACTAGGGCATTAAGGGAAATAACATTTGTTGGCCATATATTGTATTTCAGGCAGCTTACCCAACTGTCTTTATATATTTGGAAGGTATCAGCTGAAAAAATAGGAGTGGGTGGCTTCCGCTGCCAGAGCTGATAGGAGCTGCCATTCATGGAGAGCCCACAGCACACTGGACATTGTAACAGATGCTTTACAACATTTCTTTCAACGATGTAACAACCACCACCATTTATCAAGCCCTGACTATGCATCAGACACAGTCAAGTCTTTTATTTGGACTATTTTATTTAATCATCCCAACTATCTTCTGAGGGAGGTACTGATTTTATTCCCATTTGCAAAGGAGGAAAGTGGGTCTCGGAGAAGTAGTGGCACAGTTATTAAGTGATAGATTTTGGCTTAGTGTGAGGAGAAAGTCTTTATTCATTAAAATTGCCTTGAAATGGGGGTGAGGTTTTGCTTGAAGAAATGAAGTCATTGCTCTTGGAATGAATCAAGTGGGAAACGCCTTCCATTAATCAGGGATCTTTCATTGGAAGTCGACCGTTCAGCTATAGGAAGGTGACGCCAGGCAAGTGTGATAGGGCAGACTTCCTGGAAGAGATGGGATTTATCCTGACCTTGGAGGGAGAGTGAGAAGGTGATAGAGAAGAGTAGGGATGGACCTTCAAAGGAGACTTCACAGTAGCGAAACCAGATCTGGGCAATGTGCCTTGTACTGTATCTAAGGGACACTTGAGGGACACTGAGGAGACATGTCTGGCTAGTTTGCTCCTCCACTAACCCTTCTTTGTCTGCGCCCTTGACCCCAGTAGCCCACCTGAGCCCCCACTGTCTAACTCAGTGCCAGGCTGGAGTCCTTGGTGTGTTCATGCCAATTCTACATCTTGTCTCTGGGGCATTTTTCTTTTGCTGCCAACTAAATCCCACCCTCGGTGGGGTTGCATAGAGGAGAGTTAGGCACCTACTAAAAATTCTGTTACCTTTTCCTCTTATAGCTTTCGGTGCAGCGCGCCCCCCTCCCCCACCGTCAGTGACCTGTCCCTTCTTCCATTGAAGGATCTTCTCAGCATCAGTGATTGCCCTCCGGTTTGTCCAGGCCCCCCCTTGTAGGAGGCTGTTAGGTAGATGCCTCTGGGCATCACTGCTGTGTTGGGATCCAACGTGAGCCTTGAGAGCTTTGTGGTGATCGTTTGTCTTATCTTGAACTTGTATCCATGACTCAGTGTATTAGTTTTCTCTTTTGTGTAACAAAAACTGTCAACTTAGAGACTCAAAACACCACACATTTATTAACTCATAGTTACGTACATCAGAAGACGGGGTGCGCTTAGCCAGCTTCTCTGCTTAGAGTCTCACAAGACCAAAATCAAGGTGTTGGCTGGGCTGAGTTCTCATATGGAGACTCTGTAGGAGACTCCGCTCTCAGGATCATTTGGGCTGATGGCAGAATGCCACTCCTGAGGATTATAGGATGGAAATCTTTGTTTCCTTGCTGGCTGCCAGCTGGGAATCACCTTTAGTTCTTAGAGGCCACCCACATTCCTTGCTATGTGACCCCCCCCATCTTCATGCCTGCAATCTTTCTGACTTCTACCATCAGCCTGAGAAAATGCTCTGCCCTTAAAGCTTCCTGTGATTTCCTGAGGTCCACCGGAGTAATTCCTGTTCTCATTAACTCAGAGTCAACTGAAAAATCCCTTACGTATCCCCTGTCACAGTGGAGATATCTCATCCTATCAAAGTACACACCCACACTCACAGGGGAAGGGATTATACGAAGGTGAAAGGCATGTGGGGTTATCCTAGGATGCTACCTAGCACATTGAGCAGATCCTTCACTTTGCCTTATCTCACTGCCTGAATGTTACTGAGCATGGAGGAATACCGCTTCCTAACCTACCTTCCCGTTTAGGTTCTCTGTAGCATTGATTATCTTATTTGATTTTTATGCTAGCACACCTCCTATGACTTGGATGGTGCAGTGCCTGGCTCACAGAAGGTTCCTGATAGGTTTTCATAAGTATTACCCTGTCATATGCTGGCTCCCCTAATACCAGCAACACAGCATGTTGATAAGACAAAGCTGAGTTCATGGCTCACTGCCGTGGGAGAGGACACCAACCACCTTGGGAAAGCTTCCGCAGTGTATCAGAGTGGGAGGGCAAGGTCAGAATTTGTTGAAAATTGGGAAGTTGGTGGTCTTTCCACCGGTACATGTGTGGAGGTGTGGGGTTGATGAAGGCTGGTTAAGGATCACGATACAATAGTCCTGGGCTGTTGAAAACAGCGAAGCAGAAGACTTTTGATGCAGGGATTTAAATAGGCTGAAGGTGCAATCAATATTTTTTAGCCTTTTTTTAATTTTTTTTTTTTTTGCAATTAGTGCTTTTTAATGGAAGAGCTGATGGATCTTTAGGGAAATTCCTATAATAAACAGTCAAGGTATTTGCCTGGGCAAGAGTGTTCTAGAATAATAATATCATGTTAATATACAGTAAGTTGAGCGTGTAGGTTGTTCTGGTCTTCAGTCTTCAAGGTGTATGGGGGAGTAGATGACTTTGGTTCTTTTTTGAAAATTTCTATAATTATATTTATTTTAAAGTACTTTTTTATGACTATAAAAATGTATTTACAAACACGGAGATTTTTAAGAAATGAAAAAGAAAAAATCACCCAGAATTATATCTTCTGGAATTTATATTTTAAGTATCTTTGTCCACTTTTATATTCTCCAACATTATATTATAGTCCCTATTATTAGACATCTAAGCAATTATTTTATTTTTTTAAAGATTTTATTTATTTATTTGAGAGAGAGAAAGAGTGAGCATGAGCAGTGGGGGGGCGGGGGGAGGCAGAGGGAGAGGGAGAAAAGGGAGAAGCAAACTCCCCGCCGAGCTAGGAGCCTGATGCGGGGCTTGATCCCAGGACCCGGAGATCATGACCAGAGCTGAAGGCAGGAGCTTAACCGACTGAGGCACCTGGTGCCCCAGCAATTATTTTAAATAATGTTGGAAAAGTACATCTTTGTACTTTCTATGCTAGATCCCTAGATGTTGGGGTTTTGTGTCAGAGAGCATGAAAAACTTTAAAGTTTTTTATACATACTACCAAATTTATCTCTAAGAACATTATATCAATTTTTATTACCTTCACAAGAATATGAGCAACCTTATCTCATTGCAATCTTTCCCAACATTAACCATTTAACATCTTTTGGTCAATTTGATGGTAGGTGGAACTGTCTGAAATTTGTCAATACCTGTTTTTGACCCACACAAATGGCAATTTCATATTGTTCAACCTAAAATATTAACAATAAAGATTAAGAGACTAGCAAACATTTACCGAGCCCTTATGGTCCTGCTGGGTGTGTGTGAGGACCACGGGCACTCAGCCAGTGGTAGAGAGGGCTGAACTTCCTGGCTTATTTCCCTAGGAAACTACTTCAGTTCTAAGCTGTCTCCAGTTGTGGTTGATGCCTTTGCACATTTGGCTAGGAATTAGAGTTATGCCTCCAAAGTAACATTTTTAGGAAGCTGGAAAGCAATTCATTTTAGAATTCCCCCCAGCTAAGAGAGGTTAACTCTTTGGTATTACTGTCCTTTTCTCTGTAGGAAGCACGTGTTGGAGTCTCCTGGGGATTTACCATTATCAATAAGTAGGAGGAAATCAGTTACAAACTGTAGTTTGAAAATTTCAAAGTCATTTCTTAATTCACCAAGATTTGATTACAGGCTAACTTTGAAGAACCAAGTGACATTTTTCCCCCCAAGTGGAGCCTGAGGTTCTACTGGTCTCCAGGAATGTGTTTGGAAGGCACTGAAGGAGGGAGCAGTAGATGTTTCTGCCAGTCTGATTTGGTTTCACTCTGAGATGAATTTTTCTTGCTGCAAAGTTCTCTTCCAGCTCAGCTCTCGGTGCCTTGAGCACTTCTGGCTCCTTTTCCAGGCTTCTACTTTAAACATAAAGCACAATTTTGCAATTTCATCATCATTTTCTGAAGCCAAGGTGGTGCTTAGTAATGGCTTCTGTCTTAGTCCATTTGGGCGGTTCTCGCGGTTCTCTCAAAATTCCACAGACCGGGTGCCTTATAGTTTCTCACAGTTCTGGAGGCTGGAAGTCTGGGATCAGGGGTGCCAACATGGTCAGGTGAGAGTCCTCTTCCCACTTACAGATTTCTTGCTGTGTCCTCACATGGTAGAAGGGACTCGGAAGCTCTCTGGTGTCTCTTCCTATTAGGGCACTAATCCCATTCATGGGGGCTCCGCCTTCGTGATCTAATCACCTCCCCAAGACCCCCGCCTGCTAATTCCATCACCTTTAAAGGTTAGGTTTCAACATATGAATTTGGGGGTGGGGGCACAAACATTCAGACCATAGCAGTTTTCAAAGGTTAGAGGTTGGATTTTGTATCTGTGTAATGGTCTATGCCTCAGGCTACCATCAACTGATGGCTACTGGTCTTGAGCTTTTTTCTCTTTGAACTTGAGCACAGCTGAGGGCTCACAGCTTAACGATTGCAGGTGAAAATGACAATGGATACACAGTCCCATGGGTGGCTGTGGGTAGAGGGGAAAACCCTGTGCTCGTCTCAAAGAAGCTCAGGCAGACCCAGGAGCAGCCCCTGGGCATTGACTCACCCTCCTGTGAGCCCAGGCTGCTGTGTCAGAGACACGTGCTAAATCATGGTACCTTCCAGTCACCAAAGGCTTTTGCTGACCCCATCTGCCTCGGACTATTTTAGGACTTAGTCCCTCTGTCAGAAATCCTTCTGCTTAAACAAATGCTTTTCTCTTCCTTTTTTCCACTTGGAGTCATCTAGTGCCATGCGGTGAAACCCTGATCCTGCAAACTCGAGATAAGTTTACTCATGTTTCTGTTACCGGATTTAGTAATAATCTCAGATCTCAATCTTTGGGGCTTTTCCTTCTTCCGTCTTCAGGCTAAAAATGGGTTTGGCAGGGGTGGGGAGTGGGTAGACAGGAATGTGTATGTCAGGGCTTCTCAGATTTCATGCTTACAAACCACCTGGGGATTTTTTGTGAAAAGTGCAAATTCTGATCCAGTAGGCCTGGGTTAGGGCCCAAGGTTTTCTATTTCTAAAAAGCTCCCAGGGGATGCTGCTGCTGCTGGTGTAGGGTCCACACTTTGTGGATGTGAACGCTGCCTCAATATTAGAATCACCTGGGGAATTTAAAAAAATACCAATGCCTACACTCTACCCTAGACTGGATAACTCAGAATTTATGGGAGTAGGACCCAGACATAGGTTTTTTTTTTTTTTTTCTTTTTTTCTTTCTCCCCACCCCCCCTTTTTTGGTAACATTTTCAGGTGACCTTATGTTGTACTCAGAGTTGACAGCCACTGGATTTGGATTAGTGGGGAAGAATATTAAATTGGAGGCAGAAGCCAAAGCTTTATCGCATCGATACTGCTTTCATAGCACGTGATTATTCAGAAAGATGTGCTTACCCTAGTTATGACATGTCATAATCATCATACTTGTCCCTACTCATCAAGTGATGTTCAAGCCATTTTACAAAACCATCTGTGATGACTCTCCATTCTGTTTGATAGAGACTCTCAAGTGGCATTAGAAACCCTCCAAATTTTGAGCATCCATGGCCATTTTCTACCACACATGAATTTTGGCCACATCTTGTGCCTGGACCCAGTGTAGGCTTTCTAAACCGTCTGATTTTGCTTAAGCTGTTACCTCTGCTTTGAAATTTCTTACTCTGCTGTCTTCTCTCAGACTCCTGTATTCTTTGGGTACAGCCAGAGCCATCCTTCCAGGCCTAGTTCAAATTTCAGTTCTTTTAAGGGACTTCAGTCCAGTCCAGTCATTCTAAATCTTTGTTCTCTTGCACACTGATGCTCTCTTGGGTAACTTATCGGTCTACTTTGTGTCAGTTATGTTTATATGTATCCTTGTCTTCCTCCAGATTCTGAACAGCTAGAAGGCAAAGAGCATGTCTTATTTATCTTTCTATCACTCCTGGCATGTGTGGTCACCTAGGGAAGCTCAGTACATGCTCACTGAAGTTGGAGACTTGGCCTCTGAGGGCTATGTTGGGAATAGTATCTGTGGGAGGTAGATTATGGCCAGTTCTTTGGACTCAGGTGTTTACTCAATAATCACCCGATTAGGTGGGTCCAGTGTGGAGTGACTTGTTCAGTTGAAGGGAATTCAAACAATTCTAGACAATCCAAGTGATCTCTGGTTCAGAGGCAGGCTATGTCTATTCTGACACTGAGGACCTGAGGAGCTTGGGTTTGCCTTCACCATGGAAGGTTCACCTGGCATCTCAAACTGGGAATTCTTTAACTGGGAATGACTCAGGATGGGGTGGTAGTGCTTGAGGATGCTTTGTGCTGGAGGGAGGGGGAAAGAGCTAATGTGTATTGATCATCAACCAGTTATTAGGCTGTTTTATCTATATGATCTCATTCACTTCTTAATGGTCCTGTAAGATGGATAGTATTATTTCTGTCTTAAAGAAAGTGAAGTTCATCTAGGTTAGTTATCTGCCCAAGACCACACAGCTAATGCACCACACACTCTAGGTTTGCACCAAACTTTGACCCAAAACCGATAGTACTTCTTTTGAAGTAGAGAATCTATACCTGGTTGTCTTCTAATCTCTAGCTGAGATTCCCTTCTCATGAGGACAAAAGATGATCCAGTCTTTTTGTTCCTGTGCCTTCTTACCCAACGGGACTGGGTTGGGCTCCTTGCAAACCCTCTCCCTCCTATTCATTCTAGACTGCAGACTCAAGGAGGTCAGGGATAGAGTATTTCACCATTGTAGTTTGCCCTCCAGGAGGAGTCAGAATAGAGAAAAGGTTAACAGTGTAGAGTTTGCTGTCTGGCAATGGCTGGAGTTCTTGATCTGCTACACACTAACTTTATGATCTTGGCAAGTTACCTAAATCCCCTAAGCCTGGTTTCTTTATGTTATAGGTTGTGATGAACATGAAGTAGAGGAAAGTGCTTAGATTAATACCCGACACATAATGGGCATTTGGTACACTTTAGATGGGACCAAACGGTCCCCATTACCTGATAGCAGATGTGATTCTAGACCAAGTTCACAAACACATTTTGTAATTTTCTTTAATTCACCTTAATTTAATGTAGGTCCTGTTCTCCTGGGATGATTGGAAATGCTTGATTTGAGTCATTCATCCCCTTTCCAAATGGGTATATATGTAGGGTTAGGTAATGCCAAGGCATGATGGGGATGGAGAACATCTGGTCCTTAATGGCATATATCCAAAGAGACAACCGTTATTCACTGGGTCCTTGGTTGTTGATCCACGTGCAGACACCTTCCCTCTTAAGGGTCTTGCTTCCTGCTAGGTGCCTTATGGAGCCAAGAGTGTGAGTTCCTTCTCCCTTTGGGTCTTACCAACCCTCTGACAGGTTTTGTGGCCTCCCTGGGACCCTAACCAGGAGAAAAGACAGAAGACCCTTTCATCTGGGACCCACCAATATTCCCTTCCTCTTGTTGACTGAGTGACTCACTCAACACAAAGATGCTGACACATGCACTCACCATCTGTCTCTCTCTTTTATCTTCCAGAAGTCTGGGGTATCTTTCTAGTCTGAGAAGGAGAAAATGTCCTCTCTTACCCCCAACAGGCATTTTGTGCAAGCTTTTCTATTTCTCTAAGGGCACCTGCCTTTGGAACACAAAAGATAAAGAATTCTTTGTTATCCTCTTCTTTCCACAAAGTCACAACTTTCCTCTGAGGCAATGAGCACAGAAGGACTTAATTGGGATGTGGGTGGAAGGAATAAGGGAAGCCACAGCAGGGTTAGATGTGCAGGGGAAACGTGGGCTAATATTTGAGAGGTATCATCCTTTCGTACCTCCACTTGGCTTTGCTCTCCCCCCGATTCAAGTAGGACCCTAGCCTTGTACCTCGTTCTTCTTAGGTTCTTAATCTTTCGTCTTTGCTCTTTCTATGAGCATTCTGATTCTCTGTGTGATTAATGCCTCCTATGCCCTTGTTCCTGTCAGTTTTTGATTCGAAAATAAACTCATTAGTAATTTCCTACAGTGCCTGTCCATGATCTCAGGCAGTAAATATTGCACAAAATGTTTACTAACTTAGTCACAGAGGGCCAGACATGTATACCGCTGTCTGTCTGGATTTTCTTTTTATGCGCTCTCGTTAATAAAAAAAGCCTCTTATACATGTTCTTGCTATCACATGACGTCCTTGTTATACGAAATAAGTTCTGTATAAATAATTATCTCAAATTACTCGAATGGCATCTGACAAAAAATCCATATAAGAAATTTCAGCCTAGGGGCACCTGGGTGGCTCAGTTGTTAAGCGTCTGCCTTCGGCTCAGGTCATGATCCCCGGGTCCTGGGATCGAGCCCCGCATCGGGCTCCCTGCTCCGCGGGAAGCCTACTTCTCCCTCTCCCACTCCCCCTGCTTGTGTTCCCTCTCTCGCTGTGTCTCTCTCTGTCAAATAAATAAATAAAATCTTTTAAAAAAAAAGAAATTTCAGCCTGTTAAAATATGAAGTTTGAGTTACCGCATATATATATTTATATATAATTGTATATATGAGACATATATGTATAAATATGTATGAATCAAATAGCCCATTTTGAAATGTATCAACTGCAAGATCTTTTTTCCTGAGTTGTTTGGAGTTCAACCTCCATGGAACCCATGTAGGACAGCATGTGAAGCATTGTGGGGCCTCAGTAAAGGTGCAGGAAGGGGAAGTCAGGAGGGACTGCGCAAAAAGCTATTTCCCCATGTTGGGCAAAACTGGACTTTTGGTTCCCAGTCCAGCATGTAAGGAACTTAGAAAGGAAAATGCTGAGCAAACTGAAAATCAATAACTCTGTTTACATCCGACAGAGAAGTGAGGTTGCCGGGCAAACCTCTGTCCCCCAAATTGGAGAGATAGAGGTGGACTGAGAGAATCACAGCCCACTGGATCACAAGCCCAGAGCAGAACATTCTGCAGGAAACGGTACCTAGGGAGGAAAACCTCAATTCTAATAGATGAATTTCTGAAAGCTCAGCACAGACAAGTCTAACAGTTAAAAACTCCAGGGGATCCAGTCTTAGTGGGAGGCCCCACACATTCACGATTCCTACAAGGATCCCTACAAGATTCTCGCTGTGAAGATAAGAAAGAAAAAACCCATCTCCTGTGCTTCTGGCTGGGAGGGATGTGGGGGCAGGGTGGGGGGTGGGGAAGGAGCCATTTTGAAATATACCAAAAAAATTCTGTTCTTATTAACAAGGCCTGCTCTCAAGAGAAACTATTTCGCCAGAGCCTAACCTACTGGGGTTTCACAGAAGTCCAACTTTCAGGGGAAGGGAAATCCCAGCTCTGGTCCCCTCTAGCCTTCCTGTCTCTCCTAACCGGAGCAGGGGTGGGAGTGGGGGCAGGAAAGAAAGCCCTTGTGAACGCAGGCAGCCCAGGGGACAGGCTCACTTAAAACACAGACTCATCCCAGGACATCAGAGAACACATCTGTCCCCCACACCTCACCACCACAGCAATAGGGTTCCAGGATAATAACAGGGGATTACAAAGGAAAAAACTGTGAGTCTCAGATGTTATTTAAGTAGGACTGGTCCAAATGGATCCAGGTAGAGAGGCTGCCAGAAAGGCAGCCAAGTGGTTTGAGACCTCAAGGATGAGGTGAATAAAAGATAAGCCCAATGTGCGCCTGGCAGTCATGTGCCAAGTTCCGGCTGAGCAAAAGCTAGCATAGTCTCTGCTATCAGGCAGATACCCATCAACTAATCACATACATTCACGTAAAATTGTATCTATGACGAGGGATCCGAGGGAGAGTTATGCCATGTCGTGAGAACCTATAATTGGGGGTGTAGGTCTAATCAGGGACATAGAGAAGACTTTCCTCGGGAGGAGATGCCTGAGAAAGAACTAAAGGTTGCATGAATCTTAACAAAGTGAGGATGCTTTCCAGGCAGAGGGAACAGTATGTGTGAAGACTCTTAGATGGGAACTACGTGGTGAGTATGAGTGATTGCCAAAGCCAAGAGCCCAGGAGTCTTGGGTCTATGGGAGAGCCTGTCAAGCGTCAGGACGGAGCTCATTGGAAGGTGGAAGGAACTGCTGGTTAATACTTACAAACTAGGCAGTGTGTGTGGTAGATGCTTTCTTTAAACTTCTGTGCAGTTTTGTAAAAATATAGATCTCACATACAAATGACATCCGGTCTAAAAATAGTACAAGAAGAACGTAGAAGGGTGGTGTGTATGTAGATGGGTGTGCCAGTTGCAAAAATCATTATACAGTTTAGCAGGAAATGGAATCTTTGATGCAAAGATGTTAAAAAGATAAGGTAGGAGCTCAGCCTGGATGGAAGAGCATGGCCTGAAAGTTGGCAGAACCTGGCCCAGACCTAGCCTCTTATCCTGGGCTTTGCTAGCTCGTTTGCATGTCTACAGGTCAGTTTTCTCATATCCAACATTTCCTGATCTTTCCAGCTCTCGGGTGTGGTTACAAAATCCTGGGTTAACATGTGGGAAGCAGGTCTGTCAGCCTGGAAAAGGCTGTCAGTGTCTTCATTCATGGTACTCATTTCACTGGACACATGTCTGCTGAATATCATTATGTGGCGAATGGTATGACATCACTGTCCCTGCCCTTGGAGAGTTTGCCTCTCCCATCTGCCAAGGAGCAAGAATTCCTGTCCCCTCCTAGGTCCTTGTAGCTGGACTAAGAATCAAATTTGACACGAAACAGATTAAACAGGAGAAAATAAAATTTAATGTCACATAGACCCAGAATCCACGCAGAGATCGAGATTCTAAAGACAGTCAGGCAAAATGAGGTATGTAAGTCACCCTGAATGAAGGAGAAGGGAGGGGGAGGTCTGGGACTTCAAAGGGAAGGAATGCAATTCACAGGAAGATGAAAAAGCCTCCATGTTTGGTAAACCAGTGTTGGCTGAGCCACTCAGAAACATCGGGACAGAGAGGACTCTGATCAAACAGGCCTTGGTAGGTTCCTGACCTAGGTCACAGTGTAATGTAGTTACCTATGGTGACAGCTCTCTTCCTGGAGCAGGTCCTCGATCTAAGTTCTTTTTAGGCAGTTGTGGGGGAGGTAAAGAGCTTTTCCTGAATCTGCTGGGTTTTGACTGCTTTTTGACTTAAAATAATCTTCATGCCAAAGTGGCCCATCTTGGAGCAGCCTGCCCTTGGCCCCTATACGTCTGGTAATTTCACATAACGTGGCATCAATAGCTCTGTACGATCAAGTGTGGGGACTAACATAATAAATCCATGTTTTCTTCTTTCCTGGGTCACAGAGTTCTGTGAGTAACATATTTAATAAATTGGGGTGGGGGCTCCATGATATAGCAAAGGAGAGGGGAGAGGTAGTAATTAAGCTAGTTGGGATGCAGATGGAGGTGGTGATATGGAAGCCTGTGCAGAAGAGGTGAGTTGCTTTTTTTTAAATTTAATTTTTATTTTTTAAAAGATTTATTTATTTATTTATTTGAGAGAGAGAGAGAGAGAGAGAGAGAGAGAGCAAGTGTATGGGAGGGGCGGAGGGAGAGGGAGAGAGAGAACCTGGAGCAGATTCCGTACTGAGGGCAGAGTTCGACGTGGGGGTCCGATTCCACGACCCTGAGATCATGACCTGAGCTGAAATCAAGAGTTGGATGCTTAATCGACTGTGCCACCCAGGTGCCCCAGTAGAGCTGAGTTTTGTAAAGAAGGGAAGAGGAGTGATTATAAAATATTATAATTAATACGTTTTTTATTCATGTAAAATATTTTATGTACAGGCATTTTTGCAACAATGGCACAGAATGTGTTCCTCCAAATCTTGTCTTCTGCAAAATTGAGGGTTAAAAATAACAGGGTTTCTGGGGAAAATGGGATCAGATAGGTCCTTCAAAAGCAACAACATTTTGTAAGCAGAGACAGATAAAAGCAATAATAATCCAATAACACACTAGCCTGGGGCAACCTGTGTGTGGGTCTATGGACCCAGGATCAGTCTTTTGCAAGTTTAGAATCCTGGGATTCACACATGGCTCGTTTCTAATACTGACCAGGTTTCATCAACATTAACCATATAATCCAGGGTACAGTTCTCTTCATCAGTTTTTCTTAACAGGGGGAAAATGTCTACAGCATCTTCATCTGTAATTGTAGCTTCCCCATTTAAAATAAATGTTGTGGTTTACAAAGTCATTACCTAGCCACTGATTGCACTAAAGTCACTTCCATGGGATTTTAAGCTTTTGTCTTACAATCTTCATATATTTCTAAGACTTTTTTTCTTAATGCTGAGAAAAGTTGTTCTTGACTGAGTGAAAAACACTGTACTCAGAGAGAAGAAGCAACTCAACTTCTGGATTATATAAACATCATTCTTACTTCTCAGTCAGATATGAGCTAATGGGCATTAAAGGAATAGGGGCTCTAACAGAATAGATGGAGAATCATTTTATAAAACCAAGGCATTGGAAACTTGTTCATCCAAACAAATGGTGTTGTCTTCACAGTTAGGAAAGTGGGCAGACAATATGCTTTATGGCAAGCAATGCTCAAAACGTTTGAAAACTTTCATTTCAAAAGGCTTTCAGAGCCTGCTATGGACTGAAATGTCTCCCCCCTCCCCCCCCAACTTGATGCCCTAAACCCCTGATGTGACTGTATTTGGAGATAGGGCTTTTAGGAGGTAATTAAGGTTAAGGGAGGTCATAGGAGTGGGGTGGAGTCCTGATCCAAAAGGATTAGCATCCTTATAAAAAGAGAGACCAGAGCTCTTTCTCTGCCCTGGGAGGACACAGAGAAGGGGGCCCCCTGCAAGCCAGCAATGTCACCGGAAACTGGCCAGGTTGCCAGCCTCCAGAACTTGGGAGGAAATCATGTCCATTGTTTAAGCCACCGAGTCTATGATAGTTTGTAATGGCAGCCTGAGCTGACTCACACAGAGTCCTTCATACGGTCTTTGCAGTATTGTTAGGATAGCAAGTCCGTCTGAAGAAGGCACATTTGACTTTTAGAATCAGCCAAACGTTGTTTGATGCCAAGGCAATACCGAATAAAAATGGGTGCGTGAACAGAATAAGAACACTTTTTCCAAAATAAGACAAAAAATAAAATGTGGTTATAAGGTAGAAACATGGTTTTTGATCTGTGGCCATAGACGGGATTTGGGCATAATTACGGAAGTGAGTAAAGGCAGCATCACTGCAAGAATTGTGTGGGCTCCCTGAGAGTTCCTTTGAAGGACAATATTCACAAAATGGCTTTTTTCTAGAACAAAGACATATTCATATTTAATATAGCAAATTCCAAAATGTTAGGGAATCATAAATAAGTAGAAATTTGCTATCGTACTCTCCCCAAGGATTACGGCTGTCAAACTCTTTTAGATTTCGTTCCAGAACCTATAGCCCCCAAATATCTACCCACGCACATACACAAGCTCATGTGTTTGGGATCACATTGAATATGGTGTTATATATCCTGTGTTTTGTCCATTTAACATGGTGTTATGAGCATTTCACAAGTAATTCAATAGACTCAAAAAAACATAATTAAAAGTGTTTGTATAATATTCCATCATATGAATATCTCAATAATTTTCTAAAACTACCCATTGGAGGACATTAAAAACTTTTTACTTTATAGTTAAATATTACAAATATGAACTTGTCCAAGTGGATCTGAAACTTACGTGAGGACTTAAACTTCACTTGAGTATGGAAAGCTAAGTGTGCCAGTTCCTTTTGGTGGGCAAAAAATTTTTCTTAAAAGGTTTTATTTATTTATTTGAGAGAGAGAGAGAGCATGAGCAGGGGGAAGGGGCAGGAGGAGAGGGAGAAGCAGACTCTCCACTGAGCAGGGAGCCCGATGCGGGACTTGATCTTGAGACCCTGGGATCATGACCTGAGCCAAAGGCAGACTCTTAACCAGCTGAGCCACCCAGGTGCCTCTCAGTGGGCAAAATTTTTAAAGAAATGAGAATATAGTAGGGACAGGGTCAAGAGTTTTAAAGTAATCACCAGATAGACTTTTTTTTTTTTTAAGATTTTATTTTTAAGTCATCTCTACACCCAACATGGGGCTCAAACTCACAAATCTGAGATCAAAAGTCATGTGCTCCTCTAATTGAGCCAGCCAGGCGCCCCCAGATAGACCATATTATAATTCCATTTAGGTGGAATTATATCACCACAGTGGACCCTTAATCCTATAATTGGCCCAAGTATTCCCAATGTACCATAAATTTAATCAGAGTGGTCTAATGTCTCAGCTCAATGTTTCCAACTTTTTGTAATAAACCACTTAATGCAAAATCTATAGCTCTGTGAAACCTAATTATGAAGCTTTCTCCTCTTTTTAATCAGTTAATCATAAAGCTCTCTTGTATTTACACTTTAGCAAAAGAAAGACAAATGATACACACCCTCGCATTTTCTAACACAGCTGAAGTTTTAGTGTTTATTGAAGGAACAACCACAGAATATAGGTCAGAGTTCACATGCAGTGCCTGTAATCAACCGAAAAGAAAACAAAGCAGCCTGAATACTGTTTTCTCATACATTCATTGTTCTATATTGATGAAAATCTTCACAAGAGTTTTATTTATGTGTTTTTTCTCATCCCAAGCAATTTTATGCTTCTATCTTTTGGCAGATCTGGAACAGAAGGATAAAAACACTGAGGAGGGTGTTTCCATAATCACATCCCACTCTTGGACCAGTTTCTATGTTGCTAGGTTGTGTGACCGTGGGCATGGGGACCCCAGGCCCAAGAGCTGGATCTTCTGACTGGTTTGTCCTTAGAAAATGGGACCACCTTCCTCAGCAGTGGAAAGCCCTTCTTGGAGACCAATGCTCTGGTTAGGAAGTGAGTTTACTATAGGCCCCACACTTCCTTCTTCCCTATTTCCTTTTCCAGTCCTTTGGGAAGTAGGTCAGATGTGGATGTTATTGGCTGAGTATGGACCCTACCATGGAACTGATACCATATAATCTGAAGAAACAGGAACCACCAACTGCCCTAATGTCTCTTAGGTTTGCTCTCTTTCTCACCCTTGGCTCCAGGGCTCATCCATTCTTCCCAGGACTATCTTAATAGTCCTCTAATTGGATTCCTGACTCTTTTTTTTTTTTTTGTCCTTAGCTATCAGTTCTGTCTTTCCAAACTTTATATATTTTTTAGTTCTTTATAGCCTGTAGAATTAAAATCCAATCTCTTAGCATGACGTTAAGGTCCTTTGAGATCGGGCTCCTCCTGTTTCAGCCTCTTCTCCGGCCCTATTGCTACCAGACCCCATATTCTAGCAGTATTGAAATAATGGGTAGTTACCTGCATGTGTCTTGTTGTTGAAGTTTCGACAAGGAAGATTTTGGGCAAGTTCTTTAGCTTCTCTGTGCGTTGGCTCATTTAGACATGGGGACTAGGCTAGAATCTGCCTTAAGCCTTTGCTATGAGGATTAAATGAGAAAATATGCAGAACAGGCTTAGAGTAGAGCCTGGCACATGGCGAGATGCTCAACATACTCTATTATTGGAATTCCCTCTTCCTGGACTCCTTTACCTCCCTTTTTGATCTCTCTGATTCTTGCTCACCTTTCAAGATGCAGATCAAGTGTGACTTCCTCTGTTGACTGTTTACTTGCCTCTGGGAAACAGAGGTCACTGCTTCTGTTGTTCTGTCCTACACTTAGGACCTAACCCTCACATCATCATTACGCCCCTTGTGGTTATGCGTTTACATACGTATCTCTGTCATGAGATGGTAAACTTGTTGAGGGCAAGGATCATGTCTTAGTCATCTTGGTAGCTTTCACTCAGCACAGACCTTGGCACACAGTAAACCCTTACTTAACTTTTATGGAATGATTAGGATTGGTTTTCCACGCTGCTTAGCCCCTTCCCAGCCTGGCACCTGTGTGTGAGGGTGCGGGCTGGGCTCAGTGGGATTTCGGTCACAGCTCTGTGAGGCAGTCTCTAAGTGGCCAGGGGAAGACATTGCAAATGCACGCAGCTGACTTCTACATCCCCAGAAAGCCCTTCTCAGCAAATTTCTCTGTGCCAAATTCCGCATAAGAGCTACACTGTACTGTGCAAGGGAAAGCAGATTCTGAGCCTGTACCTTTCACCTGACAGATGCCTGATTTACTGTCTCCAATACCCATGAGTTGATCCTGCACCAGTAAGGATATTTTCACTGAACTTTGACGTGAAGCTGTAAGACAGACCTGGATGTCAAGGTGGGAAGGAGCATTTGTTTTGTTTTCAAATATTGCCATTCCTTCTTCTTATTGCCAAACAAAGTTGTCCATGCAGCACTACCAGCCCTCCATAAATCTCCTAAATAGCTCTTATTTAAAATCTGATATAATTCCAAAATGTCCATAAAGATGATTAGAATATAGCACAGGAATACCTTGCCACAGAGAAATCTATTTAAGATCAGTTCAAAGCTGATTTTGAAAAATTGCAAGAAGGGAAAATATGTAAAGTAGGAAAAATGTGCTATAAGGAGAAAAAAATGTGTGAGAGACTATCACTCCCTGAGAGAGCTGTAATCAGATTCCTGAGCTCTGTTGAAAGGACGATATTGGCACTTCAAAGTTTTTGAAATGTCATTGAATTCTGAGGCTTAAGAACGAGGTGCCAAGTAGATGATAAAGATTATTTGAGGGTCAAAAAAAATGGAAATATTTGATATTAGGAGCCTTTAAGAAGTACCTCCACTATACTATAAAGTTATTAAAATGGTATGAATACACCATTTTTTAACAACCTGGAAAATACTAAGGAAATATTTTAAACCAAAAATAAAGGCAATTACAAATTGTGTATACAGAATGATCTCAAGTATGGAAAATGCATAGTAAGAAATAGAGAGTTGGTCACACCATCATGGCTCTTGCCTCTTAGTAGGTTGTGGAATAATAATGCCCTTGTCCTCCTGGCTTTTATCAACTTACCAAATTAAATTAAATTAAAATGTTTAGTATTAATTCTGGCAAAATCATCTTTGACTCACATTTAGAACTGAAGACTTGCCAGGGAGCTATGTGCTCTTCTGGAATATTCCTTCTTTGAGGGGCAGCAGAGGTCTTGGGAGTATAGACTCAGAAATGAGTGTCAGGTAGTCCAGCCCTGCTGGAGGAATGTATGTGCAGCATTTCAGGTAAATGGTTGTTGGGTCTGGGGACCAGATGCAGGAAAACTTGAGTTTCCTATTTCATATCCCAACTTCCCATACTGCCTATGAGAGCCTTAAGGTTTGGGTCAGCTAGTGACAGCTTGGGGGAGAAAGTGGGCAAGCTGTCAATGAAGGGAAGTTCAAGAGGGGCAGGAGTGCAGGACAAGATGGGAGCCAACAGGACAACAGAGAGTCAACTGAGAGATGGATCGATTTGGGAGCTGATGAAAATGTGTAATGGCTCCATTTGGCCTGGCCTAGAGGTAGAGTGAAGGATAGTGCTCTCTGAGATTTCTTGCTTGCAGGTAGGTTGTTTTTCTGCCTTCCTCTTCCTTCTTCTTCTAGAAAATGAGGCCTTCCTTGCTAGTATGAATTGGAGGGAGGTGTCTAATTTGAGAAGGTTGAAGGTGACATTGATCTGTGAGACCATACTGAAAAGAAAAAATTAGAGAGATCTGTATACTATCTATGCCCATCTCCCCTGGTTTCCGAAACCCCAGGCTACGGTCCTCATGCTACTAGGATGGGATATCCAAGGGGAAGATAATTTCACCCCACTTGTCCGAATACTTTCTACATTCTAGCCAACCCTTGTCTTTGACTCAGGAGAACTGTGCAAAAAATTCTTCCCATCCTACAAAGTTGGATGGCCAGTGAGAATGGTGCTGAGGTTCTGGTCTGATCAGATGATTCAGACAGGTGTTTATAGGTGCCTCTGGTCCTTGTGCATTGTGGGGACCATAGGCAAGTCACTCAACAGATAATGTTGGAGCCCCTGTTACATCTTTGGCCCTATTCTAGACAATGAGAATGGAGTAGTGAGTAGCAGTCATACAGTCTTTGATATAAGGAACTGGTCTGATGAAATATCACTTTGTAAAAGAAAAAAGGTCATGATGTTCTTTAAGTGGGATTGCTTACAGTTGAACATTGGAGACAGGTATGTCAAAGGAAAGAACATGAACCCTGGCATCAAATAGGTCAAAGTGTGTTTCTGGATCCTGAGTCAAAAGCAATGTAATCTTGAGCAAGTTATTTGGTCTCTTTGGGTCTCATTTCCCATTTTAAAATGGATTATTGCAAAAAGTCAAAATTAAACCTTTCTAGGGATAATGCTAAAGTATTTTTGCAAATGTGTGGCTTCCTATTGCTTCATATCTTCACTAACTCTTGGTAATGTCAGACTTCTTGGTTACCTGCCAGAAGCAAAGGTAAATCTTTGGAGGAAGATAATATCAAACAGAGCCTCCGACTCCTCTACAATGTTTAATACATAGTCTCAGTATGAAACACATAGATAATCTGACATTCAAGAAGACAAGAACTGACCAAAAACCCCAGAGAAACAAGAGACAAAATAGAAAAATCTATGGTGGTTCCAGCTAGTGAAGATATTATGGACTTTAGAATAACTATGGTTAATATACTTCAAGGAAGACTGAGGAAGAGAATTTAAAATTATTTTAAACATAACCAAGTGGAAATTATAGATTGAAAAATACAACTAAAAGAGTAATGGATTGCCCACTTAAAAATGGTTAAAACAGTGAATTTTATGTTATGTATATTTTTACCATGAAAAGGAGAGAGCAATGGATGGGTTTAGCAGAAAATTAGACATTGCTTAAGAGGTTCTTGGTGAACTGCAAGAAAGATTGGAAGAAAATATTCAGACTGAAACACTGAAAGGAACGAAAAGGTAGAAAAGAGCATAAGAAATCTGTGCGGCATGATGACCAGGTCTAATCTAAGTGAAACTGGAATCCCAGAAAGAGAGGAGAAGAGGTAGAAGCCAATAGGAAGAAATACTGGCCAAGAATTTTCCAAAATTGATGAAAGATAATACTAAATCAGGAAGAGCTGTGAACCTCAGAGAATGAATAAAAAGCCCACAGCATTGTGTATCAGACTCAAAGCGCTGAAACCAAAGACAAAGAGATAACCTTAAAAACAGCCAGAGGAAAAAAAGGGCACATTGCTTGTACCTTCTCGACAGAAACAACTAAGCCATAAGACAGTGGAATGGCAACTCACAATGATGCAAGGAAATGATTGTCAACCTAGAATTCTATATTCAACAAAATATCTTTTTTTTTTTTTAAAGTAGGCTCCATGCCCAGTGTGGAGCCCAACGTGGGGCTTGAACTCAGGATCTTGAGTTCAAGACTTGAGCTAAGATCAAGAGTCAGACACTTAACCGACTGAACCACTCAATACCCATCAATGAAATAGCTTTTTAAAATGAAGACAAGGTAAATATTTTTTAACAGACGAAAACTGAGATAATTTGTCACCAGTTGGGAGACAGTAGAAGATTCTGAAAGTGGTTCTTCAGATAGGAGTCTAAAAGCGGGTTTTTAGACAGGAGTAAGATGATTCCAGACGAAAGCCTACGAATGCACAAAAAAAAAAAAAAAAGAAAGAAAAGAGAAAAGGAAATATATGTGAGCAAATGAAATGAATATTGATTGTAGAAATCCAAACATAATAATCACGTGTGGCTATCAGAGGGCTGTGCCCTCCACTGGGGAGCCATTGTGGCAAGAGCAAGAACCCCTGCTTCTCCTCCTCCTGACTCCAGCCCCCTCTGGAGGCACGATTCCTCTAGCTGGAGTTACCTCCTGTACACGCAGAATCTTCATGCCCATCCGGAAACCCAGAGGAAGCCAGGGGCAAACAGTATCTGTCCCAGCCAGCCTACCTGCCTTTCATGATTGATTCTACTGCTGTTGTTGCTCCCTGTCTGTGTGACCTGCATACACCCTGGTGACTTCCCATCTTCCAGACGTTTCTCTTCTCTCAGATCTCTGGTTATGCTGAAAATTGGCCTGCGGCTGTTTGATCTCTGTCCCTGATACCACTTGGGTTCTTCTTCCTCTGGGGGTGACTGGCAGAGCCCTGAGGTTGCGCAACTCCAGAGGGGAATTCTGACAGTATTCTCAAGAAAGGCATCGTTGGCAGGCCCTCCCCTGTAATAAAGTGTTAACGGCACACTCTAGACTTGGGCAACCCAGCACTGTTACAGCCATTCCACTTGAAAGTGGGAAATTCTGCGAAGCCGGAAGTGCGAGTCAGTTGAGAATTTTTTTCTTTTCCTGCATTTCTTGGCTTGGTCTGTAGTTTTGATGTGGCTACCATCTCCTCCCTTCTTGTAATAGCCTGCCTTCTGGTCTTTTTGGATCTGCTAATCATAGTACCCATTCTTCTAGCTGGAGTGGTAGGCAACTGACTAGCTTGGTCCCTCATAGTTCCCACTGGAGGTGGACATGTGACCCAGGACAGGCCAATCAGAGCCCTTCGCTGGGATTTTCTATGCACCCACTGGCAGAGAGATGCTCTCTTTTGGCTATGGCTTTGCCAGTCTGGGGCTCTAAGTCTACAACTGCCTGTGGCCAAGCCCTGCCTTTGTATATACCATACGGAATAGGAGGGACTCCGGCCAAGTGCTAGGGAGAGAGAAACACAGACCGAGATGGAGAGAGAGAGACAGGGACAGAGAGACAGAAGAGACAGCGAGATTAGAGAGAGACTAGAACTATATTATTATATAGGATAGAACCATATTATTATATATAAGCCTTGACATGCCCAGTTTGGCTTCAGATGGTTTTCCTTCAGTTTCCGTCTCTCACAGAACACCCCTGAAAGCAATAACATCTTGGCACCTTAGGCATTTCTTACAAAGGGCTACAACAGTAACCACAAAATGCACATTACTTCGTAAGCCCATGAAATGTGGGGCTGCAGAGCGGGGGCAAAGTCTTTGGCAGGCGATTTTAAATCAAGTTGAAGTAACACATGTGAAACAACAGTCAGCACAAGCGCCCGGCCAGCCCCTGTGGAGAGCGCCCGCAGAAGGTAGCCTCTAAGATGGACTGAAAGCATTCGGGCCAATTCGGGCTGTCATCTGCACCCTCACTTTCCCCAAGCACAAAGACCGGCATCCTTGCTACCCTGGCACCTGCCAAACATTTTCTGAGAGGACTAGGCAGGACGAAACGTCTCTCGTTTTTGTTGTCAGCTAAAATGGATGGAGAGCTGACTGTTCCCACGCTGCGGAGAGTCCATGAGGGCTGACGCACCGGTTGCCATGGTGCCCGAGTGCACTCGGCCGGTGTGGAAATCTTTGCACCTGTACCTGTAAAATGCCACTGACGGAAAGCTTATTTTCGTGATTAAGGTCATTAGTCAGGCATTAACAGCACAGGAGAGCATTCTGCTGACCTGGGGTGTGATGTCTCTGCAAGTCAAGTAAGAGCACTTTACTGATGCACTGGCGCAGAGAGTTCAATGTCATTTAAAAGCATTTACTGAGAAGCAGTGGGCGTTAGATCCCTGCAGGAGCACAGAGAATGTGGAGATCTTGCCCTTTGGACAGGGAGGCCAGACAGTTGGCATGGAAATAGAGTGAATCATAAAGAGCACACAGCTTTGCTGGTGTTTGCAAGCCACCGGTGGAGAGAGAAAATGCCTTGCAGAAATTTCGGTGTTTGCTGTTGCCGTGTGGAATGCCAGGATGGTCACGGTGGCGATCAGACAGTACCCATCTGGGTCACTTTCTTCCTATTCCCTATGTGGTCACCTTGGTCCGGGGACTAATTATCAACTTTTCCTGGATATTGCAGTTGACCCTAACTGTTCTCCCTGGAGTCAAGTGTCTTCTTCTCTGAACTACCCTCCATCTACAGGGCCGGTGTCATTCTATAGATCGGCCAGGATGCTCCCCTGCTATGGAAACTTCAGTGGTTCCGTTCTACCTTCAGCACGGTGTCCAAGGTTCTCCATGACTCTATGTGACTTGACCTTTCAGCTTTGTCTCCTACTCCTCTACTTTCTAGAATCAGACTCCCTGCTGAGCTGGGAACCCAACATGGAGCTCGATCCCAGGACCTGGAGATCATGACCTGAGCTGAAGGCAGACGCTTAACCATCTGAGCCACCCAGGTGCCCTATACATTTAGGTTTGGCCAGGTGGAAGCAGGCACTGGCCTGCAATATCTTCCCCAAATCCTTGAAACCTGGAATCCTCTAAGGCACAAATCACTAGAAATGCTTTCATGGGTCCTTCCATCTTTCTCTGAGCAAACATAATATCTCCCTTTCCCCATTCTCTTTTTGCAAGGTGCTTGTCAGTTATCTTGAATTATAATTATTTCATAATTCTTTGTGAGTATCTGGAGGGCAAGACCATGCTTATTCGTCTTTGTATCATGCATGCATTCCAACATAGTTCCTTATTTTTGGTGCTCCGTCACTTTGATGAGTGAATGAACGAATGGACGAATGCATATTGGGCATAAATTATTATAGGATAATGTTTAAAAGAGGGTCTAGCCATGACTGTCAAACAAATGTAAAATGAACACACATCAAAGATCTTATTTAATTCATTAAAAAATGAGGAAACCTGTAAGATGTCACCACTGGTTCAAAGACGAATTCTAAGAACCACATGTATATGGACAAAATAATGCAAAATGAATTTACAAAGAGGAGCAAAACTGGCTTGTGGAGGGGGAGGCAAGAACAGGGAATCAGCTGCACTTTCATGGGAATCAAAACTCATTTGCATGTGTCTATGGACGAGAAATATTTATGAAATCTTTTACAACCTGTAGCATTGTAAAATAGTTCAAAAACAATGAAAAGATCCCATAGAATCAAAAAACCCAGAGCGTGGACTTAGACAATACCAA
Source organism: Eumetopias jubatus (assembly GCF_037043125.1). Taxonomy (NCBI): domain Eukaryota; kingdom Metazoa; phylum Chordata; class Mammalia; order Carnivora; family Otariidae; genus Eumetopias; species Eumetopias jubatus. The sequence continues at coordinate 181,318,848 of NW_028274809.1, read as the reverse complement.
GTTTTCTATTGAAGATACCCAGCCAGCTTTTTGTCTGCTTGGAAGTTTTCACATTTTTTTCCTACAATGCATTTTACCTGAAGTGGGCCTCCAAATGTGTCTTCCAAATGTGAGGTAGTGATGGTGTCCTGGTAACCGACAGGGACCTCATCCCCTCCCTGGCTTTCTTATTCTTGAATACTTTTAGCTTCTTTACCTTTACCATTTGTTAAGGCAGTGGATAATCATCATCATCATCATCTAAGTGCTTTAATTGCATATTTGATCTTCCAACAACCCCTCTGTGAAGAAGGTGCTAAGGGTCTGTCCACTTTAAGAGGAGAACACTGAGACTCAGAGTGACAAATAATTTCTCCAAAGTCTACACAGCCAGTGAGTGACAGAGCTGGGATTTAAATCCAGAGTATTTGACTCCAGAGTCCTTAACTGTATGCAGTTTGCTGGTAAGACCATCCAAGAACTGAGGAAGAAGATGGTAACTCACTCCGGTGTTAAGGCAGGACTGGACTATTTTTTTTTTTTTTGAGAGAGAGAGAGAGAGAGAGAGTGCACATGCGGGTGGGGGAGGGGCAGAGACAGAGGGAGAGAGAGAATCTCAAGCAGACTCCACACCCACGCCCAGCGCAGAGCCTGACGCCAGTCTCGGTCTCACAACCCTGAGATCATGACCTGAGCTGAAATCAAGATTAAGACCCTTAACCGACTGAGCCACTCAGGCGCCCCTCTTCTTAGGTAAATCTTGTATGTGCTCCAATTTGGATGTGTACTGTTTAGTTATTTCAGAAATACCAGACAAATCATTTTCATTTTAAGATACCTCTGCAGGAAGGCTGTCTCCAATTAAAATATGTTTAACATAAGAACCTCGAATTGCATAGTCACTACACACGACCCAATGGTTCCTACAGGATTATTCCAGGTTACTCCCCACCCCTGCAGGTCAGAAATGCATGGTGGAGTTAGTACAAAATGAGGGTGCAAGTAAGTTATTCTCATAAAATTAAATGAGCTCACTTGTTAATTTATTCAGTCATCAAACATATTTGGAACACTCGCTATGTGACCCCTTGAATTACAGTTGTGAATGATATATTTATTTGCACTAACACTGTAGGGTTTTAACCATAGTCTTAATCATCATATCCCTTTTGGTTTCTGACAGCAAGTGCTTGGAGATTGTAATTTGATGAGGACGTGGGGAAGAAAGGACCTTGACATGGCTCCAGGTGACATTTCAATAGTGTCCGAGGCTGTCCTGACTCAGCAACAGAAGGCTCTGGGTAAGCGAGGAAACCTGATAGGATCTACCTGAGCAGCGAGCAGCCAGCCGCATGGGCAGAGGTGGAGCCTCGACCTTTCTGTCTTGCTCTGGCTTCCATAGCTTTGTCAGTGATGTGAAAAAGCTTGGAGGAGACTCAGGGAACAGAGCCACAGGCTTAATCAAAACCTTGCTTAATCTTAATCAAAACCTTGCTTAATCTTAATCAAAATGTTAAGGCTTAAAATCAAAACTAAGACAATTCAGATTATTCATGAGTGAAGCGAGGTTTTGTGGCTGCCTTCAAATCTATGAAAAGCAATTATTAAAAAAAAAGATGGTGACCACATTTTCTCAGTGCACACTGAATATGTGGAAAAAAACCAGATGAAGACATAAAAATTGCTCATTGTGAGTGCTGATAAATATTGGAATTGATCAACAGAAGAAGTTGGGTGATGTCATCTGATGGGCTTTAGAAAAGCGGATTGCCCATCTACAGTGTGTGGCTTGCCTGAGGGTCAGAGAGCTAATGGAATTATTCCTACTTTTCTGGGCAGAGACAAATTCTATGAATCTTGCCCGGAATATTTCCTTGAGATTACACTTTGCTCCAGGCAAATGTGGCCCTAACACTAACTCGAGAACATGTTCGCTAGGTTTATCTTCGATTTTCCTGAGCTGCCTTCTCCAAAATCCATCTGAAGATACACTTCTAATGCCTGATGGATATTTATTTTGTATGAAGGTATCGGTGAAAGCCCTGGTTCATAGAAGCAGACGGGTTTTCATCTGTGTCTTCTCTTTGCTACTCTTGCCTTCTCTTTCCAGCCAGTTACTCATCTCTCCTGGGTCTCAGTTTCTTATCTGTAAAACGGAAAGATTATCTCTTCCCTCAAGGGATTTTTTTTTTTTTTTTTTTGTGAAAAGGAAATCCATTAGTGTGCGTAGAGCACTTATAGTCCCCAGGGCACTGTATTAAATAAGTAATAAAATGTTGCCAAATATTACTGTTGGCTTTACATATAATAATAATTAGGACATATTATTATGAAAGTAACAATGCTCCTTAAGGGATCATGCTATCGTTTATATAATATTAAATATTATCCTGTTTGAAATGCAGACTCATATACACAGCTTCTGCCTTGAGGTGTGCACATGAAACCTCCCTTCTTAGTTTAATTTTTATCACTAACTTCCACCCAAAGGTAGTATTCTATAGGGTAAGGAGTCCTGTGACAGCATCTTAGGTGGATTCCATAACTTTCCATCCACTAGAGGTTACTGGGACACATTGGGTAATGAGTCCTGTGACGACATGTTACCTGGATTCCATAACTCCCTGTCCACTATACTTACTAGAACAGCCTCATTCTGGGATTTCAGACACTCTTTTTCACTCTAAGACATCCAACCTCAAAACTGCCTCATTCCCTTTATCTTATTAGGGGTTAATTTGTCTGTGGCACTAACAAGAAAGATAGTTCTCAGCCCTGGTTGCAACTGAGAGCTTTTGAATTTCTCCCATTCCGAGAGATTCAGGGCTGGGGCTTGAGTGGTGGTCATTTTTCCTAACCTCCGGGTGATTCTCCTGGGCAGCCAGGATGAAAACCTCTGCCGGACAGCTGCTTGCCTCGGGCGGGGCGCTATGTTGTGCTGGTCCACTCAACTTCCCCTTAGCTCCTCCAGGGTATATGGCAGGAAGGTGGACGCGGAAGGGCCAATGGTCCTTATTTAACTCGAAGTGGTGGTGGTCTTCTTAGTTGGTTGCTGCTATTTCCCCAGCTCGTGCTACCTGGCCCCCTGTCTGGCAGGCATCCCTATGCTGGCTGCCTCCCGAGGCACAACTGTGTGCAGGTTCTGTGGGGCTGAGCAAGATGGTGGAAGCCCGGGTATCTTCTAGAGTACCTGTTTGACTGAAGGGAAACTCAAAATGTATACCTAACGTGCAGAGGGTATGAGTATAGAAGGTACCCCAATAACTGTTCCCTCCAAATGCCCCATATTTGCCCCTCCAGCCCCCTCTGTTTCTCTTTTCTCTTGTCCAGGTGTCAGACCAGCGTCTGTGCTGGCTGACCAGATACCTGTAGTAGAGTTCATCTGGAGAAATGGAGCCGATAGGATGTGTGTGTATATATACATATATCCTATATATAGGCTATATTATATATAATTATATTCACATATGAATAAAATTATAATATATGTGAATTCTATATTATATATAATTATATATGGATTATATATATGAATTATACAAATATAATTCATATGAATATATCTGAATATAATTATATATGTTTTATATATAGAGAGAGAGAGAGAGAAAGAGAGAAAGAGAGAGAGAGATTTATTTTAAGGAATTGGCTTATGTAGAGGCTGGCAAATCTGAAATCTGTAGGGCAGGCCAGCAGGTTAGAGAGCCAGGAAAGAGGTGATGTTGTAGTCTTGAGTCTAAAGGCGGTCTGGAGGCAGAATTCCTTCCTGTTCAGAGATCGTCAGTCTGGGCTCATAACGCTTTCAACTGATTAGATGAGGCCCACCACCCTATGAAGTGTGATCTCCTTTACTCAGAGTCAACTGATTTGAATGTTAATCACATCTAAACCTTCATAGCAGCAACCAGACTGGTGTTTGTCCAAACAACTGGGCACCACAATCTAGCCATGTTGACACAAAATTAACCACCAGAAAAATCCAACTGGGAAATGAAATATATAACCCTCAACACTAGAGAAGGAAAACAGCCCCTTCTCCTTATGGGAGGAAATAACGTAGAGGTGCACTTGCTCCCTTCCTCTCTGTCTTCTCTCTTTGCTGCCTGGGGGAGGTGGTGGTGGGAGAAGCTGTGTGTGAATTGGTGCTTTTCCTTTGGCCTGGGGGCTAGTCCCTGCTGAGGAGATTTGCTGCCATCTTGCTTAGCATGTGGGGTACTTGGTTCTCAGGTTTGGTCCTTAGTAACAGCTTAAAGATAACAGGAAAAGCCCTGCTCAGTATCTTGGCATATTCTGAATATTGCATATGATAACATAATCCCAGTACATGGTTTATTTATCTCTTATATATATCTGGAACATCCTTAAATACTTTGTGATCTGAGCTTTAGAGTGGTTCTGGGATTTGTGGGGCCTGATGCTTATGGAAAAACATCTAGAACTACAAACACAAATATAGGTCAGAGACTTAAAAAGGAAGTATGTAAGAAAGAGCTTTGGAGTTTAAGCTTCATTATTGCACAGACTGAACTGTGTCCCCTCAGAATTCATACGCTGAAGCCCTAACCCCCAATGTGACTGTATTTGGGGAGGAGCCTTTAGGAGGTAATTAAGGTTACGTGAGATCAGAAGGCAAGTTCCTAATCCAATAGGACTGTTGACCTTATATTAAGAGGAAAATCTCTTTCTCTCTGCCTCCCTCCCCATACCTCCCAGAACAGAATGAGAAGGTAGCTATTCACAAGCCGCGGATGAGAGCACTCACCAGTAACCAAATTGGCCAGCACCTTGATCTTGGACTTCCCAGTTTCCAAAACTGGGAAAAATAAATTTCTGTTGTTTAAGGCACCCAATTTGTGGCATTTTATTGCAACCCAAGCTAAGACAATTACCTTGATGGTAAACCTATGGTCTCCCTATGTTTGTTGAGATGAGATGGGGGATATTGCACACACATGTATGTACACACATGCACACACATAAAAATATACACACACACATACATATATACATATACATACATACAGTGTGTGTGTGTGTATATATATATATATTCATGACTTTCTTTTCCAGGATAAATGAGGCATTTTCTGCCTTCTTGGAAAAACATTTTTCCATTACTTCTTAATGCCTCCATTGCCATCTCATTTAACTCCTCTATCCCTGTTGGCAAATGTTAACACATCCTTATTAGAGACAAGTGTTTTGGAACAATTCATACATCCTTCCATATGGTAATGGAAAGTTTTAATTGCTTGGAGGAAGCTATTTGATCAGTCTGTTTGCCCATTTACTTTCAGAGGATAAAAGAATATTTGGTAGGCTCCTAATGCACGGGAAAATGCAAAGCCCACATTTAATATCCATTTATGTTTTAAATACCATAATTGTAGCCTTTCCAAATCATTATTTTTTAATGTAGTTAAATATAATTCATTAGCACGCTGCTGAAAATAGCAATGTCATTTGCATCACTGTGGTCGCTGCGGAATCAGCAGGTTGGGAGCCCGCGGAGATTTCTGTGGCTCGGTTCAGTAGGACCACTGGACCACTGGACCGTCGGGCTTTATGGCGTCTGCAGGGGAGAGCAGGTGGGCTGGTGCTGGCGAATACCAGCGGGCTCCGCGTGAACCGGGACTAGCCTGCTCCACCTGCACGCCCATTCGGTATGGGGTGCGGCAATCAGCAATCCCCAGCATTAAACCTCTAAGAATGCTCAGGGGCTGTTTGGGGGCTCCCGACATCCTCTTGGTTTTTTCTTACTTTTGTTCAGAGGATTCTGATGGCCTACAGAGAAAAAAATAGCAATTCTTAAGAAAAAGAAATTGCTAGAGGTATCATTCCGCCACATTTCAATGTTGCACGTTCGCCTTTGTCCATCAAGATGCGGAGTAAGGGTTTCGCGAGCAGGATGCAAGGGACAGGGCAAAGGGACAGACCGCCTATCTGTCCATCATCCTCTCCACTTTCCCCTCTTTCCTGAGCCCCAGACTTAGTCTCCCTTCCTTTTTCCTCTTTTAATTTGCTCCCCGTGTGCAACCCTGTTCTTATGCTTCTTCTCGCTGTCTTACAGCAAAGTTTCCTTTATCTTCCATTTCTACCCCCATCCTTCCTTTCTCGCTGGGGATCCCTCAGGATTCTTTCTCTTTCACAATAATGTCCCAGTATAGATCCTTTTGTGTGCAAACATTCGGGGCCATCAAGTCCCGAGTCCCAGCGGTTATGCCCAGCGTGGGGCTGCTGCTCGCTGCAGGGCCCGCGATGCTCGGGGGGGTGCTGAATGGTGGGGTCCGCAGGTGCCGCGATGCTTGCCCGCCAGGGACCCGCACGAGTGGAGTGCCTCTCCTTCTCCTGGCCGAGGCCCCTTCACCAGTCCAGCCTGCACCTTCTCAGCTCTCTGGGGCGCCTGCAACTCCTCCTGAGTGTGCACAGGAGGCTAAGGCTTCTGCAAGGTCCCCGAGCCCACCTCTGCAGCCGGGGGTTTGGTGGCCAGGCACCTGCTGCCTTCAGAAAGCTGGAGGGAGAAAACCTTTCATTGGCAAAGTTCTCCATTGTCTTTCGTTCTCAGTTACTTTCTTTGTCCCCAAAGAAAGTGGAGAACTTCTTCGAACTCTGTGGATATTTCTAGGTCTGCTTTTTGAGGAAACCTGCAGAGGGAAGGAAGACATATCCATGCTCTCCTACCCTTTTGGGCTCCTTGGCGGAGGGGGTGGGGGGAGAACTCATTTTCTAAATTACCAATTATATGGGTTACTTCTTTTTAAAATATTTTATTTATTTATTTGAGAGAGAGAGAGAGAGAGAGATAAAACGTGAGCAAGGGGAGGGGCAGAGGGAGAAGCAGGCTCCCGGCTGAGCAGGGAGCCTGACTTAGGGCTCCATTCATCCTAGGGCCCTGGGATCATGACCTAAGCTGAAGGCAGAGGCTTAACCAACTGAACCACCCAGGCAGCCCCTATATGGGTTACTTCTGAAAGGAGAGACATAGGGTATTAGGGACGTAGGACTAAGACCTATGTCCTACCCCTTATGCTTCTCCTCCTAGGTTCATTTCTGAAGTCTTCATCACCATCATCGCCATCCCCACCACCGTCATCATCACCATCATTATCACCACCATCCCCACCATCACCATCTTTATCACCATCATCCAGGGTCAAGGTGTGGGGAAGGGTACTAGAAATTTTCATCTGCTCTTTCTGCCCCTTTTTGCCTTAATTAGTATTGTATTTGTCATTGCTATGTGTTTGCATTTACTGACATTTTATAACAATCAAGAAATAGTATAATAATAACACTTAAAACTATAACAAGTTTGAGGTGCCTGGATCGCAATAATAATATATGATTACATGCTATGTAGTAAATGCCAACTATCAAATTTACTGCTTTCAAAAAAAACCCTCCATTTATTTTATTCACTTTTTTCCCATACCAATAATTGACAAGTTTTTCTCCCCATTGGTCTTTACTTATAAAAATGGAGTAAAAAAGAGAAAATATTTCTTACGCCCAATTCTCTTCTTACCTTTGTTGTCCTCTGAGCAATTTCTCCCAAACTACCCATGCTAATAACCATAATCATAATAATTAATAATGAAAAAACTTGGCTTTCTTTACTCTGATTTCTTCTTTTCTTGGCTGAGTTTTAAAAATTATGTTGTTTCAACATAGTTTTTTATAGCGTAATTTTTCTGTTTTTAGGGACAGTAATGTTTTTGAGGATGTAAAAATATAGGAATTTTGATTTGAATTAGAATTTATACAAGATTGTGAAGCTACCCACATTTACTTGATTCAAGAAATGGACACAACATCCTAATAGTCAGAAATTAAAGCAGGACCAGTTGAACAGAAGAACATTTTCCCTTTTAAAAAGGTTTCTGTATTTAACAACTAATAAATGAATCAATGAGTAAAAAATGAATCAAATATCTCTGCTGTGCTGAGCTAAGGAATGAATCAATCAATCACCATATCCTTCTTGAGTGTCTATTGCATGCAGAGAATTGTGTGTTCTGTCTATGCTGATGAGAGGAACCCAAGAGTCAATAGAACTCAACACAACGTTCATAGACTGTGTACCAATTACTGTGTTAGATGTTCTGTTTCTCCACTTATCTTCTGGACTCCAGAGGAATCTTGACAAATGCCTGTGAAGATCTTCCCTTAGATGTTGTCCACAGACTCAATTTAGCATGGCCAAGAGTAAATGAACCTTCTCTCTGTTAAATGGCACTTTTCACAGCTATGCTCGACTCTTGACCCTCCACCATTCATCTCTCCCCAATACAATCCTGCATCATTTGGTTGGGCTGATTCCTGGTACCTAGCAGCAGAAGCTGCCCCTAACCCCAGTCTGCTGCTGTTACCGTTGATCAAGCCTTGTGTATTCTCAGCTTTGCTCTTGCAATGACTTTGTAGCTTGTGTACCTCTAAAAGTTCTTATTATCTTCTCTGTGTGGTACCTGCTAGAGTGACCGATCATCCCAGTTTGACCAGGATGGAGAGGTTTCTTGGGAAGTAGGACTTTCGGTTTTAAAACAGAACATTCCCAAGCAAACTGGGACAGTTGGTTGCCTCCATCTTACTATCTTTCAAGTCAAAGTCTGAGGCAGGTGGAATGGATTGAGCACAGATCAGGTGCCCACATATATTAGCAGGGAGGATGACAAAGGATCCAGCATTTTTCAACTTCTCTAATGGGAGTGGGGCTTCGATTCATAAGGAGTCCCCAGCTATAGAAAGACGATTCAGGGTCTGGGTGATAAAAGCCATTGACACATATATCCATTCACTGTTCGTCTGTGTCCAGTCTCCCTAATTATTATGTCCTATGCATTCAGCCTCAAAGAAAAGCTCACATTCTACCAACTCCCTTCCCCTTGAATAACCGCTCTCACTCCCCACAAAAGAGGAGGTCTAAATTTTGCAGTGTGGTCTATATTGCCTCACAGTCTGACTCCAAGCCTCCATTTCCAGCCTCACCTCCTGCTCTCTACCTCCTTACCCTTCTGCCCCTTCCCTCCAGGTTTAGAGGCACCCCTTGCATTTCAGGAATCATGCCCCATGTTTCCATGCCTCCAGGCGTTTGGAATCAGTTGTTCCCTTCACCAGGACTGCTGTCTGCTCCCGGTACAGATGTCCCTCCTCTGTGATGCCTTTCCGATCACTCCATCCCACAGCCACCCAGGCCACATGAGCTGTTTCTTCCTTCGTATGTTGATAACACTTGCCGTGTGGTATTGTCATTTCTAATTTACATGTCTGTGTTTCCCTTAAATTAAGAGTGCTTCAAGTGCTAAACAAAGAGATACCTTTCCTCTGAGAGATGGAGAAGGAAACCATGGCCACAAGCACACTTGAAAAAAATCATAGTCACCTAAATCTGAGTGAATTCCAAAAATATATGTGATGAGGCATTTGTTGCTTTCCCAAATATCAATTTCCCTACTCTTACAGTACTAATAGAACCTCACGAATTCAATGGGCACATGGCTACATGCTGTCTACCTTTTTTTTTTTTGCTTGGTGCTGGTGTTGGACTATGAACATGATGGCAGGAATTGGAGGAGCCCATCTTTGACTTTGAGGTAGAAGCTGATGTTGAGGATGGCAGATTCACAAGGGAGAAGGAGCATGGATCCCCAGCTTATGGTCAATAGAGCATTCCTGGATTGTTCATGTTTAGACTGCTTTGTGTGAGAGAAATAAGCTTCTGTTTCATTTAAATCACTGTTAATTTGAATTTTATTGCCATGGCCAAAAGTTAACTCAATTAATATGAGAAAGAAAAGGTGTTAGAGGTGAACTAGCCCTTTTATAGTGTGACTTGGCTAGAAGTCTGGTGGGTGGATGGGTGTGGGAGAGCTGAGCAGACACAGGAACATAGCCCCTCTGGCTACATCAGTGTGGACATGTGGGCCACTTTTTGCTACAGACGCTTCTCTGGATCAGCATTTTCCAATATAGTTTCTTCAGATATTTCTCTAAGGTATCACTCATGTGATAGAATAAGAAGTAGGAATGGAAAAAAAAAAAAGACCAGAAAGCCATTTTGTTCTCCTTTTGCTGCTCTTTAGATCTGGCTTTTGGATAATGATGCCAGATCATCAAGATGCCAGAAAGATCTATTACTAAGATCCCATGTCAGGCAGAAATGCCACAAAGCAAGACATGCTCTCTGACTTCACTGAGGTAAACAGACAAAAAATATACAAACGGAAGACAAAAGTGGGTAGGTAGCTAGCTAGCATATTGCTTACTCAAATCCACTTTTTAAAAAAAGATTTATTTATTTATTTGAGGGGGGAGGGGCAGAGGGAGAGAGATAATCTCCAGCAGACTTGCCGCTGAGTGCAGAGCCCCACTCAGGGCTCCATCCCATGACCCTGAGATCATGACCTGAGCCGAAATCAAGAGTTGGATGCTTAACTGACTGAGCCACCCAGGCACCCCCACTTCTTAAAATCAAATAATTGAAAGAATATTTAGAAGAGGGAGAGGCAAGGTGGCAAAATTAAAGCTTTGGGAAGACAATTGGAAATTGTCACCCAGTCACTTACTGGCTGTCTGATTATGGGTAAATTAATTTATTTGAGCTTTACTCTCTCTTTTTTTTTTTAAGATTTTATTTATTTGAGAGAGAGAGAGCATAAGTGAGAGGCAGAGAGCCCGAGGTGGGGCTCCATCCCAGGACCCTGAGATCATGACCTGAGCCGAAGGCAGATGCTTAACCGATTGAACCACCCAGGCGCCCCTGAGCTTTACTCTTCACCAAGAGTAGGGCTACTGATACCCACTTCTTATGGTTGTTTTGAGAATTAGAAGACAACCTGTGGGTTTTTATTGCAATGTTTATGTTTCATGTTTATGCCTTAATTGATGTAGAATTTTGCATACAGGATGAGATAGGCACCTAATTTTATTTTTCCAGTGTGGGTACCCTATTATCTCTCCATCATTTATTAAAACAAAAAGTCCTTTGGTCGGCTGTGCCATTTCAATCATACATCACGTTTCCATATAAGCATGAGCCTGTTTCTAGACTTCATTTTCTCTTCCATTGGTTTGTTCATCTATCCCTCAACCGATTGTTAACTGTTTATATGTCCTTTATATGATGTCTTTATATCTGGTATGGCAGTTCTACCATCTTATTCTTCTTTATAATGGTCTTGGTTATTTATATTCTTCATCTAAATTTCAGAATCAAGATCCATAAGGAACACTGTCAAGATTTTTATCAGAATTGCATTAATCGTCTGGATGATTTTGGGGAGTATTAAAGGGTTTATGGTACTAAAACGTGGGTAGGTTTGATAGGCTGAGGGGTAAGGAGGGAGTCAGGGCAGAGGAAAACCATGAGGCAGGAAAATACCAGGTGTGTTTGGTACATGGAATGGTCTAGTTTGACTGGCAAGTGATGGATACTAGGAGGGAGATGTGGACAGAGTCCTGGGAGGCACCTTGGCCATTAAATGTAAAGTGAATGCATAGAGAAGCCTTGTGCCAACTCTGGAGTCCTGAATGAAAAACAGCTTCCCATCCAGCTTTGTAAAAGTAATGGTGCAGTGGATTCACGTAAGAAAAGTTAGAGACACACTGGAAGTTTAGCCAGATGTAACTCAGGCACTAAGCTGTGAAAATGGTGCTCATGCTGTTCTTTTACCTGTGGCTACTAAATCCATCTGTAAACCCTCTGCAGGAATATGAGCTAAGAAATGCACATTCTCTGATGATTTTCCCAGATGTGCAATTAGCTTGATCAAAAACACGCTCAGCCAGAGGCACTTGTTAACTTCCAAAAGCAGAGCCTTCTCACCCTGCCTGAACCGGCTGGTGGACCCCCAGTTGTGTCTATGTGCATTGCACATTCAGTTTTCCTGTTGCTTTGCCACCATGATTTCCAGAGTCCAGACAGCTACACAGGTCTGCTATTGTTACAAAGGACCCATTCTGGCTGAGCTCCCTGCGAGGCTATTTTAAAGGCCAGGTGAGTATCAGAATGTACAAACCAGTGTTTGTAGAATCACAGCATTTGTGAGCTAGACCAATGGTAGGGATCACTCATCCATCTGCCCCAGCCTTCTCCTGAGGTTGGTAAGGAAGCATGCCCTGAGGGGGTGGATCAACGACCTCTCAGTGAAATAAAACAGAACTCCTGATGGACCCGTCCAACCAGCCTTCCAAAGACACCAGGATCCAAAGATGGACACAGCTTAGACTCAGGTTGGGAGTCCTGCTGCATTTAACTCTGAAGAGAGTCTGTTAATTATAGAGTGTTTATAGAATTCAGCTTGACAATAGTAGAACAGTGAGGAGCATAAACTAGCGTTAGACTATGTTCAAATCATGGCGCCCCCTACTTGTAGCTGGGTATGATTCTGGTAATTTGTTAAACTTCCTCGAATCTCAGTGTACCATTGAGGACAGTTGTGATTATCAAATGAGATAATTCATGTAAGGCACTTAGCACAAGGCTTGGGATCTAGTTCGAGTTCAATAACCGTTGGATGAATGAGTCAGACACCAGGGATCGGAAGCATTGGAAGAACACATTTTCTGGATGTATTTCAACCGCAGAGACTAATGGAACCAGAAACGTGGAAGGCAGAGATTCACTTAGTAGGTTCATTCTCATTTAATAAGTTACCTATTTATTCAATAAATATGTCTTTTTTGTTTTGTTTTGCTTTTTGTTGTTTGTTTTTATTTGAGTAGAATTGACACACAATGTTACATTAGTTTCAGGTGTATAACACAGTGCTTCAACAAGTTTATACATTATGCTACGTTTACCACAAGTGTAGCTACCATCTGTCCCCATACATCACTATTAGAATATCGTTGACTATGTTCCTTATGCTGTGTCTTTTATTTCTGTGATGTTTGGATCTTTTATATGCTAAAGTACTGAGTTAGTCAGTGGGCATACAACCGTGAATAGGGCATATGTGGGGCTTATGTCTAATGAGGGATAAAGACAATTCAGTGTGCTAAGTTTTACGATAGGGGAGAAAAGATATTGCCAAATTTCATTGACCCTAAGACGCCATCATTTCTAAGATCTATCCTTTTTATGCATCTCTAAGGGAAAAAAAGTTGGCAATTTTAATTTTAATTGATTGTGAGACATCCATTTTAATGGATTGATCCATAATTTTCATTGGTTGTAATACATAACATTTTCATGTAAAAATGCATTGTAAAATTTTTACAAATTTTATAAAAAATGCAAAAAAACCCCCAGTGTCTTAGAAAAATAAATGAAATAAATACATGGGCAAAAAAGAAGAGTTTGAATCCTTCTCAGAGTTTCTGTGAACCATAAAAAGAGATAGCAGATTAAGATTAGACTTGAAGACTAGAAAGTAATACATAGTCAATCACTGTAGTGGACATTTGTCTTTGTTTAGCTGCCTTGCAAATAAAGCACCATCCTATCTGGGGAAAGGCCCCTTCGTGAGAGTTGGCTTCACCTCCCACTGTAACAGCCAAAGGTAATCAGTCCGACTGGTAGAAACAGGCACTCGATTCTTTCCAGTGGCTTTCCCCCCATCTTGGGTAGGTTTTCCCTTTACATGTGTGTACTGCTCTATACGCCGATGAATTCTTGTGGTGCTCTTCACAGATCCTCAGAGTTCTCTCCGTGTATCTCTCTCCTCTCTAAATTCTGACCTGCAAACTCTTGTCATCTCGATCTCCCTGAATTTTCAGCTCTATTTCCTCAATTCAGGGAGCCCTGTGGCTCTCCCTGGGATCCCCTTCTTATACCACGGTCTGGAATCTCTCGCAACGCAATCAGCTGGTACAACGCCACAGGGCACCTATCTTGTTTCCCACCTCTTCGAGATGATTCCTTTGGTTTTCTTCATGCCCAGTGTCTGGAAATCCTTTGTTCCATATACTCTGTTCAGTGTTCCAATGGGAAATTCTTAAAGTTCCCGTTCATCCATCTTAGCCAGAAGTAAAATTTCCATTAATTTTATTTTCATTTGAAATAAATAAGTGTGGTTTCTTTTCCCAATCTCTTCATGTAGGACCATGAATCTTTCTTTAAGTTTGACTCTATATACTGGAGTTTCTTGTTGTGAATTAAATTCATCTTGAATGGCCGGTATTTTCTAGTTCAGTTTCTTTAAAGTAGAAGCAAGAGTGAAAAATACTTAGAAATCAACCTGAGTATATTAATCTTCCCGACTGAAGGATTATTCTTAGTCCACTACTCTCTTTCCCCCACACCGAATTTAATAGCAAGCTTCTTTTCAACTCAGATTTTTTCTACAGCATTCAACTCAGAATTTATAGAAACAATTCATTGTTTTGTACACTTTTTCTACATCTTTTATTGATTTTTGTAATATTTTATTACATCATATAATTGCAATAACAGGTACATAAACAGGCTGGGAAATAAAAGCTACATATCTCAACGTATAATTAGCTGGGTGACAGCGGAAGTGTTTATGCATACCTGGGAGAACCATAGTAGATTGGAACATTTAAGGAGTCGGGTATGAGTCAGTGTGTTTCACTCAGAGTTGAACTTGGAGAGGGGGGGTTATCTCGCCGGTTGGTTAGGTGAAGGTTAAGGGAGCATCTGTACAGATCTTTGCACTCTGCCTGGATGATGTTAAGTAGATAAGCAAGATGAGTGAGTAGTTGGTATTTTAATGAGGCAAAAGGGGGTTTCAGCTGAGTGACAAAAGTGTGTGTGTGTGTGTGTGTGTAAATTGTCCCTTTGACCTTAGTCCCTTTGATTCCAACTGAATTTCTAGTTTTTCTCTTCTGATTTGTAAGTAGGTACACAATCTTTAGCTTTTCTCTGAGATATCTTTTTTTCCTTTAAATTTTTTTTATTGTTATGTTAATCACCATACATTACATCATCAGTTTTTGATGTAGGGTTCCATGATTCATTGTTTGTGCGTAACACCCAGTGCTCCACGCAGAACGTGCCCTCTCCAATACCCATCACCAGGCTACCCCATCCCCGCACCCCCTCTTAAACCACAGGTTGTAATACTTTCTATTCCTTCAAAGTCTGAAGTGTCCTTGTAAGAACACCCTGGAGGAGACTCCAAATACTGGAAGGCCATGTCTTGCTGAGATAACCCAGTGTTAAGGGAGCTTCCATTCTTGATTTTAGTTTAGGGAAGTGCACCGGGGTGGTGAGAGCCTTAGGACTTCGACCTTTCCTTGCCTGCATCATCCTCCCTCACCCGTTAGTTGTTATAGGTTGCTGGCTAAGGGTTTGTTAACATTTGGAGCTTATTAGTGTTTTGGTTGGTTAAATTATTAATTCCTTTATGTTTTTATTATAATTTCCTTACTTTCCACTTGACTTTCTATTTCAAAGCTATAACCAAGCTTTTTTCCCCCTTACTTCCAGTATTTTTATCAAGCATCAACTAGAAGCTTTGGCCCTTCCTGTCTTCTGAAACAGCAAAATTGGGGCGCCTGGGTCCCTCAGTTGGTTAAGCGTCTGCCTTCAGCTCAGGTCATGATCCCAGGGTCCTGGGATTGAGCCCTGCATTGGGCTCCCTGCTCAGTGGGGAGTCTGCTTCTCTCTCTCCCTCTGCCTCTCCCCCCGGCTCGTACTCTTTCTCACTCACTCTCTCTCTCAAATAAAAAAATAAAATCTTAAAAAAAAAAAAAGAAAAGAAACAGCAAAATTGCTTATCCTGGGTGTTCAGTAGGGTATCCAAAGAGGACACTTCCTGTGAAGACAAAGAACAAGATGAGGCAGGCATGAGGCCCATGTGGTTCCAGAGCAGTGGGAAAGTGACAAGACCTCAGCCCTGGGCCCCAAGAACCAGGTCTTTATACTTAGCAGAGATTTCCATCAGAGCGTAGCAGGAAAACAGGGGGATACTGGACCCCAAACAAAAACCATGGTACAGACAATGAGGGGTAGAGCAAAAAGCAGGATGGTCTAAAGATTAGTTGTCTGTCTCTCATTTTCTAGGCACCGTGGAATCTTCCTCAATTCTTGTGATCCTGGGAGGGAAGGGACCATAATAGTGAATACCTATCAGCCTAGTGGACTAAGGTCTGGAGTCATATTTACTTTGATTTAAAGATTAGAAAGAAATGGATTCACATTTGAATTTTTGGGCTGGAATTCAACACTTCTACAATTTATCTTATAAATATATTTTGAAACTGGCTGTAAAGCATAGTATTAAGAAACTGGGATTGGAAAAAAATAGTCACTCACTCTATTCTCATGATGGTTTATAGCAAGGGTTGCAAGTGGTGGGCCAAATCTGGCCCACTGCCTGTTGACAATAAAGTTTTATTGGCACACAGCTATATCCACTTGTTTTTATCATGTCTATGACTGCTTTTGTGCTACCACAGTAGAATGAGGTAGTTATGACAGAGACCATATAGCCCACAAAGCTTAAAATATTTACTATCTGGTAGCTCACAGAAAAAGTGTGCCAAAATCTGGTCTATAGGCATTAATCAAAGAATCATACAAATAAAAGTATAATGTGCTCTAAGAGAAAGGTACATGGTGCTTTAATAAGAGCTAATTCTTATATTGCGGTTGATTCATGCCAAGCACTGGTTTAAGTATGTCACTAACCCATCAAGTCCTCAGAACAGTGCTGTGAGGTAGGTCACACCATGATCCCTGTTTTGCCAGTGAGGAAACTGAAGCACAGAGAAGCTACATGTCTTTCCACGGCTGCATAACTAGCTAGTGGGGCACCTAGGATTCTAAGCCACGCAGTCCAGCCTTGGAATCTGGTCTCTCAACATTATACTATACTATCACATATATTGTGGGACTGTGTAATAGAGAAGAAATAAAAATGAACTAATCTAGGAAGTCAGTAGGGGTTTTTCTCAGGAAGCGATGGCTTCCCATGGCCAAGCCATGGGTACAGGGAGGGGTGGAAAATTGGGACCATTTTTGCAATCGACTGCAGGCGGGTTGGGGCCATAGCAGGCAGGATCTTATGGACATTTTAAGGCATTTTACTGTTATTTTGTGGGTATTGGGCAACCACTCAAAGATTTAAATTAAGGTGGACTTTCCCTTGGCAGAGATCATTCTGGCTTTGGAAAATGGACCAGAAAGAAGAAGAGTGGACACGGAGGAGCAGTTAGGGTGACACAGTCACAGTTCAGGTGAGAGAAGATGGTGGAGGCTTCTACACCCTGGTGGGGGTAGAGTCAGAGAGACGTGGGTGATGGTAAGACGTAGTTAGAAGGTAAAGTCAGAAGGATTTGAGAATGGACTGACTGTGGGTTGGGTGTTGAATTTCTAGACCATTAGCTACTTGAAGGCTGGGGCAGGAACGTTCACGTCCCTGAAGTCCCAGTGCTGGGCACATCATGGGGATTCAGGAACTATCAGGAAAATGATTTGCATTACTATATTTCATGGTGAATGTTTTTTTTCTCCTCAGTTACAGGTAAATCCTTGGGATTTGGTGTGCCGTGTAGTTTTTTGGGTACTTTAGAGAATCAAAAAGCATGACATTCAGGACTGTATAAATGTGGTTCATTTGCTAACTTTCTCACTCCCACAGCGGACATGACTGGCTCTGGCTCTGACCTCATGTGAAATAAACGACATCGAGACTTAACAGGGCATTCACGCCTCCCAGTGTGCCTTCTCCAAGGGGTGACTTCTGGAAGCTGCCCAGGCTAATCAGCGCCCCAGGCTCTTGCCTGACAGAAAAGCACAATATGGGGCAGGCGATGGAAGCTTAAGGAAATGGTGCCCCTGGCTCTGGTTATTTTCTTCCTCTCTGGAAAGTAGAGGTTCAGATATTTGAAAACAAATAAGGAAATTGAAGACCTAGCTCATCGCGATGGGGTATTTGAGTGCAGGGCACTCAGCCTAAAGGGTTTCCTTCATCATGTAGCCAAGGGCCGTGCTAATGCAATTTTGGACACGGAGGCCGTGGAGCTGAAGTGGGCCGTTTCTCTCTGCTTCAGGTCTGCTGATCTGCGCAGCCCAGGGGTTCTGTGTCCTTCAGACTTAATCTTGCCTTCCCTCTCATAGTGGCTGCTCTTCTCACGGGAGCCAAGGATATAGTTAATCGATTGGCCCTCTCTGGAAGGAGAGGAAATGGTCTGTCGCTCCTGCTGGAAGGGGAATCTTCCTGCCTACCGTGCCCTGGCTGGTTTGGGGAGACATACATCCTGCAGGGTCTGGGGCTAACCTAGTGTGTCCAGCCCACCTCCTCTGTTTCTAGAGCCCACAGAAGCTGCAATGGCCAAAAAGGCAAGACTGTATTTTTAAAATGCCTTTGAGCTTCAGTTGTGTGTGTGTGTGTGTGTGTGTGTGTGAAATACAGAATCATGCAAACTTATTTTCCTCCATAACTAGAGGAGTAAGTAATTTGGCAGTTTTATAGAGTATAGCCTGAAAATGGGTCCCAGGGCAATGCATTCGATGTTTACAAGTTGCCCACTGGGCTTTTAATGAGAAAGATGGTTTTGCCTTAAATAACTGGTTCAAATGAAAAAAAAAATGAGAGCACTCTTCTGCAAGCAACAATCTGGAGTCACTTCTGGGACTGTTACCTGGTTATTGTTATGAAGTCAAGCTCAGAATAATGACCCTTCAGACTCTATTGCAGTAACAGACCTTTTTTTTTTTTTTTTTTACTGATGGGATGAGATCAGGGCAGGTGGAGGAGGCTCAGCATGAACTGAATCCTCTTCATGCTTTTGTATTTTCAGAAGACTTAAGGGGAAATTTCCAGCCCGGTGTGTGGGCACTTAACCACATGCGTCCTATTACCACTGATGAGATTCATGCAGCTTGGCCCCTGCACTTCTATTTACCCTTTAATTTAGCAAGTTTTCCCGTCATGGAGCTATTAACAGTTGTTTTCTAAGAAAAACAACCAATACCAATGCACACACCCTCTTGCATTTTCCTCTACCTGCAGATATATACCCATTCAGAAAACTTCTTCGTCTGATACCAAATGGTGTGTGAGAGACTGAATATATGAACAGATTGATGGCTGGGCCATATATACGAATAGACTCTGACCCACAATCCATAGCAACCTGTCCAGGAAACCGGCCCCCTATCTATAATAAACAGCCCAGGAAGCCAGCTGGCTACAAGTCAGCCTTTTGGCAAGCCAGAGGGCTATCTCTAGGGACAATCCAGGAAGCTAAATAATAACTATGTAACAATCTATCCCAAATGGCCAGCTTTTCTAATTCGTGCTCTGCTTCCGACTTAGGACCAACCAGAGAAAGCCACATATGCACCCTAACCAATCACAGAGGACGCTGGGTCCTAGTTAGCCCTCCTCCAGCCCCCTCAGGCCAGCAGCCTCTGATCAGGGCACCCCCCCCTCCCCGAGCCTGCCCCTTTCCTCTGTGAAGCTCTCCCATCCTCTGCTTACCTTTGAATCTCTGCCAAACGCAAGTAATAGTGTCTGCTTGTACTCACCCTCCTTGTTACGATGATGTGAGGCGACGGAATGCCTGCAGGATGAGAGGAAGTGAGGGGAAAGACGTAGGGCTTGCGACCAGCGTTGGGCTACTATTGACCTTTCAACCATATGTCATCATGAGGATCACCCCTTTGATTACTGAAACCACGGAAAGTGAAGCCACAGATAAGAGGGGACTACTGTGTTACAAAGTATCGTTATATGAAGAGGCGATCAAAGTATATGGAGACAAAAATGTAGGGAAAAGTATTATGGAGGTTTGGCAGGGAGTTAATAGAAATATTTTTGTGGCTGTGCTGATGCATGTGGCATTTGTCAGGTTTTTATTACTTTATTGTGATGTCTTTTCTCACTCAATAAATATTCACTTATGAATCTAATTTTTATTTACACTTTTAATTTTGAAATCATTGTAGATTCATATGCGGTTGTGAGAAAGAGAACAGAGAGATTCTATGTTTCCTTGACCTGTTACCCCCATGGTAACATCTTGCAGAACTTTTGTAGTATAGTATCAAAACCAGGATGTGGACACTGATACGGTGCATGTGTAATTTTTATATATGCGGTTTCGTGTCTTTTTCCTAAGGAGTTCCTCGTCCCCCAAGTATGATAAGCTTCAGGTCCCACAGAAGCTGGATCTGCCCCACATCTACCATGTGCTGGATGCCATTCTTGGTGCTGGGGAGGGAGCGGTGAAAAAGACAAAGTCCCTGGCCTCGGGGAGCTTATATTCTAGTGAGGGACACAGAAG
Source organism: Eumetopias jubatus (assembly GCF_037043125.1). Classification (NCBI taxonomy): domain Eukaryota; kingdom Metazoa; phylum Chordata; class Mammalia; order Carnivora; family Otariidae; genus Eumetopias; species Eumetopias jubatus. Next base: position 181,298,673 of record NW_028274809.1, on the reverse strand, counting down.
ATGAAATAGAGTATGTCAGATGGTAATGAGCATTGTGGAGAAAAATAAAGCAGGGTAAGGGAATTGGGAATATGGCAGACTGGAGCTGCTATTTTCAGAAGGGGAGGCTGGGGAAGGAAGGACTCCTAGAGAAGGTGACTGACATCAAGGCATGAAGGAGGCAAAAGAGCAAGCCAAGAGGATTTTGCAGGGAGAAGGAAGGGCAGAGTCCCCGAGAGGGAGGGAGGGAGAGAGAGCAAGGTGGGGAGCGGCTGGGTTTGAGATTGGAGATAATAGGGGGGCAGATGGAGTGATGGAGCAGGCCCCCATGGGCCCCAAAAGGAAACTGACTTGTGCTCTGAATGAGTTGGGAAGGCACTGAAGGGTTTTGAGCAGATAAATGATGAGATATGACTTACATATTTTTTAAATTTTATTTTTTTAATTCAATTGATTAACATATAGTGTATCATTAGTTTCAGAGGTAGAGTTCAGTGATTCATCCGTTGCATATAACAGCCAGTGCTCATTACATCCCGTGCCCTCCTTAAGAACCACTCTGGCTGAGAATACCTGGGATTTGAGGCAAAGAAAATAGCAGGACCGGCTAGATAATGTGGGCCCAGGGTAAAATGAAAATGAAGAGATCTTATTCAAAAAATAGGGAGGGGCGCCTGGGTGGCTCTGTCAGTTAAGCTCTGCCTTTGACCTGGGTCCTGGGATGGAGCCCTGCATTGGTCTCCCTGCTCGGCAGCGAGTCTGCTTCTCCCCCTCCCTCTGTGATGTCTCTCGCTCTCACTCTCTCTCAAATAAATAAAATCTTAAAAAAAAAAAAAAAGGGAAGAAAGCATTTCCTCTCTTCTGTGGTGTCCCTTTTGTCCTGTTCCTGTATGGGCAGTGGCTGGGAGGGGGATGGCCAAGAAAATCCCATGAGATAGCAAGAGAAAGGACCACACATGAGGCTCCAGACCCCAGGTGCATGCTGCTTTGTCCCATTGGGACACTGCACTGGTCACACACCCACCTGTGCAGCCGGCCCTCATCGGGTGAGCAGACAGGATGCAAAAACAGTCACATGGAAGAGGGAGGGTGGTGACTTGGGCCAGGTGACAGCAGGGGACCTGGGAAGAAGGGGAGAATCTGGGATATACTTTGAGGGGAGAATCAATACGCTTTCCTGTTGGATAAATATGGGGAGTGAGAAAAAGACTGAAGTTGAGCCTCCCTCCAGAGCTTCTGGCTTGAGATCTGGAAGGAAGGAAGTGCCATCTGCAGAGAGGATGACTGAGTCAAGAGCTGACTTGGGGAGAAAAAAATCAGTACTTTGGTTTGGGACTTTTTTTTTTTTTTTTTTTTTTTTTTTAGAGGGGGAGAGGAGAGGGGCAGAGGAAGAGAGAGAGAATCCCAAGCAGGCTCCATCCCCAGAGGGGAGCCCCACTCGGGGCTCAATCTCTCGACCCATGATATCATGACCTGAGCCTAAATCAAGAGTTGGATGCTTAACTGACTGAGCCACCCAGGTACCCCTGGTTTGGGACTTTTTGAGTTTGACATCAAGGAGGTAGTTAATAAATATGGGGCTGGCCTTCCAGGGAGGGGTGGGGGTTGGCAGTATAAATTATGAGTCATTGGTATAGAGATAGTATTAAAAGTCGTGAGACTGATTAAGATTGCCCGTGCATGTGGGTAAAAAAAGGGAGTCTGAGCCCTAGGGCCCTTTCAAGCTTGGAGATACTTGAGCAAATGATCCAAACAGGGGGGAATTAAATACTCTTTAATTAATTGATATTACAAATTAAATCATGCCACAGTCACGCTTTCCTGTGAAATAGACGACTTTCTGGAAGTTCGGTGAAGTACAGCTTCTTTTAAAGTCACTAATACGTGTGCGGGGGGGCATCTGTCCCGCTCATGGCTGTCCTTCATCACTGAATAGGGGAGGAACTCCCAGGCTTAGAAACCAGAACTCAAGCGTTCCGCCTGCTTTGCTGCTGGGGCACAAGCAAGCGACCGGCTGCGGCCAGTCAGACGCACCTGCACTTGCTGGATACAGCGGACAGTGAGCGGTGTCGGGAAACAGGCCCTGCATCCGGGCTTTTGTGCCTGCACCTTCCCTCTCCCCCAAGAGGCAGCAACACTGTAGCGGATCTGGTTTCCTAGTGGCTGTGGGACTGAGCTCCGGGCCCAGAGGAGGTACTGGGGCGCCAGCGTGTGGGTGTGCGGAAACGAGAGGGACAGCATCCAGGGCAGTGCTCCGTCTTCAGTTCTTGGTGTGGCTTTGGGCAGTCTGCAGGATGCTTAACCATCCGCCTGGTCCTCCAGCCCTCCCCACACAGCCGTGAGCGCTCACTAGTTCTTTAATAAGCTCTTACTACAGGATTACTTTTGTGGCTTGCAGCTGAGGACACCGACTAAGATAACGGTCCCTAAACCGGAATCCTCATGATATAAGTGACTTAACTATTTGTAAAGCACACACTGCCTGAAAAACAAGCAGTATATGAGTGATTTCCCTTGTAATTAATAAATCTCACTTTGGATCTCAAGCTCCATCTGAAGGCTCTTGGATCAGGCTTACATTAGACAAGCGCTAGATCTCTTAGGAGAAGTTTTGGTTTAACATGAAGTACGGTATTAGCATCACCAGAAAACTACTTCCGTCCCACAGAAGAGGTAACTACAGTAAGGACCTGTGCTCAAGGCTACAGTATTAAAGAGTTCTAATGGGAAGACCTACTATTAATAAGGCATTTCATTGTAAGAACTGCTCACTTTATCCAAACTGCATTGTCTTAAAAGCTGGTCGTTCTGTCATTTGAAAATAATGAAGTGCCAATCTCAAGACCAATTATGTTAAGGCAGTGACACAAGTCAGGGAAGTCTGTGGGCAGCTATCAAGAAAAGCAGGCAGTAATGAGCTCCCGAGGAATAAATCATTTTCCGTCCACCGTAGCCTTGTGTAGAGGAGAGGCTTCGTGGGTGTCGAGCTGAAGAAGCAATTCGCAGCAGACAGAGCGCTAAACACCAGGTCTGTGTCCTGTTTCTGGCAACTACTATGTGTGTGTGATTTGGCAAAGACACTTAACGTTAATGATCAGAGCCAATGACATATTTAAGCTCCTTAGGCAACGATGCTTTGCACAGGGTCGTTGCTCAGTAGCTGTTTTTCTTTTTCTCCCTTGCATCCCCCTGGCTGTAAAACCAGGATGATTCTTCATATTACAGACATTGCAAGACGACAGCATGGATGTTAGGGTTGAATGCAATCATGCATGCTTAAGCGACCGTATAATCTAGAAGGTCTTTGTTATTAAATATGACAAACGTCATTCTTTTCTCTGATTTGTTTTGCCATGTTTTGAATTAAGAGCATGTGGCAAGTACTTACATTTGCCAGAATGTTTGGTAGGTCAGGAAAAAGAAAAGGTCTCCCCCCTTGTTTTGGCCGCGGAGTAGTTGTGCGAAGTAATGTGGAGTGGAAGTCTGAAGGGTGTGGGCTTTGTGTTGGTTAAATGTCATTGAATTAATTAAAAGTGATATCCAACCTATCCGAAGGCATGATGTACTGCGTGTGAGAAGCACTGGCACATTAGATTCTAGAAGTATATTTGATTGCTCCTTAAATATCAAGAAATGCGAATTCTCCAAGGATATATTAAGAGTAACTCTCCTTCAACTTTTGCTGGACCCTGGGATAGCATCAACATCTCCGTAAAGGCAGCTTAACTGTAACATCAGGTTTTGGCTGTAACATTTCTCTGAAAGTCTCCCAGATATGGCTAATAAAGTAATATAGCATTTCCTCATGGATCGAGGACCCAACTTACAAAAAAAAAAAAAAAAGGCTGGGCGTGAGGGTGTTTGCTGGAAAGGAAGGAATCAAGAGAAAAAAAGGAGACATTATTGCGAAGTCCGGGGATAAATCCAACTTCAAGAAAGATTTGATTCAGGGTCTCCTGCTATCGGGTGGATGTCCTCATTTCTCCACTCTCCCTTCCTCCCTGCTGGTTCGTCCCAAGTGAGATCTCCCACTTGGGCGCTGCATGGAAGCTAAAGGTGGTCAGTGTGGCTACAGCTTTGTGAATGATGGGAAGACATGCAGGAGAAGAAGTCGGTAGAGAATGGGCAAGAGGAAGAACATACATAGCTTTGCACACCAGGCACAGAGTTTGAATTTTGTATTAGGAGCAGAGGAAGGTCACTAAAGATTTTGAATCAAGGGATGGGATGCTTGGGTGGCTCAGTCGGTTGGGTGTCTGCCTTTGGCTCGGGTCAGGATCCCAGATTCCTTGGATCAAGTCCCACATCGGGCTCCCTGCTCAGTAGGGAGTCTGCTTCTCCCTCTCTCTCTGCCTCTCCTCTGGTTTGTCCTCTCTCTCTCTCTCGCTCGCTCTCTCTCAAATAAATAAAAAAAAAAGATGTTGAGTCAAGGAAGTAATGTGATGTGACACACAGTTTTAAAAGATCACTCTGATTGTGAGTACAGCATGGTTTGGAGGAGGGTCAGCCCAGAAGCAGGGAGACAAGTAGAGAGGTGCGTATAGTGGTCCCTCAGGTCTCGGCAGGGGTTGGGTATGGGAGGTGAGAAAGAAGAAAGAAATCAAGGGCAACGTGCTTTATCTGTGTCATTTCTTCACACTCCACATTCAGAGTGTCTTTCCTGGTGTTTATTTTGCCAGGGGCCCCAGAGGTATTACCCAATTATGACCACTTTTTTCAGGTTAGTTTTTTCAGCTGTGGTCATTCAAGAACTCTCAGTCCAGTATTACAAAACATAGGAGGGGAAAAATGAATGATTAATACAGGAAATAAACATTGCTGAATTAGACCTCTAAAGAATTCAGATCATGGAATTAGCAGAAAAACATTTTATGTACATTTAAGATAAGCAAAACTATTAAAAAGGGATTAAGACATGAGAAAACCATGAGAAAATGCAAAAAAAAAAAAAAGTCTAGGCATATTTGAAAAAGAGCCAAACAGAACTCTTAGGAAAGGAAAATAATAGTCATTGATATAAAACATTTCAATGACAGATGAAATACAGATCAAACACAGCTGAACTGGTGAACTGGAAGGAAAAAAAACCCCAAGGAAGTGAACCTGAAAGCATGGTAAGTGGTATAGAGAGGTGGAAGGTTTAAAAGAGGACAAAAGATGAGAAAGATGAACATACGTGTCGTAGCAGTTCTGGAGAAGAGAACAGAAACAGTGAAGTAGAGGTGATAATACAAGGAATATGGTTGAGAATTTCCTAGAATTGGTGACAGATATGATATCTTAGATGTAGGCAGCACAGATCCTAATAAGCATGTTAAATTAAAGTAAATATGTGGGGAATTTTGATACACTGCAGAAACCAAAGGGAAAGAAAAATTAATCAGAGAGAAGCCAGGATATCTTCAAAGGAATAATATATAGCACACTTCCCAATGGCAATAATGGAAGCCAGAAACACAGTGGAATAAATCAAAGTAAACCTTCACACCCAGCTAAGTTCTACCTGAACCATGGCAAAACGGAAACAATCTAGACCATCAAAAACTGGAAGAGCGTACCATTAACAGATCTTCCTCAGTGGTGTTTTACATAATGTACTTCTGGAAGAACTGTGAAGCAAGAATGCATTGTGACACAATAAGATACCACTTCATATCCACAAAGATGACTGCAAACAAGATAAATAATAACCAATGTTGGTGAGGATGTGGAGAAATTGAAACTCTCATATGATGCTAGTGGGCATATAAGATGGTGCGGCCATGTTGGACAACATGGAACAGTGGTTCCTCAGAAGATATATAAAGTTAGTATATGACCCAGCAGTTCTACTCCTCTACCTAAGAAAACAAAAAATATGTCCACACAGAAGCTCGTACATGTAAGTTCATAGCAACATTATTTAGAATAGCCAAAATATGGAAACAACCCAATGCCCATTGACTGATGGGTGGGTAAATAAAATGTGGTCTATCAGTACAACGGAATATTATGAGAGTGTTGCTGACACGTTACAGAATAGATGGACCTTGAAAACATTATGTGGAGTTAAGGAAATCAGTCACAAAGACCACATGTTGCATAATTCCATTTATATGAAATGTCTAGAACAGGCAAATCTAGAGACAGAAATTAGTGGTTGCTTAGGGCTGACAGGTTTGGGGGGAATGAGCGCTAATGTGTATATGATTTCTTTCTGGGGTGATGAAATATCCTAAAGTTGATCATAGTGAGGATTGCACAACTCTGGGAATAATGCTAAGAACCAGTGGATTGTACACTTTAAATAGTTGAATTGTATGAAATGTGAATTATATCTCAGTAAGAAGAAAGGAAAGGAAAAAGAATGACTAGTAATCAAAGAAACGTAAATACGTGGATAAGCAAATCTACTTGCTAAAAACTGAAACTAAAAATGAAACCATGACTTTTAAAGTGGACGGGTGGACAAGGTAGAAATCATTATTAACCTCAGACTCTATTTAAGTATCCATATACGAGTTTAAACTAATACAGGGATCAGAAGGGAATAAGTCATATGATCAATACAAAAGAAAATCAGATTGATTAATTAGTGAGCTAAGGATGCAACTCAAGAGTCACAGAAGAACAAACCCAAACAAAGTAGAAAGAAAGAAATAATAAAAAGCAGGAAGCAGGGGCGCCTGGGTGGCTCAGTCGTTAAGCGTCTGCCTTCGGCTCAGGTCGTGATCCCAGGGTCCTGGGATCGAGCCCCGCATTGGGCTCCCTGCTCCGCGGGAAGCCTTCTTCTCCCTCTCCCACTCCCCCTGCTTGTGTTCCCTCTCTCGCTGTGTCTCTCTCTGTCAAATAAATAGAAATCTTAAAAAAAAATAAAAATAAAAAGCAGGAAACAAAGGCACAAAAAGACAGTCCTCAAAGTCAATGGTTGGGGGGCACCTGGGTGGCTCAGTTGGTTGGGCGACTGCCTTCGGCTCAGGTCATGATCCCGGAGTCCCGGGATCGAGTCCCCGCATCGGGCTCCCTGCTCAGCAGGGAGTCTGCTTCTCCCTCTGACCCTCTGACCCTCTTCCCTCTCGTGCTCTCTATCTCTCGTTCTCTCTCTCTCAAATAAATAAATAAAAATCTTTAAAAAAAAGTCAATAGTTGGTTCTCAGAGACTAAGAGAATACAAAAACCTCTGTCAATAATGACAGAGGGAACTTATAACTAGTATGAAAGAAAAAGGACAGCTACAGATAGAACAGAAATAAAAATAATAAGGGAATATTATCAATAATGTTATGCCAAGGAGTTACGATGACTATCTATCGGAAATACATAGTAGCCACCATACACAGAGAAAGTAGAAGTATTGACATTAGAGTCAGGGCAAAGGCATGGATGCGGGCTCCCACCACTGCCATCAGCACTGCAATGGGCCTCAGCTAGTGTCATTAGACAATAAAAGAAATCAACCTATGCAAATGTTGGAAAGATAAAGATGGATCATCACTATCAGAAGGGTATATGATTTTCTACCTAGAAAAACCCAGAGTACCAAAACTAAAGAGAGTGAAGGTGTCTGGATAAAAGTATTCCGTCATCGTCTTTTTTATCATTTGACGGACAACGGGGGTCTAGAGTCTGTGCTGAAGATGTGATGTTATTATCTCATTTAATCCTCACAACAAACCCATTGTCCCCACTTCACAAGTGAGGAAACACGCTCAGATGGTAGCTCACTTCCCTAAGCTGGTGAGTGCAAGATCTGAGCTTTGAATCCAGGCAACCAAGTCTAAAGTCCCTGACCTTCATCACTGACCTCCAGTACCTCCAGTCTCCTCCACCAGAAACTGGAGTGGAAAAAAGATAGTATTTACGATTGTGAGACAAATCATAAACGCCCAGGAATAAACCACGCAAGGTATGTCAGGCCTAAATGAAGACAAGTACTAGATATTACTGAAAGACAGGAAAGAATCTAAGTGTAGATAAAAATCATACCACTCCTGGCTGGGTGGGGGCTGCTCATGATCGTGAAGAGGTCATTTTTCTTTAATTAATCTTTAAATTCAATGCAATCCCAACCAGCACCATCAAAGTTTATTTAAAGAGAATTTGTTAAATTGACTCTAAAGTTCATGTGAAAGAAAAGTTCAAAAGCCATAAAAAAAGATTTGTAGGTGTAACTACATAGAAATAAAGATTTCTGTGTGGCCCTAAACACCATGCACAGAGCAAAAAAACAAAAAAGATGATAGTGTGGGGAAAGCTATTTGCCATACACAAGACAGGTAAAGAGTTATATCCTTAATAAACTGAGCGTACACACTAATATGGAAAAGACAAACAACCTGATAGATTAGATAAAGCTATGAACAGACAATTCACAGAAAAGGAGATATAAACGGTCAATAAAATATGAAAAGATGCTCAACTCCCTAGTAGTCAAGTAAATGGAAATCAAATGATGGAGATTTCAATTTCTGCCTATCAGATCAGCAAACATTTAGAAGATTGATAGCATCCAGTACCAGCAAAAGCGGGGGATGTGGACAAGCTCCTCATTGCTGACAGAGGTTTAAAATTGTTACAGCCTTTTTGGAAAGTAATCTAGTAGTGTCTGTTAACATTTAACGGGTACATACCCTTTGACCTAGAAATTCCATTTCTGGGAGAATGTAGTCTATGGAAAACAAACCACCAGGGAGTAAGGATATGTATGTTATTCCAGCATGGTTTGTAATGGAGAAACAATAATCTGGAAATAATCTAAATGGTTGAATGAATGATGGTTCATTCATACTATTGACGATTACACAGCTGTTAAAAAAGGTTGCATTACATCTGTAGGGAAATCCAAAATATTATTTGTAGATGAAATAATCTGTTGAGGAATGATTACAGTAGTTTTGTTAAAGCAAAATCCTGTAACCTATATACAGTACTTTTTTATATCTTAAATATACTTACTTATCTGTATGCATAAACATAAAGAAAGTTGTGGGAGGGTACTTATAAAACTGTTAATATTGCTTATCTCAGGATGATGGGATTGAAGCATGTAGAGGAAGATTGTTAATTATCCTTACATAGCTCCATTGCTCTTGACTTGTTACAAGCATGCATTGTTTTGGTACATAAAGAATTTTGTGAAATAAATGAAAGAAAAAACCTTGCTGCTTTCTCAAATTTTTCTGTGCTTTAAAAATATATTTGATACCATTTTTATTCTTTACTCCCTCTTTATCCCCAATTTTCTTTGTAATTGTGATATTCACCATGGCTGACTTGCCAATCATGGTGGTCTTTAAGACGGGAGGCCCTGTAGTTGCTGAGGGACCAACACACAAACCAGACCATCATACACACCAGACTTCAAATGTATTGTATAAAAGCATCCCAGATTCCTCTAATAAATAGGTTAGTCGTTTTTGGACATTAAGCCTCAAATAAGCCCTGGAATTAATGTCACTCCTTCCAAGTAGTGATTAACCAAATTCCAGATGAATCCCAAACGTGGTCCTTTGTTCATGATGTCAGAGTTACTAATCCTTTTTAGTCAGGGAAACACTTATTATGTGTTGCAAATATGGATATTATCAGCCCATCAATGGACCATTTGGCTAAGACTTAAGAGGAGGAAATCCTTTGTCTCTCAAGATGATCAGGTAGAGAGCCACTTGTGCACGGTGGGTGGGCAAGTTGAAAAAGAAATCAGGGAGATACTCAGTAAGCATTGCTCTGGAGCATGCTGGCTGACATCTTCCTGACATTTTCTTCTCCTTCAGAAAGCCTTTGCTTGGCTCAGAACACTTGGAGTTAAGAACAAGAGCTGCCGAGGTCAAGTTTAGTTCTTGCTGAGATTTTTTTTTTTCCCCACTGCATATGAGCAAGTGCAATGCCTGGGCCATGTGAGTATCAGTTGTTTCAGGAATGTTTGTGGCGTTGCTGAGTCTCTGAAGGAGCATGCACTTCCTCAGTAAACTCTTTAACCTGTTAAAGAATTTAAAAAATTGGGGTAAAATTATCGGAACATAAAATTTGCCATCTTAGCCCCTTCCAAGTGTATAGGTCAGTAGATTGTTGTGCAAGCCAACCTCCAGACCTTTTCCATCTTGCCAGATTGAAACTCTAGAGCCATGAAACTGTAACTCCCTATTCCCCTCCCTGAGCCCTGCCGACCACAACCCTACTCTCTGTTTCCATGAGTTTCACTGCTGCAGATACTTCCTACAAATGGACTCCTACAGCAGGCATCTTGGTCTGGCTTATTTCACTGTGGGTAACGTCCTCAAGTTTCACCCGTGTTGTGGCAGGTGTCACAATTCTCCTTCCTTTCGAAGACTGAATAATATTTCATTGTATGTCCAGGAAGGAATTCTAACATTCAAAAGGCTTAGTTAGATAGGAAATTTAAAAAAATCCATTGTTTTAACCCTAAAAGAGCTTACACTCTTTCTTTCTTTTGTTTTCTTCCTCCCTCCCCTCCTCCTTCTCTTTCGTTTATTGAGGTTGCCTACTGTATAACCGACTGCTAAAACACATGACTGATTGAGATAGCCCCACTGCCCTAGAAGTTCTCAGAGTGGGGGAGATGCTATAATCCAAGGCAGATGGGTCATTTGAGTAATACGTTGAAGTAACAAAGTAAGACACATCACCTTAACTTGACCCTCCTTCAGAACCTATTTCTAAAAATTCCTTAGGGCTCTCTCCTACAAAAGTCTTCCTCTAGCTCATAGAAGACCAAAGTGGTCTTGGCATTTGGTAATTTAGGACTGATATTTGGCTTCTTGTTTAGGTTGTAAATTCTCTCTCTTACAGAAAGCAGACCCTCTTCCATGGGTTTTAGATAATATTTGTGGTTTGCATATTTTTCTTATTTTGAAAGCATAAAGGGGAGAGGCTGCTGAGGCTCTGGCTAATGTTCTAATATTGGCAGACATTTTCATATTCAGCAAAGAGCAAATCCACAGTGTCGCAAGACTTGCCTCTCGAGGTCAGAGTGTTTAGCGAAAACTTGGGTCAAAACCTTCTCCTTTGTATTTGTGCGGGGTTGGAACTCATTTTACCTTTACTGAGCTCTTTGCTTAGTTCTTGTAGGTCCTATTAGGCTGTGCCCCTCAGGCCCTCCTTCCGAGCTGATGAATGACCCGAAAATGGGTAACAGGGCAGCAAGGTGGGGACCAGCTTCTGTCACACTGTGCATTTTATTTTCTATCAATAGCTGTGTTACGGTGCACAGGCTTTTTGGTTTCCTGAGGAATGGAGTCATTTTGTAAACAAAACGCTGTCATTTTAAGCCATTAGAATGCATTATATGAGGCATAATGGCCAAAGGAGGGTGATCAGAGGGTTGGATGAGATACAGAGTGAAATCGTGGGCTCTCTGGCTGCCTTGGGACTTGACTGCCATAATGAACTCAGCCTTTCTATTACCCATTGTATTAAAAAAAAAAAAAAAACAAACAAAAAACTCTAGAGCAAGAGCATATATGCACTTTCCTTCTCTAAGTAGAGATGAATTTAGCAATTCTGGCTCCTGTTTGCTATTTCAGTGGAATCTAGTTGTTTTTGGAGTTAAATATTCTGCTCTCAGATGGTATTTTTAAATGCACCCCCCCCAACCTTTGTAAGAAGACTTTTAGCTCCTTTGCTTCTAAGGTGATGGTGAAGAGATTTAATGGCTGAAGAAGGTCGTCTCTCGTGTTTTGAACTTGGGTCTGAGTCCAGTGTAAATTTTTCTTTGTCAGTAGGGTAGATAGTTCTGGGGGATATCGACTCTCATACTGAATTCCGTGTGTTGGTCTCATTTCTAGAGGAAGCAGACATCCAGATAGGATCAGACATGCAAGGATTTCAGTAGGGGACATCCGGTGTGAGAGAAAATGGAAAAGAATGTTGGGAAAGGCTGGAGAACATTGGCTCATCATGTAAATTGGACTCCAGTGAAAAGAAAAGGGAAGGAAGATTGTGTGAAAGCATCAGACACGCCCCTGCAGTTTAAGGAGGGTTTGTCAGGACCTTAGAGAGTCTTCAGGCTAAAGCTGGAGGTCAGAGGAGTCCCACATCTCCCAGGATCCTGGCTGCCTAAGCATCCTCACTGGCTTATTCCTTGGCGGTTAGCCTGATGTTCAAATTCTTAATTCAAGGAAGGACACTAGCTTTTCCTTCAAAACTTACTTTTATCTCAGTCTGTCTCCCTACCAATGCCTGCTACAATAGTTGAGAAATGGTGAACCTTGGAGCAGAGGATGGGGAAGGTCAGAATCTACAATACCATGTTTTATATGGCAGCCAGAGAGGCTGGGAAAGCAGTGTGGGGGCCCGGGTGACTTCCACTTCTGTGCCTCTCATTTCCCTCACCGTTTCCCAGTGTTGTAGCAAGTGGAAGGAAAATAGCATGTGCAGGCTTGGAGAATGTTGGTAATTACACCCATCACACAAGGAAGCGGAGAGCAGCCTTTGTTCAGTAAATAAACAATCAACAAAATTCAGTGAATCATGTTGTTGCAAAATCACAGCATGTGTGTATGGAGGGGGTGGGGGAGCGGGTTGTGTTTGAGGTTTTTGAAGCTTTTATGCTCCCATTAGTCACTAGAAATAGGTCACCAGAAAAACCTGTTGTCTGAAAAACGTGATGTCTTCTTGGAATAGCGAATCCATGTGATACGAACGGCATGCAGAAAGGGACTCAGAGAAGGGAGAACCAATCTGTAGGTTCTCTGTCTTAGACTTCACTAGGCAAAAACCAGGGCTGTGCTTTTTAGACCCTGAGTTTGATCCCCGAGATCCAGCTAGTCATAGCTAGAGAGGGATGCTCCAGTAACTTCCTGCTTCAGACCTCATTTCCAAAGGGGAGAGGCAGAAGTCAAGCTTTCTTTAGTGTACGTATCAGATGCCTACGTCTTTCATGAACCTCAAAGACATTTGCTGTCCTTGGTGGCCTAGGCAGTTTTTAGTTTGGGAAAGTGCTTCTTTCCCTTTTGTGTTCTGCCTTTCCCTGCTTCTGGGATATGACTGGCCTTTCAGGGCAGATGGGGGTTAGAGCTGGTACCAAGCCTGCAGAGTGGGCCAGTGGGCTGAGGACTGAGCTAAAACCCATTTTCAACCTGGACATGGACACAGTCCTTCCTAAAAGGCATTACTGTAGTATTTTGGCCATTCGGTCTCATCCCGGTGAAGACCTTGAATGAGTAACATTTCCCAGCAGAACTGACTTCTCAGAGAAGATCTTTGCTGAGATCAGGTCACAAAGTCACCATCATGTCACGGTCTCAGAATATTTCTGGGTTGTCAAGAGTTCATTCATGAGCCTGAGGTTCATGCCCAGTGGGAATTCAATCTCATAGGAAATGCCTTCTTTTTGGCAAGAAAACCATCTTACTGTATAAATAAGGGTAACATAATGTTTGGCATATAATGAGCTCTCTATAAATGTTAAGTAAGTGAAGAACATAGACCAAAGGAAAACCGAATAGTAGAATGGAAAAAACTGGACAGAAATATTCTGTCTCTCAAGTTCATACCCTCTTGGTGTGGTTTTTATGGGGATATGTGTTTGTTGGAAAATGCTGAGTATATTTCACATAGACTGACAATGTCTATTTTTTTGGTTTTATAATGAGAGCAGAGAGGGAAGTATATAAGAATATTCACAAATATCCACTGTGATATATCTTTATATACATTTTTCTGTTCCATTTTCTTTAAGATTTTATTTATTTATTAGAGAGAGAGCGAGTGAGTGAGAGAGCATGAGAAGGGGGAGGAGCAGAGGAAGAGGGAGAAGCAGACTCTCCACTGAGCAGAAGCCGGACGTGGAGCTCAATCCCAGGACTCTGGGATCATGACCTGAGCTGAAGGCAGACGCTTAACCGACTGAGCCACCCAGGTGTCCCTCCATTCAGTTTTCTGGGGAAAAAAAAAAGGCCCTATGAGCAATTATTATTAATCTTGATTCATACATTAACCAAGGAGGATTCGGTGCACAAAATAGAATCCATTCTAGGAAGTTTCAAGAGAAATCATTTAAGGATATTAGATGCTTATAGAATTGGAAGGGCTAGGGGAATGAGTTCTAGGCCCCGCCTTTAAGAACAACTCCCCAAATAATGCAGAAGCAACCATCAAAGAAGCTACAACCTTGGAGGCTGCCCCCGGAGCTTTGGAGCTCACAGACATACCACCAAAGCAGCAATCCAAGGATCAAAAAGTAAGGGCAGGAAGTTGCCTTCTGTTCTTGCTCTCTACACTCACAGAGCTGGGGACCGGCCACCAGAAGGCAGAGGGCATCCACCATCTTCACTAAGGCTTTCCTTTAATCCTCAGGCTCCTGGAGAATGGGCACTGGAAAACTATTGCGCTAATCTTGCTCGCTGGCAGAAAAGCAACCCATGTGGCAAGGAGATGGCTTCTGCTTCACTTGGGGCTTCTAGATCGACAGGAGGACATCTAAATGATGGGGCCGGACATTCAGCACTCCACCTGCAAGAGCATGTATAGAAGATAGCTTTAGTCTTTCCAGCCTCTGTGTTATAGGAAGGCACATCAGGAGCCAAACCATCACAGATTGCCTGGGAGGAAATTAAATCTCAGAGGAGCTAAGTACAATTTTTGCTCCAAGTGAAAAGAGCATTATGGTTAAATGCACAGGCACTGCAATCTGATGGACAGAGGGCCCAAATCTCTGCTCCCGAACTTACTAGCTGTTTGGTCTTAGACAAGATAATTAACTTCTCTAAAGTTTCTGAGTCCTAGTTTATAAAGTGGGAATAATACTATCTTCCTCATGGGGTTCAAGTGAGAATTAAATATCATGTTTGTAAAATGCTTAGCATAATGTGTGAAGTTCTACGAGGGTCTGATAAATTGTAGACATAATTAATGAGGTCTGTAGTAAGCAGTAGACCCAAGACACTCACCCAGGTTGCATGGTCTTTGCTGTATCTCCCATTTACTGATCTAGATCAGTAAATGCTTTGAGGGCCAAAATAAATATTTATGAGATGAATGCTTTAAAAATATTTTTAACGTTACTACACGCCTAATGTATCTTACTATTATGATTGACTGTAACTATGAGGTATCAAGTCAGATTCCACTAGCCCACATCAAAATTGGCCTGGATCTAAGCACATTTTAACTTATACATTTTAGTGGGTTGAATCGTGTCCTCCTAAAAGATATGCTCAAGTCCCAACCCCCAGAATATGTGAATGTGACCTTATTTGGAAGTAGGGCCTTTATAGAAGTAATCAAGTTATAATGAGGTTGTACTGGAATAAAGTGAGCCCTAAATCCGATGACTGGGGAGTTTATAAAAGAAAGGAGAGAGGGAGATTCTGGTACACAGACAAAACCAGAGGGAAGACAGAAGAAATCAAGTGATGTGGCTCCAAGTCAAGGAAAGCCAAGAATTGCTGGCAAGCACCAGAAGCTAGGAGGAGGCAAGGAAGGATTCTCCATGAGACCCTCTGAAGGGAGTGTGCCCTCGATTTCAGAGTAGGCTCCAGAGCTGTGAGTCCACAAAGTTCTGTTGTTTTAAGCCACCCAGCTTGTGGTCATCTGTGATGGCAATCCTCTGAGACTAACACATACATGTACCTCATTACATACTAAATGAATTCCCAATAAATCATCTGAGATTATATTTCTCTATGTCTTCGTGACACTTTCAGGGCTATTTCACTTCCAGATTAATAGTGAGTCGGTGGTAGCTCAAAAAACTTGACATTCTCCTTTCCTCATGTTCCCTCACATCTCTGTCAAGAGCTCAGTAGACTATAAATAGACCATTAAACATAATGGAGGAACATAACTCTTGAAGTAATTCTGTGGTGAACTCTTTTTACAAATTGAGCACTCATTTAATTTATGATTTGTATATTAAGTCATAGGGTGGAAAGAGCAGTGGACAGAGGGCTAAGAGGCTTGGATGATCATAATAACAGACACCTTTCGTTGACTACCCACTGCATTCGAATTCTGGGCATTTTCTATCACATAGTTCATTTTATCCTTTGAAGTAGGAATTGCAGCGCCATTTTACAAACTAAGATATAGAAGTTGTATGAGGCTAAGAGACTTCCCCAGTCAAGATCACACAGCTGGTAGGTGGCTCACACAACTGGTAGGTGGCAGAGGCAGCTCCAATTTCCAGGCTCTTGGATTCCATAGTTTATATTCTCCAGCATTTGAATTCATGTTGGTTTATCTCTCTGGTTCCAACCTTACTTATCTGTAAGGCAAATGGATTTCAGAAGCTTTTGTCAAACTACCGTTCTGTGGACAGAGTTCTGAGTGAAGACTCATTTCTCTCCTGGGGCCATAATGACTACCACATTCGTAGAAGTGTCTGAAGAATAGAGACCAGGTGAAGAACTGAAAACAGGTGATTGACCGAGCATTTCCAAGGACAGTGACAAAACGCCAGAGAACTTGTAACCCCCAGTCCAAGAAAGAAAAGTTTAATTTGTTCAGTTCTTCTTGCCTGTGCTTCCTTCTCTCTTCCTTTCTACTATTTTCCTATCATTCCTTTCCCCCCGCATATTAGCCTTACAAAGGCTAGTCCATGGTTTGCCTTTATTTCTCCCACCTTCTTCTTCTTGATGTCTCTTTTCTCTCTTTCCTTTTCACTCCATCCTTACTTAGCCACTCAAAGGATGACTTTAAATTATAGAGGCAAGCTTAGAAAGTTTGAAAAGTTTGGGTATGAAATTAACCTGTGGATTGTGGCTTGAGAGTGTACTTGCATGGAATGGCTTATTAAAAAGAAAATAATAAAGAACATCTGTGAAAAAATGAGAAAAAATAATTTTTATCCTTATTCCATTACAACGTATATACATTAAGAAATAAACAGTAGTCTTGAAAACTGTGTCAAGATGTGTGAGCAGATGGGTTAATTTACATATAATGTGATAATTTATAACTCAGTGACATTTTAGTGGCTGAGGATATTTTTCTTTGATATGACATCTTTCCTAGAAGGAACCTCAAGTTATATATGAGGCTACTATAATCTATCCTTCTTCAGACTAATGGTGGATGGATGTTGGGCTTTCACATTTACTAGGTAGGCAACACAGGATCTTCTGTGTTGAAAGTTCATAATTATAATCAATATTCCCTTATGTAAGGAGACCCAGAACGTGTCCTTATAGGACATTCCTCATGTTGATACAACATACTCAGGCCATTGTTTTGACTCTATTACTATAGGAAGGAGGAAAATATGCTTTCAGACAAATTGGAGAGTTAATCTAGCATAAGGGCTATTTATGTTAATACCAATCAACAGGAGCAGAGCAATCAGGCTATTGATTTCCAGTGCTGTCAACATTTGCTAATATACAATTATAAAACTGCAGACTCTGTTCTCTCTCTAAAAGAATGCAAATCTCTTTAAAAGCTCCAGAGTGTTGAATGCTGGAGAATTATAATTAGAATTTTGTTCCCCCAGGAGTGAAAATACCATGCTCAGAAAGTACCATGCTTCAGCTAATGCAGTGATTCCCTGCCTATTGATCATTACTAATCTATTATATCATTAGTTATTCCCCTTAAATACTCTGTCTGTTCCAATTAAATTCCTTGCAAAGGTTGAACAGACAGTAGGTAATTGAAAATACCCTACTTGAAATCTTCCCTTGGAGAGAGGTCTGGATCATTTGCCATACACTCAGCTTCTACTGGCTACACAAGTGTGCTCTTTATTCAAGTCCTTGAAGCCACCTTGCAGCTGCTCCCTCTACCTTCACAGAGTAGAAGGTAGAGTTTGTAGAGTACTGTTCGTTAAAGCAGAGAGCTACATTGCCTGTGCCATTGTTAGAAAGTTCTGCCTTACGGTGAAAAGCATACCTTTGTCTCATAGGTAATTTAACTTAAATAATCACAACCTTTGCCAATATGATATGATTTAGGAACTGAGTTGTTTTTTTTTTTAAGTTGTTGAAGGTCAAGAGACTTATATATGTTGCCCATTTAAAAGGATATTTTTCTTTTTATTCATCTAAGTGTCTTAATAAGTGCTTACTTAGCCATTTACAATACAGTGTATAATACAACACACGCCAACACTAATTTCCTCATTTTGAAGGCACATGGGATTATTGTTGGCAGAGGTTATGGTGTGTATGAATTATTACAAGACTATCTTGAACTCTTTATATAAACTCCAGGAAGCTAAAATTGTTCTGCTCAATGTAAATGAATTTAAGGATAAAAAAAAAATAATAATTCCAGTTCTAGCTTCTTGGAAAAGCCCACACATCAGTAGTCAGTGCTTACTGATGGAATGTCAGCAGACTGTCTCAGATGTACCACAGCAAGAATCGGAGCAAGGATTAGAACCTGCTCTCCTGTTCTTGTTTTCTATAGCTCCTGGCACAAGGTGGCATATCCTGAAATCTCTCACCGATGGTGAAGTGAGAGGACCTATCAATGGGAAGGGATGCTCTCATGGGTGGGATGTCTCAAGCACTTAAGATCATAGACAAAATGGTAGTTATTTGGAGTGGCCATTTTTTGCTGAGTAGCACTGATGCTTTACAGAAATATGAAGAGCAGCTAAGGATGAGACAGAGGTACAGGGAAACCAGGTGGGAAAACCAGGGGGTTCTCTTTTGGTTCCTTACAAAAAAGCTCTCATCTCCTCTAGCAGGAGGGTAAGGAAAAATGAGGACCAAGCCTAGACCTTAAGAATATGATGGCTAGACTTCAAAGACAGTCAAGTGTCCAACAGGGCCAGGTCTGTTACACTAAGTTGAGAAAAACCTGGTACCTGGACACACAACATGGGGACATCTAGGAAGATGCCCTTGAAGATTTTGACTTCTTAAGTCTTCTCCAACCTTCTGAGCCTGCAGATGTTGCCAATCTTCCCCAGAAGAGTAAGCATCCCACTCTCCATGTCCAGCTCCCCAGTGCTCAGGAATTAGTGTTGAGGACTCTTTCTCCCAAGGTGACATGTCCTCCTTCTCTTCCCAGGACGTGCCTCCATATCTCCTCTTGGATACTAGGCCAATCATTGGCATTAAGGAACAGCTTAAACCATCTGGTGGTGTGCTGGGCCTGGTAAGGGAATAACCGGACCATACCCCAAAGGTGTTGCAAGACCTACCCAGCATATACTGGTAGGAGACAGATAGCATGTGTGGGATTGGATTCTGAGGGTACCGGATCAAGAGGGCCAAAACATAAAATTGGATAGGTAAGTTTATCTACTTGGGAGTGCTCTCCTGAGATAAAGAATCGACGGGATCAACACTGACAAGGACCCCCAAGAAATGGCTCGAAATTGCTACTAGGATGGCTCCTAGAAGCATGGAGAAAGTTATAGCCCGTGCTAAGTGAAGTTGAAAAGCCAGAATTGCCAAAGTAGGCAGTGCCAAGGCAGAATTGTCAAGAAAGAAAGGATTACAAGGCTCAAGGAAGTAAGCAATCAGGAATAGGTATTCTATGTATGGTTAGATGGATAACCAGATGGTTATGTTCTACAGAAAAACCTAGATGAAATGCCATTTACCAAAGTTACATGGGGGATGTGCTAATGAGGAGTGTGAGCATCACTAAACAGCCCATGGTGGCTCTCTGAAGACCAGGGCTGACAGTGAGAGAGGCTAGAGTACAACTTGGTTTGACGATGGCAATGATGATGATGGTACCCGCCAAAATAGAGGTCCGGTGTTGGCACCCCCAATAAGCACGGTGCTTTCCATACTCCATCCCAGTATCTATTTTCAGAGAAACCAACCTATAACTATAAAAATCTAGGCTCTGTGCAAGTGAAATAGCAATTAATAATAAATAAACACTAGACACATCATAATGGAATTTCAGAATATCAAAGAGAAAAAGAAAACCTTAAAAGCCACCTAAGAAAAAAGGAGGTTACAAAAGAACAACAATTAGACTGGCAAAGATCTCATCAGTGACAATCAATGACAGTGACAATAGAATAGCATCTTCAAAGCACTGACAGAAAGTGAATATCAAATGGGAACTCAGTATCCAGTTAATCTGTCATTCAAGCTGAGGACAAAATAAAGACATTTTGAGACAAGCAAAGACAGAGAGATTTTGCCACTCTTAAGATCTGTTGAATGAACTACTAAAAAATGTGCTTCAGCAAGAAGGAAATTGAACCCGTAAAATAAGTGGGATTCAAGTTCAAACAGTCATTCATAAATTACTGAACAAGAGTAATAAATTTAAATAAGGATAGACTCTTCTTTCCTCCCAGCAATTTTAGTGCACATTACCTATGTCAATTTTGCAGTGTGCTACTTAGCATAGAGGGTCTATCTATAAAATTATTTCCTCTTTGTTTTATAGTAACCATTTTTACAGCCTAAAATATATGCAAATACTCAATTTTTAAAATGCTATTATAGTATTGGACAAGCATTAACAAAGATGTCCGGAGAAGCAGAAAACACTAAGAATGCTGAACATTTGAAGGCTGGGTGATTGGTTTGCACACATTCACTTTCTAACATCAGCATTCAAGCTGGTGTCTTGGCTAAAAGACTGACTTCCACAGCAGGTCATGGGAATTCTGGGATGCTTACAAAAAGTTGAAGGCATGACTGTTAAATCCAGGAACTCTTAAGGCGATATTGTATATATTGTATTTTGAGAGGGTGAAGGGTGCAATATTATCGAACCCTCAGTATGAGTTATATACATTGACATATGGTATTAGCTTTAATCTTCAACAGAACTCTATACAGTAGGCATTATTATTACCTTTATCTTACTGATGAGGCAATTGATTTTCAGAGGTTACTTTTTCAGAGTCTCAGCTAGAAAGGGACAGTAATAAGATTTGAATCTAGTTCTCCGGAGCCTCAAAGCCCATGCTTTGTCACTAGATACATCTTCCAAGGCAGATAAGCAGCAGAGAATAGGAATCAGCCAACTCTATTGGCACAATGTATATTCACAGAGGGACTTAGAGATAGAGAATTTTTTTTTCTCATTTTTCAACCTGTTAATTTTCAGGCTCCTCTGCTCTCTTTTCTCTGCTCTACCTTATACTCTGGTATTTCCCTGGGGTTTTATTCATGGCATGCTTCTCACCTACTTGCTCAATTTCCCAAATCTATGTGTTTAGCCTGAATGGCCAGTGGCTTACCGGATGATGTCCCTCAGGTGTGGCCAGTGGCTTACCGGATGTCCCTCAGGTGTGGTTTCATTCATTTGTTTATCCATCACCTATTAATTAAATGTTTATTGAAAACTACTATAGTTTTTGTCCTAGGTGATGAGTGTCAAATGACACGCAAGTCATGGCACTCTGCCCTATTGTCTGGGTAGTTCAATATATCTGAACCCACACCCCCCTTATATCTCCATCAGAGCAAGTGAGCGGCTGCTAAATCCTCCCAATTCCAATGCCCCACCCCGCATATCTCTATTTCCAGTGCCTTCTTTCATGCCCTCTTCACCTGCCAACTGAATTACTGTTGTAGCCTCCTGAATGCCTTCACTACTGCTTTCCACTTAGATTCAATTCCACCTGTACCTGTACAGGTGTGAGCATTTAACTCCTTGGCTTAACCCCCATGAATTGAGGTTCTTTTTGTATAGGACAAGATCCACATTCCTGCACATGTCACACAAAGCCCTACACAATGAGGTTCTTGCCTACCCCTGCAACCTGGCCCCTATCTCTTAGCCCCTGAAAACCCACCCCTGGACCCCTCACTTCAGCCATGGTGTCATGCTTCGTTTCATGTCTCCATGACCTGCCTACTAGCATGCCTTGGGTCTGGAATGATACTCTCACCCTAAGCCAATAAAATATAGCACTCTTGAAATGTCAGCAAAATTATCACTCCTGTATGAAGCCTTCCTAGGTTCTTTCAGGAGAATTAACCATTCTCCTTTTTGGATTCCTAAGATTATCTTACATATTTATAGCATAAATCCATCGAAATAATGTGTTTGCTTACATGTCCAAACTTCTTCCCTAAAATTCCAAACTCCTTATAGACAGGAGTTGTGCATTATTCATTCTCACATCTCTAGGTCTTAGCGCAGGGCTTTGGCACATCTCCTCTCTGTCCAACTCAATTAATACTTGTTGAATGAATGGAATGAATGAAGATGTGGTTTGTAAAATGTTACCCAGCATATCCTTGCCACGATAGAACACTGCTTTGTCCTTCCTGCTCATAAAAATGTAGAAAAACCCAAATATCTTTTGGAGTAGCTCAGCTCATTTCTCAGTGTTGTGGGTCTACTCTGGAAACACAAAGAGCCCTTGATCAACTCCAGACTTGAAGCAAGTTCCCTCCTAAATCTAGTCTAACAAATGCTGGCAATTCTTCTTCTGAAACACTCCTATTTTAGACCCTTAATTTCCTTGTTGGAGTTGGATAGGGTTTCACTCCTCTAATGTTAGAATTTATAATTGAAAATTCTGTTTTCTCTTAAGGCTGGCAAAGCAACAGTGTCCATCTGCTTTCAAAATCCTGAAAACAGAAATAAATAATAATAGTGGGAAAAATAAATTAGTTTACTGGAAAGCATGTGGGTATTTTAAAAGTTATTGCTTTGAAGACTTAGCATGCAAAAGTATAAACTCTCAACTTTGGCCTACATATGTATTTGTTTTCCTTTAGAATGCTGAAGTTTTACTCCTTAGTTCCACAAATACCTTTTTCTGTTGTCCAAAGTCTAGGGCTTTTAACTTCTTCTTCTTCTTCTTCTTCTTTTTTTTTTTTTTTTAACCAGATGGCAATGTTAAAATGATTTTCAAAGTGAATATTTTAGCTTTTAAAAAATAAAACATGAAAAGGCATGTATGAAAAATTAGGCCCATTTTATTTTGTTCACTATTTTGTTAAACTTATTTTTAGAACATTTCATCAATCTGGACATTTTCACAGATATTTTTATCAGTTCAGCCTGTTCTGTATCGCTTACCAGTCTGGTTGCTATGGTGTGACAATGATTTTTTTTTTTTTATTCTTTTCCAAACAAAAAATAACCTTTCAATGACAATGCACTTAGATTTTTTAAAAATGCATCCATACTCTCTCAGGCTATTTTCAATTATACAAACCAACTGTGCTTTAGCTTCAAACTCTCTTTAATCTTCAATGTTATTAGAACAGGATTTGTGTCCTTGGGGACAGAGAATTTTTAACTGAAACCCAAACCCCACAGCACTAACAAAACATTTGTGTAATATGGCAACTTGTAGGTTATTTAAAGGAAGATCAGAGCAAGACCTTGGTTCATTCAAAGGAGGTTAATAAATCCTGGACCCAATTTGGAGATAGGGAACTAGAAGGAGGCATAATAATAAAATAATACATTTATACATGCACAGTGCCAGGCACTGTTCTAAGGGATTTTCTTGTATTAACTCCTGTAATCCTTACAGTGTCAGGGGTAGGTGCTGTTATAAGGCCCGTAGTGCACATAAGAAAGGAAGCATAGAGAGTTAAATGACTTAATGCCTATGGTTACATCAATCATAAGTAGTGGAGCCAGATTTGGAAGCCCAGTGGTCTGGTAGCAGAGTCGGTGCTGAAAGAAAGCCATTTACTACAAGGTATTTGAGAACGTGCAGCAGAGTTGGTGTTAGATTTCTCGTTCCCATTCTTGTCTTCTATTTTTTTGGCTACTGTTTTAGTGAGTCACAGGACGCCTACTGATCAGTTTCTTCCCAAACCATCCATCCGGTTACCCCACTGGTTTAGCACTTGACTGCACCCCTATACCAAACAAGCAGGCCATTCCTGCTGGCTGGACTGTAAGTGCTCCGAAGACAAGGACCCTAAGGGGTGGTATCAATCTTCTGGATGCCCACAGAACTGAGTGCCAGGCTGGGCATTAGCGGGGGCTCAGTGAAGGCCCTACCCCAGAGTGGTAGGTCAGGTCTGTAACAAATGCTCAGAGGGTCTCCCTTAGTCCTCCTCTTCCTTCACCCCGCTCCATCCCCGTGGAGTCCGCACAATGTATAGGGAATAGTCTAGAAGCAAAGCCTGGAACAAAGCTGATTTAGATCTCCCCCCTCTGTCCTCCTGCCTCCCTTTGTCATGGCTTGCTGGGCTTAGGGAGCGAGGTGGCAGAGACCCAGAGTCTCTGGGCCAAGTCTTTCTAGTGTTCCTGAAGCTTCCTCTCCAGGCCGACTTAGAGCAAAACTCCTTCCGTGGGATGACTTTCAGACCTTCCCTCTCCTTCTGTTTAAATCATATTCAGAAGGGGGGCACCTGGGTGGCTCAGTTGGTTAAGTGTCAGACTCTTGATCTCAGCTCAGGTCTTGATCTCAGGGTCGTCTACTTAAAAAAAAAGAATCACAGAGAGAGAGAGAGAGAGAGAGGGAGAGAGGGAGCAAGTGCGTGCCCATTCTGTCTCTTGACTTTCTATCTTCCTTATGCCTGACACAGATGTGTGCTATCAGTGAGCCTTTAAGAGCTTCATCTTAGGTGGAGTATCTGCAGGCCCAGCTGTTCCTCAGAGCAACGAGGTGGCTCAGCAGATAAACCACAATGTGTGCAAGCTAAACCAGGGCTGCCGCTTCCCTTCTGCCCCCAAATCTCCCACATGAATGTCTCCCTCGGCCCACCCAAACTAGAGAGGAAGGGCATTTCTAAGACATGGAGCTCAGTCTGGCCAAGCGGACCTGTTTCTAGTCCACCGTGGCACTATTCGTCACCTCAGTGTTGGACGTCGCTTGACTCAGCCTGGGTATCTTGGTTTTGAGGAGTCGGTGTCCCAGAGGAAAAAATATAGGCTCCAGATGTGCTCTACAGATCACGGGATTTGGAGTCAAAAGACCTGCTTTCCGTTTCAATTTTTGGCCTCGGGTTTTCTGGGGAAATCATCAAAGTGTTTATCTGGTGTCCTAACCTCCCCGAGACGCAGATTTGGCATCCATAAAATGAAAATCATAGCACCTGTCGGGGAATGGGTTAGCAGACCTAAATGACATCATCCCTGTGATGTTTTTGTTATTTTATGATGGCGTGTGCTGATGCACCAACCTTCACAAACCAGTTTTCCTGTTCAACTGGCTCATGGGCAGAAATAGGATGTTCATAAGCTCTTTTGAGCAGAAAGTGGGAAAGAAGGTACAGGAATGGGTGGACTTGCTCACATGGCTCTTGGCAGGTTTCAGGCCCTGTCCAGGAGAGATTGAAGACGTCAGTGGGTGGCCATGGGGGTCTCTCCATAAGGCAGCTCGCCACTTGGCAGGTGACCTCCCTCAGAATGGACAAGTGTGAAAGAGGGTGCCCGAGATGGAGGGCACTGTCTTTTAGGACTTCCTCAGAAGTGTTGTCCCATGGCTGTCCACCAGAAGTGCGTCACTAGGTGTGGCCCCTATTCAAGGGGAGGGCATTACCGAGCTGCACGCACAAGGTGGTGGGAGCATGAGGGCCATCTTAGGAGGCTGGCTGCCCTCGGTCAGACAGAATTTAGCCCTAGTCTTGTTCTATGAGTTCCAGTTCAGTATTCTTAAAATTTTCTTCTGCTGTTATTTATTTGAGGAGAAGCAGTTTTGGCAAATGGTCACAACATTTCCTTCTCTCGCCTTGCTCTTATCCTACGTTGACAGCTTAATGACTTAGACAAATGAATAAACATAAAGGAGGCAGCATATCATAATGATAGAGGGTATGAGCTCTGAGGTTCGGATAGTAGGTCCTCATTTATCAGATGAGATTCTGCAAATTTCTAAGCCTCAGTTTTCTCAGCTGTAATGTGAGAATAAGAATAAGATTTACCTCATTGGAGAAGACAATGTGAAGGGACCCGTAAACTTGGCATATGGTAAGCACTCAATAAATTTCAGAGATACTGTTGTTGATATGGAGATACCGTATTTACTAAGTACCTGCTCTCCAGTGACTTTTAGTTTAGAACAGGAGCCTAAAAATTCCACTTTATTTTCTCTGTTATTTTATCACCCCTGATTTCGGTATAAAATCATTTCAATTTTCTTATGGAAGGAAAACCAAAAGGCCTCCTCGTTAAACTGAAAACCACTCTGGTGTTCTCCTAAGTAGCATCCAGACAGAACATTGAGATGCTCCTTGAACATATTTTTCACTCCCTCTTGCTTTTCTGTTGCCCTTGACATTCTGCTGCTCTGGCTATTAGAAGGTTAGAAGGATGTTTATAACTAAGAAGACGAAAGTCCTTGGCACATGGCCTTGAGCTCTCTAGAGGAAGTGTGCCTCTGAAATATAACAAATAAATAATAAATAGGCAATGTTTGGAGCAAGCGACATAAAACTTCCGGCTTCCCTCAGAGGGAACATCCAGGGCTTTGCAGGGGTGGGCTATAGGTTTCTAAATGTTGAGGGAAGTGTCATCTTCTATTATGAAAACATCCTGATATTTTCTCTTATTGTCAGTGGAATATAATGAATTAAAAATTTCATAGGGCTGTATAATTATGTTTTATCATAATGGAAAAACTGAAGTCTTAATAAAATATCTTAAAACACACACAAATTCTCTGTCCTGAAAGTGCTCTAAAAATAAAGTCTCTTTAAAATGACACAGAATCTCTTAACAAAGTAAATGTTTATGATTACAAACCTTGACCGCAAATGACATACCAGGCATGGTGAGTTTAAGCCTCTCTCCAGATTGGTCAAACATTTGTCCCTTTGCATTTAGGGGACAGGACACATAAGCCCTTACTACGTATATACCAACCATACACCTTTAACTAGGTCAGGGAAGCACCATATATATGTGCTTTAAGCAAGTGTTTCTTTATGATTAAGCTTGAGACATGGCATGAATGGTGGGAATTTCAGGAGCGATGGAGGCTAGTAGGGAAAAGTGCTTTTGATCTGGGAAATTTTCTCTGACTCTCAGTTAATTAAACCATAGACAGAACTGCCAAGGGGACACTCCTGTGCCTTAACACCCCGAGTCTCCTTAGGGGACTCACGAGTTTGCAAATCTTCCTAGGATTGATTGCTTGTGGTGTGACCTTAAATTATTCCTTAATATGAGTTCTTGGGACCCGACACTGAGCCTTTGAACCAGGAACTGCTGATGTTATTGCTAATCCTCACAGCATTAAGTATCTGCATCATTTAGGGCTCCTTGTGGCAAGCAACAGAAACCAACACTGGTAAATTTGATTGAAAAAGGAATTTGTTCGGCTCATGGAACCATGGGAACAGCTAAACATCAGGCTTCAGGAAGAACAAGAACACAGACAATCTGGGGGATTTGGGAGCAGGGAATAATGATAGTTTGTCCTGGCAGCCTCTGATGTCTCTGGCCCCTGGCTCAAGGCCTACGAATGATGGTGGTGGTGGTGGTGTGTCTGATCGCCCTGGCTTGAGTCTCTTGCTTTCCCTTAGGGTAATCTGATTGACAGGGAATGGGGTAGGCTTCTCTCCACAATGGGATGGGAGGGAGGTTGTTACCAAACGAACAAGAAGGGATGCCCTGAAGGCCAAGATGCAAAGTATCTTCTATAATATTCTCATAATTTTAAAGTTGAGGAATGAGGTCAAGTATGTTTACTTAGATACCACAGCATGTGTCTCGGCGACAACTGACATTTGAACTCAGAGTGGTCGAATACCCAGGCATCTGCTCTGCTCCTCCTCCTTCCCTCTGCCAAGTCCTCTCTATGCTACTGAGCACGATAGCATAAGGGTTGACATCCGTACCCCGGAAGATCCACAGGCCTATGTTTGTAAGACCTTCTGATGTCTTCTGGCGAAAGGTGTGGTTTGAATAGGAAGGAGTCAAACATCACTGTGTCTGACCAGCGCAGGAGGAAGTGAACAGAAAAGGACAATTTGCTGTAGCTGTTTTTCCCTCTCTGGCAATAATAGTTCCAAACAACCGAGCTTTAGGTGATGTCCTTAACCCAGAACACCCAAGGCTAGCTAGCTAGAGATCCTAGTGTAATTCTGAATGTAAAATTAGAGATCTGGACTGATTTTAAGAGTTGGTAGTTATGGGTCGGTGGCCAAGGGCTCAAGCTTAAGCTGATTCTCCCCCCCAATAACAAGCATTAAAGATGTGAGTAGTGGCTTAGCCGACTTTTAAAATGTGCCTGGACTTAGGACTCAAAAGAAAATGCTATTATATTATGAAAATATATAGCATATATAGTTTACACAATGCTAAAAATTTCTGGTTTAGAGTTCATTTAAATATGGTAATTTCTACTTAGAAGTTACTTAAAACTTTTGTGCAATTATACTAGTCATTAGTCAAAGGAGAGACAGTTCGAACCAGGACTTTCCTTTCTATTATTAGAGGAGAGAATGTCAGGTACTTAGCGCAGCAGACTGGTATATAGAAGCTACTCAGTACCTGCTTATTCCATCCCCTTTGTGAAATCAAGTAAGTTTTAATTAATCATTGTTCACATACTTCAGTATTCTTATTCACCCAACATTCGTGGACTACGTACCAGGGGTCAATCACATGTCATTCTACTCCAAATCCGTCAGTGCTTGCTAGCCCCGCCTAATGCGTTGCTACTCAAAGTGTGGCCCACGGACTAGCAGCAGCAGTAACACCTGGAAGCTTGTTAGAACCAGAGGTCTCAGGCCCCAGCCAGACTTCCTGAATTAGAGTCAGATCTCGGTGTAATTTGTATACGTGCTAAAGTTTGAGAAGCACTGACCCACTGGATCAGGTTCCCCTTCCTTATCATAAAATATGATCTTGCTCCTGGCCCTTTTACTTCTACTCCTGCCACTCTCTTCCTTAGGATTTGAACTGACATTCCCCGGACACACGAAGTTGTTTCCTGTCTCTGGGTTTCTCCCATGCTATTCTCTTTGCCTGGGACCTGGTTCTCCTTTTTTCTTATTGTCTTACAAGACCTACGCTTTCTGTAAGACATGCATACATGTCATTTGTTCATTTACCCACGCATGTGTTCATTCTCTATGTATTATTAACTACTGTATGCCAAGCACTGTGCTCAGGCACCTTCTCTAAAAAAGCCTCCACTGAGATGGGTGGCCCTCCTCTCTGCTCTCTGATGTACCAGATATAACTCCTTCATTGATGTATAATGCTATGTTGACGTTTGCTGTTGACATTGACCTTAGGGGCCAAGGAGGCTGCCATAGTTCTCTTTGTTTGCCCTGCATCTGGCATAGTTCCTGGTTGTCAGTGGAAGCTCAAGCAGCGTTTGGTTGGCTTCAACTGTTGCACTTCGAGGAACTAGTGTTTGGGCCAGGACCACAGCAGGTGATCTCTGAAGCTATTCATGACCCAAAGTGAGAATGCTCTTGGCCCAGACACCCTCGCCAGCCATCTGCCATGGGGGTGTTCCTCTCTAATTCACTCGAAGGCCCTGTCTTGGCCAGTGGCAAAAGTGACGTAATCCCTCATCTACACACTGAACAGATCTGGTTGCTGAGAGTGTCACGGGCAGGAAGGACTCAGCATACCGTCATGAGCAGGAAACAGGGGAGGGCCATTACATAAGTGATAAAGATTAACTGAAACAAACAGAACAGATAGTAAATGAGAACGGGAAGAACCTAGTTAAAATATGGACTGTGGAGCCAGGTGGCGTGGGTCCAGAACCCCAGCTCTGTTTCTTGCAGATCTTGGCCCAATTGTCAAATTCTCTATGCTGCAGTCTCCCCCACTGTAAAGTGGGAAGAGTAATAGTACCTACCTTATGGAGATTAAACAACTGATTACCCATAAAGACTTGCAATAGTGCCTCACACACCATAAGCCTTACATTGTTTAACAGATAGAAAATTTTGAATCATTTGAAAATAAAATTCAGTGCCTCATTCTCTTTCCATCAGTGTGAGCCTTCCCACGAGTAAGTGCATTTGCCCACTTCCCAGTATCCTCCTGGGCGTACAGTGGGAGTGTGTACATCTTTAAGCCCGAGCAAGGCTTTAAAGAAATGAACAAAAGGGAAACAGCTGCTTTGTTTTTGAAAAGATTTGCCAAGCTCACGTAGTTAAATTTAATGGCTGGGTGTTTTAAACCCTGGAGAACAATATAATTTGTGTCATCACCTGCTACAAAGGACAACTCTGGCGAGCGTTTCATTTTGGTCGCCTGAAAACCGAACTTGAACAAAAGAAGCAAAAACAAACACAAATACAGTAATGGGAAAACTCTAATTAGGCTTTGGGAAAAGATGGTCCGGTCCTGTCATGTCTTCATAGAGCAGGACAAAAATAACATGGGCACCTGCAAAGTTATTTTTCTTACCAAATATTTCCATTTTTAAAGTGATATTTTGTAATGGAGTATTTCTGATTCTAGCACGTGGGAGGGGGCTGGAGAAGGGGGTGGGAGACCACTTTCTGAACATCTGTGTGCGCTTTACCTGTAGTGTCTCTTTTAATCCTCCCAAATTTCTGTGAAGGAGATATTTCCACCATTTTACAAAAGAACACTGAGACTCAAAGAGGTTAGGTAACTTAACCAAGTTCATACAATCAATGAGTTACAGAATTGGAATACACCTGCCTAACCCTCACACCCGTGCCCATGTCAAAATCTGTTCGATTTTAATGGGAACAAAGTACATATATATGTATATACACACACACACATTTTCCAAGATTTTATTTATTTATTTGACAGAGAGAGACACAGAGAGAGAGGGAACACAAGCAGGGGGAGCGGGAGAGGGAGAAGCAGGCTTCCCACGGAGCAGGGAGCCCAATGCGGGGCTCGATCCCAGGACCTTGGGATCATGACCTGAGCCAAAGGCAGACGCTTAACAACTGAGCCACCCAGGCACCCCCAAAGTACTTATATTTTAATCTCTTTTATGTAGTCCCCAGGAACCAAATATTAAATGCTTGTGAGGTTCAGATAAAAATAATGTTTGATTTTTCTTCATGCAAGATAGAGATCTTGCTTCGCCACGGTCTCTGCATTTTGACAGTGATCACGGCAGGGGATCTGATGACAATGACGAGGACCACCATGGAAGACAACAGTCAACCGATGACCTCATATTGGTTTGGAAGCCTCAATGTCCACATGGTGGTACAAGATATCCCAATGACTTGATAAAAATGAGTATCTTGTGATAAAATTCAAAGAGATACTGATGGTTAAGGGAGCTCCCCCTCCCAAAGGGACTTGGCTGGGGTGCTGTACTTCTAACTGATAGAAAAACTGGGAGATAGAAGGTCTTGGAATACAAGATCCTGCTGCTTTCCTCCTCAAGGGCACTATTCCACTACACCACTTATGACCAAGTAGCCCAAGGACATGTGAGGGGACAGGGGAGAGAGAGAGAGAGAGAGAGAGAGAGAGAGAGAATAGAGAAGATTGCTATTTGTAACATGTGGATTGTCCTTACTGTTATTCTCTAGGTCAAAAAATCGCTTAGTCCAGAGAAGGCAAGAGACAATTTCATTTCTCTTCTTGACATTGAGTCCAGCAGTTGTGTCTGCAGGTCCATTGCAGAGCAATGTGTGGGTGTCTTTAGAATGGGCCCGAGGGCATCAGTGAGAGAAGACCCTAGATCCTCACTTGGGTCTGATGAAGATGCCATTTCAGCAGCCCTCTAGCGGGGTCCAAAATGCTCCTGGGATATTGAAATGAGAGTGCTCGGAGTTCAGAAAACCTGGGGCTGGTCTTGACATAGTCCCACCTGCTCTATGATTTTGAGCAAATTATTGGAAGGAAGAGGTGAATTAATATTTGTAAAAATACTCTTTTAACTGAGAAAACACTATACAATTGTTGAAGGCTTATCAACAGATTGCCAATATGTATCATAGCAAATCCCGATTGGACTTTTCTCTGTCATCTCCTTTCCCCACCAGGGTTTTTATCATGCTTCTCCAAACATCCAGGAAAATGGAGAATGGTTTCCTGGCTAACTCAGATCTCCCTACGGTAAATCCTCTGAGGGTTTTGGTAGTTAGAATGAAAGTAGTTGAATTTTCTTCGCAAGTCGCTGGAGATTAAAAAAAAAAAAAATAAGAAAGATGTTTGATGACTCTGCTGGAAGAAAATTACACAATTAGGCTGATCGGTTATCATCTGGGCTACCCTACCTTCTCCTCTTTCCCTAACCAATCCTCCCAATTGTCACAGCAGGTACTAAGTTAAGTCACTTAGCTCTTCTTTCTCCTCACACTTCCCCACTTCTTCTTCCCCATCCTCCGCAGGTGCCTACCCCCTTCCCATTACTGAAAATAGAAGCCATCAGACAAATCCCCCCCTCCAACTTCTGAATTCCAATCCTACAAACTCTCCTACACCCACCTCATCCCTTCCCTCTTGTAATAAATAAATCCAGTAGAAAGGTCTCCTTTGTCCAGTCGAAGTTTCTGTATCCCGCTCCTGCTCGCCTCCCCAACGAACCTCGTTATGTCCATTATGCATCAGTCCTCTCACCTTTGTCCTTAACTTCCACTCTCCTTAATAGATCATTCCCACCAGCATCCAATTGTTGAATACTAGCATCGTCCGTCTTATAGTACAAACAAGGTAAAATCACCCCCCTCCCCCGGCAGAGCAGTTCCCTGTAGCTGCCACCTTAGCTCTCCCACTTCTTCTCACCAAAGTTTTGAAAGCGCTGCTTCTTTTCTTGTCCCTGCTTCTGTGCCACCTGCACGGTGCTCTCCTGCGTGGCTCCGCTAACACTGTTCTGGCTTGGGTCACTGATGCTCTTGCTGCTAATTTCCTTAGACTATTTCAAGCTCTTATCTCACTTGATGCTCAGCAATTTTTGACACTTGCACTCACTTTGTAAAACATACTTTTCCTTGGATTTTGTAACACTACACGCTTCTTGGCCAGCCCGTCTCGGTATCCTTTGAGGATCCCATCCCCCCACCTGTCCCTCTCTTAAGCCCTTTATACCCACCGCGACCCCCCCTCAACTTGCCCACCCCCTTGGCCTCAGTTACCATCCGAATGTTGTATGTGACTCCCAAACCTCTGTGTCTAGTCCAGCTCTCTCCTTGGACTACCCAATCCTCCACATCTAACTCTCTGGTGGTCTCTACCCAACATACCTAAAACCGCACTCAGCATCTATTTCCTGAAATTTGTTCACGAACACTTCCAGTGCTTTCCCATCACCCTTGAAACGAAATCAAGGCTCTGTATGCTTTTCCAAGAACCTTCAGGTCTCGTGGACCTACTACTTCAGGCTCGGGACCCTGATGCTCTACACTCCAGCTGTTTTGACTGAGGTGCCTCCAACCACATGCCCTCTTCCATTTCTGTGCCTTTGCCCAGGCCAGTCCTCACACCTGCAACACTTTTCCCCAAGCTACCCTGTTCAGTTGCTAACTCCTCCTCATCCTTTAGGTCTCTTCTTCATCATCCTTCCAGAAGCCAATGAGAAGCCTCTCCAGTGTACACCGAACTTCCCCCTAATCAACTATTTACTGTATCAAACGAAATAACCACGTTAGGGTACTACCAACAGTTACAAACCAAGCGTTCCCTGGTTCTCCTTCTTACTTACTTCTCCACCTGCCATTCTTCCCTCTACCCTTTTGTGGCACTTGCTGGCCTCTATTTCAAATATTTTTTTTTAAAGATTTTATTTATTTATTTGACAGAGAGAGACACAGCGAGAGAGGGAACACAAGCAGGGGGAGTGGCAGAGGGAGAAGCGGGCTTCCCACCGAGCAGGGAGCCAGACGCGGGGCTCAACCTCAGGACCCTGGGATCAGGACCTGAGCTGAAGGCAGACGCCCAACAACTGAGCCACCCAGGCGCCCCAAATATTCTTTTATACATATCTATCTGTCCACTAGATCACAAGCTGTTGGGAGTAATGCTGGAAATTTGAAGCAATCAATACATACTTGTTGAACTGCACTGACCGGAAATAAAATTGGGTATGACTCCAAAATAGTACATTATTTACATGGCTATTCTTTACTATAACTTACGTAGTCATTCTCCTATTTTTAGACATTTAGAGTTTTGTTGTTGTTTACTATTTATATCACTGAATAAAGCTTTGATGAAGATTGTGGTTATTAAATCTTATTTCTATTGTTTCAGACTCTTTACATAGGTTAGAGTCCTAAAACTAGAGTTACTCAGGCAAAAGGCATGATAATTTTAAATTTTTTATTTAAATTCAATTAGCCAACATGTAGTACGTCGTTAGTTTCAGATGTAGTGTTCAATAATTTATCAGTTGCATATAACACCCAGTGCTCATCATGAAAGGTATGATAATTTTAAAGATGTCAACATGCATTATCAGGTTGTTTTCCAAAATTATTGCACAATTAAAATTCCCAGTTTTGTGAGTATTTTACGGATTGTCTTTTAAACCTTTATATAGCATGAATACACATCTAAAAAAGCACTGCAAGGGCTGTCTGAACCTATCATTTCCCTTCTCTAAGAACGTTGCCTGAATGTTGAGGTGTTGAGGAGCTGGAATCTTGCAGGCCTTAAAAAGAAAAATAAAGAAAAAAGAAAGGCCATTCAAAAGGCTCTGCACAGATAGTGCAATCTACCAGCTAGGTGGTTTCAAAGGGCCAACTACAGGGCCTAAGGATTTTTAAATTTTAGTCTTTGTTCGTTTCCTTTTCAGGGAGCTCAACATGTAATATTGATGGTTAATAATGAATGTTAAAGGTTATGATGCAATGTATAGATAAAGCAGAAAAAGACTTCTTTGGAGTAATTTCACTGTCACTAGAGTGATAGTGTTTCTTGGACCAATTATAAAAAGCCAATATCTCTTTGTTGGGTCATTTGTTATGAGTCACAATAGCCCTCATCACTGGCAGTGTTAGAATGTTGAGAGACATTAAGGCATAATATTGATGTGGCGAGAAATGCATGCTCCCCCAAGTTTTTGACTATTGATTTGGTTCTCTTTGTTCAAATGGGATGTCTCTTTTGAGTAACCATTCAGCTGATCCAACAGCTAGTCATTTGCCCTGGGTGCCCTGACCCAGCTAGGCCTCACAGGCCCTTCTGTTGTGTAATGGGGGCTGCAGACTAAGTGTCTCATTGGCTTATTTGTGAGTTCCAGCCTCATCATCTGCAGGAAGAGAGGAGGATGGGCATGGTCAAATACACAGGGGAGGTTGGTGGGGAGGGGACGGTGCATAGAGTGGTTATTTAGACAGAAATAATGACTAGAGAGTAAACAATGGAAACAGTCAAGGTGCGTGTTCTCCCGGAGGAGGATGAGCAGGCTCCGAACTATGTCAGTGACAACAAGGTTAGAAAGAGAAGGGCTAATATGGAACCCATCTGAACACGGTTTATGTCTATACCAGGCCAATTATTTTGAAATAAAGTCAATTCAATTCAATAAATATTTTTTCTGAGTGTCAAGACTGTGCTAAGAATATGATGAGAATACAGCACTGCCCCTCAGAGAGCTCATAGTTTCCTAAGGGAGATAAATTATAAGCCAGTCAAAATAGAATGCATTAATACACAGGCAGGGAAGTAACCAGAAGGTGGGAATGTTTGTCTGTCACAGAGGGCCAGGGAAGCCAGGTTTTCTCAATAGTTATTTTCTAGGTCATCAAATGAGGAAGTGGGGGAAAGGAGCTTTTACAAAAGCATAGAGGAATAACACACCATGAGTTATTTGGGAGCTATACGCAGTGTGGCATTGCTGAGGAGTAAATGCACTGTGGATTATTAAAATCTGAGTAGGGTAGGATGCTGGGGAAGTTTCCCCAGATGGACTGATAAAGGGCCTTGTAAGCCTTGTGGAAAGACACTTTTACCTGCAGGAAATCAGGAGCTGGTGAAGGGTCCTGAGCAGTGGACCCGTGGGTGGCAGAGGCTGGGAGTGCAGGCCCTGATCAGACACCTGGCAATGATATTCTGGAACTGTCAGGTCTCCCCTCGGAGCCTTGGGCAAGTTCCTTGGCCTGTCAAATGCTGTTTTCTCAGTTTTATAAAGCAATGTAATAAGTGTATCTGCTTCATCAATTCATTGTGAGGATTAAATGAGAAAATGCCTGAAAATAGAGTGTATCACCACCATCATCACCATCATCACTACCACCACCATCATCACCACCACCATCATCATCATCACCATCATCACCATCATCATCATCATCACCATCATGACCATCATGACCATCATCATCATCACCATCACCATCATCATCATCATCATCACCACCATCATCACCATCATCATCACCATCATGACCATCATCATCATCATCACCATCACCATCATCATCACCATCATCACCATCATCATCCTCCTCACTATCACCATCATCATCATCACCATCATCACCATCATCATCACCACCACTACCATCATCATATTTCTATTACCGCTTTGGTTTCAAGGCTGAGGATTATTTTAAAGGGAGAAGGGAAAATAGGAAAGATAATCAGTTACAGACCTATTGCAGTAGTCCAGATGTGAGATGATAAAGCTGACAGGAAGCATGGTAGGGCAGGCTGATTCGAGAAATGCATAGGAAGTAAAATCAACTGTTGTTAATGAATGTAAAGAGAGGAGTAGAGGGTGGCCTTCATGTTTTTGGTTTAGAAGACCAGGGGACAAACAGTATCACCATGGTAAGTAAAGCAGAAAGAAGAGAAATTAAATATGTTTTTAAATGCCTTGTCTGAATTAATCATAATGATAAAAATAGCTAACATTTTACAAGGATTTTACCATGTGCCATGTACTGGGCTAAGCACTTCACATATAGCAACTAATTTCCTGCACCTCACAACCAATCAGAATAGGTAATATTATTATTATTATTATTCCAATTTCCCAGATCAAACCGAAGCCCAGAGAGGTTAAGTAATTTGCCTACTGTGGAAAAACCATTTTATCCCCTTGATGTTACCTGCCCTATTCTTTGCTTTTGCTGGCTACACCTTTGCAGTTTTCCCCTTACATTGTAGCAGCTTCTTGGCAGAGAAAGATGATAAACACCTTCAACCTGCCTTTTTTTTTTTCTCTCAACTCCTTATAAACAAAATTTGCTTCTAGTCTTTGGGTGTCATGGAAAGGTTATAAATTATCATAAGTTCTACAGAGTCTTCATATCTTTGGGTAAACATAGCCACAGGGATGCACCTGGACCAGTTGGCTGGTAGGGGTGTAGGAGTATTGCACCTCCTGTTTAGAGGCTGAGCTGGTGGTTGCTGGCACATCTGGAGGGGAGAAGAAAGATTGACCTGAGGACCGCCCTTCCCCCTGTGCCTGGGGGGGTTCTTCAGACTAGGGGATTTTACATATTGGCCCGAAGGTCCCAGCCTATGCACTTAATCACTACTGACCCACTCAAGGAGAAAAAGCAGGTACATCTTCCAAGTCTTTCACTGCCTGTCAGTTCTCCACTCCCCCAGATACCCAGGGGCTGGACTTGCATCTTTGCTGCTGGCGAAACTCACACTCACTGACCTGAGTGAGAAAAGAAAATAACAAATCCTCTCCATGGACATAACAGCTTGAACGACTAGATTACATGGATCGTATTGAGGCAGAATTCATGGAAAAACAGACTAGAGATTTGATGAAAATGTCATGAGAAGTCTTAAGGAGATAAGAGAATGTAAAAAAGATGTCTGGGAACTTTTTAAAAAGCCCCCACCCCAAGTCCACACTGAAAGTTAGGAGGTGAACATCAGGACAATAAAATTGATCACCTGAAAGACTGAGTGCAGGGAACCGTCTGCAATACAGAGCAAAAACACAGTGTCATATTTGTTGAGATCTTATATGTGAAACTTCCAAATATTTAAATTAGATTCTTCTTACTGTATATGTTACCAAAAATTTCCTAGACCTGCTCTTATACTGAAAACAGATTCTTCTCAATAGTCATATATATATATATATATTTGTATATATATCTGACATGACAAATGTGACAGTAACAAAAGAAGTCCTATCCCTGTTAGGGACTGAATGTATTCCCCCTGAAATTCCTATGTTGAAGCTCTAAGTCCCATTGGGAGGGTGTTTGGTGATGGGGACTTTGGGCAG
This sequence comes from Eumetopias jubatus, assembly GCF_037043125.1. Lineage (NCBI taxonomy): Eukaryota > Metazoa > Chordata > Mammalia > Carnivora > Otariidae > Eumetopias > Eumetopias jubatus. Next base: position 181,260,797 of record NW_028274809.1, on the reverse strand, counting down.
CAATTAAGGTTAGATTAGATCATGAGGGTGGGACCCTCATGATGGAGTGAGTGGTCTTACAAGAAGAGGAAGAGAGAGATATTTTTCTCCCCCTTGCAGTCAGCTGAGGAAAGGCCACGTGATGACAAGGGAAGAAACCAGCTATCTGCAAGCTAAGGAGAGAGCTCTCACTAGGAACTCCATTGATTGGCACCTTAATCTTGGACTTCCCAGCCTTCAGAACTGTGAGAAAATAAATTTCTGTTGTTTCAGCCACTCAGTTTAGGGTTTTTGTTATGGTAGCCTGAGCCAACTAAGACAATACCTGATATACAATGACGGTAGTAAGGGGGGAATGCCCCCTGTATGCTGGACTAATTATGACCCTCATCATATCCTCCTGAGTGGGTGGGGAAACTGGAGATTAGAACAGTAAATACTGGGGTCCATAGAGGTTAAATGATTTGACCAAAATCAATAGGAAACGACAGTTTAGAATGCTTTTATTTCCAGTGCATTTCTCACAGTGTACCTTATTTTCTTAATTGATTTATGAAGAAATAATATATTTCTTTTTTATTTAAAAGCATCTATTAAAATACCTCAAACACCAAGGCAGAAGGTTGAATAGTTTGCCCGAATTCTTTCACTGGATTCAAGGACCAGGGGATTGCCAGCACCCAAATCTAATTATTAATCATTGAATTGAAAGGGTCAGTAGGATTGGTCTCCTAGAAGCCCAATATGATGGGTCTTAATTTGGAGGGAAATTTCAGTTTTAAGGTGACTTGAGATCACTCAATCAGAATGCTTTTAATTAATCAGATTAGAGCTTGTGAGGCACTTTCCATACACTGTTACATTTAGTTTGCACAACAGTGGATATGCTAATAATGATCTCCTTATCACAGAAGAGAAAACTGAGGCTCAAAGAAGTTAAATGATCTTCCCAAGCTCACTTAGCTGCTCTGTGACAGAATCCAAACACCAGTCATGATCAAACTCATGCTCTTTCTACAGGGCTTAGGAACACCAACAGGAAGAGACGGGCTCCCTCATAGGTACAGTTGTTTGCCATGGTTGATCTCATTCTTTCCTGACCCTTGACTCAATGCCAGCCGACTGATAATAACTGAGAACCGAGACTCTGACTCATAAACACCGTGTTGATATAGTTACTACATGCTTAATAAGCCTGAGCTGGTTATGATGACTGCAGCAAAAAGGCAGTCAGCTATGTGCATAATACACTCTTGGGGAAAGCTTAGAATGGGGCCACCAACCTCATGACATATAGGACATAAAAATCAGAAGGAAGAACCTGTTATCTGATCAAACAATTGAATATACTTGACCTTTGAGGAACCAGAGTAAAACAAAAGGAGTAAGAAGCTCAAACAGATTACTCCAAGCTACAACAGAAAAACGAGATGAACTTTACATGAAATAAAGGTCAAACTCAGCTAACTTAATGGACCCAGGGTTTCAGGTGAATAGTATGTACCCCCCCAAAAATGAAAACTTTAACTGAAGCCATGGTTGTAATTTAAAATACCATGAAACCATTAGGAACGCATCAAAAGTTAATTGATTTCACCTGAAAATGTATTACAACCTAATGAGAGAGCTGGACCATGAGTGAACACCGTGAATCCAAACAATGAAGACTCAATTTAGGGGGAAATCCGTGGAATCTAAGCCAAAGTTGTAGAAATCAAGGACAAGGCATGGGTGGTGCTGTTAGAATAAATCAGGCATGGGAATGGAATAAAGAGATGATACTTCGAAGCCGCAAGGCCAGGTGATCACAGATTTAAGCAATATATGGAGGAGGTAGGACAACTTGTTTTCAGCATAAAGGACTTTTCTTCAGAGCGAATGCTAAAAAAGTCTGTTTAAAGAAAAGAAAAGAAAAAGAATTTGAAGTAATTTTTAAGAGAGAGATGTTAGGGTTTTCCGAAGGAAAAATGTTGCCTGAATTTGTCAAAGAATGGAGAAAAAGATATTTAGCACATGGCACGGATGGGAAGCTTTCTACTGACCTTTCCCTATGAGAAAAAGGAAGCACACATTGTCAACACACTAATCTTTGCCTCAATAGAAAGCCTATTTTGGCTGAAATTAATATAACTATACTAGCTTTCTTTCAGATAATGTTTATCTGGCACATCTTTTCCCATCTGCCTGTGTTCAATCTTAATGATTTAAGTATTTCAGAGCACCTCTGTAAAAAGCATATGGCTACATTTTATAAATCCAGCCTGATCATCTTTTGCCTCGTAACTAAAGATAGGTCTGTTAAGGTTTAGTATAGCTACTGAATTTATAAATTAGTTTTATTTTTACCAGGTTATTTTGTGCTTGTGTTTGTCTTCCTTATGCCGGGCTTCATTTCTTCTCTTTTGTCACCTTCTTTTAGGTTCATTATTACTTTCTCATTCGGCCTTCTTCCTCTTGTATTTTATTTTATCTTATCTTTTTAAGATTTCATTTATTTATTTGAGGGACATCGTGCGAGCAAGGGGAGGGGCAAAGGGAAAGGAAGACGCCCTGCTGAGCAGGGAGCCCACTGAGGGCTTGATCTCATGACCCCGAGATCATGACCTGAGCCTAAATCAAGAGTCAGTCGCTTGACCCACTGAGCCACCCATGCGTCCCTTCCTCTTGTATTTTAGAAGTTATATACACTATATTCTAAAGTCAACCAGTATTTTTATCCTCCTCCCAAAACCCCGGACACTGAGGTGATTATCCACTCCCACCTTCTATGTTATCGTCATGTATCATATTTTCTAGCACCACAAGATATTTTAATTAATTTAATTAAGCCAATATTAGTGTTGGGTTAACCTCATTTGCCATATCCCTTGTTCTTTTAATCCTTCTTTTATCTCAGACTCTCCATCTGGGATCATTTTGTTCTGCCTGAAGGATAGCCTCCAGAATTTTCCTTACCATCTAAATGTTGCAAACTCTCAGTTTTCATGTTTTTTTTGACAATATCTTTGTTGCCCTCCTTTTTTTTTTTTTTAAAGATTTTATTTATTTGACAGAGACACAGAGAGAGAGGGAACACAAGCAGGGGGGAGTGGGAGAGGGAGAAGCAGGCTTCCCGCTGAGCAGAGAGCCCGATGTGGGGCTCGATCCCAGGACCCCGGGACCATGACCCGAGCCGAAGGCAGACGCCTAACGACTGAGCCACCCAGGCGCCCCTGTTGCCCTCCTTCTTGAGAACTGTTGTGATTGGCTTTGACTTCTACATTGGTGTTTATTTTCTCCCAGTCCGTTGTCCATATCTGTTCTTGGGTTCCCATGGTTGCCACTAAGAAGTGAGCTGTCCAATTAAGCACTAGCCCTGGGAAGGCTGTGTCTTTTCAAGACGGAGGCATTTAACATCTTCTCACGGTTATTCAGTTTTTATTTTGCTGTCCCAAAGTGGATCTCTTTATATTTGTCCTGCTTCATATTTATAGTCACATGGATACGCTCAGCTACTCTCTCTTCAAGTACCAATACTACCTGAATGTTTCTCTCTCCTTCCGGCACTCACCTTAGACCTCTGTTAGCCTTTCTCGTTCTGTCTTCCAGGACACTTAAACTCTCTTCCATGTTTCCCATCTCTTTATCTCTCTACGTTTCATTCTGTGTAGTTTGTTCAGCTCTGTCTTCCAATTTGCTATTCTCCCTTAGGTCATATTTTACCTTCCTTTTCTGGGAATGAAAGTAGTTCTTTCAGAATAAAACTGTATTTGGTTCTGCTGGGGAACTTGCACTACTGCCATTCTGGGATCACTTTAAACTACTTTTTTTTTTTTTTTAGAGAGAGCGCCCCTGCATGCAAGTGTGGGGAGCAGAGGGAGAGAGAGAATCTTAAGCAGACTCCACGCCCAGAGCAAAGATGATGGGGGTGGGGGAGATCTCACGACCCCAAGATCATGACCTGAGCCGAAATCAAGAGCTGGACGCTTAACCGACTGAGCCACCCAGGTGTCCCTACACTACATTTTTGACTTGATGTATTTTGGACAACATAATGTTGTGTGAATTAGGGCTGTAAACCATGTGAAGGCCAGCATGTGGTCACAAATTTTTAGGGGAGACTTTCCTCTTCTACTAAGTGACAAGGTACTAGACAATGCACGTCCTCACTGTCCCCAGGGGAGAGGGGCAGTGAGTTTATTTCTAGGGCACACCTTTCGAGAATAGCCTTTGGGGGTCCAGGGATTATGAAGGAGCTTCCTGCTAAATCACATCTTAGATAGAGTCTGGTCCTTGCCTCCTCTTTTCTAAGCCTTGCAAGACCTTGAACCCCGAAGCTCAAGTTCACAGGAAACATGCGCAACATGAAAACTGACTCTGCTTTTGTTTCTGGCTGCTTGTCTTTACTTAGTTTTTATTCTGAGGATTCCTTACGTTTTTGCCAGCTTGTGGATGCGTTTATTTTTTTATTTATTTTTTTAAAAGATTTTTTATTTATTTATCAGAGAGAGAGAGACAGAGGCAGGCAGAGGGAGAAGCAGGCTCCCTGCTCAGCAAGGAGCCTGATGTGGGACTCCATCCCAGGACCCTGGGATCACGACCTGAGCCGAAGGCAGACGCTTCACCGACTGAGCCACCCAGGTGTCCCTTGTGGATGCATTTAATATAATTTTTGTTTGTTTTTATCTCATCATTTTTAGTTGTTTTTTTATACAAATTTATTTTATTTGAGAGAGAGAGTGTGTGTGTGCACGTGCAAGAGCAGAGGAGAGGTAGAAGGAGAGGGAGAGAGAGAATCTCAAGCAGACTCCATGCCGAGTGCAGAGCCTGACATGGGCCTCGATCTCACAACCCTGATATCATGACCTGAGCTGAAATCAAGAGTTGGATGCTTAACTGATGTGCCACCCAGGTGCCCCAATCGTTTTTAGTTGTTTTAAATGGAAACTAGTTAAACTGGATATTTAACCCATTGTTATTTCTTCAAATTCCCAGGAACAAGAAGATAATACAGTATGGACATGGGGGCTGCTGCTGTGGAAAATTCTAGAAACCCACAAGAGTGGGCAATGGATGGAGCTAAGGCAGAGCCAACCTGCAACTCTCAGGATGACAGTTGTTGCTAGGGAACCTGCAATTCCCAGAGGAAGGCCCTGGGGTGAATCCATCTACAGGTTATGAAAAAGCGTGCACTTGCTTTATGATTGACAAGTGTTCATAATATCTGCCTCTAAATAAGTGCTTTATTATTTTATTCAGCAATCATTTAATAAGTGCCCATAGCACTCCCAGCTCTGGACACTTGGTGAATATCCGATGAATTTTCTGAATTAGCAGAACTATGGAAAAAAAACAGCCAGTTCACAGCCTCGGTTAATTAATCACCCATGTCATGGATTCCAAGCTTTTAAAAATGCAATAAAATTTGACACAATTTAAATCATTTCTCAATATATAAGAGGGACTAAATTTGTTACAAGATTTCATGCAATCTTTTGATTTCATTTTCCAAAATAGGGGGTATTTTCACCATCCCACACCTGAGAGAGAATACTGATCTTATTTCCCCTCTGCTTTAGACTCAAGCAATATTACAAAATTCCCCCAGCAAATGGATGTCACTGTATTGTTTTTAGCAATGTTAATGGAATATTTTTGCCCAGATCCAATGTGTTCTGGTGTTCAAATGATCACAGAAGTGGAACTCCCAGTTTTGATGGTAAGCTCAGCTGATACTGGATCCCAAATTCAGTTATAGAGTGTCTCAGACTTTGGTGATTTCCAGGTTAAATTTAGCTGGCCTGTAGGCCTCGGCATCTTTCTGTTCATATATCTCCACCCGTGACCTTTCCTCATGCAATCTATCTTGGGATTTTCTTTTCAAAACAGTAACAGAGCTTCACTTTTTTTTTTTTTTTTTTTGATGCAGTGTTCCATGATTCATTGTTTGCGTCTTAACACCCAGCACTCCACGCAGTATGCGCCCTCTTTAATACCCATCACCGGGCTAACCCATCCTCCCAGCCCCCTCCCCTCTAGAACCCTCAGTTTGTTTCTCAGAGTCCACAGTCTCTCACGGTTCATCTCCCCCTCCGATTTCCCTTTTTTCCCTTCCTGCCACAGCTTCACTCTTAAAGGCCCTCCCAAATGCATCCTCCAAACGCCAGCATCTTTCGAACGTACAGATGAGGATTCATGTGTGTGTTTTCCTTCTTTTGCTTCCCTCTCTCTTCCAACCTCTCCCTTCCTCCTGTTCTCCCCTCCTTTCTTGTCCTTGTGTTCCGGTCACTATTAAAGAGCTAATGGCTTTTTGGGGGTTATTCTTGGAGGATTTCATCTTCTCTTTTTCTTCCACTGAATTTTTATCTTACACCCTCACCTCTTTAAATTATTTTTTGGACATGAGAAAGATTCTTTCTAATTTTATTTTTTAATCCAGTTAGCCTGCAGCCCTTGAGTTTACAAGATCAACTGTTTTGGCTAATCTGATTAGTGATTATAGACAGGCAGTCTTTTTAAAATTATTATTCACTTAGCTCAATTGGCCAGTTGCTTTATATTGGGCAAACATGATCATAGAGAGAGTAGAGAGGTAATTATCTGTTAACTTCATTGTTTAGTCTACCCAAACTGTTGTTTTCTATTAATTTTTACTAGAGTTGATTTGAATGGGTTTTTGTTTTGTTTCATTTTGAGTCCGCTATTTGGCTTTCCCCGTTCCTAGTCTCTCTTTCCCATGTTATTTAGACTCTAGATCTAATTTAAATTAAATTTAAATTAATTACATTTGAAATTCGAGTCTTGGGCCATGCCAGCCACATTTTCATATGCTCAGTTAGCTACATGTAGCTCCTGGCTCTCGTACTGGATGGTGTAGATTATCGACGCAGAAAATTCTATAACTCAGCCCAGTTCTATATTCCTCCCAGTTCTTCCTTGAACCACAGAAGACAAAGTTTTAATGCTCATGAGGAGTAAACCTTTCCCTGTGTATCCATCCTGTATTTTCTTCTCAGATCCAAGGCATAATGTTCTGTCCTATTTCAGTCTTTGTCTGAGCTTCATGGCAACCCGTTGAAAGGTGTAACACAGAGTGTACCCCACGCACTATATTTCAGTGTACAAAAGCAAGAAGTCAGAATATGATGTTGACTTGGAAGGTCTAGAGAAGAATTTCCATTTGCAAATCAGATCACTGGTGAGCAGAGAACCGATTAGACAGTCACTGTACGAAGCCTCTTCCTGGGAGGAGTGTTCTGCAAGGTGCCGCGTTCTTTGCTGCCCACATGTATGTTCAGCAGCTTCTGTTCTGTAGGATTTGTGCTTTTACCCATATAGGTCGTGGTGGAATATCAAGTACAGGGGGCTGTATTTGTTTCCCAGGGTTCCCATAACATTACCACAACTAGATTGCAAACATAGCAATTTATTCTCGGACAGTTCTAGGGACAGAAATCCAAAACAAGGCGATGGCAGAGCTACTCTCCCTCTGAAGACTCCAGAGGAGGATCTTTCCTCACCTCTTCCAGCTTCTACTGTTGCCAGCCACCCTCGCATTCCTTGGCTCGAAGCTGCCTCTCTCTAGTTTATGCCTCCCTCATCATGTGGGTCGTCGTCCCCCTGGGTGCCTCGAGTTCCAAATTTCTCCTTTACAAGGACACCAGTCATTGGATTTAGGGCCCACCCTAAACCAGTATGATTTCATCTTAGTGTGATTACATCTGTAACTAAGATCACTTCACAGGTGCCAGGAGTTAGGACTTTTTGGAGGACACCATCTACAAGAGCAGAGAGCTTATGGGCTTCAGAGGGATTGTTTTTGCCTTTTTAGAAGGAGAGCAAGTAGCTGCTAAATTTTAACTGACATGGATCTGAAATAAAAATATGTATATTTTTTATTTCAGCTCTCTGTCAGTCACTATGTCACTGTGTGTGTATGTATGTAGTGTCTATTATACATGGAACATGCTATCAGCCCAAAGAAATGAAAGTTATAGTAATATAGGGCTTTGAAAGGGAGGCCGTTTAGCTGTTTAATCGACTCTGGGTAATAAAATCCTGAGTATAATAAGCAGATAGGTGCTATCCTGTGCAATGCCTATATATGCAACATTTAGGAGGATTTTTTAAACTTAATACTTCGTGAAAATATCAAAGTACTTTTTTGAGAATGGTTGGAATGAGAATTATTTTCTATTAGGCATACATGCACACACATATATACACAATATATACACACACATATGATACACATACACATATATGTATATATAAACCTATACATCTTTGAATGTTATATACAGTTAGATTCTTATATAAACTTTCAGTTCGTACAAAGACTCTGAGGAAAAGCCTTAACCAGTATGTTTTGGGAAAGGTCTTTATTCTGGTGGAGCCTTGGACCTTCTCCTCTTGCATTGTCTACGTTCCACCAATTCTTTCCACGTGTCCCATGATGTCTTATTTTGTGTCATTCTGCACTAGACAGGACCTTGAAAACATTGCTATATCTCCAAAGTGATCTTCAGTCAGAGCTGATCCAAAACAAAACCCACCTCGAATACAGTCATCATGCAGTCTTTACTCCCCTCCATATGCTCTGCCAAGCGCTGGTGCTTCTTTCTAAACTAGTTAAGAGGGTAACCTTTGGCTCCTTGACCTTGCAAGTTTCTCTTTAATATGAGCACAAAGTCCTGCCTACATCCTCTCCAACAGTTGCTCTGTCCTTGGGGTCAGCATCCTGCCCTGAGCTCACGGGAGGGGGAGGTTACTTTTTTTTTTTTTTTTTTTTTTGGTTACAAGAGCCACTTCCTGCTTAGAATCTGGGCCAAATCGTATGTGTAGCTCACTCTGACCAGTTCGGACTACCAGCGTGATGTTGCTAAATGCTGTGAAGTTTCGAAGGGCTGTCTTCCATCACAGAGCTTGCCGGGCACGTGTAAGGTCCGCAGAGGTGTTTTTCCAGAAGACTTTCGTGTCATCCAATTCATCATTCTGCAGCTTCTCTGTATGAGAGTTAGGAGTTCATTTTCCCATAAAAGAAACCCATTGGAATCATGTTCCCATAGATAAAGAACTCATGGTTAGTCAAAACAGCATTCAAGTCCTTTAATATTAATAGATTAGAAATTGAAGGGGGAATGGAAAGAAAGAAGAAATCACCCTCCTTTTTCTGTGTCAGGGGGAATGGCCACTTCTCTCCAAAAAAAAAAAAAAAAAAAAATCCAACTCTCAACTGTTGCGCTTGTTTTCTTTAAAGAGAGCTGACATTTCCAGGCCAGAATAGACTTATTTACAAAGGTACTCCACATTTCTTCCCACATTCCACTCAGGGTTAAGAGCATTCTGCAGAAGATGATAAGCAGCATGATTTGACTTCTCCTGAACCAAAGTGCCACTGCTGTTGTCCTACTCAAAGTCACTGTTAACCTTCAAAAGCTAAGCTGATCGGAACTTGACCCACATGCAGGAGACTTTATAATTTTAATATTCCCCATCAGTAAGAGTTTGCTTCGAATTGATCTCTGGCTTGACAGAGGCAACTTCTACTTATGTGCCAGGCTCAAGCAAACCTTGGTTGAAGTGTTCAGGGCAGGTCACAGCTATGATAAAAGCGTCAAGAGTCTTGGTCTCTGTGGAAGCCAGGAGATTAAAGGGAGCCTGCCCTCTAAGGCCTGTGTGATGGCAGTTAGGGAGGTAAAGGAGAACCTCTACCTGAAGGGTAACCCACAGAAGACACAGAGTAAGTCTGCACATCCAGTCCTCTCTCCCCATCTGGAGATTTTTCTCACCCGAGTCAAAATTGGACAATCTGAGTTTGGCTTTTCCCAAGGGCATGCTTGACATCCTGACTGACAAGACTTTGAAAGGTTTCAGTGGGCAAGTGGGATTGATGGTCACAAATGTAGTGGTAGGAGAACTGAAGAAATGAGAAGTCAATTTGCTTGGGAAGGAGGAAAAACAGTCACTAAAAGCCTGGGTTTCAGATTAGCCGGATCAATCTTCATGCTCTGGCTCCATCTAGGACTGCATAGTATGTGTTAAATGGTGAATATAATAGTATCCACTTAGTTAAAAAATGTTCAGGCAGTTGGGTTGTGAGCGTGTGTCAAAATTTTATGAAAACCTTGCAATGAGGTGGGGGGGGCAGTAATCCTCTTACAGGCCAAGGAGGATTCGCTTTTGGTAAAGATATTTCACAGGAAAAGACAATAAGCAGATTATCCTTGTTCGGCTGATTATTGAAAAGAAAATAAGTCATTAGGAACAGCCGCCAGACTGTTGACTGATTAGTCAGCTGTGGGGTGGGTGATGATTTCCTCGGGCAAGTCTTAATTCCATTAAAGCTAATCAGGGGACTACTCAAAAGGAATGAGATCTTGCCATTTGCAACGACGTGGATGGAACTGGAGGGTGTTATGCTGAGTGAAATAAGTCAATCAGAGAAAGACATGTATCATATGACCTCACTGATATGAGGAATTCTTAATCTCAGGAAACAAACTGAGGGTTGCTGGAGTGGTGGTGGGGGGAAGGGATGGGGTGGTGGGTGATAGACATTGGGGAGGGTACGTGCTATGGTGAGCGCTGTGAATTGTGCAAGACTGTGGAATCACAGATCTGTACTTCTGAAACAAATAATGCAACATATGTTAAGAAAAAAGAGAAAGAAGAAGATAGCAGGAGGGGAAGAATGAAGGGGGGGAATCGGAGGGGGAGACGAACCATGAGAGACGATGGACTCTGAAAAACAAACTGAGGGTTCTAGAGGGGAGGGGAGTGGGGGGATGGGTTAGCTTGGTGATGGGTATTAAAGAGGGCACGTTCTGCGTGGAGCGCTGGGTGTTATACGCGAACAATGAATCATGGAACACTACATCAAAAACTAATGATGTAATATATGGTGATTAACATAACAATAAAAATTTTAAAAAAAGCGCTAATCAGGGGACTACTTAAACATTTGATCAGTAAAATCCCAGTATCTTTTTGGAAGGAGGCTATGAACTGCGTCATGCAGACCAGGTTTGGGACAATTTTTTTTTCTATTTATAACCTCAGAGTTGTTGTGAAGACCAAACAAGATGGTACAGGAAAGAAAGATGCCTTAGTCCAGTGGCTGATGGATAGAAAGTGCTTGATTAATGCTCATGGTCAGGTGGTTGTTTCTGGAACAATACTCTCTTCACTCCCAACTTTGAATGGGCTCTAAGTCTGGTTAAGGAGTGCCTCCTAAGAATACCATGCTGATTCACTCGATTCTTTATTGGTTGCTAGAGAAAGAGACCCTGGATACAAGGTCCTTTATGAAGCAGGGTCTCCTCAATACCGTTTTTGACTCTTACGGATCTTTAAAGGTAAATCTGAAGCCTCATTTGAGGGGTTAGAAAATTTAACATATCAAAGGAATCAGAATTTGATGGTTGCAGACCGGCAGCTGGGAGAGGAGATATTGGAAAAAGCCAGAGGCAAGCAGACGGCACTAGGCTCAGCCCGAGGGATTCTGTGGCCAGTGAAGAACATCCCATTTTGGGAAATGGCTGTCTAATTCTTAGTACAATGATGTCAAATACTGCATTTAAAATTTTTGCTGGTCCTTGGTTTCTCTTGGGCAACAATCCTTTTCTGTCACTATAGCACTAAAGAGCTTCCTCATTTACCCCAAATGATCACTACACGGGGCTATGGGGTGCAGCCTCTGAACTAATTAGTTTGGTTGTGTTTGGCCTCCGAGAGGTCACCCTGTAGTATGATGAACACTTTCTAATGGAAGCACTCAGAAACATGCTTGGAGCCATGTCTAATTTGAGAAATGGGTTTTGTGGGCTCCTGGGCGATACCCCCTTTAGTGCTGAGCTTGAATGAACCATAATTTTCTGAGATCCAGTATGAGAGAACTCTGGGGGGTTTTTTTTGTTTTGTTTTGTTTTGTTTTTTAAATAAAAGGATTCTTTTTAAAATAAAGTCAAGCAGGGGAGAGATGATTAAATGCTATTGTGAAAGTCCCTAATCTTCTCATTATCCACAATTCTATTTCCTAGGGGAAATTGATGGGTATCCCTTCCAATGTTTTTTCAGCCTCTACGAACATATTTCTATTATACATAATTCATGTATACTTTTATATACAAATGAAAGTATTTGCATACTCTTGCAATGAGTTTTTTGGCATTATTTCATTGACACAAATGCAGCATATTCTCAGCAGACAAGCTGGAAATTTATTTTCCTTTGCTTTACTTGTTAACCCAAGAGCATGCATTTTTGCTTACCTTTTTGCTTACCTTTCCTGATTAAGAGTGAAAACCAAACTTAGATTGGTAGACAACTGAACTCAGTACAACGGAAATAAAAGCATGAACTGAGAATTTACAAGTTCCTAGCAAGTGGGCCCAGGTCAGGACTTGAAGCGTGAGTTAGCATTCCTCAAGCAGGAAAGAACTGGGAAGGAGAGAGAGACTTCTAGAAAAAGTAACAAGTGGGAACAAAGCCTGGCAAGCACATGGATGTTGATCTGAATTTGGAAGTGAAATAATGGATGTTCTACAACCTGAGTCATTCTGAACGGAATTCACAGAGTTCACTCTTGGGTGATCTCGAACACTTCCTAGGTGATCTCATGATATCCTCATGTAGTGAGTTAAGGTTTTGCTTAACAGAGTTAAGTTTTCTCATTAAGATTTCTCTATTCCTCCTCTCTGTCTTCAGTATGTATTATGGTGAAGGGACCACACTTAGAGAAAATGAACTCAGGGAAAATTTCAGGGAAGCATTCTTCATCTTTGCCGAGAACCCCAGGACAAATCTTCTGTTAAGAAAACCCCCAAGGGGAGATGTATCGGAGGTTGTAAATTGAAATGAGTTACAATGTCCTCCTTTACTTTCAAAACAAGTATTGGGCTTTCACTGACCTAACCACTTTTTTCTGGAGTCTTGCCTTAGGCTGAAAGCCATGGGAGATTCTCCACTAGGCAATCTCCTTTAAGAATTATGTCTGCTCTTTAAAATATGGTTTCACTCATATGAGAAATATAAGAACCAGTGCAGAGGATCATAGGGGAAGGGAGGGAAAATGGAATGGGAAGAAATCAGAGAGGGAGACAAACCATGAGAGACTCTTTAACTATGGGAAACAAACTGAGGGTTGCTGGGGAGGGGGGCATATTTTCTTTTTTTTTTTCTTTTTTTTTAAAGATTTTATTTATTTATTTGAGAGAGAGAATGAGATAGAGAGAGAGCATGAGAGGGGAGAGGGTCAGAGGGAGAAGCAGACTCCCCGCCGAGCAGGGAGCCCGATGCGGGACCCGATCCCGGGACTCCAGGATCATGACCTGAGCCGAAGGCAGTCGCCCAACCAACTGAGCCACCCAGGCGCCCAGGGGGGACATATTTTCTTTTTTCTATTTTTTATTTAAATTCAATTAATTAGCATATAGTGTATTATTAGTTTCAGAGGTAGAGTTCAGTGATTCATCAGTTGCACATAACATCCAGTGCTCAGTACATCCCGTGCCCTCCTTAATGCCCATCACCCGGTTACTCATCCCCCCACCCCCCTCCCCTCCACCAAACCTCAGTTTGTTTAGTATGATTAAGAGTCTCTTATGGTTTGTTTCTCTCTCTGATTTCATCTTGCTTTATTTTACCCTCCCTTCCCCTATGCTCCTCTGTTTTGTTTCTTAAATTCCACATATGAGTAAAATCATATGATTATTGTCTTTCTCTGATTGACTTATTTTGCTTAGCCTAATACCTTCTAGTTCCATCCTGTATAATCCAAATCTTTAACTACATTGTTTCTTGTTACTAAAATTGGGGTTCATCAGGACTTTGTTTCTTACTGATTTCCTCACTTTTAACTTTATGGTTAGTCAAAATGAATTTTTACGAACTTCCGAATAGCTCCATTGTCTTCTTCCTTTTGACTGTTACTATACGAATTCAAGCCCCCTTATCCTTTACCTTGACCTTTTGAAGTGTCTTCCTACCTGGCTTCCAGTCTCCTGAAAAATTTGCCAGTTTTCCTTGTTGTCAGTGTTACCTTCCGTAAGCATGATGCTCGATGGCCTGTCAAGACCAGGCATGGGAAGTTCACAAGACACACCAGCTGCTGCTTCTCCCCTCGGTCCCTCTTCCTTTGAGCACTGCTTACATCGCGAGTTAATTCTGAGTTCATTTTTTGGTTACTTACTTCCATTTTGCTACTGAGCTTGCTTTGCCTGGTATTATAGTTGCTTCTGTAGCAATCTTTTCCTGCCCCAGACCACAAGCTCTTTGAAGGCAGAGGGAGCCCTCCCTCCGACTTTGAAACACCTGCAGCGTCTGGTATGATGGGTCATATATATGGCCGTGCAGGCCTTGGACAGCACAATCCGGGGGTGGCTATTCTGAGATGGCGGTGAATGGTTCCCCAGGAGTCCCGTAAAGAGATGGCCGTGTTTAGCACAGTCACACACACAGAGCAGATTCTCCATGGGTGCTCAATTCAGTTGAATCTAAATTGAGATTCAGCCATGAAAAGTGTTTCTGCAGCACTAAAATCTCTCACCTTCTAACCTGGACTTACACCCTGATCTTAAATGGAAGCAGACAATCTGGGGAACAGATGCTGAGGACAATATCTCCGCCCAGTTCAGCAAGCCTTGGAACAACAGCAGGGTCTGTTAACAATCTGCCCAAGATTTAGGGCACATCCCCAGCCTTTGGCTCCTCAGAACAAAGGGCTTCCCTGCTGCTGTACTGTGTAGTGGTTATCAGTCCTGTGGATGCACGGTACCATTTTTTGGCTCCCAGGACTGCCTATGATTGACAACGTGAAGCTAAGAATTTCAGCAGAAATATGTTTCACTGCCTTACTCTGAAGGCTGACAGGCAAGATACGAACTAATTGGTTATATTTTCTGATGGGTACTCTCTTCCTTCAAAATAAAGAATAAATGCTGTGAATTGACTCCCTGGAATGTTCTAATTGGAACCTTTTCCTGTGGGCATGAGCCACTTCTAGTTTATCTTCATTGAGTCCCTATTTCCTTTTGCCGTGGTGCGTCGTGTGTAACTGGAAGACAAAATCTTGCCTTTGAGTGTTTGGTGGGGTTTGTGTTACATGGCTAGCCCCACCCTTAGAGCTGCCATCAAGAGAAAATGATGAGTTTGAACCTAGGAAAGATGAACAAATAATGGGGTTCCATTGGCTTTTTTTGGAGATGCTGCTTCTGTATGAAGAGGAGTCCTGAACAAGGCAATAGCTAAGCTTTACTGAGCAAATACAAGGACTGGCTGCCATTGGTCATACAGCACAAAGGGAAGTGTCTTGCACCACTATGGGGTGTCAGACTAGGAGAAATGTCCGTAATGAGCTGCCCAAGGATTTGCTCAAGAGGGAAACACAGGGGGCAGATGATCAACTTAGGAATGCATACTAACTGTAAAGTTTCCTGTGGGAAAAATAAGCAAATATTTAAAACATCAGAAAGAAAATGCCCTAGGGAATGTCAGCCTCTCTTAAATGCGGTATGTCTTGGCGTAGGTACAAGAAGGGGGCCAGAGTTATTACTACCCCCACACAGGGTAAATGTGGCCCAAAAGGTCAACTCAGGCAGCCAATCACATCCAAACTCACTCATGGGGAGAACAAAAGTGATGATGTTGCTGATTTGTATCTTTAAAAATCCTGAAAACAATTTTAGTTTACTAGTATTTAAATTTGGAGCAAGAATAAGAAGGAAAGAGGAAGGCAAGAAGCTAGGGCTAAGAAGATTCTTTGGCTGCCTCCAGTGTGGGAAAGGGCAACAATCCGAAGGAAAACAGCGGGGGCCACGATGTGTATCTGGGGGGCTCCGAGGGCTGCTCAGTACCAGCTGAGCTTGAGGAACCCGGAGAGCAGAGGCTGCAGGAAATCCTGAACTTTGCTCGTGTTAACTCTGGACTGCATCCCAGGCCTGGGAAACCCTAATTCCCAGGCCCACGCTGCAGAGACTTCCCTGGCGAATGAGGGAGGTGGAGAAGGGGTGTATCCACTTCAGGCTGTAGGAACCAAATGTTCATCCAGCCCCCCGTGGAGCTGCGGGACCAAGTCATCCTCAGTGCTGCTGAAACGTGCCCCCCAGACCATCACGGAGGCTTGGTAACGCTTCTCTAATCTCACCACCGCCCCTCAGTTCACATGGTACCTGGGGTTCTTGGCTTGGAGAGTAGGTCACCCAGCTCCTTTAGCTCCTTCACACCTCTGAGAGATGGCAGTAGAGGTTTTGTTCTGGCCAGCACTTTGTTCAGGGCAGGAGAGATGGTGGCTAGGTGTCAATGCTAAGTTCTCAGTCTCGGTACCATGCCCCTGGAGTGGTTTTGCGAATGATCCAAGCTGCTTGGCCAAACCAGTTAAGTGTGTGGGAAACTTATTTGTCATGATTCTCAGTGTGTTCAGTGTATGCCTCAAACTCAAGTCCCGACCCCAGGCCCGGCTTTCTTGCAGAGTTTTGTGCCACTGGGTCGGCCTTGGCAAGTGCAAAGGAGTATTTTCATGTGGGACCGCTGAGTGCTCTGATCAGAATTTCTGAAGCCCTGGGTCCTTCTGTCTGTTATGAAAATGCCCAGGGGAGTAAGGGAGGGTGAGAGGATCGTTGCCTGGCTCACACGTTTCTGGACCTGCTGAGAAAATGTCGATAGCCGTTTGGCCAGCCTGTCTCCAAGTGGCCAGCATCAGTCACCTTCTGTGTTCCGTCTCTTGCGTTTATGGGTGGACCACGTCACCACCTCCACTTGGCCCTGTGTAATATAGCAAAGGTGCACACAAGAAGGCAGGGGATGGATTGCTACCAGCACAGTGCTAACCATTTCAAGCCCCGGCAAAGCTGAGTTTTCAATAAATGACTTCTTTTCCTTTCCTCCCTGAGGTGAGGGTCAAATAGCTAACGACTTTTCTAGTGCCTTGGCAATGTTTCTTCTGATAATGTTGAATGTTAAGGAAAGAGCTCATTTTCCCACCAGTTTCCCACCGTTTTCCCCCATCAGTTTTCAGGTATCAATAGATATTTCAAACGCCTCAAGAGATATTCTGCTCGAAGACCCCCCTCCCCCTGCCCTGCTCAGCTTAGTGCTCTCTCTCACCTTTCCTTCCTTTATTTTCTCTATAGAATTTAGAGAATCTGGCCAACTACATGTTAACATAAACAAAAACTTTTGCCTCCCTTTCTCTCTTACACACACACACACACACAACCATAATGTTCATGAGGGCAAGAATTTTATTTTATTTTTGTCTGTTTTGTTCACTGCCACATCTCCTGTACCCAGAAGAATGCTTATCACAGAATAGCCGCTTAATAAATAATTGTTGAACGAATGAAAGTCTTGGAAGATAGTGTTTTCTCTGCAGTGAAAATGTTTACCTTCTCTCTCAGCCTGCACACCTGGAAGCCAGGTCACCTGCCTTGTAGTGAGGTCTCACCCTTCACAGAGCAAAGTCTGAGAGAGGCCTGGCAAATAGCTCAGGGACACAGTGAAGCCTGAGGGTCAGAAGCACTGAGAGACCTTTGGGCAACTCTGGGGTCAGTCTTCATCTACCAAATCAATATCCCGGATCTGGGAAATAGATGTGGAGAACAGTGTGATATGAAATTTCATGTTTGCCAGGCACAAATGCCAAGTGCCTTTCCTTCTTCTCTTCCTCGGACAGTTCAGATCAGGATTTTCAGCTAAGTGAAGGAGAAAGATAAAGAACAAAATCCCAAACAAAGCCAGTTATGGACAAACACTGTACAATTCCACAGTAAGTAAACATTTTGTGTTTCTTTAAGGGGAAATTTTTTGCAGAACGATGGTGTTGGGTCTAAGTCCTTCCCTAGGTGGATATATGCTTTGCACACAAACATATGGTTTCTGTCACAACTAGTCAACTCTGCTGTTGTAGCATGAAAGCAAATGATATATATGTTAATGAATGACCATGGCAGCACCCAAAAAAAACTTTATTTACAAAAATGGACGTAGGCTGGATGGGACTCTTAGGCTGTCGTTTGCTGGGTCTTGCTCACTGCATTGTTGCCATATAGTCAGATTCTAGAGATGTGATTCAGATAAAACTATTGTTTTGGTTTCAAATTCCCATGCCGTTAGTATACAAAGATTTAGGAAAGTACGGGTTGGTCAAAGAAGACCGACTCCCAGTTTTAAGATGGATAAGTTCTGGGGATCTACTGTATAGCATGGTGATTATAGTTAATAACACTGTAGTATGTACTTGAGCATTATTAAGAGAGTAGATCTTAAAAATGTTCTCACCACAAAAATGACATGGAAGTCATGTGAGATGATGAAGGTGTTAGCCAAGGCTATGGTGGCAATCGTTTTTGCGACATATAAGAATATCAAGTCAACACGTTGCACACTTTAACCTTACACAATATTATATGTCAATTACATGGCACTAACGCTGAAATAAAATCAAGAAAATTAAATATTTGTTTTCAGAGTTTATAGGTATTGTCTGTGGGAAGGTCAGTCTACTAAAAGTTACTAAAACATCTTTTAAAAAAGAAAAGAAAGTACAGGCTTATAAAGGCACTCACTGTTTATTTACAGCTTTTCAGCAGGCATTTCTGTCAGGGTGAAGGATTCAGGTTATACTGCAACTTCGTCTCTGTGACCGTAACTGTCACATCTATGGGATTGTCCCTGGGTCCCAGTGGAGATGGCTTCATTCTGTCTCCAGATGTTTCCTACACACCATTTAGTGCAATAACCAGGGAACAAAATGACCTCCTGGCCCCTAACCACAGGTTCTCTTTATACCTGGAGGCTATAAGGCTATCTTATGACCCCCAGCTTGCCCTGCTTATGGCATAAAGAGAACAAGACTATCTTGTGTTGGTTCTTTGTTCAGGGGTCATTGTTCTGACATCCCCATCGCCCATGCTCCATCTCTTTCCCACTGGTGTGAGCTCTCCCTTAGCTTCAATCTATTAGTAGTCTAGCTGACTCCTGTGTTGGCTATTTGTCTCCAAATATCCCTCTCCAGACCCACTCTCCCTCTTCTCCCACTGTTCTCCACCCTGGAAGCCTGACTGTTCTGGACTACATCGAAGCCATCTCAATCTTCCTTGCTCACTTTTGGGTCCAGCCAAAAAGGATTCCTAACAAGAGATCTGGGGAGGGAAAGAGAGTGAGGATGGGGTATTTATTCCCCCAATTCTCTCCCTGTAAGGTCACCTTGGGAGGACCCCATTTCTTGATTGAAGATGGATGCTCCTCTCAAAACAACCAAGAGCCTTGAACCTTCTGGGTGCTGTAGCCACCCCCCACCCCCATCTCTGCCCCAGGTCTAGGGCCCGGCACAGGGCTACTGCTTCTAGTGCAGGTACCTACCCTCTCCCTACGCTCCCCTACACTCCACCCACAGCTTTGTACCTTATCACTTTATAAATAAATCGTCCTGGACGGTCTTCATTGGGTGGTACCATCTGTTCCCGTGCAGACACTGATTGATGAACCAGATGTGGACTGTTGACTGCACCGTTACCGTGCCCTCTGGCAGAGAGCCCAGAGTCTTGGAGAGACTTCTAGAAGTTTCTTACAAAAGCATCTCTAATTGTTCAGTCATCCAAACGTTGAATCCCCCTGAATACAGTGTTCTCCCGACAAGAGTAGACACGCATAAGCCTCAAATAGATGTCATGTTGATCTGCAGGGTGTGACACATGGTGGCCAGTCTACAGGGCCATTAGTATGACCATGAACCAAACAGTCCCAGGAGTTCCCACTCCCGAGGCAGAACTCACATAGCCTTAGCAACTCAACACTACTGAATCTCAAGCCAAGCACAGTTCTCAAGCAGCCTTGTAGATCCCAAAGGAGAAGGTAGACCCTAGAACAGTTTCTAGAAACAACTTGCAGAGTTTAGTTTAGCTGGAAGATCTCACCATCAAGGGCCCCTTAAAGAAGTGATCTGTGTGGTGGTTAAGGACAGATTCTGGAGCCAGCTGTATGTTCCATCCCAGCTTTGTGACCTTCAGAACATACCAGTGATATGACCTTAAGCAAAATGGCTTCACTGTCATCAGTCTGTTTCCTCATTTCTGAAATAGGGGCTGCTGTGAGAATTTAACTGGTTAATATTTGTAAAATATTTAGAACAGCACCTAATACATAGTTAAGTACAATAGACATTAACTGTTACTGTTATTGAAGTAGAAACTTCCCTTACCATCATTTGTGGTGAAATCCGCTTGGTTAGGCTTGGAAGACCTCTCACCCCCAGATGTACCCTCCTTTTTTTTTTTTTTTTTTTTAATTAAAGGACCACTAGGTCCTTTAAGGCACAATGACCTGGTATGCTCTGCAGAAATTTTCATATTGGGTCATAATTTCCTGGTTTAATTCAACTCTCAGTCAGCAAAGGTAGAACGTACCCATCCTTACTCTGTGTCTTATGCTAGAGAAGGCAGCCGTGAACAAGAAAGGCCCAGTGCTGACCTTCATGAGAGTGAAAAAACACAGCTAGGGCTGGGAGTCAAATGTCTTCACAACTACATTTAATTTAAAACAAGCCACTTGAGAAAATTCAGCTGTAAGCTTGGCCTTCTCTCATCAACCTGAGCTGCAATCAAGCTGTGACTAACTCAGACTTTTCCCATCAAGACCCTTAGGTTCTCTCTGTAGATTCCCTTGATACAAGAGTAAATAGACTATCACAGGACCTTAGCACCTCTACTCTGGAAGAGTCTTCTAGAAGCATGAATGGATTTTCAGTTTAAAGTGCTTAAAATCAGGAGAAAAAGACTTTTGATTACTTTTTCTATGATGAACATATACTGGTTTTCTTTGGAGAACTAAAGATCTTTCAATTAAAAAAAGTTTACAGTTGCAATAGAGAGTGTCCTTCTTAAAGTCTCGGAAAGCACATCAGAAATAAGACACATCACAAGTAGACACTAATCACACTCAAATAATGTGTCTAAAAACAAGTGGGAAAATTCTTTTTTTTAAAGATTTTATTTATTTACTTATTTGAGAGAGAGAAAGAGAGAGAGAGAGCACGAGAGGGGGGAGGGTCCAAGGGAGAAGCAGTCTCCCTGCTGAGCAGGGAGCTCGATGCGGAACTCCATCCCGGGACTCCAGGATCATGACCTGAGCCGAAGGCAGTCGCTTAACCAACTGAGCCACCCAGGCACCCAAGTGGGAAAATTCTTAAGTGTTCATGCTTTCTTTTTTATTTTTTTACATTTAAAAAATTTTTTATTTTAATTTTATTTTTTCCAGTTATTTTATTTATTTATTTTTATTTTATTATGTTATGTTAGTCACCATACAGTACATCATTAGTTTTTGATGTGGTGATCCACGATCCATTGTTTTCGTATACCACCCAGTGCTCCATGCAGTACCTGCCCTCCTTAATACCCATCACCGGGCTAACCCATCCCCCCACCCGGGTCCCCTCTAAAACCCTGTTTGTTTCTCAGAGTCCATCGTCTCTCATGGTTCATCTCTCCCTCCGATTTCCCCCCCTTCATTTTTCCCTGCCTTCTCCTAATGTCCTCCATGCTCTTCCTTATGTTCCACAAATAAGTGAAACCATATGATAACTGACTTTCTCTGCTTGACCTATTTCACTTAGCATCATCTCCTCCAGTCCCATCCATGTTGATGTAAAAGTTGGGTATTCATCCTTTCTGATGGCTGAGTAACATTCCATTGTATCTATGGATCGCGTCTTCTTTACCCATTCATCTGTTGAAGGGCATCTCAGCTCTTTCCACAGTTTGGCTATTGCGGACATTGCTGCTATGACCACTGGGGTGCATATGGCCCTTCTTTTCACTACATCTGTGTGTTTGGGGTAAATACCCAGGAGTGCATTTGCTCGGTCATATGCAATTTTTTGAGGCACCTCCACACTGTTTTCCAAAGTGGCTGTACCAACTTGCATTCCCACCAACCGTGTAAGAGGGTTCCCCTTTCTCCACAACCTCTCCAACATTTGTTGTTTCTTTCCCTGTCCATTTTTGCCATTCTAACTGGTATAAGGTGGTATCTCAGTGTGGCTTTGATTTGAATTTCCCTGATGGCTAATGATGGTGAACATTTTTTTCATGTGTCTGTCAGCCATTTGTATGTCTTCTTCAGAGAAGTGTCTTTTCATGTCTTCTGCCCATTTTTTGACTTGATTATTTGTTTTTTGGGTGTTGAGTTTGAGAAGTTCTTTATAGATCTTGGATACCAGCCCTTTATGTTCGTGCTTTCTTTTTCAACTTTGAGAACCGAGAGCCCCAGGATGAATGGGTAGACAGTTGAAGGTCATTCAGGCAGGCTCAGGTAAGAAGTAAGAACATGTAGAAGCGAGCTGAAGATGCCAACAAAACTACTTTGACCATAAACCAAACCATAAGATCTTCAAAAAAATGCATTTAAAATAGTACAACAACATTTCTTCACTTGCTTGGTTGTAGAAAGTTGAAGTCAACACTTAAAATCTAACTAAACTCATCCATCCCCCTTCCACTTTTGCTCTCTAGCAGGAGAGAAGGTCCCTGCTTCTACCAAAAGGATCAATGGAGGGTAATGCTTGGTTTACCTGGATCTCCCAGATAAGCCTTTTTTTTCTGTCTGAGGTCTGAAAAGCAGAGACTGTATTCTACTTAATCTTGATGTCCAGAGAGCCATGCATAATGTCTTTACATAGTCATTGCCGAATAAACTGTGATGGAGAAATGGGTGGATGAACGAGTGAAGATGATAAAATTTGGGATGAAGGAGGCATAAACTTCCAGTTGCAAAACAAGTAAGATACAGAGGTGAAAAGTACAGCATAGGGAATAGAGTCAATAATATTATAATAATGTTGTAAGGTGACTGCACTTATTACGGTGAACATTGAGTAATGTAGAGAAATGTCAAATGACTATGTTGAACATCTGAAACTAATATAACAATGTATGTCAACTATACTTCAATAATAAAAATCTGAAAGACACTGATGTATGCAATATGTTACAGGAATTTAGAGAAAAAGCTCAAAATTTCTTTAATTTTCATTTAAAAAATTTGGGATTAAGGAAAGGAGTTAAGACAACTAGGAGAATGCTTTCACTATTATTTGCAATAAAGGGTATAAGGAAAGGAACACATTTTCTGTACCAAAATGAGCTCTGTTTAGGACATAAAGCATTTGTGGCTCAGGGGAACGTCTATGAGTCTTGGGCAGTTGTAAACGTCTGGGCTCATGGATAAAACTGAGGGTTTGGACTAGGTGATCTCCAGGTTACCTTCAAGTTCTACGATACTAGGTATAATGATTAAGGATGAAGCTGACTAGAATTCACCAAGGTCTAACAAAGTTTAAAATGTGGGAATGCTAAGTCATCAGTGAGGAGACAACTGTGTGTTGATATATTAAAATATCCAGTTTTCTGATGCCTTCTTCCACTCTACAAAATGATGTGTGCCATTTATGCTTAAATTAAAGTGAATAAATTGATCTATCGTTAGCAGACTGTTCTTGAGATTCTCGTCCAACATATTGTGAAACTTAGCTGGACGTTATTCTTTTAATATCTGTAGCTGGATTCTAAGAGAGATTGGGAATGACTTCCGAGAAATTTTTCAACTAGGGCAGGCCTGGTGGGTTGATTACCCCATTTACCTCTTACAGATCAACAAGATCTCTCAAATCTCTTTCAACCCTTGGATTCTTTGGTTTTAGTTTCTACCTTCCACCTTGGAGCCAATGTTTCCATCGTCCAGGCCCACCACTTTGCAAGCTCTACAGCTCTTTCTGCCAAAACCAAATGCTATCTTTTTTCTCCCCCTGGACGATTAACTCCCACAATCTTGGACCAAAATATACATCTAGACGCCAGCAGTGAATGCTTTAGCTCCTCTTCTATCAACATTGTCCCTCTGCCCAGGGCTAAAAAAAAGTCAGAAAGATCAGTGCCAAATAACACTGAGCCTTTCATATTGATTCTCCTTCTTAAAATTAATTTCTTTACCGACTTCTGAATATTTTATTTGTATTGTCTCCTTTTTTTCTTCCTCTTGAGTTCCCTAACTACTTTCTATCTTCTCTAACACTGTAAAGACAAGGGGCGTGGATTTAAGGTTTGTTCTGCTCTGTCCTATTTATTTGCCCAAGTCCTGGAGATTTCTGACTTTCTAAAGGTCAGTGTGTACATTTACAACACAAATACCCAAAATAAAAATAACACACTATTTGATTTTTATTCACTTTTCGAGGCAACTGTCCAAAACAGGGTCATTTAAAATATCTAAGTCCTCTCTGTATATTCACATAGTCACCGCGCCCAGCAAAATCTGCCCCAATTTGTTTTTGACCAGTACAGAAGATTCCCAAAGTATTGTAATTTGTTTTTTTTTTTTTTTAAAGATTTATATTTATTTATTTGACAGAGAGAGAAAGAGAGCACAAGCAGGGGGAGCGGCAGGCAGAGGGAGAGGGAGAAGCAAGTTCCTCGATGAGCAGGGAGCCCGATGCGGGGCTCCATCCCAGGACCCCGGGATCCTGACCTGAGCCGAAGGCCGACGCCCAACTGACCGAGCCACCCATGCGCCCCTCTTTTTTCAATAGCTGTCATTATAACATTTTTGTCACAAACTCTTACTCCAAAAGGACACAGAGAGCCATAAAATGAAAATGACCAGGGTTTCATTTACTGTTCAATGCCAGCAATGTTCGAATGGGCAACCTGAGACCCTGTACGATCTTGGGCTACTGTTCGAATCTACAGAGACTCAGATACAATCTGTGATTCACAATCTAAGATTATGTTCGGAGCACTTTCAGATAAGGAACATTTTATTAAAAGATTTGAGTTATTTGGGAATGTGTCCACAGTCTTTGGTGGACGCACTGGTGAATCAGAATAACCAGTTTACCAGAAAACTCAATTTCTCACTCCGCTGGGGAGAAAGGAGGAATGCGGTGGGGCAGGTAGGGGCAGAGCAGAAAACCCCAAAGAAGCCAAACTAGCAAGTCGAGCTTTGAACGCACCCTCTGGTCTGCTAATTCCAATTGTAGCCATTTGTTTTCTCGCAAACTCTGTCATAAACCTATTTTTTCTGTGCTGCTGTGAGAGTATGTTTTATCTTCTAAATACTACACTTCTTTAAATTGCGCAGTGCTATCTTTCCATTTAAAATTTTGTCCCTAAAATTTAGTTCTCTGGGGGCAAAGCCTGGGTTTTCTGGTGCTAGCCGCAGGTATGCCAGGAATTACCCAAAGCAACACGTAACAATTGTCTCCATTGTTTAGTTGAGATAGCCGAGGTGGGTAGAAGTGAAATAATGTGGACAAAGTCAAGATCTACACTTAGCAAGCGAGTAAATTGGAATTTTCACCAAGATCTGATACGTGCTGAGGGCCATGCTCAATGCCTCAGTAGGATAGGAAATTATTATATACAGGTACTCTCTAATTTTCATTTGATAGAATTTTCATTAACAAGAATCCAGATAACTGTGACTCGCAATTATTTTTTTAATTGAATTTCTTTTTTAAGAGAGACAGAAAAATTACAGGAGTCGTAACTTTATTAATAGCAATTAAAACATAAACATGTATATATACAATTCCAGGGAATATTCTGTCATTCCCCTGAAACATATTAGGTCTAACATTCTATTCTCTAATATTTATAAATATTACAGAATGATTAATATTTTCGGAGATAGCCCCAAGCCTTTTAAATAATTCAAATCAATGCCAAAACATTAATTAAGCTAAATAATACTAATACAGGGAAGTAGTCTTCTCTATTTCATTTAAAGAATGTTTAGATTTCATGCTTTTCTTTAATTTCTTGATTTATAGAAGCCTAATTGTTTTCACATATGTTACTTTAAATAACATATTTTCTATTGTAAACAAATAATTTTATTTATTGTAGAATATTTAGAGAACATAGAAAAACAGAAATTCAACAAACCAGAGATACTTTTATATTTTCCTCCTGTCATAAATAGATACAGGTATCTACATGATTTTAACTTACAAAATTGAGATTATACAGTATATATATTCTTCATTCTGCTGTGATTATTTTATCAAGTCATTTGTGATTCTTTACTTGCATGAATATAGATGGCCTAAAAATCCTCATGTGGGTATATTTTACTTAATAGTTTCTTTTTTGAATATTTGAGTTGTTATATATAACATAACAATTAAGTTATTCATTCCTATTATTTTTTTCTAGGTTAGATTCTTAGGAGTAAAATTATCAAGTCAAAGACAGAAACATTTTTGAGGTTCCTGAGAGATATTTTTCAATTACTCTCCAGTAATGTTGCACCATTTTTCACTCCAGGATCTACCTCTCCACACCATTACTGGCAATGGGTATTATCATAGCCTGTGAAGAGGCACAGTATGGCTTCATTGTAAATGATTTGCTTTATCAGGTTTGAAAAGTGATTCTCTTTTGGTTCATGTTCATAGGTTTCCCTAAAGGTTCTGTTGTCTAAGGTAATAACAGAAAACATGTGGTAGCTATTGTGCTAAGAGATAAAATGATCCCTTAATTCTAACCACCCTTTGTTTACATATATATGTATATAATAATTTTCAAGATGAAAAAAATTATCTCAGAAAAGTTTAGCCACTCACCCAAGATAACCCAGCTTGTAGTTGGTACAGTTTCAACCAGGTCTGAGTCCAAAACATATAACATTTTATTTATTTACTTTTCAGCAGATACTTTAAGATCAGGCACCCAAGATTCGCTGCCCCGCAACATTTCTCTACATTGTTAAAAGGTTCTGATCTCTTCCTTTCCATTTGTTTTCCAGATGAGCTATATAATCATTTTATCAATTCCCTCAAAACTGGCATTTTGACTGATGTTGCATTAAGGGTGTACACTGCATTTAAGAAATGTAATGTATTCATAGTACTGGATTTTTCAGCAACATCACAGCAAGACTTCTCAGGTACCTCATTTAGTTTTGTGGTTTCCTTCAGCATAGCTTCATCACCAACTCTGTTTAGGGGCTTTGGTTTGCTTGCTTTTTTTTTTTTTTTAAAGATTTTATTTATTTATTTGAAAGAGAGCGACACAGCGAGAGAGGGAACACAAGCAGGGGGAGTGGGAGAGGGAGAAGCAGGCTTCCCGCGGAGAAGGGAGCCCGATGCGGGGCTCGATCCCAGGACCCTGGGATCATGACCTGAGCTGAAGGCAGACACTTAACGACTGAGCCACCCAGACACCCCTCTTGCTTTTTTTTTTTAATGAATGGGCTCTTCTTTTTATTATATTTTGATTGAGTATAATTAACATTGAATTGTGTATATTTGTGTTCCTTTTTATTATAATTATTATAATAGTTTTCTAACTAATTTTCTAAGGTTTTCCAAATAGACAATTGTGTACCTGTGACATTTTTTTCTTCTAGTTTCTGTTGTTTTTTTTTTTTAGGATTTTTAAAATTTATTTATTTTGAGGGGGGAGGGGCAGAGGGAGAGGGAGAGAGAATTTCAAGCAGCCTCCAAGCTGAGTGCAGAGCTGGTTGCGGGGCTCCATCCCATGACCCTGAGATCATGACCTGAGCTGAAATCAAGAGTCAGAGGCTTAACCGATAGAGCCACCCAGGCGCTCCTCCTAATATCTGTTTTTTAATCTATCTTTTTCTATGTCATTGAATAAAACTTCTAGAATAGTGTTAAATATTGATGAGACTGTAATTATAAGAAACATCTTTTTTTTTTTTTCCTTTACTGTCATGGAATTGTTTCTAGTATCTTGCCTTCAGGTTAATGTGGGGATGAGTGTGTGTGTGTGTGTGTGTGTGTGTGTGTGTGTGTGTGTGTTAAACTGTGGTAAAATATGGGGATAATGCAGTTAGTAGAAATCCCACCTTGACTTTGGCACTTTTATTTACTTTTTTAATTTTTGATTTTATTTATTTGACTTTGGCACTTTGTCAGTTTTTAGTTTTCAGTATTTTCATGGCCAATTTAATAAGGAATTGGAAACAGGTATATGGATCTAAAAACTTGTTGCTATTGTAATTCTGAAATTGAACACATAAATTTTAGAAAGATTTTCAACAAATGGTACAATATATTATTGCCTAATTAACTTTAAGATTCAATTCACTTCCCTAAGCATCTCAGTCTTCTGAGGTAAAATTATAATTGGCTTTTCCTAATTAAACTTATCCCACACTCCATTATTTTTCATTATACATGCTATTTTCACCTCCCACTAGAATGTATAGTTTTCCAGAGCCAGACTAGAGAAAGTCAAACTTGGAGTTAATTAGGAAAAAATCTCTTGAACTGAAAGCCCGCCATCTATCTCACTCCAGGGCCTTAGAACCCACAGATTTCTGCTGTACAGCAAGAGGACTTGGTTCTGGTTGTTTTTGTATCTGGAGCTCTTGATGACATCATGGTCAAGTCTAGCCACAGGACTATAAGGAACTGTGATTTTCATATATATATATATATATATATATATATATATATATATATATAATATTTGCCAGAGAGAGAGAGAGAGAGCACAAGTAGGGAGAGGGAGAAGCAGACTCCCCGCTGAGCAGGGAAGCGGATGTGGGGCTCGATCCCAGGATTCTGAGATCATGACCTAAGTCAAAGGCAGACGTTTAACCAACTGAGCCACCCGGGCATCCCAGGAACTGTGATTTTCTGAAGATAAAAATATATAGGCTTCTCTACCAATGGATGAATGGATAAAGAAAATGTGATGTAGGTATATGTGTGTGTATAACATATATATACATATTTATGGAATATGTATATATATGGAATATATATAATGGAATATTATGGAATATATATATAATGGACTATTATTCAGCCATAAAAAGAATGAAATCTTGCCATTTGTGACAACACGGATGGACTTTGAGGGCATTATGCTAAGTGAGATCAATCAGAGAAAGACAAATACCATGTGCTATCACTTGTATGTGGAGTCTTAAAAAAAGCCGATAAATACAGAGAACAGATTGTCGGTCGCCAGACAGAGGCTAGGGGTGGAGGTGATGAAATGGGTGAAGGCGGCTAAAGGATACCAACTCCCAGTTATAAAATAAATAAGTCAGGGATGTAATGTACGGCATTTGATTGCAGTTAATGATACCATGTTACATATTTGAATGTTACTAAGAGAGTCGATTTTGAAAGTTCTCACCACAAGGAAAAAGAATTTGTAGCTCTGTATGGTGAAAATGTGAACTAGAGTTTTTGTAATGATCCCTTTGCAATAGATGCAAATATCAAATCATTGTTATACACCTGAGACTAATAGACTGTTATATGCCAATTATACCTCAGTTAAAAAATATGAGCTTATAGTGGTGGATACATGTCATTATACATTTATCAAAACCACAGGATGTACAATATCAAGGGTGAACCCTATTGTAAACTATGGGTTCTAGGTGATAATGACATGTTAACATAGGTTCATAGATTGTAACAAATGCACCCCTCTGCTGTGGGATGTTGACACTGGGGGAGACCATGCACGTGTTGGGGGCAAGGAGTATATGGGAACTCTCTATGCTTCTGCTTCTTTATTCTGTGAACCTAAAACTGCTCTAAAAATTATGTCTCTTACCAAAATGTATGAAACGTATGATGTTATATGTCAATTATGTCTAAATAATAAAGAAAGCAAACACACACATGGTCTGTATAGACTTAATAACCCCAGACATGTCTCCCGCCATGCCCAGAGAGCCCATGACCTCCAGCTCTGCCTCTGCTGAATGTCTAGCATCTTCTAAGGGACATCCTCCGTGTCATGGCGTAGGATTCTGAATCCAACAGGGTTAATTCCTCAGGACAATTCTCTGCTCCCTCATCTGTCTTGCTGCCTTTCCTGTTTCTTCTATTCCTACACTTTTAGCACACACATTTTCCCTATAATGAGAGATCTGAGAAGGGTCTTTCTATTAACGAGGCTGACCTCTACATTCTGAGGCACCTCATGAAGGTCCTTTCTTCAGGCATCTCATTTTATTTTATTTTTTTTTAAGATTTTATTTATTTGACAGAGAGAGACACAGCGAGAGAGGGAACACAAGCAGGGGGAGTGGGAGAGGGGGAAGCAGGCTTCCCGCCGAGCAGGGAGCCCGATGCGGGGCTCGATCCCAGGACCCCGGGATCCTGACCTGAGCCGAAAGCAGACACTTAACGGCTGAGCCACCCAGGTGCCCCCAGGCATCTCATTTTAAACAGTTCACTTGCCATCAATTGGTAATATTGCTGTGCCTAAAAGTAACACAAACCCTCATCTTTCTGTAATACTCTGAATAGAATTATTTCAAAATCTGCCCCTTTACTGAAAACCCAGAAAATTATCGAAAAGAATAAATGAGTGGCAGGGATCACAAGACTAACAACAGAATAGTCCCCACTATGTAGTTGATGGTATCATTTGCAACAACATACAGTGTGCCCTGTATGGGGATCCACAGAAATATCTGGAACAAATCTCCAGAGCTGGTTTTCTTTCAACACCTATAGGACATTTCAAATCCTATGGTTTTGTTTTCCTCTTGACTTTGGCTTCCAGGGAACTCAGAATCAAGTATGAAGAGCTCAGCTTTTAGAAACATAGGACCATCTGGCACGCATTATGAATAATAAGTGTACCCTTGTTTTCTAATTTTTTTTTACTTTATATTCCCTTTGCTCTTGTTTCCTAGTCAATTTATGTGGTATGAATTCTTGCAAGCCCCCCCAAGACATCAAAGGAGAGTATAATACTTTTTAAAATGACAGTTCAATTCTCAGCATGAATGTCTCTGGCTTTGCAAATTTTTTTTGGCCAGTTTAATTACATACTGTCTTCCCTCTGCCTTTTGGTACATACCTGGATCATATAAGCTCCCGAAATGCAACTCCAGTGCAATGTTAGTTTAACGCAAGCATAATTAGGAATCAAAGTTTTCAGAAAAGCATGTCATACAGTGAATTCCAGAAGCAAGTGAAAATGCCTTGGGTATTTACTGTCTGATTACTAACACTATTATTACCTGTGCTATTCTTTCTTTTTCTGGTAGGTACGTATTTTTGAGAAAAAAAAAATCCAACCAAGATTTCGTTTGGAGGAAAACTTCATAACAGTATATGAATCAGTCAGAATGTTGCTACATTCATCCTGTTTTTACTGTTTTTGTTTTAATGTGACCATGGAAACATGGAAAGCAGCTAATAAATCTTTGATGATACTCAGGCTGCATTTGATTTTACTGTCGTCCAGTATCTGCTGTTAGTGTTGGGTTAATTACAGCACATAATTTACCTGATGGCAACAGTAGGTCTATGTCCTATAATATTTTATTCAGATCTGTAACAGTGTCTCATATATAATAGATGCTTCATAGTTGTTGGATGAATGATTGTGAGAATAAAGGAATGAGTGGCTGAGGAGTGAAAGTAACCAGGCTCAAGCTTTAACAGGAGCGTTGGCAAGGCTGTTGAAGGGAAGGAAATTCCACTGTGGGCAACTCAGAATCCATATTAGGAAACACCTGTTCAAAAGAGAACTCAGCTTTCTCTTAATGTTGGAGGTCCTGGGACACAGCTTTAGGCTTCTAGCATTCCTGTGAAGAGATATATTTAAAGCTGAATCCCAGGGGCACCTGGTTGGCTCAGTCAGTACTGCATGCAACTCTTGATCTGGGGATTGCCCGTTCAAGTCCTGTGTTGGGTATAGAGATAACTTAAAAATAAAATCTTTAAAAAAAAAAGCTGAATCCCCTCTTAGGGTCTCTGATGAGATGCCTTAAACGTTTGCGGGCACCTGACTTTTACCTGATGGGCCAGCTGATCCCCCTCACTCTCTAAGGACTGTAGGAGAGGAGGCTGAAAATGAACCAATCTCCAGGGAAGGGAAACAATTCAATATCCAAGCTCCATCTCATATATGCAGGACTGGCTACGTAGTTGAGAAGCCTGGTGGGTAAGTGCCGAGTCCCTTGTTCAAAAGGATTATTAAGAGTTGCAAGATTGTGGCAACAGAGCATTAAATCAAGCATGGAGTCCTTCTTAAGTGCAAGTCCCTTTATGACCACACAGATTGCAAGCCCATGAAATGAGCCTTGCATATGTGTTCTTAGACTCTTACTGTTGCTGAGCAAAGAAAACTGAACAGGTCTGGTACAAACGATTGTTATTGTACTGTAGGGTCGTTGAATAGAACTTTCTGCTATGATGGAAATGGTCTCTATCTATCCGGCCTAATACATAGCCATTGACTACCCATGACTATTGAGCACTTAAAATGTGGCCAACGCGACTTGAAGTTCAAGTAGTTCTACTTGTACTTTAAAGAATTGTACTTTAACTTTATTTAATTTTACTTAACATAAATTTAAATAGCTACATGCAGGTGTGGCTAATGGCTGCCATATTGGACATAGAAGTTTAATGAATCTACCAACCCCTACACAATAAAGAAAACAGTTCCATATAGAAAGAATTCATAACAACTTGTAACAGTGAAAAACAAACAATGCCATTGAGCAACTACAACAGCTAACTTTGCATGGTATCGCAGTGGAAGGTGGGCAGCATAGCTTCAAAACTTCTAAACAGAACAAGAAATTTCTTTAAGATCCAGAACTGTGAAACTTGGAGCAGATCCCTGCCTCCAAAATTTCCCAAGGAGAGAGTTTCCATGGCAACGGAGGATCCATCCAAATGTAATTACAAGTGAGTAACTAGGGTAGCTATATTGTTCAGTTCTAGTACATTTTACCTTTAATTATATTTTTCTAAGCCACTGATGTGCTAAAATGTCAGACGGTATTTGTTCAGGACCAAGGCTGATAAGTCATTGTGGGAAGAAAGAAAAGAGGACATAGTCATCTTGGAGGAGCATTAGGAATTCTGCAGATGACAATAAAACAAGAAGAAAAGATGTATTCTTTCGCTACTCTTTGGAGTTCCTTCCAGGAGTGATGAGAAGGCTGGCCGCTCTGTTAGGGTTTCCCACTTTTTAGTATGTCATTTCCCATCAAGCACTCGTACCAGGCCTTATCATCCAAAGCCCCACCCTTGAATCCCCAGAAGCATCTGCCCTGGTTCCCCAGCCAGTTTCTAGCACTCCAGCCAATCCTGCCTATGGGATGGGGACCTCTTTCTTACCTCCCCCCAGACCATGACATGGCAGCTTCAGGAGACACAGACAGAGAAGTCCTGACAGACACCAGGACAAATATTAATTACTGGTCCTGGTTTAAAGTTAATGACGAGAAATCGGTTTTGTTGCCCATGATATTTGCGACAACAACAACAACAAAAGTTTGTCATTTAACACAATTATACAATGAAATACTAGCTGTATGAGTGAATGAAAGGAGTGTAGAAGATTTTTAGTTTGTTTTGTTTTAGTTGTAAATCACATGTCCCTGAGTGGTGAATGAGAACTCCCGGATATGCTAAAGTGAACTAATTTATTACTAGAAAAAACAACCAGAGCAACCACCGGCCCAAAATCGTTCTCAAAAGAAAATACTGTTAATGACTTAAATGGCAATTGTCTGGATTTAGGATATGGAGCAAATCCAGCTGTGTGGGTCCATGGAAGATCCTGGTGGTGATGTAGGAAAGACATTAGGGTTCAAAGCCATTGGGCCAAGAGAGAATTCCTGAGATGTCTTTGGTGCAAAAAGGTGACTTTATTAAAGCACGGGGACAAGACCCATGGGCAGGAAGAGCTGCAACGGGGTCATGAGGAGTGGCCCGTTATATACTATATACTTTCAAGTCGGGAAGGGGTTGGGAATAGTGTAAGCCTTCCAGGTATTTTGGAAACAAGGTTTCCAGGATCCTGAGGGGGCTAGCTGTTGTTAGGAAAGGTCATTTATTACTGTTTAGTAGAAACCCAGTCATGAGACCCTTCAGATGTATATCGGGGGGTCGTATGCTTGGGGATGATGGCCAACATGTATCTTGGGGGGTTTAGAGATAAAGGAAGTTTCCAAAGGAATTCTTATACATTAGAGTAGACTTACAGGATCCTGGGCGGGGGGTGGGGGGGGTTGGTGTTGCGGGGGCGGGGGGGGTGCGGGCTCAGGCTAGGATTGCCTTTTGCCCTTAGCAAAGTATTGACGTCCAGGCAATTGAGTCCCTAGAGGAAGGTCACTCTGCCTGTTTCAAGGACTTGTCAACGGGCTGTAGGTTGTAAGGACGTTTAATAATTTTTCTTCTGCCTTTGTTTCCCACATCAGTGGCAAATGAGACAAAAGGAAGTGGGGGAGAGAAGAAGGGAAGGAGGGAGGGAAGGGAGGGAGGAAGGATAATGAAATTTTGAGTTGGTTTAAGAGGACAATTGATGTCTATCTTAAATCTTTCATTGGGGTTCACAGGGTAAACTCCATAATTCCGTATTTGCTCTCTCTTTTACCACTGGGCAGCAGTACCCCGGGCCCTATTTAGTTTGTACTGGTCAGCCATAAGGGTGGCGAAAGTTGAACAATTTGAGCAGCGAGTGTTATGAGCATCACTTACGTTAAAGGAAAAGCCCCGACCCAATTCAGTGATTCTCAGCAGGAAAGGGGTAGAGTACAATCTGCAATGGAAGGAGATTTCTGAATTTCCAGATCAGGGGAAAGACCAGTTTTTTCTACACATACCCACACATAGATTTTGATGCATTCCCTTGGGGGTGGAGCCCCATATTCCCCCCCCCTTTTTTTTTGAGACTTCCTATATGCAATCAATTTTTGCTAATGGGACCACATTGTACCTGTGAAGAACAAGGAGTCAGGGAAGATGTTGAGGCATTGTTTCCATTCTTTACTTCTTAAAAATGTCTCTCTAGTCTCCTTAAATGTAGAACAGCACCTCATCCTCACTCTACTATTTTTGTCTTTTGAGACAAATGTTTTTGAAACATCCAGACCTATTCTTGTGGAATGTCTCACAATGTGGGTTTGTCTGATTGCTTTCCCATGATTAGGTTCAGGATGTTTGTGGCAAGAACACCATGCAGGTGACATGGGGTGCTTTTGTTGCCTCACAGCAAGGGCCCATGAGGGGTTTCATCCCACTGTGGGGGGTGCGAAGTTTGATCTCTTGGTTCAGTTCGTGTCAGCTAGATCTTTCCATTGAAAAGCTCTTTCTCTTAACAGTGAAGAAGTGCTTTGTGGAATAATACATTGAGATCATGTGAAAGTCCCATTTCCCTATAACATTTTTACCCAATGGTCTTAGCATTGTTGGTCCTTGCCTGATTCCACTTTTATGTGAAAAATTGTAAAATGATGACTTCTTAATTCTGTCTTTCTATATTTACTAACTAGATCCTTCTATTAAAAAAATGGCTACTCCCCCTCATTTTTAGTGACATTTTAGTATATCACTATGGATTCTTGGATTCAGTTTTTTTGACCTCTTTTTTGTTGGATATAATACCACTTGTCTTAGATATACTTACCAATCTAGTGACCTGAGAAACACTAGTCCTGTGAAATGTTCTGAGGAAAAAAAGCATTGTGTGGCCAAATAATTTAGAGACAGAATGAATCTCACATCTCTCTTGAAGTTATATAATGTAGATTAGGATGTTGGAGACTCCAAGGAGTTCTATCGTAGAAAACCTGCTTAACTTTGTTTAACCAGGTGTTTCTCAAACTTATTTGATCGTTAAATTCTTTTTCCTATCTAACACAAACTTGGTAAAATACAGTTGGGGGTACACTGGCCAAGAACCAAAACTGCCAATTAAATGTTGCCATATTTCATCAGGAATATGAAACGAAGACTAATTAATGATGGCAGCTCCATCTTTATTCAGCAAACTGTGTGACTAAAGCAATTATTCTAGGGACACCTGGATGGTGTCCGACTCTTGATCTCAGCTCAGGTCTTGATCTCAGGGTCATGAGTTCGAGCCCCATGTTGGGTTCCACCCTGGGTGTGGAGCCTATTTAAAAAGAAAAAGTAATTATTCTACAATGATTCTATGCATAAGGTCAACTTAGCATACCATTGAGGAAACTGAGGTCAAGAACAACCCCAAAGTAAAGAAAGATGTCTCCAAAAGAATAAAAATAACTATAAAAGAAAGGATTGGTATATTGACTTCATTCAAATTAAGGATTTCTGTCAAGAGACTCCAACAAGAGTGTAAAAGGCAAGCTTCAGACAAGGATGATATATCTGCAAATACACATCCAGGAAATATAAAGAACTACAAATATACAAGGAAAAGACAAACAGCACATTTAAATGATGGGCAAAAGACCTGAACAAGTACTTCACAGAAAATGATAACCAATGGCCAATAAGCGTATGAATATTATCAGCCTTTGAGAAAAGCAAAGTGAAGGCCACAATGACATACCACTACACACCCACCGGAATGACTCAAATGAAAAACACTGACAGCAATAGGTATGTGTGTGGGTGTGTGGAGTTGGTAGATGTTGTGAGGCACCGCCTGGTTCTCCTTTCAATAAGGCGATTGTTGCCCCAGCTGCTGACATGGCTGAAGGCCTCCATCTCCAGTCCTTCAGAGACTGTCTAGGCTGCATCTCCCCCAAGGTCACTGTCTGGTGGATGGAGGGCATAAACGATTAGCCAACTTGACCCAACCTGGGATAATTCTGAGGGGCCATTCTAATTCCCCACCCTTCTCCCAGGTTGTTGTTAGCCCTGCATGGCGGCTCAGCCTCTTTGTCCAATCTTACTCTCTCCCACAGAAGTGAGAGATCCCAACGGCACTTCGTAATAAAGACCCTGCACCCTAAGCTCTGTCGCAGAACCTGCATCCCAGGGAGCCCATCTTGTGACATGTGCAACTGAAGTTGTCACCCATTGCTTATTAATGTGTCAACTGGTACAACTACTTGAGAAAACTGTCTACCCAAGCCAAATAACAAGCCTGTCTGGGATCCAGGAGTTCCACTCCTAGATATTACCTGGGAGAAATAAGCACTGTGCCTGTCCACCAAAATTACATATAAGAATGTTCGTAGCAGCTTTATTCATTACAGACCCAAACTAGGAAAAAATCCCAATGTCCATTAACTGCAGATTGTATCAATAAAGTGTGTTCATAAACAAGAACATTATACAATGGTAAGAAAGGACAGACTACCGCTACATGAACAGCAAGATTGACTCTCACAGACACAATGCTGAGCAAAAGAATCTAGACACAGAAGAATACGTACTGTATGATTTAATTTATATCAAGTTCAAGAAGGCAAAAATAGCCAAAGGTGAAAGAAGTCAGAACAGTATTTACCTCTGGGCTGTAGGTATTGACTGAGAGGAGCACAAAGAAGCCCTCTGGAGTGACAGAAATGTTCTATATCTTGATGTGGTTGGTGGTTACATATGTAAAAGTCCGTGGAGGTAAATGCACAAGTTTGGGGCATTTTACTGTAGGTGGGTTATGGGTCAGTTAAAAAACAAACACACCTCAAACTATAGTAAATTCTTTATTAGCCAGTTGCAGAAACTGTTTTGTAGACTATTTGGTTTGGTTAAGGTCCCATGGTGACCTGTGATGTCATCTCCTGGAAACAGTGAGGGTGGGAGTGGGGCTGATAATGAAGTAGTCCTGATTAGTACATTGCCTAGCTCCTCTGCAGCAGAAAAAAAACAAACTTTGGGGCTTGTGGTCTAGTGGGGGAAGAGAGGGACCCCCCCCCCAGGTCTCATGCTCCTGATTTAATCAGAACAGTTCCTCCCACTCAGATATCTACCACCAGATCTTATCAGCTGCTTTTTAATTACCAAGGCTCTCTGAGAGAGAATCTCTGTAGGGAAGAAAATAATCTCATTTCATGGGCCTGTTAGGATAGTCCATAAACCAAACCAGTTAATCTGCAACTGGGTAAATGCAATGAACTGACAGTTAAATCAACTGTCACCAGAGACTTAACCTGCTTTGTTACTGACAATTATGAACCAAATTTACAAAGAAAAAAAAAAAAAAGAAATCAGATATTTACAATTCTTAAAATTAATTTTATTAATTTGTCTGGTCAGTCTTGAGTAAGAGAGGTTAAAGGTAACAAGTTAAAACTCAACCCTTGGGGGTGCCTGGGTGGCTCAGTCGTTAAGCGTCTGCCTTGGGCTCAGGTCATGGTCCTGGAGTCCTGGGATCGAGCCCCGCATCGGGCTCCCTGCTCGGTGGGAAGCCTGCTTCTCCCTCTCCCACTCCCCCTGCTTGTGTTCCCTCTCTCGCTGTGTCTCTCTCTGTCGAATAAATAAAATCTTAAAAAAAAATAAAAATAAAAAAATAAAACTCAACCCTCCCATCCCCTCACTGCAAATAGCAGAATTGCTTCTAAAGTCCACCAATGGAAGACTACTCTGTTGAAATGCTAGTTTATCACTTAATGAAGGCCAATCAATTTCCTTTGAAAACTGTTCTGGTATGGTACACTTGGGAAATGTATTTGGGAATTGATTTGGGAATAAAATTTGGGAAATATCCCAAATGGGTATTTGGGAAATTATTTTACTTGAATCGGGAAAGCTAAATTTAACTCATCCCTATGTAATATTCCATACTTAAACATAATTGGCTTCTGCCCTTCCAGTTAGCATTATAGTTGATAAGGACTTCCTATATGTCTGTGGTGCACTGGACATTTTTTCTAGATATAGAGGTATACATGATGGTAGGGGAGGAATTGAAATCAAGATGAATGGAAAAAAAGAGCACACACTGAAATCCTTAGGATTGTGGGACCTAATTCTCTAAGTAGGGCAGTAATATGTAATAAAATTCATAATACTATGCGGTAGGTGGCCTTCTAAGGTGGCACCCAATGATCCTTGCCTCCTGATATTCACACCTGTGTTAGTCATAGTTCTCCAAAGAAACAGACCAATAGGATGTATGTATGTATGTGTGTGTGTATGTGTGTATGTATGTATGTATGTATCACCTATTTATATAGAAATCGATTACATGGAATTGGTTCATGAGATTACGGCGACTGGTAAGTCCCAAGACCTGCAGTTGAGTCAGCAAGCTGGAGACCCAGCAGAGCCAATCAAGAATGCAGTGCCAGTCTGAATTTGAAGGCCCGAGAACCAAGAGAGCCAATGGTATGATCCCAGTCTGTAGGCTGGCAGACTCAAGGCCTAGGAAGAGCCAATGTTTCAGTTTGAGTTTAAATGCAGGAAAAAGTCAATATTCTAGTGCAAAGGCTGTTAGGCAGGAAGAATTCACTTTTATTTGGAGGAAGGTCAGCTTTTTTGTACTCTTCAGGTCTTCAGTGGATTGGAAGAAGCCCACCCCCATTAGGGAGGACAATCTTGCTTTACTCAGTGTACCAACTTAAATGTTAATCTCATCCAAAGACGCCCGCACAGAAATACCCAGAATATCTGGGCACCCCATGGCCCAGTCTCTGTGACACATAAAATATCTGGGCACCCCATGGCCCAGTCATTGTGACACATAAAATTAACCATCCTGAGACTCTTTTTTTTTTTTTTTTAAGATTTTATTTATTTATTTGACAGAGAGAGAGACAGCAAGAGAGAGAACACAAACAGGGCGAGTGGGTGAGGGAGAAGCAGGCTTCCCGCAGAGCAGGGAGCCTGTTGCAGGGCTTCATCCCAGGACCCAGGGATCATGACCTGAGCCGAAGGCAGACGCTTAACGACTGAGCCACCCAGGGGCCTCAACCATCCTGAGACTCTTGTGTGATGTCCTTTTCTTGAGTGTGGGCTGAACACAATGACTTGCTTTTAACTAAGCGAGTAGGGCAAAAGTGGTGAGGTATACCTTCTGAGATAAACACACAAGACTCTGTGTGATTCTGTTTTGCTCATATGCCTCTCTTGCTCTAACCTGCTGGTTAAGAGAAGACCAGCCGCCATGTTGTAAGCTGACCAATGGCGAGGCCCATATGGGCAGCCTCCGCTGACGCCAATGAGGAAGTAAGGGCCTCATGGTAATGTCCCTACAGAAACTGAACCCTGCCAACAACCACTGAAGGATCTTAGTGGTTGATCTACCTTGAGTGAAACCTTCAGATGACTGAATGCCCAGCCCACAGCTTGATTGCAGGCTTGTGAGTGACCAGAGCCATGCCTAGACTCCCACCCCACAGAAACTGTGAGATAATAAATGTTTGTTGTTGTAAGCCGCTAAGTTTTGGGGTCATTTGTCACACAGTGATAGGTAATTGATACAGAGTGTAAATGAACTGAAAGGTAGTGAATAATGAAGCCAATGAAATAAATTGAGGGAAAACATATTCAAACTCTACTTACAAGAAAGGTGTCATTGGGCTCTGGTGGAGAAAAAGCTGCCCCCTAACGTGTGTTGGTTTTCACCTCCATCTCTGTTCTACTCTCAAAAGAAGGACGGCTGCTGGAGGCCAGTCAGATCAAGCTCCCTTTAGCCGTGTAGCAGGCTGCCCAGATGGCGCCTCCAGGATAAAGGCCAGGGCCTCCCTGCTCTTCCCTCTTCTCCCCTGTGAAGTGAAATGAGTCTGGAGGCAGCTCCCCCTGGGGTGTCATCCTCCTGCGAGCACGGGAGCACCGTGCTAGGTGCGGGACCAAACTCGCTTTTCCCCTTTCGGTTCTTCTCGCTGGCAGAGGTGTTCTCGCCATTTCATTGCAGAGGCAAGATTCAGGATTTGGATTCAGGCTTCAAGATAGATGTAGACAGAGGCCTTTGGTCTGCTTCTCCTTCTAGGCTCCTCTAGCAGACCTGAGTCTGTTGGGGTCCACGCAGTGTACCAGAGTTCTGCACTTAGGCTTTAAAAGGAAGGCTCCAGCAAGTAAT
Source organism: Eumetopias jubatus (assembly GCF_037043125.1). NCBI lineage: Eukaryota > Metazoa > Chordata > Mammalia > Carnivora > Otariidae > Eumetopias > Eumetopias jubatus. Next base: position 181,220,082 of record NW_028274809.1, on the reverse strand, counting down.
TGCCATTCCCTCACCCTGGTGTTTTAGGGTGGGTGCGTGTGCACGCATACATGTGTGCATTTGTGTGCATGTGCCATCGTGTGAGGGTGGTTTCACACGAGCTTATGCCTCCCTCAGGGATGACGTGGTGAGGACTGCAGAGAGGATTCAGGGATTCCTGGATATTTTGGACAGTGTTCTCTCAATGACACCCCTAACTCATCATTTCCTGAGATGGGCCAAGGTCAAGGACACAGATGAGTCAGCATTTTTCAATGTACTATCTGAAATACAGCTCCCTCTGCCCCTCTCAGCTTTGCTGGTGTCCCCAAACTAGCACAGTGCCCCCCAATGCCCACCATCGAGGATCCAGCCCCTTGCAGATCCTATTGTTAGCCTGAGTGCTTCCTTAGGAAGTAGACACGCTGTCTAACAGCCGAGCCCTGGAGCCCTGCCTACTGTCATCCGCCCTCATCCATCACACAGACTCCTCAAAGTTCCCAGGAGGGAGTAATTCGGGCTGGTCCCTGAGGCCTTGGGAAAAAAGGAACCAGCTATGGACTCTGTGGGCTGTGCCCAGGACTTTGGCGTGGCCTGGGTTACCAGAGTTCCGGTATATAAAAGTACGGAAATAAATGATTTCTTGCCAGGGAGCTAATTTGTATCTGCCTTGATGGAAAGGGAAAAGCCAGAAGACAAGACTGGTATAGTAGACTGAATGTTAGTGTCCCTGCAAAATCATATGTTGAAACCTAATCCCCGAAGATATAGTATTAGGAGGTGAGGCCTTCCGGAGGGGATGAGGGCATGATGGTGGAGCCCTCATGAATGGGATTAGTGCCCTTAGAAAAGAGACCTCAGAGAGCCACCTTCTCCCTTCTGCCTTGGGAGGCCACGGTGAGGAATCAGCAGTCAGCCGGAAGTCGGCCCTCGCCAGACACCCAACCTACCCATCTCAATCTTGGATTCCCCAGCCTCCGGAACTGGGAGGAATGAACGTTTGTTATACTAGCACCCAGTTTATGACATTTTGTTATAGCAGCCTGAATGGGGTAAGACATTTCCGACGTCTTGGATATCGGGGATTAGATGTCAATGCCTGTCTGTGTATTGCTGCACCATGCCTGATGTAAGAGTAACCCCTGATGAATAATGGCTGAGTGACCTGGGCACCTGGGTGGCTCAGTCAGTTAAGTGTCTGCCTTCGGCTCAGGTCATGATTCCAGGGTCCTGGGATCAAGCCCTGCATCAGGCTCCCTGCTCGGTGGGAAGTCTGCTTCTCCCTCTGCCCCTTCCCCTGTTCGTTCTCTCGCAAATAAATAAATAAAATCTTAAAAAAAAATAGCTGAGTGAACCTGAAATGAGTGGACACCATTCAAGAGAAGGAATTGACAGTGCAGAAAAAAAGGATCTAAAGTTAGAACTTGGGTCTGCACCTCAGCTCTGCCACTTTATTAGCATAACCTTGGGTGATTCATTTTTAGTACTTAGAGCCAGTTTCTCAAAGTAACGTGGAGTCATTTATCCCTCTACGTGTGTGTGTGTGTGTGTGTGTGTGTGTGCGTGCACATGTACATATGCATGGAAAGACATTTACACCAAGTGTCAATGTGGTTGTTTTGGAGATTTGGAAATTGGGTGGCTTTTCCCTTTCTTCTTTGTATTTTTTACTAATATCTGATTTTTTAAAGATAAAAATGTAAACCATACCCTAAACACTGTCCATGTAAACTTGCAATCATATGATAAAACAATGAAACCTTTCATACTTTGGAGTCTTTGAAGTGGAAAGATTTTGTAAAAAAAAAAAAAAATTCCCATAAACCAAACCAAATAATCATTCCTTCAGTTTTCTTTCTTCCTAATTTGTGTGTAACTAAATAGATCTTTGTACTTAATCTTTCAAGCCCATAGTCTTCTGCGTGCTTTTTCTTTACTAGTAAGTCTTGGAGGAATCTGTAGACAGTAACATGAAGACGACTGTTCTAAGAAAATATCAAAAGAAGTAACACATCACCTGACCTGGAAGAGCAGCAATTCTTTCAAAAACCTAATACTGCAGGGGCGCCTGGGTGGCTCAGTCGTTAAGCGTCTGCCTTCGGCTCAGGTCGTGGTCCCAGGGTCCTGGGATCGAGCCCCGCATCGAGCCCCGCATCGGGCTCCCTGCTCGGCGGGAAGCCTGCTTTTCCCTCTCCCACTCCCCCTGCTTGTGTTCCCTCCCTCGCTGTGTCTCTCTCTGTCAAATAAATAAATAAAATCTTAAAAAAAAAAAAACCTAATACTGCAAAGGAAAAACAAACAAACAAACACCAAAACCAGGAAAAAAGTTAAGATTAAACAATGTGAAACTAGTTTATTTAACAAATGAAGTGTCCCTATGTTTTATTAGTTTTTTGTTTTTTTTTTTCTGAGATACAGCACGTGTGGCACACACGGGGGGAGGGGCGTGGAGGGAAGGGCGGAGAGAGAGAGGGAGAGAGAATTGTAAGCAGGCTGCACACTCAGAACGGAGTCTGACATGGGCCTTGATCTCCCCACCCTGAGATCATGACCTGAGCTGAAATCGAGTCGGATGCTTAACTGACTGAGCCACCCAGGAGCCCCTGTTTTATTAGTATTTACAAGTAACCTATATTTTGAAAATTAGGAAATAAGTTAGCAGCTTTTTTAGGGAGTTTGTGACCATTTTCTCTGCTTCGCAGGTCCTGCGGGATCAAATGGGTTCCAAACTGGGTGGCGCTTTATTCCTCCAGCTACCTATATTTCCATTCACGGACCTCCAACAATCAATAAAAGGCCACTTTCTCCCAAGTACTTGCTCAAAATACCGCTTTTCGGCCATAAAGAAATTCTCCCAATTGAAATTAGAATTCAGTAGGTTTAAATACTTCACAAATGCTTCAAATGAGATTATGAAGCTAACAAGCAGATATGTATTACACTGAAGTTTAGGCACATTTTCCTTTAAATATGTGAGATTCTATCTACAGTGCCTCTGTTATATTCATTCAAATTATTCTTATATTCTAAAACAATGAAGCCTCTAAACCGGTGGAATGTTGCCAGAGGATTTCAACAGAGTTTGAAGGCAACATAACCAAAAGGCATAGTTTAAATTGGCTTAGGGAATGAATGGGCTCCTTATCAGAGCAGCTGAAGGCTGTACATAATTAACAGCATCTGTCAACATTCACAGGGCCCCATATAGAACAGGCAGGCCCTGCAGCCCTGCAGATCAGCAACCTCCAGCTTCTGGCACCTTAAAATCCACCAGACCTCAACAAAAAGACAGCCCCAACCCATCACTAGAAGGACACTGATACATTTCAGTGATACGAGCAGGACCGCAGAGCAACCGCTAATTAATGTTAATTATCTAGAACAATTCTGTTCACATTAGCACTGAGACTTCAAATTAGCTATCATAAAAAAATATGAAATACTATTTACAGAGAGATGGTTATATTTATAATTACTGATTTTAAAGTCTCTCGTGTTATTATTTTTAAGGGGTATGAACATGGTCGATTAACCTCTCTTTTTATCTGATGCATTGTCGATTTAATTCAGCTTGAGTATTTCTGTATCGAGTGTATTAAACTTGTTCTATGGCAATTTTTAGTTGTTTTCCTACATTTTGAACACATTTCCCTCACGAACATGTACAAAACCACACCGAACCAAACAAATCCAGAGGAAGTTTCATTAAATAAATTTATTTGTTAAAATAATTTAACTCCAAATACAACCGTTGAATTTGCATTGAGTTATAACTACAATTCATGTTTTAATCGAAATGTCAAGGTTTAACAACTGACATTGTTACAAAACAATAAACTGTTGTTCAATTTTAAATGGTCAGTTGTATTAGAGCTCAACAATTAACTGTGAACTATATCTCTGGGAAACCCCAAATCAATAATGATGAGTCTGTTTCCAAAACCCACTGCAGTCATTCTTGAAACCCTGATCAAGATTTAATAGATGCACAATGACACGTTAATTAAAAAAAAATAAAATAAAAAGACCCCCATAGTCTTTAACATTTGATTGGCCAAGGAGACAAGTAAAGCTTACCAGTGTGAACACAAGACTAGTGAGAAGAACAACAACTGAAAAACAAAACAAACCAACCAAAAAACCAATGGCAACAAACAAAATACGTACTTTTCACATTCAGACATACGCAGACAACATTCCCCCTGGAAAACTCCTGAAAACAAACAGCAGACATCCTTAGGCAACATTTCCTTATAAAGAAAAAGCAAATATCAGTAGTTTTACCACAGAAGTGATGGCAACTCTAAGCGCTTAGTCAAAAGTTCAGTTCTAATTCTTACAAACCAAAGGAGAAAATCGTCGAAGCACCTTTCAATAGTTTAAGGAAGATTTTATGTAATGCTTTTGATCAGATGCTGGCTTGTTTGGTGTAAATTGAACAAAACGAAAGGCATCAGTTACCATCACTATCACAGCTTAAAAAACAACCCTGCCCTCCCCCCCAAAAAAGCTGCAACAAAAAAGAAAAAAAAAAAAAACAAACTTCTAAAAAAACACCGCCTTTGTTGAAAGTAAAATGAGGCAAAATGAAAACAAAAGAAAAGCTTATCACAAACAGCTAAAGAAAAAGTGGGTCTTTGGATCAAACCATAACATCTTTTAAGGCATGTTAGAAAAACTTTCACTTAACTAGTTGCTAGTCTGATCAGGGCATAAAACCAACAGCGACACAAGGTCGCCGCCTTTTCTCTTGTAGCCACTGTGACGTCGTGTCATTCCATCCTGTTCTTCAGCTTGTTAGTAACATCTCCACAAACCCATTCATTCAAACCCAGTTATATTCCTACCAGATGAAACACCAACAGGAAGGGCACAAGAGGGTGCCCATGTTTCTGGGGATCTCTGATGCTTTATCACTAATCACGGAGGAAGATGTGGCAACACTGATCAGGCAGCCAGATCGGTTCTCGGCAACGTCTGTACAGTAAAAGCCCGCCTTCTTGTCTGACACAAACACTTCCCAACGAAAATCCGAATGGGCAGATAATAATCTTTTCCACCTTACGTTTTTGCCATACCTTTCCTATTATTTAACTTCTTTTTCTGGTCTGCATAGCAATCCATAACGTAAAACTTGGAGTCTTTACAGATGTTTTTAATATGTAATCTTAGTTGTCATAAATTGCTGTTAAATATGGAATTCTAAAAACAAAAACAAAAACAATCATTCTGAGAAGTTAGAGGCTTCAAATCTCAGCCGATTCACTAGCAAATAGCAAATATTTCTATTTCTGTAGACAAATCATACTTCTTGAATCTCTGATTTCTCTAAATGTTTTCAGTTGAATCAACTGCGACATACCGAAACTGGTTTCAAGAAAACGGGTTAGAACTTTCTGTCCTGTAAACAAGGTGCTTCCCAACTGGGGTTTGTAAGAAAAAAATATGTTGAAGAATGCAAATATTCACAATTCAAAGATTTTTCACAATCACGACCTGTACCCACATATCTGTTTTCTCATCTGTGAAAAGTACTAGCCACCTTTTTGCTAACCTCTAAGCTCAATGCCAGTTTACTAAACATTTGGGGGCCAGCAATGATTTCCATAACGTGTAAAAAAAGCCCACGCAAATAATTTAAAAGAAAAAAAATGCTTTTTGATACACGATATTCTGCAGTACGGATTCTCAGTATAGGCAATTATCTCTGACTTGTGCCAAATTCTTAGGAACAGTTAACACACATGCACACACAAACACACACTCTTCTCTCAGGTACACACGTAAGACCAGAGGTTACTTGCACAAGTGTGTGAAGCCAACAAAGTGTGAGGCAAGTACGCAAATCGCAGGCTCAGTGACAGTGCAGTTCTGAAGGCCAGATTTATCTCCAGAGGATTAGCTCAAGATACTCTCTTCAGCATTTATAACTCTGAAGTTCGTTGAAAACCCTTCTACGCTTGATTGTAAAAACTTATGAATAGGTTTTTTCCTGTGCCATTAGTCATGCAAATGATAAATACTTCACGGCTATGAAAACCAAAAATGTCAGAGCTTGAGCACCTTTTCAAAACAAAATATTCACTCTAGCTTTGCCACTTCAGTAATCAGGGCAAAATTGTTATAAGAAAATCTTTATATAATTCCCCAGGAAAATTAAAGATAAAAGGTTTTGTGGGGGTTTTTTTTTGTCCCTTGCCTTCCACTCTATAATTTATGTTCTACTTTTAAGCCCAAATTATTTCACATGGTTATTCAATTTTTAGATGCCTGCAATTAAGCTCGCTATAGCAAACTTGATTTCGAAAGCAGGTTAGCCAAGAATCACACCTCAACCATAGCCCTTAAAGGCAAGAAGGAATTTGCTGCTTTAACGAACATAAAAATGCAAGATATCTGTACTGTCCTGTGAGGTTTCTGCAAATGGGAACATGTGGATGCAGCATGGCTTCATTTTCCTTACACGATGGTACTAGTTAATCTACCAGAACGCGTCTTGTGAGTAAGGCTAGGCAATCTTCCCATTACAGTTGCTTCCTTCTTGTTCAGTAAAGTAATTAAGACCATCCCTGCTTTGTTAACAGAGGGTGGGCTTGGGGTTTTAATGTGGATCAAACCCTTGTGAGAGCCTCCATCTTCTGTGGCAAAGCAGGTGATTTTAACACACTCTAAAGCCAGACTGTATTCCTACCACAACCTGTTCTGACTTCTGCTCTATCAAGGTCTGATGCACGAGTTAGTTGCGCGTCACAGACTGGGATAACATCTACAATTAAGCATCAATTTTGAGAAACAGGAATACGTCAGCTGAGGGAAGATTCGCTCCCTGTAATGCTGTCGGCAGGTCAGTTGTTATTATCTTACTTGACAGGATACATTGGTTAGAAGCACTATCTCAAGTCCTGAAATTCAGTACTCTCCTAGGAAAATATTTCTCCTTTACTTATTTATTTTTTTAAAGAAGACAAAATACTTTAACTGTAAGTGGTCATAGGGATTCTTCTGGATTCTCTCTCATGGTTATTTTTAATTTATACAGTAGGTGCTTCTGTCAACCCAGCGACAAGGCCATCATAGCTTTTGGAGGAGATCACCCTGTAGATCGACTGGCTATGCCTTCAAGTTGCAGGTGCACAGAGGAGACCGAGGCCCGTGGTGGAAACTGGAGTTACTGAACCCAAATGTTACTCAGAGATAGCAACTGACAATCACTGCTCAATGCTGAATAAGGGCTGCTACTTCACTGTGGATTCACACCACACAGCCTGCAAGCTCCGCAGTCGGGCGGACGAGGTGTGTGTCGCCTACGGTAGTGGGCGGGTCCTGTCCAGGACAGCCGTACTTGAATGCTATTGTATGTTACATGCAGAACAGCACGGGTCATCTTTGTCGGGCTGCGCGGCATAGTTCATCTGCCTCACGATTTCCGCAAACAGTTCGTCCACCATTGTTTTGCTCTTAGCGGAAGTCTCCATAAAGGGGCAGCCCCACTCTTCCGCAAGGGCTCTGCCTTCATTGGAGGACACTTCTCTCTCACTTTCCAGGTCCACTTTGTTCCCAACCAAGATGACTGGCACTTTCTCATACCTACAAGAGAGTAAACGACACACATGAATTGTAGAAGTTAGCACAAAGTTCAATGGCTAAAACGCATTTTTCTTCTTTTGTCCTTCTATTCTACTCCGAATATTCTCTTCAGTTGCGTGAGAAATTATTTGCTCCACTTGACATGACGCCTACCTGAGGGCATTTAGAAGCTGCTCTCACAGTGGATCGTAAATGGGTTTTTTGAAAATGAGGTTAATTCATCCATTATACATCTTTGAAAATCAATTTACTTTTCCAGATATATTTGGAAAATTATTCTCAGAATCTCAGAATAAGTCTTGTTAGGTGGATTAATTTAAATTTTTTTCATTTTAAGAGATGCTTACTCAAAGTACCAGTTGATGAGGTAATAGCTCTACTGAAAAAAACAATCAATTTGTAATTGTCAGCATTTTTACTCTGTTCCATAAATACACACACTGGTCATGTGCGAACAGCTCCCGAATATGAAAAAGGATAGGAGAGATCATTAGGAGGGAAACTGTCAAATAGAACTACACTCTATCCCTTTACAAAACTGTTCTAGATTGGCCAGTTGAAAGACAATCATGGTTCTTTTCAGCCTGGCATGGATTAAACCTTTCGATCATTAGCTTTATTTGACGCTGTCTCTCCTTTTCCTTCCTGAACAGAACAGGTGTGTCATAGTGTCCTTCCTCCCTGTCAGACGCTGAAACCTAAGGCCCACTGGGATTGTATCGGGGGCCTCTGGGAGGTGATTAGGTCATGAATGGGACTGGTGCCATTTTGTATATAAAGGAGATAGGAGAGTACTCCCTCGCCCCTCCCGCTATGTGAGGACACAACATAAAGATGAGTCTATGAACTAGGGAAGCGGGCCCTCATCAGACTTGGAATCTGCCAGAGGCTTGATCTCGGACTTCCAGCCTCCAGAACTGTGAGAAACGAATTCCTGTTGTTTAAGCCACACGGTCTTATGGTATTTTTGTTATGGAGCCAGACAGAATAACACCAGGTGACTGTGAGTTATGACATTAGGAAAAGGCTCGACTAATAAAGATAACAAATGATATGAAGGGAAGAAAGAAGAAAGGCCCTACATCATTTTGGTACCTAAAGATGATTCTCTTTACGATGCTTACTCCCCATGTAAAACTACATGGTGTTACTCTGCACGTTTATTTACTACTTTTGTTGTAAGAAATGTTGCGCATATATTTTCATAAGGCTATCATTTTTACTCTAGACACCATTTGAAAAGCTTCTTGTGATTTCATAGTATAAATCAATGTGTGTGTGTGTGTTTGTACTGTCCCCTAAGCAGAGTGCCTCTCCAATTTATAAACAAAGCAAACTGCAAAATTGCACGCAAGCAATAACAAATGTGACTGGACACAGCTCATCTGCCAGAAAACTGTCACGTGGTGGAGACCTCACCGGGGCGGGGCTCGTACAGAGTTTTCTATCATTCAGGAAACTGAGTGAGGGCCGATGGTTACGATTAGCGAGAATACTTCCACAATCTCATCATCCTGGTAAAACGGGGTTCTCCCCTCACTCTAACCTGTAAAGCAAACTATATTCTCGACAGAAGCTTGCTTTTTTCTTTCTCTGGCACTAGATCAAATGGAGAGCAGAGGGCATGCTCCAGGCAGCATGCCACGTGGCCATCTGAAACAAAAACAACTTAAAAATGTGTAGGGGTAACAATATCAATGGTCAGTCTAGAACTTGGGTATCATTTCTGCAGGAAATGGGATTCAGACAACTCCAACTTCTATCAGTGACTTTGTATGAACTTACTGTACCTCAACTCTGCCTTACGCCTTCTGGCCTCGTCCTACTGAGGACTCTGAACACAGGACACGAGAGCCTTTCGTATCTTCCAGGACCCTTACCCACCACCAATTCTGTGTAGCCCGTGGCCTCGGGAAGGACAAAAGGCCGCAAGATGAAGGCGCATTACAGACACTGTGTATCAGGTGCTCTGCATGCAACCTGCTGTGCAGGGAAGCCTGGCAGGGGCTACCAGTGCCAGTCACATCGGGACGATGTCCCTTCCTTATGCGCCTCGCAAAACATATAATGCACTTCATTTTTCTTATGAGAGTATATACGCCACGGCGTGTTTGAAAACACTTTGTTTGGCAGTGAGGTAACATAAACACTAATACAATTCAGTCACTGTATTGGTTGAATTTAATTAGGTTAAAAAATTAATTTCAATCTGTTCACAAGACTTAACGACAAGGACAGTGATAAGACACCGCTTTCTAGTAGGAGTTAAGCGAGACATATTTTAGAGAATATTTTTTAGTTTAAATACAGTAATATATCGTGTTTTACATGTGAAGAAATATTTCTTACACTCCTAAATAAAAACCACATATATGTGGGTTTTCAAAACTTGTAAAAATATCAAATCATTAACAGTTGTATGATACACTGTTTGAATCAAGAATCTGAATAAATGTCACCAAGAGAGTCTCAAAAGGGCAACCAGAACACCACGAACATAGGTCCGTATGTAACAGCATTTAATGACTGTCAAATGCAGACGACAATTTAGTTAGTTATCAGGGAGCCTGTCCATTCTATCGCTATTCGAATTGTCAGTGGTTTTTCTAAGACAAACACGCTAAAAATGCTAGAGAAATCCAGACTGATATCCTCAGAAGACTTTCAAAGACTGAATAAGGTCTTCAGGAAAAAAAAAAAAAAAAAGGTATTATGTACATTTCAGAAGAGCAGACGGTGAGAAATTTTTGTCTCTTTCTGTTAACATTAAAATATGACACAGAAGAAAAGATTCTAAACTAGGATTTGGAGGCTCAGCTTCCAGCCCCGCCACGGAGACTGCGAGACTGAGCAAACCCTATTCACCTGTATTTCACTTCCTTGTCAGTAAAGGAAGGAGTAAGAGTGTCTGCTCCCACTCACCACATGGGGATGCTGCAAAGCTCACGAGATAACCCAGAAATCCCCGAGGACTCGATCAAAGCCGGGCAGCACTTCTCTCCCCTCCCCACTGCCTCTCCCGAGGGTCAGAAGCAAGAGATGCTGATGGAGGCGAGGAGCTCCTGAGGACAGACGGGCAGAACAGACTGACCCGGAGTCATGGAACGAAGGCAAAGGCAACGAAGCAAAGCCTTGTGTAGACGGAACAGAGGAGGGCCTGGGGAAACCTTCCTCCCTGCTGTAGCAAAACGGTGTCCTTAAAAGCCAGCAAACAATGCCAGACCAGGACTCCAGTCCCAGAACTGCTTCCAGCTAGTTCTGTGAATTTGGAAAATTAATCTCTTGGTTCTCCAGGGTCTTGAAGTATAACATGAGCTGGACTAGACCATTTCTAAGGCACTCTTATGCTAAAAATCAGAACATAGTGGGCCACTCCCATAATCATATCATTTACCGAGTGACTGCTGAGCGCTGATCTCAGCACAACGCCAACATCTACAAGGGATGTTAAAGTATAGAGCAGGACGAAGGCCAAAGTGTAGGGGAAACCCCACATCTCGTGGGGACAAGACACCAAGCAGTAGAGGCTTCCAACTCTACCCGTGGAGCGGCTCCTGCCAGGGAGCTGGGACTCGGGACCTCAGCTGCGGGATGGCTCTAGCTGTGGGAATACAGAAGGCTCTACTGAAAGCAGCCTGCAGCAGCCTAAAAAATTAGCGATAAACAACCAAGGCGTCATATATTTATGCATCCACTTAACCCATGATTATTTGATAAGAGCCTACCATGTGTCAGATGCTATTCAAGACACTTAAGATACATCGATGAACGCCAACAAAGATCTTTGCCCTCACAGTGATGACAATCTAGCAGAGGAGACAGACATCTGACAATAAACACGAGTAAATAATTACTGAAAGGGGTTAAGTGCACTGGAGAAAAGAAAATGTAGGTCTGGGCGGGGACTGGGGCACAGGTGCAATTTTAAATTAGATGATCAGGGTGGGCCTCGGGAAGGCGGTGTGTGAGCAAAGACACGACAGGAGTAGGGAGTTTGCCGAGTGGGTGCCCGGGAAAAAGCATTCCAGCAGGACCCGGAGCAGACAACGTGGAAGCCGGGAGCGGGGGGAACACGTGCGGTGGTTCAGGGACTAGCCCACGGCCTTGTGGGGTCCATCTGTGTCACATGCCACAGCTGCCGTGGCCCGAAACCCTCTGGTGCAGGGAACTAGCTCACTGGAGGCTAAACAGAACTTGGGAATCTGGGTGGCAGAAGTGACCTCAGAAGACAAATGTGACAGTTATGACCGGGTCAACTCTCTTATTTAGGAAGCCTAGGCACTTGGATAGTAGGTGACGGCAGTTCCTTTTATGTTCTAGATCTGCTAATAGTTTTACCAGTTGCCTTCAAGTCCCCCCTAACTAACATCATCTGGGAGTGAAACTCACTGAAGATGCAAAATTCCAAAAAATATTCAGTTGACGTATTATTGTTAACCTGATCACAAGCAGGATACCCCCTTGTCCATATCTTAAACATCAGCTGGTTTCTCTTCAACTTTAGCGTATCTTCCTTGACATTTCCTTTAAGGGCATGACCAGGGGTTATGGTTACGTAGCTCAAATCAGTTTAGAGTCTGCAGACAAACGCATGTTTTATCAACATGCATTTTCATATTGCTTATCGTGTATTCACGAGCATGATTACATAATGTATTGATAAATAAAACTCATTCTTTTAAGTAGGTCTGCTTAATGCACTGAATGGAACATCAGCAATACAGGCTCCAGCATCACCCGAAGGGGGAATGTGGATAGGCTTCGCAGTGAGGCAGCTTTGTAGATAGTTCAAAACATGTGATGCTTTCCAATGATCTTTATGTTGTTTTCTCCTTTTTTGGTAATGGTCCTGATATGTGCGTACGTGTACGTATGTGTATCTTATTTGTGCTTGTGTCTAAACTTGGCCGATCGGCAAAATCACTTGAGAATTAAAACATACTGATCCCCAGGCCCTACTCCAGAGCTACTGAATCTGAATCTGTGGGGTCAGGACCCACAAAGAGCCTACTAAAATATGTATCTATATGTGGAAGCTCTGAAGACTAACTGTGAGGTTCAGCAGGGCTTAGAAATCACTGGCCTCATCTACTACTTCGTGACCCCAGATAATATCGTATTTATATAGTTCTTGGTTTACCACTGCAGCAAGTCCAGAATCAATTCCTCCTTCCCCTCATTTCTTCACCAGTGATAAGTTGTAGACAGAAACCCCTACTGTCAGCCCCTTTAACTGCCTTTGGAAGGTGTTACATTGTAGCATATTTTAAAAAAAGGCCATGTTTCACGTAAATTTTATCGTGCTGCTTTCTTCTTAAGTCACTTTTTCACAAGCAGGTTAGACTACAATTCTCTCTGAATTCAGGAATGAACATCAGAAAGACTTTTATAGGTCCCCTTATTCAACCTTCTACCCGTGTTAAAAATCTCATCTACCAAGAGAGTCTCAAGGCAAAATGTCAAACCCCTCGATGCTCCAATCACTTCCATGACAACCTTACCAAATGGTTCTATTTGAACCTCATTAGTGATGCGGAACTCCTATCTCCAACAACCCGCTCTGTCCTGTCAGTTCTGTGAAACATTAGTGTTAAAAAGTCAATGTTAAAAACTTTATCCCATTCTCATGAGCTGTCATTTGTAACAACTTGGCCCTTCCCAAAGGTTTTAGTTCTTTTACCCTTTTAAATATAGAAATCTTTTCTTTTCTCCAAAATGAAAACAGGTTTGCTTTCCCCTCTCCCTGGTCAGATGAAGTAAGTACAGGTGACCCCAAACAATGTGGGAAGTGGGCCCCTGACTGCATATAACTTCTTTTTTTTTTTTTCCAATATAACTTCTGACTCCTCCAAAACAGCTGGTAGTAGCCTACTATTCCTGGAAGCCTTACCGATAACATAAACAGTTGTTTAACATGTATTTTGTATGTTGTATGTATTACATACTGTATTCTTACAATAAAGCCAGAGAAAAGAAAATGTTAAGAAAATCATAAAAAATACATTTACAGTACTATACTGTATTTACTGAAAAAAATCTGCATGTAAGTGGACCTGCACAGTTCAAACCTGTGTTGTTTAAGGGTCAACCGTAATACATAACGATAAAAATCCCCAGCAATATTTAAATAGGTAAAGAGGAAAATGAAAAACGTTTTTAGTCGCATCACCGTGAGAACAATCTAACTATTTTGGTATATAGCCTTCCAGACTATTTTCCCATATGAATCTATATAAACATAGATATAAATTCTTGAAAAGGCGATTATACCAATTATATTCAGTAGCTTCAATGTTCACTTGGTATCATGGAAATTTCTATTACAATAAATGATATACGTTTTAAGGGCCAAGCAGTATTACATTTTATAGGTTCTACACTACAGCTGTACCATAATTTTTTAATTATTCCTTCCCTATTAGTACATATGAAGGGCTCCCATCCCATTTTTTTTTTTTTACTAACATAAACAGCAATCTGATGAACTACACCTAGAAGTGTGATTTCCGTCTCAATGGTATACATGTGTGTCTGTGTGTGTACGACATAACCCCTGAACCAGAAAAATCGTATTTCTAAGTTAGTGCATCAGATTGTTGTGTACACACACACAGACTTAACTGACACCCCAAAATATACACTTCAACCCATAGTGCTTAAATTAAGAGTGCCCGTTTCCCCACCCTTGGGGTTGATATTTTTAATCTTTCAATAAAGTACTGAAGAAAAAAGATTGTTTTGGCTAGGACGTGACAGCCCCTGCCACAGCTTGCTAGCATGAAACATCACTACTTCTTGTAAGGATGGAAAACGTGAGCCAAGTAAGGCTGCTCTCTTCCTCTACACTGACTTGTTTTGAAGTGACTGAATATTTCATCCTAAAAGGGCATTTCTGGTAATTTAGTTTGAATAATGAAAGGAAACCACAATCCTCCACTCTGACTTTCTCTTGGTTTCAGAATGCATACTGAAGAAGAACAGAGAGAAATTTGTAAATGTAATATAAAAATTAAGCAAGGAGAGTAATGACACTAAAAACATATTCAAAGCTATCAGGGATACTCCACACCAAGGTTAATAAAGATAATCTGCTTTCCAAGAAATTAAGAGCTGACACTGTATCAGAAGAATGGATTCCTAATAGTTTGTGAGGGACCAATTGATCATTACAATGCTATTCAGGCATTTTAAATGTATTAAATAGCCATTTGAGGGAGAAAATACTTTTACATCTGATAAAGGACTATAATCCAAAATATACAAAGAAGTCTTGAAACTCAACAATAGGAAAACCACCCAAGAAAAAAACAAACCAAAGACCTTAACAGACACATCATCAAAGAAGATATACAGATGGCAAATAAGCATATAAAAAGATGTTCCACCATCATACGTCATCAGGGAAATGCAAATTAAAACAATGAAATATTACTACACACCGACTAGAGTGGCCAAAATCCAGAACACTGACACCACCAAATATGTTGGTGAGAATGTGAAGGAACAGGAACTCTCATTTCTGGTGGAAATGTAAAATGTTAAAACCACTTTGGTGGTTTCCTACAAAACTACACATACTCTTACCATACGACCCAGCAATCCTTAGTATTTACCCAAAGAAGCTGAAAACTTACCGCCACACAAAAACCTGCACATGGATGTTTACAGCAACTTTATTCATAATTGCCAAAACTTGGAAGCAACCAAAATGTCCTTCAGTAGATGAATGGATAAATTGTGGTCTATCCAGACAATGGGATTTCATTCGGTATTAAAAAGAAATGAGGTATCAAGCCATGAAAAGAAAGAGAGGAATACTAAATGCACATTACTAAGTGAAAGGAACCAATCTGAAAAGGCTACATACTGTATGATTTCAACTATATGACATTCTGGAAAATGCAAAACTATACGGACAGTTAAAAGATCAGTGGTTGCCAGGAATTGGGATGGGGGAGGGAAGGGATAAATAGGTGGAACACAGAGTATTTATAGGCAGTGAAAATACTCTGTAGGATACCATAATGATGGATACAAGTTATTACACATCTGTCTAAATCCACAGAATGTATAACACCGAGTAAACTCTAAGGTAAGAGTAAATGCTACGGACTTTGGGTGATTATGATGTATCAATGTAGGTTCATCAGTTCTAACAAATGTACCACTCTGGTGGGGGTTGGTGATAATGGGGGAGGCTATGCATGTGTGGGGTCAGGGGTTATATGGGAAATCTCGGTCTTTCCTTCTCTTTTCTCTTTGCTTACTTTACCAGGAAGATGACCACAACTGTGAGAACTGTGTGGCAGTGCAAAAGGCTATTAGCCAACTTTATCTAATTAACATTTATAGAATACTCCACTCACTAAAAGCAGAATACATTCCTCCTGAAGTGTAGGGAACAGTCACTAGGATAGGCCATATTTGAGCTAATAAAAACTGTCACAAATGTCAAAGAACTGAAATGATACAAGATATGTTCTCAGACCATAACAGAATTAAATTAAAATCAGTAACAGAAAGATATTAGAAAATCTACAAATATTTGGAAACCATACACTTCTAAAGAACCCATGGGTCAAAGAAGACATCACAAGGAAAACTGGAAAAGATTTAAGAGAAAGGAAATGAAAATATAACACACCAAAATTTGTGGGATACAGTTAAAGCATGTCACAGAGAAAAATCATAGCCCCTCCTCAGGGGCTGGCATTAGCTCTCCACTGTTAACCACATTATACCTGAACCTTTCTGTTTAGTTCTTCAGCTAGCCAAACTCTTGCCCTTCATATCTAATTCAACCTTACTTCCTACAACTTTCCAAAGAGAATCTTCTGCTCTAAATTGTTTCCTTGTTCACGGCGGTCATTTAACTGTAGTGGCCCTCATCAATCAAATTGTTATTATTTTTATTATCTTTTGATTTTTTTCAAGTTTTTATTTAAATTCCAGTTAGTCAAAATACAGGGCAATACTAGTTTCAGGTGCAGAATTCAGCAGTTCATCACTTCCCACCAATCAAATTCTAACTACCACTCAAAGCTCAGGTCAAATTTCATCTCTTTTAATAAATATCTTCCCTTCCTTTTGTAACAAATTAGCTCATTTGTCTGAACTCTCATTTACATTTTATATCATTAAGAATTTGGGATCCACAGATTGTCATTAATGTATCTCTTGAGTATCCACTAGGCATTGTGTGAGGGACGAGGGATATAAGACAAATGAGGTCCCTGAAGTTTACATTCAAGTTGGAGGAAACACTATAAAACGGACAATATAAAGATCGTGGATGGCTGTTATGAAGAAAACCAATAGTGATTATTATATAGTTAACTTGGGCAAGCCAATATTAATTACATGGGGTGATGAAAGAAGGCATTTCAGGGAAGATGAAATTGAAGCACAAGCTTCAAGGTAGAAAGTTGAATGAACCATGGGAAAAACCTGGAATTAAACATTTTAGAAGAGAATATAAAAGGCAGTAGGAAAAAAGGCTTATTCAGGAACAAAAAGGAGACTGGCATGGTTACATCATAAAGAGCACGAGGAGAGAATATGAGGCATAAAAAGGACCGATGGCCACTATTCTAAGAACAGGAGAAAACCACTGAAGGCCATTCAGCGGGAAAGTTACAAGGCGTATGTGTTAAGAGATCAGTGTGGCTAACATGCAGAGAATGGATCTGGGGGGCACGACAGGAGACACCTGCAGTGTTCTAGGCACGAGACAACAAGGACTTGAACTGAGATGATGGCGATGACCATGGAAAGAAATGAGACATAAAATATATTTGGAGTTTGTACCAACAAGATATGCTAATAGACTGGTTGAAAGACACAGAGCAGGCAGTGGTTTTGGCAAAGAGAAATCAGAAATGATTCACAGGTAAACTACTGTTTTTACAAGTATAGTTTTATGTCATGACTAAGAACACAGGACCCCAAAGGGAACTACCATATGCCTTCTATTACCCTGTTTCTAATACACTTTCACTGTGACCATGTTTAAAATGATCTTGGTTATCAAATCACTACTTCTTACTAAGAAGATTTTGGTTTATCATGGAGTTCTTAATAAGCATTAAAGATCACCTCCTCTTAGCTTCAAGTTTACAAAATGATGATTTTCCTGTAGAATTAGCTACTTCTTTTTCCTCTAAAAGTTTTATTTTTAAAATATCCTACTCAGGTTATTCACTTCATGTTTACCTTAATATTTTCTGGATTTCCACCTATCATTTACTGACTATACCTGTGAGTCTCTTTAAAAGATGTATGTTGTCTCCAGATACGAACTTTTCTTTTACTGTTTAAGATAAAAATCATTTGCCACTCAAATCGGTCTTCGAAGGTCTTCCTATATGTTCTTAAATTACTATTAATAAAAAGAGACTGATATTTCAGCTTTCAACTCTTACCAAAGTCTTCCTATATGTTCTTAAATTACTATTAATAAAAAGAGACTGATATTTCAGCTTTCAACTCTTACCAAACACTTGGACATTTTATTTCTCCAAGTTTGTGAATGATAATTATGCAACAGTATAAATGTACATTTTTAGCTCTTTTTAAATTATTACTTTATTAAAGTAATAAAATAATAAATAATTTTATTTATAAAATTATATATAATTTTATAATTATATATAATAAAATAAAATATATGAAATAGGACACAAAAAAGAACTCACCATAAAAGGAAAGGTTAATGAACTGGGCTTCATTAAAATTAAGAATTTACGGTCATTAAAAGAAACTGTTAAGCAAGTGAAAAGGTAAGCCAAAAACTGGGAAAAGGTATTTGCAACACATGTATCTAAAAGGACTTCTATCCAGAACGTATAAAGAATTTCTACAAAAGAAAACAACAATGCAATTTTTAAATGGACAAAACACTTGTAGGTATTTCTTTTAAGAAGACACCCATGATCATTAAGCATGTGAAAAGGCGCTCAACATCATCACACACCAGGGAAACAAAAACTAAAACCACAATGAGGTACCAACAGAATCTTACCAGATTAGCTAAAATTAAAGACTGGCAGGAACCGTGAAAGAGGAAACTGGTACAGCTACTTTGTAAAATCACTTGGCAGTATTTACTACTGCTGAACATATGCATCTACAACCCAGTAATTCCACTCGTAGGTATATACCATGAGAAAGTGTCCATGTACGCAGAATCTTCAAAGAGGCATTAATCATAATAGCCCCCATCTAGAAACTACCCAAATGCCCATGCGCAGGAGAGAGAATAAAACCATGGTGTATACATACAAGGGGATTACTGCAGCTCAGGGAGGAATTAACTGCTGCTCTATGTAACATGGATGACTCTCACAAAGAGGATGCTGAAGGACAGAAGTCAGCAGCTCGGGAGTAGACACAAATAATCTGTGTTGGTCTCTGAGCATGGAAGTGACAGGGACGGAACATGAGGGAAACTACTGTTCCTTGAAATGTCTGTCCTGCATCTTCATCTGGGATTTGTCCAGCTGGACCCCTAAGATGGATGCACATTACTGCACAGAAGTGATACCTCAATTAAAAAAAAAAATGAAACTGCAAAAAAAGATCAATAAATAATTATCTAAATGATTTCCTCATTAAAATAGGAACAGAAAATAACCTTCAAGACAAACTGAGTGAGCATGCATGTTGGCTATGGGGTTTAAGGCACATAAAGTGCATGATTCAGTCGATCAGTTAAGTTTATTACTCAGCTGAACGCTGGTAATCAATTTTAAATTTCTGTCCAGGTTCTACGCTGCTTAATTTATATTCAAAACTGGCTGAAGACTGAAAGCGTAAGGAATACTAATACTAAAGTACATGTCATTGGAAATACAAATGATAATAATTTTGAACATTTTCTTCACTCTCCGATCTATAAATTGGATTCATCTGACCACAGTTCTTTTCAGGATTATCAAGATAACCACAGCACTTCAAATACCTCTATTAAAAAGAAAAAATACAGGGATGACTCCACATTTAATTTGGCTTTTTATTTATCAGAAATGGAGATTTTCTACCCAAGTAATGTGTTATTTGTAAGGAAGTGTTTACAACTAGAGGCCTAAAATCTTGTCACTTAAAAACCAAATGCAAAAAATTATCTGAATAAACCAGTTGATTCTTTTTTTTTTTTTAAAGCACAATATTCACGATACCCAAAATAAGGTAGAAAGCAGTGATTGGTCTATCTTTGATACTTTACTGTGTAGCTAAATTTCGATCTGTATTTTAATATATATTCAGTCACCAAATCAAAATATATCATTTTAAAAATCTGTCAGCAAAGTATGGGTCTTCCTACATAATTTAAATAGCAGGGAAAATTCAAGGTTGCATGCATATATGAAGAACACACAGCTTTCATCTATCAAAGGAACAAATGTGTTCAGACATAAAACATGTGTTTTACCTTTAGTGACAGTTGCAATCTGAAACCTGTGCATTTAAAAACAGGTCTAACTATTGTACTTGAAGAGACTACACTGAGTCAATTGCTCAGGAACAGCAAGTTTTCTGAACTGTTACATACATTTTTACCAGGTTAGGTTATAGAATACAGCTCCTTGACACCTCTTCATTTCAGAATTTCTGACAAAAATGTTTATGAATGAAAACTCCTATGTCTCTGGTACACAGTTAAAGCTCAATTACGAATACTGTTTAAAAGCTACTTTTGAATGAAGAAGATTTAAAGATGCAGCAAAGCTATGAAGAGCTAAAGCTTTTTAGGAACTTTTAAATGATGAATAGGGTAGTATTTGTCCTGGGAGATTGCTCTACGATTGCAGTAGGATATCAAAACATTTCTTATTTTCCAAGTTACAATACAAACAGCACCAAAGGATATCAAAATATTTCTTACTTTACAAGTTACAATACAAACAGCACCAAATAAATCTGAAAGAAAAAGCTAACCCCAAAACCCAATACATCGGATGTCTAGAAAGCTTGGTTTCTAGACAATACAATTAGGATTTCTTCTCTCCAGCAATAAAGACCTTGGGGGAAGAACACATCAGGTACACATGATGCTGTAATTGGTTGGTTCAACCAGCGTAAGACCGCCTGGTGATATCGATTAAAAAGGTTTTTTTTTTTTTGAACCAGGAGAATAACAGGTGACAGATGGAAAATGCAAAACCAAACAAATGCACAATGAAAGAGCTGTAAACTATCACTATTGGCAGAGGTTAGGGTGTCCAACAGCAGCCAATGGAGAAGGATGAGCTACAGACACTGATTGAAACCAACAGAAACAGAAGTAAAAGAAATTAGAAACAGTTGTAAGAAGTCTCTGTGGGAGCCAGCAAGGAAGAATGGCTGGTAAGCAAAGTCTTCAGTAGCCTTTAATAGTAATCAGGTTTGGGATGAGGGGCTGTAACAGGTCTAGTACAGTGAGTACACAGGATGGGGAGAGCAAGGATCATTGGATGTGAGAAAATCTGTCCCTTCATTTTCATTCCTGCTACAGAAACCCTTGAACTATGCAACAGTCTCCTAGCTGATCCCACCTCCAATTTCTCACCTCTGTATTCTATCCTTTATGCTACTTCCACAATACTTATCTTAAAACAGTGCACACAGTTTTCTCCCCATCCCCCTGAACCCGCTCCCTCAGAAAAAAAAAAAAAATGTAGTGGCTCTGCAATGACTAGATAAAGCTTATCCCTAGGCTAAGAGTGAAGGTCAACCACAATTTGGCCCCTGGCTAAAATCCTGATGGTGTGCATTATTATAAGGGAGAGAGAACTGCATTTGGATTTAGGGGACCTAGAAAACGCCCAGCTCTGCTTCCCTGGATGTCAGGTGACCTTTCTGAGCCGCAGGTTCCTTATTTGTGACACAGAAATATTAATGATACTTAGGCATTACTATGTTGAGGAACACGACGGTGGTGATTTTCCTAATAATAGCTGGCATCTGTAGACGGCTTAGGAGGTGCCAGACACGGCGCTAGGCAGTTTACATGAATTAGCCCTGAAAGTATTATGGATACTGTAAAATACTACAGAAATGCTAATTATTCTTTTCGAAGTTCGCTCAAACCATCTGTTAGTTAAGTCAGTTCTAGAATCTTAATTGTGGTGATAGATCTGTAAAAAACGTACAAAAAATGTTACATAGAATCTTCTATCTCTGGCTCCCGTTGGTCTGGCAAGGATGAGTAAATCTAACCGTCTATGGAAGACCATTCGATTTTAGAAAAAAACAGGATAAATATGATTCCTTCTACTATCGAAGGCTGACAATTTCCCATCTTCTCCAAACAGAAGTATCTTTTCTTATTCCAGTCATCTTCTCACTCCAAACACTGCTAAGTCATTAGATAGGAGCCATGGCTCAGCCCTAGTGAGATAATGAAAGAAAATAGAAAACAACACAAAACAAAACTCCAAAGAGAGGTAGGAGCTCTGGGGTAAAGTCTGGTGTCTGCTTTACACCAGGGGGGCTACCTTTGAAGTCAGATCTGGGCCCTCAGGAAAACAAGGGCTAGGAATGTTTTGTATCTATGTACCTCTATCGCCAACGCTGGAATCAATTCTTTTATAGACGTACAGAACAGAGCAATACATAAAATGAAGATCTTCAAATACAACAGTTTTTGCGTGTAGACCACAGTGGAAATGTCACAGAAACAATATCCCTGGCCACCAGTCTGAGAAAAGCATTTTTGGATGAACACTATCCAGAATATTTTATTTTTTATTCTTTATTATACCCTGCATTAGATACTGAAATGCTTGATTTGTGGTAAGGGGGGAGGGGAGGGTGTCTCCAGATATTTGGGAGGAAAACGGCCAAAATGCAGAATGTAATGACCTGAAGGGACCTCTATTCATTAATTCATATGTGCCAGATGCCTGATAATCAAAATCAAAGCAGTCTACCACCAAATAAATACATGGAAGGAATTTTTTTTTGTTAAATTAGATGGCAGCATATGTCAAATATACTTAAGATTTTCTGCTGAAACTAAACTTTAATATGTTATATTCTTTTCTTCTTTTTTTTTTAGAGAGGGAGGAGAAGAGGTTGGTGGGGGAGGGGCAGAGGGAGAGAGAGGGAGGGGGAGAGAGAGAGAGAGAGAGAGAGAGAGAATCCCAAGGAGGCTCCACTCCCAGCGCAGAGCCTGACGTGGGGCTGGATCTCACGAGATCAGGACCTGAGCCGAAATAAAGAGTCAGAAGCTTAACCGACTGTGCCACCCAGGCACCCCTAATACGTTACATTCTCAATAAAATCAAATGCGATCTTCAAAGATAATTATGTGTGGGTGGGGAGAGTAAAATGACACAGGGCAGATAAATTGTGAGGGCAGATAAATGTGAGGGCAGGTGGTAGGTGCTTACATCAATTTGCTACCTCTTAAGAGTTAAGATACATCAACTCATTGATTCACTTATCATTTACCTTTAATATTTTTTAAAGATCTTCACAGAGAAATCCAAAAGATCAATAGTACTCTTTTATCAAAATAACTTCTAAAATAACATGTGTACCTATAAATATTTTGTTGTTTCAGATAACTACTGCTGCATAAAAAAACCACCCCCAAAACTTAATGGCTTAACATAATCATTTTACTGTTTTTCTTTTTTTTTTAAAGATTTTATTTATTTATTAGAGAGGGAGAGAGAGCACAAGCAGGGAGAGCAGGAGAGGGAGAAGCATGCTCCCCACTGAGCAGGGACCCCGACACAGGGCTCGATCCTAGGAGCCTGCGATCATGACCTGAGCCGAAGGCAGACGCTCAACCGACTGAGCCTCCCAGGCGCCCCCATTTTACTGTATTTCATGATGGTATGGGCCAGGGATTTAGGCAGAGCTCAGCTGGGCAATTCTGCTGCTCCCCATGGCACTGACTGGGTGCAGTCAGTGGTGTTCAATTAGGGCTGGGATGAACAGAAGGTTGAAGATGGCCTCCCCACAGGCCTGGAATGCTGGTGGGCTGGCTCCTCTCCATCGTAGTCTCAGCCCTCTTCATGGGATCGCCAGCAAGTTGGCTGGACTTCTTTCATGGCAGCTCAGGGCTCCAAAAGACCACAGTGGAAGCTGCTTAGTCCTCTTAGTGACTAGGCCCAAAACTTGCTTAGCATCACTTCGGCCATCCTCTGTGGGTCAAAGTAGTCACCGGCCAGCCCAGACTCAAGGGGAGGGGAGACAGAACATCCTCTCGATGGGAGTTGTGTAAAGATTCTGCAGCCATCTTTAATCCAGCGTGTTTAGAAAAAAATGATGTTGTCTTTAAAAACAGAATGAAAGTCCCAGTTTATCAGGATTTGTTGACCCACATCAACAAATGCAATACAAAAGGATGTTGGTCAAAGAAACAGACTCTATAGAGACTAGGTATCACAAAAATATATGTAAAAATGGGATTTAAATGGTGATGGATTCTAAAAACAGGGCATTTGAGTTAAGTGTCTAGAATGACCATATAATCTATTGCCCAGAGATACTCTTGAGATGAAAATGGGCACTGTACAAAAATGTGCCACGGCAACAGACATCTGAACTGTCCCAGGTAAACAGAGACACGTGGTCACTGCTGGAAAAAAGGGACGCGATCAAAGCAGTGATACTTAATCAAAGGAACAGATATATAGGATTGTTTGGAGCCAATCAGTATGGCCAAAAAGACAAGCTTCCAGACTTGTTATTTTAATAGGATGAGTTGATGAGAGCCATGGACCAAATCTCCTTCCCCCAAACAACTGTTTCCTTCCATCAGTGTCCAAGTGTTTCTCTCAAAAACAGATGATCTGTTCAGAAAGGCCTCAGGAATAAACACTGTCTGTCATCAAGGGCAGCCTTTCAAATGTATGTACCTCTGGGAGGTATCCTCCCATAATCAGGGTGCTGACATGTTAGGCACGGATGGGAACAGGCCACACGGGCTGCTTCCCTCAGGGCAACTGCTGCTGGTGGGCACAGCATTCACCCTGCTGAGCCCGCACGCTGCCGGAGGGTCCTTCCCACCCAGCACTCAGCAGGGCAGCTCCATCACTGAGATGAACCCTCTGTTTAGAGCCTTCCTCACTAAGGAACCAGCACGCTGAAACTGGTTAATGGCCATTTGAGAGCAAGAACATTTTTTTTTTTATGCAAACATTACTGCTCCTCAATGCAAGACCATTGGGGAAAAAAGTTCTGTCTCATTAGTAGTATTATATTAGTCAGTATGCACGAACTGAATTAACCATGGAGAAATTCTTTTCTCATCTCTTGCTCTTCAAAATAAACTAAAAAAAGTTATCTTAATTTCCAGTTAGCTTTCACGTATGTGTGCATAAATGTATTTAACTATTTGTCTCACCACGGGCATCCCGCACTTCACTGTACCAACATCACTGGTGGCCAAAGTTTGTTTGAAGTGTTGGTTCAAAAGCAGATAAAGAATAGTCTTGAGTGTATGTGGATCATCTGGGGGGGGGGGATGATATTTTGGACAGTATAATTTTATATACACTACAGTTGGATACTTACTTTGCTAAATGCAAAAACAAAAAATGATATAAAGATAAAGCTTATTTTTCGTTTCTTAATCTATATTAGATTATCCTTGATAATCAACTTTTATCTTTAGCTAGGCTCCCAGCTAACTTCCCTGATGACTAGCTATTGTTTTTTCCTCAATTTTCCACAAATCAGTTTACTTTTCTAATGCTTTCTAAAATAACAATTCTGCTCAAACCATTCTATAACCAAATACAAACAGAAACTAAGATTTCATTTCCAGGGAGGATCAAAATATACTAAACATAACAAAGTGAATGTATCATTGTTGGCACTACTCTTATAGACAAATTTTTCATTTCTACAAGTTACAATGCATGAAAAAGTCCTTAGAAAAGGTGGCCTAGGGGCGCCTGGGTGGCTCAGTCATTAAGCGTCTGCCTTCAGCTCAGGTCATGATCCCGGGGTCCTGGGATTGAGCCCCGCAATGGGCTCCCTGCTCCGTGGGAAGCCTGCTTCTCCCTCTCACACTCCCTCTGCTTGTGTTCCCTCTCTCGCTGTGTCTCTGTCAGATAAATAAATAAAATCTTTAAAAAAAAAAAGGTGGCCTAGTAAAAGCAATGTTTTCTGGTGGAAAAATATTTTGAAACTTAGAAATCAAATTGTTTTAGAGAATGCATTTTGTCCCTCTCTCTATATACCATTAACTCAACACTGTCAAATATATATTCATTTACAGAACATTTTGGCGTACCAGAAGGACAGATACCACCTTGTACTGATTTTACATAACGCCCAGAGCAATGTTATGCAAATGAAGTGGGTTAAACTATAGTATTTAATGTTGACAGTGATGACTTTTATACAGAGATAAAGCTTCTGTAATCAATTTATTAAAAAGCTGTCAACATATTTCTCTCTCTACACTAGCCATCCTTCTTCTATCTACCTATCTAAACTGGCCATATAGAGTGTTAAAATTGTCTTCATCCCCTGTATAGTTTCTGGTATTCATAAAAAGGTCTATTATCATTATCAACTTAAAGACGTGTTATTTAACAAATACTTATTATATGTCTCATCACTTTTTATAAAGTACTTCTTATGCTTAAAATATATGTACTAAAACTCATCACAATTCTTTGTGAGTCACAAAAACATACTGTTACCATTTATAGCCAACAGAGTCTCTACTGGAAGGCAAAGACAGAACACTCAGGGTCTATGCTAAATTTCTGTAACATACTGTACTAGCAACTCAGACACAGGCGAGAAGGCAGTGGGGAAAAAAATGGAAAAACACTACCAGATCGGCTATATAGTTTACCTAGATATGGTAAGGCAATCGCAATTGAGTCCAATTCTTAAGAAATCATGTGGCAGTACACTGTTTTACCAAGTCAGATAAATGCTGGAGTTGCATTCCTGTGTGTGAGATTTTTGGGGAAACTTTACTACGGATATTTTAGGGTTACTACGTAAAGAAACACTACATTATCTCGTATTATACCCATATTACAGAAGTTGAGGAAGTTGAGGTGCAGATAACGTTAACTTGCCCCAAATCATGTGACTAATAAGTACTGCGACTCAGCTTTAACCGGATTAACACTGTCTTCATAAATAAGATCAGTATGTGTGGTAAAATAAAATAATAAGTTAGAGCAATTATCATATATGCAGTATTTGTTATAATCACTGGAAACCTAACGATGGATGTATTTAGAACTTAGAATAAAACAACAGAATTCTCCATCCCAGAATAGAGAAAAACACTCTCTAAGATTTCACTGACAGAAAGCTGTAAAGACACCTAAAGCAGAAAATACTAATATGTACTGAATTATTAATATGATGTAGTATTTCCACATCTGAATTATTAATTTTTAAGGGTTGCTCCTAGAAAAGAATGAGAAATAACACTCCTAAATGCTTTAAGTAGAGGTTTATGATCTTTCTCTTGGGTAATTCTACTAAGTGATATTAAGATATATATAATTATGGTCATCTTCATCTATTTTTACTGTTAAAGGGAGAGCTGAATCAATGACATCCTGGACAGATGCACCAAAGCTCTAAGAAAGATCACTTTCCCAAACCTCCTCAGCAACCTGTTCTAGTGATGGATAGTCCTTGTAACAAGCACACATCCCAGGCTGAACCCTACTACATCTCTTTCTGTTTAAAGTCTTCACAAGGCAGGACCTCTCCTGCCTTACCAGAATGAATAAAATTCCACGACAAATGAGAAATAGGCCCCCATATTTCTAATATGCACAACCAACAGAAATAAATGCTTCTTCAAAGACAGACTTTACGTGTCTTTTTGTTTAGTGACTAAATGTTATCTTTCTTTGTAATGGAGAGCGCATTCACTAACTCATGTTAGGAGGCACTTCATTTTCGTAGCATTTATATAGGGTTGCTGGAAACTGGAAAAGCAGGAAAAGATAAATCCTGTTTCCAACAATTACAGAGATAGTTCTATTTATTTTTCTTAGAGTACAAATATTCTAGGATAGCAGTTGTCAAATTGTGTGTGATGAGATCAATTTAGTGGATCAAGAGGAACATTTAAAAACAATGAAATAAAATTAAAAGAATAAAATAGAAAATATAATACAAGGAACATAACAAGTTTAACTATTATTTCATGAAACTTGTATTTATGCTGTGTGTACCGTCACAATGTAAAATGTATTTCTTACTGAGGGCCATGATTAAGAAAATGTGAAAGCCACTGCAGAGAGAATACACAGAAGTAGACAGGGAGATGTGTTATTTTTTTCAATACTTTCGTTTTTTGACGGGAATAACAATTTAAAAAAAATTGTGAGATACGGATGAAAGAAATTGAAAAAGACACAAATAAATAGAATGATATTCTGTGCTCGTGACTGAAAGAATACTGTTAAAATATCCATACCACTCAAAGCAATCTACGGATTCAATGCAATCCCTACCAAAATCCCAAGGGCATTTTTCACAGAAATAGAACAAATCTCAAATTTGTGTGGAACCACAAAAGACCCTGAATAGCCAAAGCAACTCTGAGAAAGAAGAACCAAGCTGGAGGCATCACACTTCTGATTTCAAACTATATTACAAAGCTACAGCAACCAAAACAGTATGGCACTGACATAAAACCAGACACACAGATCAATGGAACACACTAGAACACCCAGAAATAAACTTAGGCATACATGGTCAACAAATTCACAACAACAAAGCCAAGACTATGCAATAGGGAAAGGAGAGTCTCTTCAGTAAATAGTACTGGAAAAACTGGACGGCTACATGCAGAAGAATGACCCTGGATCAATATCTCCGCCATACACAAAAATCGACTCAAATGGATTAAAGACTTTGAACATAAGATCTGAAACCACAAAACTCTGAAGAAAATATAGGGGGTAAACTCCCTGACACTGGCCTTGGTAATGATTTTCTGGATGTGATACCAAAACAAAGGTAACAAAAGAAAAATAAATAAGTGGGACTATATCAAACTAAAAAGCTTCTACAAAGCAAAGGAAACCATCAACAAAATGAAAAGACAATCTATGAAATGGGAGAAAATATTTTCAAACATAGATCTGATTAGTATCCTAAGTGTATAAAGAACTCATACAACTCAAAAGAAACAAAACAACAAAAACCCAATTAAAAAATGAGCAGAGGATCTGAAAAGCCATTTTTCTAAAGAGGACATATGGATGGCCAACAAATACATGAAACGGTAATTTAATCATCAAGGAAATGCATATCAAAACCACAATGAGATATCACCTCACACCTATCAGAATGGTAATTATCAAAATGGCAAGAAACAACAAGCGTTGACAAGGATGTGGAGAAAAGGAATTCTTGGGCATTGTTGGTGCAAATGTAAACTGGTATAGCCGCCATGCAAAACAGTATGGAGGTTCCTCAAAAAGTTAAAAGTAGAACTACATATGACCTAGCAATTCTACCTCTGGGTATTTATTCAAACAAAATCATTATCTCGAAGAGATATCTGTACCCCTTGTTCACTGAAGCATTACTTACAGCAGCAGCCAAGACATGGAAACCACCTAAGTGTCCACTGATGGAGGAATGGATAAAGAAAATGTGGTCTGTCTGTCTACACATATATCCACACAGACACACAAACAGAATGTTATTCAGCCATAAAAAAGAAGGAAATCCTGCCATTTGAGACAAAATGGATAGACCCTGAGGACATTATGCTAAGTGAAATAAGTCAGAGAAAGACAAATACTGTATGAGCTCATGTA
This sequence comes from Eumetopias jubatus, assembly GCF_037043125.1. Taxonomy (NCBI): domain Eukaryota; kingdom Metazoa; phylum Chordata; class Mammalia; order Carnivora; family Otariidae; genus Eumetopias; species Eumetopias jubatus. The sequence continues at coordinate 181,190,758 of NW_028274809.1, read as the reverse complement.
CACGTGGAATCTTAAAACAAAAGAAAACAAAAACCTGAACTCACAAATACACAGAACAGATAAGTGGTTGGCAGGATGTGTGGGTGTGTACGTGAACACGTGCACGTGTGCATGTGTGTTTGTGTGTGTGTGTGTCAGAGAGAGAGAGAGAGAGAGAGAGAGAGAGAGAAATGGGTGAAGGTAGTAAAAAAGTACAGATTTCCAGTTACAAGATAAGTAAGTCCTGGAGGTTTAATGCACAGCATGGTGACTATAGTCACAATACTGTACTGTATATCTGAAACCTGGTAAGAGAAAATTGTAAAAATTGTCATCACACACACACACACACACAAAATTGCAACGATGAATGGTGATGGATGTTAACTAAACATACTGTAGTGATCATTTCGCAATGTCTATACATATCAAATTATCATGTTTTATGGGGAGTGACACTTCTAAATGTTTTAAATAAAAGTTTACAATGTTTCTCTTGCATAATTCTACTAAGTGAAAAAAAACTACGTTGTATGTCAATTATATCTCAATAAAAATAAATTTTTTAAAAACACAAAAATTATAGATCATTATACTTGCCCTTAAAATATCAATTTTGGTATGTTTTTAAACCTTAAACATATTAAGAAAGATTATTAGAGAAAGTAAAAAACAGAACCAAGCGAAAACAATAATCTAGCCAATTCTGACAGTGAATGTATTTGAGCATTTTGAGTAAAAAGAATGTATACTTTACAAGTGTACTTAATTTACACACTGTCATCTGTTTTAAATAGCTTATTCAGATAAGAGTTTTCAGCAATGTGCAGTATCTTCAACATTAAGTAATAAAATGAATCAGATTCCAAGACTCCCAATGTTGCTTTGTTACTGGACTTACCAAACCATGATTTCAATACAATATGCTGCTGCTATTTGATTCAGATACCCAATAATTTTATTTTGACTCACAGGCCTAAAGAAATTTTTTTTCACAGTTGTGACCTTTAATATAAACTGAAATGTATTAAAAATCAGGCTAATGTAGGTGTTTTATTAGGGTTTTCCTACAAGAATAAAAGGTGAAATAGTTGGAATATTGGCGCCAATAGTTCCAAAGAGATTTCAATCTTCTGGAAGTATAAAGTTAAATCTATTGAAAGAGTATTCGGTATATATCATGTTAAAATCTTCACAATTAGAGATATGCTATTTTTAGATATTTTGATAACCTTAAACTTTACCAACATATCTACATTTTACTTACACACTTTATGGAAATGCAGATGTCTAAAATCATAGCATTACCATTATTGGTATTATTCTACCGAAGGGCACAGTTTGATCTGGTAAAGCATAACGGTATGTTTAAGAAACTTAACTTTTCTCTGCCAGGCTGGGAATAATTTTTAATATAATTAACCACAACTGTGAAAGTAAGAAATAAAAAGTATTTCTGCACACTCTTAAAATTTCATGATGCATTTCCTGTGGAAATAGTATGTGTACATTTATACTTTTGTAATTATTCTGTCTCCATCAGTTTTATCTCATATTGGAGTCTACTCATATCCAAACCCAGATATTTTTCCAAAAAAACTGCAGAGTACTTAACAATTCTTTTTATTCCATAAGCCAGAAAAATATAAGTACATAAGAAAATAGTGGGTAAGAACAGAGAGAGAGAGAGAAACAGGTAACAAGGAAAAGTGAAAACAGAAGCAAAAAACAAAACAAAACAAAACAAAAACCCTAAAGTAGAATCACACATCCTTCCCCAGGGGCTTAGGTTTGAAGACAATGGCTAAGGAAAAAACTGTGTAGCCAAAATTACCCTTGATAAAAAAAAAAAAACAAAAAAAAAAACAAAAAAAAAACCTCATGAATTAAGTATGGTGTACATGCTTTTATGTAAAGTTCATTGCTTAGAAATATACATAAATGTATAATCTATGCATTTTAGTGTGCCATATATAATTTACTGGAAGAGGACCCAGAGAAAACACTCAAATGTATTACCAACTGGAAAACTTTAACAAATAAAAGGATTCCAACTTTGTTGGGTCTTCCTGTTGGCTGAGTCATCTAGAGACATTTTATCAGTTCCTCCACCTTCTCCTTAGTAAGTTTACCTATTCCTCACTTAACCTTTTCCTAAAGGAGCGCTAGAGAGTCAACATCAACCACTTGCCTGGCGACCTGAATATTTCTCATTGGGTGGCCAGTGAGGTCACCTTCAAATCATCCATTTGTTCCTGCCGGAGGAGTTATATCAATATGCAGGGACAGGCGATATCTTTTGTCTGTGTGCAGTAGTAGAACGGTTGGCTACTTAAATTACTTTTGCCCCCTCTCCCTTTTAAAAAAAAATTACAGGAATGATCCCTCTGATTATAGATTTCATTGACACAATTACCACCAAATCTTAACTAGACAAGATTTGCGGGTCACAGGCTGCTCATTTGTTAAGGCTCATATTGAACCCTACCTCTTCCCTCATGGCACCCACTAGAGAGAAGTACCAACAGCATGTTAGAGCCAAGGGGAGATCATCTGCTCCATCTGCAAAGTGAACTTAAACAATTCCAATCTCGGGATAGCAAAGAGAAAAGCATAACATTGTAATGTTCTAATTTCATAATGCGGCAAATACAAGTTCCCCTTCAGGAAGACAACACCTGGGGGCTATAAAAAGTGACTCATGGCTTCTAGGCGCTCTGTACTTTGGAGGCCCAGCTTCCAATGACAATTTTAGTCAGTAGAGGTATCAAACCGGGGAAGAAGGTGTTTGTGGAGGAAGGAGTGGTGGGAGACTCTAGAAATTCCACTTACTTGGGACAAACATTTGATGTATTCCCTGGTTTCGGCTCCACAGCGCCAATCTGTCATGGGTCAAGATCTATGTGTTAGCAATTGGCCACCTGCCTCTATTTTAGAGAAGGTTTTTATGGCTACTTATTGTGAGGAGAAAAAGTGCAAACCATCAGTTTGGTCACTTAAAAGTGATCGCTTAAAATGATATAGAAATATTAGTAATGAAAGTAAAAAAAAATTGTAACGAATTTCGCTTTGGGTAGTGCAAATCAGCTGCCTCTTCCCATTCTCTTTTTCCCAATCTTAAAATGCCCCCCATGCCTTCTAGCCTATTTAGTAATGTGTGAAGTCTCCTCTATATATCTTAACAACCCTCAAGTGCTATCCTTGGCCATATTCATTTACAATTTCTATTTCTGGCCATATCCATTCATTTCTCTCTCTCTCTATTCTACCCAGGAGGTCTCATCTACTCTCCACATCTGAACTGCAGGGAAGAACCTGAGTCCTTACATTCATATGTAAAGTGATCTTTCAGGCTTTATTCAAATATTCTAATTACTTATTACGTGCATCAATATGGATGATTACCATCTCCAACGCAGAAATAATGTCCCCCCCCCACCGCTATTCCTCCGTAATCCTGTTCACTCATGTTCAAAGTGTCCAAGGTTACATTTGACCCTCCCCCCGCAACTAAATTTAATTCATTCTTTACAATATTATTCGCATCCCTTCTTTCCTTTCTGTTCCTACAGACACCATGCTAATTCAGAATCTTTCTACTTCACACAGAAACTAGGATAGATGATCACAATATTGCAGGATTATTCCCCCTAACTCTGGTCTATTGTCACCAAACCTTCTATCACATCATCTCCATGTTATCATTTCTATACCAATTTTGATCATGGTCCTTTACTACAAGATCAAGTCCAAACTGTTTAACCTTCTGTAACTTAGCTTTACATTTTTTAGCCTTACCTCCCTCCTTTCACACTTCTATATGAATTCCTAGTTTAGCCAATCTGGTCTATTTAACAGCCAACAAACACACTGTAGGAGTTTCCCATGCCACTTCCATCTGGAAGGCTTTGGAGCTCCTGATGCTTCAAGATTCTTATTAAACTTCACCCCTTCCCTTGTCACCTCAAGTAGGTACAAAAACTGTGACAGAATGTTAGAGCTGAAGGGAGACCATCTACTCCCCGTGCAAAACGGACTTTGAAGAATCACCTCCCCCATCTATAAAATTAAAATGTTCAGGGCTACCAAGGACAATAAAAATCGTTTTCTTTCCAAACACTGGTTTTCTTTCAACACTTTTTTCCCTGAGCGTTTCCCCTCTGCCGGGAGCTGTGCTAGCCACACAGGACTAAAGTTTAATGAGAAAGACCGACTGCACATCTCTCATCACACAAATAGTTCAACTTTGGTGAGTGCTACAAGAAGAGGGAAGTTCAGGGTACCAGAGATGTCTGAGGTAGGCGTGGCTCAGGGAAGGGGTGAGGCATGACCTTTCCTCTAGTGTGGGAACACAGGAAGGAGTTAACTCAGCTTGGGAAGAGGAAGAAGGCTTCCCTGAGGAGGAAATCTTTTAAATAGGGGTGAAAATGAGTAGGAATTAACTGCAAAAGGTAAATGCTTTTGGAGTTAATGCAAGGAAAGCCCAGACAGGTACTTTCAAGGAACTAAAAGCAGGTGTGGATGCTGGAACCTAAGGGAGAGCAAGATTGAAAAGGTGAGGCCGGAAAGGCAGACAGGGGCAGGAGCGTGCTGTGCCTCGGAAGGTCATGTAGAAGATTTCTGGGCTTTATTCTGAGAACAACAGGGCTTGAACGGCATGTTCCAAGATACTTTAAGGCAGGACCATGGCCTACCCTGGGAGGAATGGGAGAAAGCAATTATGGAATCAGAAAAAAATTCCACTTTTATTTCAACTGAAACATATTCTGTATCCCTATCACACTTTCTTGAGTGTGTGTTCTCATCTGAAGTCAAGCTGAAAAGGGAAAGTATGTGAATTAACAAATACAGCCTTTTTAGTTGGGCCACTTGGCTTGGACAGGTAGTCTGCACCTGTAAACACTTGAGGGAGTATGGGCTTGTTCTACATTTTCTAAGAGCACAACATTCCATACAAGAACAATCCAATAAAAAGCTCCATTTCACTGTCACTGGCCATGAATTGGTGCTATTCTTGAAGTTAAATCCTCAGTCTCCTCCCCTTTCCCATAAGGCCCTTAATGAGGGAAAATATTTTGAGAATATATGAGCAAAATTTTTCCAAGGGTTGTTTTAATCCCAATTGCTTTTTATTCTCATCTTGTCTATATCAGGTAATGAATTTCAAAAGGCAGTCACAAATTTATTTCCCCTAAAATTACATTTATAGCAAGGATAAAATTTAAAGAAGGTAGGGTGACAAGGTTATTAATAAAAGAACAGCTGGAATTTTGGAGCAATTTCTGTGTTCAAGGTATTGTGTTGGACTCCTTAAAACAAATTATCTCATTTAATCCTAATAAAGACTTTGAAGGGTGCATCTCATTCACAGATAAGGAAACTGAGGCTTACTACTTCCCTGCAATATGTACATCTTAGACCCGTACTGCCCAATACGGTAGCCTGCAGCCACATGTGCCTTCTGAGCACCTGAAATATGTCTGAATTAAAATGTGCTGTGAGTGTAAATTACACACCAGATTTTGGAAAATTTAGAATAAAAAGGAAAGTAAGATATCTCAGTTTTTGAATATTGGTTACATGTTAATATGGCAAATAGTACATCAAAAAAATGCCTTATTATCTGTTATAATTAAAAAAATAAGCTACTAGAAATTTTTAAATTACATATGTGGCTCACATTATACTTGTATGGAACAATGCCACCCTAGACCAAAAGCTGGGTATTGAATTTGCCAGTAAATAACAAGTTCAAAGCCAGCCTGGTATAGAAGAAGAGTACATGGATTGTAACAGATCTTGGTTTATATCCTTCCATCAGTGACTGGTCTTGGGTAAAATACCAAACCTCTCTGCACTTCGCTTTTGTCACTGGCATTATGGTGATATTAAATATCCCCAAACAACTGTTGTAATATGTAAAGCAGCTAGTGGGCAGAGAGGAGGGAATAATTACTGAATACTTCCTATAGCAACTGCTTAATTTAAAAACTGATTCCCAAAAAGAACAGAAAATTTACTTATTTGAAAATCATGTTTTATTCTCCTTAAGTGGGAGGAGTTAACTCACTAGCACATTTAATGCTTACTTTAGCATCATATATGCATTATCTATTATCTTCTGATATACATAATATACACAGATCCTTTCTTTCTATGTAAGTTATTTATAATATGTTATAGGCTGGGAGGCTAGATGATAAAATTAGGGTGAGGTACATAATGTCAGAACACAGAAGGGCCCAAGGGGTCCTTATGGATACAATGGATGAATTCCAGTGAAAAGAGTTTATGAACTTGATGTCAGCAGACCCATGGTTTTTTCACATCAAGAACTGAGACTAGTGAGTAAAATGACACCTGGGCAAATAGAATTTTACTTTTTTTTTTTTCTCCCTTGGTTGTGGTGCAAATTGTTTTAGCATACCAAGTTTAGATTAGCCCACTATTAGTAATCTCCACGAAATCATAAGAAACTACAAAATCATGTGGACTAAACTATCTGAGGATATTTTGCCATATTCTGTCCCCTAGGCTTTTGTCAAGAAGTTTGTTTGCCCTTTTATCAATGTTTGAATTATATGTATACATTTAAATGTAAAGTTTGGAGCAGCGGGGCATTCACTTTATTATTTGATGTATGTATATGGCTTAAGATCGACACGTGACAATGTATTAGACTGCCCTGTTCTGTATTTTTTTTTTAGTAGTATGGGGGGGCGTACTAATTAAGGATTTCAGTCACTTCAATGTAGCCCCTTAAGTATACATTTATTAAATTTAGCACCAAAACTGCTCATTTGTTATCTACAGCAATTAACTTTAAGAAAATGAGATGGGAGAAGTAAAAAGCTATCAGATTTACAGATCTGAGTGAGAATGGAAACAGAGACCATGAAAATATTCACTTTATTCTAGTTTGAGTTTTAACAAGAAATAATAAACAAAATTTTATTTTCGCTATTAAAGTGCATGTGCAATGAGTTAAACGGGGATGGGGACAAGGCATCTCCTTTGATCATATGTTGCATTAAAAATCCACCTCTTGTAATGAATTTTTGAGTACCCACTGAGGACACATGACTTGGTCTTTGCTCTTTCAAAATAAGTGACTCTGACCTACAACGTGATTGTGTCTACAGTTCACTTACAACTATGTTTCAGTAAATGTCTTCAAACTCTAAAGCTAGAGTTAGGTAGGAAAAAAAAATTACACTACATTAAAATTATTAACAATTATTAGCTAATAATAAGAATCACAGAGGGGCGCCTGGGTGGCTTAGTTGGTTAAGCGACTGCCTTCGGCTCAGGTCATGATCCAGGAGTCCCTGGATCGAGTCCCGCATCGGGCTCCCTGCTCGGCAGAGAGTCTGCTTCTCCCTCTGACCCTCCCCCCTCTCATGTGCTCTCTCTCTCTCTCTCATTCTGTCTCAAATAATAAAAAAAAAAATCTTTCAAAAAAAAAAATCACAGAAAACAATGTGTAATAATTAGAAAAATTTGCTAAAACTTTGAACTGAGATATTATTACATTTCTGATGCTTGAAATTATAGGAAAATATACACTCATATTTAAGAGAAAATGAGTATCTTAAGCCATTTAAGCTACGAGCCATATTTTCAAAAGGCACACTGTAAAAAAAAAGTTTATATCAGGAAAGAGCTTGTTTGCATTAACTTTAAATTAGCTAATACTTGAGTTACACCTTTGAAGAAACTTCAGTTTTGTTTCCAGGAATGCTTTTTTCCCTTACTTTCTTTCTTTCTTTCTTTTTTTTTTTGAAGGGGTAAGGCAGTTGGATTAAAAAAAAAAGTTAAGCCGCATTCTTTAATGTAAATGGCATATCTGTGCTCCTCTATGCTAATAACTTTCTCAATCTCACTGAACTGTTAGGATGTCTTCAAATAATTTAATGTCTTTAAAGTTTCGTCTTAATGGCACAGTTCATTTTTGTAAAACGCCTTGGCACCACTCAATCTTTTAAGAGAGGAGAAAGGTCTCTTTCCTCTGGACCTGACATTTTTACCATATATGTGTGAGCAATTTCGCTGTCAAATATTGCCAAGGTAGATTTTTTGTTGTTGTTGTTCAATCTGAAAATGTCTCCACTATGCCTGCAGAGCTCCCCTCTTCCCAACACAAACCTACCCAACCCTTTCCCCCACTGCAAGTTTTAAACTTTGTTTCCTTTGGGGTTCTGCACAAGTGCTACTAATAATATCCAAGAGACAAAGAGCTGTGCTGTAGGTTCACGGGATGCCAAATTTGAGTTGTGAAACAAAGCACTCAAATTTGAGATTCAAGATGATGGTGGTGGTGATGCTGGCAAAAAAAAAAAAATATATATATATATATATATATATATATACATATATATATAATAGAGCATGAGACCCCCAGAGCCATCTCCCCAGACAGCTCCCCCTGTCCACGGCTACCCAGAGCACGGGGGAGTTCTGGCCCCGGGACGTCGGCTGCCGGCAGCACCGCGAAGCCCCCTGCCCGCTCCCCCCGGCCCTCTCACCGCTTCACTCGAATGATCTGGTCCCGCATGGGCTTGATGTCCTGGAAGCTCTGCTGGTTGACGAGGCTGTAGACGAGGATGAAGCCCTGGCCGTTCTTGATGTACAGGTCCCGCATGGACGCGAACTGCTCGGTGCCCGCCGTGTCCAGGATCTCCAGCACCGACGGCGACGAGTCCACCTCGATCTCTTTGCGGTAGAAGTCCTCGATGGTGGGGTCGTATTTCTCGATAAAGGTGCCGGTCACGAACTGCACGGTCAGGGCGGATTTGCCGACCCCGCCCGAGCCCAGCACCACCACTTTGTACTCGCGCATCGTCCCTCCGCGGCCGCCGCCGCCGCCGCCGCCCGCGACATAGACCTACGCCCGCCGCGCTGTGCCCCCGGACCCTGCGCCGGCGGCCGGCCCCGCCGCCCCCCGCGGCCGCCCCCACCTCACGGCCGCCGCGACCCCCCGGGCGCCGGCGGAGGGAGCAGCAGCCCTGGGCATGGGCCGAGCCGGGCGGCAATGCGGCTCGCGGGCGCCGGCAGGCACTGAGCACGAGCAGCGAGCGAGAGCCGCCGGAGCCACCGGAGCCGCCCGAGCCGCGGGCCCGCAGTGCCACCCGCCCGCCCCGCCCCTCGCGCCTCCACGCCCAGCTCCCCGCCCGCTGCCGCCGCCGCCGCCACCGCAGCTTCCTCGGCTGCCGGAGCGCGCGCCCGAGGGGGAGCCGCAGCGCTGCCGGGGGCGGGGCTCGGCGGCACGAGGCGGGGCTCCGCGGCGCAGCCCCGCCCCTGCTCCCTGTCGCCTAGGCGACCGACCGCGCGCGCTCCCGGGAGACTGCGCCGTGCGGAAGCCTCCGCTCGCGGTTAGATAAACAACCTCCTCTGCCGCCCCACACCACTCTATCCCGCACGCCCCGTCGAACCCTGGGGCCTGCGTCCTGAGCATGCGTAGTTCGTTTGCCTGAACCGGGAACCTGGTCTACTGGAGAATCCCACGCTCGGCATTTGGGGGAGACGAGATGTTAGCGGGGCAGAGCAATCTGCAGGCTTTAACGTGAGGCGGAGAGTGAAAAGAAGAAACGGACAAGGCCCAAAAGGAGGTCTTGGTGAGGGATTTTGCTTGACACCACCCAGTCTCTCAGTACTCCTGAGAGCTTTGGTTTTTATCTTGCATCAACGTAACGAGAAGCCTTTTTGAGGGGACGAACATAAACACAACGAAGCGAACCCTGAGGGAGGGGCTGCAGGGCCCCTTCTGCCCGCTGCCCGACGTGGCGAAGGCGAGTCCGCGGAAGCCAGGCGCACGCCCGCTGACGTCGCTGGGGGTCCCGCCCTGCTCCAGCGCCGGCCTGGTGTCGAGCTCTTCCCACGCCCTCTCGGCTACGGGCGCCTGGAAAACCGGGAGAACGGAGCTCCCACCCGCAACAGAAGGCCCAGGGACACCTCATAGCAACAGCTAGCGGGGGCACCTAGTAGGAAGCTGGGATTCAGTCCAACCAACCAGTTCACGTTTCTGTACCCCCATGGTATCGTTCTCGGCCAATAGAGAGCCACTTCATGCCACATGACACCCACCCGTCAGCCAATGGGGAAAACTCTGGTCGCGGGATCAACCAACGCACCTCCCTTTGCCCGGCCAGGCAGGGCGTTTGCCCCTGCGCACTCTCTGCCAACCAATCGTAGGTGAGCTGGCGGATGACGGCGGTTCGATGTGAGCCAACCAGGACTCGCGATTCCCTTGCCACCTAGGGCCGGTGGTATGGAGACAGGGAGGCTCGTGGGGTCCGGGAGGGGTCGGAGAATGAGGGGCCGGTCGCAGTGTCCTATGCTGGCAAGGAGCAAGGTGTTTTGCAGGCGAGAGTGATGAATTCTGCGTTTAACGTCGTCTCCTTGGCGTGCTGCCTAAATGATGGGCATGGAAATGGTGCTGAGGGAATGTGGGCTGAATCGTGGGATGAATCGAGAAAACAGGGACTTTTGTCTTTAGGGTGAGAAATTTTCCGGTACTTAAGGAGACATACTGCAGCACTTGGCACGGGTCTTCCATGCGTGCCTCCTGAAACTTTTTTTTTTTTTTTAAACTACTTAGTTTTTTAAACTTAACCGTTCGGTCTCTGTACATGATATGTTAGTTGCACTCTCTCATACCCACACCGTCAAATATAGAAGTTATATTTCCAAGTATTCCTGGATTATGTTTTGTAATAACTGGTTATTGGATTTACCTTACTTAAACTCTGTCCTTCTCAGACTAGTCTACACCCATCTGTTACTAAATCACATTTCTTGGGAATAGTAAGTTTCTGCAGTTCTCTTTGATCATGGCATACCTCTTCGCCCTTTCTCTTCCCCACAAGGTCATCATGTAGAGAGGACGGTCTGAGTTTGGTAGAGAGATGGTCTGAGTTTCTGGAAAAACCAGGTGTTCCTTTGCCATCTCTTCCGTCAATTATCAAACTACTACAAAGGTGTACTTAGATCTCCCAGTGTTCTATTCCTCTGTTAGTCCATTATATTAGAATGGAGAATTTATATTTGCATTACCTTGCTATAGTATAGCACATACCAAGTTTTTGCTTAAACTAATTGAGGGCAAGTGTCATGTCAAAATGTGTAATATATATAAAACTGAGTCTTCATTTCTTGATTAAATATTGTCAAAGTATGAGACTTAATATCTGAGCCTCTGGAATCAGCAGTGAAGGCAGACTGCAAAAAAAATCGAATCAGAAGAATCTTTTAAGATCATGGAAACCATAGAGGATCTGATATCTAAACTAGTAATGTGAAAAAGTGAATTAAAATGAAAGGAAATCACATCTGAGCTTTTTGGGCAGGGCTATTTCAAGAAGATGTAGATGAGTGCAGTGTTCACCTAGCTTTTTACAAGTCTCGTATTTTGTGTGAAACTTATATGCTGATTTGAGGTTACTTTAGCTTTGTAACAGTCACACTTCTTTTCAGAAGAAAGACAGACTGTCTCTTTAAGATCCAAATTGTGCATCATGGTGATAAAATTCCTAGGCTTTTTGAGAAGCATCAAACTTTCTCTCTTTGTATAGATCATTACAATCTGTGTAGTATGTTGCATTGCAATGGAGCTGCAAAATCATTTATTTTGGAAGCAAATAAAGGTCCAGTGGCTTTTTGTTTTTGTTTTTTGTTTTGTTTTGTTTTGGGTTTTTTTTTGGAAATTTGCTTTGGGATTGTGAATCCACAATGTAACCTTAAGCAACTTTTCATTTCCTAGGTCCCCAGAAGTTGAGAAGCTCTGGATTGCAGTGCATCTGATAGAAGTTGTCACACAAAAAATAGTGAGTGGGCTCCCTAGTCACTCCACTTAGCATAATAAAGAATAGGAGAGTTTTTTGACATTTTTCAGGCTTTCTCTGACCTTTCATTACTGCTGACTTTTCTTGATAAGGAGAAGTATACAGACTGCTGCCCTTAGGGTAGTTGCACCTCATTTATATTTCTCATCTTGCTATTCGATATTCATTCTCATTCATTTGATATTCATTCTCAATGTTGCCATAAGGGTAGATTTTTAACCACTAATAAGCAAAAGAAACATGATAAGTAGGGCATAGTTTCTTTCCTGTTCTGTATTATATGATGGTACTTACCTAATTTGAGACTTTATGTGAAATACTGGTTGAAGGATTAGCTTCTGTAAGAAAGGATGTCAGAACGTGTAGAGAATTTTGAAGATTTGGTTGGGAGATGGGTGTCTGTCTCCTGATTCCTTAATCATGTTCATTTTTATGCCAGCATGAACTATCTATTCTGAGAGTGATTTTAGAAATAAAAACTTATGTCTCCATTTGTCTGTGGGAAAGACAAAATAAAAATGAGATAAAATGAAATTGAATTTTCTCTAAGGGCTGTAAATCTCTATGATAGTGAAAACCTAACACTGTGCACTGACACTTTAGGCTCTGTTTAGCTTCAGAAGGGCATTACTGGAAGAACAAAAAAAAAAAAAAAAAAAAAGAAAAGCTTCATTTCTCCTCTCCCCACTAAATCTGAGAGTTATCTCACCTATACCCAGATACCTTCAACTTCATACTTGTGTTACTGTGGAAACCCAGCTCCTTTGCTTCTGTGAAAGATGTTGGAAAAGGTGGGAGGAAGTGGGAAATACATTGTGTTTGGGGACTTTCTGACTAGAGGAAGAGGCAAGTATGTGAAGAACTGAATACAAACAAGTTAGAAGAGGATGTTTGTAATATTAGCAGTGCTACTTGTCTATGAAACCCTGATTCCTATTGCTTCCTATTAAAGCCTACATGTGTGTGATTAGCCATAAAGGGGAAGGGCAAGTCAAGTACATTTAGAGCAGAAGACATTTCCTTGGCCTCTGAGGCTCCTGATACAGTTGAGGAATGGAAGTATGTATAAACAGTGGAAAGGAAGGGGCAAAATAAACTTGTTTCTTTTTTGAAAATGCAATATGTCTCAGCACTTTTGAAAAGAAAAAGAATGCAGCAATGAAGTGACTATGTAAACAAGTCAATGAAAGAAACCTTCTGTTGAAAAAGTAAATGTTATTGAAGGAAAAGGCTTAATGATTAAGATATAGGAAATAAAAAGAAAAAAGCCTGAAGAATCTTAAAAGCTTGAATGTTCAGAGGAAAATAGAGCTCCAGTATGGTTTGCTTAACACGGCTGAAGAGTAAACACAGTGTTGCTGCATTCCTAGCAGTTTCCCTCTCTTCTAGCTGGAAAATATAGGGATGAGTCAGGATTGATCGTTAAGGGCAGCCCTCTCCTCTCTGCCCAGTTAGACCAGCAGTAGGCACGTGACTCAGTTCTCATCACTGGAACGGGAAGAAGCCACTGGGACTGGGGGATTCCTGGGAGTCTGACAAGAATGAGTAGATATCCCCATTGTTTTGGTGCCCCTCCCCTTGCTTCCTGCTTTGCACATTGAAATAAGAGACTGTGGCCACCATCTTTGGGCTGTGATGCCTTATGGCTGAGGTTGCAAACCATCGAGCTTCAGGTGGCTAAGGAGGAGGAGAAGAATCCAAGTCCTGGAAAACAGTATTGAACTGTCATGCTGATAGTGGAAATGCCCACCTTTGGACTTACTCAGTAAACAGCTAGCCTCCTTTGAAGTCTGTGTTAGTTTGAGTCCATGAGGTTTTCTGTGTCTTGGACTCAAATACATCCCAACTACCATAGAAAGTATAAGAGATTCGAGACAAAATGGTATTTTAAAAGATCAGTGAGCATTTGTGATATTCTGATGGATAGCCTACTGATATCCTGAATGGCATTTCAAAGACATTATGGTATTAATTGAGCACTTACTATGTATATTATTCTAGGCTCTGGGGATACAAAAATACACAATTAGCCAGAAGAGCTTGTAGTTATAGACATTATAAACAGAAGAGACTGACGTTAAACAACTGATTGCACATTTACATTATGTAATAACAGCTTATAATTCATGCTAACAAGAAAAAATTAGAGATTACAAGGATGTAATAATATAAATAGTAAAATATTACAAAATATATAACCACATAACTGAAGAAAATTATAAAAACAAGCACTTTCAAGGACATGATAATATTATGTATAGTTTATACATGAATTCTTAGAGGTTAAGAGAAACAGAATAAACTGAAATGGGTTTAATAAAGAAAAGCTGTCTGAAGGAAATGAATATGGAGCCAGGTTTTGAAGGCAGTGGCCAAAGAATAGACTAGATGGGGCAGAAAGGAACACTCTAGGTGCAAGGAATTGAGAGAGCAAGGGGAGGCAGCAGGAATGAAGTAGGAGTGAAATATGGAAAAGACAGAATCACTTGATTCTTTAATTCTCTATAGCAGTGCCATTCTAGGGACAGCTATCAGGGGAAAAAAAAATCAGAGGCTAGAAGTGTCAAGGCAAGAACAAAAGGTATAGAAATAATCCGGGAAAAAACAATAACAGAAGAAAAAGTAGAAAGAGTACAAGGGTACATTTGAAGAAGTTAAGGTATTATTCAAAATGATGAATAATTTATAATGTGGGCATCATGAAAGAATTGTTATAAGAAGTAATTATGGACTTGAGGGCATCAAGAAGGTGGAATTCAAACTTTCACAAACAGAAGTAGAAAAATGAGGGGTAGCAAAAAATGAAGACAGGCAGAAAAACCGTTTTTGCTTATGGTTATTTTTTCACGGTAGCTGTTCCTGACATGCATTATGTAAAAACGAATGGAATTTGATTGAAAAAAATTTCAATAGACCAGTAATATATAAAGATAGTCTTTTAGGTAAATAATGTACTTTAGAATGTTTTTCTTAGAATGCCTTTTGTACCTTGCCATAGAAAAGTTTTTTCAATAAAGAAGTTCTAAGGAATAATAAGTTACAGATTAGTGACATATTTTGAAAATTAAAAAAAAAACCCGTAGATGTGCCAAATGTAATGGTATAGCAACAATAATAAATACTTACAACAAAAGTCAGAAGTTTGTCAGATTTTATGTGGTTTCTGGTCAAATATGGTTGTAGTATTTTTCTAATGCTATTTTATGTAAGAATATGTCTTAAAAATTAGGCCACCATAGGCATATGAACATATCTTGATATTGTTTATAATAATGTCATTAATATTTATGGTGCTTTGCCATTTCCAGAGCCCTTTTGCTACATGTCTGAGAAGCTTGTAGTTTTTTTAATAAAAAATGTAAAAATAATTAGGAACCACCATACAAATATGTGATATGAAGATGCTGAACTAGCATTATTACTGCTCCTTCCTCCAAGGTCATGGAAGCAATGTAGAGGGTACAACGCCATCAAATGAAGAAAATTATGAGAAAACCCTGGTAATGAGAGGATTTAAGGGAACTGTTCAGTAAGGGGACTGGGAGAGGAAGGTGGTGGTAGTTTAGGTCTTGGGCAAGAAGCAGCCAGCCACACTGCCGAAGAATAATAAAATAGGAAAAGAACCATTACACATGTGCTCATGCTTCTCACTCACTATTGCCTTGGGAAAATCAGTGCCTGCCCCTACACATGTGGTGACGCAGAGCTCTAGTCTAAGTGGACTCAAGAGGACAATCAGGGCCACACAGGACCTTGTAAGGAGCTTGTGAGGTGCTTGTAAGGAGCCAAGAAACTCCTTAGGTTCTAACCAACTTAGGGCATTTGCCCACCCACACCTCCTACTCTTACTTCCCTGGGCTCGTGAATTTCAACCTAAGGCCTGTTCCTTCTGATGTTGCTTCTCTCCTCTTGGGGGAAGCAGAAGATGAACTCTACACCTAAAGAATCATTGCCTGTGATTTTCCTGGACTTGGGGTTCTCTGCTCTAGAGCTCATTTATTCTCATCCCTGAGCACCTTGGTGTGACTCAAAATGGGGTCTAGAAAGGTGATCAACCATTTGGCTTGCCTGGGACTGTCATGGTTTTATATTATTTTATTTTTTTAAAGATTTTGTTTATTTATTTGACAGAGAGAGAGACACACAGCAAGAGAGGGAACACAAGCAGGGGGAGTGGGAGAGGGAGAAGCAGGCTTCCTGCGGAGCAGGGAGCCCGATGCGGGGCTCGATCCCAGGACCCTGGGATCATGACCTGAGCCAAAGGCAGACGCTTAATGACTGAGCCACCCAGGCGCCCCAGAACTGTCATGGTTTTAGTACAGCATCCCCCAAACTCCCCTCAGCCCTAGTGGATCACCCTACATCTGTTCTCATATGCATTTCTGGAGGAAAAAAATGAATGCACATGACAAGATATTTTGAGAAATACAACTGTTTCAGAAGAAAAAAAAATTATAGAGTTCATCAGAAGCATAAACATTAGAATGGACCAAGCATTTAAATTTAGCCCCCAATAAACATGCTAAAAAAGATAAGGGATAATGTTAGACATATGAAAACCAAGAAACACAAAAGGAACCAAGTGGACATACTACAAATGGAATGTATAGTAGTTGAAACAATGAACAAAGGACAATAAGATGGCAGAAGGGACACTGTTAAGGACCACATGAGGGAACTGGGAGACCAGATTGAGGTCACGTCACAGAAAGAGGAAGGGAAGTTCAAAGAAATAGAAAAAGGAAAAATCAAGAGATAATGGAGAAGAGAAGTGGCAGCATACAGATAGTGGGAATCCCTATAAGAAAATGACTTCTTAGAGAAATGATAATGTGAAATTTCCCATGAATGAATGGACGGATAAAAAGTAAAAGACCTCGGGGGGAGGGCCCATGGAGCCTCAAAGAAAAGTGATTTGGAAAACCTACACTTACAGACATAGAGAAATTTGGGATATCTGAGACTAAAAGTTTTAAAAGTTTACATATGAAAAATTAAGATCAGATTAAACATCAGATTTCTTAATAGCAGCATTAGAAGCCAGAAAAACAATGGAGTAAGAGTTTTAAAATCCTGAAGGAAGAAGAACTAGAAACAGAAATTTAATATTCAGCCAGAGTGACATTCAGGTATGAGAATGAGATACAAATATTCATAGGCATAGAAGGCCTCAGAATCCCAGAATATTGCTAACACAGAGACCCACACTGACAACGATGGATAATTCCACTCTCACGGTGCATCTTTTTCTCTCAGTTACTGATAACTCAAGCAGACAAAAACTACAGGGATACTGAAGATTTGAATAGCCCATTAACAAAACTGGACTGGCAGACATAGAGAATTCTATAACCGATGATTAGAGCATACATATTTTTTTTCCGAGCACATACAGAACATTGGCAAAAATTGATCGTAAAGTGGACCATAGAGAAAATCTCAATACGCTTCAAAGAATAGCTATCACTCAGATTGTGAATTCATAATTACATTAGAACTTTAAAAACAACAAAAAGACAAATGAAGAACCATACATATGGAAATTAAAAAATGCTTATAATGCTAAATAACTCCTGGGGTAAAGAAGAAATGTGAAAACACTTGGAACCTAGTGATAATGAAAATACTATCTATCAAAACTTGTGAGATACAGCAAAGTGGTTCTTTGATGGAAATTTATAGACTTAATGTGTATATTGGAAAAGAAGATACAGGAAAATCCTGATCTTACCTCCTCCCATGGTCACACTGAGTCTGTACCTACATATGGGAAAATTCTCTCAAGAAACATCTAAAGGCAAAAAGAAAAAAAAAAAAGAAACATCTAAAGGCCAACTGAGTGATGACTACACATTGGACAAATGAGAAGAAAACCACGCCGAAATGGGTAAGAGAGGCTGGCACATAATCCCTCTATAAGCCCCATCCCTGGCACAGTATCCCACAACGAGGAGGGAACCCAAACTCCAGCGCTTCTTCCTCAGTAGTGAAGGGTTTGAACCCCACATCAGAAAAGGAAACACTAATTCGAAAAGATCTATGCACCCCCATGTTCATTGCGGCATTGGCTGTATTACAATAGCCAATAGCCAAGATATGGAAACAACTTAAATGTGCATCAATGGATGAATGGATAAAAAAATTGTATATATATATGTATAACATTATATATATAACATATGCATATATATATATTAGCCATTAAAAAGAATGAAATCTTACCATTTGTGATGACATGAATGGACTTTGAGGGTATTATGCTAAATGAAATAAGCCAGACAGAGGAAGAAAAATACCATACCATCCCCCATTTGTGGAATTAAGACAAAATTTTTTTAAAAACAAGCTCACAGATTCAAAGAACAGATTGGTCAGTGCTAGAGGTGGGGAGTTGAGAGGTAGGAAATATGGGTAAACTGCTTTTGTTTTAGTTTAAATAAACTGAAATTTTTTTTTAAAAAAAGAGGGGCATCCTACAATTTACCCGACCAGTGCTTCTCAAAAATAAGAAAAGCCTAAAAAACTCTCATAGCCAAGATGAACCTGAAGACACATGAGAACTAAATGTAATGTAAAATCCTTGATGGGGTTCTGAAATGAAATAAGGACATTAGGTAAAAACTAAGGTAATCTAAATAAACTATGGACTTTAGTTAATAACAACATATAACAAAAAGAAAACCCTTGGGTTTTTAAAAATCACATTCCAAAATAAAATATAATATATAGCAGAAAAAAGTCAAAAGAAACAGGTAAAATTAATGTTTAAAATGTATTTTACTTAATCCACTATATTATCATTTCAATGTATAATCAGGACAAAAATTATTAAGATATTTTACCTTTTTTCATACAAAGCCTTTGAAATCTGGTGTATATTTTACACTTACAGCGTCCAGACTGGACACATTTCAAATGAACAGTGTTGCTACTATATTGGTGATAGACAGTGGATTGTTCAGGGGAGCAATGGAGATGAGGTTTGAGATGCTGTTTTATAGGTCATGTTGACAAGACTATTTGAATATCAAACATGTCGAAAGTCAAAAGAGAATTAAGAAGACACCTGTGTTGGAGAAAAAGCAAATTCTTATACAACTCACATCATGCTATTTGGTTTCTAACATCAGCATTCAAGGAATAATTCTAGACCACCGACAATGTGCAAGGCACTATGCTAGGAATAAAAGGAGACTTCCTCCTCATCAGATAGGTATATAGATAAATATGTAGGTAGATGACCAGGCATTTTGTTAAAAACTAGGTTTTGCTTTGAAAAAGTGGCTTACAGAAGTGTAGGTGCAGCATTATTTAGGATACATCTCTATGTATGGTCTATAATCTCTTTTTTTCCTGGTTTATGTTTAAGTTGTAAGTTTCACAATTCTTATCATACTTCTTTGGTTAACCTAATGATTTTGAATAAGAACATAATTTTCCAAAATAGCTTTTCCCATTTGAAGTAAGGGCAAGTCTTGCTGGGTTGACACTATTCTTTTTACACAGTGGGAGAAATGTCTGTTTTTCAGTTCGTATGGTAGCATGTACTGGAGATAGAATTCACTACTTACTTCTTGTGACCCCTGGTGTAACCCTGAGCAGACTTCTGTCTTAACACCAGTAGCACATTGCTGCACCATCTCCTCTACTAACTGAGGATAGGAACAGTGTTTGGTTCATGTGAGTTTTAGCAGCACTTGGCACATTGCATAAAACATTGTGGGAACTCATAAAACGTTTGCAAATGAATGAACAATTGAATGGACTATAACTTTGCTTCTAAAAATCCTGTAAAACAGAGAAGATGAAAACAAGGGGAAAGAATGGGGAGTTTCTCAACATTGAGGAGGAGATATAGATATTTCCTCTAAAACTGGCTTTATCCCCAAAGAAACTCCCAGCTCAAACATTGTAGGTCTTCAGTAGGCAAGGTAAGGTCAGTCTATGGGCTTGGACTTTAGAAGGGCCAAGAATGATTTGGAAAATCAACTTTTCTATCTACTGACTGCTGCCTGAAATTTTACACCTAGGGTTTTAGTCTTTTGATGTGAAAGCTTTTTTTTTTTTCTAGTTAAAATATAAATGGGAGAAAGGCAGTTAAACTGCACTATCTTTCTATAAACATGGCGGCATTCAGCTATGCTCACTTGGTGGGAAAAGAAAATAAGGAAAATAAAATAGAAGAAAAGAAGTTAAATGGCCCAAGTATGTGCCCAGAGTGAGCATGAACAGGCCACGAGGATCCATCATATTTTGTGTCATACAGTAATTTTTTTTTAATGCTAGGGTTAATCTCTTCACCCGGTATAACATGACTAATAACAGCCTTCACAGTTACTAGATTCTTAAATTAGATTCAAATAATATCTTATTTTCAAGTGATTACAAGAATTTTCCAGACTTGGGAGCTCCATCCCTCATCTGTTTCCATCAATTTCTTCTGCTTCTCACAGGATTACGCTCGACAGTGGTTTGGGGCGCACTGGGGAAGACGGAACAGTCCTAGTGGAAGACCCATCCAGTCGTCCTTCTCAGCAGCCAGCTGGTTATTTTGTCAAGGAAAGTGATCCATCCTACTTTTTCAGGGTCATCTCCTCAAAACCCAGCTTCTCACTCTCACAGAACAGTACATCCTCTTTTATTATCGTCCTAGTTAATGCTTCTCACACAGCTTCACAATACGAGCACTGAGTGATTAGCCACGTTGAAATGGCTGCACTAGTTGAGAAAGAGAAATCTTGTTTGCTTAATCAAGGTACTACTACCTCAGTGCAAATGGCACTGGTGGCAAAATTGATTCCAGTTTACATCTGAATGAGAGAAGCCGAGGGACACATTTCAGGGATATTTTAGCCTTTTTATTTTCCTTGGCATGCCAGGTAGTTGAACAGAGTTAAACTATTCCATCATGCAAGTTGCCTTGACTTGATTCTGTTGGGGATTGGTCTTTGGTATTTATTAGTTGTGTTTTTTTTTTTTTTTTTTTTAATGAAGATTTTTGGGTATTTCCCATGCAAACTTTCCAACGAAAAGATGCTACAACATATGAAAATTATCTAAAAGATATTAATCTGTCGACATAATTAGGTTATATGAACAAGAATGAGCTCCAAGAATAAAATTGAGTATGTCAGTTCTGCACTATATGCTGACAAAATGAAAGAAGCTAAAATGGGTAGTTTATGGCATTCTAAGGTTATGATTATGGTGCTCAAAAGAAAGCAACCCAAGTAAAATTATTGAGAAAGGAGACCAATCAATAGCATATGTTGCTGAGGTTTTTATACTGAAAAAGCAAAGCTCCAGGGGCTCAATGCTGTCTGTATTAGGGCTGTAGATCGTCTGAAGCCTCGGGTTTTTCTAACTGGATCTGTGACTAATGGAGTGGGGGTAGGGCTGAGGCTCAGTAAGATGTTTAACCCTGGCTTGGGGAATTACCTTTGCGTGGGATTGGGCCTGTTTATAGGACTCCTCAAACCCTGGCTCTCCAAAAGCAGAAATAAAGACTACCAAGTCATTCAGGTCACTAGCTATCCATCCAGATATCTATCATCAACGTATTTTGTGTTTTGTGTTGTTTTTTTTTTTCTGGTTTTTTGGTGTTTGTTTGTTTGTTTGTTTGTTTTTATTCTACAGGGTTCCAGAAAGGACAGAAGTACATTTCATAAATACATATAATGATAAATTTTCTAATTTTAAGAGTTAGGTCTTCTCAAGAAACTTGAACATTATCTATCCAAAAAAAAAGTATGTATAGAAACAGTATTTCACTTTGAAGTACATGTTAAAGCTTTCCCCATGGCGTTCACACTTTGTCTTGCTTTCTGTGTATATGTATGTGTAAGGGGAGGGGTGTGCCCAAGCCCCACCCAAGTCTCACCAGTTAAGAATCTGGGAGGACACAGGGGTGGGCTTGTGTTTATTGAGAATGTGTATATTTAAACAAAATCTTCTAGATGACTCGGACATGTCCCTGTATTTTCTGAAGAAAGAAATCATACTTAAAGTGATGATCCTGCAAATTACTACTGAGGATATTGAATAACCAGATTACTTACCTCAAATCCAGAACCTAGTTTAAATT
This sequence comes from Eumetopias jubatus, assembly GCF_037043125.1. Taxonomy (NCBI): domain Eukaryota; kingdom Metazoa; phylum Chordata; class Mammalia; order Carnivora; family Otariidae; genus Eumetopias; species Eumetopias jubatus. Next base: position 181,168,855 of record NW_028274809.1, on the reverse strand, counting down.
CCATTTCTTCTTGTGTCCCTCAAACTAGAATTAATCTCTATTCCTTATTCCCCAAACACTCCACACTTTTCATATTTACTGCAGTTTCTCTGGTGTTATGCTTATTTTATCTCCATCTGTCATGTGGACTCATGGATGTTTGGGCAGCAGGCGAGAAGAATGGAGAAGGTACATTTTCCCCCCAACTTTCTAATCCCTGTAATGCTTTGGCTAATCAATAGTATGTGTTCAAAACATGTTGATTGAATTAAATTAAATATGAAATGGTATTAAAATTATTGAATTATTGTATTATCCTATTAAAAGATGTTATTTCTACTTTCATAGTACTTAAAATCAGTGGTGTTTTAAAACTGAACAAAGCCAACTAAAATTGTAACAGAATATAATTCTTCAAAAAGCAGTAACATAGGCTTAATTCACAAGAACCACAACTGGGTCACATCCTTTAGGTAATTATTTGTTAATTTTCAAGCCAAATCTTATATTAAAACACAAACTCTGAATTTGACAAAATAATAGAAAATACAGAAAAGCTCCCATTTGCTATCTCTCTGTGTGTAAATTCATTCTCAAAAGGAATCAAAAATAAATAAATAAATAAATAAATAAATAAATAAATAGGTGATGGGCATTAAGGAGGGCACTATCCTGATGAGCACTGGGTGTTATATGTAAGTGACAAATCACTAAATTCTACTCCTGAAACTAATATTACACTATCTGTTAACACACTAGAATTTAGATAAAAACTTGAAACATTAAAAAAAAAAGAATCACATTAAGCTCTGTTTCAATTAAAAAAATCACCAATAAGACAATTATAATTAGATAAAAACACAATTATTATTATTTAAAGATTTATTTGAGAGAGAGAGAGAGAGAGAGAGCACGCATGTGTGCAAGCAAGGGGGAGGGGCAGAAGGAGAGGGAGAGAGGTAGACTCCCCGTTGAGCAGGGAGCCAGACACGGGGCTTGATTCCACCACCCTGAGATCATGACCTGAACTTAAATCAAGAGTTGGATGCTCGACTGACTGAGCCACCAAGGTACCCCAAAACACAAACGATTATAAAACAAATCACAAAGACAGATGGGTTTTAAATGATATGAGCCATCAAGTTTTAAAAAATTAGGATAATTTATAAAAACTTAAGCCTTTGGTATAGTTTTGTCTGTGTCCCCTTAAAATTTCAGGAGCTTTTTGTGTTACTTAGAAGTCAAGGATGTCTGAATGACAAGATTGGACAGACTGCCTAAAGATATATTTATTAAGTCTTTAATCCCTTTATCAAAAAGACCCTCTCTTTCCAACCTAAGGTCTGGCATAGACAGGCTAGGAAAACTTAGAGATGGTGAGAGGCACAGGGCTTAGGGAAGAATAGCCAGATGACAGCAGACAGGGTAAAGAGTGATGAACACCAGCCTCCTCCCTGTGAGTCCACACTGGGTGCCTTGGCTGACACTCCTCAGCACGACTCTCATGAATTACGTGATCTGATCTTCTGTACAGAAATTTCAGAGGCACAGTTGAGGGCGCCTGGGTGGCTCAGTTGGTTAAGCGACTGCCTTCAGCTCAGGTCATGATCCTGGAGTCCCGGGATCGAGTCCCACATCGGGCTCCCTGCTCAGTGGGGGGTCTGTTTCTCCCTCTGACCCTCTTCCCTCTCATGCTCTCTGTCTCTCATTCTCTCTCTCTCAAATAAATAAATAAAATCTTTAAAAAAAAAAGAAGTTTCAGAGGCACAGTTGAGTGTGCTAAAATGGCAGTACTTTCTATTCAGAACATGATGCTTCCCTGTTCCCATTTATGCCCAACTTATTTCCAAATGTATTTGGGAAAAACAGAAAATAGGCTTCCTTGAGAAATTCCTAGAGAAAGATAGTAAAAATGCACCCAACCATTTTATACCCATATGTAGGTTCCTTTAGGAATGTTTGTTCAAGTCAGGCTCTTGAGGACCCATGTTTACATTTATTTGTTTAAGTTCTCTTTGGTCATAGCTCATGACACATCATGCCCACCTCATGGGCCAGTCAGATTTGCTTCCTCCTGGGAATTTAGAATTGGAATCCAGAGGGCTGGGCTCTTGAACGAGGTACTTGAACTAGGAATCTACAATAAGGATGCCTTTTGGGGGGCTCTGTATACAAATAAATCAGCAGAGAATACTAATATACAGAGGAAAGCCATAGAATCAAGCAGATTTATGTAGAGAGGTAGAGAAAAGCAGTAATGGCCCACTCTGTCCCAGGGGTGGTAGCTTAGTGCCTGAGAGTTTTCCATGTTACGAGGAGATCCAATTGCATATGTCGCCATTGACATGTGCCATGCTTCTCCCACTTCAACCTTATACTAAAGTTTACTTTAAGCTAACACCAGTTGATTTCTATTATTTACAACCAGAATATTCCTGACAAAGACAAGGTTATTCCATTAGGATGTGTTCCCTTAAACCTCTGTTAGGCTTACATTGGAAATGAATAGCATCCTGCTGTCAGTTTGTCACATTAGTTATATGTTATAGCCCAAGCATTGTTCAGAACCTATGATTATGACAATGACTTTTGGAGTTGTTGCCTGACGGTTAGTTAGAGGGTCCTGCTATATTCTCTGGAGGACATAACGTGTCCTTTCTGTAATGATGGAAATATTGTCTTTCATGTATGTTATTATTTGCATTAATAACAAATGCAATACAAAAGCTCCAGGCAATAGCCAAGTCATGCGTTGTGAGGCCTGGGATGCAGCTTATCTCACAGACCCAGGCATATGGGCCTCCGAGGGTGGATTGTCCAGGAGGGTTTGAGTGTTTCCTGCAGCCTTTCATATAGAAGGAGGTGTTTTGCTTCAACTTACCATTTTTGTTGTTATGTAAGTAATGTTCTTGTCCTCTGGAGAAACTATAAATTAATATTAAATCATCTAGTTCCTCTGGAAGACAGCACCTAGCTTACCCAGAAAAGAGTCAGATTTTCTCCTGTGAACACAAGGAATTCTTTATTGTCCTATCTACAGTGAAGGGCATGCAGGGCTTCTGGATTGTAGCCTGTATCAGATCTCTAAAATAGATTTATTTTAAAATTTTTAATCAATTTGGAAATGAAGCGCTTAGACCATACAATTCATCATCCAAGTTTGGACACTTTTGAGAGTAAAATGGGATGCTATTGATAGTAAAGTCACCAAGCATAAATTGGGTTCGCCAGAGGCAAACCAGATACAATTGTCACCCAACTCCACGCTTTATGTTCACTTTCTGAGTAACTTACGTATTGTGAAGTCCAAAGTTTCTTGGTATAATTTCTTTTAATTAAGAAACGTTTTAATTATGTGTTCATTCGAAACCAGATGAGAACTTATACAGTAGGTGAATAAATGGTGATTGTGATCAGAGAACTCTACTCAGCAAGTGGAGAATGTCATGTTCTATGTCATTGTTATACAATGAGCACAAAGACCATGTGTGTGTGTGGGTATAAGATTGGCTAATTTAGTGGGCCATTAGATTCAATCCCCCAATTTTAATGTAGTCATGTTGGTACCAATGGTAATAATTTAGCTAACATTATGCTACACAGAGTGCTATTTGTTTTATTTATTTTATATTCACAATTGGCATGGTTTTTGGACAAATCTAATTTTAGCTGCCATTTTGGAGAATTGTTCATAGTCTCACCACTAGTCAGAGGTGGTATAACTGAGACTTCTCTGGGGGCATCCGTTTCCTCACCATTAAGATTAAGTGGGTTGTACTCCATAAACCCTAATGTTGCAGCTATTAACAGTCTATAATCAGTGATAGATCCTTCGAAGATTTTACTTTTTTGGAGAAGTTTTGATTATTTTGACTCCAGTCCTTAATACAAAATAGAGAATATGCATGTTGGTGAAAGAATATATTACAAATCTGTTTTGTACACGAATACTTAGTAGGAAAGCAATCTTAGTGATGCATTTATAAAGTCACACCGGGAGCATATGGTATAGCATCCAGCACCTGGACTAGAATTCAGCTACTCACTTTCTCTGTGAATTTGCAAAAGTTACCTAACTGTAAAATGAGAATAAGAATTGTTTTTTTTAGTGATCATATGAGGATTAAGCAGTATATAGTATATGAAGTATCCAAAGATACAACATATAAGTAGATGTATGCAATCAAGAAATAGTCTTTTTCCTATCATTTCCAGAATGTTAGCATCTTTACTGAATATTTATATCATAAATGTATGCTACATCTTCTTATAATTAAACTAAATATTTCCAATGGACGTCTCTCTTCCCAATATTGACTTTTACTGTTAGAGGCAGTAATTACACCAGATAAAAGCATATCTCTGATAATATATGCTATCAGAGTCAAACATACCTGGGCCCAGATGCTTCTCTCACCTTCCCCAAATGACCTTGGGAAGGTTACTTAGTCTCTGTTTCCTCCTTTTCAAACAATGAATGAGTAATGTATATTAATCACATGGCCCAAGTCATAGTTTACAGTCAATAATATACATGATCACTACTATTATTACAGTTAAGATTGGAGAATAGAAGTCAAGCTGTCCATTTGAAGTGGGGAACAGAAAGATGTTTCCCTAAGAAAAGCTTTGTATAGTACACACACACTACAAAAGTGTCTGTAAGTGAAGAATGGCAGTGGAGAGAACAAACCCATGGGCGTGTCATTAGAACTGTGTTGTTCCCACTGAGCAGACTCTCGTTCATGGTCATTCTTGAACCATTTGTCACGACGGGCCATGATGCTGTGACTCCAAAAAATCCCAACAGCTTGAGATTTACAGGAGGGTTGCAGTTATGTTTCCCCACACAAGGTCCCTGACCATGAAATCAAAGGCTTTGATCAATGAACTCTGTAAACAGTGCTAAGTTGCTCTTAATCATTTTATTGATGAAGCAGAGCAGTCTGATTAATAATAAACCAATTTTGCCTGAGCCCTGCTTGCTTCTCTTCTAAGTGTTCTTTTGGGGGAATTCAGTTCTACAGTTTGTTAAGAAATCTGTGTGCAGTTTTGATGATCACATTTAGAGAATTATAACTGGGATATTAATTAGGACAGGCCATGTGGATGATGATGATGATGATTCATTAAATGTGCATAAGAAACAGAATTAGCAACTTGACTTTATCTGCACTGTCTCAGTTAATACCCGTCTTAAAAGAAAACATGACTTAGGCAATGGTCAAACGTATCATTGTTTAGTTAAGAGTCTGAATTTTCTGGCCTTTTCCCCAGGCCTTTTCAACTGAGTCTTAAGTTTACAATTCTTTTTAAGGGGAAAGATCTAGATTTAGTACATTTTTGGTTAACTTCTGGTCTCTACTTCATGAATTCAGCAGTTCCTCAGGTCCTTGGCTGAGGTGGAAACTATGGGAACCATGTGGATGCTAAAACCCCAACCTGCCTCTGTTCCCCAGGACCTGAACTTGTATCAGTTTGCCTGGTGGACAGCCTAAGCCTCTGTTCCTATTTTCCACTCTAGGCTTGAATTTCTTCTCTGTTTCTGTATCCAGTGATTTCCTATTCCATCTTTCAATGTTGGCATTGATGTAATTATATTTGATGTATTTTATCCAACATATATATGTTTGGGATGGGACCAAGGGCCCTTCTGTTTAGTCTTCAGATATTGGTATAAGTGAGGATTTGACTTCTGATCTTCAAATCTCCCAGACTCCTGTGTCTGATATTCATCATGAACAGAATTGGCATGAAGAAACCAGAGCCAATATCTAAAATCACAGAGTCCATCACAATATGTTAGGTCATTTGGGAAAACAAAGCAGTTTTCTTTCTATCCTAAAATATTTAATATCTGGAATAAAAGCCATAAACTTTAACCTTTGATGGCAGTGAGACTGTAAATTTTAAACTTTGGGGAGTAACAGGGATTAGTTGCCTAACTAAGGATAAGTGCAAAAGGTCAGGTAGTATTTGTGGAATGTTCACTTTTGAGTAGGAGTGGTGGGTGGGGTGGTGGTCATCCCAGGAAGATATGCCAACATCAAACGATCTTGGCCCGTGGAGTGTAGTTAGGATAGAGATGTATGCTTACCTTTGTAGTATCAGTGTTCTTACCAGTATGTCACACTGTTCTTGATTTCTCAAGTTCTACAGTCTTTTTTTTTTTTTTGTAAAGACTTATTTATTTGAGGGAGTGAGAGACAGTGAGAGTGTGTGCAAGTGGGGGGAGGGGCAGATGGAGAGAATCTTCAAGCAGACTCCCTGCTGAGTGCGGAGCCTGATGCAGGGCTCGGTCTCACGACCCATGAGATCGTGGCCTGATGCGAAACCAAGAGTCTGACGCTTAACTGACTGAGCCACCCAGGAGCCCCTCAAGTTCTATAGTCTTTAAATATTTTTTATTTGTACCCTTAATTATACTACTTAGTACCTTAACTGTCTTCTGACAAAATGTGAACTTCTAAGCATCTTGTTTCCTTAAACACAAACATTCACATTCACACAGGGTTTTCCTGTTTCTGTTTTCCCTGCAGGTTGAGTTGGCTGGCTCTCCAGGGCTCGGTGACAGCACTGGGCAGTCTGAGTAGGGCTGAGCTCTGACAGGGACTGATGAGACCTGGAGCAGCAGGGATGTGCACAGACTAATAATATTCTTTTCTTTTTTCTTTTTTCCGTCCTGGTGTTTAAAATGTGTCAGATTACATTGTGAATAAATCCATATTGGAAGGTTATTAAAATGAGTGAGCACTGCTCTGCCAACCCCATAAATTCACAGGCTTCCCAGAGTAAAAGCTAGCTGAGGATTGTTTCAGGATGACGGAACCAAGAGTCGGGCCTCCCTGTGTTCTAGAATGAGAGAAGGGAGTAAGGTACTTAAACCAAAGTGAAATGTTCACGTACTTCCACTGCCCCCTGCCCCTCCACCCTCAGCACTTCCTGTGAAAAAGGCAAGTGAGGAGACAACCCAAGTGTCCTTCAACAGATGACCAATATGGTCTAGCCATACAATGGAATATTACTCAGCCATGAAAAGGAATGCACTTCTGACATGTGCTACAATGTGGATGAACCTTGAAAACACTATGCTCAGTGAAATAAGCCAGTCACAGAAGGACAGAAATATGTTGTCATTCTACTTATATGAAATATCTAGAATTGGCAAATTCATAGACATAGAAAGTAGACCAGAGGTTACCAGGGGCTGGTAGGAGGGGCTGGGGAGTCATTGTTTAATAGGTACAGAGATTCTGTTTGGGGTCTGAAAACATTTTGGAGATGGATATTGACAATGATTGTACGACACTGTGAGTATCATTAATGCCCCTGAATTGTCATGTAGAAGTGATTAACTTGACAAGTGTTAGGCTATATTTTAACACACACACACACACTCACACACACACACAGGGGAGTTAAGGAGGCTGTTACCTCTGGAAAGATGGAGTGGAATACTTTTTCTATTTCTCCCACCAAGTATAGCAAAAACTCTGGATATGACATATCAAACTTAAGAAGACTCTGGAAGGTGGAGAGAAGGCAAACCTACCAGGGGCCTTGAGACCCAATGGATGATCTGGTGGTGAGTTCCTTGGGTTTTCTTTCTGCCTCATGTACCCCAGACTGGCTTCTGGAAACACCAACAGTTGCAGGCAAAAAAATTTTTTAAAGCCTTAAGAAAAGTTGGCTTGGCTTTCATGGTGCTGGTGCCAAATTTGATGGGGGAGGGCTGGGACTGGGGCTGACAACAGGGCAACTCAGTCTCTAGGCCTCGAGAGCAGCCCCTGGGATTGGTGTGGCTGCAGAACCTGCTCAAAGAGTCTCAGAGCCATCCGCCCACTCCCCACACCCCCTCTTACTCAGACAGTGCAAAGCCTTTGCTTTCATCTAAATCTTCACTCTTTTCCAATCTTTCCAGAAGATTTCCAAAGACGGGTTTGATACCATATGTAGTGAGGGACTTGGTTATTGTAGCTCAGTACAATGCTTGTAGAGACCCAGAGATCTCAGGTCACTATATCCAAAGTACATATGGTTACTGGGGAGAATTTATACCCAGAACCATCAGTATCACAGCACTTTTAAACCAGAACCCAGGAATTCCTAAAATTCAATCCATCATCTCTGGTAAAGATCAGTTAACTTTTAACCCTATGAGAAGAACAAAGTTTACAAGTTTAGCAACTACAAGGAAACTTTATACTTCTCCATAAAGAAATAGGTTAGAGGGGCGCCTGGGTGGCTCCGTCGTTGGGCGTCTGCCTTCGGCTCAGGTCACGGTCCCGGGGCCCTGGGATCGAGCCCCACATCGGGCTCCCTGCTCCGCGGGGAGCCGGCTTCTCCCTCTGCCTCTCCCTGCCACTCTCCCTGCTTGTGCTCTCTGTCAGATAAATAAATAAGATCTTTGGGGAAAATAAAAAGAACTAGGATAGAGAGTGGGATAAAGTCCCGAGGTTGAGTTTCATTGCCCCTCACTATCGTTGCTGCATTGGACAAATCACTGAACTCTCTTCTCTGGGCTTTTGTTTTCTAATCTGTAAAATGGGAATGATAACAATGCAGATTCTTCTAAAGATTCAAAAAAGTCAGGTTAGTTGCTTACAAGTCCGTTATAAACAACTCCTGTGAACTCTTGGAAGGTAGAGACTCTCCTCATTTTTAGAATATTCCAGAAAAACCTACTCTGCTGCCTTGTAGACACTCAGAGGGGACTTCACCAACCACAAAAGGGTCCCATGCTGAGCATTCAGCCCCCACTCAAGCACGCTCTGAGCTGCTGAGGCCAGGCTGGACTCATCTTTTCATCCCTGGGGCCTAGAGATCCACACTGCCTGGTCACGGAGCCTGTTCTTGATGGTTTAGTGGCCTAACCACTCTCTAGTTCTGGGCTGGAATGCCCCTGTGGCAGGGCCAATGGGCACAGTTCTTCACCAGAGGCCCCGAGAAACAATCACATCATCCCTTATGTATATATATCCCTGGGAGGATCTCAGGATTATCCTGGTTTCCTCAAATCTAATTGAACCATGAAACCACCCTATGGAGTGGACTTTTTATGCCTACCTTGCAAGTTATGGAAGCTGAAGGGTTAAGTGATTATGCTTACTAATTTAAGCCTGGGAAGGTATAAACAAAGTTCAACACCTACTCCATATTTTATTCACTGGGTTCTGCTCTCCTGGAACCGGAGGAGAAGAATTTAGTGCTTATATCCTTCATGCTTGTTTTTTTCCCCCTTCTCTAGTTATCTGAGGGACTTTAATTCCTGAAATCACAAGGTAGTAGATAGACTTTAGTGTAAAAAAAACTGTACTCACAGAGATTACTTTTTGAAGGGTCTAGATATTTAGAAAACCTCTAGATAAGGACAGATAACAGAATTTCCTTGGTCTGTACACCAGTTTCAGTTAGGTAACGGTTTGTTAAAATGTGTTTATAGGACATCCTAAGTCAAGAGTTAATGAAATTTGTCATTTATTTCATCTGCTGTAAAAGGATAACCACACAACTTCATTCTTGGGTGTCTTCTCTTGGTTATTTGCATGAATTATTTATCTTACATCTGGAAATTTAATACATGTCATAGAGCTGCAAATTACACAATCCATCTTAGGTTTTGTAGTTTGTTCTCTAAATGGGTAATCAATCTCAGCTATTTGTTTTATTTATTGAACCCAACTCAAGAAGTAGAGGTTTGACCCCATTTTACATTATGCTAAAAACATAGATATGGTTAGCCCAAGATGTTGGATGCAGTGAAGGTAAGAAGAAAAGCAATTTAAGTGAAAGGTGAATTAATGCGTGCTATGCCAATCGTGCATGTCAGGATCGTGTGGGGAGATTAATGCATCGCCCGTGCCAGGGCAGAAATCAGAATATGCTGGCCGGCAGGTAAAAACATTGAATTAAATAATGGTTTCAAAAGTCATTCTGAGTCAGCAAAACACACTGGAAACGTTAAGAAATGTGCAAAACCCACCAGCTACCTGTTATCTGATATATATATATATATATATATATATATATATATATATATATATTAATAATGCTGTTTTCCACCACAGGATCCTCAAGCAAAATGTATCAGAATGCCTCATTAGCTGAGTTAGTAGGTCCAGTGACAGACTGCCCAGAAAAACGAGTAATGAAATCCTTTCTGAGTTGGCTTTTGCATGGCTGCCTTTCATTTGAAGGGAAGAGTGCAGAATAAAGGAAGGGAAGATTTTGACCCTGTGACCAGACATCTGAGTTCAGGGAGGGGAGGGTGGAGGAGGAGTTACAAAAACAGAAACTGAATTAAAAAAATTTCAGGACGCACTCATGTGTTCACATCTTTTTTTTTCCCTCCCTTCCTCATATTATGACTTACATTTATCACCCACCTTCTTCTCCTTCTTCTTATTTTTTAAGACTTTATTTATTTACTTGAGAGAGAGTGAGAAAGAGCACAGAGGGAGAGGAAGAAGCAGACTCCCCACTGAGCAGGGAGCCCGATGCGGGGGCTCCATCCCAGGACCCCGGGATCATGACCTGAGCCGAAGGCAGACACTTAACCAACTGAGCCACCCGGGCGCCCCTATCACCCCACTTCTTAAAACAGTCTGCAATTGTAAGGTTTCTAAACTGCTAAATAATTAACTTTTATTATATAGAATAGTATGAAGAAGTCTGGGAACTTGGCCACTAAATATCTTGCAGATAGAGAGAGGAGAGGGTGCTGTGATCCAAAAGATCGGCTTTTAGAGCTGCTTTTTCCTCAGTGTTGATAAACATCTCTTCTCAGGCAGCAAAGCCTTTGTGTGCACTACTTCCCTCTGCCTGGAACATTCCCTTTCCTCATCCTCCCTGTAGCCTGCCCATTTAACTCTGACTCAACCTTCAAATGTCATGGGGCATGTCTTTTCTGGGAGAGCTTTCTAGTTCTCCAGACTAACTCAAATTCCTTTATCGTATAGAGTCTATATTTTCCACAAGACCTTCTTCCATAGCAGTTACATTTATGTTTATCGAGGAAATTATTTTTTTGGTATCTGTCTTTTCTAAGGGAAAGTCAACTCCAAGAGGTCAGGGGGCCATGCTTGATTTTTCTCATCATTTTGCCTCTAGCTCTTAGCACAGTGCTTGGAGCATAACAAGAACTCAACTAATATTTGTTAAATAAATGGCTGAAAAGCAAGAGCAAATTTGCTCTTGAATTTGGTGAGAAGAGGAATGCAAAACACAACTTTTGTGCCTTTCAAAAGCATGATGGAAGGAGTATGCTTGTAGCCAACACAAGGGGACCAGTTCTCTGTGGTATTTTAGCTCTGGGATGACCATGTAAATGAACAGCAACTTCACAAGAAGAGTGTCTCGCTGGTTTGGAAAGGACTGTGAAAGGTGTTTTCACGGGTGATTCATTATTGTGCAATGAATACATAACTGACTTTAAAATTGACAGCAATTTTCTGTCATTTGGTTGAAAGAAGGAGAGAGGAGAGAATTGAGATGGACCCATTGAGCACCTTGGTTATTTATAATTGCATCATTCCTGCTTTTTCCACCATTGTTGTATCTGCTGACCTTCCATGACATATTTCATTGCTCTCAAGCAAACAGAGAGATCAGCAACTGGACCATCTTGTGGAGATTAGGGCATGAGACTTCCTTTTGTTCCATGACCTCCCCTCCCTATCCTCATTGTGGCCTTTAGTTCCTTTTTCCTTTGTCAGGGAAGGTGTCACCTATGGGTTTCCTCTTCAAAACTGCAAAGGAAATTCATAATTTAGTTCCTTTTCAGCTTGCCACTTGGCTTAGTGACAAAACCCAGCTATTGTTTTCAAGATAAATATAACATTGAGTGGTAAAAATTGAGATGAATAAGAAGCTCTCTGTGGTTCCTCTTCACCTCATCTTCTATTAATTCAACACACGTTTGTTGCGTGTCTTTGGTACAGAAGTCTCTGTGTATGTGTTGGCTAGCGATGGAGCCCAGCATTGGGCTCTGCACTCAGTGAGAGTCTGCTTGAGGATTCTTTCTCTCTCTTTCTCTGCCCCTCCCCCTGCTCTCTCTCTCTCTCTCAAATAAATCAATAAATCTTAAAAAAAAAAAGGAAGAGGGTCTTCTAGGCAGAAGGAATAAGGGACACCTAGACAAGAAGATAGGAGAACACAGAAAATGCTTTAGAAATATATAATAATATTGTGTAGCTAGAGTTCCCAATGTTTGCAGATAAAACAAGAGATAAGTTTATAAATGTACATTGAATCTACAGAATAGACCTTGAATGCTATGCAAGACAGTTGAGACTTGATTCCATAGATAGTATCTGTTCAGGAAAGGTTACCATTATCAGAATCTTAGTAAATTTGAGTATGTAAAAGCAGTATGGTTTAATAAGATAGGTGGAATCCTATTCTGATGAGTTAGTGAGAGATTAGCAGGGGGCTGGCCCAGTTTTTAGTGGCCATCTTATGTCTGTGTAGTTATTCGCTATGGTTTTTGGCATTACTCTGCTTGGGGCAGGTACATGGCTGTGTTGGGAAGGGGATAAATGATACTCAGATTGCTTCAATGTGTGTTATCTTCAAAAGTGGCTGGCTGCCCAGTGTCCTGGTTGGTAATGACTGGACCCTTGAGCCCCAGGAAAGCAATAGAAGAGTAACAATGCCTCTCTCTGTTGCCTTGCAAGTCTGCCTGTGCTTTTTTAAGACTTACAACATGACTCAACGTTGTCCATAGAGTTTGATGTTCCTTTCAGCTTTGTAGATTTTGCTAATGGAATTTCCTCCCATAGTCTGGCAATAGGACACCTGACAGTCTTTGTTTTCATTCTTTGTTTCTTTCTGAGTATCATTTATATTTCAGTATAAAGTTGAGGAAGGCTGAATCTTGGGCTGCTCTCCAGAAGTCATATTAGACCAGAAATGAGCACATTATTTTCAAGTTCCTTTTGGTGATTTCATTGTTCCACAATAATAGAAATAATAAGAAAATATCATGATATATTTCTTGTCTGTAATTATTTACAAAAATCAGAGAAGACCAAGGGGGTTGGAGGATCATCTGGGCCGCTGTTATAGCAGTCCAGAGGGGAAAGACTCAGGGCCAGAACCCAGGCCACCATCGTGGAAATGAGGCAGAGAGGATGGACAGGAGGGTTGCCAGATGGGTGGGACATGTAAGGGTTTATTGTTGATTGGATGTAGCTGCTGAGAGAAAGGGCAAATTTACAATATTACCAGGTTTCAGGCTTCAATGCCTGAGCAGACAGATGAACATGCCACATCAAGAGGATGAATAAGTGTGAGAGTAAATAAAGCTTTCCATGAGACCAACCATGAGTTTGTTTTGGATGTGTTGGGACTGAAGTGCCTGTTAAGTTTTCAGGTGCATATATAAGCAGTGGATGGAAAATGTATGCAGTAGATCTTGGGAGACACATCTGGTTCAGGTTTGCTCGTCATTATTCTGTTACTCTTTTTTGTTTGTTTGTTTGTTTGTTTGACAAGTTATTCATTTATTTTGGGTGGGGAGGCACAGGGAGAGGCAGAGAGAGACTCTCAAGCAAACCCCTCGCTGAGCGTGCAGCCTGATGCAGGACTCTGTCTCACGACTCCAAGATCACCACCTGAACCAAAACCAAGAGTCAGACACTTAACCAACTGCATCACCCAGGCGCCCCTAGTATGTTACTCTTTATGCCAAGGAATTGAATGTATTTCCCAGGGGTGAGCATGTAGATTATGCAGATAAGAGGGCCAAGGTCAAAAGCTTTAAGAGCATGATGTGTAGTATGAGCAGAAAAAGAGGAGAATACCAGGATGTGAGAGGGAAGGCCCATGAGCATGAGACGGAAGGACAACCTGGAGACTGGGAGAGCTGAGGAAGGAAGAAAGGAGAGTTCCCATTCAGGAATGGTTGAACGAGCTGGATTGGGAAATACCCACCCTCCACTTACACACGTGGAAATGGTGGCTAAAATACACAATTTGCCAACTAGTTGGCCAAACTCTAAGGGATATTCTCTGCTTACTGGGAGGGAACTCAGCTAAAGTAGTGAACAGAAATTGACACATTAGCTTTGCTATTTATCCCAAGGAAGTGAGTGAATTTCCCAAGGGTGAGCATGTAGACTATGAATATACGAGGTCAAGGATGCTACAATCGATTCAGTTTCCAGGGCAGGAAACATACCTTGGTAAATGGGTTTACAAAGCCCCCTGGGGGTGGGGGTTGTGTCTGTAATCTCCCTGTCTAGTGGGGAGCCAGGACCCAGAGAAGGGACTGTCTTGCCGTGGTCCTGAACAACTCCACCCACTGGCCTCATAAGGAAGCTGGAATTACTGAGTGCAGAACAGCACAGAGACTTCCCCCAGAAGACAGTCGTCCTGAGGACAGGCTCAGAAGAAAAGGTTTATAGCACTGAGGAGACTCAACAACATGGGAACACACTTTAACACTACATGATGCAATCTCTCAGACTTTGAAATAAATGTTCAGAATGTTCAAGGGGATAAAACAAAGAACCGGGTCCCTACTTCAGGAACTGGACATTGTTGGAAAAAGAGCATGGAGATTTGAAAAAAAGAAGCATGCAAACATTTTATTTTATTTTTAGGTTTATATTTTTTAACAATTTATTTATTTATTTTAGGAGTGGGAGGGGCAAAGGGAGAGGGAGAGAGAGTCTCAAGCAGATTCCATGCTGAGCTTGGAGCCTGACAGGGGGCTCGATTCCACAACTCTGAGATCGTGACCTAAGCAGAAACCAAATGTGAGGAGCTTAACTGACTGTGCCACCCAACTGCCCCAGCATGCGAACGTTTTAAACAGTGAAAGATGTTGTCATTAAAATAAGGATTGGTAGATAAACAGTAAAGTGGATGCAGATGAAAAGAAAATTAGTGAATTGTAAAATATACCTGATGAAACCCACAGAATGCAGACCAGAGAAATAAAAGAGCTGGAAAATATGAAGAAAGATAGAGGATAAGATGAGAAGCTTCAATACACAGCTAATAGAAGTTCAGAAGCAGGAAGTAAAGAGCATGGTGGAGAAACAATAGTAAAAAGAATTATCGGGAGTATTTTAGAGCTAAGTTTGAGAGGCACATAGGATCCCAAACAAGATAATACAACATCTAGAAACATTATATCAAAATTACAAAACTTCAAAGATAAAGTGGAAACAATATAAAGCTACAAGAGGTAAGGACAGATTATATATAAAGGAACAAATCAAATGGGCAGTTGACTTCTCACGTGTAATCTCTCAGTTCATAGAAACAGAAGACAATGAAATATTTTCAAAATGCTGGGGGACAATTAAGCTGTGTATCCACCTATAGGTCATGCGAGAAAAAAGCAAATAGTTTCATACATTTCTAAGGAACGTTATTCCTCACTGACTCTTCTAGAGGGAACTGCTAAGGGATTCACATCAAATAAAAAGAAACTGAACCCAGAAGGAAGGATTAGGAAGCCAGTACATACAGAAAATTGATGTCTGAGCGGGCACTGCAGGCCAGTGGGGAAAAGATAACATGAGTGAGTAAGTGGTGTGTAGCATTCCATTATTCTCAAGGGAAAAACAAAATGAAATTGGATCCCTGCTTCACTCTATATACAAAAATCAATGCTCAGTGGAATAATTTGCAAGGCAAATTATTACAGATGAAAATTTAGGAAGATATCTTTATCACCTCAGAGTAAGGAAGAATTTATTAAACTGTAACAAGAAGTCTTGATAAATTCGACTGTTAAAAAATAAAAAAAAAATACTCCCCCCTCAAAAAAAAAAAAAAAAGGTTGGTATGCAGAATAATTTTCAGAAAACTCAAATGGCCAGGAACTTAGAAGTACTAGTAATGGTACTGGTAATGGGAGAAATCCAGATTAAGTCACAATGGGATAGCCAACTGGCAAAACATATAAATGGACGATATCAAAGGTTGGGGAGGATTTGGCATAAAAAACTGGAAACAACTAACGTCCACTCATCATAGTAAATGGATATTTACAATATTTACTGATCAGGACATAAGTTACAGTATATTCACACAGTGGAATGCTATACAGCAGTGAAAAAGAAGGACCATGGACTATGTACCTGTGCCTGGGTAATTCTCACACATAATGCTGAGTGAGTAAACCAGGTTGCAGGAGAATCTATATCATATGACATCATTTATATAAAGTTAAAAATTCAAAACAAGATTTCATGTGGTCTGAGGATACATACATGATAAAATTGTGAAGAGAGGCATGGCAATGGTGTAGTTCAAATTCAGGAGGGAGAGCTATGTGATCTAGAGGCATTCACAGGGGTCTCCCCCGTGCTGTACATGTTATTTATTATGCTGGGAGGTAGGCAATGGACATTTGTTGTTTTATTCTGTATACCTTTCCAGGTCTCAACTAACGCATTCTGCTTTTCTGAAATGAAAAGAGTAAATCACAGCTGAGGGAATGGAGATGGCAAGTGAGGACTATTCTTTCCACCTTTTTTTTTTTTTCTTTTTTACGGGGAAGGAAGAAGAGAAGAGAACGTGTTCTGTTTCTTGACACGAAACAATCTGGAGGAATTTGAAAAGTTTGCACAATTGGGTAGAGAAACTGACCCATGAAACTGCAAAATGATGAGCTCAAAGCCAACCTATTCAACTTTGTGAAGTACTTTTTATTATTTGGATGGTGCCAGGTACAAACTCTGAATCATGATATACACAACTTGGAATGATACTGAATTATTAGGAAACATAAAGCCCTACATGATTTTTTCCTTTATATTCTTTCTTCTTCTCTAACTAACCTAGCTTTTTGGGAAGAACTGAAAGGATACATACAGAAAGAAGATAAAAATTAAACATATTGAAAAAATTAAACATATGGAATCACTGAAGATATTTATAAAACATATTCTTCCAAAGAAGCTGAAATTTGATGATACAAAGGTCTGAAAACCTGTCATCCAAAGGTAGATTGTTTGTGGTTGAATTTTTTTGTTTATTGTTGTCAATTCCATGCACTAAGCTGGGTATCTTTACATATCTTATTTCAGATATTTGCCATAAAACTTGCCAAAATGAAAGAACTCACCAACAGCATCCATATCTCTTCAGTAGACTTGGGGTAGATATTTATAAATGTGTGTTAAAAATTGTATGCTTTAATTGTCTCCTCTTTAAAACGGAATCAGTCATCCTCTGAGTAGAGTACACTGTGTTCTGTACCGAACGAGAACCCCTGCCTGGAACAAAGGTATTGCTGAATAGCTCTGCCAGAGACCTTTATTTCAAAGGCAGAATTTGATTTCACAGGAAATGTGAATCTGAAAGTATTTTACTAGTAATTAGCTTTTAAAATAGCAGAGGCTTCATATTCTTCATTTATGCTTGGAAGCCACACATGGAATCTGTGGGGGTTTTTTCTGACTTGCATTAAATTGTTAGGAACATGCTATGTTCTAGCTGGGAAACAAAGATATACCAAACTTGGCCTTCACTTGAGACAGCAACTTCAGAGAAGTCTTGGGAAGGCAGCGAACCCAGAAGATAAGTAAACTCTCAATGTTCTCAGCAGGTGCTGTCCCAATCTAGGCCATTCCAACCCCCTGATATTTTTATCCTCATTTCCAGTGAAATTTTAAAAGAATTAGTAACCATAATAGCATTTACTAAATGTTCAATCTTACTGTCCCCATTTAGAGACGGTAAAACTGAGGGACAGAGAGGCCAAGTGTCTTGCAAAGGCCCACAGCTAGTAAGTGGCCAGAGTCAAGTTTAAACTCAGGAAATATGATTTCCAAGACACTCACTTAACCACCACTATACCTCTTGCTGTATTTGAAGACATTAAACCAAGGCACTGGTGTGAGTTACTGATCTAAGTAGATTCTATCACAGTTTCTGTTATCACTCCTGGCTGCCGTTATCACAGGTAAGTTGGGGCTTAGATCTTTACCCCCAGCTCCTGACCTGTGCAATATGCTACTAGGTAATAATGCTAAATAGTTTTCTAAAAAGATCATACCCGTTTAAACTCCCAACAACACTGTAACACTGTATGAAAGCACGTCTTGTTCTGCATTTAAAGTGTTTGCTGATCTGATAGGTGTGCAATGGTATCTCCCTGTGGTTTTAAATTGCATTTCCTTGATTATTGATACAATGGAATATTTCTCACAGGTTTTTAGGCCATATGTTTTTCCTCTTCTATGAAATGTCTGATCATGCCTCTTGCCCGTTTTTATGTTGGGTTGTTTTGTCTTTTTTCTTATTGATTTGTAAGAGCCTTTTACATATGCCAGATACTAATCTTTTATCTCGTACATATGTACCAAATACCTTCCTGTAGTTTGGGTCTTGTTGTCTTCCTTTAAATCCTCTTGATAAATAGAAGTTCTTAATCTTAAAGGAGTTAAATTTATCAATCTTTTCTCTTTATGATTTTGAGCTTAAAAAAAACCCAAACATTTAATGTATCTTACCCTACTCCTAAGAAGGTAAAGAAATTCTTATGTATTATCTTTTCAAAAACTTACGGTTTTGCCCTTCACATTTAAGCCTTTCATCTAATGGGCACTGATGATTTTCATGTATGGTGTGGGGTCGGTATCCAATTAAAAATACTTTTTTTTACCCACCAGGTAACCAAATGTCCCATTACCATTTATCGTGTCGTTTCCCTGCTCCCACTGATCTCCCGTGTCCCTTTGTCTCTCCGTCATGAGTGAATCTTTCTGATAAGGGCGGACTGTTTTTGGCTTTTCTATTGTGTTCCTTTAGTCTGCCTGTCTAACACTATATCCGTTCCACATTCTTAGTTACTATAGTTTGATAATTAGTTCTTTGGTTCTGATGTGGGCTGGGGAATCCTTTACCATATTCTCCTGTGAGGTGTTTTGGCATTCTTAGTTTTTTGTTTGTTTGCATTTCCATATCCATTTTAGAATTAGTTTGTCAGGTACCATAAACAACTTCGTTAGTATTTTGATTTGATTGCATTAAAGCTATGGATTAATATGAGAAGAGGTGATATCTTAATAATATTTTTTTGTTTCTCATTTATAGTACATGGGATATCGCTCTGCTTATTAAGGTTTTTCAAAAATTTGAAAACCTTTCTCAAAAAGGTTTTATATACCTTTGGTTAGATCATATTCCTAGGTATTTTATAGGTTTTTTGTTTTTTTTTTTTTTTTGCTATTGTCCCTGATATCTTGTTTAAAAGCTACTTTTTAAACTGTTGTCGGGTACAGTTATGCAATTTGTATTTATTATGTGGCAGAGACAACCTTGCTTTACTCTGAAGAGTTTTCCCTTTCTTCCTGGACACACATTTTTCTTCCTGGCCGTCCTTCCAATTAGGTGTGGCCATATGACTGGTTGCTGACAAATGGGACGTGGGCAACTGTGATGTCTATCCAGTTGAGGTCTGACCCATAAAAACTTCCTCTTCAGCCCCCACTCCTTCTTGTATGTTGTTGGACGTTGATGCCAGCAAGGCTTGGGAAGCCACATACCGACTAGGGTGGCATCTCTATGAGCTAGATCCGCAAGTGACTGGGCAGAGCAGAACACCGTTTCTCATCTGCTCCCATTGAATTAGCTTTACGTGATGAGAAATGCATTTTTATTTTGTTAAGCTGCTGAGATATATCTATTACAACAAATAAGATTATCCTAATTAATGCATATCAATTTTAATCCCAGCAATTCTATAAGCACATTTATTAATCCAACTATCTGTTGATTCTTTGGTGTTTTCTGCATAAAAAATTATACCATCTGTAAATAATGAGCTTTGTTTTCTTTCCGAGTTTTTACAGGCTTTGTGTCTTTCTTGCGCTGCAGTACTAGCTAAGACCTCCTATACAATGTTGAATAAAAGCAACAATGATTTGCAAGTTACCTTGCTCCTGCTAGTAAAGGGCATCTTTGAACATTTTACCATTAACTCTTATTTCCTGCGTAATTTTGTATATGTCCTTTATCAGGACATTGAAATTCCCTTTTTATTACTAATTTGTCCACTGATTTTTTCATTACAAATGGATGTTATCTTATTTAATGATATAGTTGCACTTTGGAAGAATCATGCTTTTTTCTCCATTAAACTGATAATGTGCTGGGGCGCCTGGGTGGCTCAGTCGTTAAGCGTCTGCCTTCGGCTCAGGTCCTGATCCCAGGGTCCTGGGATCGAGCCCCGCATCGGGCTCCCTGCTCGGCGGGAGGCCTGCTTCTCCCTCTCCCACTCCCCCTGCTTGTGTTCCTTCTCTTGCTGTATCTCTCTCTGTCAAATAAATAAATAAAACCTTAAAGAAAAAAAAAACAGATAATGTGCTGATAGATCTATTTTCATGAGTGACATTACCCGTAATTCTAGCTTTCTTTTACTGTCCTTCACTGATTTTGTCAATACTTTGGTATTAACATGAGTTGGGGCAGGCTTCTTTTTCCCTATCATTTAGAAAAGCTTGTATAAAATTCAATTTTCTGTTTATTGAATGTTTGGTAAAAATGACCCATAAAGTTGGCCGTGCCTGCTGATGTGTGTGCATGCATGTGTGTGTACGAGTGATTAATTTTTAACCACTGATTCAATTTGATTGATGAGTAGAGTGTAGAATCTACTTTTATTTTCTATTTCTTTTTGGAGTAGTTTTGGTAACTTATGCTCTCCAGGGATGGTATTGCCATAAATTGTGCATATATTCTATTTCCTATCCTGTTAATCTGAGCTATGTCTTAAGTTATGTCATTGTAAAATATGTCAATCCAGTATATTCCTTATTGATGCTTTCTCCCTCTGTTTGCTTGACTGACCTTTTCAAAGGTTTGTCTGTTGATTTATGTTTCTCTGTTAACTACATACTTGATTTCTTGATTCTCTACATTATACCTTTATTTTCTGTTTTAGGAAAAATTTCTTTTACATTTATTATTCTCTTCTTTATACTTTTTTTGGGACTTAACACTGCTTTTTTATGACTTCTTAATTTGGATGTTGATTTATTAATTTGGGGCCTTTCTTTCCTGATGTAACTATCGGAGGCTATACATTTTCCATTATCATTTCATTTGTATCTTTAAAGTGTACATATATCTCATTATTGTTCCATTCAGTGTTTTCTAATTTCCACTATGCTTTCACTCAGAAGACTTTAAATTACTAAACAAAGGGAATTTCTAGTTATTTTATCATTAATTTCTAAGAGTTGCCTTTTTTGTCAGAAAAAAGTGTGATTGGATATGCGATATTTGTGATTTATTAATAGCCTGGCACAGAGTGAGTTTCTGTAAGTGGCCCCTATGTGCAAGATAATCATGCATATTACTTTATGTTTGAGTTTTGTGTTCATTAGAATAAACATGTTGATAATGTTCTTTAAATATTTAAAATATTTCCTCATGTACTTGATACTGTTTGATCAGTTCATTACTAAGCAGATATATTAAATTTCCTACTATGATGATCACTCATAGTTTTATCAATTATTGCTTATATATTTTGTATGTATGTTATTATGTGCATACCAGTATAGAATTGATTTTCCTGGTGAATTGATCATTTGATCATTAGGAAGTGGCCTTTTAAAATCTCTAGCATTGCTTTTGGACTTAAAATTTATTTTGTCTGACATTAATGTAGTTATACCAGCTTTATTTTGGTTAGTTTTTCTTAGCTTCTCTTTCATTTTTTTTATTTTCCAGCTTTCTGTGTGTGTTTATGTTTTTGAGGTGCTTACTGTAGATATCACATACCTAGATTTAAAAATAATCCAAATCTGGCAATAATGTATTAGAGAGTTCAGTCTCCTTATAGTTATTGTCATTAATGACATTGATAATTATTTCTACTATCTTACTTTATGATTTCTATGTGTTTTCTTTTTTCAGTTTCTTTCTTTTTATTTCTCCTTTCTGACCTTCTTTCGGATTGGTTGATTCTATTTTTCTGAACTTTTTTTCCATTTGGAAGTTATACTTCCAAATGGAAAAGTAACTACTAAGAGTAACCCTAGAACAGTGTCTTTCAGACTGTGGGTGGTAAAATCAGTTCCCATGGGGGATTGATCAGGACTTAAATTTCTATTAGAAGAGAATAGTTAATAGAATAGTAAATGTATAAATTGGGAGAATCTTGTTTTCATGACAATGTTGTTTCTCTGTCTTAGAATAGGGCTTATTATTACTGCCTCCTAAGTCTATGGGTTTTATTGTCAATTATTCAAACATAGCCGGACTACAGGGCCCTAGAGAGCCGTATTGGACCCTAAAGCAAAAGGAAAAATGTGTGCACTTCCCAAGATATCCTCTCCTATGCAAAATATATACACTTTTCAGAATATCCTCTCATAGTGTGGACCAAGGGAAAAAAGCGAATGGAACTTCAACAATTAAAAAAAATGACTATAACAGAGTCCCATGTGGCCCCATCTGACGTCAGGTCCCCGTCTACTCTCACAAACCCACTTTGGAGTGGGGCGGGGGTTGGGTGGGGGTGGGGGACGTGCGCCTGGATTAGAAGGGACGGTTTCCCCTACACAGTTACGCGGGTAGCAAGGTGAACAAACAGCAACATCCAGGCTTTGTTCACAAGTTTGAGATTTTGTTCACCATGGATTTTTCCGGTTGTTTGGATTTTTAAAGATATTACATTAACAATATCTTTTATCTTGGTTACTGGGTTTTTTGGCGCCTGAGGCCGGGGTGTGAACACTCCCCCAGCCCAGCTGACGGTTGGCCCACTCTCTGGCAGGCCAGGTCCAGTCTTGCTTTTGGCCTCCCGGGCCACGGGGAGACCCCAGGTTATTGCAGGTGGACACGTGCTACCAGGCAAAAGGTAGATTTGGTGCTAGCTCACATGAAAGTAGTTCCCCCCACTTGTTTTTAAATTGACCTTTAAGCATTTCTTACTTTCTTGGTAGCTCCCCAGTGCCTTCAAAGAGATGTTTTTAATATTAGAATCAGCTGTCTTCATTGTTTTCCACCAGAGACTCATTCCTTGCATTTACCCTGTTGTGCCCCCAGAAATGGAAATCTGGAAGGTTCATTACCGTAAGATAGGAAAAGAGGAGCTCAGTCAGTGTCTGAGGACTGGCCACACTGGTTTACTTCACTCCGCTGTGAGACCACCAAGCCTTCCCAGTTCACTTTGCCTCCTAGGAGTAGCACAGAGGCTGTACTGCCACAGAAGTGACAGAGAAACTCCTTTCACAGGACAAACTTGTTCAAGTTCGATGTGTTTTTTGAAGACAGCTCATGCTTTCATGTACCAGGCACAGTTCTAAGGGTTTTGTGTCTATTAACTCACTTAATTCTCGAAGTCGCCTTCTGTGGCAGATACGCTTATCATCAGCTCCTTTTCACAGAGAAGGAAAACAGGGTAGGGGTTGGTGTACTTGACAGAAGGTGGGGAGCCGGGATTCGATCACAGCTAGCTTGGCTATCAATGCCGTGCTCCTAACCACAATGCTCTGCTGCCTCGTAAGGTCACAGAATGCTGCGAGGTTGGTGTCAGCCTGCACAGTGCTCAGCAGAGGGCTTCCCGTCTGCCCCAGCGGCTCCTGTGGGTGGAATACATGAGTTATAGTCTCCACATTTTTAGCCAGTGGGGCACTAAATATGTTATTTGATCTCTGTAAAGGTATTTGCCAGAGCAGAACCACCAAATATGTGGTTTTTATTCGAAACATATTGATGACTCTTGGAGGAATTGGGATAATTTCAGTATTGATTATGTGCATATGTTTCCTTAATTATTCCTTGCTGTCTTAATGGAGGCTTTTATCATGAAGAGTGCATATACCAACTGCATTAATTCCCAGGTGTGACCTGCTTCAGCTTGCAAACACTGTGAATGATATAGAATCACTTCAGATAGCTTTGACATGGCTGTGACAAGTCGAGCAGGCTACCTTCTGGAGTTTTATATTCCTTGTGTTCTGTAACTGAATCTGGCTCCAGGATTGTATTTACCAAGTGCAACCTTCGCTTTAACCTTATGTGAAGATACTCGGCTTTCATAAGAACCAATTTCATCATTTTTCTGGTTTCTTTTCAAATAAGAATTGACATAGGGCTCAGGAATATAAAAGACGGAGAGTAAAAATTTGGACCAAGTTAAACATGACTTTCACTAGTGTCTTTTTAAAATAAAAGCTGTATCTCCCCTTACAGTAGGTGGGATGTTGCCATATTTTGGGATATATAATAAAAAATACTTCAGTTTTGACTTCTTTCTTATCGTTCTCCATTTTCTTCTATGATTAATTTAGTGCTCGCTCAGGCAAGACGTTTTTATAAGCAAACAATTTTCTTTGTCAAAAAGAATCAAATTGTGGCTTTAAATATATTTCTTGCATCAATTTAAAAGGAAATCAAATGCTTGAACAATGGAACTAATCAATGGTAGACTTGCCTCTCTATCAAAATTCGGATTCCCTGAGTAGCAGAGTCTGAGGTAGAGATTCCAAGCCGTGTGGAGAGGAAGGAAGCAGGATTGGGCAGAGGGAGAAGTTGGGCTGTGAGTCTCAACAAAGGCCTCAGCCTACCCTATGGGGAGTGAGAGATGACCCTTCAGTGTTGCCTCCAGTTGGGCAAAGTTGGGTCTGTATACACCTCTCTCAATCAACCGGACAAAGGCCATGCTGGGGGAAGGAGGCGACATTGGACAAAGCAGCTCTTGTAGCCAGTGAAATTCCAGTTGGTTGATGATGCTGCCATGCCTAGAGGGAGAAGACGAACATTTCATGCAAAGGAACAGGAATTCATGAAGCAGAAAGGACTCTGGGTATTTGAGAAACAGAAAAGAGGTCTGAGAGATTGGACAGTCGTTAGCACAGTGGACTATGATATCAGATGAGGTTGGAGATATTGTTGGCCAGGGTAAAGGGTTTGGATGCTACCGTAAGAGCAGGGGAAAACCCTTGAATATTGGATCTTGTTTTGTTTTGGTTCCTATTTTTCCTTTTCCCCCACTTTTTAAAAATTGAAGCATAATTAACATATAATGTTATATTCGTTTCGGGTATGTGATAGAATGATTCAATAATTCTGTATATGCCCATTGCTCATCAAGGTAAATGTGCTCTTAATCCCCTTTATTTCACAGCCCCTACCACTTGCCGTCTGGCAACCACCGTTCTCTGTGTTTAAGAGTCACTTTTTTTGTTTGTCTTTCTTCTTTATTTGTTTGGTTTCTTAAGTTCCACATATGAGTGAAATCATACGATATTTGTCTTTCTCAGGCTGATTTATTTCACTTGACATTAGACCCTCTAGCTCCATCCATGTTGTTGTAAATGGCAAGATTTCATTTTTTTTTTATGGTTGAGTAATATTCCAATGTATATGCCACATCTTCTGTAGCCATCTATGGATGGACATTTAGGTTGCTTCCATATATTAACTGTCGTTACTTAATGCTTCAGTAAATATATGGGTGCATATGTCTTTTCAAACTTGTGTTTTTGTTTTCTTTGGGTAAATACTCAGTAGTGGAATTACTGGATCACATGTTATTTTTATTTTTAATTTTTTGAGGAACCTCCATACTGTTTTCCACAGTGATGGCACTAATTTGCATTACTACCAACAGTGCATAAGGGTTCTTTTTTCTCCACATCCTCACTAACACTTATTTCTTGTGTTTTTGATTTTAGCCATTCTGACAGCTGTGAGGTGATATCTCATTGTGGTTTTCATTTGCATTCCCCTGATGGTTAGTGACGCTGAGCATCTTTTCATGTGTCTGTTGGCCATCTGTATGTCATCTTTGGAAAAATGTCCATTCAGGTCCTCTGCCCATTTTTAATTGGATTATTTATTTCTTTGGTGTTGTGTTGTAGATGTTCTTTATATATTTTGGATATTAACCCCTTATTGGACATATCATTTGCAAATATCTTCTCCCATTCAGTTGGTTGCCTTTTTGTTTTGTTGATGGTTTCCTTTGGTGTGCAGAGCTTTTTATTTCAGTGTAGTCCCAATAGTTTAATTTTGTTTTTGTTTCTCTTACCTGAGGAGACATATCTAGAAAAATATTTCTGCAGCTAATGTCAAAGAAATTACTGCCTATGTTTTTTTCTAGGATTTTTATGGTTTCAGGTCTCACATTTAGGTCTTTAATCCATTTTGAGTTTATTTTTGTGTATGGTATAAGAAAGTGGTCCAGTTTCATTCTTTTGCATGTAGCTGTCCAGTTTTCCTAGCACCATTTGTTAACTAGACTGTCTTTTCTCCATTGTATATTCTTGCCTCCACTGTTGTAGATTAATTGACCATATAAGTATGACCATTAATGTGACCATATTTCTGGGATCTCTGTTCTTTTCCATTGGTCTATGTATCTATTTTTGTGCCAGTATCATCTTGTTTTGATTATTACATCTTTCTCATAAATCTGGGACTGTGATGCCTCTAGCTTTGTTCTTCTTTCTCAAGATTGCTTTGGCTCTCTGGGGTCTTTTGTGGTTCCATACAAATTTTAGTATTATTCTTTCTAGTTCTGTGAAAAATGTTGTTGGCACTTTTATAGGGACTGCATTAAATCTGTAGATTGCTTTGGGTAGTATAGATATTTTAGATATTTAGATAATTTAGCAATACTGGTTCTTCCAATCCATGAGCATGGAATATCTTTCTATTAACTGTGTCATCTTTGATTTTTTTTCTTTTATCATAACAGCAGTGGAAAACCATTGAATATTGGAGCTTGTTTGTTTTTAAAGATTTTATTCATTTATTTGAGAAAGAGAGAGAGCAAGGGAACAAGCAGATGGAGGGGCAGAGAGAGAGAGAGAAGCAGACTCCCCACTGAGGAGGGAGCCCTATACCAGGCTCAATCCTAGGACTCTGAGATCTGACCTGAGCTGAAGGCACACGCTTAACCTACTGAGCCACCCAGGCGCCCCTTGTTTTGGTTTTTACGTAGAGAATAGAGGCAGATATACCATGAAACTAATGAAGCTTAAGCTTTAGGACCTCTTATTTGCATGAGTCCTTTCCAGAACCTGGAATGATCCCTAGCAGTGGGCCTAGCATTACGTTTATATGGTCATAGTTCTAGTTGTTGAGGGCCACTGTCTTTTTCCAAATTAACTTCCCTTCTGTCACACTGCCTTTTGTGGGGTGGGTTTAGAGTGGCTGTCGTCATTTTTGGGATCTGGCTCTGAGGACTTTGAGCAGAGATACTTCTAGCTTGGGTTTTGTGAAATATAATTATATGGTCCATAGCATTTCTGTACGTGGTTATGTTGTTGCTAGCCATCTTGGTATAAGTACCACCTGACCTGGTATAATGACATTAAGGTTCAGGGCCAGAGGTTCGCATTGCAGTGAGAGTGTATCCTATAGCACCCAGGTCTCAAAGTGATGGGTAGTGGAAGAGAAAAAATGATTTGAAGTCTTGTATATGTGATGTATATGAAATCCTGAATATGTATACAGTTCACGGACAACTCTTCTAGACATCAGATGCATATGGTTCTAAGCAGGGGATTTGGTCTTTATTGATGCTTATCTGTCAGGATAACAAAATATAAGCAATTATAAATGCCCGATAATTTTTCTTTTTTTTAGATCAGAAATATGAAAAGTAGAACTTACTAAAAATTTTGTGTTGGTAGGGTACAAATCTGTAAGTGTCCAATAAGCTCTGTGTGTGTGTATGAACTTGAATGTTAGATTATCAATACAAAAACTTTAATACTAAGAAAAAATGTAGCCAACCATGCTTGAAGATTGAATTACCTTCTATATAGAGAACTTTCTGTTCTCTATATAGAAAATGGTATTACAAAAGTGTTGTCCTAGGAGGATGTAATCAAAAAGAGATACATTAAAAATTTAAGTAAAATATTATAGAGGTGTGTCAAACGGTTAATTCATAAAAATGCCATGCTCTTTATGTTTTTCTGTATATTTATTTTCATATTTAATTCTATATTTTAGGGGGATTTTTTTTTTTAAAGATTTTATTTATTTGAGAGAGAGAGAATGAGAGAGAGAGAGCACGAGAGGGGGGAGGGTCAGAGGGAGAAGCAGACTCCCCGCCGAGCAGGGAGCCCGATGCGGGACTCGATCCTGGGACTCCAGGATCATGACCTGAGCCGAAGGCAGTCGCTTAACCAACTGAGCCACCCAGGCGCCCTATTTTAGTGGGATTTTTAAAGACTCCTCTGCCCACAATTTTATAACCTTCAGACCCCACAAAACCTGGCATGGACCCACTTCTGATTCGGATGATGCTGAGATCTGATTTCTATTTTATGAAGTTACTAGGTGTTACATGAAGAAAAGACAGGAGTAAAATCAGAGAGACCACAGTTTGCATCCAATTAATCACAATTCTTTTGACTGTAGCTATTGAAGAGGGACATGAGAACAGTCAGGTGTTGGTATTGGTTTTCTATTGGGCTGCTTTGTAGAGTCCACAGAGCCTCTAGAGGGGGGTTGGCCCTGGTTAGCACAGTGCCACTTCTCAGATTTTAACGTGCATGTGAATCACCAAAGATGTGACTAAAATGCAGATTCAGCCTCAGTAGGTCTGGGGTGGGGCCTGGGATTCTGCATTTCTAGCAAGTGCCCAGGTTCTCCCGAGGCAGGTTCAAGGCCCACATTTAGCGTAGTGGGGTAGTAAAGCACTGTGGATCCAGAGCCAGACTGCCTAGTTTCAATGCCCATTTTCCTACAGACTTTGTGACTTTGGTTAAGTTATCTAATCTTTCCAGTCCTTAGTTTTCTCATCTGTAAATTGGGATGCTAACAATAGAATCAACCATAGAGGCTTGTAAAGATTAAATGAGATGAGTCATACTAAGAGGTTGTCACAATATAAGGACACAGAAAATATTCGATATCATTGTTCTTGTTGCAGATAGAACACTTGGCCTTCCTAGCTAAGCCTGGCTGCGACTTCTTGTGCCAGGCTCCTGAAATTCCTCATGCATGTGGAAAGAAAGGAAGAGCCTGTCCCCACAGCGTGGGCTAAGAAAAACTAATCCAATCACCAAAAACTTACAGACAACGACATAGATTTGCAAATCAACATTACCAAGTAACATAAATATTGAGGTTAGTCAAGGACCTGCTAGGTTGCTGACTACCTCACAGAATATTGCATCTAGAAGTTAGAGATCTTGTAGTCCAAAGGCTTCATTCTGCAGACAATAACAAAACAAAGCAAACAAAGAAAAGAGGCCTGGGGGTCCTGACTGATCACGTTACATCGTGTAGGTGGAATCTCTTTACTGAAAAGGCAACACACACACCCTTTTGTTGATACTTTGAGATCTATAGAAACCAATCTTAATTCAGCCTCCTATTAGTTGTTGGAGGTGGAATTGTGTCCCTCGGGATGATTTATTGACCTCCCAGCCCCTCACACCTGTGAATGTGACCTTATTTGGAAAAAAGGTCTTTGTAATTTATAATCAAGTTAAGATGAGGTCATGAGGGTGGGCCCTAATCCCATAGGACTGGTAACCTTATAAGAAGATAGCTTTAAGACAGAGACGCGCAGGGAGAGGGCCACGTGATGACAGAGGTAGACATTGGAGCAATCAGTTGTGGGTCAAGGAACCTCAAGGACTGATGGCCACCAGTAGAGGCTAGGAAGAGACACAGAAGGATTCTATCCAGAGTCTCAGTGGGAGCGGGGTGCTGCGAGCACCTCAATTCCAGACTGCTAGCTTCCAGAACTGTGAGAGAATACATTTCTGTCGTAAGCTACCCTCTATGGGACTTTGTCATCGGAGACTCATACAGCGGGCTTCATCCTTTCTCTGTTGCCCCGAGCTTTATTCTTCCTTTTCTGCCTCATGGAAAGCTTCGTGAGGGTAGGGATTGGACTTTGCTCATGTTCACATCCCTTGAGCAGCTTCGCAGTGCTCAGTCAGAGCTCAGTGAGCATTTGTTGAAGTAATTGTAGGCTTCCACAGCAATAATGCGGCTCATTATTTGTGATTATAAATTCCCTATAATTTGCCTGTCAGCTTTTGACATGAATTGTCATCGAGGAAATAGAAGAGGTGCCTCTAGGTGGCCAAGAGATGTTTGGTTAGAAAGAAGAAATAAATATTTACAGGGAAACACAAGAGCTTATTTTAATATTATTTTAAGAATGGTAACTCCTATTCACCGAGAGCGTGCCACGTGTCAGGCTCTGTTCTGTGGTCAGTGTATCTTCTTTTATTTAATCCTTATAACATCCTGGTGAGGTAGATCCTATTGTCAGCCCCAGCTTCCTGATGAAAAAACACCGAAGCTTAGAAGCTGCGGAAAGCAGAGTGGAGAGTCCAGTCTGACTGGAAACTTTGCTCTTGACCAAATGACTGTTGTGAAGCGCCAACCCTGATCTTCCCTTTCTGCAGAAGCGAAAGAGCCTCAATTCTGTTTATGGATGATAATGTGGTAGGCTGCTCTCCCTGTAACCGTGTGCCATGTGTGTGTCTGAGAGTTCTGAACAGATATTTAATCTGTAGTGTGTTTGTTATTTCTGTGTATATCCTATCAGTTTGCTGGGACCTATGTAGAGCAGAAGAAGGTCTTTCCTAAGCTGTCGTGCTACTTGGAGCATACTTTTCTCCCTGTCAAAAACCCCAGGTTTTAAGTGAATGGCTTCCCAGCTCTGCACTGCACAGCTTATTGGAAGCTGCAGCTCAGGAGCCGAGAGCCCCTAATAATTAGGGCACTTAGCTCCTGTTTCGCCAGGGTGCTTCTGTGGGGTAACTTCTATTTGAAGGAGGGCTTCTCTAGCAAAGGGAGAGTTAGTAAACTTCCCTAATTTAGACTATTTTAGTTTACACATGAAGACTGATAAGTAAACTTCTTCCTGTGTTTATATAAACCAAAGTCCTGGGAAAACCCTAGTCAAGTTATCAGAGAAAGGAACACCACTAAAACCTAACATGGTGGACTCTCTGGACACAGTTGGATTTTAGAGCTTATGTTGACCCATGTGTGATCTTTATCCAGAAATCCTTTCTTCCCAGGGGCTGCTTCATCATGACTTAATGGCATGTCCTTATTGAGAAAATCACAATGGCTTTCGTTATTTTTGATTTCAAGAGAACCGTATGAAAGCTTGATGAAAAAAAACCCACAAAACCAAAAACGGTAACACTGGAGAGATGATAGAATGTAAGTTTCCTTCCAGTCCCCTCTGGTCCTAATATAAAGGATTGGGCTCCATCCTAAATCTAGAAGAGTACTTTGCAGCCATAGCTTCAAAACATTTCATAAATCATATTTTGGTGATAGGGAAGAAAACTTGTTTATATAACCTTGTAAAGGGTTCTTATAGCTTTACCTTAAACCTGGTTGGAGGCTTTACTCTGAATTCTTTTCTGAAATTTTGACACGGAGGCTGCTACAAATACAGCTCGGGTCAACCTGAATTAAGACGAGCCAGGGTTTCAGAGTTCTGCCACTCTAAGTCATCTTGGAAGAGTTACTTAATTTTTATGAGCCTCGGTTTCTTGTCTGCTTGATGGGTGTAATAGCTCCCTCATAATGCTAAGGATTATGTCAAGCGTATATGAACCAAACAAAGTTACTGTCTGGTCATACCCTATCATGAAAACATCTAGATGGGTTTTCACCCAATTTGGAGGGGCTATCTTAAGGGTTTGATTACAATACAGGCCAAGTAGCGCATAGGACATTTACACTGTGGGAGAGGGGGGTGGCTAAAGGGACGCCTCCAATGGGTGGGCAGTTGTTTTTCAAAATAGCTGAATGAGAGGGAGATGGTGAGGCCACGTGCAGTTGGAACGAGCCAGGCCGAGGTTTTTGGTCATCCCGTGGGCAGACCCTGAAAGGTAGTGTTGATCCAGAATGAGGCTACTTCTCACAGCAGAATCTCTGTACGCCTTGAGTAGGAATCTTTGTAGTAGTGAGAATTTACTTATCAGTTGTTAGTAATTCTCGTCAATGACACAGGATGGGCTTGTTGAAAGCCTCCATAGACCGTTTAGCTTAGGACTTGGCACATAAGTGGGTCCCCGGTGAATATTCTCAATTGCACCCCATCCTCATTCCTGCCATCCAACTCCCCCACCAAGAGCATGTAGGGAAATCATTATTATGTTTCATTTTGTATAAATCATACTTAGTCATCATGACTCAGTCATTTCTGTGGAGATGGAGCAGTCCAACAGCAATAAAAGCCTACTATTTTAGATACACTAGGGTGTTTTGGGGGGGAAGAAATCATTCTTTAGCAAGCCAGGATTTTATTCCTACAAATATTAGAATATTGAACTATATTTTGGTTTGCCTGGCTGCCCTAAAATCTTTAAACTGTTGCAAAAGAACTCGGATTAATAACGGAAGAGTATATTTCTGGGTTTGAAGCATTATTTTTAATTTGAGCCCCCCAAAATTGACATAGCCCTTCTCTATTGGCAGGTAATTGTAGAATAATTGATATTTTATATTTAACTATTTTCTATGCTGAAGAGGCGAACTAGTTTTACTCGCTCGGGTTTAAGTTTCACTTTCGATTCTGATGTGGTTCCATGACAAGTCAGTCTACTGATTGAAATGACACTTCATAAAACCAGATGTGAAAATTTTAAGTACAGTTTGTCTTAGATCTTTCCCTTAAGATAACTTGTTCCCCAAAGTTGATACCTTGAACTTAACTATTAACAGAGAATGTTTTCTTGTCATGAGCATCTGATGTGAAAGCAGCTTTTTTTCTGCATTACAGTAAAAACATTGCTCGTCCAGAGAGATAGCCAGTTTTTCAAACATCCACAAAGATGCGAATCCCGATGGCACAGTTTAATACAAGCGCCTTTATTTTGCATCTGCCTGATCTGTTGGATGTTTGTGTTTCCTACGCTCCCTTGTTAATGGGGTATCATAACCACTCAGAAGGCTGAGGCTTTAAACCTGCCCTGAAAAAAACCTTCCTGCCCCCACCTGCCCCGCCCCCAGCCCCGTTCCTACCTTGGCCTGTAGAGGAGGTGATTTCTGCCAACCTCTGCATGACAAGGACCGTTCCAAGCCAACAGCTAATACCACCCTCCTTGGGAAATACTGTGGGGCCCAACGGGCTGAGGAAGGAGAAAGAAGAGAAGGTGCGCACCACCTCGCGGGGGAGGTCTCTTTGCCGAACACCTGCCCTCAGGTGCCATGCTCAGCTCTTGTCTCCTTAGCCCACCTGGCCATGACTGTCTGCAGGGAACAGGACTCACCATTCTGCCTCTTTCTGCAGCCACAGCTGTAAGCCGTGTCGTGTCATCCGGTCAGGCTCTTGTCAGAAGCCTGCCAGTCCTGTGGGTTAGTTGGCGCTTTCTTGTCTTAATGAAACGGATATTTTGTTCCCATTTGGTTACTAATGTTCTCTTCATTATCAGGCAGAATCCTGAAGAGGAGGGCCGAGTGGTGGGATTTATCTTTATTTCTAATTTCAGAAGAACTTCTAAAATGATCCCTTTAAATTGCTTTTCTTACTGTTAAAAAGCCAAACCTAAAAGCAAAACCCATCAGTCTCCCATTTGAAGACCAGAGCTTGCTCTCCTTTGAAGTCACCAAAGGTTTTCTACGCGAATGTGAAGACTGTTTCGTTCGGCTAATTATCCATCCGTCTCCACACAAAAAGGAGGAAGACTAGAAATCCTTTTAAATGCTTCTTTTATTTCATTGGTTGTACATTGGGTGAGTGAACTGAATATTACAACCAAAACATAAGAGTTGATACAAATTAGACTCCTGTTTACACTGTAAGGTAATGAATGAGGGAATTCTTTAAGTGTTACAGAAAGATTTAGTAGAATGTTACCAGTGGTATGGCTGAAAGAATATTTCTGTGAAGTGCTGTTATATCCTGAAAACCAAGAGTGAAATGTAGTTCCCATACAAGTGGCGAGTTCATCTCTTAACTACAGTATTTGTTGAATTGCTATCTTCATGTCTTGGATATTGGTGATTTTATTTTTGTAATTAAACAAAGCATTTAAGATTTATTCATCATAGTCAGACTTCTGAATATAAACAAACTTTTGGCAAATAATATTTATACAGAAAAATAGTTTTAGATCCTCTCAAATCCCAGAATTATTCTATAAAATTACATTATAAATAAATAAAAAGCAAAATCTGTTGTACATATATTTGTACATCTATGCATTTGCCTTGCCTCCTCCTTATTGTAAATGGCATATTTATGACTCTTTGCATATTATAATCACAATTCTGGAAAATGGATATCATAGTAAAAATACAGTCTTCTATATTTGGGGATACAGGTGATGTTTTTGATGCTCCATTATTAAAGGGCTGAAAATAGCTGTGTGCTAATAATTTTAAAAATCAAAATCATGAAACGAAAGACAACGTGACAACAATTAGTCTACAAAAATATTTCAGTGATTCCTGTAATTTACCTCTTAGTAATGTATACTATGTTTTCAATGAGTTTAAGTGAAATAACAAAGAAAGAAAAAAGAAAAGAGGAAAACAAGTTTGAATGTTTTAGGTTAAGTTGTAGCATAACTACATTGTTATAGTTGAGAAAATTACAAATATCAATAATACATAAAGATGAAACTACCAAAGAAATACAAGTTAGATACAATACTTTCCCACAAATTAAAACAAATGCCACAATACAAGCACTACGTAAAATCACACTTAGAATGTGATTTTCTTTCGATGGGGTTATCAAATCTACAATATAAGATGGTCATTAGACGTCGACTGACATGAATTAAAATGGTGGATTTCTTTTTTTTCTCCAACAAAAATGATATGGTTGGTGCATCTAGTTTTCAGAACAGGCGGTGATGCCAAAATTTAAAATATTTTACATTCAATCTCAAAAGTCAAAATACTTCAATCACTAGTATGTTCACAAAGAAAATGGATGTTTTAAACAATTACACATAATATTCATTTATAACAGCTGTTTTGTTTTTTAAACAATAATTTAAAAACTATGTAGGTACTGTATAGGCTATGTGCAACATATAAAATGTGAAATATGAAATATTTGGTACGATAGTGCTTAAAATAAACTTTAAAACAAACTTTCTGAACAAAATTTAATTGTATCGCTATTACCTTGAAGATCAACCAAGTATTTAAAAAAGTAAACAACATTAAAATATGTTTCATCCATATATAGTATATATATGTATGTGTATATATAATATGTATGTACTTGTATTAAAGTTTTTTATACTTTTGAGACATAAAATATGCTTTAAGGTGAAAGAATTAAAAGAACTATTTTTTTCCATGCTGTAGTCAGTTACAACCCTTTAATCCAACTTTTGAAATGCAAAACAGTAATGGATTTTTTAAAAAGTGAAACTATCTACTTTTTGTTTACATAGTAATTTAGATTAAAGTCACAGTCAAATTTTCAGTGACTAAACTCAAACTTACTTAAATTAGAATATTATACAGATCTCCTCACCTACAGCTTCGTTGTTTGACTAGGTTTTTAGTTTAGAAGTTATTCTGTAACAGGCAACCGGATGGTGAGTTAGTTTTTCCAACTAATCCCTTAGATTAGACTGTTGGCATGGGCCTCATTCTTGTCAAGCTGGATGAAGTCTGGCAAAATCTAGGCACTTCTACAAAGTCTCTCTTATAAAACAACTTTAAAAATATACTTGTAAAATAATACCTTCAAGACTTTGTTTGGTGGGGTATGAAGCTCATACCGTGCAAAGTTTCTTTTTCAATCTAGTTAATGTTATTCTAGAATCACACGATTCAATGCGGCATCTCCGGGCAAACCAAATACCACACTGTGATGTGTCCCCCGTACTTGTGCTTGAATTTCCATTCAAATTTTAGGCCTGTAGGACAGGCGTGAGTTTTACTTCACTTCTCACCTTTGCTGCAGCATTCATGTCGTGAAGAAGCGAAACATACTCTTTGATCCAGTGGGTAAAGGAAATGACAGTAATTGGCGTTAGAATCGAACCTGCCCTCGGAATAGATTTCTTAACTAATGCTAATTGTTTATTGCTAACTTGGAAATATTCACAATCGAAATGAGTACATTGGTTGGGCTTTTCTGCATCAGCTATAGTTATGGAGATAAGACAATATTCCTAGGACAGAAACTATGTTTAGAAACCCTTGAAAAGTAAACTTTATCCTTTATGTCTTTAAACGTCACAGCTGGTCGCAGGTAGTTAACTATCTTAGGTTGGAATATACTAAGCATACCATATTTAATACTCATATATGATATAGCAGCACTAGCTTCTTACAGTTGTGGTCTGTCCGGAAGAACTAATTCTTTATTTAGCATGCAGTTTGTGGCAATTCTATTGAGGAGGAAACAGGATAGTATGTACAGTAACAATGTTTAGTTATTCTCAATGCAGATTCTTGGCATTCCATTCCGTGTCTGCTGATTATTTCAGAATTATCTGTTAAAGAAAAAGACAAGTGTGCTTTAGACACCCTTCTGTGGGGGAAAATAACGAGTTTAAGTTTTACTCTTTGCAAATAGGAATT
Source organism: Eumetopias jubatus (assembly GCF_037043125.1). Taxonomy (NCBI): domain Eukaryota; kingdom Metazoa; phylum Chordata; class Mammalia; order Carnivora; family Otariidae; genus Eumetopias; species Eumetopias jubatus. The sequence goes on along the minus strand of NW_028274809.1, from coordinate 181,132,399 downwards.
TTCTTCAATTTCTCATTTTGATATATTTTCATCTTTTGAGGCAATCGTAATTTTGAGCAATCCCCACCCTTCGTGCCGAAAAATCTTACACATAAGTTCTCCTGCCATGTAGCTGCTGTAACAAATGGTGATTCGAATGCACACTATTGTATTTTCTGTGACACTCTGACAGCGTCTATGTGGGCATGCAGTGTGCTTAGGCCCTGATCTCCTTTTCTAGTTTCTGCTTCATGTCTCTTTCTGATATGTTCCCATTATCATCCAATTACTCTTTGCTAAGGTGATCAGGGAGTCTAATCAGAGAATTCGTTTGTACATGGAAAGTTGTGGGAAAAGTTTAAATATAAATATTTTTAAATGTATAACAAAGTGTTATTTATATTTGTTAACTTGCATATAAAATTCAGAGATGTGTTCCCATCAAAAATAATTTTGTTCCCAAAGTATAATAACCACCAGTTTCAAATTCAGGGAACATCTGAATGTTCCATATTAAAGGGAAAAAGGGGCAACCTTCTAATAAAGCAGTTACAACATTCTAAATAAATCCAAAAGCACAAAGCTAAACTATCAAATGCAAATCGTGGTCCCAGGAGCCTGATTTCCAAGTTCATTTCCAACTCCATACCTTTGCAAAAGACAGGGAGGTTGCCCTGTGTGACCCAGTCCTCTAAATGACAAGCTTTTAAAAAGCCAACCTTTTAACAAGTTCTAACAAAAATATTTATTCTTTGTTCAATGCTTCAACCAAACTTTGTGCAATTAATGAAATATTTACTTGTTAAACTGCCGAGAGTCTACATTTAGGAAAAAAAAAACTGAAAATTCTTTATGATCAAGCTAATATTCCTGCACACTGGGATCCAATTCCTAATAAATGCCTCATTTCTATGTATAATTTCTTATCCTGTTATGTTAGAATTCACGTATGTAGATATTTTTCCTTTTAAGTGGGTGCTCCCGCAGTTTGCAAAGAACAGCTTTAGTATATACTCAAACGGTACCAACTCAAATAATTCCTCCCATGAAATAAACAGGAGTATCCTTTAATTTACTGGAATGTACGGATTTATATGGAAGTGATAAAAGTAGAGGAAGAACTCATTTATATTAAATATTTATTATACTAAATGGAAACTCAAAACTTCAAAGTTCCTGAGAATTTAAAATTAATTGGGAAAAAGCACATTGTCTCATATAATGATAGACAAATAAAAATGAGATGTAATGATTTGACATGTAAATTTTATCATAGTATCTTTGAATAGTCACTGCAAATTTCCAATATCAAATTCTTCAGATGGTTGTATTACAACTTCACCTTTGGGTTTAGATATTTGACTATTAAATAGGAATTGTCCCACTTCATCCCGTAGCTTCAATACGATCTGTACCGTTTCCAAATTAAGAACACTCCCCGGGACATCGAATCGTGTCCTTTTCTTGCCTTTTACTTTAGCAAGCCTCTCTCTAAAATATTTATGGCACAAAATCTTGCAAATTCTTAAATAATATCTATTTTGGAATATATTCATATCCGTGCTTATTAAGTGACACTAAAGGGCCATAGAGAATGATATTCTTAAGCACCCGGAAAGAAAAGTATTCTACAGAAAGCCTAGCAACGGGCTATTATAGAACTTAGTTACAGCAGTGCTTTGGACTCGTCCCTAACAGAGAGACGCGTACAACCAGCTGGGTTTAAGTGAATTGTAAATTAACCTTGGAGTTCACTGGGAGCATTACCTGGACTCACCCAGCTGATCCTTCCCCTCTGCCCCCGCCTACATCGGATCCATCACATGGATAAAGACTAAATATAAATAGCAGATCCGTTATCAAGCTCTCCGCTATCACAGCGGCCTGGCGTCTAGGCCAGGAAACTCTGGCTCTGCCCTGGTCTCTATCCTCGGCTACCTTATGCACTATCTTCTGTGGTATTAAAAAAAAAAAAAAAGAATGACTCTCCTGGCAGCTGCAAGCTTCAAGAGGTCCAAGAGATTTGATTTTAGAAGGTAAAAAAGCTGTGAGTGTTTCATTTTTGGGGTGGTAGTATTTTTCTGGAAAATATAATTTGATTATTAATTTTTTTTTCTGAGAAATAGAGCTCGCTGGTACAATCTGAATTAAGTGTTCTCTGCGGGGGGGCGGGGGGGGCACAGTCTGGAAACACAGACAGGAGTCCAGATGAGAAGCAGCTACCCTATGAGTGTCTCTGAAACGACCTGCGGCCCATGTGCTTGCTGTTTCTGGTGTCAGGAGATGCGTGCGACGTGCGACACTACAGGCCGGAGGGCCCAGGGGGAGAGGGCAGTTTCCAGCTGGGGGATAGCCCTGGAGGGAAGAGAAGAGCCGTGTGGGGGGCGGGGGGTTAGGTGTACGGGGGGAAGGGTGTAGAAGAAGCCATTTCGAGGGAAAGAGGGCTCTTCTGTCTAGTTTTAAATATGGGTTTTCTTTAGTCAGATTATATTTGTAATTTGCACCAAAGACACATAATTTAAAGTCAGATGAATTAGTCCATTTGTGTGCTTCCCTGTTGCCTCTCCAACTTTACATGGATATATGAAATATGTTCTATACATAAAAATGTCTTCAATCTCCATTGTAATTTTAGTGGGCAGCAGGATCAAAACCTTTAGAGGGTGTCTGAGTACTTCAATATAGGTACGAAACGTGCATTCTTAAAAGAGCAGGCTGGGGGCGCCTGGGTGGCTCAGTTGGCTCAGAGTCCCACTCGATTTTGGCTCAGGTCATGATCTCAGGGCTGTGAGATGGAGCCCTTCATCGGGCTCCGCGCCCGGCGTGGAGCCTGCTTAAGATTCTCTCTCTCTCTCCCTCTCCCCCCGCCCCTCCCTGCCTCTGCTGTCTTTATATGTGGCCCTGAAACATGGGCTATGAATCTGATATTGACAAGTCCTGATCCTGAGCCTGCCCATTTTAAAGTACAGTTAATTAAATCACAGTTGACCACAGTGACCTCGACAGATCGGCCGTCTGTGGCATCCTTCCTGCCCTGCGCTCACCAAAACTGAGACCAAAGTTCCTTCCTCAGCCTCCAGGCCCTGCAGCCTGTGTTTTCTTGGAAGGGGCAATGGAAAATTCTCCTGGGGTCTGCCAGAGCGAGTATAAGTCCGAGAGACTGCTACCACGTTGGGTCCCCCAGAAATCCCCTTCTCTGAAGCATCATTTTGGGTTTTGTTTTAATTTCGATAGATGCCCCCTTGATTTTCCAGGGGGCTCTGAGTGGTTTTTGCCAGAACCCTGAAAGCTAGGTTAGTATTGCCAGTCGTACTGTTGTAGACATAGAAAAGGCAGCGCAAGTTCGCACTATGTAAAAGCGCTTGTGCAAGCCAGCATGAGTTCGAGATATGCGCTCACTCTTCCTGCTGGCGTGGGAGTCTCCTCCAGGGTGTAGTGACAGTCTGCACTGACCAGGGGAAACGGTGGTTCCAAAGGCCGTGTCTCTACCTCTCGTGGCGCCAGTGGAGATCAGTGCTCAGAAGAACCGCCGTGGGAGCCTGGGAACCAGGGAAAGGGGAGGCCATAGGGTGGGGTCTAGAGCAAACAGCGAGCAGCGACTGTGCGGGTGGGTAGAAACTGCCGAGGGACCGTGGGGCTGCTGGGCCCCTCCCCAGGAAGTCCTTGCCTGCGTGGCCAACCACATCCTACCCCGGGGCCTCCCCCAAACGGATGCTGCACACACATCTGCTCAGGGCGGCAGAAGCCCCGCCCCAGGCACAGGTCCGCTGTTTCAGCTTGTGAGGACCCTGGCACCATATATGACAGGGCAGAAATCAAATGCATTGAACAGGATGTACGTCTGTTCATCTTTCTGACAGACTCGCCTCTTAAATTTAAGGATCTTCTCATATAAGGAGAACCATGATGAACAGGGGGGATAAATGGCTAACATAAGATTTTAGTCAATCTGGTATGGTAAATCAAAATTCTGAACTTTGGAAGGGATTACTTTTCATTCCTTTTTCCACTAAAAGGAGAACACACAAAAAATGGGACTAGCTGATGCCGACGAAATTGGCAATTCTATTTTTAAAACAAAGACAGGCTTGAGCTCAAAGCACTAGTGCATGCGTGAATCTTCGGTGGACCCTCTGGTTGGAACAAAAGTATCTGTGATGCAGAAATATCAGGTGGCTGCAGTGGAATCTACTTACTAATTAGCATGTCCTTCAGGTGGTCGGATTTCAGAATCTGACGACTCTGCTTCATCCACATCCTTAAATTGTTCCCATACGAACCCAGTACACAAGTAGCCTGATATTTATTTACTGCAGAGCGTGAATGGCCCCAAGGAACATCAAATGGGTTGCTTTCCCATGTAATGTGTGGGTGGGCAGTCATTTAATAATCTCTGCATCCTTGGTGAAGTGCCTACCACTGACTCGTGGTGCAATGGCAGTCAAGTTTATTAAAAAGAAGACTGGGTCCCTGTATGGTAAACCTACTGACCGGGGGGCCCCAGCAGAAAGTGCACGTAAGTGAGTGGGGCAGGTAGGGAGTGTGACAGAGAGAAGGCCCCGTGCCTACAAGGAATGGAGGAGCAGCTAATCAGCTCCAGCCAGTTGTTACGTGCAGAAACCCGGGCTCTACACTGCTTGACCTTTCCATTTTCTAAAAGAAGCTGGAAATTCAGCAACTGGTTCTCATTACAGAAAATAACTGTGTGGTCCAAATATCTCTTTAGGCTGTGTCCTCTTTGAGCCTTACCTACTGGGGGTAGCTATCCACTAAGCCCGGATCGCTAGCTTCCTGAGCCCGGCAGAGGCCAGGGCTGTAGGCAACACGGAGGGAGCCAGCAGTCACCGCTGCTGGGCGGGATCGGGGGAGGGGGTCTAATGGGGAGTTAATTCTGCAACTTGCAGACATCTGACTTTCACCCAAATGAACAGGGTACTTGAACCAAAAGGCTCCCTGTAAGAAAAAACTACTGTCCCTCCCTTTACTGATTTACCCAGATATGAAATACCCACATTGCCTTGTCTCTTCCAAGATGGTGATAGATTTTGGCTGAGCCATCTATATGCCCTGACCCTTGCTGGACACTTGAAAAAGAACTGACTAGAGTGAGAAATGCACTTGGTTGAAAGCCAAATAGTCTGTGCAGAGGCTGAAACACTGAACTTGGGTGCGTCGGCCCCATCAACTCAACCGCTGAATTGACTAGCCCTCATGCCAGACGGGGTCAAAGACGACAAGTCAACATAGCATTTCTCCTGGGCTTCAGAGGCACCAAGTATTACCACTTTCTGAGTTTTCTACCTTGTGATGGATATCCAGGAACTGAGCATATGAATAATTATGGAAATTGTGAGCTTCCAGATGACTTCTAGAAATATTCACACTTTTTATATAAATATGTTCATTACAAAGATTCAGGGATGTCCGATGTTAGCTCAATATTAAAGTATGCCAGAACACTTACTGCTTGGCTTAATTGATAGGAAAATCATTTCAGTGAAAAGACCCAACTGTTCCTATGGATCCAAACCACACAACAATTAGAAGAGAGGAATAAGATTTTACTTCAACCCTCCTGTGGAGAGCCATCCAATAGTGTCTTTGTAGTGTGGGGTTTGAAGACGTGGATAAAACATGCCTTATAAAATATTCGTGTGGTTTTGCCGAAATCTGAAGGCATCTGAATAGCACTCGCAAGGGATCTCAAGTGGACATTTCCAAGCAAGGCTGTTGAATTAACTGGGTCCATGGCAAAACTGAGTTTTGTAAGAATGAGGCACTGTTTCATTCATCTTTATATCCCTAATGTCTGCGATAGGGCTGGGCATGTAGGAGGCATTTATTAACTGCTGGGTGCACGGAGGGTTGAGTCAGTATTTACTGAGGACTCAAGACCACAATGCTGGCATCAGCAGAAGGCCAACAGACCACTCACAAGCGAGACATAGTAATGGCGGCAAGGAGAGGCACCTTCTGGACAATACATATTATCTCTGCTGTCTTTCAGAGCGAGTTAAGGATTCGGAAATATCCAAGGAAAACACACAGGCCTCTCCTTCCCCTACTCCCTGTTATAGACAAATAAGAGGAAGAATCTTCCAGGCTGGGGGAAGAATCACTCACAAATACGGAAACATGGCGGATAAAAAAAATGCCACCTGAAGAAAACTTCTAGACTTGGTTGATTCCTTAGAAGTCTTCTTCCACAGTTACAAGGCCCTGTTTCCTTGGAAGGTAATTTTTAAGAGGATGTTTCACTATCTCCTTAAACAGAACGATTTATTAATTTTAAAACTGAAAACTGAATGGAATTTCCTAAAACTATGGCCAAGCTAAGGAGGCTTGCCTGTTGCTCGCCATCCTAACACCCTTTGTTTATTTTACACTTATTTTCTCTTTATTCTGTCATGCATGTTTCTCTTCACTGCTATCTACTGGCATCCCCCCACGCCCCCCAATCTCTCCACTGCTTAATATTCTCTCCATCTTTTCCTAGTACTCCACACCGCTTCCCTATGACAGTTGTTACTGTCTGAAATTTCTTGATTTTGTCTGAGAGGCCAAACTTGTGAAGCATCTTGATTGACGTAAACGGTACAAAGGCGGAGGGACATTTGTACAGTTTTGGCTACAAAATAATCCTGGACTTCATCCCAGTATGGATTACCGAAGTCAAAAGCAAATGTCTTTGGTTTCGGTGAACATAACATTATCAGAGCAAGTCTCACGACACGTGTTAATAAATGAACACTTTTAAACACTTTGGCCGATTTTAAGACTATGCGTAAACTTGAAGTGCATAAACAATTCAAAGGTAATGAGCAGTATATAAAAAGACACTTTGGAAAATAGTCCTATTCATTATCTGGGGGGGGTATTGTTCTGAGAGAAGGCAGCATCATATGCCATATTTGACTTGTTTTCAAAATGGATTTTTATGAATATAGTAAGGGCACATTTTGGGGTGGTGGGAGAAAATTCTCACACATGACAATGGGTTTCACTCTTGAGAAGGGCAACTTGAGGCTGGTCTGAACGCCCCCAGTATTTAGCAGGCCTTAAAGGGCAGTATAGTCAGGATTATTGTTTTTCCTTTCATTAACGGAAAGTTTACATTCAAAGTTCTAATTCCCTTGTTTTTAATGACATCATTTTGCTGAAGACTCACTTCTAATATTTTCCAATTAGGTGAACGAAAAGATTTTTCAGATATACCTTCCAATGTATGAAAAACTATCACTTAAAAATATTAATAATTGAGTTTCTGCACAAAAGGCGATAACGATGGCCTCACTGAAGATTACTGACCACGGTCTACACTGACAATTTATATTATTCTGGACAAAATAGGTGCAGGGAAATTTTTGATTTGAATAAGACTGCACTCCTTGCATGAGTCCATGTCACACGTGGAAAAATCTAGACTCTTGTGAGAATGGGGTGAGACTTCAGTCATGATTCCCTTCTCTACCCCACACCCAGCCTCAACCAGTCCAATTCCCTGGAGGGAATTCTGAGGAGCATTTCTGCTGCTTTTACAGTGAGACAGAAATCTAGCCCTTAAATTGTCTAAAAATCTGTGTATCACCCACAGGTGATACACAGGGTGATTCTTTCTCTTGTAGGATAATAAATGAGGAAGCAGGAAAAGGCATAGGGGAGACTTCTTGTTCCTCGTGCTTCCCCCAGTGCTCTAGAAGTGTTTAAAACAAAAACACATTTGGGAGTGTCGTGTGCTTGTTCAGGAAGAGAGGAGCTACGGAACCGTGTTCGCTCTGCAAGTGCCAGAGGAGGTCAGAACAACAGGAAAACGAAACCAAATCCTAGACTGGAAGGGCCCCACAACAGCCAGGAAAAAAGGAGGCAGATCAAACATGGCGTCCGTCGGAAATGGGCAGGAGGGTGGATGAAAGTCCCTGGTTGCCCGGCAGGGACAAGTCCCAGATCTTCTCTTCCTATTCCTGCCCAACGTTCCTGACTCCACACCGTACATCTCATCCCCACCCCACCAACCTTCCCCAGCAAACATCCGAGTCCTGGAATTCACGGGGGTGATGGTTCCTCTACTCCGGCAGGTGGAGAAGGTGAAGGACTTTTCCATCACATAGCTGTCTGGGGCTTTGAGTGAGGCATGTGCTTTTGGCCTCTGTCTTGAATCTCAAAGATGTAGAAACATCCGTGCACGTGGTATGTGGCCTGTTCCGTGCTGTTAATAATGTATTATCCTTGAGCAATGTCACTAGTGAAGTAAACTCTGATAGGCCAACCCGGAGACCTTACCATCAAGTTCATCACTGTCTCTATAGGAAAATTATTTGAGTCTTAAACCAAATGACAAAGGGAATTCTGAACAAACATTTTTAAAATTAGGGACTGTCTACATATTAAAGGAGGCTAAATTCCTCTACTGTATCAAGAAACAATAGGTAATATTTGGGCCACACTATTTAAGAAATACTCTAAACCATTATAAGAAAAATTATACAACATTTCTCTAAAAATATCACATTTAGAGTATTTTCCCTGAAATGCGTGGCATGGGAAGCTATCTGGGATTAAACAGGCCACCCATATCGGAGGCTCTTTCACTGAAGGTGACCTCTGGGCATGAAGGTGGAATCTAAGAAAACTTTTTTATACCTTTAAAAAACAGTTTATGCAGCAATGGAAATGAAATTTCAAGAGCAGTCATTTCTACCTGCTCTTTTCAATATGGGGTTTTACTCCCAGTAATAAATTGAGGATTTGGGCCCAGAAAAATCACAGAAACAAGATCCTGTTGGATTCAACATCAAGTCCTCAATCGGGCTCAATACCCTGCTTTTGTATCCACCACCATTATGTTGGACTTAGAATCCTGAGCACATTTTGGCTGTAGTACTCATTTTAACTGTGGAGCAGAATGTGTAATTCAGCCTGTTGACAACTGGCTTCTAGGACACTAAAGGCAGGAAAGGAAGTAAATGCGAAGATTCAGCAAAAGGAACGGTGAGATTAGTGTGACACATGAAGCATGTCTCTGTGTGTCGTAATCATCTTGTACATTTTGGGAACCGGTAGGATGACACTGCCATCTAACAAAATTTCCAGCAAAATCAGCGGTCTTTTTCTATTTTAGTTCTTGGCCTGTATGTTTGTGTATGTGTGTCAGAGAGAGAGAGAGAGGTTGGTTAAGAAAACTACTTAATTGTGTGTAAAATCACGGTGCAAAGGAAAAATCAGAGTCCCGGAGTGGAATTTCAGGAGGCTTGTCTGTGCCACCAACAAGCTTGGTGACCCTCTTGAGCCTTAGTTTCTTACTTTGCCTGTACCACATGGGCACCTCTGGTGGAGAGCTGCACCCGGTTACCATCTGTCTTCCCTAACAACTGCGAGGAGCCAAAATATCATGGTATAATAGATGGCAAAATGGAGACCCCCCCCAAAAAAGAAAAAATATAAAGAAAGCACCTATATTCTCTTTTATTTCCTTATTGCTGTCCTCTGTCAAAACTCAGCAGCTAAGACCATCCTTTTGGCATTTCTGCTTTTGGGGATGATCCTTATTAGTTGATAATCACTTTGACAGGAATTCTTTGCATGTTGGTTTACTGCCTGTCTCCCTTATTAGGTTAGACTCAGGAGAACAGGGACTGTTTTGTTCGATTCTGTATTCCCAGAATTCTGAATTACACATGGTAGGCACTTAATAAATGTCTGTTGAGAAAAGGTATGAAGGTGCGTTGCTACTGAGTCAACAGTGGGTTTTTGTTGTGGCCTGGCATCTCAGGAGAGACCCAGCGTCCACCAAGGATGGCTCACTGAGGAAGGATTTGCATTTGCACTCAGCTACCTGCCTAATGAAAACTCTTAGAGGAAAACACAGCAGCAAGAGAATTTTTAATGTAAAAAGAATAACTCTGTGCTATGGATTTAAGAGAAGTACAATCAGACATTTTCTTTCCAATCCTACTCCCTGCTTCTTTGGAGAAACGTCTACTCAGATCTCTTGTCCAATTTAAAAAATTGTGGTAAAACAGGCATAGCTTAATATTTGCCCTTTTAACCATTTCTAAATGTACCGTTCAGCGGCGTTAATACACTCGCCCATGAGCAACCACCACCACCAGCCATCTCCAGAACTCTGCAGCCTTCCAAAACAGACCTCCGCACCCAGTAAACAGTAACTCCCTATTCCCCCTTTGCCCCAGGGCTTATTTCCTTCTTCCCTCTCTCCTTCCCATGTTTGGCTTCCAAATGGGATCCCTGGCTCTCTGGGTCACACCTGGGTCATCAGCAACCTGCGAGGTTCGCGTTCTAATTCACTCCCTGACATGTGGTGGACGAGACCGGTGTGCACAAGTGTCCGTAAATCATGGTTTGCTCTAAGCACAGTGATCTACAAGTATTTAGTAAATGCCACGTACACCTTGTCAAAATATTCATGTTTTGTGGCTTAGCCTAGGAAGTTAAAATAGGTGAAATACTACCAAATAAAACAGTGGTCTTATATGTAATTCACTTTGCTTACAACCAAACAACCTCGCAGCGGCTCCTCTGGGTTGCCTCCTCCAGGCCGTCCCAAACAACCATTCCCAAGTAGTGACGTTCAATCAGTCTGAGACTGGCATGAAGGTAAGGTTCTGTGGAGACCGTGGAGAAAAACAGTATCTCTCTTTCTAAATTAGCATTGTTTGAAAAAGTCCTGGTTGAGAGGACTCCTCTTGGTAGACTCTTTCCAGCCAGAAGTTATTTGCCACTTTAGCAACCTGGGAAAGGGTGAGATGGTGCCCTTGTCCATCTGCTTTCTAGCTCTTGTTTACCGGACTGAAATTTGAATTTCCTTGTGGTTTCATCAAGCAACGGTATTTTCAGACTATTTATGATATTGAACTTGGCTTTCAAAAAGGCGTGCTTCTATTAGAACTTTCTCCTTAAATGGTTAAAACTTTAGAAACTAATAGTGAAACTCAACAGTGAGAAGTTTTTAAGGGAACCATATAAAGAGGTTCAGCCGGATCCTACATTGACCACAAGCTCCAATCTCATTCAAATATGGTGGAGACACAGGAGAACGGGATTTAGAGGCAGGCAAACCTGAATTCTAAGACTGTCCAGTCACTTCCTGCCTGCTTGAATCTTAAATTATTCTTTAAGATTTGCTCTCCTCCGGAAGACGGACAAAACACTTCACAGGGTTCTGTTGAGTAGTAAATGAAATAATGTATAGCAAGTGTCTGGTATGTAACAGTGCTTATTGGTAAGCGTTGGTTCCTTTCCCTTAAAAGTGAAGGGGATAAATAAAATTTGGCTTCAGCTTCTATTTAAGTGGGTATTCAAATAGTAATACTGTGCACTTAAATATGATATGATCTGTATGGCACTCCATCTATGTTGGTAATTAACCTGATTTTGATGAGATTAAGATAGGAAAAATGTCAAACACACTTGCTTTCCTTTCTATATTTTTGCGTATCCTGGCCTGTCACTGACAACTAACTAAAGATAGGCCGAATTTCTCTATTCCTGAAAGTCTTGACTGTCGCTCATATTTGTCATTTTCCAAACTAAAATCCTTTATTACAAAAGCATCAGTAGCCATCAGCGTCTGATGATCAGTGTCCACTGCCTAGAAAGTTAACATCGTATGAGAGGCGGGACCTCCCACAATTTATTTCTTTTAATTTTTATTTTTTTTAAGATTTTGTTTATTTATTTGAGAGAGAGAGAATGAGAGAGAGAGAGAGAGAGAGAGAGCACATGAGGGGGGGGAGGGTCCGAGGGAGAAGCAGACTCCCCGCGGAGCAGGGAGCCCGATGCGGGACTCGATCCCGGGACTCCCGGATCACGACCTGAGCCGAAAGCAGTCGCTTAAACCGACTGAGCCGCCCAGGCGCCCCGCGGACCTCCCACAATTTACAGTTAGATCCTGTGCAAGTCCAGTGTCTAGGCCCACTCCGTGTGTTACCGTGGCTTCGTCTCAGTAGTCCTCACCTCTACAGTGGGAATCAAACACTGTCCCTAACTCATGAGCTGAGAGGATTAGATCAGGTATTTAGTGAGTACCTGGGGGTAGGAAGCATATAAGACCACTGTTTTATTTGGTAATATTTCACCTATTTTAACTTCCTAGGCTAAGCCACAAAACATGAATATTTTGACAAGGTGTACGTGGCATTTACTAAATACTTGTAGATCACGGTGCTTAGAGCAAACCATGATTTATGGACAGTTGTGCACACCGGTCTCGTCTACCACATGTCTACACTTCTAGCTTCAAGACCTTCACCTCTCCTCTCCTGGATCTCACATACACCACAGACAGAGCCAGGGAACTTATGTTATGAGCTTATGTTAAAAAAAAAAAAAAAAAAAGGCAACTCTTAAATACCCTTTTCCAAGGCAAAGAAATATAATGGGGTTTTCTTTTCATTCTTGACACACTCCTTAGATTTCCCTTTTTTAACTTCTTATTCAAGGCCATCCTTCATGTTGCAGGGGTCAGAGAAGAGCAAAGAAAAGGTGAACAATAGGAATCGATTCAAATAATTCCTCTTCTCCCGAATTCTCATAACCAAGGTGGTTCTCTGGCCTCTTCAAATATTTTGGTGTAACAATGACAAATATTGAAAGAATGACTGGTGGAAGAACTACGAAATTATTACTGGAAAAAATATTTGGAGAACAAGAAGGAATCAAGTTTAACATCCCTGGCTATCTTTTTGGTTCCTCAAAAACCTTTCTAAATTCTATGGCGGAAGCAAAGCTATTGATCATTCAAAAACAAATGCGTAGTTAACATACTCTCGCTGCACTGTGGTTTGACAGAGGACTAAGTGTGGTGTTAGGAGACGAGTTTCTAACCCTTAAGTAACCTTGAGTGAGTCACTTAACCATTCTAGGTCCTTCTTACTGTGCAATGGAAGGTTAGGAGCTTGGGGATGTTCTGACTCTGGTTCTGCCGCTGGATTGAAGATCTTGGACAAGCTTCTCGGCTTCTCGAAACTGCAGTTTCCTCATCTGCATATTGGGGATGAGAACAGTCCCTCCCAGGGCCATTTTAGGTTTTAATAATTCCTGTGAAAGGCTTATTAGCATCACGCCTGGCTCTTGGAAAGCGCTCCATAAAGGAGAGCTATTGAGTTGTCTGGATGTTGTCTATGGGCTCTCCACTTTGTGGCCCCTTGGATGACAATTTAAAGCACGTTCTCAGGAAGGCAGTGTGGTGAAAGAAAAAGCAGTACTCCAGGAAGGACGCAGATAACTGGGTTCTAGTCCTGCTGTCTTGATATTTGTGTGACTTGGATAAGCGGCCCTGCTGACCTGGGCCCTTCTTCCAATATGTAACTTGCATCATAGTTGCCTTTTGTGTATTACTGTGGCGGTGTGGCAGGATTGCGGTAAATTCGCTCCTACAACTTACTGCCTTTCAGGACTCGGATGAGTCGATGGCGGTCTTGGGTCAGCCCTGCCGTGCCTCATGTAGCCATGACTCTGGGAAAATGGGTGACATTTGCAATGACCAGCTTACTGATGCCGCTCCCAGAAGGGCATTGTGGTGACCAGTGAAGAGTATCTGTATTTGATCACGGGAAGCTCATTGACATAAGCTCTGAGGATCTCTGAAAACTCCTGAGCGAAGGGCATGATGATAAGAATAATACAATTAGGTCACTGAAAGTAAAACAGACCAAAAGCGCCAGCATATTATACCTGAAGCTGAGGCGTGACAGATTCTAAATGCTAGAACAGCTACAGTTTTCCCAATGTCAGAAAACACCAGTGAACAAATTGGTCCTTCATAGTACAAATCAAACGGAAGATGTGTCAACAAGAACCATTCTTTCTATGTTAGTCATTGGAGAGAGGTCTTGTAGAAGGCGGGTGTGGCAGGGACAAGGAAGTTGGTAAAGGTATTACAGAAGCTGGAGAAGACCCTTAGGGAGCCCTGAATTTCTCTGATTCTTAATTATCTAACCCTACTCATATTTTCTGTTTTCTCTCTGTCCCAATGTCATCTCTGCGGCGATGAAGTAGCTTCCTCCCCCGTGAACCTGACCTTGGCCTGTCTCAGCGAGTTTCTACCTGCTCACTTGCCATAGATCAGTGTTTCCAAGTCTCTCATTTACCATGTCACTGTCTAGCTCTCATCCTGCCCTCCCGGGCCCTCGGCAACTAATCCCTCCTCGCCTGCACCACTGAGCTTTCCAGTCCTGCCCAAACGCATCCCCCCCACTCCCACTCGCCACAGCATGGCCTCCAGCTGGGCGTTTGCCCCCCTGAGCTAGTGTCCACCCCCCTCCTATAGATCTGACAAAATCATAGCTGTTCTCTCTGCCTCTGCTGAGGGATAAAGTCCAGGACTGATTCTGAAACTCCCGTCAGAACCACACAGGCTATTGGAGAAGAGGCTGGGGTCAGGGGCAGGCATAGACAGACTTCAGGGTCAGCTAGACTTGAGGTCAAAGGCAGCTCTAGTACTGATTAGAGCCTAAGCCTTGATTCTGTCACAAGTAAAAGGGGGAGAAGAGGACGCACCCGAGAATGCACGTGAAGCAGGGTGGGGGTGCACTCGGGCCTGTGGGTTCCGTTTTCCCCTTACCCCACGCCCATCTCCAGCCCTTACACTTCACGCTGGTTCTTCTCTGTCAAATTCCCATGCATCCCTCAAGACCTACCTCCTCAGCCCCTTTAGGGATAAGGCCCTGCCATGGAGGGCCTTATCCTCCCACGTAGTATTGTTGGAGTCTTTGGCTATTTCGCTTTGTGACATTCCCCGATTGCTCCATGTTTCTCAGACGAGGCGGTAAACTCCAGGTAGCTACTAGCACCTCTGCACCCTGGCGGCCTCCAGAATGATCAGCAGGCTCAGCCAGGTCTAGCCTTGGAGCCGTGGCCTCAAGCAATGTGGCCCGGAGAAAATGCTAGCGGAGGCTGAGAGGCCAGACCTAATGCCAACCGTCTGTGACACACGGTGGTGTCATCTCCAGTCAGTGAAGGAACAGTCAGGGTAGCTGGCTATCCCTCCTCCTCATCAGGAAGCCGTGAGGATGTCTCCTCTCCATCTGCCCTCACAGAAAGCCTGGCAAGTCCCCAAACACGCAGGGAGCCGCGCGCGGGGGAGGGCAGCAGTGGCAGAACTTGGGGAGATAAATGCCCATAAATCAGAACTGTGCTCTGCTCCTAACGATTTTTATTAAGACTGAGACCCTGGGGCGCCTGGGTGGCTCAGATGGTTAAGCGTCTGCCTTCGGCTCAGGTCATGACATCCAGGTCCTGGGATCGAGCCCCAGGTCCGGATCCCAGCTCAGCAGGGCGGGGGGTCTGCTTCTCCCTCTCCCACCGCCTCTCCCCCTGCTTGCGCTCTGTCTCTCTCTGTCTCTCAAATGAATAAATAAAATCTTGAAAAAAAAATGGAAAAAGACTGAGACCCCATTCATCTTTCAACCCTTGAGAATGGATCCGAATTCCTGCCTTGTAGCTCAGCTCTCTTTCCTTACAGATCTAGAGCCGAAATAAACACACATACGGGATGAACTGTACATTCATTATGCTCAAAAGAGAAAAGCCCCAAATTAGGAAAGTTGGGCATGATTTTGTTACCATCCACAAAAGCCCAAATACTCCTGGGACTAGAACGTCTCCATCTAAAAAGACTGCCCCCCAATTTCCATCAAAATGCAAAAGAGGATGGGATTTGAGGCATAATAAGTAGGACAACCCACCAGGCAGTCAGCTCCGCATAAGGACCCTTGACATTTTCTCTTCAGCTGCACAAAATCGGAGCTGATATTATGTCTTTAGGTGCTATCTACAAAAGAATTCTACCCAACTTTCTCACCATGAGGTATAAATTATTCATGAACAATGAAAATGTACTAGATGACAACACTTACGTAACTTAGCCTTTCCTCAGAGAATCTGCAGATACATTTATTAATTAAACCTCATGGGAGTTAGTCCTGCAAAGCAGCTGCTTCCGAGGCAGAAAACTAAAAGGTCTACTGCCTTCTTCTTTTCTGATTTCTTCAAGAGAAAACACAATCTGCCTCTATGGCTCTCTGAGATCCAAGACCCACCTCTCTAAAAATGTTTTGACCACGCTTGATGCTAAGTCTGGTTCCCGATGCCCTAGCCACATTGCACATGGCACTTACACTCAAATTGCCAAGTAGCTGTAACCAACAGCGTTAACTGAATGCAAATACTGCAATTTCAAAAAATCAGTGGGTTTTTTTTTTTTTACTTGAAGAGATATGGCAGGCTCCAGTCTCCACCCCCCTACACACACACACACACACACACACACACACACACACACACACACACGCCCCTCTCTTACTGCTGCCATTCTCCACAAAATATTTGATGTGACAATTCTGCCTCATTTGAAGCAACCCGATCCATCACTGAAATGGAACCTCCTTCTATAGTTAGAACATCAGCAAAAAGTTTAAGGTGCTTAAGCCGCTTCCGCGGTCTGAAGTCTAATGCTGAGATAGATGTCTCCACCCAAGGACTAGACACCAGGGCTGGATTTTGACATTTGCCCTCTGGGCCTTTCTGGAGCACAGTACAGCTGGCCCCCAGCTGTTTTCCATAATCTGTTCCTGGGAACCAGCAAACTAGGAGGAAGGAGGAGTCTGAGTATCTGTACGTGGAGGCCAGTGACTACCCTGTGTTCCGCAGAGGACTCTCACAGAAGCCTCCTCCCCCCCTGCACCAAGGCTTTGCAGAACCAAGATTTTTCTTATGAAAATAACAGGCTCCCAATGGGTCAAGTGGTGAATAGTGGGGAATGTTTAATGCCTCCCACATTTATCCGAATATAGTCCTGACAGATGGCTTTGCATAATAGATGTTTTATAAAACTCTTTGAGATGAGAGTTTAAGTAAAACATGACCTTACCTTTCTAGATTTCTCGGTTAGTACAGGCTAACTTACATATGTGAAAATCTTTATACAAATAGTTTTGAAGCTGTGTTCACATTTATTTGTGAGAAGGAAGTAAAATCTGATGCTTTTAAGCTTTTTTCTTCCCTCTCAAGTAATCTGTAGCAGGCCAGATAAAGCATAATGTTGTGAAGCCGGTTGCATGTAATTATTTTTTTTTGATCCAACATTGCTGCTGTTGATTATCATATGCAATAAATTTATACGAGGCAGGTGTGGAAAATGAGATTTTCTGACTTATCAAATATTCTAATAAATAGAAGGTTATGTGTGTATATTATTAACTAATTTTCAATAAACTCTTCCTCAGTTCAACTTTCTGTTGAATGGATTCAATCTTTGGGGGAGTGTTCAGAAGATATGATAAGACCTAGAGGTCAGAATTCTAAACCTGAATCATCACTTTTTGTAGATGTGATTTTTTTTTTTTTTTAACATCTTGCCAGAAATAGAATTTGTTTTCACCAGCTTTAAAGGTGCTGGTGGGGTGGGTGCTCCATAAAAAGTTTCCTAATATCCAAGGGTAAGAATTTCTCTTCCTGGGGTGCCTGGGTGGCTCAGTTGTTAAGCGTCTGCCTTCGGCTACGGTCATGATCCCAGGGTCCTGGGATCGAGCCCTGCATCGGGCTCCCTGCTCGGCAGGAAGCCTGCTTCTCCCACTCCCACTCCCCCTGCTGTGTTCCCTCTCTTCGCTGTATTTCTCTCTCTGTGTCAAATAAATAAATAAAATCTTTTAATAAAAAAAGAATTTTTCTTCCATGCTTAGCACAGGCTCACTTCCCAGAATGAATTAGATGGATAATTGCCCTCACTGCTCCCATAGCCCTCGCTGTAAAAGCATGGGCAACGTGCATTCACGCCACATCTAGACGGACTCTTTCTTTTGAGCAAAGGCTTGGGAGGTCTTTGAGCTTTTGTGGCTCTGAAATCTCATTTAGGTAGGAAGTGGGAAGCCACACATTAGGGGTAAGCACGCTGGACACATGTGACCGATGAGTGCATTCAACTGCTGTCCTTAAAGGGACTGAGTTCAGGTCCTTCGGGGACGACTTCCTGTGGCTAACCCTTCATGTCAGCCCAAATTTCTCTTTCTGCCCTGGGACGTTTATTAGGATGGGTTTTGCCATAGTATGAAATAGTTTTTATGTTTCTGTTGGGTTAAAAGTAACTCTCCCCGTGTAAGGGGCAAAGGCAAGGCAAAGGAGGTCGTTGCTAGGGGCCACTGCCTCAGTTCGGGCTCTTGTTAAAAACCTCACTGCTCTCCACACTCTCCTGCCTCAGATCCATCTGCTCATTCTCCCCAGAGTTCTGTTCTATCACTATCCTTCCTGAAGACCTTCATTGGCCCAATCAGGCAAAACCCTCCGCCTTGGCATTGAAGAATCAGACCCGGTTGCAGCCACTCCTGCACACGGAGGCTATGACCAGACTGTTGGCTCTCCACCTCCCTGCCCACCCGTGCGCGTGAGCTTGCCCTTCTGTCTTGTGGGCAAAGATGCTCGGAAGAGCACACAGGTGGAGTCCCTGTAGGACTCAGGCGCCAGAGAAAGCACGTCTAGCTACAGGGGTACAGGGAAAGACTCGCCACATAGACTGGGCCTTCAAGGATGTTATTAGGTAAACTGAAGAAACTCTGTATATAAATGAAGAAGCTAAAACTTAAAATGTATTTATTGGGGGATTATTTTCTCCCCTCTTGAAACAGATGTAGTTTTGAAATAAAAAACAATAAAGCAATGACTGGACAGACTAGTATAATAATTCAAGTTACAGGAATTTCAATCTGTACGCTTGTTAAATAAAATGTCTTACGATATGAAGAAACTAGGTAATCCCGTGTACTGAGCTGTGTACCGGTACGTTTTTTAATGTATCTTCTGAGATGAAATGGGTCCCACTGTAGGCATCTATAGACTTACACATTCCGACTCTCTGTGAGGCTGAAACTGACTGATTTATATGGTATTCTCATTTTCATTTCCAATTTTCCTCGTGACCAAGTCATTTGTTGGCTGGTGGACAGAACTAAGACAGTGAGTCACACGGAACAGGCCCATGAGCCTGCTTCATTAGGACTGATGACGAATTCTCTTTTTACTTCTCTATTTCTTCCTTCTCATCTAATGTGTATAGATACTGCTCGTAATTTTCAACCTCCTCACTGGTTATGATATTACACAGACTATTCACAGATGGTTATATATCATAATTAATATATATCTGCTAGATGGTTCTAGATGTGAGCTGGTTATTACATCTCCGGCTTGAAGCCAGGCTCCAATTCAGTTCATCTCCCCGGCTTAGGAGTGACCTTGGTTTCAGCTGAGACTCCTTCACTGTGTGTCGCTATTGGGTCTCACGTGCAAGATAGTTGCAAATGGGGAAAGAAGTGACTTTCCTGTATTTATGATGATGAGAAAGGTGGTATAGCATGGTGGTTAAGAACAGGGCTTCTGGAACCAAACTGCCCGGGGTTCAGTTCCAGCAAAACGACTTATTGGCTGTTATTTAACTTTGGCCAAGGTAGTTAACCTCTGTTTCGGTTTTACCACCTGTAAGATAGAGATGACCAAAGTTGTCCTCCTAAGACTGTGGTAAGGATTAAGTGAGTCTGTCTATACATACGTACCCTCTCTCATATAATATAAAACGTATGGTATGATATATAATGTAATATGTAGTGCATTACATGAGAGAGAAACCATTTATAATAGTACCTTGTACATAACAAGCCGTTTGTAAATAATATTAGGTAATAGTAAAATTATTAAATATAATTTGTATATTAAGGTCTAAAGGCCTTGGTTCAAACAGGAAGTCATTGCTAGTAATACTGGTGTGTTTATTTATTGTATTTTTGTTTCCGTATCTGTGCCCAGAGCCAAGCAATCAGAAAAAGTTGTTTTATATTTCCCCAAAGTTTTATGGGTTTTGTCTTCACTGAATTTCAAGCTACAAGTCTAAGTTCAGTTGAAACTTTCATTGCCGGCACCTCGATGAAGCCCTGAGGATAGAATTTACAGATTTGTGGCTTGTTCATCTCGGCTCACCACGGACCAACATGTAAAGGAAACTGGACCAGAGGCTCTGTCATGGGATGTTCTGGTCTATCTTCTGTGTTCTATGAACGACTTGGATCTAATTACAAATACCTATGAGGTCTGAACTATTTGAACTGACAGTCTAAATTGATCCAATGAACTGAAAGACTGTCAAAACTGCAGCACATTTTGTGTTAAAGACAGATCACTCCATGAAGGAAAAAGAAGGCAGGATGCTTAGCACGCCCTGAGCTCTGAAATCCCTAGCTCTACTTGCCAAATCTGCTGGTGTCCAGCTTTCTATCATCCCAGATTCTGGGTCCAGCAGAGCAGCTGAATGACCACAGGTCTGCTGGATCTTGGGGCTGGAAGGGACTTCAGAGGTGATCTAATGCTAGGCTTCCTTTCACAGAGGAGGAAATTGAGACCTACTACGTTTAAATGACACCTCGTTCACGTGGATATGATTCCATCTGAGTTTAAAGGGTGAAATTAATAACGGGATAATGTGTCATGCCACAGCCATCAGCAGTCTCTGACTTCGGGGGCACTGGAAAGATTTCTAAGTTCTTTTGTAGCTGCTTCGCTCTTTGAAACTTGTTGAAAATATGTAAAAAATATCATGCCTGAATAATTTATATTTATGATTATTTCTTTTTCTGTGGTTTCCACCAAGAGCTGCTAAAGGATTTCTCCTCTTCATCACTGAAGTGCAATCCGGCAACTGTTACATCCGATTAACTGCACAACGCAGGGTCTAGGATACTCGAAGCTACTGTCAGATACTTCTTTAATAATATTTCTTTAAATGTAATTGAAGTTAAACGTGCTGGTTCCTTTACCAATTGCAGTCTGCTGTAAAATGATATATTTTAGCCTCTGCATATCTCATGCTTCCTACCCCTGCCTCCCTACACACAAACCTGTGCGTATATATGCATGCAATCTCTCAAAGTTTTGGGGAGCCCAAAGGGAGCCCAAAAACTCACCAGGCTGGAAAAAATATTTATGATACGTGATTAAGTGTTTATTATAATAATGGAGTTTATCCTCAAACTCCAAAGTATTTCTTTATCTTGACTTCCTTTCTATTCTTAGGAAAGATCTCTCAGTATGAGAAGTACTTAACTGGCTGGGCGCCTGGGTGGCGCAGTCGGTCAAGCATCCGACTCTTGGTTTCAGCTCAGGTCCTGATCTCAGGATCCTGAGATCGAGCCCCATGCCGGGCTTCACGCTCAGCACGGAGTCTGCTAAAATTTCTCTCTCCCTTTCCCTCTGCCCCTCCCTGCTTTGTGCTTGCTCCTGCATTCGATAGCTCTCTCTCTCTTCCTCTCTAAAATAAATAAATAAAAGAAGAAGTGCTTAACTTGCCATCCTAATGAATACTACTATACTATACTTGCCTTCTTGCAAAAGGACTTTGTCACAAAAATTCTGTCAAAAATCACAAAAACATGGTTCAAGAAGAAGGCAGGACTTTGACATAAATATCCAGATATCTAGCTTCCTCATAACGAAACGAGCAAACGAAAGGAGTGCTTTGAACCTAGTAATGGAAGGATGCAAACTTCCTCTCCCTCTTCCATCCCATCATTTGAGTCTTCCCAGCTAAGAAACTTATTTGCTATTCTTTGTTATATCTGTTTGGAGGCTGAGTTGGCTTTCCTTAGAGGTAAGCTGGCATCTTTGAGGTGATAAATGAAGAGCTAAAGCATTAGCAACAGTTTATATCTGCCTCTGAGAGCACATGTGGGCTCGCCTTCCCCCCTCCGCCTTCTTTCCTCCTTCGTCACAATTCAGAGGACGCAGTCAGAAACTATCGGGATTTCACTTGTATTCCTTCATTCAAGTGCACTCACACTTGTCTTTTCAGTGACGAAGCCTACGGCCCTGGAATCACTTATTCACCTGAACGTAGAAAGTGTGAATCAGCCCTTCCCACCTGCAGAATGCAGTCTGGAATCCGCCATTGATGCCCTGACATGATTTCTCCAAATTTCTCCCATTAGCTCCAACCTTCCCTCCAGCTCACTCCTATGTCTCTTTTTATCTTTTATCAGTAAAGCTGATTAAAAAATTTTAAGCTAAAAACAAAGCCAAAACCACTTCTCTTGTACGAAGGGAGGGCGTGCGCAAAAACATGTTTCCCTAGGTGAGGTTGAGGGTTGATGCTCACCCATCCTCATGTGCATCTCCTGTGCCAGGAGCACAAATCTGCAAGCTGGTTGGCTGGGGTTAGGAGTACAGTCAGCCCGTGATTACAGAGTGGGAAATGGCCAACTGGTTCTCACTGAGAATAGAACATCCATGGTCTTACTGGCACATGCATTAAACCAACCGAGTTAAACATCCCTACTTGGTTATATCCAGCCTTTGTGAACTCAGCGCCCAGCATTCTTCTTCCAGTACACCCTGGCTCTTAGGCCAGTATCTAGACAAACTGTGAAGTGGGGACCAGTGACTTTGGGAGCACAAGCGACCAAGGCGAGATGTTGACAAGCATCATTCAGACCTCAAATTTGACACGAAGGCAAAAGGGGGAGACTTTTCTAAGAGGAGAATTTTTTTTTCTTCCCTCCCCAACAGAGGTGATAGGGTCTGAATGAACTGAATCGAAATAGAGCCAGTTTTCAAGCACCCGTGGGCGAGCTTTTACGATTTTTCTGCGGCAATTCACAAACCACTGGATAGGTAATGCTGTACTAAGAGGAACTGAAGCCTGTCAGGTTAATTACACAATATTAGGTACGAAAACAAACAGTGCAACACAAAACATAGCTACATCATTATTTGCAGTAAATGTTAACTCTAAATAAGTGCAACCTGTCCATAAATGCTTGCTATAAACTAATTAAAAAAATAAAATTTGATGGATAAACATGAAAAAAAAATTCTCACTGAGAATTTTTTTTTTAAATATCAGCACTCATTTAGAGTTTGGGATTTGTGAAAGAAAGCTTTAAAAGGAGCAAACCTGATTGGCTGCGGCTGTTGCTGCGAAGGGGACACTTGTTGCAGGAGTTGTTGCTGCAGAGACAGTGGCTGACGTAGCGCTGTGCATCATGGGTACTTTCAGGAGGGGAACCATGGGAGCAATGAACAGGAGGGTGTAGCATTATGGTAATAGAAGTGGTATTTTGGCATGGTGAATATCAGAGCAGCAAGCCATCATGGGTTAAACCAGCAGATGGCATGCAATCACAATGCAAAGCAAGGAAGCATGGGAGAGAAATAAAAAAGGGAAAATAGCTTATTACAAGTACAATTAAAGGAAGTTTTAAAACATAATCAGTGATTCCCAGAAAGGCCAAAGCAGATTACTTTGGTTGATGTATTTATCAACATTTTTACTTCTGGCAATGTATCATTCCCAATGTGGAGCCTATGGTTGTAGGTACGGTTAGGTTTCCTCCAAAAATGCGAAATGGAACGTCCAATGAAGTAAGAGGATGTGATACTCATTTTTGTCATTCTAGAACATCCAAGGCTCGACATGTCGGCCTAATTTGGGGTAGGATATTTTTTGGAATCAATTATGGTTAAATTGAATATTTTTGTCGATCTGGAGCTGCTGTTTTGGGGCTGAAATTGTTGGAGGTTGGGGCTTATTCTGGGTTCATAAATGGCAGAGCAAACATCGTGGCCTTGATGTCAATTCTAACGTAGTTACTGCGAAACAGCAGGCAAATTTGGCCAACGGTTACTTCTCTTTATTCTACACGGAACTCATCCATACGTCCTAAAGACAGACTTTTGCACCAAGGCACTGGATGTGTAGACATAATGATATAGTATTAAAATTTAACATCTAAGGGAGTGCTACGGTCCGAATAATCACCCCAAAGAAATTGACACTTAAAATTAAAAAGGATACTAAAGCAAGGCAGTTCAGACATTTGTCTTCAAAATACATCCATTTACAGTTTTTAAAAATAAATACTTCTGGGAAACTCTGATAACTCTAACACACAGCAAAAAGGAGATAAAGGCACACCACTATGAAACTTTAAAACATTGATGAAATTAGCCTGCCTTTCTGATAAAGTCAGCTTTTTTTTCCTCTTATGCTAAACCATATAAACTATAAAGAGAAACAAAATACAGATCATTAAAAAGCAGTACTTGTGGTTTTATGTCTTGCAGTGGTTGTTCTAGCACAGTGGTTATTCTGGTCACATTAAAACGATCATTTTCTTAAATAATACAAGTACATCTTTAAAAACCTATCCATTAACTCTAAAGCCAAATAAAGCCTTCAGATCTACCATTTCCTAAAGCATTTCTACCATCTCTGAAATAAATTTCAAGCAAGTGAAGGTACTGTACATAATAGAAAAAGACAAATAAAAAAAGGTTGAAACCTACCAATACTGGTAGCGGGAGTCATGCACAAAACTGACCCTGCATGTCATGCAATGGCAGGTGGAAAAAGTGAATAAAGGGAAAGAAACAGGTTAGCGGTTTAGAGTTAACATTCAAAGTGAGATTGAAGCACAACCAGAAATCAGTAGGGTTAGTTAACACAGTCTTTTAGAGTTATTTACGTTTTTAGGACTGACACAAATATCTCTGACTTGTTGGAAGCCAATATTACTCAAAGCTCACTCCTTCGATGCTTTTCACACTTTTTACTCGGCTCCATCGACATGATTCTTCTAAAGAATGACATGTGACAATGTCGAGAGTGTCCTTCCTCTAAGACCTTTACAGACATCATCGAGGTTAATCCTCCAAGGTAGGAAGTGGGTATTTTACAGATGAAAAATCTGAGGCATAGTAACTACTCCAAGGTCATGCTCAGTGGGAATCGAGGGTAAGGCTAGAAATAGAATTCTACTCCTAAATCCAGGTCAGGGCTTGTATTCGCTGGATTACACTGACCTTATTGCATTAAACGTCTGTTTGCTTGTTTGTTTGTTTCGTGTCAAAAACAATGGGAAAATCAAAACGGTAACTAAGATTCCGTATCCTCCAAATCAAAGGCTCGCAGGTCAGGTGAATTTTAGATGATTGCCTAGAAGCCCTACAGCACAGGAAGACTGAAGTTCTTGTGACGGAATGACCTGGATGTGTACGTGACCTGTTTTCTGCTATGAGATTCATCATGATAAAGGAGCGGTGCCTAGCCATAAAGCCTAAAGGGAGTAGAGGCGAAACAGTGCTAAATTGGGGCTGACTTAGGACCAGGCCTAGCGACTGTGTCATGGCTGCTTTTAGGTGATCCCTGAGGGAGATCTTTGGCAAAACTCCTAGGATACCTCAGGTTGGTGCCCAAGTGGAAGGATGGGGGAGAGGGAGGAAAGGGAGGGAAGATTTCAATCCCTCCAGGGGAATAGCTACCTTCCCTGCAGGGGGCCGTATTAATATGCTTGAATCCGAAAACTTTGACCCTGAAGAGAAATGTATGTGGTAGAGTACTGAAAAAATTGAATTATCTACTTCTGGTTCAGTTCCTTAGACTAAAAATCAAGGTAATATAAGGATTATATACCTGAAGATGGTGTGTCATGGAGGTGACAGAGCATGCATTTTTAATGAATGAATGAAACGTCTCTTTAACAAAATGGGTGTACCTGCTTAGGGTTTTAGAACTGCGTTCTGAGACGCCAGGTGAAGAATCTGAGATGCGTAGACCTTTGTTCTCTCTCTGCCGAACTGTCCACACCTGAGGGATACTTTCTGCCTGATCTACATTTTGGTCAGGCTGACATTAACCGGTCAGGAACAGAGGCTGTTTAACTGATTACTGGATTCTTCAGCAAACGCATGTTAATGAATCTGACTTCATACACACACACACACACACAGACACACACACACACACACACACACACACCTCAAAATCCTTCTCTTTCTCTGGCCCTATCTTTCTAATCTTCATAAACAAACTTCTGGACAGTTGCCTGCTCATAAATTTTCACTTCCTTTACCCCACTTGCTCTTCGATCTTCTCCAAGTTGACTTCCATATTCAGGTCTCTCCTCCAACTGCTAATGTCCTCAAGAACTCCCTATTTCTGCAGTCATTAGGAACTCTTCCCTCTTCATCTAATGTGAGTCTCGGTAACATTTAACACTTGGCCACTCCCTCCATAATAAACCACTCTTTTCCCTTGGATTTTCTAATACCCCTGTCCCCCCCCGCCCCCCCCCACGCATAGACACACACATACTCTATAGCTTATACGCTGGAGTTTTTTCAGGACTCCGTTCTGGTTCCTCTTCATCTACGCTGTACTTTTTCTGGGCGTATCATTCAATCCAGGATTTAAATACTATCTGTAAGCTCAAGGCTTCCAAATTTATGCATCTACCTGCCCTCTTGAAATTCCCTGCTGCAACTCACCAATAAGCCAAAGCAATCCTGTTTCTAAAACGCATCTTGTGTTGGTCTGTCTGCCACTCTGCCGCCACTCCGCCGGTCCCGATCGCCATCATCTCTAGGCTGGGCCATGGCGTGACGTCCTAACTTGTCATCCTGTTTGCCTTCCTGTCCCCCGCCTAATCCGCTCCACTCTTCGCCTTTCTAAATACAGGTCTCTTCGCTTCTCTGCTGGAATGATTCACTGTCTTTTCATTGCTTTTAGAATAAAGGCCCCCTCTGGTCCACTCTCTGACTCTCTTCCCAGCTCCATTCCATACCCTCCTCCGGGGGCGGGCACCGTGACCTCGGCAGATTAGCCTCTCATTTCTTTGAACTGAACACAGCACACTTTTGTCCTACCTTTGGGCTTCCCACAAGCCCTCCCCTCTGCCTGGAATAATCTTCGCCCCACTCTTTTCATCTTCCCGGTCTCAAGGTTATGTGTCACTTCTTTAGAAAACTGTTCAGTTGTTCTTTGACCTATCTCCATCTGCCATTTAAATCGGTTTATTATTTTCAAGTTTATTGAACTCTACTTTTTCATTCATCGGCCTTACAAAGCATTTAAGTTATATATTTATGTGGGCATTTATTTTTTTTTAAAGATTTTATTTATTTATTTGAGAGAGAGAGAATGAGAGATAGAGAGCACGAGAAGGAAGAGGGTCAGAGGGAGAAGCAGACTTCCCGCCAAGCAGGGAGCCCGACGTGGGACTCGATCCCAGGACTCCGGGATCATGACCTGAGCCGAAGGCAGTCGCTTAACCAACTGAGCCACCCAGGCGCCCTATGTGGGCATTTATTGGAATATCCATCTCTCCTCCTCTCCTGTCAACTCTGGGAGGGCAGGATTCACGTCTGTCTAGGTCTCTGGGGCACAGAGTAGGTGGTCCATCGGTTGAATGAGGGTTTTCAGTCATTAGTGAGTGTATTGGGAGCAGCTGGTTCCTAAAATTTATTAAAGTACCCACTTTGTCAATGACTTTATTTTAAAGCG
Organism: Eumetopias jubatus; assembly: GCF_037043125.1. NCBI lineage: Eukaryota > Metazoa > Chordata > Mammalia > Carnivora > Otariidae > Eumetopias > Eumetopias jubatus. The sequence goes on along the minus strand of NW_028274809.1, from coordinate 181,105,086 downwards.
AACGTGGCTGGATTCAAAGTTATTCCAAACAAATTCTGCTATTCTCTTGCATTCCAGTGTGTGTGTGTGTGTGTGTGTGTGTGTGTGTGTGTTGGGGGGGGGTGTTTCTTTCCTGTGTCGTGGCCGCGAGAATGTCCCTGGGTTGCAAACCACCACCCCCACCACCACCTCCTGCAGCCACACTGAGCGGGGACTAAACATCAGTTTAGCGTCAGTTCAGGATGTGGCTGAAATGCTCGACCAAATTCATCTGATGAGCTTCTCTCTCTCTCTTTGTGGTCTAAAAGTGATATGACTATTGGAAATGCATAGCTTTGGCTGTGCGTGGCCGTCTGACTCAGTGCCAGATTCCGCTCGTCTTTTCTGCCTCTGTACCCTCTGCCTACCCCTTCAAGTACTTGACATTGCAGCTAAAATGAACAACTTGTAATCCCTCAACTATGCTCTCCCCAACCTCTGCTCTCCCTAACTATGCTCTCCCCAGCTACGTCCCCCCCCCCACCCCCCCGCCTGAGATGCTCTGCGGCCACTGGTAAAATCTTCCTTTCAAAGTCCTAAGCAATTTTCTTTTCCTTCGGACAGTCGCTTCTTTCTCAGTTTCCTTTGCCCCCACCCCCCCAGCACATGCTGACGGCCCTGGCACCCTACGGCTTTCTGCACTCTCAGAGCTTTGCCCGCGCCCCAGTGGGCCCTTAGCGCTCGGCACTGTATTGGCTTCTCCCTAGTACCGAACTCCTTCATAGTCTCATTCCTGGATCTGGAACCCAGAACTTACTCTGTGTTCAAGAATTGTTTGCCCAATTAAGGGGGGGCAAATACGTTTGGCTGTGGTTGTACAGGTCGAGTTTTCACTAAACGCTGACGAATCTTTCACCAAGGTGTGTGACAGATAACCTTACCTAACCTTATGGTTTCGGATCAGTAGGCAACATTTACACCAGTGCTTTTCCTTGTTCTACTTATTCTGTACATCCAACATAATGAGATTAAATCAGAGAGGGACTCGGTGGGTCCTTCTGTTCTGACTGGCTGAAGAATTCCACTAAGACACTAATTCTATCAACAGGGACTTCTCAGCTGTTCTCTGCTGCGTTTGCCACAAATATTTCAACGCTAGAATCTGTGAGTCAGGATTCTCTGGATAATTCCACGAGTTATATATTCCACTCTGCAGCATAGACACACAGCCTCAGTTTTCCCATCTGCAAAATGCAAATAATCATGCCGGCCACTGGCAGAACTCTCTCGAAGAGTAATGAGACAATGCCTGTAAGAACACTTACAGCAACACAATAAACCGGTCAGAGAAATGCCGAGAATTACGACCCTGCTGTTTTTGAGAGTGTGTGTGGTTTCTGCCACTGGCCTAACGTAGTGAAGAACAAGTATGAACTCCTAGATTAAAATAATCCCTATCAAAAAAGGAGAAAAGGAAAAGTCTCACCCGCTCCAAACGTGCTAGGGCATCAGCCAAGGTGATATTTCTATGAGCATGGTTTGGGAGAAGAATCCCATATTTTGCACAATGTTTTATATTCCTATCTCCACACCCTGGAGGCAGAATTCCTAAAATCCAAATTCACATGGTGTCAATGGGGGAGTTTTCGTAAGATATCAAAAACTTCACTGTGGAGAACAGATGGCAAGTGGATTGATTGTAATGCTCATGTCACAGTGTCTGCAAATATTGACCCGTTATGTCATACGCCTACAACTAATACAATGTGATATGCCAATTATACCTCAGTGAAAAAACAAGAAAGAAAAATTAGGGATCTTAAAAAAAACAACCCCCAGAATTTCACTATGAATGGCCTTTCAGTAAAGGGTAACCTCTGGGAGCACATGAGATGCTCTGTGTTTCATATATACGATCATTGTTGATAGAAAGTACTTACAGAAAAATGAAAACCTGTCAGTTTAAAAATCAGGGGCCCACCATCTACCAAGTCACAAAAATGATTTTTGAACGTCGTCACTTAATTTGCAGAGATTTCAGACAACGGTGATTGACCATGAATGATTATCATCATTACTGTTTTAAATTTGAGTTGAAAATGTGGTTTATGAGAAAGAAATTCTGAAATAAGAACTAGAGCCAAAACAAACACTGAGATTTCTGTTAGGGATTTAAGTGGGGGAACGATTATGCTAACTTGCTTTTGATTAAATTATTTCCTCTTTCATCATTTAAGAAAAACATGTGAAAACTTCCTCGAAGCTGAAATACCATTTCAGAGCATGAGAGCCACATAGCTGTTCACTATGATATTGATATCATGTTACAGATGGAAACATTTGTAATTCACAGAATGAAGTGGGCTAGGACCCACTTTTGGGCTCCCAAAGTCTCACAACTGAGGGTTGCCGGACACTCTGGGACAGTTTTTAAAGAATCCAGCAGGGGGCGGAAGTGCACAACCACGGCAGCCCGTACAGCCTCCCGGTCCTCCATACAGTCATTTCATCAACTGGATCGGGTCATTGCATAAGGGATGTTATCCATTCCTGCTTTGGAAGACTTTAAATGGTTTCCAGGTGAAATATTTTAAAATAAGGATTCTTGCAGTGATTTAACAGAGCTGTCATGATTGGACTGAGGTATTAAATACGAGTTAGTGGCCTTCAGACTTTCACACGGCTTAGGTCCAAGGTTTCAAAGGCATTGCCAGGAAATGGTAGTGAAATTGTTACCCAGTCTCCAGAAACAGACTTGTCCTTTTATGTTCTAGCCCTCGGTACATTCCTCCCTAATTTTTTCTCTTAAGGTATCTAGTGACGAGGTCTATGAGACTCTTTTAAGGAAGTCATTTAAGACCTCGAGGTAAGTTTACCTACTAGAAATTATTTTATAAACATGTTATATCCAGGGGATTACAAATATGAGTCCTGCTATGCTAGCTACCCGCCCTGAGATGTCACTGGCTGAGGTTGTAACGGAACAGGAGGGAAACCCCCAGTAAGTAGTGATGTAGAGACTCACTCTACAGGTCTGTAAGTCTCCTTAAGAGAAGAGCAGAAGTGAAATATGAAAACTAAACACTAAGAACCGTTTTGCTGACATAATTTATGTTTACTATAATAAATATCATTAGCAGGTTGATCATTGTTTTTAAAGTGGAGCTTTTATACAAAGAATACCACAGAAAAACTCTACTCCCTCCCACGTTAATTCCTGATAGGCTACACGATTTAAAGAGATGGATAATAGACCCGAAAAGTCCAACCACGTGGATTAGGACCAACAAGCTCTTTGTGATAAAATTGTTGTTCATCTGTATTTACCTTCGAGTCACGCTCATGGGATGAAAATTTGGACTTCAAAACTAAGAACTGAATGGACAGTCTCCTCATGGAAGCCTAAGTCACTCTCTGGTTCTTTTTTTTTTTTTTTTTTGAATACTAGGAAATTTTATTTATTTTGAGGCTATCATCCCTGCTTCTAATGCAGACCAAGGAAGTCAAAACCATGATCCATTTAAGGTGACTCTGTGTGCGTACATGGTGTACATAGGTCTGTGGTCAGGGAAGTGGGTAAAAAATGGGGGAGGGTTGCCATGCATTACGCTTTTGTTTCTTCACTTCTATCTGATGTTTTATGTCTGCCAAGCTCTACGGGAGAACTCTGTGACTCCACGTGTGGAAGCTGGGTGGTGTCATGTCATGGGACTTTGGACTGGTCACAGGGACACTAGGGGCCGGCTCTCTGTGCCACCTTGGGAAGTCACCTCCCATTTAGGGGGCCTCAGTTTTGTCATCTGTAAAACAATCGCCTGCATGAGGAGATCACGAAGAATCCTCTAAGCTTCAGGATTCTGTGATTAACAGAATTCATCTCTTAGTGGAATGGTACAGTTAATGGACCTTCGCAGCTACTATTATCAGGCATTGGCTTAGAAACCGAGGGTAAGAGCTCTATTTGTGCACTTGGTGAAGTTGAGAAGGATGGCGAAAGAGAAGAGAATGAATGTAAAATATGAGTAGAGGACTGCTTTAATTTGAATAGCCTTTTTTTTTTTTTTTTTTTTTTTTAGTGCTCTGAATAGGAATAGAAAAAAAAAAGGTTAGTACTTACTGGAATTGCTATTTTTAGGTCATTCAGGGTTAAAGACAAATTTCAATTGTCACACATAAAAGGTCTCGTTGACATGAACAATTTTACACAGCGTGTGTAAGCACAAGAAACCAAAAGGCCTCACCGCTCTCTGCTTCTCACGGGTTCAGCCTGTCCCTCGACTCTACAGAATATTTGGCTTTAGAATCCTAGCAGCCTCTAGCTATCGTTCCAGGCAGAGGAGATACCGCTCGATAGCTGGGCCAAGGATGAGTCTCAGGCTCTACTGACTACACCTTTACAAGCAAACTAGATGCCACCGAACAGCTTAGAGGAAATGCGAAGAAAGCACATGACCGAAGGGCACGCGGACAAAGGACTCGGAACCGCCAGGGCACGCACCTGTTGGGATAAAGGCCGCATGCTGCTGCAGCTGCGCACTGGTGAGAGCCTGCTGGTAGTGCAAGACGCTGGGACTGAAGACCGTGTTGGCACCGTTGCTTTTTTCAAGGGCTTGTCTCTTTGGTAAAGGATGGAGAGCACCAGGGGGAAAGGCCTGTAAGTAAAGAATTGGATAGGACGTGTATAACTCAAAGTCACCACACCTCCAGGGTCCACAGAGATCATCAACTACAACATTCTTTTTCAAAATGACAGCTAAGGAGATGCCTCTGCCATGCACCTTAATTTAAACAGCGGCAATGTCGAATGAGTGAGAATTTGTTATTGAGAGCGAAAGCATGATTTCTGTAACCCAAAACGGTAGCATCTCAACTAAGGAAAAGAAAAACTATCAAGCAACACCAAAAAAAAAAAAAAAAAAAAAGTAAAGAAAAAAAATGGCTTCAGCTTTTAAAATGAGTTAAACTATTCTAAGGGGGGAAAGAAGCACGTGTGTTATTATTAATACCTATTCTCTTCGTTAACTAAACGGCAATTGCTTGGATTTTAAAGGTTAATAAGAATTATAAGGAGCATTTTCCGAGGCAAGTAATTTAAATTTGCTTCACTCTTTTGGAAAAGGTATTAAAATCTGTTAGGATTAATTTATTTCACATATTACATATGACAATGAGATGGCTAAACACCTTATTGAATTTTCTCCATTAATTAATAATAATGATTGTTTGCAACCGATTTTACAAGTAATACAAATCTCAGATGGTTCTCTGAAAAGCTACATGCAAAGCGAAAGGTGAAAGGTCAAAGTACCAGGTCTACAGATGCTTCGAGAGGTCGCTTCATTGCTTTGGCAGTCGACTGAGTCTTTTAATAACAGGCAGCGAGCACATGATGGCAGTGGGCCAATGGGATTCAAGCGAATTAACATACAGGTAAACAGCAAGCAGAGGTGCATCATGGGAACGGCATTGCATTGTGGATAGGTGAGAAGGAAAAAAATATTCTGAATGCAATATACAACGTACAAAACACTAGGCATGCACAACAACAAAAATGTTCTCTAAAGAAATGAATATTACACCTTAAATTAGTATCGAAGCAAAAATGCATCTACTATACCTTAGTTAAAAGCATATAAGAGAGTAAAATATAGATGTTTGAAATTCAGGAAAGTTAATTAAAACAGCAGCTTGCATACACACCATAAGCATTTTTTATATTGCTTCAGAAAAAAATGCAAAATTTTCAAGGGCCATAGGACTGAAGAACTTCTGATAAGTTAGTTTTCAAATGTAAAATAACAAATGCGCTAAGTATAAGATCCGAGTCAAAAAAAAAAATGAGATTCTCTTCAACTTTCATAAAAGTCATTTTTAATAAAGATCTAGCCTAACAAAATGAAGTGGCAAACTGAGACAAGAAATTCAGGCAAAAAAATATTCAAACACAAGATTATTGAGGCAAAACTGTTTGGGTTTGGATCTTAATTTTTTTGTCTGAATCGTGTGGATAATTGTCTCAATTCTTCTCTTCAGTCTGTTAGCGTGAATCTGGCAATGCGGGAGCAGGTTCCAAACTTAACAAGTTTTGAGTATGAATAGTAAGTTTCTCAAATTTCCCACTCTCGATCCGTTGTACTGCTTCTACCGACTAACTTATCATCCGTTCTGTTTTCCACTACATTTGAAATTATAATCCAATTTATCTCAGTCAACTTACCGGATTACGCTAAGAAAATACCCTTGGAAAACAGGTATTTCGTGTTCTCGGCTATCAGAATCATTTATACTTAATAATTCTGTGTGTACTTTTAGTTATAATCAGTGACCAACCCAATTAATGAGAAGTGGAACTCTCAGAACAACAGCTAAAAATAGCAAACAGCTAAAAAAAAAAATAGCAAAAGACTGCTTGAAATATTAGACGTAAAATAATATTTTTAACTTATAACCATACTTTGGGGCAGATAGTCTCATTTAAACAGCTGAAATAATAAAGATTGGCTGAATCTTCACCACAATGAAAAAATTTTCCTATTCCTTGATAATTGCTGTAAAAGATGGGAAAATTCTATGATGGAATTCTGTGAAAAAAAAAATCAAAGGAATAGCTCCAATGCAAATAAAAAATGAAATACCCCCTTTCTATGTGTAGCACAATAGGTAAATCCCTAAGGTTTGTGCAATCAACACAAAATGTGGTATTCTAAAGTTCTGAGTTGGAACTACGGCATTTGAAATAAGATGGGACAGTACTAAACTCTCAAAGTGGGGAACAATTAATGACATTTTCCTTTGCAAATCAAGGGCTTTTCGTCATCATCTAATGATTCAGGATCAAAAGTATAGAGAAGACAGGAGGTAAGGTAAAGAAGGTGGGGTAGGTAGAAATAAAGAGGGAGAAAGGATTGAAGGCAGAGAAGAGATTTAGAACAGCCAACAGAGAAATGTTTTGTAGGGCAGTCTTGAGAGAGGCCATCATATAATATGAAATCAATGTCCTGAGAGTAGGACTGCAACATTTTTAAAACCCAGAGAGCCCCACAGTAAGAAAGCTTCTTTGTACTGGATAGTCTTTCTGCAGATGTAAGTTCCCCATTGTGCAACTCCCATGACTCCATGTTCATTTAAAATCTTTGGTTGCTGTAGAGTTTCTAGATTGCTAAATAATGCATTTCTTTAAGCTTAAATGAATCTGTGCTAACTACATAAGGCTGCGTAGCCTGTTCTCCCAGAGTGCACTGAGAACACCAACCCGGAATCATTTGGCCTCAACCTTCCGGAACTCCGTTCTCGTCACTTTTCCAGCCCTTGGGAGTTCCAGAGCAAATCTACTGTTGGGTTGATTTTTGTCTGCTGTGCTAACTAGAAGAGTGACTATGTCTCCGAAGGCTGGTAGTTACGAACAAAATTTCGATTTAACAAAGCATCATTTAATGAAGTCTCCGAGTAGGAAAAGAAATATTAAATATTTCTCCCTGGGATAATCACCTGGAAGGTTAATATTCTTTTTTTCTGATCTTTGATTGATGAAACTTAATGTCCATAGAAATCAGAATAATCCAAGAATGTGAAGAGACAAAGCTCTCAACTGAGCTGGACAGCAACAGCATCTCCTTTTCTCCCACTGCAGGCTGTGGGTTATCTTTCCTAGACACATATGTTGGGTCTTTTCAAGGAAACGCTAAGGTTTTGGAGGGTTGAACATACCCATCAGTATCTTGCACACCTCATGCTCTGAAGCACATGTGTAGAGTGTATTTAAAAAAAATCTGTGTGGATTAATAATCATGTTACAATATGGTTTTGTAGTGCACAGATATTCTGATTGAGAGGATACATTTGGCATATGTTTAGCTACACTGAAAGGTCTTCAGGCTTAGACTAGACCCGAGAGATCACTGAGCCTGGTGGGTCTTGGGAGCTTCCTTAGGCACCTAAGCAGAGAAAGAGGTTCTCTTTAGTTGAGCCTCTACTCTGCGTCGGTCACTTGGCATCCATTCTCGCTGGCCTCATCGACATTTTGGGTCCCCTGCCCTCTCTGGGCCACCTGCAGGTTTGTGTACATCCAGCGGGTTTTCCTTTCCCTGGGTCAAAGAACAATCCAACCGCGAGTCAAGGCGTGCAAACCATGGGCCCATGGTGGGCATTCCGGGCAAAGACCAAATCTGAGAAGTCAGGACACCCTGACAACAATCATCAGAGCTGCCATTTTGAGGCGGAAGAAAGGGATGTGGACAAAAGGGTGGAATTCAAAATTCCTTTACATGTTTTCTTGGACAATTGAAACTTCTCTAGCTGAGGGCAGCTGGTCCTGTTTCCTTTTACAAAAAATAGGAATCTCTGTAGCCCCATTTTGAAGTGTGTGAAGAAAGACTGCTTGCTTGAAGATCAGATACCCTTTGTGTGAAAATTACCAAAGAGCAGTTCTGTCTGGCTTATTTTTGCATTAAAAAAAAAAAAATCTGGTGAGGACGATGCTCACGTTCTAAGACGTATTGTGAAAGAATCAGGCTCGAAAGGAAATAAATGTCTCCTTTTCTGGAATCAAAGCTTTAAGTGCGTTTTCAGGGTCTAATTAATCAAAAGAAAGGGAAATCCCTGGACAATAATACAAACTGCATTACCGAAATTCTTTGTGTTGGGATATGGAGCCCAGGTGAATGGAATACTAACATCTTCTGACTGCAGTCATCACTCCCATTTGTTCTTTTAAATAAGGAAATAAAATAAGAGGTTTTTTTCAGTGTATTGAGTAATCTTGCCGCTAGAGTAAGAATACTTTGACTTTATCCAACTGCATTGAGGCTGGTTCAAATGAGCCTCTCACTTCAACTAAAAAGACATGACAGATTCAATAATTTTCATGTCATTGTCAGAAAGAAGCTGGCTTTTGTTCTGAACCTATATTCCTTTGGGTTGTCTTTGACGATGTTGCAAGATCCCCTGAAATATCAGAACTCCAAATTTGGGCACAGTATGACAATCCCGGGAACTATGGTAACTAAATATACTGACATCCACTGCAATAACCTCCACGCACCTTGATGAGTATGATGTGCAAATTCGAGGAAGGGCACATGGCAGGCACGCAGAGGGGTACAGGCTTGGGCTTAAAATATCAGGTTGAGGAATGACGTGCTTGTGCCAATGGCCATTTCTCCTCTTCTCCCCATCACCCACCACTGACCTACACGGGCCGCGCTGTTCCTTCAGTGATTGAAGGATATATTGATTGTGGATGTTAGAACGGGTACTTCTCATAAACAAGCAGATACAATCAAGACTCAGAGAAATTCGGGGCTCAGCTCTCCGGTCACGATTAGTACCAGTGGTCTGTTGTATCAACAGGTATTTGAGGTATAGGGACTAATTTTTTTCATACCCCCAGAACCTCATCTCCTACCCCAGTGGCCAGAGATGGCTATTGTGACCCAGGCTGAGCCAATCACGGCATGCTATTACTCTAACCATGAGGACAACCCCCAGAATGACCTTTAACTGTTTTTTAGGGTTTTTTTCCCTAACCAGACCTGCTGTAGAAGACGCTGTTTTCTCTCTTGTCAAAAGACATAAGAATGTGTCCCCACAGGTGTCTAGACTCGTGGTCAGTGTTGCATTGGAGAACCTGGTCTTAGAAGATAGAGCTGATACGGCGAGAGAAGCAGGAAACAGAGAGGAAAAAAGCGAGAGAGAGATCTACCGGTTTTCCAAGTTTCTGGATCTGGGCGCCCCTAGTCTCTGTGTGACCTCTCCTCCCTTTGGAGGGCACCACATGAAGTCCAACTTTTTAATTTAAGCTACTTCAGTTGGGTTTTTGTCTCTTGCAGCCAGAGTCCTGACTAGCCTTGGGGATAACCTTGGTACCCAGTTACGATTTATAATGTCAGTGCAGTGGGAAAATGTGTGCTTTGTGCCTAACAATCAGCGTACCAGTTAGGATACATTGGGGCTGGCCTAAAATAATGATTACAGTGAAAACAGTTTTACTCCTTATAGGATGAGATGTTCACTACGAGGATGGTTAAGACAGATTCCACTTTGGAGAAATGTATAAAAGACTTCCTTGCTCGCTAAAAGAGTTCCTTTTTCATCAGCATTAAGTAACCGATTTACTCCTTTGTATTCTCATTACTGAATGTGGAACCCAGAACTTGCTATGTGTTCAAGACCTGCCCCTGCTCCGTTCCCAGTTACAATGTTTTGCAAACTGCTCTTTTACTAGAACAAAAAAGGGAGAATTTCTCTATATTGTAGTTAGAAGGTTGTGTTTTAAAGTGTATCTTTCATCTCTGAAGCCCTGTCTCTTCTAAGGAAGGACAGCCCACTGAGTCTTTCAGGCCCCACGGGACCCCATCATGCATTTCCATCATCATTGAGGAGCACTGTTGCCCTCACTTACTCAACTCTAAGCTCTTCGAGGGCAAGAAAACCTGCTTAATTTCTGGATGCTCCCCAGCGAGTGTCTGATGCATGGCCACTCTCATTACGTGTTCTGGATGAATCAGTGAATGAATGAATGAGTGAATGCAGAGTGTCTATCATATATTATAATAGGCTTCTGATAGGCTGGCGATCTCACCTTAAAACAAATTAATTAGCAATTTCTACAACCTAGTGCGATGGTTCTCAAGCTGTGCTGCAGTAGGAATCCCAGGCGAGTTTTCACAAAAGGCCACCGCCCAGGCCACACCCAGACCAATAAAATAAAAAAAACTCTGGGGGAAGGGGCTGATGTTGGAACCTTTCAAGACCCTTCAGGTAATTCCAAAATATTGCAGAGTTTGAGAACCAGGGTTCCAGGCAGGGGCTTGTCAACTGTTAATGCGCATACAAAACACCTGAGGATATTTTAAAATTAGAATTCCGATCCCAAAGGTCTGGGGTGGGGCCTGAGACTCCGGAGCTGTAACAGACCCCCCAGGGATGAGGAGGAAGAAGAAGGGGGGGGCAGGAGGAGGAAGAGGGGGAAAGGGGGGAGTAGAGGAGAAGAATGGGAAGAAGAGAAGGAGGGAGAGGCGGCGGCGGCAGCGGCGGCCGCTCTCTAAGGGACGTTACAGTGACTCAGGGACTCCGGGCTGGGTTACAGTCACCCCCCCCCACCCTTTTTTAAAGCACCAGTCAGTACAGCTCCATTTTCATCTGTTTCAGGACACAGTTTCCTTCAGGGGGAGGAACTCTGAAGGCAAAGGGGGAAACGGGGGGGGGGGGGGAAGCCCGTCCCTGAAGGTCACCTGTTGCGGGCCTCTGGGCTCCGGGGCTGCGCTGCGAAGCGCCGCTGCCCGGGGCCCCGCGGCCTTTCCGTCGCCGGAGCCGCGGGCGCCCCCCCCCCCCGACCGGTGGCCCCAGGCCGCGGAGCCCACCCGGAGGAGGAGGAGGAGGAGGTCGGGCCGGGCTGGCCGCAGGGGCGGGGGCGCTGGCGGCTCGCCGGGGCTTCCCTGCGCCTGAGGGATTTACTTATTGTGCTGAAGAAGGGAAGGAGGGGGAAACCAAACCAAAACAAAACGGGGAAAACAACAACAGAACTTAGGCAGCGGAGCAGCAGGGATGGCAGCCTTCCCTAGTTCCCGCCTTGGGGGAGCGCGGCGGGGGGGAGCGTCGGGATCCCGCGGGACGCCCCGCGGCTCCCCGGCGCGGGCGGAGGAAGGTGCGCGGCGGGCGCGCCCCACTTACCATGACTGTGGCCGCGGCCGCGGCTGCCTGGGCGGCCACCGCCGCTTGGTTGGCTTGGTGCTGCGCAGCTTTGATTTTGGCCTGCAAGTGTGCAGGAGGGTGAAAATATTTGCATTTCTCCCTCATGCAACGCCCCTTTATGTAATCCATACAAACGGTTACGGTGTTGTCGTTTGTGTCGATCATGGTGCTGTCTGCGGGGTGTGCAAAGCGGCAGTCGGTCTCCCCCCGAGCACAGTTTCCTCGCTGGAACTCCCTGCATACCTAGGACACAGGGGGCAAGAGCGGACGATGCAGAAGGAAGCCTGATGGCCGCCGGCGACCACCTCCGCCAGCGCAGCCATTTATGTCCAAAAAAAAAAAAAAATTATTAAAGGAATACATGCTTTTTCCTCTATTTTAATGGTGGCTTTTGTGACATTCCGATAAAAATTTGATTGTCCAGAACTCAACCAGGGTCCCTGACAAACTAATCTGAGTTCTGCTTCGCCCTCTTTTCTGGAGTGAGACTCTGTATTGAGAAAATAAGGCAAAAGTCTGCAGTTGGGCTAACATCACGAAAATCAACAAAGCCTCCCTTTATCTCTGGGTAGTGTGCTTATCTTGGTCTCTACTTTATATGTAATAATTAGGACACAATATATGTGTATATGTAGTATAGAATTTGGACATCTATATCCATATCCAAATCTTCTCCTGCCCTGACCACTCTGGGATGCCCTAAGTTTTCTGCATGGAGGGACAGTTGCATCACAGACCAAGCCCCCAGGGCATAGCGGTAACAATTCCAGAAAGAATTGGGGGAAACAGATTTGTTCCTCCTCTGAGGATGGGAAGTGGGTGGGGTGAATCTGAATACTCCTGTTTCCCCCTAGGTCTCCCCTGCTCTACAAAGATAACTTAACACTTATAATCCTAAGTCAGAACTACTGTATCTAAGATGTTGAAACTTGCACTTAAGGTCACTCTGTTATTATTTTTGACAGCACAGACAGAAAGAAAAGGTAAAAAGGAGAGAAATAAGTGGAGGGAAGTAGGAATAGAGTTTGAAGTGCTGATGTGTTACCGTTGTTTTTTTAGTCCTTAATCCTTAGTTATCCTGAAGTCTCAAGTAACTAGAATGCTCCATCCTCTAAGAATTCCGGTGGATCAAAAGTTTACCATGTAAAGAGAGTTTTCTTTAGAATTTAAGAGTATTCTTAATTCTGCTCTGAAGACTAGTTCTTAAAATAAGATGACATAAATAATAAATGGACATAATACTTATAAAATATCATTAGCAGGGTAGAATTAATAGTAAAATTGTAAATTATTTTCCTTTTAGGCTCTAGTTCCAAAGTCAGTACAACTGAAGTGGTGGTTGGCATCTCGACCATCAGTGACGTCACATGAAGGGTCACTGACGTGACAGTCAAGCCCTGTGAAAGTCAAAGGGGCTTGCAAAATACAGTTTCACTGACCAGTGGCCAAGAGGGCTTGAAGGACAAATAGGTAAGTCACAAAATTGCTCATTCTTTCCTCCTGTTTTGGATATAAGCCAATATTCCATCTTTAGTTCATAAAATGTACAAAATAAAAATTTCTCAGGTGTTCCCATCAATGCTGAGTCAGCCTTCATCTCTAAATGCAATCCTCGGGTCTGAGCCTGCGTCCCAGGTGCATACCGGCCACCGAGCGTTTACCAAGGGTCTCTCTGTGTGGCCGACTTCATTCCTGATTTGAAATGAACTGCAAGCTGCCCTGCTAAAGTCACTGTAAATTATTTTTCAATGTCTTTGTCTAACTAGTCCTGTTGGGGAGGACGATTTTTTTCCCAAGTCAGCTGATTTAATTTGTTTTCTAAACCACACTCACCAACTGAACACTAAAGCTCCATCGGTCCAGCAGGTGGAGCCCCAAACGCTTTTGCAGACCATGAAAGGTCTGTTCTGTATTCACAGGGGCAGGCTAGATCAAAACAGTAGTGTTGGGAACTATATATAGTTTTTTCATTTTGGGATCCATAAACTCCAGATTGAAGCTGATATTAGGCAGCCACACTTTACCGCCCTCAAGATTTATCTGGTAAATATTTTTTTAAAATTTTTATTGGGTAAATATTTAAACAAATGCACATTGAAAGAACTTTCTCCAATCATCCAACATAAAGCACAGTGTACATCCTAACCATACATACATCACCTAACAACTTTAATGGGTACTGGAATTAAAGGAGCTCATTGAAAAATCTATCAGAATCTTTACCTACCTGTATCAAATGCTCTATTAAATATCACAGGATATAGTAGTTAAGATAAATCCTCTAACTCTGATTAAAGAAAATACTGGCTTGACTCATGACTTAAGAATTATGTTCTATAAATATATGAACTTGTTTTCTTGACTTTTATAGAACACTTGAATTTAAGTTAAAGAAAATATCTCAATCGATAACAAATTTGCCCAGCTTCCAGTTCCCCTATTTACCAATAATACAACCAGGGCTGATATTCGGGAACATACCAATATAATCATATTAGTTCTTAAAATATTGAAATATGATCATACCAAGTGGTCAACAGTCATAGTTCTACTTACTCCTACGCCTGTGCCCAAGTGTCCCCCATTGCCCTGACTGCTGGGCCTCTGACTTGCCCATTCTCAGACCTTTCCAGGATCCATCAGAGGTTAATGCCTAGCATCTGGAGGCCTTCTGGAGCCATTCGATGGCCTGCACAGTGACTGATTCATAGTTCTACTGGTTGTTAAATATTTTGCCCCTGAACACACATTCCCCACGGGTGAATTTTGTTTGTACTAAGCTAATTCTTTTCCTACAGACTAATTTCCTTTATACTCTGCCTTAAATTGAAACCATAGAATTACGAATACATGGTGCTTAGATGAATGTGTGTGTGTGCACGTGGCTGTTTTGCAAGACTGAATGAATATCTTCCAAGCGTTCACTTACATAGAAGTACCCTTCTACCACAAATGCATCTCGAATCACAGATATAATTGAAGTACCTCCAGTTTGTCAGTCCTGAGAAGTTTCTGAGTTGCAGTTGAGCCCGGGACAGTGACGGGCGGACTTCCGGGAACAATAACAGGTGTGGTGGGTAGAATTTCCGTTGGGACTAACCCAACTCCAGGGGTTACAGGTGCTAAGTAAGGAGCAAAGCTAATCGCCGTATTTGTCCCTATGGCGGGACCTACAGGAAAAGTGGGCTGTTAAAAGGAAGACAACACAGGACAAAGATTTCTTTAGAATAAAACTTTAAAAAAAAATCACCAGCAAGTGTCATTTGAGCAAAACTCACTCATCATAGATAAGACTCTTTGTGTCAGTTGCATAAATCAATATCTGAGAAAGTAAGTTCATTAAACTTCCCTGTTTTGTTTTGCTTAATAAAAATGAAATCCATATAGATCCTCTCTTCCTAAAACCAAACAAAAAACCATGGGAGAACATCGTAGAAACCTAATTACAGTGGACAGGTTAAACTTTTATTTCTATGAAGGCGTTCACAAGAAAAGAAAATAATAATTCTCACTACAATTGCTCATCATTCCAAACACTGTATGTTGGTAAGGGAGTAAAACCTGTGGAATGCTGACTCAAATTTCTCATTTCTCCTCCGTGGATCTCAAAAAGGAAATGAATAAAGAAAAACCTTGAATAGCGCCTGATTTTCCAGTTGATCAAGTTTGTACATTCACAAAAAGCGGGGATTATTTGGGGCTGTATTTGCTCAGACTCACCAGCATGTTCCCGCAGCCCATCACTAGCATGCAAGTACCCAGTGTTTGTAGGCAATGTTCATAGAGACCTGCTATTTCATGGTCCAGCTCAACCATGTTTAGATCTAACCTTCCCTTGAATGGAAGAGCATGAACTTTTCAGTTAGCCAATTTTTCAACCGGCCATTAAAATTTAGTTTGGTTTCCTAGGTCAAAATCAGAACAGCAGTGATAAAGGCATTCCGTACCTTATTTAAACTTCTCTATTACTACACTCCTTGTCCACAGACAGGAAGAAATATACTAAGGGGTTGAGGGGATGATTATTTTTAAAAGCCCCGCCTAAAAATAACGCCTCTCAGAAAGGAAATAATATAAGAGAACAAGAAACTTTGCCTCACTCTTCTAGAACCAATGTTAACAATTGAAGATGCTAAAATTTTTCTTAGAATAAATTTTACCCCGAATTGTACCCGAACGCTTTTTGTTGGTTGCTTGCTTTTTTAGTGATTGGATGACTTTTACCTTCTTTATTTTTAGGACCAGTTTGCAGATATTTGCAATCACGTGTTAATGTAATTTTCTAGTACCGAACCATGCCATTGGCCCTGTCACGCTATTTCGCTATTTATACATTGTTAGTAACATTCTTGTTTTCTATTTATGGCTCTGAATGAGTTGTTGAACATATGGGAAAAATAACAACCTATGTTTATTAAACAAATTTTTTGTTGACAGCAATAACGGAAAATCTCTCTTATGAATGCTCATGTTAGAAAACAGTGAAATACTGATAGTATGTGCAGGGAGTTCTCAGAGAGTCTGGAAGTCTTTACTGGAGTGGCTGGGGGCCACGAGAGGTGATTCTAATGGTCCGTGAATGCTGCCGTAGCCCTCCCACGAGGGGCTCTTAGATCTTTATGCCTCAGACATAAAATTCACTTTGGGACAGAGTTGCAACATGAGGTTTCAACATGGGAAATAGATGGCAGTTAGGAATTTTTTTCTCCAAAATTTTATATGTGTATGTTTTCCATTTTCAACCCATTTAAGCCATAATTACAGAAAGTTGTGGTTTTCAGGAACTATAGCTTTTATAAGTTAGCGCTCTTGAAAGAAAGCCAAGTGATTTGAATGGTATGACTTATATAATGTTAGAATTAAAAAAAAAAAATCCACCCTGAAATGTCACAAATCACAACAGATCAGTGATTCAAAAAACTAGCTATATCATAAATGCCTGTGGGGAATTTCTTAAATAGAGATGTGGCCAGACTCAATAGGTCTATGCAGGGGCTCTGAAATTTGCATTTAAAAAAATTTACATGATCTGATGTGTGGCCCAGTTTGTGAAAATAAGTATTAAAACACTTGTACTAAATGTGTAATTTAACCCAGAGACCAATTATCAAAGTAAACACTGAAAGAAAAGAGCTCTCCCCTACACCCCCAGCCCTCTCTCCCATGGATCATCTGAAGTCAGGGTCAGTGTAGTGACATACAGACAGCTTGTACCTTGACTATCAATAGGATGTCAGAACCTCAAAACTCATTTCCTGAAACCTTTTCGCCTATCAGCAAATCTATTACAATTAGGAAGATCATGCTTTCCAAAATGTACGTTACTTGTTCATCTAATTTAATGATCTAAAATGGATGTTGCAGTTTGTTTTACTAATGAGAGCTCTAACAGGGCTCGGGGAGAGTATTACTTACAAATAAAAGCACAGGTTTTAGACCGAGAGCGATCTGAATTCAAATCCAGAGCTTTGCCGTTAACTTTTATCCTGGGCAGTGAGTTAACCTCGCCAGGGTTTAGTTTTCTCAGCAGCAGACGGGACATAAAACCTTAAGCTTAGCTTCAAGAGTTGGGCCAAATCAGGTATTATTTCTCCCCCCTTCCCATGGTCAGAACTCAGTAAATAACAGCTCTCATTGGTAGTGTAAAACCTGCAGTAATAAAATTTTTCCCCCAAATGGCCCATTGTGTCTAGAACAGGAATATAATCAGCATAGAAATGTGATTACAAAGGTATAAACTCTATTAATGATTATTAAATGATAGCAAATGTCTTCTCTTTTTTGAAATGTGGGCTGGGAAAATACATCCTTCCATGTGTAGCTGAAAGTTAAAAGTGTATAGGTCTTAGGAAGATAGATTCAATGAGATATTTTCTCTCTAATAGAGTGTTTTTCATTGAAGGTAATGAATAAAAAGTTAAGTTACGCTCATCTTCAGAGATGGGCACTCCTATTATTACTGTTGACAGTAATACCTTATGCCTCTGAAGGGTTCCCAGTGTTCAAACCGCTCTCCCACACCTTGTCTTCTTTAACCTTCTCAATATCCGTGAAGGACAAGGGTGGCCGTGAAAACTTACGGGTGAAAGCAATTTAGAGTATGGACCAAATGGATCATGCAAGGTCAATGCTGCTGAGACAGAGTCAGGGCAAAGCACCCGGGACTCCTGACTTCCCAGTCTGGGGCTATTTCCATTTCTCTGCACCCCCTAGATTTTGTTGGTAATTTCAGAAGAGGGCAAACCCCCCCGCTGTGCCGATGTCTTTGAGTGTAAGGCCAGAGTGCTGGTGAAGAGCTGTGTCCCACCATCAGCCAAGGCCTCCTCCAGATGGGAGAGGCGAGGCTGCTCCAAACAGCGCTCTGGAGAGCCACTGCCCCGGCACAGTGGGTCCCAGATCCCGACTGAAATTAAGCTCCACAGGTAGAGTCCAGGCTGACACCATGTCCTCGCGTCTGAATTCAGTTCTTAGCTGCAGCTAAGAAAAGAGAAGAGCAGCACCTGCGAATGATTCTGGTCCCCGGGGCCACACCAGCTCGCTCCTGGGAGCCTCGGCCCCGTGGTTTCTGTACAAGGCCTGCTGCCAGGCTGTCTGAGATGGGATCCACTGGGTCCTTGATCATCTCTCAGAACCAGCTGCAGCTAGAGAGGCCGGAGGACAAAGCTGTGGCGTCTTCTGGATGAAAATGGCTTCTGAAATGCTGGCCTTGCTATTTCTCATCTCTGGACTTCATTCCACATTCTTGTGTTTCTCTCTTCAGCTTCTCACAGGCTAGTCTTCTTTCTCAGTACATTATACCAGTAGATCCAGGTTCAAAGACCTCTCTGTCTCCCCCCACCCAGCCCCCACACATTCAGCACAGGTTCTTTGATATTTTGTAGTGGCAAGGAAGGATCAGCGCTGAGCTGTAATGACTAAGTGGCCTGAGGTATTTTATGGCTCTAAAATTTAGTCAGTTGACTTTTTAAAACAGGAGCGTGAGAGTTCATACATTTAGAAAGCTTTGACTTCAAAGGGTAGGTATTCGGCATTCAAACTGAAAGGCTTAAAACATGGCATCCCTTAAGCCTCCTCTCTTTACTTCCAGAAGCATCTCTGGAAGGCAGAATACTCAATGCAAGACCTTGTCCCTGAGGACTGGGTTGTATAGGCTCTTAAATCTCTATCCTACTAAAGGCTACCCACCCCCACTTCTTTTTCTTTCTTTTTTTTTTTTAAATTGAGGTATAACTGACATGCAACATTATATTAGTTTCAGGTGTAGGATGTAATGATCGATATTTGTACATATTGTGAAATGATAGCCACAGTAAGTCATTACCATCCATCACCATATGAAGGTACAGAATTTGCCTTCTTGTGATGAGAACATCTACGATTTACTCTCTTAGCAACTTTCAACTATGCAATACAGTATTCTTAACTGTAGTCTCCATGCTGAATATTACCTCCTCATGAATTACTTTTTTTTAATAACTGGAAGATTGTACCTTATGACCCCCATACCCATTTTGCCAGCCCCCTTGCCCTGCCTCTGGCAACCACCAATTTTTCTGTCTCTATGAGTTTGTTTGTTTGTTTGTTTTCCCAGATTCTATGTATAAGTGAGATCATATAGTACTTGTTTTTTCTATCTGACTTATTTCACTTAATATAATGCCCTCACGGTCCATTCACGTTGTTGCAGATGACAAGATTTCCTTTTTCAAAATGGCTGAATGATATTTCATTGTATATATACACCACAACTTCTTTATCCATTCATCCATTGACAGACACTCGGGTTGTTTCCGTATCTTGGCTACTGTAAATAATGCTGCAACAAACATAGGGGTGCAGATATTTTTTCAAGTTAGTGTTTTCATTTTCTTTGGATAAATACCCAGAAGTGGAATTGATGGATCATATGGTAGTTCTATTTTTAATTCTTGAGAAACCTCTATGCTGTTTTCCACAGTGACTACACCAATTTACATTCCCAATGCAATGGATTTCCTTTTCTCCACCTCCTGGCCATACCTGTTACCTCTTATCTTTTTGATAACACCATTCTAACAGATGTAAGGGGATATCTTTTTTTTTTTTTAAAGGCTTATTTATCTGAGAGAGAGAGAGCATGTGTGTTCGTATGCACGAGTCAGGGGAGGAGTAGAGGGAGAGAATCTTCAAGCAGACTCCCCACCGAGCACAGAGCCCAACACAGGGCTCCATGTCACGACCCTGACATCATGACCTGAGCCGAAAACCAAGAGTCTGATGCTTAACTGACTGAGCTACCCGGGTGCCCCGATGTGAGCTGATATCTTACAGTGATCTTTATTTGCATTTCCCTGACGATGAGTACCGTTGAGCAGCTTTTCATGTACCTGTTGGCCATCTGTATGTCTTCTTTGGAAAAATGTCTATTCAGATCTTGGCAGAGGATTTTGTTTGTTTGCTATTCTATTGTATGAATTCTTACTGTATTTTTGGATGTTAACTCCTTATCAGATATATGATTTGCAAGTATTTTCTCCCATTCCATACACTGCCTTTTCATTTTGCTGATGGTTTCTTTTGCTGGGCAGAAACTTTTTAGTTTGAAGCAGTCCCACTTGTTGATTTTTGCTTTTGTTGACTTTGCTTTTGTTATCAAACCCCGAAAATCATCACCAAGACTGATGTCAACACCTATGTTTTTGTTTTTGTTTTTGTTTTTAGGAAAGGAGTTTAATGGTTTCAGATCTTACACTCAAGTCTTTAATCCATTTTGAGTTAATTTTTGTGCATGGCGTAAGATAGTGGTCCAGTTTTCTTCTTTTGCATGTAGCTGCTCAGTTTTCCTTGCACTATTCACTGAAGAGGCTTTTCTCATTATATATTCTTGGCTCCTTTATTGTAAATCAATTGACTATATGTGAGTGAGTTTGTTTCTGGGCTCTCTATTCTGTTATATTGATCTACGTGTCTGTTTTTATGCCAATATTATACAGTTTTGATTACTACAGCTTTGTAATATAGTTTGAAATCAGACAGCATGATGCCTCCAGCTTTGTTCTTCTTTCCCAAGATTTCTTTGGCTATTCAGGGTCTTTTTGATTCCATACAAATTTTATGATTATTTGTTCTAGTTCTGTGAAAAAACCCATTGGAATTTTGATAGGGATTATGTGAATCTGTAAATCACTTAGGGTAGTATGGCTATTTTGACAACATTAATCCTTCTAATCCATAAGCATGGAATATCTTTCCACTTAGTTCTGTCTTCTTCAATTTTTGTCATCAATATCTTATAATTTTCAGTGTATGAGGCCTTTTACCTCCTTGGTTCAATCTATTCCTAGGTATTTTATTCTTTTTGATGAAGTTGTAAATGGGATTTTTTTTCTTAATTTTTCTGACAGTTCATTATTAGTGTATAGAAACATGACAGATTTCTGTGTATTGATTTTGTACCCTGCAATATTACTAAACCCGTTTATTAGTTTTAACCACCCACTTCTTTATCTTGAGTGTACACACAAAGGCTGTGCGTTGGATGGGGGGTGCAGTGTGTGAGGAAGGAAAGGAAAAAAAGAATTACTGTTATATCCTATTAGGAATTAGGGAGAAAAAAACTGCCAGGAGGAAAAACTGAAGGGGACTTTTAAAAATACGGTGAATTTGAGACAGAAGCATTGTAAGAGGAAAGAATGGTGTTTTGTGTTTTCATTCACTGAGTAAGTATTTTTTGGTACGGACATTGTACCAGGCCACTGTGTGCATACTTATTGAACTTAAACCCTAATGGGAAAGAACAAACAAAATTACAGTTTATTTTTATGGATAAGCAGAAATGAGGAGGCCTCATTGGTAGTGATGGCGATTGGTGGTGGGTCACAGGGGATGGTTACAGAGTGCTTCTGGACAAGATGAGGTTAACATGTGAAGAGCAGCAGGATACTTCCAGCAAGAGCAAAGGCCATGGGGCAAGCAAGAGTTTTGTGTGTTCACAGAACTAAAAGTTCAGTTTGGTTCCAGTGAATACAGAAATAGTGGCCCCTGATGAGTGGGTGAGCTGGTGGGGACCAGACCACGGATGACATTCTAGAGTACAGTCATGGTTAATGTTTAGGTTTTGTCTCTAATGAAATGGGAGAGCGCTGATGGGTTTTAAGTAAGGGAGTGATATGATGCCTTTATGTGTTACAAATATTCCTCTGGTTGCTGCACGCAGAATATACTGGAATAAAGCAAGAGTGGAAACTGACAGATTAGAAAGGAAATATTTGAATGAAAGATTGATGGAGGCTCAGATGCGGGTTTAGGGAGGGAGAGAAGGAAACAGACTGGAAAGCAGATATGATAGCACTTGCTGATGAACTGGATGTGAGAGAATCTGCTTAATTTTGGTTTTGAAACTGCTGGTTGCGTTTACTGAAATGGGAACATTCGGGCTTGAACATGTCAGGTTCCTGTGAGCAATTTAAAGATGAGTACAGTAGGAAGTTAGATATGCAAACTCGGGGCTCCGAGGAGAGGACTGGAAACATATACTGGGGAGTTCTCAGCTTACAGATGATTTACAGCCATGGGAATGGATGAGATCATGAAGGAAATGTCCAGTGCCAGGAATCTCCATGTACAGCAGTCTCCACATTTAGTAGAGGAACACAATGGGCAACATCTCCAGCCTTTTCCCTGGGAGGAAGACAGATTAGAGAGGAAAGGAGCATTCCGCAAAGGAGAGGTTGATTACGTGGGTTGAATATGGCTAAGAGCTCAGACGAACACAGTGAAGGCAAAAGAGACCACTGGTTTAGCAATACAGAGGTCACTGGTGAGATAATCAAGGGACCAGGTTTAGGGTGGGTGGAAGTTAGGAGGGAGTGGAGAAATATCCGTAGTACTTTAGAGAAGGGTAGCCTAGCAGGAAACCTAAAAATGGAGTGGTACCTGCTACTCTGTGTTTATCAGTGTGTTTGTCTTAAGCAACTCCCACGTGTTATTATTTCTTGTGGCCAGTCTGACAAACTGCCATAAGCTTGGCAATTTTATCCTTGCATTTTTCTGAAGGCCAGAAGCCTGAAATCCGTTTCACTGGGACCAAATCAAGGTATTGGCATTTCATGCTCCCTCCGGAGGCTCCAGGGAAGAATCTGTTCCTCTTCTCTTCTGTCTTCTGGTGGCTGTTGGCATTCTCTGGTTTCTGGCCCCGCCACCTGTCTCTGCCTCTACGGGCACATTGTCCTTCTCCTCTTCCATATGTGCCCACTCTCCCCCCACCTCTCTCTCATAAGGCTCCTTGTGACTGCATTTAATCCAGGAGCACTGTCCCATCTCAAGGTGCCCAACTTCCCATAGCTGCCAAGACCTGGTTTCCTTATAAGGTGACATTGACACGTTCCCTGTGCCTTTCAGGGCTGTTATTTGGCCCGCTATACTGTACTAGGTCACTAATTCATTCCTGAGACTCTGAAGTCATTTGTTTGTAGAGTTGATGATTTTTAAGTCCATCACACTTCTTATTCTGGGATTTCTTGGGATTTAAAACATCTATTGAAATATTTAGAGGTACAATTCCTTTTTCATAGATGAACTGTGGTTATTAACTTCTAATTAATATTTGAGACACTACATAAATATAACTTCCAAAAAGAAGTTCAACTAATGCTTAACAACGGGAATGGACTTTTCTTATTAACACTGCCATTATTAAGTATGAGGGTCAATCCTTATGGATTCTAAATAAATAAGTGATTGATTAAAATGAGTGAGACAGACACATAATGCCGTGTTACTATGTTGACCTTGGTGGTTCTAAATTTATTCCTACAGACATTATTTAATACGAATAACTAAATTACTTCAGCTGTAGGTATTTTAACAAAATAATTTATACGCGTACATCAGTCGAGAACCATAAATTATACATGTGTGTGGTTTTAAACAGATCTACTTAAATGCCTATATATGGTGTGAAACATATTCAGATCTCTGTCTATGCTCTCCTTACATCTAGGCTCCCCCCTACGCATCCTTTGGGATATACTTATTTGGGACCTCCTCCAAGCAGCATTTCCTGCCTCATTCAAAATCATAATTCCCTGTGCCTGAACCTTGCTTTGCCTGTCTCATGACTCTCTCTACTCCCAAAAGACTGTATCTCATTTACGTCGGAGCCTCCTGCACTTGGTACTTGTTTTTTCCTTTTTTTTTAAACTCTAGGCAGAGCTGGGTCCTGGCTACTTTGTGCCACCGTCCCTGAGCAGAAACCTGGAGACGAGCAGAACTGCTAACCATCTGCCCGGATTCTCTCCTTCTTCCGGCCGTTCCCACCCTCCCCATCTCATCACAAGTACATCTCAGGGGTAGCTATCCTTGTTAATTTAGCAGCTTTCAGTAACATAGACTTTTCACACAATAAAGACTAATTTTTAAACAATAGTCTTTTGTATATGTACTTCTTTATAAAAGCAAATTTTGCTCACTTTACTGGCTTTGTTCCTTTCAAAAAATTAGCTTGTTTTTGACAAATAATTCACCAATGTAAATGAAATCCCCTCAAGCCAAATGCATTCCTTTTCCCCAGGCCTTGTTCCTAAAACAATTCCCAGACCTTTAAGGAAGTACTTTCAAACACTGAAATCAGGGAGAAAATATGACACAATACGTATTCAAAGACTGAACTCCCTTGAGCATTTAATCTTGTGGCCCTGGTCACAGCCGCCACACCTTTGGCGGGCCTCAGAGAGAGGGTGGGCGTGGGTGGCTCAGGCAGCCTTCTCTGGGGATGCTGTGGGGCTCCCGGGGGAGCTGACTGCGGAGAGCGCCCCGCTCAAGATGTCTTGAGCTCCAGTGTCAGCCCCACTTGCTTATTAGCTGCGTGACATTGGGTAAATCACTTAACTTCTCTGGTCTCTCACTTCGCTCACCCTATAAAACGATGCCAATGAACGAAACTGTCTATCTGCTAGGTTGCTAACAATATGATAGGCATCGACACCTCCTCTTTACATGGATCATCACTTCACACTCTACATGAAAATGTTGAACTCTTTCCATTCTAAGATGGTTCCAATGCGGAGTTTACCGGTGAGCAAGAGTTGGAGGGACACAGATTTCCCAGATACCGCTTACTGCGCCTACTGCGTCCACACACATTTTTTCTATTTAAATAATTTCAAAAACCCTATTTTCAGCACCCATTTAGCTTCAAAGCTATTCGCTTTAATTGTAGCCAGAGACAAAGTAGGGGGGAGGCCATTTTAGGTCAATGTGGCACTGCCTGTACCAACACTTTAATCATCAAGCCCATTATTAGACGCGATGTACTCACCACTGGATGAAGTGGGGTTCCTGGAAACATAAATTGCATCTGCTGGGCAAGCATCGCGGCAGCAGTTTTTTGCTGGATCAAATTGTTCCTCCCATTAATTTCTAGCTGAGTTTTTAAATGTGTTGGAGGATGAAGATACTTGCAGTTCTCTCTTGAACAACGGCCCTGTAAAACGAATGTTTGGTTTTAGGACTGTTAGGAGTAGCTGTCATCTACTGTCAACCATTTCACAGTTGCTCCGTGTATACAAACGTAAGGATCCCGTGCGTGCGTGCGTGCGTGCAAGTGCGTGCGTGCAAGTGCGCCCTCATGCTGGAACGTACAACAGACTTGAATCAGGCATTAGATGATTATCAACCTTGCTCAAACCTGTTCAGCAGAGAAGCTTCCTGAGATTTTTTTGCAGTTGTTCTTTCTAATGGATTTCAACTCTGACAACAGACTCTAAAGAAACCTGAGTGCTAGGAGTAAAGGCAGACCCTTCTAGCCGGTGTGGAAGGCAACCAGAGGAGCATTTTTTATGGGGACTTATCAAAAGGGCTCTTTGAACTTGCTCTGTGTTGGTTTGTGCATGCTGGGGTGATGATCAAATATGAATGATGACGTGCCGAATTTGTGCAGGGGGGACACTAATAAGAACTTCTTGAAATGCATGTTCCAGATTGGCTAAAGATACCCCTGGTCCAAATCATTGAAGAAGAGGCAATGGTCCTGTAGGAGTGGATATTTCTTAGTAATAGATGCATTAGTGAAAATTCCAGGCATAAACTCAGATAATTACCTGCAGCTAATTAGTCTGGTACACAAAAGCTGTTATTCCATGTCCCTGCCCCACTCCCATGACAGTTGTATCAAATTTAATGTCACGATATGACACAGTGAAGAGTGTTTATGGCTAAAGTAATATTTTGACGTTAAAGTCGGCACAGTGAAAAAAAATTAATTAGGTGACAGGTGTGCATAAACCCAGTCTCGAAGAATAGTTGCAAATGGAGTGCTCATACCGAATTCCCAAGTTTTCAAAATTACCAATTGAGAGAATCATGTCGATGTGTGAATTATGCAATTCCTGGAGAAAGAAGAGCAGACTGTGCTAACCAGTGTTAGTATTATCATTCCCTGAAGAATTAGTCTATTTGCAACCAAGAAAAGAGAATATGGGGTTGTTTACCAGATATAAAAATAATTTTAAATGGCAAGCATAGTGGATCTGGGGAGACAAATTTGTTTATAGTCATCCTAATTCTAAACATCTGGAGTTCTCCCTCTGTTTCCCGCTAATTTCAGCTGCACTTTTGACAGTGTAGGCCCCTCTCCAGCGTGAACCTTCCGCCGCCGCGGTGGAGGAGGGCAGATGTCAGTGGCAGGCTTGGTCCTTGTGGTCTGCGCTCATCAACTGATGCTGTCCGGAGGCTCTACCGTTAGCATTAGAGGTCGTGTCACCCTCCGCAGGTAGGACACAGGCAGGTACTGGGAACATCCAAAGGAATTGGTCCCATTTCTGTTAATAAAATTCTGTAACAATGGTTACAGGTCAGTATGTCTTCTTAGTCTCAAGCTCATAGTTTGAATGTGTCCTGCAGCTTCCTAAGTGTGAAACAGCCATCCCGGGGCAACCACTGGAAGGTCTGTTATAAAGACACAGGTAAACTGGAACCACAGTGAAAAATAATCTAAATCCAAAAGGCCTAGGAATCTCTCTCTTTCTCTCTCCATCTACTTGTCTCTGCAGTTTTGGGGAGATAGTTTTTATCCTAACTTTCCTTTGCTCTTTGTTTTGTGATGTTCTCCCTTGACAATTGCTGAGTTTGCCAAAATCAAATCTCCAAGAAGCATGCGTATTGGGTCAGCTCCTACAACACAGGTGTGTGACCAGTCTCTGGATTGGGTGTGTGTAGGCCAAGTGCCCAAATATACTCTTATCATCTATGATGGGAGGTGGTTCATGGGATACAAGACGTAGCTATGGACCATCAGCCGGGGTGGGAGAGGATTAAACAGAATGACATTTCTCGTACAGAAAATATGCACCCCAGACTTCACTCTGACAACCTCAACCCACCCCCTCTTTAGGAACCATCACTTCACCTGGAGGCTGACACCCAGAAAGGCTCAGGTGTACAAGATAACCGTATAGGCCTGTGTGCACAAACATACAGCTGGTCCTAATGAGGGGATTGGGGAAGGAGAGTTCCATACAATGGTGATGGAATCTGTGAAATGTCCACACTTCTACCAGTTTGGTTCTTCATTTTTGCTCATTCATATAACCATCCCTTTGATTCACTAGTCTTCTAATGTAATCCTTTGTAGCTACATGTAAAAATTTCGATTAGGCTAGAAAAATATGGTTTTCTTGTAAATGCTATTATCTTTTGATACAATTGGGACACTTAAGGAACTGTATAAACTATTTTCAGCCAAGAGAACATGATTTACAGCATTGAATTAGTAATTTATTGATGGAACCTTCTTTTTCATGAGAATTAATGCAATTTCCTAGTGTCCTTACTTACACACTTGGAATAAGGCATATTATTGATCACCCACGTGCCAGACAATCTATACATGGCTATCTCATTTTCCCCTTACAACAGCTATAAGGGTACCATCTTACAAAACAGCAAATGGGCTCAGAGATATTAAGGAACTTTTCCAAGGTCATATAATCGGTAAGTGGTAGAGCTAGATTCTAAATTCATGTCGACCTGACTCAATTACATTACTACACCAAGCTATTTATTAGCAATAATTAAAATCTAGGAAAGATAAAAATCTAGTGCTATCCTTGATAAGATAATATGGGTGCATATATATTATATAATAATAGGGATGCGTAACACAATTTAAAATATAGTAAAATATATATGAGAAATAGGGAATGGAAAAAGATTATTTGCCTGGGTCTATCCCTCTGTAGGGGAATGGAGAAATGGTTAAGCTCACAGGCTCTGGAGGCAGACTCCTGGGCACATAACTTGGTTCTGCTCTTTCCTACCTGTGTAACTTTGAGCAAACTACTTGAATTTCTTGTGCATCAGATTTTTTTTTTTTTTTTTTTTTATCTGTACAACAGAAACCATGAATTGTGTTTTCTCTAA
Organism: Eumetopias jubatus; assembly: GCF_037043125.1. Classification (NCBI taxonomy): domain Eukaryota; kingdom Metazoa; phylum Chordata; class Mammalia; order Carnivora; family Otariidae; genus Eumetopias; species Eumetopias jubatus. Next base: position 181,077,039 of record NW_028274809.1, on the reverse strand, counting down.
GGGCTGTTGTGGGATTCCGTGAATTAATACATGAACAAAGTTTAGAGGTACATACGCCTGGTACATAGTAAGCACTGAGTAAATGTTGTTAATATTACCAAAGAAGGAGAAAATATTTGTATATGATATTTTGTTTACAGGATGTGCAGATCACAGATTTAGTTGCATTTTATGGCTTTTTGGTTCTTCCGTAGGCAGAGTTTTACTTTAAAACATGATGGAAGCTACTTAATTATGCTTAGTCAAGTATCTTATGTTTAAAATTATTTTCAGGTCTCTGGAGTATTTCTGCAAGTATGCATATTTAAAGAAACAGACCTGGGGCGCCTGAGTGGCTCAGGTCATGATCTCAGGGTCCTGGGATCGAGCCCCGTGTCGGGCTCCCTGCTCAGCGGGGAGTCTGCTTGATCCTCTCCCTCGGCCCCTGCCCCCCAGCTCGTGCTCTTGCTCTCTCACTCTCTCTCTCAAATAAAAAAAATAAAATCTTAAAAAATAATGAAAAATAAATAAACAGCCCTGCACCATAGTTCAATCTAGTATTAATATTGTGAAGTATATTGCACCATGGATGTCTGAGGCATACTAATTCAAGAACTGGGAAAATCTAGGCAGAGTTTTAGTAAAGGATCCTCCAGGATTCTAAAATCCTAAAGGAAAAGCAACTGTCAAAATATAACGAGCTATTTGACACAGTAAATAATTTGTAAGGAAGTTTTTGTGAAGGCGTAAGATTTGTCAGGATATGCATCATCACACAAAAACTGCTGATTATCACAGCAAGTTGTCATAACCAAAAGGGAGAGGGCAGTGTGCAGAAATGTACAACGTCTCTGTGTATCATCGTAAAACACAACAGCAGTGTCAAAAGTAGCGTCTCCCGATTTTAGTCCAAGAAATAAAGATAAAAATGTCTTGGAAAAGTCTTCCTGTGGCCTCTAGGATTGTTTTTTGTTTTATTTCAACTCTCCCTCCCTTTTAGTTCTTGGTTAAACGCTGTGTCTGGGGAAGTGAGAGAAGTAGGGTCTGGCCTCTAGAGAAGAGCACTGCATGGTTTCTGTGGGATGGGGATGGGAGGGTGCCATGTCCGAGTACATGTGGAGAGTCTTCTGGAAATGAAACACAGGAGCCCAGGCGAAGGCAGGCAGATGGGCCCATCCAAGGGGCCAATGTGGGACATCAGGCCTTCAGGTGCTTTGCTCACCCCTGGGGGTATGGAGACCACAAGTGGTCTGGACCACACTCACCATTGTCCTCGGTGTACTTTCAGGCTAGGAGACCTTACCACGTGTGTGTGCCAGGCATGGCACCATTTATCCAAATGACGACACAGATAAATGTATAGTTATAAATTGTGATATGTGTTCTGAGGAGAATGCTGAGAGAGCGTGGTGGGAGATGCTCAAAATTGAGACTGGTGGGTCAGGGAAGGACGCCGAAGAAGTGACATTTAAACTGGGACCCCAAAGGATAAGAAGGGACATGGCAAGGGAGTGAGTGGTGCGTGGGTGTGCGTGTGTGTGTTGAGGGAAGAGAACACAAAATGCGAACGAGAGGAACAGAATGTGCGAGGAGAATGTGCTAGGTGAATGTAACATCCGGGGACGTGCATGAAGTTTCCCGAGGCTGGAGTACAGAGGGAGTGCACGTCGGAGCAGGGGTGAGGAGACAGCAAACAGGAGCAGACTGGAGCCAGGGTGAGGGGTTTGAACTTCATTGCCACGGAGTTTTGAAGCAGGAGCAGAGCATCATTTTATGCTAACTACATGCAAAATTGTACCCTGGCTATTCGATTTCGTACTACTCTTATTTACTACTCTCTCTACTTTTATTATAGTTTGCGTTGTTTGGAGACCACTTATTTAAAAACAAAAGCAGAATTCTGTCAGCGTCTACATAGAATTTGTGCAGTTTATTCTACCATCAAAAATAATCTCTATTCCAGGAATTTTAGATTAGGGAGTATTGGTTAGAAGTAAAAATGGTAAGCCAAATTAAGTTTATTAAAGTAAGCGACCATGGAAGATTCAAATACAGAGGACCCAGGTCGATTCTCACCGGAATGTGGAAAGATGCTAAACTAGAATCTGTACTTGGCAGGACAACAGCTCGGAGTCATCAGAATTACGCGGCCATTACATTCCATGGCGCGGGATCGAATAAATGCAGCCGTGGCTAAGAAAAGATTTCAGAATCAGGTCAGTGTGTGTGTGTGTGTGGGGGGGGAACATAATTGGAAAATGAGATTTTTCTAAATGCTTATTTTAAAACAAGTAATTTTTAGAATCTTTTTCTAGTATGCTCCTAATTGAAAAAGTCAATTAAAACATGGACACCAAAAAGAAAACAGATTAATCAGGAGATTGCTAAAGTGATTCACAACAGGAGTTTTTGCCCACAGGAATTGCCGACAGAATATATCCCACTTGTCTTCCATGGGAAAAGCTATGGATTTTATAGGATGTACAATTCAAACAGTTCCTAAGCCCCTGCTGAATGTATCACTTGGGGGTAATTTGAATTGGGTCTTGGCGTGGGCTGAGTCATTGATCAGCAGGCTCTAAAAAAGGTCCTTCTGGGGGAGAATAATCCCAGTTGAGGTTCGGGGTCACCGTCCGACCTACTGAATATCGCCTCTTGCAGTTGGGTCTTGGACACTCCCCCTTTTCAGTACACGACAGTGTTTCAGAGTGAGCAGGCCAGGCTCTGCAAGGACAAGTGCCGACTCTGGTGACTGGTGGCAGATGTACGTGCTCTGAGAGTGACCTGCAGGGGCCCTTTGAGTCCAGGAGTCTGCGGACCCCAAAGCTGGCCATGGAAGAGGCTCTCAGCTTCCTCTGCATCCCATACACGCGAGACCATCTTAACGAGCTCCCAATGGGACGACAGATTCTCGTCCTGGAGTTACCTTCCTGAGACCTGGTTTGTCTTGGAACCTCTCTTGGAGAAGCGGTTTGCACTCGTGGTAAAGGGAATAGACTCTTTCCCCAGACCGCTCTGGCTCCGAATCCAGCTTTGCTGCTCTTGCCATGGGGCTCTGTGGCCCTCCAGCTGTCCCCAAGATGGGGACAGCAGGAGTTCCTCCCTCTAGACTTTTGGTAAAGATGAAGAGTTCATGCCCGTGAAGTGTTTGAACGGTTTCTGGCACACAGCGGGGCCTCCGTAAGGTTTTGATATCATTACTCTTAACCATTCTCATCATCATCGCTCTTACTAATAACACCTTCGCTGCATAGTAGAGAAAAAGAAATGGTATTAAAAATCACCTCTCTAATCCTCGTTCGGTTTCTCTAACCCCATGCTTCCAGGAGCTATGAAGCTCTTTAACTCTCTGTTAACTCTTGTTCTCACAATCAGTGCCAACACGGGCCATTTCTCTCTTCAGAAGAACCTCAGATCTGGTTCTCTTTGATATTTTTCCTGCTCAAACCTGCCCGCGCTGATGGGCATGGCATGACTCATCTAGAAGTTAAAGCAAGTAAGCATTCCAGTGGGAAAATCCGGGAATTCTGGTTGTGGCTTCATCCCCAAATGGTTATGCGAACTTTTACAAATCCTTATAATGGTCTGTGTCTCAATTTTCTCATCTGTCGAATGGGTGTGTTCATATTCCCATATCTCGGCTCCTTCTGCTGGCTGTCACAGCTCGAGAGACAGCAGAAGTTGCTCGGGAAACATTGCTCTACATTGTCAACTCCACATCTCTTTCCTCTTGAATGTTCCTAATCTAGTGAACAGGGAAAGCTACTTCTACCAACAGTTACAGTAAGGAGTGACACCAGAGACTTAGCTGGCAACAGCCCCGGCACGTTCTGAGAATAGTCGAGAAGTTACGTGACAGACGAGGCATGAGGCACACCAGCAGAAGTGGCGAACTAAGTCAAAATTGATTAAGTCTAGGAGAATTTACTAAGTACCTACAGTGTACGCAGCTTGAAAGTGAGAAATTCAATCAAACAGACCACCGTTTTGGCCCTCGTGACATACAAGTTGTCCAGCAGACATTTCTAAGGGACTGAACTGGCTGGGTGACTTTCAGAAACTCAGTTTTTTTTTCAGAGTGGAGGGGGGGGGGTGGGGAAGAAAGGCCTTGATTTGACCAGGGGAGCAGATGTATATTGGTCTATCATTTTTATGGGTTTCAGTCAGGTGGCAAAAGGCTGCGTTGAACATTTGGCCTGAACCTTCTCTTCCTTCTGCAGCACATTTCCGGAAGGATATGGGCAAGTAAAAGTGTAGGGGAATAAAATGGTTATTCACATCAGGGCCTAATTTATAACATTAACTCTGCAGTTGATATAGCTGTATTCCAAGGCAAGTGACAGATTAGGCTTTTAAGCTTCTTTTGAATTTAAATAAACTAATTGAACCACATGAGGCTCCTTGTATTATTAGTTCCAACGACATAAGAGAGCAAATAAAATACAACCACATAAGGACTTTGGAATTAGAGGAAACTGAATTCAGGGAATCGCTACAAGCAAATGATAACCAGAACGTCCATCAAAATGAACAGTTCATCAATATTATGTATGAATTTAAAATAAGCTCTTTCTGTTTATTAGTAATTTAGTTCAACTTATTGTACGACTCATCTTTTATAGTCTATATATGCAATACTCTTTTGGTCAAGAGCATAAAACACTGTACTTATTAAAGACAGATTAAAAAGGGCATATTTATGATCTGATCTTCCCTTTTCTGAGGAATGTTCCTTTAATTCCTGCTCCCACGGGATGGAGGAAACATGTAGGAAGATCTAAGAAAGATTGGAGAAGTGGCCAGATGGGGAAACTAGGGAAAAATCACAAATGCTGAGAGGCAGTAACCAACACGTCCAATTTTCCCCACTGCCAACGAGTGCACAGCTATGGGGGTGGGGGGAGAGGAGGAAGTCTGAAGCACATTGAGTACATGACTGGTCCAAGTGATAGTGGGAACTGTAGTTTAATTTGCTTTTTCTTCTCTTTTTATTTATTTTTTAAAGATTTTATTTCTTTATTTGACAGAGAGAGACACAGCGAGAGAGGGAACACAAGCAGGGGGAGTGGGAGAGGGAGAAGCAGGCTTCCCGCCGAGCAGGGAGCCCGATGTGGGGCTCGATCCCAGGACCCTGGGATCATGACCTGAGCTGAAGGTAGACAGACGCTTAACAACTGAGCCACCCAGAAAACCACCTGAACCGGCATTACCCGTCATTCCACTGCTGCACCTGGACTGTGGGGTGACGCCCAGAGCCCTCCCCCAGTGCTAATGCTTTTACCTTCCTTAGAGGGTGCTTCTGGGTTTTCCCATCTCTAGATAATGCATTTAGGGCCATTTGTTATCAATAGAGGGCTGGGGGCACCTTAGGGCCATCACCAGCGCTTTGTGACTAGATTTGGGACTCATACAACTGCCCCCCCTTCCTTGTTTGTTTGTTTTTTTTAACTTCTAGTTTTTAATTTTTAAATTGAAAAATAATTAATATACAGTGTTAATATTAGTTTCAGGAGTACAATATAGTGATTCAACACTTCTGTACATACTCAGTGCTCATCATGGTAAGGGTGCTCTTAATCCCCTGTTTCGCCCATTCCCCACCCCCCACTGACAAATCACATTTTTTTCTCTGTATTTAAGAATCTGTTTTTCTTGTTTCTCTTTCTTTTTCTTTCTTTCTCTCTCTTTCTTTCACTTCTTGAATTCCACATATTGGTGAAATGGTATGGTATTTCCCTGTCTCTGACTGAATTACTTTACTTGGCACGACACCCTCTAGGTCCATCCATATTGTTGCAAATGACAAAATTCCATTCTTTTTTTTATGGCTGAGTAATACTCCATTGTATGTCTACACCACATCTTCTTTATCCATGCACACATCAATTGACACTTGGGTTGTTTCCATAACTTGGCTATTGTAAATAATGCTGGAGCAAACATAGGGGTGCATATATCTTTTTGAATTTGTGTTTTTGTTTTCTTTGGGTAAAAACCCAGTAGTAGAATTATTGGATCATATGGTAATTCTATTTTTAGTTTTTTAAGGAACCTCCATACTGTTTTCCACAGTGGCTGCACCAGTTTGCATTCCCACCAACAGCGTCAGAGGGTTCCTTTTCTCCACATCCTAACCAATACTTGTTGTTTTTCGCGCTTTTGATTTTAGCCATTCTGACAGGTGTAAGGTGATATCTCATCGTGGTTTTAATTTGCACTTCCCTGATGATGACTGATGTTGAGTGTCTTTTCATGTGTCTGCTGGCCATCTGTATGTCTTCTATAGAAAAAATATCTACTCAGGTCCTCCGCCCATTTCTTAAATTGGATTATTATTATTATTATTTTGGGTATTGAGTTGTGTAGGTTTCCTATATATTTTGGATAGTTCATTTGCAAATATCTTCTCCCATACAGTAGGTTGCTTTTTTTGTCTTGTTGATGGTTTCCTTCATTGTGACAACTTCCTTATTCCTTCAAGCACTAGTGGTGAGTGCAATTAAGACCTAATTTTATAACCATTTTAGGTAGGCAAAACATAAAAACTGATAAACGAGGAAGAGAGACAAAGAGGGTTGATTGTAGTTTGCCGTTTCAAAGCATATTTAAATCTTTATTTTTTAATGGATTTTGGTTCCCTACGCAGTTTTAGTTTCTTGTACCATTTTTGTCCTGTGATTGGAAAGAGCTGTTTGTCATATTTAATTCAGGAGCCACACCCTGTTTTTGCTGGTCTTTTCAGTTCAGATGTTAACTGAAAATGTGCCAATTAAGATAAATCAGTGACACTAAAAATTGCCCCTGCATTCTTGAGAGATTTAAGGAAACTAATTTCTGGGCATCAGATGCTTCATTTGAAAATCATTTTATCTGACTGGAAGGTGAATGTCTTTTGTCACAGAGGTACTTTGGTGAGTGTGGACTGTGAGAAAATACCAACATAACACAAAACCAGTTTAGTGGTTGTTTGACTTCAGGGTCTAGATTTCCTAACATCACGTTCATAAATGTGTGCATTGCCATGGCCATGGGTGAAACAGAAGCTCTATGATATATTAATATCACAGCCCGTAGGAATTTTCCTGTGGGGAAGGGCACAAGTTTCTAGTCTATTTATTATACCTTCTCCTCAAAGCCCAGAAGTACGGGGACCCTTACACAGAGGGCACCAAATGATTGTCCTTTCTTCTCGTTGACAAATCTTATTGATCCCCTTCTATGTGCCAAGCCGTATCCATATATATATATATATATATATATATATATATATATATATATATATACTAGAAAGAGAGCCAACAGGGGAAGGGGCAGAGGGAGAGGGAGAGAGAACCTTAAGCAGGCTCCATGCCCAGTGTGGAGCCCCACAAGGGGCTCAATCTCATGACTCTGAGATCATGACCTGAGCTGAAATCAAGAGTTGGATGCTTTACTGACTTCAGATTATCCAGTTGGATGTATGTGGAGGGGGAGATGGGTAGGGAGGAAGACTTGGCCATTTGGAAAATTAAAACAAGCCAGACTCATTCACAATCACTCTGCGAGAGTTAAATTCCTGAAGCCTTAGAAAGGCCTCACACAGCACCTGGAACAAAGTAAATGCTCAGTAAATGCTGGCTGCCATTTTTATTCTCACTGGTTGTTAGTGCTTCCAGAAGCTGGCCACTTTTTAAATAAGTGACATTTTTTCCAAAGACACAAAATGTCATTATACATCTTCTGTTATCATGCGGTCTTTTTCAGTCTGATCTGTAAACCGAGCAGTGAATCATCCACCGCCACCGAGGTCTTCCTGGAACTGGACACGGCTAGACCATCAGCCTCAATGGCTGGTGTTTAGGGGAGACCCTCCTGTACAGCTGTGCCATTTCTCAAAAGACAGGAAGTACTTGTGTCCAGGTTAGAAAGCAGCCGCTGTCCCAAGCTTGTGCGTTGCCAGGTGTTTTTCCCACTTCTCTGGTCACTCTAGCTACTCCCCAGAGTCCTAGCACCGCCTCCCCCCTCACCCCCCCCACACACATACACTCCCTGGAATCAAACTGTTAAATCCCGCACAGCAGGGGGCCTCCCTGCCCCAGCTCTGGTGTTGTCTGACTGCTCCCTGTGCATCCGGGACGTATTTATTTTAAAATATTTTGCACATCACACCTGATTATAAATATACTTGTGACAAAGCCAGAGTGCCCTGGTTCCTGGTGTTGGAGCTGGGAAGGCTTCTCGGAGGAGGTGGGAGAAGGGTGGGTGAGGAGTGCATGGGGCGCATGGGGGAGGAGTGGGCAGCAAGGGGAGGAAGATGAGGAAAGACATCAGGGAGAAGAGGAAGATTGGCTAAGAAGCTCAGGAAGGAGATGGAAAGATAGAGTGTCCTTTCAAGAGCGCGCTCATTTTTAGCCCCACAAGAAGGGAACACTTCTCTCAGGCTGGTTTGCAATTCTTGCTGGCGCGGGCCTGGCCAGCCCACCAGACCACAACAGAAGGAAGCTGCACTTTGTTCGGGAAGACACCGCCTGGGGAGGCGTAAGCATAGCTGCTCGCTTGCCACGCTGCTTGCCGGACTAGGAGCTGAGCAGCTGCACAGCTGAGGTGCGGGCCTTCTCCTGTGGTCTCCTGAGGGCAGAGCCACAGGCCTCCCTTCCTTTATTCATTCGACAAACATTTTGGGAGCATCTGCTCTATGCCAGGACCTGGGATGGAATCACGCACCGGGTACTAAGACGTGGTCCCACCCTCAACAAAAATAGCTAAGGCTTATGTAACAGTGTGCGTATCATGTACCAGGCAGCCTCAGAGTGCTTTCTGTAGATTATACTCTAATCTTCAATACGAGATCTTAACAGCGGTACTGCTAATGTTCTCATTTGATGGGATGAAAGGGGGGCACACAGGGGTAAATAACCTCCCAGGGTCATACAGGTAGAAATGGCAGAGCCCGGCCTCCAAGGCTGCTGACTAGAAATCCAAGAGAACATTTGTATCACACCTTGAAAAGCATTCTGGAAACACCGTATCTTATTACAGGTTTGGTAATTTAAAGCTATTTAAAGGTAAGGAAAATAAGGCTCAGAGGGCTTTGAAGGTACTTTCGAAGGCCACGTCAGAGTCAGCCAGGACTCAATTCTGGTCCCAAGTGACTAAAAAGTGTGCCCCTCTCCACTGCCCCTCGCGGTCAGTGGAAGAGCTATGGGTAACAATTTTTTGGCCCAACTTATGAAAGAGGTGTTTAGAACAGAATGAACAGCCTTGTGTGAAAATGGACATTAGGGAGGTGGTACCGGAGGCTCAATTTTATGGGGCTGCATTGTGTCATCCCAGAAGGATAAGCCCCGGTACCTAGAATGTGACTTTATTTGGGGATAGAGTGTTTACAGAGGTAATTAGGTTCAGATGAGGTCATTAGGGTGGGCCTTAATCCAGTAAGACTGGCGTCCTTATAAAAAGGAAATATTTAGGGCGCCTGGGTGGCTCAGTTGGTTAAGCGACTGCCTTCGGCTCAGGTCATGATCCCAGGGTCCTGGGAGGGAGCCGCGCATCAGGCTCCTGACTCAGCGGGGAGCCTGCTTCTCCCTCTGACCCTCTCCCCTCTCATGGTGTTTTTCTCTCTCTCTCTCAAATAAATAAATAAATAAAATCTTTAAAAAAAATAAAAAGGAAATATTTAGGCACAGGGAGAAACATGCACAGGGGGAGGAGGATGTGAACAGACACAGGGAGAAGCTGCCCATCTCTAAGCCAAGGAATGTCTGAAGTGACCAGAAGCTGGGAGAGAGGCCTGGAATAGATCCTTCTTTGGAGGGAGCATGGTGGCGCAGATGCTCTTTAATTTCAGACTTCCAGCCTCCAAAACAGTGACAGAATAAGTTTCTGTAGTCCTCAGCCACCTAGTTTGTGCTACTTGTTATAGCAGCCTGAGGAACTAATACAGAGACCCACAAGAAATGCTAGATAATGCTGTGCCTCACAAGACAGGAGGCTTTACCAGCAAAACACCCTGCTGTCTCCTAACACAAAGATTTGGTTCTGCGAATGTGTATTCCAACTTTTTTCACCAACTCAGATGTTGATCCCCTTGCCTGATCAAAAACAAACTGTAATGACTCCAAAATCCTTCACAAGCACGATGGTTTTCCACAAATGAAACTTAGCCAGCTTCAATGCTATCAGATTTTTCATATGGAAGATTTAATAGGAGAGATTTATTTTAGTAAAAGACAAAATGTTTCACTAAAGAACTCATTAGTAATGCGTAAAGGCCTACTGAGTCTCTGAAGATCCATTTTCAAAGAGAAATGTTGGGATAATTTTTATGTCCTGATTACAGAGAAAGACTTGATAAAAATTGTCCTTGATATTAAAATTGCATGGGGGGGGAAATCATTCAGTGAAGCAGGAGGGAAGTCAAAGAAAATGTGTAAATTTGGCCAGCATTTTGAAGTTGCTTTGACAAAGGTCAATATGCATTTCTGTGGTCTCCCTCATGAAGCGAGGTCACCTTCACAGGGACTTTGATTCACCGAGGGAACGTGGTAGAGAAGAGTGTACAGAGAAGGGGCCTGCTGTGTTCAGCTCAGGTTTCCTGTTATCCACCCTCCTGAGCTCCTTTCCTGGGTTCCTAAGACAAATCCTGAACTGAGACTGGGTCTTTGCTCTGGCTGATAATGACTCAGTATCCCCAGTTTTGAAGGCTACATGGCTGTTCTGACCCAAGCTCCAACTTTCTGCCTTCCTCTTGGCCTTGTTCACTCACTGGATGGATGTCCCAGTTCTTACATTCGAGGGTACCCTGGGGCTTCTCTCTTTACCTCCAAGTTCAGGGTCTGAGAACCTTCCTCCGTTCAGGCTCCTTCCCCGACAGGAGCGCTACTTGCACTCTGCATCCGGAAAACCCTGCCCCCAGGCTGGGGCCTGCGGCCCACTAGGGACATCTACTCCTCATCCACACACCCACCAAGGATCATCTTCCTGGGTTTGCCCCCACTGTCACCACCTTCAGGGCACAGACGCCCTGCAAATTTTTCTTAGACTTCCTGCGGCTGAATGTTTCTCCAAAATGTACCCAGGAGGGTGGAGTCTAGAACTCTTGGGCTCAGGGGCAGCATCTCTTTGGTCCAGTGGGCAGAGCTATCTTCAGAGTCTGGGGTCCCTTCTGGTCAGAAATGGCCAAACACTGAGATACGGCATTTCTCCATCTTCCTCGTAGGACCTCCCCCTAACCTGTTTATGGAAGAAGTCTTTTCTCTCCGCGAATGCCAAATATTCCCCATCTGTTGCTACTGGTTGGATCACTTAAGCTTCCGATAGTCCAGAAACTGCTGGTCAAATTTATGTATAAAGTGAATCCATCCATTATTTAAAGAACCTAATGTTTTTTTAAAAAGATAATTACTTATATGGTAATAATACTTGGTAACATTTATTGAATGTGGATATTATTATTATTATTATTGACTGCTTATTATTATATACATGCCAGGCACTGTGCTAAGTATCTCAAGGGCACTGTCTCAGACAGACCTGTGGGTCAGAGAGACACCAGTAATACCTCCGTATAATTAGTTGGGAGAACTGACCCCTGGGGAGATTGAAATCTTGTCCTAGGTCAAACATGTAGCACGAGGTAGAACCCGGAGTTCATCCCAGGCAGTGTGACCCCTGAGCCACTGCTGTTTATCACTGTGCTTCTTTCACTTGTTCATATAATCATAAAAATTATATGTTTATTGAATGCTTACGATATGCCAAGCATGGTGTTAAGTGCTTTCCGTGAATGATCTTTTTGGTGTTCATAATAAACCTCTGCAGTAGGTCTTATTTTTATCTCCCTTTTGCAAATGTGGAAACTAAGGCTCAGGAAGGTTAAGTAGCTTGCCCAAGGTCACACAGCTTAGTAAGGGGAAAATCGAAGATTTGAACCTACGTAGCCTGCCATACTCTAAGAATATAAATTATGGATTTCTACCATATGTGTGGTATGATGCTGGGCTCCAGTGAATACAAAGATGAAAAACAAATTGTTCCTATCTTTGAGTAACCCTAGATACACAGATTTGCAACGCATATACACATGATTAGGAGAAAGGGAAGAAACCGGAATAATAAGTAAGAGTTAAGTCTAGTATTAGCTGGAAGGATCTATGTAACGTTTCATAAATCATACAGTCTCACAAATCCAATTAAAGTGATTGAGTACTTTTTATAAATATGGTTGAATTTTCATACATCAAACTAATAGTTGAAGGGAACAACCAAAGTAGACTACTCTCAGCACATCTCCATGTATTAGAGTAGCAGGATGACCACCAATAGCCCCAAGGACTACCCTGTGCTGAGGAGATTCCAAGCTTTCCAAATCAGGAGGTGAGGCCCTTGGATTTCAGGGAGATAAATGGATTATGTGTATATCAAACTATAGCTTAAGAATTATGTATGCATGTTTGAGGCATATATCTATTCTTTGCTTATCAGAAAGGCCTAAAGCCCCAGTGGAGGGCAGTTTCCCCAGGAAGAGTAGGGCAGGGAGCTCTCCACATCCTCTGGATGACTCCAGCATGAAGCTTCTGCTTGTCCAGGGCACAGGGTCTGACACTTTATGGGGTCCCTTGGGAGGTTTTGAGCTGTTTTTACAGGACCAGGATTTTGTTCATTTTTATCTATTCCGTGTCACCTGGTTGCTTCTGTGATCAGTAAGGACAGTCCCTGGGTCTGGAGAACAGTGAATTTCACAGGACCACATGGGCTGGACCCTATGACTGGTGCCTCATCTACCACAAAGCCCCTCGTCCCCCACGTGGGGTGGTCTGGCCCTGGATATACGGCCACTAGGTCCCCTGCACCGTCGCTAGCTTTTCATCCGCACTGCCAGTGCAAGCCACTGGGTGTGGCCCCATGCGGACAACAGACCCTCCTCCCCCGCCCTGCCAGTAGCACTCTGCCCTTCATCCAAAACTCACCAGTGCCCCTGTCTTCATGGCACTTAGCTTCTAATTAGGACAGACAGGCAACAAGCAATGAGTATTAGAAATAAGTAAGTTATACAGTAGAATGTGCCCAGTTCTGAGGGGGAAAAGGTGAGGTGAGTGGGATGGGAGTGCTGTGGGGGGGTGGGCAGCCCTTTACAATTCAGTGGGCAGGGCCAGCCTTATGGAGCAGGTAATTTTGGAGCAAAGACTCAAAGGGAGTGGAGAGCGGGGCATGGCCTGTGTCCAGGAGAAGCACGTTCTAGGTGGAGAGGACAGACTCTACCAATGCCCCAAGGAGGACGCATGTCTGGCATGTCTAAGACCAGTGAACCAGGAGGTGTGCCAGGAGCCCAGGCCCCTGGGTGCCCTGAGCCAGGGCAGAGCTGAAAAGGAGGCCAGAGAAATAACAGAAGTTCGGTCGTGTAGGGCCTTGTAGGCCATCGGAAAGCCTTGGCTTACTGTGAAGGGATGGAGATTCTGAGCAGAGGAGTGACATGATCTAACTGACATTTTTAGGACTAGACAGATGGGGCACAGTAGTCACAGGGAGACCGGGTATGTTGTGGCAGTCATCTCGGGGAGGAACCATGATGCTTACACCAGGCTGATGGCAGTGGAGGTGAGAAGTGGTGGGTTCTGGCGATATCTTGAAGGAAGACCCAACAGGACTCCCCAGCGCACTGGATATGGATCGTGAAAGAGATCCGTAAGGAGGAGAGCAAGGGTTTGGGCCTGAGCCGCTGGAAGGGTAGGACTGACATCAACCGAGAGGCAGAAGGCATTGTTCAACGCAGGTTTGGGGAAACTGTAGGAATTGTGTTTTGGACGTATTGAGCTTGAGATGCCCATTGCCCATCAAAGTAGGGGTTTCAAGTAAGCAACTGGATGCTGGAATCTCAGTTTCAGGAGAGAGGTGCAGTCTGGTGATGCTTGTCTGGTAGGCCTGGGCATGTGAAAGGTATTGACGGCCATGAACGAACCTCCTCGGTTAGAGCCCTGGGTGTATTACTCCTCCCTCTCAGGACCCCACAGAAACTCCCTTCCTTCCTGAGTCATGTCCAGATGTCCTTATCTGTGAGCAAGGACCCCCATGTTGTCAGAGAGCTTCCTTTCCAAGCTCACCTCCGAGAGATCCATGCAGCCTAGATACAACACCAGTTGAAGCTGGGAAACCTAAGACCCGATGACTTCCTGCCTCCTCTCTGGCTATGTTCAAGCCGTTTCCATTCCTCTCTCCTCTTCCTTATTTCAAATTGTCCAAATTCCACTTCCCCGCCCAGGCCTCGTTTCACTGACCTTCCTCCATGTGAACCATGTTTCAACCCGTCCCCAGCCACCCTCGAGGAAGTATTTTTGCCTTCCCTGTACTTCTGGGGCAGCACCTAGCCCCCAATGGCTGCTCTTATCATCAGGACTCAGTCTCAGGGCTTTCTTATAAGCTGCTCCTGAGGGGAGGCTCTCCCACGTGCTCAGAAAAATCAGTCGTGGAGAGAACATGTATGCCATCCATGTTTGCTTAACAAGTGAATCTTCGGAAGACACAGATTTTGCAAGGCCAGACCCTTGTAAACCTTGTGGGAAGAGATCTGGCTGGGGGGAGGGGGGTAGATAGAAGATGATTTCCACTGCTTCAGAGGTCATTTCTTCCCATTTAAGGATCCTTAAATAATACCAATCCACACTGGAACCTAATAGAAGTGTATGTAGTAGGCTTTTTTTTTTCTATAAGGACAAAAATACTATTGCAAGGAGTTTTAAAATAGACTCAGTGTGTTCTCTAAAACGAAAATGCCAACAAGCATGTGAATTTCCACTTTTACCCATAAGGCAAACAGCTACAAATTAATACAAATGATTAACATATATGAAAATCGCTTTCATTTTCACAGAGGCTTCCTATATGCCAGATGTTTTATGTACACTGACCCTGATTCTCACAACAACCCTGGAGTTCTGTATAATGAGCTTTCCTTCACAGATTAAGTGAAGTGAGAGAAGCAACTCACCTACGTTGAACAGCTTGTCGGGGGTCACAGAGCTCACAGGTGGTAGAGTTAGGATTCTAACAACTCTCTTGAGAGCCCAGGGCAAAGCTCCTTGCACCTTGTTGCCCGGCTTCCTCCCCTCCCCTGGGAAGCCCCCAGCCCTAGAGTTGTTTTTTTTTTTTTAAAGATTTTTTTAGAGTCTTTTTTTTTTAAAAAGATTTTATTTATTTATTCATGAGAGACAGAGGGAGAGAGAGAGGGAGAGAGAGAGAGAGAGAAGCAGAGGGAGAAGCAGGCTCCCGAGGAGCAGGGAGCCTGACGACAGACTTGATCCCAGGACCCTGGGATCATGACCTGAGCCGAAGGCAGACGCTTAACCATCTGAGCCACCCAGGTTCCCTAGAGTTGTTGACCTCAGTGTCTAAGTTGCTGATTTTCTCAGTAGAGGAGAGATGTTATGGCAGATGCTGCCAATCCTCATGTCCCTGGATGGAATTCACTACTTTTTATATCGGTCATTCACTCAATGCGTATTTAATACTTCTCTCGTGGCAGGCGCTGCTCTCAGCACCGGAGAACAAGTCATGAGCAAAAAACAAGCACAAGTCCCTACACTCAGGGAGCTTCCATTTGAATGGGGCAGGACAGACACTCAACAAAGTCAGTAAGTAAAATGCAGAGTGCCAGGGAAAAAATATATCTAAAGGGGAGAAGAAGTGGGTGGATGGATAACTTTGCAATTTTTGTTAGGGTGTCTGAAGAAGGTCTCAAGGAGAACTTTCCAGACGGGAACAAGCCTGGTAAGAGGGGTAAGGTAAAAGCGGGCAGGAAGTGCAATGATCCTGAGGCAGGAGTGTGCCTAGCATATTCTAGAATAGTGTGGCTGGGGCAGAGCAAAGCCAAGAGTGGTAGCTGAGTGGAGACGTGAGGGGAGGGAGGTGACCAGAGGGTGGAGAACCTCACGGGTCATCAGAAGGACTTTTACTCTGAATGAGATGCAAAATCAATGGAGGGTTAATGCACTGGACGATATTACCCAGAGGTTTCCATGTTCTTCACAGATTTTTCAAATGTATTAGCAACTTTAATAAATTATGAGAAAGTGCATTATGTCAGACTCCCAATCACTAAATATTGCTGATCTCATACAGATCCCCATTTAGCACTGCTCTTGTGATCAGGCAGCAGGCTTGAGGCTGGGACGGCCTGAAGGGCTTAAATAGCAGAGCCCCAGGAGTGGGGGCCGCCATGCCCCCAGCATCCCAGCCCCCAGACCTTTCCCGCTCTTCTCCTTGAAAGGAAATGGGTGGCTCTCCTGCAGCCTCCACCTCAGCCTCAAAATCCAAACATCTGGGAATGGACCAGGCCGTCCGCACTGGGGGGATAAAGCCGTCCAGCCAAGTCTGTTCAAGCAACAGGCCGCAGATGCTCCTCTCAGAAGAACAGCAAGAGGAGAAGAGGTCTTTTGGACAGAGCTCTGGAAGAGTCCTTGTCACCCTCTGCCAGCCTGATTTACACCTTACAATATAAAATCATCCTCAAATCTCACTGCCTCCAGTTTTGCCGTTCTGTTTAATAAGATCTTTTATTTCCCCCCTTAATTTGATGAGTAGCCCACAAAGAGAACATCGACTCTTTAGAACATGGGTTTCTCCCTCTGGGAAGGGACCTGAGTGTGCGTGGCGAGAGGGCAGGCGTGCAGCCGGATGTGTGTGGAAAAGAGGAAAAGCAGAGAAAACCACTGAAAAGTGGCCTCAGGATAATCACATGCACGGCTCAGTTTCTATTTTCAGGATTTAAAGTGAACACATTGGAGCCACCTTTAGCCTGGCAAATGCTAGGATGCTGAGACATCAGACCTTTAGAAGTCAGGACGCACCACTGCGAGCCCCCATCTTCAAGTTCATAGTCCTGAGACAGAGGGTTGTTTGTTCTTTCTAACATACATACATGCAATTCCTTCTAAGAGTTTTCTGGAACTCACTTTACTCTGAAATGATCAGCGTTTCCCTTTAGCCAGGGGAACATGGATGTATGTGCCACCCAACACCGCCTGACAGTGAATAAACAGCCTCCAAGGTCATAAAATGCTGTTGTCGGGAACAAAATGCAGATTCAAACACAGGATAGCTAATTGAATTCACAGTAACCTTTGTAAGGTGTGTTCTCAACAGACAGATAAGAAAAACATAACTGGTAGCATAGAGGCTCAGAAAAAAATGTTCAATGCTCAAAAAGGAATTTTGATTCTTCAAAAACCTGTAAGTAGTGAGTGATAAATAATAAATGAATGTAAATTGCAGGCTATTGACATTTCAATTCGAAACTCAATGGCCCTTGCTGGAGTGAACTAGGAGTCAGTCAGACAATGGAAAGAAGGGCATCCAGCTCTCCTGGGTCTGACCTCACCATGAGAGACTCATTCTGGGGGGATATTTGCTACTTTTTTCTGGTCCAGGCCTTTGGCAATGAAGATAACCCCGAAATGATGAAAACTTCAGTGTGAAGTAATTTCTTAATCACTTTGCGCAGGTAAAAGAAAATAGTCGACAAAACAAAAAATGTGAAATTAGGAGAAGAACCTAGAATGGAGAGGTGAGGAGGGAAACGGGCCACTAGCAGAAAAGGAACTTACCTCTTCTTATCACGAGAGGGTGCTGAATTTTATCAAACTGTTCTTCTGCATCAATTGAAATAATGTGCTTCCTCCCCCCGACCCCTCATTCTGTTAATGTAGTTTTCATTACATGGATTGTATTTCGTGTTGTTTGGAAGTGCTTTGCCAGAGGCTGGACCAGTTTGTGACATGTGTACCTATACACTTCTTCTAGCCAATTTTCTCAAGTTGTGTCCTGGGCTGGCTCATTTCTAGACTGTTCTCCCATGCCGTGGGAATTTGAAAATGAAAACATTTTCAAATGTTTCCACTCAATGTTAAGAGCTAGTTCTTGGTCATAATTAGTCGGTTTCGTTCAAGCGAACACCACGGGTCCAAGCTCTTTTCCTTTCTTGAAAGAAAGAGCAAGATGGAGAGTGACGCAGAGAATTCGTTATCAGCAGTGAGCAACGGAGCAGATGATCGGAGGAGCAATACTGGTGGCTGGGTCACTAGAAGGGATTAACCAAGGTGGGGAGGCCCGTGAGGGCACCGTGGACAGAGGACCGATGCACCTACCCATCCCTAGCCCCTTAGCGGTAGGTTAGCGCGTGCTTCATGCAGCCTGCTGCAGCGACCTCAGAAGCAAGCGCGGAGGGTTTCTGCGTGACCATCAACATCCACGCATGTTTACAAAAATCACTTCTGAAAACCAAAAGCTGTTTCAAGAAATTAACAGCCTTTTCCAAATAGTGTAATTTCACTTTGCTGTTTTTGAATTTCTGAAATCTTTTCCCTTCCTTTCAGCTAAAAAATGAGATCCCATAAGGCACAGCCAATGAGTAAAATTTGAATATGTGAGCTGGCTTGTTCTTTTTCTTTTTTTTTAGATTTTATTTATTTATTTGACAGAGAGAGAGACAGCGAGAGCAGGAACACAAGCAGGGGGAGTGGGAGAGGGAGAAGCAGGCTTCCCGCTGAGCGGGGAGCCCGATGCGGGGCTCGATCCCAGGACCCCAGGATCATGACCCGAGCCGAAGGCAGACGCTTAACCATCTGAGCCACCCAGGCGCCCCTGGCTTGTTCTTTTAAATTTAATTGTAAACATTATTAAAAATTAGGGATATATGGGGAGTGATCACGCTTCAGAGTTATTATTATTATTCCGATGTTTGAGGACTCCCTTTGATGTTTTCCAGAATCTTGGTGAAGTTATAATCTTGGCGAAGAAATAATTTTATCTCTTGATTATTCTCATGGGGGCTATCATCAACTTGTTCCCCTCACCAGCTGGGGAGTCTTGTTTATGATGCGTACATTATACTCCCTGCATAGATGCATCACAATTAACTATTCCTCCCATTTTGGTTCTTTATAGTTTTACACGTTCATAAATAGTTTTGTGACAAGTGTTTTCTCCCGTACAGCCCCTCCCCCCGCCATTTTTATTTCCTCGGTGTAAGTGGAATTATTGGATTAAAAAGTATGGATTTTTGCATGGCGCTTAATGTATCTTGAATCGGAGCATTCTTAAATGTAATCTTATCTGAGCACTCAGCATATCTAGATGTTTTTCTCAAGAACTAATCATATTACACTGATTTTTATCAGACAATGAGCACAGGTTTTTCTTTTTGCCTTAACTGCCAGGAAACTCAGAGTTAAAGTTCAAATCCAATGCTGTAGTGAGTTCACCTCAGGTGACTGTAATATGTTTCTCATTTCCTTCACGTTGATTTTCTACTTTGCTGTCCCTTTTAAAAACAATGATGCTGAACTCTGCAAGTTCCCTCAGATTCCTTTTAGAAACAGGTGGGGTTATAAAGCTTACTTGCACACACACAAGCACGCACACAAATGTGTACTCGTTGTCTCAAACATCAAATTTCATGTAATTAGCATCACAAAATCCAAAATGGTCTTGGACGCAGAATCTGCAAGGACGTGGTGCCCACCCTCCCTCCACGACGGGCACACCGGGCTAAAGAGGGGGCAAGACTTGCCTGGGGCCACTAGCTGGAATCAGAGCCAGGACCAACTAGGACCTTTTCATGCCTGATCCGAACCCTGAACAAAGCACCAGGAGCGCATTATTTGCTATACAGGACACCTTGACATTTCTGCCAGGGGCTCAGTCAGGAAGTGCCTCTCTCTACGACACTGTTGTTGCTCTCTCTCCTCATCTGATTTCCCATCATCACCGTCCTGCGAGGCCGCCTTCTTACGTTCCCAGAGCACGCGTTCTGTAGCCCATCTCACACACGGCTGCTACTGAGTCCACCGGGGCTGCCAGAACACAGGACCACAGCCTGGGCAGCCTGAACCACAGAAATGAGTCGTCTTGCGGTTCTGGAGGCTAGAAGTCCAAGGTCAAGGTGTTGGCATGGCCACCCTCCCTCTGAAGGCTCTGGGGAAGGATCTGTTCCAGGCCTCTCCTGGCTGGTACATGACCATCTTCTTCCTGTGTCTCTTTGCATTGTCTCCTGTCCATTTGTATCTCTTTGTCCAAGTCCCCACCCCCTTTTTTTATGTAGGCTTCATGCTCAGCATGGAGCCCAACACAGGGCTTGAACTCACGGCCCTGAGATCAAGACCTGAGCTGAGATCAAGAGTCAGACGCTTAACCGACTGAGCCACCCAGGTGCTCCCCAATTTCCCCTTTGGATAAGAGCACCCGTCACACTGGATCAGGGCGCACCCTAATGACCTTTGCCTTAACTTCATCAGTTCTGTGAGGACCTATCTCCAAACAAGGCCATATTCTGAGATATTGAGGGTTTGGACTTCAACATAAGAGCGGGGGGATGCAATTCAACCTCTAACAGTCACAAAGGTCATTTTGCTAAGTTTTCATCTCCCTGCTCAAAATCTTTCAGGGTCCTGTCGTACAGACTTAAGTCCAAATTCCTCACTTCTGTTCAGGCCCTCCCACAATCCTGTTTCAACGTATCATCATTATTTTCTCTCCCTCCATGCCCTATAGTCCTCTACATGGCAGTCCACCTGTATTTCTTCTCAAATTCCAAACATCCCACACTTTCCTGCTTGCACGCCCACGCTCGTGAGGCTCCTTCTGCCTCAAATGCCCTCTTCCTCCATGTCCACTGGCCCATCTCAGGCACCCTCTCCTCCACGACGCCTTCCTAGTTCCACTCAGGCATATCTCCTCCTCCCACAGGGCTTCGTGTTGTGTGCCTGGCTGACAGGGAAGGATCTGATCATTGTATTACAACTATTCTGTGTACCTTGCTGCTAGCCTGTACCATCTCGTGGAGTCAGGACTTAGCCACCATCTCCTAGCACCTTTTCTTTTCTAACTTCCCCCAACATAGTTGCAGGTACCTTTTATGAACACGTAGGAGGAAAAAAGAGATATTCTGCTATAGATATCAATAAGAACACCTAAGGGTCATGGGAGGCAACTCTTGTCATAAGAGTATGCCCCTGAAGCATGGATACACATGAATAGTGGAATAAATAAGGACTGGATGTATCATCTAAGATTGGTGGTTTGTGGGCACGGTGAACAGGCGACAGTTATTTTTATTAAGAAATTCCCTTTGTCCTCATCATTTTTCCCTCCTGACAGAAAAATTCCATGAAGTTCATTTCTAAAGAAAAGTAAATATCCAGATGGCCAGAGGAATGACCTTTCTCTAATGGAGGGGATGAATTTGTTATCCAGCCAAATGTTTGAAATTCTTCTACCAGCATGCATAATTGAGAGAGATGTGTTAATTACCCTTAAGTGACAGCTGGTAGGACTTCCTAGACAACTCTGTGAGGAGTATTGATCTAGGATCATTGTAAGTGGCTGTACTATGGGGCTATAAAGGTAAGTCCCTCGCAACAATTTTTGAATGGGCAGGTCTGCGCAGTTCTCTATGAACTGGGACCTGCAGGCGTTATGGTAGCTGGCCAATGCTTATCAGGCAACAAAAAAACCAGTGTAGCTCTTTGCATGACATTTTGATGAGTGACACAGGGAAAATCCCAAAGACATAATCCCTATTATTATAACAGCTCTGTGGGTCAAAATGGGCTGTTACCAAAGAGAAAGACAATTCCAGAAAGTGAAGTTGACGTCTTCCTTTTACCCCCTATGGCTGTGAATCTATAGCAATAATCCACATCACGGACTGTTATTTAAGGGAGATGAATGCACATCTCTTGACTCAGCACTGCGGACATTTTGAAGAGGAAGTAAAAAATACAATCCTTGCCCTAAAGGAGTCACCGTCTTGGCATTGATGGAAAATAATTTAATTCTCTAAAGTCTTTTCCAGAGTCAAGATTTTATGATTCTATGATCATGAAAGGAGAACTGTTTTGTCTTTAAACAGCAAAAAATGTCATGAATATTCTTTTATCTTAAAAGCAACAGATTCCCTGACTAATATAATTTGCCATATTGCTTCTACATTAAATTGCTCAGTTTTTATATCACAAATCTGAGCAAGAGAGCTTTTGGGTTTACTTTTCCTTTTCCTGTTGCTGACTAAATATTTTTTTCTTTCACCTGGAGTCACATGAAATATGGAATTACCTGACCTCTCTGAAATCCAATATAATGGCATGTCAGCTTCTAAAGTAACCACTTGGTTGTTTATTCATACATTTCTGGAAAAACTATCTGGTTTTGGTTTAGTCTAGGGAAAACACATTCAAGTTTTTTCCCCCCTTAGAATGTGTAGAAGAAAAATATACATCTCTTTTAAACAACTGGAATCATTTAAGGCTTTGGCACACACAATGGAAAAATCAGTGGAAGTAAAAAGTTGAAAGGTAAAGCTTGCCTCCACAAGTGTCAATAAATTTAGGTCCACCAAGAAAAATAAAAGGAAGATCTTTGACAACAAACTAGCGTGGCAGCTCAAATAATCCATCAATCAATTAATATGGTTTTATTGAAGATACGCTGTATGTTGAATGCTGGGAGGTAGGATCCTTAAGATTTAGGCATCCTCTCCATCCCTCAAAAGAGTTTTCGATTTAACTAGGAAGATAACAGGAACATGCACAAAACAAATACTGAATAAGATGCTATGTTGACAACAAGAATCAAGATTCTAAAGGGCTAGGCGTGCTGGAGGACTCATGACCATTGAGTGATCTAACCAAGGTTGAGCCTTCCTATAAATTCCAGAAGTCTTGTTTGAGAACCCATCCAGATATGCTTCCCAGCTAGAGGAGAAAGTCCTTGAGCCTTGTTCTTGTTGCTTGGCAACCAATATCAGTCTCTACGGAGCCCCAGGAGACCAATGTCCAAAGGCTTTCTACTTACCATGCATGTTTTTTCCACATGGAAAATAAGCTAATAAGTAGGACACCTATTTTTCTCCCTCCCTTCCTGTTGTTGGGAATCCCTTCAGGTTTTTCTGAAAGCATTTGCTACTTTGTTCCTTGCTCAGAGGGAGCAAAAGTTAAATGAGGATCACCAAAGAGTCGGCTTCCCATTTATGTCCCAGGCATTTACACTGGTGGTCCAAGGCCAGACTCCCTATAGTGCCCACAAATCGCTGCAATATCATGTGATATGAATCACTTAAGTTACAGCGGTGGCAGGAAGAGGCCATCACCATTTAGTCTCAGATGGTAATTAGAGGGTCTACAAATATAGGTCTTGAAGGAAAGGCAAGGCACGGGGAGGTATGGCTTGGACAAAGTGGTATCGGGTGAGAAAGAGAAAGTGCCCAACATTGTCAAATACTGCTGAAAGGTCAAGGAAAATTAAAAGTTGCAAAAATGATCAATGAATATGGCATTTAAATAGTTACTGGTGATCCGTTCAAGGTTCATTTTGGTGGAGTACTGGGAACCACAGTCAAGTCGCAAGGCAGAGAACAAGGGTTGGGAAGTGGTTATAGAAATGTTCTCTATGATTCCCCCTTCCTCTGTGTAAAGAGACAAATGGAATATGTGCAGACCAGCAGCGGAACTTGCTCAGTCAGCACGCCTCCATGCTTGAGGCAGAGAAAGCCCCACTGGAATTCTGTTCTGTTGTTTTCCCTTAAGCAGTGCATGCGTGCACACAGGCATGAGCGTGCATGCACGCACCCATGCGCGTGTGTGTGTGCGTGCCCCTGCACATGTGTGTGCATGCAGGCATGTGGGAAGGGATGCGTTCCTTCTATTCCTTTCCTGTGCCTTCTTCACCTCTTCCTCTGCCTAGTCCCTCTTAGAAATGTAAATGATGATGGAGGAACTTTCTGTCAAATGTCTTGAACTCTTTGGGAGAAACCTACTATAAGAATCTACAAAAACTATAGATAGCCTGCAGTTGCATGATTTGAAATTTTGAAGTAATGATTTAGGCTTTTAAATAGTTAACTTAAAACCATATCAACCCAATATTAGCTGAACACTGGGTACTGATCAGTTTTCCATTTGCTCATTTTGTCTGATACATGGCTAAGTCTAAGATTTCACTCTTATTTCCAAGTAATGTAATAGATTATAATTAGCTACAAGGGAATTCTCTTATTATAGTAATTTCTTAATTATGCATAGGGATAAAAAGAAAATTAAAGAATAATAGTAATCATCTAAAAACACACCTTAACCATTAGTTTTAAGTTCAACCCAGGAACTTAACTGGAATTCCTGGTAAGAAGTCAAGGAAGGAACCTAACTGGAATTTTACCTTTTTAGAATTTCTGTAAAGGTGAATATGAGCAGTTACTTGCTTAAGGGTGGGCTGGCAGTTAAAGAAGGAAGAATATGGGCAAAAAGCCCAATAGGACACAGAAGAGTGATTTTCAACCTTTTTTTTTTCAGCAGCAGATTTCCAAAGAAGGCTTATGCAGAAAACTAATATATAAATCAAATAGAAGGTAGACAAGTCAAACAGAGTTTCTCCACATTAAGCAGGGTTAGAATCCCTCTCACTTTCCTCCCCTTAGGGACTGTCCTGGAGGTAACAACATAGAATGTATTATTTTAGTTCTATATGGCAATGTATTTATTTGTAAGCATTTAGTAGTTTTCAAAGCACTGTCATTTTTGTCACATCATTTGATGCTTATGAAAATTCGATGAGCTAACAAGCAGACTAGATATTAGCAGTGTTACCATTTCATTGCAAATCACTTGCTTAAGGTCACCTAGCTTATCAATGGTATAGACCTGGAATCCAAAGCCAGGTCTTCAGAGTTCTTATAGTTGATATACCATAAAATCCTTCATTTGTCAGATCATTACACTCCTGGCTCAGGTCGGGTATATTGAAGAATTTGGACGACATACGAGAGGACAATAGCAAATATCCTTAAATTAAAATTAAAAGTAAATAAATTTGTTTTCATATGTTTGAGCTATGTAAAAAGGTACAAAAAATTTTAATATAAATTTTTAAATTACAGTTGGTATAAGCAATGATCAAATAAAAACCTCTCTACTTCGCCCAACGAGGTCAATCCCTACAAAGTTTAGGTAGATAAGATACATGACAAAGCTTTCTTCTCTGAATAACATAGAACTGTGTTTTCTAAATATGACTTTCCAACAGAATTAATCAGAGAACTTTTTTAATAATGCAAATCCTTGCTCCCTCAGTGGAAAATATAAACCAATAGGTCTAGACTGGAGCCATTTTCCAGATGTGGGGTTAGGTTTGTAAAACACATATAAAATCATAGAAGAGACCCAACTTCCCCAGTTACTGCCAGAGAGCGAGCTAGAAGTTTTGGGAGAGAGCTTTTCAGGCCACAACAGTATCATTTATTCAATTATAGCATTAAATTTATCCCAGTGACCCGAAAGAATCGGTGCATATCCAATTATGCCTAATTTATACCCTGGGATGTGCTGGTTCTGGCTCAATGTAAAATCCTGGTAGAATCGCAATTTAACAAGCCTGACAGGACATCAAAATTGCTATTTTGTTTCCAAACCTCATTAAGTGGAAGCCTACACTTTCCTATAATGTTCAGAGGGAATATACACTATTATTATTTTTCTATTTGTTTATGTAAGGCAAATGTTCAGCAAATACTTTATTGGAAAACAAGAACCAGTTCGAGAGAGTTGCTGTGAAAACAGGGCATTTACCACCCAAAGCAGTGGGTGCCCAAGAGAGTAAAGCCTTCATTGTCCTTTGTGGTTACAGCATTTAACAGAATGTAATATATTCTTTATGAATGTGACATGATTCAAAACATCATGGTAGCAGCCTGGGCAGGCTGCAGTGAACAGACAGCCGGCTGGCTGAGACACGCTTGGATTCAGAACCTTCCTTACACGTCCTCTGTCTGGAAAGTGTCGGATCATGACGCCCTCTTATTTTCCCCTCGGGTGCCACGACTTCTCCAACTCTTTTGCTGTCACCTGTCGTTTCTCCTGGCCTCTATTTGTGGGCAGCCCTGCTCCCCGGACTCCAGTGCCCTCCTCTTCTGACTCCACTTGTTTTTCCTTGAGGGGTTGGCATCAGCCTCTTGACTTCTGCCCCTCAAATGGGCATGGTGGCTCCAGTCCCCAGATACTCAAGAAATTTCTTCCTGAACATACACCTGCCACCTCACCCCACAAAAAACTTATTGTGCCCAATGCCTACCCACACATTGTTCTCCCTGACGATTCCCCCACTTCTGGGAATGGCATTGTGATTCCTCCCCATGCCCAGGGCTCAAGCTTGAAGCTACGTTTAAAGCAATGCAATGAGGCACGAAAGGCAGCAGATTGGGGGACGCTCGGGGCACGGTTTGAATCCCTGCGCTGCTACTCAGGTGCCATAGAATCACTGGAAATCTCTAAACCCATCTCCTCAACCACAAAATAGGAAAAATAAGGTCTTTCCCACAAATTTATTGTGGAGAGGGGCGCTTGGGTGGCTCAGTCGGCTAAGTGTCCGATTCTTAATTTCGGCTCAGGTCATGATCTCAGAGTCGTGAGATCGAGCCCTGCATCAGGCTCCACGCTCAGCCTGGAGTCTGCTGGAGATTCTTTCCCTCTGCCCCTCCCCCCCCTCATTTTCTCTCTCTCAAATAAATAAATCTTAAACAAAAGTTATTGTGGAGTTTGATGATATGACCACTGACATGTGCCTGGACTAAGTGTCCTCTCTCTCTTTTCCTTGACTTCCTTTTTGCTCTCAGTCCGTAAGCCCTTCCTGTGAATGCTCTCTTCTTCCTTTCTGTTCTATTATTCCTGGAGCCAACAGACGCCGGAGCCTCATAGAGTATGGACTCCACACCAGCCTCCCGGGAGTTTCTCTGGCTTCACTCTACTGACCTGTTTGTGCCGGCTGTATTAGGGTTGAAATCCTTGGCATGGGACTCAGCTCTGCCACCTACCAGCCATCAGAAACATGGAAATTCTCTGTAGGGTTCAGTTGCTGCATCCACAAAATGGGCACGAGCTCAGAGGGTTGGTAGTGAGGATTAAGTGAAATAATGCTTTTCAAGAGCCTGGCATGGTGCTGGCCATATATTAATAGTCCAGAATTGTGAGACACAGTCTTTTTTTCACTTGCAATTAGTCCTACATGCTGTTACCAGACTACAGGTTGTAAACCTCAATTGTATCCTTTCATTCTCCTGCTCAAGGAACTCCGAGGCTTTCCCCAGGGCATCGCGCCTCCAACCAAAATAGCTTTAGGAGAAAGTATGAAGTATGCCATTTGGCATTCGGGTTCTCCGTAATACAGGGTCCTCCTGACATATCTTTCTAATTGATTGGGATTCTCTTCTCCCATTTGATCAGAATAATGAGGCCCTTCTAGAGGAAAGCTCTTCAAACAGCATTTGGGACTTGTCTACGGCGTGGGTCCGAGAATGAAAGAAGGGGACCTACTATAGGAAGAGAGCTTTTGCTGAGGCTCTCCAGCTGAGTGGGGCCTCACGAGGAAGAGGCAAATGACGACGTCTGCAGTACCAGGGAGAGACAGCTGAGCAATCTCCAAGGCCAAGGATGTGCTAGACAATCTCTGCAGAAACCCTGAGGTATTTCAAAGGGCGCAACCTCCCAGAAAACATGGCAATACTGTCACCTCGTGAAGAACTGAGAAAGGGTCCAACCAGAAGAAATGTGACAGAAGTAGCAGAGCTTCCTTTAGAGCCCCCATACGTCAGGGACACGAAGACCCTGCCTGTTCTCGCTCTTAGTGACCACAAGTAGCTTGGAGCAATGCAGGGCTCTCAGCACCATTTGCTTATAGGCCGCGGGTGTTTTCTGCCAATGAAACCCCTTTTCTAAACTGGTTAAATTGTTAAATTGGGCCAGTGGAGCTGGACTGACTCATAGAGCTTCTTTCTCTCTCCCGGGGCTGGGGGAGAACTCAATGCCAAGCAAAGCATGATACAGCATTTCCTACCAGGAACTCAATCTTCCTGTACCTGAGCGCTCAGACACCAGGGTGACCTCAGCCCCAAATCATATGGAATGACATCCTGCGACTCAACCCGCTCGCTTCCCTTCCCTCAGCAGACCAGACTCAGCTCCATCCCATTACATTGCCCCTGCTTTTTCTCCTGTCTGAAAGCTCTCAGACACAGTGAGGTAATGAGAAACCAGACAAATCTAGATCTATCCCGAAAATATATAGGTCTGGACACCAATTGCTCCTGTTCCACTTACTACCTCTGAGACCCTGAATTACTATTATAAGAGCTCTTTGTCTCAGTTTCCTTATCTGTAAAATTAGGCTCTCTACCTTAATGATGTGTTGTAAGGATAAGTGGAATAATGCATGCAACATTACCTGGCAAAGTACACAGCGTATAGTAGGTGAACAATAAAGGACCCCTCCATCCCTCGAATACTTGTGAATGGTTTTATGTCTTGACGACTACCACATATGCCTGGGGGCCCAATTCCAGTCTCATCTCACTGAGAGGTCTTTTCTTAAACTTCCTGCCCCCGTCCCCATTCACCATTCTGAAGTCCTTCTTACCTTAATGGCTGTTCCACTAACTTGGGCATATCCACTGCCACTGGTACTCATCATTCAGACACCGATGTGCTGTTTGGCCAGTTAGACAGACCTTCTGAAGGGGAAGGTTAGTGTCAACCAAAATTTTCTCTCATCACTTCTATTTCCTACTGTAGCTCACATTGTTATAAATGCTCAATATATTTGCATGAGTTACAGAGTCAATGGGCAAATCTCAGTGCAGGGACAAAGGCCAGGGGCAACCTATCTTTTTAATACAATTACAGTCCCGTAGGTGTTGAGCTTCCAAAACTTAGGGCATTTCAATGGTGGCTAGCATGGATGGATAGTGGAGTAAAGATATCGGAGGTAAGGAGTAAGATGAAGAGAAAGGCAATATTGCACGAGTTATGAGAGGTCAGGTGGAGGTCAAGCGGGCTGCAGGGAGCTATCACCCAGAGTTGGACAGATTAGGCAACTGACCTCCCTGCCTGTCAAGCTGTCTTAATCTCTCCTACTCATGTTAGACAATTCCAAGAACACTGAGAAAGCAAAGATTTCCTTTGACATGCTGCCTCATCCTTACCTGAGAGTAGAACTTCATGTTCCCTCTGTTTTCTATTTGTGTTAAGTTCTCCATATGGTGGAGGAGACAGCTAGCTGTCCGCCAACATTATTCCCTTTCACTTTCACCCTAATACTCTGTGGTTGGATATGTGGTCATCTAGCGGGGGCCTGCATTGCTGACCCCCCTTGCTATAAGGGGTGGATGTTTAGCTAAGTTTTCACCAAAAGATTGGGAGTGGAAAGGATGTGTGCTATCTCCAATTTGGGACCCTTGAGATAGCAAGTGGGCTTCTTCCATATTTTCTCCTTTCCTTTATGGTCAGGACTTGGATATAGCAGGGACCCAGCCTTGGCCATGCAGATTCTGAGACTCTAAGATTTAAAGAATTGCAGAGCCATGATATGGGAGGAGCCCCAGCCCTGAATGACTGTGGAGCACCCACCACATCCTGTATGAGAGTGACATGAACTTCTTGTTCATTGGTCTATGTCATGTGGTTAAAAGTCGTAGGATGACCGTAGGATGATCGTGTCTCTGGTTACAGCTTAGCTGTTGCAACTCAATTGTAGCGTATATATGACATTAGATACAATCATATTATCTATTATATAACATAACATGTGCTATAACGTACAATGTGATATACAATACATATATATAGAAATATATCTTTTGGAATGCATTTTAAGTACAGATTATAGTGTACAGAATATTGCAACTGGCTTTTTTTTCCTACTAAATAATGTGTTTTGGAGATTTTTTCCAAGTTAGATGTGTATGTGTTTGATACAGCAGACAAACAGAGTGGTTCCCCACCTCATTTTTTTATGGGTCACGTGTACTTTGTAGTATCAGGGGTGCATAGTTTATTTAACCCTCCCTGGATGACCTTATTGATTAGTTTGGTGATTGTTTTTACTCTTCACTGTTACTAATACTACTGACATGAACACCCTAGTCCATGCCTTTTTATTCACACATATAGGTATTTCTTTAGTAGAAATATCTAGAAGTGGAATTGCTGACTTGAATACTATCAGCATTTACGAATATAATTTATATTTCCAAATTGTCCCCCAACAAGTCTAAGACCAATTTATATTTCTATAGCATATGGGAGTGCATTATTCTCTGTAACACTTTCAATATTAGGAATCTTTAATTTTGCCCCCCAATGGGGAAAAATGGAGAGAGAAGACTATTAGAGAAAGAACCAGAAAAATCTAGAGCTGCAATTTCGTGTGATAAACCACCCAATGCCTCGATGATCACACTTCGTGAAACTGAGACACGTGGACTATTCTGATGATCACAACAGATTGCTGCCTTTCTTCCAAACCTGCCAGGTTTGCGACGAGTTAGGCACTTCACTACGCTCTTGTACTCAGGATTACAGTCTGCCCACACATGCCTGCTTACCATAATGACCTTCCTTATGAGGATGAGTCGTAACACACCAGTGAGTTTGTCTTTACATGTTAATAATGTAAATAAATTCTGTTGAGGAGACTAAGCCGCGATGTCCCAGTAGCTGAAGCCCCACTGCAGATGCAGGGGGCAGGCAACCCCTTCTTTTCACTTTTTTATTTTAAAGCTCTTTATTTATTTACTTGAGAGAGAGAGAGAGAGAGAGAGAGAGGGAAAGGGAGAGCATGGAGGGAGAGGGAGAAGCAGACCTCCGCTTGAGCAGGGAGCCCAATGCGAGACTCGATCCCAGAACCCTGAGATCATGACCCGAGCTGAAGGCAGATGCTCAACTGACTGATCCACCCAGGTGCCCCCAGGCAATCCTTTCTTGGCTGTGCATTCCCCTCTGGTTTTCCCAGCACAAGCAGGAGGAATAAAGTTTTCCATTTCTGTTCCCCCCCCGCCAATTATTTTTTAGGAAAGTTGATAATTTACATTATTAATAGGTTTGGGCTAAATATTCACCAGTATAAGCTAATTGTGCTAAGTCCTTGAAACAAAACCATATTGGTGAACGATAGACGGAAAAGTATCTCCGGAGCGGGCCTGAGATAATTAGAGAATGACTGTATAGAAGGAAAGGCTTGACTGGTGTGATGTAAAGGGAAGAATAACATGGGTTGACATGGGGTCAAGTCCTAAATGGTCCCAGTTATGTGTGATTTTGCATAAAATCCGGAATTGTGCTAAGTCTCTGTTTCATGTCTTTCAGAGGTGGCATATCTAATGAGTGCCTACCATGTGCCAGCCTCCATTCTAGGTGCTTGGCATATGGAAGAAAGCAAAACGAGGTTCTTGCCCTCAAGGAATTTATATTCTGGGGGTGAGGGAGGGGGAGAGACAGACACCAAGCGATCAGAAGCACTGATGTCTTCACTGATTCAGGAGTTACTGAGCTCAAACTTTGTGCCGAAGACCCTTCCAGGACTTGTTTTGAGAATCCTGCCTTCCAGGATTGTTTGAAGGATTACATGTAATACCCAGACAATGGCTGGTACAGTTGACAATGTGTAGATATGCTCAGAAAATGGAAGCCATGCTGCTGCTGCTCATTTTCTTTCATTTGTCTCTTCTCCTTTCAAGAAACATTTTATTTATCTATCCATTTTTTAAAAATTCTTGAAGGTGTGTATGTGTTTATTGCTGTTCTTTTTACAGATTAGCATTTTGTCTTAATTCTTGTTTTAAAAGTTACTTCTTTGAGGGGGTGCCTGCGTGGCTCAGTCGTTAAGCGTCTGCCTTCGGCTCAGGTCACGATCCCAGGGTCCTGGGATCAAGCCCCACATCGGGCTCCCTGCTCGGCGGGAAGCCTGCTTCTCCCTCTCCCACTCCCCCTGCTGTGTTCCCTCTCTTGCTGTATCTCTCTCTGTCAAATAAATAAATAAAATCTTTAAAAAAAATAAAAAATAAAAGTTACTTCTTTGGGATGCCTGGGTGGCTCAGTTGTTAAGCATCTGCCTTCGGCTCAGGTCATGATCCCAGGGTCGTGGGATCCAGTCCTGCATTGGGCTCCTTGTTAGGCGGGGAGCCTGCTTCTCCCTCTCCCTTGCTCGTGCTCTCTCTCTCTCAAATAAATAAAAAAAAAATCTTTAAAATAGGAAATAAATAAAATAATAGTTACTTCTTTTTTGAAATGGTGAGCAGAACCACCGTTATAACTTCACCTACAACTGCATACAGACCTCTGGGTATCCCTGTGGGAGAATGAATAGCCGGACTCCTCCTTTGATCTGCAGCAGGGGCTTTAAGCAGAGCATATTCTTTATTGTCCTATAATGGCTTGATGGATGGTCCTCACAGGGCTTGCTCTTTAAGCAAATGACAATCCAATAGGGAGACATGGAAGATGGAAACGAATGGAACCAGGCAAAAGGACAGAGATGGGCTGAATAAGAATACAGGTGGCCTCATGGAGTCAGAGAAGGAAGACTCAGAGATGGCATGTTCTACCCTCTGAGCCACAACTACCACCTGCATTTTCCTAGTCAAGTCTGATTAAGTTTCCCTGACCTCCCCCAATGCCCAGTCTGAATTGGCCAGCTCCCAGCATGCTTCCAGAGCACATACCCTGGAACTTTCCATGCTCCAGGACACACAGACACTGTTCCCAGTACTTATCAACACCAGATGATGGTTACCTCATACTCATTTCTGAATCTACCCCGCCCCCACCCCCACCCGTCAAACTATCACCAACATGACGTCTTCACTGCTGGATTCTCTATGCCAAAGACAGTACCTGGGACATATCAGGCTTCAGTACATTTGTTTCATGAATGAATGAGGCAGAGACAGAGAGAGAAAGTAGAAAAGGTAACAAGTCAAAGGCCTAGAGGGAAGGCCAAGGACAAAATGAATCTCCACCAAGAGTGAAAAGCAACATAGACCTTCAAACGGTGACTGTTATTCAACAGTGCTGATAGACAGAAAAGCCCAAGAGAAATTTGGGAAAAGGCAGGGCCACAGAGAAGACCTCCAGAGTGGGATGACCTCTCCCATCAGAGGAGGTGAAACTGGACTCTTGCCTTCCGAAATCCACTTGTCTCTTCACCTAGTCTATGTTCAGCCATTTAAATGGACCTACTGTCTAAACGGCGATGAGCCAGGTTCACATCATGCTTTATCTATCAATCAAGCCTTTCTTAGTTACATGGAGTCAGACTTGATATTTGGGGCCAAAGATCTAGAGATCTTCTGTGGGTCTAGGCTTCTTCATTTTCTAATATATACAGTGAAATACTCAAATAGAACATCTCAACTAATATATTTTTCTCTTTACAGCACCATTTGCAACTACCTGCAAATTTAAATGATAAAGAAAATTGATGGCATCATCTTTATTATCTTATTAAGCCATACTTCTGTTGGTGATGATTCACTAGAGTGCCAAGAATAGGTACACTGAAAATTTCTATAGCATATTAACGTGTTAAGCATCACACCACACTTACTTAGTTCCTGATATAATTTTGAGTTTCCTCTGGGGGAAAAAACAGTTCTGGATTCCTTTTATAAAG
This sequence comes from Eumetopias jubatus, assembly GCF_037043125.1. Taxonomy (NCBI): domain Eukaryota; kingdom Metazoa; phylum Chordata; class Mammalia; order Carnivora; family Otariidae; genus Eumetopias; species Eumetopias jubatus. The sequence continues at coordinate 181,043,604 of NW_028274809.1, read as the reverse complement.
AAACCACCTTGAAAAAGCTTTCAGATACTCAAAGACGTGAATCTTGCTCCATTCCCTTGTGTATATCTGATTTAAAGGTTAATAAGTAATTAGGAAGAACACTCATCCAAAAATTACCAATTAATATACCATCATTTTCATTAAAATGCTATTAATTATATTGTTGTACAAATGTCCTAGACTGGCTAATAAAAAGTTACCTAAAGCAATTCTAAATCTTTTGGGGAGAGAGAGAAATTAACCAAAATCAATCACTTTTGAAAATTATGATTTGGGTTTGAGAGGTCAAACAAAAGAGGGTGTTAAAATCAAAAAAACAATCAAAGACCAGCCTTGAAAATTTCCTGAGCAGACAAAACCAGGTTAGTCATACAAACAAAGTTTAATTTATCTTATTTTGCAAGGTTAACTTGACCTGGATCACTTCTTGCTTATGTCTCTGAACATCATAAGCAAAATGTGAACTGTTTCCCAAGGTTGAAGGGGGGTAACCACTGACGAGTTCTTTATCATTCAAGAAACTTCTAGTATTGTAACCAGTCACTGTGAAGAATAATCTGCTTTCTCACACTAGAAGCTACTTTACAACGCACCCCTGAGCCTCACTGTTTTGGTCTGGTTTGCAAACTGTCTTTTTGGTTGTGTGCACAATAAACTTACACTAATGACTACTTCAGCAATTCGCTGGTTTTACTTCTGTTATTTATGAACTTTTGACAAGGGGAAATGAATGCCTCCATTATTTAGTGTGGATAGAATCTGACATTGACAGGGTTGCATGTTTTATTTTATGCACCCAGTCATTATCACTAAGAAAACCTACCTAGTAAGATATCTTGGCAGATATTTAATGTGGAAATTTGACAAATAGCAGTTCTTTGTTCTTATAATGTAAAGCAGCCCTTTATAAATGAGATCAAACTTTGAAACTATCCACATATATTTTGTCACTTTCTAGGAGACTGTGATTGGAAAGTTATGATTAAGTTCTTATATATTATGTTCTTTACCTTAAATGCTGGTGTTAGTCACATGGTAGAAATCCACAGAATTCCGAAGTTGGAGAGCTCATGATTAAAGTTGTACCATCACTCTAAGGACTCCACTAGATTTCATTTTACTTAACAGTTTTACGGATCTCCAAATTATTCTGCTCTCACCCTCTTACCCTGTTGCCTTCTGTATGGACCAAACATCTATTTCTACTGTGTGCATTTGGGCTAGGCTAGGCAGTTGGCGGGTGTTCGGTAATGATTAGAACTGGGTAAAGCTGCAGCTCAGAACCATTTTGATACGTAACAAGCTATAACAGGAATACTTATCATCAATGAAATGAACCAAGTGTGGTATTAGGAACTACACAATCAACCCAGACACAAACTAATGATTTTCCATTGCATCACAGATATTTGCTGGTTGCCAGGCAACCAAATATTCCAGCACTGATACCAGGGAAAATTTCTCTTGCTAAGCTTGGATTGGCCATTTAAATAATTAGTTCTGCCCGAGACTGCCTCTCAATATCCCGGACATAGAACTTTTTAAAGGACACAATACAAATCCCAAGCTTGCATTATTTGCACAGCTCCTGAGATGGGAACTCTTACCCTCCAGGCATGTTCATCTATCTCTTACTCATGTTGAACGAATACCTGTCTTCACTCTTTCCATAGAGCCAGTCTACCTCTTCTTCATCATTCCCACTCTGAATATTTGGAGAGGGCTATCATGTTTTCTCTGAATCTTTCTTTCTTCAGAGTAAACATACCCAGGCCATTTACTTACTCATTCCCATTGCTTCACGTCCCAATTGCAGAGCACTCTCCCTTCCCAGTGGCGCCAGGAGCAACAATTGGGATGGGCTGCTATTGTTTTATAGTTTATAGTTATGGTTAATCACTTGGGGGCTGTTGTGTTGTTGGATATTCCCATTAAAATGGGCACAGGAATAAGAAGTCAAAGGGTATGGGACAGGGGCCTGATCTTTTTTATCCTGACTTGGGCAATGCCACCTGTGAGACACCATACTTTTGTGCCTTTATTGGAACCTTGGAAGACAAATGGAAACTTTCAGTAAGACCTTCAGGGATGCTTCCTAGGTTTATGCAGCGTGAGAACAAACAGCTTCAGGGTGTGATGAGATCATTTGGAGTAATATTTTCTAAATTTGGCCCTGCATATGAAACACTGGAGAGCTTCTAAAAATACAGATTCCTGGTATCTATACTCAGACTTACTGAGTAGATGCTTCCAGAAGTCCCCAAGGGGGAAAAAAAAAAACATGTGGAAGCCACAGATATGGAGTATCCAACGTGACGGTCAGTCATTCCTTTGAGCTGATCTCTACCTAGCCTGGAAAGCTCTTTTCCATGACAGATTTTGGCTGCCTTTTGCAGCCCATACTTCTTTTTTCTGAAAAAGGCTCTTTGAAATAATTAGTGCCAAATAGTTTAGTATTTAGTTGTTAATTTTGTGTGGCTCTTAGTCTCCCCTGTTATTTTATAAAACCCATGAGAGCTGGAACTACATCTTATGCATCCATGTCTCTCGAGGAATATGGCACAAGATTGGACAGCCATGGATGGGTTGGTGAGAGGTTTGCGGGGCAGTGGAAGAAGAAGTTCAGAGTCAAAAGGGAGAGAGATGAGAGAGGCCAGCTAGAGAAGTTTAAGATGAAGGAGATTAAAGAAGCCTTTCTTTTGAAAAGAGTTTCTTCTGCATTGCACTTGTGGCCTGCTACCAGATGTAAGTGCTAGAGTTCATGGAGGACGTTGGTCTCTGCCCTCACATCACACTTGATCTTTGGAGACACCAGGCAGTCATCCACAAGACGATGTTATATAAACATGGCCATAGGAGGCCTAGGATTTCCCACGTTTCCAGCCCACCTGGAGCACCAGAGGTAAATGAATTCTCTCTTCTGGTGCAATTCTACCATCTGACAAAGTATACAGTGAGGATACCTTAGGCCCCTGATAAAAGTTCCAAAATAAGCATGAAGGGGTTCCTTGGACAGTTACGTAGGCTTGTTAAAAAATATGAAAGACACGTGAGATTCTAAAATTAATTCAATCTGGATGATACAGACTCTTGAATGATCTTGGGGCCTGACCTCCACCCACAACTCCTTCTCCAGGCAGAGTGGCCTTCTCACCAGGCAAATGGGAACATTTCATCCTCTCGTGTAAATCTTCGGACTCAGACTCCTCCATGGTTTCTCTCCTGGTCACTGTCTCAGGCCCCTCTCCCCCGACAGACTGATCGAGCTCTGGTCACCCTGCCTCCTGTTTCCAGAAAGAGGGAAGTACTTTTATTTCCAGGCTTCAGGGCTCCCTTTCCCCTGTGCCTGGCGAAGCTTTTCTCTCTCCACCTGGCTGCCACCTCCTGGTCCTTCGGGTCTCTGCTCAGAGAGCAGCTCCTTGAAGAACAAACACATCCCAGGCCACCTTTCCTGCTGAAATTTTTCCCCGATCACATTGGGTTCTATCCAAGTTTATTTCCTGCTTAGCACTTCTCACGGCTTGAACATAATTGAATTTTTCTTCTGGGGGTGGGGGGTGGGGTGGGTACTGTTTCTGGCCATTTGTTTTCTGTCACTCTCACTAGAACAAAAACCCTGTGAGGTCCAAAAACTGTGCTGAATTTATAACCAGCTGTATTGCCAGGGCCTGGCCCAATGCCTGCCACTCTGTGGGCACTCAGGATTTCCTGAATTCACAGCAGTCTGGATAAGTTGTGATTCTTTGATTAGTTTGTTTACTTTCCTTTTGTTTCCTCTACTCAACTGTGAGTTTCCCGGGAACAAGGTGCCTGCGTCTTGTTTAAAACACACAGTGTTTAGCACTCAGCGGCGGGCCAGTGAGGGCTCTAGAATAAATAAATGAACAAAGATAGTGAAGTTCTTGAGGAAATGAAACTTCTTTCTCTGTGGCTTTATATACCACTCCGAACATCTGGATCTACTGGAATTCTTCATTAAGAATTCTGCCATCCCAATATTTTCCCGCGATCACCATGCCTGTTAACAACCAAGTGCCCAACTGGAGCAGAAGAGAAGCGATATGAATTAAATTTCTCAAATGAGGCTGCTGATGATTAATTTTACATTCCGAGCATCTGGGTCAGTGCTTCGTTTCATGGCAGGTGTGGAAATAATATCTTTGGTGTCATTATTAACGATTCTACAGAGAGGGCTGGAAGCACTTGAAACGTTCTTCTGAATGAGATTTGAGATGTGGACAAGACAGGTATTTTTAAAAAGCCTAGATATGCTGTATTCTCTTTTTTAACAAAGATGCTTTTATATTAAGATGGCTCCTGAATGTACCTTGGTATCCGTATCCCTCATTCAGTCGAAAACCAAAAGCGATATTTTTTTAAGAATACAAAATGTCACTTAAATAAGATGACAGTAGACTAAGTGAAACATAAACGTGACTCAAGCTGAAACCAGTCATTGTGTCTTGCTTCAACTGCATTAAAACCTCTGACTCAGTGTCCCTTCCTCCTTCTCCTGTAACATCTCATCTTCAAAGGGGCTCACCACCCATTATCCATTCCATGACCACCACCTCAGTCATAAGAAAACAGTCTCATCAGACATAGCCCCAAGAGGCCGGTGGGTCGGGAAGGATGGCCAGGTATGGCTGATCACAAATAACTATGTCAACATCCACCCCCTGAATCCCAAAGGTAGGTGCTTGGGGCGGGGGGCAGGATCTGTCCTCTATCAGTTTCATTCTTCTTGGTCATGACGGTGCTGAGAAAGAGTAATAGAGACTAGACTATAAGCTTTGAGCCAAAGGAAATGGAACCCAACCAAGTGGAAAGACTATGCTACTTAGTATTAGCAGGTCAGTTCACGAGGAAATTGTAAATCAGGTGCAATCTGTCATTGGGGAAGGTCCCCAAGAGGAGCACTGGCCTCCCCAGCTCCAGAGCGAGTCCCTCTGTGATTTAGACCTTAGCACTGGATATCTGCTGCCTTTGGATCCTTGGTGACTTGCTCCCGTACACTGAAACAGACATGTTGTAGGTCTGTTCCAGGTTTTAAAGTCTCTGGTCAGGCTCATTCCCCATCGCCCTCCAGCCACTCCCGCCCCCATGAAAATTTGCTTATTTGATAGATCTCAAGCTGTCCTCCTTTACCAACACAAAAAGGCCTGAGGAACTTCTGGGTTCCTCTCAGGTAACATGTGGACCTACCAGTGACTTTCTAATGACAAAGCTTTTCCTGTGTGCATGACTCAAACGAGTGAGTCTGATGGTGGTGAGTCAGAGTGGATGAGTAGGTCCCTACATTTGAATTTTATGGAGTAGTAATAATTCCTAAGAAGAATGGGAAACTGACACAGAGCTTCTCACTTTTTCTTCTGCTGAGTAAGGGTATTAAGGGAAAAAGAGCAATAAAACTCATCTATTAAGAAAACCTCTTTAGAAACAAAGGAATGGCTCAGATGGTTAAGCGTCTGCCTTCGGCTCAGGTCGTGATCCCAGGGTCCTGGGATCGAACCCCACATCGGGCTCCTGGCTCAGTGGGGAGCCTGCTTCTCCCTCTCCCTCTGCCTCTCTCCCTGCTCATGCTTTCTCTTCTCTCTCTGTATCTCTGTGTCTCAAATGAATAAATAAAATCCTTAAAAAAAAAGAAAAAAAGAAGAAACAATCTCTGAATTAAAAAAAAAAAGCTTTGCATTGAAAGAATTTCCCTTCATGAAATACAGTTATATAGTTTCCGTCGTTCAAGATGAATAAATTCTAGAGCCGTGCAGGACAACAGGGTGTCTGTAGTTAACAACACTGTGTCATGCCTTTAAACATTTGTTAAGAGGGTGATCTGGTGTCACATGTTCTTACCCCAATAAAAATGAAACAAAACTGAAACAAAAGTATTTCAGTATCCTTATTTTATAGCAGAGTAGTGGAAATGTTGCCCAGTACCACCATAAGTCTCTAACCAGGTTTTTGGGAACTGCTGAGTTGCCCACAGTGGCACAATGAGCCAATCCGTGAATTTTAATAACTCGTAGCTGCCACTTGTGAGCAAGTCTCCATGTGATCTATCTATCAGGGCAGCCAGAAACATGAGCATGACCCAGAAACACCTTTCAGGTTGTAAAGCAAAGAGCTTATTTGTACAAAGCCTTTAGCTTTGAGGTTTTATCTGTCTGTAGACTGACGGAAAATATTAAGCAGTAGGTAGCCAAGAAAGTGACTTGAATTTTGTCAGAGCAGTGGCATTTAAAAGTGTAAGACTTAAGGATACATTTATGCACTTGCAAATATGATGGGGCACCCCACAAGTGCTGGATACAAGGATACAGCAATGAGATCCCCACCTTACAGCCTCACCTGGTCATGGTGGAGACAGACCCAGAGGAGACACAGAGCTAGATCACATTTCTGAAGGATAATTTCTGAGCTGGCTTTTGTGGATAGATGTGTGACATTTGAGCCAAGTCCAGACCCAAGTCAAGACCTGAGGCTTGCAGCTACATGGGGGAAGAGCATTCCAAGTAGAGAGAGCAGCCAATGCACAGTGCCCTGAGGGACAAAGAGTCCAGTGTGCTAGGAGCTCAGGGGTGAGGAGAAGCGTGGTCGACTTACGGGGCCAGAGTGCAGCAGGGAACCAGGGCACACTGGGCCTGAAGGGCTGTGATGTAGGAAATGGAATGGACAGCAACTGGAAGGTTTGGGGAAGAGAGTGACGTGACCTACAGGTCACTCAGCTCAAGGAGGGAGTGGTGAAAGCCAGAGGTATTATATAGGCTGTTACAAAAGTCCATTCGAGACGTGGTGGTTTGGGCCAGCTCGGTCATGACAAGAGTGCTGGAAAGTGCTCGAATTTAGGATATCTTCTGAAGGCAGAGAACACTGGGCTTATGATGGACTGGATATGGTGGTAATAGGAAGAGAAGACTGAAGCTGGGTTTCAAGATGTTTTATTTGATCAGGTGAATAAACAGCACCATCTGAGAATAGGGACAATGGGAACAGTAGGTTGAAGGGGAAACCAAAAACTTATTAGTAGACACACTGAGTGGGAGAGGTCACTTAAATATCCAGGTAAAAATGTCGGGGAGGGGGCGATCAAATACATGAGTCTAGAGCTTAGGGGAGAAATCAGGGCCAGAGATAGAAATTAAGAAATATTCAGCATACAAAAGACGTGTATCACCATTGGGTTGGAGGAGGTCATCTAGGGAGTCCAGTTCTGTGGAATATGGGCCAGAAAGTACAAAGGCTCTGAGGCAAGATCACACTTGGTGAGTTACAAGGGTAAGGGGGTCACTGTGGATGGGAGGAAACACAGAACTGTTCAAAGACCAAGCCTGGAATGACTCCAGCATCTAGCGGTCAGAAGGAGGAGAACTCAGGAAGGAAGACAGAGCAGGAGCCGCCAGCGAGGTAAGGGGAAACCAGAGTGATTCACCAACACGATGCGCATGAAGTCTTCCAGGGATGATTCAGAGCAGGTGATAAATTCGGTCTGCCCTCTGTGATCGCTACCAATGGAAGAAGGGGTGTATGCTGTTCCCACGATCAATACTTGTTTCTTGGTTTTGAACAGAGGTTAAACGTGGCAGCCTATAGACGGAATCCAGCCTGTACGTGTGTTTTGTTTGAACTTCAGGGTTTACAAATATTTTAATTGGTTGCCAAAGTTTAGAAATTGGGAAACTTCACACCAAAATACTGCATCTCTGGTTCTTTTTTTAAAAAAAATCCCCAGGATTTGGGGCGCCTGGGTGGCTCAGTCAGTTAAGCGTCTGCCTTTGGCTCAGGTCAACCATCCCAGGGTCCCAGGACTGAGCCCTGCATGGGGCTCCCTGTTCAGCAGGGAGTCTGCTTCTCCCTCTTCCTCCGCCCCTCCTTCCTGCTTGTGCTCCCTCTCACACAAATAAATAAATAAAATCTTAAAAAAAAAAATCCCCAGGATTCTCAGAAGGCAGCTGTGTGTGTGGCTGATTGGCAGTTGCTATCTTCAGTGGGGTCATGAGCTCTTCATTTTCCCCTCTGCAGCCTGCACTGGTCCCCGGGTTTCCCCAGCAGTGAGTGCGGAGTGCCTCACTCTTATTTCCTGCTGAGTCCCGCATATCTTGGTTTGCACATCTTGTTTAGTGAAAGAAGGAAGGAATGAATGAATGAATAAATGAATGAATGAATATTGATTGACAGGGCACCTGGAGCGTGCTCAGAGAGGGGAAATACACGATGAGCCGCAGGAAAGCCAGGGCTCAGATACAGACTCCCAGGTCAGGGCTTTGACTTTAAAATCTTTGCTTCGTATACTGTATTAAAAACGTCCTAAAATAAAACCGAAAGTCTGAATGAAAGGAGGAGGGGTCCTGAAAACAGGCTATTTTGAGAAAAAAAAATAGAATATTAAACAAATCACGGTAAATGTGTCTTTCTCCTTAAGCTTTGGTGAAAAAAATGGTTTCATGAGAAACTGCTACACAGACTAACAAAAGTTAGCATCACTGCCCAAGGCAAAGTGAATAATAAACAAATGTAATTATTAAAGAATATAATTAAAGTGAAAAGTGATATTTTACTCCATTTGGTTTTTGGAGAAAGTAAGTTTTGCCATTTTTCTCTGTGAATTATTTTTATCTATTTTTACGTGTTTTAAACGCAGATTACTGTAATTATAGAATGTCAGCTGATCATCTCTCTTCCTTCCACTCAGTACCAAAGACTGGAGTTTTTCAAGCCTCCTCTCTCTTGCCAACTCCGATGATGGCACGTGGCTATCCAGGGCAGGGTGTAGAGATGGATTCTGAAACCAATCTGGGCTGGTGAATTAGACTACAGTGTTTGATTTCTGACGTTTTCTAGGTTTAGATATTCTTCTTATGGTTGAACTATGTCTCCCCTCCACCCAAAAGATGAATTGAAGGATTAATCCCTGTCCCCCAGAAGGTGACTTGATTTGGAAGTAGGGTCGTTGCAGGTATTTGTCACTAGTTAAGATGAGGTCCTACCAGAAAAGGTGAGCCCTAAACTAATATAACTGGTGTCCTTATAAGAAGGGGAAATTCAGACACAGACTCAGAGGGAAGACCATGGAAAGAGAGACACACGAAGACAGACGTCTGAAGCTGGAGGCAGAGATTGGAGGTATGTTGCCATAAGCCAGAGAACAGACTGAGTTGCCAGAAACTAGAAGAGGCAAGGAAGCGGTCTCCCACAGAAGTGTCAGGGGGAGCATAGTCCCGCCAACACTTGATCGGACTTGCAGCCCCCAGAACTGACAGGTGAGACATTTCTGTTATGTTTAGCTGCCCTGTCTTTGGTAATTTGTTATGGCAGCCCTGGGAAATGAATACAGAGATTATTTTGTCTAACTCTTAATTTTAGACAGGTTTGAATGTAGGTTTCTCGATGGTAGACCTTGTGTCCCCAGGAAGGTGGCATCACTCACACATGCCACATGTGTGCTATCCCTAAGTAGGACACTGAGGCAGGTGCTACATTGCTTGAGAATCCTCCTTCCTTTGCTCACTAAAGGCACCGAAATGGATTCCACTTGCCCTTCACAGGAGCAATGGCCCTCCTTTTGTCCCAGAAGCTAGAGGTAAACTCTTTCTCTGCATAGACATATCTTGAGCATCAGTGCTAATCTTGGCCCCAGAGAAATAACCACAAAGTATCTTTAATGACCCTCTGGTCTTCTTGTGCCCACTTTCATGTGTGAGACTTCTCTGTAGACGAGAGTTTAACTTGCAGTCCATAGAGAGTTTCTAGAGGCCAACATGAAACCCTCGAGATCTTGAGATTTGTTGCAATAGGTCTGTATTTGGGGAAAAATTCCATAGTTTTTATTAATTCTTAAAGATGTTATACTTCCCTACAATCAGAACAAGAACGAAAAAGAAAGACTAAGGATCCTCAGCATGGTGGTCAGTATCAAGCTAAGGTTTTGTGCCTGGGGAACAAGGCATGGGGATGGAGTGAGCTGATGACCTGGGGCAGGGACGGGACGAAGAGTTTGGATTTAGATGTGTGGAACTACAGGCGAGTATGGACCACGCATATGGGGTGTTTGGTGGGCATTTGGAACCAGAGAGTTGGCAGGGAAAGGGCACACACCCAGAATGGCTATGGATGGGCACAGAAGTGGGAACTGAATGCTGAGTTGCAGACACCCTTTCAGAACTGATCACCGACCCAACCTAGGAGGGGCCACCACTGAGTCTTGGCGACTATCCACACAGGGGAGCGAGGAGAAGAAGAGGTGGTATTAGAGGTGAAACAAGAAGGAAGGTTGCAGTGGTAGAAGAACGAGGAGTGTACTGGTGGGGGGTGGGGGAGAGCAGGAGAGAATTGCAAAGGAGGGGCTGACCAGGCTTGCAGAACGAAACAGAGAAATTAAAGACAATGATGAACAGCCATGCAGAGAAGTTTGGGGTCTGAAGTTCAAGTTGTGGGGACTCCTTTGTTAATTTATGCACTCTGTGAATGGTTATTCTTGCCTTTCTGCTACGTGCCAGCTACCATGCTAGGTGCTTGGACACAGAGATGAGTAAGACGCAATCCTACCTTTAGGAAGCTTATGGGCTCATACAGGGACACACACTTATAGGGATAAACTGTTATATGGAGGTCTGAATAATGCCAGGAAGGGGCAAATAGCTGATTTGCCCTGGAGGGCAGAAGTCAGATGACAGGGAAATGGACCTCTTATGCAGGAAGTAGAGTTGGTGGGTCCAAGAATCCTTAAAGCAGTACCTGTCCTGCACTTTATCATAACATCCGAAATCAGAATCACATGGGCGCACACACATACCAATACCTTGGACGAACGCCACTTTTGTTACTGAGACCTAGTAAGTGATGGTATAATGTTTGTAAATAAATACAAACAAAAATAAATATACGTGCCTTGCTTTCTCTCTTTTTCAAATATTTAATTTTAGTACCTAAATTGGTTTATTCCTGGGGGCTTCTTTTTAGAATGTTTTTGACACTTCAATATGCTAAACTTGTTAAACATGAATATTATTAAGATATTAGGAGATTTAGAATTCATTAGACCAGTGATTTATTCTGTAAAAGGAGTTAGGAGGAGGGAAGGGGCGGGGGTAGCTTTGGAGTCACACTTACCTCTGAGTAGGTCCTTTCCCCACAATTTACAAGTTACATGTGAGTTACGTGTGAGTCGCTTACAGTTTTGAACCTGCATCCACAGCTACAATGGTTGGCTGAATAATATTTGCCTTACAGAGTTGTCGGAAGGAACTGATAATGCCTGGCAGATAGTGGGCTCTATATGACTACAGAGATTTCTATTGGTAAGGACATAATTGTCTGAGATTATATTTTCAAATCAGGCCAGAATTGAGCATATAACTTAAAAAAATACTCAAGCAATTTCTACAAAGAATTTCCCGCTATTTGAAAGCAATTCAAGAACATGAAGTTAAGGTCAAGGCCAATGACATACATTTTTTAGTATGTTTTTAAGAACTGTCCAAAATGGTCACCTATCTACCATTTTCGATTTTGAAATTTTCACCCATACATACGAAGACTAAAATTTTATTTGCCATCAGCCCACTTAGAGCCAGCATCCTGTAAATAAGTGAGCCAAATCTACTTTTGTTTACATTTTTGAAACTTAGCACCAAAGAGAGAGTAATAAAAAGTAGTTTCTGCATCATGTGTAGCTTCAGAGAAAGTGAAAGAATTTACTTGTCAATTCTCCAATGTTGTATTACACTTCCGGAGTCACACTCGTGTCTCTAATTCCTGCACAGAGCTCCCTCATTTTGAAATCTATTGAGATTTTGAGAATGGGGCCAGAGCACATGGCTGCACAGGTTGTGCACTGCACAACCCCAGGGGGTGCTGGTCACATAGACTGTTGAGAAATGCACCCCTACTGTACAGCCATATTGCGGCAGCCCTATCTGAGAGGCTTGAATATGTTCCTGATGAACATGCTGTACCATTCAACAAATACTTATTGAGCATCTAATGTGTATGAGACACTGTTCTAGGCTCTGGGGATACAACAGTGGTCAAAAAAGATACAATCGTCATCTATATGGAGCTTACATTCTAGCAGAAAGGATGGGGGGCAGATAATGAACAAAAACTAAGTATGGATATAGTTTATCAGAAGGCGATAATTGTTAGGGAGAAGAGTAAAACAAGATGATGAGGAAATGGAATCACAGCAATGGGGAAATAACTATTTGATATAAGGTCGGCAGAAAGGCTTCACCGTCGGCATTTTTGATCAGAAGCCTGAAGGGAATGAGGGACAAGCTGCTCATACAACTGAGGCAAGAATACTCCAGGCAGAGCAAAGAGCAAGTGCAAACAGCGTCAGGTGGAAACCTAGTTGGTACATCCAGGGGACAGCAACGAGGCAGGGTGGATGAGGGGACAGGGGTAGGACTGACATCAGGTGACTGGAGGTGAGAAGCAGGTCTCCTAGGGCCTAAACAGCTTTCCTAAGGACTGGTCTTTACTCGGGTGAGATCGGAAGCCACTGGAAGGCCTTGAACGGGGGAGTGACATCATCTCATTCAGGTGTTAAAAGAATCACGGGGTCTTTGAACAAATTTTTACTATGTAAAGTCTAAACAATTTCCCCCAAATACTCTAGGAGTGCTTTTTGTTTCTGTTTTGTCAAAACTAGCAACATGATTTAAAAAATTGTTTCCTTTTTAAAGTTCAGTCTGAATTAACATGTTGAAGCAAATATATTAAATACTTCATCAAGTGGTAAATGCCAAAACCTTTCGTCTCAATAAGCATTACAGCTAATTCATTTATTCCTTTCTGGAAGTTTCAATTTGCAAAACAAGCCAGATTAGTTCCTCACTCAGTTACAGGGAAAAGAACCTGAAAAGAAAAATCTCAAACACCTCAACTGTGAGGGAGACGGTTTCATGGATTATAAAGGGACAGAGATGGGGTTGGTCAAGGCTGCAGGGAAGTTAGTTGCTCACGAAGCAATTTGCATTTTGTCAAGTTAACCTAGCTTGTAAAGCACAATGTTCCAGAATGTTCTGGCCTTCCGGAAAAAATGTAAGCAAATCCACTGTTAAAAAAAATATCACAAATGCCATGCATGCTCCGTGGTTTCACTTGAACTGCAACAAGGTAACAGTTGTGAAAAAAGTACAGTTGTCATCAGTAAGAACTCTGCTCTGTTTTCTGAAATATCTTTTATAAAAGTATTTATATATGTACAATTCTCTTTCCAGAGACCTCAGCAAATCTCTTTTCTAACCACCCACAAATTTGTTTAGTAAGTGTTTATGGACGTTTGCTCATGGATGCAAATAACTCATAACAAAAAAACAAACCAAAACAAAACAAGGAATAGCTCAGGCTTATAGTAGACTGGTCTCTATACTGATATGCCAACACAGTTTCCTCTTACCTATTTTTTTTTAAAGATTTTATTTATTTATTTGAGAGAGAGAGAGAATGAGGGTTAGAAAGCACGAGAGGGAAGAGGGTCAGAGGGAGAAGCAGACTCCCCGCCGAGCAGGAAGCCCGATGCGGGACTCGATCCCGGGACTCCAGCATCACGACCCGAGCCGAAGGCAGTCGCCCAACCAACTGAGCCACCCAGGCGCCCCTCCTCTTACCTATTTTTATGCTTAAAAATATTCCACAGTGTTTGAGAAAATACCTTGTAACAAATAATAACAACAACAACAAAATGCTTGCCTCAAACTCGATTTCTTGTAATGTCATGACTAATTTGTATCACTGAGCTATTATCACTCACACCATAGATTCTTAAGAGTTTGGACACATGAAGAGTTGGACATGTCTTGCCTATAAAGCCAGTCATCAAAATCAATGTCTACCATGACCAGTCCCTACCATGTCTTGCCCTATGCTAGGCATCTGGTATATCTTAGGCCAGTTAGTCTTTTTAGTAACCTTATGAAGTTGGAACTATTATATCAATTTTAAATAAAAGGAAACTGAAATCAAGGAGGTAAAGTAATTTGTTTCAAATGAGAGCTCACCTGTAACCAGCCAGAGTTCATTCAAAGCCCTTGCACTTCTGTCTTAGGCTGGTTCCACTTGGCGACATGGTCTTATTTAAAATATTAAATGAAATAAGATTAAAAAGCTTAAGTATGTTGTCATCGTATTTTTTCTTTTTCGCTACCACTTTTGAGTGCCTTTTTTTATTTGCCTGTCCTAATTGTAGAACTCGTAATTCCTACATGCACCTTGCAAGGTGAATAGACCAGCATGGTGCTGGGCACTGTGCATGCTTGAGCCAATTTCACTGGTGAATATCCTCATTTTACCCATGAGACAGAAGCTAAGAGGTGATAAGTGACCCACCCAAAGCGGGGAAGTGGTCAGGTCTTATTCTTGGGTCTGTCTTATTCTTCTGGCTGTGCGCTCCTTTCACATTCTTTAGAGTTTGACAACTTTAAAAATAAATAACATCACGCTCAAATTGAATAATCTGAAAATTTATAATTCTCAAAGGGAACAGATAACTTAAGGCAATATGTAACTGTGCTTCAACACTTGAAAATGATTCTACTAGATCCTTCCGAAAATGATCTTTAAAGCTTCATATTCTCATGGCTTGGTTCATGTTTTTATGCTAACGATAACCATTATGGATCCTTTCTCCGTGGGCTGAAATCCTCAAACAATTGTGGTCTTGGTGAATCCACAGTGAGGTAATAAATTCTAAGGATCTGGGAGTTGTTGTTTTCTTGATAGTCAAGAAATACTTAGCCTTGATACATTGGACATATCTCCCTCATACTTCCTTAACTAATTTAAAGAATTAAAAGTTTTAAGAAACTTCCTAAAATGTTGGTTTCATAGTAAGTAGGCAATCAGAGAAGGCTTGGATTAATAAAATGAAGGAAGTGGGATGACCTGGAAAATGAATTTCTCATTTCTGACCTGTTCCCATATCTTGAAGTTCTTATGATCTAGTTTTTAATCTACACTGCTTTTTATAGTGAATGTGTCCATTGGTGACAACCATAGAAGCAAATACATACTTAGTTTACTTGTTTGACTAAAAGCAAAATAAATATTAATATAAAAATGTGCTTATACTGTTATGCTTTATATAATTGTGATTTATCCATCTGTTTATTTCTGTGTAGACAAAATAATTCACACTTTTAAAGTCTAATCTCATAAACTTTTTATGAGAAAAGGAATGAAATAGGGATACTTATTGAGATAAATAACATACCTAATTTTTCAAATTTTAACACTTGAAAGACTTCTCTTGGGCTATAAATGTATCCTTCTGCCTTTAGTGTATAAACAAATTTTCCCTTTAAGATGTACTTAAACATATGAAGTCTTATATTTCAGTTTTGACTTACAAATATCATAAGACATAACTTTTTAGTTTAAGATAAAAATCATCCCCCAAAACATACCCAAACCTTCAATATCCAAGAACAGGCTAACATCACTATTCTGTAAACTCACAGCACTAAGATTTCCCAAAAGCATGGATCAACTTTTCTTTTTTTTTAAAATTCTTTGGTAAGCTTATTTATATGAAGTTTTGCAGATATATAAATGTTAAGCTCTTTTTAAGCCATGTATCTTATATCCAGTGGAAACAGTATCATGATCATGTTAGGACTGTCTCAGGCAATCTGGGATTCATAGAATCCATATTTTAGGGCAAAATAAACCTCAAAGAATTATGGGCTAAGTCACCCCTATTTCCTTCAATTAGATATTTAATTATAATTCCCCTATTTCTGCAGGTCCAAACCCCACCGGACTCAGTGTATACCTCAGGTTGTTTACCTCCTAAAAAATTTCTTGAAATGGCCAGCTGAAAGCCACTTCTCCCTTCTATGGATCCCCACAGAGGTCTATTTCTCCCTTAAGGCATGTGTCCCTTCCTGTCTAGTATTATAGTTATTTGGTGATGCGCTGTATTTCCCCTCCCAGATAGCGAGCTCAAGGATGCCATCTTGAATCACATTCATTTCTTCTGTGATCGGTTAACTTACACACAGTGGGCTCTCAGGAGTATTGAGTGTGTACTCAATAATTTCTGTTAGCCATGACAAATTGTCAGAGAGAATGAAAAACCTCTTAAGAAGTATTTTAGGAAACCCTTGGTCAAGAAAGAAACCCACAAGAGTAGAAAATTCTTCGAGAGGAGAAGCAGAGTAACTGGCACATAAAAGTGACACATTCAATTTCTTCACCTTTATATAACCTCCAGAAGATCAAACACTAATAAAATATTTATCTTCAGTTGTCACAAGCCAGACTTTGATTTAAAACTCTTGGGTACATGAATGTCATGCCAGACCCAAAATACATCGTCATGTATTTTTAATTTAAACATGGATCTGTGAAAAATTTATGTATGCCTGATATAAAAAAAAAGGGGGGGGGGTGAAAATATCCCAATAGTCACCACAAACAAGAAAACAGGACCTAGAAACGACTGGAACTCCTCTACGAGTACCACAGAAAACCTTCCATTGGGAAACCCAGCGTGCCATCGACGTGCCACGGGAAACGCATCCCCTTACCTTGAGGGAATCAAAGCAGGCAATGACTCTTCCATTCTCCACCTGGCAGCTCTTGGGGGGGTGAGCAAATTTGCACTCCTCGTCGGAGCGGGAGCAGGTACCCCTCTGGAACTGCCTGCAGACCTCTAACGTCAGCCATTTTGTGTCTCTGACGGGGGCCACGTTCAAGGCCATGGTGCTCAGGCGCCGGGGATTCTGTTCGTTTCTGTCAAATGATGAAATCAATCCAGGTCCCAGTGATTCTGAAACTACTGTTGTGAAAAACCCCACATGTGCGTGTGAAGGTTAAGTGATAAATTGCCTAGTGAAGTCCAATCCAGGAAGTGGTGAGGAGAGGATTTATCGGCAGGCAGTCACTCATCAATCAATATGCCCCCCTTGAAGACTGCAGGCCACAGCAGAAGCACGCTCAGTGTCATCTCTGGCTGTAAACGTCCGAGTCTCTTGACCGATCTGCAGACACAACCGTTTTTAATAAAGTGACTTCACGATCATGGCACTCCTTGGGAGAATATTCAGTTGATGCTCACAGCTATTGATGGTGCTGGAAAATAAGTCACCTAGATGATCAGATCTTGGCAGGATTTCTCTTTCCTCCCAACCTTCCTAAATTCTGAAATCGAGCAATTGGCAAAGTCAGACAATTGAGGTATCTTCATCCACTGTAAGGTCAGGGTAACATGTATTTGACAGAAGAATGATGTGAACACCACAAGAGCTCAGGTTGCAGTTTCCAGCAAAAGTGACTTCGCACAGGCACTTTTAAATCATGAACCTGCAGAACACAAAGAAAACATCAACTTACACCCAAACTCGGTGGAATCAACACTCTGACACACTGTTTCAGCTCTTATCTAGAATTTGTGAAAGTGCAGTTTCGAGCTTTGAGCTTAGAGGCTAGTGAGGAAAGTTATGCATTAGAGAGAGAGAGAGAATACACAACTGCAACCGTATTGCAGAAATGATCTAGGCAGCAGTCCAAAAGTTAGGAATGACTCAAACACATGAGTGTGGCAGACACAATAATTAGGCATTCCGAAACAATCCCATCTAATGTGCCTCATCGCCAAAACAGTGTATTAGAACCGTGGCTTCCAATTAATTTCACATTGAGGCCATTGATTTTACTGTTGGAAATGCTATCAACAATCATTCGGGTTGTGTCTCTCCTATATAATAAGGGTATTGGCATTTTGGATGAAGCATGAGCCTCTTATTCTTTGCAACCTTTCCAGTTCAGAGAGATGTGAACTTAGAAATGGATAGGTAGAAGCTTCCTAATATTTATTTTTAGGTCTCTTAGGCTTCCTCTCTACTGTTACTATTTGCTTCACGTTAGAATTCCCCTCTACGCTGTAAGCACTCGGAGGGTAAGGACTATTTGTATTTGTCATTTCTGTGTCCCTGGTGCCTTAGTTCATGGCCATTAGGTCCTCAAAAAATATTTACTGACCGATTTCACTGATGACCGCCTCACTGACTC
Organism: Eumetopias jubatus; assembly: GCF_037043125.1. Taxonomy (NCBI): domain Eukaryota; kingdom Metazoa; phylum Chordata; class Mammalia; order Carnivora; family Otariidae; genus Eumetopias; species Eumetopias jubatus. The sequence goes on along the minus strand of NW_028274809.1, from coordinate 181,025,592 downwards.
AAGGGATGAATGCAAGTTAGTTTTAGTTTAGTTCGGTTTAGGTTTTAATGGAGTCACAGTCTGCTCCATTCTGGGTAATGCCGGAGTTAAATCACATACCTACAACAAAAATATAATTAGTAAATTCAGATTTCTAAAGTCATCGTATTTAGTTGCTTTTAATGTTTTCAAGGATTATGGAGTCATTAAAATATTAGAAATTTCACATTACTGGGTCCAGGATGAATAAAGGACTGAATATCAGATGCTGATCATTTTCATAGATTGTATGGGCTACAAGCCACGTTCACCACACGCCTAGCCTTGACGTCCTTCTAAAAAAATTTTAAATAAGAACTTAATGGAAACTGGAAGTCGATTATTTAAAATCAGCATGTACAAATAAGTTCAGACACTAATAATTTTTGCACGGCTCACAAATGTTCCCTGAAAAAGTAGGTCTCATGGTGATTAAGTTTCATTAACTCCAGGTAAACCGGGCGGAACAGGCTTCCTTGCCATAGGGTTTGGTTTGGTTTGGTTTGGTTTTTGTCTGCTCTTGAGTGAGTCTCTAATAGGGGAAGAGAAACAATGGTGTCTCTCAAGCTTATCTGATCATGGAACATTTATTCAGCGGGACATCTCTTGGGACTAGTAGGAAATGCTACTTCATCCCAGTACTTCTTTTACTTGTTAGTAGAAGCGTTTGAATGAGTAATAATTGTATGTGCATTTAAGGAATCTGGCCACCTCGAGAGAACATACCTAACTCCGACTGTAAAGTATTTGAGGGGACAGGCAGGCTCCTGCTTGTCTGTTTGGCAGCACTGTGTTCCCAGCTGCTAACATCAACTCGCTTAACTAGGCAGTTCAAGAAGATGAGTTTAATAACCAAATTTACTCTGGGTCCGGTTTCACAGACCAGCCTGGACCTGCATCCTCATTACCTCAACCCCCATCTCTAACCCCAGTGGAGAACAAAGGCTGAGGGAAGCGAGGGACAAGAAAACATTCCTGCCTGTGTATCCAGTGGAGCCAAGACACTAATAATGAGGTTTCAAATGATAGGTTGGCCTCGTCCAGTTTAGATTTACACAATATTTCATAGAGTCCCTGAGTCCTAGGGAACAGGGTCTGATGGGATTACAGGACAAAAAAGACACAGGAGAAGCTCATCCTCAAAGGCAGCACAACCTTGGCCATGGCTTCACGTGCAGGAAAAGAAACAGGCAAACATGTATTTATGCACAGACGGTAAATGAGTAATTAATTACTCAAGTATTCCTAAAACCCATGCAGGAACAATGCTCTCAACCCAGTCCAGTGAATGGGGTACGCATTTGCTTATACTTTTGGGCAAGAAATCATCATTTTCCTGGGAGAAACAGATTGCCATTTCTAGTTACTATGAAAATGCAACCAGAATCTAGCTGGTCAGACTTTAGGGAGATGAACTCGCTTTTAAAAGGAGATGAGCCAAGCTTTGAGATGGCCAGAGTCCTGTGTAAGTCAACGATGTTCCAGAAGGAAGCAAGCGGAAGTACATCATATTGTACCTCAATATATTGCTATCTTCTCATGAGTCCCCTCTTTCTTCCAGCTTGTTCTGTTTCTATCCTAAAAGTTACAGAGCTACTGTTATCAAAGACACTGCCCCCCTCAGGCCATCACAACCTCCACCTTCTGGAATGGGTACAAGCGGGCACTTGTGGGAATAAGGAAGAGAGAGCAGATTTGAAGGAGGTTAAGGAAGGCCACCAAAGGAGATGGCCAATGATGGGTAAGGATGGAGGAAACCAACTTTTGACACAGTTATCAAAGGACAAGACTAAACTCTGCTAACACATAGACCAAAATACATACTGGATCTACCAGACTGTAGATTCCCGGGAGAAGGGGTGACATGTTAGGGCTTTGCTCTCCAGTAAGGAGGCCACCAGCTACATGTGGCTTCTGAGCACTTGAAATGGGGCTGGTGTCACTGAGGAACTAAATTTTAAATTTTTATTTAATCTTAATTAATGTAACTTTAACATGGATCCTCAATTTAGTTACTGGAAAACTTTCAAGTGTGCTTGGACTGACTCAAGTACATAAATCCACGTTTTAGTTGTACATTTTATGAGCCCTAAATCCAGATCAAGAATTTCCAATTAATTCAGCTCCTGAGTTGTGCTTTACGTGTGAAATTCACACAGATTTCAAATACTTCATACAGAAAATAATGTGAAAATCTCGTTAATATTGTCTCATATTTACTACACGGTGAGTTGCTAATATTTTAACTAACTGGATTAAATATTACTATGAAAATTAAACTCGCTTCTCTTTAGCCCCTCCAAAATTCAGAGCTGTACGAAGCTGCCATTAGATTTCTATTGATGGCAATGTCTTCGGAGGTTTGCATTTTTTTTCTCTCAGCCAACACAGAATGTCATGGAATGGTGGAAAAGTACCCTGTCCAATGGCCAGCTTCTAGCCCTCATTTGGCCAAGGTTCTTTCATGTGACCTTGAGTAAGTTGATTTCTCTGAGATCCAATTTCTTTATCTGTAAAATATGGATAACGGTTCCTACCTACATGTCACAGTTGCTGCCATGAAGGACAGAGGATGGAGGAAACAGAAAATACTTTGTACACAGTGACATGCTGTCCCAATGCCAGGCAATGAAAGGAGAAGCTACTCTATAAATACTTATTGAATAAATCCTCTTTCAGGATTCTGCATCAACGGCCTCTTGCAGATCCACAGACGCCGAAAGCAGGGCAGGGCCTTCGAGATCAAAGGGGCCAACAGAACGAACGGGGTCCTAGGGGCCACTTATCTGCAGCATCCCTCAGTTCTCAGACTGATCGATTTTGTACCCGAAGGGAACCCACAGAGAAGTTTCCCCAAGTACGAATCCCACCGTGTTCTCACAAAAGCCTGACTGACACCTGCTTTCTTCCTTCAGTTGCTACTAACCCAGAAGTGAATCGGACACTCTGGGGCCCCCAGCAGTCACCCCGGGTGTGATGCGTAGCCCAAGTATTCGGGAAGCATTGCTCGGGAGCCTCCTTGGTTTGAGGGCTTGTTGGAAACACAGAGGTGGAGGCCATTCCCCAGTGCTCTGGGTGTGTGGGGAGGAGAGAGCAGCACTTTCTAGTTCACCTGCCCAGAGGGGCCCCTGGGAAGATGTGTCTGAGTGGAGAGGACACCTTTTTCTCGTTCTCAGCAAAGTCCCACGTACGCTGCCATCGGTCCCGCTTATACGCCATCGGTCCTCCCTTTTACCTTTCCCAGATGTTTCTGGGCTGTACTGGGAGCCAGGGTCTCCTGCTTACGTGATTTTCCAGTTCCTTCTGTTTTACATTTCTCCCAAAGCTCTCTCGTGCAGCCATTTTTCTCAGTTCTTTTGGACTCGTGCTTCAGTTTTATTTCCAACGTTCCAATCAATGCTATCCCAATTAGCTCCTTCCGGTGCAGAACCCAGGCAGAACTCAGAAGTAGTTCTTCCCAGTGATTTCTCCGGCTGGGTTTCTTCATTGATGTTCCTTTCCTTGTCCTCTTTGGGCATTCGGCAGTCTCGTGTTCTCTCCCCCTCCTGGCTTTCTGAACCCCTCGGGGAGGAAGAGATGCCCGTGGCCTTGGGGGCTGAGCACCTCAGCGTCCCTGCATCTTGAAACCCTGCTCCCTAGGACCCCCATGGCCCCCTCCGATGACCTGTCTCTAGCCCACTTTCTGACAGTACCTGGTGATCGTTTTTAAGTATGACCCCCTAATTCTCAACAACTTAACTACTGACTTATCCAGCCACCTGCTCCCAGTGTAAGTTCCTCCAGGTTTTGCCCTGTGTACGTAATAGACCTTCCCCATTCGTTTCAAGTCCTCAGAACTCAGTTCAGTGCCTGGTGTGAAAAATATGCTCGACAAATGTTTGTCAAACAAACTCCTGATCCCCCTCCAATGAACATCTGCACTGTAATACGGACCAAAGTCTAAACGAAGGGAATAAAGCTCTGAATAGGGAATGTCAGTACTATCCTGGAAGGGAAATGTGAGCACGTGTCGTTGGCTTACCCTGTTTCTTGCCAAGAAGGTCAGGGGTGAGCGTAAGGATCTGCCCCAGGGCTAAATTATTTGATCTTCAAAACCCAGCATGGTCAGCCCTGCGATTTGCAAAGGGTAATACCTGGGTAAGCACAGCAGTGGCTCCTGGGAGCTGGTTAGGATGCAGATTCTCAGGCCCCGCCCAGAAGCACTGACTCAGAAAATCCAGGAGCGGGGCCCAGCAAGCTGTGTTTTAACAAGCCTTCCTGGGGTGACTCTGAAGCCTGCTCCAGTTTGAGAACTGCTGTAGTAGGCATTTCTCGCTGGTCCCCCTGTTTGTACCAAGGGACTAAGGATGTCAGCCCTGAGTTGATCACAGGGTCTCGGGGTCACGGATTCCCACAGAGATAATTGCAGGAGGGCTGGCTGGGTGGCTCAGTTAGTTAAGCGTCTGCCTTCAGCTCTGGTCATGATCTCAGGGTCCTGGGATCGAGTCCTCCATCGGGCTCCCTGCTTAGAGGGGAGTCTGCTTCTCTCTCTCCCTCTGCCCCTCCTGCTTGTGCTCTCTTTCTCTCAAATAAATAAAATCTTAAAAAAAAAAAAAAGAAAAAAAAGAAAAAGAAATAATTGCAGGAGGGCTGCCTGGGGGCTTCTCCCAGTGGCTGTGTTTCTGATGGATCAAAACACAACTCAACTAAACAAAAGACACCTGAGAAATCTATCCCAGACAAGACGTCATTCTATGAAAATTACAAGAATAAATTAACTTCGAGCCTGTAGGTTTTGTTCAGGATGAAGCAGGCCTTCAGGAGCTCAGCCCTCAGCGCCTTCCTGCTGGAGCTCTTTACAGAGGGGCTGCTTTGTAGCGCCCCGATACAACGAACATCGAGGTTCACCGCGGGACCCATCTTCAAAGGAAAAGCAAGATTGAAGTTCAAGGATAAAGAAACGAAGTTCTGTAGTATTGCCCGAAATACCAAAGGACTTGCTGCTCAACTCTACAAAATAATCACAAGCTATTTTTACGGTCTTTACTTACATGACACTTCGTTTTTCAAAATACATTTAAAACTCTTCTAGGTGTTCGATTTGTAGAAAGTTGTGGCTTTGGACTGCATGAAAGAATGGGCTGCTCACGTCCGTTTACAGCTGCAGGAGGGTGCAGCAGGCCCGTTTGGAAAGCATGGCCCGCGCTCCTCAAGCGAGGCGACCTCCCTTCATTCCACACCCCTCAGCTCCCAGACAAGCCCAGGCCGGGGACCCCAGGTGTCCTCACCTTGCTGATGCTTTAGAGCTAGTTTGTACATTTTTGAAGGGAAAAACATCAATCATGCCCGATCTTGAGGCTGAGATTGATCAAAATTTAAGACTGCCTTAAGGAAAATAGTTCAATTTCGGTCACCTATGGCATTTAGCTCTCTGCCAGACATCGGCCTCCTAGAGAGTTCATCAAAGGGTCCTTGCAAAACAAACCAATTTCTGAGTCAGACAGTCAAGGACTCATTAGCCATTAAGTAATTTATGGGATGTCTTTAATTTTATTTTCCATAAATCTCATTACCATAAAGAAACTAGGTCTCCTTGAATTTCCTAATCTCTAATTTTGGGCATCTTTGGGTTTCCTCTTTTTAATGTTTAAAATTCTCCGAATATATGTTTAAAGCATGATTTTTCCTTCCTGTGAGCGGCTTGACGTTTGAGCATCCCCACTTCTATTTCTGGAGCTTGATTTAAAATAGCTCTCAGTGGGCTCTCTTCCCTGATCAACGACTGGCCGCTTCCCGCACCTATCAGATGCAGACGCCTGGGTGGGGGACGGACGGACGGGAGAAGCTGCCGGCTGGAGTGCTGGGCTGAGAGCCACTTGACCTCCAGGAGAGGGTGTAATCCTGCCCTGTAATCACAGCCACCACCAAGAAAAGGTCCCTCACTGGGGCCTTCCCACAGGAAGCCCAATGGACCAATAAAAATACGGGAACTTGAGAGGCCCCACTGCAGAAGCAGAAAAGGACCTCATTGACTTTTTGAAGAAGAGGAGACTGTCCTTAAAAAGATGTTTCTTTATAGAACCTTGACATGGGCTTCTTTTTAATTTACTGAAAATATACATGAAATGGCATTCTGAGACTTCTGCATGGTTTAGGGGTAAGAATCAACTTTTCTACGTGGGGTTCTAGCTGCTGCTGTAGCCTGATTAGCTGTGTGATGTCACCTGAGCTCTCCAAGTTCCAGCTTCCTGTTTGGAATCAAGGGGTCAAAAACACCAAAGCCGTAAATATATGTACTGCAACCAGTATAGATTAAATAGTATATCGTTAAGTACTCTCTACACGGTGTCTACCCCTTATCAACATTCGCTGTGGCACCCATATGCCTAACATCTATGTGCATGTACACACAATCACACACATACACACAACCCCCATAACATGCATACACAGTCACACACACACAACCACACACATACACACACATGTGACAGATGGAAATAACTTCCACTCACTAAAAGTTATAAATTTCTATAAAGTAAATGAGTCTAAATAACAGGAAGTAGAAAGGTCCTTTCTATGAAGTTGGTACACTCTAGGAAGTCCTTCCCAGAATATTAGTTAGACAAACTTTTGATGGATGCTCTTCTAAGACTAATTCCAAACACATATTCATTCTAAGCAGAGAAAGAACCAAGGCTAATAATGATGCCTTCATCTTACATGGTACTTTTCCTTTGGAACACAGTTTCAAATGCATTTCCTTGAGGAAATCAAGACACTGGCCACCCAAGGTCACAATGGCGGGTCTGATAAGCCAACGTTCAAGACAACGGTAATAAAAGGAGAAATTCCCATCTAAAAATTTTCTCTTGTATCTTAAAATGCAAGTAAAAGGTTCATAAAAGCCAGGTCTCATTTTAACACACGAAAATTTCCAGTCCATTTTCATTGCAGTTTCCAGGAATGGGCAGAGAAAGAAATCCCATCTCTAATTAGAAGAGGAGAAATTTCTAAATATACTCCTGAAATGACAGCCAGATATAATATATTCAACACGTATTTGTATTCAAATTATGTTTTTTCACTGTGTCTGTGTTTTCTATCTAAACATTTATAATTCAGTTAGGAGATGCTCTTATGAGAATAAAAGCAATTGTATTAGATACCATTTAAGACTGACCGCACTTACCGGTTTCCTGGATGTCCAGGACCCAGTGGCTGCAGTCAGAAAAAAATGATTATTGAGCTGCAGGCTGCATTCTAGCCCCTGAATTCCCAGAGAAGTCTTTGTCAGAACTTCCATTTCCTTCCCCGGCCACAGCCCCCGTGGACAGGACTGCTTTTCAGCTGACCTTTTTCCTTTTCTCTCTCCACTATCACCAGCCGAACGGCTGTCTTATCTGTCTGTATGTCTTACAAATGCCAATCCTCCCTTTCTGGACAAAAGTTTTATAACATAACTACAATGATCACCAAATGAAAATAATAAATCATAGAGCCAACAAGCTCACATGTTGTAAAAAGCAATATATTACCACATGGAAATGTAACTAAGATGTCAAAGGAAGTTAATGTTTAATAAAACAAATAACTCGTATTTTGAAATTTCAGTGCTTAGGTACACGTATGACAAGTGATGTGGCTGTTCAAAATGTCAAACAATCCCTGTTAACAGTTCCTAACAAGATAAAGAACAATCTTGTCTCAACTTACACGGTTGTTGCCTTCTTTAAAAATTCAGTTATATTAAAACTGTCTAAAAAATAAAAAATTAAATTAAAAAAATACTTTGCGCAAAAAAGCACAGTTAAGCTCTTGACCTAGATCACTATGAACAGGATTTTTATCTCTGTGAATGTGTCCAACAGGACACTCACAAGTCGTGAGCTACAGGCCGGTTCTTCGCTCTGAGGGAGTCACCCACCCTGTAAGATGCCAACATGCTTTACTCCCGCCCATTACATTTTAGAGATGCTCCCTAGTCATGTGGACAATAGGGGAAAACTGTTCCCTTTGATTTCTGAAGAAATGTTTCCTTAAATTTACAGGGAGAATAGTGTCGTAAGGTCATAGCCTGCATAAGTCTGACTAAGTAGACTCAGGTATAAACTATCAGGATCATTAGTATGGTAGATACTGGGGAGCATCAGAGGGATCTAGACAAGACCTCAGCTGAAGGAAGCTCTCTCTCTAGATTCACCCAGGATGCATCAGAATGAGAAGGTCTCACAGGCGGTCAGCCTTGGTTAGAGATTATAGCAATGGTCCAGAGAAAAGGCATAATCGAGGCGGAAAATTATATTGCAGTAGTGAGAAGGAAAAGGAAGACGGTGTGGTTGGGGTAAATTCATTAGAAACCGATCGTCTTCAGGAATGAAGAGAGCAGGGAAGAGATTAGCCAAAGAGGACTTCAAAATTTGGATCCTGTGTGGACACTGATGCTCTGCCCAGGAGGAAGGATGTCAGGAAGTGGAAGCTAATTGGAAATAGGGGCACTGAGGTTGAAGAGAGAGGGAGAGAGATTTATGTCTGTATCAACATCTGTGTATCTATCCAGGGAAGACACGAGAAAGGCTTGAGCGAGTCAAGGACAGTCCGTCCGTTCAGTTACTTAGAGGTGACAGAAAGGAGAGGAGCAAGCGAAACCATAGAAAAAGAATAATGAGAGACAAAAGATCCTCTGAATATTGCAGTGTCAAGGGCGCTGAGTTTCAGAGCTCCAAGATGAAGGTTGTAGCCAGAAGGGTCCACTGCCACGAGGAGACCACTGGCACGTGGACAGACGCATAACGAGGATGTCACGGCTGGCTCTCCTGGTGGCAGCTTCCCTACTTTGCAGCTGTGGGGGGAGAGGGGAGGACCGCTGGGAAATGGACGCTCAGTGCCCGGAGCTCTTTGGAGCATTTGGTGCTGCAAGAACACCATTAGCAACAGGAAGTTTGGAACTCTCTTTGCTTTGCAGTCTGATGGGCACTGATTACCTGTGCGCTCCCGGGGAGGTGACCCTTTGTGAACCTGGGCTTTGCTCACAGAATGCGCTAAGTGCAGCCCCCGGGAGAGTGGGAGAGAGCTTGCTTCTCCCATCTCGCTGCCAACCAGCCTCCTCTTTCTTTCCTGAGTGGAAGCAGGGAAACACGACAGGAGCATGGGGAAATGGCAGGATGGAGCTGTGGGCCAGAGAGCAGGAGTTGGCCCAGAAGACGAGGAGGGAAGAGGCCACCAGCTCTAGCGGAGGGCCCTCGAGAAAGAAGATGCTCATTTCTCAGACGCGGGGCTGAAAGAAGGTGGGAGGTGAAGGAGACAGCCTGGTTTTCAGCTGCAGAGCAGGAAAATGAAATGGGGCAGCTTTTGTCTCACGGCCCCCGCCCTCTGAGTCTGGCAGATGTTCTACCTGCCCGGACAGGCAGGTGTGGGGCTGGGGCTTACAGAGAGCTCTTGAAGCTTTGGATGGCCCTCGCGGGCAGCAGCAGAAGACACGAGATCAAGCCAGAGAATGTCAAGTGGCTCAGGAGGCAAGACCCCGGTGTGAGAGCATGCGCTTGTTCTGAAAATGAAAAGTATGGTTTCGTCCCTTTCTCCATCTGCCCTTGGCATTTGAGAGCTGGGGCAGAGAAGGGACGCTGTCAATTTCAAAAGTCAAGGCCGTGGAGACAGGACAATTTAAAGCAACAAGAAGGCTTGAGTTCTAGCAAGAGTATCTGTGAAGGTGACTGGAGCTGAGGACCTGGGGGACAGGGCTGTTCTTCTCTCCTTGTGGAAGCTGTACCTGCTCTCTGAGTGTGCATCATAAAGCATCTAGGTGTGTAAAGTGTCTTGGGGGTGGGTGTGAGTGACATCTGAAGCGGGCACGGCGAGTATCCCCTACCAAGAGGGACTGGATCAGTTCACACGAGCTCTGCAAATGAGAGCAGAGCTAGCAGCTTCCCTGAGCCTGAGCAGCCGCCGAGAAGGAGCTGTGAGAAGTGCTCACATCTCAATGGGCAGAAAAAGGCAGGTGCTTAGAAAGGACCATAGATTCCTGGGACATCTTTGGTGGTGAGATAAGACCCAGGTACTGGCTTCAAACAAACTTGTGTTGAGGACCTTTTGCCAGCATGTTTTTGAGATAAAAGGTACTAAAGCCGAGAGATCAAAGAGTTTATGCCTGGTGGGCAGTGTTAGCTGGAGGAGGCGGAGGCTAGCAGAGGGAGCGGGGAACAGGTTTGAGCACTGGCAGTTTGGTTGCAAAATCCACACGGCTCTGTTTTGCCACTCTCTCCCCCAGTTTATGGTTCTAAGCCCACCAGACAGTGACAACTCCCCAGAGCTGTGCCCTTTTATCGTCTCTTGTCTGTTTCCTCTTCCTTCCCCATCCTGCCTCTCTCTGACAAGCCCACATCTGATCCATTAGGAAGTTCCTCCGGCTCTGCCTTTCCAAGAGATCTCGAATCTAGCCCCTTCTCACCACCCACACGGTGGCCTCCTTCCTCTAAACCACCATCATCTGGGTTAACGTGACAGGCTCCTAACCAGTCTCCTCCGTTTCTCCCCAGGCCCCGCTGCAGTCCCATCTCAACACATTATTCTGGGAGATCCTCTGCCAAGGTGATGAGATCATGTCATCTCTCTGCTCGGGGATTCCCAATAGCTCCCCACCTCCTGGGTGTGAAAGCCAAGAGCCAAGAGCCCATACTGACCTTCATGAGCAGCCCACCTTCCCTGACCTCCTGCTTCCTTGTCCACTCCCCCTAAGCCACTCTTTCTTGCCTGGGGCTGGTCCGTGAGCAGCAAACATTGGCCTGCCCCAGGGCTCTGACTTCGCTGTTCCCTCTGCTGAGAATGTGCCTCTCCCAGATAGTCATATGGCTCAGATGTCAGCCTGTGGGCGGGGGGGGGGGGGGGGGGGGGACTTCCCTGATGTAATATGGTTTCAGTCCTACCTCCTCACTCCAGCTCACCCTGCTTTATTTCCCTCCAAAGTCCTTATCATTATTAGATACTCACATATGTACTTACTTATCTTTTCAATTTCTCCCCTAACCAGAATGTAACATCTGTGAGGGTACGTCTGTGAGTATCCCCGACAGCTAGCTCAACACAAAAACTTTAAGACATAGTAAGCACTCAGTAAATATCTGCTGAATGAGAGTGCGGAGGAAGGGACATATAAATGAATGAATACACGACACAGCTCATAGTTTGTGTCTGTCTTTATGGTATGTTTTGTTCCATCCTCACGATGTGATTTGAAATATTCCTCAACCATTGTTGTTCTTGTTATTATGTCAGCTCTCTGGGACTCCAATTTCTTAGCTTTAAACTGGAGGGGGGTGCAACAAATTTTAAGGCCTTAAAGGTCTGTGATTGTACAGTGATTGGCAAGGCTGACTTAAGGAGAGATGTATTTTTAGGCACTCTTCTGGAAATCTTATCAGCTCTGCTGGGTTTGGCCTAGATTTGTTAGCAAGCTGTTTGAACTGTGAGATCTAACAGGAGCAGGTGTATGGGGGAGGATTTGGAGAGCCCATTGTGTTCCTGCTCCAGAGTCCAGATCCGAGGGGGCACTCGGGTAGGGTGGAGAAGTGACAGGATTTTGCACTCAGCACCAGGATGGAGCAGGTGTTGAATACTTGAGCGCTAGCCTGCAAAAAAGGACAGAGATCTAGGGTCTTAGCACTCCAGAGGTTTAATACTTCTTAACATTTTCTTTTCTACTAGAACAGCATATAGTATGCCACTGTGCACCAAGAACTCACCAACACCCCCAGCCCAGACTTCATGGGTGTGGTAGTGGGAGCTGCTATAGTCTCAGACCTAAAGGAGGGTCTCAAACTTTCTCAATGGGAGCAATACTGGCTCCTGAAGGCTGTCAGCAGAAAAGTTTGCTGAAAGTGCATGTGAACATGTTCCTTGATAAGACTGGGCTCCAAGTGGTGCCATCCCTGGCCGTGGAGTTCTGTAGCAAGTGAAGGCCCAGTTTTTGAGCCACATGGACCCTCAACACAGTGTACTCTGGGGGTTTAACATATCTCTGAAGGCAGACCAAAGAGCAAATCTTCATCTGCCCTCGTCCCCTGAGACAGTGGCCATAGCCTGGTCCCCTTCTCCCTGAGATGTGTAATCCAGCAATTGAATACATCCCAGACAGGTTCTGATGGGAAGAACCTTCTAGTTCTGCAACCTCTTTTCACATCCAACCCCACCCCACTAATTCTGCTGAGTGTGGTTATTCTGGCATGGAACCAGATATGGGGTATGTGGATTGGACATTCCAAAGATTCAGAAGACCCCAGAAGGAAGCAGAATGCTACTGGTTTGTTTGAACACTATGAAAAAGATCACCACCAGGGTCAGACATGTCAAGGCCATGGTATTTCATAAATATTTAACAAAATAAAAATTTCTCTATAAAACACCGCCGGACTTAAGCAGAAAAGTAGAACCCAGAAAATCAGGATGAGGGAGCGGTCCATCTATTAAAAAAGGTTTTTTATTTTAATGTCATTTCACTCACCCTAGAAGTTAAAAAAAAAACAAAAACCAATTTCCTGCCATAGTTTTTAAAATCGCTGTGGACAAGGAATGACTCAAGCCCCAAGGATAAAGGAGGCTACAGAAATGAGTCTGAGTCAATGATTCCTCTTATCTTTCAAGAAATTGAACTAACTGCTAGAATTGAAATCAACAACAAATATTTACTGCACTTAAAACCCGGAGCTCTGAGTAATAAATAAATAAATAGATAGATAGATAGGACAACCCTGGCAACAAAGTGCATATTCTATAAAAACGTAAGGCACTCTGATGTAACCCAGGCGAGCGTTCTTAGGTACAGGATGCCAGTCCCTGGAGGCAGGTAGCACGGTGTGCGATCTGTCAGATCCAGCTCCGGCCCCTTCCTTCCTCCGCACCTCTCCCTTGGCCCCCTCCCCAGCAGATGGGGCACTCCTCCCAGGCTAATCACCACCCCGGCTCTGCCTCCCCACTGCCACCAGTTGACGTTATTTCTAAGCAACGGCACCCGGTGCTGTGTCACCATGGCAACAGCGGGCCACCACTCTGAGGAGTGCAACAGGGAAACTGGGGGGAAAGGGAAAAATAAGTCATGGGCTGTGCTGCTCCTGGTCACGAGCAACTTCTGAGGGGGCCAATGTGCTTCCCATTTTCTGGAAGGGGAAACTGAGGGGCCGGCGCTTTCCCGAATTCCTGTGAAAGGAGGAGCAAAGAGCAAGCCTGATGGTCACCGCCTACACCTGGGGTTCTGCTCCCTTGTGACGTGGTCATTTCTCTAAGAGGCCGGTGTGAGGGAAACAAACAAACAAACAACAAACAGAGAGGGGGGGTGCTTTGGTATTCTGTAGATGAACCACGAAATCTTTAGATGTCTATTTTAATATACGAAAGGCTGCTCTCTCAACTACATATTTTGCATATTTTCCCAAGGATGCAATTCTTATTTAAATGTACATACTTTTGCTTTCTGGGGTCTAATGACCTGTGGACTTCCCTGGGTTCCTTAATCTCCTCTACCAACTGCATTTCTCTCAAAAACGTATCCATTTTCCTTTAAGTGTTTTTTAAGAGGCATACTGCTGAGTTGGAAAATTAATAACCTGGCATAACCTGTGATACCACCCTCACGACAAGCTCTCAAGTTACTTGTTCATTATTTTCCAAAATGATTTTATCACCTGTGTTCCCATGTGCCTACTTCAATTGCTCTTCTAAAGCTGCTTATTCCTCAAACTGGTCTGACCTCCTTCTCTAAGAGAACCAATAGCTTTGAGTCAAACCAAATCTGACAAGATAAAATGAAAGGAAAAAAGAGAGTCTGAACAATACCTTTTCTGGTATGCAAATGATCACACGGCTACCTACTTATACTCTGCATATCCCAGTAACCCCCCCCCAATTTTTTGTCATTAACAGTGTGCATGGAAAAGCAACTTGTCCATATAACAATGCTTTTACATGTAAAGCGTTATTTTGCTAATGAAGTCTCTTTTTAACTGGGGGTGAAATACGAAATAATTTTTATGACCATGATAGAATTCTATGTGTAGACGTAAATGATGTTTTGCTTATTGAAACATAATCAACATGACTTTCTTAGGATTTAACAAAAGCTTGTATAAATGAGAAATACATGGCTCACTTAAATCCACAGCTGCTAAGAGTCAAGAGATGCAGTTTGCCCTTGAGCAAACCGCCGAACTTGAAACTTCCATTGCCCCATCTATACTCTGTTGTTGCCGAGACCCAAGAGATACACCATCTATGAAGGAATCTGAAGGACCTGAAGCAGAGCCCCAGTAGAAGGCATCTCATCCCTAGGTTCTTCATTGACCCAGGGCAGGAAATTGCAACATTGATGGTGGAAACTTTGGTTGAGGCCACGTTGATAACCTCTGCAAGCACTTGGCAGAGATGATCCTGTCTGCACTACTTTTTCCAGTAAGAATGACTCAGCAGCAGAAAATATCTATTAAGCTTGGCTACAACTTCTTCACGGTGCTGGTTGCGGTTGCTTTAACTAACTCCCCATCAACTCTGTTGCTAACAGGCGTTCTGAGATTCATCCAGCTTCTCAAATGGTAGTTGCTCTATTTTCAGAGAACCACTGAAGATGAAGATCTTGTCCCCAAGCCAGCAGTTTTAAGGGTTCACTCATATGTCTTGGCCAATGCTTTAGGCTTTTCCAAAGGTCTTCTTCAGAGGGAGAAGCATTTTGGTTACCAAGAGTCAGGGAGACGATGGAGTGCTTGAATACACAAGTCCCCAGGTAGGCTGCAGACACTTCATAGGTAACTAGATCACTCACCTCATCCCCCGCCGAAAACACACTTAGCTCACTAGATCACAGGCAGTTTCTAGAAGGAAAGGGCCATCAGCACTTCTTTTTCCAAAGTGGAAAAGTATAAGAAGTAAAGGCTCTCTGAAAGACACTTGACTACCCTGGGGAGTAGCTTAATTGCCTAATTGTCAGCAAATGGGTAGAACTGGCAGTTAGAAGAGCTTAGTTCCTTCACAGTCACGGGGCGGGGGGGGGGGGGGGGAGGGGGCAGGAGATTTGGGGTGAGTCACAGTCCCTCTCTAGGATTCGGCTTACCCAGCCATGAAAAGGAGACACTGGACCAAGCAATGGTTGTCAGACTCAGGTGTGAGTAGCCACACAGCTGAAGGCAAACATATAGTGTAGCTTATGAAAGCATCAATTTTACTAAAAAGGGTTGGGATGAAAGGGAAAGTCAAGTAACTTCAGGGGTAAGTATTTTGAATTTTTTATATTAGAGAAGACATATACAGTGGAGTAGAAGGTACCATTTAGAGTCTTCAGATAAATAAGAAACCTTCTTCTGTTAGTCGTTCTCAGCCTCAGGAGACCAATTCCTCTCTCCCTCTGCTCTAAGGATGCCTCAGTGGAAACACTCGAGAAATACTGAACAACAGGGTCTCTAGGGCCACCTCTGCCTTGGACATGCTAGGAGTCATGTTTCTTGCCTAGTAGTGACAAAGATCTTTGGGGAGACATCTGTGACCCTGTGGGGTTTGCTTTGTTACCCTGCAGCAGAAACACAAAGTTAAAACTAAAGATTTCATCTGAATCGCTAACCCTCCTTGGAGAAGAAAACAGTGCTTCTTCAGATCATTCCCGTGCCTAAAATGATCATGAGGGCATACTCTGGATTTAGTGTCACAACCCTGGGGCTGGGAAATCTAATGTACTCACTTACTTACTACAATATCAGAGCCAGCCAAGGGCACCTGGGCTGTTCATGTCACTGAAAAGTTGTATCCGTTTGGTTTCAATTGTGTTTGCTCTCACTTGACAAGATCAATCTTGCTTTAGGAAATCCATCAAATTAACTGTTTTTCTTAGGAGTCCACACTATGACTGAGGATAATATGTATTTGGAATTGTAGATCATCTTATATCCCTACAAGTATAAGAATTAAATATTAAAGAGGGGACTAGATTTAGGGTCAAAAGAAGTCAAAAAGGCAAGTTCAAATCAAATGGTTAGACTGAAAAAAATATTTTCAAAATAGAGGCAAACGCTTTGCAGAAGGCATTTTAGCGATAAGCTAGAGTAAATGCGTTAGAGTAAGATGATAACATTAGTTTTTGTTTTAATTTAAACTTTTGCAACCAAAGTTTTCATGAGCCACTCCTAGAATATTACTAAATGCCTTCCTTTTTATCATAATGTAACAAAATCTTCCACCATGCTAAGAAAATTAGAATACATTATGTTTTATTTTATTTTTAGGTGTGGATCATGGTTTATTTTTCAAAGAGAAATCATAAATATTAACACATTTGGAGATGGTTCAGTGTTATAATATTTTAATCTAAATATTTAAAATGTTTCTTACTCAGCAACATTTGTCAGTCAAAATTTTATATGCTTGAAAAATTTTTGTTGGAAAACTCCTAAGAAAAATCTAGTACATTTTCGAGCGTGTAAGCTTCCAAATAACACTATATGATAACTTCTGTAATAAGTATTAAAAATAAATATGGTGTTACTATAAAAAGAGAATTTTTGGGCATCACCATTTTACAAAGGGAGGATTCCTAAAGGATTTTTTTTTTTGATGAGTGTGAAAACCCGTAAACTTGAAACATGTTTACTTTTCCTGCATTCACCTGTACAGCTGCAGACTTTCTTCAACTCAGGGGAAAAAAGAACTGGACAGGCAGAAAGGGAAGCCCTCTAGTAATGAATGAACAGGATCCACAAGTGATACTTGGTTTTACTCACATGTCATACGGTTTGTTTTTCAGAGGATCAAGTTTTAGCTCATAAGCATATAATTAGTGTAATAAGAACTTAATAAGTATGTAAGTACTGAGTTGATATCATTTAACCAAGCCATGAACATTTTGGGGTGCAGTTATGTGAGCAGAACTATGCATCCGTAGTAAGTGTAAGCTGAGATTCTATAGGGTTGGGACTAGACTTCTTCATTCTTTTTGCTTTAAGCACAGGGTTCAAGAAATATTTGTTGAGTAGATGGAGGGATGGATGGATGGATAGAGGAATGTATGGATGGATGAGGCAAAGCAAAAAAAGTAGTTGGCTCTCTTTAAATTTATATTTCAAACTTATATTTCCTATGAAGCAGGAAACTTATGTGCCATCAGTCTAAATGTACCACCCTGCATTTTTTAATATCATAAAACTAATATTTATGAGATACTTAAGTGTCTTGGATTTCAGTCAGTAAGATGAAATATCTACTTCTGGTTGCTATAATTAGTTTAAAATTCCCTAGGGAAACTTGCATTCACGGCAGGATATAAAATACAGAGAAACCTCTGTCACTAAGCATTCATTTTTGAGAATTTTCAGAAGATTAGCTGTTCAAATTTTTTTAAAAGTCAAGAAATAGTACAGCCAATACATTAATATGTAAGAGAAATATCTGGTGTAACTATTGAGAAAGAGGAGAAAATGTTGTCATTATCTTGATTTGATATGATTATATACCCAGAAAATTCAAGAGAATTAAATTTAAATCTCACAAGGAAAAAAGTGAGTTCCGTTAAACTGCTAGAAATGAGATAACGAAATAAAGTTAAATGGAAACCACTAGTTTTCTTGTTGTCTAGCCATAATCGGGTAGAATATATAATAGAAAATATATCACTCATAATGGCTATATAAAACATAAAACAATTGGGAATAATGTTAACTGAAAATGTTTTGGACAAAAAATTAACGAACTTTACCTGAGATACAAAGTATCATTAAAAAAATTGAGAGATATTTCTAACATTCCTATCATTTAAAAGTATTAGTTCTTGCCAAATTAATTTATGGATTCAACACAGTTTTTAAAAAGTCTCAAAAGGAGATTTTGTTCTTGTTAGAGAGGTTGCTTTGAGTATGGGAACGAACTTAATGATTTTGAGATTTTTCTGGAGGAAGAAATAGATGAGGACAGAACATAAATTTCATAGAAAGAATCATAATATATGGGATCGACCTTAGTAAATGGATTCATGTACTATCAATCAAAAACAATTAAAACTGTTTGTTTCTGCTGAAGAGTACACAGACAAATCAATGCAATTGACTAAAAGCATCTTGAAAGGGATGTCAGTATACCCAAGAACTCAGGATCCAAGATAATAAGTACTACACATGGAGAAAGGATGCCTTGTTCCGTAAGCATTGTTTAGGAAAATTGGGGGGGAAATGGAGAATAAATTGATTGAATTGATTGAATTTATTAACTCAACTTGTACTAGTCACCAAAATAAATTACATGTTGATTTGCTTAAAAAGATATTCCACAAAAGGGCAAAAGAATATACTTTGATAACAGGCATGGAAGTCTTCCTGAGAATAAAAAACAATGCAAAGAACAAAAAGGTCAATCCAGTTTTAATGACTTCGATACCTTTTTAATGGAAAACTTCTGACTTCTTGGTACAATGTCAACTTGAGCAGGAGGAGCTACCTAACTCCCCCGCCCAAGTCCCCAGTGAAATAGCTACAGTTTGATAAAAATATGGAAAGAGAAAACTTGGAGTGCTAGAAATAGAGAAACTGTGTCAGTTACATGTTTTGAAGTCTCTGTTGCTACCAGTTGTACTGAAAAATCCAACATTTTGCTGAGCAGCTACATGAACCTGAACACCAGCATTTTAGTGGTTTGTCTCCCTTGCACAGTGGGAAAGGCCACAGCAAGGAGGCTTGGCTGAGTTGAATGCTTGGCCTGAAGGCTAAGCAGAGGAAACGCTGGTGGAGAGCAGTAATCCCTAGGGCAAGAAACTGAAGCAGAGAGGACACAGGGCGCTGGGTACCCCCTGGCTGGAATTCCCTCCTGGCTACGCTGAGCATGCTACACCACTGAATGCAATCAAACTCACCCCAAGGAATCCTCTGCTGCCTATCTGGGAAGATGATTCTATTGCTAGTCAGGTGGCAAGTGGGGAGCTATAAAAAGATTTCTGTGCCCTGTCTTGAATAAAAAGAACCAAGCCTAGACAGGCCTCTTTCCAATAAAAAGACAAAAAAACAACGAAAAACAAAAACTTAGATATGCCATAAAGATCCAGTATGACACCAGTGGATTCTGCAAATTAAAAAAAAAAAAAAAAAAAAAAGGTCAAGATGGAGAGCTCAAGGCTTATCATAAAAGAAAATGAAGAAATTTTAAGACAGCATCTTGCTTTGCGTTTTCGATAAAATTCAGGAACACCCATCCTTTCTTCCTAAGCTTTGAAACAGGAAAGTTAGGATGGTACGAAGAGACCACAGACCAAACTAAAAAGGGACTGAAAGAACCAGGTGCCTGGATGGCATCAGAAAGGAAAGTGAGGAAATCACCATTTCAGTAGCAGAATTAAAACCTTAATTTTATGCGATAAAGTGCACTGACAGTGTACAAAATGGAGTCACTGAGGTGCAGAATACACTTGAGATATATTTATATAACATACAGAAAAAGGAAGAAGAGGTTGAAATGATCCAAGAGCTGCTCGCAGACACAGAGGTCAGAAAACAAAAATCTAAACAAAGAATGACTCATGTCCCGGGAGAGATAAAAATAAAAGAACAGATGAAATAGCAGAATTAAAAGATACAGACCAGAAAATTGGGGGAAGTAAGTGCAGAGGGAGCCAAGAAAGAAGAGACTTCCATGTCCTAGGCAAAGTCAACGAAAAGCTCTGAGAACCTAGAACATTCTAGTAATCACTAAGACAAGGGAAAGTTTCTAAAATGATTCAGGCCCTCTGCCCAAAAAAGAATTAACTACAAACACATTGATTGGCTTCTCTCTTGCAGTACAAAACATTAAAAGCCAATAGAAAAATGTCTATAGAGGGCGCCTGGGTGGCTCAGTTGGTTGAGCAACTGACTCTTGATTTCGGCTTAAAGTCACGATCTCGGGGTCCTGGGATCAAGCCCAGTGCTGGGCTCCACACTCAGCTTGAAATTCTCTACCTCTGCCCACACCCCCCTCTTGCTCACATACACACACACACATATAAACAGATAAAATCTTAAAAAAAAAAACCACGCAAATTTATTGGCTTCTCTTTTGCAGTATAAAACACTAAAAGCCAATAGAAAAATATCCATAGAATGTTGAGGGAAATTATTACTCCAAATAACATACTCTGTCATATATTTCCTACATGAAAATGAAAAGAATTTTCCAATATTCAAAGGGTCAAAAAATATACAGTTCCTAGGAATCTCACTTTGAGGGATATATCCTACAGGAAAAAAAAAAATCAGGTATGGGATTAAATACTTATGTACCAGTATATTAATCACAGCATAATTTATGAAAATTAAAAATTAGAACCAATGTCAATGTTAAGTGACGGGAAATGCTAAAATAAATTCTTGTATGTTCATATCATTAGATAGTAAGCATCTCTTAAATTCTAATAATGTAGAATGTCAGATCCAACTGCTTACCATGTGATAGAAAATATTTTGTATTTTTCTTCAGGAAGCAAATATTTTATCATCAGAAAATAAAATAAAACAAAAAACATTCAGAAAATTCTAAAAAATGACCCCTGGGCTTTTATGCTTGCAACCATGTCATTTCCTCATTTAAAACTGAACAATAGGTCAAATGTCACGAAGATCTAGGGACGATCATTTATAAAATGTGAATATACTTTCCTGACTGAACAACCTAAAATGCAAGGAAAGTAGTGACCTAGGGAAATCACATTATTTTGTTAAGTTTGGACACATTTTCGTTGATGTGAACTTTGCCCACTTAGTTGATACAATAAGCACATTGCATATCATAGTCTGTTGTCCAAGTTGCTCAGCAGAAATTATAATAATAAGTGTGACTGAAAAATAAGTCACAAGTAAAATACAGTTTAATATTTAAACAACTTGATGTTAATTTGAATAATTCAAACTCACAGTGAGTAGGTTGTGGTAGGGGGCTGGCCAACTTTTAAGAAAAGAGATTAAATAAAAGAATGAACAGAGTGACAATGGCTTGCAAATTGTAGCTTCCTAATATAGTAAAATTTGCATAACACTTTTCATAGAACTTGGCATAAAAATGTTACATTATAACTCCTTATTATTACTTCTAATAATAAAACATAATTAATGTAAAATTAACCACTAAGGCACCAAATGAGACAGTTTTAACATTACATTTAGGATACAACTCCACCTTCTCTTCACCTCTTTTCATTTTATAGGATTTCAGAATAAAAGGGGGGATTCTAAGAAAAAAAAACATTATCTGGATTTTATTATTCCTAACAGTGATAGTGAACATAGAGTTTCTTTTTGTATTTTACATGGTTAAAAATATTATGCTACGGCTGCATCCTTTTGGGGACTCAGAGCACATATTTTTAGAAGGGTTGGCTAAGGCTTGGGATGAAGCACGAGTCCATGGTATCAGTGACCCGTAATCATTGTCTTTTGCTTTAATCAACTAAGCTATTCAACCATGTACAAGGAGCCTCAAACACGTCTATGAAATATTATGAAAAGTAAATTGTTATGCAATGAGTAAATAATTACATGTTAAATCCAGGACTACTAATAAATACGGAAAGAAACATTTATCAAGAAACACTGTTTCTAGTGCAACATAAAAACATTGAACTAAAAATGAGATTGTCTGATGACAAATTATTTTAGGTTTAAAAAGTAAAATGAAGGTATTTGCCCTGTCGGCTCTGACGCAGACTAAATGTTTTCAAGATTTGCGTACAGCAATGTTTTGGGGTAAAAATCACAGGTAAAGTAATTGGTCTGCAGATTCAAATATTAACTTCTTATAAACTGTTTAAGATACAAATAATAACCACCCAATCAAAATGTGATTAAAATGTAGAGCAGGTAACATTGTTAATCTTCCAACCACTCTTCTTTTCTTTCTTTTAGCTGTCTGAGTAATGAATGAACTAAAAACATCTAAACAGTACTGTTTATATGAAAACAGTACCACTGCTTCAATCACCACGACACTTTACGTTTGAATCCACACATTAGTGTCCCGGATCATATCATTAAGTTCAGCCAACAAGCAAGAGAAACAGGAGAGAAATGATGCCTTCCCTAAGCGCTCCGAGAAGGACTATAGTAACGTTCTTCTAGAATTAAAAGCTGTCCTAGATCTTAGGAAATATCCCTTCTCCTGTCCCTCTTTCAAAGGGAATCAAAAGACAATTCAGAATTTTAAAATTTTTATGCTAATGGTATGCTACCATAAGGGTAGCATACCATTTTAAAGAAAAAAAAAATCTCAGCCTGTTCTCTGATGGCTTTTATGGGATTCACATATAGCCAGGATTTAGATGCCTATTCCTCCAAATATTCTTGAACATACAGAAACAAACAAAGCATACTGCAGTTTTTAATGAGTATCTTTTTAAAGAAACATGGTGGACAATCTTGGGGCTCTCTTCATGTCTTAATTAAAAATTTTAATACAATTATGATCATTAATATTATCACCTATATTTATGGAGAATTTTATACAGTATTCTGAATAAAGTGCTTCCAGGATGCAGTATCTCAATAAATTTCAGAGGTAGACAGTGAGTACTCAACAGATTGGTGTGGAGACTATCATCAGCCTGCTCAACAAGAAAGAATTCCAATTACTAATTTCAATATTTTCTCCCCAAGATTACCAGTATCAGTCTCATTTTCACCCTGCAAGTGATTCAGATTCATGATTGCCCCCGTGCTATTTACAGAACAGCAATAAGTATATTAAGAAAATCTACTGGCTTTGCGATAAAGCTGACTGTAACCAGCTCATAAAGCTGATATCCTGTGTCCTTCAGCAGGAAGGAAAAATCCCTTCTGGGGGAGCCTGTCCTGTTGTGTGGTTTGGTACAATAGCTCTCTTTTTCTTTACAGGGTCAAAAATTCAGCAAAAGAAATTAATAAAAAGCCTTCTCAGAGAAAAAAGAAAGAAGAAAAAAAAAGTTTCTCTCTACCGCCAACATACTGCCCCCCTCCCACCAAAAGAGAGAGGGAGAATTTTAGAAACAGGAGTTTATTCACAGCGCTTAACTAAAAGCAGACTTCCTCTGGATTAGAACTGTAATTTACATACTGTATAAAATGTCAGGATGATATTCTGGTTTCTTACACACACTGCTGATTTTATTGTATACTTTACAGTCTTTATCCTCCTATAAAAATTTACCCTTTCTAGGTTTAGATAATTTTCTAACATAAAAAGCAGGCATTCACGTTTTTTCTTAAAATAAAAAGGCAAAGTGGTTTGCAATAAACATTTGAAGTTCAATAGGCATTTGCTCTATATAGACACACACACCTATATACATAGATATGCACACGAGAGAGAAAAGAGAGAAGGAGAGAGAGTGAGAGAGGAGAGAGAGAGAAAGGGGGAGGGGAAGAGGGAGGGAGAGGGAAAGAGAGAAACAGTAGTAGCCAAAATTTATTGAGGACTCTTAAAATGCTAAAGTTCTAGAATTATTAGTCAATACATAAAATGTCCCTGCAAAAGTTCTGTTTAAAAGTTGGCACAAGTGGCTTATGTTTAAATTCTGAACTCCACACAGAAAATTCAGGCTGCTTTAGAAGCTGGTTCCAATTTAAGCTCCATATTGACCTAGCAGTCTAACCTTCTTAAACCTCATTCTTCTTATCTATAAAATGGGACAATATTCCCTATCTCTCAGGGAAGTTGGGAGCGTTAAGTTAGAAAAAAATTTCTTTTAACATTTTGGAAGCAATTGTCAAGGTGCCTGGAACATTTTAAAGTGGGTGCTTCAAAAAGAGTTAGTTGCCTTCCTCTGTCCTGTGTGTTATTTGTTATTTACCTTAGAAAGAAAAGAAAGCCGTGGTGCTCTGTGGACCTGGCCCTGAGTTTCAGATTTGTTTTAGTGAAGAGAAACAAGCACTTGTTTACTTCCTTTCCAAAAAATGTAATGACTACACATGAAATTAAAACAAAATATCAAAATACCATTTCAAAGGGCTTGTTCCGTGTAACAGCACCCTGCACTCCATCCCCAAATATCATATTCAGTAGAAAGAAGGGTCACAAAAATAATTCTGATCTTCAAACTTAGGACAAATAAAAATGCATTCACATAGCTACATTTAGTAAATTCAACGTACTTTTTCTCACTTAGGGTTTAAGTGAATTAAGGGAGCTCAATGGCTACCATTCAGGTAGAAAGAACCTTTAACTGCTGGATTTTGGAGCTACCTAGAAAATGGTACCACCATCACTGAATTTACTATCAGTTTGCAGTCTATTCTGGAGATGATTTTGTGACAACACCAACTGCGCATCACTCTTGAACCACCCCAGCCAAGGGTAGCAAACGGATGTCACTCAGTTTCCCTGTTCCCACCTTGCCCGTCCACAGCAGGCATGACTAACCAATCCCGCTACTTTCTCCCCTGTGAATCTAGACTTGGCACTGGAAAATTTCTCAAAACAAGTTTCCAGGCAGGCAGCCACCACCAACCGATCAGAGTTCCCTTGTGAGTTGAAACCACCCCCAGACTAGGCTAAAGGTTACCTTTGAATTGCATATGAAAAAAGGGGGCAGAGGGGGGTGTGCCTGCTGAATAAATTAACAGTCTTAACATCATTCTAATGGGATTATTTACCCTACTTATGAGACCAAACTTCTTAGGCATTTCATTACCATTCATTTAGATATAAATACCTGTAACACTACTTATAAATCATTCCTATCTCTTCATTAATAAGAACTTCTTAAGAGCCATTATGAGAAATACTCTTGGCCAGTTCAAATTGCTGTATGTTGTTATAATTAATAAAAGTGTACAACTTCATGAACAGTCTACAATTCAGGCTCTTTAGTAATTGGATTGAAATGGAGTTTTATTATATTTCATTTTCATTATCTATAGTAGTGGAACCATGGACACCTAACCCCAGTGCAGACCTGGGTTATCTTTCACCCAGATAAGCCTCTGTTTTTATGGGCAGTGTAAAGATGTACCCAGAACTGATTTCTTCAAAACAAGCACTATGAAACAAATGTCTGATTCTTTGGCCAGTGTGCACCAGCAGCAAAACAAACAGGCCATTATATTTGTGGCAAAGAATGAGATTGCAAAGTCAATGAGGAACAAGGCGCATTATCAGCTGGTCTACATTGTAAAACAATGACACAAAAGGTCCGTTAATACATGAAAAAGCCAAAGTTTCATGGTTCTTGGTGAACATCAATAGTTTGTGGGACCATTCTGAATGTAAGTTGACTTGTCTCTATTAGTTTCCAGATTTTTCTTAGCTTTCCTGATCCTGATCTATTCAGCAGTGTTACTGGGCACTGGCCTCCTTCCCCCGCCCCCCCCCCCCGCCCCATCCCTCAATTTGTTGCTTTCAAAATTACAGCCCGTTTTTATTCAAGACAGCTAAAAAAAAAGCCGTGCAAGCAAACAAATTCATTTCAAAGATCTTCACAAGTGGGGTTTTTCTCGGGGCATGTGGTAATATTTGCAACAAACTACACATAACTAAATAATCACATTGGAATTTTACAGGCATTTCTATGACCTAATCCTGTAAATCAGTCTTTAAACTATGAGGAATTTTGAAACCACCATCATCCAATGTCATGTGAGATGAATTGTGTTTTTATTTCGTCATTTTTAGCCAGCAGGGAGGGCAAAATACTATCCAGGCTGCGGCCAAGACAAGGGTGTGGTTCCCGCTTCTGCCTTTTTGATGCTTTAGGAGCCAGAAATGTGAGAACAAGGAGGAATCTTCGGACAAGTTTTTACTCTACTTTTTTTTTTTTTTTAATCTTGCAGCTTCTGATGAATGATAACAAAACAAGATCTATGCTGGAGGACAGAAATCTCCCTAAATCTCCAGCCTTATCCATGCTGAATAAAATAGTTTTGTTTCTGTGCATTCACGTTATGCTGTTTGCTGGCAAATTAAATCTTAATTCATGTGTTTTCCCTTGAAGGGTCGGGAGGAAAAAAGCAAAAACAAAACACAACACAACAACAAAAAAACCCAAAAAAGAAAATAAAACAAAAAAACCCACCTAACTGCCTATTAGTTTTAGTTTATAGATGAGGCTTGATAAGCCTCAGAAGCCCCTAATTAGAAGGAACATGCTAATTAGAAGGAGACTGTAACACCCTTCTCGCCTTTCTCTGCTTGCTGCCCTTTGGTGTGTCTCCATGGCCCTGGAGAGCCCCTCTCTCTATTCCTCATGTCCTTGGAGCTGACCTTGTTGCTGTTGTGTCCGGCTAGAACATGATTTAAGGACCCTAATTTTTCATCCCCCTGAGCAAACGGAAAATCCATCTACCTAAACCGCAGTGGAACTTGATGTGTTCGGGGAGCACAGTCTTGTGATCAACTTGGTCTCCTCCATCCGCTGCGCATGCCGGCTGCAGACAATCACCCGGAGAAGGACGGACAGAGGACGCCTGAGACATGCCCTAGCTCTGGGGGTGCGTGCAGAGGCAGAGGGAGGGCGAGAGCACGAGGGAGGCTCCGTCACGGGGAGCACACTGCTGGGCCCCACCACCGGCGTGGAGCCCTCCTTGGTCCTGCGTTTTGCCTTCCGCCGGCACCACTTCCAGAGGATGACGTCAGTGGAAAGGCCTCCATGATACGTGCCACTTATAGTAGCATCCCCACTGATCCAAGCTTAACTGTACTCAAACTGTCAATCAGGCAACACAAAAGAGAGAGAGGAAAAACAAAACCCCAAAACCCCACGACTCCTGCCCATTCCAGGCTTTTTAACAACTCCCAGGTGCCCCCCACACACACCAGGGGCTCTGGGGGCGGGGGCAGCGAAATTCCTATTTCTTACGATGTTTACTGAAATGAATGCTCCTCTTCTAGTCCCTAAGATCCCTGGGGACTGGCAATGTCATGCCTGTTTCTGAGTTCCCCATGGGACACCAGGCAGCACCAGGCTGTACCCTAGAGAATCAAAAGCTCATGGTCAGGATTGTATTTTGGATAGAGGATGGCAGGTAGCAAAGCTGTGGATGCCACTGTTGTCTGGCTGAGGGGCCTGCATGGAACATGGCTCTGAGCCCATCGGGAGCCTCCTCCCAGTTGGCCTGGCCCACCCCAGGAAGCCGAGAAAGGGTCCTCAAGAGACGTGGCTCTTGCCAGGCGCGCGCACAGGCCGTGCCTCAGCTGGCTGATGGAGCCTGAAGAATGAGTGAGCTTTACCCACAGAGACGAGAAACTCTGAGCCCAGTGCTTGCTCCTCACTTTTTCCTAGACCCAAATACTGTAAAGCACAAGGAAGAGCACAAGGAATCGCCTTGTGGGTTCCCAAGGCCACATCTTGTAATCGAAGTTTCTGGAACTCTAAGAACGTAGGGAGTTTTGCTAAAATCCGACCCGTTTCACTACAGCCAGCCCTGGGTTGAGGAAGGCACTTTCTCCAGGTTGTGGGAACACAGGCCCAGCCTTTCCTTGTTGCTAGCTTCAGGAGGCATCGGAAGTGTCCTGAATCAGGCAATTTCCTTTCCGTGGAACCCCATGTGTGCACACAATACGAGCTCATTTCCTCCTATTGGCTTTTGTTTGAACAGTTTCCTTTGATACGGGATGTCTTCCGCTCTCCTTGGCAGTTGTCTAAATCCAGGCATCCTTCTCAATTCAAGACCCACTCCAACGGGAGTCAGGCCCAACTGGCTGCACTCCGAAGGCCTCTCCCTCTCTCCCACCTTCCATTAAGTATTAAGTGTCTGGGGTTCTTCCCAGGGGTCCCCACTGGCTTTCGAAGTGTGCACCTGTGTGCATGCCCACGTGTGTCCTCACCCCTCACTGGGACTGCTGGCTACCAATCATCTTTGTTGTGCTTGCTTTACGTAGCATCAGCGTCCTATGCATGCAGTTGGGATTTTAATCAGTGCTTTCTGAATGGAGGGAATGAGCATTTGGAAAACGATTCACAATGGATTTGCAGATTTGCAGATATACTTTGATTTGGAAACATTTAGAAATCTTTCTCAACTGAAAGCTGAAACTGAGACGTTTCTAGCCCAGAGTAACATAAATTTCTCTTTGTACTCCCTCCTCTATTTTTGTATTTCTTTTTTCACTTTTCTGTCCTTATTTCTCCCTGGGTGCTGATCAAATAAATGGATTCCATACCACACTTCTTTTCTGTGTGTGTGTGTGTGTGTGTGTGTGTGTGTGTGTGCGCGCGCGCGTGACCTAAATCTCAGGACCCGGAACACCAGCAAGCACCCAACTTGTGAATATATCTCTGAGGTCGACGGGAAGGGAAGAAAAGGCCATGCCATATTGAGTCTCCCAACACAGGCAACTAGGTCACTACATCCAGGAAGGAAGGAACGCATGGTTGCAGGAAACACCTTGGAGCAATCCTTGCTTATTTATTCTCTAAGCCACAAAGGGCCAACCTTTCCCCCCAGGGACCAGAAGGTCAGAACGGACTGGCAGATGTCAGGAGTGTTTCTTGGCCCCAGAGGAAATTCATTCATTCATTCATTTCCAAAAGTTTAAGTTTAGGAGTTTGGTCCCAATGTGAGCCAGTTACCATCTGCTTGAATGACCTAAAAACGGCCCGAGTGGGGACAGAATCGATTTTATCTGTGCCGAAATAGCTCAAGGCATGGGCTGTCATGGAGCTGGGTCAAGTGCTCCATTTTCACACATGCATTGTGTGCAGCTTTCCAAATGTGGCCCAGTCCTCCTGTTTTCAAAAGCAACTGCATTCCTCTGGGTAATGTGCTCCACTGGTTTACCATCCCTACCAAATATAAGTGTTCCCAAAAGTCTGGCATAAGATTATTTTGTAGAATATCCTTCTTGCGTTTGTGTGGCAAAACCAATGACGTCTTTGTGAGTGATAACAAGACTTTAGGAAATTGCAGAAATAGTCATGTTGGAGTCCCTACTCTTTGTGGAATTGAAAGGGTCTGCAGCATCAATTGGGTATTATTCCCCAGTAGCTTCATGTTCACCCAAAGAAATACATCCAAACATGATATATTGAGTGTTTATTCTGTGCAGGATAGAGAGTTCTTGGCATAGGGGCTCTCATTTAATCCTAATAATCACCCAGAGAAGTGGGCATTGTTAAGTACATTTTTTTTTAAAAAATGAGATGCAAGTACATGTTAAAATTTGCCTGAAATGGCTCATCTAGTCTGTGGCGCAGCCAGAATTTCAATGCAGGGTTTAAATTGTCTCTTAACCCCTGTGCCCAGAGGTTAATCATTTGTGTTCCAAACCATCTGTTTCTGCAATAAATGTAGATTCCTGGGCCCTGGGCCCCACACATCCCAAGTGAGAACCTCAGGGGCCATGGCCTAAGAATCTGTCGCCTGCTTTTTTAAGAAGCTTCCTGAGAGTTTGTGTGCAGCCAACAAAACCAGCATTTGGAGTAACTGGTAAGGGCTTTGAAATGGGTTGGGAAGCAAAACACAACTTCTTTCTTCTCCAAGGGTTGGAGTTGGGTGGGGCAGAGAACGGAGTAGAGCAACATGACCTTGTCCCAGTGGTTGTAAAAGCTCATTCTGGTCTTGACTGTAGGCATACTTGTCTTTTACTTAGTTTTCAAGTGGCCCTCAAGGGTAAATAAATAGGTCAATCCATTCTATGAGATGTGCTGTACACGTCGTGCAGCTGATCGTAACCAGAAGCATGTGTCCTTCAGCAATTAAGCAACTAAAACTTCCCGTAAAAGTCAGCATGCTCCAGATCACTCCCCAGTTGATGAGTTTTGCTCTTAAGTCTCCGACTGCCCATTGCCTTCATCAGCCAACTTCTCTGAAGTTTAAATGCAAAAAAGCACCCTGGCTGAAGGGGCTAAGGCTTAGCTGGCCTCTCCTCAGCCCTATAGTACAGCTCCACAGCCATGTCTGCAATCTCTGGGGAAAGTGCATCTTCTCTTCATCTGTGATAGAAACTTCTGGATGCCTTTGGGTGGATGATGGACTGTGAGCGCCTGTGAGTATGAACCGTAGCTAATAATCGTCTATACAAAAGCCTGTCTTAGTAATAAGACACTTCAATCGTTCCTTTGCATTCCACGAACATTTACCGAGCATCTACTACCTGCCAGGTTCAAGTTTAAAATGCATGGGGGATTGCAACAATAAGGAAGCTTTATTTGTCGCATCTGTATCGGCAGATTATTATTTAGGGGAAGAGTGCTAGGCCCATGATTATCCTTTTGCTGACCCCAGTGAAGTGAGGGCAAAAGTTAAGGAAAATGACGAAAAAGACAGAAGAACAGCAAACATCACTGGTATTGCACCACAGGAAGAAGCGGCAGACGCCGTATTATGGGAAGCCTGCAATGATGCAAAGCCGATCTCTAATTAATAACTGAGGATCGATGCAGTACGTTGGCCTCCCCACTACAGCTATTTTGAATAGAGCAGGATTCATGTCAAGGCAAAGGCTTCTGGGAGTCTCTCTGGAGAAGCATTTAGTCCTCAGCTTACACCTTCCTTCCAATTTATCGGATGCTTTTCACCTTTCCTGTTATAGCAAATCACACCTGTTCCTACAAATCTTCAAAAAACCTGGTGGTTTCATCCCATCCACCCCAGCAGCCTCCTCGGGCTCAAAGCTAAACCAGGTGCTCTCTGCCAGCCTAGCCAACCCTTCCTCAATCTCACACAGTCTCATCTTAGCCCTGATTCCTCTCCTCTTCCCTCCATCATCCCTTTGATTGCCCCGAATATCCCATGCCTTCTGAATGTTTTCCCTTCCACTTTCTGGCACCTTGCCCTTCAGCCTCCCAGCCACCACTCTCCAGGTGTCACCCAAGGGTCACGGCACTGTCTTCACTTCGAGGCACGTCAAGGTACCAGGCTCAGTCCTCATCTTCACTGAACTTTCTTTCTTTCCCATTATCACTTCATTTTAGGAAAACCGAATACTCATCCATATTACCTCGCCGACCCATGTCATTTCTAGGACCTAGTGAATAGCATGATCGCTTCTCACAGATCCAGAGGCGTTGAGAGAGATGCCCCAAGACCCACACACCTGTCCCAAGGCCATCTCCGCAAGACTCTTCGCTCTGGGCTTCCCTGCCATTGGGATGTGCCTAGGAAATCCCCTAAAATGTCAGCATTTCCCAAGGCTGGGCCATTGACCATTTTCTAGATCACACTTGCTTCCTTAGCTATCTCAAACTCCTCTCTGATTTCAAATCCCACTCTTTTGTGGATGAGTCCCGAATGTACGTCTAGCTCTGTATTCATTCTATAGAAGCCCAGACCTATGCTTCCAGGAGAACATTCCAACTTCAAACTTCCAACAACCAGAGCCAATCACCTGTCTTCCCCCATCCTCCCATGTGTTTCTGTCCCCGGTGTCACGAATGTTTCTGTCACCCAAGCTCATGGTCTCCAGGTCTTCCCGGACTCCCTCCCTTTCCCTCGTTTTCCACGAGTCCTGCCCCAGCCTTTGGGAAGCTGCTCCTGCCGAATCCTTGTCACCACTATCGGCTCTCTCATGACTTCCTGGGGGCCTGCAGGCCTCAGCTCTAAACTGTGCCCACAGAATTATCCCCACAAGCAGTGTCTGATCCTCTCGCTCACCAGGTCACGAACATTTGGTGGCTCTCTGCTGCACTTGGAATAAAGTTCAAAATTCAAAGTCTGGCATTCAGGGTCATCCATCATCGAGGTACAGTCGTGCCAAGCATTTCCGCTGTGCCCCCCACAAGTACACTCTAGACTCTGCCCCACACTCCAGGGAAACCTGCATGGGTGCTCTCCAAGTGCAGGCACTATGGTCTTGCTTTCCTTCACAGGCCATGTCAGAGGCCGCCTCCTCCAGGAAGACTTCCCTGCCTCACCTGGACAGCAGGAATCTACCTACTGACAGAGAACCTTATACCTCCCTTGTGGCATGGATTACCTTCACCGTGGTGGTTTATTTATACACCTTATCTGTCCTACCAGTGCATAAATTCCATGAGAGGTAAGGAAGTGAGGAAAATTTAAGATATACTTCCTCAACCTTTCACATGGTACTCTTTTTGTTGTTGTTGTTGTTTTCCTGCAAATGTTTCTGTTCCCAAGAAAACGTCACTAAGTAGAATGCATCTGCCCTGGCCAAACAGGTAAAGATGAAACAAAAACAGTGATCAGCCCCTTCCCATTGACAAAGGGCTTTCACTGTGTGCAGGGCACTTCCAATATCTTGTTGCCCCCAATCTTCCCCCAAATCCTGAAACATGGCACCATCCCCTTGACTTGTGCCAACCAGGAGATCAAAGTTCCAAGTGACTTGGTGACTTTTGTTCATCCGAAGTTGGAAAATCCAGAATTCGAATCCCTGTTGAGTACCTGCGAGCTTCACACTCTTGCCATCCTTATCAGCCTTATTGATTTGTTGAGACCTACATTCCCTTGACTTACATGGACTCCCACGAATCCTAGGGTTGCAGGGCAAGAAAGGGCAAAGGGTACGGTCATCTGCAGTCCCCATGTGGTCCCTTCCCTCCGTGAGTCTTGTTTGCACAATAGGATAAAAAAGAACCCCCCCAAAACACTTAAGGCAAAACTTGCAGGTGTTTATAAAACATAAAACATAAGCACAAGGAGAGAAAAGGACATGCTTTGTACCCCAGGACAAAGTGGCATTATTATTATCATTCTTATTTAACATTGATGATCTTTTCAAGTCTGGGTTTGAAGCATTAACTTCCCACTGCTCCTGGGGTAGGAGCTTCACAGAGCTCATCATTAGGGGGGAATGGAGCCCCACTGCTCCCTGCTGGAGCCCAGAAAGTAGGGGAGACACAGATAAGGAGGGGAGGCTGCAGGGGGAAAGGATACGGGGACCCCTTCCGACTCGCTTTCCCTTTATCTGACAAGAGACGGTGCCAGGTAGCCAGTACATTTTAAAGACTTTATTAGAAACAGAAAGGTCACACATCCGAAGTGTCCAGCTGACTGGATTTTCACATAGGGAACACAACTGTGTGACCCACACCCAGATGGAGAAACGCCCTATTAGCAGGACCCTGGAAGCCCCCCTCCCCAAAAGGGCGACCCCTCCCTTGAACCAGCCACTACCTTGCACTAGATGGCTACATGCTAAATGAACCCTTTGACTGTTCAGGCAGCTACTTCCATTTCAAAGCAGGGGGAAAAAAGTATGTGTGTGTGCGTGTGTGTGTGTGTGTATATGTGTGTGTGTGAGAGTAATTTTGTGTGTAGGAGAAAAGTGTTTCTAATTTTCAATCCTGAAAATGTGAGGAGAAGAAGGAAGACAGGAAGGAGGGAAATAAGTTAGAAAATGCAGCCTCTTTCTGAGTCCCCCATTAAAGCTGAAAGAGCTCCAGCGACATGCCATTTTGAGAAAGGAATGGAACGGAATTGTCCTTCTCTACCTGTCTCGGCTGGGGCCGGAGCAGGTCGGCTCCTATTCCTGTAGCCTTCAAATATGTGGATAGGTTGATGGTGATTATTTAATAGCACGGTGTTCTCTAGAAGCCTGATATTGTATGGAACATATGGTTTTGATTTGGGTAGGGTTTTTTTTTTTTTTCTTTCTGTTTTTAGCCAGTGAGCAAGATGGAGAGTGTCACAAAGCTAACTCCAGAATTTGCTGGGTTCTGCCAAACTACAGGGAAGCCAACTCCAATGCCGATGGCCCTCCCACTTTGGCAGCTTCGGGGGCTGGGGGGGAAGGCCGTGGGTGAGCCACAGAGGGCCACAGGCTCACAAAGAACTGCACTGACCAGATCTAAGACAGGGACTCCGTACTGTTGACAAAGCACACAGCCCCATGTTGCTGCTTCCCGTGCCTGAGCTGCACTAATGGTTCAGGCTGGAAGGAAGAGATCAGAACATCAAATAAAAACACAGGCACAGAACCATTAACTCAAGACCCGACATGTATCTGGCCAAGGAGACTGATATTCACTCTTGTTTCCACAATGTTTTAAACAGCAACATTCTCCAACTTCCCATCCCGGGTTCCTGGCTGTCAATGTTTCCAAAAATAACCCCTCCTCTCAATTATTTTTTCTGATCAATTATTTAGCATGGTCTGGGTTATACAACATAAATTTTACCCTGCGGGGGGGAATTTATGCTCCCTCGTGGTCAGCTAGGAAATTTGTAGTTTTAATTAAAAAGGCAAATTTTCAGCTTGGAAGAGAGTGCTGGCTGGGTTTATGGACATTAGTAAAACTAGTAGTAAAGAGAAAAAAAAAAAAAGGCAGAGAGGAGGCCTGAGGGATCTTTAGGTTAAATTTCAACCTAGAGATTTTCCTAAGAAAAACTGGAAGGCTTGTCTCAACTCAAGTTTGAGAGCCTTTGAACAGGCTTTCTCTAGATGAAAACCTGGCCAGCTAGTCGGGAAATAGTTGACCAGCCCTTCCTTTGTTTGCTCAGGGTGGCCCTGAGTAGGGGCCCCGGGCGGAACTGAGGGAGAAAATCCTTCCTGGTTTCTCCCTCTCTGAGGAAGGAGGACAGGTCCGTGCAGATCACTGTTGACTGGAGCCGGGATTAATTAGTTCCTTTGATGACCTTGGCATCTACTGATGGCGGAGCGTGTCTTCGAGCTGCTGAGGAAGGACTGTGTTGAGAGCCACAGAGGAAGCCGGGAGGACTGGGAGCCACAGCTAAAGTGATCACCATTTTGTGGAGCCGAAAACAGAAACAAACAAACAAAAAACAACAAAAGAACACCCAAAATATGTATTTGACCTCTGAAAACTGCTTTAGTGTGGTATTCAAATTGTGTGAATTCTCTATCTGTATATATCAACCTGTATCTGTTCCTGTGTGTATATATATTAATGTATAGATCTGTGTGTGTATTTATCAATCTAAACACGTAATATATAATCTGAATATCTTTATCTGGATATATAAGTATTAATCTCTACTTCTATTAATCTAAATCTGTACCTGTGTATCTATATCTGTTATTAATCTCTATTTTTACCTATCTATGTACATATATATCCATCTAAATCTATCAATCATCCTATGGGTTTTGCAAGTCAATGTCTAGCAACTTGCCAGGTATTTCCAAAGGTGTCTACAGCCTATTGTTGGGATTGAAGATAATTTTAAAGCATTCCACATCACTGGGGAAGATGTCTGTCCCTCCTAAGTTCACCTCCACCCCTCAGTTCTTCCACGCTCTGCTAACAGAGCTCAGGGAGTGCAGTGCCCCACCCCTCCCTCGATCACCGCTGGTTCAAGGTTCAAGTAGGATAGAGATTTGGGTCCACAAGAGAAACTCAAAAGAGTGTCTTATGTTGCATAAATAAAGGTATTATAGCCTAAATAAGGGAGCTGTCAACTGCTCCTATCAGAGGAAGCTTGACTGCTATCTGTTAATTTGTGAAGAGGCATTTGGGTCACTCTAAAGACCCAAACGAGGGCTGGGGAGTGAAAGTCACAGGAGTCACATTTCATTTCAGCACGAGGATGAATTTTACAGTAAAATGTAAAATGTTATGGTCTGCAAGCATTCTGAGGTACTGATTGCCCAGTCAACAGAGGGGAAAAGACGCTCTGAGAACCTGCTTGCCAGGGCTGTGGTAGAAGGTAGACATGAACTGTGCTAGATAATCCCCCCAATTCCTCCCAATTGGGGATTCCCCCCCATCTGCATCTTAAGCTTATGGGTTTTGTCAGGTGGGTGGCTCTCTGGAGGAGGGGCTGTTAGACCCTCGAGTGTGTGAGGGGCCCCTCCGCGGGCTCCGACGCGTCTCCCCAAGCCCCCGCCCTCCCGCCCCCTGAGCACCAGAGAACCAAGGAGCAGGTGAGCAGCAGGTCACGGGGAGTAAGGAGTTAAGGAGACGGAAGCTCTCCGTTGGTCCTTGCAGCCCCAGAGGCAGCTAGTCCCTTTGATCCTGACTCTTAATTGCAGCCTAGTTGCACCAGGGAACTTTAAAGAAAAGAAACAGGGAAACTAGAGATAGGGTTTGTTTTGTTTCCTGAGGGGATGGTCTTTGTGGTGGCTGCCAGGAAGCTGATACTTTAGGGCTAGAATGATGGGCTTCCTAAGGGGGCAAATAAATAGACCTTTCTACCAGCTCAGAGCCAGGTGTGAAGGGAACCCCAGAAACAGCAGGCATCTATGTGTGCCCTGTAGAACGGATGCCAGGGACAGCCTCGGCAGAGAGCAGAGCAAGAGAGAGGAGACGGTGGGCTAGCTCAGGAGCAGGCTGAGCAGGGGCAGGAGACGGCCACCCTGGGCCTCGGCCACAGCACAACACATTTCGCCTCCTTACAGGCCTCACAGCCGATAACAGGCTCTTACATATGGTGTCTATTTAAGGTATCTATAAGTTGACATCTTTAGGTCTTTAAGCTTCACACACACACATACACACACACACACACACACATACACACACACACATGAGATTCAAGAAAAGGCCAACTAATGACAATGAATAATGGAGAGAAAGCTCTAGCCATCCCTGGTGATGGATCCAGTCCCTTTGTGAGGAGGAGCCCCTGGCTAAAACTGAACTCAAGCCTGCACGGTTACACCAGCAATTGCTTCTTTGTGTTCTGCCTCACTGTTGAGGGAGTTGGGCCAGCAGTATGTGCAGATGCTAGAGAAGTTTCTCTAAAGCAAAGCCCCAAGGAAGCACCTTGGGAAAAGGCCTGGGTGTTTGGAGACCACCAACGGGTTTCGCTGACCCTGGCAAGTAACTCAGCCTCCCTGGACTTTCTGTTCTTCATAAAAAGGCTTAACTGAGTCCATGCACATGAAGCTCTCAGCAGAGGGCTTGGCATACAGTAGGCACTCAATAAACTCAACAGACACGTGTTTCCTTTCATTCTTAAAAGGTTATTGGTAAATTAAAAATGCATAAAAACACTGGCCCTCTGTGTGTGAAGTAAGTGGGCATCTGGGCAGGGAAGACTTCCTCTAAATCAGTTTAGCTCCACTCCTGGGCCAGGAGAGTGGGGCCACATGTGGGACAGACCGGAAAACAAAGAACTCGAGCAAGGGGAGAGAGATGAACACAAAGCCAGAGTGTAAGACTTGTAGCAACATATAAAACTGTCCACAGTCAGGCCTGGCCATTTCACTTAAGCCGCCACATTAGACAGTAGCATTTCTAAAATTGTCTTCATTGCTATTGCAAAATGTTAAAACTAGCATTTGAAACTTTAACTGCATATAACAACCCTTCCTCTCTACTCTTCGTATTCTTTGGAGAGCATGACAAGAGAATGGCATTATCTGCACCATTAAAGGAGATGATGAGTTTGTCAGAGTTCCCTGAGCTAATCCACTGAGGGCATGAGGACTGGAGTAGCCATGTCAGACTCCCAGGTCCCCCTTCCGACCACTGTCCAGAGAAAACAGAGTCTAAGGCTGATTTCGAACACATAGATTTCATAGGAGAAAAGTATCTCTGGAACAGAGACGGGTAAACAAACTCACTAGCCTTTCCTAGAGGCTGGCGAGGAAATCTCTTGGGGAATTGGTAAGAGTCCCTGTCCACAGAGAAGACAGCCGTCACAAGCACAGGGAGACATCCACAGACCTGCAGCCCATAGCCACAGAACCTGCTGGAAACTGTGCAAGTCCCTGCCTTTCGTCCTTGACCACAGAGGCTTTGGGGCAAGGTTCAAGGGATAAGTCAGTTCAACCTCATCCCACTCGGAGCCTGAGCATCCCGGAAAGGCTTTGTGTTGAGGAGGCAGGTCCTGGTCCCCAGCCCTGTGGAGCCTTCCTTTAAAACCATGCCAGACCCAATGGCCTGCCACCATCTACACTGATGCTAGCGTCATCTGGGAGCTTGTTAGAAATGCACAATGTCAGGCCCCATTCCAAATCTACCCAAACAGAATCTACATTTTTAGTAAGAGCCCCAGGTGACGCCCTCTGCACATGGAAATTTGAGAGGCATTCTGCTGTGTACACACTCTAGGTATCTGGTATGAGGACAACAACCATTTGCCTACTTTGAATGCTTTCTCATTTTCTTGAGCAGTCCTTATGGCTGGGTTCAGCAGAGACCTGCTAGATTCCAGAATAAATGGGCCTCTAGGTCTGTGAGGATAGGATGACCAGTGTCCAGGGAAATCTCCAATCTCTCTGGAATTCCCATCCTGACCAATACCACCACCCCAAAATGTGTATTTCAAGATACAGATGTTAGAGTTGATAACTGCTGGCTTTAAGTGTTTTCTTGTGGTTATTACTGAAAACCTACTTTTGAAAAAGTCAACTGTATATATGAAAAACTCAGCGATGAGGATTTCCTTATCCATTCCGTATTCTTTTTAAAGAAGATTTTATTTATTTATTTGAGAGAGAGAGAGGAGGAGGAGGAGGAACAGAGAGGAAGGAACAAGCAGACTCCACACTGAGTACAGCACCCGATGCAGAGCTTCATCCCATGACCCTGAGATCATGATCTGAGCTGAAACCAAGAGTTGGACGCTTAACTCACTGAGCCACCCAGGCTTCCCCTCCAACCAATATTCTGTGACTCTCACCATTACAGTGAACCAATATTTGCCTTCAAAGGGCCAGAGAGGGTAAACTATGTGCAGTAGGATAATACAGTGTGGGAGGCTGCTCTGTCATCCATGGAACCAAGGAGACTGTGGTATGGTGCTTAAAAGTCTTAGTACTCTTTTTTTTTTTTTTTTTTTTTGGCCAGCAATTTTGCTCCTTTGTGGATATTTATTTTCTTGATCCTTTGCTAGCTCTTACTCTCTTCTAGGCCTCTGGCAGTCCTCCCCCATGGCTCATCCTTGGTCATCTGCCCGTCTCCTGCAGGTTACAAGCATCCATGGCCTCAATTATGATTTCAACATAGGTTCGTCTCAATTGACATCTGAAACCTCGCATCTAAGCTGTTCTCCATTCCCACACTGTCAAATGCCTATGGGGTAGCCCACTTGGATGACCCACCATTAGCTAAAGCACCATGACCAGAACTCAAAATTCATCATCTCCTTCCTTTCCTCCACCTCATTCCTATTGGTTGGTCCCTTTTCCCATCTATCTCGATTTTCTGTTAGGGTTCCATTGATATTTCTCCTGAGAGAAACACCAGTGTCATTTTGGCTCTTCTAAGCTCTCACTAGCTTCTCTTACTTTCCCTTCAAGACACCTTTTGGATTTGCCCTTTCTCCTCCATCCTCACACTGCTGGTCTAATCCAGCTCTTTCCTACCTCATACCTAGAATACCGCCATTTTTTTTTTTTTTTTTGCCAGTGGCATCACTTGTTACAAATTTTCAAACCTCTAACTCTATCTTACAAGTCCTAATTGAACACTTTTAAAACGTTAGATGTGATGTTTGTTATAGGTAACAAAATCAAACTCCTCCTCATAACTCTTCAGGTCTTCTGTATACTGACTTCTCCACTAATCCTATTGCCCACTGCTCGCCAACATGTCATCCCTGTTCTCCAAATACAAGTTTCCACACTGGCCCCTATATCACGTCATGCTGTTCCTCCCTCTGGAGATGACCTTCCCTTCTCTGATTTTGACTACTGTCTTCTCCAAACTTTTTTGAACATATCCCTCTATCAGAAAAATACTTTGGAGCAGGAACAACTATCATAAGGTTGTTACTTACTTATCAATGTTATACTTGCATGACAATATTAATATGTCACATACATTATCAAACACATGAAAATTGACATTTTAAAAGGATGAGCTAAATAATGTATAAGATGCAAGTTCAGCTACTCCTCACCTAGTGAATAATCTTGCCCTACCTAGGCTTGGGTATAGACATTTCAGAGACATTCAGAACCACTGATCTGGAGAAAATATATCTATCCAGAGATATAGGAAGCATCTCTTCCTCTATAAAGTTATCTACTACTCCAGCCCAAACAGAGTTCTACCTTCCCGAACTACCAGAGCATTTAAAATTACAATAGTAAATCACTGATATATGCTTCACCAATACTTCTTAGTTGATTAATTGAAGCTGGCATCCAGGATGCCAGAAATTTATAGATTTTTAAAACAATTCAATATCTTAATTAAAAACATTACTGTCTTTCCAAAATTGCTTGGGCTGGGCTCTATGCACTATGCAACATCCGTTACAAGAAAACTCCTAGTCAGACTGTAGGGTGATTTCATTTAAAGACTGCTTTATCTCATTGAATATCATGTGCACAGATTCCCATAGTTTTGAGGACTAACTTTTCTGTTTTTTGGCTACGGAAAACATTGCTTCATCTCACTCAAGTTCAGTTGCTGTTTAACTCATAAATTGGGGACAAAAGGGATTTTGTGACCATTAAAGAGATGATAAAAACTGAAATGGTTTATACATGTAAGACATTGTAATTATTATTACACCCAGCATTTTTGCATCATAATGTAAACGATATCAGGTATATTTGAGATTTCTAAAAATAACTGACCTCCTACAGGCATGGGAGGACTCAATGAGATGCTCTCATGGGCAAATGGACTACTTCGAATTTTGGTTTCATTCTTGACTTTGGTTTTTCCCAGGTCTGCAAGCCATTTGCAACCATTCATGAATTTTATGTTCTAGAAGCACGTGCCTGCCATCCATAGCCAAACTCACCTTGCTGCTGTGTGGCTGGGTCGGGGCATGAAGCCAGTAGAGGTTCTGTCCCCTGTTGCCTTCGGAGCAGCCAGAGCTGAGAAAGCAAAGCCAATCAACCTCTCTTCTTGCTCTGCCTTGGCAACTAGGCTGCCTCCAGTACTAGTTATAAGGGGTTGTCCAAGAAAGTTGTGGGGACTGGAGATAGTGACCTGCATACATGTACCAGGGACACTCAGAAGTTTCTCCTGCTCTTCAAAATTCAAGTCAACTAACCACAGACAAAATAAAAATGAACGCTTTTTTTTTTTTTAATCCAGGTTATAACTCATCTCTTCTAGGAGCGTTACCTGGTGCTCTAATTTTAGGCTCCTGGTTTTTAAACCCTCTTTTTGAACTGTTAATTGAGATAATGTCTGTGAAAGCCCTTTGTAAAGTGTAAGAAACTATACATATGTTAATTATCCTTCTGAAGACATTTGTGTGCTGACCTATTCTTATCTTGTTTGTAAGTATCTTGTTCCCCGGCGATTGTGGATTGCAAATGCTTAAGGCCCAGGACCTGCCTGGCTGGGTGTTTCCTGCCTCCTCCCTCTGTCCTCTGACGGGGGCTCACCACCCCCAAAGCTCTTAGAGCAGTCAGTTTGCATTGATGCTCATAACCCTTAGCACTGCCCATCTGCCTGCCAAGACTCACAACTAAAAAGACTTCTTGAGGCTCATTTATGTCCTCGGTCTGCCCTCTCAGCTCTCCCCCAAACTGGGTCCCTAACCTTGCAGCTTGTCTACACCCAGAAAATACACAGAGATGTTAGGGTAAAAAAACAAAACAAAACAAAACAAAGCAAAAACTTTGTGTTTAAAAGGGGAAATATATTTTTTTAAGTAACTGTTTTTAAGGGGGAAAAAGGTGTGGGGGGGGGAGTTTAATCCTCCAGGGTCCGGAATCAGGTTTCCTTGCTGGGATTGGGAATGGCCAGATAATTGCATCAGGGGCTCCCCAGGTACCCTGAGGCTTGGGAGTGTGGGAGAGGGTCTAGGATTTCCTTTTGGTGACTTTTGGAGGCTCTTTAGATGACACGTCCATGTTCCCCCAGTCACTTCGGCACTGAATCTCGGCCGGTGGAGACTGCGTGATTGCTCTCAGCAGCCTCATATTTGGGATTTTTCAGAGCATTCTCCTATGTCGGCTGTTCCTCTTACATCTCTGTATGTTATTTAAACAGCATTTATGCCGAGAAATGGAATAGATATGCAGACATTTAAAACTCAAAATTCCTTCCTTTATTCTCCGCCCCTCCCCCCAACACTAAGAACTGTCTGAAACCTGCAATAAATGCCTGGAAGTTAATGTGAAATTAACATTAGCCAGTAAATTTATTATTAAAGTCTTTAAAACTTACAATTTTGCATCATTTCTTCCTGCCTTTTATTTTGCACGTACACTAAGTCAGGTATTAGGGAACTGACTCGTTCTAACCAAAGAGCAAAAGCCAGAGAACCCAAGAGGTGTTTAATAAACACTTGTTGACTGATTGATGGAATATACTGACCTTGCATCTCCTAGACAATGCATTCTTTGTCAGAGCACTAAGGTAAGTCGGTGGGTCCACTTTTATTACCAAACGTTTCTGCCATGTCGAGGGGAGGAGGCCCGATGAAACTCTGTCCACGGGCCTGGGGCTCAGGTTCACAAAAGAAACCCTAGGGCTCTACCTCACACCTGTTTTCACTCTCAGCAGCAGAGGGGGGACTCGCCCCAGCTAAACAATGCAGAGCCGTTGGAGACATAGGCCTGATGCAGACCTAACCATGACGCCACCTCAGACTCCTTACTATGAATATTACCACACTGCAACTCAGTTTGTACACATTAAAAAACAAAACATAAGAAACAACAGAGCTGAGTGAAATTAAAAGAGAGAGAGAGAGAGAGAGAGAGAGAAACACAGTATTGTAACTAATTTACAAAGCCCAGCTAAGTCTTTCTGCCTCGTTCTTCCAAGAGAAACCGAAGCGTGAAATATCAAGTTCCCGGCTCCCCACAGCCAGGCGCATCTCTGCCCATCCGATTCAGCTGACCATTCCAGAAAGTATGCCTGTGTGCGTGACCCCCTCACTTCTCTTCACAGCCCCTTCCTCTCTTTCCTTGCTAGGACTTCAGGCAGACTTCGTGAAAAGAGCTAAGTGCCCTTTACCCTGTTCTGCTTGGCCCCTGGGTTTCCGTGCTCAGACCCTGGACCTATGGCCTCCCCCTTGACTTTGCTCCTGGCTGGCGTTGATGGTTCACACTCTCCACCCTTCTGCCATGCCCCTCACCTCCACTGCCCACCTGCTCCCTAGAGCTGCCAGATTTCTCTGCCTAACATGACAGCCGAAACTGTTTCTGACCCTGTCAGCTCTCAGGTGCAGCTGTACCTGGAGACATTAAAGGCCCCCAAACTATGTCTTAAACAACCAACAGGCCCCACATGCCCCTTTCATTAATCAGAACCCCCTTGC
Source organism: Eumetopias jubatus (assembly GCF_037043125.1). Classification (NCBI taxonomy): domain Eukaryota; kingdom Metazoa; phylum Chordata; class Mammalia; order Carnivora; family Otariidae; genus Eumetopias; species Eumetopias jubatus. Next base: position 180,982,600 of record NW_028274809.1, on the reverse strand, counting down.
AATGTTACCAACCTACTTCTATGTTGATGAAATGTTTTGTCATTTTGGAAAATGTAAACAAATCACTATGCCTTTCTCTCCATCTTCTCTTGTTATCGGTAAGAAAGTGCAGGACGAAAGGGAGAGAAAATGCGTGTGAGATTGAGCCTAGTCCATCTACCGTCAGGAATTCTCTTCAACTCGAATCTAAATGCTCTTCTCCCAATTTTTGCACGGAATCTTGAGTACCTGATCTTGAATTTCGATGGCGCTCCCTGAGCGCGGGACTGGCTGGTAGCCATGTGATATTGATTTGTTTTCACCATAGCAACAGCAAATTAAAACAACTAGCAGAGAGGAGGCAGGCTATTAACCAGTAAAGCTACATAACCAGTGTATTTTGCAAGCATATTTTCCTCCTTTCTTCTTATTTTCTGTCCTATTCATTCCACTTTCACAAATTTAATGCAAAGTCAAAGCAAAAATAGCACGAAATGCTTTGGGCACTACAAGGTCTACATCTGAAATAGTCTGGTTAGCACAGCCTCTAGTATATTAGACCAGATCGATGGAGAAAATGCAAACACCAACGCTCTCATTTCCTTGGAAATTTTGTTTGTTGGTCTAAGGATAAATATCCCCAGAAAATGGACACGAGCATGAAGTAGAGTGAAGGGTTCTGGAAATATGACTATAATACCCTACGGCATTTGCCAACAGTTTCATTAATACAGAGGTTTTATCCTTTGTACTTTAAATAGCTCATTGTAGCCAGAGACAAACGACTTTTTTTTTTTTTTTGGTACAAGGTCAAGGCCTCTCAAAATGCTAGAATTATGAGAGAAAGTGTAGCAAGTATTACTCAGTTCTATTAAGAGAAAGAGAAATTGAGGTGGGTGCTTGCTTATTAAGGCTACACAAGCAGCACGAAAGGGAATGTCAACTAGAACCAGGAACTCCCGAAAACTCCCATCTATTCTGATGGAAATTCTCTCTTAAAAGGCTCTGTGTTAAGAAACTAACCTTCCCCTGAGCTCTGTGACCAAGGTTACCACCTGTGACATGGATTAACAACCCACAGGATGGGCCTTCCCTCCCTTCAGCCCATCTGCCCTAGGACATGGTGCTCTTTCTATAAAAGCAGCTGTTCCCACCATCACGACTGGCCACGGAGTTGGTGGCATAACCGTGGTCCTCAATAGTGGCTCTAGGGGAACTGGGAATGAGGCCACAGGCACTGTCCACCCAGGTGGCAGTACTGGGCTGTGCCAAGGGGAAGTTGGGCCAGAAGCAAAGCCATGCTCCGCTCCCCGCCGCTTTTTGCCTGCGCAGCCAGAACCCTGCAGAGAACCTGCTCAGACCCGCCCGACGAGAGGCAGGTAGAAGAAGATGCCCTAGTTATGCTGGAGATTGGTTGGGGGCTTAGAAAGGCCGGGCTACGCTATGAAGACATAACTCAAGACCTGCCAAGAGAGAGTCAGAATGTTCCTGGCCAGGACATAAAGCAATATTCCTCTCCATGAGCCTGAATAAAAGAACACACAGCAGAAATAGTTGGGGGATGACGTCAGAAGTTCTGGGCTAGTGTCCTGCACTTCTCCTTGAAAGTAAAAACAGTGGGTCTAGAAGAATCTACGTGGCACTGCCCTTCTTTAAATGAATATTTGAATGGCCCCTCACAAAACAGGCAGGGTAGCTGGAGAAACTTCATCTTATTGAAAGATTAGAAGAATGCCCTCCTCTCTGTCTCTCTCTCTCTCTTTTTTTTTACTTTATTAGCCCCCAAATTCACGTATTAACAAATTAACAAATATCTTTCCACTTAACCTTTGTCTTTTAAAAGGACAGCTATGTTTCTTGAAGAACATTCATGGTGGTAGTGGTTAGGCAAGTCAGATTTTTTTCTTCGCTTCAGTGCTTGCTAACTATTCTAAAAATGTTACACATTTATTGTAAACACATGCTTCCGAGGCCTAACAAAAAAGCACAGTTTCCTCATGCCTGGCAGAAATTTAAAACGGAAAAGGGCAGAAAGAATTCTTTAACAAATATATCATTTCCTTCTCTTGGGCCAAGTGTGTTAAAAATAAATCTCCATCATTTCTCCCTGCTGCTTCTCGGCAAGAAAGTTGATATGGTTCGGCATAGTGAGACACAGCTTTAAAAGCTAGCCTGCCCTCATTAAATTATTCTGCTGGCTGTGTGTTCTCATTAAAAATGCATAAAGATCAGATAATTGCAGTAAGCATTATTAACCCAGCTTTACTTTTGAATATAATGGTTCCACTTTTAAGCTGGAAACAAAGGCTCAGACATGCCAGAAAAAGAAATGTAAACATTGAACTACAGTATCGAAAACTTGTCAGAAAGCTACCTCTTGCTAGCTTGTTAAAAATGTGCTTTTGAAACTCAACGCCCTGGCATTACAGAACGAGGCAGGTCCCTAATTTCTAATAAACATACATATATATGTATATATAAATATATATTTTTGGCTATACGTTCCACCGATGATGATTCACTGCGAAGTTTTCTTTTTCTTCTTAATTACAAGCCTGTTTTTCAAATAATAGGATCAATGTAAACTTTATTTATTCGGGAGTTAACGATGGCAGTGTGAGAACGCTCTCCACTGAGAAAATAAGAACGCTCCCAAGAATTCAAATGGTTTCTGTTGAAGAAATAAATAGATCTGTTCTTGGAATAAAAACTCGTTTTATGCCTCACCCCAGACAGGCGGCATCGATTCAAGCTTTGCCATGTCTTTCCCTCAAATCAGAATGTTACGTAAAACTCCAGGGTCCCCTGCAAGTATTACATTTGAATTAGTGGAATCCGGTTTCCCTGGCTTCCCGAAGCAACACACATGGAATGCAGCATACTGCAGCAAACTCTTTAAACATTCAAAAAAAGGGGGGGGGGAAGGGGGGGGATGATTCTCTTACCTTGTTTAGCTCTGCCTCTTCTTCCCGTTTACAGTAACCCCGGGAACATCTGGCAGAATCGGGCGGCCGAGGAGGCTTCTCCGCGGCATCATGAGGAAGAAATTTCCATGTAAATAGTCCTCATTCCCTGCGTATTGTACTCTGAGAGCCGTCTGCCGTAGCTGGAAAATTTTGCCTTCAGATGATGAAGCAAAGACAGTCTAAACTCTGTTGCTGTAAAGCTGCAGCCCTTCCTCCCGGCAAACCCCTCCCCGCGGCGGGGCGGGCGGCCAATCGCCGGCCAGCTCGTCAGCCCTGCTCGTCTGAGCCCGGCCCTCATAGGGTGACGGACACAGCAACACAGCGCCGGCCGTGTGTGAAAACAGTGCATCCATACTGATGAAAGAGGAATCTCCCTCTCAGAAGAAAGCAATCAGAGCACCAAGACAAAGTGGCACATAATTGGCAGAGCCGAGAGAGGGGTAGCTGGAGAAAACACCCTTGAAGACAGCCAGCCCCAAGCTTGCGGCTGCACTGCAAATACTTGCGGAAATACCAACTCCGCAGATTCCAAAGGGATCCAGGTCGTACAGGAAACTGAAGTCATGCTCCCGGTTGACAAAGCATGGATTTGTTTTTCGGGGGTGGGGGTGGGAAGGAATTGCACGTCGACCACGGGCGGGGATACCTTGCAGAGCATTTTACAGATGATTTCTCTTAGCGGGGGAGACGGTGTTAGCCCGAGTGCATATTCAAAATCAAAACATGCTTAACCCCCTGGCACACAGTTTCCCTGAAGAACAGCTGTGACTGCAGTGCTTAGTTCCTGTAGCTCCTAGAGCTTTCATCTAAGTTTTTCCAACCACTGGGGTCTTCAGTTAGGGGATTCTGAACAATACAACTGATAGCTACACATTACCCTTTTGTCCTGTTGGCAGGCACCCCAGAGAGGATTAGGTGTGCTTTCCCCTAATCCTAAGGGACCTCAGGTACCATTTGATAAATACTGTGCATTGGTCCATATTGTCATTAATGAAGCAGTGATTACAGGAAGATAGTCACAGGGGAATGCACACGGCACGCGATCCAAGGGGCACCATCGGGTGCCACGCCCCAAAGGTTGTCTAGAGGTGCTGAAGTTCCCCGAGATAAAGCAGGAAAAGAGAGACGGAAAGGTTGGTATGGGTCACTTATTTTTTCCCCCAGTCAACAGTACTCCTGCATGATCTCAAAATAAAACAAACAAACAAAAAACCCATATGGCATTTGGAGAACACAAAAAGCATACATTTTCCTTCCACTGAAACACATTTTGAATTTAAAAAATGAAGTGTCATGCCTCCATGACTGAACCAAAGCAGGAACAAAGCCCCATTCATCTGAAAGGTTGAACCAATGCACTGTTGTTTACCAGCAACTGCTCAGTGCATCGGTAACGATGTCACAGTTGAGGTGGAAGGTAGTGGTTTCTGTTGATTTTGCTAACTGCAGTTTGAAACCCAAGGTTTCATATGATGTATAGGCTATGTCTTCAAGACTATCATGCGTTATCCCCCCCCCCTTGGATTTTATACTTCTAATGAGGATTACGACAGTTTTCATCCCGATGTAAATCCATCATATATAACTTTTAGGCTTTTGCCTACTCTAATTTTTACTGAAAATTTAAATAATCTCGGTGGTCAAACAGGTAGACAATTATTTTTAGCCATCGATATACTTAATATCATACTGCCTGCAAATGGACAATCACAGGTCTACGAATCTCCTCTTCCTGATCTCCCTGATTCAGACGATGAGACTACCATGCCCTTCATTTCATTCCTGAAATTTTAGTCATCTTTGACTCATTCTCCTACCTTCATCCAATGAAACTAGGTCTCATTGATTTTTTTTTTCCCTCCGGGTGAGTTCAGAACTCTGACCTGCTACCTGGATAATACAAATGCTCGTAAGTTGGCTTCTGGGACGCAAGCCTTCCCATGTTCGAGATTCCCTGTTGCCAGACAGGTTTTCCCGTCATGTAAAGTCATGTTCCTTTCATATTCAAAGTGTTCTCTTTTAAAATCCCAATTACAGACTTTGAAGGATTTTCATAATCTGCTCCCTCTCTTTCCACGCAACTTTTTCTACCCTGTTTTCCCAAGTGAATTTTTTGATGGAGTCATGCTTATTTCTCCGAGACCTGGCTCCTGCAGTCCATCCCTAGACCTGACTCCCAAGAGCTTCACTTAACAAAATCTCATCCAACCTTTAGACCTCAACTTGCATTCTCTTTCCTCTGTTACGGCTTCTCTGTTCACATCGTCTTCTCTGATATTCTTCTCCTCTGAAAGCATGCTGGCACTGTTCATTTTACCAGCCCATTAACCCTCTAATAATGAGCTGATCTCCCCACCCCAGAAGGCAAGGTTTGCACGGTATCTTAAGATAATGCACTTAAAACATCTATACAGTGGCTGGCACGTGATCAATGTGCCACTCTTATATTTATTTCTACATTTCTGTCATATCTAGCTGCATGCCATCAGTAAACTTGCTGATTTCATGATTCCTATCTCAAGAATTGGTATCCTATCCATCCAACTTGCACAAGGAAAAATGTGCTGGTCATTCTTGATCCTCTCTCCCCAAACACCATATGAAATCCATTATCAAAGCCTATCAGGTTCGGCACTTAGATGTTTAGAAATGTTTCACTTCGCCCTGTCTCCACCAATGCGGTTTGGTCCGAGCTATCCGTATCTTTTGCCATGACTATGAAAACAGACTTTTAGCTGGCCTCCTGCGTATTTTCTTGACCCCTTCAGTCCCTTCTCTACATATCAGTAAACATAAGAATTCAAAAGTAGAATTCTGATTATTCTACCTACAGTCCTCTGCCCAAAATCTTTGCTATGGACTAAGCTGTGTCTCCTTCAAATTCCTATGTTGAAGCCCTAAGCCCCAGTGGGGTGGTATTTGGAGATGAGGTCTTTGGGAGATAATCAGGTTATGAGGGTGGAGCCCTCATGATGGAATTAGTGCCCTTCTAAGAAAAGATATCAAGGAGAGAGATCTTTTCTCTCTCTCTCTCACCCAAGCAAGGACAGAGCAAGAAGGCAGTCATCTCCAAGCCTGGAAGCAGGCCATTACCAAAACCTGACCATACTGCCCCCTGGTTTCAGACTTCCAGCCTCCAGAACCCTGAGAAAGTACATGTCTGTTGGTTAAGCCACTCGTCCACAGGGCATTTTGTTATGGCAGCGTGGGCTGGGGAACAAGATAAAAGTTCTCAGCATGGTCTACAAGGTCCCGTGTTATCCAGCCCCGGCCTACCTCTCTAGCCTAATCAACGGCCTTTTCTTCAGGGAGCCCTTCCCTGACCCCACGATGAGTTCAGGTCCCACCTGTTGTTTTCTCTCCCAGCCTGTGCACTCCAGAGCAGTGCTTCTCAAATTTAATGTGCATGCAGATCCCCCCAGGGATCTTGTTAAAATTCTATCTCAGTAGTTCTTGGGTGGATACTGAGATTCTGCGTTGCTAACAAGCTCCCAGGTGATGCTGCTGCTTCTGGTCCATGGACTACTCTTTGAGTAGCAAGATTTTATAGATGATGTTTACTTTATAGAACTTTTTATAGGGCATGGGAATACGTTTATTTGGTTAATTACTTAAGATCTATCTTCTCAGCCAGCTGACCAGCATCAGAAGCTACTACTGTCTCTCCAGCATCCAACCAAGTATGTGCCTGGCATGTGACAGGAGATGCGCAATAATAGATATGTGTTTTGGCTCTTCCTCGGCGCTGCCTGTGGAGGTGGCAGCCATCTGTTACTGGGCATCATGGCTGCCCTCAGACCTCTGTTGAAGCCCACGATTGTTAAAAAGAGGACCAAGAAGTTCATCTGGCCCCAGTCAAACCTCTATGTCAAAATTAAGCACAACTGGCAGAAACCCAGAGGCACTGAAAATAGGGTGCACAGAAGATTCAAGGGCCAGATCTTGATGCCCAGCATTGGTTACGGGAGCAACAAGAAAACAAAGCACATGTTGCTCAGTGGCTTCCGGAAGTTCCTAGTCCACAATGTCAAGGAGCTTGAAGTGCTGCTGATGTGCAACAAATCTTACCGTGCAGAGATTGCTTACAATGTCTCCTCAAGAACTGCAAAGCTATTGTGGAAAGAGCAGCCCAGCTGGCAATCAGTCACCAATCCCAACGCCAGGCTGCGCAGTGAAGAAAATGAATAGACCGCTTGTTGTGCACGTCGTATTTGTGTTAATAAAACCATAAAACTAAAAATAAATAAATAAATAAATAAATAAATAAATAAATAAATAAATATGTGTTTTGAATTAATGAATTGATCAATACAATATACTGCAGATCCAAGCTGGACTTTTCTTTCTTTTTCTTTTTCTCATCTGCCTCCCCTTCCTCCCCCTCTCCCCCGACCCTTCTTCCTCTTCTCTTCCACCTTCTGTCTATAACTCAATTGTGGAAGCCTTGAAACTCTGAAAAGAAAATTAATGTTTATTGAAGTCATGATATTCTAAATAGAAAGGAGAATGTTGAGAAACCAAACAGAACAAGTGTCAAGAAGGTGATGAACTGTGTCAAAGTAAAGAAGGTGGCCAGAGGAATCAAAACCATAGATATTTGTCCAACAGAAGCTGTCAATTATCTCCTCCAGGTTGATGAATTCAAGATCTATAACTCCGTCCCTTTCTCTTGACCTCTATGCCCAATTTATCACTTGAATGGACCAGAGATAACTCATTTTCACCTTGTCCCTAACTTATTTTTTATTCTATTGGAACACATTGCTCTTATGTCTCCCACGTTAGTGAATGGAGCCACCATCTTTGATGCCTGCCTCTGTCTCAACACCGACATGCAAATATTCCCACGTCCTGTAGATTCCTATCTCTTGAATTCACTGATGTCTCCCCATCTTCACTGCTGTGTCCCTAGTTCAAGTCCTCATCCTCTTCACCTCCCTGCTTCCAATCTGGGCCCTCACTTTTCATACCACAGCCATACCACAGCCAAATGGAAACAAAAATCTTATCATGTCCTTATCCACATAGTCACTCAGTGACACCCGTTATCTTCAGGACAAACCCCTTGCCTAATTCTTGAGTATATTCTCTTACCACTGCTCTTGAACTTACTTCCCTCCTACTTAATACCCAGTATTACTAAACCAGTTTTAATCCCTAGAATGTATTATTCTCTTGCTAATTTACAGCTTGGATTCCTTCTGTATGAAACAGCTCTGATTCCTTTCATGCCCATCTGACATCTTTCCATCCAACAATACTCAATGTACATGTCACCTCTTCCAGGAAGCCTTCCCTGACCACCATGACTTCCTTGGCCCCTTGACATTGTATTCACCATAGCAATTATCACAGTGTATTGTGAATATAGTTTCCTTACTTATGTATCTCACTAGTGTCTGTGATAGAAGTGACCATGTCTTTCTTGTTCATCAGTTTATCCCCAGTACCTAGAACATGCGGTGATGTATGTAATAGCAGACACTAAGTTGTTGTTGAATGGTTAAATGGATAAACTTAAAAATAACACTAGTAACACAGTGGCAAAGAAAAATGCAGGGTTCAAGCAAAAAACTGATAGTGCAGGGGCAGGCATCTGGGTGGCTCAGTCAGTTAAGCGTCTGACTCTTGATTTCGACTCAGGTCATGATCTCAGGGTTGTGAGATCAAGCCCTGTGTCTGGCTCTGTGCTGGGCATGGAGCCTGCTTGGGATTCTCTCTCTCCTTCTCCCTCTGGCCCTCCCCACCCCCACTCGAGTGCTCCTTTCTAAAAAAAAAAAAAAAATCGACATTGAAGGCATAGGGACAATGGATGTAGCCTACATACATATTAAAAAAAAAAAAGAAAGGCTAGAGAAGGGAAAGAGGAAATAATATAAAAGCTAAAAGGCACAGTGCAGTTAGGAGATCACTCCTTTTGTTGGATGCATCAAAGTTAGCAAGCTCATGGTCAAGAGGAAACTTATCTCTGATGATGTTTAAAATGGAGGTGATTTCCATAGAAACAAAATCTTCCTTCGAGGGGAAAAGGGTAGGTGTCCTAGAACAGATGAAAGTGTTGACTTTTTAGAAGAGACGGCTCAAAAGGAGGAGAAGGTTGTTTACCCCCAAGAGAGAAGTGAGACAGAAAGGCCCACTGCAGATGGGTCTGGTCTGTGACAGTTCGGTCTGTCTCAGTATAATCTCTCGGTATGCTTGTCTAGCCTACATGTGTCCACTTGGTCCTTTAGTATATACTGTTCTTTATTTTTCTCTAGTTGTTTTATGTGAAACCTTACCACAAGACCCTTGAGGGCAGAGACCATGCATTAAAACCTTTTTGTATCCTCCACAGTGCCTAGCATGGAGCAGTGCTGAATTAATTTTGGTTGATGGATTTTTACTGTAGAAAATTTGCATACTTTAGAAAAGATTGGTAGTTTTCTGTTTGCTTGTTTTTTTTTTTTTTAATGTGCGAATTGTTGAAAATGTAGCAGGGAATAGAAAACTTGGTTTTATAATTGTCAGAAAAAAAGTTACAGTGTTCTCAATTGAATTTATTGCAAGAAAGGTCAACTGGTTTCTAAATGTTCTCCATGGGTCCAGGGGCAGAAGACTCTGGGAAAAATCAGGACTAACATTTCTAGGGTAAGGAAAACAGAACGAAATAAATTGCATAAAGCATGTAAATAATAAAATGATGTCTGAGAAAACCTTCTCATAAAACATGGCACATAATTAATTATTAATATATCTTAGCTACTACTATTTACTACTGCTGATTTTATCATCATCATCCTTAGGTTCTAGAATTCTAGTGAGATTTCACTGCAGAGTGATTATGTCAAAACATAATCACTAAAGTAGAGATTTCCACACTTTCCTACTTTGTAGCACTTTTGACATCCTGTATTTTTTTCACCATGCTCCTAGGCCAAAAGAAATACATAAATGTTCTATTTAATAAGTAATTAGGTCCTAACAACTTAGTTGACTGTTTAACAACTCTGTAGCTGTTTGAAAAATTAATAGTAAAAGTCTGGAAGAAAAAGTAATATTTTTATTTCATTCTTAAATAACCCTAATGAGTTATTAATAGATTGTGAGTGCCTATTGGGCACTGCATACAATTCTCAAAGCCTGAAATCAGACTGGAACCACTACTCTTCATTTCCTGGTCCATAATGGTTTTTGTGTAGTACTTGATTTTTGTCTTCCTCACTGATAAAAATCCAACTTTGCAAAGATAGATGATATCATTGAAAGGAATATAGCATGAGTCTCATACTGAAACTGAATTACCTTGAATTAGTAATTTGCACACCATCTGACACATGTTGAGAGTACTGCTGTGTTTTCCCTGGACATAGAAAAGGTCTCACGGAACCCCTGCGAGTTCACTGCAGCTTCCCCGGGGTGACTCAAAGCACAGTTTGTGAACCACACACTAAGGCATGGGTTGGCCAATGTCAACTGTCCCATTGTTTTTGGTTTTGTGTTTGTTTTCTGGCATGATACTTGCATCAGGCCTCCTGTCCTGAGGTCCAAGAGCACTTGAAGTTGCAGAAAGGAGATCCGGTCAAAGGTTGCTGGACACGCCAGCCCTGAAACTGAGGTCATTTGAAAACAAGCTTCTGAGATGCAGGTGAGGCTTATAGTTCTCCAGAATTTCAGACGCTTGTGGGGCAAAAAGAAGAGGCTAGGAGACAAAGAGGATGATGATACTGCTGGCTATTCATGGTGAAAGACACTTGCCAGTGACCACTATCTTTCAAAATGGTGAATTCTGGAAATAAGTGTAAAGAGGAAGGAACAGTGAGACTTTTCCTGATTAGTCCTCTTCATTAAGACCACACATATCTTTTGCAGCTCATCCCTATTTTCTCTTAGGCAGGCTGGGGAATTACCATGCTTCCTTCATATACACTATAATCTGATTTTACTTCTAATGAAGGATGAGTATTCTTAGACCCTGTCTCCACCTCTTTGTATTAATGTGGCATTTACGACAGAGAAGAGAATCCCCCAAACCTGAAATGCTACCGGTGGCTGGCATTCTCTTGCTCCTATTGGATGACTTGGAAGCTTCTTTCTTTTTTTTTATTTTTAATTTTTTTTAAAGATTTTATTTATTCATTTGAGACACAGAGATACAGAGAGAGAGAGAGAGAGAGAGAGAGAATGAGCAGGGTGAGAGGCAGAGGGAGAAGGAGAAGCAGGCTCCTCGCTGAGCCAGGAGCCCGATGTGGGGATCGATCCCAGAACTCTGGGATCATGACCTGAGCGGAAGGCAGACGCTTAACCCGCTGAGCCACCCAGGCGCCCCGGAAGATTCTTTCATCCATTACCTCCTGCCCATCTTCTCAATGAGAGGTCAAGCTGGACAGGGGTCCAGCAGCAACTGGATGAGAAGAGAACTACTTCCTCTACTTTTCCTTCCTTTTCCATAGCTCCTGCCCCCATTTGTCATAATGTATAATCGACTTTTACTGTTTGTTGTCGATCCCCTCCACTAAAATATAGGCCCCCCCACACCCTCCACGGGCAGGGGGCTTTTACTATTTTGTTTATTGGTATATTCCAAGTGCCTATGATAGAACCTGACCCATGGATGAGTAAGAAACTGTGTTTGAGGCCGAGCATCAGAGCACCTCCTTAGGTGCTTCCCAGGGTTGTTGGGAATCATGCATGTGGAAACCAGGGAAGAGTCACCCCCCCCATCAAGAACAACTTGAGTGCCACCCAATGGCATGTGCTGTTGTAGAGTTGGGATTTTATGGTTCACTGATGTTCCATGAGCCGTCCAGCTCCCGAGACAGGGTCTTTAATGGAACGGGAGTGTCCTCTTTTCCAGAAGATTGAGAAGTGGGTGGGCTTGACGAAAAAGGTGATCTTGGTGAAGTCACGAGCTCGGGGTATGTGAGCTCGCAGACTAGAGGAGACACCGTCATCCCCGAGTGAAAGGTTGGACTAGTTGTGGGAAATAACAGGTGCAGCTTGGATTAAAGCTTGCATTTAAAGAATGAATGCAACTGGTTTTGATTTTCTACCATTGTATGAAACTCTTCCTTGACGAAACTCTTTCCAAAACTCCCAGTCCCCACTCCGTCTCTTTTTGGTTCTCCCAGGATTGCCACCCTACCTGGATCCGCTTCTTTACGCATCTGATTAGGATTTACCGAATACTTGCCATATATTGGTTCCAACCAAGGCAGGGACGATCTGAAGATGAGCAAGATACAGGCGTGACCCCGAGGAGCTTGAAGAATGACACAGTGATCCCAGAAGAAAGATCTATGGATGCTCGTCTCAAAATGTTCCCAAAGAAAAGGATCCACAGCCAAGTAAGTTTGGGAAATGTTGGAAGAGCCATTAAACATGTGCTTTCACCAAAGGACTTCTCAGAGCTTTTATTCTGGGAATGTGCTTTGTGAATCTCCAAAAAAAGGGTATCTAGTTTGCCATGTTTGAGGATTTATTTTATCACAGACCCTTTTATTTGAAAAACATCTAACTGGCATGATATTCTAGGGGATACATTTTGGGAAACATGAGTCCAGATAAATCTTTTTTTTTTTTCCTGTTCTTTGGGCCATACCCATATCTGCTTGCCTCATTCAACTCAACATCTTCTTTCTGATGCTCTATCATCCTACTTTATAAAGGTCCTCAACTTTGTCAACTCATGAGGCATCTACCATGACTCGATGTTACTTTCCAGTCATTTCTTAGAACTACAGTTACCCTGAAGTTCCTGTGGCTCCAGGGTATCCTGGTTGGACCAGACCTTCACAGCCTTCTTCCTCAGTCAAATCTCAGAAACCATTTGCCCAGGTATTCCTGGCCAGCAGAGGGCCCCTGGTGGCTGTGTAGGGACCTAGGGGCATAACTACCCTTTCAAATCTTCATCCCCTCTAAACTCTATGTTCCAAGAGAAACACCAAATTATAGAAAACATGTTACTCATCCCTTTCCTCCACCAAATGCCATTCATGATAAGTGCTTCTCGGGAATTCCTACAGTCTTGGAGGTTGGCGGCTGGTAGAGACGATTTATTTATTAAGCATTTACTTAGCAATTACTATGTGTTGAGCACAACACTATGAAATACCCGCTGTTATTATCCCAATCTTACAGATGGGAAAGGTCACCTGAGCATCTAAGTAACCTTTCCGGGGCTACAGAGCTAGCCAGTGGTGGAGCCCATCGACCCCAGGCAGGCTGGCTCCACAGTCCATTTCTTTACCACTGCAACATGCTGGCTCTAAATAGAACAGAGCAGGTAACACAGGAATCAGAAAGTGTTGTTAAGGAAAAAAAAAATAGAAGGAACAGCGGGACACAGCAAAGGGGGAATCAGACAATCTGAGTGGGAGTTGGGATAACTGCATAAACCGGACAGGCCACGTTGAAAAAAATCCCATGATAGAGATTAGCCGAGTCAAGGAAGCATGTCATGGGCCCTCTGAAGAAGTGTGTTCCAAGCAGAAGATGCATAGTCCAGGGTCCAGGGAGAACTCTGGAAGACATTAGTATGGGAGGGGCTTCTGTGTTCAACTGCGCTGGCCGCCAACTTGTCACTAAGTTCTACCCCTTGTTTCTTTTCTTTCTTTTTTTTTAAGATTTTATTTATTTATTTGAGAGAGAGGGAATGAGAGATAGAGAGCACGAGAGGGAAGAGGGTCAGAGGGAGGAGCAGACTCCCCGCTGAGCAGGGAGCTCGATGCGGGACTCGATACCGGGACTCCGGGATCATGACCTGAGCCAAAGGCAGTTGCTTAACCAACTGAGCCACCCAGGCGCCCTACCCCTTGTTTCTTAATAGTTATTTCTTGGCGATGCCCTGTTCTCTCTGTACTAATGGCTCCATCCACTCTTCAGTCTGATTCAGTCTGGCTTCTGTCCTTTCTTCACACCCAGAACACCCCTCACCACCATCCCTCCATCAGCAATCATAAGGGGCCAGATCCTTCTTTTCACTTCTAGATGTTTCCCTATCTTCCCTTTCTAAATTCAAAAATATGGCTACCTCTTTTCAGGTTGATTCATCAAATGATCTCATTTAGACCTCAGTGTATATTCTTGATAAATGAAAAATTTCAAACTTATATAAAATGTTCTGAATTTTCTTCCAAGAACATGTGTTGTGTTTTATAATAAAATTTTAATCTTTATTTTAAAAATAATTTGTGCAAAGAGAAAGCATCTGGCTTTGTTTTATCTGCTACAGAAAAGGGATCATGTCATGGATATATTCTTTACCAGAAATGGGCAATTATTGAGCCTTCCATCTGGATTAGAGAGAAAAACCGCTTCACCTTAGCAACAGCATTCTGACGCTGATGTCATCACCTTACATCATTTGGTCTCATGTCACTGTGTTTCTTTCTCTAACATCTCAAACCTTAAAAACCTCGGAGCTTTATAGATCTCTGCATTTAAAAGGTTTAATGAAAAAGGAAGAAATAACCGTGTTTAAATATTCACTGAGTCATTATAATCTTGAACTCTGTCAGCAGGTCTCTCTGCTCCAGCAAAACAAAATGAGAATTGTTCTTTTTGAACTCATTCCAATTTCTGCCACTGCTTTGCCTGCACCCTCGTATCTCCCGAGCTGATGCCCACAAGTTCCCTCTCTGCGCCCCCCAACCTGTTGCATTGCCAGCCCTCTCAACAAGCCTGGTCACTTACGAATGTAATTATTCTATTTTGCAAAGCAGTCCAGTCCCGAAGGGATTATGGTGAAATTATGATCATGGATCCCAGGGCTGGAAGAAATCTTACTGTTCATCTAGATTCTAGTCCCTTATTTGAAGGCAAGGAGACAGACAGAAACACAATGGTTGGCTTTTGTTAAAACACAGAAAAGATTCTACCCCTCTGGAAGTTTGTCGTTCCTCAAAATTTCAGTGAGGATCCTCACACAGTGGCAGACCATGCAGCCCCCCTGACCCCCGCCCCATTAGATGCCCCCTCCCCCACCGCTACTTCCCTCCCCCCGCCCCTCCCCACCAGCTCCTCCACACGTGAAAATTCATACACCCGAGTCGCTGAATCAGCGCCAGGAATCCTTCCTGCTCCAGAAATTGGGCTGAGACTCCTCCACTTAGAAGTTGAAGTATTGGCTTTGGTCTCAAAATAAACAACATTTGAAAACTCACAGTTGTGGGGAGTCATTTAAGTGATGCTAATTTATAGGAACAAACATTTGTATATATTGACGGGAAATATTTGCTGTCAATGAACGGAAAACTATCCAGGTACATCTGAAACCTGGGCAAAATCAGGCTCTCAGTTTTGGAAGCCTCAGGCCCTGCCACCAAGACAAAGACTTCCTTCATAAGCTTTTATCACTTTTATCACACATTAACCGTCGTGCTCCAGAAGTAATTGGAAAAGTTCTCAATTTGCTGGATCCCTGACTAAGAAGCACAGATGATATTTTTAATCTATTTTAATCTTAAAGTTATTTTTAACATAATTAAGCATTTATAACTTTGCTTTATATATACTTTGAGTTATATAACATCACTGAGCTAATAATTTGGACCACCCTGTAAAAAATTCTCTATTCTCAAGATCTCACATTTAAATCTAATGAGGAAATTGCCTTTTGGTTAGAAATCAATATCTTCCTTTTAGAGGGCTTTTTAATACTGAAAATAGCAAAACAAAAGATTCTCAAACTTTTCAAAAAATGTAAATTTTACCAAATGAGCAATTAGAACACATTTTTTCATACTGAATCAACTAATAAGTACTTATTGCCCCAATTAGACTGACTGACACCCAAATACGGATTCTATCATTGTTCTCAGAGGAGACAAAAGGGCTGCCTAATTTATCTTTATGTCTTCAATATTGGAAAGATTATTATTAAGCATTCATTGCACTCTCTCTTTTGGAAAAGCACTTTACGATAATTTATCACTTCATACTCATATTCAATCTGGGAGGTCACTGTCTTTATCTTCATTTTACAAGCAGAGACATTGAGGCACAGAAGGTTGAAAACTTTATCCTGGGTTCCTAAAGAACCTACTGGCCGAGGTGGGTTATGGACCCGGATTCTGTGCAAAATTTAGGTCCCTCAGTGGCACAACAACTCAAGACACAGTTTCATCCTAAAATTTGAGCAAAGATTCATACTCAACTGACATGTTTTGGCAGGGAGTTGGCAAGCGAAATTTTGGTGGGTTCTTGCATTCATGTAGAAGAATATAAGAAGGGAAGAGATTTTCCTGGAAACATGGAAATATAGAGAATTTCCCAAAATGTTCTAAAAGAAATAGAGGTTTAATTTAAAAATTCATAATTAAGTTACTCAAATCATATTTTTATAATATTTTGAATTGATTTCTTGTGTGTTTTTAGCTGCATGGGTGGCCTGTTTGATTTTTTGCCCCATCTTTAAGAACTCTGCTAAATGGACAACACAGTTAGAGACTGACAGACCAAAATGATACCTTGTAAAAACATATTTTCAGTTAGTTTACTTAATCTCTAAGGTTAATGTCCAGGGCCACCGTGTATGACCAGGGAGGTTATGTTTGGCAAATCTCCAGTCCATTATTCAGGTTACAGTCAAAACTCTAGTCACCATTCTTGGAATATGTGCACCCCTGGAGATGTGCAGTACACAACCTACTCAACCAGATACATCTTCCCAGTTAATATTTTCAGCCTAAGAGTGAGTGGGTAGATAATAATAGGGCTGGTCACAGACCTAACACTTTTAGATAATCTTTGTGTTTCTCCTCTGACTCTTTTCTAGTCTTTTGTAAATCTTGTCATTATTTTCTCAACTCTTTCTCAAGCCTCTGACCCATATACTTCTACAACTGAGACTTTACTACAGTGTCCCTAGTGGCCTAAGGACTAGTAACTAGAGTTTCTATATCCCAGGAGATTTGATAAGATAAATCCATGAATCAGCTTTTACTTCTAAGAGTTCTCAGAACAATCTAGTTCTGTTGTACAATCTGGGCCAGGCTGCAGCTTCCTCAAAAGGCTCGAGTTCCAGCTCCACAATGGAATCAGAGGTATGGTGCTAGTCTCATTGCCTTACTCCCTAAGTCACAATAACAATCCCAAGCACTGAGTCCTACATTTATTAATTGGTGTCACTGGAGTCCAAAACATTCCCAAGTATTTTTCTGCTAAATCCTAGTCCTACAAGATGATCTGGGAAAACCAAAAAGGATTCCCTTACAGATTTGTTTGGGAAACACTGCATACTATATTGTCTACTTGAAGATTCATATAGTTCATTAGCATTTTAAAGGCTCTGAGAAGTCCTGCAAGAAATAAATCTGTTGAATTTTGTTTATCCCCAAACTTATTTATTTATTTTTGGTAACTCCTAGTAATATCAATAATGCACTTGGGAAATGCAAATCTGCAGAAAAACAAGTTCTCCAAACAGTGCTCCTTTACTTGATTTAAGACTCTTCCCTGATCTTGCCCTCATGAATTAGCTAGTTTTTAACATCCATGCTAGTGGGCACAGCCCAACCTAGGCCATTTACAGGTTTTCCTGAGCATTTCGCAGGTATTCACCGTACAGTGAGTTGCACTTTGCAACAATTTACATGCAGGAAAGAGGAGGCGGGATACGGGGGTTAGGGAGACAAAGATGAGTAGAGGGAAGTGAGCCAGACAAGTGACAAAGGGAACCGAGCAAAGGTAACTCTGTTATAGGGCCTGTTCTAGTAAATCCATCTTACATAAGGGGAAACTGAGGCTTAGGTAAGTTAAATAACTTGCTCTAGTTCCCTCTACTATTTGGGTGCACAGCTTTAACAGGAACCCACATTACTGACTCCAAACCCCATGCTCTCCACTTCATTACATTTTGCATAATACGACATGATCATGAATGTTGTTACTATCGGAAAGGCCTTGTGATGCGGTGGTTGAACGCAGGCTCTAACCCATTCCCAAGTTCAAGTCCCACCTCTCCCAATGAGTAGCATGTGACCATGCCTACAGTCCCTGTGCCTAGGATTCATCTCTGCAATAGGGATGGTCACCTTCACCAGATCCTTGACAGAAGGAAAGGAATCAGTGCTCCAAGAATGCTTTGAAAAATTCCCATCAATACTCAAATAAACATGGGTGTTGTGGCCAATTGTTTCTGTATTTACTATTCATAGCTGAATTCTCCCATTTCACAGACTTCACAGCCAAGGCCTTGTCCTCAGCTGTCAGGAACAACTGGAACCAAACTTGAGGTGTAATTCCCCTGTCCTGCCTTTCCCATAAAGCTGCGAGAGAGCCAAGAGGTCTTCATGGGTGAAAAATCACATACTTAGCAAGTGGACTATAGGACATCCTCAGTCACTGTGGGGCGAAGGAAGAGTGAGTGGGAGGGCTGAGCGTGGAAGCAGAAGGCAGAAAACATGCTCAGAGCCTTGTGCTCTGAGGCTCAGAATCATGAGTCACAATTCAGATGCACAGGTGAATTTTGCTGGGTCAAGTGCTTTCTTGCTGATTCATTACTGCGAATATAGCTGATAGAGACCAAGGGATATTTCCCGAGAGCTACAGCCCTGCTCCAACTACTCACTGGCTTTCACATTGATTGATCTAATAGCTTTGATCTATAATCTCAAAAATAACTCAGTGTTGGTTTTTTTTTTTCCATAACAGCAAAATGCTGTTAATACTCTCCCGATGAGGCAGACTGTGCACTTGGCATGGTTTAAAAACAAAGGAAAATAAATGTAAACTATTTTCTACTATCTTTAACATGTCCCGAGTTGCCTTTTGTCTTAACAAGTTTGATTACATTTAAATTAAACTTTAACACTGGTAGTGCATCGGATACATTAATATATTTTGATGACACATTACTGCAGCAGAGATGAATTTTGTCTTCTATTTAGGTCAGCTATGTAAATCAACCACATTAATGAGCTTTATTAAATCATCTTAGTAAAAGCTCCACTGTCTTTAATGTTTACTTAAATCCATGTCCAACAAAAAACAGCTGTTACCTTCTGACAAATCTTACTCTGAGTGAGAGTTTTCTTCTTACAAGAGGAAAATTGACATAAATTGTAATCCAACAGAAGTGTCATATTTAGACTCTTCTAATAGGATACTCTGTTATAAAATGCAGGACTTATAAGATGCCAACTTATTGTTAAGGGAAGAGTCCAAGGGGAACACGGTGCTTCTGTCACATACTTTATATGCAGAAAGCACTCTGCAGAAAGCACCCAGTTACTTTATAGACAACTTCATTGACTTGAGGAGTCAACGTCTCTAAGGCCTAAGACACTCTAAGGTGTCAGGCTGAAATAGGGAGAGCTACAACCCCTTCCTGCTCCTTCAGAAGAAAAAGTTCCTTAAATCAGTTGATACATCATTCAACTGCGACATGGTTTAAAATTTTTTTCAACATTCTTAAGAAAGTATAGTTGATTTCTTCCTTAATCAGGAACTTTAAACAGTCTATACAAGTAAATGCATCCACGATAAATGAACTGTATGCGTTCAAGGAAACAAAGCGAGGAGTTCTTCATATTGGTAAAGACTTTGTTAACAGCTTGAATGGTTTCTATGTGCTTACATTAACAAGATCGTCTTCTTTTGAATATATTTTGTAAAGTATTTAAAATCAAAGCTGTATTATTTCAAGAGGAGCCTTTTCATAGTAGATTTGATAACTGACCCAGGCTTTAAATCCAAGCGCTGTCCTGAAAACTCTCTCCAGACAAGCTCTGGGACTCGCCAACAAACAAAGTACAGCCTCCACCCCACATGTGTGTCTCCCCTGTGAAAGTAGTGTTTACTGACTTAGACGTTCTCCTGTTGTGGGCTAGAGGAGAAGGTCATGCGGCAGTGCTCCCAGGATGGAGACATCCATCACTGCTGTGAACGTCCGGGGTAAATCAGATCCTCAGACAGATAGCTGGAACTCCAAAGACAGACTCCAGGTAGGCAGGAGAGGAAACTGGCCTTTTTCAGGTAAAAATGAATGCGTGACACCTTGTAATGAGAAGTTTTACGTGTATCCCAGTAGTTAATTCCCTTGTTTGTTCATTCATCATCATTCATCCAATGAAACATATTTATTTAATACCATGTGCCAGGTAAGGTTCTAGGCACTAGGGATTTATGTATGTATGTATGTATGTATTTAATTTTTAAGATTATTTATTTGAGAGAGAGCGCACGCGCGTTCATAATCCAGGAGGAGGAGCAGCGGGAGGGGGATGGGCAGCAGGAGGGGAGAGTTAGAGGGAGAGGGAGAAGCAGGCTCCCTGCTGAGCAGGGAGCGAGAGACTGGGCTCCATCCCAGGACGAGAGATCATGACCTGAGCCGAAGGCAGACGAGTAACCAACTGAGTCACTGGGGATTTATTAAAGAAGAAAACAGATACGAATACATGCCTGCACGGTGTGGGGGAGATTCATTACTAAGTGAAAAAATTACATAGTGTGTTAAAAGGTGATAAATGCTATGCAGCATAGTGAGGAAAAGGATAGGAAATGCGGGTTCAGGCAGGGATTTGCAGTATTTATAGGTCATCGGGGAAGGCCACACCCAGAAGGCTGTCTTTGATCAAACACTAAGGAAGCAGGCCAGGGAGATACTAGAGAGGTCATTTTTTGAGGTGGAGGCAAAAGAAGCACAAAGACCTTGAAGCATGGGCCTGCTTACCTGGAGCTTGCTGCGGGGGTGATGCAGGTGGTTAGTGCAGAAGCTGGACTAGTTACCATGTGGGGGTGGGTGTTGTGGCGGATGGTGCCCCAGTGTGCAGACTCATAATATTCTAAAGCCTTGGCCCTCTATTCATAGGGTTAGTAATCAGTTCTGCATTTATCAATGCAAATGTAAATTAACAATACCGGGTTTTTGTTTCCAAAGCCATACACTTAACAGCGTTTAAAGTGGGCACCTGCGAAAGAGTGATGACCCCCCACAAGTCCTCTGCAAAGCAATGGGTCTTGACCTTTTTATTACAAGTGGGCTTTATTATGACTAATGTGCTGTTCCTTAATTCTGGGCAAAGACATCCTTTCCCATCACGCTCATCTCCCATACAGCCCTTGCAAGACAGATCCTTCTGGTCTACCCACCACTCTACCATGGCACTTCTCCAGAAAGAAAGGACAAGAAGGTCAGCGGTGGAAGGGGGACTCAGGAAGAAAGCAAAGCACAGAAGAGGAGGAGAGGAGTAGCTGAAGCCAATAGAACAATTCCTTTGGCAATGAGCCAAATCTGCTGGCCTTGACAGACAATACGTGGTCCAGCCCCAGGCCAAAGCCGCCTGCGGTGCCCATTTCTCAGTTGAGTGGGGTATAGGTTCATCTTTCCAATCAAGGGGATTTCTTTCTGCATCTGGTGGTCTAAACTTTCGCCTTCCTTGCTGCGTGTCATCTGAACACTTCAGTGAGCCCTCCTTCTAGCTCAGATCCTGGGATAATAGTATTCACTTGTTTTATTTATCTAACATTTATTTTTTAACCATTGTCGTAGGCATGGAGAGGGAACAGTAGACCATGGAGACAATGACAGTAATAATATATTAGGTAAAATTTGAGTGATTACAAATGTGCTAGGAGCTGTTTTAAGGGTTTTACTATGATCTTATTTCATTTTTACAACCCTATGAGGAAGCTATGTTATGCCTGTTCTCTGGGTGGAGTGAGGATGCTGGTAAGTGGCAGATCTGGCATGGAAATCTCCCCTATTCTGACTCCAGAGATGAGGCTTCTCACCTTTAATGCTTCAGGAGCAGTGTTTTGTTTTAAAACTACCTTTTTGTTATGGAAAAATTCAAATGTTAACAGAAGTAGAGGGAATAGTGACTAGCTTAATAAGCTCCGGGGTATGCATCACCCAGTTTCAATAATTACCAAATACAGCCAGTCTGGTTTCATCTGTTTTTTTCCCCCAAACTATTTTATTTTGAAGCAAATCCAAGACATCAGATCGTTTCATCTATAAACATCTCAGTATGTATTTCTAAAAGAGAACTGCAAAAAAAAAAAAAATAACCACAATACCAATTTCACATCTTAAAAATATTAAAAATAAGTCATTAAAAACATAAAATATCCAGTCTCAAGCTGTGGTTTAACTACAAGGCCATAATCTTATAGGTGTAATATGATTCGGTCCAGATGCAGAAGTAAATCTACCAGCCCCCTAATCGCATCATTTGTATTCCAGCATTAACACTTAAATGGTGTCTGATCAAATGAGGCTATTTTACATGCCCATTGCTTAGGCCATATATTTCTCTAAGTGGTAGAGGAGAAAACAATAGGATTTAGAAAATCTAGGTTCGAGTTTTGGCTCCTATGCTTAAGTTCGTTACTTACCGTTTTAGGGTCTCAATTTTCTACATATAAAATGAGAGGTTTCAGTGGTTTGTAGTTCAGAACTCTCAAATTCTAGAACTTTCTGAAGGTTATAGTTTCTATAAAGAGATAGAGCCCAAAAGGATCTTATTTCGTAAATAAGATTTTCTTAGGAGAAAAATCTTTCTTAACTTGAAAAGGTGGGGTCATTGTTAAAATAACTGATTAAAATATTAACTATTTAATAATGGATCATTGTTAAATGATTTCAAGTAGCCCTTTCCCCTCTGACACTCAATATATTTAATTATATATCCTACCCATCCACCCATCTACCAATCCATTTATCCATCCATCCATCTATGTGCCTACCTATATATCTAGCAAGACATGTCTAAAAGTAGTTTTTTAAATAATATGTGAAAAGAAGCTATTATTTTTCACAGAACCCAAAACATGAGTCATGCACACAAATGATATAAGTATGATTGCTTTGTTATGTAATATGGAGAAAGAAAGAAACAATGACAAACTCAGAAGAGAATCAGACAGGAGGGTTGATGTGTTTCTAAAGATAAGATGGTCTTTGAAGTCTTACTTTTCTTCTTATGGGCAGACGACTCTGACCCCCAGCCTCGTTTTACCAAGAAGAAAGTGGTAGATCATTAAAAGCTCATCATTCAAGGGCTTCAAGGAAGAAGTGCCTTTCAAAGAACTTCTTTTTTTTCTCTCTTGCTAGTCTATTAGCTTAATGAACAAGAGGGAGGAAATAATCTCAGAGACAAAGGAGAGTCTGAGGTCAAAAGGAGGGAAAAAGGACAAAGACGGATAATGAATAATGAACTTTCATAAACAAAAGTGGAGTCTAAAAGGAAATAAGTAAGAACATAGTATGGCGGGACCCTGGGTAGGAGGTCAGGCAGCCGGGTTCTGGAAGGAGCCACTTAGCTCCCCTCCCTAAAGCATCTGGACCCTGTCTGCAGGAATAGAGAGCAGAGCAGTGTGCCTCATTACCATATAATTCAGTAAGTCCTTTAGTTTAAGATACTCCATAATTACTTCATTCATCTTTTAGTGCTGTCTGTAGGTGCAAGAATATTAAATAAGATACTCAAATACAAGGAATTTTGGAGGGATGAAATAAGTTGCAAATTTAAAAGAGATGTGGCCACAATTTATTTAAAGCTGTTTAGATTCAAAATCATGAAAAATGTAATCCAAAAGATTTTTTGTTGCTGTCATCCAATGCCTATTAATTTTCTATCATGCCCATTTATAGGTGGGAGAGAGATAACTTATAAAATGCAAATACTGTGAGTATAAATTCTTATAACTGTGCTGTGTCGATTTATCTAAGCTGGAACTGTTTCCCAGATTCCTTTCCTTGAAGGGTTCTGGATTAGTGGTGGCCCCGAGAGACATTTGATGTGAATGTGGAAGTGAAGCAAACAGCCATATTTCCTTCCAAAGCTGAAGGGCGGTGTCAGGCTCCAGATACTATGTCAGACAGGCTATCTGGCCTCGTTGGTGTGGCACCTCGTCCAACTCATCACACCTCCAGCTCCTGTAAGATCTGCCCTCCAGCATGTGCCAAATGACACCAGCTTCTCCCCACCATGGCATCATGGTGAAGATGGTGGAGGTGGTGAGGGACAGTGGAGTGATGGTCCAAGGTTTGGAGCAGGTGCATGTGCCAAAGGACACCAGCTTCTCCCCTCCATGGCATCATGGTGATGGTGGTGGAGGTGGATGGAAGTGATGAGGGGCAGACAGAGGCTCCAAATTGTCTCTTGCATGTTCCAATTAACTTCGTGGGAGTGCCAGTTCATCAATGTAGGCTGCTGTTTGTTCTTGCTCTCAACCACATCCAGCTTTCTTCCCCATTTATCCATCTGGCTGACCAAAGGCTCTACATTTCACACTCCACATCAAGCGCAGAGACACAGCTCACAGAGACGGTGCCACCAGCTTCTGCACCTGCTTATAGGTCTAATGCCTATAATGGATCCCATATGTTTTCTCATACATAGCAATTCTGCTTCGACTTCTGATCCAATACTGGCTGATACAACAACTTTATGAGGTAGGAAAACTATTCAGAGATTAAAATTAATTCAGTGCTTGAAGGAAAAAACATCCTCCAAAATTCATGAAGGCCCCCAAATTGGCAAACAATGTGAATATTGTGCATAAAATTGTATCTGATCTTTCTTGATTCCCCAAGATATTTGTTAATCAATATTCTGTTCAAGTCTGCAAGATCAAAATTAAATAATTCTGAACATTAAATAATTCTAATAATTATTATTAAATTATTTAGTTAATTTAATAAAAAGAAATTAATTCTAAAAATTAAATAATTTTAGGTTATGTATTATGTTAATCAAACATTAAATAATTCTAATTCAAAAACTGAGTAACTCTTATTTAATAAAATCATTATTTTAAATGAATTATTTAAATTTTGAATTAAATAATTATTTGATTTATAGGAAGACAAATTTGTCGCTTAAAGAAATTCAATATAATATATTTTTTTAGCTTCACTGAGTATTTTTTACTTTACCAGCTATAAATAAATTCTCAAAATTAAAGGAACAAAAGCAAGGAGAAATGTCCTAAAATCGTAAGAGTTTAGCACATGATTTCACGCACTTGCTTTGCTTCAGCAGTTTCCACCTCTGTGTGACCGTCCCCATAATGCCATTCTAAACTCCAAATCCACATTCAAATGTCCACTAAATGTATCCCTTTGAATTACTCCACTGGAATCTCAACTCCAAAGTCAGCTTTTCAGTATCTCTTCACCTCCAACCTCTTTCTCCTGATTCCTAATTTCTGTGAGCAGTAGAAATTGGTACGTGTCATAATTGTGGCCTCCGAGCCTCTTTTAAATACACTTTGTCGCTGGCCTTCCTTGCTGCTCTGGCGAAGGTGTCTGATAACAGGCTACCACCACCAGCACCAACCAGGCAAGACTTCCACTTCGAGGGAACCAATGGGACAGAGTAGGCACCATTTAAAATTCACTTTCTGGCAAAGGTGGCAGTTAGATGCCTTTGGACAGCAAGGGTAGAGGTTCTGGCTTCTGCTGTCCAGCTCCGAGGTATGAACTGTGGTGTCTGCTCCCAGGGGCAGCAGTAGGGTCTCTGCAGGATGCTTTGTGCACGGTTCCTGTTAAACAGACTCAGGGCTTGATTCTTGGGAACTTCTGAAGATTTTATGAGCTAGGTAGGCAGGATTAAATGCTTTATCCAATGAGGGCAGATTCTCTTACTTGTAATTAAGAATGCTGGCTGATACAGCTTGAAGTCCGGAATTGTGATGGCTCCAGCTTTGGGTTCTTTTTCAACATTCCTCTAGCTATTCGGGGTCTTTTGTGGTTCCATACAGATTTTAGGATTGTTTGTTCCAGCTCTGTGAAAAATGCTGATGGGTATTTTGACAGGGATTGCGTTGAATGTGTAGATTGCTTTGGGTAGTGTAGACATTTTAACAATATTTGTTCTTCCAATCTGTGAGCACGGACGTTTTTCCATTTCCACTTGTGTCTTCCTCAATTTCTTTCATAAGTGTTCTATAGCTTTCAGAGTACAGATCCTTTACTGCTTTTGTTAGGTTTATTCCTAGGAATATTATGGTTTTTGATGCAATTATAAGTGGGATCGATTCCTTGATTTTTCTTTCTTCTGCCTCATTGTTAGTATATAGAAATGCAACTGACTTCTGTGCATGGATTTTATATCCTCAACTTTGTTGAATTCCTGTATCAGTTCTAGCAATATTTTGCTGGAGTCTTTAGGGTTTTCTACATAGAGTATCATGTCCTCTGCAAAGGGTGAAACTTCTTCTTTGCCCATTTGGATGCCTTTTATTTCTTTTTGTTGTCTGATTGCAACTGATAAATAACTCAATTCTACCTCTGAAACTAATAATACAGTATATGTTAATTAAATGGAATTGAAATAAAAAATTAAAAAAAAAAAAAGAATGTTGGCTGATACAGGCACCTGAGAGCAAAGAGAATGCTCTTTAATTCTAAGTAGTAGAAAGACCTGGGTCTTTCTACAATCCATCTGCAAAACGTCTTCAGAATTTGTCCTCTTCTTTCTCACCTAATGTCACTACCCTAGTGAAGCTCAGAAAATAGCTCACGGAGTGCTTTCCCCATATCAGAACAATCTAAGACTTTTGTATGTATTAATAATAACTCATTTAATCATCATATCCACTCTGTGATGTAGGCATTATGACTGCCTTCAGGAAGCAGATGAGCAGACTGGGTCTTGGAGAGATTAAGTAACTTGCTGGCAGGCGGCAGAGCTGGGGCTGGAGTCCAGGTTTGTCTTATTCCAGATTCCATGCTGCACTAGTAAATTGCATACAGATATCCTTCTTCCACACCAACTAGAATCAAATGATCCTGATCACGTCATTCTAGCCATGCCCCTGTGCAATGCCTTCTATGACTCCCTCATGCCCCTGCGTAAAGCTCACACCTGTGGCTGCCATCCCAGGTCTTCAGTGGTCTGGTCACAACCATCTCCTCTTCATCTTTCGCTCATGTTCCTTGTGTGTGCCCCCCATGTCCAGAAAGATCAGACATTCTGCTTGGCAGAGGCCACAGGCTGTGCTCTGCCTGATCTTCGCACTCATGGAACTTGTCCAGCAAGACCAACAATGCACTAACATGTGCCTCTCAAGCCAGGCTCTGGCAAGATGTGATATATGAACCCCTTCACTCTTCACGGGAACTCTAGCAGACAGGCATTGACACCACTTTCCAGGTAAGAAAATGGAGAGGCAGAAAGATGAAGTGACTTGCCAAAGGTCACGTAACTTGTAAAGGGCAAGGTCGGGATTTGAATCTGGGCATATCTGATGGAAAGCCCGAGCTTTCAACCACTGTGCTGTCAGCCTTCCATTCGATCATAAAGTGGAACAGAGCTTCCTCAGGTGTGACCTGCCCTTGGTCTTTTAGCCGGAAGTTTAATCTTCACGTCCACATGCACGGCACTTGTCTCAGATGGCTTGTATAGCAATCATACGTTCAACGTTCAACAATGGTTGTCCGTGCTCATGCTTATTCATTCATTCAACGGCGATTTTTTTTTCCTGTAGTCCCTATGCTGTACTTTACATCCTGTGATTTACTTAAGTTCATAACCGAAATTTTGTACCTCTAATCCCCTCCACCTATTTCACTACCCCCACTTCCTCCCTTCTGACAGCTGTCAATTTGTTCTCTGTATCCAAGTCTCTTTTTGTTTTTTGTTTGCTCATCTGTTTTGCTTTTTAGAATCCACATATAAGTGAAATAATATGGTATTTGTCTGTCTGACTTGTTTTACTTAGCGTAATACCCTCTAGGTCCACCCATGTTGCAAATGGCAAGGTCTCATTCTTTTTTATGGCTGAATAATATTCCATTATATATATACATATTATATATATATACACATATATATTATATATAATACACACACACACATATATATATACCACATCTTTATCCATTCATCTGTCGATGGTAGATACTTTGATTGCTTCCATGCCTTGGCTATCATAAATAATGCTGCAATAAACATTGGGGTGCATGTATCTTTTTGAATTAGTGTTTTCATTTCCTTTGGGTAAATACCCAGAGGTGGAAGTATGGTATTTCTATTTTTAATTTAATTAATGAATTTTAAACTGTGTCTTAGGTACCCATTTTGTGCCAGGCACTGGTCTTCATGCTAGTGATACAGCAGAGAGGAAAACAGGCAAATTCCTTGCCCTGCTGGATCTCCCATTCTAGCAGGAAGACATTATATTAAAGAGTGCATATATAATTGTAAGGTGGGGCACAATGGTGGGAGCAGTGAGGCGAATGAGAAGCCAACTGATTACTGTATTAGGCAAAAGAAAGTGGTGGCCTGGAAGAGAATGGAGAGTTTGGAGGTAGAACCAATGGGTCTTTCTGAAGGATTGCTGTGGAATGTGATAGAAAAAAGAAGGCCCAGGATGGCTCCAAGGATTTTGGCCTGAGTTCTTAGAAGGATGAAATTGCCATTTACTGAGAAAGGGAGAAGTAGATTAGTAGAGGGAAGTCAAAAATTTGGTCACATGCTCAGTCTGAGACACCCACTGGACACTCAATAGAAGGCAGCTGAATGTGAGTCTGAGATTCAGTGCAGGGGTCTGGGCAGGTGATACAGTTTGGGGTGGGGGGGTCTTATTTATAATAAAATCTTCCTGACAGCAGGATCTGTGCTGGCTTAACCTCCAGCAAATAACTAGGGGTTCAATGCATAAGCACAGTGGGAAAAAAACCCCACAAAAACTAAGGGTAAATATCAGGCAAATGTTTAACTAGTTTAATTGTATCCTAATATAATCTAAATACCCATTAATATTATTCTCTAAGGAAACATTACGTTAGTGAAATCAAAATGAGGGGAATGCTAAATACTTCAAATAAAGTAGTGGTGCATTTCTAGATCAAAGACCACAAATATTTTGTTCATATGACTTTTAGCAAGAGAGCTAAAAGTACGAGAGAGTCCAGAGAATGAGCACGACTGACTGGAAAAAATGGCTAATCAAAAGTGCTTGAACCGATGAAAAACTATCTTAACGGCAAATGAAAAGAAAACGGATTATAGCAGAAAACTTTCAAGAGATTAACAATACTATTTCGGGAAAACGAAGAAACAGAAAGCTGAGTTTGACACACTAATGGGATAAACATAAAAGCTCAATAACTAGGAATAGCAGAAATCATCTTTTTAAAAAATTTTTTATTGTTATGTTAATCACCATACATTACATCATTAGTTTTTGATGTAGTGTTCCATGATTCGTTGTTTGTGGATAACACCCAGTGCTCCACGCAGAACGTGCCCTCTTTAATACCCATCACCAGGCTAACCCATCCCCCTACTCCCCTCCCCTCTAGAACCCTCAGTTTGTTTTTCAGAGTCCATTAGCTGAAATCATCTTTTTAACCACGGATGTGCAATGGCTAATTTCACTTACAAAAATATGAATCTACTGCAGAGATTATGAATTCATTCTCCAGTTCATTGTGATTTAGTGGACGTGTAGGAAAGAAGACAGGGTGTGCATGCAAAGAACAGTAAATTTTTTAATAAAAGTAGAAGCATGGTATCAAGACTATCTACATGCGAAATACGGTGTTATTTGTTACCGCAACTAGAGAAAAACCTTTCGCTGAGTTTACAGGTAGGAGAGTGAATATGGGGGCTATCTGACCTCCCCCAGTCAAATAGCAGGCTGGATAATCTATGTCTTTTGAGGTTCTGTGACTCTGCTTTTTAATTTGCAGTATCACTGAAAGCAATTTCCTGGCATTCCACAATCTAGCTCGAGGGGCAAAGTAATTGGTGACCCTTGGTCTATGTAAACAATCTGAATAACAAAGATCACAAAAGGGACATTAGAGAGACATTCAATTTAAATTGCATGTTTCTAGGCTGCTGGTTCTCGGAACCATATGGTGGCAAAGAATAGGTTGGAAATGGGAAAGGTTCAAAAAACAAGTGTTTGAGGGGAGCTTGGTAATTAGAATTGTGGAATTTAGCTGGTTATTCTCTTGCTTCTCCTTCAACCCCACCTTTCTGTGCCCTGGAGTTGATTCTCTATGGACTGAATCACTTGGACACCTAGAAGGAGGTGCATTTCTGAAAGTGACCATCACTCACCATAGGTCCAGTGCTGCTGGGGCCCTTCCTCCATGCTCCCAATAGAGGAGAGAATGGTTTCCCACTGGTACCTCATGTCTCCTATAGGTTGCCTTTACCTGGCCTTCACCTTTGTAGATAGCACCTTCTTTAAAGGCTTCTGAACCATTTAAATTGGATTCTGCTTCCCTCAATAACAGGAGCGCTAAGCAATTTTTTAAGTGGCAACAAAAAATTAAAGGGTAGGGACTCTGTACTCTTATAATCCCCAGAACACGTCTGTGGTACTTCATATGCAGTGCGATCTTGGTATTTTTGTGTAAAAACTGTTGATGAATTATAGGCTCTATGCAGAGCCGTTCACTTCCCATATCCACTGGATCCACCTCCCTCTCTAGACAGTCATTCCTCCATCTTTGAGGTTTCTGTCATGTCCACAGAGCATGCTGGAGGAGCAGAGCTCCAACCTTGCCTGGCACAAGAATGTGGTTTATATTAGTTATTGCTTTATGGAATTAATATAGGACACAGCAAAGGAAAGATTAAGATTCACATGATTTGAAAATTCATGTTTTCTAGGCTGAGACAAACGTGGCCACTTATATACCTTTGTCTTGCTGAGACTCTGGAAACCCTTGGAGATAATCCTCCAGTAATCTTTGACTGATGCTGTCCAGTGTAATGAACGTGTAAAGCCACATTTGCTGTACCGTTAGAGAGAAAGACAACATGCTGTAGAATATGAAGCTCTCACAATGCAAATGGATTATCACCAAGGAACATGTCAATTGGCAATATTAAAAATGCCCATGATTACAAAGAATCAACCATTAGTGAAAATGCACCTAGAACCTTTTCAAGTCACTTATCACATCTAATTAACTGATACCAGGTTTAATGGTGCTATTATATATAATTTTAGTACCATGGCTTACATCATGCTAATTCACCCTACATGCCATATTGAATTTGTAGTCTAAAATTATCAACATATTGACTTCAGTAACACTAATATACGAGTGGGCTAATATAGTTATTCTAAGAAGCTTCCAGAGAGGGATATTTATAGGACAAAATTTTCTGAGCACCAATTATGTGCTATATAAGGTGCTAGATTCTGGTAATATGGTGACAAATATGTCCTTGAGGCACATACAGTCCAAAGGAGAGCAGGATCGGGGAGAGACAAATAGCTCCAAATAGGCAGCCATGCCATCGTGGAGATATATGAGGGGTATGAGGGTGTCAGCTGTCATCTTTGGTGGGAGGTGATGGTTGAAATCATAAAGGAGATGATGCCCGAGTTCTTGAGGAGGACAAGGACACAGGCAAAATAATCCAGAAAGAAGTACTATTCTGAGAGAGGGTGTTCCGTTTAGAGGTTGCCAAGGGATTGCTATGGCCACAGCACCAAGCTTAGAGATGTTAGCAGAAGGGCCTGGATGGGTGGACAGGACCTTGTGTGCCAAGGGCTTTGATCTGTGCTGTGTAATCTCTGGAGACCACTGAATTGAATAAGTTTAATTCATCTGGTCATTTAACAAGTATTTAAGGAGACTACCCACAGGCTGGGTACTGTGCTGGGCACTGAGGTCATAGAGGTGAACCAAGTCTCTATCCTCGGGGAACTTAGATTCTAAAGGAGGTGTGGTGCGCATTGAAAGAAAACCAGTTTTAATGAGTACAATAAGTACAAATTATGACTAATGCTATAAAAGAAAGAGGTGGTGCTGAGAATGATGGGTCAGGGGAATGCACTTTCGATGAGGTGTTCAGAGAAGATGTCTTTAAGGAGGTGTCACTGAAGGGAAGGCCTGAAACCTGAGAAAGATTAAGTTATACACAGAGCACGGTAAAGAATGTTCTAGGCAGAAGAATGTTCTGGAAGGATGCTCCAGGTAACATTACGCCTGGAGACAGGCAAGGAGCTAAATTTGCTCCAGAAACTAAAAGACCAGTGAGGCTGGAGCATAGCAAGAGGGAAGAGAGGGACCCAAGATGATGCTGGAAAAGTCATCAGGAGTCAGATCAGGGGAGGCTGTGAAGTCCAAGGCAAGAGGTTTTAATGTGCGTTAAAAATGCTAAAAAGAAGCATTTCAAGGCAGTGAGCAGTGAGCTGACATGACATGACTCTGGCTACTAGGTAGAGAATGGATTGTAGGTAGGCAAGAATGGAAGCAGGAAGACCAAGCATATGGCAGTTGTCCAGGAAGGAAGTCATGGTGGCTTGGATGGTGGCCGTGGAGATGGCAAGGCAGGGATATACTTTGGAGGTAGCACTGTTCTGTCTTCTGTCAACACTGCTGTGGGATATGGAGAAAGCATTTAATCACAGATGATTCCTAACTTTATGGCCTGGAACCATGTCCATGAAGCCATTTATTGAAATGTGCGTAACTGTGGGTGGGCATGGGACAGGAAACATAATAAATTTATACCTTCAAAATAAAACCTTGCTTGTAGTTTGATGGATCTATTAAACTTTGTGGGGTGTGGGAGGCAGGAAGACTTCCAAACACAGCGAAGTTCTATATTCTAAGGGTAAGAAGGCTGCCCTAATGCGCTGGAGAAATGACCACAATAGAGATACACAGACCCTGGTGAGAAACTCAGAGTGCCTGGAAAGGGTAGGAGAAGGGTGGTGCAGGGGAGAGACGGCTTCGTGGCATTGAGAAGGTACTTTGTTCATGAAGTGGAGAGTTTGGTAGGATGGCCGGCAAGGAGGGAGAGAAGCCCAAGAATAAGGGAGTGGGCCAGGGCCAGGGGTGGCAACCTCCTGCAAAGTGCCCACAGATTTGGCAATTAGATGGTTGGTCAGAGGCCCTGGCAAGAGCAGCTGAAGAGGTGGGGAGGGGGTAGAGGCACAGGTGAATGGCTGGTGAGGAAATGACAGAGTAGAGATGAATCTTTCAAGCAGCTTCATTTTATTTTATTTATTTTAAGTTGGATTGTTGTTAAAATTTTTTTATTTAAATTCAATTAGCCAACATACAGTACATCATTAGTTTCAGATGTAGTGTTCAATGATTCAGGAGTTGCATATAACACCCAGTGCTCAGCACATCACGTGCCTTCCTTAATGCCCATCACCCAGTTGCCCCATCCCACCGCCAACCCACATCCCCTTCCGTAACCCTCAGCTTCAACTTCATTTTAAAGCAAGGTTGTGTTAGAGTGTTAAAACACAGAGCAGATCGCAGCGTGTATAGTACAGGCTACAAGGAATGAGTCAGTGGTCAGGGAGTGCTTCAAAAGGAAGGTGGATGGGTAGAGAAAGGCCTGAGAAGTCGAAGAACTTCATAATGCAGCAACATCCACCATAAGGGATGTCCATTCAGTGACTTCCAGCCATGTTACCTCAATGGTCACATTGAATCCCTACAAGAACCCAGGAGGTAGAAACTGTAATCATCTGCATTTTACTGATAAAATAGTTAAGATTCAAGTATTTTGCCCATAGTTTCTCAAGCCAAGAAGCAATACCACCAAGATCCAAACTCAGTTTGGCTGTGGAAGCTGTCTCTTCGTCCCTATGCTGTACTTCCCTTCCCATTCTGCCAGCTTTAATCCCGAAAGAAGCCAGCCAGTTTGCATCCCCATCAGCTCAATGCCCATCGTTCATGACTTTCAGTGTCCTGCCTTTCCAATGAGGCCACATCTTGCCTTCAACCATCCTAAGGACCCTCAGGGTGTGACCACCATCTGGGCAGAACCAAATCCAGCTGATTGAGTGCATCTTTCCCCAGGACTGGCTTGTCCAAGGAAGATAGTACTTAGAGGAATGTGTCCATCCTCTGGACAGTGGTGCTGCTGTTACTTTCTCAACTTCCGACCTCCTCTTGATGATCTACGCCCGGTCCAGCCATCCACATCAGGTCCCTGTTGCCTGCAACTTCTCCCAAAACAGTTCTTGTTTTCTATGTAATCACGCAGCTAAAATCATGTCTGGACTCTTCAGACTTGGGAGTGGTGGGGATGGGTAGCAGCTTGGGGCAGAGTTATCACATCAAAATACTCACCAAGTCCCTCTTGATTCAATTGTCTTGGGACCAAAGTTCAGAATGGTTCTAGTTTTTATTCTTCATCTGCTGGCTTCCTTGGCATGTTTCAACCTGCATGGGAAGCTGCTGATTGATACTGGGCATCTGTACACACTTTGACTTCACCTGCCCTTGATCTTAACTTACTTCCTTGTTGGTGCCACAGCTGACCTACTAGTTTGGGGGTGAAATCTAAAACTATCCTTTAGTCCACTGCTTTTCAAAGTGTGGCCCACAGGTTCCTGGGCCTGCCATAAATCAATCCAATCAGAATCTCTGCAGGTGGAGTAATTCTAACCTCTGGTGAATAAAAGCTCTCCGTGGCCGCTTCTCAGGATCCTGGTTTCCCGATTGCCAAACCATTGACAGTAAATAGGGCAGCCCACCTGGGCACCTCTGAGACTGTCCAGATTCAACAACTCATGGGCACCTTTGTCTGCACTGAGGTGCTCAATTTCCTCTGCTTTCCCAGTGGCCTACCCCTTAAAGTATTAAGGATTTTCTTAAGCTGTGGGATTAGCCCAGCCTTCAATTCCAAATTATTCAGTCTCACTTCTGCCTCTGACTGTTTGCACTTCATACCTGCCAGGCGAATCAGGTCTGGTCTTATCTTTTCCAGGACAGTTCAGATACAGTCCAGGGTCCTACCCATCCTAGCAGCAAAAATCACATTGGAAAGATAACGGCAGGGTCAGATAAAAGCTAAATTGAATAACTGGTTCATTTTTGTGAAAGCATGAACAATGAAGTTTTTTTCTTTTTTTTTTTTCCCTGAATAAATATCCTTCAATCTCATGTCTGCCTCAATTTCTGAAGATGTTAGTCTCTTACACTGTTTTCTTCCATTTGAGGATTTGAATGTTAAACCTGAAAAGGCCAACCAAACTGCCATAGTAACAAGGCTGACCATTCTGGGGCCAGGTTATTTCTGTTTCTGTTTTTTAGATCTTACAATTAAAGACTGCCTGTCTTATATGTCTACAACAGGGAGTAAAAATCAGGAAATGCATCATAGTCACTCCCTGACCTATAAACACCTAAATTATGAATGTCCTATAAATAGGAATGTCTTGTACTAAGCCCCAAAGCATAGGTGGAGCATTTTCTTCTTTTCCTTTGAGACACCATGGCAGAGGCAAGGTGAAAACCCCTTCTCATCCTGTGCCGTGTGCCCAGCACAGCTGCACGGGGAGTCTCCTTCCCCTGGGGACTCCTCTTATGCAGTGGGGTATGGGTCTTCCCCAGCTCTTATGAAAATAGGAACATGTACTCTATAGCACCTTGAGTTGCCACTCACGAGGACACTTTCCCATAGTCCATGGATAACCATGCTGGTCCACAAAATTCCTTTTAATTCCAAACACAGCAGAATTATTACTCTTCATTCTGCCCACACTATGATTACATAGGCATTGGTTGGGCTGGCCTGACACTGATACCATGCTTTACTGTGTAACTTGAGTTATAAATCTCAAACAACCAACATATAAGGGAGCTGTTGGAACACAGTCTTCATGTAAATTAAAAATGCTCATACCTCTGGTGCAGGTGACAACTCTATCATCAGAGCTACTCATTCTATTGTTTTATACACAATAGCATGACTTTGTTACAGGCACTACTTTCCAACTAAATGAAGAAACTGCCCATTTCATTTGAGATTTTTTTTTAAGATTTTATTTATTTATTTGGCAGAGAGAGACAGAGCGAGAGAGGGAACACAAGCAGGGGGAGTGGGGGAGGGAGAAGCAGGCTTCCCGCCGAGCAGGGAGCCTGATGCAGGGCTCGATCCCAAGCCCCTGGGATCATGACCTGAGCCGAAGACAGATGCTTAACGACTGAGCCACCCAGCCGCCCCTCATTTGAGAATTTCTAATGAAAGTGCCCATCTCTTGTTAAAATTTTGGGTTATCACCCAAAATCAAAGCAACAGGAGCAATTTTAGTTAACAGATAGTAAGTTACAATAAGACATTAAACCAGGTCATGATTTATGAATGTGTCCCGTGCTCTCCTTTGCATAAGAGTGTTAGGAGTTGATGTAATCCTGTGATATCACAGATTCAGCCTCCGGCTTCAAACTCTGTCACACGGGCCTCTGCAGCACGACAATCATAGGGGGTGACAACCATTAGCCATGGTGGCAGTCACCCCTAGAGGAGTGAGCACTTCATAACTGACAGTGTTCTTGCATATACACCAACTCCTTGGACGTGCGAAGGGAAGGGTGAAAACAGCAGGCCCAGAGAAAGCAAATGACTTGTCCAGGTTCTATCAATGCATGTGGACAAACTTAAGTACCTTCTATCCGTAAGCTCATTGTTTTTCCACTGTATTGCACTTCTGTTTCGGAATAAATATCTCATCCAAAAGAAACAATCACTTTTCCAGGCTTATCTCGAGTCATTTGGGAAACCAACTTTACCTCTCTATTCTCATTTTCTTCATTTGCTTTTTGAAAAACAACAACAACAACAACAACATTGTTGTGGAGAGCAAACAAAAATGATAACGTGTGAAACACGGAACAATCTGTGAAGTGTCATCCAAAGGAAAAGGAAAAGGAATTATTCTGGTTTTTGTAAAACATTTTTCTATCAGTGTTGATGATTCCTTCTTTTTAAAATTTATTTACACAGGACAAGAGAACTGGAAAATTTATTCGGAACACTATTAGCAGCAGCGAGGCCATGGGTTGGTTTCAGGAAGGGCTGAGCCTCAACTCCTGTCACCTGTGGCCAGTTGGATTTGCTTTCTGTCATGCTAACACAGCACATGGAAACTAAGAAAGGGATTCGCTGTGGCAGGTGGCCAGAGCCCCATGCCATCCCACACACTGCGGACACGCATGGTTTGGACGCTTTTGCCCAAACACAGACTAAGTGATAAAATATATATGAGGTTGGGCTATCTGGTATTTTCCTCCCTCATCTTTGTAACCAGGCACAACTGAAGAAGCATTAGGTAGCAGGCGGCCCAGGGAGTGTCACCAGCTGCACATGCTATGTGTGTGGTTTCAGAAGTAAACATTGATAACCGTTTGCTGAAAATTGGTTAAAAGTCCTTATCTGTCCCACAGTTGCGATCATATTAATTTCATTTTCATGCACTGTGGGTCTTGCAGATATGCTGACAGATGATCCAGGAAAATTAGAATATTTATGCATGTGTGTATAGACATATAAGCACGCATATGTTATGTATGCATATGTATGCCTATATATACATATGCATTTATGTGCACATAAACACACGCACGTGTGTGTTTCCTTCCCCACAGAAACAACTATTTGGGTTCTCCTCCCATCAAAACATTTAGTTTCATCTTAAGAAAGCAAAATGTACTGTTTCCATCTTGACCAAACTCCCTTCCTTCCTTCTTCCTTCCTCCCTTCCTTCCTTCTTATTGCAATAGGCATTTACTGCATTCTAGCACATGCCAAGTACCTGTAGGACAAAGATGGAAGGTACCATCCCCTACTCCAACACTGAGGGGCCCAGGCAACTAAATTGACCCCTGAGAGTTCAGTGGATGGGTATTCTGATGAGGTAGGTATAAGCAGCGTGGAGCACACTGCCCCCTTCGGAGTGACAGGATATGGCCTCCCAGGTCAGGCGGTGCACGAACTGTTTAAAGGATAAGGTGGTATCAGCAGATGGGGACAGGAGAGTCCCAGAGTGGGAGAGGAGCACGTGTGGACGGTGGTGTGGAAGGCTGAGAAGGCAGGGTTCTTTCAGGGGTTTTAGGTAGTGCTGGCTGAGAGTGACGAAGTTGGCGGAGAGTGCAGCCCAGGTTGGCGGAAGAGAGCTGGGGGCGGAGCAGCAAATGATGAGCCAGGAGAGATGGAACAGGAGGTGACTAATGGAGAACTCGGGATGTCACAATAAGGAATTGAGAATGTATGCTCGAGGGAGCCCTGGCCTATGGCCCCAAGGAAATCAGGGTGGGTTTAGTGAAAAATAAGGCTTCTGAGATTTGTACTATCTTTGCCTCTCTTCTTCTTTAGTCTTGGTTTTTACGAGGCTCAGTATTCCATGGAAATTGTATGTGCATCAGCTGCATACAGATGCTTGTTTCCCTCAGCCAAGTGACTGAGAAAGCTGCAAGCAGCCGCAGGTCAGGTGAAGGAAGAGGCAATGCGTATTTCAGTATGTGTGTGGCCGATGTGGGCTGTGGGGTCTAAACAGAAACACGGTAGGAGAGGCAAGTGTGTGTGTTCCACAAACTTCTATTGCTCTGAGATGAGGGGTGGGATTATGGCTCCAGGAGGGATGATAATTCCTGATATTTGTGTATGACGGGAGTCATCCAGCCCTCGTGTCCACTTGCTATCAGGGTAAACATCCTGGGGAGGGGTCTTGAACGTGAATTTCTAGCCCCACTATGCAGAGGAGCAGGCCAAGATCTGGAGAGCTGATGGAATTACCCTGTCTTTTCTATAAGGGCCGCGGTGGAACCATCTGTCAGCTCAAGTGCCTCCTAAGGACCTTCTCACCTTTTGTAGCTTCATTTTCAGGACAATTATGCTGTGGGTGAATTTAGGGAAAATATTCCCTCTGCAATCGAAAGCGGCCTTGCTCCAAGCATGAATCTGTCAGGGACGGCGATGAGAAAACACAATGCTCCCCAGCAGATTTTTCTAGTAAATCAAGGGCTACATCAATTCTCCACGGGTTAGGGGCTAATATCTCAGTCCTCAGTGCATTTAAAGAAAGATATTGTGTCAGTTTCATTTTCATTTTTTTTAAGCTACATACTGCATAGTTTGAGGGTTCCCAATGGCAGAAGGAAACAGATAGGTTTGGCTTCCTAATTACATTAGGGAATATTATGTGTGGCTCTGGGCTCTGACTCCTTATGTTTGCTGTCACAGCACAAATAGAAGATTGCTTCTCCTATTTTTGAACCTTTTAGCTTCTCTGTTTCATTTTTCCCCCTCTGGCGCAGACAAAAGCCTTTGAGTTACTTGCTACTTAGGCAAAATCCTGGAAGAATACGAACCAAATGTAAACAGTGACAAAATCTTAGCGGTGGATTTAAGATGGTATTTATTTTATATCTTAGTTTATACTTACCTTCATTTCTTTGTCATGAAAATATATTTTTACCGACAGAAAAACAATAAGGCTGGATCCCATTTGGAAAAATAAAAATTACTTACTCTCTAGTCTACTCTCCAAAAAGTACATGGTTTGTCCATCTCTGTATTGCCTGTACTAAGCTCTAAGTGCTCACCTTTTAGTAAATATCAGGTAAGATCTTTAAGAACCTCATCCTCAGTAGGACAAAGTGCCCAAGACAGGGAACCCTTTGGAGACAGACTTCTTGCTATTCTTATTGAGGGTCAGAATAAAGTAGTGGAAGTCAGAAGGTCTCAACGAAACAAACTCATTCAGTGATCAACCAGGTGAGCCCCTGGGATCCAATTTCAATCCGCCATCTCAACCCAGTAACACTTTTTGAGCACTGGAGGTGACAAGTGTGGAAGGCTACCCCTTCTTTTGCTGCATAGGAGCAAAACATGAATGTCTATATCATGACTTACAGTGATGATTTTTATTGCTATCATCAGGGTAACCTGGAAAGAGGAAAAACCTCTTTCTGTAACACTAGGCTGATATTAAAAGGAGGATTTGCTGTGACCTCCAGAACCATGGAAAAGTATTCACAGTAGGAGGGAAAAGAGCCGGTGATTAGACTGGTAAGGTCCAGGGAAGTTTTCTAGTGAGTGCGGTTCTAGTGAAGAACCCATGCACTGCATATGGTTAGATTGTCACTCTGCCTGTTTTATTAATTGACAAACCAATTTTAATGTTATATTTATTTACATATAAAATTATATGTAATTTTTGTTAACAGCTGATGACAGCTAAGTTATACTAAAAAATAAGAGCTCTACTCTAACCACAGCCGTTGATGGATGTGTAAACTATAAATATCCCAAAGTAAACAAGTGAGCAGTTGTCCCTGCCTGAGCACGGGAATGGCATACACGCTACAGAAACATACAGGGATCTCAAGTAAGACTGAGGTTTGAGGGGGAGATGACTGGGTATTGCCAAGAGCCAGGATGGAGAATGAAAGGGAAGGGGAAGGATTTGGGGACACTGTGAGTTTAGTTCTAGAAATGTAGAGTTTAAGAATCTATGGGCATATCCAAGTAGCAGGCCCATAAGTTATCGGACACATGCATCTAGAGCTCAGGGAAGTTTGGGGATAGTGACAGCTTGCCCACGTCTTATGGATCTGGAAACCCTTGTCTACTCTCCCCTTTTGGACAAATGCTGCACTAGGTGCTGTTTCTGGCCCAGGATTCCCGGTAAGGCCAGACACTGAAAAGACAAAAGCTGAGTTATCAAGGAAGAAGATCAGGTAGGTCAGCCTGGTTCACTCATCAAAATTCAAAGGGGCTAGGTACAGAGGGGGGAAAAAAAAAAGACATGGGGATAAGCAGCAAAATAAGGAGAAGCAGCGAAATGACAGGTGGGAGGTAGAGTTCTGAAGGACACCCAGAGTCACCAGAGCAATGTTTTGAACAGAGCTCCTAGAGTCTGGGCCCTGAGAGCAAAGAGGACAGTGTTTGTATCCTGTGGCTGTTGTCACAAGGTACCACAGACTTAGCGGCTTAAAACAAAACAGATTTATTATCTTACACTTCTGCAGGTTGTAAGTCTGAAATGGGTTCTACATATTAAAATCAAGGTGTTGGAAGACCTGCATTTCTTCTGGAGATTCTAGGCGAGAATCCATTTCCTTGTCTTTTCCAGCTTCTAGAGGCTGCTTGCATTCTTGGCCAATGGCTCCTTCCATCTTCGAAGTATATCACCCCAACCTCTGTTCTGATGGCCAGATTACCTTCTCTCACTCTCTTACCTCCCTCTTAGAAGGACCCTTGTGATGACACTTGAGCCCCACATGGATAAACCAAAATAATCCCCCGAGCTCAAGATCCTACACTTACTCCCATCTGCCAAGTTCCTTCTGCCACAGGAGATAACATATTAGTAAGTTCCAGGGATCTCTGGGACGCCGACATCTTTGGGAGAGTGATTACTCAGCCTACCGTAGGGATGTAGAGAGAGTCTAGAAAAACCTGATTCCCATTCAGAGGCATTCCAGATTCAAGAAATCGTTCTTCTATAAAATTAAGTTATTATTTATTCAGTGAACAATACTGCATGTCAACTGTGGGTCACATACTTTGTACTTCGTTCCCATTTTGGAAATTTTCTTAGAGCAATTCAGTCTATCGTGGATATGAATTTTGTTCTTTATTGTGGATACCAAATATCATTGTAAATTAAGGTATGAACACTCTACTCAATACTGTGCAACAATTAAAGGCATGAAAAATACAGAGACACAAAAAATAATTGAGATAATATATGTAAAATGTGAAAATAGATCAGAAGGAAATACAGCAATTGAATAATTGTTTCATTAGAAATATGGGAATATAATTATACTTTGGTCCTTTTCTCTCTCAAGCCTTCTATAATTTAAAAAATAATTTAAAACTGTTTCCAAAAAGTGTCATACAAAAGAACTCATATATATCTGACTCAGAGAGGCGTTGGGCGAGTAAGTCATTAATGCCAAATGCAAAAAGGAGGTGAAATGGTGGAAACGGAGGCCTCACCAGAGTCGGGAATGAGATGATCACCGGCCCTTGGTGGTGGAGGAGAGATCTCGGGGTGGCAGCAGGAACGCAGGCAAGACAGGGCCGGACAGGGCTGGCAGTCAACAGAACAGTAGCTAGAGGTCACTGGTTGGCGGGGAGGGGGCAAGATGAGAGCAAAACATCACGGAAGCCAGGAAATAGTCCAGTCGTTGTCCAGCGAAGTCGTCGTTTTAAAGAGAAGAGAGGGACGCTCATGTCTTACTAAAGCATCGGGCAGAGCTGTGTAACAAGAGCTAAACTATACTGAATGTACACTTGAAATTTTCCTAAGATGATATGGCCCGTATCCTGTAGGAAAGGGCAACAGTGGCTGGTAGGGGAATGGATGTGAGAATAGTCTTTTCTCAACTGTGGGAAGGTACTTCTGTTGGGCGGGCCTCAGTTTCCTCATTTTTACATGTGTGGTTTGGATCAGATGGGCTCTAAGGAGCACCTAAGCTATAACAGTTTATACCCATCTCTGAAAACTCCTGCTCCATTCACCCTCTCAGAGTGACCAGACCAAAGCGTAATGTTGAAGACAGACTGGGGATTTGGTTTCATATCCGATTCTCTGATTCCCATGCAAGCCAAACAATCGGCTCCCTTGCCTAGAAGCACTTTTATGCAAATGACTCACCAACTGGAAAAGAAAAATGGCAATGGTACAGGAGATAGGACAATAAATTCTCCATCTCAATAATATCAGAAGGCAGGTGAACACCATCGATCTAGGCAAGGATCAGAAATTACCATTAAGAGAAAAATTTCTCCCTCACAGGAGAAAGTGAGGGCGTTCACTGGAGGATGCAGAGTCTACCTTCAGTCAGGGCAGGCCATGGAGCTTTCTGAGGTGCACCCAACTGTGGGCATGAAATTCTCAAATGCCAGGTGGTTGCCACTGTGCCTTTAGGAGAAATACGAATGAGGGGTGGCTGGTGGCTCAGTCAGTTAAGTGTCTGCCTTCGGCTCAGGTCATGATCCCCAGGTCCTGGGATAGAGCCCCGCATCGGGCTCCCTGCTCAGTGGAGAGCCTGCTTCTCCCTCTGCCGCGGCCCCTTCTCCCTCCTACTCATGCTCTCTCTTTCTCTCTCTCTTTCGCGCTATCTCAAATAAGTAAAATCTTAAAAAAAAAAAAAAGAAAAGAAAAGAAAAGAAACACAAATGAGGATCTGGGCAGAGAAGGAAGCCTGCTGGGTACTGGGGAGGGCTCAGAAAAAAGGGGTGGGGCTACGGGAAGGCATTTGACAAACTTCATCCCCCAAAGACAAAAACCCTAGTCTTGGGCAATAAATGAAGGGAAGGAATTTTATGTGTACACTGGAAACAGACAGACTCTCCTTCTGTGTACCTAAGAATAGAGGTAGATGGGGTTCAAGAAACATAGCTGCTGAATTTTCTCTGAGAGAGAGAATTTGCTACAATTTCCATTATAATAGAAGGAGGGACCGGCTGGGACAAACAGATACACGCAGAGAGATCCTTGGTACTGAACAATCAAAGCAGAAGAGAAAACCACATTGGAGACACATCCCGTAGTCACAGTCAGATTAAATTTTCCTCAAATCCTTGTAAAAAAGACATTACAGTTTATGAGATAACCGTCTCCTATAATGTTTGATTTTGACACATCTGCATTCATATAGTAACTGTATGGTAAACTGCATACACTTTCATCTGTTGTGGAGAAATCAGACACTCTTACTGACACTATAAAAATCTTGAGTTTAATTATTCTCCAAATATGGCAGTAGACCTATCTATAGTTGGTGAAACCTGCTATGGACATTTGTCCTTTTTAGTTTTATTTTGTTGTTGGCTGCCAAGATTGGTTTGTTGGCTTCCCAAGATTAACTCCGTTTCCTTGCCAAGACAAAATATACAATGGAGGGGAATAATCCCACAGAAGGAATTCAGCATACCCTTGGAAAGGTGATGATTTTGTGCCATCAAAAAAAAAAAAAAAAAAAGCTGATGTCGTCTTAATACAGTCCACTTGGTTGCCTAAAATCCACCACATCTTTATTCCCATCTTGACAGTTCAAAAAAATGCCCAAACTAGCTAACATAAGTTAACTCTCCCCACATATCAAAAGTGCACTGAAAGGAAGAGAACCCAGAGTCTTGCCAGTTACTCCATCCATCTCTAAGTTTAGATTATCTGAGTGACACCCACTCCTCCCCTGGTTCCGTTGTGTTCCATCATTCTCATTCCACCCACGAGCGAAGTGGCATATATGCTACTAATAAGTACTATATATGATAGTGGAGCTCAGGAAGAGGAAAGGGAAGGGAACCCAGGTAAAACATTTATATATGCATAGCATGGCAAGGAAGAAAAAAAATGAGTAATGGTTGCCATTTTTACTTCTGTAACTTGCCATTGAGTGTGAACCGAGTATTCTTGAGTTCCTTCTTTCAGCTCCACTTCTTCTTCCCTTTGGCTGGAGTCTTTTGGCATGCATACCCTTCTGAGTCCTAGGTGGGTCTCTCTGTTTAGGCTGCATGAGTCATCCAATGGACATGGTATCATAAGGCAGCAACCATGGGATTCCCTGGGTTCCGTCCACACATTTTCCTTCCACCCTTTGTCTCTTGATAGTCAGGGTCAAAGTTACCAGCCTAAATACTAACCCTTCTTTTGCTTGTTTGTCCAGGGGCATGATGACATAACCAGACTAAGAGAACGTTGCTATTTCTTTGTCTCAAACAGTACATCTCAGAGTTAGAGGGGCAGGAAACAACACTTATGTGAGTACCTCACGGGACATAATCATGAAAGATGGGTCACCTTCATGGTGGCTATGTACTCTGTGTCCTGCCACTATGGCAAAGAAAGTCAAGATGTTAGTACTTAGAGTGAGCAGATTAGGAAAAGCAGCTCCCGTACCACATGGTATCTTAACAAAACTTGATAATGCCATATACAACTCACCAAACTCTAGGTTAGAATGCCTCCATAAAAAAGCTGAACAAATTCTCAAGATGCCAGGGTTCAGATATTGTTTATTTTTCCGAGACGCGTTCAAAAGGG
Source organism: Eumetopias jubatus (assembly GCF_037043125.1). Classification (NCBI taxonomy): domain Eukaryota; kingdom Metazoa; phylum Chordata; class Mammalia; order Carnivora; family Otariidae; genus Eumetopias; species Eumetopias jubatus. Next base: position 180,937,940 of record NW_028274809.1, on the reverse strand, counting down.
GCGATTTCTTTAGGATCAAAAACACCTACACCTTTTTGGGTAAAAACAACTTGGATTTCAGCAGTATTGTAAATTTCATTATTTTCCTCAGCTCATCCATCGTACTTCTCTATCTTTCTGAGTTTGATTCTGTCATAGTAGACGGGAAAAATGTGTCATTTAAAATATTTCATTTGTTTTTTTTTTAAGTCACCTATTCAATAAACATTTGCAGAGTTGTATACCTGTGGCAGACAGAAGAATAATCCCCCAGAGATGTCCACATCCTATCCAGGAACGTGTGAACACGTCATGTTACATGACAAAAGGGAATTTTTTTCCCCCAGACATAATTAAACTAAGAATCTTGAGGTGAGGTGATTATCCTGGATTATCCAGATGGACTCAATGAAACCATGAGGGTCCTTATGAGAGGGAAGCCAGAAGGTGAGAGCCATAAAGAGAAAAGGGACCATAGTAGCAGAGGTCGAAGAGAGAAAGAGGAGAGAGTGGGAAGAGAGAGAGACACAGATTTGAAATGCCACACTGCCGGCCTTCAAGATGGAGGAAGGAGCTAGAAGCCAAGGAATGCAGAATGCAGGTGACCTCTAGAAGCTGGGAAGGCAAGGGAAAGAGTCATCCTGAGAGCCAACACCTTGATTTTAGCTAAGGGAAACCCATTCTGCACTTCTGACTTCCATTTTGGATTCTGACCTCTAGAACTGTACGATAATAGATCTGTGCTGTTTTAAGCCACTAAAAGATTGTGACAACTTGTTACCACAGTGATAGGAAGTTGGTACACCTGTGACTACACCATTTTTATCTGTCACTTCAGATAATTCTTCTGTGCTCCAGAACTGTATATTCAACTGGCTTCTTAAAAATCGTCACTTAGCTGTCTCAAACACATGTCAAGCTCAAAAACTAATGATCTTCTGTTACCATTCACCTGCACCATTCCTGTTTTTCTCTTATCCACATCTTACACATTCTCTGCACTTCATCCAAATTCATCTTTTATGGAAATATGACCAAAAGTATTTCATGCTCCAAACAATTCCACTGGTCTTAAATAAAACACAAATCCTTAAGCTGAATAAAAGGCCTTGCCCCATGTAGCTCTAGCATCCCGCTCCAACCTTATCCCTAGCTCTATTCTGTAACCTTTTGAAGTTCTTCCCTGGACTTTTTCTCTGTCCCTCTGACATGTGTTCTTTCCTTCCTCAGGGCCATGCTGTTTGTTTGCCTGGACAAGTAGAAACTAGAATCTCTGGCCCAGGCAGCAGTCTCAGGGGTTGGGGTTAGGCAGAAGAGTGAGCAAAAGGCCAGAGATTCAGGCCACAGTTCAAGGGAACTTGGTAACCTCCTGTTAGATGAGAGCAGGTGAGGAGTCAAGCATGTCTGGAATTTAAGTCCAAGGAAGCAGAGAGAAGATAGCCCGCTAAAGGTCAGTCCCAGAACAGGTACAGAGAAGAACCTGGGAAATGACCTGGGAATTGAGTTACAGGTCCGTGGAGCACATTTGCATGTTAAATAGAGAAAGCAGAAGCTTTGGAGGGAGTGAAGAGATGAGGAGTGACCAGAGAAGCACAGAAAGTAGGAGAAATTGTTGTAGATAAGCCTCAAGAGAAGGCTGTTGACACTGTCAAATAAGGAAAGAGAAGTCAGGGGATTGACCAGCACAGAGGTCCACAAGCATGACGGATGGATAAGTAAATGGGGACAGTGAGGACAATCACCATGAAGAAGCTGGTGTGTGAAGAGAAGAGAATGGAGCAGCAGGTTAAAGAAACCAAAATGTCAAGGAAGGTTTGTGGTGTTCTTTGTCTTAAGATAGGAGAGACTGGTAGATGCTTAAATGTTTGTGAATTACTCATTGCTTTTTCTTATGGTGGAAGTGACTATTTTTTTTTAATTGATTAATTTAAGTAATTTCTACACCCAACATGGGGCTTGAACTCATGACCCCGAGATCAAGCCAGGTTATGCTGGGATTTAACTCTAGTTATCCACCTGGCAGGCAAGAAAGGAGAGAAGCATTTGTTGCCTTGCAAGGGAAAAGCCTCTGTAGCATCCTCAGCATTGCAGAAGTAATTGCTTTTACTAAGAATGGGAGGGTACAGAAGGTTCTGAGTGTTCACGGGCATCTGCAGAGCCAAAATCTTTGGGGTCATCCATCCAGATATCCCCATCCCATGTTTTAAGGTTCCAGGTTTTCCTGACCATAGCCCTGATCTTAGCATAAACAACTTGGTTTGCCTTGCATTTAAGCATCTCTGGAGGTCTGCAACTCTCTCAGGTCCTGAGTTTGCTCCTTAGCTCTGTCCACCCTTCAGTTGCAGCAAGGTAAGGGCCTCTTTGTAAGCTACCAGAGTCTCTCTCTCATACTTAGCCTTTAACTATGTGGTTACTACCTTCAATTTCTCATCATTCCCTCTATAGGGTGCCAATACAAATTAGTAATTATTAGCCAACTCTGCTGTGGTTGTGGGCATTGTTTCCCTCCTAGCTTTTAAATATGTGATTTTCTTGAATCAGTGCAACAGCAAAGGCCATTCACTTCTGCCAATGAGGTTTATCTGAGGCGCGATTGTTGCTAATTGAAATATTTTTCCAGGTCACCACCAGTGAAATCTTCAGCAGAAGGGCCACCACCTCATGCCAGGGACTATGTATGCCCCACATTCCACTCAAGATGGGGTTCTCCTCGCCAGCCAGGTGGTGAATGAACTAGTCTCCAAACCCCATCTTAGTACCTGTTTTCTCAGACCACACTTAGTACCCCTTTGTCAGTCAGGCCCTCTGAGAAGAGACCTCAGGGCAGGATTAGATGTGCAAGAGATGTACTGGGGGAAGAACTTCTAAAGGATGAAGGAGGAAGGAGCAGGGTAGGCATGAAGAGCCATCAGACCGTAGGGCATGTCTAGTGCCTGCGGGAGAAGAGAGGAAAGGAAGGAGCAGATAAGAAGAGCTCAAGATCACTGTGCAGTTGTAGGAACGTCTTGGACAGGCCGTGGGAAGTCTCTGATCAAAGCTTGCCGGTTGGAAGAGTCCCCTGGCAGGCTCATGTCCCTGAAATGTTCAATCATTGGCTGGATGTAGTCAGTGACAGTGATAAATATGTAGCTGCAGAGTTGGGATTTGAAACCATTCCTTCGTGAACGCTCTCCTGTTTCCTCTTGTAAGCCTATCTTCCCCTCCACCCCCCCCATCCTCCCCCGGTTCATCCACCCGTATCATTCCAGAAACAGCTTGTGATGACATTTCCACTCTCTTAAATTTCCCTTTTCTATTCTTTTATGCAGAATATAGAAAAGCAATTTAAAAAATTTACTTTATTATAAGCAATGCATACAAAGCCCTGTGTATACAAAAATGTGTAGAATGTGGCCCTTGCCTTTAAGGAATTTACAACTAGTAAGAGAGATGACATAAGAAGACTATTTTAACATAATGTGGTAAGTTTTTACAGCACAGAAATTTAGAGTGTGGAAATAAAGCAAAGGGTCCCTAAATCAACCTGGGAATCAGGCAAGATTGCCGGAGGAACTGAGGTCTCAGATAAGTGCTGGATGATTCCAAGTTAGCCAGGCAAAGTAGGAGGGGCTGAAATTCCAGAAATCGGTGACAAAACAGCCAGAAATGTGGTGCTGAGAAATATCCTGCTGCATGTGGGGAACTATAAAGCAGAGAGGGCAAGTGGGGAGGTTGGGTGAGGCCTTAGCCTTTAATTATGTGGTGTAAGGTCTGGATCGGCGGAGTCCTTTGGTGCCACTTCAAACAATTAAAAGAAGAGTGACATGGTCTGATTTGGATATTGATATGGTCTGGCTTAGGTCATAAGGAGTAAAGAGAGGCCAAGGCAGACTGGCAAGTGGCAATGTGGGCCTGAACTGGGTGTGTAAATGTAAGAATTGAGAAGAATAAAGGATAGCAACTGCAGTCAAAAGACCAGGCTGGAGTCATTATGCTGCCAGTCATCCATGCACGAGGTCATTCAGCCTCCTTCCTGCAGAGCAAATCCACACTCTCTGCCTTGTGGCTAATTCTGCACATCGGAGAAGACAGTCCCATGAAGAGCCTACTGTAGTGCTTGGCCCATAAGCAGTAATTTCACTCCCTTTCCTCACCCCATGTCTTTAAGTAACTTCCAGTTTTCCCTACTGTTGTGTCTTTGGTAGTTATTTTAGGATACAGGAATGATAAGTAAACATGCTCAGTGGATCTTCTTGCTTTAGATTAGTATGCATCACAGCCCAGCCATTCATTGTTACCTTATGTCTCTAGACAAGTGTACGCACACCCCCACACCCACACCCACACCCACACACCCCCACACACCATCCATTCATCTGTTTTCTCCCCTACTTTTCTACCATAGTCACCATTGTCCACTGCTCCCATCCTTTATCTGCTGGGCCAAGAATCCCAAAGAGTTTTGAGGATATCCAGAAATTCAAGATGTACCAAAGATTTCATGAAATCTGTGTACTCATTTGACTTAAATTTTTTTGAGCACCCACTCTATGACATCAAACAAGAAAACTCCTTGCCCTCCTGGAGCTTTGGAAGGGCTGAGAGAGCTGGAAGCCTTCTGGTCATGCACTGACTTTCTCAATCATTTGGAGGCAACATGTTTTAGGGTTCTTAACCAATGGCAGTGAGCCAGTGGTGGAGGGTGTATTGTTTTATTTTGCCAATGGAATACTGTGGTGACTTCACTTTTCAATCTCATGGTACTACTCCAGGAACAGTTGACAACGAATTCTCATTTAACCATGTTGTCTTCATATACGTACACTTCTCTGATACGTAGGGAGCATGAGCCCCTGAGGCAACTCCGGTGGAAAATTTGCTATCACGTCTAGATTAGATGCAGATCCAAGAATCCATCTTCCTACTGTGAGACAAGACTTGGATTTATGGGTGCTCTTCTGCAGCAGAAACCATTTCACCTTTTGAGGTTAACCTTTGCAGAATCATAAAATCAATCAGTTTTATTTGACATCCAAATCAGAGCTCTGCCCTAAATAGATCTCCAGCATTTTACGTGGAGAACAAAAAGAGAGGAATGTGCCCGGGGTGGGTGGAAGAGGACCCTGGAACAACAGCAGGACTGCTGTCAGGCAGTACCCTGAGCACATGGTGCCTTGGATCCCTGTCTGTGATCCTGGATCTCCACCCTCATCCTGGAATGGACCAATGAAGGTGAGATGGCAGGCGAAAAATGAATTGCACACAGGTTAATTCCCCTTTTTATCCTGTTTGGTTTGGTGCACACAGGAATCTGTGTAGACTTGTCTGGTGGGAAAGGGGGCACAGTTCTAGATGTATTCTCTGTAGATAGATGGGATATATTCCGCTTAGTATGTTTCAAGCCTTAAATGAGTCACATGGTGAAGACTTCAAGAGAGGGGTGTGAAGTATGCGAACATCTGTGTGTGCGCGCGTGTGTGTGAGTGTGAGTGTGTGTGTAGTGGACTATGTGTACACATGAATCACATTTAGGTAGTTTCAAAGAAAAATTTTACAGTTCTAATTCTCTTGCAGAACTATCTTCAAAGGTATTTTTTGTTATACTGAAAAGCCAATATAACGTAATGGTTATCAGTAAGACTCGCAATAGGTTTTCTGATTGCAAATTCCAATTCTATAACTTACAAGCTGTGTGACTTTTGGCAAGATCCTTAATCACTCTATGCTTCAATTCCCTCAATTATAATAATGGCACCTACCTTATTTATGAGTATTAAATGACAGAAAATACAAGCACTAATAGTGCCTGGCTCATGATGAGCGCTAAGTGCTATGTATTAACTATTATTATAATTAAGTGGACATGGTTGAACTCTGGAGAAAATCCTACAGTTGGAGTACAGAGGCTGTCCTAAATGGGAGTGATAATTACAAGTGTCATTCACATATACACACAACCTTTAAATAACATCACGAACCTACATGTAACTCTTGACTGTCTCATAGCATTGAGAACTTAGGATGAACTCAGGCAAGTAAGAAATTGATGTCCTAGTCACAGAATCGTATCCCAAATGAAAGGAGTCAGGATAACCCTATGATGTGTAGTGTCAGAATGACCAGAAGAGCCACTGTTAAAATGTAAAGAACTTCAGGCTTGGAGTTCTGATGATGTAGGTGGTTGTCATGAGGATGTGGTGGCAATGTGAGTAAAGAGTGACCAGAAGCTTCTTTATTAGCAGTTGCATTTTCCAAAATGTGCTAAATGGAAGCCATCTCATTGTGATTAAAGTTGTAAAACTGAATGTACCATATGAGTTCCATGTTGAAAGGCCACATCAAACAATATGGCAGCATTTTAGGGAAACAACCTCTCAGAACACCACCCTGTCAGCAGCCCAGTAAAATAGGGGAGCTCCTGTTACACACATGCACCAGACAAGGTTTGGGAAGGGTGGCCCCAGTCATAAATGGCTGTAAGGGTGGTGGAAAGTGTTGGCTCTGTTATTAAAACTTTCTCACTTGACCTTTTCACATATAAACCATAAACAGCAGAAAAGATGGAGAATTTTAAGTGTAAAAGACAATACATGGTTATTTTGCATTCATGATGCCATTTGGGGACAGAAAAAGCTTTCAAAATACAGTAATACATTTGGCTTCAGCCAGGCTGAATTTTCTCAGAAAACCATGAAAGCAGAGAAATCTTATTTTTACAAAATTTCTAATCTAATTTATCTCTGGCTGACAACATTTGGGGGAATGCTCAAACACTGATTAGGTAGAAATGAAACCATCATAGTGTGTGTGTGTGTGTGTGCGTGCACACATGCATGTGTGTATTTATTAAGACTTTATTTTTTTTAGAGCAGTTTTAGGTCCACAGCAAAACTGAAGAGCAGGCACAGAAATCTCCCATATACTTCCAGCTACACAGATTTATAGCCTTCCCTATTATCCTCTCCCCAGTGGGGGAGGAACATTTGTTTTAATTGATGAACTTACATTGACACATCATTATCCCCATAGTTTACATTAGGGTTCACTGTTGGTGTTGTACATTCTTTGGGTTTGGATAAATGTATGAGGACATGTATCCACAATTACAGTATCATTCAGAGTAGTTTTGCTGCCCTAAAAAAATCCTCTGCACTCAGGCTATTTATCCTTCCCTCTCTCCATCAACCCTTGGCAATTACTGATCTTTTTACTCTCTCCACAGTTTTGCCTTTCCAGAATGTCTTATAATTGGAATCATACAATATTTAGCTCTTTCAGACTGGCTTCTTTCACTTAAAAATATGCTTTAAGTTTACTTCATGTCTTTTTGTGGCTTGATAGCTCATTTCTTTTTAGAGTTGAATGATATTCCATTGTCTGAATAGGCCACAGTTTATTTATTCATTCATCTATTGAAGGATATTTGGTTGCTTACAAGTTTTGGCAATTATGAATGAAGTTGCTATAAATATCTCTGTGCAGGTTTTTGCATGGATATGTTTTCAGCTTCTTTGGGTAAATATCAGGGAGCATGATCGCTGGATCACATGGTAGGAGTTGGTTTCATTCTGTAAGAAAATACCAACTGTCTTCCAAAGTGGCTGTACCATTTTGCGTTCCCAGAACTAATGTATGAGAGTTCCTGTTGCTCCATATCTTCATTAACATTTGGTGTTGTCAGTGTTCTGGATTTTGGACATGCTAATAAGTGTATAGTTGTATCTCACTGTTGTTTTAAATTATATTTCCCTGATGACATATGATGTGGAGCATCTTTTCATATATTTATTTTCCATCTGTACACATCTGGTAAGGGCTTTGGCCGATTTTTTAACTGGATTGTTTTCTTATTTTTGGGTTTTAAGATTTTTTTTTGTATATTTTGGATGACAGTCCTTTATCAGATATGTCTTTTGCAAATACTTTCTCCCCGTCTGTGGCTTATCTTCTAATTCTCTTGATATTGTCTTTCTTAGAGCAGAAGTTTTTAATTTTAATGAAGCCCAACTTATAAATTATTTCTTTCATGCATTGTATCTTTGGTATTATATCTAAAAAGGCATTACCATGTCCAGGGTTATTTAGGTTTTCTCCTATGTTACTATTTAGGAGTTTTATAGTTTTGCATTTTACTTTAGGTCTATGATCCATTTTGAGTTAATTTTTGTGAAGGGTATGAAGTCTGTGTCTAGATTTTTTTTTTCATGTGTTTATCTAGTTATTTCAGCACCATTTTTGAAAAACTATCTTTGCTCCATTGTATTGCTTTTGTTTATCAAAGATCAGTTGACTGTATTTATGGAGATCTATTTCTGGGCTCTCTATTCTGTTCCATGAATGTGTTTATTTGTTCTTTCTCTAATATCATACTGTCTTGATTACCCTAGCTTTATAGTAAGTCTTAAAGTCACATAGGATCAGTCCTGCAACTTTGTTCTTCCCTCAATATTGTATTGGCTGTTCTGGGTCTTTTGCCTCTCCATATACACTTTAGAGTCAGTTTGTTGATATTCAAACATAATTTGCTGACATTTTCATGGGATTGCATTGAATCTATAGATCAAGTAGAGAAGAACCGGCGTCTTGACAATACGGAGTCTTCCTATCTGTAAACATAGACCATCTTTTATTTTAGTTTTTTTATTTCATTCATCAGAGTTTTGTCATTTTTTTTCACATAGATCTTGTACATATTTTGTTAGATTTATACCAAAGCATTTCATTTTGGGGTATGCTAATGAAACTGGTGGTGTTTTTAACTTCAAACTTCGCTTGTTCATTGTTGGTATATAGGAAAGTGACTGACTTTTGTAGATCAACTGTGTATCCTACCACCTTGCTACAACTGCTTATTAGTTCCAGGAGTTTTTTTGTTGATTCTTTCAGATTTTTTTAAATTTTTAATTAATTAATTTTTATTATTATGTTAATCACCATACCTTACATCATTAGTTTTTGATGTAGTGTTCCATGATTGTTTGTGTATAACACCCAGTGCTCCATGCAGAACGTGCCCTCTTTAATACCCATCACCAGGCTAACCCATCCCCCCACCCCCCGCCCCTCTAGAACCCTCAGTTTGTTTCTCAGAGTCCATAGTCTCTCAGGGTTCATCTCCCCCTCCGATTTCCCCCTCTCTTTCAGATTTTCTACAGAGATCAATCATGTCATCTCTGAACAGAGGTAGTTCTGTTTCTTCCTTCCCAATCAGTATACCTTTTATTTCTTGTTATTGTCTTACTGTATTAGCTAGAACTTCCTGCAGAATGTTAAAAAGGAGGCTGAGAGGGGGACATCCTTGCCTTGTACCTTCTCTTAGTGGGAAATCTTCTAGTTTCTCATCATTAAGTAGGATATTAGCTATAGGGTTTTTTGGTAGATATTCCTTCTCAAATTGAGGAGACTTTTCTCTGTTCCTAGTTTACTGAGAGTTTTTTTTCTCATAAAAATCATTTTTTAAAAGCCTTTCTTGTTCATCACTGTTCTTAATGTATAACGGAGTGTCTGACACAGTCTTATATATTTTGTTCTTGATCAACTCTTATGGGACATGAATGAAAGAAAATGAAACCACCTGGGATGATTATCCCCTCTATTTGATTTGATAAAGTCGTGTCCAATAAGAACATGGTTGTCAAGTAAGAGTTACCTAAAGTTATGAAGCATTAAACAATCTGACCTAGATGCATTTATGATAAAAAGTCATTGGTCACTGAAATGGCCATTTACAGGGATGCTGAATAGAATTTCTACTTTGGTTCCTATTTCTCAGATCTCCTTTTTTTTTCCCAATAAATGGTTAATTGATCTTCCCATGTTTGGACATGACAATGACACCATCGTGGAGCATGTAGGTGAATGCTTATATAAGTGAGAGGCAATTCTGGCAGAGATTCAATTTAGTTACCTCTTTAAACAAAAGGTACCCTCCTATATATGTTCTGTTTGATTTATTTTGTTATTTTGGCTGTTGGTCGTAATTCCTGAGATTTCAAATGGAATGATTCTTTGCTACTTTGTTCTATTAATTACTCTTCTTTATATAGGCACGTATTTCCCTGGTATGTTAATATTCATTTACTCATTAATACAACAAATATTATTGGTCACTTATTCTGTGTTGGGTAACATTCAAGGCATTCTCTTAACTTTGTAACAGGCAGCAGAGCCCAGTGAGAACTGGGGTAGAAGAGACCTCCAGGCTGGTACACCCTTCAAGTTGTTGGGGCTCTCCCACACCTGCATGCTGCAGTAAGGATTACCCAGAAGAGGAAAGAATTGAGGCAGCATGTGGATGTCTCACGCCTTATCGACCTGTCTCAACCACACTTCAAACTAAGGTGGAATGAAAGCCGTCCCTTATTATAAGAACATGAACATGTTGATAGATTCTCTAAAAGGACTTTTAGAATTCATATGATTCATGTGCTCCCTGATAATTCATTTAATTTGGGAGAAAACGTCCTGAGCAATACATCTCCTAAGTTAAAAACCACCATGTCGGGGTGCCTGCGTGGCTCAGTTGTTAAGCATCTGCCTTCTGATCAGGTCATAATCTCAGGGTCCTGGGATCAAGCCCTGCATTGGGCTCCCTGCTCAGCTGGGAGCCTGCTTCTCCCTCTCCCGCTCCCCCTGCTTGTGTTCCCTCTCTAGCTATCTCTCTCTGTCAAATAAATAAAATCTTTAAAAAAAATCACCATGTCTGCACCTAATACTATCTTCAACCAACATGAAATACCATTTTCATATTCCAAAGAGACTCATGCAATTTTTTCTCCTCTCCTGTTAGATCTCTAACAAAATGCTACTTTGTGTTTACATAGCAATTATCCCATGATTAGAAAGGGTTTCTAGTTACTTGTCTTAAAACATTGATAAACAGTAGCCATACAGGGGTCACCCACCATTTCAGTGATGGCAGGAAGTCTATCCAAAATAATAGGTTACAGCTCTCAGGTATGGGAACAGATTTCAAGGCTCCTGACATCCAAGGGCAGATCTATATATCATAGATACTGTGATTTTTATGAGGAGAAAATGAGAATATTAGACATGGTGGTAACATTTTTAAAGCACGTGCCTCTTTTCAATAAACATAAATATATTATATGGTGTTCAAGTTCAAAACTGATAAATTGCATCCTTGGGGAGTATCCCTACTGCGGCTGAGTTGCTCGTATTCAGATGTCTGTCTTTTGTATGCCCATACTGGTGAGGATTTGTCACTCTTTATATTCCATAGTTTGTATTATTAAAACATTTAAACATTTTTTTCTAGGGGTGAATCTGTATCATAATGTTGAATATGGTTTTCAAACTACTCATGCCCCCAGCCTTCCAACTGAAAGTCTGATTTACTCTCTTTTCCTTTGAATAATTAATTTAGAACCAAAGGACTCACTGAAGACATTGGAAAATGATGTCAGGAAGATTTTTTTTTTTTTTTTTTTTTTTTTTTAGAAAAAGTAGCTCATCTTGGGTCAGTGCTTTAGATAATAGACTTTAACTGTGTCACAGATAGAGAAGAAATGTAATAGCAAAGCCCCAATTAAATTAAGGTGACATTTCCCCCTTTAAGGGATTATTTTAAAAACCTTCATTTCTCCTCATTTCCCTCAGGCTATGTTTTTGCATTGCTCCTTAGAGTTTGTTTTGGAAATAGAGCTTGTTTTCTTTTTCTCAGTGTGGGAAGCAAGGAGAACTGTCCTATTTTGCCTCCAGGAGGCCCACACCAGACCTTTGTAGCCGTCAGGAGACCTGGTCATTGATGGGATCACATCAAGGCAAAATCAGAACCGGGGGTCCTCGGAACTTAGAGCCATTCTTCCTGTTGGCATTATTAGGAACTGGGAAAATTAATCACCTGCTTTTTATTTGTGAAAATTTGTCTGAATTTGGATCCCTCTAAAAGAGGGAGAATATAGAAATGAATGCAATACTTTGAAAAGGTTTCCGTTAGGCTACAACACAGTAGGAATATTTGCAGGGTGCTATTTCCCTTTGTGCTATGGCTGCTATTTCACCCAAACTCATCATTAAGTATTTAATTTTTCTTCCTTTTGCATGAACCTTCTCAATTGCTCATTCATTGATTCCTTCTGTATTTATTAAGTACCACTGTGCTAGGAGATATCAGTTAATATGACAGGGTAGCAACACTTAACAAAATCACAAGTTAATTAGTTGTACAGATAGGCATGAAAATCCTAACGATCCCAAAGGGATAACGCCTTAGTAAAGTATATCCATCTGGGGGAAGCATTAACAAACTGTGCTTGGGAGTTTTAAGAATGGTCACTGTATGAGTTTCCTAGGGTTGTCATAACCAGTACCACAAACTGGATGGCTTAGAACAATAGCAATGTGTTCTCCTGCAGTTCTGGGGGCTAGAAGTCCAAGATCAAGGCATTGACAGGGTCATGCTGTCTCTGAAGGCTCTATGGTAGAGGATGCTCCATGCCCTTCTCTTGGCTTCTGGTGTTACCAGCAGTCTTGGGCATTCCCTGGGTTGTAGATGCATCACTTGGATCTCTGCCTCCTTGGTCATATGACTACCTTCCCTCTGTGCGTCTGTGTCTTCCTAAGGATCCTCCTTGCTGGGTCTGTTTGCATCTCTCTCCTCTTATATGGACAACAGTCATATTGGATTAGGGGTCCACGGTGCTCCAATATAACCTCATCTTACTTAATTACATCTGCAATGACCCAGTTTCCAAATAAGGGCATATTCGGAGGGGGTTAGGGTTTCAATAGTTACTTCCTTAACAGAGAGGGTAAAAACTGATCTGGATCCTGATTGATGAGCAGGAATTGCCAAAAAAAGGAAGAAATGCTCTGTGTGAGGTGTGTGTGTGTGTGTGTGTGTGTGTGTACGTGTGTGTGTGTGTGTGTGTGGTGGTAGGCATTCCAGGCAAGGGCAGCACCATTAGTGAACAGGAATTTGTTGTTGGCAGTGGCACCAGATGAAACTAGAATGCCACCTTAAACCTGGGCATGGACCAGACCACGTCGCACTGGGTCTGACACTTCAGTGGCCCCACGTATCTGACATACCACAACACAAAGCATTTTCCTTTCAGTGTAAAAGAAATTTTCTGCAAGCCGTTGACTGGTCAAGCAAATAGGAATGACTTGGGGAGGATGCAGGAAGCAAACTGGGCGCCCAAGCCCGAGGACACGGGGGCAGTTGCTGAGGGTGTGCATGTGCGTGCAGAGGGAGGAGACAATCCCAGCCCCCGCCCATGGGAACCAGAGGAACAGTGGGAGCTTTTGTCTAACATCGGCCACACCAGTCACACAGGCAATGTTTAGGCGACCCAGGCTCCTCTTACAGCTGCAGACCCACTGCTCAGGTGGCAAAGTTCTGAGAGGGGTTTAGAACTGCCTGATTTGGAATCCTGAGTTGGAAACATGAGGTGTGGAGAAGGGGCAGCTGCTTGGCCCAGCACCTCACAGAGCTGTTCGGGGCAGCCCCCTCCTGGATATTTCCCATGCCTGGACCAGCTTCCCCCTGTCCTACCCCAGCGGATGTGTTCCAGGTCCCTGTGAGGCTCCCTCATGGCAAGGCTGCCCTGGGAGTGACATGGCTCCGTTAGCCACTGGACTGGGTTTTATAATTTATAGATTTAAATAGCTGGTATCAGACCTCCATTTGTCCTTGACTCTCAGTGCACAAATATTATAGCCCAGAGGGGAATAAGGTGGGGCCAGGACCTGAAAGGTGTACAAGGAGCACTCCTTGTGAGATGCTCTTTCTGCTTACTGCTCTGTTCCCCTCCCTTGACCCTTAAGCACAGAGCATCTTCTTTGTTGTGATGTTGTTGTCCTTGTGGTGGGTGGTGGTGGTGGTGGTTTACAGCTGAAGGTGGGCCCAGGCTCAGACTGGCATGGAAATGATCTTCTGGGGTGTCCCCTTCTCTTCCTCTGAAGGTCCAAATCCCCATCTGCGAAGCCAGAGCTTCTTAAGACTTTTTGTTTCTTGCCATCTTTCCCCCATTGCCCTGACTTTCCAATCTCACCCACCCAATCTATGGTCTTCTCTAGTCACCTAGATCTCAGCTAGGTATTAAGAATAAACCTGTTTTATGTTAGATCTTAAAAGTAAATTTCTAAAAAATACAATTTTGCATAGGTTTGCTCTCTCGGGAGCAATATGCAAAGATGAGTATATCGACTCCAACCAGTCTGAGTCAGTGGGGAGAAGCTGAGTTGCCCAAAGTCCTTTTCCTTCCTTAGTGACTTTCTTGACTTCCTCCTGAGGACCATGAAAAAACAGTGAGGAGCACAAGATGCCTATCTTTTCCAGAGTTTCCAAAGAGGACCTATGCTTCATAGTTTCATAATTTCCCTAAACCACAGGCAGCAGGAACTGCAGTCATAACACAAAGAAACATATGTGTGTGGATGTGTGTATTAAAAGTAACAAGTGTTATATAGAAAATACACTCATCTCTTCACCTAGGAGCCCTCTCTGCAAGAATTCACGTATATGAGTCACTGCTTACATACTGAGTGTTTCCACTTTACCCAAGGTGAGAGCCCAGTAACCAGTCCGTTTCCTGTTCCCCCACAGACTTCATTCTTAGAGCTGGTTTGATATAGAGCTCAGCTGGATGTACTCCTCAGACCCTGTACCCTTGTGTTAAAATATAGGGCTTTTATCTTTAAAAAATATCCACTCGCTGTATTCAAAAATGGATCCCAAACACTATGCAAGGGTGTCTACCAATTCCAAGTAACTTTCAAAGCTTGGGGCAGCTGAAGCCATGGCAAACTTTCATTTGTCAACTGCTCTTAAGTCCCCAGTTCTAATAGAAGGTTTACTATCAGTGTAATGACAGAATTCATGGTCATCTAGAGTATGCTGTTCTTTATACGTGCATATTTTAGATACTTCCAATGTGATGCTTAACTTGTTCATTCATAAAAATATTACAGTTATAATATAAGCCCCTAATAACCCTTACAAGTTTTGCCCCAAACTACTGGAATCCAGTAAAAGTAGTACAAGTTACTAGAGTAACTGAAAGTTCCAACATGCTCTGGAAATTTCAGACCTTAAAGTCCAAACACTTGTGTGGAACCCATTTAAAGACTATCGCTACCCACTACCATGAGGTACAACTTAGCTGCAAAAGGAGCTGAGATAATGATTTTAGTGAACAAGCAATGGGAACCGAGCCAAATACTTGAAAGTCTCTAGAGGTGTGTGGGTAAAAGAGGATGCTGGGTTCTTAAAACCAAAGTATTAGTTTTCCTTTCGATGCCAAATGCCACTGGAATAAATCTGCATTGGTATCAATGAAAGACAACATCCTTCCCAGTGCTTCTCACACTTTACTGTGCACATGAATCGCTTGGCATCTTGTTAAAAAGAAGACAGAGAGCTTGACGTTCCTTATTTCTAAAATCTGCCAGGTGATGCTGATGCTGTTGTCCACAGACTGCAATTTGAGTAGCAAGGACCAACAGACCTCTCCCACCAAAACACCAAAAAATCCCATCTTCGATATCACAACACAACTTCGCATGACATTCTCCATCTCTGTGGGAAAATTAAGTGCCAATTGCCTTACCTCTTTTCATGTTTGCCTAAACCATGGTGTCAGAAAAAAATAGGCTTTAAAAAGTAAACAATTGTTGAGTGAAAGAAAATAAACCCCTCTTCCACGGGCCATAAAGCCAACCTCTGCCTGCAACCATGCTAATAAGAGCAAGTTTGGAAAGTGGAGATTCCTGATTTTCATTCCAAGGTGTTTATCTTTGAGAACGAAAAGCCAATGCCAATAAATACAGTTAGCTTGGCTCTAATGAAGCAGAGGGGCAGCCTCCCAGGCTGTGGCAGGCGCGTGAGCACTGCGGGCAGATGGACTTTGGCCAACCAGGGCTGCACGCCTTAGCAACACCCATCTGAGGCCCTGAGAGCAAGTAGGGAAGTACGTCCACCCTCAGAGAATAAATGGGGGCTGAGAACTGGCTTAAATGATGTCATTGCCTCATAAACTGCATTCCATAAATACAATGGTCCGCATGCTACCTTGAGTTACTCACCTACAAAGCCAAGAGAGTGAAGTGCTGAGATCCAAAAGAGGGATCCAACTGAGGGATCCAATATTTTTAACGTACAAAAGATGCCTTTATAGTTGGCGTATACTTGTTAAGCATATTTATGGGCTCACCTGTGTGTGTGTTTCAGAACTTCACAATCAAACTCTTGAAGTTAGTGCTACCTCATTTTCCACAGTTTCAAAGAGTTAAGTGCAAACTACATGCTATTAGAAACAAAAAAATGTCTGCTCTTTATTTCTAGTAAGCAGAAGTCATCCTGTTTTGGTGGCCCTACATTTCTTCTTTCCTTGAAGCAATGATTCCTTTCAATGAGAGCAGCCTTAGATATTTTAGGGGAGTTTCTTCTTGCCTTCTGCAGTGAGCAGGGGACAGCCAGCTCAGCAAGGTGAGCTAAATGCAGTCTGAAATATCCTTACAACTCAACTGAAATCACTCGGCTGCCTCGAGAGACAATTGTTTGATTCCAGAAGGCTCTTTCACTGCAGAGTTAACACTGTAAGAGAGATGTTTCCTAACAGCTATTATTGTCTTTTAAACATAAGAAAATAACTTCCTTCCCAATACATATAATGACTTTGGATTTAGACAAGGGTGAGAATGAGTGGAACAGAATTTTATTTTGGATGGAAAAGTTATTTAAAACCTGGAATGATTGATTGATTGATTGATTCATTCATTCATTCATTTTTAGATTTTATTTATTCACTTGAGAGAGAGAGAGAGGGAGGCAGCGAGAGAGCAGGAGTGGGGACAGGGCCAGAGGAAAAGGGAGAAGCAGACTCCCTGCTGAGCAGGGAGCCCAACGTGGTGCTAAATCCCAGGACCCTGAGATCATGAACTGAGCCAAAGGCAGACGCTTAACCAACTGAGCCACCCAGGCGCCCCTAAAACCTGTATTTAAAACACACACACACACACACACACACATTTTAACCTCGGTAAAGAGAACAACCTGGAATGAGAGCATGGAAAATGTGTTTCTAACTCAAATAAAAAATGTCTAAAAAGAAATTTCTAAGTCTGTGTGTGTAACCAGTCCAGTGGTTCCCTGAAATCTAAGCCAGGGAAACAAAGAGCTCTAAAAATGAACACTTTTAAAAGCGTGTGGCCCCTGGGAGTCGAGGCCCAACTCAAAATTGTACTTATGGAAGCTGAAGGCACTAGAATATTCGGACTGTACAGAAGAAGCCTTAGAATCAGATCCATCCAAAACTTCCTTTTTTGGGATCAACCCGAGTTATTGACAATCTCCAATGTATCGGTCTCTGTACTCTTAGAATCACCTTCTTAATAAGCCAAGGTAAATTTCTGATAAAATAGCCCATCCATCCATCCATTGTTCCACCATTTATTCATTCAAGAAACATTTAGGTCTACCAACCTTGTGCCAAGGACTCTACTAGGCTTTAGGGATAGCAACAGAACATATTGTGCTTCTCTTCTGTGTTACCTTCCCTGCTACTTCCAGACAGATTTAATCACTCCCTCTCTGCAATGCTGATGTGAATCCATATACTTCAAAACTCAACTGGGTGAAAAATAAGGTTAACATCTTCTTGTGAAAACTAAAAGCCTTATCCAAGATTCTTATGTGAATTAGAAGACTGATCCATCTCCAGTCTAATTTTTGTACACATCCAGTCCCTTTTATGACTATGGGTTCCAAGAGGAAGGAACTCTATGTTTTGCTTACCAAGTTTTCCCAGCTTCTACACATATTAGATGCAAATAGGGAAGGAATGGAGGGAAGGAAGGAAGGAAGGGAGGGAGGAAGGGAGGGAGGGAGGGAGGGAGGGAGGAGGGAGGGAGGAAGGAAGGAAGGAAGGAAGGAAGGAAGGAAGGAAGGCAGGCAGGCAGGCAGGCTAGCCAGCTAGGCTCTGGCTCCTGAGCACACTGCATGGTCTAGCACAGAGTATTTGTCCTCTAGAAATATTTACTATGTGAAACTGAATTCACGAAGTCAACATCTCATGAATGAGACAGACATAGAACTTGGTCATTAGAGTTTGGTTAAGTCCCTACTACATAGAAGTATGTCAAAGGGTAATGGTAGCATATGGGAGAAATTTATAGGCATACTTTATCTGAACGCCGGCACATTAGCAAGTTTTCCAAATATTAGGAAATCTCATGACAAGGTGGACATGGTCAAATTGTTGGCCACCTTGCTGCCACCCCTTTGTGAATGGGCACCAGACCTCTGGGGATCAGCGTGACGCTTTATGGCTTGCTTCTGCCAACAGTGTATGCTATCCTTCATGCCAATCATTTAGAGAACATTCAGGTATTCACCGGTAGTTCTAGTCTCGTTAAAGTTTTCCATTTTCTCTAAACACAATTATTTTCTTTCTTGTTATGTTTATTGTTTAATCAAAATTACATGTGTTCATGGCATTAAAACGAATTTTTTTCTGCAAGTCTCATTTAATAAAATCCCAGCAGCCTCTTCTCGCCTGCCTCCCAACTTCTTTAACTGTTAACTATTTCTATTTGATGACTGCTATTGATTATGTCTTTTGATTATGCTAACATTTATTTAAATAATGTGCTCGTAGTGTTCCAGTTACTGTTTTTAGTTCTCCATAGAATTGATTTTTTAGCCCTTCTCCTCCCTGCAGACACACACACGCGCGCACACACACACACGCACACACACGCGCGCGCACACACACACGCACACACACGCACACACACACACACACACATGCACACACTTCCCTCCCATATTCTTCCTACACAATGATATTACAGTTGGTTTGGATCAATATATGGCCTTTTACGTTGCTATGACATTAGAGAACCCTATTTCCCGCTGAGCCATATAGTGAACTACTGTCATATTCCCTTTCTCATATTCATTTTTAACTCCCTGGTGTTGTTTCCCTCTGTCCCTCCCTGCCTCCCTCCCTCCTTCCCTCCCATCCTTCTTCGTTCGTTTCTCTCTCTCTCTTCCTTTCTTCCTTTTTTCTTTTCTTTTTTTTTTTTGGTGGAGGGGGTTGCTCAGTTTTCTATGCACCTATTACTAATTAATCCCCAAATGCTTTACCATGTATGTAAATCTCCTCTTAACAGACACACATTCAGTATGCTATTGATTTTCCTATTTTGAGACACTCTTTCAGAGCCCTGTGCTTCCTTCTCTGCTAGGATCTGGTGTTAATGTTCTCTAGATTTACTGCTGAGATGTCCTTCCAGGATCTCTCACTAGCGCCCCTTGGGGACTGCCTTGGCTACTCCATGTTTGATTGTTTGTTTTCTGGATCCAATGTCTTTTTTAATTTATATACTCCCTTGTTTTAAAATTTTTCTTCCTTCATGGGTGCCTGGGTGGCTCAGTTGGTTAAGCATGCAACTTGGTTTTGGCTCAGGTCATGATCTTGGGGTCATGAGATGGAGCCCCGTGTCGGGCTCCATGCTGAGTGTGGAGCTTGTTTGAGAATCTCTCTCCCTCTCCCTCTGCCCCTCCCCCCACCCCCACCCTGGTTTGTGTTCTCTCTCCCTAAAAAAAAAAAAAAAAAAAAATTAAAAACTAAACTAAACTATTTCCTCTTCCAATTGCTTCCTGTAAAAAGGTACAAGGGAAGAAAATTTTGGTTTAATTTTTTTTAGGGGAGGAAAATTTGGGGACCTTGAACATAGGACTATGTCTTTTTTTATCCTCTCAATGGATGGTGTGGCTGAAAACAGAGTACTAGATTGCAAATCATATCCCCCTCCATACTTGGAAGGCATGCATTGGCCATTTATCTCTACTTTCCAGCATGGTATTGAGAAGTTCAAGGCTATTCTGAATCTTATTTGTTTTTATTTTCCGAAAGCTTCATGAAACTTTTTGTCTCTAGTGTTCAGAAATTTAACAGTGATGTGCATGGGCTCGGGCCTTTTCTGTCCATTTTGCTCACACTTGGTAGCCCCTTTACTATGGAAACTCATGGACTTCCATTCTGGACAATTTGTAGCATTTGTTGGATACTTTTCTCCTCCTTGCTTCCTCTTTCTTTCTTCATGAAACTCCTATTTGCCTTTTCTCCTTTCTAGAAAGTTTCCTGAACTTTATCTTTCAACTTATTTATTGAGATTTTCCTGCTTTCCTATCATACCTTTTTTAAAAAAATTTTAAGACGTCTTTCTGCTTTCTGAATGTTCCTTTATAAAGCCTTCCTTTTCTTGTTTCATGAATGTAAAAATCCATCCCAGTCTTTTTGTAAAAGGCGAAAGATTTATGCGATCTGAAGAGAAACCAGAGTATTATCCCAGTCTTTTTGAAGTGTTTTTCTATGACATTGTTTTCTCTTTTTATTCCCAATTCCTTTTTGCTCTCAATTTTTTTCACCTCTGGCTTTTAAAGTTGGCTTATTTCCTAAAATTACTGGTCATCATTGGATGTCTGCTTGCATATGAGTGAGTCTATAAAGTGCCACTGAAAACTTTTTATAGGGAGGGCTTGTTGTCAGATGGACTTCATTATGGAGCAATCTGGTTGGCCATTTCATGAGGGCACTCATGACTATAAGTATTGCCAGGTCCCCTTATCTCTTACCAATCAGTCACATTCCCCAAGGGAAAAAGCTTTCAATTTACTCCTTATAAGATATTATCCAGGATGTCTGAATATGGACATTAAATAGAAGGGGAAATGAAGGTGGAGGTTATCTCGAAGTTTGCTGTGTAAAATTCCATTTAATGCCTCTATTTGTAGCATTCTTGGTGGTCCTGGAGCCAGCATGCCCAGTTCAAAAAAGCTAATTATGTGCAACTCTTTCCAACTCCATGATCAGAGACTTTATGTTGTTAGCTTAAAATTAGCTTTGGTGGGAGTATTTATCCCTCTGAAATTGGCAGCGACTACAAATTATACCCCCCTTCCCCAGCCCAAGCTGATTGTTAACAGAACCAGTGCTCCGTGGAGCGCACTACGCCTGCCCCGAGCTGTGTCTGGGTTTTCCCCGTGCCAGAACTCCTCTGGCTTACCCCTCCAAAAACACACTTTTAGTTTCCTGCCTGGGGTTGGAGGAAGGGAGCATGCTCATGGGTTTATGCAGAATGGGAAGGGGAGAAGGAGTCTAGCATCTATCTGCCTCTCAGACTTTAAACCCACTTTCCTGTTTCCAGCCCTCGCTTCACCCCCACTTTGAAAAGCACCTGGCACCACCACTCCCGGTTTTCTGAAGCACAATCAGGTTGCTTCTTGTCTCTACCTGCTGCTGGCTGAGGTTTCAGCTTCCTGGGATCTGCCAAGTCAGTGGCCATTCATCCATCTGTTTTGCAACATGCAAAATTAGGTTTCTGTGGTCTCCTTTTTGTGGGGTTTATATCTTTTTTTAAACGCTTTACACTCCTTTTAGAGGTCTGTGGGAGGAGCTCAATCTGCCTTTTTATTTTTATTTTTTTATTTTTAATTAAAGGTGTATGACATAGTGATGTGACAATTATATATATTATGCTCACCATGGTAAGTTTAGTTACCCTTTGTCGCCATTCAACGTTTACAGTATTACTGACTATATTCCCTATTCTGTACTTCTCATCCCCATGACTTATTTTACAACGTATTTTCTCCCATTCCCCCTATCTCCCTCCCCTCTGCCAACCACCGATTTGTTCCTTTTATTTATGAGTCTGTTTCTTTTGTTGTCATTGTTCTTTTGTTTTGTTTTTTAGATTCCACATGTATGTGAAATCATATGGTATTTGTCTTTGTCTGTCTGACTTATTTCCCTTAGCATAATACCCTCTAGACCCATCCATGTTGTCACAAATGGCAAGATTTCATTCCTTTTCCAAGGATTAGTAATATTCCTCTGTGTGTGTGTATGTGTGTGTGTACACAATATATACATCTTTTGTTATCCATTCATCCATAGATGGACAGTTGGGTTGCTCCATATCTTGGCTATTGTAAATAATGCTGCAATAAACATAGGAGTGCATATGTCTTTTTTGAGTTAGTGTTTTCCTTTCTTCAGATAAATACCCAGAATTAGAATTACTGGGTTGTATGGTACTTCTATTTTTTCTGCCTTTTTTAATGTGAAAATCCAACTGAAGACTTGACGGTGTATTAGGGGCAGGCCACGAATCTGAGTGGTCCAGAAACACTCCTCCAATCCTGGGCCCACCCAGAAGGGCCTCCCAAGACTCAGGGCGGCCCCACAGCCAAGTTTGACTTTCTGGTGCTCCGGTTAATAATATGCAGGTCAGCGTGGCCCCTGGGGGCAGGGGCAGAAGCACATTAGAGGATGGAGTTACCATGTATGTTTGCTAAGTATTTGCCTGATGCTATTCAGGGCTTGACCAACTGCTACAAACTTGGTAACGTCGACTTCCTGAAACTCCCTCTTCCTGGCTTTTGTAAAACACATACATATTTCCTCTTGGAAAAGTTTCCAAGTACCAGGGCAACCCGAAGAGATCCTGTGGATTTGAGCCATTACCTGTTGATCTATAAATTGGTTAGAATTTATTTGGCAATTGAGAAATAACTAATTTTGCTCCTGTTCCATGCAGCCTCAAGGTTCACACCATTCATCTTGTTAAATTCAGTTTTTCAGCTCCAAGAGGTAAGAAGGCATCTCAGCGTGAATAACTCTGAAGAACAAATGGCATTTCTGGGCTGATCACTTAAAAAAAAACGTGTGCTGGGCAAGGAAAAAGCCATGCTGATTCCTTTCATTCTGTGCCCGGTGGACCTACCAGTGGTAGTGTAGGCTGGCTGATTACTGAAGACTGGAAAACTTTTCCACTTTCGGTTACAAAATTGGCAACAATTTCTGAGACAAAAAACACTCTTGGCACCACAGGCAACCACACAGCACCAAAATACAATCGGAAAACATGCTCTAAATTGTTGGCCTAGGCTCTCAGGAGACCTTGTTCTCAGTGAGCTGGTGTGTGACATGGTGGGGCCCTAACTTCAGTTCTGGGAGAATGACTCCCCTGTTGAGACCAGAGGGAAAGGCCTCCGTCCCCTTAAGAAACATCTTTTAAGTGTGGGAACCCACACTTAAGGAACCCACACTACAGGAACCCAGGAGATAAATGATTCTTGGATAAAGGTAGTGCCTCCAAGGGACAGAAGAGTAAAGTGTCCATTATATAAATGTGTGCTTGCTGCTAGATGCATGTCGGTCCCAGCCTCTGCTCACCAGTTCCTAGCCATTCATCTTTCGGCAGCTGGGCCCTCTCTAAGCTTCATTCTCTTCGATAAAATGGAAGTAACCATAAGAATTACCTGGAGAAGCTGCTGGGAGTAGTGAAGATCAGGCAGCCCACAAAGACTTTGCTACTGTGGGCTGTTACTGTGGGTGACACATCTGCTACCAGTCAGCTCCAAGTTATGCCAAGGTGGCCTCTCTGGAAGGGACAGATCAAGGAGCAGGGTTTACTATCTGAGGAAGTGCCAGGGCTGTTCCCTGAGAAAGCAGAGAATGACTTAGTGAACCTGAGGAAGATGCAGAGTTGACATTAAATATTTACTAAGCATCCAGAGCACATGAGAAAGCAGATGGATTTATCTCCAGGAACATTTCACTTAACTTAAGATAAGGCATTAAACATCCATCTGAAGCATGAACATGTCCTCATTGATTCACTAATGAGAAGGTACCTCAGGAAGCATAATATTACATTCTTTAATGCCTGCCAGAGCTGAATCTTGCCCTATCACTTTCTCTCCCTTGTTTTACACCCACACACTTCACTGGCAAAGCCCTGCATCTCTAAGACACACAGCCCCGGTGACAGTGTATCTTGGCTTAAGCAAAGGCACGTTTCATCAAATCCACACACACAGCAAACATATTGTGTGGAAAGTTCCCAAGTTCAAAGCTGGGTGTGAGTCTTTGCTCCTCTTTAGGCATTTTAAATATGTTTTGAATGGTGAAACTTCGTGTGTGTGTGTGTGTGTGTGTGTAAAAGTGTATGTGTGCTAAGGGGGGGGCGGAGCAAGATGGCGGAGGAGTAGGAGACCTGGATTTCGTCTGGTCTCAGGAATTCAGCTGAATAGGGATCAAACCATTCCGAACACCTACGAACTCAACAGGAGATCGAAGAAGAGAGTAGCAACAACTCTCTGAACAGAGAAGCGACCACTTACTGGAAGGTAGGACGTGCGGAGAAGTGAATCCGAGGCGATATTCGGGAGGATAGACGGCGGGGGAGGGGGCCTCCGCCGGCCGCTTCTGGCAAGTGCTAGAGCCGCGGAGCACAAAATCGGACCTTTGAGAAGCCGGCTCCGCTGAGGGACGTCGCTGCGGTGGCTAAGCGGGGGGTGGAACCCTCGCGGGACAGTGGGGTCTCAGGACCCTCGGGGTCACAGAAAGACCGGGGGTGCCTGAGTGCGGCAGAGCTCCCAGGGATCGGAGCCGGGAAGCCGGCTGCAGAGACGGAGCCGAGGCGCGGGCTCTCAGCTCGGGGTGGCCATAAACTGTGATCCGCGGCCCAGTCGGGCCACTGCTCCTCCAGCAGGGACCCAACAAGCAGCAGATCCGGGGAGACTCCCCTTCCTCCCCCGGGAGGAGCGGCGCGGGAGCGCACCGCAGGGATCTGCTGGGTTTGGAGACTCCACACGGGGTCGGGTGCCAGAGATACAAACGCTCAGTCACAGGCCGGGTGAGCACGGAGTGCGGCCGGAGACCGGGGACACGGGAGTGACTGCTTTTCTCTGGGGGCGCACTGAGGAGCGGGGCCCTGAGTGCTCGGCTCCTCTGGGTGGAGACTGGGAGGCCACCATTTTCATTCTGGTCCTCCAAAGCTGCACCGAGAGCTTGCAGGGAACAAAAGCTCCTGAGAGCAAACCCGAGCAGCTTGCTTAGGCCTGACCAACAAGGGCGGGGCAATTCCGCCTCCGGCAAAGACATTTGGGAACCACGGCAACAGGCCCCTCCCCCAGAAGATCAGCATGAACAGCCAGCAAGCCAAGACCAAGTTTACCGATCAAGGAGAACGGGAGAACTCCAGCGCTAGGGGAATACTGCACATAGAATTCATGGCTTTTTTTACCATGATTCATTAGTTTTTCAAAGTTAATTTTTTTAACTGTTTTTTTTTCTTTTTCCCTTTTTCACCCATCTTATCATTCCCTTTTTTAAAAAAACACTTTTTATTTTTCATTTTTAGAGTCATATTTTATCCCTTCATAGTAGTTACCCTTATTTTTGGCATATACATATAAGTTGTTCTTTTTAAAATTTTGAGATACAGTTTCTTCTAACAGATCAAAATATACCCTAAATCACTAGTGTATGGCTTTGTTCTAGTCTCCTGCCTGATCACATTCTCTCCCTTTTTTTTAAATCTTCTTCTTTCTTTTTTCAAACAACCTCTTATCAACTCCTTTTATAAAATCTTTTATAATGTTCATCTTTACAGCCATCTTCCATCCCTTCATTGTATCAACCCTTATTTTGTATAAATAAGTCTTTCTTCCTTTAAAATTTTAGGAGGCACTTTTTTCTAACAGACCAAAATACGCCCAAAATCTAGTGTGTGGCACTGATCTATGCACTAGCCTGATCATATTTGATCATATTTTGTATTGTTCTGTTTTTGTTTTTATCTTTTTCTTTTTGTTTTTTTTTTCCTCTTTCTTTTTTCTTTCTTTCCCTTTCTTTTCCCCTGGTTTCAGGTCTTTTCTGATTTGTATAGAGTATATTTGCTGGGGACGTTGTTAACCTGTTAGCATTTTGTTCTCTCATTCATCTATTCTCCTCTGGACAAAATGACAAGACAAAAAAAATCACCTCAGCAAAAAGAACAAGAGGTAGTACCGTCAGCCAGGGACCTACTCAATACGGACATTAGTGCGACATCGGACCTAGAGTTCAGAATCATGACTTTAAAGATACTAGCTGGGCTTGAAAAAGTGTGGAAGTTATTAGAGAAACCCTTTCTGGAGAAATAAAAGAACTAAAATCTAACCAAGTCAAAATCAAAAAGGCTATTCATGAGGTGCAATAAAAAATGGGGGCACTAGGGCGCCTGGGTGGCTCAGTTGGTTAAGCAACTGCCTTCGGCTCAGGTCATGATCCTGGAGTCCCGGGATCGAGTCCCGCATTGGGCTCCCTGCTCAGTAGGGAGTCTGCTTCTCCCTCTGACCCTCCCCCCTCTCATGTGCTCTCTCTCATTCTCTCTCTCTCTCAAATAAATAAAATCTTTAAAAAAAAAAAAGAAAAAAATGGGGGAACTGCTAGGATAAACGAGGCAGAAGAGAGAATCAGCGATATAGAAGACCAAATGATGGAAAATAAAGAGGCTGAGAAAAAGAGAAAAACAACTACAGGATCACGAGGGCAGAATTCCAGAGATAAGCGATACGATAAGATGAAACAACATTAGAATAATTGGGATCCCAGAAGAAGAAGAAAGAGACAGAGGGTCAGAAGGTATATTGGAGCAAATAATAGCAGAGAACTTCCCTAATGTGAGGAAGGAAACAGGCATCAAAATCCAGGAGGCACAGAGAACCCCTCTCAAAATCAATAAAAATAGGTCAACACCCCGACATCTAATAGTAAAACTTACGAGTCTCAGAGACAAAGAGAAAATCCTGAAAGCAGCTCGGGAGAAGAGATATGTAACCTACAATGGTAGAAATATTAGATTGGCAACAGACCTATCCACAGAGACCTGGCAGGCCAGAAAGGACTGGAATGATATCTTCAGAGCACTAAACGAGAAAAATATGCAGCCAAGAATACTATATCCAGCTAGGCTGTCATTGAAAACTGAAGGAGAGATAAAAAGCTTCCAGGACAAACAAAAACTAAAGAAATTTGCAAACACGAAACCAGCCCTCCAAGAAATATTGAAAGGGGTCCTCTAAGCAAAGAGAGAGCCTAAAAGCAGCATAGATCAAAAAGGAACACAGGCAATATACAGTAACAGTCACCTTACAGGCAATACAATGGCACTAATTTCATATCTTTCATTAGTTACCCTGAACGTAAATGGGCTAAATGTCCCAATCAAAAGACACAGGCTATCAGATTGGATTAAAAAACAAGACCCATCAATATGCTGTCTGCAAGAGACTCATTTTAGACCCAAAGACACCCTCAGATTGAAAGTGAGGGGGTGGAAAACCATTTACCATGCTAATGGACACCAAAAGAAAGCTGGAGTGGCAATCCTTAAATCAGACAAATTAGATTTTAAAACAAAGACTGTAATAAGAGATGAGAAGGACATTATATCCTACTTAAAGGGTCTATCCAACAAGAAGATCTAACAATTGTAAATATCTATGCCCCTAACATGGGAGCAGCCAATTATATAAGGCAATTAACAACAAAAGCAAAGAAACACATTGACAACAATACAATAATAGTGGGGGACTTTAACAACCACCTGACTGAAATGGACAGATCATCTAAGCAAAAGATCAACAAGGAAATGAAGACTTTAAATGACACACTGGACCAAATGGACTTCACAGACATATTCAGAACATTCCATCCCAAAGCAACGGAATACACATTCTTCTCTAGTGCCCATGGAACATTCTCCAGAATAGATCACATCCTAGGTTTCAACCAGTACCAAAACATTGGGATCATTCCCTGCATATTTTCAGACCACAATGCTTTGAAACTAGAACTCAATCACAAGAGGAAAGTCAGAAAGAACTCAAATACATGGAGGCTAAAGAGCATCCTACTAAAGAATGAATGGGTCAACCGGGAAATTAAAGAATTTAAAAAATTCATGGAAACCAATGAAAATGAAAACACAACGGTTCAAAATCTTTGTGATACAGCAAAGGCAGTCCTGAGAGGAAAGTATATAGCAATACAAGCCTTTCTCAAGAAACAAGAAAGGTCTCAAATACACAACCTAACCCTACACCTAAAGGAGCTGGAGAAAGAACAGCAAATAAAGCCTAAACCCAGCAGGAGAAGAGAAATAATAAAGATCAGAGCAGAAATCAATGAACTAGAAACCAAAAGAACAGTAGAACAGATCAACGAAACTAGGAGCTGGTTCTTTGAAAGAATTAACAAGATTGATAAACCCCTGGCCAGACTTATCAAAAAGAAAAGAGAAATGACCCAAATCAACAAAATCATGAATGAAAGAGGAGAGATCACAACCAACACCAAAGAAATAGAAACAATTATAAGAACATATTATGAGCAACTCTATGCCAGCAAATTAGATAACCTGGAAGAAATGGGTGCATTCCTAGAGATGTATCAACTACCAAAACTGAACCAGGAAGAAATAGAAAACCTGAACAGACCTATAACCACTAAGGAAACTGAAGCAGTCATCAAAAATCTCCCAACAAACAAAAGCCCAGGGCCAGATGGCTTCCCAGGGGAATTCTGTCAGACATTTAAAGAAGAATTAATACCTATTCTCCTGAAACTGTTCCAAAAAATAGAAATGGAAGGAAAACTTCCAAACTCATTTTACGAGGCCACCATTACCTTGATCCCAAAACCAGACAAAGACCCCATCAAAAAGGAGAATTACAGACCAATATCCTCGATGAACATGGATGCAAAAATTCTCACCAAAATACTAGCCAATAGGATCCAACAGTACAGTAAAAGGATTATTCACCATGACCAAGTGGGATTTATCCCTGGGCTGCAAGGTTGGTTCAACATCCGCAAATCAATCAACGCGATACAATACATTAACAAAAGAAAGAACAAGAATCATATGATCCTCTCAATAGATGCAGAAAAAGCTTTTGACAAAGTACAGCATCCTTTCTTGATTAAAACTCTTCAGAGGATAGGGATAGAGGGTACATACCTCAATATCATAAAAGCCATCTATGAAAAACCCACAGCGAATATCATTCTCAATGGGGAAAAGCTGAGAGCCTTTCCCCTAAGGTCAGGAACGCGGCAGGGATGTCCACTCTCACCACTGCTATTCAACATAGTATTAGAAGTCCTAGCCACAGCAATCAGACAACAAAAAGAAATCAAAGGCATCCAAATTGGCAAAGAGGAAATCAAACTCTCACTCTTTGCAGATGATATGATACTGTATGTGGAAAACCCAAAAGACTCCACCCCAAAACTGCTAGAACTCATACAGGAATTCAGTAAAGTAGCAGGATATAAAATCAATGCACAGAAATCAGTGGCATTCCTATACACCAACAACAAGACAGAAGAGAGACAAATCAAGGAGTCGATCCCATTTACAATTGCACCCAAAACCATAAGATACCTAGGAATAAATTTAACCAAAGAGGCAAACGATCTGTACTCAAAACCATAAAATACTCAGGAAGGAAATTGAAGAAAACAAAAAGAAATGGAAAAACGTTCCATGCTCATGGATTGGGAGAACCAATATTGTGAAGATGTCAATGCTACCTAGAGCAATCTACACATTCAATGCAATCCCCATCAAAATACCATCCACTTTTTTCAGGGAAATGGAACAAATAATCCTAAAATTTGTATGGAACTGGAAGAGACCCCGAATAGCCAGAGGAATGTTGAAAAAGAAAAGCAAAGCTGGTGGCATCCCAATTCCGGACTTCCAGCTCTATTACAAAGCTGTCATCATCAAGACAGTATGGTACTGGCACAAAAACAGACACATAGATCAATGGAACAGAATCGAGAGCCCAGAAATGGACCCTCAACTCTATGGTCAACTCATCTTTGACAAAGCAGGAGAGAATGTCCAATGGCAAAAAGACAGTCTCTTCCACAAATCGTGTTGGGAAAATTGGACAGCCACATGCAGAAGAATGAAACTGGACCATTTCCTTACACCACACACAAAATTAGACTCCAAATGGTTGAAAGACCTAAATGTGAGACAGGAGTCCATCAAAATCCTAAAGGAGAACACAGGTAGCAACCTCTTCGACCTCAGCCGCAGCAACTTCTTCCTAGAAACATCGCCAAAGGCAAGGGAAGCAAGGGCAAAAATGAACTATTGGGATTTCATCAAGATAAAAAGCTTTTGCACAGCAAAAGAAACAGTCCACAAAACCAAAAGACAACCGACGGAATGGGAGAAAATATTTGCAAATGACATATCAGATAAAGGGCTAGTATCCAAAATCTATAAAGAACTTATCAAACTCAACACCCAAAGAACAAATAATCCAATCAAGAAATGGGCAGAAGACATGAACAGACATTTTTCCAAAGAAGACATCCAAATGGCCAACAGACACAGGAAAACGTGCTCAACATCGCTCGGCATCAGGGAAATCCAAATCAAAACCTCAGTGAGATACCACCTCACACCAGTCAGAATGGCTAAGATTAACAAGTCAGAAAATGACAGATGTTGGTGGGGATGCGGAGAAAGGGGAACCCTCCTACACTGTTGGTGGGAATGCAAGCTGGTGCAACCACTCTGGAAAACAGTATGGAGGTCCCTCAAACAGTTGAAAATAGAGCTACCATACGGTCCAGCAATTGCACTACTGGGTATTTACCCCAAAGATACAAATGTAGGGATCCGAAGGGGTACGTGCACCCCAATGTTTATAGCAGGAATGTCCACAATAGCCAAACTGTGGAAAGAGTCCATCGACAGATGAATGGAAAAAGAAGAAGTGGTATGTATACACAATGGAATATTATGCAGCTATAAAAAGGAATGAGATCTTGCCATTTGCAATGACGTGGATGGAACTGGAGGGTGTTATGCTGAGTGAAATAAGTCAATCAGAGAAAGACATGTATCATATGACCTCACTGATCTGAAGAATTCTTAATCTCAGGAAACAAACTGAGTGTTGTTGGGAGTGGTGGGGGGTGGGAGGGATGGGGTGGCTGGGTGACAGACACTGGGGAGGGTATGTGCTATGGTGAGCGCTGTGAATTGTGCAAGACTGTTGAATCACAGATCTGTACTTTTGAAACAAGTAATGCAACATATGTTAAAAAAGAAAAATAAGAAGATAGCAGGAGGGGAAGAATGAAGGGGAGTAAGCCGGAGGGGGAGACAAACCATGAGAGACGATGGACTCTGAAAAACAAACAGGGTTCTAGAGGGGAGGAGGTGGGGGGATGGGTTAGCCTGGTGATGGGTATTAAAGAGGGCACATTCTGTGTGGAGCACTGGGTGTTATGCACAAACAATGATTCATGGAACCCTACATCAAAAACTCATGATGTAATGTATGGTGAGTAACATAACAATAAAAAAATTTTAAAAAAGTGTATGTGTGCTAGTGTATAGGAGTGCATATGATTTTATACTAATGGACCTAATTACCCCATGTCTGTTTTTAAGACTAGTCATTATTACCCCAAACATCTCTTTGGATTCCATTATACCCTTTGCAAGACATTCACTAACTCTGACAATATCAGGTATAAGGCATATTTACCTTAGCATAAAAATCTTGAAATTTTCCACCGAAGATAGTAAATAATTAAATGGTACTGATCCATATCTTATTTGATGCTGCCTCTTCACTTGTTCATCTGTATGATCACGGGTTGCTTTCTTTTCTTGTTAAAACAGACTTCACTTTTATTTTTATTTTTATTTATTTTTTAATTTTTAAAATTTTATTGTTATGTTAGTCACCATATAATACATCATTAGTTTTTGATGTGGTGATCCACGATCGTTGTTTTCGTATAACACCCAGTGCTCCTTCACTTTTAGAGCTATTTTAGGTCTGCAGCAAAATTGAACTGGAGGTACAGAGAGTTCCCATATACCCTCTGCCCCCACACACGCAGAGCTTCCCCAACTATCCACATCCCCCACCAGAGTGGGTCGCATGCCACAACTGATGAACCTATGTGGACACATCACAGTCACCCAAAGTCACAGTGTACCTTGCGTTCACTCTTGTACATTCTATAGGTTTTGACAAATGCATAATGACCTATGTCCATCAATGATGTTAACGGTTCTTTGGCATTACCAAATTGAAAGACTAGGACATTAATACAGATTTTTTCTCCCCAGGATCCACAGGTAGAATAGTCTCAGCTAAGAAACACAGAGCTAGGGGCGCCGGGGTGGCTCAGCTGTTAAGCATCTGCCTTCAGCTGTGGTCATGATCCCAGGATCCTGGGATTGAGTCCCGCATCGGGCTCCCTACTCAGCAGAGAGCCTGCTTCTCCCTCTGCCCCTCCCTCTGCCTGTGCTCTCCTGCTGTCAAGTAAATAAATAAAACCTTAAAAAACAACAACAACAACAACACACAGAGCTACCCTTCTATTCAGAACATTTTCTAATGATATAACAAGGCTCCAACTTAAAAAAAATTAAAAGTCCTCACGGAAGTCTCCAGTGAACATTGTCCGTCAATGAGTATGTCTTCCAGGATTGAACCTGGGTGGTTACTCTTTACCCTGTACCCAGTCGTTCAGCTTCCCTATTTCTCAACCATCCATCCTCAAGCACGCGACTCTGGGTCTTCCCACGGTCAAGCTCACACACTGGCAGGCTGGTCTGAATGGAGCCCTGACCCATGCTTGATTCTGTTGTGATTTCTTCCTCGTCTCTAGTTCCCTTTGTCATTGCCCAGAGCCAGGGAGCCCTTGGCATTTCTTGTCCCTCTTCCCTCCTGCTCTACGCACTATATGTCTTTGGTTATTCACTGCCCCTTAGTTCTGGAGCCTGTGTGCTTCCCTCACTCACTCTCAGGCACGTCTCTTGTCCTCAAACCATGAATTTCTTCTTTCCCCTCCTGGAAAACATGCCCTGGACATGAGACAAAGCAACCTCTGCCTTCCTGCCTTGGGTACCCAAGTGGACGCTGGTTTTAATGCAATTTCTTTCCTCTCCAGGTATTCAGGGCAGAGAAAGTTCTCGTTTTCATTGGCTCCAATACATTATCACGGTGCCAAATATCTCAACTATAACCAATGTGAGAAATGGACTATTTCATTTGCAAGCTGAAGAATCAGGTAAATATGAGCATTTCTTTATTTAGTTAGCAGGAAAAAATCATTCTAGATTGTCCACGTGGGACCACTCCTAGCCACTGGTGGGCTATTGCTTTACACTCAGCCGAAGTTACAGTGCCGGGTGGGGAGGCATGATTATAGAAACAGAGCTAGGGACAAATGCCAACACGAACATGTATTATATAAACACAGCTCAAATTACCTCCATACGTTCTGAATTTAGAAATCTCACCAATCCATAGATGAAAAATATTCCCTCGAGTATCTAAGTCTGGGATAATATCAAGTGAATGGACAGTGCATTTAGTGCTAGAAGCACAGTTAGGAATTTCTCATGCTTTGTGCAACTTGCCTGCTTCACAAGCAGCCGAGGGAGCAGGGGAGCCCATTGCAGTAGTTCATTTAACTTTTCAAATTTCCAGATGCTGTTCTTGTCTCA
Organism: Eumetopias jubatus; assembly: GCF_037043125.1. Taxonomy (NCBI): domain Eukaryota; kingdom Metazoa; phylum Chordata; class Mammalia; order Carnivora; family Otariidae; genus Eumetopias; species Eumetopias jubatus. Next base: position 180,904,613 of record NW_028274809.1, on the reverse strand, counting down.
GCTCCTGTTTGGATAACTGCCATTACGTTCCCTTTCCAATAAAACCTGGTGTGCGACACTCCTCTCTGGCTGACACTGCTTTTACCTCGTTCCTACCAAATTACCCAAAACCAACAGGGGTCTGTCGTGGTCCATAGTATAGCAGGAGCCTCCCCGATTCTGCTGCAGACCCAAGGGTTGTCTTTCCCACGGAGAGGTGGCCACTGTGGCTTATCCTGAGAAAAAGAATCCACGCCAGAAGCAGGCTCTAAGGTATCATTTTAGTCTTCCCTACCTCATCCTCAGAAGTCAATAACCCCTATTGTTTTGGGGTGACTGGTCATGGTCCCTGGGGACCAGACCCATCCTAGGTACCCCTGGCAGCTGCCCCTGGCTTTGGGAAGGAGGGGAGGCTAGCCATGCATTCTAATGAAAATGCTAGAACATAGCTTTGGATTTTGAACAGGGAAAGGGCTTTCTGTAAAGTGAGAGCCCCAGGCAATTTTCCTGTTCCAGTCATTCCTGCAACATAAAGGGTCCTCCCTCCACAGGACCCCCACTACAGATCTTTCATTCCCCACTGACCATTCTTAAAGCCCCTTGATCAACGAAGATCCCTGGCTGACAGCAACCTTCCCTTAAGAAATCGTATTTTTCAACTGCAAATGTCGTTTCATTCTGAATGAAGAGTTAATTTTATACATGATGCTTGGAGGGAATATTAGAGAAGTGTTTTTTTGGGTTTGGTTTTGTTTTAGAGAGAGAGAGCAAGGGAGGGGCAAAGGGAGAGGGAGAGAGAGAATCTTGAGCAGGCTCCATGCCCAGTGGGAGCCCCACGCAGGGCTCGATCTCATGACCCTGAGATCATGACCTGAGCCAAGTTCAATCAAGAGTTGAACATTTAACCAACTGAGCCACCCAGGCGCCCTTAGAGAAATGTGTTGATATCTTGTCCATGATGGACTGGATCTGTTGTTAGAAAACTTTTTTTTTTCTTTTAAAATGAGAAACCCTTTCTTCAAATAAAATCTTGCACGGAAGGCTGCTATACACATCAGGTAAAAGTGCAACTGCCCTGGGGAAAACCAAGGCAGTTCAATTGTTTGGTCCAAGTAACCCATGAGATAGCTACATGGAAGCCTTACCTTGGGGCTTCCCAAGGTAAGGCTTGGGAAGATGGTCTGAAGAACCCAGAATTGGATGATTTGTCCAGCTCTTTCCTCCAACAAACTATTATTTGATAATGTAGCTATACTGGCTGGTCCCAAACACCATCTCATGCCCATGTGTTTTAGTTGGTTTCCATGTAAAAATAATACCAATCTTAAATATACAGATTAGAGGCAAAACTACAAAGATACTAGCTAGCAACCACTTATGAAATAAAGGAACATGCAGAGTAATATCAAGACCCACACACTCACTTTGCGCAGCGAGTTATTACCCCAGATATCCTGGGCAGCCATGCCCTTGATCACCTTGGTTCTTCTTCCTTTGCCACTTTCCCCCTTTCTCTTTCTTCTTGCCATCCTCTATTCTTTCTCTTCTCTCTTACATTTTTTTTTTTTTGCTCACTCCTTTTCCCCATATCTTCCTTGATCTCTCTTTTTCCCCCTTTTTCTTCATCTTTAATTCTTTTACTTTTTTTTGTATTATGTTTGCTTTTGGTCTTTTCCCAGCTTCTGCTTACTCCTTCCATATCAGTCAGGCTAGGCTAGGCTACATGGCAGTAACAAACATCCCCCAAGTCTCAAGTGCTTCAAGCTTCAAGTTTATTTCTCAGTCATTCCACATGTCCGTTGCAGTTTGACAGGGGCTCTGCTCATGTTAGTCATCTGGGGATCCAGCTGATGGAGCATCCATTTTCTCAAATGTTGCTAGAACGAAAAGAGAATGGGGGGGGGGGGCACACACTGTCTCCAGAAGCTTCCACCTAGACATGAAAGACATATAACCTGCCTCCTATTTCATTGCCAAAGCAAGTTATACGGACACACTTTAGGTGGGTGAAGTGCACTTCTACCAGGTGCCTGTGAGTTAGAAAGTACAAACTTATGGAAATGCCCCCAATGAGTACCACTCATTAAGTAAACTGTGCAGATCTATTCAAGATTCCTCCCACTCCTCAGCTTCTAATTTTCTTTCCCTCCAGCCCTGTTCCTCTTCCCCCTTATTTGTCCCTGGTTGAGGTCCTTCCCGATTCCCTCCCCTTCTTCAGCCCATCCTGTGGTAGAAGCACCAACAATAGTCATGGGAAGTATCACTTAACATGCGGAGAGGGGAGTGTCATGGTTTTATGCATAATCCCTGGTGTAACAGGATGACAGGCCTCTACGCAGAAGAGAAGGCTGTGTCAGGCCCTGGTTGGGCCCCTCCCTCCCTGAAAGGGACAGTCCTGACAGACACTGGTCTTTTCCACTGTTGATGATAAAGCCGTGCTGCTTAAGGCTCACATGGAGCACGCTCTCCCTTTTCCCATTCTACACCGCTTCACATTAATAATCATTTAAACTCTTTCTCCATAACCATCACTTAGCTGCCCTAAAATAAGTCAGGGCAAAACCATTCCCACTATACTTAATAAATACATAATAAAGGCACAATGCAAAAATATAAGGGTGGTTATGTAGTATCGATTATAGTTATAATGAATCCAAGGAAATAGCTGGATTGCAGAATTATAAGGAAATCTCTAAGGTAAAGCCAAACCTTACCTATCAATAAAACAGTACCAAGAGCTGAAGAAGAGCAAGTACATATTATTTGAATATAAATGTTACTCACTTCATCCGCTTAGTCAGATAGCACTGGGGACCAGTAAACCAGAAGCCAATATGTCTACTCTACCAGCTCCTATTCCCCAACTGGCTGAAAGTCATGTGCAGTTTTGCATCTTAGACCTCTTTCCTGGGTAGCACTCAATGGCATGGGAACATGGAGGAATTTGTGAGGTATTGACAGCAGGAAGATTCTTCAGAAACTTTTTTGTGTTACCTGGAGTGCCATGGCCCGGATCAGCTATGGGCTACGTCGTATGATCAGAGACAAATTGGGCTGGCTTGGGAGTGGTTACATGTAAATGGCCGCGTCGATGAGATGATAAAAGACAAAGAAAGCTTCTCAAATGTCTCCCCCAACGTTCACTACATTGACACAATTTTACAACTAGACAATTGTTCTTTTGAGAACTAAGGTTCTTTTGTGTGTTTTTTTTTTTGTTTTTTTTTTTAGCTTTCAGAAGAACCAATAAAAAATGTTACCTGGGAGGTGCAATATTAATTTTTTTTAATTTTTTATTGTTATGTTAATCACCATATATTACATCATTTGTTTTGGTGTAGTGTTCCATGAGCAATATTAATTTTTTTAAAACCATCATCAATTACCATGGTATTGCAGGGTTACTTGATACCATAAATCTGGACGAGGCAGTATGGGGGAAGTGAAGAGTCCTTGGTCTTAAGAGGAGGTAGCTGGTAATTCTTGGGAAACCAGGACCAAAACCAAGATTTACCACCTTCTCATTTTTCCCCAAGGAACAGCTCTGATTTTTCTCAAGGCAAACTAGAAAATTTTGTGACACAGAAACAAAACTAAATTTTCCAAAGCTGCATGTTAGTCGTATTCCTTGGGCCACAAGATATATCCCAGATTTCCCCCTTAGGGTAAGTAAACATGTTTCAATTCCCTGAGGAGTGTCCCTTCGAGTTGTGAGTTCCAAGATGGAGGGCAGGAAGCTGACACGGAGGTCAGGCAGGGAGGAGATACTCACAGGAAAGCAGAGGGTACAGAGCGATGCAGATACGGGGGCACCCATGACCCAGGCTGAGACAGTCCATGACTATTTCAAGTTCATGGGCGGTATGTCTGGCTTATTCAACTCCAGGTTTTGAGGAACTGAGACCTGAAAATGTGTGAGTTTTCACGGTACTTACAGACACTTTCCAATACACAGTTGGGGTGGGAGTTGTTTTTAAAGGAAAAATAAAATAAGATGAAAACAGGGAGGGAGACAGACCATAAGAGACCCTTAACTCTAGGAAACAAACTGAGGGCTGCTGGAGGGGAGGTGGTGGGGGGATGGGGCAACTAGGTGATAGGTATTAAGGAGGGCACGTTATATAATGAGCCCTGGATGTTATATGCAACTGATGAGTCACTAACTTCTACTTCTGAAACTAATAATACACTATATGTTAATAAAATTTTTTTAAAAAGATGTTAGTTGAAAGATGCATTCTAAAAATAAATAAGTTAATTAATTAATTAATTAAAAAAAATTAAGGGCCTAGAGACAAGGCCCCTGCATTCAATATTTCATGATTCTATTTACAATTGAGAAGCTAGAGGTGAGTATCTTTTTTTTTTTATAGGCATGGTACTTTTAAAGTTTATGATTGATGATTGTGATATTTATTTAATCTTCATTCTCTCCCTCCCTTTTATTTTTATTTTTTTCTTTAAATTTTTTTATTGTTATGTTAATCACCATACATTACATCATTAATTTTTGATGTGGTGTTCCATGATTCATTGTTTGTGCATAACACCCAGTGGCCAGAGGTGAATATCTTATTTCGATAAGATGAGCCACGTTCCCTTCTTTGTAGGAAATCAAGTATTATCAATTAATAAATAAAGAAATGCAGAATTATCAATATCTTACTTTTACTAAAGTTTCTTATTAAGGCAACCACTTTCTACCGTTTTGTATACAATTAATAATAAATAGTACAATAATCACATGCATTAATTCTCATTAAATGAGAAGGCTAGCATCCCTTGGGCTTCCACCTCTTTTGTTTTGCTTCCTTTTTACCCCTCTATGTAGAGTTGTTACTTAATTTTTTTGTTTGTTTGTTTTGCAAATCAACCTTCTCTTTGGCTTAGTTCCTTAGGTGACCAGTGTTGGCAGGGCCTTATTTTAGGAAGCCAAATACGCAGAGATGTAAATCCCCAGGAGAAAAGGTGACCTGGCTCTGGCTGCCACTGTTGGAGGGAACGCTCCATCATTCCTGGGGCATAGCTCTTCCCGCTCTGTGAAAGCCTGCTCTCCGTCTGCCTCCAGAGCAAACAAACAGCCACAGGCCATGTAGTAGCTAACAACTCAGCTCTGCACCGGAGTGACTCATGACACAGAGAAGGTGAGTCATTCTGTACTCCTAGGAGTACACGCTCTCCCTACCCCACCTCACCCCCAAGCTTTGAGGACTCTGAACTCTATTAAAGGATCTATAGAATGCAAGGGAGGAGTGACGACAGTGTGTGTAAATTGTAGCAGGCACAGATGCTTCAAACAAATTGTAGGCATAATATACTTACATTTCGAGACAGGAGGAAAAAAAATACATGTGCTACTTTTAAATAAAGAATATTCAGCATACACAACAATTTAAAGAATTCTACCATGCCTTATTGCCTCTAAGTAAATACTGCTTTCTGAAAGGAACTGACATGGTTGGGTTTGGGCATCTTCCTACTCTTAGGAAGATGGTTTTTAAAATTGATTTGCATTTCAGATTTTTTTTATTTAATCACTGAACATACATCATGTCATCAGACCCATCCTATTAAATGCCACCCTAGGAGCAAGCTCATGAGATTCTGCTGCTAGCACTGTGTCTAAATGTCAGATGTAGGGCAGGTATAAAGAATGATTTTGATCACAACTTAGGGTCAAAATGATTACCTTTGGGTTCTTCTCCTATAACAGTCTTTCCCAGAGAGCTTATGGTTTATCTGCTTGTTCCTAAATAAAGCATATTATTTTTCATAAGAGAAAAAAACAGAGTTTCTATGATCTAAAGATGGAAAAGTATAGCCAATATATTATCAGAAGCAAATATATTCTGTGTATAAAAAAAACAATGCAAAAGCCTTTCTGGACATTATTTCTACTGGAATCTGCCAAAGACAGAGAAAGAGTAAGATGGGCACACAGAGTGTTTCTCAGAAGCCAAACCAAAAAGAAAAATGTTAAGAGAGATAAACATTATGTCATGTTTCTGAAACTTCCTGATCATCCTTAAAGTAGACCATCTGTCCCTGATGACGAAACTCACTGGATGAGACCTTGCGGAATGTAACTCTTGTAAAATTTCTGAAACACTGAATTTGTTCCCCAGTATTCCAACTCTGGCAAATCTGTTACCCAGATGTAAATTTAGAAACATCAGAGCTCTTGGCTCCCTGAAGGAAGAATTTCAATTTAGAAAAGGCATTAGAGACTAACAAGAGAAGAATGCTCAAAACCTAAATTACCCCAAACAAACCAGGATGCAACATAAGGGAAACAACTAGAGAATTCAGCAATAGGGGAAGGTGAGTTCGAGCTTCTCTTACCACTGGGAGGAAAAGATTCTGACAGCCAACAAAAATGAAACTCAGCGACATGCTCCAAATGCTAAGCACATAGTCCGACTTTGATGAACAATTCTAAGCATGTTCCTACGTGTCACTTAGCACATGAACAATTTCAAATTTGACACTCACCAAAGGTGTGTGCGTACGCGTTTGGGAGTGACTCTGCGTCGCCAGCCCTCTACGAAGAGGCAGATGCGACTGGGAAAAACAAAGTTGTTATGATGAATCCTTAAGCAGAGTAAAAACAGGAGGAGTCATAAAAGTTCAACAAGAAAAGCTTCAAGAAAGGACAGGTGAAATGGCGGAAGATGTCAGGAAGTGGCGCTGACTTGGAAAAATTTAGCAGGAAACATGCTAAGCAAGAGACTCCGCGCACGGGTAAGAGGAGCCAGAGAATGGGTCCAGCCTGGATGGACTTACGTTAAGAGCCGCAGGCAGAAACGGGAGGTGAGGGGCCAGAGGAGGGGATGAAAGAGAAGCGGAGGGAGGACGGCCTCCATCCTCCCAGCCTTGCTCTGCAGGGGCTTACCCTGGGCGCCTCATTGGCTGGGCAGCCTCCCAGATCTGCCCAGTGGAGGCCCATGGGCCCCCTGGCTCTGGGGGTCCTCAGAACCTCAGACAGGCTTCCTTCTATGTGCTTCTTAAGCTGGAGCACACCATTGGAGCCACCCGTACACACGTAAAACAGCCATGTACAACAGCCTTCCCAGTGCACTTGAGCACAGTGGCTTGGGACTCAAAAAGACTCACCAAAATGAATCTGACATATTCACAATAGGCTTAATGGCCATTGTATACACGGCAATTACCCCGTAAATAGGTTTTATAAATCACTACGTTGCATTTACACCGCTAAACCAAGGTGGTAATTTTCCATTTCATTAGATTTATCAGTCACCATAGCATAGTATAATGAACACCACAGACCCACTACCAAAAACGAACAATTATTAACATTTTGCCACATTTACTTTATTATTTTTTGATGTAGTATTTAAAGTAAGTTTCATGACCTTTTCCTCCTGAAGACCTCAGTAGCATCTCTAAAAACTAAGGACAGTTTCCTCTATAACCACCATCCCCAACTGCATCTACCCAGATCAACAACAGTACCTGCAAATCTGACAGTCCTCGTTCCATATTCAGATTTCCCACAACTGTCCCCCACATGTGTTTTAGGACTCATTTATTCAAAGCAGGACCCAATCAACGTCCGCAAATTAATTGCACGTGGTCGTTACGTGTCTCTATGCTCCTTGACTCTTGCAGGCTTCCTCCACATCTCCTACCTCTGCAGTTTTATTTTAACGTTATTGAAGCAGGTAGCAGAAGAGATGAGCAGGGGCCCTGGGAATGCCCACCTCCTGGGTTTGTCTAATTAACTGGCCCCTTGAGTCGCGTCCCTTTGTGCCTAAGCCCTCTGTCTCCCGTGTGCTGGAAGTTGGATAAAACCCTTGTTCCAACAGTTTTGGTGCAACGTCTTCATTGTAAATGAAGCCTCTGAGCAAACTGCAGCAGAAGCCACATGCTGTCCCATGGCTCATGATGCAAAAACGGATTGGTAGTTAAGGTGTGGTAATCTGAGCTACACGGTTCTGGCAAAACCCCATCCTTAACACCCAAACCTCGGAACGCGCTGCCCACCGGCAAGCCTTCCTGTGCTTCGCCCGAAATAAGCCCACATGACTGACAGCAATAAATGACAGCTCTAAGTATTCATAGACTCTCAGCACCTCGGGTGCCAAGACACAGTTATATTTAAGAACAAACGAACTTAATATCAGCTGCTCTTTGGTTTGATGGGAGGGCGGAGGGCAGTAAGCAGCAAAGAGAACGCAGAGGAGTAGAAATTTCAGGTGAAAGGAAGAGAGGAAGAGACAAAATAAAGATAGGAATTTGGGGAAACTTTTTCTTTAAACTCGTAGAGTGATCTATCATGGGACCTGAGAGTTTAGACTCTAAAACCAGGACACTCCAGCTCTCATTGTCTGACTCTGTCCTGGGATACCTAATTTAACATTGCTGGACCCTCCTTCCTCAACAGGAACTACCAATAATAAGGCCACTTCCCTAGGAGGGTTTCCGGGCAAATCAGGGTGTGAACAATGTTTAGCACAGTGCCAGACCCACAGTAAGGGCGTGACAGACAGAGGTCGCTACTATGGCTAAATCCTGCACTGAGCTAAGGAGCTATTTTCTTGTCCTATATTTTTCATTAAACATTCACAGGAGACTTTTTGAGAGAGTCGAGGGTGAGGGAAAGCCGTCAGAAGCAGTGGCTGTATGGGGATCAAGAACATTGGTGCAAAATTCCCCAAGGATGGGTCAGGGAAGGAGAGCAGAGCAACTAACATGGAAATCATCCTTCCCCTCAATGCCACAGGTTCGGAGTCTTCTGAGATTGCAGATTCCTTGTGGCCACAGGGTGGACAGAACTCAAGGGGCCCAGAGCTCTCTCTCCACCTCCATGCTCCCTAGGGGATGCGACCTGAACTCAGCAGGCCTGAGGGCAATATGGTTTAATGGGTGGTTTATGGCACAAACTGACATCAATGGATCTAGTAATCAGCCAAGTCAAGGGCGGAGAAACAGAACATCACGCAATGCTGTGCAGAAATACTGATGCATCCACCGTGGGACACTCAGGGAGTCAGGCCCATAATGGAATGCCTTCCCCCTCCTCTGAAGCATTCGCGCTCCCCTCTACCACAACCAGCTCAGCGGGCGCTTCTCAGACAAGAAACCTCATGGTCCTTTGGGACATTCATAATGCGGTATTTCATTTCAATAATCAAAGCACTCTGCATTCTGTAAAAGGGAAAACCAATGAATTCTACCACTTGCAATTTTACTCTGACAGGAATTAATGTGCAAGGTTTCCTATTTTATTGAGCCACCCACAAAAGGGAGCAGAGAAAGCCTTGAATTCCTCTAAAAGTTCGTATTCAAGCAAAATAACCCAGATAGACATTTACACTTCAGTTTTAAGACAGTTTTCCCAAGTTCCATTTTTAACTTCTAGTGCAGCAGAATCTTAGCAGGATGGTTGATCCCCTCCAACTGGGGCATCAGCTGCCGGAAAAAAGGAGACACTCAACTTAGGAGACAGTTATTAGACACTCCACACTCAGTGACCAACCTGAGACTGGGGTGCGGGGCTCCCAGGAGCTTTAGAAGGGATCCGCAGCACGAGACATTTCCCCAGGCCCTCCGACAAGCATGAATGACACCTGTGGGGAGGGGAACAAGTTGGGGGGCTAGGGGAGGCTGCTGCTGGTGATCAGACCCTCTTCCTACCCATCTCCACCCACAGGCAGCATGGGAAGACACTCCGTCTTTCATCTCATCAACAACTCATCAAACCAGTGCCCTGTGGTCATCGGTTTTTTGGGGGCAGCCTCCATTAGTTTCCAATGTGTTAACAGGGACTGCATGGAGGGGGAGAAAGCAGGAAACACCCTGCCGCTGGGAGCCCTTGGCCACTCTCATCGCAGATACTAATGGGTATACACTATACACTGAAAGGGCCTTAAAAAAATGACACCACTATGAGGGAATTCTCATCAATTTTTAGAAATAATAACTATCTACTTTGGTTTCTTCTAGGGCCTCAGGTCAGTCCACAAACTCCTAGAAGCCTTAAAAGCCTCCGCAGTACATGAGAAAATGGTTGTTTGGCTTCCTGACATCCCTCCATCACCTATGCACAGTATCGGGTTCACAGAAGGTGCTCAAATATTTCTTGCTGGATTGAACAGAAATGCTCACGAATGGCAATTAAGTACTCTATCATAACTTTCATTAGTTGAACACTTAGTATGTGCCAGGCACGTATACTTATACTAGTTTCTTCACATGTGCTATTTCAGTGAGTTCTCAAAACAACTGAAGAGGTAGCTATTATCCTCATTTGAACATGAGAAAAATGAATACCACAGAGGTTTCACATGGGTAAAAAGTGCTGGAGCTGAGATTTAAATGCAGGTCCATCTAGCTCTATACCCCAAACTCTATAAACAGCAGGAAAAGGAAAGAGAGAGAAAAAGAAAAAGTGGGAAAATGTCAATCTTGTCTTCAAGAGATTTATAATCTCACCAGAAAAACAAGACACACTCCCATGAAATAATTGTAACACAGAACATAATAAATAGCCTAAAATAGGCACTAGCTTCCATTAGCAAGTGCTTCTCGAGGTCAAAGTTGGTGCTGATTAATGCTCACAGGACAGTCAGGGAGGCAGGGAGGTCTGAGGTGGGGTTTAGAAGACTGCCATACTTCTAAGAGATGTTAGTATAAGGAGGGGGCTTTGGGTGCAATGGGAGGGGGATGGTAGAACCACACTAGTAGACATGGTGGCTGGCAGTGTTCAGGTGGAACACGTCCTGGGTGTTGAGTAGCAGTGGGGAATTACCAGATGTAAGGGAAAGAAGTGGTGAATGAAGGAGTTACAAAGCTCAGTAGATCTTAAAGGAAAAGAGGAGGTGTGTAGATTCAGGCAGGAAGAGCCACAGCATGGTGAAAACAGGCTTCCAAGATGACTTGTCAGGTGGTGGTGGGCAGGATTCACTCCAGGCAAGGGCCCAGAGATTGAGATCTGGGTTTTCAGTCCCCAGAAGGATTGAGGAAAAACAGAACATCTTCCTCCCTTTAGCCATGCCAAGTGAGTTTGGACAGTTCCATGGAGAAGGTGCAGATATTTGCCATAGCTAGGACCAGAATTAGATATGGGTAAATATTTGCTTTGCCTCAGCTGGAGAAGATGGATTTTTAATAAAGAGACAGCATGACTCATGTCACAGAGTGTACCAACAATTCAGGAAGAAGCCACTTCAGAAAATGCCAGAATGGCAGGCATTATCTCTTGATGTGCTCCCAGGAAGGCTCTCCTCTGTCACACACACAAACACACACACACACACACACACACACACATGTGCACACACACATATTTTTTCCTCCTAGTGGCACTGGCACCACTCTACCCTATGGTGTCACTATGGGCCTGACAGGGTCTCCTGAGGACACCTTGAGTTGGGCTCCCACAGTCATTCCAGAGCCCTTGTAGATCCAGCTCCCCCCAAAGCAGTGCAACGCGTTGGTTGTGATTAGAAAATGCTGAGGGCCAACCTGGCTGTGCTCTGTGACACCCTCACAATGAAACTCACCATGGTATCTGCAGAGAGCAGAATTCTAAGATGGCCCCATGATCTCCATCCCCTGGTATCTTGCCCTATGTAATACCCTCCCCTCAGGCATGAGCAGGACCTGAACTTGCTTCTAACTAATGGAAAATGGCAAAGTGATGGGAGCTAGAGACTCTTTCCTGTTGGCTTTGAAGAAGTAAGGTGCTATGTTGTGAGACGGCCAGATGGCATCAACCATGAGTGGACCCCAGCTGACAGTCAGCAAGCAAATGGGCACCTCAGTCCTACACCAATAAGGAGATGAATTCTGCCAGCAACCCAAGTGAGCTTACAGGTGAATCATTCCCTATTTGAGCCTCCAGATGAGAACACAGCCTGGCCAACATCTTGATTTTAGCCTTGTGAGACTCTGAGCAAAGGACCCAGCTAAGCTGTGGTGGGAGTTCTCACCTGCAGAAATGGTGAGATAATAGATATGCACTTTTTTAAAGCCACTATGTTTGTGATGATTTGTTATGCAGTGAAAGAAAGCTAATATAGCCTTCATTTTCCTATCTTTCCAGAGGAAGCCCAATAAAGTGGTGGTAATACAGGGAGTCAGAGACACTTCCAAAACAAGCTGGAAGAAAGGAGCATGACCTGGGGTTAAACCTGAGTGTATGGAGTCCAAAGAGTGTCAAAGACTGCTGGCTATGTAAACTTGGTCAAGTCATTACCATTTTCCAGAGTCCAGTTCTCCTACCTCCAATGAGATAGAGTTAAATGAGAGATTTCTTCCAACTCAAATAGATTCCGATTTACAAAACTGATGAATGAACAAATTTAATGTCTGTTGAGCTTCTACTGATGTGGCATCCCAAACATTATTGCACTCTGTCTTATTTAAACTTCAGAAAACATCGTACTCACGTTATTATTACAGTCTCTTGGAGAAATAAGTAAACTGAGGTTCAGAGAAGTTTAATAATTTGCACAAGACCACATGGCTTGAAAGTGGTAGAGCAAGGAATCAGTCTTACAACATTTTCACTGCATTGTACTGGACCAGTGCCCAAGAGAAAGTCTACTCAACTCTTCAACTAGAAGCAATCAGGGAAACAGAGGAGCGGAGAAACCTCAGGAAGGGACCTGGAGTTGTAATAATCAAGTAGAGAGCCATGTAAGTGGTAATTCAATCTGACGGCTAAGACTGACTAGATTCCAAGTGATGGCTTTGAAGAAGTTAAATCACCAGGAAAGTTCATCAGAGGTCATTTTAGAGTGGAGAGAAGGGAGAAATTAGGATTTTAGGAGAATATTTCCTACCACACACTAAACACTGATGGCTCTAAATGGCTGTGGCCCGAGACATCGCTCCTCAACCCCAGACCTATCTCTGCAGCCCTCCTTGTGGTCCCAACTTCCAACTCAGCATGTCCCCAAACCAAAGTCATCCTTGGACCCAAAGTCACCTCCCTAGGTCCCCTATCCTGGTTAAATAATTTATGATTTACTCACCTGGCTTTCATCCCCAGCAATTCTCTTTGCTTATCCCTTACTTCTTAGTAGCCACCTAGACCTATGACCTATGACCTATGGATTTCATTTCTTAAATGTCTTGAATCATTGTGCACTTTATCACCATAAGTCAGATGTCCATCACTTCTCTGCTGGGCTATTTCAATAGCCCCCTAACTTATTTCCCTATCCTCCAGCCCAACCCTCCACCCTTTCCTTATACAAATCTATCTTCCACATTACTTCCAAGGTGAACTTTCAAAAATGCAAGTCACCATCATATTTAAAGACTCTCCAGCACTAATTGGATGCATTTCAAACTCCTTGATATGGCATGCAAGACACTTCTTTTCTGGCTTCCATCTCCTTATAGAACCTCATCTCCTACCACACCTCCTCTTGTCCATTTACCTTATCCATATTTTACCCCATTGCCTGGGTCATTCCCTGCAATGTCTTTTGATGTTTTGTCTACATACTCATCATTTCAAGGCTCAACTCAAGTGTCTCATCCTCTGTGAAGACTTTTAGTGACTCTTCCCAGAACAGCCATGTTGCACATCTCCAGGCTATCACTCATATTGTACCCTAAGGGCCACGATTCACATAGCAAATCACATACATGATCCTTCTGGAGGTGTGCAATAGAGCAGTACCACATGCCATCCTAAGTGAACTTGGTCACTCTCCCACTATGACTACAATCTGATAACATAATTGTCTCCACCAGACATTAAGCTAAGCTCTTTAACTGTAAAGCCCATGATTTATTCATCTTTGAATTCCTAATGCCCATCACAGTGCCCTACATATTGTAAGTTCTCAATAAGTCTCAGCTGAGTAACTGAGTGAACAGTTGGATGAAGTCATCAAAAGTCAGCAAGAGAAAGGGCAAGAACCTAAACTAGACATTCAGATTTAGAATCCAAAAGAAAGGACACGTTTCTTGAGCCAGTTTAAATTGGGCCCTTCTGACAATACACCCTAAAAAGAACAATGCCAACTAACAGACTGGAAAGCCATTAGTCTGCGGATATTGGTGCAGAAAAACATAGCCATTTCTTTCCAACTGTTTTTGGTACACATACAAGGTATTTTTGCTCTTGGTAAAAATCTCATCTAGACTGATTCCAGCCACATGGAATGGCTTTTTGTTTGTTTGGGTTTTTTTTTTTTTTCTTTTTTGGTCAAATGAGGAGAAATTTGGCTCTTTCAGCATAGTTGAAAAAAATGTCTATAGAAGGTAAAATGGTGTCCTAGTAGCTTTCTGAGGCAACGTAGGTAATTACTTAGTTGTACTAAAATATCCAAGTCTAGGACTGTAGGAAAACTTAATTGTGTTTATATATTAAGAAATTAAGGTTCCCATCCCGCTGTTTCTTCCTGCTGAACAGCTAAGTGCATGGTTTTAGACTGCAGAAGAGTCTGAGATGCTCCAGGGAATGAATGAATGAATGAATGAATGAATGAATCTATCTATCTATCTATCTATCTCTCTCTCTCTCTCTCTCTCTCTCTCTCTCTCTCCAGGGAATTTTAACTTAGCTACATAAACAGCAGCACAGACATCTACATACTGGGAAACTGATTATAGACTTTCTAGCTTTTGCTAGTTGTTTATGGGCTGTGTGTGTGTGAGTGTGTGTTTACTCCAAAGTCCCAGAACTAGTCTGATCTAGAAATTCTCCTGTAATCTGCTCTGGTTCAGAGAAGATCTACTGTCTGGGAAGAGTAGCTTCATAGTGGCGTGGTATGTACATGTTCTCCTTAGTTTCAGAACCTAAAACTAAGCTGTTCCAGAGTCACAGTTGCCAGACCCATTGTGAACAGAAGCAGAATTCACTTAATAGCCCCAGTCTGGGGGACTGGGAAAAAAGAGACAATGAAGACATGGCATTTATTCTCAAGGAGCTTACCCTGAAATATTGGTAAACTGTCCCCCCCACTTTACTCTGACATATCTCCGCTACTCCCAGTTCTCGAGAATGGAGATTTGGAATCTTCAGAAATAGGCCGACTGCCAGCCTCACAGGTCAGTGTGTATCTGAGACGTATACGCTGAGTCTGAGTTTCTAAAGTTAAAAATTTTCAGGTCCGGAGAATCTCCATCAAAGGAAATCTCCATTAAGGAAAATATTACACTGCATACCGGGTATGCCTCTTGCCCAGAGACCCTGTAGGGCAGGATTAACTCTCAGAACCCCTCAACCCCTCGTTATATCTCTGAGTAAAAGCTGACAATGCCAATCCAACTACACTGACAGATCATACTCGACGTGGCCATTTAGGCTAATGTATTTGGGTCTTTGGGGAGAGGTCACAATAATTACGCTTTTAAATACAAGCTAAACTAATTTATAGATATGGCCAGTGGCTCTGGGTACAGGGTAAAGAGCAGTGTATATTGAAACGAAATGTTGTTCAAGTATCTGAGACCCATCAGACCATCAGTTGAACAAATTAAACCTGGTAGACATTACCTGGGGCAAGGTTGAGTTTTTGGGAATGTGAGCTGAAGTGCGGCTGAATGCAAGAGAATCCAAGGTGGATATAAAGACAATACTCCAAAGAGGCACCATAGTTTCCCAATGAGGCAATGATCCACGTATGTTCTGTAGGTATCATGGCAAATGCTGACTGTATGAGCAACAAACAGCACCACACTGGGAAACTGCAGTCAGCTGCAGTCCCACTTGCCTGAACACATTTTTAAAAATCTGTGAGCTCATAAACTCTTATACATTGCATGGTTATCAGAAAGATCCTGATATACTGAAAAGTGTTTAGAACTGAAAGATGGGAAGAGCAGGTTTCTGACTTGGTTCTGGCATAATCGGCTAGGAAAACTTGGGCAAGTCATTTCAATTCCCTAGGTCTCACGCTTTCTTACCTGGGGGCAAAAGTTATTGTGCAGATGACCTCCAAGACCTCTCTCAGTTTTAAATTTGGTTATTAGCTGATTCTGTCCCCCCACCCCCACACTCTGTATTAATTATCTTTCACATCAACAAAGACAAGCCAAAAGGCTAAATCTTATTGCTCCAGACAGCAAAGAACAGTATGGAAAGGTTAAGAGCTCATCAATATTTAAGGTAAGCTCCTTGAGGGTAAAGGCCATGTCTTAATCATCCTTCTGCCAAATGCCCAGCACAGTGCATTCTAGAGGTCCACAGAAGTCAGCACATAGAAGGACAATTCCTAGGTAGGACGGTGGCTGGGAAGTGATTACACAGGTGAGGACTACATTCCCCAGGCTCCCTTGCATCTAGGTGGGGACATATGACTAGTTTTCCCCAACTGAATATGAACTCTAGTGATATGTGTCCCCCCCAAGACAGGTGGATGTGCCTTCTTCACCTTCTTGTAGAAACTCTGTGCTGAAGATGACAGAATTCCTGGGTCTTTGAATGCCCACGTGGAGCAGAATACCCCACTACTCACTTGTATCAAACTGTTTCAAAAGTGGGAATCAAACTTCCATTACTTAAGCCCTTGAAGTTTAGGGGCTGATTTGTTATGACAGTTGTTTTTACTTTAATGAGTACACAGAGAGTAATAACTGCTCAAATGCCCAAGCACATTAGATTTGCAAGAGATAGGATGAGGGAAAGAGGGAGAGAGACAGACAGCAAGAGACAGAGAGAGAGAGGAGGGAAGACGAGGGGAGTGGGGAGAAGGAAGGAGAACAAAGGAGAGGAAAGGGAAAGAAAAAGAAAGAGCTGGTTTTGTTTTGAAAAGCATTTCATTTGGAAGATTGGAAGGTCAAGCCTGTAGGACTCAGACTGCAAAATTTTTACAATAAGCCTAGAACAGAGAAGTACCTAGGACATTATGTAAGCATGACATAAGCAGTTTCCTCTGCATAGAAAGGGCTGGGGCTTGAACTAAGAAAAGTGTTGCACAGACGAGCATTAGAATCGGGTCAATATCCCTGAGTAGCTTGGGTCCAGCCCCATCCCACAGTTGAAACTGTTGGAGAGAGGAGCCTGGTAAGAGGTTAGAAACACCAAAGAGGTTAAGAAGGAATCTGTGACCCTCGGGGCTCGTGCCCACCAACGGACTGAAACCCTGGATGGTTTGGAACACTTTGCATTATGCTCTGAGCCAACAGGATGGCCTTGCATGTTGCGGTGAAGAGCGCCTGAGATATGTTCACTGACTCTTCTCTGTTAAGTGTAAGGACAGACAGCTGAGAGGCTGAGAGGGTCAGTGGGCTGCGGAGGTCTGGGGCAGGCTAAGAAGGAGTCATGAACCCATGATTGGGGTTGCAGGGGGACTCTGGGCAGGGGCCAGCCACCCTGACTACGCGCAGTGGCCCCAACTGTGTGGGCCAGTCCAGGATGAGCCAGAACAGAGGACTCCGACCAGACATCCCCGCTGAAGGCCAGTGGCACACGTTTACCCTGACTTCCCAGGGCAGAAGAAAACACAAAAGACTAGAACAGGATCTTCAACAGATTGAATTTAGACCAAGAGTTTCACCTGAAAAAGTCTAGTCTTGAGCTGAACAATCCTCAAAAGGCAAAATGTTCCCCTCCATCAGAGGAAGGCTCATGAGGAAATTCAATTCAGCTATAGAAAAATGAACTTTCTACGCATCCTAATTACAGTGCATAACTTTTATGTCCCTGAAGTATATGTAATATCCTTCTAGGGAGAACATAAACCTGGTCAAAAAGCCGAGGTTACTGCCTTTCTCTGCAATCCAGAAGAAGTAACTTGGAGAAGAACTCTCTCATGACCCAGAGCTGACCTCGTTGTGCCCCAAACCCGTCCCCTAACTCCAGGGCATAGAAGCTTTTTGATTTCCTGCTGGAGAGGGAAGGCCAGTGTCGAACCCAGGACCCAGGGCTAACGACCACACCTGAGTCCAGAAACGGTCCAACAGCCGGAGCTGTGAGGGTGACCAGCAATCCCAGTTGGCCTGGGACGAAGGGGGGTGGGGGTGTAGTTCCTGAAACAGGACTTTCATTTAAAACCAGGAGACTCCCAGGCAAACCAGGTGAGTTGGTCACTCCATCCTCTTCGCCACCGAAAGGCCAGGCCAGGCAGAGAGAGGCGCAGAGGCCCTTCTGCTGGCTGGCGTGTGGAGGGCTAGGGGCTTCTCTGCACAGCAGAGTCTTGGAACCCTTCTTCTGAGTGTGGAGTTACATAACAAAATGAAGATGGATATGATTCATCATCACTGCAAGTGAAAGAACATACACACACCTAAATATAATTTACAAGTGGCTCCTCTTGATGGTATTGCACAACCAAATTAGCTCCTTTAAAAAAAAACACCCACTTTAAAGCACAACAGATGATCTGTACGTATGCTCGAAACCATACAAGTTTTGCTCTGGTGGCAGAAATGGCTGAGACCAACAGGACGGAATTTGGATTCAGTTCTGAGAGAATCCTATCTGTTACTGTACATCACACACGTCCCAGGCAACTTCCGAGAAGAAAGTCCTGACCCGACTCCCTCTGTCAAATGCTTGGCCTTCACACGCACACGCATGTGCAAGCACGTTAAGTACCTCTGATTCCCCCCCCCACCGCGAGGGAGACGGGGATAATGACTAACAGGAGGGTTCGAGAAAGCTTGCATCTGGAATGGCGGAGATCTTGACTGTGCTTCAGAATGATTGATTCCTCCCAGGAGGAGCCGGGGCTCATCGAAGGAGACTAATGCTCAATGGTACTGAAGTCTCAAGCATCCAGAACTGGGGACGGGGCGGTGGGGGGGAGGTTTGGGGTGGGGGGCTGGCGCTGCAAACTCCCAGAGCGCTGCCCTGCTGAGTTTATTTTGGAAGTCTGTTTTGAATTTACAGCACTGCCTCTTTAGGAGGGTATTTTAAGATGCTCTGCCAACCCGCAAGGGCTCCAAGTAGCTTTTGTTTCTGTACTCACACAGATGAGGAGCTAAACTAATTGAGAGAGTGACCCAAATTTGTGAGTATCACAAAGTACCACAATTGGCCTGAATTCCCCAAACTCTTCGCATGTTATCTGCGTTCATGTCCATTCGGAAGTCGCTCTTGGAACCCTTGCAAAAATCTCCTCACTCACATATAATCAGTAAATAAACCATCAGTTCCGCTCCTAAGTGGTAATGTTTCAAGGTCCCAGGAAGAAAAATTTCAATGGCTAAACTCTTCCAGAGGCTTTTGTTAATATAAACACAGCTTAGCAAAAACAATTGATGTTTTCTTTCTTTGTGCAGTGACGGCACAGCCGTGGCTTGTGCTCAGATATCGTCCTTTAAGTGACATAATTTGGGTGTCCTAGTGTCGATCTACCCAAGGTTGTAAGAGGAGGAGATTCGCCTTACAGCCTTGGAATGTTTTCATTTTTATTCCTCCAAGTATAGTTTTCTAGCCAAGAGCATTTCAAATCATTGTCAGAATTCACTGAGGAAAATCAAAGGGGAAAAACTCCCCCCACCCCCTGCCCTTCTGCCCCCCCCCCCACACACACAGAAAAGGGAGGAAGGCATTTAAGGTAACTATAGGAATGTAAGTCCTAATGGGAGCAGGGTGGGGGGGGGCGTCAGAGAGTCAGAGAATTTTCATCTCAAATGGGCATTTTCCATTTAGTTTATATGTATGTCTCTTTTCTCCCTTTCCTTATTCCCAGCTTTCAAACCCCTTCGTGATTAATAGATATGCCAGAAAGCTTCTTATTCTCTCTCTGGGAATTATGCTCATAACAAAGAGTAATTCGTGCAAAAGAGCCAGTTGCTGGGAGAGGGTGGGCAAGCGGAGCTCAGGAGTGTGTAAGGAAGAGCAGCGAAGCAGGCAGAGCATGAGGCATGTGGGTGGCCTGCCAAGCGCAGCAGTTGGTGGGGACAGAAGGCTTCAGATGGACACATCCAGGTCTGGGCTGCTGGCTCATACTTACCTGCACTGCGCCAGGCTTCATGCCACCAAGCCAGAGTTTGCCCAGAGTCTCATCTCCAGGACGGCTCAGCTGCTGACCAAACCCAGGGTTCTTCACCCCATCCCTCTTTGGTTTTTTTCCTTAGGCACAATACCAATAGGGATTTGGGAACGGCATGTCATTCCACAGCACTTGGAGCAGAAAAGAGAGACTGAATCAACCACTGAATGAAAGCTTAGAGAGAAAAGTGAGAAAGAGGAAGATAAAATAGAATCTAGAGGCTAGCTATTCCAAGTGCAGTCCACTGACCAGCACGGCATTAACATCTTCTGGGAGCTCATGAGAAATGCATCATCTCAAACCTCAACCCAGATCTGTGGAAAAAGGGATCTGCTGCTGACATTCCTAAGTGATTCATATGCATAACCAAACTTGAGAAGTGCTGACCTGAGATAATCACATGCGAGGTTTTAAAAATTACCAGCAGCTCATCCTCTGGTCTGGAGTAGGGCACACACCTCAGGAATTTTTAAAAGCTCCTCTGATGATTTGAATGGGCTTCCAGAGCTGAGAACCAATAGTACATTGTTCTGTTGTGAGAACAATGGTTCTCCAGACCAGCAGCATCAGCATCAGCTGGGGAACCTGTTAGAAATGCAGATTCTTGGACCCCTACTGAACCAGAAACTCTGGGGTGGGGGGCAACAATAAATGTTTTAACAAGCTTTCCAAACACTTATCCAAAAGAGCTGTAGAATTAGAGTAAGGGCTGCAAATACATTCAATTCTACTACTCAGAAACCCCCAGAAATATCCATTACCTGTGGTAGGAAGTCCAGACTTTTCCACTGACATTCCAGGTTCTTCACGAATTAATCCAACATATTTTCCTAAATAAATTCCCCATAATCCCCTTTAACAAATGCTGCTAAAATGAGTGGATTGGATTCTAGGGTCCCTTCCAGCTATAAAAGAGTTATTCCATGCTTCCAAAGCTATAACTTTAGCCAAGTTCATTGTCTCCCTGAATATGGTAACCTAGATGCTCAACTCTCTTTTCCTACCCAGGTCTCTTTATCTTCCTGTCTTCCCAGGTCAGATCCTGCTCATTCTTTAAGGCCATGTACAAATGCTACCTCATCCACTAACTGGTGCCCCCAGCCAGAATGAACCTCTCTCCCCACATTTCTCATATCATTTGCTCACTGCATTCATTTCACTGTGTTCTCTCTCAGTCATTTGCCTGATGCTTTGGCTGTCAGCCATATTTACTGTTCCTTGAAACAGAACAGTATTTTATTCTTCCTTAACTACTCCCAGCTTCTAGCACTGCCCTCTGCACATAGGAAGTAGCACATAAATACTGACTGTATTGAAATGAATGGGTTTGAGGACTCTCCAGAGAATTTGGACTATAAGATGAATCATGACTCTTTTTTTTTTTTAAATACAGTAAGCAAGCACAGAATTCCAAACCAGCCAACAAGAGCACAGACATCATGAGTCTAATAAAGGTGACTCTGTTCCAAAAATTTGGTTTCAAAATAAGTCTAAAGTCACATCCTCAAAAATCCATAAAAAGAAATTATATCAAATCTTATACTAGTTGGCACATATTAGTCATTCAGTAATTATTTTGTTAGATGAATTTTTAGATGAATATTGAAAGTTTTTTGAACAAGAGCTCAAGAAAACTAAAAATATCTTTGTGTGTGTGTATATATATATGTGTGTGTGTGTATATATATGTATATATATATCTCATATATATATATATATATGAAATCCTTTATTGAAATGGAATTTGGTTTAACCCTCTGCCAGACACATTACAAACTTTATCTCATAATCTTCAAAACCCTAAGAGGGAGATATTTTTATTCCCCCTTCTGTGAGTAAACTCAGGCTCCAAAAGGTTAAGTAAGGCATTGAGAGCATCTGGCTAGAGAGGAGGCAGGGTAAGGACCCACACTCAGGCCTTGCTAAGTCCAGAACATTTCTGCTCTCCAGTATATAAAGATGCTTGGTGTTTTAAAGATTTCAAACGATTTATTTCTCCTCTGTGACTCTGTAGAATTGGTGTCCATTTCTCCTTTTTATGTTTGTCATTAACTACATGCTTCCAAATGGTGAAGCAACCAACAGAACTTGGTAGGAATGATTCTTAATGAGCCCTTTCAGTGAAGAGATTAAAGTAGAGAGGAAAAAGACGGCGAGAATGAGGAAGGAGCAGAGCCTGTGTTCTAAGTGGAGTGTGATATGCTGCATTTATGTGTCTGCTATGCCTTTAAGAATTTAAGCGGGATTTTGGGCGCCTGGGTGGCTCAGTTGGTTAAGCAACTGCCTTCAGCTCAGGTCATGATCCTGGAGTCCCAGGATCGAGTCCCGCATCAGGCTCCCTGCTCTGCGGGGAGTCTGCTTCTCCCTCTGACCCTCTTCCCTCTCGTGCTATCTCTCATTCTCTCTCTCTCAAATAAATAATAAAATAAAATCTTTAAAAAAAAAAAGAATTTAAGTGGGATTTCAATTGCTTCTGGTGAAGAAGGACCTCACACGCAGAGGCACCGCAACCTACCACAACACGCCAACGGCAAAGGGTGAAAGGGCTCACGGTGTTCTGTGGCAGGTGCTGCCAACGGTGTACTGAAGAAACCAGCAAAAAGGTCATTCTGCCCTCCTACCTCCCTTCATCAATGGCACTACCAGCTCATACAAAGTGCTATCTCATATCCTCAGGCTCTGGGATCTTTTTGTTCTTAGAATGTTTCCCTACAGAATTTGCCTGCCTGCCTCTTACCTTTAAAAATGACCCCTCTTCTTGATCTCAATCTCAATCTCCTACCTTTATCCGGACTGCCAATTTGTTGCTGAATGATGATGTCACTTTATACTAAGAAGTGAATGACTAATAGACATTCCCTATCAGGGAATGCATCTGAAAAAAA
Organism: Eumetopias jubatus; assembly: GCF_037043125.1. Classification (NCBI taxonomy): domain Eukaryota; kingdom Metazoa; phylum Chordata; class Mammalia; order Carnivora; family Otariidae; genus Eumetopias; species Eumetopias jubatus. The sequence continues at coordinate 180,881,821 of NW_028274809.1, read as the reverse complement.
AAAGAGAGAGAGAGAGAGAGAGAGAGAGAGAGAGAGAGACATGATCTTAAATGAGTTTTTAATTGATTAAACATGTAGAATTAGTTTGAAAGGTGACCAACTTTAGAAGTGTCTGTGTTTATTGAGGGTGGGGTTGGATTTCCTTTTCTTATTTAATCCTTATTTTCCAGGGCAGAAAATTAAGGGCCACCACTTGTACAACGCAGGAGACTCTTGATCTGACCTAGTTCTCTGTGGTGGGCAGGGTTTAAAACCATGACTTTAATTATGATTCTCTCTGGTTTATCTGAGAACAAAACTCATCAATATGTAAATTGAACTCAGAGAGGCTGGGGTCAAAGTCAAGCACAATAGAAGAACAGAGAAGAACCAGGGATGTTTAGGAGAGAAGAGCTCAGTGCCACAAAGGAGAGATGAAATGGAGCGCTGGAGTCAACACCACCACAAACAGAAGTTGTCATGGAAACCCCCATTGGAAAGCAGGGCGGTTGGATTCTGGAAACTGGATGAAGCAAGACTTGATGGCAAGAGAGAGGGGGAAAGGCTGAAGCCCCCAAATGAAGGCAGATACTTAAGACGTGCCATGGTTGTGCCCGTGAGCGTGCACATCACTGTTACAGGGCTGGAGCCTGACAGAGCTGTCCAGCCAGGCGGTCTATGAGTAAATGTGTTAGAATCTTCCTTTTATGGCATTGCAGTGCTCATGACTCATCCTCCAGAACAATGTGATAGGTGGGTGGAATCTCTTTTAAAAGATTTCCAAGAAGAATAGGTAGTGTGTCCACATCTAATTTTTAACCGAAATTCTTTCTCCACTCAAATAATAAGAGTAGAGGCAGGTAGAACAATTGCTGCCATGATTGTTTTATATGAAGTATTCCCTTACGAATATGGACATGAGGATCGTGCAGGCACACCAAAGACTGACTTCCCTGTTTTCTGGCTGAAACACACTCTGAAATTATATGATTACACGGACTTATAACATTGGCACTCATAATGCACACGGATTGGTTTTCCATAAATTACCTCTTAAAGAAGAGTCTGTAGTACTAAATGTACACATGTGGTTACAAAAATTTTCCACAGAGGAAAAGCAGACAGTGTGCCAGAGGAAAGAAAGAACTCTTTCAGCAGCACATAAAAACTATAGAGGGCTAATTCAAAAGCAGAGTATAAGTGTACGTTCTGTTACCTGAATATGAAGTAACAGATTCTTTGGGACAGCAAGTAGTATCCATGAGGAAAAGGTAAAATAAGTTACCCTAATGTGATAGGTAGGGGGAAAAGGGCAGGTGACTTGAGCAATATGAAGATATGTGATGAATAGTTCTGACCAGACGAACTGGTTTATGCTTCTATGTTAAATAACATAATGTCTGTTCATTAGGATCCTCGAGACTTCCTTTTGTATTTGTGAGTTATACCCTAACTTGAAGTTGGATACAACAAGGACATGAAGTGGAATGACAGGGATAGAAAAATGCCATACTTCTAAGCATTTGATACATCATTAGCTTCAGACTATAATCATGACAGGCTCAACTAAGGGACATGATGGGTCTTCAAAACTAGGTAAGCAGTGGAACAAAGGAAACAAAACAGGGATGAGGTAGGACCCAGGCCATGGGAGCAAACTTGGCTGTATGATTTGTCACCTGGAGAATTGGGGCAAGAAGTCAATGGTCAACCAACATTGGTTGGAGCCAAAACGTAAATATAGAATGAAAGCAGAAGTTTCCAGGCAGAAACAAATATCAAATTTGGGTGTTGGCAGCCCTGTGGTTCCAGAGAGGTGGTTTAGTTTGGAGCACAAGTCCAAGAGATGGAGTAGATAAGGGGCCGCAGTGAGTTTCTTGAGATGATGATCATCCAGCAAAGTTTAGGAAAGGTACCAGGGTCTGAGCCAAGTGGGCTGAGATCTACTGCAGGCATTGTATTCTTACAGAAGATTCAGATTACAATTCAGTGTCTGAGGCTTGGCTTCAACTCATTTCCAGATCGTTGGCTTCTGATCTGTGTTCATCAAGGTTTGATCAGGAGAAGAGAAACTACTCCAGATATTTCTGGAAGACAAGATTCCATGCAGGGCATTAAGGGTTTGCAAAACCCTTGGGAGACAAGGTGAAGAGAGGTCAGTGAAAGCTGCTTTTAGAGTTTAGGGAATGAGGACGTGCAGGAATTGTGGGAAACTCTAGCCAGTGATTTCAGATGCCTGTGACAGGTGACCGCAGAAGGCCTCCTGGAAGCCATGGTCAAGGCCTCCAAAGCTTCCCGCTGCTGCTACAGGAACAACGTTGATGTCAACTTCTTCTCTACTTTCAAATCTCACTTGAGATTTTCCCTTTGGGACAATCTAAGCTGAAAAAGCTTTTGGGAAATGTAGTTTCCACATTTCATAGCCCATGGGACTCTGGGAGAACACAGAAGGGGGATAGAGGTGATCCAACACAAGATCTAAACACTAATACTATCCCACTGGCTGGTGGAGATGTGATCCTGAAATGAGTTGGTAAGACTGACCCAGAAACTTGGTAAGGCGGTCTGGGTAAGACTGATGCTGGGAAGCAAAGTCCAGTAGACTCCACAGACACAGCCGAATGGAAGGATGGCTTGATGAGTGTGTGGGACCACACAGGGAGAGACAAGCCACATGGGGGAACACAGCAAGTGCAATGTGATGACCTCCAGAAGCGACACAACCCACGTTCTGTTTAGAACTTTCACTGGAGGGGTGCCTTGATTTCAGCTCAGGTCATGATCTCAGGGTCATGAGATCAAGCCCTGCATGGGGCTCGGCGCTCAGCATGGGGTCTGCTTGAGATTCTTTCTCTCCCTCTCCCTTTCCTTCTTTCCCTCCCCCTGCTCGCTCTCTCTCAAAATAAATAAATAAAATCTTTTTTTTTTTTTTTTTTAAAGAACTTTCACTGGAGTGTGGAGCATAAATGGGAGACAGAAAACACAACTAAGGGGCAGGCAAGTTAGGAGGAAAACTCTATAGCAACCCAGACATTCAACTGATAGTTATTGAGAGGGTCTTATGAATAAAGAAATTATTTCAGACGAGGCAAAAATTAGAATAGCCTGAAGTATGGCAGTGATGTTGGAACTAGAAGGAAAGAGGTAGAAACTCGAGCCACTTAAAAGGAAGTTCGTAACTCAGTGAATAGTAGGGAGGGGAAAGAGACCAAGCAGGACTCCCTGGTTCGTGGTCTGGGTAACCCTGTGACTGGTACTACTGCTATACCCTACTTGAACACAGCTTAGAAGCTGGATTTGAGTTGTTCTGTTTGTGTCTGTTCAAGGTGAAGCCATTAGGATGTCTAAATGGAGAGGCTCAGTAATTTACTGAAGATGGGGATGTGGGTCAGGTTGGTCTTCCCCATTCCTGTGGACCAACAGGATAGATTTTACTCGCAGACGGAAGTAATGATAACCTACACATGTGACACTGGATGTCTTCTAGTCTTATTCCCTCACCACCTTTGATGTCTGAAATCCAACTATCAGCACTTCACGTTGTTTGCTTTATCTGAAAGTCGAGCTTTTGTACTTGCATGCAGCACAGGTGATGGGATTGCCATTTCCATCCGCCACTTGGCCTGACAGAACACAGTTTGGAGCATTTCTCTGTCACACTTACAACTCACTGCTGCTTTCAGATCTAAAAGTATGGCCAGGAAGAAAAGGAGCTAGAAGAACCTTTCAATCCTACATTACGCCGGGACTGTCAGAGAGACATGTAGGGTTTACAAATAGAGAGAACCTTCCTATGATTTCTCTTCTGTCTTCACAGGCTCCTTTCTCGATTCAGAATTATTTCTTTATTAACAACTTGATTCCTGAAATCTCAGGCAATTCCAAACCTATTTCTCCCATCAAAACAAAAAGAGTTCGTCAGCTCAAATCATGAATCCATTATGATCGAATGATACATCCCCATGAAGTTATGATCTACATCGTAGGACAGATTAATAAAAATGGAATCACTCTGTTGGAAAGGAATTACACAAAAGAATCTTCTAGGGTTATCTAAATTACATGAAATAATTTTGTGAGAAAACCTGGAGAGAGAGAAAACAAGAGACAGAGAAAAGGTATTGACTGAGAAAAAAGCAGGCCTGAAAACCCGCAAGCCAGTTAAGTGGTGTGACTCATAGCTCTCAGTTTTGGGTAGACAGCTGAAGCCAGAGAACATTCAGAGCTGCAGACAAACACTTAAATTAGGCATCTTGGTGGAGCAGGGGCTCCCACTGCAATGGCCTGTCCTACAGCTCAGGAGGTCATTATCGGTATGTTGATTAACAGGGCTCCTGAGAGCCCCTCCTAGCCAAAAGCAATGGGCTTTACAAGTGGTTCCAAGTGGACCAAAAACATTGCTCATTTCAAATCTATTCCAAAGAGTTCAAGAAAACAACCATATGTCAAGAACTATGTAATATTTTCCATATAATTCTGATTGTTTCCAATCATCAAAAACACTAAAAGGAGTGGTCCCCATAACTATAGGATAGTATGGGGCCTAAAACCCTTCCCAATCCCTCATTCAGGCTGGCCATTGCTTTTAAGTACTTTATTTATTGATATAAACATAAAGACCTTTGGCCAGAAAACAGTTTGGAAACCACTGACTTAAAGGATCGGTATGGCGGACAGAATTAGATGTTAGACAGAAACAAGATACAGAATGGGACATGAAAAAAAGATCAATGGTCATATTCCCCTGAAAAGGGGATTACTTCCATGACGGGCTGGAGCCAGCCTGTATGTGCCAGCTTGCAAGGAAGAAGTGGGCACATCTTTCCCTAACTCTGCATTCAGGGGCTTCATGTTAGCAGCTCAAAATTGGCCACGGTGGGAGTATTTACACCGTAGAAACTGGCAAATGCCACACGAATCGGGGCCTTTTCTTTTTTTTCCTCAGACAGCTGGTTATGAAACACTTGTTAGCATACCACTGGAACTTAATCCAAAGACAATGTAGCCAGCAAAACTGCCAAGGCCCCGTGAGGCTCTGACCAATGGCCTTCTGAGCATGGTCAAGGGGTGTGGGGACCGTGTGGAAGTCTATAGAATCCAGAAAGAGGGAGGCCTTCTGCTTGGAAAACACACCTTTGTTAAGTAGTCAGAGACACAGCCATACACAAGGGATCCGAGAGTCAATATGAAAAGGGCCATGTGGCAGTCACTGCTCCCACATGGAGCAGGGGCCCTTTCTCACTTTGCCAAGGACGCCAAATAAAGGAAGGAGTTGGGAGAGCCAAGAAAGCTGGGGCTCAGAAGGACCAGCATACAGGTCATTCTGACAGCTAACTTCTGCTTCTGTTGGACTCCAAACAGAAGAAAAATGGGCTCTGACAACACATTCCTTAGGCATCCCAGAGAACTTTCCTAGAGCAAGGGTCAGCAAGCTCTGGGTCAAGTAACTGAGTGACACAGCAGAAGTTCTTTCTGAGAGGGTCCGGATGGATACCGTCCATCTGTGATGTCTGTGGTTCCCTCCTAACTGAAGCCAAGATTGGAAAATCTCTTCTGCTTCCTTCCTGGGTCCTAAGACTCTTCTGGCAAGACATGTCATTAACTCTGAAGTAGCTTCCAGTGAGATTTAGGAAGAGTGGAAGCTATCACATGCAGAATAAGAAAGGCCCTACAACCCAATGGGAGGAAGTGTTCCATTTTGAGGGAGAAGTTGATTTCTTTGAATGGGTCTGGGACAAGCCTGCCTTTGCCTGAAAGGCCCTCTCTAAGTCTTTCTGAGCCATATGTGTTTAAGATGTAGGGACCAGCTCAGACAGTCAACACACACAGCACTGGGGGGGGGGGGAGGGGGGCAGACAGTGCACTTCCTATTTTCACCAGCTGCCTGACAATTGTGTGTCATTGTCATTGGGCCACCAAGCATGAGAGTGCAGGCAACAATGGGGTTTGTTCACCTCATTCCTGTGACCCAAGTTCAAAGGCGATGTCTTCCCCAAGAAGGCTGAGTGCAGGCCCGAGTTTCCTAGACGGCGGCGTATTTCCGGGATAGCTTACTCTCCAGGAGTACGTTTCGCTTTCTCAAGAAAACACTGACTTTATTATTTAGAAAAAGGTCTGAAGGAAAGCTTTAAGAGCTGATACTCCAAATAGTTAACAAGTATAATAGGGACACTGACCAATCAGCACAATGCTGGCTTCTGTTCCTAGAGACCCTTGTGTGCCAGCATTAACCCCCGAAATGCTGGATGGTGGGGAGGCCTGGAGAGTCCCGGAGCTGGAGCACGGGTGGCTGGGCAGCAGGAGGATGCTCTGGGAGCGAGGGGAAACACCAACCACTATGGAAATACTGCAATGTCTTAACCACCAATCAAGCTGCCCCTGTGTATCCTGTCTATGGAAACTTGACCATCCAGGACTTCATGGGCCAAAGGGGAAAACTCACTTCTGGCTGGGTTTCTGTTTACATCCTTGGTAATCAAGTGCCTGACCTTGTGACCTCCAGCTGAAAGAACAGGAGTCCAGGATTCATATTTCTTAAGCACATGTTAGATTCCAAGTCGGCTCTTTATTTTCTATCTTTGTTAACCTTTTCTATTTTTTAAGAGCACCCTTTGATGTCACTTTGATGACGTTGCTGTATCTTCTCCAAACCTGCTACGACACTAGTACCTTTAGTCGCAAACGTGATTCACGCTTCATGTTCTATATTTAGCAACCATCTGAGAAGGATCTGAGTCTGCATTTAGCCCTACGTAGCTACAAATAAGGGAGTAGCAGTGGCAGCTCCCCTCTAAACGCTTCCGTAGGCAGCACTGTGCCAGGGGCTTCTATGACATCCAGGGAGTTACAGGTGTGCTGAAGAGCTGTAAGTGAACGGGAAATCCAGGTGGTGGCTGATTAACGAATCCGAGCGGTGTACTATGAAGGAGTTTTCCCACTTTTTCCAGATGGGTTGTAAGGAAACATTTCAGCGTGTTTATCTGTCTGCCCAACCCTATTTAGCAAAAAAATGACTGCTCTTTGCTTCTTGTTACCATGCTCAGATGATACTATGGCAACCAGGCTGCATAAAAGGGGGGGGGGGGATAGATGCTGCTTAGCAACTTGAAGATTTTTAAAAGGCAAGTACTCATTTTAACAGCAACAGTTTCCAAAATGCCAGTTTTGAGGAGAGAAAAGAAGAGAACATTAGAGGAAGCAAATGGAAGGACACAATAAAGGGATGAAGCCCAGTTCGTGGGAGTTTGGCAAGGTCTCTGCTTGCTGATGGGGAAACCGAGGCTCACGGAGGGTGAGTAATGTCTTCAGGGTGGGCCAGCTAGCCAGGGGCAAGGCCAGAACTCACAAGCAGACATCCTGATTCCAAATTCCACACTCCATTTATCACACCATGCTCCAGAAATAAATAAATAAATAAATAAATAAATAATGAGAAAATCCGAGAGAGAGGAAGAAATTTAAAAGCCACATGGAACTGTCAACAATGTGAAGGGATGGGCATCCGTTTTTCAGGTGGAAACTCAAATGGAAAGGACAAAAATACCCTTGAATGTATTTATGTAGGGCAAAAGTGGTGACAAGCAAACGGTACTGAATTCCTGCCTCCCCTGAATGAACTGGACGTCGCCTGTTTCTGGAACACAGAGCATCTGGAGGAATTCCTGGATACCACAAAGACTCAACGCAGAGGGGCTGGAGGAGAGGGGAGGGAAGGGTAGAGGTGTGAAGGGAAGGAGAGAGGGGCAGGCTTGCTCTGATTTAGGAACACACGGTCTGAATCAGCAAAACAGGCCTCAAAAGAGCTGACCACGTTGTCTCGACCTGGATGATAACCAAAGATGGCCGGCACTCGGCTCCATCCTCACTGGCCCAAGCCACGCTGCCCCCACTCCAGCTCTCCACCTTGGGAGACAAAGTACTAGGTGATTTAAAAACCAGACAGGTCAGACACAGGGTCCCTGTGGGGTTGAGCCTGATGCGTGTATCCAAGAGCAGACAGCAACCAGAGGAAAATGTGATATGTGGGGCTAAGGAGCATTCTCAGAAGGTGACAGACCAGGGGTCTCGGGATGATGCCCTTTCCTCAGTGTCGGAGAGAGGCTCTTCAAGTCAGCTCGAAGGCCTAAAGAAGGCCCAACCTATTCCAAGCTAGCAGAAGTTCTGTGTCTGTCTTGGGCGCGTGGGTGGAAGGGCACAGGGATGAAAACGAGCTGATGGCTGAGTGTCTGCTCTTGGGTCACCCTTCCACTCGGTCACTGCACAAGCCCTCCAGGAGGGCCCACGGCGTGCAGCCCCCAGGCCTGTTCTCCTCCCTCGGGTGCCCTCTGCTGCCCTCCAAGGGGAGGACCCCCAGGCCGAGGGCCTCCGGCTTCCCAGGCCTGGCACACACCTTCCAGAAGAGGCATTTCCTTCTCACTTAATAGCATGGCGCAGAGAAGACAAGTGCAGCTTTGGGCTGCAGCGGTCACAACCGAGTTACGGGCTGGCTCTTCTCCGCATTGTTTCCGCTTGCTCCTAATTGGGTGGATGCAGAAGCAGCAAGAAACAGTAAACAGACTGCCTTTTCCTGCATGTAGTTAACTCGAAGGGTTTGGGTTGTTGGTAAGGCTCCTAACGAACCAAACGCCACCTAACATGAGTTCTCAGGAGCCAAGAGTTTGAGGAGTGGGGAACGGGGAGATGTGGCTCTTACTCGTGACACAATAAACACGAAAGGAGCCAACTTCTGGGTTCTAGGCCTCATTTAGCCATTGGCGCTCCCACCCAGCTTCTCATCACACACACACAAGCACACCCGTCCCCATGTGCACCGCAAGCTCCAGCCATAAGGAAGCTCTTGAGAGCCCCACAAATACTTCCATACGGCCTTTCACTCTGTCCCCCAGGTCATGCGGACACGCGCTCACCTCACGAGGAAGGCTACTGCAGCTGGGGAGAGTCATGACTGACATTTGTACCGTATCTTAATGAGCACAGATCTCTTTCAGAATCATTATCTGAATGAATTAAAAAAGTTTTAGTTGTTTAGATAGCAAGATCTCCCTTTTTTATAGATGAGGAAGGACATGAGAGAAACGGTTTAGCTGGGCTTCTCCAGCTTCACCCACCTGGGTGACTAGTCGGGAGGGAGCTAGTGAAGTTTGGGATGAGGTCCAACTCCAAATCCCCCGCTCTTTAAGGATTTGCAAGCCTCCTTCTCTTGTGGCTTACATTAATGAAATCCAAACCTGCCTTTCAGAGCAAAGCAAAACAAATACACACTCTCAAATAATTGGCCCTCTAAATATTTGAAGGCAGCTACTGGCTGTCCTCTGGGCCTTGCTTCTCACTTGAAAGGGCACAAGACTCCCGTGGGGTAGTTTGTGAAGCTACAGAGTCCGATCCAGCGGATCTGAGATGGGGCCTGGGATTCCCATTGCTCACAAGCCCCACCTCCTTCCAAATTAGTTGCTTAGAGGAGGAAAAAATCTTCAAAATCAAGAAAAAGCATTGCCCTGTTCTTTATTGTTTCCTGTTCCCCTGCATTTATAAAAATGCCTAACTCCTATGGAACACCTAATAAATGTCTAATATATTGGACAGACAACAGTAAAATAAAATACCTCCTCCCCTTTTTTAGAAAGAGCCTTTGTCTGTTACCCGTTCCTCAACTTATGTGAATAACACAGTCGTCACCTCTACATCGGGAATGGCTGCGACACTGCAGGTCAGGTGCCCAGGACGGTGCCTGGTGCGGGGGGCGGGGGGGGGGGTAGGGACACGTTTAGTAAATGTCATGATTACCCCACCAGACAAAACCAAATCGAACCAAGCAATCACTGAGAGAAAAACAAAAAGCAAAGAACCTAGGCACCTATGAGCCAAAACACTGTGTCCTCACTGCAAGGAGACAGGAAAACTGCTTGCCCTGGAAAAGCGCACGCGGCCGGCGCGGCTCCTTCGGCCTTTCGCGAAGGGCCACGCAATGGCTCGGGCAGGCCCGCGCCGCTGCGGAGGAGCGCCCAGCCGAGCTCTGCTGCCCTCTGCTGGACGGAACGCGCAGCCCGCGCCAGCCTGTCTGGTCACAGCGCGCCAGCTCCCGGGGGACCCGTGTCCTGATCCAGCAGCTTACGCAACAGCCGACTGCAGCCAGAGCACGTCGGAGAAAAGGACATCACTGACTTCACGGCGCTTCCACTAAACCTGTGATGAGAGAACGGGAGGGCCGCGAGACAGCGAGTGCCCTCGCAGCGCAGAAGGCACCAAGCGATGTCCCTGAATTAGGGGTCTGCGCGGGACCCCTAAAAGGCAGGGGGATCGCTCCTGTTTTGTGTAGACTTGGAACCTGAGGCTCAGGGGAGACTGGGTCCGTTACCGAGGGAAACATAGCTGCGGAGAGCCCCGGCCCGGTTTTGAATTAGGGGCCTTTCCGACGCGGGGATTCCAAGTTCCTACACCTGGCTGTGCTGTTAATTAGCTGTGGGAGCTGGACCAAATACATACCCCAGTCGTGTTGGGTCTTGGTGCTCTTCATTTTTGGAATGAGGGGTTGAATGAGGTAAACTCTGAGTTCCCTTTCAGCTCTCACATTCTGAATACAAGCCTTTGTTACTAGTTGCTCTTGTTGCATAGAAATGGACTTTGGGGTCATCTCCCCCAGGGGACCATGCATTTCTCATCAAGCATAATTACTGGGAGACAACTGCACCCTTCCTCTGCAGTCCCAAGCACACCAGGTCCCCTGCCATATTCTCCAGAGGCTACCTGGCTTCTGCCTTCCTCCAAATTATGTCAGAGGCTTAGAGTTGTGTTTTCCAATCAAGCCTTCAAGCTTTGCAAATGTGACCAGCGGTGAAATGCACCAGAGTCAGCCTTGCCTGTCCAAGATACAGTTTATGTTGCAGAGAAAGGAATACTACAACCTGAGCAGGTGCATCTAATGCCCATCAGTCCATGAGAAACATTTTTATATTCTCCATTTACCTTTTGTATTTTTAATAAAACTGTTTTATTGAGGTATGATGGACATACAAAAAGCTGTTGGTATTTAATGTATACAACTTGATGTGTTTGGAGATAAGTATATACCTGTGAAGCCATCATCACAATCAATGTCATAAACATATCCACAGCTTCCAGAAGTTTCCTTCTGCCCCATATTTTGTTGGTGTTGTTCTGTTTGTTGCCACTATTTACTTCAGGCATACTTTCTTTCAGCCTGCATCAATCCTCAGGAGCTTCAGTTTGGTTCTTTCTGGTCTGAAGAGGGTGGACATCTCAGTCCAGTCTAGTTTGGATACTGATTTAGGACATTGTTCTAGTTCACTGGAATCTTCAGGTCGTAAAATAGTTTAAGGATCTCTTTTTCCACACGGGGCCAGGAAGCATCTCCACCTCTCAGACAATTTGACAGAAAATTTCAAAATCCAAAATCACGAACACTGGAAGGCACCCTAGAGATTATGGGATCCTATTCTCTTATTTTATGGATGACAACCTGAGCCATTTGTCCAAATAAGGATAGTTCTCTAGAAACAATTTTTTTTAAAAGCAATAAAACAGAACCCAAAGCAAACCAATAGAGCGGGACCAAGCATCTTTTCCCGGGGCTCCGGATGGTACCTTTCATACACCGGCAGGAAGGCATTAGGAAAGCTGAGTCAACACAGAACCAGGGCAGCCACCAGAAAGTTAGCGTTCAGCCTGATTATTACATTCCCAGCTAAGAAAGTCAGGTCTAGTGCCAAAAATATATTAGTGCCTTTTCCGGAGCTCTGCCTCCGAACATGGCGCCCGGAGAGCTATTCCTGTCTCATGGAAACATTATACCGCACACTATCTCAGGAGGCCCAAGCCATGTTCACCCCTGAACTGATGATAAAATACCGATCAAACACTGATCAAACCTCTTTAGAGGCAGCCAAGTTGCAGTTGGAGACGGTATCTGGCAGAATTTCCAGACTGAGAGCACATGCCAAATGTAATTGAATGTGAGTATGATAAACAGTGATGGACCACTGACAGACTGCAATGCTGTTAGAACAAGATTCCCAGCCGTTCTGGAATTATGGGGAGATACTGGGAGGTCCAGCTGCAAGCCCTGAATGCTATCATCCCAGCTTAGAGAAAACTTCTACTCTTTTTCCCTTAAAAAAAAAAAAAAGTGAACGTTTCAATCTGGTCTTTTGTTGGTTGGGTATTTTTCAGTCCCGTCCACTGTTTTCCTTATTAACGTGGAACTTCTGTGGTTTGTGTTTCATCTCATCCCACCAGGAGCAGCAAAGAAACTGCCCAGGACCGAGCAGCGCCCCCCTCCCAGGGTGCTCGGAAGTGAGGGGGTGAGACAGGGTGTTCTTAAAGCCCCAGGATGAACTTGACCCATGTTCCGGGAGCTTATTTATAACTCACAGTTTTTACTCTGTGGGGAGGGGAGGAAGAACGGAGGACACTGACATGTTAGGAAGTAGCAAGTAACCCTGCGTGGGTTTTAAAGATAAGGTACTAGATTTTAAAGAAATTCTTTCTTTGTAGCTGATTGCTTCCAGCTATTGCCCCCTGGCGCCTTGGCGGCCCACATATGAAAAATGGCAGATTAGACATTTCCTTCCATCCGACTCTTTGCCTTGAGAATATGATGACCACTACTGCTGTCACGGCCACTCCCACCCCTGCTCCTTGCCTGTTACCGTTACTCCCACTATTACCACTACTATGATCACGCACTCCCCTTTCCGTCTTTTATAAGTTGGGAGAAATGCCAGGACTCCGGGGGCGACAGGACTGCCACGAAGTTCTGCAGAGCCTGAAAATAGGGTGCTTCCTTTGCCTTCCCACCTGAAGACATATCTACCTAAGAACTCGTAATGGCTAAAGAGAAGCATTCCTACCACAGGCCAGTCCGCCAGCCTGGTGGCCATCAGTGCTCGGAAGCCTGTTCAGACCGTCGCAGATGTCCCACACGAACGCCTGGGTGACACAGCGGGAGAGCGGATGAGGGTGCTCAGGACCAGCAGCGTGGGGCCGAGAGTCCAACTGCCCCAGGCCTCCTCACGGAAGGCACCGATGTCACACCTGTAACCCATCGCTGGCACGCAGAGCAAGATCTGATTTAGCCTAGTCAAGGCAGCAGGCAATTTTAACAATTTCTCAGGTAAGAAAACAGAAGACTTCTCTTTCGGCTGATTAATCCCAGATGTGAAGGACAGCTGATGGAGAGCAGTCTGCATGTGACACTGGCCACATGGCAGTCTGCTGTTCTCTGGGTTCTGAGAGGCCACTTGTTGGTGTTTCCAAAAGATCTGAGGCTCAGTCTGCTCCTAACTGGAGAAGAACTGTTATGCGCGCATCTGTTGACTCGTTCATTCATTCAAAGAATAGTCATCAAATTCCTACCTTGGGCTGTGCACTCGGCCAGGCACCGAGGACGTCGGGACAAAGACCAGCGGATGTGTCTCCTCCCTGCATCAGGCTTTCTATCTAGAGAGGGACACAGAGAAACAGTCTGATTGGAAGCAGCACAATCCAGTGAATAGAGCATAATACCTAGCACATGAGCACAGATTTGAAGCCTGACTCTGAGAGGCCGAAAAGGCTCCTAGGAAGTGCTGTGTGTAAGTGAAGAGCTGATGGCATTAGACAAGTTCGCTGAGCATGAGCAGGGGGAAGGCGGCAGGAACCTGGACCAGCTGGATGATGCTGGAGGACAGAAGCTCAGGAAGGCAGCCTGGGAAGGGGATAAAAACCGGAGTTCTGGCAAGGGCAGCAACTGGAATCTGCACTATCAGTGACTCCCCAGTGCAGGGGAGCAGGGCCACCCCCACTGAGGTCCATTCTCATTAATTGGGGCTGCACAGGTGAGGCCCACCTCTCCACCGCCACAGAATTTAATTGCAGCTGTCCTACAGACACCTGCTCACTTGCTGGGCGGAGGAGACTTTGTGCGAATACTGGTAGCTGGGTTCCTGTCAGTCACTTTCCTCCCGACCAAGCCTCTGGGTCCTCACCCAGGCTGGACCAAGGGCAGGGGAGGATGTCTGTTATCCAAGCTGGAGACATGCCTCAGGAGAGACAAAGCACATGGAGTGCGCTGTGTTGCTCCCTTTTTTGCTTTATGAAATGCATTCTTAGATCTAAGAACAATTCATTTCATGAAGCCAGAATAATCTGTTAAAAACTCCTGACACATCTCTCTCTCTCCATCCTTCCCCTCCCCCTTCTCTCTCACACACAAATGTAACTATTGATCAAAAATAACTGATAGCTCAAAAGCTCCTGCAAAAGTCCCACAAAAAGCTAGGAAATTAAAACTTAAAATGTAGTAGACTAATAAGTCACTACAACCAAAAATGTCATCATAGTTTAAAAAAAGATCTATATGTGTCTATACATAGGTATAGCCCATTATATTAATGTCAGATAAAAAATACTAAATACTGAAAAGGCATTCAATAAATATTGTTCAATGTCCATTCCTTCTTTAAAAAAGTACGAAGGGGGGGGCGCCTGGTTGGCTCAGTTGTTAGAGCATGTGACTCTAGATCTCAGGGATTGTGAGTTCAAGCCCCACGCTGGGTGTAGAGATTACTAAAAATAAATAATTTTTTTTAAAAGAGGACCAGAAGGACATTTCTCAAAAATAAAAAGAATATTCACCTCAGAACAACAGGCATATGTAATAGTACAAACTAGACCAATTACTATTAACATCAGGTCCACGAATAATGAGCACACTAGCATCATGATTAATTAACAGTATTCTGGAAGATATGGCCAATACATTAATTCATGAAACTTAAAATAATCGTTGAGAAAGAGGAAAAATTATAATTACTTGCAGAATATACAAATCGTCCAAAATAAATCATGGAGAGACAGTAAAATGAATGGATATTAAGCAAATTTCTAAAAATCCATTTGTTTTTTACATATATCACAAATAATTTAAAATATAAGGAATAAAACCCTTCATAATATCAAAAAACCCATTACATATATAGAAATAATGTTACATCAAAATTATATAAGACTTTTATGTACATATGATGCTAAGACTTAAATAAATGGAGAAACCTACTCTATTTTTGGATGGGAAGACTTAATTTTGTGATGATTTGAGGACTTTTGCCAAAATCCAATGCTAAAATCTAGGAGTTTTCTTTGCAATTTATCAAAATAATCCTAGAGTATGGAGAAAAATCCACAGGTGAAAATAGCAAAGAAAAAGAATGAAAAAGGAAGTTGATGTTGATGGATTACCACCAGCACCCCCCCAAACAAGGAAAAGCGTAGAATAAATGATAACAAATAAGTCAAAATGCAACTACTAAAAAAATATACAGATAGATTACTGAAACAGAAGAGCACCTTAGAGGTTCATGATATATCAAACGTAAGTAAATAAAAAAAGCATTATAAGACAATAGGGAAAGTCTTATTCACCAATTGTTAAAATTAGGATATTTAGTTCGTGAGGCAGAAGTCACTAGCTGCTACCCAACTTTCAGTCTTCCCTTCTTTCTTGGTGGCACAGACTCAATTTTTTAGGAGTGGTTATGTGTCTCACCAGCAGGTTATATTTCCCAGCTTTATGTCCAGCAGTGGGCCTCAGTGTAATCCTACCCAATGACGTATGAGTGGAAATGCTGTGTGGTGTTTTGAGGAGCACTGCTGAAGGGAGCTGTCGCAGCCACAAGTGGACTCTTGTTCCATCCTCCCCAACCCCATCATCCCTACCTTCTTTTCTCGGCCGGAGTATGGAAACGATGGCTGAGCCTCAGTATCTATGCAAGCCAGAAGGGGACCTTCAAGCTGGGAGTCATGTACTAGAATGGCAGAACACAATGGAGTAAGAAACCCGTACTCCCAGGGATGAGGAAGCTGCCGGAGGGGGCTGGACTGCCTAGCTCTGAACACTTTTTTCAATGATGAAGAAATAAGAGTTCCATCTTGTTCAAGTCATAGCTATTTCGGGTTCCCTGCTGTATGCAGCCAAATCTAATCCTTATTCCTACAGGTAGCTGGTAGGGAAAGATAAATTTGGATCTTTACGTAAAAGTGCTGGCCAAAACAACTTCTAAGTGTATTAAAGGGTTAAATGTAGAAAAGAGACTAGGCATCCACATATACTCAGAAAAGGCACCGACAAAAATCTACAATTCATGTACAAACACTTAGCAAATTAGGAAAACAAAGTGCTACGGTAAACATCTAATTCTGTGGTAAAACTTGAAAAGTTTTTTTTTTTTTTTTTTAAGTCAAAGACAACAGGGGTGCTCATTATCACCACTTCTAATTTACTCCGTACTAGAATTCCCAGTATATACCCGCAGGTAAAACTAGCATTAAAAAACAAAACAAAACAGAACAAAAAAACCAAAAACCTCCAAAATGTATGGTGGAGAAGATATAGTAGAGGCTCATATCTTGTTCAAATAAAGTGCTACTTAGGTGTTCTAGATTGGTGGGCAGCTCTTCTCTTTGTGTTGACTTAGGGACTGAGACTCCTTTCACATCATGGCTTCTTCCGTCTTTCATACTTAGCTTTGATAGTTGACACATTCATGTGTATCAAGTTAGCAGAAGGGGAACAAACAAGAGCATCATGCCTGGGAGGTTTTAATGGGCAGCTCTTTAAGGAGCATGCTTTCCTTCTGCTCACATTACCTTAGCTAGAATTTACTCATATGGACCTCCTAATCACAAGGGACACTGGGAAATGTAGTTCAGCTGTGGGTTCCCAGGTAGTCAGTGTCTGCAATAACTAGTTAGTATAGCAAAAACATAAAATAAAAAGGAATCATAAGAATTGGGAAGAAAAGAACAAATCTATAGCAATCTGTCGATAGTAAGACTGTCCATAAAGAACCCCACCAAAATTATACGTGAATAATTAGAATAAGAGTTTAGCAAATTTACCAAATACCAAATCGATATGAAGAGCAAAAAAAATATTTCCAGACACTAGCAACCAAGAATTAGAAAATGAAATTAAAATAATTTAACAAAATTTAAGACAGCAAAAGTACTAAGGATCTTAGAAGTCTGACAAAGTAAAGATTAAGGAAAAAATATGAAACTAAATTGAAAGAATGATGACACATCTGTATTCACGGGTAAGAAGATTTAATAATGAAAAGATTTAAATTCCTCCCTTTTTGGTCTATGAATTCAATGCCGTTCCCACCAAATCACAAACGGGATTTTTTCATTGAACTTGATACTCTGATTCAAGCATTTATGTGGAAATAAAAGGGTCAAGAGAAGCTGCGACAACTGAAGAAGAACAGCTGGGGAGATCTGCCCTCTGAAATATTAAGACTTATTACAAAGCTATAAAATTAAGCTGATGCGCTAGTGGTATGGAGATATACACACGGATCAATACAACAGAACAAGGCAACTTCCTAGAGGGCAGCTAGCTCAAGTGGAACTGAGGACCAGCCCAAGTAGAGCAGGTCATGTGCCTGTCAAGGCACCATCTTCTGGGAGGAAGGGATATCTTGTTCTAACAGATATGCTTAGAAGAACACATGTTTGCTAATTGGCTCATCCGAATGGGATGCCTTTTGCAATCTGACTAAGGGAGGGCATGCTTTTCCAGCTTCAAAAGCTGTCCACTTGAGGACTCATCAGTGTAGAAATAATAAATATTCCCATAAATGACACTGGGCAATTAGACATCCATATGGAAAAAATGGAGTTTGTTGTGTATCTCATACCATTCATAGAAATCACTTTAAGGTGGTTTAAGGACCTATCAGTAAAAGGCAAAACTTTAAAACTTCTAGAAGAAAATACAGGATAGTAGTTTAACACCTCAAGGGAGAGTGGAATTTCTTAAAACAGGTAAGAAAGCATAAAGCATGGATAAAATTGGCTACATTAGAATTAAGATGGGTAATATGGGTAAAACTGACTACATTAGAATTAAGAACTATTGTTCATCAAAAATCTCTACAGAATAAAAAGACAAATTACTAACTGGCACATATACACAAACATTTATGGAACTGGAAAAAGAATTTATATCCAGAATATTAAAAAAAAAAAAAACCACACACATGAATCAATAAGAAAAACGTAAATAATGAAACATAAAACGGGCCAAAAAATTACCAAAGGGGAACATAAATACCTAAATAAACATGGAAAGATTTTAAACTTTCTAATAATCATGGAAATGTAAATTAAAACCACAATGAACTAATTTTTCATACTATCACATTGGCAAATATTAAAATACCCATCAATTTCAAGTGTTGGTAAGGACGGTGAGCGGGCAAGAGCTTAATGGTACAAACATTCTGGAAAACAATCTGGCATTATCTAGACATTTGGAAACATACATCCCCCAAGTCCAGGATTTTCACCCTCACATGTGAGAAGTAAGAAGAACTCGTGAACATTTTCCACAAGTGATACATAAAAATAGTCATAGATGCCTCATCTGTAATAGGCAACAAAACCACCAACTAAAATCAACAGTAGAATGAATAAACAAATGTGATATATTCTTTTATTTTTTTAAAAGATTTTATTTATTTCTTTGACAGAGAGAGACACAGTGAGAGCAGGAACACAAGCAGGGGGAGTGGGAGAGGGAGAAGCAGGCTTCCTGACGAGCAGGGAGCCCGATGTGGGACTCGATCCCAGGACCCTGGGATCATGACCTGAGCCAAAGGCAGATGCTTAACAACTGAGCCACCCAGGTGCCCAAATGTGATATATTCTTATAGTAGAATATTAAACACCAGTGAAAACAAATGACAGTTACAAGCATCAACACAGCTGAATCTTAAAACTTAAGGTGGGGGCGCCTGGGTGGCTCAGTTGGTTAAGCATCAACACTAGGTTTTGGCTCAGGGCATGATCTCTGGGTCGTGGGATCGAGCCCTGCATTGGGCTCCATGTTCAGTGGGGAGTCAGCCTGAGATTTT
Organism: Eumetopias jubatus; assembly: GCF_037043125.1. Lineage (NCBI taxonomy): Eukaryota > Metazoa > Chordata > Mammalia > Carnivora > Otariidae > Eumetopias > Eumetopias jubatus. The sequence continues at coordinate 180,862,928 of NW_028274809.1, read as the reverse complement.
TCTCCCTCTCCCTCTCTCTCTCTCTCTCCACCCCTACCCCCACTAGCTCATGCTCTCTCTTTCTCTCTCTCTCAAATAAATCTTAAAAAAAAACAATGTGGATTGAAAACACCAAATTGTAAAAAAAAAATTATATACCATTTATATAAAAGTTAAAAGTTAAGTGAACCTAAAGAATTTATACCACATAGATGGTAACACTACACAGAAAAGAAAGATAATTGGATTGTCTTTCAACTTTTTCCTTTAAATCCTTGGAGGTCCTAAAATGGGCATTTATTACCTACATAATAATAACGAAAATGTTTTGAAGAATATTCCTCAAGAGGTTTCACCAGTGGGAGGCCTTGGTGCTTACAGGTTTCCATTCCTCCGGGCCCCTTGTCCCGGAGCCCATCAAGATCTTATTCTCCCTGAAGTTTATTTCTTGGCCACCACTTGAAGCCTTGGGACCTAGAGAAGTCTCAGTTCACATGCTCCTTAACTGAGAGGGAGTGAGACATGGCATGGATCCAGTCCCTTGTTCCACCGATTTGGGGAATCGAGTGAGAACGGGCATCCAGGAGATAAGTCCTGGCATAGACACCTGGGTCTACCCAGAGGTTAAGTTCAGGATGACCCAATATGTTTTCGGAGATTCCTACATTTGAATGACAAGAGAACACATTTAAAATGGCGAGACTGCATGTTCTTCTGCCTGCCCTTTCCATTCTTCTGATAATACCAGAGTCTATTTTGCATATCAAAAGCCTGTCCCTATTGCTTGGGTGGAAGGAAATCTAAACTGCCTAAACTAATCTTCCTGCCAATATTAACAGTTTGAGCCTTCATTTACCACTGATATAAATCCATGTCACCTCATAACAGAGGTTGTTCCATTATACACAAAATCGGAATGTTTCACCCTTCTACATCTTTGATCTTGATAGAGTTTTGGAGTGTTTTTCAAATATTTAAATAAATTTATTTCGAGTTATTTTAAAGCATATCTTAAAGAGTTCCTTCAGTTTAATTTGTGTGTGTGTGTGTGTGTGTGTGTGTGTGTGTGTGATTGCATAAGTTAAAATTAAAGAAACTCATGCATGTAGTTCAATCGTTCTCAACTGTAAGTGATTTTCCTCCTGAGGATATGTGGGGATGTCTGGAGACAATTTTGGTGACGGCAACTGGGGATCTAGCCACTGCCATCTAGTGGGTGGAGGCCAGAAATGCTGCTGAACATTTTAACAATGCACAAAACGGCTCCTCACAGCAAAGAACATTCAGCCCCAAATGTCAGGAGGGCAGAGGTTAAGAATCCCTGGTGCCGATTTACAGTGAAGATAAAGCACACTGGTATGCATGCCTTTTTCTGTGTTTTGAATATTCAAGTCTTAGACTTAGGGCACATAAGTCTCACTGCTCCATCCTAGACAACAACCATTTTGTTGTCTAGTTAACCAAATGGGTCAGGCTATTTATGTTTCTCAGAAGCCCAAATCTCTTTAACTAATGGAGTGCCCTATTTGAGAACTTTTTGCTTCGCCCTACACCACTTCACCTATTGGCTTTGCTCGGTAACCAAATTTGGCCACACTCACTCTTCCGGTGTCACGAAGCTCAATGTGTTTCATTTTATTTCCCTGATGAAACCTAATGCAAAAATGGAGAGTGTATCAATGTCCCAGTGATTAAAGATTTCACTTTTTCCTTCCAAATCCAAGTGTTTCCATTTTCTGAAGCAATCTAGTCATGTTAATTTTAGATAATGAATGAAAAAAATTCTAATTAAAAATAACCCAAAATCATTGCCAGTGTTAGTTCTCAGACTGTGGTGAATGGATCAGAGACCACAGCAGCTTCAGAAAGATAGTTGCACTCCAAGTAGCCTAAGAATCAATTTTTTAATTTTAATTAAGTCTTCCAGGAGGTCTGGCAGAACAGTCACCTACCTGGGTCTCAGTGAGGGGAATATCGCAGATCATGGAAAACAGTGCCAGAAGGACAGCAAGGCACTGTTTTGCACAGTGACCTCCATCTTAAGACCTTTGGCTGGGCAATCATAATACAAAATATTATATAAAAGATTCACAGGACAGCTGTTTAAAATAATGCAGATTCCCAGGTTTTGCCTTCAGAGACTGAGATTAGTCGGTTCAGGACAGGAGCCTAGAATGTCTAACAAGCACCCTTGGGTGATCTGAAGCAGCTTGAGAAGCCCTGGTTTAGGACAGCATGTTTATGCTTCCTTGCCTGCCCTATCCATAAGTTATTAAAGACATTTCTCTTTCATGCCTGTCCTTTAGTGCAAAGATAAGTAATAATGACTTAAAAGGAGTAACCTTGATTAACCACGCCTGTGGAAACGTTTGGCCTCAGCACCATCTCTTTTGCCAAGGCAAAATAAAATTAGATGTTACATGTGAAAATGCTTTATAAATGGAGAGGAGGAAAATAAGCCTATTTTCATGCGCTCAGCAAATAGCTTATATGTTGCCTCTCACACAAAAAGGTGCTTAGTGGCATGACTAAGCAGAGAAAAGCTACAGAATATCAAAATGTGACTGCATTGTTCTCTCTCATTTAGAGCTTAGAAAACAAGGAAGGATCACCAGTCCAGGATTGATAATGTTCAACAGGATGAAAGGAGCCCCTAATTCAAAGAACTTTTGAATCCTGGCAGTCCATCAAAGCAGAAGGTCATCATCCTGAAAATGACTCAGCAGAAATATATAACCCTGCTAAGAGTACATCAGCAGATTTTTTCAGGAAGACTCACATATTTGGATTTAGAATCTTCTAGAAGGCCCAGGGGCCTGGAGTTGCCCCTTGCTGTCCTCCCTTCCATTCAAACATTCACTACGTGCCTGACCTTGATCAAAATCCTTAAAAGTCTCCAAGATTACTTCCCCCTGTTGTGGAATGAGGACAACTGTATTTACCTCAGAAAGCCACTGTGAGTCTTAAAAGAAATAATATGTGATAAGAAAAGTCTACACAATAAAAGTACCTGTTGCCCTCCATTTGAGACCTATGTACCAGATTGTAAGTTTGGTCAATGCTCAAAAAAGACTGGATGCCTCATAGTACATAAAACCCAATTTATTATATTATATGCCAAAGCAGCCAACTGTGCTGGGAGCTTGATGAATGGGGACTGAATATGCACAGTGCTAGAAATCTAAACGTTGGTACTTGACATCATAGGCAATTTATCTCTGAGGCCCATCTCTGAGTCCCCCTGTTCTACCCATCGACACACACGTACACGCACACACGCACACAGTCTCATTCTCCCCAGCAAAGGTAGCTCCACTTTCACAACAGAGCTTCTACCTCTCTAGTCTTGATTACCACTGTTTACCATTCTTTAGCTTCACTGAGCAGTCACTACATCCTAAAACTTGCCAATGAAAACCTGAACAGGGCTGCACCCGGCGCTCAACCCCCACCCATTCAGTCCATTATCATGGCTGCCCTGGATTGAGCAGGGCTTTCCTGGCTGGTGTAAATCGCTCATTTTTCTTGCCTGAAGGTGTGCTTTAACGGTGAAGGAAATTTGGAGAGAAGCACAAAGCAGCCAACAGGGTAGATACAGATACCCATAGAAATCTTGACTTAGTGATGTCAGTGAGGCCCCCCTGTGCAGGCTCTTCCCTCTGAGAAGCAACACTCCAGCATTTATTTAAAACCAATGTCAATAGAAAAGGTGAGTCTCTTGACTCCACTCACATCCTTTTTTTAGACCCTTTATGATACCACACGTCTTCCCCCATCTGAATCCTCTGACATGGCTCTAAATGCCAGTTTGGAAACGCAAGTTCACCTTCACAGAATTAAGATTTATAACCTTTGAATACATTAAAAGAATGTGCCACAGGCTCTCCAAGAAATCCTTTAAAAAGGAGAACCAGTGAAGCTTAAAAATTAGACTATGTGTGTAGTTTTCAAGTTAATGATATTGAAATGCAACATTCATGTGGAAGGACTATTTGATCTGCTTGCTTAAAGGAATCGGTTACACACCTTTTTTCTCTTTCATATAAGAATCATAGTAATACTTCTCCAAAGGCACAATATCAATGCTTCTCTCTTTGAGCAGCACAGAGGCTAGGGAGTACTGAGTATCTCCTAGGGACTATTTAATTGAACTGGAAGGACACCAGAGCAGGGCTTCTTTCTTCCCATAGAATGAGCACATTTCGTGTTGGATGGTGTTGATTATGGATGCAACGTCCAGAGAATAAGAATATTGTGTTGGGTAGGGTCTATTATGAGTGCAAATTAATCCAAAGATGGGAAACAGTGTGCCCTAGCGTGGTGAGGAAAACTTCAAGGAGGCTGGACGGTCCGGAAAGATGGCTTGCCTTAGTATCAGCAAAGGAGTGCCCCACAAACACATGGAGGCAAGGCTGTGTGAATGGGCCCACCGGGCTGGTGTGGTGCTTGCATGATGGGGGATCGTGGGAAATAAAGGTGGAGTTGGGTCAAACTGCCAAGTATTTAATACCTTAGGGAAGAAGAAGTCATTATGGACTTTGGAGCAGGAGAAATATCACGATAAAAGAAATGTTTGAGGAAAATGAAACCAAAAATGATATCTAGGGGTTTAGAACAGAAGGCAGAGGAAACTATTTCAGTAATAGAATTATGAGAAATCATGACTAGAATAACAAGCAAATTGTTCACAGAAGCCATATTTTTATATTTATCTTATTTTCCTCAGAATTTCTAAACATTCATCTCTACTATTTATCTGCCACTTAAGTTCAACCTGTGTGGTAGTCATCTTTTTTTGGCATTTCAAGAGATCACATACTCCCTCCACTAGATGATATATTGGCACCATATTATATATTTATACTTTTTAATTCACTGGTACGCCCCCTAAAATTGTTTACCCACAGTTGGAAAAGAAGAAGAGGAAACAAAATTATTTAGGTTGACTAAATTAGATAATTTTTTTAAAAGATATATTTACTTATTTTAGAGAACGTGTGTGCGCACGTGCAACTGGGGGGAGGGGCGGAGGGAGAGGGGGAGAGAGAATCCTCAAGTAGACTCCTTGCTGAGTGCAGAGCCTGAGGCAGGGCTCAATCTCAGGACCCTGAGATCATGACCTGAGCCAAAATCAAGAGCCGGCCACTTAACCAACTGAGCCATCCAGGCGCCCCTAAGTTAGAGAAAGTTTTAAAAACCCTGACAAGAGATGGAGAAGCCAGCAGAGATAGTCAAAACTATCTCCCAATTTTCTAACCTAAGAGATTAAAATAATGATGGTATACTTAGAGGATAGTTCGTTATAGGGAAAGCTGATGAGTTAAATTTTAGCTGTGTTGATATCCAAGTAGAAATATCATGTCAGCTTTTGGAAACAAAGAAATAGGTGTGAAATCATCCATAGTTCACTTATTACTCTTCACCATCTGTTCTTACATTATCTTATTGTGACATTATTGATTACTTATTCTGTTTCAAACAAATGTCTTAGCTCTATAAATATGGTGAATTCAAGATCCGTATCTACTTTATCTTTGTAGATATGGGACCATATTGTTACTTTTTTTGTGGATAAAGTACTTTTATCTTCCTCAAAATATTTAGCATAGTGGGGTGCCTGACCGGTTCAGTCAGTAGAGCATGGGACTCTTGATCTCAGGGTCGTGAGTTTGAGCCCCATGTTGGGTGTAGAGATTACTTAGAAGAAAAATTAACATAGTGAATTATACATGGTAGGTTATCAATGCTATATCAATGAACAGATTAACAAATGTGTATCAGTGTTTCTCAACTTCAGGCCCACAACTATATAGCCCTCTCCTTCCACTCATGCATGCACTCTCATTCTCTCTCTCTCTCTCTCTCTCAAATAAAAATATCAAGTCTTTTTTTTTTAGAGACATGGTTTCTGCTTTTTTTTTTTTTAGATTTTATTTATTTGAGAGAGAATGAGAGAGCGAGAGCATGAGAGGGGGGAGGATCAGAGGGAGAAACAGACTCCCTGCTGAGCAGGGGACCCCCCCCCCAATGCAGGACTCGATCATGGGATTCCAAAATCGTGACCTGAGCCGAAGGCAGACGCTTAACCAACTGAGCCACCCAGGTGCCCTAAACAAATCAAGTCTTTAAAAATAAATAAATAAACTGATGAAATTAATTTTAATAGTATATTTTATTCAACAATATATATCCAAAATACTACCACCTCAACATGTAATATATAAAAATTCTTTATGAGCTATTTACCTTTTTTGCATGAAATCTTTGAGATCTGGTGTATATTTTACACAGATAGCACATCTCAACTTGATTGTCCATTTCAAGTACTCTATAGCCACATGCAACTAGGGGCTGCCATATTGGATGGAGCAGGACCATTCAGTACATTTTAATAAATGTTTTCTGGTCCCTCTAGTTGATATTATTATCCTTTTCATAAAGGGAGCTACAAAGGTTAGTGACGTGTCTGAAACTTTTTATAAATGTACTTTATACTCTGTAAACAGCAGATGTCCCTTTGTTAGCGTAGCATTCTGTGAGATTTGATAAATGCATGGAGTCATGTAGTCATCACCAAAATCAAGACACAGAACAGTTCTCACACCCCCAAAATTCTTCTGTGCTGCTCTTTTGTAGTCAGGTTCTCTCCCACCCCTACTTCCAATTTTTTCTTTTCTTTTTCTTTCCTTTTTTTTTTTTTAGAACAGAATTCTCCCCTTTTACCAAAAAATATATGTCAGGAAAAAAGTTAGATGGGAAACAGAGACATAGTTGGGAAGATGAAACCCTTGACATTGGGAGTATATTCCTTTCTAAAGCTCATGTGCAGGGAGCTCTGCTTCCCTTGAAGTCACACAAGCCCACTCAGAGAGGGGGCTGTGTGTTTTCCCTGCCCCCACATTCATCTGTCATTCCTCCGCAGGTTACAGGAATAGGAAGGTCTCTCCCAGAATACTCTGCATGACAGATGGCAGGATCACACTAGGAGAGACCCACAAGAGGATCACAGGCAGGGACTCCACAGGTGGGAGCCTTCCCATGGCTAAGAAACAAGGGGTTAACGTGGACCCTCACTGCATGCTAGATATTGCTTACACTCCGGTTTCTGGATTCTCAACTGTCTCCATCTTTTCATGGCCTCTTTGCTTTACTAAGGAGAAAAACTTATGACAAATAGTCCTTTAGGGCATGTGCAGCTCCTAAAGTGGACAGCCCTGGACTGCTCTCATGAAAGCATAGATGAGCCAGGTTGTGTCAAACACCATGAGGGCAGGTGTCCTTGGGCCAACTGACAGCAGTGGCTCTGGCTTTGTCGTGCCTCTCAGCATCTCCATTCTGTTCACAAAGCCTAGCGAGCAGATGGGAAGAAGCATGTGGAAGCACCTCCCTCACATATATGTCACTATTGGCACCCAGGTTGAGAAGGGGAAGGTGGCCTGCTTGCTTGACATCGTTCCAGAAGCACAAGCCTATTGTGCTGCCCATAGAATCGTGCTCCAGAAACAGAGTTCTGCAAGTCACTCCCACTCACCCCCACACACAGGGACACAAAATACTCACACGCAAGCACATCACCACGAATTCACACTGTTGAGCATTTGTCTTTGCAATTGTAAAAATGCAATTAGAATCTTTTCAGTGTCTATCTGGGACATCTCCTTAGCGTTCTTTACACTTCATACACCTTGGCTAACACTTCTCTTTAGCCCTCACCCTCCCTCATATAAAGTTTTGGGGGAAAAAAAACCCAAGAGATTGCAATGACATAAAGGAAGGCACTGACCTAAAGATATATGCGTTAACTGGCCAAGTTCTTTGAGTAGTTATGTTGTAAAACCAAAGTAGGAAGAAATCCTATCAGAACCAGAAAATCCTTTCAATTTCCTAGTTCATCCCCTGCACAGAGTCTTCCAGCAACATGCCTATACCAGAACACCTGGGGGCCATCTGCAAGCCTGCAGGTCTGTGATGGATGACTAACAACTAGTGGACCCAAGCTGTTTCAAGTTTACCATGTAGTTCAACAAAATCAGGTACCCTCACTGGCACGCGCTGTAAAAGGTGAACTGTCCTGCCAGGCCAAGAAGGGAAAGAGGGAAGTAGGGGCAGTAGTCACACCGTGTGTCCACAAATTCCTATTTCATGTCCCTCCCAGGCACGTGAGAAGGCCACCTCTCCCCACTCTCCCCTGCCACCTCAATTCTGGCTAAATAGATGTGGACTGGAAATGTCACCTGCTGAAACCACCATGCGCTCTCCTCAAGGGCCAACCAGATACCAGACACCCCACGAGGACTCTGAGTCCCCTGGTGATGACGAGGCCCCTCAATGGAAGGAGCCTGGGTCTCTGCTTGAGCAGGGCCAATACTTCCAATCCCCAAACCATACTGAACGGTGACATGAACAAAAAGGAAAGCTGTGTAAATCCCTCAGCCTGTGGAGGTGTTCGTAAGAGCATCTGTTTTCATTTCCTAATCAACACAGGTAGCCACCACCTGACTCCCGAGTTTACTTACCTTGGTCTCAAGGTAAATCACACCAGGTGCTCCTTCAGTTGGATGTAGCTGTGAAGGATATGATGCTTATGACTCCTTGGGGACCAAGGCTTGTCTATTGCCCTGGCCAATTTTATTACTGTTCAATTTACTACTGCCTACTGTTCCATTTTGATTTGCTTGGTTTGGTCTACAAGGGAAATAATTCATGACAAGTTGGGTCTCCTAACATCACTGCAGCAAAGAGCTGTTACATGCTGGTGCCAGCCTGCTTCGTGGTATGCTGGTAAAAGTTTAACAACTGGTTTCGTGGGGAAAATCAGAGATGGGTAAGTGCATAAGTCTATTGTTAATTTTACTGATATTAAGAATATGTAGCACATCATTTACATATAATAAAGTGTACAGTACTTTTATTATAAATTTTATATAGCCAATTGATTCTCACAGAACGCTTTCAGCGATTTTCCCCAAACTCTTGCATCTGTGGGCAATCTACTATTGCAATTCAATCATGATTTGATAAAATTTCATTCCAGTCTGCTGATTCTTTCCTTAATACATTTATTGTCATTAAATCTGATATACTGCGTACTGTTAAAATATTTCTCCGTCTCAAACAAATGATTTTCACTAAAATGAAACTTCCACTTCAGACTTCAGCTCTACACACAGATATGGGAACTTCACCCATTTGTCCGCCACGTGAGCAACTCTTTTGCTGAATTGGATAATTGTTTTTGAATCCTGGAAGATTTTCTTTAAAAGATTTTATTTATTTATTTGACAGAGAGACACAGCAAAAGATGGAACACAAGCAGGGGGAGTGGGAGACAGAGAAGCAGGCTTCCTGCTGAGCAGGGAGCCCGATGCGGGGCTCCATCCCAGAGTCCTGGGATCATGACCTGAGCCGAAGGCAGACACTTAACAACTGAGCCACCCAGGCACCCCTGAATCCTGGAAGATTTTTACAAGTTTTCATGCTAGCCACAATGCAATGTCTATACATACGATGTCCTTCTATGTTTAACCTGTCTTATCAAATATTTTCCCTGTCAGTTTCCTAAGAAGTCTAGATTCTGGGGCTGGAGGACATTTTCTGTAAAGGGCCAGATAGTAAATATTTTAGGATTTGTGGGACAGAGGGTTGCTCTCAGCAACGACTCAACTCTGCTGTTGTAAAAAAAAAAAAAAAAAAAAAAAAAAAAGACAGCTACAGACAACACATTAATAAATGGGCATGGCTGTTTTCCAATAAAACTTTATGAAAACAGACCTTAGGCTGAATTTGGCTGACTGGCTTCAGTTTGCCAAAACTTGCCTAGGCAATCAGCAAAACAATCAATCAAGCCTTGACATGTAGGGTTTGCCAATTTGTCTGATGGAAATACTCCCACTGTGGTCAATTTCAGAACACTCATGCAGCATGACTGAATGCAAAGTTGGGAAGAGATATGTAGTATCAGAGCACTAGATCAATTTCCACCATACAGATACAATGGAACAACTGCAAGAAGGGAGATAATACCAAACTGCAACAAAATAATTAGGAACTGTTGCTGAGTATTTATCACTTTGCTTTTAATGTAATTTAATTGCAAGACTCTATAGTTTAATTTTTAATAACAGCTACATTTCACACCTTGCTCACAAAATTCCTGGAAGTTTATTAGTCAAGTCTCACAAGACAGTACAAAAATGTTTCTAACACACCACTTGATCCTAGACAGTTTCTCTTCTCCATGGCTGCTCGGCTCTTGCATACAAGTCAGGGAATATCTCTCATTGCTTTATTTTCTCCTGAGGCACAGTTACAGTTGTTGAAAGGTAAATATTATTGAATCAGTTATCTTGCTCAAAAGATAACTCTGGCAGCACTTAAAACTCACAGCATCCATCAATTTGTACTCACATGTTCAAAATCATTACAGGTTTGTTGTATACTTTACACCAAAATATGCCCAATATTTTCCTTACACATAGTGTGAAGTTGACCCATCTTTACTTAAGGGGAGGTATGATAGATTATGAGATTGTGTGAAAAGTCCTTATGCACCGACTGTGACTCCTTTTAAGCATCCACTTCAAGGTAAGAAAATCAGAAACCCAAATGTAAATAAAGCTGACCCTGAACAACATGGGTTTGAACTGCATGGGTCCACTTGTACATAAATTTTTTGGATAAACACAGGACAGTGCTGTAAGTGTATTTTCTCGTCTCTTTAATTTTATTAATAACACTTTTTTTTCTCTAGTTTACTTCATTGTAAGAATACAGCACATAATACGTATAACAGACAAAATGGTGTTAATCAATTGATTATGTTAACCATCAGGCTTCCGGTCAAAAGCAGGCTGTTAGCAGTTAAGTTTGGGGAAAGTCAAAATGTATACATGGATTTTCAACTGTGTGGTCATCAGCACCCCTAACCCCCACGTTGTTCAAGGGTCAACTGTATCCTAGAGAAAAAGAGAGCCTACACAGATTGTTCATACATGAGGCAACATGGCTTAATTGAAAAGGACACCAACTTTAGAATCAGAAAAATTTGGTTCAAATCCCTGCTTTGATATGTGCTCACTATAAGACTTAAGGTAAATTCCCTAAGCTTTTGAAGCCTCAGTCTCCTCTGTAAAATGGATCATGAGGTTTATAAGGCTTAAATGAGGGGGAAAAAATATGTGATGTACCACAGTGTGCAGCTCTTATAAAGCATTCAGTAAATGTCAGTTATTATTATTAACTGAAACGCTCATATTACTCCATTAAGTTTTCTAATCATCAAGTTGATGATATAATAGTTATGTAAATGTCAGTGATTATTCACACTTGTAAGGGTTCAATATCTGGATGGGGGAGCCTGTGTTTCAGAGACATATGTCCGCTTCATCAGGCATGGGGTACCAGCAGTTTCTCTTAGTAGTCAAAAATTTTCAGCTCTACAAGGTTGAATTGGCAGTTGCCAATTAACGATGTGGCAAACTGAGCTTCTTATGCTTTTCAATTACACATTAAGAAGCCCAAAGTAGCACACTACCACTTGAAAATAATCTAGGGGCCCACCATCTCAATTCGTCCAACTTACTTGATAAAGCTATCTAAGATGGCATGCCGAAGATGAAAAGAGATGCACCCGGTTTTGAGTTAGTTTAACTTTTTCTCTTCTATCTCATGGATGGGTAACGTTAGTTTTGGCCATGGTATTAAGATTAAAGCATCTATTTCCTCTTGTACTTCTATAGGAGTATCCTAAACTATACAAATGTTCAAACAATTCTTTAGGAAGATTTCTCTTTAACTTCAATACAAGGTAGTAACATAATACCGTGATCTGTACTTGAGAGCTCCAGCCCAGTACGTCAGGAGCGTGCCGGAGTCTGTCAGCACGGTCAAGTATTGCAGTCTGTCCCAGGGATCACCTTATCTCCTACAGTTTTTAGTAACGATAGCATAGCCACATTAGGAATTTGATTCACTACTGCACTCTGAATCTTCCCAAATTCCCACTGAAATGTTCAAAAATATAGAGATGATCCCTGACTTCCAGTCCAGTCATCTGATTTTATTATTGTATCATAACTTAGACACCTATGCAGTAAGCAAAACCCATTCGTGACTCCTTGAGTTGCTGATGCCATCAAGCTAATGTCGTCATGGTGACAAACTTGACTCACACATTTAGTGAAAAGTGTTTTCTTCATCTTCTTAGCCTGTGTAGTTGAAAAATAACTATGTGCTCATTTGCTTTGATTTCTATTAACAGGCTAAATAAAACAGTTCCAGGCCCAACACTGGCCAAAGAGCTTCCCGAAGGAAAGGAATAAGTGACTTTCTTTCCTTGTGTTTCTTTTCTTCTTTTTTTTCTTTCAAGCAATATTTACTTAAACATGACCTCTACTTGCTCTATTTTGGTAATCAGATACCTTCCAGCAAGGTACCTTTCAGGAGCTATTAAGTTGTATTTTACTCCGTGTATATTTTAATTCTCCAATTTCAAGCACATAGCAAAGCCCTTACTATTTTCTTGCCTCAAGAATTTTTGAAGCTGAAAACCAAAGCCCTCGGCTCTTCCTGCCTTTGGGGGAAGGACTAAACACAGAGAAGAGATTCTACTGGACTTCCCAGAGGGGAACCAGAGGGAAGGGCAGCACTTTACAGAGAACATGGGTGGGGCGAACAGGGGAAATATTCTTTAGGAGTGGCCTTTGTGAGATATTACCAAAAATGTTCAGTGTGAGCAAAAACTGGCTTGTAGTTTGGGGGAAGAAAACTGGTTTTCATAACTCCAGAGAATGTGAGGATGGATCAAGTGCTCATTGAGTTGTAGGGACTCCTAATGTGAGCAGTGCAGTGGCAAACACAGGTAAGAAACTCCTCAATAAGCAGAGAATTCTCTCCTGCACAACTCTTTTAACAGGTAGATGAAACTCTATGAAGGCAAAAGGAAGATAGGGAGGGAGGGAGATAGATTTTTCCTGTTCCCCTTTAAGGGTATAAAGATGTGAATATATAAATATATATTCAATAAATACATTTTGAAGACAACTTATTTGAGCTCCACATACTGGATGTACATAAGCATCTGAAAGGATAACAAAACAAAGAACATACTATACAAGAAAAAAAAAATCCTGTAGTTCAAAAGAAGTACATGCATCTGAGTTATCAGATGAAACGTTCTGTGATGAAACAGATTATGCACCAAGCAAAATCCAAGAGAAAACTGTTTTTCAAATCTAATTTATAGTCTCAATATGATTCCCTAAGATATTATATAAATGAAAAAGGAAAAAATTGAAAGCAGTGAAGATTACTTTCAGAGGGAAATTGTTATACTAAAAATGACAAATATAGTGGAGGCTCTAAAGAAAAGAATGAATAGTAAATCAAGAAATTAGATAAAACAGCTTGAGAAATCCTCCTAGAGCAAAAAAACAACAAAACAAAACCCACAAGTAATGACTATATGAAAAATATAAAAAGCAAAGAGAATAGATCCAAGAGATATAATATAAACAAAATAAGACAGTGCTTTTCATACATTTTCCCAGAGAAAAACAGTAACAGAAAATAAGTATATTTGTATGCATCTGTGTATACATAGTGAGTAGGAGGGTAATTGGCAGAAGATGAAGAAGAGGTTCTGACCAGGGGTAGAATATCAAGTGATCTGCAATGAACAAAAAATATGTTTTAAGTCTTTTGTTTTATCTTAAAAGTTCTTGGAAATTTAAATTTTATCCCAAAAGACATCCAAGTTTTATTCAACATTATAAGGAAAAAAGAATGTTTCATATAGCTTTCTGCTACTTTCAGGAGTTAAAAAAAATGGATGGATTTTTAAAGTATATTACTAAAAGTCCTAAATAAATAATAAATAAATGAGGACCACAAAAGTTAAGAAAGCACAGTAGTCTTTTTTGCCTTGAAGATTTGGTATCCCAATATATTAGAATCTTATTTTTGATAGGATTCTAAGTGAGAGGAGATTGAAAAAAAATCCCAGAGTCTGTCCAAGATGGGGCATGCTATAAGAAACTCTCTGCAGCCAATTCTCTCCACCATCCCTCCCAAAAAGTTGCTGAGACTTCAAATAGCCATGCACTCAAAGGTTAGGACAAATCAAAATGGCAAAGTTCATGGGGAATTTCATAACAGTTTCAAATCCTTTGGTTATACAGGTAATGCAAAGCCTGGAATTTGGTTTAAGGAGGTCATGGAATTACAGTGACCCCAGGCACTTTGGAGAAGTAAAAGTAAATTCTTTCTGGAGGGAAGCACCTGTACATGCTTTAAGTAATTCCGACAAATAATTTTTCACATGCAATGTAATACACAGCCAAAGGTAACCAGATACCCAAGAAAATTAGTCTTCATGAACAAAACCAGCAAAATAAAATACCTCCAAAGGCTTCATATATTGACAATATTAGACATAGACTATAAAACTAGACTATGCATAAAGAAATACCAGATAAGCTTAAAGATACCTGCAGAAACAGAAAACTATAAAAAAGTCCCATTGTGCATTTGAAAAATAACCAGACAGAAGTTCTAGAAATTAAAAAGAAATTAACCTACTTAGAAATAATTGATGGCTTTAACATCAGATTATAAACACCAAAAGGGAGAATTACTAAAATGGAAGATAAATTAAAATAAATTATCCAGAGTATAGCACAAAGTTGTAAACAAAACTGGGAATAATATAGAAGACAGAATGAGAACCATGGAACACAGAATGAAAAAGCTTAATATCTATATTAAGCTTTATACATACATATATAATTAGAATATATATCTATGTTTTTATATATTATATAATTATGTAATAATAATATAATATCTATACATATAGTATATAGATATATATTAGAATCCAAGAGGGAGAAACTAAATTGAATGGGACAGAGGCATCACTTAATAGCAGATGAGACTTGGTGAAGACAGGATTGATGAATAGGCAAACAGGTCAATAGAAACATGCAAGCTGAAGACACAGAAGAAAGAATGGAAGTTACATAAAAGAGCATGAGTGATATGAGACAGAGCAGGAATATGTAACATATGTGAAATCACAGTCCCAAGAGAAAAAGACAGAAGAAATGAGACATAATCATTATTTAAAGATGTGATAACTGAGAGCTTCCCAGACATGGTAAAGGGCACCAGTCCACAGATCCCATGAAGCCAATGAATCTCAAGCAAGATAGAGAAGAAGAAATCCACACCTAGACAAATTATGGAGAAAGTGACGAAAATCAAAGTGAGAGCAGACAGAATAGAGTATCCTTAAAAAGCTACCGTATACTGACAGCTGACTTCTCAACATAAATAATAGTATCTAAAAGTCCATGGAATGATATTTACAACGTACATTTTAAAAAATAGCACAATGAATCGTGGATCACTACATCAAAAACTAATGATGTATTTTATGGTGATTAACATAACATAATAAAATTAAATTAAAAAAATAAAAATAAAAAATAACTAGCAAGCTAGAATGCCAAACTCACTGAAAATATCTTTATTTCATCTGAGTCTTAAAAGATATTTTCAGTCAAATAAAAACTGAAAGCACTCACCACCAGCACTGCATTAAAGGAAATTCTAAAACATATAGTTTAGGTAGAAGAAATGATTCCAGATGGAAGATCTGAAATATAAGAAGGGATAAAAAGCAAAGGAAGTGGGAAATATACAGGTAACTCTAAATGAGTTTGAGTGTAAAAAACTTTTTAAATCAATGTTTTTTGGAATTTAAAAAAGTTTATAATTAAAATATTGACAAAAGATAAAAGGAGGTTTATTAATGGTAGAATTTTTAAAAGATCTCTCTATTGCTCAAGATGAGGATAAAAGTATTAATTAACATTAGACTTGATAAATTAACCTACATTTCAATTTCCAAATTAAAAATAAAGAATAAAAGCAGGATATGTAATTACAAATAAGTAGAAGAAAAATATGAAATGCTCAAAAAAAAAAAAAATCAGCCCAAAAGAAGTCAAGAAAGGAGACGAGAAAGCATGGAAGAGGTTAGACAACTAGAAAACACAAAATCAGATGGTAGATTTGATCCCAATATATCAGTAGTTGTTAATGTATACACAAATGGATTACTTGACTGACTACTGTCAGTGTGGATGAAAACAAAACAAAATACAACCATTTGTGGGTTTTTTTTTTTTTAAACAAAAGATAGATCTAAATACAACAACAATAAAACGCTAGAAATGTAGAGAAGGATGTGTTGAAGCATCACTTAGAGAAACGTATAGTCTTGAAATAAGTGTGTTAGAAGTGATGAAAGGCTGCAAATTAGTAAGCTAAGTATTCAACTCAAAACCTGGAAAAGTAATAGACAAATAAGCCCATAAGACTGAAGGAAAGTAGATAATAAAATTAAGATAAATAAAGATAAAGAGATAAAGATAAAAACAAATATGCAACAGAAAGGAGCAATGAAACCCAGCAATTATTCATCTTTGAAAAAAGCCTTACATAACTGCTAAATCTTTGATGACGCTGACTCCAAAACCAGAAAAAAAAAAAAAAAAGGAGACGAAGCACAACTAATAGCACTACAGAGCCCTCAGACATTGCAAAAGATCATAAAAGAATATTATAATTTTATACTCCAAATATGACAATTGAGATGAAATACACAAATTCATAGAAAGGGCTTCAACTACAAACACTGGCTCAAAAAGAACCCTGAACAATCCTATAACCAGTGAAGAAATTAAACTAGTAAGAAAAAAAATCTCACAAAAAGACCCAACGTGGATCAAGATCATCCAATCCATTGAGGGGCTAAATCGAACAAAAAGGTGCAGGAAAGTTGCCTGACTTTTGAGCTGGGACCTTGATCTCCTGCTCTTGGCACTCTTGGTTCTCAGATCTGCAGACTTGGATTGGCATCTATACCATTGGTTCTCTGGCTCTCAGGCCTTCCTTTACCATTGGTTTTCCTGGGTCTTCAGCTTGCAGATGGCACATCAGCTTCCATAACCCCCGGAGCCAATACTTTATAATCTCTCTCTCTCTCTCTCTCTCTCTCTCTCTCTCGTGTGTGTGTGTATGTGTGTGTATTGTTTCTCTGAAGAATCCTCATATACAAAAAGATACCTTGTTTATTCTCATGATGCTACCAGCCAAAGATGGATGCAGACTCCCCATGTAAATTTTAAGTCTAACAGTGGAGCTCAGACATAGTCTAAGAAAGAGAAGTCATGGACATCCCATTTAACTTCCATCCTAGGAACACGTGCCCCCATTGTCCAAGTTGGCTATTTTGGGACCAAGATTAGAGAGTTGGGGGCAGAGGATGGAGAGACTAATGCCAAGTCCATTCCCAAATATTTAGGACTCTTTATTTTATAAATTACTGGTATTAAGAGTGCCATCAGGGCAATTCAGTGATGAGAGGGGAGAGGAAACTAACAAGAATTAAAATATGGACTGTTAGTAATATTTTAACGAATTCAGTGATCTACAACTAAGCAGCTCCCATGTAGCCTTTAGACTCTCAGGAGAAGCTTTGATGGCCATTGACTAAATAAATCCCTCCTGCTTGGGAGCTGCTGCATGAGCTGTCCAATCAGGAATCTTCTTGGTTCCAAGGGCTGCCACCTCCATCCAGGATTTTTATTTGGGGCCCATGTCTGAAGACACTGTTGCTTGCTTGGGCCATGGCATATCTAACTACTCTGGTCTGACTCGCCTGATTGGCAGTTGTTTTTGGCCTTAATATCAACTGTTCTGGAAAACAACCACAAATCTCCCTGAGATGCTCCACCCCCACCCTCAAACACTAACAAAGTGAAATTTTTTTTTTAGTACGTTTCATGACCTATATTTTAAGTTAAATCATCCCAATGCTACTTCTCAATTTTTGCAAAATTTGATAACTGGTAGAAAAAATATTTTAGACATTTTTCTCTACTTAACATATTTCTCCATTAGAGATTTTAAAAAGACTGATAAGAAATACCCCTAAAATGATAAAATTGGTAGTATCTGAGTGACAGGATTATAGATGGTTGCTCTCTAGAGTTTAGGAAATGTTAGGCTACATTAGTAATGGTTAGGTTAAATAAATAAGAAAGTAACTTGATTCTTCCCCAGAAATTTTTGTTTGCTAATAGATAAATGCTTAGGATTTTATATAGACACAAAAATGTGTTGTGTGTCTGTGAATGCATGTATGTGTATGTCTGTAAATATATCTATTAGTATCATGCATACTCATACGCACATCAACTCTTAGAGCTAAAAGGACCTTAAAAAATTATCTTGCCTCCTTCACAAAATCTAAAATTATCTGTTGTGGCCTGTGGTCATTTTAAACCTATTTATACTTTAATTTTTATAAGAATCAGTTGGTTTGCCTGGAACTGAGAGAAGCTGGAGTCACTGACTATTAAAGCCAGAGGAAACCTAACGGACCCAAATCAGCCCCTGCCAGGAAAATGATGAATTTATAATGATAACAAGAGGTGACTAAGGAAATCAAGCCTAATTTTGTTAACAGGTATATCTTGGGAATAATTAGGTCTGGGCCAGAAGCCAATTTCAAGATCATTCTCTTCTTCTAAGTAGACTTTCACGTTCAATCCCGTTGCTATGTTTCCACAATGCCAAAATCAAATTAAAACTGAACGATTTTAGTCAAAATATCATTCATTTAGTTGGTCAACATGATACCAAACCACTGAATTAACAGATGTCTTGCCCTAAATTGAGGAGATGTTTTTGTATCTATTGGCATAGTCTTTGTACATGTGATATTTAGGACTTTCTCCTTTAGATGTCCAACACTCCAAAGTTATCAGTATCACACACTGAACTTGTATATATATATTACACTCAAATATCAAGTAGTCAATCTCAGATAGACTGAAGACTGACTTAACGGTGAGAGAGAAAACAATAAAGCTTCTAAAAGATAATACGGGAGAACATTTTTAGGATTTTGAGATAGGCAAAGACTTCTTTAACAGTACACAAAAAAGCACTAATAATAAAGTCAAAGACCAATAAATTGAAAACTTCTGTTCCTCTAAAGACATCATTTAGAGAGGACTACAACAAGAAAATGATTATTTTCAAGGACAAGGAACTCATATCCACAATATTTAAACCACTTCTACACACTAATAAGAAATGCACAGACGATTCAAACAAAACATGGACAAAAGATTTGAACAGGCATCTCACCAAAAACGGATATCCAGAAGGCCATCAAACATACTAAAAGTTATTCAACATCATGAGCCATCAGGAAAATGCAAGTTAAATCTCAAACAAGATACCACTATATACCTAGCAGATGGGCTATAATAATTGAACAACCTGACATCACCAAGAGTTGGTGAAAATGTGGAACAATAGTAATTAATTCATGTACACTATGCATGGGGATATAAAGGGATGCAGTGCTTTTTAGCAGTATCTGGCAAAGCTAAACACAGGCACGCTCTAGAACACAGCAATTCCACTCCTACACATGCTTACATATATACCAAAAAAGACATTAACAAAAATCTTCAAAGCGACGATATTCATAATAATCCCAAACTGGAAACAACTCAAATGTCCGTGAGGAGTAAAGTGGGTAGATAAAGTGCGTTATGTTCATTCTGTGGAATACTCTAAGGCAATGAGTGAATACATCACTGCGGTACACAACACCTGAATAAATCTCAGAAAGGTGTTGACAAAATAAACCAGATACCCCAAAAATACAGTATGGTACCATTTATATAAAGTTCAACTCTGCACTACACATCAATAAGAAATATTTACAAACAAGCAAAAGCAACATAACCAGGTATGTTATGTACTTGGTCACAATACAAACTACTTAAAAGCAAGACTCTCAGATAAATACAGGACAAACATACAAGTTAGATTTATATAACTCAACATGAGGGAACAAGTAAAAAGGTAAAGCCGGTTGAAACAAGAATTAGGGGAACAGTGGTTATAAAATTCACCAGGCAAGACAACATATTGAAATAATTTTCTGAGTTGGAGACAAAACCATTTAATGTCCAACAGGGCAATCAAACTCATTTTTGTGATCACCAGTATTATCAGACTGAAATATGCTCCAGTCTGACATTGAAAACACCCAGGGCTATCCTTTGTGGGTGTCAATGCTGTTAAGCATCTGATTGATCATCTTGAAGGATTGAGCATGTAGAAGGAAGTGGTTGTAAAGAATGAGAAAATAAACAGTTACATATTTGGAACTACCACAAGTTGTCAAAAATAAAGTTGCAATTTTGTAAACAAGGTTTCACATTCCAAATTTTCTACAATTCCTACCGGGCCACCTAAGCCATCAATGAATGATATACTATATTTAAAAATAAACATTATGTGTAAAGGGGGGTAGGGAAGAATGTGAACTTCTTGCTTTGTTGAGAAAGAAGTGCAAATAAGCAGGCCACGAGACTGCTGTGGAGACAAGTCTCTAATACAGTAAAACCCATCGCTGGGTTCTCTCACCTCTGCCTCCACAACAACCTCTGTGAAAAGTCTGATGATGTCATGTCACTTCAATTTTTTTAATCTATAAAATTATAAGTTATCCGTTCTGCATGGTCTCAAGGCCTTCAGTATTCAACACACAGTCATGGAACCCTGTCCACACGGTGGGCACTGGTCTAAACGCTGGGTGGCAGGAGTCAATGTGTAGGAAGTGAGTAGACATATCCGGGAAATATTTTGATGGTAAGAGGATGATTTCCTAATGAACTGAAAATGGGTGGCTAGGAGAAGAGATATGAATCAGGAGTTTCATGATCCTAGGGTTTTTTTCCTAAGAAATTAGAAGGATAGTTAACAATTTGCCAAGATGGTAAAAAAAAAAATGTAGGAAGATCAGCCTTACTTTCTAACTTGAGAAAACTATAGGTTCCAATGTGGACTCGTTAGCTGGGAAATGCTTATTAGACATCCATTGTGGCAATGCTGAGCACGCAGGTGCACACCTGAGCCTTACATTCAGGAAGGGGTCCAGACTACAGATACAGATGCAGGTGGTTTTTAAAGCCACAGGACGGGATGCACCAAGCAGGTGCATATGGACTGGATGCACCAAGCAGGTGCATATGGACAGAAAAAAGAACTGAGGACAGAACCTTGGGGGCACTCCAAGGTTCAGAGCTCTGGAAGATGAGGAGAAACAAAGCAAACAAAGAAGAAGGGATGAGAGAGGTAGCAGGAGAACCAAGAGGGAGTGGGTCCTGGCTTGGGAGTAGGAGGCAAGGCAGAGTACAAGGTGGCTTCAGGCAGGTTGATGGAGGACACATGAAATTTCTCTTCTGCCTGCTTCTAATTTGCAGTGAAACAGGAATTAGGGTTATCTGATAGGAGTGAGGATGAGACAAAGTAGTGGAAGTCTGGAAAAAGAAAAGACACGAAACAGCAGTAGACCAGGAGAGTGGGAGAGTGAACTACAAGTAGCTGGGGGGGGCCTGAGGGCACACTCAAGGTTAGCATCATGGAGAGAGGGTGGCATGAAACATGGTTTTATGCTTTCCTCCAGCCACAGCCAGATGCTGCAGTGCAGGTGATGAGAAGGCAGGAAGTTGGATTAATGCAGGGACCGGGCTTTCCCAAACGACCATGGCGAAGGGAGACAGAGAAGGCACTATGGGTTTGTGCAAAGCATCTATGATGGCCTTGGGAGCGAAACTGGGCAAGGAGGTCCGTGACGCCGTGAGCAGGTGGGGGGAGTGGAGAGGTCAGAGGCTCAGTGGGTTGCAAATTCCGGTGGGATGGGAGAAGTTCTTGGGTTGGGGGGTAGGAGGGAGGGATCTGGCAAACAACAAGAGGTGGAGGTCTCCAAGTGGGGTTGATAAACCGAGGTGGGGGAGAGGTGGTATGTGTCGTAATGGGAAGGTGCAAGGTATGGCCATGGGGGCAGAGGGCTAGGAGGGGGCGGGGGACACAGTTACAGGTGAAGAGGAAGCCAGAGAGCTGACACAGCAGAGAGCTGGGAAGCTGGTCTGTTCTCTCACCAAGAACTACGGCAGGGCTTGACTTGTGGGCTCCAAACTACAATTTCCTGTGAAAGAGGAGGGCCCTGGGGTCACTGAGCAAGGAGACCATCCAGGCGGAGGGCTTGGTGGTAGAGTCTTCCACATAAGCCTTGAAGATGAAGGGGGAGAATGTTCTGAAAGGACAGTGAGAAGCCCAGGGTCAGAACCTTGAGGGCTGAGAGGGAGGAAACTGCCAGCAGGGGCTGCCAGGAGCATGTTGTCCTCGGTGGAGATTGAGTCACATCTCCTTAGAACAAGAGACTGAGGGCACAGCGGCTTCTACTACTGAGCAGGCTGTTCAGAGGGCACCGTGGAGGGGAGGGGTCTGTGATGGGGTCAGATCAGAGGGTCTCATGGGCATGAGGGTCCAGCGTTGAAGAAGGACATGGCGGTCTCTGGGCTCCTGTGGTGGACAGATGGGACTAGTCCCCAGGCCGTCCTGCTCTTTGTGAGGCTGAGGGTGGGGGAGGGACGGGATGGGAGGTAGGAGCCTAAGGCTCCGGGCTCCTCCCAGCTCTGCCAATGCAGGCCTGGAGGCTAACAGGGCGGTGGTGATGGAGGATCGCACACTTCCCAACGTCAAGCGTTGGTCATCACCCCCTACACAAAGAGCAAAAAAACAAGCCTACTAAGAGCTGGAAAACAGGGATAACAGGTATCTGCAAAAGGTATCTCGTTGTACCACTATCCCTGATATTTCCAGGTCAGGCGGAAGTGTAATCAGCCACAGCACCAGCCCTGTGGTCATCGATTAGAATGGCCATCCGACCACGAGAGAGACAAGACTCCTTGCTGCCAAGGGCTGAGAATTGGGGTGCAGATTTAAAACCTTTCCAGTTTGTATGAAAAATCAGAGTCCTGGCAGACACAATGTTGGAAACTGCCCGCTGGTGAAGGGGAATTCATAATGGCCTCCACCTCCCGTGTTTTCAGTTCGTCGGGCCGTGTGAAGAATTAATATCCTGCTTATCCAGGAGCAAGGGGGCTCTTGTGAAGGGAAGAGGAGAGGCCTGACTCCAAGTTCAGATGCACCATGGCTCCTGCTGTGGAAAGCCAAACAGTATGAAGTGTAACGGGAGTGGGGAAAAAATGGAAACTCAGCCAAGAACAGAAAACTGCACTTTAAGTGCATAATGGATAATGGAGATCACTACTGGCCTAAGATGCTGTCCTCCAAAAAGAGTCACCTTTTAAGTGATTTGATTTCACCGCTAAGCTGTTTGCCCATAAGATAAGTGCTCAATTAGGGCAGAGGGGGAGTTGCATTTGAAGAGATTAATGTTGCAGGCTTTTAGATTCCATGCAGGAGAGAAAAAAAAAAAAAATCAAGAATCAACTGTTACTTTAAGCTACCAGGATGGTGCTTCCCTCCACCACCCCCCACCACCCCCGCCCAGGTTATAGCTGCTGGGAGAGGCCAGCCTCCCCGAGCTAGCAACCAACCTGGACCACTGTCCTTGAAGCTGACTGCCTGTAGGACAGCTCTGGAGAAGCACTGAAATCCAATCACCATGTTGCCCTACAGAGGTGGCACGCTTTGCCCAGAGAGATCAGAGGGTAATTTGTCTGTGCTCCTCTTTGGCTGGCTGGAAATCTTTACCTGGTTTCTAAATCTTAGGTCAGGCTCCCCGGGGCCCTGGCATCTCATTTCTGGAAAGCAAGGTCAGTTTTAATGGTGGGAATTAGTATGAAAGAGAGAGGATGAGCTTCAAGGTGAAGGGCAAGAGCTGTTTAAATATCCAGAGTGTTTACCATTCCCCTGATGGCTATCTGGGCACTCCTGCTTATTTTGGGGAAATGTGTTGGAAGAGGTCCCATTGGTGGGGGAAGTTAGAAGGCATAGCTGCAAACAAACGTGCAGATATCACATTCCACTTAAACACTGGATGCATTAATCTCCAAATTGGGGGCCCAGTGACCCCTGCTCCCCAGCCTAGGGAGCCCATTAGGTGGGAGGTCCCAAATAACCATTAATTGCAGTGGCCTTCCTTGTGCTCATCCCTTATCAAGCCGAAAGGCCAAAAGCAAACTGAGCATCAGTGATGCCCCGTACCACCCACCGGGATTCTGTAACGCCAGAGGAAGGCGGATAGGCATGACGGTCACATATTCCAAGAACTGTCAAGATGCTGAGCAAACAGGTGATTTATTGCTGTGGAAAACCAGTAAGAGATTACTAGAGGGAGCAGGACAGAGGAGATCAGTGACTAAATGATTTCCTAATGGCTTGAAAGAGTCCCAGTGCCTCCCTCTGTACCTAATGTAATAGCAGAGGGTGCTCTTTGGACCAGGGAGAGACTCTGGATCATTAACCCTCTCTGGATGATTCCTAAGATAAAAGGAAAGTGGGTTGAGGCTAACGGAAAATGCAGATAGTTGGGAAATTCTTCTTTACTGATGGGGACATATCACACAGAGACTTATATTTGGGGTTTCTTGGATCATGGAACACCCCCTTGAGAAATAAAGTTTTGGACTCTTACACTCCAGGGTGTGTGTGTGTGTGTGTGTGTGTGCATGCACGCATACATATAACAGATTTTATAATTTCAGAGAGTTTATGTACTCTGAAAACTCACCCATTACATCCAGTTTAAGAAGTCCCATCCTACATAGATTAAGAGGGAAATACCTTATCTAATAACACAAGCCCCTTTCAAGAATTTGGAAATATTTTGCTAAGGAGAAGGCATTCCTCATTAAAACAAATAAAGAGATATAGATAGGGTTTTTTTCCTCTGACTGAAGTTAAATTCCTGAATATTTGGATCTAGTTTCTCTTCCAGGCTTTCTTTGTAAAATGTATCACCTCCAGAATTAAATGTGGGTAAAAGTCATTTATTAACAAAATATGTATTTAGTATTAATAATGTGCAAAAAAAATATGCTAAGAGCCCTGCTAAGTATGTAGAGATAAACAAGGCCCGTTCTAGATGCTCAAAGAGCTTCAGAACCCGTTGTAAAAATGATATACTTACAGAAGCAACTCTGAAGCCTCAGAGAATGTGGCTGCCAGGCAGGAGTCCAAGGTCAAAGGAAGAAAGTTTGTGTCTGGGTCACAGAATCTGGAAAGGTTTCACGAATGACATGCAATTTAAACTGATGGCAAAAGTGTTTTTCAAACTGTGTTTTTTCCAGAACCTTCCTTGAGAAATACATTTCATGTCACAGTGTAGGACACATACTCATATATATGAAATAAAATGTCTGCAAAGCAGTATTTTCACTTATTATGGGCCAGTGCAGTCTGCTGAGTCCTACTCTACTCTGCTGTACTTGGTTCGCTTAACCAGAAATCATGATTGGAATCCCTGAAGTTTATTTCACAACCCAATGATTGTCTACTATGGTTTGATAAATACTGCTTTAAAGGATGGCAGAGGTGGGGGTACCTGGCATGATTACTATCACTTGAGAGTTCCAGAAATTCTAGGCTACAGGTACCATGATCATCATTGTTTGTCAGAGAAGCAAACGAGATTGTGGACAGGTGACGCAGCCCTTAAGTAGTGCAACCAGAATTCAAACCCAGCGCAGTAGACTATGCAAAGGCCCAAGGCCATGCAAAGGCACAGATGAAGGAAACAGTATTTGGGGAAATGTGTAGTTTGGCTGCAGTGTAGGGTGTGAGTAGGAAACCTGGGACAGATGATTACGAAAGGAATCACATCATTAGTATTTTCAAATAATTTAAGTAAAATTCTTCTTTCACCCTTCGTTTTATTCTCAGCTTCCTCCTGGGAAAATCTCCCTGCACCTTTAGCCTAATTCTCCCATACTTGATTTGTAGTTAGAGCTGAGTTTTTTAAAATATTTTATTTATTTAAGAGAGAGTAAGAGAGCATGAGCAGGGGGAGGGGCAGAGGGAGAGGGAGAAGCAGGCTCCCCGCTGAGCAGGGAGGATGCAGGGCTGGATCCCAGGACCCTGGGATCATGACCCGAGCTGAAGGCAGACACAACCGTTGGAGCCACCCAGGCGCCCCTGTAGTTACAGCCTTTAAGAAATACCATTCTTATTGTATTTCACACATGACACAGTTGAAAACTTATGTGCTTTAATGCTCAGGCTAACAGAAGAAAAAAACAAGATGACAAGAAGGCTGTTCTCAAAAACTCTTCCTGGGTAGGCAGATCTTACGTAGGTGATTACACAGGTATATTAAATATACACACACATAAAGGGAAACATTATTCTTTAAAATAAAATGTATAGGATGAATTATCAGTATAAGTTAGAAGTCAAGAAAGGGAGAAAACATTTTCAGCTGGTTCTTGGGATGCTCTAGGAAGTAGACAGGATTTGGAAGGAAGACGATCCAGATAATTTAAGGACAAGGGGAACCCAGGAGTCCTTGAGATTTGGGTGGTAGGAGGCAGACAGAGCAAGGGGGTAAGAGGTGAAAGCAACCAGAAGAGAGGAGAAGGGTGGTAAAGGGATTCAAGGCTGGGCCTGGCTTGCGGAGGACCATCCACGTAGTCTTAATTAAATTCTCTTCCATAATTAATAGTTAGCATGCACTCTATATATGTCTGATAAATCTAAACTGAGACTCTGACTCTTCTAACAGCAGAGGAAAAGTCTAGGCATAAAAATAAACCCCAAACCTAGCTTACGTTTATAGTTTGAAGAGTTATCCATCACTTCTTTATAGTTAGTATTATTTAGATGAGAGCACCCACATTTTGAACTAACCAGGGGATGCTTCAGTGACTGCTGTATTTACATTTTGCAGAAATAATGAAATACTCATTTTTCCCCAGCTCTCGTTAAATGCTGCCTAAAGTAATAAGAGACATACACATTCAAAAGAAAACACAGGACTTGGGTTCGGATTCTTAATAACGACTATTAGTGCAATGTTCATGAGACCGTGGATAAGAATCTCTTCCTACTCCAAAAGTGATCATTTTCGTTCTGCGTTGATTTGGATTACTTGCCGTGTGTGTGTGTGTGTGTGTGTGTGTGTGTGTGTGTGTGTGTAGCCTAACAGATCTCAAAATATCCTTCTTGATTATTTGTGCTTTACTTTCAGTATTAATAAAATAGAAAGAATAATTCATTAAATGGATCCACTTTGGATGACTATTTGCAGAAAACAAAGACATTTAAAAAGATATCTTTAACAACTTACAGATTCTAAGACAATTGCCCTCACAGCTTCAACTGGAAATATGCCTCCAGTAGCCCAGACCTCTTCCTCCAGCACTGGTCTAGTAGGACAGAGACAATGATGGTTCCCAGCTAATATTAAAGCACCAATTTGGGGGCACCTGGGTGGCTCAGTCGGTTAAGCGTCTGCCCTCGGCTCAGGTCATGATCTCAGGGTCTTGGGATTGAGCCCCGCATCAGGTTCCCTGCTCAGAGAGGAGGCTGCTTCTCCCTCTCCCTCTGCCGCTCCCCATGCTTGTGCATTCTTTCTCCCTGTCAAATAAATAAATAAAATCTTTAAAGAAAGTACCAATTGGGTTACCAGTTGGGGAGTGTGGAGTATGAGTGTGTATGAGTGTGTGTGTGTGTATGTGTGTGTGTGTGTGTGTGACTAAAGTAACTTGCCAGACCTTATTTTATCTATTTTGTGTGAATATAGTTAAAAATGGTTTGACTGCCAAGCATTTGTTCTCAAAATCTGCACCTGTCTGGAACACAGTGGATTCTTGTTTTTCATGGGAGTTATGTTTTATAAAGTCAGCATGAACTCTGAATTAGTGAATACTCATTCATTGCTCCAGGAAGAAACATAAGGTTAGGCTCCTGTGAGCCTCTGGTCACATTTCTGTCAATGGATTAATACATGACCATGTTTTATGTGTATTTCCGTTTAAGGACACCTTGTTTAATATATATTATTGATTCATTGACGTTGAACTTGGCCAATAGCACTATAACTCATGCCTCAAAAAGCTTACTACCTTGAAAGGGTGTTCAATATATCTAACTATTGAAAATAAGAAGTTAGAGAGTGATGTGTATAGTGTATCTCTTTTTTGTAAAAACAAAAAGCAAGCAAACTCCTGGGTAAGTGTGTCTTTGTGCTTCCCCAAGCATGCAGAACAGAGTGGAAATATAATGTCAGGCTGTTAGCATTATCTCAGGGCAGTAATGGGTGGAATGGGGAGAAAAGTATTAACTTTTTTTTCTATGCATCTTGTATTTTTTAAATGAAACATAGTGATGTGTTATTAATAAAAATGTGTTGAATAAAATTGAATTTTAAATTACTTATTTATTTATAAAAGGCTATCTTTCCCATTGGATATTCTTTCCTGCTTTGTCAAAGATTAATTGACCATATAATTGTGGATTCCTTTCTGGGTTTTCTATCTTCTTCCATTGCTCTGTGTGTCTATTTTTATGTGAATACCATACTGTTTTGATCACTATAGCTTTGTAATATAACTTGAAGTCCAGAACTGTGATGTCTCCAGCTTTGCTCTTCTTTTTCAAGATCACATTGGCTACTCGGGGTCTTTTGTGGTTCCGTACACATTTTAGGATAGTTTCTTCCAGCTCTGTGAAAGATGCTGATGGTATTTTGATAGGAACTGCATTAAATGTGTAGATTGCTCTGGGTAGTACAAACATTTTAACAATATTTGTTCTTCCAATCTATGAGCATGGATTTTTTTTCACCCATTTCTTTGTGTCGTCTTCAATTTCTTTCATAAGTATTCTATTGTTTTCAGAGTATAGCTCTTTCACCTCTTTGGTTAGGTTTAATCCTGGGTATCTTATTGTTTTGGTATAATTGTAAATGGGATTGATGCCTTAATTTCTCTTTCTGCTGCTTCATTATTGGTATATAGAAATGCAACACATTTCTGTACGTTGATTTTGTATCCTGTGGCTTTACTGAGTTCATCAATTCTAGCAGTTTTTTGGTGGAGCCTTTTGGGTTTTCTATATATAGTATCATGTCATCTGCAAAGAGTGGAAGTTTTACTTCTTCCTTGCTGATCTGGATGCCTTTTATTGCTTTTTGTTGTCTGACTGTTGAGGCTAGGACTTCCAGTTCTATTGTTAAATAACAGTGGTGAGATGGACATCCCTGTCTTGTTCCTGACTGTGGAGGAAACGCTCTCAGTTTTTCCCCACTGAGGATGATATTAGCTCTTGGTTTTGTATATATGGCTTTTATTATGTTGAGGTATGTTCCCTCTAGTCCTACTTTGTTGACAGTTTTTATTCAATGGGAAAAAGTCTCTTCAACAAATGGTGTTGGGAAAATTGGACAGCAACATGAAAAAGAATGAAACTGGACCACTTTCTTACACCATACACAAAAATAAATTCAAAATGGATTAAAGACCTAAATGTGAGATATGAAGCCATAAAAATCCTAGAGGAGAACACATTGGCTGTGGCAACTTCTTTCTAGATATGTCTCCTGAGGCAAAGGAAACAAAGCAAAAATAAACTACTGGAACTACATCAAAATAAAAAGCTTCTGTACAGTGAAGGAAACTAAAAGGCAGTCTACAAAATGGGAGCAGATATTTGGAAATGACATATCTGATAAAGGGTATCCAAAATATATAAAAACTCGTAAAACTCAACACCCTAAAAATGACTAAGCCAGTTAAAAAATGGGCAGAAGACATGAATAGTCATTTTTCCAAAGAAGAAATACAGACAGCCAAGAGACACATGAAAACATGCTCAATATCATTCATCATCAGGGAAATACAAATCAAAACTACAATGAGATATCACTTCACACCCATAAGAATAGCTAACATCAACAACACAAGAAACAACAGGTGTTGGCGAGGAGGGGGAGAAAGGGGAACCCCCTTACACTGCTAGCAGGAATGCAAACTTGTGCAGCCACTCTGGAAAACACTATGGAGGTTCTGCAAAAAAGTTCAAACTAGAACTACCCTGCAATCCAGCAACCGCACTACTAGTTATTTACCCAAAGAATACAAAAATACTAATTCAAAGGAATACATGCACCCCAATGTTCATAGCAGCATTATCTACAATAGCCAAATTATGGAAACAGCTCAATTGATGAATGGATAAAGAAGATGTGGTATATATATATATACAATGGAATATTATTTAGCCATAAAAGGGAATGAAATCTTGCCATTTGCAATGACATGGATGGAGCTAGAGGGTATTATGGTCAGTGAAATAAGTCAGAGAAAGACAAATACCATATGTGGAATTAAGAAACAAAACAAGCAAAGGGGAAAAACAAAGAGAGAGAGGCAAACCAAGACACACACTCCTAACCATAAAGAATAAAATGATGGTTACCAGAGGGGAGGTGGGTGGGGGAAATGGGTGAAATAGGTGATGGGGATGAAGGAGGGCACTTGCTCTGATGATGGGTATTGTATGGAAGTATTGAATCACTATATTGTACACCTGAGACTAATATTACACTGTATATTAATCGGAATTTAAATAAAAACTTTTTTAAAAGCAGAAAAAAATATTTATTTATTTGTAAAAGAATAAAGGTGACAATCAATGTAATAAACCATTGGCTCTCTTTAGCTAGGCAAAAGAAAAATCAAACTAAGGAGGAGTTTTAAATTGTTTAAGTTAAATTAGAATTAAAATAAAATAATGCTAGCAGATTTGACAATCTTGATAAAAGCTCAGTTTTATAGAAAACATAAACTATTACAATGACTTGAGAAAAAACAGGAAACCTGGAGAAAGAAGAACTATTAAAAAATGAAGTTATCAAAGAATTACTTTTCCAAAGAGACTAAGCCATGACGATTTTAGCAGCCATTGCTTTAAAACAGACCATTTCAATACCATAACAACAGTCGAGGGAAGGAAAAACCTATAAAGCTACCTTATTCCTTCCATCAAAATGGAGATATATATATGTGTGTCCGACACACGCACGCACACTGAAAAAGAATATACATCTATCACCTTGTTGGGGAAAAAGTGTGAAACTAGAGAACCAGAAAGTCTGAACAATGTTTGGAAGAAAAAACATACTGGAACAGAAGGGCACAGAAACCAGAGAAAGAAAAATATTACACGCAGAAAAGAAATGTGCATACTAAAACCACACTTTCCCCACTGAAGCCCTCTGGCCACTTAAACTTGGAAGGGCTCATGCAATTCATAAAGCAAGAGTTGCCTTCCAGTTCCAAGTGGAAAAATGTAACAATTTTAATCTTGTATGCATTGAATGATACATATTAATAAAATTTAAATAATGAATAATATTAATAAATAATACAAATGACAGAATTATAAGGAGAAATGGACAAGCCGGCCAACACAATGAAAACCGTTTCAATTCCTGAGTAATTGATAGACCAGGCAAACAAAAAAGCTATCAGAAAAGATACACAAGGTTTCAACAACACAAATAAGAAGTGCAATCTACTGGATATTACTAAAATATTCACCCATGTATCTATCAGTCAGGAGTCAACCAAGGAAACAGAAACCACTCTAAGTCTTTGCAACAAGGGGTAGGGGATTTAGTGCAAGAAATTGGTTACACATGTGATGGAAAACTTGTAATGACAGATGGGTGCTGTTGAGCCAAGAGATTAGCAGCCTCAGGAAGCCACCACCACTCCAAAGCTGGGATCAGTAGTAACAGACAGCTTTTTCAAGCAGTTTTACCATAATTCGTTGGAAAGGGATTTGGGGTCAGGGTTGGCTTTGTTTTGCTTTTTTAAGGGATCTCTCCCCTTGCTCCTGGAGGAAGAGGTTCTGAGCCTCCTCTTCAGGGTTGTGGCTGGAGGTTTGAGGTCCAACGGGAGAGCAACTTAATAAAGAGCAGATGGAGGTCCAGGTCGGCCTCTTACTTTCTAAAAAAAAAAAAAAAAAAACCTAAATGTATTATA
The DNA here is from genome assembly GCF_037043125.1 of Eumetopias jubatus. Lineage (NCBI taxonomy): Eukaryota > Metazoa > Chordata > Mammalia > Carnivora > Otariidae > Eumetopias > Eumetopias jubatus. Next base: position 180,831,060 of record NW_028274809.1, on the reverse strand, counting down.
TAAGGATCATTCTCTGAAACAAATCTGCAGACTGAAGCAGGAGCATAACTGTTCCAAAAAACTGTAATATAGAAAGCTTAACACAGAGGCATATCCTGGTGAAGTGGCTGAACTTCAAAGATGAAGGATTTCTTCAGGCATTCGGGCGGCGATATCATATGCCCTAAATGGAGAAAGCTGTCAGGCTGGCCTCCAACTCTCTCCGGTGATGGTGAATGCCAGAAGACCTTGGTGCCATGTTCTGAAGGAAAGAGTGACTCAGAACTAGTATCTGCAAATACCTTGTCTTTGAAGCCCAACCAGCTACATAATTGGGGGGGGGGCGGTCCCAAAGCAAAATGAAAATGTGGGGCCCCTTATTTAAAAGAACATTAAGAATTTTAAGACTGTGACAACAGAACACAAAACCATGCGTGGGGTCCTTCTGAATGCCAGACCCAGGGCAGTAGCACAGGCTGCACACCAATGAAGCCGGCCCTGCTTTCTAGTAGAAAGGAAATGCTCAGGCACACATACAAAATGCAGTATGAACCCTCGTCAGCAAATTATTTGATGACAAAAATCCAGAGATGATGTAAAGCAAAGAACTAAGAAATGAAGAGACTCTAGCGGCAGTGAAAACAGAATTTATCATACGCATATCATATATACATATGCTGTTTATATATATAAAACAAATACTAAACAACTTTGAGAATTATGGTTACAGAAAATATATATTTGACGATAAGAGGAAGGACAAAATTACTAATGCACTTATGTAGCCCCGCAGGTAATCAGCTGATACTGCCTAATATTATACTATATAGTGAGTGAGACACAATGAGTCTACGTTCTCAAGGTTTTATTTAGTCTCTCTTCTCAATTTTAGAGGGATCTTTTGTTGAGAAATATCTCACGGAATGAAGAAATATTTACGTGAAGGTTAAGGGATCTTTCTGGTTTTACTTCAGCTTATCTTCCTTCTATTAAATTCAGATAAATTACATTTAATACTTTTCATTGAAAAATACATGACTCTGCTTTTATGAAAATCCAAATGTTAATAATTATTCATGGATGATGGAATCTGAGTATTTTAACCTTCATCTTTGCCTTTTCTGCATTAATTGAATTCTCTAGTGTGGCATGTGTAAACAAAAGCTAAATTTATTTTTATTTTATTACAAAATTTTAGTCAAATATTCCTCCCACCAAAAAGCTCCAAGCCAGAGGATTTCATTGGTGAAGTCTAAAACCTCAAGAAGCAGAGTTTCTATATTTAGGTTGTTTTATAACACAGAGAGCTAGAAAATTTCCAACTCATTCGACGACACATTACTGATACCAAAACAAGGCAATTTTTACAAAAAAAAAAAAAAAAAAAGAAACCAATATGCCAATCACTTTGAATATAAACATAAACACAAAACACTTTGAATATAAATGAATATAATAATGCTAAATAAAATATTTCCAACAGGGTAGATCCCCTCTGATCCAGCCATGTGTGTGTGTATGTACGTGTGTGTGTGTATGTGTGTAAGTGAGAGCTATGTCACTAAGAAGCTGGATACTGAGAGCTGAGCCTACTTTTGTGTGGAAGCAAAAGAGATAATCTGCCCCCACTCCTAACACCCTGAAGAACCTCCGCTGGACTGAAGGCTACGGAGAGTCATGGGCCACAGAGAAGTCTCAGAGATGGGCAGAGCCTAGATTGGACTGCATGGGTTCAAACTATGGGGCTGTAATGACCACAGTGCTTCCTCAGCGAGGGGCACCACACAGGGCTGCTGAAGATGGCATATCAAGGGGGTGGTGGTGGAAGTGGTGCACCCAGAGTGAAGGCAGATAAGGAAGTGAACTGCCTAGGGTCAGTTTTATTTTATTTTATTTTATTCTATTTTTTGTAGTCAGTTTTAAAAACAGACATGAAAAAAGGCTCAACATCACTCATCATCAGGGAAATGCAAATCAAAACCACACTGAGATACCACCTCACACCTGTCAGAATGGCTAAAATTAACAAGTCAGGAAACAACAGATGTTGGTGAGGATGCGGAGAAAGGGGAACCCTCTCACGGAGTTCCTCAAAGTTAAAAATAGAGCTACCCTATGAACCAGCAATTGCAATTCTAGGTATTTATCCAAAGGATACAAACATGGTGATTTGAATGGGCACCTGCACCCCAATGTTTATAGCAGCAATGTCTACAATAGCCAAACTACAGAAAGAGCTCAGGTGTCCATCAACAGATGAATGGATAAAGATGTGGGGCATATGCATATGTATATAATAGAATATTATTCAGCCATCAAAAAGAATGAAATCTTGCCATTTGCAACTACCTGGATGGAACTAGAGGGTATTATGCTAACCAAAATAAGTCAGTCAGAGAAAGACAAACACCATATGATTTCACTCATATGTGGAATTTAAGAAACAAAACAGATGAACATAGGGGAAGGGAAGGAAAATAAAATAAGATAAAAACAGAGAGGGAGGCAAACCATAAGGGACTCTTAACTCTAGGAAACAAACGGAGGGTTGCTGGAGAGGAGGGGGATGGGGGATGGGGTAGCTGGGGGATGGGCATCAAGAAGGGCACTTGCTGTGATGAGCACTGGGTGTTATATGCAACTGATGAATCACTAAACTCTCCCCTGAAACTAATAATACACTATATGCTAACATGAATTTAGATAAAATTAAAAAAAAACAATAAAACAAATAGCTACAAGTTAGTCTGCTTCATATTATCACCAAGTGTCTGAAATTCTAACCCCAGTGATAAAATGTTCTCTTGTGAAAAAAAAAATAGTCCCCCTTGGAGTTAATTTTATATATATGTATGCTTTAATTACCTGTCCTTTAATAAATATTGCATTTTACATAATTCAGAGAGCTCTGAGTTATGCAGTTAAGCCATCAACACGTGGAATTCGCTACACAGGATTTTTTTCAAGGGTAAGTTTGTAATGGTTTGGAAATTCTGAGCTTGCTTGTGTCACCCACCACAGTGGTCGGACACATTCCTGTTCTTAAACGGTAAATTATATACAAGCAATGACAGTACAAATGATTATAAAGTCAAAGAAACAAAACTATTATTTTAATTATATAAATTGTGTGATTTCTTGGGCCTTCTATTTGGAGTGTAAAACTATGGGAAGCAGAGGGCTCACCGAAGGGTGTAATATTTTTGTTTGGCAAGTGAAAATCGTAATTCACACGTGAAACATACTCGTTTTCTTTCATGCCTATTACTAAAGATCATTTTGTAGTGGAGAGATGGGGCGACAGAAAAAGATCCACCTCAGGAGCGAAAGGCACTGCGGACAGGCAATGAGCACATTTCCCGCTCTTATCTCAGGTAATAAGACAGAAATCAGTCCTGAACTGGACTGAACAAGAGCCCCCCACTACCTCAAGCAGGAGTTCCGAGGGGGGAAAGAATGGATAAAGGCTGGTATTCTTATTAATTTGGACTTTTACGTGGACACTTCCACTTCAGCCATAACGGAGTAACCAGAAATGAACTTCCCTTCCCACCATAAACAGAGATAAAGACAAAATAAACAACTACGTTCAGATATTGGACAACAGGCAGGGCAGGACGGTGATCCCCGAGATTAGGGACACAAACAAGGTGAGCCTCAGCTTTCTTCGTGAGACTTTCTGCACAACAGTGCAGACAGGGGGACCTCACCTAGAGCACAGTGATCTCCCAGAGGCAAGGCAACAGAAACTGGTGTTGGGGACCGATGAAGCATCTGGAATCTGTGGGGCAGAGTAATGGAGAAGAAAGTGCTACAGGGAGTAGGAACTCCGCAACAGTGAGGAGGGTTTCCCTTCAGTCTGAGGCTGAAGAGTAAGTTTTGCATGTGTAGGAAACCCTGAGAACTGGCCAAAGAACCTCCAGGGAGCTTTCAGCTTCAGATCCAATCTCAGAGCTCACAGAGGATGAGAGAACTTCCAGATCCAACCAGCCCGAGGGGAAAGCTCCTGCTGCACGCCCAGGCATTCCATAAGGACACCAGAGTCCAGCTTTTGGGGCGGGCCTCAGCTAGATTTAGATAAAGACTGCTGGAACCCCACCGGAACAAAACACAAAAGTCAGCCTCAAACTCACCAGCTGGTCCACAAGTAACTCAAGCACCTTCTTAAAGTCCAACGTTGTTTGTAGGAAGATAACAAAACCCAGAACTTGACAATAGAAAGCCCACCAAGCCCAGCATCTAATACAGAAGCACTTTAAAATCAAATTCTTGCCACAGAAAGATACCAGGTCCAGATGGCTTCACTGTTGAATTCTATCAGTCATTTAAGGAATAAATGATACCAAACCTTCACAGGCTCTTGAGAAAAAACAGCCACTTTATAGGAGGCTGGCACAAACCCAAAGAGCTTATAAGAAACGGAAACTGGGCAGACCAATATTCCCCATGAAAACAGTCACGAAAGCTTTAAGAAAATATTAGAAAATCAAATCCAAAAATATATATTAGCAGGCCATATATGCTTATAGAGTAGATATACACATATACACGTATAAATGCACACATATATAACACACATGCCAGTTTTTATATATTAAATTTTTATATATTAGTTGATCTGTACTTATGTATATTATACCTCATTTACAATTATAAAAACATCAATAGAACACACTAATTGGGAAAAAATTGCAAAGCCTGTATCTGATAAGGGATTTGTATTTAGAGTATATAAAGAACTCCTATGACTCAATAATAAAAAGACAAATAACCCAATTAAAGAATGGGTAAAGGATTTGAATAGCCATTTCTCTAAAGAAGATACAGACAAACGGCCAATAAACACATCAACAGATGCTCAGCATTACTAGTCATTAGGAAAAAGCAAATCAAAACCACACTGAAATACCACTTTACACACTCCAGGATGGATATAATAAGAAAGTTAATAACAAGGATTGCTAAGGATGTGGAGAAAGCAGAACAAAACTTACACACTCATGACTTGTGCACTGCTTGCAGGAACATAAATGGCGTACAGTCTTTGGAAAACAGTCTGCCAGTTCCCCAAAAGGATAAATACAACCTTATCACACAACCCAGCAATTCCGTTTGTTCCTTGAGATACACCCAAGGGACATGAAAACATACGTTCACACAAAATCTTGTACACAATGCTCATAGCAGCATTATTCATAACTGCAAGAAAGTAGAAACGACCTAACTATCCATCAACTAATGAATAAATAAAACGCAGTATACCCATCAAATGCTAATGTTCACAGTAGTGTTTCTGTAATAGTCAAAAGATGGAAACAATCCAAATGTCCACCAATGGACGAATGAATAAACAAAATACGGCATATTCATGCAATGGATTTGGCCATAAAAACGAATGAAGTAATTATATGCTATGACTTGGATGAACCTTGAAAATACTATGCCAAATGAAAAAGGCCAGTCACAAAAGACCACACAGTGTATGAGTCTGTTCATATGAAAGTCCAGAATAGGGAAACCTGTAGAGACAGAAAAGTAGACTAACAGTTGCTTTGGGCTGAGGCGGGGGGGAAGGGATGGGGGGGCATGGGGGGATGATAGCTAAAGGGTATGGGGTTTCTTTTTGAGATGAGGAAAATGTTCTAAAATTGTGGTAATGGTTGCCCATCTGTGAATATACTAAAAACTACTCAATTCTACACTTCAAATAGGTGAACTGTACGGGATATTATATCTCAATAAAGCTCTTTCCTTTTTAAGTGTTTCTTTTTAAGTGTCTTCCTTTTTAAGTGTTTCTTTAGTCTGTTATTGGAACTAGGGTCTATGTTGTCAGAGAAATGACACTCCCCGGGGCGGGGGCAGGTCCCTAAGCTACCCACGAAAGACCCGGGTCCGGACACAGCCACGCTCCGGAGAAATGCAAAGAGCTGCCCCGAAACCCAGCCTAAATCCTGTTTTCAGGGTAGAACAGATGAGGTCAGAAGTCAGGAAGCTGGCGGCACCCTGACCCAGCCCCGTCCCCAGGAAGACAGCCGCCAATATGGACAGGTCTGCTGGGGGGTGGGTCGAAGGTTCCAGAGGAGTGCGACCAGCTGCCGGCAGTCGCGACCTGCAGTGACCCCCCCCCCGCCCCCCGCAGCCTCCCAGCACTTCGAGCCTCAAGGGCACCGCCCATGCTGTGTCCAGGGCCCCAGCTAACCTTCAGAGCGCACTGAGCATGACCGGTGGGTGCCCGCCACAGGCTCGGTGAGGCGACTGCCGCGAGCCCCTCCCCTCCGTCGTCACGCACGCTCCTGCCTCCTGGCCCTTGAACTTGAAACTCCCCCCGACCACGCCGCCAGGTCACGTGCGCGAAGCCCGGAAGACGCGTGCACCGCGGCCGCTCGCCCGGTGCGCACGCGCAGCCCACGTGCTCAGCACCCCCAGGGCACCAGGGGTGAGCAGATGGCGAAGTCGCAGGTCATCTCCCGGAAGAAATCGGGCCAGGTGCAGTTTGTTGAGCAATTCCGGAGTGCCGTACAGCCTCCGTGTGGCCCCGATATTGCAGCACGGCTGACCTGACCACCCTGAGTTGGAAGAGGGCTCTCTCGGACTCCAGGTTCCCCAGGGTCCGACCCCGCCCCCCCCCGGGGGGGTCCTCCAGTTCAGTGTGGCGCTGTTGGCTGGTCAGGTGCTGTTTGCCTCTAGGGGCGGGTGCAGCGGGAAGGAGGGATGGGGGTGGTGGTGTGCTGGGCCTCTGCGCTGTATGGAGGAGGGAAGGGGGGGCATGCCCTACACCTGGACTCCGGGCCTGGCGTGGCCCTCTTGCTGCACCCCCAGTGGAAATGTTATTTGATAATAAAAAGGAATAAAGGAATGAAGTAATGATACATGCTGCGACATGAATGAATCTTGAAAATATGCTAAGTGAAAGGAGTCAGTATGGATTATGCAGACTGTGTATGATTCTGTGTATGTGAAATGTCCAGAATAGAAAAATCTGTAAAGACAGAAGATAGATTGGTGGTTGCCTCGGAATGGGGGAATGGGAAGGTGGGGGGGGGTAGTAGCGATAGCAAAAGGGTAAGGGGTTTGGGGGGAGTGGCAAGGAAAATGTTATAAAATTGATTATGGTGGTAGATGCACATATATAGTAAAAACCTGTGTGAATATAGTAAAATGAATATAGTAAATACCATTCTGTGAATATAGTAAAAACCATTGACTTGTATCATGTAAATGGGTGAGTTGCATGGTTTGTGAATTATATCTCAATAAAACTATGATAAATATTTTCAAAAAGTGGGTAAGAATGGAAAGAATGGAAAAAATGAGACTTTTCAGATACTATGCATGAGTCAATTGGGACAATCACTGTGGAAAGGACTTTAGGAGTACATAGTAAAATGAAAAAGTCACATACTCTCTGACCCAGAAATTTCACTTTTATGTGTGATCTGGAGCAGTACCACCCAATCCATGATTAGATGAAGAGCTTGTACCAGAATGTAAATCCGAGCATCACTGCCTTCCTTAAAAAAGTCTTGCTGTGAAATGCGAACTGCAGATTGTGCTTTGTGACATAGTTGGACTGCTCTGTTATAGACTTCCTTATCTTGCCATGGACTATGGCCAGTCTGTGGACCACACATCTAGAGAAACTTGCCCATGTGCAAAAAGAAATAAACAATTACAGAATGTTATGATGGTAAAAAATTAGGAGCCATCTAATAGTCCATCAATATTGAATGAATGGATAAATTGTGGAGTATTGATTGAATAGAATACCATATAGTCACCGGAAGGGATTTAATACATACCTCTATATAAATAGGTCTCAAAGTATGTAATTTTGTATAAAAAATACAGAATAATATGTCATTTACATGAATTAAAAAACATATAAATCAATGCTCTTTTATGCTCCCAGAAGTAAATGTGTGTGTGTAATTTTTTGATACGCTAGAAAATAATGCACACAATTCATGACCAGGGCCAGCTTTGGAGAAAGAGAGTTCAGACTAGGAATTGAGAACAAGTGGCTTCAGTTTTATCCATCATGCTTTATTATGTTTACTTTTTTTAAAAAAAGGAATCAAATGTGTCAAAAATATTAACATTTAATGCTAGGTGGAAGTTCATGGATACTTGATATATGCTATTTGTACTTTTCTGTATTTTTAGATTTCTCAAGAAAAACAATAAGGTGGCTATACTTTTAGTAAATGAAGGCTGCATGTTACCCAGATATCTGCTCCAGTTATATTGAGAAACGAAGTGTGAAACTCCACCATCTGCTAAAGAAATCTTGACATCGGTGGATAGCACAGAAACATCAAAGACTGACGTTTAAGCCAGATGACAGAGCAGATATAGTTGGAGACATGTGGACAACTGTAACCATTTGGGCAACAAATCCTGGAGACAAAAATCAGATTCCATCACAGAGTTGGGGAGGAGCATCTAGATCTCTAAGATGAAAGTATCAAAGATATTGATTATGGCTTCATATATGACTTTTCATTAATTTTTCTGCTGGGTGAGAATAAAGAGCTCTGGAGCCGAATAAAACTTGTTAAAAGTGCAAGCTGTTCTGAGGAATCCTTATGTCTATTCCAGTCTGTTATTACAGGATTAAAGTGTTAAGTGTGAGCAGGAACCCAGCAACATATGAAGAATCACAGCTTAAGCCCCCCCCCTCCCCACTAGCCGTGAATTGTTTCTCTGACTCATCTTTTGTACAGAGAAATTCATTAAAAGGCACTTGCATGACTGTGAGGTTATATCCTTGCTGAACATGTGCTGGAGGCCTGCTGAGGGCTGACTGTGGTGCAAATTTCTGCAAGTAGGTGCTTGCTGTGGAAGTCCTTCCCCTGGTAAATAGTGCCCCATTTAAGAAGTAATTGTGCAATCATGCCGTTAGTTTTTTCCATTAAAATAAAATCACATACACTTACGTTCTAATTCTATCCCCTGATTTAAGGCAGACAAATCTACAAATTATAAGTCACAACACTGATCCCTAAGAGTGTGTAAATATTAGAACTTTTAGATAAAATTTGGGGCTGGCGCAAAACACCTTTATAATGAATCTTCAGTGATTTCCAGTTTCAATGTATTACAGAGCAGTGAGCCAAAAAAGGTTCTTCTGAAGTACCCTATCCCTCTAGATATTTCATTGTTTTCTCAAATTTTCACACTTGTTTTGCCTATTCGTTTTTACATGGTGGGTTTTTTTGTTTTGCCTTTTTTTTTTTTTTTTTGGTATTTTTGAAGACTTACCTTCACCAAGTCTTTTCAACAGAGTGTTCAAATTAATTTTCAGAGAAATATATCTTTTGCCCATGCACATTTTCCTGGTTTGTGTAAGCTTGAATTGAATTGCACGATTATGACACACACCACTGGCACAAGTGGTTCGAAGTGATTCTTGGTGAGTACAGCCTAAAATGATGGGAGAAGCCAGATGGAGTGCTGAAGAACACCCCAGAAGAGGGCTGCCCAAGAGGTGCAGTGGGCATTTTGCAGAGCAAGGGACATGCTGCTTAATATGAAAAGCTAAGGCATGGAAGTTGTTAAGAGCGTTCATCTAATGTCAGATGAGTTGATGCCAAAGCCATTTAAAAGATGATTAAAATTTGCTCTGTGGACTAGGAAGAAAACTCTTCCAGATGAGGGGCCAAGTCTTGCAGAGATACAAAACTCTTAAATAGGACTATATTTAGGGGAATCTGAATTTTGAAAATGTATCCTAATAAAGGTTATTTTGAACAAGAAATTGCTTTTCAGAGATAGTTAACTAGGATTATCAACCCAGGCTTTATTAAGGTGATTAGCTAAGGTAATTAATACTGTTGCTATATGCATGAACCTATTATTCAACATACCCTTTATGCAGAGTTAACATTTGACTTTGCATGGGGATAAAAAGAAAGAAGCAAGAGAAGAAGGGGAATGGAGGGGGGCAGGGAGCTACATAAATTGATTCAAAGCAAAAACTTTGTACAAGAAAAATTCTTACTTGCATGGTGCCATACCCTGGTATATTTATCTAGAGGTCTTTCACTTCGTTAAAGTTGAAAGAACTTTAGAAATAATTTTGTTTGTTCACGTATATATTCACCCCATCACCCACATATGTGCATGCAACACATATATATTCAATCCCTTTAAAATACAATTTATTTGAAAATATGGTCATAAGATTTATCAGAAACTCATAGTGTCAATATAATTTTATTGTAAAAATGATCTGTATATTCCAGGACCATAGTCAAATTTTCATGAGGAGCCTTTCCTCCCGAAAAATAGTATTTCAATTGAGGGCTCACAAAATTTATAAAATTATTATGGCCAAATCACTAAAAAAGCTATTAAAAAGTAAAGATCATCCCTTCATTGAAAGTTTTTCTTTAATTCAGAGTTTATAATTTTGTTATTCCAAAGAAGGGAAGGGCATGAACTGATTGAAAACTTACTGTACAGATTAGTAGATTTCTTAGGTTTTTCTAGCAAATTCTTCTCTTCCAATGCTTAAATTCCCCTGTCAGAAACCTTTCTCATGTTTTAAAACACCTAGTTTCTGTAGTGGGTTTTAGCAGGTCCATTTCAAACCATACAGAAATATTTGCTCAAAAACCATGGAAACAATAATTTTTGCTTTTACAGTTTTCTTTATTGCATCTCAAGAAGATCTGTTTTCATGCTTTCCTCAATTATTTATAGATAAATAATAGTTTAATTAGTAGCAAAATAAAACATGCACATGCTCTTGAAAGTTAAAATTTCCAATGAGGAAAAATAGAGATCTTCTGTCCTTTCGTTTAAAAATCTTTAAGCCATTTTTACAGGAACTTACATCATGTTTGAAGATACAGTGTCATCATGTTATTTGTTCAATTCGTAGATTTAGGTATCTATGGGTTCTCATAATAATAGATGAGAATCTAGTCCTCTACCACCTCTCTCTCCATTTTCCCAAAATACCACAATTCTTCATTAAGTCAATATTCATAGTTTCTATTATTACGACTCATAAATATTCACAAGGGAACCACATTGTGCAATCATGACACTTTTCTGCTTGCACATCTTTCTGTTTTCCTGTCATTAACCCTGCCTTACCTTATTTTTTGTTTGCTGAGTTGGCCATGTCTGTCCAACGAATTTTTCTTTAAACTCTCCAGGAAAACAGTACAATTCCTCTAGCTAAACACCACTGCTTTTGCTTTGGGGGCATCCCTCTTGGCGACCTCTGTTGTCCTGCTCCAGGATGGAAGAGCTATGCTCAGATCTGTTGACCAGCTCTCCTCCGGGGACTTACCATTACCTTATTGGTGAGCGCCATTTGCCTCTCTCTCCCAAAGACTCTCTTCCTTGGATCCCAGGTCTTTTCTCTGAGTACACTCCCTTGCTTTTGTTCCCTTCCACCTGGAGTTTCCTGAGAAAGGTGCACAAGAAGTAAACCTTATGAGACCATGAATACAGGAAAATAATATTGTTCACCTTGACACTTGTTTTCCAGGTTGGCTGATATAGAATTGTATTGTAGAAATAGTTTCCTCCACAAGTGTTCATTGAAGGCATGGTTTCCTTGTGTTCTAGTTTTCAGTGTTGTGAAGAAGACAAACGCCATTACACTTCCTAAAGTTTTGAATGTAACTGATTTTCTTTTCCTCTCTGTTAGTTTTAAATTTTTTTTGAAATATACCTAGTGTTCTGAAATTTTTGATGATGTATCTTATTAAGTTCTAATTTTCTTCAGAGTTTTAGGTATTTAATGACCTCTTTCAATCTGCAAACCTCTGTCCTTCTGTTCTGGAACTTTTTTGTAATACCCTCCCTTCTATTGTCTCTTTTTCCTCTGTAATTCTCAATAAGCAGATGTTGGATTATCGTTAGGAATACACTCAGACTATCCACAAACAAGAATACAAAAATTAGGATTTTTCTTACATAACAGGGCACGTGGAATAGAGGCTCAATGATGCCCAGGGGCTATCTGTTTGTAAGATTCTTGGACTTTTCTTCATCTGTGTCACCTTTTTAATAAGGTGCTTTCCTGATGGAAAAGGAGGAAGGGAAATGGGTGAAGGACCATTGTAGTTCAGGGACCCAACTGCTTTTGTTTGGGGACCCCTGAGAGTCAATACCTGCATGACTTTTCTCTGAAAGCTAGAAGTTTCTCCAATACTAAAGGCCATGTGCTCTTTCCAAGAATCTCAAGTGAAAGGTGATGGAGGGAAGGGTGGAGTATGATGGGATGAAGCTGGAGAGGTGAACTAGAGCAGGACCATGCAGGATCTTGTGCTAGAAGATCCTGTAAATGCAAAAACTGAACAGCGCATGATCCCTGTCTTCTGGCGGGTTATAGTCTATCTGAAAGAATTGTTATGAATCGAAGAAATCTTGATAAAACATAGTCCATGCTCTTAACTGCATTATTTTCCATTAAACAGTCTTTAAAGAAAAGGAACTATTCTCAGACCTCATAGTCACCAAAATATAGCCACTATCGTCAAAGACTCTTCTATAATCCATAGCTCTGGAGCAAATGACGTGCAAGTCTTCAAGCTAATCCCCACTGCCTACTGGTTGACCAGACACCTGAAAGGTATAATTCCAACAGGGGATCATTTTTATCACAGCTCCTCTTTATATGCCATAAGAGAATTGGCTCAAACCCTTGACTGGGTACAGGGGCTATCTAATTCAGGAACAACAGTACTGCTGCATCAGCCCTGGACCGGCTGCCTCCAGAGTCCTTTTCACATGAGAGAAAAATAAACTATCTTTTCTAGGTCAAAGTTATTTCTGTCTTCTATCACACACTACTGAATCTAATCCTGTGTGATATACACATAAAGGCTTTCCTTAGCTGGTGAATACTGAGTATGTGATATGTTTGAATATATACAAGCCAATTAATTAAAATGTTCTGAAAATAGATTAGAAACAAAAATTACCTTCGGAGCAAATAATTTGTTTAGTAACACTACTCCAGATTTCGGCAAATATTGAGAGTTTCAATTTCATAATATAAAATTTCTTAAGATCTAGTCACTTTTTTTTTAAAGATTTTATTTATTTTTGACAGAGAGAGAGAGTGTACAAGCAGGGGGGAGCAGCAGGCAGAGGGAGAGGGAGAAGCAGTCTCCCTGCTCAGCAGAAAGCCCAATGCGGGGTTCGATCCCAGGACCCTGGGATCACGACCTGAGCCGAAGGCAGACCAACTGAGCCACCCAGGCACCCAAGATCTATTCACTTTTAAAAGATTCAGAAATGGATTTTTTTAAAGACAAGGAATAAATGTTCTATATTCCAGAAGTTAAGCTTTACCAGGCCAGGAATTTTTACCCATTTTATTTAATAATGTCTCCCAAGCATCTCTCATGTAGTGAGAATTCAGTAAATATTTGTTGAACAAATGAATGAGCATATGTAGCAGTGTTGAATTATCACCAGGGTCAAGCAGCAGTTTTGCTTCATGACCCTATTAATATAGATTCGGTTATTACATACCTAAATTTTTACAGATATATATATATATATAATGAAAATATATGCACATAGAATATATCCTTATTTTAAATTATCATTTAATATATATTTTAAAGTTGAATGTAATTTAAAGGTGAATCATCAAGGCAGGTTTTCCTCATGGAAAACACAGTATAAGCAAAGGCTAAGGAATAAAAATACCTGATCAGCTCTGTAATTCAGAGCCTTGTAGGTCCTTAGAAGTGCCCAGAATATCTGGGCAGTGGGGTGGGGACAACACTGAAAGTTTAACTAGGGTAGAGACAGGACCACATATGTGAGGCTGATGGCCATGTCAGGAACGGGTTCAAAGGAGGCCAGGGGACAGGTGGAAGGCCCACTTTATGGAAGGACAAGAGAAGGGGGTGGGATTGAGAAATATTTGGAAGACAGTCCATCAGACTTTGTGATTGATTGTAGGATCAAGGTGAAGGATAGGAAGGCATCAAGATCCCTGGGCAATCCCTGGATGGCTTATAGGACCATCCATTGAGACAGGGGAATAAGAAGAGACTGGGGGTGAGGATGTGGTAATGAGTTCAATTGTAAACAGGATGCTTAGAGGATATCCAGTTACAAATGTTTTGAGCAGTCAGATAAATGTGAAGTTTGCTGTAGAAAGTTACCTATAAATATGGACAAAAATTGCCAGGCACATATGTACACACACATATTCTTATTCATAGCTACATGTAACTATTCATGTGAAGATGCAGTTTATCTTTCATACCTATATAGAGATGAATTTATCAGTAAATATTGTTTATATAACTTTGCATGAGGACTGAGTGCATGTTTACGTATTGGATTTATATGTACGGAATGGGGATAACTCTGTATCTGCAACTTTATCTGTATGGAGATATTTCATAGATATAACACATACGTCTTGATAGTCTAAAAGGTTAGAATAGATGTCAGTATATTCTAGATTGTTACCTCTGAAAAGTCACCATGGTAAAGAGAAATTGGTACATCCTTATTCGAAATGCTGAAATTCAGTATTCTGAAAAGCTCTTTGATTAAACCCAAATAGAAAAGATGAGAAGTTCACTCAAAAATATGGAAGGAAAGAAGAGAGAACCACTTTGGTAGAATGAGTTGGCTAACACGAGAATGCTGACCAGAGGCTAAAGCTTCTAAGTCCATACACCAGGCTTCATCTAGGACCCAGTGACTCCGGGATCCTATGTCCTCCATCTGGGTTAAGTCAGGGGAGCAAGTTTTGGTTGCCATGTTGTGCAAATTATTTTTAAAAGCAAGCGACTTTCAAAAATATTTGCATTCTTTGACAAGCATATTTTCTGTATCCGATATAGGGTCAAAATTACTATTAAATTCTAAGGGAAAACAGGGAGGAACCTCTCATGAGCCTAGAAGCAGAGTCACCTGGCTTTAAAAACTGCTTTTTTTTTTTTTTTTTGAGTTTTCTACGTGTCAGCCACATCGGACAAGGAAGATTGTGTTATGTCCCCACCTTGTGGCTATAGCATGAACCATTAGGCATAAAGCACTGAAATCCATACCGGAAATATTTATTTTCACTGATTTAACCTAAAATTTTTTGTCCAAATCATCACCCTTCCATCAGACCCCTCACCTGCATCTGCTATACCCCCCCCACACACACATACACACACACAATAATTATGAATGACCTCGCCTAGCTGTAGCATTTCCAATTTTCAGTGGGCTAAGATTAATACTTCAAGCAGAGTGCAATTTGGAATATAAAGTTCAAAAGGTTATCTTAAATAACTCCTCTACAAGTTTGGTTTGGTTTTTTTTTCCATTCTCCTTCTCCCCCAAAAGATGTCTCCTTTTTTTTTTTTTTTTTTTTTTTTGAAAACGTAGGAATTAACTAGCTGAGTTTTGGAGTATTTGAAGCTTTCACCTTCTCAAAAGCTGAATCCCTGACTTACATGAAATTTCTACATTGGTGGCCATGTACATGACTAAAAAAGTTTTAAATTCTCACCTCTTTGGCACTGACCAACTACTGTGCAAATCAGGCACCCCTCAATCTTCGTTCTCCCTGGGCCTCACCTCGCTTCAAGGGTAGTGACGGAAAGAACGTGGGGGCAGGCACCATCTGGTAGATCAATTGCAAAGGCTGTAGTAATGTGTCCACCATGCTCATTGATCACTATATACTAAATAAAAATAAAAGTAGCATGAAAATGAAATATTTCTTTGAGAAAGACATCAGGCTTTGAGATGCAGATCGTTCATGATACCTGAGAATGTGCAGATTATGTTTTGCTCAGATCCATTCATAGAATCTTCTGAGATCAGCAAAGGACAAGATATCTGTAGTTAATGCAGGATGAGTGATATGCCTTGGTTGTGGCAATGGGGAGGTTAGGGGTAGGCAAGGCAACAGCACAAGTTTGTATTTAAAAAAGAAAACGGAAATGATTGTTTTGTCATACAAAACAGACTATATAGCTTGGAAGGAAACTCTTTCTGTATGGCAGCTGTGAATCTTTAGGAGGGAGGGAAGATGCTGAGGTCTTTATGCTTTCTCAGGATGAGCCAAGCATTAGAGCTATATTGAAAAACTTATTTGAGAAGGGAGGCCCCTCTGCCCCCTTAGACTCCCCATTTAAAACCTTCATCAGATTGGAGATATGCTGGAAAGTGGGTTGGTGCCAGATCCAAAGACAGTGATTAGACCACAGAAATGATCATAACACAGAAGAAAAAATGTCGACCTCAAACGATTTCTTGTGCAGTTTGGAAACATGAATAAGGGCTATTATCAAAATATTTTTATATGTTATTATTTTATTAATAATAAATGTTAAAATAAGTGTCAAAACCTCTCTAGGATGATGGTTTCATGGGACAGACCTCCTTGAGACCAAAGCTGTTACGAAAGTTATTTTTTAAAAACGTTTTCCATTTCATTTTTTCACCCCAGAGGTAATCAAGACTTTGTATAAACAAATAAGTTCAGGTATGGATAGAGAGGGACGTGCGAGTCTTCTCTGTGTAGAGTGAAGATGTGATGTGGAGTGGGGCTCCTGGAGTGTGATTGGAGCACACAGCACTTTCACAGTCTGCCTTGGCCAGTTGGTGACGGTGGCCTCAAAAATCCTCTGCACAAATACTCAGCCTCTGCGGGCATCGCAGGGCCTGACACTAGGGAGCAGACTAGCCTCCGTTTATGCACGAACCTTCCGGAAACAGGATTGAGACTTCAAATAATTGTTTGTAGACCTGATGAAAGAAGCAAGAAACCTGAAAAAGAAACCAAAAATTTGGCAGCCCGTTAAATTAAAAATAAAAAAACAAAGGAAAGCTGGGCTGTGATTTTTTCTTTCTTTCTTTCTTTTTTTTTTTGCTCAATTCAATAAAAACACTGACAGCTAAACGTACGTATGTATATGCGTATGAACAAAACACACCAGTGAGGTAGGGCTTAAGAAAGGAGATCCCGGTACAGGACGAGCAAGGTGAAGGAGCCAGGCAGCAGGGCACTACCCCACAAAAGACAGCCTTATGACTGATGTCAGTGTGGCTGGAGGACAGTGTCTCAGGGGTGAGTGGCCACATGAGTTTAGAAAAGTAGACAAAGTCATTCTTGCAAGATCCTGTAGTCTAGAGATGTCCAGGTGTTCCCCTCTCCTGCTGTA
Source organism: Eumetopias jubatus (assembly GCF_037043125.1). Lineage (NCBI taxonomy): Eukaryota > Metazoa > Chordata > Mammalia > Carnivora > Otariidae > Eumetopias > Eumetopias jubatus. The sequence continues at coordinate 180,813,925 of NW_028274809.1, read as the reverse complement.
TGGATGCCTTTGTAAACGGCACAGGTTCCTTGGGGAAAGGACAGGGTGATATTGATCAGACAGGAAGCATCGCTGTGGCCCCTGTTGGAGTGAGAACATCTGGGTAGCTTGATAAATGGAGTTCTGGTCCAGACCAGCTCTCAGTGGGTCCACGGATCACAGTGCTCATTTTCTCAGTCATCAAAGGTATAACTGAAATGGACACAGGTAGGTCAGAAGGAAAAAGGAGGGGAGAAAGCTGTACCTTGGAAAATTTAAGAATAAGAAAGCTGGTCTGACTTCCAGACAAGTATTGCCAGAGGTACACAGAGAGATGGCATAATGATAGAGTCATTTCATCAGAAGAACATGAACGTATATGCCCAATAACGGAGCTTCAGAATACATGAAGCAAAAATCGACAAGACTAAAAGGAGAATAGAGAACATACGATCAAAATTCGAGACTTAACACCCCCCTCTCAGAACGTGGTAGAACCAGGCAAAAAATTGGAAAAGATATGGAAGATTTTAACAACATTACTCATCTTGCCTTACACTCACAACAGCAGAACATTGAATCTTTTCCAGAGCACATAAAATGTTTGCCAAGAGAGACAATGTGCTGGTCCATTAAATAAATCCTAAAGCATTTCATAATATTACAGGGTATGCAACTAAGTTAAAAATAAATGACAATAGTATATGTTTATTTAAAACCCAAATATTTGGAATCCACTGGTCAAGGAAGAAATCTCAAAGGAAATTGGCACACGTTTTGAATAATGATAAAAAGATAGTATATCGAAAATTGAGGTATATAGCTAACATAGCACTAGGGGGTCAATGCTTATATTAGAAAAGGAGATAAATTTCAAATCAATGATTTCAATGCACCTTACAAAGCTGGAAACAAAATAGCATCTTTATTATTATTTTTTTTAATGTAGGCTCCGTGCCTAGCATGGAGCCCAAATTGGGGCCTGAACTCATGACCCTGAGATTGAGACCTGAGATCAAGAGTTGGACACTTAGGGGTGCCTGGGTGGCTCAGATGTTTGGGTGTCTGCTTCCAGCTCAGGTCATGATCTCCAGGTCCTGAGACCAAGCCCCATGTCTGGCTCACAACTCAGTGGGAAGTCTGCTTCTTCCCCTGCCTCTCCCCCCAGCTCGTTCTCTCTCTCTCTCTCAAATAAATAAAGTCTTTTAAAAAAAGAGTTGGACACTTAACCAACTGAGCCACCTGGGTACCCCCAAAATAGCATCTTAAATCTGAAGGATTAGATATGAAATAGTAAAAATAAGAGCAGAAATCATTGAAAAAAGGAAAAGGGCGACAATAGAGAAAATTAAAACCAGAAGACAGTTCTTTGAAAAGATTAATAAAATTGATAAATAGTAGTACTCAGGAAAAAAGAAAAAAACAAAAATGATAAATATCAAGAATGAAAGTGCATCTCACTACAGATCGTACAATACTAAAAAGATAGAAAAAGGGAATAGTATGAATAACTTCATGCCAATAGATTTAATAAACTCCAACGAAAAATAAAATTTCCCAAACCTGATGCAAAATAAATAGAAAATTTGATTTAGGAGATTGAATTTGCCATCAATAACTTTCCCACAAAGAAAACTTCAAGTAGTTTCACTGGTGAATTCTATCACACAGTTAAAGATGAAATCACAGCAATTCTGTACAAACTCTTATAGAAAATAGAAGAGGAGGAACACATTCTAACTCATTTTACGAGGCCACCATCACTTAGCTACCAAAACCTAAAAAAAAAAAAAAAGATTTTACAGAACAGAAAAATTATAAGCCAATATCCCTCAAGAAGTGACAAGTGAAAATCCTTAACATAATATTAGCAAATTGAATCCACAATATAAAAACAGGCATACTTAGGGAATGTGCATACTTTTAGTACCTCGGTATATAGCACATATAGCAGCTTTAGTATATATAGTATCTTTGTATAATACTTTTTTACTAAAAAAGTATTCCTTTTTATCTGAAATTCACTTTTAACTGGGAATTCTGTATTTTTACTTGATACATCTGGTAACCCTATGAGTTCAAGATGCCTGGAGACTTCCAAATAGTAACATTCTTTAGGCAGTTGGAATGTATGGGTTCACCATGCAGTTTCAACGATTTGTGACCTAGGAATTAAGAGATATGATTCTGAATATCAGTTTAAATTGAAGAGTATTCTTTGTTCCCCTCCTACCAGTGAGGGTCACCCTCTAGGTGTCTTCCTACTGCCAACCACTTTGACCAAAACATAGCCCATATCCAGAAGCAAAGGTTGATGTCATATCCTTATTGTCAAAGGAGCTTCTGAAATCATAGGACCAAGTTAGAAAAGTGTACTGATTGGTCTTGGAAAAGTGCTCCATGACGACATCTTGAAATTTAGGTGGAATATATTTCCTGACTACCTTAGGAAACAGAATTTACTAGAATATGTTAACACTTCCAAGGAAGAGTTATTTTTAAAAATCCAAATAATTGATGCCTCTAAAGACAATTATAATTAACAAGTATCCTATCACTTGCTTATGGAATCATAAAAATAATTAATGATTTTACCTTGATATTGCTGACAGCAGTGATCATGGCAACTTTCTAAAGTAGTAGGATTTTTTTTTTTTTAGGGGGGAAAAAGTGTACAAAGGTCACAGCAGTATTTTTCTGGTTTGCCAGGGTTGTTTGGTGCATTCCTTCTGCCTTTAGGGTGAAGGCAGGGTCCAGAGCTGTCCATGCCCTGTTACATCTGCATTCCCAGACCCAGCAGAGATAGATGCTCAGAATGCCTTTGTGTGAGTCTCATTTCCATTGCTTTTGGTCCCACCTGCCCTGAAGGTCTTCAGCCTCTGCAAATTCTCTCCCAGTTATTTCTAGGCATTACTAGAATGTGCCTCGCATGTGCACGCAAACAAGTTCTATTCACTCCCATCCTGCGGCTCTGGCTATCTTCTAGCGCTCACGCTCTGGTTGAGCCCTGCTGGCTAACTGGGATGAGAATGATTCTGCCCTGACTGCAGAGGAGCTCCTTCCCCCCACATTCCTCAGCCTCCCTGAGGTATCAGGTTGTCTGAAACCCTCTCTGTTCTCTGTAGAAGTGGGGAGATATGCTCTCTCTCTCTCTCTCTTGCATAATTCTTTGTCTTCATGCCAAAGCAACATGGTTGTACCCAGTGATTTTCAGAGATTTTAGTAAAATAACTCTCACATTCTCCATCATGTTTATCTCCTGTGGATGCTAAACATTCCTGCTGAGAGGCAACAGTGACATCTGCTGGTAAAGGGAAACACTTCCAGCCACAGCTTTTTTTTTTGTTTTTTTTCCCCTTTTCTTTCAGAGTTTATGAAACTCTACAGAGTCAGGTCAAGACAGCACTGACCAATAAGAACAGATCTAATCCCTGACTGACCATAATCATTTTATTTTTAAAGTGTTGTATATTTTTACTGTCTAGCATATGCTATTCACTATCTCAGTAACTATAGGAGATTCTAACCAAAATGCGTGAACAACTCAGGGAATTGCCCAGAGGGTCCCACATTTCTAAGATTACTTAAAATTGAAAAATATTAATTTACCAGCTGCTTTGGTACCATGTAGAGCAAATGTCCATTTCCAGTTCTAGAAAGACACAAAACAAACAAATGAACAACAAACCTGTATCACACTCAACTATGGTGATGTAGAATTCCTGATTAGACGTGTGGACTCCTAGAGCTGTGGAGTCTGGATTCGAATCCCAGCTGTGCGAAGTAACAGCTATCACCTTGGGCAAGCAACTGCATTTCTCTGTGGCTCAGTTTTCTTATCTACAAAGTAGGGATAAAAATAATAATACTTACCTCATAGCATTGTCATGAGGATTAAATGAGCTAATATGTGCAAGGGCTTGGCATGGTCCCTAAGACATAGTAAGGACTCTATGAGTTTTAAGTACTATTATCTTATTTAAATAGTGTTATCAACTGTTTCATAGCAATCCGGATTATCTGGAGAACATGTGTGGGTGAAATAAAGAAAATAAAGAACTCCAGAAATGTTACGTATATCATCTGAAGCAACATGAAAACAAAATGAGTCTGCCAGGCAATCCTAAAATTCACAAACCTTCTTGCAAATGTAAAACTAGAAAAATTTTTTGCTGTTTTAAAAGTTTTACAAATTGTTTTCTTTTTACTGACCAGTGGATATACTGAAAAAGATCAAGAGAAAAAATAGAAAGTCATGTTTGTGCATGAAGACAGAGTTCTGTTTCTTTTAGAATTCCAAGTGAATGCTTTTTATAATTTTAAAGTAGCTTTATATTCTCAAGTTGAACAGATATTAAATCTTATCTTCAATACAAACACATCCTCAAGACCAGCCTATGTTAAAGGGCATCATTTGAATCACATTAATGGAAACTTCACCTAATACCAAAAACCACCGCAGTAGTGTTTTGAGAATTGAAACATGGCATGAATTAAGAATTGATTAGAATATTTTGTCCCCTACAGTAAGAGGGGAAAAAAACAACAACACATTGAGAACTATTACCACAATAACAGTCACCCAAGGTTAGTACAGATTTAGTCTACACATCCTCATTGTTTTAAAACAGAGGTTCATTGGGGTTAGACCACCGACTTTTGGTTTTGGCTCAGGTCGTGATCTTGGGGTCATGAGATGGAGCCCCGCGTTGGGCTTTGCGCTCGGTGCGGAGTTGGCTTAGGTTTCTCTCTCCTTCTGCAAGTGCGTGTGAATGCGCACTCTCCCTCCCTCTCGCTCTCAAAAATAAATAAATAAGTCTTTTTTAAAAAATAAAATAAAACAGAGATGCACATACCTTGGTGGCAGAGCTATGTTGGGGGTACACAGACTCACAGGGAAACAGCAGTGTCTTGTCAACACTTTTTAGAAAAGTCAACAGTGTAGGTAATGTTTCTTTTTTTGGTATTTTTATTAAACATACGCATGAATAAAGTTAGCAGAATTCCATGTCTCCATTTTATCTAATGGAATGATTCAGGTCATTTTCAGAATTACTTTGAAATATTAAACTGATATAAGAGGAAAAACAGTGATGCCAATTTATACTAAAGTGACTTTAAGTCTGTTTCAGGTTTAAAAAAGAGAGAGAGAGAGAGAGACAGCCTATCAAAAAAACACTTTGATTACTCCAATGTGCACAATATTTGCAGAAAAGCATAGAAGTCAAGTTCTTGGTGTTTTGCTATTTTTTTGCTTTACATATGAAATGATTTTAATCAATTTGTAAAGAATTTCCTGGTGAAATACTGAAGTATGTGAATTTGTTGTCAGGTTCTAATTAAAGTCACTTTCAAATTGGAAAAAGAGGCAGGTATCTGCAGGCAGGGCCCATTAGTGACGGCAAGCCCGAGCATCAAAACTCTCCAGCAGTCACGGCTTCGTCCATTGGAAATGGTCTTTTTTGATCTGGAGGGTATATAGCAAAGGCTAGTAAAAATGGAACAGTTGGCAAAACTTTTTAAAAAGCAAGCAAAAATAACCCCAGATGGAATGCTCGGCTAAGCACAGGTCATCAGTTCCCTGGCGCGTTCTGCCCAGCCTGCAGATGCCAGGAGTGAGCTGTTAGATTGAGGGCAGATACAGCTCTATAACAAATAGGATCAAAAGAGAGAAATAACTAAAATACTATGTAATTCTACCTCTTATACATAACTTTAAATATATACAATACATATATAATACCCATGTGATATATACACACATACCCCTAGAGTATTTTACATATATGATATATGTGTGTATATAAAAACATATATAATATATAGAGTATTATCTATATATTATGTGTATAGCTTATATAACTAAATTACCATAACCTTGAAAACCTCAATGAAAAAGATAAATTTCTAGCAAAAATGATGTTTTAATGACACAGCAAGAAATCAAAACAGAAAATACAAATGGGCTGAAAGACCATTTTAAATATTGTCCTAATGACCAAAAACACCTGCCAAAAAGTTTGTACAGGTGCATCCCATGAAGCTTTTCTTTTTAATTTTTTTAAAGATTTATTTATTTATTTGAGAGAGAGAGGAAGTGCCAGCACAGGGAGGGGCAGAGGGAGAGAGAAAATCTCAAGCAGACTCCATGGAGCCCGCCCGATGTGGGACTCGATCCTAGGACCCTGAGATCGTGACCTGAGCCACCCAGGCACCCTCCCACCAGCTTTTTGAAGAACGGATAATCTTCACGGTCTTCTACAAAAATAGAAATCAAGTGTTCTTTGTACTATTCCATGCAGCCATCTTTGAATCTCTACTAGTGAGAACAAGCAACACGAATTCTCATATGGAAGGTTTATCCCAATGTTCCCTACAACTAGTTGCTTAGAGTCTGACTCATGCATCCATATCCAGGGGCCTAACACCAGCCTGGGTTTATGTGTCCTTTACTCAACCCTGGTCCAGTTGAAGGTGTGAATCCTTGTCCACACCCTGAGTCAGAGCTGCTGACCCAACTAAAGCCAGTGGGTGAGACCACAACCTTCTGCATCTATCAGATTTTATTCAGATACAGTTCTTGATCTGCAGACAGACATCCTGAGAGGTTTTGTAGCAGGAAGGTTTTAAGGAACCCTAATTATTTCAATAAACTGCATGTATGTCCTACACCAGCTCAGTCTAACATCCATAATGTACAGCAGCAGCAAGGATCACCTACCAACCCGGAAAGTGTGGGTTGAGTTCTTGCTAATTCATTCAATGCAGATGATTTTCAAGCGGTCTTTTTTTGTAAAACATGCACATCAGCTAAACCAACTTACAGCTGTAGCCTGCAGAAGATGCATGCTAAAATATTGCCTGAACCAGGCGATTTTCCTATTATAAAATTGTCCTTGGCCTCAATTCACCTAGATATGTAATGTAAGACTGCTATTACTATCTGTTAAAATGCTTTTGAAGTTATAAACATTTACTCATTCCTTCCACAATCTTTTATATGATCCATTATAGATGACACTAAGTTCATGATGTGAGGGAGAAACTGACGAATAAGACAGAGGAGGTCCTTGCTTTTATGGGATTTGGATGCTAATGGGAGAAGACAAATAAATAAATAACAAATAACACAGTTTCATGTAATAAATAAAATAAAGAAAAGAAGCAAGGTAATGGGAGATTCGATGGGCCTGGGGGTAAGGGGGAAGGTTAGATAGAATGATATGGGAAGACTTCTTGAAGGAGGTGGCATTTGAACCAAAACCACCTGTTGAGTACTGAGAGTCATGGGAAGATCAGGCAAAATGAATTCCAAACAGAATGATCAACAAACCTAAAGGGCCTACATTTGAAATGAGCTTGCTGTGGTCTAGAAACATCAACAAGGCCAGAGTGCATGGAGGTAGCAAATGAGGTAGATGATGGTCCAATCCCACACGGCCTTGTGAGCCAAGTCATGGGATACTGAGAAAGATTGGGACACAAAATAATGTGTTTTGATGCCAGCTTATTTTAAGAGAATTTATTATTACTTACAAATTATTACAAGGAAGAAATGTTTCTTAGAGTTCTTCCTAGGTTTAAAAGAATCTTCTATAGTCCTTTTACATGAGGTCTCCCTAGAGATAGAGGAGAGAGGTCAGAGTAAAATAATGATACAAGACTAGTGGGCAAAATCCATCTCCCATGACAAAATCAGTTAACAACTTCAGGTGAACGAACATAGCTTTTTTTTTTTTTTTTAACAACAAAATGATCTTACAAATGTGATTTCTTATAGCAGACATTTTTAGTCTCAAGGACACATTTCAACAGAGTCCTGGCACTGTTAAGGACCCTTTCAGGATAATAGGTGAGCTCTTTGACCTCCTCAGCAAATAGATGGATGCTCACCCTGGAAGACCAAAGAATAAGCAGAGACATCACTTACATTTGTGGGCAACTAGTATGTATATATATTAGCTACATTTTCCTCTTATTTACCTAGCAACAGGTGATGCTGGTTGAATAGTTTGTCTTCTTTCCATTCTTTCTAGATTTCTTATTAAACTCTGAAGGGAGACACATGGCTTCCAGCTTCAGCTACATTTTTTGAATGAGCAAGTGTGGGGTTCATAATTTACTCTTCCTACAGAAAGTTGATTTTATTCTAGGTGTAGCAGAAAGCCATTGGTGGTTTCTGAAGGAGGAGAGCAATATCACATAATTCATATTTTAAAAAGAACATGATGACTGCTGTCTGTAATGTGGATGTTGGAGACTAGGAGTGAAAACAGAAACACTGATTAAGAGGTTGTGGAAGCCTACTAGATGTCAGAGGAGGGGCTCAGATGCAGGTGGGTGGAGTGGCAATCAACGATCCGATTTGGTAAGCATTTTGGAATTGGAGCCAACTACTGGTGGGTTGGGCGGGCACCTGGGAGAGGCAGTAGAAAGAGTAGAATCATGAGTTTGGTGTTTGAGGTCTGAGCAGTTGGATGGTATGAGAGTGAGATGGAGAAGATTTTGCAGGCGTGCTGCAGAATCAGAATTTCTGTTGGGTGTCTGGAATGTAGAGTGGTCCATGAGACATCGTGATGGAGACAATTAATAGGTAGTTCATTATAGGCGTTTGGTAACGAGGGTCAATTTCCGGACAGATGTGAATTAATTCTGTGGGACTGAATGGGATTTTTCTAGGGAGAGAGTGTGGGTAGAGAAGAGATGACTGGAGTGAGCCCTGGCGCATTTCAGCGTTTGCAGGACAGAATGGCAGAAGGATCCAGCAAAACTGCAAAAAAAGAGAAACCAATGAGGGTGAAGGAATATCAGGGAAGCACAATGTCCCAGGAGGCAAATGAATATAAACTATTAAAAAATGTATGAGCTGAGAGATTGCCCCTGGACACAGGAGTCTGTGTGTACTAATCAGGACAGGCTCCGTATGCTGCCAGAACAAATGGTCCACCAAACATTCATTCCCCCATCATGCTTCATGTGCAGCTCGGGGTAGCTGGGTGCCCTGCTCATTGTAGTCACCCAGGGACAGGCCCTGACGGAAGTTCTGCTTTGACATGCACTTCCATGATTGACAGGACGGGGGAAGATGCCCTTCGGCATTGGCTCCTTAAGCTTTACTTGAAAATGACAGAGGCCACTCCTTTCACATTTCATTGGTCCAAGGAAGTCACGGCCACAGTTAACTTCAAAAGAGGTAGGCAGGAGCCATGCTACCATGTTCCTGCATAGAAGATGAAAATGGGGTACCTGCAAACAGCCCTCGTGACGACCAGGCAGTGGATTGCTGGGGGTACATAGAAGAGGGACGTCAGTGGTCCTCTTCACTGCTTGTAGACATTTAAAGACCAGAAGATTCTTCAGTTTATTTGAACTATTCTGGCTTCAAAATTAGCGAGGATGGGGGACTTTCATCCATGTCATGTCACAGGAACAGTGCAAAGGTGAGGCCTGGTCAAAGTTCCAGTGCTTTCTCCCAAGACAGCTCAGCTGTGTAAACCCAACACCACGATGCCTGAAGTACGAGTTCCTTCCCAGTCCACACCCCACGTAGCAAGGTCCAGTCAGGAGATCAATATTTTAACAGAGAGAATTTGATAGAAAGAATTGTTCACTGGATAAAAGGTGATTAACTACAAGAAGGAGTAAAAAAAGAACTTCACGGGGTGCCTGGGTGGCTCAGTCGGTTAAGCCTCTGCCTTCGGCTCAGGTCATGATCTCAGGGTCCTGGGATTAAGCCCTGCATCAGGCTCCCTGCTCAGTGGGGAGTCTGCTTCTCCCTCTCCCTCTGCCCCTCACTCCGCTCATTCTCTCTCTCTCAAATAAATAAAATCTTAAAAAAAAAAAAGTACTTCAAGGTTTAAGAGGGGCAACAATGGCAGACGGCAGTTACAAACATCACAGCTGAGGGAACAGAGTACAAGGAAGGGATTTGGAAATGTTGTGGAGCGCCCTTCAGAGATGAGATTCAGACTTCTGGGCCGAAGGAGTGGTCAGTGTGGGTAGAGGCACCTCAGAGAGGTTAAGTCACTGGAGACGACCTGCCTCTGAAGCCCAAGAGCCCCAGCCAGTGTGATGAACTCTGCTGGGACCACAGCTGCCTTGTGAGTGGCTGTCACAGGGAGAACCAAAACAGAGAAAAAGAATGGTCCTGTGTGGGTAGAGTTCATTCCCCCAGAGATATACTGAAGTCCTGACCCTTAGTACTTGTGAATATGACTTCCTTTGGAAAGAGGGTTTTTGCAGATGTAATTAAGATGTAGGATTAGATAAGGCCATAGTGGAGTATGGTGGGGTCCTTAATCCAATGTGACTGGTGTCCTTCTAGGAAAAGGAGAGACACAGAGTCAGACACACAGAGAGAGAGCCATGTGAAGACAGACACACGGAGGGGAGATGGCCATGTGGACTTGGGATGATGCAACTACAAGGACTGCCAGAAACACCAGATGCCAAGACAAAGGCTTGGAACAGATTCTCTTCTACCACCGTCAGAGAGAGCATGGTCCTGCTGACACTTTGGTTTCAGACTGTTAAGATCCAGAACCAAGAGTGGGTAGGCTTCTGTTGTCAGTCACCCAATCTGTGGTAGTTTATGGCAGTCCTTTCTTTTGTCTTTTCTTCCTCTTGCAGCCCACAGCCTCCCTTTGGGACCACCTATGGGAAGGTGAGGAGAAATGAGGTTCTCGGAGTCCCCACTTCACTAAGCAGAATAAAGAACACTGTGTGGAGCTCAGAGGTACTAAACTAATAACAGGTACAGCCTGGGAGAACTTGGAGAAGCCAAAAAACTTCTATGATGCTCATTTCTGCTCATATAAGATGGAGAATAATACAATGGGGCCTCAATTGAGCTGTTGGGAGGTTATATGTGAAATGCATATAGTTGGCTTAGCTTCCTACACGCGGAAAAATCCCACCACTTACGATATCTCTTCATATGTTTAATATTTTCCACATGAGTTGAAACAAAGGAAAAGTTGCCTGATTTTCTGAGGGAATTTATGGCATGCCCACCTTTCTTTTGGAGACACAGCAGCATGATAAAATGTCAATTCTCATGACAATTTAAAGCCCCAGCATCTGGAGGTGGGGAGGACCCAGGTGTCACCCCCACATATCCATCCAGTGAAAAGATGCTACGTTTGCAGTAACTCCCCCAAATACCCAAATTAACTTAAATCCTTAATCTTTTCAACCTCCCTCCTAACAAATTGAACTTGAGGTGAAAAACAGAGCAGCCAATTTAAAATGAAAAGAATGTTCTATAGGAAACATCAACAATGCCAACACCGAAATCATGGGGCTGCTTTAGTTCTTCGAGAAAATACCTCTGCTGCCTCTAACTTGTCTGGGTTGGAAATTTTTATTGCTCTCAGACTCACAGCACATTTCCCACAAAACTCGGGGTCACTGGTCCTCTGCTTTGTTCTCTTCCATTTAGGTTAATAACCTACATTTTAAAATGAAAACAAATTGGGACTCAGTCTAAGAGACAGCTGGACCAAGTTTGCTCAACTTGAAGGAGGCTCCAGAAATAGAGATTCATCTCTGTTTTCCTGAGGCAGGTTCATGCTCAGAACTCACAAGAGTTGGCCCCAAGGAGAGGGGTGGCATGAAACATTGGGGTTTGCTAATATACTGTGTATATTATAGGGCAATGGTTGGGTCCTGAGGATGCCTTGCCAGGTCAGATCCTGTAGCTTGGTCCCTAAAGACATACAACACCTGAAATAAGTCCAGCTTGCTGAATGGCTACCATATGCCAGAGCCTGGACTAGACACAGGGCAAAGAGTGACAAACAAGACACAGACTTATAGCCTAATAGGGGAGGCCAATTGTGACAAATAATTGCATGTGTGATGATCCTTCTGCATCTCACTGTGTTTAGAACTTCCAGAAAACACTGGCATTTAGGTCATCCTGGGGCTGATCTCGGGTTCCTCCTGAGATCCTTAAAAGGCTTGCCTTAGTCCAAAGCTTGTTCTTAATGGAGCACAAGCATCTGAAACTCAGCATGCATCATGTGGCTGCAGCTGTAGGGTGTCTGGCTTCTGCTGGCCGCCATGGGTTCCCTGACCACATCCCTGGCTAACTGTTCAATGTCCACTTGTTCTCCATCTTTTAGAAACTCACCGAAGAAAGTGCTCTGAAATCGTTTGATTGGGAGTCCTCCCACTGGGATGCCTGGTTCCAAGGGAGCACTCTGCCAAAGGCACAGATCTCCAAGAGATCTCTAAAATCTCTACTGGTAAATGGCCATCAGTAAGGGGTCACTCGAACACCAAGTTCAGCTGCACAGGATTAGTGTTCAATAAAGTGTGCTGGGAGCCTGATTGAATAGACCACTCGTCAACACTTAACATTAAATGAAAACTCAGGAAGAAAACTCATAAAAAAAAGCCATTCAGGGAAAAATACCCCATTTTCTGGTAGCAAGAGATCTCTGGAGTTTTAGCATTGCTCTTCCAAGCCCTCAGAATATGGCTTCTATGTTTCATGGGGCCGTGTGGGGAGACAGAGCCAAAATGAAGACAAGATAGTCGTTAGCAGGGTTAGAATTAGGAATAGTCACATCAAGATTTTATTAGTTTCAGAAAGAGGAATCAAAAGACGTAGGTGAACCAGTGAGTTTCAGGAACCAGTGAGTTCTCCCAGATATTTGAAGAAGGAATATGGGGTGGCTCTTAAGTTTGTCGTATTCTGTTCCAGATCAGCCTTCTCACTAAGACCTCTTTTTTGTTTTTTTTTTTTTTGATTGTGCTACGTTGGTGTGATCAAATTGTTCTTTATAATCTGACATACACTTTTGACTCCCTCAAGAGCCAGAAATACTATTCAGTTCTATTCTGGGACCAATATTGTTTCAAAGGAACGAGGCTACAGTTCAGTACTTTTAAGTAAGAGGGCACAATGAAGCAGTCCTAATAAAATATACGAGTAGAGGCGTCTGGGTGGCTCGGTCGTTAAGCGTCTGCCTTCAACTCAGGTCGTGATCCCAGGGTCCTGGGATCGAGCCCAGCATCGGGCTCCCTCCTCTGCAGGAAGCCTGCTTCTCCCTCTCCCACGCCCCCTGCTTGTGTTCCCTCTCTCGCTGTGTCTCTCTCTGTCAAATAAGTAAATAAATAAAATCTTTTAAAAAAATAAAATAAATAAAATATACGAGTAAAGATGGTGTTCGTCGGCAGAATTCGCCGCCCGTGTGAGCAGAGCTCTGGTATCTATGGGACATCCTTGGCCATTTCCTGAAGACCCCCTATCCGCCAGCATCAGAAGCTCAGGTCTGAGCATCCCATAAAAGCCTTCATCAAAAGCTCCATATTTTAACTGAGCTGACAGATTTTGAGAACTTTCAGAAGGAGAGCACATTAAGAAGGCTTCGTTTTTATGGTTAGGCTATTTGTGTAGCTTATCACAAAGCTAAAAGTAGGGCTCTGAGGGAACGATACATAGGGTCTTTGAGAGGATTATCATATTGATCTCTTCCATAACTTCCATAACATTTATTGCCTGTACTAAATATTTAATACCAATAAAAGGACATGGCATGGTGTCAAGGTGAAGTTTGGAGTCTGAACTTAGACTTCATAGGTTTCATATTTTGGGTTTGCCGTTTTCCTGCAGTTATGCATGTGACCTTCAAATGGTATGTGGTATCATTGCGTCTCATTACCTCATATGTACAATGGAAATAATCATAGACTCAACTTTCTAGACAGAGTGTTCTTTGTTATCAGCAATACATAATGTGGAGATCTAAAAGAGTGTATTTGTACCACATATAGAGCCTTGCCTCCCAGCCAGATTGTGAGCTGATTTCAGATAAGCATGCAGGCTTAGTTACCTTTTATTCCACGCTGCTTGGCACAGGATTAGGTACCTGGTAGTAATGCCTGACGTTGCAACAGACTTTAACAGCTTTCTTATGGTGTCTTATCGTACGGGCAGTTTTAAACCTTGTTCAGTCTCTAAACTGTGTTGTAGGCAAGGAGGTACTCTTGTCTCTGACTATGGAGAAAACAAAAGCCTCCAGAATTAAGTAACTGGTCTACGGTTATCTGGTTAGAAATAGGCAAAGCCAAACTCTGAACTGTGGTTTTTATTATTTCAAAGACAGCGGCTGCCCTGTGCTTGCTTTGGTTGCTTATAAACTGTGAAGGAGATAGATTACCTCTGGGTGAGTTCTGGGTGCCTGGAGAGGCTCCTCAAGGGCACAAGGACATCCCGCCCGTCTACAGTGTTCTAGACTCAGCCCTACCACCCCACTCAGTCGGCTTCAGGCACAATGCCTCTTGGCACACTACTGTGGCCGAAGGCTAGGTCGCAGAGAGAGACTGAGAGCAAGAGCAGAGGCAGGTCCAAACTGGTCTTTGTTGAGCCCTGCAGACACGCAGGGCTGAGGTCAGTGCCCAAGGACAAGGAGAGGAAGGATGGTCGCCGCTGTTCTGACTGTGCAGTCCGGCACATCAGGCCCCTGCGTGCAACAGACGGGCTCTCATTCCTTGCTCGCAGGACCATGCCACAGGGGTGAGGGTGTGTTTCCGAAGCTCTCCACAGGACACAAGGAGAAAACTGTGAGGACGCAGCCTGGGGGCGGCTCACTAGAAAAACGTGAGCAGGCATCCCCATGGTGATTTCTATTAATATGCAACAGGTTCACTCTCTGAGAGAAGTGAAAGATGTAGGGCGTGGTTGGCTACTGTCCTGATATATCTGAGGAAAACATTATTTGCAAAGCCCGAGTCTCCTCCCTGTCGTCAGTAATTTCATAAGACAAAAGCTTGAATTGTGCATAGAGCCAACTTTAAAAATGTCAGTTCCGAACGGATAGCTCGCTCTGTCAGTCCTTGAGGAAGAAATCTGTGTAACTGTTCCCTCAGGGCCCTGCCTCTGCGTATGTGTGTGTGTGTGTGTGTGTGTGTGTGAGCATGTGTACAAAATGCTGTGGGATGATTATATGACTCCTTTGCGCAAAGGTCTTTTTTCCACAGTCCCTTTTTTGTCTCTCAAGGCCTCACTGTCTACATATTGTCCCTTCGTGGATGGAGGGTCAGCCGCTGCAGATAAGGTCCACCCAGAATCAAAGCCTTTAATACATCACACATGCCATGTCCAAAAGACATCATCAGTCAAGGCCCTGAGAAGGAATGACCCAGAATGAATAACAGGGGGTGGCTCTGCAACCTGGAGCCTCAAGAAGAGGAGCTTATGTGTCTGTAGCCATTCAGAGATTGAAGCTCTACCAGAAGCCAGAGGTAATCCGTCTCCTTCACAGTTTATAAAATTATTTTGTGGCATAGAACAGGGAACCAGAGGTGGTAGAACCCATTCAAAGATACCCAGATTTTGATATCTCTGGTGGTCTACACACATAAGAAATAGCAACTTAAAAGTCTCTTCCTAATTGATGCTTCTGAAAATATTCTTGACTTTGATAACCTTTCCACGGTTGAACCGGAGTCGGTCAAACAAGTCATTTCCTAATTCAAGGCCAGGGCTGACTTCGGGGATGTGCAGCCTAGGCAGTAGCCCTGAGCCCATGATCCAAAGGGTCCCTCGTGGTTGCTGTCTTGAAATTCTTAAGAATGCTTTCTTCGGGCTTGTGTTTTATAAGGGAAAGAGGATAGGACAATGGAGCACGTGTGTGAACAGAGAAGTTCCACGCCATATGCGAGTGCAATGCTGTTCCTTGCGGCCTGATTTACAAATGGCATTTACAAACAGCCAAGCATTCTGGTGGACCCATGAGGCGTGGCAGTTCAGTGACTCCAAGCAAGTACAGCATGTTGGGTCTGTGACTGGGTAAGAGGGGTCATTGACAACCCCTCTGGGCCACGCCTTCTGTTTAAACCAGAACGTGCTTCAGCCCCAGAGGAAGACAATGGCCGTCTAATGAACACTGACGAGCAAGGAGCCCTGTCCCACCATTTTTTTTTACTTGTGTTACTTTCTTGAACCGGCCAATGATACTGAAAATGATGACAGAAAGAAAGGAGAAGATACGGCATTGGTTTCTTTTCCTTTCAGCCTTTCCTTACTCTTCAGTAAAATGAAAATAGAGTCGGTGGAATGTGTGCTATGAAAAGCTGAGTTCGTTTTGTGCACTACACGTATGAGCTTCGAAATATGGCTTGTGTCATTCCAAGGGTGCTATATATGAGTTGAATGCTCCTCTATTTGCATTTAACGCTGGTATTGCACCACATAAAGATGAATGGCAAATTTCATGTTAATCATTTCAAATGTTGATTTTTCTTGATTTAGAATGACATTAAATAGCAAATAAAAAAGCCCAAATACCATGATAAATCAAAAGGAGACCTCAGAAGAAAGGAAAAAGCTTTATATTTTAATAGCTTTAAAGGCATTTTTTTCTCCTTTTATTTTTTTACGGAACACCTCACAAATTTGTGCGGCATAGTGGTGCAGGGGCCGTGCTAATCTTCTCTGTATCGTCCCAATGTCAGTAGGTATATGTGCTGCCTAAGTGAGCACTCTCCTTTTTAGACAAGAAGCCCCACATTTTCATTCTGTAACGGACCCTGCAAATGATATAGCTGACCCTGCTCAAGGCCTCATAAGTGCACAGGTCTGTCATGCAAAAAAAAAACAGCCTGCTGTCAATGTCCCCTTCAGGTGACAATGTCAGGAAGGAACAGCGCTCAAAAGCTCAGCCTTCAAAGGGCAAGTGGCTGAAGCCACAAGGTGCACAGATGATAAGAAGGCTTCCCTGGAGTTGCTCTTTGGTCATAATTGCTCTGCAAGGTTGCTTCTCAGCAGGGGAGGCTTCTGGCCCTGGCCTGGAGCTTCACGGGCTCCTAGCCCCACCCCCCGCCCCGCCCCGCCCCTGCCCCGCCCAGATGGCGTCACTGCAGAATGAACAAACCCTAAATAAAGCAAAAAAGCAGGTTTGAAAGCAATTATGAGTGAAGGGAGTGGCATTATTTCCTTTTCAAATAAATATGCAATAAAATCACCAAATATGGGTGTATCTATTCAAAGAATATCACTTTAAGATTCTGGTGATCCCTTTGCCCCTAGTTAAAAATATAGTAAAACAGAAAGGTCTGCCCTGGAGACTCAAAAGCCATGTAAAACCACACAGGACCAGTGATCGGTATGTTTCACGTGGACAGGGGGGTGAGAGGGGTTGGCAAAGGCCAGGCACAGACTGCTTTTGAAGATGGGATAGAGATGAGTGAGGCATTTGTTCTCAAAGTGGAGACCTTTAACCAAACGGGGCATGCCTGTCTCATCGACTATCACTGCGCAGCTGCGAGAATGTCACTAAAGTCCAGATACAGTTAAACTCACAATTGGGGTTAAAGCAGGCTGTACAATGAAAGGGGATTCAAAAAATTTCCCCCCCAATTTCATGAAATATCAGTCTGTATAATTTGGAAGGGAGGAAACAGAAAGAGCTTACTGATTTCACCTGGCAATCGTACATCCGTGCGCATGGTGGACGGGGCAGAGACTCCCGAGGACCGTCTATGCAAAGTCGGAGAAAGGAAGAAACACTTCTTGAGTTAAATCACGTGTGTTTTTCTTTTTTGCTAAAAGTGAGGACTAAGATGAGCCACTCTAAGATTAAACCCGATGCTATCTTTACATCCCATTTCATTTTAAACTCCTCTTGCTGGGCAGCTTCTCCACGTGCAGAGCCCGTTCACCACGGAGATGAACGTGTCTGGCTTATTGTTCATAAAGCCCAGGCTAGTTGAAAACTATTTTGGGTTTCTCACTCAAATCAGATTTCAACTTTGATTTTTCAAAAGGTTAATAGGTTAGTCCAGCGGTCTGTTGTGTCAACAGGGCCCTAGAAAAAAATAATCATGAAAGCAATATCAAAAGGTCAAAAGGAAGAAATTGAAAATGCTGTAATAAAGAAATGATGGAAGCCTGTTCTGTGTGCATTTTAATTCAAACGCAGAAGCCTGACAAAGAAAATAAGATGATGTTGCTCAGCGTGGTTGCTGGGAGGGAAAAGTGACATGACACTAGCCCGGAGCGAGATGAATTTCAACAGCTCATGGTGGCCTAATGTTCCCTAAAGAGTCTAGTGAGACAGGAGAAATATGAACGGAGGTAGGAAGGGAATGGAATCTCTGGTAACGAATTATTTTTTTTTAGTGTGGGGTGAAGTTAATGCAATCACCATTGGCTGCTATAGAACACGCAAACAAACAACAAGAATTTGAATCTCTAAACTTCCTTTAGGGTGTAAGTGTGATTAGTGTTCCATACACAGGGCAAAGGGGAAAAGGTGGGGACTACAGAAGGTAAAGCAGTGCTGGGACCAATTTCTGCTACTTGCTTCACACTGACCATCTTGCGCTGGTTGTTAGTAGTGCAACTGGGACTCACAAAAGCCACACGTTGTGTTGTGGGGGCCTCGGGGAAGGACAGAGCGTGAGGGGAGTTCTATATGCTGAGTCTCTGGGTGTGTGTGCACAGGTGGGTGGGTGGGGCGTTCCTTCGTAGATGTAAAGACAAAGATCGTGTTTGTGCGCTATGCTGGTATCCTTAAGTTTCCTCTTCTTGGCAAGAGACTTGGCACTGGCCCCTGAATCTACTTATCTTTCATAAAACAAGACGATAGCTTAAGGAACCACATGATTCTGCCCCAACGTTCTTTCCATCCTTTCAAAGGTCCAAGGAACAAAACGAGGAACTAAAATCTTAACCACTGATGGAAACGCCAGAAGATGAAAAGCTGAACAAATAACCAACATATAATATATACTATATACGAGGATATCTAAATAATATAAGCATATGAAAGATTAAATCTCTAAACTGAAAACAGTAAGTTGGTTCCTTTCTCCCAACAGTTTCCTGGGACATCCCTTTTACGTAGTAGAAACTTACTAATAAGGATTTGAACTAAATGCCTGCTCAACAGAAAAACTAGTGGATAATAAGGTGCTAAACACATTTAAAATAACTTTTATTATGCTTTACGCTTCCCTACTCAACCATTCTTAATGGCTCCCCAATGCCTGTGTAGTTAGATATATAGGTATAAATACATGCAGTAAAATTCACAGATTTTAAGTATACAGTTCAATGAGTTTGAGCAAACGTATTTAGCTCAGTAACCAACACCCAAGTCAAGATACAGGACATTTACATCAACCTAGAAGGTTTTCGATTGTCCATTCTGGCCAACGCTTCTCCCCTCCCAGAAGCAAACACTATTCTAACTCTTATCCTCATAGATTTTTTTTTTTTTTCTGCTTGATCTCAGTGGAATCACAATGGTATCATACAAAGTGAGTCTCTTTGTTTCTGGCTTCTTTTGCTCGATATAATTTTTTTGTTGTTTTTTGTTTTTAAAGAT
Source organism: Eumetopias jubatus (assembly GCF_037043125.1). Classification (NCBI taxonomy): domain Eukaryota; kingdom Metazoa; phylum Chordata; class Mammalia; order Carnivora; family Otariidae; genus Eumetopias; species Eumetopias jubatus. The sequence continues at coordinate 180,794,606 of NW_028274809.1, read as the reverse complement.
TTATTTATTTATTTGAGAGAGAGAGAGAGAACATGAGTGGGGGGGAGGATGGAAGAGGAGCAGAGAGAGAGAGAGGGAGAAGCAGACTCCCCGCTGAGCAGGGAACCCCACACAGGGCTCGATCCCAGGACCCCTAGATCATGACCTGAGCCAAAGGCAGACACCTAACTGGCGGAGCCACCCAGGCGCCCCTCAATGCAGTGTTTCTGAGATTCTTCCATGGCTGCCATCAACATTCTTTAAAATTTTTGAAATATTTACTTCAAAAATGTATAGTCAAACTCGAGAAACGAAATTTATCCTAATCGTTTTCAACTTTGTATGGTGAACCTGGAGAGCTTTTAAAAAAATACCAATAGTCATGCCCACCTTCAGAGTGTCTGATTTAATTGGTCTGGGGTAGGAGGAAAGCATTTCTGAATGCTGGCATTCTAGTATTTCTGAAAGCTCCCCCCTCGATTCTGATATTCCACCATAGTTGAGAATCCCTGGACTCAGAAATGATGGAATTCCACCTCAAGTTCATGCAGATCTTCCCCTATCCCCCTTTTCCATCTCAGAGGAATGGGTGGCCTTTCTCCTTTCTATCTGTGCTCCTGACTTAATAATAGCTACTATTTTATGAAAGCTTACGCTGTGCTAATGACTTCTATCTATTATCTCATTTAGGTCTTACAACAATCATGTTATTCCAGTTTGGCAAAATGAACAAAATGAGGGTTAAAGAGAGAAGTTATGCAGCTTGTAAGGGTAGGAGCCAGGATTCAAACACATTTATTATTTGCTGAGAAATACCTCCCCATCGTGATTATATCTCCTATCCGTTAATTATCTTTCTCCAAACTTTTCTTCTCCTTTGGCTTTTTAAATTTTCCTCAGTCTACACTAATGCTTAGGTTACCTTTAGCCTAAAGAAAGAATAAATAAAGACTTCTCCTTTAAACATGTCAGTCTTCAAACTCCACTCTTATTTCTCTCCTCCTGTTCTACTCTTCTGCGCATTGCACAAACCAGGGGCACCCCCTGGCATGTGACTACAGTGGTTCTCCGGTCCCCGGTGAGTTCCTCATCGCCCCATTCAATCTTTCAGCTTAGTTTGCATTCTGTTCAATTCTTGGCCACTCTCTCCCTCTGTTGTTTTCATATGCTCAACTGATTGACCGGACACCAGTGGGAAACTGTTTGGTCTCAACTTGTAACTAGAAACCTAAAGAACTTAGTGTTGATCAAGGTCAAATGAGGAATCAGATTCATGGTTATAGTAATAACCAAAACAATAGGCAATTGTTATTGCTTGCTATGTATCTGTGTAACATGCTGTTTAAGATCCAAGGAGGAGACTATAAAGTCCCCTCCAACAACATGGAGACAATCCTGTTGACTTAGGCAAGACTCAAGTTAATAAAACAATTACAGTTTATTAAACTTAGTAAACAATTTAAAAATGAGTTTAAAAATGAATAAATGCTGGATAATATGGTACAGACTACAAGTACAGCAAGTATCCAGAAAAAAAAAAAAAAAGTACTTCTGGGCAAAGAGACTCATAAAGTAGTTAGTGTTTTATTAGGCCTTGTCTTATCTCTAAGTCTTGTAATGTCTTTCTGGGTCATAGAGGAGTTAGTATGGTCAGGAAGATGGGATACGGGGCTCAGGAGAGGGAAAGGGCTCAATTCTTGATGATGCCGTTGCTTCTTCTCTGACTTTGCTATACCACCTTTTCTTTGTCTCCAATCTCCATTTCTCCCTGCTTCCACTGGTCACCATACCTCACATTAAAACTCCTCCTGAACAGAGTGGCAATCCTATCCTTCTCTCTGGCTCAACAGTAGAGCTGTACTAACTGCCTGACTCTTTATCCCCCCAGAGCACTCTGTTATGCAGCTACTCATCTTCCAGATTCTACTGGGATTGGATCTAAAGATAGTCAATCTAATCGATCTCTTTCCCAACAGTCACATACTTCCCAGAAAAGCCTCTTTTTCAAAGAAGTGTTTACAACAAAACATCATTTGAAAACGTAAAAATCATCAAACGACGTTCACATAGAAGCACAGCAGATGACTCATGTTGGCATAGCAATAACATACCTACTTTTCTAAGAAACAAAGCTCTGAGCTTTTCCTAGGTTTTCACGACTAAAATCCATTTAATCTGGAACTAGCCATAGAAAGTGTCTGGTCCAGTCTCTGCTTTTCCTAGATGGAAGCCTAAAAAGGGAATTTCTTTTCCCAGCTAACTGAGTTGCTTTCTAAACACTAAAATTCAGGCTTCGAACTTCTGGGGTTCTGTCCACTATAACATAAAGTCTTCTTCATCAGAGAAATATTGCAAGAATCTAGAAGGCATCTCAAAAATTGAATTTGTTGCCTAGGAGAGCATGGGTCAAAACCTTGCTTTTTTTAAACAGTGCATTTTCACCGAGCAATCCATTTTAAAGGCATTAGAAAACAAGGTAACCTTTTTTTTTTTTCAAATCAAGACAATCTCATGAGAATACTGCTATCATACCAAGAGATATATTGTGGCTGAAGTTACAAAAAAGTCTGACAAGGCTATAAAGGTTTGTTATTATTCAGGTATGGCAAGGTCAACAGATCAGGAGATGATTGAGAAGATAGTGTGTTATGCTCACAGATCCCAAGAGGAGGGAGGAGGCCACACCAGGGGTTAGGACACGCAGGCAAGTGCTGGGGTTGGCCAAGAGACAGAAGGAGAGAGGGAACTTTATTGTAGTTTCTCATGGGAAGGAACAGGCAAGGCAGAGGAAGCGGACTTAGGACTGGCTAGTTGGAATAATTTCAGCAGGCTCTGAATCATAGGGGCTGTCCCTCTTTGTCTGGTGCCTGTTTTGGGATGATTGGAGCAAGGGATAGTGGCCCAGAGTGTGAGAGCCTGCTAAAGGAGGTGGTTGGTGTTATGAGCTCTGGGCTGACTGGTGTGCATTTGAAAATACACTCTCTGGTGAGTTTACTCTCTCCAGAAATTGGCTAACCCTGAGAGACGGTCTTTCAGGTCAGCAAAGCCCCAAATGTCAAAGCATCAGACTATGGAAAAGAAAACACATGGTTAATACAAATGGTCAGGAATGATACATTCAACCATAGTTGAAACACTATCTGGAAACATGATCATTGATGTTTGGATCAGGATAACCAGGGGAGAAAGAAACGGGATGGTCTCTATTGTCACCAACCATTTGTCCCTTTCTCACTCAACTGAGTAAGAGCTAAGACGAGAACTCATGTGTTACTCCTTCCCCCTGCCAGCCCCCAACTCAGTAATTAATGGCTCTTTGGAGAATGCTACTTGAATCTGCCTTCTCCACAGAGTTTCTCAGAGCTTTTTGGAGCATGGGCCTTTAAGATGTCAGTGCTTCTTTTCTTTTTTTTCAAGATTTTATTTATTTTATTTATTTGACAGAGAGAGAGAGAGAGAAAGAGAGCACCAGAAGGCAGAAGGAGAAGGAGAAGCAGGCTCCCCGCTGAGCAGAGAGCCAGATGCAGGACTCGATCCCAGGACCCCGGGATCATGACCTGAGCCAAAGGCAGCTGCTTAACCAACTGAGCCACCCAGGAGCCCCAAGATGTCAGTGTTTCTTAACTGGAGACATTCTGGGTATCCAGATCTTCATGAAGCTAAGTCCCATCCTCTGCTTCGAAGGATCGATTGCAGCACATTGCTGGTGGCACCTGTCTTGCTCACAGAGCCGTGAACGTAAGTGCTGGAATCCTGTTCTATCAAGTGCTTATTTAAAAGAAGAAAGTGCATTTCTGAATCTGGGCAAGAGACCAATTTTAAATGGAAGTTGAATTTCACCCTCTATGTCTTTGACTTGGGTTACTAAAAGACCTAAATTTGAAGCTTAAACATGGTCTAAATTAGTGACATCATTTTCTAATGCAAGTTGTTTTAAAGATATGTAAATTGTCATTCTTTTTATTCGGAGAATGATTAAGATCTATATTGGTTAGTATTTTTTTCCTGCAAATGCCTACCTTATAGGTGATAATTTTGAATTGTAGTAAGAAGTTGTATTTACAGGTAAATATTAAAAGAAAAGACAGCTCATAATAATCAACTTGTTGATGGACCAATTTAGAGTGTCAGGTTATGGGGTGCCTGGGTGGCTCAGTCGTTAAGCGTCTGCCTTTGGCTCAGGTCATGATCCCAGGGTCCTGGGATTGAGCCCCATGTCGCTCCTTGCTCCTTGCTCAGCGGGGAGCCTGCTTCTTTCCTGCCTGCTGCTCCCCCTGCTTGTGCTTGCTCTCTGTCTCTTTCTCTCTCTAGCTCTCTCTGGGTCAAATAAATAAATAAATAAAATCTTTTTAAAAAAATTTTAAAAAATAGATTTAGAGTGTTAGGTTATGGGATACTGTTTTCTGATAAAGTGATGGCTATTTTCTGTCTCCATGAATGTGACTAGTCTAAGGATCTCATACAAGCAAAACCACACAGTATTTATCCTTTTGTGATTGGCTTTTTTTCACTTACCATCATGTCCTCAAGGTTCATCCATGTATGTCGCAGCCTGTGTCAGAAGCTCCTTCCTTTCTAAAGCTGAATTATATTCCATTATCTGTACAGACCACATTTGGGTTGCTTCCACATTTTGGTTATTGTGAATAATGTTGCTATGAACATAGGTGTAGAAATATCTCTTTGAATCTCTACTTTCAATTCTTTGGGGTATTTACCCAGAAGTAGAATTACTGGATCACATGGTAATTTTATTTTTAATTTTTTGAGGAACCATTATACTGTTTTTTATAGTGGCTGCACCATTTTATATTCCCAGAACTGGATAATTTAAAATGTTCCTTGCACATTTAAGATTTTAGGACTTAACACTTTCAATAATCTCTTTCAGCCATTTTCCTCTTTACCTGGAAATCCTGCTCATCATGGAAAAATGTTCAAATGTCTTTTTACTCCAGGAAGCTTTTTCTGATCTCTCCTTCTCTTATGCCTGGATTATGCACGTTCTAGCACCCTAATTTACCAGTGTCAACATTAATCACTTTTTACATTAATCGTTTATTTTTTTCTAGGACATGTGTTCCTAGAAGTTAGAGATCATGTCTTATTCCTCCTTATCTCCTCAGTGCCTTGATTATATAGAATAACCAAGCAGCAAGTGTCTGATGAATGAATGTGTGGGTGGATTGGCACAAAATAGGGTCAAATAGTTCCAAATGAGAGATTGAGGAAGTGATTAAAAACAGTAAAACTGGAGAATAATTTTTCTCCTAATGCAAGGTATTTCCCTGGAAAGGCTGGGACCCAAATAATAATAATAATAAGCATAAAATTTAAAAACCTACTGTCCCAACCATCAGCTAGGGGAGAGTCTTCTCACTCGGGCTCTGGAATGCCTGGTTTGCCATTCTTGCTCAAGCAGGCCTGCATGTCCACAGGATGGACTGGTCGTGATACTGTCCACCAACATGGAAATGCAGAGGGGCATTCTATGCTCTTTCACAACAGAGCATGAAAGGCACTTTCTCCACTCATCTCCTTTTCAGCAATACACGGAAGTCTTCTTTACTGCTGGAAGAGACCGTAGAGTCCAATGACTCAGAGCCCTGTTATCTTGGATGATGCGGCTGAGTTTCAGAGCAGGGAAGAGGCTGTTCCCAAGTCCCATGGCAAGAGGGCTTCGACCTACATCTGGAGATCCAGACAAATGCTCTTCTTACACAGTTACAAACTATTTTTAAACGACTTTGCAGAGTAGTGGAGGACAGGCCTGTAATTGGATACAGTGAAAAGACACTTCAGTGGAAGTCTTTAATTTAGAGGGTCAGATTGAAGTCGCTTCCACTCCAAGCTAGATAAAAGGCCCTGAACTGTGGGCAAGCAGGCGATGGTGCCGATAGTTCTGGAGCCAGGCAAGAGGACCCCCAACCTTCCTGGGGCAAGAGCCCACCTCTGCAAATACTCCCTTTGTGCAGGCTCGCGACCAGCCGGCATGGAGGATGTCCAGAGCTCTCCCGGAGTGGAAGTTGCTGCCCCTGGTCGGCCTCCAAAGCGGGCGAGGGAGGATGCCGCGGGCTGTCTGCAGGGGCGGGACCAGGAGCATGCACCTGCCGCAGGGCTCAGAGGGGTGGGAGGGGCAGGGGCGGTGCGCGCGGCCTCGGCTCCGACTGTCCCGCCGCCAGCGCGCAGCCGCGCTCCGACGGCCACGCGGGGCACACGGGGGCCGCGCACCAGGCGCCAGGTGAGCGGAGATCGGATCCGGGAGCTGCGGGAGGGCCGGCGGGGGCCGGGTGCGGGGATCCGGCGCTGATCCGGGAGGGACGCGGGGCGCCCTGAGCCTGGGCAGCAGAGCCCCGGGCACGTCTCTGCGGCAGGATAGGGGCGCGGACAGATCAGGGGCCCCTGGTTCTCTCGGAGGCAGCAGGAAATCCCCGCATCCCCGCAGGGAAAAGGAGAGCCTAAGATGGCCAGAGGTTTATCTCAGGGAGGCCTGAAAAAGTTCCGGACTGTCAATCCCATCTTGTGCCTTTTTCAGGACCAAGCATGGGTGTCTTTGGGGGGTGGGGGTACTTTGGGGACAGGCAGCATTCATCTCTGACACTGATTGATTCTGACTTCTGGATACATTCTTAGCTCTTACTGCATCTTCCTGGTGTTAGCAAAGGTCCAAAGACACTGCCCCACAGTCTTCCCAACAAGTAAAGGAACACCCCCCCATGCCTTTTTCTTTTTCTTTCTTTCTTTCTTTCTTTCTTTCTTTCTTTCTTTCTTTCTTTCTTTCTTTCTTTCTTTCTTTCTTTCTTTCTTTCTTTCTTTCTTTCTTTCTTTCTTTCTTTCTTTCTTTCTTTCTTTCTCTTTCTCTCTTTCTCTTTCTCTTTCTTTCTTTCTTTCTTTCTTTCTCTCTTTCTCTCTTTCTTTTTCTCTTTCTTTCTTTCTTTCTTTCTTTCTTTTGTCTTGTTTTGTCACTATGGATTTAATGAACAAGTTTAGTACTGTCTCTAAATCTCCAAATGGTATGTAAAATTTCTGTGTGCCCGTACATGTATTTTTCCCAGGAGGGCTTCCATAGACTTTATTTAAAGATCAAATAGCTAAAACCATAGCTTTGGGTCCCATCAACATGGCAAGTACTAACAGTCTTTAGGGTGACTGAGGGGCAGATTCTTATTTGAAAACTGGGATTGAGGGAAGGGTTAGGGAGAGGAATTCCTTCGAATTCTGGGAGGACAACATTCATGCGCCTCTCAAATTTGCCTGGAGTAAGAATTGGTCTGTCTTCCACCAGTACGAAATCAAATCAGTTTACAGATATGTAGAGGAGGAAACGAAGATGGATCTTTGTGAATGAAATGTCTATCTACGGTTCTTCTTGATAACCAATCGCAGCCCGAGCTGCAGTTTCCGGGGACTCTGAAGGAATGTGAGAGGTGCAGGGTTACAAGTTTCTATGTCCCTGGTCCATAGCAGCTTGAGAAGAGGAAAGAATGAATGTTAACTCAGCCTTGGAATAGCACCAGAAAAACCTAGGGTGTGAGTCCAGAGGGAAGAGAACACTGACGGGGTGGGGTCTGGGAAGTTGGGTTTGGAGCTTACTACAAAATTAACAGATACCCTAGAAAAATCGCATTTCATCATTAATCCTACTTGTTCCCACCAAATGGGCAAGAGTGTGCCATGGACATACCGTAGTATATGCTGCTACTTGAATAGATGCTATTTCTGTTCATATCTTCCCTATCTGCAGTCTGTGAGGTTCATGGGCAAGTTGGTATCCCAGTCTGTGAGGTTCATGGGCAAGTTGGCATTTAGGATAGCGGTCCCCAAGCTGTGTGTTTCCAAACACTGATGTCCTGCAACTAGCCTCAAATAATCACATTCTTTTCCCAATTTCAGAGAAAAAGATAAAGCCAAATGATGTGGTTTTTTCCTTATAAAAATATCCCAAATCATTGGCGCTTGCTTTTATTTGTGTGTTATCTAGTTTAGTTCAAATATATGTATTTCGTTATGTTGAAACTTAATAGATCATTATTGCTAGTTTATGAAGAGTCGGTTAGTTCTAGGTGGTCTATAACCTTCCTATGATTGAGATCCACTGTTGTAGCAAAAAATAGGGGACACATCACATTTTTCTTTACTGTCCTTTTGAATGCAAATGAGTCCTTTGTGGACATCTGGGTGGTGGTAGTGAATTTCACAGGACTCTGGAACCTGCCTCATTCTACTTCACTCACATCCCTGCCCAGTTCTATCCATTGCTCTAAAGTTGACCCATATTTTGTAAACTCAACCATTCTTTTGCTGAAGCTTATGGAAGAGGGGTTAAATTTCTTAGCCAACCCCTTCTCCCTTACAATGGGTCAGTCGGTCTTCATTAAATCCCCAGTTGAACTGTTGTTTTTCAAAACAGTAAGGTGGTTATTTCTACCTACAACCTGTCTTTTCCTGATATGATTATTATTAAAAATGGCCCCATACCAGGGCCAGGGGGCTATTTGGCAGTAACAGAAATTATAATTGTGCTTCTTGCTTTAAAAGTGGTTAAAGAAGCAAACTTTTTAAAAAATAATATTTGCCACTTCATTAACCCTTCAGCCTAAGGTAAAATTCTGCTGATGTTGCTGAGTTCTTTTTTTTTTTTTTTTAAGCAAGCATATACTGAGCACTTTCTCCGAGTCGGCCCTTGGGGTATGAGGTGATTCTATGTTTCTGCTTTCAGGGAGTTGACAGACAAACAGTGTGGCCTTGAATCAGCACTTATTAAAAAGTGACTTCTGGAAGTGCTGCCTCAGGGACTCTTTGACCATGACCCCTTGCTTTCGGGTTTAAATACCTGCCCATGAGCCCATTTAAAGAATCTGGCCGAGGAAAAAGCTCTCCGCTGCAGTTTCCTGGGCTCAGAGCACCCTTGCTGGTCAGCAGGACCTGACTCCTATTACCTCCCGTACTGTGTAGGTAATAGTTCGAGGAATATTGTGTCCAGTGAGAGTAAATTAACTTGACAAGGAGAGAAACATTTGCTTTCCGTCTGTAATACACATCCCAATGAGTACTGGCCTCTCCCCCGGACGATCCTAATGGCTGCCCGGTGGCATGTTTCACATCCTTAGGCTAGTCTTTCCCCAATTCATATGGAATAAAAGTCATAAATGTTTAAAGGCATCCTGATCTGCACCGGAAGTGTGAGCTGGAGGAGTATGTTCAAGGCCAATGAACAGGGGAAGATTCTATCAGTTTCAGATTAGTTAAGTTGGGCCAGTCTGAAATATACCTCCTTACTACACTGAGGGAAAGCGTGAAAGTGTAGATTTTGATACCAGGTAATAGTAATAATGATGGCAGACAATGATATAGCAGTTAGTATGTGCCAGGCATCCTTCAAAACACTTTATGTACATTAACGTATCAACTTATTTAACCTCTCTCAACCCAAAGAGCTGAGTACCATTATCATTGACAATTTAGCCCTGCATCACACAATTTATGATGTTTGATTTACTTAGCCCTTCTGGGATAAAGTCTAATTCAGCCTTGTTATTTTAGGGCACTTAGTTCAATTCTTGCCTTTGTATTGTGAGGGGCAGCCTTGCTCTGCACACAGACTGCCCTAGTCTGTATCTTGGTTCACTCCTGACTAGCAGGGTGACCTTGAGCAAATCACTGCTTCTTCATGCCTCAGTTTCCTCTGTAAAATGGGAGTGATCACAGAACTACCCCGTCAGGTTGCTGTGAGGATTGAATGAATTTATACACGTAAGACACTTAGAGTAGTAGAGCTTTGTCCACAGGAAGCGCTATTATTTTCATTATCAGCTACTTTTTCTTTCCAGCTGCATCTCCCACTGCTCCCTAATGTAGCCGCTACACTGAGCTACTTAGAGCTCCCCTGAACCTTCTGAAGTCTTCCTATGTCAGTGGCTTTGCACACGTTATTCCCTTTGCCTGGAATGCCTTTCCCTGCCTATTGCTACCTTCAGCTGAAATGTTCCTTCCTAATGACCTTCCTCTAGTGTCCTCCCCCGTTCTCCAGGTAGGTATTCCCGTCCTTCTTTGCGATCTCGGTAGCTTCGTGCCGTTCATCTATCAAAGGACTTAGTGATTAACAACTACCCAACATTTATTGAGCACTTATCACACGCCCAGTAGTGTTCCAAGTGCTTTTCTTGCTTTTTAAAAAAATATATTGAGAGCTCCATGTGGTAGGGTTATATTTCGTTAAAATTATGTCCATGTCCATCTCCCCCAGTAGACTGTGATAGTGGCTTGTACATCTGTGTGTGTTATTCATTTTGTATCTCTAAGAGCTGGCGGAGTGCCTAATTAATACACAGTGGGCACTCCATAAATGTGTAAGTGGATGCATTTTACCAGCATCTATTTACATCTGAATGAAAAGCTAATTGTAAGTAATTCTTCTTCTAAATAATCTTCATGCTTTTCTCATTGCAGAAATTCACTGACAAAATTTTAGAAAACACTGATAAGTAAGAAGAAGGAAGTGAAAATCCCACTGCTCCTAGCCCTGGGGGGCTTCAGCAAGGTGCTTAGGGACATCCAAGTTCTCAGCGGCTAAACTGAGAATCAAGGTCAGGCAGGCTGGCGACAGAGCCCAAAGCTCTTAACGCTGCATGAATCTGCTGCTCTTCTTCCCCTGGCAGACACACATGCCCTCCCATGAACAAATTATGTTAGCTAGTAAAATAGGTTGGAAGAGCTGACATTTGAAAATGAAATCTACCATCCAGGTGATGGTGCAAGGCATGAAATCTACATTTTAAAAATGGCCGGTATTCTGTCTTTTCCTGCCTTCCCATTTCATGTTCCATCATGTATTTGGGGGAATCCAGATGGAGAGACAGCACAGTGAAGTAAGGCAGAATAGAGGATGGCTTCTAAATCCGACTAACACAGGTCTGAACCCCGGCTTTGCCCCTAGATGCCTTACCAGGGACAGGTTGCGAAACCTCCCTCAGTGTTTGTTTCTTCTGTAAAATAGAGAAAGTAAGGAACATTTCTCAGTATCTTGTGAGGTTTAGAGGTAACACGATGGTGAAGTGCCTCGCGCTTGAGTAATGGCGGGTCTTTGGTGAAGTCTCTAATGGTGACACCCTACGGCTTCCCCAAACGGCAACCTTGCCAAATTGTTTTCCACAGCTAAGCGCAGTTGTTTTTTCCAGCCCTTCATTTTCATTCTGGTGGTAATTTAACTTTTATATTATTATTAGATGTCTTGCCTCACAATAGTTTTCCTAGAAATTCAATCTCTTCTCCACAGGGTCTCTTGAAGATTAAAGAGAAAGAAGTGGCGAATTTAGGATCTTAGAGCAATTTTCATTTAAAAGAAGATCATTGTTTTCATTACCCCATCATTAATGTTTTCTGTTTTCCTTTATCAGCGAGTTATTTTGAAGCCGATTTGAACTGCCAAGCCGAACTCTTGTTTTCCTGCAAGATGAAAGACAGCCATGAATGAGCCACCAGACAGTTTTGCAAATGCCTCTGACTTCCCCGATTATGCAGCGCCATTCGGAAATTGCACTGATGAAAAAATCCCACTCAAGAGGCACTACCTCCCTGTTATTTATAGCATCATCTTCCTGGTGGGCTTTCCAGGGAATGCAGTAGCAATTTCCACTTACATTTTCAAAATGCGGCCCTGGAAAGGCAGCACCGTCATCATGCTGAACCTGGCTTGCACAGACCTGCTCTATCTGACCAGCTTCCCTTTCCTGATTCACTACTATGCCAGCGACGAAAACTGGATCTTTGGGGATTTCATGTGCAAGTTTATCCGCTTCGGATTCCATTTCAACCTGTACAGCAGCATCCTCTGCCTCACCTGCTTTAGCATCTTCCGGTACTTTGTGATCATTCACCCCCTGAGCTGCTTTTCCATCCACAAAACTCGATGGGCCGTGGTGGCCTGCGCTGCGGTGTGGATCATTTCACTGGTGGCCGTTGTTCCTATGACCTTCCTGATCACCTCAACCACCGGGAACAACAGATCTACCTGCCTTGACCTCACCAGTTCGGATGACCTCGCCACCATCAAATGGTACAATCTAATTTTGACGGCCACTACTTTCTGCCTTCCCCTGGTGATAGTGACACTTTGCTATACGACGATCATCTACACCCTAACCCAAGGCCCTCACAATCACAGCTGCCTGAAGCAGAAAGCTAGAAGGCTAACCATCCTGCTACTCCTCGTGTTTTATATATGTTTTTTACCCTTCCACATCTTGAGGGTCATCCGGATCGAATCTCGCCTGCTTTCAATCAGCTGCTCTGTTGAGAATCAGATCCATGAAGCTTACATCGTTTCTAGACCCTTGGCTGCCCTGAACACCTTCGGTAACCTACTACTGTACGTGGTGGTCAGTGACAACTTTCAGCAGGCCATCTGCTCGATGGTGAGATGCAATGCAAGTGTGGACCTAGAGCAAGCAAAAAAAAATCAGTTACTCAAACAACCCTTGACATACTTCAGCTAGTCAACCAAGAAGAGCCTGCTGAGACTTGAACTTCTCAGAAGTCCAGAATAGCTCCCTCGATGGCTCTCAGTAAATATTGTATGTTCAGGTAATTACGTGCCAAAGCCAGGACAGGGCCACCAGGAATTCTGTGCAACCCATTTATTGAGATCTTCCCTAGGGTCGATGTAAGAAGGGGATACACACCTATCAGGAGAGGATTCACATGTGGAATTGAAACTTTTGGAACTCAGGGACATCTTGAAAAATCTAGGATATCTAGTCTCACCAACTTACTCTGTATAAATAAAACTACGAGTTTCAGGAGTTTTATAAAATCGAAAGTTCACCCACTTGCCCCAGTTAAGTTAGGTGCCAAGACTGAAGAAAGACACTCTTCTCGCCCTTGGTTTCATGTGCTCCTTCACACTCGGGCCTGTCCGTATTTAACCCTTAGACTATCCAAGGCATTATTTGTCTCTTTTTCAGTATTCTCTTTGTTTTCATTTCATGTCTTTAAGACTTTTTTTTCCTTCAAACTTTGCCTTGAGATCATTAAACTGTGTTTCTCGCTAGGCTTTCATCAGTTTAGATTCAAGCCAACTGATACAATACACTTGAGACAATTCAAAGATGTCTACGCAGATGACTGACATACCTGCAAGGTATTGGAGGCATTTTGTCTTTATTGGTGTAGATATTTTTAGAAGTTGTTACTGAAGTGAGAAAAATTATCAAGTTGTATTAGTAATTGTCAACACATCCCAGGAAAGGGAGGAGGGGCCTCTTTTGGGGGAACAGAAGTACTTTGAAATGTCACGTATATATCGGGTATTAAGTAAAATCTAACAGTGTTTGGATTTCTGTGGAAAATTATCCCAGGAAACACCAGTTCTCTTTAGATACCTTTCTCTTTTGTGACTCTCTTGAAAATATGTTATCTATTTATTATAACAGCTAAGACTATTTTTGAGTTATGTGTGTGCTTAATTATCACTAAGTATAAATATTTGAGAAAATGCCTAGTCTGGATATCTAAAACCTTAGTCAATGTGTTGATACGATTAGTAAACTAATTTAAAATCACTGAATAAGCTGGTGACATTTTTCTGTGAAAACGCAGCTTTATGGGGGCCTGGGTGGCTCAGTTGGTTAAGCGACTGCCTTCAGCTCAGGTCATGATCCTGGAGTCCCGGGATCGAGTCCCACATCGGGCTCCCTGCTCGGCGGGGAGTCTGCTTCTCCCTCTGACCCTCCCCCCCTCATGCTCTCTCTCTCTCTCATTCTCTCTCTCAAATAAATAAATAAATAAATAAACGCAGCTTTACCATTATTCTATTTAAATGAAGCTTGTGTTCTCTGTGTTTAGGCAGCAAAAAATAATTTTAAGAATCAGTTTTAGAATAAGGTTGGAATAGATGGTTGAAACAGAAGAATGAGTACCATGGGAATGCTTTGTGACTTTCAGGTGCTTCTAGAACATTAGACCTAAATGAGGACGTTGGTGGGGAACCTGTGCCAAGCATGCAGGGGGGTGTGGGGGGGAGGCAGTGGCTCTGCACATGGACGTTTCTGGATGATGGCGCTGTCTTCACCACCTGCCTTCTGAGCCATCCTCTTTGGGGCCTTTCGATAGCATAAGGAATGAGCCGTTTGACTGGAGAGCTCAACTTGCTCACGTATGCTGACTGCACAGCAGGGGGCAGCATCCCGAGGTCCACTGGAAACCTGGAGGTTGGGTCACTCTCCTCTCCCGTCTCCCAAATGCCCAGTCCAGCTCCGGGGCCCTCACCAAAGTGTGGCCAGGTTAGTTAGCCTATATACCATAGCTCTTGTTGTTCTAACCCTGGACACAAACCCGTTTCCTTTCCCTCGGTCTCTCTCCTTTCTTATTTCAAAGATTTTGCCCACCGGAAAAAAGCCACCTCAACCTCCCTTATGTCTGTCTCAACTTGTCCCTGTAGAATCTTTTTTTTTTTTTTTCCTTTTCCTTCTTCACACCCATGTTCAGAACAATAAACCGGTTCTCTTTCTGATACTAATTCTTCTGCTGCATCTTTGGTCCTTCTTCTGCTCTCTTAGGGACCTTGCTCTGACACGTAATCCCACTCTCTCAAATTTTTAATCTTTCTATTACCCTGGATAAACGATCTTAGTTTGGGAACATGCATAATTTTCCTTTATCCTCAAACTACCTTCCCTTATTCAGCTGTATTGTCATTCTCTTATACCTGACCTGCTCCCTGCAGTTTGGGGTCAGGCGCAGATGACTGTCTGCCCTCCGGGGTTCTGCGCATAGAATATGGTCACAAAGATCCAAGCTAAATTGGATTCAAAGGGTGAGTTTTATCTTCCAAAGTAAAGAGTTCTGGGCTAATTGTGTTTGGAATGGAAGCCAAAAAAAGAGATTGATGATACTTCCGAGACTAAAATGGGACCTGAATGACCTTGCCTTGTAGTTGTAGGCCAAGAAAGTATGAGGACAAAAGAGCAGAGTTCTGACTCTCTGCCAGAGAGGGAGGTGCTGGGGCTGTTCACCGCGGTAAGGACTCCGAGTTCAAGTTAGGCCCATTGCACGTGAGGGCAGGGAATCTGGAAAAATCTGTTCCAAATTTTGGAGACACAGGAACCCCTCCACTTTGTTTTTATCTGTATGTCATGGAAATTTAAATGGTCAGGGATAAGAGAAAGTATCAAAACGACCCCACGTTTCACCAGTAATTAACATCCTATCCTTGTCTCATTTATGCCTTTCCACACTTTTTTGCTAGAATATTTAAAAGCAAATCCTAGAAAACACAGTAGTTTCACCCACAAGTGCTTCAACATTGATCTCTTTCAAAAAACAGAAAACCAACACAAAATAAAAAATTATTTCTTAATAGTATCTAATACCTAATCCTTATATTTTCTTTCCCTTGGTTACCTCAAACATGTCTTTTTACAGTTGGGTTTGTTTTTGTTTTGTTTTGTTTTGTTTTCAAATTAGGGTCCAAACAAGGCCCATGCATCACATGTGGTTGGGAGGTCTAATAAATTTCTGTTAATTCTAGGGCACCTGGGTGGCTCCGTCGGTTGGGCGACCGCCTTGGGCTCAGGTCATGATCCTGGAGTCCCGGGATCGAGTCCCGCGTCGGGCTCCCTGCTCGGCGGGGAGTCTGCTTCTCCCTCGGACCCTCCCCCCTCTCGTGCTCTCTCTCTCAAATAAATAAATAAAATCGTTAAAAAAAATTTCTGTTAATCTATTAGAGTTCCTGTTTCCTTTATTTATTATCATCTATTTACTGCAGAAATTGCGTCATTTGTCCTGTGGCATTTTCCTGATTGTGGGTTTGCCTGTCTTAATTCCATTTTGCTGTTTGTCATGTCCCTCCATGCCCTGTATTTGGTGGAAATTGGAAGGCAGAGCTGGAGGTTAGATTAGATGCAGATTCTTTCCTGTCACCTTCTCTCCTTCCTTCCCTCTCTCTTCTCCCTCTCCCCACCCCCGCCCCCAACCTCTGCTTCCTCCTTTGATTTCCTTCCACCACAACAGTACTCTGCCTCAGGAGCTTCTATGTCTCACTGCCCTCCATTGAACGACTGAGCAGGGGTTTCAGGATCTATCAGCCTAATGCTCATCTCATAAAGATCTCCAAACTCCTTTGCCCTTCATAGTTTATCAGTCATTGCTAATTTTTGTCTGGACCCACTAGGGCTTTCACAATGGTGAATTTTAAAATTCGAACACTCTTCTGCTTTTGTTCATTACTGCTTTTCTGTTAAGATCTTTGGCCCATCAACTGTCATTTACCCATCCACTCTGAGCGCAGACCCACTGATCAAACTGAGCTCCTCCTCCTTCTTTGGGAAGGCACAGGTAAGGGATGAAAAGAGATCGGCAAGCTGCCCCTCCAGTGCTCTCTCCACGGGAGTGTAAGTGTTGGCAGCATTTTCTTTCTACATCAGCCATATTTCTGTTCTTTAACTCTTTGGGGTTAACAGCCATGCTTATGATCCACAGGGTTAGAGCTGTACCCTTGGGGAAGGAGCTTGCCTTACTGCTGCCATGCTTCTAGAAACCCACCTTTGTGTCTTTGTGTGTCCTCTTGGACCAGGGCAGGGCAGTTTAACTTTCCCCTAGAAAGCTCTGAGAACAGGACGTTAGTAGTTACAAGGCCATATAGCACTTGAAGCTAAATGTTCACTTCCAGTTCTAATTTTATTCTTAAAACTCTACCCAGCAACACCGTTTGATATAATCTACCTGATGCTATACAATGAGTCCAGATGAGGGCGCCTGGGTGGCTCAGTTGGTTAAGCGACTGCCTTGGGCTCAGGTCATGATCCTGGAGTCCCTGGATCGAGTCCTGCATCAGGCTCCTTGCTCAGCAGGGAGTCTGCTTCTCCCTCTGACCCTCCCCCCCTCAAGCTCTCTCTCTCTCATTCTCTCTCTCTCTCAAAATAAATAAATAAAATCTTTAAAAACAACAACAACAAAAAACACAATGAGTCCAGATGATATCAAAGGATACAAGGTCAGCAATGCAAAAATCCCTGAAGGGGTAGAGCCCTTTCTGTGACTGAGTTCCTAGGAAGAAAATAAATTATTATGCACATTGATCTGTTTTCTTGCAATTCTATTTCCCTCTCCATGCTTCTATCTGAATATTTTCTATTTATCTTTCATTAATCCCGGCTTGTACTGTATATGATCTGCTATGAAACTCATGCATTGAATGCCTAATTTCAGATATTGTATTTTTTTAATTTATGCAATGGACTTTTGGTTATCTTTATTCTACCACTCCTGTGAAGTTTTTTTTGTTTGTTTGTTTGGTCTTTGGATCTATTTTGTTCCTTTCCCTATATTTTCTAGAACTGAATAATTAGTTATTTTAGTCTTTGTCTGTTTACTACAGTATCATATAACCATTGGGTCTGCTTCAATTGCCCGCCATTTTACCCATGTTCATTGGTCATGTGATCTTATCTCCTTTCATGTCCATTAATCTTCACTTGAATGACAGAAATTGCATTTGAAAGGAATCAAAGGGGCTCCCCTGAGAGGTTTTTTATTTCAGCTATTTTAAAATCTTTTCAGTTGTAAAATTTCTATTGAATTCCACTTTTCTTCTGAAGTTTCCCCTCATTCACTAAATATATCACTTTCCTTTAACTAACTCTTTAAACGTATTTAAATAGCTCCTTTAACATCTTTGCCTGTTAAATCTAGCATCTGGTTTGCATTACTTTCCTCTGGATGCTGTAACATATTACGACAAATTTAGGGGCTTAAGACAACACAACTTTACTTTCTTTCGGAGGTCAGAAGTCCTGCCTTACTTCTGGAGGTTCTAGATGGGAAGCCATTTCCTTGCATTTCCCAGATTCTAGATGCCTGCCACCTGCATTCCTTGACTCATGGCCCCTCCTTCCATCTTCAAAGCCAGCAGCACAACATCTTGGAATCTCTCTGACCTCTGCTTCTAGCTGTCCACCTCCTCTGTCTGACTCTGATTCTCCTGCTTTCCTTTTATTGTAACTCTTGCAATTACATCGGGCCCACTCAGATAACTCAGGATAATCTCATCTCAAAACCCATAAATGAATCACATCCTCCAGGTCCCTTTTTCTGCATAATGTAGCATATATACAGGTCCCTGGGATTGGGACCAGGATATGTTTGGAAGGCTGTCATGTAGCTGACCACAATGGTTTTTTATTTTTATTTTTTTAAAGATTTTATTTATTTATTTGATGGAGAGAGACACAGCGAGAGAGGGAACACAAGCAGGGGGAGTGGGAGAGGGAGAAGCAGGCTTCCTGCTGAGCAGGGAGCCCGATGCGGGGCTCGATCCCAGGACCTGGGATCATGACCCGAGCCGAAGGCAGACGCTCAACGACTGAGCCACCCAGGCGGCCCTAGAGATTACTTTATTATTTTTTTTAAAGATTTTATTTATTTGACAGAGAGAGAGAGAGAACAAGTAGGCAGAGAGGCAGACAGAGGGAGAGGGAGAAGCAGGCTCCCTGCTGAGCAGGGAGCCCGATGCGGGACTCGATCCCAGGACCCCAGCATCATGACCTGAGCCGAAGGCAGACGCTTAACGACTAAGCCACCCAGGCGCCCCCACAATGGTTTTTTAAAGACCAACTGACTAACATAACAATAGTAACAATGTAAAGTGACCTTGAGGTTAGTTTCTTTTTTTTTAAGGTTTTTGTTTATTTATTTGAGAGAGAGAGAGAGCAAGAGTGTGCACAAGTGGGAGGAGGAGCAGAGGGAGAGGGACAAGCAGACTCCACGCCGAGCACGGACCCCAACTCTGGGCTCAATCTCATGACCCTGAGATCATGACCTCAGCCAAAATCAAGAGTCAAATGCTTAACTGACTGAGCCACCTAGGTGCCCCAAGGCTAATTTCTAATTGCTTTTCTTTTCTTGGCTGTGAGACACATTTTTCTGTTTTGCATGTCTAATCTTTTTTTTTCTTTACTGAATATAAGACATAATGAATACATCATTGTGGAGACTCTAGATTCTATTATTTCTCTCATAGACACATCAATTACTTGCTAATCACTTTAAAATTGTGTTGACTTGGTTTTATAATTTTTTAAAAAACACATTTGTGAAAAGCCCAGGATGTTTTCCACACCCTTCTAATCCAGCTGGACCCCAAATACCAAATCTGTTTCTCCTCTGGTCTTGTCCAGACTTGGTTTTAGGCTTTTTTTTCCCCAAAGCATGTTTAGAATCGACCTTACTTTGGGGCATGTTCTTTACTACTAAGATACAGTTTTCTGCTGTCTCAGTGAAATTAGTTATTAGTTGGTTAGTGAGTGACATTTTTCTTCCCTGGCTGGGTCAGAATGGCAATGTTCCCTAGCACTGCTCGAACACTAGTTTCTCCGATGCCTTAGCAGCCTCTTGTTGGTCAATCTCAAGAGATCTCGCCCTGCAAACACAGCCCTTGGCCCAGGAATCACAGGGACTCTTTATATATTTTGGCCCTTATGCTCCCCATGATTTTGTCATCCTTGGTGCTCTGCTCCAAATATTTCAGATGCTTCGGCAATGCCAAACTCTGGCCTCCATCTCCTTAGCTCAGTGGGACCATGGGACCGCTGTCCTCTGCCGAGACTTCTGATCTCTGCACCACAGTTAGGAAATTATGCCCCGACAGAGATCAGGGGTGACTGTGGGGCTCACTGTATTGCTCTGTCTATGGTCCCAGCCTGATGACATTGGACCATATGTGTTGTTTAGTCCTATTGTTGCTAATAGTGCGGGAGCGGCTCCCTTCTGGTCCACTATAATCTGTGCCACGTGAGGGAGTGGCATCCATGGGGGATGCTTCCTGCCTCTCCCATGAACCCTCTCCACTGTTCACTCTTCTAAACTGTGGGAGATTTTAATTTAAACATGGAGGTGAAACCACTCATCTCCTCTCCTCAAATGACACTAAAATAACAACAGGAACATAACTATAAAGATGTTAGACAATTTAGAAACTGAAAGCCCATGGCTGAATGGTGAAGCCAGATGAAAACAAAGCTGGTCATGCAGAGAATCCAGGAGCACGCTAATGTAGTCCACCTAACTACAAAATACTCAGGGGTTAGAGCTACCAGCTACTTCTCGGAGAGGGTTGTAAGTGGGGCTGACAGCAAGGAGTTTGATTTAAAGCCTGAAGAAGAAACAACAGCATCTCCAGATACTCCCCCCTCTCCTCTGCAAACCAATGACTGACCCTTTTCCACACCAGAATTCAAAACCTTTCATTCTGGGGATGTTGAACAGGAAGATTCTCAGGGACAACAGATAAAACTGAAGGTCCAAAATATCTGATAGAAACATGTGGCTGTGATACCACTGGAAACTCATGTTTGCATTTCCTAGCAGAATATTGGCACATTCTTCTCTATGGAAATAAAAATATGCCAATAAGCAATATAACTAATTAACACTAGTGATGTGCAGGGCTCCGTTTTCTTTCTCTGTTTTCTTCATGCACCCAGGTAATCTGACTTCAAAGCCCACGTGCAGAACCACTACACTCTCCTGACTTACATAAAAGGAGAGAAAATTCTAGATGCTAACAGTTGGGGCAGAGCTCAGCCTGCTCACCCGTGGTGCTGCCCACTAGTTGACCCCCTTGTCAACCCACTTCTTAGTGCCTTACTCTTCAGAACGAGGGGACAGCCACACATAACAAGGCAAGCAATGAAAGCCTCTGGTAGAATCGGGGACTCCAAAATGAACAAACAGGAAAAAAGCACACTGGGAAACAGAAACACTGCAGCGAGCGTAAGAAGATTTCAAAAAACCTTTAAATTAATACTCTCTGAGACATCTTTGAAATAGACCCGGAGAATCTAAAAGAATGACCGTTCAAAGAACAACAAAGAGCTCTTGGATACTGAGCTGGGGGAGATGAGTGGGGTTAGTCCACATGCCCTTCACTAATGACCCACAACTTGGCACGTACTTTGCACTGGGGAGTTGAGAGTTCTCCTGGCACATCCTTTCAATGTATTCTAACTGTTTGATAACTAGAAGAAAGTCTAAGAGGCTGGTCACAGGATGCCAGGGTGATTGCCTGATTTCAGTGCAGGTGAAGCGTTCTCTGTTTTGTGAGCATTTCAGAGGTTTTAGGAAAGTGGGATTTCTTTTAAGTGCACCTAAACCACTGAGTTTCTTGGATTTGCTCTATTTCCTTATTCTTATTTTGTCTCTATGGTTAGATATGGAATAATATAAGAGTAGATGTTATGTGATTACATAATAGCATAGAATTTGTTTTCTGTGATTTGAAAATATGCTCATAGCCTGAACACATTGTTTTTCTTTCTAGAAATGCTCACTAACACTACCTTAATGTTTCTAAATGATGCGTTTTTTTTGGATTAATCACAATACCTTCCACAAACATTTAAAAAATAAAGCATAGATACATAAAATCTTTATTCTTCATTTATATTGTTGCTCGTTGAGTACAGGGATTTCTAGAATGGAAGAATGCATGTTTAGGACTCAATATCAGTTTTAACTCTATTCAGGTTAACTCACACCAGCATCTTGTAAACCTCGATGCCATTGTGCTACCCCCCTGAAGACAGAGCCCTTCGTGGTAAGCAAGAACACTTTCAAAGATATTGCAATCTTGCAAACCAGCGGCATTATTCATATGTACCTTTTAGGCTGATTATTCATGCTATGCTGCATTTACTTACCAAATCTCAGTGAAATGTTTATCCAATTCATTTTGCATCCTAGTTTATCATTATTCTTGTTGTGTTCTGAAGAGCTCAATCCCAAAGGGATTATTTCAGGAACATATATAATTATCTAAATCTCTCTCACCAATAACTCTAAAGGGTGTTCTAAATGGCAAATCCACAGAAATATCTTAGGGTGCTAATTGTACATGGTTAAATGCCCCATTTAGCTGTTTAAATCCACCTAGGAGATCAACAATACCACAATATTTGGTATTAAATATTTAGTATTATCCCATTATGAGAGGCAACATTATAAATATCTGAATCTTACACCAGGAAAGCAAAAAAAAAAAAAAAAATCTATATATGCACCACAAATGATGCTCTCTGTATCAAATAACAAATTACCTTCCTC
Organism: Eumetopias jubatus; assembly: GCF_037043125.1. Lineage (NCBI taxonomy): Eukaryota > Metazoa > Chordata > Mammalia > Carnivora > Otariidae > Eumetopias > Eumetopias jubatus. The sequence continues at coordinate 180,772,532 of NW_028274809.1, read as the reverse complement.
TTGCAAAACATCTTCTGATTCACATAGTCCATTTAAAAGTTTAAATAATAGTGCTATTTTCCCCCTCTAAACCCAGATATTATTCATATTAAGGAATTAAAACAAGGCCAATATTAAGGCCCCTATTCAACTTTTAACCATTCACAAAAGCACTGCTAAAGTTTAGCTTATTTTTTTTAAGATTTATTTATTTATTTATTTGAGAGAGAGAGAGAGAGAGAGAGAGCACGAGCGGGAGGAGCAGAGGGAGAGGGAGCTAGAATCTCAAGCAGACTCTACCCTGAGCATGGCACCCTTGCTGGGCTCTATCCCAGGACCCCAACATCATGACCTAAGTTGAAACCAAGAGTTGGATGCTCAGCCGACTCTGCCACCCATGTGCCCCTAAAGTTTAGCCTTTGAGAACCTCTCTCCAACCATCCAGCCTAGGATAGCCAGCCTACAACTTCTCTTTCCTATTCCTGAAGCATCTGGAGCACTTTATTGCACAGGATTTGTATTACCAATCTTCCATGCCCCTGTGTCCTTTTGGTTGCTGGTGAGATTTTAATTTCTCTAATTCATAGTCACATTTACTTGTGTCTCCAGCTCCTAGAAATGTGCTAAAAGGTATGATATATGGAACAACAACAAAAATGAGCCCCTCTTAGAATAAGAAATATCTGCTTATGATCCCAGTTCTTACTTGACCAGTTTCTGGATACGGAAAATTCATGATTAAAGTGAGTCTTTGTATTGCCTTTGAAGATGAGGGAGAAGAATGTTGTTGCTGATAACATGCTAAATTAAATCTACTGCACGACCTTCCAGTTGGAAACAACAAAAAATGGCTAAACAAAATATTTTCATAAACACCTGTAAAAAATGCTCACTGAGCTGGTAGGAAACTAAAGAATCCACAAAGGGTAAAAATACATATAAAGATGGGAAAATAGAAGTCAGCAAACAGCAAAAGCAGTAATTTTCCAAATAGTATCTGGCATTTTGAGCCTAAGTTTTGCTATCTGTGTTGGGATAATTAGGGTGATCGTATATCCTGGTTTACCCAGGACAGCGTTAGTTATTTTTTTTAAGATAGATTTATTTATTTATTTATTTTTGATGTAGTGTTCCATGATTCATTGTTTGTGTATAACACCCAGAGCTCCATGCAGAACGTGCCCTCTTTAATACCCATCATCGAGCTAACCCATCCCCCCACCTGTCTCCCCTCTAAAGACAGCATTAGTCAATGTCTGTTGCCCTGGTCTAATTATTAATAGCACCCACTTCTATTCTTAGAAGTGTCTTGAATGATACATCCTAACTATACGAGGTAGGACATGATGTAGGAAACTCAAAAAAGTAGAGATTCCAATAGGAGATCTTGCAAAACTCTGCACGTTAATGGGCTCTACTCTCCATGTTAGGAAGAATGATAAATAAGGCTACAGAGCAGTAGGGAGAGGCATATGAAATAGTCTGCATTTATTTTGACACTGGATAGAAGGAAAACAAATCTGTCCCTCAGAAATCATAGACAGTATCAAGCCCTCATGTAAATTTGTTGTTATCTGCACACTAAAATTGAAGTTCAAGAGGAGAATTGCATTTAAAGTGATTTCCAGATGGGTAGTACCACCAGGCAACTGGCAGAGCATATGAGAGGCCTCTCTGAGGGGACACAGCTTTAATCTAGGTCTCCAAGAGTTCCTAGTGGTAAAGTTTCCAAGGAAAATGAGAAACACATTTAAAAAGAAATCACAAGAAATGCCAACAAAAAGGCACAATGGGTGAAATACATCAGAGTTGGAGGATAGAAGAATCATATTGTCAAAAGGCTTCCTATGTGAGAAATATCAGGCATGGGTTGTAAAATAGAATGTATATTTTGTTTAAAAATTTAAGAAAGCTTTGAGAAGAGGAGTGATGAAAATGAGACTATAAGATGATTGAGTAAATTTAGAAAAACAGACTCCTAGAAATAAACAAATATTAATGGACTGGTAAAACAAGAGACTGGACACAGCAAAAGGAAAATTAATTAATTGGAAATGAGGTAAGAGAAAAAAAACTATCTGGAATGCAACCCAAAGAAAAAAGAAAATGAAAAGTAAGAAAGGAATCTGGAGTCAAGACTGAGAAGCCCCGCATATACACGAGTAGATTTTCAGAAGGAGATGGAAAAGAAAATGGGGAAAAAAGCAAAAACAGTTGTGCGATTAGGTCATTAGTGTTTTTTGTACTGCTTAACAAGCAAATAAATGGATCATACAGAAGAAGGCTTTGCATAGAGCAGTCAAGAAGGGGCACCCGGGTGGCTCAGTGAGTTAAGCGTCCAACTCTTGATTTTGGCTCAGGTCATGATCTCAGGATCCTGAGATCGAGCCCTGCATTGAGCCCCACTTTGGGCTCTGCACTGGGCATTGAGCCTGCTTAAGATTCTCTTTCTCCCTTTCCTTCTGCCCTTCCCCACCCCTCTAAAACACACACACACACACACACACACACACACACACACACACACAGTGATGAAAATCTGTCATAAACCAAGGATTATGATGGATCTAATTCTGTTCACCTGGGAGTTATAAAAGATAAGGAAGTCAGCCAGCCAGTAAATAAACAAACAAATAAATAATTATCAATTTATCCTAATGAAGCCAAAAAAGGAGAGAGAAAAAGAAACAGACATGTGGGACAAACGAAAGCCATAAAATAAGGTGGAAAAATCAATACAAATATGTTAGTAATTAAATAAAAGTGAAAAAACTAAATATCCCAGTTAAAAACACAAGACTTTCAGACTACACTTTCATTTAATATAGTGTATGCTCTTTTAAAGAGACACATCTAAGACACAAAGCAACTTACTAACCTATGGAAAAATAAAAAATGTAACATCATTATAATGATGAAAGAAATAGAACTAGAAATCGTCTCAAAACAATAGAAGTTTATTACTCACTAAAAAAAAAAAAAAATCGGTGTGGATGTTCTTGGTCAGAAGGTCGCTTGTGTCCACACAGTGATTCAGGGACCCGATGGCCTTTCATCTCATGAAGCCTCTGCTGCTCAGGGCCTGGGAGGTTTCTTCTTAACCACCTTTCTCACATTCCATCAGCAGTAACTGGTCTTGCTTCTCTCCAAATGGTCTGGTTGTAGATCCTCATTATCTGGCTATTTAGGAATTAAAAGACTTGTTATCTGACAGCCATCCCCACTCCAATACATAGAAACAGAATAAATTAAAGATAATATCAATGTAAAAAAAGCTCCTTCAGAAAAAGGGAAAGAAAGAAGACAATCGTCATGGTAATGTTGGAATCCTGCCATGCAGGCATTGGGAAGACTCTCTCCCCTGGCTGTGGCGTTCTTTACCTTGATTAGGCTCAATTCTGTTCTCTAGAAGAAACTTCCTTTCCACCGTTCCCCACCGTCCAGGACATTTTTCCTGATTGTTTCTCCTCTGAGGCAAGGGTTTCAAGCTTTAGCAAGCATCAGAATCCCCCGGAGGGCTTACTGCAGTACAAATTGCTAGGCACCATCCCTAGAATTTCTGATTCAGTGAATCTGGGTAATTTACATTTCTAACAGGTTCCTGGGCAATGGTGAAGCTGTTGGTTTGGGGACCACGCTTTGGGAGAACCACTGCCCTAAGGTGCCAGCTGAAACGGGCTGGAGGAATAAGTCCTCGTTGAGAAAGCTGTTTTCACTGCCAACTTCCTACAGGGGCAAGTCTGGAGGCATGCGAGCCACATTACAGTCAAGGGCTTTTTTAAAACCAGACTTCAGTTGATTTAGCAAGATCATTCCCACAGATACTTACTAGATTCTTCAACTCTTTGCTTCCAGTAAATCCCATGTATGAATAACCATATTAATTCTCCCCTGGATAGAATTCTCTGATGCATATCTTTGCTTTCTACTCCCCACCTCCCATGGTTGACTCAATGCAGTAACAGGTATCTTGAGGCTATGCCATAAAATAACCTTGGGTTGGAAAGAAATAACCTTAATGCGATCTCTGCCACAGGGCCTAATCCCTTCATGTAACTAAGAACTCCTACTGGACCTTCACTGTTCAAAGTCCTTTTTATTCTAACTTTTTAAAAAAGATTATTTATTTATTTATTTGAGAGAGAGAGAGAGCAGGGGGAGGGGCAGAGGGAAAGAATCTCACACAGACTCTGCACTGAGCCAGAAGCCCAACTCGGGACTCGATCTCACAACCCATGAGATCATGACCTGAGCCAAAACCAAGAGTCAGAGGCTTAACTAACCGAGCCACCCAGGCACCCCTCATTCCAACTTTTAATCCTGGTTTAGAGTGCAGAAACAGTTTTGCCAAGTCCAAGTTTCTGGACTCTCTCCATAACTTTCCATCTCTGTTCTTGAGCCAACCACTACTTACTGGGACTCACCTTCTTTGCCCATAAGCAGTGAACAGAAAGCAACACACTAACATTTCTAGCTCCTTCCAACTACTGCTTGCAGATCTTCACATCTACTAGGCACCAGATACACTTTCAAACTTACAGCAGGCAAAGCTTTATGCTACCACGGAATGGAACTCTCTGTATTTCTGTCTTGCTTTATTGTTTTCCTTGCTGCCCCCCACCCAACTATAATAGGTCAATGCTACAAATGTTACAATTTGTTAAGGGGGTGTCTGACTTCAAGATACGGTTCCAAACTGGTTAGGGTAATGGTAGCTGATGGAACAAAATAGGTCCCGAATGTAGTGGTTAATACAACACATGTCCTTTTTTGGCTCAAGCGACTGCACAACATAGGTGTTCCTGGCTGGCAGGCTATTTACCTGCGTGCAGGGATTCAAGCATCTTTGTTCCTTCCATCTGTGGCTTCACCAAATCCCAGTATCCCAGAGTCCTTGCATCTTTGGGGATGAGGAAAGAGAGAAGGCACGCACGCCTATTAGTGTCACATCACGTCTACACATATTCCATGGTCAAGAGCAGGTCATACAGCTCCATCTCCATGCAAAGATGAATTAACTAATTGCCGACTAAGCAGCTACTTCCCCACAGTAATTACCCTCGGAGAGGGAGCAGGGCATGAGTTAGGGGGAGCCTGCAGGCAGCCAGCTTTCCTCACCACAGATATGAAAGGTAATACAGTAACCACTTTAGAAGGCAAAGGAGTCTATCTTTAAAAATCTGAAAAGGAAAGGATTCTTAAACAAGTCACAAAAGTTACAAAGCATAAATAAATGGATAAATTCAACCACATAATAAAAGTGAAGAGCTTCTATTCATCAAAATGCACCGTAAAGAGAGCAAAAGACAAGTCTCAAATGTGTTGAAAGGCTGTCTTGGAAGATATTTGCTATAGAAACAGCTGACCCTACGTATCCAGAATACACAAAAAAGTCCTTACAAGTGAACAAAAGAGATAATTCAGTAAAAACAATAAGAAAAATACATTGAGAGCTATTTCCCAGAAGTAGCACGAATGGCCAGCAGATATGTGCAAAGCTGCTTGAACTCGTTGGAATTCAGAGAAATGCAAAATTGGAGAGCAGAGAGCTACCATTTCACACCCAGCAGATTGGTTAAGTGTTTAAAGGTTGGACAACACAAAGTATCAGCGAGGAGATGGAGCGAAGTGAATTCCCTTACAGCACTGTCAGGAAAAAACATTCACAAGCTAATTTGTAAAAACAGACTGCCGTTGCCTCATAGGGGTAGTGGGTATGGAGGTCTTGTTTTCTCATTATTCAATAGTAAACTGTGTGAATATGTGTGTGTGTGAGAGAGAGAGAGATCTATTTCACGATATAAACATTTAACACAGTACTTTTGAAAATACAATGGAAGAATTACGGAAAAGATGGTGGTCACACCTCAGTTACACTGGACATATTTGTGACTTCTTACACTGCCTCTTGCACCAGTCTACCTATTTAGAAGTGACCCTTTCTTCTATCGCTGGATAAGCAATGGCTAGCATCTTCTCAGATTGACGTGAAATGCCAGACTGAACAATTCCACCCTGTCATTTCAATCTTCTGAGTCCCGGGGAAAAAGGGAGGAGAGAGCCGAAGAAGCACACCTTCTGTTTATGTCAGAGGGGTTAATTAAGAAGAGCTGGTGTCATTTCCAATAATTACGAGGGATCTGAATTTACAGAAGGCACACTGAGGGCCTGAAGGCTCTAGCAAAATAAATCTGCCTCTGACCACACACACGGCCACAGATGTTACCTCTCAGAACAGATTTTTCAAATCACCTTGGCTTTTTGAAAGCCCGAGCATGAGAAGAGCCTGGTTCCTACCTCGTGCACTGGACTTGAAAATGGGAAGAAGAGCCCTACAAAATGCCATATGGTTGTACTCAGGTGCCTTAAAGACGGACACAATTCATTTTCCATTTCTCAGAGGAGTGAATTTCAATGCTCCTTCCCCAGCAGCCAGGATTTAAGGACAGAAATAGGCTCCTCCCTGTCAACTTTCAAACTGAAATAACCAATTCTTACAATAAACTATCAAATGCAGTCTAAGAGAGGCAGAATTTTACACACCCTGTGTTGGGGAGCACAGAAGAGGTTGGAAAAAATAAATTGGAAGTTTGTTCCTGTCTTTGTGGAACATGAGGTGAGGCCATTCTAGAATTTCCTTCTCTCTGAAGGCGCTCCCCAAACCACTTCAAATACTACAATGAGTGCACAGCAGGCTCTCCTTCATTCCCCTCAGGCAAAATTTTGCTCCTTAATTTCACGTTACCTTGCCTCAAACGCCAGAAACAAAACAACCACTAGAGGGCATAGAAAACCTTATGAGAAATAAAAGTGCCTCAGAGAAAAACCCTCAATATCTGAAAAAATGAAAAGCTTAAAATGCTATCTTAGCCAAAGACAGCTGGGAAAGGCGAAGTGAGGATGCATTTTAAAAATACAATCTCTTTCTATAAAATACGATCCTCCTTTTGGAATATGAATTAAATAGACAAAATTAGTACATGGGCTCATTTTCCCACTGATGTGAAACAATTTCTCACCTACCTTACAATTTAGATTAGCCCGTAGATATCAGTGGTTTTCATCCAGAAAGTGGCTATTAAACATTACAGCACTATTGGTTTATAAAACCGATACTTTCCTAATTCATTGTGCTTGGAAGCTTCCAAGGGACCCCTGAAACAAAAGAGGTGGGAGTCTAGTGTGTGGAGATTTTTTTTGGGAAACAGTAGGATCATCTGTTTTAGGAATCTGATTGTGCACTGAACTCACTTGGATGTAAAGCAATGATCACTGAGCTAGGAATCCTTCCTCTGGTTGGTTTATGGTCCTTGTTTGCACTGATGCTGGTGGGAGGGGTTGGAGGTGGTGGTGGTGTTCATCTTGGGTCTGTGGGTCTTTCCCCAGAATGTAAGAAATGCATATCAGCTTTGGAATCCTGCTTTGCGATAAAAATGAATTGCTAAGTCATGCTATGACTTCATTTGCCAACTACATTCCTTCTGTGTCTGCTGAGATACAAAGCATCCCAAGGTTGCCGAAATCAGCGTGAGCTATAAGCAAACTCTTAATAAGTATTGATGCATCAGGAAGATGAGGATGTGTCCTGAGGCTGCACCTGCCTGGGGAAGAATGGGGCAAAGGGTGTGGGCTGGAGAGGAGATGCTGAGGGAAGTTTGGTTTATTCCAAAAGATAATCATTTGTTTTAAATCTGCAGGGAAATGGTAGTTAAAGGAGAAATTGTCGAGAAAGAATAAAAAGTTAATCTCGTGAGTTATTTGGTTACATGGGGCTTGTGGCAGAATGGAAAGGAAAAGGAGAATGAAAAATGAAACAAAGGAGATAACACGTTATAATAGAGCATATGTCGGTAATATTTCAACATGGAAACGGCTCTTATCTTTTGTCTTTAGGGATGGAAACATAGGTGAAGTGCGGAGAAGCTTTTGGAAGAGACTCTCATCTCTAGCAACAGGTAGGCTTTCCAGACCAAAGAATTCAGTGGAATCTCATCTAAAATTCCCTTGAGTGTCAGAAGCATCCCATGTGAGCAGAAATTTTGAGGATTAAGTTTTCTCCTGAAAAGGCAGTCTTTATGCTTGAGTCTTTACTGTGTGCTTGCTTGGCATGTACGACAGTGGAGACATTTCAAATCAGAGTTAAGAGGAACCATCAGACCATAGAATAATGATAATGGTTATGATTATGATAATGACAGCAAATTCTTTAGAGTGCTCGGTTCTAAGCACTTTGCATATATTAACTCATTTAATCCTTATGGTGACTCTACAAATTAGAAATTACTATTATTATCCCCATTTTATAGATGGCACTGAAGCACAGAGAGATTAAGGAACTCACCCAAGGTCACGGGAGTAATAAACAGTGGAAATGGAATTGACCTCAAGGAATCTGTCTCGAGGTCTACAGTTTTAACCACTAGCCAGACTGTTTCTCTAATAAATAAACTGCTAGCATTTTTATTGTCTGTTATTATATTATATTATATTATATTATATTATATTATCACTTTATTGTCTACTAGCACTTGTGTGAATGAAAGGTAGTAACCTGTAAACCCTTGTAGTTCAGGTGTCCCGTACCAACTCATGGACCCTTGCACAGGTTAAGAAGAATGCCCTCATAAAAGAATGAGCAGTAAATAAATACCCATATCTCTGCACAGTTTCATACCAATTGTGTATCTTAAAATATACAGTAATATCTCAAATAGTTAATTCTAAGGAAACAGATCTCAACAATGTTCTTCATATTAGAACATGCCAGAAATGTCTAGATCCCTAGTCACCTGGAAGGAGTCGTTTGGGGCAATCAGAAAACAAGTTCAGACAACTGGTGTCACCAACTCAGCACGTCTCATCTCTGCCTTCATCTTACTCCCACATCTTCTTCCTTTTCCAGACTTTTCCTCATACTTATGACTGTAGACAATTTGTTCTCGTCAAGCAGTCCAGAAACTTTCATAAGACAGATATCCATCACACATTGTTGGAACTTTCTCCGAAGGTAAGTTTCCCTCCCATTAGTCATTTTTAAGTGGAACTTAATTTAGAACTCCAGGACTTTGTTCGAACCTAATGAAACTCCTCAACCAGGAAAGATTGAAGGAGTGCCCATGAGTCACTGTATTGGCATAGTTTGCCTATTCCCATACTTCTCCCCACCAAGGTAGAAGACTTTAAAATATAAGTGTTATATTTAGTCCAATCATATGAATTCAAGCATTTTGCTTACCATGTTTATTTGAGCATCCACCTGAAATTTTCTAATCATTGCTTTCAGATAATTCTTTAGACATTAAGGAGGTTTCAAAAAACCATAAAACAGGGCCGCTTTTTTCACAAATATTTTCTGCTGTGGTCAGTATAGTTATTTTTCAGAAATATGCATTATTTACATTAACATGTGATAGGTTTATTGTCATTTTTAAGTTAAAAATTTAAAATTTTTTTAGCTTTAATATCTAGTATCACATTGATAGATATAATCCATGCGAATCAAAGCTCTTTGAAGTCCTCAGTACTTCTTTATGAGTGAGAACGGTCCTGAGACCAAAGAGTTTAAAGACTTCTGCTTCAGACAGTTGGCCTTAGTGGCCCCAACCTCCGTGCCATCAGAGGACTGCGCCACCCTACAGCGCCAAGACCCTAGGGCTGGAGTCTGCAGACCTGATTATGATCATGACTGCCTACTTACTAGGATGTGAGCCCTCCATCCCTTCACCTGTAAGGCAGAGAGAATAATAACTATTTCCAGGAATGTTGGGAAGCCGGTGTAAGTTACCACAGGTAATGTGCCTAGCCCAGTGTCTGGAATCAAGTAGGCAAGAAATACACAGTAGCTTCTTCCCATCTGTTTACCCAGATGACTGGTATCCATCCTACCATTACATCATATTGTCTTTAAATCCTTTATTTTTACCCCCATAGGGGTACCTTTTTCTTAATTAATACTCTTTCTCCATCTCTCCTTATGACAAAATCTTCGAACCAAAGTGACAGTTTGCATTAATATGGTGCTTGCTATGCACTAGTCATGGTTGTCCATACTTCATCTGTCTTCATTCACTGAATCCCAGCTACAAGCCCAAGAGTTAGGAGCCATTACATAGAGCTCCGTTTCACGTAAGAATAAACTGAAGTATGGATAGCAACTAAGATCATCCAACCAACAGGTGCTGGAGTCAGCACTTGAACCCAGGCTATTTCCAGATTTTATGGGCTTCTACTCCTAATGCCAAATATTTTATAATGGTTCCTAAGGAACTCTGTGCAAGACCCCGCTGGTTCTATACTCATCCAGTTAAAATATGACTAATGGCAAACTGACTTTATAACATCAATATCTGCTCAGTTGAGAAATTACAACAGTGTCTTCTCTCCCGTTGTATCAGTGTCTCCATTGCAAAACAGACAGACCTGTCATCACTGAAATAGGGTAGGACTGACAAACCCATGCTTGTTCTTCCACGTGATAGCTCTCTGGGACTGTTGTTACTTAAACACAATCAGATAATTGTCTCTGGCAGACAAACGAGAACAATTTAATATTTTCCTTCCAAATAATTGCATTTTAAAGATTTTATTTATTTATTTGACAGAGAGAAACACAGCCAGAGAGGGAACAGAAGCAGGGGGAGTGGGAGAGGGAGAAGCAGGCTTCCCGTGGAGCAAGGAGCCCAATATGGGACTCGATCCCAGGACCCTGGGATCATGACCTGAGCCGTAGGCAGACGCTTAACGACTGAGCCACCCAGGTGCCCCCAAATAATTGCATTTTAATCAATTGATTGGACTAAGCCCTCAGCGTCAATCGCTACTTGACAGCCTATGTTGACCATCTTTAATTGCTGGGTTTGGAGAGAATGGGGCATTTGATATTTTTGCTTATGTTGGCATGTTTGTATCCACAGATACTGGAAACTTCATTTTAATAACATAATTACATAAATGTATGACACACATTGTGTATGCACTCAAGTAGTAATTTCAAAACACATTGTAATTTTTAGAGCAGACGCTATACAAGTGCCAGAAGAATCGGAACAAGCCATTGTTTGGTGCCATGAGAATACTTCTCTTGATTTGCTTTTTTTCTCCCTCACCTAGGTGTTAAACGACTGTCATTATCTGTGTCATCTCCAGTGCCTAATCAAGTTAATTCAGAGCACCAAATATTTTTCTACAATAGGACATAACTTTTATTAGTTTCCCCAAGCTCAGTGGAAAATTTAGATTCAAAGAATATTAAGGCTGGAGGGGCCCTGAGGGACCACCTAGTTTCTCCCTCTCATTTTACAGGTGGGGAAAATAACTGGTATACGGTTCACGTGGGGTATATGGTTCGGGCAGGGATTTGGAATGGGGGAAGGATGGTATTTCTATTTCTATTGCTTTTTTAAAAAATTTCCTTGCCAACTCTGGTGACCCAGTTTCTTCAGAATTCTTTTTTCTCTGATCTCTGTGCCTTTCTCTCAGTCTTGGTCACACGATGGGTCACAGATCTGTCTCCTTCACACTCCAAAAGTTCCACTCACGTCATGGTGTCACAGAGGAGGTTTTCACTGGAGGTAAGTGGGACTAACAGCACGGGGGTATTGCATCTCATGACCACATGGGAGATGAATTTAAATTGAATATTAGATCCTTTTTTTTGTAAACGTCTCTGCTTCGTCTGGTGATGTACATTCCCAACTGCCACCCCATTCTCTTGATCTCTTCAGCCCATCCCCCAAGCTCTCTGCCCTCCCTTCTCTCCCAGCTCCATATTGCTTTTTGTGGGTCACAGTTCTTTCATCTGTCTCTGTCGTGTTTCTGCTTTCTCTTGAGGGCTTATTTTCTGTTAGCTGCAGCTTTTCAGTGTATTTTCCTAAATAAAAATAGTTCTTTTCCTAACAGGAAATCTGGTGCCAACAACAAAATAATACTATTCTTTTTACCCAGTTATATCATAACTGAAATATATTAAAGAGTATTTTGAACAACGAGGCAAAAGCGCTTTAATTCTCTTAGGAAAGCTCATGTTTGGCAATACTTGCTCTGGGAAATGAAGGAGGCAAGACGGGGGAGGAAAGCACAGCCAGGCAAGTAGAGCCACCTGGAGGGGAATATAGAACAAGCAGCAATCTGTAGGGCATGGAGGGTGCCTGAAGTTCACCGTTCCTAGGGCTGTGGAAGAGAACAATAGGCAGACAGATGGAGGGGCAGACAGCAAAGGGTCTTTATGTCATAGTGAAGTGTTTCGGTGGGGAGCACAGGTACCAGGATCTGCTCCCCTGGATCTTTCAGTTCTCTACGAATCATACCGTCCATCCACTCTGCTACGACCATGGCTGCCGTATCTTTTTCTTGGACTATTACATCGCTTTGAGGTACAGAGGCAAGTCCGAACATGATACCGTAGGTACATGGACTGTTAACTCAGGAGAGTTAAAGGAAAAGTGTGTGGAGGAATGACAGGAAGTGAGAAGAAGAGACAAACAGGGCCCAGGGCTCTTTCTAAGGCCGATTCTGCATCTACACCTTTCTCAGATCCCAGCTAACCCAGCTAATGATCTACCCAAATCTGTGTATTCAACCTCTAGGAGAGGACATTCTCACCATCAAAACCTTTCTCCCCACTCTCCTCTGAAAGAAACATGAACAATTTATGATTCTAGCGAATTTCTAGCGTAGCATAAAACTTTCTTATAAAAATGACTATCAAAATAACAATATTTTATTGATAGAGATCAAAGAAACTAGTAGAGATGCTCCACATTTACAAGAACTGGTTGTAATGATGTTTAGTTATTCTATACCATCTGTGCGAACATGGAGATAGCCTCATTATATGTAAACACATAATAATACTAGTTCTTACAATTTGATTCTCCTTGTAGTATATTCAAACAAAATGAGAGGCAGAGAAGCTAAGGTACATTTTCTATGAATGTGGAGTCAGGCAAATAATTAGATGTGAAAAGAAACTGTAGAGTTTAAAATTTTTTTCTGGGATACCTGTAATTTTTTAAAAAATCGTATTTATTTATTTGAGGGCGAGACAGAGAGGGACCAGGGGGAGGGGCAGAGGGAGAGGGACAAGCAGACTCTGCACTGAGCATGGAGCCATACGTGGGGTTCAATCTCACGGCCCTGAGATCATGTCCTGAGCCGAAACCAAGAGTCGGACGCTTAATCCACTAAGCCACCCAGGCGCCCCAGGAATACCTGTAATTTTTAATAGAAAATCCAAGATGCCCCATAGATTAACCTAGCTACTGGCCTAACCATAATCACCCAGAGCTGGCAATGTTCTGTGCTAGAAAGTTCAGAGTCATCAAAATCAGCAGGCTGCCTTTGGAAGTGTTCTCTGTTCACCTTGCTAATGCTGTTGTACTGACTGAGATCTTCTCTGTCAAAATCCCTGACATTGACTAAGCCTGTAATAAATGGTAGCTTCCTGTCCTTCTTGGGTGGGAAAGGGCTCTCCCGCCTCCACTGGAGGTTTACTTTTATAACTTACGTTTTGATTCTTTTTGCGGTTATAGAAAATATGGCAACAGCTTGTGGGTCCCCAGTGTCTGCTAAGCACTCTTCACCATAGTTTTTCATATGTATATACCCACATTTTTTTACTACACAGAACTATCCTGTTCTGTGGGTTTTACCATCCTCATTTTACAGATGAGGCAAAAGTGTCAGTGAATGAGTGCTCAAGACTGGAGAAGAGATGAGCGAAAGAGCCAGCATTTAGTTCCGGTTCTTGGTTCTCCAGAGCTACTCCTCTTCTTGCACCTGCCTGGTCTCATGCCTTTAGCTTTTCCCCGTGGGACTCATAAGCCAGCTAAAGAGCCTTAAAGCTTTTCCCTGACATACATTGAAAAAAGATGCCCAACATTTTGAATCATCTCAGTTTGGGTTTTATAGTTGAAGCCCATTTACTATTCACTCACTAGCTTTTGAGATTCCTTGAGATACAAGTAGTCCTCACTTTGCAGATAGCTGCTGAAACCATGCAAAGTGATTTGAATAATCAATAGGAAAAAATCATGATTGTTCCTTGGTCTTTAAAAATTTATGTTGAAACATTAAAAGCTCCCTTATGTCAGTCGTAAAATGTCAGAAACATTGAGACTGAAAGTGTTTTCTTTGTAAAAAATATACGAAGAGCAGTTTGAAGAGTGCTTACTTTCTTCTCGTAGAACTGAGACCATGGAGTAAGCCTCTTTCCTACGCCTTGTTGAATTGTTATCCTCCTTTCTAAACTTGGATCTGCTTTCAACACTGTGTTCTTTGTGCCCTCAATGTCATGAAACACCTCTGAGAATTCCGTCCATGAAAAGTTTTTTTGCCAGCTTTGCTTCCTCTGGGACATATTTATCTTTTTATTACAACCACTTTCCTCATTTATGCTGATAAGTTCACTTTCAATAAGTTCCCCTTGCTGCACATCCAGTCTCTCAAATGGAGGCAGAATCAACATTCCTGTGTCCAACTATTGTTTCTATAATTCCTTTTATGTTTGATTTAAATTTCACTTCCATTGTTACCAGTTTTCATTTCTTTATTGGCCGTCTTTGTTTTCAATTTCCTCTTTAGATCACCCTCACTGGTAGACACCAAAATATGGATACATATGAAATACTATAATGGAGGTACGTAAACCACTTTTAACCTTGATACAAAAATTAAAAAAGATAAAAGTATCAAGAATAACTACAAATACAGATATTTGCCAATGGATATACAGTATAAAAGATGTAAGTATGCAGACTAAAAGGGACAGCATAGGGAATATGGTCAATGGTATTATAATAGTGTCTTACAGTGACAGATGGTGGCTAGGCTTGTGGTGAACACAGCATAACGTACAGACTTGTTGAATCACTATGTTGTCCACCTGAAATGAATGTGACACTGTGTTTGAACTACACTTAAAAAAAAGATATAAGTATGATATCAGTAACATAAAAAAAAGATGTAGGTATGACATCAATAACATAACAAAAAGATGTAAGTATGACATCAATAACATCAGTACTTCACCTTAAAAAAAAAGATGTAAGTATGACATCAATAACATCAAGGGGAAGGGCCAACATGTAGAGATTTTGTATGCAATTGAAGATGTTACCACCTTAAAATAAACAGTTATAACTACAAGACGTTTTATGTAAGCTTCATGGTAACTACAAAGAAAATACCTATAGTAGATTTACAAAAGAAAAAGAGAGAAAGGAATCAAAGCATATCACTACATGAAAAATGTCAACAAATGACAAAGGAAGATGTCAGGAGAGGGAAAGAGAGGGGGATGAGAGAACCACAATTCAGACAGAAAAAAACCTAACAGAATGGTCATACTAAGTCCTTACTTTGCAATAATTCCTCTGAACATAAATGGATACAGCTCTCCAATTAAAAGATGTAGAATGAAATCAGGAAGTGTGATGACTACAGCTTTGTTTTTCTTCTTCAAAATTGCTTTATCTATCGGGGTATTTTGTGATTCCATATGAATTTTAGGATTGCTTTTTCTTTTTTTATGAAAAATGCGGTAAACATTTTGATAGGGATTGCACCGATTCTGTAGATTTCGGGGCAGGGTTAGCTTGGACGTTTTAACACTATTGATTTCCCCAATCCATTTATATGAGATATCTTTCCATTCATTTGTGTCTTCTTCAATTTCTTTCATCAATGTTTTATAGTTCTCAGTGTATAGATCTTTTTCCTCCTTGGTTAAATTTATTCCAAAGTATTTAGTCTCTTTGATGCCACTGCAAATGATTTCAATTTATATTACAAAGCTATAGTAATAAAATAGGTGTGTATGGTGCTGGCATAAAAATAGACACAAAATTAATGGAACATAATAGAAAGCCCAGAAATAAACCCACACATATACAGTCAATAGACCTTTGACAAGAGTGCCAAGAATAAACAGTGAAACAGGATGGTGTCTTTATGAAATGGTGTTAGAAAAACTGGATATCCAAATGGAAAAGAATGAAATTAGACCTTTATTTTACACCATACATAGAACTCAAAATGGATTAAAGACTTAAACATAACTACAAAAATCCTAGGAGAAAATATAGGGAAAAATCTTTTTAAATATTGGTTATGGCAATGATTTCTTGCATGTGACACCAAAACCACAAGCAACAAAAGCAAAAATAGGCAAATGGGACTACCTCAAACTAAAAAGTTTTGTACCGCAACGAAAACAATGAACATAATGAAAAGCCAATCGATGGAATAAGAGAATGAGAGAAAATTCTTGCAAGCCATATAGCTCGTAATGTGTTATTATCCAAAATATGTAAAGAACTCATAAAGTCAATAGCAAAAAACAAGGAACCCAATTTAAAAATGGACATTTTCCCAAAGAAGACATACAAATGGCCAATGAAAAGATGCTCAATATCACTCATTATCTGGGAATTGCAAAGCAAAAACACAATGAGATATCACCCCCCACACCAGTTAGGATGCCTTTTATTTAAAAAAAAAAAAAAAGACAAGTGTTGGTAAGGATGTGGAGAAAAGGGAACCCTAATACACTGTTTTGGGGAATGTAAAATGGTGCAGCCACTATAGAAAACAGTATGGAATTTCCTCAAAAAATTAAACATGTAAATACCATATGATCCAGCAATCCCACTCCTAGGCATACACCTCACAGTATTGAAATCAGGATCTCTAAGTGATATATGTGCTCCCATGTCATGGCCGCACTATCCACAACAGCCAAGTTATGGAAACAACCAAAAATGGTCATCGACAGATGAATGGATAAAGAAAATGTGGAATATTAGTCAGTCTTAAAAATAAAGGAAATACAGCCACCTGTGACAATGTGAATGAACCTGGAGGACATTTTACTAAGTGACATAAGCCAGTCATAGAAGGACACATACTGTATGATTCCACTTACATGAAGTACCTAAACTAATAAACTCGATGCACAGATTAGAACGGTGGTTATCAGGGACCAGGGAGAGGGGAAAATGAGGAGTTTTTCAATTGGTCTAAAGTTTCAGTCATGCAAGATACTTCTAGAGATCTGATGTCCAACATAGCACCTAAGTCACCAGTATGTATTATGCACTTAAAACTTTAAAAGTGTAGTTCTCAGGTTAAGTATTCTTACTCCACACTCCCCCCGCCAAAATCCCCAAAGGGACAGAAGCCAACTTTGGAAGTGTTGGGTATGTCTCTTACCTTGATTGTGGTGATGGTTTCTTGGGTATATACATATGTTCAAACTCATCAAATTATATACATTAAATATGTGTAGTTTATTGTATGCTGATGATACTTTAATAAAGCTATTTTAAATTAAAAAAAAAAACAGCTAAGTACAGAAAAGGAAAAGTGAATTTCCTGGAGAACCTCAGAGGCTTGTTCCTGCTTTAGGCACCCCGTGAAACAGTTGTCCTCTGTCTTTGCAACACACATTTTTAACTCTGCTCTATGGAGAATTATTTCCATGATCATGTATTTACCCAGTTCTTGGAGTCAATGAAAAAATTGCTTTCACTAATATTTACTTACTGCTGTTAACAGATCTAAATGTTGAATGGCAGCTGGCCACCTCAGTTTCCACTGGGAGCTTTTATCTCCTTTTAGAGACGAGTTTGTTTGACTATGTCATCCCAGACTTTCTTTTGGTAAGTCAAGATATTTGCTCACATAAATATTTCAGGAAGCAATCCAACGAGCCTCAGAAAGAATTCTTGAAGAGGATACAGATTTAAGTCCAGATTCTTTTCCTATGACACATTCTTTCTTCCTGTTCTTTGAACACAGTTCTAAAAATACTTCATCAGCGCCATCTCTCCAGATTTGAAGTGTCGTCCAGAGAGGGTCTAAAACAGGCCCAGCCAGGGGCTGACAGCAGAACTGCTCTGTCCCTAGTCTCTGGCTGGGTGGGGCATTGCACTCTCATCATAGTGCAGGGCTACGTTGAGATGGAATGAAGGAGGGAGCATTCAAAATAAACATCTTGGTATTTTGAAGAACTTTAGTTATGACAAAAGTGGCCTTTTGGCCACTTTTTCTCCCACACCATGGGAGAAAAAAGGCTTTGTGCTCAAATGGCTTACTTCCTTGACTATTCCAAAGGTTCTCCGCCTGTGGAGAGGGTCTTCCCCCGGGGTGAGGCAGAGCACCACTTGGGCATTCTGGGGAAGGAGGTGGTTCTGAGTTCCACGACGTGGATTAGCCACAAAGATGTGCTTTCATGAAAGGGACAATGAGGGCAAAACTGCCTGGTGGTGATCATAAACTTCAATGCTTCCAGATCCCTCTAAGCTTTGGGGTAGATGAAATTTGGGGCCTGCTGTCTGCGAAACAAACAGTAATGATTCCAAATGTGTCCTCTCCTAAACTAGCCACTTATTCCTTCAAAGAACTGATGGTAGAGTCAAGTTTCAAATAAAAAGCACATGCCCTCTTTTGGTAGACCAGGTAAAACCTCTTGGTGAGGAGGAGTGAGTTGCGTGCCTTCCCAAATGAAGTGATATTGGAAGCCCAAGCTTCTTGTTTGGAAAATGGTAGTTCAATCATCTTCACAGCAACTGTTCAAGGATGCTCTAAAAGAGTTAAAAGAAAATTTTTAAAGGAAAAGAGGATCAGCAATAAAGCTATTAATAAGTAAATATGAAAACTAAAGATGATTAAAATTAATTCACCAGATATTTAATGAGCAAATACTTTGTGCCAGGCAGGTCTGCCATGTATGATTGTGCAATGTGTAGACTGCACAAAAACCCCTGGCTACTCACGAAGAAACCACGTGAACGAGTGGAGGCTCTAGATTCAGAAAAGGTTTTCAGCTCTGGGGATAAAATGGTGAACCAAATGGACAAAATCCCTCTCCTAACATAGCTTATGTTTCAGTGGAACATGCAGACACACTGGCAGGCACTTATATAACAGGGTGTTGGGTATTGCATATGTGGAATGCCACGGGCACACTCAAGGGGACTCTGGTCCCGGCAGAGGCTGAAGAAGGCAGAAGAATAGCCTAACACCAGAGGGTGAGTAGGGGCTAGACAGACTCACACACAGAATGTGGACAATGGGAGGGTTTCAGACCGAGGGAATGAAATTGATAAAAACTCAAAAGTGCCACTGATTTTGGTACTTCCAAGGCTCTGAGTCAATTCTGTTTTATTTGGAGCATCAGAAGTAAGTGTGGGGAATGAGGTTGGAGAGGTAGGCCAGGGCTCACTCCTGCAGAGCTCAGCTGACCATAGGAAAGTGGTTGGAGCAGTGAGTAAATGTTTTTGAGCACAAAGGGTGGGAGGCAGGGGTGACAAGTTCTGCCTTTTGAAAAGACCATAATGAGTGCCAGGTTCAGACTGATTTAAGAGGAGCAAGAGACAACGAGTCTGTTGGAATACACCCCGTATTGTAGATTTTACGTTGGAGCCATGTAAATTATTTCAGCCGCGTTTAAATAAATGAAAAGGTAATTAGTTAAAATTGAAAGTAAAATTAAATGGATGACCTTAGCTATATATCTATTTGGAGACAAAACCACACAGAGAAGAGTTATTCCAAGTGACTTTAAAAAACAATAAATTGATTGTCTGACCCTTGTGGGATAGACCTTGAGGAAAAAAGCACTGTGAAAAAATCCTTAAGCTGTCTTCAGCAATCATTCTGTTGGAGGAAATGTTAATATAATGATGCTGTTGTTTTTCCATATGTTTTAGGAACAATATCAAACAAGTAATTATGTGAGCTTTCCAGAAGAATTGAAAGAAGATATAAGTATTAGATCAATGAGGTTACATGAAAACTTTATAGGCCTGAATTTGAATCACAAGCATTACTATAAATTTATGCTGTATTTTTTATTTAAGAAAAAATACATTATTTTCTGCTATCTGCACTGGAAAGTTTAGAAACAATGACCGACCCATTTGCCATGATACCATTAGTGCCCAGAATGTCATCCATAAATAGTGAAAGGAAACAGGGATCTTGGGAGAAAGAAGTTATCTTGGGTCTTAGGCCAGAGTATGTACAAAATGAGCCTGGACTGTCTTTTTGCACCGAAAGAGCCTATCTGAATTAGTTCCTCCTGGCCAAAGATGAGGAAATTTGACCATTAGTGAGAACAATGGATTCAAACACAATGTCTTAGTATGTTTGGGCTACTCTAGCAGAAATACCATAGGCCAGGTGGCTTATAAACAACGGAAATGTCTCACACCTTTGGAGGCTCAAAGTCCGAAACCAGTGTACCAGTGTGAGCAGGTCTGGTGAGAACTGTCCCCTGGGTTGCAGACCACCGACTTCTCTGTGCCTCACAGGGAGGAGACCAGAGAGGATGCAAGCTCTCTCCTGAGTCTAAAAGGACACTAATGTCATTCATGAGGGCCCCACCCTCATGACCTTATCTAGTGCTAATTATCTCCCATGGGCTCCACCTCCTAATACCATCGCAAGAGTGGGTAGGATTTCAACATGTGAATTGGGGGGGCCGTGGGGGGGGCAGCATATACGTTCATTCCAGAACACACAGCAAATATGTTTAAACCCATGAACTCATACTGATACCAAAACAAACCAATAAACAAACAAAACCAAAGCCTCACTGGTCAGTATTGGAGGATGAGAATGACTGATCTAGTGATCTATGGTCCTTGAAGGCTTTAGACATATCTGAAATCTTGGAGCAAGACAGCCAGTCCTGGAGACAAGGTTAGACCTCAGATTTGAGCAATGTCACACATGTCTGTGGGGTTTCTGTTTTGCGATGCTTACAAATCCCATTCACACCCTGGGTCTGAGAGAAAGCCCATTATTCCTTGAAGAAATAGGTCTCACTCACCAAGGTGATACTACCTTTCCCATTATAAACGGAAGTACGGCTCTCTTTGGGCTGCAACCAAAAATTTTCTAAGGAACATCCATCACATAGATGAGATTTCGTAATTGTTTAAGCACAAGGATTTTCCAGCATTCTAAAGAAATTGATTCCCCTCCGTTTAAATAAGAAGATGTGTCTCTCTTTTCAGGTATAAACAGTGACAGCTACACAAGAACTATATCACACACAAAAAAGAATTTCTTCCATTAAGTAATTTCCAGAGATTGTCATTTTCTTAAAGTCAAAAAAAAAAAAGGTGAATACAAATTTAGCTGTCTGGGAAAATCTTGAATTTTGCTAATTTATGTCACTGTTATTTCTTTCTTTTCCCTCTAACATCAGCAGCAAAAATAAACATTATTGGGAAACTTTGCAAGATAAAATAAGCTTACCATGGAAAACCATGTAAAGAGTTGTTAATCCTATATATCTAGTTGATTAATTGATTTTTTAATTATATTTTTAAAGGCAGGAAGAGTGACATGCCCTTGAAACTGTCAGATATTGAGGGGTAACCTAAGGAGGGACCCAGTTTGTATCGAGAATCCTGCTATACATCTCCCATTGGCCTGTGCTCTCTCCAGCTTGAGAGTTACTTGCAACTCAAACAGAAAAAGGACATCAACTTGCATTCCTAGTGCTCTTAATTGGTCTTTCTTACAAATCAATAAGGAAAAACAAATAAACAGGAAAATGTGCAAGGGATGCGAAGGTGCTCTCACAGAACAGGAAAGCTGATGGTCAATAAGCACATCCCACTTATAAAGGGAGAAAAGCAGATTAATCAGCAGTATCATGCCATTTCACACCTGCCTAACAGATTGGCCAAAAATTAGAAGTCTGACCAACAGCGAATGGGCGGAATGCAGGGTAATGGGGACCCCATTCACTGCTTGTGGGATTAGAAATCAGTACCCACATTCTGAAGGAGAATTTTGTGTCCTCTGGAAAAGCTAAGCATTTGTTTCTTTTTTATGATGAAATATTTTGAGTATATAAAAAAAGACAAGGAAAATGTCACAAACATCTATGTATCCACTGCCCAGCATGAAGCATGCACATAGAAGATCCTCCAGATGAAGCCCACTGTCTTGAATTTGGTGTTTATCATTCTTTTTTTTTTAAGATTTTATTTATTTATTAGA
The DNA here is from genome assembly GCF_037043125.1 of Eumetopias jubatus. Classification (NCBI taxonomy): domain Eukaryota; kingdom Metazoa; phylum Chordata; class Mammalia; order Carnivora; family Otariidae; genus Eumetopias; species Eumetopias jubatus. The sequence goes on along the minus strand of NW_028274809.1, from coordinate 180,750,536 downwards.
GAGAGAGTGCACACCCACAAGAGAGAGTGAGAGAGAGAGAAAGCAGGAGCAAGAGCAGGGAGAGAGGGAGAAGCAGACTCCCCACTGAGCAGGGAGCCTGACTTGAGGTTTGATCCCAGGACCCTGGGATCATGACCTGAGCTGCAGGCAGATGCTTAACCGACTAAACCACCCAGGCGCCCCTGGTGTTTGTCATTCTGATGCTTACTTACCCACATATGAGTCCACAGTCCAAGTCTTTGAATTTTACTTGAATGAGCTTATATTGTACATTCCTTCATGGAACTTGGTTGTTTTTGTTTTTGTTATCTTTGGGGGATTTATCCATATATCCACGTCTCTCTATATCCATGATAGATGTGGCTATAGTTTGTTCATTTTAACTTCTTAGAGTGTTCCTTTGATAAATATACTGCAATATACTATGCAATATAGTATGCAAAAATAAATATACTTATTTTTCAATCCCCTATGGATGATCAGTTAGTTTTATTTTTTCCAGGTTTTTTTTTATTGTTTTTGCCACTATAAACAATACTGCGATAAGCTTTCCTGTGTAGATAGTTCCTGGATGATGTGGGTGAGTTTTTCTGGGTATGCATGGTACTCTAGTTCAAAACTTCCCAACTTGGAATGCATTCAAATCTTTTATTTTAGTTATTTATTTATTCTCTTTTTAGAAATGATCGCTACACCCAATGTGGGGTTTGAACTCACAACCCTGAGATCAAGAGTTGCATGCTCTACTAGCTGAGCCAGCCAGGGGTCCTACATTTGAATCTTTAAAATGCAGATTCTGATTCAGTAGGTCTGGGGTGGGAAGAAAAACTGCATTCCCCAAAAGCTCCAAGGTGTTGCGCCAGTGTTGCTGGTCTGTGGACCACTTGGGGAATTTATGAGATGTTAATAGCCATTTGCTTTCCAGGTAGATTCCTAGGACATTCCCATGCCCATGTGTCTGCCTGTCACTGTGACCGTACCCTTAGAAAGAAACCAACCAAGCCATTCCCTGACTCTTAGCACACAGAAACTGCGAGATAATAAACGTGCATTGTTCTAATCATTGTTTGTAATAACATGGATTCATGGCAATAAGAAACGAATACACTACCCTTCCATAAATCGTAAACATGTGCAAAAGATTTAGATATTTCTTTTCTTTTTTTGCTCCAATCTTAGAAATTATTCAACATGGTTATAATATACATCTACTTTCCTAATTTCTAAGGCTGTCTTGTTTTCTTAGTGATTGATGTTCCACGTTTTACTATTTTATGGATTTCTAGGTTGTCTTCCTAGGCCTTCAAAAGATCCAGTTCTGTCACCAGGAAAAAATATGAAAGTGGCTTCAAATGTCATTAGGATGGTAAACTACTTTTTAACAAATAAAGCTTTAGTTCCTGCTTCCCACTCCTTTCTATCTTTCTATTCTTTCTTCCAGCTGAGATTTTTTTGGTTTGTTTTGTTTTTGTTTTTAGAGGGTGGGGGGGGCAGGCAGAGGGAGAAAGAGAATCTCCAGCAGGCTCCACATTCAGCACGGAGCTCAACACAGAGCTCCACCTCATGAACCTGAGATCATGATCTGAGCCAAAATCAAGAGTTGGACACTTAACCAACTGAGCCACCCAGGCGCCGCCCCCCCCCGCCCCCCCCCCTTGCCCCGAGCTGAAGTTTTAGCTAGGGTTACTAACCATCTTGGTTTGCTCAGGACTGGGGTTTTCTGGAATGCAGGATTTTTGGTGCTAAAAGTTGGGACAGTACCCCTGCCCCCCAAATGGGGCAGTTGATGGCCCTGTAACCCCTTTAAAAGTTCAAATAAAAGGAAAAGGAGCCATTCTCAACAACCGCAGGTGATTTCCTCAAATCTCAGCCAACAGTGAAGGAAGAACAGTCCCCGTGTCTGGTCTCTGCTGGGCCGCTGGTCTTACTCATCTCAGCTTGGGGATCCCTCTGAGGCCTCGGCGAGAAGTGAATATGCAAGTGTCTTTATCTAATGCAAGAATGAAAGGAAGACTTTCAAAAAGGATTTCCAGAACAATAATCTACCTCTTTTTATCAGAGGGATCAACCACTCAACCTAAAAGAATAGTTACCCCCACAGGGCTTGGATTACCGCCTCATAAAACAGCAGGGCTCTTTGATTATTACCTAAATAAAGCTGCCATCAAACTGGAACAAACAGGCCAGGCAGAGAGCGTCTCTGTGAAACAAGAGCGGGCGAATTTTCAAGGCTTCAGAAATGCGCGGCAGGGTGGTGATGCTGGTGTCTGGAGTCAGACGGGCTAGAGCCCTTGAGCAAATGACTTCCGGCCTCAGAATCGCTGTTCTCATCCGTGGTGCTGAATACAGGGTGTTCCATAAATATACGTCCCACCCCATCTCCCTCTTCCAGAAGAGGACGCGCAGGTCATGCTGGATGGACCGAGGGGGACATTCATTTCCAAAGGGTGGACAAGCACATCGGACTGCGACTTGGGAAGAGGCCCTACTCCCTGTGCTCAGAAAGGTGAAGGGCTAAGTTTACGGAGCACATGGATGCTATATCCAGAGACAGAGACATTGCAAATCTACTGGGTAGTGATGTAGGAAAACGTTAGGGTTCAAAGCCGTTGGGCCAAGAGAGAATTCCTGAGATGTCTTTGGTGCAAACAGGTGGTTTTATTAAAGCACGGGGACAAGACCCATGGGCAGAAAGAGCTGCAACGGGGTCATGAGGAGTGGCCCATTATATACTTTCAAGTTGGGAGGGGGTTAGGGATAGCGTAAGCCTCTAAGGAATTTTGGAAGCAAGGTTTCCAGGACCTTGAGGGGACTAGCTGTTGTTGGGAAAAGGTCATTTATTACCGTCTAATAAAACCTTTGTCATGAGATCCTTCAGATGTATATCGGCGGGCCTTATGCTTGGGGGATGATGGCCAACACGTATCTTGGGGGGGGTGGTAGATAGAGGAAATTTCTAAAGGAATTTTTGTATGTTAAAGTAGACTCACAGGATCCGGGGGTGGGGGTTGGATTGCCTTTTGCCCTTAGCAGAGTGTCAACATTGCGGCAATTGAGTCCCTAGAGGAATGTCACTCTGCCTGTTTCAAGAACTTATCAGTGGGCTCTAGATAGTGAGGAAATTTAATAATTTTTCTTCTGCCTTTGTTTCCTGCATCAGGTAGCACGCTGGAGAGTTGCCACAAGACTAAAGGTTAGGGTTGGGTTGCGTCCAATGGGAGGACTTCTTGCCTTACATTGAAGACGTCACCTTTCATTGTATGCAAGCTACCATTCTAAGAGGGGGAAAAACAACCCACACTTTCACATCCTGGCAGCCTGGAAATTAAAGCACCTGTTAGCCTTCTCTTTCTTGGACTCAAAAAAACCCACTTCACATACCATTTCCTCAGGAACAGCAAATGCATTTGTGTGGCAGCTCTGAGCCCTCCAAGCAGAGTCGTCATTCCAAAGTCATGGTGCTCAGAGACTCTGGGAGAAAGCTGTTACCTGCGCTTGCCAGTTCAGTAGTCAGGCTAAGTGGAATCAAAAGGGGCCCCAGGCAACGGGCACCCTCCTCTCACTCATGATGCTTCTAAACAGAGACACAGGTGTCTGTGTGTTTGCTATTTTTATTTGCGAGCATCCTGTCTGCAGAAGGGTATTTGAAATAACAACAAAGAGGCATTTTTGGGGAAGGAAAACAAAATGATCAGTTGAGAGTAATGAAAGCCTCCTGATGATTACAGAAGGCATTACGGATTTTTAGAATAGACAAGAATCTGGAGTCTCACGTGTTTCACACCAGAAGGTGTTTTCAAAAAGAGAGCTGTAGGTAACCCAGTGTTCCTGGGCCCTGGGACAGGGAAGAAGACGGAGAACCTGTGAGGAGCCGCAGATCGACTTCTCTCTGTCTGTGGGCTCAGAAAGCAGGAGAGACAACTCGCAGATTCCTTCTCTCTATTTTGTATCTTACCTTCCTTATTCCCCAACTCCCACACTCTGGCTCCGAGACCTTTTAGTGATGGGCTTTCTGAGCCAGCAAACCTATAATTTATATAGTCATCTTAGGAAGAAGCTAGGATTATATCCCTGAAAATGTCACTCAAGGTTTTTGCAGGAATCTTTTTGGTCTCCTTGGTTACTCCAAGCCATCCAGACGCCATGTGCATCTTTCCCAAACACATGCTGTGAGGGGGCAGTTGAGACCCCAAGTGTCAGGCCACCGGGTATAGACTGCCCACATTTGGTAGCAATGGCAGAAGAAAAGGCAAATTGATACAGAGTTCATTAGTAACCCAATAAGGATGTATATTTCCACTTTGAAATTTTTCACTGTCCTAAGTCATTCATTCATTTACCAGATATTTACCCGGTCCTACCCACCATGCCCCTACTGTTCCCACCTTCTTTGCAAACACCTTTAATTCCCTTGCTCTCTACCAGCCTGGTCAATACCAATACTGGAGGAACCAAATATCCACTTCTTCCATTCCTGTAGCTGAGTAGCCAAACATTGGCTTAGCAAAGCACATAATTTCATGTGTCTGTCTCACTTTAATTCATGTTCATACATTTCAAATGGGCATACAATGCTGCTTGCTAATCTTATTATAGATCCCTAGCGGTCTCTTTCCCATTCCCTAAAATGACTTTTTAACACATTGCTCTCTCTACTCAAACATCTTGCTTCCCTTCCTCCCCCTTCCCTCCCGACAAATGACGTTGCTCTGGAGTTCTCAGAGAAATTAGAAACAACGAAATAGGAATTCCTTCCCTTTCCGTCCACTAAGTTCACCGTGAACCTAAGCTCTCCCCTTTCCCTTCAAGGGTAATGAATACACTATCTCTGTGTCTGTGGACCACATGTCAACCATCTCTCTCCTTCTCAAGAACATCATCATGTAAGTAACCCTTCTTTCTCCTGCATCATTAGTTTCCTCTTTGTGCCAGATCATTCTAATGTGAAACAAAAGTGCCTCCAATCTTTAATACAATATAAGACAGAACCACAGGATCCTCTCTTGACAATCTACCAATTTATTAATCTTCTGTACCTCCCCAAGCAAACACTATTGAAAGAGTTGTCCAGAGTTCTTGCCTTTCTACACACTGGGACTCCACTAACACTGCTCATTACAATCCCTAATGACCCCGACTTTGCTGTACTCTTTTTTTTCTTTTTGCCTTACCCAATTTCCAAGTAGGAGTTGATGCAGCCAGACATTCCCTCCTTCTTCAAATGCTTTTCCCCCTTGGCTTCTGTGATATCACACCTTCCTGATTTCCCTCTTACTTCATTGTGGCCACTCATTCTTTTTTTTCAAGATTTTATTTATTTGATAGAAAGGGAACACAAGCAGGGGGAGCAGCAGGCAGAGGGAGAGGGAGAAGCAGATTCCCCGCTGAGCAGGGACCCCAATGTGGGGCTCAATCCCAGGACCCTGGGATCATGACCTGAGCCAAAGGCAGATGCTTAACCGACTGAGCCACCCAGGCGCGCCCAGGTCCACTCCTTCTTAGTCTCCTTTGTTGACTCTTGCTCTTCAGCTTGGCCCTTGAATGTTGGAATGTTCCCAGGGATATGTCTGGGACTCCTTCTCCTCCCAACCATACTCTCCCTAGGTAGTGTCAAACATCTCTTTTCAATGTCATTTATTGGATAAAAAGTCTCACATTTGGGGGGGGGGCAGAGCAAGATGGCGGAGGAGTAGGAGACCTGGATTTCATCTGGTCTCAGGAATTCAGCTGGATGGGGATCAAACCATTCTGAACACCTACGAACTCAACAGGAGATCGAAGAGGAGAGTAGCAACAACTCTCTGAACAGAAAAGTGACCACTTACTGGAAGGTAGGACGTGCGGAGAAGTGAATCCGAGGCGATATTCGGGAGGATAGACGGCGGGGGAGGGGGCCTCCGTCGGCCGCTTATGGCAAGTGCTAGAGCCACGGAGCACAAAATCGGACCTTTTAGAAGTCGGCTCCGCGGAGGGACGTCGCTGCGGTGGCTAAGCGGGGGGTGGAACCCTTGCGGGACAGTGTGGTCTCAGGACCCTCGGGGTCACAGGAAGACCGGGGGTACCTGAGTGCAGCAGAGCTCCCAGGTATCGGAGCGGGGAAGCCGGCTGCAGAGACGGAGCCGAGGCGCGGGCTCTCAGCTCGGGGTGGCCATAAACTGTGATCGGTGACAGTCGGGCCACTGCTCCTCCAGCAGGGACCCAACAAGCGGCAGAGCCGGGGGGACTCCCCTTCCTCCCCAGGGAGGAGTGGCGCGGGAGCGCACCGCAGGGATCTGCTGGGTTTGGAGACTCCACACGGGGTTGGGTGCCAGAGATAGAAACGCTCGGTCACAGGCCGGGTGAGCACGGAGTGCGGCCGGAGACCGGGGAGACGGGAGTGACTGACTGCTTTTCTCTGGGGGCGCACTGAGGAGTGGGGCCCCGAGTTCTCGGCTCCTCCGGGTGGAGATTGGGAGGCCACCATTTTCACCCTGGTCCTCCAAAGCTGCACCGGGAGCTTGCAGGGAACAAAAGCTCCCGAGAGCAAACCGGAGCAGCTTGCTTAGCCCGGACGACAAGGGCGGGGCAATTCCGCCTCCGGCAAAGACATTTGGGAACCACGGCAACAGGCCCCTCCCCCAGAAGATCAGCACGAACAGCCAGCAAGCCAAGACCAAGTTTACCGATCAAGGAGAACGGGAGAACTCCAGCGCTAGGGGAATACTGCACATAGAATTCATGGCTTTTGTACCATGATTCATTAGTTTTTCAAAGTTAATTTTTTAACTTTTTTATTTTTCTTTTTCCCTTTTTCAACCAACATCTTATCAATCCCCTTTTTTAAAAAAACATTTTTATTTTTCATTTTTAGAGTCATATTCTATCCCTTCATAGTAGTTACCCTTATTTTTGGCATATATATATAAGTTGTTCTCTCTTTAAAATTTTGAGATACAATTTCTTCTAACATATCAAAATATACCCTAAATCTCTAACGTATGGCTATGTTCTAGTCTCCTGCCTGATCACATTCTCTCCCCCTTTTTTTCTTTCTTTCTTTCCTTTGTTTTTAATCCTCTTCTTTCTTTTTTCAAACATCTTCTTATCAATTCCCTTTTTAAAATTTTTTGTAATTTTCATCTTTACAGTCATATTCCATCCCTTCATCGTATCAATCCTTATTTTGTACATATATGTCTTTCTTTCTTTAAAATTTTAGGAGGCACTTTCTTCTAACAGACCAAAATACACCCAAAATCTAGTGTGTGGCACTGATCTATGCACCAGCCTGATCATATTTGATCATATTCTGTTTTTTTTTTGTTTTGTTCTGTTTTTGTTCGTTTTTGTCTTTTTCTTTTTTTTCTCTCTTTCTTTTTTCTTTCTTTCCCTTTCTTTTCCCCTGGTTTCAGGTCTTTTCTGATTTGATTAGAGTATATTTTCTGGGGACGTTGTTAACCTGTTAGCATATTGTTCTCTCATTCATCTATTCTCCTCTGGACAAAATGACAAGATGAAAAAAAAATCACCTCAACAAAAAGAACAAGAGGTAGTACCGTCTGCCAGAGACCTACTCAATATGGACATTAGTGCAACGTCAGACCTAGAGTTCAGAATCATGACTTTAAAGATACTAGCTGGGCTTGAAAAAAGCATGGAAGTTATTAGAGAAACCCTTTCTGGAGAAATAAAAGAACTAAAATCTGACCAAGTCGAAATCAAAAAGGCTATTCATGAGGTGTAATAAAAAATGGGGGCACTAACTGCTAGGATAAATGAGGCAGAAGAGAGAATCAGCAATATAGAAGACCAAATGATGGAAAATAAAGAAGCTGAGAAAAAGAGAGATAAACAACTACTGGATCACGAGGGCAGAATTCGAGAGATAAGCAATACGATAAGATGAAACGACATTAGAATAATTGGGATCCCAGAAGAAGAAGAAAGAGAGAGAGGGGCAGAAGGTATATTGGAGCAAATTATAGCAGAGAACTTACCTAATGTGGGGAAGGAAACAGGCATCAAAATCCAGGAGGCACAGAGAACCCCTCTCAAAATCAATAAAAATAGATCAACACCCCAACATCTAATAGTAAAACTTACAAGTCTCAGAGACAAAGAGAAAATACTGAAAGCAGCTCGGGAGAAGAGATATGTAACCTATAATGGTAGAAACATTAGACTGGCAACAGACCTATCCACAGAGACCTGGCAGGCCAGAAAGGACTGGCATGATATCTTCAGAGCACTAAACGAGAAAAATATGCAGCCAAGAATACTATATCCAGCTAGGCTGTCATTGAAAACTGAAGGAGAGACAAAAAGCTTCCAGGAGAAACAAAAACTAAAGGAATTTGCAAACACGAAAGCAGCCCTCCAAGAAATATTGAAAGGGGTCCTCTAAGCAAAGAGAGAGCCTAAAAGCAGCATAGACCAGAAAGGAATACAGACAATATACAGTAACAGTCACCTTACAGGCAATACAATGGCACTAAATTCATATCTTTCAATAGTTACCCTGAATGTAAATGGGCTAAATGCCCCAATCAAAAGATACAGGCTAAGAGATTGGATTAAAAAACAAGACCCATTGATATGCTGTCTGCAAGAGACTCATTTTAGACCCAAAGACACCCCCACATTGAAAGTGAAGGGGTGGAAAACCATTTACCATGCTAATGGACACCAAAAGAAAGCTGGGGTGGCAATCCTTATATCAGACAAATTAGATTTTAAAACAAAGACTGTAATAAGAGATGAGGAAGGACACTATATCCTACGTAAAGGGTCTATCCAACAAGAAGATCTAACAATTGTAAATATCTATGCCCCTAACATGGGAGCAGCCAATTATATAAGGCAATTAATAACAAAAGCAAAGAAACACATTGACAACAATACAATAATAGTGGGGGACTTCAACACCCCCTTCATGAAATGGACAGATCATCTAAGCAAAAGATCAACAAGGAGATAAAGACTTTAAATGACACACTGGACCAAATGGACTTCACAGACATATTCAGAACATTCCATCCCAAAGCAACGGAATACACATTCTTCTCTAGTGCCCATGGAACATTCTCCAGAATAGATCACATCCTAGGTCACAAATCAGGTCTCAACCAGTACCAAAAGATTGGGATCATTCCCTGCATATTTTCAGACCACAATGCTTTGAAACTAGAACTCAATCACAAGAGGAAAGTCCGAAAGAACTCAAATACATGGAGGCTAAAGAGCATCCTACTAAAGAATGAATGGGCCAACCAGGAAATTAAAGAAGAATTTAAAAAATTCATGGAAACCAATGAAAATGAAAACACAACTGTTCAAAATCTTTGGGATGGAGCAAAGGCAGTCCCGAGAGGAAAGTATATAGCAATACAAGCCTTTCTTAAGAGAAAGTTCTCAAATACACAACCTAACCCTACACCTAAAGGAGCTAGAGAAAAAACAGCAAATAAAGCCTAAACCCAGCAGGAGAAGAGAAATAATAAAGATCGGAGCAGAAATCAATGAACTAGAAACCAAAAGAACAGTAGAACAGATCAATGAAACTAGGAGCTGGTTCTTTGAAAGAATTAACAAGATTGATAAACCCCTGGCCAGACTTATCAAAAAGAAAAGAGAAATGACCCAAATCAACAAAATCATGAATGAAAGAGGAGAGATCACAACCAACTCCAAAGAAATACAAACAATTATAAGAACATATTATGAGCAACTCTATGCCAGCAAATTAGATAACCTGGAAGAAATGGATGCATTCCTAGAGATGTATCGACTACCAAAATTGAACCAGGAAGAAATAGAAAACCTGAACAGACCTATAACCACCAAGGAAACTGAAGCAGTCATCAAAAATCTCCCAACAAACAAAAGCCCAGGGCCAGATGGCTCCCCAGGGGAATTCTATCAAACATTTAAAGAAGAATTAATACCTATTCTCCTGAAACTGTTCCTAAAAATAGAAATGGAAGGAAAACTTCCAAACTCATTTTATGAGGCCACCATTACCTTGATCCCAAAACCAGACAAAGACCCCATCAAAAAGGATAATTACAGACCAATATCCTTGATGAACATGGATGCAAAAATTCTCACCAAAATACCAGCCAATAGGATCCAACAGTACATTAAAAGGATTATTCATCATGACCAAGTGGGATTTATCCCTGGGCTGCAAGTTTGGTTCAACGTCCGCAAATCATTCAACGCGATACAACACATTAACAAAAGAAAGAACAAGAATCATATGATCCTCTCAATAGATGCAGAAAAAGCATTTGACAAAGTACAGCATCCTTTCTTGATCAAAACTCTTCAGAGTATAGGGATAGAGGGTACATACCTCAATATCATAAAAGCCATCTATGAAAAACCTACAGCGAATGTCATTCTCAATGGGGAAAAACTGAGAGCTTTTCCGCTAAGGTCAGGAACACAGCAGGGATGTCCACTATCACCACTGCTATTCAACATAGTATTAGAAGTCCTAGCCACAGCAATCAGACAACAAAAAGAAATCAAAGGCACCCAAATCGGCAAGGAGGAAGTCAAACTCTCATGCTTTTCAGATGATATGATACTTTATGTGGAAAATCCAAAAGACTCCACCCCAAAACTGCTAGAACTCATACAGGAATTCAGTAAAGTGGCAGGATATAAAATCAATGCACAGAAATCAGTGGCATTCCTATACACCAACAACAAGACAGAAGAGAGACAAATTAAAGAGTCGATCCCATTTACAATTGCACCCAAAACCATAAGATACCTAGGAATAAATCTAACCAAAGAGGCAAAGGATCTGTACTCAGAAAACTATAAAATACTCATGAAAGAAATTGAGGAAGACACAAAGAAATGGAAAAACATTCCATGCTCATGGATTGGAAGAAGAAACATTGTGAAGATGTCAATGCTATCTAGAGCAATCTACACATTCAATGCAATCCCCATCAAAATACCATCCACTTTTTTCAAGGAAATGGAACAAATAATCCTAAAATTTGTATGGAACCAGAAGAGACCCCAAATAGCCAGAGGAATGTTGAAAAAGAAAAGCAAAGCTGGCGGCATCCCAATTCCGGACTTCCAGCTCTATTGCAAAGCTGTCATCATCAAGACAGTATGGTACTGGCACAAAAACAGACACATAGATCAATGGAACAGAATAGAGAGCCCAGAAATGGACCCTCAACTCTATGGCCAACTAATCTTTGACAAAGCAGGAGAGAATGTCCAATGGAAAAAAGACAGTCTCTTCAACAAATGGTGTTGGGAAAATTGGACAGCCACATGCAGAAGAATGAAACTGGACCATTTCCTTACACCACACACAAAAATAAACTCCAAATGGTTGAAAGACCTAGATGTGAGATAGGAGTCCATCAAAATCCCAAAGGAGAACACAGGCAGCAACCTCTTCGACCTCAGCCGCAGCAACTTCTTCCTAGAAACATCGCCAAAGACAAGGGAAGCAAGGGCAAAAATGAACTATTGGGATTTCATCAAGATAAAAAGCTTTTGCTCGGCAAAAGAAACAGTCCACAAAACCAAAAGACAACCGACGGAATGGGAGGAAATATTTGCAAATGACATATCAGATAAAGGGCTAGTATCCAAAATCTATAAAGAACTTATCAAACTCAACACCCAAAGAACAAATAATCCAATCAAGAAATGGGCAGAAGACATGAACAGATATTTTTCCAAAGAAGACATCCAAATGGCCAACCGACACATGAAAAAGTGCTCAACATCGCTCGGCATCAGGGAAATCCAAATCAAAACCTCAATGAGATACCACCTCACACCAGTCAGAATTAAAATTAACAAGTCAGGAAATGACAGATGTTGGCGGGGATGTGGAGAAAGGGGAACCCTCCTACACTGTTGGTGGGAATGCAAGCTGGTGCAACCCCTCTGGAAGACAGTATGGAGGTTCCTCAAAAAGTTGAAAATAGAGCTACCATACGATCCAGCATTGGCACTACTGGGTATTTACCCCAAAGATACAAATGTAGGGATCTGAAGGGGTACGTGCACCCCGATGTTTATAGCAGCAATGTCCAGAATAGCCAAACTGTGGAAAGAGCCAAGATGTCCATCGACAGATGAATGGATAAAGAAGATGTGTTATATATACACAATGGAATATTATGCAGCCATCAAAAGGAATGAGATCTTGCCATTTGCAACGACATGGATGGAACTGGAGGGTGTTATGCTGAGTGAAATAAGTCAATCAGAGAAAGACATGTATCATATGACCTCACTGATATGAGGAATTCTTAATCTCAGGAAACAAACTGAGGGTTAATGGAGTGGTGGGGGGTGGGAGGGAGGGGGTGGCTGGGTGTTAGACATTGGGGAGGGTATGTGCTATGGTGAGCGCTGTGAATTGTGCAAGACTGTTGAATCACAGATCTGTACCTGTGAAACAAATAATGCAATATATGTTAAGAAAAAAAAAGAAGAAGCAGAAGATAGCAGGAGGGGAAGAATGAAGAGGGGGAAATCGGAGGGGGAGACGAACCATGAGAGACGATGGACTCTGAAAAACAAACTGAGGGTTCTAGAGGGGAGGGGGTGGGGGGATGGGTTAGCCTGGTGATGGGTATTAAAGAGGGCATGTTCTGCGTGGAGCACTGGGTTTTATGCACAAACAATGAATCATGGAACCCTACATCAAAAACTAATGATGCAATGTATGGTGATTAACATAACAATAAAAAAATTAAAGAGAAAAAAAAGTCTCACATTTGTGAATATGCAGATCTTTTAAATGCCAGACTCTTATGTCTAAATGGTTACTAAGTATCTTTCCTTCACAATATATCCCCCAGTCTTTCTTCCATCAGTAAGTGACACTTGTAACCGAAAGTCAAAAACAAGATGGAATCTCCTTTTCCCTTGCCCATCATATTGAACTCATTAGAAGGCTCTGAAAATTTTTCTTGCAGAACACATCCTAAATCAAGCTGCTTCTCTCCATTTCGAACGCTACTACCCAAAGGAAAGCCAACATCATTACTTCTCTAGATTACTCCATCAGCCCCTCAGTGATCTCTCTTCTTCCACGTAGGTATTGTCTTTATTTTATACACAAGGAAACTAAAGTTCAAAAAGGTTAAATGACTTTATATATTCATTCAAAAACATTTCTGAGGACCTGCATTGTGCTGCCAGATGCTTGTCTAAGTTGCATGATATACATGTCATTGCCAGTTCTATCTGACACGAAAGCCCTCTTCTTGGTCTCACTTACGATATTGGTATCAGGAACGCTCCAGAACATTCCCTCTAGTACAAGAAACAAATGCATAGAAAATATACTGGCATATAAATATATCACATACTTTCTAATAGCAGAAACACACTAACTCAGCCTGAGGCTTTGGGAAGTTTTCTGAAGGGAGTCAAACTGATCTATAGAAATTTCTCATAAGGAGCCTGACCTCTTTTCCTTTACCAAAGTGGCTTTCTCTACTTGGAATACCTTGTAGATCACATGCCTGGCTCATGACTACTTAACTGCAAGAGCATCACCTTATCTAGGAATGGTCTATCCTTAGCTTATTCATGTCAACAAAATTCTCTTCCTCTGTGCTCCTTAGTTGTCTGGGTTCACTTATATCATGATATTTCTTATACGGTATTGTAATATGGGGTTTATACCTACAAATAACTTCATGAAGTGCCTTAAAAATATTAGGTACAGCTGATAAATCTAGATATTGATACTTAAAAAGTCCACAGGGGAATGTCTGAATATTTAATTTTTCTTTGCAAAACCTGATACTCATCACCACATTCTCCCTTACTAGGCTAAATGTCCCAAAAATTGAAGAAGTTAAAAATGTTTATTAAATACATGGTTGAGTGGAAATGTAATCCACACCAGTCACTACACAAGAGTGGAAAACAAATGCAGTCACATCTGTTTGGTTTTTCTAACGAATCACAAGACTCATCTGCTTTTCCTAGCTAAGTGGTGGTGATGTGGGAAACAAAGGTAGAAGAAAAATTATTAAATTTCCTTACTATCTACAGCTCACTGAGTGGCATCCTGAATTGTCCCCAGGGAGGGGGTAGTTGGAACCTCCTATCTGTAGCTGATTGGTCGGAAGCAGTGGTGACACCCTGGGCTTGTGTCATCTGAAGTGGAGGGTGGTCTTGTGTGGCGGAGCCCTGAGCCTGTGGCATCTAGTGCTGTCTCCATGGGATGGTGTCATGATTGAGTTGAATTCTGGGACAGCAGGGTGTCCAGGGATTGTTGGACTGTTCCCCCGTCTCACTGGAACTGGGTCCAGGAACCCAAAAATAGAGACATTTGGCCATTTTTGTGGGTGGTGCAGGGACCCTGGTTTTGTCTGTGCTTTGACAGGATCATGGACTAGTCTTAGTTTTACTGCCCTTCATTGTCTCCTCTGACGGTGGTGGCCTGTGAGATGGATTGTGTTCAACAAGAGAATATTGAGGCCTGGCTGTGAGTGCCTGGCCAGCTGTTGGGCCATCAGGGGCTCCCTTGTCTCTTTATCCCAGGTCCTTAGATGAGTGACATGGAAAGGGAGACAAGGGCTTTAATATTAGATGATGAAGGGGAGCGGATGCGGAGCCTAAGTGAGGAGAGATTGGAAACTCGCACCCCAGATAAGAGTGGTTCGCATTTGGGGCCATTGCCTGAGTGATGCCTGTAGAGTGTGCCAGGTAAAATGTGTTCAAGTTTCTAGAACTGCTGAATCAGTCCTTGCTAGTGAACTACCAAGTCATCATCATCTGCCTGGACAGCGGGAACCAGCTGGCTTTTGGCGGAGCAATGGGGTATCAACGCCACATGCCTTTGATCCACCCCAGATTCTGAAGTTGGACTACTTGAGTTTGAATGCTGACTCTGCCACCCATTTCCTAGCTCTGTCCATCTATGCTCTGTTTCCTCCACTGAGATAGTGTATGCCTTGTAGTATTATTGTAAAAATTGAACACTTCCATGCACGTGAAGTTTCTAGACCATTGTTTGGTATATTGCTATTATGTTACCTCTCAACTCCACCATGCACACACATTCCCAGAATCCTTGGACCCCTGCAGAATGCTGAGGTGGGGCCCCTCTCATACCTGAACTTAGTGGTTAGACAAACCCAGTTAGAGCTCCAGGGGGAGGGGGGCCGTGGTGAGTGGGCAGGCCTGTTATGTGGTATTTGGTGGTATTTGTGGAGCATGCAGAGACTGGACTCTGAATCTGGCATGAGGAGTCTGAATTGGTCCTTGCAGTCCCCTGGGCCCTCCACAGGGCTGCCTCAAAGGCAGGGGTCACGGACCATATGTGCCAATAAACACACTCTTGAGTGCAGTGGGCCAGAAGTGCCATTTTTCCAGGTCTCTCTC
Organism: Eumetopias jubatus; assembly: GCF_037043125.1. Taxonomy (NCBI): domain Eukaryota; kingdom Metazoa; phylum Chordata; class Mammalia; order Carnivora; family Otariidae; genus Eumetopias; species Eumetopias jubatus. Next base: position 180,735,161 of record NW_028274809.1, on the reverse strand, counting down.
TTTCAAATGTGCATTTTCACACACAATAGACCCCAATAAAGCCTGTAAAACTACCACAATTTCCCCATTTTAAGAAAGGCCAGCCTCCAATTACAGGGAGGGGCTGTGTGCAGCAAGCATTAATGCTGTAAATCACAAGGATGGGCTCCGGACACAGCGACTCCTTGCTTATAAGCCTTTTAATGTCTTCTTCCGTCACTGTGGAATATGTTATTTACTCTCTGCCAGAGCTTTAGCTTCTGCCCTTCTACTGGCCATAAAAGTAATAGCCAATGTTTGTGCACAGTGACAAATCAGACAAGGCAAATATTATACCTGTGGAGTACAAATCCACCTGAACTCCTTTTGATCCCTATCACAGGGTTAGGTTATTTGGATGTGTCACAGTAAGAGGTTTTGGTTCTGTTTCCTTATCAGTGTAAATCTTACAAGCAAGCAGAGCAAATAGGCAAATACAGAGTTTGATTTGAGGGACACAGACAAGAGCCTCTGTCCAACTCCCCATCCTCCACAAAATCTATCCTTCCCACTGATCTATTGCCAGATTTCAAATCTGGGGGTATTTGCATTTCAAGTCATGGCAGGAGTTTACATTGAAGAATATACCTACAATTGCATAATTCAACATCATTTAGTCTGTGGCGGAGGTATTTGCTGCCAGATGGCAGATTGAGGTCCAAAGATATTGGGCCACAATTTGGTATGCATGTGAAATTGGGTTAGTGCCCACTCAGATTCTAATGACATAGACAATTCTTTTTAGACCATGTGTCCCATTGTGACCACTATATTCTGCTTTGGCTCAGTTGCCCGCTTATGATTCTATACCATAAAAAAAAGCTGCCAGCATGGATCATGATGAAAATAATTTAATTAGCAGCCTGATGGAAAGTCAGAAATTTCAACATCCCACCTCTTATGAACCTATGCTAATTTCTAGGAGCAAATTCCAAATTGGATAAAATATGTGTGAGCTTGGAGGAGGCTTTCCTGGGGCTTTGTTCTAAGGAAGGCCCCATGTTCTGACCATGGGAAAAGAAACCATAGACCCAGGTCAACTAGTAATCATAGCTCAACCATCATTGAAACATTTTTTCACCTCTTCAAGGTGTAGTTTGAAATTGTTTTCTAGAAGGGTATTTATATTATGTGGTTTGTAAATACTTTCCTAAGGATAGGGATCTAGGGATATGGGAGACAGGCAAGGGTACAGATGCATGTACCTATACTCTGTTGAGATGAATTTTCACAAGGATGGGGTCAGAAAAACCTTTAAGCCCTTAAAGTGGAGAGGGCATTAAACAGAAACAGAGCACCAGAGGGAGTCCAAGAGTCAGATTTTCCCTTGGTTCTGCCACCAAACAGTTCTCTGTGGTTGGGTTTTCCTCTTTACTTCATTACTCTAAGCTGGGTTTAAAATAAGGAAGATGACTAGCAAAATCTTGAAGGTTCCCTCTGGTTCTCAAGTTCTACGGCTCTCATTTCTAGGATGCTAGCACCACCAGTGCTCATGGTAAAATGGCAACAGTCCGAAAACACGTCACAGATCTGGCTCAGAGAGCATGGGCTCTTGCTGCCTCAGAACCCATCACCGAGAATCTATCAGTCCAGTGAGGGCACAGCTGCCCTGCTTTCTTAGTGATCATCCAGCTGCTGGCCTCTTTTGCCAAAAACATCTTCCTGCAGCTTTCTAAAATGAGGGGCCTGAGAGGGAAATTAAAACTCCTTTTATACTCCTTCCTCATACTTTACTGATCACGTGATGGGTATGGAATTCTGGATTGAAAATGATTTCGCATTTCAACTTAGAAGGTGATGCTCCACTATTGGCTAAGCTTATAATGGTAGCATTGAGGAGTCTAAAGCCCTCCTGACTCCTTACCATTTGCTTTTTATCCCTGGAACATTTAGGGACATTTCATTACACTGGGATGTTTTGACATTTGGCAAAAATATAGCTTCATGTTGCCGTCCTTGCTTTAATTATGTTGGGTACTCATTTTCTTCATTTCTCAGAAATCTACCATATTTCATTGATAACTTCTCCATTTTCGCTGTTATTCTTTTTTTTCAAAAGATTTTATTTATTTGTCAGAGAGAGACAGAGCACAAGCAGGAGCTGAAGGCAGAGGGAGAAGCAGACTCCCTGCTCATCAGGGAGCCCAATGTGGGACTCGATCTCAGGACCCTGGGATCATGATCTGAGTTGAAGGCAGATGCCTAACCGACTGAGCCACATTGTTATTCCTTCCTTTTTTATTTTTATTTTTTTAAACTAGACTCCCAGGGCTCAAACTCACAACCCTGAGATCAAGACCTGAGCTGAGATCAAGTCAGACACTCAACTGTCTGAGCCACCCAGGCAGCCCTCTCTTATTCCTTTCTTGAAGGCATTTTTAGTTAGATGTTGATGTCTAACTTGATTGTCTAAATTGTTTATATTTTCTCTTCCATTTTTCCAACTTTGTTTTGTTGTTATCCTATTTGATGTTTTGTAAAGAGTATGTTTCCAATTATTTTAATTAAGTTATATTTTCATTCACCTGAAATACTCAGTTTAGAGTTTTTCCTTCCTTTTCTACTTCAGTCTGTGCATGTTGTCTGTTCAGTAGTGTCATTTTGATCAGAAGGTTCTCCAGAAGGATAAAGACACAAACAAAACAGATAAACCCACAAGACTACAAAAGTCTTGAAACTCTTGAAATACACATGGTACTCTTCTACTCAATGTCCCCTTTGTGGCCACGGGAGTTGAGATATTCTTGTAGCCCTAGTGGACCACACTGAAGTTTTTATCCTACCTCTAAAGTCCTGATTCAACCAGAAGTTTCAGGAAAGAACTGAGTTGTCACTGAATCCCTAAATGGGAGGGGTATGCAATCATTGGAACCAAATGGATGAGCAAAGCCTGAACTTGTAACTCTTTTAAAACATTGATTCAGACTATGGAAAATCAGCATTCCAGAGTGGGGAAAGTGTAGAATCATGACCCTTCTGCTCAGTTTCAGAATTAAAAGCCAGAATGCATCACTTTTTACCAACTCCAGAGGATCAAAAGAACCACTGAAAAGATTACTGTTCTTGTAAATTTTCTTACTGGCAACCCAAGCTCAAAGTGTAATGGTAGCCAGATGCATGTACCTACACTCTGTTGAGATAAATTTTCACGAGGAAATATATATTTTTTTCTGTTTTTTTTTAATTCTTTGGGGTGTTGAGATCTGGAATTCATAACTGTAGATCTAAGAATGCTAAAGCCTTTCAGCTACAGGCAGTTCCCTATTTAAAAGATGGATTCCAAATTGGCATTTATCTCCAGTTCCAGAGTTGGAGAGTGGGGAGCAGCTTATAAGTGCCACGCTGCCAGGAACAGAAGGGCTCCTGTGGTCAAAGAGACCAGGAGAAAGCAAAAACGGAGGTTGTCAGGTTGTCCGAGAATTATGTTTCAAATATGCACCTTTCTGTCTCTATAGACACAAGAGTAAAAGAAAAAGTGTTGTATGGGGCGCCTGAGTGGCTCAGTTGTTAGGCCTCTGCCTTCAGCTTGGGTCATGATCCCAGGGTCCTGGGATCAAGCCCCGCGTCGGGCTCCTGCTCCGCGGGAAGCCTGCTTCTCCCTCTCCCACTCCCCCAGCTCGTGTTCCTTCTCTCGCTGTCTCTCTCTGTCAAATAAATAAATAAAATCTTTAAAAAAGAAAAAGAAAAAGTGTTGTAAAGGCCCTATTCGCTCTGAGTATGAGGGTCTTTCTGTATTGTGAGTCCGCCCATTGGGAAGTCTGATTTCAGTAAATCACGTAGAAGGCCGCTTGACAACTCTTTTTCACCCATTCTTTAGCTTCACTCCAGAGATGCAAACTTACTAATTCCATCAAGACCAAATATGTCCATTAGGATAATACCACAGATCCCATAACTGTGTTATCACCCTGCAGGGAATTTATTCCACAGAAATAATTCTAGAGAAGAAAATATAGTTTTACCTGTTCTTTGCAGCAAAATTATTCATAATTGCAGAACTACTAAGATGAACCTTTGTGTCACACAAGGGGAGTGCGATATAAACTATGCCATTTCCTTAGTGAGTCAATAACAACATTAACCATTAAAATCATGGAACAGTAAGAAGAGAGATTTGCAGTTAAATTTGAGTGAGAAAAGAAGAACATGAAATATCACCTATATAATGATTACAAATTTTCAAATGTATTTATATGGACCATGATGAGAAAAAATGCAAAAATAAAAAGTATTTATTAGCAGTTACTGGCGGAAATTTGGTTGGTCTCTGTTTGTTGTTATTTGTCAAATCATGACTGCTGTGGAGTCTAATTCTGGAACAACTGCTCTGCAGAGAAGCAATCAGGAGTCCCTGGTATCCGGGAAGGGAACCCCTTTGCAGGTGTGTTTCATGGTATACTAGTTAGGTCTAGGATGTTAAGGCATTCCATGGTAACGATACAAAGCAAAACAATAAAAAAGTATTGTTGCCCAAATGAATGTTAAATCCATTTGCTCTCAAAAACATTACTGTGGGCCCCCTCTGACGTTCAAAATGCCAATATAGAACATGAAATTCTGAGAAGTGAAATAAATATGGAGCCTTTTCAAGACACCTCAGGCCACAGATTCCATCCCCTCTGCCAGCCCCATCTCCCTCTCCTTCCCTCCCCCACCCCCCCCACACACTCACACACACACACACACTCACAGAGGCATTCTGTAGGACTGGTGTCCTGTTGAACAAGCTGTGGGTCATTTCTGATTGTGACTCCCGCAGTCCCTTCCCTCCGCCAGAACTAAATAAACACTTCTGCGGTGTTCATAGTCTAGCGGGGTAGTGAGCAATTTCTTTTCATCTTTCAAGGTCTCACTCGAATGTCACATCCTCTATGAGAACCTTCCCAACCCCTCCAGGCAGAACTAATGTTCCTTCCACTTTTCTCCCATTCCACTTTGCCTTTTGTTATGGTGCACTTTATTCTTTGGCAAGTATTTGTGTTTGCTCTTCAGCTGTAAGAGCGAATTTCAGTCCCTGCTGTGCTTCGGAATCAACCGAGGACCTTACTTATAGTACAGATGCCCAGGCACCACCCCCAGAGATTCAGTTTCCTAGGGTCCGGGGTGAGACCTTGGCAAGGTCTGATGAGGACCACGGAGAGAGAGAATCAGCTCCTGAAGGCCAGGTGTGAGTTGTACTGATCTTTGTTATTACTAGCACCTGTCACTAGTGGCCAGGCACAATCTTTTGCTAAATTAACGTGCCCTAGCGAGAAAAGAGGAAATGCTTACTTAAAAACTGTTTGTCAAATTCCTCTTCGTGAAATAACACGTTTTGAATAGCTAGGCTCCTTCGTTTGCCTTGGTGATGGAAAGACGGCTACTAAAGCATCCTGGAGATGAGAGAGAGAACTCGTAACGTCAGCATGTGGGAGACCGTGCAGAGTGGTCCTCTGGGGAGAACTGGCACGTCCAATGTTTCAGTTTGCCTCGATGCCACACATTACTATTGCTCTCGAACCTTAAGGAAAGAGTATTCCAGCATAAGGCTCGAAAGTTCAAATGGGCAGGGCCTGGGCTGGGCTACCCCTTGAGTTTTGCCCAAAAGGAAGGTAAGGCCAGAGCCTGGACTAGGGCGAGGGGAGCATGGTGCACGCCTAGGACACCAAAAAACTCTGTAAATCAAGATAAATACTATTTAAATGCCATATTTGAAGAAGCCAAAATGGAAGCAAAAATAAAAATCTGTGATCAACAAAATACCAACATTTTAAATAAAAACAGAATCAGTCACAGCTGTGTGCCTAACCCTACTAGAGCCTGAGGCAAAGGAAAAAACCAGTGATACTGAGTCTGTCTTCATTTAAAACTTTGGTATTATGTTCATCATGGAGTTTTGGGTTCATTTTGATTTTTTAATATATTGCACTAAATAGTATGTACCAGAAGCTTTACTTATCTTGATCACTGAAGTGTTTGGTGCCCCCTCCAGTTTTGTGTCTGAAACCCCTAACTTGCTATAACTTAGTCCCAACCCTGAGCTGGACACTTGAATACTCCTCTGAAATCGGTCTTCCAGCTTTGCAAAGGATGCTGTTTGAGAACATGCATGTGAACATGCATGCCTCGTTACACTCCAAGGAAGGGAGTTAACCAGCAAATTGCTCGGATGATAAGGTATAACCCAACATCTATAGTCACAGAATTTCTTAAAGAAATAATACTATTTTTTGATAGTGGAAGGCTTCAGACTGATCTGGAAAAGGATCCCCACTGGACTGAAGAAGGATCCCCCTTGAAGCAGACTGCCTGCAACCCCAGTCTGGGGCTTGTCTTGGGAGTGGCAGAAACTGGAAAGGAGGGTGTTGAAACAGGGCAAGAACACACCAACGGTCTGCTGCAACAGTGGCCAGCCTCTGAGACAGAAAAGCCAGGAGGCCCTATACTGGATCAATGCCTTGGGCACAGAACTTCAAATGCCCCAGTGCAGGGAGACTTCTGCCTCCGAGCCCCCGAGGGTTTGTTAGGGTGAAATACAACCAGGGCTTCTGGTCTACAAAATATGGATGATGCACTTACACTGTTTGATGTATATAAACCATTTTCTCTTGGGGATCAGCGCAAACAACTATTCAGATTCCCCACATGAACAATGTGTTTCTTTCCTCCCTCCCCACACATTACTTCAGGGTGAAAATTTGAGGAGTAGATACCCTTATGGGGGCTGCAAAGATTTTGCCAAGAGGAGAACGTAGCAGAACCACCACCCTCCACCCTGCAAAAAAACCCAACTATTGTTGGTCTATCAGGTGGTAGCAGGATTCCTTTCTACGAGGGTGGAGAAATGTTTTGGGTTTGTAGGGAGATACCTTGGTGGGTCCTTTTGGTTGGAGTGAGTGAGCACCCATCGTGGCCTGGATAATCAGGGCAAACCAGAGGGAGCCACGTTGCGCTGCCTTGGAAAGTGGGAGAAGCTGTGAGTTTCAGGACGTTGCCATGAGGCATGGAATGCCCTGCTGGAGAATGGGCACAAGAGAGAATGCTATAGGGGGGGTGGAAAACAGGACCAGTGCCTTTGGGGCTCGGGGAGCCTGGCTGGTGCCCTGTCTAAAGTTACCTGCGGCGTGCTGCTTTGTGCATTTACAGCCTCACGCTCCCTCACTCCACCACCAAATTCGTCAATAAAAATCTCTCTCAACACGAGTGGCTTTTGCAAGTGGTGTTTTGAAAGCAAAGTACCACGAAACCAAACAGGGTTAGTTAGCATTCTGCGTTTGGGTTGCTAGTGGGGTGAAAGAGGAGTGAAATGAATAGTCAGAGACCGTGAACTTCGGGGAAAATGGAATGAAACTGAAATAAAACACAGAAGCAAGAGGAGATAAGAAGAAAGAAAAGCCCTTGAAACTCCTTGGCCTGTGGCGGGTGGGGGATGGAGAAACTGGGAACCAGGGTTGTTCCTTGGGGGGGAGCGAAGCTCCAGCCACCCCATCTCACTATTACAGGAAAAGGTGACCCCCGAAGGTGGGCTGAGGTGAGGACTTCCAGGTGACTGACATAGAAATGAGAGTCTAAATGCCATCACATGTCATATAATGGCATAATAGAGTTTCTTTTCCCGGAATAATAATGCACTTGACAAAAGGCTTTTACATGAGTAAAGAGAACATAATTTTTGAATATTGAATGCAAAATTGCCATAGAATAAAATGATCATTAAATATGTAAATGCTATTTACACGTGCTTATTGCTCCCATAACTCATCTCTTATATAATGAGATCTCTGCGCCCTAATTTGTTACTTGGTCATGGGCTCCACAAATCAAAATCTGGGACAGCTCTTCATAAAGCAGCAAGTTGATGAAATGCACAAAAAATATCTCCTTTCTGTGCTAACAGGAGGTTTCTGAATTTGGCCTTTTTGCTCTTGATCCAAGGAGGAAAGATGGAGACCAGCACCCTACCGGGGATGTGTGTAATGCCAGGTGGCGAAGGGCCATTCGGATCAAAGAGAAGCCCAAATATCCAGTCTCAAGTAGGCCCCAGGGGTCTCCTTAGTCTCCTTTAATGTACTACTAAGCCAAAGATTAAGAAAGTTTTAAAAATGATCCTTTGATCATCACAAGCGAGCCAATTTTCTGCTTTCTCGTGAGGGCTGCTTAGGTGCTATTTATTATTTTAAAAAGAAATAAAGTGAAGCTGGTAAGAGCAGCCTCCCTCATACTGACCCTCATTATTGTGCCTTTTTTTTTTTTTTTTTTTTTTTCATTTTCATCCAAGGGACCAAGGCCTGCTATTGAAAGTGCAGTCTGGGCCAGGAGCACCTGTCACCCAGAACTCCTGCCTCAGAATCTACATTTTTAACAGATTCCCTAGATGGATTGTATACACATCTGTGGTGGTTTTATAACGGTGTCAGTTTGGATAAAATGGCCCCAAATTAGGGTGCGTCCTGCTCGAAGGGCCCTCCTGGCTGCCGCTCTCCCCACAAACATGTGGCTGGGTCTGCGCTTTTCCCTGCTCTCTCCACCTCCATCTCCAGCTCTTCTCTCCACTGTCAGCCCTACTACTGAAAGGAACTCCAAGGCCACCTCCGGACCCAGCAGCAACAGCCTTCCATAGACATCAGCATCCCTTCTTCCCACTGGCTTCCGAGATTTCCCTGAAAGCTCCGACTCGTTCACACATGCTGAAGCTTCAGGAAGTTTCCTTAGTGACCTTTCTGATTCCCTGGTTCCACTTACTGGACCTCACTTCCCAGCTCATCCCATAATTATAATAGGTTCAATTCCTGTAGTCAACCCCTTACTCTTTATTACTCAATGTGGTTTTGCTTTCCTGGTAGAACCCTTACTAGTAATGCATTATAATTCAGAAAGCACTGGTCTAGGTTATAGATGTGATTAGCAAGAAACATTGCAAGTTATCCATTTTCAGCAAGCCCACTGGCCCCATCCCTGGAGGGTTTATCTGAATGAAGTATGTGCTTTTCAAGCAGTGGCATAGGGAGCTTTGGAAGTCTCTGGTAATTTTTGTAAGTACTCCTTATTTATATGAGAACTGGTTAAGTGGAGACAGTTTAGGAAAGCTGTTGAGTCCCTTTAGCTAGGTTGGATGTTTCAGCTCAGAAGAGGAAAAGGTGAGTTGTTCTGACTTTGGACACTTGATCCCAGTCCTTAAAAGTTTCCCTGGTGCATTTTTGAGTGATTGTGAGCTCTTTGAGCTCTGTGTTGATTAGGTCTCTTTCATGTGCAAGTGATAGAAACCAACTCAAAACCAGCCCGAAGTGGTTAGAAGTACTGTTTTTTAAATTATTTTCTCCCTTAACTAAATTTTTTTTTTGGTTGGGGAATGGCTGCTGGAGACAGTTCCTGGGTCTAAAGTCCAATGGCACAAAAAAAAAAAAAAAAAAAGAAAGAAATCTTTCTGGCCATGTAGGCAAAAACTCTGGGACTATCCCGATAGGATCTGATGGACTCACTTATGTCACCTGCTTCTCCATGATCCAACCACCTAGCCAGAAGAAAGGATGCTCTGATGGTCCAGGCCTAGGTCATAGGCCTACGTCTACCCTAGAAGGTACGATTGGAATAGTCTCTACCGGAAGCACCCTGTAGTCCTGGGAACTGAGCACAAGTATGGCAGGGGTGGTTTTCTACAGGAAGAATAAGGAATTGCTGTAGGCGGACACAAATCCCCACTGGCACCATAATGAAATGAATAGATGGTCACTCGAAGCTCATACTATAACATGCTTTGGATTTTTCTGCTAGGTTTCTAGAGAAGAAATAAGAATATCATGGCCTCTAAATTTACAACTCATCAAATGTTCATTGTTGAAATTTTAGAAAGTATAAGAAAGCATAAAAAAGAGGGGAAAAGAAATCACAGCAATCTTACCACCAAGTGAAAAATCATTGTTATTGTGTAGGCAAGTAAACTTTTTTCCAAGTAATTTACTAAAGAGTATTTTCCATATCATTAAATATCCTTCTCCACTGTGCTTTTCAAAAGACGCATAGTTTTGCATTGTATGCTCCTGCTACACAGCCAGTCCCATATTATAGATGTCTTTATTGTTTCTAAATTATGAATACAATGTATAAAATGCTTACATGTCAATCTTTGTCAATATCTATAATAATTTCCACAGGATAAATGCCAAGCAGAGAACTCACTAGGCTAAAAGGTATCAACATTTTCCCAATTTCCAAGATTTTGCTACCCATAAATGTATCTATTTATGTTTCTATCAGACGTGCATTTTGCTGCTTCCTCAACAGTGATTATTAAAAGTTATATTTTAAGCTTGCCAATTCCATAAGCAAAAATGTCACTGTAGCTTTCCTTGATATAGCTTTGTGACGTTAACACACTTGTTTGTGTGAATATTGGTGTTTCTGTATTTTTGTGTGTTGTACGTGACTACCTCTCGAGGTTGTCCATTTAAGACATCGGAGTATTTATCTTTCCCTTTTAGTTTTGTTAGACTCTTTGTGTGCTAGGGACATAAATTCTTTATAATATACATTATAAATATTTTCCCTAGTTTAATATGTACTTTTTAATTATTTTTTAATGGAAATTCAGATGTTTCCTTTTTTTTTTTTGTAGACTGAGCAACCTTTCCATTTATGTAACTTGCCTTTTGTATCATTATTAAAATGCCCCTTTCACTGCAATAAAGGGGGGGGCGGAAACAGAAGAAAAAAATGGAACTCTCAAAGTTCCATTCCAGGCATTCTGTGCTATTCAACAGTTAATCATAGCTATTTTGTTCCCCAATGACATGAATTATACTTGCTCTGTTGCTGTCCCTCCCAATCTCTTTACCCAAGAAGGCAAAAGTTGTTGATAGCCATTTGTGATATAAAATAATGTTATTTTGCACTGCATTTCCCATGTGAATTTGGGTTTCTTTTCATTTGGGTTGTTCGTTTCCACTGATAAGTGTGTCTGTTCTAGGCCCACCGCTACTTGGTAGTATATTTTATTTGCTGCAGGTGTAAGTCACATCTTACTATTTTGATTATGTAAAATTTGACTACTATTTTATCTTTTCTTTTGATACACCATAGAATAATTTTGTCAAGTTAAACAAGTCCTTCTGAGATTTTTATTGGAATTGCTTCAAACTTATGAATTAACTTGGGGAAAAAGTCTTTGTTTCCATTAAGTAAGATTTCATATCCCTCTCTTTTCCTCAAAGAACATCATTTCCCAAACTGAATACGCTTTAAGCTCCACAAAACCGTGATACCTTTCCTTCCACATTTAGAAATCTCAGGCTTGGGGCTGACAGCAGTAAAATAGTTTATTTTTCTTCTTTCTGGTCAGTAATCCACTGATCCTTCTGGCATCGCCAAGGCTTTCCAAGGAGGACAGGGAAACTCTCTGTAAAACTCTTCAGAGCCCAATGAGATCTGACCTTGATCTCCAGCCCTGCCATGAGAAAGAGAGGAGCTAATAAGGTCCTCCCATATTCTGAGCTCTTCAAGGGAAAAACACATCTTGCAGACACTCAGGCTGACAGGCTCCTAAGGAAAACTGGCCAGAACTCAACAATGGCAGAACTGGTCATTTTCCTCCAGCTCAGAGCAAATTCTTTTAAAGCAGCAGGAAATGAAATGGTATTCACACTATCAATTACCTCAGCTGTTTACCTAACGAATTCAGCTGCAGAGACAGCCATTTTCAAGACCAAAAGAATATAATAAGCCCACGGTAACCATGCAGTAACAAGCACCTTGGCAAACTCAAGGTCTGAATTCACACGATTACAGTCTAGCTGCCAGGAAGATGCCATCCCATCATTGACTTATAATGCCATGTTATTTATTGGGATAATTATGCTTTTCTACCCTTCAGGGGCCCAGAATCAGAGAAAGTCAGCAATTTATTATTATTCATTCAGCATGTGAGCAAATTTCAAATTAGAATAGATCTCTCCAAGATCTATTATACTGTGTGGAGGCACTCTGCAGGCTTTGGTCCCTACCCCTAAAGATTACAGGGGCTTAGAGGCATTGTAGGAATCCGTGGGCAGTCGGTTCTTCTAAGTTCAGGGAAACAAATTTCTGTTTTGTCCAGAACTCTCCCTCTCTGCCCCCAAATGTTGGCATCTTGTGCTTGCTCTTTGAGCTGCCTTGTAATATTGTACTCAGTAAAATGAAATTTTAAAATAGCATTACATCTCTTCTGCACAACCCTGCAAAGGAGTTATTATTGCAGACGAGGGAAGGGAGGCTCATAGTAGTTATTAGATGACTTCTTTGGTAGACGCAAGTTAATAATTTTCTTTTTACTGAACATAATTCACTTGTTTGCTTATCTAACTACCCACCAGGCTTCCAGGTCCTTGAAATCCAACATCTTCTAGCTACATATCAAATGCCTCTGGCTCTGGTATAGGTCCTGACATATAGTGGGAACTTAACAATTGGCTAGAAATTAGCAAAAGGCTCTGATCCAGTCACAGCACTAATGATTATTATTAACCTTGTGAACTTGGGTCTATCACTCTCCTCTGACCTTGATTTTTCTCATCTCTGAAGGGAGATCATCATACCAAACTTTTCTTTCTCTTTCTTACAAGTTTTTTTTTTTTTTTTTTTTTTGGAGGGGAAGAATTAAATGAAATCTAGTGGAAGAGAGGGCTTTGAAATAAATTATGAAGTATAGATAAAATGATATCCATCGTATTAAATACTTCTTAATAGAAATTGACTAGATTAGAAGAGGCCATTATGAATCATTTTCTTATGCCTCTGAATATGCAGATCAGAGCTGCTTTTGTGTTATCAGGGTTTACTGAGTCTACTCCAGTGGGCCCTTCTTTCTGATGGGTGGTCTTTAGGCTCAGGGCCCTTTTGAGTGGTGCAGGGGAAAGATCTCTGAATACAGAATCAAAGTATTCAGGCTTAATACCTATTTGACCACTAATAAACCATATGATCAAGTTATTTAAGCCCTGGGTTTCAGTTGGTATTTTCATTTCAATGAAATGATGATGCTGATCATGTCGGGGGTCGTGCATATGGAGAGAGGGAGTGGGGTGGAGGAGATGGGGTACATCATCTCCAAATTTTGCTGCAGCTTTGTTATTCCATGTTTTCACCTTTGTGACTCTGAGGTCTCATCGTTAATATCCAACTAGAGTTCAGTGAGAGCGCAGTTGAATAAGGTGGAATGCTCCAGGTTTGAGGCATGTGTACAGGCACAGAAGTCCCTGATAAAGAGTGAGAATCGAGATTACCGCTTCCCCTTCTCGCCTTAAAAGGAGAAACCTTTGACATAGGGCAGCTGGGAGTAAATCCTGCTCTGGACTCGGAACTGCTTCTGTAGGAGCCGAGGTAAATTCGACTCCAAATCTATCTCGAAGTGCCTTCCAAATTGGAGGGCTTCCTAAGGAGCCTGGAGCTCAGGCAGCCAGGCTTCACTGGCAGGGTCTGAGCTGCTGACTTCTTCGGGGTGGGGAGGGTACTCATGGGGGCGGTGTCACGGGCGTCCCCCTGAACTTCCCGAGGCCAACCCAGATTGTTAGCCCACAACTGCTTGAGTCCTGCTTTGACCATTCCTCTAGTTCTGTCTCCTCCCGGGTCCACCCAGGCTCCATTCTTCTCCATTTTCCTAATGAATCTTGCCCAGAAGTTGCAATTCTGCTCCTGCCGTATCTCTTAGAAACTCCTCACCTTCTCTGGCAGGCTTTGAATTTAGCTGCTTACTCAGAGGATAGGGTCTAAAACACAACTGGCTTCCGTAGCAGTAGGACTAATGCAAATTTCATAAAAATCCAAGTCTCATCTTCTCTGTTGTATTTCACATGAGTTTCACGTGATTCACGCAAGTTGCCGTACTTTACCTCAAGAAATCGATGCTTCGTGCGGAAAACAAAAATGTCCCCTTGGCAAGGTTTTCCGTGGGCACTTTTCCTCCATCAGCCACGTTACTGCACTTCCTCAGGACTGGTTCGTTACAGACCCTGAGGAGGCCTGATTCATATTCATGGGAGGAGAATACAAGCCTCTAAAGACAGCTGGAATGTAAGGGCGAAGAAAAAATGCCTTGAGGAGACATTTCAGCTACAGAGTACAGCTCAGAGCCACCAAATCTCTGAGAAAGGTGATGATGAAAGACAAAAACATTTTTTAGTCATGGGTTTTATCGGCTAAACCCCAGGGATTTAGGTCTTGGTGGTAGAAGAATGTGAGTCACATGGGCAAGCGGCCTGCTCAGTAATTTTAATGACCTTTCCTATGAATAAAGTAGTTTTATTACTTTGTACCTTTGCTGAGGGCTTAGGGCCCAGGAAAAGGCAGGCAGGGCAGAGAAAAATAGTTAGCTTTGACTTCCGTGGTAGAAAATGTATTCCCCAAATAATCACACGGGGCTGAGCTATTTAAAAAAAAACAAACAAAAAACGCTGGAAATGATGGAGATCCAAACTCAGCTGGGGTCTGAGTACTGTCCTGTCACGTTATATCTCCTTTTAGATTGCTGCCTTCCGTTGTTCAGAGTGGCTATTTCAGGTCTTCTCCACAAGTCTCCAAGCACCCCATGCCACCTCCCACGTGGACTCCCCAAAGATGACCTTGAGTCCAAAGTCATAGTGCAAGGAACAACCACCAAATCAGAACCCCCTTGACTTCTGTCACATATAAACTTAGCGTGGCTGGTACCCATTAGTCAGCTCGTGCTGCTGTAACAAAGTAGCACAAACTAGATGGCTTGAATAACAGAAATGTATTGTTTCACGGTGCTGGAGGCCAGAAGTCCAAGATCAAGGGGGGGCTCCTTCTGAAGGTGCTAGTGAAGAACCTGTTCCAGGCTTTTCCCCTAACGCCCGGTGGTTTGACAGCATCTGCAGCCTCCCCGTGATTTCTGCCTTCATCTTCACATGGCATCCTCCCTGTACGTGTGCGTCTCTGCCAAAATTTTTTCCTGTAAGGAAATCAGACATATTGGATTAGAGGTCCACCATGTCCAGTATGACCTCATCTTAACTAATTACATCTGCAAGGACCTATTTCCAAGTAATGTCACATTTTGGAGGTACTTGGGGCTAGGACTTCAACTTATGAATTTTAGGGAGACACAGTTCAATCCATAACAGGTCTCCATGCTGATCTTTCCAGAAGTACCTTTCTCTTCCATGTGGCTACTCCCTCCACAGATGTTTTGGAGACCAACAATTCCTGCCTCCCCTAGAAGCACCTCTCTTCATTAGGTGCCGTTGCTCCTTTTATATCGACCCTCCTAATCGGCCTTTAAACAAATTCACTTCTCTCCCTTCTGAAGAACCAGCTGCAACCAGAAAAGCTTTCCCTGGCCCTCACATCCCACTTCAGGCTTGGACCTGCGCCCTGTTTTCCATCACCGCCTCCATCCACTCCCTCCGTGTGCGGTCTCCTGTTCGCCCTGTAGTGTGGCTTTCACCCTCAGTGCTTCACTGACACAGCTCTTGCTGAGAACCGTGGATGCCTTCCTTCTGCTATGGGCTGCTCTGGCTGCGTCTTACCTGACTGTTCATCATGGCTTAACATTGGCTTTAACACTAACCTACCCCCGACTTCTGGAAAGGCTCACCTGTTTCAGCTTCCCCAGCTCCTCATTCTCCTGACGCCATGTTGTCTGGGTTTCTCCCTACCTCATTTGCTGCTACAACACAGTCACCTTTGTTGGCTCTTCTTTCTTTGGCAGGTCCTTAATATGTCAGCTCTTTTCAGGGTCCCACTCTCAACCCTCTAGACTCCCTCCTCCTGTGATCTCTTTTACCACCGAACTCCAATAACCATCTGTATGCTATAACTTTCTTTTTTTTTTTTTCAGATTTTATTTATGTATTTGAGAGAAAGAGAGCATGAGCAGGGGGGTGGGGCAGAAGGAGAAACAGACTCCCTGCTGAGCAGGGACCTCCCCCCCACCCCCACCCCAAGTCAGGGTTCGTTGATCCCAGGACTCTGAGATCATGACCTGAGCCCAAGGCAGCCACTTAACCAACTGAGCCCCCCAGGCGCCCCTCTAGGCTATAACTTTCAAATATACTTCAAGCTCCAGTGGTTCTCCTGAGCTCCACATGTCTAATTACCTGCAGACATCTTCAGGTGGATAACCCCAGCCACCTCAAACTCTTGTTTGTTCCAATCTGAATTCATTACAGACAATCCAAATCTAGTTCTCTATGCCCAATATCTTAATCAACAGTACTATAGTTTTACCTAGTGTTTAAGTCTTGGATTCTTCTTCACTCTTTCCTTTCCCATACATCACACCTCACCACACATATTGTTTAGATTCTCTCTTATTTTTTTAATTCTGCTTCTCGCAGTGGCTTATTCAGGTTGGGGGCGTCATTTTTCCAGACTACCACAGCAGCCTATGGACAAGTCTCCGTGCTTTGATCTTACAGGATTCTAGTCCATTCTCCACAGCACAGCCAGAGTGACCTTTCACAGTGCAATACCACAGTGCAAAAGAGATGTTCAATGCTTTCCTTGCTCTACAATTAAAATGCAAACTCCTTAGCCCTGGAGTTTCACAATCTGCCCTGTGCTGGACTCCTCAGCATCACTGCTGAGTATCCTAATGGAAAGCTCCAATCTTTCTGAAGCGCTTGCAAATCCCCAGTGCACTGTGATTTCTCTCACTTTACAGCCGTTATGTCTGTTGCTGCTGCTGCAGGAAACATCCACTCACTCTTCACTCCTTTCTCCCTGCACTACCAGCTCCTCAACTAGGAAACTCACCCCCAGAGCTGATAGAAGAAGTCCTCCATTTTCTCACCAAACAGGTTCCTGCCAGTATTTCTAACTTCACCACATTGTGTGTTACAATTGCATACACATTCATAAATTCCTTGAAGACTAGGACTTTGCAAACTATGGAAAAGAAATAGCCCTGGTTCAGAGCACATAGCACAGGGATTGGGATATAGTAGTTGTTCAATAAATGTCCATTAAATAAAATGAGTGGATCATGCCTCCAGAAATATTCAACTTAGCCATATTCAACTTAAATAGCAAAACCAGAGGCAGCACACTGATCATTTTGAAACCCCCACCAAATACTCTCAAATGCAGATAAGTTCAAAAAAATCAGAAAGGTCCCCCAAAGATAGAATATGTGGATAGCTTTTAGGGACATATTTTGTTGACAGTTTTAAAATACTACCTAGGTGTTTACAATGCATACTCAAGGTAAAATTTGGAAGAAAATATAAATTCATCTTCATTTGCACATTGATTTCAAAAAAGAATCCTCCTACTGTTCTCGGTAGTCAAAAGCCCTACGAGACAGACTTACTGGGATCTGTGTGTAATGAAAATGAAGACAGTGACAGATTTATGCTGCTAGGAGAAGCACATTCAAGGCTGCTTCTGTCACCGTCTCTGAAGGAAGTCTCTGGACAATCCTAGAGGGTTTTAAGCTAGCATAGTAAAATAACATGAAGAGTATGGCCTTATAATTCTTCTCTTTGTAATAATTCAAGGTAAGATTGAGCCTCCTGAGAGGGAGGGGAGACTGCTTGAGTCTATAACCTAATAATAACAAATTCTGCCAACTCTTCCAGCAGAATATACCCCAAATCTAGTTACTTTCCACCACCCCCTCTGCAACTCCTTTGGGTCTAATCACCATCATATTTTGCCTGGATTATTTGAAAAGCTTCCTAACATCTGCCCTGGCACCTTCACTTTGTATTCTTAATACAATAGTTAAGGGGATCCTACTAAAGGAGAAATGGTAACTTTTCACTCCTGTGTATAATTCATAACAAAAGGCTGATAATGAGCTTCAAGATCTTAAAGAGCAGCCTCCCCACCTCCAGCCATAACCACTCTGACCTCCTCCCCTGCTGCTGCTCCTTCATTGTCCACCCTTGCCACATCTACCTCCTTGTCATTGTTCACACACTTCCGGCATGCTCCTGCCTCAGGGCCTCTGCACTTCCTCTTCCTTCAGTCCAAGTGTACCCTCCAAATAGCTCCATGACTGGCTATCTGCCTCCTGAGATCTTTGCTGTGATGATTCCCTTTCAGTGGTGTCTCCTCTGTTCACTGTATTTTAAATTACAATCTCTTTCCACCACGGCACTCCCTATAAACTTTCATGCCTTGATTTGCTTTGTAGCACATCGACTTGTTGATGTGTTTGTTTCTATGGCTTGATTTTTCCACGTTATATGTTCTTTGGGAGTTTTATCTGCTCTTGTTCACTGATGAATCCCCTGCATTTATAGCAGCACCTGGCATATAGTAGCCATTCAATAAGTGTGGGATGAAAATATAAAATCAAATTTGAAGACTTCTACTTTCACCAGAGTGGAGTAAGAGGGACCCGATTAATCTTAGAAAAACATTAAAAGGGGAAAAATATAGGAAAAAATGTTTCCAGATATTGGATAATGGGCAGCACAGGAAAGTTATCTGTGGGAGAAGGACACAAAACAAAATGAGACTCAAGATGGCTCCAGTTTACTGCTTTGAGATCATTCATAGGGTGTAATGCAGGGAGAGCCCCAGCAGAATCCCTAAGTTAAAGAGACAGAGACAGAGTTTGGAGAGTTCAAAGTAGCTAGAATTGATAGGGAGGAGTAATGGAGAGGAGATCTCCATATATTTATCTATCTATTTATCTACCTATCTATCTATCTATCTATCTATCTATCTATCTATCTATCTATGTGTCTGTTTATAGAGAGGGAGAGAGAAAGAGTTCTCTGGAAATCTGCAGAGGATTCCCTTTGAATCTTCAGCTGGGTACTGGCCAGTGCATGCATGAGAGATCTACATGAGGCCAGGAACAAAGAGCTGGAAGGATCAGATGGGACCCGTCCCCGGTGATCACATAGGGCCAAAAATAGTTTGTTTCCCACTAGCCAGAATGGAAAGACTTCTTAATACCTGGATCATCGAATATAATGCTGGGCAAATAAGAACCGGAATAAAACTTGTTCTGAACTTATCTAAAAATGGTTAAAAGAAAACATAAACAAAGATCAAATTATTTCCAAGTAACTTAAATGTATCACTGAACAAATCCCCACATTATTTAAGGGAATTCGTAATTCTCCAGCAAATCATAATGTTAAATTTAAACATCTGACATCCAACCAAAAATTAATAAGCATGCAAAAAAGCAGGAAGTTTAACCTATAACAAGAACAAAAATAAATCAATAGAAAAGATCCAGAAATCATACTGTTATAAGTTGAATTGTGTCCCCCTGCCCAAATTCATATGTTGAAGTCCTAACCCTCAGTACCTCAGAATGTGAGGCTATATGGACACAGGATCATTGCAGATATAATTAGGTAAGATGAGGTTATTAGGGTGGTTTCTAACCTAATATGACTGCTCTTATAAAAAGGAAAATCTGAAGACATGAAGAAAGATGATGTGAAGAAACACAGATGATTACCATCTTCAAGCCAAGAAGAGAGTCCTGGAACAGATTTTTCCTTCATAGTCCTCAAAAAGGAACCAATCCTGCTGACACCTTGATTTTAGACTTCTAGCTTTTAGAGCTGTGAGATAATACATTTCTATTGTTTAAGTCACTTATTTTGTGGTACTTTGTTAAGGCAGCCCAAGCAAACTAATGCAGACATCGGTGGTAAAATGAGTAGAAAATGACATTATAAAAGCTAGTGTAAGCATAAAGTATATGTTCAAGAAAGTAGAGGAAAACATGCACATAATAAGAAGAGACTTGGGAAATATGTTTAAAAGACTCAAGTTGAAGTTCTATAAATAAAAACTATATAATCCGAGATAAAAAAAAAAACAAAACACATGGTGAGAATTAGTAACAGCTTCTACCTGTAGAAGACAATATTAGTGAACTTGAAGACACAGCAATAGAAACAATTCAAGATCAAATGCACAGAACAAAACACACAAAATAAGAGCAGTATCAGGGAGTTGTGGGGCAACTTTAAGTAGCTTATCACACAGGCAACAAGAATCCTGCAAGGAGAAGTTGAGGAAGAACAAATATTTGAAGAAATAATGGCCCCTAATTTTCCAAGAAGCTCAAAGAATTCAAGCAGAAGAAACAAAAGAAATTATACCGTGGCAGATCATAATCAACTACTGTTAATTTAAAGCTAATGTTAATGAGAAAAAAAAATTTAAAGCAACCACGAGAGCAGAAAAGAAACATTATGTACACAGAGCAAAGTTAAGAGTGACAGCAGGCTCAGAAATAATACAAGCAAAAAGCAGTACAGAAATATTTTTAACATCTGGAAGGGGAGAACTACCAACATAAAATTCTATACCCAGCAGAAATATCTTTAAAAAAATGAAAGCAAAATAAAAGCAATGTGGAATGGCCCAGTTGGAAGCTACTCACACTGTGGGTTTGTGCTGCAACTAAATAACTCCAGGGTTAGGAAATTCTGATCTTCTAAAGGGGCTGCAAGAAATATGTCCAACCTTTGTCTTAGAGACATAATCTCTATTATCTTGGTCGGGAAACCAATTTGGCCACTCCTCTGAAGAACAACATTTCTATTTTCCAGGTCTATTTGCTTGGAAACCTGAACAAGACAGCTAGGGGAAAAAAATAAAATAAGAACAACAAAAACCAACAAACTGTTACTAATTCTCCTCTGTTGAGAAAATGCACAGAAATGTAAGCAATCCCCGGTCACTTCTCTCCCAACAGTAATCAGAAATCTTTATGAACTTAATAACAAAAATTTAAAATACACAAAGTAAAACTGTTAGAAGTGAAAGGAGAAATAGATACATCTAGAATTATATAGAATATTTTAATCTTTCTCTCAACTGTTGATGGAACATGTACACAGAAGGATAGAAGACCAACTTGACCCAACTGATACTGGTAGAACACTCTACCTAGCAGCAGTAAAATAAATATATTTTTGCAAATATACCTGGGGCATTTACTAAGTTAGGCCATATACTGTTTGAGAGGATATTGAAAAGTTCTAAATGATATAAAATATGTTATCTGATCACAATAGAATGAAATTTAAATCAGTAACAGAAAGATATGTGGAAATTCATTAAATATTTGGACACTAAACAACATATTTCTAAATAATCCATACATCAAAAAAAAAATCACATGAAGAATTAGAAATTATTTTGAAGTGAGTAGAAATGAAAACATGTTATATCAAACATATTGGGATGAAGCTAAAGCAGTGTTTAGAGGGAAATAGCCCTAAACACTAATATTAGAAGGGGAAGAAGGTCTCAAATCAAACCTAAGCTTCCACTCTAGAGTCTAAAAGAGGAACAAATTAAAATCAAACAAGCAGAAATAATGAAATAAAAAGCATAAGAAGAAAGACTAATAAAATAGAAACCAATTTTAAAAATCAATAAAACCAAAAGCTGGGTCTTGGAGAAGATTAAAAAAAAAAAAAGATAAATCTCTAGTCAGATTGACCAAGATAGCTAGGAAAAAAAAAACACTGGAAAAAACCCACAAATTACCAATATCAGGAGTTAGAGTGGGGCCTTTCTACTCATAGTGCATTTATTAAAATGATAATATGGGAATAATATGAATGATTTTGTGGCAATAAATTTGGCAACTTATATAAAATGAACACATTCCTTGAAAATCATTGGCTACCAAAGTTTATTCAAGAAGGCAACCTAAATAGATTTGTATCTATTATAGAAATTAAATTCACAGTGAAAAACCTTCCTGCAAAGAAAATGGGGCTAGTATCACTCTGTAAAACCTGACAAAGCCATTACAAGGAAACTACAGACCAATATTTCTCCTGAACACAGATTAAAAATGTATTAATAAAATTTTGGCACGTGATAGTCAATAATATATACAGGTATATTACAAAATGACCTAGTTGATTAACCACATTACTTAGAATAAAGGAATAAAGTCGCATTATCAGCTCGACAGGTACAGAAGAACATTTAGCAAAATTTAAGACCAATTTATAGTTTTTTAAAAAAACTCTCAGAACACTAAGGAGGGAGAAAATTTCCTCCGTATGATAAAGGACATGTACAAAAATCATATAGCTAACATTATCATTTAAAGCCTATGTGGACCTAATATAGGACATAGGAATTCTGTTCCTAGATATTTACTCAGAAAAAATGAAATGTCATAGCAGTTTTTTGTGGTAGTTCTTTGCATTATTGCACCTATCTCCTCTCACTCTGCAGCTTGCTTTTCCCTTTTGTTTTTTTTTGGGGGGGGAGATTTTATTTATTTATTTGAGAGAGAGAGCATGCAAGAGTACACGGGGGCAGGAGGGTGCGGGAGGGGCACAGGAGGGGTAGAGGGAGAGGGAGAAGCAGACTCCCCGCTGAGCAGGGAGCCCATCGGTGGGCTAGATCCCAGGACCCCTGTGTGATGACCTGAGCCAAAAGCAGATGCTTAACTGATACCCAGGTGCCGCACATTTCCCTCTCTTAATATGACTTTTGATAAATAGAAATTTGTAATCTTGAAGTAGTTCTGTTCATCAGTCTTTTCTAGTTGGATTTTATGTGCTGATTAAAACATACCACCACAAATACGATATCATAAGCAAAACCTGGAAATGACCCAAATGTCCATCAAGAATTTACTAGATAAACAAATTATGGTATTTTTACATGACTACTGCTAAGCAAAGTGAAGAAACCAGGTACAAAATGATTTATACTATGTAATTAATTCTATTTATATGATGTTCTAGAACAAAGAAAATCAATTTCTGCTTCTTACAATCAGAAGGGGAGCAGGGCCTGAGAAGAGAAAGGGCAGGAAGGAGGTTTCTAGGCTGATGGAAATGTTCTATATCTTGATAGAAGTAGTTGTTCCTCAGATATATGCATTTGCCAAAACTCCTCAAACTGCATTTAAAATCTGTGCATTTTTATTGTATATCTCTATAGTTTAAAAATATTTTATTTTTTAAAAGCTTTATTTATTTATTTATTTGGAAAAGAGTGCACGAGCAGGGGGCAGTGAGAGGGAGAAGCAGACTCCCCACTGAGCAGGGAGCCTGATGTGGGGCTCGATCCCAGGACCCCGAGATCATGACCTGAGCTGAAGGCAGACGCTTAACTGACTGAGCCACCCAGGCACCCTTAAAAATATTCTAAAGAAATGCCTCCTCCTCCCCATCTATGAAAACATGCAGTAACAGGATCAAGAACTTGAAGCTATGGCATAAAAGGAACAGGATGAGTGTGAATCAGACTCAGATAAATAAGATAGATGAGGGGCGCCTGGGTGGCTCAGTCGTTAAGCGTCTGCCTTCGGCTCAGGTCATGGTCCCAGGGTCCTGGGATCGAGCCCCGCATCGGGCTCCCTGCTCAGCGGGAAGCCTGCTTCTCCCTCTCCCACTCCCCCCTGCTTGTGCTCGCTCTCTCGCTGTGTCTCTGTCAAATAAATAATAAAATCTTTAAAAAAATTAGATAGATGAGTATCTCGTCTAGCTTTTTAGAGCATGTGAATATCTTCCCTTGGCTAATAGAAAGAAATGCACTCAGTAGGGAAAATGACTCATTATTGCCCAGTGGCTTCCTGCCCAACAGCAAACATTGATCTTTTTGAAGTTTCCAGAGGCTCTTGTGTATAGGTCCTGCACTTTGTATCCAAGAAAGAAGGGCTTGGGACTGAGCAGACATTTACCCAAGCTGAAGATTTGACAAAAATCAAGCGTCAAGTGTTACTTAGATGAGATAGAGCTTCTGCAGCCGTTTGGCAAACAGGTAGAAGCTAAATGAGTACCCTCATCTCTCAGGAGAAAGGATAAGCTACCCCTGAAGTAAAATACGATCAGGCAGGATTTCGGTGCTCCTTGCAGCATGACAGCTACATGGTTCTCCGATTAGCCTTACATATGTCCAGCCTTAACCACAAGCGAGAGCCCTGATCACAGTTTCAATCCTTCTCCGGAGGTTAATGCACCGGCTTGCAGCAAGATTTGACATGACACAGAACAAGGTACTGTGTTATTAACTACTCGAGAATTACAAAGAGGTCTATGGTAGAACAGATCTGATTTGGAGACTGCGTACAATGCAACAACGTGTAACTCACATTAAAACCAGAATTAAGAAAATGTTGCCTTTGCCTGGATAGCCTTTGTCCTAAAGTTCAAATTTATTGAATCCTCATTATGCCAGCTTTACCTCAAAGGCTCTGGGCCTTCTGTTGTCAATGAGTCTCCTAAATTCCTCAGTCAGTGAGATGCAAACATGGGCAGTGGTAAGGCAAATGAACTGAGATTCAGTTCATTCAGATTGCGGAGAGGCAATAGTCAGTCCTTCCTGGGGAGACTAGAGACGGGGCAACAAGCCTGCATGGTTCTGTCCCTCCCATGCCTACAGCTGTTTTTTTTTTGCTCTCATAGATGTCCAGCAGTGCTCTGGCAAACCAATGTTCTTAGACACCCACAGAAGACAAGCGCCAAACAACTTCCATCTTTTCATAAGACGGTTCTTTTTATAAGAACGTTCTCCACATGCCATAGACACGGGAGGCAAAATGACATAAAAACTATTCTTATAAAGAGCTCTTGTGAATCAACAGTATACTACAAATAGCCTGGAAAAAACTAGGCAAGAAGCACAAACAGCAAATTTACAAAAGAAGAAATGCAAATCTCTAATCTACATTAAATAGGCTCAGGTGTCACTAGTGAACAATTTAAAGGTAGACTTCATGTCTCAGGTTGGTGATGATTTGGAAAGTATTCGTGAGTGTATGGTAAGGCAAGCACTCTTATACACTGTAAATGGAACTGCAAATGCTGTAAGCTTTTAGGGAAGAGATTGGGCAATAAATACTGAGTAACTTCAAATGTCCTTTGAATCAGTCATTATCTTTCCATGACATGGTCCAAAGGAAATAATCTCACATGTAGAGAAAATTTTATGTGCAGAGATGCTTATCACAGTTAGTAAAAATTGGAAACGACTTAAAGGTCTAATAAAAGAACAATGATTAACCAAGATATGGCATGTTGTGGAATATTATAAATAACATTATATAGTATTACTTATAACAAAAACAAGATCATAAATAATAACATTATAAATAATGTTCATGGACGGTATCAGAAAATATTCAAGGTGTAATGTCAAGTGCAAAGATAGGATAAATGGGCAAAGCTGACATTCCAAAGAAGAAGAAGGTACACAAGTTGATGAAAAAGTGTTGAAACACCAGAGCAATGAGACAAATACAAATATGAATAAGAATGAGAAACTGATTTACAGCCTCAAAATAGCAAAAATTAGGAGTATATAATACAAAATGTCACTTAGTATATGGGAACATGGGAACTTGACCAACACTGGAAAGCAATATGGCGGTACCTAGAGACGTTTCCTCTGTGAGGACCCAGGACCCAATAATTCCACGCACTCCTGGACATATATCACAGAGACATTCTTACACAGGTCCCTACAGGAACATGGAAAAGACATTTGTCATAATATTGACTGTGGCAGCAAGAAGTTAGAACAATCCAAGTGTTCAACACTGGGGAAGGAATGAGCAAAATGTAGTAAATGCACACTATGAAATGACAAAATTTAGATTATGTGTACATCAATAAATCTGAAAAACAAAGGGTTGAGTGAAAAAAGTTAGAACAGAATGAGATTTTAGTACAAATGAATATTAAATAACACATATATGAAACAATGCAGCATATTTTTCAAGAAGAGGTGGGTATATAGAAATCAGTAGGGAAGCATCTCTATTAGAAGGGAATAATAAATATCATTATTACTATTCCTAATTTATAATTACAATAGAAAAGGACCTTGCTCAGATTGATGTTCAATGATGAAATGCTCTATAACTGAAAGGCATAATAAATTCACTGCTCTGGTACCTAAGATTTTAAAAAGAAAAGAGCCAATATCACACTTACACCACATAGTTCCAAGTTTGTAATCAATGTGCAAAAAAACACTGGAAGGGAAGAAAAACATTAAAATGTTAAAATTATCATCTTGGTATGATGATTTGTCACTTGCCTCCTTCGTATTTGTAGCTGGGTGCCAAAGTCTGGCATACAGTGTGTCCAGCTGTTGGGATTTGAAGATGTTTGAGCATGGTGGGGTGGGGTGGGGTGGAGTGGGCTGGGGTAGGGTGGCATGGGCTGAGCAAGTTCAGATTGTATTCAGATCAATGGTCTCATGGAAGAAGCCCCAGAGCTTAGGCACCAAAGGGGTAATAAGTGACCTCTAAAGACCCATTCTTTGGCTATAAGACTCAGGCCAAGGGAGAGAGGGCCACAGTGAGAAGACAAGAAGTCCTTTGCCAGTGTGCTAGGCCCTCAGTCAGAAGGTCTGGCTGGGGGTGGGGGTGGAGCTTGTTTTCCTCATTATCTGCATGAAACCTCAGAGCGTTAGTTGCACTGGGCATCCTTTGGCAACTTAGAGGACTAGAGAGCTCCAAGTCCTTAGGGAGGGGAGTCTGAGTGGTCATGTAAAGAGCCGGGGGCAGGGCGGGGGGCACCTGGGTGGCTCAGTCGGTTGAGCGACTGACTCTTGGTTTCCGCTCAGGTCATGATCTCAGGGTCATCAGATCAAACCCCGCATCAGACTCTGCACTCAGCATGGAGTCTGCTTGAGATTCTCTCTCTCCCTCTCTGGGTGCCCTTCCCCCCACTTGCTCTCTCTCTCTCTCTCTCAAATAAATAAATAAATCTAAAAAAAAAAAAGAAGAGTTTGGGGTCCACTCATTTAGTTTTGTAAGCAGCTGATATCACTGAGTATGGCCAGATGTGGAAGGGAAATGGGTCAAAAGCTAGAAATGATGGGCCAAACTAAATTATGAGCATCATCCCCTGGCCCCTTCTTGGGTTCCTAATCTAGAAATAAGAGGATGGAGTGGACAATAATTGGTTAGGGGTTTGAGAATTTGCATTAGGAAGAGAAAGAACCAGTGAAATAGGAATTACTACTGTTAATCGTTTTTCAGGTTGTGTGAGCTGGAGAAATTTACATATTTTCTCTATTTTCTGAGCATTCTACATATAAAGAAAATGCATTTATAATAAAAAATTATAATAAATTAGAAAATTAGAGTCTCAAGTATAAAAGGAAAACAGAGAGGCAAGGTATTTCTAAGAAAAGTCCTAATAACAAATTGTTCTTCTCATTCTGGGCTTATCTTGTCTGTTAGTCTGCCCTGTCCTAGGCCTTGTCTTGGAGTGGGAAGGAGAGAAGGAAAGCTCTGCCCTGTTTTCAAATGGCTCACAGTCTTGTTCTGGAAGAGCATCTGAGAGCGATTATTTTGACATAAGAAATTTTATTTTATTTATTTTTTAAAGATTTTTATTTATTTATTTGAGAGAGAGAAAGCATCAGAGAAAGAGAGAGATCATGAGCAGGGGCGAGGGGTAGAGGAAGAAGTAGACTTCCAGCTGAGCAGGGAGCCCCAATGTGGAACTTGACGCCAGGACCCTGGGATCATGATCTGAGCCGAAGGCAGATGCTTAACTGACTGAGGCACCCCACATAAGTAATTTTAATTCCATAGTTCAAGTTAAAGAACTATGGATGTCACATTGCGTGGAAGACAGTCTTCCCACACTACTACCCTTACCAATGAAAAGTTATACCACATGTTCTTTTCCTTCTGCAGCAGGAAAGCAGTAGGTCAGAGTTATCATGGAGTAACCACATTCCGGAGGAGCAGCTTCTTCCCAGCTAGCTTCCCGAGTCCCATGGTAACAACCCCATGGTCCTTCTTCCACAGGTGCCCCACTTCCTTTCTCCCCCCGCCCCAAAGGCTAGAGCCAGGGCCAGACTTCAGTACTGTCTTCGGTACCTGGCCTCTTGTTCATTTCCCTGGCCTTCCTCTCCTCCATCCCCAGGGAGAGCGCCCAGTCTCTTCTGATGCCCCACACCTCCTGTTCTGATCCCCCACGTTCTACCACAGAGCCTCATACCCCGATATTTTCCCTCCCTCCGTCTTCATATTCTGTCTCAGAGCTCTATTTGAATTTTTAGACGTATGTGTTATTGCCGATGGATCTGTTAGTCATGCCATGTATTTTCTTTGTTCGTTTCTTTTCTGCCTCTCCGCATACCCTCTCCCACTCCCTAACTACAGTTAGAACTCTGCAACATCAGTGGTTCTTGTTTCTTAGTCTCTGCTATAGTTCCAGGGTCTAAACCAGTGCCTGGCTCATTGAAGAAAAGCCTAGTAAGCATTTGATGACAGAAGGAACAGATTTGAGGGAAATAACATGGGGTAAAATGAACTTCCAGGAAGACCTTACATAAGACTGGTAGATGATTGGCCATTCCATGCTCTGGTTCATCAGACATGTATACAATACCCACTAAGTGTCAATCACTAGTGGCGGGGGGGGGGGGGGGCTTCAATTCTCGCCCTGGGGGAGCTCACATTCTAGAAGGGCTGACAGGTCAATGAAAGCAAAATAGTGTGAAAAGCACTATAATCAGGTAAGCATTGGAGCACAGAGCGGTGGGGTGGGGTGGGGGCATCCAGTTGGGGCTTTCCATAAGGGTTTTAAATTCCCCCCCCCCCCAGGTGGAGGCCATCAAATAGGGAGGAGTACCAGGAAAATGGGGTGAAAAGGTTTGAAATAGGGAATCTGGGGCAGAGGGAAACATCGCGCCAAAGCTTGAAAGTGAGAGAAGGTAGCCCATTCTGGGCCTTGGTGCTGCACAGCTCAAGGGGCTAGTGTTCACATGGTGCTGTAGATGAACAGCTCTCTCAGGCGTTTACAAATCTACAGAAGCAAAGGCTGCAAGGGGCAGGGGCCAGGTGGCCACGGGAGTGCCTGGTGCTTTGTAAATGCTCTGCGCGCACCGGCTCTAACATGAGAGAGAACAGGAGGCCTCAGGTCAGAGAACGGGGAAGGTAGGGTTGATCTTCCTAAGACCATAAGCATGGATCAAACTGAGAGAACTTTCTGCCAACAAGGAGGTGCCTTGGATCACTTCATTTGGAATACCTAGCACATAGGGATCGAGTCATGGTCATTGGTGGGGTTGACCGGGGGGACAGTGGAAGCAGCTCTAGTTGAGGGTATCGAAGTTGTTCAGCTGTGAAGTGGCTCAAGGTATCAACCAGAATGCAGGCAGTGGAGCAGAAACAACGGGCTCGGTGGTGGCGGCAGGGGTGGGGGGGGGGCGGGGTTGGTAAAGGGAGGGCTTCTGGGACTTTGCCTAATTATATGGGAGAGTGAAGTAGGTGGATGTAAGGAGCATCCCTGCAAACCCTGGGCTCCAGGAGAATGATGGTGATGTGGACAGAATGACACAGGTAGCCCGAAGAAGAGCTTGTTTTCTGGCAGTCAGCGCCTACTAAGTGTCTGCAAGCAGTCCCAGCTGCTTTACAACTGCCCACAGGACAGGAACTGTCCTGTGCTGCAAATAACCAAAAAGACTCAAGATGCTTCTGCTCTCAGCATTTTAATAGAAAGTGAGAAATATCAAACCAAAGGAATGAATCTCTAATTAAGGAATTGATCATCTAGGCAAAAAATAAGGATATCCAGGGAAGAAGAAGTAAATCTCAAAATCCCTCCAGCCCACAAATAAGATAGAGGGAACACACGTACTAGAAAGGCTATAATACAAAAGATGGAAAGTAACAAGTGTGGGTGAGGATGTGGAGACATCGGGACATTTGCATATTGTTGGTGAGGATGTAACCTGGTATGGCTGCCGTGGAAACAGTTCTGCGGTTCCTCGAAAAGGTAAATTCAGAATTACCACCTCACCCAGCGATTGCACTCCTAGGTGTACACGCAAGAGAACTGCAATCAGGGACTCACAGATTTTTGCATGTATGCTCACTGCAGCATTCTTCACAATAGTTAAGAGGCAGAAACAACCTATGTCCATCAACAGATAAGTGGGTAAGCAAAATGCGTGCATACAGGCAGTGCAATATTACTCAGCCTTTGAAAGGGATGAAGGGCTGACAGAGGCTACAACATGGATGAAACTTGAGAACATTATGCTAAGTGAATAAGCCAGGCACAAATGGACAAATATTGAATGATTCCATTTACCTAGAATTGGCCGACTGGTAGTAGATTAGCAATCAGGGAGAGAGGAGAATGGGGAGGTACTGCGGCTTACTGTCTACAGTCTCTGTTTGGAAAGATGAAAACATGGTAGAAACTACTAGTCATGATGGTTATACAGCACTGTGATTATAATTAATGCCACTAAATTGTACACTTAAGGACAGTTAAAATGGCAAATTTTGTGTCGTATATCTTTTGCCATAATAAAAAAACTGTTAAGTATGTAAACAAAATATGTAGGGACAGGTATGATAAAGGTATGTCAGGGATTAATATAAATATTGTGGGGATTTTTTTTCTGGATTTTTGTGATGTTTGAGGTAGATTTTTGCTTTCCTATTTTGTCATTTGGTGTGATTTTTATTTTGAGTAAATTTTCATGTTGTAAAAAAAAATAGAGAGCCAATGAATAGTTGATACAGCTGTTACCCAAAAGAGACACTTGAGAAAGAGCTAAGTAGCTGTCTGGAGCTCCCTCTGTCTTCTTTAGTCCCGCAGCGTCCCTGGGGCATGCTCACTGGTGTCCTCTGTCCACAGAGGAGGAAAGGGAGCTGGGGAAGTGAATGGACTTGCAGCAAGCTCCTCATGAGAGGGTCCCTCTGATTCTGAGGCCTGTGTTTGTTTGTGGATGAGGCTGCCTTCCATTTGAAAAGTGCCACTTTGGACTATAATGTAGTTGAAGAAAATAACCACAGTGCACATTCTGTAATTCCTTTCCTATGCAAATGTATGCCAAGGAATGATATTTTCAGACTAAAAACAGTGAGTTTTCTGTTGGAAAGAAAAAACTGCTATCCCATTCCGGCTTAGCCACTGACAAGTCGTGGAGCACTGGGAAAACCAGTTAGCTGCTTTGGGCCTCAGTGACAGCATCTGCGGAAGCCAAGTCGATAATATTTATTGCGTGGCCACAGAGTGCAAGACCCCGAGGGAGGATAGGGAGGCAATGTCAACAGCTTTGCTCTTGGTGAACTCAGGCTCCAGTTGAGAAGACAGGACTAGCTGAGCAGAACTGAGAGGCCCATGAAAGACAGCAGAAGCCTCAATTCTGTCTGGGGAAGCAACGCTTGATGAAGTTTGAGAAGGAAACTGATAGGCGTGTAACTGAGTCACCAGCATCTGTTCCTTGGGGGCTGGTGGTGAGGGCTTCCAGGAACAGTCAGTGAAATCAGTGTTTCTGGTTAGATGGTTGGCTTAACGCCCTGCTTTGCTCTCTTCCATTCTCGTAGTCTATGGTTAACGATCTCAAATGCCTGCAGGTGACTTCTAGGGGTTGGGAGAGGTGATGATCTATTCTCCATCCTCTGCACGATCCACAGTGGGGTACACACACACACACACACACACACACACACACACACACACACACTCCAGAAAAGGTCATGCATTTGCTTTCAGTTCTTAGTGGTAGAATGCCCAGCACAGAGCTGGGCAAATATTGCAAATATTATCATGCATTCATGCCTAATGCTTGTCCTGGCCCATGGTCTCTTTGTCCCCACCACCCTGGTGCCTCCATCAGCATGTGGACTTTCTTTAACTCCCTCCAACCCTTGGAGTCTTGATCTCCACCACTCTCTTGTTAGCCCTTCCTCACTGTTTCTCCCCAGTCTCAGAAACCTTAGATGTGTGTGTGAGTCATTCTGTTTGCTCTTCCCTTTATTTCTGCTTTGGGTTGGTCAGGAGGCGGATGTGAAGAATTTTGGGTCTAAGAGTGCAGGAAGCTAGAAGGGTTATTTTTAAAGATAGAGATTCAGAATGACAGCCTTTATGTCTCTTCTTAACCTTTAATTATACCCTAAAGTTCTCATTATGTTAACTTTATTTGCCTGTTATTAATTCTTGGTTTTTTCAAAGTTGACCATTCAAAGGACCATAGATAAAAGACCATCCCATACCAGATACAAAGGAGGGAGATATATTTCTGGCAGAGAGCCCAGAAGGAGCAAAGTCAAAGAGATGGGAATATACATCAAAGGCATGGGAATAATCTAGTCCATCTAGTGGTAGGGTCCTGGAAAATAGTGGTAGGAGATGAGATCTCAGAATTAAACTGAGGACACTCTGTGAAAGGTCTTGAGTGTTTCAATTAGACATGGCGGCCTTCATTCTGTAGCAAATGGGAGGCAACCATAGAAAGGTTCAGAAGAAGTGACGATATGATTATGTCTTTGTTTGGTTAATTCTGATGGTTGTATAGCATGAGTTAAAGGGGAGAGAATATAGGAATAGATTTTTTTCATTTATTCAACAAATACTTATAAGTCGCTAAAATGTTCCAGGTACTATGTTAAATGCTGACACTAGACAGTGAACAAAATGGACAAAAATTCCTGTCCTCACAGAGCCTAAAGGCTATGGTTATATCACTGTGGGACTGCTGTGGCCTTCAGTGGAGCAATGATAGTGGAAATAGGTAGGAAATGTGAGATAATATTTTGGAAGTTCAATTAACAGGATGTTCAAACTTGGGATCTGAGAGAAAGTAGTAATATAGGTGACTATTTTTAACCAAGGTAAGATACAGAGAATAAGAAGAAAGTTTTCAGGAGAGTATGTTGTAGATATACTAAGTACTAGCATGAATATTTTATAAGGTATTCCTGTGGTGGTGTCCAAAAGGCAGTTGGAAATGTGCCTGGAGTTTTGGGGGCAGGTGAGAACTACTGAATTGAGAGACCTCAGAATATAGGTGCTAACTAAAACCAGGGGCCAAGATGGAGTCATCCAGAAGGAATACACTGGGTGAGAAGAAGAGAAAATGAAGCTCATAACTTTTGACTTCTGGGCCAAAAGACAAGAAATCAGTGAAAGACTGAGATAAAGTAATCAGAGAAGTAAGAGGAGAAGTAGAAGATACTGATGTTTTGAAATTCAAAGAAGGCAATTGTTTTAGGAAATAGGTAGAGGTAAGTGTGGGATAACCCACGAGAAGGTCAAGCCCATATGGAAACTTCTTTAGAGCAGAAAGGTATAGGGAGGGAAGCCTGATTTTATAAAAGGAGGGAAATAGAAGGGAGTTGAAGAAATACCAAAAGGCATTCTCCAACTCTCTATTTCTTTTTTTTTTTAAAGATTTTTTATTTATTTACTTGAGAGAGAGAGAATGAGAGATAGAGAGCACGAGAGGGAAGAGGGTCAGAGGGAGAAGCAGACTCCCCGCTGAGCAGGAAGCCCGACACGGGACTCAATCCCGGGACTCCAGGATCATGACCTGAGCTGAAGGCAGTCGCTTAACCAACTGAGCCACCCAGGCGCCCCATCCAACTCTCTATTTCTTGAGTCTAGATACATTAGAAATAGTAGTCTGGGCGTTCTGTGACTTCCTCTGTGACACTTACATGACAAAGTTCTTTTACTATAATTTGTCCTGTGAATCTCAAGAGACTAAATGTAGGGAATGCAAAAGAATCAAATTTCTTCCCAAGACCAACAGAAAATGTCTGATTTGAAAGAGGTCTTGTTCCCACTCCTCATAGAGCTGGGGTGCCTTGGGTTCCCTCTCCACTGTCCATAGAAAGGATACCAGAACTATAGTGACTGAGTGCTATCCCCATATCTTTAGGAGATAACATGGACATGTTTCCCTATTTTGTAGCAGTACCAGGAAGTGGCTTCAGATGAAAGACAAAATTCCCATGAAAGCTTCTTCGTGGTCAAAAAGCCTAGAAGCTTTTTGACTGCAAAGCTCTTGAACATCCTACAGAAAACAGGGTCTCTATGGACGTTCCAACATTTGTATTTCTGAGACATCATAAATCAGTAAATAATCTCTGGATCAGAATAAACTGAGTGAACCTCAGCTGAGAGCTCTTAACTGGGCAAGGCCTGCAGGATATTTAAGGGATTAATAACCCAAACTTCTTCCAGTCCACGTGATGGCACAGCTTGATGTTGTCATAAGAACACCCAGTACCCCTCTGTATTTACTGGAGTTCAAATGCCTCTTCTTTCCTCCCATGGCTGTTTGCAGTAAATTTGTGGCCAGCTCACACTAATTTATTTGTTCAAGTCTGCCCCCTTCAGCTTTCTACAGAGGTTACAAAATTAAAAATTATCAGTACCCATAACTGCCTGACCTTTTCAATTGGAAAAGTTCAGAGACTGGCCTGTGGGGGTTAAGAGGTAATTCTGCCAGGAGCAGCTGTGGCCTCAAAGAATCAATGTAAATATTTCAACAGGTAAATAATCATTCAGAAGGCTTGGGCCAAAAAAACTACAAATGTGGAGCCAGACCCAGAATGTCACAGGTGGAGTAAATTTAAAAGGAAAGTTACAGAAGGGACATTTCATAAGAATAAAACCTTGTCAGGAGAAGAGTTTGGAAGTTGAATAATCTAAGTTCCAATAAATGGCTACTCATCAAGGGAACGCAAGAGAACAGGTGGAAGAATGTGTGAGGGCCTCCATTCATCCTTGACTAGCCCTGTAAGTGCTACATCGTCACAATGGCCACATTTATTATTTAAAAACTACTCGAAAAATTTTTTTTGTCTTCAGGAGTTACTCTGCTGTTGGGTAGTACAGTAGAAAAGAAGCCAAGAAATCTTTAGTGAATGAGAGAGGAAAGATGAGAGTATGATTACATGCATGGCCCAGAAATCTCTCAAAAGTCTTGTAATCAAGAGAAATGAACAAAATGGAACTTACTGCAACTGAAATCTTCACCATGAAAGTTCTATAAAAAGAAAGGTGTGTGAGCATTGAGAGTGCAGAAATAAACCCATACGGCCATGGCCAATTGATTTTTGACAAGGGTGCCAAGACCATTCAACGGAGAAAAAAAATAGTCTCTTCAACAAATTGTGCCAGGATAACGGAATACCCACATGGCAAAGAATTAAGTTGGACTGTTGCCTCACAATATATATAAAAGTTAACTCAAAATGGAGTGACAAGCTAAATAGAAGAGCTGAAACTATAAAACTCTTAGAGGAAAACACAGGGGTAAATCTTCATGACCTTGGATTTGGCAACAGATTCTTAGCTGTGACACCAAAAGCACAAGAAACAAAGGGAAAAAAATAGATTAATTGTACTTGATCAAAATTAAAAACGTTTGCACATCACAGGATACTACCAAGTAGCTGAAAAGACAACCTATACAATGCGAGAAAATATTTGCAAATCATAGTTTTGATAAGGGTCTAGTATGAAGAATATATAAAGAACCATTACAACTCAACAATAAAAAGATAACCCAATTTTTAAAATGGACAAAGGACTTCATTAGACATTTCTCTGAAAAAGCTATCTGAATGGCGATCAAGCATATAAAAAGATGCTCAACATAGTCATCAGGGAAATGCAAATCAAAACTACGGTGAGATACCACTTCTCATTTGTTAGGATGGCTATAATAAAGCAAAACAAAAAATCCAGAAAACAATAAGCGTTGGCAAGGATATGGAGACTTTGGGATCCTTGTACATTGCTGATGGGAATGTCAAATGGGGCAGCTGTTGTGGAAAGCATTTTGATGCCTCCTCAACAAGTTAAACATAGAATTATCATATGACCCAGAAATGTTACTCCTAGGTATGTACCCAAAAGAACTGAAAACAGGTATTCAAACAAATGTATGTACATGCATGTTTATAGCAGCGTAATTTGCAACAGCCAAAAGGTAGGAACAACCTCAATGTCCATCTATGGATGAATGGATAAATAAAGTGTGGTATATAAAATTAATGCAATTTATTTAGCCATAAAAAGGAATGAAGTACTGATATATGGCACAACATGGATGAAACTCAAACACATTATACTGAGTGAAAGAACCCAGACATAAAAGGTTGCATATTGTATGATTCTGTTTACATGAAATATTCAGAATAGGTAAATCCATAGAGACAGAAAGCAGTTCGGTGGTTGCCTGGAGTTTGGGGAAGAACAGACTGGGGATGAACTGTTTAATAGGCATGAGGCTTCCTTTTGGATGATGAAAATCTTTTGGAACTAGACAGAGGTGGTGGTTGCACCATATTGTGAATGTACGAAATGCCATTGAACTGTTCTTTTTAAAATGGTTAATTTTATTCTATGTGAGTTTCCCCTCAATTTTTTTTCAAAAAAATAAAGTAACGTAGGTCATAATTCTATTCAGAATGATTTGGGCTTGTTCCTTTAGAAGCATTCGAGCTTTGTAACATAAAGAACTTATCAAACTCAACACCCAAAAAACAAATAATCAAGTCAAAAAGTGGGCAGAAGACATGAAAAGACACTTCTCTGAAGAAGACATACAAATGGCTAACAGACACATGAAAAAGTTTTCATCATCATTAGCCATCAGGGAAATTCAAATCAAAACCACACTGAGATACCACCTTACACCAGTTAGAATGGCAAAAATGGACAGGGAAAGAAACAACAAACGTTGGAGAGGTTGTGGAGAAAGGGGAACCCTCTTACACTGTTGGTGGGAATGCAAGTTGGTACAGCCACTTTGGAAAACAGTGTGGAGGTGCCTCAAAAAATTAAAAATAGAGCTACCTTATGACCCAGCAATTGCACTCCTGGGTATTTACCCCAAAGATACAGATGTAGTGAAAAGAAGGGCCATATGCACCCCAATGTTCATAGCAGCCATGTCTGCAATAGCCAAACTGTGGAAAGAGCCGAGATGCCCTTCAACAGACGAATGGATAAAGAAGATGTGGTCCATACATACAATGGAATATTACTCAGCCATCAGAAAAGATGAATACCCAACTTTTACATCAACATGGATGGGACTGGAGGAGATGATGCTAAGTGAAATAAGTCAAGCAGAGAAAGTCAATTATCATATGGTTTCACTTATTTGTGGAACATAAGGAAGAGCATGGAGGACATTAGGAGAAGGAAGGGAAAACTGAAGGGGAGGAAATCGGAGGGAGAGATGAACCACGAGAGACTATGGACTCTGAGAAACAAACAGGGTTTTAGAGGGGACGGGGGTGGGGGGATGGGTTAGCCCAGTGATGGGTATTAAGGAGGGTATGTATTGCATGGAGCACTGGGTGTTATACAAAAACAATGGATCGTGGATCACCACATCAAAAACTAATGAGGTATTGTATGGTGACTAACATAACATAATAAAATAAAATAAAATAAGTATGTTTCTATAGAGCTCAGCCCAAGGACATACGTGAAGTAGCTTTGAAGACTTTTCCCTCCTCCTTCTATTGCACCAAGGCTGTGGGTGGGTTAGGAGGAAGTCTCTTTCTCACTATCAAGCTCACTTGCTTTCTCCACCTGCCCCACATCCCAGAAGGGCCCCAAACAACCACCCTGAACTCTCAATTTCATCCCCCCGGTAAATGTCATGTATCTTACGTGCCTTTAACTGGGGCTCTGAGAAGTGACACCAGATAGTGACAGGCTTGTCAAGTAGACCAGTAAATTCTCCTGCTATAGTATTGTACTTCTTCAAGGTGATTAATCAGACTCATTCTTAAGGCTCACCTTAAGTGTTACCTCCCCTGAGAAGCCTGCCCAGTGTCCTTAGGCAGAACTCCTTCTTCTCTGCTGGCTCGGCTTATTTATGCTGTTGGTCTCACTGTTCTAGTCCTGCCAAAGCCCAGTGCCTAGCAGAGCATTGGATATATAAGGCATATCAATGCAAAGCACTTAGATTGAAATACCTGTAGGGTAATATGTCTCAGACTCAGTAAAAATGTACTTGTTCCTTAGCAATATATCCGTGTGTGTGTGTGTGTGTGTGTGTGTGTGTGTGTGTGTGTGAGAGAGAGAGAGAGAGAGAGAGAGAGAATGAGATGTGGACTGGGCAGAATATATTTGCCTGTGGAGGCCTTTTCATGCACCAGATAACCTCCTGTCAATGCCTATGGGTATATCAGTCTTGCTGCCACAGAATTTCTGCCCTTCAAATAATAAATTTATCATTCAGAAACCAATTAATTTAACTTAATTCTGTCTTCAAAATAAATTGGGAGCTGCTTTATCTGAGGCTGGCTCTCTGAGATGGAGCTGGAGAGGGGCTGGAGAAATGTGTTTGACAAGCAGCCAGTTGCTAGTTGCTGGAGGTCTGGGGGGGGAGAGGGGGGCAAGGGACACCACCTGCCACTCTGCACCTGGCCGTGATTCTGTCACCCCAGGCAGGCTATGGAAGACTTGGACACTGTCAGCCTCTGGGAGGGGGGACAGGAGAACGAGAATGGGGTAATGCAAGAAAGGAATGCAATCACTAAAGCAAAAATACCCTTTTCTCCCTAAATCCAGAGTCAACCCAGTTACTTCCATTTTCTCAGGGAAAGCAACTGCAGAACATACTGGCAAAACACACTCATAAAATGGCTCCTCCCCAGAGAGTTAGCAGAAAGGATACACTGCAGGGTCTTTGGAAGTTCTTAGAACCAAAGGATGCTATGGGAAGCAGTGGCAAGAGCAGCGTTGGTGAAATGGGGTTACACTCAAAATTCGAACAACCTGGGGGTTGTTCTCTGAACAATGTCCGATTGTTCTGAAAGTGGATTCAGAACCTTGGGTAGAATGTGGCTGGTGGTGGTGGTCAGGGAAGGGGATGCAGAAGGCAAGGAGGAGCTGCTAGGAAGTTAGAGTGTGCATTCCAGGCACCTGGACGCGGTGCTGCACACAGCAGAGTGATGGCCAATTTCTCTAAACTAAAATATATGAGGTTTAGGGCGCCTGGGTGGCTCAGTTGGTTAAGCGACTGCCTTCGGCTCAGGTCATGATCCTGGAGTCCTGGGATCGAGTCTCGCATCGGGCTCCCTGCTGAGCAGGGAGTCTGCTTCTCCCTCTGACCCTCTGACCCTCTTCCCTCTCGTGCTTTCTATCTCTCATTCTCTCTCTCTCTCAAATAAATAAATAAAATCTTTAAAAAAATAAAATAAAATATATGAGGTTTAATAAACAGTTGACCCTTGAACAGCATGGGTTTGAACTGCGTGGGTGCTCTTCTATGTGGATGTTTCTCGGTAAATACAAGACAGTACTATAAATGTATTTTCTCTTCCTTATGATTTTTCTTGATAATATTTTCTTTTCTCCAGCTTACTTTATGGTAAGAATACAGTATATAGGGGCGCCTGGGTGGTTCAGTAGGTTAGGTGTCTGCCTTTGGCTCAGGTCATGATCCCAGGGTCCTGGGATCAACCCCGAGTTGGGCTCCCTGCTCAGCAGGGAGTCTGCTTCTCCCTCTGCCCCTCCCCTGCTTGTGCTTGCTTGCGCTCACTCTCTCTCAAATAAAAATAAATAAAATCTTTTAAGAAAATGCAGTATACAATACCTATGACACACAAAATACGTGTTGATCACATGTTTTTGTTATCGGTAGGGCTTCGAGTCAACAGTTGGCTATTAGTAGTAAAGTTTTTGGAGGGTCAAAAGTTACACGCGGAGTTGTGACTTCACAGGAGGGCAATGCCCGACCCCCAGGTTGTTTGAATTTCAAGTGCAACCCCATTTCACCAACACTGCTGTTGCCACTGCTTCCCATAGCATCCTTTGGTTCTAAGAACTTCCAAAGACCCTGCAGTGTATCCTTTCTGCTAACTCTCTGGGGCGGAGCCATTTTATGAGTGTGTTTTGCCAGTATGTTCTGCAGTTGCTTTCCCTGCATGCTTGTGTTGGGGCTTACCAGCTCAGACCACTGGAAATCATTTCATGGTGTGCTATCCTCTTACCTCATCTAGTTGGCTCCTCTTTGGAAAGCCTCGAGGAGAAAACAAAACAAAACACTTCCATCACGTTTGTGATGTTGGTAAGGAAAGATAAGAAGAAGCTGGAGTCCCTGGCATGGGAGACACAGGGCAATGGGATCTGCCAGGTAAGTGGCGACATTGTTACTACACAATTTTGAAAGAATAGGAAAATAAACATAAAGTCAGTCATTTCATTATCACCATGTGGTTGCGATTCTAAAGCATGATGGGGCAAATCAAACCATCGGCTTGAGTGTAGGACCGAGGTTAGCCTGTTCCTGAACTGGTCATTGTAAGATATTTTTGAATGTAGAAACATAGACTAGTAAGACTGAAAGGCAGCTTACCTCTTTCGTTCTTCCTTTCTTTCCTTTTTTTTTTTTTTTTTTGTAGGATTTTATTATTTGTGTGAGAGAGAGAGCGCGCGCTAGAGAGAGCAAGCACAAATGGGGGGAGTGGCAGAGGGAGGAGCAGACTCCCTGCTGAGCATGGAGCCTAATGCAGGCCTGGATCCCAGGACCCTGAGATCAGGACCTGAGCTGAAGGCAGACGCTTCACCGACTGAGCCACCCAGGCATCTCTCTTTCATTCTTCCTTCATTCCCTCTTTCACTAAACAAAAATCTGAGTGGCCACTGCTAGAGATTATGTTGACCAACACATGCCCCTGCCTTTGAGAAGCTTATACGTCAGTGAAAGAGCCGTTAATGACCTTCTCAAGGTCACATGAATGCCAAGAGGCTGAGTCAAAGCAGAATCCAAGATATTTTCAAATGGCCTTCCTTCCCTAAGGGGTTTAAAGAAGTGAGAGTCCAGGAACCACAGAAATGCCAGGGTCTTGAAATACCTTCCAACCTCTAACTACAAAAAGAAGTTTAAAATTCCCAATTTTTTTTTTTCTGAAAAATTTGTTCTGGGTATTGCTTTTCCCCCTCAGGATACAGGTAGTTCCTGGAAGCCCACAAGGGCTTCTCCCAGCCCGCGCCACTTAGCACAGGGATTTTTTTTTTTTTTCTTTCCAGCAGCACAATTGCATTTTGAAGTTTCTACTTCAAAATTAGGACGAACAGTGCCCTCCCCAGGTGCCGGAGCTGAGGCAGCTCCCCCAGCACCACCTCAAATGACTTTTAATTAAATCGAACTCAGTCAGTCATGATTTATGCATTGTGCTTCTGTTTTCCACATCTAAAGTTCTATTTATAAACCATTTAGTCATATGGGCTACTGGATTGGGAACCTAAGTAGAGCTGTATTACAGTATGGTCGCCTCCAACATTTGCATTGCTTCCATAGGAGGCAGGCTGATTAATTGCTTGTGAAGGACAGATTGTACTTTCCTCACCAGGTTGGTTTGTGGATTCCATCTCCTGATGATGATGCCCTCCCTCAAAAAGCCCCAAACCACAAACTTACTTCTCGGGTCCCTCTCTTTGCTTATGTGTGTTGCTACGGAGGGAAGTCACGGCAACCCCGCCCCGAGGCCACGGTGACTGCCGTCCCCGGTCTCCGTGTGTGGGGCTCTGATAACCTTACGGCCTACTGGTGGATCCGTATTGGAAGGTTGGGGCCCCTTTCTTTCTTTCTCCTCCCATGTCTTGCATGGAAGCCAGGATTAAGATAAAAGAAAGAAAGAATAAGAAAAAGAAATCAAATGGAAATTCAACCACTGGAGTCAAGGGCAAGCGAAATTGATTTTAAAGGGCTGGCTTCAAGCCACAGAAACAAACAAAGTTGATATGGAAACCGTGCTCGGGCTCCTGGTTGCATCGTGGCCACTGCTGCGAGAGAGGGACATAATGGGAAAGGGGACATAAATGCTTCATTTTTAGCATGCCTCGTGTCCTGAACACTAAGACAGTGGCATGCTCCTTAAAATTAGAGAAAAACTGTCCTCAGATCAGTTCTGTCTGCCTAAAACGTAAGCAAGAGGCACCAAAATCAGGGCAAAAGGAGAGGGTGGTGGGAAGATAAGCAGAGCTTATCTCCTACAACTCCGCTTTGTTCCTTTAGTACATGACTTGTCTAAAGTCATATAATTTGCAGCATGTAAATAAGATGTCCAAATTTAGACATTATAACCCCACGTGTATAACTGACTGCAAATGATGTCAGATTTATTAAGAGGTGAGATTGCCTTGTGGTTAAGGGAGTTGGTTCCAAAGCCAGAATGCCTGAGTTCAAATGTTTGCTTTGCTGCTTATTAGCTGTGTGACTTCAGACAAATTGCTTGACCTCTCTGAGCTTCAGTTTTGTAATCTTTGAAAGAGGGATCATAATAATAGTAAGTATCTAAGCTGTAGTACATAAAATGAGTGGCATATGTAAAATGTGGTGGGCAGTATTTGCACATAATAAGTGGTAAAGTGTCGGCTATTTTTCTTATTAAATATTAATATATTTTGCTGCCTCTCCTAGTTATCTTTTTAATTTTCCTCAAAAAATTATCATTGCAAAATATCCAAGTGGGGAAACAATGAATTTTGACCTGAAATTGTACTGATACTATATACAAAAATTAATGCCAGGTAAATTGTAGATGTAAGTAGTAAAAGTTTTTACCATAAATGAAAAAAATCTCTTTAGGACTGTGGTTAAGGCAAAAATAATTTTTAAGCAGGACATAAAAAGCACTCACCATAAAAAACACTAAAAAATTTTACTAAAAATTATTTATGCTATGGAAGTTAACAAATAAGTGTGCTAAATAATTCAACCCGTCAAGTCTTAACATTTGGTTATAATCTATTCACATCTAAATGAACCAAGCACATGTGTGCTGTGTGTGTGTGTGTGTGTGTGTGTGTGTGTGTGTGTGTTATTAGAATGTAAGTTCCATGAAGACAAGTATACTTGACTGTAAGATTTGTTGCTCTCATCTCTGGCCACTTCAACAGTGGTCTGATATGTAGTAGGCACTCAATAAATATTTGTCAAGTGCATAAATGAATAAATGCCTTGTGTTTGATAAATTAAAGGAAAGTTAATTTAATACTGTATTTGTGGGCCAGGAAAATGGAATGGGTTCCATCCCAGGAGGTATAAATATTATGATTGATCTACTTTTATGTTTTCTCCAGCCAGGTTTTCTCAAGCAGGGTTCACAATTGGAGGGAATGATGTATGAGTAACAGTCAACAGCGGGAACCAGTGTGCAAGGCCCATGAAACATAAAGGAAATTAATTTCTGGGCCCACCAAGATACCTCAGTATCAATCACTTAGCAGAATACGTGCATTCCAGTAAAGATAACTCTAAAGCAGTGTCTTTGGTAAAAGGAAATCTATTTTCCTATGTGAACTCTCAAAAGAAGCGGAATGGGTGTTTTCACAGGGAAAAGTCCTACAATAAATGAGAGTTACAAGAAAGTCTTTCTGTGAGAAAAGGCACAAGATGGCGGTCAGCTTCCTGACAAACTATATGTGACAGTAGCTAGGACAGCTCCGAAAGTACACTTGTGATTGTTGTCATTTCCACTTGTTTATTTATTGGCATTGGTTTCCCAACTTTAGCATTCCCTATATCCAATCAGGGAGCAAATATCCGTGAAATTCTGCATTCCCTACTTTCCCTTTAGGGTCAGGTATTTTCCGCATATAGTGAAGCTGATGTGTGATAGCGTGAGTCACCTGCATGAATAGTGACTTCACACTCTGGCTTCAAGATCCTTTAAGTCTGAAGTCAAAGATTGTGTCAAACAGATTTTTAATGTGGCAAACTCAAAATCGGGTAAATCAACCTTAATTTTACTAATGGAGGTACATGCATAGTTTGCACACATAGCTTCCAAAGCCATTAAGTCAATACGTGGTATCATCATCATCACCTTCCTCCTCCTCCTCACCTTCGCCATTTACACCCAGACAGCCCAAAAGTAACCAAGTGCTGTGAGCCCAATAGTGAAGTGCTGGTTATGGCCTGGATGGCTGCGAACTGGAATTGAGGTTGGCTCTGAGTTAGTTTCACAGCCTGGCCTGAGGCACGGATCAGTGGGGAGACCAACGATTATTGTAGCTGCTGTTTCTGGCTCTGTCAGTGAAGAGCAATTCAGCACCATGTTTCATATTTCCATCTGCAAAATGGGGCTATACACCCACAGCCCCTCACACCGGCCAGAAATCCCACACTGCCCATCTTGAACACTGGCTGTGGAGTGAGCGAAAGGAGCAAGGCAGCAGGGAGGTAGGAAGGCCCTTGGGTTGCTGGGTGGAAGCGGAGAGCTGGCGGGAAATAATTCTCTCTGATCTATTGCCTGGAGAACACCATGAGCCAGCTGGTCTGAGAAGATAAGAGAATTGTTCTTCTCCAGGCTAGGTGGTGCCATTACCTATCAAGGAGTTGGGCTAGATGCTTCGTGAGCAGTACTTTCACTGTGTGCCAAAGTCTGCCCACATCTCATCTGGATTTGAGAATTAAAAAAAAAAAAAAAAGCTCATATTTTAAAAAGTGACTTGGAATAACTCTGGAAATAACAATAGCTTTGCATACACGCTAAATTGCCCCTCATTGCCTCCTCCGTCTGTTTGCATACTTGCTCTTGCTATCACATTCTGCCTTATTAGAAGCAGAGGCTCCGCAATTCAGAGGAAAGAAGGGGAAACAATTGGTTTTTACCCCTGTAGGATGGCGGCATGAGAAGAGAATTGAGCATGGTGATGGGTAATTTTATGTCTACTTGGCTAGCCTACGGTGCCCAGCTGTTTGGTCTGAGACCAATCGAGGTGTTGCTGTGGTATTTTTCTAGATACGATTAACATTTAAATTAGTAGATACAGTTCCTGACACCAGTTCCAATGTGCGTTTTCCAACGCCATTCCCTGCGACGCCAACCAGATGTCCTACAGCTCAACTCAGTTCTCAGTTCTGACACTCTCTACCTGAAGATAACATCAGATCCCACAGGTTAGGGATTCAGTCCCAGAAGAGCTTCCGTGCTCTCTTGGAGCACACTGCTGTTTCCAAAGCCCCTCGTGTCCACCAACCCTGAAGCTCTCCAGACCCTGTCCTCTTCTATGTTTACAGAAGTTTCAATACCCAGACTGATTAACTAGACTGATTGGT
The DNA here is from genome assembly GCF_037043125.1 of Eumetopias jubatus. Lineage (NCBI taxonomy): Eukaryota > Metazoa > Chordata > Mammalia > Carnivora > Otariidae > Eumetopias > Eumetopias jubatus. Next base: position 180,690,404 of record NW_028274809.1, on the reverse strand, counting down.
GATTGACCTCAGTCTCCAGCCCCTCCACCTTCCCCAGCAATCAGGTAGCGGGACTGAAAGTTCCAACCCTCTACTCACTTGGTTGTCTGGTGACAAGCCCTCACCCTTAGTTGACCTAGGGGCATTCAAATGCTGTGTCATTAACATAACAAAAGACACCTTTATGCTTTCATCCTTTCAGAAACTTCAAGGGTTTTAGGAGTTCTGCACCGGGATTGGTGAAAACCTGAACATATATTTGTTATTGTAGAAACAGAAAAAGAAGAAATTCTAAGTTGCAACATAGAAACCCTGCCTGAGTTTCTAGCCTGCTGCCCTGCAGCTTTTGGACTCAGGATTGCAACATCAATTCTTACCTGTCTCCCGCTTGCCCGCCTGCCCTACAAATGTTGGACTTGCTAGCCAGGCCCCAATGGCATGAGCCAATTCCTTGCAAGATCTCACTCTCTCTCTCTCTCTCTTTCTATCTATATAGACAGACTTCCCTATTGGTTCTGTTTCTCTGGAGAATCCGACTAATGCAAGCATCTTACTCTTACAGTTAAGGGGAGATAGGCTGCTCCCCAGGAGGTGTGGTTGAAGGGTTGCCAAAAGATGGCCCATCCTCAAACATCTCCCTCCTCTGTTAATCCCCCAGTCTACCAGTCAGCTTGCAAATTCATTCTGGAAAGTCACCGAGAGGGACAACATCACCTATAGAAGGCCATAGAAGTATCCTTACCCATTAGGTCATTAGCTCGGCAAATTTTTCTGGTTGGGTGGGTGGGCCCTGGACCTTGAAGAGAGAGACATAATATTGACTCCTGAAAATGGAGTTATATTGTAATGCTCGTAGCCCTCAGGGGTAAGGGCAGATGAGGGCAATCTAATGGGATGAGACAGGAGCTACGAGGAACGCCGAGAAGGAAGGTGAAAAGACACAAGGAAGATGATTTGTTATGTTGGACAGTATTATGAATGATCAGCATCATAAGATCAGTAAGCCCCAACCTGGCCATCTAGTCACGGGGAAGCAAATCCCGACTCAAGCAGCTCCCATGTGCAGCGGGGCAGCAGAGTACAGCCCCACACCCCTGAACAACTTCCAGCCACCCATTGCTTACCTAAGGAAGGAGCTCAGATAACCCCCTCCTGTTAGCAGCATGCAGGGACTTGGCTTTCTTGATATGGGAAGAGACCCTTCCGGGTCCTTCAGCTTTTAAGGACTCACTGCATTTCTCTTCCACCACATGTCATCCCTGGAAACCTATACCCTGTACAGAAGTGGGTTCCTTAGCAGCAAAACTTTCCCCTCTCACTACTCAGTCTTTAGACTCTTATCATTCTTTTGCTCTTAAAAAAACAATTACCACTGAGGGGCACCTGGGTGGCTCAGTCGGTTAAGCGTCTGCCTTTGGCTCAGGTCATGATCTCAGGTTCCTGGGATTGAGCCCTAATGTGGGGCTCCCTGCTCAGTGGGGAGCCTGCTTCTCCCTCTCCCTCTGATCCTCCTCCTTGCTCACGCCCTCTCTCTCTCAAATAAATGAAAAATAAAATCTTAAAAAAAAAAAATGACCATTGATCCAGTTCCCATTCTCTTACCCTCACTGACAGCCCTTTGGAGTTAATATTGCTCCATTTTGCAAGCGAGGTCACAGGCTGGGGAGCTTGTCCAGATGTCAGTGGGCAGATCAGGGCTTGGCTTCGCTGACCCACAAGAGACTCCAGCAGTGACAGACCAAGAAATGCCACGGTTGAGACCCCTTTGCCTAAAAGGGGCTCCGAGGTAGGGCCCCAGCACACATGGCAAGCAAGAGGAGAGGGACCTATTTAAAATGAAAGCCAAGGGGCTCTTTATTCTGTGATTTTAAATGCAGACATGACATTAGTGGCATGATAACCCAGGAATACTAGCTCACTGTTTGTAATCAGACCTTGCACGTCTTTGCTCTGACAGATGTGAAGAATTTCAAAATATAATTAAATCTTCCAATACCCCTGTGAGGAGGTAGCATCATATTCATTTTACAGATGGGTGAACTGAGGCCAACAGAAGACAAGTCTCTGAAAGTTAACTCCTGAATCCGTGAGAAAACATTAAGGAAACCCTGTGGTTCTTTGCTCCACCGTGCTTCGGCTCCTGCCAGCTCAGAGCAGTGGTCCAGAATTTTTAAGGGAGGAATCAAGATTGAATGGTGTCAGGAAAACTTTTCATCCTCCAGCCAAATACCTAAAGCAAATACGTGAAGCAACAGAACAAAAATCAGTTCATATAAGCATTTGGCCCCAGCGTGAGTTGCAGTGAATTTATCCAGGGTTTCAGAAAACTTGTGTGGTCAGAAGATTCCCACAGGTGCTATTTGTTAATGATATAGGTCTTCTGGATTCTCCCCTGGAGATTCTGATTTGGTAGGTCTGGGGTAGATCCTAGGAATCTGCATTTTTGACAAGTTTCCAGGTGATTTTTTTATAGGCAAGTTTGGGAAACACTGGATTAGTGTTTCTCTAAGTACTTCTGAAGCCTATTATTTCTGTGCCTAGTGTTGTGTTTGGTCCTGTCAGATATACTCAGCATATAAGAAACAGCCTGTCAAGCCCCTTTCTCCCCCATACTCAATGTCATGGAGGATGCAACATATGCTTATTGCACGCCTGGTCTACAAAAAGCCTTAGCTTTTGGGTTGGGTGCTGCAGCAGTCACAAAGATGAAGAAGCCAGGACAGACAGATGGACAGTAAGAGTAATAGCATGAGATAGGGATATGATAGAGGTTTGCACAAAACATTGTGATGGGGGAGACAAAGGAGCAAGTAAATAGAGTTGACAGGAAGAAAGGGGAAATGTACAGCAAGGGAAGACTTATAAGCTGGGTTTTGAAGGATGAATAGGAGTTTGTTCACTGAGAGCACATTACAGGAAAAAAAAACAATAACAAAAGCAAAGGAATATATGTCTACATGTATGTGTACACATATTTTAATTGTGACTCTTTGGAGGCAGGGCAATTACACAACAACATAAGTCTGTGACAAGGTGTGGTAAGAGCTGATTGCTAAGGGTTTCTTTTGGTCCCCTTGTATGTTTTGCTTATTCATTCGACCACTGTGTATCAAGTACCTGTTGGGTGCCAGGCAGCGTCTTAAGTTCTGGCGATCATCTGTTACAAACTAATTTTTCAAAATGCCTTTCCTTTTGAGTTTATGTTCTAGCAGAGGGTAGAAAATGAAAAGACAAATGAAATATGTGGGATGTCAGATGATAATAAATGCCAAGGAGAGACATAAGACTGAGGAGAGGAATAGGGAGGGCCCATGAGAGTGCTTCTGGCTGGAGGAGTCTTTGCTCGGAAGGTGACACTTGATCCTTGCCCCAAAGAAGGCGAGGGTGGGAGCCAAATAGGGGAGAGTATTCCAGTTAGAGGGGGAAGCAAACAGAAAGGCCCTGAGCATGGACTTTGCCTGGGGCCTCTGAGGGACAGAGAGGAGGCCAGCATGGCAGGAGGGAGATGGGAAAGGGTGTAGGAGATGAGGTTAACACAGCAATAGTGTTAGAGTGGGCAGTTAGTTAGGTTTTAATGGGATGCTTGGAGGCCAGCAAAGCGGGAGCTAGTGTCAGCTATCAGGAAAGTCAAGAGGCCTGTCCTGGCAGCTCTCCCGAAACAAAGCTCCAAGGGGACGGATCCAACTGGACCGGCCCAAGACAAAGAAGGCGGGAGACCCTGACCAAGTAAGGGAGAAAAGGTGTGAAACCCTGCTCTCAAAAAAAATCCCCTCCCCAAGTAATAAACATTCCACCCACTAGTTAACAACTGTCAATAAGAGATAGAGACCCAACCTCCAGGTGCAACTTCTCCCTTGAGTTCACGGACTCTCACTTCTTAAGAGCATACTCACTTTAATAAACTTTCCTATTTGCAACACTCAGCAGTTATATCTGGTCTATCCGTGAATTCTTTCTGACCGTGAGACCCAGAGCCTCCAGTGACATCCCAGGGATGGGCTGAATGGAGGTCTCAGCGCTGGGGTTCTCCCCAGTCCACCCAGCAATAACAGTAGGCAGAGAGAAGGGAGAGCTGACTGTGAAGGGCTCTCTAGGCTTTCTCACGGATTTTTGGCTTTTCTTCTGAGTGAGAAAGAAAACCACTGGAGGGTTTGAGGAGAGGTATGATATGATCTGATTTTTCTTTAAAGATGTGTCACTCTGATTGCCATGATGAAAACAGCATGCAGGAGCTGAGGGCAAACCAGACAGAAGACTACTGCAATGATCCAGGAACAAGCTGATGGCAGCTTGGGTCTGGGTAGAAGCAGTGGAGGTGGTATAAAATGGTAGAATTCTTGATGTCTTTTGAATTGTTAGAAGGGTGGATATGGGGCACGAAGGAAAGACAGAAATTGAGGATCTTGGTCTCATTCTAGAAATCATGTGCAAAGGCATTACTTGGTTTTCACCTGGAGTAAAGGCGGAAGCCAACTACAACAAGCCAAGCAACAGACAAGGATTATGACCAAGACTGGGTCTGTGAGAGAAGTTTTGGAGGAACACGCCACAGATTTTGGAGACAAATTCAATGTATTTCGTGTGATCGGCATATGATGGAGACACAGAGTAGCAGTCAGATTCCTGGCAGGAGAGAGGACGACTTTGGCTTTGGCTTGTGGATCTGGAGATGTCACTGACCTTCGGATGAACGATCATTAGAAGACCAGAAGCAGTTTCGCTCTGCCACTTGGGAAGGAGGACATGGACAGGAAGTTGTGGAAACAGCTAGTGCTTTTGGATATTGATGCTAATTTTAAAGTAAGACTTCTAGATTTTGCCAAGGATACTGATTTTTACAGTACATAGTGTTCCTATCTCTAAATTTAAGCACCAGGAGAGCCTCGGAGATAAAAATCGTCCAGCAGGAGGAGCACGGATGTTGGGGATGGGTGGAGGAGAGTAGTGTGGGCTGTGAGAAATTTCCCAGCCTCCTCAGATCAGCCACCCTCTCCAAGCAGACTGCATTACCTGTGAATTTTGTCTTTGCATAAGTTCATAAGCACCTTTATAAATTGTCTTTGCATTTTTTAAAGCATATAGCAAGGATCCCCAGAAAAATCCCTGAGTGGGCCTTGAAATCCCTTGCATGCCTGCTGTGTCATCTCTGCTTTGGTCGTTGGCTGGACAGTGACTTGCTTCTAACGAACAGAAGGTGGCCAAAGTGATGAGAGGTCACTACTAACATTAGATCATTAAAGAGGGTGACTTCATCTTGCTGGCCCTTCCTCACCCCACCTGCTCACTTTGATGAAGCCAGCTGCCATCCTGGGAGCTGCCCTATGGGGAAGGTTGAGGAATGAGAACCAGGGGTGGCCTCTAGCCGACAGCTCAGGAGAAGCTGAGGCCCAGAGTCCACCAGTCCATAAGTAACTGAAGCCTGCCTGTCGCTATGGAGGGAGCTTGGAAACAGACCCTGCTTCAGGTGAGCTTTGGGATAACTACACCCCAGGGGAGACTTTGATGGCAGCCTTGTGACAGACTGGGGGCAGGGGCACCCAGCTCATCCATGCCCAGATTCCTGACCCACAAAAAACGTAAGGTGCTAACATCTGGGATAAATTCTTACACAACAGAAAACTAATACGCCGATTAACGTAGGATAACCTGGGATGGTTCTGGAGGAGAAGAAATGAAGGATCTTACATAATGAACCTGCGTGGTTACCAAACATGTGTCTCTGACATGGAAGAAAAGCTAAAAAAGGAGGCCTCATGAAGCACTGGGGCAGAGAACAGAAGGACAAGTGTAGGAATAGATGAAGACCAACCAAATGAGAAAAGTGGAGGCTACTTATGCAGAGCTGGCGGGAGCAAGGGAGACGCTGACCATCATTCGAGTTTGGCAGAGACTCAAAGGCAAGCAGAGGATGGGAGAGCTTCACAGAGGAAAGGGGCAGGCTGGGGTGGGTGGGTCGGGGGTGCCCTGATCAGAGCGTGCTGGCCTGGGGAGGCTGGAGGCGGGGCTAACTAGACCCCGTAGTCCTGTGTGACTGGTTAGGGATGCACACGAGGCTTTCTGTGCTCGGCCCCCAGTTAGAAGTGAGGACAAAAATTAGGAAATCTGGAGCTTATTTATCAAGTCCTGGCCATTCGGGGCCAGTTGTTATAGGGATTATTGTTTGGTTACCTGGGTTGTTGATAAAGACAGTGGTCGGACTGGCCTTCTGGATGGCTTAGCGTAGATAACCGGCTGGTTGCTGCAGATTGTGGGTCAGAGTCTCATTTTTATATATGGTCTGGCCGCCATCGTCCGTTTGTATCCTCAGTCTCTCAGAAGGAAGAGTATCTATGAAGAAACCAGGTCCGAGAGATCCCCACAACTCGACTTAGGACATCTCTAGTCACAGAGGGGCAGCGTCAGGAGCCCCTGCTGCTTTTCCGCAGGCTCCCAGATAAATCCATAAATGAATACCACAGAGAAAGGCGTGGCTATACCGTGCTCCAGAAATCTGGACCTATGACAAGTCACTGGTGAGATTGAAATTGCTGGTGACCATGTATTAGCCACACCTGTTTCTCCTTTCATGAGGGTCTGAAAGCAGGTGTGCAATGCTGCTCCCTTATTACACCTGTCTTCATAGAACTCGCCCGCCTTGCTCTCGGCCGTGGGGCCCTCCACAGAGCCGAAACGTCAGTGGACTCCTCCCTCCCACTGCGGCTTCTTTTCTAGAACCAGTCCCGGGAGAGTCTTTACCTCCATCGTCCTGAGTTGCAGTGTAGCTTTCTTTGCTGGACCCCTTTGCTATGGTCTTTTTTCACAGTCAGACTTAGGGGAGGTTTTCTTTTTCTTTTTTTCTTTGCCTTTTCACCTGCTAACTGGAAAATTACTCTTCACATAGTAAACGCTATCTCATCCTATTGCGAGAATAAGAAATTATCTTGTAACTTGGCTCTGCTGGGCAAAAATCTACATCAGATCAACACTCCCTCTTAGCAAGCAGTGACTTTCAGAAGAGAGACCGGGGTCTGGATAATAACAGCAGGGCTTGTAATCTTCCCTGGGCTAATGAGGTCTGCATCCTACCTGACTTGCAGGCCTTCTGAAGACAGAGTTACCGCTTCTCCTGCTCTAATTAGCAATGGCTGATGGAGGCGGAAGGCTGCGCCTTTAAAGGTATCCATGCAAGTGGTTCGAACAGTACCGAGAACAATTATTTGCAGGCCCAATAGTGAAGATGATTAATTAAAATAGTGATGATGCCGATAAGAGGCGTGACAAATGGGGGTCCCTCTTTAATGAGAATGGTTGCATTCTCTGCTCTCTTCTCCCCTTGCTCATCAGGAAATAGCCGAGCGGAGCCCCCGGGAGACTCCTGCTCAATTAGGCCCTGCAGGCAGTGGAAGCTGCCAAAGGCCCTGTGAAGAGAAAATTTAACCACCTAATTTGGGAGGGAAGGAGAGAGGGCACAGGCTTTAATGGAATATGCCACGGGCACTTCCAGGTCCACGGCTGATGGGATGCACCTCTTGGAACAGTTCTCAAAAAGGCAAGAGCGTGGGGGGTGGGGAGAAGAGACACGGGCTCGGCAGCCACTCAGGCCTGCAGTGGGATCCTCATTCTGGAGTCTGTTTTCTCACTGAAAACCATAAAGACAATGACAATGACCTCATCAAGTGCTGTGTGAGGTGATGTGTGTCTGTATAAGGCCGGGGGGGGGGGGGGAGAGGGAATGTACGCCAGGCACACAGATCACACAAGTAGAAATTGGCACCTTTCCTTCTCACCTCCTTGTGTCTCAACGCCTGCCCTGATGGACTTCACTCCTGTCTGCCATCTCGTTTGCAACCTGCCCCTTCTAGTTCATAGGACCCGTTTCCAGTGGCCCACGCTCAGCCCTACCCGCTGTTAGATCGAAGGTGTCCCAAAGACCTTTCTTGGGCATCTTGTGTTATTTCTTCCAGGGGCCAGCACCCTAAGAACAGGAGCCATTCCTTCTCTTTCTTTGCCAATTTCCCACCATCAATCCTCAACAGACCCTCAGTTGTCAGATGTGAAGTGGACATCACTCCCTCCCCCACTGGCCCTAACAAAGGAGAGTCTTTGGAAGGACCCAGAGAGCTAAAGAACCCTAAATCTGGCTCTTTCAGGTTGGAGGAGACCCTCATTGTTGCTAATACCTATCTCTGTAAAGCAGAGGCATCTCGCTACCTCGATTTTGTTCTTTCCAATGACCCTGTGAGGTTGATAGTCTGGGCAGAGATTCACAAAGTAGTTTCACTTGGCTAAAAATCTAAGCTTTAGGAAGAGGCAGAACTAAAGCCTAAATATTCTGAGGAAAAGCTGGGACACACTCTCCATTTTCTGGAAATAACCCACATTGGACTCTGAATCTCCGGATAAATTATGAAAATCTCAGCGGTTTAAAATAACAAAGGTTTCTTTCTCCTTCATGCAGATTGCCCATCCCAGGTCAGTTGGGGTTCTGCCCACTAAGTCACCCCTGTAATCATCTGCACCCTGCGACCCAGGCTGATGGAAGAGCTGCCCCTTGGAGCATTGCTAACTGCTGGGCCAGAGGAAGGGCAATCAAGCTGAAGCATTTGTTTTATCCTAAAGCACTGGCTCAGAAGTGACCCATTTCACTCCACTCCCATTTCACTGACCATGCCTGAGTTCACCAGGGCACGGAAGCCCATAACCCTCGCCGAGGGAGGGGCACGGGCATTGGTGAACAGTTACAGTCTACCATTGACCCCGCTGCTCCTTGTCTCAACTCCTCAGTGCTCTTGAAATAAGCAGAGTCTGTTAGTGGGCTACTCACCCTGGCTAGTGATTGTTGATATAGATGGAGGATTGTGGACCCCTCTTAATGCTCTTTTTTGAAAGCAGAGACAAAGCAAAGATATCCACTGTAGTATTTGCTTTGGAAGAGACAAGTTAGGAGGTGATGTTTGCGCTTGGCAATCAATAACATGTTTAAATCCTGAAGTGAAAGTTAATATATTAGCAACTGCCCAAGGAGAAGCTCTATGGGCTGTGTTCCCACGTCTGGCCTCTTACCATAGGTTACCATTCCAGTCTCAGAGGGGGTTCAAAGCCACATGCAAACGCTGATGGTCTGCAATAGCAAGGCATTCAAAGATCCCATTTTTTTGGTTTGTTTGCTGAAAAAAAGCCAGAACAAAGTAACTCACTAGTGATAAAGGGTCACATGTCCCCCCCCCCCGCCCCAGAGCAGCAGAAATAGAACTTCAAAAGTGTTCGGAATTGCTAAAACAGAAGATGGCTGGGGTGGGGGTGGGGGGCGAGTAAAGGACCCAGTGACGGAGTTCCCCTGGGACTGTGGCTCTCTTTGGACAGGCCACGCGACTTCGCCCTCTCTATCTGCATGTACACGGCATCTTCATCCTGTAATTCATTTGTTTGCAAAAAAACAAAAAAACAAAAAAAATAACAACACAAAGCTTCTCCTTCCAGCTTATGTAACTTGTTCCATACAGAGAAACATCAGCTATATTGACTTACATACTCAGACTTCATACTTCCTCTACTTCTAGGAAGATTTGGGGCAGGATCTGCTCTAAACTTTATGTGAAATAGGACAATTGGAACTGGAGCCAGAGCAGAGACTATAGAGTGAGTAGATATTTCCACACCCCTGACAACAGCTAATGGTGTGCTCAGCTGTGACTTGCTTCTGCAGGTTCCAGGAGCTAAGGCACAACAGGACCACACTGGCCTCTTGGGAGGGTCATGCAGCTGATGCACAGGTGATTATGCAGGAGAGGTGCCCCTTTGAGGGCCAGCCCCTCCTGCTTGGATGAGACTACCTGTCCCCCGCCTGAGCCTCAGGAGAGGCTGACTTATTACTAGGACAGGTGTGCCACAGAATCTGTCACACCAGCCACTGACCAACAGCAGCGTATGTGTCCCTCTCTCCATGCTGGCCCCTCCTACCTTTCGTGGGCAGGAAAACAGTCTGATCCATCTCTGTGTTCAGATGTTATCAGAGAAGTCCTTGAGACATGACCTGACTCAGGGATTTGTGGTCAATTACCTTTATCTAACATTTATATACTGACTACATATTCAGAGCCTGGAGATACAGAGATGAAGAAGACAGAGCATCTGAGCATGAACTCTGATTGGCAGAACCACCCTGGGGCCCAGGCAATGGGGGCCCCTTTGCTTAAAGGACCTACTTTGGGCCTCTGACAGTCATGCCCCACCCTGTAAAGGAGGATTCTGCAGAGCCAGGAGGGATGTGTCCATTTGAAGTCTGTGACCCTCCCTCCTTCTACTCCATGTTCCAGGTGTCCAGCACCCCAGAATTCCCCAGCCAAACAACCCCCAACAGCATAAGCCTCTTCCCAAGGTCCAACCTGGCCTGGTAGGAGTCCATCCATGGGGGTTAGTGGTGGGTAGAGCTGGCCATAGCTGGGACTTTTGGCCTGAGGTGTCCGCTAACTTGACACCATCCTCTTCACAGTGTGGGGTGGAATGGGAGTGGGAGATGGAGCAGGAGGGGTAGCGGGCCAGGGCCTCTATTAGAATGTTGCCCCTAGTCCTGAAAATGTGGGGATGGCCTCATGATTGGGCATTCTGGGAGGTAACAGTAGAGTTAGGTTGGAGATGGGCAGATCCCAAGTCTAAAATAGGTTTCTTTTGGCCGGCAAGGGGTTAATCAGCCACTGTCACCTATTTCTGATTGTTTACAGGAAGATTTGATCATGAAAGGCCAATGAAAGTGTTCAAGAGTCTGATTCTTCTTGTCTATCTAAATTACCGTCTCAGGAGGTAAAGCAAACCAATTTACCTTGAAGCTTTCATCAAAGAAATCCGTAGACAGTCCAGGGAACTACATGCTAACAAGATTGTGAGTCCTAAAGCAGGAAAACAAACTAAAAAGCCGAACTCACACTAAAAGCTATCACTGCATGATAAACTTCCACTTATTTGGACAAAAGAATCCAAAGATAGCAGTATCATGGAAAATACAAATAGTTTGGTTAACCAGATGTTAAGTTAGGATTACCCGTCTTCACAGAATTAAGTTATTATAATTTGTAATGTAACATAATTATATTTATTATATAATATTAAAATGGTGCCAAGTATAATTATATCCTTTCTTCTTTGTTACCAACTTCGGGAATTTGGCAGATTGCCTTTATTATTATTTTTTGAAGTTGCTAATATGTACTTAGGGTCTATCCTGCAAAGACTGGCTTAAGCAGTAGAAGTAGGACAAGATGTGTCCCCAGGGGTCCCCGTCTTGTTATGACTGAAGAGAAGTGCACAGGAACTTCTCCTTGGGCAAAGTCAGAAACGTGGCCCCCTTTGGGTAACTCATGGCTTCACATAGCGACTCGATCTTTTCAACTATTGTCATTCTAGCGTGTAGAGCTCACCAAAGAATTCTCTTTCACTAGAGAATTCCAGTTTTTGCTCTGCTTTCTGTGTTGGGGGTAGAATAAAAGCTGTCTACTCAGACAAAATGGTTATCTTGCTTTTTAAGTCCCTGCACCTGAAGAATGTGTAGGTCTCTGCTGTCCTTTAACTTGTTCCCTTATCTTCTTCATCAACTCCATCCTTACTCACCCATTAATCCCCTTAAGGTATTCCCCCCCCCTCAAGACCATTTGGTGGAATTCTCCAGAAATTCTACGTAACTAGAGGAGAAGAAAGATTTAGTAAAGAGCACAATGACATGGGAGAGTGTGTATGCGTTCGGGGGGGAGGTTGGTAGGCCCTAAAGGCCGTGCTACAGTGTTTACTTGATCCTAAGGTCAATTGCTCACCGTTGGGAAGGTTGAACAGGGAAGTGATATGACCAGGTCTTTGAAAAAGTAGAGTCAGGCTGAGATAAAAGAGTTTGGAGGCTGGGAGAACAATTATTTCATAGTAGAACATGGGCTTTGGGTCGAAGCAAAGCTGATCTCAAATCCTAGTTCCAATATTTCTCAACTATGTATCCATTCGGTGGTTATTATTTACTTTCTCTGATAACTCAATTTCCTAATTAGAAAAAAGTTGTAATGCCTCAGCGCGTGGCTGTGAAGGTGAAAATGGGCATAAGAAGCTCCTATTGGCAGACTGGATGAGACAGAAGAAGGTCTAAACCAGGGCTGTGGTTGTGGAAATGAAGAGCAGGGGATGGATGCTGGAGACAGGGTCACCAAAAATGGTTAGAGGAATTGAGGGTGAGTTGGCCTTCTACCTCGAGTGACCCCACCCTGTAAGCTGCACGGTTGATGACTGAGTGGGGTGTAAGGCAGGAGGCACAGATTATTTCAGATGGAAAAGGAGCAGGTAAGTTTCATTTCATATAATTTGAATTGAGGGATGAGTGGGAAACATTTAGGTGTAGGTGGTCAGTAGTTCACTAAAGATAGGGAGATAGGGATCTAGAGGGCACTGTCTATTTGGGACTCATCAGAACGTGGGCCATTGTGGTCACTATGGGATTTGCTTAGCTTGCCCAAGAGGACAAGTTGGATTCACTCTCTCATTGATTTTTCCATCTAATTCATTCATCAAATATATACTTTTTACTATGTGCCACCATCATTGTTTTTAAACAATGGTGAACAGGCAGAAGTTGTCCCTGACCCTCAAGATCTTATGTCTAGGATTTAGGATCAAAGGGGGCCAAGGATGCCCCTGCCCTTCAATCCTGGGCAGCCAGAAGCCCAGCCCTGTGTGTGGGCTGGATGCCAGGGTGCTGAGCCGGGCATGGGATGAGGCAGAGCTCCTCTGTGGTTGTAGGTCACGGCACAAGAGGAGGGAAGACTGTCCAGGCTAACGGTGTCTGAGAACAGAGCAAACACTGATCCAGAATAAAATGTGTACAACCCAGGACAAGAAAGGTGGCACGTGCAGGTCTAGATGGCTGGGAGACTGGAGACGTTTCCGGAGGTACGGCTGGGGGCAAGGTTAGAGCCTTTTCCAGCATACCTGTCATTTGGCCTGTGAGTGCTGAAGAGATTGCTGAAAACATCAGATGCACCCTATTCTTTTAACTTTAGCATCTAGCATCATGTCTGCCTCTTAGAAAGCTTAGTGAACATTTCTTAAAATGGAAAGATGAAGGAACAATAAAAAGGAAGGAAAGGGACATTGAAAAAAGTTAAATTGTCCTCAATCTGCAGATTTAGAAGGTGGTAAAGATATTATGGAATCTCTACTGGTCTTCAACCCAATCATAGAAATTATTAAGGGGGACACAAGGTTGCCAATCTGAGTTTTGGGTCCGTTGAAATTTAACGAAAGCTTGCTGCAATGACTTTGAGTAAAATTGATAAATGTGCAACGTAATAGTCTGATGCTGAATGTCTCATGCACCTTTTCTAAAGTTCAGACTCTTATCTAGGGATGGCTTCCTCTCCCAGAGAGCAAATAAAATGATATGAGATGGGGTTCGTGGCTCTTCAGCTGTGACGGAGCTTACTACCTGGGCTGCTGGTCCACCTTCCACATGGGGAGCAGCAAGGGAGTGGCGGCGGGATTATTGACTGTGACTTGCAGCTGCACATGGGACTACTAACCGTCAGCAGTGACTTCTTAAAACAGTAATATATATGCTTCTGTTTAAAAAAACTTAACTGGCAGACTTCCTGGCAGAGCTCCTGGGAGTGATGCCCTGATTTGCAAAGAGTTAATGACTTCTTGTCATCCCACGCCTGTAGGTAGAGAGATTGGGGGGGAGGGCATTAGCATCTGGCTGTGCCCCAGATAAAGTGAGCCACATGGAGTTGTGAAGGCTCTACCTTTTTAGAAACTAATTCTTTATGTTCTATTCATTCAATAACTACTACCTTGATATTAAGATTGCCAGTGTTTTCATTCAGGAATATTTTAAATTATATTCTTAAATTGAAAAAAAAAAAAACCAAAAACCTTGCTACCTCCTACAGAAGGTCATTTCAAATCCCCCTTTTATGTATACTAGGATGGGTTTAGTTAGTAATAAATTAAACTTGAGGACAATTGCATTTCTAGAGTCCTGATAAAATTTTCACTCCTTTAATTTTTTTTTAATTTTTCTCACTGAGCAAACATATTATTAACAGGAACTGATGACATCCAGAAAGCTAGCTATCCCCATGGCTTTCAAACACCAATCTGTGAGGTCCTAATGTCCTCCTTATTGTCCTATCTTCTTATTTCACATGCAACACTGTTTAAATAATTTAAATTATCAGATACATGCAAGCCTCAGCCAGAAGTGTGGAGAGTTTGGCTTTGAAAGTAACTCAGTATTTCCAGTTTAGGACAGAACTAACACTTTGCCTAATTTTCACTCTCCCATCTCCTTTTGATAGAATTACAATGCTAACTCTAATGACGATATGACAACAGCAGTGACAATGTGAATCTAAACTCCCAGATTATTTCTAATCCAGGGCTGTTACTTCAGGTATTAAATAAACACTTGGAAGTAGGATAAGGGAAACCTATAAATGCTTGCATTTACATAAATGTGGATATCTTCAAATTACACAAGGGAAGCCAAGTAACTATGATTGCATTCTTGCCACTGATTCCAAAGAAATTATAGCCTATCAAAACAACAGAAAATGAAACAGAAAAGAAGCATAAGTAATAGAAATCATAAAATGCAGAAGACTATAATCTATAAATTATAACACTTTTCAAATTAAGACCATGACTCAAATTATGTGAAGAAAAAATAAACCACATGTTAATTGCAAATTACAAAAAGTTGAAAACAATATTACAATGAAAGTAGAATTGAAGGCAAAAAGTATTATGAAATGATACAAAAGGGGTCATTTTATATTGAAAATGGTAGCCTCATCAATAAAGAATATGGAAGTCATAAATACTAAATAACAAATCACCAAACTATATAAGCTAAAAACTGTTATGAAATGATACACACATTTTAGTATGCACTCTGTCTTTGATAATTTATATATATATACACATACAGACACACAGACATATACATGTATACAGTAGAGATATCTCTATATAATATAAATACATACACAGAGTATACATATATAATATACATATAATTATATATACACATATATAGTAATCACTTGATTATATACCAGGATATCTATGTATTGACCAGGATATATATGTATTACATATGTATACTTTGTGTGTGTGTGTGTGTGTGTGTGTGTGTGTGTGTGTAATTGATAATGCAATACACTTCCTTTTTCGATATCCATAAAATTTTACAAAAACTGATCACTTATAAAGCCCCAAAGGTGGGGCGCCTGAGTGGCTCAGTCGGTTAAGTGTCTGCCTTTAGCTCAGGTCATGATCTCAGGGTCCTGGGATTGAGCCCTTTGTCAGGCTCCCTGCTCACTGGGGAGCCTGCTTCTCCCTCTTCCCCTGCCCCCCACTCCCCCAGCTCATGCTCTCTCTCTGAAATAAATAAATAAAACCTTAAAAAAAAAAATAAAGCCCCAAAGGAACCTCGGTAGAGTTTTGAAAGCAGAAACTATGCAGGCAGATTTATCTGAGCACAACATGTTGATCAATGACAATAGGAATAAATAAGTTTGTTTCAAAGTAAAGGAAAGGGTGAGTTACAACCAATAATGACAAACTGAAATAAACTTTTGGAGAAAATTGAAGCAGTACAAGTTAGATGAAATTGGTGGGATTTGAAATAAAAGATAAAAAATTAGACCAATGAAAAAAACTATAAATAAAAAAAGTTAAGATGAAAAATGCAAGCCTAAATGTAAGATTAATACTTGAAAATTAAGAAGTGGAATGATAAAGTAAAATATAAGCATTAATCAGAAAAGAAAAAAATATGATTAAAGAGAATGACTACAACAGAGAGGTTTATGAAAGGGCTGAGCAAACACAGAGGAGAACCCCCCAAAGCAGAAAGGGAGTGAAAGTTTATTTGTGAAAATCCGGAGTTTCAAAATAGAACGTGATGAAGCGGTGAATAATGAAAAAGCGATGGAAATAGAGAAGCGAAGGAGATTGAAAAATTTAAGAACAGACTTGTTTCTAGAAACTTGTCAGACTGAGCTAACACAGATTCCTCTTTCAACCATAAACAAGTAGAAATGTTGGACAAAATATGCCAGAATAACTCTTCAAAACAGCTGAGCTCCAAAGAAGACGGGAGCTAGAACAGAGCCCCGGAGGCTAGAGCGTGGGCAAATCTCGGTGCCGGGAGAGCAGAGTCTGCGGTGGCGGCGTGTGTGCGGAAAATTGACTGGGAACAACCTGGGGGTGCGGGGCGGGGGGGAGAGCAGGGGTGGCAGAGGCAGAAAGGCGCATTACAGTGAAATCCTTAGCTGACCCTACAGAGTGCTTTGGAGCTGAGAAGTCCCCACTTAAAAGTCCTGGCCTTGGCCTCCCCAGCCACGTCACTCGAGATGAACTGGCCTCGACAGGTGGCATGACCTGGGGGTTGGCACGTCCTCGAGAGAGCCTCAGATGACAGCTCTCAGTCAGCAGCCACACTCCCCAGCCTCTTGGGGAATGAGCGCTTCCATCCAGGGCCAGAAAGGTGGTTCTGGAGAGATATAGGTATTTTTCCTTGAGTCGATAATTTTCATTTTGATTTTTTCCACAATTCATTGCATGCATGCAATTTTGACAATCTTGAAGATTTTTTCTTTCTCAGTTGTTGGGGAGATACAATCAAGGGTCCACTATCCTCTCTCCCACCAGTATACAGAGACACTCACGGAGATGCTACTTACGTACAAATATATTCATTTCAGTGTCAGTTACATCAGTGGGAATATTGAAAATGAAAAGAATGCCCCCAAAATATCAGAACGGTAGAATTACATGCAGCTATTAAAATTGTGTTTCCAAGAATGGGCATTAAGAGGTTAAAATATGTATTTCCATTATATAGATTGTCTGATTCTAAATCGCTAAAACATTTGTTACTTAAAATTTTACTCTAATTGCCAATACATAAAAAAATGAAAGAAAATAGATCAAAATCATGTCAGGATATGGCTCTTTTATACATGCATTTCTTCTCACATTTTTTCAAATGATCTAAGGTCACATATTACTTTGTAATCATAAAAATTAACATCATATATAAAAGACATAATTATGCTAAATTAGATTCTATTATTTTTCAAATTTATTTTGTATGAAAACTGATCTGTGAAAGGGAAACCTTACTATATTGAGAGCAGATTTTCAATAATATTTTTGACATTTCCAGTCTTATCTTGAACACTATTTTCATGGTGAATGGGGGAAAGAAGTAAATCTTCAGTGTTTCTTAGTTCTCTCAACTTATGTTTGTTTTTTTTTTTCTTGGAAGACAGAAGCCCGCAAAACGTCTGTGCGGGGGGCAGGGGGTTGGGGTAGGGGTGCGCATGCGCATGCGTGCTCGTGTGTTTGGCTTTAACTTCTATTGTCTTTGGAGCCTCTCCTAAGGCCACTGCAATTGCTCTGGAGTCAAGGTGACTTTGCCTATGATTCCCATGAGTCAGAGGGACATGGTCAAATGACATTTTTCTAAGGCTTTAAATCTCACGAACCTATAAGCAAGGAAGGAATCCACAAATCCCACTTCTACAGAACAAACAGAAAATGATAAAAGGCACCCACCATTCAAGGGATTTTTGAATGAAGGGACTTTTCTCTCCTAGAAACTAATTTTCTCTTTCTTTGCATTTGTTATAGGAACTAGGTATTGATTTAAAAATCGATGTGGACCAACCCTACACTTTGAAATTGTGGAGAGACCCACAGCAGTTGCCATTGTTGTATTTTTTTGCTTCCATTTTGTCTCCCTGTCTCCCCGTCCCCTCTCTCCCTCTTTTCCTTCCTTTGCTCTTTTCTTTCTTTTCGAGTCAGTGCCAGACAGCTTTGCTTCAGTTCCCGCTTTGTCTCCCACCACCCCCTTCCTCTCCAGGCTTCTTTCCCACCTTTCAAAGTGAATTTCAATGTGCCAAGGTGCGCGAAAAACAAGGAGGGCCACTGAAAAGCACCGTTCTAGAAGCTTATGTGTTTGAGAGCCTGTGAAATCCTCCCTGGCCTCGGAGATTTTAAATTGTTTCAATCTATATTTTCTTTGTCCTTTATGTTTCTGAAGCTTCACATCCAATAGCCACATTTGTATCCAAAGCATGGATTTTTTTTAGAGTTTGACAAAGCTGATCCCGAGGATTCAATTTCCATAAATCCCTTAAAGTGTTTGACCAACTTCTCTCATTTTGCAAAAATGTCTAAGAAAATCACGGGGGAAAACAATTGTTCTTGACATCACAACAGTTTAATATGTTAACTTATTCATTAAATTGTGCTTCACATCAATGGAGATCCTCAGTTCTACAAACTATCGTTTTTTAAATAGCAATAAGGGTTGATAATGTCACAATACAATCTCCTAGTACCCGAGTTCATACATATTATTGCACAGAAACAAAAGGAAATATCTCGTAGGTGAAATAATTTACTATCTATTGAATAACTATCTTTACATCTAAAGTGGGGCACCAGATAAAAGTCTAGATTTTTCTTTCCAACATGTTTCATCTTTGATACATTAAATGAAAAAGAATGCAAAAGAGCCCAGAAAGTACTTCCGGGGGGACAAAAACACACGCAAAACAAACAAACAAACAAACAAAAAGGATTAAAACATAAGAAATTAGAAACGTAAGAGGTTGGTGGAAGGCAAATAATGGCGATAACTAAATCACACAAACTCTGCTTCCTTAGAACACGGTGTTCCCCGGCAAGAACTGAGGTTTTTCAGCACTGACATCTGGCCCTTTGATGAGTTCCCACAGAGCAGCAGAACGTGTAACACGTCAAAGGATGACTGTTGCAGTCTTTTCCATAGACAACTTAGAACACAGGCTTAAGAAACATCTGTGCTTTGGCGTTCTCAGATGGGGAGTTCTGTTAGGTTACCTCGAGTCCTTGCCTGGAAGTCCTGGGGCTTTTGTCTTACAGATGTTGCTGGTGTTCATGGCAAGGCCAGTCGTCTGGAAGTCTCAGCACTTCTGCAAGGAAGGTTGGTTCTGTCAGTGTGCAGTGTGATGGGTCCACGTCCGTTCCATCCATGAGGCTACAAAACACACAGGTCTCAGAACCTGCCCACTTGCCCAGAAGGGCTCATTCAAAGTTTTAGGGAATTAGTTCGGAAGTGTCCAGGTGAATATGGTGAGAGCATAGCAGGATAATGTCTCATAGAAAATGGAGGAAGGGACTAAAGGAGGTGACTTGGCGAAGGAAAGGCTGCATGCTCCCCAGAGGTGCCGTGGCTGGTGGGGGGTGGGGGAGAGTCCTCAGACTCAGCCAGCCCTGAGACCCAGCCGGAAGACGTTCAGCTGAAGTTTTGATGACCAGTGGAGGCACACTAATTACAAGAAAGGAAAGCCTTGGAGACACAGCTGTGATCAGACTGGGGTACCCTTTGCCTCAGTCCAGCTTTCCCTTGGATCCGAACCCACCAACTCATTCAGCCTTTACTTCAGTCCCTAAAATGCTGCCAATGCTCTGGTCCTGTTTCCTGAGCCTCATGCCCTTGTCAGCTCCTTAAAATGGCCCAAAGAATTACAGTCCACATGTCTCCAGTCTGCCCTTGTTCTCGAGGACAGAAACTGTATGTCATTTTTTTGTTTTTCGGGATTTCCTGACACATATTTAATTCCTCATCTTTCCACCTTTGAAAGACCTGCTTCCCTTTTAGGAGCCCTACTTTCCTCTCTACTTTCCCCTACACATTCTAACCCCCACCCTTGCATGATCCCATTATACAGGACTTTCTTCTCAGCTAGAGGTCATGGTGGGAGAGGAATCTGATAAACTGTGTGAAGATGTTAGCCTAAGACAGCAACTCCTGCACTTCCTCTCTCCGGCAAATGAGCAGGGTGCACAGGGACTCATTTAACACCAAAGAAAACCTTTAAGAACCAAAGCAGTAAGTTGCTGATAAAATTCCAGAGACCTGGAGAAGAAGTAGGGAGGAAGGGAGTTTTTTTTTTTTTTTTTTTTTTTTTTTGAGCAGGGGTTCTATTGATCATCCCTTACATCTCACTATTCAGGCTGGTACTGATTCGAGATATTTCTGACACTGAGCTTCCCTAAGGAGTTGTGAGCACATTCCCTCAGCCTTCATCTTGAATCAGTTTCGGATTGGCTGGGGTGAACAGCCAGCGTGAGGTGTTGGAGCTTCTGTGCTTTACAGTTTCCCCTGAAACGCTGCCCATCTCTTGGACATTTCACTCCTAACAAGATGATTCCTCACTGGAGGCAGGGGTAGTGAGCCAACTCTACCAGTCTCCTTGGCCTCTTCTATGTCACTGCAGTTCTACAAGAAGGTAAGGAAAGATATAAATCAGTAAAGACTTAGATTTCATATCCTTGCAATTCCCAATCCTGATACTGATGCTGAGCAGCATAAAGTCATACGGAAGGCTATGAAGTCAAGACTGGGGGCTCTGAGCAACTTTCTTGTTGATAAACTCAAACTGAGAAATCTTTTCACATCCCTGAAGCTCCACTGGAAACTACCAGGTGGGATAATGAATAGAGGTCCTATGTATCTAACACATGAGAAAGTAGTGAAGATCAAACGGGATCCTAAATGTACAAATGTTTTGAAAACATTAAGTACTATACAAAGCTATGAATTTTAATCTTCTCCTTTGCAAAACGTATGATGAAATAGATAACTGTGAAAAGCACTTGAAATATTTTTCAATTCCCTTTTGTGTCAGAGACTGATAGTTTTATCAGTATTAATTTTTACATTGTTTCTTTAATAATAGAACCCTCCCCCCCTGTTTATCAAGGCACATGGCAACCAATAATGAAGACATTTCCTGGCCTCCTTTGCATTTACTTGTAGCTAATGACTAGGTTCTAGCCCATGAGATGTAAGTGGAAGTGATATCTGCAACTTCCTTCCCCATCCTCTCGGTTGTCTGAAATACAAATGAGATGGCAGGAGCCTCAGCAGTCACTTTGGACCACGAGTTGGAAGGCACATGTTAGTATGAAAGAGCAACAGAAGGGGGCCTGGACTTCTTTAATGTCACTCACCAGAGCTATCCAACAAGTTTGCCTTTTAAATGAGAGGACAACGGCTTTTGATCTCATTGAAGTCACTATTATTTTGAGTTTCTCTCTTAAAGTAGCCAAATGGGAATCCTATCCTATGGACTGAATGTTTGTTTTTTAATGATCTATGCTTGTCTCCTTGCCAGGTCTCCTTCTGGTAGACTTTCTTCCCCATATAAATACTATCTCTACTCAGACTTTTGAACAAGTCCTCATATTTTAAACCCTTGATTAAACTATGAAAAAGTTACCTCCTTGAGATGATAAGAAACCATAGCACACATGATATCCTTAGCTGTTGCCCAACACTGATTACTAATGTTATTAGTTATTAGGAGTATCCAAAGAATTCTCAGGGCAGGTTTTCTCTGGTTCCCAAGAATAGGCTGCCAAAAGGTTAAAAGGAGACAGAAGAGATGGTATGTCCACGATGGTAATTTAAACACACATACAAACATGCACACAAGGTCACCCCATCCCAATCTGGGGCTGCCCTTGTCAAGATAAGGGAAGGAATGTCTACCTGGGAGTTGTAGGGGTCAGTAGGATGTGGAAGTCCCTGGAGAAATTTTTCCCCCTCCTCTTGGGCTCTTAACACCAATGTATCTGGAATTGATTGGGTTTTGGATCTCAAAGCTGCTGACTCCCCATGGATCCCAAGCCCCAGATGTCTTCTGTTGGCATCCCTCCTCTGAGCGTCACTCAGCATGTAGGTGTGCAGTCAATTTTTGAAGAACAAACTGTGTCCCTACTTCTTCATTTCTATCAACATAGGACCCCAGGGATATGACAAGCGTGCTGCTTTAGAATGAAATGATATGAGGGAGGAAGCCCGCGTCGGTCTTTTTAATTTGCTCAGCACTGGCCTCGGGCCAACACAAAGAGATGGTTTCTCCTGTGAACATCCTGATATCTGGTCTCAAGTGGAGCACCATACATCATGCCTTCAGTGGCAGGCTGAGGAAAGTCTTTTGATATAAATCCCGAGATGCCTAAGGAGCAGTGTGAAGTTAGCAGAGGCTGCCTCCAAGTCTCAGCTATGCATGAATTCCCTGCCAAAAAATTTGAAGTGAGTTTAAAACAACCCAAATGCTTTCTAACTTGTTTTGATTTTCCACATGACGAAACACTGGATTGTTATTGTGTGTGCGCGTGTGCGTGCGTGCGTGCGTGTGTGTGTGTGTCACAGTGGCTGGCTGAAGGACAATTTGCAGTTCTGCCATTCTAGGCAGAACATTAGATCCTAACATCAAAATGCAAAGAGAGAGAGAGAGAGAAAGCTGCTCATGAATAGTGGCTGTATTCTCTTCCCTCTCAACCTCAGGAACAAATCAGTGATAAGGGAAACGCTAATATTTTGTGAGTCTAATTTCTACCCACTAACAAGCAATATTGATTTGGTCCCTTTAACATAGAGGTCTCAAAAAGTACAAGTGCCTAAGAAATCATCAATCTCTCAGCTTGCTGGTGGGTCAGGGAGGTGGAGAGGGCTGGACTCACCCAGGGCAGCATGGCTCTGGGTCACGGCCGGCTCAAGGTCATCAGAGTTGTGCCCCACACATGGGTCAGCGGCAAAGCCTTCTGGACTCTTATAGCTGGCTTCTTGCATGACTGGC
Source organism: Eumetopias jubatus (assembly GCF_037043125.1). Classification (NCBI taxonomy): domain Eukaryota; kingdom Metazoa; phylum Chordata; class Mammalia; order Carnivora; family Otariidae; genus Eumetopias; species Eumetopias jubatus. Next base: position 180,667,770 of record NW_028274809.1, on the reverse strand, counting down.
AGGAAGCTTTTGTCCCACATGAAAAACAGGATGGAGTCAAAAGAGCTTGCACTCTGCAGTCGGCCAGACCTAGCATACAATCCACAAGGAAGCTGCCTATTGTCTGTGGGTTTCAATTTTCTTATCTACGTAACTGGGCTTAATATTATCTACCTTGTTGTGAATAGATTTAAGGTATGAAGAGGGCCTCCCACATAAGTGACACAAGGGAGGTCCCCAATAATGCCTTCCCTCACGTGACAGATGAAGCCAAGGGTAATGAGAGAAGAATTGAAGCTGCTTCTCCAAATCTCTCTCTGATGGAGACCCTGGGCTCCCCTCTCTACAGGCCTGCACTCCATGAATGCTTGTGGGTTGATGGACTCTCAACCCCAGCGAGAGTATTCTGGAGGCTGCAATGTGGCTTATGTAAGGCTGGTTTAAACATCAAACATGCTAGATATCAATGAAATAGGCTTTTCAATCTGATTTAGGGGTTTCACTCATTTTGCCTTGAGCTCCTTGATAGGATTGATCAGATCGATGTTGTGAAACTTTCTACCCACTCTGATCCCGCTCCTGAATGCCAGGCAAGGCTTTTTTCTTCCCTTTTCCATACTTCTCCCCTGATGATTCGACAGACTTTGTGTTCTTGTAGTCGTGACTGGGAAAAATTGAAAATAAGACGCAATTGGCAATGAGGCACCTTTTCCTGTCCTCCAGCCCGAGCTGCAGCCACGGCCGAACCACAGGCAAAGATCAAGTGGGGGAGAAGAAAGTCACGAGGCTGGAGATATTCAAGGTGTTGGGAGGTAGAGTCTGTCTCAACTCTTGGACAACCGGCCCATTGAGTTCCGCGTCTCCTGGCCTAAAGCAGTTACTTATTTAGTGACCCTGAAGATCTTTTGCATACGGGCCTGCTAAACTCCTAATCTTCGGGCCAAATTCTTTTTAAACTTGCTTGTCTCTGTGATAACAGAATTTCAAACTTGGCAGTACCATATCAAAGATGACTGCTCCAAAGAGGTAAAACAGAAATATCCCAGAAAAAAAGCTAAAAGTTCTGTAGCTCGTTTGGAAATGTGAGACATCATATAGTTATCCTCCTGCTTCCCCCCGCCCCTTAATTTATTAGTCAATTCTTTTTGAATGAAAATAAAATCGGTAACGTGTAATCTCCTTAGGTCTTAGTTAATAAGCACATTTTCTCCTAAATGCCCCTACCAATGTTCATTTCTCAGGGGCCAGGCACACCTGTCCCGATTCCACTAGCTGGTCCCTTAAAGATGGGGGAGGAAGCATGGCTCCCTGCTAAGATGCAGGGGCTTTGTGGGGTGTAAGTCTTGAGCGATGGTCAATAGCAGGGTAATCTTGTTTAAAAACAACTGCAACAACAAAACACTGTGACTTATGATTTAAACCACATTCAAACAGGGTTCAAGATGAGAGCCAACATTCAAGTGAGGGTTGGCATTAAACTTCATCTAAGGCCTGAAAGGGACTTCTCTCTCTCTCTTTCTCTCTCTCTCTCTCTCTGGACAGAACCAATATTTCCATTACAGAGACAGTGTGAAACAGACCAGTTTCAGCAGAACATCCAAGCCATAATTTGGCTTTTCATGTGTGCCTCTGTGGGTTCCCATGGTACTGCAAAGGATGTCTTCAAGAACAGTTTCCTTTCTGGTACTTCCCTCCTTGACCTCCTAAGGACGTCTCTGTTGGATGCATTCCTACCCTACTTAATGTCATGGATGGAAAAAAGTCGAGGAAAAAAAAAAGAAGAAGACAGGTCATCTCCAGCTGGATAAGGATGAAGACAAAGAGGAAGCAGGTGTCCAAATCAAGCCACATACAGCCAGATGTCCTTAGAACGGCCCATCATCCTCCAAGGTAACCAACGCCACAGAAGGTCAGTGCACCTGCTCATCCTCCCCCTCCTGAGGAAGGAGAGGGCAGGGGGTCACCATCTCACCACCTGGCTATTGTAGTCCTCAGTGACCGCCCCCTCTGTGTTCCCATCCTCTTTGGGCCACCGGTGGCCCCTATGCTCCCGCTGCAGCCTGCGCTCCTCCCGCCTCTTTTGCCGGTCCCTCTGGTGCTCTAGCTGCTTGGTGTGGTGGTAGCGCTGCTGGAAGAGGTCTTTTGCGTACTCGTAAAGCTGCATGTCCAGGAAGTTGAGCTCCTCGATGCGCTGGCGGGCGCCCTCGTTGATGTCCACGTTGGAAGCCCGCGTGATGTTGAACTGCGTGAAGGGGGAGATGAACTTGAGGTTGAATGTCCTCTCAAAGAGAAACTGTGTCTTCCTCTGGAATTCCGTAAGCCCAAAGAAGGCCATGTTCTTCAGGTTGTTCTTCGCGCTCTGCAGCAGGATGGTGTTTCTCTCGCTCTCATTCATGAAAGTCAAGTTGTAGCAGCCCACCAGGCTGAGGTCGGCCAGCATGCGCACCTGGCGGTTGTTGGCCAGGTTGTAGGTGCAGTCCATGAACTCCCGCAAGCTGACCCCAGACCAGTCATCCCCGGGGTAGCAGGTGGGCAGCTCATCGGGGGTGGGGCTTCTCCCATCACACATGTGGAGGGAGGTTTTCCACGTGGCCCCTCTCTGGACGTGTTTCCACTCGCTCAGGTAGCGCGACACCGGGTCCCGTAACATGGTGATGTAATAGAAATTCCTGGAAGAAATGAGAAGGAAGAGTGTCAGCCTTTGACAATGACAGCGCTGGGATTCTGAACCTCCATAGTGTTTATAGCAGCACTGAGTCAACGGGTTCTTCTGCCAAATGTTCGGGTGAGAGCAGTTGCCTGCATTTGCACCTATCAGGCAAATGCCCCCATATATGCGTGTTTTCATAAACATGCGTGGACTGGTTTTCAACACCATTTGTTGATTTTTCTTCCCTGCTCCAGTGTGGGGAGGGAGGCGGTGGGGGCAATGGGCAATTCATTCATTCAGCAGTTTATTCATTGATAAATTGCTACTGGAAATAATACCTTACAATAAGAGAACACGCCAAGATTTTTGAAAGTTACTCCCCAGCCAATACTTTATTTGTAGCAGATGTGGGACTATGTGATAAGGAAACATGTGAGGAGGTGAAGTGATTTATCCAAGGTTTTGGGACTAAAAAGGGCAAAGCTAGAAGCCAAGCCTCCTTAGTCTTTTCTGTTTACACTGCTGTTCTGGCTTACAAGGTAGGTGGGGTTGGGGGAAGATGTGTTGTGTGTGGAGACCGATATTTATTGAGCACCTACTACGTACTGGGAACTGTGATAGGTGCTTTATGATACTAGCACTGATAATCCTCAGCACAGTTTTGTCAAATGGGCTTTATTATTACTTTTTTTTTTTTTTTAAGCTGAGAACATAGAGACTGAGAAAGGTGAAAATATAGCCCAAGATCCTAGGACAAATTAATACGTGAACTGCAATGGAGTCTAGGTCTATTGATTTTAATGCCTCTGTGCTTTCCTGTGCACAATATTGATATTTTAAAAACAAAAATATAATTAATATGTATTGAATGCCTATTGTCAGGTGCTGTGGTTATTGTAATCACAGGTCTTAGCTAATGGCATCAAATGGAACCTTGAAAAGAAATATATATATATTTTTAAATGGTTAGCTTCAGGATGATCCAGTAAAGATCAGGGTGCTTTTGGTTTCAAGGGGCAAGAAAAGTGTAGAGAGGCAAGAAGAGAGTTGGAAAAGTCGACAGGTAAAGACACAACACAAAGCATTAGAGGAAAGTAACTGTTGATTTAAAATGAGCAAAATCCTTCTCCTAATTTGAACAGCCTGCCTACGGAACAGGCTGCCCACCCACCACTGTCACAGGAGGGACCCCTGAGCAGAGGGGGTCCCCTGAGCAGACACATGATCCTAAAGAGCTGTGAAAGGAACACGGGGCTTCCCTTGGCCAAGCGAAACTGACTTTTAAAAGAAATTAATACCCAGTAAAAGCAATGACCAACAGAAGGGCTTTAAGGGTGTAGTGCTTTTTTATGCTGCTTTTTAAAAAAAGGAATCAATGAACTATAATATTCAAAACTCTACATTTGCTATATTCGGTTCTTTTGAATGCCTAGCCAGACCGTTTTGAAATGTGCTAAGAGAACTACAGTATCTTAAGAAACGCTAGCTTCTCCTTAAATTAGAAAGAGGAACGTGCTGAGATGGCCACAGACAGGCCAGCCTGAGCCCTTGCCTTTGCCAATCATCATTTTACATTACTCTGTTTTTTGTAGTGACGGAATGACAATTTCATCAGTGGAAGGAAATTTCCTGAAAGGTCAGTAGGGAGGGCAGAAAAGGACTGACACAGCTTCTGGGCTCCACAAGGAAATGTCGACGGGAAAGTTTTGTTTGGAGTGGCTGTTACTATGGTTGAATATTATATGACAGGTCATTTATTAATCTTGCTTTGGTCCTATGTCAGGACTTGTCCATGTTTCAATTTTACAAGCAGAGACTGATTTTTATTTCACCAAGCAAGTGCATAATAAATATAGAAACACAAGAATGATGATAGTGATGTAACTCAGGTGGGTTAAGGCTGCCAAACACATCCAGACAGAAGAATTTAAATCAGAGAGATCTTTACCTGGAGTCACAAATGGGACATTTATAATCTTCCTATAATTGGGCAAAACAGGTAACACAAAAAGAGGATTTAAGGAAAAAAGATGATGATGGTCAATGGATAAGTCTCAACCTCATTCGTGTGTCTCAGATTTAGAAACGATCCTGATTTTTAAAATAATCATAAGAGCTGAAGGATCTTAGGGGCAAGAATTACAATGGTTTATGATGTAAGGGTTTACCTGGAACCTATTCGTGGAAGCTTAGTGGCTTTTGTCTCACTCGGGAAAAATTGGCCATAGACTTCCTGGGGCTTTCATTCCATTGGAAACTTAAATTTGTCTCAAAGCTGACTGAAGCTGGTGTGGCTTAAAATGGTATTGGTTTCAAATTTAACGTCATTCAATTTAACATTGCACTTAACAATGACTAGCCAAATCATAGGGTGATGCTTACATGAGTAAAATAAGTCCCAAATGTCTGCAAGGTCTACCAGCCAGTTGAATGACTGGAGATTGAATTGATAAGAGATCAATTTGTAAATAAAACTCTGACATCAAGACACAAAAATGTACTGGTGGGACATTTATATTGATGAAGTACAAACCCGTCCCATCTCGTGGTTCTGGAATGGAGTGGCTCATATAGCATTTGGGTATTGCTTTAGTCAGACATATTCTCATGTATGTTTTGTTTATTTGTTTAAATCCTGCCAAGGGGGCAAAATAGAAAGTTAGAAAAATAGGAAAAATAAGCCAACAGGGTTGAAGAGCACTCAACTATTGGAGAAAGCAAAAACACGTAAAATTGATCCATGGAATCACCTTTTCTCATTTCTATTTTTTTCTTTTTTCATTTGCTTCTCTACTTTCAGATAAAAAACTGCAAAGATCAGTATTGAAATGATGGCTACGTCATTGGTGGTGGTTGTACACGAGCTTTGTTCCAGTTTTTGAATCTCCAAAACAAGGCGAACTCATTTTCTTCTGCTCTCCAAACACCCAATTCAGTTTCTAGGGAGAAATCTTAGAGGGTTCTGTACCACTGGAATTTGCAAGTTTCCCTTTTTAGGCTTTACTTGTTCAACAGCACAATGGACGGTAAAACAAAACAGAGAAGGACAAGGAGCTCTCCAGCAAAGGGATCTGTTAATTCTGCAAACGTTAATCGAACATCGTGTTTGCCAAACACCCGGGGGAGGCATCGGGGACTCAGAGATTACTAACACGTTGCCCTCAAGGGGATCGCCAGCACTCAGGGATTTTGGTGCAGTGAAAGAAATGCTAACTACCATGTTAAGGGAATGTTCTACCAATCTCCCGGGACCAGAGCAATCTCCAAGACAGATAACTTTATTTGTCGGTGACAGTGTTCTATCAGCAGGTCAGCTGTTTGCCACTTCCTTCACTGAGAGTTTGGGTGAATTCATTTAAGGGCGTCTGTAAGGCAATTGCAGCTCTTTAGAATTGTCATTCTTGGGGCCCTAAGGTAATGATGGCAAATACACGTGTACTCAGGAGGATTAGGGAACAGGGCACCTTGGTTAGTTCAATGATCGTTTTAACAGATAATGATCATAGGGGCCATCGCGGCGTCCTCAAGTTCAGAGGCACAGAACACACACTTTTTCACGGCTGCTTCAGCGTCTTGCTCTGCTGTGAAGTAATCATGTCGTGCAATTCTGAATGCAGCACAGAGGCATGACCGCCTTCCCTTCGTCTTTGCCTTGTCCTTTGCTCATCTGCCTCCTGCGAAAAACTTCCTGGTCTTTTGGGGCCCAACTCAAGCCTCCTATCCATCTTGCCTGACTTTTCCAGTCTCGAGGGTTTTACTACATCGCTTGCTGCACTTTTAACTTCCATGTGAATGTCTTGGTCACCTCTACCCTTAAATCTCCTCTTTGAAACCTGGACTCAGGCCTCAGGTCCCAGAACACTTCACCCAAAGTCATACTCATGGCAGAAGTTCAACACCCAATGCTCCATGAAAGAGATGATCATCATAGAAGATAAATGTATTTTAATGACTAAGGTTACTTTTGCCTTTTTTTTAAAAGATTTTATTTATTTATTTGACAGAGAGAGACACAGCAAGAGAGGGAACACAAGCAGGGGGAGTGGGAGAGGGAGAAGCAGGCTTCCTGCTGAGCAAGGAGCCCGATGCAGGGCTCGATCCCAGGACCCTGGGATCATGACCTGAGCTGAAGGCAGACCCTTAATGACTAAGCCACCCAGGTGCCCCCAATTTTGCCTTTGATAAATACTTTCTGTCCTTTCCTAAAACTGATCTGATATTATTTTTGACTGTCTAAAATGTGTGAAAAGAGTAGAAAGAGACATAATCTACGAACGTATCCATCATTTGATTGTGATGGTCCACACGCAGAGAAGGAGACACTCAACACAGATTTTGGGTAAAAAGTAGAGTGTTTCAAACAACAGGTAATTAGGAGCGATGAGGTGGCTTTTTAAAAATGTTAAGTTTACTAGTTTTCTTCCCTACTGCTTCAAGAACCTGTATTTCACCAAGCAGTTTATTGTATAATTGCTCATTTCTTTAATTAGCAAGCCATTGAATTAACACATGCTTCTCGAGGGCTTGTTATGTGTAAGGATCTGCTCTAGCAAATGTGGAGAACATTAAAAAAAAAAAAAAAGAATAAAATGCCCTCAGGTATTGTGGGTGTAAGGATGGTAGATTAGAAAAAGACACTGGGTAGCAAGCTACGGAGGTAAGGAGTGGACAAGCAACACTGAAGAGAAGAGTTAAGAATGTACAGAGAGCAGAGTGGTCTAATTAGACCAGGAAGTTCATGTTGTGCATTTCACAAAATGTCTGCTTAATAAATGAATGGATGGTAGGAGGGCATACGTGAGAAGAGCATGCTGGCCCCAAGGAGTCATGGGCTCTGAACAACTGTCAATTGCTAAAATGGGAAAAGTGTTGATTTGATCATTAGGCAACAGGGTTCAGGATGGACAAAGTAGGCAGAGCCAGGACAGACATTTGGTAGCTGTGGTGAAGGGCCAGTGGGGAAGAGCCCAGAACCACTGGTATTAACAACAAAGAAATCAGGGACAGATTCATATCATGCACCCATGTGTCATTGTTCCCTCCCCATTTCCGCATTGCCAGCTTTCTCCAAACTACCTTTTCCTCCTCTGTATTTTCTTCTTTCCTTCTACCTAATCCTTCCTTCTCAATTCCTCAGTGAAAGAAGACAGAGCTAGGGGACGCCTGGGTGGCTCAGTCGGTTAAGCGGCTGCCTTCGGCCCGGGTCATGATCCCAGGGTCCTGGGATCGAGTCCCACATCAGGCTCCTTGCTCAGCAGGGAGCCTGCTTCTCCCTCTCTCTCCCTCTGCTTGTGCTCTGTCAAATAAATAAAATCTTAAAAAAAAAAAAAAGAAGACAGAGCTAGTATGTTCGTCAAAATGGTGGAATGAGGAGTGCATGTCTCTGGAATCACCCTGCCTGTGGTGATTCAAAAAAGATTCACTTTTATGAGGTTATCACTTGCCTAGCCAATGAAAACACATCTGGAAGAGCCTACAAAACGCCACGCTCACAAGGGACATGTAAAAAGTGTATTCCTTCCACCACTAGTCTAACCCTCGTTAAATCAAGCAACAAAGTTTAGTATCATCAAGGTCCACGGTTCTGTGCACTCAGAAAAACCGGCTCAAGTAGAAACTCCTCCAGCCAACCTTCTGTGATGTCCTTTGAGGAAGGGATTTCTATTCCCCTGAAACCTGTGCCACTCGTGTTTTATCTCTATTGCAGTGACTGGTGACTGTCCTATCCCTTGAACAGGCCTCATGCCTTAGTCATTATCCCCCAGAGCATATGATGCATGACCTTATACAACAGGGATGGTCTGTTGTTCAGTGTTTGTGGAATGAATAAATATTTTATCAGCTACTATTTTAGGGATTCTGATAGTCATGTCCCCAGGAAACTGAACTTGCTGCCTTAACCAACAAAAGTTGTCCAGGCTAATGGTTTCTTTTAGCCTAGACCTTGTGAAATGTATGGGAAATAATCAATTTCTCCACCTTCCTCTTGCCCCGCAGAATTTCCATGGAGTTTTCCCTAGATAATCAAGTTTTGCTAAAGCTCAGTATCTCACAAAGAACATTGTGAGCAGTTGTAAGGTAGACTTGGGGGTCATCTGATGGAGATCTTTGGTCCTCCCATGGAGTAGTTCAGACATTTAACGGTGTACATCTTAAACACAAGCTGATGTGTGCATTTTCAAAGAGTGAAACTTAGCTCCCCCTCTGCCCCGCTGTACTGTGTGCTGGAGTCATTTTCCAAATGCTCAGGTTGGAATTAATTTCTTGACTCTCTTTAGAGCCTCACACTCATTATGGGCTACCCATTCTTCATTATCTCTGTAGAGTATTATCGGCGCTATCCTGTATCTGATAGGGGGCAATGTGGCAGTTAGAGCTTGGCAATCAGGCTGCCCTTTGACACGGTGATGAAAAGGTCTCTTATTCAAGCCTTGAAAACAAATTAACGAATTTAAGAATGATGTTCTAAGCAAATGGGAAATTGGGAACTATGATTGTTAAGTATGGTAATAAAGAACTTTCGGCGTCTGATAATGGTGTGTGTCAGAGCGACTGCTTCTAAGGATGTCCAGTATTGTGATGAGAAAATGGAGACATGCAAACGTGGGTGGTTATCTTACTTCAAACAGAAGCCACGCATCCCCCAGCCCCACGCGGCCGCCACTCCCCCCTCCCAGCCACTTACAAAGCAGCCAGACCCTTCTAGCAAAGGCATTTTTATTTTATGTACTACCCTGAGATCTTGACTCTTTTCAATCGCTAAGATAGAGGGGGAAGGAATGCTCATAGCCCGCAGTGCTTCCCTCAGGAGGAGAGACGCTTCTCGTTCCTTTTTTTGCCGGCATACCTGATAACTTTAGAGGGAGAATACTTTTAGATGTAGTTGGTCTGGCTTTTTTTTTTTTTTAAATCTGTGATTTCCCTCTCCCCCCAGTTAGAAACACAATACATTGTCACTATGGAAAATATGAGCAATGCAGAACACCAAGAAAGAAAAAAACATTAAAATTATAATCACTCCAGTCCGAGATAACCACAGTTAAATACCTATTTCTTCCTTTAGAGATTTGAGATCATAAAGGAACATTTTATTTTTAACCTGTATTTGTAAGTCAAAACTACAGAGTGAGCACTTTTTCTGTTTTATTTAATGTTCTTCTCTAAGAGTATAATATTCCAGTTATAGATGTACCATAATTTATGTGACTAATCTCCCAGTTTGGGACAATTAGGCTGATTCTGTTTGAAGGAGGACACTGTAAACAATAATCTGGTGACTCTCCTAAACCATAAATATTTATGCAAGGACTAAATTGCTGGGAGTAGAATTTCGAGTCAAGAGAATTGCCCCCATTTCACAGTCATAATGCCAAACTATAGCTGACCATCATTAGCATAGGAGAGGACAGGGCCATTCGGTGGGGCCTGTCATCAGGAGGCTACCTGGACATGAGGCAGGGCTATGCAGCAGGCTCCTGGCTCTCCTCCCTCCCGATTGGACCGGGCAGGTGCCCTGCCAAGAACAGCAATCTAAGACGTATGATCAAGGACCGCCCGGGGGGGGGGGGAGCGGGGGGGAGGGCTGTGACACGGTGGTGTAAGAACAGTCTTCCAAAAAGATTTGTTTATTTTGTACTTAATGAGAAGCTGGACTATCAAACGAGAGACAAGACATTTGTGGCATCAAATCCCACTCATCACTACTGCAGCTATATGAAAGCCAACATCTGGATCAGAAAGATGGAGCTTCCTCACCGATTATATCAGGGCCAGTTCTCCAAGAAACAGCCTCCCGAGAGGCAGCGTTTCTGCAATTTTTAGATGTCAACTAACTTTAATTATGGGAAGCCGCACAGCCTACCAAAACAACCAAACCAAAATGTGAAATAAGCGGCTTCTGAATCATACTGGTCATTTCGCAGCGACAATCAGCCCACCCTCCAACCTTCCTGGAGGAAGAGGTAGCATTTATCAATAAGATAAAATTTTAAATCCTATCACGTTGCTGCTTTATACTGACATGAACCCTAGGAGCCCCAGACTCACTAAAATGCCACGATTTTCAGGTGGTTGTCATACTGGCTTTCACTTTCCCCCAAGTGGTTGTTGCAAGAATAAATTTCAGGGGGTGCATGTTCCAGGGCCTGGCTTTTGCTATCTTGCTGAGTACAGTTCCTTGCAGTACAGTTCCAAATGTGCCAGGGAGGGTCCTGCTCTCATGCATTATTCAGGGACTTCCGTGATTATTTGGTTCAGAGGCGCCCTGCTTTGCGCTGCCTTGCTGGGATTTCTGCGGCTCAAGGCTCTCTGCTCTGCAGAGCTGTCGTTTATGCATGTGGGCATCCGCCTGAAGCCTGGAGCCGCCCCAGAGTGAGATAAGCCCCAATTCCGTCTCACTTGCAGCTCTGATCCCAGCCGGGCAAAGCAGAACACCAGATAGAACACTCAGATTGTGTTATCAGGGCCACGCGTGTTCAGCTGGGCTCTCTTCTTAGCTAATTTCCCAGACGCTGCTTTTAACAAATGTGAGAATTACACAGGGTAGAAGCAACGAGGTGTTTCCATTGCAATTGTTTTGCTCTAGCCAATTTGGAAAGGAAAAGAAGTAAATCAGGACGTTTAAGAGCAAGGCATGTGCTTCAATATTTAGGTTTATATCTGACAGCTTTGATATAGATTTTCCTAAAATATCTCAGGAACTTAAAAAAAAAGTCATCTCTGTCCAGATTTTGCTGTGCTGTTCCATAAAAGATTCTTCTGAGTTAGGATTTTCCTAGATTCTGCTATCAGGACTTGGCAATCATTTTAGGATATTTCACGAAATACCCGAGAGATCCCCACTTGATTCCATTCCTTGCCAGTTCTCAAAGAAAGAGTGACTTGGAGCTCATCCCTCAAGCAATGATGAAGGAGCAAGCTAACTTAAAACATGCAAAGTTCCAAGTGGAACAAAAATTGGTATTAATAGCAGTATAATGGCTAACATTTATTGAGTGTCATCTATGTCCCGATACAATTATTAAGTGCTGTACTTGCATTAACCAATTTAGTCAACAAAATAACCCTTTGAGTTTCACAGGCTTTTAGATGATGTCTGTAATTTCACAAAGATCTCATAAAGAGAGTTCTGATGGTCTTCTTGTAGGAGTCACGCTGTCTTAGAGATGCAGTTTGTGACTTAATGCTACAGTGGTCCAGGCTTTGTTGAATTCAAAGCTCTAGAAGCAAAATGAGCATCTTGGGGTGAGGGGTTTGTGGTTACCTGGGGGTGGGGTGGGGTGGGCAGCAGGAAATGAGGGTGAGGCAGCACACTGTAGGGTTGGGGAGGGCAGAGGGCTTCTCTCAACCTCTGGAGTATATGGGTCCAGAGGGTCCTCTACATAGTCACAGCTTAGCACTTCAGAAACAATTCTCCTGACCTCAGCACGCACACGAAACTGCATAACAGATTTGCACTTGAGCTACAGAGACTAGTGGGAAAGACTGCAGGGCAGCTGCCTCCCTTTTTAACACTCCTGAGGAATCTAGAAGCCAAAAACTGTAGTAAGCTCAGGACAATAATGGATGGTTGGAAATTGCGGCCCAAGAGAATTCAGATAAGCCAGAGCTCATGCAATGCCATAATTCTCTTTTTGGCTTTAAAATAAGTCTTTTTTTGAACACAATGCTATGAAATCTCAGACGTGTGTTCAAAGGAGGTTGCTGAATCCCGCAGTTGGCTTTTATTTCGGAAGAGCAGATTCGAGAAAATGCAAGTCAAGTTCTACTCATTTGGACATGGCAAGAGCACATACTTTCAAGCATGCTGGAAACTTCACTTAAGGTGCAGTGGAAAGAGAATAGGTTTGAAGTCGGAAAGATCTGGATTTCAATTTTGGATCCACCTCACTCTTCATGTGACCTGGTTAGCTGACATGACCTCTGGGAGCCCTGGTTTCCTCATCGAAATAGCCAGGGTATAGATGCTTACTTCATAGAGTTGCCTGAATAATGTGATGCATAGCAGCACCTCCACATGCACGCACACCCTCACCTTCAATAACTGTCCTTCCTCCGTGATTATCAGAGCCTCAGAAACAACCCCAAAACGGTGACGTTTTAAGTATTAAACAAGCTGTGTTAATAACAAAAAAAAAAATGAGAATGCTTTCCTATTTGTGAACATGCTTACAGTTTTCAAAATACTTGCCTCATCCTTTATTTCATTTGATCATCAGGAAAAGACAATATCATAGCAGAATTTTACCAATGAGGAGACTGACACCTGGGGATACGAAAGGATGATCCCTCCGGAGGTAAAAGAACTCAGAGACAGAGGCAGTGAGACTTCTCTTTCTCTTCTTCTCCAGCCACTCTATTCATTGCTTTGTTGATTTAAAAATAGTTTTTGATTATGTCTTTCATGCCAAACACTGTGCTAGGTTCTTGGAATGTAATGGTCTTGTGGATGTAACAGGATGTAATTACATGTTGGGATGTAAAGGTCTTGTGGCGTCAGTCAATGCCCCAAGGCATTGACTATGTAGCCTTCTCTGATGATCCCACACTGTTGTGTTTTGCTTCAACTTAGTCAAGTTGGAAAGAAACCATGGAATTTGCACATTATTCTATAGCTTGGAGTTTTCATTGATTTGCGTATTAGCTCATTTTCTCCTTGAAACGCACGGAAAAGGGGGACCCAGATGAAACAGCCAGAAATGCCAGAATATGGATATACCTTCAGGTAATAGTTAAAGTTGTAGGAAAAAAAATCATTCTGAAATAATAGACTGGTATTTCTAAGGAAGCAGTGTTGTGGACCTCAATCTGGAGGCACATAATGCATGGTGGTCTCTCTTTCTGTGATGCCAGTAGATCATTAAGAGGTGATCATTAAAGGATTGCAAGATGGTGATCTTCTAATTCCATCATTTCTGCTTCATTTGTTAGCTGCAACGCTTCTATAAGGAGAAACTTCCCCTTATCCACTATTTGATCCCCCAAGGTATAGTAACTGTAGGGAGGAAAGGTAGATGAATGTTTACTCATGTTATTTCCTGGTTTTCAAAATCATAGACCGCTTTCCTAGAATCCCCCGGGGGAGCTTTATGTTGATGTCCTTTGTTTGTTTTTATATCATTATTAGCTTGTGAATCTAACCACAGTGAGTTTCAATACATTGCAGTCATTATACTTACTTGATGTTCAAATTATCTACTTTTTGGCCAGCCGGAGCTTATTCAAGATGGAACCTGGGTCCCTTTATACAACCCTTGTAAGCCTTTTATGCATACTCTTTAAAGGATCTCGAACACTGCCAAAGTTCCATATTAACAAAGACCAAGAGAGATGGAGTTAGAGCCGGAAATATGCCACTGCTCTTACAGAACAAAATGATTGCCGCTCAGCCTCCCCTCCTGGCCAGCATCACCTCTCCTCCCAGCCAGTGTTACCTCTCTCAGTCCGGACCAGGCAATGTAACTGCCGCTCCTGCTAATTACACCTGAGCATTGAAAGGGAAACAGACCAGACACCATCTTTAACTCTCCCATGTCCTATCTAGGTCCAAACATCAGGGGGTTCTGCTCTCATTTCTTCTTCTCTTTTCCTTCTTCTATGCACGTACATGACATTTTCCTCTGTGTTAGGAACAATAGGCAGGGCTAGTGATTCATTTGTGACTGGATGCCATTGTCACTCCACAAACTAATCTAGGAGAAACCAAATTATGCTGGAAGTAACACGGAGCCCTCATCAGGTACTCTTCAAAATCCGCTTATTCACAATAACAGCCTGAGCTCCTTCTAGAAGCCCAGCTTATCACGTGGACACTCCATGGGGTCTTCCAGCTGCAGTGGGCTCTAAAGCTCTGCTGTAATTTTGCCTAATTAATAAAGCAATGACAGAAATTGAGAAAAATATATGCATGATAATTTAAGTCTCCCAGGAAAAAAAAATCAATTCGTTCTGTCTAAACTTTGCCTTGGGTGCTCCCTTCATCAATTCAAGTGTGGAGCACAGTGACCTTAAGTTGCAAATATATTTCTTCAGGCGTGATTGAAGCATCCGAGAGGTAATAGCTTTCAACGTGCATTTCTTAGAGATTTAAAAACACTCAAATAAGGACATTTATTTTCCCACTTTACTCTGCTATATGTAAATCAGGGAAAATAATCTTTAAGACGTTCAAAATAAATGTAGCTTGGGGCTGCTAGAGTTAGCGTTACCTTTGTTGCAGTCAATACCTGGATTAAAAATAAGAGGATGCATCCCTTAAGATAAAAAAAAAAAAAGAAGAAGAATGCAACTGTAATGTCCTTGCTCTGTGAACTTCGCTCAACATACCTCCTCTGCATTTGTTATTTCTCTTGGTGGTAAGAATCTGGGTTTAATAATCAGGGAAAAAAAGGAGTAGTCTGTCTTTTAAAAATTGACACCGCTCCCATCCCTGAGTCTTCCACTGACATGATGTGAAATATGCTGATGTTAATCTCCAATGAAAAGCGATTCAAAACCATAACGCAGGCAAACAAATGTAACCAAAAAGAGAGAAAGAAAAAAAAAATCAACACAAAACCCAGCTAAAAGCGTTTCATCAGCTTTCAGTTTCGGTTTATTACGGCCACAAGAGGGCTCTCAAATCTTTCCAAACACTAGGGAAGGGCTGAAAACTGTTTTTCTACTAATTAATTTCCACAAATCAATATTACCTATTAATGTCCATTACAGAGACAAGCTACAGACTTCTGACACTTTATACTCAAGTTAAAGAGAGAATTTCCTATAAAAATTCTAGGGGCCTGCAGTGATTATAAGTCAAAAAAAAAAAAAAACAAACAAAAACAAAATGAGTTGCACCTGTGATTTCCCGTGTCTGCTCTAGCATAAAAAATCCCAACACTGCACATTCCATCAAAGGTTAAAACTGAATTTGAAGCATTGTGTATATAATGGAATACATTGACCTCCAATGCATTTTAAAGGCTGTCTGCCTCCTTCCACCACATCATGCACCCCCAAAACAGCCAAGGAGGCTGATAACACAAAAGTTAAAAAGCAGTGACCCTTTCCTGGGGCCAGGGGAGAAGTTGCTACATTAGTCCTGGAGGTTTTTGGCTCATGCTGAGAGCTTTATGGCGTTGATGTTTGCAGCCTACACCACAAAAGACGCTTGCAATGAAGGAGGGTACTTTAATTCTCCGTTAAGCCAGAAGACAGGGGTAGAATCTATTGTGGTACGTGGGCAGAAAAGGAGGTTTCAGCAAATAAGGACAAACTGGAAAGTCCGCTTTCTCCAAAGCTCTGGCAGAAGAGAATAGCACCTATCACCCCTACCTCAGGCAAAAATGGGAAGAGAATAGAAGTGCTCCCAAAACATTCTGTCAGATTCATTAAAATATCAAAATCATCTTTGTACAAACTCAGGAAACCCCTCTGAGCTTTGATATGAAATGGCTTTTGATAATTGCCTTTTCTCTAATGGTGACATAGTCCCAGTGAAGGGTAAGGATTGGTAACAGCTTTACTAGCATAGGGCAGGAGTATTTCCACGGCATTTTGGGGATGTGGACCTTCTCTAGAACTGGCAACACAAAGAGGATTGAGGGAGGAGGGGGACACCAGCTAGGACAGCTCAATTGTCCCTCCTGATCAGAGTTTCCACACATTCATTTTTTTTCTGAAATTCAGAATTATCATAGAGGAAGTCCCTGGTTCAGGAAAGGCCAGTGTTGTGCCTTTGACTCAGGCACCCAAGAGATGTGCTATGGAAAAACAAATTCTCTCTCATGAAATCCTACACTGCTTGGCATACGCCACAAAGGCAAATTGAACTGAACCTTGTGTAAAGTGTGTACATTTTTAACTAACACTCTTTAGAGTTAGTGGTTCCCCAAGTTTTTTTAAATTGAAGTTTAAATGACATACAATACAGTTGACCCTTGAACAGCGCAGGGGTTAGGGGCGCCCACCCTTGGCACAGTCGAAAATCTGTTTATAACTTTTGACTCCCCCAAAACTTGACTAATAGTTTACTGTTAACCAGAAGCCCTACTGATACCATAAACAGGTGATGAACACATACTTTGCTTGTCATATGTATGATATACTGTATTTTTACCATAAAGTAAGCTGGAGAAAATAAAATGTTCTTAGGAAAATCATAAGAAACAGAAAATTCATTTACAGGACTGTCCATCCATTTATTTTAAAAAATCCAGCTATCAGTGAATTTGTTGTTCAAGGATGAATTGTATTATATTAGTTTCATGTGTATAACATAGTGATTCAACATTTATACACATTGTGAAATGCTCAGCATAAGTGGAGTTACTGTCTGCCACCACACAAAGTTACCACAATATTAATGACTATATTCCATATGCTTTTTCACCCCATGACTTATTTATTTTATAACTAGAAACTTGTACCTCTCAATCCCTTTCATCTATTTCATCCATCTCTACCAGTTTTTTCTTTGTATTTATGAGTCTGTTCTGGTTTTTGCTTATTAGTTCTTTTTTTTATATTTCACATATAAGTGAAATTGTATGGTATTTGTCTTTCTATGACTTATTTCACTTAGCATTATACCCTCTAGGTTCATCCACATTGTCACAAGTGGCAAGATCTCATCCTTTTTTATGGTTGAGTAATATTTCATTATAAGATATATATATATGAATATATATCTCACAATCTCAATGATATACATATCTCACACATCTTCTTTAGCCATTCATCTAACAATGGACACTTGGGCTGCTTCCGTATCTTGGCTATTGTAAATAATGCTGCAATAAACATAGGGGTGTCTATGTCTTTCTGAATTAGTGTTTTCATTTTCTTTGGGTAAATATCCAGTAGTGGAATTGCTGGATAGTAGAGTAGTTCTATTTTTAGTTTTTTGAGGAAACTCCATACTGTTTTCCACAGTGGCTGTACCAATTTATATTCCCACCAACAGTGTGTGAGGGTTTCTTTTTCTCCACAACCTCACCAACACTTATTATTTCTTGTCTTTTTGATTCTAGCCATTCTGACAGGTATAAGAAGATATCTCCTCGTGGTTTTGATTTGCATTTCAGTGGTTCCCCAAGTTGAATTTCCAGTTTAGGTAGCAGTAGTCCCTCTTAATTTGCCTAAATCTTTTTTTTTTAATTTCAAATGTGCGTCCTAAGAGATCATATTTTTTTCAGTTCTAATCCAGAATTCCATTCAAATCCTTTCTCTTCATCACTTTGCATGTTACTTTTGTGTTGTCTCACATCTATCCCAGAATACTTTCATTCAGACAACCTCAGAAAGTTGACCTTCTCATGGGACATCGCTTGTTAAAACATTCTGGCCATGACCTGGGATTGAAGTTTAATCTAGGACTTAGGTAGGTGTATACATGAGGGCCCTCAGCTTGGTTTTGACTCAGAGCCCTCCCCTTCCAGAAGGCAACTAGGACTGAGGCAGACCTTGTGAAGGAGGAGGTCAAGCAGTAAGGAGGTAGAAACATACCCTTAACTGATCCCAGGGCATTTTGTTTTTGGACAAAGCACATCTAGTCAAGATTAAGTATATATTTTGAAATATATTTTGATCTATATACTTAAAATCACTCAAGGTTATAAAGAGATGGAATTTCCCACCTCTCAGCAGAGGGCAAATGTTATAGATTGTGTTTGTGTCCCCCCCCCGCCCCCGCCAAATTCACATGTTGAAACTGTAACCCCCAATGAGAAGGCAGGGCTTTTGGAAGGTGACTAGGTTTAGCAGAGATCAGGGAGTGGAGCCCCCATGATGGGATTAGTGCTCTCATAAGAAGGAAATGATAACCAGCGCTTGCCCTCTTTACCATAGAAGGATACAACAAGAAGACATCTCTTTGCAAATCAGGAAGAAGGTCTTACCAGACACCAAATGTGCACCCTGGTCTTGAACTTTCCAGCCTCCAGAACTGCGAGAAATAAATTCCTGTTGTTTAAGCCACCTAGTCTATGGTATCTTATTATAATAGCCCAAATTGATCAAGATAGCAAAGGTTGGTGTTTTTGAGAAAATAAGGGAACACTTTGTCCACAACACTTCCCCTCTCATAGAATATCCATTGCAACATATCTGACCATGTTAAAACCTGCTTTCTAAAGAAATTAAATGACTAAATGATCTGCCATGATGGGCTGGGGTTGGGGCTGAGGTTTTGCAGGACAAATCTTTCTCAAGTTAGAATTCACGAGCTCAACTGCTTGTCTTCACTAATCAACTCAAAACCCATCACTGATCTCCCATTGAGAAGTGTTATGATTTAATTATGTTGCCCCAAAAGATGTTGAAATCCTAACCCCCAGTACTTGTGAATGTGACCTTATTTGGAAATCAGGTCTTTGTAAAGAATCAAGTTAAGATGAGGTCATTAGTGTCTTCAGTATGGCTAATCCATTATGGCTGGTGTCCTTGTAAAGAGGACATTTGAACACAGAGACAATGTGAAAAGGGAAGACAATGTGAAGACACAAGGAGAAGATGACAATCTATAAGCCAAGGAATGTCTGAACATACCAGAAGCTAGGAGAAAGGCCTGGAACAGATTCTCCCTCACACAACTAGAAGGAATCAACCTTGCCAACATCTTGTTTTAGGCTTCTGGAGTCCAGAACTGTGAAACGATACATTTCTGTTGTTTTAGCCATATAGTTTTTGGTACTTTAGCTACAGCAGCCCTGGAAAACTAATGGAGGGGAGATATTTATTAGAGAAATAGAAGAACACAATGGCAGAGGAAAGCCACACTAGCTACCCACATTAATAAGCCTAGTTTTTCTCTATAAATATGGATGGACAATTAAGGTTTACTAAACATTGGAGGGAAAAAAATGAATAAACAGAATAATTGCCTGGGAGAAATAGGCAATTTAATAAACAAAAGGTATTATTCTGACTATCCTGGAAAGTTATTGAATCCATTAAATAAGAATGGGATAGTAGGAAAAAGAACATGAAAGAGTTTTTAGAAATTAATTTATATTCATATATGTGTTTGACCTGAAAAAAATCATTAGATGGAATAAGTGATAGGATCCAGGAAACCTGGCAGATGGGGAGGGAGCAGATGTGGAAAATATGAGGAATTAAGGGACAAGGAAATCGATACTATAGGTCTAATACCTGTCTAGAAAAAACTGCCAAGAGAGAGTAAAGAAAAAAACAAGAAACTACAGGAAGAAATAATGAAAGTAAAAGTAGAGTATTTCCTAAGCCTAAAAAAACATGAATTTTCAAATTGAAAAGTCCTGTGAAATTCAAGGAATGTAAATGAAATCTTAGAGCCCCAAAGATAAAGAGAAATGACCAAAAGCTTCCAGAGAGGAGGGATCTAAAAAGAGATGGGATAAAATAAAAATTAAATTGCTAACAATTTTCTTATCAGAATTCTGAATGCTAGAAATATTGGATCAGTGACTTCAAAATTCTGAAGGAAAATGACTTTTAAAGGTGGAATTTTCTACCTAGTCAAACTATCAATTAAGCGTAGAATAAAATCAGGAAGTCTACCTCTTTCACACTCTCTAGAAAGGAAATTCTATATTCTAGAAAACATCCCAACATAAGTAAAAAGAAATCCATGAAAAAGAGGTGGGATCTAAGACAGTGAATTAACAGTCTACAAGGGAAAGATTTACTAAGATGACAACTCAGATATCTCCAAGAGGAGGAAAGTGAGAGATGAAGTGAGAGAAAAGTGGTTTCCTTTCAACAATACCAGTATTCATAGATCGTATATTTTAGACAATAATGATGAAAGATGCATAGAATTCTTCTCTCCATTAGATAAAAGAAAGACAATTGACAATTCCAGGAAAAACAAAAAGCTGAAAGAGAAAGTCACAAGATGTGAAGCAAACTAAAACATGGTAATATTTTAAGGACTAAATAGAATGCATGAAAGGAGAATCCATTTGACTTGGTGTGATTTGGAGGAACCCGTGTACATTTCTTTTTTTGTGAGTTCAATCACACTCTGTGAATATTTACATGGTCACATTAGGCATGTTGTTTACTGTAGGTTTTTTAATTTTTAATTTTTAGAATCTTACAGAACAAGTTCCGAAGCCTATGTTTCATTGAAGGCCAGAATGAAAATATTCACAAAAGCCTTACAAAATGAAGGTAAGGCCAATAGATGTTGAGGGTGGTGTGACTTGAGGGGGAACAAAGGGAACTAAATGTGCCTTAATGTCCCCATTTTCCATGATGGAGTGCCAACACAACTCTTGGAGAGAGAGAAAGTAATAAACTTTTATTCATTGAGTAACAAATACTTGCTGAGCCCCTACATAGCAGGGGCAGGAGTAGAAGTGGCACACCAGTAAAGAGGCTGTGGTCCAGGGTCTTATTCCCTATTGCACAGTGACACCATCAGTGATAGAGTGCATAATGGAGTATACCCTTCTCAAGAAGGAGAGATGCACATTGATGCCTTTTCCCACCCTTGCATTCAGTTGAAATGACATGAGAGAGGTTCTCCTAAAGTCAGATGTAGAGTCCACCGCATACCTTTTTCTTTCCTAGTTTTGCTTTTCTTTCTTCTTGTCACATCCTGGGATAGCGGAAATACACATATGCTACTATTTTTCTGGAAGTAAATTGCAAATTTATCTTGATGATCAACTAACTTCAGAACCAAGGGCTTTATATGTAGTTCCTGTGCCAGGCCAGATATCTGATTAGAGAACAGGCAAGGCTGATCTCACAGGTACTATGATCAGAGAAGACCAGAAGGAAGCAGGTCCTGAGTCCTAAGAAAATCTGAAGATAAGAAGCTGATAACCCTATACCATATTCCTTCAGGTTCAAATCTGCAGGAGTCAACTGAAAACATGAAACCTTCCAGCAAATCCTAAGTCAGGGTATCAAAAATATATCCAATATCAATGCTTAAGAGGGGTTTGTGTTCATTTTTAAACATATTCAGAAGGAGAAAAGACACCATGTGTGATATTGTGATTTATAATAAGAAATATGTATTTGGTGTTCATTCCTCATATTCAGAAGGAGAAAAGACACCATGTGTGATATTGTGATTTATAATAAGAAATATGTATTTGGTGTTCATCTAGTTCCTGGCACAGAGCTCCTAAACCCTTGGAATTTCCTGAAGTGCTGAGCCCATAAAGTTGTCTTTTGTTATGTTAATTAGGTGATTGCTGGAAAGCCCCTAGGTAACCTAAGGATGGGAGATGGTTGCCAGGGTTGAACCAACCATGTGAGTAGTTCCATCTGGACCTTCAGTATCAGACCTGACCCCTCAGGAAGGAAGAGTTCGATCGCCAATGGACAAGGATTTAATCAATCAAAACCCTGTGTAATGAAACCACCATTAAAAAAATTAAAAAAAGGACCGGTTTCTGAGAGCTTCCAGGTTGGTGAATATGAGGAGATATGTGGAGAGTGGCTACTTAGAACATAGAAGCTTCGTACCCTTTCCCCATACCTTGCCCTATGCATCTCTTACACCTGACTGTTCCTGAGTCATATCCTTTTATAATAAACTGGTGATCTAGTAAGTAAAATATTTCTCTGAGTTCTGGGAGCCTTTCTGTCAAACTAATTAAACCCAAGGAGGAGGTGGAGGGAAACTGATTTGCAGCCAGTTGCTCAGAAGCAAAGGTTAAGGTTAACAGCTTGGGCTTGCAACTGGTGTCTGAAGAGGTGGTGGGGAGGTGGGGAAGGCAGTCTTGTAGGACTGAGCCCTTAACCTGTGGGATCTGATACTTTATCCAGGTAGATGGTGTCAGAATGGAGTTGAATTGTAGGACACCCAGCTGGTATCAGAGAACTACTTGGTGGAGTAGGAAAACCCTCCACACATAGTAATTAGGATTAGAATTATACATTGATTGGCTGACAACTTTATAATGAGCAGAGATTCACCTAATAGTTGGGAGTAACTGATTATCTCCAGGCTTGAAGAATAAAAGGTTAGCAAGCTGACAACTATTAGCAGGCAAACTGCCCGTCTATGCAAACGTCATTGTTCTTATGTGCCAGTGAGGAAGAAAAAAAAATGCGGAAAGGTTAATTTTAAGATTCAACTTCCAAATTCTTCTTAGGAAAAGAACTGTTCTAGCTTAGTGGAGGCCTCATGGTAGAGGTTTGCAGGGAAATATTGGCCAGCAGGAAGTTCTGGTGGCAGGGTGGTTGAAAAGATTTGCAGAAAAGAGATGACTAATATTAACTCTTAAATTGATCTCTTGTGATTCTGTACGGTAAGCCCTCCTTGCCACCCCAAGCCATCAGTAATGTCTGGTATACAAACAAACATCTTGTGTGGGTGGTGGATTGGGGCAATCCAGGACAAGGGGCTGACCTCTTTAGCCGAGCTAGGATTGGAATGCCACTGAATTCAGGCCATCCGAGCCAAAGGTGACCTTGAAAAGGAATGAAGTTCTCTCAGTGCATAGAAGACCTGGGGAAGGATATGTGCTCCCTTGCCTATCCAACCTCCAGACCCTGATTCTGACAGTATGATCCCAGCCCACCTGGTAGAACTTACTGCCCCCTCCCGCCCCCGCCCCCCCCCCAACCAAGCACATACACTCTCTGACCAAGATTCCCCAATGACCAAAGTCTATTCTGAGCATATTCTTTCTGATCTAATAGAAACAGAATCTTCTAGCTTGGCTGTGACTCGGGCGTGGGACCCAGATATTCTTGGTTCTCCTACACTTCCCTCTTGGATTTCAAGCTTTGATATTCTTCATATTTTAAACAAGGCTTTCTTTGGGTATAAATAGACTAAATTACAGTGGTAGGTACAAATGGTTATTTATTATATGTGTTCGACTTTCTAATTTATTTTTAATGGGACTCCTATTCATGTTTTTTATTCATTAACTCAATCCACAGATACTTACATACCTACTGTGTTGCAGCCACTGTATGTTCTAGTTTATGAAGTAATTCCACCCTTTGGTACATTGTAACAAATGTATTTGCTTCCTAATATAAAAAAAAAGTTGAATAATATTAAGCTTTTTCTTTGGTATTCTTTTTACAAATAACTGTACTTTTCCTATTTACATAGAGCTCCAGACATTTATTGAACATTTTCCAACGATTCTTTAACACTCCAGCCAAGTGGGTAAAAAAGAATTGCTATTCTGATTCTAAGATGATTTAGGAACAGGGCTCAAATCATATCAGAAGGAGAAAAGCCCTTTAAAAATAGGACTCTTTCTTTTGGATTCCTCTCTGCCAAAGCAGAGCAGGGCAGGGTCTCTTGATGATGCCTTATCACTTCCTAGCTAACATGCTGAAGAGATTTCCTTTGCAGCCCCAAGGTAAATAACAAGAATGGCTTTTCATTTCTGCTGTTGGTTTTACACCACTAAGAATGTTCATTTTGCTTCATTAACAAGGAAAAAGACTCACACTGTCTAGGGGCCTGCTGCTCCTTCATACAGAACATTGTTTCCTTATCACTTGTCCTAAACAGACCCAATTGAGTTGGGAGGTCTCTAGAGAATTTGTTTTGGATGGCCCCTATTATTAGTACTTAGTGTATTGTTCACAGCACAGAGGCCTATAATTAAGCTGCAGGAAAACTTGAATGGTGATTTCTCATTTTTGACTAACACAAGTAATAGAAAAATTGCCTAAGCTCTTTTGCTACGCTTTTGTTGTTATTTTGTTTTGTGTTTCATGGACAGTTTTCCATTAGGTAAAGGCAAAGCAGATTCCCTCACCCCAAAACACACCCAAGCCAATTCCCCAAAGTCAGGGCAGCTTATATTTCCCTCTATTTCAACTTCACAATTAATCCGTTTTTAGAATTGTCCTAAGACTTGCTCATTAGACAGAATCCAAGCTGTGACACCACTTACTTGAACAAATTAGTTAACCTTTCTGAGCTTTACTTTCCTTGTTTCTAAATGGTGATAAAAATAGTACCAAGCTCATAGGGTTTCCTTTGAGGATTTAGTGAGACACAATATGGAAAAATCTTGGCACAGAGCCTATCACATAATAAGCATTAAATGAAGGTCAGCTATTCTCATCATTCACTATGTTTTAGGATAATAATAATAATAATAATAATAATAATAATAATAATAAAATAATAATAATAAAATGAAAACAACCTACACAAATACTTTTCATGGAGCACTTCCATGTGCCTGGTGAGGGGAGAAAATAGATCTTCCTCCTTTTCTTTTCCACGTCTTTGTCTCCCTCACTGAAGGAGGGAGAGGGATTTCTAATCAATTGGTTTGAGTCCAGAACGTGATGAAGCCATGCTTTCCTGATAAGAAGGGTTAGCAGACCTTCAAAGGAAGCCATCTTGGTGAAACCACCCTGTACATGCTTCCTTCATTGGGGGGGAGCCATGATGTCTCACTGCAGCCTCTAGATCTATATCACATTCTCCAAATCAGCTTTGACCTGATTTTAGCCTTGCAAGGTGTTGGATGCCATCTCAGTCCTTAATCAAGAAGAACTTTGATTCCTACTTGGCATTTCTTCCCTGGTCAGGAATCCTAACTGTAGCATTCTTGTGTGTTGGCCATAATACCATCCTAATAGTACCAAGATCTCATTCCAATCTCTGGCCTCAGGCACTGTCACAGGCTCTATGGAAACATGACCTCATGTAAGCTCCATATTCCTCAGGGAGGAAGGCATCATTATCTTCAACTTTCAGAAGACCACACCAGGTTTAGAGAGGTTACAACCTCTGTCCCAGAACTAATAAGTGCTAGAGCCAGCATGTAAATCCAGGCCTGCTTAACTGTGAAGTCAGTGTCTATAAGCCTTATTCATTGCTTCCTTGAATGTGCTAGGATTCATAATTAGTGCCATGGATATCAAGATAATTAAAACACAGCCCTTACTTCACAAAGTCTAGATCAGGGCCAGTACTGTGTCCCACCAAGTGTGGTCTGCAGACCCCTTGCATACATGATTTGAGCTACTTCTTAATGTGTAGGTTCCTAGCCCCTGTCTTAGTCCATTCAGGCAGCCATAGTAAAAATACCACAGACGGGGTGGCTTAAACATAAGCATTTATTTCCCAGAGTTCTGGAGTCTGGGAAGTTGGATTCAGTGTCTGGTGAGGACCGTCTTCCTGGTTCATAGATGGCTGTCTTCTTGTTGTGTCCTCACAGGGTGAAAGAGATGAGAGAGTTCTCTGCTGTCTCTTCTTATAAGGGTACAAATCCCATTCACGAGGGCTCCACCTTCATGACCTAATCAGCTCCAAAGGCCCACCTCCTATTACCACTACATTGGGGGTTATGTTTCAACATATAAATTTGGGGGCTGTATATAAATATTTAGTCCTTAATATTGCTCCTCCCTTATCTATGCTGAATTAGAATCTCTCTGAAGCAGATCTGAGGATTCTGCATTTTTTTTAATGTGTCACCAGGTGACTCATAAAGTAATTAAAAGTTGAAAACTACTAGTTTTAAATTTAAAAGTAAAAGACAAGACAGAATAAGGAATAGCATATTCTTAGGAAATTCTCCTAAAACATTCATCCATAAGGGTGTTCTTTTCACCAAATGTATCTTTTTCTAAATTCTTAGCCTGAATATTTTCTGGGGTTGCTTAAATCCACCAAACATAATTCTTAGTTAGGAAGAATCATGTTAGCATCGGATTACAATAAAAATTTTATTACTAGGCTTCACTTTAAAAAAAAAGAGGACATTATTACAGGCCTAACAAGGACCATTACTCAAGCGTGATGAATGCAAAATCAGAGGTCCAAGAGCTTTTTCCTTGAGTCTAAAATATTAAGCCAATAGCTCAAATGGTTAGAGGTGGATCTATAAATTCTGCTCAGATTAGCATGTATTTTGTTTTGTTCTTTGTGTGTGTGTGTGATTTATTTATTTTATTTTATTTTATTATGTTATGTTAATCACCATACATCATTAGTTTTGATGTAGTGTTCCATGATTCATTGTTTGTGTAAAACACCCAGTGCCCTCTTTACTACCCATCACCAGGCTAACCCATTCCCCCACGCCCCTCCCCTCTAGAACCCTCAGTTTGTCTCTCAGAGTCCATAGTCTGTCATGGTTCGTCTCCCCCTCCGATTTCCCCCCCTCCTTCATTTTTCCCTTCCTACTATTTTCTTTTTTTCTTTTTTTAACATATAACGTATTATTTGTTTCAGAGGTACAGGTCTGTAATTCATCAGTCTTACACAATTCACAGTGCTCACCATAGCACATACCCTCCGCAATGTCTATCACCCAGCCACCCCATCCCTCCCACCCCCCACCACTCCAGCAACCCTCAGTTTGTTTCCTGAGATTAAGAATTCCTCACATCAGTGAGGTCATATGACACATGTCTTTCTCTGACTGACTTATTTCGCTTAGCATAATACCCTCCAGCTCCAGCCATGTCATTGCAAATGGCAAGGTTTTGGGTGTTTTGATGGCTGCATAATATTCCATATATATACCACATCTTCTTTATCCATTCATCTGTTGATGGACATCTTCACTCTTTCCATAGTTTGGCTATTGTGGACGTTGCTGCTATAAACATTGGGGTGCACGTACCCCTTCAGATCCCTACATTTATATCTTTGGGGTAAATACCCAGTAGTGCAATTGGTGGGTCGTACAGTAGCTCTATTTTCAACTTTTTGAGGAACCTCCATACTGTCTTCCAGAGTGGCTGCACCAGCTTGCATTCCCACCAAAAGTGTAGGAGGGTTCCCCTTTCTCTGCATCCTTGCCAACATCTGTCATTTCCTGACTTGTGTTCATTTTAGCCATTTTGACTGGTGTGAGGTGGTATCTCACTGAGGTTTTGATTTGGATTTCCCTGATGCCGAGCGATGTTGAACACGTTTTCATGTGTCTGTTGACCATTTGGATATCTTCTTTGGAAAAATGTCTGTTCATGTCTTCTCCCCATTTTTTGATTGGATTATTTGTTCTTTGGGTGTTGAGTTTAATTAGTTCTTTATAGATTTTGGATACCTGCCCTTTATCTGATATGTCATTTGCAAATCTCTTCTCCCATACTGTTGGTTGTCTTTTGGTTTTGTGGACTGTTTCTTTTGCTGTGCAAAAGCTTTTTATCTTGATGAAATCCCAATACTTCATTTTTGCCCTGGCTTCCCTTGCCTTTGGCAATGTTTCTAGGAAGAAGTTGCTGTGGCTGAGGTCTAAGAGGTTGCTGCATGTGTTCTCCTTTAGGATTTTGATGGACTCCTGTCTCGCATTGAAGTCTTTCAACCGTTTTGAGTCTATTTTTGTGTGTGGTGTAAGGAAATGGTCCAGTTTCATTCTTCTGCATGTGGCTGTCCAATTTTCCCAACACCATTTGTTGAAGAGATTGTCTTTTTTCCATTGGCCATTCTTTCCTGCTTTGTCGAAGATTAGTTGACCATAGAGTTGAGGGTTCATTTTTGGGCTCTCTATTCTGTTCCATTGATCTATGTGTCTGTTTTTGTGCCAGTACCCTACTGTCTTGATGATGACAGCTTTGTAATAGAGCTGGAAGTCCGGAATTCTGATGCCACCAGCTTTGCTTTTCTTTTTCAACATTCCTCTGGCTATTCGGGGTCTTTTCTGGTTCCATACAAATTTTAGGATTATTTGTTCCATTTCTTTGAAAAAAGTTGATGGTATTTTGATAGGGATTGCATTAAACGTGTAGATTGCTCTAAGTAGCATTGACATCTTCACAATATTTGTTCTTCCAATCCATGAGCATGGAACGTTTTTCCATTTCTTTGTGTCTTCCTCAATTTCTTTCATGAGTACTTTATAGTTTTCTGAGTGCAGATTCTTTGCCTCTTTGGTTAGAGTTATTCGTAGGTATCTTATGGTTTTGGGTGCAATTGTAAATGGGATCGACTCCTTAATTTCTCTTTCATCTGTCTTGTTGTTGGTGTATATAAATGCAACTGATTTGTGTGCACTGATTTTATAACCTGTCACTTTACTGATTTCCTGTACGAGTTCTAGCAGTTTTGGGGTAGAGTCTTTTGGGTTTTCCACCTAAAGTATCATATCATCTGCAAAGAGTGAGAGTTTGAATTCTTCTTTGCTAATTTGGATGCCTTTGATTTCTTTTTGTTGTCTGATTGCTGTGGCTAGGACTTCTAGTACTATGTTGAATAGCAGTGGTGATAGTGGACATCCCTGCCGCGTTCCTGACCTTAGGGGGAAAGCTCTCAGTTTTTCCCCATTGAGAATGATATTCACTGTGGGTTTTTCATAGATGGCTTTTATGATAGTGAGGTATGGACCCTCTATCCCTACACTCTGAAGAGTTTTAATCACGAAAGGATGTTGTACTTTGTCAAATTTTTTCTGCATCTATTGAGAGGATCATATGGTTCTTGTTCTTTCTTTTATTAATGTATTGTATCACACTGATTGATTTGCAGATGTTGAACCAACCTTGCAGCCCAGGAATAAATCCCACTTGGGCGTGGTGAATAATCCTTTTAATATACTGTTGGATCGTATTGGCTAGTATTTTGGTGAGAATTTTTGCATCCATGTTCATCAGGGATATATTGGCCTGTAATTCTCTTTTTTGATGGGGTCTTTGTCTGATTTTGGGATCAAGGTAATGCTGGCCTTATAAAATGAGTTTGGAAGTTTTCCTTCCTTTTCTATTTTTTGGAACAGTTTCAGAAGAATAGGTATTAATTCTTCTTTAAATGTTTGGTAGAATTCCCCTGGGAAGCCATCTGGCCCTGGGCTCCTGTATTTTGGGAGATTTTTGATGACTGCTTCAATTTCCTTAGTGGTTATCAGTCTGTTCAGGTTTTCTATTTCTTCCTGGTTCAGTTTTGATAGTTTATACATTTCTAGGAATGCATCCATTTTTTCCAGATTATCTAATTTGCTGGCATAGAGTTGCTCATAATATGTTCTTATAATTGTTTGTATTTCTTGGTGTTGGTTGTGATCTCTCCTCTTTCATTCATGATTTTATTTATTTGGGTCATTTCTCTTCTCTTTTTGATAAGTCTGGCCAGGGGTTTATCAATCTTACTAATTCTTTCAAAGAACCAGCTCCTAGTTTCGTTGACCTGTTCTACTGTTCTTTTGGTTTCTATTTCATTGATTTCTGCTCTGATCTTTACTATTTCTCTTTTCCTGCTGGGTTTAGGCTTTGTTTGCTGTTCTTTCTCCAGCTCCTTTAGGTGTAGGGTTAGGTTGTGTATCTGAGACCTTTCTGGTTTCTTGAGAAAGTCTTCTATTGCTATATACTTTCCTCTTAGGACCGCCTTTGCTGCATCCTGAAGATTTTGAACAGTTATGTTTTCATTTTAATTTATTTCCATGAATTTTTTAATTCTTCTTTAATTTCCTGGTTGAATTCTTTAATTTCGTGATTGACCCATTCATTCTTTAGTAGGATGCTCTTTAGCCTCCATGTATTTGAGTTCTTTCCAATTTTCCTCTTGTGATTGAGTTCTAGTTTCAAAGCACTGTGGTCCCAAAATATGCAGGGAATGATCCCAGTCTTTTGGTACTGGTTGAGACCTGATTTGTGACCTAGGATGTGATCTATTCTGGAGAATGTTCCATGGGCACTAGAGAAGAATGTGTAATCTGTTGCTTTGGGGTGGATTGTTCTGAATATATCTGTGAAGTCCATTTGGTCCACTGTGTCATTTAAAGTCTATTTCCTTGTTGATCTTTTGCTTAGATGATCTGTCCATTTCATGAAGGGGGTGTTAATATCCCCTACTATTATTGTATTATTGTCAATGTGTTTCTTTGATTTTGTTATTAATTGGCTTATATAATTGGCTGCTTCCATGTTAGGGGCATAGATATTTACAATTGCTAGATCCTCTTGTTGGGTAGACACTTTAAGTAGGATATAGTGTCCTTCCTCATCTCTTATTAAAGTCTTTGGTTTAAAATCTAATTTGTCTGATATAAGGATTGCCACCCCAGCTTTCTTTTGATGTCCATAAGCATGGGGAATGGTTTTCCACCCCTCACTTTCAATCTGGAGGTGTCTTTGGGTCTAAAATGAGTCTCTTGCAGACAGCATATCAATGGGACTTGTTTTTTTATCCAATCTAATACTCTGTGTCTTTTGATTGGGGCATTTAGCCCATTTACATTCAGGGTAACTATTGAAAAATATGAACTTAGTGCCATTGTATTGCCTGTAAGGTGACTGTGACTGTATATTGTCTGTGTTCCTTTCTGGTATGTTACTTTTAGGCTCTCCCTTTGCTTAGAGGACCCCTTTCAATATTTCTTTAGGGCTGGTTTCGTGTTTGCAAATTCTTTTAGTTTTTGTTTGTCCTGGAAGTTTTTATCGCTCCTATTTTCAATGACAGCCTAGCTGGATATAGTATTCTTGACTGCATATTTTTCTCATTTCGTGCTCTGACTATATCATGCCAGTCCTTTCTGGCCTGCCAGGTCTCTGTGGATAAGTCTGTTGCCAATCTAATGTTTCTACCATTGTAGATTACAGACCTCTTGTCCTGAGCTGCTTTCAGGATTTTCTCTTTGTCTCTGAGACTTGTAAGTTTTACTATTAGATGTTGGGGTGTTGACCTATTTTTATTGATTTTGAGAGGGGTTCTCTGTGCCTCCTGGATTTTGATGCCTGTTTCCTTCCCCAAATTGGGAAGTTCTCTGCTGTAATTTGCTCCAATACACCTTCTGCCCCCCTCTCTTTCTTCTTCTTCTGGGATCCCAGTTATTCTAGTATTGTTTCCTTTTATGGTATCACTTATCTCTCGAATTCTGCCCTCGTGATCCAGTAGTTGTTTATCTCTCTTTTCCTCAGCTTCTTTATTCTCCATCATTTGGTCTTCTATATCACTAATTCTCTCTTCTGCCTCATTTATCCTAGCAGTTAGAGCTTCCATTTTTGATTGCACCTCATTAATAGCCTTTTTTATTTCGACTTGGTTAGATTTTAGTTCTTTTATTTCTCCAGAAAGGGTTTCTCTAGTATCTTCCATGCTTTTTTCAAGCCCAGGTAGTATCTTTATAATCGTCATTCTGAACTCTAGTTCCAACATCTTACTAATGTCCGTATTGATTAGGTCCCTGGCAGTCGGTACTGCCTCTTGTTCTTTTCTTTCAGGTGAGTTTTTCCGTCTTGTCATTTTGTCCAGAGAATGAGAGAACAAAATGCTAAAAGGGTAACAATGACCCCAGAAAAATATACACTAAACAAATCAGAAGAGACCTGAAACCGAGGGAAAAGAAAGGGAAGGAAAGAAAAAAGAAAAAAAAAAGAACATGATCAAATATGATCAGGCTGGTGAATAGATCAGTGCCACACACTAGATTTTGGGCACATTTTGGTCTGTTAGAAGGAACTGCCTCCCAAAATTTTAAAGAAAGAAAAACTTATAAATGTACAAAAATAAGGGTAAATACGATGAAGGGATGGAATATGACTGTAAAGATGAAAATTATAAAAGATTTTATAAAAGGAATTTAAAAGATAAGAGGTTGGTTGAAAAAAGAAAGAAGAGGATTAAAAAAAAAAAAGGGGAAGAGAATGTGATCAAGCAGGAGACGAGGACAAAGCCATACAGATTTAGGGTATATTTTGGTCTGTCGAAGAAACTGTATCCCAAAATTTTAAAGAGAGAACAACTTATATATGTACCAAACATAAGGTTAACTGCAATGAAGGGATAGAATATGACTCTAAAAATGAAAAATAAAAAAAGATTTTTAAAAAAGGAATTGATAAGATGTTGGTTGAAAAAGGGAAAAAGAAAAATTTTAAAAAATATAAAAAGAAAATTTAAAAAATTAACTTTGTAAGACTAAAGAATCATGGGGAAAAAAGCCATGAATTCTGTGTGCAGTATTCCCCTAGCGCTGGAGTTCTGCCATTCTCATTGATCGGTAAATTTGGTCTTGGTGGGCTGTTCTTGCTGATTTTCTGGGGGACAGCCCTGTTGCCGTGGTTCTCAGATGTCTTTGCCGGGGGCTGGGCTAAGTAATCTGCTCAGGTTTGCTCTTGGGAGCTTTTGTTCCCTGCAAGCTTTCTGTTCAGCTTTGGAGGACGAGAGTGAAAATGGCGGCCTCCCAATCTCCGCCCCGGAGGAGTCAAGAACTTGGGGCCCCCTCTTCAGTGCACCCCCAGGGAAAAGCAGTCAATCACTCCCATCTCCCTGATTTCCAGCCGCACTCCATGCTCACCCAGCCTGTGACCGAGCATTTCTATCTCTGGCACACAACCCTGTGTGGAGTCTCCAAACCCAGCAGATCCCTGTGGTGCGCTCCCGCGCCGCTCCACCCGGAAGGAGGAAAGGGAGTCTCCTCCGATCTGCCGCTTGTTGGGTCCCTGCTGGAAGAGCAGTGGCCCGACTGTGCCGAGGATCACGGCTTATGGCAACCCCGAGCTGAGAGCCCACTCCTTGCCTCCGTCTCTGCAGCCGGCATCCCCGCTCTGATTCCTGGGAGCTCTGCCACACTCAGTCACCCCCAGTTTTCCTGTGACCCCGCGGGTCCTGAGACCACACTGTCCCCAGGAGGGTCCCACCCTGCACTCAGCCACTGGAGCCACGTCCTCAGTGGAGCAGGCTCCTAAAAGTTCCGATTTTGTGCTCCGCTGCTCTGTCACTTGCCAGTAGCTCCCTCTCCTGCCGTCTATCTTCCCAAATACTGCCTCGGATTCACCTCTCTGCACGTCCTACCTTCCAGAAATTGGTCGCCTTTTTCATGTGTGTGTGATTTAAAAGAGAGGAATGCTCCCAGTTTAGGAAAAGTCTTCTCCCATCCAATCTGCACTCTGCAGAAGCCTGGCTGGACTCCCTCCTTGAATGCCCATGGACCATTCAAATATGAATCATCACATTAACTTCTCACAGCGAGCCTCTTCTCAAAACCAGCACCAGGCTCCCAAAAGAAGTCCCCACTTCTTACTCTGACATGCAAAATTCATAATCTGGGCTCCTTTGCCTTTTTATAGAATGTACTTCCTTTCAAAATTAAGTTTTTTCAAGGTGTTGACCTACTTAAGAGTCTACTTAAGATTCCGTAACTATGCTTCCTCTTTTGCCTTTTCTCCCACACGTGCCGAATCAGTAAGAATAGGTTTGATTATATGCAGTAACAAAACAACCCCTAATTCTCAGTGGCCCAAACCAACAAAGGCTTATTCCTTTTTGCGCCAGTCAGGTGCCTCTCAGGAGTTAGCATGGAGCTGGCCTCATCGTACACACTACAGAGTCAGCAGGCGAAGTAGTCATGTTCAGCACAGTTGCTTGCCATGCCAGGGGAGGAAGAGAGCTCGGGGAGACTCACATGGGCGGTTAAGTGCTTTGACCGGCAAGTAACACATGTCACTTTTGTTCTCCACTCATTCATTAGAACTAGTCACGTGGTCCCACCCAGCCACAGTGAAATCAGGATTACAACCCCCTCAGAAGCTCAAATGGGAAAAATATCAGGAAACAGCATTCATGACCAGCAGAAGTATTTTTTCAGATTCTATCAGTACTCAAGGCTGAGCTCAGATACCTCCTTTGTTGCTTTTCCCACAGAGCCCAGCTGGATGACAGCGGGGTCTTTTTCCCTTCACTTAGAACTTGTATTTGTTGTTTTGTTTATTTGGCATGGCCGAATCCAAACATATTTTTTTAAAGATTTTATTTATTCATTTGACAGGGAGAGACACAGCGAGAGAGGGAACACAAGCAGGGGGAGTGGGAGAGGGAGAAGCAGGCTTCCCGCGGAGCAGGGAGCCCAATGCAGGGCTCGATCTCAGGACCCTGGGATCATGACCTGAGCCGAAGGCAGACGCTTAACGACTGAGCCACCCAGGCACACCAAATCCAAACATATTTTAAGTGATTATTTCACGTACATGTGTCTTATTTCTTCTGAGACCAGAAATTGTCTTTTTGGAAATCATTCACCCAATCTACCACAGTTAAGAGCACATAATAGATGTTTAATAGTACATGTAGGCATTGATTACTTTTCTAAATTACATTTAAAATATGGCATCTGTCTTACCATACTTTCATTTTGTACCACTGTACATTAGAGCTTTGAACTCTTTGTTTACCCAGTTTAATTCTTACGACAATCATTTCAAATACGATAACCTTAGTTGTTGGTTTTATCAAGCACTCATATTTTATCAAACACTCACTTGATGTTTTCTCATGTTTTACATGCATCCCAAACACATAGGACAGTGACTGACAAAAAATAAGCATCCAACAAGTACTGGTTGAATAATTCATTCTATGTTCAAAATGACCCTAAGAGAAAGTATCCCAATTTTACAGATGAAGAAATGGGTTGAGGCCTACAGAAATTTGCTAAACAATGTACAGTATAATATTCTTAAACAAAATAAAGCTTCTTTCACCAAAACTGTTAAAGGGATATTGTTTTGATTTAGGATGCAATTGATATTTCTAAAACTTTCCAGCATTTTGGCTGGAGAGTCAAGAGAAGCCAACTCTAGCTGACTTAGGCAGAAAGGGAATCTGGGGGGAAGAGGAGGTATAGGAAGCCTGTAGAAATAATGAAGTGGCTCACTGACTGGTACATCAGGGAGTATAATACTAATTGATATAGCCCATGACCAGAGAGAGTTCTCCAAACACTGACTTCTTATCTACTATGGGCGAAACTGAGCGGTTAAGGCAGAAATCAACAGGTCAACACGCGTGAAGAGCCCAGATTTTCATGGGAGAGACACAGATGTAAGCCGAAAATCACAATGTAGTGTGACACAGTCACAGGGCAAGGAATGCCCACAGCCACCAGATGCTTGGAGAGGCAAGGAGCATAGTCTCCCCTAGAGCCTCTAGAAGGAGGGTGGCCCAGCTAACACCTTGGTTTGGGCCTACTGATACTGATTTCAGATATCTGGCCTCTAGATCTGCGAGAGAATACATTTCTGTCATTTTTAGTCACCAAGTGTGTGATAATTTGTTACAGCTCTAGCTATATGTTTTATTGTCACTTTGGGAGCGACATTGCTCAGAATCCCTTTCTCTAGATGGGCCAGGTTAGAGTTCTGCAAAGCAAATGATGTGAGGTTTGGAGTTGGACTTGAGGCAGAATTACACCTGAAGGTCACCAACCACCTCATGGCCCCACTGTGCAACTGCTTGTGCCTTCCTTCAGGATCTCCTTGGGAGCTTCTACCCATTCAGCCACTCCAAGACTGGTCAGTGATTTTCCTTTGATTTTAAAGTTCTCCTTTTCAGATCTTCACCTTTCCTAGCTTCTCTCACAGTTGTGAAAGTTTTTATTCCTACAACAAATCCCTTAATATGCAGAGTGGTTTACTTCCCTGATTGAATCCTGATTGATCCATCTGTGTGAGCTGAGCTAGGCCTCGGCCAAATGCACTTGGAAGGAGGGGACGGACATCAGCTAAGGTACAGGATGAAAGAGCCAAGGATGGTTGAACATGGTCACTGGATGGGGTGGTTGACAGAAGAGGGAGAGGGTCAGGTTGCCTCTTGGGAATGGGGGGGTGCCGGATTAGTTTTCTAGGTTTGGCATAACAAAGTACCAGACTGGGAGGCTCAAATGACAGAAATCTATTGGCTGGCAATTTGGAGGCCAGAAGTCCCAGATCAAGATGTTGGCCAGGCTCTGCTCCCTCTGAAGGTGCTGGGGGAGGATCTGGTCCAGGTTCTCCCCCAGCTTCTGGTGTTCTGCTGGCTATCTGTGGTGTTTCTTGGCTTGTAGATGCATCACCCCAATCTCTGCCTTCAGTTCACATGACACTTTCCATGTGTGTGTCTCTGTCCAAATTCCCCCTTTTTATAGGGACAGCAGTTACATTGAATTAGGAGCCCACCCTACCCCAGGATGATCTCATTTTAGCTAATCACATCTGCAAAAAATCTATGTCCCAACAAGTCATGTTCTGAGGTACTGGGGATTAGGATTTCAACATATGAATTTGAGGGGACATAATTTAACCCATAATAGGAGGATCAGGACTCAATGAGGACTTTAGGAAGATAGATGGGGGAAGATAGAGTTCAGTTTCTGACATAATTGGAATATCAACCATCATCTTCTTGAGTGCTTGCCGTGTGCCAAGTACTGTGTTCATTTTTTCATGTGCTGGAGTTCACTTATTCTGCACAATTGATGCTTAACAAATGCCAAATGATTGGCATTCATACTTTCCAGAGGCTTAGAAATCAAGCTGGAGGGAGTCGAAATCATTTGCATAAGGTCACACAGCTAATAAGGAGCAGATGAACCCAGATATTTCTGAACCAGAACCCTTGCTCTCAACCTCTATGATATTCCTCCTGCAGGGAAGTCTACATAAGAGGGGATCTAGTAGGCAGTTGTATCAGGTGAAGATACAGATTTGGCAAATAGAAGCTTAGAAAAAGCTTAGACATCCTAGAATCTGTCCAAATCTAAGAACATCATTGAACAATTATAAACTGCAATTGAATAGTCAACATTCAACGGATTCATGGTTATTTTATCCTATATGTACATCAATCCATCCAGTTCATTAAGACTACACTTGACAGGGGCACCCGAGTGGGTCAGTAGGTTACATGTCTGTCTTTGGCTCAGGTCATGATCCCAGGGTCCTGGGATCGAGTCCCGCATTGGGCTCCCTGCTCAGCGGAGAGCCTGCTTCTCCCTCTCCCTCTGCCTGCCACTCTGCCTACTTGTGCTCTCTATCTCTCTGTCAAATAAATACATTTTTAAAAATCTTAAAAAAAAACCAAAACTACACTTGACAGTCTGATAACCAGGAAGATGGAAGGTGCAGTGAGTGCTTTACTGGTGCTGATTTTTTTTTTGCTTAAGTGATCCAGGTAAGGAGTTTGTAATACTTGCTTTAATATGTTTTTTTCCCCAATCCAGAATTATTGTGGTTATATGTGACTCCATCCTAATATTCTTTTCAATTTCAACTTAAATACCATGTCCTCAGAAAGTCTTTCACTTGCTCCCAAAAGAAAGTAGTTACCTGTGATGGGTGCTGCCCTACACCACAAATCTATCTGATTATGGTTCTACTGTGCTTCATGTTAATGGCTTATTTAATTATCAGTCTCTATTAGTAGATCATATGCTCAGTGATGAGAGCGGCTGGATGTTTTGTCTCCATAATGCCTCTGATACCTGGCACATCTCAATAACGTTTCCATGAGTGCCTGAATACATAAATTAATTGAACTTTGATTATTCATTATTCTGGGACGTGGAAACACTTCAAAAATGCTTTATGAGAAGGGTTTTGGTTCTACCCATGGACATACTCTGGGTGAATTTATAGTGACCTGTTTGCTTATGTGTCCTTGCTAGTCTCCACCCCATTTATAAGATGGAGTCAATCCCTCTTCTAGCTATGGGCTGTATTTAATGAGCGGTATAGACATCTACAATTCCGGGTATTTTTCAGGGAGCATAAATACTTAATAAACACTCTGAAGTAGAATTTGTGGAACATTGCTTTGAAGATAGAACTACTCAGTCCTCTAGATACCCTAAAATAGATCCTTGGGTTAGACTGTAGCAGTAGAGGCCCACATACCTGGAACGAAGTTGTATGGCTTCTAGAATTTCATTAGCAAACTTCACCTGGATATAAATGTAACATTGTAGCAACTGAATAGTCTTTCCAGTGCTTCTTAACTCAGTAAGATTCACCAGAAAACTATTTTTGAGGGTACTGGTCCCTACATTGCATTGTGACTTCTTGTTAGTGACCCATGGAGCAATACTAGGCTCCATATTTTACTTCCTTTGGAAATCTGTTTATTTTTATCATATTGTCAAGTCTTGTTTCCTTATTGGAAAGATGAGGACAATAATACTCTCTACTTCAGAAAGTTTGGGACAATATAAAATGGGATAACACCAATAAAATGCTTGGTTAGCATAGTGCTTGGTGCATGGTAAGTAATTAGTAAGTACTGACTGTTTGTCACCAGCATCACTGTCATATTAACCTCTTGGCATTAATGACTGAAAGATGCCAAAGCACGTTCCTGACCACCTCTCCCAAGTGAAGTTACTTTAAGGACAAAGTAACCTTAACTTCATCCTAATTTTTCTTACTCTTACTTTTTCCTTGAACCATTTTTCTCATTTACACATTTCTTTTTTTCTCTCATTTTTCTCATTTTACCCATTTCTAAGTACTTTTTTGTTCATACTATTAGACACTGGCTTACAATCTTTGTGGGACCAAGTGAGTTATCAATATGCACATACGTACGAACATTAGTTTTCAAAGGGCAAAGATAGATCACAGGGAAGTGGAATGACTTGAACTCAAAGTAGCAAAGCAGAAAGAATTCTTGTGTTTTAAAGCTTAGCTCTGGCCCTATTTTGTCTAGGCCACTGAAACTTCTCTTTGGCTGAATTCCTACGCAGTCCCGTCAAAGAGTTTGATGTGCTTTCTGCCACGTTCCATGCTGCTTATTGTTGAAATAAAAGCTTTCCTTCTTATTTGGTACAGAAACTTCATCGAGGGAAGGACGGACCCAGAGAGGACAGACCACAACAGCTGGAAAGAAAGAAAGGCTTCCTGGGGTGTTGTGTACTGCCTAGGTAACCTACATATCGCATAGCGAACTGTTAGGAGCAGGGGTTTTAATATTATTTTTAAAGAAAGAAAAAGTCGATTTCTTCTTATTCCCAAAGGTAGCTGTGATTAATCTGTGGGGGTAAGAGGGAGCAGCCAGACACAGAGCCCTTGAAGATTTATGGCTTTGTATGTGTAACGAACATAAGTGTATAAATACATTTGTAAGCCCCAGGCTCTACCCTTAAACGCTCAAGACACTTCCCTCCTCCCTCTTTATACCACATGGCTCAGAAGCCACATAAAGGACACTTGGGGCTGCCATCTGCCCTCCATTCCTCTACAGAGACTGACTTTTCTCTCTTCTGATCACTTCAGCTGAATATCTTTCCATTCCCACACGACGACCCCAACCTCTGGCTTTACACCCCTATTTTCTCCGTTTGGTAATTTGACTCCACACCATTTGCCTTGGCACGAGAGAACCGGAAACCCCACCAGGAATACCAACACAGGCAACTGTTCTACGGCTCAGTCTTCAAGCTGCTAAGCCCGTGTTTCAGGTGCAACCCTTTGAGCAATGCCAGGTGCCCAGGATATGCAAACAGGCGTGTCCAGCCTCCTGCTACAGTCAGAGGGAGAGATGGGTCCTCAATAGTTTTCCTTCAGATAAGCTGCAGCCTTTTGAGGGCAGAGCCCACTTAACGGCCACAGTCTTCTCAGTTCTACAGACCAGGAACCACGGTGAAAAGGTCTTTTTTCTTTTTTTTTTGTACGTTCCCCCCCAACTCAAAGCATGAACACCTTCTAGAGTTAACATTCCACATGACTTAATAAGCGCTCATTTAAGCAGACTATAGAGCGAAAAGGAATCCTAATTTTCCTCTGCTGTTGTCAAAAACTCCAGTGATAGAATTACCCATGCCCCAGCACAAAATTTCTTGCCTATCCACTCTCAGTACTGGATCTCAAACTATAAAGAAATAAACAAATTCTGGCAAGATTTCAAATTTCAATAGAGCCTGTTTGCCAGAAAATGTTGAGTTCCAATCTTGGCTTTTAACTC
Organism: Eumetopias jubatus; assembly: GCF_037043125.1. Taxonomy (NCBI): domain Eukaryota; kingdom Metazoa; phylum Chordata; class Mammalia; order Carnivora; family Otariidae; genus Eumetopias; species Eumetopias jubatus. The sequence continues at coordinate 180,627,577 of NW_028274809.1, read as the reverse complement.
AGAGTCTATTTTTTGTCTTAAAAGCGAAAAACAAAATGAAACACATTTTCTCATCAATTTGTGCAAAGTCATTCTTACCTGCCCCTCTGGGCACAGTGAGGATTAATGACTCCTATTCCCTAACAATACCCTAGTCCCTCCCTGGTAGTAAGTTAGGGATATGGGCCCATTAGCTGCAAATGTTGCTCCAGTGGCCTTCAAGGATTAATATACCTCCAAAGCCCTTAACTTACTGGGAGAAATCTGGCTCAATGAGTTAATTGGCTAATTAGTTAATTGTCAACTCTGCAAGATGAGAAGTATTGTTATTTTCACTTTATCAAATTCTTGAGGATTAACAACTATAGGGAGTACATGCTAAGAGGATTTGAAGGATGCTGGATGAGTGTGACACAAAGTGTTGGCTCTTGTCATCAAACTCTTGTCCAGCCTTTCCTGGGGTAGGGAGGGGGATGAGGCCATTCATTCTATCCCATGGGTAACTGACAGCCAGAATGTTGGGAAGAGATTGGAATCCGTCGTAAAAAGCCCTCTTGACATGAAAGGCTGTGTCCTAAAGTAGAATGAAGAGTCAGGGTGGGAGAGTCATTGTCAGTTTCCATGTTTTTGAATGAGAGAGAGATTATGTAGTGATGTGTGAACTGAGGAAAGATTTGGTCTGCAGCAAAACTGGATATGCAGAATGGCGAGGTACTTTTTAGGGAGGCTTTATAATGCCACTTGAAACTATGGTTCACTTTAGAGCTGAAGGAAAGACCAAGGGGAAAGTATTTGAAAATGTGAACATTCTATAAATAAGAATGAGGTGAGACCAGCACAGGGCATCTGAGTCACAGATACTATTAACAAGGGAACGTCACTGGAAGGTGTTCAAATTGTTAGTTATGATCAGAGATTATGTAGCTCAGACAACGTGTTTCTAAGGACAATCTTTAAAATTGCATGAGCCTCTGGATGGTTTGGGAATGTGTTCAATCCCTTTGCAGACCGGTGCGTTTTGAAAAATTGGAAATTTTACACAGAACAGTCACAGACCAAAATGATGGATAAGTAACCATTCCTGGTTCCAGAGGAAGCATGTTTTATTTAAAGCTCTTGACAACCAAGTAGCTAATTAGACTTTTAGAAAAAAAAGGTATGTATGGAGAACAGCTGAAAAGTTGTTCTTAACAAAGAAAGGTTTTGTTTTTGTTTTTTTTAAAGATTTTATTTATTTATTTGACACAGAGAGAGACAGTGAGAGAGGGAACACAAGCAGGGGGAGTGGGAGAGGAAGAAGCAGGCTTCCCATGGAGCAGGGAGCCTGATGCGGGGCTCGATCCCAGGATCCTGGGATCAGGACCTGAGCCGAAGGCAGATGCTTAATGACTGAGCCACCCACGCACCCCAGGGTTTTGTGTTTTTTTTTAAGGGAAAATGGCTTCCAAAATGGAATATACACAAACACAGGTGGGCAGTTGCAGATATTGTGCTTGAAAGACTCCTTGAGATATGGAGTAGACCCTCTTGGTTGTCTACACAGTAGTCATCTTCCTTTCTTTCATAATGTCCAAGCCTTGATTTTCTTCTGGTTTCCAATCCTCTCTCCTTCCCCAGGAATCAGGAGGTCCTGATAAATCTCAGCCATTAGCAATGGTTGCCAAGGTGGGGAGTTCACAGATGGGTAGGTAGTCAGTGAGATGTGAAGACATGTCTACTGGAGGGTTTCTGAAAGTTTTCCTTCCTGGTACATTTCATAAGTCAGATATTTCTGAAATATCAGGTATTTCAGAAATATCTCCTTTTCTATTGCTGGATGATGTTGTACTTTGATGTGCTTCTATAACTCCTTCAGCCATCTTACAGTTATAAGGAAAAACTGCCTTTAGATGAAGCCAACAGAGAGGACAGCAAAATGAGAGCTGGAGGCAACTTGGACCCTTGATGATATTCTGAGCTACTGATCTTACTATGATACAGCTCTGGAGTTCCTTTCATGAAGATGATAAAGCCCATTATTTATTCCAGGTGAACTGAGTTCTCTGTTGCTTGCAGTCAAAGGCACTCTACAAATCCAAAACAAATGACCCCAAATTCCTGTTCACTCTAGAAATGCTAAATGTAACCCTGCACTTTTATGAAGAGCAACAGCAATAGAGTCAGACGTGGGTTCAAGCCTGACTTTGCCATCGACTGTGTGAACTTGGATAAGTCACTTAAACTCTCTAAGCTTCAAGTTTCTGTCAATAAAGGAATAATAACCACTATTTCCTAGGGCCCTTGTAAAGATTATGTAAGAGAACACATGCAAAGTGTACTCAATAAATATCTGAAATACAAGCACGCATACATTCTAAAGGCAACTCTGACAGCTGTTTTCAAATAGGAAACAAATCAAGTGAGAAAATAAACACCATTCAAGCAGCAGGATAAATAAAACTAGAAAGACATATGGTATATCGGACGACAGCTGAGTAGAGAATTTAAAGCTTTTTTTTTTTTTACACCTAATCCACGATTAAGCGCAAAAATATTGGTATTTTTTTCAGATCTCCTAGGAACCCAGAATCTGAGGGGTGGATCCCTTAGAAATCTAGGATCTGAGGAAAACTCAAGGTTTCAGGTCCTTGAGATGGACAGAAAAGGATCAAACAATGAGATTGAGATAGAATATCCAGTGATGATAAGTAGGGCAAGAAGAAATTGAATATTGAGACCCTGAAGCCAAGAGAAGAAAATGTTCATGAAGCCTGGAGTGGACAACAGTGCTCAATGATGCTAAGAGACCAAGGAGTATAAGAACAGAAAAGTGAACATATGGATTTCCATGGAGGACAATGATGAGACATGGTGGGAATGGCTGAGTGGTATATGAGGACTGCAAAACTGGAAACAATGACTATATGTACCTTTTCTATTTTACTAGAGCAGTTTAAAATGAAATGGGGCAGTGGGCCCCCAGTGGTGGGCCCCCAGCAGTGGGCCCCCAGAGGTGTTTTTTCCTTTCTTTCTTTTAAGGTAAGTGATGCTAGAGCAGAAACTGACAGAGCAGAGAGAGAGAAGGGGGATGATCCCAAGAGTGAAGTGATATTCTCGAGAAGAAGACACAACAATGAGACATCTGGCCTTAGGTAGGAGCTGGGAAACTTTGTTCATTATAATTAGATGGGAGGTATGGTTGTATGTAGACAGACGCAGGGATTTTGGTGGATTTGGAAGATGAGTGGATTTCTGTCTGTTGGCTTCCATCTTGGACAATGGAAAACAAGATATAAAAGTCAAAAGATAGAACTTCCCAGAGATGGAAAAGTGTTACACATTTCCCTTGTTCTAGATTTCAAAGTTTTGACCTTAGGTTAAAATCTGCAAATTCTGAAAAAGGAAGAGTAGAATTTGGCTTAATTAGAGAACATTCTAATTGCTCAGACCCTGAGCTGCTTGGATGAATAGCTTCTTTGGCATAGATGCAGGATACATGCCTTGGGACAGGATAGTCTTGAATTTAACAGGAAAATAATTCTCTGACAATTGTCCAACTACTTTGTGGCAGCACAATGTGGTGGAAAGAAAACAGTTTGGGGTCGGAAGAAATGAGGTGCACTCCCAGCTTTAAAATTGGCATACCTTATGTAAGATTGGGCCAAGATTTTAACTTCTCTGCACTTTAGTTTCCCTACCTATGTATAAAATTATTATGGTAATGTGTATCTAACATATTTGATATGAAAATCAAATTATATGAGAATAACAATAATAATATCCCTGATACTAATAAGGGCTATTACTTATTGAGTGCCTACTTTGGGACAGTTATCTTAAACTCTACTCTCTCTATATACTGCTGTTGGTTGAATCATGTCCCCCCCTCAAATTTATGTTGATGACGTAAGCCTAGTATCTCAGAATGTGACTGTATTTGGAGATAAGGCCTTTATGGCAGTGATTAAGTTAAAATGAGGCCATTAGGGTGGGCTCTCATCCACTCTGACTGGTGTCCCTATAAAAAGAGGGAATTTGGACATACACAGAGACACCAGGGGTGCATGCACATGGAGGAGGGACCATGTGAGGAAACAGGGAGAAGGTGGCCATCTGCAAGCCAAGAAGAGAAACCTCAGAGGAAACCAACCCTGCCAACACCTTGATCTTGGACTTCCAGCCTCCAGAACTGTGAGGAAATCAATTTCTGTTGGTTAAGCCACCCAGTCTCTGGTATTGTGTTACAGCGGCCCTGGGAGCCCTATTTTATTTTATCTATAAAACCTCTTACCCTTACTCCAACTTGACAAGATAAGTATTGTTATCCTCATGTTACAAACAAGGACGCTGATACTCAGAGAGATGAAGTGACTTCCTCAAGGTCACGTATGACAGGCAAATTCTTACAGAGTGCATGTTAACTTTAGAATCCCTCTTAAAGTTAATTGTAAAAAATTGAAGTCATAGAAACAGAAATTTAAAAAAAAAAACTGTTTCTCATAACCACACTCTTAGATTCCTAGTTTATATGCTCTGATTTCATTGCTGTTTGCTGTTGTTATTGTGAGAGCTCCTACACCACTATCTCTTCAAGGTTTATTAGAATTTTTAAACATCCTTCTTATTGTACCTTTTATTGGTCCCTCGTTGCAATTCTATCATTCAAACTCAATTAACCAGATTGTTTATTCTCTCGGCCTTTGTTCCCTTCTCAGCTGGGATCGCTTTAGGGGGGTTGCAGCTTGCCAATTCTGCAATGAGGTGCTTAGATCAGAACTTCGAGCGGGACCCTGTTTACTGGACAGTGTTGCAATCGGATGGTGCCATGTCGGTGCAGCCTGGCTTGCAACATCTGTGCTCTCTGCTTTCCCCCTGCAGTAGTTCACTTCCATTAAAAGTGGAGCCTCAAATCTCCCTTGTGCATCCATGCCTTCGTACTGGGTGATTTCCAGTTGAAGGGTCAATAAATATAATTAAAAGGCTCATTCAACTGGATCTCATTTTCTGATTGTCTTCTCTTGGAGGCCAACCCTTTACATGTCATAAATGGATTTTTTAAAAAACATGAGGGCTTTGAAAAGTTGCAGATGTCCTCAGCCTATTGATTTGCATAGTTGAATGTCTGGCAAATTGTAGTCAGGGACCTTAGACTCCACTTTTATATGTGGAAAGTGGTCCCCTACTGAAGAATTTTCACCCACTCGGATCTCCTAATGGGCAGGTAATAATGATCATGACTCATCAGAAAATAACAGTGAGAGAAAAACAGCAGTAGCCAGTTTCTTGAACAACTATCATATGACGGGGCATTTCTTTGTATTCTTATATACTTCTTCTTCTTTACTGGGTATTTAGTAAAAACATCAATTTAATACAAAAGCTCAACAACTAGGTGAAAATATTACATGTCTAGTTTCCATTTTTTTAGATCATCTAGTGTTTGTTTTTATAATTGTCATAATATGCTTAATCCTTGATTCCTGAGGTAATCTTTCAGACAGGTGTATTGTTATATATATAGTAAGCAACCACTAGCCACAGGTAGCTGGTAAGCCCTTGAAATGTGTCTAGTGATGTGCTCTAAGTGCAAAATTCACATTCAATTTCAAAGACTTTCAGAAAAAATGTGAAATAATGCATATTTTTATGTCGATTATATGGTCTGAAATGATAATATTTTGGATATATTGGGCTAAATAAAATATATCATTAAAATTAATTTCACCAGTTTCTTTTTAATGTGGCTACTAGAAAATTTAAAATTACACATGTGGCTCACGTATTTCTATTGACATTGCTACTTTATTTTTTTAGTACTCTCTGCAAAAAGGAAAGATGTTTTTTATTTTTATTTTTATTTATTTACTTTTGTATTATGTTTAGTTAGCCAACATACAGTACATCATTAGTTTTTGATGTAGTGTTCAACGATTCATTGGTTGTGTATAACACCCAGTGCTCATCATAACACATGCCCTCCTTAATACCCATCACCCGGTTACCCCATCCTCCACCCCCTTCCCTTCTGTAACTTCTTATATTAACCCAGCAAGCTGCCAATTATTACTTCTCTCTCATTACTAAGGAAACCAAATCTTGGCGAATTTAACTAATGTATCCAAGGTTTCAGAATTAGAGAGTGTTTGAGATTGCTTCTCCATCTCTAAGGCTCATGTCTTCTCACTCTATTACATTTTCTCTCAGCCAATCATCACTGACATTCCAAAAATATGAGTTTTCTTTAAAAAGTTACCCTTTGAAACTTCATTAAGCTGAATGTTGCTGTCTTATACCAATAGTCTGAACTGCTCTCCTGTTTTAGAAGTCTAGATGTTCAGTGATCCTTTGAATTATTGGTTTATTGCCATATCAGTCAAAAGAAGTGACAGTATGGTTCATTTTAAAAATTTCTTTTGCGTCTGAGGTTTTGCCAAGATCTGTTTATTGCTGTCATGTGGAAAAGGGAAATATGACGAGCCTTGAAATATTCAAATGTGACGTTTTCCTTTTCCCATTCAAATAAGGGCCAGCAACAAATCAAAAGGCAAGATTTCATTTTCAGTGATTGACTTAGACAAACTAAAGGCTGAATAAATGCCAGGTAAATTAGATGTGATGACTGCCACTTAAAATAAATGAATCTTAATGCTTCAGGAAGGTAACAGACAGATTAGAAACAGATCTTCTATCAATACTAATGGTAACATCAAGGATCATGATGATGGTAATTTGCGTTTGTGTTGCCTTTTTCCTTCCCACCATCTCAAAGCCATCAACAGATACGTCAGAGAGGAAAGACCACAGCTGGACAAGCCCAGCGAGTGCCATCGTGCTGGACTGTGCCTCATCCCAATGAGCAGCAGCCCCTCGAGGAAGCGCTGCTCCTTACCATTTGGTGGAGACTGCAAAGGAGAATTCAGTCAGATGCTTGTTGCCATGGGGATAAGAGTCATGAAAAGACCTGTTCAATGAAAACTGGTCTCCCAACATAAAACCCTTCCCTTTAGATCTAATTCTCTTTGGGCTCTCTGGGGGCCAGGCTAAAAGTAATTTGCAAAAAAAGTCAGAAATTGGAATGAGTCAGAGCACAACTTTTAAGCACATTTTTAATAGTTAAGTCTTATTGGATTTTTGTTTGAAAAATATAAAGCAGGTATTAATGAAGGAGTATCAGCATCATCAAGTTTATACAATTTTGATGGCTTAGCAGTTAAGAGAATGAGATTGGGATTCAGAGACTAGCTTCAAATGCTGCATCTGCCACTTATTAGCTATGTGGCCTTGGGGAAGTTACTTAACCTCTTTTGTCTTGAGTCATCTCAACTGTAGGATGGAAATAATAATACTTAGCTTAGAGAAAGCTGTTGGAAGAATTTAAGAGCCATAATGAATATCAAGCGTATTTCAAATACCTGGCACAAAGACAACATTAGAAATAGTAGAGTTCAATATTAAAATTGATTATTAATATCATTATAGCATTGTAATGACAAGAGGAGGTAATAATGTCATCAGTCAGTTAGAAAGGTAGGTTTATTAACATGCACTTCCAAAAATAATAAGGAGGATCGGAAAGAGTAAAGGGTTTGAGTGATAAGAAAAGGACTTGTGCAGGAATGACTCTGATATAAATAGGTTTGTTTTGGAGGTGGGGTGTTTTAAAAGAAACTAAGCAGATCATTTTTTAAAGCCACACAGTAGGATACTAAGGTGGAAATCACAGATGAAGATCAATATGCTTTGCCAAAAATATAAATAAGAAAATTCATCAGCTGGAAGAAGCATTGCTACGATGAGCATGTGGCTTCCATCTGGAAGAAAAATGCTAGAAAGAAACTTAATATTCATGACTGACACATTTTCTTTGTACTGTCAGTCAGCTGGAACCAAAATACACAGCTGGTTAGAAAGCCCATCTCTATTTCATGTTTCATCTGATGACCTTATACATCAAATCAAGAATTGTGGTCTGAAACAACACTCTTCACCTAGTTTATTTTTTTTCCAGAGGATGGTACGGTGACCAAAATCTGCCACAACGTAGGCTGTTTCCTTTCTTCGCCTTTCAAGTTCTTATCAGAAATCAACACCAGAATTCAGTAATATAAGTCTACTTATCAGCTGAAGAAATAAGGGAGAAAAAAATACACACTTGGTCACGTACCTTATTTGCAGTCAAAGTAATTTGTCAAACAGAAGATTCATTTTTGTTTTCAGAACGCTGAAGTTATGTAGAGATATCTTAAAATACATTCTTTTTGGAGGGTTGGCCATAAATATTCAGGAAATCTAAATGTTGGAAAGACTTCCCATTGTTAAAATATGTCTATTTTTTATAGATTGCAAATTTCTGGAGTCAGAGCCCACCTTTTATTACACAGTTTCCTGGAATTGTTATCTGCACAGAGGAGTATGTATCAGACAGTTTTGCACACACATAGAACTCATGTGCCTAATTATAAGTTCAGGGCTTTACATTTTCACAAAGAAGATGAGTGTCCAAAAGTTTTACTGTTTAATCTATCATCAGGGATTGAAATAAAGGAATTGTACATAAGGAATGACACTGAAGTGTCTGGTCTCAAGAAAACAAAACCAGTGGCCATTGCCATTTGGCTTAGTGGAAACTGTCCTAATTGCAAAATTAGTAGAAACAAAAGTAGTCAGGTAAATGCACACCTAAATCTTCCTCGAGGATTCCAATCCTTCTTAGCACGTCATATTCAATCAATAAGAAAACATTTGGGTGATGATGAAAAACTAAAATGAAATGCATTATTATCTTTAAACAATATTTTATGAAGGAAGGAATTCTTAGAACCATAATCATACCCTTATTCCCTCTCAAGGGATTACTTCAAACTAGCATAGAAGTCCTAGAGCATTGTAGTGGAAATAAATTCCTAGCACTCCGGTCTTCTGAGAATTGACTGCAGATTTATGTATCTTTGCTTGCTATGGTATGGAGCAGACCGTAAAGATCTCCGGATGACAAAGTGTTGTTGTGATCCTGCAGTATGAGAGATTTAATTAGACGCCCAATGTGCATTGCCTAATGACGGTTGTTTAAATTATCAAGGCGCACACTGCAATTCTCCTGCCCACACACTGGAAGGAAGCATGAGGTAAAAATCCAGTAAATCCCCTTTTGACATAATGGGATTCAGGGAACTATCATGTTATCTTTGGCGGGCACACAACTCACCACCTCTCCTTCTCTGATGTCTGGGCTGTTTTGTATTTCACAGATGATTGCTACTTATTCTCTGTCTCTCAACTACCCGGTCTGCTCACCATCATATGGGATCAGTTTAATATCCCATTGGCTAATTTCACCCCAGAATAATGTTCCTGTTTAGAGAAGTCTGGCCTCTGTGGCCAGCAACAAACACCCAGGGGTTTCTAGGGAAACAAGGACAGGGGATGCTGGAATGACCAGGCGAGCCTCTGCAATCACAAAACAGCCCTCGCTTCCATGTCTTCTCCTCCCCACTGCCACCCTGGGAACTGGCGATTAGGGCCCTGGGTGCACAGCTGTACCTCCTCATGCAGCCTGCTGGAGTGGGATGGCACACAGAGGGTACTTCCTTGCCGCGACTCTCAGACTGTAAGGTCAAGAATGACGTGAAATGGATCCTTCAAGCCAAGGCTGGGGCTACTAGGGTATGTCAGCAAGACACAAACTCACTTACTTCTCAGACGAAGTGATCTCTTTTTATTTCCCTCCATCCTTCTAACTCACCCTGCACGGACCACGCATGACCAAAAGGAAGCAATTCTTGGTCATCTCGACAAATTGGTGTGGCGCCAGGAGGGAAGGAAAACTTGTTGATTAGAGAAGGATTGATGACTGCAAGTGTTTTCCAGGTATAAACCATCTGGGCAGGTGTCTTTTAACTAAGATTAATAAACATATGTCACTGCAAGTTTCTCATTACAAGAGGCATGATAATGGAGAATCAAAAATTTCCAGTCAAACTGCCAGGCTGCCACAGAGCAAAATCTCTCTGGATAAATAAAGCCATGCCAGCTCAGATGGGAAGTGCGGCCCTTACTGCACCTGAAATGTTATGCCCAAGGTAAACAGTCCTCTTTGCTTCTGGAAAAGTGAACATGGAACCAAGGTCTCTTGGTCCAGGCCAAAATACAGATTATAAAATTTCCTCTCAATTGGCAATCTATGCTCATATGGACAAAGCAACATCCCGGTCTCTAGGTTAATGCCTAAAGCCAAATATGGAACTATTTTAGAGCCTCTCGCCAAACACGGGGGGCCAGGGAGCTAAACAGATCAACAATTTCATAGGGTAACCGCACAAAAATTAAAGACCACGCTAACAAATGTAGGAAGGGCTCCATGGAACCCCAGAGGGGAACATACATGGCCAATTCAAAATTTCTTTTCTCCCAAAATGTCAAAACAGGCCAGGGCTGTAAGCTTCCAGGGAACCATCTGAACCATGGTTTGTGTTTCAAATTCAGGATCAATGTGTATTTCCATTTCACAGCTCGCATGTGTAAATCCATCACTGAACATTCATTTAAATCCTGCTGTGAAACTGTGGGCAAACTGTTTTCACAAAGACTATTAAGGGCTAGAAAAACAGAACATCTAATCTCCTCGCCCACAAAAGATAATTATTAATTTTTCCATTTGCTTGAATTTTTGGTTGACTGACCCTTCATTTTTCACTTGAGATGTAGGATGATGTTTGTGATGCCTACACATTAACATATATATGGTATAGTATGTGTGTGTGCTGTTGATAGATAAATATATATTAAGACACAGGGAAATAATAACTATATTATTTTGCCTCATAAAACCATTATGTTGATAAAAAGTAGACAGGCAAACGCCTCCCAAGGACTTACAGGGCATTCTCATTAATTTGAAACAATTATCTGTAGCAGTATGTCCGGGCTCTAAAATGCACGCTGTTACTAAAGAATGGCATGAAATATGAGATAAAAGCAGCTGAAAGAGAAGGACAGACAAAGAGGTGGTCATGGTCAGGATCAAGACACTCTTTCCTGATCCACCGTGCCATACAAAATAAAGGTTTTTAACATAAGAATGCAAACAGGTGTTGTTTTCCCAGATTATACTCAGTATTACCTTTTATAGCCTGACATAGTTAGGGCAACTAAACCTTATCCCGTGTGTCAAGTTCGAAGGGTTTGATGTGGCTGCCCGGACCGCTGTACTGAGAAGGTTCCCGAAGCTGCATCTGGGTCAAAGAGACCAAAGATAATCAACAAATAGGGGCGCCTGGGTGGCTCAGTTGTTAGGAGTCTGCTTTCGGCTCAGGTTGTGATCCCAGGGTCCTGGGATCGAGCCCCACGTCGGGCTGCCTGCTCCGCGGGAAGCCTGCTTCTCCCTCTCCCGCTCCCCCTGCTGTGTTCCCTCTCTCGCTGTGTCTCTCTGTGTCAAATAAATAAATAAAATCTTTAAAGAAAAAAAAGATAATCAACAAATAGTTCTTGCTGTGGCTATAAGACTGGCAGATGGTGATGACACATTATACACTTGGCCATGACTCACTTGGTGCCTAATCTGGTGCTTATTGGATGTTTACTATTGATCATAAAGAATGTAATATTAGCATGCAAGATGCCAAAAAACCAAAGGTCAGAGGTTAAAGGATAGTAGGGGCAACAAACGCTAAAATAAAAAAAAAAATGGGATTACGTCAAACTGAAAAGCTCTTGCACTGTGAAGGAAACAATCAACACAATGAAAAGACAAGCTACTGAATGGGAGAAGAGAGGGTATTTGCAAATCATACATTCAATAAGGGGTTAATACCCAAAAGATATAAAGAACTTCCATAGGTTAATCTCAAAAACAAACAACTATATATTTTTTTAAGAAGGCAAAGGATTTTAATAGACATTTTCCCAAAGAAGACATACAGATGGCCGACACGTGAAAAGATGCTCAACATCACTCATCATCAGGGACATGCAAGTCAAAACCACACTGAGATATCACCTCACACCTGTCACATGGGCTAGTATCGAAAAGACCAAAAAAAAAAAAAAAAAAAAGAAAGAAAAGAAAAGAAAAGAAAAACCAGTGTTGGTGAGGATGTGGAGAAAGGGAAACCCTCGTGTGCTGCTGGTGGGAATGTAATCTGGTGGAGCCACTCTGGAAAACAGTATTACAAAATTAAAACTAGAACTAAGGTACTTTCCAGCATTTCCACGTCTTGGTATTTATCCAAAGAAAACGAAAATACCAATTTGAAGAGATATATGCACCCCTATGTTCATTGCAGCATTATTTCCAATAGGCAGGATATAGAAGCAACCTAAGTGTCCATCGATAGATGAATGTATTGAGAAGATGTTGTGTATATATGCAACAGATTATTGCTCAGCCATAAAAAAAAGAATGAAATCTTGTCATTTGCAACAACACAAATAGACCTAGAAGGTATTATGCCCAGTGAAATAAGTCAGACAGAGAAAGACAAATACCAAATGATTTTAGTTATATATGGAAACATGTAGTCAGGACTCTATAAATGCCAGTTGAATCTGAATCCTGAGTTACTTTTCAAGATTTCCTAAAATTAAATATTGAGTTAGCTCTTGGGACTGATTTTAAGTTTTTCTTTCACTTGCAACAATATTTATAAATAAGTAGGGCATATAGTGTACAAGAGGTGTGTGTGTGTGTGTGTGTGTGTGTGTGTGTGTGTGTCTTAGAATCTGGTTATAGAATTAGTTTCCAGGAAACAAGCTTATAATAAAAAAGATTTATTTTTTTGAGAGAGAGAGGGTGGGAGGGGCAGAGAGAAAGAGAGAGAGAGTCTTAAGCCGACTCCTTGCTGAGCATGGAGCCAGATACAGGGCTTGATCTCAAGACCCTTAGATCATGACCTGAACCGAAACCAAGAGTCGGATGCTTAACCAACTGCACCACCCAGGCGCCCCTAATCCATGAATCTTAAAACACAGAAGTACTTGCCCGCTGAGTGGCCAGACTGCAGCAGCACTTATCACTGAAGAGGGACTTACGATGTTTCTTTCCACTGCTCAGTCTGACACTTTTCTAAAAAAGATGAGATGATCAGAGTAGGAAAATTTACAACTCAGAATTCCTACCAAAGCTGATCGTTTGCTTGCCTTCTTTTGCTTAGGATTAGAAACCATAACCCTTGTTACTGGTTTCAGAGCCCATTTTTAGCTAATCTGACTTGTTGGTTATAGTTCTGCCTAGAGTTGGAAAACATGGCACAATTTTAAAAAGTCTTTCTTGAGGTTCCAGCACTGGTTAAGATGGGTTAAGCAGACCTTACCCTGTGTCTCCTACTAAATACAACTCAAAACCTTTGATAGAATACATGGAACAACTATTTGAGGATTCAGGAAAATAAATGATAACAGGCACATTGGGGAAGGAAGACCGATCTTGACATACCATCAAATCGGTGGGAACTTTCCTAATGATCTTGCCTCTGGTTCTCCTGGCATGGACTCAAAAGCCGTCTAAAACACCTGGAATGGCACACCAGTTAGAGACAGAAAAATATCCAATGGAAGTCCTCTTTTTATTGTTTGAGGAGTGGGAAAGAAACCCCTGTGCTGTGGGTCAGAGAGAGTGGTGAGAAATCTGTTTTGTTTTGTTTTTTTGTTGTTTTCTCTTGTCCAAGCTTCCAGACAATCTTATGGTTTAGGTAAGAGCCTAAAACTCTGACAGGGGGTAACCTTTCCCTCTGACCAGAAGAACTGCGGTCCTGAGGGCATGGGGGAGGGATCCCTATTGCTTTTATTTTGCTACTTGGCCCCAGAGGTGGATGCAGTTACAGGGAGTTTATGACAAAGAAGCCAAATTAAGTCCTGGGTTTCTCCCCAGCGTGCCATGAAGGGGTGCCCTTGGAAGCAAGAATGTATAAGGGAGATCCTAGAGATGAGGTGCCAAAGAAAGTGATCTCATAAAGCTGTGTATGATCTCCTGAGCTCACCACCAAGCCAGGCATAGGTGGATCTGAATCTAGACAGATGTTGACATTTCCCTGTTAAGTAATTTGGGTAGACATGCAGGTTGTGGAACAGAACAGAGAACCCAGAAATAGACCCACACAAGTATGCTAAACTGATTTTTGACAAAGGCACAAAAGCAATTCAATGGAGGAAGAATAGTGTTTTCAACAAATGCTACTGGAGGGGTGCCTAGGTAGCTCAGTTGGTTGAGCATCCTATTCATGATTTCAGCTCAGGTCATGATCTCATGGGTCATAAGATTGAGCCCTGCTTCAGGCTCTGTGCTCGGCAGGGAGTCTGCTTGGGAGTCCCTCCCTCTGCCCCTCCCCCAACTTGCATGCTTTCTCTCTAAAATAAATAAATCTTTAAAAAAACAACAACAAAAAACAAATGGTACTAGAGCAATTGGAAATCCATAGACCAAAAAAAAAAAAAAAGTAAACAAAAGACATGAAAAGAAAAAAAGAAAAAAAAGAACCTTGACCTAAACTTGATTTCTTATACAAAAATTAATTAAAAATGGATCATTAACCTAAATATAAAACATAAACTGAGAAAACATACAGAAGAAAACATAGGTGAAAACCTTCTTGACGTTGGGTTAAGCAAAGAGTTCTCAGAAATGACACCAAAGGCACAATCCATGAAAGAAAAAAAATGGATAAATTGGATATCATCAAAATTGAAAATTTTTGACAGTGCAAACAACACTGCCAAGAGAATGAATAGATAAGCTACAGGCTGGAGAAAATATTTGCAAATTACATGCCATACAAAAAAAAAAACCCAATTACAAAATATATAAAAGACTCCTATCATACAATTATAAGACAAAAACCTCAATTTTTAAAATGGGCAAAATATCTGAACAGACATTTTGGTAAAATAATATAGAGATGAAAATAAACACATGAAAAGACAAAGAAATACAAATTCAAGCCAAATGAGATACCATTAAACACATACTAGAATGGCTAAAACGAGTAAGTACATTCACATGTACATCCATGCATACATAAATGATAATGCCAAGAGCTGGTAAGGATGGGGAGCATCTCTCACTTTCATGCACTGCTGCTCAGAATGCAAAATGGCACAGCCAATCTGGGAAACATTTTGGCAGTTTCTTACTAAGCTAAACATGCATATACCACTCCTGTGGTAAGAATGGACTGACCCAGCCATCCCATGCCTACACATTCACCCTGGAGACATAAAAACTTATGTTCGCGCAGAAACTTGTACACGATGTACAGCTGTTGGATCCATAACTGTACATTTTTGGAAACAACCCAAATGTCCACCAACAGGTGAACAGATAAACTGTGGTACACCCATACAACGAATGATTACTTAATGAAGACACGTAACAATACACACAACAAATTGGATGGTTCTCAAGGGAGTTATGCTAAATGAATAAAAGTCCATTTCAAAAAGTTATATACTATATGATTCTTTTATGCCATTCTGAAAAGGTCAAACTCCAGTGGCAGAGAAGAGATCAGTGGTTACCAGGGGTTGGATTAGGGGAAAGGTTCCACTTAAACTATGTAACAGCTTTGAAATTGTTCTCTGCTCTGACTGTGGAGATGGTTACAAGAATCTATACGCGTGCTAAAACTCACAGAATTGTACATCTTAAAAAAAGTCAATTTTAACTGGAGGGTATTATGCCAAGTGGAGTAAGTCAAGCAGAGAAAGACAGTTATCATATGGTTTCACTCATATGTGGAAAATAAGGAACAGTGCAGAGGAGCATAGGGGAAGGAAGGGAAAACTGAAGGGAAAGAAATAAGAGAGGAAAACAAACCCTATGAGACACCTGACTTCGGTAAACAAACTGAGGGTTGCAGAAAGGGAGGTGGGGGGGTAACTGGGCGATGGGCAATAAGGCGGGCACGTGATGTGATGAGCACTGGGTGTTACATGCAACTAATGAATCACTGAATAGTATATCAAAAACTAATGATGTACCATACATTGGTTAATTGGATTTAAATTTTTAAAAAAGTCAATTTTACTTTATATAAATTTTTAAAAGTCTTTTTTGATCACATGTCAAACTTTCCTAAGTTTGTAGTTTTCTCATGCAAGTGTGTGTGGTTTTGTGTGTGTGTGAGTGTGTGTGTGTGTGTGTGTGTGTGCATTTTGTCCCTGTGTGTCATTCTCCATTCATCTGTGCAACCACCAATAGGAGATCCTTCCAGTCTAATGGAAGGAACACATGCTTTGGGGGCAAATCATAATTTGAATTCTTGCCTCCCAAATTTATTTAATTATTAGTTACCTACTATATGCTAGGTATGTGCTGGGTTCTAGGAATAGAAGGGCAAATGAAATAGATGTTTTGACAACAAGACACTTAAAATCTCATGATGAATTCAAACAGTAAGCAGATGAACATGATAATAGATAAATAAAATGGTTATAGACTGTTAAGCGCTACCCAGAAAATAAGCAGGGTGATGAGCTAGAGAAGAGTGAAGGGACATTGAGACCTGTAGGATGACCATGAACCATCCATGCAGAGCCCTGGGAAAAGAGGCGTTTTTGCTGTAGGGAGCAGTGAGTGCGAGGGAGCAGAGGGGCGAAAGTCTGGTGCATTCGAAGAACAGTAAAGATGTCAGTGTGGCTGGAGTGCTGGGAGGAGACAGAGAGGCTGCCGCATCATGGAGCCTCAAAAGACCATGGTATACAATCTGGCTGATTTTCATTGCAATGGGCAGCCATTGGTTTTTGTGGTTGTTTTTTGCTTCTTTAAGCAAGGGAGCAGCCATGATCTGGTCTATGCTATCAAAGGGACCTTTGGAAAATTCTTTTAACCCTGAATCTTGGTTTCTGCATATGCCAAAGGGGAATAATACCTACCGAGCAATACTTCTGTGAGAAATGTACACGTGTGTGTGTGTGTGTGTGTGTGTGTGTGTGTGTGTGTGTGTGTGGAGAATTGTGCAGGTTATAGAAGGTGCTCAATAAGATATGAGCTTCCCTTCTCTCTATGTGTGTCTCTCTCTGTGTATGTGTACCCCTTTATTGCTTTTCTGTTAGTGTGAGCTTCTGTCTCTTTTTTCTGCCATTCTATCTTTCGTTGAACTCTGTGTGACCTTGGAAGGAAAACCTGAGCAAGTCCTCATGCACTAGCATGGTCAAAGCCTCTGGTTTCTGCTCTCTTTGCCCACTCACAGCTCAGATTCATTTTGGGTGAACCATATGAAGCAGCTGTGTTGGTAGATCACAACTGATTGAATTAGGTTGAACCAATTTCAGGGGACTGAGCTTTGCAGCACACGAAAACATGACTATCATGGATCTCGGTGGTTACTTCATTGGCTATGGATTAGATTATTTTTAAGACCCATTATGGTTCTAAATTCCATAATGAAGCCCATGCTGATCAAAAGCATAGTCTTTCTCACTGGCATAAGTGAGCACCCATCTCTCTTGCAAACTGCTTCAACCACCGACAAATTTCTGGGAGGCTCTTTCCGGAGTCACAACCCCGATATACAAAAGAGCTTTCCCAAATACTGTACTCTATATCAAAAGCATTCAATCCTTGTTATCTTTTTTTTAAAAGATTTTATTTATTTATTTGAGAGAGAGAATGAGAGAGAGAGAGAGAGAGAGCACATGAGAGGGGATAGGGTCAGAGGGAGAAGCAGACTCCCCGCTGAGCAGGGAGCCCGATACGGGACTCGATCCCGGGACTCCAGGATCATGACCTGAGCTGAAGGCAGTCGCTTAACCAACTGAGCCACCCAGGTGCCCCCTTGTTATCTTTTTATTAGGCAAATTTTATGGTTTCATTGCATGAACACTATTTCTATCACTTCCTTGAGGATAGGCTTGATAGAGGGTACAATAGAATTAGAGAATCAAGTCTAACAAATTCAGTCAGTTGATAAAGTTCTAGTTTTCATGTTCAATTTGAGGCACCTAATTTATGATTCCTTGAGGATAATGTGTAACATCTACACAATGCATTTTGAACAATGTTTTTTAGTCCACTAATCAGTTGTTTGAAATAGAAATCTATTCTCCACTGTTTTCTAAGCAAAGCCAAGTTACTTTATCTGTCCGTGAGCAAGAACAACATTATTGTGCATTAGCTGAATGTTGTCCTACAACGTTGAAGGTAGGTGTATATATGGTACTATAGTTTAGCATGACAAAATAATGCTCGACGTCATTTTGGCAAAATAAATAAACAAACAGGTAAAAATTTAAAAAGTTACAGATCCTGAAAGCTCATTTCCTGAAGAGCAGATTGCAGCTCCTTCCCTTTTCTCCTGCCCTGTGCTACATCTGCTTAACTCCACATCCCAAAGCACCGACTTTCCCCAGACAGGTCAGTTAAGCAGGTCATATTCATTTCCGAAGGGTTTTCATTACCACCATTATTAATCTTTCCCCAGATCCTCATTAGGAGATAAAGCAGATATCAATACAAATAAATATGCCACTTATTTATTCATATCAAAGCTCCTTTCTTCTCAGCAGGAAGTGAATTTTGGCCTCAGTCTCCAATCTCCCATTAGTGATGAATCAAAGGACTACAGCAAGGAGAGCTTGAAAATATTAAGGTTTAGGAGGCCTCATGGGCCCGGCTCTCCTCTGCTTTTTCGACTGACTCTTTCTTTCTTTGGGATGTGGTCATCGAGCTCATTATTAAGTGCTGAGGTGTTGCATGGTGGGAGTTCAGAGTGAAGATCAGTGACACAACAAATATGATGATTTTTTTTAAGGCACCCTCTTCTTAATCCAGTCAATAACAGCTTTAATGTGATCTTGTGATGCAAAGTTCTGCACATTGCTCCCGGGCTCTGTTTAATCACGTCTCCTCTTCCTATTTGAGTTCTCATGGCCGAACACTGTGCTGCTAATCCCCCAGCAAAAGGAATTGTTTTATATTGTCTCAAATTGCTTTGCAAAGACTCAGTGTCTCCAGCCTGCCCGTAAACTAAAATATCATTGCCCAAACCCCTCAAAGATTCTTCATCCTTTCACAAGAGAGAATAAATACCTTTTATGTGTCTAATACCCCATAGTTACAGGGCATGGTGATGGTAATGGGTTGTGGGATTCACAATATCCTAATAGAAAAAATAGAAACTGTTTTGAATTTCAAACCCAGAGAAAGAAATGAAGACAAGGTAGAACATGTCAGAGATTGCTACAGCCTGTAGGACACTAAAATATTGGATAAAAAATGAAAACTTCAGCCTGCTTTCGTGATGTTCAGCTGGTAGAGTGCTGATGCCCAAATGGGACGGGAGGTTAGGAACGCAGAGTCATACCCTTTATGGAGACAAATCAGACCAGGTCAGGACCCCAAAGACTAGCTATAGCCACTGGTTCCTAAGAAAGAAGTGATTCCAACCCACAGCCTTTGTGCATTGAGAGTAAGCACTCATTCATGCCATCCATTCTGTTTTTATATTTTTGCATTATATCCACATATCCACCTACGACTCTTAGTTCCTAAGCCTCTTTGTTCCTTCAACAAATAATGTGTTCCACTTTGTCCTCATTTGAGCACATGGTTTGAAATAATTTACTCAGCTTACTTATAAATTATTCTGGGTCTAATGTTTCTGCCTGTTCTTCAAGAGGAGAATTTCTGACCTTTCTCAGAGTTTATCTTTCCTACCATAGATAGTTTCTGTGCATTTTCTTTTTCTCCCTTCACCATAGGGACCCAGCAATTTTAGTATTGAGGTATTTAGAGGGTTCCTCCTCCCTCCACTTAGAAGGAGTGATTTTAAGTGAATTATCAGATTAGCCTTATTCAATAAAGCTTCCCAAATTCCAAATCCCCCTTTTATGTCCACCATTTTAGAGTTGGCCAGTGGCCACTCAGCAACCCATGGCCACACATCCATGTGCAAGGAAAGACACTAAAGCTGGATAGGAATAAAGGAAATTCATTTTTCCTCGCAATGATGTGACATGTTTGTGGCAACCGTTTTGGAGAATATGGAGAAAACTGGCAATCCTTAACTCCGGGATAATTTTACTGCCTTCAGTTTCTTAAATAATTCAATGGCTTTCTTTGCTTGAACATCAACATATATAACGAGGGGAAACTTGAGGCAGCATCAGGGCTAGATTGGTAAATTGATTGTGTTCTCCAAAGAAAAGCATCAGACTCTAGAAAAACAAACAGTGTAGCGAGACAAGCTTGAAAGTTCACAAGCAATATGGATGCTAATATATCAAGAAATACACCTTAAATTTCTATTTATTTCCCTAACAGATTTCTAAGTTATCTACAACCATTCTTGTTTCACATGAGAAGTTTAAATTAAAGCTATGTGAATATTGGACACGAGATAATTATTTGGGAACATATTTATGAAAATAAGATTACTTTTTCAGGGTTTTAGTTCGTGATTTTTCCTTCAAGGTTTGACAACTGACTAATAATAATGCCAATAAACACCAACAATAACGTATTTGTCATTCCACTATAATAGCTAAGTGGAAGCAATTTTAGCTAAACATGATCATCTCTTGAAAACAAGATTTGGAATGGCGAGAAATGAAAAAAAGTTTCACGTTTTCCCTAATAATGGGAAAGATTATTTTTGAGACCCAAAGACAACATAAGTTGTTTTGAATTGGGTTTCATCTCATTATTGATATATTTTCATTTGCTGAACTGCAGCAGAGTTATGATCTTCTCTGGTTTCCTGTTGAGAGTTTTATCTTTCCATTTTTATAGTGTATGCTTTTTCAAAAGAGTAAACTTCCAGAGCAATTTGTTTAAGAAGATACAGCTACTGAATATCAAGATCGCTGAGAAACTGTTGTGAATACAATACAGCTTTTTCCTGAGAACAAAGCTTTGTCCTTGGCTCTTCACCTCTGATAGCATTTTGGAGAATTTGGCTCAAGGCTGCTATGCACAGTTGGGTAGGTTGTTCACTGCACAAGGGCATCTGGCCAAGAGATAAGGGGGCTGAAATCTGGCCCATGCTTCACTTGCACAGCTGTGTGTCCTGGTATTGGGCTGCATCCACCTGGAGGAAGGAGTGCCTTTTCCTAATTCTCAGGCGTTTATGCACTCATGGCAGCCTTTATTTAGCTTGGCAAAACTCTCACGTGTTAAGATAAATTTTTGCTCTGTAAGGTGCAGAGAGAAGAGACTGCCTCCACAAGCAAGATGTGGGATTGTAGGTATGGAAGGAAGAATTCCTCGTAGTGAGGCAGACCTAGCTCTCGACCTCAGGCTAAGCCAAAACTCCTTCCAGACTATTTCCTTATCAGTAAGTTAGCTGTAATAATGTTTATATAGCAAGGTAAAGTGCATCCTATGCTGGCTGGTAGTTAACAGACCTGCAGGGCTTCGTGGTAGTTGTTGTGGTTGCTACTGCTACTGTTTTATCATGCTGTGATGAATATCTCTTCCTTCCCCCCACTTCCCAGTTAGGATTGTCCCTCTGCCAGAATGAGCTCTCCCATACATAGATGTGCAGCTAGAACACTCGGAAGGCAAGGACACAGCTCCACCCCACTCTGTCTTCTGTCTGCCATCCATACACTAAGATAGGGAGGCAGAGCCTTTGACTTTTCCCCAGAGAAGCTAGGATGTGCTACAGAAGAGCTGACTTCTCATCCTGCACTAGTGTTCTCAGGCTGAGAGGAGTCTGTGAACTGCTATAATGATGGGAAATATTTGAGGGTTCGTGAGCCTCTGCAGTTCTGTGAGGAGTGGGTCTCTAGCATTTGCTCCATTCTGAAAGTGCCTCCCACCCCAAGGTCAAAACCTGCAGCTCTGGACTCACGAGACAGGGAAGGAATCAGGGAAGATTCGTTCTCTCTTATTCCAGGAAATGGAGTTCTGATCTGGAATGAATGTGTCAAGAACTGCCCTCTCCAGCGCTTTGCCTCCTATTTATCTCTTTCTATAAGACTTGGGCTGTCCAACTAAGGCTGCTGGTTCTTACCAATGCAGGGTAATCGCCCCTAACTTGAGCTGAAGCAAATACTTGGCATACAGTGTCAACAGTATCAACTGCTGCTTTCTGCGTGTGCGGTTGGTCCTCTGCATGGATCCTTAATCTCTACTATCCACTTTCTCTTCCTAGATACTTACTTACTTCTTCCACTTGGTATATCCATTCTCCCTCAGTTCTAACTGCTAGAGTTCCAGATCTCAGCCCTGGCTTAGGAATTGTGCTCCATGCCTGCCACTGAGACCAATCTCCATGCTTGCCCTCTGCCCACTCTGCTTCCTGATCTCACGGTTCTAATTCTTTGCCTTAGTCTCCTGCTCCAAGCACAGGCTTTTAAAATCAATCATGTTATTCAGCAATACATTCCAATAACCACATTTCCATTCTGGGATTGGACAATAGGTTATTGAGGCCTGTAGTTTATGATTCATCTTGGCTTCTTCCCCATACCTCAACTTGAATTGCAGTCTTGGTGAGCCAGACAAGGATTTAAATGTCCTTCCAAGAAAAAAAACAAAACAGTGTAAGTAAGATCAGAGGTTTCAAATAAAGCAAATACACCTGCTTGATCTTGGGGCAAGCCCCTGCATCAAAGAACCGTGTGTTATATGACCCGTGTTCGTGGATCTGCCCTCACATTCACTTCTACCCTGTGAGTGGAGCACTCTACTACTGTACATTTTTATCGCTCTTCTCTGCCCCTCCTGCATTTTCAACAAGGATTACATTTATCTTTGCATGGATGTTCTGCTAGCTCCTCACACTCAAAATGTCCAAGCCCTCAATTCACTGTCTTCTTCCAAAATGACCCATACGCTCAGATACATTTTCACATTATTGTCAGAACAATCTTTCCAATATGCAACTTTGATATAGTTGTTGGCTACCCCAGAAAGTTCCAGTAACATTCTATTCCCATAGAACAA
The DNA here is from genome assembly GCF_037043125.1 of Eumetopias jubatus. NCBI lineage: Eukaryota > Metazoa > Chordata > Mammalia > Carnivora > Otariidae > Eumetopias > Eumetopias jubatus. The sequence goes on along the minus strand of NW_028274809.1, from coordinate 180,604,740 downwards.
ATTCCCACAAAGTGAATTCTATATCCCTTCCCGCAAAAGGAATTTTCATCCAAACCTCTTCCGATCCTATAGAACAAACTCCAAACTTCTCAAGATAGCATTTGAGACCGCAGTCTACTTTCGGGGGGGAGGACCATGCTTTTGCCAACCATAACTTGGAAGGATGCTCTTCTTACTGAATGTACATTCCATGGCCATTCATAAATATCAATGTATCTATATAATTTAATGACACACCTATATAACTTGCTGCTTTCTGGCACCATGCATGGCCCACGGAAGATGCTTAATAAATATCATTTTATTTCCTCATACCTGTGCCCTGAAGACCATTTTTCAATATTTAACTCCAACACAGAATCTTTGATTTCTATTTCTATTTATTATAAATATTTTTATATTATAATATGCTGAATGTTTGATGACCATGGCTTAACAACCACACGGCTTTTTTTTTTTTTTTTTTTTTTTTTGGTCTGAGGTCCATTTTCTTCCTCTGATAAACATATTATTTGCTCTCCTTGTTTTTCTTTAACTGTGTTTGCTTAGAGTACAGAATAGCACTGGAATCTACCATCCATGTTTCTGATATGCGCTGGAATTAGGCATCTCACAAATCCCATTAATATAAAGCAAACCTTTACCTCTGGCTGGTGAATCTCCAGAAATTGGGGATGGGTAGGGGGCCAGCAGCAGCTGGTCTAAATAGCACCAATTCTGACAGCCTTGCTGAATTTCACTTCCATCTTGGGTCCCTCTCACCTTGAGGAGAGTGGCCTGCACCTGTATCTTGGCTGCAGATGTGTGCTACTGTCCATATACAACTCTGGCTAATGCAGGAACCCAATGGTCTTCCCTTGCAATCCCTTAGCAAAGCAAAGCTGAAACACCATGAAATAAAACAAACAATAAAGACTTCACCAGATACAAAAGAGCAACAAAAATACAACAAAGAAAGAACAAGAAGCCTAAACTTGGTCATGATTGTACCCTATAGACTTGTGGTATTTCCTAGTTAGTACTTCATTGTTGCTGTTCATTGCCCATCCTTGTTGGAAGCAGAAGTTAAGGGCAAGATGGTCTCCTTGCCATCCACACACACACACACACACACACACACACTAGATAAATTATATAAATTGTACTTCCTGGTAGTCTTGTCTAAGGTTGATGCTTAATCTCTTGAGGACTTTTGTTAGTCAAGTTGGGGTTATGAGTTTCAAAAGCAATCATGTCAAGATCTTCTCTAACTGCATGAGAGAGGATGGAATGCCGTCTGTGTAACAAGACAAAGATGCCAGCATCTCGGGAGGCTTGGCACCTTGATAGAGGAAGCGATGAACATTTGTTTATTGCAACATTCCTAAAATGCACATATGCTCTCTGGGATTTGGGGCTGGAATCATTAGGTTTCTACTCCCTGAACCCCTCAGCCGTTTTTGGTCTGCTTATCTTATACTTCTGTGAATAGTTGAGTGATTACCTCATTAGAATGCTTACCTAGGTTTCTTGAATTCTTTCAAAAGCTGAACCCTGCTTTCAATAAACAAGTTGCCCTCGCTATCTGAAAGTAGTATGTTCCTATGAAAACTTTCATAAGTGAAAATGGCCTGAAATGAAGAAGCAATTACCACTAATTTTCACAGGAAAATTTTTAAGCATTCCTAGATCTGAAAAATCACCCCTCTTAAGCTTTTCTGATACTGTAGTGCATATCTTGCTAATGGATGTACAAAATAAGTCAACATAAAGCACAGATGCTCACAGACTGAAGTTCAAAGCTCTGGCGGCTGGATGCCCAGATGCGGAGTGTGGTTCCCAGGGAAGGAGCCAGGTGGCGCCATGCTGGGGGCTCTTCTCAGAGGGCGTGCTGCCTCCATAGATGCTCACCAAAACCTATTTTCCTGTTTGGCCTTTTTTTTGTAAAAGTGAAAATCCTCTTCGGATTTCTTTTGGTTAATGAAGACACGTACCCATGTAAGTCTTTTCGTAATGCAGACTTTCGAAAAGTGGGGCGTCCATGTATCCTTGGAACTTGCTGATCTAACCAGCCATTCTGCCAATGGATTCACTACCATCTACAGCACGGCCTTCCTTTCCGAGACATACTGACCAAGCACATGTCATCTCATCCAGTCTACTCTTGACAGCGCGACCAGAACACCTGCAGAAAAGCTCCCTAACTGATGACCTCAGATCCTAACTGAAGCTTGATACAAGTGAGTACTGTTTCAAACTTCTATTAACTCCTGACCATTATGACACAATAATCAATCAATCCATAATTCAATACCAATCTGTTGAGTACTCACTGTGCCACAGAATCTACTCGGTTTTTTTCCCCTAATATCTCCTATTTCATCCACACCAAGAAAATCACGCACTCTTTGTTTTGCATTAGTTTTTTACATAGTGTGGCAAGCAAATTGTTGCCTTATAAAACCACGACTCCTATGAAGTAAATATAATGTTCAATCCAGAATCCCTTACTCTGTAAGGCAGGTGTGTAAGGAAAACAGGAAAGTGTTAAGTTCGACTTATAGCTAAGTGTCTCGTCATTTAAAAAAATTAAGACTAAGCCAGCATTAAAATGACACTAAAGAGAAATTGTTTGAGAATTGCTAAATGACAAAAAAAACACAACCAGGAACCATTTTCAATTAATAAGTTCATCTACTGGAGTTCCAGTTTGGCTTCTACAAACAACTGAACTGCATTGGGAAGGAAAGCCAATATTTAGAGCCAATAGCTGTGTGCACACGTAGTTCTGGACAATTTATTATTCTGTACAGTAAATGGCTGGCCCATAATTCACAGGCTGAGAGTTAATGAGAATATCTGTCCTTAATACCCATAAGAAAGATAAGGACCGGCATAATGTGGTTTATCCAGTACTTCTCAGCCCTTCAAGGGCAGGAGTGAAAGCTTCTGACAGCAAAATGCAACAAGAAATATTGTACTGACCTACAGACTTCCCTCTCTCCCATCAAACCAATCCATGTGTACAGGCATTAAGGAACAATTCATTGTGAATAACTATTCCTAAATAACTAGATCCTTTATAATTGCTGGCATAATTAACTTAATGATATAATTGTGTTGTTCCAAATAAGAAAGGGGTAGAGTAGAGAGGATAATTTATTTCTCCGTCATAACTTAGCTGGCAAAACTAGAATATATAAACTTATATAATATTACAGAATTGCATTCAAAACCATATTTAAAATATATATCCTATATATATTCTCTTCAAAACTATATAAGCATCTGTCTCTATTATCTATCTATACATATGCACATGATACATAATATACATACACATATATTACACAGAGGGAGAGGATAGGAGTGAGAAACAAATTAAACAGGGAGAAAGTCCCCCAAATGACTAATTGTTTATCAGTTTATCTGATTTTATTACCAGCCTTTAGAAAGTAAATATATGCTGGGGGTTTCATCAGAGCAGTAATAAATATTAATAATTACCAATTGACTACAGGTTTTAAATGGTCCTTCTAAAGCCATGTGTCAGCAATACTGTGTTCCTAGTAAGTGCAGAATGGATGTCTGCATTAACGGCTTCTTCTCTGTGTGGGTTTTAAAGTCAGGGATGTTCTCAACGGTCTATCCTAATGGCCTCTAACTCTCTCTGCTATTTCCTTGAAGGCAGTTAAATGTCTTGTAAAGAAGATGTGTTACCACTCTGTGCTGAAATGAACCTACCAAATGCCCCGCCTTAAATAAAGGCAGACTCGTGTGCGTGTGTGTGTGAGAGAGAGAGAGAGTGTGTGTGTGACCGTGCCTGTGTGTGAGAGAGTGTATGTGAGTGTGTGAGTATGCATGTGTGTGTGAGAGAGTGTGTGTGCGTGAGAGTGTGTGTGTGGGGGAGAGGGTGTGTCTGTGTGAGAGGGAGAGAGAGAAAGAGAGAGAGTGTGTGTGTGTGTGTGTTAAGTCAGGTACCCGATTGTGAGGAGTTCGGCAGGACCAGTGCTCACGGACCAGCAGCATCAGCACGCCCTCAGAGTTTGTTACGGCTGAAAATTCTCAGGTCCTTCCCATTGTCAATCTACTAAATTGCTGGAGGGGAGCCTGGGAATCTGTGTTTACAAGCTCTGCAGGTGATGTGTTTGCTCACTGAAGTTTGTGAATTATTGGTCTAGAGTTTTTCTTGACTCAATATTGTGCTGTGAACAAAGTGGGTATAATCAAGCAGCTGCCAGAGACTTCATAATGTGATCGCTGGCATTTTAGATTTTATATAAATGGTCCACAGGATCCATGGCGTTGCTTGGAAAGCATTGGAAGAGTTTGATATTGCCTTTTATGACGGACATGCTCATGGGATCCAAAAAAGTAGAGTGGTATTAAGAGTCTTTTTGTCCCTCTCCTGCATTGTGGCCTACGTGGCAAGAAATAATTCATTTTCTTCTGAGTTTAATCACACTTCAGTCAGACTACAAGAAACAGAGTTTGAGTATTCATATTAAAATTCTATTCCCTCAAACAACTGTGTCTGAGGAGAAAGGAAGAAAATGCCAGATAAGAATACAAAAGTGACATGGTCGGAGTTTGTGCTCATTTGCTATGAAAGGCTTATGTATCTACTTAACTGTATTGCCTGCAAAATTCAGGCCCCACATCACTGTTGGCAATTACGTTCCTACATGATCAACTGGCTGAGGCAGTGACACTGAGCGTGCTCCATTTTGCATAGGCAGTGTTCATTCCCCCTTGCCCTTAATCTGTTGTCTCAAAGGCAGTCAAGAGTGGTGTCTGCATGCCGAGCAAGTGTGACCTACCTTGCAAGCATCGGCAAGGGAAACACAGAGAGGGTGTCGAAGCTAGTGATTGGAAAAATCATGACAGCCTTCTCAAGCTGTCGGAGAAGAGGATGAGAATCTAAGACTCTACTCTGTCTGCCCGAGTGAGAAGAGAGAAAAGAAAACAAGGTACGAAGTGACCTTGGAGAGGTTTTCCTTTCCAGTCCCTGGGCTCATCCTTCTTGGCTAAAATGGGAGAGAAAAATATTAAGGCTTCTAACTGAGGCAGAAGAACAAGGATGTTGCCTCGTTTTTTTAATTTTTTAAAAATTTTAAAATGATTTTATTTATTTATTTGACACACACACACACACACACACAGAGCACAAGCAGGGGGAGTGGCAGGCAGAGGGAGAGGGAGAAGCAGGCTCCCTGCCCAGCAAGAAGCCCGATGCGGGGCTCAATCCCGGAACCCTGGGATTATGACCTGAGTTGAAGGCAGACGCCCAACGAACTGAGCCACCCAGGTGCCCTGATGTTGCCTCATTTTTAATACTAGCTCCTTGGAAGCCCCTTCCAAGGACTCTAGGTATCCTTGGTTCTAAGCCAGGCCTGGGTGAGGGCTATCTATTCAATAAAGTTGTGTATCTGATGCTTTTCTTTTTTTACTTCTAGCTCAGGGTGTGTACAGTTTCTTGCCTGCTTTGCCTTAATTTCTGGGCTGATGGAGGTTTTGTTAATATGTGAATGTGGCTGGCTTCATGCCGCAACCTGAGATCCATAATTTCTCCACCCCGACCCATTTCACATGGCTTCAGCCACCATTTACCACTGAATACCACCCAGACTTCCAATGGGCAGAAATTTTATCAAAATCCACGTTTGCCACAGTGTGCTCACACCCAGCTTTATTTCAGGTTCGCAATTTAAGATTTCATCAGCTTGATATGGAAGCCTCACACAACGTGTGTAACAGGTTACAAATGGGCAACAGTTTGTGGGTTTTTTTAATTTTTAATTTTATTATGTTATGTTAAACACCATACATTACATCATTAGTTTTTGATGCAGGGTTCCATGATTCATTGTTTGCGTATAACACCCAGTGCTCCATGCAGTACGTGCCCTCTTTAATACCCATCACCAGGCTAACCCATCCCCCCACCCCCCTCCCCTCTAGAACCCTCAGTTTGTTTCTCAGAGTCCATAGTCTCTCATGGTTTGTCTCCCCCTCCGATTCCCCCCCCTTCATTTTCCCCTTCCTGCTATCTTCTTCTTCTTTTTTAACATATAATGTATTATTTGTTTCAGAGGCACAGGTCTGTGATTCAACAGTCTTACACAATTCACAGCGCTCACCATAGCACATACCCTCCCCAGTGTCTATCACCCAGCCGCCCCATCCCTCCCACCCCCCACCACTCCAGCAACCCTCAGTTTGTTTCCTGAGATTAAGAATTCCTCGTATCAGTGAGGTCACATGATACATGTCTGTCTCTGATTGACTTATTTTGCTCAGCATAATACCCTCCAGTTCCATCCACGTCATTGCAAATGGCAAGAATTCATTCCTTTTGACGGCTGCATAAGATTCCATTGTGTGTATATATATATATATATATATATATATATATATATATATATACCACATCTTCTTAACAGTTTGTGTTTTTACAACTCCCACCCCACCCCCAGGAAAGCCATTGTTTCATAACTGCTCAATATCACATATTTTCCCAGAGTAACGGTAATGAGAACGAGCAGACAGAGCTTTGGTCAAATAGACAGAGACACAGATGATCTTCATTTTCTTAAGCCTTAGGGCGGGGTGCAGTGTTAGTCATAGTGCTGTGCTAGTCACAGTGTACCACATAGAGGAGTCTGTGGGGATTGTTTGTTGAATGAATTGTTGAAATCTTTGTTGGATGCTTGGTACATAATTAGCAAGGAGCTGTAGCAGATGTGAAATGAGAAGAGCATGGATAGGACTTTGCCGTCGGGCTGAGGATGCCAGGAACGCAAGCAACAGTTAACGGTTATTTATTAACGATAACTCAGGAAAGTCGCTCGAAGCCTTTAATGAATAGATGGTAAAAAAAAAATAGGGGAATAATTATACTCTGCATAAAAATACACTAAAGTTACAAATGCCTAAGGCACTTCATTCGTGGATCGTCTCAGCTCAAAAGCTGTACCACACTGTGCCTGTAATTAGCAATATTGTATTGAATGCTTAAACATTTGTTAAGAGGGTATCTCTTGTTAAGTGTCCTTACCATCATAAAAATAAATAAATAAACAAACAAACAAATGTATGTATGTTATTCATAACAATTAATTTTAAAAAAAGCAAGCTACTGCTGGAGTGAGTTACACCTGTGTGCTAAGTATCTACATCAGTAGGGATCTAAGGAGACAAAGTTAGCACATAATTTCTGGCATGCAACTGGAAGAGGTCTCAAATAATCTTGTCGAAGGGCAAACATCCTAGCAGGGGAGGGCCTTGTGGTCATAAATTGTATTTTGGTGACAAAGGGGGGATTATTTTCATCAGAAAATAAAAAAAAAAAAAAGACCAAAGCTGGTGCAAGGTTACCTTGGAAATATTTCTCGGTGACACCCCAAAGGAAGCTTATCCTTAGAGAAAGCTGCAATTCTTTTGATGGATTACAAGCGGAAGGATTCCCCTTAAAGATGTTAGAGACTTTCCAAGTCCCACAAACAATTAGCTGCAATCGTGTAATCAGTCATCTCCAAATGTTATCCCACCTAGGCTCATAAAACTTCTACTTAATGATTTTGTCAGGCAACTCTACCCACGGGAGTTTCTGCCTGAAGAAAGTAGTGGAGCAATAGACATATGCTAAGAATCTTCCTAGTGAAGGGACTGAAATAACAAGCAAAAGACAATTAGCACATATAATCAGCACTTTGGAAATTTGCCGCCTTCGAGGTTTTAAAATTCCCCTTTTAAAGATTCAGATTAACACCATACTGTCACATTTACTTTTCAAAGGGATATAAACAGAACTTTTGTGTTATATGATTTTCGTTTGTAAACTGAGGTTCATAAATGTTTCCCATTGGATAATTAATTGCTGCTCTTTCATGTAGGTAGCAGGAAAAGAAAGGAAATTCTAGTCTCTGTGATTTTAACATATATTTTTCTTAAAACCTCCGGGCTCCAAAAAAAAAAAAAAAAAAAAAAAAAGGAAAGGAACAGAGACCAACTTGTAGTTCTGACTGATTGACGATAGATAGGATCTACTGCTGGCTTATGCTCAGAATGTGTACCTGGAAATTTGGAAGAATTTGCCTCATACAATCAAACAAAAATCACTTGCTACCCTGATTTCATTAACTATAATAGCATTTATTACAGTGTCATTTCTACATCTCAGATGAAGCTTTTATCTCAAAATAGAATGTGTCTTCCTCTCTTTCTGAGACCTGTTTCATGGTGAAACAGCTGCCTACACTCATAAAAGAAAAAAAAAGCTCTTTAAAACTCGGAGGCTATATTTAGTACACAAAGCTTTTACTGAATACATTACTGTATTCTTTGTCAAGCCTTTGGTTCCAACATACAAGGTGAATAGAAGAAAGGTACACTTTGCTTGATGAAGAGAGTGAGCAAGCGAGCCACTGCTCATGGAACCCAAGGCACTATTGCCAAACCCAAGAAAAATGCCGGAAAAAAAAAAATCACAGAATGTTAGTGCCAGAGGGATCTTACAGTCATCTCCTGGAAAAATTACTAAATGCCGGTGCAGGAGGGCTCTTAGATTCACCTAATGCAGTCTTTCCACTCTAGAGATGAATAGATTGAGGCGGAAGCTGAGAAAGATAATGCGTTGGCTACTGTGTGTTTGAAATATGGCTAGTGCAACTGAGAGATGAATTTTAAATTTTGGTTACTTTAAGTTCCAACTTCAATTTCAGTAGGCTCATATGGCTAGTGGCTACCTGTCGGAGACAGGTCGGAGGCCCTTTCTAGATCTTTCTCTTCAACTGGGTTTAAAGTCCTGGCCAAGGGGTTAAAACTCGAGTTAAAAAAAGACAAAACTCATTCAAAACTAATGAAATCCGATGTACTATATGCTGGCTAACTGAACATAATAAAAAAAAAAGGAAAAAAAATTAACGAAATCCTCAAGACCTTTTGAAACCATCTGCGAACATGACAGGCATTCCCAGAGAAAGCGATCAAGGAAACAAAGACCTAAAACACACAAACACATTTGTGAGGACTTAAATTCTGCCCCACAAGGTGCACAAAGGGTGACAAAGAGCCAAAGTGGTCCCCGAGACCAGCCAGGGAACATGCTCCTCATTCTGACCCCTCAACCAGAGGGAATTCTGCCTGAACGGACATGGTGTGAAGGAAAGCTTGTTGAGATGCAATCAAGGCTGAACAAAAGGGGAGCCACTGAGTAAGATGGCGAGGTTGGAAAGACCGAGAAAATCATCCTGCCCATCTCCCTCGCACATCAAGCTCAGAATCAATGCTGGGAGGTTGAGTGGGCGGCGGACACTAATCAAGTATATTGGATTTTTATCGCTATGTTAGCAAGTTGGAGTACGACCTTGGGAAGCACACATAACTGGCTATCTCACTTGCTTCGTCGGCTTCAAGAAATGGTAATGAGACTTGGTTTCAGGTGCTTGGGGAAGCGTAAGATGAAAAGTGTAAGATATCATCGTCGCTTGTTCCCTTTTTCCTTCTCTATCAGGCCATACTTCTCTCCTCAGTTAATAAGACCAATCACTTTCTAACCACAGCCTCATGTCTTGTTATAGAATCGTTCTTTGAAAACACTCAGGCTTAATGCTTTTTTTAGCTTCTTTGAAAATATAACAATTGGAGCTAAAATTAGTGTTGTTCGTGTACTCAAGAGAAAGAGCCTTACGATATTTAAAGAAGGAGCAGGACTGTGTGAGGAAGTCTGCAGAATCTAAAGAAGTAAATGTGAGTAAACGTTGAATTAAGAATAACCTGAACTCTTCTTAATTAAGGTTCAAATGATTATGATTCTGGAGGTATAATTGCAAGTTATTGTAATTTCTTTCACTTCTACTATTTTTCTGCATGCCAGAAAATATGCTTATTTTCTAACTTCAAGGTTACTTTAGAGTAATTATCTTCCAAAAGCACATTGTTGTAATATGACCTGTGTGTTACTTTCTTATCCATTTTTTTCCCCATCCACTCTTTTAGTTTCATCTATTTAGGAAACTATACAGTGCTTGCTATATATCCAACGCTATTCTTAGCACTTTACAAATGGTAAGGCTTTTACTCAACAATGTTAGGAGGTAGGTACTGTTCTTATGTCCAACTTATAGAGGAGGAAGCTGATGCCAAAGGAGATGAAGAATCTTGTCCCAGCCTGGCGGTTCCTCACGGCGAAGCTGGGGAATGAAAACAGCTGGTCTGGGTCTCTCAACCACTAGACCATGCGGCCTCATTTTCTATATATGCTTATGTCAAATTTAAAACTAGTCTTTGTAAAATTAACTGGCTTGAGAAACTTTTTAGTAGGCCACGTTTTTTTCTCCGTGTTCCTTGCTCATGCCCTGTACCCGCACTCACTTCATTTCCAAAGAGTCTCCTACACGTGAGCCATTTGTCTCAAAAAGAGCTAAACTGTCACTGGGACAAAGACCCGATGGGGAGAAAACATCAGTACCAGTGTCTGTGTGGTGTGGTTCTTTTTGTTTGTTCGTTTTGGTTTTTTTTCTTTATTGTTTCTGAAATGTATAGGACGGAAATGGAAAGATGGCGGACTACAAGCCACGGGTGGAGGAGGTCCACGTTAGACAAGAAAGAATGACAGAAGGAATAAGGACACGTAAGAAAGACACAACACCTGTCAGCTTTGCAGAGCCTTTTAAAATGTTCAGTTCTCACAGGACAGATTTAGTAAGCGTTAATTAATATTTAGAGTCAGTGATTTGAGTGGTTAAAGCACAGGTTGGCCTTCAAATAAATATACTTTATTCTCCCAAAAGGAAGCAGTCTTGGGTGAGGACGCTGAGCCAGTGAATAATCTTTTGTTAGTTTTATTCCCAGCGTGGCAAGGATAACCTGAAGCAGAGAGAGTAAGGCTCCAGCTGGAAATCCACAGACATCACCTAGGACAGAGATGGGCATGCGGGCAAACACCACCCTCCCTCTCTGTGCTGAGCAAATCCAGTGTGAAAGTTTAGAATTTGTGTCCTCACCACTGTCAATATTTAGAACGATTTTAGCACCTCCTCCACTCTCATTTGAGGGCATATACCTAACTACCTATGCATTGAAATTGCAAGCAATGTGACTTCAATCTCATTAGCTTACATATATATGCACTACATATATACAGACTTCATTTTCTTCCAGTTTTATTGAGATACAATTGACATACATCACTGTTTAAGTTCAAGGTGTACCACAAAATAGCTTGACTCACACATATTGTGAAATGATCACCGCTATCATTTTAGTTATTTAGCACCCAGCCTCTCATACAGATATGATAAAAAAGGAACAAAAAAATTGTTTTTCCTTGGGGTGAGAACTCTTAGGATCTACTGTCTTAACCACCTTCCCGTTAGCTCTTTGGCACCGTTAACTACAGTCATCATGCATGCCATCTCCTAGGCCTTAGTTATCTTACAAGGTGAAGTTTGTATCTTTTGACCACCTTCCTCCATCCCCCAACCTTTGGTAACCCCCAATCTCATCTTTTTCTATGGGTTTGTTTTTGTTGTTGCTGTTCTGTGTGTTTTAGACTTCACATACAAGTGAGAGTGAATCCCTGATATATAAAAAAAGATAATATACCATGAGCAAATATGGTTTGTCAGGGAATGGAAGATTTGTTTACCATTTGAAAATGAATCAATATAATTCTCTATCTTTTTAAATGAAGGAGAAATAGTATATGATCACCTTGATAGATGAAAAAAATAATGACAATATTTAATACCATTCATCACTTAAAAATTCCCCAAATTGCAAAGGTGGTTTTGGTAGAAGTCTTTCAATACAATTCACCACATTGATAAGCAAAAAAAAGAAAGAAAAAGTCATATATTCTCTTAAAAGATGAAGAAAAATCTGTGATAAAATTGAGTTACTCATGATAAATATCATTGGTAAGCTAGAAATAAAAGGGAACGCCCTGAACCTAATTAAAAGTAGTTCCAAAAAAAAAAAAAAAAAGAGTAGCTCCAAAAATCTAGATCAAAAACATTCCTAACAGTAAAATGTTAGAAGCAATCACTTTAAAATCAAGAGCAAGAGAAGTATGGCCACTGTCTGCTTCTATGCAGGTTGTATTCAAGGTTCTTATTTATGTAGTAACACATGGAAACCAAATTTTAAAATATAAGAATTGGAATGGGAAAAACAAAAAATGTCATCACAGATGATATAATTATCCCCACAAAAAATCCAAAATAATTAGAGATATTAAGTTAGCAGTCTGTCTAGAAATAAGATCAATATATTTAATCTATATGCCATTAGTGACGATTGAGAAAAAGTATTTTTTTAAAAAAGATATCATTTAAAATAACAATAGAAATTTATAGCATCCAGAAATCTAACTAAAGATGTAGGCCATTATGGGAACAATTTTACAACCTTATTGAAAGACACTGAAGTCCTAACTAAACGAAGAGATAGAACATATTCAGAGATAGGAAGACTCACTATCATAAGATACAATTCTCTCCAAATTTATCTAAAGATCCATACCCCATTCTTTTTTAAAGCAACTTACTTAGGTGATTCTAAATGTGTACTAAAAAGCAAAATGGCAATACAAACTATTGAAAAAGATAAACAGTTGCAAAGACTTGCCCCACAAGACCAATTGAAGGCAATAGCAATGAAAACGCTGTAGGATAATTACAGAGATATATAAAACAAAACAAACTCCAGTGAAACTGAATAGAGAGACCAGATAGATGATTTATGACACAGATAGCAACACAAATCTCTAAGAACAGAGATGCCTCTCTAAGAAGATGCTCTGGGACAATTGGTTGGTGACATGAGGAAAGAAATGAAATTTGCTTTTTTATTTTTTTAAGATTTTTATTATTTGAGAGAGAGAGAGCACAAGCAAGGTGAAGGGCAGAGGGAGAAGCAGACTGTCTGCTGAGCAGGGGGCCTGACATGGGACTCGATCCTGAGACCTGAGGATCATGACCTGAGCTGAAGGCAGACGCTTAACCTACTGAGCCACCCAGGCACCCCAAGAAATGAAATTTGAACACTACCTCTCACCCCATTCACAAAAATCAATTCTACATGTTTTAAGTATAAAAAGTAAACCTTTTAAAGCTTTAAGAAGAAAATACAGGAAAGTATCTTTGTCCCACTGTGGGTGGGAAAGCATTTTTAAAAGGCACAAACAAATAAACAAGGGTATTAATAGAAAACTTTAATAACATTCATTTAAGAACTTGTGTCATTAAGAGATATTCTAAAGATGGTGAAAGATAAGCTACAAAGGAGAAAAAAATATTTACAACATATATAATTGATAAGGTATCTGAAATATGTGCAGAAATCCTAAATGCCAATATGAAAAAGACAAATGATTCAGTAGAAAAATGAGCAAAAGATGTGAATAAACATCTCACATAGTGGAGAACATAAATGATTCAAAATGCTCAGCTGAGTTATTAATCAGAGAAATGCAAAATAAGATCATAACTGGATCCCATTTTACACTCACTAGTTTGGCAAAATAAAGGAGCCTTACACTATCAAGTTTTGGAGAGTATGTGGAACAGCAGAAAAGTTCCTTACACTGCCCGAGGAAGTGTTAATTGCTGTCAACCCATTGGAAAGCAATTTGACACTACCCTGTACCCCAAACATGGGCACACCCTGAGAATCTGCAAGTCCTGTATACAATGGTACATGCACAAGCATGTTGTAAACAACAACTATTAGCAAAATGCTTCAAATAGCTCCAAAGTCCATCCACAGAAAAAAATACATACGCAAATGAAGGTAACATGTGGATAAATCTTAGAAATGTTCATTAAAGCATCTCTAAAATGACTACATTGAGTGTAATACCATTATGTAAACTCAAAAGAAAAACAGTACAGTATTTAGGAAAACATACATATTTTTAGAACTTTTAAAAACAAGAAATGATTTTAAAAAGTCAGAGAGTAGCTACATTTCAGGGTTATGTGGGAGCAGGAAGACCACTCAGGTAGCTTAACAGTACTGGTAACAATCCTGCCCTTAAATTTATTGGTCAGCTTATGATTCTTTGTTTTTAACTTATTTGCTTCAAAATTTTTCTATATGCAAGTTATGCAAATGATGCTATATTTCTGTAATTCAGAATAATTCTATATATAGATACACACCTTAGATTGTGTGTATATTTCTTATATATATATATATAATATAATGTGTACTCCATGTAGATGCATAGAACATAACCTTCTTAAAAAGGGAGGATACAGTATACAATATGCATACAATATGTATCTCTAACCGGGAAATCAGCTTTTGTTCTTTTAAACATGATATTCAATAAAATCGTTGCATTACACCTGAAACTAATGATGTACTATTTGTTGGCTAATTGAATTTGAATTTTAAAAAATCGTTGCATTAGCTATGATTACTTCAATGCCCTGTTCTGTCCCTTGCCTCTTCCAGCTTCTGGTGGCTGCACGTCTCCGTTCTCTGTCTCTTCTCACTGGCCCTCTCATCTGCGCTTTTAAATTCCCTCTCCATTCTCATATAATGACAAAGCTGGATTCATGGCCCGTAGTCTACAATGATTTCATCTCAAATCTGTAACTCAATTATGGCTGCAAAGACCCCTTTTCCAAATAAGGTCCTACTCATAGGTTCCAAGTGGACATATTTTGGGAAGAGGGGCACCGCTCAAACCACAACAGCAGGTCACCTGTACCCATTTTATTTTAAAGATTATTTAAAAATCTGAGATAATGTTCACAACATATGATGAGGGACAAAACAGTTGTGTGATTCCCTTAATTCAAATATAGACAACATATACACAGACGTCTGGAAAGGGCATAGCGAGATTATGTTTCATTCTGTGTGTGAGAAAATAGCAGGTTTAATTTTACATTTTTCTGTGTTGTTTGAAGGTGTTTCAATGAGCCTCTAATTTTTTCTAAACACAAAAAAATTAAGCTCTTTTCTCTTTAACATTAAAATGCTATTGACATGTTTCTTTCTTATATTTTAAAATCTTCACCTACATTTCAACTCAGGTTGACAAAATTTTAAAGGACACTGATGATATTTCATCATACACTATGCCATGGCTGGCCTCCTCCTGTTGGGCAAAGCTTCCAGGCTTCCTTGAATGTCTTCATGGTGAATTGCGTCCTCTCAACAGAAAGCAGAGGGGTCGGACTCAGATTTGAGTCCAAGGCCAGTGGAGCATTTCTTCTTTTAAAAATAGCTTCTTCTTTGTTTTTATTTTTGCTTGGTCAAAGACATAAAAAGAATTTTAAAAGCATTGTCTCATTAACAATAACACTCCTGTTGATGTAATGATACCATGAATGAGTTATTGGGATGAAGTACGTGGCCATGCCTTTGTCTTCACTTCACGATTAAAGACAGACAGACAAGGCTGTGGCTTGTCAAGTCCACCCAGTAAGGAAGTGGTGGTCTAGGACTGGACCCAGTGTGAAGGCCACTGGTCCTAGGCCACTGGAGGCTACAGGAGTGAAAATGCAGCATTTCTTATAACTGCTGGTTTTCCTTGGGATTTGTGCAGAGTGAAATAGAATGGTATAGCAGCAACTTTCAAAGGATAGTAATTTTAGTTGGGCCATGTCACCATCACTTTGTGACTTTTTTTTTTTTTTTTAATCAACTGCCAGCCTTGAAATATGTGGTAACTGCCATAAGGTCTCTCTAATGGTACCAGGATAATTTAAATGTGTAAATGAAGGAATTGAGAACTTCTGATCATTTCAACTGTCTTCCTGTTAAAGTCATGGCATTTATTAGAGGCAAAACACTTGTGGGAGATTTTGCAGTTACTAAAAATTTTTTACACAAAATAATATCTTCTTTGATTTCATTATAGAATAGTATACTGACTGCCAAGAATTTTAAGTTTGATTTATCCTCATGCCCGTGGATTAGGGTAATTGATAAATCGGTTTATCAGTTTATACTCTGGATTATGATATTTAGGAATATTATGAGTTAAATAATAAATGTGGCGATATAAAGCTAAAGAGAATGGAGAGGATGAAAGATAAAAGCAGAAAACTAGAAAACTAAAAGACAAGAGAGCTAAGTAAACAAGTGTGAAATATACAGAATTTTGACCAATCTGATAAAAAGAGGGAAATACAAATAATAGAAACGTGGCATTACTATAGATGCAAAGAGGGGCGCCTGGGTGGCTCAATCAGTTAAGCGTCTGCCTTTGGCTCAGGTCATGATCCCGGGGTCCTGGGATCGAGCCCCACATTGGGCTCCCTGCTCAGCAGAGAGTCTGCTTCTCCCTCTCCCTCTGCCCTTCACCCCCATGCATACTCTCTGTCTCTCTCTCTCTCTCAAATAAATAAATAAAAATCTTTTTAAAAAAAAGAAAAATTATAAGAGAGTACTCTGCACAACCTTATGCAAGTACATTTTAAAATATACATGAAAGGGACAATTTTAAATAAAAATATAAATTACCAAAATTGAATAAAGATTTAAAATAGTTCAGTGGATGAATGATCAAAGACAAAATTAATACTTAGGCAAACGTCTATACCTAATTTGGGACTACCAACCCAGATAATTTTACAGATGAATACCAAAAAAACCCAAGGCAATGCAAAACAGCTATCTTACTTAAACTATTCCAGAGTTTAGAAAAGATGGAAAATTTCACACTCATTCTACAATGCTTATGTAATATTGACTCCAAAACTGGACAAGGAGAGCTCTCATGCACACACACATACACATATACACATGATCTAAAATTAATCTCACCTATTAAGTGCAAGAATCCTAAATAAAATGCTAACAAAGTATCTAGCAGTGTATTGGCGAATTAGTTAATATACATATGCATTTACATGTGTATATATGTGTGTGTGTAATTACATATCATTATATATATATGACAAGATTTATTAAACTGTCTATATTGTGCTTATTTTCATTTAACATGTGAAAAAATATCTTGACTTCTTATCATCTTCAACAATAGTATTTAATTAGTTGCATAGTATTCCACTGAAATCACCAATTTAAGGCAAAATAAAGAATTAATTTATTTGTATTGAACACAGAGCATATATGCAGTGGTATTAGGAAAAAAACCAAACACTTGTCAGTTACTCATTTTATGCGAGTTTGAATAAGTCCCCAAGCAGCTGCAGAATCAACTAATAATTTTCTATCTCAGTACGAGACTAAGATAGCAGGGAGAGAATGTGGGCAGTGGGAGGGAATTCCAAAGATCTGTGGAGCTAAAAGTATTTAAATGTCTGGGTTATTTATTTCCTAAACTTAGAGGTAATAGGAGAGGCAGGGAGGGGGAGAGGCCAGGAATTTGAGGGAGTGTACTGAACGCCAACGCAGAAGAAGACAAAATGGCAAGAACTCATACTGTGACAGAACGGTTAGTGCCAATCAAACTCTACTGGTTTCTCCACAAAAGTAAGAAAAAGCATGATTATTATTCATTTCACAAACTTTTTTTAAAAATTTGGGTCCAGTTGACACACATGATATGTTAGTTTCAGGTGTACAACATAGTGATTCAACAAATTTATGCATTATGCTGTGCTCACCATAAGTGTGGCTGCCATCTGTCCCCATACATCACTACCAAAATATCATTGACTATATTCCCTCTGCTGTGTCTTTTAGTTCCTTGACTTGTTCATTCCATAACTGGAAGCCTGTATCTCCCACTCCCCTTCATCCATATTGTCCAACCTCTTACCCTCCCCCCCGACAAATATCAGTTTGTCCTCTGTATTTATAGGTCTGATCCTGCCTTTTGTTTGTTTACTTTTTTTAATATTCTACTTGCAAGTGAAATCATATGGCATTTGTCTTTCTCAATCTGACATATTTCACTTAGCATAATACCCTCTAGGTCCATGCATGTTGTTGCAAATGGCATGATCTCATCTGTTTGTATGGCTGTGTAATATTCTGTTTCATACATATGTATGTGTGTATACACACCACATCTTCCTTATCCATTTGCCTCTTGATGAACACTTAGGTTGCTTCCATATTTGACTATTGTAAACACTGCTGCATAGGGGCGCATATATCTTTTTGAAATAGTGGTTTTTTTCCTTTGGGTAAATACACAATAGTGGAATGACTGGATCATATGGTATTCCTATTTTTAATATTTTGAGGAATCTCCATACTGTTTTCCACAGTGGCTGTACCAATTTATATTCCTACCACATATTCTAAAATCTAAAATTATACAGAGAAGATTAGCATGCCCCTGCACATTTCGCAAACGTTTTTAAGTTTCTACTATAAGGCAGGTAGAGCTATAGGAAGGACACGGTCACTTAATGAAGCTTGGATATCGACACTGTAACGAATGAGACCAGGCAAAACATTTATGTAAAAGAAGGCACACAAAAGAGTATATAAGGACTGCATGTGAGACATTTGCAAACTAGATTAGCTCCAGGTAGCTAAATATAAGTACATGAGTTAGACTGATTAGTCCCACATAGCCATGATTAATTAATTGGCTAGGATCAAAAGTTTTTCCTCTGTATCAATTAAATCACCGTTTCAGAACACCCTGTACTCCGGGATCGCAGGGGTGCACAGCCCTGACCCAAGCCCGCTCAAACAAGCGTTGGGGCCCCATTCCTCCATCCTTGGTGATGGGTCCAGGAGAGGATGCAAGATCCAACCAGGGTTACAAAAATCTTGTCCTGGAAGTTGTATGTGGGCTTTGTAAGACACAAGTTCTCTTTAAACTCTGCTAAACAAAGCAGTTGGAAACCTGGGGATGCCCATGGCCATCTTTCTTGCCATATGGAGAACACTTGTTTGCAACAGCAGAGGATGAAGCAAACACAAGAGTGAAAGAGACAAGCGACGATGAGGGATGGATCACGAAAAATGCCCTGCATCTTGTGTGAAGTGAGATACGCTTCAAGCCTTCCCTTTTATATGAGATAATGACTTTGTTTTTTGCATTAGTCAAAATTTCCAAATCTTGTAATCAAATACCTCCTGAATATATCTTCCCAATATCTACCCTGTTCCTTAGAGGCTTCCGTATGTGAAGAATTCACACAACAGGCTAGCATCACCATTTTTTGGTTATAGCATCTCCAGTGGCTCTGAGTCTCAATCTACTTCAAACACCCTTGGATCCTTGTCAGTATCCAGAACTGCGCACCTGTAAAATGCTATCCTTAATAACCCAAGTGCTCTTAATTGCAGAGATACACATATTTATTAGTGGCTAGATTATGAAAAATCAACAGTGACAGATTGCATAATATAATTCGGAGTTATAAAAGTTGAAAATTTTTTTTCTTATTTGGGATAGTAATATTGAAAAAAGCTCAAGTGTTCAATATGATTTCTAGCTAAACATATGGCATGTAAAATAATATATCTTGTTAATGATTTTCATTGCCCCTATTTTAAAACACATGGTATTCTTATATATTGATCAGTCTTTAACCAAAATAGACAAAAAGGGAAAACCATATCATTCTAATCCTGCCGAAAGCTAAATATAATTGATCTTTTTTTCTTCACATTTCTTTTAGCCTTATGCTTCATGTTTAGGAAGCATATAGAATTAATTGAATGTGATGAGCTACCGAAATGTTCTGAGATAGCACTGGGATAATAGAGAGGTAAAGAGCTGGGCCACTGTTAATCATAACAACATCCCACTTAAAAGCTGGAATGTATCAGCAATCTGCTGTTGCCATATTGATTTCACTTAGCGCTTCTGGATGGAACACGAGGGAGATTTTCCAATGTAGAATCAAAACAGATGGTAGGGAGGTTGGGGAAAAAATAGTCTTTCAGTATAATGGAAGTCACAGCAAATCTTTCTGAAAAATATTATTATAATTCCTTGACAAACAACTGACATAAAGCCAAAAACATCTATTGGTACCATGGCAAGAATCAGTGGCATGAGAACCTTACAGTCTTCAGTGATGTTCACTGGCTGTTTGCTTTTTATCAATGAAGTTAGACCTTGCAGGACCGGAAGTCTGACTCTCTTATAGGTGAGTTCCTCACTTTATAAATCAAATGATAGAACACCATTAATTAGATTAGAGTTTCAGGGGAAATCTTAACCTTGGAAATGGAAAATCTTCAAAATAACATTTAATTATAGAGCAAGTGTTTAAATGTTATATTTTTATAAAAAATGATCATTCATATTCATGAACCAAACATTTACAGCAATGCCTCATGATTTCATGTGAGATTAATACAGAAGCCAAAATCTTGTTATTCTTGATATTCAAAAAAGATAGAAGCCCAATATCACAGAGGAAGCACTTATGATTTTCTTTATTCTACCTAAAGCATTGGAAGTAACCAGTTTAAACTCGTTAGCCGAAAATAGTTACTCCATTCTACTTTCCTTGTGTATCTACATCCTTCCCTTACTATCCTTTCTTTGATCTTTAGAATTTGAGAGGAACTAAGGTAATTGCTATTCTATGTACTTGCAAAAAGCGATAGGCTGGTGGAAAAAAAATAGAACTTTTAGTTCAAGGGTTTTAATCCAATTCTAGTCACATACTAAGTCTTTGACCTTAGGCAGGTTACTTAACCTTTTAAACCTTCAATTCCTCATTGCAAAATTGGAATTATATCAAATAATGTTAAAGGTTATTAAGAAGATTAGATACGTAATTATATAAAAGTGCCTGGATTAGTCCCCTTACTTTCCCTCAGTCTTGGCTAGAAAATACATTCTCTCTTTAAAGTGGGAGTGGGGCTGGATAATTGTCAAGTGAAGTGTTTTGCATCTTTGAAGAGTCAAATGCATTTCTTGCGTCTAGTCCTAAGACTGGGGGACTGACTCCCTACTGATGCCTGCTTTGTTTTTTCACAAGAGCTGATTATTGATGCCAGTGGGGAAAGGCAGTTCACCCAGAAATTGCTGCTACGACGCATTGCCTGGGCTTGTCTTTCTGCAGCAACGGAAAAGTGGGCAGATGAAAGCAAGGCAGCAGGAACAGGGCCAAATGAGTAGAAGCAGAGTCCCAGAGGGAATGTGCTTCTGCATCATGGCCAGCAGCCAGATGGCTACGGGAACATGATTGGAGTCAAAGTAGGACGTTTCAGGGGCAATGTCAAACCACCTCTAGAGAGGGGCGAGCCAGAGACCTCACACATGTAATGCACTAAAATGAGTTCTGAGATACTGAATAAATATTAAGTGTAATTGGCCCATCCTGGAAATTCTCTGCCCTCCGCAAAGAGAGGGTCTTGCCTTCTTCCTGCATGCCAAAGCCAGCTCACCCAGGAAACTGTGACCCTGTTAAGGTTACTTTCATGAGTTTTGGTGCACTGCCAAAGCATAAATGTCTCCCTGCTCTACTCTGACACATAGCTCGCAAAGAAAGAGATTGGGTTCATCTCTTTTAAATGGACATGGAGTCATGTATGTCTATTGAAATGAGAAGTCACCACTTTTACACCTTGGTTGGGCACTGCCTTAAATCCTAGCATGTTTTGTCACTCCCATTGTTTTGCACTTTATTTATTTACTTTATGCCTTTTGGTCTCCTCTTACTTCCTCTTCTAGAGGTTGGTATGTAGGTTCAGTTAAGTTCACTGACGCTATCGTGTTTGAACTGGAAGGTACATTAGAATCTATTTATTTAAATTTCCTCATTTTCATAAAGGCCAAGAGATTGGGTGATCTGTAGTGGTCATATTACTAGTGGTAGAGATAGGAGGAGAACTCAGATGTTTTGAGTGATCTTTTGTACTATGAGGCAACATATCTTCTCTTGGATATGAATCACATAATTTTCTGGGCACTTAGTAGGCCTTCAACAATAAATGTTGAGTTAGTAGTTGTTCAACGAGTAATTTCCACTTAAGACATTTGATCTATAAAAAACTCGAATCCTCTGCGAAGTTGACGTCAAGTAGAAAGCAATCTGATTTATATGTCACCACCTTCTCCCTGCTTCTTTGGATTTGGGAATTGTGAAACATAGCACAAGTGAGCAGAAAGAGCTTAGATAACATGTGCTGGCAAACACAGAGGCAGCAGATTTGGTTTTGATGGACAAATATGGTCACATTTTCCCCTTTCCTCTTGGCTACCTTGCCACCTCAGAAACTTCTGCCCTCTGGACTACAGTGCATTTGCTTATGTGAAGCTGGTATTAAAAACCTGGTTCATCAAAAGAGGAAAAAAGATGATTGTCACAAGGGGAAGACTTCTGAGAACTGAAGACAAGCTGCTCCTTTCCAACTGAAAATGTCAAACACTTATTCATACGGTTCTTACCAGACTTGATTTATATGAGCAACTGCCAATCCTTAACCTCCCCCTCACACAAGTGCAATTGGGGAGCCCGCTTTTTCAGCCATTAAAATCATGTTAGTCTTGTTTGATATCCTGAATGGAAAATCATTTCTTCCCTCCATGGGGGAGTTATTGATTTGCCCTGTCATTCGCTTTAAAATCTAGTTTCTAAATATGTTTGCTGTTTACCTGTGGTGTTGTAAAAAATATGATTATTTTCCTTACGGTTTTCTAGAAGTTTGGCTTAAGAAAGTAAACATTGCTTACGATCTGATTGATAATCTGAATTCATATTTTCCAAGCCCAGTGAAAATTACAGTCTTTATGGAAAGAGGAGGAAAAAATCAAAATAAGATAAAATTTCATTTGTACCATGTTTCCAGGCAATAATGTAGCTTATATACTGAAACCTATGCATTTTCTTAAGGACTCAAATATTTTAAATTTTTTTACTTTTGCATTTCCTAGATGATATATGACTTTTACAGAAATATTCCTTAAATGGGCATTCCCAGAACATGGGAGAATTACCAGGAAAAATGACATATACATGGTTGGCACAGATGAAAAAAGGTTTTCAGTGAAAATGAAAAAAAAAAAGAAGAAAAAGAAAAAGAACAGGCTTGATCCTACAGAATGAGTCACTTATTTCAGAAAGAGAAGAGGGAATCAGAAAGCATGATTTATAGTGCCATGGTCCAATAAATCATAGGCAGGAAAGAGTTGTAAGGTACAAAATGTTTCCTGTGATATGCCTCTTCAAGCACCAGATTGATAAATCTTCAAAAATTAGTCCCTACCCCCTAATGTATATTACAACAGAGAGCTGTCTTGAAATGTCCTGATTCACAACACCTTCATTGTCAAACTAACAAAGGAAAGACCACAAGCTGTGTTTTGGGTTTATTTCATACAGTACAAGGACTAAGAGCCCCAGAAAAACTATAAAGAAACATGCCCCCATTTCCCCACTTCAAAAAGAATAGAAAGATCAGTTATTCACTAAGCAGGATTTCCACCGTCATTATGGGATTTTACTCACAGTATGGAGCACTCCTACAAGAGAAGAATAGAGGATGTTTAATGGCCGTGTTCTCCAGGGAAAGTTGGGTCACCTCAGAAGCTTTCCCTCCCAATACACATGTTCAGTGCCAAGACTGTCGAAGAGGCAGGGGCAAGTCAATACAGGGACAGTCCAAGCGAATGTTCAATATCCTCAATATTTTTAAAGCATGAATTTTTAACCTCTTAATTTTTTTTTTGCCCTCACTTTTTCCACATGAAATGACTTTCTTTTGAGACACTCTGGATGAATAACTCAGAACAAACAATGACTTGAGACAGCATAATTTAACCACTGGTTTGACTGGAAGGAGACCCACCATGTCCCCCAGGATTAGTAAAATCAGACCTGATCATCCAAGGTTGGCAGTGAAGCATGGAAAGATTGGAGGTCCCTTTGGAGCTCTCATACACATGACTGCAGCCATATGTGGAAAGGTATTACCACTTAAAAAACAAAAACAAACAAACAAAAGCCACATTTCTCTATAAAGCTTGGAGGATACCACAAATGTTAGAGGGGAACCTCCATACTTTCCTGCAAAGAGTCTCTCTCCACCCCAATGTTGGCAGTCTGAACTGGACTCCACTGGGCAAGTTGCCAGTCCTTAGCCTCCCATCAGTTAACGTCTGCGGCACTTAGCTCACAGCCTCGCAACGACTCAAGTCCATGAGCAATAGCAAAAGAGGGTGCAATTTCCTATGGAAACATGTTTCATATAGAATGTGTCTTCATCTATAGCATTTTAATAAGAAAATGAAATAAAGATCTCTAATCATAGGAATATAACTCTTTTATGAAAATAAACTCAGAAATTGGCATTTTCTAGGGGGGAACATGAGCTCAGAATTTAAAACAAACCTGAATATTCAGCTGAATTATCATGCACCTGAAACCGAGGTATTTAATTATGTGTTCTTGTTCCTTTAAAATGTGCAGGAGCTAGAAATCTTACAGCTACAGGGAACAGAATAATATGACTGCAGTGGCCTCAAGTACATTTATCATTAAAATTTGCCTGGTATATCTTTTTTCCTCCTTTCACTTTCTTTTTTTTTTAAATAATTTTTTACTGTTATGTTAATCACCATACATTACGTCATTAGTTTTTGATGTAGTGTTCCATGATTCATTGTTTGTGCGTAACACCCAGTGCTCTACGCAGAATGTGCCCTCTTTAATACCCATCACCAGGCTAACCCATCCCCCCACCCCCCTCCCCTCTAGAACCCTCAGTTTGTTTTTCAGA
The DNA here is from genome assembly GCF_037043125.1 of Eumetopias jubatus. NCBI lineage: Eukaryota > Metazoa > Chordata > Mammalia > Carnivora > Otariidae > Eumetopias > Eumetopias jubatus. The sequence goes on along the minus strand of NW_028274809.1, from coordinate 180,580,128 downwards.
GTCTATCGTCTCTAATGGTTCGTCTCCCCCTCTGACTTACTCCCCTTCATTCTTCCCCTATCTTCTTCTTCTTCTTTTTTTCTTAACATATATTGCATTTTTTGTTTCAGAAGTACAAATCCGTGATTCATCAGTCTTGTACAATTCACAGTGCTCACCATAGCACATACCCTACCCAATGTCTATCACCCAGCCACCCCCTCCCTCCCACCCCCCACCACTCCAGCAACACTCAGTTTGTTTCCTGAGATAAGAATTCCTCATATCAGTGAGGTCATATGATACATGTCTTTCTCTGGTTGACTTATTTCACTCAGCATAACACCCTCCAGTTCCATCCACGTCGTTGCAAATGGCAAGATCTCATTCCTTTTGATGGCTGCATAATATTCCATTGTGTATATATACCACACCTTCTTTATCCATTCATCTGTCGATGGACATCTTGGCTCTTTCCACAGTTTGGCTATTGTGGACATTGCTGCTATAAACATCGGGGTGCACGTACCCCTTCGGATCCCGACATTTGTATCTTTGTGGTAAATACCCAGTAGTGCAATTGCTGGATCATATGGTAGCTCTATTTTCAACTGTTTGAGGAACCGCCATACTGTTTTCCAGAGTGGTTGCACCAGCTTGCATTCCCGCCAACCGTGTAGGAGGGTTCCCCTTTCTCCACATCCCCGCCAACATCTGTCGTTTCCTGACTTGTTAATTTTAGCCACTCTGACGGGTGTGAGGTGGTATCTCATTCCTCCTTTCACTTTCAATCTTTCACTGTCCTTATGTTTTAGCTCTGTCATTTTATGTGTGTCGCTTGTAAAGAGAACAGAGCTGAATTTCGGTTTTCTTTTATTCAAACTAATATCTCTGTACTTTATACTAGAGGGTTTGGCCCTCTTATGCCTTTTGAGATTATTAATAGATTTGGAATTATTTCTAATCATTTTATTTTGTTGTTCCTATTTTTTCTGATATTACCTCTTTTTACTTTTTTTCTCCTTTTTGGCCACATTTTTTAATTCAAATTTTTAAATTCCACCCCCCCCCCCGCTGCTGGTTAGGACGTGTCACGATCTATTTCTAGTCTCTAGTAGCCATATCTAGTAACTAGGATCTGCTGAGACTAAGTGAAGCACTTTGTATTTTTTAACAGCATTGTGCTGGTATAGCTTCAAAGGTGGCGAGGCCCAATCTTCTCTAAAGAGATGTGACATGTTTTGCTAACCTTGTGAAACCAAAGAATTACAAAGAAGGCAGAGGAGCATAGGAAAGAAGCAAGTATACCCATTCTGCTCCCATACTTGGTCTGCGCTGAATTCGTTCGTTCAGCCAGCCATGTACTCAAGTGTATTCTTTGCCAAGTGCCTCTATATTGCTTGATGAATAAAACCGAATTGCTTTCTATGCAAGGGGTGCATTTCAAAGGAACAAAGACATGGTCTTCTATCTGTTTTCATCCCCTCGCTCGGTAGTTCTCAAACCTAAGTGAGCCGCAGAATCATGGGGAAGTTGACGGTCATGGGGGAAGCCTGGAGGTTTGCATTGTCAACGAGCAGCACTCTTTCAGATGAAGATGAAGCATGACCACACTTGCCTGGTCTGTCCTGTGAATTCTGGGCATAATGGTGACCCATAAATGTTTGCCACAGTGAGGTAGATAGCTGCTCTAGAATGGGGGCGGGGGAGCAGGTAGAGGTCTACATTTCCATAGACAAGTAGTTCCGATGTTAGTTGACAAGGCCGTCCTAGTGTGGTTTGCAGAATAAAAATTAATCCAAAGTAATAATACATTTTATCTTTATATCAGTCTGACTCATTTAATTCTATAAAGTTGTACCAAGAACCTAACTCTTTCAAAATCATCTCTGGCTGAAAAGCTCTCAAAATAGATTACGCCAGGTAGGACGGGAAGTGAATCTGGAATTGTGAAAATGTTGCTCAGTGGCAAGAAAAAAAAAGTACATTAGGAGAATTGCAAGACTTTAATAATGCCACATAATGTCAAATGGCAGCCAATTATACACTTTTCTAAAAGAAGGCACATTTCTGGTGGGCAGTAAATTGTTTTCCAGACAGAAAGCTACTTTTAAAAATAATAAAGAACGGATTGTTTCTCCTTCTGGGCTTATATTTCAGTCCAAAGGGAAAATGCTTAATGCTAACAAAGTGCCTTTGCTTAGCAACATCGTAACTGCTATTTCTAACTTCCCACAATAGCATGCTGGTTAGTATCTGGCACTTGTTTAATCAAGTATTGTTTCTGTCTCCGTCTGGTTGCCAGACACACTGAGTCAAATCCCTTTGTGAGCAGCTATTTGTCTGCTGTCCTAAGACTGGCCTCTGTCTCCCCTTGGAGACAGAATCTTGTTGCAGCTCAGAGCTAATCCCTGACTCTGATCTCAAGAGCCCTGTCTCTCTGGACACTACTTTTCTGCAAGTTCTCTTAAAAAAAAAAAAGTATCAGTGGAAAACACTAATTCAAAGAGAGAGATGCCCCCCTGTGTCTATTGCAGCATTACTCATCATAGCCAAATTATGGAAGCAGCCCAAGTGTCCATCTATAGATGAATGGATAAAGAAGTGGTATATACAATGGAATATTATTCAGCCATAAAAAAGAATGAAATCTTGCCGTTTGTAACAATATGGATGGAGCTAGAGAGTATAATGCTAAGCAAAATAAGTCAGAGAAAGACAATATGATTTCACTCTTATGTGGAATGTAAGAAACAAAACAAATGAACAAAGAGACAAACCGAAAAGAGACTCTAAGTGTGGACAACAGTTACCAGAGGGGAGGTGAGTTAATGGAATGAGAAAGAATGATCTAATGATGGAGAATATCACCAACACTCCTCCTTACTGACGTACATTAAATTACCATATGATTAACAGAGACATGTCCAGAGCAAAGAGTGTTGGGGGACCTCGAATGGGTATGGGCTATTTCACATTCTCGGTTCAAAATCTGTTACTCTGCCCCAACTCCCAGCTGAGACAAAGCCTTTACCTAATATTTTTTTCATTGTTTGTAAATGATCTATTTTATTGTTTTAAATATATAAATAGCATAAAATTAAAAGATCAAAATGTGTAGAATAATAAATGTTTCCCTTGCCTATTTGTCCCCCAGAAATCCACTTCCCCTCTATAGAGAAGCCTCTGTCCTCATTCACTGTGCATCCTTCTAGAAGTATGCTGTGCCCATATAAGGAATTAATAACCCTTTCAACAAATATGTATTTACCATTCAATATGTGTCGAGCACTGAATATGGTGTATATACATCAGTGAGCAAGTAAGTCAATTTTCCTTTCCTTCAAGTAGTCTACATTCTAGGGTGGGGAGACAGGCAATAGATAAGAAAAATATGCTAATTTTGTAGTCTAGTAGAAGACGGTAAGTATTATGGAGAAAATTCAAACAACAAATTGTGGTAGGGAATCTTTGGAAGGTGTAGAAATAGGTGGCAAAATTTAAGAGTGGTCAGAAAAAAAACTTCATCGACAAAGTGACATTTGAGCAGACTTGGAGGAGGAGAGGTAGTAAGTTCTGTGGATACCAGGGAAGGGCATCCAGGAAGAGTGAGTTTGGGAGCAAATAGTGGGAAGTGAAGTCCAGGTCCATAATGGACCAAATCAGCCTGCGATTTGTCACTATAATAAGGCTGGCTTTTGTTCTGAAGGAAATAGAGAGCATTGGAGGATTTTGAGCAAGAAGTAGCACCGTCTGAATTCCATTTTGGCCGGATGTCTGGATATCTTGTAGAGGGCAGCCCAAAGAGAAGCAAGAGTTGGTAGAACGCTAAGCAGGACAGTGTAGTAACACAGGCCAAAGACTGACTGGTGACTTGGACCAAGATGGCAGCAGTAGAGGGGACCAGAAACTGGCCAGACTCTGGACATACTTTGAGGGCAGAAGCAACAAGAACAGACTAAGACTTGAATGTGGGCTGCAAGGGACTCTAAGGATTTTAGCCAGCCAACTAAAAGATCAAAACTGTCACACCCGAGATAGGAAGACTGAAGAGGAAACAGGTTTGGGGGGAACGTTGGGAGGTTCAGTCTTAGATAGCCTAAACTTGAGATGCCCATTAGATACCAAAATTAGATATGCTAAGCGACATTTGGATACATTTGGATACATGAAATCGGAATAAATGTGAGCGGGACATAAAAATTTGAGAGTCAAAGGCAAATAGATGCTCTTTGAAACTCTGAGTTTGGAAGAGACCCCACAAGAGTGAACTCAGATGGAGGAGAGAAAGGGAACAAGGAGGGAGGCCTGGGGTCCTGTCAGTCCTGTCACAGTGGTGAAAACCATGAGGAAAAAGCAAAAAGACCTAGGAGGGACTGCAGTGGGGATGAGGAAACCCAGTGTGAGGTGTCCTGGAATCCAAGGGAAGAAAAAGATTTCAAGGAGGAGGCATGACAATTTGTGTCTAATGCTGCTGAATGATTTATCAAGATAAAGGTCAATGGTAATACTGACGAAGTGGGACCAAAACAAATGAGAATGGATTTAAGGAGTAAGAAGCCAAAGAGAAACTGGAGAAAATGAGTATAGATTAAGTCTCTTGAGGAGTTTTGCTGTGAAAGAAAGTCAAGAAAAGAGGTATTAACTAGACAGAGAAAATGTGATCAAAAGGAGATTTGGGTTTTTTTTTTTAATAGAGAAATAAAAAGCTTTTTTGAATGCTGATGGTAACGATCTAATAAAGAAGGAAACTGTATGTGTGTTACACATAATTATTTGGTTGCACATATGATACAGTTACATGTTAATTTGAACTTTTTTTCCACTTAACTACAGAATTCCATCATATTTAAGTTCTCACTAACCAGAAAACATCATTATTTCACTCCTATGAAGGAAAAAACATATTCTACCATTTAAAAATGACAGGTCATTATTTGAAAGACACATCCTGATTTCAAAATGTAAAAAAACAAACAAACAAAAAAAGACAAAAACCAGAGCAAACCCCCCCAAATTACCTCATAAACAATGGGCCTCTCATAAACAATGACATATGATCAGCCTCTTGGCAATTTTTTTCCCATTTCAATACAAAGAGAAAAGCATCTTTCACAAAAGGCTGCAGTATATTCCATTTTATCAGTGTACCATAGCATATTTAATCAGTCCTTTTTTGGTGATGATTTATTTTCCCCAATCCCATAATGTTACAAAAATGCTGCAGTGGGTATCCTTGGATATATAATCATCTACACCTTGTCTAGGAGAACTGGAAAGAGAAATTCTTAGAAGTGCAATTCTAATCTTATGAATAATCCAAATGGCTGTGCATAAAGGTTTTACCAACCCCCAGCATTGTCTAAGAATGCCTGTTGACCACCTTCATCCGATATATGATGCTATTAAATATGCTAACGTTTGCCAATATGGTGTGAGAGGCAGAAAGGTGGCCTTGCCAAAGATGCCCATATCCTAATCCATAGAACCTGTGACTATACTACCTTACATGGCAAGGAGGACTGGGTGATTAATTTAAGGATCTTAAAATGGGGAGTGTATCCTGGATTATGCAGGTGGGCCCCATGTAATCACAGGAGTCCTTATAACCGAAGGAGGGAGGCAGGAGATCAGAAAAGGGGATGTGAAGAGATGTCAGAAAAACAGAGGGCAAAGGGGTATAGTTGCTGGCTTTGAAGACAGAAGGGGTCACCAGCCAAAAATGAAGGCCTGGAGAAACTGGAAAGGCAAAGAAACAGATTCTCCTCCAGAGATGATGGTATGACTAAAATAACACAGAAAGTGTCGCCCTTTCTTCTATACTCTGAAGCAGTCTGAACAGCATTGGACCTCTCTCTTATCTAAGCTATCAGTAGAATTGCGCTTTGAAATTATCTCTCTTATAGAAAAGTTGGTCTGTATACATTTTCGATATATTCTGTAATTCCCTACAAATTCACCTGTTCATCCATAATCTTTATTGTTTGTATAGAGCTGAGCAAAACAATGTCATGATTTTTTAAATTTCTACTGCATTGGCACTCACTGTCAATTTTTTGTATTTTGCTTTATCCTCTTTTCTATGATTAAGTCAGCTAATAATTTCTTTTTTTCTGTTAACCAGCTTTTAGACTTATTTATTAGTTCTATACTTTTTCAATTTTCCCATTCATGAAAATCTGTCTCTATCCAGTATTTCTTTGCCCTTTTTTTTTTTTTTGAGAGCGAGAGAGAGCACCATTGGGGGGAGGCGCAGAGGGAGAGGGACAAGGAGACTCCCCACTGAGCAGGGAGCCCAGCATGGGGCAGATCCCAGGACCTTGAGATCGTGACCTGAGCTAAAGGCAGACTCTAACAGACTGAGCCACCTAGGCACCCTTCTTTGCTTTTCTTAGTTAGAGGTTTAAATTTTTTTCCTGTTTACTGGTGAATTATTTAGCGCCATGATTTTCTTTGAGCATGACTAGATGCATGCTAGACATTCTGGCATATCACACTTTCATCAAGCTCTCCTAGACATATTACAGTTTGCGTTTTGATTTTCTTATTGTCTCAAAAACAGTTAAGGAGAAAAATTTTAAAATCTCCATGTGGCTATGTTTTTTAAAATAGCTATATTTTGAAATTTCTCATTTTATTACGTTTGATCAAAGAATGTTTTTGGTCCTATTCCAGCTTTGGTGAATTTGCTGAAGTTTTATTGATGGCCAATATGTTATTTTTTGCAAACATTTCTTGAATACCTAAAAAAAAAAAAGGTATTCTCTGTCTTCAGGATAGTGGGTCTGATATAGTTATATAAATGAAATCCATCTTATTCTTAGTTAGGTTTTCTGTGCCCTTAATTATTTTTTTGCCCATTTGGTCTATTGATAACCTTAATAAATAACTTAAAGTCTCCAATTTTGCCTTATATTTCTTCTATAGTGACAATTTTTATAAAATTTATTTTTGTGATGATTTCCATAATGATCTCAATGCAGTATTATTTGGTGATTAGGTCTCCACAGTGGGAGAGCTCCATTGTGAGCTATACTCTGTATCTTTATAAAGTACCATTCTCTGTCTAGATTTACTCTGGATTCAAATTCATCTGGTCAATATAGTGGCCAATCTTTATTTTGTCTGCATCTGCCTGGGATGTCTTTGCATCTCCTGTGAGATCCTGTGGTTTGAATGAGTATAAATGTCAAAATCCAGCATCCAAAATAGCCCTGCAGCATCTCAACTTTCAGTTTTTGGGGAGAATGCCAGAGTTTGCTCTCTGAGATGCTACTTAACTGCTAATGATTAGCACCTCAAAGCTTAGAGGCACTCATGAGTCCTCATCTGAAAAAAAAAAAAAAATACCCATTAGCAGAAGCTACACTGGGGTGTGTGAATGAAGGAAAACAAATTTCTCCAGACACATGTCCTGGCGAGAGAATCAAATGCAGGGGCGGGGGGGGGGGGGGGGGAAGCTGTCACTTGATCATTCTCTGCCTTAATGCTGCTTCAGGCATTGCTCATTTTAGTTTTGCATTGGCAAATAATCTTATTAAAAAGATGGTCGTGATAACACTGATTGATGGAGAGGAAACATGCCTGGTTTAAAATACTCATAATTTATAATCAACTGTGCTTTAACAATGTAAAAATGTCATTTAAAATGCTGTGTATATATAATCTATTTCTGAGGGAGCAATTACATCTATGTGAAATTCTAATGATTTGAATATAATGTTCATCAAAAGGTTCTCCATTTTAATTTCAGTCCCCTCCTCTTTAACAAATAGTTGCTTTAATCTATAAGAACTGCATTCTTAAATACTCAATGATTATTAAATGTCAGGGCCTGGGTAACAGAGGTGGGGACAATATAGGAGCAATCATAGTTTTACCATTTGTCACAGCTAAACATCTTTGAGCAATCTATTTTAGAACATTGACATAGGAAGAGAGTCTGTGACCAAGCTAGGAGAAAAGTGTTTCCTTTCCCTTGTCGCAATAGTGCAGGGTATTTCCTTCACCCAGCAAGTATTTGTGAGGGCCTCCTGTGTGTTCGAGACTGCCCAGTATGTGTTGCAATGACAGACTGGTCCCTGTCCACGTGGAGCATGTGGTCTGAGGGCAGGGGCCAGATCATGAGTAAGCAAAGGGGCTGGATTTTATATCTAATCAGAGAGACGTCCCTGCAAGGGGCCAGCAACGGAGTGGCAAGACCTGGTTTGCACTTGAAGAGGTTAAATCTGATGGTTTTGTAGGCAGTGAACTGGAAGAGGGCTCAGTTGAAACAGGGAGTCATAGTCCATTGCAGGAACCCTGGGGCAAGGTACTGAGGTGGCAGTGGGTGGAACGGAGGTATTCTTGAGAAATGGCAACAAGGCTTGCTATTGGGGGATATGGAGGTGAAAGAGGAAGCCAATCACAGGTGTCTTCTGAACTTCTGGCCTGAGCAATGGGGTAGAAGGAGCTATTTCCTGAGATTAGGAAAAGGTGGCAGAAGGATGCCTAGAGCCCATCGCTGGCCAAGAGTTTTCCTAGGGCCTGACTTACTGTGACATTCACAAACCCTCATGTGGTTAAATATTTTCATCCCCCTATCGCTGACAATGAGACTGAGGGCTGAAAGGGGTTAGGCAGCCTGCTGAAGCCATTTAGCTAATGAGTAGAAGTGTCAGAATTCAACCCTATTCTGACTTCTAAACTTGGACCCTCCTCTCTTCTCTCTTCTGCCACTCTTGGCATAGATTAGAAAGACTTTTAAAATAGGCTTCCTTCTTTTCCTTCTCTTTGTGTTCTTTCTTATAACCCTGTCAATAGGTACTGTCTTACACTAAATATCAATTTATTATAAGATCTCTCAAATCTTCCTAGGACTTTGGTAGGGTTATAAAGGCACCTGATTAATATTAAAGTTGCTATAGAATACATATAGTATTTGGATATCTTCATTGCTTCTTGTTTATATCAGCATCTGGATTAAGATAGTTTCTAAACTACCAGAAGAAACGTAGCATCCTTAATATTCAAAAGTAGAGAAAATAGCAAACAGCTGTTTTAATAAGTCTGTCACAAAAAAAGACTTACGATTTTGGTTGGCTTGTTTGTTTCATTCTGTTTTGGTTTTGGTAGGGGTGGGGTTGCTAAACACACAAAAGCAAATGGCTGATCTGGTGACCCAATTTTGTTCTACTAATGTTTATCTAGTGCTTATTATAAGAAAGGCACTTTGCTAGATTCTGAAACACCGATCACAAAATTAATTTTAAATGATTGGATATGAGCAATATCTGGAGGACTGGAAAGTGGCTGGCAAATCCTCAAAAAAAAAAAAAAATACTATGATGAAGGGCAATGTGTTGAGCTGTAAGGAGATGACCAGAAGGGAGCCATGGGAATAAATGTCAGGTTCAGTTTGAGGTACAACTTTATTAATGATCTGGAAGAAGACGTACATTAATGAAATTTCCAGATGATACTAAATAGGGAATTGTCAAGCACACCAGTGAAAACAGAGAGATAATATTATGTACAAAGGCTAATAACAGCAAGAAATAAAGGTTAAGCATACAGAAAAGATCTTACTGCATGAAGTTCATTAAAAATCTCCACATTCTATATAAAGAATAAAGATTCAAAAAATAAATGCATGCCAATTGGATTGAACATGTACCAGAGGTGAAATAAAGCAGTAAAACAATAAAAGCTGGAGATACCAAGGTGTTATATACACAGAAAATGAAGAGGAAGCTGGAAAACCAATTGCTAACCAAATGAACTAAAAATATTTTGTGATGTTTTGAAGATAGAAAGTATAAATCATCTTTAAAGCCCCTCAAAACAGGTAGTGAAACAGAAGTCAAGACGGAAAGAGTTTACTGAATTAAGCATCTTATGCCATCCAGTTTCTGCTCCATCTTCTTGGTTTTTGTAGTTCAGAGTGTAGGATGGTCCATGCCTTCTCTCTACTCCTTTGAAGGCAGAGCTTCTTTCTGTATCCCTATCAGCTGAGATCATGCAAGAATAGAACTACTTTTTTTAGTCAGTGAAGGCTGTTTGTTTCAAAGCATTTCTGGAGGTTGGAAGTCCAACCTAAGTGGGTGTTCTTCTTATTACTCTAGAGGACAGATCTCCCTACAACCCACGCCCAGCATGGGCCCTGTCATTAACCACCGAAACTAGAAACCTCTTTCCCCCACTTTCTGATATACTAATTTTATTATTTAAGTTTTTCCCTGGATTAGACAATGAAAGGAGGCTTTAAGCCCTGCTCTTCAGGCACCATGTGTATGTTCTCACAGACGATTCACAGTGCTTGGTAAGTCATGTATTACTCACCTAAGCATGAAAATTCACAATTTGATATTAAGCAACCATCTGGCTCTTTTGCTCTCTCTCTCTTTCCCACCTCCACCAAATAAAGGAGGTAATTTCCATTACCATTACCACTCTGATTCATAGTTTGGTTGTAAGATGAATGGTAAAAAGTGCCTTTTTTAAAAGTAGAACTAGCTTTTACTTAGCAACTACAATATGCCAAGCCCTTTGCACATATTAGCTCTTTTATGTTCCATAACAATATTATGACATAAAAATAACTGACTCCATTTTTAGAGAGCACTTCTTTTAACAAGACCCAGAAAAAAAATTGTCTTTTTCCCTTGAATGTGATAATTTTTCATGTATTGGACCAGGGGTGATCAATTAAAATCTTAATTGTGGGAAGCTGCCACAGTCACTAGGTTCCCAGCTAAAGCCTTTCAACATTTGAGCTTGTTAGACTATGAGAATGGTAACAAAAAAAGAAGCTGAGAACACTGACCTTATAACACTGAAAATGACTCACTATTATATTTATACTTTGTAGACTGTAACATTTAGAAAAATACTCAAACAGTAGGTAGGTGGCCTCTCCTTTCAGGAGAAGATAATTTTAAATATTAGGGGGGAAAAAGGACATTTTCTTTGTTAATATTTAAGGCACTTTTGAGTTATGTTTAATCTCACTGCTAGGGTATCTCTTATCTATATTTTAAGAAGAATGAATGATGCCATGAAAAGTACCCTCCCCTACCTAGATGACTTGGAACCTGAATTATAGACAGGTCTGACACACATTAGGTAAATGAATACGATACAGGCTTCTTTTCTCATTCAATAAATATTTACTGAGCACTGGCTGAAAGTAATCTCTCTCACCTTTGATATTAAAAGTAAACTTTGATTATCTATCTTGTATTTACAGTATTTATATCATTGTCCTTCTTACTTTATTTTACTCATTTATTGAACAAGTATTTATTGAGTGAATACATTTTGCCAGGCAGTGTGTTATGGGTACTGTCCTTGTTTTCAAGAATTTGTAATCCATGGAGGAGACAGACAAGAAACTGGGCAATTATAATCAGTATAGCTGGACAATATATGTGAGGAAATTATCCAAAAGCACATACATGTAAGGTAACTACCCAAGACCAAGGAAAGAACTACCAAAAAAATTAGATGGCATAGGACTTGGCTTCTCATTCAGGGCTGGGAATTGTGACTGTTTCTATAAGTCAAACACAAGATAATCTCAAAATTCACAGGTTATTGAGTAAAGTACTATTGTCTGCCCCCCTCCCCCAAAAAACATTTATATGCAAGACCTAAAAGAATCTATTTCCAAGTAACTTAACTGCATCCAAGTAAAAGGTTTAAGAATATTTATAAGAATATAAAATATTCAGGGACACCTGGGTGGTTCAATCGGTTGAGTGGCTGCCTTTAGCTCAGGTCATGATCCCAGGGTCTTGGGATCAAGCCCCACGTCAGGTTCCCTGCTCAGTGGGGAGTCTGTTTCTCTCTCTCTCTCTCTTTCTGCCCCTCTCCCCACTTGTGCTCACGCTCTCTCTCTCTCTCTCTCTCAAATAAATAAATAAAATCTTAAAAAAAAAAATATCCAGCACCCAACAAGTAAAATTGCAATGCCTGGAAGCCACTCAAAAATAATCAGACATGCAAAGGAGTGAGAAAATACCACCCAAAATGAGAAGAAAAGTCAATCAAAACAGACCCAATACTGACCCAGATATTAGAATTAGCAGATAAGGATACTAAAATAGTTATTATAACTGCATTTAACATGTTCAAGATTTTAGTAGAGACATTGAAAATATATAAATGATTCAAAATCAACTTTTAGACATAAAAGCAATTTATGAGATAAAAGTGTGTACTGGATAGAATTAACCACAGAGATTGCAGAAGAAAGGATTAGTGAATTGGAATATATAGCAATAGAAACTATCCAAATGAAACAAAGAAGGAATGACTTTTTTCTTAATAAGAATATCCGTGAGATATCAGACAACTTCAAGAGGCATAACATATATGTAACTGTAGAAGGAGAAACTAAAATTATATTTGAGGAAATATTAGTTGAAACTTTAAACACACTGATCCAAGAAGCTCAAAAAAAAACAAGAAAACCCTGCCAGGAAAACACACACACACACACACACACACACACACACACACACACACAAATGAAGAAAACTACACCAAAGCACATCATGATCCAGTTGCTCAAAAAAAGTGATAAAGAGGAAATCTTAAAAGCAATCAGAGAAAAATACATATAACAGAGAGTGAAAAGAAAACAGTGACTGTGGATTTCTCTTTGCAAGCAACACAAATGAGAATAAAATGGAACAAAAACCCTAAAGTACTAAAAGAAAATAAAAACTGGCTACAGTGAAAATATAGTTCAAAAATAAAGGTAAAACATTCTTTCAGTCATACTAAAGGTGAAATAATTCATCACCAAAAACCCTCACTCAAAGAAATGTTAAAGGAAGTCTTTCAGGCATAAGGAAAATGATACTAGAGGGCAATATGGATTGATATACAGGAATTAAGAAGTAAAATTTTCTTTATTCCAGATGACATTATTCTCTATGAAGAAAATCCAATGGATTTGCCAATAGATCCAATGGAATCTAGAAGGAAAGCTACAAAAAAATAATTGAGTTCAGCAAGATCTCATGATAAAAGATAAATATTTAAAAATTCATTGCTATTTATATGTTAGTAACACTGAGGATTTTAAATTTAAAAACAGTATTATTTATAATATCAAAATATTAAATACTTGGCCATAAATCTAGCCAAAGATGTGCAAGACCATTACATTGAAAACTATAAAACATTTATGAAAAAAATTTAATGGAAAGTTATACCCCATTCATGGATAGGAAGAATCAATATTTTTAAGATTTCAGTTCTCCCCCAACTGATCTATAGATTTAAAATAATTTCAAAAATCATCCGAGCAAGCTATTGTAGATAATGCTACTATAAACATCAGGGTGCATGTATCCCTTTCAATTAGTATTTTTGTATTCTTTGGGTAAATAACCTAGGAGTGCAATTGCTGCATCATAGGGTAGTTCTAAACAGCCCAAGTGTCCATTGACTGATGAATGGATAAAGAAGATGTGGTATATAAATTTGTATTCCAAACTTAAATGGAATATTACTCAGCCATAAAAAAGAATGAAATCTTGCTATATGCAACAACATAAATGGACCTAGAGAGTATTATGCTAAGTGAAATAAGTCAGTCAGAGAAAGACAAATACCATATGATTTCACTCCTGTGTGTAATTAAAGAAACAAACAAATGAGCAAAGGGAAAAAAGGGAGAGAGAGAGAGAGAGAGAGAGAGAGAGAGAGAGAGAGGCTAACCAAGAAACAAACTCTTAACTATAGAGAACAAACTAATGGTTACCAGACAGGAGGTTGGGGGGGTGGTATAGGTGAAATAGGTGATGGGGATTAAGGAGTGCACTTGTGATGAGCACCAGGTGTTGCACGGAAGTGTCGAATCACTACATTGTACATTCAAAACTAATATTACACTGTATGTTAACTAACTAGAATTTAAAGAGAAATTTAAAAAATTCCCAGGGGCACTAGGGTGGCATCTGCCTTTGTCTCAGGTCATGATCCTAGGGTCTTGGGATCGAGTCCCACATCCAGCTCCCTGCTCAGCGGGGAGCCTGCTTCTCCCCACCCCACCCCCCCGCCCCGGCTCATGCTATCTCTCTCTCTCAAAATAAATAAATAAAATCTTAAAAAAAAACTTAAAAAAAATCCCAGCAGGCATTTTTGTAGAAATATTAAAGCTATTCTAAACTGTATATGGAAATGCAACTGACCTAAATAATAAGAAAACTTTTCCCGAGCTAAAGACTTATTATAAAGCTACAATAAACAAGACAGTGGAGTACTGGCATTAAGATAGAAAAATATGTCAACAGAACAAAACAGAGAGTCAGAAATCTCTCCCTTTTTCTTTTTTTTTAAAGATTTTATTTATTTATTCATGAGAGACAGAGGAGGAGAGAGAGAGAGGGAGAGAGAGAGAGAGAGAGAGAGAGAAGCAGAGGGAGAAGCAGGCTCCCAAGGAGCAGGGTGCCCGATGCAGGACTCGATCCCAGGACCCCGGGATCATGACCTGAGCCAAAGGCAGATGCTTAACCATCTGAGCCACCCAGGCGCCCACTCTCCCTTTTTCTTATTATACACACACGCACGCACACGCACACACACACACAGAGACACACATAGACACACACAGGAAATTCAATGAAGAATTAGCTGATCAGCAAATGGTGCTGAAATACACCGGATATCCCTCGGCAAGAGATTTTTAACTTTTATCCATATCTTGTACCTACATAAAAATTAACATCAAATGGATCATAATTCTAAGTGTAAAACCCCGAATTTAGAAACTAATAGAAAAAGCAGATGAGAAAATCTTTGTGGCATAGGTTAGGTGATAATTTCACATTTAATACACCAAAATCATAATTCATAAATGAATATAATGATAAATTTTACTTATTCAAAATTAAATGATTCTGCTCTTCCAGATACTGCTCAGACAGTTAAAAAACAAGCCAAATACTGGGAGAAAATCTTAGAAAATCACGTACCTGACTAAGGGTTTATATACAGAATATATAAAGAGCTCGCAAGAGTCAATAATAAAAAGTCAAATAACAGCAAAAAGTAAGCAAAAGATTTGAAGAGATACTTTACTAAAGGTGATATATAAATAGCAAATAAGCATATAAAAAGATACTCAACATCATTAGTTGTTAGGGAAATGCAAATCAAACCCACAGTCAGATACCACTGCACACCTATCAGAGCCTACACTGCCCTGGTACTAAGAACACACAGTAATACACCTGCTTTGGAAGACAGTTCAATAGTTTCTGAAAAAGTTAAACATGTGCCTACTGTATGACCCAGTCATGCCACTCTTAGGTTTTTATTCAAGAGAAATAAAAACAAATATTTATTCAGGGCATGTTCACATAAAATATTCCCAGCAGTTTTATTTATAATATCCCCAAACTGGAAACAACCAAATTGTTCACCAATAGCTGAATGGATAAACAAATTATGGTAATCTATACAGTGAACTACTACTCAGCACTAAATGAATAAACTATTGATGCACACAAATTATGGATGAAACTCAAAACAATTATACTCAGTGAAAGAAGCCAGACCAAAAAAAAAAAAAAAAAAGAGTATGTATTTTATGATTTCATTTGCATAACATTCTCAAAAATGAAAACTAATCTCTAGGCACAGAGTAGGTCAGTGTTTGCCTGCATGAGGGTGAGAAGGGGAGCCGATGGAAGGAATTACAAAAGGGAACAAAGAGAATTTGGGGGTTGATGGATCTGCTCACGATCTTGATTGTGGTTTCATGGTGTATACATATGTCAAAATTGATCATGTTGTACGCTTGATATGCATATAGTTTGTTGTATGTGAATTATACATCAATAAAGCTGCTTAAAAAGTTACAGATGTAACCAAAGACCCCATTTCCCTCCCTGTCTCCACAGAAGTAATCACTATCAAAGTTGACATGTATCTACTCAGTGCGTTTTTCTCACTTTCTCTACATTTTTGTGTACCCATTCAATATAGACTTCTATTTTGTGTGTTTTAAGTGTACACAACGGTTACTATAACGAGCACTAGAGCACTGTGAGGAATACATGAACTTTGCTTCTGAAACTGTATGCCTTCTGGGAAGAAGCCAGTCTGATCCCAAGGGGAGAATAAAGCAATGGAGAGGCAACTTGTTCTAAAATGGAAAAGTAACACCACGAAAGAAAGAAAGCACGCAAAGACGTGATGAAGAACTTGGAAGAGAGGAGGCAAAAAGAGGACGCCTAATAAAGTATTTCACAATGAAACATGAAAAGATTTCTAGAATCATAAAACAGAAATTAAAGGGATTGAAGATGAGACCATTAAAAAGCTCTTTAAGAGGCTGGAGGAAATGAAGGTAGGGTAAAACAGAAATGTCATGAAAAATGCCTTACAAACAGACTGCTGGGCAAGTCAAGATCATGTGGAAGCATGAAAAGGAAGAAGCCAGCACCCGGAGAGGGATGGGGACGAGCCGGTCTGGGAACGCCTGGAGCAATGAACCAGGAAGCCCCAACTGGAAGGTTCTGGGTACTGATGAAGGGCAGATTGTGAGGTTAGCTTGGGAGAACCAACATTTCCTGAAAGCTTTGTCAGTTAGAATCAGGTTCGTCTGTAAGCATCAGAATACCCACGAGAGCCGTGGCGGAACAAGATGGACGCTGGCTTCTCTGTCTCCTGCAGGAAATCCGGAAGTAGGCGGTGCAGGGCTGGGAGGCCAGCTCCACCCACCTGCTCCCAGTGCCAGGCTGTCTTCTGCTCACTATGCTGCCCTCCCCGGGCGGCGGCGGCGGCGGAGGGGGGGGGGGGTCCTCCAACATGGTCCAGGGATGTCGGCTGGAGCACCTTGTAAGGCCTACAGGGTGGAGGAAGGAACAAAGGGAAAAGAACAAGGGGTGCACACTGCTGTTTCCTGGAAGGTGCTGTCCAGAACTTCCGCTTTCATTTCATTTCACTGGCAGTGATTGTGTGTCACAGACATACCCAGCTTCAAGGAAGGCTGGGAGAGGCAGTCAGCCTTTATAGTGGCTACGAGCGCAGAATTAAGGTTCTGCCAGTAACCAAAAAGAGAACAGGCACACTGGGTACACAATTAGCAGTGTCTGCCAAAAACGCCTTTAGGCTAAACATATATATATATAAAATATTATTATATACACATGCATATTATATATGTATTATATATTATATATGTATCTATTATATGCATATATGTATATACATATTTTATGCATATACATAGATATATATACATATAACGTGTATATATGTATATCTTATGTATGTGTATATGTAATATATATTATACATATATATATTTAATCCTCGCAAACCCTATAAGAGAAATATTATTATTTCCACTTTAGAGGTGAATAAAATGAGGTATCAAGAGTCAAGTATATTACAGAAAGTCACAGTAGGATTAAAATCTAGATCTGTCTGGCTCCACAGCATATATTCCTTTCACTATTAAAAATGGGAAATTTAAGAGTCATGATCCCAGGGTAAAGATTCTTGAGAAGAATATAAATGTGAATGCAAAAAGAAGGCAGGAGGCCCAAGCAGAATGATTAAAATTTTATGAAAAACAGGACAGGGTATTGATAATTTGGGGGTTTTTATGAGAAATTAATAAATGATGTCTGTGGAACATTTTTGGCTTTTGTTAGTGGAAAACTGGGTCTTTGACATATATTTTGTATAGCTTCACGATCACCTTACTTATATGCCAAATCCCCACTCTCTGAAAACCGGTTTTTTCCCCTAAATCATTTATTGGCAAAACCTGATCTAAACTGCTATGAGAGTCTTCAAATTTATTATTTAGCTTCTTTCGTGTGACTATTCATGAGCTTCACTGCAGCAATATCAATGAGCTTGGCCACAGGGACCTCCTGTGCATCCCCCAGATGCTATGTAATAAGTGATACATGTATAATATTACCATTACAAGTCTGAAACCTTTTGTTTAAGAAATACATCTGACTCCAAGGGTTCAGATAAGGTAATGTAGACTATATAAAAATCCTCCTAAGACTGAAAAAACCAACTAAGGTAATACCCGTGAAGTGCACGGGGATGACGTAAGAAGTTCCTATCAGTATGTAATACATCCTTACAGCCCAGGCCCCGATGCACTCCTTTGCCTTTAGCTCAGTAAGTCAGTACCTGAGGTGTGTTTTCTTCCATTAAGAGAATGTGTCTGTAAATTTACCTTGACTATAAATTTCTTAGACATTATTATTATCAGACAAATATTGTGATTTATGCGAACATTCTAATTAGCTTGGCTTAATTTGGTTATAGAAGAATCTTCCTCAGAGACAACACTTCATGTGTGGTTAATCCCTGAAGACTCCTGACTGGAACACAAATCACCCGCAGAGGCAAATATGAGGTCATTAAGTAGATAAAGACATAAAAATGCTGTGTCTTGTTCTAAAATAATACATCTAAGCACCTCGCACTCAGGTGATATGCACCATAAAAACACATAAACACCTTGTTCTTGGAGAGGAATTATCATTAGCCTCAGTACAGAGGCAATCAGTGTGAAAGGGTTTTGAAGAATTTAAAACTTTGCTGCCGAGTCTGCTCGTTAATTCACAGTTTCTAGGTCTCGACTATCTGCTCACCATGTGTCTTTGTACAAATTGTATGATTTTTCTTCAGTTCCCGCAGTGGTTATCATTACATACTCTTTCATTGAGCTCTTACAAAGATACGCAACGAAGAGAGAACAGGAAAATGTGCTAATGTGAATTGTTCTTTTAATGACACCCTTAAACGTGCGATGTGAATGACATAAAACACTATTTCCTAAGTGAGCAGCAAACTTCAAAATACTACCAGGCACATCTATGTCATCGTCTGAGGAGCTAGAGGCCTATGAAGATATGAGGATTATAAACAAAAGAAGAAAATCTTTATTTCCATGTTGCTTCTCATCAACAGAAGAGACTTCTGTTCACAGTACGCGTTGCCGTTTTACCATTTCAGGATGGGGAGGAAAGCAGGAGATTCTGAAATAGAAACCAAAGCAGGCCCTCGGGGGCTTCATCAGTGAGGCTAACCATAACTAAGGAGCTACGTTAGCTCGCCTAAAAAGAAATTCGAGAGAACACAGAAGACAACTAGCATGTCATTAAAAAGCTCTCTGTCCGTTCATTTTTTCCCCCTGACCCCCATAAACTCCAAGAGAAAAAAAAGAATGCTAGTACCAAACCCAGGGAAGGAAGGAGAGCAGGCACGTGCCTCTCCCGGCTTGATTCCCTCCCCCCAGCCCCCACTCCGGGGGCCTTTCAGGAGCTGCTTCAGGCCCAGCAGAGGCAGCCTGCAGGGTTATAGTCTCTGTGTAGTTCATTACCACCTACTACAGATAGGCAAGTAGCTATGAGCAATACAAAAGGGAAGAAGATAGCCATGGACTCGTGGAGCCTGTGATCTATTTTTTGGAGAGAAAAGTGCAAGAACAAAACAAATTCTACAGTAAGTACACATGTGTGACAACAGGGTCTTAGAACCGATACACGGTAGAGGGGTTTAGAGAAAGAAAATATTTAGGTCGCTTCCAGAAGCTGAGTGACTTCTTTTATCACTGCCTCCAGTGTTTGGGGGACTTAAAGAGGAAGGTAGGAAGGAGGAGCAGTGGGAAAGGACAGGTGAGCCAAACCAACGTCTTGGCATGTGGCGCTGGGAAGACACACACCTGCAAGGTGCCAACACGTCCTCAGCGAGCGCAAGAGAGTGCCCCCTTGAGGCCAGGGAGAGATGTGGCTGCCTGGGACCTTGGGAGTTCTCAGCAGACAGGAGGAAGACAGAGAGAGCGTGTTGGGAGACTGGGCTCTCAGGCATCCAGGAGTGTGTGGGTTTTCTTGTCTGGGCTTGACTCAAAGAATCTCTAGGACAACTTTGTGGAAGGCAGATTCACAGTTATAGGTAACGGCAGAGGTGCTAAATTATTTAAGTACATTTTCTTTAGTCCTGCAAGCAAGAGCACCATAAACCTGTAGAAAGACGGATTCACTGAAACAGCTGCGTGCAGATCACATAATGTAAAACAGTAATTATGCTGGCAATTACTCATTTTAAAGTCTAAGCAAGCTGGCTTTAATAAACCACAAACCACATATCACCGATACTCTCCTTTTTATTACAATAAAATAGCACTTTCAAGCTTGTAATTGCTTTATAGTCCTAGAAATAGAATGTTGATGAGATTATTTCCACAGGGTTCAAATATTTATGAAAATCCTAATAATTTTAAAAGTCAAAACACAAACATTACCAAAAAAACAAAAACAAAACAACAAAAAAACCTCATAAAATAAAAGGGCCTCTGTTGCTTTTTCTGTTGTCTTTAAACTAAAAGGAAGGTTTGTGGTCTCACATTTTCTGGCTTCTTGAAGTAGGAGCTTCTTAGTTGCCCTTTTAAAGTAGATTTTGAAGAGAAATTTGCATGGGACACGCTGAGGCTATCTCTAAAGGAACAAGCTTCTTTATAAAAGCTTTATAAAGCTTCATCACTGAAGGAAAGATGTAACTGGGAAGAGAGAAGGGGATACAAAGTAAAAGGAGGAACATGGTGATGAATAAAGTGGAAAACAGTGGCCACAATGGCTGATGTAGGCATTTATCAAATGTCTTAATCTGTATGAGCCACGATAACAAGGTACTATGACAGGGGAGCTTACAAAGCATACAAATTTATTTCTCACAGTTCTGGAGGCTGGAAGTTCAAGATCAGATGTCAGCATGGGCAGGTCTCGTGGGGGGCCTCTTCTGGGTTGCAGACTGCTGACTTCTCATGGTATCCTCATGTGGCAGCGAGCAGAGAGGAAGCTAGCTCTCCTGACCCTGATAAGGACGCCAATCCCGTTCATGAGGGCCCCACCCTCACAGGCTCATCTGACCCTGACCTCCCAAAGGCCCCACCTCCCAATGGCAGCACATTAGGGAGGGTAGGGTTTCAACATGGGAATTTTAGAGGGTACACAAACATCCAGTCTCTAACACCAAGCTGAGCATTCATTCATTCCTCTATTCATTCATTCATTCTCTTATATTAGATTTTAATTAGGCCCTCTTCTATGCCCAGCATTATTTTTTTGAAAGTTACATCAGTAGTTATTCAGTTCTGTTTCAAATTAAATCTTACACTTTCTATATAAAACAGATTAAAGAGGTGTTTTAGGAAGCTAGATATATGTCATAATTTCAAATTTATAATCTTTATTTTATATAGTCAATCACCAAACAATATAGCTATTTTCATGAGCCCCCATATTTGAGATTGGTAGTTAGGAAGTTAATATCCAATTTTTTTTTTTTTTTGCCAACCCTCCCGTTTTTTCGTTGTTGGTTTCATAATATAAAAAGAAATTTTGATTCATACTGAAAAGGAGTCACGGTTGGTAACAGTTCCTTAACAGCATGACAGCATGTCTTGTAATATCAGCGTGCTCTTCAATTAAATAGAGGTGGAAGGAAAGCTTTGATCTGAGGTCTGTACAAAAATGATTTAACCTGGCATTTATTTATAGATTCAATAAGTCACCGCTAGAGATACAGTGGTGAGAAACTATCTCTGTCACCCTGTGCAATTTAAATCTGGCAGGGAAGATAGACATTAAATGAAATTAATTACACAAATTATTGTTTAACTATCATTGTAAAAGGTGCTATGTGAGTGTAGCTGGGATGCTGACCCAGGCTGAGGATTCAGGAAATCTCACAATCGGCTGATTGGTTGCCTGTGCATTAGAGGCTTGGAACAGGGAGGTGCTAAGGACTATGGAGAAGAGTCTGAGACAGGGGACCCTGGTAGAGCAGGTTTGTTACTATCATTTTATTTTGCAGGGCAGGCAGGAGTCATATATGCAATCTCTAATGTGTTAAAATTTGGAATATCACACTGCTGAGTGTATTTTATTATATTTTTAACATACAGCTAAATGATGCATTAAAAAATGAAAATTTCCCCTACATATATGGAACCTCTAAAGCACCTCTCTGGGAATCTCCAAGCTGCCCTCCCATCAGAGAAGTTCTTGAGGACACACACCAGGGTTCAGTCCAAGTTCACCAAGTCTAGCTTGACACCAGGCAAGTTCTGTCTCATTTTTGAGTGTTGATTTCCCCACCTGTGAAGTGGAGTTGTGAGGAATAAATAAAATTAAACACGAAAGGCACCTGGTACAGTACTTAGTAACTAACAGCCATGCAATGCAGGTTATATTTCCATTTCCTTATCTCTTTCTTTTTTATTCCTCTGCATGACAGGAATGAGGATACACATTCACAAGGGCTTGTGTGTGGATTAAGTATCATTCTCTATGTGAAAGCATATAGGATGCTGTAGACTTCCAACAGTATCAGGAAGAAAAAAACTGGGGGGGGTGGCGCCTGGGTGGCTCAGTCAGTTAAGCGTCTGCCTTTGGCTCAGGTCATGATCTCAGGGTCCTGGGATCAAGCCCCTGCAAGTTGGGATCCCTGCTCAGCAGGGAGTCTGCTTCGCCCTCTCACTCTGCTCCTCCCCCTGATCGTGCTCTCTCTCTCTCTCAAATAAATAAAATAAAATAAAATCTTAAAAAAAAAAGAAAAAACTGAAAAAAGCATAGCAGTATGGTACTTCACATTTACTTGGGACAAGACACTTATTCTTCCCAGATCCTGCTTCTTCTAAGTGCAAAATCTATCAATTCTAGAAGGGCCTATATGCTCTCCATTTGTCTACCTAAACACCAGTCCCTGGTATGCATTATCAAGAGATGCTTTCATACAGGTGGACAGCAGAATCATGATCTGCCACACAAATGTCCCTACTCTATAAACGTATCCTTCTTTCTTGACTGCATGTTTTTGGATAAAAGGATTAAAAAAATTAATCAATGTACACTGCTTACAAATTACTCCTGGATGTTTACTGGCATCCCAGACACAAAGGCTAGAGGTTTTTGTGCTGCCTAGCTTTCACACAATTTCCCATCAGAGCTTCACATTTTAGACTTTGGATCTGCTGCTAGCTCATCTAGATAGAGGAAAGTGATACCAGGCATTCTTCCATTACAGTCTGATGTAGTTCACTACCTCTGTGGCTGATGTTTGCTCCTTTACTTGGGCCCACTTACCTACACTGATGGAGGGGTCAAGAGCATTTGCTATCTTTGTGCATTTTTTTTCTTTTAACTTTACTTTTACTGCATGCTGTCTTCTCTAAGTCCAAAAACTAACTTGTATCCTTTCTGGAACAAAACCAGAAATAAAATGGCATAGAGATGGGCATATATTTAGAAAGATGGATGGCTAGCCAGCCAGCCAGATGATAGGTAGATTAGGTGTAGGTAGGTGGATAGGTAGGTGAAGGAAGGAAGGTGATAGAGTTGTGGGCAAAATTCTAAAGATACCCTTAACCCCCAAGATTTTCCTACCCTAGTTATTCAATCAAGCACTAATCTAGGTGATGCTTTGAAGGGATTTTGCATATGTAATTAAAGCCCCAGATGGGCTTGATCTAATCACAGGTGCTCCTCAAAGCAGAGAGCTTTCTTCAACTGGTAGCAGTTTAGAAGTCAGAGATTCCAAGTTTGAAGATGGAGCCAGCCATGTAAACATAAATGTTTACATTTATGTAAACATTTTTCAAATTAGAAAAATTTGGGTGGCTACCAGGAGCAGACAGCAACCATCAGATGACACCGGCAATGAAATGGGACTTCATTCCTAAAACGACTAGTAATGGAATTCTGTTGACCATGTGAATGAGTTTGGAAGCAGATTCATTCTCAGAGCCTCTACATAGCCCAGCTAACACGCTGATTTTGGTCTTGTGAGACCCTAAGAACCCACCTGGGTCAACCAGACTTTGAAACTACAGAGTTATTAGCAAAGTTTGTGATCATTTGTTATGTAGCAACACAGAACTAACACAGAGAGATAGGTAGGTGGTAGACAGACAGATAGACATCATTGCTGGCATTTTATATTAATTAAAATATTAGTTGAAATTAGTTACTTAATGACATGAAATAGGAGAACTGTTTGGTAGCGAGTCTAGATCAGTTATGTATACCCTCTTGGTTATTGCTAGAGACAGAAATTACATTGTACTTAGTAGGCTAGTAGGCTATTTTAGTTATCTGCCCGGATTCACTTCTACTTAAAAAAAGAAAAGAAAAAAAAAAACTTTTCTAATCATATCAGCCTCTCAAATGGAATGCTTATGGGATTTTTGAACAACTCAGAAAATAATAATGGTAGCTAATTCAAGAAATAAAGACAATTAAAACTTCCAGAAAAAACAAAAGCACTTATGAGAAAAGTAATAAAACCATGATACACTGCTAGGATCTGTTTTAAATCACATTAAATAATCACAATAACATAAATATTCCTTATTGATTTTGATCCTTTAGAATTAGCTCAGAGACAAAGCACAAAAGATTTAATTATGATTACAGAGCAGAATGTAGATGTTATCAACCTGAATAATGTCAAAGCACAAAACAAAAAGTCTCAGAGGGGGAAGGGGAGGGAAAACAGTAAGAAGGGCCTGTCTTAGAAAGCAGAGGAGTAGGAAACACTCTCACTGATGGCACAAGAAATTAAGATTTAAGTATATCATGTTTCCTAAAACTCAATATGATCAATAAGGGAACTAAAAATCTTGATGTAACTATGTCTCAAAAATGTGGAGGGAAGATAGGATGTGGTATAAGTGAAGACAATCATTAGCTTTCATCATGAGAAACAGATAATGTTTCAATTAGATTTCTACCTTAACAAGATAAAGATGGAGCAATAACTACTAGAAGAAACAGGTGGTTAATAAGGATTGCCTCTGGGAAGTTCTACATGGAATGGAAGGGAGTCGGGAAGGAAACTGATGTGTAATTGTTTTAAGTGGGAAATATTTCAAGAATTTTAAAAAGATAGGATAATGACATAATAAACATCCAAATACACCCAACTTTGTCAAATTTAGTATTTTCCCATATATGCCCCAGATTTTTTCTAATTTGAAAAATGTTGAAAAAGCAAAAGTAAAATACAATTGAAGAACCCAACGTAACTCTCTCATCTGTCTCCCCAGAGTTAAGGACTGGCTTGGGGTCAGTGTTTCATCGCCTTGAATGTTTTGTTTTCCCCTTCATATGTATAAATCCATAGCACATCAAGTATTATTTTGCATGTTTTTAAAATTTAAATGACCAGTTTGTTAATTTTTCCTCAACCTTCTTTCTTTGAAACTTATTCATGTTGACATATGTAGCTCTACTCCACTCAGGATGTCTGTTTGTTTTTGCTATTAGTATATTTAGCAAAATGCTATTTGTATTTAATGACTACTCCACAACTCCAATTAATGGACAGCTGGACTATTTCTAGATCTTCACTATTATAAACAATCATGAGTATCCTTAGCCATCTACTTGCGTATTAATACAGAGGTACAAAGGTTGTTCTAGGCTATGTAGCTAGCAGCAAGTTGCTAGAGAGTCAGGAATGCACACCTTCAATATTATTCATACATCTAAGGTAGTGAGGCCAATTAAAATTCCCACCAGCAATGCGTGAGTGTTCCTGTGGCCCCACAATCTCCAACTCTTGGCATTCCAAACATTTCAATTCTGCATACTCGATGAGGTAAAATGGCATTCCTCTGGACTATTATGCCTTTACCTGATCATCCTGGAAGAGAAAGCACCTTTCCATATGTTTGCTGGACACTTGGGTTTCCTCCTTTATGATTATCCTAACTCCTACCCTTTACCCAATTTTCAATTCTGTTATTTGGTTTTCCTTGGTAATATGTGGAAGTTATCTATATGCTCGGGCTACTAATCCTCTGTTGTAATATACGTTACAAATATCTTTTTCCTAGATGGTCTTTCCACTTGGTACACATTTTTACAGAGATGTTATACATTTAAAGATAGCCTGATTTATCTATTTTTTTCTCTTAACTTTGTGGGTTTTGCACCTTAAATCTCTTCCTACCCAAAATATTCTCTGATGCTTTCTTCTAAAAATTTTAATGTTTTCCATTTTCACATTTAATTTTTTAATCCACATGGAGCTATTTAGGGCCCAGGGTAAGGGAAGGGTCTAATTTGGTCCTCATGTATAACCAATTATCCTGGTATCATTTATTGGCTAGCCCATTTTTTTCCACACTGGTTTATATGCTACTCTGCCTACCAAGGTTCCATACATGTGGAGGAAGTCACGAGGCTTTTCGTCCTGTTCCAGTAATCACTATGTTTCATCACCAGGTCTTCTGGAATATTTGTTTTAACCATAATATAGATGAACTTCAAAACAATAAATGTTAGTAAAAATAGAAAATCTAATCATGTTTACTCTAAAGGCAGAGAGTAAATTGGGGCAGCCACTATGAAAAACAGTACGGAGGTTCCTCAAAAAATGAAAAATAGAACTAACATACAATCCAGCAATTCCACTTACAGCTATTTATCTGAAAAAAACCAAAACACTAATTTGAAAAGATATGTACAGTCTATGTTCATCTCAGCATTATTTATAGCGACCTAAGTTTCCACCAATAGATGAATGGATAAAGAATATGTGGTATATACACAATGTAATATTACTCAGCCATAAAAAGGAATGAAATCTTGCCAGTTGTGACAATATGGATGGACCTAGAGGGTATTATGCTAAGTGAAATAAGTCAGACAAAGACAAATACCATATGATTTCACTTCCATGTGGAATCTAAAAGACAAAACAGAATGAAACAGAAACAGACTCACAGATACAGAGAACTGATAGTTGCCAGAGGGGAGGGGGTAGGTGGGCAAAAGAAGCAAAGTGGATTATAATCTTCCAGTTATAAAATAAATAAGATACAGGCATGTAATAATGTACAGCATAGGGAATATAATACAATATACTATAATTATAAATAATGCTCATTATGAGTAAATTATAAATTATAATACAATAATATTGTAACAATTTTGTAGGTTCACAAATGGTTACTGGACTTATTGTGGTGACCATTTTGTAACATATATATGTATCAAACCACCACTACGTTGTATACCTGAAACTAATTCAGTATTATATGCCAACTATTCTTCAATAAAAAAGACTTAAATAAAGAAAAAATAAAGGTAAAGAATTTTTGTTTTTCTTTTGCGGCACTATTAGAAGAAAAAAGTGCTTTCAATAAAACCATGGCTGGCAGCCTCTACCAAAGCACCACTGAAAGCAAATTACTTTTACAAAGAGTAACAAAACTGTTGAACGCACATGCCTTGGAAAATATATTTTATTTGAAACATTGGGTAAATTACTCAGTAGCATTATCTCCTCCCTTGGTATAAAATAAAATTCATATATGGGAGGTGTTCAGGATCTATTCTTGGAGAGGAGTTATAAATGGACTCTAATGCATCTTTTGGAGCCATTAAGCCTTGCCAGGTAAATAATGTGTGTTTTAAACATCCCTGAATCTATATTTACAGTCATATGATAAATGGTAATGGCTCTAAAGAGAAACGTTAGGATCTAATGGACATTTAAAACAGCCCCTCAATATGTATTTATGCAAGGGATCCAAAGAGACTCAAAAGCAGTTTAGTCCTATTTGATCAATGGCGATCAATGGTTTTGAAAGATGTAGAATATTTAGAGTCCATATTTAAAACTCTTATAACAAGCAAGCCTACAAGCTTATGGTTATAAATACTTCTTTGTAGCTTGGGACAGATGTGGAATTTTGAAAATATCCCATTAACATCACACGAAAAAAAGGCCAAGAAAATTTAGCACAGAAAAAGATGACATTTCACAATAGTAAAGTTGTGGTACCAAACAAGGAAAGCTGGTGCAACCTTTTTATATCCTCAAAGGATTTTCATTTTATGTTACTCAGTAGGAGTCATTTTGAAGACAATTTCTTCTGAAAATAAGCTTTGAAGATTGATTGTTTTTAAAAAATCTCATTTGATTCAGTTTGCACAGTCCTTGGTTTCTATTTCTGTTCTCTTCTCCCTTTAGAATCACTTACATTTCCATTGTATTGTTTGAATGAAAGAATCACACCTATTGAATCCTTTAAATGCACTGGGTGTCTGGGG
The DNA here is from genome assembly GCF_037043125.1 of Eumetopias jubatus. Taxonomy (NCBI): domain Eukaryota; kingdom Metazoa; phylum Chordata; class Mammalia; order Carnivora; family Otariidae; genus Eumetopias; species Eumetopias jubatus. The sequence goes on along the minus strand of NW_028274809.1, from coordinate 180,552,055 downwards.
AGGGAGAAGGTGTCATAGAACTAGAATTTGTGTCAGATTCCTGGAAAGTCTTTATTGGCTAAAGAGCATCAGGACACTGTGGGGGACATTTGGGAGCTACCCAACAGTTGCCTATCAACATATGAAATGAAGTCATCTTGATTGATTTGGATGGTAAGCCAATAATCCTTATTCTGGTAAAATGGCTATTTGACATTCCCAAAGCATCTAGTTGCAGTTCTGGAGGCTAGTTCATTCATTTGTTTGCTATCTGGCCACACAACACACCTCAACCCCTACCCTGGAAGAGTAGAGACCGTATGGTTTTGCATGGGTGAGCCTGATATCTCAATGAGTTCAGCACATGGATTTCCACTATAACAGAGTCTATCAGCATGAAACTTAAAATTCCATAGCCCTAAATCATCAAGTGATGCCCAATCCATCTGTTCCCTGCTTTATTTTTGTTCCAAGTTCTTAGGAGGCTATCACACCAGGAAGTACCTACAGATACTGGTGTCAAGAAAGATGAATCTGTATCTCTCAGTGTTCATTAGTGTTCATGCCTTAAAACTCTATCTAATTCTCTCTACCATTCACCCTAGTTCAATTCAGTTCAACTGAGTCATTTTTCATTAGTCTAGGCAGCCCTTATGTGATCACTGAGCTATAGGTCACTGAGTGAAGTGAAGAAAATCAGGACTGGTTTACACAATAGACAAGAAATGAAATCAAACCATTCATTCCTAGCTTATGTATCTTTGGACAAATATCCCATGATAGAGCAAGCCATCTGTTATTCCAGAAAACTAGAGTTCTACACAACTCGTATGTTTTATATTCTGTGGGGGCAGAGAATCATAGTAAGACATCTTAACTTCACAGATAGAATACTAACTGATCTACTCAATCTATACAATTAAATTTGATGTCATTCTTGATAGAAGTTGTACCAGAAATTATAAAACAATTCAGGTTGACCACAATCTGGATGATAGAATCACAGGTGGAGGTATAAATAAACACAGAGATATAAAGAATAACCCACAGAGAGAGTGTGGCACAAAATAGATTGGGAAACACATGGAAAGTCTGAAATGAGAGACACGCAATGACACATAAATAGAAAATATGTGGGAAGGCAGTCCCTGAAAAATTCCTATGGATAAGCAGGTGCTTAATTGATGCTTTGGATGGTGGCTTACTAAGGAGACATCCTTAGAGGCTAGAAGAAAAAACATACATATGCAAAGTAGAAACTAAGAGGTTCATAGAAGGACATGAAGTGACAAAAGCCAAAGAGAATGAAGACAGAGTAGCTAAGGACCATCTTGTCATAATTGCTCATACTGTATTTTCCTACAGAGAATTACTTAATAAATTTATATACTTCCCACATAAAAAATGATTCCTCTCCATGTTAAAATGCTTCTTTCTTTATTTCTTATTATTATTTCATTACCACATATTACTTTATTAATAAATTATACATATATTTAGGCATTTATGCATTATGTATCATTAGAGTGCTTGGTTATTTTATTTTCACCACATAATTATATGACTGCTGGGTGTCCTGGCTGGTCAGGTTCTGAGAAGGGTGGGTCATTCAGGCTGAGCTGACATGTGGTCGGCTGGCAGGGGAGACAGGTCAGGCTGAGGTTGCTGGCCAGTGGCAGGTCAAGATCGAAGATGCCAAAGCTAAGTATGGAACACAGGTTGCTCACCTCCCTTTGCAAGAGGCAGGTTATGCACAAGCAGGTTCAGACTTAGGACAAAAGGTACATATTTGTCAGTAAGACTAGCAAAAGACCAGTCAAGGTATTTATGGAATCATTGAGAAGTCTGAGAAAAATGTTCTATTCTGATACCAGCATGGTTCCTTCAGGTCCAGCTGGCTAACTTCACTCTGGGATACCTCTCACATCATCTTCTTTTTTTGTTGTCGTTAAGATTTTATTTATTTATTTGACAGAGAGAGACAGTGACAAAGGGAACACAAGCAGGGGAAGTGGGGGACACAAGCAGGGAAAGCAGGCCTCCCGTTGAGCAGGGAGCCCGATGTGGGGCTCCATCCCAGGACCCTGGGATCATGACCTGAGCCGAAGGCAGATGCTCAATGACTGAGCCACCCAGGTGCTTCTTGCTTCATCTTCAAGGGCAGAGACTGTCCATCTAGCCTGGTTTCCCAGGGCAGCAGGAGATTCTGCTTCCATTCAGAATTTTCCATGAGGCTCCCTTCTCCACTGGAGAAGCATTTCCCTGCACACAGGGTCTCTCAGCTTGGATTGGTGAGACATTGCCTCAGAGGCAGCTGCTAGCAGGAGGCAGAAGTGATGATGTGCATCCCACCGCAGTGGGGTCAGCCCACTTTTCTTGGTAGCAAGAGGAGGCTGGGGGTGAGGACTATGCCTGGCTTAGTAGGTATTTAATAAATATTTGTTGAATTACCAATGAAAGAGGAGTCTGTGCTTTTGCTTACAGAGAGAATGTCCATTGTTACTTATGTTTACCTGAGAAACGTCTGAAGCAACCATCTCTGGGTGGGCTATGTTCAGGAAGAACACCTTCCTGGTGGGTGAGGGGCTCGGGGTGACCCAAAGCCAGCTGCCTTTGGGCACAACTCTTCTGAGTCAGACCCCCAAGTGACTGTGGCCAGCTCAAGGCTGGGGTCTGCACTATGCTTTCATTTCTAAACTCCTGGTTAAATTACACTGCTTAATACTTCATCCTATTTCCTTTGGCTATCTTTTTAGCCTTTTTCCAAATCTTGAATTATATATTGAGTAGACTAATTACATGTAGCAGAGAAAATTAGAGTAATAGTCATTGCAATAGACATTAATACCACCAAGTGATTACTTACTATGCACCAGACCTGTGTCAGCTCCTGTACCTTCCCTTACCTCTGCAAGGACTGAGAAGCAGCACAGAGCTGCAGTTAGGGACAGGGACTGGAGACTCAAGTCCAAATATGGCTCTGTTGCTCGGAGCCTTTTGTTTGAATTATGAAATATTTTCTTTACATCTTTTCCAAGTTACAAAATGGTAATCATCATAAGGAAGATGGAGCTATTTTGATTTACCACTTTACATAGATATTAAAATTAAACACTACCTTAAAATGCTTCACCTTGAGTAATCTACTTGACACTTATTGATTGCTTACAGTCTTTGCTCAGGCTGCTATAACAAATACCATAGACCGGGTGGCTTCAACAACAAACATTTATTTCTCACAACTGTGGAGGCTGAAAGTCTTGAGATCGGTCTCCAGCATGGTCACGGTTTTGGTGAGGACCCTTTTCCTAGTTTACAGACGGCCACCTCCTTGCTATATCCTTGCATGAAATCATGTCTCTTCTGGCTCTTATAAGGGCACTAATTCCATACTTGAGGGTTTAACACTCATGGCCTAATTACCTTCAAAATCTTCTCTTCCAAATACCATCACACTGAAGATTAGGGCTTCAACACATGCATTTTGGGGAAGGGCAAACATTCATTCCACAGCACTTGTCCATGGGAAAGCCTCCAGGGATGTACAGACGAGTAAGAATTCCTACACTGAGAGAAACCGGAGTCATGTGCATGTGTGCTTGTGTGTGTGAGTGTGAGAAAGACAGAACGTGAGAGGGAGATGCTATGGGGGTGGGGCAGTGGGGAAATGGTGCTTAGGAATGGGGGGAGGGGTAGCCACACGTCATTTTTTTCTCCTATCCTTTCCCCCCATCCTATCAACCACTGAAAAGCATCTACTTTGTGATGCTGCCTTTCTATTCCCTTGTCCTGCATTGACAGGCCTATCATTTTGCATCTCCTCCCTTAATTTGTTGTCCTAGACAGCTGCCTCACAGAGGAGTTGAAAGAAACAATCACATTCCTCCAGCTCAAACTGGTCTGGTCTGCCCAGGATCCTGGGATCCCTCACCCCTGGGCCCTTCTTGCTCTGGAGACCCACATCTCCTTGGAGAGAATCGGGCTTAAGGCTGTGCATAAGGGCTGCTTAGTTAAATAAAAGCCTGACCTATGTGTGTGGGGACAGCAGGGACCAAACGAGGAAGGGGAAGAGAGAAGAGAGTAGAATGGGCAATGAGGAAGCAAGGGAAGGATGTGTTAAGCAAACTGAATATTACTGATATCATGCATCAATATTTTCCTGACCTTCCTCGTTGAGACAATTCATCTGACAGAGAGGAGAGGAGGAGAATGATGCATTCTAAACCCGGCCTGCCCGTGCCTTGCAAAGTCGGAATGCACATGCTGAAAATTCCGTAATTCCACGTTACACGCTAAAACATGAGGTCCAGACTTGCACATGGTCTCATGTTTCTCAGAAACCTAATCCGAAGTCATTAGTTGCTCTCAGATAATTATGGCAAAAAAAGTAAAGTGGCTTCTGAGTGCCGTGTTTATTCATTTTCCACAAACATACTGTGAAGTAGTGAACATGTAAACAAGAGCCCCAGAATGATTTCTGGCTGCTGTTTTCTTGAACTCATGACACCAGCACTTAGTGTTTTTCTGAAGACTGCCTGAAGGGTTCACAAATCCAATATCCCCAGGAGTTATTTCATTAGATTTCCTAACTTTCCGCCCCATCTGGAATGCCCTTATTCCTTTGCAACTCTTATTGACGGGCGCTGATTATGCCATCAGCAACCCTCACGCACTCTAGTTCTTCATTTAGATCATTAATGATCAATGCAAGTCCTGAGATGGTTCACTAGTAACTTCTTTTCATTCAGAGGACTGACAGTGAATACTTTTCCTTTGTTTCTCACTGCATGCTTAGCTTGGCTCCCTATGGGGGAAAAGAAGAAGAGAGAGAAATCAACAAATCCTAGAACCTTCCTACATTTTTCCTACATGTACATGAGCCCTGGGATTGTCAGGGCATCCCTACATGAACTGAGCACACATAGTGCCAAGAAGAAAATGTCAGTGCGTCGGCTCCCAGCGCATGTAGAAAGCAGAAGGAGGCCCCGCCACCACAAACCACGGCCAGTATGCTGCAGGGGCCCTCGTGTAAACTCCGGGGCGCAGGCCTGTCGGGATCCATCACGATGCCATGCGGAGACTTGAAAATGCAGATTCCTTGCTGTTTCATTTCCAGTGATGTCTTAGCTTCCAGAGATTTTTTTTCCATGCCTTTCTGTTCAGAGACCCAGGCTACTAACAGCCCTGCCTGCTCCTCAGTCCATCTCGGTGTATAACACATGACCCCAAACACAGCTTCTGGGGGCTGCCTGCTCATTTTCCGTGCATCTGATCCTGGGCAAAGAGAACATACCTATTTCCTTGCTGCTCTTAGGGGATGGAGATACTAAAAAGAAGTCAGTCTCCTTATTTGTAAAGAATAATAAAGACAATTCGAGATTAATATATTTTGCAGGAAGTGCCTCAAAGAAAGGAGGCAATGGATTATGCTGAAAGAAAAGACTCCTAGGTGAGCCTGGGCTTACAATCTAAAAGTCGAGAACAAGCCAGATACAGGAGGGAAAGAACAAGCCATATATCTAGAGGGGAAAGAAGAAAAGAGGGTAAAGGACCAGTGAGAAGTATCTGTCCCTGTCATTGTCCTTTGGGTGAGATAAGCAAGAGTCTGATGATGGGACCTACAGCTGGAGATTCCATGAGACCTCTGTCGCCTGTGCAGGTGTGCTGAGTGCCAAGACTGTGGATAGGTCGAGGCCTGGGGGAAGTTCTGGAGCCTGAGCAGGCTGCTTTCCTGCCTGTCTGTTAGGTTTCTTGTGCACCACAGGCAATGACTTGCTTTGGGGGAAGAATGAACACAGCAGCTCCCTGAGGATGTGAGTCATGGCTGGACTCGGAGGCTTGAGCCAGAAGCCACCTGCCTTCGAGTATCACAAGTGGGCTGGTGGAAAGGCCATCAGAGTCTGGGTGTGAGGGTGGAACACTGAGCAGCTGGGGTGGCCCAGTGAGCTCCAGTGTCTTTTTGCAGCATCCTTATGTAACATCTGATGTAAACACTCTCAGGAAGGCAACTATGCTAAAATGTACCAAATGGTATCATGTGGAAGAATGTGACTAAGAATCCCATTAACAGAAGAGTTCATCTGACTCATTCTTTTGGCTGTTCTTACCTTTCTGAAAGTGATTCTTATACTGGTTCAGAGGCAATTTTAAAAGTCCTAAAGTTAAGGGAAAAGGAGGGATGAACAGGCAGAGCAGGGGGTTTTTTAGGGAAGTGAAACTTCTGTATGATACAATAATGGTGGGTATTGACATTAATACATTCATCCAAACTCACAGAATCATCAAGAGTGAACTTTAACATAAACTGGACTTTGGGGGTAACGACACACCATTGTAGGGTCATTGGTTGTAATGAATGTACCATGCTGGTGGGGGACGCTGAGGGTGGAGGAGGCTGTGTGTGTGTGTGTGGTGGGGCAGAGGGTATATGGGAAATCTCTGTACTTTCTGCTCAATTTTGCTGTGAACCTAAAATCGCTCTAAAAAAATATAAAGCCTATTTTAAAAAATGCCCTAATAGAATCTCTTAAAATTAGTTGTACAGTGTCTCAGAAGAGACTAGATAGCACACCCAAGGGATCCCGGGCCATTTGGACCCTTAATAGGTCCTTTCTCATCCCTGGTAGAGACCTCAGGTTACCCACTAAGCTTATTTGCAGTTTCAGACATTTAGGAACTTGAGGGAATTTCTCACTCTTCTAGTCCCCTGTAGACTCAAATCTCCCTGTGGCTGGTGTCCCAGTTTTCCTAGTTTCCATCCTGCTCCCTCATACCTGGCTCCCTCTCTGCTAAGCCCCAAGAAGTTGACTCTTCAGATGGCCTGGATCTGGCCTCTCCCTCACCCTGCTCTTCAGCCCAGGCTCCGGAGAACTCAGCACAAGAGAAACATCTTCATTCCAATATAGAATCTCAGGCATACTGCTTCTAGATAGATTCAATACTTGTCATTTCTGGTCTTTGTTCGTGACCAAATTATAACTTATTAATCTTTAATTATCTTCCCACTTGAAGCATCCATATCAACCTAACTGATCTAACTGCTAATGTTTGCCCTCAGCAAGCTAATTGGGGAATGAGTCCTACAAATGATCCAGATTAGATCCAGATTGTGTATGGAGAACCAAAAGACTTCCAGGTTGGGATTTATTCTGGAGAACGTCACAACAGAATCCCATCTGATCTGTGTAACGTTGACTGGAGACAGGGCTTGATGTGGGCTGATACCATCTCTATTTGTTCTAAGGAAGGTTGTAGAGTTGCCTGAGATATTTGGGGCCAATCAGAAGTGCCTACTTAGAACTATTTTGAGAGCAATGACTAATACCAACACGTTTAACACAAATTCTTTTATAACGGAAGATAGCTAGTACCCTTTGTTAAGCACTAGTGAAATCAGTAATCCCAACAAATCCAGCAAACAAGCATAATACAGAGATTGTCAATAAGTAGTGGTAACATCAATGCCTGTGAATTTGCTGCATTTTCTTTGTTATCCCCACTTTAGACATGTGAAAATATTTGCAGCAATTTTATGCTGAACAAAAAGCAAGTGCTCAATCAGGCTAAGTGCCTCTGATGAGAGCACAACATTATTTTCATTTTCCATTTTTAATTAGGATGCACCAGAAAATGACAGGTTGGTTACTCTTCTTACAACCTTAACAAACGCAGAGGAGTGGAGCCGCTTCACGGGTTGACGCTAGAAGTTCTCGGTGCCATTTGTTAAATACAGTTCCTAAGCAAGCTTAAGTAAAAGTATCAATTGATGGGTAATGCCAGTTCAATAGATCATTTAGAAAAGTTCATCTTTAGTGGAAGCCATCTCATAGATACACATAGTTTGCTATTTGGAAGCAGAAACTCTTCCTGATAACAGAAGTTATGCCCAGTTTTAGTTTGATTTTATCATTAATGGAAGAAATTTGGAGAGCAAATATGTCCAAGATACATGAATGTTTAAAACCTGGAAGAGACTAGGCCTTGGAGAGCCTATATTCAATCATATTATTAAACAAAGAAGCCTTGGACTAGTTGGATGAGCTAGCTCAAAGTTACAGAGCAGAAAATAACAATAATAATAGCACCTTATGTTTTGTTAACTTTTATAAAAACACTTATAGGGTATTATTTCTGCTCTGGAAACTGAGGTTTAATTGACTTGCCCAGGTCACTTACTCTTCCCCCTTTCATTTGCTTTGCTCCAGATCCAGCCAATACACCTTGTGAACTTGAATACTCATGGTATTTCATGGAGGATATTTAAAAACTCTTTAAAGAGATCCAATTATATTAGTTTTATTTCTCTGGTGTATTTTCTGAAATGAAAAGATGGAGTTCCTCAACATTTCTTTTTTCTGTATACAGAAGCAAGAGATTTGTTTTGTAGGTTTTCAATAGAGACATGGGCAGAAGATTTGATACAGTTGTGTTGATGCCCAAGTGGTATCATCAAGAAAGGAGGGGGCAATCATCATTGCACCCCAGCACTTTTTCATTTTCCATTTTTAATTAGGATGCACCAGAAAACGACAGGTGCTTTAAGAGTTACTTTAAAAGTAAGGTAGGAATATATTCTATTGAGTAATATTATTGATTGGGTTCATTGGTGTACTCATTGGGTATATGCACTGAATTGGGTATTCATTAAATACTCACTGAGATTTCCTTTAAAAAGTGCCAATGGACTACCCAGAAATATTGTCCCCAGAGGGCTTCTTTAAACAATGGAACCACCAGAATGGTTTCTCTGAAAAGCAGGGAAGTCTCTACAGATAAACCAGATTGCTTCTGTATTATCTTACTGGGACGACTGCAGACAGCTTCGACCTATGAGGAATGGATTGCATGTTCTTTAATGGTGTTTTCTACCTCTGTGTTTCCTCCCCACATCTAAAATGGAACAAACAGGGGCGCCTGGGTGGCTCAGTTGGTTAAGCCACTGCCTTCGGCTCAGGTCGTGATCCCAGGGTCCTGGGATCGAGCCCCGCATCAGGCTCCCTGCTTCTCAGGGAGCCTGCTTCTCCTGGAGCCTGCTTCTCCCTCTCCCTCTGCCTGCCACTCCACCTGCTTGTGCTCTCTCTCTCTGTCTCTCTCTCTGTGTCAAATAAATAAATAAAATCTTAAAAAAAAAAAAAATGGAACAAACAACCAATATTGCCTCCAACTGACTTCACCTAAATATTTAATCCCATAGATATTTGCATAGCCATACATGCTCCTCTCATCCTCTGCCTCTTCACACCCTCTCTCCCTCCATCTGCCCGTGATGTCCAATGATCACCTTGATCAAGCCTGTCCTGACATCCATTTTCTGTGCATTGTTTTTTCACCTCCCTTTCTTTATAGGTAATTCTTGCATCTTTCTTGTCCTCCTCATTCAGTGATAAACACTTTGGTTATGGGGACACTTTTTTAAGTCCACCAAGTGCCCAGGATCCAGTAAAGTGTTCTGAGTATTAAATTTTGATTGTCTTTTCTTCCCACCTTTGTGAGTTCGATAGTGTTAAATTTTATTTTTGTGCCCAGAAGAAAAAGAGTCTAAGGCAAGTTAAGTATGTATATTTAACCACTTTCAATAGTTATTTAAAATCCAGCCTCTTCTATTTTTATTCTTAAACGCCATGATTAGGAATTGTCTATACATAATGTAGAATCTCAGTGAGCTACCACATTATTCGATTAGTCATTCTCTCCATCTCCAGACCAGTAATTAACATTTCACCTGTCTCAAATTGTGCATAGTGTCTTAGAAGAAATGAAAACAAAGTGAAAGGCTGGTTTTAATAATACGCCATGCCAGTTGTCTGGATAGAAATGTTATGACTTTGGTAAGTATAGTACTTCTTTTGTTAGATGGTAATTTTGATTGATAGGTCAACCCAACTATTTAAAATAGCTGATTATTATCCACCATTTTTCTTCTCTCCAAAATCAGCCCAAATAAAATTGTTCTGCTTATTATGACGATCAAAACAACTCTGTGGATAAACCATTCACCCTAAAGTTGTGACCAGGTCATCGCAGGACATGAATTTCCACTATCCCCACTGTTTCTTTGGGTGAACTAAATGAGACCCGGATGTCCCAATGTCCTTGCCTCACAGGAGTGAGGAGTTTACACTATTAAGTCATTATCTAGCCTAATGATTAAACCCAATGAAACGAGGGTGAATCATTTGCTCCAGGGGAAGTGTGTCATCTATTTTGGGCCAAAAGGAAACAATTTTGCAAATGACCTTTTCCAGTGCGACAAGCAGTCCCTTTGGAACCAGGAGGAATTAAGGCCTCTTATTCCTTACATTGGATAATTCTTCCTCCTCTCCTACACAGACCCAGATACCATAAGATGAAAAGCAAAGGATTCAAGCCTTTTCTTTTCGCTTTAGGACTAACAGATTTATTAGTTTAGGTTTCATATATTAAGATAAAAAGCAGCATCCACAAAAATGGTGACAACGTACATGATGGGCTACCAGAATACAAAAAATTGAAAAGGGATAATGCAAACCCTTGGACATTGCTACCAACAAACAAATAAGAAATAAATGCTGAGATCCTGAGCAAGGGAGATATGCCTTAGGGACATACAAATGAAAAATAGTTTAGGGGCTTAGACTGCCAATGCATTCAAAAGGATCCAGCAAAAACTACTGTCACCAAAGAGGCTAATGCAATCTCAGTTCACTGCTCAGTAGAAATAAAGTATTTTAAATGAGTTATGTAACAAACTTGCACTGTTAAGCGCCGATTATACTACGTATGGTCTTTTGTGTTTGTTTCTGTGATGCACACTTAAAAATATATAAAAACATATTATACCAGTCTCTGGAGAATATCAGAGGTATAATATAAAAATGCTCCAAAACTAAAATAACCCAGCAATTCACCATGCAAAGGTAACCATTAGCTAGTAGAATTCATGATCAAAACTATTTTCCCTTATAGTTTAAATTTAAAGACATTGTACCATTGTCTTCAAACTCCTTCAGAGTTTACCTGTAGTTTTGTGGGTTTTTTAAATTTTTTAAGATTTTATTTATTTATGAGAGAGAGTGAGCGAGCAAGAGAGAGAGCACAAACCAGAGGAGGGGCAGAGAAACAGACTCCTCGCTGAGCAGGGAGCCCAGTGTGGGACCTGGGGCTCGATCCCAGGACCCTGAGCTAATCATGACCTGAGTTAAAGGCAGACGCTTAACCAGCTGAACCACCCAGGCATCCACAGAGTTTACCTGTGATTTTAAAAATTTCTATCTGGGAATTTTTAGGGATAGTCTCTTTCCTCTTGGTGTTCTAGAAGTTTACATCAATGTGTCTGTCTGTGGGTGTCACCTCCTTCATCCTCTTCAACACCCAGTGAAAACTTTCAATTGGAAGGATCTTGCCTCTCCTTAGTTCTCAAAATTTTTTTGCATTGTCGTTAGTTTCTCCTGCTATATTTTCTCTTTTTGTTTAGTGGGACTTTTAATTGTCATATGTTCAAGGGCAGAGATTGATTTCAATGTCTGTAATATTTTCTCATATTTTCCTACTGTTAAAATTTTACTATTTGGGTTTTTTTTTTCCTTCTTTTCTCTCTCTCTTTCTCTCTCTCTCTCTCTCTCTCTCTCTCTCACACACACACACACACACATTACATATATATATCTTACAATACTTTTTTTGTCTCTTTCTCTTGTTCATAACATCTTGTTCTTGAATTTTCTTTTTCTGGGGCAGTTTTTCCATGTGCTCTTTTTTTTTAAGATTTTATTTATTTGCTAGAGAGAGAGAGAACACAAGCAGGGGGAGCGGCAGAGGGAGAGCGAGAAGGAGACTCCCCTCTGAGCAGGGAGCCGGACTCAGGACTCAATCGACTCAGGACTCAATCCCAGGACCCTGAGATCATGACCTGAGCTGAAGGCAGACACTTAACTGACGGAGCCACCCAGGTCTCCCTATTTCTTTTTTTAAAAACTGCTGTCTTCTTCCTCAAGTGTCTGAGGATTCTGGTTGGCCATTTATATTTAAGGAAGAGAAAACAGAGGGGCAGCCTGAGAGCTGTGTCTGCGTGTGTGGACTGCACTTGCTCACTGTTTCATTTTAGTGCGGGCCGACCCTGAGCTCATTGCCAGGCTAGGTGCCTCTTCTACACGCTCACTGCGGCAGGCTTCGCTCTCATCTGGCAGTGCCCACCTTGGCTGTCTCATTCTTCCCAAGTGTTAGTTCTGCTTCCTTTGAGAAAAACTCTCCCATTTTTTGCTCTGGTTTAAAGGTTAGTTGTATGTCTAGGAAGAAAGATGAGAGATCGTCTGACCTTCAGTAGGCATCCACTCTTCCACCTCACTTCCCAGTCTGCCCTAAAACCCGTCCCTGGGGTTCTGTCAAGCTCATCAGGTCCCTCCCCTGCCCCTGATCCTGTCAGTGTATTACATATGCTGGTCCCAGTTGTGCAATCAAAGGCTAATCTAGCAGCTGCTGTGAAGGTATTTGTAGATGAAATTAAAAGTCCCCAGTCAGTTGACTTTAAATGAGGGAGATTATCCCAGCTAATCTGAGTACGCCTGCTTCAATTAATCCAAAGACCTTAGGGCAGAGTTGAGGCTTCCTTGAGAAACGAGCTTATCTACCTATTGACAGCTGCTTCAGCTCATACCTGAGATCCAGTCTACCCTTCCTGAGCCTGGACGGTGGATTGCACACCTACCCAGTGAGACACCACAGTCCTGTAAGCAGATTCTCTGCAATAAATCTCTTACTATATATCTCCTATTTCTCTGATTGGACCCTGACTGATACATTTTTAAAAAGTGTTAAATTCTTTCCTCCACTCAGAGACTCCTCTCCGTGTATAGTTCTCCTTACCGTTATGAATTTATCCTACTACATTTCAATAAACGATAGTGAAGGAAGAAGACCTGAACATAAATTCTCAGTCTACCATTTGGTGTCAGAAGCCTGCGATTATTGAATTCCCTTATTATTTAGGTTTTACCAGGTTTTCATGATTATTATCTATCATTACTATTATTAATGTTGCGTTGTACATCACTGTGTATCAACCTTGTAAATCTGAATCTTTCTTTTTTTATTTTTTATATGTTCAATTAGCCAACATATAGTACATCATTAGTTTTTGATGTAGCGTTCAATGATGCATTAGTTGCGTATAACACCCAGTGCTCATCACAACACATGCCCTCCTTAATACCCATCACCCGGTTACCCCACCCCCCCACCTCCCTCCCTTCTGTAACCCTCAGTTTGTTTCCTGGAGTCCAGAGTCTTTCGTGGTTTGTCTCCCTCTCTGATTTCTTCCCATTCAGTTTTCCCTCCCTTCCCCAGTGGCCCTCTCCGCTATTCCTTACATTCCACATATGAGTGAAACCATATAATTGTCTTTCTCTGCTTGACTTATTTCACTTAGTATAATCCCCTCCAGTTCCATTCATTTTGATGCAAATGGTAGGTATTCATCCTTTCTGATGGCTGAGTAATATCCCATTGTATATATGAACCACATCTTTATCCATTCATAGTTTGGCTATTGTGGACATTGCTGCTATAAATATTGGGGTGCATGTGCCCCTTCTTTTCACTATGTCTGTATCTTTGGGGTAAATACCCAGTAGGGCAATTGCTGGATCATATGGTAGCTCTATTTTCAACTTTTTGAGGAACCTCCATACTGTTTTCCAGGGTGGCTGCACCAGCTTGCATTCCCACCAACAGTGTAGGAGGGTTCCCCATTCTCCACATCCTCACCAACATTTGTTGTTTCCTGTCTTGTTAATTTTTGCCATTCTAACTGGTATAAGGCTTTCTTTACACTAAATTCCTCTAAGAGGAATTGATGCATCAAAGAGTAAGTACATTTTAAAAACTTTAGTTGCATATTGCCAAATTGTCCTCAGGAATTCTATGCCTATTTCTCATTCCTGCCTGCGGTGTGTGAGAGTGGCTGTCAAACTTTTTGAAGGGCCATGGAACCGGAACACCTTCAAATGGGACTGCCCGTGACAAAGGAAAGAATCTGAAGATGTCCCATATTCAGAAGAACTAGGGAGGGCTGACCTAGAGGAGATGCACGTGGTACATGAAAACAGTCTTCAATATTTTGTCTCAAAGAAGTAAACTAGGGCCAATGAGTAGAATCTAAAGAGAGTGATTATTTTTTCCTGGCCAACCTAAGAAAGAAGGTTACATTTTAAAAATTAAAAATAATAAAAAATATTTTTTAAAACATGATAATAGTATATAGTATAATAGTATCTTTAGATGAAATGGGTGTTCTCAAACATCAAACAGCTGGGATGCTGGGACTTTTTTTTTTAAAGATTTTATTTGAGAGAGAGAGAGCACAAGTGGGGTGAGGGACAGAGGGAGAAGCAGACTCCCTGCTGAGCAGGGAACCTGACACAGGCTCTATCCCGGGACTCCAGGATCGTGACCTGAGCCGAAGGCAGACGCTTAACCAACTGAGCCACCCAGGCGCCCCGAAACAGCTGGGACTTTGAACCAAAATATTTTTCAGGATACTTCCAACCCAGAGCTTCTACATGTCTGTATTTCTGTGCAGGCATGTATGCATGTGAGTGTGTGTATGGATTCCTTATTTTGATATACAAGTTTTTTTTTTTTCTCTATAAGGTTTAAAAACTGTGAATAGGGAAAGAAGACATGACTGTCTGCAGACAGAAGGATATTACTGCTTAAGCTTAGTTGCTTTCAGAGTTTCAGATCTGTAGGTTATAAATGGTTGCTGAGGGCAGCAGTGAATGTGTAGCAAGGGTCAAATCTGGGCCGGTGTAACTTTAATTTAAAGATGAGTCTCTGTGAGAGACTGGAAATTGGCGAGAGCCAATTTCCAAATGAAAGATGTTCAGAGGTTGAGAATGTGAATATGAAAGCAGTCCTTTCTGGCGTTAACCTTTGTGAGGAATGGTCTCCAACTAACTCTGCCTAATTTCCTCCAATTTATGCTTATAGCCAATCATCATTTTACCACAAGAATAAATAGCTGAAATACTTTGGATTATGCAGTAACTCCAATGCAACTCTAAAGAATCTGGCTAATTTTTTTTTAAAGATTTTATTTATTTACTTTGAGAGAGAGAGAGAGAGCAGGAGCAGGGGGAAGGGGCAGAGGGAGAGGGAGAGGGAGAAGCAGACTCCGTGCTGAGCAGGGGTTCCCCCACCCCCCACCCCATCCTGGGAACCCTGGGATCATGACCTGAGCCAAAGGCAGATGCTTAACCGACTGAGCCACCCAGGCGCCAAAATCTGGCTAAAATTTTTTAAATGGAAGAACAAAGTCACATATATTTGGCCTTAGAGAAGGTTGTCCTATATTCAATGATGAAGTTGGAATAATCTGTTTTCACATTTTTATTAAAAACAGGTGAAGCAGAACAATAAGCTTTCTTATCTGCCACCTGTAGCATAGAGAAAACAGCCTTATCTACATAAAAGTGAGGTACTAGATGAAGGGTAAATTTCATCTTAGAGAACCAAAATGAAATTGTAAATTAAGATTGTAGGTGGACATCATACTAGGGAGTCATTGTACCTGAGTAGGAAACTTAATTTTTCTGATGGGAATTATCATCTGGCCATAAATGGCCTTTCCAAGCAAAAATTCCAGCACAAGCTTGGTAAAATACACACCATACCACGTCCCTCAACTAGCACATCAGAAAATGCAGCAGTCTGACAACAACGTATTTTCTCCTACACAGTAATTTTTGAGAGTAGTAATTGGATTTGCATAATTCTGCATACAAAACAACAGATAACTTAAGACACAAAAGAATTAATAGGAGCCCAAAATTAGTAAATAAGTGAATGGAAAAAATATACCTTTCTGTTTCATAATTTGACCAATAATAGCTATGCAAGAAAAAGAAGTGAAAAATGAACATCTGTTATTCCATGAAATCTTATTAATATTCATATAGAAATAGTTGCTACTGAATCATTCAGTATGGAATCTTAATGGGGTTTAATTATTTCCATCTTCAGGATTTGCACAAGCTCCCTGAAAATAATCTGTGATTAGAGTTCCCCACAGATTCGGGAAGCTGTAGCTGTCGTAATAGTGGCAAGTGTCCTTGAATATACTATGAAATCGGCCAGGCCCCCAAGGCTAAATGATCCTCCAGACAGGAAGAAGGTATTTCTTTCCTGGAAATATTTGTTGTTTGAATGAATCCGAAAATTTCAATTTTTAGCTGATTACTGAATGATCAATCTTCTGCCCTGTAAGTGTTAGTCTTTCTCTTCGTCACACGAGACATGATTAGCTCAGGTAGGGAGGTGGAGGTAAACTCCCCCGAATCCGAATGCTGCTTCTTAACTTGCACGTCTTTGAGTGACTTTGAGGACGCATCCTTTGACTTCTGCCATCCGTTTTTACTTCTGTCAAGTCGGAATATTAATGCCTTAGCTAATGGTGGTGATGAATTAGGGTAAGAGCTAAATGAGATGAAACAGTCCCTTGATGAAAAGTTAGTTAAGAGCGGATACTCAAGTAGGAGTTAATGTCGTTAGGACACACATCCACCAAATTTGCTGTTTTTCTTTAAAATCGTCTCTGTGCTGACTTGGTGGATCAGGTCGTTCCAACGATACGGGATGAGAAATGGAAGAGGCAAGAGAAAAGAAATAAAGAGTGCAAAAGGGAGAGAACAGGAAAGGAAAAAGAAAAGTAAGAAAGGAATGCAAAGCAGAGCTGCCTGAGCTGGCTGGCCAACTCAAAAGGTGTGAGGCCAGTTTTGCCAGTTTACGGAGTCAAAAACTGGAATCATGCTTATGTCACTTCCAACCGATTGCCTCTTCCTTCTCTTCTCTCTCTAGGACTACCAGTAGGAAGAAAAGATACAGCAGGGTTCCTTCACTGGCCAGCCAGTTGTGAGCCTATGGAGTTCAAGTGAGCAAGGGCAGAGCCAGGCGGAAGGTGACTACGAGTCCCACGTTTAACACCCCCTTCCGATCCTTCATCTTCAGTAGCCTGTCGCCAGAGCAATCATTGACACACAGCCCTCTGACAACTTATCAGTTATGAGACAGCTGCAAATTAAATATTTTGGCTGAAAACACCCCCTCCTTATGTCAGGACACATTAATTTGAAATAAACATTTTGCTGAGATGTGAAAGGAAGCAGATCCATTAAAGACTACTAGTCATGTGTGTTGATGTATTACTTTCTGATGTAGTATTTGCTGTTGGGCAGACACAGTAAGGGTCAACCAATGTGATGTATTCTTCATGGGACAGAGAGGAAACCGGTAATTATAGAGGACCTGCTGTGTGCCCAGGACTGTGTTAGACTACATTTTGCGCTTTCCTATAATAATCTCTTAGGGAGGCATTCATTTCCAACTTGGAAGTTGAAAAATCTGAAACCTACCATAGCTGAAGAGTGGCAATACGAAGAATAAAAACCATAGTCAGATTTTTTTCTTCATATCTCTTGCAGGCATTCATTCCACAAGGGACGAGCCCTTCCCATGTGTTCGAAATGCATTTTCTTATTTCCCTATCCCTGGGGAGTTTTCATGCAGAGTAATGGTCTCTGCACAGAGGCACTTTGAGAAGTGATCCAAAAATGTGTTTCAATAATTTCAGAAGTCCTTGCCACTGCTTAGAGGGTAATCTCTGCCTACTTAAATAGAGGTAAGCATCACAAGATGCAGAGCCAAGAGTATTTCCTCAGTATTCCCTCCTGGCATAAGAGAGGACTTTCATTTCTGATGATCCATGAAGGTCTTAGGGAGCACACTAGAGATATCTATGTTGCATTTATAAGATAGCCTATTATCTGGTTTCAAATGCGAAGTCGGAAGGGAGTCAGGCAACAGTGTCTAAAAAGCTTTTGTTATGAAAACTCAAAATACCAATCTATCAAACAAAGATGACTTGATTGCATTTTGAATAGTAAATCACACACAGCATACCATGTCTGCATATAAATGATAACCTGAGTAATGAAACCAAATGCTCAAGTATCTGTGTACTTTTGCCTAAGGTTTGGAGTCTATCGATTCTTTGTTTCCAGTTTTTTTTTTTAAAGATAGTTTTTTTCCCTTTAAGTTTCTCTTTTGCTTAATTTGAAGATTCATTTACGCTGTTATATCTAATCCATGGGATGGTATGAAGCTCCCTTGGTAAGGACTGAGTCAAATCTCAAATCTGTCATGTAGCAATGCTCAGCGACTACGAGGTGATCTCTGTCCATGGTGTCCATCATGGTTTTCTTCATTATAATTCAAAACATGAGCAATTAAAGGACCTCTAGGGCCTTTCTCAAAATGGGCCAATTTCCCCTGCTAATACCCCCTCTCCTGTGAATCTTCAACTTGGCAACCGGTCTATAATATAACTAAATTCTTGATATTGATACAAAATCAAAACAGGATGCTGCATATTATCATAAAAAAGGAGGTGCCTGTGGCCAGTATCATTCGAAGTTAATAGTGTATTTCTCAACGAACACTGATTGACAAACTTTAGGATGCTGAGTAAAGAAAGAATAACCAAGGAAGCAGTCTTCCTCTTTCTCGGAGGAAGATGAGCCAAAATTTGTACTGTATTTCCTTCATACATAAGTAGGCATAGTAATTTCTACATAGCAACCAACCACACAATCAAGTACAAAACAAACAAACAAAACAAAACACAAACCCATGAATACAACTGATGATCCTGATGACTAAACAACAATTAACCCACTTCTTGGAGACCCTTTTATAAGTATAAACCACAAAATTGTGCCTGTCATTACGTCAGTGGCAATACAGTTGGGGATATAAGGCATGTACATAAACTACACCAGAATATAGTTTATAACAAAGCTGAATTTGCTAGAGATCAGTATTTTAGGAACTTAGATGAGGGAAAGACATGAGAAACAAAGAGGAGCCTGGATTTTATTGTCCCACAAATCTGATTCTAAATTCCAGTTCCAACAGTTACTAGCGGCCAAAGAGATCAGTGATGCCTACCTTCCTGGACCCCTATGAGGACTGGCAGTGATAAACACTTGCTTGGTGCCGACTACGTGTGCTGAGCTGACCCTTATGGATGCCATTTTATGTAACCCTCAGAGCAATACCGAAGGGTTGTAAAAGACTGTATTTTGATGATCCCCATTTTACACAGTATGACACCAGGACTCAGAGGTGAAGCACACAGCAATAGCACTGCCCTACATTGTTTCATCACTGGCTTTCTCGCAGGAAGTACAAGGACCTAGGACAGGTGTGCAGAGATCAGGTGCTTTATAAACGGTGACTCCTCGGACTAGGGTGATGAGAAAGACTTCGAGGACAAGATTTCAGCTGGATTTTATTTTATTTTTATTTTTTATTTTATTCTTGAGAGAGAGAGTGTGTGTGAGTGCGGGGGAGAGGGGCAGAGACAGAGTGAGAGGGAGAGAATCTTAAGCAGGCTTCACACCCAGTGTGGAGCCCAGTGCGGGGCTCGATTTCACAACCCTGAGTCCATGACCTGAGCCGAAATCAAGAGTCAGATGCTTAACAGACTGAGCCACCTAGATGCCCTAATTTCACCTGGATTTTAAAGCCTAAGTCAGATTCAGATAAACAGGTGGCAGTGGAAGGATGCTTAAATTGGGGAGTCCTTGGGTAAGTAAGAATTGGCAAAGCATCCTTGGTCTGTCATAAGCCGACCACAGTGGCTAGACAAAAGATATATGCCAGGGACGAGTGGGACCCTTTGCATGGTGATGGGCAGCTTATTTAACGAAGATTATAAATCTATTTCATCACACTAAACAGGTCACCGAAGAGGGGAGTTCCTACACAACTGACAGATTCATAAGTTCAAGAAAAAACTCATGAACAAAAACACACTTAAATTCAGAGGTTGTAAATCTGACAGCTGATCAGGTTAGAATAGACTTCTCTATCGAGTGAGTGTTTCTTCTCTATTATTCCTTCAGTAGTGTCCTTCAAGCCCTGAAAATGTGGGGGCAGCAACTAAAAACAGAAGGAAGAAAGCGCCTTTGATCTAGCATCTTTTGGATCCACACTAAACTAATCCTACCTCTTCATTCCACCAGCTGGGTGAAATCACATAAATCACAAATCACAAAAATCCATTAAAAAATAAAAACAAATTTTATTTGTGCATAAAAGCACAACATCCAGCCACGCTCCCAACGGCCTAGCTCAGTAGCACCAGGCGGAAGTTTGAAAGGTTTTGGTTGATAAGATTTGCACTGGACAAAGTCAGTTCCTTTCACAGATCTAGTATCCAAATGGTCCAAATAAGGACTCAAGCAGTGTTTGACTGTCTCATTCATTGTCTTAGCCAATTTTTTGTGAGACATTGCACTATGCCAGTCATTGTGCCTCACTGGCTTTTTCCTCTTCATTTATTGTCCATGTCCCTAAAAAAACAGAGGGTCTCAACCCTAGATGTCTACACACACACACACACACACACACACACACACACACACACACACACCGCTTTTACTACTCTTTTCCCAGTGCCACCACTGGGCCTGCCCACCCTCCTCCTCGGGGATAATATTTAGATACCGCCAGCTCATCCTGTGAACTGCCTCTTGGATTGACATGCACGCTACTGGATCTTTTTGGAGATGGAAAGTGCTTCAGATTTTTCAGAGATTGGCTGATACATGAGTTGGAAATATATAATCATTTCTGCCCTTCATTTCCTACAAATCTCAAATACCAAAGTGAGCTCAACTGTGGGCATGTTTAGAGACATTCTGCATATTGTAGTCATTCTTTAAATGCACCCCGTCTAGATGTGTTACAAACATAAGTTGCCCAAATTCAAAGTAATTGACTTTCATCCAACTGTGACCAAATCACACACACACAAAAAAAGAAGACACCATGTGTTAGAGCATGAAAACCCACCCCAAACTCAGAAGTTCCCACCCTAAGGAAACTTTTAATAGCCTGCCTTGAAACCAAACACATATTCTACGATGGATAAAAATAATGTATTCACTGGGGGTGGAGGGTGTAAATTTGTCTCCCTGCACAGATTATTCTTTAAACAGAATTATTTTGTGTAATTGTTATACTAAAAATATTCACAAAATGAACATTTTTACCATCATATTTATAAAAAAAATAAAGTTTCTTTTGGCTGTTTCTGAATCTATTTGATACTTGCTCAGTGTTTCTTTCACGAAAAGGAGAAAAGAGAGCCTGGAGGAAAGGGAGCAGCAAGTATGCATAAATTAAATTGCACGTTTATCTCTCGTGAATATTAAATACCAAAATCCACATTTTAATATATCTGATTATCACATGCATTGGACTCCACAACGGGGAATAGTGTAAAAAGTAACTATAGACAATAGATGCCAAATAAAATGTATTTATGGCCATATGGCCATGAATCCCATTCCTCAACACCAGTGTTAGATAGAGTTAACTTCTAAGTCTGTTTCCACAATGGAAAAATCAAGCTCCAGAGCTATAATTTTACATAGGGACAGCGATTAGAGGATTGGAACAAACATATGGCATTTTAACTTTCCTTGACTGTAAGCGTGCTTGCTTTATCAAGGAACCTTTTCTATTTTATTATTTAGTTGCACAGATCACAAGCTTCTTGATGGAAGGGGCTGTCTTGTGCATTCAGTGTGTTAGGAATGGAAGTTATTAGATGTACTAAATTAAAACAACAACAACAGCAATAAAAAAAAATGACCATCAACCCTTCTCAGATGTGCCCAGCCAACCTAGGATAGCACATTAAACCCGAAGAGGTTCAGTTACCTTGCCTTCAGTAAGAAACTACAATAACTCAAGACATTTTTTAGATGGCTTCTGGCCTCTGAGCTGTATGTACTCAGCACCATTTTAGCACTATTTACACAGGTAATAAACCATAATTATTAAAGGGGAATAAATGCATTGCTGTGGGCTAAACCACAATCTGGTCTTCACATCAATAAAAATATCTTTCCACTTGTGACAGTTATTTTCTTGGCTCAAAAGGTCATCATTTGCTTGAATAAATAGGCAAAGAGGAAGCTTTTCAAGCTGCATCTGAAGGAAAATGAGACCCCAAATTGGAGGAGATGTGTATGGTAATGAGAAAGTGTGATGATGGGTTGTGTGTAACTGCAGGCAAACGCCTTCTTCCTTGTATGAAATTTTAATGATGGGTTACTTTTCCAATGGGAAAGTAATAACTTAGGTGAGTACAGTTGTACACTCCAAAAATGAAATTATTTTCACTTTTAAAATATAACCCCGATGCTATCTATATACCTGCAATTTCGTCTGCCACTGTCATTAACTGAGCACTTAAAATGCACATCTCATTCTCTGAGTTCCTCTCTGGTCCTTACGATCTGGTGGGGAGACATGGATGTAGACCACATTTCTCAGCTCCTCGGAAGTTCTGGGGAGTTATTCTGGGCAGAGGAGGGAAAATGGAAATGAAATGCGGTTGTTGTGATCTTTCCCATGGGGTATCTGTGTATAAGAGATGCTATTTTATCTATTGGACGTCTAATTCGATTTCTCTTCCTTTTTAAGGGATGGATAGACGGTTAGGTGGGGGGACATGATTCATGCATGTCACATTCCTACAGAATGGAAGATCTCAACTGCATGGTGCCTTAAATATTGTGGATGCTCAGCATATGTTAATCGAATTAGTGAATTCCTGTCGTGTTTATTCTCTTCATTGTATCTTAACACACATTCTGCCCGTGGTAGTATGGAGCCCACTGCATCAATGACTGATTGGAAACATGAACGTGTGTGTGTGAGATAAACTTGAGTAAAGCACAAAACACAATCTCTGTGCTCGTTGTATAGGAATTAACACTCCTTCGACAACCACCACCAGCCACCCTATTTCCCTCTTTTTCATGACAAAAAAGCAAAAGCAAGGATGAAGGAATAAGAGTAAGAAACCATCTGCATACGATCCTTTGGACTTAAGTAAAATCATCAATTTCTGGTCTCCTTAGTGCCAAAATGATTGGTCTGACGCGCATTACCACTTTTCATTGGTTGGTTTTGGAATCGTGGCCGAGAGAATAACAGTGAGATGATACTTAACCATTAAAAATAGAAGACTGTCAGATTAGGAGAACCAGCCCCGGCCAAGTAGATCGCTTCCGTGTGCTGTGTGCTGAATACTCCTTTTATGTATTGGTCATTTTTTTTCACCCGTATGTCTTTGCTGAAGGCTAAAGAACCAAATAAAAATGCCGTGCAGGTTGCTTGTGGATGTGTATATATGTATGTACGTGTACACACACACACGCACACATACATACGCACATGCACAGAGCATTTGTCTACTATGACTGCCTTGGCAAGCAGCTTTCAAATGCACCTAGTAACTTCTTGCTTGGTTGGGTCTTCTGAGGGCATTCCTGCTGTCATCTACCACTGTGAAGTGCATTGTAATTAGCTGTACGTTTCATGTCATGGAGCTGCACTACCAAGTGATAACAGGTTAGGGCTGTCAGTTCAAGTGTCAAGAATATGAAAGGATATTTAAGTGCAGGTGACAACACAATGAGAATACTTGAAATCCAGGAGGCATTCAAAGTTTTGTCCTTTATCAAGCAACAGGCTACTGTGGCAAAAGAATTTATTTCTAGAGTCAACTGGCCCTCATCACACACCGCCCTCACACCCCCATATGTGCAAACTGAGAACTTTGTTCTTAGGCTGGAGTTTTCAAGAAGCTTCTAATTATACACATACACCTCCTGGTCCTGATGCCACTTACGTTTCTGACTGCAAATGAAGACTTCATTTCAAAAGTGGTGGATGGTATCAAATATTAATGCCGACATTTAATTCAGCTACTTAAAACAGTTCAAAAATTAGACATCTCCTTTAGCCCCCGCCCTTGGTGGTTCTGGATACACGGAAATGTATTTTAAAACAGACTACCTTTTGGAGCATCCACATAGAAACCAGTGAAAAAGCACACTTAAAAAAAAATCAAAATACAAAAGAGAGATGAACAGAAAAGATAATTATTTTACCCAGGTTCCTAGAAATTATATGACAAAAAATATAGAAATGTTTACTCTGACCAAAATAGTTTAGTTATTGGGGCAACAAATGTATGTGTAAATTCAGTGTTTAACCTGTGCCACCTGAATTTACTTTCTCCAGAATTAAACTGCTCAACTATTTCTATATGAGTAAATATCAGCGGACTTGCAAAAAGTGACTTAGCGGTCAACATAACCTTTCTGATTCCCCAGTACACAAAGATCATTCCAATCAGAGAGGTATGCATAGTAATGAGGAACAGAAATGCCTACTTACTTTTAAAAAAAACAAACATAGCCTTCAAATCCATCCATGCACATTTCACTTGTTTTCAGATTCTCCATGGTTGGTAATTCTTATACCAATTTTTATACAACTGAAAATAGTAGTAATTGTGTTCTGTTATGCTAAATGACTTAGGAATTGTTTAGGTTTTGTTGTTATTATCATTACTGAAGATTTTCCCCTTACCGAAAAACATAAGACTCTTTCTTGGGCAAGCAAACAATAGCCCAATAACACCAACAGAAATTAAACAGATGATGAGAGTATTTCCCAAAGACTGAAGATTGTTTCACAACAATGCAATGACTTAGCCAAATTAACCAACACCTATTAGTACAAATGGCTACCAAACTTGTTTCCCCTCTGCTTTTGCTAGCACTTGCTTGGACCAAAATGACAACAATAGATGAATTATGAATGTACTATACCAATGATGAAATAACACCCCTAGTATTCAAGATTCCACAATGTCTTAATGAACATTAAGGAGGAAAAGGAGACTGCTTTAGAGGATTGTCTCCATCAGTAAAAATTCCACCAAGGCATACCAAGTTTTAATTAAAACATCAAAATGTGGGGGAGAAACACAATTTGACAGATAAATGTAGATATCATGGCATTGTCACTGAGCTTTTCTAATGAGATTGGATTCCTACTTTAATTGACATTTCCAACTGAGGCACAGATAAGACATATTTAATGGGAGCAGTTATATATAGCTGGACGAACAAGTGTTTGACATTTAAATATCGTAAACGATATATTATATGCTCCCCTCAATAATGCACCGTCAGTGTTAAGAAGGATAAGCAGACACTTTAAATATACATGGCACAGAGGAGAGCACAAGTGATGTAAATAAACCTTAGCTGCATGAAACAAACCTTCATGAAATCACTTCCATTCCATGCATGCAGGGAAAAGCCTCCCATAGAATCCCTGAAAGTAATTTAATTGCAGGCTTATAAAAAGGAATGAGAGAATATAAAGTTGCTTCTGAAAGTGTGTCAAGGATTTTTTTTTTAATAATGCTAATAAGGTGCTTTTCTGGAATTATTTTCATTTGGTAGTAACAAAAGACATGGGGAAAAAATCGATCAACTAATGCAGGGTTGCATTATGATCAGGACAAAAGAAATAAACCCATCATTTATTTAAAAATATCAATACTAGAGCCTCTTTCTTTATTGGCCTTTAATGAGCTTTCCACCATGAATTCACTTTAAGCACTTTATCTTAATGAACAAAATTTGCTATTATGAAGTCTCTTTTGTATCGGATCTAAAATCCAGGTACCACGGCTCTAGGGTCTATGTGCAGTGCACTGCATTCAGTTCTTTAAGGGTCACTGGTGACCTCTGGAGTCAAAATCATTGTCCTCATTTATCCAATTTACAGCTGGCGTTCTCCTGAGAATTCCACATATACCACCGAATCACTGTGGTTCTACAAATCTTTAAACCTAACTACACAGGAACAAAGGATGGACGAAACAGAAGAGGAATAAAACATTCACTTTCAGAAGGCAAGGTTTTACTGAGCATGGTAAGTATGAAGAGAAAATAAATGATATGAAGATTGCATGCTTTAAAAAGTTGCTACTATGCCACCTAAGTATTTGTGCACAAACACAATTTCAGGAAGTTTAAAATGTATTTGTAAATAGAAAGAGGTCATATATTCATTTACAAATACATATACGTCTGCATGGTGACATGTACCCATATTATCCAGACTGAGCTCTGTGTATTAATGTTTTTGGAGAAGAAAATAATGAATATGTTTATGAATTTTGTTTTATTTATTTATGAGACTCCCACGATGGTCCACACACAAAGACAAATAATGCATTTCACTGGTGTCTCCAGCAGCTCAGTCTATGGGATAAATAAGAATATATCCAAGCAATTACATATCAACAGCCCCTTGATTTTGCCCAAGTAGTCAGCACAGGCTTTGCATGGGGTGGTGGTGGGGATGGGGGTGAATTTTGAAGTTGAACTGAATACCAAAGGAAGAGGAGGTATTTTTCACAGGGACCCTGTAGAAGAGAAAGGAGGAAAAGAGGTTTCTAGATGAAGCATGACACAACCAGAACTAGTCAGTAAATGACCAACATGTTCAGCAAGTTCAGACTTGGAGTGGTTTAAAACATGGGTGACACAGAATCTCTCAGTGCAGGAGAAAGCAAAGGAAGGGAATGGGTATGAAGGTCCCACCCCCATACCCAGAACTCAACTGAAACAGCCTGTTTCATTCATTTTCATATCAGCCTTTAAATTGGATTTTCTTTGAAGAAGTAGTCTACTGTGAAGAAAACATATTAGAAAATTAATTCATTAGCAGCACCTAGTCCATGGTGGAACATGGATGATACTAAAAAGAATCTAGGTTAATCGAGGGCCTTGCATGCCCATCCAAGAAGTATGGACTTGAATCTAGGGCAATAAGGCCAATGAAGGGTGTAATATGGTTAGTGATATGATCAGTTCTGCTTTTTTGGAAAATAAGTCTACTAGCAGCAGGAGGGAGAATGGCTTGTGGTGGGCAGCAGGCAGAATAACAGAAACTAAGAGCTCACAAGAACCTAGAGCAAAGGAAGCCTAGGTGGAGAGAAAGTATTATCAAGTATTTGACTATGAGGATGAAATAAAAAGCACAGGCTACCCTGTTTTCCCAGATTTGACAGAGGGGATTGGTTGAAAACAGGTGTCATTCTTATCTTGATCAGCGGAAAGCTTATTTGGGGGGGGGGACTAGTTTCATTTCTACCATTCATACATATAACACATCTAAACAAAATTTATATGATCAAGTGTTATTATTCTTATTGGAGCCAAAATTGTGGAAAACCCATATAAGCAGAGCCACTATCTCAACTAAGCGAAGTCAGCAGCTACCTATATGGCACATTTTGGTGACTTTTAGGAAAAACAACCTAATGATGGTGAGTAATTTCCTCCCATTATTAAAGATTTAAAAACTGAGGCCCAGAAAACTTAAATACTTTATCCCAAGTCATGTAGCTAACAAGTGGTGAAACCTATATTCCAAATCATGTTTATGTAGCTCTAAAGCCATCACGCTCTCCATCCCCTACCACCTACCTATGTGCTCCCAGCACTTCTCTATTATTTCTTATCATGGCTGGGATTCTAGAAATGACTTTTCTGAAGTATAAAGTCTACTGGAAGTTTAAATATCCCTGTAGCAGGTAGAAAATTACACCCAGGTTTGAAGGAGGGGACAGTTGCACCAAGATGGTAGGTCAACCCTCTAGTGTAACAGTCTTCACAAGTTGGCCGTGGGGACCCATGCAGACATGACCAAGAGCTTTGGTCTAATCTCTTAGGAAAATGGTGGTGCTAGAATCTTCCTCAGCTGTCCTAGCATACTGTCTACACCTCTGTGGAAACACATTTCACTGTACTTGTGTAATGGAAGTGTCCTCTCCCCTGTGCCCCTAGATTGGAGTGCACTGAGGTGTCTTAGCTCATCCCTGGGTAGGGGATGAACTAAGCCTGGCTTCTAATAACATTTAATCTGAACTCATTCTCCCTACCCTTTCAGCAGAGTCCTGCCATCTCATACAGCCTATAAAGGTATGGGAGGAGTGCCTGGCTACGGGTATCCATACTGCAGGGGTTCTAATGCAATGTGATAACGTTTGGGTTAGGGGACGGTGTGGCTGACTCATGCAATAATGAGGTGACAAGATTCATGGATACCACGCAGTGACCAAGGACTGTGTGGTAGCCTGCTTGGGTCCAGAAAGAGATGCTAGAGGATGTGTACAAGGTTTTTCCTAGCAAATCTCCCATCCATACACACTGGCATCTCCAGGGGACAAGGCTGTCCTGGAGCCTTGTGCTGGATGGGCTCAGAGCCTCTTCCCTTACAACCCAGAGCTGTATCCCTTTCCCCCCACTTGCACTCCTTTGCCATGCTTCTACCCCTTCTGCTTTTCGGTTTGGAATAGGGCCTCTGGGGTCCCGGGCACACTGTTTCTTATTATGCCCAAATTCTCCCGACAGATTCTATAATGTTCTCAAGGCCGGGACCTGTTCTCTTGGACCTTTTGATCCCATTATTGTATCTTAAGTCCATACCAGATCCTTAAATGTTTGATGAATGAATGTGTGATTTCTAGCTCAAAGAAAGAAATGGCAGAAACAATCTGCTGTATGCAGTGTGGTTGCCACAGTAACCAGTGGGTGACCTCCCAAAAAGAAGGTGTCTGTGGGGGCAGAAAGCTAAGAAACAGCAGCATTTCGAGTGAGTCCTCGTAGGAAAATAAAAAGGAAGCGCCCGACAAAGACTGGGAAGCAGCAACAAAGGCTAAGGGGGAAGTGTCTTTGGCTCTGCCTTGCAGCAATTGCTCAGGTGGGCTGGGGTTTGAACGCTGATGTGGGTGTGGGTGACGGAAGGGATGGAGTAGGGGGGATAAAGCTCCCAGATAAAGGCATCCAAATATGCACATGTGCATCTGGCTGTGCGATCCTCTCACGTTAAGTATCTGTGTAGTCACTGGTGTGCGGGGTAGGGAGGATTCCCTGGTCCAGGCTTTCGCGGTGAGGCAGGCAGGGATGCTGCAGTGGGCTTTCGAAGCGATGCTCATGTTTCTCATCATTAACTAATTAATTAACTAGTTCAGTCATCAGTCAACTTTTGACTGTCATATGAAGACGCTGGGATGCTGGCGTCCTGCAGCTACTACTAAGATGCTCAGGACCCCAAGAGAAGTCCCGGCCCCATCCAGGGAAACAGGATGGTATCTGCAGATTCTGCATCTCCGTGTGGAAAGGAAATAACAAGCACAGGAGAACTTTGCTGAGGCCAGCCTGAGGGCTGAGGCCAGCCTGAGGGCCGAGGGCGTGATGATGAAGAAAGCAGAGCCAGGGAGCTGCCTCCTCTGGTCCGTACAGGAGTGACCCCTTTTTTCTATGACCATTCGAGGAAATTGATGCAATTTTCCTATCATCTCCACACTCAGGAGGGTGAGTTCAGGGTTGACATTTTAATAAATCGTTTTATGGGTAGCAAAAGCACCTGTTTGAAATTCTGCATTCTTTGTTCCTTTTGCCAAAGGCTGCGCAGGCTGCACAAATAGCTGAATTGTTAAGAAAAACAAATAAATAACGAAGTGCACAGTGTGGTGGTTAATAGGTGCACAGTTAATGAGATAATTTGAAATCTGAATCAAAACAACTCTAATATCATTGTGACTTCTTCGTATTGCTTTTGAGGTCAGATAGCCAATCTCGCTTTTAACTGATTTTTCTTCATCAGAATACTACAACGATGTATTACAAATAGGAGTATTACCAAATAGTATAGGCCTAAGTCCTAAAAATATTTCTCCACATTAAAGAACTCAGAATGAAACAATAAATAAACGTTTTGATCAAGTACAATATTCACTTAAATTTGAAATGAGGTTTATGTGAATCTAGCATGACTCAAGTTCTTGAGGAGAGAAGAGAGATGTAATCAAATATTTACAACACAATGTCATAAGATATATAAGAAAATTGAGTGCAAAGTGATATAGGCACAGAGCTGCTAATAATATCCTGAAAACAAATCTCTTTAAAAAAGAAATACAGCACAGGGAAAGAAAATGACATGTAACCTTCTCTTTCACTTTAATTTTTCTTAAATGACAAAAAATGTCTGATGTATATACATACATATATATTTATGTATATACAGAGTTGACCCTTGGACAACACAGATTTTTATTTCATGGGTCCACTTATATTTGGACTTTTATTTTTTTTAAGTAGGCTCCACACTCAGCATGGAGCCCAATGTGGGGCCGAACCCCCACGTTGTTCAAGAGTCAACTGTATACACACACACACACACACACACACACACACACACATACGCACACACATGCACGCACACAGACGCCTTACTGGAATTTAAAATGCCAAGAAACACTTATGACAATTGTAGGAAGAAGAGGCATTCACATCCTGTTTAATGGAGAGGTTTTTGATCCAGCCAGATACATCACATATGCTGTGGGGGGAACACAAAGCCCACCAAAATATAATCAACAGAAATCTGACTCACTTACCTCCTTTTTTAATGATTATTTCTTGTCATACATTTTATTTCGTCTTTACTGGTAGAGAAAAGTATACCCTACCAAATGCAAACCAATCCAAATAACCTGCTTTCATCCAAGAGACAACCACATAGAGGTTCTTGTGCTTTACCTCTATTTACTGTAATCTAAGACCCAGGGATGTGGCAAACAACTTTTTCTTTTAATTTGAAAACCACCCTAACCACCCACAGAGGTGACCCACGCTCTACCTCAGAGCAGTATTTGACGAAAGGCAAATATAAAGCCAACTTTGCTTTACTGACTACGACCTTGCCCCTTGTGCTGTTTCGAGTTTACTCAGAGAGATGTTCGAACAAATACAACCTGCTGACCACCACGCCCAAGAAGAGGGTGCTGGCAAAATCAAGATAACTTTTTGAGGAACAAATCACAGCCATCTAAATTACTCCTTTGACAGAGAAATGGATCTTACAGATGAAAGAGAGCACAAGGTGTCATTTATCTTGACTTCACAAGACTTGCCAACTTTTCTTGGTCTTTTCTGAAGAACACAATCATAAATAATTTAGAAAATTATGACTTAGACCTCAAAAACTTTAAGGGAGACAACTACAACCTGGGAATGGCGACTTTAAAAAAACAATAGTTGCCTTTGTCTCCTGGGATAGAATGAAAATCATAAAGCAATTTGTCAGGGAAATTTATTGAGCCTGGTACTACCTGTAATTGATACGAGGCATTCCAATCTTGGACAATTCGACTGCATTCAATTCAGTCAAAATACACCTGCTTAATGGAACTGTAATGGGGCTGAACATTGCATTGGGCATGTAGGTGATGGTGTTTACGCCCTGAGAGTTGGCTTCTGGTTCAAGCAACTCTGACTGTTGCCAGCCTGTGGTACTTTGTTACGACAGCCTGAGCCAACTAATACAGAGCTCTGTGCCAAGAAGCAGCCCTGGGTCCCCTGTGTTGCGCAGGTGGCTCTGGCTGGACCAGGGATTAGCAAGTGACACCAGGGTAACTCATCGAAGGCTGACTGATCCTATATGGTGCTGAGAGCACAGCTCTCCGGGCAATGGGACAATTATAATGAGCTACCCAACCAGGGTGGCTCATCCCAGCACTTGCACTGCTGGGTACAGTGGATTCATAGTCAAAATCTAAAGAAGGTACAGAAAAAAGTGACAGTATAGGGAGAAACCATGTGGTCTGTTCGTGAAAACTGGACAGGTAAGTTAGTCCTTTAAGCTGCTTCAGACTGATTTCCAAATCTGATTCCAATCTTCGTTTAGTCTTATAATAATCTCTCCTGTCTCATTCCTTGTTCTCCTTCCTTCCTTCCTTCCATCCTTCCTTCCTTCCTTCCTCTCTCCCTCCCTCTTTCTTTCTTTTTTCTTTCTTCTTTCTTTTTCTTCCTTTCTCTCTTCCTCCCTCCCTCCCTCCCTCCCTCCCTCCCTCCCTCCCTCCCTTCCTTCCTTCCTTCCTTCCCTTCTTTCTGGTGAGAATATTTAAGTTCTATTCTTTTAGTGATTTTTAATTATACAACACAATGATGTCAACTCTAGTCACCATGATATACATTAGATCCTCAGACCCTATTTACGCTATAGCCGAAAGTTTGTACCCTTTTACCAACCTCTCCCTACTTCTTCCATCCCCCAGTCTCTGGCCACCATGCTTCTACTCTCTTGTCATATGAGTTTGACTTTTTTTTTTTAGTTCTACATATAAGTGATACCATGCAATGTTTATCTTCCTCTGTCTGGCTTATTTCACTTAGTACAATGCTCTCAAAGTCCATCTATGTTGTTGCAAACACCAGGATTTCCTTTTTTCTCATTCTGAATAATAGTCCCTTATATATATACCATAATTCTATCCATTCATCCATTGACAGACACTTAGATTGTTTCCATATCTTGCCTGTTAATAATGCTTCGATGACCACAGGAATGCTAATATCTCTTTGAAATCCTGTTTTCATTTCCTTTGGACATATACCCAGAAGTGGGACTGCTGGGTCATATGGTAGTTTTATTTTTGACTTTTTGAGGAACCTCCATACTATTGTCCATAATGGCTTCACCAATTTACACTTCCACCAACCGTGCACAAGGGTTCCCTTTTCTCACCAATACTTATCTCTTGTCTTTTCGATGATAACCATTCTAACAGTTGTGAAATGATTTATCATAGTGGTTTTGATTTGCATTTTCCTGATGATGAGCAATGCTTTCTTAAAACACTTTTATATAACTAGATGTCCAGGAGAGAATTGATCTTACATTGTTTTTGAAACTGGAAAAACTGTTTTTTGGAGTTGGAAAAAAAATGTATTTTTCCTCTTCTAAAAAGTGGGACCTTTCGTTCTGCAAATATGAGAAAGTTCCTGCCCATTTTACCATTTTATTCTTGAGGAAGCCCTACACTCAATGAAATACTCAAAATGCTCTTTCTTTAGAATGAGATAGAAAATATATCTTTTAGAGTTGGAAACTGAATATATAACGGGAGTATATAAATAGAAAGTATATAATAGAAAAAGAGATTTTATATATATTTAGAAAAGAGTGAAGAATGATTCCCTCTCGAAATTAGAAAATACATTTTTTCAAATCTAGATTTAGCTTTAGTTTAAGGGAGCTCTAATTTATAAAATCAAACTTATACTTAAAATTATAATTTATACTAGGTGTGTGTGTGTGTGTGTGTGTGTGTGTGTGTTGGTTTTGTTTGTTTTTTATATTCTTGTCCAAGTATTAGCTTCCCAAAGATAAGACATGCAAGTCTGAATTTCTCTTCATGCTATTCTGGAAGAAGGCTAGGCATGGCAGAGCTAAAGCTAGAATGGATTACTTGGGTGCTAAATTTACTGTTATTTCAGAGTAAGCTTAAACATGGTAAGTCGAATCCAGGCATGCATCTCTGTTTACTCCTGAAACATGATTTTTAAAAAATTTTTGAAAAATAGTAAAGGAATAAAAAAGGGCATAAATGCACAAGGACATTTCTTTTGGGAATGGAAAAGGACACCGTGGCAAGCAAGAATATCAGCACAAGTTCTGAGAGCAGAGCTGCCCTGCACATCTGTGTGTGAGGGAGGGATGACTGGGGAGGGGACGGGGCCAGGCCAAGAAGAAGTGAGCAGCTGAGCCCCTGCTAAATGGGACAAGACTCAGAAGTTGGAGGTGTGATGTGTTTCAATGGCTTTTCCCCATCTTAAAGAAGGAATGTTGACTCTCTGCTGAGACTAAATCAGAGCCCGTGAACTCAGGAACAACAAGTCCATTTAAGGGCCATGGAGGACTAAGTGAAAGTCTGCTCATATGTGGTGAAAAGCTGGCCCCCTTCCCCACTCAGCTCCCACAATACTAGCAGCTTGGCTCACACGCCCCCCCCAAAAAAAGTTAGAGGGTTTCTCTCTAAGAGCAAAGACCACCTAAAGGGAAAAAACAGGTATAGAAACAGACACTTGGAGGTCGGAGGTCACCCATCCAAAGACCAGACTCACTGTAATCACCTTATAAGTGTGCATTACTTCACTACTAAGTTTGAGCAAACATCCAGGCATTGAAGAAATCTTCCCACAGAAGTGAGGGAGGTAAAAACAAACAAACTGAATTTTTAAAGCCCTTGGGAGAAAAAAAAATGATATGGAAAGTTAAAAAAATTATTAAAAAAATCCTCGGAGCTGAGAAAATATTGTGGCTATGAAACAAGAATTGGATGTAATGAAAGTCAGGAACACTATTCTTAGATATTAAAATTTTAATGAAATTAATAAAATTTTAATATCAGAAATATAAATAATCTCCCCATCCCAAGAGCCTTAACTTAATCACATTTGCAAGATCGCTTTTTCCAAATTTACCATTCCCCAGATTAGCAACTGATATCTTTGGGTAGCCATTGTTTAGCCATCTAGAGGAGGTAGTTAGTATTTTATTTATTTAAAATATCGATAGGATGTTTAGAGGATCTAAGGTGAAAGCTCCCAGGAACTGGAGCAGAAAGTTCAAGGACCAGAAAAGACAAGAGAAAACCTAAGTCACCACAGAATTCACCTGGAAGAACCAGGAGGTTGCAAAACTGACAGGTAAGAACTCTTGACGAAGACTGGGAAGACATAGGAGAAAAAAGTTCAAAGAATCAATAAAGAAAATATCCCTGAGATAAAGGACATAAGTTTCCAGATTAAATTGCTCACAAAGTGCCTACAAAGCAAATGATTGACAGAAACTAACACCAAAACACATCATTTTGAAATTTCAGAAGGGAAGATATTAGCTTTGAGCAATACAATACTAGCTACCTCCTCTAGATGGCTGAACAATGGTTACCCAAAGATATCAGTTCCTAATCTGGGGAATGGTAAATTTGGAAAAAGGGTTCTTGCAAATGTGATTAAGTTAAGGCTCTTGGGATGGGGAGATTATTCTGGATTATCCCAGTGGGCCCTAAAAGCAACCATAAGTACCCTTATAAGAGAGAGGCAGAGGGAAAACTAACACACACAGAGGAGAACGTAATGTGAAGGCAAAGCAGAGACAAACTTGAAGATGCTGGCCTTATGTATTTCAAGACTGCTCATTTCCTGCACCAGAAGTTACCCTGTCCCCCAGAGGACTGACAGTGGCAAATGCCTTCGGCTGAATCGATACTTAATCACCAGGATGGGTCCTGGATCCATGTCCTCCATAGGGCAACTGCCATAAAGGAGTTCCCAAGCGTATTAGTTTCCTAGGGCTGCCATAACAAAGTACCACCGACTGGGGGGCTTAAACGACAGACATTTCTTTTGTCTGGAAGTCTGGAAGCTGGAAGTCTGAGTCAAAGATGCTGGCAGAGTTAGTTTCTTCTGAGGCCTCTCTCCTTGGCCTGTAGATGGTGTCTTCTGCCTGTGTCTTCACATGGCCTTCCTTCTGTCTTGTGTCCAAATTTCCTCTTCTAAGGATACCAGGCTTCTTGAATTGGGCTCCACCCTCATGGCCTCATTTTAATTTAATCACTCTTTAAACAACCTGTCTCCAAATAGCGTCATATTCTAAAGTAATGTGGTTCAGAACCTCAGCATATAAATTTTGGGACAGGCACAATTCAGCCGTTAATGCTGTTATAATTTATTCAGTCTTAAAATATTTTTATCGAAGTAAAATCTAAAGATCTTATAAGTGCTTTTTGCCAGGCATAGCTGTGCTCCCTGGGGTCCACCACTGATGCTCCTTGGCCATACCATCCCATACCTGGGATGGTAAAAACAAAATAATAGGGGTGCCTGGGTGGCTCAGTTGGTTAAGCATCTGCCTTCAGCTCAGGTCATGATCTTGGGTCCTGGGATCAAGCCCCTCATTGGGCTCCCTGCTCAGTGGGGAGTCTGCTTCTCCATCTCCCCAGACTCATGCATTTTCTCTCTCTCTCACTCAATCTCTCTCTCTCTCTCTCTCTATATATATATATCAAATAAATAAATAAAATCCTTAAAAAAATAAAGTAAAAACAAAAAGAAAATAATAGTTTTAACAGTTAGAGTATTACGTAACTTACAGTGAAATCAGCACTCCCTGCCCCACCAGCCCCATCTGTAATAGTTGCTCTTCCACAGTAGCCACTTTCAAATATTTTTCCTTGTCATTTATGCCCACATTTCTGAATACCATGTTTATACTTCTGTTAAGTAATTTTCATTGTAAATATTATGTGTTGGCTCCATAGTGTAGAATGTAAAGCTTTTACTCTCTTGTACCGCTTACACACATTTCCCATCCCGCCAAATGGTGAGTCAATATTTACTTTACTGTCACTATGTATTGTTCACAGACAATCCAGAAAGGAATTATGTTTCCTTTCTTTTGCTATATTTTGTTTTATGTGGAGCTTAAAATTGCCTTCATTTTCTCTAAGTGTTCAGGAAAACCCTGTTAAACTTCAGAGCTTGTTCTTGTTTGCACTGGGAGGTCTGATCCCAGGTATGGGCTGGTATGGCCAAGGAGCATCAGGGGTGGACCCCAGGGAGCACAGCTATGCCTGGCAAAAAGCACTTATAAGATCTTTGCCTGCACAAACACCACAACACATTCTTTTTATGTTAGCTGTTCATTATCCATTTGGCGCAGCGGGCCCTCTACCAAGGGCCAATGGATTATTCAAAGAACTAAGAAAATATTTGATTACCTGAAACAAACCTGATTCAAATATCAATAAAGAGTTCAATATATTATTCAATGAGCCCAATCTCTAAACCGCCTCCATCTTTATTCATACATCTAGCTTCCATCTGATAAGCATAGATGAACTATCCTGGATAGATGTAGGGTCAAAATACTCCACTCGTGTGCACTGGATACCATCCCCTCCCTGGCATTTCCTTTCTCTCCAGCATCATCATTTCTCTCTTCTACGGAATCGTTCCCACGAGTATACATTCTTGCTGGTAGATCTCATCCCTGAAAAACATTCACTCTTGACCTCACATTCCCTTCTGCTGCCATCCTGCTCTCTATTTCCCTTTCTATTAAACTCCCTGAAAAGGATGTCTGTATTCACCTAGCTGTGCTTTTCATCTGCCATTGTCTCTTGAATCTACCTCAAACAGACTTTGTCCCTATTACACCACTAAAAATGACTTTGCCAAGGTCAACAAGGACCTTCTGTCATTTGACCTCCCAGCAGCATCAAACACAGCTGGCCACTCCCATCCTCTTAAAGCATTTCTTTATTTGGTTTCCAGGACACCACATTCTCCTAATTTTTCCATTCATCTCTGGCCTCACTTCTTTGGGGTCTTTTTTGCAGGTTCATCCCTCTCTTTTCAGACCTCAAAATGCCAAAGTGCCCCGAGGCTCAAGGCTCGGTTCTTTTTATATGTAACTTCACTTTCTATATCTACTCCTTCAGTTAGTTCATTCCATCCCACCGTTTTGAAAATAATCTATGAACTGATGGCTCTCACATGAAAGTCTCTAGCCTCATTTTGTCCCCTCAACCCCACATCAGTGTATTCTCTGCTACTTAATCCTCAGTTCCTTGCTCTGTCTCCCAGACCCACGTCTCTCTCACTCTTCCCGGTCTTAAGGAACACCAGCACCACTGGCTAAGTCAGTATGACAACTCTGATGACAATTTCCTCCAGTTGCTAGAGAAATTTTAACATTTTTTTATTTAAAAGATGTTATTTATTTATTTGACACAGAGAGAGTGAGAGAGAGAGAGAGCATAAGCAGGGGGAATGGCAGGCAGAGGGAGAAGCGGGCTCCCTGCTGAGCAAGGAGCCCGATGCGGGACTTGATCCTAGGACTCTGGGATCATGACCTGAGCCAAAGGCAGCCGCTTAACCAACTGAGCCACCCAGGCGCCCAAGAAATTTTAACATTTTTAAATACTATCCCTTTCAGAGCAGGATCCAGGGCAAAACAATACAAATATTTTAAAAAAAAATTTTTTTAAGTGGTCAAGAGATGAAAAGTATATCCAAGTATAGGAAAGTTGAAGAGCCACCAAATCTTATATCCAGCTGTTCAGAAATAAAATAAGAAAACAGAGGTTTAAACCATTGCTGGAGAGACTACGAGGTGCATGAAGAAATGGGCCACTGAGGAAGGGGAGCCACATCATCCCTCTGAGCACTTATAAGATGTGGGTTGGTAACAATCTGTTCTGGAAGATTTCAAGACATGTCTTCCCTAGAGGGAGGAGGAAGGATCCAATGACCTCCTGAGGGCCCATATAACTCCTAGATTTACAGTACACCATTACATTACCACCACGCTTTAGCGACACAGTGCAGTAAACAACGTAACATTAAACCAGCTGCCATCTGGGCCCTTTCTTGGCCTAAGCAAACTCAGTAGCTGGCTAGGGTTTACACCTAAGGAGGTATTTACACATGTGTGTGCCTCCAGCATTGTTTAATACAGTTTTATTTTATTTTATTTATTTTATCTTAATACACAGTGCCCTTCCAGTTTTCTTTTAAGTCTACCACAAATAACAGGTTTTAGCACATCAGGTGATATTTTGCTTCCTGAAGCATTTAAATTAATTTTCTATTACCAATGCAAATGTGTACTTTCCAATTTACCCACTGCACAATAAAACATAATTTAAAGCAATTAATGTTCATTAATGGCCCCATCTGCATGTTTATCACTTTATCCTTAAATACTTGAGACACCGTATCCATATTTTATAGCTCACTCCTTATCAGCAAGAATTCTTATCCTCAAGGGTAAATGTAAGACTAATGTGCCAGGATCTCGTATCTTTATAAGAAAACTACATTGCCTTTCTTTTCTTTTCTTTTTTTTAAAGGCTGGATGAACAGGTTGAATGTACATAATACCAAATGTACCTAATACCAAAAAAAAAAAAAAAAAGGCGCAGGGGAGGAGGGGCGAGTTACACTTGTGTGCTCACCTCCCATTTCTGCCTTCCCTTTTCCCCAGAACTGGTGGGCCAAAGCACTGAGCGTGCACCGGCCAGTTCAGCAGCCCCCAGAGAGGATTTTTCCAGGCATAGGATGGGATGCAGGGGCAGTAACACTGAGAGGTTTTCCTACCCTGCCCCCTTTAGCAGCGCCATGCCCTGCAGGGAATGGGCCAGAGGGTGGCGCTTCTTAGGATGTCAGAACGCATTCTGAGCATGTGCCTTAGTGTCAAGTAGGCATCGCTTTGCCACTTAATTCCATTAGCTGTGTACACTCAAGGACATTGTCTAAACTTTTTGATCATCAGTTTTCTCACTCTGCGTGATTAGGTTCTTCTCAGGACTAAGACAGTATGCTAAAAGGTAAACAAACACAAAACCAACATGTCGTGTATAAAAGGGTAGGTTCCACTCGACCAGACTGCCTGGGTTCAAATCCTGGCTTCACCTCTCACCAGCTACGCGTGAGTGTGTGTGAGAGACCTCTCTGTGCCTTGGTTTTCTCATCTGCAAAATGGGCATCATAACGGTATCTATCTCAAAGCGTTCTTGTGAGGATTAAAAGGAGTTAATATGTTCAAATAGCTTAAAACAGAGCATGGCAAATAGTTAGGACTTGGTGAACATTAGGAAAAAAACAAAAGCAGTCGGTACTTTGAAAATAACAGCCATTTTTATTAAAGACATTTCCCTAGAGTCACCGTCTGTGGTGTTAAATTGTGGCTTCTGGGCTTAGAAACAAGAATCCTGGCATAAGGGCATATGCAGGTGGCTAGTCTCCCTACCTCTCTCCCCCAACCTAGAGGAAGGCATAGTAAGTACCTCTTCCATGACACTATTATATCTAAAGCCCTGACAGCCGAATGCATGTACAATTCTGGAAAAAAAAAAAAAAAAGAGGGGGGAGGAAACCAATAATATGTTTACACCATTGTAACAAGAAAAGCAAATTAGTTTGGAAGGGATTTTTTTATATAATGTTACTGAACCAGGATCAACTCGTCTGATTTCTCTATTCTTTAAAAAAAAAAAGAAAGAAAAGTTAATAAATGTTTCCACACGTGTGATTTCAATGAAATTTACATTTACGAGTCATTATCATTTTGGCGGAAGGCAGAGTGATATTCGGCTTGTCACTGGAGGGGCAGATGGAGATGGAGTTTAGGAAGTTGACACACTAGCTGACAAACGAGTAAAATTTACGTCCCAACCAACCTAATGCCAAGCAATTATCTCTGAACTAGGATAACAAATGTGCTTTTTTATACTCAAAAGATGACATGCATTTTAGAAGTTTCCAGAAGGCATATTTTCTGTAAAGAAGCAACTGCTTCTGCATTCAACATTTAGTACAAGAGTTTAATTGGATACTGACCCTTTCAGAACATTTGTTACAAGTTAAAGTTAGATATTAAGAGAATAGAAAAATCTACCTGAAGTGGTGGCTACTTTTGGTTATCTATTTCTGTGTTTAAATACGGGCTTACAAATGTACTTTTACTTCATATTCAATACTGTTTATAGACCTTGGCATTAGCAAAATATAAATTACTCTATGCACAATCCATAGTCATAGTATCTTGTGAGTATCATAAATAAAACAAATACAAATGGAAATCTGTTGTTTATCTTGGCTTAAAAGACCATCTATCTTAGCATGAGAAAGATGTTTCTGATTCCATGATTAAATGACATCCTACATAACAAAAAATTGGCAAATATACTGGTGTAATTCATCACGGATGACATTGTATAATTAAAATGTATTGATATTATCCTTTAAGACACTTTAAATGTCTTACAGTGTAAACTTCAAATGTTTTGGCTCATAAATTTATTCTATATAAAAATGTCACCTAACTAGATGCTTCATCCTATCTACAAATTCTATATCTTGAAACAAGATGAAATAGTTATATGAATGACTTTCATCTACTTATTCTTGTGAAGGCATAAAGTGTAACTACTATTTGATAAAGAAGTAAAATTCCGAATGTTACACATAAGTCCAGAAAGATACATTCACAGCTTATTAGAGATGGAAATGACCATACTTACTCTCTAGATCAAACCCCTTGTGTTACAGAAATAAGGAAGCTGAAGCTCAAAAATATTGCCGTGCCCTTCTAACTGAGATTTTAAACAGTAGCGATCATAAGGAGAAAAAGAAAACACACTCAGCCACGTAAAAATTAACCATATCCCTGTTTAATAGTAGCACAACCTTAATCTAACAAAGATAATGGAAAGAAAAGAATACCAGAAAAAAATCAGCATGAATGTAATGTATTTCAGTGAATTGATGATGGTTCTCTGATGTCAAAGGAAAGGGCAAAAG
The DNA here is from genome assembly GCF_037043125.1 of Eumetopias jubatus. Classification (NCBI taxonomy): domain Eukaryota; kingdom Metazoa; phylum Chordata; class Mammalia; order Carnivora; family Otariidae; genus Eumetopias; species Eumetopias jubatus. The sequence goes on along the minus strand of NW_028274809.1, from coordinate 180,510,932 downwards.
AAAGAAATAGGTAAAAAAGAAATCATGTCGAGCTCCTGCTGTATGCCCAAATCACCGTAACATAACTTATTCCAAAAGACTTAGTAAGGCCTGTGTTTACACTTACTAGTCAGTGTCCTTGAGCGAATCAAGCCCTATGAATCTTTGATCCCACATTTCAAAGTGAAGGTAATAATACCTAGAGTTACTGTGGGGACTAGGTGAGATAATGTATGAAAAGTAAGAAGTTATTCATGCAGGATAGTAAGACTACTGTGCTCTTAGATCTTCAGATGGGCTCTGTCACTCATAGCTTGTGACCCCATCATGACGCTTAGTCAGTGGCAGAGCTGGGACCCAAATTATGCCTCTCTAGTCCCAAACCCAAGCAATACTCCTATATTTGGCTTCAAGACATTTGTACATGTTGGTCCCTCTGCTGGGAATTCCTTTCCCTACCCCCCTGTCCAACATCTCCAACTGCCTGTTAAATCCTGTTCATACTTCACAATTCATTTTAAATATAACTCTCAGCGATCTATCCCTGGAGCTTCCACTATATATTCTCTCAGTATTCCCATATTTTTCCTTTGTTGTACTTATTAATAATTAGTCTCCTAACTATTTTTACTTTATTTAAAGATTTTATTTATTTATTTGAGAGAGAGAACACAAACAGGGGGGAGCGGCAGAGGGAGAAGGAGAAGCAGGCTCCCCGCGGAGCAGGGAGCCCAGACACGGGGCTCAATCCCAGGACCCTGGGATCATGACCTGAGCCGAAGGCAGATGCTTAACTGACTGAACCACCCAGGCGCCCTCGCCCTCTTCTAACTATTTTTAACTACTGTTTCTACTGAACTGTATAAGCTCATGAAAGCAAGGGCCATTTCTCTCTTGCTGACCATCATGTCTTTTATCCTTGGGAAGGTATTTGGCACAATGTAGGCATCCAATGAAAATTTGTTGGATACATCGGTGAAGGCATGAATGGATAAACAAAGAATGAAAAGGAGCTTTGGATTGGCAAATATTTTTGATTTTGTTTATTAATGGCAGAATGCTGATAAGGTCTCTGAGGAAGTCAAAGGACTTCATCCGGGGCATAAGCAAGAACGGCCCAAGAAAAGGAGAAGGGGCAATTCTGACACTGGGAGAAAGAAGATGGAAAGATCACTGGAGATGCACAAATATTTTCAAAGGATCCCTTCATAGATATGCTATTCTCCGCGAAGTAGGAGGTGGCAGGACGGAGATGGGGTTTTGAAGAGCTTTGTGAGAAGAATAGAAGGTTCAGAGTGAGAGCCAGAGAACTGCCAGGAGGCATCAAAGCATTCAGCCAGTTAGAGACCATGAATTTTGAATGTTACCAATCTGTACCAGCTTGGATAGTATTTTCTGCGGCCCAGTTCAAAACTACAGTCTTGAAGACTGATGTTTAGATTCAGTATAAAGATGAGGAGAAGGATGATGATAACAAACGTGGACTCACTGTTCCTGTCAAACACTATAGAGTTGTTTCTATAAATTATCTCATTTCTTACACACACACACACACACACACACACACACACACACACAATGTGTATATCCACTTTTTTACAGATGAAAATACTAAGACTTTTTAATATCATTTTTAAGGTATAATTCACATACCATAAAATTCACCCACTGCATTCGTAGAATTAAATGATTTTTATGAATTTCCAGAGTTGGCAACCCTCACAAGTCAGTTTTCAACCATTTCTATCACTCCAAAAAATTCCCGAGTCTGTCCTCAATCCTGCTTCAACATCTGAACACAGGCAACCATTGATCTCCTCTCTGTCTCAGGAAATTTGCCTTTTCTGGACATCTCATATAAATGGAATGTAATATTATAGAGATTTGTGTTTTTGTGTGGCTTCTTTCACTTAGGGTAATGTTTTTGTGGTTCATCCATGCAGTAGCATGTACCAGTATTTTGTTCCTTTTTTGTTGCTGAATAGCATTTAATTATATGGATACACCACATTTTGAAATTCATAGGCATTTGGGTTGCTTCCAGTTGGGGACTATTATGAATGGTGCTGCTGTAAACATTCACATACAATTCTTTGTGTGTACATATTTTTTTACTTCTCTTGTGTAGATTCCTAGAAGTGGAAGTTGGCACTACAAGACTGTGTGGTGAGGATATATTCAACTTTTTAGGAAACTCCCAAATATTTTCCAAAGTAAATGTATATCCCTGACCAGAAATGTATATACCAAATGTGTTTTGTGTGTCTTTTGAGATAGCCATGTTGTTTCTGTTCTTTATTCTCTTAATACAGTTATTCAATTAGTTGGTTTTCAGCCGTAACACCAAGTATGCCCTCCTAAGGCAAATCTCACACACTCATGGTATAGAATCCTTTTGATATGCCACTGAATTTGTTTTGCTAATATTTTGTTGAGGAGTTTTGCATCTATATTTTTGAGGGATATCCATCTATAGTTTTCTTTTCTTGCGATGCTTTTGTCTGTCTTTGGTATCAGAGAAATTCTGGCCTGAAAAAAAAATGAGATGAGAAGTGTTCTCTTTTCATCTATTTTATGAGTTTGTAAAAATTGTTATCACTTTAGGCATTTGATAGAATGCACTATTGAGGACATGAGAGGCAGGACTTTTGTTTGTGGGAAGATTTTAAATTACTAATTAAATTACTTGTAATTTAATTGTAATTACTTACTCATCTTTTCTGACTTTCTATTTCTTCTTGAGTCCATTTCAGTAGTTTGTAAACACACAGTTTTCTACTTTAATCTTTATTATTCCCTTCCTTCTGCTTATTCTGGATTTAGTTTGCTTTTCTTTTTCTATTTCTTTTTTAAGATGGAAGCTTAGGTTATTGGGATTGGAAACCTTCTTCTTTGGTGTTATAAGCATCTAGAGTTATAAATTTCCCTGTAAGCATTGCTTTAATTGCATTCCATAGTTTCTACCTGCTTTGTTTTAGTTTTCATTCAACTCAAAATAATTTTTTATTCCCTTTTTGGTTTCTCCTTTGACCCATGGGTTATTTAGAAGTATATTAGTACCCCAATATTTGGCACATATTTCTTTCTGTTGCGGATATCTAATTTTGTTGTGGTCAGAAAATACACTTTGCCTGATTTCGATTTTTAAAAATCGTACTGAGAATTATTGCATGGGCCAGCATACAGTCTATCCTGTAGAATATTCCATTCCAAAAATATGTGTTCTATAGTTCTTGAGTGAAATGTGCTACAATATCAGTTAAGTAACACTGGTTGGTAATGTTGTTCAGTCTCTTATACCTTTGCTGATTTTCTGTTATGTCATATTGATTACTGGAGTGCAGTACTGAAAACTCCAACCATTTTTTAACTGTGTATTTCTCCTTTCAAATCTGTTATTTTTGCTTTAAGTATTGGAGGTCTCTATTATTAGGTGTGTATACATTTATAATGATTATATCTTTCTAACACGTTGACCCTTTTAACATTATGAAATGTCTTTCTTTGTTTCTAATGATATTTATTATATTGAGGTTTACTTTTTTTGATATTAATATAGCTACTCCAGATCCGTTATGGTTACTGTTTCACAGTGAATCTTTTTCCAACCCTTTTACTCTCAAGCTCTTTGTGTCTGCATCTAAGTTGCATTTCTTCTAGACAGTACATAGGTACCACAAAACACCAAAGAAGCTGTGACTTTTTTTCCTCATTAATTAGCATGCCAAGGATTTAAATTACAAAGTTAATGAAGACACCCTCCACCTTAACCAAAGAGTTGTGAGAATAGGTAATGAGATAAAGAAGTTTTAACACCCTATTCTCTGGAAATTTTGGATAGCTTTCCTTTTAGGTTATCTCTGCAATTTGGAATTAAATGTTTAACTATTCTGGGAGAACACATGATTTTTAGTTTCTCAGTCACTTTATCTTCTTTTACTATGGTTTTGATGATTTCAGATACCCTATTAGTTCTAAGGATACACGGAAAATTTAAAGAATGTTTCACTATTCATGTCATAACAGTCCTTCTCCTAAAACTAAAGGAAGGTGCACTTTTTTCTTATTGTTCACAAAACTGTGAACCAGATCAGTGACTGATATGCCAACAAAACAGGTATGTGACATTTACCCTCAACTTTCATGACTCTGTTGGACCCTGCACCTACAGGTAATGACTCATTGCTTCTTTTTAGCAGCTTATTGTGGACATTTTATCTTCTCCTTGCCCACCAATAACACGTACTCTCTTTCCAAAGTCTGTGCTTTCAAAACATTTGTAATGATAGATTGCATTCACTATGAATAGAATTGCATCCAATTCCAGTCTTTCAATTTTTAGGAAATGCACTGTTTCCATGTCATTTAGGTTATTATTTCCACTGGCTAACATGCAACAAGCAGGACACTGTGTCAACTAAAATGTCACAGGACTGGGACTAGTGCTCTGAATAAATCCATATTTCCCTGAAGCTCAGGAATGTAGGCCTGAGAACTATCCAAGGAGCTAAGTGTGAGGAGCAACACCTTGGAATGAGCAAAGGCGGACACATCTTTGTTGCTCTCTACTTTGGGAAGTCTGAGATGTCAAGGTCATCATGTCTCCTGCAGACCATTCTAAAATGTCTAGGAGGACCATCCTTTTGCAATGTCATTGCTGAAACTGCTAGTGTCCAAGCAATGCATAATTATCTGACTCCAACCATAGTAAATTTATGGGCTGTTTTATTCTCATCATTTTCCCAGGTCTTTGAATTTATGTCTGAGACACCTTCATTGATTTTTGCAACCTAGGCGAGTAAGTCTGCCTGCCATGCCTCATCAGGTGATGACAAGGAACACAGCGGAAGTACTTCTTGAAACTTTGAAATCATTTATTTGATTAACCTAACAATTACAGATTTAGGATGGCTCCAATTTTGGAACTAAGACACGTACTTAATGTTTAAAAGGTTACTATAATTTAAAGTTACTGAAGTTACTGAAGATTGGAGGTCTCTTCTAAATTAGAGTCTTGTCCCAGGTAAGGCTCATTTCCTCATGAACAAGCTCAAATGACTTTATGTTTGTCAAATAAGCTAAAATGATATTATGCTTGTTAAGCTTTTATTATTTATCAATAAGGAAAGATGTTTTTATAATAATTTATAATTTTCAAAGCATTCCATGTCCATTAATATGCTATATTCTGTTATAATTCTGAGAGGTAGGTGTTATTGTGCCCAAATTATAGATGAGACCAAGTAAAATGGCAGAATCTTCATTGAAATTCAGTTCTTTTGATGCTATGTTAATGTACTTCACAGTATATAACAGAGCTTCTCTTCATTAAAAATTTACTTGTCTTGATATTCTTACAGCTTTTGTATGGAATAAAGATTCATAATGATTCAGTATACATAAGAGAGAAAATAAATTTAATAAGTGAATTCATAAGCCATGGGGATTAAGTAAATTTTAGTGCATCTATAAATTAAATCCTGTCTATTCATTAAAAAGGCATTATGTTGAATATTTATTATCATAAAAATATAACCATAATATACTAAGTGGAAAAGAAATTTGCAAAAGACTATGCATATACAGAATAGGCAGTCCAGAAATAGATGCACACATATACAGTCAATTGATTTGACAAAGATGCCACTAAAATTCAGTAGGAAAAAAATTATTTTCAAGAAATGGCTCTAGAGAAATTGAGTATCTATATGAGGAAAAAAAAGACCTTTGCCTCATTATTTCACACCATATTTAAAAACTAACATGAGGGGTGCCTGGATGGCTCAGTTGGTTAAGCGACTGCCTTCGGCTCAGGTCATGATCCTGGAGTCCTGGGATCGAGTCCCACATCGGGCTCCCTGCTCAGCCGGGAGTCTGCTTCTCCCTCTGACCATCTTCCCTCTCGTGCTCTCTATCTCTCATTCTCTCTCTCTCAAATAAATAAATAAAATCTTTAAAAAAATAAAATTAAATAAATAAAAACTAACATGAAATGGTCCAAAAAACCAAATGTGAAAAAAAAAAATTTTTTTTTCGATCCCAGGACCCTGGGATCATGACCCGAGCCGAAGAAAACAGAATATGTTCATACCTTAGGGTAGAAAATAATTTCTTAATTAGTATGTAAAAGCAATATATATCAAATAAAAACTGATAAATTATAGCTCATTAAAGAACTAATTTATCAAAAGATACCAGGAATGAAAAATAATCCAAGAGGAAGAGAAGATATTTATAATACAAATATCCAACACAACGCTTAGTTTAGTATATCTCAGAAACTCCTACAAACTTGTAAGAAAAAGTTAAACCTACTTTTGTTGAAGGAGGGGGAGGGGGAGAGGGAGAGGGAGAGATAGAATCCCAAGGAGACTCCACACCCAGCACGGAACCCAATGAGGGCTTGATCTCATGACCCTGAGATCATGACCTGAGCCTAAATCAAGAGTCAGATGCTCAACCGACTGAGTCACCCAGGTACCCCACAAACCTACTTTTTAAATTGGACAAATATACAACATACAGGCACTATATAAAAAAGAATATCCACATAACAAAGTAGCAAAAACCAATATAATTAATCATTAATGAAATGAAAATTAAACATTCCTTTTAGCATAGCTAAATCCAGAAGACTGATAATATCACTTGTTGGCAAGAATGTGGAGAAACTTGAACATTCATATCTTCCTTGAGGAAGCCAAACTGGTGCAAGCAAATTTGAAAAACTCTTTGCCATTATAACCCTATGATCCAGCAATCACACTCCTAGGCATAGTCCTAAGAGAAACAAGTGTATATATCCATCAAAAGACATGTATGGGAATGTTTAGAGAATTCTCATTCATAATAGCCAGAAATTGGAAACAACCCAAATGTTTATTAATGGAAGAACAGATAAAGAAATTGTGACATAAAATAGATTAGTAGACAACATTAAAAATTAAACAAGTTAACAATACATAAAATAATGTGAATAAATCTCGTAAGACATCATGTTGAGGCACCAGACACACACAAAAAGTTCACACAGTGTTATTTCATTTTTATGAACATCAGTAATAAGGCATAATTAATCAATGGTGATAGAGTAAAAAAATCATTACTACCTCTAGGGGGAAGTGTACAACTGAACATTCTAGAATGCCAGGAATGTTCTTAATCTTGATGTGGGTGACAGTTGCATGCAACTGCAAAGTCAGATGTTGCTTCAGTTTTGATGTGCTTCTTTATAGCCAATGCCTCTTAATCATTTTATTAAAGCCTGAGTTCCACTACTGGTCATGGTGTGCCCCTTCTTCTTCACAATTGTCTGGATGGTAACTTTGAATACTGAATTTGCACGTGTTAAAACGGGGTTTTAGAACAGACGCGCTTCCATCCCTCTCTCTCCACTTCTTTTTCCACGTCTACTGCCATGCACAATTCTGAAAGACTCCACTGAACACTTCTGGTGTCAACATGACCACAGCCAGGCGGCTTCTTCACAAAAGTTCCTTCTGCAAAAGTTGCCAATAGCATCTCTAAACCACCAGCACTCACAGCAAAGCACTCTTTAGACTTCCCCCAAAATTTCTTTTTCTTTGTTCTTTTTTTTTTTTTTAAGATTTTATTTATTTATTTGACAAAGAGAGAGAGACAGTGAGAAAGTGAAGACAAGCAGGGGGAGTGGGAGAGGGAGAAGTAGGCTTCCCGCGGAGCAGGGAGCCCGATGCAGGGCTCGATCCCAGGACCCTGGGATCATGACCTGAGCCGAAGGCAGATGCTTAACGACTGAGCCACGCAGGCACCCCTTCCCCCAAAATTTCTTTTGAAACAACGATGACAAGATACACTTTTGCATTCTTGTTCCAGTCCCTTCTTGTTTCCTCTTAAAAGTGAATGAGTTCTAGATGTCTTTCTCTTTCTAAAATTATCCTTATTATTTTTATAATTTTGCTTTGCAATAAATAAAAATAAGAAAAGAGTATCTCTTTTTGCTTGTACTGAATAAATATTAGAGCTGGCTGAATTTTACCTTTCTTCTTTTCTTGCTTTGCTATGTGAGGCATGTTCCAGAAAAAAAAACAAAAAACAAAAACAAAAACACAGCCATAGAGATACATGCATTCTCTCTCTCTCTTACACACACACACAAACACACACACACACAAATTAAAGGAAGTCCGAGTAATCCATTTGGCTCTAACACATCTAGGTTTTGACAACCAGCATCCAGTGGAGAGGCATCCCAAATATGGCTTTAGAGCAATAATGACATTGTTTTAGGTATAATATACATAAATCCAGTCAGTTTGCTATGAGATTTAAGATTTAGAACCCACCTAAATCTTGGAACTCAGGCACATCAGCCCTAGTTTCTCAGTATAGCCAGTTTGTTTAAGGACCCAACCAGCATCCCTCTTTTGCCCCTCTTTCTCCCATTCTACTATGGAATGGCTCAGAGTGGAGCGCTGGCCAAAAGAAGAAAGCTTTATGGTAGCCCCTATTTTAAGCCCAGAGCCTTGGCCCCAAACACACCTCTTCCATACCATCATACTTAGGTTTCATTTAGGTTCTTGATCTTTATTCTAGTCCCAAATTGAGTAGAAGTTTGAAATAGGATTGAGAATGAGTTCCAACAATGTATTTTTGGTCTATCTTTTGAAGATCAGTTCACTATCTAATAATTTACAGATCTGAACTTCTGATTTGTGATAGGAATAAAATGAGGTTTCCCTATAACAAATGAAAGGGTGTGTGATATAATTGGGATATTGTAAAGTATCCCAAGAAATCATGGATGGAAAGCATTAATGGAGAATAAATTACTAATTGCATTAGCGGTCGGCTCTGCTCAACTCAGCATACAACTTTTAACTATACCTGGCATCTAGTCCCATTGCTATAATTTATTTTTCCTGCCTTTTTAAAAATCACGAGTTATTTTTAAATAATGCTTTTTCAAACGTAGACCGAAGATGATCTTCATAATTCTCTCAGGTTATGAACAAAGGCACAGAAATAGGAGTCTAAATTGGAAGCTCTGGAGGGGATTATATCTATTGCTATGTTTTATACATTATCTAATTTCCTCTTGGCAACCACAGATTCTGAATTGTAATTGTGGTAATCATAATAACAATGAAAATGAGTGACATCTTTTACTAGCATGAACTATGCTCAGCCCACTTCTTTGTTCTTGAGATGTTGGATCTCCTTCCAGAATCTGTAGAGAGCCCTGAACAGCATGATAGAAGGCTGACAAGTAAACAAGTGTTAGAAGACACATCTTTACTTTCTATCATCAAATTGTCTGTCTCTCTCTTTCTTTCCCAGCCATCCTCACCCAGTTTCCAGGACCAAAATGTGCATGCGGCACGTATGGGAGGGACAAGATCTGTGTGTGTTTGGTAGAGTTTCATTTTACTCTTCATCCACAATGCCTGGTTTTTCTCAGCACTAGCAATGATACTCTTCAGTGCATACAATCAGTATTTTCTTCCTGGAGACAGCTCATTACTGGTATAACAGACGGTCTTCGAACAATCCTGTAAACGAAAGGACTAGTTGTTGTTGTTGTTTTTATAGACTTCCAAGAAGACTAACTATTTTGGGATAGATACAAATGAAGAAAACCTAAACAAAAATCAGCAAGCCTTCATTTTGCAGCCTGTTTACAAGTTTCAAGTAAGAACTCAATGATGTTTTGAACATCAGTAATGATATTTTCTAATGCATTCACCCTCCTGGAGATCAGCGGTAATCTTGTGTGTTCTAAACACTTTGGTATTCCCTATTGAACTAGACTTTGAAGCACATTTTTTAACACATCTGCAATGTCCCCTGATTTAGCCCCCTCAAGGAAGGTGGACGACCAGTTGCATTGAAAAGCATACAGTAAGGAACTAAGATGCTCATTTTACTCTCCCCTTACAGATATTGGCAGAGAGAAAATATAAATTTAACAGTGTCCTAGGGGCTCAGGTGAGCTATTACCTCACTTATAAACACCTTTAAAATAACAAAAATTGCTGGTAAGCCAGCCAACTCAACCAAGAAGTTCCTTCTTCAACATTTTGTAATGTAAACTCTTGAGGGGAGAAATTGATATTGCCCTTGTCAAATTAAATAATCGCTTCAGACACGTTAACTCCAGGCTGTTTCCTAATAATGATGGCTTGAGGAACAGGCACATCTGGTATGTGTAAAAGAGATAAAGATGGAATGTGTTCTTACATTCATAATTAAAAATGGACCATAGAGGGCGCCTGGGTGGCTCAGTTGGTGAAGCGACTGCCTTCGGCTCAGGTCATGATCCTGGAGTCCCTGGATCAAGTCCCGCATCAGGCTCCCTGCTCAGCAGGGAGTCTGCTTCTCCCTCTGACCCTCCCTCCTCTCATGTGTTCTCTCTCTCTCTCTCTCTCTCATTCTCTCTCTCAAATAAATAAATAAAATCTTTAAAAAAAATAAAACTACTTTCCCCTTAAATTTAAAAAAATAAATAAATAAATAAAAATGGACCACAGAGGGTCTGGTTCACTATAGATTTCCTTTGCTTCAATCAGAATATTTATTTTTTGCAGGTGGTGATTTTAAACGCAAAAGTTTCTAAAGATTTTATACATTGCCTACAGTTCAGCCTCAGTTTCTTTGGGAAGGGGTGGAAGCTAACAATCAGTCATGCTCCATGAATAGACAGTTGGGTCCTTCCAAACTTCTTGGTTCAAGACCAGGATGAGTAATGAAGTGAGGATCTCCTGCCTTCATGTTTACCTCAGAAAAGATTTTAACAAACACCAGACCCCAAATAGTACTGACGTTTAAAAAAATATATATATGTCTTTTCAAAAGCAGTTTTATTTTCTTGCAGAGCCGTCAACCATGAGAATTTGGTTGTCAATCCATTGATGATTATTATGATGTGATTTGAACTTTGTGATACCATAAGAAAATCCCCCTCACTTCCTCTAGCAGTGCTGCTTGTTTTTATGGCATTTCTAAAGAGCTACCAAATATGAGATCAAACATGGCCAGCAATGCCTTTTTAAATTCAGTTTTAGAGTAATCAAGAGTCCTATTGCTGACTGCAGCAATATTTTCAGAACCCATAGCCCACAAAGGTCTTCAAAGACTAGAGGCATAATTCACAGATTGCTAATTATCTGTTTGAATTCCATCTTTCTTCCAAAGAAGCATACAAAAAATATTTCTAATGCACTGTACAAACAAGAACAAATAGGTGAGATGCTTTCAATCCATAAGCCTACATATCAACAATTCAATAGAAGGTGACAACGGTTATTTTAACCATCAGAATGTTTTATTGTGTGTACAAAGTACATCAAAGCAGAGCCATATCTTAAGGAACCAGAAGGCAAGAGAGAGGTGGGCAGACAGAAAGGGAAGGAAAGGAGAGGAGGGTGGGAAGGAGAGAAAACGTGTGTTTGTGCATCTGTTCCTGGGCCTCAGACTGCAGATGGGGATTCACTGATGTGGTGACTGGCAGGGAGTGAATCATCTATGTTTGAATGGGGGTCAGGTGGACGGATGGATTTACACTCAGGGAAATCCTTTCTTCACACAGAAGAGTCATCTAGCATGCCCTGGCACTACTTTGCCAGTGTTCCAGAAGGCCTAACCTCTTCTTGGAGAGACGATCGCTCCCTGAGATGAAAAGAGAGTCAGGAACTATTGAGAGGGTTGGCCTGACAGACATGTGCCAGAACGTGTACGATAAAGGGACAAGGTCAGGAACTGGAAAAGCACCATTGTTTCTGACCCCATCGGGAAGCTTATGAGATGCTCTCACAGCTCACAGCATGTTCCCTGTGCCAAGAAGTACCCAGGTCACCACTTTCACACACGTGGCCCATGTCCTGCACTAGACAGCCATGAGACCATGATGCTCTGACCTGTACTTCCTGTTAGTAAACTATTGAGCTTTCGCGATACATTTAGCCCAAGGGAAGGCAATGGCACTACATTTCTATTATGTACTAGGGATTGCATACCAAATTTTATATATATACATACATGCTTACGTGTGTGTATAGAGAGAGATGTGTTTCTATATGTATCTCTACAGAAAGACTGTACTATATGACTGTATTATACAAAATGGTAGAGATTTAATACAGTATTATATATATACCTACAAGTGTATACACACACACACACACATATATCTACTGTACACATACACACAGAACAGATATATAGTAGGAACTTACTACGGTATATTTTATACATGCACAGACATGTGTATATATATATATATATATAGAGAGAGAGAGAGAGAAGGTATTATGTGACTGCATTATATATAATAGAATTTAATGCAGTTTATATGTGTGAGACTATATACCTGAGACCAAGTATCAGGTATTAAACTTTTACATATCTGATATTTGTCTTGACTATTAACATATAAAGTCAAATATTCATTCCACATCCTGCATTCCTTCATTCCACACTTACTGAAGGCTTTCTTATGAACAGAGAATTGGGCTACATACTGTGGGGATAGAGAACCAAAGAGAATATGGTTCCTGTGGTCCAAATGAGCTTCAAGCCACATGAGGGAAAAGGCATGTCAATAATCCAATGAATACAAAACGTATGAAACAGGTACCTCAGTGCACACAAAGCCAGATGCTGAGAACGTCCAAAGGGAGGAGGGATTGTTAGGACCTGATCCGAGGGTGGGAAGGAGACAGAAATGTTTCTTGAAGAAGATGCTTTTGAACTCATTTTAACTGCTGAAGAAGGAGTAAGAGTTCTACGAGCCAAGAGAAGAATGTGAGCCTGAGGTAAGGAGGGTATGGCATGCTCAGGGATAACAAGTAGATTTCACTTATCCGGAGAGGAGGGTGCAGCAAGGGAGCCAAGCCAGCGGTAACAGGAGGCACAAGATTATCCATTGGTGTGGATGCCGTGTTAAGTCTGTATCAGAAGATGGGGCCATTATGGGATCTGGTCAGGGCCGATAATGTGGAAGACAAGGCATTTTAACTACGTATTAAAAGATAAATATGATTTCTATAGTCAGAAATGTGATGAAAAAGAACGTTCCAGGAAAACAGGATCGCATTAGGAAAGGCGCCTGGGTGGCTCAGTTGGTGAAGCGACTGCCTTCGGCTCAGGTCATGATCCTGGAGTCCCGGGATCGAGTCCCGCATCGGGCTCCCTGCTCAGCGGGGAGTCTGCTTCTCCCTCTGACCCTCTTCCCTCTCGTGCTATCTCTCATTCTCTCTCTCTCAAATAAATAAATAAAATCTTTAAAAAAAAAAGAAAGAAGAACATCTAATGTAGACTTAGGGAATGGTGTAAGTATGATAAGAAAATTTGCTCACTCCTGGCGCATACTATGGGTCAATAAAAATTTGTTGAATGAATGAATACATGATTGATTATAGAGAAGTAAGGCAAAGAGAAGTTTCAAAATCTAGGTTGCGGTCAAACCTTGAAGTCTAGACTAACAAGGCAGGCCCTTATCCAGTAGCCAATGAGGAGATGCGAAAGAATTTTAAAAGGAAGGAGGGACAGAATCGACACTGTGATCTGGAAAATGAATCTGGTATTTAGTAAATGTTGGGTTAGAGAGCTGTGCTCACACAAAACAGGCTGTTCCTGTACCACCAACTCACGTTTGCCGGGATTGAGGTAATAGTAGGAACGTGAAGGACAGAATGAATGGAAGAAACATCGGAAAGACAGAACCATCTACCACTATTACAGCGTTATCAGACGACCCACCCACATATAGCAGGGTTTGCAGGCTGATAGGAATGCACCCATAGGCCTACTTATGGCTGTTGTTGCGGTCTTCACACCTGGCTTCCCCTGCTGCGCCATCCTTGTAGTCCAGTCTTCTGACCCTTTAGCTCTGTTACCTGTTTCCAGGCAAGCTCCACATGCCTCTTGGACTTAAAGTAAGTTCTGCTTCCCGATTTGATATTCAGCACTCATTCTTGTACTCCTTCTGTACCTGATTATTTCAGATAAACATAGCCCTCATGCCAGCCTCGGCTTCTAGACCAAAACCCTAAAGGTGGCCCACTCGTTTAGAACCTATCCTATTCTTTGAGCACTTTAGAGGAAAAGCCACCAAGGAAGGACTTAGAAAAGGTCGGATTTCAGTATAGATTGAAAATGGAAAGGAAATAAATGTCAAAGACGAATTGTCTTCCAAGGCAGATCATTCATTCCTAGGTATTTATACAGTTTCCCACTGCATGCCAGTCATAGCTCTTCATGATCTACATAAATCAGGGAAGCAAACGGCCAACAGCCCTGCTCTCATGTAACTTCTAGGTGGGGGAGACAAATAAACAATAGGTATCATAAAAGTAGAAATGATGTAGCATGTTTGAAGATGTTAAGTGTTGTGGAAAAAGTAGAGCAGGGTATGGGGGTATGAGCACTGAGGGAAGAGGTGGGGCAGGATGCTATATCGAATAAGGTTGTCAGGGCTGACTTCATTGAAGAGAGGTGATATGAGCAAAGCCATGAAGGAGATGGAAGACATTAGCCATGCTTGTATCTGGGGGGGAAAATATTCCAGGCAGAAGGAGTAACAGGAGCATATGTGGCAAGTTCAATGAACAACAAGAATGGCAGTATACCTACTTCAGGGTAAGCAAGAGGGGGTAGAACAGGAAATGAAATCACAGTAAATCTGGCGTAAATCTTGAAGGCATTTACAGGCCATCATTAGGACTTCGGCTTTCCCTCTGAGTAAAATAGGAGCCACTGGAGCATTTGATTCAAAGAATAACATGATCTGACTTACATTTTTAAGGGAAATATGCTGAGGGTGCATTGAGGAAAATATAAAGGAGCAAGGATAGAACAGGGAGATCCCTGAAGGGCACAGCAGGAATCCAAGTGAGACAAGACAATGGTCACACCTGGATCCAGCAAAGGATGTGGTCAGAAGTGAGCAGGATATATTTTCATAGTGAAACCAATGGGATTTCCTCCTGACAAACTGAAAGAAAGACAGGAGTCAAGGATGAGTCAAAGGGTTTTTGGTTTTTTTTGTTGTTGTTTTTGCTTTTTTGGCCTGGACAACTAGAAAGATAGAGTTGCTATAAACTAAGAGAGAGGGAACTGAGGTTGGAGCAGATGTGTGCATGCAGTTCAGTGCATGTCAAGCTCAAGATGTCTATTAGCTAGCCGAGTTCGCCATGTTCAATAGGCGATGTTATGTAGGGGTCTGCAGAGAGGTCTGAGATGGAGACGTAACTGGGGGTATGCTCAGCATATAATCTACATAAAACCATGGGACAGGATGAAATTACCAAAGGAGCGAGTACAGATGAGGTAGAGAAAAGAAGAGGACCAAGGACTGGGTCCAGAGGCAATCAACATTAAGAAACTGGGTGGAATAAGGCAACAAGAGATAATCTGAGTGTGGTGAAAGATGGCTGGTTTAATAAACAAATTCTATGTTATACATGTTGTGTTTGAAGTGCCAGCTAATTGTGCACTGGTAAATATTAAACAACTGACTTCAGGGGAGGGGAGTGGAATTTGTAGATTTTGCCAATTTCTCTGGTGTATATGTTCCCAACACCTCCGATTTGGGGCTACCAATTTGAAGTCACTGCATTTTAGTGGCTGATGGCAATATAGGACTAAGACCCAAAACAAAAACTTATTAAGTTTTTGATTTGAGAAATCAGCTCTAGGGAGGAAACAAAGTCATAGGAAAGGATGAAATCTTCAGAGGACAAATTGTGATAAACAGGAGAAAACTGAAGGCAAGATGTGGCTAAATGTCCATATTAGAGGGACTCAAGAGATTTCCAAGTGAAGAAAGAAGAGCAAGAAGGTAATTTCCAGAATGGTTTTATAAACTAGGATCATTTTGCTACTGTTGTAAAGTATTTCTTCTTTCCTTTTTTCCTACTTTTTCCCTGGTAGGTGAAAGCGTATACCAGACTCAGATAAGAATTTTTTCTTTTAGCCCCGGAGAGATTGGGCACAACAAATTCTTTTCCATATCTATACAAGAATTTTAGTATGAACTTGTTTACAAATAATTTTAACCACTTTCAGCTCTCCTTAAAATAAAATGTCATCAGGAGATCTGCATACTCCAACACATACACCATTTAGATTTTCCAAATAATCAATGTGGTTTTTCAGACATGTTCAAAAAACATTTTTAAGTCAATTGACACTTGGCACAAGGCATTGCACTTAACAGCCAAGAGCCCTGCTACACTGATTAATACTAAGAAAAGCCATTAGGAAACAGTGGTGTCTAGACAGTTTGCTTTTTTGTGTGCAACTTAGCTTCACTGATGAAGAACAGAATCAAAAGAGTGTAGTTAATTCATAGTCATTTAGATACAAGTCATGCTATGGATTAACTAGATATATGTTATAACAATCGGATACTTGATACAACTTTTTAAAAGTTCTATGTACCTTTGAAGTGCAGTTCATATGTGTGCTGATCACATTTCTAGAATTTTGGGGGACAATTTCATTGTCCTCAGAAATGTATTTATGATTGTCAAATCATGTATTCTAATTTTTCCATTTGAAAAACATGAACACTGTTAGCAGATTTGCCTTGGGCTAAATTAAATTTAGAGTCCACCCCCAGGGTCTGCTGGATGGTAGAGAGAAGCCTACTAAATCTAAGGGTTCCTTAGTGGAAAATGCACTAAAAGCCTAACCCACATGCTCATTGGGTCTGCACTCTCAGGAAAGCTTGGCCAGCCCAAGCTTGCTATCATATTACAAGTTTCCCCAAATTGCAGTTGAATGTTCGTCCTAGTTCTTAGGAGCCACTCTGAGTCAAAAGAGCTCTTTGTTCTCAGGACATTGAAATTATGACTTGAAAAAAAAAAAAAAAAACAGTTATTGCATTTTTCCTGGATTGAAAATCACATTGAAGACAATGAACCTCTTCCAAAAGGCAAAGCTCTGTCTCACTGTTTGGGGTCCTGGTGCAATCTCCCTCAGGACCCATAGACAAAATGAGGACAATACGGAGACCTGCATGTTCACATAATTGATCCACTTTCATCCACATAAAGGGATGAGAAAGTCTCAAATTATTAACAGTCCAGTGCTTTTACAGCTCCCACCTACCATGCACTTAGCGCTTTGAGATTTCTCCTAATTGAATTACTCAGAGCAGACCAAATGACCTTAGTTGTCCAGGCACTATTTATCACATTGTATTGTAAGTGAATTTCATTATTGAAAGAAAATATTCTCTTGATCCATTTTCCATCTTTAGTAATTATTTCTGCAATGTCCTAATTTTTCCATGACTTTTCTTTTCAAGAAACAACTATTAGCTTTCAACATAGTCAGTGACCTTGTTTGGATGACTCTGTCCCCCCAGGTGACCTTGAAGCAAAAATTATAGAAGCATCAATTGGCAAGTTCACCAGCATTCAGCAAAGTATGAAAAGGGTAAGAGCTCTTCATTTCCCAGCACTGGCATTCATCATGGAAAGACACATAAAAGAAAGGGCAAATTCCAATGACATGCATCCAATAAATTGGAGACTCTTGTCACAGCAAATGCCAATTCAGCAATTTATAATCACAATGCATAATATGCTACATTACTTATTTTTTAACCCTCTAAACAGGAGATTTTAATACCGGTCCTTCTGTGTCTTCCTCTTTATCATTGAAAATCCTAAGTACTGTCAGCTATGAGGTCATCTTTCTGAGTCTGTTGAATTTCATCTTGACTATTAGTAACAAATCTTTTTTGCAACGGCATCCAATCAAGCATCTTGGATTTTGAAGAGATCTGAAAGGTCACTTAGTTTCAAGCAGACCATGAGCAAACTGAGCTAGAGGGGAAATAAACTACCAAATTATTAATAAACTATTTGCATTTTCAACAGACCCAGAACTTCTCTTAGCAATTTGCACAGTATTTCGTTCCCTGTAATCTGGTAAATGGGGTCCAAGTTCTTTTGCCTGAATTGGAGTTAATTCCAACAAATCAACAATCAAGGTGAGTCATCATTCTTAAATATATTTATTTATGAACTAAAAGAGTATCATTCAACACAGATTGTATTGGTGTCGACAGAGGGTCCACACTAAGTGATGTTCTCTATTATATGCAATTGATTTTTTTTTTTCAGGTAGTATGAATCCTGTAACCAAAGTGCACATAATAAGGTCAAACACACAGAGATTTCCATGCATGTTCAGGCTCTATCACCTCATTTCACCCAAATGTATTATGTAAGGTAGAGCAGGAAAATGGAACAAGCACTGGCCAAAAGGAATCACAGGTATGGGTTAAGTCCAGCTCTCTGATTTTTCTGAATTCTATTAGTCACTCAAACCCCTTGGGCTTCACTCTTCTCATTCATAAAACTATTTATGAAGTCATATGATCCTATAGGTCTATGTCACTACAAGTAAACACTAGATTCACAGCAGGCTTTTGCTCCCTCTTCTCCCAAAGCAAAACAATGCAAAGCAAAAAAATAAAGATAGAAAAGGTGGCAAAGACACAGCTGGCTCTAGTTTGTATCTGAGATGATGCTGAATTTCCCAGTTTGGCACGCCTGCTTCCCAAGCACTGTGAGAATATTTGCTAGCAGTGAGAAGCACTACTGGGGCAATCCTTGCTCAGATGCTCTGATGATGCTCTAACCCTATTAAACAATACATATCTTTTAAAAAATGTTTCTCAAGTCTTAGATTTCTGGATCTTTGCATGGTTCATCTCTAGTGACCACAGTACACATACTGGAATTTGAACAGTTAGTATTTCTGGTACAGGATTGGTCCAGGTTATGAGATAGAATATTTCCTCCACCTAAAATAGAGTCTTCTTTGAGATCATCCTTCGTATAATTGCCATTTATGGAAGAAAATCATTTCCAGAGATTTGTTTTCTGAAACATTGTTTGTCTATTTGCTATACCAACAAGAGAACAAGAAAGAGGGTTTGACAATTTTGGTTTTCTGAGTAAGATGCTCCTAGGACATTTCTGATCCTAAGGTACAGCCATGGGTTTCTGCTATTGATTTTCACATCCAATTTTGAGTTTGTCAGCTGCATGTTATGAAGCCAGTCCTTACTACATCCCCCCATGAATGTCATTCGGTTTTCCAGGCTATTTCTACTCCCTTCACTCCACACCCCTGAGGCAGTACCCTAATCATCTCACAGGAGCCCTGGCTGATCTCCATGCCCACGGGTGGAGTTGGACTCCAAACTGGACCCACTAACAAGACTAAGGTCTCCTGCCCATATAATGCTATTTCAGGCATCTCAAGGGCTTCCCTGCCTTAAAAACAAAATTCCACTTTTCTAACTGATGCTTCAAATTCCTTTAAGAGAATAAAGACATGCTTTGACTCAGTACACAGTTTCCTGGGAGAAGAAACATATGACCTGAAATCTATATAATTGATTAATCTGACAAAATTGACTAATATCAAATCTCTTCCTGAGGATGCCACTTTGATGGGGGAGCCATACTGGCTGATGAAATGGGGAAAGTGAAGCCAAAGGAGGTGGAAGACCCCAAATATTTTGCTTCCTTTTTGCTTCATTATTATTTCTAATATGAGAATGATGTTCATCTCATGAGGTTCTTCTGCTAACTGATAACAATAAATAAACACCATTTACTGAATCACTCAATAATGAGAGGTCGCATCCATGAAAATGTTGGTAAGCTCCAAAAAAAGTCTCTCTTCCATAAAAGCAATGAGAACGCTGGCAAATATTATCAGAATTTACTTCTTTATAACTGAATATTAGCAGAAGGTTTGTAGCAATTCATAGAGCAAGCTTCCTGGTGTTTTAACTTGCCCTATTTCCACCCCCCACCCCTAAATTTACAGCACTCTTGAAAACAGACCTATAAATACAGCCAGTAACAGCCACTGTTACTGTTAAAACCAGTAGTCAAGCAGCCTTCCCAAGGGGCAGAATGGAGCTGGAGCTTCTTCAAAGCCCCATTCCTAGAGAATTGGTCATTATTTGACCTGTCTAGAGGTTCCTCAGAAGACCCTATTTGCATGGCTATCTTTATATGACATGATTTACAGCTCATTTAGTGTGAAAAGCCTTTGTCCCAAGGGTGTTTGCCCCCCTCCAAAAAAAAAAAAAAAAAAAAAAAATCAGAGGCAACTGTTTAACACTGCAGCCACCTGAGGCCGTGGGCAATAATTCACACAATGGACTAAGCAAAAGCTTAAAAGGAAAAGATGGGGAATGAGATGTCCATTAGGAGGCTTTGAAAATCCCCAACATATTCCTAGTAATCTTGAGGCCCATGTGCATGTGTAGTGTATATGGCCAGGACTGTGTGCATGTTCAGGAAGACCTAAGAAACTGTAACCTCTTGCTAAACTTGACATTCTCTGCAAGCAGAAAATGAAGATTAAGAAGAAGTAGCCTAGCTGAATGTTGAAGGTGTTCCCCAGTACATACATAGAGCTCCTGGCAAAAACTGGGGGACTAATTAGTTCCAGGCATTTAAGGAACTCTCTATCCAATTATCAGCTGACCATTAAGAGACCTGAGCAGAGACTTCAGTGGTCATACACAAAAAAGAATTCAGAGTTTACAGAATTTGTTCAGAAAAGTCACTAAAAAACAACAAACACCAATAGCAACCCTGGGGAGGAGGAAGAATCTGATTTCCAGGATTGCCACATTATATTAGCTAAAATGTTCAGTTTTCAACAAAAAGCAGGAGACATATAAAGAAACAAGAAGTTATGGCCCATAGACACACAGGAAAAAAAGCAATCAATAGAAACTGTCCCTGAGGCAAGCCAAATGTTAGGACTTAGACAATAACTTTAAAATTAGCTATTTTAAATATGGTCAAAGAATGGTCACCAAAGATATAATCTACCTTCTATAAGGTAGAAATTATAAAAGGAAACCAAATAGGAGTTCTGGAGATTAAAAGTATAATAAAGGAAATGTGAAACTGACTACAGGAGGTCAACATAAGATTTGAGCAGGCAGAATAAAAAATTAGTGAGCTTTTACTGGGTATGTACCCCCCACCAAAGAAAAACCAAAAGCACTAATTTGAAAAGATATCTGCACTCCTATGTTTATTGCAGCATTATTTACAATAGCCAAGATGTGGAACCAACCCAAGTGTTTATGGATAGATGAATGGATAAAGAAGCTGTGGTACACATATACAAAGGAATATTAGCCACATAAAAGGACAAGGTCTTGCCATTTGCAACAAGATGGATAGATCTATGGGTGTATTATGCTAAGTGAAATAAGTCAGAGAAAGACAAATACTATATGATTTCACTTACATGTGGAATATAAAAATCAAAACAAATAGAGAGACAAACAAAAAACAGAATCAGACCTATAAATACAGAGAACAAACTGAGAGCTGCTGGTGGGGAAGGGGGTGTGAGGGGATGGGTAAAATGGGTGAAGGGGAGTGGGAGGTACAGGCCTCCAGTTATGGAATGAATAAATCACAGGAATAAAAGGTACAGCAAAGGGAATATAATCAGTGGCAATGTGATAGTGTTCTATGGGGACATGGCAGCCATACTTGTGGTGAGCACATGTATAAACCTGTTGAATCACTATGTTGTACACCTAAAACTGGTGTAACATTCTGTGTCAATTATACTAGATATACAAGTAATAATAATAATAAACATAATCTGCACTTCATGATACAAAAGGTATCAGAGAAGGGGTGGTGTGTGTGTGTGTGTGTGTGATGTTGAGTTTTGGGGAAGTGGTGTCTAGGACTATCACCAACTCATATACATGTACATTTCAGAAATAAAATGATTTCAAAAAAATTTAGTGAGCTCGAAGATAGGTCAATTGAAATAATTTAGTCTAGAGAACAGAGAGAAAAAAGAATAAAGGAAAATGAATATAGCCTCAGGGCATTAAGTAGATTAACATATGCATAATGAAAGCCCCAGAGGAAGAGAAGAGAGCAGGAGAAAGGGGCAGAAAGAATATTTGAGGAATTAATGGCTGAAACTTCCCAATTTAAAGAAAACCATCAATCTATATATCCAATCAACTCAAAAAGAAACTCCAGGTGAGATAAACTCAAAAAGATCCACAGCTAGACACTTCATACTCAAATCGTTGAAAGCCCAGGGCAAAGAAAGAATCTTGAAAGAATCAAGAGAGAAGCAACATATCATACACAAAGGATCCTCAATAAGACTAACTAACAAGCTGATTTCTCATCAGATATCAGGGAGGCCAGAAAGTGGTGATATGATATAATCAAAATGCTAAAAGAAAAAAGACCGTCAACCAAGAATTCTCTATCTAGCAACACTATCCTTCAGAGATGAAGTAGAATTTAAGATAAAAACTGAGAGAATTTATTTGCTTGCTTTTCTGCCCCACAAGAGACACTGAAGGAAGCCCTTCAGGTTGAAAAAAAAAGTTGACACTAGACAATAACTCGAATTTACATAAAGTCATAAAAAGCACTGGTAATGGTAACAATACAGGTAAATATAAAACATGGTGTCAGCTTTTTGTTTATTCACTTGTAACTCATTTTTTCTCCTATGTGATTTAAAAGACAACTGCACAAATAACACTTGTAAATATGTGTTGATGGACACACAGTGGATAAAGATATTTCCATGACAATAGTAGCACAAAGAGGGGGAGGAAATGGAGCTACATAAGAGCAAAGATTTGTATACTACTGAAATTATATTGAAAATAACACTAGAAAATACCCATATTACACAAAAGAAGACTGTAATGGATGAAACATTAAAGACAGAAGACATATAGAAAACAAATAGCAAAACAGCAGATGTATATTTTACTTTATCAGTAATTTCATTTAATGTAAATGAACTGAACAATCCAATTCAGAAAAATATATAATCCAATTATATGCTGCTTGCAATAGACACACTTTCAAGACACAAATAGATTGGTAGTAAAAAGATGTATCATGCAAATAGAAACCAAAAGAAAATTGCAGTGGTTATACGAATATTAGACAAAATACACATTAAAACCAAAATTATTACTAGAAATGCAGACATTTTACAATGATAAAAGAGTCAATCCATCAAGAAGATACAGCAATTATAAACATATATGTACCTAACAATAGCATCCCAAAATACTTGCAGCAAAAACTGACAGAATTAGGGGTGCCTGGGTGGCTCAGTCATTAATCATCTGCCTTTGGCTCAGGTCATGATCCCAGGGTCCTGGGATCGAGCCCCGCGTCATGCTCCCTGCTCACTGGGAAGCCTGCTTCTCCCTCTCCCACTCCCCCTGCTTGTGTTCCCTCTCTTGCTGTCTCTCTCTGAAAAAAAAAAAAAATCTTTAAAAAAATTCTAAAAAAAACCTGACAGAATTAAAGAAATAGACAATTCAACAATAATAGATGAAAATTTCAACAACCCACTTTCAAAAATGGATAAAAGAATTAACAGATGAACAACAAAAAATACAAATCTTGAACAACACTATAAGACAACTAGACCTTACAGACATTTATTCAACACTCCACAACAGAATATATATTCTTATCAAGTGCACATGGAACATTCTCCGGTATATACCATATGTCAGGCCATAAAACAAGTCTCATTAATTTAAGTCTATTTTACTAAAATGGAATGAATCAAAAACCAACAGCCAGGTAAACTTTTAAGTGATTTACATGATTTATTTTAGTTAATTCTCAAAAATATTGAAGTATGATATGATTGGGTTCAAGAAGCATGATTAGGTATGATGATTATCCACTTCCTACAGATGAAGAAACTACAGTAGCAAGGGTTATATGACTTCCCTAAGATGGAACAATTCATAAGAAACAAAGGAGCTAAACTTAAGGCCCTACTCATGTCTGGAGGTCTCAGCTTAAATGCTGCCTCATCAGAGATAATTCCCACCCAGTCTACACAAGGTCCCTCTTGCAATTCACTCTTATAGCATCCTATTCTCTTTCTTTATAGAACTTTTCACAAGGTGAAATTATATATTTCTGGATCTGACAATGGACAAGTGGATAACATAAGTAGTGTGAACAATCTGTCTTTGTTTGCCTGAGACTTTCCCAGGGTTAACACTGATAGTTCCAAGTACTGGAAATTCTTTCAGCCCTCGGGAAGCCAGGGTGGTTGGTCACGCTAAGGAATAAACAAGCTGCAAGTGTTTCCTCGTTGAAGCCACAAAATAAGGCATTCCCTCCATAAGTGATCAGAGCTATCAGCAAGACATGAGGGCCACAGCCACCTCTCTTTCCCTGACAATCCTAAGTGGCTTCCTAAGACCATACCATAGGAGCGTCTCTGTGGCTTCCTAAGACCATACCACAGGAGCGTCTCTGTATCTACCCACTACAAGGCACCCTTCTCAGTCACCATGGACACACAGAGACGTTTGGGATTTCAACCCAGGCTTTGAACAAAACCAGAAACTCTGAGAGAAGGAACTACCATTTTGGGTACCATTATTGTTTGTTTACTTGTTTATTCTCCTTCACCAAAGCTATTTACTCCATAAGAGCAGAGGGCTCACACTTTTGTTCACCACTGAATAAGCAGCATGTAGCTAATGCCTGGCACCTGGTGAGTAGTCAATACATGTTTGAAATAGGGACCATGTAACTTCTAAGGCCTTGCTCTTAATCACCATTTATTACCTGCTTTGATGTAGTACTTTAATTCTCCTGCCTTAATAGTAACACAAGTTCATGGTATGACTCACAACATCCCAGGCATGATGTTACCATAATTAATTGACAGAACAAGCTTTTGAGGCAACTATTCCCATTTTCTAGACAAGGAAACTGAAGAAAAGAGAGATTAAGTAATCTGTCCAAGACCTCAAAGTTAATTTATATTTGTTCCACAAATGTGTGCTACAATTTTCCAATTCCATCATGCTTGTGGCAAGGAATAGTTCTGTGTCCACACAGTGTAAAGCACAAAATAGCAGGTGCTTCACAAATGTTCCTTATATAGACCACTTCTCCACGCTTCCAACATTGTTTATCATACCAATCTGGTTAGCTGAATATTTTTCATATCTGGCATAAAAGCAGTCTCAGCTGGGCCCCTCTCTCATTAATAAAATTCAAGTTAACACAGAGTTATATAAGGTCATAGTAGTGGTAATAATAACCTCTGAATTCCTCAGGCACCAGTAAATTTTGAGTCCATAGTCATATGATTCGCCAAAGTTGTTTCTTCTTCTAATTTCTAAGGATAGAAATTTCCTTGATTAAGGAAACCACTTTCATTCATTTTTAAATTTCTATATTTTATTTTATTGTCCATTACCAACATGTCTCTTAAAGCTCTCCTTTTTCCTTCTACTTTTCCTTTTTTGAAAAGAATCCTCAGGTGTACATGCATGATATTTAAACTAAACTCCCTAAACCTGAACATGATTTATCTTCAAACAGCAGAGAGAAGGGAGGTGAGTCGAAATCTTCAAATATATATAGATTCATAGCTAGCTTCTACTGAGCTCCTGCCCTTGTCAACTCATTTAGAACACAATTTTCCAAATGCCACCGCTTTCTGGGATTCAGGGAAGAGAGCTCTTTCATTTCATTAGATTTGTGTCAACTCCATTCTGAGATTGGAGCAATGGGGACTCTTGGAAAAATACGCTGAGCTCCCCGTCGGGGCTGGGCTGCTGCACGTCTGGCACCACACAGCCCTGAAAGTAAATAAAATGGCTTGCGTTGTGCTCCAGGCACGAGGGAGCCTGAGACATAGGACGAGAAATCCAGTTGATGTGCCCAGACCATACCTCCAATTGCAAGCTGCTGTTTTCTCAACAGTCAGAGCTGCAGCCGTGGCCAAACTGCACACTTGGAGCCAAATCCTCCCTCAGCTCCGTGTAGGCAACTTCATCCAAAGTCAGTAGGTGTGGAGTGCATATCTACAAGTGACATTTGGCAATCCTGGCGCTTAGTTCTCTTATCCGCCACATACTTACTATTTAGTAGGTGCCTTTCTACCAGTTTCTGGACAAACGTGAGCCTGTTTGCTATTATCAGATGGCAGTGCTTGCAGTACAATTTCCCCACTTTTTAAAGCTCTTTGTTTTTGCCAGTCAGGAGCACATTTTGCAAGTCCCTGGCAAACACAAGTGTACTTTCTCCTTGGCTTAAATACTTGCAGAAGCCAGATGAAAGCAACAGCTCCCAGGGAAAGCTCAGGATCTCATCAGCTTGTTGATGAAGTAGTCCTATGCTCCTCTGGTCAGATTTTGAAGGGATTGTGTGCCCTTAATTGAAGAAGTAAAAGTGCAGAAGAGGGTAAGTGAAGAAAAGAGCTGAAGGTTCATCTCACGGAGGAATATTTTCTGACCCTTCTCTCGGCTCTCCTTCCTCAGACTGAGTTGGGGGTTTCCACTTCCTGTGTGCATCTCACATCCTATTGTGTGGGGATGGTACTTACCAGGTACCTAAGTCTCCCACTGTCCAACATGGGCTCCCTGAGGCAGGGCCAACGTAGTGTGCATCTCCATATTGCTGGCATGCAGCATGGGGTCTGGCAATGAGGTCAAGAAAAATTTATTCTCTCCCTACTCTGTGTGAGGCACTGCACCTCTGCCCAGGGATACAATGGGGCTGCATACTTCTACACCTTGAGGAACTTAGAGTCTAATCAGGACATGGATGCTTAAGCATAACATTTCACGCACAATGTGAGTCGAGGTTATGTAGAGTATGACCAGGGTGCCAAGCGAATACAACAGATGTGTGTGTAATCCTGGTGGTATAGTCAAGAAGACCGCTGGGAGAGGACTGTGCCAGAGCTGAATCCTGGAACAAGTAGGAGTTACGTCAGGAATGAGCAGGGAGGACAGGGAGTTCCAGGCATGGGCACTAGCATGCTCAAAGGC
Source organism: Eumetopias jubatus (assembly GCF_037043125.1). Taxonomy (NCBI): domain Eukaryota; kingdom Metazoa; phylum Chordata; class Mammalia; order Carnivora; family Otariidae; genus Eumetopias; species Eumetopias jubatus. Next base: position 180,484,090 of record NW_028274809.1, on the reverse strand, counting down.
AAGAGGGCAGGGAACAGCATGTGGTCTGCCCTGCAAATCTCAAGGGCCAGGCTGAGAAGAGCAGGCCATGAAAACTGGAGACGTGGGCAATGTCCAACTAACCAAGGATCTTCTTTTTAATCTTATAAATTTTTAGAAAGATAGACATTGAATAATTTCAACACTGAGAAAACAGGCTCGTATCTGTGTTTTAAACAGTTTGAATTGGGAATTTAATAAAGGATATGGATTTTATTTGTGCAAGACAGAAAACAAGGAGCCCAACTGGGGAACAATTTTAATCATTTTGGTGAAAGGCCAGGGGAGCCTGTGTTAGGGCAGTTTTATTAGGCCTGGGAGAGAGGCTATGCAAGAAACATTGACAAGGCAGAATGGGAAGGATATTGTGCTGGAGAGTGAGTGGCCTGAGGTACTCACTGGGCCTTGGGTTACGTGAGCTTGAAGCTCAGAGAAAAGTGAGAGATTAAGATTATATTAGGTGCCTCCAAAATTTATAGGAGTCAAAATAATCCTTGAGAGTGGATGAGATTCCCCACGAAGAACTTGTTAGAAGAGAAAAAAACAGTAGCTGGGAATCTTTGGGGAAAAATACCATTTGGTGGGTTGGGGGGGGCAGGTGCCTCTGAAGGTGATGAGACTTCCGTGTGCGACAAAGATAGGGTGAAATCCTAGAGGCTCGGCGGTAAAGATTCTCATAGAAAAGGCAGAAAACAGTTTCAATACCACATTGTGGTAAAGTCATCATAAAGTAATGTGAATAACTTTGGCAATCAAATAGTCTTTGAAGACCTTTTCTATAGTAAAGACACTCCTATATATTGCTTACTTTATACATGAAAGAATGAATGAATGAATGAATGAATGACACCAAATCTCCAGAGACTCTGTCACCTTAGGAAATACAGAATGAGACTTGATTTGTTGGGTGAAGGCTGAGTTTCAGAGGAGCCCAATCTCTAGCCTTATAAACTCTTCCTTAGTATTGGTGACACAGAATAAGTCATTCTGTCCTTTTCTTACTGACTTTTCGTCTCCATATGCCTTGCCATCCTGCATATTAGCCATGAGAGATGAGGCAAGTGCTAAGGTGGAGATGCAGAATCCAGGGACAAACTCCCTTCATCACTTGTACAAACAGGACCCACTTCCACATTTCATGTATATTTAGGGCCACAGGTCTGTGTTTGGAAACGTTGAGAACTCGATGCCATGAGATCCAAGTTGCAGCCCTAGCTCTTTCATTGCCCAGCTCAGTGCCTAGAACTAAGCCCACTAAGACATCTCTGGGCTCGCATGCCCTCCTCCTTGAGTTGAAGCAACAGACTAATGGACTTTCCATGTTTTCTTCCATTTTAAAGTTTTTCTAGATACTCTCTCTCTCTCTCTCGGATGCCTTTGAAGCATACTATATTCACCCCATCAGTGCTCAGCAAAGATTTCAGTCACTAATTCAGTCCCTGAGACTGAAAGTTTTATACTTTGGCAAACAGCACCGTGTGCTGTTTGTCCCTGAACCAAGCTGAGAGTTCTTTTGCTTGCTGTGGCTGCTCTTCATTTCTGCTTTCCCTGTTGTGTCTCTACATATGTCTTCACTATATATTCCTGCCTTTCTCTCTGGAAGTCTGAGAAACACTGGTTGCTGGCCAGTGTGCACATGCATGCCGACTGATCCAAGGAATGGTACCGAAATCCGCTCCTCCATGTTTGACTCACCACGGGGAAGGAGCACACTGCCAAGCCTACGGCTTCCACTGTTAGAAGAGTGACAGGAAAGCAAGATGAAAGAAGAAGAAAAGAATTAGGAGAGGTTCTGATTACAAGTGTGGCTTGCAGCACAGTGAGAGGAGAAATCCAAACAAATGACCTGGCCGATTTCACTGTAAACATGCCCCTCTCCCAATCGCGTATTCCCAGATTTTTATATCTACTAATGTCTTGCCTGGCGTATTCAGATGACACGCCATATGGACAGAGGAAATGTTTTCCTTAATCCTTAGTGTAGTGTACAGCCTGAACTATCAAAGTTCCCTCGCCAACACTAACAATAAAAAGAAATGGTATTGCTGCTGAAAACCAGTGATTCGCTTTCAGTATGGAAGCTGCTAAGGGCAGGGATCCTGTGTATGTTATATACTGTTCTCTGGGCTCACCAGGCAGTGAGTAAAGAACAAAAGCAGCAAGCCCATCTTCTTCCACCGACATACATCCAAATCCTTACTGGTAGCCTAAATTCTCTGTGTTTCCAAGGGTTGGTGCTTTGCAACTGCTTTGCAAAGGCATTTAAAAAGACTGAATTGCAGAAAGCAAGCCATGTTTGATGTTCAGAAATCAAGTTATATTAGCTGATATTCTGGGGCTCCCCCCACTATTGATATTCTTGAATTAGGAAAGCTCTCCATTACGTTCAAATGAGGAAACAGCCAACTCACTCCTATCTCAACTAGTCGGAGCTCTAACTTTCATGTATTTCCAGATAGGTCTCCACTGGGCTGGCCAAATGGCAACCCTTCCCACTCTGCTTTGGCACTCACACTCCCTTGGCTTTCTTTCAAGGAGACTTTCATGAGGCCCCGAGCACTGATTCTGACATCCTATCATTGCAAGAAATGTTTAAGAAATATATGACATCTTTACCAAAGTCAATTTAGAAATTAATTGGCTTTTTGAGGAATTTGCAGTATTATCTGGAGATATCTGGAGAAAACCTTTAGTTGGTGTTTTTAAAATATGACATAGGGGCCCCTGGGTGGCTCAGATGGTTAAGCGTCTGCCTTCGGCTCAGGTCGTGATCCCAGGGTCCTGGGATCGAGCCCCGCATCGGGCTCCCTGCTTGGCGGGGAACCTGCTTCTCCCTCTCCCTCTACTGTTCTCCCTGCTTGTGCTCTCTCGCTCTCTCTGTCAAATAAATAAATAAAAATCTTTAAAAAAAATAAAATATGACATACAACCAAAGTATACTGCAGTTAAAATCTAATTATTTTTAAGAATTTTGCAACATGTTGGGGATATCAGTAGGTAAGATGCTATGGACTGGGGCTGAAAACCAGTCCCTGATGGTAACAGAATCTCCCAACAGAATGACTGGCAGTATGGGTTGGTGCAGAGAAAAAGAAAAATAGAACAAATGGCTATTTCTTTTTCCACACAAACAACGTTGTTTACTCTTAGAACATTCTTGTTTACCTCATTAAATGTACGACTCTTGGACAAAGTCAGTGTCTTATGTTACCAGCCTTTTGTGAATGAAATTGACAGTATTCATTGCTGTTATTTCATGATAAAAACATTTATTATTGCTGTGCCCTTTGATCTAAACAGGGCCACGGGTGCTGTTTTATTTTTAGAAACAGAGAAGAATGGGTAGGTGATAACCAGGCACAAAGGAGAGAAAAAGCCCATAATCTACGCCAGAATAAAACTACTCTGAGGAGAAGTTCAGGGGGAAAAGGAGCTGTTTTGTATATGCTTTATCTTGCCCTTGAAACCAGAGAGGACTGTCTGAAATATCACCTCCACCTCACAGCTCATTTGATTACAACCCAGTTCTATATACCTTTATTTCCTGGTAGGAAATTAGCAAGAATCTCTATCCCATATGCATTTGTACTCTCACATTTAGAATGTTTCTGCCTTGATTTTACATTTAAGAGTACTGAAAACCATTGATTTCTAATTATAATGGTGAGCCTCATTTCCAAAAAAAAAATGTCAAACGCAATAAAGTAAATTTCATTCATATCCCTATTCCAACAAGTGCCATAGAAAAAGCCCATTTGGGGGGAGCTTCCCATTTCTGAAAGTATGGCAGGCTAAATTTTCTGTTTCCCTTTGAAAGCTCCCCAAATGATTAAATAAAATCTTTTTTAAAGCATAGCTCTTTAAAGCCATCCTGGAGCTCATGAGAAAAAAAGGAATCCCAGATAAACTGAATCTCCAAAATGAAATAAAAGCCAGTCCCAGAGAGGTAAGCCAGCATCAAAGCCTCAGCTGTCCTAAGGGAATTGGCCCAATTGTGTGACCTCGACTCTCTATTTTGATGGATTGTTAGGGCATAGGAGGCAGTAAGAGATTAAGAGCCAAGGTTGGGTTAGAGTGAGGAACTTAACAGAGCTCTACGTAGAGCTAAGATTCCAAAATGGAAGAGTAAATAATAAATAATCCTAACCATCAGGAAAGGAGAGTAAGGGAACTTGCCGACCATAAACTTGATACTAAGTATGAGGAAAAATAAATCTCCCTGAGAATTTGTAATCACGAATCAATCTTTACGGACAATCTGGGATTTCTGGCCCACATTTGTGCTTTCTGTATGTAGAAAAACCACAAGCATAGAAAATATTTAAATGTGCAGCCAGATTGGTATTAATCCTGGACATCCTTTCTCTAAAGGACGGTGGTGGAGCTCTACTAGTTCTCACAGGTAATTCTAAGAAAAACAAGGAAATCACAATAAAAAGGATCACAACACACACAAGAAACAACACACTGAGAATGGGAGATGACAAAATAATCTGCAAAGATCTCAAATATTGAATACATAATCCTCTTAATATAAAAAAAATTTAACATGCTCCAAGAAATAAAAGATTCAAAAACATGAAAAATTAAGATACTTTTAAAACCAATCCACTTCTAAAAAGTATACATTGGATCTATTAATTTTTGAAATCAAATTTAAAATGCGGTAGGATAAATTAGGAGATTCAACACAGCTGAAGAGAGTATTAATGATCCTGGAGATAAATCTGAAATAATCAACCCAGAGAGAAAAATATTAAAAATAGAAAAAAGATAAAAAGATAGGATAGGCTGAGAAAATTTGAAGGATATCTACATGGAGTTTCATAGTTTCATTTATTCATAATGAATAAAATTAAAAGGAAATGTTGGGAAAAGATAAGTAATGTTTTCAATAATTTTTAAAAGATACTAAACTCATATCCAGAAAGCTTAATGATTTCCAAGCATACTAAATAATAAAAAGAAATCCACACCTAGACATATTGAAAGTACAAATATATATCAACGAAAATAAAGAACAGATTTTTGAGAGCATCAGAGGGAAAAAAAGGGCTATCATTTATAAAGGAACAATTATACTGATGACTGACTTCTCGGACATTAGAAGACAGAGTACAATACACTGAGACAAAGCAATCATCACCCTAGCATTTCACACCCAGTATAACTAACTTTACAAGAACAAGGGCAAAATAAGGACATTTTCAGAAAAGTAAAACTTGCAAGTTTTCATCATATACAGACTATCCCTAGCCAAAACTCTAAAGGATATGACTCAGAAAGAAAGAAATCTAGACAGACCTAAAATGCAAGATGGGATTCTGAGCAATGGTATCAGTAAATATATGGTAAATACAAATACTGATGTATAAAACAGTTTAATTTGTGAAGGTTAAAAAAATATAGAACATAATAAATGGACAATATAGCATATAAGTTGGGAGGGTAGTGATAAAGCTAAAGCATTCTAAGGTTTTTATATCATTTGGGATGAGAGTAAAGCTATGATTAATTTTAAGCTGTGCCAATTTAAGGATGTTAAATTATCCATAGTAACCACTAAAAAGAGGCATAAAGAGTAAATTTTTTTAAATGAGTACAGAGGTAAAATTCAAAAGAAAGCAAGAAATTAGAAAAAATTGAATAACAAAGCAGACATAAATTAAAAAAAAAGGTAAAATAAAGTTCCAATGAAATAATCTATCCAGAATTTTTTAAAAGATTATTAGAGTTCACACATGCACATACATGCACATATATATATATATGGAAATATATACATAGATATATATATATGCAGACACACAAACATACATACATACACACCCATTCTGAACAAATAAGGATGCAAAGGGATCAGTTAAGTCAAATACTAACCCAAAACAACACAAAAAGAATAGACTTTGAGGGGGAAAAAGTGTGAGCAGAGAAAAATAAGATCTCCTCATAATGATAAAACATTTAATAAATTGATAGATCTAGCAAAAAAAAAGCCAGCATGAGATGAAGTTCTGAACAGCATACATGATTTAAATGGATATATGTAATACAGAACACTGAACCAAACAACTTCAGAATTTACCTTCCATTTAAGAACATGTGAACTACTTATGAAAACTGTCCACATGAGAGGCCACAAAGTACATCTCAATACTTTTCAAAAGACTGGTATCAAGTAGATGGTATTCTATAAATAGTAATTAGGTTAAAAATAAAAAACAAAAGGTATGTAGAACAAGAACTATATATTTGGAAATTTTAAAAAAGCATATGTTTCTGAAAAATACATGAATCATAGAAAAATCATGATGGAAAACTTTTTAATGAACTGCTGAATGATAAGTACAATAACTACATATTAACACTTGTGTGATTCAGCTAATAAGTTCAGCTAATAAGTTCTGAAGGAAATTTATACATCTATATGAATGTATGAAGAAGGATAAAATCTTTAAATAAATGAGTTAAGTACCAAACTTAAACAGAAAAAGAACAGTATAAATCCAAATAAAGCATGATGTAAGAATTAATGAAGAGCAATCCATAAAGAATGAGAAAACAGACATACAATAGAAAGGATCAAAATGCCAAGTCAATTCTTTGAAAATATCAACTGAATAGGAAAACTGCTGGTAATATTAATTTTAAAAAGGAGAAAGAGTACAAATGAAAAGTAATTGGAATGAGAAAGAAGGCATAGCTTCAGATGTAGAAGAGATTTAAATCATAATGAAAGGTTATTATAAACAAATTTATACCAAGACATTTGAAAGCACAGACGAAATGGGTAAACTTTTAGAACATACAACTTATCAGAATTGGCTCAAGAAAAATTAGAAAGCATAAATAGTCATATAATCATTAGTGCAATTAAATCCATTGTTTAGGGTGATGGGCATTAAGGAGGGCACGTGATGGGGCGCCTGGGTGGCTCAGTCGTTAAGCGTCTGCCTTCGGCTCAGGTCATGATCCCAGGGTCCTGGGATGGAGCCCCACATTGGGCTCCCTGCTCAGCAGGGAGCCTGCTTCTCCCTCTCCCACTCTCCCTGTTTGTGTTCCCTCTCTCACTGTGTCTCTCTCTGTCAAATAAATAAATAAAACCTTTAAAAAAAAAAAAGGAGGGCACGTGATGTGATGAGCACTGGGTGTTATATGCAACTAATGAATCACTGAACACTATACCAAAAACTAAAAAAAAAAAAAAGTTGGATTCCCTATGTCACATCATTCACAAAAAATCAAATCTAGGCATACTAACAGACAATATAGGAGAATATCTTTGCAAAATTGCTACAGAGTAATATTTGTAATCTCAAAAATAGGAAAATATTGATAAATTAGACTATTCTAAAATTAAGGACTTCACATTATAATCATAGAGCAATGGGGCTAACAGAGTTAAGTTATTTACAACCCATATGATGTGCCAGTGGGACCATACATACAGTTTAAGGTCCAATCTTTTGAAAAATGGTGGATTAAATAAATATATGACCTCACCTATACACACACACACATGCACACACACACACACACACACAGATATACTGGGGTCCGGGTGAATAAAAGTTTCCCTGAGAATATATTCCCAAGTATGCTCTCACATAGATTTGGAGTCTGAATCTTTACTACAACATGATTAGGAACCTACAACCTGATATTTAACATAGAATATTCTCTGCCAGTATATTCCTGACTCCCATACCCAGCCCCACTCTAATGCTGAACCCAGGCTGTAAAGGATTCCACTGAATAAAACCCCAAAAGACATAAGTTCACAATCCCAAGTTACCAAAAAAAAACAAACCAAACCAAACCAAAACAACAACAACACAGGGAAAAAAATCCATCAGGTAAAAGTCAACAGATAAATAAGAATGGATCTCCAAATAGATTTCAGATAAAAGAACTATGAGATACAGAATAAAAGTTAAGTATATTCAAAAATGATTGAGGACATAAAAGAAGAAGTTGAAAATATCTAAAAGGAATGAGCACTATCACAAAGTCAGGCAGCCTTGAAAAATAACCACCTGGAATTTCTAGAAATAAAATAACTGAAATACAAAACCCAAGAGACAGATTAATAGCTAAATATGACCTATTTCATAAACCGAAATACAGAAAGGATAAAATTATTAAGAAAGCAGGACTGAGAAAAAAGTATAAAATATGAAAGAAAGAGTCATAAAGGTTATAATATAAAGACCAGTATCATTATGAGTTCCAAAAGAAGCTATAAGATGTGGGCAAAGCAGACAATATGGAGAGCGATGGGAAGAGAAAAAAATAAGACATTTAGTGGTTTTCAAAAGGTGCTTGATCAAACCTTACCTAAGCCCTTTCAATTCCTCAACTCTTCTGTTGTTAGTCCATATATTTTCTTAATTATTTAACCCTATTTGTGTTGAGTATTTTTTTCTTTGCAAATTAAGTTTTTCTAACTGACATGGGGAGTAAGAAAATAAAAAATAGTTAAATTGAGAAAGTAAAAAAATATACCCCTACGGGCAACGTCTAGAAAAATAGATACAGATAAAGCCAGCTGAAAGTTAACAGGAAACCATACTTCTCCCAAGTACATACTACAGATGTAAAGTGTCTCAACAAACATCCTTGGATGACTACTGTTGTTTTATGCACTTAGATACTTTGTTCTAAAATCATTAACTATCAAAAACTTTGTTTTTTTGACATTGTATCAGTAAAAATGAAACATCCCACTCTCACCTAGAGGATCTATGCCACTTTGACCCAGAGGCAGCCTCAATTTCCAATCTTGGTGCCGAGCTTCCAATAAGGGGTTTCAGGACACTACATTATACGTGTGTCTTAACTTTGTAGTTTCCAAGGAAACAGGACTTTAGATCCACTTCACAGTCCAGACTTGATGTTAAACCCTTTGCACACAGCCCTGCTCTGCTTTGAGCCTATCCAAACACTGCTTTATTTAAATTTAACCTCAACTCCATTATCCCCCACAATCCTATAATAACCCCTATGCTTTCCTTTGGTGAGATGCCCCACAGTTTTCCTGGTGAGGGTCTCTCTCACTGCAATGGCACGATAAACCTGACTTTGCTGAATAAAAGCTCATTTCTGGTGATCTTAGGCCAACTAGGCTAGGCCAGGAGGCAAGGGAAAGCAAACCAAATAAACCAAAATATAAAATTATATTTTTAGCATTTGCCTAAAGAGAGTCATATAGAGAGGAATACAAAAGAGACAAATGATAGGATGATTTGGTTGGTCTGTAACTAAATAGGGAGGGTTTTCATTGATGATAGCTTCTGGGAGAAGGCTAGTTTTGGAGAAAGAGAAGTTCCCTTTGTTCCATTAAGAGCATGGAACTAGCAACAGAGGTCCTTAAAGTAAAAGCTCCCCCCTCCCCGCCCCGCCACAACTACATGTACGCTTCCAGACAGAGACAGTTTCTTGTTCAGTGCAGGCGGCCCTTGGAGCTCCCAGAAAATTGAGTGCAGCCTAAAACAGGTGCCAAAGCACACTCTGGGATCCAGCTGCCTCCCAGGGATAGGGCTGAGCTCCTGGGCTGTATTTTCAGCAGAGAACTGGCAATCATAAATGTCAAGCCCTGATCAACATAATCCCCTTAGTTCTTCCGGCTTAGTTCGCAGCGAGTAAAGGTGGCATCAAGAAGATTTCCTATTTTGGAAAAAAAATAATAATTGCTGAACTCAGATTGGCATAATATTAGTAGTATTAATGTTATCTGTAGCTTTTGTCACCAGCAGGTTCAAGATTATTTAAGCATTTGGGGGAATTAGATTTCTTTGGAATCAAGACAAAGCACAGCATTTTCGTGCCTTCTCTGATGGCTAAGAATGGTTTTCAGGTGGGGGAACTAATAAGAAATATCTGGCGTAATGCTGCAGTAAAAATAAAAAGTGAAGCACAGTGAAGATGTAGCTCTCTGATATCCACAGTTTCAAGAAACCCCTGCTGCTCCTCTTGCCTTCTTCGCGGGTCCTATGGCTTTGACCTTGAACAATGAAAGTCGTACCCATAACGCCTGAGTGTCAGAGTGTCTTGAATGTGGGGTACTTATGTAAGTAAAGGCTAAGGAAACCTACATATAAACCAAGAACAGTTGCATTTTTAATAGCTTGAAAACTGTTCTAGTCCTAACTAGTTCACCTTTAAATTACTATAGCTTCCTGGGCTCTACCAGTCCATGTGTATGCTCTTCTAAGTGTTTTTTAAAATGCCAATATGTTGATTTTCTTGACTAAACCATACTGAATAAAAAACATCAAAGTGTCCGTGGTGGGGGCGGGGGGCGGGGGTGAGGGAAGGGCTGATTCTAAATGGAACATTGAGAGATTGTTTGAGGACACCACTTTCTTTTATAGCAACAGTTTGGGGTGCTTTAAATAACTCAGGTCATGCACGGGTACCCTCATCCACAGTGGATAGCTTCATCACCAAACTCCATCCACCTGGCAAAGATGCAAAGCACATCTCACCTGCCAATCTTTACAGGTGTCAGCCTTGCACAAAGAACATGACAACCAGCTTCTCAGAAAGGAAAGGGATCTGCCAATTTACCTCCCTTGTATATTTCACAGACAGGAAATTTTAAAAGGTTTCAAGTCCCAAAGTTTGGTTGTTTACATTGATCCTGCTACTGATATGTTGCCAGGGCCTGCCACCTGTCAACTTTGTCCAACCTACCCAAAAAGGAAGCTGTAAGGGTGCATGTGCCATTACTGTAGAATATGGGATATTAAAATAAAAAATATTCCAGCTCCTTGATTTCCTCTGATTTTGTGGGTAATACAATAACCAGAATGAGATAGCTGAAACCAATAAAATCTGATTTATAGCATTAAAGGCAATCTTTATAGCACTTATTTATGGTACATTACATCTAAAATCCAATTTCACAGGCTGCTGTTTGAAACTTTCTGTTCAATCATAAATACACTACATACACTGTACCTCAGTACCACAGAGTTAGATTACATAAATGTCTGTATCCCCAGAAGGTATTAAAATTCGGTTACTATGGTGGTGAGTGAGCCTGACAGCCATTTTCCTAACCAACTCTTCAACCAAAAAGATTCAGTCAGCATTTGATAAATACTGAAAATGCTAGCACTACTATCATTAAAACATACACACACACACACACACACACACACACCACACAATCACTGCTCAGATAACTCTACATTCTGGAAGGAAATTAATCGAAAAGAAGTAGAGAGAAATGGGATCACTGATGATGCTGAAGGATACCTGCATTAATGTCGTTGGGATACATTTTCAAGCCAGTGAGCAAAAAAACACTTTTTTCATGACACCATCAGTATTACAAGGAGACATGGCTAAGTCTATACATGCTACTTTGGAAATATAACCTAAGTGTCTACATTCATACACTTCAACGGAGAAGCCTATATTCTGTTCAATTACTATAATCATTGTCAAAGAGAGGGCAAAGAATATAATCTGACTCTCAGAGAACTGTCATTTGAATCTTAAGCAACTTTACATTAGTTTAAAAAGGTTGTGATCTCAAAAAAAAATTTTTTTTTTAAAAACTCAACTGTCCATACTCTTTGCTTGCCATGTATTAGATAAATATAAATGGAGTGGCTGCAATGTTCGCCTGACCTGACAAGCAAGCAGACTCTTGCTTTGTGAGAGTCGACACCCCTCCATACTTAAGTTTTGTTTTCTAAACACATTTCAAACTCATTGGCATCCAGAAATGTGTACTATGCATCCATCACCTGGCTTATGTTCTATGCTGGGAAGTCATTCCAGAATAAAATTCAGGGCTCATATGTAGATGACAGAATTCAGGGCTCATATGTAGAAAATGGCGGAATAGGGAGTAGACTCAGTACTCAAAGAACTGCCACTTCCTAAGCCTCAGGACCATGCCAAGCATTGTACTAAGGCAGGAGTGCACAGAGGGATTCTGTGGGTTCTGAAGCTAAGCCAACTTGAGTGTCCTCCTTAAGAAAAGAATACAAACTTTGGGGTGCCTGGGTGGCTCAGTCAGTTGAGCATCTGCCTTTGGCTCAGGTCATGATCCCAGGGTCCTGGAATGGAACCCCACATCAAGCTCCCTGCTCAGCAGGGAGTCTGCTTCTTCCTCTCCCTCTGCAGCTCCCCCTGCTTGTGCGCTCTCTCTCTCTCTCTCTCTCTCTCTCTCTCGGTGTCAAATAAATAAATAAAATATTTTTTTAAAAAGAAAAGAATACAAACTTAAACAAAACAAAACAAAACAAAATTCGGTTCAGAACTTAATATTACCTAGAAGGGACTTAAGTGAAGGCCTCATATTTAAACCTCATTTGCAATGTGGTAAAAGCATCTCTGGGTCTTGCTTTTTACAGATCATTCTAATCCTTATGACAGCCAAGCAAGGTGTACATTATTCTTCAGATGACAAACCTGATGCTTACATGGGTTACCCTGGATGAGGAGTTACCAATCCATTCCTTGGGATGTAAGCTCAAGTTTATCTACATTGAAACCCATGTACACTGTTGAATTTCAGTTTATACTGATGAAGGTTTGGGTTGTATTGCCTGGACCTCCTTGAGATGGGCTGGTATTCTTAGGTGCTTTAGGCCCCAGAGAATTCTCCACATCAAGGGAAGATTTGAGCATGAATTAAGAGTCATCTGGAGGGCTTGGGAAGCCACAGATGGACGGCTGCCACGTCCAGGAATTCTCCCACAGTAGGTGTGGGCGGGGCCTGGGACTCTGCCAGCTGACGTCGATGCTACTGGTCCTGGACCATACTTTCAGACATGGAGCATTCCGTGCATCTGTTGTTTTCCTCTGGTAAAACTGCAACTACTACCATTCAGGTTTACTTTTACCGACTCAGCTAAAACGGAGCTAACCCCAGCCCTTCATGAAAGCCTTAGGCTGGATTAACAGTGGCTGAAATCCAAAAGATACCGAAAAGGAAAAACCTTAGTAAAGGATTATGTTGGACGTACAGACTGGTTCCTAAAACACAATTCGACCATGATAAACTCAGTGTATTTAAATTAGCTTCACCATAGCCCGATTTAAAATCGTTAACTAATTGTAGAGAACATAAACTCATATAAATAACCTAATTTTTCTTCAAACTAACAGAAAAGTAAAATCAATGAATATGGTAAGAAGTCAAGGAAAGACAATCACCATGTAGGGGTGGAAAAAAAATACTAAGAGACTAAGGGCATGAAAGGTCATTTGAAATTGAGTTAGTAGGATTTAATCAAGGTATTTAAATGCATTCTACAATAGAGTACAACTTACATTCTGTATTTAAGCCTGATTCAATATAATAATGATGGACTTTTATTACAAGACAGCTATTCAGTGATACTTATGAAATGATTGTAGACAAATTATCTCTATGACATACTACAAAAGTCACATCCATAAATTATTTTAAGATGCCAGCACTAAGTATATTAAGATTTGAAAGTCTTCAGTTCACTCTGAACTCTTATGTCTCTTGAACATGTTTACGGAAAGAAAAAATGACCCTTTTGGTCGCTAGCATCTCATGAATTATTCTGTAGTAAGCATCCTGTATATTTTGCCCTTGGGTTGAAAGCCTATGAGACACTTTGTTTACTCAACAAAGAATTACTGACACCTACTAGGTGCCAAAGATACACAAATTAATAAGATACTGATCCAGCCTTCAAAGAATTAGTTGACTACATTATTTTCTTTGTCTACTTTACTGGAAGAAAGAAAGTAGAATTATTCATACAACTATCAGTAAGTCATGTCAGAGAGAGAAATAATTTGAGCTTTGGCTTCATGGAGCTTTTCCTCTGCTAATTCCATGGAAGTTATAAAAATGGATGTTCGGAGAGCCATACTTTTCTCACATAGTGATCTTTGTATTGAAAAACAGACTAATTTCTAAAAAATATATATGTACCTATATATTGTGACTATGGGCCCTGGTTAGAATAACACTTTCTACTTTGAAGAACAGAGGTTCATAGGCAGGGTTTGCTTGCATTGGCATCTGTGTAGGAATTGTTTAAAGAATAGTGAGAATGAAAAGAAATTTAGAGTTTTTCCAAGTGGAAGTACAGATTTTGGAAAAAGAACCACAGATTTTCTGAAGTACTAATGATAAAATTTAGCCTTTGATCTAACATGATATGCAAGAAAGTTCTGCATCTTCCTAGAAAATGTACCAAGGGTGACAATAAATCTTAGCTCTGACCTCCAGTCAATTACCTAGTTTATGGACCAGAATACAAGAAAACAATGAATTCCCAACAATTATGGGCTACAGGCACCTTCATTTACAAGAAATTCTGTAAGAAAATAAATATGTTTATAATATCAACATTTGATACCATTCTTGCTTTCTAAAAATGGCTTTGATGCCATTTCTATAAATTTATTTTCACTACACATATCATAGGCAGATGGTTTAAAAAATACTGTTTAACCAAAAACACCCCACCAAACCAAAAAAAAAAAACAAAACAAAGAAATGAAAACCCAGAAAACACAAACATTTCCTTGCCAGTATCAACAGTGTTTCTATTAATCTGCAATATCTGGAAGTAATTCTTTTGATCCTGTCTTAAAGTTGTTAGAAAATTTTTATTTAGTATAATTAAGGGAAATCATAAATTTGTAACAGAAGCAGATCACTTAAATGGTGCAACTGCCTTACCAAAGTAAGCTTCAAGTCATATATGTCAGAAAGTGCCTATGTTAATATGAAACCAACTTCCAGTACATTCCATATGAGGAATGTTGCCCATTTGCAAAATGCCTATGATGACTTGTCCAAATGTACTTCACTGGTATCACATCTTAAAACCATGCTTCACTAAAATCCTCTAACAGATTCTTCTAACAGTTGTGTTTATTCTGCTTCATTGACTTTCACAGTCACATCAAGTCTCAAAACTTTGAACTAAAAGGAACCTTGGACATGATTTAGTCCCTTCCCTTCCAACTCACTTTCAGATATGATTTATCGAGACACAGAGAAGTGTAGTGATATGTCCAGGATTCACATCCGGGTGAAGAAAGAGCCAAGATTGATAGAATCCCTGGTCACATGACTCACTGTCCAGCTGCATCGCTCTCACTGTGCCCCTTGATCAATGATCTTACCTGGTGCCCTGACATCTTCTTTGGAATTACATGTTCTCAACAGCTATCTGAGTGCATTGCATCCGGACATTTGAAGATCAAGTAGAAGAGAAGCAGAAATTTGTACATGGAATTCTGGACCACCAGGCCTTTGCTAACTCAAAGAACTATTGCTAGAAGCAACTGATACAAAGTAGTAAACTTAAAGCAACAGTCTTTGTAAACTATAAAGCATGGTGCAGATATAAGGAATTTTCAAGATCATAAAACCTAAGACGTTGTTATATGAAAGTTTCTTAAAGAAAAACCTAGGTGTCTTGCTGAAAATGCATGGAATACCACAAAGTATCTATGCCAAGTTGTACCCACAAATAAACTAATCGGACACATTTTATTTTATTTTTTTAAGATTTTATTCCTTTGACAGAGAAAGACACAGCAAGAGAGGGAACACAAGCAGGGGGAGTGGGAGAGGGAGAAGCAGGCTTCCTGCCGAACAGGGAGCCTGATGAGGAGCTTGATCCCAGGACCCTGGGATCATGACCTGAGCCGAAGGCAGATGCTTAATGACTGAGCCACCCAGGTGCCCCTGATTGGATACATTTTAAAGACATATTGGGGGCACCTGGGTGGCTCAGTCAGTTGAGCATCCAACTCTTGGTTTTGGTTCAGGTCATGATCTCAAGGTTGAGAGACAGAGCCCCGTGTAGCACTCAGCAGGGAGTTGGCTTGAGATTCTCTCTCTCCCTCTCTCTCTGACCCTCCCCCAGCTCAGGTGTGTGCTCTCTAAAATAAATAAATAAATCTTAAAAAAAAAAGATATATCGTGAGTGTTATGAATAATCTTATTACAAAAATGTATCTGAGATAGAAACAAACCTGAAGTTTAGCCAGAAGTTAACAGCATTTGTAGAAATTTGGCTGCTTTCAAGAACTGCACCAACATGCTAATTCTAAGAAGGAGTTAAATAAGACCATAATTTTGCATTTTCACAATTAAATGGGAATACATTTTAAACCACCTATAAAATGATAGCACATTATTTTATTTCCTGTCAGCAATTTTTATACATATGCAATTCTGAACCTTCAATATTCTTGGGGCAGTTTATAGAATTAATAAGAAATTGGTTTTTCACAAATTAATAGGCTTTCTCACCATGAAAGACCAACTTGAACAAAGATTCACAATATGGTAAGTTTCCATTAGTCTTGCATTTTTCTCTATCTGGAAAGCCCTCTACCCACCATTGCCACCAATACCCCCTGCCCCTAAGTAGCCCCCACCAAGTCAGCCTTGCAAATGCTCACCTAACTCCCTCACCTCCACCGAGCCTTTCTTGTCACCTTTCCCGCTCTACCCAATTCTCCAAACATACAGATCTATGCTCCTGTTGTACCCAAGTGATCATTTTTGTACTTATGTATTTACTAGTCTATCTCTCAGACCAGAGAGTGGACTCCATAGATGTAGGGACATCATAAAGGTCTTTATATTCACAGCACAGTGCTTGGCACTTGCCATAATCAATATAAGCTTGCTTAGTTTGATGAGGCTAACATTCCTCATCAAATATCTTTTTATTGACTATTTCCCACAGTGCAATTAAAAGGAGGAACTTTTAGAGACAAGCTTTCTTTTGATTAATTTACTCAACTCAGCACGTGATCATAGAAAAGCAGTCAAGTATTTAATATTTAGTATTTACTGCTGAGTTTACAATAACAGTGTTTTAATGGAAAATGGAACCATGCAGGCTGATAAAAAAAATTACAGCTTAAAAAAAGCAACTTAAGTGATACTCTCAAAAGAAACAGTATTTGGTGATTGAACAAAAATAAACTTTCTGATTTTTATCTTCCTGTTTTTTCCACTGGTTTCTGAACACACTCTCTCTCTCTCAAGAAAGAAATGATGTACCACCACCTCAAATCAATAAAGCCAAAGTTTATTTATTCATTAAATACCGAGCCAGGCCACATCCTAGGTACCAGGGAAGCAGCATAACAGTGAACAAAATGAAGTCTCTGCCTTCGAAAGACAGAAGTGATGGTGAAGATGGTTGACTCCCTGAGTTTGAGACTCAGCTCCACTACGTAGGAGCTGTGAAAGCTTATGTAATTGACTGAACCTCTCTGTGCTGCAATCTCCTAGTCTAGAAAATGGGAATACTACTACCTATGTTGTACGGCTATGAGAATTCGATGAATTAGTATTTGGAAAGTTCTTTTAGGAGTGCCTGGCACACATGTATGATGTGAGCATTTGACAAAATTTCAAGGTGCTTCAATTCTACCAAAAAAGAGACAGACACAAAATGGCATCCCTATAGGATAGGTCATCTGGGGACAACTGCTATGACAGATTTTGGAGGCAGAGGGAACAGAGGGTGTCGGCCACTGCTATCTTATGCTTGGAGCACTGAAAGAATCACAGGGAATAAAGGGGCAGGAGACTGGCCAGAGGCCAGGTCAGAGCAGAACTGAGAGAGGACAGTAGCCCCCCACCTTCCACGGGAAATATGGTCCAAGACCCCCAGTGGATGACTGAAACCACAAATAGTACCAACCCCTATATATGCCATGTTTTCCCTATGCATACATATGTATGATAAGTTTAATTTATAAATTAGGCACAGTAAGAGATGGACAACAATAACTAATAATAAAACAGAACAATAATTATAACAATATACTGTAATAAAAGTTGTGTGAATGTAGTCTCTCTCTCTCTCAAGATATCTCGTTGTCCCGTGCTCACCCTTCTTCTTGTGATGATGTGAGATGATAAAATGCCTGCATGAGGAGATGAAGTGAGAGGGAATGACATTGCTCTCCTACTCTGGACTGCAGGTAACTGAAACCTTAAAAAGCACAACTGAGCAAAACCAGGGATAAGGAGGGGATGACCGTAAATCCCACAGGGCCTTGCAGGTCATGGGCAGGACCACACGTTTTAATGAGCACGAGGTGAGAAACCACTGGAGGATTTAGAATGGAAGATTAATGTTATTGGGTTTTTGTGGTAAAAGGACAACTGTGTCTGCTATGTAGAGACTCTGAGGTGGGGAGCCCAGAGTAAAACAAGAAGATCAGTGAGCAAGCAAACAACAGTCTAGGTGAGAAACGGTCTGTCTTCGATGAAGATGGTAGCAGAGAAGAACATCAGATGTGGCCAGTCCCTGGTTAGTTTCTAGGTATAGTCCCCAGGATTTCCCACCTGGGAGAAGCAGGGAGAGAGAGAGGAGTCCCAGGTAACTCCAAGGTTTTGGGTCCAAGCCTCTGCAATGATGAAGTCGCTATCAATGTAGATGTGCAAACTAAGGGAAAGTTTTCTCTGACACAGGTCAGATCATTTCCCCCTCAGGAATCTCCAGTGAGCCCTGCTTACTTTGTAAAGTAGGTCCAGTCCTCTGGGCATTGGACTCAAGGTCCTGCTGGCTACCATTGTGGTTGTGTCTCCATCCATTTTGTCCATGCTCTTTCTGCTCCAGCCACACTCCACACCACCCATCACTGGTCCCCAAACCTTCACAGTGTGATGACTTTTTCATGATCTTCTCTCTCCTGGAAGCATTTCCTCCTCTTAGGTGCCTTAGAAAAGGTTACTCAATCTTTCAGGGATTAACTCAAAATTCCACTTCTCCAATGAAGCCTTCTCTGATATTTCTTGGAAGAAGGCTTTGGGCTCCTCACTCTTGTCATACGTACTTCATTTCACCTTAAATTACTTTATGTAGTTATAATCCTGTTTTGAGTAGACCGAATGCTCTTTGAAGGTAGAGATCATTTCTTATTTATGTCAATAGGTCCACAGTTCTTAACACACCACTTGCATTAAGAAAAACATTCAAGTTTTTGTTGAAATGAAATTAATATGAGTATCACTTACAATGTCTTTTGATATGAAAACAAGCAAGTGCTCTCTTCAAACTATGTTGATTTCATAATTTTGCTATTTTTTATTTCATCAAATAAACATTGAATTAAAATTTTTTCTTTGTTTATAAAATGCTGATAGGTAGAAAGGAAAGGAAAGGAAAGGAAAGGAAAGGAAAGGAAAATGGAAAGGGAAGATGGATGTGTCTCTGGTTTTTTTGTGTTTGTTTTCAGCCTGATACATTTCTTTGGCTGATCATGAAGGTAATACTCTTGAGCTTCACATGATAAAGTGTAAATTTTTTTCTGTGATATCCCAGTATATAGTTCAGGCAATCTGCCTTAAGTTTTTCTTTTTTCTTTTTCTTTTCAGCACAGCTACAAGCTTCTCTGGGGAACCAGCTGTAACACAAAGATTTGGTACTATCTGTCTCTCCCACTTCAGAAAAGTACAAATTATGTGCTTAGAGACACAGGGAAGTAAAACATTGATTGTATACAACATTTCAGTAGAGTGGAAGGTATTCTAATTAACATGATAATCAGCACAGTCCTTTTCATTGGAAGAGATTGTATAATCGAACATTCTTTATGGATTTTGATAAACATACTCTACTCTCCAAGGGATTTCAAGCTTCTCGTGCTATTTCCCTTTTCTGGACACCAAGGTATACAATTAAGGCAAAAGAACAAAGGAAGAACCCGACATTAACTTATAAATTAGCTAACAACTGACTGATTACATAAGGGAATAACACCAGTCCCCAACTCTTCCAGGTGCTGATTAGAATAAATCATACAAGGGACACTGGGAATCAATAATGGAGTCTCAGAAATCCTTTTCCATTTTTTTTATACTGGTGCATAAACCTCCCTTTCCATCCCAAATTTTTGCTTAAAAATAATTTTATGTGGGGGCAGGAAGATCACCAACCTTATTAGATGAAATAGTTACCATTAATTGAGCACAAACTCAGCTGGGCATAGAACTGAACATTTTATATACAAAAATCTTAATTTTTACAATAGCCCAGAAGATAGCTAATATTATCCCCACATGCTTAAATTGAAGTTTACAGAGATTATGTAATTGCCCCAAGGCTACAGAAGTCATTAACATTTGGAGCTGGGATTTGAACCCAGGCTACCTGATGCCAGAATCCATGTACAGAGTCATATCTGTATGTTACAATCTATTTCCTGAGAGCTTCCTATGTGCCTGTGGTGTCACTAGGGATGGGCTGGTGGAGAACAGCATGGTAACTGCTCTCCTGGAGCCTCCCTAATCACTCAGCAAGAGAGAAAGGCAAATGGCTTCTATGGTGTATATTTTCTTCAAGATTCAAGAGGAAGGCTATATCGCCCCTCCTAGTTCATTTTCCATCATCACATTGTATTAGAAATATTAATGTGCTGTCTATTTCAAATGAAAGTATGGTTGAATAGGATTATTTCCATAAATTCACGGGTAAATTTTCCCAGAATATAATGACTTTTCCCCTGTTACAGTCCTACTTCGTAATTAAAGAAAATGTTTCTATGATCTTGACTCCATCTGAGAGGACTTACTGATGAATATACTGGCACCTATTTGGAACAAGTGTCAGCTGAGTTCTGGTCCTGGTGTTGTCACAATAGAGCCGGTTCCCCACTATAAAACACGCATTGTATGCATGCCTCAGTTTATAACAGTAACAGATTGTGGTCAATAAACACTCATTTATTATTTATGTTTTGTAGCTCATAGAAACATTTTGAAGTGTCATCTCTCTGAACACTCGTTCACAAAGATGTCCATATAGTCTGTTTTGAAACTAAATTTTACAAGGATGTAAAAAATGAAAAATAAAATTCCTCCAAGGTATATAATCCACAGAGAAAACCTCTCTACACCTTGGTGCTATCTGTCCAGACATTTTTATATTCATATACAACCAAACAGAAATCCTTAACTTCTTATATTAGAATATTTAAAACATCAACTAGTTTAATTTTTCTGACTCTCTTTTTTGCTTGGTCTTTAAATTTTAATGGAACTGTCTCTCTCTCAAAAAAAACCCCCCAAATTCCCAGTATATCATTTTCTTTATGTATTGGGATGGAATAATGCTAGTTTTACCAGATCTTCTGGTTAGTAATATAGGAAAAAATTGGGTATGGGAGCTCCTACGAACAAATGTATGGGGCCCAAGAGTCTTACGAAAATATAAGTGTGTAATATTTCATAGACAAACTCTAAGGAGTAAATAAAAAGCTACAGCTTTAATTCTTCCAATCTGATAGAAAGAAGATACAAGTGAAATCTGATGGGATTAAAATATGTGTCTCTAAGATGGTTCATTTCTTTTAGACATGATGATTAGTGCATCGTCATATTCTCCAGAATTTAGTGATTATGTCAAAGTAATATTAATGTAGGCTAGCCTCCGGTAATCCATAGGAACCCTGTTAGCAATCATTTTCCATACTCTCTGCACAACATACCCCTTATCTTTAGAGGGAATAATATATCTCTACTGATAGGTAAGAATACCCGCAGGTCCCAGAACCTATAAGAACTGGAATGGAGGCTTTTAAAAATCTGTTGATAAATTATTTAAAACCGACTGAGCTGGAAAACCACCAGAAGAGAAAATATTTGGTAAATTATGTAGAAATCTTAAAAATCATCAATACCGGAATATTTTAAAGCCTTTTCCCTTTTCTTCTCCACCTCTCACCTCACTCTTCAATTCTCCAAATGTCAGTTGAAAACCCTCTGGCCAAACCCTGTTTCAGTGAATCTACTTATGGAAGTGGCACAGCAGGCATTAAAGATGCCATTAAACTGACATCTGCTCCCAGACACGTGAACCTTAAATGGCCCAAAAGCATATAATGCATATAATGTGCCATGCCAACTTAAGAGAAATAAAAGGACAGATGCAAGAAAACAGAAACAAATTAAAAATGCACTTAAATGAAATGGAAGTTAATTTAATTAATTAATTTAAACGTGCACCCATGCACACGCACGCAAACACACACATCAACGTGCTCAACTTGTTTTAGATGCATAGCATTGAGTACAGAATCGGAATACCAGAAGCTCCATTCTGATAGTGACATATGCTTTGCATTATTTTTAAAGAACTAATCTTCATACTCTTCTGCCAAAGTGTTCATTATCACTGATGCCATTTACATCTCCGCAACCTTTGGTCATGTGGAGAAAGGTCCTCTTTTTGTTCTTTTCAAATAAGCCCAAACATACATATCTAATGAAACAAGGATACACACCACCTAATGTGCAGCGTCATCCCAAAGAACTGAAATTCTTTTCCCAGCACCCTGACCCTAATGATGCTCTCAGTATCTCCATCTCTAAAATATACTTGAAATTAATGGAAAGTTGAATTACACCCACTGCCTTTATTTTTAAAAATATTTTTACAAAGTAGCAAATTGTTTCCACTCGGTAAAAATGATGGATTATTGTATAGTGTGAAAAAAATTAACGAGCAGATGGAATCCCAACCAATTATTCATTAAAATATTGCACTGGGTTAATTCAGCAAATAAAAATGGAGAAGAGAGCAGATGGTCATTTATAGTTCTCTTGATTTCTTAAACTACTTCTTTACAGCCAGAACTGCTCCTATATTTAACTTGAAATGCACAGCTCTTACCATATGCACAGTAAGCAAGCATTCATGTGACCTCATAAACTTTTCATATAACACAGCAATGATTTTTATGATTTAGTTAAAGGAACACTATACACTTACAGAGGAAGTTACTCCCATATCCCCAATATTCTGGGGATAATTTGAATTTCCTAGACTCAGTAGATCCTTGCCATCATTATCTGGTCTGAAGGAGGGTCAAGTGGGCACACGGGTAAAATTTCACAAAAGGGAGTGATCAGCTTTGTTATAAACGCTTAAGTATGCCAAGCATACATAAAATTATTACAGAGTAGGCAGTGTTTCTCTTAAGGCCACATTTTTTTTTCATCATATCCTGATCTTATAAGTTACTGCCTTTTTAAAAAATTATTTTCTCCTGTAGAGCAAAAGGAACCCTCATGCAAGTAAATTGAATCAATCACTATGGGAGGGTGTTTGGTAGTGTCTATTACAGCTGAACATACATATACTCGACGGGCCAGCAATTCCACTCCTCATTATATACCCAACAGAAATGCAGACTCATACCTACAAAAGACACAAATATGAATACTCATAGAAGCACTATCTGAAAAAGCTCAAACCCATATAGAATCAATAAATAAATTGTGACATATTGATACAGTGGTATGATGTAGGAAATGAAGCTCGAGGAACAAGTTACCGGAACAACCTGAGTGAATGTCACAAACACAAAGCTGAGCGAAAGAAGGCTAACACAAAAGCATGTACTATATAATTCCATATATATAAACTTCAAAGGTTGACAAAATCATTCTGTGATGATGGGACTCGGCATACACAAGTTCTCTGGTGGAAAAGTGGGGAACAGGCACTGAAACAGAAGGGGGCTCTCTGGGGGTGCTGGGATTTCCTGATCTATTTTCTGATCTGGGAGGTTGTTATATGGGTAGATTCCTATTGTGAAAAAGTACTGAGTAGCACACTTAGGATTTTTTTTTTTAAAGATTTTATTTATTTATTTGACAGAAAGAGACACAGAGAGAGAGGAAACACAAGCAAGGGGAGTGGGAAGGGGAGAAGCAGGTTCCCTGCTGAGCAGGGAGCCTGATGCGGGGCTCGATCCCAGGACCCCAGGATCATGACCTGAGCCGAAGACAGACGCTTAACGACTGAGCCACCCAGGCGCACCCCCCCCTTTTTTTTAAAGATTTTATTTATTTGAGATGTCTTTCAATAGATGAATGGATAAAGAAGATGTGCTTCATTATATGATGGAATATTACTCAGCCATCAGAAAGGATGAATACCTACCATTTGCATCAAAATGCACGGAACTGGAGGCGATTATGCTAAGTGAAATAAGTCAAGCAGAGAAAGACAATTCTATGGTTTCACTTATATGTGGAATGTAAGGAATAGTGCGGAGGACCATTGGTGAAGAGAGGGAAAACTGAATGGGAAGAAATCAGAGAGGGAGACAAACCACGAAAGACTCTGGGCTCCAGGAAACAAACTGAGGGTTACAGAAGGGAGGGAGGTGGGGGGGTGGGGTAACCGGGTGATGGGTATTAAGGAGGGCATGTGTTGTGATGAGCACCGGGTGTTATACGCAACTAACGCATCATTGAACACTACATCCAAAACTAATGATGTACTATACCATATGATGGCTAATTGAACATAATAAAAAAATAAAGCATAAAAAATATTTTAAAAAATTCTCCAATCTCCATATTCCAAGAAAGTCTTCATTAACTTCTCTTTGGTACCTCTACCCTGTTATAGGAGACATGTGTTATTTCTCCCGAGCACTGGACATTCCTCCTTCTGGTGAGTAACCTAATTTTAATTGGTTGAAACTCCTTTCCCCAACTTTCCTCCATGGTATGTGCCCAGTGACATTCTCACCAGCTGGTGAGTGCTGAATGGCTCAAGCCAGTGTTTCTCTCAGGGACCATGTTCTCATTGGGGCAGGCTAATTCTTTGTTGTATGGAACTGATCCAAGCACTGTGGCAAGGTTCGCTTCCATGGACCTTACGTAAGGTGACAGTAAGCCTGTAGGAGCCTGTCATTCTTACTACATGTAACCTGGAGTTCATGACGGAGCTTCAGTATAAGAGATCAGAGCCGAGAGACCAGGCATAATGTTCTGTTCATTGTTATTCCATCTAAACCTAACAGTGCATGGGGCATGCTAACTCTTCAATAAAGGTCATCTGAATGTATCTGCCATATAGTCAATAAATGTTTATTGAGCACCTTTATGTGCCAGGCATGGTCTGGACAATAAAGATAGAGAGGTGAGTAAAACAGATCAAATCTTGCATACATTATTTCCCTTCTAGTGAGAGAGAAAGAGATGATAAACAAGTAACACATAAATGCAAATAGAAAAACTGCAGAGAGTGCAGTTAGGAAAATAGGATCATATGATAGAAAAAAAAGTGGAAGGGGGCTGGTTGCTTCAGTGGTCCTCAACCAGGGGTGATTTTGCCTCTGAGGACATTTGATGAGACCTTTTTAATTGTCACAACTGAAGGCACCTAGTGGGAAGAGGCCAAGGATGCTGCCAAACTAACCTTACAATGCACAAGACAACCCATTCTCACAAAGAATTGTCTAACCCAAATTGTCAATAGTTCTGAGGCTGAGAAACTGTACTTGATAGACTGACCAGAGAAAGCCTCTCTGAGGAGGTCCCATTAGAGCTAAGACCTGAATGACGATAGAGAGGGGTGAGCAAAGTGTTGGAGAAAGAAGATTCCAAGGCAAGGGAATAGCAAGTGTCAAAGCCCTAAGGTGCAAATCAGTGTCAGTGGTTTGAAGAAAATGAAGGATAGAGGGTTGACCTTAGCCAGGGGGAGGGACGGTGTATTCAAGATGAGTCTGGGCAGATGACTGTACACGCAGGAACAGGTTGGGTGGGGGGTGGGGGCTGGACTAGATCATTTAGGGCCTTGCAAGGCAGGGTAAGGAGTTTGAATTTTATTCTAAGTACAAAGGGAGGGCCCTAAAAAGTTTTAAGCAAGGAGATGACCATAATCACATTTTTTAAAAATCAACCAGCCTGTTCTGTAAAGAATGGCTTGTAGAAGATCCAAAGAGGAACCAATGGAGTGAGAAAGAAGACTCAATCCAAGAGAAACAAGATGGTGAATGCACAGAGTTGCCAAATAAAATACAGGATGGCAAGCTAAATTTGCATTTCAGAGAAACAAGTAATAGTTTTTTGTGTAAGTATGCCCCATGCAATATTTGGGATACACTTATACAAAAATTATTTGTTGTTCATCTGAAATCCAAATTCAGCTGGGCATCCTATATTTTTTATTTGCAAAATCTGGCAACCCTATGCATGCACGGATGGATGAATATCTGCATAGGTAAACACAGAATAATGTGTGTTTGAAAAATGAGCCAACTGCTACATTCCTCAAATTCAAAAATAAAAGGTTCTGTATGAATAGTTTCTATATGTAGAAGAAGGATGTGTTCAAATAGATAGTGTTTATATAGGAGATCAATTAAGTCCCTAATCAATTTTGACATTTATGTCTCCCTCTCGTTAGTTTAAAATCTAATGAAAGCAGGAAAATATATAACAAATTGGTTTTCATTCGCCCTAAGCTGTTTTCTGTCCCCATCGACCTGGACCCCCAAGTTCAAAACCTTGGGGTAGGCTCCTTTCATGGCTTAATTTTCATCTGTGAACTAATAACATTTCCAAATTCTGTCAATTCTTTTGCAATTCCTCTTAAGTTAGATCCTCCATTCCAGTTTCTAGAGACCCATTTTTGTCTGGATCTGATTCCTGCTCATTTCTTGCATGGTTGCCCAGATCCTCCCTCTTATTCACGATTATCATTATGTCACTCTCAGGTTTAAACCTTGCCAATTTCCTTACCCTGGGAGTTGTAGACGGGTCATTCTTAGGCTGTATCAAGCCAGCAGGTATCTTTAATTTGGCTCACACAATAGTGAAGAAGAGTAAACATTTATAATTAGGAGCATTTCCTTTAAAATCTGGGGATCTGGCTGCATTTGAAGGATCTGAAGATCCGGCCACACCAGATCTTCATCGACTCCTGGCTACCACCACAGCTGGAGTTGAGTAGAAACTTCCTTCTTTAGACAGAGCATGTATGTCCTCGCCTGTTTTGGGGACTTGGATGGGATCTGACACTGGATCACATTCAGATGCCTCCATAGTGAGCATCAGAGACCTCCAAAAGTTCTTTTTGTTCTCCACTGAGTCCAAATTCTGGATTAGGCCAACAGCCCCAGCAATCTCCTTTTGTTCCCTGTTACTTCACCTCCAATAGCCACCAGAGGTTGAATCCACATTTCTCTTCCACCGTTCTGATTATTTTGTCTTTCTGTTGATTCCCTATTTAAGAGATTTTCTGTACAATCTCATCAACACTGTTCATTACCTGGATTTTCTTACTGAAAGTTAAAAATGCAGATATTCTGTAGGTGTTTCCTAGGACCTTGCCTTTTCTCACCAAGACGACTGTCAGCTCCCTGAGGACAAGAGTCTTCCTTACCACCTCTACTAGCTTCCAGAAGCACTCAGAAAGTAGGTGGTGCATGAAATGACTATACCACGATCTAATCAGCATGGAAAGAGAAAAGTGGGCCTGAATTTATTCCTTCTCTGAATGGTACACTAGTATGGTTTGAAACTAGTCATTTTTCCTGACATCAACTATTTTAAAAAATAGCACATAAGAAATAGAAACTGGAAAAGCTCTTTTAAAGTTCTGTTTAAAGTAATTTAATAAAGCCCCTGTATTAAACCACATTATCTCATTTTATTCCGTAGATATATTTGATTCTATGACCAATAAAAACTAAAAATTTCATTTTGCCCTTACTTCTTATGAGATTATTAAACTCAAAGATCCAATTTTCTATCATTTTAAGAAGGCTGATTATTTAAATGTTAAAAGCTTGAAATGAGGAAATAAAGCATTCTCTGGGTTTGTATGTATCTATTAAAGCACAAGGGAGTAGATGAGAAACCTGAATCCTAAGGAAAAAAATTAACTTTGTGACCAGATACCAAAATCTATTTAAACTGGTAAACTGGTAAAAACGCAGTGAGTTTTAAATAATTTACTTTAATTGTACACCTTAAAAAAATAAGATTCAAATTGGTCGGAAAAGCAGTATTTCCTCAATCAAAAAAAAAAATTTCTTTCCATACAATAATTACCTTTAGAGAATATTTTTAAAAGGTTCAAAGTCAAAAAATAATTAGTAAGAAATCCACTCACAGTAGGGATTAGCAAACAATCTGTGTTTTCCTAAATCAGCTCCTCTTGATGTGCTGTCAGGATCATGAGGCATGACAAATTTTAAATGGGCTTACTGCCGAGAACTCATCCATTAGGTACAACCATTTCACACAGGCACACACGCACATGCATGTGCACGCGCGCGCGCGCACACACACACACACACACACACACACACTTCAAAGGACTGAATAAAATAGCGAACATGCATGGCTTAGCCACTTTTTTTTTAGTCACTTTCATTATAGCCAGTGAAAGTGAAAATAACATGATAGACAAATCTCTTAGGAGAAGCTCATGTGTTGATATGCTCTGTGAAATATGAATTGTATTGTTATTTAACATATATGTAAATTTATATATAAATATATAGGTAATATATGGCTTGGAAGATGTTTATTCACTAACAGAGAAAAAAAACTTTGCTCAAGCAATTGAATCTTTGGAGCAATATATATATATATATATATATGAACACTAGTTTCTGATTAGATTAAATCATAAGATATCATATAGTGAATAAAAAAATCAAAGAAAATATAAAAAAATCAGTAAACAGAGAAATTAATGATCAACTCAAATATAAGATAGCAGCCCTTAATTATCCAAGGGAGATTATATTGTTCATATCACAGCACATGACTTACTGATATCATTTGCATAGAATCATATATCAAATTAGCACTTGGAAGAGGATCTTAATCAGTGTCTAAGACCTGTCACTCTAGAAATACCACCAAGAAAACCACATACAATGACTTGCTCAAGGTCAAAGGGCTGAAACTTGGATTTCCTGCTTCAGAAGAAATATTGATACTTCTTGAATTAGTTTAGCTAATTACTTGCCCTACTGACATCTTGCTTGTTGTTAGTTTCTCTGTTTGTTTAAATGAAAGGCTAAATATTCTATCTATTCTAAGAAAGTCTGGGAGAGGTTTGAAGGGCTCTTTGTTCAGGGATATAAAAACACTATTCCCATCAAGAATGGACTGGGAGAGGGGCGCCTGGGTGGCTCAGTCATTAAGCGTCTGCCTTCGGCTCAGGTTGTGATCCCAGGGTCCTGGGATCGAGCCCCGCATCGGGCTCCCCGCTCCGCGGGAAGCCTGCTTCTCCTTCTCCCACTCCCCCTGCTTGTGTTCCCTCTCTTGCTGTGTCTCTCTCTGTCAAATAAATAAATAAAATCTTTAAAAAAAAAAAAAAGAATGGACTGGGGGATATTGAGCAAGAGACAGAATTGAAAAATGACTCTAAGAGATTTTCGCTTTCAATCTCATCTGAATATCTATGAGCAAAGGGAGGTCCAGAGAGGCGCTATGGCTCCCTCCACGTCAACGCAGCTAGCTGACGGCAGGAACGGGACTAGAACCCCATATATCCAACTAGCCTAGGATTCTTTCCTTTGCATCTTGTCCTTGACTTGTGTTTTCAGGGTGAGGCTTCACTGTAACATTGAAAAGGAATTCTTCATTGAATAAGATAATCATATTAAATATAAATGCAAACACCACACTCCAAAATCTGATACAGATGATTTTTTTGATT
This sequence comes from Eumetopias jubatus, assembly GCF_037043125.1. Classification (NCBI taxonomy): domain Eukaryota; kingdom Metazoa; phylum Chordata; class Mammalia; order Carnivora; family Otariidae; genus Eumetopias; species Eumetopias jubatus. Next base: position 180,454,601 of record NW_028274809.1, on the reverse strand, counting down.
ATTCGGTGTTATATGATGTGTCTATTATTGCTCCTTGCAATTAGAATGGATAAACAACCATTGTTTTAGGATATTGTTCATGTGTCTTTAATGCATCAGTTCGTCATGGGCAAACAGGAACCCAGACAGCATCAACAAATCACAGGCTTTAGAATTAAGAGTTGTGTCAAGCACTGGCTGAGCTTACTACACTAAAGCTTCATTGATTCAGACTATTTGGGAGGAATGGAGTACAAAATGGGGGCAAGTGCGTTGGTGAAAAAACAAAGTCTAAAATGAAATACTTTTGAAGAAATACAAATCAATTATTTCGAAGTAAGTAAAAGTAACTCACTTAAATACTGCCAAATATAAGTCCTGTGGGGCTTATTTTAATAACTGAATAACTCATCTGTAATTAGCAGATAAACTGTTTATATGCAAATGGCATCAGAAAGCATTTGAAAATGCTTTAGCACATTAAAAATGTGCCATTGAATCTTTTTTATTCCAAACCTCACATGGAAAACTCTTCCCTACAGGGAGTAGAGAGGTAAAAATTAGACTATTTCTAGTTAAATTATCAAAAAGTCTCATGGTACTAATGCTGTTATTACTATAAGAAGTGATAAAGATAGTAAGAATAATTCATTTCTATTACTCAAAGGGAGTCCACATGTATTTTCTAATTTGTACCCTAAGAGAGCTCTGTGCCCTGAGGGTACACAGCCGTGACAAGACTTGCCCAAGACCTCCAGGGTCTACATTTCTATGGCTTTCTGTGTACTCTGACCTCAGGGAGAAAGGTACTAAATCCACATTAGGTGCAGTTGAGGCTTCACTTCACTGGATTTCAGGGACTCTGATTGCCTTTCAGTGGGCTGTTTTCATTGTTTTGTGGATCAGTACCTGTGTTCACTACCTTAAATCCTTGTTGGTATGAGATGAGCATAAATTTATTTGATAAAGGAAACTAAGTCAACTATCCCTTAGTTACTGTAACAGCAGGGGAAAATGGTAGCTCCTTATCTACCATTAACATTACCAAGAGCTAAACCTATGGATAATCTCTTCTCAGGCAACAGCTACTGTGAGCCTCTCTTTGGCAAGCATAGCAGAGACACCCAAAGAAAGAATCTTGGAGATTAATTTGTTAAATGAAGAAACACATGCAGGATAAGGAAAAAAAAAATTTTTGTGCTGTCAACTTATTACGAAAGAGGAAGCCAAAATAAACATGCACTTGTTCAACTGTAGAATCTTTCACCTTATCTTGTGTGTGTGACAATATTATGTTTATGATTGGCCTACTCATGTTGATACAGATATGATCTTATGGCTCCGTTTGAAGTTTTTAGTAGTAAAATGTCACCTCTTAGCCTTTCTATATTGATGAGGGAGCAGAAGGCAAGCTGAGGGCAAAGCACAAGCTAGCAACACCCTGCATCTCCCCATGTGTAACCTTCCGCAGGCACTTCTGGCTGCCCTAAAACCAAAGGAAGGGAAAGACAAACCGTTAGCTGATAAGAGATCCCAGTCCTACAGGACAAGAGTCTCCCTCGGTTTACAAATGTCCTCGTGATTTATAAGGAAAGAGCATTCTTATCAATAGCCTAACTTCCAGAGACTCTGTAGACTCGATTTCCTGGAGCTCTAATATCAGCCATCACATTCCTAGTGATGTGGGAAACAAAGCCAGGAGGGAATGTAAATAAAATTAAATTTCTTTATCACCTGCCGCCCATTGATAAGTACAGTACTTAAGAGAGGGGAAGCGTAAGGTTCCTCCAGGAAGCTCCCAACTATCTAAACGTTAATGCCTTGCTAGAGGGAAAAACAAACAACCTTATCTTGAGGAGAGCCCGGTCTTCAATATCTTGCATGTCCTCTTTAGCATATGAAAGTCGTTTTGGCACTCTCCCTTTGTCCTTACCGCCCACACCTCCCAAGTATATAATCAGCCACCCCTCACAACCCCAGTGCAGCAGCTGTCTGCCCACAGGTCATGTCCCCTTGCTTTAATAAAACCACCTTTTTTGCACCAAGGATGTCTCAAGAATTCTTTCTTGGCCGTTGGCTCTGGACCCCAACAACAACACTACAAAACCACATCATCTCTGATACCGACTGAAGTGTGTGTACATGTAGGACTGCCTTGTGACCACAGATTAGGATGACCAGATCCATTAATCGCTGATCGACACGGGAGAGGACCAACATGCCTCCAGAGGAGGAAAGAGGCCTTGAGCTTTCAATAATGCTGTGAGTGGGTTAAATGAGCCTTCCTGACATCACTCTCTCAGTCCTTTATCATCAAGATGTTTCAGCTTGATTTCTCACCATGTATATAGCCTCCACCCCAGGCCTCCTTAGCTACTTAACTCCTGGTTGCTTCAGCAACAGTTTGCTTACACTATTCCTTGGCAAATGATACTTCGTCATCTGTAAAGCCCCTTTCTCCTTTTTCTTCTCCACCGGTGGGAATCTACTAATTTTTAAAGACCCAGATTATACGTCACCTCCCAGAGAAGCCCTGAGTACATGTGCACTCCTCTGTATTCAAAAGTACGCTGGTCAAACCATTATTATGACACTGACCATAATGTGCTGGAATTGCTTGATTAGCTACCTCTCACCCATTAGATGGCACATTCTTCATGGCTTGGGTTGTTGTGTTATTCCTTGTAACATTTCTGCTACTCTTTCGACACCTGCCCCTCACACTTAACCTTGCCGATATGCTTCCCAGTGTCTTGCACACTGATGGGCATAGAGTAGGTACTCTATAAATGCTAATTGACTGAACCAGAGTGAACGTGGCCAATAGATAATCAGGATCTAATGGGTAGCCAGATTTATGTGTCATGAAAACCCTTCTAAACATAATGCATTGACCCCCAAGTCTCAACTCCCTGACCTTTCATTTATGCTGCAAACCAGAGTGCATGGATCTTTGTTTACTTTTTTTTAATGGGCTGTCCACTTAGATTTCAGCCTCACATTAATCTGGGATATTAATTCCACCAGGACTTTTGATAGGAGCTATCATTTATACCACTGAAAAACCTGTCTGTGGGTTAATATTCAGAGGTGTAAAAGTACAAATGACATTAAACATTAACTAGGCAAAGAAGTATGAGTAAAGAGATTGTACTGTATAAAAACTGAGAGCAAAAATTAAGGCTAAGACATTTCACAATTAAAACAGGATGAAATGAACAAGTGTTACAGACTGTGCATTAATCAGAAAGGAAGTAAACCAAACCAGAGGCGTATTTATTGCTTAAAAACTATTCTCAACTCCCTAAAGTGCCTATAATTATTAATTATTTATAAACAACACTGGAAGTGTTGACACTGCAAATTCCTACAAAATGAAACATAAAATAATAATGCCTCAATTTTATACAATCTCTTCAAGTTAATGATACATTTGAAAAAGGATCTTGTGAAGTTTTAGGTGGGCAGGCATTGATGACCACTCAGAAATGGCATCTACTGAGTTAATAAGACCTCAGTATCCTCTCTCACTAAATATTCTCTCTTTGACACTAACACATATAGAGACAATATGAAGTGGTTGATCCAGCCCTGAGATATTTTCCTGACATGCCACCAACTTACTAAATGACCATGAGCAAGGACTGTATTTCTCTGGGCCTAAAGTTCTCAACTTAAATGAAAGGACTAGAACAGTTCATCTTTATTTCCTTTCAATGAACATTCAATCATCTCTATTTCTAAGGTTGATTGTTTTCCCTGCTCTTACTCCTCACTCAGAGGAAAAGGTTGGCAGTCTGATAAAAGCATATACAATTTTTTTTAAGCATTTTTGGTTAGTTACAAAGTCAGTTTATTTAAAAATTGTATCCCTTTTGGTGTTTCTGGCCTCAAGTAATAGAAAGTCTAACCTCATGCAAGTATTACCTCATATAATAGGATATGCAGGGTGGGGATGGGCAAGTGAAAGGTATCATCAAGGACCCAGGTTCTTTCCATCTCTTGGCCCTGCCCTCCTGGGTGTCAGCTTGTTCTTCAGATTTGGAAAAAGATGGCTGTCTTGGTACAATGGCACAATGGAGAATACAAAGATCGGACTCATAACTTCCAATCTGCTGGGATGATGTCATCATTTTCCTCCAAGCAAACAGCCAACAACTTAGCTAAGCATCTCCTCCTTTCTGTCACATTATTAAGGTAGTTTGGCAAGTAGCTACTGAATGCCTAGAAGTCCAGTATGATGCTAGGGACTGTTAGTCATAGAATGAAAGAAGTGTAAAGGAAAATCCCTTCTGTCTTTCATCGCGGAATCATGACTAATACAGAAAATCAAGTATATCTGTTTCAGAACCTTAAATCAGGACAGAAACACTCTCCATGAGAGCTGAATCTCCAGGTACAGTTAGACAGTATTGCCTCATTCTTACTGGTAGAACAGGACAAATTCCATACTTATAAATTCCATGCTTAAGGATGATTTTTTTTAAATGAATCCATTATTGTAGGCTACAGTGACCTTGTTCTTGAAGTAACTAAAGCTCAGCAATGCAGAATGCATTTCAGATTGCAGTGGATAAAAACCAAGGACTACCTGAGACATCTAGAATAAAATTTCAGCAAGATAAACATAGCATAATCCAAAACATAATCATAGTGGCTATAGTTAAAATATATCATATATCACATATGGTATATACAATTCATTCCCAAACCCACTATTCTCAGATATGACCTGGTTTTGAAATGGTATTATATTAGAGTCTAAAAATGGAGTATGTGATGAAATAGTAATCATAATATCCAGGCATTTGAATGTAAAGATTCCCAGAGTCAAGTGGCAGTATTCTCTTTTTAAAAAACACCATAGTATGACTATATCACCGAATATCTAATCAGGTCCTTACCTCATATTTCCAATGTGGTAGTAACACTCACATACATGCCTCCTGGAGCATATTACTGACAGTTTCTCTGTGCTGGAGACCTAGTAGCAGAATTCCTTCTGGGTCATAGGATATGCACATTTCTCATTTTCCTAAATGCTGCCAAATTATCTTCCAAAATGGCTGTACTAAATCCCACCAGCTGTATATGAGAGTTTTGTTTCACTGAACTCTCCATAAACACATGATATGATAAGACATTTTAATTTTTACCATTCTGGTGGGTGAGAAATGGCACGTTTTTTTAATTCATTTGCACTTCCCAGATTCCCAATGAGATTAAACTTGAACACTTTCTCTTGTATGTTCCTTAGCCACAATAAGCCTTTCTCTTTGTAAAGGATGCCTATGTGCTCTGTTTGCTCATTTTTCTATTGGAATATTTTCTATTTCATATGACTTTCTAAGTTTTTTCATACATATGTTGGTTCTTGTGGGTTGATGCCTCTTTATCCCTTTACCCTCATTTTCTTTTTTTCCAGTTTTACTGAGGTATGGTAGAAAAATTAAAATTGTGTATATATTTAGGGAGTTCAATGTGATTTTTTATTTATTTATTTATTTATTTTTTTGCATCATGAGACATCCCTTTATTCGGTCACAGCAGTGGGTCTTACTACTACATTTTATTCTCAAGTTTTTCCTTATTCTTCAGATTCTCCAGGCTTCCGGATGTCATCAATCTTCAAAATCATTCTAACCATTTGTGTTGCAAGAGAGATCTGTTGCTTTTTGCCAATCAAAGTTTCTATGACATGCTGCTGCTTCATATCATTTGTACCCTTGTGCAAACAGTCAAATCCCCAGAGCGGGGTTCATCTCCTTTACTTGTCTGGCTCTGACTTCGGTCATAGTCTGGATGGGATTCATGCCGCTGTTTTCAGAAAGAGCCATGGGGGTGACCTCCAGCACATCGGCAAAAGCCCACAGGCGTACTGCTCCAAGGTCTGGCACTTGTCGGCCTCCTGGCTCACTGCCAGAGCACAAGCGATCTCAGTGGCACCTCCTCCGTACACCACACGGTTACCGCAGATGAGGTTCTGGATGACACACAGAGCATCGTGAAGGGATCGTTTCGCTTCCTCGATGATCATCTTATTTCCTCCTCTGATGAAAATGGTCACAGCCCTGGAGTTCTTACACTGCTCGATGACCAGTATTTTGTCCTTAGTGGTCCCAAAGGAGATCTCTTTTACAAGACCAGCAAAGCCCACCGTGTCAGAGGTAAGCTCTGAGAACCACAGTACGACCCGGCCTCCCGTCGCAATGGCGATCAGCTCTATTTCAGGTCCTCCTACCCAGCGAACCGCAGGTAGGTTATTCTGAAGAAGTAAATGGTTTGCTTCATCATCGAAGCCCCACTGGCAAATAGCTAGGTTAGCTCCCGTTTCTTTAATTTGCTGAATCATCTCTTCGAACTTCTCCTTTTTGTATTCCTGAAGGGCTTTATAATCTTCAACAGAGGTCACGTCCAGCTTATGCCTGGTCTTTGGTTTTGGTGGTTCAAATGGACACATGAAGATTGCAATCTTAGCATTTTCTACTTGTTTTGGCATCTGTGGGTGACTGAAATCCTTGTCCACGATCGCGCCCTTAATAAGTTTAGTGTCCTCCAGCCGTACGCCCACTTTGCCTTCCACCTTGATGAGCTCGAAGTCCACGTCTCTGCGCTGCATGTCCGCTACGGTGAGGACAGCATTCACGGCAATCTCGGCCATCTACCGGTGACAGCTGTTAACCACTTTGAAGCCCAGCGTGGTCTTTGCGGTCTGAATCAGGGGCTCAGTGTCCTTTACGTCAACGAGGACACTATCGCTGATCTTGTCCAGGTGCTCGATAGCGATGCGGGCGGCCTGTTCATAGCCATCAGCGATCCTGATGGAGTGAATGCCGTGGTCCAGCAGCTGCTCAGCTTCCTCCAGCAGGGCGCCAGCCAGGACAACCACCCCCATGGTCCCATCTCCAATTTCATCGTCCTGTGATTTGGACAGCTCCACCAACAGCTTGGCAATCTGGTGATCCACGTCCATCATATTTAGAATGGTGGCACCGTCATTTGTCACTGTCACATCGCCATCCTTGTCCACCATCATTTTATCAAGTCCATTTGGTCCAAGTGATATTCTCATTGTATTTGCTACAGCCTTTGCCACCATGATATGAGACTTAAGAGCCTCAAGTCCCATAAGACGAGATTTTCAATCCTGATCCTTGATGATGAGGAAAGGGGGCCCATATTCATCAAAGGCGAGGGTCCCGACCGACGCCATGGTGCAGCAGCAGTGTTACTTTCCCCCAACCGGTGGAGACCGCCTCAATGTGATTTCTTAAAGGGGTACAATGTGATGACTTAATCTACCTATATATATTGTGAAATGATTTGCACAATCAAGTAAGTTCACACATCCAGTGCCTCACATAGAAATGGAGATATCTCTAAAAGACACTGATTTCATTTCCTTCGCCTATATACCCAAAAGTATTATTGAACCATATGGAAGTTTGAATTTGCATTTTTGAGAAACCTCCAAACTGTTTTCCAAAATGGCTGTGCCCATTTACATTCCCACCAACAGTATATAAATGTTCCCAAAAGGAAACTCCACACCCTGACCAAGACTTGTTATCTCTTATCTTTTTGATAATAGCCACCCTAAGAAGTATAAGGTGATATCTCATTGTGGTTTTGATTTGCATTTCACTGATGATTAGTAATGCTGAGCAGCTTTTCATATACCTGTTGGCCATTTGTATGTCTTTTGGGGGGGGGAAATGTCTGTGAAGGTCCTATGAAGAACGAAGACCATTCTTTAGTCAGGTTACTTGAGTTTTGTTTTTCGGTTTTTGCTCTTTATAGGAGTTCCTTACATATTTTGGATATTAAGCCTTTATCAGATACATGGTTTGTAGTTTCTCTCATTCTGTGGGTTGCCCTTTCATTCTGTTGATGATTTCCTTCACTGTGAAGAAGTTTTTCAGTTTGATGTAGTCCCATTTATCTATTTTTCCTTTTGTTGCTATATCCAAAAAAAAAAAAAAAATCATTGCCAATGTCAAGGAGATTTTTCCCTGTCTTCTTCTAGTAGTTTTATGATTTCAGGTCTTAATTTACATCTGTACCTCATTTTGAGTTAATTTTTGTGTATAGCATGAGTCCAATTTCATTTTTTTGCATGAGTCTATCCAGTTTCCCCATTTTGAAGAAACTATTCTTTCCCCATTGTGTATCTTGTCACCATTGATAAAGATTAGTTGACCATTTATGTGTGGATTTATTTCTAGGCTTTCTATTCTTTTTCATTGGTCTGTGTGCCTGATTTTACACTAATGCCTTACTGCTTTGATTACTGTAGTTGTGTAATAAAGAAATAAAAGGCATCCAAATCAAAAAGGAAGAAGTTAAACTCACATGATCAATCTTATACATAGAAAACCCTGAAGATTCTACCAAAAAAACTCTTAGAACTAATAAATTCAGCAGGTTGCAGGATACAAAACCAATATATGAAAATTAGTCCTGTGCCTATACACTAACAATGAACTACCTGAAAAAGAAATTAAGAAAACAATTCCATTTACAATAGCAGCAAAAAGATAAAATACTTAGTAATAAATTTAACTGAGGAGGTGAAAGATCTGTACACTGAATACTATATGACACTGATGAAAGTAACTGAAGAAGACACAAATAAATGGAAAGATACCTTATGTTCATGGGTCAGAAGAATTAACACTGTTAAAATGTCCATACTACCCAAAGCAATCTACAGATTCAATAAAATTGCTACCACAATTCCAATGCCATTTCCCATTGAAATAGAAAAAACAACCCTAAAATTTGTATGGTACCACAAAAGACCCTGAATTGACAAAGCAATCTTGAGAAAGAAGAACCAAGCTGGAGGAACCACAATTCCTGCTTTCCTTTAGTCTCATTTAATAAGGGTTTTGGAATGAAAGAGGATGTAAATGTATGTGCCCAACTCACTATGTCAACTAGAGGTCCTGAGCCCTCCATGATTAAGATCCTCTTCATGTATGAAGTGGGTCTGTCATACGTATGAACTTATGCCCTCTCATACATGCTAGTCTGCATATAGCTGCCCCAGGAATGTTGCCATGGCCTCTGACCTCGTCCCTCTAATATACCATCCACCATAGCACTTCTGATTTCTTCTCTTGCCAAAGAGGCAGGTGGGAAGAATGCTTTTATTCTGCAAATGCATATGGAAAATGAGCATTTTCCATGAATTTAGTATGAATTTTGTTATTACGAGTACTTTAAATAATTTGGATTTTTTTGTTTGTTCTAGTCTTGATATGTTTGAGCACTATCCCAGAAGGCAATTGAGTATTTATTTCGAGTAATGAGGAATATCCTGCTTGTTTTAAAACTAGGGATGGGGATGAGGGAAGATTCAGTTTAATGAGACAGTCTATCATTTCTGTAAATTTAATTAAGAGCTCTTTATTCTAGATTTGCCCAGATCATTTCGTGGAGAAAAGATCTCCACATAAATTCTCATGACCTTGTGCTTTCTTCTTCTTTTATTTTCCTGTGTTTATTGCTATGGTTTTAAAGAGTCACTCCTAGTCAAAGAGGGAATTTCTTCTGGTTGTGTGACTAAATGATGCTTAAGCAGTATGCCAATGAGACATTCATTATGCAAGGTGCTATGGCAAAGCACCCAGTGATCTGTGAAGGAAACAGAACTTCATCTTTGGTATTTTAAAAGTACTTTCCAAGACAGATTATAGCAGTTCAACACAAAGGGGAAAAAAATAGTCTCAAGTAATTTTATAAGACAAAAGAATAGCAAGTATGTACTATCTTCACTTAAAAACACATAAGCTGCATGCCCTCTGAGTTTTTCCCCAAACAAAGAGTTCCTGAATAGGTAGAAGAAAAGTTCTACAAAATGCATCAGCCAGAAGTACTGTGCTAAATTGCCCAATTACTCATGTTCTCCAGAACATCTCAAAATGCAGTTCACACCACTGGCTGAACTCGTTAGTTCATTTTCAATGGCAAGGAACAACAAAGTAGTTTCTTTTTCCTATTTTTGGGTGGTGAAGAATGAGTAAGCTCATAAACTAGATACGTATCATTATCATTTATATCTGAAGAGGGCTATAGCCAATTCTGTTATTTCCTGTTATCTGCAGGGCAACAAAGAGAGGCAGGAGAAAAGTCAAGACAGTGTTTGCACACAGGCTGACCATACTGATAGAGCACAGACCTCAGACTTGGGGCCAAAGCAGTGGGAGGGGATCGGGTGGAGAGGTGTGCATGAGAGGCTCTTTGGGCTCAATTCTCTTCCAAAAGCCCATCAACCCAGAAGGAGGCTGTATCATAAAGGAAGGTGATGAATTTTGGCATCAGGCATGCCTCCCCAAAACATGGATATTAGCAAGTCACACAACTTTATGAGAGAAGGGTATGATAATACATACTTCATAGGGACTCCATGAAGACTGACAGAGAGACACAATCCAGGTAACGGAGACAGTACAATACATTGTACTTAACAGGTGCACAATTAAGCTCCTTCGAATCCCTCCTTTCACGCTATGTGGCAGATCCTGATCATTAAATTGGGTGTCATGATCAAGCTAGGATGCTACACTAAAGAGCAGGGCACATTTTCCAAACCTTTGAGCAGCTCTATGTGGAGTGACTATTTCTGGGCTTCTCTGGAACAATCATAGGCCCCATCCCTGTATATCCACTAAAGCTTCTGCCACTAAGGCCTGTGGATTGTGACCAGCCTTCCCTTCCCTTTCTTATATGCTTTAAATTCTTCCTCTCAAATGTAACCTGAAATGTTTTTTCCCTACTGCTATGAGAATTCTTCAAGCATAAAAATACATATCTGAAGATGGGGCAGCTTCAAAAAAAATGTTTAAGACTAATGGGTGTTCATTCTAAAAGAGCAAGGATCAAAAAAAAATAATAACTTTCAAAGCAAAACAAATGCTGTTGCTCTGTCACCATCGAAGACACCTGGGGTTTGATTTCTTTTTAAGGTTTTTTTTCATTCCTCTGAAATAGACATAAGTGTGATAGGTTTCCCCATTTAATCAGGAACGGGTCTGAAACAATCCAGCCTTGCCTGAGCCACTGTCAGACCTATGTCATGGGATCCTTCTTATTAAAATTCTGTATGAGATGACTAGAAGTTTGATTTATTAGAAAAATTAAATCGAGGTCAAAAGAAAATATTTTACTGGTTGAACTGCTAACTTGCTTTCCATCCTGAGACTCTTTTGCTGTTTCTTCTGGTTGACTCCATTGTTCTGTCTAGCCCTACTTCCAGGAACCAGCTCTGCTTTCTCTTAACCAGATCTCCGAAACCTGAGAGTTTCTATCTGGATCCCTGATCTCAGTGTTTGCTGCTTTCTCTCTCTGCTTCCCTAGCCTTTGGTGAACCACAAACAAGGCTCCTCTTGCACCCTGACCTCTGCCCCACCACCACCTGCTGCAAGGAGTGCCCCGGGTTCCTTGCTTCTGGGTGTAAGATGCTCATTCCAGTCACACAGTTCCTCTGCCTGGTGCATAGACACAGTGAAACACAGCTGTTTCACAAATCTTATTTCTCACAAGGTAACTGTTTTGCTCAGAGGTGATTAGGTAACACGTCCAATGCAGGGTCACTAGTAGATTAAATGCATGTCTTCGAACCCAAACCAGCACATTCAGAAGCCCACACTCAACCCCCCACACCAACACTTTCTACAATAAATAATGTGTCCGCCCTTCGTTTAAGAGGTTAGATAAGCTTCAGGGTTGTTTCCGATGAACTATAAGCTTGTGGAGGGCCTGGCTGAAACTCTCCCAGATCTCAACTCAGGAATAAGCACAAAGGAATTTTGAATACATGCTTTTTGATTAGGATGATAATAATTAAAAATAAAATGGTATGAATGATCATAGGGAATACTGATTGGAGCAATTTAATAAAAGCCCATCACCACTCCTCTAAAGATACATTTTAGCATCTCAGTGATTTAACAGAAGATTGCTATATTGCAATACCCAGTTGCACAAAACCTATTCTTAAGCATGATCATTATAATCTCGTGCTTTATTAAACATCTGAAAGGAATGGCATAATGGTCCTTCAAGGACAGCTCCATTAGGGGAAAAAAAAATAGAATAATCTACAGTATAATGTGTTTAAGATGCTTTTTAAAATAGTGTTGTCATTAAGGTGATCAGCACCTGGGTTATTCTCATTGAAACAAGCCTGAGGTCTGCTGATTAAAGAGACAGCTACACCCCCTTTTCCTGACCCATTAAGTGACCCAAAGATATAATCTACACATGTCTTCCTCTGGTCTAGTTTCATTAGGGTGGAAATCTTCAAAAACCAGTTAGTTATCAGTGCAATAAATAGGTTGTGAAATAAAGGAGTGGAATGACACATAGTTTTATTGACCAATAAAATTTAATTCGCTATATATATTCTCACTTAGAACTTGGTCAAAATGACCCCAAAATTCAGTTTGATGCTAACAGAGCTGCCTCCTAAAGTCAGAACACAGTTTTTGAAAAGCACAAGCCCACCATTCCTCATTTTTGCCTGGCCAAAATTTTATCAGGCATTCCTAACGCATCTTGCCTGACAGTTAATTAATATTCCCCAATCTGCATCTAAGATTACATGTGGAACCCTACTGGTCTGGAAAACAAATAATCAGATTAATAAAACTTACATTTATATTGTGATATAAAATCTACAGGTGATTTTAATGTCTGTTTCCATTTTTAAACTCTCACCTCAACGATACTATGATTCCTGTTTTTCAGATGCCGAAAATGAGGACCAAAAAGAGTACCCCGACTTGACTTGCCTGAGATGACAGAGAGCATAAATAGTTTTAAAAAAAAAAAAAGAAAAGAAAAGAAAAAAAGAATTCCAAGCCAGAACTTGGAACTGGTTCCAGGCTTTTTTGTACTAGGGCTATCTTTTTTTTTTTTAAGTTAAAATTTTCCCCTTACCTGGCACTCACCATACTGCCCCAATTCTCCAGAACATTATTACCCGCTTTGTAAATGAATCTGTAAATGGTTTGTGAAAAATGAACCTCTTACGCACAGCAGGCAGCAGGCGGCGATAACTGTTATCTCCCTGCTGTGAGACTTAAGGCGAGTTAGTAAATCTCTCTGAAACTTCCCTTTCTCTTCTTAATATCGAAATAATAACATGCTTGCCTATTGAGAAAGCAATAAAAGAGTGCGTCGGAGGACCTCTCACAGACCTTGGCACACAGTGAGCTCTCAAAGCGACCTATTTACTATGCATCTCAGTCAGAGTATTGTCAGAACCTCCATGACAATTAGAGTTGTGGATGTAGTCTTTCTTTTCAAAGACGAGATTGTTGGAGGTACGGTCAGGAGAGAATGGACTTGATGGCATGCTCATCTATAAAACAGGAAACAAGAGCATTGTAAAGAGAGAGGAAAAGAGACAAAGCAAAAGGCTGAGGGAAATCAGAAAGGGATTTCAAGGAAACTAATGATGCCTACGCATATATAGGTATCAGCTTGTGGACAATGACTGTATGGCCCAAAGCAGAGAGAACATGTATGTAGTTATTAATCCTCCCCCTAACCCTATGAGATAGCTATTGTTGTTACTGTCCCCATTTTACAGAAGAGAAAATTGAGGGACAGAAACGTTAAGTATCTTATCGAAGGTCACACAGCCAGTAGGTGACAGAGCTGAGATTCAAATCCTGGCTGTCTGACTCCAGGGTCTGCGCCCTTACTCCGTGCTTTTGTATTCCTAGTCAGAGCTGGTGGTCAAAGGCAGCCGAGAGGTACAGTGGGCACTGAACATACTGAATTACTCAACAAAAGGACATGTGTGTTGAGGGTAAACACCACCTGAGCGTGCTGTGGTGTGGACATACCAGCTCAGCGTATCAGTTCGCTAAGAGCTGGGGATGGTAAGAACACAACGTAGACACGGCTCTTCGCTCATCTCCCAAGATGGTTGAGGGATCACTTACGGTGGGTGATGGTGGTTGAAAGACACTAAGTTCTCCCAGCCATCTTTTCCACACATCGGGCTTATGAGGCATGCCCTTTCACTGCAAGTTCAGAGAGGTTCTGGGAGAGCTGGCTGCAGAGTTTGCTGAGCTTCCATTTCAGTGTGGCATCATTTAAGGTTTTCCTTATGCTAGTCCCTGCCCCCCTTACTCATGAGCAATGCCACTTCAGCTTGTTCATCAGCAGCTGCCTTTCCCACACAGTCCCTAACAGCCGAAGCCCTTCAGTACGAGCTCTGCAGTTGGAACCTATTCAGAACGGGCTGCACCACGGGTGGCCATATGACCTTCAACCTCCCTGAGTACATCTGCATCTACAGAAACTGGTACAAGAGGATCTACCTCCCAGGGCAGGTGCAAAGGTATGATGAGATTATACCTGTGAAAATAATCTGGTATTATATAAACATTCATTGAATCTGGATTTTAGGAGAAAATATGACTTATGAATGGCCGGACTGACTGTTTCTAGACCCTTATTGTTGGTGAATCCATCTCAAGTTTAAAGATGACCTATAAATCACCTGGATGAAGAAGTTTAAGAAATTGGACATGACATCAGATATAACGCTATCTCGTCTCAGCATACCCAATGATGGAACTGAGCCGTAGCTGCTGCTGCCAACAAAAATGAGTGCCTTCAAAATATCCTGAGCCATTATTATATACCATTAATGTCACTTTTAGCGTTGGAAACTGCTTTACTGTCATTTTTAGGAGGAATGACTCAACTGTGCCTGGGATGTAGTTACCATTGTTCACTGTTCTCATAGAAGTGGATGGTTTGGCCATGAGAGACTCTTAACTATAGGAAACAAACTGAGGGTTGTTGGAGGGGAGGGGGGGTGGGGGGGATGGGGTAACTGGGTGATGGGCATTAAGGAGGGCACATGATGTGATGAGCACTGGGGGTTATACATAACTGATGAATTACTGAACTGTACATCTGAAACTAATGATGTACTATATGTTGGCTAGTTGAATTTAAATTAAAAAAAAAAAGTGGACGGTGTGGAAAAATACAAGAGTGTTGGTATCAGAATTAGGATGAAAACTGCTTTACCTGTATTGCTTATAGTCAAATCAAGCCTCATCAACCAGGATTAAAATACAGTCGTATTTTCAAAGCAAATCATTTTCTCAGTTAGCCCAAAAGTACACCGAAGCAGGATTTTTTTTTTTTTAATGGTCAAAGAGTAATTCCAATTGACAAATTTAGGGATAATGAGTTCTGGCCAAATCTGAGGGTGATTCTGAAGAACCAAAGATGCCCATTTAGATATCAATTTCTAGGAATGGATTCATTAGAATGAGGGTAAAGCCTAAAAAATATATTGCTTATTCTGGAAAGGAACTTTATTTTAAAGTTAAGGAAATGGGAGCCACAACTCACACTACCTAGCTACATGCCTAGTTAGTACAAAAACTAGCAATAAATTCAAAGTCTCTTTCCCCCAAGTCCAGTTTTTTTTTTTTTAAGCATTATAAATATAGGGGCATGAAAGCCTAAGGCAGTCCGATTATTTTATGAGCAACCCAGCCCCTCCTACCCTCATACTAGGGAAAACCCAGGTGTACCTCTCTCCAAATGTTTGAATAGCCTAGGAAAGGCACATGGCCAGTAGTGGGTTGACCAAAAATTCATTTCCATTGTACTAAGAATGGTTTAGATTCAAAGGGCAAAAGCATAGAGCCATCTCACCCTTTAGACCCTTCTGAAATTTGCCATTTCTCCTTAATTCACACACACGGAGACCAACACCTAATAATATATGGTGCTAACTTAAGGTGGCTGAGATCCTGGGAAAATAAATTGTTTGATGCAATTTTCCCACTAAAAAATCTAGAATTTATTGTCTCTGTCTGGCATTTATTGTCATTGACATCTGTGAAGATTTTCAGACAAGAATGTATTGTCTCCCACATCTCACTCCAGTTCAGTGCACTGTATTCCATTCAGGACTTTTTTTTTTAAATAAAGAACCATCTGTTTAAAGTGACTTTATTAATTCCTTTTGCTGTATTTTTTGACATGTCTACAAATTACAGATCATAAATTTTCTAATAACAAATTGTTCACGGAGATCTAGGCAGAACCTAACGTGAGAATCTAAATATAGAAGTGGTATTTACATATGTCCCCAAGTAATTTGTACAGAATGGAAGCCATGTTTGCTAACACCAAGATCACGGGTAGAGAAGCTCTGATAACATAATACAATGCCCCTGTAGAGTTTCCAATAGGTCTAGTGAACTCTGCGGTAAGGCTATGATTTTACTCTCACCTATAAATCTCTATCTTATTTCATTGTTTTCTTTAAAAATATCATATTTGACTCCAACCTAAGGCATATGTTTTCTGGAAAGTTTTCACTCAGCCCATTTTTTCTTCATGAACCATTTGACCACTGGCCCTGTTTCCACTGGTATTCAAAAGAGTAGAAGAAAAAAAAAAAAGAACCGAAGGAGAATTAAGTCTAATACTCTTCATTCACAAATATCCACAGAGCATCTCACTTTATTCTGCAGATTGTAACATTTTTCAACCACTGCACTCCATGAAATCGCACAGGGCCTTTTCCTAGCTGTGACGGAAAGTGCCTCAGGGATGTTGGGACGGTGATGCAGGATTATGCCCTGGAGGAGGGTGTGGGCTGCTGAAGGGGGGGGGGGGGCCTCTGTGCCCAGAAGCTGATGAAATGGGCTTTACTGCCATCTTTTAGCTTCCTTCCTTGACCAGAGGCCCACATATAAGGAGATTGTGCCCAGACTCCAGCAGAGAACCCAAATAGAACGTTACTTGTACAGTGAAGACTGGCTTTGTTATAGCAAAGACAGGGGATTTCTGTTAGCTATTTTTCAACTGTTCCCATACTAAAAACGGATATTAATGGATATATGTACTTGTTTGGCTATGATACTTCTTACTCATCTGTTGACTTTTACTGTTCTATCTATATCCCACTGTCGTTAATTTATCCAAACATGTTTAAGTCATAAATACATATATTTTAGGGAGAGCAAGATATGACACCTTCTCCATGAAGCTGTCATCTCTTGGTCTGGTGACACTTATACTTACTGTTTCTCATCTATTCTGAATGGTCCTTTCTCTGTTTCTTTCTTTTGTTCCTCATTTTTCTTCCGTCCCTTAAATGAAGATGAACCCTGAGGTTCTGACCTCTCTTCTGTTTTAATCCCTAACATATTTCCTGAGCTGTGGCACCATACTCTAATTACCCCAACATGTTGATATCCATTTCCAGCTAGCTGCCTAATCAACCTATTTGTATTACTGTCATCAGCATTCATTACCTAGCCTCGGCACGTAAGCACACGCACCCACACACATGTGCGTGCACACACGCACACACAAACACAAAGGGCCAACTCCTTTTTCTAATTTCCCTAATGCTATTCATTGTGCCAATATTCTCTGAGTCGATCAAATTCAAATCCATAGCTGCCTTTGATTCTTTTCTCTCTGTCACCAAACTGTTACCATCATGGGTACTTTATGATGATGTCACAAATGCATATGCTTTGTGACATGGCCTTTTAAGTCTCCATTTAATTCAGTCTGGGTAAAACTAAGCACCTCCTTGATTTCTATTAATCTTATGCATAAAATATTCAATAAGGCTCTGGAACTACCACACAAAGCTTCAACGTAATTTAGTAGAATTAATCTGACACGTACCAAAATGTAGGCATGCCTTTCCATGCTCACCTTTTGTTTCTTTGTTGTCCTAAATACCAACAAGCCTAAAAAATGCTTTCCTGTCTGTACCCCTGCTCTTTCCTCAGTCTTATCCCCTTCATCTACACTTACTGGGAACATTCCCGGGAAGCTCTTTTTCTGCCCCTGACTACTGTGGCATTCTAGACCACTCATAATGCATCTATGATACAGAACCTTGACTTGTCTTCATCTGTACCATTGTCGTACCTCTCCACCATAGTGTCAGCATCTTGAGATGGAAATCATGCCTTACTGACCACTGTGACCCTCGCAGCATCCAGCACATGGCCTTTACATAGTAGATGCTCAGTATGCACATGTTGAATTTTGAAACAAAGGACATTTGAGTTCCCAGGAAGAGGGAAGAAGTGCTATTAAAACCAAGGAATAGAGAGATCCCGATCCATACTGACAGGGGATAACATAAATACATGGCACGTGTGGGAGTTACAACGGACCCCTGCAAATATACTTTGAGTTTCATGACGTCCAATATCTTCAGTGACCCCAGTGTCCACACCTCAGGGGGGACCCGCTGATGCCTAATGTCAGGTTATCCTTTCTCAGACCTTATGTTACCCCTGTCCCTGCTGCTGGACAACTCAAACCCCTGCTAGACTCCAAGGGTGCCTGCTCCAAGTTCTGCTCAGAATCTTTATTTCAGCCACTATAACTGGGCTTAACTCTTCTTCCACCTGATACTCCAGTCTGGCAGCTGTATTCTTTTGCTTTGTGCTATGGCTATGGCTTACTAATCTTCCCTGTCCCCTCTATGATTCTAGTTTGTGTTTCTCAGAGCCACCCTCACACTTCTTCCAGTATAAACTCCTACACTTGAACCTTAGCCAGGTGTCCTCTACCTGCTGAAGTAGCTCTTGATACCAAGTACCTGACTCCTGAAAAAGTGCTCCAGCCACTTGTCCCAGAGCCCCTATGGGTCCTCAGTTTGCAGTCTGTCCTGTGTTGGCTCTTGCTGGCCCAGACATCTACTTTGGCAGCCCCATTACATTTGTTCGAAGAGCAAGCAGCTAGATGTATGTCCACAGGGCTCATGGTGCCCAGATGGGAAGGTCTGGGATTAGAGCCCTGGACTCTTGCTCTCTGACCCTTCTTGCTCTATTGACCTGGCACTGACCACAGATATAACAAGTTGGTGAAAGGCCAGCTATAGAGAACCCAGAAACATACAACACGAACACCATGTCCCCTTCAGAACAGTCAGGATCCCCTCCCTCTAGTTGCATCTGACCTCAGGTAACCCTGTAAGACTGTGGTCAGAAAAATACAAAGGAACATACTTCAAAAAAGTTAAACATTTTTAAGAGCAAAGACATTGAAAATATCATAAGCCTCTGTACTCCTATAATAGGTATAAGCAATAAATACATGCACTTTGGATTGCTCCAAACCATTGAAATAAACCAAATTTCATTTTTAATGCATGCAATAAACTTTTTTCCGTAGCATATCAGTTAAGATTGCTCTAACTTTAAAAAAAATAACAACTGACTTGTTCTGTATTCCTACAGCTCAGAATAAATAGCTCAACTAACTTTAAAGTTGGCAAGTTTACAGTTCTCACAGAGAAGAGAAATTAAAGCCAAACTGAAGATAAAAAGTATTTTTTTATATTTATGAAGTCTTAAAATTACAGAGCTGAACATACAAGGTCAATACAGAGCTGGCAGAGAGCTGAGATTGGATATTTCCTACATTAGCTTTATTTTCTAAAGTGAGAAAATGTGATCCTGGGGGTGGAGATGTGTGAGCTGAGCAGTAGGGAAATGGTGGGCTGTGGGCTCCCGTGCTCTGGGCAAACTGCTCATGCAGAGTAAATATTTACAGGTAAATCCCCAACTCAAGGCTCCAGCTAAATCCCTTCCCAAAGAAACGTCAAAATACGAATTGTGAAAAAGAATGCTCTCTTGAGTATACACAAGTTATTATGTCTTCATTTTGTAATTATTTGGCATTTGTTTTCCTCTGCATTTGCATCTCCTTCTGCCTCAGCAGTAAACTCCCCAGGACAAGATTTTGTGTTCCTTGTTTATGGCCATAATCCCATTATCAAGAATAGTGCCTGACGCATGGTGGTTTTTCAGTAAATGTATTCGTTCAATGAACGAATACATTTTTATTCCTACTATGACCCTCTCAAGGGAGCTCACCAAACTTAGCACCTACTCAATAGTCAAAAAAAAAAAAAATTGCCCATTCACTCCCCATATAAGGATACCCAAGCATTGTAATTTAAGGTGTCACTTTCAAAGGTAACATCTTACTTTATCACTTTGAGAGCCCATCTCTAAGCATGAGAAAGAATATTAATCCTCCTTGTATTTGTCTCTCTGATCACTAGAAATTTATTAACATTTAATTGTCTTGAATTTGAATTTGGTTTCCAGGAAGCTTCAAAGAACCAGAACACCCTGAGTAAATCCTTGTACGATATTAGTTTTTGATCTCAAAGGATAGTTAATTTAGCTTGTTTACATGACAGATTTGGACAGAGTTAAAGGTTAAATTCTACCTTGAAAGTCTAAATATAACTGGCAGTTGATATTAATAATTTTATAATTACTGAAACTATGATTAGAATTGTCTAACTATCCTGTGCTAGTAAAAAGTGTCGTATGATTCCAACTTGTTCTCCTGGGAGACGACCTGACTTTTGAATTTTCATTACCCCTAAAATTATCAGCTTCAAAACAGCATTTATGAAAAGAAGTTAACATAAACCTTTAAATGAGGTTTCTCTGAAAGGCTACTTGCTCATATAAAATTGAAAGTCAACAATGAAATTACTTAAATTAATCATTCTTTCTTTCACTCAACACATAATTACTGAGTACCTGGTGTGTGTTGTTTATTATGCTAAGTTCTGGAGATGCAAAACAACAACAACAAGAAAACAAAACAACCCATAAGATACTGTCCCTATCATTGAGGAGCCTATGGGGAGTTGGTTTTTATTTGTTGATTTCATAAGCACTGATATTTACAAAGATGCCAAGACTTGGGTTCACATCAGGCTTGAACCTCCAGGAGGGTAGAAGCCAGGCTCTGCTGCTCAACATGGAATGTCCAGTGGCAGCAGTATTCATAAGTATGCGTGTGTGTGTGGTGCTTCCCAAGGTGCTGTAGAAAGACCAATGTGGAAACACACCAACACACAACATGGTAAGTGAGGTAACAGAGGAATAGAGCACAATGCACACGGCCTGGATGGAATGCCTTAAGTCAGCCTGCAGACGCCAGAGAAGGCCTCTCCTAGGAGCCACTGTTTGGCTGAAGCACCTTTGGGACGAAGTGTTATCATGCCAGGCATGAGAGGGTGATCCAGGCAGACAGAACAGCATGTGTCAAGGCATGGAAGCATGACAGAACATGGCGTGCTCTCAACCCACCAACGTTCTGGTATAGCTGATAAGGAAAGCTGAAGAGTGCTGCGGACATCATCAGGATTTTCCTCAGGTTTCCTTATAAACTGTTGTTACCTAGAGAAAAACAATGCTTCTGCAAGTCATCTAAGTGAAAAATTACTATCGGACTGATGTTGATTTTTTATAATTACTTAATCAAGGCTAGAGGATCTTTTACTATATCATTTACAAAGTTCAATTAAGAGTTTTCTTTTCAAATACTAGTGTTTTTGATTACTTCCAGAAACACAGTTTGACGATTTCTCTCTAAGCCTGGAATCAAATGAGAGCCACAGCTGTTCCTCGACTCAGTGAGGATTTAATATTCTAATCTCCTATACTCTGAAAAAGCCAGCATCAGAAATTCCTCATGCCACCATTCCCCCCCCCGCCCCCGTCTGATAAACTACCTCAACCGTGTATTGAGAAAAACAAATAAATTAACACACACATCCAACCAACAAAGAAATGGTGGCTTGTGGTGGCTTGTGGAGATTCTTTATTTTGTGTGCACACCCAGGAATAATTTCCACTGAGTGCTTCAGAAGAATAAAACCGAAATGACAAGTGAGGTCTGGTCACCCTTGGAGAAATGGAGGAGAAGAAACAACCCTCCTCCTTGGGGAATGGACTGTGGGGATGAGGGACAGCGGGGAACAAGGTGCATTGTGATTCACAGGAGCACAACCAGGACACTGGCACCTCAAACTCAGCTGTATGAGGAATGACTGAAGATCTGGGATGTTTAGGTTGAAGAGCTGTGTATCAAGGGGAATAATAATAACTGTCTTCAAATGTTGTAGGAAAGGGTGATTGCTAATTTTCCGTGTCAACTTCATTGGGCCACAGGGTGCTCAGATATTTATGTAGTCAAACATTATTCTGGATGTTTCTGTAAGGGTATTTTGGATGAGGTTAACATTTAAATCAGTAGACTGAGTAAAGAGGTTGCCCTCCCTCTTGTGAGTGGGTCTCATCCAATTAGTTGAAGATCTAAACAGAATACAGTGATGAGCCTCCCCCAATTAAGAGAAAGATTTCTCCTGCCTGACAGCCTGCGCACTGAATTTCAACTCCTCCTGGTTCTACAGCAGCTTTGGGCTTCAGCTCGAATATTAGCTGTGTAGACTTTGAACTTGCCAGCCCCCATAATCATGTGAGCTGATTCCTTATAAGAGAGAGTGAGAGAAAGAGAGATCTCCTATTGGTTCTGTTTCTCTAGAGAACCTGACTAGTACAGGAAGTAATAACCAAGGAGGAATATCATGAGGAAGCATGAAAAATCAAGAGAGTATAAGACGTTTTTGGTTGACAGTGGATGGGTCAGTTTATAGGAGGAGAGTTCTAACTGGGGCATTGTAGAGTAGAAGACGGAATGGCTACACTGGAGCCGCGAGGTTGATTCCTGCAGGTTTCCACATCATCGGATGTCTTTGAGAGGGGTGGGATATAATTAGTATAATTTTTTAGGAAGATGTGTCTGGATGCAGTGTATAACCTTCTAGAGGAGGAAGAGTCCAGGGGCCCTGGGTCCGGTCACATGCTGAAGAAGACTGGGCTCCTCCATACAAACACAATTTTGAATCATAAGAACTGGAAAATATTTTGAGTTACCAATTAAGTTGGCCAAGGTGGAAAGGGGGAGCCACACTTCAAGTAAAACAGAATCATTAAACAAAATGGAAGAGGACTGGATTTGTCCTCCTCTAGACATTACAATTTTGAGACTTTTGCATTTTTCTGCATTTCTCCTAAAATAAAGCTTTACAGTGGAAGGGAATTGTTATGCCTTCCATGGGTGCCCCTGTGACAGCTTCATCTTTTAAGCAAATCTCTAGGATTAAAAAAAGGATTCTCAGGCCTTAAAACACCCATGATACTGTAAGTCCTTTAAGCCAAAAATAAACTACAAACCAAGCAACCCTAAGACCTAAAACTGGAACCTTTCCCATTTCAGCAGGTAAACACACTACTCATAGATACACTGGCCAAACCCCAAGCAACTCAGACGACAAACGAAGATGAGGCAAAACACAATCACGGTGGCAGATAGAGCATTAAGACTGTATAAAGGACAGAATGCATTAAAATACTTAAGTTGAATTCTGTCTCTTTCTCTGGCTTTCACTTTCTTGACACCAAGGGAACCACTAAGGATAATCTTAAGGAAAATAATTCTATTGTGTTTAAGTTTCAAAAGCAATACTAAGAAAGTAATAAATATCACATTAACGGAGTTTCTCTAATTTCTCCCTGATGAAAGATATCTACTGATATCTCTCTGTCTCCAATGCCCTTTAAGGAGAGAAATATTAGTCTGAGTGGCTGGGCAAACCCAGAAAGGAGGAAAGAGATGCTAGAATCAGCTGGTGGATTTGCTACGAGCTGATTTTGGTACCAACTTAACATCCTGATGTTAATAGCTGCCTGAGCCATATCTGAGCTTACCTTAACCTTCACCCATACCCTATATCCCCCCGAGGTGTTCTCTCCAGGTTAATTTCTTCTAGAAAATATTGTACCCTACTGAGAGGAGCTCTCCCCAGTATTTCCTCACTTCCCTTCTGTTCCCATGGTGCTTGTTAATATTAGCAAGTTTTCACCTAACTCCCATAAAAAGCCCAACTGTTGCCAGGGACAATGATGCCACAAGGCTTTAAGAAGTGAAATCCAAATCACTATAGCTTCCCATTTCTGTAATTTACTGTTTTCTCTCTGGCATCAGTGGTAGGCTACCCAGATCGGATTCTCCTCCTACTATTACAACAGAGTACATAAGGGCCACGTGGCTGGATGACTGTGGACACTGCTAGCCCTCTAGGAATCTTCCTTACATGATCCCAGGCTGATGCTGAAATATGTATTGTAGGGTAAGTGCCCATTGTGACTTGGGAGTTTATTTGAAATTGAATCTTTAATATGCAAATGTGAGATTCACCTGGGGCACCATAAGAATGAAATCTATCCTCCATCCTGTCTTGTGTTCTTACATTAAAGGGAGGAAGAGTAATTTTTAACACACCCCACGATGGTTTTATGCAAATTCCTCAAGCTAGGCAAATTATTTTTGTGTTAAAATTTTTCAACCCCATAAAAACAGGAGTGAATTTATGTGGCACTTTAAAACGATGTTAGGCACATTGTAAAGCTATTTCATCTCATTTATAAAGAAGAGTGAACATAAAAACAGGCCACGACATAATTAATAGTGATATGATTTATCGCACCAACTTTTTCCATTCATATTTATGTATTTTCTGCAGTGTGGTACAAGTTTTCCCCTCCACGCCCCCAATCCCTGCCCTTGCCACAGGACAGAAATGGTATCTGGTGAAACTCACAACATGGAGCTTAAATTCCCTTACACACATGCACACATTTGCACACACATGTGCACCATACTGGTATGATGGTCTTCAAACTTGGCTGCATACTAGAATTTCCTGGAGGGTGTGAGAAAATTCTGATACCTGGGTTCCACCCCCAGAGGGTTTGTTTTAATTGGTTTAGGGGGGGCAGTCTGGAGCACTGAGATTTTTTCAAATGTCCCAGGTGAAGCAAATATACAGTCTAGATTAAGATTTACCACATTAAAGTATTTTAAGATTATTATAGGCAAAGCTGTAACATGGAATTTAAATCCCCCCTGTTAAATAACTTGAAGAATAAATTCAGAGACCACCCTATAAGGCTGTTCCATTTCTAATTCACCCTGCAATTTATGATGTTAGCAAATTCGACAAGTATTTATTGAGTACCTACAATGTGCCAGGCACTGCAGGATGCCCTGGAGATACCGGAATAATACGGACATGCCTATCTTCACAGAGTATAGAGTTCAGCAGATAATTGTGCATAGTTCTTCCTACTTTCTGAATTCCAGCTAATGTTCTACCCGTTCTCGATACTTACTTTCCATATCAGGTGGTTCTTAAAGTAGGTCTTGGATTTTTCTACTTGGAACTTCTGTTTTTAAATTTCTCACGAGTAAAGATGAAAATAAGTGAACTCATATATCTTTATATGAACCATAAGAACACAGGTAATAAACCAATTCTGAACTCTTTTTAACATTTCAAAGAACTCCCTGAAAGACAAATAGGAACTATTATTTCCTCATGAGGATTTGATCCCATGTTGTGAAGTTTATGAGAGAAATAAAAGTTCAACACAAACTATACTGACCACTCTTAAGATACTAACAGTCTGCTCTCCATCAGAAGTAGAGTATTGCGTTATACCACTTCCCTCTTTCCCATGATTATTGATGTGGGTTTGAGTGTAATTTGAGATCAGCTCTAAAATATCTCCTAAGCTTTTCAAAAGAGTAGTTTTGGCTATGAAGGGAGTACAGAATAGTAAATATGCCAGCATCATTTGTAAGATGCCATTTAATTTCTCTTGACTATGTTCAGCTGAGAAGTCTGCTCACAATGGTTTGATGAGGTAAATTGAAATAATTGCTCCATTCTTACATAGGAGAACATGAGCACAATAAGTGGAGATATCAAACTCACAATCCAAATAAGTAGCAGAAATTTGAGCAAGAATTGATTCAAAAGAAAAACAAATTTCAGTCTTGCACAGAAGCTACCACAACTTTCTCATGGCTGACACAGGCTGCATAAATTATGCCAGCAAGCCTTAGCAGTATACAGAGATGTTCTCCAATATGTCTGTTATATATTCACTAGGCAAGGAGTGCATTTTCCCTTTTTTAATTAACAAAGATCCATTTGATTCTCTCTAGAATACCAATTTTGAAAGTAGTTTCTTTATTGTTATAATTTCCCTAAACTTCTTCTAGTACAAGCTTCATTTCAAAGCAATACAGATGTAAATTTCTAAGGAGGTTCATTTTTAAATAGTCGAATGAGCCAGATTTTCTCTGAGTGCCCAACTCACTCCTGGGAAGAGTTCCTAGCCAGCAGGGGACGACTTACCACATTCCCTCAGCCATCCACCAGCAAGATGGTACTGTGGAAGGTGATGCAAACGTGATGCATGCACAGGAAGGTAGAAAGATGGACTCAAAGCTGGAAACTATTAACATATTTTGGATGTTTCCATAGTATGGTTCGAAGAGGAAGACTGACAATGAGTTGTCTTGAAGATCATAATAATAACTAAAACCAAGATAACTAACAGTGATTTACATTTTGCAGATTTGTTCAAGCTCTTACTTGCTCATTTTCTGTGAGAAAGCACTGACCACTTTATTTGGGAACTTGTTCCACTATTAGATTATTCTAGAAGTCCCATCTGCCTGACATCAGTTCTATCTACTCATTCTTCCATATGCTACCCATATAAATATTTAAAGAAACTTATCATGTCTACTACAAGCCTTCTCTCTGTGTTTAATTCCTTAGTTCCAAAAACAGTTTATTACAGTTTTCAGATGCCCTTCCATTGGAGTCAACCTATTTTGAATGCTCTGTGGTTTGTAAATATCTCTGTGAGTGAGAGAGTGTCCAAATTCAACAGAATATTCCAGATTGCAGCTTACCAGTGCAGATGTCCGTGGATCTATATCTTCCCTTGTTCTGGCCACTTGCCCTTTTGTGGCCATGCCACATTGTAGACACTGGGTAAGCTCGTGATCTCCCGGAACCCCTCAAGGTCTTTTTTTCACCTCAACTGTTAGAGAGTCACTTCAGGTCTTTCCAACCCTGAGCTAGTACGGATAAGGTTTAGAATTCAGTACCTTGCATTTAATCTCGTCTTGTCATATTTCATATCCATGGCTGAAACCCATGATTCCTTCCTATTATGAAAAAATTTTGATTCTGTCATCTATTTTTGGCTTTGGCCTGTTCAACATTTCTTCTTAGAATATCTCATATGAAGACATGCTTTAAAACTTACTTGCCATCCTTCATAGTTTGTGTCTTACACGTAACTCAGAAGTGTGTTTTCGATGTGTGATTGAAGCACAATTCACTCCCACTTTTCTGAAGTGTTACTTGGACAGAAGAAAAATTGATCCTGAAACTGATTCTGTTCACATGAAGATTATAGGAAGATGTTCCAGTCAAGAAATTGGCTTGGCCCCAGATTCAAGCAAAAATACATTAATTGCAAAGTGTTTGCTCAATATTTATATAGCTAAGAGATGGTCCATATGGAGTAGTGGGTCCTGTAATGGTTCCATTTTTTTTTTTTTTTTTTTTTTTTTTGGTATTCCTATAGATTTCAGTGTAAAGAGCAAAGATCTGCAAATCAGTTAAGGTTCATGAAGTTGTTCATGATCTCTCTGCTGTGGGTAGGGGCAGCTATGATGATTATGCTTCTCTTCCTCAACATGTGCTTTGACTGTCCTGTCTCTGAGAATTGTTCTTGGAGTTGAGAGCCTAATTCGGTTCAGTGATCACCCAGTGGTTGATGACCAAAATGAGGAGAGCTCTTGTACTACACGCTGGCAAGACCTGGGACCAACGAGCCCTGGCAGAGGAGCGTGGCTAAAGTCTCCCAGCAGATTGATCTAGACTAAATAAATCGGGTGTCCATTAATGCTGCTGGGGATGCTGTGTCCCAGACTATCTGGAGGGGAAATGGGGAGAGAAATAGAGTCCTGTCTGTGAGTCCTGAAGGGAGTCCACCACGAATGTGTGAAGATATGGATATAGGCGTGTGAAGAATTAAAAACTATAGTGTCTTTTTCTTCATAGCACTAATTGCTATCTGAAAGCATCTGTTTATTTGATTACTTTTAATTGTCTCTCTCCTACCATCAGAATGTAAATCTCATTTGAGCACGAATTGCCATCTTGTTTTTTTTCTCATATGTCCTATAACGGTGGCCAGAGAGGCTCTCAATTACCATGTGTGACTGTAATGATGTGTTGAAAGGCAGAGGACTTCAAAGTGGCAGAGCAAGGACCTAGACTACGTCCCTGAGAGAAAATCTCCATTAAAGATTGAGAAAGGTGAATGCAGCCACTTCCACACTTACCACGCTGCTGAAGTTCGTGTGAAGGAAGAAATAGCACATATAGGGGACTGTGGTCAGGAGGTGTCAGAAAGGGATCAGAAATGAAGGAAAAGCCCCTAACTGCATTGGCAATATGAGATCAAGTTCTGCCTTCCCGAATACTTCTCTTCTTAAGAAGAGATAGACTCTTTCAAAAGTGGGAGGCTGTTACTTTAATTATGCATTTGCATAATCATGAACAAAAACCCCAAATGGATCTTTAAGGTGACATGAATCTAACACTTATAGATAGGCGTTCAATCAAAGGGTGCATGTGACTCTATTATCATGCCTTCCCATCTCTCCGTACTCACCACAGGCCTATATACCCATACCAGCAGAAAAGCTGCTGGGTATCTTAATGAAATAAAGAAATACTGTTTCTATGGTTAATGGTTTTTCCCTTCATCTGCCAGGCCAGTAATCCTATCTACAAATATAAGGAAGTATCTTTGTCATGTCTTGTTCTTAATGAGCCAGGAACCATTGTTTTCTCATGTAATTGTTCAAACATAATTTGTTAACTATTTGTTCCTGAGGTTTTTTTGCCCCCGGGGATCCTTGAATCAAAAAGGTTTCAGGTCCAAGGATATCCATAACTAATCCACAGGAAGTAAAAAATATTTTGATTCAATAATACTGAGAAAAAATGTAAAACAAATGTAAAAACAAACTGTAAAAACAAAAATGTAAAAACAAAAAACTCTCAGGAAATGAGCACGATGTCAAACTTTACTCACATTGTGTTACGCGGTTGACATAAGAAGAGCAGTTAGTAAATTGTGGAACTGCCTCTAAATCAAAGGATACAATGAGTTGTAGTCTACCAACAAAATCACTCCATGAATAATTTAGCCCTGATGAAAATACTTACTGTGTTGGGCCCCTAGGTGACTATATTTTGGGCATCATGGTTGCAAGCCATAGCTAATGCTAATGGGCTAACATTCCTCAAGATTCCAGGAGGTCATACAGCACAGGTTGATTTGAGGAGACACCTCCCATCTGGCCCTGGGCAGGCATCATATCAGCCCATTTTCAGAAGCTTCTCAGTAAAGTTATCATTCTCATTACATTTTGCATTTTTACAGCACCTGTAATCATAGCTCCCAGGCACTATACATTGTTAATTTATTACAGGCATTTCAATTTTGCTAGTTAACTCCCTGATCTCCTTATGCGCTAAGCCCTAAAATCAGCACGGAGAACAGAAATTCTTAAGCACTCAAACTGGTGCACATTCTCAGGAGCCAGGAGGCCTGGGCTGCAATACCAGGGTGTCCCCTGATTGGCTCTGTGATTAGGGGAAGTTGCTACCTCTTTCTGGGTCTCTGTCTACTACTGGATAAAAGGTTGAGATTGGACTACATGTCCTCTAAAATCCTCTTCAGCTCTAAGCTTTTCGGGTTTTGTGTATCAGAGCTCTCAGGAAGATGTGTCTGACATATATCTGTGCATAGATATGGATTAATCTGTTCCTGAGGTCACTCTTCCTCTACACTCTCTAAGTGCATCATCCATCCTGGCCCTTGCAGCTGACAGCTCCCTGTGGAGGACCCCATGCCAAATCTCATTCCATAAGGTACTCAGAACCAGAATTAAATAGGAATGCCTAGGGCTAATTTAGATGTCCCAAGCTAAGCAAAGAGAAGTGATTCCTTCATGAGATTTATTTTAGAACAAAAATGGTTTGCAGAGTGAAGGGAAGGAAATGGCATTAAGTTACAAGAGCATGTTAGTTAGTAATTAATGGCACAGCTTAAAACATCAATGTAAGAGATTATCCTCCATGAGGAATCCATTAACCAAATTTAAACAATGCTGACAAGGTCCCTTTGGCTGAGGAGGATCTGGGGATATTGAGGTAGATACAGGAGGTCAGAAAATGTCCCTAAATGTTTCTTGCCCTTCACGTGCTTATAATTTAGCAGATAAAATGAATCAAACATTTAGGGAAGGGGCAAATTAAAAAAAGAAAAAGAAAAAGAAAGAATGTCTGAACTGACAGCACATGATAAATATTTGGGAAATCTTGCAGATGCAATCAGTTTGCTATCCACCAAGTGCTATAAAGACCTCCGAATGGGCATTCGGGGAAAGGTAGACCTTATTTTGGAAAGTGGCTTAGAAGAAATAAATACAAAGCATATATTGGAAAGTATGGGGAAGAGACGCAATCAGGATGAACTTGCCAAAGAATCCATTATGTATGATGGTCTAGAGCAATGCTCCCCACACGGCAAGACCCAACGTGCCAGGAAATTTCAGAATTCTGCCCGGTCATCCCAAAGTTCTCAGTGTTGCATCACCATAAAGGCATTCTCCATAGACACTGGGTTTTAGTTGAGAGCCACTGCCCTCTTGCCAGGCCTGTCAATGACCTCTACCCAACACTCTGCTCTAGTTTTCCAGCAAAGAAACCATGACAGAGAAGGAATCAAGAAGGTATTCTCATTTAGGAAAGATCCAGCCCCTGGACTACAGGAAAATACCAAGCACGTTTATGGTATAGGCCATAAGGGAAGTGGGAAATGCAAAATCAGAACAGTAGTTGAGGATATTATTTAGGGAACTGGGAGAGCAAGTGGATGTATCGAGATACAAAAGGGAACCACTGTGGCTTTCTGAGCCTGGCCCTGCTTACGTGAGGGGACTTAACACCTGTTATTAATCAGCCAATTATCCAGTAGAGGGCTTCCTTTTCAATTGCAGGAATACATTAAAACAGAATGGAAACAATGAAGAACCACTTGAAGATAAACAGACCTTCACTTGAGCACTCAAATTGAGTCCTGCAGATGCTTTGGTTGAGCTGGATGTCGTAGTCATATGATAGACACAAATCTGAGCCCAGATTAAAATTTATAGAGAAAACTAGTTAAACAATGAATACTAGCACAGGGCATAAACTGAGAAGGACTGTTCCTACATCTATAATTTCCCTATCTTGCAAGATGTCTGCCCAAAGTGAAAAGCACCTACTTTGTACCAACCACTCTTTTCTAGATGGCCTGGGTATCATTCTCTGTTGAGAAATACTGTGCTGAGCAAACCTGGAGGAGTGGACCACTTTTTTTTTTTTAATATTTTATTTATTTATTTGATAGAGAGAGAGGGAACACAAGCAGGGGGAGTGGCAGGGAGAAGGGAGAAGCAGGCTTCCCGCTGAGCAGGGAGCCCAATGCAGGGCTCGATCCTAGGACCCTGGGATCATGACCTGAGCCAAAGGCAGATGCTTAACGACTGACCACCCAGGCGCCCCTGGAGTGGACCACTTTTATGCCTGCGGTACAATGACATCACAACCTACAGGGGCACCGGGGCAGGAAAAATGCTGAGATCATGCAAAAAGGCTGAGATCATACAAAAACCGAACAAGGGACCTGCCCAAAGAGAACTTATAGACCAGTTGGAGATTTAGGATCTCCTCTGACCTAAGTCCTCTGTAACCTAACCTCACCAAGAAATGGTAAAACTGGTATAAAAAACCCCACTGAAAAAGCAGAATTGGTAAAAATTTAGAAATAAGATTTTTCCTAATTTAAGTCTTGAACTCTTGATACGATGTAAATATTGCTAAAGTCAATTCCCAAATATTTCATTAGGATATCTCCCAATATTTTAAAACAAAACTATTTTCCTTCCAAATTGTTAATAAATGCACAATGCAAAAGATCTCTATAATTAACATATAAGGCAAGAGAGGGGCATAACCATCGTCTCTATTTTTCCTCAAAGTATGATTAGAATTACTTCATAAATTATTCACATGTTCTGCTAGAATAATAAAACAGCATCTCATTTGACATAAATCATATTACTTACTTGGAGTCTGTAGCCAAGTTCCTTTAAAATGTTTTGATAACACGTAAGACAAGGCACCTCAAGCTGTGATTAGTGTTTGGTTCATCGTATCTTGAAGTATACAGTGTAAGCAACCCACTTGCATGAGCATCCACTTCATCTGCATCCATTAGCTGTGGAACATCACCTTTAAGGTACATACACCAGGGCTTCTGCAGAACTGTGGGGTTGAAGGAAGAATCTCTCTCTCTCCTCCATGCTTTCTGGTGCCTACCTTCCCCTTTGAAAGCACCATGACCCACCCGCACCTCGTGCCACGCTGAAGTTGTGTCTCACCATAAGCCTCTGCCAACAGAGGCAGACTCTCCCTCACTCTCCTTTAGAAAACAGACTTCTGACATTCAACCTACCATCAAAACTTCATCTGTCCTGGCGTTGGTTTATTTGTTAGTACCCTTGCTTTTTGAGACATGTTAATAAAATTAACTGATCCAAGCTAAGACAACTGTTTTCTGTTGCATTACAATTAACATTTAGTTATGTGAATGGCACGCTGCTAGTCATTAGGGAAGTTGATAATACAGGAGTGTATGAAATATGTCCCTTGTCCTCAGAGATGTTTTTGATCTTACGATCTCCAGCGAAAGAAATAAATGTACACAAGTAATAGAATGACTGTTTTGAATGGGGGACCAGCACAGAAATATAAAATGCCCAATATAAGATGAACATGGAAGTAGATGTAATGAGGAATGGGGACCCCTTTTCAATCTTGGCCCATTGTAGAGTCCTCCTCGTGTCTTGGAGGCAAGAGAGAAGTCTAACTACAAGAGTATGAGCTTCTCAATGGCTTTTCACATCATACACAGAGCTAAGGCCCTACTAAACATTTAAAGAATGATTTCTTAAATGAGAAGAGTCCAAAAGGGAAGACCATCAAGTACACAGGTAGATGGGAGAATCTCTCCCAAAAAAGTAGACTATTGGCCTACTGATCCTTCTGAAACCACACAGCCGAGGTAGCTTCCCACACTTTCTGACAATTTTTCTTCTCTTTTTTGAATAATCATCCAGGAAGAAAGTATTCCTCATCACAGACTCTTCGAGAGCTCCTAGGACCACATTCTACCTGGCTAACTCAGATTGTTCCAAAAAGAAGATGGCAAGCACCAACCAGTCTCTCAAGGGCCATAGTTTTCCACCTTCTTTGGCCAACCAAGGTCAGCATTCTAGGCATCGCTTTGCCTCTCCTCTCCCTAAGGACAGATGGACAAGAGCCACAATCTCCAGCTGTCTAGAAACTAATGCCCTCAGCTAAGAATGCCCTTTATATATGATCATTCAGGGTCTGTACAGTTTTTTTCTAAGTATCCCTGTGTGTGTTATTCATGTGGAGAGAGAGCATCTTGTTTTTATGTTGTCTATAATAAATTATAAGTGTAACAGCAGGAGCTTTTTCAATACTATTTGTAAATGCAGCCAGAGGCTATTAAGTGATTGGTGTATCAAATAAATATAATTAGCAAATAGAAAAATAACATGTTTGTAAACTGCCTTTGGAAATATGTGATTAGACCAAAGACAACGATTTCTGCCAAAGCTTCTAAGTGTTTCCAAGAGACACCAGGAAAATGCTTTAACAATTTCATAACAAGTTTGAAAAATTTCTGTGTAAATCTGTTAAGAAGGTAGACAGTACACTTACTTAGTCCCAGCTCCTCCTTTTGAATACTTCATGTTGGAGATTTAAGTGCAGGGGTATGCTTAAGTGTGCAATATAATTTTTTCAGGGAAGCTAAAATGTGCTTGATTATTGACTATATAAGTTTTTAAATTGACATTTGATGAGGTTAAGAAGAGTTATAAATATACCTCCATGTCAGAGTGCTCTCAGGCTGTAGAGATATTCTCAATTACTAACACTTAAAATGATCCCAGCAAGTCAATCAGTTTAAAGCCTGCCCTTCTCTTACTGGCATCATGAAAAAGTTTGCTCTTCACCAGTGATGTGATTCTCCTTGACTGGCAATGGAAAGTGAAGAGTTGCCCAAACCCACAGATTCTTCCTCTGAGAGATGCAGAAAGACACTCATGCTTGTCCTTTACTCATCTCCCCTTAACTCCTATGGGATTGCTGCAGAACACTGCTTCACTCATCTCTCCCATCCCGGCCTCTCATCCCAGGCCATATTAATTACTCTTCCAAGAACCTCACTTTTACATGTGACTTCCTGCTAAAGAATTCAAAATGGATTTCTAGGCACATGTATCAAGCCACAAGTCTAAATCCTACCTAGCTTTCAAGATTGTCCAGAATTTAGCTCCACCCACACCTACAGAATTTAATTTTCACCCCCAATCAAACCTTCTAGTCAAGTTGGACTAGTCTACTTAATATCCCTGGGGTCCACTCCCAGGTGGACCTCCATCCCCCACGTCATTCAGGACTCTGTGCTACGATGACTTGGCCTCAAAGACCTAGATACTTTCCCACCACATCAGATTTCTCCATACATACCCAAGCAGGTCCTACTTTTAAGTCTTTGCTTTTATGGTCTTTGCTGCATTTCCCTGGTATATTGTTCCTGTATGTGTGTCTTTTTTCTTGTCATCCCAGGCCCTTAGAAATTCCTTCAGCAAAAAGAACAAATTTGATGTCTCTTGCCTCCTCTACAACGCCAAGACTGATGCTGAGCAAAAATCATGTAAGCAGTGACAACCATGATGATGATGACTGTGACTATGTTGCAACTAATTATATTGCTACTTTGCTTATGGGGCAGGCCCCATGCTATCCAACGTCAATAATTTATTGCATGTAAATCTCTTAACATCCACATGGGAGAGATACGGTTAAATACATTATTTCAAGCATGAGAAAATGGAGGCATATGAGGTCAGTTTGATTAGCTAGTCAGTTAATCAAAACTGAATTTTAGGGGCACCTGGGTGACTCAGTTGACCGTCTGACTCTTGATTTCAGTTCAGGTCATGATCTCAGGGTCATGAGATGGAGCCACACATGGGGCTCCATGCAGTGCAGAGTCTGCTTCAGATTTTCTCTCTCCCTCTCCCTCTGCCCCTCCCCTTGTTCACACACACACACACTCTCTCTCTCTCTAAATAAATAAATAAATAGATAGATAGATAAAATCTTTTTAAAAACCATGAATTTCAAAGAGGGAGGTATATTATTATCCTTGAGATATTTACTAATAGAGTGAGCATATACATCTGGCTCACAATCAGAAATACATAACTCTTAATCCTATGATCAGAATATTCAGCTGAGTATCATGATCACCCATTTACTCGTTCATTCAATAGACACTAACTGAGCCAACTCTATGTGCCATATGCTAATTTCTAAATTCTAGGAATAAAGAAAATCAATAACATATGGTCCTTGCCCTCAAACAGCTCACAGTCTTGGCATTCCCCCCAAAATTATATCTAGAGCCTTATTTCCTATAATTTGGAGCCTGGGGGAATTAGTGTGGGATGGTAGAGAAGGAGCATTTTAAAAGCAATCAAGATCCAAGAGTCATTCTGGGGCCTGGATGATCAATGCCTGATGGCGTGAAGAATGATGAGAAAGACAAAGGTATATAAGGAAAAGACAGATTGGCTAAGTGACTGGGAGAGCTCTGGCAAAAACTTCTGGAAAAGCCAAGACCAAGTATATAGATTTCTAGAAAAATAATCTCTGGATCCCTGGGGCCATGTGCTAAAGCCTATATTTATCTGTCCAGAGCAGAGGTGTGAATGTGAGCAAAGACCTCAAGGCCAGATCAAATGAGACTGTGCTTCTTTCCAGTTTGGGAGCCTCTGGGGATTACTTTAATACTGAGCACTTCGTCATCATGTTTGATGGCTTCGGCGGCCTCATTTATCAAGGATCTATAGTTAAATTTAATTTTCCTGTGAGTGGAGGACAGCCATGGCAGCCGGGCTCCTTGTTGCTGATCCGTCCCCGTTGATGCCTTCTGAAGTGGAAATGATGGATGCCACATGTTCTGGCTGTGATTAAATTTGCTTTGACAAAGCAGCATGGAAATCTGATTTTCAATAGACTTCTGCATTTCACCTAGTGCTGAGTAAACAGATACAGAACATAATGCTTACATGGCTGTCAGACCGATAGCTAATTCATTGTGCCCATCTAATCAGGCTGTCCATTAAATTATTATTTGTCAATAATATGCAGGATCATTTTTGAAACTCTGAGGAATGGGGAACTTGTTTTTAAGTAAATACACATGGAGGGCTCGACAACGGCGGGGGATTTTCTTAGGAAGCGCCAAATAACTCACCTGTCTCTACGTCCCCACTCCCCTGAAGAATCAAAGCACCATTTAAGAAGTCTTTTAGGTTCACTTCACTTGGCTCCCATTTCAAATGCAAACAACAGCATCCAATTACATGGAGAAGGAAGCTCCAGACATTGACACTTTAGCTTCCCAGTTTTTTGTTTGTTTGTTTGTTTTTTTAAAGATTTTATTTATTTATTTGCCAGAGAGAGACACAGCGAGAGAGGGAACACAAGCAGGGGGAGTGGGAGAGGGAGAAGCAGACTCCCCGCTGAGCAGGGAGCCCAATGCGGGGCTCGATCCCAGGACCCTGGGATCACGACCTGAGCCGAAGGCAGACGCTTAAAGACTGAGCCACCCAAGCGCCCCTTTAGCTTCCCAGTTTATCTTTAAAGGAGAATGAAGCAGAAAATCACATTAAGTATGCCTCTTAATGTTAGAGCTTTTAACCTCCTGCCTAGAAAGGCTGCTTGCCGACTGCCGCCTGGAAAAGGCCTCCACTTTGGGGGAACACAGAAGAGGACTGTCTCAAGAGACAAGCAGAAGTGGCAAGAGTGTGAGGTCGATGCTTATTCTTTTCCCCAGTCAGTGGTGTTAAGTATAAAATCTGGGTCATTGCCATATTAGGAAAGGTCCTCTGTTACCCTCGCACCAGGGGTCCCCTTCCAGCCCAGCTCCCAAGCTCAGACCTGCCTGTTCTCTGTACTCTTTTACTTCCAGAAGTTCACACCAAGCATTTTCTCACCTTGCCTGGAGTCTTTTTTAGAACATCCGAGTCCTCCATCAACACTCTCCTTTTGAACTGACTCCTTGCCAACCACCTGCATCGCCCTGAAATATATTTGCTGAGAGAAGCCACAGACCTCACACCTTCTGCATCACTGAGGAGCCGAGAGATGGCAGCGCCCTTGCATATCCACACTGGCGGAAGGAACTTGAGCACATTTCTTAAGCTCTTTAACCCTTCTATTTCTTCAACCCTTCTATTTCTCATTGGAAGAAGACCGCTGATATCAAAGTTTCAGGTGCCAGGATGGAATAATGTATGTGTAGAGGAAACCATTTTTTTCCCTCCATCAGTTACCCACTTGTGATGCATCAGATAGCAATTACCCTCTCTCAAAAGTCTTGGGGACCAGCTATCAGTCTTCTTAACAGTCAGAAAAGGGGTGACCTCACCATGAAGCTACTGTTTGGATCCAGCTGAGGCAGATCCTACCTCTGTGGGACAGTATGGGGCTGCCATGTCTGGAACGGCCTGCATTTCCATGTCTACTTCACCGGCTTTTGGAGGTGGGTCTGTTGTATTCAGGAGAAAAAGAGAAAGAATCACATAATTGGCCTCCAGTCCATGGTGTGTTCTTCTCCCCAGCTTTCAGGGTAACGAAACTGCTGACAGTGGTGTTTATTTCTCAAAGGGGAAAGGACCAGGGAGAGGTGCAGCATGAATTATTTATTACACACATCACCCCAACATGGATGAGTGGACATACCAATGATGCCATTTCTGGTGGCTTTCATAAAAAGTAAGTGACTCGATGAGATACAAAATGGGAGTGACGTTTCTTGTCCCACCTAGCCTTCACGACACCCCAGGTCCGCAAGTCAGGCAAATAAAACCTCCATTTCACAGATGAGGAAACTGAGTTTCACAGATGTTTGGTGATGGGCTCAAGTTCACAAGACTTAGGATACAAGACAAGAACCAAGCTTTGTAATTCCCACCCAAGTGCACTTTCAACAACCACACATTGCTTTTTTATTCTCGTGTGTCTGAGAGGGGAGGGATCTCTGCAGCAGCCCCCCCAGGTTCTGAAAGTCCCTTGGGTTTCTCAGTGTATGGTTTTTTTTCAACTTCCATGATGACCCCAGACCACTGTGCTACTTTCCCTGCTCAAAAGCATCTTGTTGCCAAAATACTTGCACCTCAGGGAAGCTGGCATTTCCATAATGCTTGCTCTAAAGATGACCACAGATTGGCCAATGACCCTGTCATAGCCAGAAGGATCGTCCTAGCTACAACAGCACTAATGGATCACCGTCCATCCTCTGCCTTGCTGACCTTCACTGAAAGAGCAATAAATGTAAGAAACAGTTCAAGGCTTAACGTAATTATCATGAATTGAAATTTATGCTAACACCCAGTCAGCAGTGAGATGTTCCCAGACCATTCCCCTTCCTTGAGC
The DNA here is from genome assembly GCF_037043125.1 of Eumetopias jubatus. Classification (NCBI taxonomy): domain Eukaryota; kingdom Metazoa; phylum Chordata; class Mammalia; order Carnivora; family Otariidae; genus Eumetopias; species Eumetopias jubatus. Next base: position 180,416,188 of record NW_028274809.1, on the reverse strand, counting down.
ATATAGTGATCTTATAGTGATGAGTTGGAAAAGAATCAAATCTTTTGCGGTATGTCCAAAACGTGGCTGTAGAATATGGCTAAATCCAAGGAAAATCCTTTTTTTTCCCAAATATCAATTTGCCACAAGGCCAAGAGAATTTGAATCTCTCAAAGCCTGACTGTGTGGACACGGTGGAGGATAGAGGGTGTGCAAAATTTTACTTGGCGCAAATAAATTCACTGTTTATTAGGAGAGTGACTAGAACAATGATGAGGGCAGAGAGGAGGATGAGTGGAGGGAGAAAGTGTTGAGATGTGGCTAGCAATATAGACTGGACGGTTTCTGATCAGCATTGAATGCTGCTCTGAAGGTGAGGTGTTGATAAGCCATGAGGAGTGCTCTAAACCCCTGCTACTCAGAATGGCCCATGGACCAGCAGCATAGGATGCATGTGAAACGTGTTAGAAACACAGACTCATCAGAGCTACTAAATCAGAATTTGCATTTTAACAAAACCCCAGGTGATTCTAATGATCCTTAAGCTTTTAGAAGCACTCGCTGGTTATGTCTTTAAAAATGGGGATAATAGTGGGATGCCTGGGTGGTTGAGTCAGTTAAGCATCGGACTCTTGATTTCGGCTCAGGTCATGATCTCAGAGTAGTGAGACTGAGCCCCGTGTTGGGCTCCCCGCTGGGTGTGTAGTCTGCTTAAAAGTCTACCCCCCCCCTTCCAACTCCCCTCTCTCCCTCTCTAAAAAAAAAAAAAAAAAATGGGGATGATAGTATGATACTAATGTTTCAAGCAGGGCTGGGAAAGGTGTGAGACCAATAACAATATGGGGACAAATTATCAATAAGACAGTTAAATTATAATATCTGTTCTGTACATGATCTGTTTTGATATGTTATTTTGGTGGACGCATATGAGAAAATTTGCCTTTCACTAATATGTAGTTGGAAACAACAGGAATATTGTCAAGTCACTTTTAGATAATTGTGGATATTTTTCTTTGGTACTACATGCAAACTTGACAAGTGGTAGTGTCTTCATGAGTTGCAATGTGGAATCTGAAGCTTTATCAATAAACACTTAAAGGTATTGCGGTAAGATACATTGCTCTGTCTTGCAATGTGAATGAATCTTAATTCAGGCATGATTTCTGACATTGTGTATTGGTCATTAGTTCAATGGGTATGCAGAACTGTCAAATGTTAACATATTTCCTTAAACAGTATTTAAAAATTACATATGTTAATATTACCACCAATCTCATCAGTACTTGGCAACTGTCAAGCTCATGAAGGCTGATACAGGTCTTCCAAAAATCCTGATTTTCTCTTGAGAGCTCAAATGTTATCATTAGCAACAAGTAATGTCATTTGTTTCCCTTGAAGTGCCAGACTCACTTTCGAAGTGATAGGTTCATTTTTGAGAACATTTCTGCCAAATACCTGAGTCTGAATAACCATAATGTGTAAGACATTACTTCAAATAAAAGAAAATGATGTTCCATCAAAAACACTGTCAGGTGGGCTCACAATCAATTGTGCCAGTGCTTTTCCTTGGGATGACCATCAGATTTGGGCTTGCAGCAGAATTGCTCAATATGTACTTCCCATGTCATTAGAAAGACTGTTAAAGAGATGTGTACTCACAGCTCAAGATTTAATGCAATTAATAATTAGACTGCTTTAGCAAGGTCAATCTTAAAGTGAACCCGGCATTATGCGTACTGGTCCTGAATGGCAATGAAGAATACAGTGACTAGTACAGTTTGGTGCCCCGCCTAGATGAGCACTAGGGCCCCACCACCACCCTTCCATCAGGAGTGCAAATATTAACACAGTAAAATAGTTTTGACCTTGCAGATGCCCCCGAAAGGTCTTGAGATCCCCAGGGGTCTGCACAGCAGACTTTCAGAACAACCCCACCTCCTTACTACTACCCACCTCACTCTGCCCCCGCCACACTGGCTTTCTTGCCATTTCTTGAACACACTGAACTTGTTTCTGCCTCAGGGGTGGCGAGCTCTGTATTTGCGGTTCCTTCTGTTGGTGATGCTCCTACCCGCAATGTTCACCTAGCCAGCTTCTCCTTATCACTTCATTTCTCTTGAAGTGATATCCCCTCCAAGATGCTTTCCCCAATCCCCCTACCCATGTGGGGCTTCATCTTCTTCAGCAGAGCCTCAGGAAATTCTCTAGTCCTTACCCTGCCCCAGTTCTTCACATGACTCATCACTAACCAGAATTCCATCAGGCATTTATTTGCTTACCTGTTGATCATCTCCCACGCCCACCAAAATATATTCTCCATGAGAGCTAGGACTTTGTCTTATTCACCACTATAGCTCTGATGCCTAGAAATTCTCAGTGTGCTGAGAATGTTCACTAATACCTCCTAATTTGGAGAGGATTAGAAGGAGGCGGTAAGCAGGCAGCCCAGCCCTTAACTATCACTGCTGGATCTCAGCAGAAATAAAATACATCCCCCACAGCACCACAAAGATCCAAGGGAATAATTCTAAGTTTCCACAGAGCATCCAGAGTAACCTTTCTAAAATGCAATTCTGATCATGACACTCACTTATTTTAGAATCCTTCACTCGTGCACTTCATCCTCCAGAGAAATTCTGAGCTCATCAGCACATCACACGGGCTCATTATGGGTGAGCAGCTGTGTCCTCCCTGGTTCCTCATTCACCTTCATCTCCATCCTCCATCTGCATCACACTCTTTCACCACACCAAACACGTTCTCCAGGTCAGGAACCTCTCTCTTCTTTCATTGAGCCATGCCATTTGCCCAGAATATACTGTGTCTTCCCCTTTCCAAGCCAAGTCCAAAAAGTCTCCAAATTCAACTCAGCGACTTAGTAAAAGCCTTTCCCCTGCCCCTGGTTTACCTAATGATGTGTCCCTGTGTCCTGGAAACCTCTAGATTAATGCATACATAGCACTATCATTGTAGATCTACTTGTCCGCCTCGTTGACTAAAGTGCAAAATCCTCAAGATCAGAATGATGTCTTCCATTGCTTTGTCACCAGAGCCTAACACAATGCCTGGTTCATGATTTACACAATACATAGTTATAGAACAAGCAAATTCATGTTTAGGCTTGTCATTTACTGACTTTCATCACACTTAAAACTAATAGGCACATTACAAAAGAAAATTGATAATGACACAAAACCATTCTAACTAGGCACCTAATAATTCCAAGTGAAGTTCATTCAAAGTCACAGATTACATCTGAAATAACTGATAGTTAAACAGATTTTTAAGACCCCAAATTAAGTTTAGGGTGTGTGTGTATGTGCGCGCGCATATAACCTGAAACATTAAGAAAATGTTCAAAGCTTTTGTCTCAGTATATTTTCAGTAGCTGGTGAGCCCTGTTGGTTCTGGAAGTAGGAGCAATTCTCCTGATGAAGGCTCACAGTGGCCACAAAGTTCAGAGTCCACTGGTGGTAACCAGGACGGGTGGAGAATGAAACAGATATTGAGGTGGGTAATTAAGAAATAGACCAGTCCCTAGCAACGAGCAGATCAAAATTCACCTCAAGGCAAAACAAACGAAAGACCTCTCTTTTTAAACAAAAATTAAATAATTTGCCTGTGACAAACTGGTGTGAGTAGATAGAGGGACTGAGGGTCAACTTGCTAGCCTATTTCACACCCAAACACTCTAAATTTAAGTCATGCTGAAAGAAACATAATTCAAAGAACAAAACACAACTTTCAAAAAATGAATTATTATTCTTGTAGCCATTTAAGAAGATATTGTCACCATAAAATAGGATGCTATGAAGAAGAATGCTATGTGAAAAAAAGAATATAATTATCTTTTATAATTATAATTATATAATTAGCAAAATAAAAATTCAAATAAAGACAAATTATTTTTAGAATATTTTGTAGCATAGAAACAGAAGGAGACAGAAGACATGAAACAAAATTTAAAATATTTTGTAGCTTTGAAACAGAAGGAGACAGAAGACATGAAATAAAATTTAAGGGAGAAAAAGATTCAATTCAGGGGAGTCCATATTGAACCAATAGGAGTTCCAAAATGAGAGAACAAACAACATGGAGGGAAATATATAATCAAATAAATAATAGAAGAAAAATTTTAAGACCAGAATGAAAATAAAAAATTCAGCTCTGGGGCACATCCTTGTGAAATTTCAGAACAATGAAGATTAGCAGAAAATCCTAAGTGTCCAGAGGAAAAATAAAACATGAAGATTATCTACAAAGTTATGAGTGTTAGACTTCTCATTACCAATCCTAGATTCTAAAAGGCAATGGAACAATGCATTCAAAACACTGAGGGGACATTCCATTGTCCTAGAGTGCTGTGCCAACCCAAATTTTCAGTTATGTGAGGATAAAACACTGACATGCTCAAGCATTCAAGGACTCAGAAAATCTCCCTCCCAGGAACCCTTTCATAAGAAGTTACCAGAGTGTGTGCTCCAACAAAGCAACCTGTGTTGCTTGGCTTATTAACAATTTTAACCCTCAATAAAAAGAAATGAGCTATTAAGCCACAAAAAGACATGGAGGAATCTTAAAATGCATATTTCTAACTGAAAGAAGCAAGTCCACATGATTCCAATTTTATGGCATTCTGGATAAGGCAAAACAGTAGAGACAGTAAAATGATCAGTAATCACTGGGGTTTGGGACAAGGGATGGAGGGATAAATAGATGGAGCACAGGGTACTGGGGAACAGTGAAACTACTTGATGTGTACCATAATGATGGATACAGGACATTACATGTTTGTCAAAATCCACAGAAGGTTCAATAGAAAGAATGACCCCTAATGTAAACTGTGGACTTTAGCTTATAATAATGTATAAATATTCATTCATCAATTGTAACAAATTAGTGTAACCACACTAATGCAAGATAATGATAGTAAGAGAAACTGTCAGTGGGAGGTAGTACATGGGAACTCTCTGTACTTTCTGCTCAGTTTTTCTATAATCCTAAAACTACTCTAAAATATAAAGTTTGTTAATTTAAAAGAAAAACAAATTGTAACCGAGCCCCTCACCAACCGTGCTGGTCTCCTTTACCCTGATCTACATTGTCTATTGTTTTCCTATATCACTCACTCATCACCTGCTAAACATGTGAATTAGTTTACCTATTTTTTTTTGTTTATTTTCTGTTTTCCTGGCTTCAAGGAAACCTGCACAAAGACAGGGATTTTGTCTTCTTTATACACAAACGCATCAAAAGTACGTGGCACATAGTGTGCTCAAAAAGTACCTGTTGAATAAAGATAAGAACATAGTAAAAGAAACCAAAAAACTATAAAGAAAAGTAAGAACAGGGATCCCTGGAAATATAAGACACGACCCCGATATCAGTAGAAGTTGTTTCCTGCCTGATGTTGGGCTGCAGACCTAGAAAGAATCCTATCCACATTGGGAGGAAGTGGGCAGGCTTTAAGAGAATATCTTAAGATACAAAGTAGACTCAGGGGCACCTGGGTGGCTCAGTCGGTTAAGCGTCTGACACTTGATTTTGGCTCAGGTCATGACCTCAGGGTCCTGAGGTCAAGCACTGCCTTGATCTCCCTGTTCATTGGTGATCCTGCTTGAGATTCTTTCCCTCTGTCCCTCCCCCACACACCCCCCCTTGTGCGCATGTGTACTTGCACACTCTCTCTCTCAAATAAATAAATCTTTAAAAAGAAGATATAAAGGAGACTCAGGAAGATGATAGGTGATAGGTAGATAGACAGATAGATAGATGATAGATACATGGATGAACTAGTGTTATTTTTAACCTTAGTAATAAGAAAAAGTGTAAGGGAAAAAGAGGGGAATTAGAGAGGCCCCCAAAATAAAAAAATAATAAAAATAATTTAAAGTTAATCAAGGAAGTCTTAAGAAATGAAATAAAATGTAGCATGTTTTTGAACTTTTAATGTTCAAAAACAAGCATTTCATCTTGAAGCCTGAAATGTTCTCTCCTGGATAGTATAAGACTAGAGGTATCAGTTTCCATACTTCTGATTGATTGATTGATTTTCTGATTGATTCCAGGATCAATCACCATTTGATTCTTCAATAAGCCACATTTCCATAATCATAATATAGTTTAATATATTATTTAATATATAATTAATAAATTATAATAATTTAGTACTGACAGACAAAATAAAATATTTAAATGATGGTTTCAGAAGAAGGGGTAAATTTTATAAACCTAGATGATATGAAAATAATGGTAGCGCTAACAGAATTTGGGAGTTAGAGGAAGGGGTGGAGAAAGGTAATGATATCATTTCCTTCAGCTTTTGTGGTGAGGAATCGTGAAATATTGCCTAAAGTTAATGGAACAACAAGCAATGGAGTTTCAAATTGATTATTAAAATGTAGTCAATAAAATTACTAAATGTGATATTAAAGCAGTTCTTAGTTTAGTGAAGTAAAGGGAAGAAAGGCTGGGGGAAACCAAGTAATCCTTCACTTTTCATATTAAGAGGTCAAAAAGTAACATTTAAATTTTCCAAGTCAAGATATAAGTATATATGTTTATAATTTTGCGTTACAGAGATTATCACCAGCAGAACCAGGAACTTCATTTTCAAACAACTTAATGGGGTAAGTGCTATTATTTTGCCTACTTATACAGGAGGAAATGCAGGCACAGCAAGGTTAAGTAATCTGTTTAAAGTTTCACAGCTAATAAATCACGTAAGTGGGATATAAACTCATTTGGACTGACTTGCGTTTATAGTCATTATACCATATTGTCTCCTAAGCTATAAATGGACCAATAAACATTGTCTCTCCAAGTAAGTTTAAACTGCCTAAGGGCAGAGCTATCTGTTACTCATCTTCATATACTCTTAAGTGGTCAGTTCATTACCAGTCCCATCATTGGAACCTAATAAATGTCTACCGGGCAGGACATGCCCAGAAATATTCATTCATTTGCTCCTCTGTCTCCCAGTGGTGGGTCAGTGCACCCAAGAGTTCAGTTTAGACACATTCATTCAAAGCACAGAAACAAGACCTATCCCAAAATAGCCCATCTCTCTCCTATAATTTAGGGGAAGTATACAGGTCACTGAGTAAAGCCATAGTTCTTCTCTAGCAGACAGATTATCAAACACTATACCAATTACCTACCAACCAATTAGGAAAATGCTGGAGTCAATTGGAACTGAGACCACCAGTCATTAACAAAGTGATTCAATTGCAGCATTAACCATGCTTTAGACCCAGAGGATTCTCTAGGCATTTCTCTATCCTGCCCACTAGGAACACGTCTTCTGAAAGCCAGGGAGAATGAACTCTATTACCTTGTGCTAAGTAAATAGCTTTTAAACAAGTGTTCTGTCATTTTAGACAACTTACCAATAAAAAAATAAAACAGAATGCACATATTTGGATCATAAACTCTCTATCTATTCTAAAGTCATTTTCAGCCAAAATGTGAAAATAAATGTTTTCTAAAGGCTTGTACCTAGAAAGGATAGAGATAATGTTCCAGAACATAGAAATCTGTCCTTTTTAGAAATAAGTGGAATGATTTTAGCATGAATGCTGCTTCATAAAACAACCTGAAAACTGTAAGATGACTTTGAACGAAGGATAGGCATTATGAAATGTACCCGAATAAATAAGAAGTTCAAAAATGCTGTTAGACACTTCCTTCTCACTTGACAGTTGCCTTTACTAGGGACATAATATAGATGAATAATTAAATTACTGCTGTCTTAATCCAGACATCTGAATTCCTACAACTGAAATATGTGGTTAACTACTCATTTAAGATAAATAACTACTTATACCAAGCAAGTAATAAAAAAGAACGTTTGCTGATTTTTTATTTACCACCCAAGGGGGAAAAAGGACAGGTGGTGAATATGGCGTAATATTCTCTGACTATTTTTTTTATAAATAATTTCAAAGTTGCTATGTAACATACCTCACATACTACACAGATCAAATAAATAGTACTGCTTTAATGAATATCATGCTCTAAGCAACTAAATTAACTAGTACCATTCCAACTGCTTCCCATAAAAAGGGGAATAAGAATTAATTTGCAGTCATGCCCTCCACTCATATAAGATATATTTAATTAACATTTGAATGATCTTAACGAAAAAGAAATTCAAAATGGTCTAGGTACCATTGCTTTTCTTTTAATAAAAATCTGCTTAGGAGATAGTGTTGCCTCCATGGAAAAGGAAGCATTTCAAGGAAACCCAAAATGAGCAGAAGAAAACCAGAGTTTAATAAAGGTGCATGGGCCACTGCAATTATCTTAGCTTCTTCGTCAAGTAAAACTTAAAAGCCCAATGTGACCGATTTGATTACTGACCCCCCTTCCTGGTCCCCAACCCTAACCTCCACAGGAGGCTGTGATATCATGATTTATAATAAGAAATATACATTGGGTCTATGTCCCCATTTCTGGCAAAAAGTTCCTAAAACCCTGGAATTTTCCTAAGGAAAGAGAGCAACAAAGGTGTCTTTTGTTATGTTAATGAGGTGACTTGAGAGCCCACCTTTGGATGGGGACAGGCCTCCAGAGGAGCCAATCAAGTGATTAGAGGGTTGGAACTTTCAGCCCCACTCCCTGGCCTCTGGGAAGGAGAGAGGGGCTGGAGGTTTGATGGATTTCCAACTGTCAATGATTTAACCAATCATGCCTATGTAGTGAAACCTCCATAAAAATCCAAAAGGACTGGGTTCACACAGCTTCCGGGTTGGTGGACAGGTAGGGGTGCTGGGAGAGTGGCACCCTGGAGTGGGCATGGCCGCTCCACACTCCTTCCCCATACCTTGCCCTACACAGCTCTTCCATCTGGCCATTCCTGAGTTATATTCTCTTATAATAAACTGGTGATCTAGCAAGTAAAGTGTTTCTCTGAGTTCTGTGAGCCATTTTAGCAAATTAATGGAACCCAAGGAAAGGGTTGTGGGAACCTCTCATTTGTAGCCAGTTGATCAGAAACACAGGTAACAGCCCGGGCTTGTGACTGATGACTGAAAACATGCACGTGACAGGGGAAAGAAGTCTTGTTCAAATGAACCCTTCACCTGTGGGATCACATAGATAGTGTCAGAATTGATGTGAATTGTTAGGACACCCAGCTTGTGTCCAGAGCATTGCTTGACTGTGTGGAGAAAAAAACCCATCCACCCCCACACATTTGGAATTTGGTCCCAGAACCCAAATTAGGGCCATATTCTTCTCTGCCTCACTGTTGTCGGGTTGGCCATAATAGTCGCTTTGGTTAATGGGACACAGGTGGAAGTGATATGTCAGTTCTGAGCAAGTCCTCTTGCCCCTCTGAGAGCTTCCAACCATGGCCACAAAAAGAGCATATCTCTGGTAGCCTGCTGGTCACAAAAGAACGAGAAAGATGTGGAGCTGACCTGTACCTCACCATGGCTTTGAGCGAAGACGAGCTAAGCCCACATCTGATCACTGAATCCCTAACACCCCACAGATCCATCTGTGACCAAAAAATGCTTACTGTTGCATGCCACTAGATTTTAGGACAGTTTGTCACACTGCATTATTGTGGCAGTAGCTAAAGTTAACACTAATAGCTTTGAAAGTTATTTAGGGTGTCAATACCCCTAGAATAGAATAAACGCAATTCTTTTCAGTGTGCTCATTAAGGTTCTAATGCAAACGATTGCTCTGGACCAATAAGGGTTCTTCCATTATTTTTCCCTCTGCATAGAAAACAAAACTGAAAACACATATTAAATCCTTATTCAAGGGGCACCTGCATGGCTCAGTCGTTAAGTGTCTGCCTTCGGCTCAGGTCATGGTCCCAGGGTCCTGGAATCGAGCCCCACATCGGGCTCCCTGCTCAGTGGGGAGTCTGCTTCTCCTCTCCCACTCCCCCTGCTGTGTTCCCTCTTTCACTGTCTCTCTCTCTGTCAAATAAATAAGTAAAATCTTAAAAAAAAAAAATCCTTCTTCAAAAAATTATGCAAATTTAAGAACATTTAAATTTCAGCAAAATATTTCAGGGATGGAAAATGTTTTGCTATTTAATAGAGTATTAACTGAGCACCTAGTAAGTGCTCAATAGATGTCAAAATATACAAATGAGAAGTATAGGTTAACTAAATAGGGTAGAGTCAGCCCCATAGTAAGTATGATATAAATATTAATGCTGTGGCTATCTTCATAATCACCTAGACAAACAATAGAGTATACTATAATGATGTAATATAGTAACGACTAAAATGGAACTTGGCACAAAGTTGAAATAAGAATTTGCAGACCAGAGCCTCCATTTACTGTAGGGAGACTGGACAGTCTCTTAGAGAAGGCAGACATTTAAGGTGAAGGTAGGAAGATGCCTAAGAATTTGCAAATACAAGAGCAGGGGAAAGGCATTCTAGCATATATAAAGGCCTGAAACATGAATGTGCTCAGCATGTGTAGAATGAATAAGGCAGGAGCGACTCTACTAACAGGTAAATGAGGCCAACCCCTCAGGCCTACTGCTAGCAAGGGCCTCACCAGCTCGATGCTTCCCCACAATTTGGACCGAGAGAGCCTTCCTGGTGAGCTGCATACTGATTTGATAAATGTAATTGCCTTCTTGAATTATAAGAAACGCAACAGATCTTATTTTTATTTGAGCTGCATGTTAGTGACTTATTCAAGTTTACCAATATTTGGTATGCATAATAGAAAATTATTATTATAGAAAATTATATTATCCCTACAGTTAACTCGGACTCCGGTGAAGGAGCATAGCAAGGCGGCTGGCTCCCACACCAACTGCAAAGCTCCTTCCTCCAAGGCGAAGATGCACATAAAGATAGATCGAATTCTTTCCAATTTCAGACAGAACACTTTGTTTTTAGTGCAAAATCGGAGTTGCCTTGAGGTAGCTCTGACTTTCAACTGCTATTTGAGGCTTTTTATTACAAATTACTGTTAGTTTACTTTCATCATTATTAACACTTCTCCCCTGAACTGCTTGTTACCAGACAACACCACTTGCATGTCTAATAGAATCTCAAATTTAACTTGTCAAAAACTGAACTCTGATTAATAACACCACCTCAAAATAACTAAGGAACTAAGGAACTAAATAAAGGTATTTCACTCAGGGTTCCTGTATTAGGGTGCTTGAGCTCCCATAACAACATACCATGGGTTAGGGGTCCTGGGTGGCTTAAAAACAGACATGTATTTCTCATAGTTCTGGAGGCTGGAAGTCCAAATAAGGTGCTGGCAAGGTTGGTTTCCTTCTGAGGCCTCTTCTCGCTTGTCAACACCACGATACGGTGGTGTGTTCACATGACCTCTTCTTTGTACGGTATAGAGAGAGCTCTCTCTTTCCATTTTTATAAGGCCACCAGATCAGAACCCCACCCTTAAGATCTCATTTAACCTTAATTATCTCCTAAAAGCCCTATCTCCAAATTGAGTCATGCTGAGAGTTAGTATATTAATTTTGGGGGCAGATACAATTCAGTCCATAACAGTGACCTATGGTAAACTGCATCACCATTCATTCCGATGATCAGGCCAAGGAAAAGCTCTCCAATGTTTTATAACTCACATTGAATTTATCACCAAATCCTACTGGCTCTACCTTCAATATAGGACCTAAATCCAGTAAATTCTACACTGCTGCACTCTTATCAGCTGAATTCAGGCTGGTGTCATCTAATCTCAGTTGTCTCCTATTTGCCCATATGGGCTATGATTCAAATATAAACCATCCAATTCCTCACTCTTGAACTGAAGATGCAAACATAACACTTCACATTTGTTCCTACTTCATCATTGTATTGTTTTCTTTTTAGTTATTTTTCCACTGGAAAGTAGAACCTGAGAGCATGGGCCACAGATAAAATGTTTGAGAACCATTGTACTAACCTGTAATGAACAAACGCTCAGCAAATATGACGATGAATAATTCTTGACAGTTTCGCATCAATGTGTCCTTACTTACACAAGTGTACTTTGTATAAAGTATCCACTAGACTTTATGAATGCATCCACTATATAATGTGGAGCCCAGACCTAGTTGCAGGGGGAACCACCTGAGAACTGGTGTATACTTCCTCTGAACCCAGGCAGGACACAGATGTTTTCCAATTTACCTATAGGATCTTGAAAAAAAAAATTAGAGATCCTTGGATCAGAGTGATGAGATCTAGAGTCATGGTCACGGGCCAGAAGAGTCGGTGATGATACTGTGATTCACAATTAGAATCAGGGAGAGATTGCTGAGAGAGAGAAACATGCCACTCATCTATTTCTACTATTTACCATCTATCTTCTTCTCAGAGAGACCGTGGCCGACAAAGTGGAGGGAATGAAGGAGACAGAAATACAAGAGCCACATGGTGACAGTAAGACGTCCGACCCTGAGCCTTAGCAACCTTCTGAACTCCCAATCGAGAGACCCGTCCCCAGTGAGATTGAGTATAAGGGGTTTCAGACTGTTTCAGCTCCCCAAACACCCTGCCTTCGTTGTATTTATGGGCTTTCTTTCAGTTAGTAGCTGTCCCCATTGCTACGTAAGTAATCCTCTAAAAAGATCCAGTAGCCCAATTATGCATAAAATCTAGTAGGAGAAGAGAAAAGCAAAGGAACTCAAGCAAAGGCACCCGGGGAAAATATATTATAAGAGGCACCAATATCCAAGGGAACAATATCCAGAGGTGAAGTTGAGAGACTTCTCTGCTGCCTCAAAGAAATTATTGACAGCATGATGGCTCTAAAGAAAAAAAGCTCCAGAAAGAGATTCAAGAGTTCAAAGAATATTTAAGACACCATAAGGAAATGAAAAGTAAGCTGGCAGAGCTCAGACAAGAAGTGAAAGGGAAAGGCATATAAAAAGTTATAAAAATTAGAATTAACACACATAAAAAAGTGAGGATAACAGTGAATATCACACAAAACATAAAGGGAAATTAAATGCTTATGGCAGTGAGGAGAGGCATGAAAACAAAGAAAACGCTAAATGAGTATTATTGGTATTTAGAAAGTAGAGAACAGGTTAACAAACAAACAAAAAACAAGTAAATGAAAAAAATGTTCAGTGAAATAATAGGAAAAAAACTTTCCTAAAATAAAGACTTGAATCTTTAGATCTTATCCCAGGAAAAAAAAAATGCACAGAAAGATCAAAGCCAGAATGTGTTGTGGAAAGTCACTGAATTTCAAGGATAAGGAGAGAGAGGCTATGGATATCCAATAAAGGTGGGGGAGGGGGAAGGAAGAGGCATGTAAACGGGGAAAATTATAGTTTGGTCTCAGATTTACCCACAGCAACACATACTGTGATGTCACCCTGCAGCAGGCCACAGAATTTCAAGGGAAACAAAAGGTTTTACCATAATTTTAGAATCATCCAATTAGAGTTAACAGAAAGATATTCTCAAGCTTGCAAGAATGAAGGGAACGCAACTTCATGAAGCTTTCTTCCAACTACTGGGGAGCAGCACAATCCCTGCTTCCTTAGAGAAAGATTGGTGCACACTTTAAGTACAATAGGAGAGGTTAAAGATCATAAAAATGAAAGAGAAAACACGATCATTATTATTTATAGACAATGTAATTGCCCACAAAGAAAAACCTATAGAATCAACAAACGACTAGAACTAATAAGAGGGTTTCATGAGGTTGACAGATACGAGATCCACTTATAAGAACAGCAGCATTTTTCTACAACAATGAACTACTGGAAAATATAGCTAAGAATTAAGATAGCATTTGCATTAACAATAGACATACAGAGTTGTCTAGGAATTTTTAAATAATTCGCAAGTCCCTTGTATAAGAAAAAATGTAAATCTCCTGAAGGACTTAAAGAAGACATAACAGATGGATGGTTTAAACTCTTGGGTGGGAACACTTAATAGTAAATCAGTCCTTCCCTCTTCAATCTAAAATTCAGTGCAACCAAAATCAGAATTCCAGCTGAATTTAGATAAACTCAATCTAAAACTTATTTTACAATTTAAATAAAAGTTCCAATAGCCAGCTCAACACCACAAAAGAAAAGCAAAGACAGAGGACTTGCCCAAAGAGATTTAAAAGTTTTAAAACAAACGAATTTTTAATTTAAAAATATTAAAACAAACTTACAGTAATAAATGCCATATGATACTGGAACAAGAAAAAGAGGCTAGGTAATCTTATCTTTTTATATGCTGAAGTTCATACCTTAACTCAGTTGACAAATAGTAGTCTGCATAAAAAGTAATGCTAGGAAAATTGACTTACTAGGAAGAGAAAAATAAAACTATATGCCCATATAATAGTGTATAGAAAAGCATATCTCAGAAAATGTGGGAATTAAAACAATAAAGTTAATACTAAATGATGTAGGGGAAGATTGTTGTAGCCTAGGAATACAGAAGGACTTCTTAAATATAAGCCTCAAAGCACATTTTAGATAAAGCAACATAGATGGATTTGATTGAATAAAAATAACAGTTTCTGTTTAAGGACACCATGTGCAAAGTTAATGACAACAACAATAAAATGAGAGAACTGAGAGATGCCTGCAATCTAACACCAGCAAGGATATCTTATCTAGAATGCCTGCAAGTCAAAATCAAACAAACTGAAGCAAGAAACCCAATAAAAAAAAAAAAAAAAAAAACAGGCTCTGTATATGTACAGGCCATTCAACGGAGGAAGAAACTCAAAGGCTAGCAAGCTCAAGCTCATTAGTAGTTAGAGAAATTCACATTCAAATAGCATTGAGCTATTACTCTAAAGCATCAGATTGCCCAAAACTAGAGAGCTGCCTCGTGTCAGCATTTGGAGGGGTGTGGGAATCTGAGGATCCCCATTTCCTAATAAAGTTTACACAGCAGCAGTCATTCTGGAGTGCAAACTGGCTAGTTAGACAAATTAATCATAGGTACACCTCTGACCCAGCAACACCTAGGTAATAAATTTCCAGGAAATTCTCACATGGTTGCATGAGGACACATACAAGTGTGTGTGTCCATTTCAGTGTGGTTATCCATTTCAGTGTGGTTAGTGGTGGCAGGAAGTTGAACTCAACCTAAGTTTCCATGAATACAGCCCTGAAAATATAAAATGTGGAAAATGTACACTATGGATAAGGTGACCGTGAACCTCAGGGGCCTGGGTCAGCCCCAGTGTATGCTTAGGTCCTGGTGTAATTATGAATACAGTGTTTTAGCCTCAACAGTGTTCCATTTTGGACAATAAATTACACATAATGCTTTACAGAGATAAAAGCCACGAACTAGGGGTGCCTGGATGGTGCAGTCGGTTGAGCATCTGACTCTTGGTTTTGGCTCAGGTCATGATCTGGGGGTGGTGGGACTGAGCCCCGTGCCAGGCTCCATGCCCAGCACAGAGTCTGCTTGGGACTCTCTCTGCCCCTCCCCCAATCACTCTTTCTCTCTCCCTCTCAAAAAAATAAATAAATCTTTAAAAAGAAAAGAAAAGAAAAGCCACGAATTATACACACAGGAACATGGATAAAACCTAAAAATACCATGTTGAGTGAAGAAGAAATTCAATGAATTCCTTAGCACAGTGTCATTTATGTAAAAATACAACACTACGTGTTTTATAAGGAAGCAAACTCATTCATCAAACACATGGGATATTCATCAAACACACCAGAATGATTGTCTATAGGTTAGTGTCAGGAAAAGGAAACTGGGGACTAAAAGAATAAATAACAACAACAATAACAAAATAATTATCATAATAATTTTTTTTAAAAACGAGAGACTGTGTCCCATGAACTGAGGAGCAGGATTAACCCAGCTTCTAGAATGGAAGTTCAAAATGATGGGGGTGGGGAGATGGCCACTGCTAAGGGATCCAGCCAATTATGGAATAAATCAAAGCAAAACTAAAAATGCAAGACCAGAGGTAGGAGGGCTTGAGCTGAGAATTCCATTCCTTTAAATGCCCATTATGATCACGAAACCACTGGGATGGACGCTACCCAGCAACAGGTAAATGCGATAAACCTCAATGATGTAAAACCTAACCATGTAACTATCTGCTTAGGGCAACATCTGGAATAATGCTCATCCAATGTTAGTGATGATTACACTTGAAAGTTTCTGTTCATTTTCCTTGTCTTTTTTTAATTGTTTAAATTTTAGGATGCTTGTAACTTCTTTAGAGGAACCATAAAGTTATTGCAAATTAAATGTGAGGAAAATAGTGAGTACGTGGGGACTATGGCAGGAACCGTGCTGATTAGCTGCTGGGTGACACAAGTCAGTAGAGATACAGGGCAAGGAAACCAAGGTCTGTGTGCCAAGATTTCCCAGGACCACATATTAATTGCAGACAACTGAGAGCAAACATGTTATTCTGAGTGAGTTCCTGGTTGCAAAAACTTCCTTCCTCCTCCAGAGATGAGATCTGTCTTCTTAGGATCTCAGAAAGTCTCGGCCCAGCTAGGGTCTGACCTTCTTCCACTATTCATGACTAGAAAGGCAAAACCACAGGATACAGTGAATGGAAACAATGTCAGATTTGTCATTGACAGCCAACCACGCTCCATTCTGCTCAGGACACACATCATTACATTTTACATGAAAAGGTAAGGTTAACCAAAATAGTGCCCATGATGGATGCACCAAATTGCCACCCAGAATTCTCCAACGAAAGTTGCAGTGTAACAGTCTCTGATATCCTTAGTTATTTGAGTTAAATGAAGTCTGACATATTCCCACATGGAAACAGTAGGGAGAAACCTATTTTTTTTTCAGTCTATTAAACTTAATTCATTGGGTATGTTTTTCTTCCTTATCAGCAGTTCAAATTAATTTTTCTCATTGTCAACAGGCTGACAGACTCCCACATCTTTAACTCCAAGCACACAATATTTGCTAGGACGATCCATACCCACGGGTGTGGAAAACAACATGTTCATTCCATTAGGTCTTAGCCAGGCTCTAACAATTACACAAAATAATTTATCCCTCGACGATCAGGTACAGCTGTATCTAACTCCTTCTGTCAATTTCCATTTCGGCAGCAGAAATTATGATGTTCTCGGGAGAGGAATGATTGGTTTTCAGTTACACACTGTTACAGGGGGAAGTCATCAGAAAACTGTGATGCCAGCATATGGATAACCTGCATGGCAGCATAATGATATGTGTACGTAACCTACAAGTGCTTATTCAGGACTATGGCAATGTAATCAGTTTCACAGGGGGCAGGAATGACATGGATCTCTCCATTCCCTTATGGCATTGAGCACTGAAATAATGATCACCATCTAAATGGAAGGGCAGCATTCCAATAGGAAAATAAGGGGTCACTGCAAAGAAAGATTTCTTATCCGATTTAAGGAATGAATGAATGACATACACAACTTGTAGAGGCAGCCTTCGTGGGACGCTTCTCTGCTCATATAGAACATGTAGTAGAAATACATGTGCCATTTTAAAATCAGGAAAACCTCCTGGAATCAGAAATACTGTCTTTGAAAATTAGTACTCATTCCACCATCTCTCTGCCTCATTTTTTCATCTGCAAAATAAGGAAGCTGATCCTTCCTCATTCTTACCTTGACAGAGTATTTTGAGGGCAAATGGAAGAATAATGTAAAAGTGGTTAGAGCCTTTGGAAGAAAAGTTCTGTGAATCCAAGCTAGTACTATTATTATCACCGCCAATGATACAGAGGTTTCGAATCCCGAATCAAATGCTTCTTCAGGCATCATTATTCAAATCTTACCAAAAAAATCCTGCATTATTTAGCTTCTTATTAGAGGCGGGTAAACTGAGACCTAAGAAGAATAAGAAGCAGGAGTGGAAGAATGAAGGAGGGGAAATCGGAGGGGGAGACGAACCATGAGAGACGATGGACTCTGAGAAACAAACTGAGGGTTCTAGAGGGGAGGGGGGTGGGGGGATGGGTTAGCCTGGTGATGGGTATTAAAGAGGGCACGTTCTGCATGGAGCACTGCGTGTTAAATGCAAACAATGAATCGTGGAACACTACATCAAAAACTAATGATGTAATGTATGGTGATTAACATAACATAATAATAAAAAAAATACGGAAAAAAAAAGAATAAGAAACTTCCTCAAGATCACACAATGGCAGAGCAGCTAAAGAAACAGAAATATTGATTTTGTGCACCACGTCCCACACAGTGGCAAAGTGAAACTCGCAACCATTCATATCAGACAGAGCCTGAACCAGCAGCTTTTACATTTAAAAAACACTCAGTTAAAAACACTAGCCCAGGAAAAATCTTACAGAAGCCCTTTGCAGAAAAAGCATGCACAGACCATTTTTCTCTCTTTTCCTTAGTTCGATTTCTTGATGTGACATATATTTTGTATTGGGAGTAAGCAAGAGAGACGTACTTCTATGTATGCATTCTCTTTGGGCTTATGACAGCATTTTTTAAAAGCCCGCACAATTTCTTCATCGAATAACTAGAGGTCTACCCCTGTGAAGTTGTCTTCATTTGCAATGTATTTTTAGAACAGATGAAGTTAAAGTAAGTATCTTCCTGCCAATGTATTTCCCTCAATTCACTGATGGGTTTTCCGAGTGCTTTGCAGAAGTCAGTATTCTCTGGGTGATGGACAGGACTGTGAGGTGATGTGTGGCCTAAAGACATGTGTGAATTGGGTAGCCCCACGGCACAGTGGGGCAACACACCTAACCTGTCACTATTCCAACTTCCAGCCTGGGTTATACTTTGAGAAGTCTTAGAAATATTTTCCAAATATAGAACTCCACCTAAGAAGGTTCATTGCTGTCCTACAAAGGCATTCACTTCGTGACCTACTTGCTGTACTTATTAGCGCTTTTTCATTTTAATGGAAGCCTGCCTGTTCATATTTTCTCGCATGTTTTTGATGGATTTAAACTGTAGCCTGCCAATCTTTTGGGAATTCTCCCATGTGATTACACGGGATGTAAAATAGCAATTACAAAGGAATAAATTTGTTCCACGTTAAAGATATTTTCAGCTGCTTTGGGAGATCACTTAGAAAAATTTGGAAATGTTTCCATCTTGTTGAATAAGCATTATTTACATCCTCATAGGGAGGATGTCACCAAAATTTAGTCTTTGAGTATATAATATAGTACTGTGGGTCAGAGTTGTCTCATTGGGGTAATATTTCCCCAAAGTGTCAGGCAGGAAAGCTGGACTTTGGGTTTTTTATTATTTTGAATTTTATTTTTACATTTCTCAGTTTCACCTTGAAATTCTAGTATTACTTTATTCCTGTTGTGTAGGAATTATGCAACAGAATTTTATACATTTCTAACACTTTTGTAAGTTATTCTATCACCTACTGAACTTCTTTGAAGTTGTGTTAAATCACAACATGCTCATAAGAAATACATTGAAAGCCAAAAAAAAGAGAGAGAGAGAGACAGAGATTGAGAGAGAGAGCCTCATTTTCTAAGGGGAAAGGTCCTATTTAATTACGTTAGGTTCTTTAGGACTAGGTTGAAGGAATGGAGAGCAAGGGTGCCACTAAGTGTCATTGGGTGTCACTCAAGGTCTCCTTTTCCTATCTACATTCTAAGCCTTACTTAATTCTGCTACCAACATTCATAGCTAAGCAATTGCTAACACCTGATCAGAATCGGCTTCAAACATCTGCAGTACCCAAGACTCCCCACAATACACCAGCTACCCCAGACAGTGGCCACCAGAGAGGCAAAATGGTACAGTTGTTACAGATGTGAGTGTTGCAATGTTTGGAGTCCGGTGCCTGGATTCAAATCCCACATCTGTCCCTTACCAGCTGTATGATCCCTGGGCAAGTTACTTCACTTCACCATACCTTAGTTCATTTTCTGTAAAGCAGGAATAACAGCAGCACCTACTTCACAAAGATTTTGGAATCATTAAATGTATTCATAGATATAAAGTACTTAGCATATCACATGGCACATAATAAGTGCTCAGTAAATATGAACTATTATTATTAGCCCAAACCCCTCTACCCTACTACCCCACTCAGACTGGTTTCTTTGTTGTTCTAGAAACGCACCATGCTCCCACATGTCCACCCTCACCCCATGATGATCTCTTATCCCATCAATCTAGAATGCTTTCCCCATGTTCTTTCATTTATAAATCCTACCCTTTCTGTTACACTCACCTCCACCTTAAGCTATTCCTGGGGTATGTCAGGTCACAGGGATCTCCCACTACTTCTGTGTCATCTACACTCTCATATCCTTTCATTATACACACTTTAGTGTGCTGTTCTCTAGTCGTTTTCCATGTATTCATGTTACCTTCCTAGCTAAATGCCAGTAGCGGCACTGCCCTGACCCTCCTTGTGTGGCAGATGCTGATCCAAATAGGTGTCAGTTCACTCCCTTGTGAACATCCTAGAGGAGTATTCTGGGCATTTAAAGAAGAAGAAGGAGAAAAAGCAGCTTTCCAATTGTCTTTCTTTTCATTTTATGCAATCCAAGCATTTAGAAAACAAGCTTTATAAACACAGGAGGGGTTCCGATTATCACACACACACAGTGGCAAAAATGAAGCTTAATAACAGCACATTTAAAATAGAAAGTTCTTGGGTGCCTGGGTGGCTCAGTCGTTAATCATCTGCCTTCGGCTCAGGTCGTGATCCCAGGGTCCTGGGATCGGGCGTCGCATCGGGCTCCCTGCTCTGCAGGAAGCCTGCTTCTCCCTCTCCCACTCCCTCTGCTTGTGTTCCCTCTCTCGCTGTGTCTCTCTCTGTCAAATAAATAAATAAAATCTTAAATAAAATAAAATAAAATAAAAAGTTCTTTTGTGAATAGCAGAGATTAGTGGGTAGATAGCATGTATATAATTTAGTTGAGTTACAACCAAGTTATAGTCAATTGACCTAATCAGGAATTCCCAATCCAGGGAACTCATACCAAATCCACCAACCCTATAGAGAAGACTCTGTTATCTGCATTTCAATCAACACCAGAAGTTTTGCTCATTAGTATAATGAATGCCCGAAATGGGTTTTCATTGGTGAAATTCATGGTTTGTTCACCTGCATTAGGGTATGTTCAAGATATGTGGTCTGACTAAATATCTTAGAAATATTCCCATTCTTGAAAGAACAAGCTATAAGAACTACTGAAGCCTATAACCTACACTCTGAGGGGCAAGGCAGACCTGGCACTGGAAGACCTCTGGTTGCATAAAGCCACCTACAGGAACTTCTACAAAATCCTTACTTTGGGATATTGTATATCTAACTCCAGGGACTCTTTCTGGCAAGGTCATGGTTGCAGACCCTAAAAAGAATGGAGAGCAAGGGCTGCACCTAACTTCCAGAGCAAGCTGTCTGTCCCTGCTTGCTAATAAATAGGTTCTTTAAATAATAATAGTAAAAAAGCTCATTTGTGAGAAAATGTCAGGAGGGAACCAGTACATTGAACCATTTCCCTCTATATGTCGAAATTTGTGATCTATTCCCATTTAGAGTGTCCAAAACTGACAAATGAAAGAAAATAATGTGATATGAATGTGCACACACATGGACGAGGCAGGATATGCTGGCACTTTACTAACCAGAAAGCTGTGGAAGTCAAATCAATCAATCAACTGATATTTACTGAGTGCCTGCTAGGTGCCCAGAACCATGAAACTGCAAGATACCAGAAATTGGCATTTCAGATAACACCTAAAATAAATCTCCAATCTGGTCAGGAACAGCAGGCTAACTGAATACTGCAGTCTACACAGTGAGGTTAGGGTACCTGAGAGTTGCTAGAACACTGTTATTTATTATTCCAGCTTTTCTTGAGGGGAAAAGTTAGATATCTATCACACAGGGTCTTAACAAACAGTCATGATTTATGGTCCTTATATTTGGTTATAAGTCTAAGGAGAAAAGAAAAGGGTAGAACAAATGTAAGCAGGAATATCAGAAGCAACATAAATTAAGTCTCGTTTTCCATGAAATTTTGCTTCATTCACCGTTACGATTGTACGCTAGACTACAAAAGTTTTGTGGTGTGTGTCAAAGGTCAAGTTCACAAATTGGCTCAAATCCTAATCAACCAACAAATTCAACTAGACTCATGTGATGCTTTAGAGGACTTTAGGTCCCTACATTCATCAGGATTTCTTAGCATACCAGAAGTGTAACAGATAAATTGGGAAAGTAATAAATCATGTGTGATGTATTGTTCTTATATGGGTTGCAAAGAGGCAGCGTGTAAGATGAAAGGAGATGAGCCAGGCTCTCTGGCAGAACTCAGTTCACACTGGTGCCATTGAAGACTCACTATGGGCCAGGCTCTGCTTTAAATGCTTTGCATATATTAATCCTCACACCTGCCCTAGGTGGTAGGTTATCAGTATTATCCCCATTTACAGGTAAGGAAACAAGTTCAGCACAGTTACATAACATGCCCTGAATCAGCAGTTAATAAATGGCAGGAGCCGGAATTGGAAGCCAGGCAGTTTGACTCCAGAATCCATTCTGTTAGCCACAGCATCTGCTCAGAGAGTATAATGAAGGTTAACATGTAAAAATATACACACTAGTAGGCACTCGATACATTTAATGCCACCTTCCCTTATTTAGAAACCAATTTTGTGTACTGTGGGTGCTCAAAGAATAGAAACTCCTCTGTTAAGCAAACAGACCATTAGGTTCTAAACCACAGCAGAAGCCCAGCGTGCCAAGGATGTTATCAACCGTGGGCATCAGAACTGGACAGATGTGGGTTGTGACACCCCTCCCTCTCTCTCTCTCTCTCATCACCTCCAGAAGACATGTTAGAGTCAGATGTGTGGGATCTATTTTTTTCTCTCCCTAGCCATCTCTTCCCACAAGTCCTTTCTCCCAAACTTTCATTCTACCAAAGAGAAATTGAGATTGCCAAGAGTCATAAATTGCAATGCATTTCACAGCTGAGGAAGCCTACAATTGGTGAAAGCATTTAAATAATATGGCCACAAGCTTATACTTTGCAAGCTACTACAGTTATGCTTTATGGCTCTTATATTATCGGACAGTTGTTTTTAATAAATTCCATGTTGATCCAGTACAATATCATTAGATCTATGAATAGAAACTCTCTCTAGAAAACATATGCCACAGAGTGCTAACACATTAAATGTGGGGCTTTTCATGCCATTTTCAGGATGGCAGGCAGACTTGTTGATATGTTGACATGTTGTGATGGCACTATCCTGAGCAGTGACTGTCACCAGGGTCCAAAGCTCAGTCATATCCCAGGATTTGTCATCGGTCAAAAACCTGCAGTCGCCATCTTCTCACATCTGGATTGGCACAATAACCTTTACATTTGACCCCCTTCAGTCTATTCTCAACATAGCAGACAAAAGTGATACTTTTAAAACAGAAGTCATTCCATTCACAAGTGTATACCCAAGAAAATTGAAAACATGCATCCATACAAAAACTTGTCCATGAATGTTCACAGCAGCATTACTCATAATAGCCAAAATGCAGAAACAACCCAAATGTCCATCAACTAATGAATGAATAAACAAACTACAGTACATCCATACAGTGGAATGCTGTTAGGCAATAAAAAGGAATGAAGTACTGATATATGCTACAACATGCAGAGACCTTCAAAACCCACAAAATGGTTGCTAAATGAAAGAAACCAGTCACAAAAGATCACGTATTGTATGATTCCAAATATATGCAATGTCCAGAATAGGCAAATCTATTGAGACCATCAACATTAGGAGGCACCACATGGAGCAGAAAATGAACAACCCAGTTCATTTTCATTCACATGTCTGGCATTTCAACCGTGGTGGCTGGACAAGTCAGAGAGAGGTGGTGGGGCAGGTCTTCCTCTTCCCACATGGCCTCTCCCTTAGACTCATGTAGGCATTCTGGTCTCAAGTTGTCACCTCTTACTTGACAGCTAGCTTCCAAGAGAAAAGAAGACCGAGAATGTCACATCTGCTGAATTATACTGGTTCAAGCCTGTTAGAAGGCTAGCCCATCATTCAAGGACAGGAAATAAAGACTCCACCTCTTGATAGATAAAGCAGCCAAATGCAGACAAGTTGGGAGGAGTTGATGGTGGCCATCTTCGGAAACAAGTTCCCAGAGCAGAATGATTTCTAGGAACTTCAGATGTTCTGTCCCCATGGTCTTCACTCCATTTCAAAGAAGAATGAAATTTGCCCAAAGACAAAGATAAAATAAGTACCAGGAATAGAATGTGGCCACTGGAGTCAGGGGTGGAGCTTTCAGGAATGGGATAAAAAGGATTTTAGGTGGAAATGGATTGGAGCACAGCCCTGTCCTTGGAACTCTTGGCTTTGGTGAGTGATCTTTGGGTCACTGCCCTTTCTTCTACCATCTTCTTCTAATGTGGCCCAAACAGCAAAGCAGTCCTGATGCCACCTCCCACTATGAGTGCTTCTGCCTCCACCTATGACCCCTGAACATCCCAATTACCCAGGGAAATTCAGCCAAGGATGTCTTGGACTCAGGACAGGCTGCTCATGCTTGCCTTGCGTCCAGGCGTCATGCTGAAGGGAACCACAGGCCTATTCATAAGGGTAGCAGGTACATGAGAGTAAGTCCAAACCTTAATGAGTTACAACAGAAAAAGCATGCTTTGTTCTATATTTATATTTCTCACAAATCTAGTATCAGTGGTATGCAAAGACTTGGATTCAAAAATACTAAGATTTAGGTCTTGGCCACACATTTACACGACTACCAATATGTGGTCCTATGAAGTCATATCAATTACATTCCCACAGCCCCGGGCTGGGATGATATTAGAGTCTTCATTAAATGGCTCTTTAAGTAAAGAGGCAATATGCTCTTTCATTAAGCTCTTAGTAATCTTAGCTCGAGCAAGACTAAAGAAGTGACTAAAAGAAGCCATCAACAAAACAAAAACAATCTCCCCACTTATTCTGTGGCTATTTTCCTCATCAACTCTTTCCACCTAAGATGGAAAACTGCAACTGCTCAGTGTTTAAGGCACTGTTAAAATTCCAAGGAGGTAATGGCAGAGTTAAGGTTCTCTGTCGTAATGAAGACAATTAATAAAATATTGACAATAGGGGAATGGCTAACTAGCCAAAAATAAAAATAAACACAAAAGGGGAGGGATATTTCTTACCAGTGGCAACCGCCCTCAAAACAAAAATCCTCATACATAGTATCCTCAGCTAGTACTAGAAGAGAGGGAATCTCATTCCATTAACGAATTCTGCACCAATAAATTCTTGAATCCCTTTAACAAGAACTGGGTGTTGTAAATGGGATGTGGGAGAAAACATAAAAATCTCCTTCAGGGTGATTGTGAAAAAGGAAACAGTATAATGTCAGTCAGGAGGAATGAAAAAGATGTCAACACAGAATAAGAGAAGTGAAGTAGCAGGTCGGTGAGGGGAGACAAAGAAGGAGTGAGGACGGGAGAAATGGAGAGGATGGAGTATCGGAGTAAAGCAACCGGAAACACCCACCATATGTGGTCAAACTCGATTTGTCCTTGGGGCAAAAATATTTCTAGTTATTCTTCATATTGCTATGTTCCTGAAGCATGTACCAAAGAGACATCTCGAAGAAAGGTCTCCCAACAATACTCGTTACGTTGAAGCATAGATTATTAGTGAGACCAGCAGCAAGAGAGCAGTCGTCCCATTGCCCCTTTGTTAATACCCATACTAATGGAGTTCCTCCAGTATATGTGCTGGGCCATGTACTCCAAAGCATTTCTCTTTTCTTATCACTTCCCCTCGTGTGTGTGTGTGTGTGTGTGTGTGTGTGTGTGTGTGTGTGTGTATTTTTGGTGATTCCAGAATGATGTCGCAAAATTTCCAGTAGAGCTTGACAAAAGCACTGATTCCTGGACCATACCTATCTTCATAGATTGTGATTTACTAAATATGTGGCAGTTCCAGGCACCTTTAATCCTAAAAGTTTCCTGAG
Source organism: Eumetopias jubatus (assembly GCF_037043125.1). Lineage (NCBI taxonomy): Eukaryota > Metazoa > Chordata > Mammalia > Carnivora > Otariidae > Eumetopias > Eumetopias jubatus. The sequence continues at coordinate 180,390,290 of NW_028274809.1, read as the reverse complement.
GTTATTCTGATACATCACAAAGATGGAGAGGCACGGGCACAGTGGAGAGACTTGTCCAGACAGTAAGGACAGTATGTTTGAATTCTGACCCTGAACTGATGGCTTTTAAGCAGGACCATGAGATCTTCAGTAATTCACTTAGCCATTCTGAAAAATTATAATAATAATTCTTATATTTGTTTCAAAATGGGAGATACTGACATTCATTCTTTAATAAATCATACATCTCATAACTTTCTATACTTGCCTTTATCTTTTTATCATTCTACTCTAATTTCCAGCACATGTCATTTGGAGTTAAAAAGACATGACCACAAAAAAAAAAAAAAAGATTAAGAAAACTTATTCTTTTTTCAGAGCTCCTTGGCAAAGCAAAATCATAGTATAATTAATATTTTGCTATTGAGGAAACATGCAGTTCAGTTCATAAGTTAAGATATTAACTTTTCCCCATCATTATAAAGGTCAAGAGGGTAACATTCATTTATTTGAGCTGATGAGTGCCCAACACCCTCAACTGTGCCACATATTGTCACAAAGGAATATGGTAACATTGATCTTGAGAATGGTTGTGAAGAATAAATGCAATAATGAGCCACTTTAAACCCTGAAAAACATTCTAAAACAAAAATGATGATTATTACTAGGTATATACATAGCCAAATGCTCTATTCGGGTTTTTTTGTTTGTTTGTTTGTTTTAATGTTCTATTAAGAGAGATTTCAGAGAATTATTTTGAAATCCTTGAGGGAAACTTTGAGAAGGATGAATAGAGGGATGCCTACAGTCATTTAAGGGAACCTCCCTCAGAATGGGGAACTGTCTGGGAAATGGGTACAGTGAAACCTTCTGTGTTCTAAGAACAAAAAGAGAAAAGTTGCCCAATCTCTCGGTACAGGTCTCCAGGGGCAGTTAGAAAACGGTGATTCCAGGTCTGGAAAGGGACTAAGTGAACTGAACGGCACGAACGATGACCTTGGGAAGCCAAGTGAAGGGCAACTTTTTCGGAGCATGGTTCTGAGCAATCATGTCCTCGCTCAAAAGTCAACATTGGCTGAGTGCCCCTGGCCCGTGTGGAGACATGAATTAGCAGCATCTGTCAGAGCAGGGAGCATGATTTTGTCAACAGCCACCAAACTTGGCAGCCTCAAGCAACAGCATTAGCAAACTGAAGAGGATTCAATCTCTCCCCTCTTATGATGGAAATTGAACTGACCTTCCAGCCCCCATTTGGATCGGATAAGCCTTCAGGTTTCACGGAAATTTTAAGAGAGGGAGGATCCCCAAAAGGGAAGCTACTGTACTTCTTGTCAATATATAAGAAGACTCAAATCAATTTTAATTTGTGCTTAAAAGTCATGGAGGAGTTCAAACTCAGTTATATGCCCACATATATGTATTAGGATCTCAGCAAAGGCCATCCTTCAAAAAAATTAAATTTCCCTGTTAGAAATGGTGAAGGTATTTTGGGACTGATCATCTATCTGTAGACACTAGGACTAAAACCAAAATTTATTTGAGCTGATGAGTGCCAACACCCTCAACTGTGCCACATATTGTCACAAAGGAATATGGTAACATTGATCTTGAGAATGGTTGTGAAGAATAAATGCAATAATGAGTCACTTTAAACCCTGAAAAACATTCTAAAACCTCAATGATGATTATTACTAGGTATACACATAGCCAAATGCTCTATTCTGGTTGTTTTTGTTTTTGTTTTTTAATAGTCTATTAAGAGAGGTGTCAGAGAATTATTTTCAAATCCTTGAGGGAAACTTTGAGAAGGATGAATAGAGGGATGCCTACAGTCATTAAGGGAACCTCCCTTAGAAGAGAGAGACAGAATGCCCCAAAAGGCAAAATCCTCAAACTTCCTAAGGAGGAATTGAAGGGTATTCACTCTAACATAGGACCAAGTCAAGACCAAGGAGGAAGACATACCTGTGACATAGAAGAGTATCACACATTAGCCCTAATCCCAGCTTCTTGACATCTGGCGCACGTTCCTTAAAAGAACATGTTTTGAAGCAAAGTGAGAGGCTAATCTCTCTTAAGGCGATTGAAAGAACTGAGATTCTGTCCAGTTGCCACAGAAAGAGTGTGAATGCCTGGAGAAAGTGTGGATTTAGCAGAAAGGCCGTAAGAATGAACCAAATCTCTAGGGAGTGTGGACTAACCAACATAATGACAGCGTTTGGAAATAGGACTTGCGACACAGCGGCTATACTGAGCAGGACCCCAATAACAAAAGCAACCTGACCTACCTACAATCTGCAGGTAAGAGAGGAAAAGAAAAATCAGGAGTTCTCGTCCTCTAGTACGTAAATACACCTTTTAGAAGAGTCACAAGTTGGAGCCAAGTTGGAGCCCCAGTAACAAAATTTGGGTTGAGACTAGATCTACCCACTTAATTCTTACACTAGCTTTTAATTTTTCTGTTGGGTATAGACTTAGAAAATAAAACTTTAATAGTGTTTCTGTCACACATGGGAGAAAAAAAAAACACTGGGGATGATGATACCTTTGAAGGTACTGTAAAGATCGCCAGGAATGACCCAACAAGACAGTAACGTTCATTCTCATGAGCATACCTTCACGATATTGGGTAGCCAGACTGACACAAATAAATGCTTGCTAAATAGGACATATTAACTAACAATGGGCCATCAAGTCTCTATGGATCACACACTAATGACACGGGAAGCAGAGGAGTACAGGAGTGTCCAGTTGCAACTATCAGAGAGGTGTGAGATTTCCAGTGCTGGAAGGGGATGTTGTATTTAGAGATTTTTTTATTCAAGTGGACTCAATTTTGATGTGCTGGGAACAACTATGTACCAAGTACCTCCAAAGGAGGCACAGACAAGAAAGGAAGACAAGATGAGACATAGCTTGGGGAGAACGCTGAGCGCTACAGCCAATCCTTGGGCAGCAGTCAAAATGAGGCATGACTCTAAGGAAATGGAAGGTGTGTATGTGTTTGATGAGGGAACAGAAGGCAAGCCGAGTACAAAGCAGAAGCTGACACCCCGCCCCCCCCCCCCCCCCCGCCACCCCCCGCCACCACAGGGATATATGTGACATTCCGCAGGCACTCCTGGCTGCCCTAAAGCTAAGGAAAGGAAAAACAAATAGTTAACTTGTAGAGATCACAATCCTGCAAGACAGGAGACTCCCTCATTTACAAATGTTTTAGCAATCTACAAGAACAAAGCATTCCTACCATCAATAACCTAGCTTCCAGAAGGAAACGTAGGTACAATTAAATGCCCTTATAACCTGCAGCCCATTGAAAGATAATTGAAGCGGGCAGAGTGTACCGTTCCTCCAGGAAGTTCCCAAGTATCTTAATGTTAATGCCTTACTAGAGGGGTAAACAACCTGAACTTGACAATGGCAAGGCCTCCAGCATCTTGTGGGACCTCTTTAGCATATGAAAATCCTTTTGAAACCTCCCATTTCCTTATCTGCCCCAACCGCACGGTAAATAATCAGCCACCCCTCCCCACCCTAGTGCCGCAGCTCTTGCTGCCCACAGGTCCTGTCCCGTACTTCAATAAACCACCATTTTGCACCAAAGACGTCTCAAGAATTTTCTTGGTTGTCGGCTCCGGACCTCACACCACTGAACCTCACATATACTCTAAAACTTCATCATGTTCATATTGATTACCTGGGGAAGGAGAATAGCTGGGGAAGTCCGGTGGAAGGATTTATTGATCAACATTAATTATGATTCCTATTGTACAATGAATTCATGCTCTGGATGGGAAACAAGAAGCAAGCGATACCAAAGTTGTCCAGGAGATCCCTGAGACACACTTTTCAGCAAGAGTGGCTGGAATTGAGAGATCTGGAAATGAGGCCAAATGAGCAAAGGTGTATCATGACCATGGTCTCACTGAAGAGTTTAGCATACTGCTGAGACTGGAAGAGGGTATGTGTTTATAGATTGCCTAGCAGGAAATATTGCTAAAAGCTAGAGCATAACTTACCACCATAACTGGCCCGGTGGGGCCCACAGGCCTATAAGTATGCAAGCTGAGGATGCAGGCAGGTGATAGCAGATTATCCATTTACGAAAGATGGCACATTCAGGGGCAGACCACTGGGAACCCTCACTTCTACCATACCCCTGCCAAAGTCTCATAACCATACATCTGCACTGTTCTGGATATTTTATGCTCATTAATATAATTGTGAATTCAGTAATAACCATGTGACAGGAAAATCCCCTTCTACCCTTTGAAAACAAAGTATCTCTCCACTTTTCCTGTTCTTTTATTAATGGTGGTATGAAATGTGTCCCTGAGTCCCTCCGGCCTACCACAGAATACTGAAACAATAACCATGAGGATAAATACCAGATGGCATGCATATGGTTTCAGAAATAACTTCCAGCAATGGTCAACTTTTTTTTTTTTTTAAGCTTTTCAAAATGCATTTAGTTAGCAAAGATAATGGGATAATTTACTCAAATAAATGGAATCTCTTTGAACTTAATTAGCTGAAGTATAATATTCAGATTAACATGGGTCTTCATCAGAACTGGCCCAAGAAGGTAAATTATGTTAAGAACTAACCTATACCCTATGGTAACCCCAGCTTGATTATCAAGGAAGTCATTAGGATAAGTGTTCAGAATTAGCTCACAAGCAGTCACAAGCCACACACTCATGTCCTAACTACACAATAGCAATAAGGGTCCTTGTACGGTTCACCGTGGGTGGCTCACCCACGCTGTCCAGCTGTGATTCCATACTGATTGCTAAGACAACAAATAGCACAACATGACCCCAAATTTGAAGCAATTTTGCCTGTATTAACACAATAATAGGAACAGGAGCATAGGGTTAGCTACAAGTTTGCTTACTAGCCTATAAATGCTGTGAAGAAACCTATTTTTTTTTTATTTTATTTTATTATGGTATGTTAATCACCACACATTACATCCTTAGTTTTTGATGTAGCGTTAAGGTTACCACTCTGTAGGTATTTTAGGGAGTTCTATTTATAGATCAGATGATACAGGGGAGCCAATAAAATATGTCTCTCAAGTGATATCATAGCCATGAAATGTAGTTCTTTGGTCCTCAGAAAGACAGAGTCTATAACCATGTCATTTAAATATCCTCAGCATTTCAGTACTGTAATATGTACCCATATTAATATTTTAAATGCATTCTTCGTCTGGCCAATGCAAAATAGTCATCTCATAAATCTTTCAGCATTGTAATACTGTTTTCATTTTATTCATTTTAATATCCCTAAAATTCTGCCTCACACGTTTATTTCTATGTACGACCCTTAAAAACACATTGGAAATATTTGTCTATGGTTGAACTCCCTGTGACAATTCAGACTTCAGTTCACGCTCTGAGGTTTATATTAGGGTGCACACATTCTACTTTCTTCGTTCGGATTCTACCATGAAAACACATGTCAGATGTCCTTCTTCTCTTGTATGTCACAAACATGGAACAGTTCTAGACTTAAGATTCTGGGATTGAACTAATGATGTATGTTTTCCTATTGAATTAAGTTCAGCTGCTGCCAAGTCCAGGTTATGTTTTAAAAGAATTGGTACCATTGATTAGAATTACTGCCAATGTAACGGAAAGACCAAATTCTCAGAAATGTAATACTTCTCCCTATTTAATGCATCTCCAGGTTTCTTTAATATGCAAGGGAAGGCTCAGAGTTGAGTATATGTGGAAGGGCCAAATGGAGCGGATTTGCTGTACATAAGAAAACAGAGTGAAAATTTATATTTATACATAGGAAGGAAGGGACAGAGGTGAGAAGGGAGAAAAAAGACTGCCTGAGCTATATGGAGGGGGATACTTTAAGAATAGTATTATCTGATATGCTATGATATAAATGTACTCTTTCCCCCAAACGTCAACAAAACCTGCTCCAAACAGATACAAAGCACAGGAGTACCCACGTGTGATTTAAACAAGTTAACGCCAGGGTGTGGTACTTGGGAAACTCTTAAAGAATGTTAGGTCTTATTATGGTCCATACTAATATTACTTATCATTTATAATGTTGACTAAATACAGAGACTCACAATGTTACAACAATGACTACACACAGAACAAACTACAGTTAGTAAATAGCATAATAACACAACATAAGCAGTGCTCTTAAAATAGAGGGTGTTTTTAGAAAACATGGAAAGATACTGAAAAAAAAAAAAAAAGAATTTCACCAGGAACTACGATAAACTAGGTACTATAGTCAAAAACAAAACTTAATTCTAAGTTTCATAGTTGGCAGTAAAAAACAGAAATCCATTTTGTTTTATTTTTTTCCTAATTTGAGAAAAAAAGAGACATGTGTCTATATACAGAAAAAAAAAAATTCCTGGCACAAAATCTTGTAAGTTTATTGTGTGTCTTGATGAATTAAGAGCCATCAAGTAACATGAAGAGCTATTTACTAACTGTAGTTTGTTCTGTACATAGTCATTTTGCTATAAAAAGCCTGGTTAAAAGCTGGAAATGTAATATTAAATCATAACTTCAAAGGCAGTTCTTTGGGGAAGAAAGCTAATAGACGCTAGAAATGCTATTTCCTCTCACTTCAATACTATAAAGATATATCTTAGAGAACCTAACGGAATGGCTTGGTTAACATGCCCATTGTAATATCATGTATTATTTCTCATGACTACTTCTGAGGATTACCATATATTGCTAATCTGCCTCCTCAGTATATAAGACACATATACCCCAAAGAGTACACAGGCTGTCTTAGACATATAGTACTATTATGCACACGTTCTTGAAATTTTTTTAATCTATTTTCCTCAAGAAGTTAAAAAAAATGCTTTTTAAGGATTCTAAAATTTTGGGGGAGTGATATAAAACATATTCACTTATATCAAAAGTAAAATTGATGTGGGACCATTCAGAGTGACCAAGAATATTATTTTAATTACATATATGTTCCACTTAAAAAAAAAGTACCACACAGATGGTAGTGATTATTTATAATATCAAAGATGATTTGATTGACGAAAGGCTTCATGGTCATGTCCTTACTCACCAAGTGCATTTTCCTGATCTTTATAAATAGCCAACTACTTGATGGCCATGAAGCTAGAGAACAAAGGAAGCTCAGCTTTGAAAACATAAGGCAGCACTGCCCATCACAAGTTAACGACAGGAGTCAACGGGGAAGGATGAATCAATTTACAGTCTGATTTTCAGGAACCCATCCTTCTTACTAAAACGCCTTGATACACAAATACCAACACATGATCTAAATAACAACATGCAGCATATATCATCAATAATTTAAAGGTTTCATCTCAGAGGCATTCTAAAAGGTATCAGTTTTCAAGTTTAGGAGCATATTCTCAGCATATTAAAGTACAGCAGTGGAACAGACAAGTGATGTTTCTCACTAAATATAACTGAAGCATGGAAGAATATATAAGCAGCAAAATTGTCCTTTCTTACCTGTCATGGGAGAGAAGGAGTCAAGTTCACGGGGTCCACACACATCCAAAGAAAGGAAGCGGAAGGGGGGAGAAAGAACAACAGAAAGGATCATTTTGGGTAAAACTAAAGTATGGGTAACAATAAAAATGAAACATTTTGCAAAGAAAATCATACTCCTCCCATACAGAAAGCATCTGATTATGTGGATTTATTCAGTTAAGTCGTTTTGTTTTTGTTTTTGTTTTTTTCTGCCAAGTAAACTCAAGTTAATTTGCTTATAATGTGGTTGATCTCTCACACCAGACACTCTTGGGTGGTACAGCTGCATCTACTCACAATGATAGATGTACATAACCAGTCTCACATTTTAAACATAACTTGGCAATACAGAAAACATTGAACATGCCTCATGGTATCAGTTTATATGCCCTCAGCTGCAGAAACTCTGCAGTCATGTTTAAAACCACATTGAAAAGGGATTATAAGCCAAATGTGAATGGTCTTAAATGTGACCCAGGATCTAATTATTTGCTCTGCTTTTAAAAAATATTGATTGTATCTGTAAAATATTCTAGGAGCCAGTGCTGGGAACTATAACATAAAGACACTAAGCATAGCCCCTATCCTTTAATATCTAATATTCTATAGGAATGTGATGTTCATACCATATAAATGTTCATATCATATAAATGTCATATAAATCATATAAATAAATATCATATAAACTAGAGATCATCCATGAATTCTGAATTTTGAGATCACCAGTAGGATCTTCTGACACCAGCTCCACCCAGAAACATCAGTCCCTGTTAAAATTCAATTGTTGTCTGTTTACTTTACAGGGATATCACACTTAGAAATGAAATTTAGGCATCCAATATTTTCTAAGATTATTTATCAGTCACCTATCAAGCCTCTAAGGCAATGGCTCACAACCCCAAGCCAACAACATGTGCTCTAGGAAACCTCAAACAACCCTATGCAATTTTACTTTTCTAAATAACACAGCTCTATTAGGGTTTTCTTATTTTTTTCCATTTTCTTAACCATTTTATTTTGTTTGGGGGAGGTGGACAGGAGAACCCGCACAAAAGAAGTCAGGTCTCCCTTTAAGAACAAACAAAACAAAACAAAATGCCAACGCTGGATTTGAGATATTTAACAACACACTGACCATGACGGAATAGGGTCTAACTTTATCCACCTTATCCTTAGTCACCTTATATGGATCCTTTTTTTTTTTTTTAAAGATTTTATTTATTTATTTGAGAGAGAGAATGAGATAGAGAGCATGAGAGGGGGGAGGGTCCGAGGGAGAAGCAGACTCCCCGCTGAGCAGGGAGCCCGATGCGGGACTCGATCCCGGGACTCCAGGACCATGACCTGAGCCGAAGGCAGTCGCTTAACCGACTGAGCCACCCAGGCGCCCCTGTATGGATCCTTTTTAAATAATGTCTCACCTCTTAAAGTTCCCAGTGATCCCATCCCTTTATTCAACTTTTGCCAGATTTTACATTCTCTAAACCAAAAATTTTACCTATTTGTAAAGTCTGGCCCAATGGCATTGTTGCTCCCAAATACAGTCATCCCACTCTATTGCCTTTGTAGCTGAGAATGTCATAGGGGCGCCTGGGTGGCTCAGTCGTTGAGCGTCTGCCTTCGGCTCAGGTCGTGATCCCAGGGTCCTGGGACCGAGCCCCGCATCGGGCTCCCTGCTCCGCAGGAAGCCTGCTTCTCCCTCTCCCACTCCTCCTGCTTGTGTTCCCTCTCTCGCTGTGTCTCTGTCAAATAAGTAAATTAAAAAAAAAAAGAGAGAGAGAATGTCATAGATCAGTTGGAGACTCCCCAGCCACCGATATTAGTCACTCTATGCTCTAACTGTATATTCAAGGTTTCCTACTGTATAGAGAATCAACAAGGAAATACATAGATTTCTAAAAAGAATTGGAGAGCTCTGAGGTAACTCAGACTGTATGAACTAGATCAGTACAATCCCATATGTGTTCATAACATTAACGTTCATTTTTGTTCATATCTCTCCCTCCATCCATTTACCCAGAAACAATTTCATGTGCACCCAATATGTTCCAGGCACTGTGTTCGGGACTAATGTATAAAAAGAAACAAGACAAAAATATTCTCCTCTTAAGAATGCTCATCTCTTGAGTCAGACAAATAGCCCACAAAGATACACAGTAATATAATGTAATGAGTGCTAACAGTAAGCCAAAGAACCATATACTCCAAATTTCTCCATATATTTCCTAATTCTGGGAGTGTATTTTATCACTTCTTTACTATGAAGCTGAACACCTCTTTTAAAAATAAAAATCTGATTATGTTTTAATTTTTACTGAAAATACTATAGCCACTTCACATGACCGTGCATAGATGGTCTATACGGCCTCAGGTGTCTTGGCTTTGTCTACGTCTCCCACCTCATCCCAAACCACTGCCCCCTTGATCTCTGAGTTCCAAACACACGGTCCTCCTTTCAGTTCTTCAGTTTTCACCACTGGGCCTTTGCACCTGCTATTCCCTTTGTGTGGAATACTCTCCTTATCAGCTCCATCTTTCATCTGGGTAATCCCTACTCACTCTTCCCATCTCTAGGATCACTTCCCTGATTGCCATGCTCTCAAAATCTGGTCATTTCCTGGGCTGAAATGCATTCATAAAACCATATTCCTTTCCTTCAGAAGTTTTCCTTCAGAAGATCTCAGTTTGCCTTTATACTTCCGTGAGTATGATTATCTCATTAATGACTATATGTGCCATGAAGATGGAAACTGCATCTGCTTTTGCTTATTAATGGGATCTTCCATAGCTAGTATCTGGTACAGTGTAAGTGATCTATAAACACTGTTTATATCAAATCTGTTGATGGATTAAGAACCTCTTTAAGTATGTATGGTGCATTAAAAGTAACACCAGGGGAAAAAAGAACATTTGTTGGCGGACATCAGAGAAGCCAGAAAAAGGTAATCAGTACTGAAGGCACGACCATGACTGTAAGTTTTTTCTATTTAACAGTTTTTCCTAGGATTTCTTTTGGAACATAATGATATCAATAACCAAAAGGAACATAGCCATGCAGACTAATCTCTGTTTAGTTTTATACTTTCCTATAGATTCCTATTTTACCTATTTCCTTATATTTAATGTTTGATTGAGCTTGAACTGGGGAAAGACCATTGCTATATGGGACTGAAGGAAAGTCATTTTGAATGCGGCTTGGGATCTAGACAGATTAAGCTGCCTCAGCCTAGGAAATGACCTTAATCAAATCATTTGATTGTTATGGGCTTCTAAAAGCACTGCCGAAGAGACCAAATAAAGTTAGTCCCTGCAGGATGGACAGTGCTATATCCAAGCTGAGCTTTATGGAAAATACAAGAGTAGGAATGTGAATCCTAAGATATTGAAAAATATTGTCACATGAGCAGAAAATACATTCTCTTTGGTTTCAAGGAGCCAGATTTGAAAGCTAATGATCGCAGTCTCATAACCAGCCTCCCCATCAGTCTCTACTGGGAGGTATGGCAAAGAAAGCAGATTGACAGGCCAAAATAATGAACCTGCATTTACCCTGGAGAAAGGACCCCGAAGATCAGTGTTATAGGTTATTGGTAAATATCATCGCCGGTGTAGAAAGAGGGAACTTTGTGGGTTATTATGAATAGGAATATTTATAAAGCATCCACAGTATGCAGAGGGGCTGTGAATAATATACTTGAGGACAAGAAGGGAGAAAGAGAAAAGAGCATTTTGCTGAGCCTTTCAGCTGTAGCAACAGGTTTTCCCCACTTGTATTCTTTTATCTGGTGGGTTGATGAAGAACAGAGGGCGGAGATCTGAGAGCGAGGAAGCCAGCATGTTGTGAAGAAGAGACAAGTGGGACGCGGAGAGAACAAAGAAGGGAAGAAAGAAGCAAAGGAGAGGCAGGTGGGAGTACTATGGCCAGAGAAGGAGAACTCTGAAAAATAATTCGTTTCCCTTCAGAGTTCCTTTTAAGTTGTCTTCCAGTTTCCAAAGCACTTTGCACACATGACTTTACCCCACCTCACATCAAGCCTGTGAGACGGGCGGAGCAGGGATCACCATCCTCGTTTTGATCACCCGAGGCTCAGAGAGGATGCAAAATCCTAGACCCAGTGCGTGAGGAGCAGGATGGATCTACACAGTGTTTCTGTCCGTGGCATGCACGTGCGGAGGGCAGTTGGCAGAGTGTGAGCCTGCAGATCTGCTGCCGGAAAAGCAGAAATCCTTAAGTCCTGTGTTTCTACTCTTGACTCATTCTACAAATGTTTCCTGCAGGCTAGGAATGCAGGGCCCCTAGGATGGGCCCACCCCAGAGAAAAGAGAACCCTGTATCCCTCTCTAAAAATGCACCACTTCCCTCTGCTTACGCAGGAGGAAAAGTAGGAAGCACAGTTCTTGTTGTGACGGCTCTTTGTAATCAACAAACACATGTTTTAATTTCTCACTTTGCATCATAAACTCTTCTCAACAAGCCTTGACAAGAATTCTAAATCAGGGGCTCTTGGGTCTCAGAAAGTTTGTCTGACTTTGACTAAATTGGTGTCTAAAGCATAAGCTGAAGATGTCCATGATACACTTGGTGGTTAATTATTCAGATCCTGAAATTTATTATGCTGAGAGAGTAAAAATTTTCTCATTCCCTATTAAAACCCTAAATCCCATGTTATAAAACAGAGAATAAAGGTTTTTAGATGGAGCAGATATTTTTGTCATTAATCAATCTTGTTTATGGTTAGGACTTAATCTAAATCAAAGGTGTCCGAATCCTACCTAGTTTCTCTTCAGCACACTGCCATTTTCAAGTGCATGTACACATTTCATAAGCACCTGGCACTGTGGGCTCCAGAAGACACTGAGACCACACTCAGATTAACCCACAGTCTGGGTCCCTCCACACAAAGGTGAGGATTTCTGGTGAGTCACTTCCCAGTACTGCAGGAAACTTCCCCATAAAGCATTTATAACCACTTATGCCAAGATGGCAGAAGGTGGGCAGGAATTGGGGTGGGGAGTAGTGAGGGAAAGCTGCAGAAGCCTAAAGGACCTAGTGATATGCAAATAGACACTCTAATAAACATTGATTGTCTTCAGGACAAAGCAGCCAAATCCATAAAAGCCACCAAGACCTGCATGCCCTTCCCCATTTCATGAATCGGCCCAAAACTTGGGAAGTTAATCTGCTGCCACACACACTGGATAGACTCTCTGCTCTCCACACACATACATACATTCTTTTTTCTTTTTAAAGATTTATTTAAAATCTTTAAATTTATTTATTGAAAATCAGAGACAGTGAGTGGGAGGAGGGGCAGCGGGAGAGAATCTCAAGCAGACTCCTCACTGAGTGCAGAGCCTGACGTGCAGCTCGATCCCACCACCCATGAGACCACGACCTGAGCCAAAACCAAGAGTCAGTTGCTCAACTGACTAGGCCACCCGCACGTCCCTACATACATTCTTATAATTCTTAAAGCGCAGAACTTGCTAGTCCTGGTGGTAGACGATACTAGTGAGTTCTTGCCGTTGGGTGGGCCCATGTGACTAATTCTAGCCAATGAGATGGAAGCAGAATAAAGAGGGTCACTTCTGGGCTGAGGCGGTGAAAAGCTCACACACACACTCCAAGTCATCTTCTCCCTCATCGAGGTGATGGCAGAGCAGTTCTTGTGTGGAGAAAGAGCTAACACAGGTTGAAGCAACTAGATCACAGAGCATGCAGGATAATTGCCTGAAAGAGAATTGGACCTACGTGGACTCTGCATGAGAGAGGAATAAGCTTTTGTTATACTACAGAGATTCAGGTGCTGGTTTTTTTATAGGCAGTGTAACTTGGTTCTATCTGACTCAGTCCCAACATCTATATTATTAATCATCAAGTTCTCTTAATTCCATCTCATCAATATTTCTCAGATCCAAATAATTCTAACCACTGCACCTACCTTAAATCAGGTTACATCCCTCCTACCTGTATCAGTGGAAAAAGCCTTCCTGCTTCTTGGCTTGATCCATCCCAACCCATTTCCTGTATACCGAGAGTCATCATTCTCAAGTGCAAACTGGAGCCTTATGTTTCTCTACCTAAAACCATTCAATGTCACCGACTGCTCTGAGAATAAAACGCAAATTCCTTTCCATAGTTCTCAAGGCCCTCTGGTTACCTCTCGACCCTCATCTCTGGACATCCCACTCTCCATGTTTCAATCCTATAAACATCTCATGTCCCTGGAATTACCAAGGTACAGACTCATTATTCCATCTTCCTAGAACACTGTTGTCCATCTTACTCAACTTTCTCTAGACTGATTCCTCAAGAACCTGTTCAGGCAACACCTGAACTTTTTTGACTTCTTAAGGCTGAATGGAGTGTTTCAGAGTCAACCTCTGCTCACTCCTGGTCACTTCTTCAGGACATACAACCGCCTGTTTCCTTGACACTCCTCTGCTAGAGTGAGAGCTCCCTGAAGGGCCTAGAACACAACAGACCTTTTAACAAGTATTTGTCAAATGAATGCTTAAATCCCAGACCCCTCTCACCCAGCTTCCCTTCTCTGTGACCATTCCCTTCTCAGTTAGCTCAGGCACAGAACCAAAGGAAAGAGAAATGACTTAAAGTATGATCAGTTTGGCTTTAAAGTATTCCTCTACCACTTGGAAACTGTGTGACCCCAGGCAAATAACCCAATCTTTCTCAGCCCCCAAATCTCCATTTGTGAAAGGGGAGTAATCGCACCTCCATTAGAGAGTTGTAAAAATTGGACTTGTGAACATAAAGCAGCCACAGAATGAGAGGCACAAAGCAAATGCTACATATAAATGGTAGGTATAATATTATTCTTGTTCTTATTATTATTGATCATATAAAAACTAGTCTGATGGCAGCAATGGAAATGCACTTTACTTGAAAGTGAGATCAGCTTCCATTTCAAGCAGGAACAAAGAGTAAAGAATTAGAGGAGAAATGAGTCTAGGGAACTACATGGGGGATAATGGACTTCTACTCTCCTCCCCCACCAGCTTCTCTGTCCTCCTCATCCTTTATATTTTCCCCAATACATTAATGTTTAAGCTACTCCCAAAGTTCCTTCCTTGTTTGCCTCTTAGGACTCCTGCCATTCCTCCCTGCCCTCTTCACGTTCTCTACTCTTGTCATCCTTGAGACTCCTCTCTGCACATTTCCCTTTTTATATTCCTGGCCAAGAAGAAGCAGGCTGTTAATGAACACAAATGAGACAGAGCAATCTATCCTCACTGAAAATACTAAGTCTTAATTCCAGGTGTTCCAGAGCCCACATCAGTCATTTACTGGACACACACCCTGATCGAGTGCCCACAGATATAGGCCTGGGGCGTTGAACGAGGTGCTATTTCTTTCTCTAAACAAGAATTAATTAGTTACAAACTGCTGGGCATAGCGATGAGAATAAACTTTCTTGGAGGAAAAGCCAGTCCCTTCCATACTCAGGCTGTCTCAGGACCCAGGCAGAAGGAAGGGTTTCTATTTTGGTGGTATTGCTGTTGTTAATGGATCACATAGCACGTTGGTAGCACAGAATTCGGTCTGGGGCATATATGAGACCTGCATTTTAGTCATGAAAATTAGCCACTCTTTGGATTGAACCAGATGTGAGGGCATGCATGCAGAAACGTTCGTTGTACTACTCGGAGAACCTGAACCTGTCAATACATAAATGCATTTATCTTTTTCACCTAAAAATCTCATGGGTGTCAGTGTAGCAAGAGCATGGTCACAGATTAAATGACATGGTGATTTCTTAACTTCCTTTTGTATAACTTGAGGTTCTCATTACTACCGAGATCTGATGACCAAAATGAAAAGTCAGTTTATACCTTTTTCTTCTTCCCCTATTTCTCCCCTACTCCCCACAGCCTTCTGTATAAACTAAATGAGGCAATACTATTGTGGGCAGGATGTTGGTCAAGAATTCTAAAGACTGGCCTTCCCATGGTGTGTGAGGGAAAACTGGCCTCTATTAGACTCTGGGTCCTCATGAGGACATGGAAAGAAATGCTATATGACCAATGTTTTACTAAAAAGAATTGATTTAAATACACACACACACACACACACACACACACACACACACACACACACACGAAGTTACTAGCTCTCCTCATTAACTCATGTCCAATATTAAACAGCCCTTTCAGGAAATTCCTCCTTACAACTTACTCCAACCCTCAGTATGTGTGAATTGCTCTGAATTATTTAGGGGAACTCAAGGACACCATCAAATCAAGGTGGTGTCCTTATAAGCTCTACTTCACCATCCTTTGATAGGAACTCTTCCTCAGAGACTGGTTTCCCATCATTAACAGCATGAATAGATTTCCCTTTCTGATGATTAAAGTTTGATCCAAGATACTACACCACAAATATACCCCATCCCAGTGAGCCGCATTTGGCAACATTCACAAAATCTAATGTCACCACAGGTACTAAACAGTCTCATGGAATGATTCACGTCTTAGTTCCTTGTCTTCTTGGTCAACCCATCACTGGATTTGTCAAGGAATCCTGAGCAGTTACAGAGGAAATTAACCTAATTATCTGTGTTCTAGGAGTGTTCAGTCTCCAGCAAAGATGAAAACTGCCTCTTTTTCTCATGTTTGTCAGCTTTATTCCTTAAATTTAAGAGCTTTCACCAGCTATGAAGAAGCACCATCCATCCCTTCCAACAAAAGGATAGTTCCCTCTTATTTTCAGATGGTGTTTGTTTTCTTCAAGTAAAAATCTACCAGTTGCCAAGATCACTGTGCATCTCAGCAGGTGAGTTATGTTTTATTTCATGGTTCTTCCTGCCCTTCCTCCTTTTGGCCATTTTTGGATGAAGATTTTTAAATGTAGGTAAGCTAATTATCATAAGTTCCATTTCAACTCCGAAATCTTCATTTTGGAATACGACCACAGATGTCTTTGTGTCTTAACAGGTTTACCAAAGGACAAAGTTATAATGATTTCATCTCATATTTTTTTTTTCTGTGACCATTGTTGGATGAGTAAAGTCCCTAATTAACTAGTTCATACCATTAGCAAAACAAATTTAGAATAGTCCAAGACTTCATTTTCTCTCTGGAAAGCTGGTTGATAGGTAACGCTGCTATTTTCTCAGAGCTATATTGTAGCTAAATAGCATCTGCCCACGTGTGACTTCACGGACTGCTGATGGTCAAAGAGCAGGAAAAGGTTTCCAGGGAAATAAAAGAAAACTTGGGACGACTAGCTGAAGGAACACACTACATATTTATTATCAAGCAACTAAGCTATTATGTTTGTATTGTTGCCCAAGGCTGGAAGGAAAACGTGCATTCATGGAACCTGTCTTAAAAACTGCTATCAACCTCCTGTCATCCCTGTTTCATGTGCCCAGAAGCTACGTAAGTACATACTGTCCCATCAAAAGGCATTGCTTAGACCAGAGAGAGCAGGCTTTTAATTAATTGCCCACCTTTCCGGTCAAAAAAGTAGAAGGCTGAAGAGTAAGGATAGCTCAGAGAATTGAAAATGTTCTAAACCCAAGAATGTTCAGGACACTTTGGTGTTAAATACTGGAGCAGGATGTTCCAAATGCAAGATACAAAAGGTCTATTTAAGAACAAAAACATAGCTTCACTGGTGAGAAGAGAGTTGCAATTTAGACTTGAATCTTGGTTTTTCTACTTGGGGAAAGTCCTCTGTCAACTGCTTCCCTACAAGGTAATAAGTTTCAATAGCCAATCAACAGACTCAATGTTTAGGGTTTTGAGCTCTCGACCAAGCATTGTATTTAGCTTCTATCTGATGTACACAAGTTTTTAAAAAAATGTTCTGTGCCTTAGTTTCACCTGAAAATTAAAAATATGAAGAACCATCCAATGCGTATTTGAAAGGAATAACTAAAACAAGTCTCTAGCTTGAGATAGTAATTGTTGAGGGTTACTAAAATTTTCTTTTGATCTTTTCTGCTTTAATGTGAACAGGACTCCCTGGGGCAAACATTCCAGAGAGGTCATGATTTCTGGGTTTCTGATTTTTCTCCAGGATAGCCAAGTTATTCTTCTACTTAGTGTGGTGACTGAAAACATGATTAACTTACTACGTTCAACTTATATCACTGGAAACCAAATGCTCTTTTTTTCTTTACATTCACACAGAAACATCGATGCCGTAACTGTGTTTGGCAAAAGGGTACCTCTGAAATCCTATCATTAGGCCCACACAAATTTGGCACCACTCACTTCCCAGGGCCCTACACTTGTTCTTCATCTATGGGATCTGTCACCGTCCTTTATTGCCTTTTAAATATTTCTTATCCATTTGGACACAATCACCACAGTCTCTAAGCTAAGCTACTCAATCCTAATGCCATCAGCCCCCTCCAGCAGCCCCCTGCATCAGATACTCTCTCCAACATCAGGAGCAAGCATCACATTCCCCAAGCTTTGGTGTCATCTCCCCGAGCTCTCCTTCAAACCTACCATGTTGCCATCACTAAGAGCCTTCTATGATTCAAGGAACCCGTCACTCTCAGTTCTGTGCCTGATGCAGAGCACTAACATTAAGATGTGCCCAACAGGGGAAAAAACACCGAAGGGGGGGTACATCAAATGAAGAGGATTCATTGACCAGGAAAATCAATGAAGCAAAAATGGACCATTTTCCTCTCATTGATTTTCACTGCCTATTGTATGTTGACAGCCATTTCTGCAACTTTCTACTCTTTGTAGTTTGCAGGGAGGCCACGCAACAACGTGGGATGCTCACAACACTTGGCCAGGCCCTTTCCATTCCACCGGGTACAGCAACATACTGGAAAGAAATGCACACTGAGGAAAAATGAGATTCTTTCTTAGTAAATGGCAGCCAGCATGTTCATGAGCAAGCTGTCCTCACTGGAGTCTGAAGAAGTCACACCATGGCCCTCACTCAATGGCCTCTTGACTTTATCTGGCCACCATCTCAGATCTGCTGTCCTATGGGAACCAAGACCTACCCTCTTTCAGATTCAACCTCCTAGTATTCTAGAGAAATCACATTTTACAAAAAGTGCCATCCATCATCCACCAACGCCGGGAAGTTTAAGTCCCTGCCAAGAGCAGGGGCAGATATTCTGAGTAATTGGATGCCACCTCTGTAACCTAACTGCCGCTGAGCAGCTGGAGACAAGAGGTGAGCTGATGGGAACCTTCCCGGAAGAGGCTGCAATGCCAGACGCTTCGGATTCCATCTCTGAGGCGATCAGGTGTGTGTCAAACTCCCTACCTATTTTTAAACAGCACACGCATTCTAAAACAAGTCAGCATATACTTTTTCAAGAAGTTATTTACCATGATGTGTCACGCAGTCACTTGGGCTCTGGAGAAGCTCAGATAACGATAAACTCTTTTTGATACTTGCCTGGAATAAGGGGGAACTCAACCCGGGCCACCTTCATTGCCCTTCGTTTCATCAAAAGGAAAATGACCGAAATAACAACCAAGTCCCCGTTTCCTTATTAGCATTCTACAGGGGCTACACAAGGCTGTGCACTTAACTACATATCAGTCAATAACAAGAGTGCTCCTGTGTAATGAAGCCTGCCCACATTCATGCAGACACCGCTAGGCAAGGTAGAAGCCTAAGGAATCGCAGGGAAGTGGGAAGGGCACAAACTTGGCTTTGGAAAGGGACGTATGATTTGAGCATGTGTATCCAGTACTAATTGCCTAGATGCGGGTCATGTAAGAACACTGCCTAGAAAACTGGGCTAACAATGGTATACAATGGTATACGGGTTAAGGTCTAGCATCTCTTAATTACTCCTAGCCTAAGCTTACTGGTTGCACCCAGTGAATGACCTGTCCCACAGGTAACTGGCTACCACCTTTCCTTGCTTCTTTCTGTCCTCCCTCCCTCCCTCCCTTCCTTCCAGCCTCTCACCTTGTCATTCTTTCCTTTTACAAACATTGATTGAGCGCCTCTAAGTGTCAGGCGCTGCACTAGTTCCTGGGGATGCCTGTCAACTAAAGTGTTACCATAGCCCTGGAATAACTGCCTCAAGCCCTTTCAGCTCTGTCTGGAGGAACAGAGAGTTAAGGCAACAATGAGGCACCGAGGGATACATTCAATGATAAAGGTAAACACGAGATGCTAAGAAGCGCAGTGGAGGGGCATTAATGTCAGTTTAATGGAATCACGGAGGGCTTCTGGGAGGAAGTCTTTTCTTGACCTTATTTTCAAGGTTAAGGAGAAGTTAGCTAGACAGAGAATGGAAGGAAAGTCCAAAAGAACAGCAATGGGAGAAGGTATGAAACAAAAGGACAGGTTCAACAAATTGAAGGGCCAATGAAAGAGAAGTGAGGCTCCAGACATCAGCCAGAGGCAGTTAGAGACCCAGCAATCTAGCACACCTGGCTAAGGAACTTGAACTCTACCTTAAAAACTAAAAATTCATTGAAATCATTAGGCATCTAAGGACTGTGGTGGTTGAGCTTGCCCTGTCTCTGGCTTTGTTGTTTTTTTAAAAGAATTATTTAGAGACAGAGAGAGTGAGAGTGCAAGAATGAGTGGGGGAGGGGCGGAGGGAGAGGAAGAGAATCTCAAGCGAACTCCCCACTGAACGCAGAGCCTGACGCACGCTCAATCCCACGACCCTGAGATCATGACCTGAGCCGAAACCAAGAGTTGGGCGCTTAACCTACTGAGAGCCACCCAGGCGCCGCTGTGTCTGGCTTTAAACAATAGGACAACTGCCCCTTCTGTGCCCAGGCCCAAAGAAACACCCCACATTTCTGCTCAGGATTCTGCCTGGGAGGAGCAAACCCCCGGTCGCCTCGGTCTTTTCAGCCCATGTCCTAAAATGAACAGACCCAAACCTGATTCCACCACACCCAACCAAATCAGCCAGACCTCAGCTCCTACAGAACCATGAGCAAGAAAAATAAATGCATTCCTTGTGAGCCCCTGAGACTTGGGCCATCGTTTATTACTCTGCCTTGTTGTAGCAATAACTGACTGACATAAGTACTGAGCTCATTCTCTCTACTTTTTTTTAAGATTTATCTATTTGTTTTAGAGAGAGAAAAAGAGAGAGAGGGTGCAAGTAGGAGGAGGGGCAGAGGGAGAGAATCTCAAGCAGCCCCCCACCCCCACTGAGCATGAGGAGCTCGATCATATGACCCTGAGATCATGACCTGAGATGAAACCAGGAGTCTGATGCTTACTCGACTGAGCCACCCAGGCTCCCCTCTCTCCACTTTTTTAACCAAAATAATAAGATGATGGTCCACTCAGACTCCATAAGGAACACACACTTCAGATAAAAATAGCCCTTTTGATAAGGGCTATACAGCCCAGCGTGGGAATAAGGAAAGTGCAGAGGAATGTGGAAAGTATCCTGGATAAAATCATCTTGTTGGTGGGAAATAGTGGTGTTTGGGGAGTTTAGATTGCTTAAAGGAATGGGAAAATACTGAGAAATACATACTCAATCTTTTGCCGCATTCTTTTTTTTTTAATTTTTTATTGTTATGTTAATCACCATATATTACATCATTAGTTTTTGATGTAGTGTTCCATGATTCATTGTTTGTGCATAACACCCAGTGCTCCATGCAGAATGTGCCCTCTTTAATACCCATCACCAGGCTAACCCATCCCCCTACCCTCCTCCCCTCTAGAACCCTCAGTTTGTTTTTCAGAGTCCATCATCTCTCCTGGTTCGTCTCCCCCTCTGACTTACTCCCCTTCATTCTTCCCCTCCTGCTATCTTCTTCTTTTTCTTTTTTCTTAACATATGTTGCATTATTTGTTTCAGAAGTACAGATCTGTGATTCAACAGTCTTGCACAATTCACAGCGCTCACCATAGCACATACCCTCCCCAATGTCTATCACCCAGCCACCCCATCCCTCCCACCCCCACCACTCCAGCAACACTCAGTTTGTTTCCTGAGATTAAGAATTCCTCATATCAATGAGGTCATATGATACATGTCTTTCTCTGATTGACTTATTTCACTCAGCATAACACCCTCCAGTTCCATCCATGTCATTGCAAATGGCAAGATCTCATTCCTTTTGATGGCTGCATAATATTCCATTGTGTATATATACCACACCTTCTTTATCCATTCATCTGTCGATGGACATCTTGGCTCTTTCCACAGTTTGGCTATTGTGGACATTGCTGCTATAAACATCGGGGTGCACGTACCCCTTCGGATCCCTACATTTGTATCTTTGTGGTAAATACCCAGTAGTGCAATTGCTGGATCATATGGTAGCTCTATTTTCAACTGTTTGAGGAACCTCCATACTGTTTTCCTTTCTCCACATCCCCGCTAACATCTGTCGTTTCCTGACTTGTTAATTTTAGCCATTCTGACTGGTGTGAGGTGGTATCTCATTGAGGTTTTGATTTGGATTTCCCTGATGCCGAGCGATGTTCAGCACTTTTTCATGTGTCTGTTGGCCATTTGGATGTCTTCTTTGGAAAAATGTCTGTTCTTGTCTTCTGCCCATTTCTTGATTGGATTATTTGTTCTTTTGGGTGTTGAGTTTGATAAGTTCTTTATAGATTTTGGATATTAGCCCTTTATCTGATATGTCATTTGCATTCTGTCGGTTGTCTTTTGGTTTTGTGGACTGTTTCTTTTGCTGTGCAAAAGCTTTTTATCTTGATGAAATCCCAATAGTTCATTTTTGCCCTTGCTTCCCTTGCCTTTGGCGATGTTTCTAGGAAGAAGTTGCTGCGGCTGAGGTTGAAGAGGTTGCTACCTGTGTCCTCCTTTAGGATTTTGATGGACTCCTGTCTCACGTTTAGGTCTTTCAACCATTTGGAGTCTATTTTTGTGTGTGGTGTAAGGAAATGGTCTAGTTTCATTCTTCTGCATGTGGCTGTCCAATTTTCCCAACACCATTTGTTGAAGAGACTGTCTTTTTGCCATTTTTTGCCACATTCTTTAAATGAGCACTGAAACAGACCTATGCTGGAGCGCCTGCACCACTCCTATCCTCTCCTCAGTGAGCAGCCCACGCCCCCTCAGGGAACACCATGTCTCTACCACTCCTTCCTGCTCCCTCAGCATTGAGGACAGGAAGTGACGATGTCAGAGGAGGGACAGGGAAAACAATGGGGCCAAACCACAGAAAACAGCAGAAGCTAGTAGTTATTTGGCTTCGGAGGGCAGAGGACATCCAAGATAAATTGCCTTGGTTTCCATAGCTGTCTCTCTTATTCTCAGTCCTCACAAGGCCTAGTTGCACTTCCTGCCTTTTGACCCAAAATGTGACTCTGAATCACAATAATAAATTCTCCACCTGCTTAAGCTTGAGAAAAGATCTGTCACTTCAAACCAAAAGAAACTTGAGGAAAATTGTGACTATTTTGTGCCGTATATGTGCAAGGCATGAGGGGTACAAAGAAACAGGAAAGATAGACATTTTCGAACAATTTCTAAGTTATGCTGGAAACGCAGATGTTAGGAGGGTACTTTCCCACACATGGAGGGGTCCAGAAAGTCATCTTGGAGGAACTTATATTTAAGCTGAATATCAGTCGAATAGTTTATGGGAGAGGGTGTAATTGGTAAGGTCAAATGCCATCTAGGTGGCCAGTAAGAATCTAAGAAATGGCCTCTCAGTTGAGCCAAAAAAAGGCCACTGGCTAATATTGGGAGGAATTTTGAGGAGTGGTCAAGACAGAAGCCAGACTGCAGTGGGTTGAAGAGAAGAGTGGGAAGTAGAAACAAGGGAAGACAACTCTTACAATACTTTCCAGAACCATATCTATGAAAGAGGCAGGGTTTAGGTAGAGGGATATGTGGGATGGAATTGAAAAGTTGTTTGTTGTCTAATTGGAAAAAGCTTTACATCCCAGACATGGGAATATTGGCTGATACATCTAGAAAGGGCTAGATGAACAGAAGGAATGGTACAATGAAATTAGGAAATAATGTGTCAAGAAGATAAAGACAGTCTACTCAGAATATGCAAGTTTATTATAGACCAACTGCTTGGGAGGAAATTATTTTGGGGAAAAATGCATTGCCATCCTCAATGGAGTGCCTGAAAACTAATTACTATTCCTAACTTATTCATGCTCAATGCCTCACCAAAATGCTCTTTCTGTAATAGATTCATAGTTCAAAGTATGGAATGAAAAAATAATGTAACAACTAGCAATGACACAGAGACAATGATCTCAGGTATAATAGCAATTGGAAAAGTGAATATGAGGAGATTTCTAACTCTACTAAATTTACAGGATTGGTTTCCTTTTTCACAACTCTTCATTTCTCAAGGGTACTGAATACATACCAAACAAATAATTGAAAATGAATTTTGTTGACTTTGAAGAAACTTCTATATGTATGCAGTATATCCAATAAAGACTAGTCCTACTGAAATTAGTTGTATTTTTAGACACAGGAAAATATTAGCAGAGAAAGAGAACACTTGTGAAATGAGCAGAGCATAGAAGTAAAGTGTTGCACCAATTACATTTCCTAGAAACTTACTTGGGATGTTTGTAAGCCATTGCTATGCCCCTACCCACCACCACCATCACTACCATTATGACCAACACCACCATCACTATCACCACAACCACTATCATACCATCACCACCACCACCACCACCACCATCACCACCATCACCATCACCATCATCACCAGCAGTAAACCATCTCCATTACCATTTCTACTAGCATCTATATCACCATCACCACCACCACCATCATACCATCACCACCACCATCACCATCATCATCACCACCATCATCACCAGCAGTAAACCATCTCCACTACCATTCTTACCACCATCTACATCACCATCAGCACCATCACCTCTACCAACGTCATCACCACCAGCTAGTCTCCAAGAATGGTTTCTGAATTACCAATCTGAATCATCAATTTAGATAAGACTCATTCAGTTACAATACAGTTCAATGCTGCTTTTTCTCCTGAAATTCCTCTCCTTCTGTATTTGCTTAATAAACATAAAAATGCAGGCCAGTGGCTGGGGCAGAAGTGGAAAACTAAGCCTCAGGGTGAGAGGTGGAGGAGCAGGATTCTAAGTAGCCTTGCTGCAATAATGACCTGACTCTGAAAGTACACTGGCCTGCTGCAGGATGGATTTTTGATAGGAACTTACAAAAATAGCATGTGCAGCCAGGGCTTTATTTTTAATGTCCCAGCATTGATCAAAAAAAAAAAAAAAAAAAAAGGGATTCAACTAAGCCAATGATGGAGAAAACTAATTTCATGGTAAAATAATTCTAAAATGTATTTAAGGTGCACTGGCAAGACCATTTTCAAAGACATCTGCATTACAAAACATGCATGGGAATAGAAGACTCTATTCAGACAACCTCCAGCTGCTAAAGGAAACTGTTATTCTTTAGCTCTTTCCCACTGTTTCGTGTAAACAATTTTATGAGAGAGAAAGCTTCCTTACCACAACTGCCCTTGTCAAAAAGAAAGGCACAGCATGGTGTAAATATTTTGCTTTGTTTCTTCCATTAGCAAATATTTCTTTTCTCCAGTAAAAGACATGAATAAACAAGAAGAAAACAATGGTGCTGAAATTATTTACTAGCTTACTTGAAGGAGATCAATGTGGAAAAGGAATCGAAATCGTCTTTTTCAGGTCTTGGACCAAAGAGAGGAGATCAGTCAGGTTGTATCTTCCTGTGAAGGGTTATATTTTACATGTAATGCCAAAGATACATATTTTTACTTCTTAAAAACACCTAAAATTCTCAATTATAGTTTCCATAGCCTCTGCAAACAGGGCTCCTTAGTATATTTACTTAGATTTTCCTTGTTGTTTCTGATCACCCCTTGCCCCAGCATGTGTGTTGAGTGGACTGACACATGCTATAGGAAGGGCCACTCAGACACAGCCTTGTGTTGGCATGCCTTTTTCCTTCCATTTCCTTGTATTCCTTGCGGGACAAGGAGATGTGATTGATCGCATTGTGTGTGTGTGTGTGTGTGTGTGTGTGTGTGTGTGTGTGTGTGTGTGTGTGTAGCCTTTTAAAAAATAAAATTCAAATGACCACACAAAAGCATTCAATTAAATGACCACGTAACCAAATAAATGTTCCTTCAGTTCAATTTCTGTGTTCTTATCCACACTTATTTCAATATAAAGACATCCAATTCTGGCTTTCTGGGCCTTCTCATAATTTATAAGGAAAAATGCCCATTCGAGATGCCTAGCGCATCATGGCATACATTGTTTATACATTTGTTTCTAAGCCTCATTTGTCATTTTCCTAAACTTGAGGCTTGAAGTTCTCATTTAGGATCATGTGCAGCAATCTCTGACATTTTAAAATGCAAATAGCTGCTGGGAAAAGTCAACAATAAGGTATGTTTCAAGAAAACAGAAGTTTTAATCATCAGGAAGACACAACCCTTGGGTGTCAACATAAAGAAATACAGGACTGAATAACACTAAATACACCACTCCAGGAATGAGTCTTTAATGAAGTCAGTTCCAAATTCCTGGGTTTCAGGTGGAACCTCAACATGATTAGTGCTGTTCTCAATCCATACCTAGCCCTTGCGCCAACCTTGTTCTTGGCTTTATTTTGCAGTGAACTTAAATGACATGTGTGCGGTGGGTACAAAAAAGTGGGTCTTCAATTGGGCTACCTGTTTTTGTTCTTTTTTTAACTTCTGACTGCACCTTGTAGTAGTTATATGAGTTTGGGCACATGATTTGACTTCCCTGTCTCAATTTCATCATCTGCAAAATGGTGCCAAATAGTACCCATGTGATGTAGTTGTTTAGGAAGACAAGGTGAGTTAACATATGGAGACTGCTTATCATCTAGGAAATGCTCAAATTAATTCTGTGGTTGGTATTGCTTATCCTTATAACAATTATTTTCAATAAATATTGTACATATTTAAAGTGTACAACATGATATTCTGATACACATATACATAGTGAAATGATTAGTACAGTCAAACTAAATAACATTTCCATCTCACACGGTTACCTTTTTTGTGCTTATGTGGTAAGAGAACCTGAAATCTTCTCTCAGCTAATTTCCAGTATATAATGCAGATTATTAACTATAGTCATCCTCTGTACATTAAATCCCTAGACTTAATCATTTTCTATAACAGCAACCTTCCTACATAACTGGATCCTCTGTAGCTGTATCCTTTGACCAACATCTCTCCATTTTCCCTACCTCCTCACCCTCAGTAACCACTATTCTACCCTGTGCTTCTATGTATTCAACTTTTTCAGATTATACACATAAGTGAGATCATGCAGCATTTTTCTTTCTGTGTCTGGCTTATTTCACCTAGCACAAAGCCCTCCAGGTTCATCTATATTGTTGCAAATGTTAGGATCTCTTTCTCTCTCAAGGCTGAATAATATTCCCATATATATACCATAATTTCTTTATCTGTTCATCTGACAATGGACACTTAGTTGTCTCCATATCTTGGCTATTGTGAATAATGCTGTAATGGCACCAAAAGTTTAGGCAGAACAAGCAAAAATGAACAAGCAGGACTACATTAAACTAAAAAGCTTCTGCACAGCAAAAATTACAATCAGCAAAATGAAAAGGCAACCATAAGAGAAAATATTTGCAAACCTAATATCTAATAAACAATTAATTCAAAATATATATCCAAAATATATAGCAAAAAACCCCCCAAACAACCCAATTTAAAAATGACAAAGGACTTGAACAGACATTTTTCCTAAGACAGACAGATGGCCAACAGGTATGTGAAAAGATGCTCAACATCACTAATCATCAGGGAAATACAAATCAAAACCAAAATGAGATACCACTTCACACCTTTGAATGGCTATTTTCAAAAAGATAACATAATAAATATTGGTCTTGGTGAGGATGTGGAGAAAAGGGAACCTTTATACACTGTTGGTGGGAATGTAAATTTGTATTAGCCATTA
Source organism: Eumetopias jubatus (assembly GCF_037043125.1). NCBI lineage: Eukaryota > Metazoa > Chordata > Mammalia > Carnivora > Otariidae > Eumetopias > Eumetopias jubatus. The sequence continues at coordinate 180,362,861 of NW_028274809.1, read as the reverse complement.
TGAAAAACAATATGGAGTTTCCAAAACATTAAAATAGAACTACCAAGTAATGCAGCAATCTCACTTCTGGGTATATACCCAAAGGAAATGAACTCAATACCTCAAAGAGATATCTGTGCATCCATGTTCACTGCCACATTATTTACAATGACTTATTATCATTAACATGGCTTTCTGTCCCTTTGAATTATAGGTTCCTTGAAGAAAGGTGCAGGCCCTGTATATTTGTGTAGTCCAAACAATACCTTGTACATGGTAGATGCTCAATAAATTAAATCTATCTAGCCTCTGGTTTTTATTAGAAACTCTACTGAGGTAAAGATAAAAAATGACCAGGGGCACAATTATAAAAGAATAATGAGAATTCCAAAAATATCCCATTTTGCAGCATGATCTTGCTTCTCTTTTCCTATGAGACTAATTAAAGAAAAACAGGACTAAGGACAGATTTAAGCAGAAGATGGTTACAGCTGCTAATATGGCGCTCCTGTGAGTTGTCCTGCCATCTTTTTCTTTCAACATCATATCAAATGGAGATGTTTGAGACCATCCCATTTTTTTAAAAAAGATTTTATGTATATATTTGAGACAGAAAGAGAGCACGAGTGGGAAGGCGATCAGAGGGAGAGGGAGAAACAGACTCTCCACTGAGCAGAGCCCGATGCAGGGATTAATCCCAAGACCCTGAGATCATGACCTGAGCTGAAGGCAGACACTTAACTGACTGAGCCGCCTAGGGGCTCCGAGAGACCTTCCCATTTAAAGGCAGATAAAACACAAGGAGAGTTGGAAAGTATAATCGTATTTTGAAAATTATCATAAACAACAACAAGATCTATGCATGTGACACACTGAATTCAAGCAAGCATGGTAGACTTCGAGATAGAAGAAAAACTGGTAAGTACTGCCACTGATGTGCAAACAAGCCCCTAGACAGATCCCCTAATATTTACCCAGATCATACCTCTTTCTCCACCCAAAATGAAAAGTAGGGTGTGATGTCAAGTTAAGGGGGAAAAAGCTAAAAATTCAGAAAACTCCAATTTTACTCTGAGTCCAATAAGTTTGTCCCCCATTCAACTTGTAAATAGGAGTCAGGAAGAACAGACTACAAACATATACATAAAGGCAAAATAATTAAAACAAAGGAAACTGGCTTCCAGGGACACTATATTTTTTTTTAGCTTTCTTGCCCTAACATTTCTTGCTAAGAAATATGAAAAAATCAAATTCCACTCAGTTAACACCACCCTTTTCTTCTATGACCGGGAAGCTTTTATACCTAGTGCACCCTCCCATCAAATAATTGTTTCCAATTTAAAAAATGATACATGATGTGTGTCATTTCTTTTCAGTTATTTTCATTGCTCTGTAGTATCCCATTGAATGAGTAACCCCCCATGTATATTTTGATTCTGTTGTCAGTGGCTATCTGGGGTATTTCTATGTTTTCCACTAAAAATAATTTTATGCAAGTTTCCTGGTGAAAATATGCAAACGTTCTCTAGGGTTTCTACCTAATAATGAATTTTTTAGGTTCACGAGTTATGGGCAAGTTCAAATTTACTAGGTAATATCAAAGTGTTTTCCAGAGTATTTATTCCAGTTTCTACTCCCAATAGAAGTAGATGAGAGTCTCTGTGTACAACCTAACATTTAGTGTTTTCCAACTTTTTAGTTTTTGCCAATCTGGTGGGTATATATAGTTTTAACACTGATATCTATTGAATTGGAGCATCTTTTTCAATCTGCTTTGCCATTTGAGTTTCTCTGCGTATATTTGTGTGGGTGTGTGCGCATATGTGTGTGTGCACAGTGTGTATGTGCAATGTCTTGTCTGAATTTACTATGGACACGATGGATAACTATGTGCTGTTTTTAAATTGAGAGAGGTAAGAAGCACTTCTCTGGCCATCTCTGCTTTTAAAATTAAAAAATATATGGCAATAATTAGAAAAAGTACCATGATCAATGGCACCACTATTGAGATCACTGGCCAAATTAGAAGTAGAAATCACTCTACTGCTCTCACTTTCTGTTACTCTACCTTCCAGCAGGTGATCAAATTCTACTGAGACTACTTCATAACTAGGAAAGTGGTTCCTCTCTTTCCGTGGAATAATATACAACTATATGCTCTACTCTTATCTCTCAAGAGTAGCTCTTACAAAGCGTGATGCTATGAGCATTTTTGTACAAGAGTGTGCAAGCATTTCTCTAAGATGTATATTACAAAGTTGTATTTAGAATCATGAAAGTGTAAGTGTTTAAAGTTACTAAGAAATCCCAAAAGTGAATTAGGGTTCTCACTGCAGTCACAATCTCATGACACTTTTTAGTTTGGGAGCTTTGGTGGGTAGGTAATGCTATCTCACGTTTTTAATTTTCATTTCCCAGAAAAATAGTGTTATTGCACATCCTGTCATATGTTTGTTAGTCTTTCAATTTCCTCTTCTTTTCTCTTTTTTTCTTTTTCTAATTTTTTGAGAAAGTTCTTTTATCCGGATACTAGTTATTTGCCAGTTGTACATTTTGCTACTTTGATGTTTTTGCATTTTGTCTTTTCACTGTTTACAGTATCTTCTGATAAAGAATATCTCAATTTTAATATGGTAAAATTGAATCCCTACTTAATGGTTTTGCATTTTTGTGTCTTGCATTGTTTGTGTCTTTGTTTAAGAAATCTTTTTCTACCCTGTGGTCATAAAAATATAATCCTACATTTTCTTCTAAACATTTTATATTTTTCTTTCACTTCTAAAAGTTTAATCACTTTAATTTACTTCTTGGAGGAAGACAGGAATCCAATTTCAATCCTATCATATGTTTAATTAATCAGTTGCCTTATCACCATTTACATTTATCCCTTTCTGCAATGCTACCTTGATAAAGTTTTCTTATATGCCTGAGTTAGGTGGGGTGCTCTATATTTCACCCCATAGTCCTACATAGCCAACCCTGTAAACTGGCAAAATTGAAATATAAAGTTAACTAAGCTGGATTATTTGAAAGAGGTTGCCTCACCTTACTGTTCTTCATGGGTGTCTTTGGTAATCTTTGCACTTTCCTTTTTCAAACAAAAAAATTTTAAGTTTATCTAGTTACACAAATACATACTACCCTATTAAACTGGCATGAACCAACCTGGGAAAAATTAACATCTTCCTAACTAGAAGAATGATATCATTCTCCATTTATTTAGATTTTATCTTTTGCAATATAATTTATGATATTCTATATTAGTTCCCTAGTTCTAACCTCACACATTATTCAAATAGGAATGTAATATTACAAAATTTTTATTAGATTTATTTCTTGTTACTCTACATACATTGTTACACTGACTTCCTGGGTGTTCATATAGAGAAATGCAACTTACTTTTATGTCTTGATTTTACATCCAGCAATTTGCTATAAACTGTCTTGTTAACTTCAGTATTTCATTTATAGATCTTTTGAGTTTCCTACATAGATAACCTTTGAACAATGACAATTTTGTTTCTGCCTTTCAATTATTTTTTTTTTGTCTTATTACATTGGATAACACTTCCAGTAACATTGAATAGAAGTGGTGATAGTCTGTATTCTTACCTTGTTCTTGATTGTAAAAAGAGTGCTTTCAGCATTTCACCTTAGGTGGATGTTTGCTGTAGGTTTTGTGTAAGTTCCTTTTACTTGAATAATGAAATTTCATTACCCTCCTAGTTACCAAGAATTATTCTAAGTCATAAATAGATGCTGAAATTTATCAAATTTAGTTTAAAACTCCACTGGGAGTTTTAAAGTTTTACCAAACTCCACGGGTTTGGGTAATATGTTACATTAACCAATTTCCTAATATAAAATAAACTTTGCATTACTGAAATAACATTATAGACTATTGTTTTTAGATGTGTCTGGATTTCATGTGCTACAACTTTAACTAGATATTTGCAACTATATTTATGAGAAGAGTAGCCTATAATTTTTCTCTCTTCTAATCTATGTGCTTCCTTGTCTCCAACGTTTTGCTTGCCTCATATAATAAGTTTGAGACTGCTCCCTCTTCCTTCTTCTCAGAAGGACTTTCTGTAACATAGGCATTACCCATTCCCCAGCTATCTGGCAGAGTCACTTGGCCTGATGTGAAGGTTCAAGGTCTCATGGATTTGGCAGAAATCCCTCAGGGTGAAAGCCAATTTTGTAATTCATCCACCTTGCAGAATTCCAACTTTTGCTTCAGCTTTAATTTCCTCTGCTTCATTTTGTGTTCAGTCAGCAATGCATTTAAAAAACATTTTTAAATACATTTTCACCTATATTTGATCAGGTGGTCTTTCACACTGACAGAAATGGATATCCCGTACATGATAATTTTTACTTAAATGTTTATCACTCTTGCTGAATGGTCAGCTTTTGAAGGACAGGAGCTGTATATATCTGTTTATATGTCTTCTTCTCCCCAGTGACTAGCACATAAATATACTGAATAAATGAGTGAATAAAAATACAGATAAATCAATCACGGTAGTTGATTTGAATATACGTAGGTTAAATTTTACCCAGATGCTTTCTAATCTGCTACCAAATCGGTAATTAATGCAATGCAGGGAAACCAAGATGTAAATTATTGAATTCTGCAGCAAAGTAAATTTACTGTCATTTAATTGGGTGTTTCTCCCATTTTGTGGAGCTGCTTAAGTAAATCTCAGATAATTAAAAGCCTACAGTGAGTTGTTCAATAGCACTTATGATGCTTTTCTTGTTTCTGCCCCCAGGCAGCTTGTTTTTGGCAGTAGATGTCCAGCTCACATACATTATTTGAACATAAGTTACACTTCTTGACAAGATGCTCTGACCTCACCACTGAAAGAGAGGGGATTCAAGTAGCCCTGTGCCGAGCAGGCATGCTGCCAGACCTCTTTCCTTAAGTGAAAACTACCTGCAAATTGAATTTAGAGTCATATGAGCTGTCTAGTTCTTAAAGCCACTGTTATGTGAAGTAATGACCTCCCATACTGCTAAGTATAAAGACGTAAAAATGGCCTAACATTACCTCCCATACTGCTAAGTATAAAGATGTAAAAAAATCAATACCGAAGCACACATAGTTCTCTGAAGAAAGACAAATGCATCTGCAATAACCAAGCATCTAGTCTTAAAGCCTGTATGGACCAGGCCAATGCCTGCGTGACCCTGCTGAGGTCAAAGTCTGAAAACATCAGTGTTTCCCAAACCCCAGAGCTCAGAAAATATAAACCAGCTAAATACATGTTTACAAAACATTACAGGGTCTTACAAAAAATATGAGCCCTGAGAAGGAAAGTGCTCCGGAATGAAGGTTTGTTACCAAATTAAAAGAAATTTCTTTCCTATATATAAAACCATCCACAAACTTAAATAACAAGTAGAATTCCAAACAAACAAATTACTTTCACAGTTCAACTCCTTTAGTTTGTTTAAACTCCTGGTAAATGTCTGATAGTCTGAAGCCAGAATTCTCTGTCCATTGTCGGGTCTGCTTTCTGCTCCCATATACTGATAATGGCACAGTGGCTGGGTTAAAAACACACAGAACAATGGTCCAATCCTGGGGAAAGCAATACTCTCACAAAATTATGTTTTTGCTGTTATGTCATGTATAATATTTTGGCCTTATCTTGATCTCCAAGTAGAAGAATTTAATGAGACTCTTGCTTTTAATAATTGCAATATAGTGAATTTAGCTACTCGAAAAGTATTTAAAGTAAACCAATATGGTCATTAATCATCATTACAGTTACAAAGAGAATCAAGCAAATAACCTTTCAAAATGTTTCTCAGGTCAAACTTCAAATCACTCCTGCAACTTTTAAACACTGAATTTTAAAAGGTAGTTTACAAATACATGCACACACTGTAACCAGTTAATTAAAGCAGATCTTAATTATGCCATTATTCAATTTATCATTTTTAAGTTGCAAAAGCAAATGTGAACACTGATCAATCCCTTTCCAGCTTGGAAGGCATCGTTCTTGGGGGAAAAGTTACAGCCATTTGTGTGCCCAAAGCTAGGAAAGGAACATACTATGCAATCGTACCAAGAATTGCTGAAAACAAGAACGCAATTAAAGTCACTCCTGAATCCCAGTGAATATGTAAGAGTGAACACATTGCAACACTACAACAGTATAAATAGCAGAGTCCACCATTATTCCAAAACTGCATGCTTAGTCCTGATATCAGAGATATAGGCTGACCTAGTTGGCATCGTACCTGTATTTCCAGATATACTCAGTATTCTCCTTATTGCTTTATTTTTTTTAAGATTTTATTTATTTATTTGAGAGAGAGATAGAGAGCACGAGAGGGAAGAGGGTCAGAGGGAGAAGCAGACTCCCTGCCGAGCAGGGAGCCCGATGCGGGACTCGATCCAGGGACTAGAGGATCATGACCTCAGCCGAAGGCAGTTGCTCAACCAACTGAGCCACCCAGGCGCCCTCTCCTTATTGCTTTATACTCTGCCCTGAAATACGTACGATTCTCACAGTTTGTAGGACTTATCCAATGCAATGACCAAGATGACCTCCTTTATAAGTAACTCAATGATGACCTTGACATCCCTTTTTTGAGGTTATGCAGGTATTCTGGTTCGGAACAAGATAAAACGTATGTATTTTTCTTGTTTGTTTTGATGACTCCTTGAGGAATTTATTTTTTTCTTCCTTATTTATGATAAAATTTAATAAAATTCAAATGAGCATGAATATAATTTCAGGAGAACGCCTACCACCAGCTTGCAGGGTCTCTCCTGTCAAGACCAAATGCAATCCGAATTGTCTCCCTCTTTTTACATCACCTCTTTCTTACAAACTGCTTCATTTTTATCAGTGTCTACTGCAGTCTCCACTTCCCTGATGGTTTTAATAATATCCCAGCTCCCTCAGAATACATATAGCAGGAAATGGAAATATGATCCGGGAATTTCAAATCTCAAACTGCAATTCAAAGATTTTTTTTTTTTTTTTGTCTTGAGAACCTGACAAATGTAACAGATTGGGCAGGACAGTCTCTTAGAACCTATTCCAAATGATATAAAAGAAAGTCAAATCAGAGCCAGAGCACCTTGAGTCTGAAATGTGCTGCTTGCCAAGGCTTTGCCCCTTCTCGATTACTTCCTACTTCTTTGAGTGAGTGTGAACTTTATTTTAGCACTCAGAAAAATGGCTCCATTAGAAGGACTGAGGAGTAAACATCAAAGAAAACCTGCTTTGGGTGCTTTGTTGTGAGATGGAAATAACCGAAATCAGACGTCACACAGCCAATCCATACACCTTATATAATTTTGTTACTGCAAATGCTATTGTATGTATAAATGCTTAAAATAGAAAATAAAATTTGGCATTCCTAATATGCAGTGTATTCTTGATTCCAAGTTATCAACCAGTTACCCTTGAGCATACTAAGGCTCGGTAAATATTTTTTGAATGAATAAAAGTAATATCACAGTAAGAGAACATAGAATACAAAGCAGGAGTTGTGTTAACCCAGATAATGATAAAAGAAAAAGCACTACCATGCTATTAGCCAAAATGGTTCTGTTTTTATTATTCTATTTTCCCCCAGTTCCTAAATGATTTATAAAAAAGGGGTCAAAATGCTGACTGATACAGCTAACTGAATCTAGTCTTGTTTAGTTTTACACAGCAGTAATTATAACCAAAGGATCAAAACAGTGATTATACAGTCACTTTATATGTGGAATACTTAAAGTAGAAAATGCTGTACTACAGAAAAAAAATTCTTTTAGCTAGCAAAATAGGGTGCAATAGGGGTATTATCTACTAGTGAATGCCCTCTTAGCCTTCTTATGGAGGAAAAAAACAACTCAAAGAAACACTTGACATGTTTAAAAGAAAAATAAATTTTACTGTGAGAAATGCCAACATGCAATTTTTATCTTAACTAAAATATTTTAAATCTTATTACTCAAGAGTATCTAATGATGAGATTTCCAGGGCTAAATTAACAGAGCTACTTCTCCTCGATACAGAAATAGGTTCCTATTGATCAAATTCAGCACAGGGCAAACTAAGCAGTCTTGTCTGCCCATCCGTATGTGTTTTGCCAGCTCAGAATATCCCTAAAGAGGAACAGAAGTGCTTGGAATCAATACTGTCCAATCCAATTTTTTTTCATGGCTATCAAAGAGAGTTCGGTAATTAAGAAACAATTCCATTAAAATGTCTAGCACCTATACTATAATCAACAGGGACTCAGATGATTCTGTTTCTGAAATACTATTTATGTGTTCACTTTGTACATCAAATTTATGTAACTGCCACACTGTCACCAAGCAAATAACCATTTTCTCTTTCTACTGCCCGAGCTACCAGCTACCTTATAAGTTAAGGGAAATCACTTCATATTGTTTGAGGTTTGAGATTCTTTTAAAGAGGCCCATCTTGGGATGATGAAGCTTGTGACATTAAGCATTTTTTCAATTTAGGCTGTTTCCAATAAGTGTTTTAAAGATAAATGCCAATCTGGCCATATTCAAATGATAGAAATTTCGGCTAAGAGGATAACTAAGTGTTTGACCTCTGAAATACATTTCAGAGCAAGGACAAAATAAGAGGAGGAATTCTAACCAGGGTCATTAAACTAATTGTAATCAGCTTCCATGTAACTGATAGAATTTAATGTTATACACATCAACATTTTTTGCTTATTATTTTGCTCTTTTATTAAAATATTTCAATTATAAATTCCAGAGATTAAAAATGATTTGCATGTACTAAGTAAGGATTGCTATGGTAAAAATTCAAAGAGATTGCCTGGTGATGGGTATTGAGGAGGGCACGTTCTGCATGGAGCACTGGGTGTTATGAACAAACAATGAATCATGGAACACTGCACCAAAAAAAAAAAAAAAAAAAAAATTCAAAGAGATTAATTTATTTCATAAATATGCAATTACTATAAATATGTACAATGACGACACTTTCAAAAAAATAAAAAATAAAACCTCCAGACAGCAAACCAAATCTTTAATCTGAAATTGAAAAAATTTTACAAAGTCAGGACTGCATAGTCAAACCCATGACTTGTGCCAAAAAAATTAGATATAAATATAAGTAAAGTTTTATAATTTCATATAAACAAAGTTGTAGGGAAAAACAGATTAGAACAAGAAAATCTCAGTTTAAATACCACCATCACTGAGGGGAAAAAAGCTTTCGCCGAGTCTCTAATTACGTAAGTCAGTTTCTCAGATGACTTTAAAATAAATTAGACAGAAGTAAAATTGTCCCCTAGGAACCCAAAATCTCAGACTATCAGAACTGACAAAGTTAAGGATATGTATAGTAGTAGATAATACACATAATAGACACATATATTACAGAATATATAACTAAGATTAAATAATACATAACACATCACGAAGAAAAATGCGCTTGCTTATCACTTAGGAACATGACTTTACACATCACTAATTTGTGTAACTGGAGTAGAGAGCTGTTGGACGTTCAAAGCTGGATACAGGGGACCACTCTGCCTCATCTGAAAACAGATTACAAGTGGATAACACATGGTCTGATTAACCCATTTATCCTCATTTTTACACAACAGAAATGATTTGCAACAAAGGGTCAAAATGCTGATTATCCAGCTAACTGAATCTAGTCGTCTTCAGTTTTCCACAGCGGTAATTATGACAAAAGGATCAAAACATTGTCACTTTATACGTGGTATACTTACTGTGTTCATCTCACCACACCCAGATAATAAGACAGAAAATAAATTTGTTCTTTCAAAAATTTACCTACAAGAGCCAAGTTTTTGTATTCCAATGAAGCCTCAGAGTCCAACTAAACATATCTGTAATAAAAAGAGAGGTTGGATCTTCCACAAAAGATAACACAGCTTCATCATTCTGCCAAGAACAACTGAGAGGCTATATTTCACTCAAGAGGCTAAGGTCTAATCATCAGCATTTAAAAGATATTGTTTTACAATAGTTCCACTGGCCTGGTTAGTTCTGTTTCACATAAGTACAGGCTTTCTGTTTCCATTATAAACCCCAGCATTAACGAGTTTTAAACCGACCTTAAATCCAGGAGGATCACTTGACTGTGGATAAACAGTTCACTCTGGTTTACAATAAAGACAAAGTTATAAATTATCTAATCACTAAAATATCATTTCAAAAACAATACTAAATGTACTAAAAGTAGTCATTCAAGTTCAAACCTTATAAGCAATTAATTTCTTTTAAACGTCATCTATCAAGGGCTAGGAACACAAATGTGTTGCCTACACAGCAGATATTCTATCCGTGTTTGATAGACCGATGTTCAAGCAACCCCCTTGAGGTGAGGAAAACATTATTTATAGAGCTAATACTTACTGGGGATCCTCTTATCCCGTTAAGATGTCTTGCTCTGTTTTACTTCATTCTAACATCATGCAAATGAATAAAGTTTAAAGCAAAGTGGTCTTGGTTAATACACAGTGTTGAAAGCAAGTCAGACTGACAGACAAAAGTGTAGAGGAGAAAGCTGAGTCCTCATCCATGAAGTAGGAAAAGGAGGAATTTATATCACCTATCCCTCACACCCCTACACCGACACAGCTAATTCCTGAACTTCAATTTATTTTGGCATATCAGAGATATTGCATATGCCTCTGCTTGGTTGGCCTGAAGGTAGATATCATATTGTTTAGAATTCAATAATATCATTCCTCAGTAATAAGACAAGTGGCAGAAATAAAACAAGAAGAGAACTAGATAAGTACCTACTAGACTCAAAGTCTAAAATGCTGGTGCTCCTGCTATTCCTACCACTGTCCTCAAGATATGAGGATTCTATTGCCCATAAGTGACCCACAGTCAAACTGGCTGCAGACTTATCTCTTCTAATGCAAAAGAGTCTCTCCATTCATTAAAAAAAAAAAAAAAACCCAAATGTTTTAAGTTGTAAGAAGAAAGCCCTGATAGTTTAGTAGATGACCATCCGAAAGAAGATGGAGCATCACACATGAGCATATTTTAGTGTTATAATCAATGCAACTTAAAAACATTGATCTGACACATAATTTAGTATTATGAATAATCATTGTGCTGCATGGTAATTAGGGATAAATGCTAAGTCGTTCACACAAATGACAAAAATTAATGGTAGGTTTACACAGCAAAATCAGATTTTCATAATACTACACTTTTCATTAAATTACCCCCAAAGTCAGTGTCTGCTATCACATACAGTAGCTCTCATACCCAGTAGCTCTGATTAAAAAGGCAAAGGTAGAGGCGCCTGGGTGGCTCAGTCGGTTAAGCGTCTGCCTTGGGCTCAGGGCACGATCCTGGAGTCCTGGGATGGAGCCCCACCATAGGTTCCCTGCTCAGTGGGGAGCCTGCTTCTCCTTCTCCCTCTGCTCCGCCCAGGCCACTTGTGCTCTCTCTCTCTCATTCTCTTTCTCAAACAAATGAGTAGAATCTTAAAAAAAATTTTTTTTTAATTAAAAAAAAATTAAAAGGCAAAGGTTTCAAATCTTAGCCTCTTGTGGCTGGTGAACACTTCCACCTTACATCAACACAGGCCTACTATGGTTTTCTTAGTGGCCCAGAGCTTAGGCATATTTACTTCCTAACACATGCCCTAATCTCCAGACTCTGATCCACAGACCCCACAAAAGGACCCAGTGTAACACATTCAATGCTTAACAGCATTTACTTGCCAAAGAGCCAACACTACAAGAGAGTAGACACCTTGAGCTTAGAAGGCTAAGGATGAGCTAGTATGGAAGGAAGGGAGAAATGCTTCCCCTTTTCTATTAACTTCTCTCAAGGATCTTATACAATTCCTTACAATTAATATCTAACAGGGCAAAATAGGGAGAGTAAAATTAAGGGAAGGAGTCCCAGAAAGGGGAGTACAGTTACCCTTATGACAGACACTGTTTTCTTTATCAATGTTTCAGTTAAGGCTGACTGAACTATAACCAGCAAAAGTTGGTCGAGAAATATTTAAATTTTCTAGACTACTCAGAGATAGGGGTAAGAAGAAGTTTTATGTACCGGGGGTTCTGGGATGCAATCCTAGCTTCCTGTTGTTGATTTCCAGGTGTGTGATGACTTAGGCAGCCTTCCAAATGAGCAAAGTCACCAACATCTAATGAGATGACTTGTGGCTGCAATAAAAATATGCTAGAATCGGTTTTCTTCTACCTCCACATACTGCTGCAGATTATGCTATTCGTGGAGAAGTGGCTTGAGGCAGAGCCCGGTCATTTTCACTCAGCACCATTGAAAGACAAATCCCCAAGGTGTTTCTGCACATCTTGTATCAGCTTTTGTTCTGCCCTCACTTTTCAGGAGTTTTTGTATGGCAAACAATCCTACAATATCAAGATAGTGTCTCTCTCCAGGGCATGGATTGGTCAGGTTGCACACAGTCCATTATAAAATACTGGGTTTCCTATACTTAGGGGTCCTCAGCTGTGCCACAAATCCACTGGATGCACAACATCTAGCTGGGCTATTCCTCATCACTCCCATGGGACTTGGGGATAAGGGAGAGAATAGGGAAGAAGGGGAACAAAGGCAAGCACGAAGCTCCCACCATCTGTGGTGCCATGAGTGAGTCTTTTGTCTGGGACCCAGGAGTCTTATGTCTTTTGCCAGCATCCAAACTGTGGCACGCTAACTTGTTGGTGTGCAAGTAGAGTAAAATATCATTCCTTTAAGAGTAATCCCTGGAAGGGGACGCCTGGGTGGCTCAGTTGGTTAAGTGTCTGCCTTCGGCTCAGGCCATGATCCCAGGGTCCTGGGATCGAGTCCAGTATTGGACTCCCTGCTCCATGGGGAGCCTGCTTCTCCCTCTGCCTCTGCATCTCTCTCTCTGTCTCTCATGAATGGATAAAAAAAAAAAAAAATCTTTAAAAAAAAAAAGGAATAATCCCTGGAAGGGTAAGACTATCCTCCCAGACAGCAGGGTAGAAAGTTGCTATGGATTCTCCATCTCCCTAGAAAAAAAATATAGGAATATGTCTTATCCCCATATAGGTAGTTCTTTTTGTTGTTGTTGTTATTTCATGTCTTTTATTATTAACCCATATACAATTACTTGTCTTCTGGTTTGTTGAAGCAATAAGTCAGACAACATTTGCCACAATAATACCTGTCGAAGTGGCTAGCCATGAAAACTCCAGCACCACACTCATCTGAAGTGCACTCCCGACGAAGGCGACTGATTTTGCCATTCTCATCCACCTTATAGTATTTCAGGAAGGCCAGTTTAACCTTCTTTCTCTTATGCTTATTCTTCTTGGGAGTGGTATTAGACTTCTTCTTCCTTTTCTTAGCACCACCACAAAGTCTCAACACAAGATGAAGAGTGGACTCCTTTTGAATGTTGTAGTCAGACAAAGTGCGTCCATCTTCCAGTTGCTTGCCAGGCAAGATCAGTCTCTGCTGATCAGGAGGAATTCCTTCTTGATTCTGAATCTTGGCCTTTACATTTTCTATTGTATCCAAGGGTTCAACCTCGAGAGTAATGGTCTTCCCCGTAAGGGTTTTCACGAAAATCTGCATCTCGGCGGCGGTTCCACCGCAGATGGCGGATCCCCCATATAGGTAGTTCTGATGGCGAAAGACTAACTAGTCAGCTAGAAAAGAACTTTCCCAAGACCTTGGAGGCAGTCATATTGCCCCAAGTAATCTAATAATTCCTTTTATTGTACATTAGAAAAATGTATATTATTTTAAGACATTAGATTCCTTTTTTGATTCCTGATAGAATTAGAAGAGCTCATAATTCAAATAAAATTAAGACATCTTCAGTAAACTAAGAAAACCTTAAAACTCATTTAAAAAATAAAATTGTAATGACATTAAAAATCAAGTTTTTTATTTCCCCATATTAATTTCCTGGCTGCCCACAAAATATGAATATTAAGTTCAATCATTTTCCTATGACTGCTTTTTTTTCAGTCTTTTGAAGGGAGAACGGGAAACCTTTATAATTCTCTGGAGTATGGAAAAATGTCTCCTTCAACACTTGGGTTTCTACTGCTTAGCTGTGTCATTTGGTTGGAGTACAAACTCAATGATATGGTTCCAAAAGATGGCTATTTACCCTCAAGTTCTGAGCCTCTATGAATTTCACAGGTTTACTATATAGATTCTGATGATGATTATGGTTCTCCTTGGTTAATTAACGCTCTGCAACATTTAATTTTGCATTACATAAATACCAGTAAAGAGAGTGAAAAATAAAACTAGATGCAAATTTTATGCTCATCGCAATGCACAAATTAGGCCATAGAAAAATCCCTCTCTGGATTCAGAGTTTTCTTGTGCCAGCTAGAGCCTAGAAAAAAAGTTAAATTATTTTTCACCAATTCAACAGAGGTAAAAATGATCACATAAAAACCAGACTAAACAGAAACAAGTCAATGAGGCTGCTACACATAAAGCTTTATACAAATGAAGCACTGTCAAAACATTTCAAAATGTCAGAAATTCGTTTAGAAAATTTACAGTCTCTTTAAAAAAAAACACTCCTAGTATAAATTTGCCTTTCTGTAAATTTAGTCCCAACCTCTCATTATCACAAAAATGTCAGTCTCCTCAATTTCTAGAACTGTATCTATAATATTAATTTGCAGAGTACCCGCAGTCTGCCAGTGTCATTTCCCAAAGGTGGCCTACTTGATGGGAGTGTTGGAAGAAGACAGCCTAATTCTTAGAAGGACAAAACTGTGCACAATAACAATCAACCCTGCACAAGACAGCTTTTCAAAATCATTTTTAGACATGCATAAATCAGAGATGCATTTGTGTTAGCTAATCACTACTAATGAACTTGAGCTGAGAATTCAAACTTCAATATTTAGCTAAAATTCTGAAGTGCAGCATCTAAATTAAACCAATACTATTGCTTGGAAAGCGAAGATGAGGCATTTTTTACATTTTCTAGACACTCGGGGCTGGATGATATGACCACAGACTCAGCAGAAGGAAACACAGGGGCACCTGGGTGGCTCAGTCGTTAAGCGTCTGCCTTCAGCTCAGGTCACCATCCCAGGGTCCTGGGAGCAAGCCCCACATTGTGCTCCCTGCTCGGCGGGAGGCCTGCTTCTCCCTCTCCCACTCCCCCTGCTTGTGTTCCTGCTCTTGCTGTGTCTGTCAAATAAAATCTTTAAAAAAAAAAAAGAAGAAAGAAAGAAAGAAACACGAGTGTGAAAAATGATCCTTTCTGATACTGGAAATTCACAATAAAAGCATATTTTGGCTTTTTGTTAAGGATGAAGTTATGTTACCTATGTGAACATCATCGAGGGTTTTAGTGTTTTTAATTGTAGAAAAATGGGTAATGTGACTGCCATCTATCCCTTCTTTTTTTCTCCTCTAATGTCAGGGGATTTTTTTTAATATGTTGTAGGAAATAATGTCTTCTGAAACAAGAAAAAAAAAAACAAATAAAATTACAAAAGTATAGCTGCAACCAGAGGAGACTAAATCTGCCTCCATAATATTGGTTGGTGTTCTGATGTGGCAAAAACTGGCTACACTTGATCTTAGCCAAAAGGCCGGGAAGCGATATGTGGCAAGAACTGGCTTGTTGGTTCCAGAGGGTATCTTCACATGGAGGTTTGAAGAGTCCCCATTATGACTTCACAAGCCACAGGCTAGTGTTTGTCTAGCGCCAGTGCAGTTGATACCCACCCAGACTGTTTTGCCAACAGCATAATTTCACCTCTTAGCAGAGATGCCAAATGCTCTGTGACAGACTACAACTGCACTTTCAGCCACATCTACTTCATAATGAGCACATATAGTCACTGCCTCTCCCTCAGCAGAGAAAAATATGGCCTGAGCATAATTTTGTATTAATCAGAAGCACCGTTCCTGAGGACTAGTTAGCCAGAAACCTCTGGGGCAATTTGTATGCTCAAGACAATCATCTCAACTTATTGTGGGACTGGTAAATATTTATACTGAAGAATGAAAGATAGATGGCCAGTCTCCAGGGTATGGAAAAAATACTTAATAGTTATTCCAATCCAGCCAGGGGGGAAAAGAAAAAAAGCATAGAGGTAGGCAAACAGGGGTCTCTAGCCAACACAAAATGCTTAAAGACATCTTTCCTAAAAATAAGCAGATCTCAACAATAATTTTATAAAGAGTCAACTTGGTGAGATATTTCACAAATACCAATGTTCTGTTGAGATGAATAGAGAAGTTTTTAAATAAGTCTCAAAACAAATCATAAAAGTTCCCAGGGCAAATACCACTGGGAAAACAAGAAAGTAACAGTCCATCAAAAAGGCTCATAAAACTGATAAAAAGCCAATCGTACACCCACCGAAAAAATGATTTTCTTCGAACCAACTCATTTATTAGAACTACCCATCTCTCGGAGACTGAGTTTCTGAGCAAAACACTTGTTTGGAATCAGAGCAAGGCAAGCGCCACTAGTGGAAGGACTGGTTGAGTCGTTGGGAGCAGAAGGCATAAGCACGGGGAAAGAACAGGAATAAAAATCACTTGCGAACCTGGGGCAGCTCCATTAAGTGTTTTAAAAAATCGAAGCTATATACCTGATCTGTGGTTTTCATAAGTCCAATTAGAGTTTTAGCAAGATATATAATGTTAATGCATAACACCTTTTATCTGTAGAAAATTCTCACTTTCAAATTCTATGATCTCTTTCTATATGGGAGAAAGGCAACAAAAGCCCCCAACATTTTTCAATGTCTTTGAACATGTTCCTAAGTAATAAGTCTATTGTGATAAATAGTTAGATAGCCCACTATACCTGCATTGTCTTTAGTAAAGAACATCTAGATTGGTACAGCCTTCTGAGGGATTAAACATAGGTAGGTACATAGGTAGGTGGGTAGATATAGGTCAATATATGCATACACGTACACATGCACGGAAGTATAATCTTCTCAAGATAAATACATGTATATGTGTATGTAAAGAGATCTGTTTAGTAGTATTATTTGGTAACAGTGGAGTCACTGTCCATGAGGTAGATTTAAGACTGAGTCACATGAGGCATCCTCTCTTATAGGAACTCTACAAGAACTGGAATCATGCAGACTTGTGGCAGAGACATAATTTTATTTCTCCAAGGTTGGCATGGTTGAGGTCATAAAGAACATTAGCAGTCTCTTCCTGGGATGGGAGAGAAGAGAGGAGCCACTTTGGACAATAGTTCATATTTAGCCCTCAAACCAGTCTAAAGGTTTCCAGACTATAGCCATTCATTCCAAAAGTGGGGGTGGGGGGAGACATAAAATTATACCTCATCCAAACATTATGCTCAATCTATGTCTGCTAAAGTTCTAGGCATGACATATAAAGACGAACAAAACAAATATTTTCATAGTCTAATGGAGACAGGCAATTAAACTTAATTGTAATACAACCTAAGTGCTACATTAGAGCTACAGAAGTAAAGAAGAAAGGCCTTCTGCTAGGGAGGGTTTGGGCATTGGGTGGGAAGGCTCCCCAGGAGGCGCTCTCTAGAGTTGAATCTAGAAAGTCAAGTGGATGGGGAGAGAGAGAAACTACAGGAGCCTTAGATGAAGGGAAAAGGCACAGTGGCAAAAGAGAACACGATTCATTAGAAGCACAAGTGGTTCTGGGTGGATACGATTTTATTTCTTAGTATTTCTGAGGCACCACAATAGACATTGGAAATATCCAGAAGGGGGAAAAAAAAAAAAAAAGCTGTGTTCAGGAGACTGAAAGTTAAATCAGAGGCAGAATGGAACAAGCACTGGGTGCCATTCTAAGATATTCTGGCCTTCCATGTAGGTGATTAAAAAAAAAACAACATTGATAATAAAAATAAATAAAAAATTTAAAATTTAAAAAAATTTTAAAAAACACTGAAAAATTTTAGGCAAGGGAAAAATACAATCATAATTGCACTGGAAAGAGACATTTTGATGGCACATATGAAGACGATGACAACAGTTGATTATTTAAGGGCTACGTGGGTTACGTGGGTCTGTGCAAGAAGCCTAGAATTTAAGACTGTAAAATGTTATGCTTCGCGGGTTGGTTTTTAAAAGTAACCCAGAAGTTCTGTGCCAAGAGAGAAAACAAACTGCACAATCCTCAAGTTTTTAGATCAGAACTAAAGATTAAGGGAGGAGGGCAGAGTAGTAGCCTGGCTTCACCCAGCTGCATTTACTGTACCAAGAAAAACTACCTGAAGCGTCTCCTCAGTGGCAAAACCCCACTGCATCCTCAGGAGGAAGAGCACCACCTCCTCAGCCTATATAGGAGGGAAATGAAGTAAACGCTTCTGGAGAGAGTACACAAGGGTAGGCCTTCTGGGAGCTGAGACTCGAGACGCAAAAGGGAAGAATGAAGGAGGAAGAAGGGTTGGAGGTAGTGAGTGACTGGCTTGGGACAGTTATGAATGGAGAGCACACAACAGCTGATACCCTGCCATGTCAGTGAGCTCTACCTCCCGAAATGCCTCAGTGGGTAAAGTTGTTGAGTGAGACTAACGTAGATGTTGATGCTTTCCTGAGTGTCCTTATCTGGGAACCATATATTGAGGGCTGTGGTGAGGAAATGGACAAGCTGGGAACACCTAGAAGAAACGGTGTGGCAAGGAAGGAATTCCAGATTTCTGACTGGATAATAAGGCGGATGCTAGTCCCAGGAACCAAACTAAGGAAGGCAGAAGGACCACATTTGGAGGGCAAACTGCTTGCCTTTCTGGCCCTCAGTTTCTTCACATTCGTGGAACAAGGGCATTGTCCTGGTGCACCCTAACGTCCACGCCAGTGTTGGCTGTCTCTGAAAATAGGAATTCATCAAGAACATTCCATTTTCAACTAATGGATCTCACCCCCACAGCTCTCCTGGACCTATCAACATGCTTTCTCTTTTCCACTACCAAACCTGTGTCTGAATTCAGCAAAAAAAAAAAAAAAAAAAAGGGGGGAAGAAACTTCTGGAATAGGAACAATGAAGCCCAGTTCAAGGCCCTTAGGGGGTGCCAAGTTTTCTTTTTTTAAGAGGGAGGTCACACCACAGACCTTGTCAATCATGTTCCCTTATCATTAATAAAGGGAGGAAAATACTCTCTTACAACCCCACACCAGTCTTCTCAGAGGTAGAGAATTCTTTCACTATTAAACAGTCACAGAAAAGCATACATATTTGAAGGTGTTATTGTTGGATAGGTCAATATGCACAGTAAGATGCTGCTGATTAAATTCAGCCCCAGTTCACCGGTCTACAAAGAAATCCTACACATAAAAAAAAAAAAAAATTAACTTACTTTGGAGCTCCTCTTTTATAAAAAGATATAGATATTAAGACTGACAGCCATCTTGCACAGATTCCATAAATAAAATATTTTTATTTCAAAAAGTTTAACATTATATTTTTTTTATTACTTCTACCAAAGTGGAATGGAGGAAAATGTATAGTACAGTGTACTCTCATGGGGCTTATTTGAAGTCTTTTCTGGTAATGTTTTGGTAATAATGGATTTTATTTGCTCTCTCAAGAAGGCATTTTAGGTTTAATAAACCATAATCTATAAGACTTCAAAGTACTTAAAAAATATATATATATAAATATTACCTATAAACGGACAAACATAGTTGGCTGTCATATACTCAGGTTACCAATACCGATGTCAAGCATGCCTCTGACACACTTTTTGCCCAACTGATTGTTTTATTTCATAAAAAAAGTAATAGCTTCAGTGTTTTCTTCTTCAGTAAACACTGGGTGATATCTGGTTCAGTGCTTTTCAGCACAAAATTACGCCGAAGAAAGGCCAGTGTAATAGGTTTGACCTATTATTTTTACCTATTTCTTTCCAATTTCCACAACCTATTGTAGCATCCAGCATCTCTAATGCAGGGTAATTCATTTCTGACTCTACAATCAACCCCTAACTACACTGCGGTCATTCACTACATTTGATACCCCCATTTTTTTAACAACTTCTCCTTACATTTAGATTATGCTGTAGTTTAGACGGGGTATAGTATGCTCTAAATCTTCTGATCTTCAAAGAATGTGTTTACGAGCTTCAAGTGCAGTTTGAAAAGGAGGGGGAAAAGAAACTAAAAATGCTGTTTCAGCAGATGCCATCCTCTCAGTCTATTTATAAGAAACTAGCAGATGAAGCCTTGTCTCACATCACTATCCAGAGAGATGTCACATATAAATAGCACAGTCACTGTATCTGTTTTATATACCATATAATTGTATACTTGATCATGTTCAAATCCTTCTATTGCCTATAAAAAGGTGAACTCCACTAAATAGATTCCTACGTAAGAAACCCTATCATCTACGGATCACACTGAACCCAGAAAGCATCATGTGAAATGTCAATTACATACACACCCATTTGTGTTCTATATGAAAATAAAAATTTCAAGATTTTAGTCTTAAGAAATTGAGATGAATCACTTCATTATTGGGCTATTCTTGATGTTCAAATCTTGCTCAGCTCACAAAAACAAGAGTGAGACCTCAATGCTTTCAGTCAATTTTCATTAAACAGGCAATGTCCATTAGTGGGGCGGGGGTGAGTCTTCATTACTTCCTTTTTGGCTTGTTCCCACACCAGGACCCATTGCAGAATAACTGGTTAGTGCTTTGAAATCCACATGCTGTGTGATACGGGCTCTGGTCATTTCCAAGAAGCCATAAGGGCTAACTGCTTCAAATTATATAGTGCTCCCCTTTATACACCTCAACCCTGTGTACCCACTGCATTAGGTAATTTGGTTTTAAATTTTGACCAAAGTGATTTGATTTAAAAAGCAAGTAGTCCAGGAGCATCTAAAGTAAAAAGAAGCTCCTGCCCCACATTCCATACTTTTCTCCACCTCTCTCTTCAGCTTCTTCCAGCAATAAATGAAAACCATTAATACGGGAATAATAACAGTGCAAGCAGTTCAGAGTAAGGGGTAAATGAGTTTATACATATAAATACTTGGAGCAGTGTCAGGAGCATAGTATCTACTATATAAGTGTAATCTTGTGATGATCATTACTTTTACATTATCAGGACCAACAATATCAAGAAATATAACAGTTATATTCTGTCCTATAACTAGGATTAATTCCTTGCCTACAGATCAACTCCAGAAATTGAACACTTTCTAGTACAGTGTACTCTAGGAAAGGACACTTATTAGAACAGTGGGGAGGAAGCACCCGGGTGGCTCAGTCGGTTAAGCATCTGGCTTCAGTTCAAGTCATGATCCCAGGGTCCAGGGATCGAGTCTCACATCGGGCTCCCTGCTCAGTGGGGAGTCTGCAGCTCCCTCTCTCTCTGCAGCTCCCCCTGCTTGTGCTCTCTCTCTCTCTCTCTCAAAATAAATAAATAAAATCTTTGAAAAAAAAAAAAAGAACCATGGGGAAACTGTTTACTTCTCCATTCCAACAGCATACTTATTATGACCTGGACACTCTTCTAGAAACTGGAGACAGAGTGGTCAATCAGACTAACACAGTGCTTATGTTCTAGTAAGAATAAATAAACCAACAAATAAACAATACAATCTTAAATAGAAATTGGTATTATGGTTCCCCTATTGTGCTCTGTGACTTTTGAAGGAAAACATTCAAAGAATGATTCTTTTTTAAGTCTATGATTGCTCAAAATCTGCCAACATTTTAGTGTGCTTCACATTTACACAAGGCTTCCTCATATTGGTTTCCTTTCTTTCTTCTTGTTGGATGTATAATTTCTCACCTTGTCCCTAATATCATCCAGTTTACCCATTCTTTCTGTTGATTGAAAATTTTTCCATCTTCTCGAAGCACAATATGTCCTAATCTAACTTGGGCTGTTGTTTCATATTTGAACCATGATTTTCTCATTAAATTTTTTTCTTAGAATTTCAAATTTAATTTTATGGTCTATTTCTTATTATATTCTCAAATATTTTTCTTATGTTCCTTGTACTCTTTAGTATATTGAATCCATTGTTTTCCCAGAACCGCCCTCCTTCAGATCTTCTTTTCTCTTCTCCCATCTGATCTCCTGGGGTGTGCTACAGAAATGTCATCCTTTAATTTTTTCACCTCCCTTGGATGCATTGCTTTTTGAAACCCACACCTTTTTTAAAAAAAGATTTTATTTAGAGAGAGAGAGAGAGAGTTGGGGGGGGAGAGCAGAAGGAGAGGGGGAGAGAGAATCTTTAGCATGGAGCCTGACAAGGGGCTCGATCCCATGACCCTGAAATCATGACCTGAACAAAATCAAGAGTCGGATTTCAACCAACTGAGCCACCCAGGTGCCCCAAAACCCATACCTTTTAAAAAAAGTCTCACCTTCTTTTTGCTGATGTGCATCATCAAGTAACTTCCTAAGAGTACATGTCTGAAAACGACTTCATCCTGGCTTCCTGATTGATAATTTATCAGAATATAGAATTTTGACCAAAAATCTTTTCTTTCAGATTTGAAAGTGAATGTTCCATTGACTTCTAGGATCCAGTGTGCTAATGAGCAGTGGGAAGAAAATTGGATATGTTTTCTTTTAGGTAATAAGTTTAATTCTCTCTGTTAACCTTGATGCCTAAAATTTTTAAATGTCATTGTTCCTCTACTCAGCCCTATTTGCAATGTGAAAATCTGTGACAAGCTTTAACTCTGGAACCTTTCTTATATTATACGAAATGGATTCCCATCAATTATTTTTCCTGAAATTCTTCTTAGCTGAACACTGGATATTTCAGATTGAATTCTATGTCCTTTACCTTTATCTCATGTTTCTTGTCTTTTCATTCTCTATTCTTACAGGCCTCCTAAAATGTAACTTCCAAATCGCCTACTGTATTTTGTATATTAATAATATATATATTTTTTATTTTCAGGAGCTCTTTCGCATTCTCTGATTATTCACTTTCACAGTATATTCTTACTTTTATGGGTGTAACATCTTAAATCTCTGTGAGGAGACCAATTATAACTTTTTCATTTTCCACATGTTCTGAACTCTAAATTACCTGCTTCCTGTAGGGTCCGTTTTCTTATAATTTTCGTAGGTCTTTCTCTAATTTGAAGACCTTCCTCAGCTATCTTGGGCTTCTCTGTTGTTCATTTATAATAACAATGGGGCCTCTGTGTTCATGGGTAAGCCTCGCCAACTGGAAAACTCCACTTTAGGGTGAGCCTGTGAGGAACAGTCACTGAGCCAATGGCTCCCCAAGTCCTACCACGTGGAAAGCTTTACTTTGTGGCAAAACCACCCCTCCATTTGTTTTCTGGGTTATCTCCCTCCCAAAAAAAAAGTGTGTTCAATTTTTTGTTAAGTTCACTCTCTATTTTCATCTACCTAGTAATAAGCATTGGAGAAAAGCGGGTGGTGGTGAAAGGATTAATTAATCTACTTAATGGTCCCTGTTTGCGGCTTCATTGCTCATTTCCAACCCCTTCTTCTGATGGCCTTTAAGGCTATATAGTCTTGCTAACGTTCTTTAGTTCAAACCACTGCGGCTTCCACTGCTGTAGAGGCCACATATATCATATTTCAAACCAGGAAAGGCCTCAGAATTCTGAACCACCCAGCCATACAGATGCTTTCTTAAGATTCTCAAGAAGCTTCATTAACGTCACCCAGCTACAGGCAGCACTGGTCTGAAACACTTGCAAGGTCTTTCAATGGAGTCAATACATTTTTATTGAAGTGCCATTCGTGGTAAGCCAACTCCTCTGCTTAAGAAATGTGAATAACATTAGAATGCCCAAGGAGCCCACTAGGAGCTAATACCGGTCAAACAGGAGCCAAATTAGAAAAAGAGAGAGAGGAAAGAAAAAACAAGACTAGAAGTTAGGAGACCTGGATGTGGATCCTCATTCCATCTCTAATCAGCTATGAGACCTTAAATAAGTTGATTCACCTTTCTGGACCTTATCTGTAAAATAAGAACTTCATATGAGAATAAACAGCTTAATGAAATCCTAAGTCACGGTCTGAGATTTTTGTCAGAATATGGTTAAAATTTATGTATATATTAAACCTACAAAATGCTCTTGTTTTATATACCAACGGTGGAGGAGGAAAGAAATCAAATTGTTATACAACGAATGGAGTGTACTGAGACAGAAGAAGCAGCTGGAACTGAAAACAGACATCAGTCCCTTGACACAGCGGAGTATATACTGAATGAATGAACAAGTGGCAAGAAATATATATTTAGAGCAGTGAAACTCTTAAAAGATGAATGTTGCTGACGTTTGTAAAGAGTAAAAAGTCATGACATCATAACAGAGTGTCCCCCGGTGAGTTCACTGTTAAAAGTGTTATTCCTCCCGAAGACAGGTTGGAGATTTCCAATAACATCTGTCTGTGCCTCGGACCGTCAAAGGAATTTATTGTGCATTTACACAAGCAAGAAAGAAAAATTAGAAGAGAGACCAAGCCTCATACTTTTTAACATGAGAAGTATCCCCAGCAGAGTTACTGGGGAAACAAAAGTTCCCCTTAAATAATTCAAGGGTCTTTTCATCAGCTGTATCAAACTGTCAATAGCAGTTCTCTGTTCCCTGGCATATCATGAACTCACTACAGCAAAAATATATCAAACAAAAGAAGGCAAAGACTTCATCTAGCATGATAAATCTCTTTGCATTCAGACATTCTCTTTATTTCAGAAAACAAATGTTGACAGTTCCTACCAACACTTATTCTGGTGGTTTCCACCCCAAACAGTCATGAGGAATCAGAATTGTCAAATCCGGGGTGCATGGGTGGTGCTGTCGGTTAAGCGACTGACTCATGGTTTCAGCTCAGGTCGTGATCTCAGGGTTGTGACATTGAGTCCCATTCAGTGTGGGGTCGGCTTGAGATTCTCTCTCCCTTTCCCTCTGCCCCTCCCGCTCATGCTCTCTCACTCTCTCTCTCTCCCAAGTAAATAAATAAATCGTAGGGGGGAAAAAAGTATGGTCAAATCCTCTTAATTTAATTCAATAATTAAGCATCCTCATGTGTTCAGTGGTACATAAGCCCATCTGGGATGGGGGCAAAGCAGAGATGGTTGGGAAGGATGGAAGTAAGAGAAGTGATAGCACTTTCCCTGCATCCAGGAAATAGAAAATTCCTTTAAGACAAGGAAGACAAAATATTGAAGAGGCTAAACAATGAAAACAGCTGATAATGGCATTCAGCAACGAGGAAGCAACCTCAGTGAATTACACGAACAGCAAGGAACTGTGGATAGAGAGGGAAGGGATCAGTGTAGACTGGGGGAATCAGGACAATCTCCAGGAAGGAGCGAAAATTAAGGTCATGCAGAATGGCCCAGATTTAGAAATGCGTGAAGGAGTGAGAAGGAATCTTGAGTTGGTAAACTCAGCACTCGACTAGCGTTCAACAAGCCAAACTAAGAATAGGTTAGTAAAGGGACAAAGATGGAATGAACCACAGGTATCGTAAGTTGTTTGAGGAACATTCTGATGACATATTTGGTAACTACCATGGCCTTCTAGACCACTGCCCTGAGGTCTATCTCCACAGTAAATCTGTGAGGATAATAGGAAGGGTTAAAAGACAAAAGTGGAAAAGAAAAGGCGGCCTTTATTACCCCCCTTTAATATTCTCCACTTGGAACTTTATCAATAAATATATTTGAGTGTTTGCTTTTGCTACAAGTTTGTGTGAGTCTGCTCAGGCTGCCACAACAAAATAGGACAGACTGGGGGCTTACACTACAGAAACTTATTTTGTCACAGTTCTGGGGGTTGGAAGTCCAAAATCAACTTACGGGCACCCTGGTTTCTCCTGAGGCTTCTCTCCTTGGCTTGCAGATGGCCGCCTTCTTGCTGTGTCCTCAGATGGTCCTTCCCCTGTGCACATATCCATTGTATCCCTGTGTGTGTCCAAATGTCCTCTTCGTAGAAGGACACCAGTCTGATGGAATTAAGACCCATCCTAGAGGCTCATTTTGCCTTAATAAGCTCTTTAAAGATCCTATCTCCAAATATGTCACATTCTAAGGTACTGGGGGTGATGGCTCCAACATATGAATTTAAGGAAAAATAACTCAGCCAATAATATGTATTTTATGTTTTTTAATCATAAGAGAATGACACTGAAAACTATATACAGTAAACACAACATGATATAGTGGACATTGCTGTAAATGTGAAATGTGATTTAAAAATACAGATTTAGGGGCACCTGGGTGACTGAGTCGGTTAAGCGTCTGCCTTCGGCTCAGGTCATGACCCCAGGGTCCTGGGATTGAGTCCTGCATCAAGCTCCCTGCTCATGGGGAGCCTGCTTCTCCCTCTCCTCCCCACTCATGCTCTCTCTCTCCCCACCCTCTCTCTCTCCCTCTCCATCTCTTTCTCTCAAATAAATAAATAAAAGCTTTAAGAAAATAAAAAAAAAAATACAGACTTATATAAAAGTACAAATAAATACATTACAATTTGAACAACTAAACTCCAAAATCTTGCAAGACAGGGGAGTCACAAACTTAGACCAGGAGATGATAATATCAACCTTCTACTTCCCTTCCACTGGACTGATCAAATATCTCATAAGATAATTTGGTGGTAAGGCTTTTTGATAAAAACAAAGGACTTTGTCCTAGAGAAATTGTAAAGCAGAGTAATGTAGTAGGAAGAGCCATGGATTAGGATTTGGGTGTTCTGGATTCTAGCTTAAGGCAGAAGAAGAGGTATCCAAAGAGACTGAGGATAAAGGAATTAGGAAAGAACACTGTAGCAGCCAAAGAGATTCAAGATTGGAAGAAGAGGTCAACTCAGAGCCCCTTCCTATGAACAGATCAGCCAAACAAGACCTGAGAAGACACTTCAGAATTCACTCCACCTTCACAAGAGCAATGCCAGGAAAGTTGAGACAGTTAAAGACAGATTTAGTGGATCGGGAAATGAATGAGAAATAAAGTGTAGAGAATTCATGATTTTTTTAAGTCTGACCACTGGAGAATTTCATGGTGGCTTAGGGGAAGACCAAACAAAGGAGGTTTTCCTTCCTTCTTTTCTTTTTCTTCTCTCTCTCTCTCTTTTGTGATAAAACTAGAGCTTGTTTACAGGTTTAAAGAAAGGACCCTGCTTAGAAGTAGGACTGAGGGAACTAGGGAATGAGGGAATTCTCCAATGGTTCCCTTAAGCAATGTCTGAGAACCCCCTAGCACTGTGTTTGTCACTTCCTGTCCTCAAGGGGTTCTAGATTAATGGGGATAGAGACAGTTACCCTAAGTTATTTGTTTTCATGGCTGTATGTCCGACTGAAGAGGACCCACAAGGAAAGGAGCACTGATGAGTCCTCAGGAGTCTGAGAAGGCCTTTCCTTTCAAAGAAGGAAAGTTGGAGCTGAGGCTTGCAGGATGGGCAGTGTGTCAGGTCAACAGGAGAGATGAGGCATTTCATGTAGAAGCGTCTATGCAAAACCAGAATCATGAAGAATACAGATAAGACTCCAGAGGGAGCTTCACCTAGAAAAGGAATGAGACGCTTCCATAATTCATAGAAGAAAAAACATAAAACATGCAAAACAATATGGTCAAGTTTGGGGAAAATGGAGGGGAATGAGGGGACGTTATGGCTAAGGGACCCCATTTTTGCCATTTTCTTCTTAAACCACATGAGCTATTGCTCAAATATAACCAGTCACATTGTGAATGTTCACTTTTAAAACTGCCGAAGTGCTTCAAGGGGCAGTTTAGCATCAAGTACTGACACCCTTTGAAGAAAGGAAATAAGAGGGTAGGTTTGAGAATTTACCTAGAGCGAAAGGCAAAAAATTCAAATCAGGCAGACAACAAGGGTGTGGTCTGTCAAGACAAACAGCTCAGTTGTACGTACAAACAGGTATTATTTGATCAAGCAAGAAGGCATCAAAACGAGATTCTTTCAATCAACCTCCTCATAATTTACGATGAGAATTAGTCAAGGCATAAACAATCTCACAGGAAATATTAAACATGAACCAAAAATACTGGTGTACAAATTGGAGTATGAGAAGTACATGTGCAGTCCCCATAAAGACAATCAAAGTAGAGTTAATCCTATCTAGGGATCAGATCACCGCCCAAAAAGCAAACAAAACCAAAACAAGAGAACTCCAAAGAAAGTGTGAGAAGCTTGGGGAGAAAATCATGGATTTCTGTAGAGCTGGCAAGGTCAAGACCTGGCAAGATTAGAGGAAAGCCACCAGCAGCAAAAAGGGATTGTGATATGGATGCATCTGTTACACGCCTGGCACCCTTCAGAATAGTCAGTCTTCAAGGCTGTGAACCTGACCTGTATTAGGAAGTCAATCAGTCATCTGACTGGAGAGCAAGGGTGCTTGAGAAAGCCATCTGGACACCTAAGCCCAAGGCTGAGGCAGCCACTGCTCAAGGAAGGCAGAGAGCTGAAGCAATCAGGTGATAATGAGGGCTGACATGCAGCAAAATAAGAAGAAAACACCTGGGTGGTGTATGAGTTTGCTAGAGCTGCCATACGAAGTCCCACAGTCTGAGTAGCTTAAACAATAAGAATTTACTTTCCCACACTTGAAGAGGTGGAAAGGCCAAGTTCAAGGCATTGGTAGGGTTGGTTTCTTCTGAGACCTCTCTCCTTGGCTTTGCAGATGGATACCTTCAACCTGTACCTTCACGTCCTCTTCCCTCTGTGGATGTCTGTGTGTTCAAATTTTCCCTTCTTTCAAGGACACCAGTCATATTGGATAAGGCCCACCCTAATGACTTCATTTTAATTTAATCACTTCTTTAAAGACTATCTTCAAATACAGTCATGCTCTGAAGCACCTGATGTTAGAACTTCAACATATGACCTGGGAGGGGGAGGAATGACGCAGCCCATAACGGTTGGTAATCATAGGATTCTTTGAAAAATTCACCAGGTAATCTTTCTGGTCAAAATGTAGTCATAGGCATACTCGCCTAGCCTTGAAAAATACAGCAGTATTCAGATGACCTTCTCCACCCTATAAAGATATCACCCTCGCTCAGGTGAGGACCCAGAACACCAAGTACAACTTTTGTTATAGGCTCTTTTTTATCAGAGCTGAGACCTTTACTATTACCCAATCATTTTACCTCAAATAAAAACACAGAACAGAAAATCAGTGGGAAATGCTTTTTAAAAAAGGAACAAATTTAAATAATCTGCAGCTTTGGCTAGTCCCCAGCTTCATTTTTCTCATTTACTATTTGTTAGCTAAATAAGCCTACTTAGGATTTAAAGTCAAAAAGAGGAGGGAAAATTGCCATGTTCTCTTCACTTATGATTTTCAATATTTTAAAAAGAGCTTAAAGACCTTTTATTTTATACAATTGCCCATAATTGTCTTTGTAGTTTTATTGGTATTAATTTCATACAGCTCATTTAGAATGTCAAAGCACATATGCAACATAGTAATAAAGTCATTATCACTGCATAGAGATATAATAAGTAATTTTGATTCTCTCATTTTTGTCCTCTCACTTTCTTCTCATTTCTGCCCACATTTTATAAGAATGAAGATGAGTTTGCTGACCTTTTGTGAAAGAACATCTACCATGAAGAAACTGATGATTTCATCCTGATTGAGGCCTGGAAAACTTTTATTTTCTAGCTCCATTAGCTTTTTCAGAATAACTCTGATTATAATATTACTGCATTACAAATAAACTTTTAAATTCAGAAGAGAATGCTAATGCTACAAAACAGTAAATAATTCAAATAATATGGAGCCCCTTTTAGCCAATGAACCATAATTCAGTATAATGCTTTTTTTCCTTTATTAACAGTATACTAGAGAAGATATTATTTAAAAGGAAAGAACAGAGGGATAAGAGAAAAAATAAAATTTCTCATTTTTTGTTAAAGATGAGATGACATACATCATTAAATATAATACAATAAAGTTTCTCAGAATTAGGTCATCAATTTAAAATATGTAGTAAATGTAATCTATGCCCACTAAGGCAATTTGCATATTTCTACAGGCTTCATTAGCCACAATTTTGAAGGACTTTGTGAATCTATTAATTCTTACATAAGAGAGCACACTATTAGGCCCAAGGTAGGGATAACGTAGGGTAGGTATCGTTTTGACAAATGTTTACGTTCCAAACGTAAAGGAAAAAAAGGCAAAACAAAATAGAAGATCCTATTTTTAGGCCATGTGCTGGGGAGGGGGTAGAGCAACACCCCCTTCTGGGTAGCATGACTAGAACCTGGAATCTTCAGAGGGAAAAAAACCCCACTAATTTCAAAGCATGTACCATGGAGGGATGAAGTAGGATGAGTGACATGTACTTAGTGCCGACCACGCCTTTGTTCTGGGAAAGACACAAGCGTCGACCACTGAGTTATGCAAATATAAAACAAAGAACATACTGTACAGTGGAAAGTTTGAGAAGCTGGAGCTTTGAGGAACTAAGTTGGTCTGCGGGAGATGATTATGTAATAGGCAAGACTTGCATCTCCGAACATGATCTTCTAATTGGAGAAATATTGCATGCCAACCATTGCTCGTTCTTGTGGGCAAGTGTATGTTTTATTTAAGCTGTCTGCTCATAGGTAAGCAGAGCCTGAAAACATTCAGATGACAGAAGATCTTTGAAAAAGAACTAGACCAGGCTTGACAAAGTGCAGCCTACAAGTCCAACCTAGGATGGTGTATAAAAATGAAATCCACAGACACCCAGAAATGTCTAAATTAAAGGACTTGTCTTTTGTCCTTGTAATTTAGAAGGGAGAACACATGAGAAAGAGGTGTAGTATTTTAAGACTACAGCTTTCTAGAGAGTGACTGTGTTTTTTGGGGAAAAATTAAAGCCACAGCCCTATGAATAGAGGGTAGGATCTAAAGGAACTGGACATTCTCACTCTCAGTCACCTTGGAGACTGAGACAGCAAGACCTGGAGGGTGGGACTAAGCTGGGAAGAGGAAAATTCTCTTGATATTGTTTTCTTGGGCCTGGACCCGAAGGAATCTATCTCAAGGGCAGACATAAAGAGTGGAGGAAATATGCCTCTGAAAGATGAAAATGGGCAGGGTAGTGCTGGCAAAAGCACAACCTCTGGTCAAGCAGGGAAACCTTATTTGCCTGAGCAGGGAAGCAGCTCAGCTGGAAGGGCTGAAGAAGGTTCTAACCTATGAGTGGAGCCAGAGTTAGTGGCCAATGGCAAGTTGGTCTGGGTAGTGCGTTCCCCCCGGGGCCATCTCTGAGCTTGTGCTGTAGGTAATAACTGCAAGTCTGAGGTGGTAAAGAGAAGAGTAGGGCCCTCTGAGACTAGCACAGAGGGCAGGTGCCACCACAAGCAGATACTTGGGGTGGAGGCTGCCATCACGGCAACGGTGAAGTCAGCTGTCTGCAGTGGGGCAAAGGGCCAGCCAGGGCCCAGTCTGCCATCAGAAGTTCTCGGAGGCACTGTCCTGGAAACAATATTAGCCAAAGGAGGTGACCTTGAAGAACCCAGAAGGGAGAGAGGTCGCCTAGTAGCTGGATTTGAACTTAACTTCAGTGTGACACCCTTTGTATTCTCCATGCTGGTGAGACCCGGGAGACATCTGCATTCCATTTAAAATAAACTCCTCTGAAGCCAGAAATTAGGGTTATTCCAATTTCATAGATGGGAAATTTAAAGACTGGGAGATTTCCTCAAACTAAAAAGGGTAATACCCCAAATTAGAGCCCAAAGCTGCTAACATCCACAGCGACGCAAAGACACTGGCGGCAATGTTGTCTCAGAGAGAGAGAGAGGGCATACCCAGCAGGCACACCACATCAAATTGCGGAAGCATAGTGATCAACGCCAATTTGGATTCTATGAATGAGCCCCGAGATTTTACCATGCCTTTCTGTCAGGGTTTGTTATCTACTAAGGGGTTTAAATTGACAATAGAAAAATATTTCTGTGAAATCCAGTAATGCACAGTGGTTAACCATAGCTGAATTTTATAAACTATGATTTGTCAAATAATTTGTGCTTTTCCCCAAACACAAGCCCTGCATTATTCTGACAGCAAAAAGAGTCTACCTAGTCCCTATAATTTTCCACTGAACCTACAGCATATCTCTGCTTTATCTGGATTCTTTGAGGGTTAGGAATTTCAGCCCCCAAACCACTTTGTGATAGAAAATGTAAAGTCTTCGAGCTAAAGAGGACTGGAAATATCATTTCCCTGGACTTCAAATGGTACCATATATACCAGTTCAGGTTGAGCAGAGAACAATGTACTCTTTAGACACATCTAAGAAATGAAATTTTACAGGAAAGTAAGTAACAATCAAATTAACAATTACTGAGTGGCAAGTTCCCATCTCAACCTGCTCAATTGATGTCAGTAACTCTGCGAAAATGGCTTCCAGTAGCTCATTCAGTCCTTAAAAATAATGAGGCCAGTAGTGTTATCATAGGGGTTAAGTTCATTGTCTAAGATCACACAGCTGAATGGTAGAGTTGGTATTTAAAACCAACGTATCTACCTCCGCCATCGCTATTCTTTTTTACAATATCATGTTTCTTCCAACTGTAACCTTTCTGGTATTTAGCCATTGTTTCCAACAGGAAATTTTTATCCCATTCTAAACCTCATTCATTTAAGCCTGTTTACTTGAAATCTGTTCTTGTAAAGTTTGGAAACAGCTGGTCACTGTCCTCGGTTTAAGAACTCCCTCACATACAGAACTTGGAGATAATTAAATCCTCCATCAGCGATTTCTTCTTTTGGCTGAATAAGCCCTTTTCGACGTTTCCTTAAAAAGATTTCTGTACCCTTAAATATCCTGCAGCATCCCCATATTGTGTTGACTTTTACAGCTGGAATACTGGCACACGGGTTTTGGGGGAGTCATTTTTAACCCCAAGGACCGACCCTTCCCCCACTCCCGTCATGTTCTTTAACCAACTGTCTTCTATTTAATGCTTAAGCAGCTTGGTTCCCCCGACTGAGCATTTTGTCCTCATTGAGTTTCATGATGTTTTCCGGGGCCATTTTCTCCAATGTGCCAAGAAGCTGCTCTGTTTGTCAAGGAGCAGTGCAGATCATTTGCCATCCTGATAAAATCCTTTGCCTCTTCTGTTACAGTGTATGTATCTACTCGAGAGGCACCTGTTATATGCTAAATTGTGCTCCCCCAATCCATATGTTAAAGCCCTAACCACCAGTTCCTCACAATGTGACTGTGTTTGGAATTAGGGCATTTAAAGGTAATTAAGTCTAAATGAAGTCATTGGGGTGGGCTCTAAACCAATGGGACTGGTGTCCCTATAAAAAGGGATTAGAACACAGACATATGCACAGAATTAAGACCTTGTGAAGACACAATAAAAAGACCAGTCACCTATAGGTCAAGGAGAGAGGCCTCAAAAGAAACCAATCCTGCCAACACCTTGATCTCAGCCTTCTGGCCTCCAGAATGGTGAGAAAATCAGTCTCTGCTGTTGAAGTCGCCCAGTCTGTGGTACTTATTATGGCAGCACTGGGAAACCAGCACAACTCCCCAAAAGTCTCATTTCACAAACTATATTATTAATTATGTAAAGAATTCCACACATACTGAAAATCCCCTACCCTGAAAAGGTCACATCCCTTCTGTGGGATTCATGCCAAAAAGACATCAACTCTATCCAGAAGTAGGTGTGAGACAATCCTAAATCGTGAGGCATTCTTCAAAATAACTGACCAGTACTCTTCCACGTGTCAAAGGCATGAAGGCAAGAAAAGACCAAGAACTGTCACAGAATGGAAGAAACTAAGCAAATATGAAAACTAAATGCAGTGGGAGATCCCGAATTGAATCCTGGGACAGGAACAGAGCCTTAGTGGAAAACTGGTGAATTCATAAGAAAGTCTATTCTTAATTAATAGCCGTGTACCAATGCTGATCTCTTCATTTTGATGAAAGTATTACTGTTATGCAAAATGTTGACATTAGGGAAAGCTGGGCAAAGGGTCCATGGAAACTCTTAGTTCTACCTTTGCAATACTTTGGGAAACCCAAGACTGTTTCCAAACAAAAACTAAATAATAAATACCTAGCAATAAATAACAGATCATAATATAAATGAATATTACAAATATTCTCTGTTCTAAATATATATATTATAAAACAATAGATAATATAATAAAAATGTAAATAAATAAAATAAATGAACCAATAAATAACCACTAGAAGAGAAAAACCACATATTTAAACACTGGCGTATCCTCTGAAATAAACTATTAAAGAAAGCAGGAGAGAAGGAAGGAGCTACTATTCATTGAGATCTACTGGATGATAGACCCAAGCACTTAATCCTCACAACACTGTCATCCATAAAATGTGACAGCTGATGAGACAAGCTCAAAAATATTTAAGTAACTCATTCAAGGTCACATAACAAATATGATGCCTGAATTTCAGACTTAAGTCCATTTAAATCCAATGCACACGCTCGTTCTACTGGCCTCTCCACCAACTAAACATTCATCCAATTATATCTGTTCTGCCTTTGAGGCTCCCATTCTTGGCTGCACACTGGAATCACCTGAAGAGCTTTAAAAATTCAGGAGGCCCTGATCCCACCCCAGTCAAGACCCTGATGTCATTGTTTTAGGGTTCAACCTGATCTCAGGATTTTAAAAAATCTCCCCAGAGGATTCAATATGTAGAGAACTCTACCAGCTTATCAGTGTTAGAGTCCCACAGAACAGAACTAAAACCTTCCTAAGGACAGGACAATCATATCTCTCATTTGTTTGGGAGTAAGCACATATCATCAAATCAATTAAATCTGACTTGTGCAACATTTTCTTTATGGGAACAACAAGAGAAGTAGAAATTCTTCCGAAGACACATGGAGAACAGGGACCAGCTTTAGAAGGGCTGCCCTCAGCCAATTGCATGTGTGCCAAGAATTTAGAGGCAGTTGACTTAAGAGATAAATCTCAAAACTCTTTCGAGACAGAGAGGAATCTAGGAGCAATCTTTTGACTAGTAGAAGTCGAATGACTTACTGTCTTTGATTTTAATTTCCTCTGGTCCCTTTAAAATGGCAAAGGGAAACTATCAAGCTATGTAAAACTCTAATTGAAAATAAACATTTTCCTACTTTTGAGTGGAATTAAAGCTGGGAGAAAACTGAATAGCTTCAAGGTGAGGAATGAAACAGAAAGCACCATCAAGAAAGGCTGCGATGTGGGGATTGGGAAACCATTCTGCCTGCTGAGTTGTGAGCCAGGCAAGCACTTACAGACAATTACAACCCTAGAAAACAAATAAAAAGTGTGTAAGTAGGCACTTTGATACTTCTTCCTAATTATAGGGTTTATGAGCTGGAGTCTAAAAACACAAATAGAGGCAATGCAAACAATAGTAACCCTGAAATGAAGTTATGAACTTATTAGCTTTACATAATTACACAGCTGTGACAGGTTGACAAGCTCCCTGCCTGAGGGACAGCGCCTCCTCACTGTTGGGCCTTGGAGTGAGGGGGCCACCTTTGTATTTTAGCTTTTGAAAAAATACAATTTAGGGTGAATCATACAGAACTGTCAATATTTGTCCTACAAAAATGGCAATTCCATATTTTGAGTTACAATATGAAGATCTCCTTCATCTCCCTTGGGTTTCTCAGGGGCAGACTTCTTTTTCTAGAGCCTTTGAAACATCCATAGCACCAACCGCAAAGCTGTGAATAATAGAGCAAGCTCAGGAAAGGCATATACAATAAAAGAATAGAACTCACCTACCTATAGAGAAAAGCTATATTTTCTAATATCTAACAAATTGAGAAGCCCCGGAAACCACCATTTGTGATATATATACCAAATAACATTACATTCTGGTAATTGGCCCAGATACCAAATTGCACCTGCAAATCGGCTGTCTGGGGTTTTTAGAGAATGCTTATTTACTGTCCCTCCCAATTTGTTTGTAGAGGGCTTTGGAAACTCAATGGGGTTAGAGGTCCCCAACTGTATTTACACACACACGCGTGTGTGTGTACACACGTAAAGAGCGATTTTACATACGCATGATTTACAAATGCTAATGATTGATCTTTCATTTTTTTAGATATAAGAAAAAAACTAGGAAAAAAGAGCAAGCCCCAGGAAAGGCACAAACCAATTCTTAACTGACTTTTTTTTTTTTTTTTTTTTAGTAATGAAAACCTGTGTGTGAATTCCTATGGCACACATTTTGTCTTTGAAAAGCCAAATATGGACTCGGCAGATCTTTCTCATATATGCCAAAGAGAGATTTCTATAGGAAGTTTCACTCAAAAGAAGAACAGCAAAGTTCTTCCAGGCTGCGGGCAGCAAACTGCAGGATATAGTATTAAAAGCTCCCATTTATTTGGTGCTTGCCATGTTTGCTGTTCTAGTGCTTTAAACATATTAGCTATTTAATCCTCTCAATGATCTTAACAGGCTGGTACCATGTTTATTCCATTTGGCCGAGAAACAAGAGGCTTCAGTAGGTCCTTTACCAAAGACACATGCTTCTTAAAAGGCAGAGCCTGACCTCTGTCTTCTGTGGGCTCTCCCACCAGAGCAGGTGCTCAGACCCGCCACTCGCCTGCCTCACGTGGGTAGCTCACACCAGCCAAACGACAATGCAACCACAATAATATTCCAGAATTACATAACCCACTTGTGCATTATTTTGATTTGTAGAGTAGGTTATTAGCAGCAATCTTGCGTATTGCTCAATGAAAACAAAGTGAGAGGCATCATCTTCCGGACAGGCATATATTATAAGTTTGTTTTATTATGTTTATCACTGCAGGGTTTATTTCAAATTCATTGTGGAAAAGAATGTTTGTCAAAAGAACATGAGGGTGTGCCCATTGAATGTGTACTGTATTACTAAATGGAATGCTAGCAAATAATGTTAGAGAGTATCATTCTCTTAATTTATTAAACAATTTTATTGTTTTGTGTTTGGAAACCAATTAATCGAAAGCATTTACAGGTATAATTACTAAACAAGAATTGGTTGAACTCCGTTTTATCAAAATAAGAGTACAAATTGAATATAAATCAAAATGTCTTAATTTTAATTGGAAAGATTCCACTGCCAGAATTCATTGGTCAGAGAATGTCAACGGTGGGAAAAAATTTATCTTTAATAAATGTGGTCATTGTAATTGAATTTCATAATACTGATCTCGCTGGAGAACGATGATGCTTTGTAGGAAACAGACCCATGTGATATGAACATGACTGTCCCTGCGGTAGTTTTGAATCCAGTCTTCATGAAGTGTAAAATTGGAATAACAGGCTTAGAGTACTTAATGCATGTGAATAATTTGGATTATTGCAGCCAAGATACTGTCACATGTTTGGGGAATGAAGTAAGTCTGTGTTACTGTGCAGTACTACAGAGTAGCCTCCTAATTGGCCTCCTTAACTTCACGTTATTCACCCCCTGTAGTCTATTCTCGACACAGCAGCCAGTCAAACGTATGTCAGATTCGTCTTCTGAAGTGTACCATTGTAGGGGAGAATAAAATATAAAATCCTTACAGTGGCCAACAAGATCCAGCCTTCATTCTGCTCCAGTCATAATGGCTTCACACTTGCCACGTGGGCCCCCATCAAAGAGCCTTTGCACTTGCTGTTCCTTCTGCCTGCGGTGCTTTCCTGAAGAATTTCAAATGGCTGGTACTCTCACTTCATCCAGGTGCTCAGATGTCACGTCCCCAGAGGCCTCGGCCATCCACCGCATCTCAGACTCACCCTTATCCCACCCCTGGAGCATTCTCTCCAGGCAACTGACCCATTTTATTTCTCACTTGCTTTTCATTCCCTGAGAGCATGTGCTGTTTATTTGCTTGTTTCCTGTCCTCCCTGCTAGAAAATAAATTCACTGAGGAAAGGGACTTTTTTTTTTTTTTGGACCCAGGACCCAGAACAGTGCCAAGACATTCTCTAAAAAATTCTGGAATGAGTGAATGAATGAATCTGAAAAACTGAGTGACTGTCCATGAATGAATAGTCCATTTTGATGCAAAGTGAAATATCAGAGTTAGAATGAAGATGGAACCTTCATCCTTAAAGAAAGCAGGGTTTGCAGATTCATGGATTCTATTTGGAGGACCACTTTCCCAAAATCCAATAAACCTTGGGAAACTATACAGAGTCCTGAAAAATAAGAAAGGAAAAATCGTTGCAATTTCTCTATTGTCCACTGAAGACTTTTGTTTCAATTATGTATTTGTTTCATTTTAGTGCTATTCACTTTTAAATATGCATGCCTCCTTTAATGTCCACCTTACAGATATATTACTTACAATGTTATGATAGTATTATATAAGCTAGGTGGGAGGGCCAAATGCTTTAAAAAGCAAGAAAAAAGGAGAAAACATGCTTTAAAAAGGAAAAGATAAATGGGAGTATTTATTTTTTTATTACCTCTCGCTAATTTGTTATTTTGAATCCTTTCTATCACATGCCTTGCTATCTTGCATTTAACTCTAAGAGTAAATACACATCTCATTTTAAGAATAGGAATGAGGATGGGGGGATGGGAGGTGCATTCCTGATCGGAGCCCTAAGAGAATTAGCTCCAGTGCGATTCACATGACCTGAAGTCATATCTTTGTCCCCAGTGGAGATGCATCACACAGTGACAATTGCTCCTTCATCCTCCTCAAAGTCACCTGGAATCATGACACACCTTCCACCATAGTTTCTTCTAGATTCCAATCCTCTGTTGAACATCCTCCGCAGTCCACAGTGATGTATATATGTCCTCCATAATGTGAAGGGACTTCTACCAATCCCTAATTTCCTGATAAAGATTATCCTCTGTTTCCTAGGACGTTACTTGGAGGACTTTTAAGCCACTATAAAACCCACATTTCAACATCAAAAAGGACACTGTTGCTCTGCAGAGATGTTTGCCAAAGTACAAATTGTGTGACAAAGAGAGAGAACACTCCAGACCAAACTACATGTGTTGCAGAACCCACTCAACTCAGAATAGTGCAGTGGGCTCATTGGCTGAGAGAGTGTGCAGGCTGTGTGCTAATGTAGTCTGGCCAGGAGCGTAAGGCACAGCCTGCCATCGCACTCTCTGGCGGAAAGTGCACGACAAAGAGTCTATATCCAGGGTGTTGTGATTTTGTTTTAATTACAAAAACACTTCTATGATAAATAGTGCTAAAATGAAACAGAATTACTCAGGGAAGCATGAAACATGCAATATATTCAGAAGGAGGTGATAATTATTTCACGAATGATAAAACAATTATATAAAAATATGAAAAACCAAATTGTGGAGAAAATGAGCCCAGGCATGAAAGCATGCATTCATTTAATAAACATTTATGTATCTATGTGCCATAGGGGGGCACTCAACCAATACCTGGATTTATAAACTAGACATATGACAATGAGAAAATGTTATTCCTTGACCTCAAAGAGCTTGCAATCTACTATGGAAAAATCTGTATAGAAATAAACAATACATTGACTCTTTTACTAGAGGTGTGTGCAAAATACTTTGGGAACATGGAGGTGGAAGACATCAATTCTCCTTGTTTCGTTAGGAACACCTTTACTAAAGATTACTAAAACAGAACCGAAGGAGATGATTGCAGATGACTGGTGAATCAGGCAAAGAGGTCTTTCCAGATAGAAGGAACAGCATGTTCCAAGGTGAGAAGGAAAATGGTGCATTCAGGTGACTGCATGTCATTGAGTATAGCAGAGGTCAGATCATAAAGTGCCTTCAATACCACGCTAAGGAGGATCTTGGTTTTCATCTTGAGTAAAATGGAAATATTTTAAATAAGGGAGTATTATGATCAGATTTTCAATCCAACTAAAACAGACTATATAGCAGTACAGTCCTTTTCCCTTCCCTGAGAATTTGAGGTATTGACAATACCCTAAAGTTCTCCTTAGAGGAGAGACAAAGTCGTGAATGAATGAATGACTTAATATTTTATTAATCCCTCTTCTCATCTATCGATAATGATAAAACAATCTTAATTTTACAGCCAACCTACACAAGGGGCGCCTCTGTGCAACAACTAAAGAGATGGGGTTTTAATAAATCAGTGGTGATCAATATTAATGTTTGTGACTAGCTGTCTTCTGCAACTCTGATTTCCACTGCAAATAACCTCCAGTGGAGTCAACATAATGGAGTCTAGTATTGGTCAGAAATTCTCAATAAAGCATCACAAAGAGTAAATCAGATGTGGCTAAATTTTCTAAAAAGTGGGAGAAAAACAAAGGTTAAGTTGCAAAGAAAGTGATAGTGGGGTAGGAAAGAAGGCCAAACTGGAGCTAAGAGAACAAGATTCAAAACACATTCTCAAGGTGCCTGAATGGCTCAGTCGGTTAAGCGTCTGGCTCTTGATTTCAGCTCAGGTCATGATCTGAGGATCATGAGATTAAGCCCCATGTCGAGCTCCACACCAGATATGGAGCCTGCTTAAGATTCTCTCTCCCTCTGCCCTTCTCCCACCCTCTCGAATGAATGAATAAATAAATAAAACAAAAAAACAAATTCTCATTCCCTAAGGGGGTGAACCTCAGTTCACACTCTCTCAATTTTATTCCTTACAGACAAAGTTGGAATAACTATACTACCCCCTGACTATGCAGAACTGTTTCCCAAACCAAATGAAAAACATGCTTATAAGTAAAAAGCACAAAATACCTAGGTTATAAAGACCTCCTCTATCAGTGTACGTAACATAAGGAGGCACGAAAAATGCAAACATGGGCACTGTTGTGATAAAACAGTCATAAATCCAATATTCATACATATTTGATCATCAATTATGAGCTGTTTTTAATATTTAATAAGTGTATTGGTTGATCTAAAGATAGCTCTTTCCCATATATTCACCACACTGGCAAAATAGTAAAGCCATGTAAGATAAATTTTTCAAATGAAAATTTCTCACCCACTAGAGTCCTTCTGCGTGTTACATTACAGTGCATTCAGATTCAGCCAACCGTGAATCTGACAGAGAAACTGTATGGCACAAAGGATGGAGGATAAGGAAGAGGGAAATGTATAAAGATCTTCAGGAAAGTAGATATAACACGGGGATGCTTCCAAACACAAAAAACGTGACCTCTTATTCCTCAAAGATGTATTGGAAATCCCTTCATAGAAATCCAGGTGCTCATCAGGTAATTCCCAACACTGTTCCCCCATCTCGCCAGAATGCAGTTGGTGAGAATACATGACTCCAGGGCACGCAGATGGCAGCTATTGCTGGCTCGAGAATTTGAGGAACACCCGAGCAGGACAGAATTGGAGAAGCCCAGAGACAATCTGTGATTGTAAGGTTGCACCCCAAAGTTAATTCCAAGATTTTCATGGATGATGAAAATCGTCCCCCCACCCCGCTGTGATGGGTCTGAATCTTATCTTCAAAAAGATATGTTGAAGTCCTAACTCCTGGGACCTGGGAGTATGCCTTATTTGGAAATAGGGTCTTCGAAGATGTCATCAAGTTGAGATCATTAGAATGGGCCCTATTCCAAAATAACTGGTGTCAGAAGAAGTGGGAGATGCCAGGTGGACACAGAGACATGTGGGGCAAAAGACTGCCAGGCGACAGTAAAGGCAGAGAGGTTAGAATAATGTCTCTATGAGTCAAGAAAAGCCAAGGATTGTTGGCAACCACCAGAATCTAAAATCGGCAAGGAAGGATTCTCCCCTACATGTTTCAGGGGGAGCATGGACGTCTAGACTCCAGATCTGTATAACAATAAACTTCTATTGTTTTAAGCCACCCGGTTTGTGGTAGTTTGTTATGGCAGCTGTAAGAAACTAAAACACGTTCTCATACAAATTCGTCTATTTACCTGCCTCTCTCTCTACTTATCTATCATCGTCATCAAAATATCACACCAAGCAGAGATGATGCTTTAGTAAATACTATGCCCCAGGACTCAGTTATATTTTCTGTCCAGGCCCCACCAAATGCAAACCGGTGAAATTTACTTTTTTTTTTTTAATTGGCTGTTCCATTTTCTCCCTACACTTTTCAGTATATTAAGGTGTTCTTTTGCTACAGATGTCTGAATGATGGTTTCACATCAAAATAGAAAAGAAACTCGTAATTAATAACATGCATTTGTTGACTAATTGCATTTTAATGGAAAAGCATTCAAACTAAATTGTTACAAATGAATATTTTTGTGATCTTTTCCTTGCTGCTGTATTTCAGAATGAAAGGGTTTTTTTCCTCCTCAATAAAGGAATTTTTAGGCATCCCCCTATTCAACCGATACTTGAAAAAAGTCTAAATTAAAAATCAGTAAAAAGCCTGAAGACAGTTAATCAAAAAAGGTATTTAGGGGGGGCCTCCATGCATTGGTGCTGAACTTTAGGCTCCCAGGCCAATGGGTCAGGTCCCGTGTCCTTGAAAGGACAGCCAGTCAGCTGGGAAGGATGTGGTCTTCAGGAAGCCAGGGCTGGCAGGCTTCTAAGTGTGCAGTGACTCAGCAAAGCCTGGAGTTACAGCCCAGAAACAGGAATCTGGCCCAAAACAGAGAGCGAGGCCATGCTGCCGCCTGGTGGAGTTCTGACAGCTGCTTTCCCTGTGTTTCCGCACACGCATCGCTGTCTGTGTCCTCTGTTCCAGCCATTTCTTCTCCAGCTCAGTATTCACCATCCCCGGGACACGGTCGGGAGGCACACTGGGGCTGACAGAGTCATTGCACCATCCCATCTCTTCCGATGCCTACCGGGCTAAAGGCAGAGAGAGGAGGTCTGGCTTGCAGAGCCCAGCCCTTGGGGAGAGGGGCCTATCTCACCTCCCTGCCCTGAGCCGGAAACTGCATTCCCAGCTTTGAATTGCAACTGGTCCAGAGCTAAATCCACAGCTCAGAACTCACTGAGAAAAACAGAAGGTGTAATTTAATCTGTATCTACATATAAAGCAAATCCTCATTATTTGCAGATTCCATATGTGCAAAATCACCCACTTGCTAAAATGTATTTGTTAACACCAAAATCAACACTCATAGCGCCTTTGTGATCTTTCAGACCACGTGCTCAGAGCAGCAACAATTCTGAGTTGCCCAACGGGCACATTCCCAACTGAGGTTGAACAAGGCAACACTCTGCTCTGCCTTCTTGTTCCAGCTCTCATGGTGCAAACAAGTGTCTTTATCATGCTCTATTTAGTGCCATGTTTTTTTACATTTTTGTGCTTTTTCTTGGTAATTTTGCTGCTTAAAATGGTCCCCAAGTGTAGAGCACAAGTGCTGTCTGGTGTTCCTAAGTGCAAGAAGGCTGGGATGTGCCTTATGGAGAAAATACACTTGGTAGATAAACTTCCTTTCAGGCAGAAGTTACAGCGCACTTGGCCATGAGTTCAATGTTAATGAATCAAACAACAGATATTAAATATGTGTCTTTAAACAGAAACATACATAAAACAAGGCTGTGTATTGATCATTTGAAACTGCTGTGTGACCAGAGGCTTGCAGGAATCTAAACTTGCATTTCCCCTAGGAGTAATTAGTATTCACTAATTCAGTGTTCACAGCAACTTCACAGAACACAACTACCACAAATAACGAGAAGACTCTCCCTCTCTCTCTCTCTCTATATATATATATATATAGTCCATATGTAAAATTATGTATAAGGTAAAATTGACTATATATACATATATAAATATATTTATATGAACATAAAATACATCTATACATATATATATTAAAACTTATATGATGTATTACTTTTCACCATGTTGGCTCTATATAGCTGGTGGTCAACAAAACCGATATGGCTTCATCTCTCATGAACCTTAAAGTCTAGTAAAAGGAGTAAAATATTAATTAGCAAACCCCTCTGGGCTGCTAAGTTCAAAGCCACATTCTCCAATCAGCTTCATCAGTAGTCAAACTTGATGTGTTTATCTTCACTGATTTCTCTCCCTCAACTGGCTATGAAGTAGAGCAATGCATTAAAATGTGAGCTCAATGGGGCAGGGATCTTTGTTAATTTTGCTCTGAACCCCTAGCTCCTAACATGGGTACCTTGTAAGTAGCGGAGTCTAATAAATGAATAAATATATTCATCCACTGAACACACCAAGAGCTAACACCAGTAAGAAAAGGGAACAGAAGCAAACTGAAAAATAAAACTGCAAAATATACTCACTTATCTGATAATAATTCTTCTAAATCCTTTGTCTTTGCTAAGAATTTCTGAATGTGTGCTGGCAGCAAGAAGGTTAGCCTATGATAAGCAAGCAGGCAGGCTCTCTAGGGGACAATGGAAATTGGTAAATGAGTTATCCAAAAACACGCTTGGCTAGTTTAGTGTTCTAAAGGATTCTTCTTTGTGGCTACCAAATACCTTTATGTTCTCCAATCAGTCAATTTATTGAGTTCGGTTGCTCAATAAATTTGGCCTGTACAACCAACAATGAAAATACTTAAAGCATGTCTGACATGATCAATAATAGTAAATACCATTAATGAAAAATCATCCATAGGTTGGTTGTGTTGTCGTCTTTTTCTTCATAACTCTATGCTCATTGACTGCAAAATTGATACCATTGCAGCTATTAATCTTCGTAGCGGGCTAACTGGGGAATCCCCCAACCCAACTATGCAAATAATTAAAAAACTTAAATGGAAACGTTCTTCTTTCAGTTGACTACAAATACATTTTAATGCCTGCATCCCAAGATACTGGCAACACCAACTGAA
The DNA here is from genome assembly GCF_037043125.1 of Eumetopias jubatus. Taxonomy (NCBI): domain Eukaryota; kingdom Metazoa; phylum Chordata; class Mammalia; order Carnivora; family Otariidae; genus Eumetopias; species Eumetopias jubatus. Next base: position 180,318,228 of record NW_028274809.1, on the reverse strand, counting down.
CGAGAAGAGGCAGTCTGGCCAGGTGCCATTTTGCCACTAACTAAAAAAGCTAAGGACTGCTCTGCAAATCTCCTAAATAAAAAAGCAATCTCATTTCTGGCAAGGAGATCAGCAATGGCCATTTCATATAAATGAATCTGTCATGATTTCATTTGCGCACAAGCTCGATCATCCAAAATAGCAGAAACAGCAGGCTGTGGGGGGGGCTTTTCTTTATCTGTTTTTGATAGACTGCTTCTCCCTTTCCTGCCCCAAATGATGACTGCCATCAATGAAAAACTGTACTGTGAAACTGCAAGAAAATTATTCTCAATTTTAATAGTCAACTAACTTACCAAAGAGAAATTGTACCTTTTATTTTGTTAGTGCTTTACAGATTACTAACACAAGATCAAGTACAAATGTGATCCTCCCTTTATATATCTTCATCAAAATAAGATAAGTGGAGGATGACAGGCTATAAAGCACATTCTTTGCTTATTGGTATGCCCACCTGTTCCAGACCATTTGCAGGGCTGCCAGGAACAGAAGGAAGTGGCATAAATGAAACATGTCTTTTTCAGTAAGATTTCCTTGCAAGATCCACAGAGAACATCAACCATTATTTTCTAAAGCCAATCAAAGGTCTTCCGTGCCAATACGCAAGCTGGTCTTATTTCCCCAACTCTGGCTATTCCAGTCACGTGGTGCCGAAGCTGCTTCATTAGGCAGAACCAGCAAAGACAGAGTGAGGAAATGGTGTGCCCCTCTTTCCAAATAAAAGCAGAGCACTTTATTTTTTCTTCCCACCAAAAGGCAATGAAAACTGTTATAGCTTAGCAAGAGGATAATGGAAGTGCATCACTGGGCTAGAGGAGGCTTAAGAGTTGTGTTACACTGTGTCCTCTTCATCAACACGACTTAGGGGCTCCTCACGGATGCCTGAGATTTCCCGGGTGAAGGAGTAAGATGACTCTACCTCCCTCCTGCTCCTCATCTGCTCCCATCCCATCTGTACTGAACATCATGTTCCCAGACAAGTTCCCTCAGGAACTGTAATTTTCTGATTAATGTTACACAGTGAGAAGATTCAGAATGGTTGAGCAGGTCATTCCATTCCCTAAAGAACCATAATTCTAAGACAGCAATATCCTAGGCTGAATTTTTTCAGTTATGTGGAAAATACCCTATTTTTAAATCTATCTTTTTGAGGAGTTAATTATTATAACTAAGAAGGCTAAATTTAGGAAAATAAAATATGCTGAACCCTCAAGACATGTTTTGGTGGTGGTACTTTCTTTTTTAAAGGGCCAGCGACTTTAATTTCTTGCTCAAATATCATAGTGTCCTAAGAAAGGCTCCATCATTTCTTATAAAATCCACCGTTTTTAAAACACCTACGTGTCAATTTTGTCCAAAATGAAAACAAGCCCATATTTATTTAGCAAGAAATAGCACTATGTTGAGCAAGAGAACTAGAATATAAATCTAGGAACCTGAGTTGAAGTTGAAATCACAAAGCTAGCTAAAATTTGGCTTTGAGTAAATATACCTCTTTGGACTCCACGTATTTTGCATATATAAATTAAAAGGTCAGGCTAAATGATATTAAGATCTCTTCAAAGTCCCTAATTCCATTATTCTAATCAGCTAAGGAGCAATATGAATAAAAACCACTAAAACTCAACAGTTTTATTTAATACTTGGTAAACCACAATGAAATAAATTTTCTCTCTGCAGGGCTGATCTATGTGAAAATTCTATTTTATTTTTTAATTTATCTCCTAAAGTGCATTATTAGAATACCTTCTTTCTTAAAGACACGACTAGACAAGGCCATTAGTTAAGAATTTTAGAACTGTAACAAAATCAGCAAAACTCACCATATGGGTTTGAAGAGGCACTGAAAGCCTCTTTCTCAGTTTTGACTTTGCCATCCTCTGAAAGAAATTTGGCTATTGTCCAGTTTAATTTATGTAATACTTTGTTGCTTGTGTTTAACATAATTGCAGACATGATATGCATTCATAATTGAAACCTAAGCTCCAACGATCTACTCTTCATCTCATCAAAAAGCTGGAGGAAGAAAGGAACTCCACCATGGATCTTGGTAAGATAAATGCAAGAGAGCAGTGGTAATCAAAATTATTCACAGGACAATTATATTAGGCATCATCAGCTGGTAAGTTCAAGACTGATAATGTTTGCAAATCTTAGGAGATAGATAGAGACCCAAAACACAAATCATAACAATTATCACATGATACATAGTCAAGCCTTCAATAGTCACCGAATATTATATTATTTGCACAACTGCCACCTTTCTAAGCAAATTCAAGGAGGATTTGAAAAGCAAAACAAAATCTAACATGCAGCAGATATTTTGATGCTGCTGAAATCAAATAGTAAAGTTTTCTTCTAAAAATTAAGTTTTGCCACAATATCCTCTATAAGTTCTCCTGTTAATATTCTGCAAGAATTAATGGATAACCTGAAAATTCTTAAGAGATATTACATAAGATAATGCATTGGTTTCCTATCTCTTTTACCCCAGTTTCTTCTCTGGCCACATTTACTAATATTATCCTTCATGCCACAGTGGTACCGGTGTATTTTCTGCTCTTCTAAAGATAACATTGTGTGCTTTAACCAATTAAACTCTACACTGTGACCCCCTCTCACTTGATTTCTAGATTATTTTCAGATGTGTTCAAGGTACTATTATTCATAAATTTAAGAAACACTCGGACAAACCAATGAATAATATTCATGAAGAGGTGCAACAATATTGAGTCTGAGGGTGGAATCCCAAATTCTAATCAAAAACAATGCCAGCTGAAAATGACAGTAAAACACAGAAAGCACCCCTCCCAAAAGGCCTTTCCAATGAGAGAGGGCTCAGATAACACAGCCATGTGTCCATGCATCTACGTTGTTATGATGGTCATGTTCTCTGTGACTGAAACAAAGGCGGTCCATTTCCACCCTCAGGAGCAGACAGGAAGTAACAGAGGGCCAGACTGATTTGGAAAACGGTAGGAAGAGGGGATAGTGCCCAAGGGGTCCCTTTATATTCCTTCTTTTCTACTTTTGTTCAATTGTTCATTCCATAAATACTGATCCAACACTATGCCTAAGGCTTATATTTACATTGCTATGCATGTGTATATATTACATATGTAAAAACATATTTCAAAATGGAAATCTGCAGGTTTTAATGGGATTTATTCCCTATAAAAACCATTTCAAACTGAGTTGCAGACGTTTCTATTGAAATCCTGTAAATTACTGAAAGAAAGAGATCCAATCAAAACCATCCAATATCTTTCTCACTAATCTTCTCTGTGGCTTTTCACACTCTCTTATTGCAGAAATTCTCTTTTTTATGATTCTAGAATAGCTTCTCTTGATTCTCCTCTTAGCTGTCTGGACATTGCACCTGACCATCTTTCTGTGTGTGTGTGTTTTTTTTAAAGATTTTATTTATTTATTTATTTGAGGGGGGGCGGGGGGGGGGAGGAGCAGAGGGAGAGGGACAAGCAGACTCCAAGCTGAGCAAGGACCTGATTTGGGGGTTGATCCCACGACCCTGAGATCATGACCTGAGCCCAAATCAGGAGTCAGATGCTTAACCAACTGAGCGACCCAGGCACCCCTGCACCTGAGCATCTTTCTGAGCATCTTCTAAATCTCAACATTGCCCGCCATTATCTCAGCCACCCTCTTTTCTTCACAAAAACTCTCCCAGGATGTGATCTCATTCCTGCCCTTGACTTAGAATCTTTATCTCCAATCTAGATCTTCTTCTGGGGCCCCAAAGACATTTTCAGTGCACTCCTGGCCCTCCCTTCTTAGACATGCCTCATACATGCACTGTGCATACCACCACCCTTCTCTGCGTCCCAGATGGTTTCTCCTGTCTGTATAAAGAGCTCCTTCATTCCCCTGTGCCCTAACCCCGAAACTTCAGGTCACTCTATTTCTTCCTCACACACACCCCCCCTTCATTTCTCACCTAGTCCTGTTGTTTCTATCACATTTGACATTTACATTTACAAATCACCTAATACACTTGTGTATTCTCTGATAGCGGGGTTGAAGGACTTTACTCTGGAAATGCAATATCCCCATTACTAGCTATGAGCACCAAGCTTCACAGTAAACTTCAAACTGTGTAGCTGAAAATCTCTCACTACTTTTTAAAAAAGAATTATTGCTTTATTCTCCTACCATTCCTTAATTACAGTGAATTTGGAAAATATGATCTTCCAAAGTTAGACCACCATGGTTACCATTTAAATGTATTGCTTCCAATCTTTCTATTTATCTATATTCCTATTTTAACAAAGTGATATTATCCTTTATGTATGTGCGATTTATTTAATATAAGGCACTTCTCGTATAATTAAAAATTATAACTGTGGTTAACTAATATTCCACTGGATATAATTGGGATAATTTGGCTAACAATAATTATGATTAACAAACAATAATTTAGCACTTCTCTATTATAGATTTGTTTTCAGTTTTTCACAGCTGGAGGTTACATTATCAACAAATACCCAAACAGTATATTAGAGGGTTGTGGTTTTTTTCCCAGAACTTCTCCCCAGGACAAAGGTTTTGTTTGTTTTTTAAATCATTATCAACTTGATAGATAATATGAGGCATCTCATTATGGCTTTAAATTTTACCTCTTGAGTATCAGTTTGATCGTACATGTTTCTACATGCTTATTTATGTGTACTTCTTTGGAAGACTGCTTCTTCATTTCTTCTGCCCATTTTTAAATGGGAAGTTTATCTTTTTCTTACTTGTAAGACATTTTTATATTATGCTGTATTATATTATACTGTATTATATTTTATTATTATATCATGGATCTTAATATCTTGATGCATATTTTATGTGTTTTTTACAATTTACCATTTGCTTTTCAACTTTGTGCATGGTATTCTTTTATTCTTTTGATTTATGGAACCATACATATTTGTGTAGTCAAATCCATCATTATTTTCATTGTTGCTCCTTTTTCTATTCAGAATGTCTTTCTACCTACACATATGAGGAAAATATCAACCTTATGGTACATTTATAATTTCTTTATTCTTTATTCTTTCTCTCTCTCTTTTTTTTTTTACATTTAACTCTGTACTCCATTTGGCATTCACCCTGAAGTACTATTTCAGGTAGAAATGGAACTCTTTTTCCACTAAAATTAAGACCTTATTCCTATTTATTGAATAAATCTCTCTATTTTTGTACTTCTTTTAAGACCACATGATCATAGCCTATTTTCTGTTGTGTAATAGCTCCTTTCAGGAGCTTTCCGTTTCTAGACTCATTTTCAGGTCTTACTGATTTTGTGTCCTTGAATGCATCAGTTCACTTCTTGATGTCTGATTCCATTACCCACAAAACAGACTTGGATCTACTTGCAGATCATTTTAAAGATTAGGGATGATTTATATGAAATGGTTATCACAGCACATGTAAACTTGGGAGCACTCAATAAACAGAAGTTCCTATTTATTGTTTTATTTATTCATTTTTTTAATTGATCTGTATCTCATCTTGGGCCAGTACCACAATGACAAACACATTTTGAAATTTACCATATGCTCTGACACATCAGCCACGGGAGAACTCTGACATGTTTACTTACTACATAAGCCTAATTATCAGTACCCCCCCACCCCCACCCAATGGTCATAAATCTAACAAATATTTCAGCACCTACAATGTGCAAGACACTGTATTAGGCCCTGTAGGGGATACAAAGATAAATGAGAAATAGGGGTGCTATTCAGCATTTTTCTAACCCCTGCCTCTTCTGTTAGTGCACAATGTAAATGCAGTATTTATTTATTCAATGAAATATTTATTAGCTCCTGCTATGATTGGATACAATGTTAGGGGCTGAATATAAGCACGGAATATTTTGCACAGTATTCCCCACACAGACCTGATGCTGTACATAGCAGATATGAACCAATATTGGAGAATTCACTGAGATAATTTCCCTTCCATATTCAAGTCAAAAACCTCCTTCATGAAGTTTCCCCTGATTTCCCCACTAGAGGCCATTATTGTTTACTCAGAACCCTCTTGATGATTCTCTTCATTCTTCTTTTATATCCGCTCAAGTGGCACATCCCTCTGGCCTCCTGGAGCATTCGTACAAAATTCGATTAGGGCATTTTAGTCTGGATATTGTGTTTATCTGTATGCCTGTTACTTTAGACTCCCTTTAGACTCCCTCCTCCTCAAAGTCAGGGCTATATCATTTTCACCTTTGCATTCTTGGCAAACCATTACCTTCAATGGTGAGCACCTACAAGTAAAATCTTTAAAAAAGGGGGGCGGCGCCTGGGTGGCTCAGTCGTTAAGCGTCTGCCTTTGGCTCAGGTCATGATCCCGGGGTCCTAGGATTGAGCCCCACGTCAGGCTCCCTGCTCGGCAGGAAGCCTGCTTCTCCCTCTCCCACTCCCCCTGCTTGTGTTCCCTCTCTCACTGTGTTTCTCTCTGCCAAATAAATAAATAAAATCTTTAAAAAAAAAATAGTGAGCACCTACAAATGACACTCAGTTTCTTTTCTCTTTTATTAAAGATTTTTATTTATTTATTGAGAGAGACAGAGAATGATAGAGAGCATGAGAGGGAGGAGGGTCAGAGGGAGAAGCAGACTCCCTGCTGAGCAGGGAGCCCCATGCGGGACTCCAGGATCATGACCTGAGCCGAAGGCAATCGCCCAACCGAGCCACCCAGGTGCCCCGACACTCAGTTTCTTTCCTCATCTAGGATATGTTAGTTGAATGGCCTTATCATATTGCATGTCATACCATAGCTACATGTATGTTTGTGCAATGTGCTACAAGATTGGGGAATATTTTTCATCCATTTTTGTATATCCAACTGTTGGCCGTGTTGGTCCTCATGTGGTGAAGCATCAATATTACAATTTATATTTACACTATCTACTTTGAAATATGAATATTGGGGGGAGACTAGGACATACTTACCATTATCAGTATTAAAAACTGCTAAAAATCCCAAATAGTCTCAATATTAAAGTTTTGAGTTGTAACAATCTTCCCTAAATCCAGAGACTTGAAATTCTAATTCACACCTAAGATTTTTATTATCTCTATTACTTACTAGAGACTTATTTTCTTTTATCATTTCACTTGTTACTTAAATTCAATATTATCCTTAAACTTTTCAAATGTTCAGGTCTTATCCCCCATATGTAATTATAATGTAAATTCCTTATGGACAAGGACAATTTCTTCTTTTATTTGTATGTCTCACAGCACCTAGCGCAGTCTCATGATCTTGCTAGGCCATCAAAAATCTTATTCACTGATGCAAGTAATTAGCACTTTACTCAGGGATATGTGTAACAGATTACCAAAGTGAATACAATCTACCCAGCCAGGTGTTTCAGAATCAATTTTGTTTTCAGAACTTCAATGCACTGACTTGTTTATTCAATAAGTAATTTTGAGCATGGGCAACATACTGTCCCAGGTATGGGATATAAAAGATGAACATCTATTGAGCCTCTAATATGTACTCAATATGGGGCCCTTCACAGGGTCTTGCTCATTTTATCATTACAATTCTATAAGGTGACTATTATCATGGTTCCCATTTCATCAGTAAAAACAAAACAAACAAAAAACAAACAAAAAGCTGCTTAAATTTAAACAGGCAGTGAAGAGCTGAGAAAAATATGGTCCCAATCTATCCAAAAGCCAAGTTTAACATCTTAACCAGTATGTATACTGCCTGTGGAAGTAAACATACATACAGGCTTTATCACCTAAGAGATAAGTAGTGTATCAGATGAAATTGATAGAAACATATAAGTAGTTCTCTCCTTTTAAGCTTAAAATTTCACAAAGAATATTTTAAGTTTCAATATTAACAAATTATTGCATTAAGTTTCGATATTAACAAATATATTCATTTCAAAGACATTCCCTGGATTTAAAATCGATAAGAAAAATGCAATTTTTGGTAAATGACTACACTGTAGAATGTTAATACAAATATGTAGAAGCTCCCACTGAAATAAGAATACCATGTTTCAAAGGTACAGTTGTATGTGTATCTTGTCTGCAGAAAATGTTTAATGAATGTTGACCTAATGAGTCAATAGAGGAAGAGATGTCTCCACAACATCCCGCAAAAGAGGATAGCCTCTGCCAAATCAAAAGGCTATTTAGAGTAACTTCTGCCAACTGAAGATTCTAAACCCCTGACACGTACCTTTATCTAACTCAAAGATGTACATTCTACCCACCCCCCGAGGGCATGAAGACATGCTATGCTTAAATAAGTTGTCGATGTTGCTCTTTTACAGTTCACAATTCCTGTTGCCTAAAAAGAACACTAGCTGCATTTTAAAAAATCAAGTCATTCCAAAGAAAATTGAGAATGAATACAGAGCCAGTTCCTACCTCCCCATAAGATTTGTCTGGGTTGAACTGCGCCCTGGTCATGAAATGCAAATGACAGACAAAACATTCTGCTAATTCCAAAGTTCCAATGCAAGATGGATACACATGGCACTCTAGTGTTCCAGTTATTATTAGTGGAGAGTGTGGATATTTTCAGATGTGAAAGCCAAGTAAGTACCATGATTTCATGAAGCTAAGCAAAATGTACAGGAATAGTTATGGTGGTATTCACCAGGGTTTGAGAAGGAAGAACTCGATATCACTGAGCCTAAGAATTATGGTACAATGTCCTATACTCTTTGAAGTGCTAGTTGATTTTTTTTTTATATTAAGAAGCTGTCATAATTATCTTGTGTGTGATACCAGATTAATGTCTGAGTAAAAATATAAAACCGATTAGAAAAGACTGTAATTAAACTGAACTAATCCAAAATAAACACAACAGTTTAATGCCATTAGTATTCCAGCTCCTTAAAAAGTTGTGGCACCTAGGGCAAAAAGGATAACAAATTTCCAAGGAAACTAAATTAACCACGTAGCTGAAAAGTGAATAAAATCCCAGTCTAGGGAACAAAAGAGAATTTTCTTTTCTATAGTTCTAAGTTTCCAAAGTTCGAAGGTTCCCTTTCTTGTTGGAAAAGTAAAGTGGTCTAAATCTCAGCTATAAAGAGTTTCTAATTTGAATCTCTAAAAAGTAATTAAACAGGGAGGAGCAAGATGGCGGAGGATTAGGAGACCTTAATTTCGTCTGGTCCCAGGAATTCAGCTACATAGAGTCAAACCATTCTGAACACCTACAAACTCAACAGGAGATCGAAGAAAAGAATAGCAACAACTCTCTGAACAGAAAAGCGACCACTTTCTGGAAGGTAGGACGTGCGGAGAAGTGAATCCGAGGCGATATTCGGGAGGAGAGACGGCGGGGAAGGGGGCCTCCGTCGGCCGCTTCTGACAAGTGCTAGAGCCGTGGAGCACAAAATCGGAACTTTTAGAAGTTGGCTCCGCTGAGGGACGTCGCTCCAGTGGCCAAGCAGGGGATGGAAACCTCGTGGGACAGTGTGGTCTCAGGACCCTCGGGGTCACAGAAAGACCGGGGGTGCCTGACTGCGGCAGAGCTCCCGGGTATCGGAGCGGGGAAGCCGGCTGCAGAGACGGAGCCGAGGCGCGGGCTCTCAGCTCAGGGTTGCCATAAACCGTGATCCGCGGCACAGTCAGGCCACTGCTCCTCCAGCAGGGACCCAACAAGTGGCAGATCCGGGGAGACTCCCCTTCCTCCCCAGGGAGGAGCAGCGTGGGAGCCCACCGCAGGGATCTGCTGGGTTTGGAGACTCCACACAGGGTCGGGTGCCAGAGATAGAAACGCTCAGTCACAAGCCAGGTGAGCACGGAGTGTGGCCGGAGACAGGGGAGACGGGAGTGACTGACTGCTTTTCTCTGGGGGTGCACTGAGGAGCGGGGCCCTGAGTTCTCGGCTCCTCCGGGCGGAGATTGGGAGGCCACCATTTTCACTCTCGTCCTCCAACGCTGTGCGGAGAGCTTGCAGGGAACAAAAGCTCCTGAGAGCAAACCCCAGCAGATTACTTAGCCTGGACAGGGCAAGGGCGGGGCAATTCCGCCTCTGGCAAAGACATTTGAGAATCTCTGCAACAGGCTGTTCCCACAGATCAACAAGAACATCCAGCCGAGACCAAGTTTACCGATCAATGAGAATGGCAAAACCCCAGTGCTAGGGGAATACAGCACATAGAATTCACGGCTTTTTCCCATGATTCTTTAGTCTTTCAAAGTTAATTTTTAAAATTTTCTCTATTTTTTTGTATTTCTATTTTTTTTCACTTTTCTTCTTTCCTTTTTCACCAACATCTTATAAATTCCTTTTTAAAAATCTTTTTTAATTTTCATTTTTACGGTCATATTATATCCCCTCATTGTATTTAACCTTATTTTTTGTATGTATATTTTTCTTTCTTTAAAATTTTGGGATATAGTTTCTTCTAACAGACCAAAATATACCCTAAATCTAGTGTCTGACTTTGTCCTAGTCTCCTGCCTGATGACATTCTCTCCTTTTTTAAAATTTTTTTTCATGTTTTTTCAACCAACTTCTTATCAATTCCCTTTTTAAAATCTTTTTTAATTTTCATCTTTACAGTCATATTCCACCCCTTCATTGTATTTACCTTTATTTTTGTATATATATATAACCTTTTCTTTCTTTAAAATTTTGAGGGGCAGTTTCTTCTAACAGACCAAAATACACCCAAAATCTAGTGTGTGGCTCTGTTCTATTCACCAGCCTGATCATATTCTTTCTTTCCTTTCTTTTCCCCCCAGTTTTGGGTCTCTTCTGATTTGTTTAGTGTATATTTTTCTGAGGTCATTGTTACCCTTTTAGCATTTTGTTCTCTCATTCATCTATTCTTCTCTGGACAAAATGACAAGACAGAAAAACTCAGCTCAAAAAAAAAGAATAAGAGGCAGTACCGACTGCCAGGGACCTAATGAATACGGACATTAGTAAGATGTTGGAACTAGAGTTCAGAATGACAATTATAAAGATACTAGCATGGAAGACACTAGAGAAACCCTTTCTGGAGAAATAAAAAACTAAATCTCACCAAGTCGAAGTCAAAAAGGCTATTAATTAGTGCAATCAAAAATGGAGGCTCTAACTGCTAGGATAATTGAGGCAGAAGAGAGAATTAGTGATATAGAAGACCAAATGATGAAGAATAAAGAAGCTGAGAAAAAGATAAACAACTATTGGATCACCAGGGGAGAATTCAAGAGATAAGTGATACCAAGAGACGAAACAATATTAGAATAATTGGGATCCCAGAAGAAGAAGAAAGAGAGAGAGGGGTAGAAAGTATATTGCAGCAAATTATAGCAGAGAACTTCCCTAATTTGGGGAAGGAAACAGGAATCAAAATCCAGGAGGTGCAGAGAACACCCCTCAAAATCAATAAAAATAGGTCAACACCCTGACATCCAATAGTAAAACTCACAAATCTCAGGGACAAAGGGAAAATCCTGAAAGCAGCTCGGGACAAGAGGTCTGTAACCTACAATGGTAGAAACATTGGATTGGCAGCAGACCTATCCACAGAGACCTGGCAGGCCAGAAAGGACTGGCATGATATCTTCAGAGCACTAAAAGAGAAAAATACGCAGTCAAGAACACTATATCCAGCTAGGCTGTCATTGAAAATAGAAGGAGAGATAAAAAGCTTCCAGGACCAACAAAAACTGAAAGAATTTGCGAAGATCAAACCAGCCCTACAAGAAATATTGAAAGGGGTCCTCTAAGCAAAGAGAGAGCCTAAAAGTAACATAGACCAGAAAGGAATAGAGACAATATACAGTAACAGTCACCTTACAGGCAATACAATGGCACTAAATTCATATCTTTAAATAGTTACCCTGAATGTAAATGGGCTAAATGCCCCAATCAAAAGACACAGGGTACAACACTGGATTAAAAAAAAGACCCATCAATATGCTGTCTGCAAGAGACTCATTTTAGACCCAAAGACACCTCCAGATTGAAAGTGAGCGGGTGGAAAACCATTTACCATGCTAACGGACATCAAAAGAAAGCTGGGGTGGTGATCCTTATATCAGACAAATTAGATTTTAAACCAAAGACTATAAAAAGAGATGGGAAAGGACACTACATCATACTTAAAGGATCTATCCGACAAGAAGATCTAACAATTGTAAATATCTATGCCCCTAACATGGGAGCAGCCAATTATATAAGGCAATTAATAACAAAATCAAAGAAACACATCAACAATAATATAATAATAGTAGGGGACATTAACACCCCCCTCACTGAAATGGACAGATCATCTAAGCAAAAGATCAACAAGGAAATAAAGGCTTTAAATGACACACTGGACCAGAATGGACTTCACAGGTATATTCAGAACATTCCATCCCAAAGCAACAGAATACACATTCTTCTCTAGTGCACATGGAACATTCTCCAGAATAGATCACATCCTGGGTAACAAATGAGGTCTCAACTGTACCAAAAGACTGGGATCATTCCCTGCATATTTTTGGACCACAATGCTTTGAAACTAGAACTCAATCACAAGAGAAAAATCGGAAAGAACTCAAATACATGGAGGCTAAAGAGCATCCTACTAAAGAATGAATGGGTCAACCAAGAAATTAAAGAAGAATTAATAAAATGTATGGAAACCAATGAAAATGAAAACACAACTGTTCAAAATCTTTGGGTTGCAGCAAAGGCGGTCCTAAGAGGAAAGTATATAGCAATACAAACCTTTCTCAAGAAACAAGAAAGCCTCATATATACAACCTAACCCTACACCTAAAGAAGCTGGAGAAAGAACAGCAAATAAAGCCTAAACTCAGCAGGAGAAGAGAAATAATAAAGATCAGAGCAGCAATCGATGAAATAGAAACCAAAAGAACAGTAGAACAGATCAACAAAACTAGGAGCTGGTTCTTTGAAAGAATTAATAAGATTGATAAACCCCTGGCCAGACTTATCAAAAAGAAAAGAGAAAGGAACCAAATTAATAAAATCATGAATGAAAGAGGAGAGATCACAACCAACACCAAAGAAATACAAACAATTATAAGAACATATGAGCAACTATATGCCTGCAAATTAAAAAATCTTAAAGAAATGGATGCATTTCTAGAGACATATAAACTACCAAAACTGAACCAGGAAGAAATAGAAAACCTGAACAGATCCATAACCAGTAAGGAAATTGAATCAGTCATCAAAAATCTCCCAACAAACAGGAGCCCAGGGCCAGATGGCTTCCCAGGCGAATTCTACCAAACATTTAAAGAAGAATTAATACCTATTCTTCTGAAACTGTTCCAAAAAATAGAAACGGAAGGAAAATTTCCAAACTGATTTTATGAGGCCAACATTACCTTGATCCCAAAACCAGACAAAGACACCATCAAAAAGAAGAACTACAGACCAATATCCCTGATAAACATGAATGCAAAAAATCTCACCAAAATACTAGCCAATACGATCCAACAGTACATTAAAAGGATTGTTCACCACAACCAAGTGGGATTTATTCCTGGGCTGCAAGGTCGGTTTAACATCCTCAAATCAGTCAATGTGATACAATACCTTAATAAAAGAAAGAACAAGAACCATCTTATTCTCTCAATAGATGCAGAAAAAGCATTTGACAAAGTACAGCATCCTTTCTTGATAAAACTCTTCACAGTGTAGGGATAGAGGGTACATACCTCAATATCATAAAAGCCATCTATGAAAAACCCACAGCAAATATTATTCTCAATGGGGAGAAACTGAGAGCTTTTCCCCTAAGATCAGGAGCACGGCAGGGATGTCCACTATCACCACTGCTATTCCACATAGTACTAGAAGTCCTAGCCTCAGCAATCAGACAACAAAAAGAAACAAAAAGCATCCGAATCAGTGAAGAAGTCAAACTCTCACTCTTTGCAGATGCTATGATACTTTAGGTGGAAAACCCAAAAGACTCCACCCCAAAACTGCTAGAACTCATACAGGAATTCAGTAAAGTGGCAGGATATAAAATCAATGCACACAAATCAGTTGCATTTATATACACCAACAACAAGACAGAAGAAAGAGAAATTAAGGAGTCGATCCCATTTACAATTGCACCCAAAACCATAAGATACCTAGGAATAACTCTAACCAAAGAGGCAAAGAATCTGTACTCAGAAAACTATAGAGTACTCATGAAAGAAATTGAGGAAGACACAAAGAAATGGAAAAACATTCCATGCTCATAGATTGGAAGAACAAATATTGTGACAATATCTGTGCTACTTAGAGCAATCTACACATTTAATGCAATCCCTATCAAAATACCATCAACGTTTTTCAAAGAAATGGAACAAATAATCCTAAAATTTGTATGGAACCAGAATAGACCTCAAATAGCCAGAGGAGTGTTGAAAAAGCAAAGCAAAGCTGGTGGCATCACAATTCCAGACTTTAAGCACTATTACAAAGCTGTCATCATCAATACAGTATGGTACTGGCACAAAAACAGACACATAGATCAATGGAACAGAATAGAGAGCCCAGAAATGGACCCTCAACTCTATGGTCAACTAATCTTTGACAAAGCAGGAAAGAATGGCCAATGGAAAAAAAAAGACAGTCTCTTCAACAAATGGTGTTGAGAAAATTGGACAGCCACAGGCAGAAGAATGTAACTCGACCGTTTCCTTACACCACATACAAGAATAGACTCAAAATGTATGAAAGACCTAAATGTGAGACAGGAATCCCTCAAAATCCTTGAGGAGAACACAGGCGGCAACGTCTTCGACCTCATCCGGAGCAACTTCTTCCTAGAAACATCACCAAAGGCAAGGGAAGCAAGGGCAAAAATGAACCATTGGGACTTCATCAAGATAAAAACTTTTGCACGGCAAAAGAAACAGTCAACAAAACCAAAAGACAACTGACAGAATGGGAGAAGAGATTTGCAAATGACATATCAGATAAAGGGCTAGTATCCAAAATCTGTAAAGAACTTACCAAACTCAAATAACTCAAACAAATAATCCAATCAAGAAATGCGCAGAAGACATGAACAGACATTTCTGCAAAGAAGACATCCAAATGGTCAACAGACACATGAAAAAGTACTCAACATCGCTCGGCATCAGGGAAATCCAAATCAAAACCTCAGTGGGATACCATCTCACACCAGTCAGAATGGCTAAAATTAACAAGTCAGGAAACAACAGATGTTGGGCGAGGATGCGGAGAAAGCGGAACACTCCTACACTGTTGGTGGGAATGCAAGCTGGTGCAGCCACTCTGGAAAACAATCCAGAGGTTCCTCAAAAAGTTGAAAATAGAGCTACCCTATAACCCAGCAATTGCACTACTGGGTGTTTACCCCAAAGATACAAATGTAGTGATCTGAAGGGGCACCTGCTCCCCAATGTTTATAGCAGCAATGTTCACAATAGCTAAATTATGAAAAGAGCCTAGATGTCCATCAGCAGATGAATGGATAAAGAAGATGTGTGTATACACACACACACACACACACACACACACACACACACACACACACACAGGAATATTATGCAGCCATCAAAAATGAAATCTTGCCATTTGTAACAACGTGGAGGGAACTAGAGAGTATTATGCTAAGTGAAATAAGTCAATCAGAGAAAGACAAGTATCATATGATTTTACTGATATGAGGAATTTGAGAAAGAAGGCAGAGGATCCTAGGGGAAGGGAGGGAAAAATGAAACAAGATGAAACCAGATAAGGAGACAAACGATAAGAGACTCTTAATCTCAGGAAAGAAACTGAGGGTTGCTGGATTGGAGGGGGGTGGGAGGAATGGGGTGGCCTTGTGCTGGACCCTGGGGAGGGAGGGTATGTGCTATGGTGAGCGCTGTGAATTGTGTAAGACTGATGAATCACAGACCTGTACCCCTGAAACAAATAATACATTATATGTTAATAAAAATTAAAAAAAAAGAACAACATAAAGGTATAATAATTAAAAAAAAAAAAAAAAGACCGGATGTCCTGGCTCCTCCTCCAGGATGTGGCTCAAGGAGAGCATCGGCAGTCATAGTTATGCTATCTAAACTGGTATCTGGTTTTATAGGTATCATACTTGTCCTAACCGTTTTCTGGATTATAAACATCTACAACATGGTATAATATATTGTTTATAAATGTTAATATTTATATTTCACCTTCCTTATCTGTACTATTCTTATTTTAGTATTTAATCTAATTTGTACCGGCTTTGGTTTCATCCTAAGAAATAATATCACTGCACCTATGTCTTTGCAGTGCTAATTTTATTTCTTTTTCTAGGATGTGTTAAAATAAATACCTGCTGTTTCTCTAAAAAAAAAAGAAAGTAATTAAACACCATACCAAAGGCACTTGCAAGAAAATGTAAATAATCCTCTGAAATCCCATTGTTCTTCCAAACGTGTCCCTTTCTGTGTTCCAGGCCTTTAACACCAACGGAAAATATCATTCCAAAGATTCTTGATTTGCTATGCCATAGGTAATCTTTTTCTGCATTAGGAAGGTAATTTATATCAGCAAAGGAGGTAAAAAATGTAGCAACACTGTTGGATGTACACACAATTTAAGAAAAGGGGTTTGTCACATCCCATCAAAAAAGATCATTATTAAGAAGTACCCAAGTCTGGTAGAAATCTCATAAATCTGATTTTATTCCATTAATTGATGTTCCTTGTGTAATCTACTAGAAGCAAAGCGTGATGTTAGATCCAGAAGGTACAGAAATGAAGAGATATGGATCCTTCCTTCTAGGAGTTCCCATCAACCATGACCAAACATGGTAACATCATATTTCTACATATAGTAATACCTTCATATTTTTCACCACCCCCTAAAATAAAACGTCAACATTTGTTAACATAACAAATACTAACCAACTAAAAATTTACATGTCTTTATGAACTAAATTTTCAAATGTTTGTACTAAGGGTGGTGTATATGGATGCAAAATATAGAAAGACACTTAAACTTGGGGGAAAAAATACAAAACAAAATTTGGGCTACTCAGATGTTTTCTGCCCTTGGGTCTCTCTGGATATACTATATTCCATTACCTGACCTCACTCGCCAGCATTTCACTGTCCTTCCCTGACTCACGTTGGCTTTGGTGTGAGGGGTTGGCTACCCCATTGCTGCTAAGGTACTGACCTTTTGCGAGCTTCTTGGCTTGTTAGCCTGATTTGGCACTGAAGCCGGCCCCACCTTTTCCTTCCAAACTGCTTCCTATATGCTCCACAAAATGTCTCTCATGCCACAATTCTTACTTACTCTAAAATTTTTCCCCAATCCTTCATCATGCTGACAGATGAGAGTCTGCAACAAAAGGTTCAAAAATATACCAGCCCACTCTTTAAAATGTTAAGTAATTTCTCTCCTTGTCGTCAAGTGAAAAGGAATATTGAGCCAGGTCTTTCCAGGACAAGCACTGCCTCCTGAGAGCACATCAGACTCTTTTGGAAACTATCTTAAAATTTTGGGGTCACAGAGTATAACTAAACTGTGTCCTGGGGGCATATAAGGCATAGAGCAGCCTCCAAAGGAATTCATCTTATTCCTAGGGAAGAGTTGTTTTTCCCCGAAAATAACGTTATTTAAAATGAAATAATTGACCCCCAACTCCCACCCCATGACTTCCCTCTTTTTTATCACCACCACTCCCAAACCCCTATTTCCTGAATTATCTGAATGTTTTTTAACAAAACTAAAAAACAAAAACAAAAAAGAAATAATTGGAGGATGACTTCCTCAGTCCTAGAAACACAGTTGAGTGTTAAAAGGTATGTTCCTTTAGAAATGTTTTATAATTGTAACCCCTGTCCTATGAACAACAGATGCTAAAAGAAATCACCCTTCTACAGAAACAGTTCACTTTAAAATAAATCAATTAGAAGACATTACTGAAGACAAATAAAAATATCGAGATATTTCTCATTTATATTCAAAGCTAAGGATTAGGAGAACAACCCAATTACTCATCCAATCTGCCCGTTTAAGCACCTGTCAACTAAAGGGATTAATACGCCTTATGTTTATGGAATTAAGGGCAGCTCTGTCACAGTCTTTGCCTGAGAACCATTAACAAACACATTTTCTAAGTACGTATTAACATTTCTTAGCTGTCACTACTATAATGACCCTGTTATAAGCTAATGAAAGCATTCAAATTTCACAGCTACATTATTGTACATAGAAGGCAATGTCTCCCCCCCAAAAAAGACATGTGCTCCCCTTACCTAAAAAAAATTTGTTGCATATACCCAATTCATAGAAACTAATTATCCTCATATTCTCAAAGGGATTTTGTTTCCTTGAAGAGACCAATTAAAACAAGTGTAGGAAGGAAATGATTAAGTCACAAAAGTGTAAAAATGTAGAGAACTACATAATGTAGGATCTGAGTTAGTAGAAATACCATATGTAGCATCTGCAAATGATTATCACTCTCAGATGGTAGCAACACCTGCTTTGGCTCTGGTTTTGGTGTGAAACTCTAAAACAAAGGTATTGATACTTTACTGAGTCTATTTGAGGACAAGTAAACCACTCTAGCAGTGATTTCCTTCCTTTGACAAATGGAATAAATACATAGTAAATGTCCTGTACGTACACAAAGAATTTGTTAATAAGTATTGAAATCGCATAAACACAATCAATAATAAAAACAAACGAACCAATTACAAATTCGCAAAATATCTGAACACACACTTCACAAAGGAAGATATGCAAATGGCCAGTAAGCCCGTGAAAAGAAGCTCCTCATCATTAGTCAACAGGGAAATGGAAATGAAAACTATGAGATCCTCTTACACCCACTAGAATGGCTGAAATCAGTGTGAACATGGAGCAACTGGAAATCTCATACACCGCTGGTAAGAATACAGAAATGGCAAAACCATTTGGGAAACTGTTGGACAGCTTCTTAAAAAGCAAAAACATGCCGGGCTGCCTGGGTGGCTCATTCGGTTACATGTCTGACTTTTGATTTTGCTCAGGTCATGATCTCAGAGTCATGACATCGAGCTCCACATCAGGCTCCGTGCTGAGTGTGGAGCCTGCTTAGGATTTTCTCTCTCTCTGCCCTTCTTCTCCGCCTCTCTAAAACAAAACAAAACAAAACAAACAAAACAGCTAACACGTGCCTACCTACTGACTTAGCGATTCTACTCTTAGGTGTTACCCAAGAGAAACGAAAACATATATCCACAAAAAGATGTATATAAGAATATGCACTGCAGTTTCATTCATAAGAACCCCCAAACTGGAAATATACCAAAGGAGACTGGATAAACAAATTGTATATTCATGTAATAGGATACCCCTTAGCAAGGAAAAGGATCACACTGACACCTGCAACAACATAAGTGAAGGTCAAAAATATGTTGCAGAAAAGAGGCTAGACACAAAAGAGTACATATTCTACGAATTCACCCATTTGGAGTTCTAGAACAGGCAAAACTAAGCATTGGTGACAGAAATCAGAATCTTTTTTTTCCCTCTGGGAGACAGGGGATTGATTGCAAAGTGGCACAAGTAACTTTCTGGGGTGACATAAATGTTCGATATCTTAGTTGAAGTATAAATTATGTAAGCGTACATGGATGTCAAAAGTAAAAAAAAAAACCTGCACAATTAAAATTGTGCATTTTTATTGCATGTAAATTATGCCTCAGTTAACAAATACAGTACCAAGAATGGTCACATTAACACTGACCATTTCAGACCACCCAACAACTAAAATGTGTATGCTATGCATATATTCCAGGCTGTTCTAAGCAATTTATGTATGTTATCTCACTAAATCCTCCTAACAATCTTATGAGGTGAATGTTAGTATTGTCCTCATTAGATAGATGAAAATCTAAGAAGCTAAATAACTTGACCCAAGGTCTCATAGCTTGTGCATCCATCTGTCTCTTATATAGACAGTAAGTTAAACATATATCAACTTTAAAGAGTCCCAAGTAGTTCGGAGAGCTTGGGCTGATGAGCTCTTTAACTCACAAATTACTGAATTATTATTACACAAGTTGACACAGTAAATAAAAAGGGTGTTAAAGAGTATTTCTGACTCATGAATGTGTATGCTCATGACAACTGTAACACTCAACAAATAAAGCTCTATGAAAGTGAGAAGGGATAGTTTTTACCAAGATTCATTGAGTGCACTCAGGCACTTCCAATCCTTACAAGCAGAACAGGTTGTGTTCAGCTCTGGGAGAGCTATCAATTTACTAAGGGACATCCAGCAAGGGAACCAGGGACCTGGGACCTGCTACCACTGGCATGTTGAACTGTGACTTGGATTATGAAAAAACAAAGGATGCTGGGGCACCTGGATGGTGCAGTTGTGTAAGCATCAGACTTTTGGTTTTGGCTCAGGTCATAATCTCAGGGTCTTGGGATCAAGACTCGCATTGGGCTCTCCACTGCACATGGAGTCTGCTTGAGTTTCTCTTTCCTCCCTCTGCCCCTCCCCCCATGCCCTCCCTCTCTCTCTCTCTCTCTCTCTCTCTCTCTCTCTTAAATAAATAAATCTTTTTTTAAAAAAAGGATGCTTATTAAGTCTGGATCAACACCCAACTTGGAGGGCTTAGAAGGTCAGACACTGTGTCAAATGACCCCTACAAGTTGGAGTTAAAACCAGAATGATATTCCATAGTAACAAAGATAGATCTTTTCAATTAAGGAAATGAAGAAAAAACCATAAATACAAAAGAAAAGGAAAGTCTTCTGTTACAAGATGCACAGTTAAAGGAGAGTGTAGCTTCTTGTGTCTCCTCAGCTGGTCTCCACACCACTTAATTACTTCCATGTCTTCCCAATCCCTGCTTAAATTAAACATGCAATAATCAACACATTTTAAATTAGAGATACTCAGTTTCACATTCATATCATTTCATTCCAGAAAGGTACGCCTTAAAAAAACTTTTTTCTAGATTTTAGCTCTCTATACTGTCTATCTTCATTATCTTCAAATTAACACTCTGGGTCTGGAAACCAGGGTTTAAGTTTACTCTTAGGAGGAAGAAAAGAAAATGCTCTGAAATCGTGATGAAGTATAAGTCAAGGACATTATAGTGACACGACGTGGACAAGAGGAAAATATCCTGTACAAACTACAACATATTTTTCTGCTCCTAGTCAAAGAATGATCCTACACCCCCAATCCCCAAACCACACAGCCTTACGCCATTGTGGGGAGCTTCCCTCTGCCACAGTTTCAACGCCTCTTCTCTTGTCACTCCTCCTTGGTGGCCTCCTGTTCACCAGTACCCCTTTACCAATATGCTCCTGTTATTAGGTCTCCAATTACAGCCTTTACCAAATCCCTAGTTCCCATCAATTGTGATAAGTTCCTGTTTATCATCCCTCTAATTATGTCCATCACCCACTAACAATTATTAATTAGTTAACAAACATCAAATTAATACTTATCAACACACATTACTAGATACTGCAGGGGATGAAAGTTGGTATATGACACTCTGCTCAACTCAAAGAATTTACAGTCTGTTTAGGGAGCCACGAGGATGAGCGTGTGTGTGCATGTGTGTGCGTGTGTGCGCACGTGCGGGTGTGTGCGTGTGTGATTTCAGTACTATCCCAGTGTGTTGAGATGGGCAGAGGCAGCCCCCATTGAAGAGATGGAAGATTTGAACTTCCCTCTGAAGGAAAAGCAGAGTTCAAACTTGTAGTGAGTTGCGTGCCCAAAACCCAAAGGTGGAAATGACAAGACCAGTCTCCCTTGAAAAGAAAGTTTGAGTCCTGGAGCAGAGTGTCACAGAACTGAAGCAGTAAATTAGGCCAGATCACTGAGGAAAGACCTTAAATGGGAAGATGCAGAGTGTTTACCTCTTCTATAGGCATCATGAGTCAATGACTTAACTAAATACTGCATTCTCTACAGTAGACACACAAGTAAGCTTATTAAATTTGGGTCACCCAATCTTAAATCAGAAGCCAACCCACTGATAGCCCATGAGAAGAGGAAGAGCATGACTGTTGGCACCAGCCAGTGGACATGGATGACTCTTGGATACCTCTAGTCCTGTCTCCACTCTGGCAACTATCAGTGATCTTCCATAATGGGTAGGGCTCTTGTTAACATTAAAGTATTTTCTTTGTACAGTACAACTTTAGGCATTTCTTCCCTCCTATAAATAAAAAATATAAGGAATGTCGTTTCAACATCCTTTGAAACCTTGTTGGAAATCTCATTTAGTGAGGTCAGAAAAATCTCAGTGAGAATTTCATAATTCACAGAAGCAATGGAATGTAGTGTAAAGGTGATTCAATTTTCTTATTTATAAAATAAAAGGGTTAGAGAAACTCTAACATCACTGTGAGTCTAAAAGGGTTTGTTTTAGCTCTGTAATCACACTTACATTTTAAATTTGTTGATAATTAAAAATTATTAATGGACCTTTAAAAACCTAAAAAACTAGCTTGTATTTTGCTCTAATTACAAATTAAATTTAAGATATACCTTAATGTCTAATACCAATGTGGCAAAAATGGGTCAGAGTTAGACAGGTATTCAGAAATTGATGCATCATCTATCAGTTACCTACAGCTGTACAATAAAGTACCACAAATGTGGTAATAAATGTGGCTTAAAAAAAAAGACATTTATTATTTGGTAATTTGGGGGTGTCAGGAGTTTGGGCACAGCATATTGGTGTTCTGCTCAGGTTCTCACAAGGCTATAATTATGGGGTCAGCCAGGCTGCATTCATTTCTAGGGCTTGAGGTCCTCTTCCAAGCTCATGTGGTATGGGAATACCCCATTCCTGAGGTTGCTATCCTACTTGCTGGGTGTCATCTGGTGGCCACCATCAGCTCCTAGAGGCTGTCTGCATGCCATGTGGCCTTCTTCTTTGGTCTCTCACAACATCACAGTCTGTCCATGATGCTGAACGGCCAGCTGGAGGGACATCTGATCACTTTGCCAAATCTTATTTGCTGGAAGTAAGTTACAACTTCCACCCACCATTCAAGGGGGTGGATTATACAAAGGCATGACTCACTGAGGGTCACCTTAGGGTGTGTTTCAACAATGTAAAATGTGAAACAACTGTGTTACTACAGGCACCTAAGTTCCGTCAGTCAATTAAAATATATTTTTTAATGGAAAGTTAAGAAGTAAAATGAGAATGGAAGGTTACTGTTGGAAAACATCTTGTAATAGTCGCCATGACAAGAATAACAGTACAAAGCCTCTGTTCAGCACTTCTAAGCAGTGGCCACTACACACCTGTTATGACTTTTAACAGTCATAATAAATCTGTAAAGTGGGGTTATTATCCTCATCTTACAGTAAGTAAAATGAGCAAAGATAGGTTAAGTGGCTTGCACAAGTCCACACAGCTAGAAAAAAGCAGGGCCTGCTCAGAACTCTGTACAGCAGCAAAGGGAATGTCTAGGAGTTTTGCAAATCTAGTAACTAGATTACTCAGCAGATCATAATAACCTTGAGACTCAGTTTTCTCATCTGTAAGATGGGAAAGATTATGATACTTCATCTAGAAATCTCCTAAGGTTGTTGTGAAGATAAAATACATACATACATAATGGATATGTGCAGCGCTTCACTCAAAAACTGACACCTGTAAGTGCTTAATAAATGGTATCATTGCTGTTCAGTTATAAGTGCTGCGTAAATGCTGAGGTATTACACATATGAAAGTATAGGTAAGGATGATAAGTTTAATGGGTTTTTTTTATGTCTTATTTGTGGGGTTTTTTTAAATTGGCAAGGAATTTCTAGAATTTTTTACTAATCAGTCCACTACTTTTCTATGCTTAAAAGGCTCTTGAGGAATAAAGAGGAAAAAATATTCCATCTATCCTTCTGTAGGAGAAGAAATAAAACTCTTATCCACCAATAAATTGAAATGTAAAATACATTTTTTTTAACAATTCATGTTGACGGGTCAAAGACATACACTGCTTATCTGCCTGATAAGAATGTTCAAGTTAGCCTTTGTTAAAATGTAAAGTATTAAGTTAGCCAAAAATGGATTACTCAAAAGAATGAGTGGATCAAAGAAAAAACAAGATATTCAGAAATATTTAATCATATAGTAAGAACATTACAGAATATTACATAAGGTAAGTCATCCTTAATAAATCTATAATCTACATGCTTAAAAATTAGATACCTATATTGTTAATTGTCTAGTCGAAAAAGGCAGTTATTTCTGAGACCAGAGATGACTATATATTTCTCCTTGAATTCCTTGGCTTATCTTTGCCATACACTTGTTTTTCATTTCTAAAATTGTTACTAATCAAATCAATGTTGCCACCATCTGTAAGTGTTGACTTCTCATAGGGGATAGCAATGGGGTACCCATTACCCATACCCAAGGGCCTCTATAGGACAGTGCTATGCTGGTAAATGTTCAACAACAGCTGAGGGAAAAATAGGTTTGGCAATTTCTATGGCCAATTTCAAGCTACCAATAGGATGTCAATGATCAAGAGGTAGGAAATTGTTCCCTAGCACACCACACAGACCTAGTGAAAGATCAAAAGGAAGCCATCGAGAGAATATTAAAATTCAATTTAGTGTAGTGTAACCTATGTATCTATATGCTGAGGTCTTGGGATTTACAAACTGGGCTTGGGAAGATCTCTGGAGGAAGTACAGAATTTTTCAAAGAAAGAATTAAAAAGAAAGTAATTAACCATACTATACATTCTACAACTGTTCTCTCAGGTAATCCCTGATTAACCACAGAAGGTTAAGTATCATTTCCCCCATTTTACAAATAAGAAAACAGCAGCTCAGGCAAATGTCCTCAGAGCTAGTAAGGCGCAGGTCCTTCCACTCTTTCCTCCCTTCCTTGACTCTTCCCTACTTTTCTTCCTTCCTTTTTCCTTCCCTTCTTCCCTCCTTCTTCCCTCTCTCCCTCCTTTTACCCCTTACTCGCCCTCCTTTACTGTATGTTCATCTAGTGTTTGGTATGCTCAAGACAGCGTGCCTGGAACCAAGTACATACAGGACACGCTGGGAAGAAAGAACCACATGGGGTCTGAGAGAGAGAAAATATATTCATATTGCAACAGCCGACTTAGCACTAGACCACTTACTTAAAATTGAGAGTAGAGTTTAGTCGGCTATTAATGATAAATTTGACTTAACATAGTTTGTTTTTTTACAAAATAGGAACAATTACACTTGCTAGAAACTGCGCTGGAATACTGTATTAGACACCGCTCTTTGTTGTTCTCCAGAAATACCATAAACATTTTTTACAATACTATTATTATTACAAAAACAATTTATCTTTTAACTCAGATGCTGGAAAAGAAAGAGTCTTTCCAACATCCTTTAGAGCACACAGAACTCTTCCAAATAATATAAGCGTATTAGCCAAAAGCTTTCCTTTCAAGAAGACCACAAAGCAAAAATTAATAAATGAAAACTTAACAAGAAGATCTTCTTAGTGCAAATATAGAGGCAGCAATATTTTAATGTTTTAGCCACCTTCACCACTTGTTTTTCTATAGTCAATAAAATAAAATAAACATATCAATTACTTTTCACATAGTACATAAAACTGAATGATTCTGAGTGTTTGATATTACAGTTCTCTCACCTTTGTGTATATTTTTTTCTTTAAAAGATCTAAGCCTCACTTTGTACAAAAATGATTTTGAATCTGCAGTATTCTTAACTACTCTCTATCATAGTGCTAAACAACGTACCATAAGGTAGGGAAAATTCAAATAACAGGACCACACTCTGAGCTCTTTGTAACAAAGAGCTCAGAGTGTTTTGTTAACAATAAGGCAAAAAGCTACATTCATGCCTTTCTTAATGTCCCACACAATAAGGATTACATATTTCATACAAACCATATTGCTACCAGATATGAACCATGTCACCTCTAAAGTTAATTTATCAAACTTTAGGTGTACCTTTAAAAAAATGATACTATGCTGATTTTAAACCAAAACTACAAAAGATATAAAAGGCCCTATCCTATCGAGAGAGTCAACATGAAAACAGGGTAAGGCTTAAGACTGAAAGAGAATATGTGTATCTACAGATATATCAGGTAGGGGAGGGAGGGGAGTTGGCTAAGTCTTTTGAAGACAGCAGCTCACCATGCTGAGAGAGGGACCAAACTCAAGGAAATCTCTGATCTATAAATTCAACTGCTCCATTTTTTATAAATACATATAAATGTCTTGTAATATTTGATCTTGGAAATAAAAACTTTTCAGTAAAAAAAAGAAAAAAAAAGATTGAAAGAGAAGCTTAGTCCCTGACTAGAGCCTAAAAAAGTGGCCTACCCCTTATCCCAAGAAGTGTTAGAGCCCTAAATACTACTGAACTCTTGATTACCAGCTGTGGCCATTCTATTCTGGAACAAATTGGGAAAACTGACTAAGCCTGTCTCCAACGGAAGCACTCTTCTCAGTAGGCATTAAGGGCCACAAGAACAGCCTTGAAGAAATTTAAGCAGTAAAGGAGCCACAGCTACAACCAGACATCTGGTTTACCCGGCTTCCTCAGCACATATATATTTGAGAGAGGAAGCTAAGAGAACACAGAGGTTACAATCTGCCAAGAGAGGTGGAAAAAAAATATATTTTTTTTGGAGGAGAATATTTTTTAAAAGAATACTCCAGTGTTTCCATATTTGCCTAATCTTTAAAATTGATACCTTATAAAAATTTTCATATGACATAGGACTGTGGTCATTCCTGCCTCACCATTACGTCCGTTATTAAGTAATTTTCTGGCATCACAGGCTAGAAACGGTTACTAGTATTTGAGATGCTAACGTACTGACCTCATCCACTATGAAGAAATCTCGGCCTGTTTAAGCTCTGGCTGGCTCAATTTAACTTGTTAAACGTGTATGTTAAGAAAGCTGATTAAGAGAAGAGGTAAGAGACAGGAGGCTGTTGCAAAAGTCATCCCAGAAGCGATACAATCTGAATCAGCGCAGTTACGGGGAAAAGGTAAGGAGGAGAGCAGGCATTAGGCACATACAGAAGAGGTAAAAGTCAACCAAGTTTGGTGACAGATTGAGTGTGGTGGATGAGAGAAAGGGAAGAGTTTGTTGAAGACTGGAAGAATGATCTAAGCATACCACATGGTACTTTTAAGGATCTACAAAGACTTTTTTAACATCTAAGAGTCCTTAGATGTGAATTATGAGCCTCTCATGGAAGAAGATCATTCAGTTCATGCTTATTGGGCTGAATTAAATATCCTATGCAATATTTCGAATGATACTAAAATTAAAGATAATTTTAAATTAAAAGGCTTAGTTTGTATATTAAAGACACTTTTACATTTTATTGAAATTAAAATGGCAAAGAAAAATAACTCGTTTCAGCCCTGGAGAGATACTGTCATTGACACTACAAAAAAAGTGTAGGAAGCAAGAAATTTCAAGCCCAGTTCAAAAGTGACAGTCTGTCTCCTTGCTGAGTTGGTCCTCAGTCAGCATTAAGTTATTTTGAATGTTCTGTTTTCTCTTGGAACGTGAAAAGAATAATGACCAGAGAGAGAGGAAAGCAGAGCGCAAACATTGACTCTGTCACTGTTAACATCTTGGTCCCTCCAGCGCGCTATCTGGTCCTGAGTCTTCTCATCTATAAAATAAAGATTTCAGCTAGAGGGTTTATAAGAATCCATCCATTTCTTACAGTCTTTCATCCACTGTGCTAATTAAGAGCTTAAATGTTATATACTCATATTCCAATATATAGTGCTTTTTGTAGAGGAAAGGTGAGTTTAGAGGACTGGAATGCACTAATTACCTTACAGATAAATGCCTCAATTTTTTAAATGCCAGGCCTGCATATCAATGGGTTTCATACAGAGAAGAAATATATAGATACACATTGGGACAGGTTTTTAAAATAACTGTTATTTATATCAATCTGGCATACACATTTATTTCTAACTTATAAGTTGATTGAGTATTTAACAAATCAATAGGATTTCCACAAATCTTTCCCAGCTGTTAGCTTAAGGATGTAGGCAATTAGAAAAAGAGATCAGACTTGTGGTTACCAGAGGTGAAGGGGGAGAAGGGCAGAGATTGGAAGAAGGTGGTCAAAGGCACAAACTCACAAACTTCCAGTTATAAGATAAATAAGTAGTAAGGATGGAATGCATAACTTAATGACAGTAGTTATCACTGCGCTATGATATACAGGAAAGTTAACAAAGTAAATCCTAGAAGTTCTCACTACAAGAAAAAGAACATTTTTTCTTTTTTTCCCGTTTATTTTTATGGTATCTTTATGAGATGCTGCCTGTTAAACAAACTTATTGTGGCAATTATTTCACAATATATGTAGGTCAAACCTTCATGCTGTACACCCGAAACTCATACAGGGATATATGTCAATTACATCTCAGTAAAACGGGGGTGGGGTGGGGGGTAGGGAACAGGAGGTGTAGCCAGTGGTAAGAAGTTTCATAAACTTTCAAAAAGTATAGGATGAGTGACATTTTTTCCTTTACTATTGTCAGATTTTAAGTATGATCACATTTTCATGAGCTCTAAACCAATGGGCCCATTTGAATTTGAAGGTTTATTTACATGACCTGTTTTGTTTGCAGAAACCTCTGAAATCATTTTAGTTAATTATTCCTTATAACTACCATCTCATTTAGCAAATTAATATTGCCTTGGCGCATATTCATGAAGAATATATTTCTCAGGCAAAAATGTGATGGCAACCCTTCAGAAACTATATCACACCACCCTTGTGAATATTAAACTCTTCTAATTACAATCCATGGACTCACTGCTCTTAAAACCATGTCTAACTTTTACTCGCATTAACTCAACATGGCTATTTTGATTCATTCTGGGTATCCATATAGAAGTCTTTCACACTTGCTCTATAATTAAACTCCATAAACGCAAATGTAACACATCCTAACTTGGATGTGACCAAAAGTATATGATTAAATACCTTGAGGTTTATTTACCAGCAAACAAACCACAGATGAATCCACGGCAGTCAAGGCATACCAGAGGGCACTTGACAGCTTAAAAGCCATCAAAGTTGGCCAAATGATTGTTCTATACCAGAATGGGTGGTAAATCCACTGCTGGGGGCTCCATGGCTCTAAGACTCAGAGGCCAAGGCTACACCAGATGGCCAGCAATCAAATGACCTGGCACAGTTACCTGCAAATGGCTCCTGATGCACAATGTGGGACAAAAGACAGGCTTTGCGAAAGTCCCTGTTGAGAGCGTCATGCAAAACTCCTGTGCATTGATGGATCCAAAATAAATAAATAAATGAATAAACAAACCAGCAGCAACACATGAAAGCTTTACTTTTAGTAATTGATTGATTCACGCAATAATTGGGATCTTGGGGTAGCTGAAGTAATCCAGTTGGTCCATGACTGTCAACATGTTTTTCCCCAATGGAAAATAATAAAGTACAATGCAAAATTTAAGCACCCTTTATAAAATACCAGCCTCCTCAGTGGATTCTATTCAACATGGATTTTGACGGTATTATAATTCTCTGCATTCTGAGCCATCTTTTTGATTTCCAAAAGAAAATGTTTTAACCAACATGCACAGATGGATGATAAACAGCTCCATGAGAAGAGCGATTCCTATACAGAATAGCATAATGGTTCAGCCATTTTATCTTATATGTGGACAAAGCGTTTAAATGATTACTTTTGCAGGTGTGGATTATTTGCTTTGAAGATCACCCATGGTTAATTTAAAAATCTGAATCACTCAACACACCTCTGGTTATCTTTCGACAGTGTTCAAGTTTATACTCAAGGAACACAAACTGATCATGGTCTTAGACAAACATAATAAGGATGATGTAAAAGGATGATTTTTCAAAGGTCACCTAATGCAGTCCAAAGCTATATATTAATGTATTACCTATGCCACAGCTTCTTTTCAATGCAGAAGACTATCAAGAATTACCTTCATTTGAAAATGAAGCAAAAGACTTTAAAACAAAAAAGGCATCACAAAAACAGAATCAACTCAGAAATGTTTCTTAAGCACTTGCCTTTGGTCTACCACAGTGCTGAGTTCTTTAACAAATGAGAAAAAATGGTAAAAGACACACATCAGCCATAAGGGAACTTAAGAGTCTTACTGAACAAGACTTACTCAATACATTCACATACATTAAGAAAATTACAGCATCTTATAAGGCCAAATATTATTAATCAAAGTAAGCTTACAGTTTATAGACTATAGTGCTATAGAAATTCAGGAAAGATAAGATCACTGTTAAGCAGGGTTAATCAGAGAAGATTTCTTGGAGGATGTGGATCATAGGGCTGCCCTGAAAGGAGACTCTTCTCTTCCTTTACATGTCCAGATCACCTGGCACAGTGCAAGGATCACATAACAATTTTCTGAATTGAACTGAAGGGAATATAGGGTTTGCAATAATGAAATGGAAGTGAAAGAACTTTCAAGCTAAGAGAATGACATAAGGAAAAAGTAAAGAAAGTAACAAATCAATATCACCTATATAGGATTTTTGCTAAAACGTTTAACCAGGACATAATCGTAAGACAAATACAAATAGACAAATACAAATAGAAGGACATCTTACAAAACACTTCAAAAATACAAATGTCACAAAAGATAAAACATGCAGGAGTGTTCTAGATTAAAGGATACTAAAGAAACATAACAATCTAATGCAATTCAATTCCTTAATTATATCCTAGAGAGGGGAAAAACAGCTGTACGGAACTTCTTCCCCCAAAATCACAGAAATGTGAATATGGACTGCATTTTAGATATTACTGAATCATTGCTGAATTACTGGATGTGATAATGGTTGTGCAGGAGAACATCCTTATTTTTAAGAGATGTAGCTGAAGTATTTAGGGGTAACGTATCATGTCTGCAACTTAGTCTCAAATGGTTCAGTGAAAAAACAAATCTATAAATAAACACACACCCATGAAGAGAGATAAAGCAAATGTGGCTTTGGTGAATCTCAGAGAAATAAATAGTTGCGGGGAGAGAAATAATGAGTCAG
The DNA here is from genome assembly GCF_037043125.1 of Eumetopias jubatus. Lineage (NCBI taxonomy): Eukaryota > Metazoa > Chordata > Mammalia > Carnivora > Otariidae > Eumetopias > Eumetopias jubatus. The sequence continues at coordinate 180,287,169 of NW_028274809.1, read as the reverse complement.
ATGGGACGAGATTAGGAGGATGGCTGGCACTGAGAAGTGAGGGGACGGAGGCTAAGATCTGTGAAGAGGGAAAGCATGCACAACTGATGGAGACCCTTGGATTGTCAAATGAGGAACTTGGCCTTGACTTGGAAAAAGAGCAGGGACACAGAATACAGGACAGTCTTTGACTTAAAAGTAAAACAATGACTTCATATGTCAGGAAATAAATATGTCAGCACTTGGCAGAAAGCACTAAAAAAGGAATGATTTGAAGGCCGATTAGAACAGTCTCTCATAATAACCAAAGGGGACATTTGAAAGAAAAGCTTTGGCTTCACAGAAGCAGAGGAATGAAAAGACAAAGACAATTCCAAGAACCAGTAGGAAAGACAGATTGTGGGTGGACTGCTTACACGGATGTGAATTCTTTATGATTATTTCTCTCATCTTCCTCCCCTAAAACCTTAAGGCAGACCCTTTCATCTCTCCTGATGATGCTCTGATTCCATTAGAGTTTGACCAAAGCAAGATCCCACACTGGCTAGGATTGTTCTCACAGGATTCAAAGCCTCAGCAACAAGTCACCCTCGATAAACAGCAAGCTTCCAGAAATGATTGTCTACCTGGATCAACATTAACGCCCAGCATCCACACAAAATAAAAAGGAAAGTGACAAACAGGATTCAAAGGAGAGAAGGAGGTCAAAATGCTTGTGAGATTTCTAACATGGAGGCCGAGAGACAGGGAAACATCTAGAAAGAGAGCTTACTTCAGGGGAAGGTGTCATTCTCCATGTTATTTCAGAGGTGAGAGTATGTTAGTGGGACGAAGTTATATCGGTAACTGTCTACAGCCACAGTTTTCTTCCCAGATTGCTTTTGGGGCTGCTTTGTTTAAAATACTGCAGATATACTCACTCACATCATTAGTTTGTCTAACTTCCTGTCAAATCAATATTTATTCACACAAATCAATCTTGTTGCTTTTTCCCTGAAGGTATTTGGTCAATTTGTGTCACTATAAAGAAGTTTTCCAGGGGCGCCTGGGTGGCTCAGTCCGTTAAGCGTCTGCCTTAGGCTCAGGTCATGATGCCGGCACCCTGGGATCGAGCCCCGCATCGGGCTCTGTGCTCAGCAGGGAGCCTGCTTCTCCCTTTCCCACTGCCTGCCTGTCTGCCTCCTTGTGCTCTCTCTCTCCCTTTGTCAAATAAATAAATAGAATCTTAAAAAAAAAAAAAAGAAGTTTTCCAGGGCCTTTTCTCCCATGATTTTTTTTCTTTTCTATACAATTTATTCCTTTTTTCTCTTTTTTTCTTATTTTCTCTTTTTTCTTATTATCTAATTCATTTTTGTTTAGATTTCAGTTTCCTTACAGACCAGTTATGCTCGAACACTGGTTTGTGTATTTTTCTGCACGCAATATATGTACATAATAAGAGCCATATAGACCTGGGTTTATCTGCTACTGACTAGGTAAATGATTTGGACAGGTCAGTTAACAAGTATAAAATGGATATACTAATATACACCTTATACACACCTTAATTAAATAAGATAACTCATTCAGGGGCACCCAGGTGGCATAGTTGGTTAAGTATCTGACTCTTGATTTCGGCTCAGTTCCTGATCTCAGGGTCCTGGAACTGAGCCCCACGTTGGGCTCTCCACTCAGCATGGAGTCTGCTTGGGATTTTTCTCTCCCCTCTCCCTCTGCCCCTCCTCCCACCCATCCTCCCCCGACAAATAAATAAATCTTTTTTTTAAAAAAAGGTAACATGCAAATTACAGTATCTGAAAAATAGTAAACATCCAAAAAATAATTCTTGTTATACTATAATTGTCATTAGTATTAATTGTACTTCACTACATAGAACAATAATCCTATGACCAAAGATAGCATTACTATACACTTACAGATTAAGAAATGGACAAAAATTTTCAAAAGACTAAATTTGAGGACCATTGCCCAAGTCCCTCTCATCTATAAATATCCATAGAGATTAAGTAACTTCTTTGTAATCACACAGCTTGTAAGTGGTAGAGATCCAGTCCATCCAGGGTCTTCTGTCTTCTAAGCCAGGGAGTGCTTTATCCACTTTCTCACAGTGCTATCTATCTGGGGAAGAGCTAGAATTACGACCAACGTGTACTGTGAGTTTAACATATTCCTACAACCAATACTATGCTGCAGTGTGAACAAGTTAGCAAAGAGGGATGTTAACTGAGGCCTTATGTACATGAAAGAGTTGCCAGGACAGGGAAAGATGTTTTTTTAAGTCAGTGAAATGTCTTTTGACAAATATTGACACCCATACATTTTTTTAAAGATATTTATTTATTTATTTATGTATTTATTTATTTGAGAGAAAGAGTCGGGTGGAGGGGGGATAGAAGCAGAGAGAGAGGGACAAGCAGACCCCATGCTGAGCGCAGAGCCAGATGCAGGGCTCAATCTCACGACCCTGAGATCATGAACTGGGCCACAATCAAGAGTCTGGCACTTAACCAACTGAGCCACCTAGACGCCCCAACACATATTCTATTATGAAACTAGAAGTCCTCCTTAGGGAAACCTTCTTTTAATCTGAAAAGAACACTTTAAGAGCTCTTTTTAATTACATAAATCCAAAGCAAGTTTCCAATGTTTTATCTTTGGGATATACAACATGACAAGCTTAACTAGAATCTAAGCTTGAGTTAGTAAGTGGATGGAATCACTTTGTTCCTTGCCTACAGCCATTGGTATATACAGATTAGAGGTTGTTAAAAAGGGGTTGTACACATTTGCAGCTTAGGGGTGTTCTGGGATGGCAAGTATTGAGAACTCAAAGCCTTTTCTCTGATGCTCAATGTTACTGAACCTCATTGAGTTAGCCCTAAGGCCAAGTCAGAGAAGCCCCTCATCAAATTCACCATAAGAAAGAGGAACACCTCCAGCTGGGCAACACCAGGGAAGGGAAGAAACATTCCCACCCACTGCCACAACCACAGCAGCCAATGGGGCTGCTCAGCAATAGCAAAAACTCTCACTGGCAAAGGAAGCAATACTCCCTAACTGCCTGGACTTAGGAGAAGACAAGACCAAGGAGGACTGGCCTTTGGTTTTCAGTAGCCACCCTTGACAGTCTTGGACATAAGATAGGGGGAGTTCCTGAGGAGAAGCAAAATTACATTTACTGCAAGTAAGGCAGGAACTCAGAGTTCTCATTTGAATATTAAAATAAATATAATGTGAGGTGTCTGGGTAGTGCAGTCAGTTAAGCGGGTTAAGCGTCTCACTCTTGATTTTGGCTCAGGTCATGATCTCAAGGTTGTGAGATCAAGCCCCATGTCGGGCTCACACTCTGGACATGGATGGAGCCTGCTTGATATTCTCTCTCTCCATCTCCCTCTGCCCCTCCCCCAACTCTTTCTAAAAAATAATAAAATAAGATAAAATAAAATAAATATAACATTATTTGTAGTCACGGGCTGAAAGACTAAGGACACCTCATTGTAACATCATATGATATTATATTAATAGACCCAACTATGGCTCAGGCAGAGGACCTTTTCCACAAATATAACTTCAGGGTCTCAAATAGCCTCTACCTTTCATGGCTTGCTTCTGCCTCTGGTAGCTTAGAGAGTTCTCAAGAGGTGTCTCCCATGAGGTCAGGGCTCTCGTCCCCCAGGAACTACCTCAGTGCCACCTCTGCACTGCAGTGAGCCACCATCTGCCCTGGACCCTTCCTTTTTTCAGTGTTTCTTCCCAGGCCACTCTAGGGTATAGAAACTCCACCCCAGATTGCTGATGCTCTCTCAGGCTGTAATGACCTGCCTCATGAGGCTCAGGGCTCCCACAGGCTCGGGTCCCTCATCCAGACCTCTGATCTCCCTCTGACACTATCCTCCACCAACATTCACCCTGAAACCAGCTCACTGCTCTCAACCACTTTGTATTCACCTCTGGCCCAACTGGGATCTGCTCCCTTTCCTCTGTGTTCTCCACTCCTTGAACTATTTGGCCCCCCAGGATTTCACCCTTTTGGGTTTGACACCAAGAGTGTTCATCCCTCGGTTCAGACACAAACTGGCAAACAGCAAGATCAATCAACAACCTCATAGCTCACCCAGAAACACAGCTCGCTCTGAGCTGCTGATTCCTCTGCCAGTGTGCCTTGTTGTTCCAGAAATGATTCTCCAAGGATGAATCCTTGTAATCTCTTTTGTAGTTGGGTTCTCTTGAGTTCTTCTCTCCCATCCTCACAGCATCTACTGCCTCCCAGCCTTGCCTCTATGTAGCTGAATCTCAATTTGTATGACTGAATCTCAATCATTGATCCTTTTTTTTTTCTACATTAGACCTCTTAGCCCCATATAAATTAATAGATAAAAATATACATCACGGTATGGAGGTGGATTGTTGGCTTTTCACACCTAGTCAAGGATATGCTTTAGATTCAACAAGGATATACTTTATACACACTCACACACAAACACACAGAAAAAAAAATAAGATTTATTTATTTGAGAGAGAGAGAGAGAGAGAGAGAGAGAGAGCACGCATGAGTTGGGAGAGGGGCACAGGGAAAGACTCCAAGCAGACTCCCTACTGAGTGTGGAGCCCGACGCAGGGCTCCATCTCACTACCCATGAGATCATGACCTGAGCCAAAACCAAGAGTTGGATGCTCAAATGACTGAGCCACTCAGGTGCCCCGCAAAAAAAAAAAAAAAAAATGTAAATATACATAGGCATTCTTTCATTTTCATCTGACTATTCATTCCCATGAATGTAATGTACTGAACAAAGTTAATTATAGATTAATCCTGGATTAAGGGAAGTAAATAAGGAAAGAGAAAAATGTCCTTAATTATATAGTTCTTCATAACTTTGACATTATTTGTCAAATGCAAATATTGATCTGAGAAGTAAAATAGCATGATCAGCCAGAAACATTAACTGATGTATGCGATCTACAAGGCAAATTTTATTATGTTCACCCTTTACTAGAAGTGCATGGCCCTTGGGCTTCAATTACTAAAGTGATATGACTAAGTTTGACAGTTATGTTAGTTACATTGTCACAAATCTTACTAAAACTCATTAATTTTCTATATGGAAACATAGTCTTTGACTCTAAAAGAAAGAAAGAAGTTTTAGTAAGGATGTTAAGAAAGACCTTGACTTTTGCAATAGAGTTTACTAAGATATTTTTTTCAGGACATTACAGTCAAAATACAGGCCACAGTTTCTAAATCATATTCAGTAACAGCTTATTTAATAACACTGCATATTTGTGGAATATGCAGTTAGTAAGACATTCGTTTTAAGTCATACCTTGTTTACAGAGGAAGAAGCATAGTTGCAATAGGATGAAAGTGAACTTTTCAGCATCAGAGTGTGAGGTACGACCTGTAATGAAGGTTCAACATTATGTGCTGCCTTGACATCTGGTAAAATCGGTGGGCCTTGAATGGCCTCACTATAAGTCCCCCTCCCTACACTGCATCCATTGAAAAAGTGTTCTAGCCTAACAGCCCTCCTCATTAAAGGGACCAAGCCCAGTTTTTGCTTCTCCCTGAGTAGCAGGGTTTAGGTCCCTGTCAGCCCACAAAATTATTCATACAAGCCAATCACATCCTCCCACAAGAACAAGGAAACACTCTGCCCACTTGATACTACAAAGCCTGCCACCCACAGCTCCTGGTTGTTCATTCTGTTCTTGAGTGAAATCCAGTGTGACCCTGCATGGTACACTGTCCTCCTCCTCAGGCTGTGAGCACATGTAGCCAAAAAACTGCTCTCCAAGGCGCCTGGGTGGCTCAGATGGTTAAGCATCTGCCTTCAGCTCAGGTCATGATCCCAGGGTCCTGGGATCGAGTCCTGCATCGGGCTCCCTGCTCGGCGGGGAGCCTGCTTCTCCCTCTGCCTCTCTCTCCCTCTGCCTCTCTCTCTCTCTGTCTCTCATGAATAAATAATAAAATCTTAAAAATAATAAATAAAATAAATAAAATAAAATAAAAAACTGCTCTCCATCTTGTGTATCTAGTGGCAGGTGTCCTGTATTTGGCCATCCCAATAACCCTGGGCAAAAGATCCCTCCACTCACCAAAAGGGTGAAGAGGAGGTGATCAAAACATAGAGCAAGCATTCAGCGGAGAGGATGTTCCAAGCCAAACTTTCTGACCCCACAACCTCTGCTATTCCAGTCCCCAGAGCTATCCCCACCACATGATGACAGTCCGCACTTAGGAGAAAATTTCTATGTGCCACATTCTGTGCCGAGGTCTTTACATGGATTACCTCATTTAAGTCTCACAACTATCCTGTGAGGTAGGTACCATTATTCTTACCATTTTACAGACAATGAGGCTGAAGCACAAAGAAGTTGATCATTCAACTAGAGGGTGCTGGAGCTGAGATCTCATAGCCTGCCACAGCCAAACCCCACTACCAAAAGAACTACTGGCTTTCCAATGGATGAGTCCTCTGGTAAATGGACTTTTTTCCTTAAAGATTTTATTTATTTATTTATTTATTTATTTATTTATTTATTTATTTATTTGAGAGAGAGAGTGAGAGAGAACATGAGAGGGGAGAGGGTCAAAGGGAGAAGCAGACTCCCCGCTGAGCTGGGAGCCCGACGCGGGACTCGATCCTGGAACTCCAGGATCATGACCTGAGCTGAATGCAGTCACCTAACCAACCGAGCCACCAGGTGCCCTGGTAAATGGATTTTATAGAAACACTCTGCCACCAGATGAATAGAGTTGAAAAGTGTAAGTTTATGAGTACAAAGTTTTGTTTACAAAGTCTGTCTGATTTGTCACCACCACTAAGTAAATAGTGGTGTCTACTGAGTGTACAAACTGAAGGAAAGACTTGCCTCAAGCATGGTTAGCGAAAAGGAGTACACAATCCAGATATTATTATCCTCCAGAGTCACCATTTTTATTAAATATTTTAAAACAGCTTAGTATATTTTAGGTCCTCCCTTTTTTCTATGCGATACTCATTTTCAAACACAGATATAATTATACACAATAATATGTCTAGCTCAAGCAAGCTCTCCTCAGATTTCTTGAATCCAGCTTTTATGCATCCATCTGCCTGCTGAACATCTCAGTCTAACTTCATTGTGTCCATATCTTTCTCCCCAATCTAGACTATGATCTGCTTATGATTAGTGACCAGGTTTTACTCATTTCTTTTTTATATCACCAAAATCTAGCTCAGTCCCTCAATGGTTTTGAAAATGAGCCAACAAATGAATATAAAATAAATAAGGCCAAGCAAGGAACCACTTATTTCTAAAAAAATGTCAAGATGTTAGAAGCTACTTTATTTTTGTCCAAAACTAGTTCTTCATTTAGAGGCTAGATTTTTTTCTGAACATTCTGACAGATGTTTGGAACAGAATTTATGGTTTTCATACTAAGTAATAAAGTAGTTCCCTAAAAATAATTTTTTTAAAAAACTTGTCATCTTTTTTAAAAAGTGTGATACTTTGGAACTAATATCTGTTACACAATTCGTATGTTGTTTATGAACACAAACACACGTCCCGTGTACATGCCATCAACCAACAGAAACTTTTGATGATCAGCGTTGAAACAGAACTTCTACGAAGCAGTGAACTCCTCACAGAAAATAGTGCTCAGTAGCCATTCATCAAACATTTCTGCCTTCGTAAAAAACCTCTTTGTCAAAAGCATTTTTATATAAGACATGGTTTTACAGAAACCACAAATATCCTATTATTCTAACATTAAACAGTGTTAGAGTATTTTTTCTTCCCTCTTGATTCTCTGCTCCGAAAAAAAAAAAAAATGTTCTTTTATGTACTAGGCTATGTCCAAAATTCTAGAAATCTTCCTTGCAAGAAACTTTATGATAAAGCACAGTCTCATTCGAAGCAATATTTAACCCATTTCTCAAATCTAAGTTTGTAAGATCCCCTAGGAAGGTTATTAAAATGCAGATCCTAGATCCCAGTAAACCTCACACATATCTCACACCAGAGGTTGTAATTCAGTAGATCTGGGATGTGGCTAAGGAGTCTACATTTTTATCAGGTCCTGTCTAATTCATGGGTTTTATCAACTATACTTGGAAAAATATTGTTTCAGAAAATGTGAAGTCAGTTTTAATAGCAAACCTAAATTTAAGATTTTTGCAAGACTATTTTCAGTGATGTGGAGAAGGATTTCAGGAGAAGGAGGCTGTAGTCAAGAAAATCTGTTACCATAATCCAGAAGAAAGTTTATGCAGGATTGAAGAAGAGTACAGGATGGAAGGAGGATGGTAAGAAAAACACTGAAGAGGTTCAATATTGACACACTCAATCAATAAGACTTGGTGATTCAGTAGTTAGGCAAAGCAGGATGAAGAGAGTTGTGGTAAGATTGGGAAGAGTGAAAGGCAAATTAACTTCCAGAATTCAAGCTCTGGAGATGGACAAGCTGGAGATGCTACTAAGGAAGACAGGTTATTAGTCAAGTTTGGGACTTGTACAAACCAGCAGGGATACTGCCAGTTCATAGAGTATTTCTGTAAAACTTTGGAAAAGTCACCATATTTTATGTAGAAGTACACCTCTAGGCACAGCTTGGTGAGTGGGAAACTCCTTCAGGCAAATTAGAAGGTGCTCCAGTCTGTGAGCAAACATAGCCTTGTGCTAGCCACACCTGGGGAAACGTAACCAAGGCTGGATTTAAGCCCCCACCTGCCCCTCAAATAAGGGTCCTCATGTAAAGAATAATGTGCAGTTGGCCCAGAGGGACACTAATGAGATTCAGGAAGTGGCCTTGGCAATGGATGGTTCGAACAGAAGGGAGGCAAATTCACTGAATGGGACAACTCTCAGGAACGGTGAGGGAAATTGATGGATGGGTTGCCTACATGCATAATGAATTCTTCTAGGATTGCTTTCCTAAAAGGCCCCCTACAAACCTCATGGAAGCCCTCACCACCCTGCCGGATACTAGGTCAGATATTACTGAAATGAGGACCCAATTAGGGGAGGGGTCCTTGCTGTGGGATTCAGAGTAACAGCCACAGGTAATTCCCACCAGACCACAAGACGGAAGAGGGCAGGGATGGTGTTTCATTCACGGCTCTATGCCCAGCACCCAGCACATTGTTATGATGCCTGAAGTCCAGTCTTCAATGATTTTCTTCACCTCATTTGTGAAAACATGATTTGGGGTTCTCTGTTATCTACTTTCCTAGTTCTGTAAAATAACATGAGTAAGACTAACTTTATAAATGACAATTTAGCCTGGAGGGGAGGTGATTGATATTAAAGACAGTACTTGTGATGAGCACTGGGTGTTGTTTATAAGTGATAATCACTAAATTCTGCACCTGAAAATAATATTACACTATATGTTAACTAACTGGAACTTAAATAAAAACTTGAAAAAAAGAAAAAAAAAGAAATGGCAATTTATTCTATTAATCCCATCAAAACTCAGCAAATAAAGTAAAATAGGCTTCCTTTGGAGATTTCCCAATTGTAAAAGAGGGAAAATTCTACCAGGCATTTCATTGTATCTCCCTTTCTGTTGACCCAAGTTGCAGGTTATTCTATAATAAAGCATTTGTCTGATTTTGACTAATTCTGGTCCTGTAAGATGTTGCTTTGTATACCTATCCTAGATTTTCTCTCCCTCTTCAATGGTGTCGTTTTTTGTTGTTGTTGTTACAGTAATTTAATTTCCTTGTTCTTTTTATAACAGTGCTTAAATTGTTTTGACTGAAGTTGTGTACCAGATGGAAACAGCACAGATGTCAGCACCTGTATGCTAAGCCTGTGACTTAATGTACCATTTGGTTCATTATTTTACAGATATTTTACAGCCATTGTAGGAATTGTAGCTTTTTTACTTAGAAAGAACATCTCAAGAACTACTGTTTTTATTTCTTTTGTAAATTCCTACGAATTGTTAGTGCTCATAATGTTGTGTCTAGGAGACATTAAATTACATTAAATTTATTAAATACAGCAAAAATACTTGAGAACTACCACGAATAATTATATGTGTGTGGGGAGGATTGCTTTTAGAGTTAAGCTACATTTTCTTAAAAAAAAAATACCCCTTAACTTTCAAAAGCCACATTTCTAGGGAAACGGAGAACAGAAAAGAGGGAATAAATAAGCACTTACTGAGTCTACACTATACTCCAGAAATTTACAATATTTCTCAAAACATCCTGAAAATAATTCTGTGATGTTGGTATTATTCACTCCAGTTTACAGATGAGGAGCTTCATAAAAGCGAAGGAACTTGCTGGAGATCATAAATAATGTCATAATCAATACATGTTGTAGATGCTGGTAAAAGGCAGATCAAGGATTCAATCCCTGGTATGTCAGGCTCTGTCATGTTACCAGGAATGGACATTTTTGAAGCAATACAATTTTTTCTAAACATCACAATCCATTTTCAGATCATGACACACCATGTCATGCAAATACAACACTAAAGACCAGATTTATCTCTAGATTGAATACTTTTCTGTCTGCTTGACACGAAGAATAACACAATGGCTCCTAAGCATTTGTCTATTTACCAAAAGCCTCTTAAATGAGTTTACAGTAACAAATCAGCATCTGTAGTTAATAATCCAAAAGCAATTTTTGATATCAATCCATAAAAAGCACAAATGGTACTTGTGGCATATTTGCACATATGTTCTATAAAAGATAAAATATACTTATATCTTAGTTAAGCCATGATGGCAAGTTTATTTTTCTTTATTTAGCTTAGTCCCTAGGATATTATTATCCCCCCTTTTTCACTCCGTCTGCTCTTCGACTCAAGTCACATCACCTACTTGGTGGAAGCTTAGATTATGTTGATCATTCAGGGTTCCTTATGCTTCTGGGGGCATAGTTACCATATTGCCTGACTTGCAAAGCTCAGGAAACAGATTATTAAGGAAAGGAAATGCCAGGAACTCAAAATACTGAATACAAAATATGTAAATAAATCCAAAGAGAAGTGTTGGCTGAAATTATCATTGAAATATGGCCTTAAAAAGATATACACAGGGAAGCTTTTATCTTCCCAGGGCCTCTGGCATCACTAATTAGATGTTAGTGTCACAAACAGTAATATTCATAAAAAAAAAAAACAAAACAAAACACCAGGAACGTCTAAGTTGTTTAAGTCCATAGGATATATTTTCCACATCAAGTAAATACCAGCAATCAATTTTCTTTCAAGGTCAAGTGTAGTTGGTATATTACAATTTTCTAGAGTTTTGGTGGCACATATTAATTGGCTTTTATCTCATGTTGAGAGATATTAATCAGCAACAAAGACAAATACTTGAGAACCAAAATAAGCACCCTGCTATACACACTGACCCAGGTCACAGACTTGAATATAGAGATTCTTAGAGTGATCATGATAATTTATTAAATGTGTTTTATTGAAGAGCAATGTGATCCACTCAGGAAGATTCATTCATTCAAAGATTTTTTTTTTTTTGGACATGTATCTATATACCCTTCTAGGCACTGGGATACAGCAGAAATAACCCAGAGATCTTCTAGCAATCTTTGCTACCCTCAAAGTACTTTTATGCTGGGATGCAGAGTGGAAGTAGACAATAAAAAAGAAAATAAGGGGGCGCTTGGGTGGCTCGGATGTTGAGCGTCTGCCTTTGGCTCAGGTCATGATCCCAGGGTCCTGGGATCGAGCCTCACATTGGGCTCCCAGCTCCGCGGGAAGCCTGCTTCTACCTCTCCCACTCCCCCTGCTTGTGTTCCCTCTGTCAAATAAATAAATAAATAAATAAATAAATAAATCTTAAAAAAAAAAGAAAAGAAGTCTCATTACAGATCATGATAAAAGCTATAAAAAAAAAAGAAAATAAGCAAAGTGATGGGAAGCAACTAGGAGTCAGAGGTGAGTGGATGAGAGTTTAGGTCTGTGTAGAGAGGCCAGGCAACGCTTACTGAGGTGGCATTTTTGCTAAGTCTTGAACAATGAGAAGAAACAAAGCAAGGGAAGAACTGAAGAACCATGTGCTGAGCAGAGGGAAGTGCAAATGCAAAGAGCCTGAAGCAATAAAGAGCTTTCTATGTTCAAGGAGTGCCAGTGTGGCTAGAGTGTTGTTAGCAAGGAGGGTGGCCTATGATGCAGCTAGAGAGGTGAGTGAAGGCAGATCTTCCTTGTGTGACATGAAAGACTTAGAAATGATAAAGATAAGTAAAGTTCCTTGTAACTTGGTTGATACATAAAATTAATGCTGTCTATCTGAGCCTGCTAGTGAATTCAAAGAAAAAAATAATAATAAAATTTTAGAATTGGAGGGAAACTGATGGATTATCTATTCTACCCCTTGTTTCATAGAACCATGAAGACCCAGTGGGGAGGGGAGTCAGAATTCTGGGTTCCCTGATGTCTAGTGACCTTTTCATGACACCTGCAGGCTTACAATTTTTACCACTTAAGACTCTAATGGCTTTCTACCAGACCCCGTGCATTGCAAACATCTAGCAGCTAAAGAAAGCCACTCAAACTTTTCTCAGAAGATGGAAATGAAAAAGAACCAAAGAGCGGTACTGCATGCCCATGGGAGGAATGCCTTTAAGGCCCTCATGAATTACTCTTTCTTAAAGGATCTACAGAAATAGACAGGGATGAAGACTCAGGAAGTGCCACAAGACAGAAAAATCTGATGAAATTTCAGAGAATGGGGAACCCCACAGGTGAAATAGCCTCAAGTAGCAGATACCAACAGCTAAAGTTGGAAAAGACATAAAGTTTGCCAGAGAGATAAAATAAATGTATAAAAACACACTAAAAATAACCTTTAAATTTCAATATTAGCAAAAAAATTTCCAATTATTGATTGTCAATTAGTTCGGGATTCTCTTCCCAATGGCAACCCTTCTCCATTCTTTTTTTTAACTGATCAACACACACCAATAAAAATACTATAGAGAGTACAATAATAATATGATAATATCAGGACACACGATAGGATCCTTACTTGAGGAATAGACTAATAAGGGTTATGACAGGCCCTCTATTTCTGGAAAGAGAGCTTTGAGTGCTCTAGTCAAGGTGTTTACCTGTTTGGGGGCAAGAAGCTAGACCAAGTAACTTTATAATTAATGCTCCCTATAACAAACAGAATCATTTTGTTCTCCCTGAATGCAGAGCATGATTAACAAGGTTAGAATCCTATAAGAGAGAAGGAAAGCAGATTTAAACTAACATCATGACAAAATAGGATAAATGCAACATGGAAATTGTGATAGTCAGACACAGCAGTGTTTTTAATGCCGCTATCAGTGTGTCAGGCAAACCATGATTTGTATACCCCTGGGATTACATTGGGAAAAACCCAGCCACTTATTTCAATCAAATTGATGAGAACAGACATGATTGAAATAAGCAGAGAATGCTTGAAGAAGATTTTGCTTAACACTCACAGCTTCACATAAAAGCGTCCCCTTACATCTCCTTAAGTCACATATTTGTCTAAATGGCCCTCTTTTCAAACTGGTGAGGAAAGCAAGCAATGAGACAGAGAAAATAGAAAGCTTACCCTTCAGGAGGCTTCATTCCAATGTTAGATTTATAAATTATTTAAGCAACAATTCTTTTAATAAAAATAATACATAGCCCAAATCCCTTTTTAAAGTATGTTTCTTAAAAATGTGTATATAGTGCTATTCAATTTAAGTGTACACTCTGCATAGTCTCCAAATATTGGAATATTTGAAGGTCATGTACTTTAGTTACACCAAGATAGATGTTTCTAGGGGGGTGATTGGTGGCCCTCAGAATAATATGTCCACATCCTAACCTCCAGGAACCTAACATGAGTGTGATCTTATTTTAAAAAAGGATCTAAATCCACTGACAAGTATCCTTATAAGAGATTCACGGAGGAAAAAGTATGGAAAGAAGAGAAGGCCTTGGGAGGATGGAGGCAGAGGTGGGAATGATGCAGCCAAAAGCCAAGGAATGCCTGGAGCCACAAGAAGCTGCAGAAGGCAAGCATTTCAGAGGGGACACAGCTCTGCCAATGCCTTGATTTTGGACTTCCAGCCTTCAGAACCATGACAGAATAAATTCTCTTGTTTTAAGCCAGCACATAGTCCTAGCAAATTAATACAGCAATTTTCTGCTATTTTTCTTTTTTTTTTTAAGATTTTATTTATTTATTTGAGAGAGAGTGACAGCACAAGCAGGGGAAATGGCACGAAGAGGGAGAAGGGGCAGACTCCTTACTGAGCAGGGAGCCCGACGTGGGGCTCAATCCCAGGACCCCGAGATCATGACCTGAGCCGAAGGCAGACACTTAACTGACTGAGCCACCCAGGCGCCCCTCTGCTTTTTTTCTTAATGACTACAAAAGCATTATTGAAACATTAAAGAAAGTTTTGACCAGAAGATCGAGACAAATCATTAGGTGTTTAATCATCTAACAGGCATTTTCATTTTAGTATACTCCTGTTGACTCTTTGCCCATATATTTACATTGCTGTACTTAAACTGAACACATGATGTTTCACTGTCCTTCCCCACTAAACACTACATCATAAGCATTTTCACTGTGTCTATAATGGTCTTTGTATTTTAATTTCTGTATAAATTTCACTGAATTGATACACTATATAATTACTTAAGTATTTTGCAAGTTTTGAAGGTCTGGACTGATTCTTATATTATTCTAATAAATGACACAGAACTACAGTCAGACGCAAGTCCTAGATATTTTTGATGCAAATATTGCATCATTGCAAACACTGCTGAATTATGCACAACCATCAGTCAGTCACCCAACAAGTATTTCTTGAAACTACTAAGTACCAGGCACTGTTCCAGGTCTTAGGAATGCTGTAGTAACGTAAAGTATATAGGCTTTTGGTTTATATCATAGCCAAGAGGTAAAGTGATAAAACATAGTCAACATATTTTATGAACATGACAAATTGATACGCCTGATCAACAAAGAAAGAACTCTTAGCAAACTAGAAATGGAAATGGATTTCCCTAATTTAATAGGAAGCATCTCTCAAAACTGTAGCAAATATCAAGCTTCATCAGTAGAATGTTAGGAGCATTTCCTTTGAAATTGGCAACAAGGAAACAATACCATCTGTCACCACTTCCACTAACATTGCACCAGAAATCCAAAAAGCATCACAAAATAAGAAGAAAATACAGGACTGAAAAAAAGAGAGAGAAAACTGTCATAATTGCAAATGATATGACCATCTATACAGGAAATACCCCAAATATCTACAAATTTGTAGAATGAATGAATTTTAGCAAGACGGCTGGATAGGACATCTGGGTACAGAACAAGCTCTTACAAGAGCTACAAAAGCATAGTTATAAAAAGAAAAGATTGATAGTTTTGACCATGTTAAAATTAATCATTTCCCATCAAGACATCATAGAGTGATCTTTGCAACACATAAAATTGATATTTCCACATATATGGCTTGCTAGGCATTAATACCAGAAATGTATAAAGAAGTATTACATGTTGATAAGGAAATAAAAACAACCATTAGAAAAATGGGCGAAAAACCTGAACTGTCTTTCGTGGAAATGAAAACTCAAATAGGAAATAAACATGTTGAGAGATGTTTAGTAATCAGGGAAATGTCAATTGAGATTACCATGAAATAACAATTTATTCACATTAGATTGGCCAAAAACAGAACAAAAAACTAAAAACCCTGAAGGCTTGCAACAGCATGTGTTCATCATATGGACTAGAGTAACATGTAACCCGCTTTCCATTGTCAGGAGGATGACTAAATCATACTGTGCTTTGTTTGCACAAATAAAATATTACAGAGCAATGACAATGAATGAAATACAGCTATGTACATCAGGAAAGACTTGGAAATAATATTAAGTGAAAAAAAACAAATTGGATAAGATAACATAGAGCACAGTATTATTTTTATAATGTTCAAAATTCAGCAAAACTAAATAGCATATTGTCTGGTACACAGGCATAAAGCAATAAATATATTAAAAACAGCAAAAATGAAGGTAAAATCCTTAACACTGATAACCCTTGAGGAAATCAGGAGACAGGAGATTTTAGAGGAAAACATAAGCAAGTTCAATAGTTAGGGTAACACTTCTAGTTCTTAAGTTGGATAATATGTTCACGGATTTTCACATTATTGTTATGCTCAAAACTTATACACATTACATAAATGTTTCATATATTACAACTATTACATAGGAAATTTCTTAAAGTAGAAGTCGGAATAAACAAAGGAACTGATGAAATGTCACTGTTCTAAGGGAAGAAAGAAAAATTGCAAATGAACAGAAAATACTACTGCTAAAAATAACTTTAACTATAGACCTCCGACTTTCAACCCTAGCTGTACATTAGAATCACTCGGGGTGGTAGAGATTTTTTTAAAAGAGCACTGCCTTGATCCTGCCTGAGATTCAATAAATCAAAATTTACGGGGCAGGACACCTGTCATCAGTTTGTATGTTTGTTTTCTTTGGAGTTTGCCTCCAGCATTTGCCAGATGATTCTAACATGCAGCCAGGGTGACAAATCACTGATCTAGATCAAACCTCCTATTATCTGTTGAGAAACTGAGGCCAGAGAGAAGTGACTGGCTGAGTGGAAAGCCCAAGCTTGAAACCAACCACTAAGTCACCAATATAACCATACTGTCAGGAAATTTCACCCAACTTTTACTAAAACTAAGCACAAGTGGTGGAAAGAGTACGTTTTAAGATCTCATTCTAAAAATAGTCACCAGTGTTCTCCTCACACATTTTCTCCAGGCAAATATTACATAAAGCTTCATCATGTTTCCCTCCCTTTCTTGAGTGGGTGGGAGGAACCCTCCCTGCCTTATATCCTTGGCTCCACTTTGTACTTATTGAAGTGCAGTCAAGCCCTAGAAATCACCCCAAAGAGGTGTCTAACAGCCTCTTCCTGGAGCTCATCAGTCTTTTTGTGCAACCGCTGCCCAGATGACAGAGGCCAGGGAGGGACTGACAAATGTGCACGGCTTGCTAGAAGGAGCACAGATTAAAAATAGAACTTGCAACATCTTCTTTCCCTGGGCTGTACCCAGAAAGGTGGCAGGGCAGTTCAAATGGTGGCCATATCGTGGGATCCCAGATGACACTCCCATGAACTAATCAGACAGCTGTTAACAATACCTAAGGCAATTGGGTATGTTGGGGCATCTGCTTTCTGCTTCACCATGCAGAAAACTGGGGAAGGAGGGGGTGATCTTTTGATTCAATAACCAAAAAGCCTTCTGCATGCCTCTCCTGCAGTTTGTTCTGACAGGGAGTCAACCAGTTGTCGCTTGGTAGTTTGGCCCAAAGCACCTTTGGTTCCTCTCTCTAATATGCTGCAGGAGGCTTAGCCCCCACTAACCCTCTGGAGGATTTGGTTTTTACTTTAAGGGAAGGGATAACCATGCTGAAAGGCACTGGATCCATACCATCCTTCCATGATTATGGGTGCACACACCCCCCTCCCATGCTCCCTCTCTAACACACAACCTCAAGGAGCCACCAATTTTTGCTTACAAACTTAATCCTAAGACCATACACACTACGCTGTGATGGGACTGTATGTCTCCCCCAGATCCCAGCGATATTAAGATAAAGGTATCCTGAAGGCAAAACGTGTCCTTATGCATTTACACCAAGAAATAAGCATTAGGAAATTTGCAAAGACTTGGAGTGTTAGTAATAATAAACACTGGCATGTGTGTTAACAGTTCAATGTGTCCTGCTCGTGATCATTTATGCAACCCTTACAATATCATAAAACTCACTCACTTGAATTTAGGCTCCTTTCATTTCCCTGGAGGATCCACAATGTTTTGTCTAAACTCAAAACAGAAAGAGGAAAATGGAATAGTCCCCAACACACAAATTCTAAATAACTGATAGTTGACTAAGAGGAAATGCATAAATATGGAAGCAAAAAATAGAATTTTTACTCTGTTTTATTATGCTTCTGTTAAAATGAAGAATTATACTGTAGATCCTGAATTATACCATGTAATTTAAAATAAAGAAGAAAATTATGGTTTTTTAAAAGCTCCAAATATCAAGCTTGCTGGCTAGAGCCTGGATTAATGCTTATGATGTGAGAAGTCCTTTTTTCATTGAACATGTCTACCAGCTGGATGGAAAACATGTCTTCTTCAAATACAGTAAAGGCTTAATATAATAGGCATTTATATACAAAGCAGCTGTTCTATGATTACTGAGTTCTGAAAATTCTATTCTTCCATTCAAATAGGGTGGACCATGCCAGGAGAGCCCTTTATTTTGGAGTGGGTAATAGGATTCAGCCTGCAAGTGTAGAAGCAGGACCTGAATTTAGTAACTATTGTGCCTAATAAAGGAGAGAAAACCGTAGAATGTCTGAGGAAAACAAAAACGAAGTAGCCAGCAATGTGGGCGGGGCTGGGCTGGGGCTGGAGGTGGTGAGAAGGTGAACAACCATAGGGAATGTTGAGCAAGATGTAAGAAATTTTGGAGGCTCTTCGGACTAAATTATTGTGCTCTGTGAACTCCCTCTTTGATCTCAAACATTTACAGGTGGAGGGAGGGGGTACTAAAAATCATGAAATGAGTTTGCATTGAATTATCAATAGAAACATGGACACTGAGCCCTGCTTGGTGGGGTATAGTCAGAAGAGTCCTCAGAAGGAAAAAAAGAGGGAAGTGGCCAGAAGAGAAAGGGATTAGGTTATAAAACACACTGAATCTCAAGACAAGCCCAGCCAATCAAGCTGGATATTGCGAGCCACTCCTCCTCTGCGACTTCCATGTAATTGAGCTCTACAACAATCTGAGTTGTTTGCAACAACAATAATAATGAGAAACATGTGTTTTTGTTCTTACATTTTGCAAGAAAGCTCTCACATTATCACATTCACATCCCTTTCGATTTCATCTTTATTAACACCTAGGAGGTGAACCAGTCTTAAAAGAGCCAGTAAGAACTGAGAAGCAAAAAATTAGAAGTTTATCTCAGAAAATAAGCAATAAGCATAGTAAGACTGTACCAGCATCGCAGTCAATAACTATGGTTTGAGTAAAGTGTGGATCTTTTTAATTATTAATTTTAATATTTAATTTACTTAATATTTAATTAAACATGTTATGCACAGGAAACAAAACACGCAAACATCAGATTTACAAAAATAAATTTGAAACCTATCATCCTGTAATTAAGATTTAAAAATACTAGTATCCAAAATCTATAAAGAACTTATCAAACTCAACACCCAAAGAACAAATGATCCAATCAAGAAATGGGCAGAAGACATGAACAGACATTTCTGCAAAGAAGACATCCAAATGGCCGACACATGAAAAACTCCTCAACATCGCTTGGCATCAGGGAAATCCAAATCAAAACCTCAATGAGATACCACCGCACACCAGTCAGAATGGCTAAAATTAACAAGTCAGGAAACGACAGATGTTGGCAGGGATGCAGAGAAAGGGGAACCCTCCTGCACTGTTGGTGGGAATGCAAGCTGGTGCAGCCACTCTGGAAAACAGTATGGAGGTTCCTCAAAAGGTTGAAAATAGAGCTACCCTATGACCCAGCAATTGCACTACTGAGTATTTACCCCAAAGATACAAATGTAGGGATCCGAAGGGGTACATGCACCCCGATGTTTATAGCAGCAATGTCCACAATAGCCAAACTAGGGAAAGAGCCAAGATGTCCATCAAGAGATGAATGGATAAAGAAGATGTGGTGTGTGTGTGTGTGTGTGTGTGTGTGTGTGTGTGTGTGTATATATATATATACATATATATATATATATATGGAATATTATGCAGCCATCAAAAGGAATGAAATCTTGCCATTTGCAACGACGTGGATGGAACTGGAGGGTATTATGCTGAGCAAAATAAGTCAATCAGAGAAAGACATGTATCATATGATCTCACTGATATGAGGAATTCTTAATCTCAGGAAATAAACAGAGTTTTTGCTGGAGTGGTGGGGGGTGGGAGGGATGGGGTGGCTGGGTGATAGACACTGGGGAGGGTATGTGCTATGGTCAGTGCTGTGAATTGTGTAAGACTGTTGAATCACAGACCTGTACCTCTGAAACAAATAATACATTGTATGTTAAAAAAAAAAAAAGAAGAGAGTAGGAAGGGAAAAGTGAAGGGGGGAAATCGGAGGGGGAGATGAACCATGAGAGACTATGGACTCTGAGAAACAAACTGAGGGTTCTAGAGGGGAGGGGGTGGGGGGATGGGTTAGCCTGCTGATGGGTATTAAAGAGGGCACGTACTGAATGGAGCACTGGGTGTTATACGCAAACAATGAATCATGGAACACTACATCAAAAACTAATGATGTAATGTATGGTGATTAACATAATAAAAAACTACTCATCCTTGTATCATTCATTTTTCAATAAGTATTGTTTTTATAACAGTACCATTGTCTAAGAATATCATCTTAGAGTTATATAAAGTCTTACCATAAAGAAATAAGATACTTGTTTTACTTCAGATTTTTTTACAAAAATATTTTTAAATATTGCTACTGATCTATGTTATGACAAGTATCTTCCTGATACAACAGTAAAATGCAAATTGTAAGCATTCACAGCTTAGTTTACCAACTTATTCTTTAAAGCCATATTTCTTAAGGGATGGTTCTTAAAGTACTCTCATCAGAGTTATGCAGGACACTCATGCTTGAGTCTCATCCCCAGGATTCTGATACAATGGGTCTGGGGTGCAGCCTGGGGATGGGGAATTTTTAAAACTTCCTGGAAGATTCTGATGTGCATTCAAGATTGAGAATCAGTACTCTAGACCCACTGAAGAATTTCTGGACATGGGTCCTAGAATCTTATCAGGCCTCAGGTCCCCCAAGTGATGCATAAATGTAATAAATTATAAGAATATAAAAAAATGTTTTTGATTTACATGTACCTGAAAAGGATTCAAAGATACTCAACTGTATGACAAAATCCAGTATCCTCCTAACCTTAGTCTCTCCACCCAGAAAAGGAGAACTAATTCAATGGTAGATATGATCATTTTAAATAACTCTTTAGAATGCCTTAGTGTTATCAAAGGTTGTCTTTGTAATTTATCTCATTTAATATGACCACAACTCTGTGAGGTAGTCTTATGACTCCAATTTTAAATTTAATGCAAATTTAGATTCAGGGCTTTTGACTCACCCAAGATGAAATTAGCTAGTTAAGTCATGAAATCAGAACAGAAGAATCCCAAATTTCTTCCTGAAATATCTGCTTTTTCTTCGGTATACACAACGACCATATTTCTTAGAAGGAAATCATAGTTCCTACCCTGATAAAGGTACCAAACTTGAAAATACTCACATTTCATACTCATGGCCTCTCCTTCATCTTCCTCATTAAACAGTTTAAAATAGTTTCAGAAACAATAACAACTATATGGTGCATAGTACGTGTTACAGTGGACAGTGTTTTCACAAGGAGAGCCATATAATATAAACAGAATAATATAACAGGCACGATTTTGAACTCCTTATTTATAGATCATTCATTTTTGACCCATGACTCCCAGTGGCCAGCACAGAGCAGAAAAAGAGAGACAGTACAACTGATACTTCTTAAATAAGGGAATGATGGGTATCACCACTGGGTCAAGTTCCTTTCCTTTAAACTTTTTAATTTCAAAATAACTCTAGATTCACAGGAAGTTGCCAGAAAAGGTGTACAAGGAGTCCACGCCCCCTTCACCCAGCGTTTCCTACTGGTAACATCCTGTATAACTCTAATGTAATATTAAAAAGAGGAAATTGACGTTGGTATAATCCATAGAGTGCATTCATATTTTACAAGCACTCGTGTGTGTGTGTGTGTGTGTGTGTGTGTGTGTGTGTGTGTGTGTGTGTGTGTCTTTCTATGGAATTTTGTCCTCTAGGTAGCTTCATGCTGTGGTAACGGCACCACCCCAATCAAGCCACCCACGCTGTTCTGTCACCCACGCTGCACCTTTATAGTCACAACCTCCCTCTCATCCTTAACCCCTGCCAACCACTAATCTGTTCTCCACATCTACAATTCTGCTGTTTCAAGAATGCCGTATAATGGAATCATACAGTATGTAATCTTTTGGGATCAGCTGTTTTCACTCTGCATAATGCCTTTGAGATTCATCAAATGTGTTGCATATATCAATAGTTTATTGCTTTTTATTGCTGAGTAGTATCCCACAGTATGGATATATCACTGTTTAACTATTAACCCACTGAAGGACATGTGGTTTGGTACCAAGGCTGGGCTATTATGAGTAATAAAGCCGCTATAAGCAAGTTTTTGAATGCACATGCATTTTCATTTCACTTGCATAAATGCCCATGAGCTAAGCATTTGAATAAGCATGTGTGCCTCCTCCACTCTCTCTCCCTTCCACCAGTGGGACGCAAAGGAGAGCAGGGCACTGGGGCTGACACAGAGAGTCACGAAATGGAAGGAGCCTGGTTTCTGAATCACTGAGTGCAGGAGAGCCTCCTATGGCTCAGGAATACCCACCTTGGATGGTAAGTAGCCAGAAATAAACTTTTATTGGGCCTAGGTCTTACAGAAGTTTAGCCTATTTTGTCTAAACAGCTAACAAACTAAATGAAGCCCAATGAATACAATATATTCTAACCCAAGGATGAAATCGATTTTTTGTAAATAAGTTACATTCAAAAACAATTTTTGAAAATTGTAACTATTTTGGTAGAAATCTTTATAAAACATTATTTACTTTAGTTATTTACTTATTTGTAAAATAAAATCACCATACTGCATTATCACCACAGTAATATGGGTTGGGCAGGTAATTCCCCACATTAAGTGATCCCCAAACACAATGGCTCGATTCCATTCATGCCTTCCTCGAATATGACTCTCCCAACAGACTGCCTATGTAACTCCTCTCCCGATTCCCAACACAGTGGTTCTCAGACTTAAGCTGCACCCAGGTTCACCTGGAAGGCTGTTACAACCAGACTGTGGGGCCCCACCCCTAGAGTTACTGGTCCATTTGCATTTTTAACGAGTTTCCCTGAGTGATCCTAAAGCCATTGGTCTAGGAGACACATGTTGAGAACTGCTGACCTAGAAAATCAGGAAAATAAACTTCCAATGTTTTCAAACCAGAGCGGCGAGACCCTGAACACCTACATACTTGAGTGTGTCTCTAATGAGCAAGGAAGATGCATTAGTTAGCCAGACTTTACAGCATCCACTTTGGCTTGGAGGAACTGGGTTTTGCTATCGTTTGCTGGTTAGCGTTTTTTATGTTTTCCACTTGCTTCCAGCTTCTCATGGAATCTTGTCAGTCAGACTTAAAGGTTACTTCCTCAAACCTCTTCTCAAGGCAAGAAACTCTACATCCAAAACAAGGGAGCAGCCCGCTGTGTTCAGCACTTCCCTGAGATGAGATGAGTAATTCACCCTTGCATTTTTTTCAGAGAGTTGATGCTGTCAGGTGGGAAAAGGCTAGTTCGGTGTTACTTTAAAATCATGTGAATTATGACCCAAACTCAGACATGGGAGAATGAAACCATCTTAGTGTCCCCTAACAGGTTTTTGAAAGAAATCTTTAATATCTTCTTATTTTTTTTCTATTACATGTTATTCAGAATAAAAGAAAATAAAGTGATTTAAAAGAAGCCAAAAACATTTCTTTAGTAGGATCAGCAGAGCCTTGTGATAAAGTAAGGCCCCAGGAGACTGGGCTGGATTCATTGTCTTCCACTGATGAGTCATGTCATGTAATTACTCTTAGCCCCAACTTCCTCCTTTGCAATATGGGGATAAAAGTGTGTCCCTTACTACTCACAGGGGCACCACATCAAATATTGTATATCAAAGCACTTTCCAAACTGGGATAATCAACTCATTAGCTATTAATAGCCTAATTATTCATACTATCACTTTTATTTAAGTAATATACACTCTTACATAGATAGTGTTTCTAATAATATTTTCATCTCTGAGTCAAACACTTATAAATTTCTGGTATATAAATGCTCTTTGCCTCCTCTTTCATTTTTTTAAGATTTTATTTATTTATTTATTTACTTGAGAGAGAGAGACAGGATGAGCAGGAGGGGCAGAGGGAGAGGGAGAGAGAGAATCCCAAGCAGACTCTACACTGAGCACAGAGCCCAACATGGGCTTGATCCCAGGACCCTGAGATCATGACCTGAGCTGAAACCAAGAATCGGGCACTTAACCACTGTACCACCCAGGTGCCCCTAATTCTTTTTAATTTAAATATTCCCTCTGCTCTTGTGTGTGTGTTTCACGTCATTATTATTATTATTATTATTATTATTATTATTATTAAATCTAGTCCAGCTGTCTGTCACAATACCCCACTTTCTGGGTTTGTCTGATTGGTCCCCTATGATTAGATTCAGTTTAACATATTTGGCAAGAATATTACCTAGGTGATATTACATCAGATCAGGAGACATGTAATATCAGATTGTTCTACTACTGGTGGTACTAAGTTTGATCACATGAATAAGGTGACCTGCACTGTACAGTTACAAAATTTTTCACTTTATAAGAACATAAGTAATCTGCAAGGAGATACTCTGAGACCATGTGAATATCCTGTTCCCAACCACCTTTCTCCAAAAGGGTTAGTATTGACTGATGATCCTTGATGGATTGAATATTGAATTGGGGGTTGCAAAACTGTGATTTTCTTATTTTATCTCTTCTTCCATAATTATTAGCATTCTTTTAATAAAAGGATCTTCTAATAAAGGGGTTCTTCTGAAAAGGGATCTCTCTATACATATATAGGTACACATATACAAATGTACATATATACCACTATAGACTCATGCTTTTATTTTTTATTTAATGTGTTATAATCCCTTATCATATTTATTCTTTTTTGATGTTCAAATTGTCCAAATTTAGCCAGTTAAATGTACTTCATGCCAATTCCTAAAGGTGGACACATTCTTACTTTAGTTTTTTGTGGAGTTGCTTAAATTTTTCATTGAACTCTCACTTTAAGTGGATTTTGATATTTTCTATGAGGAACAATTTACATGGTTTAGGTACATGGGTAAGTTAGTGATCATTTGAAAATAGCTTAAATCACAATAGTCTGGGCTAGTATACTTAGAAATATGGACATACAATATGATTGTGTATTTGAAAGCAAGTAGTTCTATAATTCCATTTTAGTAGGGTTTATTTCAGGGTACTTTAAGTAAAACTTCTAATGCTAATGATAAAGTGGTATTAAAAATTGAAAATTACCCAGAATCTCACAAGCTCTAAATCACCTTGTCTATTTTAAGTCACCTCTATAGATTTCACATTGTTGCAAGAATAATACATATTATTATTTGTTGTTTTCACCTAATATATGGTAACATTTAATTTTTCAGAGGAACCAGACATAAAACTCAGTGATATATGGAGTTTCAGACCATGTATCATAAAACCAAACCCTAACTACAGCCTACACTTTTAATTATTAATTAATTTTTATTATAAAAGCAATTCAGACACATGACAAAAGGAAGTCAAAAAGTTTAAGATGAAATATAATGAAATCATGTTTTCCTTCTACTCAAGACTATCTGTCCCTCTTCAAAACCATCCACTTTCACAGCTTCTTGAGAAAGGAATTCCAGAAATTTCAAATTCTTAAATGTAAGTGTGGCTAAATCCTTTGTTGTTGTTGTTGTTGCTAAAGAAAGGGGAATTTATAACAGCCAGTGTTCTGCATTTACCTAGTTCCCCATATGGAATCTGAGGAACTTTTCATTTCCTATCAGCACATCCCAGGTAGCTAACCCTCTTTAACAGATACATGCCTAGTTTTTTGGGGTTTTACCAGGTAGCTATAACCTGGTAAAAAACCTTTATTTGCTTGTTTTTTACCATTTCCAGCCATGGTGCAATAAACATAAGTGTGCATGGACACAGATGGGAGCACCCATTTAGAATAAATATCTAATAATAAAAATACTAGGTCGAAAGATCAGAGTGGCTTTTAATCTGAGAGATATTGTCCGTAGTGCATACAAGTTATCTCTTCCCCTACATCCTTAGTGATACTAAAAAGTAGCAAAATTTTAATCTCTGCCATAGCCCAATGTGATAAGTGAAAATTAAGTTTAATTTCTTTAAACAGGAGGATGAGCATTTTTCTTGTTTATGAATACTTTATATTTTTTGTC
The DNA here is from genome assembly GCF_037043125.1 of Eumetopias jubatus. NCBI lineage: Eukaryota > Metazoa > Chordata > Mammalia > Carnivora > Otariidae > Eumetopias > Eumetopias jubatus. The sequence continues at coordinate 180,260,965 of NW_028274809.1, read as the reverse complement.
AGCCACTATCTTTGTGATTTTTCATTGAATTATATGTCTTTCCTTTACCATTTTATAAGAACTCATTTTAAAGAGGAAATTAGAGCTTTGTCAGTTGCATAAGAGAAGGCATATCTTTTTCCCTAGTTTGTTGTTTATCTTTTGATTGCTTATGGCATGTTTTGCATATGTAGTCAAAATAATCGCTGTCTTTTTATATGATTTACTGATTAAGAGAGTTTTCCTGGGGCACCTGGCTGGTTCAGTCAGTAGAGCATGCGACTCTTGATTTCAGGGTCTTGAGTTCAAGCCTCACTTGGTCATGGAGCCTACTTAAAAAAGAAAAGAGAGAATTTTCCCTACTGGTTATTAAAAATTTTGATAACATTTTAAAGACTTATTTATTTATTTTAGAGGGAGAGGAGCAGAGAGAGAGAGAGAATCCTACGCAGGCTCCATGCCCAGCACAGAGCCTGAAATGGGGCTCGATCTCACAACCCTGAGACCATGACCTGAGCCGAAATCAAGCTTAACCAACTGAGCCACCCAGGTACCCCTCATATTTTTATATCACAGTACTTTATCCATGGAGGTTTAAAATAAAGAATGATTATAGCTAGCTTTGTTTTCCCAAATGACTAGCCAAGCTATCACAATACCATTTACTGAACTTTCAGCACTACTTTGAAATGTCACCCACATTCCATAAAATTCTCCGATGGAGTTGAACCTATGTCTCTGTTTGGTTCCATTAATTTCTCTCTCTGTTTCTATCCCAGAACTATTTTTATTAAGGTAGATTGAAACATGTGCTGGGTGTCGGAGGCACACCTGCCCTTTCCACTTAAGACTTAAGGACTTGAGCTCTAGAGCCACACTTGCCTGGGTTCAAATCCTGCTTCTGCCACTTACTGTAAGACCTTGGCGAAGTTACATATTCTGTGCCTCTATTTCCTCATCTGTAATAGGGATAATAATAATAATAAAAACACCCTGTAGGGATATAAGGAGGTGTAACTGATATAATTCATACAGAATGGTTATAATTGTATCTGGTAAAGAGTAATTTTTAAATAAATGTTAACTTTTCTCTTTCCAAAAGATTTCCTGGCTATTCTCAGATTTTCATTTCTTTATATGACTATCAGGATTGACTTCCCCGTATTCTAACCTTCTGTAGTAGCCAGCCTCCAAGATGTTCCCCAGTGATCCATGACTCCTAGAATTCCTGCCCTTAGGTAGTCTCCTCTCACTTTAACTAAGGCTGATCTGTGTGGCCAATAGTATCCTGCAGAAGTAACAGTGTGTGACATTCAAAACTAGGTCATAAAAGACATTGCTTCTTCCACATTATCCTCTCTTGGATCACTCGCTCTGGGAGAAGTGACTGCCATGTTTTGAAAACACTTAAGCAGCCTCCGGAGAGACTCACATGGGAGGAACTGAGGCTTCTTAACAACAACTGTGGTCATGAGAACAAATCATTTTAGCGATCTTCCAGCCCAAGTCATGCCTGCACATGACTGCAGTCTTGCCGACAACTTCATAAGAGACTCCAACCCAAAACCATCCACCTAAACTGCCCCCAAATTCCTGACACACAGAAACCGTGTGAATTAATAACCCCTTATTGTTGGTCTAAGTCACTAAATTTGGGTTAATTTGTTATGCAGTGATATATAACTAATACATCTTCCTATTGGCAATTTTATTGGGAAAGCACTGAATTTATAGACTCATTTATAGAGAGCTGACCTCTTCACAATATTGAACACTCTTATCCAAGTAAAACTTCTGTCTTTCCACTGAATCAAGATTTAAGAAAGAAAGAAAGAAAGAAAGAAAGAAAGAAAGAAAGAAAGAAAGAAAGAAAGAAAGAAAAGAAAGAAAGAAAGAAAAGAAAAGAAAAAAGAGAAAAGAGAAAAGAAAAGAAAAAGCAAGCCAGCCCAGTAGATATTGTAAGTCTTGTTCATCTATGCCTGGTACATTTCTCATATAATTTTTGTTGCTATTATATTTCCTTCTCTTTTATTCCCTAAATTGTGCTGATACTATCAATTGTAATGCTATTAATCTATTAATTTGCTGAATTCAGCCAACTTGCTGAATTTTGTCGTTTTTCTAGGAGCTAGACAATTGATAGTTTTGGATTTCTCAGGTAGGTAATCATATCATCTACAAATAATAACATTGCCCTATATTTTCCTTTTTATAGCTTTTTCTTTATAGCTACTATTATTTTATAGCTATTATTTTTTAATTGCATTGGCTGAAGTAATAAATATTAGTGCTAAAAATGTATTATGGCAAAAGATATTATAAGCCCTTAATATTTATCAGTTTGATTTCTTCCATTATTTTGAACATTCTTTTTTTAAAAGTATTTATTTATTTATTTATTTGAGAGAGATAACATGAGCCGGGAGAGAGGCAGAGGGAGAGGGAGAAGCAGACTCCCTGCTGAGCTCAGAGCAGGATGAGGGGCTCCATCCCAGGACCCTGAGATCACGACTTGAGCTGAAGTCAGACGCTCAGCCAACTGAGCCACCCAGGCGCCCCCATTATTCTGAACATTCTTGCAGTTAAAGACTGCCAGCTTCCCCAGTTGTGTTGAAATGGTTAACATTTTTATTTTATAACATCTCATTTTAATAGAAATATTAATAATTAATTTTTAAAATTATATCAAATCAAACCTTGCTTTCAAGTTCTTAGTAATATGAATAAAAAATGTAAAAAAAAATGATTAAAAGATGCTAGTCATTGTCACAGTTCACAATCTTTCACTTGCTCTCCTTAATCCTACTTGACCTCTAACCAAGAGATCTGATTATCTTCCTAACCCACGGGAAGTAGAAATCAGAACTACAGAAATAAATAAAAACATGTTTCTCAGGAAAAGGGTTAACATAAAAGGGAGCAATATCTGGAGATTGCTGAGGAAAAAAAAATCTTCCCAAATAAATTTTCCTATTAATAACTTTCCAAAGTAATGCAATTTCTGAAATATTTAAGTTGAAAACAATTTCCGGATAAAACAGGACAGGGAGGAAGCAATGAGGAACATCTTTGAGACCCAGGAAAATGAGAACACTACAGGGTAACTGGTAAATTGATTTTTAATAATGTTAGAAGCTTGCAAACCCTCTCTCTTCATTGTGCTGCACTAAGAGAATACATTAGCAGGTGCTAAAACACCCTCCAAGGATTTTCAATTTCATTATTATATCCATGTGAAGGAAAGGAAAGCCAAAATAACACCTAGGCAAATAAAAAGTTCATTATTGCCTAGAATTGTTTAGTGTCAATTTTCCCCTTACCAATGTCTAACAGAAGAACATCTTGCACTTCATACAGAAAGCAAATGAACATAGAAGTTTCAAGCTGGAGACCCCACATTTTCCCTATTCTAATTCCAAAAACATCATCTTGCATATAAATGATATTTCTGCTTGAGAAGACCCTCTTCTGTGCTTCCCAGGCAAATGTTATGCCAAGACTTTCCAAAGTCTTATCACAATGCCACATTGATAAGCAGGTTTGATCAACACTAGCAGAATCATCTCACACCAAACATTATAGGATTTACGAGAGTACAGACCGTGACAGTAACATGTAAGCTGGCTTTTTCTGTGCTTAACTTGGAACCACCGACGTGTTCAGCTCAAACCTTTTCAAGTCTTAACATCTGTTATGAGCATGATGAAAAACAATAGACTTGGGAAACTGGATTCATTTCAATACTAATTTCAGCAGCCTGACTCAGTGATAGCTATAGGATTGACATGAATAATGGCAAGAACAAGAAAGACTAATCTGGGCGAGGAAATCTGTGATCGTCGGGACTCTGAAGATTTGGGGTCTTCGCTTAGGACATGACAGAATATTCTTTTCAAATACCCAACTAATCTCCTCCGAAGCACAGTATAAGATTTATTGTAGCACCTTAGTCAACAACTAAGAAGGGTTTTATCTTCACTTCCTGTACCATCTGAGCTGGGGTTAAATGGTTTCCTTTAAAATATATACTTTGTTGATTTTCTGAACCCCAATCACAACTCCAGTCAACTTTTACACCAACATTATTTGGTTTTCAAATGAATAGATTCTCCTTAGTCTGCTTAACAAACATATCAATGTCATGGCATTAACTAAACTAAATTTTCTTTGTAAATTTTTCTCTTCCTCTTTTACTTCTGCTGAAGTGATATGGACATGGTGGTTTAAATTTTTGTCTTATGCTGCAATAAAGTTCAACAACACATATTTGAAAAATAAACTTGCTTTAAAGAAAGATGACTGGCAAGCTAAAACTTGCACCAAGCTACACCATCAATATACTTTCAGAAGTGGAATGAATCTCAATCTTCATGGTGTTGAAATATGATACCCCTGGATATTTCCTTTTTCAGAAGGTGTTGTGACATTTTATTTAAATTTTTGAAAATGTTATGCAGCACTTTTGGGGAGAGTTGTTTGGAAAGGGAGAGAAATAAACTTAACCAAAGAACAATATGATCCTAAAACAAACAAACAGAACACCACCACTGGAACACCTTCCTTAGAAATATAATATAGAACACCACAAACACACTTGATTTGTGTATTTCAAATCATGGAAAAAAAGCTGAAAACCTAAGAACCCATTGTTCTACTTTTTAACTCAGCAGTCCAAACCCCATTAATAACTCAGAAAATGTTCACTGAAAATTGTACTAATGCTTTAAGATTATTGCAAATTCAGGAGAAAATTAAAGTCAAACATTTGACCGAAGAGGAATCAAATCTTCTGTTTAAGTTTATAAATTTCTGTTTATGGGCAACATAACAATCAGTGAAGGACAGATTGTTCCAGGATACAAATGGTCATGAAATTTTAATTTTTTGTAAGCTCTAAATTTGTTGAATTTCTTTTCCTGTAGGTTGTCTGTATTCAAAGCATGTGATGAGCACCGGATGTTGGATCTGTATTCAAAGCATGTGATGAGCACCGGATGTTGGGTCTAAGTGTTGAATCACTAAATTGTACACCTGAAACTAATATTACACTGTATGTTAACTAAATGGAATTTAAATTAAAACTTTAAAAAAAAAAAGCATCCCTGGCTTTCATCTGCAACATAAACCCACTGCCACGTGTGACTAAGAACACTTTGATTAGTTATCAGGCTTTCCTTCGCTTGTATTCCTCTTTGAGCAATTAAGTCCAATCTTCAAGAACATGTGTGGCCTGAAGGGATCTAGACATCGGGACATTGGCTTTTCCCAGAAGTGCCCACCACTCTGAAGAGTGCCTTGGGAAATCAGTTGATACCTTTCTGAAGCTGGGCAGTTCTAACTGCCCTGGCTGTTCTCCGGGTGGCAAAATACATTCCTGCAATCCAGTGAAGACAAGCTGCAGTCGCTCTTTGAGGGACATTTCACAGCCTAACAGTTAGTGATGTTTCACTGAATCCACAAGTACACATATTGGTTTCAGTAACCTTGACAAATAGTTCTTTGGGGGAAAGAGCTATGGAAGGCATATTGGCCAATTATGTCACAGTCAGAGTTAGGTTTCATCTTACATGGTTAATCATTGATTAGCACTATTTCAAATGCTGATGTACTTGGAGGCACATTCCCTCAGACCCGCTAAATATGATACAACCCACAGCTTTCACTGTTATTTGACTAGCCAACACCTCCAGATGCTGAGTAACTGGAACTACAATAGGTCCTCCACCTGACTCTAATGGATTTTGAATGTTACACCTCCCTGGATGGCTTTCTCTTTTGCACAATCTATACCCAACATTCTTAAATTTTCTGATAGGGTGCTTGCTAGAATGCTTCCACAAAAGCAAGTGTCAGTAGTTTTCCACGACCTGTAGATTTTCTGGGGCAAGCACCATCTCCCACATTTTTGCTGACTCCATTGGTAAGACTGCTCTGATTGCATTTTATTGACATTTAAATTTATTTATTTCTGCAATGACATACGTACTGAGTGCTTACTCTATACCAAAGAGGACGCTAGGTGCTAGAGATACTGGATGGATAAGAGATTTATACTCCTTGCCCTAATGGGCCTGAAGCCTACTGGGAGATAACAATAATTAAATGATAGCTTTTCAGTGTAAGAACTCTGGAATGGAAAGAACAGAGTGCTGGCGCCCAGTTTACTCATGGTGGGAAGAGAAAAGTGAAGGAGGGAGTCCGCCAAAGTATCTGGAGAGGGTATCATTCAGTTGAGACCTAAAAAGTGACTGGGAACAAAGAGATCTAGCAAAAGGTGACAGAGGATAGGAGTGGAATTTTTCCTAATCACAGAATTGTGTAATATATTCCATTCCTCTGAATTCTAAGTCCAAAAGCAACATGGTCTCCCTGGCTAGCATCCTTTCTGATTATATTATTAATTTCTATTAATGTTAACTGTGATCCAGTCAGAAGGAAGGGATTTACTATAGATTCCAAATGTTAGGGGATCCCATAGTATAAAATTTAAAAATTCTCCCAAATTGCAAAGTTGTAACAGGTAACAGGAATGCTTTTGTCAGGCAACTGGTTTGATTTATAAAAGGCAATTTTCTGAACGATGGCTGATGAAACAATGATAATTTCATCAAGCCTGGGTCTTAGGTGAAAATAAAGGCAGCAAAAGAACATAATGAGGCATGAATATGGTTGAGATGAATGGTCAACCATGACACGCTTTTGTTGGCAATGTCATCGTACATTTCACGACAGAATGGAAGCTTGGGCAGATAAATCCAGGGAAGCAGGCTATATCAACTGTCTATTTCTACATAACAAATTAGCACAAAACTTAAAGCAGCTTAAAACAATGAGGCTTATTAATCCATAGGATCTTCAGGATCTCCCACAGGCTGTAATGAAGGTGTTAATGCTGGGGTCTCAGCTGTAGCCCTGACTTAAGAAGGTCCCACTTGAAGCTTATGTAGCTGTTTGCAGGATTCAGTTCCTTGCTCGTTGTCCGCTGGAACCCACCCTCCCTCCCTTTCCTTGCCACAGGGACCTCTCCAATGTGACAGCTTGCTTCACCAAAGCATACAAGCAGAAAAGCCAATAGAGTCCACTATCAAGACAGAAGTCACAATCTCTTGTAACCTAATCATGGAAGTGACATTTCTCCAATGTTACCATATTCTGTATGTCAGAAGAAAGTTACTCAAGGGAAGGGGATTACACAAGGCCCATTAATGCCCAGAGGCTGGGATTAAGGGTGTGAGGGGTGGCATATAACAGGCTGTCTGCCTTACCTGCTGACTAATGGTCAGTGTCACTGATGAGGGTAAAATGTGCTCAAGTTTTAGCACATTTCCAATCCCCTCGCAAGAATATATGAACACAGAATTATAGTACCTGTTTTTTCTTGGTTTTATTTTTATAAGTAATATTTAGTATGCTCAAAGCTCAGCTGGTTCCAACAAAGGATTTTATCATAGATAAGGAATCAAATATACTTGGTTGAACACTATGGTAAATACTGTCCTCTAGTACACATGAAGGAAAGAGTAGGAAATGAGAATGGTAAATATGGGTGTGGTGGAAAGGAATTCTACCGGCCAAATAAAATTCTTGCACATCTAGTGGTTTTTGAGATCCATTAGCAATATAATATCCTCATGCTGCTCCAATAAATATTACTGGGCACTAGATATACACACAAACAGATACACACACACACACACACACACACACACACACACACACACACACTTAAAAATTAATCTAGTCATAAGACAAACATGCACAAGAAAAAAACCTGTCTAACCTGAAAACAACAATGCTCTGAAACAACAATATGAATAGGAATATTTCAGGTAAATTGCTAGAAGCTCTATTTTGTTTTCTAAGTAATTACATTTTTCAAGGATTGATGATAGCCTTATGAAAAACAAGGCACTATGAGCTCACTTTAAGGAAGAGTTCCTCCAAAGGTTGCCTACTTCAATGCAAATATATCTCTAAAACAAAACAGCAAAATGTCTCTCAGCACCCCTCATTCTAGTATGTTTCTAAACTGCTACCTTAATCCATGCTGTGGGATGAGATTATTACTAACCCAAAAGTTTCAATATAAAACCTGAAGATAACTTTACTAGAAAATATACCTGTATTCCATTACTTTTGTTCAAATCTGATCCTCAAACAATTGAAAAAGAATTTCCTGTCTGTCCTTAATATTTACATGTGGACAAGAAAACAATAAAGGAAAAAGCCAAAAGATCATGTCATCAAATTCCTCATCTAGGGGCACCTGGGTAGCTCAGTTGGTTAAGCATCTGACTCTTGATTTCGGCTCAGGTCATGAACTTGGGGTCGTGGGATCGAGCCCCACTTCGGGCTCTGTGCTCAGCGTGGGGCCTGCTCAAGATTCTCTCCCTTTCCCTCTCCCTCTGCCCCTCCCCTGCTCATATGCTCTCTCTAAATAAAAAAAAAAATCTTAAAAATAAATAATTAATTAATTAATTAATTAATTAAAATGAAATTCCTCATCTATCTATGGGAAAAACAGGAGTTCTTATAATACTTCAATCAGCTGGCTCATCATACTGATTCTTAGACTGGTGTTCCAGAAGACCAATGACACTGTTCACAAGCAATGACCTTCATTAAACAGAAACATCCAGTATGAAAATAACATAAAAAGGAGGAACTGAAATACAAACTGAACACTTCTTTGTAGTAAACGGCAGTTCAGGGTTGGGATATGCTACTAACTACCACAAGAGTGAATACAAATTCAATAAACACATACCAAAATGCAATACACACACTCACTATGTTTAAAAACCAGCCAATCAGTAACAAAGAGAAAGAACAATGGCAATGCATACCCAAATCTATAAATATTCATTGGGCAAGACACTGTCCTATGACACAAAGATCATAAGCTTTGGTGTTCCAATATAGTTGTTTGACCTTGGGCAAGTCCTCTCAGTTTTGAGACTCGATCTAGGAAAAGATGACAATTTTACCTCTCCCTCACAGAAGACATTCAGGTAAGTATCTCTTCCCTCCTGATTATTTCTTTAGTTGTTTTTCTTTTAATCAAAAGTAAAATGTATGAATAAGGAAGGATTATATTGATTGCTGAAGAATGAGACAAATTACTATTTTCTCTGAGCCCCAATTTCCTCATCTGTAAAACGAGGATGAAAATGGTGCCTATCTTAGGACAAGCTTATAGAGCTCTTATAAAGTAGTAATATTTTTAAAAGGCTTCCGCTGGAACCTGCACACACACACACACACACACACACACACACACACACACACAGGCATATAGTGTATGTTAAAGAAAGTAAGAGTAAATGCAACATAATAAATGGATGAATAAGGGGTACTATGAATAAGGAGTAACACAGAGGAAATGAGGGGTATGGAAGGATAATTAAAAGTTTAAAGAGAAGGAAAAGTTAACGAGAGGTGTGATCATGAGAAAAATTACCTTGCCCCCACTTCCCACCCAAAATGTCAATGTCTTATCTCCAAAACCTATGAATGTGTCGTGTGATGTGGCAAAGCAGAATTAAGGTTGCTAATCAGCTGACCTTAAAACAGAAATTATCCTGCATTATGTAGGTGGACCCAGTGTAATCACGGGGGTCCTTAAAGGTAAAGAGAGAGTCATAAGAGGAGGTCAGTGTGATGCAGAGGACTGGATCTTCCATTGCTGGCTTTGAAGATGGAGGGGGCCACAAGCCAAGGAACGTGGGCAGTTTCTAGAAGCTGGAAAAACAAGAAAATAGATCCTCCCCTGGAGCCTTAAGAAAAGAATGCAGTCTTGTCAGCACCTTGATTTTAGCCCAGTGAGAAAAGTGTTGGACTTCGGACCTCTAGATTACACATTTGTTTTGTTTTAAGCCATTAAGCCTGTAGTATTTTGTTACAGCAGCAATAGGAAATGTACAGGAAGGGTGAGGAAAAGCAAGATAGCACATCTCTCAAGCAGCAAAGGAACAGACTGTTGAGTGTGGCTGTCATCGATGCTGAAGAATAAGAAACCCCTTCTTTTATTTTTTTTTAAAGATTTTATTTATTTATTTGACAGAGAGGGACATAGCGAGAGCAGAAACACAAGCAGGGGGAGTGGGAGAGGGAGAAGCAGGCTTCCCGCAGAGCAGGGAGCCCAACATGGGGCTCGATCCCAGGACCCCGGGATGATGGCCTGAGCCGAAGGCAGATGCTTAACGACTGAGCCACCCAGGCGCCCCGAAACCCCTTCTTTTAGTACACAACTTCCTTCGGATGAAAGGAAAATGCCATGACCCTTTGGCAGTTTGGCAGTTATGACAAGTCCCTTTAAGAGAAGAGAGAAACGGTACAATATTAAGTACAGAATACAGACATAGAATCTGAAGACATGGCATTTTCCCCAGAAATTTAGAAATGCTTTCTGAAATATATCAGTTATCTCTAAACTAGAATCACAAATGGAAGCATTTCTTCTTGAATAACACAAAGCCCAACAATAGTGAGAAGAACAGAATTGTGCCCAGATAAATTATCTGCACTTGACACAGCATGGCTTCTCTCTAGATAGGGTAAAATTTTTAGCTGATAATTAAGCACCAAATGAACCATTTGAAAATTTCAGTGCCATGAGCAGAAGAAAATTAAATTAAATCAGAATTAACATATTAAGTCTGGGTTGAGTAAAGACAGATTATTGCTTTGTCTGGATTCTGTCTTGTTAAAGAGAAGCTATTCTTCAAAACATCCAACTCTAAAATACAATTGATAGGATGACATTAGCAAGTAAACATGATAATTGAATCATTTAAGTTCAAACTAATGTGCAACAGAATGTTCAATTGGTTACAAGGGCAATGCTTCGTGGGAGCTTTATGAATGTTTGTTATTCAGTTCCACTCAACACCTACTACTGAGCCAGGCATACTGTCAGATGCTTAGCCTTTAAAGCTAATAGGACACCGTCCTTACCTTTCATGAAATTCATAGTCTAGAGTAAGAAGATGTGGCAAACAAATAAATATAACAAATAATATGCAAAGAAATACAAATTGCCATTGAGTCTCAAATCGTAAGAGTCCAAATTTGGAAAGTGACCATTTGCCCACAGATTCCTCAATCTGTGAATGACAAACTTTTTAAAAAAAAATTTAAATCAGTAAGTTCTTAATACTATTTTCACCATAGATACCTTCATGAATCTGATGAAAATCATGGATCTTTTTGGGGTGAAAGACTGAGTCTGGTTGTCATTGATGCTGAAGAATAAGAAAGTTCTTCTATCAGTACATAATTCCTTTTAGATAAAAGGAAGGTTTGATGGTGGAGAGAGGGTACCAAGTACATATTCACATATGGTTGCATTCAATTTCAGGATGTTACACATGAACCCTTGATTTAGGCATCTTATATCCACTGAGGATATGTAAATTGCAAATCACCTCTACATGTGGTAATTCAAATAAACATCCTAAATAATTATCTTTTAGCAAAGTTTATAAAAAATTTTGCAGTAATGGTAAAGGAGCAGGAAGAGGCATCCCACAGAGCTTGGGAGCCCAAATCGACATATTCTCAAAGTCTCAGTTTTTAGTTTTAAAAACTCCGTAAGAATTTTTATACAATTCCATAATATATCTACTTTTTCATTTAAAAAGTGTTTTAATTGACATTTAATAAATCCTTAACTTAGCCCCCCAACCTCCATTTCTCAACCTTGTGTATCTCCAAAAAAAAGAGAAAAAAATCCAGCAGAAGTGACACCCCAGGTAGGTATGCCAAATGTCATATTTACCCTAGGGTTATGCAATACCCCTGGCATATTGCCGTATATCCCCAGAATAAGAATATCTCGGTTTTAAAAGCACCATAAAGAACTTGTTAGAATGGTCTCTTTGTGGAAAGGAATCTGTACACAATGTAATTTCTAAAATATAATAAATTTATATATGGGCTGCATCTGATATATTTGAAAACTATCTACATATACATGCGTATATTTATAAATTGCTTCATTTTATATATATTATAAATTGCTTCATCTTGCAAGATGCCACGCTGAAGGAAAAACTGGCCCTACAAAAAGAAATAAGAGCCATTCCTAATAGGCAAAAGCATGCCTCGAGTTTAAAGTAGTGTGATTTTTTAATGGATTAAATTTTTTTTTTTTTAAAGATTTTATTTATTTATTTGACAGAGAGAGAGAGACAGCAAGAGAGGGAACACAAGCAGGGGGAGTGGGAGAGGGAGAAGCAGACCTCCTGCTGAGCAGGGAGCCCGATGTGGGGCTCGATCCCAGGACCCTGGGATCATGACCTGAGCCGAAGGCAGACACTTAATGACTGAGCCACCCAGGCGCCCCTAATGGATTAAATTTTATTTTTTTGTTTTAATCTATACATTGAAACAATCTAGAAATTGACACCATTAATATTTTAAACTACTGTTTAAACATAGTAAATGTTTTTGAAAGCAATAGATCAGTTTTTTCTCTTCCCATTTTGAACACTGGCCAAATACCACACACACAGATCTAAACTGAAAAGATATTTTATAGATTATTTTTATTCCACAGAAAAAGAATACCATTTTCCCCACAACACTGGAGAAGCCTACGTGGTACTAAATGGCTGATTTTTCTTCATACAACCAGAAAAGATGGAACTTCAAAGACTTTCTTTGTTAGTTTAGCCATTATGTCTGAGAATAAAACATCCAACATTTCTCTAAAATATAAGTCTGTGTGTGTACAAATATTGACTTAAGAAAAGAATTAGTGATAAGTATATATACATAAATATATATATATACACACACATATATGTATAAACATATATTCACTTAAAAACATTTACTGAGCATCTATTAAACAACACTGTGTTCAGCCATGAGACTAGAATTATAAAATGAATTGTGATGGGGAGGTGCAGTACAGGGTTTGATAAGAGAAACTGACACGCAAATGAAATGACCCCATGGGAAAAGTGTTGACAAGTTAAGGAAACCTCAGACCGATTCCAAGGACCCCAGCCATGCGACCTATTTCCGCACATCTCAGTACCTAGCTCAGTAGCATGTCTGTCTCTGCAGCATGACCATCATCAGAATCGGGATCAACACAGCTAACACAGACAGTGTACTCCTTCCACACCAGGTACTCTGCTACATACTTCACATACACTAACCCCACGCCCCCCGCCGTGATCTTTGCATCAATCTACAATGTAGGGATTATTTTCATTCCTACTTTATATTTGACAAATAGGCAATTTAGGGGTGCCTGGGTGGCTCAGTCAGTTAAGCATCTGCTTTTGGCTCAAGTCATGATCCTGGGGTCCTGGGTTCCAGGCCCAGGTCAGGCTCCCTGCTCAGCGGGGAGTCTGCTTCTTCCTCCCCCTCTGTGGGCTTACTCACTCTCTTTCTCTCTCTCTAATAAACAAATAAATTCTTTAAAAAAAAGAGAGAGAAAAGAAAAAAAGGCAGTTTAGATAGGTCAACGTGCCCAAGGGTACACAATGTAGATGCCAGAGCTCAGGTTTGCACTAGGTCCATCCATCTCCAAATTTTCTGCCCTGAATCAACCACCAACTGCTCCTAGCATGTAAGGTGCCTTGTGGATTGTGCTGCTCTTGTTTTCATACATTGAATTCATTTCTGCAACCAGCTCCAAGTTCAGGACCTCTGGGTGACACCTTGTTCACTTCTCAGAATCTGGGAGGATTCCCTGATTCGGCAACATACATCTAAACGATAAATTATCTATTTCCAACATACCTAACATACAATAGTCAATAAGGACCCAATAACAGCAATTTTTTTAAGCTAAAAAGAAAAACCTAATTCAGAAAAAATAACCCTGAAAACATTGCACAGAGCTCCCTGGTTGACATTACAAATCATACTCAGCAGGACAGAAAGAGCCAGGACTCCTCTCTGGACATGAATAGGTTCTTCATCAGCAAACTTATCAACCTCATTTCTGTTCTAGGGGATTTTCTTGATCCTTTGTCTTCCAAGGTCTTTGCTTATACCCACAAGCAGCATCTTCCTTTCCACTGTTCTCCAAATCCACACAGGAGATAATAAGAAGCCCTTTCTCAAGTTTTGAATAACAATAGTAACCCACTGCTAGTTCAAATTGAGAGGGGGTAGTGGCCTGAGGATTATGATAGGAGATGAACAATTTTAGGCTCTAATTCACTGGTTTGAATTTCTTTGGCAACCCACTTCTTCAATTATTTAATAAACTCCCAATCTGCTTGATTCTTAAATAATTTTTGCTTCTGGGAATTCCCGTCTTCCCGCCACAGGCTTTTGGGGGCCTGACCATCATTTGGCTTTCATTTTAAAGACCTCTACTTTGATGAAATTCGAAACCATAACATTGGGCAGGGATGCACCACTGATAATTCCTTCTTTCCCCTCAGGCCTGATCACCTTGCAGATCCAAATGCTCCAGCAGAGGGACTTGGGAGATCCTCAAGTTCACTGCTCCATTTCATCTCTTATTAAGCATCCAACTCTTCTTGCATTAGGGAGAGAATTTGGTGTTTTAAACAATTTCAGGCCCTAGACAAAGACAGTATGTTTTGGGGGGCACCTGGGTGGCTCAACTGATTAATTACTTCATGTGTTTGGATGTACTGAGAAGAGATTCATACTTCCATCAGAATCCATTATTTAACAGTAGTAACTGGTCAGAGAAAACTGACCAAATGAGAATGAGACAATTATTAATTTCAGGAAGAACAAAAAGTTTATGTAATGATGATATATTTCTTGGCTGACCTGTAAGTAATAGTTTTTATAATATTACAATCCCAAAGATTGATTTATTAATACAAGGATATAATAACTTCAGATGTTGGTGTATATAAATTCAGGATGGAGCTATCGGGGCTTAAGAAAGCAAAACATTTTATCTTTCTTTCATACCACTGTATTATTAATTTGCTAGAGCTGTGTGAAATCATAGGAAATACATATATTGGCCTCTTGCCCTTGGTTCCTGCCAGAGCTCCTAAAATCTTTATAATTTCCTAACTGATAAGAGCACTAGGAGCATCTTTTGTTCTAACATTTGGGCTTTGACTCTGGTTCCTGACACAGTGCCCCCAAATCCCTTGGAAGTTCCTGGGTAATAGGAGTGTCTTTTGTTCTGATGAGGTGACTCTTGGTGGGCTAGTGAAAAGCTTCAAGACAGGGGCTGATCACCAGAAAGACCACACCATGATAAGAAGCTTAGAACTTTCCACCCCGCCCCCTATCATCCAGGACTGGGACATGGACACACCTATAGGATGAAGTCTCCATAAAAATTCCAAAAGTAACAAGATTCAGAGAGCTTCTGGGTTGGTGAACACATCCATATGCTGGGAGGATGGTGCACCCCACTCCAATGAGACAAAAGCTTCTGTACTCAGGACTCTTCCATACCTTGCCCTATGTACCTCTTCATTTGGCTGTTTACCTGTATCACTTATCATATCCTTTATTATATAATAAACTGGTAAATGCATTTGCTTCCCTTTAGTTCTGTGAGATGTCCTAGCAAATAATCGATTCTAAGGAGGGGGGTCATGAGAACCCCCAATTCATAGCCAAGTCAGAGAGAAGTTGAGTAATCTGGGGACCTCCTGCTTGAAATTGGTATCTTAAGTGGGGAGCAGTCTCATGGGACTGAGTCCTTAATCTGCGGGGTCAGTGCTAATTTAACCTGTGTCAGAATTGAACGGAATTGTAGGACACCCAGCTACTGTCACAGAGAATTCTTGGATGGGAAAAAGCTGACGGACCTGGTGTGAGAGTGTTGTAAGTGCGGTGGTAACAGGACAGAAGGCACACGGGAGAAGTGTGTTTTCTACTCAGGCTGCCATAACAAACACCACAGTATGGGGAACCCAAACAACAGAAATGTATCTCCCCTGCATTCTGGAGGCTAGGAATCTCAGATTAAGATGTCAGCCGGATTGGTTTCATTCAGAAGCCTCTCTCCTTGGCTTATAGATGACCATCTTCTTCCGATGTCTTCATATGACCTTCCTCCTATGCATGGTCATGTCCTAATCTTCTCTAGTTCTAAGGATACCACTCAGTTTTGATGAGGGCCTACCCTAATGGCCTCATTTTAATTTACCTCCTTGAAGGCTTTCTTGAAACACAGTCACATTCTTAAGTGCTGGGGTGAGAGGGCTTCAATACACAAAATTTTGAAGGACACAATCCAGCCCATAAACAACCAATAGGTCAGTAAATAATAATCTAAAAGTGAAAAATCATGTTATTAGAAACATGGAGGCAAATAATAAAAATAGCTGAAAGAATTCAAAGTACTTGTCTCCGCAGAGTGGGCATCAGATGCACAGAAAATGGAGGGGAATTACTTTTGTGATATAAATCTTATAGAACTAGTCTTTTTAAAAAGCACATATTTAAATACAATAAAAAACAAATTAGAGTATTTCAACATAAAAATAATTATGAAAATGTGACTAATAGCCAAAAATATATCACTACCGGTTAGTCAAAATTTTTAGCTTATTACCAGATGCTTGGGGGAGCAATAATTTATAACACTTAAAGCATAAATAAGTAAGAAAAATGGCAATAAAATTACCAGAACTCACAGTGTTTTAAAGTGTCAGACACTTAGGTTTATTACTTCCCAGGCACCAATAATCTAAAGAAAGGCCAAGTCTATAAGACATCATAAACCCGATCAAAGAAGAGATTATTCTACCACTGACACACATACACAAGGAGTATTTTTCTTTGTTTTCTATACATCTTTTGAAAACACAAAGGAGGAAATTATGCAAGCCATTAGTATCCTATCAAAGAGGACCCTAAAGGCTGGGGGAAATAACTCCAGAGAGGAGCATTACACCAATTCCCATCTGATTTATAAAACTACATTCCATAGGCAGCAACTTAGTCCACTGGGGCCATGTGGGCCTGCCCAAACTGCCCCCTCCCAGATACCCCGTTCCAGGAGTTAGAATTGCCATGGAAACCTTCTCCGCAGCTATAACTAGAAGACTGCTGCTGTGGGCAGTGAGTAGAGCCCTATTAAGGGAGGTACCAGAGAGCCAAAGACACAGGGGATGAAAAGGAGGCTGGAGCTATTAGGACAAGCTATTGTGCTGCTCAGTTGGCAAAGCCAGTAGTCAAGTCACTGGGGCCACAGTATGACCTGGGCTAATCACTGAGGTTCGTTCAAACCACTGAATGGCTGGCACGACATGTATGGTAAATACCCCTCCACTTGGGACACCTTCTTGGTCGAGAACAGGCCTGGGTGACTCCAAAGACTTCTCAACCCCTTTCAACCTTCAAGTGTTCCTGCGACAGCTTACCCTGAATATGGTTTTTACCTTACCATTGGCATAGTCCCAAGGCTCTCCCAGCTGTGGGGATGTCCTTCGATAGGTACACGACATCTCCGTCACAAGCCACCCCCAATTAGCAACAACCAACACCCTCCCTGTCAACAAGATGCTCAGCCTCCAAGGAACATCAAGATGCCCAACAGCCACACGTGGCCCAATTTGCACAGAAGTTTTTGGGGGTGCTCTCTAAGGTCTTTGAGTTTCTTTCATATTAGTCTTCCCCTGCCATTCACCAACCCAAGGCAGAGTCAAGAAGCATCAGCTAGGTAGTTGAATAGCTACACAGAATTTATACCTAACGTAGTTAGTTTGTTTTTTTAATTACGGTCTTGATCCAGTTTTTTGACTCTGGATAGAGGTCAGTCAACTCTTCTTGCCCAGCTGATTAAGTCTATACCTCAACCATTTCCCTTATCGGGCTCTCACACCTTGGGCTACAATGCATCTATCCTAATGGCCCCAGGGCCAGGTAACAGAAAACTAGGAACAGACCCTATGCCCCAGAGCCCACTGAATTATTCAAGTTATCAGATCCACAGAGAACCCATGAAACCGAGCTAACACCATCCACTTGCCATACATAAGCTGTCCCCTGCAGCTCTGGCTTGCTGTTACCCTGTCCCTGGGAACAACCCCCTGGTTAGCCCTGCTTGTCAGCCTGCTCCAATTGGGAGCTGTAGGCAACAATGAGTGCTGCCTTCATCTATCCAAGGGTCAGTGTGCTATGTCCTGCCATCAAAAGCCTTTTAAAGCACCTACCCCCCAAATCTATATCTTACAGAATTTGTTTTTGGTGACACACGGTATTCTTTCGCTTTGGACACAACGAGGGCTTCCGCCCCTGCCAATGTCTCCTGCAAATCCCAGAACTACTGTTACTCCAAAAGCTTGTCAGCTCCTGGGGAAAGGTACAGGCTTCTCCAAAACCCTCAGGACATCCAGCACCGCAGACCTCCAAAAAGAGAGGAGAAACTTGGCACCCAGAATGCCTCCCTCCTGCTAGTCACCTTTCCTTTGCTTGCACCCGACCCTTACCACAGGTCCTGACAATAGGTAAATGATCTGCCAAGAAAGGACACAAATATTCTAGGCACCCACTACCCTGAATCACAAACACAGAATCTTTGTCTGACTCAGATGACATTAGTGCAGTTAAGGTCCTAAATATCAACCTATGACCTAAAATAAGCCCCAGCAATGTGACCGCATTGCCATTTGCTTTCCTCGAGTAGATGTCAAACAAGTGTTTACCCATGTGATGCTGACAGAACACATCAATGGGCACTACACAAGTCAATGCATATTTTCGATACTAAGCAATCCCCTGTAGAAAATGTCAAGTGCCTTCAATTTTGTTCCATTGCAGGCCCTTAAATTATACTGGCATTCTCCAGATTCTTCCAGATTGAGCAGTACTTTTTCAAATGAGATGTCCAAAGAGGGTCCCTAATGATTAAAGGAAATGAAAGCTGGTAGCAGAGCAAGACAGAACGCCCACCTAAACCAAGAGAACATTTCAAACGGGGCCACAACTCTAAATTCTCAGGAGAAAGAATCACTTATCTAAACTTTGTCAGGCTCCACAAAGACTGTCAAGAGGCAAATTAAACAGATTGTTAGAGTTTTATAGACGACAAAAATGAAATCAAAAAGGTGTAGAGACTTTCTCAAGGTCACCAGTTACTTGGTAGTAAAATAGAGCTACAACTAAGATCCAAAATTTACAAGGCCTACAAGAGCCATATATACTCAGACCTTCAGTACTTTTATGGATTGTACAAAACTGCCATGTATCTTTAAGTGTAACAAAATTTAAAACTATGATATGAAATCTGGGGGCAAGAAACCTGAAACATGAAAGAAAGTAATCAAATATCTCAGATATGTTTAAAATTATGGATCTTCATAAATAGAGCAAATTGGATGATATTCAACATCATTATGTGAGTAGTTTTCCCACTGTCTTAAGTCTATAATTCACTTAGCTACAAGGTTCTCTCCAAGTTCATTATCACTATAGAATTTTAAGCCACTGATCTCTTCTTAGATCTTTCTTTTCTTATAATAATTTCAAACTAAATTAAGTATTTTAAAAATATAGTTTGTGTATATATTACCATATCTTAAAATGCATAATGAATACAGGAGGGAAAAGATTTTAACATACAAAGCCACTTTTTCCTAACATTAAAGTCTGTCAATTTAAATGAATTTCAAATGTCTTAAAAACTTTCTCAACCAATTTAAATGGCCAATTTTAGCACCTCAAAGAATAACCCTTACTCCCAGACTCCATTCATAGTGCCAATAGTTAATGTTAAATATTTAAGATTATGTAAAAATATTACCTTAACCTCAGAAAATTCTGAAGGGGTATCACTCATATAAATTGCATTTGTAAAGCAGTATTTATCAAAAATACTTCTTAAAGTCTAGCATTAAATAAACATAATCTGTCCTTTTATTTGTGAAGTCTCCCTCTAAATGACACATTAAAAAAATAGTAAAATTATACTTCTTTTCATTAAGTGTCTGAGAATATTACCATACATAGCACAATTTTACTAGGAAATAAGAAATAAATGAAACTTTTCTCCAGATAATTAAAATCTAAAATAATATGCCCAACCCACACATAATCATAAAATTAAAATAAGGTAGTATATTGGTTTCCTAAGGCTGCCATAACAAAGTAACACAAACGGGGTGGTTCAAACAACAGAAATTTATTGTGCCACCGTTCTGGTGCCTAGAAACCTGAAACAAAGGTGTTGGCAGGGTTAGCTCCTCCTGAGGACTGAGGAAGTAACTGGTCTATGCCTCTCTTCTAGCTTCTGGTAGCCTCAGCCATTCCTTGGCTCGCAGAGGATGTTATCTCTGTGTCTTCACATTGTCTTCCCTCTATGTGTGTCTCTGTGTCCAAATTTCTCCTTTCTTTAAGGGCCCGGTCCTTATCGGATTATGATCCACCCTAATGACCTTATCTGAACCTGACCACCTGCAAAAAAACGTATTTCCAAATTAAGGTGACATTCACAGGTACTAGGGAATAGGACCCCAATGTATCTTTTGGGAGGAGGACACAATGCAACCCATTAGAGGTACTAACTAAATATCATGAAATCCTGTAGCATTGGTAATCACTTCCCTTAGAATTCTTTAATCCTCTACAATTAAGGAAAAGGGTAATTTACACCCCTATCCTAGAGCTATCTATGAGGCCATCAACTCTATCCGTGAAGCTGTTAGCCACATAATAAAGCTTTTGAGGACGTCTGGAGAAGGATTTTCTGCAACTTCCGTCCGCCTATTTGTGCTAAACAGCTGCCTCTGTAAGTTTTCTCCGGGAGTCTAGCTTTCTACCCACTATTGCTATAAATCTTCATGGCTAGTGCAGAGGCACGTAGGACTGTTAAAGTACCCTTCAGTTTCTCAGTGTGGCTCATTTAAGGGAGACTCGTCACCTCATGCAGTTTGTGGAAAGAGGTAGGTTATAATAAGAAAGAAGGTCCAATTTAAATCCACATGGTATTCATATGGCAAATATTTATTGAGTTCTTATTATGCCAGGCACTGTTGTCGGCACTGAATGAAATGGACAAAAGTCCCTTATGAAGACTATTTTTTTTGCTGGGCGAAAGGACAGAAAATAAACAAAATAAGATGTAAAATATATAGCATGTTAGATGGTTATATATGCTGTACAAAATAAAGAAGGAAGGAAAATAGAAAGTACCAGAAGGCAGCAGATTGCAACTTTAAATAGGCTCTTCAGGGAAGATGATGCTGAACAAAGAAGGGAAGAAGATATGGGAAAAAACCCTCCAGGCAGAAGAAATAGGAAGAGCAAAGGCCCTGAAGAGAGTTTGTGTTCCAGGAACAACAAGTAGGCCAGTGTGGCTGACACAGAGTGAAGGGGCCACCAGAAGACCTTGAGCAAAAGAGCGCCATGCTCTGTTATACTACGGCTGCTATGCTGAGAATAAATTTTAGGGAAGCAAAAGCGGACTTGGTGAGACCAGCTAGGAAGCTCTTGGCTTCAACTAGGGGGTAGGGTTGTGAGAAGAAGTCATATCCTGGATACATTTGGAAGGTAGATAGGCATAAAGATTGGCTTAAAGATTGAATGTGAGAAATTCAGAAAGAAAAGGAGCTTGAAGATGACTCCAGACTTTTAGCCTGAGCAACTGGAAGATAAGAGTTTCTGTTTATGAAGCAAGGGAAGATGGTGGGAAGAGCAGATTTGGAGGGAAGTCCAGATGTTTGTTTTGGATGTGTTAAACCAAGATCATCTCGCAGTTATCCAAGAGAAGATGCTACATATGCAATTAGATAGACGCAGAATGATGGGAGATGTGCTGTCTGGCGGTGCAGCTTTGGAAGTGGAAAATATATATGGTATTCAGAGTCATGAGCCCAGATAAGACCGCCAGTGGTGGAAATAGAGGAGAGGTCCAAGGACTGAGACTTGTGATGTGCCAACAAAAGGAGGTTAGAGAGGTAAACAGAGATTAGCAAGGGAGACTGAGAAGAATCAGCTGTGAGGCAGGAGGAAAGCCAGGCTAGTATTGGTAACCCAGAAGCCAAGTGAAGACAGTGTTTCAAAATGGCGGACGCGATGGATTGTGTCGAGGGTGCTGATAGGGCAAGATAACTGGCAATTGACTGCAATAATCTAGCTACACAGAGGTCCTCAATAGCCTGAACGAAGCAATTTCAATGGGGTGGTAGGAACTGTTAACAAGAAAACCACAGAGCCACTATGGAGCCACTTAGGTTAAGGCCCCAAGTCAGTAAACCAAGACTTAATACATAACCTAACTGCAGTTTCAACCTCCCTGGAATGTAACCTTCAACCAGTCACAATGGGAATTTCCTGGTCAGCCCTAGGAAATTTACTGATAGGCCCCTTCCATTCCCCTTAAGAGGGCAACCTTGACTAAAACAATGGATTCTTTGCTAATAATTTCCTTTTTCCTGCTCCCTCTCTACCTTTAAAAATCTTTCCTTTTCTGCAGTTCGATGAAGCTCCTTTCTAGTTGCTAGTTGGGATGCTGCCCAATTCATGAATCGTTTAGTAAAGCCAGTTCAATCTTTAAAATTTACTTGGCTGAATTTTGGTTTTGTTTGTTTTTTTATTTTTTTATTTTTTTTATTATGTTAGTCACCATACAGTACCTCATTAGTTTTTTTAATGTAGTGCTCCATGGTTCATTGTTTGCGTGAATTTTGTTTTTTAATAAAACAAAACCTGATTATAAAGGCTTCATGAAAGGATGGAAAGAGGGGGATGGAGGCAGTAATTTCAGACCCTCTTTTCAGGAGTTTTGTTGTAAAGTGAAAAGGAGAAAAAGAACAGCGAAATCTTGAAAGACACGGTGAGTCAAGGGAGGGTTTCTTTTTTTTTTCATAGGGGAAATAAATAGCATTTTTATATGTTGATGGGGATGGTCAAATAGAGAGGGAAAATAGCTGAGGCAATTCAGAAAAGGGGAAATTTTTGGAGTTCCTGAATAGACAAAGCAGTAGAAATGACTAAATAGGTTGAGGGACTGGCTTGCTACAGGGGCTAAAAGGTTTGTCTATGGTAGTTGTTATAAAGGCAGAGTATGCGAATAGATCAATGAGATAATGGGAGTCCGGAAGTTCTTTTCTGATTGCCTTTTTTTTTTTTTTTTTCAGGGAAGTAGAAATAAAGTTGTCAGCTGAGAATGAAAATGGGAGAAGAGGTATTAGGAGTTTTGAGGGGGAAAAGGGACGAAATAGCCTAGGAAAGTGCAAATTGAATGGACTAGGGAAGCACGGTACACGTGCATTTGAGGTTCATGGTCACGACTGAAAGTGAAACTTATCAGCCTGATTGCCTATTTTTCCCTGGCCCCATTCACCTGCATCGGTACGGATGCAGAGAATAGAATCTACTGAGGACTGTAGCATTACCAGTGAAGTGACACAGGAGCAGGACATTGAGATCAAAGGCAAAAGAAAGAATACAATGACTGACTGGAATTTACACAGAGTATGGAGGGAAGTAGGGCATGAGGAGGTTAGAAACAATGAAAACATGGTGGTCAATGTGGATTGTAGTTACAGAGAAGTTGAAGAATTCCTAGAGTTATGTTCCAGAGAAAATAAGTGAGAAACATAGGACATGGTAGTCAGAGAATGAGACTCCTGAAATAAAGATGTGGAAGAGCTGAAGTTAATAGTAATAATAAGATCTAGACTGGACCAGCTGGGGAAAACTGGAGGGAAAAATCATCATCATCATCAGAGGAGGAGTGGTGATAAAGGAAATTAGAGGCAAGAATATAGAAAGGATCATCCTCACAGATATTGAGGAAGAATGAGCTGAGGATAGGGAGACGCTTTCAACATGATGGAGAGCTCATGAGTAATTTAGTCAAAGAGCATGAGATTCAAAACAGAGGGATTAGAGAATATTTTTTTCCTTAGTATTATCTTGCATTAAGTAAGAAAGCCAAAAGAAGACAACCCTATGTTACATTTTTTAAAAGTTGAATTTACTAGACAGAGTCAAAGAAAAGTATACCGATTATTCATCATAGCCAGGAAGGGATGACGAGGAGTAATCATAAAAGGGGTAGGACCTGGACCCAAGACATCAACCTTGCTGCATACACCAGCCCTAGGAAGGGGTCAGAAATCCCACATTATAATAGTCAAGGGTGTGAGGCAGATGTCCGTCTGGTCGGGACCAGGCATGATGGGCCTTAAAACAGAGGCAGCAGCACAATGAAGCAAGCTCAGCAAGGCACCACAAGCTCTAGACGACATGTGGATTCAAGATCCCATGCGTGACAGGAAATCGGGATCCCAGCATCCTTGCTCTTCTCTGACCCTGGGATGTTGAGAACCAGCCCAAAGCTGTTCAGCCGGCCCCTGGGCCATGGTGGGGCTGGTGGCTGCTTCAGGTGAAGTCAGCTGAAATGCGGTCCTGAATAAAAATAAATAAATACACACTCTGAGGTCAGAGAAAATTTTAAGTGGGAATCAGCATTATGGTGACTCTCAACTCAATCTCAAAGATAACAAAGCTCATTTTCAAACCTTCTGTGTTCCTTTGTCAGCTTTCTGTACATACTTATGCCTCAACACACTCTATTTCCATAACAACACTGTGATGCCCAATGTGAAGAGTGAGTAAAACTTATTAGAATGCTCTCACATCTCAATGCAAACTTCAGGGTGGGAGACAACAGAACACGAGGCATTGTGAAGGCTTGGGATCTCTTCCTCCAACGGTTCAATTTTGGGTCAAGAAACACATTCATATGTACTGGGAGCTGTGAATGAAAAGTAAACACCACTTTCAGAATCAAAAGGGGAAGAACATAAGACAAGCATCTTGCTAAGAAAACTGTGAGTAAAATACCCAAGTGTTCCCTTAGGCACGCAAATGACTTTTCAGGTCAAAGGGAGCAGAATTCCCCAGGAAGCTGCACATTAACCCCCCAGTAAACAGCACCAAGACGGTATGTCAGAGGTTCTCTGATAGATTCTCTCTCTCCCTCTTTTCTATTTTAAAAGGAGTCATTTGAGAAGTGAAAAGCCCACCATCCAGGAAGCACTCAGAGCGAACCTCATCAGAAACCAAAACCAGGCCTAATGTCCTCAGAGAACAAAGAAAAGCAATTTCTAGGGCGGCGATCTTGTTTTTCCAGTGTTCAGAGAGCTCTGGTATTGGTAAATTTTCTGACTCCTAGCAAAGAGCTATAGAAAGACCTCTCTCAAATGCTTATATATAACCAATTCTTTAAGATGCACCTGCAGAAGTCCTAACAAGTTTGATCCTTATTGGCTCTGGTGTTGACACCGTCACGTTGAGCTAAGTATAAGAGTTTTATTCCAGCACGGCTCAGTAACAAAAACCCAATGAAAAGCAAAGGACAAAGAGCAACCAAAAAAGGGTGCAACAGCTTTGGGAAACAGACTGGCAGTTCCTCAGAAGGTTAAAATACCATTGCCATGTGGCTCAGCAATTCCAACCTTAGGTATATTCCCAAGGGTCACGACAACAAACACTCAGGCAAAAACTTCTACATAAACGTTCATGCTAGCATTATTCATAAAGAGCCGAAACATGGAAACACTTGAAATCTCCATCAACCGAATGAATGGAAAAACAAACTGTGGCGCATAACTGAGGAATATTATTTGACAATAAAATGAAGTATCAGTATATGCTGTAACACGGATGAACCCTGGAAACACTGATAAATCAAAGAAGCCAGTTACAAAAGATTATATGTATATTTTTATCTCTTTAATATAAAATGTTCAAAATTGGCAAATCCAGAGAGACACAAAGTAGACCGGTGATTGTCAGGGCCTGGGGAAGGTTGCAACTGCTAATAGCAAGGGGATTCTTTCTGGGTTAATGAAAATGTTCTAAAATTAATTGTGGTGATGGATGTATGATCCTATGAATATGCTAAAAACCACTGAGTTATACACTTTAAATGGATGAAATGTATGATAGATTAATTATATCTCAATAAAACTATTATTTTAGAAAGCTAAGTCCAGATATTAAGCCAGAATTAACATTTTCCTTTATGAATATCTATGTGCCAAAAAACTGTTTTTTCTCTGAATGTCATCATTAGAACTTGGACTTAACAGGTGAGCAACATCTAAAGAGTAATTCTCTGTGATTCAAGAATGCCCGTCCATTTTTTCCATGTTACTTTATATATAATACAGAAAGTTGGGAAAAAAGAGAAAGGGGGTGGGCGTGTTTGTTCCTATGAGGAGAAGAAATGTCCAGAAGCCAGAAAAGTAGCATCTGCTCCTGCTGGCTGTGACTAAAATTAAGCTCTAATTTAGCTTTCAGCTAAAATTATCATAATTGAAATAAAACTAACAAACTGGATGTGACTTGCAATTTTCTCATCATTTAGGAGAGAAGAGGCCAAATGGTAACTCCAGAAGAGCGGGCTTCTCCCCTGAAGGGTGGCCTTATGGTTTTGGATGGACAAAGACCCTCTCCATCGATAGAACTACACTTCCTCCCAGATATTCCAAATATATGATAAATAAGTTGTATTTGGAGAAAATCCAATGAGGCAATGGAGATGAGCACCTTGGGATAGCTTGGAATTTAGGGAAATTATGGGGTTATTTTTTCTTTATTTGACTGTTCTTTTTTGGTTCTTTCTTAAAAAGAGTCTTTCACACATTTGCAATCATATACACCCACAAACACTACACATACCCACATGACTGTGTGTGTGTGTGTGTGTGTGTGTGTGTATGGGTAATCTTATACCTGTAGTGGTCCACAAATACTGATTTAAGAAAACAAAACAGCACTTAAATATGTGCTGCAAATATTTGTTCAATACAAACTGTAAATATTACCACAATAATGATAATTTAAAAAATACAACCAGAAGTGAACACTCCAGGGTTCTGGAAAGAAGCCAAGCACTAACGTATGACTGGCTTGCTCCACAGTGGTGTCAACTCCTGTTTTTCTTACAAAAGGAAAAAAGGGAACATGGCCTTATTATAAAGAAAACCCACTGACTTCATATATGACTTGGAAAAAGTCACATCTCTCTTGGGTATCTATTTTACCTATTCAAAGTACTCGCAAGCTTGCTATTGAAAATGCAGAGGAATACGACCTCAGCTGAAAGATACTAAGTCTGTGAAAATACATATAATTGTATGATTAACACAAACAGTCTTTTAAAAACAAAATGGCATTTTCATTTGTTATATTGGGTGACAAGGAGAATCAAGTAAAAAGTACAGAAATTAATGCATACAAATGGGGAAACTGCACTCTATGTTATATAAAGCTTTAATTTCCTCGTGAGCTTTGACACATTTTGTATAGAAAGATTTGTTGGATTTTTTTTTTCCTTTTTAATCTCTGAAAGAGGATTCTATCTAAAAACCTGAGTGTAAACAGTGGCAGTGATTGTTCTGAATGTAAATAAAAGCAGATTCTTGCACCTCAAATAACAGATCCCTAAGTATCAAGTTAAATAATGTGTTATGTTTATTCTTATTTATTCTGCAACTATAAATTGGCTATATTTAAACTTTTCTATTTCCACAGAAATGATGATGGTCTGTTTCTTTCCGTTTCTTAGTAATGGCTTGGGTCATAACCAACCAATATTGGTTGTCAAGATCTTAGAGAAATATGTCTGAACCTCCCAAGAATAATTAATCTAAATCCTTTGTGCAGACACTGGGTGTTGTATGATATGAGTCACTGATTTTCTCCTCTACAGCTGATATATTCAGCAAGAAGAAAGAGTTTTTGTTTAGTACCAATTGTACTTTATTTTTTTTCCCAAGGTCAAATACATTTAGATAAGATTTGTTCATCCACAGATAGATCTAATGCAGACTTCGGAAATACAGTTTCTGGAACATTCTGCTTTGTGATATGGGTGTACTGTTGATGTATTTTATTCGTTTTTTGTTTTTCTTTTCTAATTTTTGTACTTATACTTTGAAATATAACACGCATACAAAAGAGTGTATGAAAATATATAAATGCTACCGTATGAAGAACAGTAATTAAATAAAATACTTGCACCTGACTTTCAGACCAATAAGTAGGACATCCCAATACATCCTCAAATTACTTTTACTACTTTTGTATACAACCTAAAGCAATTCATAGTTTGGCTTTACCTGTTTTTTATACTTTATTTAAATGAAATAATGCTCTTTTTTCTTCTGAGAAAATATGTTTTTTTAAATTCATCCATGTCGATGAGTGTAGCTACTGTTCATGACGTTGGTTTGTTTTTCACACAAAATACCTACCCCCTTCAAAGACATATAGACTGATCTGCCTCTTTGAAATAGAATAAGCATTAGATGAAAGGGCCCAGTCTGTTGAACCCATCAATGTTGAGATCCATGATTTCAAAGATGTGAAATATATAGTTCTCCCTCTCTCTCATTCTTCCTCTTCCCCTGCACCCCACCCTCACAAGCCCCCTCCAAGAAAAAGTAAGCCATTTTTTGTAGAGCTATTTCAGTTTTTCTTATATTGGAATGCTTAGAACAAAACAAAAGGTATACCCTGCTCAGCGGGGAGCCTGCTTCTCCCTCTGCCCCTCCCCCCTGCTTGAGCACTTGCAGGCCCTGGTGCCGACAGCATGTGCTCTCTCTCTCTCTCTCTCTCCCAAAAATAAATAAATAAAAAATCTTTATGAAAAAAACAAAAGGTACAGCACCAGGTTCGGAAAATAGGTAGAGCCAAGTAATAAATACCTGGTGATGGGTATTAAAGAGGGCACGTATTGAATGGAGTACTGGATGTTATATGCAAACAATGAATCATGGAACACTACAGCAAAAATAAATAGATAAATAAAAGAGTGAGAGAAATAAAGAGATGGGGAAAACTAGAAAAAAAACCCCAACACGCTAAAAAAAAAAAAATGTTATATAGTTCTTTTCTCCTGCTCCATCACACCACCAGAAATAGCTAACACCAGCTGCATCTTGCCACCTGGGTTCTTACGTCCTAGTGACCACATTGCTAAAAGAGGGTTTATAAGAGAGTTAGTTTTGAGCTGCTGGAAGAAGATATTCTTGAGTTAGGACAGGAGTCAATGAACAGCTGCCCTAGAGATTTGGATTTAGGAAAATACCTTGATGGGTTACTTGATGGATTCATCATGAGAACCTGGGAGTGTGGATCTGCCAAAGTGAAGGGAAATTTTTTTCTAATACTTAAAATTAGAAATCATTTTTAAAAATTGAGGGTATTAGGAGAAGAGTTGGGGAAAAGAGAGAAGCCAGGAAGTTGAGGTAAGGTTGGAGCAATGTTTGGGGTAAAGGTATTCATGAACATGATTCCTGATGATAGGATAGATGGGTGATTTTTAAGAAAAGATATGGAAAATAATAAAGTTAAGTTTACTTGCATTGCTGGATACCTATTTCCTAGAAGCTTAGTAAAGTGTATTATAGACAAGAGCTGCATGGGTGAGTAGGTTTTCTTGTGGAAATTAAGAGACTGAATTTCATATCTGAGTTGATGTGGGGAGAACACAAATAGCAAGCATGGCATATAAAATGACCCATAAACAGATAAGCCTATGACAACAGGAGACTGGAGACAGAGGTAACCTTGAGAACCATGCTTTTACTCCAGCCTGGAAAAGACCCAAAGGCTCAGAGAGGACACATGCTCAGTGTGCAGTGGTAGTTCAAGTCAACTTACCTACAATTAAAGAGACAAGGAGACTCCAGCTGACATCTGGGTGTGATAGAACAAGAATATATTAACCTCTTCCTGGTTTCTATCTGGGAACATCATAAAATTCGGATAAGATGATGGACAGTACTTGAGATAATCACAAGATGAGCACAAGAGAACAAGGAAAGACTATGAACCACAAGGTGTTATTTCTGTGACGTTAGGTAAGAAAGCAGTAGGGGTTCAGAAATGGAATACATCAGTGAGGGGTAGGATATCTGAAACCATCAGGCAGGACATGAAATTTACGCTAGACTTACAAAGAATTTATGGCATTTTGGAAAATGGGCAGAAAGAGGGAACACATTGTTGGGCGCAAGAGTTGCATGAAGAGTTGCATGAGCTAAGATATATAAATGAGAATTGACTATGGTCGAATGAAATCAGTGTTAAGTGGAATTATAAATAATATGGGGAAATCCAGAGGAATGGATGATTAATTTTGTCTGACAAAAGAGTTCTCTAAAGAGGTATCTCTAGAGCATTTAAGAATGATAAGGATCTAAATAGGCAGACCATGGAGGAGAATTTCTGTTTCTCACAAGATAGAAGATAAAATAAACTTCCTTAAAATGATGGATAAAATTATTTTTTAAAAAAATCCATTCTCGGGGCACCTGGGTGGCTCAGTTGTTAAGCATCTGCCTTCGGCTTGGGTCATGGTCCCAGGGTCCTGGGATCGAGCCCCGCATCAGGCTCCCTGCTCTGCAGAAAGCCTGCTTCTCCCCGCCACCCCACTTGTGTTCCCTCTCTCTCTGTCTCTCTCTCTCTCTCTCTTTCTCTCTGTAAAAAAAAAAAAAAAAAAAAAAAAATCCATTCTCATGCATGTCTGGGCTTGTAAGACAATAAGAAAATGAAGTAAATCCCAAGAAGATAATAGAAAGCAAGAACAAGAATCCAAGGTGATAAGCAGGCTCTCAACCCAGCAACTATCCTAAAGTACTTGCCAGTTCCCACTAACCGAGATGAAGAGCAGTCTATAAGCAGTCTATAAGCAAACATTACCCAAAAGGAAAGTGATATTAAACTTACATTAACTTAAAATGTGTTTACATTTGAAGGCAATAAGGACTTGTAGTGAAAAAGAAGTACATAATGCTAAGATTGAATCCTCAAAGAAGTAATAATTGTAAAGTTGTATAAAGCTAATAACATAAAGTCCAAATAAATAAAGCAATATTTGACTGAACTAAGAGGAGAATTTAAAAGATTCATTATAATTTTAGAAAATTTTTAACAGAGATCTTTCAGTAACTAAGTGATGACACACAACAACAGCAACAAGTAAACTAAAACAGACAATAAAACAATTTGAATGAAAATAGCAAAGTTAATATAATTTATTCATCTATATATGTTTTGTAACCTACTTTTCCACCTAATAGTTTAACTATTGATTTTTTTCTACCAATATTCCTCTCATTTAAAGTCTCTTAGGATAGTTAAAAATAAGGACATTAATGCATTTGTAAATTTGAAAATATCAAATACAGTGTTGAATAGGAACATATGTTCTTATTTCATTTTTTTAATCAAAATTTAATTCAAATGATAAAGCACAGAAAGAACATGTGATAACTAATGAAATCTGGACTTTTCACCAAAATAACTACTCTTTAACTCAGTCATTTTTAATCTCAAGTCAAGGACTTCTTTGAGAATCTAATAAAAGCTTTGATCTTCTCTCCAGAAAAACTCACATGCATGTGTGTAAACTATCTCAAAGAATTTATATCAATATTAAACCCATCTATGGAACTCCAGTGGACTACAGAACTTGATTTAAGTATCCAGGTATATGTGAAAATTTTGCTGCTAAAGAAACTAACTTTACTTACAATGGGAATTCAAAGAAATATTTTTAAAAGATAAGTTAGCACCAGTCTCTAAAAATGTTACATTGACATTTTTATCACAGTTAAAAATGACGTGTCCAGTCATTTTGAGCATCACTAGTGTTGTCTATCATCTTTCAATTAAACAGTACTTACTGAGCGCTATGTGTCATGCTCAGCATGGAATCAAGCAGATGCTAAAATCAATGCAGTCTCCTTCAGAAATGTATGACTATGTAAGAAAAACAAATAATAAAACCAGAAAGTCATAAATGAGAAGTTAAGAGTAGATCAAAGTGCTATGGCATCACAGCACCAGAACAATTTTAGAATAAAACTTGAGAAAAATAAATATTTGCAAACTATGCCAAGTGCATGTTTGATCAGAAAACTCACTTAGAAAATATTTTAGTTTTCCTATAGTGGAAGACTGTGTAAATATTTTGTACAAATATAGGAGAAACATGCCCAAATATAATTTTTCTTTCTTTCCCTCTAGACAAAGGTGAATTTTCCTAATCTTCCCAGGAAATTCCTTAATTTCCTATCAGTGAAACTCTCTTCAGTCAACATGTGTATGCAATTTCCCCATTGTAAGAGACATATCATGCATGCCACAAGACAGCAAATTGTCATGGACAGAATCTTTGCTTCCCAGAATAGCATGCATATTTATGAAGCTGTGAACTTGAAAAGAACAAGCTAATCTTAACCACACATGGCTGTTGAGAGGGGTTCTTGCTGGCTTCCAGACTTAAGAGAGTACAGCAAGAAGGGAATAAGAATGGAATGGAAAGGAATGGAACTGGTAACAAGAATGAAAATGGCACCTCAGGAGTTACCTTAGCCTCTAATTTCCCAGAGTCAGTAACAGTATTTAAGCGTCTTGCCCTGTCTTTTACGTAAGTCTGCTGCCTGACGCGATACCTACTAATTAATTACAGACAGAGAAGAGGAAACAATGTTGATTATTTTAATGACTTTTAGATTTAATTTTTAAACTGTCTACAACTCAGGTGCCTTATATTTTCTGTTTTCCTAATGGCTTCAATCTACAGCACTGTCTTGGTACCAGCAATAAATATTTTCGGTCTAATTATAATTATTTGACTAAGAAGAACTGAAATGAATCTCAATTACCATCCTAGTAGGATAATGAATACCAAATTCGAAGATTATCACAAATGCTTTCAATGAAGCAATATATAGGGAATCGATTGTGTTGCTTTTAATGTAACACCTAATGTTGTCAGTTAAGTAAAATGAAAATCATCTAAGGAATCAGTCTGCTAAATATAAGAATAACTATTTTCTTAAAGACTGAAAAATATCTATAAAGTACAACACTAACATTTTAATAAATGCTTTCTCTCATCTTACTGATCACCATATTAAAGTAGTAGTTAAATGTCATTACTTCTCGGTGTTGATGCCCTCAATTCTTCATCTTATCTCTTTTCTTTAAAATAAATTAGTTCTTCATTTCTCAACAACTGATGGAAGTAATGTAAATCCAAAAAGCCGCAATTATGCAAAAACTGAAGTCAAAACCGTTTTCTTTTCTCCCCCCTCTCTAACAGCTTGTAAGCATAATTAATCAAACCAAGCTTCCCTCTCATCGTGAAGAGCTGTAATTTCAAAAAGCAAATTACAGCATTCTTGCAGTAGCACGTATAAAGCATATTAAGAAAATATGTATATGAAGTAGGAGTTTGTTCTTGGTGATAATAAAATTTTATTTTATTAAATCCCATTCTGTATCACAAATTCAGATTCATAATATCAACACTGGACATTGAAGGAGTTATCTTATTATAGAAATTTTGAATAACTCAAAATACAATAAATTAAAATATTTCCTATGTCATAATAAATCAGTCAGAGGAACAAAATTAATGGACACCACATCCTCAGGAATAATCTCAAACATATCTAAGGTATTATATTAATAAGTATACCTTGGTAGTTTCTTTTTTTTAACAGACTCATCACACACGTGTAAAAAGCAAAAAAAGTACTATTTTAAAAACCCTGTCTATAGTGTCTCCAAATGTCCACAATTAGGATATTAACCAACCTCCAGCAAGATAAGTTTTTTCCAATGTTTCCAGGAAACCACAGGTAATAATTACTCCTATTTGCAGAAATGTAGAGATATTG
Organism: Eumetopias jubatus; assembly: GCF_037043125.1. Taxonomy (NCBI): domain Eukaryota; kingdom Metazoa; phylum Chordata; class Mammalia; order Carnivora; family Otariidae; genus Eumetopias; species Eumetopias jubatus. Next base: position 180,227,357 of record NW_028274809.1, on the reverse strand, counting down.
CTCCTTTAGTTTTGAAGATTCACTATGTCTACATGTCTAAATAATTGCCCAAGATTATGAATGCAGGCAAAATATTGAAAGAGTAATTTCCTATCCAAAATATGTTATTAGAAAGAGCACTTTCTTTCATTGAAGCATATCTTAAAATCCTTCCTCTTTCTTAAAGCCTCTCCACACTAATTGAATATAGAAGACTAACAAATTTTATGGCTTCCTACCACTTACTACCACCCTTTCCTATATAATTATTCCCCTGAGGGTTATAATGCTATTAAATCATCTATCTGACACACGCATTTTTTATTTTAACATTGATTGAGCTGTCTGCATCTTCCTTGTATTTATTTGAATCAATGCTGCCCGTCTACTTTGCACCCAACCTAGGACCAGTTCCAGATAAGGCACTTTCAAAAGCTGTTTGGTACAAATGATGAGGGTGACATACATTATTTGTTAAAGTCAAGATTTCTTATCCTCTAGAATCCAGTTTTATAGGGAGGGAAATGTATTTTTTTCTTAAAAGCGAAGACCTTATTTATGGGGTTAAACACTTCCTGATGGAAATCCTGGAACACAAAAAGGAGCTATTGACTTACACAGTGGAGCAGGCAGAGCCTATGTGCAGAGCAAGCACATGGAGAAACAGACTCAGTCAACAGGACTCGTCCGGTTCTCCTGAAACAATAAACTACTAACTAGCTCTTCTGTTCTAAGAGAAACAGTATTTAACTCACCTTCATAGAGGTCATATAAGCAAAAATAATGTGGATTCATTTTCACTAAGAGGGAATAGTTAACCATGAGCCAGATAACAATTCACAGCAGGGCAAGTAACAAACCAATCTTGAACTAATTATTTATGTCTAAGTTATATTACATATGTTTAATGGGATACATGTAGATTGCAGTACAGATCGCTAATCATTACCTTTATTTGTAATAATCACTAAAGATACTAAACTATTAATGATTTCCACAGGACCCAGTATTAGATCCTAAAATCAGTTACATATTTTTTATACAAATATAGTAATGTAAAAGAACTTACATTATTTTCATTTTCATATATAGGAGAAATTCTGGATGCAATATGTATAGCTACACAGTAGAATCTATACAGATCCCACAGCATAAATTGTATAATTCGTGAAAATACAGAGCTGTCTAAAATTTGATGAGAAGAATAAAGAATACAAGTTAGGAAACTCTATAAATGATGCATTTTAAGTGTTCTTCGCATGTCAACAAAAACTTGCTATCAAAATATATTATCTATCAAATATAAAAATTAAAACATTCATGAAGTACCTTAAAACTAAATGTTTACTTCAGGGATAAGTATGGATTTTTCAGAAATATTTATAAATATATCAAGCAAATGTGAATCATATTATTTGACAACCAAGTTTATTGTTGTCAATAGTGTTCCCATAATTTTGTTTCCAAATACAAAAGCCCTTAGGCTTTCCAGCCATAGTAAGATCCAGGTACACAATGCCCACAATCTAGACATGGGAATTACTTTCGGAGGAATTATTAGATAGCTCCGATCTCTTTGATAATTCAATAAATGTGAAAGGATGGAAATATGGAAAACTCAGGACAGGAAAATCATTAGAAAAACATCAAAAATGAAACAAGACGAAACCAGAGAGGGAGACAAACCCTAAGAGACTCTTCATCTCAGGAAACAAACGGAGGGCTGCTGGAGTGGAGGCACGTGGGAGGGATGGGGTGGCTGGGTGATGGACATTGGGGAGGGTATGTGCTATGGTGAGCGCTGTGGATTGCGTAAGACTGATGAATCACAGACCTGTACCTCTGAAACAAATAAGACATTATATGTTAATAAAAAAATTAAAAAACAAAAACAAACACCAAATAATGACTCTCATGTAGTTGAGCTTGGAAGTCTTCCCAACTGTGTATGTTATTCTCTGTCATCTTCCCCAGGTAATCAAGGAGTTCACCGTACCCTCTAAAGACACCCCAGCTCCAGAACAATCAACCCTCCACCTCCAATCATCATCATTAACTAGGGCAGATGCCATTAGACAGTCACTTGAGGAGACCCTGACACTAATGTATAACAAATAATGTCATGCTCCTTGTATCCAATCACATTTTAATCAAATCAATGTCCACTTGAAGAAAATATTTAGAAGCAGGGGAGACTCTAGCGCTCTTTGCTATTTATTCTGGAGGAGATGCAACTCCACCCTCAAAATAAGCCACCAACGAATATAACTCCTCTTATGACTACATAGTAATAGGAGGGTCAATCAGAATGGAATCCATATGAGGCAGAAAATTACTATTCAAAGTTGAATATCTTCAAAAGCTGCAAATGACATTTTTAAGCAAAATCTTCCTAGTTCTATTCATTAGAATCTGATAAAATAGGGGCGTCTGGGTGGCTCAGTTGGTTAAGCATCTGACTTTGGCTCAGGTCATGATCTCAGGGTCCTGGGATCAAGCCCCACACAGGGCTCCCTGCTCAACAGGGAGTGTGCTAGTCCCTTTCCCTTCCCCTGCACCCCCCTCATGCTCATGCCTTCTTTCTCTCTTCTCTTTCATATAAATAAATAAAATCTTAAAAAAGAAAGAATCTGTTAAAATATTATAAAACAAAGTGAGAAAAAAATCATGGCCAAGTAAGTATAAAACCACTGAATTCTTTCACAGATTTATCATGTACTTCACCTTCACTGTTTCAACTTCCCCCAGACCATCATATTTCCTCAGTTCTCAGATAGCCTTCCGGTGCCTTACAGGTACTTTGATTCTCTCCTTAATCCAGAACGTGCTTCCCTCTCCATTTTGTTCCTGTTCCTCAAGGTCAGGAGCTCTTCAGGCACCCTCCACAGAAGCCCAAAGAGGGCCTCAAGCAATAAGTGCATGTTATTGAAATGCAGACAGCATTTCACCTTCAGCTGGATAATGGGCTAACCACTTGGCAAAAAAGCAAACATAGCCCCTTTTCCTCTCCACAAAACTAGACTGGAAATCACAGTTTGCAGCCCCTAAGGTCAGGGCACAGAAGGATGAGAGAAGACCCACATGTCTAAACTTCTCTGATTCTTCAATAAGAGAGTCAAGCTGAATCTGGCTCTTTCCTGGTCCTGTGAATTTAATATTCACAAAATTATTTAAATAAAGTACACATCTTTACAGAATTTGAGGCATCAAAATTTACCTGAAATTACAATATTAAATTATATTTTAACCGAATTAGCAAGCTTTTTAAGGGATGGAAAGTTCCAACTCAACATTCTAGAATAGAGGTCAGAAAACATTTTTCTGTAAAGGGCCAGATAATAAATATTTTAGCTTTTGTGGGACATAAGGTCTCTATCACAACTACTCGGTTCTACCATTATAGCATGAAAATAGCCAGAAGTAATATGTAAATGGATGGGCAAGACCGTGTTTCAATAAAACCTCATCTGCAAAATCAGGTAGCAGGCCAGATTTAGATCTGAAGGCTGTAGTTTGCCAAACAAACCATGTTCTAAGATAAAATCATGGGATTATTAGACCCTTAGAGCCAGAGTTAACACTATAAATTATCTAGCTTAGCAACTGTCTTGTAATCAAAAGTATTACATACCAATTATTGTCTTTTGTAAAATACATAAGCATTCCACTGAAGATTTCCAAATAAATTAATCAAGAAGAAAGCAAAAGTCCCCTCTAATCTCATGACGCTGAGATAGCTACTGTTAACATTTTGCTACTTACCCTTGTAGTCATTATGTATAAATTTCATGTATAAATTTCTTTTTTTCATATTATATAGGCATTTTCTTGCAAAGTATCATACCACCTATGCAATTTTGTGAGCCATTTATCTATTTAACAACTTTTCAAAAGCATTTACTTACATCCTTAAATAATCTTCAAGAGTATACTTTTAAAAGGCTACGTAATTTTATCATCAGCTGCATATGCCATAAGTTATTTAATCTGTCCCTTAACACCAGACATTTCTTTCAAGTTGCTATGCTATTATAAATAAGTAGACAATGGATCTCCTTGTGCATAGATCTGTGTACAACAATCTGATTACTTCCCTATGGCAAATTTTTAGAAAAGGAATTGTGAAGTCAAAAAGCATGAAGGACAGTTGTTGTTTTTGTTGTTTTAATTTTGTGGCTTTTGATACACATTGCTAGATTGCCCTTCTGAGCGGATTGATCAACTTATATCCCCATCATCAGTAAACTACAATATCCATTGCCATGCAATCTTGTGATACCACTACTGAATTTACAGGTTGAAAAGGTTGCAATATTGTTTTTCTCTCATCTCCAATAGTGTTGCTAATCTTCATATTTTTTCCCCTGCAGTATGAAAGCTCTTCCACTTAATTCCAGGTGTTTGGCAGAAGTGAAAGTTGCCATGACAAAAATAGGTGCTCGGCTTCACTTCTGCTGAGCTGTTAGTTCCTGCCCTTAAAATAGGCAGAGGATACAAAGGTCAAGCATGATAACCTCGTTCCTTGTGACAGGTCAACTAATATCTATAAAGTTGAAATGGAGCTCGGTAATAAAAAAAAATTTTGCAATTGCTGTAGAACAATCTGGGTGCTACTTTATCTTGATTTAGGTAGCAGATGATTAGAGATGTCTCTGGATTCAAAGAAGGTGCACAAGAAGAGGGCAAGGTGCTCAGCCTTAGAGGACCCTCAGTAAAATGAACAAATACAAGCCTGTGTGCTGAATCTTAGAGCCAATATTCTCTGTCAAGGAGCCTAAGGAGTAAACTCACTTTGAATACTCCATCTTAGCATCAAACCTTCTCAAAACTTGTAAATAGTTTCTCGTCCTTTCCCATTTCCCATCTCTCCACTGCCTTCCCCTATGCATTATGTGCTCTGCGTGTGCACATACAACACCACAGTCTCATAAGTGTAAACACACCTCTGCTTACCTCATCAAAAATCCTGACATCTTGGTGTTTAAGCACACCAAAGAGGAATCTATGAAACAACCCCTATTAAGCAAGGTATCGCCCTATGTTTAAATCTAACCAACTTGAGCATTTCAGAACCTCTCTAAACACATCATATCCAATCAGCTAAAATAAGAAATTAATCACTCCCCATCCTAATCCAGAGTTCATTAATGAACAGCCAAGTAAATAGGTTCTCTAAGAAATTTTCATCTAAAATAGGTGTAGCTTTGTACATAATGTTTAATGAAAATGTTGAGGCTTGAAAATAATTGATTCCATTCATTTATTCATTCAAAACATTTTTTAAACTGTTATTTTAATTTATTTTTTGTTTTAATTTCATGTTTTATTTAAATTCCAGTTGGTTGACACACAGTGTAATATTAGTTTCAGGTGCAGAATTTAGTAATTCATCACTTACATATAACACCCCATGTTCATCACAACAAGTACCCTCCTGAATACCCATCACCCATTTTTTGAGCATGTCCTAAATACAAGATTGTGTGGTAGGCATTGTGGGGACAAGGAAAAGCCAAATCAGCAATAAATTATTACCAAGAAGCTCCTCCTCTGGTATGGAGCTTATGGATGCCAGCAGAAGTGATGATAAAATGTCCTAGGAGTGCAGATGAGGCATGAGCATTGCACACTGGGGGAATCAGAAATGTCTTCATCTGGGACACAGCTTTTGTCTGGATGCCCAAAATCATTACAGAGAAGAGAGAGGAACATGACATTTAGAAGAAAGAGCATTAGGCAAGGCAAGGGAGTAAGCAAAGCAAAGCACAGAGAATTAGTCCCATTTGCACGGAGCACTGAAGGAGGGGACACCCTGAGGACAACACTGGCAAAGTGGGTTTGGGCCATATCGTGGTGTGCTTTGAACATCAAGGAAAGAGCTTTATCCACTTGAATCTACCCTCTACAGTGGAAACCACTGAAGTTTTCTGAGTAAGGATTCAGAGTTTGGCTTTAGTTGAGGTATTTGAATGGAAGCGGTATTTCTTCCTCTAAGAAGGGTGGAAGAAAAAGAACATAGGGGAAATATAGAGAAATCTAGAAAGAGAAAAGTGGGAAGTCACAAAAACCACCTCAATTCTTACAATAAAATGAAATGGTCCTTGCAGAGAGCAAGTAGATAGAGGTGAGGCTGGGAATTTATGCAGAAAGCGAAAGTTGGTTATGAAGGCTTATGGATTTATTAGAAATATGTTATAAAATAAGAGGGAAGTTAAAACGGGGGGGCTGGGGCGCCTGGGTGGCTCAGTTGGTTGAGCGACTGCCTTTGGCTCAGGTCATAATCCTGGAGTCCTGGGATCGAGTCCCGTATCAGGCTCCCTGCTCAGCAGGGAGTCTGCTCCTCCCTGTGACCCTCCCCCTTCTCATGTGCACTCTCTCTCTCTCTCTCTCTCTCTCAAATAAATAAATAAATAAATAAATAAATAAATAAATAAAATATTTTTAAAAAGGGGGGGTGTTGTTGGAAATATAGTTAGAGGGAGATGGGAGCCAGGCTGTGACAAGCCATTGAACAAAAGGTCTCTGGCTCTGATACAGCAAGCCATGAGACTAGAACAGAACACAATCCAAGGTGCATTTTCAGAAGACAATGCTAGAAGCAGCATTGAGGAGAGGAGATAAACTGGAGATGACAAAACCAGTTTGCAGTCCAATCCAATAAACTAAGAGAGAGATGAGGATATCCGATTGATTAATAAACCAGAGCATAGTCAATTTCGAGTACAGAGAAGGGCAGATCCAACAAAATTAACACAAGCATTCCTTGTAAAACACCTGAATGAAACTATGTCATTTGAAAAGATATTTCATATTACAAGAGATGCAAGTTGGAAAACTGGAAAATATTTGAACCCATTCACTCAAAATAGGCAAAAAAATAAAAGGGGGGGGAGTTTCAGGGTAAAGTAATCATGATCTTATCCACTGAAAGTTACTCTAACAGCTATATAAAGAAAAAAATTATTTTATTCTTTTAAATAAAAGAATAAATTAAAATAAAATAAGTTAAATAGCCTGGAAAATAATTGGTATTTTCTAAACACTCAATTTTGTGTCAGCTTTTCTCCCATAGTTCTACAGTTCAGGGATACGCCATCCACCATCTATTTCTCAGGAGTCTCTTCCTAAGGGTTATCCAAGTCTCTGAAAAAAATTAGCTATTCCAAGAATCTATTCTAAAATCTCTAAGTATAAACTATCACCCAAAGATTGAAACGTTAAGCTAGAAAGAATAGGAACTGATCATTCCTCTGGGGAAAAGATGATGCTTTTGATTTTAATACTATAAATTTTAAGGAATCACAAGCCCATTGAAGAAATCTTTTTTTTTTAAGATTTTATTTATTTATTCATGAGAGACAGAGAGAGAGAGAGAGAAGCAGAGGGAGAAGCAGGCTCCCAAGGAGCAGGGAGCCCGATGTGGGACTCGATCCCAGGACCCTGGGATCATGACCTGAGCCGAAGGCAGACGCCCAACCATCTGAGCCACCCAGGCGCCCAAGAAATCTTTTTAAGAACATAGAAGATAGGGGCGTCTGGGTGGCTCAGGTCATGATCCCAGGGTCCTGGGATCGAGCCCGGCATCAGGCTCCCAGCTCATTAATACTATAAATTTTAATGAATCACAAGCCCATTGAAGAAATCTTTTTAAGAACGTAGAAGATAGGGGTGCCTGGGTGACTCAGTCGTTAAGCGTCTGCCTTCGGCTCAGGTCATGATTCCAGGGTCCTGGCATGGAGCCCCGCATCAGGCTCCCTGCTCGGCAGACCCTCTCCCACTCCCCCTACTTGTGTTCCCTCCCTCACTGTGTCTCTCTCTGTCAAATAAATAAATAAAATCTTAAAAAAAAAAAAAAGAATGTAGCAAATAAACGGGAACCCCCATAGCATATCGGTCACTCAAGTATTTAAAGCTCAGACCAGGGGGTGCCTGGGTGGCTCAGTTGGTTTAGAGTCTGCCTTCAGCTCAGGTCATGATCCCAGCCAGGATGCTGGAATAGAGCCCTGCGTGCGGCTCCCTGCTCAGTGGGGAGCCTGCTTCTCCCTCTGCCTGCCACTCCCCCCACGTGTTCTCTCTCTCTTTCTCTCTACCTCAAATAAATGCAATATTTTAAAAAATAAAATTAAGATCAGACCAATGCTGTCCAGTAGGATTTTCTGCTATAATGGACATGTTCTAAGTCTGTGTTATCCAATACAGTAATCACTTGCCTCATGTAGCTACGGAGCATTGGAAATGAAGCCAGTGTGACTAAGAAACTGAATTTTGAATTATATTTCATTTTCATTTAAATTTAAATTTAAATAACTACATTTGGCTAGTGGCTCCTACATCGAGGGCTCAGGTCTAGAGGAGAGTATGGCACACGCTTGGAAACCCAAACCCAACAATCTGATAATAGCTCCAAAGGAAGTAAAATTAGGGCCTCCACTAGCAACTTGTTTATGGAAAATCAGAGCCCCTCCTATCTGCGTTACTACAGTTATTCTGTAATAACAATCTGCTAATCAAACCATGAAGGTTTCCATTTCAAAGTCAAGTCAGCATCAGACATCCTTGTTAGTGGAGGCTAACGCTTTCCATTTTATACTTATGAGACACCAAAACTGTCCATAGAACAAAAAGTATAAACACCATGTTCAATAAAGCCTGGCAGGCTTTTAATAAGACACATGGGAACATACTAATCCAGATTTCTGTAGGCAGATACTTCATAAGAGGTTAATCAAAGTGCTGGGCAATGTGAGAACATCTGTATCAGGCTCAGTCAGCACTATCTTTTTTTTTAAAGAGAGCTCAACATCTGCATGGACAGGCCAAGATTGCTCCCTGGGGAAAATCCTGAGCCTTTAAAACGGAGAGATTTGCAACTGCATCAACTGTTGTTATGTTAACATGACTTCTCAGCAACCACTTCTAAATCACAGTGATACTTGGGAGGAAAAAAAAAAAGGAAAGCGCCTCTGTGTTCTGATATTGAATATTTTTCTTTGTAAAAAAAAAATCTAATAACTTAAGTGAGCATTAATAACCTATCAAGTACTAAAGATATCTCACCTCTGTTAAAAAGGTTGAAAAGGAAAACATTTGAGATATTATCAAGTTAGTAAGGTTTAAATGGAAGTATTTTCACACTATTACATGTAACCTGTTTAAAAGGTACAAAAATACCTGCCAATGGCCATCTGGTGAAACAGCTGGAGTGTAAAGCCTGTCCATTGATCACCCTCTGGTGATTGCTTCCCCGACCCTGGTTTTAACCACATACTATTTATTAAAAAAAAAAAAAACAACTGATTATAAAAATCCAATCCTTTTGTTTCTTGCTATGGATCCTTTAAGATGACTTTCGTTCTATTCATACAACTAACAAAGGAAAATTTAAATTTCAGAGAATCACAGTGATGCTGTTAAGGACCAGGCGGGGTTTCTATCACATGCTTTCATTCTACATTTATATTTATAAATATACTTATATAAATACACACTCCTCATTCAGGGGAAAAAAACACTTTCATTACCAACATCCACACTTTACGACCTAAAACATACAGTACTTTTTAAGTATCTAAAAAGTAACTTACCCTACAAATGGTCACAGAATGAAAAACCTTGTTTAGCCTATTTTATATAAAAATATGAGGTTATAATTGCAGTGTCTTTTTGCAAACTCTCATCTGAACACAATTGCCACCAATTTCTTCACCCATCTATAGTGTTCTATTTAGGTTAACTCCACCCACTGGGACAAGAAAGTGACGGATTTTGTTTTGTTTTCCTTTAACTTAAGGTATTATTTGGGAACCCCGATATTATAGTAACTTCAGCCATGTTCAGATATTACTTTATAACATACATCAGGCATATCATGCTCTCTCTGTACCTGAAGGGGGTTCCTGAAAAGGTAAGCTGGATATATTAAGTGTTGAAATCTACCAATGACCCTTGCTCGGAGCTTCAAAAATAAAGTCTAAGATTACTGACAAGCTCTAAAAGCACCAATGCTGGGGGCGCCTGGATGGCTCAGTCCGATAAGGGTCCGACTTGATTTCAGCTCAGGGTCATGAGATCAAGCCCCACGTTGGGCTCTACACTAGGTGTGGAGTCTCCTGCTTAAGATTCTCTCTCCCCCTCTCCCTCTGCCCCTCCCCACCCTCTCTCTCTCAAAAATAAAAAAATAATAAATAAATAAATGCACCAACGCTGAAGTGAAAGACCATCAATAGCCCTGAGCTTCAGAAACTGTTATTAGAGTTGCAATTTTTTTCTGAAGGAATATCAAATAACTGTTAAATAAAATCCCGAGATATAATGAGTCCTTAAGCTCCTAACTGAACCCAACTGTTTAATAATTCTACAAGTTGTTCTTGCCCTATTTCAAGGCACTATTGTTCCATAATATCTTTTGTTAATACTATAAATCTTGATTGACGAGGAAGACTGTCATACCATCTTAATATCCCTACAGTCTCTCAGTTTTAAAGAGAAACTACAGGGTTCATTATCACTGAAGGTCATCATCCATTAGTCATAAAATAAGCCTGTGACTTGAAAATTAAGATGTGATAAGACAGCATATAAAAGCAGCAACTAATAAACTAGCATAAACTATTATGTCTAAGACACATTTTAAGTAATTTAGAATCTTCAGTCTAAAATTTGGAATCATTTGAAATGGAACAAAACAGAAAAATTGTTTTTCTTTTATAGTTAATAATTAGGAAGAAGATTAAAGTTATTCTAATAATCTTGCTATTTACTCATCAAGATGAGTTCTGCATTAGAAGGAATTCACCTTGGGGACAGAGATTTTCTCTCTCCTACACCCCAGTTGCCTATATAGTCCCTGGCACGGTGGCAAGCTCAATAAGTATTTGTCAAGTGGACTGTTCATTTTGCTGAAGTACTATGTATTATTACAATTTTGTCCTTTTAATAAAATTTTAACTAGAATTAAGAATTGGAAATACATCCATTTCTTTCCATAGATTAAAAAATATCCTGAATAATCAAAAGTGGTTTGGCTCTAATAAAGCACTTTTAATTTAAATAGCTACTTTAGTAACAAACATTTAAACACACACAGCCCCCCAAATCCATGATGAATCACTCTATTGCTTGGAGGAGAATTAAAATTAAAACGACTATACCAAAACCTACCTTGCTAAAATAAAATAACCAGACGACTACTGTCTTTTAGGTAGAATGGTCCTAAATTGGCTTGTATAGAATATCATTCTCAAGTAAGTTAACAAGTGTCTGATAATAAAATTATTCCATTATATGGAAATTATATTTCAAAGCCCCTCTTAGACATTTATAATCTCAGAAGTCAAGGTTTTCTAAACATAGTTAATCAGAGGAAATTTTTTGCTGTCCAGCTCTTAGCATCTTGCAATATTGCTTTCCATGGAACACCAGTTTGACAAATGAGTCAAAGAGTATCTACTCAATAAATACTCGATGGTATGAACAAGAATGTGCTTTTTGCCAAACAAAACAAAACAAAACAAAAACAATCATTGGCATCTTCCTGGATGGTGAATTAGTTCATTATTTTACACTGACTTCATTTGATTAGAATCCTGAGCTTTTCAAAATCAGTCATGGTTTTGGTTTGGTTTTGCAAGCTGCCCTTCTCTTTCCAGTTTTAAGTCATTGACAGAAAGCTCTGTCATAGCACAAAACAATATTTCAGGAGCTCTTCATATCATTAGATCAAGAAAAGTTTTTCCCTTCTGAGAATGTAAGTTTTTGAATAAAGGCATTTATCTTATTCACTTGTCAGGACCATCAAGTTTTATTAAAAACAAAAGTTTATTATCAAATTAAATCCCAATCACTTCATTTTCCCAATGAGATTCCTCTGTCTTCCCCCCCAACACATCAATTTCCCTTATTACCTAATCCACACTCAAGAAGTCAACAGTTCCTGTCATATCTCAAAGTAGGGCCCACACCAGCGATGCCAAGAAGTCAGGAGTGCCTCTTTCAAATTCCTCCCGCCACCACCAACCCTCCCCAGCAACGCTAAATAAGACTAAGACTGGCAGCACTCAGACCTGACTCTTGTATCATGACCATGTATTCATTTGACGAACAAACACTTATTGAGCATCTATTATATGTCAGAGACTGTTCTAGGCCTAGGGATACAGTAGTGAATGAAACATACAGGCCCTCATAGTGCCCACATTCAATAAGAGAAACAGACAATAAACAAAATCCAGTAAGTAAAAAATGCAGAATGTTATATTGATAAATGTTAGAAATTTTTTAAAAATCAGCAGGGTAGAGGGATATAAAAGGTCATGGGTAGGAATTTGAAAATTTTTTAAAGGGTGGTCAGTAAAAGCTTTACTGCAAAGGTGCCTTTTGCGTAAGTGATGAGACAGGAAAGGAACAAGCCAAACAGCCAGGGAAAGGGCAAGTGCCAAGGCCCTGGGATAGAATACTCTTGGCCTGTGGGAGGAACAATGACTAGAGCTAAAAAAACAAAGGGATTGTGGTAGAAGATGTGATCAGAGAGGTAACAAACCATGTCACATGGGGATTTACAAGTTATCTCAAGGACTTTAACTTATTCACTAAGGAAGATAGGAAGCCACAGTGAATTTTGGCATTTTTGTTTTGTTTCTAATTGACTAAGCCACCCAAGTTCCCCATCTCTAAGTGTGCTCATTACATCAAGTGCCCTCCTTAATGCCCATCACCACATCCCCTCACCCACCTACGCTCCAGCAACCCTCAGTTTGTTTCCTAGAGTTCAGTGTCTCTTATGGTTTGCCTCCCTTTCAATTTTCATCTCATTTTATTTTTCATTCCCTTCCCCTACGTTAGCATAATACCACCTAGCTCCATGTATGTTGTTGCAAATGGCAAGATTTCATTGTTTTTGATGGCTGAGTAATATTCCATTAGATAGATAGATAGATAGATAGAGCCATCAAAAAGAATATAGGTTGTGGAGACATACATATGTATATGTGTATGTATCTCACATCTTCTTTATCCATTCATCGATGGACATCTGGGCTCTTTCCATAGTTTGGCTATTGTGGACATTGCTGCTATAAACACTGGGGTGCATGTGCCTCTTCGAATCACTATGTTTGTAACCTCTGGATAAATACAGAGTAGTGCAATTGCTGGGTTGTAACGTAGCTCTATTTTTAACTTTCTGAGGTGAGTTTTGAGCACAAAAATAAAGTGCCCTTATTTCTATTGTAATGGGATTGCTCTGGCTGCTATAGTGAGAATAGATTCATTGAAGGGAGAATAGAAAGAAGCAGGGAGGCCAATGAAAGGCTAGTTCCTCCTAATCCATGCATCATTGGAATAACTCCAAGGTTTGGGCAATTCTTAACTCTTACCGCGGCAGATGCTTTGAATAATATATTTACTGAGGTCAATCACCTTGTCTTATCGCCCATTTAGATTTGAACTTCTTTGAAATGCTTTTTTATATCTTTCTGCTATTGTATTGGATACAAATCTTTTGCTCCTCAGATCCCCATTGTTATACTATCTGTCTCTTAGACCCCACTAACACCACTGGGTTCCAGGTGGTCACCAGTCCCGCATGTGTCAGGCCATTCCCCCTTGGTCATTGTTGTACTGGGCTGACCAGCTGTATGTTCAGAGTTTTTGATTGCTTTGTTACTTTCAGACTCGAATAAAACAGTGAGGGACATGAGAATTGGCACATAGAGCCATTAAATTGGTCTCATGACACACTTGAAAAACTAATTGCCCATTGGGTAAGCTTTGGCCAATAGGAAAGAAGACACAGAAGGGAACTAGGCAGATTTTTCCCCTCCAGCCTCCCTCCCATGGACTCCTCTAAAGCTGAGTTGTCTTTGCAGCTCATCTGAGAAGCTCCATATGCTGAGTGATACACCTGCTAAAAACTTGCTGTGTCTTACTGTGTCTTGAGCAGCAGTAACACATCACTTTGGATCACAGCACATCTTCCCTTGTTTCCCTTCCTTTAATCCTCACCCTTGTAACCTGGGTTTGCTCCTCCCCATAAATAAAGCATTAGCACTTTAATCCTGCCTCAGACTCTACTTTCTTGGGAAGGTGGGCCAAGGGAGCCATCAACTTGTCAGACTTCTTTGATGATGATGATGATGATGATGATGACAATGATGATGATGATGATGTTTACATTATCATATACATTGGAAATAACTTCTCAAGCTATTATCTGTCTGTTGTGTTTGTAGCACCTGCCATCCTCTAAATTTTCATTGCTGTGCAGCCAAAAGTTCTTTAATAGCTTCTGGATTTCTTGTCTTTGTTAGAAAGGTCTCCACAACCTATGTGTTACCACATGAACAATTAATTTTCTTCTAGAATTCTATTTTTAAAGTTAAGTCTTTTACTCAACTGAAATTAATTTTATGTATGTAGTAGATAGCCATTTACTGTGATTTCCAGATGTGTGAGAACAATTTATTAAATAAATCATCATTTTCATAGTGAAATAAAATGTTGGTTTTATCATATATTAAGTTTCCATATATACTGAGAACTATTTCAGAGCACTTGTCCTAGTTTACTCCTTTAGTCCCAATAATATACTTGTTATTACAGTTGCTTTCTGGTGTTTTGGTATTTGGTAAGAAAAAGGGCTCTTCATTATTCCTCTTTTTCATATTTTAATTTTTTCTCAGACACTGACTTTTCCTAACCTCGAATTTTTCATTAAATTCCAAAAGTCATTTGAAATTTTAAATGAAATTGCGCTGAGTTTATATATTATTCTGAATAGGATATTAGTTCTCTTCTTTATGTCTTGTTTTATATCTTTCAATACTACTTTGTAATTTCATTTATATGGATTATGTGACTTCCTTTTTAAAAATTATACCTAAGTACTTTATGGTTTTTGTAATTCCCAAGACTGAGAAATCTTTGCTATTTCCATTTTTAAATGGCTATTAATAATATAAATAATTTAATATTTTTCTCTCTTTTTCTAAGATTCTATTTTTAAGTAATCTCTACACCCAATGTGGGCCTCGAACTCACAACTCGGAGATCAGAGTCCCATGCTCCACTGAATGAGCCAGCCAGGTACCCCTTAATATATTTTTTTAATAACCAGGCTCTCTATAAAGTTCCCTTATCAATTCTAGTCACTTTACTAACATACCTTGGGGTTTCTAGCTATAGAAGAAATATCTTCAAAAATAACTCAATAACCTTACTTTTAAAAATATTTATAGCTATTATTCTATTTTCTGTATTTTCTGTTTTGACTTTTTGCATTTACTTCAACCAACAAAACAATAGTAAATAACAGCAATAGAAGACATCTATTTTTCTATCCTGACTTCAGTTGCTATAAATTTAGTGTTTTATTATTTAGGCTGAACTTGGGATGATGTTTGCTATTGGTCTTAGTAAATAGTCTTTGTCGTAATGTAGTGTTTTCCTTTTATTCCTCTTTGGCTTAATTTTTTTTTTTATTAGGGATGGCTGATAAATTTGTCAACAACTTTTTCAATGAATGTATGAATTCTTCTCATTTAGTTTGTTGATGCAGGAAATTATATTAATAATTTTCTGGATACCCGATCCATCCTTATCTTCCTAGAATTAAACCTAGTTGGTCATAGTGCGTATTTTTTAATACATGATTGCATTGCTGGATTCTACCTGGTAACATTTTGAGTAGCCTAGTTTAAAATACAAAATTAAAAAAAAAATAATCCCTAGAATAAACTATAAGAAACCTTTTTAAACCAAGAGTTTTCAGCAATATATTAAGAGGTAAAATAAAATGTGACACACCCTACAAGAGCAAATTCATAGGAGTACATTTATACCAAAGGGAAAGGTCAACAATAGAGAAGGTAATTTTCACACAGAGTTCAGAGAAGAATGGAATGAATGCTTCTCAGATATCAGCATGGGTCAAAATCACTCCTCAGACTTGCTAAAGCATGCGGACTGGTGGGCGCCCTCCCCCCCCCCCCCCCGCCAGTTTCTCATTCTGTAAATCCAGGGTGATGCCTAAGAATCATCATTTCTAACAAGTTCCCAAATGATGCTGACGTTGCTGCAGTTCCAGCGGCTACATTTTGAGAACCTGGGCAGCATGACACTTGAAGCTTTCAACTTTCTAATTGCTTACACTCTGAAGCTTCAGCCTCAACTTCTGAAAAAAGGAGAAAACCATCATTCCTCGGAAGACTGGCATGATGATTAAACAATCTAGTGTACGTAAAGCATTTAAACAGAGCCTGGCACCTAGTACACATTAAATAAATGTTCGTTATTTTTCACTAGGAAAGTAAAGAATTAAAGAATAAAGAGGAAGGAGGGAGAGGGGACAAGAGCTAAGAAGGAAGAGGAATGCAGCCCCCAACACCTGTGGACTAATGCCATTTTGTGTCAATATCTAACATATGAATGAATGGCAAGAAGAATTAAGAAGAGTATAGTCATCCCTGCATAAGGTGAGCATAAAAAATACCGTAATGATTTTCAGCCCTGACTCTTAAATTCCCTGAAAAGAAAAATAAATCACCAAAGTCACCTTAAATTTGATGTTAGGTATTATTCCATTTTGAAATTTCTGCTAAGTTACTCCCTGCATATAGCTTGATATTACGTAACGACTTATATAGAGCTATATGTGGATAATACTCTTTAAAGATCTTAAAATATCTCTAAAGAGAAAATGCTCCTTAAAGTCCTTAAAATAGCCAAATATTAAAATATTTCAAGGTATTAGATTAAATTTTCCTGTATATTTTTATGGTTGAGTCATCTTGAAATGAGGTAACTCAGATTTATTTCATAGATGTTAAACATTTGGAAGTATACCTTAATAAAAAAAAAAGATTCATTTAAAATTTTAATTAGGAATTAGACAGGGACTTGTAGGATGTTATAGAGAAGCTCATCTGATTTACTTTTATGAGAAAACACTGGGGGTTAGGGAATATGACTGTTGGAGTCAATTTCTACTGTTTTGTGCCTTGGCAACAGAGATCTCTTTGTGTCCCGAGGTCTTCCAGAGAAGAAGCTCACCGGGGGATTTCTCTCCCATCTCTCTTTCTCTGCTTCTCACGCTCAGCCTGGCAACTCCTCACAACACACAGTCACACACACACACACACACACAGCATCTCTCCTCACGCATAAGGGCAGGCATGTGTCCCATCCCGAACTCAGGAGCACTAAATGAAAGTTTGCATACCCAGTGTTAGAGCTCCCAGTCTCCCGCTCTACTCAGCTTCCAAGGTAATGGATGTATAAGCAAATATATTTGCACATACAAGCAAATCTCCTACCAGGTGAGTGAAGGAGCCTTCTTTTGGGAGTACGAACGAACTACCCAGGAGAAAAGACTTAAGGATACTAAGCTAAAGTTTTGGAATTGACTTAGTTATAATCATGTTAACTCTTTAGAGTATGTCCTATTGAATATCTTTGCTATTACCCATATATTATTATGCCTATATATCTAGATATTCTACCCATAGGTGTTTTAAAAGATACCACAGTCTATAGCTATTTTAGGATCTGCTTTTCTATTTAATGTATTGTGAACATTTTTACATGATGTTAAATATTATATTATTTTAAATGGCTACATCAACAAACCCCATCTCACCCTCAGACACACACCCAGAGCTTTCTAATCATCTTAGGCACAGAGAGAAAGAGAGGGGAAACATTAGAGAAGGAAATAGGACATTCTCAATGAGATCGACTGAAGAGTTAAAAGATTAAGTTAAACAGCTGAAGGAGAAAAGAGAGAGGTTAAAATAAAGGATAAGAGGGGCAAACTAACTAGTTAAGCTACCCAAAAAGCAGCCACTCTGCTCTCCCAGATTGCTACTTAATAGATGACATCAGCCTCAGGCTGCAGGTGACTAACTTGACCACTCCCTTGGGCACACCAAGGAAAACAGAACTGAACTGCAGAGAGACAGTTGGTAACTTCATTAAGCCCTTGATTTATCCCTAGACTGACGCTAGAAAACCATAAGAATTTGCCAGTCATATGAGCACAGAAATTCCTCTTCCAGCTTAAAATCATCTGAGTTCCTGTCATTTGTAATGAAAAGACACTTTGTCCTTTAATTAAACGTCAGTACTTCTATCTCCAGACAAGCCTCGAAGACTCTCAAATACACAACACACCTATCAAATTCATCATTATTTAGAGTAATGGTAAATAGTGGGTGAAAGAATTCATGACTTACTCCTTAGAACACTAATTTCTCTCACTAAGGCAGACAAGTATTAGAACCAAAGAGCTCAATTCCCTCTTCTATCCCACTTTATTAAATAACGTGTAATATGTGGCCACATTTTCCATTTTCTCAAAGGCAAAATTGCTCTTCGTAAAGTGGAAGTTGATTGTAGTTTCAGACTCTAACACTGAATTCAGAAGTAGAATAAATAATACTAACAAGTATCTTTTAGTCTCTCTGAAAGCAAAAAGATTGCTGTATAGTAGTGTTTCTTTAAGAGGATCTGGAGGGCCAGGGGTGCCTTGAAATGTATGCGCTGGGGAACACAGGATGATAAATCATATATATCAGAGCTGCCCATCTTTCAGCTGAGTCAGACTGAAGAGATGCCCAAAGTTCTGTCACACAGCTTCCTGCCCATTTCTTCCAGGTTATCTCACACTATTAGAAACTTCCCAAAGCCAAAGGTTCATGAAGTGATGAAGTGCAAGACAAAGAAAGTGAAAATATACATTCAGTCCTAGAGACCCCATATAGAAAGATATCCATAGCCGACATACATTATCGTTGCCCGAACATCCCAGTTTTCTAAAAAAAAAAAGAGAGACCAGCATTCTCTCTACAGAAACTAGGATACAAATGCATCTGCAGGGGGAAAGCCAGTTTAATATTAACCAAGTGGGTTTCAGCCAAGGGCATCGCTCATCCTTGCTCTTAGGTCAAAGGGAGCCAGTCCCATAATTCTTCTCTTAATCTCCATCTTTCCACTAAGGTTTAGGGGAAGAAATAAATGTAATGAAAATGTGTATTTTTCAGGAAGGCATGCCTGAGCTTAATAAACTATCTTCGAGTCAGGCACCATCCATTAATTGTAAATAATCTGTGCCCTCCATAACTTTGCTGGTCAAAGTGTGACACAAACCAGCAACATGAGCAACATCTGAGAGCCTAACAGAAATGCAGAGCCTCAGGTCCTACTTTGGATGTCCTGAATCAAAAAACCCAGATCTTAATAAGCTCCCAAGGTGATTTGTGTGCACGTTGAAGTTTAAAAAGCACTGCTCTTTAAGGAGCAAATCACAGAAATTTCTTAGAAACATAATTTTGTCTCAAAAGAAGCAAATCATAGAAAATTGTATACCTCATACCCATTTTAAGATCACAAAGTTAACAAAACTAAATGGCATATTGTTTAGAGATTCAGACTTATGTGATTAAAAGTATAAATTAAAAAGCAATTTAGGGCATTGTGTACCTCTGGGGGCAGAAGAGGGAGAGACCAGATAGGAAAGGAGGACAAGGTAAGACTCAATAAGTATCATCCTAGTTCATAATTGAAAGTGTGGATTCACAGGTGTTCCTGTTATTATGCTACATATATTCTGTATATTCCAATATTGCATAATAAACATTTTCAAAAGGGAGGAAACATAACCTCAACTAGAATAAAAATAATGTTTTGTAGACATAAAATTACAGCTTTTGCATAGGCCAAGTATATAGAGAATTGAAAAGGACTGACTTAGCAGCCTTGTAGGGAATGACTAAGCAAGAAGAACAATGAAATAATCCAGATGGGTACTAAAAAATGCTTTATTACTTAAGAGTAGAAAGGTAACAAATAACAAATACATAAATAAACTGATGAGATTGAGCATTTGTTTGCATTTTTCGTCGAAGAAAAAAAAAACCCACCCTGCATCACCAACATCTCTCTGAAACATGAGAAGGAAATGGTAAGTCTGGGGCCGCAGATGCTTGGAGCACAGAGAGGAAGAGATATTCAAGAGATGCTGAGCCAGGTTATCCATCAGGGACTTTTGGAACTAGGGACAGATGTGGAGTGAATGGATTTTCCAGCCAACAATGATGCCCTCAGGTAAGCAGGCATGTGTTCCTTATTTGCAATTTTGCATTAAACAATGACATATTTTAAAAATTCATGCTCACAACAACACTCTGTCTAAACCGTAAATTCTAACACTCCACTTGAAAGGAAAGCAACCTGAGTGTGCAAATATGCAGCCTCAGGTTTTCATGATCCTAACCTGCATATTGTGTCACAGACTTAATCTCATGTCTGGTGCCTGATGAGAAAGTGAATCTTCAAACCATGGACGACATGCTTCTCATTAAAACTTTATATGAGAATTCACATATTCTTTAACATCCATAGAGCACCCTAATCCTGACAATGAGAAGTAGAGGAGAAACTAAACAGATAACATACTCAAACTTATAGGTTTGATTCTTGGCATCCCACTGATTGGGGAAGAAAACCTTGGGTAAGTTAGCTCACCCCACAAATGCCCATGCATTCCTCACTGGTTAACTAAGCAAACCAAGATTTTTTAAACACGTGGACCCCACATTCATTAGGCACAAATGTATCTCCTGAAATATCTTCCCTGATCTTCACCTACTCCACTATGTCCTGACTTCTTGGATATCAACCTTCACCGGCTCTTGGTTTGTGCTTCTGCCAAATTTATGGTCAGCTAGACTTCTTCCAGCCACTTGACCTTGGCTACGCTTCCTGACCACTGACTTTCTCTTTCTCCCAGGGGATACTGACTCCAGAAGAGTCATCTCATCCTTCCTTCCACCCCTATCTAGCTTATCCCACACCTATGCATGACTGGCCCCAAAGTGAGAAGTCATGGCATACTGTATTCCCATTTTTGCAGACCAAAGTAGACACAAGCTATGAAGGCATTTTGAAAAGTTTGGAAGAGTTATGGAGAATAATTGGGAAATTAGAATACAGCAGAGGTTAACCTTTCAAAAATACTCATAAAATTGATTGTATTATTTTCCCAACTATGACAGAATTTTAGAATTTCACCCAAGTATTATCACAACCAGAGGTCCCACATCCAGCCATGTCACCAAGTAGACCCACTGGAAGATTCTTATTGCAAATTTTCTTAAGCTTCTCCTGTGGCATTGATTAGATATGAACTTAATTTCCATGAGAACAATAGAGAGCTATGCAAAATAACATGACCGTAATTACTGAATGCTACACGAGGGAAGTCCAAAAGAACTCACAGCTCTAAGTAAGGTAACCTTGAAGAGAATCCAATAGAACTCCCCTGTTTTCCATTTTTTAAAAGATTTATTTATTTATTTGAGAGAGAGAGAGAAGAGAGAGCAAGCATGAGTTGGGGGGAGGGGCAGAGGGAGAGGGAAAATCTCAAGCAGACTCCCCACAGAGCGTGGAGCCCGACACCAGACTCAATCCCAGGACCCTGAGATCATGACCTAAGCTGGAATCAAGAGTGGGCCACTCAACCCACTGAGCCACCCAGGTACCTCCCCTGTTTTCCATTTATTAAAATACATAACTAACTACTAACTATAAGAACTAGAATCCAAGTCTCAGGGGGGTAAAAATAATTATAGTAATTTTACGATGTCTGGTAATACTTCTGAATGCAGTCAATTTAACTACTTCAGACTGGTGACACTATGCTATTTTTAAAGCCACCAGGACAAAAATTCCACAGTGGCCCTCAAAATTCTGTTGTAGTGCTAGAGTGATATTCCTACTGGTCTTTCTCTTCATGGGTCTCTAAATCACTCTTATTACAATTTTACCTTTTCTCTTTTGTTGGAACTGAAAAAAAAGCATGCACATTTGTTTTTATTCCTCACTACAGCAATACTCAGATTTATGAGAAATTGGCTGGGTTTTTTCCCATCCCAAAGATCAAGGCATTAACCACTGTTGGAGTTCCTATTGTTCATATTGTTGTACTATTGTTGTGCTAGAATATGCTAAATAGAGCTGCCCTTAAGAGAGGCAACACTATCAGAAACCAATACCTACAATTCAAACACCTGTTCTTGTTACTTTGGTTTGAAACTTATATCAAAACCACCATTTGTTTTATAAAGATATGACATCTGAATATGTGTGGTTCATCTCTCTGGAATGTCAGTCACATGGACCCATTATTATATCTCAGTATTAGCTTATTATTTCAGGAAATGACTATCATACTGAAGTACCCCTGCAGAAATTTTGTTTAGGCCACAAAACCTCTTTTAAGATAAACTACATTAGACCTATCCTCTAGATTACTCTCTGGCTGAAAATACACCCAGCAGGTTCTGTGTTATGTGATACAAGACAGACAAAAACATAATTCACTTTATATTGATTACAAAATATATACTCTCCCACAACTCTCTGATTGTTCAAACAATTTAGGAGAAATCTACTTTTCTATTTCATTTGTTGTTGGATAGAACACATCCTGAATTTGTCATCTCTTCTTTATCTACACAGAGTCCCTCATGCGGCGGGTAATCAATCAATCGGTTTACAATAGAATGCCTGATAGACTGCCGTTTCACATCACTTCACTGATAGGAATAATAAACCTAAAATGGAGAAATGGTAGATATTTTTTAAATGAACAGAAAAAAAAGGAAGGTTTCCCTTTTGGCAATCTTTTGGCAAATACATCATCAAAAACTAGACTATATGGCCAAGAAAAAAATGGTTCATTTCTTGAAGAACAAATATTTCATCGTAGCCATTAACCACCAGGTAAGAGACATGTCAAAAAAGAAAATTTCAGTGACGCATCACCTTTGCAGAACCATCCTGGAGCTGATACTGTGCACAAAACAAGCTTTGTGTTGACAGACAATAAGAACCTGCCAGTGTAATATGTTGCCAAACTACTGATTGAGGGCACCAAGGCAAAGAACTGACAAAGCTCGGAAGCTATGTCCACCTACAATTAAAGCCACAAAGGCAAAAATTCACAACACTTTAGGGAGTTGTGATTCCCTGCCATAAACATTTTCCAAAATGTATTGGATCTCTTATAAAAATTAAATATGAGTAATCTTTAAAAATTAAGTTAAAGTAGCACAAAAATATGATTTTATGAGGTGACATGGAGAAGAAATCCCTCAGCACCAAACAACTGCAGACACAATTAAAAATTTCCAACCACTGCCAAATTATGCCCAACGCAGAATGAAAGAAACATAGTGATTGAATGCCAATGACTACCCTTTTATATGATATTCCAAAGACCAAAGAGGAGTTATGAGATAAAGAAGGCAAGAAAGAAGAAAGGAGAACAAAGCAGGGAAGAAAGACTGGCAACTAACAGAAGCAGTAGAATTCATTGGCAGGGATGGCCTGGGTAGGGTCCAGATAAATCCTACTCAGCTTTTAGTTCTCAATTTGCCATTTACCTTTTGAAACAAACCTTTTCTGGTCCCTCTAAATAAGATGACGTTTTCCTCATGACACTTTAAGGGTGCTCTCAAACACCCTGAAACTTACCCTTGGTATCACTCTTAATTTGTATAATTTTTGTCTAACGTTTATACTCTCCTGCCGCTCAATTATAAACTCTGTGACGGTAGAGACTATATCTCCAAATGCACAGTAACTAGCATATGGTATATATATGCTCAACAAATATTAGAATAAATGAATTAAATATAATCATTAATATAAGCCTTGGGAGAGGAAGCGTAATGACTAAAGGCAAAAACTGGAGCCTGCTGCCTGGATCTGAATTCTATTTCTGCCACTCACTATTTATACGAACATTGGCAACTGTCTTAGCCCATCTGTGACTTTGTTTCCTCAGTTCAAAATGAGGCTAATAATGGCACTCTTCTCACAAGGTTATCGAAATTAAATACATCAATATTTATAAAGTGGTTCGAATAGTAAATACCCATATTAATCACTATATAAGCATTAGTTAAATAATGATATGTGAATGTCAATAAATCATGTATTTGTCAACAATAAGAATTTAATTTTTGTAAATATGTTAACCATGAATCCAAATATGGTATTCCCAAGTATAACAGACTACCAGCATGACATGTTCTGGGCCAATATAACTCTAAGAGCAAAAGTAAAACTTCCCCACTGAGCTTTCAAATAATTTGTGAAAAATCACGTTAAAAATGCCCAAACAATAACAACTAATACCTATAAAAAGCCATAAAGGTGGATGCCAGAGTGACTTAAGCAAAAATGCCAGAGTAAAAACCTCTGTAAAGGAGAGAGGGAAAAACAGGACTATATAGGAGTAAAGTTGTTTTACAATACTGAAATTAAGTTGGTATTAATCCAAACTAGAGGGTTATAAATTATGGTATTAATTGTAATCCCCAGGGCACCCACTAAAAATCAATTCAAAAATATATGGAAAAACACATAGTAGAAGAAATGACAAGGGAATTAAAATGGCACTCTAGAAAATATCTACTTAAGGCAAAGGAGGCAGTAATGGAGAAAGATGGAAACAAAAATGACAACACATATAGAAAACTAAAGACTAAAAATATTCTCTGCCTTTAATGGGAGTGTTCAGTCACTTAATATAATACTGATACGGTGGGCTTTACATCAAAAGAAAGCAGGAATGACTACATAATAACAGATAAAATAGATTTTTAAGGCAAAAATTGTTACTAGAGACAAATAGGATATTTTATAATGACAAAAAAGTCAATCCTTCAAGAAAATATACAAAATTATGAGAAATTATAATATATAAAACTATAAGAAATTATAAACCTATGTGAGCAATAGAACCCCAAAATAAATGAAGCAAAAACTGACAGAAATGAAGGGAGAAATAGACAATGCAAGAACACTAGCTGATGGTTTCCATATCCTACTTTCAAATAATGGCGAGAACAAGTAGACAAAAGATAAACAGAAAATTTTGAACAATACGATAAACTAGACCAAACAGAAATCTATAGAACATTCCACACAACAACAGC
Organism: Eumetopias jubatus; assembly: GCF_037043125.1. Classification (NCBI taxonomy): domain Eukaryota; kingdom Metazoa; phylum Chordata; class Mammalia; order Carnivora; family Otariidae; genus Eumetopias; species Eumetopias jubatus. The sequence goes on along the minus strand of NW_028274809.1, from coordinate 180,202,380 downwards.
AGAATACATATTCTTTCCAAGGCCACAAGAAACATTCTTCAGGACAGACCATATGTTAGGACATAAAGCAAGTCTCCATAAATTTTAAAGGATCCAAATCATACAAAGTGTATTCTTTGACCAGATGAAGTTAAATAAGTCGTAACTATAACTCTACTCACTCTTTAAGCTGGAGACACTCTGAGGGAGAGAATCATTCCTATCCAGCGCTTCTGTTCCAGCTAGTTCCTTCTATGAAATGTTTCCCTCCACTCTTCTGCTGATCTATATTCTATCCATTTATATTGGGATATAGAGTTGGCTGTAAGAAGGACACTCAAAATAACAATGGCTTTAGCCAGATGTTAGTTTATTTCTCTTATGTATAAAATTCTTAGCTGGCATAACAACTCTGTTTGATGGGGTTGACAGGGGCTATAGCTCCTTTGATTTTGTTATCTGCCATATTCACATGACTCCAGTATCCTGGGGGGCCCAAGAGGGTTGCTCCAGCTTCTAGCTGTCTTTTCTGTGTCCCACCCAGTAAGATGGACAAAAGTAATAAGAGGCAGGGGGTACCTGAGTGCCTCAGTCGGTTAAGGGTCTGCCTTCAGCTCAGGTCATGATCCCGAGCCCCGCATCGGACTCCCTGCTCAGCGGGGAGTCTGCTTCTTTCTCTCTCTCCCTCTGGCCCTCCCCCTGCTTGTGCTTGCAACCGCTCTCTCAAATAAATAAATAAATAAATAAATAAATAAATAAATAAATAGCTTTCAAAGTAAAAGGGGCAGACATCCTTCCTGCTATAATGGCATGATCTAGAAGCTACACACAGTTCTACTTACAATCCACTCTACAGAACTTGATCACGCATAGATGCAAGAAGACTGAGAGGTGCAACATTTAGCAGATTCAGCTAAACTCTACTCCTATCTAAGAAGGGAAGAACAGATCTTAGAGAAAAGCAGTAGACTCAGCCACACGACACTTCAAATCTCCACCCAAGTTCCATGTCCTCCAGGGAGCTCAGACTACTCAAGCTTTCCTACTTTTCTGAAATTACTTGATCTATAATCAGTTTAGATGACACTGAAAGTCTGTTATTCTTGATATTTTCATGTATGTCCGTCTGTTCCTTCATTTATATGAGAAGTCTTTGAGAATAAGATCCATCCCTTATGCTGGTTTTGACTCACTTCTTTGCCTCCGTGGTACCTGGCACAGTGTTGGAAATACACTAGGTACTCCTATATTATTACTCAGTGGTTAAAATAAAACAGGTAAAATACCTGAAGAACACAAAATTACATTAACATTTCAATAACTGTGTTCTGAAAAGGTATTGAAAACACGATTGCTGAAATTCAGGAGTAAATTGATAAGTTGCAGTTCCTCCAAAATACAGCTAAATCATTTATAAGGTTTTGAATAAGGTTAGATAACCTATTACTTATAGCACTGTAGCTATTTTTTTAAAAACCTAAGGTTAAAATTACAGCTGATTCATTTTGTTCACAGCTGATTAATTATAAGACTTGATAAAATTAAGCAGTTGATGTGAAACTTCAAAAGAAATTATTGATTCTTCTCATGAGCAACAGCCAATTATAACAGTATGGTGCAAGACTGCTCTGGTTCTTAGTATTCTAATTTTGGATTTTTTCTCTTCATTTTTTTTAAACAAAGAACATTATATAAAGACTTCAAATTAGCTCTTGGCTTTTCCTATTCAATATCAACCACTTACCGAGTGCCAATCATCTTGCTGAACCTTCTTTAAAAGTTTTGCCAGTGGCACAGCAAATGAAAAGAGATGACGAGATAATCATAGCTAAATCTTCTCCGGTATGCTGCCTTTTCTTCCCTGATGAAAACCCCACATGACATTGTTATGTGGGAAAAGGACATGATGATTCAAACACCAGAACTGTTTCTTTCATGCAAACAAAATATGAGAGCCGCCAAAAGATGTAGATTTTGAACAAAAGAAGTTCAGTGTAGGTCTTGAATTCCAGATAATCCTCCTGGCAATTCTACTTTTGTGCGGGGGGAGGGGGGAGGAGTGAAATTGATGCTTATTATATAAATGGCAGGATTCCAAGGTGGATCTCCTAAGACATGGTAACCATGTCTTTAAATTATCTCCAGTATTAAGTGAATATTCATTATTGTTTAGATAAAAATTAAAAGCACCAAACTATCTGAATTAGTTTATGCACTGAAAGCTCTTGAAGTGTCTATGTAATTCATTTCATTGTTCATTCCCAGAAACTGACTACTTTTTTCCAGAGCTGACCACAGTCTGAACTATTGCTCTTTGTTTCCCAATTATTGTAAAAATAGTATTCTAGTATTAAAAGAAAGCAATTCACCCACTGATCTATCACCTAAATGTAGCTGTCTTTATATTTACATTCTCTCCCAGCCTTTATTCATGTTTTCCCATAGCTGTAATTGTAATATAAATATAATTTCATCTTCTATTTTCTTCACTTAAAATTAAATAGAATTTGTGACATTTTCATGTTGATATATAATCACCACAGTTATGGTTTTAATGAATGCATATATTCCATTTAATTTGTACAATATTCGTAACCATCACTCTTTTCCAGGGACTTTTGGAAAATGTCACCTTTCCAAAGACTTCCATTTTTAAAAGATGGTATTTGCCAACTAGAGATTCCACATTATAATAGAAATGGTAAGAAATACCCAAAAGGAAAACACACGATTCCTGATTGCAACTAATTTAACAATACAGCAGATGAGGTAAAATAAACAGAGGATAAAATTCAACCAGAACTTCAGGGGAAAGCTCATTAAGGAAGCTTTCACTGGGCAGGTCAAACTTGTGTGGGGCCTGGAAATATGAAGAGAGAGTGTTTGAATAGGCAGAAAAATGTCAGGAGAGCATTCCAGAAGGAGAAACGGTTATTTGACTATATCAAAACAGAAGCTTTGGCAAGAGTGGTGAAATCTGTCCTAGTCTGAAGCAGGATTGGACCTTTAAGTGGGCATTTCATCCTTTCTGGTTGTAAGGGTCAATGGGGATCAAAGACAGAGAACTGGGTAGGTGAATAAACCTACTCCCTTGGCAGTGTGTGTCCAACAAGAGTAGGGAAGAAGGTAAAGACTCATAGGTAATCCCTCCCTTACAAATGTATCCCTAGGTCTTTCCCTTCATTGTGTAGCTTCATTACAATCACTGCAATACACAGGTGTGACTCACAACGTAATTAGAGTATAGCTACTACCTGCTCTATTTTTTAGGCATTAAAACATGAAGAATATCATGACATGGAAAACAGCCATCAAATGTTGTTAAGTAAAACACAAAATGTACAATTATAAATAAACCACAAAATATGGACATAAAAATAAAGTAAAAGTAAAATGTAAATATGGACATAAAAAATAAAAATGATTATCTTTGGATCTTGAATTATGATTTGACCTAAGGAAACAGGTAAGAGGATGGGAACCCTTCTCATGGAGAGTTGCCCCCATCTACCTTGATTTTTCCCCAATTCCCTTCACACTCTATAGGACCTACATCTCTTTAAAAAAACAAAACAAAACTTTGTTTTATATCATAATGCACTTTTGCAAATCGGTTGTTTCTTTCATACATTTAGGGCAAGTCTCTCAATTATGTCTGCCATGATGTTCCAATGCCTATGTGTCACCTCCCCTCATCTATAACAGCCCTCTCCTGAGGCATGGGGCTAGAAGGCTCTAGTTACCTGGCCCAGGCAGAGCCACAGGTGATAAGGAGGTACATTAAGAAAAAAAAATCCTGAATACTTTCAAATATTAGACCACAGTACCCATACATATTCTTTTTTAATTTTATTGGAAATATGCCTGAAAATATGCCCAGCAATATTAGAGCTAAAATGTAAACTCATTATCAATTACAAATTATAAAGCAGTGCTCTCCAAATACTTACCAGCTGGGAGTGAGGCACTCTTGTTTATTTCAGGTATCTTCTAGAACGCCCTCCCACAGGTTTAGCTCAGGTAAGGTGATAACTGATGTCATGAGAAAAGCCCTAGATGGGTCACCATGTATTCATGACCAGTCCGTCTCTGAAGAGAGATAATATTTTGGAAAGGTCTACACCTAGGTACTGTGGCCCCAGGTTCTAGAGTAAACATGGGTCTGTGGGAGGAATTACCAAATAATTCAGAAGAACTATCCAAGTAAGCTGAGATTTCGAGTGTGGACTCTGAGCTAGGTTTCAAAGGATCACAGCCCCATTTCGGGGTTGAGGATATGGCCCAACAGCTTTCTACTTTTAACAGGAGTGTTAGTAATATCTCCTCCAAAGTTACTCGGAAGCAATCCCCAAGGTCTCTGTACACCTACCATTAGTTATAGGGGCATTCTTCTCCAGACACACTACATACCACACTTCATGCCATTTCAACTGCTTCTCTCAAATATAAAGAAAGCACAGCACTGGGCAGGCCCTAGCCCCTCATTCTCTTGCTTAATCTGCAGTCTCCTCTCCAGTGTTTCTCGAAATGGAATACAACCCACATCTGGATCAGAATCACTTAGGGCATGTTATAGGTGGAACTGTGTGTCCCCCCAGTTACATATTGAAGTCCAAAGTTCATATACTGAAGTCTGCCAGTACCCCAGAAGGTAACATTATTTGGAAATAGGGTCTTTGCAGTTGATCAAGTTAAGATGATGTCAGTAGGAAATAGGGTCTTTGCCGATAATCAAGTTAAGAGGATGTCAGTAGGATGGGCCCTAATCCAATATGACCATGTCCTTATAAAAAGAGGAAATTTGGAGACAGGCATACATAGGGAGGACACCATGTGAACATGAAGACAGAGATTAGGGTGATAGATCTACAGCCAAGTAACATCAGAGCCTGCCAACAAAGCACCAGAAACTAGAAGAGAGGCCTGAACAGATTCTCCCTCACAGCTCTCATTAGGAACCAGCCCTGCCAACACCTTGATCTTGAACTTCGAGCCATCAGACTGTGAGACAATAAATTTCTGTTGTTCAAAACACCCATTTTGTGGTACCTTGTTATAGCAGCCACTGGAAACTAATCCATAGTGCTTATTCAAAACACATGCTCCCCAGTCCTCCAGACAAACCTAAAACCAGACTCTCTGGGCATGGGACCCAGAAATCTACCTCTATAGAGCACTCCAGATGATTCTGATATGCTTAAAAGCACAGAAACCTTCTATATAACTTATGCCAATGTTAAACTACAAGACCAGTTTAGAACTTTCTAGGAGAAATCAACTAATGGAGATTACAGAGATTATTCTTCAACAGAAACCTCCCATGAAATGAAATAACTAACCTCTATACAGCAACTTAGAAAAGATATTTTCACATGCTTTACTGTATTGAATCCTCACAACAACTGTGCAGTAGGTAAGGTGAATATTTATATTAGTTCCATTTTCTAAATGTAGAAAGTAAGGTTCAGAATGTTTGCAACTTGCTGAGCCTCACAGAGCCAGGAAGTGCTCCCAGCCAGGTTTGGATACATGCTCAATAAATGTTTGCAGGGTGTTGAAGGTCAGAGCTAATCAGTGGGAAAGATTAGGCAGTGGGATCAGAAAGTGGCATTATGGGTCCAGATAACTGTCCTGTCGGAAGCAGGGTACCAGTCAGGATAGTGTTCTGGGTCCTGCCAGCAACTGAGGGCAGGCATGAGACTATCAAGGCACAATTAGGAACAGCAAGGCATGATGGCAACAGTGGGCTAATCCTAACAGAACTAGGCCAACTCTTTCCTACCCCACAACCACAAGACTATGTCCAGCTTGTGATTAACAGGCCTGAGGGATTTTGCAGCCCTAATTGTATGTATGTTTCGGAATTAATTCAGAAGCATCACCACGACGACAAAAAAAAAAAAAAAAAAAAAAAAGAATGTTGGTGGCATTTAGATTATTCAACTTCACAGCTACTGACATTTCAGAAAAGCCACGATTGTCACCTTGAGCCTTACATAAAAGCTAGGTAAGACAAAGGAACACAACTTCAGTAAACAAAGATTTCAGAGAAGAATGCTTTTCACCAAAACAATAGCTTATGGATATGTGTTTCAGTCCTTCTACAGATTGAATTTTTACTCCAGATACATAATCCATTCTTAACATCATCTAGCTAACTAGGAAAAGTATGATCTAAAACTTCTACTGTAGAAACATTATTCCATTGATTAGAAATTTCAGTAGAAGTGGAGAAAAATAAAGACATGGAAATTCTCTAAGAATGAGAATGAAAACGCACTGCCTGTTACTGTATGACACAAATTCCCCAAATAACTATCGGTAGAGTCCATTGCCATATAGTTGTATCAACATAAATGAGCCCAAGATAATACCCAAAGCTCAAAGAGTAATGACAAAGGTGGAAGAGATGGTCTAGTCAGGCATGAAATTGATTTTATAATAACAAATATCTGTTGCCTTCCATGTGCTAAGTAAATAATTCTGAAGCAGGGGGTAAAGATAATAAAAAAATCATTAACTTCTACTAAATCAAACAGAGAAAGAAACCCATTGTCTTGACCCTGAAGCCTGCTTAATGGCTAATTAAAGCAATTATTTTCATCACCACACAGCGCTTAATCATAGGTACCTTCAGAGCTGTAGGCAAGTTTGGCTGGTAACCTTGTTGGAACTATATCCCCCAAATTTACATTGAAAGTATGTGAGACACCAGACTCAGGTGAGGCAGGAGAAAGCACAATAGGGAAAGAACCCAGTGTTGGAGCCTATAACTGAATCATAAACCCCACAGTCTAACCTTCAAAGGCAGGTTTAATATGATGTAGTCTCTCTAGTTTGTGTGTGTGTGTGTGTGTGTGTGTGTGTGTGTGTGTGTGTGTGTTTTAAAGGACTAAGTTAGCTAATTGCAGATAATGGAAGTTTATGGTCAGCTTTAAAAAGTCACTTTGAATGTCATTATGTCATTAATGTTCCCACAGCTCAGCTCAGTTGATTAGAATATAATTCTACAGAGAACAGAATTTCTGGTTCAATGCTCAGGTGGGTCAGTTAGCTTTACTCAGTCTCTTGGCCCCATAACTCATCATTTTTTCACCCAGCTATTTTCAAATGTGAGGCTTTTATCCAAAAGGAATCACAAAAGAAAATACAGGGGGTAGGGGAGGGGTTGAATGTTATAAATTTTTATAAATTCCAACAGTTACTCCAGAAAACCTCTAAGCAAGTACCTTATTAAGGATGTCTGCCCATATCCATGAGGACATGTGAAATAAACACCTAGGGTTTTTGTCTTGTTAAGTATCCTATTCTTCTTGAAGCTGCTCCACCCCCTATCCCAGTATAGTTTCCAGGGACACTGCCTTGGTCCTAACTGACTCAACCTCCAGGCCTCGGCTGGTTGGTTAAGAGGTTGACACCTTTCCAAAACTGAGCCAAACAGAAATCCTTGCCTGGGATTTTTGAAATCGGATTCAAAGAACATCTGTAAGTCTGTCTTTCTTGATGACAGAAGCAATCAGACTTAGAATTTAGGAGCTGCTGGTGGCCATAATTTGAGCCCCTGCAGAAGAAATTTGGCTTTAGTGAGAAGCAATGAGGCCTCCACACAGAGAGGAGTAGAGACAGAAGGTGGAGGCAAAGGGGCTGGCAGCATTCAGTCCCATCCCACGGCTTGGGCTTTGCCTGAGGCTCAGCTCCATCTGTACCCTCCCAGTGTTTTATTTTTTAACCTTTCTTGGATTCCAAGCACTGCCAAATCCCTTTGTTTCTCTCAATAAGTTTGAGGTGAGTTTCTGTCATGTGCAATCCAAATGATACATACACACTCATTTTCAGGCAATGAATCAAAAAAGAGAATGTCAGTTCTAGCCCTGGCATGGACTCCATGTATCGGTCTGGAGGTTACACTGCAGTAACAAACAACTCCACGCTCAGTAGAATAAAACAAAAAAGAGTTAGCTCTAAATGACCGTATGTCCCTATTTGCTCAGGACAGTTGTGGTTTATGCCTCTCATCTTGGCCAAGTTATTAGTACAGGCTCCTCTGAGTCTCAGAAGTGATCTGGTTTGAATGAAAAATTACATGATCACACTATCTATTTCTCACTTACCTTACCCATTCGTCACGGGAGGCCCAGGCTGATAGGATGGTCACTATCTGGAACACTGCCATTCCACATAGTAGAAGGAAAAGAGAGTTCTAGGTGTCTTAAACTGGCAATGAAAATGCTCCAAATTAGAAGCATCATCTAGATGTCTCATGTCTCCTCACAACTCACTGGCCAGAGTTACTCACAGCTCCACCTCATTGCAAGGGGCCAAGAAGTCAAATTATTTGGTGAACAGTACTCATGACTTCCAAATTCTAACTCTCTCTTATTGTGTCTTGGTTTTCCTATTTGTAAATCTATCTTACTCATTTTTTTTCTAATGGACTATTATGTGGGTCCTTAGATGAAGATTAGATTATTTTAGTTTATGTTTCCTTTTATAAATTTATCTCTTTGACAACCTGCATCGTTTCATTTGACATTCATTGGTTGCCTGTTTGTTAAATAAAGTGCTAACTCGTAAAGGATAATGCAATGATTAAGACATGATCCCTGCCCCCAGAAACTTACAGCAATTTTAATATTCTTTAGAGTATCTTTTAGTTCATTGTACTAGTAATTTACTAAGTGATTCCTTTAAGAACTGCTAGAGTTAATATCCCCAGGGTATGGTTCACTCACCTGGTAAGACCTCTAAGGAAAATCTCTATGCAAATTTAATATAGCTTATTCTCCTAATTTAATTTTAACTCTATAGCTTATATCCTTATGCAATGAAAACTCTGATCTTAATTAAATAAGCATAATACAGAAAATCCTAATATAAAGCGCTTGCAATATCCTTTACATAGAATTGACTTTTTCATTATAGCTACTGGAACTCCCTCCCCCATCCAGAATTTTCTATCTCCTGCTACTAGGGCACTCAGAACTTAAGTTGCCCTGTTAAAACTAAGGCTGAAACTACATCAAGATGTTCCTATTCCTGTTGCTTAAAGCCTGGACAGGAATTGGGGGTGGGGGGTGGGGAGGAATTTGTACCATTGTTGCCAGACATGCAAAAGCAGAAACTGTAGATCTGGCATCAGAACTGGAACTTGAAGTATATTTTTTTTTTGCAGAATATTCTATAAGGTGGTGAGCTACTACATTATAAGTGCTATATTTCAGCAATATTATGAGTGAAATGGGCTTTTATGGACCAGTCTAGGGACCTCCCCACCATTTATAGTCAGAAATACATTTTAAATTCCAAGCACCAAAATTATACGTTAACTTTCAGAATACTATTTCATACGTTGGCTTAACTAAATGCTCCACGTAGCAGGTGAAGATAACTGAGTAAGGTGTCCAAATAAATCCTTTGCTTTAAAGTCAATAACTCTTTGTCATGGCTGTGTTATATACTTTCAACACCTGGGCTTCAATCATTTAATCAACATACACTGAGCACCTCCTAGGCACAAGAGAATATTCTAGGTGCTGGTGATATGTTAGTAGGCAAGAGAGATAGACTGTCTATGACCAACCTGTTATCATCTCTGCTCCCTTCTACAGATACTCTGCCTTGCAGAGGAGAACACAGAAACCAGCCTCTTCAGGATGCCCTTCCTAGCATGGTACTAGGTTAGAGCCATCCCATGACAGAAGTCTTCAGGGGATTTTGACATCTCTGGGGAGGTTGTGGGCAGACTCATGGACAAAAGTCTAGTTCTTAAGAATCCCTAGGATCAGCAGTGGCAGTTCCCATGAGACTAGGAGATTTTTCTGAGACAGCTTCTGTATAGGTTCCTACAAGTCAACTGCACCCAACCATCTGTTTCCATGACCTTCTCCAGAAATAAAGATAAAATGTATAATCCAACTTTTTTAAATTAAACAAAAATAATAGGTCTTAAGTGAAATACACACATTTACTGTGTATATGCACTATGAGTGAGAAAAACCAAACCTGAAATAATTTAAACATATTCAGTGTTAAAAGATGATGTGTGTATCGTCTGCTCCAGTTGCCATGACAAAATACCACAGACAAGGGGTACTCAAACAACAGAAATGTGTTTCTCACATTTCTGGAGGTTGGGAAGTCCAAGATCAAGGTGCTGGAAAGTAGGTTCCATTTTGAGGCTTCTTCTCATGACTTGTAGGCAGCAGCCTTCTCACCCTATGCTCACATGACCTCTTCTTCGTGCACATGTGTAGAGAGAGAGCTCTCTGGTAGAGAGATCTCTGGTATCGCTTCCTCTTTTATAAGGACACCAGCAGATCTGTTGGATCATGGCATTCCCCTCATGACCATATTTAATCTTCATCACCTCTTTAAAGGCCTTATTTCTTATCTCCAATACAGTCACAAGGGGGTTAGGACTTCAACATGTGACTATTGGGGAAGGGGGACAAAATTCAGTGTATACTAATATAAGTTAATATAACAACATATGTCAGATATTTTGGTGCAAGAATACAAAGAAATCCTTTCTAAAACTACATCAATAATCATAATAGCCACTACTGGACATGCTACATCTTATACATTATATAATACAACCCTACACACACACACACACACACACACACACTTTGAAAACCATCCACAAATCACATCCCTTCAAAGCTGACAGCCAAGTAGGTTGACCACAGACAGCATCTCTCACTCCTACAAGGCAGCAGTACTTTGGCTGATAAGCAGAAATATCAGAAATGAAAGTATCCCATGAACCACATTTGGCTTTATAGCCTGGGAACATCCTGAATGCTTCTGTGACTACTGTACTGTTATTTTAACATCCAGTACTATTATAATTTATAATTGTGTTCATATCCCATACAATATCCCAAAATGTATTGAATTGTGATGCTGTGAAATGTGCCACCCACCCCAAATCAAAAGCCATGGAGTGAAATTACATAAATAGCTATGAAAAGGGTCAAGGTTTTATAGTTTACTTATTCATGTGTTATTTTTACGTTATTTGATACACATAAAAAGTATATTTAAAAGTAAAATTACACTACAGTGTGGTAGATTTATGAGGTCTGGGAATGCATCCCCTGCATTAAAATTTATTACAATAAGAAAATTAGTGTTGAATTATGTGAGTTTTGAAAAATGCAAAGTCTTTATGAACCTATTCCTCACATAAAATGTGGCTGCGTCATGCATACAGCTGAGAAGCATGGACATCTTGTAAACCCAGAGGCAGGGTGGGGGGATCATTGTGCTGCTTTCCAAGAACCATTTGTTCCTGCCTGTTCAGAAATGTACATCTCTGCCATTATTTAAATAACCTGTAGTAGAAAAATTGTGGCCATTTCCTTGAAGTATTACCAAGATGGAATTGACAAAATAATATAGGATGCACTAAACCCAAAGGAAAGTTGTCTTTAGCTCTGGCTGAGCTTTCATTTTAAAGTCATTTGATATGTGATTCACACCTCCATCCAGAATCATTAATGTGCAATTTTGCCAGGAAGCAAGAGGATAAGCAAGATGATCTGATGTCCTTTGCAGTCTGATAAATATATGTAATTGTTGGCAGTTCAAAATGTAGTTACGTTAGATTTTATCTTTTGTTGAGCCTAACCCTCTGCTCTATTCAACTACTTCAGCCACTTGGAGAACCACCTGATAAGCCTTGTTGGTCTCTGGCTCTGCACCACAATCCCTTCCTCCCAGCAAGATTCATCAGAATGCAGCCAAAGGCAACCAGACTGTGTTCCTGAGTCAATGGTGGGAGGTCAGCTATACCTAGTTATCTGTCTTAAAGCCTGATTCTTTCTCCACTCCCAGCCTGTCCCTTGATAAACCAATTCCTTTTTGGGGCTCTTTCATGACCTAAATACCCAGAATATGTTTCATATCCATTCCTTCCTATCAGTATGGTCCCCACATTTTCATCATAAAAGTAACCAATCTCCCAGCAGGGACAATGTGGCCCCAGTACCCTCCTCAACACACACGTAATTCTTGATCCATCTAAAAGAATTTCCCACCCTAAATGGAACCACCTTGCAAATGTTACAGTATAGCATTCACAAAACCCTAAAACTTTACAAAACAGTTTGTATTACCATGAAGAAAGTGAAAAAAATGCAACCTAATAGTTGAGTTCATTATGGTACTTAAGGTTACCACATGGTATCACACTTTTAGAGTGCTCTGAAAAAGTCTGACAGATTTTTAATAACATAAAAGATTCATGTAGTCTGAAGAACAGATTTTCTCCTTTCCTGCTGTGAAAAAACAGAAAGGAATATGCTCAAGTTGAAACCAGAGGAGGTTTAGTTAGATTTAAAGATTTAGAAATTGTTATATAGGATTAGGTGAAGAAATCTAAAATATTCTTTCCTGTTGTAAGAAAAGAGATGCCTGTCTATCAGGACTACGTAGAAAATATCACAGGACAGCCAGACTGGCAATTCCTTTGGGGCAGGCACCATATTTCTTTTGTCTGCTTTTGATTTATCAGTCACTGGGATGTATTCATACAGGCATACAGGCCCTTACTGAATAGACATTCAATAAATATTTGTTGAATGAATGAATGTCTAATCAAAATCTGAAGTCAAATGTGTTCACTATTGTGTATCCACTCTAGCCAATTCTCACAACTATGGAAAGTAAGAGAGATCTTAGAAATCCAAGTGATGTGCCCATGGTCAAAGCAGAGAGAGAGTGGCAGACTTCAAACTTGGGTCTCCCATTTTTAAGTCCTGTCAATTAAAACAACCGGAACTGTGTCCAAGGAAGAATAATTAATGACCTCTATTTTCCCCAGAACCTCTTATATGATGAATCAACATATAAGTACCCTGAGTCCCAGTAAGAGGCTATATATTCAGACCAATCAAACTAAAATACCTTGCGTCTACCACTGGCCAAGCATTACTGTGGTGCTCTTGCATCCATGGTTGTTATGCAAACATCCGGGCTATTCTGTGAGTTAGGGATTGTTATCTCCATTTTAGACATAAAGAAAAAGCCACAGAGAAATTAAGCCAACTGCCTAACCTTCCTCAGTTAGTAGAGATTTGAAGCCAAATGTTTTGATTCTACTTCATTCATTTTCCATATCTTGAGAAACCATGGAATTCACTGGACAATTAAACAGGATGACCAGCTACTTCATTAACCAAATGAGGATGCGTTTTGAAAATGAAAGTACTATGACATCAAGCATAAACTGGCTCTGTCCTGGCAAAAACTTGAGGAAGATCATTCTGGTCCTGTCCCTTGATCTCTTCCTCTAACAAAGCATGTCTGTATCACCATAATCCTAAATCACTCCTTCATTAAGATTTGCTATTTTTGGATCAGCCTATGTGTCTATACATCTTAAAATTCTTAAGTACAAATTTTCACTTTGCATACTATAAAAGTAGCTGGAGTGTTTCAAGGGATTCTAAATGAATTAGAGTCAATAATGTTGTAGTATATTAATTAAATTAGGATTGCTTAAATAAAGTTAATTTCTATTCAAAATTTCCAAGGAACAGCAAACTCTTTTTCTGTGTAGGGAGATATCAATAGTGCTTTGCCGGGGAACTAAGAGGGAGGGGAAGTAGGCTAGATGCTAAGACCCCCAATTTCCTACATAGCACCACAACGTCATTTTATATCTATATAATGGCTTTGGGTTAAAAATTTGAAAAGAAGGGGTTATTAGCTGGGTAGCTTCTCAGTGAACGGTAGAAAATGTCAATTCCCACTTATTACTGCTTAATTAGAACTTTTTAAAAGTTATTTTCAAATTTCAGCATTTTGAAATGTCAACTTGTAACACTTGCAAATAATTTCTAAAAAGCTGTACAAACTAAGCCTTATACCCTCACCTTTTCGAAATAACCCACAGTGACCCTGGGTGGCTTTGGGGAACTGTAAAGCCTCTCATCTCCCCAGAGCTTACCTCCCTGTACTGTAAAGCTGAGAAAGGGGCTTGTATTAAGAGTTCCAAAGGTTTGAACTCAGAGTAGATGAGTTTACTTTCTGTTTACAGCCATCCATGAGAGTCAGGGAGTCTTTAAAAACAGACCAGGTTGTTCATTGTTTGGTGGTACCAGAAATATAAATAATCTAATTTCCTGTGGTCCATGTGCTGTGTGAATTGCCCCTTAAGTGTGGACAAGCCAGGACTAGTCAGAACCCTTCCCTAGAAATTTGAGGATTTTATGTAGCTAGGGAGAAGCTGACAATTTGTTGTGCAGCCTTAGAAACACCTTTCAGTGAAAGCTAGTTAAAGATGGCTCTACTTGAACAAAAGACACCTCTCCTTCCATGATCATTATCCTGGAGATTTCACCTATCTGCTAACTTCTACACCTCTTCCGATTGACACAGCCAGTTAGGGGAGCCATAGTGATATCTGTATGAATGTGGTAGATGGACTCTTCATATTCTTCACCAGGAGAAACTGCATTATTTGAGATTAAAACAAAAAAAAAAATTATCATAGGCATGGGTTTGTGTCCACCCAACTGCACCCCATCTGACCACCCAGATGAAGCCACTAACTCCCAAACATTCTCATCCGTCTAGGGGTAGGGAGGAAAATGGAGGTGTATCTCCCATCCTGGCTGGCTCCTAGCCCCAGGAGGTGGGCCATGAAATGGTTCTCATCCCACCCTGAGTCCAGACCTGTGGCTGTCTCCATAGGGAATTCCCCAACCCCTCACCAACTAGAAGCTCTTTGTCAAAGATGTTTTTCCCCCTGGGAAAGTATTAATCAAAATAACACTGTAAGTGAGAAGAAATATCCAGACCTAGACCTGGGCCAGGGGCTGCTCTGTTCTTGTCCAGATCTGGTTTTTATAAGCCAATAGTTGACTCCATGTAACAAATGCCTGAATCTTAGCTCCTACCACCTATAATCTATACCGAATCTTTTGTGATTCATTAAATACTTAAGAAATCCCTCATTTTCTGGAAGTTTGTCCACAGCTTTTTAATAATTTAATAATAATAAATTTCCAAATACATCAATATTTTCTATCAGTATCTAGTATTCCAATTATAATAAATATTACAGGATTACTTTATTTTCCACGTATTATATTAATGTAGGCATTTATATCCATTTTTCCTTCCTCTGTGAATGTTAAGTTAATTATAGGGTACAGACCAGGAAAACATTCTAGCTATGGTTCTAAACCTGGGATCCTGGAACCTTCAAGGAGAAAACCCAAGGAATCCATTATTGGGATAGGAAAAACAAAACAAAACCCTGCATCTTTATTTTCTCTACCTTCAGTGAAAATTTACCATTTCCTTCAATTATGAATGTAGACAACGTATCATCACAGTATTAGTCAATCCTGTGACTGTGTTGCCAATAGAATTCACATATGTTTTCGTATCACATTAGGTTGCAACAGCTGTCTCACAAAACCAATTACATTCATCTTTACTTCAAAATCAAAACTCACGGCACTTAAGACACCAACCCCATATCACAGTTTTATTTGGTACAATTTTTTTTGTTTATAAACTTTTTATTAATTTAAAAAAATGATTTTTAAAACTTGTATTTTTATTGAGGTATAACTGACATATAACACCACATTAGTTTCAGGTGTACAACATGATTCAGTATTTGTATATACTGTGAAACGATCACCACAGTAAGTCTAGTTCACATCTGTCACCACACACAGTTACAAAATTCTTTTCTTGTGATGAGAACTTTAACCATCTACTGTCTTAGCAATTCTCAAGTATGCAATACAATATTCTTAACTATAGTCACCTATTTTGTACAACTTTGAAAATAGGGTTTTAATGCAAATGACTTTTTTGTAATCCTACATATTTTCTCTTATTTTATACACCTACAAACATTATTCTGAGAAGTCATCCATAGGCTTCAACAGACCAACAAAGAGGCCCAAGGTACAAAGGAGGTTAAGAATCACTGGTTAGGTGCTCGTATTTAATAACGTAAATAAATACAGGGAGAGAACAAAAAAATAAAAAGATCTTCAGGGTGCCTGGGTGGCTTAGCTGGTTAAGCATCTACCTTCAGCTCAGGCCATGATCCCGGGGTCCTGGGATCGAGTCCTGCATCAGGCTCCTTGCTTAGCAGAAAGTCTGCTTCTCCCTCTCTCTCTGACCCTCCCCCTAGCTTGTGCTCTTTCTCTCTGTCTCTCAAAAGAATAAATAAAAAAATCTTTAAAAAGTAAATAAAAATAAAGCTTTTTATACTGAAATGCTTAAATAAATAATATTTGATAATATCATGTGACTCATTTTTAATTAAGTACAGATTTCAATTCTCATTAGTTCAAGTTCATTTCAAAAGGTATCCTTTCTTTTTCTATGTGGCTGTCGTTTTCCCAATGCCATTTGTTGAAGAGACTGTCTTTTCTCCATTGTATATTCTTGCTTCCTTTATGGTAGATTAATTAACCATATAAATGTGGGTATATTTCTGGACTCTGTTCTGTTCTGTTGATCTATGTGTCTATTCTTGTGCCAGTACCACACTGTTTTGATTACTACAGCTTTGTAGTATATCTTGAAATCTGGGATTGTGATACCTCCAGCTTTGTTCTTCTTTCTCAAGAGTGTTTTGGCTATTTCGGGTCTTTTGTGACACCATACCAGTTTTAGGATTATTTGTTCTAGTTCTGTGAAAAATGTTGATATTTTGATATGGATTACCTTAAATCTGTAGATTTCTTTGGATACTTTGGACATTTTAACAATATTGTTTCCTCCAATCCATGAGCATGGAATGTCTTTCCATTTGTGTCATCTCCGATTTCTTTATTCAGTGTTTTATAGTTTTCAGAGTACAGGTGTTTTATCTCCTTGGTTAAGTTTATTCCTAGGTATTATTTGGGACGAGCTACATGCAAAAGAATAAAACTGGACCACTTTCTTACATTTACACAAAAATAAACTCAATATGGATTAAAGATCTAAGTGTGAGACCTGAAACCATAAAATTCCTACAAGAAGACAAAGATAGTAATTTCTTTGACATTAGCTGTAGAAACATTTTTCTAGATATATCTCCTCTGGGCAAGGGAAATAAAAGTAGAATTAAACTATTCAGACTACACCAAAATAAAAAGCTTCTGCATGGCAAAGGAAACCATCAACAAAACAAAAAAGCAAACTACTGGATGGGAGAAGATATTTGCAAATGGTATATCTGATAAGGGGTTAATATCTAAAATATATAAAGCACTTATACAACTCAATACCAAAAAAACCAATAATCCGATTTAAAAATGGGCAAAGGACCTGAATAGACATTTTTCCAAAGAAGATACATAGATGGCCAACAGACACATGAAAAGATCTTCAACATCACTAACCATCAGGGAAATGTAAGTTAAAACCACAATGAGGTGTCACTTTATGCCTGTCATAATGGCTAAATTCAAAAACATAAGAAATGACAAGTGTTGGCAAGGATGCAGAAAAAAAGGAACCTTGTGCACTGTTGGTGGGAATGCAAACTGGTACAGCCACTGTGGAAAACAGTATGGAGATTATTCAAAAAATTAAAAATAGAATTACCATATGATCCAGTAATCCCAAAGAAAATGAAAAGCACTAATTTGAAACGATATATGCGCCCTATGTTTATTGCAGCATTATTTACAATAGCCAAGATATGGAAGCAATTCAAGCATGAATATTACTCAGCCATAAAAAAGAATGAGATCTCGCCATTTGCAACAACATGGATGGACCTAGAGGGTATTATGCTGCCACTGTGTGGTAATTATACTTAAATAAAAATAAATAATCAAAGCACATTGCACATAACATGAAAAAAACAAAATGGTACCCTCTCTTGAAAGTTGAAGAGAAAGGAACCCTTCCAGCTCTCTGGCAGGTGCATGACATAGGAGTCGGATGGGTTGGATAAGGGTAAATTTCTGTCATGATAAACCCAGAATAGGGAGATGGATACATAACTGAGCATGCTGTTTGTGAAGACTGTTCACAGAGAATCTTACTCTTGTATTCTTTGCTGCCTGGTTTTTCATTTCATTAAATCAGGTTAAGACTCCAATCATTTGGGACGCCTGAGTGGCTCAGTCTGTTAAGCGTCTATCTGTGGCTCATGTCATGATCCCAGGGTCCTGGGATCGAGTCCCGCATCGGGCTCCCTGCTCAGCGGGGAGCCTGCTTCTCCCTCTGCCTGCTGCTCCCCCTGCTTGCGCTTGCTCTCTGTCTCTCTCTCTCTGACAAATAAATAAATAAGTAAAATCTTAAAAAAAAAAAAAGAATCAAATCATTTACTGTGTAAAGGAACAATTACAATCAAGGTTTGATCATAATTTCTTTGATTTTCCCCCAAAAAAGCACATGCTATCTTCAGACACATAAGTTACAGGGGCCAGAAATATCCACCTAGGCTCTTCATGGGTTTCAGACTTATCCAGGCACTTAATCACCTGTGACTATTCAGCCAAAAAGTCCAGACTAGGACAAAAGTTTCCTCTGCCTTAACAGTTTGTTTGGGTTTTTTTTTAATAGGAAATATTCACTTTCTTTCACCTCATTTTTCTTTATATTTTTCACCTGCTAATAACTATCTCTTTGAACCTTATCTTCATTTCAGGGGAGTCAAATATGTAGTTACATGGTCCTTCTCAGTGTTCTGGGAACAAAAGTACCTCGTCGTGATGTTGTTGCCATCTAACTTCTCAACAAACATTCCTGGGGCGCCTGGGTGGCTCAGTGGGTTAAGTGTCTGACTCATGATTTTGGCTCAGGTCATTTATCTCAGGGTTCTCTCTTTCCCTCTGCCCCTCCCCCACCCTCTCTCTCCCTCTCTTAAAAAAAAGTTATTTTTAATTCCTGAATGACAGTTACCATTCACCGTTCTGACAACTTTCATTCATCCCAGGTAAACACCACAAGGGATAAATCTTTGCATGTTTAAAATGATTCCAGGTCTCATTGTACCTTTATAAATACAGCTGATTCTCCGATCAGTTTCTTCTATGAGAAACTTGGTTCAGGTGACCTGCGTGGTACCTGCTGTAAATCCCTAACACATTCACTAGACCTGGCTGAAGAAGATTAGACTGGGACCACAAAATTCCTCTATTTTGATATTTCAATGTCAAAAAAAAAAAAAAAACAGGGACCAGTTTCCCTATAGATCTGCAGCCTCCACGTATTTCTATCTTCACACAACTTTCCAAGCTTTGAAGAATCCCATTTTAAAGACGCCAAAGTTCAAATGTTTCAATCTCCCAACTTTGTAGATATAGAAAGGTAAAGACCTAAGCAGGTCGAGTGACTCACGCAAACCCATCCACCTGCCCGAGCTGAGGAAAACATGTTCCCTGTGCCTCTTCCATTTCACCATGCTGCTTCCTCACCCTCCCTGTGTTTTCTTGTATTCATAGACATTTAATACTGAAAATAAGATCATCAAGGATATTTGCTAACACTTTAAAAACTAAAAACAGCAGCATACAGCCAATTTTCTTCTTTCATTCACAGCTCCATATCCCCTTTTTCAATTGGTGCTTTACTATAACTGATTACAGCTCAACAACTGGAAGCCTACCGTGCATACCACTCTATACCGGCAAAACTGGACTGCTTTAAAGTGCATGTACTTTCCAACTACTAATCAATTCCCGTTCTATTTTTTTGCTAATGAATTTCTGTGAAACTACATATAAAATTTTCAGGGTGCAACTCAAAGACATTTTGAAAGTATTGGATTTGTTAAGTTGAATAATCCTCAAAAAAAAATCCCCAAATATATGAATTTCTGTTCTTACAAATAAATCCCGTTTGGCTTTTACTCCAAAACCCAGGAAGTCAGCCATTGTAAAAGGGGATTAAAATAAAAGGCAAACAGGCTACACTATAAAGAAAATTTGCTCAATGGAAAGAAAATATTTAAAAGGCCATTCGAGCTTGGAACCTAGCAAAGTAGCAACCAAATGATTTAAGCAAGGACATCAAACAATAGTCACATACAGTGGAGTATTGAACACTTTGCTTTGTTTGTGGTGGTAGTAACAAAGATACAATACATGAAAGGCTCAGATTCTTAACTCATTTTGTGTATCTACAGAACTCAGATGGAAACTCACCACCAAGTGAGGGCACAACCAAGAAAACAATTTTATGGAAAATACTGCTATGCATCCAAATCATGGTTTGATATAGTCATCGGTTTAAACTTCATATTGTAATATAAATTTAATTGGAACTAATATAAACAATAAACAAAATTTTACTCCTGCTCTTTATGGCTCCTCTCTGACAGAGATGCTAATCACTGGTTTCTTTTTCCCCCCAATTAATCAGTTGCAGGTAGAAAAGGGAGAAGACCAATGGAAAAATCCAAAATTAAATGCTCGAAGCTAATTGTTTGTAAGGACATGAGCTAGAAAGAACCAAAGAAAAATTTAAAAGGATGACGGACGAGAGTGGTGGCTTTCAGATATTAAAAACACTATCTTTATAGTTAAGCCAGAAAATGTAATGACAATACAAACTATTTTCTATGGTTCTTAAAATACAGAAGAAACTCTACTGATACAACTCAAAGCAGGACTGGATTTCTCTAGATTTTACATCTAATCAGTCCCAAAGTCCCTTTGAATCTATGCCACTGGTCTTCCCAGAGCCACTGTGTGCTCCCATGTCCCCCTCTGTCTCACTTGGAATACCACAATAGTCACCTAGTTGCCCCTCCATGTGGCAGCCAGGGGGCCCTATTTACATCAGTCCTGTCCATCCTTGCTTAAAATCCTCTGAAGCCTCTCCATCACCTTTACGATAAAGTTCAAGGGCCTGAACAAATCTTTCAAGACCAGTCATGATTCACACCCCTGCCTAGCTTTCCACCCCAGATTCCACGAAGCCCCTCCTTCACCAGCACCCCCACACATACACGCACACTGCTCCCCAGATATGTGCAAACACTTGTAGTTCCAGATCACGCACGTGCTCCCCTCCCCCTGAGGGCTTGTACAGGTAATTCCCCTTATGAAGAGTGCCCTTCCCCTCACTACATCCGCTGAGTGGATTTAGCTTAAAATCGCTTCTTCTGTAAGGCCTTCCCAGACTTCCCCAATTAGAGTGAGGCACTTCCTCATTTGTGCAGCCATAGTGCCTTGTACAGACTTTACAATGCACTCATTATCAGGTATATTCTCCTTTCCGTCCATAAGCCCCTATGAGGAGGGAACTATGCCAGGTTCATCTGTTTCTCAACTTCTTAGCATAGTAACTGACGAAGATTGGTTCCTTAATTACTGGTTGATGAATGAATGGATTTAATTAGACCATTATTCAGGCCATATTGAATAAATATCATTCAATCTCTACTATACGTCAGACACTGTGTTGGGTGCTGGGGATATACAAATGTAAAGGCATGATCTCTAAGACCAAGAAACAGTCTAGTAAATGGTAGGGAGAAGGAAATTGCCTGTACCGAGTGCCACTAAGAAAAGCTGCTTTGACATATATGATCTCATTTAATCCTTACTCTGACTATATGAGGGAGTGTTAATCCCATTTCACAGTTAGGATCTGAGAGCTTAACAAATTCTTGAGGGTCATACAAATGATCCCAGAGTCAAAATTTGGATACAAGTCTATCAAATTCAAAACCCCTTTCCTCTGTGTCTTTGTATTTTTCTAATGTTTAAGCTTCTTGGATTCTTTGTTGTTAATTTTTTTTTTTTTTTTTTTTTTTACTTCTGACATGAGAACTGGGACCTGGATAATAAGATGACCTTGTTCACATCACTCTGAAGCAGTGATTCTCAGACCACTCTAAGCAGGATATAGAAGCTGTCATTGCCAGCTGCTGGGCCATCAGCTCTATGAATGTTTCCATTTTTCTGTTTCATTCAGAAAACTCAACAGTAGACATAAGCGAATCCACTGAGGTCTCATCCAGACTTCAGTAAGAAACTACCATTTCAGAACCTCTAAGTCCTGAGGCTGGACCACTATTTTAAATAATATAGTGAACTGCCAAAATCAAATGGAATTTAATATTTTATACAATTATCAAAATATTGATGATAGTGATGATAATATTAAAAATGACTAAAATGATTGTAGTGCACCCCAGAAAAACTCAACAGTGCTCAAAGAAGAAAGCAAGGGAAAAATCATGTTTGTCTCTCAGGTTCATGATACCCAAATAAAATACTAGCTCTGGTAACACAGAGATTTCCATCTTTAAATCTCCTGAAGAATGTACTTCCTACTCTTCTCTCTAGCAGCCCAGTGCTATCTGTAAGCCCTCATAGCCCTCACGTTTTCTTCTGTTCTTTCCTTTAGTTCCATATTTATGGTGATGAGCATTTCAAGCTTAATATCACCAATACCCAATTATATGTAGAAGTTTTATTTATATTTTTTTACTTACATTTGCATAGTTCTTGCTAAGCATCACACACTGTGATACGCATCTCACAAGTATTAATTCATTTAATCCTTGCAACATTGCTAGGAGGTAGGTATTATTACTATCTTCATATTACTAATGAAATTGAAGGGAAAAAAATTAAATAACTTGTCAAGGGTCACAAAATCGACGTGGGTAAAGCAAGGGTTCAAATCCAGGCCATCTGGCAGCAAGAGTCTTGATTCTAAGTACCAGGCTAATCTGTCTCTCAGATAAATTTGATAATCCATAGAGCAATCCTAGAAAGGAATGTCAGCATGGGTCATTAGAAAACTGCAAGTAATATGTGAATAATCATTGAGTTTGGATCATACAGCTTTATATTCCAAGTGCTACTGCAAGACTAATTAAAATCTCCAGTGGATACACAGTAGGTAGATGGGAAGGTTCTTCTGGGGCCGGAGGTATCAGAATTAAGGGAGGGGAATCCTATGATCTCCTGATAAACCCATTAATCTCAAGGTCCCGGTACCATTGCTCAATTAAGGTCAAGCAGTGCCAAACACCTGTCTCCAGAAGGATCCCTAACATTTTGAGAAAGGCCATCCTCAGGAAGAAGTCCACTCATGCTTAGAATGTGGTTATGGTATTAATTCAACAGAAACAGGAAGCCCTTTTGAGAAATGCTCCACCTTAAATTCAATCAGATCCCAAATGCAGAACGTCAACCCTTAATAGGGTGACCATTGATCTCTGTTTGCCTGGGAGAATTCCAGATTTCAACTGTGATTCAAGTGCAAATATACAGAGCAGCTCTTTCGCTCTCAAAGGCATACCAATCTGGGTGATAACATATGCTGGAACCCTCACCACGGACAACCAAGCATTGGTGGTAACTCTTAATACATCCAGGCAAGAATGATCTCCGCAGATTAGCATATATGGCTTCTCTGAAAATGTCCAAACTTGCCACATCTGTTTCACAACCCTTCATCTAAAACCCAATGGCTAAATCGCCTTCCACATCCCAGAGAAAGATTAACAAATTTTTTTAAAATGCTTCATCCCTATGTAACAACCTGTACAAAGCCCCATAAAGGCATGCAAGACGAGACGTTGGCCCCTGTCCTCCAGGTATGCGCCATCCACTGGATAAGAGACAGAAGTTACATTGCTGGCCCCCACCATGCAGCTAGTTAATCCTCACAGTAACCACAGAAACACTGTGAGATAAGCATCAGGACCCTCTTTTCAGAAAAAGAAAAACAGGCTCGGAGGTCACTGTTGAACTGAGAAAGTAAATTAATCCGGACACTGTTGAAATAACATGGAATTTTTAGCTCCCATTCCCACCACGCTCTTGAGATGACAGAATGTTTTAATATACACATGACAAGAGTGTTGGAGGTTCACACAAACTTTACTTGCATTTATTATGTAATGAAACCCCCTTCCCTCTCTAGGACCAATTCTGTGTGCCCATCTCGGCTCATGAAACCCCAGGCTAAAGTATGACCTGAGGGCACGACATTGTCTGCACACCAGCATTTGTGTAAATATTTGAATATTTAATTGCCTTTTCTTTCCTGTTTTTATACAACACAGTGGAAGAAAGAAAATTGAAAATGTTAATACTGGTGCTAATACAATTTAGGAAATGCAAATTATCATCAAGAATACCAAAAGCAAGACAGCAAAAGCTCATGGGACATGAGCTGGTCAATGGTGAGTTTATTTGTGAAGGAAATAGCAATTCTTCAGGGACATACATGAAATGATGGACTGGGGTCAAAACCCTGTGTCTATAATTGAAGTGGGGGTAGAGAAAATGGAGAGATTCATAAATTTGTAGATTAAGAATCAATATCAGAAAAGGATTTAAGTGATCTGGATGCAAAAAGAGACTCGGAAATCGTCAGGGCTGTTGATATGGATGAAGTTTTCTACAGATTTCTTATCAAGGGAAGAAAGACAAAGGCTAGTTTCAACTCTTCTGAACAAATTTTGTATGGAAGTTGGTCAGTCCCATGAAAGTCAGCATCAAACCTGCCTGCTGAGTCCCCTGAAAAATTACCACCAGAAAGCCCACCCGCTGTTTAAATACTTTTTTTCCAACTCCTCAAGTCAACCCAAGTAAGTTCAGAAACCTAAAACCCAAGGTAGGAAATTAGTTTTAAAATAAATTCACATTACATATATTTAAGGCTTAACATGGCTTTTAGTGCCACTGACAATCATATAGACATTGCAGAATTTACAAAGAAAAACCTAGGGCCCATATACCATGCTTGGATGCCATCATTAGGGATTTTATAACATTTTCACTTCCATGGGGTTGTCTCTCCGCAACTCCATACTATTAACCAGCCAGTCTGTGTTAACTCAGTTCTTATACCTGATTTCCACCCTTGTTTTCAGAAAGACATTCGGCAATAAAATAGGATAAAATGAAAACTGTTTGCTCTCACAGTAAGCCTGTGGTAGGGGAGGTCCCACAGACCTAACTTAACTCACTGTGGGTGGAGATTGCCTTCTCTGAGTCTTCATGCCTGGCCTTGTTCGTGAGAAGTGGCAGATATTAATTGCTTGTGGAATAAATTTTAAAAAAGAGTCCAAAAGTTAAGAATATTTCCAAAAGTAAGAAAAATAGAATCTTTTCCAACCTAACTTGGGCCATTTTTACTTTGATTCGCTCTTTCGCAATTGGTTTTTAAGCAGCTGAAATCCACTTATAATTCTCGCTGAATGTTGGCTTTCTATTCACTGCTACGGAGAAAGCTACAAGGTCAGGAATCAACCTCGTCAGCTTTTTTTTCCGGGTTTTCAGAACATACAGCCTTCTCTTTTCTGGAACAACTTGAAGTTCCTTCTTCTAAAG
Source organism: Eumetopias jubatus (assembly GCF_037043125.1). NCBI lineage: Eukaryota > Metazoa > Chordata > Mammalia > Carnivora > Otariidae > Eumetopias > Eumetopias jubatus. Next base: position 180,177,118 of record NW_028274809.1, on the reverse strand, counting down.
CAAATTCTTTTCCTTTGAGGCAAAAAGTCTCCTTTCTTTGGTTCCTCTAAGCTAGACAGTTTCTAAGCTTCTCTCTGGAGTCTGTCCATCCTTTGAGCTTTTCGACACCTTTATACCTTACAGGCCTAAAAGGACATCACTTTCTTCAGCTGATCCCATTTGAGCTCTTCTGACAAGAAGTATGAAGATTAACAACAAATTGTCCTTTTAAATGGCCATGCTTTTTGGAAATAATAAGGTAGATAATGAGGCACTAATCAAGAGGAGCTGTCCATGATGTATTTGTTAAAAAGAAAAAGTATGTTACAGAGCAATATGCCCTTTTGTGGAAAAACTATGTTTATAATAATATATTATTTATAATATAATTTATAATAATCTGTATACACCCACAGAATGAAAGGATACATTCCAAATGTTGGAATTAAGGGCAACACTCACTCTTTGCACTTTCTACACTTGGGCAATTGTTTGAAATTTTAATAATAAGCACATATTTCTTTTGTAATGAAAGAATGGTTAGGCTTTTTCAGCATGCAATGCCTTCTTTATGCAAGGCCCTGCCCTAGAGACCACAGATACAAGGATAAATTGAACGCAGCCCCATCATGGAACAGTTCATGATCGCAGGGAAATGGACACACATGCAATTAGCTATACTATCATCATTTTGATGTGGGACCAAAAGAGTAGATAATATTAGCTATTGAATATTTAGAAAGCAAATAATTTATTCACTGGTGCCACTGAATCCTTAAAGGAATTTAGAGTGAAAAGAAAAACGAGGGGCCCCTGGGTGGCTCAGTCAGCTAAGCGTCTGCCTTCTGCTCAGGTCATGATGTCAGGGTCCTGGGATCAAGCCCCTCACCGGGTTCCCCACTCAATGGGGAGTCTGCTTCTTTGCCTCTTTTTCTTCCTCTCCCTCTGCCCCTCCCGTGCTCGCTCGCTCTCTCTCTCTCTAATAAATAAATAAAATCTTTAAAAAAATTTTAAAAAAAAAAAGTTGACTGGTTTCTGTTGGAAAGGACAAATGCTGTCTAGACAACAAGAGCTGAATTCAAACCTTCACTGCACCTTTTACCAGCCACTACACATCGAGCAAATTGCTACTTAGAGCAATGATTCTCAAAATCCAATATGCATGAGTATTACAGAAAGATGATCACACAAAATGCAGATTCCTGGAGCATATGCCTATAGTTTCTGATTCACTCGTTCTTGGACAGGGTCCAGGAAACTGCATTCCAGCAAACACCACAGGTAATTCTCATGCACACGGTCCACAGTTCACACACACTATGATAAACACTGGGCGGGGGGGGCGCCTCAGTTTCCCCATCTAAAAACATGCATCATGATGCCTACCTTCTTTGGGTTTTTGTGAACATGAATCAGACCTAGTAAGAGTGGTTCTATTTTTCTATAACCTAGAAGTCAGTAGAGACGCCTTCAGGATGCTGATGGAATAGGCTACAAGTCAATCTTCTCTGCAGTGGGAGCTCTTAGAACTGCCAGTGACTAGTCAGATTTTCCAGAGCATGGAGGAGATAGAGGTTGTATTAGTTTCCTAGAGCTCCATACAAATTACCAGAAACTTGGTGGCTTAAAACACAGAAATGTATTCTCTCACAGTTCTGGAGGCTGGAAGTTCAGAAGCAAGGTGTTGGCAGGGCCATGTACCTCTGAAGGCTCTAGAGAAGGATTCTTGCTTGCCTCTTCCAGCTTCTGGTGGCTCTAGGCACTGCTTGGCATCACTCCAATCTCAGCCTGTATCTTTACATGGTCTTCTCCTGTTGTTCTGTTTCTTCTCCTCTGTCTCTTATAAAGATACCTGTCATTAGATTGGGGGCCCACTTGGGTAATCCAGGGTGATCTCATCTTGAGATCCAAATTTAATTACATCTGGAAAGACCCTTTTTATTTCAAATAAGGTCAAATTCACAGGTTCCAGGGGTTAGGACACAGACACATCTTTTAGGGGGCCACCATTCAACCCACTACAGGGGTTTTATGGGTTTTTTTCCCTCTCTCTGATTCTATAACCCAACCTCTGCTGAAGCTATTCTGTTTCTAGATCATCTTCCATCCTGCACAAACTGTGCAGGCGTGGCACACAGCCTCAATCTCCACATTTTTTTAAAGCTTTTATTTATTTATTTGAGAGAGAGAACATGTGAGAGAGAGCACAAGCAGGGGGGGCAGAAGGAGAAGCAGATTCCCCACTGAGCAGGGAGCCCAACGCAAGGCTCAGTCTCAGGACCCTGACATCATGACCTGAGCAGAAGGCAGACACTTAACTGACTGAGCCACCCAGGCACCTCATCTCCACATTTTTTAAAAAAGAAACTTATTGTGGTAAAATACTCATAGCATAAAAATTTACCATTTTAACCATTCTCAAGTGTATAGTTCAATGGCCTTAAGAACATTGACACTGCTGTACAACCATCCCCACCATGCACCTCAAGAACATTTCCATTATCCCAAACTGAACTCCTCAAACATCCGTACTCCTTAAACAATAATTCCACATTTCACCCTCCTTCTACCTCCTGATAACCTCTAATCTATATTATGTCTCTATAGATTTGACTACTTTAGGTACCTCACATAAGTTGAACCATACAATATTTTTCCCTTTGTGTCTGGCTTCTTTCACTTAGTATAATGTCCTCAAGATTCATCAGGTAGCAGATACAAGAATTTCATCCCTTTATAAGGCTGAATAATATTCCATTGTATGGATATACTCTATTTTGCTTACGCATTCATCTGTTGATATATATCTGGACTGCTTCCACCTTTGGGCTGTTGTGAATTACGCTGCTCTATTCTAATTGTCTCTAGATTTTGACGTGGAAAAAGTCACCCATGGAAGGCTGTTGTGAACGCAGTAGATTGTACTGGAGATATGAAGACATTTATATTGCAAAAAATATCAACAACCTAAATTTGATTATCAAAGCAACCTGTCCTTATAAAGTCCATTGGCCCTTTCTGCCAACTCTGTTTCTACTTCTCTGTAAGTTTTCTGGCCACTTTCTCCCTTACCTCTCCTTCCTCCCTCTTCCCACTCCTTCCCCTGCCCCTACCTTCCCTTCTAACCACAAATTTCTGGTCATGATGTATCCAGGATCATTCAACTACCATTTCTCACCTTGTTTTCTGTCAACCTTTTTTCTCAGGGTCCCAATTTGTAGCATTGACTGGCTTACAGGGCATTTTCCTAGCCAAAGCCCACTGCCTCTCAAGATGGATCTCTGGGGCCCTCCCTGTTCGGTGACATCGGAAGTGGCACTGGGACACAAAGGTAGACGAGCAGCTAGTTGAAAATGAGGGACAGGAGGCTGAGGGAGAGAACAGTGTTTGAGATGAAGAGTTTAGCAGAGAAAGGAGAACAAAAATGGCCTTCAGCGGAGGGAGGAAAGAGAAGACCAGAGGACAAAGACCCTTCAGAAGACAGAGCCAGCAATCTAGAAAACTGTCAAGAAATGCACCAAAAGTCGGAGGAGTATTGGTTGATAGAACAGGTAGCCACATTGTATCAGCTCCTACAGGAATTATATGTGCATGCATGTGCTCAGAGAAGAAAGACAGGCATTCCTCACCTGAATTCAATCTTTTTCTGCAAGTATGTTACGTAGCAATTTTCAGGTGGTGGGACCCTGTTGCTCTATGATTTTAATGGGGAAAATTAATAGGTTCCCAATTCATCCACCCATCCAGTTTCCCCAAATATCAATAAAACACTTTATAAACATCTATATAGCAATCCAAATCCACCCAGGATTTCTGAATGATATAAATTAAATAATCGAAACACCAATTACCTAATTCTTTAATACCTAATGAAGCATATGGAGGGTATATCTGCACACAGATATACGTGGAGTCCTTCCTTGCAGTACCAAATGGGAATATTTTCCTTTTACATGTGCAAAAAACATATAAGTAAACAATGCCATAATATGTTAGAGATACTAAAGATCCTATGTAAACTCGGCCTAAATTGGAAGTTCTCCCAGATTCTGGCAGAAAGGAACTAAGATGCAGGAAGGACCAAATGCTCAGGGCAAAGCATGAGGAAGATCATCAGGGACTATGTAAACACTTTCAAACAACTTGAGCACAGGCTGAAGGCTGCATCCCATTCACTCTATATCCTCTTGCCTGATTTCAATAGCAACAAACCTTTTTATTATACGCCTATGCATATTGATTATGGTGAGATGCTGATTCACCCAGTGACTTTTGGATAAAAGTGCCTATAAATCCTTATGAAAAATATTTGAATAATGAGAGTTTATATACACCTGTATATTTTAAAAGAAAAACAGACCATAGGGAATTATTCTCACATTATATTAATATATTCCCACATTACATTAATTCTAAATTAAATCCAAATTTTAGTTTCTGTCTCTAAGGGATTAATGTTACAGAACTGACACAGAGTGAGAACCCAGCTGGAAGGTATATTGGAAACACAACTAACCCTATTTTTTTTTTATTCATCTGAGACGCAGAGATACAAACAGAGCATGAGCAGTGGAAGAGGCAGAGGGAGAGGGAGAAGCAGGCTTCCCGCTGAGCCAGGAGCCCAATGTGGGGCTCGATCCCAGGACCCTGGGATCATAACCTGAGCCGAAGGCAGACACTTAAAGATCTGAGCCACCCAGGCGCCCCCACAACTAACCCTATTATTATAACCTTAAGAGATTACATAAAATTAAAAGTGCCCTCAGGTTAGCTGAATATACTAATATATGAAACTGTGCTCTGCAGTATGTACTTGAAATTCTCAAATTCATTAAAAGTATGTACTTTAGATTCTCACATTCAACCATATTAAAAATAGCCTTTGTTACCGATGAATGGATGAAGAAAATGTCACACACACACACACACACACACACACACACAAACACACACACACACACACACAATGGAATATTATTCCACCATAAAAAAGAAAGGAAATCTTGCCATTTGCAACAACATGGATGAACTTGAGGGCTTTATGCTAAGTGCAATAAGTCAGACAGAGAGACAAAAACTGTATGATCTCACTTATATGTAGACTCGGAGAAGCCAAATTCATAGCAACAGTAGAATGGTGGTTGGCAGGGGCTGGAGGATGGAGAATGGGGAGATGTTGGTCAAAGGGTACAGATTTCCAAGTTATAAGACATATAAGTCCTGGGGATCTCAGTTACAGCATGGCAACTACAGTTAACAATACTGTAGTAAATACTTGGAAGTTGTAAGAGAGCAGATCTTCAATGTTCTCAACACACACACACACACCAGGTAATTATGTAAAGTGATGGATGTGTTAACTAACCTTTTAGCAATAATCATGTTGCAGTATACATGTGCATCAAATCATCCCGTTGTACACCTTAAACTTACACAATGTTATATGTCAACTATATCTAAATAAAGCTAGGGGAAAATGGGCTCTGCTATGTTTTCATGTTATTTGATTTTGGCAGCTCAAAGTCATTCCCTACAAAGCAGAAGGGCAAGGAGGGAGGAAAGCTGGGAGGGAGGGAGGGAAAGAGAGGTTGCATTCAAACAGGTGTTTCCCCTATCAAAAATCGTGTCTAAATAGACACACACAAAGTGTGTCTAAATAGACACACTGCCACCAAAAGAAAAAGACCCAAGGACTGGATTATACACTGGGGTATAGTCTGGGAAAGAAAAGTTCTTCTGGAAGATCTTTCTTGAAAGCTAAGATTTTAAATATTACCAGAGGAAAAGGAAATGTCTCATTGGCTTTCCAAAATGTAGCTCTCTTCATCAGGGAGAAATGAAATACAAAATAATCTCTCCAAAATCTGTCTAAATCTCCACACATCCTCACAAAAACGTGAATACTTTGCTTTAACCTTTTTCTTTTTTTAATGCAACAGTCTTCCAGGTTTGTTTTTAGCAGACACTAAGCAAAATCAATTACCATTCCCAAGAAATAGTCCCACTGAAAAATTAGTTTTGAAACCTGTCACATCTTTTACACTATCTGGCCCATAAAGTTATAAATCCTCTCCCAATAGAAATCCATTCCATTGCAAGGAAGAAGCTAAAGTTCTATGCAGTCCAATCTTCTCTAGGGATCTGAAGACAGTTTCACTCTTCTGTTTTTAAACATCTTGAAAAATCCTTACATTTGCTGGAAAGGGCAAACTGATGTTTCCTACACACATGTGCACACACACACACAGGAAATAACACAGTAAATTCAGAGAAGCCATAGGGACAGACCCTGCGGTAAATATTTCGATCAAGTCTATATTTGTAAACCTTTTTTGAAGTATCTGCCTTAAAATCATATCATCTAAAAATCGACTTCAGTAAGTCGTATCTTCCCTGATTCCACAGGACTGCCCCCAGGCCAGAGCAAAAAGGTAGCTGCCTAACCATTTTTTAAAATAACCACTGCAAATGTCCTTGATAATGTATTTTAATGTTTCGACCTATCAGCCTCAAAAAGTTCATCCGGAGAGCTAACCTAATTTTCTTCAATTGCAAGATACTATCATTCTCAGGCAGGGAGGGAGGAAACAAGCAAAGAATTCCGAGCAAGTCAGAGGACCTGGTTTCACATTCTGATGGGCTTCATTTGCTGTGTGATGTCATGCTAGTTACGGGTCTCTGTTCCCTCATTGTTAAAATAAATTACTGCACTAGATTACTGATCTTTAAGGTATGGCAACAGCTCGAACAGTAAGTAACTAGCTGGTGAGCATAAGCCAAACAAAATAGTCATTCGTATATGTATGTACTATTGTATTGTATGGTGTACATTACATAACTATCCTGTATTTTATTTACATATTAGTTATATATAACACATTTTACATATACAGTGAACTCATTATGTATATAATCAGTACATATATATTTAGTATAAATACAGATAACAGTAGTACTTTAAACAGATTTCTTTTACTCAGACTGATCAGTCCTACTTTTTGACATTTCCCAAACTCTATTCAGTTTGTTTGTTCTTGTAGAGAATAATGCTTTTAACATATCAACTGATTTAACATATTAACTCATTTTTCCCTCTGTGTTTCCTATTTGACCAGAAAACTCCCTCACTCCCTGGTCACTGCAGTCTAGGAGACAGGCATTTGGGAGTTTTGAGCCCAGAGAAGAACCAAAGAGGCAAATTCCTGACTTTTGCAACTAAAAGGCCAAGGATGGAGCATGGGCAAGAAACTTATCTGGAAGAAGAATATGCTATTTCCCCAAGTTACCAAGAGGCTGCTGCAGTTTGCATGGTTGTAGACACCTTCAACAAGCCCAGGAGTACCAGATGGGAAGGAAGCAGCTCCGTGGGAGATCCTGCAGACCGTGTCCTCAGAACAAGGAAGGTCTGCAGCAAGCTGTGGAGACCAACACATAAGGGACCAGAAAGAGCATCTGTGTGGACCTTCATGCCTTGGCATCTGCAAGGTCCCTCCAAATTAGTTGGAACCTGTGAGAAAGTGGAAGCCAAGAGCTGACTAAGGAAATTCTGAACTGACAGAATTTCCAGATCAAGAAATTCTGAACAATTCAGCTATCCTGAATTGGTGAAAGACTCAAAATGGAAAAATAATTGAGTTACATCTAGTGAAGACCCTGGGGTTGTTGTCTTAATACCATACCTCTTGCACTCTTCTCTGACTCAATTCTCTGAATCCTGTGTAAGTGGCAAAGTCCAAACCAGACATGATGACTGAGGGGCCAACACTAGGGAGTTCAAGAATAACCTCATTGTTTGTGACATCATCTGTTGATTCCAAATCAGCCCTGGAAGCCTGATTTCCATCATCTGAGATGATTTAGCAACAGCACACAAAATTAGTGCCACTGTAGCTGATCACACTCATCTAAGTGAGTTATGAAGTAAAATTTCACTATTGCTGGAAGAGATTAAAATTAATATTCAATACATGCTGTGACTTCCTAACATAGACAGTGAGTAACATTTAAAGTTAACAGGAATTAGCAGCAACAACAATTTTATTTTCAAACACAGTTACACCAACCTTAAAAAGAAAATACAATATATCCAGATCCCCCTTGAGGGAGCACTGACAACAGTTCATTGTCTATGTACAAAATAGATCATATTTGGCAGACTTCCGTTATGAGCCACCCATAGACTTAAGTCACTAGCAGAATACACCTCAATAATTAGCACCAGAGGCTTCAAATTTCAATTCAATGTCTTCTGGTGATAGTTTAAAACTAGCTTACATAATCCTCTTCCCATCTGCAAGTTACCTAGAATCAGAGGAAGAATACAGTTGGTTTTTTCCTCCTTTGATTAATACCAAAATAGGTGGAATGCATAACAACTCAATTTGCTTTGTATGGTGATAGAATTAAGCATTTCTGATTCATCACAATGACATCGCCTATTCCCGTAAAGCTTTTAGGAAATCAACTGCATCAGTTAGAAGTAAATTAGCACACCTTCTTGATTGCTTTAACATAGTGGTCATAATTACAGAGAAAAAAAAACCTCCTTTCATGCAAAAGACCTCCATTCTGCAATTGATACAAGGATATCTATTACAAAACTGATTTTGATATGATAAATTTATTTTAGCATAAAGTCATTAGAACAACATAATCACTCTGTCAACCCTCCTCCCTACCCAGGACACCCTGGAGGTTTTCTAATGCCATAGAGTGGCCGTTCCAGAATTTGCACTATCAAATTCATATCATTGCATTCACAATGGTGGAAACTAGAAAAAAAATCCTGCAACTCTGAATAATTACTGCGTTTTCATTGACCCTGAACTAAAAGTGATGTCATTCCCCCCAAAGGAATGGTTAAAATACCGTGCTAAAGTTCAGACCAGCTTTTTAAAACAGCTTTATTATCTTCCTATGTTCATTTTAATTTGAACAAATTAAGATTCTCAAGGGCCGTTTTTCCACTTTGTTTATCCTGAAGGCCACCACTTTCAACATAAAGGCTTATCAGAAAGAGATAATGACATTTTCAGAATCTCCGCAAACCCCCTCCTCTCCGCCCCCCTAAAAAAAGCTAAAAGTTTCTAAGAGACCAGTTGGAATGGCTAAGGCAATTTACTTTCAACCTAGGTTTTCAGATAAGTCAAATAGAAGTATGATAATATTAACCAACTCTACGAGCACTCCAGGGAAATTTTAAACTCATAATTTCTTTTAAAGAGCATCTAATGCCTTCCAAACAACTATTAATTTGTGCGTAAAGATATTTGTACTTAAAATAAAAGCAGCTGGGACTGACCACAGTCCCACCCTCGGGATGCTCACAAATTTAAATGATGGTCTAATCACACAAGCAGCAGCTATTAGCAGACTTGTCAATTATTTAAAACTCTGACTGCTTTGTTGTTCCAAAAAGAGCAACCTTACTCCCAAAGGGCCAGTCAAAAGACTGGTATCATCAAGGTGGTTTAACAAAAAGTTTCATTAGTCAAAATAATTCAACAAATGTAGTAGATCATTTTATCTTACCATGACTGAACAATGAGTCAGCCATCGTATATTCATATTCATCTTCAGCCATAGCATTGAGCATATTTCACCTTATAAATATCAAAGAAGTTTCAAATATAATCCTTGCCCTTAAGGATTTTAAGGTCTGCTAAAACACACACACACACACACACAAAACAAAACAAAACAAAACCAAACCCTGAAATAATCAGCAAATCAAAATGGAATTTTTAGTACTAGTATCTAGTATTTGTCATGTAAATTTTCACTGTCCGACATGGTAGCCACTAGCTACATATGGCAATTAGCCCTTGAAATGTGACCAGTCTGAATTGAAATGTGCTATAAATGTCAAATACACACTTGACTTTGAACACTTACATAAAATAGATAGAATATCTCATTAATAATTTTGTATTGATCACACATTAAAGTGATAATATCTTGGATATAAAATAAAAAACATTAAAATGAATTTCAACTGTTTCTTTTTAGTTTTGTAAATGTACCTAGGTGAAAAATAAGAATTACATGTGTAATTCACATTCAGGGTTATTCTTTTCCTTCTGCTGATAGAGATGGTCAGTACAAGTGAAGTTGGGAATATTCAGGGAGGGGCTGGCCTTTAATGGACCCAGAGCACTTGGACAGGTGGAACTGGGAAGTAGGCATGTTCCAGGTGAGAACTGGAATGTAAAATTCTAGAGGCAGAGAGGACATTGGCCAGGAAGTGCATTTGGGGGTCTGGATACTTAGGTTGAGACCAAGTTTTGGGGTCACACAGAAGGGCACACATATACCCTTTTTCTAACTTCTCCTCTCACTTCTGACACACTTTATAAGCATACTCACTGTAAGAGATACCATAGAGAAGTACAAGGTAAGTTTATAAAACCTTCAGTGAAAAAAGTGAGAAGCTGAGATTCTATCTGCCAAAGGTAACCTTGTATAAATGACTTAGCATTTCTGCCTCTGATTATCTCCCACAGTCCCCTAATATTATGAATTTCTAGTATTTTTCATAATGCCAAGTTATCTATTGACTTCAAGAATTTTCTGCCAAGGGGTGCTTGGAGGGCTCAGTCAGTTAAGTGTCTGCCTTTGGCTCAAGTCATGATCCCGGGGTCCTGGGATAGAGCCCCATGTAGGGCTCCCTGCTCAGCGGGCAGTCTGCTTCTCCCTCTCCCTCTGCTCCTCCCCCCTGCTCATAGTCTCTGTCTCTCACTCACCCTGTCTCTCTCAAATAAATAAATAAAATCTTTACAAAAATAAAAAGAATTTTCTGCCAAGAAGTGCTTGAAGAACATCACATACCAAACAGATTGGTATCACTCTATGGTCATGGTCAGCCAACCTTGAGATCAGCTTCTTAGCCATCAGGTGAAGTTCCCGCTCTCCACAACAGTCAGTCCAAACACTATGCTCTCTTTGGCCATCCTCCCCCATCCTTCCTCATCTCACTGATGGTCTAATCTCCAGTCCCACAGAGACAACCTACAAACTTACAACCAGCAAGACCTTTCTTGCTTCCCTTTCTTGTACACGGGTGAAGGGAGAAGGATCCTTGAATAATGATGCTTCTAGGGACTGAATCTATGCCCTTTTCTTGCTTCAGCCTATGTCCCTCCCTAGACTGGTGGTCCTCAGGCTCACTAAAATGATTTTGAAACACCCCTCTAACACTTTCAAGTTGACATCCAAAAATTACCATATAACTTCATATAGGATATCATTGGCAAAGGATATAATTCCCTCCATTTTGTAAATTCTGTAACAACATTTAAAAATATAAGCATTACTTCATTCTTTTAAACATGTCCAACGTTTAAAACGCATAAAATCACTATAGGGATTTCATTCCCACCTTCATCTAATTAAAAAACAATACACGAATAAGCTCTTCTTTAACATTAGAAAATATTACATCATTCCTTTTTCTCTTGGAACTCATAAATCTGTTCTACTTCTCCAACAAAATTTCAACCCAATGTAATATATTTTATGCTTGGAAGTCTTTTATTGATCACCTTATCCTACATCTCTGAAAAAAAATATGTCGATAAATTTTATTTTTTTTAATCGCCTGGGACCATACGTTTCTAAGTGATAACATTTTTCTTCTGGATTGAGTTCTCATTAAATTACCATCATATCCAATTGATAAACACAATGTAACATATTTTGTATTTGACAGATATTTATTAATTATATAAAACAGAATTTAGATGGAACTGTTAATTAATTAAGGTGGTTTTTACTTTTTCGATTAATTTGTGGGTCCATGGATAATATAACATATTGCCAGAATGGAACAATGTTCTGCATCAGGTTTACTCCTGTTTTTAATTTTTTGTGCCTAAAACATTTCCTACATACTAGGTAGATAGAAATGGAAAGAGTTTTATTATAGGAACATCACTCAATTATTTAACTCCTTCTGATTGTATGCTAAAAATCAAATAGTAATCTAGAATCACATAGTATTTTTAACGATCTATTAGCTGACAGTTCTATTAAGCATTCTTTTCATTTCATAGAATACAAAAGAAAGAAAAGGAAGGAAGGAAGAGAAAGAAGAAAGAAGGAAGGAAGGAAGGAAGGAAGGAAGGAAGGGAGGGAGGGAGGGAGGGAGGGAGGGAGGGAGAGAGAGAGAGAGAGAGAGAGAGAGAAAGAAAGAAAGAAAGAAAGAAAGAAAGAAAGAAAGAAAGAAAGAAAGAAAGAAAGAAAGAGAGAAGAAAAGAAAAGAAAAGAAAAGAAAAAAAGAAAAGAAAAGAAAAGAGAAGATACCTGAGTTACAAAAGGATATATTACCCATTTGGGTCATGCATTTTCTCTGTATAAATGTTATTGTTTTGTGTGGGGCCCACAAAGGCACCATGTCAAGTAGGACTAAATTGCAGGTCTGCCCTTCTTTTGCCAATGGGAAAAGAACTCTGTGAAAGGAAAGGTGGGGAAGAAGAATCTACTTGACCACAGAAGGATCCTCAGGAGTACTGATCTTAGAAAGACAACATACGAAAGTTGAGAGCCTAGCAGTTGGATTTCTTTAAAATTATTTGTGTGCCCACATAAACCTTGGAGTCTTTATGTATCCCCAGAAGTACAGGTACATCAATTTGAAGACCACGGCTATAGGACTTTCACTGATTCCCATGACATCAATTACCAAATGTCTAAGTGCTGATAACTCTCTAATATATATCAGGTCAGTCCACTCTCCTAAGACTCAAAACCACCTATCTACCAACCTAGTGGGCATCCTTACTCAAACATTTCCTGAATCCATCTATTTTTCTCTACCCCCTGCCGTGGCCCATACTTTCTTGCCTGCAATGCCATTTTAACAACCTCATTCACTCATCTCCCTGTACCCCAGTCTTATTTCCTTCCCACCCATTCTCCACAGTACAGAGAGTGGTTAAAAGGATAAAATAAAATTGGATCATGTTCTGAATCTCCTTAAAATCTTTAGTGGTGTCCCAGCATTTAGAATAAAGTACAAACTCTGTATTATGACTCACAAGGCAATCCAAATCTGGTCTCAGCCCTTCTCCTGGACACATCTCTGCCACTTTTCTTAACACAATAAGCTCCAGCCATTCTGGGCTTTCTTCCATTTTTCAGAGGCTCCTACATACATATATGCTTTTTCCTCTGCCCCCTTTGCCTACTTTCTTCTTAAATGAGAGGATTAGTTTAACTGTTCTTACCTCTAGGAAGCCTTCCCCGATCCCCAAATTAGGTTAGGACCTCACAGATAAATGCTCCTGTGGTACTCTTAATTCCTCTATCACAGGACATATCCTGTGTCACTGGAGCAACCTGTTTAATGTTTCATTTGACCTTGAGACTATCAACTTTGTACTGCCAGGACCATATATATCTTATATACATAGTACTGAACTTGAAATATTATAAATGATACATAAACGAATAGTTGCTGTTTAAGAAAACATTCTTATTAATACATAATCATAATTTTATTATCAGTATATTTATCATTCTCTAACACAAAATTTGTTTGAAATATATCATTCTCCATTATCACTTGAAAGCAAGTTCAGAGTTCCTTCCTGATGACTCATAAAAGCATCAAATACTCCAAAGCAACTAAATATAGAGACCTAAGCACCAAGAGTTTGCTTGTCTATTGTGTTAAAGGTGCTCTTAGGGAAAAAGCCAGCTCTTATGAAAGGACACTGTAGCTTTTACCAGCATTCCAATTAGATAGAATCATGTCAGTCATCAACAGGAACCCAGGTAGGAGTTATGTTAATTTTAAGGGTCTCATTCCCCGGAGGTTCTGAAGAGGTTTAAAATAGAAGTTATTAATTTCTGACAAATTTCTGCATACCATATTTGTGTTTGCCTTGCTTCTTATATATAAACTCTTTGTGTGATAACATTCATTATTTTTATCTGCCTGCTCACAGTAATTGACTATTAAGTATTTCAAATTTCTTTTGTACAGTAAAAATTAGCAAAAACAAATGTATAATTGTCTTTAATAAAACAAATGAGTGCATTGCAAAAAGTACTGTACTTGCTATGAACCCAGTTAAATTGTATTCTCTAAAAGTGTTTGCCTTATTAAGCCACCCATTACAATTGCCTTTATAGATAGCATCTTTCATATAAAGTAGTGCAATATGATAAGCCAATTGCTGTTAAATGATTGATTTCATCTGTGTAGCCAGATGAAGAGATGTCTTTCATATCAACACTCTAAAGCATAAGACAATCACCAAGGGAATTCTTCAATAATCAATAAGCATCAGTCATGAAAATAATTAAACTTCCTATTAACCATTTCCATGGTCTGCATTCATGTACTTACTAGTACGAATATAAATACTGAGGACCCATTATCTGCACACTTTCTCAGCTTTATTATCTCCGGGGTTTCTACTCTGTATTCCATCCTGAGTACTTTCATAAATTCTACTTTTGAGGCAGGTTGCCTGAAGAGATTTTTTTAAGTAGAAGATCTCCTACAAAATGTAGAGAATCCTGAGCTCCTAGCATTCTTTCCTCAGATCGTTCCACTGTCCTATAACCTCATTCCCACAAAGATATAATCATTTTGTCATTTTTCAAGTTCTAAACCTTGCTGTTGGATTTCCCATTTCCCTATACTGTGCTGCCAATCCTTCCCACTTGTCCTGTGTCACCCAGGCACCACGATAATCATCTTTCAACCCAGGTCATTTTTATACTTTCTCTTCACATCAGCATCAAACAAAATCAACACTCGGCAAATATTCATCTGTTTGTTCATTTCACAGATATCTATTGAAAACACGCTCTCTACGATGCATAAGCACTGTGCTAGGTACTGGGGTAAAACAGTGATCAGAGACTTGAACTTTGACTTCAGGGGCCTCCAACCTAGCTGAGGAAATGCAATAAACATATAAATATACATAATTTGAGATCATAAATGTTGTAAAGAAAACTAAAATGGTTCTGTGCTAGAGATTAGTGATGGAGAGAAGATCTCCTCTTATCATAAGGTTGAGGAAACCTCTTGGAATTAACTACATTTAATCTGGAAACCTAAAGAATGGCACCTCAGTAGCAAAGGGGAGAGAGGCACAAATGCAATGATAGACAAAAGAGCCTTGTAGGCAACTCTTCACCACAGAGAACTGGTGGTTGCCAGAGGGGAAGTGAGTGGGAGATGGGTGAAATAGGCAATGGGGATTAAAAGTACCCTTATCATGATGAGCACTGAGTAATACATAGAATTGTTGAACCACTATATTGTACACCTGAAACTAATGTAACACAGTATGTTAATTATACTGGAACTAAATTTTTAAACAATAAAAATAAAAAGCAAATTCCAAAAAAGAGCCTTGTGAATTGTCGTAAGGAACCCATAGAGCATCTAAGTGGCAAAATCAGATTTAACTTAAAAAAAGAAGGCACTTTTGGCTGACGAGTGGATGGAAGGTGGAAAGACTGGAGAAGGGAAACTGAGGAGGCTATAGCAGTTGTCCAAGTAAGGGGCCATGTGGTGTTGCTTAGGATGTTGATGATAAAAATGGACAGTAGGAGAAGGTTTTGAGATCTAATGATTTTGGTGGTAAATTGGATGTGAGAAGTGAAAGGGATGAATTAAGGCTAACTCCCAGTGTCCTTTTTCAAACAACTGAGAAGATGGTGGTAGTCTTCACTGACATGGGGAAGAATAAAACAGGAAGAGATGTGGAGGATGGAATCCAAGTTTCAATTTTTGGAAATAAGCTTGATAAGCCTATAAGACAATCAACTGGAGGTATCAACATGGCAGTTGGAGACCACATGAGATTCATGGGTAGAGAGTAAGACCTATTTAGAGAGACAGTGTGGGGTTGGGGCAAGGTTCAGATTTAGTTGACAGGAATACCAAGATTCTGAGGCAGAGAAATGAAAAACTATGAAGTGAGATAAGAATAAACCAGGAGAGTCTGAGGTTGAAGAAGTCAAAATGAGATGTTTCAAGAAAGAGTGATCAGGGTGCCTGGGTGGCTCAGTCGGTTAAGCATCTGACTCTTGATTTCAGCTCAGGTCATGATCTCAGGGTCCTGGGATCAAGCCCTGCCTTGATCAGCGGGGAGTCTGCTTGGATTCTGTCTCTCCCTCTGCCCCCCCCCACCAAATAAATATAAATAAATAAATATTTTTGAAAAAACAAAAAGGAGTGGCCAAGTGAGTCTAGTGCTGAGTGAAGTCTGAAAACAAAAAGAACAAAGATGTGACCAGTGAATTAGACCAAGTGAAGGTCATTTGTGGCCTTAATAAGAGCAGTTACAACTGAATGTTGGGGTGAAAAACAGCATCAGAAGGAAAGCATTAGCATTTCCTTCTGATTTCAAGGAGGGGAATTACTAAAACAGGAAAGGAGCAAATGTTAGAAATACAGGCCAGAGCTGGTAAGTTTGTTTTTACACCCTGATCTGGTAGTGAGGAAGAGATCAGTGATCCAGGGAGAAGGGAAGGGGTAAGTGAGAGAAGGAAGTCCTGCAGAAGGCAGAAAGTAGGATGGAATCGAGAACGGGCTTGGTTGGAGGAGGAAGGATATTTCCCCAGTTGTACTAAGAGGGAAGAATAATAATGCAAGTGGGTTTACAGATTTGGTAATGAGAAGACAAATAATATCTTCCTGATGGTTTCCATCCTCTCAGTGACAAAAGAAAGGTCACCAGCTACTAGAGAGGTAGGAAGAAGAGGTCTGAGTGATTTGAGGAGAGCAGATGACAGGAAATAGTCATTACAGGAGGTGGAAAAGTGAGTCTACTGGGGAAATATGGTGGGATCGCAATTTTTAGGTTTGTGATCATGCATTTAAAATTAAACCAGGCAGCCTTCTTGTATGTGTTGTTTTTTTTCTAGGAATATTCAGCTGCTTGGGTGCTGGCAAAGAAACAGTAAAGGACAAATTCAGTGTCAGAGTTTTTCTAGAAATAAATAACAGAAGAAGAAAGGTAAGAGAGTTGAATATTTTAATGGAGCTACTATACTAGACAACCATGGACTCCCAGCTGAGAAAAATGAAAATGAGAAAAATGAAGAGAGGGTGCTGGAGGTGATGAATGAACAGTGGGAATGGTTTGGGAGGAGGGGAAAGTAGAAAAGATGATTGTTTGAGAAGGTAGAGGAACAAAGCTGGAAGAGTGGATGGGTGTTATCACCCCTGAGAGGAGACTAATGACAGGGTTCAGGGAAGGGACTAACACTATGCACTAGGGGCTAAAATCTTCAATGAATGAAGAAAGATGACCAGAAGATCAGCAGATGACCTTGGGATTTGAGGGTGAAGGTGCTATAACTATTTGATGTAACACTCAAAGGGTTTTTGATGTAGGGAGGAATTGGTCTGAAAAGATTAAGAGCGAACAAGGGGAAAAACAACCGTGCCTCTCCATAGTTTTATAATTTATTTCCTACATTTTTTTTTTTTTTTTTAGTCTTTTGGATAGAAACAATTTATCTGCCATGAAGGATGATCCCATCTTACTCCTGCTGGAACCAGTACGTGGCCTTCTCTTTCCTGACTCTGTGTTTGGCCCCAAAGCAGCCTGTCCTACATTTGAGGCACTCAGGCTTTAAGTGGAAAAAAGTTCTGCTTGATGGGACTAGAAAGAAGCCTACCTTCAAACACCAGTTGACTGCCTACTCTACCTAGTACAAATCCCTGTTATCTTGCAGCTCGATCACAGGACCTCTTATAAGCCAGATTTCCAGATAGTCCTCTAATATACATTTTTCTATAAGTAACCATAAGTAATGAGAGACTATCCAGTATCTACCCATACATTCAGACATATACATTTTCCCATATTGTACAACTACCTGTGAAACTGCTTATTTTCCACTTAGCAATGTATCATAAAGATTTTCCAATATTAGATATTCTTCCTCAACATGATCTTAATAAATGCATCTTATGACATCGATAAATCAACTGAGACTTATTTAAGCAATGTGCTATTGTTCTAGGTCTAGGTGGTTTCCAAATTTGGGGTATTATAAAAAATGCTAGAGTGAACATCCATAGGCATAAATCTTTGAAGAATCTCTAATTATTATTACCTATAATAAGTGCCTTGAAGTACTATTATTTAGTCACAGGAAGTGGATCATCTTAAGGTTTTTGAGATATATCATCCAATTATCTTCCAAAAAATGTTTGTATAAGTAGCACTAAAGATTTCCCTCGGACTTTGCCAAGGTTGGGTATAGTCTCTGTTTCCTTTCTTTCTGCCCTTTTAATAGATGATAAAATGAGGACCCAAAAGAAAAGGTCTTGTTCAGACCTTTCCAGAACCTGGATGTGCTGATGTGCCAAGGTGCACCTGTTCCAACATGCAACAAGAAACATTCACTGCACACGCTTTCCCTAAGATGCCTTTCTTTCTGCTCCTGTATTCTGAATGCTGATTATCTTCCCTGCTCTCATTTGACCATGTCAATCCTTTACACAGAATTTCCCCCAAGCTCCCTAGATTAAATTTAAATTCCTTCACAATTTTTACTTCCTATTTACAGACTTGCTCAGACCCCATCCCTAACCTCCTAGAACCAAGTCATTATCAGCTTGCTTCCCAGCCTCTCCTAAGCCTTCACTCCTATCAAATTTAATTTCTGGATTAGAGCTTCCAGGCAAATACAAATTGCTATCATTTCATATTTTTCTACTGTGTTTCATTATCTCTTATTATTTTCCCAATTTCCTACTGTGTTTTCCCTCTTCCTCATAACTGGTTTCATTTTGATTTATTAGGTATCTTTTCCAGTCTTCATCACTGTATCTCTTTCCATTTCAGATTTATATTGCTGGAGCTCTTCAAACTATAGTTTCTTTCTTAGGTATTTCAAACTCTCTATAATAAAATGAATGCTCTGTATTTGTCAAGTTCAAAATTACATTTCCCACTGGCTATTGCTTTCAATAGGACAGTAACAGTTACTACACAAAACTAAAGGAATAAAAGAACAAAAAAACCAATATTGCAATATTGTAATATCCTATCCATTCTGATAGACATGACAAGTCTTTTTGCATGTGCTATGTTATATAGCTTCAAAAGGAAAAGGGCCTTTTTCTGGATGGAAATTCTACTCTTGGTAGCCTGATAGTGGTCCCACTTAGGGAAGGAAGTTAGAACTCCTTTCTACTGTAATTTTCTGTTTTCTAATTTGTAGGAAACAAATATTTCCACACAATTAGAGGAAAATACATTATCTAAAAAAAGTCCAATGTTTTAATAAGGGAAAAGAGATAATATCAATCAAGCAATTGTTCTGCACTGTCATTCAAAAAGAATGCATAACATGCTTATCAAAATTATGGAATGAATCCCTTAACATCTTATTTGGTATGCATAAAATAAGCAGACCTTTTTTTGGCTGACAAGACCACACAAAGTATGAAAGATACTGAGCCTAAATCCCCAACACATTCTCCCCAGGAACAGGTTTGCCCATAGCCTTGTAAAAACCTCTTTTACCCAAGCCTCAGCCAGAACCCAAGACTGGTCAACAGTATCTCTGCCCTTCTCCTTGTTCTCATCTTTCAGCACTGCCCAAGGGGGATCACCTTAGGTACCAACCATTTTCTCCCATTGTTATTCCTTCCTCCCAGCCCCTTCTACAGCCAATCCCCTCCAATTCCATTCTCTGGGCTCGCTGGAAACAGCCCTGCCAGTCCCCATTTTCCCCCCAACTCTACCCCTGTATTCTCAAGCTCTTCTCAGAATGCTCAGATTCAAGGGCACCTGCGTGGCTCAGTCAGTTAAGCAGCCAACTCTCGATTTTGGCTCAGGTCATGATCTCTGGGTCCTGGGATCAAGCCCCACAATGGGCTCTGTGCTCAGCAGGGAGTCTGTTTGAGATTCTCTCTCTCCCTCTCCCTCGGCCCCTGCCCACCCCCTGCTCGCACACACTCTCTCTCAAATAAATAAATAAATCTTTTTAAAAAATGCAAAAATTCTCAGATTCTTCCCTACCCTATCTAGATCCTGATTTTCTAAGGATTCATTTTCTACTTGTAGCCCTCTCTCGAGGAAACTGCTCACCCTCACACACTCCATACACAAGCATTCTTGCATAGCATTTTGTCTGCATTTCTAAACCATTACTTTTCCACTCTTTATCACATTTCTCAGAGGCTCATGGCATCAGCCTATCACATCATCAACCTCTTCCTTACCTGGAGATTATGATCCTATAATCACTCCAACAATGGAGGCAGGCTTTGGCATCTGTCTTTCTCCTGTCCTCAAGTCTACATCCATCTGAATACTCTTCGCAACCAGCTCCAACAGCCACGGTCATCTCCCGCTCTACCTGACCTCCATCATCAGACTATGAACTCACTCTCTCGGAACACAACCTCCTGACATTCTGTTTTCTCACCCTTACACCTTAAACCTCCCTCCCCAGACCATGAGCTCTACCTTTTTCCAAATCAGTATTAGATCAACATGACATACTTCTTAGAGAGTCCTACCACACCCCTTTGGTCCAACTATCCATGTTCACCCCACTTACACCCAAGAAAACAAACACTGCTGGAAACAGCACACAATCATTCATTCTGGTATCATCAATGTTTTGATTTCCAACTTCAGGGGAGAAAACAGCTTTTATTTGCCCTTTATAATGGGCCAAGGGGCTAAGGCTAGCTTCAGGAGTCCTTAACCCCCCTTTCTGTATCAGCACTCTTCATCAAAGTCTTTCCCCCATGTAAACACACAATTTAATTAAAAACAGTGAGTATATGCAACAGCTTCTAGAAAATGCCCTGGTGTCTTGCTACTCAAAGTTTGGTGATATGACATGTGACATCAGCATCACCTGGGATTTACCAGCTTGTTAGAAATTCAGGATATGAAGCCCCACCCCAGACCTAATGAATCAAAATCTCCATATTAACAAGAACCCAAAATGATGGACAAGTACATTAAAGGTTGAGAAGCACAGCCCAGGCCCCACCTGCCCTTTTGTCCAATTCCCCCGCAACAACACACACACGCGCACACACACACGTACACGCTATATAGAAGCTATAGGAGCTTCACTGGACAGTACCCTATCCACTCTCCTAATTGGCTACTTCCACCTTTTTCTTTACACCTCTTTTTCCACTTCACCTGAAGTAGGGAGTCTTATTTCTTCCTTTATAGACAAGAGGTAGGTCATGAGGTGGGAGCTCCCTCAGCTTCTTCATCTTCAACCCCTAAGTCTGTCAATCTCCACAAGTATCTTCATCTCTTGCTGTTCATGTTGGATTCCCCTCCTATCCAAGGCAAGCCCTCCTCTCCCTCCTAATCCCTTCAGCATCTTGCTCCAGGAATTTTCCCCTTCCTCTGCATTGTCAAGAACCTATCGGTCTTCACTCTGATGGGCTCCACTGTCTCAGCCTATAAACATGCTCAGATACTGCCTACCTTTTACAAAGCTTCTCATGACAAGCTCTACTTTGTCATTCTCTTTAATTCTGTTTCTTAGAAGACACCTATATTCATGCCTCCATTCCTCTGTCCCTGCCCCATCTTCCCTTGGCTTCCCTGTAGCTCCTCTGCTCTTCCCTGGATGTTGGCCTCCAGCAAAGTTCTTTCCTTGGACCTCATCTTCTACATGACTCAC
Organism: Eumetopias jubatus; assembly: GCF_037043125.1. NCBI lineage: Eukaryota > Metazoa > Chordata > Mammalia > Carnivora > Otariidae > Eumetopias > Eumetopias jubatus. The sequence goes on along the minus strand of NW_028274809.1, from coordinate 180,155,491 downwards.
CCTCCCTGCACATTTTCTCAGGTCTAAATGCTTCAACTATAACTTCATGTTGATTGATTCCCAAAGTGTGCATCTCCAGACTCATATTTCACCCAGAGGGCTGGACAATTACACTTGGACAATTACAATTACACATGAAACGTCTCCAAAAACTGAATTTTGCTTTCCCACCAAATCAATTCACTGATCCAGATCTGACGGGGTATTGATGAGCACATCATCTATCCAGTTTCCAAACCAGTACTTTGTAAGTTTTCTAAGACTCTCCCATACCCTCCTGCTACCCTATTCATTCTCATTCCCACAGTCTATTTAACTTTGTATCACTTCATATGGGTTAAGACAATGGATTCTTAACTGGTCTCCCTGCTTTAGCCTGATACCCACTCCAGTCCATCTTCTACACTGTGCCCAAATAGATGACCAACATGGTCATATCCCTACTCCACTCAGAATCCTTCAACAACTCACTATTACTCATAGGGTAAAGCTCAAACTCCTTAACGTGACCTGAAAGACCTTTCAAAATCCTAAGCTCTGATACCTTCTTAGACTCTTTTCCTGCCAACCCAACATGTTCTTCTCATGCTCTAGCCATGTTGAGTGACTTGTATTTCCTGAACATACCTTATGATTTCCCAACTCTGCCCCTGCTGCAGAGACTGTTCTCTCCCACCTTGTTCATTTGTACTCATCCTTTGAGATCAGCCCAAATGTTGCCCCCTCTATGAATCATTTCCATTCCCAAGCCCCCAGGCAGAAGTAAGCACCTCTCCTGTGTTCCCCCTTGCAAATTTTATGTTCCTTTATTTCAGTACTTATCATTCCAATGTACTAAGAGCCTAAAATGGGGTCTCCCCTTGAGACGATGATCCCTTAGAAAGCTGTGATTATGTTCTATTCTATTATTTGTATTTCCAGTACCCAGCTGTTATGCACTGAAATGTGCCCCCCCCAAATTCATATGTTGAATGAAGCCCTAGCCCCCAATGTGATGGTATTTGGAAATGGGGTCCTTGGGAGGTAATTAGATGTAGATAAGGTCATAGGGTGGGGCCCTCATGATGGGATTAATGATCTTATTAGAAGGGACACCAGATATCTCTCTCTCTCTCCCCCTCTCTTTGCCATGTGAGGATACTAAGAAGATGATTGTCTGCAAGTCAAGAAAAGGCCTCTCACCAGAAACTGAATCTGCCAGCACTTTGATCTTGGCCTCCAGAGCTATGAGAAATAAGTTCATCCCTCCCTCTCCCCGGGTCCCTCTTCCTTCTCTCTGGGCTAGCTAGGGAACTAGTATGGTTTAGGTTTTAGCATTTAATTACAATCTGGTTTCTAATACTGATGTCTTTATGCAGTTGACTTTTTCTCCATCTGAATGAAAAACTCCTGAAGGCAGAGACAACACTTAATATTTTCTGTGTGTCTACTCTAACACTAAACACAGCACTAATTACATAGCCCAGAATTTCATGAAATGCATTAGATGGGGATTAGCAAACTGTGGCCCACTGGCCAAAACCAGCCCACTGCTTATTCTTCTATGGCCCTGGAGCTAAGAATATTTTTTACATTTCTAATTGGTTGCAAAAGAAAAAAAGAGAAAAGAAGAAGAATATTCATGGCATGAGGAAATTATGTTAAATTCAAATTTCAGCCTCTATACAGTTACGTGGAAACACAGCCACACTTATTCTTGTGTGCATTGTCTGTGGCTGCTTCCACATCCCAACTGCAATGTAGTAGTTGCAATGGAGACCATATGGCCCACAAAGCTGGAAATACTTACTATTCAATCCTTTACAGAAAGTTGGCTGATAAATTGAAGCAACTGAATGAAGTTCACAGAGACTATTGAAATATTCACCTAAAATACCTCCCCGCCAAGAAGAGAAAGAAAAAAAAAAAAACACACTTAAAAATGAGTAGGTAGAAAAAAATGAAGAAGAAAATCACAAGTCTTCTGTTGGAGAACCCAATTTCAGAGCCGTCCATGGCATAATCTGATAATAAGAGATCACAAAGTATCGCTAATCCAGGAGAGAAGGTCATGTCCCTGTATCATTTTGCACTGACAGTCTCTCTAGACACAAAGCAATACACAGTGCAGGCATCCTGCACACTCTTTACCTAGACCATCTCCACCGAAATTAATGTAAGAAGACATAAAAGAGCCTCGTTTCCAGCAGTTTAAACCCATGTTGTGCAGAAGGAATATGAATCATGGATTGGAAACAATGAGGCTTCTTGTCTAATTAATCATTTTTATGCACTTGTCTCTCACTACGGGATAGGGATCAGTAAAAAACGACCTAAAAGAGCTGAGACTTCCACAGCTGCCTCGCCTCCTGCAACACTGTGAGCAGATGAAAGCTGAAGCCAGTGGTGTCACAACACAGAGCTATTTTGATGAAATGATGAGAGATGCAAAACTTGGGAGACTTGACTAAGTGAATAAAGCGCCGCCTTTACCTCACTGTAACATCTGTACTTGCGCCCCCCTGGCCCTACAGGTGCCAATGCATTAACTCCATTGGCTTCCTACCTGAGATCTCAGCTTAATTAGGACCGTTTATCAAAATGACACCTGTTTTAGAGGCCGGATCAAATTGATTACTGTTGTTCTGCTGGATCTCCACAAACACTGTTAAGTGCCTATTTTTAGAGCAAAAGATGGGTAAATAGTTATCCCCAAGATGGTAGTAAATATAGTAGGTTGATGAGAAGGGACATATCTCCTATGTTAAGAACAACCACGCTGAAAAAGTCAGACCATATTTTGACTTTTGCACGGGACACACAAAAGATGGAATCCTGCAAAATCAATGTTTTAGGGCTTACTCTTTCAAAGAGGTTGGCTAAAAGTAGTTCTAGCTCATCAAGATAGAGTGACTACTCCCAACAACCATGGATTTAACTGGGCACAATTTTCAATACCATAAATATATTTATGCAGAACACTAACTCGATAAAAGTCACCATGGAGCATCATGAAGCTCCTGATGGTCTAAGGATCAGCAGACTGATGTGGATGATGTCAGATGAGCTGGCCCCTATCAATAACATCCACCACTAAAATGCTTTGCCTGTAATGTAACTGACAAAAATATCCTCTCATATCTTGGTTTAACATTTCATTTTACCGTATGTAAGTGCCATTTACGTGCATTCACACCAAGGCCTCTAACCTAGATTAAGGCCTCCAAGGACATAACCGTGCCATTATATTTTGTTAAACAGAAAAACATTACACTATACATGACAGAGCTTATAACTACAGAGTGTGTTGTCCCATTTAAATGGTTTGTGTTTAAAAGAGAGTTCACATTTTTTTGACAAAAATATAAACAACAGCAAAGACAAGACAAAAGACCACGTCGGGTCTTAATTTCCCCATCTAAATCCTGAAACTGTTCAAGGTATTTCTCCTTTGAAATATATATAAATCCTGCTATTAGTTATTTTTATTTATTTTTATTTTTTTATTATGTTAGTCATCATACATTACGTCATTAGTTTTTGGTGTGGTGTTCCATGATTCATTGTTTGCATATAACACCCAGTGCTCCTCACAACATGTGCCCTCCTTAATACCCATCACCCTGTTACCCCCTCCCCCCACCCTCCTCCCCTCTGAAACCGTCAGATTGTTTCTCAGGGTCCATCGTCTCTCGTGGTTCGTCTCTCCCTCCGATTTCCCCCCCTTCATTTTTTCCCTTCCTTCTCCTGATGTCCTCTGTGCTATTCCTTACGTTCCACAAATAAGTGGAACCATATGATAGTTATTTTTAAATGCTCTAAATCTTTAAGTTAGTCTATCAAACCATTTTTAAGAGCACTATGCCCTCTCCAAAGCTCGTCATTCTACACTAAAGGGACACTTCTGGCCATATCTTTGCTTAGTTCTGCCCCCTACGACTGAGGGAAGTACAGAGGCCCAGAGACGCAATTCAAAAAGCACTTATTTACCAAAGATTAGCTAGGTCACGGCAAGACCATAAACCAAATTTCCTACCATATTGCCCAGGACTCACCATAATAAATGATTCCATGCTTATAATCCACTTTTCTACAAAGTCTCCTTGCTCTTCTAGGCTTCTCTTTTATTTTTCCCCTGGTTGAAGTACATTTTTCTCTTCTTCCTTAAACCTGAAGATACTTAGTAATCATCAATTTTAGTTGATAGCAAAGAGAAAATACATACATGAAAACCAAAAAATCTGGGTAAACAGCAGTGCCAGAGAAAGAGACCATAGGAAAGAAAAGTAGCAAACTGGTTGTAAACTGATCACTTATTAAAAACAGGGAAGTAGAAAAATTATATATAATAAAAAATAATAAAAACAGGAAATTATAGTTATTAAAACGGAATGTTATACCAGGTACATCCTGATGCAGGTAGGGATGGATATACAAGAACTTTAAGATACACTGCTTTGCCTTTTCCAGTATAGTCCCTTCCATTAAAAAAATAAAAGAGGGACACATTCAGTGTAATTATCTAAAATAATCCCATCTATGCAGTGAAAAAAAATATTTTAAAGTATGATGTTTATTTCCAGTAAAAATGTTCCACTTTGGGAAGAAACATGACTCAGAATATTGAAGTCTGCTCTTTCTTAATTTATGGGCTTCGGAAATTATTTGACAATTCATGAAGAGGTTTCCAAAAGGAATATTCCCAGAATAACTCATTGTTTGCACCTCCTAGCGTAGGCGATCTGTAATAACACCAGCATTTCTACACACTTATGTCCCCTGGATAACTTAATTAGGCCAAACTCAGTTTGATGCACATTTACTTCTCAAATGGTCAGGCATATGGGTATACCTGTCAGGTATAGACGACCAATTAAGTCTATTGTCTACAAAGGATGTCTGTGATTAAAATTTACATTTTAAGCTACCAAAATACTATGATGCTTGGAGGAAATGTTTTATTCTTAGTGACTCCCTCAATTGCCAACTTACAAGCTAATATATTGCTGTGCATAAACCAAGCATTCAACTTCAGAATAATTCAATTACCCTTTGGAAAAATTAAACACGCTCTCAGTAACAATGCAAACATGCTGCCCTTAAACAAACATAAAAGTCTGCCCAAATTATTTAAGAACAGCCTACAAGAAATCTAAGTAATGGATGATGGAGAGGACATTCATTTTAAGAGACTGTAAGATTCTTACCAAAAGAAACTCGTACAAAGATCTCTGGTCGAGGGAATCAGGAAACAATTAGCTGGCCTGTAAACTTGGGCCAAGCACTGACTTTCTTCTCTAACCCTATACTCACCTATCCTAAAACAAAGATAATTCATATTCTGTCTAGAACACAGGACTATGAATATATATATAAAAATGCAAGGCTGTTTTGTTAATTTCTAATAGGTGCCAAACTCCTAATCTCAAATTCATTCTCATGTTAGAATTTGGTGCAAGCTTGAAGATTTTATCTTCCCTGTCCAAACCAGCAGTGCTCACAGTGATAGGGCTCTGGAGTCCCATTTGCAATCATTAGCCTTAAGAACCACAGAATAACTGAAAGCGCCATAGAGGCTAATATTCTAACATAGAAATTAGAACATCTTAAAAACCCATAGGTAACATGCAAAAGGAGTTATGTGTGTCACTAGGATGGACAACTTGCTGCTACAGGGCTGAGTCATGCCCATATATATTCAGTTAATTTGCGCTCTGCTAAGGGAAAAGAGGAGAGGGGGGAGGAGAGGAGAGGGGAAAGGAAGAGATGGGGGAAGGGGTAGGATGCAGAAGAGAGAGGCGGCAAGGGAAGAATGGAAGTAATTGGAATATTCTGTTTGAGCTTCTGTAAAGAACTAGCTTCCGTCTGAAAGCAATTGCCATAGTTTAGAGGGAGAAATTGGAGTTTCTCAACTAGATATCCAAGGATAGCCTTTTTGACCTTTAATGGTAGCAACTATTAGGGTCAGTTTTGTAGTTATTGCCAAAAACTGTAGTGTATATGTTATTGCAACATCTAAGCAATTTTCTTCTTTCTCTTACCCTCCCCAAGTTAGACACAAATCAAGGAATAACCTAAAAAATGAAAAACAGAAAGGTTTTTTTCCCCTGCATCTATTCCAGAAAGAACTTCCAAGGGGTTATTTTGTGTCACCACAAAGTATAGGTAATCTGTTCCCAACGCAATTGCTCTGGTCCCATCCATGAATGTCAGTACTAGAAATGATTCTTGGGTTCAGGCCCAGACTGGGACATTGGAAAGATACTCTGTGTACCTCAACCCTGCCAACACCAATGTGGAAATTAGCTGAATGCCATTAATGGCGGGTTTGAGCAACTGTGGGGGCAACCATATTGCAAAGGGCATTGGAAGAGGTTGTCTTGCTCTAGTGTTGGAGGCTGTGCTGTCAGTGTAACAAGAATGCCTACGTGTTATCACCCCAGCAACGGGCCATTTGCTAAATAGCCACTATCACATATCCTACTGCAAAATAAGGGTGACTCATTATCCTACCCATCTCTACGTCCCTCCTCCAACTTTGCTCCTGACTGATCCATTCTTGTCCTGATTGGATTACACAACTGACATACTAATACTGAAAATTCAAAGCAGAAAATAAAATACTACTTTTTCTGCTTTGATGAAATAAAATATTCTAAAACAAGCATGGTTACTTAGCCCACAAATTCATCTTACAAATCATCAACAAATACTAGGACATAGTACATGGCTATACTCCATTCCTTTTTTTTTTTTTTTAAGATTTTTATTTATTTATTTGACAGAGAGAGACACAGCGAGAGAGGGAACACAAGCAGGGGGAGTGTGGGAGAGGGAGAAGCAGGCTTCCCGCCGAGCAGGGAGCCCGATGCGGGGCTCGATCCCAGGACCCTGGGACCATGACCTGAGCTGAAGGTAGACGCTTAATGACTGAGCCACCCAGGCTCCCCGGCTATACTCCATTTCTAAACCAAAACACATAACATCTTCAGTTTTGCAGTTTCCAGATATAACAGTGCAACGAAGTTCCTGGTTTGACATCTTTTACCAAGTTGATATCCATAAATGCCACTGGAATACACATACACAAGCTGCAAGAAGAGTCATCCCCTCCATAAAAAAAAAAAAAAGGAAAAGAAGCTTATCCTTAAAATGTGTGAGCTAAAACATGCTTTCAGATAAATGAAAAATTAGTTTATAAGAAAAAAGGAATGGAAATCTAAGAAATTAATGGCTTAGTGATCCCAAGTGTTAACTCCCTGTTTATTCCTCTAAAATTCACTAACACACACACAATAATTCTCTGTAAATATGTTTATTTTTGATTATTCCATTACTGATTCGGCTATTGGAGCAACTACTAGTTGTTAGGCCTGAATAATATGCTCCTGTTTAAAGGGTAGTGCTCAAGAAGCAAAATCCTTCAAGAACCAGGTAGAGCAACTAAGCCCATTTACCTGGTATGAGTTCAGTGGGCAATTTTCATTAAAGAAAGTTAGGGACTCATGTTAGCTTTCACTGATCTTGTTAGCTCCTTGCTTGGAAATTGACCTTGCAATTTTGCCTCTGGTTTTCTCTGAGCTTTACTACATTCTTGAATTTCCTCTGTGATTAATCTTCAGCCTAGGGAAAATGAAGGTGATGTGGACCCATAAGAAATGTTTCTCATCACCTTTCCACACAGACATCTGTAGCATCTTCTCAGGCCTGGAAATTATTAAAGTCCATTTCAAGGCCTTAACTTTTGCTGGCTTATATGATTTGTACCTTTTTAGAAAGGAAATCATTGTATTCCCTGTTACATCATAAAGTGGCTAGGAGGAAAATCATATTTACTCCAGCATCTCTAGATTGTCTTATGAAGTTAAAAAAAAATAATAAAGAATTGAGATTGGTATTTTATGGTTACCCACGGAAAAATAACCTTGATTTTATCCAATCGTATTGTCAATTTCACCAGCTGTATTTCAGAACATGAGCAAAATTCAAGTCAACACACTACAGTTTATTGTTCAATCATTTAGAATCAATTATAAAACTTAAAATAGCACTTAATTTATCATCCAAAAAGAAAATTTCATGTTATAACTGAAGTTGATTGATTTTTTTCCATTTTGAAGGGGAGAATGTAATCATTTCTTTCAGTCATCCATGCTAAAGAGACAAATAACCCAATGTCAGGGACTATATCTTATTCATTTTTGTATCTTAGCACCTCAGTCCGCATAATCTGCCAGGTAGCTTACATCTTACAACATGCTAATAGACATTCCAACTGTCAGAGTTCCAGGACGCCAAGTGTCAATGGCCTCTTTCCCTCTGATCTATGAGCTTTTGGGAACCACTTTTCACCTTGCTAGTGACTCTGGAGGCCATCAGTTTACCCATACCACTTCCTTGCCGTCTGTACCATGTTTTTCCTCTCTGTTTGCTGCCTGCTGAATGGACTTTATTTAGGACATTAACTTGAGTTCATTCCCCCCAAATCCTGCCTCTCCACTCTCTATTCTATTACAGTTCAACAGAATTTGGATAACAAAAATCACTCAACAAGTATTTATTGGAAGCTACCATGGGCATTGTTCTTCGTGCCTGGAACACTGTAGTATTTAAGACAATCACAATCATTAGCTTGAATTCTACAGATGGGAATAAGCCATAAGCAATGAAGCAAATAAATAAGTGACAATTTGAGGAGTGGTGATCACCTCACAGTGATTTGAGTAATATTATTTGCCCCACACAGATAGAGGTAATTTGATTATTATTTCCCAAAAAGACTTCTCCTAGCCCTAACTGCTTTCTAACCAATCAAAAAGGTAAGGGTGATACAAACCTATTCCCCATCGACAAAGCATCACCTGTTTTCCCCATTAAAAAAATGTTTTAAGGGGTGCATGGATGGCTCAGTTGGTTAAGCATCCAACTTTTGATTTCAGCTCAGGTCTTGATCTCAGAGTCATGAGTCTAAGCCTCATATTGGGCTCCATGCCTAAATAACCAAATAAATATAAAATAAAAATGGTTTTGTTTTGTTGTTTTGTTTTATGGTTGGGGGAGGGCAGGAGGAGTATTATAGACATACATGTGCACGCACGTGTGCACGCACACACACACACACACACACATACACACACATATACACACACCAAGAAGAGGCCACGTGAGTCTACAATAAGAAGGCTGCCAAGGACAACTCAGGAAAAGAGCCTTCATCAGACACCCACCCCAGCTGGACCCAGATCCTGAACTTTCCCACCTTCTGAACTGTGAGAAAACAAATCTGTCGTTTACATCACCTGGTCTACTTTATTTTGTTATAGCAGCGTAAGCCAACTAATACAAAATGAAACAAAGCAGGTGGAGAAGGATGGGAAGTGGATCTCAGGAGGCAAGCAGACAATACTCAGCATGCTCAGATATCTTTCATAAATTAAAAGTTATCAATAGTAGGGCTCAAAGTGTGAACTGGTTGATATTTAAATTATTAATTCAGTCAGAAAATGTGCTATTGTTAAATATGTTGTGTACCGAGTTTCTGTTAGCCACCTAAGGATAGAAGGCCTCCTCAAATTTTTTTTGCCAGCTTCCAAACACCATTAATAGGCAAGTAAAATATTTTAAAGGAGTTGGCAAAACAAATGTTCATCTGTGCTCCAGTAGTATTATGGCTTTAAGAATATTTTTTGATATTTACTTTCTGAATGAGATTAGTATTTTGTAGTAGACTGTCATGGTTTCATTATCTGTACATTTACCCCAAACAGGATGCTTCAGTCCTGAGGCAAAAAAAATGAGAAAATCATGACATTGGCAAACCACATTAATTTCAACAATTACATAATTAAATTCACGAAGCCAATGGAACAGACTTAAAATTTTATATCATATGGCTTAGCTATCTAATATGTGAATTTACAGAAGCCCTGGGCCAGATAAAATGTCACAGATTTATTAGGGGATATAAAGCCATTATCAGGAAAAGAAGTTAAAGTGTTTTTGTTTTGTTTTGTTTTTAAGATGGAGCACCTGGGTGACTCAGTCAATGAAGCATCTGACTCTTAACTTTGGCTCAGGTCATGATTTCAGGATCATGAGATCGAGCCCTCTGTTGGGCTCCACGCTCAGCAGGGAGTCTGCTTGAGATTCTCTCTCTCCCTCTTTCTCTGCGCCTACCCCTGCTCATGCTCTGAATGAATGAATAAAATCTATTAAAAAATGTTTTTGAAAAGTTTTTTAAGGTAAAGTGTCCATATGAAACAGATCATCACAAAGAACCTAACTAGCTCAAATAAGCTGATAGTTTCGAGAAAAGGAAAATCACCACAATTTCTAATTAAAGGTCTGTAAGTGGCAGAAAAAAAGGAAAATGACTTAAGATGACTGTGAGATACACCTGCTCTACCTTACACCCTTAAAAAAAGGTGTCTTTTCTCACAACTTAAAAGCCAAGGAAACAAATCAGAAAATTTAAAGCTTTAATGATGCTTTAAATTTGTCTACTTAAAAAGGCCTTTCAAAAATATTTTTCCTCCAGATGATCCTTCACAAAATTCTTAAAAATGTGTCTAATATCAAGTTTATTATCTGCAGGGAAAGAATGACAAATACAGTTTAATAAACAACTACTATGTACCAAATTCTCTGTTGGTCACTTTACATACCCCATCTTATCTCATCCTAAGCACCACCCTCCAGGAGACACTATTTTCACCACCTCATAAAGGCACCTGCAGTCAGCTTTGTCTATCTCCATTTTGCCAGAGCTTAAAAAAGTACCTGATATTCATATCAGGAAGCACTCAATAAATGTTCTTGGAATGAATCAACAAATGAACGAATGATGCTACTAGAGTTTCAGTACCTATGGTCACGTGAGCTCAGGTCCGCCTACCTCCACCATTCAAATTCTTTTATCAACATGCCATGCTGAAAGTAGGAGGCTCAAAACAGTCACAGGACAAAATCACCACATAATATTGTTCTCATGAAATGCAACCTCTACGACTTACAGCAATTGATTCATACTATGTAGAGGATGTTGCACATTTAAAATACCTTCACAAGACTGATAAAACTATATTGGAAGGGAAAATGGACAAAAGAGAAGGAAAGAAAAATGCCAAGAATTTAACAGGGCAGTTGTCTAAGATAGGAACCTCGGGCAGGGGTGAATGAGAATAAGATGATCTGGGAGCCAGGTAAGCTCCTTGAGTGAGTGAAGTTCTAGAAGCATATACCTATAGTAAAGGTCTTAATTATCCAAGAGGAAGATGTACAGGAACTTTCCAGGTGTCACAGTTGTCCCATGTGAAAAGATGCAGCTCTAGAAGGGGATGGTTGAGGGAGCCATTGGTGCCTTTCCGGGGAAAAAAAAACTGGCACACCAGACCCAACTGTGAGCAACAGCTCTCAGTTCTTGACTGAAAATGTCCACCAACAAGCCGTGTGAGCTAGGGACTGGAGGGAAAGACAAAAGCAGTAATAAAGACTGCCCCTGCCAAGAGCAGGCAAAGCCACCATGAAGAAAGAATGGTGCACATCCAGGCTTGGTTCAGGACCAGGAAAGCCCATCTGTTTAGTGACAGATAGCAGCAAATAATATCAGATAGCACAAGACAAAAATACTCCTTAAACCCCAGTCTTTTAACAGATGCCTTCTTAATGAAGTGGGGCGAGGCCACATTCCTTCCTTACAGTCTCCATCTCTGGCCAGTTCCTGATGTAAGCTTTAAACATATCCCTCATGCTTGCCTTCTCCCCACATGGCTCTACGTGACTTGGGTATTTGACGTTTGGTAACTGGTGTGTTCCTACAGGAAATGTGAAGTTCTGGAAATAGCCAGATTCCTAGAAAGAGGAAGACATCATAGACAGTCATTCTGCAGCAGATCTCATCCCTTGGCCCTTCCAGGTCTTCTCTCCACCCCTGTCCTCCCTGCTGACGGCCCTAAGGCTCAACTGTATAGACCACAGTGAGGCGCCCCCTGCTCCTTGGCTTCTGCTTGGGTTTGGCAGATGGGTGGGGAGCCCTGGCAGGAGACAAGAGTTGGTGGGGGAGGAGAGTGGGGCCTGGGTATTTATTCTTCTGGCTTCCTCTTTACAGGGCTCCCTCTAGCTGCTGTGTCCCTCACCTGAGAGTCTTCTCAAAGCGGTCTGCTCTACACAACTCTCTCCCCTGCTTCTGGGAACTTCCGCTACTCTGCCCCCCACCCCAGTCCCTTCTCTCTGTGGACACAGAAATGTAAAGACTGTGGCTGCTTCCAGTCCCGAAACTGGATTAACCGTGGGTCTTCTATCCTGTATCTCTATAGTGAATCATTTTATCAATAAATTCATCTTGAATTATTTTAATTTTAGAGTACCGTCTCCTTCATATCTTTTACACTGGGACCTTGACTTGTATAAATTTATTCATTCATTCAGCTACTATTTATTAAACACCTACTTCGTGCTGGGCATTATTCTATGTGCTGGAAATACAGCAGAAATATGATAGGCAAAGAAATGCACACACACACACACATATAATCACACACACAAACACACACACATACTGCTGCTCTGCAGTGTTTGTAACGTAGTTACTAACAGTACAGAATGCACAGGGCATCTGGGTGGCTCAGTGGGTTAAACGTCTGCCTTTGGCTCAGATCATGATCTCAGGGTCCTGGGATCGAGCCCCACGTTGGGCTCCCTCCTCAGCTCAGCCTGCTTCTCCCTCTGCCCCTCCCCTTGCTCGTGCTCGCTCGCTCTCTCTCAAGTAAATAAATAAAATCTTAAAAAAATAAAGCAGACTCAGTTATATCATAAATGGGCAATGATGATCTTAAGCATAGCACTTTAATTATGCAAGATTCAGTTTTCTCATCCATTAATTAATGTGAGAAAAATAAACCCTATCTTGCAGTTAGAGAAAGATGTAAATTAGATTATATGCAAAACACCTTGTACAGGGAATCATTCAATAAAGGCTCATTGTCTTCTATCCCTTTCTTTGTGATTTCAGATTCCTTGCTCTTAGACTAGATATGATGTTCAAAATCAGCTTCGCCTATACTGACCCTAGGAACACTGCGGGCTTCCCTTTTGCTCCCTGACTTCCCACAATGGCCCCACGGCAGGAGAGGACAGGCACTCAGGGAATGTGACAAACAAGGTTCAGAAATGCATCCTGGAGTTGCAGGCGGGGTCTGGAGTTAGAGAGAAACCAGGGTGGAGACACAGACGACTCTGTGGGCTATGGGGACCAGGGGAGTCAGGGCCGAGGGGGCAGGAGTGCGGAGGGTAGGCAAAGCAAGACCAGTGCTAACAGAAAATTAGACTGCTATGCTTCCTGTATGTTCCTTCCCCTTTTGTTTTCCCTTTGTTTTTAGTCAAAGTCCCTCTGAAATGTCAACCTGTCTTGGTGTGCTCAGAGAAAACCAGAAGCCGCAGACGCCCCACGCTTAGGCCAGGATAATGTACAGTAAGAGGTCACCTCTGTGGTAGGAGGGAGGGGTGCTATCTGATATTATTTGCTGCTGACGGAGACAGCCTTCAGTGCTTCTAAGAGGAGCTGTATGCCAGATTACATCCCCCCCACCACCACCTCTTACCCCTGCCCACCCCATGATGACATCATTTCTCAGCAAAGAGTAAATCAAAAGTAAATACAGTAACACGTTAGTTTGTATGAATCTGGTTGTGGTGTCTTGTAGTACCTTCCATACTTCTTTGTATGTGTGAAATGCTGTAAAAATTAAGATGAATCTCTACTTTGGGGAAAGCATCAGAATTTTCAACAAATGGTATGCACAATGATATTTCTCTATTATGTATCGGGGGGGAAAGAAAGAAATTTAAGAGGCCAATATTGAGGCTCAGGGAATCACAGAGTGCCCATTCCATGGAATATTATGTAGTCATTAAAAGGACTACTTACACGTGTGACAAAGCAGAACAAAAAATGTATATGCAACACAAAATATGCTAGAAGTCAGCACTGACTGCGCAGAACTTGCACAATGGTAACAATTAACATTTACTTATTATGTACATAGTAGGTTTTATTTTATGTTGTTTATGTATGTGAATTTATGTAGTTCTCAGAACAAACCTATGATTAAAAACTATTATTATCCCCATTTTATGGATGAGAAAACAGAGGAACTGAGAAATTAAGGAATTTGTCAAAGGATATACTGCTAGGAAGTGGCAGGAATGGGATCTGAGCCTAGGCAGTCTACTCTAGAAGATGCTCTTAACCACACTGCTATCCTACCTCCCATAAAGAGGCCGATAATCACAATAGGTACCAACTGTTAAGGCCAGCAGTCATCTCAGTTAACCCTCACAACAACCCTGTGGGTACAGATTATTAACCCCATTAAAAAAGATGAAAAACTCATCAGAGAGAGGTCTACATAATACACCCAAAAACACAAAGCCAGAGACTGAGAAATCATAGCCCATGTCCTAATCATGACAGTGCACATTAATTCTTTGCTTTCCTAAACCTACTAAAATAAGCAGATATTACTTTAATTAAATTTTTTTAATTTTTTATAAATTTTTTTTATTTATTTGTCAGAGAGAGCGAGTGCACAAGCAGGGGGAGCAGCAGAAGGAGAGGGAGAAGCAGGCTCCCCGCTAAACAGGAAGCCCAATGTGGGACTTGATCCCAGGACTTTGGGATCATGACCTGGGCCAAAGGCAGACACTGAACTGACTGAGCCACCCAGGCATCCTGAATTTAAATTAAAAAAAAAAAAAAAAAGACAAAAGTCCAAAAGGTACTTTTCACAATGAAAAATGTAAAGTCATAGAACATTTTAAATAAAAAACAAATTTTAAACTCCCATCTTATAGCATTCCATTAAGTCTTCTTTCACATTCCTTTCTCACATTACTGTAGGAGACTACACGCAACTTCATATCACCAAGAAGTGATTCCATCTGGCAACACTCAGGAAGGGTAACATTTCTCCATACGATTGTTTGGCTACATCCACTGCCATTGGCAGTTCTCATCTCGAATTCAACTTAATGGGATGACCAATGATTCTCTCCCCAAGCTATCCGAGCTCTGTCTCATTACCCATTAGCAACCAGGAATTACTAATCACTGGGTGCTCTGAAAGCCACAGACAGACATGTGACACATCACAAAAATAGCCTCCTGCCTTTTGGGGGAATGTTGCTTATATGCCACGTCGTAAATTGGACAAAGCAGGTCCATGATAGTTTGAACCTGTTGTTGTGATGCAGGCATTTGGACTGAGATACGAAGGCTGTGAGAAGCAAGCTGCCTTTAGCACCAACCTCGCCCCACCTGGAAACCTTCCTACATCTCTGAACACCTGCTCCCCACCCCGGGACAATGGGTCTGGAGGAGAAGTCAAGGTGAGGGAAGGCGTGGGGATTAGAAACGATTCGCTGGACAAACTACACGTAGGCTGGCACCTTCTCAGCTGCTGCTCAGCTCCCACGCTAAACAGCATGTTTCTCTTTTTCTGAGAATTCAGTTGTATTTCAATGGTCTCAGCCTCAAATCCCTAATTTTGCTCATAAAGTTATAATGGTCATCTTCATTTACTTTCAAATAATACAACTCCTTGCTTGATTTCCTTTTTAAAATTTTAGAGATAGATATTTCTATGATCTGTAGATCTCCTAATTATGCTAACTGAAGAGATGTTCAGGTCACAAGGTTAGCTACTCATACTCACGGCTCCAGCCCCAGGTAAATTTCTACCAATTTTGGGCCCTCAATGATGTACATTCATGGTATTTAATGAACTCCATTAAAATAATCATTCTGGGGGGATAGGCAGCCCACCCTTAGAGGCTTTCCAGTTAATCCAGACTTTACAAGTAATAAAGGCTTTTAAAAAATCATTGTAATGAGATGAGAAATTTTATTTACCCGAACTCCAGGTGTTTGGAGGAAATAGAACGCCATGGAAGGGCTACTCCCCAAGAAAGAAATAGTCAGAGATGAGGTGAGATTATACTTCCTGGGGGCTTGGTGGGATACGTGAGCAACTGTACCTCCATGTAATTCCTCCTCACTCACCTGGATCCCACTCACCCAAAGGAACTCCTGCAAAATTGACTAGCTCACAAAAATGCTGAGTATGAGTGGAGGTCACATAGAAATGGTCTACAGGAGGAATTCTGGATCCTGGTCTGACTGGTGCAGACTTATCCACTAGTGACATGTTTATGAGACTATAAAAGTAGAATGTAGCCACGAAAATACAAACCACAAAAATGAAAAGGCAGACAGTAAAACTCTAGGAGAGTTTCTTAATGACCTGAAGTTAGGGAATGATATCTTAAACAAGAAACTAAAAGGAAAAAAATTGGTGAAACAGATCAATGAAATGTAAAAATTACAGTTCAACCAAAGACATGATTTTTAAAAAATGAATAGAGAAGTCACAGATTAGGAAAAAGATCTTTGCCATACATGTAACAAAGGATTAGAACCCAGAATATATAAAGCATTCTTACAAAACAATAAGAAATATCACCACTGTTATGGACAAAATGCTGTTGCCTTCCCACCTAATTCATACATTGAAATCCTCATGCCCCATGTGACAGTATTAGGAGGTGGAGCCTTTAGACGGTAATTAGCTCACCAGGGCGGAGTCCTTATAAATGGAATTATAAAGGTCCTTAAAAAGGGACCTCAGAGCAGGGGCACCTGGGTGGTTCAGTCAGTTAAGCATCTGACTCTTGATTTTGGCTCAGGTCATGATTGCAGCATCATTAGATGGAGCCCCAGGTCAAGCTCCTTGCTGGGCGTGGAGCCTTATTAAGATTTTATCTCGCTCCCTCTCCTTCTATCACTACCCCCACTCCCTCTTGGAAAAAAATAAAACAATAAAATAAATAAAAGAAGGGACCTCAGAGAGCTCCCTCCCTCTCTCTCCATCAGGTAAGGATACCAGAAGTTAGCCATCTGCAACCTGGAAGAGGGCCTTCACCAGAACCCAAGCATGTGGCACCCTGATCTCAGACTTCCAGGCTCCAGAACTCTGAGAAATAAATTTCCATGGTTTATAAGTCATTCAGTCTATGGTATATTTGTTACAGCAACCTGAACTAAGAAAACCACCAAAAAAAAGCAAAGCCTATAAAAAAATAACTCAATGGAAGAAAAAACTTAAATGACCAATAATGATATGAAAAGATGATTAACCTTATTAGTTATCAGGGAAAAGTGAATAAAAAATCCAAGATACCGAAACACCTAAGTGGCTCAGTTGGTTAAGCGTCCAACACTTGATTTCAGCTCAGGTCACGATCTCAGCATTGTGAGATCGAGCCCTGCGTCAGGCTCCATGCTGGGTATGGAGCCTGCTTGGGATTCTCTCCCTCCCTCTCCCCCTTCCACTCCCACTGCTCACGTGTGTGCTCTCTCTCTAAATTAAAAAAATAAATAAAAATATAAAAACATATGAGATCCTGTTTTGTATGCACCAGACTGACAACTAAAATTAAAATTTTAAATCTGACTATACCACTGCTAGCAAGGATATAGAGCAACTAGAAATCTTATACACTGCCGATGCAAGCATAAATTGGAGAGCAATTTGGCAATATCTAGTAAAGTGAAAGATACGTATGCCCTACAACCCAGGAATTCCACTCCTAGGTAGATGCCCTAGAGAAAAATCTCAGATGTGGGCGTGTGGAAATGTAGACTTCATCGATGAACGGCCTATATTGGGAAAATCAAAATGCCCATCAACAAGAGGAAGGATAAATAAAATTGGATTAGATAAATTCATACAATGCAAAAGTATAGTGCAACAAGAATAAACCACATCTATACATATTAATGTACTCAATCTCCAAAAACAATGTTAAGCTAAAAAGCAGACTGTGAAAGCGTAGCAGGTGTCATCGTGCCTTTTACATAGTTTTTTAAATATGCAAAATTATCATCTCATTTTTTTGTTTAGATATGCAGGGACCCATAGTAAAAGTATACAAACATGCAGAAAAAGATCACACTACCCTTATGTTAGGTTTGCATCTAGGAGAAAGGTTAAAGATCTGGCAGAATCCACAGGGATCTTCAACTGTATTTGTTAGGGTTTTTTTCCTTGGACCGGGGATTTAAGGATATTTTTACATTAATCTCTGTCCTTTTATATAGGTAAAAAAAATATTTCATAATAAAAAAATAGAGAATAAAAGAACCCCACTAATGGAAGTAAGTGTCATCAATGAAATAAAGACACAGAGGTCCATGACACACATGCTCTATAATATTATTCCATTACCAAAATATCCAAACTTAGCATTTGGGATCCACTTGCAAAAATTAATGTATTTTGCTTATCTCTGAAAATGACTTAAATGTATGTAGCCTAAACACATAGGTATAGGTCCACATACAAAAGTGACTCCTGGGATCTTCCTAAGTTTGCCTTCTTTTGTAGAGGGGCACTGTTTGTGAGTGAGACAGATGCACTGAGATTCACCATTCATAGACATCAAAACGTCCTGCCCTGAAGCGGGAGTCAGTTATAAACCACAGAGTGGGGAACATTCATTCACTTACCTTGGTCTTCACCTCAACTGCCATGTCACAGACAGAAAAAAAGGAGACCCCGCAGAAGCATAATGCAGAATCTTTAGGTATGGACAGAACAAATAGTTAAGAATTTATCCCCAGCAAATTCAGACAGCAAAGGAACACAGGGACCACAAAAAAGAGTAATATGTGTGGACACAGCCAGGCTATCTTCCCCTCCTGAATGGTGCCCTTTTTATGGCTACATGATGGGAAATAGATGACAAGTGCTTGCCCAAGGAGGCCAAATTTTAAGGGAAATCTGTGGCTGTCTTGTGAAAACCCCAATGGGTTAAATTAAATTTTTTTCCCTTGAAAAGTCAATATTTGGATTTGTAAAGTCCAAGATAAGCCAGTACAAAATAGCATAAAAATCCCTTGACCTAACTCACAGTTTATACATTAAGTCAAACCAAAAATAAGTTATCAGCTGCGCTGTCAGTATAGAAAAATCAATATTTTCCTATCATACCATCTGCTTTAGCAGTGCAAGTTAATAAATTTAGCTGGTGAAATTTTCTTCTCTCTTTGGATTCTGGAGAAAGAAGATATATTTTCAATAGTTAATCTAGTCACTTACTATATAGAGCAATGAAAAATGAAATACTATTATTTGAACATGTAAGTTGGCCATGTTCGGGAATAGAATTCTTCACCACTGAAATAGCAAACCTGTATCACGTCTATTTTGCAGTACACTTTCCCCCGGTCCTCCTGCTTCCAAACTTCTTGCCCTGTTTGCCCCCCGAAAAAGGCAAGATTATTTTATTCAAGGAAATAAAATATTTTATGATATTTATATTACATTATATTATAAAATATTCCCTTGAATAAAATAATCTGAACTCCAGAAAGTAATTAGCATTTGAGACCCGAATTCAACCCTGAATATATTTTGTTTTTCTTTGAAAATATAACATTGACTACATTTATATAACTTGAATACATGTGGACTAGCTCTACAAACAGACCCAGAGAATTTTCTAATTTTCTCAAATTTTGTAGGAAGACATTGTTATTGAAAGAGATGTGCACTGAGATTCATCAGACCCTGTTAATACACATCTTTTGAAGAAACTAAGTGAAATGTGACTTCAACTTTTAAACTGCAGGCAAGTAATCCACAATGGAAATAGGCTTTCATAGAAACTTTCAAAGCAATGACATATATATTGAGTACCTACAATGTGCCTAGCATATGTAATGATAAAGAAATCATGTTTTCTTATATGCACTGCTATAATACCCAGGCATTAAAACCGATGCCAATATTTCAATTCAATTCCTCTTTTTATAATATTTTTAAAATTCTACAAAAAGCTTTCCTTTAATTTTTACCCTAGAGGTATTTTCCTATTAGTGCGCCTGACAGCAAGTGCCCCGTTGGATAAAAGTTCCTCTTGATGTAAGTTTTCCAGTTAGAGGAATATATACAAATAAGGAGACTCATCCTAATCAGAAAATACCCTCGTTTGAGAAATAGTGAAATTAACAGACCTTTCTTGTTTCTGGTGTCCTCTATGATGTCCAGAAAATCATCTATCCATCCTGTAACTTTCTTTCCAGCTGCCATTTATCTTGTACTCTGGGGTTGTTGAGAGTTAATATTTATAAAAGGCTTTGTGTTTTCTTGACAAAGAGAGGGTAAGTGGAAGAAAAGCAGCAGTATATCACCGCACTGTGTAGACATTTAGGTGACTTCCATACAACCCGAAGAATGTAAAATTTTAAGTTTCCTACAAACACAATATAAAGACAGCCACTTATGGTGCCATACTTCCCCAAGAAAATAGCATCCTTTCTATTATCTTTCTTTTTCTGAGAAGAGAAGAAAATAAAGATTTTTGGAGTAATAAAGTATCTAATGAAATAAGAGAAAACAATATATTTAAAGAGTTTCAACATTCTCACAATGTAAAAGACATTTAGACAGTACGTAACTCTGTTCTCTAAAAATTGGAGCATCTAATTCAGTCCTGGAAAGAACTGAACTGGGATTCCACACACCTGTTACACATCTGTTTATGTAAAAAGGAGAGAGCAGGCTGAGAATTGTGGCCGTGGTGCAGTCACTTGGGGTGATCACAGCTGACCCGACTCCAGGGGTGCGGTAGACTGTGGTTTGGGGTGGAGTGAGTGGGGGAGACAGGACTGGCTGGGAACTGATGGTGGTAAGGTCTGCATAAGCCCAAAGGACAGAAGTTTGTCTTGCCAGCCAAACAATAACCATAATAATAAAAATAGAATAACAACAATAATGATGATGACATAAACGGGAGAGGAAGTTGGTGTCATAGAAGGAAAAAATATAGAAAGACAACATTTGTTCTCCTTAACTTCTGCTCACGCTATGGGTATGTGAGCAGGCGACCGCTGCATACTGTGGGGACCCAAGATGACACCTCAGGACATGCCGAAAATGACAGAACTGACCCCGACCTAACAGTGGCTAGCAGAAAAGTGGGTCTCCCAGGAAGATTATAAGAAAAAAACCCTTCTCTTCCTAATAACCACAGGTTAGGTGAAGGACATTCAACATTAGAAAGTTTACCAACAGGAGAACACTTTGAAATAGAAATATTTGAGCTTACATTTATCACTTCCTTAATTCCTCGTGTAAATTATTTTCTGCTTTTGAAAACTGGTTTTGAGATCGGTTCCTAAAATTTTGAGACGTGAAAAGTCCTTGAGGGTCCTGGGGACCATAGACATGATGGAAAGAGAGTCGCCCGCCTTCTTGGGGAAACCTGGGAGGGGACTGGCTGTTCTGGTTCAATGTCCTAGGGTTGTACAGGGGATCCTGACACACAGCATGTCTCAGGGTGGTCAGCAAGGTGGGATGGGATGAAGGATATGACCTGCATTTCCACTTTGTGAGGGTACAGCAGTGTGAATGGCCATAGACGATTAGGGTAGGAAGTAAAGACTAAGGCATTTGATGGAATCACTGCAGTTACATGAAGAGGAAGTAGACTGCAGAGGGGTAGCTAGAAAGCATTCAAACCTTCGATCAGGAATTTCAAACGGATGTGAGAAGTACCCGAATAAGAAAAATACATTTCCCCTTCATTGGTGTCAGATCAATTCATTTTTTAAAAGACATTAAAAACAGGATTCAGGGGACAAAATCTTTATAGCCACTGTAGAGTGTGTGTGTGTGTGTGTGTGTGTGTGTGTGTGTGTGTGTGTGTGTGTGTGTGTGTGTATACACATATACATACAAGTATTTTTGTGCATTTACACTGAACAAGTTCAAATATATACATGGAAATCTATTTTATAATGAAACTATGCTGCTCTTATTACCTAGTAAGTATTAAATATCCACCCTCATCAATTTCATGAAATGCCTTCATGTAGTTTCCATATGGTGCTTGCTGAGGGCTATAAAAGCAAGTGATATAGAGAGTCATCGGGTCATTTCTTGGTATCTTTCCAGTCACATCTGAGGCTTACACTCTAAGAATAGTGTTATCACCAACATATTATATGGTTCATAGAGCTGTGTACCTTGAGCACTGGAAGATAAATTATGCAGTAGGAATTAAAAATTAATGTAACATCATTTGTGCAATGGCACCAAAACACAACTCTCCATAAAAATGATGGATTTTCACTTTCTATATCAATTTCTAAAATTTCCTATTTTGTTAAATTTCCTGTGGATTTCACAAGTAAAGACCAATATTAGTCACAGAAACCTGGGGTGTAAGATATCATTATTCCAACCAGCCTCATCTAGGATGGTTTCCACCATGCGAGGGATTTACAAATTTGAAATGGAAACTAATTGGAAAGCAGATATGCTCTCATCTGAATTTCTGATGATCCATTTTGCAGGCCAAGCTTCCTTTTAGGCAAGGAATTTTGCCCCTTCCATCAGGCCCCAAATAGCTCCATCTATTTAGCCACTATCATCAGAAATTCTGAGACATGCCAGAGCTCAGAGTGAAACAGGTGCATCCGCATACAGCCATCCGAGGGATGCACACCCAGCCCCACACACAGCTGGGATGTGGTAATAAATGCTTGGCAGGCTGGCATTTATCAACTGTGTCTCTAATCTCAGAGATAACCAGGCAGAATACCGTGGCCACCTGCCATGAACTCACAGCCACAAGTTTTCTGACCTGGGCTTTGTCCTAATAGGCCCATGGGTAACACTAGAACACACACAAAAAGGGGAAGGTGGGATCAGGCTAGGAATGAATGAAAGTTACCATCATACAGACAGCACAGAACTAAACATGGTCTGTGGTTATTACCTGGAGACCTGAGATACATAGATGTCATTCATTATCAGCGTCAGAAATATTTTTTTTTCCACTCCTGGAAAGGGCATAGCAGTCTGTTATTCTGAGAAAGTTTAATTTTAATCTTGTATTCATTGGGGCTGCTAGCAAACTATTGAAACAATCACATGAAACCAGAATCTGCCTGTCTTTTGACTCCGACACTGGCTAAAAGGCTTTCCTAGGCTTTTCTTACCAAATATAAATAAGATTACCAATGGGTTGTATCCTGGTAGGCCTACCTTCTATTTTCAAATTTTAAAATAAAGCATATTCTAATTTGCCAGAGCCTGAGTCTTGTCTTAGAACAAGTTATAGTCTAACTTCTAAAATTAAAAATGAAATTGTATACACAGAAGTGATGCAGAAATCAGAACTCCCAAAAAATCAATAGATGTTTAATGGTTCTCATTTCTTTATAGCTAATACTCAATTATTAAAATGAATTAATGCTGACTAGGTACCTGGCCACATAATAGCCCACTCATTCCTATCCGATGACCTTATAATTAATTTTATAAATAATATAATCGAGATATGTAACTATCAAGAGATCCTCTATGGTCATTCCTTTTTTAAGTAAAGCAATCTATACCCTATATACAAAACCTCGCCTTCACCATAATTGTTCAGCTGTATACACGGAGAACACAATTTCATGTTGCTAAAGTCCCATTTTAACTCAATAAAGCAAATTAATTTATACCTTGTTAGCATTTAGCTTTAGTTTAGCCCTACAAGCCAAAGAAAATTCCTATCATCTACTTATTCAATATATGTAGATCACTGCCAATGAACCAGTCCTCCAGGAATCACATAGATCCACCCGGAGGTCACAGGGAGAAAGAGGAATAGAGCCAGCAACGTCAGCCTCAGGATGGTGTAGACACACTGGTCAGAAAGTTGCATTTCAGAGCAAGGAAGGCATTTCATAACCCTGAGAAACAAAGGTTGTGAGAAGACTGACAGCTGACCATTGAGAGGACTATGGGAGAAGCCACAGCCTTGGGGACCAGCCAGGTTTCAATTCAAGTCAAGAAGATGGGAAAATATTTGGAGCTGTAAAAAGAACAGGAAGAGAGAAGAGTGGACGGTTGGTCATGAAGATAATAGTTTGGGTGTGATGCATGACCGGAGGGCCTTGGGTCTGTAGCATTGACCAAAATAAATCAGGCATGCGGAGCATGAATCAATTTAGCCCCATACTGTTTGGGAGCAATGAACGATAAGGCTGGAAAGGACTCAACTGTGGCCCATGCCAGAGGCCCAGCAGCTATGGCGGGAAAGCTGGGGTTTGATTTTTCCCAGGGTCCACTGCAGTGGTGGTTGGTAGCAATGAGCAAATATAAGCCACGTGGTCCTTCGCCCAAAAGGTAGGTTGTTTGCACATGTGGTCGGCGCTTCCCAATGCTGGGTCCACTGCTGTCACTCTCAGTGGCCTCATGATTGAAGGGGGTCAGACAATGAATGGGCGAGCCACTAGCCCAGAGTTGATTCCTAGATCTTGGACCCAGTGGTGGCTGATACAGAAAGCCGGCTCACCTATCCCCATTATACCTTGGATTCTAGAACACCAAGAGCTCCTCTGTCCTTTCCTCAGGACAACTGCATCCTTGGGCAGATTCTCTGCTGTTTGTTTGGCCCTTCATGCCTGTTTACACTGCCCCCTGTGCCTTTTCTCTCCCATCTTATATTTTTATAGTTTTCTTCTAAATGCTAATTTCCTTAACTGTAGACATAACACAGACTTAACTGTGTTTCTTGTACACACTTGGTGACGAAAAAGAAGTTTTTTTTTCTTTCTTATGTAACATAGTCCCAAGAGGCAGTTCCGGTCTGGTGTGACAGCTTCGTGGTGTCATCAGGGAAACAATTTGCTAGCACATGGCTTCCACCCTCAAGGTCATCCTGTCTGAGTCGTAGGCCAGGAGAAGGGAAGTCAGAACAGAAAAAGGCATCCTACTGAGGATGCACGAGTCTCAAAAGCCTCACCGACACGTAATTTATGACCCACCAACCAGAATTGCTACATGGCCATACCTAGCAGCAAAGTACGCTGAAAAAGCTGTCTGTGTCCCATGGCAAAAGGGGTAGCTAAGTATCGGGATCCTGAAAGAAAGACAGAAGGAGAAATGATTACGGGGTGGAAACCAGCTGCATCTGCCTCATCTGTGGAGCTGTGTTTCACTCATGATCCTCTTGCAAAGATCCCTCTGAGATCCCTGACGCCTGCCTACGAGAGCTTTGCCCCCACTGGCACTACCATGCCATAGGGTGAGCAGGTACACTGCTGTCTTCCTAATTCCCTGCACAGTTACCAAAGTCACCAACCATCTTCAACCATGGTCCTCAAGACCCTGAAAATCATGAATTAGTCCTATGGCCTTGGGAAGTTATTTATTCTCTCTATGCTGTTTAGAGCATCAACTGCACAAGAGGATAATAAATGCCTACAGTATTAGGGCTCTTGTGAGGATTTTAGTCAACACAGCACCTCCCCCCTTCCTGTCTGATTTACTTTCCAGATAGTAGAGAGCTGAAGGGATATCCTGAGGGGAGGCATTTAAAGAGATGCCAATCAGAAACCCAACAGGCAACAACAGACAGGGGTCACAATCCAAGGAGGGGAGACTGAGAGGGACAGAGCAGCTAAGAAACCACCAGAGTGACAGGGACAAGGATGGCAGAGACCCGCTAAGAGGAGAGATCTGAATAGGAGGCTGGAAGGCAGGCACTTCTACGGGAGACTGGCTCCAGCCATCCTGTGTGGCTGCCCCACCCTCTTACAGGCACTGCAGAGGGGAAGCAGTTAACAGGCTGACCCAGCGTGACACTTCACACTAAATCGCTCTTCACGTTCACTCACATCTGTGCTCTCAGGAACATACCAGAAGAGTACAAAATTATGCCTTGTACTTCAGGAAAAAGCACACCAGTAAAAGCAGATCTAAAATAGAAAGAAATCATGTGGTTCCTGAGATTGATGAACTCAGGCCTATTTTGAAGAACCAAGACAAAAATTGCCTTAAACTCCCATTTACCGAGAGCATATTTCTTCACAATGTGCCACACGGTGCTGGAGAAGTTCTGGGTGCTCTATTTCATTTCATCACATAACGAATTTATGGTGGGGACACGATAATACCCCCCTTTGGCAAAGGAGGAAACTGAGGCAGAGATGGGTGAAATGACTTTAAGCTGATTCTGAACACCTGGGGTGATGGGGGGTGTGGGTGACCATTTCCAGAAAGCAACGCTTTCCTTGGGCACGGGCTCTGCAACAGATCCTCGGTGATGGCAGCCACCAGGGCGAGGAGCTCCCATCCAACCTCATAACCCTCATGAACAACATAGAGAGTGATCATCCAAGGCTATGTTTTACATCAAGCAATAGAGCCCCACGCTCGGCGCTGCCTGCAGTTACTCACAACGAGGTCGTAGTTCCTTCCTGACAGAATTTATGCACATACTTGAAGATATGTAGGGCTGTGAAGATGGATTAAGCATGCCACTGGGAGTGCACTTATGCACGGAGACAAGAAGATGCTCTGGAAAGGATAAACTATTTCTGCAAAGGGTTGGGTTTTTTTTTGTTGTTGTTGTTTAAAAAAAAAAAAAACCTTCAAAGCTCCACAGCATTTCTTTTTATCAAGCAAAAGCTCAAAGATGGCATTAAAGATTGTCTCTGTTATTCACTGTTATTTTCAGGAAGCAGGGAAGTCTGCAAAAAAACATATTCCATCTTCCAATTTGACATCCTCAAATAATATAATTTCATACGTGGGTCTGTTAATGTTATTTTTGTTTCCCTTTTTAGTTTTGACATTTCAAAAAGAAAATCCTTGAAACTAGCAGACAAATCTTGAACTAGTAACAGCGAAGGCATCACTTCCCCCCTCCCCACAACATACTGCTCTCTTGAAGGATATAATGGCTTTGTATCTGAAATCAATAAAAATGCCTTTTAAAATAACCATTACACATAATATTCTCATTAATTCCATGAATAGCACATGCTCTAAGTTTAATCAATAACAAAATGCTAATTAAAGTTTGGAAATGGGATCAATTTACCTAATAGGAATGATAGATAACCATTGCACGAGAGGCTAAAGGTAATAAAAAGAAGAGGAACATAATAAGATGAATTTTCTAAATAAAAAGCAAAGCCTAGAAAAGAGAGACCTCCGTATTTCCCTGGGGTGAAAACTGACAACATGCATCAAAGAAAATATTTTGAAAATTCAGAGACCAGGACTAAATATTGTCAAGTGTGTTGCATGTCTTTCACATCGACTTTTGGGTTGGCTTCACGGCAATCAGGTTTAGGCGACACATTTCCTGTGAGTAGATTTGTGGGTCCTCTTCATTCTACAATATTATATAGATAATGAGATGAGGACACCAGGGACACAGTTGCAATATGTGAAATGGCAGCCAATAAGGGGTCCAAAGGGTTTGAGAACGGGCTGGGGACAATCGTCCCCCCAGGATGGCTGTGCAGATTCACAGAGAATTAGATAAACCTCCGAGCACAGTGCCTCGCACATTAGAAATGTCCAACAGCTCCCATCTACGGTTATTATTACTGAAAAGCAACACAATTATTCCTAGAACGCACGTTTTGAAGCTTCACGGGATCCTCAAGGAGTTCCACTTAATGAAGTCGCAGATTACCAAGTGTATTAATTAGCTCTGGTGTCCTGAAAGAGTTTATTCAATTTCCAAAATAATAAGATGGCTAGAGAGGGGCTTAATGAAATCCCAGAAGAAACTTCACTACCCCTTTTGCTAAATGCCCTGTGCACTTACACAATGCACACTCAAATACTACCCAAGCACCTGCCAGCTCGAAACCAGAGGCTAGGTCATTACCGCTTTCAGCCTCCCTTACCTCTCTCTCTCTCCCACTCCCTCTCTCTCTCCTCTGACTTCTTTTTACAGTCTGAACTATCTCCAGTCTGGAAGAGCATACCCATAATCAGTATCATCCTAAAGGTTTATGACATCCACAACACAGCCTCCAACCTCCTCGAATCAATTGCCTTTCCAAGAGTCCAGCACTTGTGTTTATTCTCCGATTCCCTGTCACCAGAGTCACACCTCTCTGACAAAATTGACACCAAAACTCCCTTCATGTTTCTTATCCTCTGTCTTTACTCAACCACTCACTCCCCATAGTTTATTTACACTCCCTTAATGATATCGGCAAGACATAGAATGAAGTCCCCTATAGGAGTGTGAAAATGATGGCTGAATGGAATTGAACTGTCAGGCCAAGTTCCTTCTGATTTCCTTGAGCTTTGAGTGGATGAGTCTACTCATAGATGCATGAGCAGTTTGGTCAGGAACAGGGTAAAGGTCGGAAAATTCTTTGGGTTCATCTGATCTCTCCCAAAACCTAAGAAGAGAGATCTATGGACCGTTGCAACCTTGATTTCTGTCCTGTGGCTCTAAACAGAAGCCTGCAGCGAAAGGTATGAGAGCACCAGAGGAAGGGCTAGAGATAGGGCTGGCATGGAATAGGTAATGGACTTGGCATTTCTGTGATCTGCTGGAGAGAGGAGTGAAGCAGCCCTGAAGGACGCAGAAGGATGCTCAGAGACCTCTCGAAAGACTCCTGAGCACCACAATACTTCTGAGAGAACGCAAAAACTCTTTCCTTCAACCTTGCCACACATTGTCCTATTTTTCACTTCTTCCTACCATTACACTCATTCTAAATGAATATATTTTTATACTAACTTGCTATCAATACTGCCTTTTAAAAATCATCATACTTGGTCAACATTATAACTCTTAGTGAAAATATTCCTATCTCTATTTTAGTACTGATGATAACAGTAGTAATATTTATCAGGCACTTCTGTAAGCACTCCTTATGTCATTTAATCCTGAAAGCAATGCTGACTGAAATAAGCCAGAGAAAGATAATCCTGCACGGTATCATTTTTTTTTTTTAAGATTGATTTTTTTAATGAGAAAGAGAGAGAACAGAGGTAGGGGCAGAGGGAGAGGGAGAGAGAGAATCTCATGCAGACTCCTCGCTGAGCATGGAGCCCAATGCAGGGCTCGATCTCATGGCCCTGAGATCACATCCTGAGCTGAAATCAAGAATGGGTCACCTCACCGACTGAGCCACCCAGGCTCCCCTGCAGGGTATCATTTCTATGTGGAAGCTGGGGGGAAAGTCAGATTCGTAGGACAGAGAGTAGAAAAGAAGCTGCCAGGGGCTGGGGTAGGGGAAACAGGGAGAGGCAGGTAAAAGGGTATATATTTTCAACTCTAAGATGAGTAAGGTCTGACCTAATGCAAAACATGGTCACTATATTGTATAATTGAAAATTTGCTGAGAGTAGGATTTCAATATTTCCACCCCCCAAAATTAAAAAGATAAATAAACATGTGAGGTGATGAATGCGTTCATTAACTAGATGAGGAGACTCTTTATACAATGTATACATATATATCAGATCACCATGATGTATACTTTAAATTAATCTTACCATTTTATTTGTCAATTATACCTCAAGTAAGCTGGATTTAAAAAAAAAAAATCCTCACAAGGATTTTATCTACAAGGTGGATACCAATGGCTTCCCCATTCTCCAGAGGATAAGTAATTTGCCCAAGATCATAATTAGAAAGTGCCAGGGCCAGATTTGAACTCAGTTCTCTGGCTCCTGAGAATGTGCTGGGTAAGTTACTCGACCAAAGTTACACAGTGAATCATATTAAAGATTCAACTCTGGTATTCTGACCCCAGGCTCAATAATCTCTCTGCCACCCTGAGTTACCTTTGCTCACTATCTTGAAGGGATGCTCCCTTTTTCTTTCCATTCACCTACTCCTATTTTTGTTACAAGAAATGACTCATGTCCCCCAGCTTTATCTAACTCGGTTAGCTTTTGTAGCGCATCTTCTATTTACAAATAGAAGGTGCTCTACGAAATAGTCACATTTTTGGCTGCTCAAATTATATATATATATTCATTTGTTCAATCAACAAATTTTTTTTAACCTCTACTAGTTCTGGGCATGTGCTAAGCCCTTCAGGAAATAAAGGGAGTAAGACGGAGCTCACACTCTCTCTGATGGGCAGACAGATGAGTACACTGTGGAAGGATGTGACGATGGGAAGAAAACACACAGGGGACAGTGAGGGCACAGAAGACAGGGGACGAACCCAGGCAGAGCTGTCAGGAAAACTTACACTAGGACCTGGAAGGTGACCTGAAGTCATTCAACTGTGGGAATGGGAACAGAAGGAAGAGAATGCACAGGGACTAAGTGTGCCTTGTCATGGAGGGAAACTGGTCCTTCAGAGGATGACAGGTCTGCAGTGCATCAGGGCTGAAAGATTAGCGTGTGTGTGTGTGTGTGTGTGTGTGTGTGTGTGTGTGTGCACGCGCGCACGCACGTGCACGCAGGGTGGGCGCCGGAGCATAGGGCGATTGGAAGTACCAAATGTCTTTATGCTGAGACTGACTTGAACAAAGTTGCATTTTGGGAAGATGACTCTGGCAGTGAGATGGAGACCAGGCTGGAAGTGGGCAAGTCTAGAAGCAGAAAGACCAGCCAGAAGCCACCCTGAACGATGACAGCATGGACTGGGGAGGAAGGGCAGTAGGAGGTAGTGAGGTGGACAGACCTGAGAAGTTTTCGGGAGAGAGAAAGTCATAGACATAAATTGGATACAGGAATGAAGAAGAGGAATCAAGAATGAGGCTTAGGCTTCTGGCTTGATGGCAAGGCCACTCCAATGGCTTCTCATCACCCTTGCACCACATCTACTGCAGCCTTCAAAGCCCATCGTGTCTGGGTCCGGCCACCTCTCCAGCCCCACCTAGCCCAGGGTCACTCACCAGACTGCCCTGCTGCACTCCCCTACATACCTCAAGTTTGTCCCCACCTTCACCTCTTGTCACCAACTGCTCCCTGTACCCGAAGTAGACATTCTCCAGATTCACATTGCTGGTTCCTTCTTGTCCATCAGGTTCCTCCGGAAATGCCACCTCCTCAAGAGACCTTCCTTGACAACACAGTCGGCTTTTTTAAATTTTTATTTTATAGTACTTCTCATTATCTGCACTTAGTTTCTTTGTTATTTACCACCTGTTAACTGCTATCTCCCCACTTCTAAGTGTACGCTCTTATGAAAGTGAGAAGCTTGCTTTGTTCACTGCTGAATCTCCAACAGCTCAAGCAGCACCTAGTATATGGTAAGTACTCGGTAAATATGTGCTGAATGAATAAATTAATGACTAAATAAGTGAGTGCATGAATGGGTGGGAAAGGACAGGAAGCTTGGGACCCACAAAGAGTTCAATTTTTGACATGAGGTACAAGACGGGTATTACCAATAAAAGCATAGTTACCATCTAGAAGGTACTTAATATGCAGCTCAGAACAGAGTCTGTGTCTGAGAACGGATTCAGTCATCCATCTACAGATGGGAACTGAAGCCTGGGGATTGAAGGAAAATGACCAGGCAGAGAGCAAAGCAAAGAAGGCAAGGGAGCCAGCACCTAGAACAGTACCTGGCACACAGTAAATACTTAATAAATATTTATTGCACAAATCAACAAATGAATGGATGGATATGTTACAGTTACTTGCACACACATCTGATCCTATAAAACGCTGTATAAGTTTCATTTGGACATCAAGTTTGGACCATTTATCTTTTTAACACTTACAGTCTACTGCATGGTTCAATAAATGCCAACTGAAGGAATTCACAATATGTTATAAATTTTTATCACCTAATTTATCTCTTAACGTCTAGGGTCCAGAAGATCTGTGTCATTGTGGGGTGGACTGCATCACTGCTCACAAGTATCCACTTTCCCCTCTTGCCCCTGACCTACCCCTGCCCTGTGAGATTGGCCATGTGATTTGCTTCAGCCAATGGCGTGTGAGCAGACACGAGGTACATCACATCGGGTCATGGCTTTAAATCCAGTTATGTACTCAATTCAGCTTCCTGGGTTCACTCTCCCTGCCAGGAGCTGTCCCAGATAGGAGCTGCTCCTTTTGGTCTGTGTTCCAGAATGATAACACAAGCGGAACAGACCCACAGTAATTCAGCAGCCTGGACATCCAGATGGTATGATATACAGACCCACAGGCAATCCACCACAGCCACAAGTAACAGGAGCAAGAAACACATCTTTGCTAGTGTTAGCCACCAAGATGTGAGGGTTATCACTGCTGCAGAAGTTGATGGATTTTTGGATCCCCAGAAGACACTGAATGCCTCTGGGATGAAAGTAAGGGAGTGCAGACCTCAAAGACAAGGTCTTCCTAGACAAATTCCATACCAAACAACTCTCGAGAGACAACCCTACAACCCTTCCTAGAAGGGAGTTCGAGCCACAAGGACGTGATTTACACCTTACATAATGGCATATGTCCAACTGAAAACTAAAGGATGAATAATCCAGGAATTTATATTCACTATCCAGTGAGATTTGATTGAATTTGCTATTACAGACTGTATTATGACCTGTCTGGTCTACTTTGACAACCTGGATTCAGCCCCCCCACTCACTACCTCTGTCTTGAATGTTTTCAGTTTTAAGCCTATAGTTCTTAAGTTCCTCTGAAAGAAAACTCAATAAAACTATAAACATAAAGGAACATTAAAATTAAAGTAATGATAATAAAAATAATCAATTTTCATTTCCTTTACAGTCCTATAATTCCTATGGATTTAATCAAGTCATGGAATTTTATTTATAGAAAATTATAGGTGAAGAAAAATGAACTGAAATACATTTTTTCCATTCTTGCTTGATCAAAATGAGTCCCTCAAGTAAGACAATATAAATACCTGTATTAAGAAGTTTATCCTTGCTGGCTATAGCTACATATTTTTTTATGATGTGACAATATGGATATTAACATGTGTATCAAAAATTAAAATATAAACTAGTTATATTGGGAGAAAGCTTTTAAATTAGCATAAAAAGTAACCTAGACTCTCACATCCATATTCTTTAATGACAATTAAAGGACAATAAGTCTCCTAAATGCAGTCATCTGATACAATAGAAATTACATATTGATAACTATAATGATAAAGTCAACATACAAAGAAAATGGGCTAAGGATTACTTTGCAGGATTCACAGTTTATAGAGGAAGAGAAATGCCATTTAGAGCAATAATAATATGCCAGACACTGTACAAGGCACTTTATACATATTTCCTTGCATTGACAATGTCTAAATAAGAAGCATGTGTGTTATCTCTGTTTTACTGACAAGGAGAATGACTCGGAAAAGATTTAAAAATTTGGCTAAGGTTTTACTTAATTTTCTAGAAATTTTACTTTGATTTTGAAACAGAAACAATGTTATATGTAAATTATAGTGAAGACTAATATTCAACTTTATCTAAAAGTTACTATGAGCATCACACTTACTCAATCCATAGCCCTATATACAACAGTATGTCAGGTTCTCTAAAGTTTGTTAAATGAAATAGAATATATGGTAAGTATCACTTTTGACAGGATTTCAGTGACCAACCCAGAGATCTGAACAGATGCCATTCCCATGAGCCAGTGCTGATACAGAAAAGGGGGCACACCAGAAAACAGGAATATACCTGTTTTTAATACCGTATACCTAAGTAATTCCGTGTATCACCAGCAGCACTTTACAAATGAAATTATTACAACTTGAATGCCTAAAAGTTGGTTGTTGCCCAAGGCAGATCAGCAGAGATACCAATCTTTGCTTTGGATAATGGAAACTCAGTTTACAGGTGTCCGTTATCAACGAAGAGAAACTGTCACTAAATTCTGCTACCTGGGGAGCAAGCTCTTAGACAGCAGCCTGACGGATAAAGAAGTCGCCAGCCATAATCAGAAAAGTCAACATGTCCTTCGTCAGGCTGGAAGACAGTAAGGAACACCAACATGGCACTGATCTGCAGATCAAGGTGTCAAATCCACAATGCATCGAGGTGGTAGAGATCTACCATAACTAGAGTCCTGAATACTGGTCATAAGAATCACTGAGTCATACTTCATTAAGGAGAGTCAGAGAGCCAAAATCAAGTGCCAGAGCCTGTGATACAGCCCAAGGTGGAGCACTATGGTCACATCACAGAACACTTGGGCTTTGGAATCAGAGAGACATTGGTCCTGCACTGACTCTCCCACTTACTAACTGGGAATCTTGAGCAAACCGACACCCTGAATCTTGATTTCCTCATCTGAAAAATGGGGATCATGCCTTCTATTTCTGGTGAAGAATAATGAGATGGCATTGGTGAGGTGGCTAACACTTAGCCGGTGCTCAGTAAATGACAGCTATTTATGTTATAAATCATTTGATCGGCTTGGAAATGGTGTTCTCAGCAGTATATTTACTCTACCAGACTGGGGCTAGAAATGTGATATCGCAAAGGTTGCCTCAAGGTGAACAAATTCAGGTAAGTACAAAAGACAGCAGAAAAGCACTTTAAAGGCACGCTGAAGCATGAGCTCAAAGAGTGTGCTTTTCCCAGCAAAATGCCGATAAGCAGCCGCTGCCACTCCATGTAGCTAGAGAACATGTTGAGATGCCTCCCTGGAAGCGACGGTGGTAGACAGATTGTGGGAATGGAAGTAAATCAGATCTATCATAGCTCAGAAAGCCCTGTGCCACAAACCAAGAAACAGTTTTCATAGCAAATTACATCACCAAAACTGTTCATCAAAGTGGCCTCTTCGATTACATCCACCCATCCACCCTCATGGCATCACCTCTGCCCCTGAAGGACAATAAAATAAAAGATGCTCCCCTGATCCGCTGTGAGTAAAGGTGAAGAACAGACGCTGAGAGTTATGAGTATCCACACATAGAACTAAAACAAGGAAAAGAGGCTTATATATCATAGAGTCTGATTAGAAATAGATACTTGAAGGAACATTCAGGGTGGAAAAAAAAAAAGCATAGCTTCCCTCAGAGAAGTGTTTTACACATTCGCCCACAGAGTCAAAAATAATAAAAAGTAGTGACCCTGATGTACAGATTTTACTTAGATTTTCAAATATCTTTAGATAAGGCTTAAGTCCTGGGGTGTTTTATACCCACACACAAAGGTCTCCTTAGTGAGAAGACATCCGGACATTAGTTAGAATCACATCAAACTTTCAAGACCCATCCACATAACACCCAGCAGGTGCATAATAATGTCAAGTCAAAGTTTAGACTTGTGTACGTGGGCCGTAAGGCTCAGCAGGAGAAAGGTCACTAGAGACAGGCCAAAGAACCATTCAGTCATTGCCCACAATCACATACACTGTCTCCTTCAGGATTCCTGTGGTTGAGGAGACTGAGTAGGGCACATTCTAATGAAATCCCCAAAGCTCCACCTTCCCTATAGCGTGGAACGTAAACAATGGGGCAGGTATTCTTAGTGCTCTGAACCAATTTCCTTTTCTTCTTTCTTTTTGCACAAAGGGAACACACTTTAAAGAGCCTTGTTTGTTTACAGTGCACATATGAAAGGTGATGCCTCAAGAAAAATAGCCAGACTGTCTGCTCATTGTCAAAAGGAAAAAAATTCCATAAACACATATACATGTACACGTGTGCATGCATGCATATATGTGTATTTGTGTGTGTGCACATTATATACATATACACACATGCCATTCACACACATAAAACACACACACACACACATAGACATAGACACACATGTAAGTACACACACACATCCATACTGTATATGACTCCATTTAGACCGGCTCCGCTTTTTTTAGCATCCCCTCTGCCCAATTTGGGAAGAGCAGATGGACTCTATATGTGTGAACAAGTGCTTCCAAAAGCAAACATCACATGGCAAATACCCTCACATGACCAAAAGCATGATCAGCAAAAGCAAACAGAGATACAGAGTCAAATCCAGAAAGCTAAATAATTTCAAGTGCCTTTATTTTCACCACCTCTAAATTCAAGCAAAATAAAACATTTGGGGAATGAACAAGTGCTACTGAAAATTTTATGTGCAGCATAGATTTACGTGTTTTTGTATACCGCCCAGGTGCTTAATCAATTAATATGTAAGAAAATGCAGCAAACTTATATAGGTGAAACTCAGCAAGGTTAAAAGTTGTAACAGTAAGAATAGATGTTTTCTGTAGCATTGTAGAATGTTCAGAATGGTCTCTGTCCCTCGGCTGTGGTACAGTGAGCAGGCAGCTGCTGCAGCGAAGACAAAATAACAAATTCACAGCCAATGGCCTCAGTCTGATTGCACCTTTGCCCCTCACTAACTAGCTCTAGAATATCAGAAATCAAGATCCTCTTCTATAAAAGACAAACAAGCATACCTACTTCACCGGGTTGTTTGGAGGCATAAATAAGAAAACACTTTGTAAATGTTAAAGCACTCTACAAATAAGAAATTAAAAAAAAAAAAACATAATCTTTCTAACTACTCTAAATGGATGGGACAGGTATTATTGTTTTTTAAAGATTTTATTTATTTATTTGAGAAAGAGAGAGTGAGAGAGAGAGAGTGCGTGCAAGCGGGGGGGGGGAGAGCAGACAGAGAGGGATGAGCAGACTCTGCACTGAGCGCAGAGCCTCACGCGGGGCTCGATCCCATGACCCCAAGATCATGACCTGAGCTGAAACCAAGAGTTGGATGCTCAAGCAGGTGATCCACCCAGGCACCCCCAATAGTTATTGTTATCCCAATTTCACACTAAGAAACTCAGTGTGTTCATATGACAGACAGCATTCTGCAATATCCAAATTGGTGACCAGCTGATCCTAGCTCACTTGTCTTAAAGCACAATTCCTCATTTGTACTATTAGCTATTAAGATCATAGATATTTTTGACTTTTTGATTTTTTATTTAAATTCCAGTGAGTTAACATACAGTGCTATATTAGTTTCAGGTGTACAATATAGTGGTTCAACAGTTCCATACATCACCCTGTGCTCATCATGACAAGTGCACTCCTTATCATATATGTTAAATACCTTCAAAACAAACTATAAATATACAATTTCTTCCAACCCGTCTTTTACAATATCATAGTGAACTATGTAATATATCTAAAACTTTGTTATTTTTAAACTGTGAAAGTGAGAAATGTACAACTATATATTTTTGTTCATTCACTCAATAAATTCACTGAATATCTACCATGTTCTCTGGGTTCTGTGGGTTTAGCAGAGGAGATGAGATCCCTAACCTCATGGAGGTTGTATTCTCCTCGAAAAGATAGTCAATAATCAACCAAGTAAACAAGAAAAGGCCATGATGGTAAGTGTCCTGAAGAAAATAAGTAGGGAGCGGAGAGAGAATCCCTGAGGCCAGCATGGAAGGGGAGGGAAGAAGGACCTGTTAGAACAGACGATGAGAAGTGCTCTGCATGATGGGACCTTCCCAGGAAGATCTGAAAGAAGAGAAGGCCAGCCTAGTGAAATAATGGAGGAAGAACATTTCATGTAGAAGGAACAGCAAAAAAAAGGCTGGAAAGACATAGTTGGAGACCCGTGAGGAGGGTGCCGCAGGAGTCCAGGGGAGAGAGGATGGTAGTCTAGCCTAAACTCATTGTGGTAGAGACCAAAATCAGCATACAGAATGGAGATATACTTTGAGAGTAAAATCACCTGGACTCGGGAATGGACTGGTTGTATGGGATGAGGGAAAGGGAGGATACAAATCCTACATCTGAGTACCGGGTGAACGTTTTATAGGTAACAATTAGAAAAGGTGAGATTATCTAGTTGAGACAAGAAAATCTGGACATAATAAATGGCATGATAGAAGATTTTTGAAATTGTTTCTCATAAAATACACGTAACACATTTTACCATCTTGACAATTTTTAAGCGTCACAGTTCAGTGGCATTAAATGCTTTTGCAATGTCATGCAACCATCATCACCACCCATCTCTAGAACTCTCTTCACCTTGCGAAATTGAAACTCTGTCCTCATTAAGTGGTAACTCCCCATCCCCCACCTCTTCCCAACCCCTGGAGACCACCATTCTACTCTCTGTCCCTATGAATCTGATTGTTCTAGGAAACTCACAGAAATGGAATCACACAGTATTCTTTTGTGTCTGGCTCATTTCACTGAGCATAATATCCTCAAGATTCATCCATGTTGTAGCAGGTGTCCGAATTCCCTTGAGAAGAGGATATTTTTACGAGGGGGCCAAGGAAGGACTAATGGAACCTGAATCAAGGTCTATCCAGGCCTCACACTGAAAGAGGCAGAGAAGACCTGTGCTCGGCAAAGCTCTCTCATGGGGCAATAACTGAAAGAGGATGGGGTTAGTTTGTAACTCTTAGGACCAGGGAGGAAAATTGATAAACACCCCCAGGTACCCACAGCAATTTCCCCTAAGACATAGTGAGTAAAGCGAAGATCATCCAAAGACTTTCCCACCCTGAAACATCCAAGTTTCTTGGGTCACTGGCACTGGGGCGCGACCCTGTGGAAACCCACAGGATTTGCTTTAGCCTCCCCCTCACGGAACATGAAGCCGGACCGAGACAATAGCAAAGGTGAAGAAAAATCAACTTCTATACAAGTTTTCCCCACAAAGCTTTCACATAGCACTCTGTAATTTCCAAGCTTATATTTTCAATTCAATCATTTTTCAAGAAAATGGAGGTTATCAAAATGATTGTTATTATCCACAACATTTGGTAACAGAAAAACAACAGGGCCATGTCTCATGTGAGTCTCTGCTACTATCTGGCATCAGCTCTCAAACAATTTCTATCACTTCTATCACTTCTTGAATTCACCCAGGAGGAGCTTATTGACAACAGCTACCCCCCACAAAATGGAAATTCTTAATCTCCAAATACTGGATAAAGAAAGAAATTGCAGAAGACTCTGAAAAGGAAGCTAATAATTTAGGGTGGCATGATGGGTTGGCTATTTTTCTGCTATTCTATGTATTTGATTCCTAATCTCACAGAGATCCATAGTTCAGACAAGAACCTTCCGGTATAAGAAGGTAAAGACAATGACATTATTTTGCAACTAAGTACAAGAAATTTTGTTAAGGATTTTATCTGCTTACTCACAATGGGTATATTACATTTAATGTTATGTCTGCTACAGATTCTAAAGAGTTCTATGCCTTAAAGCACAACAGGTCCTGAACAAGAAGAGAAGGCAAAGTAATAATATCAAGGTCTTTACAATCTACAGCAGATATAACAGCAAATGTAGTATAATTAAGCTAAAATAAAATCAGTACTCCCCTTCATTAACATTCTACTTCACAAACTTGAGAATATTACCCATGAATATCTAATTGCAGTTACCCCTCATGAAGTTCTATTTTGAAACCTTTGTCAAACTGAAATTGAGCTCCCTGATCACATCAGTGAACAGAATTATTTCAGGAATAAAGGATTCTTGTCTTAAATCATTAAGACATTGCCTTTATGTCCCAGCATACTTTTAGCAGCTCCTGCAATCGCTGTGCCCTGGAAGTCATAATGAATTGCAGGGTTCAACATCATTTTAGGAAAAGCCAAGGGTCAGCAATACAACAAAGTGTCAGAAACTCAAATTAATTGAACTGACCAATTTATGAAGCGTGCTATTTTGAAAATGTGCTACATGAGCAGCATGGTCTAGTCTCAAGAGGTGGGGACCAATAATCACAAATTCAAAGCTGATGTTTTGATCCTTTTGCCAACTAGCCATGTCATTCTATGAGTCCCCAAACTTCTTCCCAGCTGCAGTTCCTCTTCTAATAATAGTTCTTTTCCTAAGTCCTAGGCTTATGGAGCAGACAAAACAAAAGAGGGTAGGTGTGGAGTGCTTTTAAAATCAGAAATTAGTAAACCTATAAGGTATTATTAAGTAAAAAATAACTACTGGGTAAAAGAATCATCAAGTAGAAGTCCACAGAGATACAGATATAAATCCAGAGGCTCTGTTTCAGTCTAGAGACAATTTTCAACGGGTGGAGTTCGGAGATATGAATTCTGTTCTAGGAAGGTCTTGGTGACTACAAGAGTCCTGACATGGAAGTGAGCATCTCCGTGTAGATCAGCCTTCCAGAGCGTATCACGCCTCCCGTGTAGCTTCACAAGAGGGATTTCCAGCAAGAGGTTCTGAAAAAGCAGACCGTATGCAACTCTGATGGAGAAGGAGGTCTGTAAGAGGCCAGAGGACAGTGAGATAACCTGGAAGCTTCTGGCTACTGAGCTCAAACAAGGCAGAAGAAATCTCTTCTTTCCCGAGGGAAATATTTAGAGGGAAGTTTTTCCAGTCATTGCGGACTATAATAATTGCATCTGACATTTTAGAAGCACGACTCAATAAGTGAAACATGTAAATGTAAATGACTTGCAGCAAGAAACATAAATGGGCATACATTCAAAGACCAATTGCTCCTCTTCTGAGAAAATATGCCTCCAAAGTTTCTCACAGTTGCAAGTTAAAAAAAAAAAAGTTCTGTAATATACCACGAATTTAGAGTTGGGGAATTTTTTTTAAATATAGTGCTATGAATTACAGAAAATAAAATCTCTAAATTCAATTGCATTGAGTAATTTATGTAATAAGACAACAACGTATTTCTCTACTACACGCAGAGTAAAATTCAACAACTGAAGTTCACTCGGTGACCACTGTTTACTAATAATAAAAGCATGTGATACTAGGACATTAATATTAGTATCTGAAGCAGAATACTATTTTTTAGAAGATTTATTTATTTATTTGAGGGGAGGGGCAGAGGGAGAGAAAGAATCTCAAGCAGACTCCCTGGTGAGCATGGAGCAATGCAGGGCTCGATCCCATGACCCTGAGAGCATGACCTGAAAGTGAAATCAAGAGCTGGATGCTCAACTGACTGAGCCACCCCGGTGCCCTGAAGCACTGTATTCTTTTTTAAAAATTAAGTATGTCATGGTAAATGAACTGTCCATAACACCACACCATCTTATAAGCTATCCACAAAAGAAAGAAAGAGAAAGAGGGAGAGAAAGGGAGAGGGAGGGAGGGAGGGAAAAGCAAGCAAGGAAGCTTTCTATTTGATACTTCCATACAATTATGATTAGTCCAAACCTCGTATTTACCACTTGATAGTTATGAACAAATTATGTAATGTCTTCAAGCGTCAGGGTCTTAATCCGCAGTAGAACAGAGATAGGAAAGATACCTACCTCATACAATTGTGAGGACTAAGTAAGTTACTCCATATAAAAGACTTGGCTCAGTGCCAGGTACCTGTAAGTACTCAATCATTCTTATTGTTTCTATGTCAGATGCTTACTATACAGCAATTACTCTCCCGGTTTTGAATTCTATTGATATCACTAAGAATAGTTGAAAAGTTTTTATAAATATTTATTAGCCGCTCATTATTTCTATTTCTCTGGGAGGAACCCCTGAAATTTTATGAATATAAGCTACTTTTTTATTTTCAAAAGCACCCCCCAAAACTGTAATTGAGGTGGAAGAGTTCTAACAATAACAATATCAGAGAAGGGAGGCAGATGTAATTTTCACTCTCCTCCTGGTAGGAAGCTGGCAAATATGGAGGAAGGCGTCAAGCTGCCGCTGAGAGAGGCATGGTGCTGTGTAAGGCATCTGGTCATCTGCTTTAAAGTCCCTCACCACTGCACACAAAGAGGTTTTGTAAGTTGGCTAGTGTGTGTGTGTGTGTGTGTGTGTGTGTGTCGTTCAGAAATCACATAATTGCATTTTGAAACCAGAAAACATAAAACTTATAAGGGTTTAGAAGGTGGGAAAGAAAAATACATAAGAAATGAATTCTGTTCCTAACCCAATGGAAGTGATAGACACATAACTATAATCTAAGACAGACTGTGCTGAGGATGATTTTAGAGATGCCAAGGAAAAGGTGATAATGGTGAGAGAAACTGGATTGACCCCGTACATTAGCCCTAGGGAGAGAAGGGGGGCCGGGAGTGATCTCTGCTAGACTCTTAACCCCACGAATGCCAGGACCACCACCATCATCTCATTCACCACAGTATCCCCAGCACCTAGGACAGAGCCTGGTGGATGTAGGCACTGATAAATGTGTGTTGAATGAATGCCTTGGATAAATAATGCCTTCGAGATTATGAGCACAAGGAGTGCAAAGACAGCATTACCAGGAACTTCAATAGGAGAAAAGAAAAAAACAGATGCTAAATAAAGATGATGCTAGTTTGCAGCAGGGAGAAGGAGAAAGATAAAGAGTTTGGTCACTGATGCATGAGTTAGCCCATGTTTTTGCAGAACACAGAGTTAACAATAGCCTTCCACAGTGCAATCCCCGTAGTGTGGTTAAAGAACCCGGTTTAAATGGGATTAATACAATTACAGATACAGTCTGTATCTCTTATTTTAAAGACACTTTGCCCAGGGCTCAGTCACACTCAACTCTCCCTTTTCTGTCCACTAATATTTTACTACTCAATCGAGTTTGTCATTTCCCAATCTGGAAATTTCACTGCTCAAGCCTGTCTCCTGACTTAACTAAGTAAAAAATCTGACAGTCTCTGCACTGTTTTATTTTATTAATCCATTAACTTCATCCACTGAAAGACTCATTCATTTCCTTAGTGTGAACCAGTCTCTCCATTTCATAGTATTTGGCCTAAAGCCAATATATGTCAGCTTTCAACATAGTCCTCTATACAAAACCTGGTCAATAACTATTAGAAATCTACATGAAAGATCAGGCTCTAGTTTTAACCTCGTCAGACATGTACTTCATGAGGCAATAGCATCTTTTCCCAGAAGAGAATTCCAACCGTCCATCTTCTCTACTCCTACCTGTAAATGTGTCCTCAGTGGGCTACATAATGGTAATCAGGCTAACTTCCTCAAAGACATATTTTTGGAACACTCCCCACCCTCGTAGAGACTGACAGCCAGGACATTTACTCTGAAATGAAACTTAAGATCTGCTCTGCAAAGAATTTACCAAGACAGATATAAATCTGGAGCAGGGGTGGGTACTCCCAAAGAGAAGCCCTCTTTCTTTTTGCACTTGAACAAGCAGTGCATATCTTGCCCACCCTCAAGAGAAATCTGTCAGTTAGAACTCCCCCACCTAAGTATGTGGAGCTCAAAGTCAGCCCTCCTTACAGGAAAGAAGTCTTACAGCTAAAAAGTTCCACTGAATCACCAAAGAAATACATGCTGGCTACCTATTTCCTATCCAAACTGGTTTTTCATTCTTTATTCTTCTGTGCTTTTAATTATGGAAAATTCCAAACATATACAAAGATAGACATCCCTATGTGCCCAACACCCAGCTTCAAAAGTATTAATTCATGGCCAGTCTTGATCTTTACATACCCTAATTTACTTCCCCAATCCACAAAATTGTTTAGAAATTCCCAGATGTTATACTACTCCATCATTAAATTAGGTATGTTTCTGGGGCACCTGGGTGGCTCAGTCGTTAAGCATCTGCCTTCGGCTCAGGTCATGGTCCCAGTACCCTGGGATCGAGCCCCGCATCGGGCTCCCTGCTCCGCGGGAAGCCTGCTTCTCCCTCTCCCACTCCTCCTGCTTGTGTTCCCTCTCTCACTGTGTCTCTCTCTGTCAAATAAATAAAATCTTTAAAAATAAATAAATAAATTAATTAGGTATATTTCTCTAAAAGACAAATATGCCCCCTTTCAAACCATAACCCTAATAACTAAGTCCCAGCCCCCCAAAATCAACAATTCCTTGATATCATCATTCACTGTTCATATACTTGATTTATCCTATAAATGATCTTTTTAAAATTACCATTTGTTTATTTGAATCAGTACCAAAACAGTGAACATACATTATGACTGGTTGGTAAGTTTCTTGAT
The DNA here is from genome assembly GCF_037043125.1 of Eumetopias jubatus. Lineage (NCBI taxonomy): Eukaryota > Metazoa > Chordata > Mammalia > Carnivora > Otariidae > Eumetopias > Eumetopias jubatus. The sequence continues at coordinate 180,111,823 of NW_028274809.1, read as the reverse complement.
TTCTTAGAGTCTATAGATTTTCTTTCTGCCTCTTTTCTCTTCCCTGCAACTTAATTTGTTGAAGAAATCACATTGTTCAGGAGAGTGTCTCAAAGTCTAGATTTTACTGACTGCCTCTCCATAGCATCACTTAACATAATTCCTCTACCATCCACATTTCTTGTACATGGATAGATTTATTGAAAGCTTGGTCTGATACTGGTTCAATTTGGGGAGTCGAGGGCAATACCACTTCAAATATAGCGTGTATACTTCCATCAGGAGGGACATAATATCTGGCTGTCTCTCTTTTTACAAAGTTGATATCGATAATCACTGCCTAAATCAAGTAATTCATTAGGGTTGCATAAAGATGATACTCTCATTCAATCATTCCTTCTTCATTTATTATCTGGAATACTCCTATAAAGATAAGTTCCATCTCATCAAATATTTGATTATTCTCGGGCATATAAGAAAGGCAAGATAAATACTAATTTTTCCCTTTATTCACCAATTTTTTTAAAAAATTGAGTTTTGTATCTTATAAAAGTGATCCATGAGTTTTGGGATAGTTGGGGGGGAGTTGTTTATTAGGAATCCATGGGTTTAAACATATTCGATATGTTGAAATTCATTGCAGTTATTCTTTTTGATATGTAAACTGTTCCAGCTTTATCCAGCAGGAGCCCATACGAGTTGGCTCCTGAGTCCTTTTGACATGACCCTACCCATCTTTGACATCTTCCTTGCTCTCTAGAATACCAAAATACTGTCAGTTCATTCTGTATACTTCTTACCTCTGACCAGGAATCAGCCATTTTTTTAAGAAGTCCTTTCATTGTATTATTATTCTTTCATTTAAAGATGATATCTAGAAACAAGAACCTAGTGCTAGGGGTATTCATTGCTACTGAGTTGGTCACTGTTTCTGCAGTTTTTTTGGTGGAGAAAGGTAGTATTACACACAAACATACATATATATGTGCATGCATGTGGTAACATAAATACATGCACGTACATATACACGAAATACCTCATGAGTTCATAACGACACTTCCAATTCAGAACTGGGACCACAGAGCTTTAGCTTAATCTCATTGATCTTATATCTCTTAACATCCATCCTCCATGCCAAAAATCCCAGTCCTCAATAGCACCAACATAATTACTAGTTTTCTTTATTGTATATCACACAAACAGTCTGATTTCAATGATATAATTGCTAAAAACGGTTTGAGATTTTTTTGCAATTATTTTCATCCTTGGGGGCACATCCTTCTAAGGATGTGCAGATGACTGTGTTTTAAATCACTTGGGATGGTTCATCCCTGTGTGGTTACATTGCCAAAGGAATATACAATCAGAATTACCTATTTTATTTTACTACTGACTTGAGGGGATTATGCTTTAAAATTCAACTTTGTATTGTAATTATGTAAAATATGTACATGGTTCCAAAGGCAAATTGACAAAATAGCATAATTCAATTCCCTCCCTCCCCAAAAGCTCACCTTTTTTAAATTTCATGTTTATCCTTCTATGTCCTAAAATATAAGTACATGTGTATATATTATATTTATATCTCCCCTTTCTCAGTAAATGCTATCATACTATATACACTTTTCGCCACCTTACCTTTTTTTCTACTTAACATTATATCCCGTAGATCACGCCTCAGATAGATAGAGAGATAGATAGATAGATAGATCATCTTTCTAATATCTTTTTTACAGCACCACAAAACTCCCTTCTGAAGATGTTCCACAGTTGATTCAAACAGTCCCCCAATTGATGGGCATGTGGGTTTTTTCCAATCCTTTACTACTACAAATAGTGGTATAAACAGTAACTTTGGTCATATATGTTTCCATACTTTTGTCATTTCCTACAAGTGGGGAGCCCTTCATTTTAAAATGTAAACAGAGAAATATATGTCACCAAAAATTCTGGAAGCAAAAAACAATGCAAGAAGTCTGCGAGGCATGAATATTAGAAACTGACTCCAGAGAAAGTGAAAATAGCTTAAAAACCTAACTGGTATCCTCAGAGGGAATCAAGAGGATACTGCACTCATAAAATAAGAATAAACTGCTTAAAAATGTGAGAAAATGAGAGAACAAGAGTGAAATACCCCCTGGAGGAAGTGTGAAATAAACTGCTCTTTCGTGATTGGTGTCCAACAAATACGTTGATTGATCACGGGATAGATGAGTAACCTGTTAATGTTTATGTGTGTGTATCTAATTATCTACCTATCTCATATTTTAATGTATAAACAGAGAAATATGGAAGTGATTGCCTCTGGGGGTGGTACTGGCATTGTGAAATCGTTTTCACGCCTACCTAGAATTTTTTCATAATAATATTTTAATTAAATATAAAATAAGAGAATGAATAAAGAAATGTGAGCTGGTATTGATAGGCTTTCACTTGCAAGATGTTTCCCAGAGCACTGAGGAACTGAACACTATTCTTATCTGCTGAAAACCTTCCAAAAGTAATGTTAACAGGTGATAATTTACTCTGATGTCCAAAACACAGTGTGACAAGCATGACTTACTTACAGCTAACACATTCCTCCTTGGAGCTTCCTCAGCCTCCTTCTTCTGTCCATCACTCTCTTGTTCTTTTTTCCATTGAACTGGTCATAATAATAATAATTAAAGTACATTACTATCCATTATACGTTGTCTTTATTCTATGATCCCTTTTCTGTTCATAAAACTCAGGTGAGAGGAATATTTTACTTTTCTTTCACAGAAAGTGAAATGAGGTTGTTTAATGTGAAATGCAATTCCCAATAGATTTTTCTCTTATTTACCTGCCAACAATTACCAAGAAAATGATCTCTCTTTCTTGAACTCGATAAATATTATTGTCCTCCAAATGCCATTTTTTTCCCAACCTGAAAATCTACCTCTAACAAAGTCTTGTTTGTCCTCAAAGAAACCATTTTGTTCTATCACACTGGACAATGTTTGTTTGTGTATTTAATAATTCCACCCTTGTGATAATAGGTTTTATCTCCTTGATAAGTATATAAATGAGACTGATCGTTCGGTAGTTCTCAAGTATTTTATAGATGGGAATTAACGTTAGAACATTTCAGCTACTCAGACACGATAATATTCAACTCACGTACTTTGACAAATATGTTAATAACTTTATCCTTGAATTAATTCAAGACTCTTGGTTGCATTGCATTAATTCCTCGATTAGGGTGATCTGAATCCCAGCTAAGGTCTTTGTAACTGTGCTACGGTGGACAAGTCACTTAACCTCTGTGAGACTCGGTTTCTTCCTCCACAAAATGGAGATAATAGCATTCGTTTCACAGACTTACATCCCGACCACCGTATCTAAAATGACATCTTCATCATTCTCTTTCCCCTTTGTCTGATCTCCTTTTCTTAATCATGGCATTTCTTTTTGTGTGCTATCACTCTATTATACCTATTCTTTGTTTACTACCTGTCTCCCATACTAAATGGCAAATAAAGATTTTATTTATTTTTAGAGGGGAGGGGGAGGGGCAGAGGGAGAGAGAGAATCGCAAGCCGACTCACGCTAAGCGTAGAGCCCGCCGCAGGGCTCAGTCTCACGACCCTGAGATCACAACCTGAGCTGAAATCAAGAGTTGGACACAACCAACTGAGCCACCAGGTGAACCTAGACTGCAAGGTTTTCGAGGATAGAGCTCCACCTGTTTGTTTTTTTTTCACATCTCTATCTGCAGCCCCTAAAACAACGCTTAGCACATAGCACCTGTTCAATAAATGTTTCTAGAATGAATGGTTGAATGTAGAACACTGCTCAAAGATTAAAGTGAGATAATGTATATAAAACATTTGGTGCTTGGGCAAAAAGTAAGCACCTAATGAAATCATCTGCATCTATTGAGTTGATACTTTCTATTTTTCACCTAATATTAAAAGACAAGAGGAGCAATATCTCTAGAGATGAGGAAAAAGAATGTTGTGTCCTTCTGCTTTCTCCTTTTCATCACTTAGACCTTCTCTTAACAATGAGAAGCAAGGGGCACCTGGGTGGCTCAGTCGTTAGCCACCTGCCTTCAGCTCAGGTCATGATCCCAGGGTCCTGGGATCTAGGCCCACGTCGGGCTCCCTGCTCGGCGGGAGGCCTGCTTCTCCCTCCCCCACCCCACCCCCACTTGTGTTCCCTCTCTCGCTATCTCTCTCTCTGTCAATAAATAAATGAACAAACAAACAAACAATGAGAAGCAAGATGATGTACCTGAGCCATCTGTGGACAGAACTCCACAGTGACTATTTCAAGGAAGTTTAAAATAAACACATATAATAGTGATTACAAATAATAATAATTTATAAACACAGATAAAAATGTTACTATGTTCCTAGTAAAAAGCAGTAACAAATGTTTGTTATAAAATCAAAGTAGAGCATAATGTGGAGGGCAATTAAGTAAAAGGAAACTAATAAGTGAACTCTATGCTAAATCGGTCAGTTAGTGAAACAAAAAGCCACGTGGTTGTTCTCAAAGTATGCACTCCAGGGCACTACAGTGAACTCACAGGGCACCACGAGATATTTTGAATTTTTGAGGAAAACTAGCACCATCTGACAGACACTGCATGAGCTACTAGTCGAGACAGTTCACGGTTTCAACTTTCAACGTGAGATTGCATTATACACCTTTGATGATGTCGTCTCTTTACAAAGCTGGGTTTGGGGCAGTTGACGTGAGAAAACACAAGTATTACATGAAGACCAGTGTGGAACAGAAAACGAGAGTGATGCTGTCCAGTCTGATATCAGGGTCCGTGAAGTGGCACAGTGCTCAACAGGTACGCACATTCCATCTGGAAGAATTAAAATAGTTCTGCTTTCAACCTCCGTGTGTGAACTTTTTTTAACAGTTACAATAGTTCGAACATAAATATTCATTAAACTGTCTGAACCTAACCACTTAATAAGCAGAACCATTAAGTTTATTTGTTTGGTTTATGCCTTGGGGCCCCAGGGAAAAAAATTACTGAAAACTAAGGGCTGCATGAATCAATGAGGTTTGGAAACCTCTGCTGGATAAGCTAGAGACAAACCACATGATCACATGATCGCAGAAAACAAAACTCATATAACCGGCCAAGACATCCTGATATATTGGGAGATGTCCTGGAGGCCCACTGAGAGAAGAATATCGTCAAAGAAGAGATATTCCTGCAACCAGAGGGGCTTAAGCAAGCTCCTCGGATGTGGAAGCCCAGTGTGAGATACAGTTCTCGGAGGGTGTTTGATCCCATGGGAACAACACCCGCAGCTTGGGCCCTGCTTCCCTGTGGCCAAAGAAAGGAAGGAAAGGCATTTTGAACACACCATGTCAACTCTGAACCGTGAAGCTACCCTGTGCAGGACAGATGCAAGAGGCGGGACATGGGAAGGGGTCAATGGAGGAAGGCAGAGGAAGGAGGCTGGTAAGAAAGCTGGAAATTCAGCACTTCCTGTCATTGGTATTTTGCCCTCAACCACCTTCTCTAAGGTTTCATCTTAATAGATATAATATTGGCTTTTTAATTTGATATCTGCACATTTCCTGTCATAAGCCGATCCTAAAACTAGGTGATTTAGTGGTCTTAACCAAAAATCTAAGGTCTACGTTTCTTCATTAAAAGATACTCATCTAATCTATATGTAGATATACTGAACATCTCCCTTGCCACAGCCTGTCCTGACATTAAATCTTTTCCAATCTTTTTCTGTTTTTAATGATTTTAATAGAATCTCATTGGACCACGCGCAGGTGCATATGCCTGCATACTAAATAAGCCCCTTGCTTAATCTCTCATTCCTATTTTCAGATTCAACTCATTTCCCTCCGCCTAGTTTCTGTGCTATGCCGAGGCCTCACATGCTGTCTGTCAACTGCCCACTTCATCATGTTGCATTCTTTTAGGCTTCCGAAATACGGAAGCATTTCTACCACTTCTGTGTTTATCAGTTACACAGTTAAGTGGGTTCACTGGCTCCTCATCCCCATTTCCCTCCTCCACAGCACTGAGTTCCCCCTGACAGTCCCAACGAGGCCTTTATCAATCTGTGTCTTCAATTTCTCCTTACTCATCAGCTTTCCTCCAGTTGCTAGCCTTAAACACACGCACGCACACACGCACGCGCGCACACACACACACACACACACACACACACACATTCTCCCACCATTTTTAAACTTCAGGAGAACTGCAGACATAAGGAAATTCCTTGGCTGCATCTTTGCTCCAGCAGGAGAAGCTCTACCAAGATCACATGAAATGGCTTATTTTTAGGCAAGAGGAAGTAAGTGTAAGTAGGCTGAACTGCAACCATATCGAGTTGCTCTTCTCCACTTAGTTTTCTCTTCTGTTGGAGGCAGCAGGCCAGATTCAAATGCTAGCATCCCCATTGATTAACTGTGTCCCCTTGAGAAGGGCACAGAACCTTCCTGACTCCCACTGTCCTCATCTGTAAGATGGTGATGATGATATCGACAGTAAGTGATGGACAGACAGAACACAGTACACAGGAAGCATGATCATTCCCTTCCTCTTTCTTGTGTTGCTTACTCTCAACATCAATTAACTGCTAATCCGTTAAACACTGGAGTTAGTTGGATCATGTGATGGTCCTGAAACACCACAAGCGGAGACTCTAAAATACGAATCAGGTAACTTCGTTTTTATCATAAGCTAGATCTCATTGTTCCCCTAGCCATGCTTCCATGCTTCAGCACTACTATAGGCAAGCATTTTCACCAGGTAGGCTAAGAGAAATAAGCTAAATGAGCAAAATGGGCTTATTTGGACAAACACCCTTGCTTCTGAGCCCTGCTCTCCTCACACTGTGTCCACACACATCTTGAGAGCTCATCGTTGGGACGAGATCTGCAGAGAGCATGTGTGGTATTAAAAACACTCCCATTGGAGCCTGGAGGTGGCATGATGATGACATATTTGCTCAAGGTTCCTTTCCACTCTGTGATTCCATAACTCTTCCAAGACAACGTCAAAAATTCCAACACTACCGAACAATTTTCCTACAGCAGTGTTATTTAAATACGGGACTTCGATTTACATGGAAAAGGTGGGATTGGGATTGTCCTCAGTCGAAACCAGAAAGAGAGGAAAACACCACTCTGGAAATCAGGAACTCAGAATTGAAATCTGATCTGATCATCGGTCACTGGATCCAGAAAATGTGGGCTGAGCTCAGCAAACTTGTACGTTTCATCTGAAGAGTGACATTCTGATTCTAGGATAGGGTTGCAGCCTATCAGAGTGCCTGATCCAACAGCAGGTCATACACAAACATGGGAGAGCCGCTCCCTCTTCAGAAGGGCCCTGGGACCCTTGCCACTTTCAGCACTGCTTACCTCTGAGAAAGGGGTGGGGTGGAGAACAATAACTAAAGAAAAAAGTAACAGAGATGGATTAGGATCCATAGATTCTCCCTGCTCTCTATTCCAAAATAGTAACTTCAAATAACTGATCAGGGATGTGCCTTTGTGCACCAGAAACATCCAGAAAAGGTCACAAAGGGGGCTTAAAGATAATGATCCTCCATATCAATGATGCTGTTTTCCTTGGGGGCTCAGAAATTATCCAAACTTCGGGCTGCCACAGCCATCTTTCCCCCTAGATAGCACATACATTTCCTCCTCACATGCCCCACGGATTGCTTAATTAGCACTATCGTGGGCCCAAAATAAATAGGAGACTAGTCCTCAAATGTCTAAAGGCCCAGATTGTTTTAATATTCCAAGAGTAACCAAGGCAACCAGAGTTTAAGAAACAATATTACTGCCAATAAAATCTTCTGATTTGTTCGATTTTGTAAGACAGTCACTCTTTAAAACGGAAAAAAAAAATGGTGCTAAGTTTCAACAACACTTGGAAAAATTCTCAGATTAACTTCCAGCTTTATAATCTAAGCCCACAACCAATAAAATCTTAATCATCATCAAGCATTTCACACACACACACACACACACACACACACACACACACGCACATGCACGCACATTATATTTATATATCAGAGATACCCACAGAGATATCCATAAAAAGGGACACCTGCGTGGCTCAGTCGGTTAAGTGTCTGCCTTTGGCTCAGGTCATGATGCCAGAATCCCGGGATCGAGTCCCACATCAGGCTCCTTGCTCAGCAGGGAGCCTGCTTCTCCCTCTGCCTGCCGCTCCCCCTGCTTGTGTTCCCTCTCTAGCTGTCTCTCTCTCTCTCTGTGTCAAATAAATAAATAAAATCTTAAAAATAATAATAATAATAATTTCCATAAAAATCTTCACATACTCACATGCATGACACTTGCATAAAACATTTCAATTAATTACCTAATCCTGAAACACTTGGGTACTTGCATGATTCGGGAGAATTAATTAATGCAGCATTAAGGTGAGGACATAGTAAGGATTGTCTAATAAACCCTTCCTCAAAATGCTTCATGTTTGCAAAGCACTGAGGCTCAGTAAATGACCCAGAAGCCTGGCAGAAATGCTCCAATCTGTTCTGCACAACATCAGGCCTCTTCTGACTCTGTTTGATTTAGGCCAGGCGAGTCGCACGGGAGATCCTCAGGCTATAAGGAAAGATAGAGTGAGAGCACATGGCACTCTGCAGCCCCCAGAAGCCAATTCAAAAATAGACTTGTGTCCTTCCTCCTGAACAAATACTGGAACTGTGAGAGGCTGTGGCAAAATCAGTCTGGCAGAGGGGAAAGTAGATGAGTCAAAGATGTCCCTTTTCCTAATAATAGCTACCATATTAATGTGCCAGCTCTGTATACTCTACAGACTTTATCTGATACATTCTCCAAAACTCCCTGCAAAAGATGCATGAAAACTCCTTTAATCTGATGGGAACCTGGAGCTCAGAGAGATAGGGGCAGGGTCCTGAACCCTAGTTTTTGCAACTGCCCCCTTGCCTCTCCTTTGAAGGAACTAAGTTAGGAAATCTATACTATGTTAAGAGAGATTTTCATATTCCTAACTGATAGACATGAAGGGTTTCGAGAGCCTTGCCTGTCCACACACCCCATCTTACCACATGGAGCTTAGAGGACAGGGAGTTTCCAACTATTAAGCCACTCAGAGCCCTACAACGAGAGCTGGGCAGTTACAACAGGAATTGGGTAGTCAGAACATTGAGGGCCATCAAAGGGTCCCACAGAGGAGATCTCAGATAAGCAATTGCTACAACTTTCTCCACAACCACTCCATCCTTTAGTAGTGAACATTAGTGGTTGCATGCTACTTCTTTGTTTTGTCTTGTTTTGCTTTGTCTATCCAACCTTCTCTTTGGATGGGTAGGTAAGAGGTTAATTCTAGTTATGTTCAGTCTTGCTGGAACTCATGACCCCCACTTCCTATTACCAAAGCCAAAGTTGGAGCTCATCCACTCCCCGACCCGCCAGGGGCCAGGGCACGGGTGTGTAAGAGAGATAATGTCCTCCTAATGATCCAAGGTGTGTGGTCTTGGCTCTACCAGTCAGATATTCCAGCCCAGACTCTGACTGGAGCAAAATTGAAGGCATGGCCAGCCTTTATTCACTGCAGCTGCAGAAGTGTCTAGTGGCAGCCACATTTTTGTCTAGCAGTGACAAAGTTCTGACCATACCGCCCCTGCCAAAAGATGAGGGACTGTCTGTCAGGACCTGTGGTGTATGTTTTTCAAATCTGGTTCTTCAGCTCCCATCTGTTTTGTGCCCTCCCCACACCCCAATAGTCCAATAGTCTTCACAAAGGCATTTTTCCACGTAAGGCAGCCAGCGTTGGTTTCTGTTGCTGGCATCAAGCAAATCACACACACATACCTCTACCCTGTGGCAGACTGCATTATTGTTCTTCAATATTGACCAAAATGTCCTTAAAGTTCCCCTCAGCTTGACCGAACTCTACGCAGGTTTCTTTCTGACTCTAGGCCCCTGACCTGCCATATCTGAGAAGCATTTATTTTAAAAATTTATAGCTGTAAATTCTATCTCTGCCCCCTCTGAGATGTGTAAACCTTTTTAAAATTCTTTTGCCAGTTTTGCAACCCAGGGATGGTTTCTCAAGGATCTGGGAGCCACCTCTTTGAAATGTCATCATCAAAGAAGAGAGGGCTCCTAGTTCCCATCTCTGTGGGAGGGTAGAGAGTAGGAACCTAACTTAGGTGGGTGCCTTGCTCCAAATTTTAAAACTACCTCCTATCATGAAGATATGAGAAAATTTACTTTTCCTTTTGGGAAGGCCAAATAGCAAACACAGGGGTCATTGTGACCAATGACCAATGGTCAATGGCCAATGACCCCCACCCCCACCCTCCACTCCAGCTCTTAAAACCTCCCCTGCCCTTTGTTTCAGTAGAGTTGAGAGCAGACTCTGTTCAGGTCTCTCTCTTCTATTGCAGTGTCCTTGAATCAAGTCTTCCTTGCCTCTTTAACTTTGACCAATGTAAATTTGGCTTTGACAATATTCACTGCTCCTCCCTGAGAGAGGACCACCATATTCCTCACCTACACCCCTGATACCGGGTTTGGCCCAGGGACTTGCTCTGGCCAATGAAAAGTAAGCTGAAGAGATATGCCACTTCTAGGCCAAAGCTGTGGGATCTAGCATAGAGTTTGCCCAGTTCCCTCTTCCCCACACAGAAGCCAATCCATCTACCTGAACTCTCAAGTGAAGACAACAGGAACACAATCACAGCTGACCCACTGCGTGCACATGCACCACGAACAAGAAATACATTTTGGCAGTCATGAGCCACTGAAATATTGGTATCAGTTGTTACCACAGCACAACTAGCAGGGTTAACTAATCCCATGCCTTTTATGGCATTTGGCACTACAGAAGGGAAGCTCTGAAATGAACCTAGCGTCTCCTGGAAACCCGCCCTCTGACACTGCCTTCTGGAAACTAGTAGTGAGCTTCAGAAGTCCTCCTGGTCAAGCCATCCCACAGGGCACACTGGGTAAACCATGGGGCTTTAAAAGCAGCATGTGTACTGCACCTAAAGAGGTAAGCTGGTAGAAATAAGGGGCCAACAGAGGCCTTTGGACGATCCCAGGTGATGTTTCAAGGAGGCCTTTTTTCAGTGTTATTCAAAATACTGTGCTCACACTCCTCCTAAAATATATACGCACTCCCTTTCCATATTTTTTACTTGTCAGCCCAAAGTTTTAAATTTTAAAAGTTAATTTTTTGTTAATAGAAGATACGAAATGTTAAATATTTTATGAGACAAAATAAGATGGAGATCAACTTTAACAGAAAGCAGTATTTCGTGACATGCTTTGGTAAAATAGATTTTAACTATCATATTGAAAACTGCGCTGAATCCAAAAGGAACCACATGAAATATGTATTTGCAGTCTTATCCGATGTATCTTTAAAACTCTGTGAGTCCTGGAAAACATAGATGTTAGTTTTAAAAGAACTGGCACCATTAACTTCCGCTGCAAGGCTCAGCTTCATCCTTATCAGAGATAGATGTAAGATACCGAAAGGCAAGAAACTTACCAGGTTTAAGTTTCCTTGATTAATCATTAAAGGAGCTCTCCTCCAAAACTCATATTTATCAGCATATCTTTTTTTGGTGCATGAGGTATTTCTAATCCTGGGACAAATATACCATATTAACACTTCAGATCAGTGAAGAGTAGGCCTTTATTTGTAAAGTGAGGGAAGAAATGTGCAAAGCAGACAGTTTCTCAAGCAGTTTTAGAAAAGAACCAATGTAGAAGTAGAGAATCGTGAAAGCAGCATTTTACTGCAAATCCTTAAGCCTATCCATGCATGAAAGTGTGCAAGCCCTGTTTGAAGAAAATGTTTTATATACAGATAAAACACAGTTGGGTGTGTGTGTGTGTGTGACAAAGAAGCAGATGAGCAGGCTATTTCTCATAGATGCTCTCTGCACTCACAAAACAAGGCTGAGCAGAAAGCCTACTCCCATTTGCAGTGACTCTTCCCCAAGACCAGGGGACAACTCCTCACTGCTATGGTATCTGCACAGCTCCAATAAAGCACCAGGAACCATTCCTGGAGCACCACTGGGGGACTGAGAATTGCATTCCCCAGAATGCAAATCATATATCTGCCAACACAACCATAAAATTTTTTCCCAGTTTTATACATATTTAAGAATTCATGGGTAATATATCTACACTCTTCTCCTAAAAAGAACCCTGTTAGCAACTACACTTTTGAATAAAGAACTGTCAGCACTGGAAGATTCAGAACTTCTGCTGAGAAGAATTTGCCACAACAGAATGATCTAAGTATATCATGTCATGCAGGAGTAGTTTAATAATGATATATTCCTAGCCTGGGGGGAGAAAGAGGATTTTTATTAAGGCATGGGTACATTAAATATCATTACAAATTAATCCTCTACCATTATTTCGATGGCATTTTCTGAACAGAGCACTATAGTTCAATACCAAATAAATTTCCTTGGTGCCTACCAAGGAAAATACTGCATACTGGGATGGTTTAAAAAAAATTATCTCAGAAAGACTTACATACCAAAATGCATGGAAAATGGCACAGAAAAAAAATATCGTGCTTATATGCCCACTGCCCTATGAAAGCAACAAGCTACTCCAAATACAAAAGAGCAACTCTATAAAATCAATACCTCTCCTCCTTTCTTAAGAACTGGTGACTGTGATGATTCTAGTCTTATTAGAAGTTTGAGATCAGATCCCAAAATAAGGTTTTATATATATTAACATCAGATCACTTGGGGGACCTCTTGGGTGAGTAATTTAGTAGCTATGATGATTTTATTATGCATTTCTTTTGGGAAGGGGGTGTGGTAGGACAAAAAAGTCTTATTACATTTTACATGAAAAACATTAATAATAATCAGACATAATGGTTAATTAGCATATCAAACATAAACTAAACAACATAATCCCAACACGAAATTTGAAAAAGAACTGCCAGATAACAAAATGCAATGCCTTTCATCTTAACTGTGATAAATTTTTAATGGGTGAGAACTCTTTGTATCGCAATCAACTTTGATTTGATAAAGCTAAGCCACATAGTACAACAATCATAAGTCAAACAGAATTCTTTATACCACATTCTATCTTATTTTCCATTATATTATGCATTTGAATTCCTTCAAATACTACCTCTGTGATCTATTCCCTACCTCTCCTCTGAGCTTCCAGACGTAAAATTCTAGTACTGGATAAAAAGGTCCATATAGCCATTTTTCTTGCATTTCCAAACCAAAAGGTCCAAAACCAACTGAAATTCTTTGCCCACAACTTTCTTTTTCTTCCTGTATTCAGTAGCACCATCCCTACTTATTTACCTTCTTAGGATCCTCTTCACTCATCTTCACACTCTATATCCAAACATTTGACAAGTGCCCTGAGGTTTGCACATGCTCAACCATTTGATTCAACAATTCAATTCCTTCTTTTATGTTCCCAATACTCCAAAAAAGACCCCTTTTGTCTTTTTACCTTCTGTCATATCATTAAATGGATGTTGGAATTTATGAATCCATTCTCCACATCTCTAAAATTTTCTATCATTTCTTCCACATCTTTATCTCTGCTGCATTCCAGGGAAATTCCTTAGGTTGAGCTTCCAAATCACAGGTTTACTACTCAGATGTTTCTAGGCTGTTATTTAGCCTATTGGCTATGTTTTCATTTTAAGAATTTTATTATTTCCAAGGTTTCTTATAACACTTGCTTTGGTCTTATAAATGTGGAGATATTTATCACCCTGAAGATACTAAATATTCTCATTTTAAAGTCTTTTTCAGACTATTCTATTGTCTCTATTTCCTTGGGAGCAAATCCCTACGTGTGTTAAGTGATTTTGATCTCTTTAATGATGGTGCCCTTTGTAATTCCCTACTGGCTTTCTCTTTCATGTGAGAAAATTTTCCCTTGTGCTATTACGCTTAAACCCATCTGCTTTTTCCTTCAACCAGAGATATGCATTTTTTGGTTTTATAATCTTCTCTTTTACATATTTGTCTGAGTTTTGTATGGGAAGAGGAGATTTCAATATATCTCCATCAGTCTTGAACTAAAGGTTTTTATCACCTGTTTGGGGGAGTTTGACAATAACCTCCTAACCCATCTCTCCTCCCCAGCCTTTCAAGTCACATGGCAACCACTGCCATCTTTAACAGCTCTTCTAAGAACCCAATGTTTGCGTTCATTGTTATTTTTCTACCTAAAGCCTACTTCAATTAAAAAAAAAAAAGTGTTGTAAAATGTGCTTCTAGATCCTTCACTCTCAAGAGAAAATAGTACTCTAGAGTAGGAATCTTAGCAAAGACCATATAAGGTAAAACCCCTAATTTTAGCCCCATATCCTTTTCTAACTTACCTCCCCACTCCATCTCTTCATAATCACCACCCTCTAACCATCCCAACTACTCAGAGAATCTATGCAATTTCACATTTCCCTGCTTTTGCTGTGGTTTCACTTCACTTCCATGTCCCATTCACTTGCCAAGATCCAGATAAAATCCTGCTATCTCCTCTATGAAACTTTCCATATGTTATGGACGTTTCATGATCAGGACCTACCTAAGATAGTACCCATATCCCTATCAGTGTACTTATCTCATTCTGTATTAATAATGCATTAGAATTCCCAACTAGGGGCGCCTAGGTGGCTCATCAGGTAAGCAGCCAGCTCTTGATTTCAGCTCAGGTCATGACCTCAGGGTCATGAGATCAAGCCCCACCTTGCGCTCCAAGTTCAGTGGGGAGTCTTCTTCAGGAGTCTCTCTCTCCCTCTACCTCTGCCCCTACCCCACTCTCTCTCTAAAATAAATAAATAAATCTTTTTTTAAAAAGGTCAAGTTGGTTTGGTTAAGTGTCCAACTCTTGATTTAAGCTCAGGTCATCACAGGGTCATGGGATCAAGCCCTGCGTCAGTTCCATGCTGGACATGGAGCTTGCTTAACATTCTCTCTCTCCCTCTCCCTCTGCCCCTCCCCTCCCCAGTCTCTCTCTGGAAAAAAAAAAAAAATGATAATAATAATCCCCATCTAGGCCACAACTTCTTGAGAACAAAAGTTTCTCAGTATTTCTTTCCTTATTTCAAGCAGCACCTAGCACAATGGTCAGCATATAACAGGCACTCAAGAACCTTTTTAAAATGAAAGGTGACCCTTATTTCAGTGACTAGAAATGCTATTTAGCAAATATATATTTATAAAATTAAATTCAAGGAATTAAGGAACTGAAGGAAGTGAAGACATTCCAACTAGGATTCCGTATCATAGCTTTAGACTGGAGGAAAAATAAATTTCTTCTTTTTAACATTCTGAATGTGTACCAGCCCCAAGTACCACCTCCCTTTCTAAAAAAGCCCACAGTCATAGCCCAGTCTTCTGGGCTCTCTCGCATGCCTGCATGCCTCTTTCATTGTATTTACCACCCTAAAGTGCAACTGCCCGTGTATCTGTCTACACCACTAGATTATATCCCCTCTGAGAGGAGAAACCAGATAGAGTGTTTATCAGAGAATAAATAAAAGTGTCTTGGCTAAATAAATGCTTAAATACCCCATCTTCCCTTATTTGTCCTCAGAACAGCCTCGAGCTGTAAGAAAAGCTGTTATTACTCTCATTTCCAATAGATAAACCAGAGTAAATGGAAGTTAAATGAACTCCTGGTCACAGGGGAAGGGAACCTGGTAGCAGAATTTAGGGCTTCTTGAAATAAATCGCCACCTTTCTTTTTACTCCTATATAATAGGAAGCATCCATGATCAGAAATATACAAATGGGACAACTTGGATCTCTTTACATAAAGGAAACCACCCTCACAATAATGTAGTGAAAAAAACCAACCTTTAAATAACCTACAGAGTTCTGTTTCATCCATTCACTCAATACTAAGAACTTCTAGAACATAACTAATATTATAAACAAAGTAGCTTCCACACACTGGTCAGCACAGCATAACCATTTCTAGGTGCCCAGGGCAACCATGTTAATTTAACCTGTTCAGAAGAACTTTAAAAAGCTATAAACATCACCAGATTTAGTGTATGTTAATTTCTACCAATTCAGCATTTTCATTACATGCAATACCCTCTCCTACGAACTAAAACCTCACATAAATATATAGATTTTAAGTTATTATTTCTCTTATTATTCATTTCATTTGCTATTTATTGAGTGTTTACTACACGCCAGGCATGTTACTAAGAGCTACGTAAATTATCTCATTTACTCCTCATAAAAATACCATGAATTAGGTACTATCACTGCCGCATTTTAAAAATGAGAACTGGGGCTCAGAGATATGAAATAATATGTCCAAGGTCATGCAGCTAAGAAGAGAGGGAGGTAGGAATAGCTCCTAGTCCTTTCTGGTGTCATAGTCCTGGCTCCTCCCCACTATGGACACTGACCCCCATTAGTGTCCACTGGAAGAATATATTTGGTCAGATATTCTCATAAGTTTGACATTATCATCATGCTGAACTGTATGAAATTGCTATTTTTGTAGACTACAAATGGTAAAGTGGTTCAACCTAACAGAATGAACTTAAGATCTTCTATCTGTAGCTTTGGCTTCCTTAAAAATGGATTATTTTCTTTTTCTTTTGTATAGTATATGCATTTAATGACTCCTGACATTCTGCCTTTACTCCCTCACCTCCCACCCACTGTCCTCTCAAAGCAGCCTGGCTCACTTCTCTGAAATCATTCTCAGCAATGGTCCCGGTGACCCTCTAATTACTAGTCTCTCGGTCCTCGCCCTACTTGATCTCTCCCCAACTTCTGCTAATACTGCCTCTTCCACTCCGATGTTCTCTCTGGGATTCGTCAATGCTAAACTTTCCTGGTTCTCTCCCTACCTCTATGACTGTTCCTCTGCAAGCCTTCCTTCTTTCTCTGTCCTACTCACAGGTCTCTTCCTTGGCCCTTCCTTCCAGGAGTTCAAGCTTCTGATTTTTCTTCTTGCTCTACTCTTCCCAGTATATTCCCAGGACGTGCCGCATCAAAATACTCAAAGCCATGTTAGCTTTTTCTCCTCAAACCCATTCCTTTTTTGCCCTTAGATCCATTCCATCTCCCAAATGAAAATCACCCTGCCATTTTGAAATCCCTTCCCAAACTTATTCTGCAGCCCCACCTCCTCTGACTTCTTGAATGCAGCCAGGTCATCATGGCGGTGCACCAGAGTCCTCACCTGGAAGACCCATGGCTTTCATGCCTTTATATATATTGTTTCCTTCACTTGATAGAGCCCTTAACCTTCAGATTTCCACTGTCTTTGTGAAGCTTTCTCTACTCTTCCTAAGAATATTCAGTTCCTCCTCAGTGCTCCCAAAGCACTTTGTACATACCAGTAATTTACAATATTTACCACACTGATACCATGGTAACTCTGTACGGGCCTGTCCCTCCTCATTCCTGTGCTCATCTTCAACTTTCCTTAAAGAAAGGGACTGGCTTATATTCTCCATTCTACCTCATGTAACACCGAACAAGTGCCAGGCTCATTGTAGGTCTTCAAAAATGTCTGTTTTATTTAACTGATCCATCTGTCTGGTCAGCTTTGTATACAATCCTGTTCAGAGGTAAGGGTTTATGCTAAGTGATTTTTCGGAATCCCTTTCAACACTGATAATTCATTATGTAAGACACACACACACACACACACACACACACACACACACACACGTAATTAACATTTTAATTTTTTTTCCTCCTGATATAAATACGTTATCACAATATACAACCCTTTCAGGTTCCTGTAGGGAGAAGGTCGCTTCCACTGAACAAAGAAAACAGATTCTCTTGAGAACACCTATCAGTTTTGCAAGTCAGCCAACTGCTCACTTCTGCTTTCTTAAATCCTACTTTAAAAGTCCAAAATGACAAATTATCTCACAGGTCCCTGGGCAAATACTTCGTTGCTTTTTGAAATGTCAATGCTGATGCCTATACCTCCTCAGTTTTGCCTCATTTTAAACCAACAGAAATATCTCTTCCTGCCAGCCTACATTTTGTTTTATAAAACTTTTCTTCCCCTTTGTTATTTTTCAGGATACAATTTCTCTGATAAACTACCCCTAATTTCTAAACTTTGGGAGTTAAAATATCAATAATTTCATTACCCCATTGAAGGCCAGGAAGAAGAAACTGAGTCCCAAGTAAGATGGCCATAAAAGTGAAAACTGGAGGGGCACCTGGGTGGCTCAGTCGGTTGAGCATCTGACTCTTGATTTTGGCTCAGATCATGATCTCGGGGTCATGGGAATGAGCCCATTTTGGGCTCCATGCTGGGTGTGGAGCTTGCTTGAGATTCTCTCTCTCCCTCTCCATCTGACCCTCCCCCTGCTCACCTTCTCTCTCTCTCTCTAAAATAAAAAAATAATATATTTTTTAAAAAGTGAAAACTGGAAAAATCATAGCTAAAGATTTTTCCAGTAATAACATTTACTAAATGGCATCAACTACTAAAGAAATGAGAAAGTAGGTCAGCAATTAAAACCATTATTATCACATTTTAATCTTCATCAAAGTAAATGTCACTATCCTTGTTTAACAGATCAATAAACTAAGGTTCAGAGAGGGTTAATAATTGCCCAAGGTTACCCAGATAATAAATGTTAGTCCCTTGCCATATGGTGGAATGACCTGAAGTAATTTTCTCAGGAAAAACTGACCTGCCTGAAGGTTACTGCTTTCTGCTCACTGACATATGGTTCCTGGTCAATCACCATTGTTACCATAAGGGAACAGCAATCCTATCCTCTGCATGCATTTATGCTATGCACCCTACTAAGAGCCTTCATCCCTTGTTTCATTTAATCACTGAATGAGTTATATATGAGGTAGAGCAGAGTTATGGCCTTACAGATGAGGAAATGAAGCTCAGGACCTGAAGTTCAGAAACAAACCCAACATCTCCCAGTTAGAGGAACAGAGTAAATGTATTCTCAAAGTCAACTCTTCTGTCTCAACATGGCCAATGCTGCCCTAAATCTGCAGGATCTTGCCTGAGACTATCACCAGGAACTTGGCTCTACTCTTCTGAAATTCAGTTATAATAAGTCATATTCAATCCTATTGGTCTTCAAGATGTTCTGAAACATACCCTTCTATCATGCCATTTAATCAAAGAGCCATGCACATTTCCCTCTTTAAATTTCACATTGTGAGTGCCTGGGTGGCTCAGTTGGTTAGACAACTGCCTTCGGCTCAGGTCATGATCCTGGAGTCCTGGGATCAAGTCCCGCGTCGGGCTCCTTGCTCGGCGGGGAGTCTGCTTCTCCCTCTGACCCTCTCCCCTCTCATGCTCTCTTTCTCCCTCATTCTCTCTCAGATAAATAAATAAAATCTTTAAAAAAATAAAATAAAATAAATTTCACATTGCAATGCTTGTCCTCACCAAGCCACCTTTGGGTTTTCAGCCACTGTTTACACTGAGGGTCACTCTAAGAAACAGAAGGGTACAGTTGTAAAGCACTCATGCTCTGAAACCAGGCTGCTGGGTTCCAATCCCAGGTCTGCCATTCACTATGTGATTTAGGCAAGTCACTTAAACTCTCCGTGCCTCAATTTACCTGACTGTAAAATGAGGAAGATGGCCCTACCTATCTCAAAGGGCTTCCGTGATTCTATAGTGAATTAATACCTATAGAGTGCTTAGAATAGTCCTGCCTATATAATAAAACCCAATAAATATTAGATATTTCACAGATGGTTAGAAGAGTCCATATTGTGAGAAGAGAGAAATAAAAGGAAAATCACAGGGCACCTGGGTGGCTCAGACAGTTGAGTGTCTGACTCTTGGTTTCAGCTCAGGTCATGATCTCAGGGTTGTGAGATCGAGCCCCACATAGCGTGGAGCCTGCTTGAGATTCTTTCTCTCCCTCTCCCTCTACCTCTGCCTCTCCCCCTGCTTGTGCTCTCTCCCTCTCTCTAAAGCCTGATGCTTTCGGAGGTCACTGTCTTAGTCTGCTCAGGCTGCTATATCAAAATACCACAGACTAGGCGGCTTAAGCAACAGAAATTTACTTTCTCAGAGTCTGGAATCTGAAAGTCCAAGAACAAGGCGCCAGCAGGGTTGGTGTTTGGAGAGCTCTCACCAAAGAGATCAGTGTGTGAACACAGGGAGGAAGGGTTTGAGCTCTCTTGTGTCTTCCTTTAAAAGCACACTAATACTATTAGATCAGGGGTCCACCCTACGCCTCATTTAAACTTAGTTACTTCCTTGGAGCCCCCATCTGCAAATATAGCCACACTGGGAGCTGGGCTCCAACTTAGGAATTCTGCCTTGGGGGGCAGGGCAAAAATTTTCAGTCCATAACAGTCACCAAAAAAGTAACTTTGGGGTTTGACTAAAAGGAGGTCCCCGGTGAGCTTAAAAATAAGTTTTCATGACTCTGACTTATTCAGCCAACAATGCAGCATGTTTATAATTCCTCTCTTTTTATTCAGGGAAACATTTTTGGAAGATTAAACGGAATCCTATTTCATTTATTTTGACAGAAAAATAGTATGATAAATTACAGACTAAGATAAAATAACTGTACTTATGTTGTTGGCCATGGAAGATAGAAGTACTTGGTATATACAGAAATCTTTTTTCTATTATCAGTTTTTCATTATTAAAAATTACTGCCATTCTTAGCCTTTAAAAAAAAAGTCCTTAGCCTTTTTTCAAAGAAAAACTGGCCAGAATAGCATGGACATGAATTTTCATTGTATAAATTATCCCAATCAAAATTTGTATTAACCTCTGACATCTTCATCCTCCCCTTGTACCAAATCTAGGGCTAATTAATACCTACTTAAGTATTCAATTTTTGCCCTAGAGACCAAGATAAACTTGTCCACAAGACAAGAATATATTTGCTCAATAGTGAAGCTCAATAGTGAAGCTCAATGAGGAGAGAATCTCTATTTTTATTTCATAAAATATTTTGTATAAAATTTAACTATAGCAAAGAAAATTTGGAGACTGTACAAAGGGGAAAAGATTTATGATATCACCTCTATTAGGTAATAGTTGCTACCATTCTTTAGGCTTTTCCTTCAAGTTTTTTCTTCCATGCATATTTTTATAAAACTTTAATTATGGTGTACACATAATTTATATTGTTTTTCTCAATTAATACTTCTACTGGTACACAGTCATGGATACACATGTAAGTAATACACATGTGCTGACTACACAATATATAACTGAAATACTATTTTAACCATTTCCATGGTGGTGGCCATTAATATTGCTTCTAGTCCCATCATAATTTTGTGATGGACATAATTGTGATGGAAATTTCCTACACGTATCTTTTTTTTTATCTTCGTATTATTTCCTTAGGTTCAAAGTGTAGACCTTCACCAGAAATCTATTTGTTTTACCAGCTAATTTTTTTAAAACTCAAAATACACCATTGAAATTCTACCAGTTTGGCTGCTAGTGAAACTAGTTGTCAGATGTCAGTAATCAGAAGTCTTCAAAGAATTAGTTATCTTCAGATAACATGTCTTAATCTCCACAGGATTGATTCAGTCATTCTCAGACATCTTAAGAGAAAATACACATTAAATTGCATGTATAAGCATTATTTAGCTACTGGTGAATAATCTTTGCAAATCTTCATGGAAATGTGCCAGATTCTTCAAATCCCTGTAACTATAAAATATAAAGTAGTACAGGGTGCTTGGGTGGCTCAGTCAGTTAATCAAGTGCCTGACTCTTGACTTCAGCTCAGATCATAATCTCAGGGTCCTAGGATCAAGCCCCGCATCGGGCTCTGTGCTCAGGAGTCTGCCTGAGGATTCTAACCCTCTCCCTCTACCCCTCCCTCTGCTGGTGCTCACTCTCTCTCTCTAAAATCAATAAATATGAATGGATAAAAAAGATGCGGTCTGTATGTACAATGGAATATTACTCAGCCATCAGAAAGGATGAATACCCAACTTTTGCACCAACATGGATGGGACTGGAGGAGATGATGCTAAGTGAAATAAGTCAAGCAGAGAAAGTCAGTTATCATATGGTTTCACTTATTTGTGGAACATGAGGAATAGCACGGAGGACATCAGGAGAAGGAAGGGAAAAATGAAGGGGGGGAAATCGGAGGGGGAGACGAACCACGAGAGACGATGGACTCTGAGAGACAAACTGAGGGTTCTAGAGGGGAGGGGGTGGGGGATGGGTTAGCCTGGTGATGGGTACTAAGGAGGGCACGTACTGCATGGAGCACTGGGTGTTATACGCAAACAGTGAATCATGGAACGCTACAGCAAAAACTAATGATGTAATGTATGGTGACTGACATAACATAATAAAATAAAGCTACTTTCACAACTTAAAAATAAATAAATAAATATTATATATATACATATATAAAGTTGTACATTGTATTCTATCTGGACGTAATAAAAAGCTGTCTTTATGGTGAGGAGTAGATGATTTTTTTTAAAAAAATAGCATACATTATATATTCTTTAATTGACCCAAATAAGAGATTTGCTTTTCAAAAATACGACTAGGGTGCCGACATGGGGTACTGCTTTTGCTCCACTCCTCCCTGATGCCCTGCCAGGTTTGGGACACAGAGATGGGCTTTCCTCACCTAGACAGACCTACACCTCTTACCACGAATGCAAGTTATTTTAAAACGACGTGAGCTTTTCCCCCCTCACATCCTGATACAGGAAAATGGGAGTCACATGACTGTGGTTGTAAAGGAAAAAAAGCTATAAAAATGAAGGCATTTTCAAAAAAATGATCATGAACTACTTTCATAATAAAAAAATAAACTTTCATTTCTGTGTCCTTTGACATAAAGCATAATGAAGCAGGCACTAGCAGTTCACAGTCATCTAGAAATCACTAAGAACATTTTTCTACTGTAACAAAAAAAAAGGTGTTATTTTTAGCACTTTGGAGCTGGAATCATCAATAATTGGCATTCTAATTTGAAAGTCGTTGGGATCTGTTTATTTAAGTGATTTTGATCAATTCCCTGCCAAGTCTAATTTGTGTCCCTACTCTTCAACCACCTTGTTTCCTATTCCACTTTCCAAATTAATACACTACATTTTATCACAAAGGCTAAATTTTCTTAAAGAACAACAGGATTCTGCTTTTTTTTTCTTTTTTTGGTACCAATTCTCTTTTTCTTTGCATCTAACAGAGAAGAAGTGCTTTTTCAGTCTTCCTTTCATCTCATACAGACCTAAAGAATATTTTCTTGTCATTTTTGGTGCATTTCACATTCTATTCACCATTCATTTCCTGGTTTTACCCTCATCTGCCATCACTGATATGCCCTATTTCCCTATTTCTAGTGCAATACTCTTTTCTAATCTCTACTCTGTTGGCCATTCCAAATCCGCAGGTCTGTGTAGTTACAAAGGTTCCGCCCTCTTCTCTTCATCCTCTTGCCACCCTTTCAAGGGCTGTTCTAAGAAGCAAGCCAGTGCGCGTGGATCCTTCCACTTAGAGATCCTTTTCTATCATTTCTTTAAGCTTAATGAAGTCGACTTTCTGGAAATCCATTTTCTTTAGATTGCTGTTTTCACTTCTTTGAAGTTTACACAAAGACAACCAATCTTTAAATGTATTTTCTTATTTAAATGAAATGTTCATTAAAGAAAGAGCTCTAGTAGACAGGCCAAAGGTCAAGAGGAGCTATAAATACCAACATAATCTCACCTCTTTTTGCTCTCTCTCTCCCCAGACCCTACCCAGAGGTGTTTCTGCAACCATGTTCCACATATACTCTTTTGCCTTTAATCCACTCACTGTGCTATGATTCTCTCATTAAATAGTTGTGTCCAATACACACTTAGGATGATGGTTTGTTTGTCTTCAATCTCATCATGACTTATCAAGACAGCTGAAACCTGGCAACATCTGTCAGAGATAGTTAATAAACTGGTCGAAGGGCAGATTAACTGTTGATGAGTGATTCTGAGTAGTCTAAAAAAATACAGAGTAAAATGGGAAAAACACAGCCTGAACTTAGTAATGAAAGTAGATTTCTTATGAATGACATTCCCCACAGTGATTAGTAATTAAGTTAATCCTTCATTATGTGCTTCACTGATCACTATCAGGAATGACAAAACACATTTGCCCTTTTTTTCAATTAAAATATGTGGGAGTAAGTACAGAAATCTGAGAAAATGAAAGTTTGGCTTTTAAAATGTCCCTCAACTTGGGGCACCTGGGTGGTGCAGCCAGTTAAGCGACCAACTCTGGGTTTCAGCTCAGATCATAATCTCAGGGTCCTGAGGTTGAGCCCGCCTTGGCCTCTGAGCTCAGCAGAAGTCTGCTTGGGATTCTCTTTCCCTCTCCCTCTGCCCCCCGCCACGATGCACGTGATTGCGGGCAAACATGCTCTCCCTCTCTCCCTCCCTCTCTCTCAAATAAATACATAAATCTTTAAAAAAGTAAAGTAAAATAAAATGTCCCTCAACCATACTTGGTCACTTTGTTGGCTTTGCTGCATCTCTTAGCATCTCAATTCCACATCTGGAAGATATAATGAACTTTCCTGGTGTTGTTAACAACAAATGGTACAGCCACCTTCTTTTGCAGCTTGATTCTCCTAGTCAATGCCACATGCCACCTGATTCATGATTCAACTCCATTTAATAATTCAACACTAGCAAATGTAACGGTTTCCTTATTAAAGGCACTAAGCCTTATGTTCTCTGAATTTTTAAAAACAACTTTAAATAAACCATAACTTACTTGAAAAACAATTTTCCAAGAGACTTATGCATATGGTGACTACACCTGGGTATCAATTACTTTATAAAACTGCTTTTGTCCAAGGCTAGCATGAGAGCCCTGGGAAGCAGAGCCAGGCAGGAATGAGAAGAATGAGACGTGATCCCCATGACATGATTTATAATGTATTTTTGAAGAAATCTAAAAATATATCAGGGAGCATCTATCTGGAGTTTCCATCCGATTTCTTTGAACATCAGGGTTTTCTAATCTATTTATATTTCTACTTTTTAGAAAGCATTTTATTTGTAAGCAACTTCAGGATCACAGCTAGTCCATAAAGGACATAAATTGAGATCTTTTTATACATGACTATTCGATAGTGAACACAACCTGAAGAAAAACATGTCTCCAGAGTTCTCACTTTCACCTTTCTCTCCTGTGCTGGTCTCCTAATTCTGATGGAAACCCTTAGGATTTAAATAAAGTGGTAAGTGCTTTTCTATGACAGAATAACCAGCTTCACAGAATTATGTGAATAATGCATCATTCCATTCATACAATAAACCTTTGACCACTGATATTTCTGATAACTGCTCTTCATAGTTATCAGAATCTTAGAAATCTTAAAATAATCAAGTAATGGGTCTCTGGTATTGAATATGTTCTAATAAACTGAGAGACAGGCTCAAGTACAAGGTGTAAATACACTATATAACAGATTTTAACATAAATCATTATTCATTCCCATAAAACTCTGTATGACAGATATTTTATCCTCCACGAACTGATGAAGAAAGAGAAGCTAATAAATTAAACTATCTTTGCCCAAGTCATATGGGTAGTAATGGCAGGGCTGGGATTTGAACTCCACTGTGTCTGATTTCAAAGCTTTTCACTATATCATGCTGCCTTTGTTTTCAATTAAGTTTAGGATTCCCTAAATTCGTGCAAGACACACATCCCATAAATTAAAATCAACAGTACATTGACAACTTGATTTTAACTAACAGCTTTCGGGCAAAACATTTTCCTAACATTAATAAGGAAAACACTGACTCATCTCACTTCTGTTTCTTAGTGTGATTCCCCTCTATCATCCAGTGCCATCAAGATGCTGGTAAGCACTCATATGAACAGGAGGTAAATAGCAGCCCGAGAAGAAGAGACACAGAAGGTCTGAATAATCTACAAACTTGGGTAACCATCTCCCAAACAATCAAGAGTCAACTGAATTAAATGGTTTGCTTAGTGTGTGCCTAGAAAGGGAAAATAATTTATTTTCAATTACAAAGAACAGTCCTTAGTATTTTTTCAGTAAACCGCATTCGTTTTTTAACAGTGAAAAATGATCTCAAGTACTTAAAGTATACTATTTTTAGATATCTCTTCAATTTAAATAATTGCAGTAAACAAGTATTTAAGGTTATTCTTGAAATTACCCTGCCTGTTAATATATATATATATATTGGGTCACTTGCCTAAATATAAAGTGGTTAAGGAACATTCACGTATCACTATTTTTACTCCAAGTTTTGTTTCGATCTGCGAAAAAGTTTTTCTGGAGCTCTGTAAATTTTGAAACTCATTATTTTATTTTATAGGGATATTAGCTTCATTATGCAACGTGTTCAATCTCTGCTATCAGTAGGATCTGTGTTCACCCATAGAGACATTTCAAATGAAGTGAAAAACATTTGTAGACTACACTATGTTATGATAGTGAATGATTTTAAAAGATGTCAAGTTCTACTTAAGGAGTTTTCTATGAAATAGCATTTATATTAGAGAAAAGGTGGGGGAGGTGAAAGATGGAAGTCATCAGAGTTTCATTTATTTTTAAATATAATTAAGCTCTCAGAAAGCATCAGCATTTTAACTTTGAAATATCTTTTTTAAAGACATTACTGAAATCCCCTATTACTGTTTCTAGATTTTCTAATGCATCTCTGAAAATGAATTCACTTTAATAAGTGGGAGGATGTGTGAAGAAAAACAGGCTATAAGCATAAAGGAAGGATAAAATGTTTAATTGTATTAATTATACTTTGATGACATGCCATTGTCACTGACATATGTATTTGCCGCATTTATAAACTTCTAGAACAATAGAGTGATAAGACACGGACATGGGTTTCAGAGTTGTCTGAAGCACAATTCATACACCTTTTTGCCACAGATAAATGGAAGTGCAAGATACAGCCTTCTCATTGTGTGAGGAATCAGCTGTGTCCTTGTGAATATTTTATTGCATGTTAACATCATGGGTTTACCCTCTGGTTGAGGACTTAAATCACTGCCTTACGAAGTACTGACTTGATCCCAGATTCTTTCCGATCAATCTCGTTTTCCCTACACTAATCCTGGTATTTGGATGCAAAATAATAAATTATTACTTATTTAGAAAAAGTGATTTCCAGGAGAATGACCTATCCAAAAGTGGGAAATAACAATACTACCAAAAATAAATGAGGAAAAAAATATGATTATTTTCACATATTTTTTTATAAAATACAATCTTTTTAAATGACCTAAGCACTAATTTGAACGGCAATTGAGAATACATTGATCTATGCTGTCACTTTCGTTTTCTCCCAATATCGTCATGGTAAGACTTGAAAATATTCATTTCTCCAGGCTCAAAATAGATACTTGATTTAAGGCCCCAGTGCCACACCTAAAAAATGTACTAAACTTTATGTGGCTTATGAACTGTGGCACTACTTGCTCATTTTTGTATTTCTCATAGCATTGAGCAGAGTCCTACTAACACATGCTAGGAAATTACTATTCTGTTAAGTCAAGAAGTAAAAATAAATACATACACTTTGTAAATTCTTGTTTATGTTATACATGCTGTGAGCCCCATGCAAAACTCAAGAAGAAAAATTACTCTTTTCTATGAACATTATTTATTTAAAAAAATTGCTTACATCTAACAAATTATTTTATTTTTTTATTTTTTTAGACTTTTTTTTATTAACAAATTATTTAAATTTATATGTGCTTTTTTGCTGAATCTTCCAGTATTTCAGGAAAAAAGTTTTTATTCCCAACAGACAATAGGGAACAGCAGCTCATCCTTAATTCATTAAGTGCCATTTTTTACCCACTGACATTTGTCAAATTATAGGATTCATAATAACAGGGATATAGAGTTATGGCTTCAGCTCTTTTTGTTCTAATCCTTTTTTCATGTATTCTTTCTTTTGATTTGTGACCTTCATTACCAAGAGAGCTCATTTAATGCTTTCAGTTCAGTTCCAAGAGGATAAGCAGTCAGATACTGTAGGAATTATTTTACATACCATAGTTATTAACATGATTACTCAGAGAAATTACATTAATATCCAAGGCACTCCAAATATTTCCAGGAAAAAGAAATGCTTCTTTATCAGAATTTTTCCTTTAGCACAGAGAACATGTTCTTTACTATTTACACTTAAAATCCCCAAGTGAAAGTTTCCTCAGCCAAGTAGAAATGCATTATATAAAGAGTTCATTGTCGATGCAGATCACCTAGGTCACAGATTGATTTTTTTCTGATTATAAAATAATGTATTCTGATTATACTAAATTTAGAAAACAGAAAATAGTATAAATTAAATAAAATCACCCATAATCCCACATACCTAGAAATAACCCTATCATTTTAATAGGTTTCCTTCATCTTTTTTCTATTCATGTTAAAGATACTTCGTGTGTGTAAATTTAAGATTATTCTATATTTAGATTTCTATAAATCACTTTTTACCTGACATTATATCATAAGTACTTTCCCTATAATTAAATATTCTTCAAAAGTTGGGGCGCCTGGGTGGCTCAGCAGGTTAAAAGCATCCAACTCTTGACTTTGGCTCAGGTCATGATCTCAGGGTCCCGGGATCGAGTCCTGCACTGGACTGACTCCTCAGCAGGAAGTCAGCTTCTCCCTCTCTCTCTGCCCCTCCCCCACCCCGTTTGTGTGCTCTCTCTCTCTCTCTCTCTCTCTCTCAAATAAAATCTTTAACAAAAAATTTTTCAAAAGGATCATTTTAATTTTAACATAAAATAAATGTACCATAACTTATTTTAATATCTTCTTACTAAAACTGTACAAAATGCAAACTAACCTACATAGTAAAGCTAACCAGTGATTGCTGATGGAGAGGAAAGACAGGGCAGGAGAAAAAATTTAAAAGGGGCACAAGAAAACTTTTGGAGATGACAGATATGTTCATTATTTTGGTTGTGGAGAGTTTCATAGTAAAACGTATCAAAATGTATTGAATTTTATAAATTTTAAATATTCACAGTTACTGAATGTCAACCATGCCTCATAAAGCTTATGAAAATAATTTTTAAACATTCTCTTATTGCATGGGGCACCTGGCTGGCTCAGTTGGTAGAGCATGTCACTCTTGATCTCAGGGTTGTGAGTTCCAGAACCCCATTTGGTGTAGAGATTACTTAAAAAAAAAATAAAACCTTTCAAAAAAAATTCTCAGGGCGCCTGGGTGGCTCAGCCAGTTAAGCACCCGACTCTTGACTTTGGCTCAGGTCATGATCTCAGGCTCATGAGACTGAGCCCCATGTCAGCCTCCGTGCTCAGCACGGAGTCGGCTTGAGATTCTCTTTCACCCTCTCCCTCTGCCCCTCCCCCCCATAAATGGATGAAATCATTAAATAAATAAATAAATAAATAAATAAAATAGGCCTATCATGGTCCACTTTGAAGCAGCACATTTTGGAGCTAAACAGTTTTCATATTTGAATTGTTTTTCTTCCATAAACACAGTCAAAGCTGGCTCCCTATAAATTCCACCCATTGCAACTAGTTCTGCCCTAGTTAGCAACCCCCTCTTCCATGACAGCTCTAGGGATATCTGCCAATAGCAAGCAAATTTCCTTTCAGTTCCTGTTATAATTAGACTGAACAATTCCCTCAACTCTTCCTCAATATAGCACAATTTTTAAGTTACCTTACCTTTCTATTTTTAAAGTATACTTTCATTCATCCAATACTTCTATTTGATGTTTAAAAAAAAGAAAGAAAGAAAAGAAAAGAAAAGGAAGCCTGTTGATGATAATCACAGCCAACGTTATTCCCCAAAGTGTGAGATGAAGGAAGAAGAGAGTTTCAGCCAGGAATTCTCTCATTAACTAACAAGAGAGGTGCTAGGTCCAACTCAACATATAAATCAGATGGAGACAGCAGATTTCAGAAGCATGTCTCTGGTGGTCTCACTGGAAGTTTCCTCAGCAAAGCCAGGCCTCAGAGGTGGCCTTCCCCTGCTGACCTCTTCTTTGAGTAATGTGGCACTCTGGTGAACAACTTGATGGTCCCAGTGCTGGTGTCAGAGAGAACAGCTGTGAGAATATCCAGCTCCTAATAAACAGTTGGTCGATATGGGACACATGGAGAGAAAAGCTTACCAATTCTAATATAAAATGTGCCTCTTCCATAAAGAGCACCACTATCAGTCTTGGATAAGAAATATATCATACGCAACTCTGCAGGTATCAGTGATGATACTATTTTTCTTGGAGAGCCAACATTGAAGGGAAATGAAGAGATAGTCTACAAACTCAAAGGAACAACTGTTAAGGACAGGCAGGAGAAAAACATCCAAACTCCATGATTACTGAGAAGAATTTTTTGCAATTTTCAAGCCCAGCAAAATGCTTAGGGCCTGTAATCTTAAAAAATAATAATTGAAGAAGTTAAAGGAATAGACTGTAATAGGAAAATAAGAAATAGATAAATAACATGAAAGTGTGTGGGAGATTACAATGCAAAGAATTAGTAAATTTAAAACCTATAAAAAAGATGAAACCAAAACCTCAGAAATAAAGAGAAAAAGGATTACACGGCTAAAACTTAAATGGGTGAAAAATAATAATCAGAAAAAAAAGACCCAAAGGAAAAAATATCAAGGATAGAAAATTAATGGAAGATAAATGAAGGTAAAACCAGGGCACCAAAAAAAAAAAAAAAAAAAAAGAGGGGGTAAGAAGTAAGACAAGTGAAAAAGAATAATTATTATATAGAATATTAAAAGAATTAGAAAGAGAAAGTCAAACATTAAAAATATATAAAACTATAAGCTGAGACATACATGGAAAAATGCTCAATGTCACTCATCATCAAGGACGTGCAAATCAAAACCACAATGAGATGTCACCTCACAAGTGTCAGTATGGTGGTTATTATAATAAAACAAAAAAGTGTTGGCAAGGATGTAGAGAAACTGGAATACTTGCACACTGCTGGTGGGAATGCAAAATGGTGCAGCCGCTATGGAAAACAACAGTCTGAAGTTTCCTCAAAAAAATTAAAAATAGAACTAGCATATGATCTGCCAATCCCACTTCTGGGTATTTGTCCAAAAGAACTGAAACCAGGATCTCAAAGACAGATTGGCACTCCTATGTTCATTGCAGCATAATTCACAATAGCAAGACAGCCAAGGTGTGGAAACAACATAAACATCCATCCATAGACAAATGAATGAAGAAACTGGCATGTGTGTGTTGTACATAAATATATGTATATATACACACAATGGAATACTATTCAGAATTTTAAAAAAAAAAAAAGGAAATTCTGCAGTGTGTGACATTATGGACGAACCTTGAAGACATCATGCTGAGTGAAATAAGGCAATCACAGAAAGACAAATGCTGCGTGCGTCACTTATATGAGGTATTTAAAATAGAAAGATTCATAGACTCCACGAGTGGAACAGGGTTTCTGGGGACTGGGGGAGGGGAAAATGGAAGGTTCTAGTCAACAGGCATAGTTTCGGTCAAACAAGATGAACAAGCTCTAGAGATTTGCAATGAAATACTGTAACTATGGTCAACAATCGTGTATTAGACACTTAACATTTTAAGAGGGGAGAACTCATGTTAAGTATTCTTTCTGCAGTAAAATAAATAAAATTATAATAATAAATTAATATGACAGAAAGTAAAAGAATAACAAAAGCAAATGGCAAAAAGATTTTTTAAGTTAAACCAGGAACGTTTTTATAATCTGAAAGGGAAAATATCCTAAGCGTTAATTGGGCTCATAAACCAAGATAAACAGTCTAAAGGAGGATACACTAAAACAGTTTAAATGAATAGAAGAGGTTCTTTAAATAGTAAAGTAAGATATATGCTTCTCTTAGATGCAGTTAAGAACTTGTTTAGAGTTTGGTGCAAACGTGGCAGATCCCCTGCAGATTAGCCCAAGACTTAACACTTCCTGGCAAAGGATATCAAGATGGTTTTAATGGAAAGCTGAGGTATCGAGCTGATGAGAGCCTAGGAAGATCAAAACAGCACACTTCTCATGACAGATGCTCACCCAAGCCCTGACATCCACTGGCCCTCAAATGCCTTGCTTGCAGGGAGGAAGAGGGAAGTGAGGGCATGGTTTTTAAAAATGCACGCAGCTGAGAGAGGCTGTGGGGCCACAGGAGTGTGTTTCAGGGATTGGGAAGCCGGGAAAGGCTTGAACATTTCCAATAACTACAGAGAGTGAGGCATCAGAGAGGAGGAAGTTGGAAATCTGAGAGCAGTGGTAATTGAAGGAGGAAGTTCCAGACTAGATAGGCTAGGATAAAGAGCTCAGAGAAAACTGCAGAGAAATTCATTAAATGTAAATCCTTTTATAAAGCAGTTTTTAATGCAATACTACAGAGCTCACTGAAAAGCCCAAGGCTTAACCAATGGGGCCAATAATGAATGCAGATTTGGGGATATAGTTGCTCTTGGCATTACTTCAAGAAAAAGGAATTAAGGAAAGACAAGTTCACAATGATTGGTTAGATAACTTATTCCTCCCCATGGGATCCACCCCATGTTTCATGGACCCTAAAGCCTTCCCCAACTGGGATCTGGTAACCCCTCCCTGTGACAGCATACATCATTAATGACTTTCCCAGAAATGATATTTTGCCTAGAGGACAATAAAACTTGCTTCAATGGTAGCAAATCCTAATCCACGCAAAGAGCCTAATTAACCCCTCAGGAATGGTTCCTTCTGGGTCAATTCAAATTAGTTGCCAAGAGTATTCCCACTGTCTCTTAAAAGGCCCAGGGTTCCAGGCCACCTAAAGGGGTAGGTGACATCAAGAGGGGAAGAGTTCCCAGGCACACACATGCTTTTCCAATCAAAGCAGCTCAGTTCTGCTATTACCTCCTTTAAAATTCCTTTTTAAGGGGTGACTGGGTGGGCTTCGGCTCAGGTGATGATCCTGGGGTCCTGGGATGGAGCCCTGCACTGGGCTCCCTGCTCAGGAGGGAGTCTGCTTGCCCCTCTGCCCTCTGCCCCTCCGCACCACTTGTGTTCTCTCTCTTTCTCTCAAATAAATAAAGAAAATCTTTAAAAATAAATAAAAATAATTTAAAAATAAAATTCTTTTTTAAAAAGCTCACTAACAAATAACATTTGGAAAACCCTAGGATAAGTTGTTGCGTTTACTAAAAAGTTACCATCCTTCTCCCCAAAATTGTATAGCCTTCATTTTTGGTGGAAATATTTTTCAAACTCTTTGCTATTATTGTCCCCTCAAACCGTGGAGCTAGATTAGTCAGTCTGACATTCTGCATAAGGAACTGCAATTTAAAACATACTGTACCGGGGCACCTGGGTGGCTCAGTCGTTAAGCGTCTGCCTTCGGCTCAGGTCATGATCCCAGGGTCCTGGGATCAAGCCCCGCATTGGACTCCCTGCTCAGCGGGAAGCCTGCTTCTCCCTCTCCCACTCCCCCTGCCTGCGTTCCCTCTCTCGCTGTGTCTCTCTCTGTCAAATAAATAAGTAAAGTCTTTAAAAAAAAATAAAAAATAAAATAAAACACACTGTACTAGTTTGTTAGGGCTGCCATAACAGAGTACCACACATTGGGGGGCTTCAGCAACAGAAATGTACATTATGTCACATTCTCTAGGCTAGGAGTCTGAGTGAGGTCAAGGTGTCGGTAGGGCTGGTTCCTGCTGAGGCCTGTGAGGAAGGATCTGTCCCAGCCCTCGCCTGTTGGCTTGGAGATGGCTGTCTTCGGGCTCATGGGGAAAAGGCCATTCTTGGAAAAGACCATCTCCAAATAAGGTCACATTCTGAGTGTTAGAACTGCAATATATGAATTTGAGGGAGATACGATTCAAGCCATAATACGTACTATTTACATATGACCATTACTACTACTCAAGATAATAATTCAGATGAATTTTTTAAAGATCAGATGAATTGCTCCAAAATAACTCTGATTCTTGGTTCCCAGCCATTCCTGGTTCTATGCAAACTAACAAAGATACTGATCCCAAGGACTTTCAATGAGTTTATTGTAATATCACTACAAGAATCATAACAGACCATGTTTCGACAAATCAAACTCCAAATTATGTCACGCAAAACTATGCTGCTATTTCCACCCTCTGTAATTTAGTTATTAGATTATCTGTATGCATACTTGCCTGCCATAAAATCCT
The DNA here is from genome assembly GCF_037043125.1 of Eumetopias jubatus. Lineage (NCBI taxonomy): Eukaryota > Metazoa > Chordata > Mammalia > Carnivora > Otariidae > Eumetopias > Eumetopias jubatus. The sequence continues at coordinate 180,077,671 of NW_028274809.1, read as the reverse complement.
CCTTAAGAAGCAAGAAATGGTCTTCTTTCAGAAACTGAACAATCATGGCCAGAAAAACCACTCACAATATTGCCTATAACAACCACCGAAACTGTCATGTTTAAGAAACAGTTTTGAAGAAGACATCTTAAAAGTAAGACAGAAAAAAATTTATTTCCAGAATTCCTCTGAGGAAGAAGATAAAAAAAATAAATACTTTGATAAACCTTTTAGAATGAAGGAAAACATCCCAAGTACATTTAAATTTTAAAATGACCATTATTAAGCTCTCTACATCAAATCAGGAGGAGAATGTGTGTAGCTTCTAGCAGAGAGAGGGAATGGGGATGAGGGGAGGACAGAGAAGGAAAAGAAGCAGGGAAAGGAGAGAACTTGGAGACATAGAAAGGCTGTCTGGTATAAGATAATTTCCCCCCAATCTCTGAACCCCCCAATCTCCAGGAAATCAACAAAAGGAAATGGGGGCTTTGGGAACTTGAAAAAGCTGAGCTTTGCACCCGTGTGAGGTAAAACCATTGAGCACTCTTCTGGAGAAACCAGGCAGAGAGAAGCACCTCAGCTGACATCTGGATTATAGCAATAACTTCTTCCATCTGGTTATTTCAGGACACACTTCAAGGCTAACACACCATGAACGCATCACGATACAGCACGGCCCAAAGTCAGAGACTGTCCATGAGAGGACATCTCTGGGACAGAAAACCAGAAAATCCCCAAAATATTCTGGGCCACCACACTGCTAGCTCTTCATGAGACAGAACCTAATAATTAATCAACTTTACTAGTTATGGGCGCCTGGGTGGCTCAGTTGGTTAAGCGACTGCCTTCAGCTCAGGTCATGATCCTGGAGTCCCGGGATCAAGTCCCACATCGGGCTCCCTGCTCAGCGGGGAGTCTGCTTCTCCCTCTGACCCTCTTCCCTCTCGTGCTTTCTATCTCTCATTCTCTCTCTCTCTCAAATAAATAAATAAAAAATAAAATCTTTAAAAAAAAAAACTTTACTAGTTATAAGAACATTCAAATCTGCTTTTATTTTTTATTATTATATTATGTTAATCACCATACATCATTAGTTTTTGATGTAGTGTTCCATGATTCATTATTTGCGTATAACACCCAGTGCTCCATGCAGAACGTGCCCTCTTTAATACCCATCACCAGGCTAACCCATCCTCCCACCCCCCTCCCCTCTAGAACCCTCAGTTTGTTTCTCAGAGTCCATCTTTTCTCACGGTTCATCTCCCCCTCCGATTCCCCCCTTCATTCTTCCCTTCCTGCTATCTTCTTCTTCTTTTTTTTTTTTAACATATAATGTATTATTTCTCTCAGAGGTACAGATCTGTGATTCAACAGTCTTGCACAATTCACAGCGCTCACCATAGCACATACCCTCCCCAATGTCTATCACCCAGCTGCCCCATCCCTCCCACCCCCCACCAGTCCAGCAACCCTCAGTTTGTTTCCTGAGATTAAGAATTCCTCATATCAGTGAGGTCATATGATACATGTCTTTCTCTGATTGACTTATTTCGCTCAGCATAACACTCTCCAGTTGTATCCACATCATTGCAAATGGCAAGACTTCATTCCTTTTGATGGCTGCATAATATTCCATTATATATATATACTACATCTTCTTTATCCATTCATCTGTCGATGGACATCTTGGCTCTTTCCACAGTTTGGCTATTGTGGACATTGCTGCTATAAACATCAGGGTGCACATACCCCTTCGGATCCCTACATTTGTATCTTTGGGGTAAATACCCAGTAGAAAGCTCTGATCCTGCCTTTGGGTTTTCCTGCAGCCAGAAAGCTTACCTTTAACTAGAGAACACAGATAAGACTTTAATTTCCATAATAAAATGTTGGTTTTCCTAACAGAGCACAGTACCTGATATACAGTAAGCACTCAATAAATGTGCATCAGAAGCAACTCAGGAACTTTTTGACAATACAGGTTCCCAGGCCCAACCCCAAACATACTGACTTGGAAACTCAGGGATGAGGCTGGGTAAATGTATTTAAATGATTCTGCTGCAGCAGGTGTGGGGAACCTACTTCAAAACCTCCAGGAAGATGCTAGCTGGGTCACCACCTCTTGCTTCCCCATGCTCTCACTCTAGAACAGTCCAAATCACCAGAACACTGCACGTCAAGGTGGCCTGACTCAGCTTCTCCATCAGTCAACAAGCACACAAGGGGTTGATGAAACCACAAAGAAGTGTAAAATCCTCCAAGGAAAGTGTCAAGGATAAGAGCAGAACTAAGGGCATGCATCTAAATAACACCAACATTTAAAGGGCATCTGAAGGAAAAAGAGAACTCTGGAAAAACCAAAAAGGGAATAGTCAGAGAGACAGAAGAAGAATCGGGAAAACCTGATAACTTTAACAGATAGCTTCAACAAGTAATTAATCACACAGAAGGATAGCAAGTATTTATTGGAGTTAGCATAGTAGATATCACCAGCAACCTTAGCAAGGGCAATTTTACTAGAGTAGCAGAGGCTGAAATCCACCTGCAGTACACTGAGGAGTAGAAACATAGTAAGAAGACTGAAAGCAAGTGCAGAAGCATAAAGAAGTTGGAATGCACCAGAATAGAGTGAGACTTCCGCTCAGCCAAGAGCTGTTGTTGTTATTCATGTTTTAAGGAAGAGAGACACTTAAGATCCTTTCAAAGAAAGGAAATATTGGGGCTTCGGGGGTGGCCGGTTCAAGAAGGGTCCCTGTTGGTGGAGCAAGTGCACAGAGGAGTTGGGAGGCCAAAGCAAGGACTTGGGTGGGTAGACTGCTATTAAATGGAGAGCCAGACATTTCATTGTCTTTAACTGGAGAAAAAATAGGGTAAAGGTGGGTGAGACGCAGTTAAATTTTTAGGTGGAAGTGGGAAGAAATAACCTTGATGGACCCAATTTTCTCGAAGCAGAAGAAAACAAAGTAGGATAGAGGTTGAAGGGAGAGCCTGCAGAGGTCAAACTTTGAGTTCATGACTAATGAGAGAACAAGTATAAAGATGGCCTAGAGGCTCGGACGGGCCAGAATTCCATGATAATGTTATGACAACAGCCTGCACAGTTGTGTAGTTTGTTTTTGTTTTTTTGTTTTAAGACATTTAGTTAGTTAGTTAGTTAGTTAGTTAGTTAGTTAGTTAGTTAGTTAAGAGAGAGAGCACGCAAGGGCAAGCTAGGGGAGGGAGAGGAACAAGCCAACTCCATGCTGAGCACAGAGCCCGACACAGGGCTCGATCCCATGACCCAGAGACCACAACCTGAGCAGAAGTCAAGAGCCAGACACTCAACTGACTGAGCCACCCCAGCGCCCCAACAGGGTTCAGCAGACAGGGTCAGGTGAGAGGAAGCAAACTGTAGCACCAACCCCATTCCAGATTTTGCAAAGTGAAGTGCAGCAGAAGGATACGTGTAGCACGGCTAAAGGTGCTGGTGAAGGAAGAGCTTGAACGATGAACGACATGGCCCCTAGTCAGCTGGAAAGGAATAGAGGTCAAGAGGGGACTGATTGGTAGTTGCAGAGAAAAAAGAGAGGCTAAGAGATTAACGGTCTGCTTGAAGTCAACAAACAGGTATAGTGGAAGTGAAATTTTGAGACATCAGGAAGGAAGCACATGCACTTACAGAACTAAAATTAAATAGCCATGGGCACTGGCTAAAATGTCCCAACAGAACTGTGACCACATGCTGTTACTTGTGTAATTTTATCGAGTCGGTTATAAATGACCATATTAAGTGAGGTCACATATGTTATAAAAACTGCAATTGAAGGCTGTACCATCACCTTGCTTATTTTACTTTGTTTACACTGCACCTTTATCCTACGACGGATTTGGGTAGTTTGCAAAGTTATAAAAATATAGCATGATGGAATAAATTTAAGGTAAGTAAGAGAGATGGAGCAATGGGTTAATAAAGTTAAGCAAATAAGATGGAACTGGAATTGAGATTGGTTTATGAAGCTTAATGCTCCTTAAGATCAATGCAATAAATTCTTCTTAGAATTTGGTGCCAGATGAAAGTTTTCTCCCAACTCACTAGTATATTCCCTACTTTTAAACAAGAAGAGTTATTTAACTCATTACATTTCCATTTGGATCTCGACTCCAATAAACATGGAAACAAATATTTTCCCCAATTATAGTAACTACGCTTAACCTGGGTTTTTCTATTAAAACCAAACCTTTCTTCATTATTTATATCTTGCTCTTTATCCTTGATATAATAGATTTTTGTGGAATTTTTAATTGCATGCCACCTCAAACACTGTTGGAGTAGATGCAACAGAAATTAGAAATAAATATTCAGAAATCTCATTTCTAATAGTGATCCAGATAGGCACTAGACCTCTACTTAAAATTGCCAGCTCCACACTTAATTTCAAATCCTAATAATAATTTCTCAAGTTATCCTATAATGTTTTCTCCCACCTTCTTACATATGGCAGAATATGATGCAGTGAAATATCCTCTATGAATTTGGCACATCACTACATTGATCAGTCTAAATGATATTCTGCAATGCAGTATCATTGATAACATACTGTACATAAAACCTATTATAAGTTGTGTTACTTATCATCACTCTATACTACCTACCACTACTTATTTGTAATCGGTCATCAAAAGCAAGGATCCTTAATAGCCAGTCATTAAGTCAAGAGTGCTTAGATGAGGAAACTGCTTATATACAACACGTTTTAATGTGGATGACTCACTGGATTAGCAAAATGTGTGTCTGTCCAGTTATGCCCCAGCAGGCAACCCATGGGCCCCTAGCTCAAGAGTAGAAATCCAAGGTAATTCCAAACACCATACCAAAGAATTATCCATTCTCACTGACTTTAGATGCTTACAGGCTTTTTAGGTCAAAGTTGCTTATATCTTCCATTACTGAAAGTGAAAAAAGCAGTACCTATTTTTTTTCCTTTTATCTTATTTTAGTTATTTATTTCACATCTATTCAATTAAATAAGGAATGAGGAGTGCCAAAATAAGGAAGTAGACTGGTGGGCCTGGCCTGCCAAAGAAGCTTGGCTAAATAATTTTGTCCCTAGCCACCTTTAATGCCTGGAATCAGTTCTTCCACTCAAGTCCCCAATGGTCTCCTTGTCCTAAAGGATGACCCTCTTGAGATGGTTAATAATTTCACACCTAAAATCACTATTCCTAGCAATGCATTGGAACAACGGGCTAGAAACTGCCATCAAGAGAGCAATAAGCCCCACTTCAAAAAACTATTAAGGAAAGCTCCTGAATGTTTTACTTTCTTTTCTTTTTAATATCTGCGATGATTCAGTCCCTATATGACAAAAAGGAGAACTTAAATCCATGATCTTCAACAGGCTTAACCTTATGCTATCAGCCAAACCTCCTAACTGGCCCATGCATACAACAACTAACATTTCAATAAGCTCTGCACTTTTAATTTTCGAAAAACAACCAGGTGGTCCTTTCCTATAATGTTCCCAAGAGGGAGGCCCAATAGAGGATCTTTATCTACACTATTTTGAATTCTCAGCAAACTAGCTTTCTGGAACAAGCTTCGAAAAGGTTTTTACATCTTTTATCTGCATCCTTCACTCATGAAAATCAAGAGATAGCTGAGTATAAAGACAATCATAACCACAAGAGCCCTGCTCTTTTCACAAATAATATCATGCCAAAATTCCTTTGGCAATAAACCCTAGTTGATAATTCCAGACCCCTTCAAGGGAAGAGAATTTACATGTACTCTAGTCATACTCAATGCCAAATTTCCAGGAATGGTTTTCCTCAGTAATGGAAACTAGATGAGAAATTTCTTTGACAGTTATTTATATCTCTGTAAGGGTGACAAAATATTCTTATAGTTGACATGAAGCAGTTCAAAACAAACTAAACAATGTGAAAAGCCTGAGCATTGGCTCCAATTCTCCTTTTCCAAAACCTTTTCTGATACTTTCACCCAAAGTCCCCCAATCACAAGACCATTTGTCCAATGCTCACTCTGTTCGATCCGAATACTTTTTACTCACCAGTTGACGGTAGGTGAAGAAATCTATTTCACTTGAGTAATATATGCTTGCTCTATCATTTAAGAACACTCAATTATTCTAAAATAGGCAAGCAAAACAAACAGAATGTACAGAACTCAAAAAAATTGTTACACATAGATAAGAAGTAAACTAATAGCTTAAGAAAAAAGGCAAAATTCTTAGGATGCATTAAGTATAAAGAGTAGCTTGTGAGACATAGGCAGATGATGTGTTAAATATAAATAGGAAGTTAGTAACCTGTAAGACATGTTAAAGATGGAATAAATGGAATGTATGATGGAATGAGCAAGGATATTACTTTTCAGTTAGAAGGTTGAGAAAAGGGGTGCCTGAGTGGTGCAGTCAGTTGAGCATCCGACGGGGTTTTGGCCCAGGTCATGATCTCAGCATCGTGAGATTAAGCCCTGCGTCAGGCTCTGTGCTTAGTGTGGAGTCTGCTTAGGATTCTCTCTCTCTCTCTCTCTGCCCTTCCTGCTTGTGTGCTCTCCCCCCCCCCCAAATTAATAAATCAATATTAAAAAAGAAGAAGAAGAAGGTTGAGAAAGACTAAGTCTTAAGGTAAATCACACCATTCTCGAGCGACGACCATGTTATCCTTAAATCAGCTTTTTAATGTGGTTCAACTCTGGCTGAAGAAGTGTTCTTCTCCAAAAGAACACAAATAAAACCCAAAGATGTTAGGCAGGCTAATTAGCAAGCTAAAGTTACTGGCAGGTGTACTTGCCCTTGCCTCTCCTTGATAGAGCAAGTGTGTCCCCCCAGACACCCTCCATCTGTCCGTTGGGACTTCTTCCTCAAACCCCACTCTCATCCTCTTAACCACACCACCAATTTGGAGGGTGATTCAGGAAAGAGGCAAGATAGATGAACATTGTATACCTCAGAATTTAAGTAGTGGGTTTCCTTTCACCCATCTGCACACTATCCTAATTGCCTTAAATTACCCCATATTTCTCCTCTTGATTCTTATTATATATTTTAAATTGATTTAGTAAACCATATGATTGGGGCATCTTAATTTTGTCCATGAGCCTTTCTTTAGAGGGTTTGCAAAATATAATCATGAGATTACATTAATAGAAATACACCACCATAATAGATTTAGAAGAACATGCCTTTGAATGTTGTCTTGTGATAACTAAAGATATAACTGAAAAGACATAACTGGGAAGAAGCAAATGCATATAGCTAAGTGTCTGAGATTTTGAGATCAAATGCAAATGCATATAAGTAAGTACATGCACTCCTGAAATCAAATCCTGGCTCCACCATTTCCTATCTTTGTGACCTCAGGCAAATTTTCTCTGTGCCTCTATTTCTTCATCTGCAAAATAGGGATAATAATAGTAATAAAATATTAGTAACCATATTTGAAAGGATTATTCTGATGATTAAAGAAATTACCAGCATGTAAACCTCTTGGAATCAGATGATAGGAAATGCTTTACATTTTTCAGCTATCGAAAAAGAAAGAGTATAAGTTAGTATACACAAAGGGAAGAAAATTTTGGGTGACAGCGGGTTGTACAGACATGACTCCTCATTTCCATGGTATTGAGACTCTCTTCTCATGCTAATGACATTATAAAGGATAAAAATCACAGTATATAAAGCAAAAGTAAGTAATCGCTATGGAGTAACATGGAGTCTTAGAGGTTCGTCATCAAGGTTGGGATGGATTTTAGGAGGGCTTAAGTACCAAACAAAGACTGAGTTCATTTGGGAAAGGGATTAGGTAGTAAACAAGAGATGTTTCAGAGAGTCCAGCAGCTGGAAAACTTTGGGGGCCCAAAGCCAGCTGCTCCTCCAAATAGAGTGACCAGAACCAATAAAAATAAGCCAAGTGTTCATGAGTCTGTCATGTCTCACTCATAACCATTGCTACTGGAAGAGACCTTGGGCTGGCAGGAATTTGAGCTCACTCTTTCAGTGGCTGTTATGAACTGGCCTGGGCTATTAGCACTTGTGGTCATTTGCTGCCCCGTTTGCTTTCTCCACTCCTCAGTGGCATCAGAGTCATTCTAGCTGCCCAGAAGGAAGAATGGCCACAAGGTGTCAACACACATTATAATCAAATATAGCAATAAGAGAATGCATTTTCTGCAGACATCTCCATTCTACACCTCTCAGAGTGACCTCACTTCAAATAATCCTAGCTTTACTCTACATTTGCTTGACCCTTTAATAAGCCTCTAATAAACTGTACCAAGAAGCCCACGAATCTACCTGCTTGGGTATATCTTAATTCAGCTAAATTAAATACATGTAAAGTCAAAGTATTAGTAAATCAGCAACTCTGAAATTGCATATTTTTAAAACCTAAAGGGAAATGAAAGCATTTTTAAAACCCTAGCATAGTTGGGAATATACTTAAAAATAATTTAAAATATTCCTTGGAGAGGCGTGCAAACGAATCTAAATCCTCTGTGACCAGTTTTAACAGCATCTATTTTAGGAGGTCTGAGATTTGGGTAATGAAATTCTTGGTGCCCAAGGTTTATTAGTCACTTTTCCCATCCAGCCCAGGCCAGATAATTTCACTATAGGTCAATGGAGCTCCATTAGCTTTGGAACTTCCTATATTTATCCCAAACCTTATCCAGTTTCCAGGTAAGGCTTTACTGCTATGAGTCTTGATGTATAACTTTCTAATGCTTTTATGATATATGTCCATTAGATATGTCAGCCTTCCATATTTTACACAACTAACTGATTTGTCCATGTTAGGTCCCTTGTGTGCCAGAGCTGGTAATGGTTCTGCTGAGCTCCATGCATAGAAATTTAAATTGGAAAAAAAATGCTTATTATTGTGTGCTTTTCATGAAGAACACAGGTATCTAAATCACAGGAAGACAGTACCAAGTAAAATACATTTTTCTTCAAAAAAGATAACATTTATAGATTTTTGTGTCCTGACAAAATTTGAAAAATTCAGAAAAATATAATGAAGGAAATAAAAGTTGTCCAAAATGCCCCTAACCAGAGGAAACCAGTTTTAACAATATAATGCATAGGAAAAAAATGGAGGAATATATATACATACATTTATGTATTTTTAGATAATAGGAGTCAGAGTATACAGAATATTTTATACACTGATTTTTCAATGATTAATATATTGTGAGCATTTTTCATATTCTTAAAATATTCAAAAATATGCCTTAAATTCCACAAAAACTGCATAGTTCTTGAATTCATTTCCTAGGGCTCTTGTAATAAAGTACCGCAAATTGGGGTGGCTTAAAAACAACAGAAATTTATTCTCTCACAGTCCTGGAGGCCAGGAATCTGAAACCAAAGTGTCAGCAGAGCCTTGCTCCCTCTGAAATCTGTAGGGAAAATTGTTCCTTGCCCTCCTTGTAGCTTCTGGTGTTTGGGTATTGGGCGTTCCTTTGCTTGTAGCTCTGTAACTCCAATCTTTGCCTTTGTTGTCATGTGTGTCTCTCTGTTTTCATTCACATGGCCATCCTCCCACAAGGACACCAGCTATATTGGATTAGGGGGCCCACCTGACTCTAGTATGATCTCATCTTAAACTAATTACACCTGTAACCACATTCTTTCCAACTAAAGTCACATTCTGAGGTCCTAGGAATTAATACTCCAACATATTTTCCAGTAGAGAGGACACAATTCAGTCTTTATTTTTTCTTAAAGATTTTATTTATTTATTTGAGAGAGAGAGAGAGAGCACTAGAGAGAGAGAGCAAGCATGAGTGGGGGGTAGAGGGAGAGGGAGAAGCAGGCTCCCTCCCAGAGCAGGGAGCGGGACATTGGGGCTTCATCCCAAGACCCCAGGATCATGACCTAAGCAAAAGACAGACACTCAACTGGCTGAGCCACCCAGGCGCCGCCACAATTCAGTCTTTAATAGTCCCCTATGGTGGAAGATTTTCTTTTTACTTTTTTATTTATTTTTGCTATTCTATTTAATGCTGAAAACCATCTGCAAAAGTAATTTTAATCTTTATGCAGTATTTCAGGACTCATTAGTCCTCATAACAACCTTAGCCCCATTTTACAGAGTGAAAATTGAGCAGAAGATTACATAACTGCCCAAGGACACTCAGATAAGAGATGAAGGAGCCCTCTGGTTCCACAGTCTTTGAGATTAATCCTACTCTATAGTAGAGAATGGAAGCGATCCAGTGCAAATTTCATTAAATCAAGGGTCAAAATGATTGATCACTGAGCAACCAGGCATTCTTTGTTGATCTCAATCCTTAAGTATTTTAGACCATCTTAAAATATACTTTCCCCTAAAATTCCTGAGTCTCAATTTTGCTATCCTTAACTCTAGTAATAAGACAATATCTAGCATCCAAATCTTTATAATTTATAAAGTGCACCAATATCTATTATATTTCATTTCATTTAATAAAGAGATACTAAAATCATTTCCATACTTAGTAAGATCATTCTGGAGTAAAATACTACTCTCTTTTTCCCAGTTGTATTTAAAAAAATTATTCTTTTTCCAGTTTTTCTCCCATTATTTTAAATTCCTTTAAATAGCTTTCATATCCTGCATTAAATTAATTGGCAATTATTTAATGCTATTTTACTATTTATAAAGAGATTGATTTTTATGACATTTTATAGGTGCATGAAGCACTAGAGGCTAGGGATATATTTTATGTTTTATAATTTTGCAGAACTCTGTTACTATAATAGTTTTATTTGATTTCTTAGGGTTTTCTATATACATAATCATGTATGCATTTAGTAACATCAGTTATTCATCTAGTCGTTCATATTTTTTCCCACTCATAGTCCTGCAGCAAGCATCCCTAACATTGTTAACTACTGATTGAAAGAATTTCAACATTTTTCCTAATTCTACTTTTATAATTTCTCCTTTTCTTTTTTTTTTTTTTTTAATTTCTCCTTTTCTAGGTTAGAAGTCTCTACTTCCTGAGGCACCTGGGTGGCTCAATCAGTTAAGCGTCTGCCTTCCACTCAGGTCATGATCTCATGATCAGGCCCCAAGTCAGGCTCCCTCTCCGAATCTGCTTCTCCCCATGGCTCTCCCCCCCCCGATTCCGCTCATGCTCATGCTCTCTCTCTCTCTCAAATAAATAAATAAAATCTTCTTAAAAAAAAAAAAAAGGAGTGCCTTTTTTGTGGCTCAGTTGGTTAAGCTACTGCCTTTGGCTCAGGTCATGATCCTGGAGTCCCGGGATCGAGTCCCACATCGGGCTCCCTGCTCAGCAGGGAGTCTGCTTCTCCCTCTGACCCTCCCCCCTCTCATGCTCTCTCTCTCATTCTCTCTCTCTCTCAAATAAATAAAATCTTTAAAAAAGATAGATAGATAGATAGATAGATAGATAGATAGATAGATAGATAGATAGAAGTCTCTACTTCCTTCCTTCCTGTGGTTTTCATGTTGATTCTCCAACATTTTTGGTGCCTGTATTGGTTTTCCAGGGCTGCCATAACAAAGTACCACAGACTAAGTGAATTAAACAACAAAAATGTATTTCCCCATGGTTCTGAAGGCCAGATGTTCAAGATCAAGGTGTCAGCGTGTCTGTGTCCCAATCTCTGCTTCTTATAAGGATCCCAGTCATATTGGATTAGAGCCCACTCCAATGACTTCACTTAACCTTAATCGCCTCTTTAAAGTCTCCATCTCCAAATACAATCACATTCTGAGGTATCAGGGTTAGGACTTCAATATATGAATTTTGGTGGGGTACACAATCCAACCCATAATAGGGTCCCTATTCTTCACAGATTTATCTCAATCTATTTTCTGTATTCATGCAGGCTATTACATGTTTTTAATTCAATCATTTAGCATTACAGTTTACAACTAATATAAATCTTTAGTCAGGTGCTCTAAACCTATGCTTTGCAGCCTATCTTGTTTTCTGGTATTTCTGTAGCATTTACATGTACTGCAGTCATTCATCATCACTGCATATTTTTATAAATATTATGTCTTCTTCTCTACTTTCTCAAGTGGATATCATCATTCAATCTTATCTCTTTGTGATTCTTGATATTTGTTTCCCACCTCTACCAGTGCAAAAGCCTGGTCCTACAAATATGTTCTTCCTCTTCGGTGTTAAAATACTTTCACAATGAGATCTGGTTTTTTACTTTAAATTTTCATTTATTATTTTCAAAGGTTATTTTCCCTTTGTGATGCTTATTATGATTTTTGTAATTCTTCTGCTATTATTTTGATATGTTTAAACCACAGGGGGCATCTTACAATGTTAATCCATTTAGCATTTTCCTGGAAGTTCTTGTCTTATGAAATATTCAGGCCCAAACAGTCTCTTTCATGCTACAAAAATCAGGACTCTTAGGACTCCATTCAGAATAACTCTCAAAGCACTTAAAGAGGTAAAAAGCAAGGAGAGAGAAAGGGAAGGGAATTACATTACTAATACCTACTGCATCCTAAAAACAGCATTTCACAATCTCATTTAATACTCAATCCTAAAAAACATGGGTTAAATTCTCTACCTCATTTTACAGATGAGTAAACTGAGGCTCAGAGAAGTTAGGGATGTTCTCAAGTTCATGTATATAATAAATGATAAACCTGAGGGTCAAAATTAATTAGTATTCTCCAAAACTCATGCTTTTCCCATGACTTCATATTAACTCCCATCAGTCCTTACATACAGTTTTACGTACCTTCAAGTCCCCTGAGCCTCTCTGCACAAGTAGAACAGTGAGAATACAATTCAGGTACCCACAAAATCACAGCAGGGTAGTAGTTCTGCCACCTGCACCTTTCCAGCCCTCCTCTTTAATCAACGGTCTAAAATAGTGGTTTGCAGACATTCATTGGAAAATTTACTGCAATTTAGAAAGCTCAGTTCAATAAATGTATATTGAGCATTTTCTGCATGCCTGACACCAGGCCAGTTGCCTAGAATACATAGATGAATGAGATACTCATCTGCCTTTGAAAAATTTATGGTTTGGGAATCAAGAGGGGAAGGGAGACTGCTCTACACTAACATGTTTTGGGGAGTCCGCCATGCTGCTATTCCCTTCTCAAGAACAACAGGCTACATCTTGACTCATCAGGAGACAGCCCCGGGCACTTCAGCACCACAATACTCCTTCCCACCACCGCCCCCCCCCCCCCCCCCCGCCGAGTTGGATCAGGTAAGGCAGGCCAGTCAGATTTTTCAGCCAGAAAATGCATGATTAGGCCTATTAGAAGTGAGCTAGATAGCACCAGTGTAAAAGAAGCCAATGAATGAAGAGAGTATGTAGTCATGCATTCCTGCTGCCCAGTTCCGGAATTTGACCAGATTCTTAAGGCTCTTCCAAACATCTGTTGTTCTACTGACTACTTTCCAGAGATATTGTTGTGGCCTGCCGGTATCTGAAATAAACATCGCTTCTGGTGTGAGCTAATTAGATTGGCTTCTGTCGCTTGGAAGTAGGTGAGCTCCAACGAATGCAAAAATATAATTATAATATGAGAAGTGCTATAACAGATACAGGTTCTGTGTCTGTGCTATGCAAGAGCTCCTGATCCAACCTCCACACCTGAAAAGAGTCCTGCAAAACTAGTGCACTGAACAGAGACATGTAGATGGAGGGTGGGAGGTAAGGCCTCAGGCAGTCACAAGTCAAGGAGGAACAACTGCTGTGGTTCCCTAAACCCTGGCTAACTAATAAACAGATCATCAAAAAGCCATATAGCTTGACTAATGAGTCAAAAAAAAAAATTACTGATTGCCTACCATGAACCAGCATGTTGTAGAAATGGGTACAACTGGAGTCCTTGTATTAAAGGAAATCATGGTCCAGTGGCAATAGCTTTGCTCTCTACAGGACTTATGAGAAGTCAATGTCCATTTACTAAGCCTTGGATGATGATGTCTTGTGAGAATAAAGTTTTGTTCATTTGGGGGGTTTTACACCCTTTTATATCTTATCAGAATCAACATTATACTAACTGCTAATACTGACATAGTGTTTTATATGTACCAGGTACTTTTCTAAGTACTTTAGAAATATTAACACATAATCTTCACAATTCTATAATTAGGCACTATGATTATCCCCATGTTACAGAAGAGCAAACTGAGGCACAAAAATGGTAAGTAACTTTCTCTACAGGTAGTAAGTAGAACTTGTAAATGTACCCAGCAATTTAAGGATCCACATTTTTAACCACTACTCCATGCCACTTTTAATAAATTTAGAAATAAAACTAAAATTACCCACCTTTTCACAAAATTCTTTTTTTGTTTTATTATAGTCCCTTGTAAAACTTTATAGGAGAGATACAAAGCTGATCCCTGAATAGATACTATCTTGTGTCTTCTTTAATTTAACAATGTCTCAAAATTTCGTAATACACTGATCTTCATAATTATTTTACTGGGGACAAAATATTCCATTGATTTGTTGTACCATAGCTTAACCTAACCTACCATTCCCCTACCATCCAATTCCCTAGATACTCCTTGGTTTTCCATTTCTTTGCCATTCTAAATAATGGTGGAAGAACTATGTCAGTAGAGGTTTTCTCCTTCTCTTGAATGACTTCCTTAAGATAAATTCCCGAAGTGGAGATTCCTAGTACAAATATCCATGACTAGTTTTTTAATTCCTGATATATAGTCAGATTATTTTCCAAAAATCAGCAATGGAAGGTTGCAAACTCGCCAATGAACCTGTTTCACTACAATTTCATGAGCACTGGATATTATGCGTATATTTTTTAATGTTTACTAATTTAGTAGGTATAAGTTACGGGGGTTTTTTAATTTATATTTTAGTTGCACTGCTTACTGATGAGGTTAATATTTTCCTAGTTGTTTACCTACTAACTGAAGTTCTTAATGAGAAAATTCTCTGTACATGGTTTTGTCCTATTATCTATTGAGAATGTAATAGTTTCTCTACCAGTTTGAATGCCTTTAAGAAAGTCATTAACCGGGGTTCCTGGTGGCTCAGTCATTAGGAGTCTGCCTTCGGCTCGGGTCATGATCCCAGGGCCCTGGGATCGAGCCCCGCATCGGGCTCCCTGCTCCGCGGGAAGCCTGCTTCTCCCTCTCCCACTCCCCCTGCTTGTGTTCTCTCTCTCGCTGTGTCTCTCTCTGTCAAATAAATAAATAAAATCTTAAAAAAAAAAAGAAAGAAAGTCATTAACCCCTTCCTGTCATACTTCAAATGCTTTTCCTCAGTCTGTTTACTGGGGAGTGAGCACTCTAAGGTCCTGGAAAGCAAGAAGCGAAGATGCTGCTCGGTGACAAAGGGCCTCTGAGTCCACTTTCTGCCCATAGATGAAGCAGTGACCTTGAAGAGGTTGAGTTTGGCTCAATAACCAGGAGAGCCTGATCTGTTGTGCAAACATCTCCCTCAATCTAAGTGAATCTATTTTTGTGTGATTGAACCCTGGATGGTGATTTAAGCCCTAAGTATAAAAGAGCTGAGGGGGCAATAAGACTTGAGCTTCTCAGATGGGAAGGGACCCCACCCCAAGGGGGACAGCACCATGGCACAGAGCTAATGCACTCACCTCACTAGAAGTTCCACAGACAGAAGAGGTGGGGAGACCCACTGCATCTGCTCCAGCTCTGTGTGACCTTCTCATCCCAATAAAACCCTGCATCCTTCATTAAATAAATCAGGAATGTCATCTAATCTAACAGTGGAGTTGTGCATCTCTGGTATGCCTGCCGACCCATACCCACGCAACTCTGCTCTCCCTTCCCCTTTCACCTCACTTGTGTTGCTTTCATGATACACATTTCACATTTTTAATACAGATAAATCTCTCAGGCTTTTTCTTGTGCTTTCTTTTATCTCTTCATATTTTGGAAGGGATCCCTCTTGCCAAGGTGCTCAGATATGCCCAATATTATATCATCCTCAAGCTTATATTAACCTTTATGTTTAACTATTCAGTTCATCTGAAACATAGTTTATTGTATAATATGAGACATAGAGTTAAAGAGTTTGCTGTGTTTCTAAAGTTTGTTGGGAACCTGGTTATAAAGTGAGTATTTTTTTCCCTATTGTTCTTTGGTAACTACTACATCCCACATTCAATTCACAAAAACAATTATATCAATTTCTGGAGCTTTTCATCCTATTTAAGTCCTATTTTTCCTTCTCCTAGCTACACATCAATATATATAGTATGAATTATTGTTTCTAACGTGTGTGTGTGTATACGGGACTAACTTCACCTCATCACTTTTCTTTAGTACTATTTCTGGTATCCTGTGATTTTTTTTTTTTCAGAATGTTTTAGAATGATTTTGTCAAGAAAGAGTCTCGCAGAGTTTTTTAATTTTAAAACTTACAAATTAACTTACTAAAAGTTTACAATCTTTACAATATTCATTCTTCCATTCAGGAAACATTTCTCTGTCCATTCATGCTTCGAGTGTATCTCCAGGGAAGTGCTGTACATTCATTTATGTGGGTCACAGTGATCCTCTAATAAAGCTCATTCCTAAGTATTTTATATCTTTGTCACTATGGTAAATGAGTTTTTTTTCATTATATTCTTCCGTCACTTATTAGTGATACACCAAAATCTCTGTTTGATAGAATTGATGTAAGTAACAGCCCTTTGAAGAATGTTTCTGTATCTCTGGCAAAACTATCATGAAAACATTGTTCATGATGTCATCCCATGTCCCTTTAAGCAATAAATTCCTTCCAGAGGTCAGAAAAAACAAGTTGTCCATTTTTTTTCCTGAGATAAACTTAACCCAATGACAAAGGCTCTCTAACTATTTTATTTTTTTTGTCTTAGCAGCCAAGATATTAAAAGCTTAAGTTCATGTTTAACTGCACAAATGAATTAAACTTAGATGCCTGGCACACATATCTTTCTTTTCCTTTTAATTGGTTTTTGTTTTACTTGTATTTTTAATTGTCCTATTTGAATTCTGTAATCCACCTCAAATTGTCTTTGGAGGTAGGCAGTTAGCCTAGGAAGGTTATGTACTTTAATAAGCACACTCACAAGTAATTAAGCTATATGACAATGGAATAGTATTGTTCATCTGTTCCTAATTATATATGCTAAAAACAAGGTAATCAACCTTTTCCTTCAGGACACACTGTAAAGAAAGCATCATAGAACGTGAGAGGGATCCCACAGGTCACCTTGAGTCCTCTTTAATTTAAAAGAAAAATATAATCATTTTTCATAAACTTTGGTACTTCTGATATTTTTAGTAATAAAATCACTTATGATACAACTTAATAACTGGTCAAAGTGCAGCAAACAGCATGTCATGGAGACACATCCGGTACCCACATGGGTGAGAAATGGTGAAAAATGATTTTGGAGGAGTCCCCTGACAAGGTTAAGTAACTCGTGCATGGTTCCTGGATTATAACTTCTGAGGTCTTTACCACACCCTTAGCAAAATTAGCCACTTATCCTAAGTTCTGATCGCCCTTTCTAGTTACTCTGTTTCCTCTAGGATGTCTTTCCTGTCCTCACAGACCACGCCTCTCTCCTTACCACACCCCTACTTTACCTGTCCCAGCACATCCCTTGGTACAATCATGAAACTGTCCAGTGCTAAGTCTGTCTGTAAGGTCCTTGAGAACAGGGACGATGTCTGAGTCACCTTATATTGCCAGCACCTAGCCGGCAACTAGCACTTCCAACCTACTCACACTGGATCTTAGTTGAACAGATTGTTCTCTCCCATCCAAAAAGAGAACTTTTTTTTTATCAGCAGAGCCTTAGCCACCTCTGCATGCCCCAACTTGTTCTATTACTCAACTTGAAGTATAAGGACTTGAATACTAGTTGTGCGCCCACCCTCCATGTGTACCTTTCTAGTCTACATCTCTTGGGCCACTGTTGGATCTTCATTCCAAAACCCTTCCTTGGTCCCTGGTCCCTCCTGACCTTCCTGATACCTCAAAGTCATGAACACCAGTATAATTTATTATACTGCCTTCAGCCCTTCTCCAGAACAGAAGAGGATATCAGATTCTGAATAAATGCAAGTAGCTCTCCCAATGTGGAAAGTATCAAGCTTTAGACAAAACACAGCCCAATCCATCTATGAATGAGGCCCCTTCCACATATAAGCAATGCATAATCTTTTGGAAATCATAATAATTATCCCCTAACGCATCCTTCTCCCAGTCCAGCTCATGAAAACCACAAGTGGTTTGAACCAGTCTAACCCTCCTTTACAAATGAGAGCTGTCTCCTTGAGAAACCTTTATTTCTCAGAAACCTACCTACTCACATACTGACATATGATCTGCTGAGTCACTGTTTCCAGATTCTGGGGCCCAGCTCACAGCCAATATTCAAGATCTTATTTCCTGTGAGGTCATCTGTCCACTGGAAAATGTCATGTATCTGGTAATACAGGGACAGAGCTGTCCCTCACAAGGGAAGTCCGCAGATAACAGAATCTCGGTCCCTTTGATACCAAGGCTTAAAATTTCTAAATGCTCTTAGACAAAAAATTTTACAAATATTATTCCCATTACTGCTTTCATAAAGAGAGAATGTTGAACAAAACCGTGTCTTGATAACTGTGATTGAGTGATAAATATAAAGATAGTGGAAGTCATCCTCCTTACATGGGAGTCCCTATACCCCTAATGGGATATTGGAGGACAGAAGGCTTTTGCCCTTTTCCACAGGGCGATATTCACATTCTGTTATCTCCTTCTTTAACTTCCTATTGCTACTTCTTCTTTATTTTATTTCTATGTTCTGCTTCCTTCTCTCCTTTGTCCCTTTCCTTCTTGGCTTCTCAAACCATAGAAGCCTGACTTGAGGAATAGCATGCCCACGCCCTTCTGGAGTACAGGTCATTCTTTGTCACCACTGACTTCCCGACCCCCAGCACCAGGCTCCTTACTTTCCTCTTCAACTCCACATTTATCATCATTCTTGACTTCAACATTCCCATGAATAATCCATCCAACGTCTTGTCCCTGGCGTTCTTTGACCTTCTTAACTCCAGGGATCACTTCTTGCCCCAGCTCAGCCCCTATTCACATAGATCACGCAAGTTACAGCACCCATTCCAGCATGTCAACCTCACACACCCTGTTCTCTGACCATCATCTCCTACGGTCCAGCACACTTCCACCACAGTCCAGCTTCCCTCCTACGGCTCCCTAGGCAGACCTACGTTATCAACCCTAACACACACCATTGACCCTACCACTCTATATCTTCACATATCTCCTAACCATTCTGCTTTTGATTAACAAGGCGCTATAAATGCCTCCTTGCAAACATAACTCTCCTATTCCTCCACTGGCAAAACCTCAACCCTGGTTAATACCCCATGCACTTACTCCATGCTTCCACCAGAGCAGCCTATTGTTGCTGAAGAAAATCACAGAACGTTGCCGATGGGACTGGTTTCAAATTTATAATCACAGTTCTCAAAACAGACCTGAATACTGCCAGACAGCTTACTTCCTAGGAAATTTGTTTTCCCAACTTCTGAGATCATTATTTACACCTTCTCTGCTCTCCTCAAGTTTCCAACATTCCTTCCTCTCTGCCCCACTCTCAGCTAATGACCTTGCTTTGTACTTCATAGAGAAAAGAGATGCTGTCGGATTAGAACGACCTCATCTTTCAACTATAAGTTCACCAACCTTCCTGTATCTATACTCAAATACTCTGCCTTCATTTCTGTTAAAAAGAGAAGAAGATAGATGAGATCTTGTGTTCTGTGATTGGATCATCTGTCATTGTCTTTAAAACATCGCTCCTACAATCACCTGTCTTTGCTTTATCATTCCCGTTAGCATTCAAACATGGCTCAGGGTCTCTTGCAAGGTTGTAGTCTCTGAAGACTAGACAGGGGCTTGGAGGATTCCCTGCCAAGCTCGCTCACACTGCTGTGGGCAGGAGGTTTCAGCTCCTTGCCATATAAGCCTCTCCATAGGGTGCTCAGACACAACTTTACCCAGGGCAAGCAATGAGAGGTGGTGGGTTGGGGCGCGGGGGTAAAGTGGGGCTGGAGAGAGAGAGAAGGAGAGAGAACAATACAGAAGCCATGGTCCTTTTATAACCTAACATCTGAAGTGGCATCTCATTCCTTTGGTTGTGTTCTATTCATTAGAATTAAGTCACTGAAGTCAATCCTGGGCACAAGTATCAGAGAATTTGCGGACAGATTTGTAAGACCATCACTGTTTCAGAACTTGAGGTAATTCTAGGGGCACCTGGCTAGCTCAATTGGTAGAGTATGCGATTCTTTTCTCAAGGTCATGAGTTCAAGCCCCACATTGGGTGTAGAGATTACTTAAAAATAAAATCTTTAAAAAAAAAAACTTAAGGTAATTCTAAATGGGATACTGAATAAAAAATAATCTCCTCAGTCCAGTATATATTTAGAGCCCCCTATAAACTACCCTACATCCATCCCAATATCACCCTCTCCTCAGCCAATACAAACCCTCTATTATGTGCCTGTTTATTACTGAAGATATTCATACTCTTCCTTATGCACATGTTCTTTAGAAACTTTATATATTGGGGCGCCTGGGTGGTTCAGTCAGTTGAGCATCCGACTCTTGATCTCAGCTCAGGTCTTGATCTCAGGATCATGAGTTCAAGCCCCACCCTGGGCTCCAGACATTTTATATGTAATTCTGAATATAATACCATGAATTGACTTAAATGTTATGAAGTAAATATTTCCAAGTCATTTTGTCTATGCCTTCCAAAACCGTGATTTCACCTCTTGAGAGCCAGGACCAGGTCTTCTCCCCAGTCTCTGTCCTGCACAGTGCCCAGTATTGGGCTACATACAATCATGAATCAATCAATCAATCTAGCCAGCTAGCTACAGAAATAAAACCACTTCAAAACTAAATTAAATAACAAAAACTCTTAATTCAAAGGGATACACAAACACCTATGTTCATAGCAGCATTATTTACAATAGCCAAGATATGGAAGCAGCCTAAGTGTCCAAAGATAGATGAATGAATAAAGAAGATGTGGTGCTCACACGTACACACATGCACATACACACACAATGGAATATTATTCAGTCACAAAAAAGGAATGAAATCTTGCCATTTGCAACAACATGGATGGAGCTAGAGTGTATAATGCTAAGTGAAATAAGTCAGTCAGAGAAAGACAAATACCATATGATTTCAATTGTATGTGGAATTTAAGAAACAAAATAAGCAAAGGAAAGAAGAGAGAGGAGAGAGAGGGAAAGAGAGACAAACCAAGAAACAGACTCTTAACTCTAGAGAACAGGCTGATGGTTACCAGAGGGGAGGTGGCTGGGGGGGAATGGGTGAAATAGGGGATGGGGATGAAGGAGGGCACTTGTCCTGATGAGCACTGAGTGATGCACGGAACTGCTGAATCACTATATTGTGTACCTGAAACTAGTATCACACCGCATGTTAACTGGAATTAAAAACTTTAAAAAATTAAATGAAATAAAGTATTATTACATCACTCTTGTCAACCAGTCGATGTTTCCACAACATTGTTTAAATTATAAGGGATCACTTGATGTCACAGCTTCTATAGCCCTTCCCTTTCCTCCCTCCAACCTCTTATATTCCTGTCCTCCTATAGCTCAGAACCGTCTGACTTGAAGACTTGGTCCCACTCCAACCTCTGCAACCAATGCCCAGTCCTGACTATGGATGTGAGAGCACTGATTAGTCTAATCCAGGACCCAGTCCCAGCTTGACCTTGGGACTGGTTTTTACTCTGCTTCTGAACTGACTTTACCACTTTTGTGGTTTTGATTAACCAGATTCCTTGTCCTATATTTGAGTTCCATTCTTGATAGCTGTGTTATGGATACTTGGGGATTTGTTTTAATCATGTTTGGTAAGAAAAGCAGACACAGAAATGACTGTCATGAAGGAAGGCGTTTTCTATACTCACAGACCCCTAGCATGCCACAGCAGACCGCAGGGGAAAGCACCGATGTCAGGTGGCAGAGGAAGCAAGGAGGAAAGCTTGGACGAGCCTTTATTGTGGTTTCTGAGGGCAGGAACAAGGGAGGCGGGGTAAGCCAGTTTAGGACAGGCTAGTTGCAGTAATTGCTGCGGGCTCTGGGGTATAGTGGCTCTGCGAAACTGTCTAGTACCTGGCCCTCAGGTGATGGGGGGGCGGGGGCAGTGGCCTGGAGTAGAAGAGCTTGATAAGGAAATGGTTGGGGAAATGGGCTCTGAATTCATTCGTTGGTTTGCATGTGAAAGACATGCTCAAAGTCACGGTCCGTACTTGGTCCATACTTGGTCTGTACTTGGTCCGTACTTTATCTGTAGGAATTAGCTAATTCTGGGAGGGGCAATCCCTCCAGGGTCAGTAAGGCCCCAGCTGTCAAAGCATGAAATACAAAAACTAGAAAACATGGTTATTTTAACAACCCACGTAGCTCTACCTTGGTCCCGCCTTGCTCCTGTTGGTATTCTTCCTACCTGCCTAGACAGCAGCCATATCTACACAATATCAGCACAGTCAAGATATTAAGAGGTATGGTCCTGCATGGAGGATGAGCACTTACCTTGATGAGCACAGAGTAGTGTATTGTTGAATCATTATATTATACACCTGAAACTAATATAACACTGCATGTTAAGTATACCTGAATAAAAAATAATAAAGTCTTTCCTACCCTCTGCTCAAATAAAAAAAAAAAAAAAGACATGGTTCTGAAATCAGATATACCTGGGTTAAAATACCTTGCTGCTCCACCAATGATTAATTCTGCAACCATGGATAAGTCACTGAACATTCCTGAACCTCATTTTCTCATCTGTACAATGAAGATGATAATACTTAATGCAAGTACTTACATAATAAAGCACTTAGCCTAAAGTAAGCAATTAAAATGTGTCAGCAATAATTACTATTTCTTCATCCTGTGATTTCCCCCAAAGTGCACTGCATGTGATTGATATGTAGTAGACACTCAATAAATGTATGTCGAAGTTCACTAAACCAACAAAGAAATGAATGAAAAAAATCAATGAGTAATCTTTGACTGATTGTAGAAAAGCAACTTTTTTTTTTTTTTTTAGAATAATCGGCAGCCCAGAACTTAGAAGTGAAGCCTGGATTTGAAGTCTAGTTTTACAATTTACAAATTTACAGTTTTACACGTGTCTCTCTAAGACAGGACGGAGATTCTATTGGTAGGCTCTCCAGCATCCATCCCCCCTTTCCCTCACTCATAGAGACTTGATTTTGTTCTGCTATCTACTCGTGATTCGCGGGAGGGTTGTCCTATCCCCATCTTCAGGGACAAATCCTGGAGGTCCCATTCCCATTGCCCCTGATGGGCTTAGGGATGGGAACGTGACCCTTTCTGCTCTAAATACTGGCCCTTTGGCCAGGAAATTCTGGCTGAACAGCTGCAGCCTCCTTGCAACCAACCAGGAGGGAGGCAGCCTAAGGGCCAAGTCATCAAGGTTAAGGTACAGGGTAAAGGTGTGAAAAAAAACACCTGAGTCCTCTGTAAAATAGCAATAGCTACCATTTAAGGAATATTTATTATGTTTCAGGTATTCCTCTAAATGTCTGTGGGCATTAACTCATGATCCTCAACACTAATCCCAGGTAGGAATCTTTTTATCACTGTTTTACAGATTGAGAAACTGAGACCTAAAGAATTCTTGTAATCTGTGCAAGGTCACATAGCAATAAGTGGTAAAGTCAGGATTTAAACCCACAGCTGGGCTCCAAAACTTAGGTTCTTTGCCTCTTTGCTTTATTGGATTTGGAAAATGCTCTCAAGACAGAATCAACCAGTTCTCTCTGGACTGGTTATACGATTTTAAATGTCTTACTATTAAGCCAATTTGAATTGGAGTTTTTGCTAAAAGCAGCTGATAGGATCCTAATAAATATACTCAGATTCTTCATCTGTAAAATGGGGATGCTTCTCCATGCCTTAGGCTATTGCTGTTAACATAGAGCTCAATAAATAATCTTCTGAATCCCCTCCTACTGCCGGTCATTACTTTTGTAACTGTGGTTTTCCATCAGCTTACTGAACTTCTTCCAAGACTCCAGCCCAGCTCAGTTGCTTTGTGTACTTTAGATCTGTACCCAGGCAAATGTATACACCCTCCTAGAAGTGACCAGGCACGCCTCATGTATGAAAACCAGCTCATTACTAAGCAAAGTTCTTCTGCTGATAGATCTTTATTATAATGCACACTCTTGATTTTAGATTTTATTTTCTCTTCTAAGGTAACTTTTTGCTCTCTCTGTAATTAGCTTCAAAAGCATGTAGAGAACAGCTCAGTGGATTATCACATGCTAAATCAGCTTAAATGAAAATGAGTTCCATTCTCAGCTCACTTTCAGGACATATTAACCAAAAGCCATAATTTACAGCTGTCATATGAAAATAATGATAAAGTCATGAATATTAAATTAAAAATACCAGTTTTAGGAGAGCTTCCTCAAAGGGGTAAAGCATTGGGGAAAAAAATACAAAACTTTTATAACTTGATCTGTGCCAAATCAAGGTTTCCTGATGGTCTAAGGAGAAAAACTTAAGCATTTCGATAAGCCTTTTATGATATATTATGTCCTGTTTTAAAGGAAAATGCTCATTACTCTAACAAGTTGTTGAGCTGAATGTGTATTTTGCATATTTTTCAAATGCATCTTTGTAATTCCTGATTTTTTAAACTCTCTGTAAAAGCTGAATTGTATATTCATTGCATTTCTAAAATCCAACTTTCCTTCCTTTTCCATTCTATATCAAAAGGCTTCTCACCGTCAATGTAAATTTAAATTTGTATAGTACTTTATCCTTTACAAAGTGCTTTCACTGGCATTTCCTTAACCTCCAACAAGTCCAAAAAGGAAGACAAGACACATATTCTTATCCAAATTGTCCAATAAATTAGTAAATTTATTTATGCTTGTTTTCTTCCTTTCATTTATTCAGCCCACATTTATTTGATAGCCATTATGACCAGACACTATTCTAGGCACTGAGGATGCAGAGGGAAACAAAATAAGTCACTAGCTTCAGGAAAATTACACATTGGCAGGTAGGCTACACAATAAATAAGTAAACAAGTCCATGAAGAAGCCTAGACTCAAACCGTGGTCGCTTAATCGCAAATCTAGATGCCTCCCTGGTCCAAATAAGCTGACACAATAGTTCTCTCTGCCATGAATTTTTGGCAGTTTGATTCCTTGGAGTCAAACCTCTTTGGGTTTCCAAAACGTCTCAGATTGTTCCTACTCCTCTGAAGAAATTCAGTGGACAACTATCGAAGCAGCATTTAATAACCTATGCATTCAGAGCACTGTTACAGATAGTTAAGAAGATTATTCCTCATCCCCCCCCAAAACAAAAGAATTGTGGATTTAAAAATTAACTTAAAAAAGAAACACACACACCTATAAATGTGTGTGTGCATTAACTCACGTGATCATCATTGCAGACTGTTGGAGGAAGTCATCTAGAGGACATGACCACTGGTTGACCAGGTACAAGCTGGACTCAGGCACTCGGAGGCTTCTCTCCGCTGCTCCCCTGTCCTTGGAATGCACTTTCTGCCTACATCCCCATGCCAGAAGCAGTCTTGAGGACACAGCCTTGAGATAGGAAAGTCTTGAGACCGCCTGGACTGAATTCAGTTAAGATCTCTATATAAACTTTTTAGACTCTGGCAGGCAGGTGCAGAGAGCTACTCATGTTGGGGCTGCCCAAGACAATCCTCAGAGGTAAGTTCCCTTGCTCGTCCAACCTCCCACCTACCAGTCCAGAGTGGCTGTCTCTTCCTTCAGTCTTTCTTTGCCCTCCATGTACAGGGGTGTTTCAGATTTCACCCAGGAAGCTCCCGAGGTCTCGAACGAACACTAACCTCAAATAGGAATGTTTACTGTTTTTTGTTTTAAGATTTTATTTATTTCAGAGAGAGAGAGAGAGAGAGAGAGAGAGAAAGCATGAGCAGGGGGAGAGGGACCAGGAGTGGGAGAGGGAGAAGCAGACTCCCTGCTGAGCAGGGAGCCAGATGTGGGGTTTGATCCCAGGACCCTAAGATCATGACCTGAGCCAAAGGCAGACGCTCAACTGATTGAGCCACCCAGGCACGCCCCAAATAGGAATATTTTTATCACTGTCTTACTGACCAAAAAAAATGAGGCCTGGAGAACTTACACAATTCGTGCCAGGTCACATAATAATAAGTAATAAGAGTTAGGATTTGAACCCCCAGTTGCGTTTCAGAACATAGGTTCTTTGCCTATTTTACTAGATCTAGAAAATGCTACTGCCAATGGGATGATATTCTTGTACCTGGAAAAATACACTAACATAAAATTTTAAAGTGCAAATTAATACCCTGCAAATGAGAGTCCACTCATTTAGTTATTAGCAGCTGTCTGACTACATAGGCTTTCCACATTTCAAATGACTCCCCTCCGCCAGTTTTCCACCTCACGGCACTCACTAGTAGGTTAACTTGCTCCATGTATCATCAGTAATTCATGACTTATTTTTGAAGGTGCAGGGACAGCACTACTACAGACCTAATACAATGAATATCTTATTGGGAAGAAATTAACAAATGAATTGTCGCCGATCAATAGGTGTTCAAGAGAAAATTACAATGATAGTAAAGTCTAAATAATTTATACACAATATTGATTTTTTCATTACATTAATTATTCTTTATAGCACACATAGGGAACTTGGAGAATAAAACTTTCAAAGCAAAGAAATTTATCTGCGGTGGTGCTGCAGGCTTAAGTCTGAATTTAAAAGACAAAGAATGGGCCATGAGCTGACAAATATTTTTAGATTAAATACACATCAGATAATAAATTTGACAGCTCCACTGTACCTGAGTTCCTTCATGTTGTCCGGCGTTTTTATACACAATACTTTTGATATTTATTTATCAAGAGAAGTATTGATAGAACTGTTTCTTAATAGAAACATTAGAAATAGAACTATCCATTAATCCACCTCTTTCATCAAGTGTACGGAAGGCAGAATGACAAACTCGATGAAGCTATGTGGGAAAGAAAAACTTCTCTAACACCTCTCTTGGAATCTTTAAGTTAACTGGACTTAAATTCAGTAGAATGGAGTGCAGGCTCCTTAGAGCTAATAACTCTCATACCCAGCAGAAAAAATTTCCTAAGGCAATTTTATCATGGCAAGTAACTTTCATACAGATGCAAGGGCCTGAAGATGATCCTCATGTTTAAGGTCACATGATGGGGTGCCAGAGAACAAAAAAAGGGTGTTGTGTGGTAGGGGAAGCTGTCAAAAAGAGGTCAGAGGTGGGTGAATTCTTCATGGATGGTACTGTTCCCGGGAATTCCCTCCTAGGGATGGAAGAAATGAACTTGGGGAGGGGCGCCTAAGTGGCTCAGTCCATTAAGCATCTGACTTTCCCTCAGGTCATGATCTTAGGGTCCTGGGATCAGGCCCCACATCAAGCCCCGCAATGGGCTCTGTGCTCAGCAGGGAGTCTGCTTCTTCTCCCTTTCCCTCTGCCCTTACCCCCGCTCGTGAACACAAGCTTTCTCACTCTCTCCCTCTCTCAAATAAATAAACAAAATCTTTTTTAAAAATTAAAAAAAAAAAGAAATGAACTTAACACATAATGCACCAAGCTCAACAGATGTAGTAGGAACAAATACTGGGCTGAATATCGTTTTCGTCACCTACAAATGCTTACATTGAATAGTGTTTTACTCATGACATTTTGACTCTTGGAATTAAAGCAGTGACTTGACAGTTCTTACTTGAGTTTTCTCAGATGTCACCTTCAACTATTTTTCAGTATCTAATGTTTGGCGATTCCACCTACCTAAGGTTTTGCAGAGAGTTGCACATACGTAGAACATCAAGCTGTCATATCTCCCCCAAGACAAATATGGAAATAGTGTTTCAAAAGTCTTAAAATTAAAACCAAAAACATTAAAATAGTTTCAAATCCGATACAATTTTTTTCTTTCCTCACCTTTTACCTTCAGAGACTGAAAGCCACATTCATATTACTTTTAACGTTCTTAATATTCTTGGAAGAAAATCTAAGCAACAGGAAGCAGCTCATCTCACAAGCATGCTTTTGCAAACCACAGCCCGTTTTGCAAACGATCTTGTCCTGTCTTAACTAATATTGCTATATGACTTCAAATTCATAAAATACCCCACATAGATATAATATAAAATGTGTGTTGTCCACTATGCATCATCATACAGCTATAACTGCCCAAATGTGTTACCAGCTGATTCTGGGCTACCATGGTGACAAAACACCCCAAGTTAGCATCATTTCTACTATTCGGTCAAAAGTCCCTTGTCTATGGTGACTGTTCTGCTGTCGAATGTCCTTTGCTGCATTCACCATTCTTAAGGTGGAGACTAATGGTCCATACAGAAAACATGTGGTCCAGGTATTAAAGGAATGGATATTGGTCTCGTTTGTAGAACCGAATGGGACATTCATAAGGTGGATGAGAAGAAATTTCAAGCTATTTAAAGGCACTGTGCATGTTATTCTCCATTTTCATCCCACCCCCACCCACCCCAAACCCAAATCCATTCTCTGCCTTTCTCTGCCTTTCTCTGCCTTGGGAAAGCACATGCACTGTATCAGGTAGCTCTCCTGCCATTCAGCTTCCAGGTGGCTTCGGCCAGTGGAAGACGATGGATGGAGACGGAGGACAGGTGGGAGGAGAAAGTGATCGAGAGATTTCCTCCCCACCCCTCCCCTCTGCCTCGACTCCGTATTTCTGGCGGCGGGTGGGGGGGGTAAGGCTGCTTTCTGCAAGCAGCTCCCATGGGGCAGCCCTTCCTACCTGTGAGACTGTAGCTCCTGTCAGGCCCCAGTGGACAACGGATGCTGACAACAGGGTTTTTTTCCCTCTGCCACTTCAGGCTCAGAAATAAGAATTTCCCCTTGTTAGGATCGACAAGGAGCCCCAGGTCCAGTGTTAGACCTTAACCAGTCCATCCCTCTATAATAGCCCCATCATTGTCCCAGAGTGGGCCTCTGTTTGCTGCCAGGCGGCTGACTGATACAGCCCCCCGTGATACAGAAGAAGAACATGTAAGTAAATCAAAGAACCCCAGCAGCTTTCCGAGGCAGACAGCCACCTAAGTAGAGGAGGACTCCCCATTAAGGCACTAACGAGACAACCATGCATACGAGATAAATTGCTGACCTCCACTTTCAATATTCTTTTGGATTTCAGGTTTTTAGGATTTCATTCTTCACCTTGACTACTTTTGTCCTTCTGCTTTCCCTCCTCGGTAGCATCCTGCTAATTTACACTCCACATGATCAGTGTCTGGTCTCTCTTCCCGGGGCATGTCACCTTGTTTTTCACTGTACTCCACAGATGTTTCCTTCAGACTTCCACACACAGGTCAAGTTACCACCTATATATGTTCAAAGTCACGTGTACCCTTCTCTCTAGGTCTGTGTTTTCACTTTTTAAGCAAACCTATAAAATTCTACAAGTTCATAATTAGAGTCCCCAAAATATGGAAGCTATCATCCAGGTTTACAGTCACATTTCCATAACCTTGATTCCTTCGGAAGAAATACTCTGCAAAATCTAACAGATAAATCTGGAGGACAGCAAGGACGTTAGCATTTCTACCCTCTTATGTTTTTAAAGAAACTAGAATGCAGCAGTAACCATGAACACACGGTGTTAAATGCAAGGTTCTGACAACAAATGGTACAGTACTTACCAATAAAAGCATGGTAAGATATTAATAATTGCAACGAACTGCAAATATTTATGTGCCCACAGGCAACTAATTCAATTTCACTGCAGGATTGCTCCATTTATGAATTTAATTGTGTGTGTTTTAAACATTTCTGCCGCTGTTCCATTAATTTCCCATAAAAAAATAAAATTATATGCTGAAGAAAGAAGGCAAGTTTCCATTCAACAGTGTTCATTAAGTGCCCACTGAGTGTCCACGGTGGCTTACGAATTAACATTCACTTTTACCATTTATGGCTTCTCTTTTGCATCATGGCTTGCAATTCATTTTTGCATCACTCGGGATGAGAAGTTCCAGCTTCAAAAAGGATGGTACAGGTTGCCTCTCATCGTTTTATTTTTTACGCACAACAGCATGGCTGTGTAAGACAAGCCCCATGAGAACAAAATAATGGCTAACTCTTACACGGGTCAGGCTCTGTGCACTCTTGGCACTCACCAGGGGTAGTACCACTATTCCTCCCATTTTCCGGAGAAGGAAATCAAAGTACAGAACAGGTAACTGACTTCAGGGTTATCAGGAAGTAAGAGGCTGAGCCCGGGAGATGGGTGGGGGGAATGGGCTAGATGGGGGATGGGTATTCAGGAGGGCACTTGTTGGGATGGGTGTTGTATGTAAGAGATGAATCACTGAATTCTATTCCTGAAAGTAATACTACACTATATGTTAACTAACTTGAATTTAAATTTAAAAAAAAAGAAAGACTTACATATTCTAAATTAAAAAAAAAAATCCAGCTCATTTGACGTCACAGCCCATGCTTGTAAACATCACCCAAATGACACTCACAAACTGGGCATCAGCACAATTTCCAGTGATTTTCAGTGGCTAACTTTGTCATTGATTTCTTCCAATTTCCCTTGAGGACATTTTTCCTAATAAAGGGTCTCCTTCCAATGCTCTTCAATATCACAATCTCCAACCACAACTACCTCAACTGTCTGACTTTGATCAGTAATAATCCAGGCCACATTGTTTAGGCTTTTCTCAGCCTCCCAACCTACATCAGGGAGCCCATTCTCTCTAGTTAGGCTGATTTTTTTTTTTCCTTAACTGAGAATGAATGAGATTAACCTTGTACCCAAAGGAATTCCTGACTTGTAGCATACTGTCTGCTGGGAAAAACCTTCTAGACTGGTCCAATAAGTCCTGGCCTCTGTCCTGACTTTTACTCCTCCTCTAGAGAATCAGGGCAGTTGACATCTTGCTAATTATGGAAGGCAATTACTAATGATTAGAATTTTCACCTGAAATAAGAGAGTCGTGACATAAAACATTGGATCATTCCATAAAAAACTACAATCTGGTCAAGTTATGCTGACATTTTTACAAGGTAAACTAGAATATGACAGATTTTTAGATGACATGTGTTGAGCATTTTTTATAGGTCGGTCTCTGTGCTTGGGAACTTTACATGGGTTTTACTGAGCAACTATAAGTGCTACAGGAGATATAAACAAATAACACTGTCTAAGTTAACTGTCCAGTACACTTCCCAAATGCAGTTAAATGCTTAGCTATAATTTAAATAAAGTTATATTGGCCCATTAAAATCAACAGAGAATTTATATATGATATCCATAATTTAACAAACTCAAAAACAAGAAAATTGATTGCTGGAAAATATTAATTTGGGTTCCCCATTTAACTGTTTTAATACTAAACCTATTTCTTGGCTCAATAATTTATTTCATGAGCCTTAAAATCGCATTAAGATTTGGCAGTCTCAATTAAACCTGTTTAATTCCTTATCAAGCATAAGTAACTTTCAAATGCCATAAGCTTCTGATTGTCCTTAGTAAAAATGAGATGATAATAATTAGCTTTGGGGAATAATAAAGTAAGAGTCTAAGATTAAGCCAATCCACATTGTTAGAGGCTAAATTTACCTAGCTTCCAATTATCACATGAGCATTTGTATTTCTCTAAAAAAAAAAATCAACCCTTGCCAACATCCCAAGGTAACCAGCACAAAAAAGGCAGAAAAATAAATCATCGATCACCATTTACTGGTTCCAGTTTTATCTTCACAACTCAAAAAAAAAAAAAAAAAAATGGAATGGGTTTAATTCAGCCTCCTTCTGATTTATAGCAAATATTGGTGGTTTGGACCAGAAGCAATACTTTCAGAGACTCTGTAATGAACATATAAGTGGATATGGCATATAGACAGAACAATCTCTTATCTCCTTGGTTTCACACAGCACACAAACCCGATGGTGAAAATTAACCTTCTTCACAGTTCAACATTTCTAATTAGAAGAGACATCAAAAAGATTATGCTTTAGAAAGCAGTATGGGCCATAATATTCTAGGCAGTCTGAAACAGAACTCTGTAGCCTCCTTATATATTTTAGCCTGCTGTCCACAGGAAAAAGCAATACCCAGATGATGTTTCAAAGTGGTAACGGCTTCCGGTGGAAGTTATATTTCTCAGCTTACCTTTTTATACTTATTATGAAGAAGCAACGTTCTAGGACACAGGACCTATCCATTGCTTTTAGCCCTGAACGAATACAACAGTCTATACCATCAGACCGTGCTCTACCAAAAGTTTCCTTGGTAGAAATATCTACAAATGTTTGAGAAATGAGTAGTTCATTTGTAAGCATTTTGGGTTTTTTTTTTTTCCTCCGGTTTTATTTTCTCTGCATGGGGCAGGAAAGGGACAAAGAAAGATACCCTGAATTCAGCTTAGATTAGAACACAGAAACTTAAAATAGAAGGCCATACAAGTTCAGCCCTTCCTGGGGAGGAACTGCTTTCACAACATCAGTGGTTGATCAGCCACATTTAAAGTTTTCACTGTTAGGTAGTATGCCGCTGCACAAAAGAGTTCATTCTCATTTTAGACAGCTACAATTTTTTTAAAGATTTTATTTATTTATTTATTTGAGAGAGAGAGAGAACACTAGCGGGGGGTGGGGAACAGAGGGACAAGCCGACTTTCCACTGAACCAGGAGCCAACGTGGGGCTCGATCCCAGGCCCCTGGGATCATGACCTGAGCCAAAGGCAGATGCTCAACTGACTGAGCCACCCAGGCGCCTAGACAGCTACAAATTTTAAGAAGTTCTTTCTTACTGTGAGTTGAAACCTTATCCTACCACTGGTACCCCATGTACCCTAGTTCCATCCTTTGGAGAAATACAGAGCAAGCTTCCTCCATTTTCCACACCTTCTTCCTTTGACTATTAGAAGGCAATTTTTACATCTTTCCTTAATTTTTCCACCTCCATATTACATACTTCCGGTTCCTTCAAATTATTCCTCATATGACATGGTTTCCAGCTGCTGCAAGTAAACTGGAGCTATAGCTTGACTTGAAAATGTTCCTACATGCAAGAATGCAAAGGGGAGATCTGAAAGTTTATTTTTTATTCATTTACACATATAACTGACACAACTAGAAAGACTATTCAGAACCCGATGGTCTATGTGGGAGCTGTATCTGTGTGAGGTCCCCTTCTTATCATCACACACACACATACACACACACACACACACACACACACACACCAGTTCCACGGATGGTACTGTGATACCAGGTGGGTCCGAAAACCTCATCGCCCTGGCCACATGGACTGGCAGAAAGGATAGTCACAAGTTCCAAGCTGGACTAATCAGAGTCATTCCCCAAGATTTTAAATTGGAACATGGAGAAAGCTTGCTACCTGCTTGGCCTGTGGAGCTATTAGATATGATAGCCATTTACCCATTTCATGGAATTAGCCAATCTGATGAGGTCAATATCCAAAGGAATATGGGGAGAAAGACCCCAGACCTCCAGTTCCAGGCGTTCTTAGAACCAACTCCACCCCTATGTTTCCTATGCTCTGGTTATTAAGCCAATAATTCCCCCCTGGCTGAACTGAGTTAGGGTTGTATCATTGGCAACACAGAAGGTCCTATCTACTACAATATTCATAAGATTCCAACTAGTCTACTAGAACCAAAAGAAAACAGGTCATAAAAGGGAAAAATCACTACGCCCCCCCCTACAAAAGGTGTGAATAGAATCTCCTTCCAGCAATGGGGCGCCTGGGTGGCTTAGCTGGTTGAGTGGCCCACTCTTGCTTTTGCCTCAGGTCATGATCTCATGGGTCATGGGATCAAGCCCCACATGGGGCTCAGCATTCAGTGTGGAGTCTACTGGAGATGCTCTCCTGCCCCTCCCCCCACACATGCTCTCACTCTCTCTTTCTCTCTCTCTAAAATAAATAAATCTTTTAAAGAAATCTCTTTCTACCATTATTTAAGAATGAGAGTGATACTCACCTACCAAAGAAGATCAAGGTCTTTCTTTCCTAATAGCCTAAGCTCCATAGGACTGACACTATTCAAAACTGTATTGTCAGAACTATCACAGTACCTGGCACATAATAAGTGCTTAAAACACTCTCCACTATACTTTTATAGAAGTATATAGAAGTATAGAAGAAAACAACAGGCAAAACATCAAATACAACTTACTAAAATAAAGATTCAAGTTCCCTGAAGAAACCTTAGATACATCATTTCACTTCCTTAGAATTAAATTGCTCCTTTGCCAGATATTTTATAGGACTTGATTACTTCTTCAGTCTTTTTTAGCCATAAAATGCTATGATTCTATCCATACTCAACAATGGTAAAGAATAGTCTTCTAAGGACCTGAACATGCAGATAAAAGGAAAAACAGTAATAAAGAAGGCAGCACAAGAATAATAAGAATAACCTACCAAAAAGATAGTTGCGGGGGAGAGCAAAAGAAATAGAACGAGAAGAAATCATCAGTGATAGGATCAAAGAGGTCATTCATATGTGCCACCTTCTGATTTGCTTCCTATTTTACTCTAACTAATCTCTGTGCTCAAAAAAGCCCTCTGTGCTGAATCCAAACTGCCAGCCCCAGAGCCTTGTCCCTTCCTGGGTCCATATAGTCCATATGATGGCTCCTTCATCTAAACCATGCATCTCCTTTCAGAGTTGGCTTCCCACTTCTGCCTTTGGTACTCAATATTCCCACTTGCTCACACCATCCCAGACAGGTTGGTTTTTGTTTGCTTGTTCCATCACCAACAGAATATATACCCAATTATATTGTGTCCCTGTCTTCCATCAGGTCCCCTGCATTGATTGATGCTCAGATGTCCATAATTTTCCATTTATTTCTTAAATTTGAATTCTGTCTCAATACAAGTAATCACAAAATAGCATCTCTATAAAATAAGGTGACCCATTTACAATGCGCTGCTCTAAGGAACTGACCTCAGATCCTTTCATGAAAGAAGGCCTTGACTCAGGAAAACAGTGTTATTACAACTAACAACTAATGTTAACTATTACTATATACCTGCAAAGTACTATATTCCAGCACATTACACTATATGTAGACACTGCGGTGAGCATTTTGCACACATTTGTTCATTTAGTTCTCACAACACCTCTATAAGAGAAGTCCTAATTACTACCTGTGCTTTAAAGATAAAGAATCTGAGGCTCAGAAGGAGTAACCTACTCCTGGTTACATAGCTAGTAAGGGCCACTCTTGGTTACACAGGAGCCATATCTATCTGAATCCAGAATCCTTGCTCTTGCTCACTACATGACTTACAAAGGCACTAATCCCTGTGAGAAATGGGGAGAGGGACCCTCAAGAGGACCAAAAGGAAAAAGACTAGGGAACTAAAATCAACATGATCTACTTCTTGAGTTTGCTTAGAGTCAGCCCTATTTGAAGAACCTTGGTCCCATTATGTAGCAATAGATTATCTGCCATTTTGCTTTCTGGAAATGTACCCTCCATTATCCAGGCTAATCTAGTTGACTGTAGAATGCGGTACACAGGCATTCCAATGACAGACCAGTAATTCAATCTTCTCTGTGAGGAAGATGCTACCGGACATCCCTTCAACTTTTTTCCTATAACTTTCGATGCAGGGTGCCTCACATAACCCACAACCATTCCTTCCTAAAACATCTAGAACAAAAGAAGTAATTTAGAATACCAAGAAGGGGAGAGAAGGTGAAGAAGAAAAGGAAAAGGAATTATAGAGTGGTAACCACCCCCCCAAAAAGAAACCTACCGTGAAAATTAAAAAACTAAAAAAAAAAAAAAAAAAAAGCAACCCAGTGCAGGGTGATTATCTGATAACTTGTGATTCAAAGAGAAATAAATGTTCATGGTCCATCACTAAACAGAAAAAAGCATTTGACAGTAGAAACCGTATGTTCAAATAGCCAAGGTGGAATTTTCCCACATCACAGAGTAGAGAGATACTGAGTATTTCCTATAGGAGTGAGACCTTACGGCTTAATCCGTGTAGGGTCTGTGGCAGAAGAACACTTCAT
The DNA here is from genome assembly GCF_037043125.1 of Eumetopias jubatus. Taxonomy (NCBI): domain Eukaryota; kingdom Metazoa; phylum Chordata; class Mammalia; order Carnivora; family Otariidae; genus Eumetopias; species Eumetopias jubatus. Next base: position 180,041,572 of record NW_028274809.1, on the reverse strand, counting down.
CACTAAGCAAAAATCCAATTATTTTCAGGTTCCATAATCTCTAGTTTCTCCAAAACTCTTCATCTATCCACTGAGACTTTTATACATATATTGATAGAATAAAATGCCCATCCCTACTGTAGAGTCGATGTTCCTCTGTGATAATCAAAGTCTCTAGTTTTATTGAAATGGAAGCTAGGAATCAGAGTAGCAAAGTCCTTGGGGTCAGTCAGTAATTAATAGGTAAAGGCTGAAACACAAAAGGTACAATTTGGGGTGAGATGCAGCAAAGCTTGTCTTTCATTGAAATAATAGTCTCGTCTGTTAGGAAGTTTGAAAGTAATAATTAATTGAAAAACTATTTTAAGCTAAAACAGAGGAGCAGGGTCTAAAACACTACAGGATTAGAAATTTTTAAAAGTAAAAGGTCCTTAAAATATGCTAAGGAAGGAGCCTAATGCCTTCATTCCAAGTCCAACCAGTTTCCTATTCTAACCAATTTCCATTAAACAGGGAAAGGAGCAGGGAGGAGAGAAAGTATTTGAAAAACTGCCAGAGTAAAAAATCCCATAATGAAATTTTGCTCATTCTTGGAGAAATGAAGTAGAATTAGATGCTTCAGTGGTGGTGAATTCAGAATCCGGGTAGCTTCCAGTAAATGAAGTCTTTCCATAATGTCAAATGCAAAAGCTATCTGATATCAACATATTGAGCTTGAGTTTTTAAATTCCTGTTTCCTTACACCAAATTGTTTGAAACCTTTGAGATAAAAACTTCAATAAACTAGTGTTCCAAGCTTTTAATATTTTAGTCCCTTGAGTAAGCATGTCAGATTAATCTTCAAATTGCAGTGGGCAGAAAGAACATTCAACCAAATTCTTAAGCTCATGCCTCTCTCAAAGGATGTTAATAATGTAAGCAGTTTCATTGGCTATTAAGATTTCAAACTTTCCTAATTCTCAGCATTATTACTATTTAAAAGTGGGGGGGGGGGGAGAGAAAACCACCTAACCTGAAAGGAAGGGATTTTCCTTATTTTATCTTTCTGTCCCCGTAGCACGTTGCCCGGCCCACAGTAGGCGTTTAACAAGTACTTCTGGAATGTGTTGATGGATTGGTCTGGGGGAGAGTGGAAATCTTGCTGAGAACAGCATGAGTCCAAATCCTGGCATTGCTCAGCAACAAAGACCACCTCCAGAATTAGGGTTATCGAGGTACAGCGGGAATTTGAAAGTGTGTCTTCAAAGACACACCAAGAGGATTGTTTCCTGAGCTAGCGAGGAGCCTCCCAAGAGCCACTTATAGAGGGATTAGACTCGCCTCTGGCTTCAGCATGCCTGGAAAACGCCTGCCCTGCCTCTCCATGCCCAGTTCCTCCTGCCTTTTACCGGGTTTGGGTTTCCACTCACACAATTTAGGTACAAGATCCGACCTCGCTAGTCTAACCCAGGCCTCCTCCGCATTGCACGGTGGGCGGCAGGCCACGCCGTCCTAGGCACAAGGAAGAATACACACGACTGATCGGGACACCTTTGAAGGTGAAAGGGGGTATCGGGAAGCGGCGGGGAGAAGGAAGGGGAGGGGAGAGGGGAGGAGTGAGTTCAAGACCAGGGCGCTATCCAGCGGTTCCCTACTCCACTCCCGAAGCCTCTGCCCCAATCGCTGGAAGACGCCAGGGAACCACCCGCACGCTCAGGCAGCGCAGGGCCGCCCAGGGTAGGGGCCGAGGGGAGAGGGGCGGGGAGGCGGCAGGAAGCGAGAGGGGGCCGGAGACAGTACCTGGTGTGGCTGTGGTTGCGGGGACAGTCCTTCTTCTCCATGATAGCCGGCACGCAGTTGGTGAGCTCCGTCCAGTCGGCGTGCAGCCCGCAGCTCCAGCCGGTGGAGAAGCGGGAGAAAAGCCACGTCTCCTTCTTGCCCGGCCGGTGACAGGTGCACTTCTTCTGGCCGGCTTTGCAGCTACACGGCTGCTCCAGCCGGATGTTCTTCACCAGGTGCCGGCCGAACGTGGTGCCCCCGGTCTTCTGGATGTGCAGGAACACGATCACGTCGCGCCCTTTGATATTGAAATCCACGAAGCGGGTCAGGTCCTTCAGGGTGAAGTTAAAGCGCGGCACGAACCGGGGCAGAGAGCCGTTCTCGGGGGCCTCGGGGTCCGGCTCCTCTTCCTCCTCCTCTTCTTCCTCCTCCGGCTCCCCGAGCTCCTCGTCCTCGTCCTCTGGCGCCGCGGCCCCCCGAGGCCCCTCGGGCGGCCCCCGGGGTGGCGGGGGCAACTGGGGCCGCCGCTCCCACTCCTCCGGCGGCGCCTGTGCCCTGCGGGCGGGACTCGGGGCGGCCGGCTGGCCGGCCTCCCCCGCGCGGGGCTGCTCCCCGAAGTTGGCGCAGGAGCTAGTACAGGAGGGGGACACGTACTGGTACATGATGACCACGAAGAGGAGAGTGAGCACCGGCGTCAGCAGCCACTTGTTGAACCTTTCATCCATGGTCCCGCTCTCAGGCCGGCAGGCGAAGAAGCGGCGGCGGCAGCGGCGCGGACTGGCGCCCGCTCGGAAGTTTCGGGGACTCCGGGGCGCGGCTCCGAGCCCGCCGCTCCTCCATGCCCCTGACGCCGAGGCGTGCGGCTGGCTGGCGGCCCCGCGGCACTCCGGCACTCCCCGGCTGGCAGCGTCAGGGCCTGCGAGCCGAGCGGGGAGGCGGGCGCCGGCGCGCGCGGCTACGGCTGCGGCGTGGGGCGCCCTGCGCTCCCGGGGGCGCCCGGCTTGGCCCGCTCCCCGCTCCGGCCAGGGCGCGGCGCGCGCTCTCAAGCCACGCGGGGCATCCCGCCGCCGGCGCTCAGGCGCTCAGGCGCTGGGGAGCGCGGCTCGGGTCCTGCACCTGCCCGGGGCAGCCGGGCGGCTGCGGCCGCGAGCGCGGGGGCTGCATGAGGCTCGCCAGGGCGCGGGCCAAAGGCGAGGGCGCGGCCCGGCCCCGCCGCCTCGGCCGGCCGCGGGCACCGCGCCCGGAACGCGCACCCGGTCGGCGCCTTTGCCCTCAGGTCGCTGGGCGCGGGAGCCGCGAGGGCCGACGGCGCCCGCCGCAAGTTTGCAGAGGAGCCCCCGCGGCGGCTGCCCGCGAGGCGTCTGTGCGGAGCCGCGTCCCCGGGAAGAGTCGCACTGCTGCTCCGGGTCGGTCCGCCCAGGCGCGGGCACGCAGGCACACTCGCAAACACTGGCTGGCACCGCCACAACCCGCCAGCCGGTGTGACAGGAGCCCTGCTACCCGCAGCAAAAACCTGCCCTAGGTACGGAGCATGCGCCAAAGCCTTCCCCAGCCCCGGAGGAGTTTCCAGGGGAGGAGTCCGCTGCTCCGCGGGGCTCGGAGAAGGCAGCTGAGGGGGTGGGAATCCCTTCAGCCTAGAGCGAGGAGATATTTGGGAGAGAAGCAAAGGCGGAGCAAGGAGAGAGGCCCCGAGGAGAGCGTCGCCGGCACGGATCCGAGACCTTTACATCCGCAGCTTTCTCCTTCTGAGGATGGACGCAAATCTGGCCGGCCTCTGTGCAAGGATAACACTCGCACACCGCTGGGCAGACTCTAGACAGGACTGCACTCGAGCTGGCTGGGGAAACTGGCTCCAGACTGCTTTTAATTCCCACCCAAGACATTCTAACTGTTGCCCAAGTTTTATTCCGGTCTCTCCTTAACTAAAAACTTCGTGTGTCCAACTCTACAATTTTATTCAATCGGCATCCATCCATGAGCCATTAAGGCACCTGCTATCAGGGTCTTTGTTGAACGCACACTTCATTTCTTCCAGGACCATACCCACCAGCCCACAACCATGCAGTACTTCCAATGCAAGAGGAGCTTAGGGGTCACCTCTTAAAATTCATCCTGAATTTTGAGGTGTGCAAGACTCACCCCTTACCCCCCCCCATGTGGATGTGGGTCACCTCTTAAAATGCATCCTGAATTTTGAAATGTGCAAGACTCACCCCTTACCCCCCCATGTGGATGAAGAGACCTACACTTACCTCTATTTCATAAGCTAAATAAGCTCTTGTTTATGTGCAGATTTTTTGAACTTTCTTTTTCAAACATCTAAAGTTTGCATTTACCTGAGAATCAAATCTTTGTTTAATAATGGTTTCTGTTTTTCAGGTAATGAATGGATGTACCAACAAATGGCAGTAACTGCCCCTTCACAATCCCTGTACTTGCTTGACCCAAGTGGAGAGTGGCAGTGTGTTGAAGAGGGAAACAATGCAATTTGATCCCCTTGCCAAGGTCATCATGTCCCTCCTGGCTACTCTGGCATCTCATGCCTTCAGAGCAGTCAACCTTCCCACCGGGCCTCTTTATGGATCTGTGCGGTACTTGTCTTTTCCTGAGACACTGTACTGGTCTCTTCCATTTGTCAGACTGTCCCCTTCAAGCCATCAGTTAAGATCCAGATCTCTTTCAGGGATGCTAACTCTTTCCCATAGGAAGTTATTTTTATTGTTCTAGACAGGTGGGATTTTTCTCAACAAAGCTTCCCTGCCTCTGCTTCCTTTCGTCTTTTCAACTCTATAAACAACCACAAACAGTGCCCTTCCTGATACTGTATGAGCTTATATTTAGTAAAAAAGGTGTTGAGCAAGATGAATCAACTTCTTTAGAGCTTACTTAATCTATTTATTTTTCTCTCACTTGAAGTTTAAAATCCTATTAATGGCATCACACTACTCTCCAAAGCAAGAAATTGTGATAGGACAAAAAAATAAAAATAAAACTCAAAGATCACTTCCTGAATGCATCTGGTTAATGATATTACTTATTTTAAAAATATACACGTTGCTTTACCAAGTAGAAATTCATTATACTTTTTTATATTACTTTATTTGAGACGTTTCTCATTTCCTATAAAGTCGCTTGATATCACATGGATAAGTATAACCTTGTTAGCTACCCAAATGTATAACGTGAGTGCTTCGGCAATTTATAGGGTGGAAAGCACTTTCTAGATGTTATCTCATTTGCTCCTCAGAACAACATTCTAAGGAGATAAGAGAAGTATAATATCCCATTTCAGAGATGAGGAGATGGAACTAAGGACAACCAGGAGAAAGCAGAGCCAGGATTAGCAACCACTAACATCCCCGACATACATTCAAATCGCCATTGAAGAAACCCCATGAACATCTGCAAAAGAGCCCATAATTTCCTCTCTCTCCTCTTGAGACCCTTTGAGTCAAGAGGCAGGAAGGGGCAATGGAATTGCAAAAGAACAATTAAATTATTTTCCCTCTCCCTCTGGCTTTATAGGCAAAGCTGAGTGATCTCTACATCCTGCAGTATTTTGGCACCTACTCTGTCAGTTTCCAGATAAACAGGGGAAAAACAGTAACACTCTTAACATGATTATGTCATTGTTAAAAGACATTATTTAGGAGAATTTCAGAAGACAATACGATTAACAAACAAATATCACAGTTACGTTACTAACAAAATGTATATTTCCATAAATAAGTGCACTTTAACCCTTTTCAAAGTACATTATCCCAGAAATCTGCTTTTGCTTTCAGTAAAATAACTAATGGAGTGCCACCATTTCCTGAAGGTAACCACAAGGAAAGCAATGCATAGAATCAAGCAATTAGACAATTCAAGCATGTACCCACGTATTCCTTTTTTTTAAAGATTTATTATTTTTATTAGAGAAAGCACAGTGAGGAGGGGCAGAGGGAGAGAGAGAATCCCAGATTCCCCACTCTTGATGAGGGGCTCCCTCCCGGGACCCTGAGATCATGACCTCAGCTGAAATCAAGAGTTGGATGCTTAACCGACTGAGCCACCCAGTCGCCCCCCAAGTATGCATTTTTAATGAGAGGTAATATTAGTTGTGTAAACACCACCTGTCCCAGGTGTGGTCTCCCTATTACAGTTGTGGAACTTGGTGTGAACCTAATCGAAGCGCTTAAATCGCTCAATAAACAGGTTTCCTTATCTACAAGGGCGGACCTCACATTCAGGTGGAAATGAATAGAAACTTTGTAAAATTGAATGCTCTCCAGGTAAAAGGAAAAACATGTTTGCATTCAGCCTGCTACATTTACTCCATGATGACACCAGCTGGTAACTGTTTCTGGCTAACAGATTGCAGCTACTATGAATCCTACACAAATTATTAAAATAATAAAAATAATGTTTTCAAAGAGCTTTCTTCCACTTCCTTTGCCAGTCTAGCAATGAGCTTAGCACTATCTGTGAAACAATTTGTTCACCTAATTTTATGCCTTAATAAGCTTTACTACAATTATTTTCTTGCCTGCTTCCTTCTCCACCGTGACTTTAGTACTCTTCTTCCCTATTCTTCTTGAATATTCTCAAACCCGTTAACAACGCTGCACTCCCCTAGGATTCAAACTTTTGATTAGAACAGTCCCCATTTAATCAAGTTCAATTGGGAGATAAAATTGCATCTCAACTTCTCCATTTTCCCTTTGGTGCCAGAAACTGCCTTGGAGAATGTTGAGGAAACCCTGGAGAGATTAACAATCCAAACAATCACAGAGAATAGTTTTGAATCCCCTACATTTGCACACAGGAATATATAGATGCGAATGCCCTTCAATACACATGAAAAACAAAACAGATTATGTAAGTCATTGGCAGCATGAATCTCTCCTTCAAGAACACAAAGTACTCCTATACACTGAAATGACTTTTCTCCATTTTTGTAAACAAACCAAAAAAAAAAAAAAAAAGCCCCCCAGGGTAAGCAGTTTTGCAAATAAGCAGCAAAGCGGCGGCTTTTTTTTTTTTTTCCTGAGGAAGTTGAGTAGAAGAGTTTGCATAGACAGGGCAAACTGCAGAAAAAATAGTGTTATATACAGAGTGTATTCCAGTTCACTACATGATTGTAACTTTGGGGCAACCATATCCCTACATACTCTGCTTCCCATAAAGTACTATTTATATGAACAATTCATTCTTTGCCTTATTGTATAACACTCTTTATCCACCATAGATAGCTGCCTATGAGTGATGGATACACGCTATGCCACCTGTGTGTATAATGTATTCATTAACTCAGTATAGCGTAAGCAGAGGCAATAACTTTTTCATAGTAGGTATTCATATATGTCTTCCAATAAGAACTTGTTAAGCATTGGGGTGCCTGGGTGGCTGTCAGTTAAGCATCTGCCTTCGGCTCAGGTCATGATCTCAGGGTCCTGGGATCCAGCCCTGCATTGGGCTCCCTGCTCAACAGGGAGTCTGCTTCTCCCTCTTCCTCTGTTCCTCTTGTGTGCTCTCTCTCTCTCTCTCTCTCAAAATAAATAAATAAATAAAGTCTTAAAAAAAAAAAACTTGTTAAGCGTTTACCGTATATTAAACAAGACCAAAAAGGACCCTGCCTTCGTGTGACTTACATCCTAACAGTGGAAAAATAAATAATAAATAAGGACAATAGGATCCATACATTTAATCCAAAAATATTTATGGAGTTACTACTACGTACTAAGTGCTTTTAGGTACTTGGCATACTTTAGCGAACATGAAAGACAATAGTTTTTGCCCTCAAGAGTGTAAATGCCAGCAGGGTGAAATAGTAGGAAAGAAGTTAGAGGGATGATGGGAGGCGGGTCCCATCAGGCTTGTTGGCCACTATAAGAAATCTACTGGGAAGGAAATGGGAAGCCACTGGAGGATTTTAAAAGTATCCAACTTAAGTTAGCTCACCACTTCTCAGTTAACCTCTATCTCTTTGGCGTAAATATTCAAGTTCATGTGTCTCCTCTCCTTGTTCTCTTTGCCTTCAAGTGGGGTGAGCTGAGCTAAGGGAGCTTATGTAACATATTCACATTGGTTGAAGGAGATGCGGTCTGTGGGGAGTTTCCTGCTCCCACAGCCCCCCCTGCAGTGTGTGGCTAGTCTCACCTGGACTCACGAGTAGAGCTTGACTCCTGCGGGTCCTCTGCTGCCATTTATAACCCCAACCATCACAGCCCCGGTCTGTACAATCTACACTTCCTCAGATGAACTGAGGCCCTTTCAGTCGGCCAACTCCGTCAGCTCTTCTCTGGCCTTTTCTCTGGAGCACTTTTGCATCTAAATCAGTGGTTTTCAACTCCATCAGACCCAGCACTTGTTGAACAAATATTTGAAATGGTCCCTCTTAAAAGTCCCAATTTAAACGTCGTAGAAAATAGAACCTACCTACACACAATTTTGCAAAATTAATATAAAATGCCTCAATTGTAAGTGAAGGAGATATTTTTTAAAAGAATTAATACTAGAACACTGTGTAAATGCTCAGACCCAACTACAGGAGACAACATAAGACAACATTGTGTCTCTTAACTATCTTGTTTGGATATAAAAGAAGTGAGATTGGAGGCCATCCCTTCCAAGAAGAAACTGAAAGAGCAAAAGGTGTTAGTGGATGCTAGAATTAAAAATGGTGGTAGGATAATTAAGAATAGACCTCCTTGGGGCGCCTGCATGGTACAGTCAGTTAAGCGGCTGCCTTCAGCTCAGGTCATGATATCAGGGTCTTGGGATAGAGCCCTGAGCACCGCAGGGAGCCCCAAGCTCCCTAATCTGGCTCCCTGCTCAGTGGGGAGCCTGCTTCTCCCTCTCCCTCTGCAGCTCCCTCTGCTTGTGCTCTCTCGCTCTGTTGCTCTGTCAAATAAATAAATAAAATTTAAAAAAAAAATAGACCTGGCTTATAAATACATAGATATGATAAGAAAAAGAGGGGAATAACCCTAAATGAAGCAAAGATCACACACCAAGACAAATGATCCAGATGGACATTGGGATTGAAGAAAACAGGGAAATATGATATTCTCATAAATGAGGTAGGTTTTTTTAAGTGTCGGGTCAAAATACTTCTCTATTATGCAAAATATCTCAAAAAAATGTACCCTCTATCTTGAAATCCTACTACACATCAGAGTTAATCTGATTTCTGAACATAGTAGAATATTAGGAAGTCACATTAATGCAAGACAATTCTAGCATTGCCCCCACCAAATAAAGGCCAGTAAAGACACACACACCCCATTCATTAGAATCACTTCCATTGAGAATCTAAATATTCCTCTTTCTTTCTCCTCCTGTCAAAATAAATCAGTTTGGGGGAGATACAAAGGCCAAATCAGTACACATTTCCTCATTCAGTGAGGCTTTGGCTCTTGACAGGAAAAGCCACACTTTTAGATTTTTTTTTTTGATGACACCTTTTTTTTCTTTAAAAATCTGGTTTTGCATTTGAAACCAAGACTCTCAGACATTAATTACTCAAGGTCACATAGCTAGTAAGTGACATACTTGGACTTGAACCAGATGCTCTGATTCAGAGATGGAGAGATCTATTCCATCAAGATAGATGTTGGAAGCCAAATCAATAGGACTTCCTGAAAGATTGGACATGGGGAGTAAACAAGGGATGAATCAAAGATGGTTCTGAGGTTTGTCATTTGAGCTACTGGAAGGCTGACAGTTCTATTTACTTTTTGAAAAGGGGAAAATAAAAGCAAAAGAAATTTGAAGTCTGAGGATTCAGGAAGGGTGAACTCCGAGTTCTGCTTTGGATAAGTTAAGTGTGAAATACTAATGAGACAGCCAAATGGAGATGGCAGATAAAGAGCAGTTTATGGGATCTGGAGCTCAGCTACAACAGGAGATAAAATGGTGGTGGTTTTAATAACATAGGTAACACATAGCAGTAAGTGCTCTATAAATATTTGTTGAAAAAAATCTGTGAAAGACTAAATAAGCAATTATGGTACAAGAAAGAAATGAGAACACAAACACATGCACGCAAAGAAATGGCAGTAGAACAAAAGAGTAAAAATTTGAGAAATATTCCAGAAGTAGAATCAGTAAGATCCAGTGACTACGTGTGAAGCAGCAGGAAGGGAAGAAGTTAAAAATGACTCCAAGTGTCCAAAGTTGGGAAGCTACATGGATGGCAATGCCATTAATATGGGAGAAGAAATGGCTGAAGGACTGGGAGTGAAAAATCAATGTAGATAATTACTAGTTCTCTCAGCAAATCAAAATGTTTGCATTTTTCAAATGGGTTTGAGCTTCAAAACATTTACATTTCATTTTAAGGTAGCGGACTTTAAAAATAGACTTTCATTTTTCTGTAGTTAGACAGATAACCTTAGTTTTATTATTAGCTCTAGAAAGAAAAATCTAAGGGCGCCTGAATGGCTCAGTCAGTTAAGCATCCAACTCTTGATTTCGGCCCAGGCCATGATCTCAGGGTGAAGTCAAGCCCTCCCCGCCCCCTTGGGCTCCGCACTCAGCATGGAGTCTGCTTGAGATTCTCTCCCTCTCCCTCTGCCCCCCCCAACTCATGCTTGCTCTCAATCTCTCTCTCTCAAATAAATAAATCAGAAAGGAAGAGAGAAAGAAAGAAAGAGAGAGAAAGAAAGAAAGAGAGAGAGAGAGAAAGAGAGGAAGAAAGAAAGGAGGGAAGGTAGGTAGGTCTAGGTACAAGTATATTTTGTAAAGACTATTTTTTCTTTTCTAATGTTTCATATGATAAATCAGGATGCAATGCTCCACACGGGCAATGAATTTTATCCTTCCTTTCAACATCTCTATCTCACTCTCAATCTCTGTCTCTCAATAGATAGGTAGAGAGAGAGAGAGAGATCTATCTTTATAAGAAATCAAATATCCAAAGCAGGTTCTGAGAGACAGCGTAAGTAGCTGTTCTTTGCTCCAGTAGGGATGGCATTTTCCAACAAGAAAGAAAGACAGGTGATCTGAAAGCTCCCTGAGGGCAGACTTTAATTTCCGACTCTTCCTTTTTAAAGCCCAGTCCTTTCCACTTAATAGGCATCTGAATAAATGTTCTTTGAATAAGTTAAGCAATATATCCGCTCCCATTTTGGATTGCCAAATGAGTTCCACAAAGTCCCTTGCTAACTTGTGCCTAATCACAAATCCCTGACAGCTCTCACTCATGCCTTCTAAGGTGAAGCAAGCACTGACCCCCCTCAGCAAATCATTCAACTGTGTTCCTACTATTGATGATAGTCTTTTTAGCATGACCTTTTGCTAAGATTTCAACCGATGTTCTTATGGTCTGAGGAATTATACCATACAAAAGCAAAATTCTCTTACATATATGAATATATGTATTCACTTATCAAAAAGACTGGTCACCTTGCCATGGAAGTATATGAGCTACCAGACAAAATTATTTTTGCTACCTTCTAATGCTTACTATATAGAATCTTATTGTCTTCCAAATTTTGTAATTATTTCCTTTTTTTCCCCTCAAGGAATTAGGCAGTAAACACTTACTGTCCTCAGAGCATTTTCTTAAAGCTTTCTGTTCTGCTCATTATTGTTCTCGCTTTCTATTTTATCAAGAAAGCATATTCTAAATGTAAAAAAACAACTTTAATGTAGCTGTAAAGCTGCCTACCCAGACCCAAGTCAAGATCCTACACACAACCCCAGAAATGCGTATCCATTTTTATTCAATTAATTAATGTAAGTACTCATTTTTAAAATCATGCTGTGAAATGAAATGCATGTTTTTTAATCCAACAAATTCTTAATTGTGTTCAGACACCCAAATTCAATATATGTTTTTGCACAAAAAGTCATTTTGAAACTGTTGCTCTTTCATTTTTCCTCCCTCCGTGGAGTATAGCTGTCTACTGATCATTCTTTCCTGTGAATTGCTCTCAAGCATTTAATGCTAATTCCTCCCAACTATTGTTAGTCAAATGTTGTTCTTGTGATTTTATGAGGCAATGATACATCATTTAAGTGTCCAGCACTAAGGTGTTGTCCTAATGTAGCAAATGCAAAAACATCTCGTTTCCCTGGAAAAAGGGAAATTGGAACATGTCTTTCTGGGTCTTTGTTGTGGGACGTTCTATTTGCTAAAAGTGCAAAATGGCAGAGCAAGATAAAATGGTCTTGTGCGTCACATGATGGCTACTTGTACAAATCAGGTGCACCACTCATGGAGGAGTGGGCTGGGGAGGTTTGTTCGTGGAGAATTAAAACGAACACTGGGTCTTTGACCACTGCTCTTCCCTGGGTCTGCTTTACCAGCTGCTGTTTAACCACTTTTCTGTGTATGTTATCAGTCTAGACTCTACTATCAGCTTCCTCTTTCTACTCTACTACATTCCAGTGGCAAAGACCTATACGTCCCCACTACACACATGTGTATGCACATGTGTGCACAGCACACACACACACTCATATACTTTCTAGTCCTGGCGACCTTCCGTCAGGAATGCTTCTTCTCTAAGGGCGCCTGGGTGGCTCAGTAGGTTAAGCGGCTGCCTTCCCCTCAGGTCCTCAGGTCATGATCCCAGCGTCCTGGGATCGAGCGAGCCCCACATCGGGCTCCCTGCTCAGCAGGGAGCCTGCTTCTCCCTCTCCCTCTGCCTGCCTCTCTGCCTACTTGTTCTCTCTCTCTCTCTCTGTCAAATAAATAAATAATCTTTAAAAAAAAAAAAAAAAGGAATGCTTTTCTGCACCCTGTCCACCTCATGATCCAGTTTGCCCTCCCACACTCCACTGAGATATCTCCTCTTCTATAAATCGATTTGGACACTCCATATCCATCTATTGCAGGTAAAGTTAACTATTCCTTTCTCTCTTCCACCTCACTACAATCACGCAGCGCTAATACCATACTATGTATTTAAATTATGTCTGTATGACTGACTCTGAAACGAGACTGCGAATTCCTTGTGGGCAGGCGCTATTGATTATTGATATCTGTATTCATCCAGCTGAGGTAGGCAGAATTCCAAGGTCACTCCCAGTGACCCCAACCCCTTGTATAATCCCATTCTGTTGAATGTGGGCAGAGCTGTGATTCTGGCTGGTTATATGGTAAAAAGGAAATGATCCTGGTTTGACCTGAGTTCTTTAAAGGCAGAACGTCTTCTCCAGCTGGTTGAAGAGGAAGAAGTCAGAGAGAGTCATTCCTGCTGACCCGGGAGAATAATCACGTTGTGAACTGTCCATGGGGACAACCTGGCAAGGAACTTCCAGCAGGCTCCGGGAGCTAAAAGCAGCCCCTGACCAAGACCTCAATCACACAGCCTCAAGAAAATGAATTCTGCCAAAATCGGAACGCACTTGGAAGCAGATTCTTCCTCAGCACCCCCAGACAGGAAATGACCATCTGATTCATTGGTTTTAGCATGGTGAGACTCTGAGTGGAGATCCCAGCCATGAGAAGCCTGGACCTATGACCGACAGAACTATGACCCACAGACTATCTTTTTAGGCCACTATGTTAATGGTTATTTGTTGTGTTGCAATAGAAAACTAATACACTGGCCCAGTGCCTGGTACGTAATAAAATATTGGCTGGTTATTTGTTGGGTGGATGGTTTAGATTAATCAATTAAGTTATGGAAGGAAGGAATAAGAAAGAGAGGAGGAAGAAAGAAATACACTATTTAGGACAAGAGTTTTTCTTGTGCCCCACTTAAGTACAAATTCGTTTTGGAGAACGAATAGCTGATTTCTTAGAATGATTGATGGACCCGAGCTGAACAAAGGTGGCAGACATATTATGTCTGCTTAAATTAGTTTTTTCTGTTTCTGTTTCCTAACTTCCATCCCATTCCTCATCCCTGAGTTATCATTGACCATTTTGTCATCCCTACCCTGACCCCAACATGTCTGGTAACCCCCAACGGGCCCTGACAACCTGTCAGCTGGTAGCTGGCCAAGTCTATACTGGCTAGGCCATGGTGTTTTCCTGTTGAATATAAAGAGCTTCACATAATATCAGTATCAGGTGAAGACCCTCCACGATTATGAACAAGACAACAAGACCACTCCATAAACACGTCTGAACAGAAGTCAAACCAGAGACATTTTGCAACCGCAAAATAACCTAATGTCTCCTTCTCCCAGAAAATATGAATGACAAGTGTTCCTTTCCCAATGATGACTACAGCTCCCCTCTATTTCTCCTGTTCTCTAGATAAAATGTAGTAAGATACCCAATCACCGAATCGTCCTGCTTTCTGACAGAACCCAATCCATTCCTTTGCTCCTTTGAACCCTCCCCAAAATTACTTTACATATGCCCAAATCTTATAATAAACCCCTCATAACTCAAGACAAGTCATTGTTGTTCATGGTGTGTGGTCTCCTTAGCTGCAACGAGCAATACAATCATCTTTGTTTTACTATAGGTGTTATGCTCATGGTCTCTAGCTGGTGAGCCCCCACAGAAGTGAGGATGTCTATTGCCACAGGTGTTTAAGGACTCATTGTTGGGGAATGTCAAACTCAAAGTAGCTGAGTGTAAAAGTTTGTATCAAAAGTCAAGAACCCTCTCTCTTCTCCAAGGTTGAGGGCATTTGAAACTTATCTAAAATGTGAGCTTTCAGGAGCTCGTGTTCCCTGTCTGATAGAGACCAGGAGATGACTATCACAGCAGTGACTAGCATCAAAGTGGGGTTGCAGCTAATCTGATCATGAATCACATTTGGGAAATGACCAAATTCGGTTCCTTGCTTTTTCCCCATTTCTGAGCCCCTAAAACTCTCCCAAACCCTGTGCACAAACTTTGCTTGACTGTTCCTAGGTGGTAAAAGGGGCATAAATTTCCTAACTTCCAGAGTATATAAAGTATGTAGTTTTGGATTGAGGCCAAGGGCAGGAGTGTAATAAATTGCTATCATTATTGTTGTTGTTGTTGTTGTTGTTGTTGTTGTCGTTATTACTGGGGGAAAAACTTAGATTGTAGCTATGGGCTTTGCTAAGAATAAAGACTTATGATAGAATCAGTTTTACCTGATAAACAGGACTCAAGATTAGTAGGTGAGCTAGGCTCAGATTTGATTGACAATCACAGGTCTGTTCCAGGTAAGCACATGAAGAAAAAGCTGGTAGGGACATGGAGGATGAGTCTTTTAAGTTTTGATTGCTCAAAGCCAGAGATTCTCAACCTGGGATGAACAACAGAATCATCTTGGGAGCTCAGAAAATCCTCATATCAGACTTTTCCCAGACCAATAAAATCAGGATATGGGCCTTGGAATGTTTTAAATTCCCCCTGTGATTCCAAGCCAAGATTGAAGACCACTGCTCTAAACAAAAGATTGAGATTTTTCCCCATTTGACCCTGTTCTGGACTGTCCCTTCTTGCATATAAAAGCCCCAGGCTTCTCCAACTGGGTGTTAATTGCCCAGTGGACTGGTGATTCCCCAAAGAGTCAATGTGATAGCCTTGTTTGTGGTAGAGATCAGCAAGAAGGGGTGATTGTTTCTGTGAGGATGGGGCATGAATTTCTCCATGGCCCCATATTGTGTTCATCAAATTGAGAAGCTGGATACTGGGAGCTGATTCCCCCCTGGATTATGGGCTTATGGGCTACTCAGGGCAGAGTCTATGCCTTCCTCTTCTTTAGATTAATTCTAGAACCTAGTTCAATGACACTCGGTAGGTGATTCTTGTGTAACTGAATGAGTGAATGAATGATTTTTACTTGAGTCTTTCTCATTTTCCTGTGCCGTCTCCTTCACTGGAGCTATAAAGGCTGGGTTGTGCACAATTTCCAGAGGTGATTTGAGCTCTATGACCACTCCCTCCTCTCTTCTCACTGTAAACCCCCTCTGCCAAAAGCGTCACCTGTGCCCTAGCATTAATCTACTGCCTGTACACCAGTGACTTTCTGACCCCTCTTCAGCTCCAGCTGTAGCTAACTTGTCTTCTCAATACTTCTATTTGGTTGCTTCCTTAAGACTCCAACTCAACATGTGCATAACCAAATTCATGATCTTTCCTTTATGTGTACCCCAAGCCAATGGCAAAACTATCTTAAGCCAGAAATCTGAGCGTCATCCCTGACAAGTCTTCTTCCTTACCTCTGATATCCCATTTTTTTTCAAGTCCTGCAGATTTTTACCTTCTGAATACTTCTTAGAACATTTTTCTTTCTATTAGGATGATAATCTAAAGTACCATTATCCACGGCTTTGACTCACAATTCCAACTGGTCTCCCTCTTTCCACATCTTTCAACTCATTCTACACTCTAAAGTCATAATATTCTTTTCATGTACCTTTTTTTTAAGATTTTATTTATTTATTTGACAGAGAGAGACAAAGTGAGAGAGGGAACACAAGCAGGGGAAGTGAGAGAGGGAGAAGCAGGCCCCCCGCGGAGCAGGGAGCCCAATGCGGGGCTCGATCCCGGGACCCCGGGATCATGACCTGAGCCGAAGGCAGACGCTTAATGACTGAGCCACCCAGGTGCCCCTCTTTTCATGTATCTGACCATACTATTCCCCTCTTTATTTTTTTAAGGGTTTATTTATTTATTTATAAGAGAGAGAGGGAGCAGTGGGGAGAGGCAAAGGGAGAGGGAGAGAGAATCCCAAGCGGACTGAGCACTGAACACCGAGCCTGATGCAGGGCTCTCTCCCACAACCCGGAGATCACCACCTGAGCCGAAACCAAGAGTTGGATGCTTAACCAACTGTGCCACCCAGGCACCCCTCCCCTCTTTACAATACATCCCTGGTTTTTCATGCCTTTAAGATAACGACTTAAATCTTTAGCATGGACCTCAAAGCCTTTTCATGCTCACCTTGCCCCTCTCATTCTTTGCCTATAGTCACACTAGTCTTTTAATTTCTAGAATATGCCATGAATATTGCATCCTGCCTCAGGACCTTTGCATATACTGTTTCTGTCCTAGAGCACAACATCCTTCCCACATTTCAACTAGTTCATTTCTACTCATCCATCAGATGTTCGTTCAAATGTCACTTTTTTAGAGAAGTTCTTCCTGATATATTCCTCCGATATATCTAATCCTTCTGTTATATAACACTTCCTTTCCAGCAACATGTGCTTTCATTCCATAACATTTTAGCGATCTTCAGTTATACATGTATTGGTATGTCACTTGATTAATTTCCATCTTTTTTACCAATATATGTCCCAAAGGCCAGTGACAATGCTTTTGCTCATCACTGTCACTCCATTGACGATCATAGTGCCTGGCACATAATGGACACGCGGTAAATATTTGCTGAATGAAGGAATCTAGACTTTCTTAATATTCTCATCCTGCTTGTCTCAAGAGACAACTTTTACTCTTTCTTGATGTCCATATATTAGGAAAACTGACTTCCCCTTTTTGACAAGAGACAACTCAGTTTGTATGTGGACAAAGGAAGTTAGTAAAGTCTTCCAGCGTTTTAGGGATGCCTGTTCGTTGTGTCCTAAAGCCTCCTTTTCTTTTCTGATAGCCTATTGTGTGTGTTCTCTGCCCTTATAATCTCTCCAGAATCCCTCACTCACTCTTCTAAAAGTGGCTTAGTACAAACGTCCCTGGTGAGCTAGACTAATTTATTACTATATCCCCAACAACCTCTAGGGGGCACCAAACATAATAGCTATTTCAGCAAAGATCTGGAAAGGAATTTGCTCAGTGTTCTCTAAAATAGCAAAAAGGAAACAAGCTTGTCTAACACCATATGCTAGAGGGTTATATTTATAAGTCCCCCTTTGCTGTGTTCTGAGATCAGGCATGAGTCTACTCTCCCTGGTGGCTCAGGCCAAACGCCTCTCCTTGACTCCTTGGAGCTTCCAAGATTCTTTCCATACACCATACATTACTTTGGAAGACAATGGTTTGGGGTCACACCTAAAATGGCTCACTGCAAACAGCAACTTCCTTGGCAACACTTGCATTTTATCTTGGAAATTTCATGCAAATGGTTTGTTTTATTCCATAAAATATTCCAGTATGCTTTATTTAAAAATATCTTGCCTAAACACTTTGACAAAAAATGATAGCCTCAAATAGTCTATCTGCTAGTTTTGCATCACCCTTGACATAACTCTCTACCAAGCTGCTGTTTATATACCAGTTTTGCAGCAGGACTGTGAAGTTACAGTAGATATTCCTTTGTCAACGTTAATTATATCACATACATAAAAGTGATGTAACATATAGGTACAGTTTTTAAAATCTACCACCCAGCTCAAGAAATAAAATATTATTTGTATCTTTGGAGACCCTCTCATCCCTCCTAGACTTCCTTTTCCTTTCATTTCTTTAAAGAGATATAAAGTTCACTTCTTTTTTTTGTTTTTAGAAGGGGAGGGGCAGAGAGACTCTTGTTTTTAGAGCGGGGAGGGGGCAGAGAGACTCCATGCCCAGCGCTAGTCCAACGTAGCGCTCAATCTTTCAACCCTGAAATTATGACCTGAGCCGAAATCAAGAGTTCAGCACTTAACTGACTGAGCCACCCAGACGCCCCTTAAATTCATTTCTTATATTTTGCACTAACATTTCCTATTTTCCTTATGTGTTAACATTATTCATCTATCTCTCAACAGCATATTGTCTTGTTTTATCGGCTTTTTTAACTTTATGTAAGGAGACTCATCCTGGCTTTTTAAACTGTATGTAAGGAGACTCATCCTGGCTTTTTAAACTGTATGTAAGGAGACTCACCCTGCATGTATTCTTCTGTGATTTCCTTTTTCACTAATCATTGTTTGTGTGTGTTTTTTTAAATCAATCTATGTTGATTTATATGGCTATTTTTCCTTCATTTTTTCTGGGTTCCTATTATTTCTTCCAAGTAGATTCTCAAATCAGAATTTCTCTTCTTCCTTATTGCCAGCAAGCACAGGGACAATATGAAAACTGAGAAATGTGTACTGCCGTAAGCATCCATTCTTTCCACAGCGAAGGATGAAAATTACCTCTATCACTTCAGGTTACTTACATTTTCTGATTCTAAAATAATTTGCATTTTACAATTCTTTTAATTTAAGACAAAGATGGGTAACAGCATGGATCCCCTTCCATTTGTATAAAAATCTTTAGAATGACAGTTTTGCTGCTTTTCACTTCCACACAGTTTTATTTTGTAAATACGTTTCCCAAATGGATGGGCATCTATTATACTATAGTTACTGGAATACAAGTAGTATCTTTTAAAGAATTGCTTGATTACTTTTCCAACTTGCTTGTTTTAGAACTATATCAACTGTTGCAATTTGTTATTACCAATTTACCTTTCAGTGTTGTGCCACGGGCAGGAATTTTACCTGCAAAATTGCTTTTTAAAAAAAAACTCCATGAATTATAAGAGACAATGCAGGTAAAAACAAAACAAAACACCTCTATCTGATGAGCCAGGCATGCATTGCCCCCATCGATGCTGATTGAGTATCTGCTAAGTGTACTGACCCGGGGTCTAGGTGGAACACAGGGATAATAACATAGGTTATCTTCGTAGCAGGAGCTCACACTCTCTCAGCCAGAGAGACCTGCCTGTGTGACTGTCATACAAGGCAGCGGATGATGAGGAACTTGAAAGAGCTGCAAACAAAATGCAAGAACAAGAATCAAAGAGAAAATCATTTCCAGCCAGGGAGTCAGAGAAGGCTGTAAGGGAAAGATGACATTTAGACTGTGGAAGATTGGTAGGATTTGGACAGCCAGTGGAACGGAAGTGGTAGAGGATATTAAGGCTGAGCTAGTGCAAGCACAAAAGTGCAGAAGTAAGGAGGGGCAAGAAGTTCAGGAAGCAGTGAGTAGTTTCATTAGGCTGTAGGAGATAATTTACAGGACGGTAAAGGAAGTGATTCCTATTTTTCAATACTTTTTTTCACTCTGCTGCTTCTTTGGGTCTTAGTGGGTCAGCTCTGTTCTTACCTAATGCTTGCCACGTGTTTTGATATAACAGATAGTGTGCACACGCGCGCGCACGCGCGCACACACACACACACACACACACACACACACCTGACCTTTTCCAGGATTTGGTTGGGAATAGAGATGTAAGGATTACATTATGCATCCCATAGCAACAAATCTTTATTATCCATTTCCTCTTCTCCAGAAGTCCCATGTGCCATTTGGCTCCACACTTCTGCCGACCTTCCCAACCTAAACCTCGCCTCCCCTTCCCTCTCCCCCTGCTGGCCACCACCCCTCCAGCCCCCAATCTCTCAACTAGGTTTTTTTCCTTCTGAACATTCCCTTCCCTTTTCGTCATGGAGAGCCATCTGGCTTTTGTTTTCTCCAATGTTTCTTCCCACACAGCAGCAAAGAAAGCCTAGTAGCTTGAGAAAAAAGAGAAAGAGGAAGATAAGGGGAAGAGAGAAAGGAAGAGATGGAGAAGAAAAAGAAAAAAGGAAGAAAAGGAAGGTGAGTAGTTTCTTCTCTAGAAACATGATAGGACTAGCATGCAAAAACTTAACACTTTAAATTTTCTCTGAACAGTCGCAAAACTTCATTTAACCTCTAGGGTTCAGACTGTGTAGATGGATTGGAGGTCATCAGCGTCCTCCAAGTATCCAACAGCATCCCTGGGTATTATGACTTCAACGCTGGTATCACATTTTCCTTTTTTAAAATCCTCTACTGATTGTACCGTCATTCTGGTGGGTTTATGCCTTCCTCCTACGACTCCATTTGCAATAACCTTCCCCGATCCTTGCTCTCCACCACATACACGCCTTCTTGATGATTTTTCCCAGGGGTGGCATAGTCAGGCAGACCATGTTTTGAATATTCATGCCTCAACCTGTGCAATGAAAACACAGAACAAGTAAAACAGCTGTCAACAACTCTCCAAAATTCTGTTTCTTGGATTAAGACCATCAGATGCACCTGCAGATAAATGTTATTACATCTTTTCTTCCTTTTCGCGCACCTATTAAGCAAAGAGATATTGTAGCCATTGATTCCCACAAACTCTGTTAATAACCGACAGCATCAGGTGCATGCAAGTAGAAGGCAGTTAAGCACAACCTGCTACTGCCAAGAACAGTCCCCTGGAGCCTCTCCTACCTAATCGTTTACTCTTACAAATACACAAGACAAGAAAGTCAGTGCAGAACTAATGTAAAGCCCAGGGGGCAGAAAGTAATAGGAAACTCAACTACTTAAGCTTCCTGGATCTCTGGAGAAAATCACTTCTAAACAATTACAGTACATTTTGTTAGCATCATCTCCTCCAAGCCAAGAAACAGAATAGTTTTGATTAATAAGTAAAAGAGAAAGTAGAAATGGCGAAATTAAAATAGCAAAGTGTGCATTATATTTGGTGATTAAATAATGGTCTATAGCCTTTTCTAAGATCAGCTTACTAAAGAATTTACACATCCATTTGGAAATATGGATTTTCCAAATTTAAAGAGGGTGCTTTATATAATATCAAATTTTAGACAGCTTAGTGGGTCCTTTATCATTATTTGTTATCATCATGGTTTCAAACATGAATCATCCAGCCTCTATGCCTAAAGAGGCGTTCCTTGGCAAAAGTGGACTAATGAAGAATATCAAAGACACCTAGGAATTTGGGACTCACCAATTAGCAGACTGCTATCACTTTTATGACTTATAGTGAATGTGTGCATGCACTATCCTAAGAAAAGGGATCTGAACTATTGCAAGATCTGAAGACAACAGGGTATTTGTAGAAAGTGTGAAGCAAAAACCACTTTAACCATGAACAAATATTCTCTTAATAGGAGAGTCTGGGTGATGTATGAGAAAAAGCACCTGGCTTGGAATCAGAATGGGTCTGCCACTGGCTGAGTGGTCTTTTTTTTTTTAATTTATTTATTTTTATTCATTTGAGACACAGAGATACAGAGAGAGAGAGAGAGAGAGCACGAGCAGGGGGAGAGAGAGAGGGAGAGGGAGAAGCAGGCTCCCTGCTCTGCGGGGCTCGATCCCAGGACCCTGGGATCATGACCTGAGCCAAAGGCAGACGCTTAACCATCTGAGCCACCCAGGTGCCCCTGGCTGAGTGGTCTTGATTGAGTAAATAAACATCTTCGCTTCTGTAACATGGAGATAGTCCTCTGTATAACTCAGTGGGATTGAACAGGTTAGAAGGGTTGTCCTTTGATAAATGTCTGTTCTCCTTTTTCTCTCTCTCCCCTGTCTTTGACCAGTTAGCATGGCCAAAATTTACATTTCCTTAGTGAAGAGGGAAAAACTCCTTTCTGGGTTGGGACTAATCCCTGTGTAATGTTGGAAGATGCGCAAGAAGCACAGAAGCTTTTAGTCTGAGTATTTGTGTTTGCTGGCTTGTTTGTTGGCTCTAGATATGGGGGCAAAGGAGTGAGGTTAGAGGTTGGCAAGATTTGTATTCTACCAAAAGAAAACCAGGGCGCCTGGCTGGCTCAGTCAGTAGAGCGCGCAACTTTTTTTTTCTTTTAATTTTTTATTGTTATGTTAATCACCATACATTACTCATTAGTTTTTGATGTAGTGTTCCATGATTCATTGTTTGTGCATAACACCCAGTGCTCCACGCAGAACGTGCCCTCTTTAATACCCATCACCAGGCTAACCCAACCCCCCACCCCCCTCCCCTCTAGAACCCTCAGTTCGTTTCTCAGAGTCCATTGTCCCTCACGGTTCGTTTCCCCCTCCGATTCCCCCGCTTCATTCTTCCCCTCCTGCTATCTTCTTTTTTTTTTTTCTTAACATATATTGCATTATTTGTTTCAGAGGTACAGATCTGTGATTCAACAGTCTTGCACAATTCACGAGCACGCAACTCTTGATCCCGGGTTGTGAGTTCAAGCCACACGTTGGGTAGAGAGATTACTTAAAAATAAAATGCTAAAAAAAAAAAAAAAAAAAGAAAGAAAACCAGAGGATCCTTTATCTTCTCTTTTCCTTAAACAAGAAGCAAAATTAGGTTTAATATTCAATTCTATTCAATCACTTAGAGAATGAGACCAAGACAGTAAGTGACAACACTGAAGGTTTCCACCTTTATTTTGTATCCTCCATTTAAGGAATGACTGACACCAGAGATATGTAAGATATGTATATATATATATAGGCTAGAAAAGTTAGATTCTCCTGAGGAAACTGACTGCATATATCAGGTAAACAGTATGGAACTAAATTCTGCGAGTTCTTAATTTACTTAAAATGTTAAAGCAAAGAAGTATCATTATATCCTTATGTCTTTTATAATTTTATTTCTCCCAAAGATATCATGAATATTTCCAAAGTATTAGATGCAGTAAGATACTCTTCATTTTTTACCTATTCTGCAAAGATCATAAAGATTAGATTATCCTAAAATTTTTTTGTTCCACTCTCTAGAGGGACATTTCAGCAAAACACTTATTTTAAAATAATAAAACTTCTGTAGGGACAAGCCCTTCATTGGGCCAACAGATTACACTGAGTGGAGAATATGAGGCCTTTGGCACATATCTTGTTCCAAATTCAGCCTTAAATTTTCCCACATACAATCCTCAATGCATCCTTTTTTCACTTCATACAGTTAACTTTCTTTACTTTTTCTTTTGCCTGACTCATAATAAGCCGAGTGCTTTTACTTATTTACTATTTATTTATATGCAATAAAATGCACATAACATAGCATTGGTATGACCTTGAGCATGTCACTTAACTTCTCTTATTTCTCAGATTTGCTCATTATTTGGATTCCAAATGCTGCCATCTAGGTCTTAAATCTCTTTTTTTTTTCAAGAGAGAAAGTGGGGAGAGAGAGAGCATGTGTGAGCAGGGAGGGAGGGGCAGAGAGAGAGGGAGAGAACCCCAAGTAGTTTCCATGCTCAGCGAGGAGCCCAACGGGAGGCTCAATCCCACAACCCCAAGATCATGACCTGAGCTCAAATCAAGAGTCAGATGCTTAACTGATTGAGCCACCCAGGCACCCCAATATCTTAAATCTTTATGTGGAAGTATGGACCAATCGGGATTTCAGCTGACCCTACAACCCGACAGGCCTTTGGATCTAGTCTTTAGAGTTACAAAAGCCCTCAAAGACTTGCTTTTGATGGATATATTACCTGGGTGTCTCGAGACAACTAGGTGTGGCTTAATTAATTTTTCCATCACCACAAAGTGCAGGCAACCAGCACTTCATGGACAATATGACCTCATCACCGTAACCAATTCCACATGTCCTTCATTTCCTATGTGCCTACTGCACCCCTCCTGGTTCCAACTGATACTGATATTTTGGTGGCGAGGAACATAAATCAGCTCACTTCACATTAGATAGAAATAGGGAGCGTGTGAAGCTCAGCCATCTTGGAATTCGGAAGTCAGACAGCCGGTCCTGGTGGGGGAGCAGGAAACTTGGTCTGCATGAGTGATTTGCTTCCTAGGGCTGTGTTGTCAAAGTAGCACAAACTGAGTGGCTTAAAACAACAGAAGCGCATCATCTCATGCCTCTGGGAGGTAGAAGTCAGAAGAACCCAAGGTGTCCGCAACTTGTAAGAGAGAGTCCTTCCTTACCTCTTCTTAGCTTCGGGTCGTTTGCTGGCAATTCTTGGCACTTTCAGCTTGCCGCTGCCTCCCTCAGTCTCTGCCCCTGCAATCACATGACCTCCTCCCTGTCAGTCTCTGTCTTCACATGATGTTCTCCTCTTATAAGGACACCCATCCTATTAGCTTAGGGCCTACCCTAATGACCTCATCCTACCTTGAGTACATCTGCAAAGACCCAATTTCCAAATAAGGTCACAGTCACGGGTACCGGGGTGAGGACTCCAGCGTATCTTTTGCAGGGACACAATTCAATCCACAACGAGTCTGACCTACAAGGGTGTTTGGGATCAGCTTCAGCAACCAGCTTACCTTGCTGCCCCCCCTCAGGGAACCAGATTTTATGAGTCTTTGTTGCAGTATTCCCTACTGACATGCTTCAGCATCTTTATTTTCATTTTTTAATGACTTTGTTCCATCTACCAACTGCTCAGCTTCTCTGAATCCCACATTCACAATCAGTGAGAGAACATGATTATTCTAATGAGTGACCGACTCCTCTCTTGTGCAAAGCCCTTAATTCTGATCCCCACTCGGGGCTTTGACAAGTCTACACATTGGGGAAAACTTGGTAGGACGCCCACCCCCCCCATTACCTCACCTGTGGCCACTGGAAGAGGGGCGTGAAATGTCCCTAAGCCACTTACCCTTAAGCAGTCCTCTAGGGCCACTTTGCTTAGGAGGGGACCCTGTGCAGGACACAGAGAAAGCCTTCAAATATAGAATAAAATTGTTAAACATGGAAATCTATGCCTAATCCTTTAAGAATGTAAGTTATGAAATTTAAGGAATTCACACATACACCAATAAATCCACCTTGCCAGAGAGATGTATTGTGATATAAATTTAATGTACAATGCAGTGATTCATAACTACCTGTATGTTAATGCTGCTTAGGGAATCATAATTTTTAATTACGTGAATTTTACACATTTAAATTTGCATATATATTATTATATTAGTTCAGCTTTAAAGACTATATATGTACTTTATATATGTGAAACATTATAATGTGTATGTGTGTAATTATAATTGAACTCAAGGGATCCCCATAATGATTCAATAACAGAGAGGGAGAAAATCAAAGCCAACAGCAATAAATCCATTTTAATTATATGTCCAATAGCTTGTGGCTGCAGTTTTTTTATACATATTCATTCATGTGTGCCTTTTACATTTTGCATTGATTTTAAAACTGTTTCTTCGACATTTTATAATTATGACCCCATGTAAATCAACTGAGTTGAAAATTTTACATATTCAAATTAGTGGGAAAAGATATAAGATGTTCATTTGCATTACTGAAAAATAATTTTTACATGTTCACCATAGTTACACTCAATACGAGGGATTGCATAGACTCAACGATTGAATGACCGTAACTTAAACGTTCTGTTTGAAATCAAAAAAAATGATGAGCTGTTACACAGACTCAGTGTTTTTGAGAAGAAAGTATTCAATTCATACTCTTTAGTCTACCGATGTTGAAATGCTATAATCAGAGTGCGGTTTATTGTATTTCCCAAAGCATGCATCAAATATCCTGATTGCCTGATAATGTTTTGGTTTTAGTTATTAGTGTGTTTTTGGTTTTTGTTCCACTGCACTTAAAACACAGGAGGACTTCATTGTAATAGGGGTAGGACTGCCAGTCCCCATTTGGTTAAAGCTGAGTGTAATACTAGAACCTGGGAGATACATCTTTCCCAAGCCCTCTGGAACAGCTGCAAATGGAGAAAAACGTTCCTGCTTCTTTTTGCTTCAGTCTGATGTAGTCTCCACTTAAACATGGCATGAGAGAGCCATCTACAGAAAGTCAAGAAAAGCACTGTCTCCTACAGTAAGTGCAGAAAGTCTGAGGGTATCTGTTGGGACACAATGCTCTGTGGTGACAAGTGAAGCATCCTACTGTCACATAGTGGACACAGAACTGGAGCCAGGAATGGACTCAGACAATAACAGGCAGCTCTCGGAGGGACTTCAGACCATCTTGTCATATAGTAATACAGGCCACATTCACGTCGGTCTGAGGCCCCAAAAGATCTGTTGTCGGGCCAGGCGGAACAGGCCGTCACCAAGAGTCTGTGACGCTAAGCTCAGGAAGCAAGCCACAGATCTGACACAGAATCCCCTGGGCCATCGTGAAGAAGGCTGTTAACATGGTTGCCAAATATATACATCTCTTTGGTTGAATCATTGGACAGTGTGTCACAGACATCTTAAACTCCGTGCATCTCCTAAGAATAAGTCCATTCTCCCGGGTAACCAGTTTCTTATCACAACTAAGAAAATTAACAACTCTAAACAACAACAAAAAAAAGACAATTAACAATTCTACAACACAACTGAATATCCAGTTTCTATTCAGATTTCCTCCCAGTTTTCCCCCAAAATGTCCTTAGTAGCTATTTGGTTTGGTTTTTGTTTTTCCAAACAGGGATCCAGTCAAGGCTCACACACTGCATTGTGATGTTAGGTTTCTTGAATCTCTCTTAATCTAGGACGGTACCACCACTTTCTTCCCTAAGACATTAACCTACAAAAAGATCAGGCCGCAGTTTTATTGTAGAAGGACTGCACATTCTGAATTTTTCCCAGTTTCTCGTAATGTTTAACTTGTTCCTCTCTTCCCTGTATTTCCTCTAAAGTAGAAGTTAAGCTTAGAGGTTTGAATAGATTCGGGTTTCGCATTTTAGCCAAAAATACTTCATAAGTGATGTTGGGTGCATCTCACTGCCTCTCATCAGAAGACGGCTGCCATCACCTTGTCTCACTCCAAGGGACAGTACACTTGGTCCTCTGTTAAGGCAGTGTCCCCAGATCATTCTCTTGTAAAGATACAATTTTACTTTTGTAATGAATAAGTCAACTCTGGGGTGATACTTTGGTCCTGTTCAAGTATCACAGTCTCCAAAATCATTTTACCCAGGGGTTTTAGCATCTATTCGTGAGTCATATCTGAATCAAGCATTACATTGGGGATTTCAAATGATGACTTTCAGGTGTTATCATTTGTCTCTATACTTATCGCTCTCTTTCTCCCACCCCCTTCCATTACAATCCCTCCATCTGCCCTCTTTCTTGAATATCACTATGGATCTAGGGATATTTTTTCCTCAGTGTACTATAATTAATTACTGTCATCTTTTATTTCAGGCTATTGTCAGTTTGGCTAGTGGAAGGCTCTTCGAGCTTTCTGACCTATTTGAATTCCAACTCATGCCTCTACTCTTATTTCATACCACTTTTTCCGTGAAGTATTTGTTACGGGGAGTGTTAGGGGCCCTCTTCCCCTATTCTCCCATTGTGTGTTGTTTATATCTCCATGACCATAATTAACACTTTTGCGTGATCATTGTTTACAGGTTTGTCTCTTCACCCGCCTGTAAGAACCCTGAAAGAAAACACATATGTATACTTGATAGCCCCAACACTCCGCATAGTGACTGGTGAATATGTATTCTTTTTTTTTTTTTTTTTTTAAAGATTTTATTTATTTATTTGAGAGAGAGAGAATGAGAGATAGAGAGCACGAGAGAGAAGAGGGTCAGAGGGAGAAGCAGACTCCCTGCTGAGCAGGGAGCCCGATGTGGGACTCGATCCTGGGACTCCGGGATCATGACCTGAGCCGAAGGCAGTCGCTTAACCCACTGAGCCACCCAGGCGCCCGTGAATATGTATTCTGACTGGTGGAAGGAAGCCATGATTTCTCTTGTTCAGTTTATTACTCCTCTTCAAATTTGTTCTCCTTTTTTGGTCTTCTCCCCCCCCCATTTTCTTTTATTTCAGTTTTATTGAGGTATAATCAACATACAGACTTGTAAGATATTCAGGGGTGCCTGAGTGGCTCAGTCAGTTAAGCATCTGCCTTCAGCTGAGGTCATGATCTCAGGGTCCTGGGATCGAGCCCCACATCGGGCGCCCTGCTCAGCAGGAAGTCTGCTTCTCCCTCTCCCTCTGCCTGCCACTCCCCCTGCTTGTGCACTTGCTCTCTTACTCTCTCAAATAAATAAAATTAAAAAAAAAGAATTGTAAGATATTTAAAGTGTACATAATGGTGATTTGATACATGAATCCATTGTAAAAGGACTCCCCCCAGCTACTTAATTAACACATCCATCACCTCACCTATTTATCTTTTTGGTGTGTATGAGAACATTTAAGTCCCATTCTCTTAGTAAATTTCAATGTTATCAACCATAGTCACCATGGTACACATTAGATCCTCAGACCCTGTTCATCTTTTAGCTGAAAGTTTCTACCCTTTTACCAACTCTATTTACCACTGCCCCCGCCTCCAGCCACTGGCAACCACGTTTCTATTGCCTTTCTCTGTTTGCCTTATCTCACTTAGCGTAATGCCCTCATGATCCATCCTTTTTGCAGGAAATGGCAAGATTTCCTTCTTTCTCAAGGCTGAATAACATTCCATTGTATGTATATACCACATCTACTCTATCCATTCATCCGTTGGTGGATACTTCTTCTACCTTGTCTTGGTTCCATACTTACGAAAGCATCAAGGGGCCACACTCTCTTGCAAGAGGAAGAATAACCTCCTCACGAATTTTAAAGACATGGTGCTTGTCTAAAACATCCAGTGATGTCCTCACAGAGCCTTTTCAGGTCTTTTCAATGGAGTCCCACGAACTTGAAACTCAAGAACTATGCAACTTTCTTACTGGTGCTTCCCTGGTTCCGAGGTGAATCACGGGGATCTGAAAATGAAGGTGATGACAATGTCATAGCAACTTTTCCTTCTTTTCTTTTTGAAGATTTTGTTTTTAAGTAATCTCTTTGTTTTAAGTAATCTCACAACCCCGAGATCAAGACTCACCTGCTCAATCAGAGGGGGAGATGAACCATGAGAGACTATGCACTCTGAAAAACAAACTGAGGGTTCTAGAGGGGAGGAGGGTGGGGGGATGGGTTAGCCTGGGGATGGGTATTAAAGAGGGCACGTTCTGCGTGGAGCACTGGGTGTTATACACAAACAACGAATCATGGAACACTACATCTAAAACTAATGATGTACTGTATGGTGATTAACATAACATAAAAAAAAAAAAGACTCACCTGCTCTACCGACTGACCAGCCAGGTGCCCCAGCAAAGAACTTTTCTTGATCACAGGGCTTGCCACCCTGGACTACAGAAGGTTCCTCAGTTTTAACCAGTCACCCAACTAAAGGCATTTTTAATGCCATAATTAATAGTAACCATTTTAAAAAATATATTAACCTTCCTTTCTTATAGCATTGAATTGCCACACAGTTAAACTTTAGGTGAATAATTTCTCATGAGTCCTGGCTGAAATGGCTTCAAAGACTGGCATGATGCCATTGTTATCAGTGACAAAATGCTAATGTCTTCTTTTACTGCCACAAAAACCACAAATGATGTTTTTCTTCCAGCAATTAATCATGGACTAGTTGGATATCACTATCAGGGTCTTTTTAAACTGAGTCAACAAAAAGTAATAGCTAATAGTGGTCTACAGAGCACTTTATAATTTCCAGAGTGCTTTGAAATACCTTATTTTATTTTAACCTTCTTCAAAAAAATCCATATTTTGAGTCCAGACCCATGTATCCAACTATCTAATTATCTCTATCTAGATTCCTTACAAGTGCCTCAAATTCACTAAAACTCATCAATTCTCCTAGTTCAGTAAATGTCCATCATGTTCACCTACTTGCCCAAGCCAGAGTCCTGGGAGTCATCACCACACCTTTATTTCCTTTTTTTTTTAAGTTATGTATATATGTATGTTATCTCTACACCCAACGTGGGGCTTGAACTCATGACCCCGAGATCAAGAGTAGCATGCTCTTCCAGCTGAGCCAGCCAGGTGCCCCACACCCTTATTTCTTTAATGTGTCCTTTCCTCATACATTCAACCAACAGATATTTTGCATTCTGACTTCCTAATATCTTGAATGTTACCCATCTCCTTGCCATATGGTAGGTACATCAAAAACTCAACAGCCCTACTCTACTGACTCGCTCTCTCTTATCTGAACTATTTCAATCATTTCTTATGTGGCCTCTGTGGGCTCATGTTTACTCTTCATATTGGTGTAGAATAATCTTTTTATCACATTTGTCTGATAATACACTCCCTCACTTTAAACCACTCTCAAAGGTAGCATAGAAGTATAGTTCAAAATTAAATAAAACTAATTCATTGTATAAGAATTCAGGCTAGTGGTTAGCTCTGGGGAGGAGGCTGTGGGTGATGACTGCTAGGAGGCAGGAGGAGTATTGTCGATATGTACCATCTTTTTTATCTGGATGGAGGTTCCATGTGTGTGGTAGGTATATGAAATTCATTGAATTGTTTAAGTGTATGGACACTTTCCCGTATATATGTTTTTCTTCAATTACAAAGTTAAATAAAAACATAATTGATAAGCCAGTCATCACCCTATCAGGACTGAGCAACAGCTTTAATGTTTTCTAAATGTCTTCATCATGGTGAGTTTTGTTGTTTTTTTTTTTTAAATCACATTCAGAACCAAAGTATTCTGGTCCCAGTAGTTAGTCTTCAATGACCAGCAGAAAGTCACATACTCATTCTTATATGTATTATGGGGAGCTGGGATCTACTGATTTGTTTCATATCATGATGATAATGTACCACCTCACAGTAAACATTCTCTCTTCAATGGGCAATCATTCATCCACTTTAGGGGATGAGTCCTGTCTAATCCCCTTTGTCACCACACTTGTTTAATGCCTGTGTGAGGCAGTTTCGTGAGACAGAGAGACATTTTGGTGTCACTATCATCAATATGCTGAGGCAGGCTCAACTCTATGCCAGCTGGTATTACTATTCAACTCTTGCAGCCTGGCTGAATTAGAGATAAAAATGAAAGCCAAATGCTTAACTATAAATCCAGACAAAACAGCAGAGACACGGGGAGGCAGAGAAATACCTTCTGAGTCCATGGCAGAAATCGTTCTGACATTTTAAATTATAGAAACTTGGAACACAAAATTTGGGTGAAGATATGACTTATAATTTCCAATAGCACTTAATAAAAATCCACACAAATATTCCCACCAGTTTAGGAAATGTATGAACAGAAAATTCTGCTACATGAACATGAACGTTATAATAATAAGAAACAAAGATAATCTCATAAAGCACCTAGTGATGAAAAAATGATATATTGCATTATAATATAATAACAACGTGACAAGTGTATAACATAATAATATAATTTAGTAATAGATTTGCCTTTTCATGTGCCTACCATGTACTAGGCATACACGAGGCATTGTTTATATACATTATTTGATTTAATGTAGTTTTACATATGCTTCCTGTGATGCATTACAATGAAGTAGAAAAACAATGAGACGTTCACCTAAGTCAGTGCCATTGTTCTTAGAGTTCTTATCCTCTCTTTGTTGTTTTTTGGGTATCCATGAAGTGCCCACACTGGCAGGTTAATCTTCATAATTAGAGTCACATATGTTAATATATGAACACAATACACTAAAATGTCTTAGTCCTGAATCCAGCTCCCCAGCAACCAACTGCCAGGAAATTTTGCTGCACATGACTGAGGTTGCCCACCTGGTCATAATGTACCCTCTGATCTGTTTTTACCTATTGCCTAGCCCCACTATGACGCTTCTGAGAAGTACATCCACGTGCATCCCCAGATGTTCTGGATACCAAATGATTCAAAATAAAAACTCTCTGGGGCATGAGACCAAAGGGCTAGTCCAGTGAGTGGTTGTTCAGTGGGAGGGAGGCAGCAGGATCACAGAGCTAAAGGGGTTGCTGTGAGGAGAGAAGTCTGAACTACGTGGAAAAGAGTATAGAAGCCAAGGATGGATAAAGCAGGAGCCTTGTTAAGCCGCGTATCCTGCGCCCCCTTGGGTCATGTCCATGTCCCTTTTACTTCTAGGGTAGTTGCAGCTGGGAGAAGTGAATGACCCTTGAACAGACAGAGCCACTCCTGCAAATAGGACTCTGGCAACTCTAGCTTAGGTTCGGAAATGCATTCACACTAAATTAAAAATGAATGAGATCAGATTAACCGTGGAAGGGGAAAGGAGAAGAGGGAAGAGAAAACAAAATGATACTGGACCCCACAGTGGAATGGGCACAAAAAGGAAAATAAATAAAAAGATTTTCCAAGTCTGCTGACGTTGTAAAACCTCCCCTCCCTTTCATCTCTCTGCCCTACTCAGGATCTCCATCCGACACAGTATACACAAGAAATAAATTCCCTATTTGATGTGCTACTTCAACAGCCTTCATGCCTCTTTCTTGTCTAGAATCCCCCCTTCCTAATTCTAGAGCTGAAATATGCACTCAGAAGCAGACGAGAAGGTAAGCGGGAAGAGTGAATTTCCCTGGCTTTCTTTTTTAGCTAGGCAAGAATAATCAAGTTCTGGCTTTTGAAATGAAACAAATTGTTATTTGATTATATTAATATCAGTTGCTGGATCAGGAGGATTTTTTTAAACCAAAATTATACAAATGACGTAAATTTTCTTGGCTCATGATACTTGACACAACTAATTTTAGACAAAGCGATTTTTAGCGTTTGCAGCTGCAAATATAACAGATTCAAGACAACAATCGCCACAAAATTTTGATATTTTGCTACTTTTGAATTACAGTAGTTTTGAAATAAAGGCACTTCTTAACGTACTGCATTTTGACTTTCAAGTGATTCTTCAACCAATTAAACAAATTATGGTACTTATAATAGGGCTACAAGATATTTACGTTATGGCGTATAATCCTTGTCCTGATGTTGCCTTACAAATTGTCCTCTGGCTTCTGGAATGTCACCCGCTCTTGTTTCCAGGCTAATTCTTTGCCTTAAAATAAAACACTGAGAGCAGAGCGATTCCGTGGGTGCAGCAAACACAGCCAGTTGTCTACACAATCCACATCACTCCCTGATTCCTCAGCAACAGAATCCTAATTTTGCTGGGAGAGATAGGGGAAATATGCCTGGTATAAAAGTACATTTCCCCGACTCCTCATGCAAGGCGTGGCCAGGTGGCAAAGAACTAGTTAATGAGGTCAGAGGACAGGCTTCTGGGAAAGTTTATTAAGTGGAGCCCACTCTATAGACACCCAGGTTTTGCCTATTATCCTTTCTCTTTCCTCTTCCTCCTGCTGGGAATCTAGAGATGATGACTAGGGATATAGGAGTGATCTGTAACCTGAGGTTAAAATCCACACATTAAAGATGGCAAAACAGAAAGGCACAAAAGATTGGGCACCTTTGAGTTGTTATAAGTAGTTTCAGGCTGCTTTTTTACAGTTTCATGAGAAAAAAATATAATCTTTCCCTAGGTCAGACTACTCTTTTTGGGGGTGTTGATCATGTCAGCCTAACTCAATCTCTCTCTTTTTTTTTAATTTTTAAGAAGTTTTTCATTTTAATTCCAGTATCATTAACATACAGTGTTATATTAGTTTCAGGGGTACAATGTAGTGATTCAACAATTGTATGCATTACTCAGTGCTCATCATGATAAGTGTGCTCCATAATCCCCATCACCTGTTTCACACATCCCCCACCCACATCCCCTCTGGTAACCACCAGTGTGTTCTCTATAGTTAAGAGTCTTTCCTGGTTTGTGTGCTTCTCTCCCTTTTTTCTCTTCCTTTGCTCCTTTGTTTTGTTTCTTAAATTCCACATGAGTGAAATCATATGGTATTTGTCTTTCTGTGACTTATTTTGCTTAGCATAATACTCTCTAGCTCCATCCATGTTGTTGCAAATGATAAGATTTCATTCTTTCTTATGGCTGAATAATACTCCATTTTATATATATATATATGTGGTGTATATATATGTGGTATATATATATAAATATATATACCACATCTTCTTTATCCGTGTATACCATCATCTATTGATGGATACTTGGGCTGCTTCCATAATTTGGCTACTGTAAATAGTGCTGTAATAAACACTGGGGCACATGTATCCCTTTGAATTACTAAATCTCTCAAGTGATATGTTGAGAGATAATCTGAGTTAAGTATTGGCAAAAAAACAACAACAAAGAAGAACATCTTGTACTCACATAACTTATAGAAATTATTTACTTGAATAGCTCATAAATTAGGTCTGAAAGTAGTTCCAAAACTTGTTTTTCAAAAATACTTTGACCAGTTAGGGACATAAAATCAAGACCACAATGAGATATCACCTCACCCCTATCAGGATGACTCATAAAAAAAAAAAAAAGAAAGAAAGAAAAAGAAAAAGAAATTTTTGTGCACTGTTGGTGGGAATGTGAAATGGCACAACCACTATGGAAAACAATATGGCAATTCCTCAAGAAACTTTAAGTAGAATTTCCATATGATCCAGTAATTCCACTTCTGATTTTAATACTAAAGAATTGAAAGCAGGGACACCAAGAGATACTTTGTTCATAGCAGCACTATTTACAACAGCCAACAGATGGAAGAACACAAGTGCCCACCAGTAGAAGAAAGGACAAAGTGTGGTGTGTACATAAAATAGAGTATTATTCAGCCATAAAAAGGAAAGAAATTCTGACATATGCTGTAGCATGCATGAACCTTAGCATATGAGGACATTATGCTAAGTCAGTCACAAAAAGACAAATACCACATGATTCCACTTATATGAGGTATCTGGAGCACTCACATTCACAAAGACAGAAAGTAGAGTGGGTGGTTGCCAGGGGCTGGTAGGAGGGAGAATTGGGGAGTTGTTGTTAAATGGATATAGAGTTTCAGTTTTGCAAGATGAAAAAGTCCTGGAAGTTGGTTGTACAATAATGTGAATATACTTAATACTACTGGTCTGTATACTTAAAAATGGTTGAGATGGTAAATTTTTTGTTATACACATTTAACCACGATGTAAAAATACTTTCGCCACTTGTAACATCTGATAAAATGCCTATTCCCTGAAAAAGGACTTCCTGGGATATTGTTTAAATAGGTAAATTCTGGGGGTGCCTGGGTGGCTCAGTCATTTAAGCATTTAACTCTTGATTTCAGCTCAGGTCATGATCTCAGGGTTGTGGGATTGAGCCCCACGTTGGGCTCCACGCTGGGCGCAGAGCCTGCTTCAGATTCTCTCTCCCTCTTCCTCTGCCCCTCCCCACCCCTGCATGCATTCTCTCTCGAAAAAAAAAAGAAGATAATCTCAAAAAAAAAAATAAAAAATAGGTAAATTCTGAAATGTGTCATTAAAAAATTAACTTCATTGCTTTTGAGTCATTTTGTACATTCTTTCCACTGAAAACACTAAAAAGAAAAAGAAAACCCAAATATTCTAGAGAAGTTACAATTCTATTCTATTCTATTCATCATTTGATATTCAATAAATATTTGTTAAGCACTTACTATAAGCTGAACCCCATGCAAGGACTAGAGAGCCATGTGGACGAAGACCTTGTTCTACATCTTGGCAGAATAGAAAAGATAGGGGCTTTGCTGTCAGACCAGGCGAAAAATAACGAAAGTGAATTCTAGCTAAAAGGTACAACATCCACATAAAAGAGTACACCAAAGGCCTTGGAAAACCTGGAAATGAAAAGTAATTTTAAAAAATAAGGAACATGATAATGAGGTTGAGGACAAACCCATATGTCATGGGTATAATGGGGTCAGAGTGTTAAACAAAAAAGTTTTTTTTAATGTAGGAAAAAGAAAATATTTATAGAAAGATTCTCTTAAAACTGACATACGCTAGCAGAGGAGATTTCTATTTTTTTTTAAAGATTTTATTTATTTATTTGAGAGAGAGAGAGCACAAGTAGGGTTAGGGGCAGACGGAGAAGCAGGCTCCCCACTGAGCGGACAGCCTGATGTGGGGCTAGATACCACAACCCTGAGATCATGACCTGAGCTGAAGGCAGATGCTTAACTGACTCTAACAGGCCCTGTTGGAGAGAAGATTTCTAAACAGCATAACAGGACTTAGAACACCAGTGGAGCCTCTTCCCGGAAATGAAGAAGCCGTGGCCAGTATTCAATTAAGCATTTAAAATCTAAAAGTGTGTCAAGCAGTATATACGTAAGGAATTTCAATTTAATTCTGTAGGCAATGGAGAAGCATCATTTTTTAAGACCTCGACATAATTTGTTTTGTGACTTTTTATTCCACTTTGTAAACATTAGGAACTATGTCACACACAAGTGAAATCGTGCACTTATACCACCTTTCTTAAGAAGTAGACTATTAATATCTTTGAAGACCCATCTTCGATCTCATCTTCTTTTTCTAACTCAGAGATAATCAATATGCTGAATTTTTGTGTTAGTTATTCCCTTGCTTTCATTAGAGTTTGCATGTATCTCTAAAGGTTATATTGTTAAGTCTACCTGTCCTTGTACCCTGTGTAATAGAATCGTAGAGTATGTATTTTGACTTGCTTTTTCACTGGTACTGTGTTTCTGAGGTTCATCCACGTTTATCTACATATCTGTGACTCATTTATTGTCACTGCTGTTTAGTATTCCATTGAACGAGTAAGCCACATTTTGTCACTGTATTTCAATAGACATTTCAGCTATATCCAGTTTTTTTTATCATAAACAATAATTCTATAAATAATTCTTGTATAAGTTTCCTGCAAAACTTCCTTCAGAGCAAAGTTTGGTCTTCTAGGGCCCATGGGCCGAATACGTATAGCTTGTGAGTTAGGAATGGTTTTACATTTTAAAATTTTATTTTATTTTTTAAAGTTTTATCGACTTATTTGTAAGTAATCTCTACACCCATCATGGGGCCTGAGCACACGACCTCAAGATCAAGAGTCGCATGTTCCTCTGACTGAGCCAGCCAGGCACCCCTCCATTTTTAAATTTAAAAAAAGGCAAAAGAAAATGAATAGTTCATGGTATGTGACAATAGGAGATTTTCATATGTCCCTAAATAAAGCTTGTTGGAGCATATCCACATCCATTTGTTTACATATTGTCTGTGGCTGCATTCATGTGACAATGGCAGACTGGTCATCCCTACTTCCTTCAGCCTGTAGTCACCCCACCTATTCTGTGAGGCGTTTCTTGAGACCGTCTCCTCCTTTAATTCCTGTCATGTTTATTGTCACATACCAGTCCTCTAGATCTTCTCACATAAAACTCCTCATTATAATCTACCTTTTATGTACTGTACTACCCTCCCAACCAGGTGACAAAGTCACTTAGGGTTTGAGACCACATTTCATGACATAAATGTGAAGCAGCTACTCTACAAATGCCGATTTGTGTTGTTCATATTCATGATGTAGACTCAGATGCTTCCCTAGGGATTGAAAGGATTTGTGCAGCTTCTCAAAGTTCTAGATTTACATCCGTGAAATAATTTGACTGATAAAATTTACTAAAGCTTTTTATTTGTGTATTTGTTCAACAAGGTTTCTGAACAAGTATCTTCTTCTGGAGGTGCCTGAGGGGCTCAGTTGGTTAAGTGTCCTGCTCTTGATTTCAGCTCAGGTCATGATCATGATCTCAGGGCCCTGGGCTTGAGCCCCCCGTCAGGCTCTGCACTCAGCCAGGAGTCGGCTTGAGTATTCTCTCCCCCTGCCCTGCCCCCTGCACACACCCTCCCTCTCTCAAATAAATAATAGCTTTTAAAAAAAGTATCTTCTTCTGACTTCCATAGAATTTTAGTGACTTTTCTCTGTAGTAATTTATTGGTATATGTTGTTATGTTTCACTACACCATAAACCCTTCGAAGACATTAACCATTTTATTCACCTCGGTATTCTTCCCCAACATATGATACAGTCAGCTTCCCATAGATGATAAACAATATATTTTGAATAA
This sequence comes from Eumetopias jubatus, assembly GCF_037043125.1. Taxonomy (NCBI): domain Eukaryota; kingdom Metazoa; phylum Chordata; class Mammalia; order Carnivora; family Otariidae; genus Eumetopias; species Eumetopias jubatus. The sequence goes on along the minus strand of NW_028274809.1, from coordinate 180,003,506 downwards.
ATTGATGAGTTGGTGCACATAACTGTACTAACCTCTCCTAGAAGATGTAAAAACAGGATACATGTTTGTCTGATACCAACATGTTTCAATCCTATGTGTATTTTTTTTTTAAGATTTTATTTATTTATTTGACAGAGACACAGCAAGAGAGGGAACACAATCAGGGGGAGTGGGAGACAGAAAAGCAGGCCTCCCACTGAGCAAGGAGCCCAATGCGGGGCTCGATCTCAGGACCCTGAGATCATGACCTGAGCCAAAGGCAGACGCTTAATGACTGAGCCACCCAGGTGTTTTGTGAAAGAAACAATCCTATGTGTTTTGTGAAAGAAACAAAACAAAATAATAGAAACAATAGAATAGTGACTTAGCAAACTTGAATGCATAATTATAAAATATTGACCATGTATGTAAGTATAAAAGGATGTTGTTAAATAGTAGATGTCAAGTTCTTATATCATCCCAATTGATTAAAAGATTATCTATTTCATATACTTAATTTGGTATTTGAAAGTCACTGTAGTAAATACACTACAGTAAAAAATTTCCTCAAACATACCTGGAGTTAGAAATTTGTGAGGCATTTGTAATATATGTTAAATAAAATATGCAAAATTATAAAAATCAAACTTACTGACACTTAACAATAACTCATTTGATTATGATTTTAGTATAATCTTGCCTAGGGAGTAGAAATATAACAAATTAAATAAGTCTACAAATTCTTCCCAACTGAAATGAAGAGTAGGACATTTTCTTGTACTTAAGATATTCAAATAAAAAATGAGAAAAGAGTGGGGCACCTGGGTGGCTCAGTGGGTTAAGTGTCCAACTCTTAATTTCAGCTCAGGTCATGATCTCAGGGTCATGAGATTGAGCCCAGCGTCAGGCTCTGTGCTCAGTGGGGAGTCTGCTTCTCTCCCTCTGCCCCTCCTCCTACTTGCACTCTTTCTCTCTCTCAAATAATAAATCTTTTTTAAAAAAATGAGAAAGGTGTCTTTGTTATAGTAAAGGAAATCTGGAAGACCTATAGGGTAATATTTTTTAAAAGCCATTTCAGCTGTGAGACTTCTTTAGGTAGAGAAAATTAAAGTTTTATTATATTACATAATAATTTGGTAGTAACTTTATCCTCACATGGCACCACTATTTTCATTAAATAAATATAGTCCATGCTGTACCTACCTAAAAAAAATTCAAGATGATTTATGTTATTAAACACAATATTCTTATTATGAAGCACTCATTAATCACTTCTTCCACATACAATGAAAACTGCTATCATCATCAATTTTCATTCATATTACCCTGATGTGAATAACTTTGAATAACATTTTGCTAAAAACTATTCAAGTACAATTGTGTCCCTGAACTACATTCACTTCATAGCCAATCTGTGCCAAAGGGTTATTGATAATGAATGTTAGAATGCTTTGCTGCTCCACTAACTTGAGTGACCTTCTCTGAGTTATTCAAGTTTTGCATTTTAATATTTCTATCTGTACGTAGAAATGACATATAGAAGAGACTTCAATGTTGGCTCTCAACCTTGAGAGCTCCCTTGGTGAACTTTGAAACTGGCTGCCATACTCAGAGGGCAAGGAGAAATCGAAGAAAGAAGCAGACCACTCCACATTGGTAGGTGTCCGTTTTAAGAAGGAAAGGAACTTTCTTACAAGGCTTGTTTGGGACAACTGCAAGACAAGTAGATCTGTGCACCCAACTGCCAGAAGCTTAAGAGTTTATACTGAGGCTTTACCAGAGTTCAGTCTCCTATACAGAGCAGATGGTCTCAATAATATTTCTCTCTGAAGGCTGCTTCCTTGAAGCGGCTCCTGATGTGGGAACGGTGGGCAGAGCTTACATTCCAAGGACAGAAGAGAGAGTAAGGAGTCCCATTGCCCGAGTCCAGCTCTGAGGTCAACTAGTAGGTCTCTTGATGACTCCTCCAGTGATTACATATCACCTACTCCTATTCTTTTGTTCTGCAGATGAGGAAACAAGCCCAAAGATGGTCAGTCTAAGGAATATTTCAAACCCACTTAAATTTCTAGGAAAATACTATGTAAGCTAAAATGTATAATAATTATGTAAATAAATGACCCTGGATTAGATTAATTTCATTCTTTCTTTATTTTTTTTTAAAGATTTTATTTATTTATTTGAGAGAGAGAGAATGAGAGAGAGCACGAGAGGGAAGTGGGTCAGAGGGAGAAGCAGACTCCCCGCTGAGCAGGGAGCCCGATGCGGGACTCGATCCTGGGACTCCAGGATCATGACCTGAGCCGAAGGCAGTCGCCTAACCAACTGAGCCACCCAGGCGCCCCTAATTTCATTCTTTAAAAGAGAAATGTAGCATTCCTCCCCACTGTGAACTCAAATATACTGGAATATATATAAATATATATTTTAGTAGTGTCCTTTAATAGTGTATTTTGTGACTCTTCATGCCACAAGTCATTTCTTAAAAATTTGCAAACATCAGATATGCTTTCACTGAAGACATTCACTGTAAATATCTTACTTCCTTCATCTTACAATTTCAGTCAAAATTTCAGTCCAAGAATAAGTGGACATGAGGAGTTAATTAAAGCAAATAGTTGTGGAAGATTCATAATATATATTTCCATTACGTTCTGTGGATAGAAATGAAGCTCCTTACTCATCTGCCTTAGCTTTCTGCCTACTTACCCAAAAAAAAAAAAAAAAGGACTGTTCAATATTTATTGAGCCCCAATAACATGTATTGTGCTAGGTATTGCAACGGATGCTAAAGATAAGTAAGGCATGAGTCCTGAGGGAAAACACCATCTCTAATAGGAGAAATAAGTACTGTATTCAAATTCTAAAGTGAGAATTACAAAGGATATATGATCCAGAAAATAAAGAGCTTATGGGAATTTGAAGGAGGGATAGATCTTATCAAGTAGGAAAAATCGGGAATGAAGGCTAAACTTAGAAGGTGACACCTGAGTAGAATTTCCAGAGCAAGGTCTTCTAAGGAAAGGCATATACTAAGCAAATGAAGGGAAATGAAAAAAAAAAAAAAAAAAGAGCAGCAGCTTCAAGAGATCCAGATTCCTTATGAGGCAGGGGAGTAACTGGAAAAAAGGAATGGATCAGTGCATTCTCAAATACTTTTCCCAGCTACTGCTTCTCTTTACCATATATTTTAATATTTATAATAAATTAACAGCCTTCTGAAGAGAAAAAGAATCATTCCTGACTAGGAGCCAGAATCTCGAGGCTCCACCTCTGCCCAGTTAAATAAAACTGAATGTTTTGATTTGATGAATCATATGTACTGGAAAACCACTTAACTCTGTTGCAAGGTTTTGTCTTTGAGCCTGATGTAGTAAATGCAGGAGCTTTCGGGTCAGACGGTCCTTGGTTTAAATCAAGACTCAGTCAAAGCTGTGTGATTTGGGCCGATAACGACATAAGCTACTATCATTTTCCCAAGCATTTTTCACCTGTCACCCTCTAAACCAGATCCTCTGAAACTTTAATGTGCACAGTACCACCTGGGGTTCCTGTTAACCTGGTGATTCCGATTAAGTAGGTCCAGGGTGGGGCCTGAGATTCTGCATTTCTAATGAGCTCATGGATAATGCTGCTGCTACCTTGTGGACCACGTTTGAGTCCAAAGGCTAAAAGCGGGATTTCCAGCCCGCAGTATCAGTATCGCCTGGGAACGTGATAGCTGTGAAACGCAAATTCTTGCTCCCTCCCCATACCCAACACACACACACACACACAGATCTACTCAATCAGAAACACTAGGATGAGGCCCAACAACCAGTGTTGTTTTTTTAAAGATTTTATTTATTTATTTATTTATTTGACAGGGAGAGAAAGAGCACAAGCTGGAAGCAGGCTCCCCACTGAGCAGGGAGCCTGACTTGGGGCTCCATCCTAGGACCCCAGGATCATGACCTGAGCCGAAGGCAGACCCTTAACAGATTGAGCCACCCAGATGCCCCCCCAACACCCAGTGTTTTAACAAGCCCTCCAGGTGATGTCACTGGTTTCCAAACCTGACCGCCCTCTTGATCACGGGGGCGGGGGCGGGGGGAAGGGCGGGGTGGGTTAAATACTATTGGGCATCAGGCTCTCTCAAAGCCCTACCAGATGATTCTAATATGCAATTTAGAAGCCCATAAAGTAGACAACTGAACCTCGATGAGCCTTATTTTCCGCCTGTGTAAACGTGGATAAAATCCACAACAGTTCCTGCCTTTGCTTCCAAATTTTGGCATCTCCACCCCGCCTTAGTCGGCGGCAATCCCAGTTCGGTCTCCGGGAGCCAGCCTCCCCTCCCCGTGTCCCACATCCTCTGCCCGAGAACAGGAGGCCGAGATCGCAGACCCGCCGGAGTATCGGCCACGCCCAGGTTCGTTCCAGCACCACCCGCACCTACGTGGCTCCAGGACTCAGCCCCGGGGGGCTCCCAGGACGGCGCCGGAGCGGGACGCGCATGCGCTCGCTGCCCGCCAGGCCCCGGGCTCCGAGTAACGGACTTGAGCTCCCCCCACCGGAAGTGGGCGGCCGCGCGACGGGAGGAGCCGGCTGTACCGTGACGGCTGCGGGCTGTGGGCGTCGGGTCAGAGGGGCTCGCGTTTCCCTCTCCGCGCCATGGCAAGGGCCGCGGACGTGGTGCGGCTGCTCCTGGGCTCCACGGCGCTGTGCTTCTCGCTGCTCGGCGCTCGGACGGCCTCGGCGTCCAAGGCGGTGACGGCCCACTTGGCCGCGAAGTGGCCCGAGACCCCGCTGCTGCTGGAGGCCAGGTGGGTGCGGCCCGGCCCCTCTGCCGAGCCCAGCGCGGAGGCAGGGGCGGCGGGGCTGTGGACGCGCCGGTCCCTGCAGGCCCCTCGGACCCCGTCCAGCCGGCGGCCGGCCCTCCAGCTCCTTGCACCGCCGCTGCAGGCGTCCTCGTGCTGGGCGCCGGAGCATCACCACATCCCCTGCGACCCCGTGCGCGGCACTCACCCGCAGTTCCTACTTTGCCCCACCCACGGTTTTCCAAACTTCAGGGCCTTTAACTCTTGGATTTCATTAGCGTTTACGGAAAAGGATGAACGGGAGCTGGCGTGTGGCGTTTGATGCAGGCAGTTCTTTTTAGGAAACGGTATTGGAAGCCCCTAGTTTCATAGCTACACCATTGATAGGCTTGGCTTCTAGGCTTCCTGCGGAGAAGGCAGTTTCCCGAGGTCCTCCACTGAAATTAGTTCCTAAGATATCACTTTGCAGAAACAAAACCTATAGCTGTTGGATTTTGCTTAGTATTCTAGAAGTTAAACAAAATCTGAAAGTTCCTTTCTTTGGTAGCATGAATTTTTAACGCCAGTTTTGTCAGTTCGCCAAAGAAACAGCTTATGGTCCTAAGAAGAGTATCACCTGACACTACATTGCCTATTTAAGATACTAACACAGTTTTTTGAGATATAATTAACATTACATACTAGTTTCAGGTGTAATAATCAGTATATATTGTGAAATGATAAGAGCCGTAAGTCTAGTTAACATCCATCACCTAACATAGGTACAAGTTTTTTTCTCATGTTGAGAACTTTTAACATCTCTTTGTAATTTTCAATTATGCAGTACAATTAACTGTAGTCACCATCCTATACATTAGGTACCCATGACTTGTTTTATAACAAAGTGTACCAGTTAACCTTAAAAATAAGTTATTTTACCAGCAAAAATGGACTTATTTGGGAATAATACAGAATTGCAGTTAGGAACCATCAAACTATGGCAAAGCCATAGGCAAGTCAAACAAAGGAGAGGAACATTATTTTATGGAGATTGAGAAAGTTTGGAGGAGTTGTTTTGAACAAAAGTCTTTGGAGAAAAGCCAGAGCCAGTATGATGACAGTTTCTCTTTGGCTGAGTTGCAGGACTAGTCAGTTTCTTGTAGGAAATGCAAAATACGTCTTTCTCTATTAGGCCTATAATTGATGATTCCTGTTGAAAATTTTCTGTTAGGAGTCTAATTGACAGTTCTTTCTGTAATTGACATGGAGTGGTACAGGGACCCCTTCTCCATCCCCAGTCCACTTTAGTGAGGTTTCTGTTTAATAATTTTTACATTTCACCCTTTTGGTCAAAATCTTTCCTTGAAAGCATCACTGACCAAAAGGTTTTTCATATTTAGTGGTTTTGTCCCTCTGCCAGAAAGGATCTTTCCTGATTGTCTTGTCCTACATTGATGGAAAGTACACGGGGGGTGGAAGCCACTGAAAGCCACATTTGAGTAACAAGGAAAGGAAATGCCTCAGAGTTCTCCCTCCTAACCACCTAAAGTCTGTATGATTTCAAGACAGTAAGTATTGGAGATCCTCTCCTAATTGAGTACATCATTTTTATAAAAGTTTGACAGGCAACTAAATACAAAAAATTATACAAAAACAAGAAGTAACATAACTTCCAAATTGTATTATGGTTCTAAACGGGGCCCCTAGGTCAGAAAGTTTCCAGCTGAAGGTATTTATTGGCACTTATTTCGACTTAAGGGAGAAAAGTTCTCCCTATGGAAGCAAACCTAGAGTCGTGTGCTTCCTGGAAGTCCCCACATAAAGTAGCCATGAAGGCAAAATAGTGACTACTGTAAGAGCAAACTGAAAGAATTCACCACGTGCATTTGAGAGATCCATGCAGGTATAAACATGAGGCAATAACTAATGAACTTTTTGCAAAAATAGCAAAACTTCACAGGTGTATTAAAACAGTATTATCTCAAAAGAACCATTTGAAAACAGATGTTATCCAGTAATATAGCCTGTAAGGTTGCAAATTCAAAAACCATGAATTTGAATAAGAATTCAGAATCAGATAATAGTGCAGATGAAAGACATTTGTAAATTCTGAGCCTTCTAACCCTTCAGAAAAAGCAAGTGAAAATTTAATTTGTCATGGGATCATGATGAGGCTGTTGCTGAAAGGCCGTAATCAAGAGGTTTTTCTCACTTTTACAAGGGCTTGGGAAATGCACGGGAGCATTTCCTTTCTAAGAAGGAGATAGTAGAAGCAAACGGTGCAGGAAAGGTATACAGGCCTGGTCCCCGCAAGCTGAGAAAGCTCTACCGTCAGATGTGGTCTACTTTCATTCGAGGAAACCTTTGCTTGCGGGTCCCCACATGGTGTACAGGTCCAGTCAGGGTTTGGTGATTTCTCTAGATGTGTCACGTGAATCCAAGAGCCTGTCCCTTGGAGTTTGGTGCCACAAAGATTAGCAGTTCCTGGTAAGAGCCTTTCCAGCGAGATTGGATAGTCTTTCTGGAGGTGCCTTTTTCTGTAGGTGAAATCTCCAGTTTGCAAGATGTGATGCTTAAGGTCATTGTCTCCTGGCAATGAAAAAGATCACTCTACCAAAGCACAGTTATTTTTCATAGAAGTAATTAGGCTATTAACAATATTGAAGTATATCTCCTTTTATCTACTGTGGGTCAGAGGAGCTGTAGGGGCCAAGTGCATTGGACCTCTGTGACCATCTCAGAGGGTGAGAGTCTGGGCGCCTGGGTGGCTCGGTTGAGCGACTGCCTTCGGCTCAGGTCATGATCCCGGAGTCCTGGGATAGAGCCCCGCATGGAGGAGCCTGCTTCTCCCTCTGACCCTCTCTCCTCTCATGCTGTTTCTCACTCTCTCTCTCTCTTAAATAAATAAAAATCTTTAAAAAAAAAAAAAGGGGTGAGAGTCTGAGTTTCAAAGGGGTGGATCTGAGATTTAGAAGAACCAGTGGCAGTGCTTTCGGCGAAGGTATTTGGAGGATCTCTACAAATTTTGCCAATTGAGTCTTAATAGTGTTAGTATGTTCAACTAACTCTGAGGATCGAGGATGATCTGCACCGTGACACTGTCGTAAAATTGGGCAAACAGCACAGACGTCAAAGCAGCTGATCATTAAAATGGGTTCCCAATCACTATGAAGTTTGAGAGGGTTCCCCAGGTGGGGATCACTTTTTCTAACAATTTTTAGCCAAGTAAGAACAGCGGCCTCTCTGTAAGGGAAAGCTTCAGTCCAGTGAGAAAACATGGACCATTACTGAAACTTGTTTCTATCCATGCGATTGGAAAGCGCTGTGAAATCCATCTGCACAAACAGGTTTCCCTGGATTGTGTTTTTGACAGGTGGGGCAAGTGAGGTAGGCACTTCTTGCAACCTCATTAATATGTCCCCACCAGTATTGGTTCATGAATATTATCTTGTGTCAGTAGACCACAATGGTTTAATGCGCGTATAGTGGTAAGTAGTCGGAACTTGAAGATTTCTGGTAGTGCCAGATTGTTTTTGGTCCAAACCAGAGTTCTGTCTTTTTTATTGAACCAACCAACAATTATTAGGTTTCCAATATTGTTTTTACCCCTCTGGGGCAATTTGTTGGGCATCTCTTTTTTTTTTTTTAAGATTATTTATTTGAGAGAGCAAGAGAATGCATACACGCAGAGGGGAGAGGCAGACTCCCTACTCAGCAGGGAGCCTGATGTGGGGCTCGATACCAGGACCACGAGATCATGACCCAAGCCGAAGGCAGACACTTAACTGACTGAGCCACCCAGGTGGCCCGATTGTTGGGTATCTCCTAGTGGTCCTTCTGAATTATCATTTGGCAGAACATCTCTTTGGACCATGACACATTATTGGTTTCTTTGAGAGCAGTGTTTTGGGTAGAAATATCAATGAGATGGTTTCCTTTGGCCTCCAGGGAGTTGAGTGTGGAATGCTCAGGAGCCATAATAACAGCCAGAGCAGCCAGCAAAAGTGTGGCATCTAACAAATTTTGGACATAAGAGCCATTTTTAATTTTAGCCCTATTGGAGGTAAGAAAACTTTGTTTCCGTAATCCAAAGTCATGAGCTACCCCAAAGGCATACCTGCTATCAGTATAAATGTTTGCAGTTTTGCCCTTAGCCAAAATACAAGGGTGGTTAAAAGGGATCCCATGATGATTTCATCAGGAATGTTTCTGAGGCCAGGGTGATAACCCTGTGTCATTGGGTCTAATTGTTGACTGTAATACCCTATGGGTCCCTATGTTTTTGGGTGAGTACTCCCAAGGGTATTCCCTTCTCTCATATGCAAAGACATGTCTTCCTGATCTTTCCAAATAATAGGGTGAGGTTTTACCTTTTTTAGTAAAACATTTAGAGATTGAGCCATAAGAGAAATTTGGAATCCAGTTTTTTTTTTTTTTAAGATTTTATTCATTTATTAGAGCACAAGCAGGGGGAGCAGCAGTCAGAGGAAGAGGGAGAAGCAGACTCCCCGCTGAGCAAGGAGCCCGACCTGGGGCTTGATCCTGGGATCCTGACCCGAGCCAAAAGCAGATGCCTAACCGACTGATCCACCCGGGCGCCCCTGGAATCCAGTTTTGACAGTAGCTAGCCAGTTCAAGAAAACCTCATAATTGGCCTTATTTTTAGGTTTTTGGAAAGTTCAGAATGCCATGAAATCTCCCTGGATCCAAATGTCCTTTTTCTGAGGGCAGATGCCCTAAGTATCAAACCTGAGTTTGAGCAAAGAGAAGTTTTTCTTTGGAGTGTTTATTTCCCTTTAATGCCAAAAGTTTTAACAGGTGGTTTCTGTCTTCCTATGAAGAGGTTTGAGAAGGAGAACAGAGAAGCAAATCATCTAGGTATTGTAACCAAGTAGAGCCTGTAAAAAACTTAACATCCAAATCAGCTTCTCAGGTTTGTGAAAAGAAAGACTCTGAAACTGGGGGGCATTGCTGTCCAGGTGTATTTCCATTCTTCCTAAGTGAAAGCAAAAAGATACTGGCTATCTTTATCAACTGGAATACTAAAGAATGCATTGTGTAGATCAATTACAGTGAAAAATTTGGCTCCAGTGGGAATGGATATCAGTGTATGGATTAGGAACAGCAGAGTCCTGAGGGATAACAGTGTCATTTATTGCTCAGAGGTCCTGGACAAACCTCCATCCTTGGCCATTGGATTTCCTCATAGGTAAAATAGGCACATAATAGGGATAATGAGGCCTTGAGCTTTGTAATCTTCTATTATAGTGCTTGATGCCTTGAAAGGCTTCTTTATAGGATATTCATTAATTCTAGGGAGAAGTTTTGAGGAATCTATTTGAGTCTTGATGGGAGGCACACTGTGGATTCTGCCAATATTAGTTGAAGATCTTGTCCATAGAGGATGGACCCAATAGCGCAAATGATCAGTGTCCTCAGACTCAGCTGTAGTGCTGTCAGAGTCAGAGCAAATAAAAGATGTCAAAGGGTCATTTAATTTACCTGGCTGCCTATTTTGATTACTACGGTCAGATTCTAGAATTATTTCCCCTTTTAGGAGAAAGGAATTCTGGTGTATTTTTCTAAGAACTCTCAGCCCAATAAATGAAGAGTGGCAGAGCAACTAAGGAGAAAGGTATGTGTATCAGAGTGCTTAGACAAAAGGGAGTAGATTCAAAGATAGGAACCTGTTGAGGTTTATTGGAGACCCCACACTTTAGTGCTCCAGAGCAGGGGCTGCTTCATGGTAGTGGGGTTGAGCACCAAGTGTTGCTCTGGTGTCAATAAGGACAGAGATTCATTCCCAATCTGGAGAGTGGTTTCTCTGATCGATTAAGAGGGAAGACTGGGAAGAGCCTCTGTAGTTCCTTGGAGCCCTGTTCTTGGGAATTAGGAGGACTCTGGAAATACTGGCTAGGGGGCTGAAGGTGCCAGGAGCTCCTAACCCAGTAACAGCTTTTTTCCCCAATGTCCTGGCTCTTTGCAAATAGTAAAAACTAGTAGGTTTTTGGTTTTGTTCAGGGGCCTTCATTTGCTGGAGATGAAAATGAAGAATTTTAAGAATTTTATCGGTCTTTTTTTGGAGGGCGGTGACACTTCTAGGATCTGAGCAAGCTAGTCTGCCTAATTGACTAAATCTGGAGTAGACATAGTTTCCCATTCAACCCGGGTCCTTTTAACTAAATGAGAACCTATTAATAAACATAGAATTAAATGCTACCTAGGTAGATTCAGCATCTAAAGGAACACCAGAATATAAAAACAATTTGGAGTTGATTGTAATAGTCATGAATGGGTTCACAAGGCTTTTGTGTGCCAGCCTAAATTTTGTTGCAATCAGCAGGCTTAGGAAAAGCTACTGTACTTAACTCAGTGGAGATTTCCACCAAGTGTTTCAGCATCTTGCCAAAAGCTAGGTGTCTGTTTTTCTAAATCCCTTTCAGGATCTTCTCATTGGAGTAATTTTATCCAGTGTTTGGCCTGACCCTCACCAACAAGCATGTGGACGAATGGATATAAATCTGAGAAACCAGGCTGCTAAGTTGGAACAGCTGTGCTAAATTCTTCAGCAAACCTATCGAGGTCCTCAGTCACTTTAGGAAACTCTCTGTGGCTCACAATTCAGCCTTAGTCCAGGGAACATAATGAATTTGGGGTTTATTTAGATCCTCAGAAGACTTAACTTTAAGGGGAAGGTTTTAATGGGTTCAGGAAAGAAGGGAGTGGGAAGTGTGGGGTGGGGAAGTAATTTTAGCTAGAGAATAAGAAGAGGGAAATGAGGGTATAGAGGAGGTGCAGGCATTACGGAGGGGAAGGAGGATGATGGCATGGGAGGTGCAGTGTGCAGGCAAGGTGGCTGCCACGCATCCTGAGACAAGACAGCAGGAGGGAAGGAGAGACCGCAGAAACTTTTGTGTCTTTGTAATTGTTTGCCTCAGCTAATCTAGAAATCGTATTTTGCTGAGGCAATTTTAGATTTCTGATAACCTTTGAAAACTTCAAAATATCAATCCAAATAGGCATCCCACACAGCTTTGACAATTTCAGAGTCATGGCTGCCCAGTTCAGCTTTGAGAAAAGTGTTAGGGGAGATCAAATAATGGCCATTGCAGTTCTAAGTTACTTTTGGTTACGTTGGTGCATTTATTTAGAAATGTGGATGAAGAGGGACCATAGTTTTTAAACACAAAACAACCGGGGTCCCAAAAGCAGGAGTAGGGTGGGGAGCTCAAAGCATTTTGATGTTTGGAATCCCATTTTGTAGAGAATATTTCTTTTAGGTTGTCTGATTTGTTGGTACATAATTGTCCATAGTATGTTATAATCCATTGTATTTTATGCTATCAGGTGTAATAAAGTAGTTTTATTGAATAAAGTATTATAGCCTAACATGTGCCCTCTTCCTCTGTCTCTTCCCCCGTTTCTCCCAGAGTTTGCACGGATCTGATTCCATACTTCTTCCAACTCAGTCTAACTTTTTCCAGTCTTAGATTTGTAGTTGCAGTGTCCTGATTTGTATTTCCCTTGAGTCTTAGAACTGGAACTTTTGTAGATGCTCCTTACGGTCCTTCACAATCTAGCCCCTATGTGATGTACCAACCTAATCACTTGTAATGGGAGAATGGCAGCTCCCAAAAAGATGTCTCCATCCTAACTGCTAGAACCCATGAATGTTACCTTATTTGGAAAAAGGATTTTTACAGATGTAATTAAGGATCTTGATCTGGATGGGTGCTAAGTCCAATGTCCTTATAAGAGACAGAAGAGAAAAAGGCCATATGTGAACAGAGGCAGAGATTGGATTGATGTAGCCATAAGCCAAGGAACACTTGTATCCTCCATAAGCTTGAAGAGGCAAGGAAAGATTCTCCCCTAGATTCTTTGGAGGGTGTGTAGCCACACCACTACCTTGATTTTGGACTTCTGGCCTCCGGAACTGTGAAGCAATAAGTTTCTGTTGCTTTAGGTTACCAAGTTTTTGGTAATTTGTTAACAGCAGCCCTAGGAAACCAGTCCAGACCTGATAACTTAATGTGGAGTGCTGCTGTAACAAATAGCTAAAAATGTGGAAGTAGCTGGTAAGTCAAGCAAAAGCTGGAAGAGTTTTGAGAAATACGGTAAAAAGCCTAGGTTGCCTTAAGGAGGCTGTTGGCAGAAATAGGGACATTAAAGGTGATTTTGCTAAGGACTTAGAGGAAAGCAGGGAGTGTGATCGGGATGAAGCTTTTGTCGTAGGAAATACGTCCTCATGAGTAGAATGTTAGTAGAAATAAGAAAATTAAAGGTACTGCTAGTAAGAGTTCAGAAGGAAATGAGGGACCTGTTATTGGAAACAAAGATGATCCTTGTTTTATAGTGGCAGAAAACTGGCTGAATTGGATTCTATAGTTGTGTGGAAAACAGAACTTGTAAGTGATGAACTTGGGTAGCTAACTAAGGAGATTTCCAACAAAGCAGTAAAAGTGTCTCCTGGTTTCTCCTTGTTTATAGTAAAATACAAGAGGAAAGAGAAACTGAAGAAGGAGCTGTTAAGGAAAAAGGAAGGCAGGACTTTATAACTTGGGAGCTTCTCCACCTGTCCAGATTGCAAAGAGTGTTGAAATGAGGAAACTCAGTGTTGGGAATGCATGCTCTGGAAAGAAGACCACATAAAGGGCTGGACAGTCTTTTTCTAATTAGGTTTGGCATCTGACTCATGGATCCACTCAACCATCACAGCAGAAGCCAGGAATAGAGGTGGGCTTATGCAGGAATGATCTGTGGAGGGTTTTTCTGTAATGGCATGACCCTCGTGAGACCTACAAGAGACTCACAAGAATTTTTATTATGTTGTATCAGCAGAAACATTGCCAGCTCATAGCAAAAGAGACAGAGACAGGATGAAATGAGACGGGGCTGTCAGACTTTCAAAATTCCATAGGCAGGAGATTGGCTGGTACAGCACTTGGCTGCAAACACGTGCTACCGTTCAAGAGAAGCGAATGATGAGACTGAGGGCAGAGCCATGGCAAGCGGCATGGCGAGTAGAGCAATAAGCCACTGAGGGTTATGAAACCCTTCAGGGCTTGAAATCTCATAGAATTTGTTCTGCTGTGTTTCGAACTCGTATGGGACTGGTAACTCCTTCATTCTTTCTAATTTTTCCCTGTTGGAATGTCTGTCTTTGGAATTTGGATTGCCTGTCTCAACACTGCATTTTGGAAGCAGACAACTTGTTTTCTAGTTCACAGGTCCACATATGGAGAAGAATTTTGCCCCAGGATGAGCATGCCCAGTGTCTCACTTGTACCTGGCTTAAATGATTTACTTGATGAGATGTGAGACTTCTGGGGATATTTCCATGTACTTTTGGCTTAGAGATGATGCTCTAATGGGTTGAGATTATATTGGGGGTTGTTGAGATAGGGCATATGCATTTTGTATGTGAGACAGATGTGGATTCTGGGGAGCCCAGGGTGGACTATAGTGGCTTGAATGGTGGCCCGCCCAAAAAAGATAAATCTAGATCCTGACTTCTGGAACTTGTTGTGTTAGCCCTGACACCAGGAATTTAGACTTTTGGCCTCTAGAACTGTGAGAATAAATTTCTCTTGTTTTAAGCCACTACGTTTGTAGTAATTTGATATAGTAGCCCTAGGAAGGCAATATAATACTCTGCTACAGTCTTTTCTTCACTGCCACCTTATTTATGGACCTACCATATTACTTTCTCTTTGGCTTATCCTATCCCCTGATAAAACTAATGTCTTTCTAGTATGTTCTCATAGCATTTGGTCAATACTTCTGTAATAATTCTTATTGCAAGGTATGTATGCTAACCTCTGCTGCTAAAATGTGAGCTTCAAGGGATAAGATTATTTCTTATTTATATTTACTTTGCCAAGGCACAGTGTACAAATATAGGTGCTCAGTAAGTATTAGTAATAAGTATTTGCTTGGTAGAAGCAATAAGAGTCTTTTTTAAAGATTTATTTGAGAGAGAGAGCATGAGTGGGAGGGGCAGAGGAGAGGGAGAGATACTCTCAAGCAGACTCCCTGCTGAGTGCAGAGCCTGATGAGGGACTCGATCTCACAACCCTGAGATTATGACCTGAGCCAAAATCAAGTCAGACGCCCAACTGCCTGAGCCACCCAGGGGCCCAAGAGTATTTCTTAGTCGTACTTGTTTTCCCAAGGCTCAGTACTCTCAAGTGCAAAAGAAGTAGGTGCCCAATAATGTTGATTCACCGGAAGGGACCTTGTATTAGGTACTGTCTTCTCCAGACCACCATCAGAATTACCTCTACAATATACTTGACCTGTGGAAACTGGTGTCCTGATGGCATTATCCAGATGGGATGCTTAGTGTTCTCTCATGCACTTACCTGTGAACAAATATAAATTGTAAGCAAGTCCTTTGTTACATAAAGTCTTTCCCACTACAGCTTTTATCTAGTGGTGCATGGCCCTATGATGGGCACTGTGTAGGGAGCAAAGATGAATGAGGTATGTCCCCTACCTAAAGAAATTTATAATTTAGAACTATTTGCTAGGGATAATTATAGACTGATGAGGCTAAATTTTTATAACATAACTTCTACATCAAAAGTGTATTTTATTCCCCTGGTGTTGCTTTTGATGAAAATAATTTTTGGAATTTCACTTATAACTACTGTCATGCTCTTTCATACATATAAACCTATCTTCTGTGCACATCACTTTTTTCCTCTGTGGTAGAACTTTTTTGGGAAACACTTATTTGGAGCTAAGTATTGTTTAAAACAAGTGAACAAATTGGAAATGCCAGTTTTTTGTGTCTTTCATACCTTTTTAAACTTTAGGTGAGGAACTGATTTAGATGATCTCTCAAGGATATTTATTTCCTCTTTTAAAATTAATGTTACTGGCAAATTGCCCCTGAAAGTAAATTCCAGAAGAGTTCCAAAAGTGCTGAGAGTAGTGGTATATTGAGGGAATAAGTGTGAAAATACATTCTCAAGGTGAACACTTGGAAGGATCATACCTAAATGTGTAAATTCTGGCATATGAAAGTTTTGCCTGTGGTTGCACAGTATATGAGCGTGTCTGTAGGTGTTGTCAAGTTGGTTAGGTATGAAGTGTTGCTCCCTGCTTTGCTTAAGATTTTGTATCATCCTTGACCTTTTCAGGTCACACCCTGTTTATCCCATTGTTTCTTCTGCTTTTAGCTTCTCTCTCTCTCCCCCCTCTTTTTTTTTTTTAAATGCCATTGAGTTGGACACCATTAATAGCAAGAGTTGTTTATGCATTGCTTTCAGTGCCTGTGCTTGTCATATTTATGTGGATAAACCAGTTTCTCTCTCCTCCTTTTGCCTTTTAGTGACCAGACTCACAAGAATTACTTTACATGTGTCGTGGATGTCCTCATACCTTCCATTTTTATTAAGCATTAGTTTAAATTTACCGAGACTAGAGAGAAAGATAAGATGGGTGATAAATCTGTACCATCTGTTTGATGGCTGTTTCCTTTCTAGTTTAAATAGTTGGATCTCGGGGCGCCTGGGTGGCTCAGTCGTTAAGCATCTGCCTTCGGCTCAGGTCATGATCCCGGGGTCCTGGGATGGAGCCCTGGCATCGGGCTCCCTGCTCAGCGGGAAGCCTGCTTCTCCCTCTCCCACTCCCCCTGCTTGTGTTCCCTCTCTCGCTGTGTCTCTCTCTGTCAGATAAATAAATAAAATCTTTAAAAAAAAAAATAGTTGGATCTACTTGCCTTTGGGTGTCTTGCACTTTGTTTTGTATAGGACTGAATAACCTCTAACTTAATTATTTCCAAAGGTTTTCTTTTTTTATTTATTTTTTTCCCATTATCTCCTAAGGTTTTAAATGGCTTTGGTCATTTTTTCTGACCTACACTCTGGAAAAATCAAGGTGGGCTTCAAGGCCAAAGACCTAATTCGATTCACCAACTTCCTATTAATTTTTTCATTAAGGTGTTTTCTGTTTTAAATAATAAAATTGTCTACACAAATAAGAGCTAAATAAAAATATTATATTTTGAGAGTGCGTGGGAGAGAGTGGGGGCGGAGGGGCAGAGGGAGAGAGAATCCCAAGTAGGCTCCACCACACCCAGCGTGGAGCCCAGTGCCGGGCTTGATCCCAGGACCCTGAGATCATGACCTGAGCCAAAATCAAGAGTTGGACACCCAAACAACTGAGCCACTCAGGCACCCCAATAACATTTTTAAAAAATGTTTATAAAACCAATTTTTGTTTGTGAAACATAGGCAGTCTCTTTTTTTTTTTAACCTTTATATAACACTCCATTACTGTTAAATTATAATTCTCAGTAATTTGCAATGACATTGATGGAGCTAGAGAGTATAATGCTAAGTGAAATAAGTCAAAGAAAGACAAAAACCATATGATTTCACTCATGTAGAATTTAGGAAACAAATGAGCAAAGGGAAAAAGACACAAACCAAGAAACAGACTCTTAACTATAGAGAACAAACTGGTGGTTACCAGAGAGAAGATGGGATGGGTGAAATAGGTGATAGGGATTAAGGAGTGCACTTGTGATGAGCACTGGGCGATGTATGGAATTGTTGAATCACTACAGTGTACACCTGAAACTAATATAACACTGTATGTTAACTATACTGTTATATAGTATAGAAACAAAATATCCATTTTTTAGTTATAGCTACTAATGAGGAAAAGCCAGAAGTAATTTCTCAAGCTATCTTTTCTAGTCACCAGTATATGCTTGTAAGTTGGGAATGATATCTCATGTAAGAATCATTAATTTGTTCTCTTTCTGCATCATGGTAAACGGAAATCAGTCACTTTAATTTTTGGAGGTTTTTGTTTTAACCCTAAGTTATAATTTGGTTTTAAGGTGTAGTTTCTCATTGCATTTCATTTTTCCTTTCTGTCTATTAACTGATTACTTTTATTTTAATAGTGAATTTATGGCAGAAGAAAGTAATGAAAAATTTTGGCAGTTTTTGGAAACTGTACAAGAATTAGCAATTTATAAGCAAACAGGTAGGTGATGTGAATACTATAACTTAAAAAATTTGTATTTATGTGCATACATTAGATATGTTTATTGTTTTTAATGTTAAGGGTGAAGTGTAAATGCTTAATTGGGTTAGTAAATCTGAATATTAAGTTTGAAAAGATGTTTTAATGAAAATTATTCTAAGCATCCATTTCCAAAAAATAAAGGTTTAATACTTTATTATAAGAACTCTCACATAATTACCAGTGTTTGCAGATTGCATTATATCAAAGAGAACTAGAAATTGTTGAATTATGGCTTTCTTTTACCTAGATTTATTTGAAATAGTATTAGTTTTGCATCTAGTAGTGTTGTTTTTTGTTTTTTTGGGTTTTTTTGCCAAAATTCTTTTAAAGAGATTTTTTTAATACTTGCCCTTAACAAATCAGGTAAACTGTGTGTTTTCATTTCACTATCTAGAAGATGCAGTTAGTCATTCCTCCTTTTTAAATATATATGAATACATATTACATATCTGTATATATGCATATATCTTTAGAATGAACAAGTGTTTGTTAATATGTTTCTGAGAGAAGGTCAGTAGATTAAAGATACTGAAATGGGGTTTTAGCAGCAGAGGCTAAAAGGTTAATTATTAATTATTATAAAGAAAGGTTATTTTTCTGTCTCTACAGAGAATAGAATAAGTATTAACATGGAATCCCTCGAGGGGGATTTCTTTAGCCTTGTAGACATGGGGAGAACTTCTTAACTATGGAGATTAAATAGTTTAGAGACAACTTACTGTGGTGATTAGTTTGATTTTGTTCTTGAATGTAAATGTTACCGAAACAACAGTTTTGATTATTTTAAGTGTTCATTTACTGGACTCCATTTGGCTCAGGTGGCCTTGAAGTTGAGCAATTTTAGGATTTCATGAGATAGGTTAAAAAAAAATAGAGCAGACATGCCTTTCATGATATTTTAAACTGAAATGTTTTCAAAACAAGTAATTTGCTCTTTAAAAAAAAACTTTTACTGAAAAGCCTCATTATTTAATTATCATTATTTGAGTCATACTGTGCACTGCTGTAGATACTGGGAATACAAAGGTGAATAAATGTGATCAGTGCTCCCTGGGCCCCACAATACTGTGAAGGGGAAAGCGGAAGGGCCAGCTGTGCTCTAAGGTAGTAAGAGAGCTTCATGGGCCGCACTGACAAGGAAGTGCATAAAAAAGGGCACCTGGTCAGTACTTCAGAGAGAGCAGGACGGCCTTTCTCGTGGTGAGTGTTGGAGTTCAGTGTGGACGATAGCAGAGGGAGCCAGGTATAGGGAAGGCAGAAGAGCAGAGGAATTTTGACCACTTAAAGTCGACTTGCAAATTGATGGGAAACTGTTGTTGGTTGGCTTTGTATTTGTCCTGATAATTTTAGTTTTGGTATTTGTGATAAAAAAGGCTAGGTTAATATGTAAGGTTCTCACAGTTAAAAAAAAATCCACCAACTTTTGTGGCTCTCACCTAAAATCCTAAATGTAGCTTTCCCAAATCTTTAGTTCTTGGTACATACTTTATAGTCTCATTCAGTGCTATTCTCAAAAATTACTCTTACAAATTTTGAACTCTTTAGTTGCTTAGATGTGTCCACGTATTTTCCCTAAATGAAATGACATGTCTGGACAATCTGATGGCAGATGATTATTAACAAGTTGAAATATAAGCTCAGGAATACCTAAGCTCTACTTCAAGCATATAAAATAGGAGGTATGTACTTCAGGGTTGAACCTAAAAGAAATTCTATTAAATAAGAATTACTAACACTGAAAATAGAATTCCATTAAAATTATTTATAATGGCAAGGGTCAAATGCATATGCTGCATCATCACTGATACTGTTAGGTGTAGGAGAGGATGCTGTATAGGAGCAGTTAAATATGTCGACTGTCAGACTTACTGAATTTACTTCAAGATTATCCTAGAGGAAACATTTTAAATCCTCAGTTACGTGTAATTTTTTAGGTTGTTGAATCTCCATGAAACCCTGTAAATACTCTTTCCTGAAGAATAATTCTGGTGATCTACTTGCCTAAAAAAGTTGTAAATGTTGAAGATTTAACTTTGAACTCAGGTGCTAGTTTCATGCCATTTGGTGAGAACACTTTATATTATGTGTCAGCAAATTAAGACCATTTAAACATTGAATTGCCTGGTTTTTCTACCATTTTATATGGTTCTGCTATGGAGTTATGTAGTTATTGATGCTTCAAGATTAAGTGGCATGATATTAGCTAACCTATGAGTTTTGTGTGGTGAGTTAGAAATGTCAACCAAGGTTTACCTAATTCCAGAGTCCCTGTTTACTTTTACTTCCCCATGTGCTCCACATAGAAGAAATTCATTCTTAAAATCCTTGGAAGATTTTAATGGTTTTTACACAAGTAAAGTTGCTTACATATTTTAATGGAAAGATTTTTGGAAAATGTTATGACATTTCTAACTCAGTTGCTTATAACTGAGAACTGGGTTTGGATAGAAGGATGATTGCAGTTTGGATGTGTCACATTTGAAATGCTTATTGAATATCCAAGTGAAGATATTCTGTAAGCTGATATATGCGTGGGAGATTTAGGTGGTAAAAATCTAGGCTAAGGGGTAGGATTTGGGAGTTATCAGCACTAAGAGGGTAATTGAAGTTATAGGGAGGGGGTATAGAATGAGAAGAAAACAGGTCCCAATGACAGAACCCTGAAGAACATCAATGTTTAAGAACTAACCAAAGGAAGAACACACAATAGAGACTTAGGAGTACCCATAGAGGCAGGTGAAAACCTACAAAGTGTGATGTCCTGAAAGCCAGGGAATATTGAGTGGTAAGTGATGGATGTTATCAAATACTATAGACAGATCAAATATTAAGGTTTTAACAACAGAAAAATTATTGGTGATTTAGCTAGCAGTTTTACTGGTATAGTTATCAAAACTATGGTAGGGTGAGGTATGAGTCGAGGTTGGAAGCAGAGAAAGGTATTAAGTCCTTCAGGATGGACTGTGAAGCATGAAAAGATGCTCATCATCCCTCATTATCAGGAAAATACAAATCAAAACTACGATGAGTTGTCACCTCCAGTCAGAATGGCTAAAATTAATGACACAAGAAACAACAGGTGTTGGCGAGGATGTGGAGAAAGGGGAACCCTCCCACACTGTTGGTGGGAATGCAAGCTGGTTTAGCCCCTCTGGAAAACAGTATGGAGTTTCCTCAAAAAGTTAAAACTAGAACTACCCTATGACCCAGCAGTTGTACTATTGGATACTCACCCAAAGGATACAAAAATACCAATTTGAAGGGTTACATGCACCCCTATGTTTATAGCGGCACTATCAACAATAACCAAATTATGGAAAAAGCCCAAATGTCCATCAACTGATAATGGATAAAGAAGTAATGTGGTGTGTGTGTATACACACATACACACACACAGTGGAAAATTATTCAGCCATAAAAAAGAATGAAATCTTGACATTTTCAATGACCTGAATGGAGCTAAGTGAAATAAGTCAAAGAAAGACAAATACCATATGATTTCACTGTGTGGAATTAAGATACAAATGAACATGGGGTGGGGGAGGAGGAAAACCAAGAAACAGACTCTTGATTATAGAGAACACGCTGATGGTTACCAGAGGGGAGGTTGGTGGGGATTGGTTAAATGGGTGATGGGCATTAAGGAGGGCACTTGTGATGGGCACCGGCTATTGTATGTAAGTGTTGAATCACTAAATTCTACACCTGAAGGAAAAAAAAAAAAAGATTGTGAAGCAAATAAGATGAATTAGTAGCAGACTGGAGGCTGCTGCTTTTTTTCCCCCATGAAGGTGAGAGTGATTTATGTATATTAAATGCCAGTAGGCAAAAATCAAGTAAAACCTGAGGCTGAAGAAAATGGAAAGATACTGAAAGGGCAAAGTCCTTATTGGTAGGTTAGTGGGTGAGCCTGGATTGAGTTTTATTTTATTTTTATTTTGATCTAATTTATTTATAGAGAGCTCAAGTGAACAGGGGGAGAGGGAGAGAGAGAATCCCAGGCAGGTTCCACATCCAGTGCAGAGCCTCATGTGGGGCTTGGTCTCATGACCCTCAGATCATGACCTGAGCTGGAATCAAGAGTTGGATGTTTAACTGACTAAGCCACCCAGGTGCCCCTGAATTGAATTATTTTAAAACATCAGCTAAAATAGTTCAGTGCATCCATCTTGTGATTGAGGTGATCTTGCAAGTTAAGCCTAAATTATAGAACCTAAACCCCTGAACCCTACATCCATCTCTACATTAGAGACCTTAACAGTGACCGGTGACAAAATTTGATGTCTGTTGTCAGGCATGACTCATATTTGTTTCTGTTGACTCTATTTTCATGGATAACTGATCCCTTTTTGACTGATACAGTCTTAGGCTATTACACTAATTCTGGCTATTTTTTTGTTGGCCCTGTAGCTATTACATCTTTTTTAAGATCAGTTTTTAAGATGAAATCTCTTGTCTGATCTGTGCTTTTACTATTGAAGGTAAGTCTTACATACATTATTTTTTTATTCTGGAGGGAAACTCACCATAACTTCCTGAGAAATTATCTATAGTTTAAGAAGTAGGAGGGGGAAAAAAAAAAGTAGGAGGGAATGATGGGGCGCCTGGGTGGCTAAGTCGGTTAAGCATCTGCCTTCGGCTTAGGTCATGATCCCAGGGTCCTGGGATCAAGCCCTGCATCGGGCTCCCTGCTCTGCAGGAAGCCTGCTTCTCCCTCTCCCACTCCCCCTGCTTGTGTTCCCTCTCTCGCTGTGTCTCTCTCTGTTAAATAAATAAAATCTTAAAAAAAAAAAGTGAGCATACACCTATTCTATATAACTCTTTAAAATTACTGCATTAGGAATGTCTTACAGCCTAGATGGAAGAGACCTATACATTTCTTAAACATTAATTCCAGAAATGTATTGAAGACTGATTTGGTGTACCAGGAGCAGAAAGGTACAACTGAAAGCCTAGAAAAGATTCCTGCCTTCACAGCTTATAGCTTAATGGGAGGGACAGCATTAACAAATTTACAAATAATTTTTCATTAGTTTTGAGACTTGATCTAGAGATGGTATGGACCTGTCAGCGTGTATAACAGGATCTGGACTGGGAGTCAGGGAAAACTCTTTCCAAAACAAATGACTCTTAAGCTGAGGTTTGCTGAATAGGAGTTGGCTGAACATGCACTGCTTATTACCCTTCTGCATTTCGTACCAGGGGAGTGGCGTGTGAAGGCCCATTGGTAGCCTCTTCTCTCTGTGGGTATGGTCTCTTGGTCCCCTAGAGGCAGTAACGAGATAACTAGTGATCCTCATCACCATCTGATTTGGGTCACCACTATTCTTAGTTTTCATCTTTGTGTTCTTAAGTATATATGAGCTTCTACTGCTTGCTTTGTTGGCTTCAGTGATATTCTTTTATTCCCAGCTAACATTTATGGGGAATCACCGAGCTTACTTTACTTTTCACTTAATTTCCCCTTTGTTGCAGGTTAGTCAGTGGTATGCTTTTCTGCATCACTGGGGCGTGCAGCATTTACATGTCTTCTGTAAATCTCAGCTACTTCATTTGGTCTTGTTTCCATAGTTAAGTATATTCAGAGCTCACCATCAAACTTTATGCTATAGTTCTTCCAGTTATTTCTTGGTTAGGTAAAGCTTGCTCCCTAGTTGATGCCTCATGAACAACTCCTAGGAATAATGGCCTTGAGTTCCTCACATACAGGACTGTGTATGCATGAATTATATACTTCAGATTTTTAACTTTAGAGTCCCTTAGTTTTACTAGAAAATACTGCAGTGCTAACCATTCTGAGTCTTCATTCTTAGATATGTAGACTCACTGTTCCTTTTAATTCTGGAGAGTTCTCTGTTCATTCTCTTCTATTTTCATTTTCTGCATTAGGGATACAATTATACATATCGTAGATCCCCTTTGCCGGACTTCTGGATCTGTCATTTACTTTTAAATCTTTTTCATCTTCTCCTATTCTTTTTATTTCTGTTTCACTTTCTTCACATCTTCCCTGCATATTCTCTATTTCTGTTTTCCCTGATTCTTTTTACTTTTGTGTTACCTCAGTTTAGTCTATATTTTCTGGTATACTTTCTTGTTCTCTCCTTAGTTCTTTCAGAATGGTTTGCATATCCCCCTGTTTTTTAGTTCTCTCATTCTTGAGCTTTTTATCAAGAACTGTAAAGGGGCTGGAGTTGTTGTTTTTATCCTACTTGCAAGCTAAAAACTTAGCTTCCCACAGTTTCAAGGATCAAACATAAAACATGAGACATGAGAGTCCTGGATAGAACTTGAAAGACTTTCTAACTGACCAAGGGAAATCTCCCAAGTGGACTACAGCTCTCTCTTCTCAGCCATGACCCGTTACAGTAACTTTTGAGGCTTTTTACTGTCCTGTTTGAAAGGATCTAAGGTTGGCATGATAGACTGTAGGAATTGTTGAATCGTAAGTTGGTTGTAATTCTGCATTATGTACTCCGTCCTCTCCTCTGCCAGGCGATCCGAAGTTCTAATGACTTTCCGGCCTTCTGTCTATAGTGGTAACAGATTTCCTTCCTTTTTCACTTCGTGTAGGTATGCATGTCCGTAGCTCTTGTCTGAAGGTCAAACTGTCCTAATCCAAAATAGGTCTTTGTACTTGTCACCATGGGTTGGACTTGAAGCTGACAGAACCACTGGTGGGGAAGTCCACTCGCATGAAGGGAGTTAACAACTAAGACCTCATTTGGGTAAATGCGTTTGAAGCTACTGCCCAGTTCTTGATCTGTAACCTCTTCCTTATTTTCTTTTCAATAATAGGCAACAAAGTGAAGGACCATTGATTGTCTGACCATACAATTTTATCAGTATGTTCACTATCAATTTATAAGGACTTCCTTCAAATTCTCTCAATTGACCCATGAGGCTGGGTCTTTTCTCCTCCAAAAATCTGTGTATCTGTCAGCATTCCATCTCTGTTGTCAGATCTGTCAAGTACTGTGAAGGATCTCAGATTTTTACCATTTCCAAGCTAACAGATTAGTTTCATGGATGCTCACAGAAGACCTGAAACCCCTGGATGAGAGATGGAGGACTTTATTACTCAAAGAAAATGCAGCACCCACCATGCCCACATATCTGTGCTGGTTCCCTGAGCCCCGAGTCCCACAGGGCCCCATAGAGGGCCAGATGACACCTGAATGAATGGGTTGTAGTAAGGAGAGGAGCCAAGGGTCAAGAGCCCAGCACCTTTTGAACAAGTAGTAGACACTGTAGCAGTCAGCAAACGGTCCAGTCTCCCCCAGCACCCCCAAAGTTTCTCCTTCCATGCAGCACCCTCCCCCCCACCCCCCACAGGAGCGTGTCTATAGTTACACATCCCTTTCGTCCTCCCTTTTCACATCCAGGAACTGTGATCTGTGGGTGAGGTAAAGATCTGAGTCTACTTTAACTCTGCTCTTTTAATGGAAGTTTCTTCTGTCAGTTGGTAACTTAGTACCAGGGAGTAAAAGAGCGAGGAAATGAGCAGAGAATGTCCAGGGGCAGGCTTCCGGGGGCCAGCTTCCAGGGCCTATGTCAGCTCGCTCCAGAGCTGTTGTGCTGTTACCCTGCCACCTCTGGCTGGCACAGGGACAACAGTGCAGGTGATATTACACCCCAGGTGGTGCCGACAAGAGGAAAGGGCAAAAATAGATGGTTCTTTCCCTGCTTACCCCATGAGTGTCACCAGGCCCTCTTCAACTCTTGGCTTCCATTCTGCGGTCCCTCTCCCAGCCACATGATCTCCATCTCCCCAGGGGTGTCCAGGAGTTCTTACACTCTAGGATTCATCCTCTTTGGTTGTTCAGGACCTTTGCAGATGGGTTTAGAGGAGGGAAACAGCAGTTCAGGTTATTTGTCGTATACAAGAAGACGTTTCTCGTATGCTTTAAGGTCTGCTTCAAATTCTGTCTTCTAAAGCATTCTGGACACACTAATTGCTTTTGGCTATGTGTACTAAATCTGAGTAGAATTTATATGTGTCATTTAAAATTTAAGTCATATTTTTTTTTGTGCTGTTCTTAGTCTCCTTTTAAATTGTAGGTAGGCCCTGCATCTTATCCTTGTATTATAATCCCACGGCCTTTGAGTGAATTAATCTGATATGCTGGCATCTTCCAAATAGATTTTAATGGCAGGATTATTTTCACCTGGACTCCTGTCACTTGATTGTACTTCACTGGAATATCCAAATGAAGTTAGTAAGCCAGATCTTGATTTTCCATTTTTCTCCAACACCACCCATAACCAAAGTTAAAATTTGAGGATATTAAGTTAGCTTTACAGTAGAGTTGTGCCAATGTGTTGAAAATGAAAATAACATCCTTTTCTCTTGAATTTTTTTTAATAGAATCAGCTTATTCTCATTACAACTTAATCCTGAAGAAAGCTGGACAATTCTTAGACAATTTACATATCAATCTCTTAAAGTTTGCTTTCTCTATAAGGGCATACTCACCAACTATTCAGATGTTTCAACAGGTATGTAAAAGTAGTTCCTGCTTGTGCGCTTGCACGTGCTCTGTCTCGCTCACTCGCTTTCTCTCTGACAAAATCTTTGGGGAAAAAAAACCCTATAGACTTATACCTGCTTCCATAGCCTGTCATTGATTGTATTATTGTTAATCGATTATAATTGAATACATTATATAATTTTATAGTTATTTGGAATAAGGAAATTATGAGAACAGATGATTATTGAAATTAACTATAATTAAAATTTTAATTTGAAGGCATTTTTTTCTTTTTTAATGGCAATTTTCAATGACTTTGAAGCATGTCCCTACTATAAAGTTGAGTTTGTTCAAGTATTTGATTCTGCCTGCGTATAGATATTTTTTACTTTAATTAGAGCAATAGCTTAATAGTAGTTGATGAGTTATTTTAATCAAAGGAATATGTGAGTTTTAAAGATCATGTTGTAATTATCAACTACTGTAGCTAAATATAATCTTTGAAATCTTAGATTGCAGCTGATGAGCCCCCGCCAGATGGCTGTGATGCATTTGTGGTTATCCATAAAAAACACACCTGTAAAATTAATGAACTTAAAAAGCTGCTGAAGAAGGCTACTTCAAGGTAAGTTCATGATAACCTATAGTGAAAGACATGGTTTATAAAAAGAGATGAGGGTTGAAATAGCAGAAATTTCTTATAATAAAAATTTTTAATAATGAAG
Source organism: Eumetopias jubatus (assembly GCF_037043125.1). Lineage (NCBI taxonomy): Eukaryota > Metazoa > Chordata > Mammalia > Carnivora > Otariidae > Eumetopias > Eumetopias jubatus. The sequence goes on along the minus strand of NW_028274809.1, from coordinate 179,976,506 downwards.
ATATTGCTTCTTAATGTACTCTGTATTGAAAAACTGAATCTCTCTGAGCTGGTAGTTCAAGTCCTTTTCTAAAATATGCAAGTATTTTCAATATTTTATCTCATTAGCTTTTGATTTTAGAATATAAATTATAACAAAATACCATAAAATACATTAAATATGTTTTATATAATCATAGATTGTTTTTTCAAATAAGCAAAACTGCATTTATTTGGACTCTGTCTCTTTAAATATAAACTGAATGTATAACTTGGGAATAAAAAATTAATAATACAGTAATACAGAGTACAGAGTTGCTTTGTTATAATTTATTATTAAAAACTTTACTTCTTCCAAGTATTTAATACAAATGGATATGGATGGGCAGTCAAAAGGAAATTATTAATTTATTAGTACCAGTATATGTTTTACTGTCTGATTTATTTATACTTTAGAAAGTTTTAAAGTTGTTTCTCTAATTTTGAAAGAGTGCTTTATGTATTAAACAGTAATATATACTTAGTAATTCGTATCAGTACTTTCTTTGTTGTAAACCTTTTAAAATATTTTCTTGCATTTTATATTATTTTTAATATACAGAAGACTCTAATTTTATGTAGCCCAAATTTTCTTTTATGTGTGTGTTCTTATACTTAGTTTTTTCCCCAAACCTGAGAGATCTTAACTATTATTTTCCAGTAGTTTTCCTAAAGTTTTTCCTTTCATTTTACTGTAAACTTTTAATCCATGTTAAGTTATTGTTATCAAAGGTAAGGATCCAGTCAGATCGTTTTCCCTTCAGGTGACTGGTTGACTATATATTCATCATATTATGTTACGCTCTATTTCATAGCTGTCCTGTACATTAACTGTTTCTTGTAGCAGTGCCATGCTATTTTAGTATTTATTGTTTTATAATATATTCTGATATCTCACAGTACAATTTCATTGCTGCTTTATTTCCTCCAAATTGTTTTAGCTCTTTGAGGTTATTGATGCTTTCAAATTAACATTAGAGTCCTTTTTCTCCTGCCAAATTGCCTCTCTAGAAAGCCTCGGTAGGATTTTAATTAGAATTACATTAAACCTGTTGATTAAGAACAATTTAAGTCTTTATTATATTGAATGTCTCAACAGATGACATGGTATGTCTTCTGTTTATACCTTCTTTTTTTGTTCATACCTTTTAAAATGTTAAAGTTTTGTAATCTTATGTTTTTAAAATTAGAAATAAGTTACCAATTTATTGAGATGAATACAAAGTTTTTTTCATTGGACATACTGTGTATTATGGTAATGTATATTAAAATATTGTACCATCTTTGCATTTGTTAATGGTGTGGGATATCTTAATTTCTGTTAAATTAAGATTGCCTATGTTTTAAGATTCATGCTTCTATTTTAATAGATGAGATTAGCTATTATAAATGCTATCTTTTTAAAACTGTCATTTTAGCTTCATATAGTGAATTAGGCAACCATGTTATTTCTGTAAATTCTGTTCTTGTACATATATATGTCATAGAAAAGTATATCATAGAAATTATCAATTCCTTTTTTTAAATACAGCAATTTATTTCTCAAAGGAGTCTGAATTGGGTGTTTTAATACTTTTATGCAAGTTTTAGATTCATTAAGCTTCTGTGAAAAATACCCTCTGCTGTGTTTTAGGGGTGTCTGCATTGAACTTTTATTAAGTATAGTTGATATACAACGTTATATTCATTTCAAGTGCACAACATAGTAATTCAACAATTCTTTCTGCAGTGCTCGCCATGGTAAGTGTGGTTATCCTCTGTCACCATACAACATTATTACAGTATTATTGGCTTTATTCTTTATGCTGTACTTTTTTTTTTTTTAATCTCTGTGACTTATTTTATAACGAGAAGTCTGTACCTCCTTAATCCCCTTCACCTATTTTGCCCATCCCCTGCCCTTCTCTGGGAACCACCAGTTTGTTATCTGTATTTATCAGTTTTTTTTTTATTCATTTATTTTGCTTTTTAGATTTCACATATAAGTGAAATCATATGACATTTGTCTTTCTTTCTCTTATTTCACTTAACATAACACCCCCTAGATCCATCCATGTCGTCACAAATGGCAAGATCTTCAATTCCTTTATAGCTTTTTTCCCCTGTATAGCGTTAATAGACTAACTGTGAAATTGTCAGCCCTTGTGCATTTTTTTTCTTTTCCTAGTGCATTTTTAAAACAATTTTGATGACACTTAAAATTATTAATTTTTGATGTCTGACTTTATAATTTTCTTAAATATTGAATATTTAAGTATTAAATATAAAATTAAGATTAAAAGGAGGTTAACATCAAGCTTTTGGGAGAGGCCATCTGCAGTGGACCCTGTGAGCCTTGCATGTTCTTGGTCTGATGAATAGAAAGTGGAAGACCCTGACTGCTCTTTACCTGAGACCTTTCTCAGGGTTGTGTTTGTATCAGGCAACCTAGAGGAATGAGGTGATTTTTCCCTTTGGAAAGAAGAGCAGGCTTGTTTACTGCTTGCTATAAAACAGTGGTTCCCCAAGTATAGTGTTCCTCAGCTACAAGGTATACCCACTATTTATGTAGTATCCATTTAGGTCCATATTTTGCCCATCCCACCCCCACCACCAGGAAATGATAAAAACCTAACTTTATGTTTTGTACGTAGGGTAAAGTCAAACCTTAGATCTTTAACAGTTCTTGACAGTTTTAGAAACAAGGGTGAGATGTTGACGGACACATGGCTTTCCGGAAGAGGAAGAACAAGGGCCACGTGGTTGGAGGAAAACAAAAACTCAACACTTAAAACTTTTCCCTACTGCTCTCCTCTCTCTCCCCCTGCCATTTTGTACTCTCTGCTCCTGGCTGGGTGAGAGCAGTTTTCTGATAACCCAGTCAAAGGTCCTTGATATATGTTCCTACAGGAAAAGGCACCCAAACTCAACTGATGGCGTTTGGAAGGTGTTCCTGATGGGCAAGGGTTTAAAATGATCTCTAGACCAATTCGATGAAGTTTTATTATTTTGGCTTCCCTGACTGAATTACGTTTGGCACGGATACTATTTCTGTTTATACTGTGAATGCTGTGAATGCTCACGAAGTCTCCGGGGAGACTGCCACATGTCCCATCTGTTCCCAGGTGAACAGCGTAGAATCTCAGGAGGAGAAAGTTGGGCCAGAATCCCATCCCAACTTTAGTTACAGTCTGAGTGGCGGCTGGAATACCCAGAGGCAGTTTCGAGTACAACAGTGCCACCTGCGTGACTCGGACATCAAGTATACTCCTTTTTAAAAACACAGCTTGTAGGGGCTCTTCAGCTCTTACTGAAACTGACGGCCTAACCCAGGGAAGCCTTGTGACTCTAACATTTGATGTTTTACATTTTGGCATAGGTCAAATAGGATTCAATGACTAACAAGACAGAGGGACCCAACAAGTGTCTCTGGTCAATTGAAAATGGTATATTCAAGTGCATAGTTGTTTTGCCTTATCATGATCTTAGATTGACATGGAAAAGTGGTAGCTACCCTTTGGGACAAACCCTGCGCCCTATTCCACTACCTCAGGTAAAGTTTCTGGCTCATTGGGGCCCTCAGTCCACAGTGGTTTCCCTTAATGCCTGGGCTGCGTTACTGTTACGTTCAGCTAAGTTAAAGCTGGTGGTATCTTCAGGGTCCTGTTACTGCTCAGTCGGGCCACAGCTGTGTAACACCGAAGGCAGATGTGGTCACTGCAGTCAGCGGGCAAAATTCAAGGCAGTGCTCCTATTCGTGCCTAGTCTCTGACGCCTTGGTGAAAGTTGGTACATTTACGCTGACTCTCGGACTGTTGCCAGTGGCCTGCTGCCCGTCTGGTCGGCCACTTGGAAGACCACCAGCTGGCAGAGTAAAGGCACACTCTTTGGGGCTGTACGCTGTGGACATAAATTGCGGCCGCCCATCTGCCAGTCTGTTATTTCTGTAAATGTACACAGCGTTAGGCCCATTCTTTTAGTCTGAAGTCAAGCTGCTTACCACTTAAAACCTAATCCCTTGCTACTTCAAACACAAGAACTTTCTAGCCAAAAAAAAAGGTAGAATCATTTGTCTCTTCCCTACCTCCTGTTTAAAGATCTGTGCTCTGGATCTGCCCTAAAACTTGACAGATATTATATATGTAAATATGTGATTATTTGGGAGAATGTGACTGTAGTCATCGCCATCCTAAATTAGTATTACTTGCTCCCCCGCCCCCAACAAGGAAATAAAACTATTAAGGAATATTTTTTTGGAAATTGGGATGGTGAAAATACCACATAGAAAAGAAAGACAGCTTTGATGCCCTACATGTGTTAGGATTTTAAAAAAAGGAAGGGAAAAGAAAATAATACGAACGTAAAGGGTAATAGAATTGTTCTTTTCTGTTCTAATCAGTAATTTCTTTAAAGAAAAAAAACTAAAAATCTAACCTGGAAAACATGAAAAAAAATAAAAACTGAAGAAAATTTAGGAACGAGGAACATCTGTAGAGGGAAAAAATTAAAATATTTGTTACTGTAAATATATATGCAAATACATAAGTTATTTGCTTACAAAAGAAAAAAAAAACCACTATGGACAAATATCCATAGGTTATAAACCAAGGATTATGTGCCTAAAGTTCACAAAAGGAAAAAAAAAAAGTATTAACCTAAATACTATATATAGCTTCTCTCAGGCTGGGGAATTGATTTTGTCCTACCTACAAGCTAATAAGCTTGCCTTTGTTTCATGGATTCTGGCAGAAGACAAGAGGCTCTGGGGTCAGAAGCAAAGAACGATACTCTTTGTGGCCACGAGCAGTGTGAGCGTTAGCCTGCTTGCACTAGTTCCTATGGCTCTGCATTCCCCAGGCATGAAAGTGGGCCCACAAGAATACTACACGAGCAGTTGGGATTGCATCACAGCTGGGGGACATGGAGCCTGGGGACCCTAGGACTTGTAACAAGTAGTAAGCAACCTGCTGTTTGTGCCAGAGGGACACCTTAACATACCCCTCAAAATCTCTTGCTGCAAACCCTGAGAAATGGCCTATCATAGTCTTTTTTTTTTTTTTTTTTTTTAAGATTTTATCTATTTGACAGGGAGAGAGAGAGAGAACACAAGCAGGGGGAGCAGCAGAGGGAGAGGGAGAAGCAGGCTCTCAGCCGAGCAGGGAGCCGGATGGGGGGCTCGATCCCAGGACCCCGGGATCACAACCCGAGCCGAAGGCAGACGCTTAACGGACTGAGCCACCCAGGTGCCCCTGGCCTATCATAGTCTTGATGTCCCCAGAAAAACAGTCAGTGGCTCTGGCAGAAGGCCTCTCCCAATAGCCCATCCCTGGGCCTGACAAATTCTTGACCAAACTCAAAATTTCTGTGACTGTGCTCCTCATCAGCCATTCTGCTGTCTCAGGAAGCCTTTAATGACGGCTACTCTCAACAGGACTCCAAGCAGCAGGATGAGCTCCATCTGCAGGATTAGCCTCGACCGTGCCCACAGGGTCCCAGATTCAGCCGACTGTGAATAAGTCCTAGGGGGACGAGTATGTCCTATGTCAGACAGATGGGTTGTAGTCGGACGTCAGTCTGTTATCCCTTAAAATCTGTACAGGGGAGCTTATACCTACCTGATCTTTGCTGTCACTGTAGATATTCCCTGGGGACAATAAACAGGCCCAAAATGTAAGCCCTGTCCCCAGTGGAAAGCATTCTGTGCCTGCTTTCCCCAAATACAGACGGAAACCCCGAAAGTGGCACATGGCACTCCAGTTCCAAAACTGTTTCACTCGCACCTGGTAGCTGCAGTCCCCGTCTTCATGCCGCCTCACCTGAGGCTGCTCCCGGCCCAGAAGTACGCAAGTTTGCATCATCAAGATGAAGGTGTGCCAGTCTGCATATTTATATGTGAATTTGGAGGGGGGGGGGGTCTACACTCAGGAGACCTTTGTCTCTGGAAAATCTATCCCCTTTCTTGTAATTGTTCCTTTTATTTTCCACTTAAAGATTTATCTACTAGCATTGTTTCATTAGCCTTCCCGATTACTAGCAATAATAAATTATTTGAAAACATCTTCTTTCAGACAATATTAAAATGTAAGATATCCTGTATAAATTCTGAAATGTACTTCTGCAGTACTGATTTGATAAAAATCAGTAATTTTAATAATCCATTTGACTTAGTGCCATTTAAGTTCCAAGGTATCAATTAAAATTAATGAAATGATTTTATTTTTTTAAAGATTTTATTTATTTATTTGACAGACCGAGCGAGAGAGGAAACACAAGCAGGGGGAGTGGGAGAGGGAGAAGCCAGCTTCCCGCTGAGCAGGGAGCCCGATGCGGGGCTCGATCCCAGGACCCTGGATCATGACCTGAGCCGAAGGCAGATGCTTAATGACTGCACCACTGAAATGATTTTAATAATTTCATCTGGTTTGATTCCTTTTTACTTTTTAAATGAAGTATGCTTTCAGCATTCTTTAGTGTTTATTAATAGGATCCTATGAAGAATGGCGACTAATTCTATTTCTCTTGTTTTGCACATTCTTGTCTCTTCACCTGTTGCAGAAGAGATTAATTGTGAACTCAGCTCTTACTTGGGGCTGATAAAATTTTGTTTGTTTCATGTTTCAAATATCCAAACATTGACAGTAATATTTTTAAAATCTTATCTTATGTTAAATTAATGAAAGTGGATGATAGGGCACCTGGGTGGCTCAGTCAGTTAAGCATCTGCCTTCGGCTCAGGTCATGATCCCAGGGTCCTGGGATCAAGCCCCGCATCGGGCTCCCTGCTCAGTGAGGAGTCTGCTTCTCCCTCTCCCACTGCCACCATCCCCCTCCCTGCTCATACTCTCTCTCTCAAAATCTTAAAAAAAAAAAAAAAAAATGTAAAATTTCAAAAGAAATTTATTAAAGTAAGATGGGTGAGTGTGCATACTTACTATGACAGCCAAACCATAAATCACTGTAAAGGTACTTAAACTCATGTAATCTTATAAACCTGAAACAAACACAGTATTCCATGTTACTGTCCAGAAATAAAACACATTTGAAGCCAAGTAATTAGTGGAAGTTTTCATTATTCTGTTAGAAGTATTGAGCACTTGAGTGATTTTGATTTAAAGTAAGTCAATAACCAGGAACAACAGTAATTTAGCCAGGGTGCCTGGGTGGCTCAGTCATTAAGCGTCTGCCTTTAGCTCAGGTCATGATCCCAGGGTCCTGGGATCGAGCCCCGCATCGGGCTCCCTGCTCCGCGGAAAGTCTGCTTCTCCCTCTCCCACTTCCCTCTGCTTGTGTTCCCTCTCTCGCTGTGTCTCTCTCTGTCAAATAAATAAAGTGTAAAAAAAAAAAGTAGTTTAGCCAGTTTTTAAATGTAATAGTTAACTTATTTCATTGGTAAGCCTTGTTCTGTAATTAAAATAGAAATTTGAATTTCTCTCTTAGAAGATATAATTTATACATGTACAATTTCCCAGCCATATCAGAAAACTGAAAAATTAGTTATGTTATTTACCATAGTTTATTGTAGAAAGTCTAAGTTTATCATGAATATTCTAGAAATGTTTCTCTAAAATAACAGTGGTTATCACCAAACCATTTTATCGTTCCTATTTAGCTCAAATAAGTAATAGAATATTATTTTTGAATTTTTCATATTTAAAATCCTACTTCTTGATAAAAAAGATTCCATTTCATTTTAAACTTTATGAGAATTTTTTTTCCTTACCTTGTGCAGGTTAAATTAACTACTGTGGGAGAATTAAAAAAATGTAAAGAAAATATGCCTACAAAGTAACTTACACATAAAACAATATAATAAACATAATAAGATAGACTGTAATATAAACATGCTGTAAAATTTTATGGTTATGTCAGTAAGTAAAAAAGAATCCTATACACATCTAGTATATGAAACCCGAGGGGTTCAGTAGAAAGTGAACTAACAATTCAGTATGTTCATCTGAGTGTAGAATTTGTCCCTTTAATTTTTTAATGAATTTTATGTTAATTTACACCAAAAGGACATGTTCCCGATGCATTAAGTTTAAACATTAAAAATTAAAACAATACAATGCATGCATACATCAAATTATAGGATTCTTTTTTACTCCAGACTTTCAGAACTTCTCCCCAGAGTCAACCAATGCTATCAAGTTCTTGTGTATCCTTTTGGAAATAAGGTATATATAGTCATAATTACATAGATAAATACCCCCTACTTTTCATCATTTAAAAAAAAATACTTATTTGAGAGAGAGAGAGGGGGTGAGGGCCAGAGGGAGAAGCAGATCCCCACCCCACCCCCAGCAATGAGCCTGATGTGGGACTTGATCCTGGGACTCTGGGATCATGACCTGAGCCGAAGGCAGATGCTTAAGCGACTGAGCCACGCAGGCACCCTCCCTACTTTGATCATTAATGGTGGTCTACCATCCAACATTTTATTCCTTTTTTCCTTGACAGTACTCGTGATCAATAGTTAAAATAAGGGGAGGTTTGCAAGAATGAGAGAAGAATGATTCTTGAACATCAAGCATGTGCTTTATGCTCTGCTAGGCGATTTGCAAGTCATTTTGGTAAATCTTTAGGACACTCCTACCAGGTAGTGAGAATACCTTCTCTTGAACAGAAAAAGGAATAGGCCCAAGAGAGATCAAATCACTGGCTCAGAGTCACATAGCTAGTAAGTAAATAAACTAGAACTTGAATCCAATTCTGCCTACTTTCAAACCCCACAGTCTTTTCACGAGTATGCTGTAGTGTTATTCATGTCCCTGTCCCTCTCGCCTTTTTTTCATATTTGTTATTTAAAGATAGTAAATGATTAAAAGGTTGTAGATATCTGAATTCACTAAATAAAATTTATTTCTCAACACCTTTGTTATTATTAACTTTGTTATCTCGTTTTTCTTTCTACCTATGTAAATTGTTAAAAGATGTGGGTCTAGGATTCCATAGACAGGAGTTGAAATCCTGGCTTTGTTTGATCTTGTCCTGGATATTTAACTTGTCTGAGCTTCAGGAACCTTAAAAGTTTAAATGATGGTAACTATCTAAAGGAATTGTTGGGAAAAGAGACTGTACTGATATGTATAAAGAATCTAGCACAGTGCCTGGCAAATAAGAAGGTATCAAAGTTTACAATAGGGCCAGACCATAGGACTTCTCTGGTTCTTTGATTATCCTTGAGGATTTCATGAGTTGTTCATATTAAGTACTGATAATCTTTGTATGATAGCATGCTTTTGTTTTTTAATTATTTGGAACCCATTTTCAGGAAATGTGAGCTATGAAAAATTAGACCTTTCCAAATTGAAGAAAAAAATTTTTCATTGAAAAATATATTGCCATTATATGTTATTTAAAGATAATAAACCTTGTTCATTAAAAATATTTGTAATATACAATTTTGGGTTAACCAGATTTCTGTCTTGAATAGAAGTCATTTTCTATTGATTCCCTCAGATTTCATATACTAAATGTGGATTCTTACTCACTGACATATAGCTATAAAATTTTCAGTGTTACATTCTTAGATGTTATATTGTTTTGTGTGTAAGGAAAGTTATTTTGTAGGTATGTTGTCTTTACATTTTTCAATTCTCCCACAGAAATTACTACGTTAACCTGTACACAGGATGAAAATTCACCACAGGAAGTTCAAACTCTTTTTCTGTGATCATATATATAAAAATATATATACATGGATGTGTGTATATGTATATATATGTACGTATATGTGTATATACATGTGTGTATGTATGTGTATTTTTTTTTCCTGTAAGTTGTTTGGTAAGTAGAAATTCTAAAAGGTCATGGTATTTTTTCAGTATGTTCTTCGAGCTCTTTAAAAGTTTGTGTTTTGCAGCAGCCATCTGGCTCCGTCAGCAGAGCATGCAACTCTTGATCTTGGGGTTGTGAGTTTGAGCCCCACGTTTTGTGTAGAGATTACTTAAAATCTTTATAAATAAATAAATGTTTGTGTTTTGTTTCCATTTTAGGCCCAGACCTTATCTGTTTAAAGACGATCATAAATTTCCTACAAACAAAGAGAACTTACCGGTGACCATACTCTATGCTGAAATTGGTACCAGAGCATTTAGTAAATTTCACAAAGTATTGTCCAATAAAGCTCAAAATGGGGAAATTCTGTATGTTCTTCGGCATTATATTCAGGTATGGTTTTATCCAAGATTATTTGGTCTATAAAAATTATGTTTGATAATTTCCTTACTGGGTTTTACATAATTTCCACCTGAACAATTATTTGAAGATTTTTTTAAATTAACACACCTATCAAATGTGAATTTTATGTGGAAAAATATATGGGGATTCTGTATATTGTTGATATTCCTTTCTCTTCAGGCTCCTTTCTTCTTAAATCTGAAACAGATTTAAAACTTGGATAAAAAAAACCCATATGTATATAATATTTGCTAGGATTCATAAATATAGTTTGTTTTTTGAGAGAGAGGGAGAGAGTGTGAGCATGGGCGAAAAGGAGTAAAGGCAGAGGGAGAGAGAATCTTAAGCAGACGCCATGCTCAGCACAGAGCCTGACGTCATGACCAAAGCTGAAATGGAGAGTCAGATGATTAGCCAACTGAGCCATCCAGGCACCCCTTTAAATACAATTATTATTATTTTTAAAGATTTTATTAGAGAGAGAGAGAGATAGCAAGAGAGAGCATGAGCAGGGAGGAAAGTGAGAAGCAGGCTCCCTGCTGAGCAGAGAGCCTGATGCGGGGCTCCATCCCAGGACCCCCGGATCATGACCTGAGCCCAAGGCAGACGCTTAAGTGAGCTGCCCAGGCGCCCCATAAATACAATTATTTGTAATGAAAATGTATTCTGATGAGGAAATCTAATTTAATTGATAGACTCATAGTATATATTAGTTCAAAGTGTGAAGCATGGTATAGGAATGCTGTTAACTATTTCTTAGACAGCTGAGTACAGTTTTATTGAAGTTTCTGATCAACTATGGTGTGTTCCCACTCTCGCAACCTCTCATTGCTGTCACACTCTTGCTATAGTATTCTGGTTTAGTGATTCGAGGACCCATTGCCGTATCTCGTTTTATTTCTTTCGTACCTGCACACCATTCCTCCCACCCCATGCAACCAAACTCACACAAACTAGAATGACCATTAGAGAAGCACTTTGCTTTTTTTTTTTTTTAAGATTTTTTAAATTTATTTGACAGAGGGAGTGAGAGAGGGAACACAAGCAGGGGGAGTGGGAGAGGGAGAAGCAGGCTTCCTGCGGAGCAGGGAGCCCGATGCAGGACTCGATCCCAGGACCCTGGGATCATGACCTGAGCCAAAGGCAGATGCTTAACGACTGAGCCACCCAGGTGCCCCGCACTTTGCTTATTTTACCACTATATTCCCAACATGGAAAGAGTGTTTTATTTTGAAATATTAGTGATTTGCGTATTAATGTTTAAGATAATAAAGCATCACAGATATACTTGCTAATTGCCTATCCATATTCTTTACCTGTTTTTATATTGGATTATTTGGGCTTCTCTTTTTCTTATCTGTAGATTTTAAAAAATATGTTTTGAATACTAATCTTTTCTTCTATACTTTGCAAACATCTTCCATAGTATTTCTGGTCTTCTGGTATTAAAACAAATTATGACATCTTTGGTTCAGTGCAAGTAATAATTGTGATGTCAGATTTATCCAACTTCAGTGGTTCGCTTCACGACATCATAAGGACAATCTCCTGTAGTTTCTTGTGAGAATGAAAATGCTATTTTTTAAGTTTTGATTTTTAATTCATCTGGAATGTATTTGAATATGCTGCAAGGTAGAGATACAATTCTAGTTTTTCCATATGGAAAATTATTGGTCCCCACATAATTTATTGAACAGTTATTCTAAGCCATCATATACCAAGTTTTCATATAGGCATTGTTTTTAGACTCTATTCTGTTCCAATGATATAGATGTCTGTTCTACACAAATATATTTTAATTGCAAAGCTTTAAAATCTAAAGCAATCTTGACAAAGGACAAAGCTAGAGGCATCATGCCTCCTGATTTCAAACTGTGTTACAAAGCTGTAGTAATAAAACAGTGTGGTATTGGCATAAAAATATATGGATCAGTGGAACGGAGAGCCAAGAAATAAACCCATGCATATATGGTCAACTAATATTCAACAAGGGAGCCAAGCATACTCATTTAAATGGTGCTGGAGAAATTGGATAAGTACATGCAAAAGAATGGAACTAGCCCCCCTATCTTACAATAGTCACAAAAATTAACTTGGATTAAAGATTTAAACATAAAATATGGAACCATGAAACTCCTAGAAGAAAACCTAAGGAAAAAGCCCCTTGGACAATGGTCTTGGCAGTGATTTTTTTGGATTTGACACCAAAAGCAAAGACAACAAAGGCAAAAATAAAGTGCAATAAAATCAAAAATAAAAGGAAAAAATAAAGTAGGACTACAACAAACTAAAAAGCCTCTGCACAGCAAAGGAAACCATTAACAAAATCAAAGGCGGTGTATGGAATGGGAGAAACTATTTGTAAATCATATATCTGATAAGGGGTTAATATCTGAAATATATAAGGACCTCATACAACTCAATAGTAAAAAAAACAAAACAGTCTGATGAAAAAAATGGGCAAAGGATCTGAATAGATATTCTTCCAAAGGAGACATACAAATGACCAGCATGTACATAAAAAGGCATTCAGCATCACTAACCAGGAAACATAAATAGAAACTACAATGAGATACCACCTCACACTTGTTAGAATTACTGTTATCAAAAAGACAAGGGTGAGAGGATGTGGAGAAAAGGGAATATTTTTGCACTGTTGATGAGAGTGTAAATTGCTACAGCCACTACGGAAAGCGGTATGGAGGTTCCTCACAAATTTTTAAAAAGAACCACCATATGATCCTATATTTCTGCTTCTAGGTGTATATCCAAAGGAAACAAAACACTAACTTGAAAAGATATCTGTCGTCCCATGTTCGTTGCAGCATTACCTACCATATTGAAGACATGGGAACAACCCCTGTGTTCAGCAGTGGATGAATGGATAAAGAAAATGTGGTGTATGTATACAGTGGAATAATATTCATCCTTAAAAAGGAAAGAAATCCTGCCATTTGTGACAAAATGGATGGAGCTTTGAGGGCATTATGTTAATTGAAATAGATAGAGAAAGACAAATACTGTAATGATGTCACTTACATGTGGAACCTAAAAAAAACAGACTCTAGAAAACGGGAGGTGGTGATAATGGGTGAAGGTGGTTTGGAAAGTACAGACTTCCAGTTATAAATTCTGGGGCGACTATACTTAATATTGTTTTTGAACGTTGCTAAGAGAATAGATCTTAAGAGTACTTATCACAAGAAAAAATACTGAGGTATGGATATTAACTAAACTTACTGTGGTAATCATTTCATATTGTCTCTATCAAATCATTATATCATACACCTTAAACTAATACAGTGTTTATGTCAATTATATCAGTAGGAATGGAAGTGGGAGATCAAATTATTGTTTATCTTTTTAAAAAATGTCCCCCAAGTGATTCTAATGTGCCCTACAGGGGGGTATGCTCATCTGTCAAGAATCAGTGTCCCAGGTTATTTTTTGGAGAATGTGACCATTAAATGTACTATGAAATCATACTAGCCAACTATCTGGGCACTTTGTCACATCAAATTAGAGCCTTTATTTTAATGAACGATATATCGTACACTCAAAGTAGTTATATTTTAAATCTAGTCAACATGTAATTCTAATAAAATGGACATATTTATGCTGCCTTTGGAACAGATGCCTTTTTGTGGGGAGAGAAGAAATAGAAAAATGAAGAAAGATTCTTCTCACCAGTTTAGTCTATGAGCATTTTTGGTTTGCAAATCTAAACTTATTAGACTACAGTTCACATTTTATATTAATACATTTTCAAATGGAGACAGTAAATATGAATTTAATAAGCATATATCTTTATTCCTGAGGAGCTAATAATATTTCAGAATTGATAATGGAAATTGGTTATGTGAAATTGCATTTCTTTTATGAACTATAACAAAATATGTAGACTTGGAGCTTCAATTTGCTTCTCTACCAGCTGATTGTCTTTTTGGTGGAAAGTCAAATGCATTTTTAAATTGAGCTGTATGAAATTGAAAACTCTTTAAAATATTTTCAACTTTTTCAGATGACCATAATTATAAACAACTCAGTTCCCTCGTGCTATCTTTCAGTATAGCATGTGCCTGAGAAATTAGCAAATTACATTTTCATGTGGGCGGCGGTGTTAAATATTTCTCTGCATATCTGAAACTCATTCGTATATCATCTTATTTGGAAATAGAACAGCCTAGGAATAGTCCCTCTAGTCATATACTTAATTTTAAGGTTGGGGGTGGGGGAGTTAGGGAGGAAAGAAGAGAATAAAAGGAAAAAAAAAAAACTATTGAGGTTCTCCTTCCCTCTGATCTCCACCTCTTCCTCTATCATGTGTAGGATTGCAAAACTGCCCCCTTGCAAACTTGAGTAAGAGAGATGCACAGCATGTTCTAGGGAGTTTGCTGGGCACTAGGTTAAACTAGTTTCCTAAGCTGTGAAAGAATGTGCCAAATGATGATGACTGTAGCAAAATTGATAAGAATTTCCATCTGGAAGCTAGAAAGAACTTTAGACATCTTCTAAAAATGTTATGTATATTCATCCAGCTTGCTTACCTTTTGAAAAAATGGTGAGTTCTCTTCCTTGATGGGGTAATCTCTACAAGTACATTTTGTGTTTGCCCTTTACAGAAAGGGGAAGATTAGGTATTAAAATTCCGATCATCAGTACTTCAGACAACTCCACTTTAGACAACTTTTGCCTATTGTTGCAAGAGTAGATGTTGATTTGTGGCATTTGGTATATTCTAATCATTGAGAAATGTGAATAAAAATTTAATCAGGGTGTTCAAGATGGTGCATTTTTTGGTGTCTTTTGCTACTAAAGAGTAGTATCCCTTTTGGCAACACTCTAGCTGTCCTACATCTCGATAACTAGCAAATGAATAGCATTTGCTGCATTAGCAAATCCTGTGTAGTTCACTGAAAGGAGTACAGTTTTATTGAAACTTGATTGTATTGGAGCCTCTGTTAATTCATAGGAGAAATGGGGAAGTTACCATAGTATAACACAAAAAGATGAGGTATTTTTTCTTTGTAAAAGAGCAATTAAAACATTAGAGCCATGACAAGGCTTTTAGAAAGTAAAGAAGTGGTAATCAAGCAAATTCTGGGTCCTTGATATACTATTGAGAGAGAATATAAATGTACCCTAAATAATAATATTCCACAGTGATTTAAAAAAGTCAATATTAGTAAGGGTGCCTGGGTGGCTCAGTCGGTTAAGCATCTGCCTTTGGCTCAGGTCATGATCTCAGGGTCCTGGGATCAAGTGCCGCATCGGGCTCCCTGCTCAGCGGGAAGCCTTCTTCTCCCTCTACCTGCCACTCCCTCTGCTGCTTCTGCTCTCTCTCTCTGACAAATAAATAAAATCTTTAAAAAATTAGTAAATTTACCCTAATGTCCTAATACACAAACATCCTGAATTTAAAAGATGTTTGACTAAATATTTTCTCTTTTTTAAAATCTAAATGTATTGGAACAGAAACCAGTCTCACAGAAAATGTACCTATCTGGCTACGGTGTGGAGCTGGCGATTAAAAGTACAGAATACAAAACTTTGGATGATACCCAAGTTAAAAGTAAGTTTACTCTCTGTACTTGAGTAGAATAAAAATTTGGAGGCTTAAATACTTTTTCAAAAATATTTAATGACTATAGTCTTACACATGTTAATTTGAGGCTGGAGATAGGGTAGACCTGTTTCTCCTTAGTTTAGAATTTGATATTAATCTGAAAGAAATATGTTTAATATTGTGCTCTCAAAAACTTCTTTAAAAATTGGAAAAAGCATCTTGTTTTGCTTTATCCCGTGGCTTCCCAACCATTTTCAGCAACATATAAAAAATGGTAACCTATGCAAGGCAGTCTGAGGCAGTAGATGAGGCTGGTCATGGCTGTCGTGACAGCCAGATATGGCCAGCCAGCCCGGTCTGGAGGTGGGGCTGGGGGTAGGGGGGTATCTAAAGGGGTACCCAGCCAGTCAGGGGCTGGGGGCCGAGTGAGGGTGGGACTGGGGGTGGGGGTAGGGGGCCTCTAAAGGAGTCAGTGTCTCAGTCAGTCTGAAAGTCATTGGCAACACGCGGTCTTAGGAAGCTTTGTCTCACATATTTATAATGAAGTTAGCATGATAATGCTGCACTTGAAGGAGAGTGAGAGAGGCCTGTGAATTGCTCGTTTAGATGAAGTAGATTTGATTAGATCTGTGATCTACAAACTCATATCTCTGGTTGTGCACTAAGCTGCATGCTCTAGATAAAGGACTCTAGAGACCTGAAGAAGCTAAAGTAGTTTTCAGATTCTTATGAAAATCTTTTATTACCTGAATCATCCAAAATTTACTTATACCTGATTCTTGGTTGAGTTTTTTTAAGATTTATTTATTTATTTGAGAAAGAGCACATGCATGCGCAAGCAGGGGGAGAGGGAGAGAATCTCAAGCAGACTCCGGGCTGAGTGTGGAGCCTCACATGGGGCTCAGTCCCGGGACCCTGAGACCATGACCTGAGCTGAAATCAAGAGTCAGATGTCCAACCACCTGAGCCACTCAGGCACCCCTGGTTAAGCGTTTTTAGTTCATTCTTTTATATGCTCTCAGATGTGGCTTCTGCTTCAACTCTATCTATTCAGGATCTGGTCCTGGAGGCCCTGCTCTGATCACAGACCTAGCTCTGGCCAGTCCTCCTGATTGTGCTTCAAATAAAGATCTGTATTACTGTTAAGTCCTATCAGTTAGAGTGCTGGAAAAGTATTGTGCAAGTAGTAATATTCATATTTTATGTATTTCTATGTAGCTTATATGTAGCTTTACGATGTTTTAGTATCTTATTAATAGTCATGATAGTAACAGAAGGCATTTTCTAGCTATCCTTGGGCTTGTGGAATTTTCCTTAAAAAGTCAGACAAAAAAATTTAAAAGTCAGGTGATCACATGAATGATCTGTATTACACATTACACACTAAATTCTGTTGTCACCCTCTAAACATATGTGTGGAATAGATCTTTTCTCCATTTTAGTCACCACTCCTTTAATTCAGTTCTGTTTTTTCCCCTCTATACATCAGATTTCTAACTGGCCTTCTCTCTGATCTTTGGCCTTCTGTGCCCCAAGTCCTCCTTACCCCCCAAAATAGATGAATCAGTGTTCTTCACAGTGCTTTTGGGTTGAATTCCTTATGATGAAAATCTGACTTTGTGACTCCACTGGTTAAAATCCCTCAGAGGCTCCCCATAACCCCCCCTCATAAATTCTAGTACTGTAGCATTACAAAGAAAGCTTTTCATACTCCAGCCTCTTTCCGCCTTATCACTCTCCCTCAGCCTCTCATTTATACCCTCTGGTTCTGCAACACTAAACTACTATACAGAATAATTTTCTGTTGCCTGGATACCTCCATGTTTGGCTCCATGCTAAGCCTTCATAACCTCTATAGAGTACTTTTATCCCTTAGCATATGCTGTTCCTGCTGCCTGAAACCTTCCTCCTTTGCCCCCCTTTTCTTTCATCAAAGGCCTACTCATCTTTTAAAACTCCTGTCAGTACCTCTGAGATGGCTGACTGTCTTTTTGCTCTGTCAAGGGTGGTTTTCTCTTCTCTATATCCCATATATTCTATGCTTTATTTCATAGAAGGTTTACATACTGTATTAAAATTGTCTATTTGTCTCTCTCCTTTCTACCAAGTGGAGTTTGTGTCTTTTCTGTCTCTCTTCTTCCTGGTGTGTATCTTACAGGAAACAGCATAGCAGGCAGCCAATAAATGTTGGCCTGATGAAGAAATAAAAGGGAGGAGAAGGAAACTGGATCAGAGCACGCAGGGCTTTTAGCTGTAGTCCAGGGGATGCGGGCCTTCAGGAGAGAGGGCGGGAGGGTACTGGAGGGGCCCAGGCACACTCTGAGAGCAGCCCCATGCTCTAAGACATAACAAGTTCTTGTGATCCCAAGTACCCTGCACATAGACCATTTGCCACCCTGTATGTTATAATTGTTTGGTGAGTAGAGGAGAAGGAAAGGGGAAGGGAAATAATGGTAATATGTTGTATCCTTACTCTTTGAGACCATGAGTTTTGGTGTCTTTCTAAAGATTTCTTGATGGTCTTTAAAGGCACTGGAAATAGGTAAGCATGCCTATATTTATTAGGGCTTGGAGCTCCTGCCTGGCTTAAGAGCTAAAGGATTTGTTGCAACCACTTTGGTTTATGATTCCGGTTCTAAAATAGAACATGACTGTGAAGTAATATGTAAAGCATTGGTTAAATATTTAATGACCCAAGCCTGTTTAAAAACAGAGCACACTCAGAAATACAAGTGTGTGCGTGCGTGTGTATCAGTGAGCTGGTCTGTGAAAGAAAAAAATGTAAAACAAAAAGAATTTAAGTTTGCGTTCTAATTTTTGATGACCTCTTCCTTTCCCAGTCTGAAAATGTTTTTGTTTTCAAAACAGCAGTGACCAATACTACTGTAGAGGATGAAATTGAGACAAATGAAGTTCAAGGATTTCTCTTCCAGAAACTGAAGTGAGTCTGAATTGAAATGAAGTTGCATTGCTGTGCTCTTAATTTTGTCCTTAAAGGAGCTCAGTATGCTATGCTGGCCTATGTTTCATGTTCTTTAAATATACCTGTAATTGGTTTTATTTATTATAGAAGTAATACATGGTTAATGCAAAACACAATGGAAAAATAATCATGAATTTCATAGTACGATGAGTATGATTAGAAAAATAAGAATTGGAAATGATCAAAGTTATCTTTGTCAAAGAAACATTATAGAATCTCTTACAGATCTACCGGATTAGAAAAATCATGGCTAGTTTTGGGTCATTAGCATGAAATAATCAAAATTTTTGTGCCTCAGAAGAAGAGAAAATATTTATTTTCTTAATTAAGAAATTTATTTTCTTAATTTCTTAATATTCTGTGTGTGGAGTGCCATAGTAAAAACCTTTTAACATCTGGTCTTAATTTCATATACATGGATAAGTAACCATTCAAAAATTAAAGTTGTGGCCGCCCTTTTTTTCCTGCATCACTGATTGAAGACCAGGAACAGGTTGGTAAGTGCCCTCTGAGTCCTCATGAATGGGGTTGCTGTTTTATATGTGCTTTCCCTCATTTACAAAAGGGAAAGTGTGTGGTTTCATTACAAAGGCAAAATTAATTAAAGGTAAAGGACAGTTTTTATTAATAGCTTTAATTTTTGCCTGGTATTCTAAGTATTTATAAAGGACACTAAGATCAGTTCTCCTGGTGAGCAGATATTGTTACAGAGCAAGGGAACGTTTTTGGAGACTACTAATTTATACAGATGACGGAGTTATATTTCTAAAGTATATCGGTCCAGTGGCATACTAGTGGCCTTAAGAAGTTAATGCATAAAACAGATTGATTCTTTTTTTCTTTTAAAGATTTTATTTATTTATTCATGAGAGACAGAGAGAGAGAAGCAGAGGGAGAAGCAGGCTTCCCGCCGGGCAGGGAGCCCGATGCGGGACTCGATCCCAGGACCCTGGGATCATGACCTGAGCCGAAGGCAGACGCTTAACCATCTGAGCCACCCAGGCTCCCAAAACAGATTTATTCTAAGTAAGGTATTTATTTAGTAGATAACAATACATTTTTATTTCATTGTCAGTTGTCTCAACATCTTGGAATCCACAATTCTGTTCTTTTTTTCTTAATTCTTTTTTAAACGTAACTTTCCATTGGAATAAATTGCACAACATACAAGAAGCTTTTGGAGCCCTGGGATATTAGTTTTTTAAGAGAGGAAGTACTCAAAATTAGTTCTTACACAGTTACTCGATTGAGGCAAAACCCTTTGCTTTGAGATATTATATGAATAATGTATTTTTGTCTGAGTTACATAAATTCAGCAGTGAAAATTGTTAAGATTATGGTTAAATATGAAAAACAATAATGGCTCTTATAAACTTAATATTCTGTGATTTAAAATATTTGAGGGGCCCCTGGGTGGCTCAGTCAGTTAAGCGTCTGCCTTCCGCTCGGGTCATGATCCCAGGGTCCTGGAATCGAGCCCCACATCAGGCTTCTTGCTCAGCGGGGAGCCTGCTTCTCCCTCTCCCTCTGCCTGCTGCACCCCCTGCTTGTGCTCTCTCACTCTCCCTACCAGGAAAATAAATTAAATCTTCAAAAAAAAAATATTTGAGAAAGGGGTTAATTTAATTTGTAGTGAATTTCCTTTTAGGAGAAGTTCTGGTGCTTTTTCACTTGACTGTAAGAACAGTTGTAGTCAGTCTTGATTTGTTTTTTTAAAACCTGGTCCCTGTAATAAAATTGCATGATATCGACACTATGTTTATTGTTAAATATAAGATTAATGCATTTCTGTGTATATGGTTCTGTATATTTTTTATTTCACTTTTTAAAATCTTTTTACTGTTGAAAATATATGTTTTGTAAGTTGTGTTGGAAGTAAAGTTTTTTTTAAGAGAGAATACTATTTAAAATCTAAAATGGCACCATGTCTTGATTTCGTAAGAGTTAGAAGAAAGAAGCCACAGTTGAGATCCTATGTATAGTAAAATGTCATTCCTATTACATTATTATTTGGCACTCT
The DNA here is from genome assembly GCF_037043125.1 of Eumetopias jubatus. Classification (NCBI taxonomy): domain Eukaryota; kingdom Metazoa; phylum Chordata; class Mammalia; order Carnivora; family Otariidae; genus Eumetopias; species Eumetopias jubatus. Next base: position 179,955,762 of record NW_028274809.1, on the reverse strand, counting down.
CAAAAAAGATACCTAGATGTGTTTAACGTCAGGCAAAAGTGTATAGGAAGCATTCGTGTTTTCTTTATAAAATAGTTTTGTTTTAAATTATAAAAGCAATACTGTAATTTATAAAATGTTAAAAAGTATAGAGCATGAAAGCTAATAATTCTGCCCTCACCCTTGGGTCCCTTTTAGGTAATGTTAGCATGTTAACAATCGAGAGTCTATCCCTTCAGGTTTTGTTTTGTTTTGTTTTATATATTGAAAAAAGTGCACATACACAGCTCTCATTATTTTTAAGCTCTGCAGGCATAGTTGCCTCATGATGTATTATCTTGGTGAACAGTTTGTGTCTAATTATTTGAAAGGGTTAATTTAAAAAATATACTGCTTGTATAACTTGTGATGATAATTAACATTACTTCATATTCTAATGTAGAGAAAGGTATTCAGATCTTAGAGATAATCTGACAGCATTCCAAAAATACCTGATTGAGAGTAACAAAGAAATGACGCCTTTGAAAGTCTGGGAACTACAAGGTATAGTATTTTGGTCTACTTTAATGTAGCATTTTGGTAACTGATCTCTGTTCTGATAAATAAGCTTTTATATAACATGATATAAATTATTTCATAGATAATAATTACTGATGTGAATTTTTGTGGAAATTGATATTTAATTAAAAGGTTATCCATCAAGCAAAGCATGTTTTTATGTTTGTAAGAGTTTAAATTATACAAAGTGTAGTTTTTGATATCTAATCATTTTTAAAGTATACACTGATTTATCTTGTAGGTTCATCTCAAGTATTAAATCACATTTCAAGGAATCTATAACATTGACTAGTCAGTCAGGAAAACAGAACTAAATCATACTAGTTTTCTTCTGTTTAAAATTTTGAGTTTAATAGACCATTGCATATTTCAGTGTTAGCTTAGAACAGCCTTGTGCTGACCTCCCGTAAGCAGATATCTTGTGATCAGAATTTAGTTTGAACTGTAAGTTCTTTTCGATTTTTAATTTTCTTTTTTATTACTTGTAATTTTTAGTCATTCATGGGAACATCATTTTGCTGTGTAATCCATAACTTTATCACATCTCCCATCAACTTTCTGTTAACAGCTTATTGAGATAACATACTATACAGTTCATCTCTTTAAAATGTACCATCTGATGGGTTTTAGTATATTTTGAGTTTAACTGTCACCGCAGTCAATTTTAGAGTAATTTTCATCACCCGGAAAGGAAAGTAACATACCCATTAACAGTCACTGCCCACTGCTCTCCAGTTTCTCCATCTGTTTCAGGCAAACAGCATTCTACTTTTTCCTTCAAAATGTTCTCCAAGGAACCCATAATTTAGAAAATATAATTGTAGGCGATAATTGGAGGTGATGGGGTGCTTTGAAGGCTTATAAACAGAGGATGTGCTCAGTCAGCTTAGTTTTAATGGATCTGGCTAATGACTATGTTAAGATAGATTTGGATGAACCAGAACCAGGAACTCCATTAAGACATCTTTGAAATCCCGTGGTGAGAGATTGTGCTGTCACTGGTAGACAGCATAGAAAGGAAGGCTGGATTGAGCAAATACTGAGGAGATGAAAGGAGTCAAAGATGGCTTGAAGATTTCCAGCTTTGAGCCTGAATAGGGAGAATATAAAACATGTCAGTATGTTTCAGGGTTGAAGGTGGAGTTCAGGAATAACGAGACTGATGTTAAAAGGATTGCTTAAAGTGACTGTGACATATTCAGATGACAGGGTCCAGTCATGGGGTGAGAGCATAAAGTCTGTAAGCTAAAAGGAGAAGATTGAAAGAGCTGAACATCTTAGCACAAAGGCTTACAAAGGAGGGGGAGCTGACTGGTGGTGTAGAGTGACCAGTTGGTACACGAGGGCGGGCGCTGTGGTGCTCATCCACATGTGGAAAGGTGGAAAGTACAGCCCGTGAAGAAGTGGAGGAGCACATTACAGAAGCTAAACAAAGTAGATTTCCAAGACAGAATGTAAGCACTATCTTTTTTACTTTTTTATTGATTTACCAAATATTTATTGTATATCTACTACAGGTCAGCCATGTCTGTACATCCATGGTTTCATAATTTTTGGCTGAGAGCTACAGTAGGAAACCTATTTTACCTCAAGACCCATATACAAGTGTATGATGTAAGAATGCATAGATATGCTCAAAACTAAAAAAAAGAAAAGTAAAAAAAGCTTCTGCATACAATGTGTATGTTTACTACATTTTATTCAATCTGACAAACTTTTTTTCCTACCCTATTTTCATTAGAAAAATAACTTCATATTACCTATCCATCTGATTTCACTACTAACTAATGGGTTCCAACTGACATTTTGGAAAACACTGGATTCTGAAGATAAACTGAGCTAAAATAGACCCTGCATATCTTCAAAGGATCTTAGTAAACATAAAAATTTTGAAAACCAGAGGGGCGCCTGGGTGGCTCAGTCGTCAAGCGTCTGCCTTCGGCTCAGGTCATGATCCCAGGGTCCTGGGATTAAGCCCTGCGTTGGGCTCCCTGCTCGGCCAAGAGCCTGCTTCTCCCTCTCCCACTCCCCCTGCTTGTGTTCCCTCTTTCGCTGTCTCTCTCTGTCAAATAAATAAAATCTTAAAAAAAAAAAAAAATTAGCCAACACTCTATCTGGCAAAATGTTAGGCTATTTATATACATTATCCTAATTACTTTTTTAAAAACTCATATGAGTTATATATTCCACTTTTCCAGATGAGGAAATTAAGAAATGGACACTTAAAATAATGAATCTAAGTTCACAAATCTGATAAAGCACAAATCAGGGATACCTAAAATGAGCAGATCTGTGTCATTATAAAGTCTAAATTCTTTCTTCTGCCTAGCATTGTGCCTTTTTGAGTATAATGTTGTATAGCCAAATACTGTCAGGCAAGATCTTTGATCATACACCTTCCTCTTTTATAAGTTGTTACACCATTCAGTCATGTAAGCAATGACTAAGTTTTCTCACCTAAAAATATGTATATCCCTAAATATACACATCAGTTAAAAATTGTATTACTTATAAATGCCTTTAATAACAATAGAATGAGAAACAACATAAAGGATCTTGTAATTTTACTATTCATTCATTCATCAATAGTGAGCACCTCCTTGTGTATCAGGTACTTTTTTTAGTGAGAACATTTACTCTCTACTCCCTTAGCAAATTTCAATTATGCAGTACAGTGATACCAACTCTTGTCACCCTGGTATATGTTAGATTCTCATCCCCTCTTCATCTTATAGCTGAAAATGTATGCCCTTTTCCCAACCTCTCCATCTTTCCTCTATCCAGTCCCAGGCAGCTACTTTTCTACTCTGTGTGAGTTTGACTTTTTTTTTTTTTTTTAGATTTTACATATAAGTGATACTGTGCAGTATTTGTCTTTCTCTGTCTGGCTGTTTTCACTTAGCATAATGTCCTCCAGGTTCACCATGTTGTTACAAATGGCAAAATTTCTATTCTATTTAATGCTGAATAATATTCCACTATATGTATGTACCACATTTTCTCTAACCGTCACTCATCCGTGGACATTTAGGTTGTTTCCATCCTGTCTGCTGTGAATACTGCTGCAGTGAACATGGGAGTACAGATAGCTCTTTGAGATACTGATTTCATTTCCTTTGGATACATATGCAGAAGTGGGATTGCTGGATCACATGGTGATTTTAGTTTTACTTTCTTGAGGAATCCCCATAATGTTTTCCATAGTGGCTATACCAGTTTACAGGAGTTCCTTGTATATTTTTGTTATTAACCCCTTATCAGATGATTTGCAAATATTTTCTCCCGTTCTGTAGCTTGCTTTTTCATTTTGTTGATTTCCTTGCTGTGTAGAAGGTTTGTAGTATGATATAGTCCCACTTGTTCATTTTCACTTTGCTGCCTTTGGTTTTGGTGTCAAATCCAAAAAATCATTGCTAAAACTAATGTCAAGGAGCTTATTCCTATGTTTTCTTTCAGGATCTTATGGATTTAGGTCTTAAATTTAAGTCTAACCCATTTTGAGTTGATTTTTGTGTATTGTGTAAGATAGGGGTCCATTTTCATTCTTTTGCATGTGAATGTCCAGTTTTCGCAGCACCATTTATTGAATAGAAAGTCAGTACTTCTTTGCAGGAAGTGATCCCCTTGCAGAAGGATCTTAGTGAGATAAGCATTGAGAAATGGCTATTGCGTTTGGCAGTCAGGAGATAGTACTGAGCACTGACAATTTCACTGCATTGCTGGAGCTGGAAACTTGCTGAAGCTGGTTGAGGAAATGCTATTTAAAGTTACTCAGCTAGAAAGTGATAGGTGGAATTTGAACCTTGGTTGTTAGGCTCTCCATCCCATGGGAAGCTGTGCTAAGAACCTCTCTTCCTAAGCTTTGACTCCAACCCAATTCACTACCCTGAGAACGTGGAAACAAAATTAGCCTTGTTATGCTAAACTGGTTATTTTGCTAGCATATGGTAAGCTAGGTTTCTACCCGTGGTGAAATGTTAAAGAGAAACAATATGTTTCACTGTTCCGTAATGAACAGAACTCAGCTTTAAAATCTTTTCTGAATCTTGACAAAGTAAAGGAGACTAAGAAAAATGACTACTTACGACGTACTGGAGACTGACCACATAAGCCACAGTTTGCTTTCCATAGAACTGTAGTATCGAGGAAAATACCAAGTTTAGGATTTTATTTTCATTGTGGTATAAAGTTAAAACATGTTGAAAGAGAAAGTGAGTGTTTGATATTTACTCAGTTGGACACATTGGATTTTAAAGTTCTTTCCAGAATTGGCTCCTCAAAGCTCTTTTTTCCTTTTGTTATTCTTACCAAAGCTTTTGTTTCATGTTTTCTTCAACCTTAGAAAAAATAGTTTTGCATCAACATTTCTTTCCCTGTATCTTTTTGAAGCTATACTGTAATTTGTGGAAAACAATAGGTATTAAATGATAATTAGTCCTTCATGAAAGTGTAAAGCTTACCTTATTTGGACATAAGTGATAGCCTTCCATTTAAAACTTTTGAAGAATGTTAAAATATAAGAGTGTTAATATCTATATATACATACATGGCAAGAAGTGTTGACTAAATTATTTAAATTACATGGTGATGTTGATAAAGATCTGATACTATGCTAGATTGCTTAATTTTTTTTTCCAGATCTTAGTTTTCAGGCAGCTTCTCAAATAATGTCCACTCCAGTTTATGATGCTGTAAAATTAATGAAAGACATTTCACAGAACTTCCCCATAAAAGCCAGGTATGTTAAAGCTTATTACTTTGATTTATAGCCAGAACTTTTTCCATTAAATAAATTTTATGAAAATAGCTGATTTCATTTTAACATGGTGATATCAATTCTAATAGATACAGTGTTAATGAACTCAGGATATTTCTTCATCATATGCATGTTGTTTTCTTATCAGAGGAGAGTATTGGGTTGTGTATACGTGTGTGTGTACTGCAAGATAGAATTCCTGAATTAGAGGCAAATAGAAAGGAAAAATAATTTATTAAAATTGTTTAAACATAAACAGTGGTATGGTAATCCAGATATGGTAAACTTGTTTAAGGAATGAATAATGAGGGAGTAATTTTTCTCTTTTCTAGGTAGGGGGCGATGAAAAGTGTTATTCTAAATAGATTTATGCCCAGAGTATGGCTAGATCATGTTCTTACCCTTTCAGATTCTAAACAGGTAGTAATGTCTTACTTATGGAATATTTACTTTTTTTCCAGTAGGATACCTAATCGAACTTCTTCCAGAAATACAGATTTTACATTAAACATATCTTGCAGTTCAATAGATAATACATTTGCATGTCTAAAAGTAATCAGTATTTCTACGAAATAACAAAACTCTTATGCATTTGTAGTCTGGTTAGGAATGACAGGATCTACAATTATAAGCAACCAGTGAAAATAAGTTAGCTTATCTTGAAGATACAGAGCCCGTGACAAGTGCAGCCCTGTTTTTCCTGAAGGGGAGAGCATTCCTGCCGTGGTCACAGCCCTCTCCGCCTGTGGGGGATTGCTGTGCCTCTGTGTGTCTCAGACACTAGGTTGTACATTTGTCCACCCTGCAGATTACTGAATTTACATCTAGATATTCTTTCCTTTGTAAGATAAATAAGTAGTACAGAGTTGGCCACAAGATAACAAGAACCTTTCCAGGGGACCCTGAAATAGAGGGGTTTGTCAACTTATTTACAGATTAAGAATTAATGTATTGATGTGACTCTTTGTGTTCATTTTAGTTTAAACACTCAAGAATTTGAGAAGTCAGTATTTATATATTAGAACAGAAATATGCATATGTGCATAAATGTTTAGCTGCACTGCTGTTTCTGAAATTACTAGGTCAAATGCAAATTAAGTGAAATAACTCTAGTTTTAAGAAGACCGTTTATTCACTCTGTTGACAGTAAGTCAGTTGTAATCCAGGGTTCTGTTGCTAAACTCTGCTCTTAGTTTGTGGTTGATCATTAAAAAAAATTGCAAACTATGGTAACACTGCTCAGTGGCTAATTTATAGGCTTGAGCATATCTGTAAAGCCACTCGATAGACAATCAATAAATGATAAAATATTCGCTAAATGAATGAAAAATTTGCATTATCAAATTATCTAATGTAATTTCTCTCAAATGCTGCCAAATTTTAGGAGATAATGCATACTTATTGTGGGTTGTTTTAAGATACCCCTTTCTGCTTGTGTTTTACTTTATTTTTTTTTATTATGTTATGTTAGTCACCATACGGTACATCATTAGTTTTTGATGTAGTGTTCCCTGATTCATTGTTTGCGTATAACACCCAGTGCTCCATGCAGTACGTGCCCTCCTTAATATCCATCACTGAGCTAACGTATCCCCCCACTCCCCTACCCTCTAAAACCCTCAGTTTGTTTCCCAGAGTCCATCGTCTCTCATGGTTCATCTCCCCGTCTGATTGCCCCCCTTCATTTTTCCCTTCCTTTAAAGCTGAACTTTACATTATCAATCTTTTAATTTTTCAATAATTTTATTTGCATAAAATTGACAAATATGTAACTAATTTTGCTAGGAGTTATCAAGTCAAATAAATGTAGTTAATAGACTTGTTAAAAAAAATCTTCTCTGTCTTTAAGTTATAGGGGATATTCAAGAGTGAATACATGAAATCAGTTTTATTAGTCGTTTAGAACTTACATGCTCTGGTAGAGGTCCCAGGTTAACCAAAATCTTTATGTCCAGGTATTCTGAAAATTGCCCGTTTGCATTGACACATTTGATGATATTGGTAATTTCATACAAAATTTCTCTGTACGGGCCAAATAGCACAAAATAGCATTTTCAGTCAAGTATATTTGAAAAATAAGTATCTAGTAGTAAACAAGTTCTGACAGTACTTAATGCATACAGTTAGTACACATGAGCCCTTTTTTAAAATTAAGTTTTTATTTTAATTCCAGTGTAATTAACAAACAGTATTATATTAGTTTCAGGTGTGTAGTACAGTGATTCAGCAACTCCATACATCACCCAGAGTGTGCATGAACTCTTGACAGTCTGTAATCCACCTGCATCAAACACCCTTGTCAAATGAAAGCCATTGTACCAGTTGTCAAATAGGCTGCATGGAAATGTATACTTTTCGGTTATGAAGCATTTCGAGATTTTAGGTTCTTATCCAGAGTATTATATTACACTGAATTACAGATTAGTCTTAAATATTTAAGAAAAAATTAATTGTATCAGTATTTATTTTCCCAGATCTCTGACCAGAATTGCTGTAAATCAACTTATGAGGGAGGAAATACAGGAAAATCAAAAGGTTTGTTTGAATTTTTTTTTTTAATTTACTACACTAATATCACTATTTTAGACTTTGGATCTCCAATTTTCATGCAAAAAAGAAAATGATAATTTGTGCTTTTTTGATTGTTAAAACAGTTCAGGTTTTTCCATTTTTAGATTGTCTACTCTATATAGCTTACAGTCTGTGATCCTAGCCAATCTTTCCTGACATATATCTTACTTCTTCATGCACCCTGTACTCCAGATCTTCTGCCCACGTAGTATGGTTTTCTTTATAGGATAAAGAATAAAGCTATGAGTTAACGATTCTGTTTCTCATAATTGGTTTTGCTTTAAAAGCTTGTGAGGCCCGAGTCAGGTTTGGACCACAGGAACATTATTAGAATCATATGTCATATAGGGCACAGTTGATCAGTAGTTTGATAAGATTCTGCCAAGTGGTCTCTTAAATTACCTTAAGAACCCAAATGACCCTAGCTGTGTAGTATTTGTGAAGTGCTTAGAACACTGCCCAGCTTAATGACATAGGACTGCCTTGGCTTTAAGAAATAGAACCAGATGCACAGGGCCCTGAACACTAGGAGTTTGTTTTTCTCACGTAAAAAAGTCTCAGAGTAGGTGGTTACAGATTTTCTCCTTCTGTGGCTGCAGAGTGGCTCCCACAGCTCTAGGCTTCTTATTTGTATTCAAAGCTGAAAGAGGCAGGAGGATGGTATTAGCCACATGTATCCTCTCTAAAGCCTTCCTGGAACACTTCAGCTGACTACTTCCATCATGTTGGCCAGAATTTTGTCATGAAGCTATCTATTGCTGCAAGGGAGGCTAGAAAACTCGTGTTCTTGTAATTGAGGCAAGCTGAGGAGAGGTGGGTTAGCTTAGCCAGCCAACAGTGCCTGTCCCATGGAGACAGAGCTCTCAATAGATGTCAGCTCTCCTGATGGCGACCAACAACTCCAACAGTAATAGTGAAGAAGTAGATGCCTAGTCCGTGGCTGGAGGCTGGGTGTTGAGAGCCGTCATACAGCATCCCTGTATGGGGTATTCTTGCCTCACTGACCACCTAACAAATTATTGCTTATCCTCCAAAACTAGTTGTAGTATTACTCCTTTCTGTAATTTTCCTAATTGCTGTTACCCTTCTTGGAACAGAATGGATTGTTTTCTAATGAAAGTTGCTGTATTTCCAGTGAATTTTGTTTGAATAACATACCTGCAGTAGGAAAAGAAGAGAGAGTAGCGAAGAAAAGGGAGGAAAAACAAAGGATGCCAGAGTATCAGTGGCTTCATCCAGTATATTTTTGTGCTCATTTAAAAGTCCCGAGTGGGTGTTCTGGTCATCCGAGCATTGCTCCAAGTGGTGACTTAGGGTCGAAAGGCTGGAGGACTTCATGAGGTTAAAGAACAATATAGTGGGGATGAAAGAGAGGTCATTGGAAGGACTGAAGACCAGATCATTGCACTGGAAAATTTCACAGGTAGACCAGTGCGATGGCCTAATCATAGGGTAACAGCCAAAGCTGGTTGCTGAAGCAGAGTGGAAGTGGAAGGTGATAGAATTGAGGAAATCAGGAAACTCTGAATCTGGAGGCTTGAATGAGTATGGTGCCTGGTGTGGTGCTTTCCCTCAGAAATATTTGTTGAATTAAAAACTGGTCAATGTTTAAATGTTATCTGTAATATAGTCAATGCTTAGCAACAGGTAGTTTTATAAATTATGTGTGTATTATAGCAGTTATTAATACCCCAATTTATAAAATGAGATCCAGTGATTTCTGTTAGGTCATAGAGTTGGTAAAAGAACCAGAATTTATGCTCTGATACATAGTTCATTTCAGATCAATCTCATAAGCACTTAGAATTTGTTCAAGGGCCAAACATCTTGCCAGGTAATGAGAAAACAAAGATATTTGGGGAGATTAAGAAATTTGATCTACTTTTGTTTTTTCTCAAAATTCTTGACTGACTCCTATTTCCAGAAGAACAACATACAAAATTTAGAGAAATGCATTTAATAAAACCAGGTGGGGTAGGAGGAGTCTAATGTAGACTGTCAGCTCCTCTGTGAAAACCAACAGGAAAACCTGTTGATAAAGCAACGCTGAGTTTAATCACTTACTGAAGTAAGGGAGAACAATACCATGGTAGAATCTTACTCTCAAATGAAGGATGTTATGGTAGATTATTTATAGGTTCTAGAGCTTCTGTTCAAGAGGTTTGATTGGGTCTTTCAAGGTGGAGGGAATTATTTGGGATTGCGTGGAGTTTGTAACATAGTAGTTTAGGATCGGTCAACACAAAAGTGATGGTTTTGATGAGCCAACTTACAAGCAAACTCTTTGCCCAGATTAGGTAACTGTTCAGATTTGCAAACCAGACTGTTTTGCACATATATTCCAGATTTGCCTGGAACAATTTGTTTGCAAGAACTTCCTGAAGCAAATGGTTATTTAATCATCTATAACTTTATCTTCCTGGACAAGAATTTCCTGTAATAGTTAAGTGATATTGGCTCAAGTGATCTCCATTCTCAGTCCCAGTAGTTGAGCTGTAATGACATAGGTGGTCTCATTTCCCTCTAGGAGGGCAAGAGATGACTCAAGAAGTAGACAGTAGCTAGCTAGAAAAGTGGGGAGAGACAGTGTTATTTTCCCTATAGTACTTTATGACCAAAGATTTGATATTGCTAGTAGATAGAAAGTCATAGGGGGAAAGGCTGTTTAAAAATTTAAGATCATTGGTTGATATTTTGCAGAGGGAAAACATGAAATATTGAGATGGATTATGTTATTGTTCACAGCCACTCTTTTCCCTCTGATGTTGATTGATGCCATGTCACTTTAGCTAATATAAAATGAGCAGATACCCACATCTGTGCAAGCAGATGCTTTGTGGTTCAGTTGCCTTGTTGCTTCTGCTTTCATGAGGCATGTCCCACATAGAGGCTGCTCGCCTGGTCTGGCGCCTGAAATGAAAAAGGCCCTGGAGTAGAAGTGAAGATGACCTGAAGGTGTGAATATATGATATGAGCAAGAAGTAAATGTTTCCTTTAGTAAGCCACTGAGATTTGGGAGTTCTTTATATTAAGAACTTGGTTACAGTAATATCATCAAATATGTTAAATTTCATACATTCCTTTTCCATTTGTTAAATTGCATTTTATCTTATGCTCTTGAAACTATAAAACAATGTTTCTATGTTTGAAAGAAACTCAGAATAATTTCTGTTGCTCTATGAAACCATGATTTTAGGGCTATTAGAAGAACTGAAGGAATAAAGTAGCTATGGAAATAAGAAAGAACAGGCAGAAGTTCTGGGTTTAGTTCCTGGTACTAGCTTTTTTTTTTTTTTTTTTTTAAAGATTTTATTTATTTATTTGACAGAGCGAGAGAGCACAAGCAGAGGGAACAGTTGAGGGAGAGGGAGAAGCGGGGCTCCCTGCTGATGTGGGGCTCGATCCCAGGACCCTAGGATCATGACCTGAGCCGAAGGCAGATGCTTAACCATCTGAGCCACCCAGGCGCCCCTGGTACTAGCTTTGAGGAAGTCATCTTCTTTAAACCTCTCCTGTAAAATGTAATTATATGGTTCAGATTAGAATCCTCTGTGAGCATATTTTGTAAACATATACAACTGCAAGATGGCAGAAATAATGGAAATGTAGTTAAAGCAACAAGTTTTAAGGTTAGAATTATTACAGAAAGAGTTAATTCTAATATCACATTTAAAAAGATCTTTCATTTACATTATCTAGGATTAACATTATCTGTCAATCCTAGTATTTGCTATATCTCCACATTCTTTAGGAATTATTTGAATCTTTTAAATTGTAGTATCTTTATTATTTGTATAATTCAGCATTTTATTATCAACTTAGGTAGGGAGGCTGGCTTTGGTTAATTTTATTTAGTCATATTTTGAGTTAAAGCTGGCCTAAGCTGACATTTTGTTAAGAATATAGTGATTGGTTCCAATAGGAATATGGCTGCAGCCCAATTCAAAATAGTCCTATTTATTCTCCTAAAAATCAAACATAGCAACAGGAAGAATGAAACAACATTTTCAGCAAAACTAGCAGAAGGCAAAAACCTAAAACTCTAAATTTTGTGTGTGGGGGGAAATGTCCAGCACCAGTGGAACTGAAGTATAAAGCCACAGTCGCGTGGAGGGAAGAGTGGAACATGGAGGGGGTCCCAGAATGACAGCCCCAGAGAGCATCAGCAAGCACTCACCGTCAGAGGAGAGGACTCTACTCTGAGTCGGAACACTACGGGCAGGTGGGACTAAAACAGGAGAGGACACGTCTGCTGAGGGAGGTGGAGAGAGGAGTCGTGTGAAGTGCACGGAAGTGGCAGATGTAAGAAAACCTGGCCAGTTCAAGGGGACAGCTCATCCAGGAGATAAGGGCAGCATCCTCTGGTGGCAAAGTGAAGAGATCAAGTGCCTGGTGATCAGAGCCTTTGAGCCGGGTTAATGTTGGAGAATCTAAGGAAGACTGTCTACATTGGGTGACCCAGCTTAAACTGCTGATCTCTATAAGGAAACTTCAGGCCAGAAACCTGGAAGGCTAATTTTGCTTCTTTTACTCCAAGAAAATCTAAGTAATTCAGATATGCTTAATCAGAAAGGTAGAACTACTAAATCCATCTAACGATCTCACTGTAAAGGGGGAGAGGAGGAGCAAAACTATACTATAGATGAAGAAACTTCAGTAAGCAGAGAAAGATTGCAACACGACATTCAGACATGTGCTTGAAAAGCTAATGAAACTGAGAAGCAACACATAATGCCGAATGACAGTGACTCACAGCAAAGATGGGCCGAGAAGAGGGGGTGATGCTCAGATCACCAGAGTGTGTGAAACCAGAGCTGGAAGCACTTTACAAAGATCTTGAAAGTAACCATTTCATAAATGACAATCAAAATTACAAATGGCACAAAGGAGAACTGACCTTATAAAAAACACAGTAGAAGACATAGTGGATAGAATTAAGAAATGCAAAGAAATTAAAACAGAAATAGAAAGGATTCAAGAAAAATGATAAGTAAAAGGCAGGTAAAGGAAATCCAACATTCCTATAGTGGAGTCTCTGAAATGGACAGAGCAAATGTTTAAAACTGTAATTAGACAATTTTCTGAAATAAAAGACTTGAACCCACATTATTAAAAGGGTATACTGTGTAACTGGGAAAATTGACTAGGAATCATCAAAACAAAGGCTTTGGGAAAAAAGGAATTATTTGTACATTTAGCAATAAGGATTATAAGGAAAGAAAATCTGATTGGCATCAGATTTTCAAAAACAGTATTCAACCCCAGGAGATAGTGAAGTTCTACCTAAGGGGTACTCCTGGAAAGAAAAACTGTCCTTCAACCTGACTTTCAGGTAGATATGCATATCTAGGCTACAAAAACGTTGAACAACAAGAGCTTAAGGAAAGAGTGCCTTCTGAGGAATTTCTTCCAACCAAGGGCTAACTGAAGATTCTTCGGCAGAATAACTGCCAAACCTCAGGGAAGGAGTTATCGTGTAGTATGTAAATAGCACCTGCTCTGACATGATACAATATTGCCACGAATACAGGTAGTGAGGGAGGTAGAAAATAGAACAAACTTGCTGATTGCCCTACCTTCGATACTTGGGAATCAGCGAATTGGATTAAAGCTGAAAAGTCAAGCAATGCTTCAAAGCCTAAACATATTAAAAGTACATAGTTAACCACTAAAGAGTAGAAAACTATTGAGTGAGGTTGGGCCGTGCAGTAGGGGAGGCGGCGGGAAGAGGTCAGCAACTGACTATTATTTTTTGTAATAGGATCATTAGATACCATTTAAAGAAGAGATGACTGAGCGTATTACATGATGATACATGTGTAATAGTAACTAGTGGAGCAAAAGTCTAATCTACCCAAGGAGGAAAAGAACCTAAAAAAAAAGAAATACACACAGACCAAACCATTTGTGAATGACATTAAAAAAAAAAAACATCTAGAAAGACAGGGCACCTGGGTGGCTTAGTCGGTTAAGTGTCTGACTCTTGAGTTGAGGTCCGGTCATGATCTCAGACTTGTGAGATTGAGCACCGCCTCACTCACCACGCTCAGTACAGAGTCTGCTTGAGATTCTCTGCCTCTGCCCCTTCCCTCGCTTGCATTCTCTCTTTCCCTCTCTCCCTCAAAATAAATAAATAAAATCTCTTAAAAAAAATTACATCTAGGAAGAGTAAATGCAGCAGGAAAGAATGACCATTGAGGCTAACCTCTGTCATATCAATAAATGTAGATAAGCTTAACATTAGAAAAGTTTTCAGTTTGAATCATTGGGCAGATAAATGTATGTGAAATAAAAACTCTTAAACTAATTCAGAAATGTTAAAAATTAAAGTTGGGGCAAAGGTGAACCAAGCAAATGCTGTGTTGCAGGGGTAGTGATCTTAATACCTTATAAAGCCAAATTCAGGCCTAAAAATATTAATGAGCAAAAAAGGGCCCTGTATAATACTAATAAAATATAGCAGGTATTAGTGGCTATACATCAAAGCACTGTAGCAACATTCATAAAACAGAAACTACTAGGGATGGAAGGAAAAGCAGAATTTACCTAAGACTGATGTAGTCAAAAAATAAGTAATTGACAACCAAGCAACATTATCAATGTGATAAATCTTCTAGATATATAATAGATTTTGTATCCTGATAATAGAGAAAATATACCTCTTCTCAAGTTTTTATGGAGTAAATGGCAAAAAAAAAAAAAAAAAATCTAGAAAGTAGATACGATAGAAAAGAATTCTCTCATTCCAATGCAGTCAAACTAGAAGTTGATAACAAAATCAGGAGAAAGGGCTTATTTACCAAGAAATTAAAACTCTATTTACTCTTAAGTAGAAGGAAAAACAAAACACACTTCAAAATTGCAGTATTTTTTTATAAGTAGGCTCCATACCCAGCACAGGGCCTGAACTACCGACCTTGAGATCAAGGCCTCAGATCGAGTCAGACACTTAACCAACTGAGCCACCCAGGTGCCCCAAAACTGCAGTATTTCTTAATGATGTTTAAAAACACAAGCTATTAGAATCTTTGGGGCACAAAACAAAGTTCAGAGAAAAGCCTTAAAATCTTACATCAGTAAAAATGAAAGAATAAAAATAAAGGAATTAATACCAGACCTAAAAGGTTAGGAAAATGGGATGCCTGGCTTGGTCAGTTAAGTGTCTGCCTTCAGCTCAGGCCATGATCCCAGGGTCCTGGGACTACGCCCCATGTCAGGCTCCTTGCTCAGCAGGGGGCCTGCTTCTCTCTTTGCTGCTCCCCCTGCTTATGCGCGTGCTCTCTCTCTCTCTCTCTCTCTGACAAAATCTTTAAAAAAAAAAAAAAAGAAAAGAGCAATAATCAAAAGAAAGCAGAAGAAATTAATACACACTAAAAATTAATGCATTAAAAGACAGCGGCAAAATTTATCATAATTAAATGAAGTTTGAGGAATGCAAGGATGGTTCAATATTAAGACATCTATTCATATTATAACAACATTAAGATATTAGTTGTAGTTGCCAGAGGTCACACCACTAGTAATGGCAGTGATCAGGATAAACCGACATCTAAACCCCAGGCTAGCCTCTTTCTATCCATATGCACTCACTGGTTATTAAAAAATAAAATGAATCCATGGATGCACTGGATTGGATGTACTAGATACGTTTTTTTTTAAAGATTTTATTTATTTATTAGAGATTGAGAGAGAGCACGAGAGGGAAGAGGGTCAGAGGGAGAAGCAGACTCCCTGCTGAGCAGGGAGCCCGATGTGGGACTCGATCCCGGGACTCCAGGATCATGACCTGAGCCGAAGGCAGTCGCTTAACCAACTGAGCCACCCAGGCACCCCTGGATGTACTAGATACGTTAAAAAGGAGGACTTGGAGAAATAATTTGCCTGTGACAATTATTACAGCCACCTAGGGTCACAGGAATCCTAGAAGGTCATCCTTTAAACCCCCATTTTCTGAATAACCCATACATGGCCACACACCCACATACATTCTCAAACAGACACATGATACTCAACCCTCCACCTTGTACCTCCATGTCATGCATGAACCAGCTTATTCTGAACATCTGAAATAAAGGGAAATTTATTTCCTCCTGAGAGACTGGTCCCATTTGAGAAGCTCTTAGCATTAGAAAATTCATTTCATTGGGACAAAATCTTTCTCCCACGGGTCAGGGCACCAACCTGTGGGGTCTGTGAAAACATGGCTAGCCCCATGCCTGTGTCAGCCTTCATAAATTTGAAGACAGCTCTTGTGAGTCCTTGAATCTTCCATTCTTCAGGGTAAACTTACAGCCCTTCTTCTTTTTTATTTTATTTTATTATATTAATCATGATGCATTACATCATTAGTTTTTGATGTAGTGTTCCATGACTCATTGTTTGGGTATAACATCCAGTGCTCCATTCAGTATGTGCCCTCTTTAATACCCATCACCAGGCTTACCCATCCCCCCACCCCCTCCCCTCTAGAACCCTCAGTTTGTCTCAAGCAGCACCCCCTTTTCTTACCCTGACTTCACTCCCATCCGAGTTCCAAGGTTTTCTGATTATTAAACTGCAGAGAGTTCACATTTGCTAGCACACAATTGGAACTAATTGAGACGATTTACATCCATCAGTGCAAAGTTTATGGCTTTTTAGACTGAGTGGAAGATGAATAAATAACAGAGCTTGGAAAAAAAAAAAGATATTAGTTGTAAAGTAGCATGATTATCTCTATAGAGGTGGAAAAGCATTTTACACAATTCAAGACCTATTCCTGATTGTAAAAAAATTAATTAAAAAAAACTTCATATGGGAATCAGTGATACTTTTTTAAAACATGATTAAAAGTGTGTGCATGTGTATTTGTGTATATCTTGGCTTAAAAACCAGTATCTTACTAGTGGAAAAGTACTAGGGGCATTTTCACCAAAATCAGGAACAAGACAATGAGGCTCATTATTGTCATTGTAACTTATTATTGTATTAGCTCTTAGCCAATGTTATTTTTCAAGAGAAATATGTTGAAGTGTAAACATTGGGGGAAAATGAGGTGTAAAAGAATCGCTAAAGGGCGCCTGGGTGGCTCAGTTGGTTGGGCGACTGCCTTCGGCTCGGGTCATGATCCCGGAATCCCGGGATCGAGTCCCACATCAGGCTCCCTGCTCAGCAAAGGAGCCTGCTTCTCCCTCTGACCCTCCCCCCTCTCATGTACTCTCTCTCTCTCTCATTCACTCTCTCTCAAATAAATCTTTAAAAAAAAAAATCGCTAAAAAAGCCAAAAGCCAGAGATAGAAAGGGGTACTAGTCTGCTCAGGCTGCTGTGACCTGGGTCGCTGCAAAAAAAAGTTATTTTCTCATAGGTTGGGAGCCTAACCAGATGGTGGTTTTGGCAGATTCTGTTTCTGGTGAGGGCTCTTCCTGGCTCATAGACAGCCACCTTCTCACTGTGTCTTCCCATGGCCTTTCCTCTATGCATATGAAGTATACCACCCTCATGGCCTCATTTCACCCTATTTACATCCCTAAAGTCCCCGTCTCTAAATATAGTCGCCATGGGGGTTAGAGTTGCAGTATTTGAATTTGGAGAGGGACATGCCTTAGTCCACAACAAAAGGTAATAGGTTACACGATATATATATATATATATATATATATATAAAATCCAATAGGCTCCATGTATTGTAGACAGCTAGTTGGAAGATTTAAGAAAAGAAAAAGACTCATAATAGCAAAAGAAACAGCATCTAGTAATAAACTTAACAAGTGTATAAAGCCTATATAAGGAAGAATTTGAAACACTCCTTGTGGGTGTTCTTTTTTTTTTTTTAAGATCTTATTTATTTGACAGAGAGAGACATAGCAAGAGCAGGAACACAAGCAGGGGGAGTGGGAGAGGGAGAAGCAGGCTTCCCGCAGAGCAGGGAGCCCGATGCGGGGCTCGATCCTAGGACCCTGGGATCATGACCTGAGCTGAAGGCAGACGCTTAACGACTGAGCCACCCAGGCGCCCTTTTTTTTTTTTTTTAAGATTTTATTTATTTGACAGAGAGAGACAGTGAGATAGGGAACACAAGCAGGGGAAGTGCGAGAGGGAGAAGCAAGCCTCCCGCGGAGCGGGGAGCCCGATGCGGGGCTCAATCCCAGGACCCGGGACCATGTCCTGGGCCCGAGGCAGACGCTCAACGACTGAGCCACCCAGGCGCCCCATGGGCGTTCTTATGTTGGAAGAATAAACAAAGTCACTTCTAAATTAATTTATAGATGTAATCAGAACCTAACAAAAATACCAAGAGTTTCTTTTTTTCTGATACTTGACGAATCTAAAAATTCATGTGAAAAAGATAGGCAAGGAATTCTAGCCAGGAATACTCTGAAACATTAAAAGAGCAGTAGGGACCTGCCCCACGTGCGCGCCAGCAACAGCCCATTAGCGCCATCATGCCCTGTCACTCTTCATCTGTGGTGGCCCCCAGCTGCTCCAGTCCGGTCAGGGTCCCCGGGGCCACTGCTGCCTCACCTTCTCCATCTCTCCTCCATTTGGAGTCAGTGAAATAATTTTGACATAGCTTTGCGTTCAGAGCAAGAAATCTGAATTTAATCAGTAAAATAAATAATTATAGTGTATATGGTCATCTTGGTTAGCCGTCTCTCTCGGAGCATGCCGGGAGAAAGACAAAGACGGTCATGGATTTCATGTTATTAATCTTGGCTAAATGCGATCGGACTAGAAGTCCATGTTACCCACAACCACGTAGGATATGAGTGTGAGTGGTACCTAAAAAAAAAAAAACCTGGAGTTCCAACCTTGGAGGAGAGGGTGGTGGTGACTGGAAGACCAGGAATCCTGGGGTGTCCCTTCAGTGTTCCTGAGCATGGACTGGGCCCACCAACACCCTGGACATAGATCACTGCTGTGGCATCTCATCCATCCACAACAAAGAGTACAATTCCCATACAACACATAAATAAAAGTTTTACATACGAAAAAGAAATAATAGTGGTCTTTAATATGTAATAAGATGATCTGTCTTCACTCATAATAAGAAATACAGATCAGAGTTAAACTGAGACACCAGATTTTACGAATTCAAAAGTTTGATAGTGCCCTTAGTTAGCAAGTCTCTCTTTTTTTGTGAAAGAAAACAGGGAAAACAAGATATTTATTTGTATGTGTTAGTGTTTGCATAAAGGAATACCAGAAGGATGAATAAGAAACTGGGGAGAACACCCCAATCACCTCTTTGGGCCACCAAGAGGGGCTGTGAGACAGGGTGAAAGGTGCTTGAATGAGCATGAGAATTCTTTGTGTATAGGTTTTTTTATGGTTTGACTTTGAACTCATGCAGAGATTATTCAGAAGATATGACCATGCTGAAGTTATATAAGTGAATTTGGGTTTGGTTTTATTCAGGAGGGAACTGCTTTCACTCCAAAATACAGCAAATTTCCCTTTGAAGTTCAGAATTGTTATTTTAATCAGATATTGGTCAGAATCTACTTTTGGTGATTTTATTTTTTTAAAAAATTTTTTTCTATTTATTTGACAGAGACACAGCGAGGGAACACAAGCAGGGGGAGTGGGAGAGGGAGAGGGAGAAGCCGGCTTCCCGAGGAGCAGGGAGCCCGATGTGGGACTCAATCCCAGGACTCTGGGATCATGACCTGAGCTGAAGGCAGATGCTTAATGACTGAGCCACCCAGGTGCCCCTACTTTTGGTGATTTTAAATGTCAGTCCAATGTGTATGTGTTTTTGTTTACTGTAATTCCATAACACTTTTTTGTTTAGGGGAATAAAATGGAGATGTGAGAGGGTAATCTGGTAACTTTTTTTTTTTTTTTACTTCAGTAGTTGTGAAACATTCTTTCAATTTCATAATTATGTAATAAACCAAATGCAGGTATTTAAATACAAAATCCAAGTAAAGGATTATACCTAATCCAAATAAAAGCTCACACTTTTTCTAATTATGTGAACTAATTACTTAAAAGATATGAATATTTTAGAATTCTAAAGAAAATCCCTATATTAGAATATCCTTTCCAAAAGTTCTTCTGTAGAACATGTTTTTTTTTTTTTTTTTTTAATTTTATCTTCTCTCATCACTCAGCCTGGAGAAAAAACAAACAACAAAAGGACATCTCCTACATTAAGATATATCTGACTTCAATTTTTAAATTCAGGATGGGTGCAGTTTCAGCTTAAGGGCCTCCAGACAAATATATAAAAAAATTTACCATTAGAAAGCTCAAACCAGTCTTCTTGAGATCCCCACTCAGTTGGAATTTTTTAGCTTCAGGTAATGGCCCAGCTACTTCGGTTGTTAAAGGGGGATATGTTGCAATGTAGTCCCTCTTTTTTTGAATGAAGTTCTGTGTCTCATTGGGAATTTATGTTTGTTTCTGCTCAAAGCCAAAGAGCCCTCCCAACTTAACTCCACTTCAAATAAAAGGTCTGTGTATATTTTTTGGACCTTAAAAATAATGTGAAATCAGCCTCAAGCTCTTTTGAAGATGAAAGAGGTCATGAATTCTTATTGAAAACCTGTTCTTGGGGCGCCTGGGTGGCTCAGATGGTTAAGCGTCTGCCTTTGGCTCAGGTCATGATCTCGGTCCTGGGATCAAGTCCCGCATCGGACTCCCAGCTCAGGGGGGAGTCTGCTTCTCCCTCTCCCTCTGCCTCTCCTGCTTGTGCGTGCTCTCTCTCTCTCTCACATAAATAAATAAAATCTTGAAAGAAACAAAGAAAGAAAACCTGTTCTTCCCTCACCAAGAACCAAGGTGAGACCAGCAAGCTTCTATGCTGTTTCTGCGGGGCAATTTGTTTTCTAGGCCACCTTTCACTGTGAGTTTAAGACTCATTTGTGTGCATAGGATATCTCTTACGCTCCTCCCTGCCATGAGTGGGCCCAAAGCTTCGCCTCCCGTCCTTCTGAGATCAGCCCTCTAAGCCCCAAGCTTTAGGCCACTGAGGAAGCTTGAGATTTCCTAGGGACAAGGCCTTCAGTGTTGGCCTCTATCCTTGGACTCATATTCCTACTTCTTCTCTGCCCTTAAACGGAGTCTTTACTTTTAAAAACTAAAGCATCTATTTAGAGGACATTATTAATATTTTAATCTATTATTTTAATAGATTATTTAAACTAATCTAGCATTTTTTTTAGTAGGATTTCAGGATCTCTTGTTAATCATATTGCCGGAAACTGAAGTCTTAACCTCTTGATTTGCAAAAATCTGCCTTAAATCATACACTCAGGGTAATTTTCCAGGAACTAAGGCTTACTCCTCTGAGGGGAATGAGAAAGAATTTGTCAGCAGCAGTCTCCAGTAGACTGACAATATTTAAGCAGTCAGATCCACTGAGTTCAATTGGTTACCCTGTTTTGACTATCTTTGTTCAAGGCACTGCAGCCAACATGAACATTCTGGAGGGAATTGCAATTTAGTATAGATCTGTGTGCTTGATGTGCTTTCTTCTTCTTATTGAGATGCCTAAAATGAATGAAGTGCTGGAGAGAGCTTGACATAATGCGTATGAGGGTTCAGTGCAAGTTTTGGAAAAATAAGCGATGAGTTCATTAGGCATCTGTAGATTTTGAAGTTAGAATGCAGATTTCTTAGAATAAGTGTTTGATAGAAAGGCATAGAGATAAAGATAAATCAGAGTTTCACCTATGAATCTTCTCATGTTAGAGTTTAACCTCTTGCTAGTATTCTGTATAAATCAAGTGGAAATATTTTCTGTCCTGTTACAAATTTAGTTCCTTCTCTCCTCTTTATGTAAACTGTTGCAGTGAGTGATAACATACAGAAAAATTCACCTCTGCCAAACCTTCTCTGAATCTCTTCTTGTTAGTTGCTTCATGTGCCTTTCTAGAATAATTTATACTAACCTCTGTTAGGTCAGTTACCATGTGGCATCACTGAAATGTACTGTTTTGAAGTTGTTTTTCCTTTTAAATGAATTTGCCTGCCCTAATAATAATGATAATAAAAGCTTCACTTGTGAGTGCTGCCTATGTGACCAGACACAGATATATATCACATTTATACTTTATTACCTGTGAGATAGAAGTAAGTACTCCATTTTCCAGATGAGGAAATGGAGACATATGGAAGCAAAGTAACTTTGTCCAACTCTTACCATGACTAAATAGCAAGACTAGGATTTAAAGTTGATATGACCGCCTCACCACTATCTTAACAACTATTCTGTACTGGCAAGAACATTACATTCTTTACATTTGTTACTGCCCTAGTGCCTGGATTGGTTTCTAGCTCAAAGCAGGTGCTCAGGGAACATTTACTGAATGAAAAAAAGATGAACATTGAAACACTGCATTATGTGTTTCACCTTTATGAATTTAGAGTGATCTCCAACAGATATTTACAAATACACCAAAGTTTTGAGTCTTGGGATATTAAAGACTAGGAGTGTGGCAACGATCAAATTCTAAGTATGTATGCGCCTACATACACACACACGGTGTAAGATGTATTAGGTAAGTGCCCTAGAATTAGAACTTTAATATCTATTGCAGAATCAAAATATTCAGGTATTTGTGTGTCTAACCTATCATGAGATTTCCATCACTTAGCTTAGGGGTGGGCAGGCTACTAGCCACGTATAGGCCGAATCCGGCCTGCTACCTCTTCATAAATACAAGTTCTGTTGGAGCACAGTCATGCCCGTTTGTTTACGTGTTGTGTGTGGCTGCTTCTGTGCTACAGAACAGAGCTGAGTGGTTGCAACAGAGATGATATGGCCAGCAAAGCCTAAAATATTTACTGTATAACTCTATAGAAAGTTTACCGACTCCTGGCATAGATCGCGCTGTTGTTCTATGACTTGGTTAACTATTACCCTGCTCTATTTCAAGGGTCTTCATGAGAGATTTGAAATTCAGCCAGGTGATGCTTGTCTGTTCATAAATGGACTTCGTGTTGATATGAGTGCTTATGATCCTTTTAGGTAAGTATTAAATTACTAATACAAAACTGTATATTAGTTTATATTAATATAAACTATGATTTATATAAGGGAAAATATCGTCCTGAATTTAGTATTTGCCAAAATGCAAATAATCACTTTAAAGGTAAAGCAAAGACATGTTTTTGTGCAAAACATTTCTGTTATTTTGCTAGAATACTCTCAAGTGTCTTAGAATGCAGACCTGGGAGAGACCTTGGAGACATTTGCTCAGATGTGAAAACTGAAGTTTCTAAACCTTGCGCCTGTACTTGTATTTTTGGAAACTGTCTTTCTTTAGTAGGTCTGTCCTTTAGCAGTTAAGTTCCATGGGACTGCACTGAGCAGCCAGGGACTCTACCCTCCAGAAAGGAATTGAAAGGAACATAGGACATTTTCCCAGAAGAATGGAATTAACAAAGAGTTTAAAGTACTTGTATTTGTCAGAAAGGAAATTTGAAATTGTAGAGTTCAGGGTGTTGTCTGTTTTTGTAGGTCAAAAAAAAAAATCTTCAAAAATGCTGTAGAGCAGGGGCACTTGGGTGGCTCATTCAGTTAAGTGTCTGCCTTTGGCTCAGGTCCGGATTTCGGGGTCCTGGGATCGAGCCCCATGTTCTCTTCCTGCTCAGCAGCGAGCCTGGAGCCTGCTTCTTCCTCTCCCTCTGTGCCTCCCACTGCTCATGTGTCTCCCCCCCAGTAAAATCTTTTAAAAAAATGCTGTAGGGCAAAATTAGAAAGTCTTGTATTTGTCATGAGCATTGATCCACAAATTAGTCATGAGCCAAATAGAAGAAAAAACAGACTGGATTTATTTTACTTTTGTAGAGCAGCATAAAACTACTTTAAAAATTCGTATTTATAAGATAAACTTAGTAAACACAATACTTTAGTTCAGATATTCAATTTTAATTCAATTGGATATACTTCCATTGAACTTCAATTGATTAAATGTTTATTTCCTTTTCTTACCAGTTTGGGAAGAGTAGGAAAATGTACGAAAGACTGAGAAATACAGTAGCTCAAATGAGGCTTTCTCTTTATTTAGTTGGATCCTTGGGGAAAATGATAGCTAAGGTACATAGGGTAAGCACTATCCACAGCAGGAGTAGAGCGGTTGTTAGCTGCTGGCCTGCAAGCCTCAGCAGGACAGAAATTCCATCTGTGCTCAGGAATGGTGAAAACAGGTTTAAGAGAGGGAGTAAGTGGTGGGTAGATTTTGGGAAGGTTTTCATAGCAGGAACACTTTGCCCAGTTATTTAGAAAGGCTGCAGGTTATTCAGGAAATAGATCCACCTTAGCTCCTCCAGCTTGTGGGTAGTGATCTGTGCAACTTGTGACACATTCTGTTCCTCACTGATGTGATCACTAGCTGCATCTCCTCTAAGGCCCTTCAAGGAGGACAAGAAAAGATGTGAGGATGTTTATATCTTCTGACATTTTTAGCACAAAATAATTCCCAGAAAGAAATCAGAACATGGAGAATAAAATCAGTGTGGATCCTGGAAGACAATGATTCAGGAAAGAGGAGAAGGAAGGAAAATGTCATGTTCCTGAGGTTATATCCTAGATCCAGAGAGAGGTCCCCTGTGACTAGTATTGCAGAATTACCCGTTTGGGGAAAGAACGGGAGTGAGGAATTATTTTACGCTTCTTTCCTACACTGCCCATCTCTCCCTGCATTGTGGGTCATAGAGGACTGATGCGGTCCTTGCCTTCGGACGCTGGAAGTAGTGGGAGGGGCCCGAGCCTTGGTGGGCCCAGCCGGTCGGCACTGGTTGAGCCAAGGCCTGGTCCAAGTTTGGCTCTCATCTCCCGGGGAGGTTAGCAGCAGAAGGCCAGGGCCAGGGAGGAAGGCAGGTAGGGCTGAGTAAATTTGAGGAGGTCCATAAATGGTGTCTCACATCTCTACCTTAGAGCCACTGACACATCTTTTTCTCTAAGCAATCACCTCAACCACGGATTTGAGCAGACAAACTGGTACAAAGTGGATGTTAATCATTTTGATAGCCATCCTGTTCTGCTTGAGCCGTGTCCCCACAGTATACCTACCAGAAAGAAAGACATAAGAAAGGTGTCTTGATATCCCTACTTGGGTGGTTTTTCTCTGTATCTTAATGAAGTTGTCTGGCTCAGAATCCTTTGGGGCTCTTGATAAAATATGTATTTGGAATGCATGTAACATTAAAATTCGGTATTATAAAATCAATATTAAAATTCAATCCAGTGAATATCTGAGTGCCTACTATGCTATAGAAACTGGTAGATATTGGGGGTGTAGTGATGAAGAAGACAGAAATAAGTGGTCTAGTGGGATAACTGATAGTAAATATGTAATGATAGTGCAGTAAGTTTACAAAAGATAAATTGCAGTGCTCTGGGAGTATCTAACTCCAGAGATTTAAACTAGTTCTTGATGGAACATAGGGACAGTAGAAATGTCCGATTTCTTCAAGGAAGTGATCATTTAAGCTAACACTTAAAGGACAGATCAGGCAAAGTGGGGGGTGGGGGTTCTGCAAACAGTGGCACATTTGAGAAAAAGAAAATCCACTCCTGTGGCCGGGCTATGGAGTGAGGAGGAGCCGGAAGAAGCTGAGGTCACACAGGTGGGCAAGGGGCAGATTGTGCAACCAGGTTTCCTCTCTAGTGCAGGAGAAGCTGGTAAAGGGCTCTGAGCAAATCTAAAGATAGTAACTATTTAAAAGAGAAGCATGATAAATTATATTAATTGTTTCAAACTCCAGAAATATAAGGAGTTTTCCTGATAAACAGACCTAGCACATTTAAAGAACCTTTTTTTTTTAATTGGTAGCCAAAATTCAAGATTTGAAAAGAGCAAGGAAGAAACATGCTTATTGAGGGCAACTGTGTGCCCAGTAGGGAATTAATTTAATCTTAATGCCTTATAAAGTGATTACCACCCTTCTCTTTTTTAGACAGGGAAATGAAGACTCAAATGTCACACAAAGATAGGGACATAGCTGACAAATAGTAGCAGGATTTAAAACTTCATGCTCTTTCCAGTGTACCCTGTAACTCAATCTGGTCTTTCTCTTGATGGTTTTCCTTGGAAACTAGGTTGAGATTACAAAGATGGTAGATACAAAAGCTATGGGGACTATTACAGTTCTGTTGCCCCAAGAAAGTGTCTGATCGGTAAGCATCATAAAATTTTAAAAATGGAGAAAACATTGGCAATGCAATCCAGAATTCTTATTTCACAAATAAGAGAATTTAGACCAAAGAGGTTAAGAACTTCAAGAAGCCACACATGAAGTAGCGTTACAGCCAGACTAAATCTTATTATTAGAAGGGTGATTTGTGGTATCTAAGCTAGCGCTCTCTTTACCACACTCATCCTCTAATAGATTGGAGGGGAGGCTAAAAAGTGTGCTCTGTAAATAGTGGTCAGAACTCCTTAGGATGCAGATGTTCAGAGCTAAGTCCTCCAGGCCAACTTGAAATACTTAAAAAAAAAAACAAAACAAAACTGCTTTTGTAAGAGTTCAGATGTTAGATCTTTACTTTTTAAATATAGATCTCTAGGGGCGCCTGGGTGGCTCAGTGGGTTAAGCGTCTGCCTCTGGCTCGGGTCATGATCCCAGGGTCCTGGGATGGAGCCCATGCGATTCTCCCTTTCCTCCCCGCTCCTACTCTCTTGCTATCTCTGTCTCTCTCCCTCTCAAATAAGTAAAATCTTTTTTTTTTTTTTAGGATTTATTTATTCATTTGATAGAGCACAGGCAAGGGGAGTTGCAGACAGAGGGAGAGGGAGATGAGCCGAAGGCAGATGCTTAATTGACTGAGCCACCCACGTGCTCCTAAATAAAATAAAATCTTTAAAAATAAAAATGTGTGGATCTCTATAGACCTCCCTGAGAGTGGTATACTAAAATCCATATATTGCTTTATTCTGATTCTGTTCATTTCTGAAAAGCAAAGTGATTTCCATGATTGGATTTTTTTAAGGAAGCAGTTAGGTTAAATATTATAAATATGAATTTTAACACTTGGTTTCAAAAAGTAATAAAGTTCTTCCTTGCCTGGTAAAGTTTTACCTTTTCAAACATAAGTACGCTTTACCACAATTGGTAAAGCCTTATCTTTACAGCTACAGGGAGGCACTGTCTTCCCACAACTTTCATATCCCCAC
Source organism: Eumetopias jubatus (assembly GCF_037043125.1). Taxonomy (NCBI): domain Eukaryota; kingdom Metazoa; phylum Chordata; class Mammalia; order Carnivora; family Otariidae; genus Eumetopias; species Eumetopias jubatus. The sequence continues at coordinate 179,928,794 of NW_028274809.1, read as the reverse complement.
TCTGTGCACCAGCTGCGGGACCTGGGTGAGAGACCACCTGTCTGGGCCTCACCTGCACCACTTGGGACTTCCTGAGGGGTTGTGAGAGGCACTGTGTTAGGAAAGAACGTGGCACTTACCTGCACATGTGTGAGCTTGATCAGTAGGCGTTTAAAGACTCAAAGTGCCCAGACTTTTTGCCAGTAGGGTTATTTATTGATGTTGTTATTTTTTAGCAGTGGTATTTTCTGTCATGTTTAAGAGCTCTCAGAGTATTATATATATGATTAGAAATTTTTATATGTATTTCAAACAGATGTGAACTTTCATGCTTTAATGGCTTTTTCTGTGCTAAAATTTTATATTTTAGGTCCTATTTGAGCTTACCTTGTTTTAATAGTAGATTTACCAAAATAGTGACCTAGGATATTTTCCCCTTCATTTTTGGCTCACTCAGGGGTGAGCATATCTTCACTTCTTTGCTAAAGAATGTAATAAATATACCTTGTTTCCTTACCTTTTAAATAATAAGATTTTGTCACCACACACAGAAAGTCAACATGAGTTTACCCTAGGTAACTAATTAGAACTCCTTGTCTTGTTTGTTAATGAGTTTAATAATATTTTTTCCTGCTGTTAATAAAAATACCAGTGGAATTCGTTTCTGATGCTTTAAGAAAACTATAAACTTTAAAGGTTTTTTTTTTAATTTGGCGAATCAAAATAAAACTTATTTTTTTTCTTTAAAAGTCTTTTGGATATGCTGAAACTAGAAGGAAAAATGATGAATGGCCTCCGTAATCTTGGGATCAACAAAGAAGATATTAGCAAATTTTTAAAATTAAACTCACATGTTTTGGACCCTACCTATGCATTAGATATTAGGCATTCTTCTGTAATGGTAAGTGCTCGTGTAATTCCTTGTTTTTAAAACCTTTAGATTTAAGACTTAATATAAAACCAAATATTGGCAGGCTTTCAAATAAATTTAAGCATTTTGAAAGAGGTTGCAGAACTCAGAAGAAAAGTGAAAATACGGACTCATCCCCCTCTCATTCTCATATCTTTTCTCCCCTTCTTCCTGTTCTCTGCATTTCTTCTCAAGAACTCACCCCTTCAGGATCCTTTCCAGCTTTAAAAAAAAAACAAACAAACACGAACAACCAAGTAACCCCATGAGCAACAGCAACAAAACATCAAATAGTTAAATCTGAGGCATGTAAGAACACAGCCTACTACCGTGAGAACCTTGCCTGGCCAGCTTACAGGGGCCTCCAAGCGTCTGGTCTGTGCTACCACCTGCGGAAATTGGGATTCTGCTCACCTCACCCCGCTTGCAGCGAGGGTGCTGTGCCATCCTCAGTGTGGCCTGTGAGGCTGTCAGTGGCCTTCTCCCTCCTTTCGTTTCTTAGACTGTGAAGTACTCCTTTCACCACTTTCCCTTCTCTCTCTTGCCAGGGAAGCAATGCTTCCCCTCTTTATCCAGTCGACTCCCACTCTTCCTTCAGGCTTTGCTCCAAGCAGTACTTCCTGAGAGAAGCTGACCTCAGTTACCCAGATTAGAAGATGTTTTCATTATAGGCATTGTATTGAGGAGCCCCAGGATCAGCTTCAGGCTCAGTGATACGCTAAAGGGACTCAGGAAGCCTCACAGTTGTTAGACTCTCCATTACAAGCTATTAGAGCAGCAGAGGGAGAGAGAGCATGAGGCAAAGGCCAGAGGAAACCAGGCGGGAGTTTCCAAGAAGCTGCTCCTCATGGAGTCATAGACAACATGCTTGATTTCATGTGTGACAATCCATGCCGGGCTAGCCTGACCCGGGAGTTCAGGGTTCGAAAAGGAGTCTGTCATGTGGGAATGTAATGCCTGTGTGACTGATCTCAGTCACTGAAGCTCCAGACCCTCCAAGGAAAAGCGGGTATTCATCCTCATGTTCACAGAAACTCCATACAAACCTCTACAGCATGCAGCAGGACCCTCAGCATGGGAGGAACGGTATCAGAACATTTCAAGAGTGAGTTCTCAGAAGCCAACCTAGAGAACCTTTGTCACAGAAACAGGCCCTTCCAGGGAATGTACAAGGTGCAAGCAAGCTGGCCCGCTGAGTTAACCCTTTCTACCCCCCCACATACACACATGTGTGTGTTTGTATATATACATATTTATTATGTTACAGAACTACCAGTCCTTCCATACACTTTGCACAGTGAATTATTATAATTTTATAAATTTGTCCTATGATTCTTTGATGTCTTTGTTTCTTACTAGACTATATAAACTTCTTGAAAGTAGGAATTTTATCCATTTTTTTCTCACCATTATGTCCTTGGTTTTAGTAGGTATTCAATAAACAAATATTCTTTGAACAAAATAAGTAAATATTTCAAACCAACATAAAACATAATTTGTAACAATGAAACTCTGAGAACATTCTAATTACAGCACAATCAATATAAATATGTCCATATCATCATGATTTAACAGTGTAAAAAAGTATAACTATTAGAAATGAGATAATAAAAGTATTACCTGGCAGATTATATAACTAAAACTCCCCCAAAACAGCATTTTAATTAATAAGACCTTAGTAAAATGGGTTTGAAGTGACAGTAAGCAGGTCAAAAGCTGTATTTCCAAAAACCATCTGGAAAACATGGTGATTTATTCATAATAACATAAAAATTCAGATACCTTGATAATATCTTTATGTAATAATCTTAATAACCAATAATAAAAACTACAGCTTAACTGAGGAAATGCAGAAGGGTAGAAGGACACCTGGACAGACTATTAACTGGCGCAGACTTGGAAGCAGCTGTGGCTGTGGCATCCTTCCAGTGTTTATAGATTTTGATCTGAGTAATTTCCCTGGAAAGTACCATCAAGAAATAGTAGGAAATGGAGGAAAGTATTTATTCCCAAAGATATGATCATTGCTGCATATTCTTAAAACAAAATAGAAATGAGTTAAGTATATAACAGAGAAATATTGTAAATTGTATATCCATGTGTTCGGGTGTTTTATTCAGACTCAGAATCATGCTTATAATCATGCTTCAGCAACCAGGAACAATGGCTGTGCTCTCATGTTAAGTAAGAAATACAGGCTTACATGATACTATCATGTATAAAGATGGACAGAAGATCCAGAGGAAATAAAATGTTATTAATGGGTGATGTGGTTTAATAGGTAGTTGTGGGGTTTTTTTTTCATGCTTTTCTGTAAATTCCAAATTTTTAGCAATGGGTATGTATGACTTATGTGATCAGAAAAAAAAAATGGGAAAAAAAACCTCTCTGACCATCTTGCTAATTGTCTCATGTAAATATTTAAGGGATTTTCTTGGAAATGTTCAGTTATTACAGTTACTTTTGTCCTACCCAACCAGCCTTCCCATCTACAAATTTGGTCCTCCCTCCAAGAATCACAGAAAGATAACAGCACCAAAGAAATGCTGTACATTCCCTGAGACTCAGGGCAAGTTACATAAGTTCTGAATTAGTTACCATTGTATTTTCTAGAGCACTAAGTGCGTTGTTATAAATGTTTATCTATCCTTACTGTGTTTTCCTGCTCTTTAGACCATCTTCTCTCATTGGCTGGATTTTACTTTGACTTGGATACCTTTAAGCTCAGTTAACAAACGTGTTCTCTAAAAATGTTTTATCAGAAAAAGGAATGACCATGTTAGTAATCTTAATACTTTGGGACTTTTATTTTAAGCCCTTATGCTTTTAAACATTTGTAGAAGAGCACTGGGAGCATGGGCCCTGGTAAGGAAAGGAGGGCCGTAAGTTTCAAGACCACCCTGAAGAAGAAAGGCATCTATAAGGAAACTTTGCAGCTCCATTCGTAAAGTTACCTGGTCCCCCCAGGTTGGCAGAGGCCCGTCAGCACCAGGGAGGAGCAGCCCTGCTGCTGTCCCCATTGCCCACGCCCGGTCCACTTCACCACTGCTGGGCTGTGAGGGCTCGGACTCTGGCCCAGCTCGTGGGCGCCTGAGGAGTCGTTCTTCTCTATTCCCGCTAAGAGTGTCGGGAAGTAATTTTTTATTGAGGTAAAATATAAGATACGCTCTTTTAACCTTTTTAAGTGTATGACATGGTGGCATTAAGTACATACACAGTGTCATAAAATCTTCACCATGATCCATTTTTCCAGAACCTTTTCATCATTCCAAACAGAAACTCTGTACCCATCAAGCAGTAACTCCCCACTCCCTTCTCTCAAGCTCCCTGGTAACCACGGTTCTACTTTCTGTCCCTATGAATTTGCCTTTTCTAAGTGCCTCATAAAAGTGGAGTTATGCACTATTTGTCCATTTCAGCCTGGTGTATTTCATTAGGCTTACTGCTGTCAAGGTTCATCCATGTTGTAGCATGTATCAGAATTTTATTCCTTGTTAAAACTAAATAATAGCTTAATTTTTTAAATATTTTTTTTTGCATACTATTAAGGGAAGTTCTGTGTCTTAATTAAATGCTTTTACTTTTCCACTTGGAAAGTGCCTACTTTCAGTAGATAATTATTTGTGACACTTTATTCTGTAGATTCCTTTAAAAAAATTAACTGACACAGGGCACCTGGGTGGCTCAGTCGGTTGAGCATCCTATTCTTGATATCAGCTCAGGTCTTGATCTCGGGGTCATGAGTTCAAGTCCGGTGTTGGGCCCCACACTGGGCGTGGAGCCTACTTGAAAAAAATAAAATTAACTGCACAAAATGCAGAGCCCTGAGTTCTGAGCACTCTTTTCACCTTGGTCTGTTAGAACAGCAAAATTAATTCACACTTAAGCTTGATTTTTGCTTCATAGCATTTGCTACCACCCAATATGATATGCATTTATTATGCATTTATTAGTTTATGTATAATCTTCCAGTGGACTGTAAGCTCCACAAAAACCAGGACTTTGTTAAATATCTTCAACATCCATCAGGTCCTATCACATAGGAAGCACTCAGAAAATCTGTTGGATATCTTAATGCTAAAACAGAGCTATTCAAGAATGAAAGCAATACTTTGCTTTTAATTCTATTTCTCCCCCTGGATCTGTCTCTCCACTTTTTGTCTTTACAGAGAAAGCTGAGTAACTGAATTACATTACTTCTGACCTCTGTATTTATACCCTTCCCAAAACAAACCTTGGCAGTTTATTTCTTAAAAGTTGCTTGCTTACCAGTTGAGTAAAAACTCAAGAGAGTCATTGGGTATTCTCCCATCCCTGGTTAACCATTCTCGGTTTCTCTGTCCCAGATATCAGAAGACACAATTTAGGGCGCCTGGGTGGCTCAGTTGGTTAAGCGACTGCCTTCGGCTCAGGTCATGATCCTGGAGTCCCGGGATCGAGTCCCACATCGGGCTCCCTGCTCGGCAGGGAGTCTGCTTCTCCCTCTGACCCTCTTCCCTCTCGTGCTCTCTATCTCTCATTCTCTCTCTCTCAAATAAATAAATAAAATCTTTAAAAAAAAAAAAAAGACACAATTTAAATTTTATGTAGTTTTATTTCCTGTTTTTAGCCTTGCCACGGTACCTCAGGTTTCACTAGTATCTCATTTAAGTCAGTAAAAACAGCCATCTGATTGTATGTTTGGCTCCTTTGGATTGTAATTCCTTTTCAGTCCACAGTGGAGGGGGCTTTGGTCATATTCCACCTAAATTACCCCTGCCCCTAGTTGCAGTTTTCTGTTTTCTATCCTGTGATGTCTGTGCTGTAGTCATATTCCTGAGGTGCTTATGATCATTTTAATTCCCTTAAAGTTCCCAAGTCATCCTGGCCATTTGTCATTCTCTCAAAACAATTCTAATTCTTCATTTTTGTCACCAAGATGACAGTGATAAGATTCAAAACTAATAAACATCAATTAGCACAGGCAGAAGAAAGGAATTCTTTATCCAGATTAAGGATGTAACTTGCTACTGACAGTGAGCCCCATAATCTGTAACAGCAGTTTCCCGTCCAAGCCCCATAATGATGTAAATCAGCTCACCACAGATACTGGGTTTATCCCTAGACTCACAATTTAGTTCCATTGATCTATATCTTCCCCTTATGCAAACACCACACTATTTGATTACCGTAGCTTTGGAGTAAGTTCTGAAATTTGGAATTGTGAGTCCTCCAACTTTGTTCTTTTTCAAGATTATCTTGGCAGTCCTAGGACCCTTGCCTTTCATTATGAATTACATCATCCGCTTTCCATTTCTGGAAAAAAGTTGGAATTTTTATTGAAATTTCATTGAATACATAGATAATTTAAGGAATGTTGCTATTTTAATATATTAAGTCTTCTGATCCATGAATATGGGATGTCTTTCCATTTATTCAGATCTTCTTTATTATCTTTCAATGATGTAGCTTTTGTGGCTTTCAGTATACAAGTCTCATACTTGTTAAACCTATTTCTAAGTATTTTATCCTTCCGGATGCTATTGTAAATAGAATTGTTTTTCTTATGTTTATTTTAGGATTTTTCAGTGCCTCTGAATTTTTTTGTTGAAAACTAGGCATTTCGAATATTACAGTATGGCACTTCTGAAAGTCAGATTCTTACCTTCCCTGGGTTTATTGTTGCTGTTTGCTGTTTTGATTACTTGTTTAGTGACATCTCTGAACTAATTTTGTAAAGCCTGTATTCTTTCTTACGTGTGGCTACAGAAGTCTCTGTTACGTTCACCTAGTCATCTACTCAGTATGAGACAGAGATTTTACTTAAATGCCTGGACCCCAAAAGCATCCCAGTCTTGCACAGGGGCTCTATGTGTGTGTGGCAGATGGAGAGGGAGAAGCACACGTCGGACCCTCAGCCAGGCAGCTTGCATTCCCCTTAGCCTTCACTTGTCGCTTGCACAGACTTCAGAGTAAACCAGAGGAGGGAACTTGGGGCTTCTCAGTCTTCCCTGGGCTTGTGCACGGCCTTTTAGAATCCCAAGAATATGTCCGAACTTCTCAAAGTTCTGTTTCCCAAAACCTCTCATTCCCCAACCTTTCCTCACTAGATTTTGGTTGCTTTGCTTTCGTCCCAACTGTTTTCTATTGCTGCAGGCAGGAGCGACTAAAACATTTGCCCATAATTGTTTTCCACAAAACGGGGTAGCAGCTCTAACACTGTTATGAGTTAGGCAGGATAAAGACAAGCCCTTTTAGTGGGTTTTCTAGGGAGTCACCAGACAGTTCAAACAAAAATTAAAATTCTGTCAGAATGAGGTCCGTTCTGCTTTCTCCAGTATTGATACTGGAATTCAGGCTGTCATTTTCAAGGCTACTGATAAGCTTGGGAGCACGAGATGGGTCTAGGACAATTTTCACACTACATACCTCATGGTTCTGACTGAGATTCAGCCATTTTTCTTAAATACTCTCAAGGTTGCTGCAAGCTTTTGGTTAGTTTTCATAGTTCTTAAAATGTTGAGTTCCCCCCAATATTCTAATTTCTTGTTGCTTTTGTGTCAGGGTGGAGTTTTGAAATCCTTTACTCAGCCATTTTAGCTGATGTCACTCCCTAGAGAAAACCCAAAAGATGTAAATTTTAAGTCTTTTAAGTTCTTCACTTCTCTCAGAAAGTCATCCTCTAACACCATGACCCATCTTGTGTCCATTTGCTAAGCTATTGTAGCTCCTTGGACAGTGAGGAAATTGTCTTATAAGTTCTAATCTATTAATGACAATATCTTTTATTCAGTATCTTGGTAGGTAGCCCAGTAGATACAAAGGCCAGAGTTATGGCCAACAAAACTAATGGCCATAGATCATTGGAATATCAGTGCCAGTTGTGCATGCAGCTTTGTGAGGTCACTCTTCCAGTTATTGTTGCTGCTTCTATAAATTTACTTGAGAGTAAAAGATGGGCAGTTCAGTCTCTGGGCCTATGCAAAGCGGTTTCAGTCTTCTCTCTGAAGCCACTGCCTCTGACGTGGTGAAACACTCCCCAGAACCTCGTGTCTGGACCACTGCAGAGGCCGCCTGGTTTCTTGGGCACCACTGGTCTCCTCTCTCCTCTCCTCCGGGACTTTGAGCGGCACTTGCTAGACCACGTGCCTGTGTCATGCATCTCTCTTACCCTTCATTTTGATTTGGCATTATTTCTTTTCTCTGTGCACTTTAGTTAATATACATTCTATTGATCTGTCATCCAGGTGACTAATCACCGTCTTCCTCCATGTCCAGTCTGCAGTTAAATCTTCTTTAGAAGTTCTTACAGTTCTTAATTACAGAGTTTTAAAATCTAGAATATCCCTTTGGCTCTTCTTATGATGGATTTTTAGTTCTCTTAACATTTTCCATCTATTTTTTTTTTTTAAAGATTTTATTTTTTTGAGAGAGAGAATGAGAGACAGCATGAGAGGGAAGGGGGTCAGAGGGAGAAGCAGACTCCCCGCTGAGCAGGGAGCCCAATGTGGGACTCGATCCCAGGACTCCAGGATCATGATCTGAGCCAAAGGCAGTCACTTAACCAACTGAGCCACCCAGGCGCCCTATTTTTTCTTTAAAAATATATATATATATTAATTGTAGTTATTTTAAAGTCCTTGTCTAAGTCCCTCTGTATTGTCCGGTTTTTCTCTTTCATTTTAGTATTTGGTCCTTTTTTTTTTTTTTTTGCATGGCAGTTTTTGATTAGAGCCTGAAATTGCCTATGTAAAGTTACAGAAGCAAATGCTTGTCAGGTTTGCTGCGGCAGCCTGAGTACCAGACCTCAGTGGCTCTGTCGAGGCATGTTTCCAGGCTTCGTGGGAGCTCTTCCACTTTGTATCTTACTCCTGGGGGCTAGCCCTGTCAGTTTCTCAAATTAAAATATAATGTTTGCCAAAGTCTTAACACTTCAGACTTCAACTTCTGTCTCCTTACTGTGTAGTGGTTTTGTTTTGTGGGTTTTTTTTTTTTTTCTGGTTTTTTTGGTGGTGTTGGGGCCAGGGTGTTGCCATGGGTATGTGCAGGTTCCTAGTCAGCAAATGAGAGGAATTTGTAGAGAGATAGGACTGTTGGTTTCTTTCCTGCACTTTCCCCCTCTCTTGGATTTCCCCGCCCCTTCAACTCCTACCATTTAGGCAACCCTAATTTTGACTCCTGTCTTTCCAGCCCAATATGACTGTCACTTGCTGTTTGAATGAGTTATTCCAAGCTGTAATTTGGGAAATATCCCTAGGGACGGAATTGAGGTGAACATGGAGCTTGTCTGCTGCTGTCCTTCCTGCCTTCAAGGATTGTAACTCCTTCACTCTTGATAATTGGTTGACCCTACCTCCATGCGTCTAAACAGTAGATTATATGTTTTCCCCAGTTCTTAGCATTCTTTCAGGCAGGTGGCTTAGTCTAGTATAAACCGTTAGCTCTTGATTAGAATCAGACATCCAAAGTGTCATGTTTTATTTTCCTTATGTCTAAGGGTTAAAATTTGAGAAGGGAGGTGGAGGACCTGACTGCCTCCTATACTGCTGATAATCAAGATAAACACTTAATCTCTGTCAAGTGGTTTATGGAGAGTAATTTCTATACAATTTTATTTTTTAATATGAAAAACATGAATAGAAGAAGTCAGTTCTGGGAGGAGGGTCAGGCTTAATCTAAAAGACCATGGGAATATAAAATTGTTGCACATAATATATTCCTTAATTTAAAGAATATTCAACTGGCTTCTTATATTTAATCAGAAATATAGAAATCTTTGTGTATTTTTACTTTGAAAGAGTGAAAACTGGCTTTGAAAATGACTTAAGTGGGGCGCCTGGGTGGCTCAGTCGGTTGAGCGTCTGCCTTCGGCTCAGGTCCTGATCCCGGGGTCCTGGGATCGAGCCCCGCATTGGGCTCCCTGCTCAGCGGGAAGCCTGCTTCTCCCTCTCCCTCTGCCTGTAACTCTGCCTGCTTGTGCTCTCTATCTCTCTGTCAAATAAATAAATAAAATCTTAAAAAAAAAAAAAAGAAAATGACTTAAGTATTAGCTTAAAGCATTCACAGATTTTTGGATTCTTCTCTATAGTGGATTAATGACCTAGAAAATGATGAGTTGTATGTCACATGGCCTGCAAGTTGCCAGGAGCTTCTGAAGCCCGTGTTCCCTGGAACTATACCTTCTGTAAGGCGTAATTTTCATAATTTGGTGAGTTTTATATGACATTTTGTATACATCTTTTATAAAGGTATCAGCATTCTTTTTGGATTAGCCTGTTCTTGGTGAATAGACGTCTGTGTAATACAGAGGGAAATACTTGCCTGATGCAGCAAGCTTGAGGTGGCATTGGCCAACGAGACCTCCAAAGCCAGCGATGCTGCAAAGCTGCCTCTTCTTATTTAGATGTGCTTTTATAGTTCCGATGTGAAATTGATGAGTTACGTTCACATTTTCTGAAAGGAATTTGATTGAACTTTTTTTCCTTCTGTGTTCTAAAGAACTAATTAAGATTAAAGTTTAGTACATTTCAGGGAAAAATACGTGGATATCACTTTATCATCTATGCATATGAGTTCACTATTATAATATTAAATAACCTGATACAACTGTGAAGTGTGCAGAAAACACTTAGCAGGGGCTTTATTTTTTCTCCACAAAGAAAGTGAATATGTTATTTCCTACAGCAGTATAGAGTAAGCAGTTATATTAATGCTATTTTTTTCAAAATTCAATTACTATCTTTTAAAAATATATGTATATAGACAATCCAATGCACATTTAGAATAAGGTATTTCACTTGTTATTAAAAGTTTACTTTGTGCTATGCTTCCAAAAAGATGCGTGATCTGATACTAAATTCCATGTATTATTCAGATGTGCAGCTTTTAGAAATCCTTCATTACCTATGAAATTCCTTCTTATATAGAATTCTTTAGAATTGCCGGAAATTTAGCTTTGCGCAGTGGCAGTATCGTAGCCAATGAGGTTTATCCGAGGCGCGAATATTGCTAATAGAATTGCCGGAAATTTCTTTTAAAAAAGATTGCACCTTGAATTTCATACTTTTAGTGACAGAAACTAAACTTGAATTTCATGAAAATTCCAGAATGTTAAAATAGTGATTATAAACTATCTACTTTCTTTTAGGTTCTGTTTATTGATCCTGCTCAAGAATATACCTTGGATTTTATAAAACTTGCTGAACTTTTCTATTATCATGAAATTCCTCTTAGGTAATTGTCAATTTATAACATTAAACGGTCAGCTAAAGGAAATCCCATGATGTTCATGTTGTACCATAGAGTATTGCACAGAGTATTCATGTGGAATTCAAAGCAGTGGTGGGTGGTCTTTAGCGCCTGACACAACATGATTGTGCTATGAAACATTTACCTTTATGATAGACTCTGTTAGTCAAAGCTGCTTAGTAGTCTCGTTAACCCTGTTCATTTCCTGAGAGAGTGATCTGATCACTTTGGGTGCTTAAAGATGGATCCATTTCCCTGAGGTTGTGTTAAGAATATACTTTCCCTTTATTTTTCTGGAAAAACATGGTCATTTGATATCACCAGAGAGAGTTTGACAGTTTGGAGGAATCCATTAGGTAGACGGATGTTGGTGACTAGACATTACGAATCAAACCTTTTCAAATCTAATACTCCCTCTTCCCCCCAGTTAACACATTCTGTCCATCTAGATGTTATAGTCTAGTAATGTTGAAAAATCGTGTTGACTGTGATTCAAGGGGTAGTTGTGACATTCCTTATTCACCTTCTTTTCCCAGAATTGGTTTTGTGTTCATTGTTAACACAGATGATGAAGTTGATGGAGCGGATGACGTTGGCGTTGCTCTCTGGCGAGCTTTCAACTATATTGCAGAAGAACATGATGTATCACAGGCGTTTATTTCCATAGTACAAGTGAGTGCACTAGGTATAATTTCTTTAGACTGTACAGTGGGTTTTTCTGCATTGTAATTATTATCATTTATTATTTTTATCTTTCAAAGTTTATAAAAAACAATCATGGGGATTAATACAGACGATGAATGTGATTCTTGCAACTCCCAACTGAAATACATATTTTCCCCATTTTATAAATTAGGCAACTGACACTCTGCCAAAATAGATAGATGAATTTGCTTGAGTTCCTCCAGCTGCTAATGGAATTTAAATTGTATATTTAAGTTTAGAGGAAAACATACTCAGAGAAAATGATGAGTCAGGGAAGGATTCCTGAACCAGGTCTTGAAAAAATCATGAATAAAAAAGATTACTGCAAACTTAAATATTCTAAATGACAAGGTATGCAGACCCTTCCTAGAGAATTTCAGAGGAGAAGGAGATCACTTCATGACAGCAAATTAGGTAGAAATAGCAGGATGGGTACTGAATTTGACAAAGAGATTGTATAAAAAAAAAAGTTTGAAACTGGCAAGAACTTAAAGAACAATAAGAAATGGGAAGATTATTTCATAATCGAAGTTTTGAAACTATTATGGCCCATTTTGGAAACAGATGTATTAAAGAACTGTATTGTTATTAAGAAAGTCAAACCATAGCTGAAAAACTAGCTTTTGTTCATTTTAAAATTCATTGGTCTTTTCGCTTTCACCCACTATTATAACAAGGAATGGTTCTTCAAAGTGAGCGTGTGAAATTACCAAAGCCCTGTATACTCCCTGCCCTGCTTCCATAGCTCCTGGGAAAACCACTGAATACCTCATGAACTCAGTGTCCTGCCGCGCAGAAACTACCAGAGCCTCAGTGACTTGGGGATACACTTTGTTCTGTAAAATAGTGCTGTGGATTACGTGTCACTTTTGTATCTCAGGCTATTACTTTTATTAACTGATTGGTGTAAGAATTTATAAGGGGCTTAGACTGACATAGCTTTTATTGAAGTCTGGCCACCTTATTGTGAAAGGATCAGTATGATAGTCAAAACTAAGAACCTTGAAGACCTTTTGAAATTCTCCTTATCTAAGTTATCTTAATTCTCTCTATTGACTCTCTATTCTGGAAGTGCTTTGTATCAGACATAAATTTGCATGTGAATTCATACTTCGCAATCACTGGCCTTTTGAATTATCTACTGTGATGTTTAGCGTAATACTGTAATATCTTGGAAGACCAAATTATACTTGAAACCATAGGTTTCCATACAGCGCAGCATGAAAGTATTAAATATGTGCTATAGCCTACAAGTTGTACTAAGCAATTAGAGGAAAGAGAGGGAAAAATGTGTGAGGAAGGAATATTTATAGCATACTAGAATCCACCAGGGTCTGAAGTGTGCAAATGTTGGCGGTTATTTAGACTATGTATGCTTCAACCCTAAAATTTTTGTAGCCCATAGAAAACCAAAACATGATTGAGCTAACATCCTATTGGGAGTGTATTGTATTGTATCCTTCAGATGACTTAGCTTTACTAATTTAGAATAATTTGAGCAAAATCTAGTCTTTTAGTAAAATATGTGAATTATAAAATCTCTTTAATATTTTTTCATTTCAATGAACAAATTATTGTATCTAAGTTAGGTAATTTGAAAATATGGTATCAGGAGAAAGAGGAATGTAGTAGAAGATCAAAATTTATAAGTATATGAAAATTTTTGACATGTGATAGAGAATTATAGAGGAGGTACAGTATTTATATGGTAAAATAATCAGACTGTGTATCTCAGCTCTCCAGAGTGGCTATGCGAACTTACTAATTTAATTTTCTCTTCCTACCTTGCAAGATTGAGATTTAAAAAAATGTTGGGCGCCTGGGTAGCTCAGTCATTAAGCATCTGCCTTCAGCTCAGGTCATGATCCCAGGGTCCTGGGATCGAGCCCCACTTCAGGCTCCCTGTTCAGCGGGGGGGCCTGCTTCTCCCTCTCCCACTCCCCCTGCTTGTGTTCCCTCTCTCACTGTCTCTCTCTCTCTCTCTGTCACATAAATAAAATCTTAAAAAAAAAAAAGATTTAAAAAAATGTATGTTATGTACTTGATGAATATTTGTTGAATGCATGTTTGAGAATGCAGAAGTACTTTAAGCCTTCAACATTTGTCTATGATGGGGTAATTGACAACAGATTAACCATCTCACAGTAAGCAAGTATAAAACTGGACAAAATACATGAAAGAAGTTGGTTTTCAAAAGTTGAACAAGAGCTAACATGAACTATGATCCTTGCAAAAAGATCGAAATAAAAATATTCACAGGTAGAGATGGAGAGAATTCTTGCTGCGTCAAAAGAAATACTAAAGGAAATCCTTCAGGCTGAGAGGAAGTGACACCAGATGGTAACTCACACTCACAGAAAGAAATGAAATGGTAGCTGTAAATAAAATGTAAATATATGGATACATACAAAAGGCTATAAGAATATATCCTATTGCATTTAAATTGCACAAGTTTAAATAAAACAAATTTTAACATAGATATAATACATATGACAGTAATTGTACAAAGGAACAGAGGATTAAATAGATCTATTTTGGAACTTAAAATTCAATATTTTGTCAACATAAAGTTAGCCTTCGGAGGGAGTAGATTGTAGTAAATTGGCACAACTGGATATCCACAAGCAAAATGATGAAACTGGATCCCTATCTTATACCATACACAAAGGTCAACTCAAAATGGATTAAAAAGTTGAAGACCTGAAACTGTTTCCTGAAAGAAAACACGGGGTAAGCTCCTTGACATTGATCTTAGTGATGATTTTTTTGGATTTGATGACAAAATCAAAGGCAACAAAAGCAAAAATAAACAGGGGATTTATATCAAAATAAAATGTGTCTGCACAGCAAAGGAAACCATCAATGCAATGAAATGGCAACTGTGGAACAGGAGAACATATTTGCAAACTACCTATTCAGTAAGGAGTTAATGTCCAAAATACATAAGGAATACATATAACTCAATAGCAAAAAAAAGTAACCCAATTAAAAAATGGGCAATAGATCTGAATGGACATTTTTCCAGAGAAGACCTACAGATGACCAGCAGGTATATGAAAAGGTGCTCAACTTGATTAATCATCAGGGAAATGCAAATCAAAACCGACAGTGAGCTGTCACCTCACACCTATAGGGGGGTTTGTTACCAGACAATCAAGATGACAAATGCTGGCACGCTGTAGAGAAAAGGGAACCCTCTGAGAATGTAACTGGTATAGCCATTATGGAAAACAATCTGGAGCTTCCTCAAGAAATTTAAAATAGGATGACAGTATGAACCAGCAACCCCATTTCAGCTGTTTCCAAAGGAAATGAAATAAACGAAATCAGTATCTCAAAGAGTTATCTGTACTCCCATGTTTACTGCAGCAGTATTCACAATCGCCAAGGTATGGAAATGACTTTGTATCCATCGGTGGATGGACAAAGAAAATGTGTGGTGTGTATGTATACATACCTCAGAATGTCATTCACCCTTTAAAAAGAAGGAAATCCTGCCATTTGTGACAACATGGATGAACCTGGAAAGCATAAGGCGAAGTGAAATATATCAGACAAAGAAGGATGAATACTGTATAATATCACGTGTATGTGGACTCTAAAAAGGCTGAACTCTTAGAAACAGTAGAAAAGTGATTGGTCAGGGGGGTGGGTGAAATGGGGAAATGTTGGTCAAAGGTACAAACTTCCGATTATGAGAGGAATAAGTTGGGTCACCTGGGTGCCTCAGTCGTTAAGCGTCTGCCTTTGGCTCAGATCATGGTCCCAGGGTCCTGGGATGGAGCCCCGCATCGAACTCCCTGCTCAGCGGGAAGCCTGCTTCTCCCTCTCCCACTCCCCCTGCTTGTGTTCCCTCTCTCGCTGTGTCTCTCTCTCTTGTCAAATAAATAAAATCTTAAAAAAAAAAAAAAAAAGGAGTAAGCTCTGGAGATCTTATGTACAGCATGGGGACTGGTTGATAATGCTGTACTGTATAATTGAAATTTGCTAAGAGTAGAATTTTAATGTTCTCACCAAAAAAGGAAGAAAAATATGTGTGAGGTGCTGGATATATTAGTTAATTCAATGGTGGGAGTCCCCTCACACGGTGTGCATTTATCAAGCCATCGTGTTCTACACTTTAAATGTATTGCTGTGTTATTTGTCAGTTATGCCTTAATGAAGCTAAAAAAGAGAAAAATAAAATTTATATGAAGAAGTAAAGACCCCAGATTGCTATTTTTGCTTACCAAGGTATGTAACAGTTTTAAAATTTGTAAAATGTATAAGAAGATTGAATCATTATATATCTAAGTGGCTTATGCTAGACATTCTAGCTGCCTGAGATAGCTTAAGAATATCTACTATTTGAAAATGACTAATTTGTAAGATGACTAATATCAGTAACTTTTCATATATAATTTTTGCCTTATTCAAGATCTCATTTTTTCTAATCCTTATTTATGTTTTACAGAAGGCTAAAATTTTTGCTTTTTGTTTTTTTAGTTACTAAGATCATAGCATGCTCGGCTTGATTATGAGGAGGAAACTTGCCTATAAATTGAGAAGCTTGTAAAATTAAACTGTGGGACCTAATTATAGACCTGAGCCTTTTCTTCAAGGAATAGGTCACTAGGTTTACAGTAAGAAAAGGAAAAGGTTATCATGAGGAATAGTGTGGGGCTTCCGTCAGGCCTCATATGAGGACTGTCTCTGGCAATAATGGGGGACTCAACATTCTTTTTTTTTTAAAAAAACTTAATTGACATTAGAGAGAGAGAGTGTGTGTGTGTGTGTGTGTGTGTGTGCGTGCGCACGCACAAGCAGAGGGAGAGGGAGAAGCAGCCTCCCTGCTGAGCAGGGAGTCCCTCCTGGGGCTCAATCCCAGGACCCTGGGATCATGACCTGAGCCAGAGGCAGATGTTTAACAAACTGAGCTACCCAGGCATCTTCAAAATAACATTCTTAACTGATGCAGGTTTCCCCCGCTTCTGAGTAGAGCATTCCTGTGAAACTTCTGTAACAAACCCAAATGGTGTAAAAAAGCAGTAATCTTCAGTTGATATGGAAAAAATTTTGAGCATTCTCCAGAACCAAAAAATAACCTCTTTTAGGCTTTTCTGACATCTTAGGACACATCTTGCTAATGATATGCACAGAATAAATTGAAAGAAAGCACAGATGTTCACAGACACGGTTCAAGCTCTGGATCCCGAGTTGTAGTTCCTGGGGAAGGAGGCTGGCGGGGCCAGTCACACTGCAAAACAAACACTAAATGCTATTTTCACTTTCTACCGTTTTTCATAAAAATGAAAATCCTCTTTGGATTTCTTTTGGTTAGTGAAAACAGATACTGATGTCACTCTCTTAAAAGAAAAATAGCCTAACATGATCTTTTGAGAAGTGAGAGATACCTGTATATCAAAATGGTACTTGATGGTGTTTGTAAGTACAAGTTTCTTCTGCTTGGGAAGTTTTCCCCCAGAATGCCTTAATGCTAACTCAGTGTTCATATTTATGTCTCAGCTGAGGCATCTGCTCAGAGATGCCTTCTCTCCTGATGCAGAGCTGTCCCTTACCCCATGCCTAGCAGAGATCCTGGGGCATAGTAGAGGATCTATAATGAGGGAGAAATGAAGCAAGAAAATAAAGGAGCTACAGTTTATATCATGCCACTGTGCTTACAACATCTGAGTGGGGGGCGGGGAGAACGGAGGTACAGAGGAAACCTAGTTAAGGTCTTTACTGGAGAGCAATCAGGAATGAAAATAAAGCCTTTCTGAAATAAGCCATTTAAAATATTTTATATAGGGGTGCCTGGGTGGCTCAGTCAGTTGGGTGTCTGCCTTTGGTTCAGGTCATGATCCCGGGGTCCTGGGATTGGGCTCCATGTCTTTCCGGCTCCCTGCTCAACGAGGAGCCTGCTTCTCCCTCTGCCTGCCGCACCTCCCGCTTGTGCTCTCTGTCACTATCTCTGTCTCTCTCTCTCTCAAATAAGTAAATAAAATCTTTTAAAAATATATTTTACATATACCTTTTTAAATGAAAGGAGCTGGGACACCTTGGTGGCTCAGATGGTTAAGCATCTGCCTTCAGCTCAGGTCATGATCCCAGGGTCCTGGGATCGAGCCCCACACTGGAGACTGCTCAGCAGGTAGCCTGCTTCTCCCTCTCCCCCTGCTTGTGCTTTCTCTCTCTCAAGTGAATAAATAAAATCTTAAAGAAAAATAAAGGGAGCCATTATTTTGCCAGGAATCACAGTGTCTAGTTTGATCAAAATGGAACATAACATAAATTTGTTCTGGTATTTTGAAAGCTACAGAATATTCACAAAACCATTTTTATTGGGAGATGATCTATTGTGTGGTTAAAATGATTTATCTGTGTGGGTGGGGGACATGTTTATATATGTACATATGTGGTATACTTAGAACTTACAAAGTATAAAGTATATTTTTATTTTATATAAACCTGCACACTCAGGGAAAGAAAGAAAACTATTGCCATAAGATGAAAATTAATTATAAGATCTTTATTTCTACAGATGTACCAAAAAGTGAAGAATGACAATATGCTCACTGTAGACAATGTGAAGAGTGTTCTCCTAAATCTATTTCCAGATGCTAATATTTGGGATATTTTGGGAGTTCATTCTAAATATGATAATGACAGAAAGGTAAGTTGAAATGCAGATTTTCAAAAATATGATCCAAGAAACTTTCACTATAATCTCATGAATAAATGATCTCAATATAGTTAACTCATGATTTGGGTTTTAGACCCTCAGAAAGAAGGGAAATTTAACACCTCTGAATGATGCAAGTTGTATACGAGTACTCAAATTGCCATTATTAACCTTTCGAAAAGTATGAGACGAGAATTGTCAGGATTTACAGGATAGGAAACTTGAATGTAGACTCTTTTTTTAATTTGAGGCAGAGAGAGAGCACAAGTGGGGAGGAGGGTCAGAGGGAGAGGGAGAAGCAGGCTCTACGCTGAGCAGGGAGCCGATGTGGGGCTCGATCCCAGGACCCCAAGATCATGACCTGAGCCAAAGGCAGACGCTTAACCTACGGAGCCACCCAGGTGCCCTGAATGTAGAATTTTAAAGAATGTAATTTGTACTTTCTTAAGAAGAAATGGAAAGCTGGCTTTTTAGATAAATGCTAGGACAAGAACCAAACTTGGGAAGATGGAGCATCACTGGGGCTGAATTTCTCATGCCCATACAGATTTCAAGTGTTTTAGATGGGTTCTTGCATTTTATAAGAGCTTTTAGACCGCAGATCTGGTCCTGTCTCCATGCTAACCATTGAAGGTCAGGATCATTGGCTTTGTAATGTCCCACCTGACTCAGCCCCTGTTTAACTCCTTAGTCTCACCTCTCATGACTCTTTTCCTTGCTCTTTTGTTCTTGCGCAGGGAGACTAGTTCAGGTTCCCGAGTGGGTTCCTACTTCTCACCAGAGGGCCTTCATGTGCTTTTTCCCACCATTGGTTCATGCACTCTGCCTCCCTTCTCTTCTAGCCTGTGTGTGCTTCTCTGTAGCTCCTGGCTTTAATGTTACTTTGGGGGAAAAGTAACACTTTGGGAAGAACTTCTGGGAAGCCTTTCCTAACCCTCCACCTGAGATTAAGTTGCTCGTGCTAACATCACATGCTAATACTGCACACTCCTGCATAATGCTGGTTACAGTGGGCTGTTCATTACCTACCTTCTCCCTGGACTGCATCCTCCCTGGGAGCAGGGATCATGTCTCCTGCTGGGTCTTGCAGGCCCAGGGCCCAGCGACTGGAACATAGTGTGTCGTCAGTAAACATCTCCTGAGTGACATGACTGAGGAGGCAGGGCCATCTGAGAACGAAGGTTATGTTGTAGGATGGAACTTCACGAGAGCAGTGAGGTTTTAGAAATTGCTGCTCTGGGGGCTAGGAAAGGCGGTATGGTGAAGCCATATATAAAAATGGCTATGATGCCAAATTACTGCTGGAGTTGCCTACCATAAATTTACAGGAGCATCAATCTCTTTCTTTTTAAAGAAAGTCCAAAATATCAGGCATATGAATGAAGGAAGATAGCTGGATAAAGTGCTGTGAGGCTGAAATGTTAGGAGCTGGATGTGGCATTGGCATAAGAAGCCCAAAGCCTGTGAGGAGACCTCTGGGGCATGTGTAGGCTGCTTAGAAACGGAAGCGAAGCCAGGAAGCCAGAGGTCTGGGGGTCCCAGTGCAATTGAAAAGCCGGTGTGGTAGGAATTAGGGATTATTTTTAGTTCTGTAAGAATGTTTTCCAAATGATAATTTCTAACCTGAGAATGAGTTTCATTGATATTTTTCATTACTATATTTTCATATGATGAAAAACAAAACTAAAAAGCAACCAAGATGAACTTTCTTTTGGGGCCAAAGTTGCATGGAGGCATCTCTTATAATAAAATAATCACAAGCTAAGGAAATTTAGAAAGAAAATTATTTTTTATGCGTACTCTTCAGGTACTCTTATGGGGAGAAGGAACACAAATTTCCTGTAGTGACTATATAAACTCATGGAATAGAAAAACAGTGAGTTTTTAAATATTAAGGATCCTATTTGCACAGGTTGAAAGCAAAAGGTTGCACCATTTGGGTTTTAATATCAGCTGATGGTGAGTGATAATGATAGGAGTCCTGGAAGTAATTCCATACTTAGACCTTACATGCTGTGCTTTTCTTTTTCTTTCTTCTTTTTTAATAGAAGTGGGCTCTTCTCTGCTTGCTACTCACTGGTAGAGCACAATTTCTATTCAGACTTTACTTTCCTTAGGGACTGACGCTTGTGCAAGAATCGTATCTATTAAGCATGACCGATAGATGCATAATGGTGATACTAAGAACCACTTCTTATGGGAGAGTAAAAATTTTTTTCTGATTGATTTGCCCTTTTTTAAAATGAGTCTGATACTACTTACTGATTTTTTACTAAGTTGTGTGTGCTTTGTTTCTTAAGAACCCTTCTCTGGTTCAAATCAGTTATGGTATTTAAAGCCTTTTATAACACCTGTGTACCTGAGGCTGTTAAGTGCATTAAAATAAAATACATTCCTAAGAACAGCTGGCAAGAAATATTGAAGCTGTTTATTTCAGTGTAATATATTAAAAAGTTTAAAATATTATTCATAATCTAACTTGTATATGGAAAGAAATGGATTCATTTACTCGTGTCTGTTGTAGGTAAATATAACAGTAATGTCTGCTGTGATACAAGTGAATTTGAGATATTACAGAGCCAAAACATGATACTTATTATCAGATGCCATAAAAATGTCATCTGAATAACACCATGTTACCATCAAATATTGGAATTCACAACCCAATAGTATTGTTTCCCATTAATTGCCTTTCTTGCCTTTCATACCATATGTGGATATAAATGTCGTCTCCAGCTGGACTATACTTCAAGAAAAGGGGTCTTACTCTTTTGTATTCCTCCAGTTTTGTATTTGCAAGTCTTAAGTTTTAGATATATTTGCTGAGTTCCTGTTATAGTGACTGGGGCTTGAGCTCTCTTCTACCTCCCTACCTTCACTTGGTCTCTCCAAGTCCAGGGGCATTACTTAAAATATTTAAAAAAATGTTGTGGCTTCAAGAGCAGCCAGTCGGAGAGTCAACCGGAAGCAGATCCCAGAGCTGGAGTGGAGTCTTTAGGCCCTTGTGCTGACGGTCACCCTGTAGTGGCTGAATCGTGTTGACCTTGAGGGTCTGGGAAAGAGGTCAAGGTGCTTCTCATGGGCAATCACCATCCCAGGACAGCAGCTATTTACCAACTGGTACAGATATATTTCAATACCTCAAGAAGTGGTAAAGCCTGTCCAGTGCAAACCAGCTGATTATCAGGTCTGTTTTTAACACATTTTGGTTAAGTGAATATTTAGTGTGTGTGACTTTTTAAATATTCCTTGCTTAGTAAATCAAATACTGTAGCAACTTGGTTTTTTTTTAACTTTAAGAATTACTTCATTTTTTATTACCCATTTTCCATAGTATTCTTCTTTATTGCAAATGTATCCAGATAGTAGGTAGGACAGATAACCTATCCAGAAATTTTCTTACAAATAAACACAGCAATTAACAAACAAGCACCTTCTTCATTCACACCAGCCCCTAGAATGCTCTTCCGTAGCCATGCCCACTCTTTCTCTAAAGTGAACTGGTCATGTTTTGGACAAATGAATACAGCTTCCTTCCTTTCTGGGTCTGCCTTTGCCACTTCATTTTACAGGTCTCTGCTTTATCTCTGGTTTTGTGAGTACTATGCCTTTCCTATTTATTTATGATTTATTTCTGATTTTACTCCTCTCCCAGGTAAACATGCATGATAGAAAAAATACTTTAACTCTTTTATGGTTAAAAATCTTATGCTACATTTCCATCTTATTGGTAGTTGGACTGGATGATCCTTTTTCTTCCAAGTTTTGGAGGCTGTCTTTACTATCTCCTGTCTTCTAGTAGGCTACGGAGACCAGTGTTATCATTCTGATTTTAATTCCTTTGTCTTTCTGCTTTATTTAATTATGTATTTATCCAGTTTGAAAGCTTTTAGAATCTTTTCCTCCCTGGTGTTTGGAAATTTCATGACGGTATGTCTTTGTATTGATCCTCTTTCAATCAGTGTATTGGGTATTTGGTGAGCTCCTTCTACTGGAGATTTATGTCCATCAATTCTGGGAATTTCTTTATTTCTCTAATGTTTTCCTTCATTTTTTTCTGTCCTTTCTGAATCTTTTCAGTTGAGTCTCTGTTTGCTTTTTCTTCTTTTTGTATTCCTTTGTCCTTTTCATTCAATTTTTAAAAATTCTCTGGAGATCTTTCTTCTATTCCTTTTTTATAGCATTCAGTTTTTCTTTCATGGACACAATATATATATATATATATTTTTTATCTAAGAGTGTTAATTTTGTGATGTGTTCTTCTCCCTGCATTACCTCTGCCCTCTACATCTTCCCTTTTTTTCTTCATTTTGATTTCTCTCTTTTGTGTTTGAAGCATTTGTCAAATGTCTTATGATATCTGGTTATCTTTCCACATGTCAGTATGAAACCCTAAAAAGCTGATGACAAATACATGGTTCTTATGAGTTGGTGAGCCTCACTCGGGGAGCTGAGCTGACTTTCTCGATTAAAGCAGATTCTTCAAATAAGAATTATTTATTTTGCTCTTAGAAGGAGTACATGTGGCAGACGAGAGGGTGGAGAGGGTGCAGGTGTCGAAGGTGAGGGCACAGGATATGTGCGGGAACAGATGTGGTCACCGCCTGGGTGTGAAGGATGGGCACTCTCCTTTAATCTCCTGCCTGGTCTCCATCCCCTTTCTCCGCCTGCTGTCACCCAAGCTAGCCTTTGTGATTCAGTTTCTGCAGAGAGTAAGAAAAGCAGGACACTGTGGCTTTGCAGCGTTGAGACACAACTACCCTGTGTGCAGACTCTCGGCCATTTGGGCACTCTGCTCTCATCCTCCCTCTGGGGCACCGAATGTCTCCAGGGATGCTGAAAAATGTTCACGTTCTCTTCTGTCTAAACAGATGTGACTTCCCTTTTTACTTTGCTTACCTGCTTTTTATCTTTTCTCCTGTTTTTTCTTGACCCTTGTGGGCTCATATTTTCTATTATTATATTCTCACTTCAGTGAAATGTGTGAGGAGAGGAGAGATGAGCACATGTGTGGATAAATCTACCATATTTAATCAGAAACCCACTTTTAAAGAGTTAAGTAGTGAAATGAGTATTTTTGTGGTGTTACTATTTTAAGGTGTCTGCAGTCATTGTCTACTAAAGTTACAAATTTTAAGGATCTTTGTAAAGATTAAGGATACTGAACACTCCTCAGAAATATTAAGTTCCGTTTTTTTTAAGTGTGTGAGTACACGCTTCCCCTTACAAAAATTCAACCCAGTAAGTTTTAAAGATCTAACTGGCTTTTTAAAATGATTCATGACTAGGACGGCATCCCGTCTAGCAAATAGAGGGATTCACTGAGGAGTTAAACCAAGTGGAAGGTTTTATCAGAGGGTGGGGCAGGAATGTTATTAGCAAAAGACAAACCCTAAGAGACTCTTTATCTCAGGAAACAAACTGAGTGTTTCTAGAGTGGTGGGGGGTGGGAGGGATGGGGTGGCTGGGTGATGGACACTGGGGAGGGTAAGTGCTATGGTGAGCGCTGTGAATTGTGTAAGACTGATGAATCACAGACCTATACCCCTGAAACAATACATTATATGTTAATAAAATAAATTTTAAAAAAAGGGATTGTTTTGGTCAAGGTGGCTTTCCCTTAGGGGAAAAGCAAGGGTCTTACCAGGCAGACTACCTCATCTTTCTTTGGGGGATGGAGAGGGCCCATGTGGTGGACTCATTGGTACTGATCTGATGGAAAAACTCCTGACTGATGGGTTAAGACTACATTTCTGAGGGAGACTGAAGCTGCAGTTAGATTAGGTATTAAGCCCCTGTTTAGGAACTCAGTCTAACAGGGCTAAAATTATAAAATTCAGTGTCATTGGCTTATTTGTGGTATTTAAATTGTAATTAAATTGTTGTACAATTAAATTGTAATTGTTGTAATTAAAGCTTTTGGAATGGACAGGTTGCCTAATTAGAAATCACAGAGTAAATCAGAAGAGGGCCTGTATTTCTAGCAGAGACCTCTTTCTTGGGTCTATACCCGTGTATGCAGCTAGCTACCTGGGGCTTGCCCGTAAGCATCTTAAAAGAATCCGAAACCAAGCCCATCATCTTCCTTGGGACCCCAAACATTTTTTTCTTCTTTATGCCCTATCCTAGAGGGTAGCATCGTCATTCACCCTGGCCACTGATGCTAGAAGTCTCATGCTCATCCTGCTTCTCTCATACCATCCCAAACAGTACGTTGTTAGGTTCTGTCCATCCTGCCAGCTGAACGTTTCAGAAACTTCCTCATTCTCCCCTTGCGCATTACCATGAATTTCTGTTTGGCCCTTGCTTTTTCTTTCCCACACTAGTGCAGGAGTCCCTCACCAACATTCCCAGGGCACACTCTCCCATGCCCTTCTTTCTCACCATTGCCACTGTGGTCTTTTTTAAAATAAGCAAATCTGATCATATTACTTACCATTATTTGCCCTTTTCCTAGATGGAACTGACCATGCCCTCCTTGGTAGCCCTGGATGCTCTATTCACACTTGTTTTTAATGTACCCATCTACATTAAAGGTTAGAATTTGCATTTTATTTATATGCATTCATAAGCCTAATATACCGTAAGTGCCCAATAATTGCAGAGATAATAGTGATTAAGGGTTCAGACTCTTGGTCAGAGAGCTCTAAGTACAAATTTTGTTTCTAAAATGTAGTAGCAACACAAGAAAAAAACAGGTGTTGGGGATGCGGAGAAAGGGGAACCGTCCTACACTGTTGGTGGGAATGCAAGCTGGTGCAGCCACTCTGGAAAACTGTATGGAGGGTCCTCAAAAAGTTGAAAATAGAGCTACCATACGATCCAGCAATTGCATTACTGGGTATTTACCCCAAAGGATACAAAAATACTGATTGGAAGGAATACATGCACCCCAATGTTTATAGCAGTTTTATCAACAATAGCCATATTATGGAAAGAGCCCAAATGTTCATCGACTGAAGATGTGGTGTATATATATATATTTTATACACACACACACACACACACACACACACACACACACACAATGGAATATTACTCAGCCATAAAAAAGAATGAAGTCTTGCATTTGCAACGATGTGGATGGAGCTAGAGCAATTATGCTAAGTGAAGTAAGTCAGAGAAAGACAAATGCCATATGATTTCACATGTGGAATTTAAGAAACAAAACAGATGAACATGGGAGTAGAAAAGAGGCAAACCAGGAAACAGACTCTCAACAGAACAAACAGGGTTGCTGGAGAGGAGGTGGGCAGGGGAATGGGTTAACTGGGTGATGGGCTTTAAGGAGGGCACTTGTGATGAGCACTGGGTGTTGTATGTAAGTGACAAATCACTAAATTCTACACCAGAAACTAATATTACAGTTAACTGTTACCTAACTAGAATTTAAATAAAAACATGAAAAATAAAAAAAATTTAAATAAAACGCAGTAGCTGGGTGGTGCTGGAGGTCATATGTCATCATCTGTGAAATGGATGTGATGGTAGTACTTAGCTTCACAGAATAATTGTGAGAATGTTGGCAATAATAATTATAATAATACATAGTTTTGAATAGCAAATGAATTGTTTAGTCACACTTTATCACTCACAAAATAAAATCCAGATGTTGAGCACCTTCAGGATCTGGTCTCTGCCCCTGTATCTGACCACACCCACATATGTAACTCTGCCCACTGTAGACACACAAAATTACTGGCCATTGCCTAAATATGCTGTATTCTCTCTTCTCCTCCATTCCTTGCTATGCTTTCTCACTTCACCTGGAATATCTTTTTCCACTTTATCTTCCTGGCAAACGTTTACTCATCCTTTAAGACTTTCCATGCCACTCCTTCCCAGAGGCTTCTCTGATCCCTTCCTCTCCTTACTCAAGCTTGGCTAGATGTTTCTTCTTGGCTCCCAGAGAATCGCGCGCATACATCTATTTTGTGTCTGTGTGAACCGCTTGAGGGCAGACTTTCAGCTCTGTATTCAGTGTCTAGCCTCATGCCGATGGCATGAATTCAGATGTTTATTAAACAGGTGAATGCGGGATGAATGACTCTCTGATACAGGTAAATGGTGTTTTGGGTTTTTTTTTAAATGTTACACTCTATACAAGGGTCAGCAAATCCTGCCCGCCCACTGCCTGCCTTCACATACACAGTTTTCTTGGGACCTAGCGGTGGGTATGCATCCAGGTGTTGGGTATCACAGCTGGACGACAGCATCAGAAGTGCATCGTTGAGACAGAGTCTGGATGGCCTACAAAGTCTGAAATGGGTACTAGCTGTCCCTTTACAGAAAAAGCTACCTGATTCTTGCTTTATGTGGGTAAATTACTTTCCTTTAAAAAATGTTTGGAAAGGACAAGTGAAATCAGCAAAGTTCACATTTTTTTCTGTGGCATATAAAAATGTGGCAGTGTCTGTCCCTTGTTTTTCATATGCATTTCTTTTCCAGACAGCCATATTCAGTTTAACTCTCTGGCATTTTTGAATTAAATAGGAAGGAGCAAACTTTTATAAGATGACTGGCCTGGGTCCTTTGCCTCAAGCCCTTTATAATGGAGAACCCTTTGAGCTCGAACAGCTGAATATTGAGGAGCTGGAAACAAGTGTTCTTCACAGAATGATGGATGCAACCATAAATTTACAGAAGGAAGTTTTCATGGTAGGTAAGCATTTATGAGAAAAATGCATGGTAAATGATGTCTAAAAGTGATTTTTTTGTATTAAAACATCTTTTCATGGCAAAAATTTCCATCCTGATCACTTAGCAGTGTCTTTAAAAGTAGTAATTAGTTAATTAAGTTTACCTGTGCATAACTGAATCAAAAACTGCTTTATTGGAAAGAAAATTCAAATTTTTACAGGCAAATTTGTTGTAAAATTTATTGTATGAATCCTAATTGCCTACATTATTTATTTATTATTTTAGATGAAGTAGTTGTTAAGTGTATTCTGTGCAAAACTTTAAAATATATACATATAAATTGCCTAGATTACCTAAGTAATATTTTTGTTGTTGTAGGGCACATTAAATGATCAAACAAATGTCATTGATTTCCTTATGGAAAAGAATAATGTTGTACCCCGTGTAAATCCTTTGATTTTGCACACAGAATGGCAGTACCTTAATTTAATATCCACATCAGGTAAAATAATCCTTCCATATACTTTCTACAAATGTTTATTGAGTTGTGAATGTTTTATTGGTTATTTAACATTCAATATGAAAATTTTCAGTAACTGCTGATGTTGAAGATTTCTCTACATTCTTTTTCTTGGATTCACAAGATAAGAGTGCTGTAATAGCAGAGAACATGTATTATTTAACCCAAGAAGGTAATAAGCATTTATTTTCCTGACTTTATTCCTAAAGTAGCAAAATTTGTGATTTTAGTAAAGTGGTTGCATAATGAATTTGTATGTTGCTATTTGACTAGGGGTCTGGTTTTTGAGAGAGTCTGTAGTTTGTTAGGATATAAGCATTGTGCTGAGAAACTGCCTTTGACCCTACTGGATCATATATGCACAGGGATTCATCTTGGTTTTTTGCCTTTTCTCAAAAGCAAGCTATTCCATTTTTCACCTTTTTAAGAAGGTGGTAAAACCCTTTCAGGACTGTGTTAACTGATACTTTATACTGCATGAGTAAGAGTATAATTCCCAGATCAGAGGAGAGTAGTTCCACACTCTGATTAAACAACATCTGGATTTTTGCTTATGTTGAGGATTATAACAGGAGGGGAGACCGATATAGGATTTAGCCTGGACAGGGGAGTCTGCAGTGGGTCCGTCCGCAAGTTTATTAGAGGACAGTGACTTATTCAGATAGACAAAGGTAGAGTTTGGTTGGTTTTGTTTCGTTTTGCTTTGTTTGACCATCTTTGCTTTAGAGAGAAAAATGAGAGCCGATACACGTAAGATAAGAGAAGGCTGCTTTTTATCTCAGGTTATAAAGCAGTCATCTAACAGTGAGAGTGATCTCAAGATAGGATGAACTGTGTAGTAAGGGGTATATTTTTATATATGAGAGTTTTAAACAGGGGCCACACAGCCAGTTTTTTAGAATGCTGTGGGGTCAAGTTTGGACCACATCGCTGCAGAATTATTTTCTAACAGATCCTTGATTTTATGTTCATAAAGTGGTCTGTCTCCAAGAAATCCAACAAATAATAAAATATAATGCAATTCTGTGTTATGGCAGAGTAAGGTCCTGACTATGTTTAGTGAAGAGAAAAGGAAACAGAAACAGGGAATAAAAAATAGGAGAAATCTATTTATCAGGTTCTGGGATGTATTTCGAAAATTGTCTCTGGATATCAGAGTAAGTTAGCCTATAATTAATGCCCTTTGTTAAATCTCTAACAATTTAAAAGAATATTAACTGAGAAATACCTACTTTCCTCTTTCTTGCAATTATGTAAATGTGTAAAATAATGGAGTTGTGAGAAATTTACTTAGCACTTCTGAAATATTTCTTAATTTACTATGATGGTAAAAGTGCTGGCGTTAAAGAGGCATTAAAATTCTTTACTTTTCTTCTTTGAAAAGAATGTACCACTACTGCCTTACTCTTAAGTTGCTTCAATGTGGACTCAATGTTAACCTTTTTGTTACAGTTTTTATATAATGTTGTATACATATTACTGAGTATGGTAGTAACTGTAAGCCTCACTTCTATTCAGGAGTAAGTTTTTGGTATAGCAGATTTTTTGCACTTGTTTTAAGTAGGTCATGTGATCAGAGGGACTAATTTTTCTATTTTTTATTTTGGTTTTAATGATGGCTAGAAAAGTGTTATTTCAGGTGACAGATGCTGAGCCTAGGTGAAATTAAACCCATTTAACTGACTTCAGAATTAAAAATTGTTTCTCTTTAAGTCTTCCAAATTTTCAAATTTTTCTGAAGAAAATAATTGTATTGCTGTTGATGGCACAAGGTGATGTGGATTAGACCAAGTTAATGATAGCCAGACATTTTAAAGTAAATGAATTGTAAGCTAATAAAATATTGCTGTTTTTAATATCTACTGATAGCTTTATTGTATCTAGTTTTACATATAGTGGGGTATAAGTGTCAGTTTAAAAAGAATGTAGCTGCAGCTGGAAGATAGTTTTGCTTGCCAACATTGAAAACATAATAAGCATAATACAATTTTTGTCTACTAATAAAAGTATTCCACAGATATGTCCCATAGGGACTATTCTTTCTTTTTGGCATCTGAGTTTCTATAAACCTATAGAACACTCTCCTAGTATTTTTATATGCATGTCAGTGTATGTGCATGTGTATATAATCTTTAGCAATATTTGCGTATTTTTAAAAATTAAGTTTAATATTTTAATACTTTTTAATGTATGTTGTTAACTAGAAATGTTCCCTGCTTTTGGTTTGATTTTTAAAAGAGGTAGTTTGACTAAACTATTTGAAACTTTCAGAGGATGATGTAATTTCTTCAGTTACTCTCTGGATTATTGCTGATTTTGACAAACCATCTGGGCGAAAACTACTGTTTAATGCATTAAAGTTCCTGGTGAGTATTTAGATAGTCTTACTACAAAAATTTTAATTTTTTGTTAATTCTGAGAAAGCCAAATGAAGAACATGCATTAAATCTTTATTCCCCTCCATAGTAATATTTTAAGTACCTCAAGTTGTTGCTAAGGAAACTTAAGACAGGAACTCCCCCTCAAAATTCCTGTGTTCAACTCTAATCTGCAGTGTGATGGTATTTGGAAGTGGGACCTTGAGGAGGTAATTAATTAGATCATGAGGTAGAGCCCTCATGAATCGGATTAGCGCCCTTGTAAGAAGAGGTCAGAGAGCCTTGCTCACTTTCTTTCCATCTTCTGTAGATACAAGGACAAATCAATAGTCTGTAACCCGGAAGAGGGTCCTCACCAGAATCTGACCAGGCTAGCACCTGATCTCAGGTTTCCAGTCTCCAGAACTGTAGGAAATTTCAGTTCTGTTGTTGCCACCCTGTTTGTGGTTACTTTGTTGTAGCAGCCAAAAGTAAGATTTGGCCGTTATAAATAGGCTATTAAATCAGAGTGAATGGTTCTAGACCCTACCATTACATCGATGACCCCAAATCTGCTTTTTACCAATAGCAATTCGTAATAGCAATTTTTCATCACATTATCAGGCAGCACTTTATTTCTCTATTTAAGAAAAAATTTATCTCACTGAAGAGTATTTTAAGCCTTTTAAATCAACCTTAATTTTTTTGTTACTAGAAGATTACAAACCAATATACTTCAGTAAGATACATTTCTATATAGAGCACATGGGTGGCTCAGTCAGTTAAGCATCTGACTCTTGATTTCAGCTCAGGTCATGACCTAGGGTTCATGAGATTGAGTCCTGGTTGGGCTCTGTGCTGGGTGTGGAGCCTGTTTAAAATTCTCTCCCCCTCCCAAATGTCATTCTCTGTAAGAAAAACCAAGAAACTCTTATAACTTTCTCTGTTTCTATGGGAGCATAAAAATCTGTTTAGATTATAAACATCTAAGAAACATAAACCAAAATATTTTATGAAATTGTTTTGTATTAGCTAAGTGTAAATCTATTGCTGATAACAAATTACCCCATAACTTAGTGGCTTAAAACAACAAACATTTCTTTTTCCCAGTGTCTGGGGTTTAAAAATTCAGGAGTGACTCAGCTGAGTGAGTACAAAGCATGAGTACAAAGAAGTGGGGATTACTAGGGGCCATCTTGGAGGTGCTCTACCACATCAAAAATAGTTAATACATTTTAAACAAAATATAACATTAGGAGAATTTTCATGTCATGTTAGATAATCTCAGAACGCACTGTGGCCTTCTTTAAGTGGTCTTCAGACCAGCACATTCCAAAAAGGGGTGTTTGGGATCTGTGGAGTACGTCACTTCTTCCTTCTCTTTCTCAAGAATTTCTGGTGGCGTGTTCTTTGCGAAGCTGACAGACTGCCTTTTCCCAGTAGTTACAGTGGTGTACCACATTTCTCTGAGGATCTATTCATTTTTGTTCATTCTTTTTACATTCTGTTTTTTAGATTCTAGTTCTATGGATTTATCTTTAAACTCAGTGATTCTTCCTTCTGCCAACTCAAATGTGTTGAACCCCTCTGAATGAATTTTTCATTTCAGTTATTTTACTTTTCAACTCCAGAATTTCCATTTGGTTCTTTTTTATAATTTCTATCTCTTTGTTATTATTCTCCGTGTAATAACTATTATTACCATACTCTCCTTTAATTCTTTAAACATGATTCCCTTTAATTCTTTGAACATATTTATATGTTTGTTAAGTCCATTATCTAAGGCCCCTCAAAGATAGTTTCTACTGCTTGGTATTTTTCCTTTGCATAAATCATACTCTACTGTTTAACTGCTTGTCTCATAATTTTTTATTGAAAACCAAACATTTTAGATAATACAGAGCACATATGGATACCAATATCACCTCATCCCCAGGGTTACCCGTTGTTTGATCATTCGTTTGTTTAGTGACGTGACTGAGCTAAGTCTGTTTCCCTCTCATTGTTTATCTCTGATGTTCTTGCTTAGACTTTTTTCCTTGTTTTTATCTTTTATCTTGGTTTCCTAGAGACTGCCTCTGAGTCAGCAAAAGCCAGTTATCGCTCAAAGTTTGTGCTTAAGTCCCCATAAGTGGTTAGGTGTTCACCCTTTACTGTTGGATGTGTACTTGACTTAAAGGCTACTTTCCCAGTTCAGGTATTTTATGATTTTGCCCCATATTCACCCATGGAATAGTGTCTTGGAATTTCTCTTTCTCATTGCTCCTGAGAAGATCCAACCTTTGGCATGAAGTCTTCCAGACTGCCCAGAATAGATTTAATAATTATTTTTAAACCTGCCTTCCTCGGAGTTGCCTGGTCAAAGTAGCTTTTTCTCTTTTTTTAAGGTTTTATTTATTTACTTCGGAGAGAGAGCAAGAGAGAGATCACGAACAGAGGGGAAGGGTGTAGAGGGAGAAGCAGACTTCCCACTGAGCAGGGAGCCCGATGCGGGACTCGATCCCAGAACCCTGGGATCATGACCTGAGCCAAAGGCAGATGCTTAGCCAACTGAGCCACCCAGGCGCCCTCAGAGTAGCTTTTTATTCAGCAGTGTTTATTCAGGGAATGCCTTCAAGTGTGTCCCATGCCCCATTCTCATTTTCCTAAGTGGGGCCAGTGTAGAATATATGCAGTTTTACAGACCCTTGGGGATGAGTGTGATCCCAGGACAGCTCTTTTCATCTGTCTCTCTCTCTGATTCTGTTAGACCTCTGGCAGCTCTATCATTTCAGTGAACATTTTCTTGCCTGGAGGACCATATAAGAATAGGCTCCAGATGGGGTTTCACCCACAGGCTGTAATTTGCTGACTCCTAATCTAGTTCATTAATTGAATTACTCAGTTCTGAGTTTCACTCTTTCCAGTATTATATTTTCAGCCTCTCTCATTTTCATTTCATTTTAGCCAGCTTGTTTTCAACTTCTGCCTTTATCTTACTGGGGCCTCTCCTTATGGCTCTCTGGGTCTGTTTTTTGGAGACCATATTTTCTTTCAAAACTACACAAAGTTCAAAAGACTGATGTAATGAACACTTACATACCTAACACCTAGATTCTATAAATTGTTAACATCTTGCCATATTTGCTTTATTTAATTATGTTTGTGGGGGGAAGGGCAGGAATGGTCTAGATAATTTTAAAGTAAGTTGTAGAAATCAGGGGCGCCTGGGTGGCTCAGTCATTGGGCATCTGCCTTCGGCTCAGGTCATGATCCCAGGGTTCTGGGATCAAGTCCTGCATCAGGCTCCCTGCTCGGCAGGAAGCCTGCTTCTCCCTCTCCCACTCCCCCTGCTTGTGTTCCCTCTCTCGCTGTGTCTCTCTCTGTCAAATAAATAAATGAAATCTTAAAAAAAAAAAAAAAGTTGTAGAAATCAGCATATATCATCCCTTAATACTTCAACATGAATTTTCCAAGAATTAGGATATTCTTCTATGTAACTGCAATACCACTCTCACATTGTTAGTACTAAGTCTTCATTAAATTGTTCCCACAAAGATGCCTTTTCTTTTTTCAAACCAGGACCCAAACATTTTTCCCACAATGCATTGCATTATTAAATTTCATTAGTTTCTTTTCTTGTAAAACAGTAACATCCACATTTTGTCTGGTGACTTTTTAAAGAGACCAAGCTAGTTGCTTTGTAGAAAAATCCCACATTCTGAATTTCACTGATTTTTTTTTTTCTTGTAGTATTTTTAACTTGTTCTTTAGCCCTTATATCTCCTCTGTACTGGAAGTTATGTCTAAAGCTTAATTAGATTCAGCTTCAACATGTTCTGGCAAGAAGATTTCATGGCTGATGCTGTATTCTTCTTGCTCTGTTTGTAGAGTACCAAAATGAAAAAAAAATTCAAATGCCCAGCATCCGTAGAACGGATAAAATAGAGTATATTCATATCCTGGAATTCTGTACAGTCCTAAAAAATAAAGTACTACAGCCACACAAAACAATGTTGATAAATCTCACAATCAATATGTTAAGTGGAAACAGAGCAGGAAAGAATACACACTGTAGGATTATATTTATATGAAGTTCAAAATAGATTAAATGTTTAACAATGAAACTTAGGTGATAAACCAGAAAGAAGCAAGAATGATACAACCAATAAATAACAGGGTGGTGGTTGTTTCTAGAAAAGTGGGAAGGTGTAGTAACAGGCAGGGTATATGAGAGATGAGTTTGGGTTGCCTACAGTGCTCTGTTTCTCCACCTGAGTTATAGTTTTATGGGCTAATTTCATTGGGTTCTACACTTACGTTTTGTGTCTTGTTTTATATGTGTTATTTCACACACAAAAAGAGGTTAAACCACACTGCATTCTAAAACACTCTTTATACAAAGAGGTGAAGCTCTTAGAGTTACTATAATGGCTGTTTTTAGGCTATGTTAGTAGCTGCACATTCAGGACAGTCCACATAGAAAGATGTTGTGTGGTAAATCATCTACAGTGAAAGATGCTGTGTGGTAAACTGAACAAACTTGATGAGAAAGAAAAAAATTCAGCTGTACAAAGATACACGAGATACTGATCTTTTTCACCTATAAATGTGTTTTGCAGAAAACAAGTGTTCATAGTCGGTTGGGGGTTATTTATAATCCTACTTCAAAAATAAATGAAGAGAACACAGCTATTTCTAGAGGAGTTTTGGCAGCTTTTCTTACACAGAAAAACAGCTTTTTGAGAAACTTTCTCAGGAAATTGGCAAGGGAAGAAACTGCTACAGCTATTTACTCCGGAGAAAAAATTAAAACATTTCTTACTGAGGTCAGTAGCTATTTGTTTGGAATAATAAGTATCTGTTGCATATTTAAGAAGTATAAGCCAGTGTTACCATGTTCCTGAAAAAATCAATAAATAAGTATAATCAGTTGGGCATAATAAACATTCCTTCATACAAGAAAAGATAAATATTAAATGATATGGCTTTGCGTCAAGGCTTTTAGCAAACCAAATATTACTACTACCACTTTGTGATCCTTGAAGTTGATGGCATTCTGGTTAGCACGTGTACTTAAATGAAGAACGGGAGTTAAAGGATTATGTAAATAATACTCAGGTATTTCCCTGAAGGGATCCAGTATGAGGGAAATTCTAAAGATGGAAAATGATCCTCAAGAAGGAAGATTCATTAATCCTTTCAAAAATATTTTCTGATTGTCTGCCAGACGGTGGAGATACACTTGTGAACAAGGCAGATTTTATTGAGTCCCTGCTTTCGTGAAGCTTGCATGATAGTAGGAAAGAGAGACAAACTGAATGGTACTAGAACAATACAAAGAAAGAAGAGTGTAGACAGTTTGAGGGATGCTCTTTTAGCTGGAGCCGTCAAGGAAGGCATCTCTAAAGAGTTTACATTTAAGCAGAGGTCCGAAATGAGAAATCAAGCCATGGAAAATCTGCGAGAAGAATGTACCAAATTCAGGAGCACAGTAAGTCTAAGGGACTGCTACAGCGATCAGCTTTCCAGGTTTGAGGTATAGGCAGAAGATCATTATGAGCCAAATAGAGACAGTGACATGGAGAGTACAAGGAGATGGGGTCAGGAACAGAACCCAGTTAGCTCAAGCACCTATCGGTCATGGTAAGGAACTGAAGTCTTTCCTGAGTATAATGGGAAACCATTGAGGAATCTTGAGGAAGTGAATAATCTTTAAAAAGATGACTCTGGATGCCATGTGAAGATTTGGTAGCAGGCAGACAAGAGTGGAAATAAGATGAACAGTTAGAATGCTATTGCAGTAATCCAGGCAAGAGATAATGGTGTCTTGGACTAGGTACTGGTGGTAGAGATAGTGAGGCAGTTGGCACATAATATTTGTTACAACTCTAGTCAACAGGATTAGCTGATCAATTGTATGTGACACAAAATGTAATATCCTTAAATTTTAGCTTGAGTGGCTTGAGTTGATGGTGTTGTCTTTTTTTGAGATGGGGAAGTCTAGATGAAGAGAAGATTTGGACACATAAGGGATCAAGAATTAAGTCTGTACATGTTGGAAATTCCTGTTGGACATTCAAGTGGAGATGTTGGATTGACAGTTGAGTTAGTGTAGAAATGATTTCAGGGTTGTTGGGGCATTTTTAGAGTCAGACACTTTGAGAGTTACCAATATTCTATATAATTTAAAGCCAAGAAACTAGATCAGATACCGCAGGAGTGAGTTGGGTGAGAGAAGAGGCTGAAACCAGAGCCCTGGAACATTCCAACATGTAGAAGTATGCAGGAAAAGGATGATCCAGTAAAGGAGACAGATGGAGCAGCCAACGAGTTAGGAAGATAACCAGGAGTGTGTAGTGTCCTGAAAGTCAGTCGGAGAAAATATTTCAAGGAGGGAATGATCAACTATGCCAGACGTTCCTGAAATTAGGCTTCATAATTGACCATTTACTTGTTAAGGTGGTCACTGATGAGAATTGTTTCAGTGTAGTAGTAGGTATAAAAGTAAGCTAGATTGAAGAGAGAATGGGAAATCAAGAAATAGAGATAGTATAGGTAGCTCTTTTAAGAAACTTTAATTTTACCACAAACAGAAATATTTTGTATTTAGAACAGGACTTGAGGTCAAGAATTTCTCAGCTGGGGAGATGTCACTGTTTTGTATGCTAATGGACACAGTCCATCCAAACAATGAGAAAGGATGATACAGGGAGAGGGGAGCAGAGTTAGGAGCAAAGTTCTTGAGTAGAGAAGAGGTGCCAGGGTCCAATGGACAAGTGTTAACTGTTGGTCTTAAAGAACTGTTCATCTGTTTTAACCAGAAGGAAGGCAGAATGTATGGGCACAGTTGCAGAAGGGTAGATTTATTTGGTGACAGCAGGATGAAGTACTTCTAATTATATTCATTTTCAAAAGAAATTCCGGTCATTGCCAAGTATTAGAGTAAGAGTAGGTATTATTAGAGGTTTGAGGAAAGAGGAGAAAATGCCACATATTTTTTATTATTCTGAGAGTGAGCAAATGAATTAAATATATGAGCATGGGAAGGTCTCTGAGGGCCCACTGGATGTTAGTGACCCAAATTGAAAATGAGATCAGTATTAGTTGCATGTTTTTCTCTAGCTGCATTAACAGTTTGGTTCTAGTTGCAGAGGAAGCAGAGTTGTGTTTAAACAGAGTTGGGGATTTGCCAAGTGAATATGAATTCAGGGAAGCATTCAAGGGCTAAGCATGGAAGGTTTTTGTTGTGGTAAGGGACTTTGTGGTGTAATTCATATAGGAGGAAAATTATGGGAGGTACAATGGGCAGTAAATAAGTGGTGGGGCGGAGGACTGAAAGCGTTGGGTAATGGTTGGTCTGGTGACACTAGGTTGCATGAGCTGGAAATTCAGGAGCTTGTGGTCAGAGACAGGATGACTGAGATGGAGATTTTGGAAGTAAGCAGGATCTAAGGCCGCACTGTCCACTACTGTATCCACTAGCTAAATGTGGTTCTTTAAAATTTAAAATTAAGTTAAAATTTAAATTCTGGCATGTGTGGTGATGAGCACTGGGTGTTATACACAACTAATGAATCGTTGAGCACTACATCAAAAACTAATGATGTACTATATGCTGGCTAACTGAACATAATAAATTTTTTTAATTAAATAAATAATTTAAATTCTGTGCCCCAGTCACGTGTTAAGTGCTCAGTGACCATCCATGGCTGTGGCTGCCATATTGGACAGTGCAGTGGAACATTCCTACCATCGTGGGAACACCCAAGAACCTGTTAGAAATTCAACATTTAAGGCCTCACCCTGGATCTTCCAAAGTAGGAACTACATTTTAACAAGGCACCAGGTGATAGCACATTAAAGTTTGATAAGTACTGATAGGGAGAAATGTGTCTTAGTGTGAAGATGTGAAGAACCTATTCGTGGTTTATTTTCTGTGAATGTTCATATATTTGTTTACTTTAACCAAGGATTACTTGTGTATTTCAGAAATAAAATGCATTATTACTAAATTGGTTTTGTGAGTTTGGTAGAATGAGGTGAGATAGGGTATTTCTATTTTAGACAGTTGTTTTTACCAAGTGTACCAAATGGGGGTACTGAGTTCAGAATTTTATAAACATTTGTTTCATTTCTTTAATGTTAAATTTTATTTACGTTGATGCCCCCTAGCATATTACTAATCAATAATCCACCTGAAATTTTCAAAAAATGAATGGCATATGATATCTTTTGTAACAAGATGTACAGATACTGTAATTGACTTGGCAAAGAAATATTCTTTTTTAGTGTTGCAGAAGAAAATAGTACTTTGAAAAATCATGATTTAGAATAATTTCAAATTTTGCATTAATACATTAAAGCAGGCTTTAAGAAAATGATTTAATATATTTTCTCTTACTAATTACATCCTTCTTAATCTATGCTTTAGGGGATGGATAAGAATGCTTTTGAGAAAAAATATAACACTGTTGGAGTGAATATTTTCCAAACTCATCAGCTGTTCTGTCAAGATGTACTTAAATTGCATCCTGGAGAAATAGGTATTGTCAGCAATGGGAAAGTAAGTAGAAAAAGCAGTTGTTCACTTTTCTCATGGACCTATGATAGAGGGGTCTCAAATTTGTTTCTATCACAACACACCAGCTGCAGCACTTGCAGAGGACTGGGCTCCTACGCTAGACACACCACACAGGTCTCAGCATGAATGAAAGGGCACACTACCGCATCCCCCCAGTGACGGCAACATTGAATGTGGTGGGTAAGAATGCCTCATGGGGATAACTTTTGTTTTGCTCTAATACAAGTGTTAGAACAAACAACTTAGTATCCACTACAACACTGAGACTGAGAACCGCTGTTGCTGTGGGGGTAGAAAGTACGTTGTGACACTTTTTTCTTCTTTTTTTTTTTAAGTTTTATTTATTCATGAGAGTCAGAGAGAGAGAGAGAGAGAGGCAGAGGGAGAATCAGGCTCCCCGCCTAGCAGGGAGCCCGATGCGGGACTGATCCCAGGACCCTGGGATCATGACCTGAGCTGAAGGCAGATGCCCAACCATCTGAGCCACCCAGGCGCCCCCGACACTTTTTTCTTCTTATAGCTTTTCTCTACAATTGTTAACTTCCAAAAGTATTGAATTGTTATTTTTGAGGTATAAAGTAATAGTTATTAATGTAATCATTAAAATCTATAAGAAAAGTCACTCTTACTCCTACCCTCCTAATAAAATTTATTAATAGTTTATTGTTTTATCTTCTAACCCTTTTTTTCTACTCTACATAGCCATGTCTGGTTTGTAAAAATATATAATTGTAATCCTATTATTTATATATATATATATATATGTATATAAAATTTTATATCACTTTTTTCTCTTGGTACATCAGAAACATTATTCTCATTAATTGGAGAATCTTTATAGAACCACAGAATTCATGATGAGATCTACTTATTTTTTGAGTATGAGAATCTGGTTTTATTTCTCAGGAATGATTTAAGTTTTAAAAAATTGAATCTGGTGCTTAGATTTATTAAGATATCAACTAATGCAATGTGTTTGACATACCTTTGCTTGAACTACCAAATTATATGTACCTAAATTGTCTTCCAAGCTATAATACACTCTTAACGTTTTCTTTGTTTTCTACATTTTTTTAAGGTTTTATTTGAGAGAGAGAGTGCATTCATGAGCAGAGGGGTGGGAGGGGAAGAGGAAGAGGGAGAAGCAGGCTCCCTGCTGAGCAGGGAGCCCCACAACGTGGGGCTCAATCCCAGGACCCTGGGATCACAACCTGAGCCGAAGGCAGACGCTTAACTGACTGAGCAACCCAGCTCCCTGTTTTCTGCATTTCACTAATGTTTTATTACCATATCATTTTCCCTTAAAATTATGCTATTCTTTCTTACTTGAATCTATAAACACTAGGAATTAGAGAATAGTGAGGGACTCATATTTGCAAGACTTCCCAGATCAAATATATCTGCTTCAGTGTAGCGGTTTTCAAGCTAATTGCGTTAGCTCCTAAAGGTTCATCTTTGTGCAGTGCTGTTTTACAAATCAGAGACAACAGTTGTCTTATAACAGTAATACAAGGTATTTGTGAATTTGATAGTGAGGTATGTGGAAGCCCAGAAATTGCATTGCTTTTTCTTTTTAACAGTTGCTTTGGGAAGAAATGTAGCTTTTTAGAACAGTTTTATAGTATGTGGCTATCTTTGGCTCTGTCTGGCATTTTAAGGGATAAAGAGTAAAAAATTACACCTGATGTATCTAGTACCTTGCCTTTTGGTAATACATTATGAAAAAGCTCCCCTATGTTTTCTTTGTCATTGTTTAATGTAATTTATACGTTATCAATATTAGTGATAACAAATGTTAGTTATAGTTATGTTTATTTTTCCTAGAATAATGGTTTCTCCTCATTTTCCTTGAAATTTACAAAAGTAATCAGATCTAAGGGCACCTGGGTGGCTCCATCAGTTAAGCCTCCAACTCCTGATTTCCGCTCAGGTCATAATCCCAGGGTCCTGAGGTTGAGCCCCGTGTCAGGCTCCACGCTCAGCTCGGGATCTGCTTGAGTTCTCCCTCTCTCTCTAAATAAAATCTTAAAAAAAAAAAATTCAGATCTTAATTTTGCACCAGCTGTGAACCAAACATTCTTCTAGGTTCCAAGAGTATAGTAGTGAACAAACATGTTTTCATGAAGTTTATATTTTGGTGGGCAGCAACAGAGAACAAATAGCATCCTTATTGATAAGGTGTCATTTGGAGAGAACCAGAGGAGGTGAGGGAGCACGCCATGTGGAATATCTGGAAGAAGAATGTTCTAGATAGAGGGAAAGTAAGGGTAAAGGTCCCAAGGTGAGATGATTGCTGTACGTTCTAGGAATAGCAGGTACAAAGAGAGTGGTCTGAAGAGAAGCTCCGAGAAGTAGCTTCCTACCAGATGATGTAGGGTTTTATAGACCA
This sequence comes from Eumetopias jubatus, assembly GCF_037043125.1. NCBI lineage: Eukaryota > Metazoa > Chordata > Mammalia > Carnivora > Otariidae > Eumetopias > Eumetopias jubatus. The sequence continues at coordinate 179,887,840 of NW_028274809.1, read as the reverse complement.
TTTAGGAACTCCTGCTTTATGCTGAATGAGTCATGAAGCACATAGTTCTGGACAGAGGACTGACATCTGACTTATGTTTTATTTGAATCTCTAGTGGCTGTTATGTTGAGAATAAACTGTAGGGGATCAGGAAGCCAGTTGGGAGCTATTTCAGTATTCCAGGGGAGAGAGGCTGGTGGCTTGGACCAGAATGGCTCTCGTGGAGGTAGTGAGGAGTGGCTGTGGGATATATTTTGGAGGAAGAGTGAACAGGAATTGCTGACAGACTTGATGTGGGATGTGAGAGAACTGTGTAACTGGCAGAATGGAGTTGCCCTATATTAAGGTGAGGAAGTCTGCAGACAGAGTGGGGTTGTTGAGGAGGAGTGGAAAGGGAAAGAGAGTTCGTTCTGCATGTAGGAAGAGTTCAGTGGTCAGGTCTGGACCTCCACCGAAGCTTGCTGGGTTGGCAATTGAACGTATGAGTTGAATTCGGGGGAGAGGTTGGGGATGGAGATGGATATTAAGTCAAATTATGTTGACTTTTGTGTTCATAGAAAAATTATAATTTTATCATTTTTTATTTATGGAACGGTGATTCAAATTGAAAAGTATATCTGAAAAGAAGTACTGTGGTTTATGAGCTGTCATTTAATACTTAGCTTATTACTCTGTCTCAGAGTAATGCTTAGAAAGCACAATAATCACAGCAATTGTAGCAGATAGTTACAACTCTGAAACACATAGTTCAGTGCTTGAAATCTGACATTTTAGAATCAGTCTTCATTCTGAACCTGTCCAAATGTTTGTTAGAATTGGTATAGACTCAAAGTCAAATTGTTTAATGTAATGATTAAAACTGGGGGGCAGCAATCATCTATACTTTCTTACTATATGCTGAAGAATTAAAAAATTATATATTTTTAGTATTAAATAAAATGCTAAATAACTGTTACTATAATTACAATAAATTTACTGTTATTAATTTACATGTTTACAAATTGGTGAAAGACGAGGGGTAGCAGAGGGTAGAGAAACAAGCAAGGCCTTTTTCTTAGCCAAACAAGTCTGGATTCAAATTCCAGTTGCACCATTAATTATATGACCTCTATGAGACTTGGTTTGGAAAAGTCATTTGGACAGAGGGAATGATGATAGTCTATTTTACAGAGTCATCAGAGATTAAATATACTTTTAAACCTAAAGCACATAAAACAGCCACAGGCAGTAAATTTTCAATAAATATTCCTGTTTTCTCTTTAAGTATTTGAAGACTGTCATAAGTAATGGATATATTTTGTAGTCTTGATTTGCATTACACTTGATGAGAGAATAGAATCAAGGCCAGTTGCTGAGACCCCCATGAGTGTAGAGAGATTTTTAGCTCAGTATATGGATGAACACTTTGAGTTTTCTAAAATATTAATGAGCTGTCAAAGGAGGTAATGCATTTCTCTTACAACAGTTATTCTGTATAACTGAAAAATCACATTTCCAAAGTGTTGTAAAGAAGATGGATAGGTTGGGTAGGCACCAGTTTAATTGTGTTTTTACAGGATTTCCAAGTTCAATGTTCCTTTTTCCCAACTTGGACATTATGTGAATTTTATACTATTTAAGTTACCTTATTCCACAAATATTATGTTCAACTTTAAGTAGAAGAATTAAGACACAAAAGAATCAAGTTTCTCCCAGCTGTTTCCCACTGTTCTTACGTAAGTGAAATAGAACCAGTTCTCTGGTGGATTTAATCAGTAAAGATAGCCAATCTAATTAACCCCTTAAAAGAATTTGAGATTATATTTCCTTTTTCTTAGTTATTAACAAAAGTGCTACAATCACTAGAGGTAGTATAGATAAAATTCAGTTCTTTTTCAGGCCTCTGCTAGTCATAGTCCATAAATACAACATTGAAAGTGCTTTCAAAGTATCTTAAAAGGAGTACCAAATCTTAAGGCAATTAAATGTTTATATATGTACTTTTGGTTTTATTGTGCCCATTTTTTGCATCTTTAAGAGCCCGTGTTTTATGTTTAAAGTGAAACATGGTATTTGTCCAGCTGGAATGCTGACATCCCAGCTCATATCATCTGTGGTATGTGCAAATGAGAAGAGATTCAAGAACTTTATCAATTTTTAGAAAATACTAATTTTCTAATGCTGATGAAGGAAGGGCAAGTGAGAAAGTCTGCTACAACCATTCATTCTGGTCTTTTTACCAAGAAAAAAAAATACTCTGGACAATATACTTTCCAGTTGTTTGTCATTAAGTGTCGTTGTTTAGTGCATGTCTAAGACTATGTCAGGCTCACCTTCCACATAGGGCTTCTGTTCATAATATGATGACTCTACATACTAGTTCCCTTAAGGAGTGCTAATGGTAGTCGAATTGGTGGTCACTGTGATGGAATAGCCATCCTACGAAGTTGGGTACGTGGCAGTTTGGCACCTTGCCCCTCTAGAGTTACTGGTTTAAAGCTGACCTGCATGACCTTGCTGGGCTCCAAACCGCTATACAGCATCAGTTCGATGAAGATGGGTTGGTATGTTTAAGTAATTATGTGATTTGTCTCTTGTTTTTGGCTCTTTTGTGCCTTGCTTATGTACTAATTTGTATCGACATAGTGTAGACCACAATTTATAGGTGAATAGAAAAGCAAATTGAAAATAAAAGATTTATAAAATATAGACACTTGCTTTCATAATTTACCTTAGGATGGAAAGCCTTTGGCTTTTGGAAGCATTATGTTTCAAAGTAAAACTTCCAAATGGAAATAATTTACTCCTTTTTTATTTTGTCAGTTTGATTTTGGTGTTTATGCAGATGTTATTTGTAATATCATAAGTGAGAAACATTTTTCTCTTCTTTGTTTCCCAGTAGATTCAGTAAATGGTGGGACTGATAGCCACCATCTGTTTAATCTGTAATCGGTTTTTGCTTAAATATCTGATGAGAAAATATTTGTCTCAAACTGGTATCCTCTAGAAGGTATACAATAAAACTATTTTCATTTTAAGTTCTTAGGACCTTTAGATGAAAATTTCTATACAGAAGATTTTTACTTCTTGGAAAAAATAACATTTACTAATCTAGTAGAGAAAATTAAAGGCATTGTTGAAAATATGGAAATCAGCTCAAAGAAGTAAGTATTTAAAATCATAAGAGCAATTCATTTGGGGGGGTGCAATTTTGCATCTTATTTTTTCTTTTTAAGATTAGAAAATGTTTCAAATATGTACATAAGATATAATAAGAGATATGTGGAGAATATTTAAATAACGAAAAGCATCCATATACTCACCATCACCAAACCATAGATGTTAATAGTTTTATTTGCCTTGGATCTTCCTGTCCTCTGTTTCTTACCCACCCAGCCAGTCTCCATCCTCCCTGAGTGGTAACCATCTTCCTAAGTGTTGTCTGCATGATTCCATATTTGTGTTTATGCTTTTGCTTCTTGTGTGAATATCCATGATCAGTGTTGATGTGTTGAATGCCTGACTTTTATAGAGAAATGCTATTTACTGTAGGCTCCTTTGCAACTTCTGCTGGAGCTTTATCTACGTTCATGTATGTAGAGCTGGTTTCTTCATTTTAGTTCCTTTTTAGTGTTTCATTTAATGAATATACTGTAGTTCATTTATAAAGTCCAATACTGAGATACGGTTAACTTGGCTTTAGTTTTTTACTGTTACAGAAATGCTATAATGAACCAGCTTTAAATGTTTCCTTGTGCAGGGCGCCTGGGTGACTCAGTCAGTTAAGTGGCTGCCTTCAGCTCAGGTCATGATCCCAGTGTCCTGGGATCAAGCCCTGCATTGGGCTCTAGCCCCGCATCGGGCTCCTTGCTCAGCAGAGAGCCTGCTTCTCCCTCTCCCTCTGCCTGCTGCTCCCCCTGCTTGTGCGCGCGCGCGCGCTCTCTCTCTCTCTCTCTCTCTCTCTCTCTCTCTCTCTCTCTCTGTCAAATAAATAAATCTTTTAAATAAATAAATAAATGTCTCCTTGTGCAATGTGAGTTTCTCTAGAGCACAGGAGTGTTACCATTGGGTTGTAGGGTATGCATGTCCTCTGCTTTACCAGATACTGTTAAATTCTGTCCTTTAAAATAGTTGCGATAATTAACACTTCCACTAGAAATGTGAAAGTTCTGTTTTCCCAAGTTCTTACCAATACTTGGTGTTATCCAACTTGTTAATTTTTTCTATCTGGTGGATGTGAAATTGTGTCTTTTTTAATTTGCTTTTCTTTGACTTTTAGTAAAGTTGAGTTTTCATACAATTATTTTCATTCATGTTTTCTCTTCCATAAAATACTCATACATGTCTTTTGCTTAGCTATCGGGTTATTTTCTTCTTTTAATGATATATAAATATTTTCTGTGATTCTGTATACTAATCTTTATCAATTATATGTGCCTCATGTATTATATTACAGTTTGTGACATGGCTATTTACTTTTTTATTGTAATTTTTTACCAGATACATAGACGTTTTTAATTTCAATATCAAAGTATTATCAGGATTTTTCCTTCATAGTTTGTCTGTGGTCTGCGCACACAAGTGTGTGTGTCTGTGTGTGTGGGATGTATAAGAGTTTTCTCTAGCCTGAGTTCATTAGGATATTCTCCTTTATTTTCCTCTAAAATTTTTCAATTTTTCATTTTTTACTCGTTTATATCTTTAATTCTTCTTGGGTCTTTGTTCCACTGGTATACTGTCTCGTGCGAGTCCCACACTCCAGTTACCACAGCTTTATGATAAATTGTGATACTGGAGAGCAGAAATTCTCTCTTCTGCCTCTTCTTCAAAATTATGTTGACTGGTTTTGGCTACTTGTTTTTCTGTATAAATACGATTAGGACCAGCATAACAAGTTCCGTAAAAAATGTTCCTGGAATTTTTGTGGGAATTTGTTTGAGTTTATAGATTAGTTTAAGGAGAATTGCCATCTTTATATAATATTAAATTACCCATCTATTAAATATAGACATGTATTTGTATATAGCTATATAAATGTATAATACAGTATATACAATTTAATATATGTAAAATAACAGGTATATAACTGATGTATGTGGTATATAATTGTGGTATATGATTTATATATAAACATATATATGAGAATATGTAGGTAGATAGTTACATACACTTACTTAGTGTTCCTTTTGGGTTCTTCAGTGAAGCTTCCATTTATTTCCCATGAGGTCTTACACATGCATTTTTGGATTTATTCCCTTGTACTTTATGCTTTTAGTTCATATTGTAAATGGTGTATTTTAAATTACATTTTCAGATTGTTTAATGCTAAATTACAGGAACAATATTAGGTTCTATATCGATATTCCTTGCTTGACTCTCAATTTTTGTAACATTTTTTCTAATATTAGACACTCCTGTCATTTGTGAATTTTAACAGCTTTGTTCCTTAGCTTCCAGCTTTTAAACATCTCATTTATGTTGGCCTCTCTCTTATCTTAGTTTGCTTAATTTAGTGAAAGATATATCTATTTTTTAACTAGACTTACTACTTTACTAATTTATTTTTTTAGTTTTCATATATGTGGATATAGGACATGGCAACCTCCCAATTGTTTTTGTTTTGTTTTTATCAGTTTCAGTTCTTTGTTATTTCTCTTTAATCCATTTTCTTTTATAAACTTCTCAAGTTGAATTCATAGCTTATTAATATCACATTTTTTCCTTATATATCCTTAAATTACCAGCTTAAAGCATCTCTCTAAACACTTACTTAGTTGTATCACATAAGTTTTAAAATATAAATATTTCATTATGATTCAGTGCTAATATGTTCAAATTTCTGTTTTGATTTTTTAACATTTATTTTTTAGGATGTTTTAAAATGTTTAAAATTGTCGGCTTCATCAAGGCAAAATTCGTGGTCCATTTTATTGTTTTTATCTTCTCTATATAGAATTCTGCCTAGATCTTGTTAGGTACCCAGGAAATATTTATCAAATAAATAAATGAATAAGATGTGCTTTAAATTTTTTAAAGGGCACAGTGTGTGATTTCCAGTTTGTTTTGGACTGTGATTAGCGAACATGGTGTATGAACCAGTTATTTAGCATTTATTTCTCTGAATTTTGTGAGACAGGGTTCATTCTTACCATTGTCTCATGCTTGATTTTTTTAAAGGCATATTCTCTAATTATGTGGAAGATTTTATACATGTCTATTATATTGAACATGCTGTTTTTTCCCCCAGCCATCGAAATACTGAATACCTTGTTTTATCTGTCAGTTACTAAAAGAAGTTTGTTAAAACACTGCTAGAATTATGGATCTATCATTTAATTCTTATAACTTTGCTAATTTTTGTTTAAATATTTTGAGCTATAGTCATATATACCCTGATTTAGAACTGTTACGTTTCTAGTGAATTGTTCCTTTTATCATTATATGAATTACTCCTTTCCTAGTATTCATTTTGTCTTAAAGTCTGTGGCATCTTATATTTAAGCCACATCAGTGTTCTTTTGGGTTAATGTTTTTCTGTTACATCTTTTTCTGTTCTTTACTTCAGAGTACCACTGCATCTTGTAGCATACAGCTAGGCTTTGCGGTGGTTCCTGCCAGAACTCAAAGTTCTGATTCTTAGTCTTGAATACAGAATTCTGATGAAGATGAAATGGATGTCCTTACTTAATCTGTCATTTAGGAAGTAATTCATCAGCTAGGAAATGATGTTACTATAGAAAATTATAAATAAGTCATAAAGTAAGGGCTTTTCTACAGTAAAGAGATAATACCCACAGTTATTTTCAGGGCACCTGGGTGACTCAGTTGGTTAAGCGTCTGCCTTTGGCTCAGGTCATGATCCCGGGGCCCTGGGATCGGGCCCCATATCGGGCTCCCTGCTCCTCAGGGAGCCTGCTTCTCCCTCTCCCTCTGCCTGCCACTCCCCCTGCTTGTACTCTCTCTCTCTGTGTCAAATAAATAAATAAAATCTTAAAAAAAAAAAATCCACAGTTATTTTCAAGTGGAGTAAAACTTAAAGCTTTAAAAAGAAAAAAGTTATAATTTTTAGTTAAATAATTTAGGTCCTAGTATATGTTGGAAAGTATATAATTCAGTAGTTTTTAGATTTTGTGACTATATTGTTAACATTTCAGAGCTAATTTTTTAACCTTATTTGGTAAAAAATACAGTTTTAAGTAGGCTTGAGAAGCTATTTCAGCTACTTTTAAAGGTGCATTTCAGACCAAAACGACCATCCAAACAATAAAAACCACTAACATTAAACTATAAGAACATCCCCTCTAATTGTCTGAAGTTGTCACATGCACACACACAATGCTAAACAAGTCGTGCTGTGGTTGAATAAATTCATAGTTGCTTTAATATGAACATATGCTTAAGATCCGCGGCCTTGTTTTCATGCTTTCCAAGAGTTGGCGACTTAGGAAGGTAGACTCTGGATGCAGAAGGCGGAGTCCCTGGAAACACCCCCAGGAGCACATGGTGCATGTTCCTGTTGCAGAGTGCTTACTGCTTGCTCGGCTCTCAGAGAGGTCCCCACTCCTCAGACAGGAGGCGTGGAGCTTCTCGTGCCTGTTCCCCTCTTCAGCTCTTGGCAAAAAGAGAAAAACCAACCTGGATACCACAATATTCAGAGAATCTACAAAAACGTTGTTTGGGCCCCAAATTTCCTTTTCCTCATTTCTTCTTCTCTCGGTGCATCTGGTCTCCTTGAAACATGGGGAGCATGTTTGACCACATTTCCTGCATTGTGCCTCCACTTTACATATTAGAGAGTATGTAGCTGATAAAATACCTTTGAGGGAGTTTAGAAATAGAGATTATAGAGACTGGTTTCGATTAATTCATTCATTTTATTTATGTTTATTAAGTGGCCATTAAGCAAAGTCCTACATGTCAGAACCTGATAGTCCAGTGAAAAATGGTATAGTAGACACAGGTTCTCAACCACTCGGAATCTAAATTTCTTTATAAGATGGAAATGCTTATTTTTTCTTTTCTCTTTCCTTTTCTTTCCAAAAACTTGTCTTAAAGTTCAGCCAACATTTTCTGCCCCAGTGTATCAATGAACATATAATACATTTCCTCCATCATGGATTTTCAAATTTGGTTATATGTAATCTAGGTATTTGTTTTATGCGGTTTTAATTAGTTTTCAAACTAATTTGTAACCATTTCTATGGTCTGGACTTCTTAATTATTTTAAAAACTCCCCCTTTTTGGTTCTTCCTGCCCTTTCTTTCCTGTGTGGGCCCCATTGCTTGGACACATAACCAGCACTCAGCAAATATTGCCTTGAATTGAATGATTCACCAAATGCTTATGGACACTGCTGAGAACACCAGTTACAAGTGTTTAAAGATCATATCAATGATAAGGAAAAGCAGGCTGGTTTTTAAAGCAACAGTCCTCTTTAAACTGACAAATTTCCAACAAGTTTGGAAGAAAAGTTATTTACATAAAGCTTGTCTATTGGAGATATTTCAAATTCAATTTCCTTTTCTCAGGGCATTAATTGTGATATGAAATGTGGACCTTTCTCTGAAAAACTCACACATTGTCTTGTTTATCTAGCATGAGCGACCTTGTTATGAAAGCTGATGCCCTTCTTTCCTCTTTGCCTAAACGTGCATCTCGCCATGATATCACATTTCTTAGAGAGAATCACAGGTAAGAACATGATGTCTGTGTTTTTCCTGTCACTGCATCCCATACTCAATTATGGCTTCCATTTGTATTTATAATATAGCAAAATTTAAAGTAGAATTAAAAATTGTTAGAGAAGAAACGTATTTGACAAGATTAGGAAAAGAGATTGCAGTTAATTATATATTCTAGTAAATAAAGGATGATGTGTAAGGATCTGAAGCTTCAAGTAAATTCTATCTAGTATAATTTGTTTTATTATCTTTCTTGTTCAAGATCATTTGGAATTTTTGCAGTGTCTTGGGATTATCATTATATATAAATAATACGTTTATATTCTCAACGTATAAAAGATTCAGTTACTAAAGAATTCTGATTAATAAAATGTAGACACGGGGGAGCCTGGCTGGCTCAGTCGGAAGAGCATGCGACTCTTGATCTCAGGGTTGTGAGTTCAAGTCCCACACTGGGTGTAGAAATTACGTAAATGAATAAATAAATAATAAAATGTAGACATGTACAATAACGTGTCCAAGATGTGTTCAATGGAACACTACTCTGAGATGTTGACACATATATTCTGAGAGGAAAACTGTTCTCTGGTCAAGTTTAGAGAACACTGCATTCTTGGGAAGGGATAGGGAGAGATTCTCAGTATGCATCAATATATTAACAGTTAAGAGATATGATCTACTTAAAGGTGAAAAGTTCATTTTTGGTTAATTCAGCAGTTGTGCAACTTATCCATGGAACACTTTTTGGTTAAAAATTTATTATTTCATGAAGATTAGATTTCCGAAAGCAGCCATCAGAGAAATATTGTTTTGGGATAATAAGCTAGTGTGTAATTTCACTATATTACACAGTTCCTCTAAGATAGTCAAAATGAAATTCACCAAGCTCTGTCTACATACGTACAATTATCTGTGTCCCCAGAAGAGAACCTTTTCTGTTGTTTTTAATTATGGACCACATAGAATTGGGAAAAAAAACAGACATCATATAATTAAACTATAGGCGTGTTTTATTATATGTGATCTTTTTTTTAATATTTTTTATTTATTTATTTGACAGAGAGAGAGACAGGGAGAGAGGGAACACAAGCAGGGGGAGTGGGAGAGGGAGAAGCAGGCTTCCCGCCGAGCAAGGAGCCCAATGCGGGGCTCGATCCCAGGACCCTGGGATCATGACCTGAGCCGAAGGCAGACGCTTTACGACTGAGCCACCCAGGCGCCCCTTATATGATCTTTTTCTAATCACCGCTCCTATAAAACTCAACTGAGACAAACACTTTAGCACAGACTCAGAATGGCTGACACTCTCTTGTAAGTTTGCTGGTTTTATGGCAGATGCCATCTTAGGTTGTTCATGTGTACCTCCAGCAGTAACACTGGCTTCAGCCGCAGGACATCTGTCTTTAGAGAGAGGTCTTTACACACACACAGGAGTAAACTCGGGGAAGATTACTTTCTAAAGAAAGTAGCACTGTTGGAAAGGAAGTTTTATTGTTTTCAGATAGCTGAGATTCAGTACTTGTATTTTTAAACACATCTCCTGGAATTCTTCTTACAAACATCTTTGACTTCTGCATACCATGCGCTGAAATAATTTAACACAGATTACTCAAAATCGTCATTGTAAACATTAGTCACTAGACTGTTCCATGAAGCTATATTATACTTACGAATTTTGATACATTTGGAACTTGTGCCTGTGTTAAATGTCTGATACATTTGATCTTTTATAGTTTATTGTCGGTTAGTCTCGACTTTCTCTACCTTTCACATCTGTCAATGCATCTACTGCTTTTAAGCCTACTGCCTTATTTTATAGAAATGGAAGGTGGAAGAGTATGATGGGACTTCGGGACAGTGGTCTGCAATTGTCCAATTTTTTCTGTTATTTCTGGGGCATTGCTATAAGTATTTATAAATGGGCATGTAGCATGTATGTATTGGCGTGCCTCTCTGTTTATACAATAATACCCTCATCTAGTGCCTGCCTTCTGAAACATGCAGAGTTAGTAATTTTCTATTTTCTGCGTTCATGGATATAATTTAGGCATTTAGCCTTTTTTTCTATGTGTTTACCCATGTTGATATGTTTATCTAGGTCAGCATTGGTTGTGTGACATAGCATGAACTTTCTTGTCCAAAACACCCAGTTTTTGAATCCCAGTTACCATAGCCCGTGACCTCTTATTCCTTCAGTTTAATCTATAAAATATAGTATTGATTCCTACCCTACAAGGGTTTTATGAGACTCAGACCTACTGCCTTGAATATAATAGATAATTAATGCATTGCAGCTATTATGTGTATTTGTTAGACAAATAATGAAACTTGGAAATAAGAGAAAGAAGATTGGACCTGAAAGTTAAACCATAAAATCAACTCACATTAATCTTGGGGGAGACATGTGAATACCCACCTTAAAAGTAGGATCCAGGCCAGCAAAACTTAATGATAACCTAATTGAAGGTATTAATTTAATGAAGGAAGAATGACTGTTGGATTTGATTTGTGTTGGAACCATAGGAAAAGTAGAGAGAAGCACATTAGCAATGCTGGACTGTCCAGTCAGGTCTCAGTCAGAGCCGCAGAGATGCTGCTGTTGTGTGCATGTGTGTGAGTATGCGTACATGCACACGCATATGCATATGGGGGTGTGTAGATGAGAACTGATTTATTTATGCAAGAATTGTTGTAGGGTTTGCCCTTACACAGTTGTGAGAGCTGGTGAAGCAGTCCCTCTAAGGCTGTTGATTCTAGAGCTTGAAGCTCACAGGGCAGGCAGGCAGGAAAGGAGGTTTTAAGGCCGGGGTGGCCGGCCTTTCTGCCTGCCATGACACACCCCAAATTTAATGTAAGTTTTCTGGTGTACACGGTTCACAGAGTTCACAAATGAAAATAAATGAGTTGTTCAGGTGAAATGTAACTGTTTTTAGAAGAGGGAGGACACAGAAATTTCTCTGAGAAATCTTCACAGAGGGAATACTGTAGGATGAATAGTGTTTTCAACAACATCTTTAAAATAGACAGTCTGGCCTGTCTTTCTACAAAAACTGATCATCTAATTCAGTAAAACAACTCTGCATGGAATGGATAGGATATTGGCTGAGTAGCAACTTCTCATTGCTCTGGCCTGTTTGAAATGTCCTTAGTTTATCTCTAAGACTTGACAGACTGCACCTACCTCAAGCTGCCCTTCATGGCTTTCTCTGACTTAAGCTTTTAATAATTATTGACTGTCAGCGTAACTGACATTATTCCTCCTGGCTAATGGCATGAAGTACAGCAATAGTTTCTTGACAACTGAATACAAATCCATTGCCTTAAAAAGGTGGTGTAAGTAGAGTTAGCATCTTTTTGTTGATATTGTGTGAGGTAAGAGACCTCCTACTTCCATTCTTAGGTGAATCAATGTAATACCTACTGACGGGCTCAGGATTCTGCTCAGAAAATTGTCCTGAGTCTCTGCCAGTGCACAGAGAGGTAGATGATAGGCACTCTGGGGTTCTGATACATACAACCTCACAGAATTGGCAGCAGTCTGAGTAAATGGTGCCTACTTTGGCCACCACGCCATCTCATAAAGCGTGCAGAAAATGACCAGTTTTGAATAATGCTGCAAGTATGCAAGTAATTTGCGAAATTTTCACCAAGATCACTAACATCATTAACCATTGTAGATAGGCCCTTTAATTTTAAAACATCTGATTTGTAGTCTTTAATATCTAGCAGCAGTTGTCTGGCAGGACCTGTTGTCTGATTCTGTCCCTCCTATTTTAGCAAAATCATCATGTCAACTGCATATAAAATAAAATCTTTTATTTCTTTCTCGGAGGACCCATATTTGAAGTGACTTTTACATTAGCTTTTATTGCTGAAAAATTAATCCCTTCACTGCAAAAAGTCTAGAGCACCAAAGAAGACTAATGTCCCTGTAATTTAACAGGTATACATTTTGATTTGGAAATCTTTTTCCCTTTGTAATATGTAAGATATTTAATTCATACATCTTGAAAAACTGACTTCTTGTATTACAGTGTTAAAATAGTAATTCAGTTGGAATATTCTGTACTTTTAGTCAAATATATACTTTTAACTTTTGATTACAGTAAATATCGAATTTATTATCTTCCACTGGCGTTTTCTGTGCTTTTACTAATTTCCCCAACATTTCTCAGTAAAGACTATTCCATATTCTAACTTAGAATTCAGTTCAGTGAAAGACACAAGGAAGGAGACTGAAGGGAGGAGGTTAGGAGAGGAGAGGGTGACTGGGGTCAAAAGTAAGTATGATAAATTTGGGCTTTTTTCCCCTGAACTTTCCTGTTATATGTTGGCATTTTTTAAATACTAAATTTAATAAAACTACTAAGGAGTTAATTTTATTCTCAAATCTGAGAAAATACATTCAACAAACACAAAAGTTATCTTGGCTTTATTTTTTAATATTGTATGATCCATGAGAATTTGGGGGGGTTAAAATTAGAGTTTTCACTGCAATAGTATTGTTCTTTGAAGAGTTTTTAAAAATCACTCATTCATAAAATCTTTCATTTTCTCTGATTCTTTCCAGTTTTGTAATTTATTGAACACAAACATTAGGCTTTTAAATTTGCATTTTCCAGAGTGGCTGCACCAGCTTGCATTCCCACCTACGGTGTAAGAGGGTTCCCCTTTCTTTGCATCCTCGCCAACATCTGTTGTTTCCTGGGTTGTTAATTTTAGCCATTCTGACGGGTGTGAGGTGGTATCGCATTGTGGTTTTGATTTGTAAGTGATATAGATATATATATATATACATATGTCACTTGATTTGTAAGTGGTACACACGTGCACACATACACAGGAATGTTACTCAGCCATCAAAAAGAATGAAATCTTGCCATTTGCAAGGATGTGGATAGAACTAGAGGGTGTTATGCTAAGTGAAATAAAGCAGTCAGAGAAGGACAGATACCGTATGATTTCACTCATATGTGGAATTTATGAAACAGATGAACATAGCATGGGGAAAAAAAAAGGCAAACCAAGAGACAGACTAAATTATAGAGAACACACTGATGGTTTCCAGAGTAGAAGTGGGGGGGGGGGGATGGGTTTAAATAGGTGATGTACATTAAGGAGGGCACTTGCTGTGATGAGCACCAGGCGTTGTATGTAAGTTATCTCTCAATTCTCTACCTGAAACTAATATTACACTATATGTTGACTAACCGGAATTAAAATAAAAACTTAGAATTAAAAATAAATAAATTTGCATTTTCATCCGTGAAGTAACCAGGATTTTTTTTAATCCAGTGAGAAAGAAAGCAATTTTTTTTTTTTTTTTTTTTTTTGAGGAAAAGAAAGCCATTTATAAGAATGCATATAGCTCGGGGTGCCTGGCTTGTTCAGTTGGTGGAGCATGTGACTTGATCTCAAGGATGTGAGTTTGAGCCCCATGTTGGATATGGAGATTACTTAAAAAAAGGAATGTGTATAGCTGAGACTAAGACTTATTAGATAATTAAATAAATTTAACTGATCATCTCTCATCTTATTTTCTATTTTCCTAGCATAATAACGATAAACCCTGAAGAGAATGACATGTTCTTTGATGTCATTGCAATTGTTGATCCATTGACAAGAGAAGCACAGAAGATGGCCCAGTTGTTGATTGTAAGATAATAAAATGTTTTTATTATATATTTTCTATATCATTTTATATTTTCATTTTGAAATTTATAATTAATCTTTCAGGTCTGTTTCCAAGTATTTGTGTTCTTGATGCTTTGTTCTGTGCAGCTTTTAATTAGCGTGTCATATTTCAATGTAGAAAATGAAATGGTAGAGCTGTGCCTGGGGTGTTATGGCAGTCCCAAGGTTAGGTGTTGCGGTGGACTTAATTATCGTCCCCTGCCTCCCCTGATATGTTGGAGCCCTAACCCCTACTGTGACTGCATTTGGAAACGGGGCCTTTGGGAGGGTAATTAAGGTTAAATGAGGTTTTATGGCTTGGGCCCTAATCCAGTAGGATTTATAGCCTCACAGAAGAGGAAGGGAGAGAGATCCCTTTCTCTCCTCACACACACAAAGAAGAGGTCATGGGAGCACACCACAACATGGTGGCTACCTACAAGCCAGGCAGAGAGCGCTCATCAGAAACCAAATCAGTCAGCATCTTGATCTAAAATAAATACATTTCTGTTGCTTAAGCCACCCAGTCTGTGGTATTTTGTGATAGCATTTTGAGCTAATTCATCCTAATTCCCCTCTTCATCCTGTTTTGAGTTCTGAAGAATGGCTTCTGGAGAAGCCGATGATCTAATAAGTAACAATAGCCAAATAGGTGAGTGAAGGTTGTGTTCAGTAAGTCTGGCCACAGTAACAGTAGCTTCAAGACTGGAGTTTATTTCTCTCATCTCACAGTCCAAGCGTGAGCTGCATGGAGTGGCTAAGGCAGGTCCACAGCGTGAGGATGCAGGCGACTTCTGTCTGGTGGTTCAGTCATCTTCGTGAAACTCCTCCTAGCTCATGGTCTGAGATCACTCGTCAGGCTCCTCTCCTGTTTCTGCGAGCAGGAAGGAGGCAACAATGGCATACTCCGTCCTGTCACATCTCATGGACCAGAATGTAGCAAGTCATGCGGCTGCACCTAGACACAAGGGAGGCCAGAAGCTGTGCATGAAGCTGAACATTCATTCACTGAGAAAGCAGAGAGAAGGAGCACTGGGGGGAGCTAGCCGACTCTGAAAGGACATGTGCTTTTTCATTCTACTGAAAACTTGAGAGGTTCACACTGTGATGCAGCTTTCAGCGGGTAAATCACATAAGCTAGTTACGCTGGAAATCTGTATTTTTTCTAGTGATGTTCAGAATTTTGGGGTACTCCTATTTGAAATTACTCCATGGTTTTTTTAAAGACACATTTAAAAAAAAACATTCTCAAGTGGAAACCATTTGTCCTCTGACAGTTGGCCTCACTTTTGGAAACAGGCAAAAGTGATTAGACATTGAGTCTGCTGGACTCTATAAGGGATCAATCTGGGTCATATGGGTATACATGCCAGCGAAATTTCAGCCTGCAGTTTCTCTCAAATTAGTTTGCTCTACCAAACCATACTGGAAAAAGGGATTATCGATAGCTCTTATAATTGGACAAATAATTTTGGGAAGTCTTTGCCATTCCACTCATTTAGTGTATACCCAGGGCAAATAATTCCATAGTTGGTTTACTTACCCCGTCCTTTCTTTTACCATTTGTACACCTTCAAATTTGAACTTCTGGAGACACATTACTCAGATTATTCTTTAGAGAACAGCAATCAGTAATCATACCTGTAAGGAGTGGAGCTAGTACGATACATTATAGTCTACACATACCCTGTTTCTACAGAGTCGTTATTCAGAAAAAAACATTGTTTACCTCTGAAGTTTTTAGGTAAAGATAGAATTTAGGAATAAGAAATATGAGATTATACAGAAATATAAAATATGGGATGAGATCTCAGTTTACATGATTGGAAATAATAACAGTCTTCCTGAGCACCGCAGCACCTCACATAATTTATTATTTCTTACTATAAAGAAAACATGCTATAAAACAGAAGTTAATTTATTAGAAGTAGATAGTGTCTCATTTAACACTTGGGAAAAACAGTGGCTCAGCAACCTCCATTGTAGCAAATACATAGAGTGAAGAATGAGAATCAGAGCTCTTCAATCCTCTGTCCTAATTCCTTCTCAAGCCTGTGTCCTTTCTGTTCCATGTACCTGTTTTTTCCCTTCTCTCTTTACCTATGTCCTTTGTTGTCTAATATCTTTCAAATCTGCACAGACTTGCCTTCCTAGAGATAGAGACTTCCAAAATTAATAACTCTTCTATGTCATACGCCCCAGGGAAATAAAAAGAGAATCTTTCATCCATATGTAGCCAGGAACTTCCTACATCCCTACCATGTGGGTGGAATTCAGAATGGACGGGGGTACCCTCGCCATTGTTTCTGGGAGGCCACCACTCTGTATTTGCACGTCATGGTTCTAGCAATTACTTTACTTTGTCCGTCAATGCTAAAGAAATTTGGATACCATGAAAGAAAGTCACATTAGGCAAAAGGGAGGCAGCGTAACCCTTGAGCCATGAAATTAGCTGTTTGGATTCAAATCTGACCTCTGCCATGACTTGCTGTGTGATCTTGGGCAAATTACCACATCTCTCTGTGTCTCAGATGTGAAGGTAGCTGCCTCTGAAGGCTGTCATGAGGATCACATGAGATAATGAGTATCAAGTGTGAACACAGTGCCTGGTACATAGTAAATGCTTCATAAATGTTAGATAGTAAGATTACTTAATACCAAATACGGGAATTTGTTTTCTAATAGGTACTTGGCAAGATTATCAACATGAAGATAAAATTGTTCATGAACTGTAGGGGTAAGCTTTCAGAAGCCCCTTTAAAGAGGTGAGTCTAAGTGAACATAATTTCATTTCAAAAGGTTTGCAAATGCTAAGACCAAAAATAAAAAGAGGACCATAATTACTGGGTTTGGTTTTTTCTTCATAAGATGCTTAATTGAAATAGACCAGAAGATCAAGGATAATTTACTAACCTCAATTGATATAAAATTAAAATAACCTAAGCAGTAAAATTGATCTAATCTAATTGCAGAATTTACAAGGATTTATGTTTGTCCATGGGTATTTTTGAAAATGCGATCTAGGAATACCTATTTGGAAATACACAAGAGGAAAATAAAGTTGAATGAAACCATTTTGGGTTTAGCAATATTTTCCTTTGTTTGTAAAGATTTTATTTATTTGAGAGAGCAAGAGAGAGCACAAGCGGGGGGTGGGGGGAGGGCAGAAGGAGAGGGAGAAGCAGATTCCCACTGAGCAGGGAGCCTGACATGGGGCTCGATCCTAGGACCCTGGGATCATGACCTGAGCCGAAGGCAGACGATTAACCAACTGAACCCCCCAGGTGCCCCTGTTTAGCTATATGTTCAATATTTTAGAGCTGACTTATGAAAATAATATCTTTAGGATATCATCTCATTATTTGGGAGTATTGAGATGTAATTAGTGTAGAATAATCTTTCCATAATATAGAAAATGTTTATTGTTGTATGCAGATATTCCACATTAATACTGTGTTATTGAAATAGCATTGTCTCTTAGGGCGCCTGGGTGGCTCAGTCATTGAGCGTCTGCCTTCGCCGTGGGTCATTATCCTGGGGTCCTGGAATCAAGCCCCGCGTCAGGCTCCTGCTCAGCGGGAAGCCTGCTTCTCCATCTCCCACTCCCCCTGCTTGTGTTCCCTCTCTCGGTGTGTCTCTCTCTGTCAAATAAAATCTTAAAAAAAAAAAAAAAGAAAGAAAAGAAATAACATTGTCTCTCAAGTAGGGACAGAAATATACCCTTCCTCCTCTTTCAGGATCAGAATCGGTATCATTTTGGGCCACTTTTACTGATAGGGATATACAGTATCCTTCAGGTGTCATGGGGCAGAAAAAGGGCTTGTTAATGTGCTTTTCTTTGTATAATGTAATTATGTAGCTCTAAAAGAATATATGCAAACACAAGACTGAAAAGTTGCATTCAGTTAATCCCTTGTTTACTTATAAAATTGTATTTGTTATAATTGATAAACATACCAGAGAGGATTGCCTCGAGCAGATATTTTAAACATGGCAAATATTTTTAATACTTGGAAAGCAATAAAATGGGAAATGTAGGGAATTTAGATGAAAGTCTAGGGTACATTTATTCCTTTCCTGAGACTCTTGTCTTCATGTTTCATTCATGTTATTCTCCGACTTCTCATTTATCTTGTGTATTTCAAATTTTATCATGTCCCAAATCCAAACAAAAGCTCTCATCATATTTTAGTCACTAACTAAGAGGTCTGTTAGCTCGCTGAGTAGAGAATTTTTCTTCCTATAAGTAGAGTTCTTCTCCATAGTATCTCTATAAAGCTTTGGGTTATATAATAAAGAGTAGGAATATTGAACATAAGCATAATCCATTAGGAGGGAAAGAACTTGACCTCTCTACGGTGAAATGACCCTTAATACTTTGGTTAATGACTCTGCACAGCGCGAGAACTCTGAAACTGGTTTGGAACTGTGAACTCAAAGGAGCATTATTGGCTCAGTAGCATCAATCAAGCAAACAAGATAACACATTGATCCGCAGGCCTTTACTTTTTAGTATACTGCCCCATCCTTCTCAGAGCGGGGAGAGGTCATGGGCTGCTTCCTCCTGCGTCTCTCATCTCTCCTGTGTCCAGCCTTCCTCCGAGGCAGTGGCAGGGGGTGCTCTCTCTCATCAACCCTCCCTTTCTGTTTGAGCCCATGCTTTCCCACTTGTTCTGGAGCCTTCCTTCATCACATAGTCCCTTTGTTTTTAACCTCCCTGCCAGCCTGTTTCTTTCCATCCTGAGAGTTACTCAATTTAAAAAGAAAAATAAACTCTTAATTTCCTCTCCCTGGAGCCCTGACTTTGTCTCCTCTTCTGCATTCTTTCTCTTCACAGCTTCTTCACAGATTACTCATACCCCCGTTCATCTCTCATTCACCGTACCTCCCCCTGCAGCTTGCCTTTAACTTCCTCTTTGCTGCTGGATTGTTTTTACTAAATCACAGACATGTTACTGTTGGCAGCATCCTTGGAATACTTCCGACTCAGTGACATTTCCGCTGCATTGGACGGTACCGAGTATTTGTTTTGTCCATTTTCTTCATGGCTGCCTTCTCTCCCATGTCACCTCTTACAGACCCTCTTCTCCTTCACTCTGCCTGCCTGCAGTAGGCAGCTTTGGACATGGCTGCCAGGGATCATGGTCTCCTGGGATTCATCTGCTCTGTAGCTTCTCCTTGAGCTTGGGCTGCAGCTAGTGATTTGCTTCTCATGGAAAGCACGAGGTGAAAGTAATGGAAGGTCTCTTCAGCAACTAGGTTATAAAAGGCTGTGACTGGTGTCTTGCTAGCATTCTCCATCTCTTGCTCTTCTTGCTTGCTTCTCTGACCAAGCGAGCTGGAGGGGCCCTTGTGGCAAGGACCCGAGGGCACGCTGCAGACAGCTGCTGTAACCAGCTGCAGTCCTTTTTCCAGCAGCCCTGGGGGGGGGGGGGGCATTGCGCCGGCCTCAATGTGGATCCCCTCCACTGGGGAGGGGCTGGAGCTGACTACAGCGCAGCTGACACCTTGACTGCTATCTCCAAATAGTGAAAGTCATGATTCTTAATAGTAATAAAGCTAATTCTTCATTGGGGGATAAGGCCAAAATACTCTAAAGCTCTGTTAATAAGCAGCTGTTTTCAACTCAGTCCTGTTTTTAACTGAACTTTTACCAGAATTTTAATTTGCTTGCATTTAATTGCTTTGTGGTTATCATTTCTCTTCATATGATTAGTGGTGCTAGGATCCAATAAAATGGCTGAAAAATGGGCCATGGTCAAATCTGAAGAAGGATCAGTGAGCAAATACAGATCATAAACTAGCAGAACTGACATAAGTCAGTATATGTTAAAGGCATTCTAATCGTGTTCATCAAGGAATAATTAACAAGGATATATAATATATATAATCTTATAGTAGATGATTGTCTACTGTTTATAAGCATTTACTCTCCTGCAGTATAGTGTGTTTTGGTTTTTTTAACGTGAGACTTTTTTTGGTCATGTTTACAGAAGAAATCTCAATTTTGGTCACATTATGTATTTTTATTTATGTTCTTTTGACAGCTTTTATCGTTTTGTTCTGGAACCAGAGCTGGTGTTAGCGGCTAATGGCATTACTGGACCCGTGGCAACATTCTTGGATATCCCTGAAGCACCCCTTCTAACCCTCAACATGATCACTCCTGAAGGCTGGTTGGTTGAAACAGTACACAGCAACTGTGACCTTGATAATATTCATCTCAAGGATGTAAGTGGTCCTGGAAAGTCCTGTCAGGAAAGAGGAAAAGGGAAAATTCTTAGCGCCCGTAGCTGCAGCAAGAGTGTGATCATGCTGTGGCTGCTCCCAGGATTGTCTTCCTTATGGTTCTAGGTCCTGATCCAGTCTTTCCTTTGATTTTTGAGTTGCTCTAACTTCCAAATTCAGCTTCCCGAGTTTCCCAGGTTCCTAGATGCTCTCACCTGCTTTGTGGCTTCAGCCCCCTGGTTCACAGGCACTCCTCTAAGATGAACAATGTAGAGAATACAGAGATGGATGCACAGCAACTTAGAATGACACCGTGAAATACCTTGTTTTTAATTCTGAAAGGAGCAGTTTCGTCTCAAGCTCTTGTTTTGCCCCACAACTCAAGGCCAGAGAAAGCAGCCTGAAAAGGTAGAAAGCAGGGAACAGTGCCCACTCAGAGCTGCAGGCTGGGTGCTCTGCTTCCCAACCCTTGCTCTCCCTACCCGCCCTCTACCCCACTTCTCTGCATCCCCCACCCCACTCTGCCCCAGCCCCCCTCCACCCCACCCCCCTGCATCTCCACCCCCACCACCCTCCACCCCACCTCACTTCATCCCCACCCCTCCCACCACCCCCCCAACAGTCGAACAGTCAAAAATTCACATATAATTTTTGACCCCCCGCCAAAAAACTTAACTACTGATAGCCTACTGTTGACAGAAGTCTTACTGATAACATAAGCAATCAATACCTTTTTTTATGTTATATGTATTATATATTGTACTCTTAATAATTTTTTAAATTCTTTAAGCTGAAGAAGAGAAGACATAATGAAAATTCTTGTAAAGAAGAGAAAATACATTTACAGTACTGTCCTGTATCAAAAAAAACTCGCGTATAAGTGGGCCCGCGCTGTTCAAATCCGTGCTGTTCAAGGGTCGGCTGTAATTTAGACACCCATTGCCAATGTAATTGTTAAAGAACTCCTATTTCAGGGGCACTTGGGTGGCTCAGTTGGTTAAGCGACTGCCTTCGGCTCAGGTCATGATCCCAAGGTCCTGGGATCGAGCCCCACATCGGGCTCCCTGCTCCGCGGGAAGCCTGCTTCTCCCTCTCCCACTCCCCCTGCTTGTGTTCCCTCTCTTGCTGTCTCTCTCTCTCTCTCTCTCTCTCTCTCTCTCTCTCTCTGTCAAATAAATAAATAAATAAAATCTTAAAAAAACTCCTATTTTAGCACCATTGATAATTGTAAATAAACCCAAATGATAATCTTTATAATTAAACTTACACTTCTTTTAAAGGAAGAAGTTAACTTCTTTACTATTTAGCCACAGAACAATACAATAAACACTTCTATTAGAGATATTAATATGCACCCAAAGTTCTACTTGAAAGGTATTAAATTCATTCCTCATATCAACAGTTAATATTTAGAACAGATAATTAAATATATAAAGGAGATGTAAACATCACAAAAGATCACAAATTCCCATCCTTGCTAAAAATAAACCTTGATAATAGGAATGAATTTAACTTAAATTACCTTTATGAAATTATCAATAAACTTTAAATATTCACTAGAAAGAACTCTTTGGAAAACACATTGGGCTATTTGGTGTTGTGGTTTGAGTAAATCCACAGAATTGATGTCTGTTATACAATTCTATAGGGATGAGAGAAAGTTTCACATTAATATAAAATAAAGGTTTTATTAGTCACAACCTGATTGAACATATTTGGGCTCTGCCCTAATATCTAATTTATAAAGAAAAATATGTAAGCTTCATGACCACTGTGGGGTATAGTTCCCTTCTCTAAAATGAAGGAGTTGAACTAGATGAGCTCTACAACTTTTTTCTAACTTGTAATATTCTCACATTCTGAGACTGTCTCGTGTGAATGTTTCCATCCACACATGCGCACAGTGCTGTGAGAGCTGGGGACATGAGTCAGTGAAGTACATGAAACTCATTACTAGGCTAGTAAGAGTTCAACAGCTGATTCAGAACCCAGCTAAAGTTGAAACAAGCACTGTTGTCAAAGAAGGTACTTATTTCTTGTCCTTAAGAATTGGACTCAGAAATGCTATATACACAGGGGTTATAATTATTTCTGTGGTAATTACAAAGAAAAACAGCTACCCAGTATAGAATATTTTCAAATACTTTATAGCCTAAACACATTTAAAAACTGTCAAAACCTCGTAATGAAATAAGATACAGATAACATCACTGTCTTGTCTGTTCAACAAAATTACCAAACTATGTAAAAATCACTTACCATTGGATTTATTCTTGTGTTTGCTTATGTTTTTCATATGAAGTAGAGAAAAAGTGTTATCTCTAAAATATTAGGACATTTGCAATAGAGGAAAAGCTGGAAACAACTGGAATGCCCAGCCATTCAAAAGGATTTTTGTAGAGACAGGGATATGTTCATAGAAAACTATAATTAATGAAAAAGCAGGTTGTACATTTTCAGAAAAAAAATGTATGGAAAAGAGAAAAAGAAATCAATGTGTTGATATTTATAGGAATGTTTAGTCTGTAGGTGATTTCTGTTTTTCTACTTTTCCACATTTTTTATTTGCTAATTTTTTTTGATGAGCATATACTATTTTGAGCACAAACATTAATTTTTTTAAATTACAAGAAAGATGATGGATGATGATAGGTTGGCTTTTTTGCCAGATCTGAAGGAGCTCTAGGGCAACAACCAATGAAGCAGATTCTTTGAGGAGTTTCCCATCTCACTCTGCCTTGAAGAGATCTTCAAATACTACAACTTTATGACCTCTTTCCTGCTTGTGATAGTAGTTCATATATCATGAGGCTGGAGTAGAGCTGATGTCATGGGAAAGGAAAAAAAAAAACTCATCATGAGTTTTGGTCTTTAAGAAATTGATTCAACTATTAAGTCACTCATATAAAAGACTTGACGTTGCCCCCACAATACATTGGCTGATATTAAAATAATTACATTTATTTATTACAAAATTTGTATGATGAGAGTACTAATACCAAAACAATGACCTATTTTCCCACAGATTGAGAGAACTGTTACAGCAGAATATGAACTAGAATATCTACTACTTGAAGGACATTGCTTTGATACAATGACTGAACAGTCTCCTCGGGGCCTGCAGTTTACACTGGGCACAAAAAACAAACCTGTTGTGGTTGATACAATAGTGATGGCCAATCTCGTAAGTATTATACATAGTCAGTTGTATTTAATTACACATTTTGATGAAATCCTCTTAAGTTTCCCTAATAATAAGATGAAATCGATTTTGTCCTGCTGTTGCTGAACAGCTCCCAGAAAACAAAATTGAATCCTTAAATAAGGTAATTAAATAAAACAAAAATGAAGGGAATCATACTTTCATGATGTGTTATTCAGGGTATTGCAGAATCTCCCTTTTGGAATTCATTTATAGATTTTATTCACTCCAGTTACTCTCTCTCTTTTTTTTTTAAAGATTTTATTTATTTATTTGACAGAGAGACATAGCGAGAGAGGGAACACAAGCAGGGGGAGTGGGAGAGGGAGAAGCAGGCTTCCCGCCGAGCAGGGAGCCCGATGCGGGGCTCGATCCCAGGACCCTGGGATCATGACCTGAGCTGAAGGCAGATGCTTAACGACTGAGCCACCCAGGCACCCCTAGTTAACACTCTCTTGAGTCATTCATGTATAATTGTTTTTGAGCAATTGGATGTTTTTAGTCTTATAACTGTCATCATATTTTTCTCAT
This sequence comes from Eumetopias jubatus, assembly GCF_037043125.1. Lineage (NCBI taxonomy): Eukaryota > Metazoa > Chordata > Mammalia > Carnivora > Otariidae > Eumetopias > Eumetopias jubatus. The sequence goes on along the minus strand of NW_028274809.1, from coordinate 179,863,567 downwards.
CCTAAAAGGGATATTTTCAATTAAAAGCAAACCCAGGTGCTTGGATACTGAAATTACGTGAAGGAAAATCTGAAGATATTTATCAAATAGTTGGGTGAGTTATATAAACCACTTCAAAGTTTTTATGTGTAAATTAAGTTTTTAGTCTTTTGGATAAGAAATGAGAAGCAGGGTGATTTATTTTTCCTCTACAAAAATTTAAATGATTTTTATATTTTATATTTAGAATTCCCAGAAAAATAGGTATGTGTCCTTTTATAAAAAAATATATTGCTTCCTGAGATGTAGTGAATCCTTTCATTTTGAGGTAAATGGCTTTTACTGAGATACAATCTTCTTTGAAATCTCATTGAGTATATAAATTATTTGAATTCTCCCCTTTTTTCTGCATTCTTTCTGAAGTGAAGTCCATGTCTTCTGCTTGCTTGCTTAGCTTGTTCCCTTCATTTAAGCTGCTGACTGTACTCATGTATGCAATGAGTTTTAGTTGCTTAGCTTTACCTAGGAAGATCAAATAGTACAGTTGGGAAGATCCAGGCTACCTGGGCTGTTTGGATCTAGGATAATAATTGTACCCTCCTCAAAGGATGATTATATGGATCAAATGAGTCTACATCTCTAAAGTGCTTGAAATGATGCCTGAAATGGAGTAAGAGTCTTCATCACTACTACCTCTACCATCTGGTTGGACGGAAGGAGTTTGCTTTAGATCTTGTGTGGGTCTAGCTACAGCGTGTATGACGGGGGTCTGCCCTGCTCTCGCCAGACAATGGATTCAATGGCTGAAGTTGCTGATGCCCTTGAGCAACATTTACGACTGGAAGCTCTTGAAAAATTTAAGAAATTTGACATTACTAGTACATAAGTTGGAACCATTTCTATTTCCTAGTGGTAACTGGTGGGTGTGGGTATGCCTTCTGCTTTGGTTTAACCACTTCAGCTGGGGAGTTGGAAGAAAGGGGGTCAAAGGCATAGTCAGCATAGTCCTCTAACCCCTCAGAATTTCCTTTTAGGAAAGTATTCAGGTGTGTTGTGAATCTGACTAAACTCAAAGTATCTACTAATTTGACCTCTGATTGCATTCCCTCTTTGACAAAATTCAACTTTCTTGTAAATGTTTTTAACGGTATTTTATGTATTTTTGTATACATCGAATGGTATCAAAAATTATTGGTCAGAGCTGTCATATTTGATTAAGCAGTTTTGAAAATTAGACAATGAAATACATTATAATATAAAATAGAAATATTCAAGTGATGCAGGTGACCATCATAGACACATTTTCAGTCTTATAGGTTTAACAGTACACTTCAAATTTTGGTATTTGAAAATGGCTGCTGAATATTGAAAAGTTGTTGGATGGTATAGAATTCCTTAGATTATGATATATAACAACTTATTTTAAAGTCTCAAAAACATTTCATATTTTAATTATTGTAATATATCAAAGATATATGGTAGATTTGACTTTTGTGATAATCTTGGTATATAGTAGCAAAGATAAGCAATAATTGGAGCTTGCTCAGTGATTAGGCAATATTGAATTTAGTGAGTAGCTTTTGTACAATTTTAATTTGTATTAAGTTAAAATTGGATAATTTTGAAAATTGTAGTTGTAGGGGCGCCTGGGTGGCTCAGTTGGTTAAGCGACTGCCTTCGGCTCAGGTCATGATCCTGGAGTCTCGGGATCGAGTCCTGCATCGGGCTCCCTGCTCGGCGGGGAGTCTGCTTCTCCCTCTGACCCTCTTCCCTCTCGTGCTCTCCATCTCTCATTCTCTCTCTCTCAAATAAATAAATAAAATCTTTAAAAAAAAAAATTGTAGTGTATTATAGTGTATCTTAATTGACTATAGAAACAGCAAATATACACAGTGATCTTATGTTTATGCTTATTGCAAAATGAATTTATTCTGTTATTTATACCATCATAATTATATGTCTTTTCTGGAGCTGATTATGGACATTTACACGTTTTTCTGCTTGTAGGCATGAAGGAACTGACTCTCAACCAGACCAGGGAGATGTCATTGTTGTGATAAACAGCTTCAAGAGCAAAATACTGGAAGTACAAGTGTGTGAGGCAGAAACTTGCTGTTTTGTTCCTAGTATTAAGAATTATCTTTTTTGCCCTTAACTGATTAATATTATTTTACAACTAATTTTGCAATTTTACTACGTAAAATGTTATATTGGAATTCTGGCATGAAAGGAAGAAGAGGATTAAGTTCATGAAGGGAAGGCAGAGAGCTTGAAGTTAAAAGAAAAGGAACAACGTTTTCTAAGTTAGAATGTCTGTTATATCTGCTGTATCCACAGCCAGCCAGATAGTGTTCCAAATTAGGCTCTAGACATGAGCTCAGGAACACAGGTTTAAAAGTTAGCCTTGAAAAGAAAAAGTGATGTTTCTTTCCTTTACCCCCCACCTCCCCCCAAAAAAGGAAGAGAGTGAGAGAAGAGGAGTTTTAATGATGGCAGATTTATCTCTTTGGACCAACTTACCACTCATCTACTTAAAACTAGTAAAAATGTTGGGTGTTTTTGAAACATCTTAAAAGCAATGAGGAGCTGACAGTAACAAAATAATAAGGATAACAAGGAACTACAAAACCAAAATTAAAGGGAAAATAAGAGCCTAATGAAGTAAGCAAGCACAGAATCTTCCCTTGTCCTGAGAACGTTTGTCCATCCTGGTACACCTGAACTATCATTTTGATTTAATTTGCAGGGTGATGGGGACAGAAAGTAAAACCCTGGACCCATATAAAGTGGGTAATGTATTAGAAGACCCTTTCAGCAATAAGCTGGCTGTAGCTTCAGGGTAGGGATGAACCTAGTAAATTATTCCACACAGTCTTAGCCCAAATTTGTTACCTGCAAGTAGTCCAGGAAACTCTGAGCCTTGGATTTGCACTATACTAGTTCTAGATTGATGAGGATATATAGGGCCAAATTCCTATACGTCTCTGGAATAAGATTACTGTATCCAAATACATAGAGAAAACCAGCAGAAACAACAGAAAGCAAACATATAAACACTCTCTATATTAGAATTATTGACACTCTGAAACAACTGTTCATACAATATTTAAAGAAATAAAAGACAAGCTTGAAAACAATTGCAGGGAACAGAAAACTATAAAAAATTCATATCTGATTTTTTTTAAAGTAGAACTTCTGAAACTGAATGATACAATAACCCCAATTAAGAATTCGATGGATGACTTTTACATGTCTAAGGAGGGAATTAGTGAATTGGAAGATAGACTAGAAAAAGTATTCCTAATGCAACAGGGACATCAAAAAAGAGGATAATGCAGCAGAGAGCATAAAAGGCATAGAGAATAGACTGAGAAATTAAAGATTCCAGGATTGCACTGAACCTGGCTCCACCACTCTCTAGCTGCGTGACCTTGGACAGATTGCTTAGCCTCTTTCTATCTCATTTTCTTCATCTATAAATTGTGATTAATAATGGAACCTACCTTACATGTCTGTTATAAGATAGTTCAGTTTGTAAAGCGCTTTGTGAGTATTGAATAATTAAAATCATTTTAAGTGGAGTTCCAAAGGTGAAAGAGTGTGAGGTAAATGTAACATGGTGTGTCAACTATACTCACATTAAAAAAAAATAAGAGGGGCGCCTCTTTTTAATTCTGTATATTTTAGAAGCCTGCTTCTTCCTCTCCCACTCGCCCTGCTTGTGTTCCCTCTCTCGCTGTGTCTCTCTCTGTCAGATAAATAAAATCTTCAAAAAAAAAAAAAAAGATACATTTAATATTTGAAGCAATAATGGCTGAGAATTTTCATGAATTGATGAAAGATACCAATTTACATGTTCAGGAAGTCCAGTGATTCCCAAGCAAGATAATTAAAAGAAAATTTACACCTATACTCTGATAAAACTGCAGAAAACCAAAGGAAAAAATCTTGAGAGTAATCAGAAAAAAGGAAAAATTACCTTCAAAGAGCTATAGATAGTCTGATCATTGATTTCTCAGCAGTAAGAATGAAAGCCAGAAGGTACTGGAATGATATTTAAAAGCATTGAATGAAAAAAAGGATTGCCAACTTAAAATAATTTACCCTGAAAAGATATCTTTCAAGAGGAAACATAAAACAAGGTATTTTCAGACAAATGAAAAAAACTGCATTTGTCACCAACACACTTACCCTAAAGGAAGTTCTAAAAGAAGTACTTCAGGCAGAAGAAAAATTATCTCAGATGGAATGTTTGAGTTTTAAAAGAATGAAGAGAGAAGAAAATGGTAAATATGTGGATAATTTATGAACAGCGAATATATAAAACAATAGTCTTGGGAGGATTTTAAAAATATACAGAATTAAAAAACATAACAATAGCATTTAAGCCATAAGATAAATAGGGTTCTTTTCAAATACCTACAACATTCTTACACTGACTGGAGCAAAGATAATGATTACTTTTAGACTTTAGGACAAATATGAATTTAATTTCTAAGATAACGACTAAAAGAATGAAAAGAAAGCATAATGCCATAAAGACGAAAAATGGAATAAAACAAATGAATATAAATGGAATAAGAAAAAAGAAAGCAGAATATATGGGATATAAAGGAAGCACAAAATAAGTTAGAATTTAACTCAATTACATTAAATGTAAATGGACTATATGTTCTAATTAAAAGACAAAGATTGTCATATTGGGTGTTTGTTTTTGTTTTAATTACAACTATATGTTGTTTGCAGAAAGAACACCTAATACGTAAGAATACAACTTTAGGGTGAAGATGCAAATAAAACTCAAGAGTGGCAAAAGTATTCTAGGCCAATACTAAGCTAAAGAAAATTTGCATAGCTATACTAATACCAGAGATTAAATTAGACAAGACAGTATTACTAAAGATAAAGAAGATCATTTTACATATATGAGGCAGAAATAGAATTACAAAGAGAAATTTAAAATTTTCTATCATGCTGGGATATTTCTAAAATTTTTTTTATTTGAGAGGGAGCACACATGCAATGGTGGGGGGAGGGGCAGAGGGAGAGAATCTCAAGCAGACTCCCCACTGAGCATGGAGCCTGATGCAGGGCTCAATCTCTGAGATCATGACCTGAGCTGAAATCAAGAGTCAGACACTTAACTGACTGAGCCACCCAGGCGCCCCTGGGATATTTTTAATACCTGATAGAACAAGCTGACCAAAAAGCAAGAGATAGAGAAAATGTGAACAGATTAGAAATTCTGACCTGGACACATAGAACACAATACCCAGTATCACCAAATGAGCAGTCTTTCAAATACACAGGAAATGTTGATAAAAATTAGCTTTACATTTAGTTGAAAAGCAAGTTTCAGTAAATTTCAGAAGAATGAAATCGTACGGAGTATATTCTCTATCTACAATGCGGTAAAGTAGAAATTAATTTCTAAGTATAACTAGGAAATACTATGTGGTTGTAATTTCTAAGATCCAATAATAATAGGCTACCAAAGCTCACACCTTACATATTGCCTGGATTCTAAACTACTGTATCACCAAATTTTACCTTGCATCCCACATCATAACCTGTTCCTAGTCACCTTTATCCTGTGATCAGTTATACATGTTGCTTCACATTTATCTTGATTCTCTTTCTCCTGTATTGACCTTGATTTTCTTTCTCAATAGTAACATAGTCTCTCCTTGAATACATTACTTTCTGGCCATTTCAGATGAAAAACCCCATGAAACCCAGACCAACTACTTAAGATACTAAGGTCCAAGCCCCGTAGGAACAGTATTCCAGATAGTTTTATCCTCGTCCTGTAAACAGGAGAGAAATACCATTTCTGCCAGGCTGGGGGCAGGAAAGAACATATCCATCTTTGAGCTATTTTGACCATTGAAAACCTGCTTAAGTTCTCTTGAGCTGAATTTTTTCACTCTGGGTATTGGTTCTAATTTGACTTGTTGGTCTGTAGTACAGAGCAGGTCGAACTCTTTGACCATAGCCACAAAATCTTTAAGGGTAATAATCATGCCCTACCTGCGTCAGATCTTCTGCAGCCCAACCACCTAGGTCTTTCAGTTGATTTTAATAACACAGTTTTATCTCCTCACTGTCCATCTCTCACAATGACATAGAAAAAAAGCAGAAAAGATAACATTAAGGATCAGCCCATCAACCCCAGCAGCCTATGAATAGGAATTCCCACAGAGAAAGAACAGAAAATGGAGGAGGGAAGATATTTCACAGATAAGAAAAGAAAAATCAGTCAAAAAGAGAAATATATTCACTCACAGATTAGCATGAGTAAAAAATGGCCCCCATGAGATCCTAATAACTATCAAGGAGGAAAAGCAGGTCACAGCCGTAGAATGACACCAACAATAGCATTGGACTTTTCATTTTCAAGATGGATGTTACAAGACAGCAAAACAAAGCCTTTAGTGTTCTGAGAATTATTTTGAAGCTAGGATTCTTTAGCCAAATTCTTAAACATAAAGACAAAGTTATTTTCTGAAGAGTGAAGATTTAGAAAAATTATTTTACACACCCCTTCTTGAAGGTGTTTGCCAGCACAATGAGGGTGAAGACCAAGAAAGAGGAAGATAGGTATTTTGAGAAACTGTGAAATTAATCTGAAAACCAATGCAAAGAAAGCCTTGAAAGAACTAGGCAGTTAATTGTTGAGCTCGAAGAAAAATATCTTCAAGAAGACAGGAATTCCATACAGTGACCATGAATAATAAACTGGAAAATATTAGATATATGGTAAAGAAGAAATTTATCTCACCACAAGAAAAAATAAATGCAATAAAATTCTAAGGAAAAGTGTCTTTTGGAGGAATGTGAGAAAGCAGAATCCATTTGAAATATCAAGAGTCTCTCGTGAGAGGCACAGTGGTCACGTTACTGTCACTACACAGAGGTAATCCAGTGCTGGTGGCCTTGCAGACTCTCAGTGAATAATATTTACATTGTCACAATAAGCACTGTCTACTGACTTTCAAATTGTAGAATAAACATAGCAAAGTGCTGAAGTTACAATTAGGTTTTACCAAAGTAAATGTAGTTGTTATCTGTATTTAGAATGCTAAAGTAAAATTTGAGCTAATGTAAGGCAGGAGGTGGAGGGAAAAGGTAGAAATATTATGAGTATCCTTATCTTACAGAGTATACAAGGGAAACTTGAAGTTGTTGGAGCAAAAGAAAGTATGTATTATCTGAAGCTACAAAGGCCCTCAGTAGACCATCAGTAATGATGATGATATTACTGCCAAAACTTCCAAAGAGAGGAAGAGTGATATAAATGACTTACTCCTCTGTCATCACAGAGAATGAAAAAGGTCTAAACCCCGTGGTTCCAGATATGCTAGTAGATAACGTCTGAAGTTGATAAATCAGTAATTAAAAGTATAAGCACATTATTTAGCAGTATGGAGGTAACCACCAAAAGAACTACCAACAAGAGGTTGACCTGATGATTGAAACCAGAGTGTGTCTATTATGTACTTCCCTGGCTCTGTCACTGCCCCTGTCTTAGATTTACAGGGGTCGCCTTGCCCTGTGTATTTCACTTTCTAACTATGTGGCATAATATTTAAAGCTGCACAGTTCTAAGACTTTCCTTTACCATGCTATCTAGGTGCAAAAAGAACCAGACAAAATTAAGGAGGATATCCTTACTGATAAAGATGAAAAGAAAAAAGGAATGTGGGATTCCATTAAAAGGTAATTACTAGTGAATGTTTTAACCTATAACGATAGATCCATCAGGAATCTAGTATGTGGCAGGCCTGCAGATTGTAAACATCTAAGTAAAGCACAGATCCTCTCCTCTTGTGGGATGAGATCGGTACATAAATGTTAATAAAACAGGACAGGAAACTAGAACTGTAAGACAGCTGAGAGTAAGGTGCTCTGTGAACCCTGGGAGCAAAAGACCGTTTCTAGTGAGGAGGAAACTCCAGAAAGATTCCATAGACAAGTGTGTGGTTAAGATGTGCTCTGAAGGAGTGATAGGATCTCAGAAGTTGGAGATGGAGCGAAGGTATGAAGTCAAAAAGGTTGAGTATGTTCATAGGAACAAAAAGTAGCCCAGCTTCGCTGAGACACTGGAACATTGAATATAATAGGGAATCTATAAATTAGGTTGGGGCCTATATTAGTTAAAACAGGACTGTGTTGGCTCGCATGTGGAGAGTCCAGCTTTGGACTCTGAATGCCGGCTTTGGGCATTCAGGTGATGTGGTCTAGAAACTCTTCCTCCATGTCTTAGTTCTATTCTCTGTGCCTCCTTCATTTTCAGATAAAGTTTTAGAAGAAAAAGTTTACCATCTCCAGTGGGAAGAGATTGGTTCTTTCCATAAAGTCCCAGGCTGACTCATAGGTCCAGTTGTTAACCATTTGTCCCAAATGGGGGTCACTGTAATTCTGACCATGCTTGGGTCGTATGCCTACCTCCAGAGCCAGTGAGAGGGCCTGTCGCACTAGACCTCACAGAATGAAAGTGGAGGAGGAATGCCCCCCTCCAAATACCAGGTTATTGTTACTAAATGTATAAAGGATGTTATGTGAGCAAAAACAAAAGCTGTGTGCTGTAGATCCACATGGTAGAGAACTTTGAGAGTCCGTTTCAGAGATCTAAGCTTCTTGTGAGTTATGATGGAGAACCAGTGATCATTTTTATCAAGGGTAAGAAATAGATTCTTACTTTAGGCCAAATAGATTCAACAACATAGGCAGATTTTATCTTGCCAATCAGAAGCACTCCCATCATTTAGGATTGTGCCCAGTTTAGGCCTCTTTCTGTAGTTGACTTCTTGTTTGATAAGAATGGTGTTCCTATTCCTTTTTGTGCATTGAACTGTTATTGAGAAGGGCTCAAGCCCCCTCATTTTGAGATCATTTGGAGAGTAGGTATGTTTGAGAGGATAATGAAGCAGAATAGGGGCATTTTAAAGGGTATTTGTCCATTAGTTTCCATTAAAACCAGAGGGTGGAGACGAGAATGAATACAGATGACCATCAAACTCTAGCACAGCCACTAGCTGGACAGAAGGTACCAGAAGCAGACACTGCTGTGTGAGGAAAGGAGAAGGTGTACCTTCGGGACGGGAACTCCTCCAGTCACATGAGTATTTAATGCTTTCACTTTTTTATCCTAAGTTTAATCAGCTCAGAGTATCAACTGTGTTTTTCTTATTGGGGAAATTACAAAAAAAGATTTGAAAAATGCTGTCATACAATTCCTATTTGGCAAAATATATCTGTAGTGAATTCTAAGTTTATTTTGTTCCAAATCTTAGTCATTCTAAATATCTGTGCATATAAAAATTTTAATTGAATAAAATTTTTCCCTAGGAAGAAAAAAAATTTTACATTATGAATACCCCAAATAAAAGATTCTGTCACTTTTGTATATGAGATGGGGCTTATTTTGAGAGGCCTCCCTAATTTTATTGCATATTAAATTTAGTATTTAGGTATGTACAATTTGTAAATCCATATTAAGAAACTGTCAATCACTACTTTCTTATTCCAAGTTTCACAAGAAGTTTGAATAAAGAAAAAGACAAAAAGGAAGCAGATGTTCTAAACATATTTTCAGTTGCTTCTGGCCATTTATATGAACGCTTTTTAAGGTAGGTATATATTTTCATCTAATGCTTTGAAAAGTAATACATGGTTCAAAAAGAATTTCAAAAGTTCAGAAGAATAAAAGAATGTATGGTGAAAAAATCCACCTGTTTTCTTATTACCCAGTCTCCTTCCAATGGGAAACCAATACTATTATTTTCATATCTTGCCAAAGATATGTAAATAAGCAAATATATTTTCTTCATTTTTAACTTCTTTTACTTAAGTAGTAACAAAATTTATGTTGTTCTGCACCTTGCTTTTTTCTTTCTTTTTAAAGATCATTAGAGAGAGCGAGAGAGCGAGCGTGCATGAGCAGGTGGGGGGAGGAGTAGACGGAGAGGGAGAGAATCTCAAGCAGACTCCCCACTGAGCATGGAACTAGACGTGGGGCTTGATCTCGTGACCCTGAGATTACCTAAAATTATAAGAGCAGTATATATATATTTTTTAAGATTTTATTCACTTAGCGCAAGCAGAGGGAGGGTCATAGAGGGAAAGAGAGAATCTCAAGCAGGCTTCAGGCTGGGCATGGAGCCCAATGCGGGGCTTGATCCCATGACCCCAAAATCATGACCTGCACTGAAATCAAGAGCTGGCTGCTTAACCGACTGCACTACCCCGGTACCCCAAGCGGTATATTTTTAAAATACAGTGAGGGGCGCCTGGGTGGCTCAGTTGTTTCAGCGTCTACCTTCAGCTCAGATCATGATTGAGCCCCGTTTCAGGCTCCCTACTCATGGGGAGCCTGCTTCTCCCTCTCCTCCCCACTTAAGCTCTCTCTCGCTCTCTCTCAAATAAGTAAAATCTTTTAAAAAAGTAAAATACAGTGACATTTCATGAGTTTGATTGATTTAGAATGCTGGTGTTCTGTATGGCTAGGAAATGAACATATGTTATAACAGTATAATATGTGAGGAAAAGTATATATAGTAAATTTCCCTTTTCTGGTGAGGAAATTCCTTATTTTATAAAAAAAGATGGGTGGAGTAAGAGGAGGAAAGCTTAAATTCCAAACTACAAAGGGCTATTTTTTTAACTTTGTATATAGAAGGATATCAGAGAATCCCTCAAAAATACTTGAATATGTGTTGATATTTTAATATGGAAATTTAGATACATCTGTATCTTCTCTAGTCAGAGACCTAGCATACCAAGACAAGTGACCTGTCCAATGAATTTACTAATACAGGTTCTTCAGCTCTTGGAGTTTTGTACACCTGATATTAATGACGTAGTAAAAGAGTGGAGATTGGAGTGTAGTTCACCTAAACAAGATTATTTCAGAATCAATTGGAAATGAAAAGCAATCTGTTTATTCTGCATGGTATATGTGTGTATGTGTGTATGTATATATCCTTACACATTACATACTTGATGAGGAACCATAATTTGTGAAGGTTCCTCAGTCTATTTCTCCATAATTCATAGTGAAAGCTTAATATCTTTAATTTTATATATATATATATATATATATATATATATAATAAAAGCCTTAGGAAAAGCAGGGTGAACTCCTATTAACGTTAACTCACTGGGTTTAACGTTCCTTTGTACAGAATTATGATGCTTTCTGTTTTACGTAACACCAAAACACCCGTGAAATTCTGGTTTCTAAAAAATTATCTCTCACCAACTTTTAAAGTAAGTACATTAATCTTTTTATTATAGAATGGTTCAGTGTTTGAATAGTAAATTCTTTATATCATTGTAAGTTCACATAATTTCAGAATGAGTCTTGAAATTACTATTTTTAATCAATTTTTAAAACTTTGATATTCACTATTCTTTTATCTAAAGAAAAATTCTGTGCTGTTTTTATTTAAAGAAGTGTTTAAAGGGACAGAAAGAGATGGTTTATTTTAAACTAAACTCAAAATCAGAAAGATTAGTGGTATTTCATGATAATATAATTAAATAAAATTTGGCAATGAAAGATATGCACAGATTGTCAATAAAAAGACTTAGATTCTGTCATAATTTTACAAAGATAGGCTGGAACAGTAGTATCTGGAGAATATGAACACTGTACCGTAGGAAATAGTTTGATAGTCCTGAGAATAAAGAGGCTCTTTTATCTTTGTGCAGCACGGTGATTGCTGTGGTGGTGGTTCGGGTACTACATTTAAAATGAGGCATTTTATCTTGGGAAGTTTTCAGATGGTCAACCACTGTTACCCTTTACTCAGCCTCACACGCCTGCCACCAAGTGTACCATGTGTCTCCCTATTCTCATGACAGATTCATCAAATTTCATGTAAGTTAGGCTCTCCATTCAGTAGCAGTTCAAAGGAGTTCTCTTTTTCTAATCCAAAACCAGTGATAAAAGCAGAAATAAGGCTAGCCAGCCATGTTTTTATTCCTATTGCAAGCACATTGCTAAGTGCTTTACCTACATTATTTAGTTGCTCTTCATAAAGTTCTATTCCCAGAAAACCGAGACTCAGAAATTACATAACCGGCCTATACAGCTGGAAGGTATCCAAGCCCACCCTTAGGTTCAGAGACTAACTAGAAGGACTCACAGAACTAAGAATAGCCATTATACTCCCAGTTACAGTTTATTACAGCAAAACAATACAGATTAAAATGAGTAAGGCAAAGAGATGCATATGCATAGGGCAGGGGAGACCGGACCAAGAGCTTCCAGCTGTCCTGTCCCGTTGGAGTTGGCGGACAGAGCTTATCTCTCCCAGTAAATGTAACAATACACATGGAGGGTTGCCAGTTAGGGAAGCTCACTCAGACTTTGGTGTCCAGACTTTTTACTGGGGGTTGGCCACATAGACCCACCTAACTGTCACAGTGGCTGACCTTCACCTACAGCCCCCCAGAGGTTGAGCTGATACCTTGTGGCTCAGAGTCCCAGCTGTAAGTCGCATTGTTAGCATAGACTATTTGGTGTGGCCCAAGGCAGGACAGGGCAAGGGTAGAGTTTACCTCCCAGGAGTGCAGGGCAAAGGGCCCAACCTTTCTTTGAACAAGATTTGTCCTGGAAAGCCCAGGCCTGAGATCAAACAGCTAATTAGGAACATAGCTGAGATCTGATCCCAAGCATCCTGCCCTCAAAGCCCAGGTGCTTAACCCTATGTCACAGCCTCTCCCACCACCACCACCAAGGGTGCCACCTCGCGTGCTCATTTAGCAGAAGACAAACAACTGAAAAAGAACCTATAAATACAAACAAGAAGTCATACTAGTTTGTTACCAAATTTTTGATGTTATCCTACTAGGCAAACACTACATGCTGGGATTATTTCTACATAAACTGAGCTACTACAATCTGAAGATTCTCTTAGCAGGCAGTGATACCATTCAGTAGAAATATATGCTGTGCCTGCATAAAGTTCTTGTTCTACCACATGGCCAAAAGTAATAGCATATCTGAAATAATATTTTTCTTCTTTTGGGAATTTCATTCCTTTCCCTCAAAATGTTTATCTTTTTGAAACTTTTCAGTGAAGTACAATGTGTACAAATCATAAGTGTGCAGCTTTGATGAATTTTTACAAAGTTAAAACACCTATGTAAACCAGCAGTCCTAAACAGAAATTACTAGTACCCTAGATCCTTTCCTTCAGTTTTCAAAACATCTCTCTTCCTTCAAATCTTTGATGAATTATACCTACTTAGGGAATAATCCTTTCCTGACTGCACAGTCTGAAGTTACAGTCCCTTCTGATTTTTCACTCTGCTTTCCTCCCCTTTTTACTTTTCCCCTAGCACTATGAGCTATAGATGACTTACTCTTTCATTTATTTTCTACCTACCACCTCTAAAATGTAAGCCTTATGAGGGCCATGATTTTATATTTGTTTTGTTCACTTCTGTATCCCTAGGCCCTAAAATAGTGCCTAGCACCTAGTGCATGCTCAGTAAAAATATTAATGCATATTTGCTGATTAGAGAGCTTTTCTGCTTTCTCCTAATATATATTTTTAGTTTTGAAATCAAAACAATGATTCTCAGCAACCATTCTAGCCATAATTGCAGCGTTTCAATTCACAGATAAAACCAGTGCTTACACTAAAGAACGTAATTTAAATCTACACTGCTCTTACAAAAGCAGGAAGAAAATTAAACTAGGTGTATAACCAGCAACAAGCTACAAATGAGAACTGAGGAGGAAAAGGCGAATTCTCTGCTAACCAATCTCCCTCCCTACCCCCACCTTTACCACTCTCCCTCTCGGTTATGAACCAAACTTAGCCAACAGTGCATTTCATTAACTGCTCTGCTTTAAACAGAATAAGATACTCTAAGTCTGTAAGACTATGAACCAAATACCAAACATCCAGAACCACAATGACTACCCTGTATTTTTAATTCTTGAATTAAATAGGTTATAAATCTCAAACATGAAACTCACGTAGAAAACCTAATTTATCAATTTACAACTCATTTTGTGGGTTTTTGCACTCCCTCTTCCTATTGTGTCTGTCTGAGCAGCCAGCATGTTGACATATACACGAACTGTGTGATACATCGGTGTTCCAAGATCCAGACGCTTTTGCTTGTATAGTCAGGCTTTCTCAAGTCAAACATTGGTAGTAAAAACTAGGGGAACATTTTTTTTACTTGCTATTCAATATGGTGTACCTATTTTTTAATGTCAGTAGATTATATAGTTTCATGTATACTTGTATTTTTGTATTTGTCAGCGTTTCCGTATTCCTCATTAATAGGTATAAGTTGTAGAAGTAGTTTAGGCATTTTCCCAAGTCATTTGTAACAATTTATAGTAAACTCTGCTTTTTAAAATGTTAATTTTTTTCTCTAAAACAAAAACTACTTTCTCTTCCTTGAACATATTCTTTGACTTGTGTGTATGTGTATGTTTTTAGGAGGTCATTCCTCACATGGCTGAGGAGTATGGATTCCAGTATGAACTAGTGCAGTATAGATGGCCCAGCTGGCTTCATCAGCAGACTGAAAAACAGAGGATTATTTGGGGTTACAAAATTCTTTTCCTCGATGTCCTTTTTCCTCTAGCAGTGGACAAAATCATTTTTGTTGATGCTGACCAGGTAATGAGATTAACTGTTGTTTTTAGTAGTACTTACACTTTTTCTGCACTTCTGTTTGAGTGTAGGGACTCAACTGATATTGCTGGTGTTCATTATTATCTTTGTTGCCATGCTACATAAAAATATACAACATACATGAGGAAAGCGTCTTTAAAAAAAAAAAAAGTCAGAATTCCAGGGGAAAATGAAATGTTGTATTGCAAGAAGTACCATTCACTATTTAGGACATTGCAGTTTTCTCTCTGAAATAGTAGTTTTTTAATTTTGATAATTAAAAAATAAGTACTGATACTAGTCACAGTAAAAGTAGTTGTCTGAGTTCCTATGAATATGAGCTGCTTATTTAAAATGAGCTATTTCTTCTTGCTGAAAAAATTAACGATTACAGACATCTTTCCTTCCTCCCACGGTATTCATGGGCATTAGCCAAATCCTCCTCATTCTACCACTTAAGGGGAAAAAAAGTCCCAAATTTGGCCCCCAAAAGCCATTATAATACTCAGCTTTCAAAATTTATATATCTAAAAATTATGACTTTTCCCCTTCCCTCCCTTGCATGCCTTTGTAATCATTAATGGGGAAAAATATTTGAAAAATACACAGAATTTTTAAGAACAGTAAAATGTAAATAGTAACATTCTATAAATTAAGTGTACAAGTTAGTACAATTTCTATTTAGGACAAAAAGTATATTTTTCAAATCCTATATTAGGATTTACTTATATTGTAAATTTTTATTATTTTTGTAGTATTTTCCAAAGTGATAAATATGAATCATTATAATTAAAAACTAAGAAAACAGGCAAATGTGGGTAATGAACTAGGCACTTCCAAACATACCATCTAACATAAAATATATTTCTCCTATCTTCCCGCAACTTACACAGTGATACTTTCCAGCAGGCCTGAATCTGTTCAAAAATGCTCCTGGGTGGCGCAGTTGGTTGAGCATCCAACTCTTGGTTTCAGCTCAGGTCATGCTTTCAGGGTCATGGGATCGAGCCCTGCATCAGGCTCAGCACGGAGTTTGCTTGGGATTCTTTCCCTCCCCCTCTGCCCTTTCCCCTGTTGTGCTCGCTCTCTCTCTAAAATAAATAAAATCTAAAAAAAAAAAAAAAAACTTAGTTATTTCATTAAAGCCATTGAGGGTAACCAAGAGGGTTTTCTTTATCATTCAGACTAATATTTGCCAATATTACAATAATAGAGATTTATCATAAAATGATTTTGAATTATTCATCTATATCTTGATAAACTAAGAGTGATGTACTTGTGAAATATTTCATTTCTTCCCAAAATACATTTTGTTTAAACTATCTTGATTAAAGTGGTGTAATAAGGGGCCCCTGGGTGGCTCTGACTTCAGCTCAGGTCATGATCTCAGGATCCTGGGATCAAGCTCTGTGTAGGTCTCTGCACTTGGCAAGGGGTCTGCTTGTTCCTCTCCCTTTCTGCCCCTCCCCCACTCATTCTCTCTCTGTCAAATAAAATCTTTAAAAAAAAAAAGTAAAATGACATAAACTATTCTTATTAATGAGTAAGACCACTGTTGTATAGACTAGGCATATACATTTTAGGTTTCTTTTCATCTTTTTTTTTTTTAAAGATTTTATTTTATTAGAGAGAGAGAGAGAGCACAAGCAGGGGGAGGGGCAGAGAGAGAAGCAGACTCCCCGCTGAGCAGGGAGCCCAACTCGGGGCTCTATCCCTGGACTCCGGGATCATGACCTGGGCTGAAGGCAGACGCTTAACCACCTGAGCCACCCAGGCGGCCCGGTTTCTGTTCACCTGTAAGAACAAGAGAAAAAGGAACTTAGTAAACTCCCTACCACTTGAAAGAGCTGTGAGAAAAACACAATTCTCTTTATTTCTACAATTAGGTGATGATTTGAGATTCACATAAAAAGGGCTTTTTATATTATAACAACATAATATTATTTTATAGTCTTCATCAGAGAAACTATTTTAATTATTTAGATTGTGAGACATGACCTAAAAGAACTTCGAGATTTCGATCTGGGTGGAGCACCTTATGGGTATACTCCATTTTGTGATAGCCGCACCGAAATGGATGGATATCGTTTCTGGAAAAAAGGATACTGGGCATCACATCTTTTAAGAAGGAAATACCATATCAGGTAAGAAAATTTGTATTCTTACTTTTTAGTAACTAAATAACTTACTGGATCACAATACTCAGTTTTCTTAGAAATCAGACAGTAATGGCAACCAGTTAGTGTTTATGGCATGCCAGTCACTCTTACAAGACTTTACATGTATTAACTCATAAAATCTCTATGACAACCTTTTGAGATACTGTTATCCGGACACCATTTAACAGATGTGGAAACCACAGCATGAAGCACTCATGTGAGTTCCCCAGGCTTGCACGGTTAGTGCATAGCTGAGCCAGCAGTTAAACCCAAGTCATAGGACTCAAGTGAGAGGCTCCTCGCCGCTACAGAATCAACTGGTTTGTTACGTAACAAAATGAGCATACTGTCTTCAAAACTGTTGTTTTGTAGAGCCATGACTTTCATGGTATCTTGGAAAAACTTGAGGTGACTCTACAAGGATATGAATCCTAAAGTATTATAAACAACTTCAGACCCCTCGGAAACAGTGTGGACATGGGGAGAAAACTTTTGAAAGGATCCATTATTATTAGACCTGGGGAGATCTAAGTCAGTCCCATTACTGTGGACCGTCACTGGGGGGAAGTAAAAATACATGAACAACATGGGCCACCACAGACTCTTCACTTTTGCAGCGCCTTGTATGTGGTGGATCTCAAGAAGTTCAGGAGAATTGCAGCAGGAGACAGGCTCCGGGGCCAGTACCAAGCTCTCAGTCAAGATCCAAACAGCCTTTCAAACCTCGATCAGGTAGGTATAATGTTCATAGACTCGTTTTCAGTACCTGGATCCAGACTGCTCCAGGTCCCTGCTGGTAGACTTCAAAATCTGACATTTTCAGCCGCTTTCTCCCCTTGGTACAGTTTTGTATTAGACATCTCAGCTGTCTCGACTTACATATAATTTTTCACTTTCAGCTCAACATTTTCAAAACTAACCATATTTTATCTTCACTTTTCCATCCTTAGGCCTCTTCCTCCCACCACATGCCCTGGCTCACTTCCTGTACCTTTTTCTTACTCACTTCCATCATCAGTTAAATATGTCTCTGTCTCCGATCTTTAAGACAGACTCCCTTTGTCCTGCATCCCACCTGGCTACTGCCTTATATTTTGTTTTACCTAATAGATAAACACCTTTTTTCTCCATATCCGACTAGTTTCCAGAGTCACTTAACCTAATGAACCTCCCAGAATTATGGGGATAACAAACACAGCTTCCCCAAGCGGGTCACTGGGCATGTGGATGAGCAGGACCACTTCTACTTTGCTCCCTTGGACCCATGTCATTCTTCCATGTGGTGACACAGCACCATATAGTGGTTGGTGATTTAGAATATAATGCTGCACCCCACTCTTGCAGGGTATTGTCTCCAAAAATCATTCTATTGCTTTGTCAGGCCAGCAGCTTCTGGGTGGTGTAGTATGAGATGGGACCATGGGCTCTCTTGGTCATGTGCCCTCTGCCAGGCTTCCTTTCCTTGCTATCAAGTAGGTCTGTTGGTCTACTGCAATACTAAATGGAATCCTCTCTCAGTGGGATAGCTCTACAAGCCCTTGGATAATGGTGCTAAGTCTCTGCGAGCAGGAAAGACAAACCCATACACAAAATATCTGTATATTTCAATTCAGAAGAATCTATGGTTCCTAGTTAGTTAGAAAGAGTCCAATCTAGTCAGCAACTTAAAAGACACAAACTACCAAAATGCACTCAAAATGAAATAGTCTGAATAGTCCTATGTCAGTTGAGGAAACTGAGTTTAGTTTAAATCTCCATGCCCAGATACCTTCATTAGTGAATTCTACCAAACATTAAAGAAATAATACCAATTCTACTCATTCTACAAAGCTAAAATTCCCTTGACTTTAAGACCATACAAAGACATTACAAGAAAGGAAAATTATAGACGAACATCCCACGTGAACAGATGTAAAAATCCTTAATAAAATCTCAGGAAACCAAATCCAGCAATATATAAAAAAGACCCTATATCATAACTAAATGGACTTTATCCCTGGGTTCGTTCCATTATAGAATACCAGTCAGTGTAATTCACTATATTGACAAAAAAAAAAAAAAAAAGAAAAACCACATGATCAGCTTAATACAAAAGAGCATTTGATATATTCCAATATCCATTCCTAATAAAAACTCTCAGCAAACTAGGACAAGAAGGGAACTTCCTCAGCCTGATCAAGGACACCTATGAGGGGGCGCCTGGGTGGCTTAGTTGGTTGAGCATCTAACTCTTAGTTTTGGCTCAGGTCATGATCTCGCAGTCGTGGGATTGAGCCCCACATTAGGCTCCATGCTCAGTGCAGAGTCTGCTTCAGATTCTTTCTCCCTCTCCTTCTGCTTTTCCCCCCTATTGTGCTCGCTGTTTCTCTCTCTCTCTCAAATAAATAAATCTTAAAAAAGAAGACACCTATGAAAAACCTATAGCTAACATACTTAATGGTGAAATACTGAATACTCTCCCCTTAAGATCAGGAACAAAGAAAAGATATCTACTCATCATTTCTATTCAGCCTGTAGTAGAGGTACTAGATAGTATAGCAAGGCAAGAATAAAAGGCATTGGATTGGCAAGGAATAAGTAAATTTTTTTCAGACCGCAGAATCATCTATGTAGAAAATCCTCTATAATCTACTAAAAAGTTACATGGAGTCAATAAGTATATTTAGTAGTACTGCAGATAAAAGATCAATATATGAAAATCAGTTCTGTATTTCTATTTACTAGCAACAGTTGGAAATTGAAACTAAAAAGACGATACTATTTCTAATAGCATTTTTAAAATTACGTTCATATAGAAATGCAGTAGACCCGAAATAGCCAAAACAGCTTTGAAGAAGAACAGAGTTTGAAGACTTGTTTTGCCTGATTTCAAGACTTGATATAAAGCACTGTAATCAAAACGGTGTGGTTTGGTGTAAAAATAGATAATTCTAATCCATAAATAGGAATAGAGATTCCAGAAATAACCCACACATGTGAACAGTTGACTTTTGACAGAGGTGTGAAGGCAGTGCAGTGGAGAAAGGACAGCCTTCTAAACAAATGGTGCTGGAAGAATTAGACATCCACGTACAAGACAAACACTCCCATCCATAACACATGCCACATGGAAAAACTACCTCAAAACACATCATAGATCTAAAGATAAAGTGTAAAACTATAAAACTTTTATTTTTTTATTTTTTTTAAAGATTTTATTTATTTATTTGAGAGAGAGAGAGAGAGAGAGAGAAACAGCATGAGAGGGGAAAGGGTCAGAGGGAGAAGCAGGCTCCCTGCTGAGCCGGGAGCCCGATGTGGGACTCGATCCCAGGACTCCGGGATCATGACCTGAACCGAAGGCAGTCGCTTAACCAACTGAGCCACCCAGGCGCCCAAAACTATAAAACTTTTAGAAGACAGGAGAAAATAAATCTCTGTGGCCTTTGTTTATGCAGATGCTTTCTAGACCCATTAAAAGTATGATTCACATAAGAAAATAATTGACAAATATATAAAAGACCTCTTAAAACTTCTTAATAAGGGGCACCTGGGTGGCTCAGTTGTTAAACGTCTGCCTTTGGCTCAGGTCATGATCCCAGGGTCCTGGGATCGAGCCCCACATCGGGCTCCCTGCTCAGTGGGAAGCCTGCTTCTCCCTCTCCCACTCCCCCTGCTTGTGTTCCCTCTCTCGCTGTGTCTCTCTCTGTCAAATAAATAAATAAAATCTTAAAAAAAAAAAACTCATTAATAAGAAAACGATCTCATTTAAAAGAATCAGATTTTAACAGACCCTTCACCAAAGATGATGACCAAGTGGCAATAAGTCCATGGAAAGATGCTGAAGATCGTTAGTCATTAGGGAAATGAGAATTAAAACTACAATGAACTGTTCCACACACTATTAGAATGTTTGATATTAAAAAGACTGACCACACTAAGTGTTGACAAGGATGCAGAGCAACTAGAACTTATATACACTGCTGATGAGCAGGTAAAATGCTGTAGCCATTTTGGAAAACAGTTGGCAGTTTCTTATGAATTTGAATTTACACCTACCCTATGACCAGTCACTCTACTTCAAGGGAAATAAAAGCTTATGTCTATACAAAGATTTGTGCATGAATAGTTGTAAGCAGCTTTATTTGGAAAATCCAAATCCTCCAACAATCCTATATTCATTATCTATCACTCCCTAACGGCTTACCCGAAAACATAACCGCTTGCAATAACACAATTTCGGTGGGCCAGGAATCTGGGCCTGACGTAGCTGGCGTTCTACTCCACAGTCTCTCACGAGGCTGGAATCATTGTGGACCCGGGGATGGCCATCTCCTCCCAAGACTTGACTGGGCTCGGTCACATACGTGCTTGTAGGCAGCACTCCGACCTCTCTTGCCACTTAGGAGGCTCATCAGCCTTAGAAAATTTCTTTAACTCAGGTGCCAGCAGTCTTTGCTTAGAAAGCCCGGAGCATGAAGGGATGTGAGAATCCCTGGAACATTGTTTCCTAACAGGGAAATGAAGGGTCACCTCCAAATCTGGAGGGTGTGGTGGTGGCTGACAGCAATGGCAAGAGCAGGCCCGGTGCGGGTGACCAGTTGCACTGCTTTGGGGCAGGCAGAGGCAGGGAGGCTGTCCGTTTGGGGCTGTAGGGTGGTGGGTGTCTGGGCTTCCCGCTGTATCCCTGACACCTGGGGTGATGTCCAGGACAGCTGTGGGTGTAGTTCTAGTGCACAGGTTCATCATGACACAAGATGATTGGGTCATATTAAGTATTTAATAGCCTAAAAATTGGTACCTTAGATCTGTGAATGTGTTTTTGAACCTGTTTTTAATCTAATTGACATCATCAACCTTGTTCCCTCTGACTAATTTCTGTACGCCCTCGTTTAAATCATTTGTTTCCATAGGATCTTCCCAATAATATGATTTACCAAGTCGCCATTAAGTCTCTTCCTCAAGACTGGTTGTGGTGTGAAACGTGGTGTGATGATGACTCCAAACAGAGAGCCAAAACCATTGATCTGGTGAGTGTGTGTGCTGTCCTCTGCGTGCAGGCAGGTGTGAACGTGTTCCAATAGAATCGTTTCTCTCTTATAGACAGAATGGCACCCCTGTGGCACCCGGCTGCTTCATCTGTTATGTACTATTCTGTTTACTTAGGTCGGCCAAGTACGGGGCTGTGTCAGGGGCCTCCAGGACCACCCCCAGCTTTGAGGAATCATTAGGAGGATTCCCAGGACTCAGGATATTGTCCTGCTCATGGCTGTGCTGTATTCCAGGGGCTACAAATCCATGTCCACAGAGGGAAGAGGTGTATGGGGCAAAGTGCAGAGCAAGCCAGGTGCAAGCTTCCAAGAGCCCTCTCCCTGTGCAGTCACACAGGAGCAGCTTAACCCCGTAAGCTGTGAGGAATTCCACAACACTGGTGAGGTGTTGTGTCCCAGGGCAGCTGGTTTGGAACCCAGGGCCCAGGATTCCTACGGGGGGCTACTCGCACGAGCACTCCTCTTGCCTGTCGCATTGACCAAGCACTTAATACGTAAAAACACTGAAAATTCCCAACATCCAAAAGGAAAGCAGGTTCAGCATAAACCACGGGGTTGTCAGGGTTTAGGCACTGTGAGCCAGTCTTACCAGGGATGGTGGGAACCCTGCTGATACCCAAGTGCTCAGACGCCAGTCAGGGGTCATCCTTGCAAGCAGGCCTTTCGAAGGACCTGATCTCGGGCTTGCTGCGTTACTCTTTTCGGCACTTTTCAGGGGCTTCTGAAAGAAAGGCCAGGAGCTGCCTGAAGTGTTCATGGATTAACTAGCATCTTAATATATAACCAGTTTGGTTCCCCTGCCAATATTTTTCCCAAATGAAGACAACCGAAATAATTCTGTGTCTACTAAATTATCCTATACATGTCTGTTTTTCTTCCTTGTGAGAATTTTTTTTTATTTTAATTTTAAGTAGATTATGCTACACAGTGTAAGTCTCCTAAACATGAAATAGTTCAAACTAATTTATTGTCCAGCTGTCTCAAAGTCACATTCCAATACTTTATTGTCTTTAGTAGTTACGAGATGTTGTCATTCTTTTTCTGACCATCTTGTTTTTTGTGCTAATTTAAGTTTTAAATAATTATTTACAGGATCTTCAGTAAAAAATAAGCTGTCAAAATATTAGCATGAACAAAAAAAGGACAATAAAATAGACATTTTTCTAGGTATGTGTAGAAATGTATAGAAAAAAAAGTAGCATGCTGGTATGTTAGGTTGCAGTCAAAGGTGATAGAATGTAGCAGAAACAAGTAAGATGGCACTGTTAAGAAGAAAGCAAGGGAATGTTCTAAAGCGAGGTCAAGAACATAACTGAATGAAACTCCTAAGAGATTGTTAAGGTTGTGCTGGGATATAAAAGGTTGTGACTCGTACATTAGGGACGGAAGGTCTCCTTGGGATCTCTAATACTTAGAGATAGTTAGCATGAGCTAACTATGACAAACCCCAAATTTCAGTCGTTTTCTCACTCACCTGAATACAGATCTAAGTGAGTATTCTGTCAGTGAGTAGCTTCCCTGTCCATCATGACTCAGGGACCAGCCTCCATCCACCTGGGGCTACTTCATCCTCTGAGGTCCTGTCATCATCTATGTCTATCTGGAGCTGATCTGTCCAGGATGGCGGCCACTTGCCACATGTGTCCATTCAGCACTTAAAATGTTGCTAGTCTGAACTGGGATGTGCTGTAAAGTATAAGATACCAGATTTTGAAGACTTGGTACAATAATAAGAAAGTAAAAATATCTCATATTACTAACTTTTATATTTATTACGTATCGACTGATAATTTGGACATACTTGGTTAAATAAAATACGGTATTAAAATTTATTTCACCTGTTCCTTTTATATGTGGCTACTGGAAAATTAAAGATGACATATGTAGTTTCCATCATATTTCTGTTGTCTGGAGGGGAGGTAAGAAGTGTGAGGAATGCTTCCTGACTCCTAAAAGCCGTGGCCCCTTGGGTGGGAATTGGTTGTGTGGCCACATCTAGATGTCAGAGGAGCTGAGAAATGGCATTCCCAGATGGGCTACTTCCTAGTGATGGGTCTACATAGAGAAAAGGTGGCATAAATTTTGGTGGACAGCTAGCCATCCCTCCCATTGAGAGAACATGCTAATTTGGGCCAGCTTCTTAGAGAAAAAGTTAAGGGAGTGCAGAAAAATCCCAAGGAAATGGCCTAATGAAGAGAAGAAAGCATGATTAATGGTATTGAAGGTGAGAAGGAGAGCATTTATGAATGTCATGATACTGTCTCAGCTCCATTTCAATAATCAGGTTTCTCAACCTGGGCATTATTTACATTTAGGACCGTATAATCCGTAATTGTGGGGACCGTCCTGCGCTTTGTAGGATGTTTGGCAGCATCCCTGGCCTTACCCACTAGATGGCAGTATCACCCCACCCCCACCCCACCCTGAGTAGTGACACCCAAAATGTGTCCAGACCTTGTCAGAGCTCCCTTGAGGGGCATATAGCCCTGTTTAAGTACCACTGATAGAGATTATAGGGGAAAAAAATTATAGCACAAAAAAAAATAAGGAAAACATAGTATTTTTAACAGTTTCTGACACAAAATGAAAGAAAATATTTCCATTATCTTCACTTTATAGAACATATTGTCTGTAACGTTAATTTCTGCAAAGAAAATCCTCTTTTCCCACTTACTTCAGGAATATATTACTATCGAAAAAGTCCATAATGAACTGAAAATATTTGGTGAGGAAAGGATCAAGATAACAGGTTCATGGCTCATAACCAATAGCTTTCCCACAAGGAATTAAGGAGAAAGCAAGCTGTGGCAACTATAAGAGAATGTCACATAGAGCGAGCTTCGAGATGCACCCTCTCTGAATGCCTTGTAGAGAGCGAAGGCGAGGCTTGTGGAACTTGGGGATGTTCGTGCTCCTCCCACCGTCCTTCATGTCTCAGTCAGTGGCATCTCCATTCTTCACATGGCTCCAGCCAAACCCTCTGGGGGCACCTGTGACCTCTCTCCTCACAACTCCCATGCAGCCCATTAGCAGACCCTTGTCAGCTGTACTGTCCCCTACATCCAGAATCAGATCCTTCTCCTATGATACATTTTGCCTTTTAACCTTTTAACCTTTTATTTTCCCAAGGAACTCCATAGTAGGACCAATTGCTCACTGAGTAGTTTAAATGGATCCTGTGTCAGTGGAACCTTGGAGATTATCTACCTCCTCTATGATGAAGCACTAGACCCCCCCACACACACACACATATAACACACATGGACATATAGGTGAAATGTATGGATCTCACTACTAGAAAGAGTGGAGTTGGAACTGTGACTGAGGATCTGAATCCACTGGTTTCCCACTGTGTCTGTCAGATAGACTAGTTAATACTTTTAGACATGAGATTTATAAACTCTGAATTTTCACATCTATCAATATTTTGACAAATGAGTTCCAGTTAACTGATTTTTTTTTCTAGTTAACTGATTTTTAATATCATCACAGTTGCTAATTAGAACAGAGGCATAAGAAGGGGAATGAATGTTTTTCCTAAAGAAACTCAAGGAATTTCTAAAGGCTAACAAAATACTTTTGTCTGTTGAAAACATAAAGCATATAAACCAGACTTTAGTCCAAAGAAAAGATAAGAAAATATTTATTAATGTAGTCTCCTGTGGTCTTTTACAAATGGTCATATAATTAGATCTTTTGTCAAAACAGTTTGCAGAATTGTTTGACAAACTGTTAACCATCAGAATGTTTTTAATTAATTTTTGTTTAAATTTCTGATTGAGGCGTTTGCATTAAACACTTTTTGCTTACATAAAGTATGATTTGTCATTTCACTTTATCCTTTCCCTGTTAAACTAATTTTAGTACTTTAAATATTTAGTACTTAGGACTCAGCTTTTTACAAAATGTGTTTTGTTTGCTCTCAAGCATCTCCTTTATGTTTTCTGAACAATGGTCAGTCAGTCCTTCCTTCCCTCTTCCCTCCCTCCCTCCCTTCCTTCTTTCCTTAATTGAAGTATAATTAACATACAAGGATAATAGTTTTTCATTAACAAAACTTTATTTAAACTTTTAGTGCAATAATCCCAAAACAAAAGAACCCAAGCTAAAAGCTGCTGCGAGGATTGTCCCAGAATGGGTGGAGTATGACACTGAGATCCGACAACTGTTAGATCATCTTGAGAACAAGAAGAAAAATGCAAGTAAGTCATCATTCTGCGGTGGTGTATGAACCATGTGTTGCCTTAACTGAGATTATAATAGATTACAAACTCATTTCTTGGTGAATTTATTAAATGTAAATGTAAATTAGATCAGAATTTAAGAAATTTGTGACATTATTAAGGATTTCCTTTTTGTATGGACTAAGCTCCCAAATTAAAAACATGGATAGAGAATCTCTTCCCCCATGGATAGAACTTCAGTTCATGTCACCACAGATCCGGGTGCTGTGGCATTAGCTTCCTGACACAAGTGGTAAAAAATAAAAGTAGAAAAAATGTTTGTCTTTAAGATTACATCAAATTTCCCAAATGGTAAAATCCAAGCCCTGGGATTTAGTAAAAGACTTACATAGTAACTAGAAATATTACCTCCTATCTCCTAAACTAATCTCCTACAGAATAGGGATTTCCTGTGTGTTCCTGATTCTCGCAGCCTTAGTCAGGGCTGGAGCGTGACAGATTCGACGTGCTTCCATTTCCAAGATTAAACTGTGGTTACCTGAGCATTTCATCACTCAGCATAAACCTTCAACAAATAAGTGTTGAATATGCCTTTAAAGCTGATATAAACTTCTTGATTGCCTCGTAATTCTTCCCTCATCAGTGCCTAGTTCTCTGTTTTTCTTTACTCTTTTTTAAAAATAGCACTGAGCTCTAGTCCGTGTTAGAGACTTTCACAGGTTATATTAATCCTTAACAATAATTCTTTCCAGTGGTTCAGAATAAAATTCTTAATTTCCTCAGCTTTATTTTTTCAAGAAGTTCAAATGTTAAATATAAACATAAAAATGTTATAAATAAACTTTCTCACATAAGCATGAAATTGTGTTTCGTCTTGACTTTCTGTATTCCTTAACAAAACTACTGTGGTTATTTTCTGAGAAGGTCAGTATTTAAAACACACTCATGGGGTTGCCTGGGTGGCTCAGTCCTTAAGCGTCTGCCTTTGGCTCAGGTCATGATCCCAGGGTCCTGGGATCGAGCCCCACATCGGGCTCCCTGCTCGGCGGGAAGCCTGCTTCTCCCTCTCCCGCTCCCCCTGCTTGTGTTCCCTCTCTCGCTGTCTCTGTCAAAAAATAAATAAAATCTTCTTAAAAAAATAAAACACACTCATGTATTTTTAATTAATAAATTAAATAATTTAAGACACCATTTCAATGCAGAAGAAGATTCTGTAAGTGGTGTGATGTAACTGTTTTGAAGGCAAAGAGATGAGAAGGGAGAGAAAAGGAAAAAAGTAAAAGGAAGAGAAAAATGAAATTTTACATAATTACCTCAAAAAATTTTAATGCACAGAACATGAGATGAAATGTTTCTCTTATCCTATTAGAAAGAGTTAAAGGATTAATAATATCCAGTGTTAGCAAGGGTAATGACAAGTGAGCATTCTCATGTACTCGTACATTCAGTAGCTGTATAAATTAAGGAAATACTGCAGTATGTATAAAAATTTAAAATATGTGTGCCCTTTGACTCTGCAATTCACTTTAACAAATTTACATTTAAAAAAGAGAAATGACAGGGTGCTTGGGTGGCTCAGTCGGTTAGGCCGACTCTTAATTTCAGCTCAGGTCATGATGTCAGGGCCGCAGGATCAAGCCCCACATAGGGCTCCATGCTCAGCGAGGAGTCTGCTTGAGATTCTCTCTCCTCCTCTCCCTCTGCCCCTCCCCCCACACACAGACTCACTCTCTCTCTCTCTCTCTCTCTCTCACTGAAATAAATCTTTAAAAAAAATGATATATGTATACACATGATTGTTACCATTGTTTTTAGTGAGATAGAATTAATTTATCCAATGGGGCACCTGGGTGGCTCAGTTGGTTAAGCATCCAACTCTTGATCTACTCAGCTCAGGTCTTGATCTCAGGGTCATGAGTTCAAGCCCTGTGTTGGGCTCCATGCTGGGCATGGAGCCTACTTTAAAAAAAGAAATAAGAAATAATTTATCCATTAATAGACTATTGATTATATAAACATCATTACATACAAACAATGAACTATAGCATAGCCTTTCAAGAGAATTGAGATAAATGTGTTTTGCTGACAGAATATTTTAAGTTAAAAATATAGAGTAATATTTGTAATATGATTGACCCCATCGTAAAGAAAAATGGCATGTTTGTATATGTTTATGTATATATTTGTATAAAAATAAGTTTTATGAAAGATTGTTGAATTTTTTACTTAATTTTGAATTACAAATGTAAGGTATGTTATAAACATTAAAACAACATGGAAGTATATAGGATAAAGTTGGAAGACCTCTTTTACTCAAACACAAAGAGGCAATCATTTTTAAGGCTATGGTATATATTTTATAACTTTTGCATTTCTCTTATTGCAAGCTATATTAGTTTTCTGGGGTTGCTCTAACACAGTACCACAGACTAGGTGGCTTAAACAAAAGAAATTATTTGTCTCACGGTTCTGGTAACTTGAAGTCCAAGATCCAGGTGTCATTAGGGTTGGTTCCTTTTGAGGGCAGTGAGGGAGGACCTGTCCCAAGTCGTCTTGACTTGTAGGTGGCCATTTTCTCTCTGGCTCCCTTTACCTTGTCTTCTCTATATATGTCTGCAGATTTCCTCATTCAACAAGGACACCAGTCATGTTGGATTAGGGTGTACCCTAATGGCGTCATTTTAACTTCATTACCTCTGTAAAGACTCTATTTCCAAATAAGGTCACATTCTGAAGTCCTGCAAGTTAGGATTCCACCATATGAATTTTGGAGGGAAACAGTTCAACTCCTAACCTCAATGGAGTTGAGGCTGTTATCATGTTTAAGGGCCATTTGTAATTTCTTCTGTTTTCCAACTGTGTATTCTTTTCCTTTGCTCATTTTTTTCTAGAGGATTGTTGTCCAACACTGGAAAAAAATGAGTGATGTTTATTCCAGAGATTTGTGTTACCACCTTTATCGTATACTAAATTCCTGTATTATTTATCTCTCATTTGACACATTTTTTTATCCTGTTCCATTGATCTCTGTCTATACATGTACCTATTTCACATTTCTTTAATTATTGAATATTTATAGCATGTTTTAATGCTGAGTAGGGCTTCTCTCCCCCCATTGCTATTTTGTTGTTGTTTTCCGGGTACTCCTATTCGTTTTTCCATATAAGCTTTAGAATCATCTTATCTAGGTCAAAATTTTTCAGGGTTTTTTTGGGGGGTGAGGGGCTGGAGGGAAGATTACATTAAATTTATTAATTAGGTTAGGGACTATTGACATCTTCATGAAAACTGTTCTTCCCATTTAAGAACATGTTGCATCATTCTTTATGTTCAGGTTCAGTTTTATGTTTGTCAAGAATCATAACATTTTAATCATCTAAGCTTTATACATATCTTTTTAAGCTTGTTCCTAGGTATTTCATCTTTTTGTTACTATTTATGAATGGGATTTTCTCTTACAATGTATCTTCTTACTGGTGGTTACTTGTACATAGAAAGACTATTTTCTGCATATGAATTTTTATTTCTGTGATCATACTGAATTCTCATTTATAGTAATATTTAAGTTGATTCTCTTGATTTTTTTCCCTCCCAAGATTATCTGCAAACAAAAATGGTTTCTCCTCTTCGTTTCTAATCGTTATACCTCACGTTGCTTTTTCTCGTCTAATCACTTTGGCTGACATTGCTAATATGATGTTAAATAACAGTAGTGCACTAGGCCTCTTTCTCACTTTGCCTGGCCAACCTTCTGTGTTTCCCTATTAAGTAAGATAATAGCTTTGGACTACAAAAATTTATCATGTTGAGGAAATAGCCATTGATTTCTATTTTAATAAATGTTTTTATCAGTAACGGGTTGTATTTAGCACAATATATAAACTAACTAGAATTTGAAAAGAATAAAAAGAATGGGTTGCATTTGATTGGCTGCTTCTTCAACAGAAATAGAGGTGACTATCTGGTTTTTATATTTGATTTATTAATATGTCAAACTATATTAATATATTTCCTAATACTGAATCATCCCTGTGTTCCAGGATTAAACTCAGCTTGGTCATGACCTATTATTCTTTATTTTTCCTTTTTTTAAGTTGAGATATAATTAACAGATAAAACGTTATATTAGTTTCAGGTGTATAACATGATTTATTATTGGTATGTATTGCAAAATGATCACAATAAGTCTAATATTCATTACACAGTTATAAATTTTTTCTTGTGATGAAAACTTTAAAAGTCTCTCTTAGCAACTTTCAAATATATAATACAGTATTGTTAAATACAGTCACCACACTGTTCATTATATCTCTATGACATTTATTTTATAACTAGAAGTTTGTGCCTTTTGACCCCCTAACCTATTTTGCCCATCCCCCACCCCCTCTGACAACCACTGATCTAGTCTCTGTATCTGTGAGCTCAGTGTTGTTTTATTTCAGATTCCACATATAAGCAAGATCATAGAGTATTTGTTTTTCTTTCTGACTTCATTCACTTAGCATAATGTCCTCAAGATCCATTCGTGCTTTTGCAAATGGCAGGATTTCCTTCTTTTTATGGCCAAATAATATTTCACTTTATACACACACAAACACACACACACACACACACCCCACTTTCCTTATCCATTCATTCATACATCAATGGACACTTAGGTTGTTTCCATGTCTTGGGTATTATAAATAGTGCTGCAATGACCATGAGGACATAGATACCTTTTCAGGTTACTGTTTTTGTTTCCTTTGGATAAATACCCAGAGGTAAAATTCTGGATTATATGGTAGTTCTTTTTGTAATTTTTGGGGGGGGAACTACCATATGTTTCCCATAGTGGCTATACCAATTTACATTTCCCTCAGCAGTGCACAAGGGTTCTCCTTGTTCTCTCCACATCCTTGCTAACACTTGTTGTTTCTTGTCTTTTTGATAATAGCCATTCTAACAGGTACAAGATGGTATCTTATTGTGGTTTTGATTTTCATCTCCCTGATGATTAGTGATGTTGACCTGTTGGCCATTTACATATCATCTTTGGAAAAATGTCTCTTCAGAGCCTCTGTCCATTTTCTTAATTGGATTGACTGGTTTTTTGCTATTGAGTTGTATGAGTTCTTTATATAGTTTGGATATTAACCCCTTATCAGATATATGATTTGCAAATATTTTTTCCTATGCCATAGGTTGCCTTTTCATTTTGTTGATGGTTTCTTTGCTATGCAGAAGCTTTTTAGTTTCATGTAGTCCTACTTGTTTACTTTTGCTTGCTTTTGCTGCCTTTGCTTTTGGTGGCAAATTCAAAAAATATTGCCAACACTGATCTCAAGATGCTTGCTGTCTATGTTTTGTCCTGGAGTTTTATGGTTTCAGATCTTACCGTTTGATCCATTTTGAGTTAATCTTTGTGTATGGTGTAAGAATGGAGCAAAGTTTCATTCTTTTGCATGCGGCTGTCCAGTTTTCCCAATACCATTTATTGAAGAGACTATACTTTCCCCATTGCATAGTCTTGGTTCCTTTGTTATAAATTAATTGACAATATTTGTATGACTTTATTTTTGGCCCTCCATTCTATTCCAGTGAACTGTATGTCTGTTTTTATGCCAGTGACAAACCGTTTTGATTACTATAGCTTTGTGATGTAGTTTTAAATCGGGGAGCCTGATGCCTCCAGCTTTGTTCTTTCTCAAGATTGCTTTGGCTATTTGGGGTCTTTTGTGGTTCTTTATAAGTTTTAAGATTGTTTGTTCTATTTCTGTGAAAAATGGTGTTGGAATTTTGATACGGATTGCACTGATCCTGTAGATTGCTTAGGATAGTAGGGACATTTTAATAATAATGATCCTTCCAGTCCATAATCGTGGAGTATCTTTCCATTTATTTGTGTCTTTATCAGTATCTCCTAGTCTTCAATGTACAGGTCTTTCACCTCCTTGGTTAAATTTATTCCTAGGTATTGTATTATTTTTGATGCAATTGTAAATAGATTACTTTCTTAATTTTTCTTTCTTATAGTTTGGTATTACTGTACAAAAAACACAACAGAGTTCTGTATATTGATTTTGTGTCCTGCCACTTTACTGAATTCATTTATTAGTTTTAACAGTTTTTTGGTGGAATCTTTAGGGTTTCCTATATATAATATCATGTCATCTGCAAATAGCGACAGTTTACTTCTTTTCAACTTGGATGCCCTTTTTTCTTCCCTAATTGCTATGGCTAGTACTTCCAATACTATGTTGAGTAAAAGTGGCGTGGGTAGGCATTCTTACGTTGTTCATGATCTCAGGGGGAAAACTTTTAGCTTTTTGCCATTGAGTATGATGTTATCTGTGGACTTGTCATATATGGCCTTTATTATGTTGAGGTAGAGTCCCCTCTATATCCACTTAGTTTTTATCATAAATGGATGTTGAGTTTTTTCAAATGTTTCTTCTGCATCCATTGAGATGATCATATTTGTATCCTTCATTTTGTTGATGTGGTGTGTCATGTTGATTGATTTGTGGATGTGGAGCCATCCTTGCATCTCTAGAAAAAAATCCCACTTGATTATGGTGTGTGATCCTTTTAATGTATTGTTAAATTTGGTTTGCTAATACTTTGTTGAGGATTTTTCCATCTTTGTTTATCAGGAATATTGGTCCGTAATTTTCTTTTCTTGTAGTGTCTGGTTTGGGGATCAAGTTAATGCTGGCCTTATAAAATGAGTTCAGATGTGTTCCTTCCTTATCTATTGTTTGGAAAAGTTTAAGAAGGATTGGTATTAATTATTCCTTAAATGTTTGGTAGAATTCACCAGTGAAGCCATCTGGTCCTGGACTTTTGTTTCTCAGGAGGTTTTGATTACTCATTCAGTCTCCTTACTAGTAATTGGTTTGTTTAGGTATTCTGTTTCTTCATGAACCAGTATATTCATGGTAAGTTGTATGTTTTTAGGAATTTATTCATTTCTTCTAGGTTGTCCCAGTTCCTTGGTGTATGATTGTTCATAGTAGTCTCTTACAGTCCTTTGTATTTCTGTAGTTATATTTTCTTTTTATATTTCCTAATTTTCTCCTCTGTTCAGGGGATTTTTTTTTTTTTTTTTACTTCTATTGATTTTTTTTTTTTTGAAGGGGGCGATCCCATCTTAATTTTTGCAGATCTTTTTCTCTGCTGCCTTTGAATTTCAGTTTCTTCTTGTTTTGTGGTTTCATCGAATTTCATTTTCAGAATAATCTGGAAAATATTAGAATTATCTTAAGTACCTCTTTGGTTCTCTTTGTTACCTTTATTTCTTTTGGGTATGTTGATTGTTCATTTGGTCCTTTTTTCTTTTGCTATTGGTCTTCCTCAAATGCCTGGAGATCCTCGGCTATTTTTATATTTTTAAGAATAAAAGATTAAATTGATCAATACAGAGAGCTGGCAAGCGTTTCCTCTGTCTAAAAATGTCTGTTTTTCCAATAGGCTTCTTCCCCGAGTGGGAGGGTTAATCAATAGCTCTAGGTACATCAGCATGTGCAGAACTGACAGACTTCTCTGGATGTACGGGCATGGAACAGATAAAGTCCATGCTACACACCAGCCTGGCCAAAAGCCAAAATGAGGGCATTTTATTCAATAGCATTGACACTCATATGAAAAGCAATCTCTGTCTCTAAGTAGATTGTTCAATTTTTTTTTTTCAAAAATCATCTTCTACTTTTTGTCTTGGAATAAACAGCCTGACCAGCTCTCTGTGAAATGCATGGACAGAATGAGAGTGGGAAGCCGAGAGGCACAGATTTTCCTGACAGTGTTTCAGTTATTGCTTCACCTTCTCACTCACGTCCCACCAGTGTTTGCTGTTAAGAGGTTCTCCTCTGTCGGGAAAATCAACTCCTCTTCCCAGCCGTATGCTCTTGTATCAGCTACAGGTTCTGTCTTCAGTTTTTAGAAATTCATTCATAACTCTGCTCCAAAGATGTTTCATAACCACTTCCCCCATTCTCATTGTTACTCCCTTTTATATTTCTTTATTATCTCTCAAATGGAATTTAGTGAAGAGAGAAACATAGTCTAACATCTCGAATTGTAGAAGAGGATGCATCTGAATTGTACTTTAATACATTTCTGCCTGAAAATGTCATTTTAAATATGTTAGTTTTAAAACCAGCATGTGACAGCTCAGTGATGCAGAAGAAGAAATCATTTTGGTGTCTAAGAGTCTTCGCTAGTACTGATCCTCACATTTGTGTCAACTTCTGTCAGTGTTTGAGTGCCCTTGTCTCTCCCATCTCAGAAGAGGACCACATATGGCTTCTGCTCTGTTGTTCCATTATGTTAACCATAGGCTCTCTGTACATGGTGAGTAACCTATCGGTATTTTTCAAGGCTTCCATTGCCAGGTAGGGTGCTAGGCTATAGAGATAACAGAGATAAAAAAGATGTGGTCCTTGCCCTCCTAGACCCATGAGAACTCCCCTCTAAGTGGTAAAATGTAAGTGCTTGTGATACAATCTAATAAGTACCATAATGTACAAAGAACTAATCTCATTTCACATAAGGAAGCAAATAGGTACTAAACAAATGAAAGGATCCTCAGCACCTATGCTGCTTTTTCTGTATCTCTTAATTTGGTGAGATTTATGCTAATAAGCTAATTTGATATTTAAGATTTCAATAACTAAATAAATTTTCCTCCTCTACAGTTTTGACTCATGATGAGCTCTAGCAGTGGCTTCTAGGAGAAGAGGAAAGTATGACAAGAAATCTGCCACCTGCTGGGGAAGTGTGGAACTACTGCTAAGACTTCTGGAACTTTCATTAAAGATCAGCGACATATTCTTCAATTTAAATAATATTAATTATTTAAAAATACATGTATTGAATAAGTTTAAGTTATATAAAAAACAGCCATCGAGTATTTAAAACTAGATTATTTCTTTTTCTTTATTGCTTGAAACACTGGGTTTTCACCCATTAAAGCGATACTTTGCCACATTGCCCAGTAGAAGAACATAACTGACTAGCTGGTCCTCATTGGGATTTATCAGACCATCTACGTCTGTGTTATTCCCTCTTTGTGCATCCATATTTCTTTAATCGCAAAATGCATTTAAAATTAGAGAAACCTCTTGTGTTTTTTTCTTCTAAGAAAGAAAAAGGACTCATGGTTACCTCTGAACAATAAAAAAAATTTAAACCCATTTATAACTTGCTTTAAAATGAGAGAAGTGTGATACTATACTATAATCGTTTACTTATCTTAAGTGATATACAATTCTGAGCTGTATTTGTATTAATGTTTCTAATTTTTATTTCACAAAATTATATGCATGGGCTTATGAGGTATGTATGCTTTTAAAAGAAGGAGTATAAAAAGAAGTATCAAGTAGTCACTTTTATAGAAACTAAGTTAAGCATATGAAGTTTGTTTTCTTGCTATGTATTAATAATAGATGAATAGAAATAGTCAATGTTCAAAAACTATCCCCCATTCTAGAATCTGGATCTTGGGAATGGAAGAGACCTCAGGGTCACTTGAACCCCATCCCCTGAAGAAGCTGATTCGATGGGCGGGACTGCGCACGGGCAATCGTGATTGTGTACGGAGCGCCCCCTATGACCTGCTGCCGAGTGCGCTGTGGGAAATGTCTCACAGAGGTTGGCCCCAGCCACGGCGGCACGCCCCCTCCCGGGCCCCGTCCACTGGAGCCGGGGACACCTGGGAG
The DNA here is from genome assembly GCF_037043125.1 of Eumetopias jubatus. Taxonomy (NCBI): domain Eukaryota; kingdom Metazoa; phylum Chordata; class Mammalia; order Carnivora; family Otariidae; genus Eumetopias; species Eumetopias jubatus. The sequence goes on along the minus strand of NW_028274809.1, from coordinate 179,827,869 downwards.
CCCTGCCAGGCCACAGGGAGCAGTCTGCTCCAGGAGACAGGCAGGTCCATCTGAGCTCCACAGTGAGCCAGAGCTATCTACTGGGGTCTCTCTCGTTCCTGGAGCTCTTTGGAACGGGGCTAGCCCTCTGTTCGGCAGCACAGCCCATAGAGTATTTGAAAATAGCCTCCCTGTTCCCAGCTGCTTCCTTCATTCCTAGTGAGAAGTCACAAGAGCCCTCCCTCTCCTGGTCACTCTCCCTTTGTCACTTGTTCCCCTCTGTGGTAAAATGGAGTGTTCCAGGTGTGGCCTGCCCTGATGGAACTAGATTATTCCTGTGAGTGAGTTCCAAGGATCCTCAAGGATGCTGTGGGAAGGCTGGAGTGGTAACTTAGCCTGGGGTGGCCAGCTCCGTGGTGCTGACTCCTCCATTGTCTGGGCTTGTGGAGAGGTAAGAGACTCTCTAAGCTTCTTGTGTAGACCCAGTCAACTGAGGCGTGCCATGGGGTTTGGGGCAGAATCCCCACCTGATGGTAAGATGGCCCTGTGCTTTCCTTTACTGTCAGCTCAATTTCACTTCCATAAGAATCTTGTGGGGAGAAGGATCGGCTAGCCAAAGGCACCTGATTCCCGTGCTCGGGACTAGCTACCATCTCCAGTATGCCAGACTTCCTATTTCATGGACTATAAGCTAAAATTGCAGAATAATGTAAACGGTCTTGGTGCTCCCCTTCTAGTTTGTATGTTGTGATTCAAAGGGCACAGTGTCCATGTCTCATTTCCAGATGAGTGAGAACTTGTATCTAAAAATCCAGATTTAAGGGGCACCTAGCTGGTTGTCAGCAGAGCGTGTGACTCTTGATCTCAGGATTGTGAGTTCAAGCCCCATGTTGGGTGTGGAGCCCACTTAGAATAAATTTAAAAAATTTTAAAAATCCAGATTTATAAATAAGATACTTCTTTACAGGCAGATTCTTTTATAAAATGGGTCACTTTTAAATTTCTACGTTAAGTGCATATAGACTGCTGTGCGATACAAAAATCCGCTCTTCTCAGGGGCCCAGGGCGGGAAGTGACCTGCAGCCCTTATAGGGAAAGCCACCAGCTCCCCTGAGCTGCAAATGCTGACGCGTAGCCTGGGGCGCGTGCGCCATTCTGGATCCCGGTGCAGGCCCACTGTCAGACGTTAACAAAAGGCAAATCCTGAAAGAAAAAGGAAACACTTTCTATGAGAAGTTATAATCCACTTGTCTTTCCCCCTCCTTAAAGGAAACTGTCAACAGTTTATTCAAGAATTAGGAGATTTTGAGCTTATGGAAAGACCTGTAAGCTTTAGGCATAAAGTAAACCCAAAATATGAGACTGAAGACCATCCAGTCTTCTACCACTCGGAAGCTTACATTCAAAAGGTTAGATTTTGGAAGTGCCCATCCTTTGGCTCCAGGTATCAAGTTCAGAGGACAGTGGAGCCTCTAGAGAGAGAGAACTTTGGAAAACACATAGGCCATCTTAGCCTGGAGTTATAGATAAAATCAGGCTTTTCTTTGATGGGAAAAATGTAGTTTGACACAAGCGGGAGCCAGGCCCCAACTCCGGCCCCTGGGAAGCGGCCTGGCTGCTGGCCCTGCCCCAGAAGGGGCTTCAGTAGGTAGACACGGACTCGGTATCCTTCGGTGACTAAAGCGTGGCTGAGACCATTTTCTGCTTTGCTGCTGTATCTCCAAGAAGTTAGTGACATTTAGGGGGCAGGGGGAAAAAATTAATGACATTTCACTTTCCACTAGAACAAGTAAGACTATTCACCAAAGGACTCGGACAGGTCTCAGCTCCAGCGATGAAAGGCGCCGAGGAATCAGGATCAGGACCACAAAGTCTAAGCTACTGTCCCACCCCTGTCTTGCCCGCTTCTCTCACCTGACTTGGAAGGCTTAAGGCAGTCCATTCACTTCCAAAGAACCGGTGGGATTTGTTAAAATCTTACCGTCGATGGCAAAGTGAGGGAGGGGCGGCAGGAAGGCCCAGGCTCTGAGAGCCCGAGCTCAGCTTACAGGAAACTGTGTGGCCTGGCGGTGCTTGGCCGTGGGTGCGGGGCCGGCGGTGCGCGGTCGTGGGTGCTTGGTCGTGGGTGCTCGGTCGTGGGTGCGGGGCCGGCGGTGCACGGTTGTGGGTGCTTGGTCGTGGGTGCGGGGCCGGCGGTGCTTGGTCGTGGGTGCTCGGTCGTGGGTGCTCGGTCGTGGGTGCATGGCTCGCGGTGCGGCCGGCGGTGCTTGGTCGTGGGTGCTCGGTCGTGGGTGCGGGGCCGGCGGTGCTTGGTCATGGGTGCTTGGTCGTGGGTGCGGGGCCGGCGGTGCTTGGTCGTGGATGCTCGGTCGTGGGTGCTTGGTCGTGGGTGCGGGGCCGGCGGTGCTTGGTCGTGGGTGCTCGGTCGTGGGTGCGGGGCCGGCGGTGCGCGGTCGTGGGTGCATGGCCCACGGTGCGGCCGGCGGTGCGCGGTCGTGGGTGCTTGGTCGTGGGTGCTCGGTCGTGGGTGTGGGGCCGGCGGTGCGCGGTCGTGGGTGCATGGCCCGCGGTGCTTGGTCGTGGGTTCATGGCCCGCGGTGCGGCCAGCGGTGCGCGGTCGTGGGTGCTCGGTCGTGGGTGCGGGGCCGGCGGTGCGCGGTCGGCGGTGGGCGGCCGGCGGTGGGGGCCAGGCTGCCGCTACTCACGAGTCTGGAGGGATCCTGGAAATGGGACAGCCGCTCCCGTCTTGTAGCGGATGATAAAGCTCAGATCATCAAACACAAACTTCTGTTCTCTGGAGAATTCCAGAGTGGAACCTCTTGACTTAAAAGTTACTGTTAACAACGTTGTTCTAAGATTCCAGATTTGGGAAATAATCTTGTTCCCTACAGTTCTTAATTACTTGAATTTTAAAATGTTTCTTTGATCACATGGACATGCCCAACTGTATCAGGCTTGTTTCCTACCTGATATGATTCCACTTTAAAATGAAAAGTTTTTAATTAGAATTGAGGGAATAAAAATTACTCAAATTTTGGAAAGACTGGTTCAAAACCAAAACATTTGAACGACAAAGATCAACCTCATGTTTACTCGGAAACTGGGGAGAAGGCAGAGAAGGCATCATCACAAGCCCCGCTGAGGAAGGGGAGTTGTGAGGTCAGCATAACTCATCATTGGGCGGAGAATCTGGACCAGAACAGCACAGACTTTCTGCAGAAGTCGTGAACGCTCCCCCGCACGTGGCCTTTCCTTTGTCTTCCCACCGTCCGTGGCTACCAGAAAATGTTTCTAAAAGGCTTCCTCTGAGGAAGGCCAAAATAGAAGTCTCCATAAAACCTGGACCAATCCAGTGACTACTTAAGTACCTACTATGTGACCTTTTGAATTTACCAGACCAGCATAAATGGCATTAAATAAATATCCAAATGAAGAGGTTATGGAGGGAAAGTGTCAGGAGGTGACACTGGGCATGAAGAGGTGGGAGAAGCCTGCTAGCCAGGAGGGTTGGGGAGGCGGGGAGGCACAGAGTCCTGCAGGGGAGCTTGTGAACCACGTGGACAGCTTTGGTGCTCTGGGCCTAAAGTGCCGGCATGGGCTTTGGCATCCGCTAACACTTGCCCAGGAGAGCTTGGCGAGGCTCTCTCCGGATCTCTCCGCCTGCACTGTTTCCTGAGGGTCCTGTTTATGCTGGGTGTGTGTTCTACAGCGGCCTGTCGGGCCACAGCTCTTGGACACCGGGACAGACAGGCCGATCTGGGATTTGGTGATGCCATTCTTCGCCGCCGCACAGCATCCATCATAAAGTTGGCCTGCTGTAAAGGCCACAGCCCCGCCACGTTAGCGTAGCAGAGGGCATCCAGTAGGAGGAAGACATGCTGTTTTGTGTGCACTAAAATTGTACAATTTCCACTCTCGTGAGGTCCTATGAACTTGAGGTAATAAAAGGCATTTAACCACAGGAAACAAAACATTGCAACAGGTGATAGGGAGAGGTAATAAAATCCTAAGAAAAACTTAACATGGTGAAATGTCGCTTAGAAGAGCTATCCTTTGCTATCTTTAAAGCATCTTTCACAGAAAGATGTGAGGAAGAGTCCTGAGGATCTGGGAAGAGAAAATGGATCTGCCCTCCCTCCCTCTCTTCTGGCAGCCCTCATGCCTGGGGGGATTTTCATAGCCTCAGACGCAGGCTGAGTGCTCCTATATTGCAAAGATAGCATTATTAAGAATTTGGAAACTGCACTTTCTGGGAAGGTTCTAAATAAGTGTTTTAGTCCTTTAATTTTAGGGTGTGTGGAATACTTGAGAAGAAAGCTGCTTGGGTTTGTAGTTAGAAATCTGTGACGGGGGCACCTGGCTGGCTCAGTCAGTAGAACATGAGACTCTTGATCTCGGGGTTGTGAGTTCAAGCCCCATGTTGGGTGTAGAGATTACTTAAAAAGAAAAAAGAACTTTGATCGAGATAAACAGCATTCCCCCCACCCCAAGCAAAACCCTTTTAAAGACTTTTACAGAAATGTGCAAATTATGGTATAAAAACCAAAGGCTTCAAACAAAGCCAATTTAAATACTAGATTTTAATAGTATTGAAACCAAAGAACTGTCCACTTAAAGTCCTAGCTGTCCTAGGACTTTTGGGGTTAAGAGGTTTAACCATTTCTGCTTTTCGTGCTTGGACTTTCCTTCAGCTCCACATACATGGGCCGCCCTCCCGTCACCCCAGCTCTGGACTACATGCAAAGCAAAGTTGGAAGATAGACTTCTCATGAATCGAAAGCAAGAAAATACTGATTTGACCATAAATATTTTTATTAAATGTGAAAATACACGGGCATAAAAATAGTACCCATATTTGAAGACATATGAGATCCATTTCAATTAATTTTCAGGTTTTTATTAAAACACTAAACTGAGATGGATTAAATTAGTCTTGTCTCAGAACCAGTAACAGCCTTACAGTAGGAGTGGTAGTTTAACTTCTCAAACATCTCCACGTTTTTCCTCCTCCAGCTGCTTTCCACTGCAGGCAAGAGGTCACCACAGATGAGTGCAACACCTGTCACTATACATAAAGCCACGCAGTGGCTAATTGTACTCTTAAATCATTCAGCAAATGAGATCGATCATTAAAAAAAAAAAAATCCCCACCTATTAATATCATTTGCAATTGCAGAACAGACTCTGCTACTAACAAAAGGAATGATCTGATTTAGAATAAGGATATTATTTGTTGACAAATTAGCATTTGCCTTCCTCCCTTTATAAATATGGGAAAGTCCACTACGTTCAACGAAGTTGCATGAATTTCTCTAGGTCACACCACGCACGGTCCTTAGAGCTTTTGCAAGGCCTGTTGCCAGCACCCTGTGCTTTAAGGCAGGCAGCTCTAACCCAACCTGACTGAGGAACCGGTTTTAACTTAAGCCATCTTATGCATTTTTTCCACAGTAAATGTCACAACTTCTGACCAATTTCTTGTGTTTAAAGTGAAGTCTTCCATTTTCCACCATGAATAGGAAATGCTGCCAATTTCAAATTGTGATTCTGTTAACTTTTTTCATACTTGGTTGTCAGTATTTTTCCCTTAAAAAAAAAACAACTATGGGTAGTTTTTACATTCCATTATCAGAGTCCCAGAAAGTTGTTTTCATACTGGCATTTAAGATAAATTTTTAATACTGACTAAAGATATTTTAAAGTTAGCATTACATCCATCCAATTCACAGTAGTAAACTGTTGGTTTTCGTTTTCCAGTTTTCATTTATCCATGCTAAGAAAGCACAAAGTTTCAAAAATGGGCAATAAATTTATTCTTTTTAGAACCATCTCATGTTTATAGGCTGATGTGTTTTAATACTTGCTGCTGTGGGAAATATCCACGATGTACAGACAAGGGTTACTTCATTTCAGGAGCTTACCAAAAAGGAAGGAAGGAGTTTAAGAAAGGAATCTACTACAGCGAAGGCTAGGCAGCCTTGTGAGTTGACTTTTCCAGAAACAGCCGTCACGGTCACCGGGCAGTTACAGGCCCCAGAAACAAGAGCCAGGAGACTGGCAAGTAGAAGGAAGCCAAGAACAAGTCAAATGTTCAGTCCCGAGCTCTCCGGAGTGTGAGCGTGAGGACGTCGCCCAGCAGGCCGGCGGGACGCAGCTTCTGTCGGCGCGGGGCTCACAGTCACAGGCTGCACTGTCCTCCTCGAGTCTCTCTGTGGCGCTGGCACTTGGCCCCGTAGCTCCTCTCTCTTCACTGAAGACCAGCAAGTAGCTGCGCATTTCAGTTACGGTGACTAAACTGAACCCACGGTAAAATTTCAGGACCAGGACTTAAGAGTCATTACCAGTGCGGACAGAATCATGCAAACGGCCGTGTGGGCAGCACCCGGACGCATTGCCCACCGGCCAGCCCGCCACCGTCCTGACTCCCTCCGGCTCCTTGGGGCGACTCCTCGTCTTCCCTGCGTGGAAAGGCAAGTGATTTCATATTTCCTTGTTCTGATTTTGTGTGAAAATTCTTACTTTAAAAGTAGGTAGAGGCCATTGCTAGATCGCAAAAACGGTCACAGTGACCTCATGTACCAAAGAACCAGGCTGGCAAACAGTATCACTGATATAATGCAGTCATGAGCTTACTAAGATGAAAGAATAAACAAAACTGAATTTCCCTCGGAAATCCTTTCAGCACTGACTTGAATTCTGAGACCTTAAAACGAAAGGAAAGCTGTGAACTATTCACTAATTTTCAAAATGCATTAAGTTTATTGGTAAGAAATAGACTTCTAAATAGATGCAAAAAGCACACAGGCGTTTTGCTCAGCTCAACTATGTGATTTTTGCCCCTCCACTTAAGGAAATCTCCCCGTCTGTTTCAGGATCACTGCGGAAGGAAAGGCCCTGCACTTACTTGGCTGCCATGGTCAGGACACCTCCCGCCACTGAAATTAAAATGCTTGATTTCATAAAAACAACATATTAGACCCATACTCATCAAAATGCTCTGAGGCCGAAACAAAAAAACCTTTCCAGAATGAAGGTAGTAATTCTTATCTAAAGTAATTCTCTCAGAGTTTAAATGCAGCATCAATAGTTCCATAAATATTTAATGTTCTTGATTAAAGTAACACTCAGTTTTTAGGGAAAAAATTATCCAGTATACAAAGACTGAATAAGTTCATTTCTTAAAGGTAAGAAGGTATCCCAAGAAGAGATGCCATCGCGATGGTGGAAATGTAGCCAGAGCTGACTAGATTTGTAAACGTGTATTTTTTTCTAGGCAGGAAAACATCCAGAGGCATCAGGGTCGGGTCAAGGGGCAGGTCTCCTGTGTAGCACCCACCTCAGACAGTCCCACATGGGGGGGCGGAGGGACTACGGTTCAGGAGGGTCGGTCAGGATGAACAAGCTGCTGCCCCACTGCCTTTATTAAAAGTGGGGAACATGGCATTCTGTCTCTGTCAACCGAGGCAGTTGTACATTTCTAAGGCAGTCCTGTTAACAGGAAATTCTGTATAACTCACAACTTCAGTTCTTAAAATACTACATTCTGCACTTCAAGCTTGTTTTAAGTGACACCACTGCTCTATTATCTGAACCTGTGTTTCATAGTCTCTCTTAATTTGTTTCACGTTATTAAACAAAAGGGCCCATATGTTTTTACGGTTAATTCTATGTCCGTGGTCTTCCGTGTTCTCTCGCAGGTACCCGACATAAAATACATGCTTCACATCCATCCAGACTCTGCACCTGGCAACAGCAACTACCATTTGGTAGCAAGTTTTCTAAAAGATGGGCTCCGTCCCTCCTCCTGTGACAGCCACGCTCACGCCAGCAGAGAGGGAAATGCATGTGGATTGGCCGAGGCTCTGTAATTTACAGGTATTTGCAAGCAACCGGACTGACCAGAACCTAAGCAAAGGTGTCCCCAAGAACGTACAACTCAAAATGTTGATATTCTCTTTAAGAATCCTAAAACACAACCCCGTCTCATGAAGCTCCTGGCTCCTCCTTGCCCACGTGGGCACTGCTGCCCTCTGCAAGACTGGGAAGAAGAGTCTCGGCGGGCTCCAGCGCAGACACATACGGGAGCCCTGCCGCAGGTGCGCCTACCGCAGACCCTTCTTCCAGGCCCTCCAAACACCTGCATGGGCTGCTTTGTCAGAGACACACCCGGTCTTCGCCTCCCTGCCTCCGTGCACCCGTCAACCTCCAGTCTAAAAGGGATATAGAACGATTTTTCCTATTAAAACAACTCTTTGGTCAGGGACAAACTAAAAGATTTGAATTTTCTTTTTCATTAGGATCCCGGAACAAGGTTTCTTTGTGTTTAATCTTTAAAAAAAAATTAAGGAAGAAGAGCAGAAAAACAGCTGGTTTAATTGAAGTGGAATTTAAATCTAAAAGGTCCGCCTGAGCTGAAGGGATTGAACCCCTGCCATGAGTTCCAGCTCCTGTGGAAAGGGTTGCCGCCACCTCCTTGTTGGCTCTCTGCATCCAGCGGATCTTCTCCGTCATCAAACTTCTTCCTCATTTCTAGGAACGAAACGAGCAAATTAAGACTAAGCATGGGGGTGAGGGGAGGACTACTTCCTCTCCTCTTATCCAAACGGTTGTGCCTGATACACATCCCGTTCCCACCCAGCCCCGAGGTTTGGTCTCAGGAGAAAGGTCCCAGAGGGGACCCATCATGGAGAAGGGGTTGACGTTCAGGGCTGACAATGGGAATTCATTGAAATTCAGGCCCCCTGAATCTTCTCACCTCACAAGCATCTACCCAAGGAAATTCTTCTCTGGAAAAAAATAATTGCAGTGGAGGAGACCTCCAAAAGTCCCACTCAAAGAGCCATGTCACCATCCTGGCCCCAGCAATGCAGTCCCAACCTCGCCAACACGCCAGGCGTCTTTCTGGGCCTCCGTCTTCGATCCGAGCAGAACTAAGGTTCCCTGGCGTACAGCTCAGGAGGCCGCCCCGACTGCCATGCCCAGCAGTCCCGAGGAAGGTCTCCGATGAGACCGACACTAATGCCGACTAATGGGACAGAGGAACACGTCCGGGGGGGGGGGGGGGGGGGGGCAGGAGAGCAGACTAACATCCTCAGAGACCAAAAGAACTATTTCATCCTTAAAATAAGAACGGGGCTAAGAAAAACCAACGGAACACAAAAGAACCCTTAGTAATGGCAACTGCAGTTCCTGATGCCTCTGTGACCGCCCCCTCCCGTGTGCACGGGGTGAGCTCGGAGGACAGACCAAGGGGTGGCCGGCACTCAGCTGCTGAGTAAAAGAACGGAGCATCCTGCTCTACTCCGTAAGTACGGCTCTACCTCTCTTGCGGGATCATAAATGAGCACAGAGGCTCACAAAGCTTCGCTTCCATAGCATAAGCAGATGTTCAAAAAAGATTGGCCAAATGGGCATAAAATGTCATTTCCTTCTATTTCTGATGAATTCGTCTAGCCCTAGTCATAGCTCCTGCTGACATGGAAAGACAGAAGGAATAGTTATCAGCTTAATATTCAATTCCCTCTGCAAATCTCTCAACATTGTTCACTATTACCTAATTTCTTTGCCTTCTCTCTCATTTTCCAGGCTATTTTAGCATATGATAAAAGCATTTCCAGCAACTGGAAAATCTAATGAACATTTGACTTCGGGCAGGATTCCTGGGGAACACAGGATAGGCTAGTACATTCCAGCCTGGCACCCCGGTTTCCTAATCACGCTCCTACAAGTTTGGTATGAAGAGTTCATCATTGGGGGGGAGGGGGGAAGAACCTGAGACCTCCCCCTCACTGTTGTGCTTTCCTATCGCAGGTGGACGAGCGGAGACTCAACAAGCTCTAGTCACTTGTGCAGAAGAGAGGAGTCGAACCAGGCCTCCTGCTTCCGTGTTTGCTCGTGTCCCCCTGCGCCAGGCCCACGGGGCCCTGAGTCTGGCAGGGGCAGGCCTGAAACTGGACTTCTGGAACTGCCAGGCTGGGGGGCAGCTTGCCCACCCCACACGTCTAACACCGGGAACAGAGCTAGTAAGTCACCAACCACTGACTCAGCCACTTCGAGAGACAAACAATACCTGGATCAGAGAGAACTTCTTTAGCAGCTGCTATATCAATGAACTTTTTCTCCGCTTTTTTCTTTTCTTCTTCATTCTGGAAGTTATCTGGGTGCCACTGCAGTGCTAGTTTTCGGTATGCTTTAATGATTTCTTGCTTTTTGGCGTTTCTGAGCAGTATTAAAATTAATGCTCATTAGTCAAAAAGTGCCAGACATACCACCCCCAAAAACTGACAGTTACGATCCCACTGGCAAATCAGCAGCCTAGTTTTCCTAATCGTGCCAATGTCGTCACAGGCCAAAAGCTTAATGTCCGGTTCGAGGCGATCATTAAAGCTGGTCAGGCTTCCGAATTTCAATGGGAAGAAATTACTTTTGATCTTGGTGATTTTTTTTTTTTTAAGAGAGAGAACTGCACAGACCCATTTTTAAACGTTCTGGATTTCCAAACTACCTGATATAATTCTTGGTCTTAAGAGCTAACGCTGACTCTGAACCACACTTCCTGTTTTGCTTCTGGTTAGCTTCCTTAGTTCTGGTTCAGACTTTTGATTGAAAGACTGATGGTTCCCTTGCTCAGGGAAGGTGGATCTTGTATAATTTACCTAGCTTTTGTCTATCTCAGTGCCTTTAAGTTAATTCTCAAAGCACCACTTTATAATCTGGCCTAGAGAAGTTTGCTTTTCCAAAACCCTCCTGTCCCCACCAAAAGAAAGCTCACTCCTCTTTACCCTTCCCAAAAAATCTAGGCTAGGGCCTACTCACGCTACAGTGTCATCCCTCTGTCACCAACTACTTATTCCCCCATCATTGCAGTACTAGTCGAAAGAAATCTACCTGTAACAAAATGATGGTTACGATGTGAAAAAGATGCTTAGGTTTAATCCAGGACTGAAATTATATAAAGCAAGGAACTGAATCAGAGGAGAAAAAATAAGAGCAATGATAAACTTTAAAACAGTTGATTAAAAATAACAATGTAAATTTTAAATAACTCACCTTTTTACTCCTAAGATTTTATAATAATCTCGTTTCTGCGACTGTTTCAATAGCCTCTGTGCCTTCTCTAGACCTTCCCGAATCTGCTGATCATTTTCATTGTGTTCCTGCGCAGTTTCATAATCCTGAATAGCTGTCAAAATAAACGTTTAAGATAATGCTGTTAAAGGAACTGGAATTTATAAACTCTACTTATCCCGTAAGATTGATACTCACATCACCATCCCAGCCCCTTCACTCTTTTGCCATTACTGCTAAGAGCCTAAGGGAGATGGTGATGATTTTGTTAGCCAACTTACAAAAGGCCTAATGAAGGCTGAATTTAGGTAGCTTTTTACTCCCATTCAATAAAACTCACTGCTGTTTACTCACCTACCTTCCCACCGCCACACCTTCATATCCGTACTTTATACAAAGCAGTCTTTCCATCACTACGACTGAACTGATCGTTACATAGGAAAATAAGACCGTGGCAAAGAAAATCTGCATGGTCAGCTACAGGTCCACAATTCAGAAGAATCAGAGGCTTAGAAAGGGAGCAAGAAGAACCATCAGCAATCAGAATGTCTAAGTCATCTAGGGGTTTCAAAAGGAACTATTACAAACCTACTGTTTTTAAGCTATCGATCAAAGCAGATGACATTGTCCTGGTATGGGAAGTCTGGTAACAATCCATATTACAGTTTTTGCCTTATTTTAGAATACTTTACTTGACTATCTAGAACACAAGGCATCAGGATATCTGATGTAGAAAAGAGTCATGTAGAAAAGAGTCAACATAGCAAGCCTGAGACCGTTATCCTTAGAAAGGCCTCCTGGCAAGGTTGGTCCTGGCTGGCAGATCAGAAGATGGCCTTCAGGAGTGTTCCCACCATTTCCTGGTAGGAATGGCTCACTGTGCCTCAATGTTTGTACAGACAACGTGGTTTACGTTAAACATCATCTTTCTTTCTGGGAATCTGAGTGCTGGCAGGGCAGAAGGTGCCTGGCTGACCAACCCCTCATGAATGCCCCGGGCACGGGTGCTCTAGCAAGCTTCTCCAGCAGACAGCACCTTGCACGTCTTAAGGAATTACAGCTTGTCCTATGATTTCAAAGAGAAAGACTCTTGGAATCTTCTTCCTGCTTTTCTCTGGATTTTGTGCCATGTGTCTTTTCCCTTTGCTGATGTTACTTTGTATCCTTTCAGTAGAATAAATCTTAGCCTGGGTACAACTGTGTGCTGAGTCCTATGTGCCCTCCCACTGAATCACCAAATCTGGGAGTGGTCTTGAGAAGCAGACATCTCAAATAAGGAACTGTTGGAGTCCAAAAAACCTCTCTCTGGACAACATGTCTGAGGATTTGTCTTGGCAACAGCTAATCCTAGAAGGCATTCAGGAAGGCACGTGATCCTTCTGGCATACTGCTGGAAGGTCACTAGCAGCCTAATGCCATGTCACAATGCGTAGGTCATGTCTTCACTTTATCTCATCACGCAGACATCAGCCATTTTATTTACCACCATCACAAGAACAAGGATGAATACAGCATAATAAGATAATTTTGATAGAGACCACTTTCACCTAACTTTTATTACAGTATACTGTAATTGTTCTAGTATTATTATTAATCTCTTACTATGCCTAATTTATAAGTTAATCATGGGTATGTATGTATAAGAAAAAACAAACAATATATATCGGGTTGGATATGATCAGCAGTTTCAGGCATCCACTGGGGGAAGGTACCCCCTGCAGATAAGGGAGAATGACTGAAATCAGCCTGCACTACAGAGAAAAATGAACCAACGCTACCTCTGGTCCGGGGGCGGGGGGAGGGAGGGGTACGTTTTAAGCTTTTATCTTAATTCCTGCCTCAATGCATTAATATTAAATATTAATATGAAACATTACTAGTCACCCAACCCACAGTGACAACATAAAATACCTTTCCAATTTAGTACACAAAACTATCATAGTAGTGAGGTTTAAATTATCACAACCTAGTAAGGAAATGTACTTTGAAGGAATGTAATACAAGGGGAAAATGTTTCAATACATGCAATCTTGCTATTTATGCAAACTCTACATTTAAAACATGTTTTTCATTCTTAAATGTTCAGAGTATCTCCCCCAAAGCAGTCTTCTATATCCTACCCTTTTATTAAAATTTAAGGTAGACACATTTTCCCCAATCCAGAAAAAATACAAAATTATAGGTTGTTTCCTACTTCACATCATTACAGGTAGGTAATTTAATTAGAAACAATATGGCGATGTTAAAACTTCCCATAGACATAAACTAGATAGATCATTTTTAATTATATTTTCTCAGATTCTACACTCCAAGGAGTCATCTTTTTTTTTTTTTTTTTTAAGATTTTATTTATTTATTTGACAGAGAGAGAGACAGCGAGAGAGGGAACACAAGCACGGGGAGTGGGAGAGGGAGAAGCAGGCTTCCCGCCGAGCAGGGAGCCCGGTGCAGGGCTCGATCCCAGGACCCTGGGATCATGACCAGAGCCGAAGGCAGACGCTTAACGACTGAGCCACCCAGGCGCCCCACCAAGGAGTCATCTTTAAAGAAAAACTAAGTAACATCCAATTATGTTTATCCTATACTGTAATTAAGCATCCACGAAAAGTAAAGTCAGAAATATTAAGGCCCTGAAAAAAAAAATCTATTACGTATTAGCCAATTCATTTTCTATCCTCTGAACCTAAGAAAAACTTTTTCTTCCATACTCCCCCCACTCATTCTGAAGGGACAATGCAAACAAGGGAAGTGCATGAGTGTGCCTCCCTTCCACCCCACTCCCCCACTGAAAGGACAAAATTAATAAAAATAATAATAGAACTGTGGCAGCACTGAAAACAGCAGACCAGAAATTTTCTTAATCTGAAAGAGAGGAAGCAAATAGGATCCTAATAATAATGAATAAACCTAAGTATAGAGAAGCACCATCCAAGTAGAAGCCCTAGCAGATTTGGGAGCCATTCTTTTTGGCCAAGGATCATCAGTTCAGCATTTAGCAGGAGCAGCTTAAAGGCAACCACCAGGACAGTCTGTGGATGACTAAAGCTCTCCCCTTGGGTGTGGAGCAGCTAAGGCACCCCCCCCCCACCACCACGGGGGCCCAAGAACCAGTGTCTAGACTGAATCACAGCTGTGTGTGCGGAGGGGCCACGGAGGGGGCTGCTGGGACCAGGAAGAGCTGCAGAACGAAGCCCACGGGCACTCGAGATCTCCACAACGGATCTGGAACAAACCAAGGAAAAGCAGTTCCACCCAGAATTTAAATACACCAAAGGACCCCAGCAGGTAAGTAAGGAGCTGCTCACTTTGGCAACTGGGCAAGATGGCAAGGCCCGCAGGGGAAGTCTTCCTGTGAACCAGTCCTACCCACAGAGAGCCCGCCCGCAGCTCCCCAGGGCAAAAGCAGCATTTCAGAGACAGTTGTGCATGGCTGCAAATGACTGGGCTCCTTCACTGCACAGTCCATGAGCAAATCCCCAGTCAGCTGCCCTTCAAAACAGACCCAGGACCGCACTGCTGCTCACCACTGGACCGCAGTCCGTCATTAACACACCTGAACGGCTGCTCCCAGCTTCCATGCTCATTCCCTCAAAGTCTGTTCTCAGTACGGGGCCTTGGAGAGCCTTTTAAAGAGCACATCAGACCCCAGTATAAATATGCCCATGGAACACTCATCTTCTCATCCAAAATATCATGCAAAACAAACTGCACCAGGCCCGCTAAAATGAGCTAGTATCTGCCATGAATCCAAGATGAGGGGGGAAGCAAATAGTGAGAAAGCCCAATGGCAAAAAAATCACAGAAAATGCCAGCAAAATACACTTTCCGGGTGTATGGGCTCACCCCAGAGTGACAACCCCTATCCTTTGCATATCACGAGAACCATGAAATCCAGAGCCAGAGAGTGAAGATAAAGCAGAGGCCTTACTGGGGAAAAGATAGGGGGGAACAAAGAGACGAGCAAATCACCGTGGGCAGCACATCTCAGGAACCCCCAGCAACCATGTGCTCTGTGAAGGTGAGGGGTTCACCCTCAAGTGCAAAAGATCTACCCCCCTTTGGTGTAGCAAAGGAAGTGGGCAGACGAGGAGCTGGGCTGGCAACGGAGGACCTCCTGGACATGGTCTGGTTCAGAGAAGCGGAGAGGGCAGGGCCGTAGAGAAAGGCCCTTTTAGTGGGAGGCAGAATGTCTGTGGAAACTGAAGCAGAGAGTATCGCAACTGTTAAACACAGAAGGCTGCCCCGGGCCTGGCACTCCCTTACACACGCATGCGCACACGCACACAGCCAAGGCGCTTTCCCACAAATAGGGCAGGATAAGTCAAGTCATTCTAGGGTCATTTTTTTAAAATGGTACAGCATCAATTCAAAGCCAATTTTTAAACTGAAACAGGAAAAGAGCACCTAAACTTACCTAATGAACATATATCAGGACAAAAGCCAAATACATGAAAATTCTGAGCAGACATTATGGCATGAATTTTTTTAAAAATCCAATCACCTCGGGGCGCCTGGGTGGCTCAGATGGTTGGGCGTCTGCCTTCAGCTCGGGTCATGATCCCAGGGTCCTGGGATCGAGTCCCGCATCGGGCTCCCTGCTCGGCGGGGAGCCTGCTTCTCCCTCTGCTTCTCTCTCTGTCTCTCATGAATAAATAAAATCTTAAAAAAAAAAATCCAATCACCTCTTTTAAGGGTACTCACAAAACAGAATAAGAACTCAGCAAAGAGACAAAGAGGAGATAAAAACGTGAGTAGTCAATACTCAAAAAGAAGACCAAAATGATCACAGAAGCACAGATGAAATGAGAAGGAGCCCAGGAAGCAGAAGCATATGGGAAAAAAAGAAGGACCTAACGAAATGGAAATAGAGTTTAAAGCACCTAGAGAAAAAAATGGCAGCTTGATAGAACAATCGGCTGGGAAAGCGAGAGCGCCCAAACCATGTGAGTTCTTCCAACCAGCGGTGCTTAAAGCCTGGGGCTGTAGGGCTCAGGCTGCTGGGCTCTGGGAGCGCCAAGGAGCGCGAGACGCGGCGCTGTGCCTAGAGAACGTGCGGGGCAAACCGGCCACCGGCACACAGCACCGCGATGGCCCGTCTGAAGACGCCTGGGGCACACAGCCGGGGGCTTGCTCACTCATTTCAGAGTGTGTCCCAGAGAGGCCGCGTTCCCGGAGAGAATGCGGGGCACAAAGGCGCTGGTGGCCCGTGCCCTCTCCCTGCCCCGTGGCTCAGCAGAAATACAGAGCCACTAGCAGGAACCCGGCAGCGCCAACACTCGCCACCTAACATGCTTATACCAGGTCCCCCCAACGCTGTGCTCCAGAAGAACCACCCATGCTAGGCACACCTGCCTCTGTCCCAGTAGGGTGAGCAGCCTCCCCGAGACCCCACAAACTCTGGCTGGCACCACATCTCCCCCTCTGGGAGTCGTGCACCTCGAGGCCTTGGTCCAAGCAGCAACAGGTCACGTTTTACAAGCCAACCAGAGCACACGGGGTTAAAACTCGCCGTCTTCAGACCAGGGACCACACACTGCCCCCGACAGGCAAAGAGAGCCTCTGCAGACGACCGGCCTGAAGGACAAAGCGGCCAGGACATAAGAGCAGAGCTCATACCAGACACACTCCGGGGAGCGCCAGGCCCTGGGGGGCAGGGGACAGCACACGGCAGGGGCCCACAGCATGTCTTCTTCATAAAGCCATCACCCTCAAGAACAGGAGACAGGGCTGACTTTCCTAACAGAGAAACAGGCACAGAGACTTAGACAAATGAGAAGACAGAAGACTTTCCCAAATGAAAGAAGAGGACCAGGCCACAGCCACAGATCTAAGTGAAACAGATCTAAGTTACAGGCCTGATGGAGAATTTAAAGCAATGATTGATCATAAGGCTACTCACTGGACTGCAGAAAAGAGCAGAGAACATCAGTGAGATAATTAACACAGAGATAAGGAATAACATAACAGAGAAAAGGGGCTTAATAAACAAAATGAGAAACACACCTGATATAAAGAAGAGCAGGCTGGAAAAAGGAGAGGAAGGAATTAATGACCTAGAGAAGAGTAATGGAAAGTGATCAAGCTGAACAAAAGAGAAAAAAAGAATTACGCAAAACAAAAATACACTTAGGAAACTCAGTGACTCCATCAAAGGTAGTAACGTTCATATTAGAGGAGTCACAGAAGAAGAAAGAAGAGGGGACAGAGAATTTATGTGAAGAAATAATAGTGGAAAACTTCCTAATCTGGGGAAGGAAACAGACATCCAGATCCAGGAGACACAGAGAACCAACAAAATCAACAAAAGATCCACACCAAGATACCAATGTATCCACACAAATACATTGTAATTAAAATGGCAAATATACATGATAAAGAAAAAATATTAAAAGCAGCAAGACAAAAGAAGATAGCTGCATACAAAGGAAAGCCCATAAGGCCATCAGCGGATTTTTCAGCAAAACCTTTGCAAGCCAGAAAGGAGTGGCATGACATATTCAAAGTGCTAAATGGGAAAAATCTGCATCGAAGAATACTCTATCCAGCAAGGCTATCATCTGTATAGATGGAGAGACAGACTTTCCCAAACAAACAAAAATTAGAGTTCATGACCACTAAACCAACCCAGCATGAAGTATTAAAGGGGACTCTGAGTAGAAAGACCAAAAGTGACAGTATGAAGGTAGAAAACACAAAAGCAATAAAAATGAATATTTCTGTAAAAAATTGGTCAAGGAACTCACAAAATAAAAGGATATAAAATATGACACCATATACCTAAAACATGGGGAGGAGAAAAGAACGGATTTAAACTTAAATGACCATCAGCTTAATAGAGATTGCTATATGCAGAAGAGGTTATATACAAATCTAATGGTAACCATAAATCGAAAACCACTAATAAATATACAAAGAATAAAGAGAAAGAAATCCAAATATATCACTAAAAAAAACCCCAGCAAGCCATGAAAGAGAGAAAGACAAGAAAGGATCACAGAAAATCTTCAGAAACAATCACAAAGCAAGTAATTAAAATGGCAATAAATACATATCAATCAATAATTACACTGAATGTAAGTGGATTAAACACTCCAATTAAAAGACCTAGGGTGACAAAATGGATTAAAAAAACAAGACCAATCTATATGCTGCCTACAAGAGCCTCATTTTAGACCTAAAGACACCTGCAGATTGAAAGTGAGGAGACAGAAAAATCATTAATCACGCAAATGGATATCAAAAGAAAGCTGGAGTAGCAATAGTTGTATCTGACAAACTAGACTTTAAAACAAAGACTGTAACAAGAGACAAAGAAAGACACTATAATAATAATAAAGAGAACAATCCAGCAAGAACATATACAATTGTAAATATTTATGCACCCAACACAGGAGCACCCAAATACATACAACAGCTAATAACAAACATAAAGGAACTAATCAATAATAATACAATAATAGTACAGGACTTTTAACACCCCACTTACATCAATGTACAGATCATCTAAACAGAAAATCAACAAGGAAACAATGGCTTTGAATGACACACTGGAACATACGGATTTAACAGATAATATACATATATATTTTTTTAAGATTTTATTTATTTGACAGACGGCACAAACACACAAGCAGGCGGAGCAGCAGGCAGAGGGAGAGGGAGAAGCAGGCTCCCTGCTGAGCAGAGAGCCCACCCTGGGGCTGGATCCCAGGACCCTGGGATCATGACCCTAGCTGCTGAAGGCAGACACTTAACCGACTGAGCCACCCCAGCACCCTGGATTTAACAGATATATTAAGAACATTCCATTAAGAAGAATACACATTCTTTTCAAGTGCACATGGAATATCGTCCCCACAAAAGATCATACATTAGGCCACAAAACAAGCCTCAACAAATTTAAAAAAGGCTGATGTCATATCAGGCATCTCTTCTGATCACAGCACTATGAACCTAGAAGTCAACCCCAAGAAAAAATCTGGAAAGACCACATGCTACTTAAATAACATGCAATTAAACAATGAATGGGTCAACCAGGAAATAAAAGAAGAAATTTAAAAGTACATGGAAATAAATGAAAATGAAAACACAACAGTTCAAAACCTTTGCACAGAGCAAAAGCTGTTCTAAAAGGGAAGTTTATAGCAATACAGGCCTACCTCAAGAAGCAAGAAAAATCTCAAACAGCCTGACTTTACAACTAAAGGAGCTAGAAAAAGAACAAACAAAACCTAAAATTAGCAGAAGTAAGGAATAAAGATTAGAGCAGAAATAAATGATATAGAAACTGAAAAAAAAAATAAAACAGAGCAATGAAACCAGGAGCTGGTTCTTTGAAAAAAAAAAAAAAAAAAAACAATAAAATTAATAAACCTCTAGCCAGACATATCAAGAAAAAAAGAGAAAGGATGCAAATAAATAAAACCACAAATGAGAGAGAAGAAATAACAACCAGCACCACAAAAATACAAAGTTATAAGAGGATATTATGAAAAACTATATGGAAACAAATTGGACAACCCAGAAAAAATAAATTCCTAGACATATAACCAACCAAAACTGAAACAGGGAGAAACAGAAAACTTGAACAGATGGATTACCAGCAAAGAAATTGAATCAATAATCAACTCCCCCAAAAAAAAGTCCAGGACCAGAAGTCTTCACAGGGGAATTCTACCAAACATTTAAAGAAGAGTTATTACCTATTCTTCTCAAAGTATTCCAAAAAATAGAAAAGCAAGGAAAACTTTCAAGTTCATTCTATGAGGCCAGCATTACCCTGCCTGATACCAAAACAGATAAAAACACGACAAAAAAACAGAACTACCGGCCAATATCTCTGATGAACATAAATATAAAAATCCTCAACAAGATACTAGCAAACCAAATCCAACAATACATTAAAAAGATCATTCAACACCATCAAGTGGGATCTATTCCTGGGTTGCAAGTGTGGTTCAAATCACAGCATGATACATCACATCAATAAGAGAAAGGATAAGAACCATATGATCATCTCAATAGATGCAGAAAAAGCATTTGACAAAGTACAACATCCATTCATGATAAAAAGAAAACCCTCAACAAAGTAGGTTTAGAGGGAACATACTTCAACATAATAAAGGCCATATATGAAACACCCACAGCTAACATCATCCTCAATGAGGAAAAACTGAGAGCCTTTCCTCTAAGGTCAAGAACAAGATAAGGATGTCCACTCTCAACACTTCTACTCAACATAGCACTGGAAATCCTAGCCACAGCAGTCAGACAACAAAAAGAAATAAAAGGCATCCAAATCAGTAAGGAAGAAGTAAAACTTCCACTACTTGCAGATGACATGATACTACACACAGAAAACCAAAAAGACTCCACCGAAAAGCTGCTAGAACTGATAAATTCAGTAAAGTCACAGGATACAAAATCAATCTACAGAAATCTGTTGCGTTTCTATACACCAATAATGAAGCAGCAGAAAGAGAAATTGGGAAAACAATCCCATTTACAACTGCATCAAAAATAGTAAGATACCCAGAAATAAACCTAACCAAAGAGGTAAAAGACCTGTACTCTGAAAACCGTAAAACATTGGGATGAAAGAAATTAAAGACGACACAAAGAAATGAAAGACATTCTGTGCTCACGGATTGGAAGAACAAATACTGTTAAAACGTCTACACTACCCAAAGCAATCTATACATTTAATGCAATCCCTCTCAAAATACCAACAGCATCTTCCACAGAGCTGGAACAAACTATCTTAACCTTTGTATGGAACCACAGAAGACCACGAAGAGCCAAAGCAATCTTGAAAAAGAAAAGCAAAGCTGGAGGCATCACAGTTCCAGACTTCAAGTTAATTACAAAGCTGTAGTAATCGAACCAGTATGGTACAGGCACAAAAACAGACCCACAGATCAAGGGAACACAATACAAAACCCAGAAATACACCCACAATCATATGGTCAATTAATCTTTGACAAAGCCAGAGAGAAGATCCAATGGGAAAAAGAGAGTCTCTTCAACAAATGGTGTTGGGAAAACTAGAGAGCCAAGTGCAAAAGAATGAAACCTGGCGCCTGGGTGGCTCAGTCATTAAGCATCTACCTTCGGCTCAGGTCATGATCCCAGGGTCCTGGTATCAAGCCCTGCTCGGGCTCCCTGCTCAGCGGGAGGCCTGCTTCTCCCTCTCCCACTACCCCTGCTTGTGTTCCCTCTCTCACTGTGTCTCTCTCTGTCAAATAAATAAACAGAATCTTTAAATAAATAAATAAATAAATAAAAAGATTAAACCAGACCACTTTCTTACACCATACACAAAGATAAATTCAAGATGGGTTAAAGAACTAAATGTGAGATCTGAAACCATTAAAGTCCTTAAAGAGAGCACGGGCAGTAATATCTCTGACATTGGCTATAGCAACTTTTTTCTAGATATGCCTCCTGAGGCAAGGAAAACAAAAGTAAAAATAAACTATTGGGGCTACATCAAAATAAAAACCTTCTGCACAATGAAGGAAAGGATCAACAAAACTCAAAAGTAACCTACTGAATGGGAGAAGGTATCTGTAAATGACAAATCCAATAAAGGGTTAGTATCCAAAATATATAAAGAACTTATAAAACTCAGCACCCAAAAAACAAATAATCCAATTTAAAAATGGGCAGAAGACATCAACAGACATTTCTTCAAAGAAGACATCCAGATGGCTAACAGACACCTGAAAAGATGCTCATCACCACTTCTCATTAGGGAAATGCATATCAAAACTATAATGAGTTCTTCACCTCAAAGCTGTCAGAATGGCTAAAATCAACAACACAAGAAACAACAGGTGTTGGTGAGGATGTGGAGAAAAAGGAACCCTCCTACACTGTTAGTGGGAATGCAAACTGGTACAGTCACTCTGGAAAACAGTACAGAGGTTCCTCAAAAGGTTAAAACTAGAACTACCCTACGATCCAGCAATTGCATTACTGGATATTTACCCAAAGAATACAAAAACACTAATTCAAGGGGATACATGCACTTCTATGTGTATAGCAGCATTATTCACAATAGCCAGGATATGGAAGCAGCCCAAGTGTCCATGGACAGATGAATGGACAAAGATGTGGTATATATCTGCAATAGAATATTATTCAGCCATAATAAAGAATGAAATCTTGCCATTTGCAATGACATGGATGGAACTAGAGAGTATAATGCTAAGTGAAATGAGTCAGTCAGAGGAAGGCAAATACCATATGATTTCACTCACTGAAATTTAAGAAATACAACAACACAAGGAAAAGGAAAAAGAGACAAATCAAGGAGCTGACACTTTTTTTTTTTAAGTAATCTCTACATCCAAAGTGGGGCTCAAATTCACAACCCCAAGATTAAGAGTCACATGATTTACCGACTGAGCCAGCCAGGTGTCCTTCAGGCTCTTAACTATAGAGAACAAACTGATGGTTACCAGAGGGGAGGTGGGAAAGGGGATGAGTGAAATAGGTGATGGGAGATTAAGGAGTGCACTTGTCACGATGAGCACCCAGTGATTAAAATAAAAACTTGGGGGGGGGGGGGCGCCTGGGTGGCTCAGTTGTTAAGCGTCTGCCTTCGGCTCAGGTCATGATGGGATCGAGCCCCGCATCGGGCTCCCTGCTCACAGGGGAGCCTGCTTCTCCCTCTGCCTGTTGTTCCCCTTACTTGTGCTCTCGCTCTCTCTTTCTCTCTGACAAATAAATAAAATCCTTAAAAAATAAGTAAATAATAAATAAAAATAAAAACTTAAAAAAATGGCTAAGATGGCCAATTTTATGTTATATGAATTTTCCTACAAGTAAAAATAAAAAATAAAATAAATAGTATAGTCAGACTAAAATTCAGGACTAATTCTAAATCCCATACTCTTTCCACTATGCCCTTCTTGATAAACTACATTCATTCATTCAGCAAATATATGAGGGCCTGCTACGTGCCAGGCACAAGTAGCAGAGACGGATCAATTAATAAAATAGACACAGGTCCTCACATAGCTTAACTTCTAGCCAATATAACTGCTTATCTCAGAAGGACACCTGAATCATCCCTATATTCAAAGGAACTTTACCTACTGTTTAGTAATGCTTCAATGTCAGTTTGCTCCTCTCAAAAGCTATGAAAAGAATTACTTGTATAGATCTGAAGAGCCTCCTTCATTTTTCATGATCTCAGAGGCATCCTCAAACAACAGGCTTACTTTACTTACTTTCTAGTGAATGGAATCCCCTAATATCTTTCCTGATAATTCTGTCATAATCCCCAAATTAATAAATCTCCATGTTCCATTATTCACTAACCTAAACCTTTTTTCTCTTTATTCATTAGCTTCCTATCATCATTTTAAACTGCTTATTTAAAAAAAGATAAAACCAGTAAACAGAATATAGAAAGCCCTCATATTTTAGCTCGGGATTTCAAAATATGATTTAGCCTAGTTAAGTAAGATTACCACTCATCTATCTCATTTACTAAACCTCCAGCTCAAATCTAAACAAGTCAAGTAATACCCTTCAGTGTTAGTTATACAGGCCTCCTTGGCACCCCCCAGCCCCCAAACTGAGAGCCCTAGCAATCCCATTCTCAATCTCTCCCTGAGGTTGCTTAGTTGCCATACTTGTGACTCGAACAACATTTTATCTAAAACAATAATTCAGAAAGATTCCCCAGTGTATAATCCAAACATACCAACGAAGACAAAGAATAAACTCCTATTTAAAAGATATTTTTAAAGGAAAAAACAGACTCCGAAGACAGATCTATTCTATTAAATTAGTACTAAGCATCTTTTTCTTCAAGAATTAAGCTGTCAAGTTTCCCTAAAAAACAAGTCAGTTTAGCATTCAAGTTACAAAAGCATCTTCAAATTATCTTTAGCAGCCTACAAGATTTAACCTTCTTTTAACAGCTAAGCTTTTTATATTCAGCAAATTCTCTAATTTCACAATTACAGCTGAGGATTTAAATACAGAAGACAAAAGTATCTTTGATGAAGAGTTCCAAAAACTAATGGGAATGCAAAAATCCTAGAGTACAGCCAATCTCACTGAGTAGACACAGTAGCTCAAAAGTGAAAAGAAAAGGATGCTAACAGGATCTTCTTGAAGATCATTTCCATTACATACACTTCAAGCCTCAATCAAACCAAGGACTGTACTACAAAATGTCCCACAAATAACAGTAACCAGCGCCGTCATCACTCACAGGAAACTGCTTAGGAGCAAGATTCTTTTCAAATTGTGAAAAACAGGAAAAAAGTGAATGATCAGTGTGCCTTAAAAAAAAAAAAAAAAAAGAGAGAGAGGCACCTGGGTGGCTCGGTCATTTAAGTGTCCCAACTCTTGATTTCAGCTCTGGTCACCATCTCAGGAACGTGAGATGGAGCCCCACTGGGCATGGAGCCTAAGATTCTCTCTCTCTCTCTCCAACTCCCCCTGCCCCTCCCCACCTGCATGCTCGCTCTCTCAAAAAAAAAAAAAAAAAAAGTGTACCACAAACCTACCTGAATTATCACTGTTCCAGATGCATTCTCAGTGCATTTAAAATGTTATCCAGGATTACCACTTACCATAATATAATTACTTTAACATGACATTAATACATATTAACAGCCGCATGTTTTATTATATAAATATTCAGCACTTAAATGGAGGGGGGAAAAAAAAGAGTACCACAAGCCAAGTTTCACCAGAAAAATACTCTTACCATTTTCAATTTAAAATGCTTTTACCTGATTTGAAATGAAAACTTTGCAATAAGGGCTATAAGGCTCACTTCTTTTAAAAACCATCATACTTAAATGTTCATAGCATAATGTCACAGGAAAAAGTCACAAAACAATAAATGTGAAAGGATTCTTTTTTTTATATTACTGTATGCGCCTTAGTTCTCTTCCAAAAATAGGATACTGCTCTTGTTTATTCAAGGCCCTTACAACATCTAACAGGAAACTCTCTCTGTTACTTCAACTTGAACAAAGTAGGATAAGCAACTACCCTAATGTTACTCAACAGCTCAGTGGTCACAGGAGATCATTTTATATGTAGGCATATATATGACATATATTTGTATGTTGTAGGTGTAACGTGTACCATGCATATGCATAGAATATATATATACATACACATGCATAAAACATAGACTAATATACATGCACAAAAAAAGTCTGAAAGATATAAATCCCAGATGAACAGTGATTACCTCTGGATGATATGAAATCTAACACTTAAATTGTCTATGTTGCTATTCAACTATTCTAACTTGTCTACAACAAATAAGGCTAAAATTTTTATTTTTATATGCCACTGAACTGGTTTTAACAGCAGAACGCTCTCCTCATACAGTATACCTTTCAAGTTCCACTAAGGAAGAATAATTTTCAAGTTCTCTGCCATCTTCCTACAGTTGTCAACATTTCTAGCTACTCTGGCAAACTCGTTCTAAACAAAAGGATGTTAAACATGTGCTGATTTCATATACATTAACTTTTAGATACTGCAAATCAAATTCCTTAAAGATTTACCTTCATCATACATTTCTTCTATTAAATAGGCCTCTGCTCGATCTTTCAGAGCATTCACATTGTCGGGTTCCATCTGTAAAACTTCAGAACATACTCGAATAGCTTCAACAGGCTGCTCATCCTATAATAAATAAATGTGAGAAAAGGATTTATGGTTGTTATTCCATATATTAAGTTTTTACATTTCTGGGAACCATTCAACTGTTACCTTAGAAAAGCAGTGGCAAATCCTTTCTTTTGAACGAATTGTATATTCAGAAACACTTGGCTCTGTTTTCATGACAGATTCATATTTGCTGGTTGCATCTGAGTATCTATGAATGAGCAGATCATGATGAGTACCTAGAGCTAAAGAAAAGGACCCTCTACTCTTCACTATGTTACTTAATCAATTCACCTGAATGAGCCAGTCCCTTCAAACACTGTTTTTACCTTATTAATCTAGAGTGGCAAAGAAGGTACCTCTGCCAGGAAAAGTTGGGAGATAAAACACATGACCACAGAAAATGTGTATGTACAAATCAAAGCATACCTGTGAATACCAAACAAAGTGATGAATTTCTTTACAGGAAAATGCTCACAATTTCGAAACTGAGTAAAACACCTTGTTAAAGTCTGACTCACACAAAGCAATTTCAGCAAAACAGAGATCAGGTTTTATTTCTTGGTCACTACACACCTTCACGAAATAAGAGAGCCCATTAGCTACAAGCCATTTTAAATAATGAATGTCAATCTTCACAGCTAAGTATAATGTAGTTCCTTGCAGAAGGAAACTGCTTAAATTCCCAGCTTTCTAAGAACAATAAAAGTTATTTCAGCATTTAAAAAAAACACTAGTGAAAAGTATTAGTAATGTTATACACTAAGTTACTTTCCTTAGTAATGGCAAACCAGAAGATATTATTTTTATAACATTGTGGCACATTATTCCCAAAATGCATTACAATCTTCACATTTAAATGCTGATATATTAAAACACAGACTTAAATATAACATTTAACATGGAAGCTATCAATGTCAAAATCGTAGCTGAGATATTGTTCTGTAGTTTTCCAAGATGGTCCAACAAATGTAGGAAACTGTACAGAGAATACAAAACCTCACTTTACGTCTTACAACTACATTTGAAACTATAATTAGCTCAAAATAAAAAGTTCAATTAGAAAATAACTGCATTTCACTTAAAAAAAAAAAAAAAGCTAGCTTCTGAGAAAGTGAAACGGATGTACTTTCCCCAGTTCCTCCAACTAGGTACAATTAAATTAAAATACCTAGACATTGCATATTTGTAAAAATATGAAAAGAGTCAGAGAGAGAAGAGAAGAAGGTAGACCATTTGAGGATGGCACATTTAGACTGAATTAATCCCAAATGCTGTGTTCTTTTTAATGCTGATATGCTTTTATGTTTTATGCATACAAATCATAAAGTTCTATAGATGATAATACAAATCTAATATACTTGTTAATTCTACATTGGGCACTTGTGTTGCTCTTTTTGACCTGTCTGGGCAGGTAGCTGTAGTTGCGGGGCTGGAAGCTTAGAGGTGGGGTGGGAAGAATTCTCATGTTCACCATCAATATCTTGGTCAGACCTGAACTCTTCAGTCTCTTCACACAAAACTGGATAAGAAGACAGTTATGCCTGTTTAGAGTTAACTTCCAATTTGCATACTTTGCTTAGAATTTGGGGGAAATTTTTTGAAAGATAATTGTCAAATTATTGGAAATTTATTATGGTAATACTAGTATGACATTTTGTCATATAAAAGTCATATTTGCCTCTTACATCTGTTAGAAACATTGTTGCACATAATTTGACTTATGTTGATTTTGTTTCACTAATTAAAACGATGGTAAAACTTGAAAAAAAAAAAACAAAACCAACAGCTAGGGACTTTGGGACCTGAGGGAAACATACTATGGTAAACTTACTGGATTTTTTTTTTCTTCCTATACCCCAGATTTGGAGCTAAAGCAGCCAGCAACCCAGAAATGCCAATGGGTGCAGACAATAAAATCAAAAACCCAGCAAGAGTCTGCTCTCTCAAGCCAAAAAAACTGGGAAGGGCAGCCTAGCAGGATGGAAAACTTTGACAATAACAGCACTACTCCAGCCAAACACCACAGAAAGAGAGTAAAACCCCGCCTCGACCAATGCCAGCCGGTCAAGTGGACAGCCTTGACTTCCTGCTGAGGCTCTGCCAAGGTGTGCCCACACCTGTACCAAGGTGGTACAGAGAAGGCCAAGTGGGGAGCCAGGACTTTCATCCATGGCTACAAATAGTCCCGAAAACTCTCACCTGCTCCAAGCAGTAGTGAGAAGCCCCACACCTCAAGTATCAACAAACGTCAAGTGGGAAACTTCTACCTCCCTGACAGTAACAACGCAATGCCCATCCTCGCTTCGCTGGAACAATGTCAGAAAAAAACAGCCAAAACGGAAGATTTAAATTAAAAAAAAGTCTTACAAAATCAAAGTGTCCAGGTTTCAATTAAAAACCACTCAGCATACCAAGAAACAAGAAGATCTCAAACTGAATGAGAAAAGACACTTCCAACCCTCAAAGGACAGAGGTGTTAGAATTACCTGACAAAGATCTTAAAGCAGCCATGGAAATAGCAGCAGTGACAAACACGCTTAAAGCAAATGAAAGCAACAGACAGCCCTGGCAAAGTAACAGAAGAGATACAAGAATAACCAAATGGAATCTGTTTATTAGAACTGAAAAATAGAAAAACCCAAATAGAAAGTTCATTGAATGTGCTTCAACAGTAGAATGGAGGTGACAGAGAAAAGAATCAGTGAATTGGAATGATAAAAAATGACCAAATCTGATCAGAAAGAAAATGAGCTAAGAAAAATGAGGAGAGTCTCAGGGACATGAGGGGCTGTAACAGAAGAGCCAACATTTATGTCAGTTGGAATCTAGGATGGAAAGGAGAGAAGACTGAAAAAGTACTCAAGAAATAATGGCTGAAACTTCCCAAATCTGACAAGACATAAACCTACATGTTCCAGAAGCTAAGTAAACTCCAAACAGGATAAAAACAGACATCCACACCCAGATACACCACAATTAAACTTCTGAACACTCAAGACAAAGAAAAAAACCTTGAAAGCAGTGAGGAAAATGCCTTATTTTTAGGGAGAAGACCATTAGAATGACAATGGAAACCAAGGAGGTCACAAAGAAGTGGTACAATATTTTTCAGGGCTGTAACAAAAGGGCTGTTAGCCCAGAATCCTACACCACAAGAAGATCTCTATATACTCTGTATACATCTCTATCACTCTAGATACCGCATTATCTTTTAATAATCAATTTCTATGTCTGTCTCCCACCCTAATCTAGAAGCTTAAGACCAAAAACCATGTCATATTCATTTCTACACCACTAGTACACTGTCAGTGCCTGACACAGGAGATAGTCAATAAATATTTGGTGAAATATAAATAAATCCGCCGGTAAGAATACTATGCAGTTACTATTATTTATATTCTGCCATATTAAAAAAATGTACAGTTGTAGTAGTTTTGCCAAGGCCCAGTGCTTTCTAGGATATTCTATCCTCAATGGCTAACGAGTAAAAGAGCGAGCAGTTCAACTGTTTTTTGTGCCCAGAAAAGATGTGTAAGGGAGGCTGTACAGTGCAAACAAGCGTATTCTTACCTGCCATCTCTGATGAGCTCTTCAGCTGACTCAATTAGCTTATTCAGTTTCTTTACTTGTTTATAGTGTGCAAAACACCTTTTATGATCCTGGTCAAGTTTAAGACATTCACGAACTTCGCTGCTCATGTATTTAAAAAGAGGAAAATACTCCAAGTCAAAATAATCAATGAGTGTAGTTTTCCATACCAAATACAGAAATCACAATAAAAGGTATTTTTTTGGTAACAATTAAACAAAACACACAGACCTAATAATCTACCATACATTTTACATATGGTATTGTCACACACACATATTAATTCAAATTAAAATGACTTAAGTAGGTTGTACATAAAACACCCCACTTTGCTTCTGCAAATATCTCTAGTTTCATAAGCATAGCTCATGAAAATAAACTATGTGGAAATAGAGTAACTTAGGGATAACACAAAATATATAAATGAAGAACGCAGAAACAGCCTTAACCACAGTTTTAACTTAAAATTAAAAAGAAAATGAGATTATTATCTTACTGCCAACAAGAAAAAGATAAGATATGCATGTCAATGGAACTGACCTGAGGGACAGCTCATGGTCTCCTAGTTGATAGTACAGGGTGCTAATTTTATAAAAAGCCTCAGTATTATCATTCTTCAACTTTGATGCAGCTTTTAAGTCACTTATCGCTTTCCTAGGTTCTCCTTCTTTTATGAAACATTCAGCTCGAAGTTCCCGTAGTTCTGCATCCCAAACACAAACCTTGAGAAACAAGAGAACTAGACTTTAAGAAACAGTAAACTATGCATACTCATGCTTCCCTCCCACATATTTTGCCTACATATTTATCAACATGAAACCATCTTCAGGTAATGTGATTTCTACCTCGTAAACAGTATTAAAAAGTCTGATACAATTTAGATGTGACAAAATAATTTCTCCAAGGATATCTTAAATAAAGTATATACTAATGAGGCCCCTTTCCCACTTCCTTCAATTATAAATTTTAAAACCTTGAAAATAAGAATACATGGCATTACTATTAAAAGGCTGTTCCCAGTTAAGCATATCTGATTTTGAAAAGAATATTCCATAATCAGATTTTTGTACTTAACAATTCTAATTTCTAGTCTCAAAAAAATAAAATCTAGGTTCTACATCTGCAAAATATTTCTGTTCTACTAACTAAATAGAATTCTTTTATAAATTGTTGTCTCTTTGAAATTAAATCCTCATATCACAAAAAGAAAGAAAAGAGGAAAACAATGTGGGAAGGCTGAGGCTTCACCATTTCTACTTTATCAAAAAGTCAACAACGTTCATAAATGGACTAGTATTCTTTAAAACTTAAGCCCAGGGGCACCTGGGTGGCTCAGTTGTTGAGCATCTGCCTTCGGCTCAAGTCAGGACCCCAGGGTCCTGGGATCGAGCCCCACATCAGGCTCCCTGCTCAGCAGGAAGCCTGCTTCTCCCTCTCCCACTCCCCCTGCTTGTGGTCCCTCTCTAGCTGTGTCTCTCGCTCTCTCTGTCAAATAAATAAATAAAACCTCTTTTAAAAAGTTTTTTTTAATAAATAAATAAATAAAATCAAACCCAAAAGTCCACCAATAAAGCCTGTGGAAGGATCTTTTATATATTTCTCAGAGTTGTTCTTTCTAAAGTCATGTCAACTCTTCACATATATTAAGATATCAAAATCAACACTGTACATTAATTAAATATCTTGACTAATAAGCTAGGTCAACATTAATTAAATATCTTGACTAATAAGCTAGGTCAAAATGGAGAGTTTAGCTACTGGAAGGTAAAAATTTTAACTTTGTATTTCCTTAATAAAGGATTAACAAAATACTGTAATAAAACATGAATTCCGCTAGACCACACATGATTTCCTCTACAAAATCATCAAAGAAGCACCTACTCTACATACATCCCAAGTTCATTGCCAAGATTAAGTGAAACTATACATCAAAGTGCTATGAAAATGATAAATAAACATGAATTATGATTGCTTCTACTGTAATATTTTAGTAGACTTCCTTCTGAAGCCATGTGTCATTCAATCCTTCAGAGGCAAGCAAACTACAGACTTAGGTTCCCTATCTAGAACTCTGGATCTTGTCAACTCCATCTGCTTCTTCCCTAGAAACTGACTCTCAACACTCCTCTTCACCACAAACATTATTTTTTCTTTTCCTTCAAGCAATTCTTTCATCTTTTATCCCATTATCTAACCCCCCAAGTTCTCTCCCCCAAACACAAAATGTAAAATCAAACAAAAATAGCAAAGCAATCAATATATAAAAATATGTAACTCCTCCTCCACAGCACATTCAGTACATTTACTGAAAACTTCAGTTCCAAATTTTGTTCTATCTAAACACCATCTTTTCATGTCAGAGCTAAAAGCCCAAAGACCAATCTGATTTTATCCTGTCTAGGTTTACTTGTAATACGTAACATGTCAAAGTGCATAAACATGCCTTAGAGTAAAAAGCAGTGTGTGTCAGGCCTGCCAGCTGCAATGTCTGAGAAACTTACCTCTAAAATCTTATCAAGGAAGGTTATAGCAGCAATATGATCTGAGCTCTCAAAAGCATCAAGTGCTTGGGAGCGCAAACGCTGCATTTCATCAGATTTCACAAGTTGCAACTGGGCTTCCTTTTCTTCATTTTCACTTGGGTTAGATTTGAGCTGTAAGAATGAGAAATTAATGAGAAATTTTTAATCTCTTAAATCTAATACCTGCAGTACACACCACTATCTGACCATTTTAAATCCTTAAGTTCACTGGGGGGAAAGGGTAAAGAGACGCTGGCCACATGGGCTCCTCCCAGGACTTGCCCTGGCACTGACCAGCGGGAGGGCATCTTTGCCTCCACTCGGGCCGACAGTACACAGGCGCAAGCTGGAAGCTGGGGGCAAAAGACCCGGGTCCCCCGAACCTGACCAGGAAGCAAACAAACACATTTAGGAACGCGAAAGAGCAGAGAAGAACGAAGTATGGAGAGCTCTCACCTCACTCTTAGGTACAGCTCTGCAGAGTCATGTGAGTTTCGTGTATTCTGCCTTCTAGCTCTATTTCCTAAATATGTATTTTTAAGTATAATTTTACCAAAATAATGAAAAACAGGGAAACTGAGGAGAGGGCATGTTTTTTAGAGGTTATAGGACGAAGATTTGATACCAGAGAGGCTAAGGTGTAATGAGAAAGGAAGAATTTATGGGGAAAAATGAGAGAGTAATACTTTATATTAAGAAGACTTAGAGTTTTAAGAGGTCTACACATTTTCTTTTTTAATAACTTTATCAAGGTATAATTCATACCATAAAACTCATCCATTTTGAGTGTGCAATTCTGATTTTTAACATATTTAGCAAGTATGTACCCACTACCACAGTGTTAGACCATTTCTGTCAACCTTTTAAGATCCCTTGTGTCTGCTCATAGTTCATTCCTACTCCCAGACCAGCCTCAGGCACAGCGACTCTTAATAATTTCTAGCTCCAACAACAACAACAAAAAAATAGCAATAATAATTTCTAGCTCCAAATGGAAAATCTTAAGCTTCATGACTTAGAAAAATTGGGTGCCTACATTAAAAAGCTCTGACTTGGGCAAAGGGGGACTTTTTTCCTGGCGATTATAGTTTGTGTAATAATTCCTGAAATCGAATATTCTTACTAAAGATGGGAATTGTAGTTGGAAGGTTCCTATTTTGGGTGAGGTGCAGCCAATGGTAGATTGTTTCTAGAAATGTCTCTCCTTCAACTGACCATACTGCTCCCCCTTTTTAGCTAAAAAACACCCCACTAGCTGACTGGTAGTAGAGAACACTCCAAATGAGAAACCTCAAGAATACTATTTCTGAGTAGAGGCTCTATATTTCTCCATTTTGGTTTTTGGATACTTTAGGTATTGTTTTGTCTGTTTAACCATTGGCTTTTGACAGAATGGATAGGGCTCCAAGTATTCACTGGTAACTAGGAATTAGCAACCTCAGCTTGCTCTGAGAATTGTCCCTGCATGACTGAATTCCCCAGGTGAAGGGAGTTGCTGTAAGCCATGGCATGCTAACCTATGACTGTTCTGTCATCATCAGGATGGTCCTGAACACTTCTGGCACACCACGTCAGAAGAAAGACAAATGTGTAGGTCCTTTGCTCTGGGTAAAGGTAATTTGTTGATTAACTTGTTTCCTATATGTACATTACTGCTCCATTTTGAACAGAATACATTAGAATGATTTAGAGACTGCCTCTTCTGGATGGGATTTGCATCCATTTTTCCTCAAACTTTAGAGTCTGATCTCTACCACACGATTTTCCTTGTTGGAAGGTGAGAGCAGGGAGAGCCCTAAAGCTTGAGGTTGAGGATGGAGGGCTCAACCTCGCTCAGTGGTCAGACAACGGGAATGGGCAAGAGGGAGTGAGGTCAGGTCCTCTGGACCTCTCTGAGGATAGAGGGAGCTAGGAGAGAAGGAGGGGATTCTTGCAAGGAGGTAAGAAAGGAGTCTGAAAAACAAACTAAGGACTTATAACCCTGAGAAGTTTCCAAGTAAGTTAAGGGAGATGAACATTTTCACTCTTACCACAGGTGGGGGACTCCTCCTAGGATACGTACATGTGGAGACTGGACCCTGCTAGCATTTCCCTCTCTCCTTTTTTCATGTTTCTTTTCTTTAGTGTTTCATATTTCTGACCCTCTCAGACAAACCTCTACCTATGACATTAATTTATTTCTTATTTCTTACCATTTACTGTGATCACTGAGCTTTTGGATAAAAGCCCGTACTAGCTATGGGATGGGGGTTTGTTAAAAGGGATGAGCTGCTCTCTAATCTAAATACACCCCTATTCTGGGACTTCACATGAAAACAATGGGTTGATAATTGTAGTGGGCAGACTTCTAAGATGGCCCCAAAAGACCCCCACCGCCTGGAATTCATACCTTTGTGTGATCCCCTCCCCTAGAGTACAGGATAGAGCTGGTAACTCCCTTTAACAAACAGAATATGAGAGAGGTGACAGGATGTCACTTCCTTAGTTAGGTACAAAACTCTGTGACTTCCATCTGACTAGCATTCATTCTCTCTTGCTGGCAATCTCTTGTGATGAAGCAAGCCGCCATGCTGTGAGATACTTTATGGAGAGGCCCACAAAAGAAAGAACCAAGGGAAGCCTCTAGCCGGCACTCAGAAAAAGACAGAGGCCTCAAGTCTAACAGCTCAAGAGGAATTAAATCCTGCCAACAATGAAATGAGTTTCATTCAGCCAAATCTTCAGATAATACTGCAAGCTTACCTGACACCTTGACTGTGGCCTAGGAGAGGCCCCGAAGCAGAGGACCCAGCTAAGCCCGCCCCGATTCCTGACCCCATGAACTATGTGTTGCTTTAAGCTGCTAACTTTGAGTAATCTGTTTAGCAGCAATAGATAATATAGTAGTTTTACTATTTTTCAATGGCTAGATTGTGAATATTGCCAAACAGATTTTGTGTTATTAATGTTTTAAAACAAAGTCTAAATGGGGAAAAAAAAAAAAAAACCTAAGCCCAAACCTTGATTTTATCATTTATTATCTGTATATTATTTACATTATCTTCACCAAAAAGGGCGGGATAATAATGATGTGGGAAACAAAGGCAAAAGAAAAAACTAAATTTCCTTACTATTTATAGTCCTTGAAACAAGCAGAGTGACCTTCCTCTAGGAACTCAAGTACCTCGATGTTGATACTTTGCTAAGGGCAAAAGGCAATCTTAGCCCAACGCCCAGGATCCTGTGAGTCTACTTTAACATATAAAAATTCCTTTGGCAACTTCCTTTATCTCTACCTGAACCCCCCTCCCTGCCAAGATACATGTTAGCAATCATCCTCCAAGTATATGGCCCACTGATACATATCTGAAAAGGGTCTCAGGACTAAGATTTCACTAGACAGTAATAAATGACCTTTTCGGAACAATGGCAAGCCCCCTCAAGGTCCTGGAAACCTTGTTTCCAAAATACCTTGGAGGTTTGTACTGTCCCTAACCCCCTCCCAACCTCAAAGTATATAATCAGTCACCCATCACAACCCCAGTGCAGCTTTCTGCCCATGGGTCCTACTGCCATGCTTTAATAAGAACCACCTTTTTTGGACCAATGTCTCGAGAATTCTTTCTTGGCCATTGGCTCTGAGCCCCAACATTTCCTACATCAATAATGCTTACACCCTGAGGAATAGTCATTGAGAAATTAAAAAGATACTTCATGCAACACATAGCATGTACTCCAAAAAATGCTAATAAAAATTCCAAGCTCCTTTTTTGAACTTTCTGTAGTATATAAATTGACAATGAGGACAGAATGCAATACTTTAAACGGCTATTCAATTTATTTCCCTCCCACTGCATTACATATCAGCCAACTTAAACTGGGTGCCCTCTATGGAAGTTCGCATAATTAAAGTCCCAGAATAGCACCTGGGTGGCTCAGTCGGTTGAGCATCTGACTCTAATGGTTTTGGCTCAGCTGTGATCTCAGGGTCGTGAGATCGAGCCCCGCCTCGGGCTCTGTGCTCAGTGCAGAGTCCGCTTGCCCCTCTCCCTCTGCTCCTCCACCCTTCTCTACCCCATGTACTCTCTCTCAAATAAATAAGATCTTAAAAAAAAAAAAAGTCTCAGAATAATAAGAGCTTAATTTGACGCAAGGTCAAAATAAAATTAGATTTTGGCATAAAATACATTCACCAAACCGCTTGTTGCTCAAGAAATTAATCTTTCCAACTCTATTAAATTTAATTATGGTTTTAAGAGGTAAGTAGCACAAATTTCATTTTTCATTTGATAGTAATTGATAACATAGAAAAATATGTAATATTTGAGGTATATTGGAACATTCCCCAGTGACTTCTAAAGTTTGCCTTCACAAATTCTTTCTGCAGTCTTTGTTAAGGGAACTATACAAAAATAATACCAACTAATTTGAATGTCAATAAAGAGAAAAAGTAAGACCCAATTTTTGAAAAGCAACTGTATCCAAGTCAAGGGGTGGGTGATTGAGTTACTGTTTTAAGGTACTTGTAATTTTCTAGAGGAAGCTAGTGATTACCTATAAACCTTATTAAGCATGCATGTTGAAATTCCTGAGTGATGACTAAGAGAAAAAGACACAGTATGTATAACAGTACAGAAAGAACAGAATAAGGAAGAAAAATCTCAATCAGTTGCAGGAGGGAAGGAAGAGAAGGGTGGACTGACAGAAAAGAAACAGTTGGATAAAGAGAATCTAACAGAAACAGACACAAAAGTCGTCAAGTCGCATTTCTTATACCAACCAAGCCAGCAAAAATTACCCTGTTCATACCAAGTGTTGTTGAAGATACGGGGCACATGGAACCCTCGTACGCCGCTGGTGGGAATATACGTTTGGATAACCACTTAACAGGACAGTGCCTAACTGTCTGGCCAGGTTAAAAATGCCCGGAACTTTCAAAGCAGCAATTATCCTCTCAGGTATATACCCTAGAGCAGCAATTGGAGTGTGATCCAGGGACCCTTGGGAATCCTTAATACCCTTTCAGAGGTCTGCGGGGACAAAAGTATATATGGATAAAAGACAACGCATTCAAAGTGCAGGATAAACCAATGGATTTCATTATGACAGAGTACTAAAAGTTCACTCATAAGATTTCAGAGTCCACATTGCAACTAACCAAGAATAACTACTGGAGTTTGGTATAACCTCAAAGAATATCCACAGCTATATAAAAACGATTATTAAAACATTCTTCCTTTTTCCAACCACTTAAATGTGTGAGCCACATTTTCTTCAGTAATACTTCAACCAAAATATAAATCAGATCTGGGAACCTGATTGTCTTCAACTAAGCCAGACATTAAAGAGATTTGCAAAAATGTAAAAAATACCACTTATTAATTTTTTAAAAAGATTTTATTTATTTGACAGAGAGAGAGACAGTGAGAGAGGGAACACAAGCAGGGGGAGTGGGAGAGGGAGAAGCAGGCTTCCCGCGGAGCAGGGAGCCCGATGCGGATACGGGGCTCAATCCCAGGATTCTGAGCCGAAGGCAGACACTTAACTACTGAGCCACCCAGGGACCCCTAAATTTTTTATTGTTTTTGAAAATATAATTAGGTTGCATGCAAAAAAATCTATATTATCATATAATGGGTTTGTTACTTTTAAATTAGTATTTTTTTAATTTCTAAAATTAGCTTCTAGTACTGTAAATATTGATATAAACAAAAGCTCTTTGGAGTCCTCAATATTTAACAGTATAATGGGATCCTGAGACCAATCCTGAGCACTGCTGCCCTAAAGGGATTCACCATCATAAGAAAAATGAGCAAGAATGTCACTGAACCTTGAGGCGCCTGGGTGGCTCAGTCACTTAAGCGTCTGCCTTTGGCTTGGGTCATAACCCCGGAGTCCTGGGATCGAGCCCGACATCAGGCTCCCTGCTCCGCGGCAAGCTGGCTTCTCCCTCTCCCACTCCCCCTGCTTGTGTTCCCTCTCTCGCTGTCTCTCTCTGTCTCTCTCTGTCAACTAAATAAATAAATAAAATCTTTAAAAAAAAAAAAGAAGAAACTCTTAACAAGGAAGTAATCTAAGAAATCATCTTGCTCAACCAACTCCCACTTTGTAAATGAAAATACTGAGTCTCATAAATGGTAACTTGCCCAACATCACACCAGCTAATCAGGAGAAAAGTGGGGTGGGTCTCCCAACTTCTAGTCATGTATCACTCTCTTTTTTTTCTTTTAAGATTTTATTTATTTATTTGACAGAGAGAAACACAGTGAGAGAAGGAACACAAGCAGGGGAGTGGGAGAGGGAGAAGCAGGCTTCCGGTGGAGCAGGGAGCCCGACACAGGGCTCAATCCCAGGTTCCTGGGATCCTGACCGAGCCAAAGGCAGATACTTAACAACTGAACCACCCAGGCGCCCCTCATGTATCATTCTTAATCTTATCTTGTTATCTAGACAAGTTTATATGTCACTTTTTATAAATATCTCTGTGCTATTAACTTTTCACATATTTAGGGCTTATTTCTTCCAACTAAAGGGTAAACTGCTGAAGAACAGGATCTATGTCTTAATGCCTCAAATGAATGCCTATTTTTTCTTTTTCATTTAATACTAATTCACTTAACCTATGAGCTAGGTTGTTCGATCTCTAATTTTAGATAAAGAAATTGAATGATTATATAACTTGCCAGAAATCTTGCTTTGGATGATGGTAATGAAGATCAATCATGACAGGAGAAAACATTTACTAAGAGCTTTCTGTATTTCAGGCCCTATTCTAAGCTAAACCAAAAAACCTAAAGGACATTTTGGATTATCCTCCTTTTACACACAGGGGGATTCTGTGGCTCAAAGTCACTTCCAGAGCCTACATTCCTAACTGTTCTCTCCTATGTGTACAATGACCCCAAAGATGCAAGCTGCCTACCTGACATCTCCAACAGGACATCTTTTTTTTTTAAAGATTTTATCCATTTATTTGACAGAGAGAGACACAGTGAGAGAGGGAACACAAGCAGGGGGAGTGGGAGAGGGAGAAGCAGGCTTCCCGCCGAGCAGGGAGCCCGATGTGGGACTCGATCCCAGGACCCTGGGATCATGACCTGAGCGAAGGCAGACGCCTAACGACTGAGCCACCCAGGCGCCCTCCAACAGGACATCTTAACAGCAACTCAGTAACAAGGCCAACACAGAATTCCACACCACATTTCCATCCCATTGCCACCATCACCATGCCATCCTGTTCAAACAATGGCTCCTCTTATTATTTAGGACAAAGCCTAGGGTCATGCTAGATTCTTCTTTATGTAATTATGAGTCTGTTTTACTGCTGACATCTTTTAAGCCCCATCCCTCCCTCTTCCCCTCTGCCTCACATCTGACCAAAGTGGTAGAGCATAGTTCAATTTCTCTCAAAGTGGAATGAGTCTTAAAATTGATAGAGTTTTACCATTAGCCCATCAACATGACTGCATATGCACAAAAATAGTCTGGCCCACTTCAGTCCAGTTATTAACACTGTTGGTACCATACAGACCGGACCGAGTTTAACTACCGTTTAAAGTCTCCAAGAAGCTAACATGACAAAGGCAATGAATAGAGCAGTGTGATAATAAAAATGTATATCTAAGTCTCAAATGGCTCTTTCTATAAGCACAAAGTAAATTTATTAAGTAAAAATATTAAGTTAAAATATTAATATTAATAAGAAGGCATTATTTAACCAGCAGCATTTATTCTTTTAATAGGACATAAAACAACAATGTGTCTTACAACTGTTGGCTCCTTATATTTGATGACTTATGGTATATGATCCAGTATTACATCTGATTCAAAGAAAACTAGAGCAACTGTATTGAGTTATAGCACAGACTGCTATCTTTATATTAAATTATAACCAAATTTATTTCTTGCCTTTAAAAAGTACTACTCCCAGGACGCCTGGGTGGCTCAGTCAGTTAAGCATCTGCCATTGGCTCAGGTCATGATCCCAGGGTCCTGGGATCGAGTCCCGCATCGGGCTCCCTGCTCAGTGGGGAGTCAGCTTCTCCCTCTCACTCTGCCCCTCCCCCTGCTGTGTTCTCTTGCGCGCGCGCTCTCTCTCTGGCAAATAAATAAAATCTTAAAAAATAAAATAAAATAAAATAAAATAAACCAAAAAGTACTACTCTCTTTTCTTCCTAGCTCATGATATGTATTGTTTTAAAACTCTGGTTATTTCTGATTTACTTATCTTGAGACAATACAAGCATCCTTTCTGTACTAAAAGGTTAAGATGGAAAAAACAATGCCAAAAGTAATACTGATGCATATAGTGGATTTATGTTAGTTTGATTTGTTTTCAATTAACACAAACTACCAATGAAGAGTTTATTTAAAAATCTTATCAAAGGTTTATACTTGATTTAAAAATTAAATTGGAACTGGCACTGATATTTACCTAATAATATGGTTGCTCACCACAAAAAAATGCAAGTTGCTAGCTTTGTCAAAATAATATCAAAATATGAAATAAACATTTAAACTGATCATTGTATTTGGATCTTATGGAATGCTGCCTCGATCTAAATACTTTTCATTTAAACCCAAAGCATGGATAGCAAAGATAAATAAGGAAAAGATAAATAAAACACTGAACACCAAAAACAGAGGAGTTTAAACTACATTTACAGTATCTTGGAGTTGATAAGAAGGAAGAATTCACAGATTACAAATTACTAAATGAGTTGCTGAGAATCAGGATTTTTATAAGAATGAGGGAGCCGAACCTATCATCATCTCAATAGATGCAGAAAAAGCATTTGACAAAGTACAACATCCATTCATGATAAAAAAAAAACCCTCAACAAAGTAGGTTTAGAGGGAACATACTTCAACATAATAAAGGCCATATATGAAACACCCACAGCTAACATCATCCTCAATGAGGAAAAACTGAGAGCCTTTCCTCTAAGGTCAAGAACAAGATAAGGATGTCCACTCTCAACACTTCTACTCAACATAGCACTGGAAATCCTAGCCACAGCAGTCAGACAACAAAAAGAAATAAAAGGCATCCAAATCAGTAAGGAAGAAGTAAAACTTCCACTACTTGCAGATGACATGATACTACACACAGAAAACCAAAAAGACTCCACCGAAAAGCTGCTAGAACTGATAAATTCAGTAAAGTCACAGGATACAAAATCAATCTACAGAAATCTGTTGCGTTTCTATACACCAATAATGAAGCAGCAGAAAGAGAAATTGGGAAAACAATCCCATTTACAACTGCATCAAAAATAGTAAGATACCCAGGAATAAACCTAACCAAAGAGGTAAAAGACCTGTACTCTGAAAACCATAAAACACTGGGATGAAAGAAATTAAAGACGACACAAAGAAATGAAAGACATTCTGTGCTCACGGATTGGAAGAACAAATACTGTTAAAACGTCTACACTACCCAAAGCAATCTATACATTTAATGCAATCCCTCTCAAAATACCAACAGCATCTTCCACAGAGCTGGAACAAACTATCCTAACCTTTGTATGGAACCACAGAAGACCACGAAGAGCCAAAGCAATCTTGAAAAAGAAAAGCAAAGCTGGAGGCATCACAGTTCCAGACTTCAAGTTAATTACAAAGCTGTAGTAATCAAACCAGTATGGTACAGGCACAAAAAACAGACCCATAGATCAAGGGAACACAATACAAAACCCAGAAATACACCCACAATCATATGGTCAATTAATCTTTGACAAAGCCAGACAGAAGATCCGATGGGAAAAAGAGAGTCTCTTCAACAAACTGGAGAGCCACATGCAAAAGAATGAAACCAGACCACTTTCTTACACCATACACAAAAATAAATTCAAGATGGATTAAAGACCTAAATGTGAGCTCTGAAACCATAAAAGTCCTTAAAGAGAGCACGGTCAGTAATACCTCTGCCATTGGCTATAGCAACTTTTTTCTAGATATGCCTCCTGAGGCAAGGGAAATAAAATAAAAAATAAACTATTGGAATTACATCAAAATAAAAAGCTTCTGCACTTGGGGTGATGAACACAGAGTAATGTATGGAAGTTCTGAATTACTATATTGTACACATGACACTAATTTAGCACTGTATGTTAACTGAAATTAAACTTTAGGGGCGCCTGGGTGGCTCAGTTGGTTAAGCATCCCTCTTGATTTCAGCACACGTCATGATCTCAGGGTTGTGAGATCGAGCCCTGGTTCAGGGTCTGCATGGGGCATGGAGCCTGCTTAAGATTCTCTCTCTCCCTCTCTCTCTGGGGCTCTACACACACACAGTCTCTCTCTCTCT
The DNA here is from genome assembly GCF_037043125.1 of Eumetopias jubatus. Classification (NCBI taxonomy): domain Eukaryota; kingdom Metazoa; phylum Chordata; class Mammalia; order Carnivora; family Otariidae; genus Eumetopias; species Eumetopias jubatus. The sequence continues at coordinate 179,785,770 of NW_028274809.1, read as the reverse complement.
CTCTAAAAAAAAAAAAAAAGAAAGGAAAAGAAAAGAAAAAGAAATAAGAGAGTTGTATTTTCTCTACCCATCCTTCTCCCCTACATAATTTCTCTCCGAGCTCCTATCTCATGGACGTGTAACCAATCTGAACAATCCAGAAACCTGGGCATCATACCTAATTCTTCCTTCTCCCTTACCCCATTCATTGTATCTCTCTGGATCCAATCTCCTAAATGTCTACCTATTTCTCTCAATCCCCACCTACGCTAGCCTAATCTTTGGCCTCCATAAAGTCATACTTGGATTACTTACTGTAACAGCTTCACTATCAGACTGTCTGCTTTCACTCATGTCTTCTTCCAACCCATTCTCCAGAGTAGCCCGGATTTTATGGAAGAAAACCCTGATTCCCAGCATAAAGCCTCCATGACCATATAAAAACAAAACAAAAACCAAAAAACCCAGCTCCTGGGCCTACATATGTCTTCTTTGCAATCAGACCACTGCTTCCCTGTCCAGTTTTCTCAGCTCCTACTCTCATCATACTCGAGGCATTATTTTCTTAAGTGACAAGGATGCTTACCTGCTGACAGGATGGCCCTCCCAGCCACTTTGCTAACACAGATTCATTCACCCTCTTAACATTCAGATTTCCAGTACATCCCCTCCTTTAAGAAAGCCCTTCTTGACCAGACCCCCAAATCCCAGTCAAGTTAGGGGACCATTCTGTCTGTTCCTGTAGGGCTCAATCACAACACTTTAGTTATATGGTATCATATTTGCCTGATTATTTCTTACCCGAGTATAATCTTTCCAAGGCAGAGACTAGTTTTCTTCATCAGCAACTCTCCAACATCTACCACACTGCCTTGCAAATAATATGCACTCAGTGTTCGCTGAACTAACAAGCGACTAAACGCACTGGGGACAGCAGGGGTCAGTGATCGCTCAAAGACAAACTAAACTATGTAAGACACTGTTTAGGATCATGATAGCTGGTATGGACCTGAGGTGATGCTTATTTACAGGAGACCCTCCAGCAGCAGAGTAACCTGTACACACAACAAAGAACAAGATCCTCACTGTAGCCCAAAAAGAGATTAAGTATATTCAAACTTCTATTCCACTATGTAAAATGTAGCTGAGTATACTTACCTGGTTGTATATATAGCACTTTATTAGTAAGATTAAATCTTTGCTATATCTAATAGACTGATAAATGCTCTTACTACCACAAAAAGCCCATTTAAGTAAAAACATATAAAGGAAACAAGTTATTATATATCATCTATAATCACAAATCTCTAAAAATTAAAGAGATAGCAAGAAAGAGAGCACAAGCAGGGAGGAGAGGGAGAAGCAGGCTTCTGGCTGATCAGGGAGCCTGACATGGGGCTCGAACCCTTCCTGGGATCATGACCCAAGCCGAAGGCAGACGCTTAACCAACTGAGCCACCCAGACTAGGGATTCTCTTTCTCTCTCTCTCTCTTTCCCTCTGCCCCTCCCCTGCCATTTGCACACATGTTCTCTCTCTCTCAAAAATTAAATAAAATTTAGGGCGCCTGGGTGGCTCAGTTGGTTAAGCGACTGCCTTCGGCTCAGGTCATGATCCTGGAGTCCCTGGATCGAGTCCCGCATCGGGATCCCTGCTCAGGGGGAGTCTACTTCTCCCTCTAACCCTCCCCCGACTCATGTGCTCTCTCTCTCTCTCAAATAAATAAAATCTTTAAAAAAAAATTTAAATAAAATTTAATTTAATTTAAAAAACACAGGAGAAAAACTTTGGAACCTAGGGATTGGTGAATAGTTCTTAGGACACCAAAAAACACTATACATAGGAGAAAATAGAAAACCGATAAATTGGACATCATCAAAATTAAAAACATTCGCTCTCTCACAAACCCTGTGAAGAGGAAAAGACAAGCCATGGTCTGGGCAAGCACATTTGCAGACCACACATGTGATGAAGTATTTAAAAACATGAAGAACTTCCAAAACACAATAGTAAAAAAGCAAACAATCCAATTAGAACATGGGCAAAAGACATGAACCAGCTTTACACTAAAAAGGATGACAAATAAGCACAAGAATAGATCATTAAACATTAGGGAAATACAAATTAAAAAAACAATGAGCTGTCACTACAAACTTCTCCGAATGGCTAAAACAAAAAACAGTGACAAAACTACATACTGGCAAGGATGCAGAGGAACATAAAATGGCACAGTCACTCTGAAAAGCAATTTGGTGGTTCATTCTAAAACTAAACAATTATGATACAACCCAGAAATTGTACTTCTAGGCATTTATCCCAGGAAAATGAAAACTTCTGTTCACACTAAAACCTGTACAAGAATGTTCATAGCAAAAAAAAAAAAAAAAAGAAAGAAAGAAAAAGAAAAAAGAATGTTCATAGTTTTTTTTTTTTAAGATTTTATTTATTTATTTGGCAGAGAGAGACACAGTGAGAGAAGGAATACAAGCAGGGGGAGTGGGAGAGGGAGAAGCAGGCCTCCTGCTGAGCAGGGAATCCGATGTGGGGCTCAATCCCAGAACCCTAGAATCATGACCTGAGCCGAAGGCAGACACTAAACGACTGAGCCACCCAGGCGCCCCGCAGTTTTTTTGATAATAATGAAAAAGTAGAAATAATCCAAAGGTCCATCCACTGATGAATGGATAAATAAAAGGTGACATACACATACCATGGAATACTTAGCAATTAAACAAGCAAAGTGATATATATGCAACAATCTGGATGAATCTTCAGGGAATTCTACTGAGTAAAAAAAGTCAATGCCAAAAGTTTATATAATGTTTTAAGTCCATGTATGCAACATTTTGAAATGTCAAAATTTAAGAAATGAATCACAAACTAGTGGTTGTCCAAAGTTATGGATGAGGGGCCGGAACAGTATGTGAGGAAAGTGGGTGTAGTTATAAAGGGGCAACAGGAGGGATCCTTGTGGCAACAGAAGCACTCAGTATGTTAACTGCGGTGTAAAGAAAAAGGGTATTGAATTAAACACACACACAGAAGTGAACACTACGACTAAAACTGAGGAAAACTGAATAGACAGGTAGATTGTATCAATGTCAATATCCTGGTTGTAATATCGTACTACAGGTTTACAAGACATTATCATTGGGGAAAAGTGGGTATTGGGTAAAGGGTACACAGGATCTCTCTGTATCATTAATTACAACTGTATGTGAATCTACAATTATCTCAATAAAAATTTCAACTAAAAAGAAAAAATCATTCAGTACAGCTGCACATTCTCATGGAAGAATCCTGTAATAATAATAGCAAGGGTGGCTTTAAGAATACACTAGCGGAAGTGTGACTGTCAGAAAACAATCTAAAAGTGTAAAGTCTCATCAAAGTCCCCCTTCTTGTTTCCGAGAGGTTTTAATATCAATCACAGAAAAGACATTAATCGAGACATACCCAGAGTTCCAAGAACTCACTTCTCCAAAAGGATACATCCATTGCCCAGTAAGGATTAATTTTTGCTAAAGCTTTATTCTAAACTGTGTTATTTCTAAAAGGCTACTCTAATGTTGTGATTGGAAAAAAGTTCTAAGTAATAGATTTAACCATCTGTTAAAAAGAAGGAAACCCATTCTTATGCTTTATCATTCATCCATCCATTGAACAAATTTCTCACAACACTTGCTATGTACAAGAACTGAGCTGGGAAAAGGTAACCCCAACACCATGGCCTCCCCACCACCTGTCCTTCAGCCTGCTTTCAAGCATCTTCCCAAAAAGTAAGGAAAATTAGACAAACATAAAGGAACATCCAGTTTTACTGAGACCATGAGACAGCTACTGATTAGACTTTAATACAACTAAGTCTAATGTTTTTTGGATTTCTCTGCATATGACTGAGCATTGTGACAAAGGTTATGAAAATAGTAGAAATTTCAGTTTTATATTCATAGTGGTTATCATCTCATAACTAAGCATTTTTATAAAGTACAAAAATGCAAATAATGAACAATGAGGTTTATACAGTTGACCCTTAGGGTTAGGGGCACCGGCACCACTCACCCCATACAGTCAAATCCACATATAACTTGACTCCTCCAAAACTTAACTACTAGTAGGCTACTGTTTACCAGAAGCCTTATCAATAACAGAGTCAATTAACATATATTTTGAATGTTATATGTATTATATACTGTATTTTTACAATAAAGTATGCTACAGAAAAGAAAATTTTATTAAGAAAATCGTAAGGAAGAAAAAATACATTTATAGTACTTCTACAGTCCACATATAAGTGGACCCGTGCAGTTCAAACCCATTTCGTTCAAAGGCCCACTGTATATATGCTCTTTCTAGACCACTACAAAAACAAATCCAGATAGAGTAAAAATGCAGGTCTTAAAACAAGCTTCATGAGGGAATGAAGACTTTGGCTATCTCTCCAAATCATTTTTCAATTACATGTAATCTGTACCATCCCCCAACAAATCCAAAACACTTTACACATTGTAAAATAGCCATATGGGTAATTATAAAATTCTGTTTTAAGAATGTCTCATTATTCCTTTCAAATCAAATGAAGGGTTTCCCAAGCACTTTTAGAATAGTTCAGCTGACATCTCTAGATTCTCATGGAAAACAAAGCAGAACGTGTGAGCTATATAAACTGAATTAAAATTATGTATTATTGGGCGCCTGAGTGGCTCAGTTGGTTAAGTGACTGCCTTCGGCTCAGGTCAGGATCCCAGGGTCCTGGAATCAAGCCTCATGTCAGGCACCCTGCTCAGTGAGAGTCTGCTTCTCCCTCTGACCCTCTCCTCTCTCATGCTCTCTAATAAATAAATAAAATCTTTTAAAAAAAATTATACATTCTTTCCACATATTTTATCTTCCAACTATTAAAGTGATTCCCTCATGTCAGTCACTATGTATTAATTCAGAAACTGTGATTTTTATATACACAAATCAGATGATTTTCCCTTTTAGCTATAAAGTTATTGCTAAATGTCTTACTATAAAAAGTCCAATATATTCACTCATCTCCATAAAGATGTTCAACATCTTCATAAAGCCAAATGCAAACTGAACTTACCACTTTTTTAAAATCATCTTCTGCTTCATCAAGTTTTCCTTGTTTGAGTAGTAAGTGACCTCTCTGTAATCTTGCCTAGAAAAAAGAAAAAGTGTTCTGAGTACCATGCATTTCCAAATTTTCTTTAAACACAAAGAATAAAACCAAATGCGCTAATGAAGCATTAATGAAATATTTATTTTTCCAATGTCCATTTGACAAAGGACTCTTGAGAACAATTCCTGGAACCACTGAATGTGTATTACTTTTATTAAAGTATGCCTTCTTAAAAATACTTTTTGTGCTATATCCCCCAAAATTGAAAATAGGTGTCCATACAAAATCTTGTACATGTAATATTCATAGCAATAGCTAAAAAGTGGCAACAACCCAAACTCCCACCAACTAATAAATCAATAAGCACACGTGATCTATCCATACAATGGAATATTATCTAACCATAAAAAGGAATGAAGTGTTGACATATGCTACAACATGGATGGACCTTGAAAACAATATGCACAGTGAAAAAGATCAGACACAAAAGGCCACAAACTGTACAATTTCATTTATATGAAGTGTCCAAATAAGCAAATCCATACAGACAGAAAGATACGTGGATGCCAAAGGCCAGGGCATAAATGGGGAGGGGCTGCTAATAGGTACTAGATTTCTTTTGGGGGTGACAAAAGTGTTCTGGAACTAGACAGTGGTGATGCTTGCACAACCCTTTGCTCTTCTAAGATTCTGTAATGACCAATGTGACCATAAGACAGAAACCACATTGATAGTCCACTAAAACTTATATATAACTTTTACAATACATAAAAATGTCCCTAATCCACTGTTAAGTGCATCAACACACATAAAAAGCAAAATGAAAGCCACTTCAACTACCTAATAGCTACTATAATACTAGGAAAATGAACTACTTAACCTTTGTGAAAGGTTGTGCTTAGCTAGTTAAAGTAACAGATTAAAGAAAAAAATCTGACGTTTGGGAATTCCATCCTAAAATAGTATTTCAAACCAAACATTCACCCATATCTAATCAGTTATCCCTAGTCCTTTTTGGAATATGGCAAGATATAAACAATAAATGAGTTACCAAATTAATTTTGAAACCATCTAATTTATCCTATTATTTTAAGCCATTACACTGACCTGCCAATCATCAGGATATCCCATTAGACTATAAATTCCTCCACTTCTGAAGCTTCTGTGTTGGATGCAGGGGAGGATCAGTCTAATTCATGACTGTGTCCTCACCACAAACCACTGCTTAACTGACCTATCTCCTTTTCTTTATTCTTCCTGCTACAGCCTTAATTGGAACTATTATCAGTCACCTGACAGCCTTTTAATTCAACAGCTTTTTTTTTATGTTATTGCGTTATGTTAATCACCATACATTACTTCATTAGTTTTTGATGTAGTGTTCCATGATTCATTGTTTGTGCATAACACCCAGTGCTCCATGCAGAACGTGCCCTCTTTAATACCCATCCCCAGGCTAACCCATCCCCCCACCTCCTCCCCTCTAGAACCCTCAGTTTGTTTCTCAGAGTCCAGTCTCATGGTTCATCTCCCTCTCTGATTTCCCCCCCTTTATTTTTCCCTTCCTACTATCTTCTTTTTTTAACATAATATATTATTTGTTTCAGGGGTACAGGTCTGTGATTCATCAGTCTTACACAATTCACAGCGCTCACCATAGCACATACCCTTCCCAACGTCCATCACCCAGCCACCCCATCCCTCCCACTCACCTCCACTCCAGCAACCCTCAGTTTGTTTCCTGAGATTAAGAGGTCTTTCTAAACCGCAAAGCTAACACCACTGCCAAGCTTCTAAAAATCAGCAGCTGCACCCGCTGTTCCTCTTTCACACAGACCTTTGATTGCAGAAACTTTGAATTTTTCTTATTGCCCAGTCCTCTACACCACAGCTGCTTTCTCCGTCCTCCAGCTATGCCTAGCAGGCTGGTCCTCACCTTAAAAGACAAATTACCTCTTCCAAATTCCCATAAGTTCTCCTTTAAAGGAAGTTTAGATGCACTTACCGCAGTGAAATCCATCTTCAATTCAATCACTTTAGTTAAATCAGGAAGTGCTGCTTTTGATTTGCCCATAGCTAAAAAGACAGTAGCTCTCCGATAGTAAGCAATATAGTTATCTGGGTCACCATCTGAAAATTAAAATAATAAGTATTAGCTCTTGGTAATTTATTCAAAACCCAAATAACCTGACCAGTACTTGAGTTTGCAATTCTCTTAAGAAAGGTATTAAGAAGGGGCACCTATGTGGCTCAGTCAGTTAAGCATCTAACGCCTGGTTTTGGCTCAGTCATGATCTCAGGGTGGTGGGACTGAGCCCCATATAGGGCTCTGCGCTCAGCACAGAGTCTGCTTGAGATTCTCTCCCTTCTCCCTCCCTCCCTCTCTGCCCCTCCTCCTGCTTGCTCTTTCTCTTGCACCTGCTTGAGTGCTCTCTAAAATAAAGTCTTAAAAAAAAAAAAAAGAATTTCTTCATCAATAATGCATCATGTTGACTAGCAAGATCACTGCAAATAAAGCCAGAACAGGAATGGGATGCCTGGGTGATTCCGTCAGTTAAGCATCTGCCTGCAGCTCAGGTCATGATCCTAGGGTCCTGGGATTGAGTCCCACATCAGGCTCCCTGCTCAGTGGGGAATCTGCTTCTCACTCTCCCACTGCTGCTCCCCCTGCTTGTGTTCCCTCTCTCTGTGTCAAATAAATAAATTCTTTAAAAAAAAAAAAAGAGTATCTTTTATATTTTTAAAGAGGTGCCAAAAAATAAAAATAAAAAAATATGCACACAGAGACTATATGGCTACAAAGCTTAAATATTCATTATCTGAAAAGAATTCATTATCTGGCTCTTTAAAGAAAAAGTTTGCCAACGTCTGGGTTAAAATATTAACTATATTCAACTCATAACTTCTGTAAGTATGCAATTCAGTCTTTGTCTTTGCTGAAATTTCCTTAAGTAAAATACTGATTGAGAATGTGACTGTGCCTTATTCATAGGACTTTAGAAAATTATAGACTTCCAATTAAACTGACATAGTAAATGTGCAATCTTGGGGCAACTGGGTGGCTCAGCTGGTTAAGCATCTGCCTTCGGCTCAGGTCATGATCCCAGGGTCCTGGGATAGAGCCCCACATCAGTCCCGCATCGGGCTCCCTGCTCAGTGGGGAGTCTGCTTCTTCCTCTCCCTCTGCCCCTCCCCCTGGCTCATGCTCACTCGCACTCTCTCTCAAATAAATAAAATCTTAAAAAAAAAAAAAGTGCAATCTCTGCTCCCTCACAAATTCCAACTAAAATGGCAGTGAAGAAATAAAGGTACAAATCTTAGGACAAAGGAGGAGAATGGAAATGAGAGCAGGACTAATTAACAATATTTGAAAGAAGGAAAACAGATGGACGCGTTAGGTTTTGAGCTAATTCCACTCTGCTCAGTGCCTACAATTAGAAGCAAACCTCGTGCTGTCAAACAGTCCTTCTAGAAAGCAATTTTGAAACATATATGTTCTTGACCAAATCCAGCCATGTGTCTTAAACAAATAAACATTTATTTATGCACACAGATGTTCCATCATTATAAAATTTACAACTAAAACTCTCTGAAAGTTCTACCCCTGAAGGTCTTATCATTTGAAAAACATGACAAATGGGAATCTGTATGGCAGGATAGTATATAATCATTCAAAATCCTGGTTTTGAGAAGTTGTTAATGGCGTTAAACTACCTGAAGTACTGCTGGGCAAAGGTGGAACAGGAGGAGAGAGTAGGCTATACACCATGTATGAAAGAGGTGTACAAATGGCCAAAAGCACACGAAAAGGTGTTTACCTTCACTAATCATTAGGGAAATGCAAATCAAAACCACACCAAGATACCACTTCACATCCATTAGGATGGCTATTATAAAAAGAAAAGAAAAAAGAGGGAAGGAGAGAAACGCAGACAGAGAAATGGGGAACAATTGCTTGATGGGTACAGAGTTTCAGTTTGGGATGATGAAAAAGCTCTGGAGACGGATGGGGTTGCGGGTTGTACAACAATGTGAATGCGCTGAATGCCACTAACTTCATACACTCACAAATGGTCAAAATGGTAAATTTTGAAATATGCATTTTATTGTACTACATATTTTATTGTAGTTATATTTTTGAAAAACTAAGAGAACTGGGCATTTTAATTAAAAAAAACTTAATCTTTTTCTCAAATCTAAAACAAAAACCAAAAACAACCCATATACCACAGATAAGCATCACTGAAATTTCTTTCCTGGTCAATTTTGCTTAGAAAACAAGGGAAAAAGAGCACTGTCAGCGGCTGTATATAGGGTATTTCCTACAAAAGACTGTAATTAGCCTGAAGAAAAAGTAAGAAACAGAGTTACTACATTTAGAGCATACATGATATAAATTATTTTTAGGTTCAGTTCATATTCAACTTAAGAGTGTGCAATAAATTAAACATGTGGGTCTGGCCATAAGAATGATTTGATACCTAAGGATTTCTGACACTTAAGTGACTGCCTCTGAACGGAAAAAGAAATTCACCACTGGTCAACAGCAGTTACCTGGGCAGACAGATCGGGTTTTCTTCTTTATACTGTATCTACATACTCCAAAATGTGTCACAATGAACATGGAGTACTTTCATGACTTACTTACACTAAGCAAAAAATAAATACTAGAAACGACATGATTTAAGACCTGGAGTTTACATCACACACTCTCACCTTCGTATGTCCAAATCCTACTCAGTCTCTGAGACACAGCTTAAATGACCTATTTGATTACACATGTGAAAATATACCTTCCATTCCCTAAATTTCCATAGCATTCTGTAATACAGTATACCTCTCTTACTATGCCCATAACACTTACCACTCCCTCTGACATTATTTATACATACACCTCAAGCTAGAGAAAATAAATTCCTTGAGTAAATTCACTTTCGTGTCTCCCTATCACCTGGCCCAAAGGGACTCAAATAAAAGGAAATGGAAACAAATTCCTGATCACCACAATCAAGGCCAACACTGAGACCTGCCTAGGACAAGCGAGGGACTAGAAGTCAGAATGGACACAGCTTGTTTGGTCTTTCTCTCATTTCCGTAGGACACTGTAATAATACTTGGCAGGTCCCTGGAGCTAGCCAGCTTCCCCACAGGCTCTCCTCACCCCTACCCTCCCCCAGAAGCTCCTCCCTTGCTTCGGGCCTCAATTCCTGGGTCCTTCTCATCGAGAAAGGCTTCTATTTTGTTTGCTTTCCCTAGTGCCATCCTGCTGTGGACAAGAAGGAAGCACACACCAACATCAGCCCAGCCACAGACCAAGGAAAACATTTCCCAGCCTCCGGATGAATGTGGCTCCCTTCCCGTCCGTCTTCCTTCCAGAGCCAGGTCTGTAAACCTGGAGAGCAAATGGTTTGTTGCCACACTCTGTTCCGCCCAGAAGAGGTTTTTGTCAGAGGGGACCAAAGAGGGTGAGGGCTGAGGTCTCTGCTCCATCGCCTGCCCTCTGGTCCCAGCAGCCTTCCTGAGCTGGTGCGGAGGGTCTGGCAGACTCTGCTGTCACTTGCTTTTGGAAGAGGAGCTGCTCATAGATTCTGACCTCACTGGCCCGAGAAAGTTTTCCATTTGGAGTACTTTCCATTCAGGAGGCAAAGCAAACATCTGGTCACATGGCTCCCTTTTTCCCTGCCAGCCACCCCACTCGGGGATTCCAGAGAATGGACATAGCTCTTAAAGGATATTCAGATCATTCTCTCATGAAATTAGCAATGGATTTGCAAACACAGATGTTGCTTATTTTGAACTCTGTATCTAGTTCTTTCAAGAAAAGAAGAATGCTTAGTGCTAACGTTGGGCATTTTATCAAGAAGGCACTTCCACTAAAAATTGCATTGGACTTCACTTTGGGAAAAAACTGACCATTTCAGTCTATGCAGAAAAACCTCCAAGGAGGATTATATATGACACAGCTTTTGTATTAAGTATTTGATTATACATATATTCAAAATGTCTATATAAAATAATTCTGGAGCATTCACTTTCATTTGCTTTATTCTTCAGTTTTTAGGTATTTTTTAAGACATGAAGTGGGAATTAGAACCCCAATTTATAACAATAAACCTACAAAAATGAGGAAACAAATGGTAATGGCTCAACGTGTGAATCAAGAATCAATGTTCTTAGCTGTATAGGGTCACCTGAATGGCCAAACAAAATAGCTGTCCCTGTAGCTTCATCTTAAAATACCAACAGTTCCTAGAAATCATGTCCATTCCTTTATCACTGTGCATGAAGTAGCAACTGAACAAGGGTTGGTTTAAGAAATTCATGCTTAGTGTCTCATAATACAAAATCTGATAACCTTGAAAATAATCACTTATCCTGTTATCCATTCAATACACAATACAGTTCATTATTTAAAATACAAGTCTACATATAGAAATACTAGATTTCATTTGAAAACAGGTCATTCCAATTGTTATAGTAGTTTATTAGAAATTTGAACATGAGGGGTGCCCGGGTGGCTCAGTCAGTTAAGCGTCTGCCTTCAGCTCAGGTCATGATCTCAGGGCACCTAGGATCCCTGCTCAGCGAGGAGTCTGCTTCCCCCTCTCCCTCTGGCCCTCCCTCCCACTTGTGTTCTCTCTCTCTCTCTCTCTCTCAAATAAATGAATAAAATCTTAAAAAAAAAATATGAACATGAGAGTTCATCCTAATCCTCAAACTACCAAACAACTCAAATATGAGAAAATTAGCCATAATAAAAAAAACCCACAACTACTATCTGGAGAAAATACATCAGAAAGCCAATTATAAATGATGTAAACAGTGGCAGTGGAAAGCAGAAAGACCACCACCCTTGCCTAGATACAAAAAATGTTTATTCTTGCTCCCAGCTAACCCAACTCTACCTCTTCAGTCAAACTTTTACTGAGTACCTACCAGAGATTAAAATAATGACTAAGGGGCACCTGGGAGGCTCAGTCATTAAGCATCTGCCTTTGGCTCAGGTCATGGTCCCAGGGTCCTGGGATCGAGCCCCACATCGGGCTCCCTGCTCAGCAGGAAGCCTGCTTCTCCCTCTCCCACTCCCCCTGCTTGTGTTCCCTCTCTCACTGTGTCTCTCTCTGTCAAATAAATAATCTATAAAAAAATAAAAAATAAAATAATGACTAAATAGGATACTACCTATCCTTAAGATGGTGGCTGATACACACAAGTGCGCACACAGAGGAATATTACTCAGCCATAAAAAAGAATGAGAGCTTGCCATTGCAACAACATGGGTAGACCTAGAGGGTATTATGCTAAGTGAAATAAGTCAGAAAAGACAAATACCATATGATTTCACTTATTTTATTTTTTTTAAGATTTTTTTTTTTTTTAAGTAATCTCTACACCCAATGTGGGGCTCAAGATGAAGAGTTGCATGCTCCACTGACTGAGCCAGTCAGGCGCCACTTCATCTATTTCATTTTTAAAGATTTTATTTTTAAGTACTCTCTACACCCAACATGGAACGTGAACTTACAACCCCAAGATCAGGAGTCACACGCTCTACCACCTGAGCCAGCCAGCCGCCCTCCATATGACTTCACTTATATGTGGAATCTAAAAAACAGGACAAGCAAAAAAACAGACTCTTCGATCCAGAGAACTGGTGGTTCTGGGGGTGGTGTGAAGAGATGGGTAAAAGAGAGAAAGGAGATTAAGAGGCACAAACTTAGTCATGTTGTAAATAAGTCAGCGATGAAATGTACAGCATGGGGAGATCGTCAACAATACTGTATAACACTGTATGGGGACAGATGACTACACGTATTGTGGTGAGCACTGGATCATGTGCAGAACTGTGAAATCAATGTTGTACAATGGAAACTAATATAACACTGTATGCTAATTATACTTCAATACAAATAATAATGATGATAATAACAATAATACTAAGATTCTACCTATCCCTAGGAAGTTCACGATCTTTTGAATTAGAATGTGACGTCTGGAAAGTTACTAAGTACTCTTTGTTCCCTTCTGTCTAGATGTGACTAGTAATGCCCATCCCCATTTCACAAATGAGGTACAAATGTGATGAGAAAGCATCATGATATGTTTAAGTGACAAATAAATGTAGACATGGATTTTGTTTTTTGATTTAGCAAATTATAAATGGGATGCTGATTTCCTTCCCAAGCAAATGGGGAAACCTATCATTTCAGAAATGCCCACCACTTAATCCACCGCATTAGACATTCATTCCTGCCAGATACAGATAGCTAAGACATTCTTTTAAGTCTGTCAAAAAAGGGATTTCAGATCCTAGAATTCACTGTCTCCGTAAGATCATGCTGCAGGAATAAAAGGGCATTTTTCACACTGCACTGCAGTCCCTCTAATGATAAATCTCTAAACAAAACTTGTGTCTGCTTCAAAACACGGAGGTAAGTGCAACTGTTTCAGAAGACTAATTAGAAAGTGGTAATCAACATTCTTCCTTAAATCACAGTTTCCAAGAGATCAAGAATGTTTCCATCACTTCCAAATTTTAAAACTCCTGCCAAAAAATATTCATTTGCCAGATACAAAAAAACTTCAGATCAAATCACTGATAGATCTGTACCATACTGTAGAAACCATTTGTGTTGCTACTGAGTTTTAATACATAAACCTTTTACTGTGTTAAAAATGTAATCATAAAACATACCAAGCCCAATTTTCAAAATGCACCTAGTAATTTTTCAAAAATGAAAATGGAAGGGTGCCACAACCATAAATAATGTCAACTATAGCATTATAATAAAAAACAATCCGTCGATAACTCACAAGGCTGCTAGCCAAATTCTATTACAAACCCTACCGTCAATTTCTAATCACAGAAGTTAAAGAAATAAAGTACATCACAAAACTGAGCAGTTGGGAAGTATAATAAATGAGTAAACATTTAATGATCTCTTTATACAGTCAGTGTAAAGTAAAGCAACGTGTGAAGACACGAATGCCATTTCCCCACTGCAGCAGAGCTCCTCGACCTGCAGCAGTGAGCGCACCCTTGGCAGGGTCTACCAGGCAGGAGCCAGGATGCGCTCACTGCTGGGGAGAGGCACTCACTAACTCACTGCGCTGCCCGAAGCAGCCAGAGGGGTCATTATAAAATCTGATGTTTGGTAAAGGAGACCACTGAAATGGAGGCTCCAAAGCTCTTTTCTGATAAACACACATACACATCTCATAAGAGATTCAATGGACCATGACACCACCCCCATCACTATCTCTCACATAGTGTCATCATATACAATTTAAACTTTATTTTCTAAAGTTAGTTATGATCAGTGTTTTACACAAACTAAAATGATGAATGTCCCAAACTACACAGGTCCTCCTCAGAAATTATGACATGGGCACCATCTGAGAATGGCTGCAACCCGCCAAATCATGACAGACAGAAGGACACTGCTCTGAGCTCTGAATACACAGTAGTGCTTCGCTTTCTACCTTCAATGAATTCCATAAATCAATTACCATATTCTAGCTTTACTAATTTATCTTTTGGTGACTACAACAATATTTTATTGGGTATTTTGGGAAAGAGACATCTCAAGAATTCTTGTATGGCACTGAAGCTAAAGAACAACAGGTAGTCATTTTAAACTACTGTAACAATATTACATGGCCCTAATGTTTCGGCTAAATGTGATAGTAAAGAAAGCAAATAATAAAGTATAAAGTAGGTAGGAGGTATAAGTTTCTGCAAATATTCTTGCACTACTAGGGAAGAATCAATATTTTTTTAAGACTTGCTTTATCTAAGACAATAATGGAAATCTTTTTTCATTACTATGCTGCAGCACTGAAGGCAGTTCAAATCACCAGAAAAGTGTGGCCTCAGTAATGACATGGTCACATGGTATATGGTCTCTATTGAAAAGTAACTTGTGTGAATTGTTGTGCCAATTACCTACCACTTCCCAAGGTGAGCTAATAGCCAAAATGAAAAAATTTCCTAATAGAAACTTCACATAATTAAGAAAATCCTATTAACACATCAAGTCTGTTTTTTAAAAGTCTTAATTTTCAGAGACATAAAAATTTTATTTCTACATACCTTACATGTGTGATTGTACCCTATTTTCAAAAAAATCTTTATATACATTATTCTCAACCTAACCTTCACAAAGAAATCCTTTTTTGGGTAGCACAGTGAAAACTGCTAGGAATATGCAGGTAACTTGTTTAAGCCAAAATTTACTTACATAACTTGACCAATAATCATAGGATTATCAAGTGGCATAGCCAAGATTAAAATTTAGGTTTCCTATTATTCCAGAGAGTTAATAACATCAGTAATAAAAATCTGAGTTTTCAAAACAGCATGAAGAAAAATATTGCCAAACCAAAATCTAATCATGTTCTGTTTACAAAGTAAATTATAAGAGTAGGATGATAATTTTTCTGGTGAGAACTGTACCTTAGTAAAAATATACAAAAAACAAAAAAACCCCACCTCATTACCCCGCAGTTAACTTGTCACTCTTAACCATCCCAAATAAAGGTGAGAATGTATAAATTTAAAAAAGGATTCAGAAAGTCAATGTCAAAAAGTCCTAGCACAAAAGTGTATGCAGTGACTCATAAGAAAATCCTGTAAGCCCTCACTTAGAACCTATTCATTGTGGCCATCTCGTTTCTCTCGATCCCAACAGACTGAAAGGTGCAAAGACAGCTGACACTACAGACAAATACAAGTGAGCAACAGAACAGCCTAAGAGATGGAGGAAGTTTGGCCAACACGGAAGAGGCAATGGACAACAGGATCCCCCAAAGGCCTCAAAGTAAAATAACTATACCAATGTTCTCAAGTCATCAAGAAAATTAAACCGTCTTCAGTGAAATCTTCTAGGGGGGCAAAAAACTATATAATACAGTGAGAAAAGCTTTCTGTCAAAATTACCTTGAATTATTCTTGGTACTTACAGTAAAAAGTCTTAAGTTACCTGGATAATTCTCTCGTGTTAGATACATATGCATTTAAGTGCTGTGCATTTATTTTATTAATCTATTTCACCCAGAATCCTGCAAATATTTTTAAATGTTTTCTTTAAACATCAAATAATGTTTATTTTAAATGCTATCCAAAGAAGGAGCTGTTAATTATAATTCACTAGAATGGCCCCTGAGGGTTTTGGTTCCAAGATACAAACCTACTGCAGCATGAAACTGAGATAAAGCATCAGCTAGCTGTCCAGCTGCAAGTAATTTCTTGCCCAATTCAAGATGTTTCTCAACATCTGCATTTACTCCACATTCAGCACCTAAAAACAACAACAAAAATAAGTTAACTTTCCATGACCAAGATTTAATTCAGAAGAATAAAATGCTAAAAATATGGGGCACCTGAGTGGCTTAGTTGGTTAAGCATCTGCCTTCAGCTCAGGTCAATGATCCTAGGGTCCTGGGATCACCCTGTGTTGGGCTCCCTGCTCAGCAGGGAATCTGCTTCTTCCTCTCCCTCTGCCCCACCCCCCAATCATCCGCACTGTCTCCCCATCTCTCAAATAAATAAATAAAATCTTTAAAATATATATGTATAGTTATCTGCTTCAGGAATCTGCTCAGATAAGAAGAGTCACAGAAGCTAAAGAGTGACATAGAAAAGGTAACAAAAAAGCACAGTGCTTCGTTTTACGAAGTACAAGTGACCCCAAAATATACGCCTTATCACCCTGGTCAATCAGAAGAATGTAACCAGTCTCCAAAATATAAGGGAAACTGCATAACACAGAGTAGTTAAAATGTGTCAAACAACAAAATCATAATTGCTTTGTTAAACTAGAATTTCATTTTTTAAAAAAGATTTTATTTATTGGGGCGCCTGGGTGGCTCAGTCGGTTGAGCGTCTGCCTTCGGCTCAGGTCATGATCCCAGAGTCCTGGGATCGAGCCCCGCATCAGGCTCCCTGCTCTGCAGGCAGCCTGCTTCTCCCTCTCCCACTTCCCCTGCTTGTGTTCCCTCTCTCGCTGTGTCTCTCTCTGTCAAATAAATAAATAAAATCTTTTTTAAAAAAAAGTATTTATTTGACAGAAAGAGAGCACAAGTAGGGGGAGTGGCAGGCAGAGGGAGAGGGAGAATCAGGCTCCCCACTGAGCAGAGAGCCAGACGTGGGGGCTCGATCCCAGCACCCCAGGATCACGACCAGAACTGAAGACAGACGCTTAACCAAATGAGCCACCCAGGCTCCCTTAGAATTCCATTTTAATGAGTATATCGAGTCCACTCTAATATTCATGTATTTATTGAGCATTTACAATGCACCGGGCACTATTCTAGGTATTTGGGATAAGTGAGCAAAACAAACAAAAACCTCTGCCACTCATAGCACTGGACATTATGGAGGGAGGAGACAGGCTTTAGAAATACATAAATTACAAAGCATGGTAGGTAAAAAGTATCACGGAAAAAGTCAAGCCATGTGAGGACATCAGGAGTGCTGGGGCTTTCAGTATTAAACAAGGTGGTCAAGGGTGGGCCTCACTGAGAAACTGACATCTGAGCAAAGACTTACTTGAAGGAAAGTAAGGAACTCACCATGCAGATACGTAGAAAAAGAGCTTTCCAAGAAGGAGCAGCTAGTGCAAGGGCCCTACGTCAGGAGCATGGCAGGTTATGTCCAGAAACAGCAGGGAGACCAGGATGGCTACCCCAGAGCAACAGGAAGACAGTACTGTAAGATGAGGGCCTGACTGTATGGCTTTGGTTTCACTCTGGGTAAAATGGGGAGCTACTGAGGAATTCTGAGTAGAATAACATGATCTGTCTATGACAATTATCAGTGTGCTACTTTCTCTGCTCTCAATTCATCCATCAGTACCTGGCTTTAAAAATGGACTGGTTTTTAAGCATTTCTTCTTTATACTGAGCACAATATTACACTCTGTCACAGTAAAATGTACCAAAGGGGCATTGCAGGAAGGACGCTTTCTGGATCTTGTTGCTGTCTTTATTTTTTTCTGGCTCCTGCTGCATGGTGCAAATGGGAGGATATCCAGTGGTGCCCTATCCTAGCCATGTGCCCACAGGTCCAGTCCCTCAGCAACCTGGCTGGCTTGACTGGGCACTATCTCCCAATGAGGACATCATACACTCCAGGCTGCATGCCCACAACAGCACCCCAACTTCCCATACTCACAGGCCAACCAACCTAGGCTCACCTATACCTGAGAAGGTTATTTCCTGCTTGCTCAGCTACAGTGGACCAGCTCTAGTCCCAGCAACTCAGCAAATTTTTCTATCAGCAACTTTAGGTTGCACCTGTAACTTTTCCAATAAAATCTAAACCCCAGACTTGAGTAGGGGGATCCTCTCTCAGTTGGCCCTTCTTTGGGGAATATCCTGTAGAGCTTTGTTTACATCTTTATAGTTATTCTCCTATCATAACTTAACAATTCTTTATATTAAACTTCCCTCTTTTAAAGTACTCTGTGGTCTTGGTCTCCTGAATGGACCCAGACTTATGTACTGTTGGCACTGGGGAGTGGTCCTAGCAGACAGACCCACAAAGATAGGGTTGTTGTTTTTTTTTAAAGATTTTATTTATTTATTTGTCGGAGAGATAGAGAGCACAAGCAGGGGGAGTGGCAGGCAGAGGGAGAGGGAGAAGCAGGCTCCCCGCCGAGCAGCGAGCCCGATGCAGGACTCGATCCCAGGACCCTGGGACCATGACCTGAGCCGAAGGCAGTCGCTTAACCGACTGAGCCACCCAGACGCCCCAAAGATAGGTTTTGAGAACTGGTTTGGTCATGCCCTTGAGCCTCTTGAGTGCAGTGCTGAGCTCACTGTCAATGAGAAATAAGATGTCAGTAATCCATAGCAGGTATTAGAATCAGAATTAATCACGATACCATTTGTGGTGCACAGTAATCACATGCTAACTGGAAAACCAAGCTAACTGGAAAACCAAGGCTGCTGCACTTGACCCCAATGACAATAGTGAGGAAGGTAAGGACTGTGGTGCAGGAGCAGGGGGGGTGGGGTCTTTCAAGTGTACTAGAGCACTTAACAGAGAGAAAGAACCTGCTAGCTTGAACCCTCAGCTCAAAGTCTCCATGAGCTTCCACGGCAGCCCTAAAACAATCTATTTTGGGTAGCCACAGAGCTGATCTAGCTGAAAATCAAACACAAAATTTAATTGAATGTGTATAGAAGGGTGCATATGGAAACTAAGAAGCCAAGCATTTCTCTTTTACAGTGAGCATGATGTTAAGCTATTCAGGGTGTTAAATGGACACTGCAGAAAAAAAAAAAAAATCTTTGGAACAGTCATCTCTTGGGAAAGTGAGAGAAAGGACACACTGGGAAGGGGCAAGAGAGAACCTCCTGGGGTGATGATAATGTTCTAATTTTGATAGAGGTATGGGGTACACTGGGATGTGCAATTATCAAAACTTAGCAAATAGATACTTAAAATATGGACAATTACACATAAACTTTACATCCAAAAAAGCTGTTGATGATATGCATGTTAAAGTATTTAGGGGAGGAGTGCCTGGGTGGCTCAGTCGTTAAGCATCTGCCATTGGCTCAGGTTATGATCCCAAGGTCCTGGGATGGAGGTCTGCATCAGGCTCCCTGCTCAGCGGGGAGTCCGCTTCTCCCTCCCCCACTCCCCCTGCTTGTGTTTCCTCTCTCGTTGTCTCTGTCAAATAAAAAAATAAAATCTTAAAAAAAAAAAAAGTATTTAGGGGAATGAGTACTGGTATTATTTTGAAATGTATTTTTAAAAAAGAATTAATGGATGGATAGAGAAAGGCCCAGATGGATATGTGTTAAAACCAAGTATGGTACTTGTATTAATGGTAGAATCTAGGTGACAGATACAGGAATGTACACTAAAAAATTCTTTCAACTTTGTGAAATGTTTAATAATAAAAATTTAGGAAAATATATAGTGTTAGGGGAACACACACTGGATTCTGTAAGGACACAAGTTAAGGCACCTAACACCTATAGTTAAAAGAAATTTAAAATGCAATTTCTCAGTCACACTAGTCACAGCTTAAGTGCTGGAAAGCTAGTGATAGTACAGGAAACACTGCAAACAATACAGAACATTTCCTATCATCATAGAAAGTTCTATTGGACAACACTGAGGGGGGGTTTCCTGAGGTCTTACCTGAAACCTGAAGGAAAAATGGGAATACCACCAATAAGACCAAAAGGTCTTAACAGGGAAAAAAAACCAACATTCCAAACACAAAGAACATTGCATTTAAATGCCCATAAGTAAGAGAATTAAGGAGGCTTTCAGAGAAATTAAAGTCCTACATTTCGGGTAGCTGTCCTCTCCGTCATGATTTCATTATTCTGGAGTGGGTCGCTTCAGGTGCTAGGTAAGTCTCATAAATAGCCGGAGGGAGAGGGAAACCATAAGGTATGTTACAATAATCCAGGTGACGTGATGGTGATCTGACTGTGGAGTAGCCATGGAAATAGAGAAGAACAGACTGCTCAGAGAAAAAGAGAGAAAGAAGACTACACATGGCTTACAGCGACTGGATGTGGAAGCCAAGTGAAGAAAGAACAAGAGTCCAGGATGCCCACGGCAACTATGTGAGAGCAACTATGTGTGCCTGCCATTTAATCAGCAAAAGCAACTGAACTCTTTTCCTCTGCTACAGCAAAGAGCGGAAAGAAATTCACTTTATCTTGCTATTTGCCCTACTGAACAAAGTAGCTTTTTCAGCTTTCAGTGTTCCTAGTTCCTGTACGGTATCTTATTTCCCTGGGTCCCTGATGGACCCCTCCAGGCAAGGAAGAAAGGGAAGAAGGGGAGGGAGGCAAGGAGGGAACCTTAACTTGATGGCCTCAAAAACTTAGGGTCCTGAAGAGCCCTGTTTGTCTGGGGCAACAACATAAAGATGTCTAAACCATTTAAGACTGTATGGGTAACACTTAGAGAAATTAGTTGGAGTTTTCAATGGGCTAGGAAAGCATTTGCTCTCCCTTTTAAAATGAGAATATAGACTCTTGCTCTGAAAATTCACTATGCAATAAAGATTCAGAAACCAGTTCTACTCTGACAGGTCACCTGTAGTTCCACCTAATTCCATACCATATCCAAAAATATAACCTGCTTTTCATAATGAAGATTACAGAAACGACTATATTTCATTCAACAAATGATACTGAATATACACTATGTGTCAAACTGTGGCCATAACAGAGATGAATAGGGTGGTCTTTTCCGAAGAGGCAATGAGGAAATTCCGCCAGGCTTCAGCCATTTGTGAGAATGCTCTAGGCAGCAGGGTTTCCAGCAGTGACTGCAGGAAGACAGGCTGCTTCTGAGCATTACACTGGCATCTCTGCAACATACTGAAGTCTTTATAGAATACATAATACGAAGAATGGGACTGACTTCAAAGTAATCTTGAAAGGAAAATGAAAGTACAGGTGAAACAAGATCGGCCATACGCTGATAATTTTTGAAGCTGGGCAAAGTACACCAGGGTACACAATATTATTCTCCCTACTTTTTAAGATTTTCCCAAACCAAGTTTTTTAAAAAATTTAAATCCCTTCAATAAAGAGAAAACCAGCAGATAAAAATCTCATACATTAAAAAAAAAATGTTCTGAAGTGGACCACAGGGACTAGATCAGGACAGCCAACTGAGAACACGAGCCTATCTCCCAACGTGCTCAAATTCCAGAAATGACAGAAGTTATTTAAAGAATACATGCATAACCTTTCCAGGGGGTGGCGGGGACTTCTAAAAGTGGATGGCCATCAGAAAAACAGACATTTTAGGGGACAAAAAAAAAAACACACGGAAAGGAGAGGATAGGGTTAGTGGGCAAAATCACATCCAAACACCTTCCGGAGGGAAGGGTGCCATGGAGGTGGATGCGGTTCTTTGAGTGCTCCAAACTCTGACACAAGGAAAAGGAAGGAACCCTTGGATTTCCCGGCCTCCAGCCAGGCAATGAGTCTTCTCCCACAATCAGTATTCACAGATTGGCAATGAGCAATTCTGAAATTTACAAAGATGATAAAATCAATCTTTAAGAAACTAACACCAAATAAGAGATTTAAGGGGAAAAAATAAGTGGGACAAACAGGAAAAAAATTTCTAAAAATGAATATAATTGACATTCTTACAACTTCAAAAGATGCAGCATTCATAAAAACCAGACCAAGTATTTTTGCACTTACTGCTCTTGCAGTGGATAAAAAGACAGATAAACCCATTTCTAAATGCCCTGACAAGCTGCCAGAGGAAAGGAGGAAGACTTAATATAGACAAAGGGGTCAAATAAGTCTCCCCTGAGAAGATAATGTTTGAGTTAAAAGGCAATGGAGCTGGGGGGTGGGGGGAGGATCCTGAATGACAAATGCCTCCAGCAAGCCAAAATATGACCAGGCAAGGAGCACAGAGCAAGTGCAAAGGGCTTAGTGTTATGATGGGGGAACACACCTTCAAGGAACCAAAAGGAGGCTCAAGCATATCAGGAAGGACAGAGAATACAGGCAAGGTAGATCACACTGGGCCTTTCAGGCCCTGGTAAGAAATTTACAGTTTATTCTAAGTAAAAAGAGACGTCATTAGAATGGGTTTTATCAAGAAACTCATTATGTGATTTACATTTTAAAAAGATCCCATCCAGGGCTGTGTGGCCACAGGGTGGAAGAGATTCAAAGCAAGCCAGGATGGAAAGAAGTGTGGGAGTGTGAACTAAGGATAGCAAGTTGCCTAACAGTACATGTACTCTGATTTTATGCTTTAAAATATATATATACGGGTGCCTGGGTGGCTCAGTCGGTTAAGCGGCTGGCTTCGGCTCAGGTCATGATCCCAGGGTCCTGGGATCAAGCCCCGCATCGGGCTCCCTGCTCAGCAGAGAGCCTGCTTCTCCCTTTCCCTCTGCCTGCTGCTCTGCCTACTTGTGCTCTCTCTCTCTCTGTCAAATAAATAAATTTAAAAAATAAAATATATATATAACATGTAATTCTATA
The DNA here is from genome assembly GCF_037043125.1 of Eumetopias jubatus. NCBI lineage: Eukaryota > Metazoa > Chordata > Mammalia > Carnivora > Otariidae > Eumetopias > Eumetopias jubatus. The sequence goes on along the minus strand of NW_028274809.1, from coordinate 179,762,664 downwards.
TTTTTTTCCAGTAAAAATGTATTAATGTACTACTAATACAGTAAAAATTTAATAGTGTGAACTGAGGAACGTGTTTGTTAAAGATGATCCTGATTGAATAATCACTTGCAACTGAAAACTCTTAAAAGAATATTTGTAAACACTACAGACATATTTTACAATTAAGCAGGTAATTAACTCAAGAAAGAAAAGCAAAATAACCTATCCTCCTTTCAGCGACTGTGAAGCTGGGGAGATTCCGGTCCAGATGTCACTGTCCTCCTACCCTTTGACCTTTCCCCAAAGCATCTCAATAAAATGGTTTGATTCCCCCAAAACAACAAAACCCAACCTCAAATGTTTTTGTTAAACTATAGTTCAAAGGGACAGCACTGTAATCAGATACTGCCGAGAATATAGGTGAGATAGATCCTAACACTTAAAACAGTACTTAGCCTTTATAGATTCTAAAATATTTATGAATGAAATGATGGCATGTATGATAGGTTTCAAAATAATCCATGGGTATAGATAAAATAAGATCAGTCATGAGTTGGTAATTGTTAAAGCTAGGAGATGGGTACCTGGGGGTTCATATACCATTCCCTCCTTTTGTAAATGTGTCAAATTTTCCATAATAAAGTTTTATATTCAATCTCTTTAAGGGACTAGGGGCGGGGATATTAAAACAGTTAAAGCGGTACCTGGGTGGCTCAGTCGTTAAGCGTCTGCTTTCGGCTCAGGTCATGATCCCGGGGTCCTGGGATGGAGCCCCGTATCGGGCTCCCTGCTCCTCCCTCTCCCGCTCCCCCTGCCTGCCTGTGTTCCCTCTCTCGCTGTGTCTCTCTCTGTCAAATAAATAAATAAAATCTTAAAAAAAAAAAAGTTAAAGATAGCTCATTTTCATTTTTTAAATATAATTTCTAATATGAACTACCCATCCATAAACATTTATAGTTCCTAGTGTAAAAACAAAAATCTGTGCATCACTCATGTTGAGAAACAGGTATATAGAAACCAAGGTAAATTACACGAGCAAATGACTGAGAATCAAATAAGAATGATGAAAGCTCTGTATATGAACTCTGGAACAATTCAGCCTATTACAGGGGGTACAAGTAATTATAGGGGCACGTTGACGGGACTCTGTGTATTCTCAAAACGCAGGGGGTAGGAAGGGGGTAGTCAAAATAGCATAAGCTTTCAAACATTTCCCTATCACATTTTCTCAAAGGAAAGATCAGATCAACGCACTGAATAGAGGATTCCATTACTTGAGGAAGGAAGAAATTTGGGTATGAGATAAACTATTAGTCAAAATGCCTTCCTTATCCAACTATGAAAACGTTTAACACGAAAGATGTAACAGAAAGAATTAAGAACCTATTATGCGCTAGATACTTTCGGTGTCATAATTTCACTTAATTTTCACAATGACCATAGAAAGTGAACATCTTTCATACTCTTATAACTCAGGAAACTAGGCTCCAACTCATCCTGCTGGAAGACTCACAGTAACTGTCAAAACAATTCAATTCCAAAGTCCAGCTTTCTTTTCAGCACAGCCCATGATCCTTTCCCCTATAATCCAGGCTAGGTGCTCCACGGTTACTAAGCCCTGGATGCTTCACTCATGCAACCCATCATTTAATATAACATTTCAGCAGAATGGTTTGCAACCTCCAAGGTTGATCTGAACCTAAGTTTAGTGGGAGGCAAGAATGCATTTGCAATGTTCTTTGAACTGTTATATCAAGCTATTTCAAGATAGACATTCCTCACTGAGAGTCATTGTGGTTTCCTGCTTTCACAGTGCTTGGAAGGAACCAGAGCTCAACCCACCGGCTCTCTACCACCTCCTCAAAGTGCCCTCAGAGGACCCCTTCTTGGCCACCCATCACAATTATGCATTCCTCTTACAGATGTGCCAAAACTATAACCAGGAATCAGAGACACCATCAACTGCCAGATCAACCTGGAGCTCTATGCCTATGTCTACCTGCCCATGTCTTACTGCTCTGACCCCAATGGTGTGACTTTGAAGAACTTTGCCAAATATTTTCTTCACCAACCTCAATAGAGGGAACATGCTCAACAAGGTGGCCAAATCCCAAATTCTTCAGGATATCAAGAAACCAAACCATAGTTAACTGGGAGAGCTGTCTAAATGCAATGGAGTGTGCAAATGTTACGCATGAAAAAAAGCATAAATCTGTCACTACTGGAACTGCACCAACTGGTCACTGACAAAAATGACCCCTATTAATGTGACTTCATTGACATTCATTACTTGAATGAGCAGGTGAAATCCATCAAAGAATGGGGACCCTGGAATCTGGTATGGCAGAGTATCGCTTTGGTAAGTGTATCCTGGGAGACAGGACAATAAGAGCTAAGCCTTAGGCTGGCTTCTGATAGCCATGGGGCTGACTTCCTTGGTCACCAAGGCCAGGCATGCATGCAGGGGTGACCTTTACCTTTTCTCTAAATTGTACCAAAACATCCACTTAAAGTTATTTCATTTGTACTAGTCCTTCAAATAAAATTTGGTATGCCCTCCAAAAACGTTAGGTCATTCTGTCACCCCAAAAGTTAAATTACTCTTCAAACTAAATTTCTCTCACCTTCTAGGATTAAAAGAGGTTTCCAGATTTCTCTCCCTTCTGAATAAAACTCGGATCTTTATTACGTTATAATTTTATCCAATATAATTTCCATTTATATTGTGTAAGTAAATACAACTTCCTCTAAGAAAATCTTCCATGGCCTACCCCAATCATCCAGAATTATTATTCCTTCAGTGCATCTCGGTCACATTTCCATAACAGATTCTGCCGCAGTGTAAGTGTTGTTGTGTAGGCTCCTTTCTCCCTGCAAAAGATGGTGTGCCTCCTAACTGGGATCTTCCCCTGACCTTCCACCAAATCCAGCCCCCATGCTGCTGCCAGAGCAATCCTTCCAAAATGCACTCCTAATAAAAATTATGCAGTATTTTCACATCACTGGCTAGATTCAGTCTAAACCCCTTCAGATCTAAAGGCAGACAAGACCCTTCATGATCGGATCCCATGATGTGGGTCCAGCCTCACCATCCCTCACTCCTCCACCTCTTACTTTACACCCCTAGGCCATAATGAACTGGTTGTACTTCCTTGAACAGACTATATTCTCATGCCACATCAGTTTGCATTTGCTGTTCCACGAAAAGACCTTTCCCACTTGCCCCCTGGGAAATTGCTCCTCCTCCAACAGGACTCCGCCCTCAAATGCTGGCTCCTCTGTGAGACCCCCTCTAACTACTGCAGTGAGAGGGTGGCGAAAGCCCCTTCTATGCTCCTATGACATCACCACACTCAAAAGTACATGACTTCACTTTGCAATACCACCATCTCAATATATTGACCTTCACAGTTTGCCAGCCTCTCATAACCCCTGATACCCCAATCCAGATAAAAAGTGAGTTTGAGAGAAGAAACCATCTTTTCTTCTTTATATCACCCAGTTCAATACCTTGCACAACTGGACACTCAATATTCACTGAGTGAGTGTACCTATCTTCCTTCTGACTTAAAAGTATCACAAGTCATCCAATCAATAGAATTGATGTCTGGTTTAGTTCCTCCAGCATGGGCTCAACCACCTGAAGGTTTCCCAGGCAGCTGCAGATTTGAAACAATTCTGTCTGCAGATTATTCAACACAACCCCCTGCTGACTGGAGTAACTTCAAGTAGGAATCCCTTCAGACCCCAGAAAGTCTGTTCTTTTTTGTAGTAAAATGAATCTTTGGATGGTTTTCTAAACCACTTTTCATGAACCGGTGAATATTCAAAGGAGAACTAAATTTGAAGCCTGTACAAAAACTTATCCCTAAACAGGTGCCACATGAAACTTCTACCTTTATCAGTCCTTAAATCTACTTCTCTAAATTTTCATAAATTTCTATTTCACAAGGGTAATTATTTTATATACACTGACAGAGGCATACAATAAAATACTTAGTGTAAAAGTTTAAAAAAAAAAAAGAAGAGAATCCAAGGTACATAATAACAATCATCAAATCAAACTGATACTACCAAACATTCATAAAGACATTAATACGTAAAAAGAAAAAATTATTTGTAAGTTGTGGCTGTTTCTGTAGTATCTCAACCCTATTTTGAGCCATGGGTACTTTTCTATGCCTTTGCCACATACTAGGAGACAGGGACAAGAGCAGTCTCCTACTTTCTAAGAGATAAAGCAACCAAACATCATGCCTAATCGGCATTAAACAGTAAGTTTCTCCTTAGATGAGCATAACCATAGGTCAGCAAAATATACAGAAAGTGTAAGGAAAAAGGTAGAGTAGCTAAGTCTTTTTAGGAAGTTAGTGTTAGAATCATCATATTTTGGCAAGAAATAAAGAATTTTAAGAAATGTAAAGTTGAGGGACACCTGGGTGGCTCAGTTGGTTAAGTGTCTGCCTTCGGCTTGGGTCATGATCCCAGAATCCTGGGATTGAGTCCGCACTGGGCTCTTTGCTCAGTGGGGAGCCTCCTTCTCCCTCTGCCTCTGCTGCTCCCCCTGCCTGTGCTCTCTCTCTCTCTGGCATATAAATAAATAAAATCTTAAAAAAAAAAAAATGTAAAGATGAGGGGTTAAGAATATGACGTGGTGAGAGTCACAATCAAGAGTTCAAGAACAAGAATGAAAAAGGCAAGAACTAGTGGTCAAATTACTAAGGTTCGAGCTAAGGCCAAGTGACATAGCAGGTAGCAAGCCCAGTGTGGTTATTCAGATTGGAGCACTCAGAATGAGAAGGACAAGAGGGGCTCCTGGCTGGCTCAGTCAATAGAATGTGTGACTCCTGATCCTGGGGTTGTGGGTTCGAGCCCCATGTTGGGTGCAGAGATTACTAAAAATAAAATCTTTAAAAAAAAAGTATGTGATGGATGAGGAAAACACAAAGGTCATCCTACAAAGGCACATGAGGCAAAAAAGACAAAATACTGTTTGAAATAGATCTGATCTGAATCCAAGATTCAAGCAAGATGGGGTAGAGTCTAAAAGAAGTCTCATGGCAAAAACACAGAAAAAGTGGAAATTGGCCACAGAAAGAGCAATAAGTGCAACTAAGTACAACTAAGGACTGATGACATAACAGTTTCAATAAAAATACACTGAGGCGGAAACCCTAAACATCTCTTTCCAGTCACTATGACCCAAAAAGTGGTTGAGCCAAATTGAAAGGAAGAAAAGACTGAGTAGTTGTGCGGTACATCTGAACTAAATGCACTAAAATCTTCCTAAGTGAACTAGGAAAATAAAATCTGTTGTAACCAGGTTTGCTCAATTTCAATGGACATTACTTGTCTTTGCTTCAGTTAACTGTGAACACAAACGTTTTGACAGTATCCCTTGAGTTTCAACTTAGAAAATAAGTTTAGAAGAGTCCATGCAAAAAAAAAAAAAAAAAACGAGCTTAAATAGTCAACTTCACTCATCCATTTAAAAAATATTTATTGCACATCTACTTCATGTCAATGTGTTTCAGGTAGAGACAAGAGCCCTTTCCACAAAGCTTATATTCTAGAGAGAACAGGCAGGAAAGAAAAGTAAATGTGGTAATTCAGACAATGTGAAGTTTTAAGAAGTAAATTCAAAAAGGTAAACAGAAACTATTAACTGAAGAAGAGAGTCCTTTTTACAGTGTGTCAGGATAGGCCTCTCTGAAATATGAATGTTCATTTGAAGACCTCAAGTGAGGCTTTCCAGATGGTGGGGACAGCAAGAATCAGTCAGAAATGAGGTTGGCACTTGAAAGTAAAAGAAGCTGGTGTGGGGGCGCCCAGATGGCTCAGCCGGCTAAGCATCCGACCCTTGATTTCGGCTCTTGTCATGATCTTGGGGTCGTGAGACTGAGCCCTGCAAAAGGTTCCGTGCTGGGCATGGAGCCTGCTTGAGATTCTCTCTCTCCCTCTCTCTCTAGGCCCCTCCCCAACCCACCCACACCATCCCTGCTCTCTCCCTCTCTAAAAAAAAAAAAATATATATATATATATATATAAAATAAATTAAAGAAGTTGGTGTGGTGAGAGCCTAATGATGAGGGGAAGATTACGATAAGCGGTGTAAGTAAGCAGGAGTCAGACAGTAAGGCTCTGCAGTTATCCTGCGGGAACGTGTTGAAGAGAGAACAGAAGATGAGGAAATAGAGACTATCAGCAGCTCTTCAAAGTCCTACTGTCTACAGAAGCAAAGACACAGTTCAGTAGCTGAAGGGACACATGACATCAAAGAACAGTTTAGGATGGAAACACTACAACACGTTGGAGTGCTGATGTTAAAGATCCCACAGAGAGAAACAAAGTGATGACCCAGGAGAGACACACTAACTCTAGGAGCAGTACTTTCAGAAGATGAGAGGAAATGGAATCCGGGGCATAAGTATAGGAATTGGATTTTGCCAGGAATAGAGATGCTTTATCCATTTTAATATAAGAAAAGTAGCAGACTGGGTATAAATATAGGTAGGCTGGTGACTTTAGTGGAAGAAAGAAAAGGAAACTGCCCTGTGGTGGCTTTCAGTTTCTCAAATAAAGACAAGGTCTAAAAGAATGAGGTAGGTACAGAGGGAGGAAAGGGGGGGTTACATTGGAGATTTAAGGAAAAGAAAAGGTCTGAAATGCTGCTTTTCAGGAATGGACATATTAGGGAATTGTAGGAATGCTGGCAATATTGAGTGTGCATTTGAAATTGAGATTATATGCTTACAGTGAGACCAGTCAGCAAGGTTATTTCCATTTTTCTCCAGCCATGTTCAACTCTGAGGTACAACAAACAAGTTGGCCAAGTTGGGTTTCACAGGTGTCAAATTTTGCCACATGAGTAAAACAAAATACAGGGGCAAGGAAACTAAAAGATGTTTGCAGTGGAGTGACTATAAGGTGGACCAATAAATCTAAATTGAGAAGAGGGAAGAGGACATGCATACTTCACAAAGCATGTCTTATACCCTTGAGTGGTCTGTAAACTCAATGGCAAAACCATGAGTTCAATACTATATCTCACCAGAAAGCACTACAGTGTAAGCCTCCGCTGATTCCCATATTCCAGAACCCCAAATGACACAAACTTATCAGATGTACAAAACATTTTTTTTAAACCAGCTTTCTAAAGATCTTGAAAGAAAAATAAATCTACAGTTGAAATGTCTTAGTTCTAAAGAGCAGGTGATTGGGTTCCCATATTTCCATATAAACAAAGATAAACTGCTGGACATTAATCAAAGGAAAACCATGACAAAATAAATTAAACTTAAACACAATTAATTCACTTCATATGAGAAAATAAAGCCTAATAATTACTGCAGGGAATCCCATCTCAGAACAACCACCCCTGTCCCACAGAAAAAATTTTACTGCATTTCAGGGCCTTGCTCAGCAAATGCTAGCTAGTCAAGTGAACTGGAACTTTTACACTACTATCTATAGCCTATCACATTAAAAGAACTCTAGAAGCCATCTGACCATCTACTAAAATACTCAGTGTGTATAAATTACTTAAAAGTCATTCATTTTCCCTACTTTATGTTTCTTTACAAATTTAAATAATGCCAGAAAAACCTAGAGAAACAAAGCGTATTTTAAGTAGGTTAAATGAATATAAAAATTTCAATATCATTTATACCTACAGATTTCCAACTATCCTTTACCTATGGCCAAATAAATGGTTTAGTCAGGTCAGTTCAGTGAAATACAGAAAAACTGGGTCCAGGAAGCATGTTAAGGAAGAAAAAAAAGATAAAAGGCTGTGTTCCTACTCAAGGCACCACACAGAACAAACCATTAGCAAAGAATTAAAATAGCTATGTTATCTGTAACATGAGAATACTAGATACTACTAAAGTTTTCTTTCTGCTCCAAAAATTCTATTCCTAACCTAGTGCTTTGGACTTCTTTCAAAGGCCTTTTTGAAAGACAGTGCTAAAAGACGTAATCTTTGAATTCATAAGACTATTACATAGTCTTCTTTCTTTGGATCACAATTAACAGAAAAGCCTGGCGGGGGGCTACAAAGACGAATATTTTTAAATCAGAAAAAAACTAGGCCAACTAAGCTAATTACTGGTGATCCTCTCTGTCGCATGCAACTCTGTGTTTCACACTCACTATTCTCACACCCTTCTCCTTCATCTCCTCTCCCTCTGAACCTCAGACCTATATCCCCCTGGAGAACTCTGAGGCTACTGAAACCAAACACAACTTACTTTGGAAAACAGGAGTTAACAGTTTGTCAATTCAGGTCAAAGGTTCTTTCTTACCTTTATATCCTCATCACCAAATTTAGTGTCTAGTATATGCAGACACCTAACTTTACTCCTCTATATGACTTATTAGACCAGTGATTCTCACCAGTGATTACTTTTTAGAAATGTGAAATTTCAGGTCCCACCCAGACCTACTGAACCAGAAATGCTGAGAGGGGAACCCAGCACTCTGCTTTAAAAAGCCCTCCAGTTAAGATTCTGATACACACTCAAGTTTGAGAACCACTGTATTAACATGACAGGAAATCATCTCATTACCCCCAGTGGCAAACAAACCAAAAAAAAAAAAAAAATGCTGATTTCTCTCAGCTGCTACCACTTACAAATGCTGGGGCCCACATGATACACAAGATGAACTTTAGAGTCAAATAACTGAGTTTAACTTATGGTTGTTGGATTTAACAGCTCTGTGACATTATAGCTAAAGTTCCCTCATCTGTAAAGTAGAAATAGTATCACATACCTCCATGAATGAGAGCTCACTTATAGAAAGACGCCTGGCACACAGAAGACCTTTAATGAATTTAACATCTTTTTCCTTTTTTTCCTACTACCTGTACCAGGTTCCCTGATACTTCATACAGGCAATGCTCCTCAAGAACAGCACTCTGGCACTCCTCTGAGAATGCCTTCTACACAGAAAAACTCTCTAATGAAGTTTTTCTTATGGAAAATACTCTAGGAGGGAAATGAAGTACTGAGTCCTACAGAACAGCCATTCCAAAAAGGTAGTCCAAAAGCCAGTAGGAAAAGCAAGTCATATAAAAGTGTGCACTTTCATAACTTAAAAAGCATAAAACAGAACATAGGCAACTTTCTCTTAAGTGGTCAAAATAAAGCACTTGTCGTAACTGGACAAAATGTGACACTTGGGCGGAGAGGGTGTTAACATTAGAAAATGCAAGAGAACTGGAATACATGGCCCATATTAAAGTGGTCCGGGCATTCAAAGTTCAATTCCCTAGATTGTCTAGGGCAACCTAGACAACTTCTTTGTCCCAATGTTGTCACGATTATATGTTCTGATATGGGGTCACCAGGAGAACAATATTAGCACTGCCATGAATGAGACCTAAAATGTGGAGAATGTATTTCTTTTTATTTCTTTTTTATTTTTTTAAAAGATTTTATTTATTTATTCATGAGAGACACACAGAGAGAGAGAGGCAGAGGGAGAAGCAGGCTCCCCAAGGAGCAGGGAGCCTGATGCGGAACTCGATCCCAGGACCCCGGGATCATGACCTGAGCCGAAGGCAGATGCCTAACCATCTGAGCCACCCAGGCGCCCTACTTTTTTTTTTTTAAGTTTGGAATTTTGAGGGGATTTTACCATAAACAATTCCCAACTGTGGTTCCTCAGTCCCTCCAAATCTAACATTAAGTCTCATATTGAAATACGTGACCCCCTTGACTAACTAGTCCTTTTCATAGGAATGAAAGCAGATCAGTGCATGTGATACGACATTACACTCGTGTATTTCTTGCAGTCCCCAGGCTGGAAGCATTAGTTCAACTGGCACTTTCAGCTTTAATTCTTACTGCTCTCGCTGACATCTATGATGGGACAGCCCTCTGCTTTTGCTATTCTGTTAGAGTAGCCAACAATTCAATCTGTAGGACTCAAGCTTAATTTAAGCGTTCCGTGCCTTTCAAGGGGACCTTTTTTCAGAGAACTCGGAAAAGGAAAGCCAGCCGTAAGTTGAAGGGCACCATGCTGGGAGTAGTAAAACCACAAACTTCGTGCCTCGCCCTCCGGGAGCTTGAATTCCAGCACCCGATCCTTAACGCACCAACCCAACAACTTCTATCCACGATACACACTAATGCGAGGGTTACTCAACTTTTAACAGTCAACACTGTCCCCTCCACTGAGCGCAGTCGGACACACTGCCCCCCCCCTCCCCGGAACTCCAAAGCGAAAGAGGCCTCCCCTTTGGCCACCTTTACTGCCTCCTCTAGCACCACCGACAAGTGTCCACAGAGGGTCCCAAGCAAGGCTGGGACCCGACGGCTGCTCCGGTCTCCGCGTCCCACGACTCTTAGGAGTCGCTGCCGGGTGCCCCGCTCCCCCGCACCCCCTCGACCTCCTTCGGTCCCGCTCCTCACTCGGAACCCGTCCGTCCCCGCCGGGCGGCCCGCCGGTCCCACCGCCTCTTCCCCAGACAAACCCGGAACCGGGTGCCGGCCCCCGCCCAGGGGCGGTCTCAGGCCCAGCCGGGCCGCGCGGACTCCCCGGCTCCCGCCCAGCCGCCCCGAGACTCGCGCCCGGATGCAGGCGGGGAGGCGCCAGGGGGCCTGGCCCAGGCGCCCACCTCCCCCGGCCAGGGCAGGACAGGACTCACCTTCGTACTGCAGGTCCACCAAGACCAGCAGGAAGGGGAACACCGAGCCCAGCCGGCTGGTCACAGAGCCGGGGGCCACCATGTCCGAGGGCGCGGGCGGCGAGAGGGAGAGAAGGTGCGGGGCCCACCAGCCCCGCCGGCGCTAAGGCTGCAGCTGCGCCCGCCCGCCGTCGGCTCTCGCTCAGGCCTAAGCGGCAGCTGGCGCCCAACGAAGGAAGGCAGCGGTGGGCGGGGCCCGGGCGACGCTACGCCCCGAGCGCAGCCGCCGCCCAATCGCCTTCTTCCCGGCCGCTCTCCTACTGGGCTCGCCGGGGTCGTGGTTCGCGTTGATAGGCTGCGGGGGCCGCCGCCCCGCCCCATCTCTGATAGGGTAACGTGGAGGCACGGGACGAGGCTGCGTCCGCTGGTCGTGGAGCTGTCAGGGAGCTCCAAACGGCCGTGGCCGGTCGGAGGGAGGAGGCCCCGGGGCGTCTGTGCGGTGGCCGCCGAGTCCGCATGCGCAGGCCGCGGATGCCTTTTCGGGTTGCTCCCGGAGCTGTAGGTTAGCGAGGAGGAGGTTTTCCGTGTGCTGTTTAGAGAGGCAGGTGAAGCCGCCGCGTCCGCGAATAAAGGGCCAAGCGTCGTCCCAGGAAGCCCGAGCGCCTGGAGTGGAGGTCTCGGAATGGACCGGTGAACAGCACGCTTCACAGAGCCTGCTACCGCCAAGCCGAGCGTCTCGGAAGGAGTACAGCCTCCACTGAAGAGTGCCCGAGAAACGGTCAGAAGCCGGAGCTCAGTAGAGTAGGAGGAACTGATGGAGGTTGAAGCATTTCAGGGACAGCCGAGAAGGATCTTAGTGACCTGAGGCCCGGGAGAATGGCTTGGAAGCCTGGAACACCCCTCCCCACCCCTGGCCAGCGTGCCCAGGAAAGAGAGCAATTCTGGAAGATTCTGCGAGGAAGAAACCAGGAGGCACAGCAGCTAAGAGAGCAGGGGGCTCTGGGGAGTGTAGCCCACGTCAACGGGGGGTTGGGGGGGCGGCAGGAGAGTCCTGTTAGAACGGATCTTGCATCTTGTAGTCATCAGAGGAAACTCAACAAGAGAGCTAGAAACTTGTACAAGATAAGACTCAAGTTACTCAGTTTAGCGTTAAGTTTGTTCAAGGCCATTTCCTCTGGCGTCCCCGGCACAATCCGAAGTGCACGCTATACACCAGTGATGTTTTAGCTGGAGTAAAAGAGTAATGCTTTTCTGTGTTTGTTGTCAAATGCAAACTTACTAGTTTACCAATAAGTATAAAAATGAGTTAAATGAAACGTTCATGTAATATTTATGATAAATACATGAATCTTTGGGCAGTTGGAATGAATAATTGATTTTTTGCAAACTGCTCTGTGTCCACCCCCCCATGTTCATTGCACCATTACTTAAAATAGCCAAGACATGGAAACAACCTAAGTGTCCATTAATAGATGAATGGATAAAGAAAATGTGGCACGCATGCACAGACATGTGCACACACACAGAGGACTATTATTTAGCCATAAAAAGAAGGAAATCTTGCCATTTGCAACAACATGGCTGGACCTTGTGTGCATTATGCTAAGTGAAATAACTCAGAGAAAGATAAATACTGTATGATCTCACTTATATGTGGAATCTAAAAAAAACTCATGGATACAGAGAAGGAATTGGTGGTTGCCAAAGGGGGGAAGGAGGAATGGATGAGGTGATCAAAAAGTTCAAACAAACATCCAGTTATAAGTCCTGTGGATATAATGTACAACATGGAGACTATAGTTAACAATACTATATTGTATATTTGAAAGTTGCTAAAGGAACCAATTTTTTTTAAGATTTTATATATTTATTTGAGAGACAGCGCACAAGCAGCGCACAATCAATGAAATCATTGATTTCATATAATCAAATCAGAAGAAATAGAGCTCTGTTTTTAAATTTTTTATTGAGATATAACTGAAATATAACATTGTATTAGCTGTAGGTGTACAATGATTTGATATATGTACACATTGCAAAATGATTATAAGTTTAGTTAACACCTATCACCACATAGTTACACTTTTTTTCTCATGATGAGGACTTTTAAGATCCATTCCTTTAGGGGTGCCTGGGTGGTTCAGGTGGTTGGATGTCTGCCTTTGGCTCAGGTCATGACCTCAGGGTCTTACAATGAGCCCCCCATCGGGCTTCTTGCTCAGCCAGGAGCCTGCTTCTCCCGCTTCTCCCTCTCTCGCTGTGTCCCTCTCTGTCAAATAAATCAATAAAATCTTTAAAAAAAAATCTTTTAAAAAATATTTATTTGACAGAGTTAGCAAGAGGAAGAACACAAGCAGGGGGAGTGGGAGAGGGAGAAGCAGGCTTCCTGCCAAGCAGGGAGCCCAATGTGGGGCTCAATCCCAGGACCCCAAGATCAAGACCTGACCCGAAGGCAGACGCCTAAGAACTGAACCACCCAGGTGCCCCTCAAATAAATAAAATCTCTTTTTTAAAAAAAGGAATAAAGTACTGATACATGCTAAAACATGAATGAACTTTGAAGAAGATTATGGTAAATTAAAGAAACTGGTCACAGAATTGTATGCTTCCATTTATGTGAAATAACCAGGATAGGTAAATCTATACAGGCAAGAAGGTATTTGGGGCTGGGAGTAAGGAAGAATAGGGAGTGACTACTAATGTGTATAGGGTTTCTTTTGAGAGTAATGAAAATACTCTTACATTAGGTAGTGGTAATGGTTGCATATATCTATGAATATACTTAAAAACATTTAATTGTACACTTTAAATGGGTAAATTATATCAATTATAACTCAATAGAGTTCTTTTTTTAAAAAACAGTAAAGGGATGGAGAGGCCCATGGGTGGCTCAGTAGGTTAAGTGTCTGACTCTTGATTTCAGCTCAGGTCATGATCTCAAGGTTATGAGATCAAGCACCGCATCAGACTCTATGCTGAGTGTGGAGCCCGCATGGGATTCCCTCTCTCCCTCTGCCCCTCCTACTTCTGCTCACGTGTGTGCACTCTCTCTCTCTCCTAAAAAAAAAAGTAAAGAGATGGAAGAAAATATTTATCATTCAGACACTAATCAAAAGAACACTGGAGTGGATATCTAAAGTAGTTGGGGCACCTGGGTAGCTCAGCCATTAGGCGTCTGTCTTCAGCTCAGGTCATGATCCCAGGGTCCTGGGATGGAGCCCCGCATCGGGCTCCCTGCTCCGTGGGGAGCCTGCTTCTCCCTCTGCCCCTCCTCCTGCTTGTGTTCCCTCTCTCACTGTGTCTCTCTCTGTCAAATAAATAAATAAAATATTAAATAAATAAATAAAGTAGTCAAACCTATAAAACCAAAGTAGAATCGGGATCTCCGGGGGCTTGGGGGAAGAAGAAATGGGGAGCTATTGTTTCAATTTTACATCATGATAAAGTTCTATTGCACAGCAATGTGAATATACTTATCCTACTGAACTGTATGCTTAAAAATGGTTAATGTGGCTAATTTTGCTATGCATTTTTTACCACAATTTTTAAAAATGTACTAAATCTCTGTACAGCTGTGGAAAAACACATTAAAAAAAGAAAGAATGCTAGAATGACTGATTAATATCAAACAAAATAGAATTCAAAGAAAAACAAAATTACCAGGGATAAAGAGGGACATTACATAATAATAAAAGGATCGATTCAATGAGAAGATTATCAATCCTAAATGATACACACCTAACAAAAGGACTTCAAAATACATGAAGCAAAATACTAGCAGATCTGAAAGGCAAAAGAAACAAATTCACAATTTTAGTTGGAGACATCAACATTCCTCTCTCAGTAATAACTAGAATGAGTAGACAGAAAATCAGCAGGGAAAATCAATAGAATTATTCATCAACCAACTGAATATAATCGACATTTATAGAACACTCTACCAAATACACATTCTTTTTAAGTGCACATGGAACATTCACCAGGATAAACCATATCCTACATCATAAAACAAGCCTTAACCAATTTAAAATAATTGCAATTATAAAAGAAATTATATAAAGTATGTTCTCTGACCATGTTACAATGAACCTAGAAATCAATAACAGAAAGGTAAGAGGAAAAATCTCCAAATACTTGGAAACAACACACTTCTAAGTAACCCATGGGTCAAAAGGGAAGTCTTGAGGGAAATTAGAAAATATCAGAACTGAATAAAAATGAAAATACAACATCCCAAAATTTCTGGGGCACAGTCAAAGCACAGAGATTCCAACATACTTCCTGAAACTCCCTACAAGGCAAATCCTGTACAACCCTCTACAAGTAGTGAATACCGTAATAACATAGCCAACGTCTTGTGGTTGCCCAGGCATGGAAAGAAAACTAGAGCTTGAATCCAGAAGTGACAGATGCCATTTACATTTCCATTGGCCATAATTAGTGACATGACTCCACATAACTTCAAAGGCACTAGGGAGTCTGTTGGGGCACCACGATAGTCAATAAGCCCTAACATATCTGTTTCAGTGAGCAAGAACAGTAACAGTTACCAGGTGGCAGGTTTTATACCCAAGATGGTAATGGTGAAGATGGAAAGAAATGGTAGGATTTGGAAAGTATCTTGGAGGCAGAGCCAATAGGACTGCTCATGAATGGGGGTAGAGGGGGAGGACAGAAAATGAGGCCTGATTTAGGAAAAGCAGCCAGCTGGTTTAGGAGCCTAGCAGAGGAAATAGCAAATACAGAGGCTCTGAAATGGAAACAGTCTTAGTGTGTTTTAGGAATAGCATGTTGAAATGTGATAACCTGGTGGGGGGGGGGGTGGCAGCAGAATAACATGACGTCAGGAGGCAGACGGAAGCCAGATCTTATAGTGCCATCTAGGCCACTACAAGAGAGGCTTCCTCTTATTCTGCCGAACAATGCAATTACCAGAGGGTTGTAACAAAGGGCTGACATGATTGGATTTAGGTTTACAAGCGATCACTCTCGCTGCTGTATAAGCAACAGATTATAGAGGGATAAGCAGCGTGCGCAGTTAGGCGGCTCTTGCCGCATTCCAGATGAAGGTGATGGTAGCTTGAAGTATGGCGGTAATAGCAGAGATAGAGATGGAGAGAAGCCAACAAATCTGGCATGTATGGGGGCGGGTACTCGATGGGACGGATGGCAGTAGGACCAGGTGAGTAATCAGGTTACATTCATGTAGTTAATTTCTACTCAATTGCGATACAAAAGTGTCGCCTACAATATTTTTTTTAAAAGGGAGAGTTATATTTTATTTTTTTATCTATTTGACAGAGAGGAGACAGCGAGAAAGGGAACACAAGCAGGGGGAGCGGGAGAGGGAGAGGCAGGCTTCCCGCGGAGCAGGGAGCCCGATGCGGGGCTCGATCCCAGGACCCCAGGATCACGACCTGAGCCGAAGGCAGATGCTTAACGACTGAGCCACCCAGGCGCCCCTGGCCTACAATCTTTTTGATAGGCTCTGGAAAGGCCAACTGGCAAGAAGACACAAAAGGTTCACTCGCTGAACCTCTATTTCAAATTCACAGCAGTGATGTGGAAACTAAAATGAGAAAACAAGCAAACAAAAGGACCTCGCTAGAGTATAAGCCAAGATAAACATTTCCAAGGACTAAAAGTAGGGGGGAAAAAAACCCACAAAGTCACGTGTAAGGAGAAGCCATGGCAATACTAGCCTGTTTTAGATCTAGGAAGGGACCAAAAGTAAGCCCAGAGACAGCCTCCTCATTCTCCCTGGCACTGACTCCATCACCAGCAGCTCTGTTATGACTACTTGTTTACATGGAATTGTAGAAACCCAGAAAAGGGGAATCGAGCCGCTCCTGACTGGCTCTGCAATATCAGCCTGGAACCGATGTTATACAACAGCAGAGAGTGAGCCTAGAAAAAAAGAAAAGTGGAAAAACAAGCAGATAAACAAAACCTTCCCTTTCCACCCAAAATAGAACTGCAAAATAAAAGTTCAAAACATCGAGAACTGTAATGTTAAAGGGATGCCTGGGTGGCTCAGTCAGTTAAGCATCTGCCTTCGGCTCAGGTCATGATCTCAGGGTCCTGGGATCGAGCGCCGCATTGGGCTCCCTGCTCAGTGGGGAGTCTGCTTCTCCCTCTCCCTCTTCCCCTCCGCCCCTGCTAGTGCACCCTCTCTCAAATAAATAAATAAAATCTTAAAGAAAAAAAAAAGAACTGTAGTGCTAAGGACAGGCAACAAATCAACAACTGAACCTGAACTCATTTAAGAGGAAATTAACTTTATAGACTAAGGATGCTTTATAGACATAAGTACAAGAACATCCATACAATACATCCAATATAATACATCCATAAATACAAGAAAGGAAGTACAGAACAAAACAGTCATAAACAAAATGAGAACAGGTGGATGCAAAAATATTGTATTAATTTCCTAGGGCTGCCATAATAAATTGCAACAAAGTGTATGGTTTTAAAGCAACAGAAATTTATTTCCTTATAGTTCTGGAAACCAGAAGTCCAAAATCAAGGCGTTAACAGGGCCGTACTCCCTCTGAAGCCTCTAGAAAAGAATCCTTCCTTGCTTTTCCCTCCTTTCTGGTGGCCCATAGCAATCCTTGGCATTCCTTAGCCCATAGTACCTCACCCTAATCTCTGCTTCCATCTTTGTGTGGCATTCTTCTATATGTCCTCTCCTCTTCATAACCAATTACATCTGCAAAGACCCATTTCCAAATAAAGTCATACTCTGAGGTTCTGAGCAGACTTGAATTTTGGGCTGAGGGGAATTATTTAACCCATCACAACAATTAATAAATACTCTTAGAAATAAAAAAAAAAAAAAGATTAGCCCCTGAAATTTGAAAAAAAAAAAAAACTACCTAATACACACACACACACACACACACACACACACACACACACAGAACTACTACTAGATGGAATAAACTCTGGAACACAAAGTGAGAGATTTAATGATTAGGAGACATTTTAAAACATCACCATCAGAAACTCTTAGACCAAGCACACACAAAAATCTTAGTAAGGATTGGAAACTCCTAGAAAATCTTAGTAAATGCGAGCAAAAATTTAACGAGCTTTATCTAATACTTTATCTAACAAAGAGAGAGAGATGATACTCTGCCTACCAAATAGGACTTTTTTTTTTTCAAATATGGAATAGTTTTAAAAATCTACCAAATCCTAGTTCACAAAGAAAGTTTTACAAATTCCTAAGAATTGTTATCATATATTTCATGTTCTTTGACTTAGTGCAGTTAAATTGAAAGTCCACAATAAACAGATTTTTCCAAGTCATGTGCTTAGGAACAATAACAACAAAAATTGTCTCTAAATTAGTCATGGTAAAGACAAAATCATCACAAAAGTTCCAAATTACCCAAAACAAGATGATAATGAAAATGCTACATTATCATAATTTGTGGAATGCTGCTAAAGTGAAATGAATGATGCATTCAGCTCAGGATGCTAGAAACACTATTAAGACAGAAATAAAGAAGCAAAAGGGAAAAAGTAATGAAAAAATGAGCAGAAATTACTGTATTGGGACTGGCAAAGAAATATGAGAGATCTAGACCAAAAAGCTCAATATTGATAGAAGTTACAAAACAGACAAAAATAGAGCAAGCTTAAAAAAAAGAAACAAAACAAGAAAAGACATACTAGAATTTAAAAGGAGCACACATTGGGGTGCCTGGGTGGCTCAGTCAGCTGAGTGGCTGACTCTTGACTTTGGCTCAGGTTATGATCTCAGGGTCCTGAGATCAAGCCCATGGGAGGCTCCATGCTGGGCATGGAGTCTACTTGAGATTCTCTCTCTCCCTCTGCCCCTCCCCCACCCCTGCTCTAACTCTCTCTAAAAAAAAAATTAATTGAATTTAAAAATAAAAGCACATAACTACAAATATGGTGGAGATGTTTTAATTTATAAGATAAAACACTTAATGTCTTTATGCCAACAAATTTGAAAGTAGAGATGAAAAGAAAAATAGAATGCCTGAGTAAGCTAATAGCTATTAAAGAAAGTAAATTAGTAATTATGTGTCTCTTCCTAAAAAAAGCCACTGGCCCCCACAGATTTGTAATCCCTGCTTTATACAAAGTATTTCAGAGTATTTTTTAAAAGAGGAATATCTCTGACTCATTTTAAGAGGCTTGATGCTAAAATTGGAAAGAAAAAAAAATCATCAATTATAGCAGTCTTAAATGGGATATTTCCAAATCAAATTCATGCAGCTAAAAATGAAAGGTAACTACGAAGATTGGATCCAGGGACACAGGATAGATCAACATCAGAACATCTTTCAGTGAAATACATCAAGTTAACAGGTGGAGGGACACCTGGGTGGCTCGGTCGGTTGGGCGTCTGCCTTTGGCTGGGGTCATGATCTCGGGGTCCTGGGATCGAGTCCTGCATCGGGCTTTTTGCTCGGTGGGGAGGCCTGCTTCTTCCTCTGCCCCTCCCCCCCGCTCATGCTCTCTCTCTCTCTTTGATAAATAAATAAAATCTTAAAAAAAAAGTTAACAGGTGGATGAAAAATCATTCTAATATAATCAATCCTTAAATAAAATACAGCCATCGTTCATGTTTAAAAGAAAAAATAATCTCAGCAAAATATGGAAGCAAACTGCTTTAACTTGGTAACTGATATTTATCAAAACTCCTACTTTGAAGATGGTAGTGTCCTGTCAGTATCTCCTTTCCCTCTTGGAAATCACCCAAAGCCACCACCATCACTGCAGCAAATAAGAAACAGAAAAGCTAATTACATCCGTAGCAAAATGTAGGAGAATGTTGAATCTCCAACTCTCATCTCAATAAGTGGGAGTAATGCCAAACAGCAGAGGAATCAGAGAGAGGATGCCTGCTTTAGAATGCACATCTAAAAAAAAAAAAAAAAACGCGGCAAGAGACTTCTTCAAGGTCAGAGGCATTTCCTAAAGCACAGAACCCAAATATCTTGTCCACAACAAGAAAAATGAGATGCATTCGTTGGTGACAGAAGCACTTAGGACACCCTTCGGTTCCAAGAAGCAAAAGATATGGGCCTGAAACATGACTCACTTATTTGTTGATTCTCATTTCCCGGAAGCAATTTATCGCCATGGCAGAGGGAGAGAAGAGAAACTTCACACGATGAACAGCTTTACAGTTACACGTCTCCCTTTGCACGGGAGAAGTAAAACCTGGACTAATTGGATCATAAGAAACATGATGACCAAGTATGGAACACACACTATACAAACTTCCTACAAAAACAATTTTAGGAAAACTTCACCTCATTCAAAGATATGTAATCAAAAAGGACAGAATCAAGTGCCCCAATAAGAACATGAAACAGTGTGCAACATCATTTATCATCAAAGAAATGCAAATTGAAACCTGAAAGAGGTACCACTAGTACACTACACGTTACATTAGAATGAAAAACAATCCATAATCCCAAGGGTCGCAAGCATTTGGAGCAGCTGTTAACTCTCACGCTCGCTGGTGACCATGAGAGGGTACAAACGATTTTGGAAAACTGTTTGTTAATGTGTTACAAAGTTAAGTCTATGTGTGCTCAATGACCTAGCAACGCCCCTCCCAGGTATTGGTATTAGAGAAATGAAAACATATGTCCATAAAAAGCCTCATACAATAATGTTCTTAGCGGCTTTATTCATAATAGCCACATACTGAAAATGTCTCAACAGGAGAATGGATTAAAAAAAAAAAAACTATGATAAACTCATTCATATAATGATTTTAAAAATGCAAACACAAAGGACTATGTACTGTAACAACAATGTGAAGATACTTAATAATACTGAACTGTACACTTAAAAATGATTAAAATGATAAATTTTCATTATGTATATTTTACCACAATTAAAAATAATAACACAAAAGACTATTTACTGGATAATTCCATTTATATGAAGAAATTCAAGCAGAAACAACACTAATCTAGAGTGATAGAGGTCTGAACGGAAATTATCTCTGGGTAGGGGGTATTATCTGTTAAGAATATATGGGATCCTATATACTGGAAATGTTACGTATTTTGCTCTGGTGATGGACCACAGATCATTACGTATTTAGATGTTGCATGTATTGTGTGATTATAGACAGTGTATACTCAGTATCTAGCTTTTTCCTATAAATATACAATATACTAAAAGAACATAGTAGAGATAAAGAGCCTAGGAAGGAAATGGAGAAATAGCAATGAGAGTTGAAAGCTGACAAAACTCAGGAAAAATGTGGAAGAAAAAAAAAGAAGTCATTACAGCAGTGTGGGTCAAACTGGAAGGAGAATCATGCTGAAAACCTAGAAAGACTGGGGCACCTGGGGTACCTGGGTGGCTCAATCAGTTAAGCATCTGCCTTCAGCTCAGGTCATGATCCCAGCGGTCCTGGGATGGAGTCCCGCATGGGTTTCCTTGCTCAGTGGGGAGCCTGCTTCTCCCTCTCCCACTCACCCTGCTTATGTTCCTTCTCTCGCTGTGTCTCTCTCTGTCAAATAAATAAATAAAATCTTAAAAAAAAACAAACCACCTAGAATAGGAATGAGAAAAGAAAGCGAAATGAAATTAAATAAAATGTTTTTAAAAATTAGAATATGAGTTGTGGCTACATGGGTATGTTCGTTTTGTGATAATTCAATGAGCTATGCATTTATGATTTGTGCAGTTATCGTAGGTATATTTTAACTCAACAAAAATGTTTATTAAAATAAGAATTGGCAGAAAAAAATATGGAGGTGAAAGACAGGCAAGCAATATCCAATTATACACACAGTTCTGAGTTCCAAACGCAGAAAATGGAAATACAGAAAGAGAACACATATATCAATCAATACATAAAACAATTCTCTAAGATTAAAAGAGGACTTGAATCTGTACCTTTTTAAAAGATTGTATTTATTAATGTACTGGGGGGTGGCAGAGGGAGAAGCGGACTCCCCACTGAGCAGAGAGCCCAAGGTGGGGCTCAATCCCAGGACTCCGGGATCATGACCTGAGCCGAAGGCAGATGCTTAACCAACTGAGCTACCCAGGTGCCCCCTCGAATCTGTACCTTAAAAGAACACACTTTGTACCAGGAAAAATAGTCTCAGAACTGTCACTCTTGAGACCTATCCAGGTAAAAGTGACGAATTCTAAGGAAAAAGAAGTAATACTATGGACAGCCAGACAGAAAGTTCAAGTCATTTATAAGAGAAAATTTGGACCGGGTCAGTCATTGCTAAGCATTCAATGCTATAAGGCATTTGAGCCAAACTTATTTAAGAATAAAGGCCACAGATCAGCCATTTTTACCATGCCGAGAACACCAGAATATTGTTCCTATGAGTCATTCTGGAAGAAATTTTTTTCTGGACTCACATATTATATTTGCCTCCAAGAAAAATAATCTCATGAAGCTTCACGTCTTATTAGATCCTCTTTCCCCTTTGATGATCCCCTTTGTCACAATCCTAAATCTCTAGTCCTTCACACTTCTAGAAATCCTAAATTTCTAGTCCTAAATGGCTAGATTCATCACTGTCAGGAACCCCATTCTGATACCTAGCTAAAATAATTATCGAAACTTCATTTTAAAAAGAAATGTGCTTACACAAATCACTTGTTTTTCCTAACTTTTTACTTTGACATAATTTTACACTTAAATGTTACACAGATACTCTCCCCTTCCTCCATGCAGAGACCCGGATTGAGGGCGACGGTGGGGACTGCAGCACCCATCTTCAGCCACAAGGAGGCAGGACACATCTAAAGTTGCAGAGAGCAGGGAGAAGCTGGGAGTAACTTCATGGAGCCGGTATACAGACCCACACTGCCTCCTTCTGGACTTCCTTTATTATTTTTTAACGTTTTTATTTAAATTCCAGTTAGTTAACATACAGTATACTACTGGTTTCAGGTGTACAATATAGTGATTGAACACTTCCATACAACACCATAAGTTGTTTAACATGCAACACCTTTAAATAAGACAAATTTATACAGGTACCCCGACCCCACCGCCTTTTCAAAAGGTCAAGATATGCCACTTCACTTTTACAAAAGACCAACATTAGTACCTGTTTACTCTAACCAAAAGAAATCAGAAGAGGATTTTCTCTTTTATGAGAAAAAAAGCAAAAATGGCATTCAGCAGGGCACCTGGGGTGGCTCAGTCATTAAGTATCTGCCTTCGGCTCAGGTCATGATCCCAGTGTCCTGAGATCAAGCCCCGGCATCAGCATTGGGCTCCCTGCTCAGCAGGAAGCCTGCTTCTCCCTCTCCCACTCCCCCTGCTTGTGTTCCCTCTCTCGCTGTCTCTCTCTGTGTCAAATAAATAAATAAAATCTTAAAAAAAAATAGCATTCAGCATGTGTTTTGCAGCAGTGAGCACCGTCAGCTCCAAGAGTGATGTCACCAAGTCCCTTCCCCAGGAGCTACACTCAGCATCGCCGCCCCAAGCCACCAGAGTTTTGAAAGGTGTTTCTGAGCATCGGCGCTTTATCTCGGTTTATTCTGTGCATCCATTAGCAAGATGTGTCATAAGGTATCAGAAAAGCCTAAGGAGAGGTAAATTTTGGGGTCTGGGAGTGCTCAAAACATCTTGCATATAAATTAACGTAATCGCTTCTTCGCTTTACATCGTTTCGGCTTACAGAAGATTTTATAGGAATGCCCTATTTTCAGATATTGGGGGGAACCTATATCCTAGTCTAAAGAGTTACAAAGATAGTACAAATTAACCTCATGTACCCTTCATCCAGAGGGCCTGATTTACCACTTTTGGTTTCTCATTCTCTCTCAGATTTTAAGAGCCAATATGCGACTTGGCTCTTTTGCCAAAAGAAAAGCATGTCCCAGAAAGGGGCTGCTTCTTTTGTCTGGGTCCTGTAAGGAGACCACTTGTCAAAGCCACAGCAAACATACAACTGATGGAAAACATAAACAATAGACTTTTCTATCATAAATATGATATTTTGGGGATTGTTTGATACTTCAGCATAATCTGGTGAAAGCCAGCTGATACAATTTCTGGTTGCCAGCCACTCTGGTAGTTCTAGACTGTGTATTGGCTCCTGTAAGTCCTCTTGCCCTTTGGGATACAGACTTGATGTGTGCTTGAGAGAGAGAAGGACTGGCTTCCACAAGGAACAGGGCCAAGGAACAAAACCAGCTTCTGAACCCTGCCTCCCCTTACTATTCCAGGTGAAGGTAAAATTAGAAGGCGGCAGAACAAGAAAGAAGGAAACACCAAGCAACAGCATATATCCCTAAAAGAATGGGAAAATTCCTATGAATGTATTTGGTTTTCTATCCTTTTCTTTCTTTTTTTTTTTTTAAGATTTTATTTATTTATCTATTTAGGGAAAGAACTCAAGCGGGGGGGGGGGGAGCGGGAGGGGGAAAGAATCTCAAGCAGACTCTTCGGGGAGCCCAGAGCCCAACATGGGGTTTGGCGTCGGGCTCAAACTCAAGACCCTGAGATCATGACCAGAGCCAAAACCAAGAGTCAGACACTCAACCAACTCAGCCACCCAGGAGACCCTTCTGTCCTTTTCTAAGCAACAGTGACTGTCCTGTCTTGAGCTGGTTAGGATCCTAGTATCTGAATGAAGGAAGCCGAGACCCCAGAATCTAGACAAAGAATCTATAAGCGAAGAGGACGTACTTCCCTGAGAGACAAAAATCCAAATTATTCAAAGGGATATAAAGGTGCTATCCTTTGTTCTGTGATACCTGCATCTTCAAATCTTGACTCTTCAGTTTAGGGAGAGAGAATGTTTTCAAGAAAAGCATCAGGATACCTTTCCTAAAATAAAGGTCATAGAGCTGGGTGATAAAGGGGAGAGTTGGCGCTGTTCATATTAGACATCTGTTCGTATTAGACATGTTAATCTTCTGCTTGGAATATCTTCCTTTTGGGGAGTTTCCCTCTCCTTTCTGTGCAGTTGTGTTGGGTACTGGACTAGTGACTGTATCTCTATCACAGCCCAGCACCACCATGACCCACGCTAGGTCCATCCCATTCCCTCTCACAGGAATTGGAATCTGGAGTGGAATTCCAAAGGGCTGGAGGAAGAAGGGGCTGGAGAACTCTGGAGCTCACCTGGTTACTGTCTTTCATGAAGCCTAATTGATTTTTCCTTTGGTAATGTAAGCTATCCACTATCCTGCCAGTCACCCCACCCCTTTACGTTAACAGAATCGGTTTCTCTTACTGACAAGCAAAGCAAAGAATCTTAATTAATACAGAAATTGGTGCCAGAAAATTGGCATCCTTGGGGAAATGTGGGGTGTTTGGAATGAGTTATTTGGCTAATAGGAGGCAAAAGAATATGAAGCTCCATTAATATTCACGGGCCCTGTTCTTTCACTAAGGTTGGGGCTCTGGGAGCCTAGTAGTTGTTGCACTGACCAATTTAAATGATGAAGAATGGCGGACAACCAGGCATCATGGTTGTTTTCCACCCAACATATAACTTAAAACAGGAGAAGGAGATCAAATCTCAAAATTTCACCTTTGTGATATTCCAGTTTTTTCTGTGACTTTGACAAACAAACAACAACAACAAAAACCAAAAGCGATTCCTATCGAAAGCTGTAAGACCGAGAATGTACAAACCAAACCCAGAAACTGATTTTGTGAGTTGGGTTCGCAAGTCTTTCTAGGTCCTTCATATGAAGGTTGGCGAAGTGATCAGAAGGCAGTGCATCCTGGCAAATGGAAAAGGCAACATTTAAGAGGATCTGTAAGACTGAATGTAGTACATCTCAAAGATGCACTGGTCCCCAGACCAGTGGCATTGGCATTCCCTGGGAACTTGTTAAAATGCAAATTTTCAGGGTGCCTGGGTGGCTCACTCTGTCCAGTGTCTGCCTTTGGCTCAGGTCATAATCTCAGTGTCCTGGGATTGAGCACTGCACTGGGCTCTCTGCTCAGCAGGGAGTCCGCTTCTCCTTCTCCCTCTGTGATCTCTCTCGCTCTTGCTCAAATAAATGAAAATAAAATCTTAAAAGAAATGCAAATTTTCCAGCTCTACCCCAGACCTACTAAATCAGAAACTCTAGGGGTAGGCACAGTTCTGGGGTTTGGCATTCCTCCAGAGGATGCTGATGAAAGTTTGAGAGGAACTGACATAAAGGAACTGAAGACCTCCAACCATCCTGAAATAACTCCTCACCCTGCTTTCTTTGGCCGAGGACACTTCGCCACCTTTGCATGTGAGAACTAATAATTTCCCTCAGAAGCCACGTCACACTGTTGCTATGGCAACCAGCTACAATTCTCATGGCCTTGGTAGGGGGAGGGGAGGCAATCCCGAATATTGGTACATCAGAGTTAGAAGCCTAGAAGAAGTTGTAGAAATTCGCTAACTTATAGCCCCCCAAATTGGGAGAATGTGGGACTAGACTTTGAGGTTGCTAGATCAGGAGCAGGGTCCCTATAGTCTATCTGGCGGAATGTAGAGATAGGGGCACCTCCCAGAGATTGTGTATTCAGAGTATAACAAGTTGGGGTAAGACTGTCCAATGTGAATGTGCACTGAACCTTGTCCCACAACAAATTATATCCCAAAAGTCAGAAATCCCTTAACAAGTATAAAGGAAGGAATTCAGACACTCGAGGAAGAGGGAATAAAGGATTGGACAGATGATGCTCATGGAGTCCAGGCACCTCCTGACCACATCTTTGATATAAACTTTCATTTTAGTAACGAAAAGTATAGGTTAAGGGGTATCAGTACCGTTTTATGGCAGGAAGGTGAAGCCGCTCTGGATAGTTTAAGCAGTAAGATAACTGCACCCAACTAGACGCTTGCAAAATCACTGAAAGAGACGGGGGCAGCGTGTGGAGGGGGGAAGCACCAGAGCTGTGAAGTTCTGGAGTTTGATCCTCTGATAAGAAGAAAAGCCACCACTGTCTCAACCGCCCCTTGACAGTGCTGAAAGTTGTGATTAGACACGCTTAGGTCAGCGGCTGCCGTTACCTACTGATGCTCGGATCCGCATGGCCTTGTTTGCCAGGAAAAACAGCAGCAGGAAAACAGCTTCTGTCTCACGTCTCTCTTTGATGTCATTCAAGAGTATGTCTAATCGGCAGAAACCAATTTGCT
This sequence comes from Eumetopias jubatus, assembly GCF_037043125.1. Lineage (NCBI taxonomy): Eukaryota > Metazoa > Chordata > Mammalia > Carnivora > Otariidae > Eumetopias > Eumetopias jubatus. The sequence goes on along the minus strand of NW_028274809.1, from coordinate 179,735,931 downwards.
TCCAGAATATGAGCTGGAAAGGAGTTGGGGAAGCATGGTTTTTCACTTCCCAGCCTCAGCAGAGCAGGAAGATACATTCAAGGAAGGGGCATGAAGGGATAGTGAACTCATTCTGTACCCATCTCCCATGAGAAGCAACAGCTCTGTACAAAAAGCCTTCTCTAGACTCAGAATGCTGTGTGCGAGAGCGGTCACTGGGTTGGATTCCCAGATCTCAGGGGCAGCTCAAGATGCATGTGCCCACGTAGAAGCTGCTAACAGAGGTAACCAGAGGTGAACGGAGCTTGGTTATTCTAGCAGACAGCACCGTGGCCAGGGTAATCAGGTTCCAGTAAAAATAGCCTGACTCTCGTGAGTATCCGGTTGTGATAAATGAATCAGGTGGCTCCAAAGTGCGGCATATCCGGAAACCGTAAGTCCTTATTTGATTTTTTTTTTTAAGATTTTATTTATTTATTTATTTAACAAAGAGAGACAGTGAGAGAGGGAACACAAGCAGGGGTAGAGGGAGAAGCAGGCTTCCCACAGAGCGAGGAGCCTGATGCAGGGCTGGATCCCAGGACCCTGGGATCATGACCTGAGCCGAAGGCAGAGGCTTAACGACTGAGTCACACAGGCGCCCCAGTCCTTATTTGATTTCCACCCCACCACAAAGGCCAGGACTGAGCCACCTTCCTCGACAGTTAGGTTTGGGTTTTTGTTTTTGTTTTTAACCTATCTTCCAGATCTGAGTTAGTTCAAGGCAATACATTAATGGTTCAATTGAATTGTAAGTTGAAATTGCCACCAGGCCATTTCACTGCTCAGGCCACCAGGAGCCACCAAAGGGAGGAATGGGTTGCTGTGGTGAGTTCAGAATACGGGCTTGAAATCTCAGAGGCTTTCTCCCTTCAAAAGGCAAACCTAAGTGCTCTCCCCCTTGGGTGTGAGTCAAAGTGACTCACTTCTAACCAGCAAATTTCCTTCTAAGCCCTACTTGTACTGCATCTCACAAATGTTGATAAGTTCCATTTTTATTTAGTTCCAAATTAAATTTTTCTCTTGAGATTTCTTCTTTGAGCCATGTACTATATAGAAGTGTGTTGTTTAATCTCCAAATATCTTGAAATTTTCCAGCTATCTTTCTGCTATTGATTTCCAGTTTAATTCTGTTATCTGAGAACATACTTTGTATGATTTCTATTCTTTTACATTTGTTAAGGTGTGTTTGATGGCCCAGAATGTGGTCTATCTTCCTGAATGTTCCATGTGAGTTTGAGAAGAGCATGTATTCTTCTGTTGTTGGATGGAGCTGAGTTAACCATTGAACAACACGGCTTTGAACTGTGCGGGTCCATTTATACATTGATTTTTTTTTTAAACAACTACAGGACAGTACTATAAATGTATCTTCTCTTATGATTTTCTCTTAATTTTTAAAAATTTTTTTTAAAATATTTTATTTATTTGACAGAGAGAGAGCATAAGCAGGGGGAGGCAGAGGGAGAGGGAGAAGCAGGCTTCCCGCTGAGCAGGGAGCCGGATGCAGGGCTCCATCCCAGGACCCTGGGATCATGACCTGAGCTGAAGGCAGACGCTTAACCAACTGAGCCACCCAGGCGCCCCTAAATAGTTGCGTAAAATTGAATTATTTAATTATCATAGCCACTCCCTGCTGGGCTGTGCTAATTGGTATAAGAAATTTGAAAGGATCAAGAATGTATGATTGCTGCTGTGCCAAGCCAAAGTCAACCAGTTCATTTCTTCCAACTCTGCATATAGGGGGTAATGTACTGACAGTGGGGAATCTGGGATACAAGTAATTCAAATGGTGTATCATCAAATACTGTTAAACATCATCCTACACACACACACACACACACACACACACACACCACACACACCACAACGGGCTACAGAGTATAGACTTTGCAAAGCAATGACCTTTCTACTTCATAATGCCTGAAAATTCTACCGAGAGATCTTTACCCATTCTACTTCAGAGGATTCTTACAGGATCTTGGATTCACTTTCAAATTTAAGCATTTTAATATTCAATAAGTTAAAAAATCTTAGCAAGGCTTTCCTAGGCCTAATGATTTCAAGTAAAAACTAAAGAAAGGCATTCACATAAATCCTTATTAAGCCATTACTGTGTTTGAAGCCTTGTGCTAAATAAAGTATGGTACAAAGTTGATTTGGTCAGGGAGAAGCCCAAGGAAAAGCATTTTAGGTTAACATGTTACCATCCAGCAAAGATTCTGTAGTTAACTCCTTTCTAAGTGAAGAACAATTTTTGCTGCAGCAGACACTAACATTTTGCACTCAATACACTCAATGCACTCAAATTCCTCAATCTAGGTCAATCTCATGGTTGTTATGCATACTTTCTGGATTACTCCTTATTTTAAAATACTGAATTTTGCCCAATTGTCAGACCAAGTGTTCCAATTTTAGGTTAAAAATATAGTCACACTACTCTTGTCCCACGGCATCTCCTCTCCTCCCCGCCACTGTCAAACTTTCTACCAACAAAGAACCGTGCTTTGCGTCCTAAAGTGGACATAACCGAAAGACGCGGAAACCTACGTGGGTTTAATCCTTGCGTGCTTGCATGCAGAGTCCCTAATCCCGTTTTCCACGTCACTCAAACGCAGAGCTGCATCAGAAAGCCTCTTCAACGTTCCTTGAATCTGCAGACTTCTGCGATTAAAATGCATCTCTTCTTGGGAGAGAATTCACATAAAGCACCCATAGTAAATTAGCTAGCTGAGGGCCAGGCCAACCGCAGGGTTGAACTGAATCTTGTTTCTCTTTGAAAAGCCTTCCCGGGGAGAACATCCCACGCCAGCAACAGAGCGCGCCCCGGCACCACGTGTCTGCACCGACAGCGGGATTGGCGGAGCGCATTTTAGCGCTGCGGTCTAGACGCTCACAGTCCCGCCCAGCTGCCAGAGGAGCTGGGACGCGGAGAGGAGACGCCGGAGGGAGATCGCAGAGGGGAGGGGGGCGGGAGGGGGGTGGGGGATTCCCGAGGAGCCCGCGGACCGGGAGTCTGGGAGGGCCCGAACGGCGCCAGGCCCGCCGCGCCACAACTTGCCCAAACCAGACAAGCTTCATTCTGCGCCCTGGAAGAAGGAGTCGGCCCGCCGCTTCCCGCTCGGCTGCTCCTCGGCCTCGGTGGGCCCCGCCTGCGCCAGCAGCGCTTCTGGAGTCTGGGTCCCCAGCGTCGCCCCCGTCCTCCTGCAGCGCCCGGCGCCCGCCACGGAGCGCGCAGCTGGGGTGAGCCGAGGAACCTTTGGGAGCCCGCTGCAGACCCGGCATCTCCGTGCCGGCGTAGCCAGGGCCTCCTCCCGCTTCCCCCGACCGCGAGCCGAGGCACTGCAGACCCCGATGGCGTGGCTGCGCCAGCCCCCTACTCCCCCTTTCCCTTCTAACGGACAGTGCGGGGGCCTCACTGGAGCCCGTGTAATCCGACCTTTGTCTTTGCGGTTCGGCGGGCCACACCGCAGTGCGCCCGGGACTAGAGGCGCCGCGCCGGGCTGCAGCCCAGCCCCGGGATGGGGGGCGGAGGGAACGGGAAAGCGTGCCCCCTTCTTTCCTGTTCCGGCCATCTTGGGACCGAGATTCAGCCAAGGGGCAAGGATGGCCCGCAGCGCGGCTCTCTGCGCCCAGAGTAGCGACAGCGAACGTAGATGGGCACTTCAGCCCCGCGCACCTCCTCCTCCGACCGCAGTGCGGGCGCTCAGAGAGCACCCCCGCGTTCAGCTCCAAGGGCCTGGGCCCTGAGCATGGGTAAATCCCCCTCACACGCCAGACACACAGAGAACAGGAGAGATACGGGCTGACATTTACCTAACTAAACGCCGAATTCATTCAATCATTCTTTATCCACGTGTCCATTTGGCAAATTCTCAACCCTCTCTGGGCCTGACCTTTGCCAGGTGCTGAGGACAAACGGTGAGCAAGAGAAATCACGGCCCTTGTTCCCGCTGATCCTGCAGCCCAGTGGATGGAGCCCACAGTCCACAGACGTGCCAGGTCGGTATCCTGACGTCCTTTAAACAGGTTGGGAAACTGAGGCCTGGGGCTGACATAACTTGTTCTAGGTCAAGCAGCAAGTAAATGGAAGAATCAGACTTTGAACCTAGGTCTGTAAGTCTTTTACGCCAGGTGCAGTGAACCGTTAATAGTTTTTTTTTTTCCCCCAAAGGCCCATTAAAAGTTATTTGGATGTACAGTTTATATGAAGTCATATGAAGTGCGTTCTCTATTTCCTGGGTGCTTTTATATGGGTTTCTTTCTGGTTCACAGTATCTGGAAAGTGCTAAAAATATTTGACGTTACAACTTCGCTTTAAGTTACTCTGAATTGTATTTTCCTTTCTTCTATTCACATATCTGGCTGTTAGGAAAGAAAAAAAATTTCCTGATGGTTGTTCCAAGCAGGGACTCCCCCGTGGATTGAGGAATGTGTGGCTTTTCCTCAGCTCATTGATCTCTGTGGTAGCCACGGGCAGCACCCAAAGGACCCCAAGAATGAGAGGCCTGTGGTCTGCAAGTTGCTGCTAGAGATATTTTAGCCTCTCCAGATAACAGAATGCAACTGCCACACAAGTTCCTAAGGTAAACACCAGGGCCCTCTAAAACTTGATGGTACAAAGCTGATGGGTAAAGTTCCCCTCCATATAATTTTTTTTTTTTTAACTTTCACATTTTGAGAATGTATTCTTTTGGAAAGACAAGTCAAGTATTACTGTCTGGGGAAATTCCTTGATTTGTGCTTTTTTTTTTAAGATTTTATTAATTTGTGAGAGAGTGAGAGAGAGCATGAGAGGGAGGAGGGTCAGAGGGAGAAGCAGACTCCCCGCTGAGCGGGGAGCTTGATGTGGGACTCGATCCTAGGACTCCAGGATCATGACCTGAGCCCAAGGCAGTTGCTTAACCAGCTGAGCCACCCAGGCGCCCTTGATTTGTGCTTCTGTCAGTGTCTTATATTTAGGTAGGCAACTCATAGAGGAAGAAAGACTCCATTTTAAAAAAAGGGTCTTGGGTGTAAAATTGAGAAAACCTGCCAACAAATATAATGAGCCTCGCCACTAATTTAATTTTTTAAACAATTTCATTGAGGTGTAATAGACAAATGCACCCTTCATTTTCAATGTACAATTGGATAAATTTTGATAAATGTATATACCAGGTAATCAACAAACAGCAAAATTAAAATACAGAACATTCCTGTTAAACGGCAAAAGTGTCTTTCTGCCCCTTTGCTGCCAATGCCCCTTCCATCCCATTTAATTTTAGTTTTGTTGCTGAACGTTTTTTAAGTTGTGTGTAAAAGATGAGGATGAATAGGCATTTCTAATCTTAAAACCTAAGGCGAGGACAGGAGTGAATAACCGGAGGCTGGTAGCTGGGACCGAAAGTGCCGGGGGAATGTGGCTCTCTACGCCTTAGGGACATGGAGTGTCAGCCCCAGAGCCAGGGAGCGTAGTGGCCCAGAGAGCCAGTGCCCAGGAGATGCCCTCTCCCGGTGGACGCGCTCGCCCACGAGGTCTTCTCTGGTCCCGCAGGGCCCTGGGCGCACGCTGACCGCTCCGGGGCAGGCGCGCCCTTCGCTCCAGGTCCAGGCTGGGGCGCTGCCATAGCAACGGCCTGGACGCCCGGACCTTAGGCCGCCGCCGCCGCGGGAGACCCAGCCATCTCCCGCTCCGGAGGGGTGGGGCGGCGGCGGCCCGGGAGGCGGCCCCCGGCCGGGTAGACGGGACCGCTCCCTCTTCGGATGCCAGCGGAGGCGGCGGATTTGCTTCCAAGCATGGTAAGAGCGGGGAGATCGGGCTGCCTGGGGATGTGGGGCTGGCGGCTGCCGCGGCTCCCCGGCACTCCCAGCTCCCCCCCCACCTCCACGCTCTCTCCTTCCCGCAGCCCTTCCAGAAGCACGTCTACTACCCGCTCGCCAGCGGCCTGGAGGGTCCCGACGCCCCCGCAGCTGACTCAGCCGCGCGATCCGCGATGGCCAATGCTCCCCACAGCGCGGCGTCGGGCCCCCTGCCCTTCTTCCAGTTCCGGCCGCGGCTGGAGAGCGTGGACTGGCGGCGGCTGAGCGCCATCGACGTGGACAAGGTGGCGGGGGCCGTGGACGTGCTGACACTGCAAGAGAACATCATGAACATCACCTTCTGCAAGCTGGAGGACGAGAAGTGCCCGCACTGCCAGTCGGGGGTGGACCCGGTGCTCCTGAAGCTCATCCGCCTGGCGCAGCTCACCATCGAGTACCTGCTGCACTCCCAGGAATTCCTCACGTCGCAGCTGCACAACCTGGAGGAGCGCCTGCGCCTGAGCATGGCCGAGGGTGAGCAGAACAAGAAGCTCCTTGCCAAGCAGGCTGGGGAGATCAAGTTACTCAAGGAAGAGTGTAAACGCAGGAAAAAGATGATCTCGACCCAGCAGCTGATGATCGAGGCCAAAGCCAGCTATTATCAGGTGGGACCCTGCGTTGTGATTCTAATTCATAATCCAGTAAGATTTTTGGTCCCCAGCAGCCAGGATATCCAGAATCCTTTCCTAGATCACTGCCCGCCCCCCCCCTTTTTTCCCAATAGTTAAGCAATATAGTCATTGTAACCAACAGGTGACATGGTTCATCACCTTCCATAGAGAACCACAGGATTAATAATTAAGAATTAAACAATGCCCTCAGTGCTTTATTGAAGCCATCTAAATGCTGGTTGTTTAAGAAACTGCGTCCTTCCACGCGTGATGTAATGAAAAATAAACCATGTACAAATTGTTGAGGTCTGCCCCAGATGATGTGGTACGATTAAATTTGTGGGGGTTTTATTTCAAAATATTTTCAAACTTACAGGAAGGTTGTAAGAATAGTGCAAAGAACTTCATAAGCCCCTCACCCAGATTCTCCAGTTATTAAATTTGCCACATTTCATTTATTTCCTCAGTCTCTATATACGTACTATTATTTTTGAACCATTTGACAGTAAGTTTCAGACTCCTGAATATTTCAGTATCTATATTTCCTAAGAACAAGAACACTGCCTAATATAACAATATTAGTGATATGGGACAACTGTGTTTTAATTGAACAGGTAGTATTTAAAATATATTTTATTACTAAAACAACAGTATTTAAAAAAATTAAAACCTCTTGCTTTTCTGCTTTTAATCTCTATTGTGGGTTAGACATTGAGCTCAAGATAAATATTGTAGTTTTTGAGTATAACAAATCAATGTACTTATTTTTTTAATAATTAGAGTATCAACAATGTTTGATAAAGATAAAGATATCTTTGATAAAGATATTAAAGTAAGCAACAGGCTGACAAGATTGATTTCATTCCCTTATATTGTAGTTACTTTGGCTAAATATGAGTAAAAAGGCCTAAGTGAATGGGACGCCTGGCTGGTTCAGTTGGTAGAGCATGCGACTCTTGATCTTTGGGGTCGTGAGTTCCAGCCCCATGGTGGGAGTAGAGTTTATTAAAAAAAAAGAAAAAAAAGCCTCAGTGGACTTAGGTACTAGTGCTGTGAGTGATTGCAGAGGACTGGCCATAGACACTAATGGTGTGGTTCATAGTGCTTAGGACTAACCCAACAGGAGCCTTGGGAGAAGTGTACTTCAGATAGGTGAACAGTTAGGAGACAATACTGTTAGAAAGCCTTAGTGTTTAGCCTTGGGTACCCAACCCTGAGTATAATCCTCAAATAACACCTGATGTTGCTAATTGCCTATTTGTTTCATAAATGCCATTTAGAAACTACATATTTATAAAAGTGCTGATACGGCCTTTTATAAATATATTTATTATACATTGAATAGAATGGATTCTATTTAGACATTAAAATAGTTTAGCTTGGGGCGCTTGAGTGGCTCAGTTGAGCACCCTACTCTTTGTTTTGGCTCCGGTCGTATCGTGAGATTGCATCAGGCTCTGCACTCCGCGGGGAGTCTGCTTGAGATTCTCTTTCCCTCTGTTCCTACCTGGTGCATGCCTGCACATGCGCACACGGTCTCTCACTCTCTTTCTCTCTCAAACAAATGAATCTTAAAAAAAATATTTTAGCGTTGGTGGTAATCAGTGAAATGTTAAAACCTATAACATACAGAAATTTTAGACTTTTAGGAACATTTTTTCATTCTTCTAGTTACCATAGAAACAGCTGTCAGCAGAGATTTTCAAGGGTGAAGGATATACATGAATAAAGGTAATGGCTCATTTTTATCAAGTGAGTGACACCTGCCAACTTGGCCACTCAGCAGACTCCCTGAATGAAAATGTCAAGTGTATGGCGTGCCCAGGTGTGACCAAGAAAAGATAGAGGTGATCAGACCACTTTTTCCTACTCAGTGTAGTATAAACACACTCTGCCGTTTTTGGCGGCTTGCCATTCTCTCTTGATGGAGTCCTTAAGCAGTTGAGTGCTTTAGGGTGACAGTTCCAGAGTTCGACTGCGAGTGTTCGAATCCTAACTATTCCACCATGCAAGTCATGTAACCCCTAGGCCTCCTTCTCCTCATCTGGAAAATGAGAACATTAGCGGTAGGTACCATAGCAGTAGGGCTATTCTGAGAATTCCAAGAGACAATGCGCGTGTGGCATCAGGAAGTCTCGGTAAACGTCGCCTCTGACGTGTGCATGTTGATTTCTCTGGGTGGTGAGCTGTGGCGACCCGTGATCTCTGCGAGTCCTTGCACCTTTCCTAGGAGCTGAATAGCAGTTGCAGTGAGAATCAGTGATTCAGGGAGGGGACGTCAAGACCGCTGCGAAGAAAAGTTGGCACATAAACTACCGGGGGTTCCACGGTGTTACAGTTATTTCAACTTCAGATTCCTGTGTTTGGGGACATTTGGCCTACGATAAAGCTTACAGGAAGACAATTGATTTTGTTGAAATGGCTTAGCCTGCAGTCATTAATTTGTGTATAGAGACCTCCAACAGCCGGGGAAGTCTCATGGCCATGGGTGAAGGCCAGTGTGTACCAGTGTTCTAGCTATCAAATTATTTTTTTTAATTAAAAATTTAAAGATACCAGTGGATCATAACAGGACTTAGGCTCATTCTAAGAAGACCTTTTGTTCTCATAGTTGGAAGACTTAGATTCCTCTCCATGCTTTAGCACGACAGGCAGATTTTGGGATCTGTCAGTGAATTTCTGACCCTGGTTGCAGTTTTTCAGTGTCTTGGAGTTGGAGATGAGTGTTGGGGATAGAAAAAGCATGCATTTTGCAGTCAGAGAGACATAGGTTAAAATATGCATCTGATAACGCTGTGACCTAATTCATTCCCCACACCCCCAACCAACCTGCTCAGCGGGGAGCCTGCTTCTCCCTCTGCCTGCCACTTCCCCTGCTTGTGTGCACTCTCTTTCTCGCTCTCTATCTCTTTCTCACAAATAAATAAAATCTTTAAAAAGAATAAAAATAAAAAGGCATCACCAAGGTCATCCAGGTTTTCTCCTATGGTATTTTTTAGGAGTTTTATAGTTTTGCATCTTACATTTAGGTTTGTGATCATTTTGAGTTAGACTTTGTGAAGGATGGGAAGTCTGTGTCGACGTTCATTCTTCTGCACGTGGATGTCCAGTTGTCCCAGCACCATTGTTGAATAAACTATCTTTGTTCCATTGTATTGTTTTCGCTCCTTTGTCAAAGATCAGATGATATTTATATGGGTTTGTTTCTGGGCTCTCTCTTCTGCTCCGTTGATCTGTTTGTCTGTTCTTTAGATAATACTATACTGTCTTGATTACTCTAGCTTTATCTAGTGAGTCTTAAAGTTGAGTAGCACAAGTCCTCCAACTTTGTCCTTTTCCTTCAGTACCATATTGGCTATTTTGGGTCTTTTAACAAACTTTAGAATCAGTTTGTTGCTATTCACAAATCACTTGCTGGGATTTGGATTGGGATTGCATTAAATCTATAGATCAAGTTAGGGAGAATTGACATCTTGACAATATTGAGTCTTCTTATCCATTAACATGGATGTTCACTTATTTAGTTCTCCTTTGATTTGGTCTTCAGAACTTCGAAGCTTTCCTCATATAAAGCTTGTACATATTTTGTTGGATTCATACCTAAGTACTTATTTTTGGGGGTGTTAATGTAAATGGTGGTTGGTTTTTATTTCAAATTCTACTTTTTCATTACTGGAATATAGGAAAGTGGACTTTAGTATAGTACCCTTACGTCCAACTTTGCTATACCTCATTATTAGTTCTAGGTTGTGGTTTTTTGGTTTTTTTTTTTTTTGTCAGTTCTTTTGGATTTCCTACGTAGACATTAGTGTCATCTGAAAACGAAGAAAAATCTGTGTCTTCCTTGCTAGTCTGTATATTTGTTATTTCCCTTTGTTGCTGTATTACATTGGCAGGGACTTCCAGTACAATGTCTTTCTCTACAAGCTTGGAGGTGGTGGTTTGCCCTGTGTCTTCTCTTTTCTTATGGATCCAAGAAGAGTTGTCGATTTTTTTAGTCTGTTCAGCTTTTTACTTATTGTTAGGAGGGGGTGGCAAATTTCAAGCTCCTTACCTGCATATTCAGAAACTGAAAGTCTTCTAACTTTGTTTTGATGTCTTTTTCATATAAAAGTTTTTCATCTTTTTTAATTTTTATTCTTATTTTAAAGATTTTATTTATTTATTTATTTATTTGAGAGAGAGAGCGTGCAGAGAGAGAGCATGAGTGGGGGGAGGGGTGCAGGGAGAGGGAGAGGCAGTCTCCCCACCGAGCAGGGAGCCCCGACATGAGGCTCAATCCCAGAACCCTGGGATCATGACCTGAGCCAAAGGGAGACGCTTAACTGACTGAGCCACCCAGGCACCCCAGACGTTTTTCATCCTGATGCAGTCAAAATGTCAGGCTTTTCTTTTGGGAGTAGGAACCCCTTCTTACCCTGAGCTCATGGCTTTTCTGTATTATTCAAATAGTTAAAATATCTATTTTCCATTTTTAGAAATTAAAAGCCACACATTCTAGGTTTCTTCATCCTTTCCTTTCTCCAATGCTGTGCATGGCCTTAGAGCCCACACTGACACCTGAGTCAGGGCAGTCCGTAGAGAACTGTGAGGAAACCCAAGCAGTCATCAGCAGCGGAGAAGGCTGGAAAGATACGTTCAACTTTCCCTGAAATGCAACGCCAAGAAATATGCCATACTGTAGGTTTTCTGGGAAAGAGAATGTGAACTTGCCATGCAGTTCTCCTAATTCAGAGTAAGGCAATACTGTGCATGAGTAGAACATGTGAATAGCACAAGGGGGATGAAACTGCAGAGTCCAAACTGGGAGAAACTCTGCAGGACACATGTTCAGTTTCTTTGGCAAATAAATTGCAAGGAAAAAGAGAGATGGAGGTCAACTTACAGATCAGAAGAGAGTTGAGAGGCGTGATAAGCCGTTGCAGGTTATGGCCTTATTTGGATCCTGATTCAAAACAAACTGTAAATTTTTTTTCTAAGACATTGTGTGAAATATTGGAGAAAAATAATGTTTTTAATGTGTTGATATTAAGAAATTAATTTTCACATTTTAAGAAGTGGAATAATAATATTATGATTGTGTTAAAAGCAAGTCCTTTTAGAGATAGAGTCTGAAATACTAACAGATGAAAATATATAATATCCACGGCTTAATTCAGGGTAATCCAGGGACGGAGGTATAGATGAAACAAGTTGAATTTTTGCTTAAAATTTGAATCAGTGTTAAAGTGGAAAATGGAGATATTGGTAGAACTGATTTTTTTTCAGTAGAATTCATTTTAGGGAGCTAAATATTTCTAAGCATGTGTTCAGTCATTTATTAATGCTGGGCTCTGGGGATAATGCTATGAATAAGATAGACAATAGGCCATACTGTCAGGACTATGATGTCCTGAAACCGAGAGGCCCTGGGCAGGAGACAGTAAACAAGTGAAGTGTGTCCCTGTGGAAATAGTAATGGGTGAGATGTTGCAATGTTGACAATAAGGCGGCAGGATGGGATGGTGACTGGCAGGAGGACCGCCCGCAAAGGTCTGGTTGAGGACTCGCCATTCCTCCCCAGTGTGGAAGACGCTCCCCAGAAGACTCCTGCGTGTCAAGAAGGAGTCAGCGGGGAAGGTCTGCGGAAGATTCAGGCAGGGCACAAGCCAGTGCAGAGGCTGAAGTTGGTCGGCTTGAGGGACAAAAAGAAGACTGGCATGGTTGGAGTGTCCCGAGCAAGTTGGTGACAGGCTGGGAATCCCCTGTCTAACGGGAACAGCATCGGGTTCTTGCAAGCACCAGGATGGGCCACCTTAGCTGCCAAAAGATAGCTTCACTGTCTGGGGACAACACCATGGTTTATAGTTGTCTTTCTAGTCCTGCTTTGAGTACCCCCTACCGGGGTGGAAAATTCCCAGGAGGTGGTGCTTTCGGTACCCCAATTTTAATTGAACTTAGGTGGGGGGGGGATACTCATTACAGACCCTTAGATTTGTTGCTTTCTCTTTTTCAGTGCCATTTCTGTGACAAGGCCTTTATGAACCAAGCTTTTCTACAAAGTCACATTCAGCGCCGCCACCCCGAAGATTCTCATCTCGGTAAGTCACGAGCTCAACTTCAAAAAGCCGTTTTCCTTTGGGTACCTTTTTCTTTTTTTTCAGTGAGACATGGTCCAGTGCCTCTCTCAGTCCTTTGAAAAGAAAGTATCATAGTCTTTATTCACTCATTAAGTAGCACTTGTGCCCCTACTACGTGCCACGCATGGTACCAGGCCTGGGGATATGGGTGCAAGCGAAACAGACCGAGTTCTGCCCTCTGGAGTCTTATTAGGAAGGGCGGAGAACAGAGAGGTTAGCAGAGTAGAGGGAGCAAGGCAGTAGTGTGCGGGGCATTGGAGGGGAGGAGGCTGGGTCACATGGGACCTTGAAGGCCCCCCCGCCCCAGCCAGGAATGTGGGTAGCTCCTGGCGGGGAGCATAGCGCCAGTGGTGGAAGCAGGTGGAAGAGAGGGGGGCTGCGAGAGTAGCCCAGGTGAGTGACATGGCAGCAGGACCAGGACGGGACCAGGGAAGATCAGAGAAGTGAAGATGGAGAGGACATGTTCCACACAGAACCCGCAGAGGTGTGACTTGGCGTGAGAGCAAGAGATAAAGAAAGACAATCCTGGGTTTTTGTCCTCTACGTTTGGGTGAATGGCGGTGATGTCTTCTCAGATGGGGACATACGGACGGAAGCGGATTGAGGAAGCAAAGAGAATGAGAGTACGTGTTGGTCAGGGTAAACTTGAGTCACACATACAGTCGCCATCCAAGTGGAGATGTGGGGGGTCTGGGGGTCAAGGGAGAGGCCCAGGCTGGAGAGAGAAATCCAGGAGTCCTTAGCAGAGCTGGGCTGGATGAGCTCACCTAGATAGGGAAGGGAAGATGGCCGAGGGCCTGCCCTAAGGCTCTCCCAACGTGAGGAGCTCAGGAGGAACAGCCGAGGGCAGTGAGAAATAGTTATGGAGGCAAAGGGAGACCTGGGGAGTGTGTTGTTATGGAAACCAAGGGAAACGGGGGTTTCAGGAGGGATCCCAGTGGTCAGTTTATTGAAAGTTCCTGAGGCACAGAGTAAGATGAGGACAAAAAATTGATCATTGCTGTCACGATGGCTGCTGTTGACCTTGACGTAGCAGCTTCAGTGCATTGGTGGGGACAGAAGCCCAAAGTGAGGGAGCCGAGCTGAGAATCAGGTGAGCAAATGGTCAGTAACATGTGCTGGGAAGGACAGCAGAGACATCAGGCATTGTCTGGAGGGAAATGTGGAACCAAGGGAAAATTTTTGTTTCCTTTGATGTGGGAGATACGAAGGTGTTTTTGGGTCCGGAGGTATAGAGGGGGAAATTAAAGAAGCAAGAGAGGGAAGGGGTTCTGTGGCTTCTCAAGGAAGCAGGTTTCCTGTTCTCTCAGTGTTCTTAAGGGAAAATAAATACCAGGCCTTATTTCTCCATCAGCAGACAAAGCCTTCTGCCGATTGCCTGATTGCCTACAGACCGGTAACCCACAGAAATTCTCATTATGGTCTTAAATGCTTTTAGCCTCTCAATGCGTGTGCTCCTAGCTTGTTACTAAGTGCTTGCTTTAGTCTCCTTTTTGGGCCAGTCTGTTTCCATTCCTGCCTATTTCAGACAAATAGACTTAAGTTGGAAACAGCTAAGCTTTGTATAAACAGTATGAACAGCCGAAAATTCCATTTGTAAGTCATGGACCACTGATACAATTTAGCAGTATATTGGAGAAGTTGGGAAGATTAAGTGTTTTAATGAACCTACCATTCTTCAGTGTGAAACTGACCTTCTTTCTCTTCTGTTTCAGTATCTTATTCTATCTCATACTCGTTTCAGAGAGTATTTCAGACTCTGAAACGAGTATTATTTCTTCAGGTCATCTTTGAGATTCTGACTTTCTACTTTGGTTTCCATACCTTTCATGTCTACACTCACAGACACATGTATATCCATTCAGTCATGTGCACATCTTCATGTAAGTACATGTACATAATAAGTACCTTCCCTTCACTTGTTGCTTCCTTTTACAAACTTTTGGTACCTTGTTTTGGCCCCGTGGACAGCGTATGGCCCCAGTTTGCATTTTGAATGCCAATCTCTGCTTGTCTTAGCACTGATGGGGTTCTCAGGAGAGCGTGGTGGGAGCCAGAAGGACAGTGACCATAGAGATTTCCAATATGGCTGTACCTGTAGTGGAAGCCGGGGCTTCCTTTCTCTCCTCGAGACTGGCATCCCCGACAAGAGCCCAGGATTATTCTTTGTCACCATTATGGTTCCCTGAATGGGCTCTCACACTGTCTCTGGAGGGTAATCCAACACAGTGGCTGAAATAATCTGCCACAAGTAATTCAGCGTCCCCTAAGTAAACACTACCGAGCAAAACTTGGCTCCTGTGGCATGAAAAAGTAATAGTATCCCAAGTCAGAGCACTTTCCTTTGTCTTTGTCTTATCAAATAAGACCGTACCCCATAAGTTTTCAGATAGGTTTCAGAAGAGGTGGTATTTTAATGGCGCATTTCTGTTGCAACAGAGTATAAGAAAAAGGCACAGACTGATAAGCTCCAGAGTGAGATTGATATGCTGAAGGAGCAGCTGCAGCTCACCAGGTCTCAGCTGGAGGCTGCACAGCACGCCCACGCTGTCAGGTTCTCTAAGGTAAGGGGCTGAGTTCTGAAAACGGTGGTAGGTGGTAGGTGGTAGGGTGGGAAGGACGGGTGTGAATTCCTTTGAAATGTTTGGTGGAATTCACCAGTGAAGCCGTCTGGTCCTGGGCTTTTCTTTGTTGGGAGGTGTTTGATTACTGATTCAGTGTCCTTACTCATTATTGATTGGTCTGTTCAGATTTTCTATTTTTTTCATGATTCAGTCTTGGTAGGTTGGCCTGTTTCTAGGAGTTGATCCATTTCTTTGAGATTGGCCAGTTTGTTGGCATATAACTGTACATAGTAGGCTATTACGATCCTTTGTAATTCCATAGTGTTAGTTGTAATGTCTCCTCTTTTCTTTATAATTTATTTGAGTCCTTTTTCGGTTAGTCGTTTTGGCCCTGTGGAGTTTGACACTAAGAGTTTGACAATTTTGTTTATCTTTTCAGAAAAAAACCCTCTTAGTTTTGTTCATCTTTTCTATTGTTTTTCTGTTCTCTATTTTATTATTTCTGCTCTAATCTTTATATTTCCTTCCGCTGACTTTGAGCTTAGTTTTTTTTTCCCTCGATTTTGAGGTGTAAAGTTATATTGTTTATTTGAGATCTTTCTTTTTTTCTCAATGTAGGTGTTTTTAGCTGTAAATTTTCCTCTTAGAACTGCTGTTGCTGCATCCCCTACATTTTGGTATGTTGTGTTTCCATTTTCGTTTATCTCAGGATATTTTTGACTTCCCTTTTGACTCCTTCTTTGATCCATTGGTTATTCAGGAGTGTATTGTTTAGTTTCCATGTATTTGTAAATTTTCCAATTTTTTCTGTTACTGATTTCTAGTTTCATACAGAAAAGATACTTGACATAATTTTAGTCTTCTTGAATCTTGTTTTGGTGACCTAATGTATAATCTATCCTGGAGAACGTTCCATGTGCACTGAGAAGAATGGGCATTCTACTGCCATTGAATAGTATCTGTCTGTTGGGTCCGTTTGTTACATAGTGTTGTTCAGATCCTGTGTTTCCTTATTGATTTTGTGTCTGGATGACCTATTCATCATTAAGAGTGGGGTATTAAAGTCCCCGACGATTACAATGTTGCTGTTTATATCTCCTTTTTGTTTTGTTCGTATATACTTTATAAATTTGGGTACCGCAATGTTGAATACATAAATATTTACAGTTCTTGTGTCTTCTTGATGATTGGCATCTTTATTATTATAGTAACCTTCTTTGTCTCTTGAGATTTTTTTTTTTAATGTAGGCATTTACAGCTATAAATTTCCCTCTGGGCCCTGCTTTGGCTTCTCTGTTTCTTTTTTTTTTTTTCAGTATGCTGTGTTTTAATTTTCATTCATCTCAAAGTATTTTCCATTTTCCCTAGTGAGTTTTTCGTTGGCGCCTTGGTTGCTTAAGAGTACGTCGTTTAATTTTCAAGTATTCATGAATTTTCCAGTTTTTCTTCTGTTATTGATTTCTGGCTTCCTTCTGTTGTGGTTGGGAATACACTTAGCATGATTTCAATCTTTTAAAACTTATTGAGAGTCTTTTATGACATAACATATGGTCTATCCTGGTGAATCTTCCATGTGCATTTATGTTTTGGTGTTGTTGGGTGCAGTGTTCTGTATGTTTGTCAGACTGAGTTTATTTATTGTGTTAAGTGCCAGTTAGGTAAAAAAAAAAAAAACAAAAAGTGAGGGTCATTGAGAAATCAGAGGCTGATTGACTAGACCTTGAATTTAGCTTGTATGACTATGAATTTGTGTTTTTGGGGGGTGAGATGGGGCTATTCTCTCCAAATTGATAGAGTATTGAGAATGGTTCTTCTGCTCAACAGACATTTTCTTTTAAAGTATGTTTACATTTTACATATTATTGCGTATCTATTTTGCAAGTTCATAGATCACAGAACTCTTGAGACTTTGGGCCTCTGTGTTTGTATTTTAAGAGGTGTAGGGACAAAAGGATGCTCTATGCTGTTTTTGGTTTGGAAAAACCACTGTGCGCGTGGCCATTATATGCAGTGTGATTGTAAACCTCACTTACACACGCAGTACTAGCTGCCACATTGGAGGTGAAGCTCTGTCCACGTATTTAAAATTTTGCATATTTGCTTCATATCAGAACTTTTAAAGCCATGCGTTAAAATAATTTCAGGAATATGAAATGCAAAAAACAAAAGAGGAAGAATTTCTGAAGTTATTTGATAGATGGAAAGAAGAAGAAAAGGAGAAACTAGTTGGCGAAATGGAAAAAGTCAAGGAAATGTTTATGAAAGAGTTTAAAGAATTGACTTCCAAGAATTCAGCCTTAGAATATGTAAGTATTAAGCCAAGAAGTCCTCATAGTGGGGCGCCTGGGTGGCTCAGTCGTTGAGCGTCTGCCTTCGGCTCAGGTCATGATCCCGGGGTCCCGGGATCGAGCCTCGCATCGGGCTCCCTGCTCCGTGGGAAGCCTGCTTCTCCCTCTCCCACTCCCCCTGCTTGTGTTCTCGCTCTCGCTGTGTCTCTCTCTGTCAAATAAATAAATAAAATCTTTAAAAAAAAAACAAAGTCCTCATAGTATTGGTAGGGTTGTTGCCTTGAGAAGTGGCATTAGAATGGCATTACGGCCCCTAGACATTACTTTACTGTGCCCAGACACACCTTCTCCCAAGAGTGCTGAGGGAGCTTGAGACATGCAGAAGACAGAGCAAGTCAGCAAAGTTGCATCTTTGAGAATGGGAGCTTTGGCCCCAAGTGCGTGTACAGAACACTTGATCCATGTGAGGGGCAGGTGGCTGGCTCAGTCACTGGAGCATGGACTCTTGATCTCAGAGTTATGAGTTTGAGCTCCGCGTTGTGGATAAGGATTACTTAAAAATAAAAAAAAAATCTTAAAAAAGAGCACTTGGTGTATTTGGTACTTTGGTCAGATCATAGAAGAGGGTCTCTCTTTCCTTTGCTGTTTAGGTTTAGATAGCCATAAACCATAAACCCCTACCTGAGTTTTGAAGCTTTCAGAGTTCGAGGGGAACTTTCTGGAAAGGCTGACACGCGTCACCACTGTGGAAGCCAACCCAGAAAGACAGAAGTAGAACCTTTTACCAGTTCCCTTCCTGATCCCAGGCCTGGCCAGTGAGGAGGACAGGGGGTCTGAACAAGCAGGTTGTGGCTGAGCCTCCATCCCCTGTGGGAGCAACCTTGGTCCACACTGCCGTCGTCCCACGCCTCGCTGGGGTGGGACCTCAAACTCTCTGACAGTGGCCGTTGTCTTCGGGCTAAGAATTACCTGAGCTGGATGGGCAGCTCCGTCATGCGGCACCCTTGGGGAAAGGAAGCAAGATCCTTGAGCTCCCTCTAGGGGACAAGCTTTGCAAACGAAAATGGAGGGATATTTTTGGAACACGGCTCTAAGGGCCTTCTCTAAAAACGCCTTGAACTTTTGCACAGAGGTTGGCAAACCACAACCTGTGAGCCGAATCTGGCTTACTACCCGTTTTTGTATGACCAGTGAGCTAAGAAAGGTTTTAATATTTCTAAATGGTTGAAAAGAGTCATAAAAATATTTCACGACACATAAAAATTACATGAAGTCCACATTTCCGTGTCCACAAATAAAGTTTTATAAGCACCCAACCACATGTGTTCCTTTACATTTTGTCCCCGGTGCCTTTGTGCAGGGGCTATAGAGCTGAGTGGTTATGACCAAGACCTTAGAGGTCTCCTGAAGCCGGAATACTGTCCAGCTCTTTACAGAAAAATCCTGCCAGCCCCGTCATATCTTTATAAAGCAAATGTGGCAACATGTTAACGATTGATTGAAATGGGTGTTCATTATACTATTCTTTCGATTTTTCTAAAAGTTGTAATTTGCAAATTTAAAAGCTGAGGGGAAATTAATGTGGATGGCGCATTGTGTCTTTTTTTTGTAGGGCTTCCTTTCAGGCAACTTCCTGTTGGATCAGTTATTCTGTATCACCTCTTCTTGGTCATTGCTGGTCCTAAGCATCAGAGCGCCTAGACAGTCATTTCTCTATCCGTGGTTTCTTCTACAACTGCGGCCCCAGGGCCTGTCCTGCACTCCTATCCGTGGCTCAGAGCGGGGTGCCATATCGCCCGCTGGTGGATTGCAGTACTAACCAGCTTAAGACTGGCTTCTTGGGGGCGCCTGGGTGGCTCGGTTGTTGGTTAGTTAGGCGTCTGGCTCTTGATTTTGGCTCCAGTCATGAGCTCAAGGCTATGAGATTGAGCCCTGCTTTGGGCTCTGCACAAGGCATGGAGGCTGCTTACGAGTCTCTCTCTAAAAAGACTGCCTTTTCACATCTTTGTGAAGGCCAGACACATTTTTTTCTCCTTGTTCCCTTCCCTTTTGCCTGAGAGTCCCTCCATGGTCCTTCCCCGTGCTCCCTGCCCCCAGGAGGAGAGTGGATTGGGACTTTTCCCCACATAGGATTTTTTTTTTAACCACTCCTGCTTTTTTTGGGTAAAAAAAGAACTTTATCGAGATTTAGCTTATAGACCATAAAACTCACCCACTTAAAGTATACAGTTCAGTATACAGTTCAGAACATTTTTAGTATGTTCGCAGAGTTGTACAACCATGCTCACAATCATTTCAGATGTTTCCTCACGCCCGGGAAGAAACCCTGTGACCATTGGCACTCCTTCCCACGAGCCTTTGGCAACCACACGTCCACTTTCCGCCTCTGCGGATCTGCCTGTTCTGGACGTTTCATAGGAATGGAAGCATACAATATGCGCCGTTTTTGAGCAGCTGCTCCCAGTTAGCGTAATGTTTTCGAGCTTCATCCCTGTTGTAGGGATGTGCCTGTCCTACCATTTCATGCCTTCGTCATTGCCACCTGACGTCCCGTTGCATGCGTGTCGCACTTCCTTTGTTCGTTCATCAGGTGACCACGTGTGGGTTCTTTGCCCTTTTTAGCTATAGATGGTTTTTAAGGTTATTATTTATAATAAACTTCATTTTTTAGAACAGGGACAGAAAAATTGAGCACCTGGTACAGAAAATGTCTTAGAAACCCCCCCTCTCCTACCCCTGTACACAGTTTTCCATATTACTGGCATCCTAAATGAGTATGGTACATTTGTTTAGTTGAGGAACCCATATTGATAAAGTAGTGTTAATTAAACTCCATACTTCGGTCCAACTTCTTTAGCTTTTGGCTAATGCCACTTTTCCATTCCAGGATCCTATCCAAGATGCCGCCTTGTATGTAGTTGTCCCATTCCCTTAGGCTCCTGTCTGAGATAGTGTCTCTGACTTGTTTTCAGTGACCTGGACAATTTTGAGTTCTTGTCAGTAGGATCCCCCTCTACTGGAATTTATCCAGTAGTCTTCCCGTGCTTAGACCGGGCTTATGGGTTTGAGGCACGAAATCCTCGGAGATAAGACATGATTTTCATCACATCATACCAAGGGGAATACTTTCTTCATGATTTATGATTGTTGGTGTTGACCTTGATCACCTGGCTGAGGTAGTGTTTGTCAGTTTTCTCCACTGAAAAGTTACCCCTCCCATTTCCTACTGTACCCTTTGAAAAGAAGTTGCTGCCTTCCGCCTCGATTTAGGCAGGGGAACTATGCTCCCCACCCTTTTATCAGTTAGCATATTAGCTTCTGTGATTTTTCTGGGGGTTTTTACCACTGGTGACTTTGGGAATAACATAATGAGCAAAAGGCAAAATTAAAACCCCATGTCCCTAATGGATTCATCGGCACAGTTGCTGGACGATGCTGGCCTTAGCACCAGTTATCGTGAGAACCAGCTGCACCCGCTTCCTCTGTTTCTCGCAACTGTTATGTGCCCATCAGAAAACGTAAGACCCATTGTATAAAATTAGAAAGTCAAGTTTTCCTCTCCTTTTTTCACCCTGTGCATGTTCTGTTGGAAAAACTGGAAAGCAGTAGAAAGGACACTGGAAAACCCCAGATGGGAGAAGTAGGAGAAGCAGAGCAAGCCTCTAGTAGGACAGTGAGATTTAACAGGGGCTACGGCATTCCCCGATTTCACTCTCTGCCTGTTTTCATCTTATAACAGTACAAACATCTGTGCCAGTGGGTTTGCCTCTTATTTTCTAGCAATTGTCAGAAATCCAGAAGTCCAGCATGCAGATCAAGTCCAACATAGGCACGTTGAAGGATGCACACGAATTTAAAGAAGAACAGCCTCAATATCCCCAGGATTTCCAAAATGTGATGCAACTTCTTGACAGTCAGGTACGAACCCGAAGGCCGTCACTGTAGGAGGGGCCTGATTTTAATTAGTGAAGCAGTTTACAGCAAGCATTACCTACAGAAAAGGGGTTTGTCTCTTGTCAGTGACCATGAAGCTAATTCTTTTCTTCTTGTCTCCAGATACATAATAATAGGTGTTCATTCGACGCTTGTTGATTGACTAATCGATGTAGATATAGACCAGTTGGCAAAACTGTTTCCTTCTTTGCTAACATGGCAGCACCTTGAATTGTTTGGCATTACCTTAGAGTTTATTTTTCGTATTTCAGACATAGGTCCCATTTTCAAAAGACATAGAAAGACATGCTGAAGCACTATTTTTAGAGTGTAAATATATGGCTACATTGGTGTACTGATGGTCTTTCATTTATCAAACGTAATTGCAGTGGCCCTCTGTAGTCAGCGGCCATTCCGGCAATTTTCATCGTACTAGTTTAGGGGAACATTGTTTTTTTACTGGGAAACAAATAGAGATCAAAGTTTATAAATTCAGGACTTTGTTAAAAAAAAACCATAACATTTTTAAAAAAGTGTGTTTTTGAAATATAGACGACTGCTTCCTTTGCATACTTTGCCGCTCATGTCTTGCCTCCCTCCCCCCAGTCCACCTTCCACCTTGCAGCCAGGCTGACCACCTCACTGTCCCGTCTTATCCTGACCAAGTCCGGAATCCTCAACCGGTAGTCAGAGTCCCTGAGGATCTGCACCCTGGGTCATCCGCCACCATTCTTGGCTTTACCTTAAAGATCCCAGCTGCCCCGAACAGCTCCCGGCTCCCAGAACACGGCCTTCTGTGTTTTGCTTTTGCCTTTGTGGCTTTCTCTGTCATGCCCTTCTCTGCTTTTCAGGACCTCTGGCTTACTCCTTCAGCTGGGGCGACACCTCTTCTAGAGAGTTCTCCTGGACCTCTGGGTTGTTGCATTTCTGTAGCCGACCCCCCCCCCCGCCCCCAAGCAGGACCCGCTCACATACACATTGAGAGGGGGAACTCTCTGTTAAATCTGCTTTCCTCCTGTGCAGGGCAGAGTGTGCGTCTCCCCTGCTCCTCCCCTCGCTGGCCATGGCAGTCCAGCAAGGTCCCTGGGACGTGGTAGGGGACCAGGAATCATGTCCAGTACTGAACTGTGCAGAGTTGCTCCCCGCAAGCTGGTCTCTCAGGAATTGAAAGACCCCATTACAGAATCCCAAGGCCCTACCTGCATTTCTTCTTTCCTTCCTCTGAACTGTGTTGTCAGATTAGAACCCCAGGCCTCAGAAACCTCAGTGTTGCCTCTTAGCTCCTTAGATTGGCACACTGGCATGTATTCTTGAAAATAGTATTTTAAGGGGCGTGTGGGTGGCTCAGTCGTTAAGGGTCTGCCTTCGGCTCAGGTCGTGGTCCCAGGGTCCTGGGATCGAGCCCCGCATCAGGCTCCCTGCTCAGCCGGAAGCATGCTTCTCCCTCTCCCACTCCTCCTGCTTGTGTTCCCTCTCTTGCTCTGTCTCTCCCTGTCAAGTAAATAAATAAAATCTTTAAAAAATTAAAAAAAAATTTAAAAAAACAGTATTTTATTGGAACACAGCCATGCCCACCCACTTATGTATTATTTATGGATGTTCTCCTACTGCTAGTAGTAGCAATCGAACCAAGTGGCCTCCAGAGCCCAAAATATTTACTATTAGCCCCTTAGCAGAAAATGTTTGCTGACCGCTGCCAGAGTTTAAGATTAAAACCAAGTGCAAATGTTTTTAAACATTTTTGAGGCTTTATAGTCTAAAAAAAAAAATGCCTGCTAAAATGTCACCAAGGAGGTAGTTGCGTTCCATAGGTACCCACTAAAAAGCTTCCATTTCGAGTCGATTTTATTGCTGCAACTGCACATAAATTCCTCTGGTTTCCCTGTGTCGTAGGAAAGCAAGTGGACGGCCCGAGTTCAAGCTCTTCATCAAGAACACAAGAAAGAGAAGGGCCGGGTAAGACTAAGAAGCCAATGGTCTGTCAGTGGGTCATTTTTGAAAAGAATATATTTTTTTTCCCTCTATGACAAAGGTAGAGAATAAAATTTGTGGAGAAACGTGTGACAAAAATTAAAATTGCTTGTGATTCGGGGCACCTGGCTAGTTCAGTCGGTTAAGCGTCTGCCTTCGGCTCAGGTCATGATCTCAGGGTTCTGGGATCCAGCCCCACATCAGGCTCCCTGCCCCGAATTATAAGCAATTTTAAGCCTGCTTCTCCCTCTCTACCCCCTCCCCTCTACTCGTGCTCTCTCTCTCTCTCTCTCCCTCTTTTAAATAAATCTTTAAAAAAATAAAATTACTTATAATTCAATAACCACTGCTACAACTTTGTTATAATTTTTTTCGGTCTGTGTCCTGTGCCTTAAATATTGTGTTTCTGTATTATAGAAACCCATACATGTAGTCTTACAAATTTTGAATCATGCTTTATAACTGTATATGCTTTTTGCTTAATATATCATAAACATTCTCCTGTTTTAAAATAGTCATCAAAGTCGTGATTTTTTTAATGGCTGGAGAAGGATCTTATGGATGTTTCATAAGTTATTTAGTGATTCCTTCATTGTTGAACACCTCATTTCTGACTTTTCCACCTTGCAGTATGGCAGTCGCAATAAAGAAAGGCAGCAATTGCTCACGTTAAAATCATTTTAATGAAAACAGTTTGATGATATTACTGCTTTTCAGCTGAGTGCATCACAAATTGTGAAAGTGTTTACACCGCTGTAGAAAACCTAAAGTACTTTTATTTGAGATTTTAAGATAGGGAAACTTCCGTGTCTTTTTCCACTTTGTATATATTTTGTAGCCCTTTGTGTCCCCTGTGTCTTAGCCTGGTTGGCTGCTATAACAAAATACAGTAGGCCAGGTCGCTGACAAACAGACATGTATTTCTCATAGTCTGGGGCTCTGGGGATCGAGCAGAGAGTTTGTAAAGCGAGGTCGTGGCTGCCTGTGGGTATAAGGCCTGTGTTTATTTCTCCCTCTGAGCTGCAGATGGGCTAGCCAGCTTTGGACCTGATATCTCCGAGGCTTCCTGAGTGTAACATGTCTCAGATGATGTGCTTTTCCTTTGTCCAGTGGCGTTCTGGTTGGAGCGGTCAGGTGCCCGCCTTGAGCCCCAGCTGTCCCTCGTGCCCAGCTCCTAGCCATCGGCAGGGCCTTCCATGTGTCTCATATCCGTGTTCTTCTGCACATTTCCATTGCTCTTCCCTTCCACCGAGCCCCTGCCGTTTCTAAAAGGACCCCGTAACTGGTCTCCCAGTTCCAACCTACCCCTTTCCCAGTTGCCCTCCAAAGAGCAGACAAGACCCTCTGGCTGCCGGCCACCACTGCGGTCTCATCCAGATCCTCTCTCTGGACCTGCTCTTTCTGACTACCCTAGCCTTCCGGTCACTTAGAGAACATGCCGGCCTTTTTCTCTTTCCACACAGGGTTTGTGCTGCTGGGATGTCCTTCCATTTGCTCTTCACATGGCTGGCTCCATCCCCTCTGTATTAGTGTAGCGAATTACCAGCAGTTGGCCACCTCAGTGTCCATGGGCTAGGAGGCCAGGCACTGCCTGCCCGGGTCCTGTGCACAGGGTCTCACAGCTGCCCTGGGGGGGTGTCAGACGGGCTGTGTTCTCATCCGGGGCTCAGGGTCAAACCAAGCGTTGTTCAGGTTATTGGCACTATGCGGTTCCTTCCGGTTCACCGTAGGATCAGGACCCTTAGCTCCACAGCTCACTCCCCGGCTGTTGACTTGGTTAAGGCCAGCAGGGGGGCGGCTGGCCCAAATAAGACAGGCCCACGCAGGTAATCTTTCTTCACCTTAACTCAAACTCAGCAGATGAGGGACTTTAATTGCATCTGTCAAGTCCCCTCACTCTTGCTGTATTGTGGGGGGGGGAAGCACATCTTAGATCCCACCCAGCCCATGTCTTGGTCTGCTCACACTGCTATAACAAAGTGCCACAGACCTGGTGGCTTTAAACAACAGACATTTCTTTCTCACTGTTCTGGAGGCTGGGAAGTGGCTGTCCTCTCTGTGTGTCTTCATGGAGCAGGGAGAGAGGGAAAGAAAGCTCTTTGGTTTCTTCTAAGAGCACTAATCCCATCATGAGGACCCTACCCTAATTCATCCAAACCCAATCACCTCCCAAAGGCCCCACCTCCTAATACCATCACATGGGGGATTAGGGTTTCAACCTATGAGTTTGGTGGAGAGGTGCACAGACACTCGGTTCATAACTCTGCCAAGGGAAAAGGATTATACAGGGCGTGCACTTTGGGGATGCAAACTTGAGGGCCATTTAGAATTCTGCCTGCCTCAGCCCCCTCTGGCCTTGGCTTCCAAGTCACCCGACACCATCTCAGTAGGTAGCCCCCCCCCTTACTGTTCCCACCACTTCACACGTGTAACTCTAATCACTGTCTCACATAGTTATTTGATTATTTATGCACTTGTTTATTGTGTGTCTCTCCAGCCGGATCACTAGCCCTATGAGGGAGGGGCTCTATTTCGTTTTTTGTTGTATTCCCAGCATCGACTAACGTACCCAAAATGTGATTTGGTGTTCATTAAATATTTGTGGAACAAGTGTGGAAGGTGGCTATTCGGCCTCCAAGGGGATTGTTCAACCTTGCTTTTGTGGGTGGAGAAATGCTGAGCGTAGGGTTTAGAAGAGCAGGGTTGAAAGAGTTACCTGTTTATATGAGCATGGTATTTGAACCCGGGTCCTCTTAAACTCAGGGTCTTGCTTGTCAGCCTTGTTGCCTTGCTCACGTGTCAGGCTTGAGGCACTGAGCCAGCTCGCAAGGAGAATAGGAAGTGACAACTTAGAGGAGTTGCTTTTCTGGGAAAATGTTCGAGCATCTCTTGGAGATGTTCTAAGGTAGTAGTTTCGAACCAGGGACGCACTTCAGAATGACCAGTGGCTCTTTCCCAAAATACACATCCCGGTGCCACTGCCCGAGATTCTGATTCAGTCTGGGGTGCGGCATGCGTATTGTAGTTTTGCGGGGGAGCACCAAACCCCAGATGATTTCTGCTTTGGAGCCACAGTTTGAACCACTGCCCTTATAATTTGAAGTTCTACTCTAACCCTTCAAGGCGTCTTCTAGCATTGGTATTTAGGGACAGAATTCAGGCTTCCTGACAAGTAGGGGAGGATGTTTAGTCCTTGCTCCTCTAAAGCCTCTGGTGTTCCAGACCGGCGTGGGAACTGTCGGTTCAGGGGCCCTCTGGCAGGAACAGAATGCAAGTGGCAGATTTGTACGCTTGGCCACCGTAAGTCATGATGGAAGGACTGGCTGGTGGCGGGTTGGAGGAAGGAGGAGAGGTCTTCCCTGGTTCTGAGTAAGGCGAGCTGCCCTGCGTCTTGGGTGTGTGGAGGTTTCGTGCTGCCACTAGGCTACGCTGCTTCATGTCTGTCATTGCTGGTTTTGCTAGCTTGGAAGCTGCCCTCTTCTTCCTTAATTTCTCTTAAACCCAAACAGAGGGGAGAATTCGATGAGGTTTAGTAATCTCTGCCTGAGACCTAACTATTAATTATTCCACATGATTGCTGCCTACTGGTCCTACAATGCACATATTGTGTTTCTCTGTTTAAGGGAAGTTGCGATTGCCAACTTTTTATTGCTTTACCTAGGTTCTTGGCAGTCTTTTTTTTTTTTTTTTAAATAACATTGGTAGGAGTTCAAAGGGAGTTACAGATAAACGATGGCATGCCATTTTGACCTGACAGAAGACTCCATGGAGCCTGGGAGCCTGTAAGGTGGTCACGTAACGGAGGGAAAGAACACAGTACTTGAAAGGACAGGAGGTCACAAGTAACGGGCTCAAGGGCCACAAACTTTCTGAAATAATTTCTGGCTATCCCTTGCTTAGATTATCACATTCCTCTCTCAGCAAACTCCTTTCTGTGCTTTTCTGGTCTGTTTTCAAGTCCAGTATCGAAATGTTGCTCTCCCTTAGTGTTTCCTGTGTCCCTTTCTTCTGGGGGGTCTGGAATGACTTCACATATTGTTGATCCTAAACTTCCATCCCAAGCCCTGGGCATTTTCACTGGCTTTTCCTTCTATTTTCCAGCTCAGCATGTTCCAAACTGCTTTGGGGTCCTCTTCCCGTGGTCTGTAAAAATGTAGGGAAGGTTCTTAACAGCGTTCTCCTGGGGGAGATTCTTGGCATCCACTAGGATATGAAAGGTTCTTTTTATTTTTATTTTACTTTTTCTTAAGATTTCATCCATTTATTTGAGAGAGAGAGAGAGCACGAGCAGGGAGGAGAGGGAGAAGCAGGCTCCCCGCGGAGCAGGGAGCCCGATGCGGGGCTCGATCCCAGGACCCCGGGATCACAACCCGAGCCGAAGGCAGACGCTTAACCGACTGAGCCGCCCAGGCGCCCCTTTGGCGACTTATTTCTACTTGATTGTTTGCAAGTGCTGTTTACTAAGATGTTCCGTGACTTAGTCACTAAATTTGAGAGCAGTTACTTTGAAGCCGGACAGGAGGAAGGTTCGGGTCTGGGCTCCTCCCCTCCCGCCGTCTGAGTTCAGACCATCTGCTTACCTCTGCTCTAGACCTGAGTTCCCTTACCTGCACCGTGGCATCAAAACATGCATCCATAAGGCTGTGGTGTGGCTACAACAAGCTGAAGTGCTCGGTGAGGGTTTGAGCCGAGCAAGTCGGGAGGTGCTGCCTCCCGCACTCTCTGTACTGCCCAGAGGCGCCCGCGCCACCGCCCCCTCGGCCCAGTCTGCAGGTCGCCTCCCTTCCAGGCTGTAGGCTGGGAATGCCCTGAGTTCCAGCGACCCACATGTTTTTCCCCTCGGTGTAAGCGACTAGTGAAATTGTTCTAAGAATCTTTGCCTAAATCATTGAAAACAAATTCTTCTTGAATCTCTTTTTTAATGTCCAGTATATGATCTTTCCTGACATGAAGTCTCTGAAGATGAATCTGTCTATGAATCTTAGGATCTTCCTGTTCTCTGCGTCCCTCTCTCCCTCTTCCCTTTTTCCACCTTCCTTTTCTCAGGAAGGATTTATTGAGGTTGCACTTAGTCACTGGACATATAGATAACGAAGGAGGGCTCTCTAGGCAGGCGCGTGTGAACGCCTGAGGGGCAGGCTGGCGCAGGGTTACGGCCGCTCTGTGGGAGCGCCCCGATGCTGGACAGTGCTCATCCCTGCGGTGTGTCATGTGCTGTGCTCAAGTGCACACAGCCGTTCACCTTCTCAGTGCTGTGTCTTGGGTCACGAGCTCCCTGGGAGCAGAGGTGAAGCCCTTGTACAGCTGAGGTCTTGGTACGCAGTGACCAAAGATGTATTCAGTGACTTGACGGTGCACAGATAACCTGAGGCCAGCCAAGAACACGGGGTGTGTGCATACAGACAGCGGGATGGAGACGTTGCGCGTGCGGTTTGCAGACGGACGCCTTTATTTTTTTTTTTCCAGCTCTTGTCACATATAGAGAAACTTCGAACCTCCATGATAGACGATCTCAATGCAAGCAATGTTTTCTACAAGAAAAGGATAGAAGAGCTAGGGCAGAGACTCCAGGAACAGAATGAACTGATTATCACGCAGAGACAACAGGTATTTTTGGCTAGATATTAGCCCTGTTTTTCTTCAAGCAGTGCAATTCGTCGAAGAACGTTCTGTCTTATTTTAGAGCATCTGTAAGTTGGGTAAGATAAAGGAGGTAGAATATGTTCTTCCCTGTGGTTTGTAAAAGTAAATCCAATAAGATAATTTTTTCAAGGTATTTTTTTTAAACTGTAAAGAGCAAGCAAATTTATTCAATTAGAATTTAGAATAAATTTGAAGGTAGAGAAGAATTTCTTTCTGTGATTACTTTGAGAAGCAGCCCAATCCAAATGCTACTTTCATACGATTTTTGCCTTCATATCTTTAAAGTCCATCTGTCCTCTGTCTTTGGAGGACTTCCATGAAAAGGTTAATTTACTAAATACAGTATCTGTCCATCATCTAGTATGTCCCTATCTAGTTTCAAACTTGTATCATTAAAAAAAAAAAAAAAACGGTTTTTCTTTGCAGATTAAAGAGTTTACCAGTAAACCATTAAACAGCGTCACTGAACCCAAAGGTAAGTGAACCAGGATCCCCGTGTTGGAGGTGAGGCAGACCTCCCTAACCGTACACCAGACATCGGAAGAATGTGGGGCCCCTGTCAGCTTCCGGGCACGATCATGGCATTCCTGTGGTGATTTTAATTTGAGTGACCGTCCCCTTGATCCAGAAAGTAGAAGAATTTTTAAATACCTTGACTGTCATTGAAGGGTCTTACATATTTTTTATCGGAATATCTGTCTGCACAAAATCCATGTTCAGTAACCATACCTCTGGACTGATGTGTGATGAGGGGGAGTGACCGTTAAAAGCGCTCGGTCTAGAGACGGACTGGCCTCAGTGTAGCTCTGTGAGTGTCTGCCTTCATTTCCTCAGTTCTAGAGTTGGAGCATTAAGAGTAACTACATCACATCACAGGCTTCTTATGAGGACTAAATGGGGAACATATATATAAAATGCACCTGTTGAACACTCATGGGGGTGAGCCATCCTGAAGGACCCCAACCTCAGTTACTCTTACGTACTGTACGGGCTTGCTGCGTCCTTGTCAACTGAGGCAGTTGGGGGTTAAAGGTTTGTTCTAAGCATAATGGGGGCATCCAGCCTACTGACTGTGGCAGCAATAACCACCCATCTCCTGCTCCCTCAGGAGCGAGTCTAGAAGGGAGACTGGAGCCAGAAGTGCATGCAGGGTCTCCCAGTAAAGCATACAGCTTGCCTTTGCCTGGACTCCTTTTGAATAACCCAACTCGTGGTTCCTACTCATCTCAGGTCATTAAAGGATACTTGTCCACTTGGGCACCGACTGGGGATTGGTAATGGGTGTGTGAGCTGCGTTTCCTTCTTGTTTCTAGGGGCCCCGCAGGGGGTTCATTGACCTACATACTTGGTTCCTTCTTGTTTTGAAATAAAGGTTTGAGAAGGGCCAGTTCCCTGTAACTTCTCTTCGAAATAGCGAGAGTTCGGGTAGTGAGCAATAGCTGTATAATTACTGAGCATAAATATTTGAGTGATAATAATTTTAGGGAAGAATTTTATAAGGATTTACATTAAACTCAGTCTTTACTCAGCTGGGTGAGTCACCATATGTTGGTAAATTTTGTTTATTTTTTTCTGGGGGAAAAGATTAAGATAAGCACTGGCAAAATATAACCCGTAGCTTGTGATTTTTGTCATTAATTAATTTTTTTTTTAAATTTCAGGGAATCCTTCAACCTGGCAAACTTTTGAATCTAAGCCAACTGCCCCAGCTGTACCTAGTAAGTTTCTATAAAAGACTCAGGATTCTGAAGATATTTTTAAAGTGCTAAACCAATACACAACTTATTATTTTTAGAGGCTTTCTTTTGAAAAGCCGTGTGTTTGGAGATTACATAATGATCTATTTTGATTCCTGGCTTTGACCTAGTTCTAAAAGCCCAAGACTGTAAATATCCATGTGATTTTGTTGTGATTTTGGTTAGCCATACCTATTATTCTCAGTTCACCTAATCAAGGTACAGCTATAAATTCTTTGGCATTGCTTCAGTTTGTACTTGTGGGTTTCCCAAGACATTACACTGTGTGACGATGTGACAGTGTGGTGGCCGCCACATTTTAGCATCCCTGAGACTCAGATTTGCAGGCTTTGACCTGATGTTCTGTCAGTTGCTCACTTGAGGTGGACACAGCACGGCTGTCTCTTGGAGCCGTCAGGATTTGGCTATAATCCACAAAGACATTATCTGTACAGTGTAGAAATGGACAGATTGTTTTCCTAATAATAGTTAAATAGTTGAAATATTTTTATTCTTTTATTATTCCATTCGGGAAAGCATAAGGGTGGAGGAAGCTAGGGAGCAAGCAGTCCTGGGCAAGAGAGGACGTGCGTGTGAACGGGAATCTGAATACCAGGGGAGGGTCCAGGCTGAGGTGACGGTACCATTCATATGGGCCCCAGGACCGTAAACTATGAAAAGGCATTGATGAGTGGGTTTGGGAATTTGGCACAATCGACTGGAAGATGCTAATGGTTTTAGCTGCTCAGTCTTCTCAGGTGCTTCTGGGGACCTCTTTTTCTTTAAGATTTATTTGTTTATGAGAGGAGAGAGAGCTGGGGGAGTGGCAGAGGGATAGGGAGAGAGCCTCCTCAAGCAGACTCCTCGCTGAGCGAGGAGCCCAATGCAGGGGCTATCCCAGGACCTGAGATCATGACCCAAACCAAAATCAAAAGCCTGGTGCTTTACCGACTGAGCCACCCAGGCACCCCATTTCTGGAGGCCTCCTGATGTTGCTTCTGGAAGCTGAAGAGTTTGAGAATTGCTAAGGCGGGAAGGGCAGTTTAGTCCCAAGAGTAGGGCTGAGGGAATAGTAGAAGCCAGGCTTATGTCTTATGGAAAAAAATACATTTCACAGAAGGATGGGAAGGTTAAAAGGCATTAAATTGCTATTGTTCATACCTTATTTAGACTTGGCACAATATTGAAACAATATTGTGTTCCAATAAAATTTTATTTACAAAGACAAATGGTGGGCTAATATGTCCTATGGGTTATACTTTTGCAAACCTTGACCTAGATTATGTAAGTTGCAAATGGTTTTGAGGGTCTTACATTTCCAGAATGGTTAGCAATTTATGCACAGTTAGGAGCTGAACACCTTTGCCAGTGGTCTTTGTAAAGACAAAAATATATGCCTGCGGAGGAGGCTGAGGTTTGTGGCCAGTCTTTTTCAGAGCAAGAGTAGATTTAAAGATCTATTGTAATAAGCTAGTAAAAGAGAAAACTAACATGGTCCAAAGAGGAACCATGACACAAATGTTCATACCAGCATTATTCATAACCGATGAAAAGTGGATACAACCCAAATGTCCATCAGCTAATGAGTGGATGTGTAAAATGTGGTCTGACCATACAGTGGAATGTTATTTGGCCATAAAACTGCATGCTGGGGACACCTGGGTGGCTCAGTTGGTTAAGCATCTGCCTTCGGCTCAGGTCATGATCCCAGGGTCCTGGGATCAAGTCCTGCATCAGACTCCTTGCTCAGCGGGGAGCCTCCTCCCTCTGCCTGCCGCTCGCCCTGCTTGTGCTCTCTCTCTCACACACACAAATAAATAAATAAAATCTTAATAAATAAATAAATAAAACTGCCCGCTGATGCTGACCTACTACATACAACATGGATGAACTTTTTTTTTAAGTGGTTTTTTTTTTTTTTTAAGATTTTATTTATTTATCTGACAGAGACACAGCGAGAGAGGGAACACAAGCAGGGGGAGTGGGAGAGGGAGAAGCAGGCCTCCCACCGAGCAGGGAGCCCGATGCGGGGCTCGATCCCAGGACCCTGGGATCATGACCTGGGCCGAAAGCAGACTCCCAGTGACTGAGCCACCCAGGCGCCCCAACATGGATGAACTTTGAAAACGTGATGCTAAGTGAAAGAGGCCAGTCACAAAGGACCACAATGTATGAGTCCATTCTATATGACATGTCCAGAACAGGCAAACCCATAGAGACAGAAAGTAGATCCGTGGTTGCCAGGGGCCGTGGGGAGTCATGGCTAATGGGTGTTTTTAGCATGTGTGATGAAACTGTTCTAAAATTAGGTAGTGGTTATGGTTGCACCACACTGATTATACTAATTGTATACTTAGAGTTGTATATTTTATATTGAACTGTATATTTTAAAAGGGCAAATTATATTTTAATAAAGCTGTTACAGAGAATTGGTTTGGGTTAGCCGGTGATCGTCACTTGAAACATGTGTCCCTTGCGATTTGTATATAGCTTGACTAATTTGAGGAGGACTGGATCATCATCAAGTTGAGATGCTTATGCTTTCGTTACGGAAGGCTGTGAGCTTTTTCTCTTTCTGCTGTTTCAGTGAGTGCCTCAGCCGCACAGACTGTGGATGCTAAATCAGGTCTCACAATGGCACATGGTAAGTTTCAGCTAAGTCTCAGCATTTTATGTGCAGTTTCTGCCCTGAGTCAGAGAACTTATTAACCACAAGTGCTTCTGTGGGATAACTATGCAAAACAGAAGACGTTTTAGTGAATGCAGAGCAGTTAATAAAACTGCTGTCTTCATATGTAATATTATCATAAACTGTGAACATACCTGCCAAAGTCATAAAGTAAAAAATGTACATGTTGCTAGACTCACAAGCAGAGATCTTAACGTTGAGCAGTACTTTGATTGTGTATGATTTTGGGTGGAGAATAGTAGGTGTTGGGTTAAGAAGGTGATTTTCTACTAGACCAGCCAACCAGCACATGCCACAGGGCATACGTGACTGTTTTTATAACTTTCAGTGAGGCAGCAAGTCACCTTTTTTAAGCAAACAGTTTCAGCGATTGGTTGGAAAACTCTAGAAAAGACATGTGATGGAAACCAAAGGGAAAAGTGGGAGCCAGGGGAGGAGAGCACTGCCAGGAATCAGTTCCTGGACCAGGGCACAAGGGTGGTAATTGTTAATTACGTGATCCAGTAGACAGGGTGGATATCAGTAGCCATATTTTATTTTTATACTGTTAAGGCACTTACGGTTTTTGCAAGTATGTTTTTAGTCCATTGTTTGCCTATGGTCTGCTATGTATTAACTGAATTAAAAGATGGGAGGGGACCGACTTTTTCTGTCTTACCTACAAATGCTTCTGGAATGTAAATGATTACTTCATTCCATTTTGCTTTTTAGCCTTCGAGTTAGACTTAAATCCACAGTCAGTCAAGTCAGACTCTGTTCAGAAATATTTTTCATATTAGCATGGCCTCCTGTACCCATTCTTTTTCTTCACTGGACAGACTCATGAAGGTGTTTATTGCCCCTTACTTTTTGTCCTGAGGTCATTTCAGGCAGGGCAGTACCCCTGAGCGTGTGTTCGCACTATGTAATGCGTAAACTCCCCACTTATTCGGTGTTAGTATTTACAAGTGTTTAGAACATACAGGTGTCCTCTTTCTGGACCAGCGACAGATGTAAAATGTGTGGGGGACCTATGGAAATTTGCTTTAATATTGAATAGACAAGAAAATGTCCCCTGGCAAGTACT
The DNA here is from genome assembly GCF_037043125.1 of Eumetopias jubatus. NCBI lineage: Eukaryota > Metazoa > Chordata > Mammalia > Carnivora > Otariidae > Eumetopias > Eumetopias jubatus. Next base: position 179,701,452 of record NW_028274809.1, on the reverse strand, counting down.
CTCTATTCACATTCTTTATGTCGGGTCTAAAATCTCTCTCTTGCCTTCTTTTTCAGGGTTGAGTTTTCTAATGCATTGCTGGCCACTTCTCTGTACTTCAGCAGTGTGTTTCTTTTTCTTTTTTTGCTACTTTGTTATCATTAGCCTTTTGTGTGACAGTATATGAGGACTACCTTTTCTTTGCTTCATATTTTTGGCACCCAATTAAGGACTCCTATAGCAGGCATGTTTAGCTGTCTGGAGTTGATTCAAGAGCCCTGACCAGTCCATCAGTTCCAAAGCACTGTGTTCCTTACGGACTTTGCCCTGATTGGAGCTGCGCTGTGTGAACCAGCCATGTCCCCTTGCTGGCATCTGCTGGGATTAAAATGCTAGCTTTAAATGCCAGCCAGACCTGGCATGAGGCCTGCGGCCTTTGGATTGGGATCTGAGCTGATTTGTGAGCATCTCAATGGGCAGGAGCAAGTAGGAGGCTTGTACGGGGGGCCCACTGACCTGGCCCCCCCACCCCTAGCCATGGCAGTATCCCCAGCGGTAGGGGGCGGGGGCGGGGAGCCTTAGTCTGTATTACGTAACATTATTTAGCCCGATTACCTCTCAATCTTTCCTTTTGTTCCGTCTCAGAGCTTGATGAGGCTCTTCACCATGAAAAATGTCACTGTCTTAGGTTGGGTTCCCCGGGAAACAGACTCTGAGGTGGAGGTTTGCAGCTGGGAGGTCTACTGGCCCGTGCTCTTGGCCAACCCCTGTGAGAGAAACAGGAGTGGGTGGAAGGGGGCGCTGAACCCAGACACACTGCAGTGCAGGCCTCTGCACATCTCACTGGGAGCTGGGATGGGCTCCTCAGCATCGTCCTGCATTTTAGGGATCAGTTACAAGATGGGGGTTGTCAGGGGTGTAGGCTGCTCCCCTCCCTTGAGACAAAACAAAAAGTAGAAGCAAAAGGTCAGAGGAAAGCACGAGATGGGGATTATTTGGCTGAGCATAGAGTAGGCAGAAGAGACTTGAGGGAAGCGAGGCTGGTTGAGACCGTTCATGGAGAGTACCCGGTACCAGCCTCTCGCTGGTCGGGTCGTTCTTGTGACATTCTGTAGCTGTAGAACATTCATGTTCTTGAAGCTGGGCGGCGTGGCCAGACAGGAGGGCTGGGCTTGGGGAAGCTCAGCCTGACCAGAGTGTACTCAAAGATTTAGAGCTGGACAGACCAGCTGGGGATCGAGGAATGGTCTCTGGGTGATTCTTCACCTAGGAATTGGGGTTGAGGTTTTGAAACGAGGGGGCAGACATACCAGCTGTTGCATGGAGCTGATGGAAAGGTGCAGGTGCAGGTGATTCAGGCAAGGGTGAGGGAAGGGTTAAGAACACCATGAGCTCACAGAGACAGTGCCATGTAGAGAAGTCCGGGAGACAAACGCAGAAATTGCCAGTAGGAAGGCACTATGGCTTCCTGGCCAAGAGCCTAGACTTTGAAAGGAAGCAAGCAGTCTGGGTTCACAGTTGACTCATGAAGCCATAGGTTTGGGTTTCCTTGCCTGCCAAATGGGGAGAAGAGTAACGGCTACTTCGGTGGGCTGTGCTAAGGATCAAATGAAGCAGGACCTTTGGAACAGGAGCCACTGAGCAAGCACTGGCCATTGTTGGCTTCTGGGGTCGGGCTGACAAAGTCCAGTGCCAGAGAGGGCTGGGTACAGCCAGCCAGTGCCAGAGAGGATTGGGTACAGACCTGGGAGTTCGTCTTCTGGAGGGAATGGAAGGGCACTGACAAGGATTTTTCTGGAAGCCTCTGGAGAGTTCAGAGGGGAGAGACTTGGGTCTTCGAGTATATCAGCTCTGCCTGGATATCTCAACTTGGGACAAGACCTGGGTCATTTGGAGGCTGGGCCTGTGGCTTATAAAGCATACGAACGCAGGCCCTTCACTCCACACTTGGACATCAGCCTGCTAGTTTAGAGCTGAAATCTGGCGGACCTCACTCCCTTTATAGCCTTTATAGTAGGACCCCAGGTTCCCCCCCCTAGAGCTCCACCCTCTGCCTCCCAGCACCAAAGGTCACAATTTGTCTCGACTCAAGAGAAGTAAGTCCTAGGACTATCCTTATAATGATAACAAATATGTATATGATGGTTTGGGGAGATTTTATAGAGCTTTTCCTCCTAACTTTATTTTTGTCATTTCCATAAAATACAATAAAATATAAATCATGTGACTTAAAAAATTGAAATTAGCTAGCCTCCTAAAATCCCTATTTTCAGCAGTTCAAACTAGTAAATAGTCTCTTTGTATAACTTTACTTTTTAATTTTTTAATTTTTTATTGAGATATAATTGACCTATAACATATTAGTGCAGGTGTACAACAGAATGAGCCGATATTTATATATGTTGTGAAATGATCACAGCAGGATCTAGTTAACATCCATTACCACATATAGCTACAGGGGTTTTTTTTCTTTATTTATATAACTTTAAAATCTTGATGCTGAATAACACATTTGAAAGCACATTTTTAATGTTCAGCAGTTGTGGTGCATGGATGGAATTAAATGCTTCTTTGTGCGATCATGTTCATGTTTCAAAATTAAAGTGGACTGCTATTTCCTAATAGGCTGTGTTCCAAATGTTCATTGGAAAGCAGTTTAAAAATGCTTTTCTCCCAGTCAATGTTAGATAGATTGACTAGGTTGCTAACAAGCTGTAGGAGCCTATTTATGTGTACTTAAATATAATATATATTTATTTATTTGTGTATACCTATAAGTGTGTGCGTGTGTTTGTAGATGCCCTAAAACAGAATTAGAAATATGCTTCGGTAAATTAAAAGCTAGAACTTCAAAGTGGGAGGTGTTAAATCTAAGCTAATACGTGCAAAGCGTGTCATCTTGTGCCCAACACGCTGGGGGGAGACTACCCTCGCTGGTCGCCCACTGTGGGGTCTGGTGTGGAGTGGAATGGCCTCCTCCCTTGTAGGTGCAGGTGGGGAGCTCCCTGGGGAGGGGCCCCGTGGCAGTCTCCAAGCCAAAGGTGAGTGAAGCACGCACTTCCTCAGCTAGATTTCCGATTGCATTTTATCCCAATGTCTAAAGCCTGACTGCCTGACTGCCAAAAGCTGACCTTCCCCAAGTAGGAACTTCCCCCTTGATAGGATGGCGTTTGGCTTTATCCATGCTGCCTGTGGATTTCCCTGAGCCCCAGTCACATTACTGGGAAGTCACCCAGAGCCCTAACCCCCCTGCCCCGGGCACTGTTCTGGGGTGGGATGGGGAACAGCCCCTCTTCACGTGTCGTCTGTCCGCAGCCTCGCCCCGGTGACTCTCCGGGAGCAGAAGATGTTGAACCGTGGTTTAGGGACACAGAGGTGTCTAAGAATGGGGTCTTAGTCCTGCTGCTGAGGCTGGGTTCGCCTGTCCTTCGCCATCCTGGTCCTCCCACCTGAAGACCCTGGGGCTAGGGAGAAGTGGGGGTCCCAGGGCCTTGGGCATTTTGTCATGTTTTTATCTTTGGGAATTGAAATAGTTTCATTAATTTTCTCTTTAACCACCCAATCAAAATATTTTATAAGGAAGGTATTTTGGGGGGATAGGTGAAGAAGACCTTTTGCGGTTGTGACCTCGTGTCTTAAAAGAAGCCCGTCAGGCACGAGGTTGCCGGGTGAGAAACGGCATAATTATTTGAAAAACGTAATTCCCTGAGGCGGGGGTAGTTAATGGAAAATACATGGAAAGAGCAGATACCATGAAGAAGGCACCGGCTTTAACTGACCGCCTCCGTATTTCTTCCCAGCAAATTCTGCTGTTTTAGGCATGATTAAAATACTGTGGAACGGTATCTTTCAACATTGTTTAAAAGGAAACTAATTTTACTTTGCTGTTGTCCTGTTTGTACCATTCTCATTTTTCCTCGTTAATAGAACAGGCGTTCTCATCGCACATACTGGAACCGATAGAAGAGCTTTCAGAGGAAGAAAAAGGTAACCAGGGGCTCACTCAGCGTTTCCACCTGCATAGATTCCATTGAGATGCTAAAACCCAAGCCTTGAAATTTACAATCCAGTGGTTTTTATCACACCGTTATCAAAATTAGGGAAGACATTTAGGTTTGGAGATGACGTTTTCAATCCATCTGTTGTATTCTGTCACCTTATTCCTTTAACTTGGGGAAAAAAACGTAAGTCTTTTTGTTGACACAGATATTTTCTGGTCAGATGACAAGTCAACGCAAATGCATTGTGCACCAGATGATACAAAAATATTCCTAGGGGGTGCCTGGGTGGCTCAGTCGGTTAAGCGTCTGCCTTCGGCTCAGGTCATGATCCCAGGGTCCTGGGATCGAGCCCCGCTTCAGGCTCTCTGCTCAGCAGAGAGCCTGCTTCTCCCTCTGCTTGCTGCTCCCCCTGCTTGTGTGTGCTCTCTCTCTCTCTCTCTGACAGACAATTAAATAAATAAATAAATAAATAAATAAATCTTTTTAGGAAAAAAAATATTCCTAGCACAGTAGCTATTTCTCACATCCTGAATCTGTGAGAGGGTGAACTGCCCATATCAGAATTATTTTAACAGCAAAAAAAAAGCATAATATTTATGCTCTTGATGTAGAATATTTATGTGCAGAATAATGTCTTTTTTTAAAAAAAGACTTATTTATTTATTATAGAGAGAGAGCAAGGGCACATGGTGGGCAGAAGGAGAGGGTGAGGGAGAGAGAGAGAATCTTAAGCAGGCTCCACGCTCAGTGCAGAGCCCAATGCAAGGCTCGATCCCACGACCCTGAGATCGTGACCCAGACTAAAATCAAGAGTCAGAGGCTTAACCGACTGAGCCACCCAGGGATCCCCAGGGTAATGACTTTATGTTGAAATTTGGGAACTGTTCAAGGTTTGGGGAGATAATTAAAGTTATTGTGGCTTACTCCTTTTATTCAGCAGCTCTCAGAATTATTTTCTGTCAATTAATTTTTGAAGTTTAAGAAAATCATTCCACATTATTAAGAGTATTTTCTAATGCCAGACTTGTAGACCCTGAAACAGTTACACTTGAATAATATTTATATGAACTCTGGTTTTACCATTTGTGTTAGGAAGAAAATTAAAATGTATATTCCAATTTGTAAATTCTTAATATTTGTTGTAACTTTTCTGTGTACTCTAGATGACTTTTTCCAAGTTATTTTTTTTAAGATTTTATTTATTTATTTAGAGAGAGAGAGTGCACAAACAGGGGGAGTGGCAGGCGGAGAGAGAAGCAGGCCTCCTGCTGAGCAGGGAGCCCAATGTGGGGCTGGCTCCTAGGACCCTGAGATCATGACCTGAGCCGAAGGCAGACGCTTAATGACTGAGCCACCCAGGTGTCCCTTTCCAAATTATTTTTAACAAGGCTACAAATTGAGAAGTGACTCAATCAGGCACATCCACAATATCTGCGATGTTTATTTTCCATCTGCTTTTAAGTAATGTGCTTTCTCCCTCCTACATGTTATTTATTGATGTCTGGAACAGCAAATATCTTATTTTCTGCAGAATCCATGAAATGTGTCTGGCGGTCATATGGAGTCTCAAGTTCACACTCCTTTAAAAAAAAAACGAGTCTGTTAGATTCCAAGAGACCGTCCTCACTTTGTCCACTGTCACCCCTCGGGGCCCCCACTTATACCCATGACATCCTTCTGCCTGTGTTTTAGAATTCTTCTACCCAGACCACGTGAGGTGTGAGTTTGGGATCACGGGCAGCGAATACCATCGTTGGTTGTTGCCGCATGCGGGGAACCAGATTGGGAAAGAAAATAACCTTTGCCGTGTATTTGGACACAGCTCTGGTTGGATAGAGGAGAGGGCCGAGGACCGCCAGACAGGCCTGAGTCCCAGGCACACTGTTACATAAGCCAGCGACCCAGCGAACCCTTCAGTGCCTCCGTGGAGCCAGCATGCCGGCAGCAGATTAATTGCCATCAATAAATTCCTCAGCTGGGCTAACATTTTGCAGATGATGCCTGTACAGCTAAATTTTGGCAGTGGTTTGCAAAGCACTGTGGCTGTTACCCAGACGCATGCATGCACGCATACTTGCATGCATGACCACTTCTGCGTCCTTACGGTTTTGACAGCCCCGGAAAGGCATATTCCCAACCCTTGCTGTGGGATGTTAGAATGTGGGCCAGCAGGGATCTCAGAGGCCATTTCATTGTTCAGGAACTTGAAACACAGGGGGATTGGGAGCTTGCTCCAAGTCGTTGAGCTTAATTCGTGACAGGGCTGGAACTCCGGTCCAGGTTTTCAGCTTTCCGTAGTTTACCGCAAAGAACAAAGGGACAGAGGCAGGCTGGTCCAGGACTAGTGGGGTGCCTTTGGAGCAGTCTCTTTACCTCTCTGGTTTTAGTGTTCTCATGTGAAAAATGAGAGGATTGATTCCTAGATGATGACGTCCCTTCTGACTCAGAAATTCCGTTCTGGTTTTTGTTTTTTACTCTTTGCTTTGTGCTGTGATTATTTGCTCACCAAAAATGGTACGTTGTATGTCTGATATAAATGATCATTTGTGTGGGCTATTGTGCATTGGGCTACCTGCCTGGGAAAGTTTTGTCTTTGATTAAAATCTTCTGTTGTGATAGGCTTTCCAGTGGTTAATTCCACCATTACATTAAAAACTTTTTCTTTTTCCTGTCCATTCTGCGTTCTTTCTCTTGCTTCCCCCAACCAGCCCCAGCCTTGTTAAGAGTCCTTCCTACCAAGAGTTTTCGCCTTATCCATAAAGGAATCTAAAGCAAGCATCAACATAAAAAGTGAATTTGAGGACAGAGGGGAAATGTTTAATTTGCAGCCATTTTGGGAAACTTGGTCATCAGAAGGAGCTTATCATCAGGGTCGAGGATGAACCCAACCCAATCAGCAAACAAATTCAGTTCGCTTAACCCGGGTCCTGGAGCAGACAGAGCCTGGAGTCTCTCTGTCTGCTTCTGTGTAGTTCCTTTTATACCCTGGGTCCTGGCCCAAAAATTCCCTTGTGTAAACAGGGCGGGAGGTGTGACTCCCAGGCAGTCTCTCGGTACCTCTTCATGTTGTTCACCCTAGATAGTTTTCTACAGTTGATGGCCAACTAGCCACCAAAGCCCGCGACATGGCCCCGGCTGCAGCTAAGCCCTCTAGATTTTGATGTATTGTTCCTAGGACAGAAGTGCTTTTTTTTTTTTTTAACATTTTATTTATTTATTTATTTGAAAGAGAGAGAGCGAGAGTGTGAGCTGGGCAGGGGTGGCGTGGGGAGGAGCATGAGGGAGAGGGTCAAGCAGACTCTGCACTGAGGGCAGAGCCGATGCGGGCCTCCATCCCATGATCCTGAGATCATGACCTGAGCCAAAATCAAGAGTCAGATGCCCAACCAACTGAGCCACCCAGGGGCCCCCAGAAGTGTTTTTTTTTTAAGGTGCCTCCAGAATATTGGAAAACATTGGTGAGAAAGCAGCATGAATGCTGAGAATCAAAAATTTAAGATTACTTCTGATTTTTACTAATGCATAATCTTACCAAATTTTATAATTTCAGTTTCGCAAACCGCAGTACCAAATTATAGAACAGCATTACCATGCAGGAGTTTTCCTCTTATTTAATGTACACGCAGTAATTTGACTACTTTTGCCCTCAGCAGAAGTGTTGATTCATGAACAGAAATATTCTTTACTGCTGGAGTTGAATGAGGGTTTAGAGAATGTCTGAGACATTGGGGGCATTTTGTTGTGGATCTTCTGCTGTGGGTCCCTAAAACTCCCATCTACTGGGGTGGGTGAGGCCGGGCCTCAAAATACCATGGCCCCTGCAGCCCCAGACCTACTCAGTGTGGGCACTCGGCACCACCCTTGTTGGGTGAGATGCCCCTGTTCAGAAAATAGACTCCAAAATGACAGCACTGTTGTGTTCTCCCAGATCTGGCTTTGGACCTTCACTAAGGGTCTGAACAGCCCCGGATAAACCTCTTCCATCAAGCCTTCCCTCTGCTTTGATGTAGGACTCCGATCTTCAGGGTCATGTAGTCACGCGCATTCTCCAAATTCTCTTGAATGCCACATTTTTTAGTCGGGGAATGAAAGAGGAACAGGGAAGGAAAAGTTAAGAGAATCTGGCCGGTTATTTTTCCTTTGCTTTTAATTATAGGTTGTTTTAAACAGAATATACTTTTCCTAAGACTCTTTGTTAACTTCTTTTTCATTTTGGTAAATATTTTGGGAGGGATAATATCACATTTTGAAATTTTAGATAAATTTTTACTGAATTTATTAAATCAAAACTTAATTATTTAATATAAATGGGGTTTCTTCAAAGAAAATGATACATAAATTCTAATAATTTAGGTGAGATGAATTCTTCAGAAAGTAGTAAAATAATTTTAGGATGAACCATTGAACTTCTAAAGAATTCATTTTTTCTGCTGTGCTTCTGCAGAGACATTTCCCTTGCATTATTCATCTAGTAATGATCCAGTTAAGGGGTCAAGAAAGAGTCTTTAAAGACACCGAAGTTTTGAGGCCAACTTAAGGTAGTTTTAAAAAAGTTGTGATACTTCAGCATCATATATTGAGCTGAATGCTTAAACAATCCATACAAAATGCTTGCTTGCTGTTTAAAAGTGGTGTTTTGCCATTTTCTGCTTAGAGCTTTTATGTATTTAACTTTTTAACACACTTTGTAAACCTTATTTCAGGAAGGGAGAACGAACAGAAATTAAATCACAACAAGATTCACTTAAGGAAAACGTTGAAGAATAACCCCTCCCTCACGAAGGAAATAAGGAGTGTCTTGGAGCAGAGTTTGCTAGAGAAACTGGAAACCTTTGGGATTAATGCGGTAAGCTCCTTCATTTCAGGAATGTTCACTGGTTGTGTTGTATTTTGTTTTCTCGATGGGAAAGGATCAGAGAAGAGAAGAAGGCACGTCCGTTCTGTCCTTGGGCACTCATTCTGTCCTGATGGCCCAGCTTGCACTGTTGGTCAGTCTCACACACACACACACACACACACACATACACACACACACCCCTCTGTGCATTCAGTCCTGGCTCTCACAGCCTAGCACCCCTAACGAGTCCCATGCACTCATACACACCCCCGTCTATGTCCCACTGCTCTGGGAGTTCCTCTTGAGGCCAGAATAGTGTGTTGTATGTCGGGGCGTCTCCTCCCTCGCATGCAGCAGTGAGGACAAAAGGTTGGCACAGTTTATGCTGACAAATGCTCATGAAATGAAGAACGTCCCAGGCTAAGAAGCTTAACATTTTATTGCTTCAGGATGTACGTGGAATTCCAAGCGATCACTTCAGTAGGGTGCTAAGAACTGTGGAATCAGCGAGACATGAACAAGAAAGACAAACACCCAACATTCAGAAAATTCGAGAATTCCTTGAACATGAGGTCAGCTGTAAAATTGAGGAGAGAACCTTACTGTCCTCAGGTAATCCCGTCACTGGCTGCCATTTCATTTCTGCACGTAGGGACAGGAGTCCTGTTGCCTTTCATAATTTTAAATGGTTTGCAAACTTTGGAACTTCACTGGCAAGTCTCATACTGTTTGGACCTTTATATGTTGCGTCTTGGGTTTTATTTTAATATTAAAAAAATGCCTGGGGCGCCTGGGTGGCTCAGTTGGTTGAGTGTCCAACTCTTGGTTTCAGCTCCCACGTCAGGCTCCGTGCTCAGCAGGAGTCTGCGTGAATATTCTTGCTTCCTCTGCCCCTTCCTCTGCTCTCACTCATGCTCTTTCTCTAAAATAAATAAATCTTTAAAAAAAAAATGCCTGTCGTGTGGACTCTAGAGCCAAGAGCTTGTTTTTTCAAGTGCCAGTATAGACAGTATTGTAGTATTTTCTGGTGCTTTTCACTCGCTGATGATGAAGGCAATGGAGACTCATGAATGATACTGCTCTTCCAGATAAGTACAGTGCTCCTCCTCAAGTGGATACCCTTTCAAATGGAGAAATACCCAAGGCAGTAAAGTTTCCTCCCAGAAGCAGACAGCTGATAAGACAAAGACCTGTTTTTACCGATAGGACGTCTGTCCCAAAGTGAGTCTTTTCGACCCTAAAATGTTTGTATTCATGTTTATCCCAGTCGGCTTGGGCTGCTATAACAAAATACCACGGACCGCGTGGCCTGAACAACAGAAAGCTATTTTCTCACACTTCTTGAGATTGGACATCTGAAAGCAGTGCGATGTATGGTCAGGTTCTGGTGACAGCTTGCTTTCAGGCTGGTAGACAGTCACCTTCTCACTGGGTCCCCACATGGAAGGGAGAGAGAGAGGTCTGATCCCTCTTCTTCTTCTTAAAAGGACACTAATCCCTTTATGGGGGCCCCACCCTCATGACCTCAAATAAACATAATTACCTCCCAAAGGCCCAACCTCCAGAGAGCATCCCCTGGGGGGTTAGGGCTTCAACATGTGGATTTTAGGGCGACGCAGACATACAACCCACAACAATGTCTGACCCAGCAGAGCATCACGCTTACAGTTCCTACCAGCCTGTCATTGGTACCAGCCCATTTCTTGTTGCTTATCCTCTTTAACAAATGTTCAAAAGCAAAAATCACCCATTCCATAGAAATTTATATTAAGTTACATTAGTCACTGGTGCCGCTTAGAAATCATTTTCTTTTGTGTTTTAGAATTAAGAAAAATATCATAGAAGATCATTTTCCCAGAAAGTCTTCAACTATTACGTGAGTACTTGGGAGTGGGGAGAGGACGTTTAAAAAGTTCTTTCCCCTGAACATTCCTTTTGTTGTAAACTAGTATGTGCACTGTGATTAATTAAAACCCTAATTATTAAACATCACAACTAATTTGTGGTCACTCCTTTGTGACCTCTCTTTGTTTCTTCATCAGATTTACTCTAAGTCAAAAGCACTTATCACCTTATGGCCCCCACTAAGGAGTGGGACCGCCACCCCGTGTCATTTCCATTATTCCCCACCGTGTCCCGTAATTTTCAATAAGCACGGTGAATTAAGCGAATGATGTTGTCTTTTAGTGGCTGGATCCTGGATAGCCTGGTCAGATGATATTGTGGTGGTCTTGCCCCTTGTAGAAGTCAATAATGGCCCTACACCTTACTGTTTTGGGCCCTCTTAGGATACTGAGGATCCTAGCTCCGTCACTCATGAGCTGTGTGCTACTGATTCACTTGCTTACCTGTTTAGGCCTGTTTTCTTATCTGTTCAATGGGGGTAAGGCTGCTGTTTTCACAGGATAGTTCTACAGATTAAGAATGTATGAAAAGGGGTTTGGAGGTGCCTGGCTGGCTCAGTCAGTGGAGCATGCAACTCTTGATCTCAGGGTTATGAGTTCAAGCCCCACATTCGGCATGGAGCCTACTTAAAAAAAAAAAGTAAAATAAAAATTAAAAGCTTTATATTTTGAAAAGAAAAGGGCTTGGCCTCAGGGCTTGGCACTTAGTGGGGACTTAATAAATTATAGATACATTGTTATTAATTATAAGTAAAACTGATTTTATCAAAACTGAATTTTATCAACTTTTTCTGGAGATATTAATGCTATAAATATCTCTTCTTGAGGCATTGTGTATATATAGTAGAGACGATATAAATTATAAATATAGTAGGGACAGTATAAATAGACTATAATAGAGGCAGTAAAATGATTTACCCTTCAAAAGCATTTTTCATGTACAAAGTCTCCTAGGAGCCTTATTTCATGGGACATAGTATGACTGAACATTGTCTGGAATTTAAGTGCTCAAAGAATGTTCTTGAATGAACGAACGCTGCTCTGAACTTCTCACTTTATTTTTTAAATTTTTTTTAATTTTCCTTTTTTAATTGTGGCTAAAAAAACACTCCCCCAACAGTTTCCAAGTGTACATAGTATTGTCAGCCATATGTGCATTATGCATAGACAATTCCTTTTTTTTTTTAATTTTTTAATTAAAAAAATTTTTTTAATTTAAATTCTAGCTGGTTAACATACAGTGCAATATCGGTTTCAGGAGTAGAATCCAGTGATTCATCACTTCCATACCACACCCAGTGCTCGTTGCAACAAGTGCCTCCTTAATGTCCATCCCCCATCTAGCCCCTCCCCCACCCACTTTAAAATGGGGTGCTAATTCATGTGATGAAGCAAATGGGATTGTGTATGTAAAAGCACTTCGTAAAGTGCAGTGTAGAGGTAAGCTATAAGTAATGACGCTATTTTATTTTATTTATTTATTTTTTTTTAAGATTTTATTTATTTGACAGAGAGAGACACAGCGAGAGAGGGAACACAAGCAGGGGGAGTGGGAGAGGGAGGAGGAGACTTCCCGCGGAGCAGGGAGCCCGATGCGGGGCTCAATCCCCGGGACCCTGGGATCATGACCGGAGCCGAAGGCAGACGCTTAACGACTGAGCCACCCAGGCGCCCCTATAGTAACGCTATTTTTAAAAGATGGAGTAGTTTTACTACAGAAAGATTTCTTTCCCCCAAATCCCGAAAGGCAACACCAGTGCCCCCGCTTGGGTTTTCATTTGTTTAGGACGCCTCCGTTCAGTTCGGAGGAGGAACTGGACAGTGATGACCTCATGCAGGCCTGCGCATCCCCAGACTTTCTTCCGGTGCAGCCCTCTGAAAGCAACAAGAGCGGCTTTGGGAAGAACATTGTCAAAAGCGACGCTGACTGGACCGAGGGAAGTGAAACTGAGGACTCCGACATTTCTCCCAAGCCCACAGGTGAGCCCTGGCCATTGAAAGTCCTTCTGGAAAGTTTGTTTAGGACAGTGGTCCCCAACTGGGGGCCCCAAGCACTGGGAGGCGGAGCTGGGAAAGTGCTCACAGAAAGGACCAGGCTAACCCAAAAACCACTGCTGCCTAAGGAAGATGCACAGGCTTAGCACCTCACTGATGCTCAGGTGGAAGGAGAGGAAGCAGGTGGGGATGCCTGGGTGTATTTGTTTCCTGGGGCTGTTGGAACAAAGTACCACACACCTCGTGGCTTAAAACAGAAATTTATTGTCTCCATCCCAGAAGCTAGAAGGCCAAAATCAAGGGTGGCAAGCTTGGGTCTTTGTGAGGGCCGTGAGGGAAGGATCTGGTCTAAGCTTCTGTCCTTGGCTTGTAGATGACCATCACCCTCTCCCTGGTCATGAGTCTGTGTGCCAGTTTCCCATTTCTATAAGGACACCAGTCATACTGGACCCGGGCCCACCCTAACGAACTCACTTTAATTTGATGACCTCTTTAAAGGCCTTATCTCCAAATAAGGGCACATTCTGAGATATCGGGGGTAAGAACATCATCGTATGAACATCAGCCCATACACTGGGCGTCTGTAAGAATGGATATTCTCATACACGGTGCTGCCTTGGGAGATGGGGCAATTCTACAGGAACATAAGATCCAAGTATGTGACTGCTGATCATTTGCTGAAGAGAAGTGGGGCTTAAGGGTCATCTCTTGAAAAAGAAATTCAGCTTAATGCAGTTTAAAAATTATATATTTTAAACATATGAGATATAATTAATTTATTAATTATATATCATTACATATAATATATAATTAATTTATTGTATTGTATACAACTTAGGTTCATGTTACATATAATTATGTAAGACATAACTAATTCATTTTAAAATAATATTGTTTTTGAAAATACCCACATGAATATTCCACTCCTACAGACTTCCTCACTGAAATTGACGTTTCTGACCACAGCTTGAATGAGACCATCCTTCTTTGATTTAAAATGAACATTTCCGGGCGCCTGGCTGGCTCAGTCATTAAGCGTCTGCCTTCAGCTCAGGTCATGATCCCAGCGTCCTGGGATCGAGCCCCATGTCGGGCTCCCTGCTCGGAGGGAAGCCTGCTTCTCCCTCTCCTTCTGCCCCTCCACCCCACTCATGCTCTCTGTCGCTCACTCTCTCTCAAATAAATGAATAAAATCTTAAAAAAAAATAAAATAAAATGAACATTTTCTTGCTTCTGGTCTAGGAGATCATGATTTTTCTAAAAGGAATTATACATGTATTAAAGTAACTTTTTTTCAATCCCCAAAATACATGAATTGATTTTAATTTACTAAATATGATTATTCACAAAGCTTAGAGTCTTTCCAAGTCGCTTGTTCAGGTTATTTTGGAATCGAAGAAAGATAACAATTTTTTTTTTTGAAACTGTACCTATTTTCTGTTGGTCACCCAGGAACCTTCATTAAAACACTGACTGAAAAAGTTGAAAAGACCGTTTCAAATCACAGAAACGTGAATAAGCCAGTTGGTGGAATTAATGTTGCTGAGGCGTTCATCAAAAAAGAATTCAAAGAAGAACTAAAGGTGAAATCACTCTTGCTTGCTGTTTTAAACATGAACAGAGAAAGTCATCTTTTAACGAATGTACCTTAATAAATTGTACTTCTTGTAGTGAAATATAAAACACATATTTAGGACAGTAGCGGTTGAGATTTGCACCGTATCTTGTTTGCAGCATCACTGCATTTCTTTCCTTTCCGTAGAGAATCAAAGATATCGGAATGACAGCGGATAAGAAGGCATCATGTGCTTATCAGGCCTGACAGGTGTCCAGCCTCCTGTCACATGTCTGGCTGACGCATGCAAGCATTAGATAGTTGGCACACGGATGCTTGTGACCGGCCAGAACCTGGGGCCTCGGCTCCGAGTCCGCGGCACGCCCTGGCAGTAAGATAGGGACTTGTCAGGGTTCAGCCCGGCTTGGGAGCTGGAGTAGGTGGAGAAATGCATCCGAGAGACGAGAGGAGAGCCCGAGCACTCGAACACCTTCCTAGCAGTTCCAACTGCCAGGACATCAAAATGTTTCTATGCATGGAGAACTCCTGCTGTATTTCTGGGTGCAGCTCATCTGTGTTGACCGGGTCTTCCAGTAGTGGTCACTGTTTTCTTAGCCATAACTCTTCTCTTGTTCATTTGTGGGCACAGTAGGAACTTGTGCTCCTTTCAGATGGGCCCTGGTGTGACGTCACCTGCGGCTCAAGGTCAGATTATCCCAGAGGTAAGAGCTCCTACTTGCGGAGCAGCCTGACTTTACTACTACAATGCAGGGTTTCCGGGATTTTTCTAAATTCATGGCTGGTAGAGTAGGTAGGAAATGTGTACATTTCCGTAGCAAGAAACAAAGAGCTTGTTCCGTCTGCCTACAAAACACAGATTTCCAAGTTCACTTCCTTGCCCTCCAGAAATGACCGGACGGGTTATCTCTGAGATTCCCCAACGTCAGATCGTTCGGTGTCAGCGGCTCAGTCTAGCCAACAAAATGACCGATGGACGCCAACACGCGCTGCGTGTTTAAGAAACCCTCATTGCTCTCCATGCTCTCCCGCAGTGTGCAGATGTGGAGGACGAGGACTGGGACATATCATCCGTAGAGGAAGAAAGTTCTCTGGGGAAGAAAACTGGGAGAGGACAGAGGGAGCCTCTACCTGTGAAGAATGAGTCAAATCCTACTCAAGTGCCAAGCGCCTGGGGTGCATCGGATCTGAAGGCGCCAAAGGGAGGTTCGTGGCTTTAGTGTCTTGACAGTCCGCTTTCCGGTTGTTTCATCTTTATAAATATCTAACGAGGCTATGTTAATACACCATCAGACAGGAACGCGTTTCTCTTGTTGGTATAACAAATACCTTGACGCTTTCACAAAGCACACAATATAACAAACACCGTGTGCTTTGTGCGCATTTATTCCCTTTTCAAGTCCTTTAATCTGTGTATATTTATGTAATTTGGACCTAGTCTTTAAATTTTAATATTATTTTTGAAAAGGCCCATACAAATATTCTCCACGCAGGTGCCTCGCAGAAATTAAAATTTGTGCTCTTACACCTGAATGGGGCCATTCTTCTGGCGGTCTTCCTTCGTTAATCTGTTTACACATTAAATGTTTCTCTTTATTTTCTTTGAAGAAAGATTTCTCTTGCAACATTATAGCCAGTGGGAGGAATTACAAATGAAACCAAGAGTTGACATTGTTCCTGGATGAGTCCTGGGGTCTGGCCGGGTGGTCCAGAAGGGCTTGTCTGCGCCTGCAGCGTCCGTCCTCGGGTCTGTGTTGTGCCCCGAGTTCCACCACATCTCTCAGTAGTAGGTCAGACTATGGTTTCCAGACTCCTCAACTTTAGACATGATAAGCTAAGACAGATAGGGGTATGGCTCATTTTCCGCACTCACGACACCTCTCACTGACCCCCGTCAGGTCTTTTTGTGCCCCCATCCATACTTTAAATTAATACGGGCAAACCTATCTGTCCTTCCCGTTTTCAGTGGGATCTCTCGCCACCTCACTTTGTAAGACGAGCCATTGCTGTCTGCCCTCCAAGTCACCTTTCCTCTCCTCCAGAACGTGAGCCGCGACTTGACTTCTGCACGGTGCCCGCCACTAGGTTATCTGTACTTCATATTAAAGCCCATCGATCCTAGAAAACCCCTATTTACCATTTAGCTCCTACTTGGCCTATTCTACTTTTATTCTCCTTTCTTTATACCTGTCACTCAGAGTCAGTAACAACAGAACGTTACTGAGCATGGTTAAGGGTCCTGGCTGCATGAAGGGAGGAGAGATGCCAAGTGGAAGCCTCTAGACAGGGTCCCTGATAGTATCCTGGAGATGTGGCCATTTCGTGGCCAGACTGCACTTGTGCCTTCCTCCACAGCCTGTGGGAGCTGGGGGCCTGTGGATTAGCCAACAGACCTGGACGCTGAGCGATAAGGGATTTTTACAGACTTGTCTGATCATTGAAGCTCCTTTCTGCTTCTGTCTCTCCCTCCACAGGACTCCAAGATGAATCCAGCACACTGAAAAGCAGCTTAGTAACTGTGACTGATTGGAGCGACTCTTCAGATGTATAACCGCAGCCTGAGTCAGAAGGTGCAGATGCCAACAGGACTCCGGTAATCTGCCCACAAGATTCTAGCACTCCTGCCTTACAGTGTTTCCCACAATAACAAGGAAGCTGATTCAAAGAACAAGGGTCTCTTTAACAGCACCTAATTCAGTACTGAAAAACAAATTGTCAACAGTATTTTGAAGCATATAGAGGGTGTTTAAGACTTCTGCTGAATAAAATTAATGTCATTTGAAGTCATAAAAAAGTTTTTTCTTCAGAACGGTACTCTAGTGTTTAAGTGTATTTTTTTCAACTAATTTTTAAGTGATTTTTTTTTTTTAACTTAAAGCAGGTTTTGGTTTGAATTAAAAAAATTTTTTATATCTTTCTTGCGTGCATTATCACACTGGAAGTGTTTTATTATAAAATTCTGCTAGTATGCTTAAACTTGAACTACTGAAATCAATGAAATCTTAAGAGTAGATTGGTTATCTTTCATATAGAAATAAGTTTAGAATTAGAAAAATACAGCTAGGCCGCCGCTTTGAGCCATTGTAAGCACGTTGTATTAAACAATTACTTTAGAACGTTAAATACCATTTCTGCAATATAATCTTTGCCTTGGATATTTTATGAATAAAATGTAGCTGTTTTCAATCAGAATCTGAATAGAAAAGATTGAGTCATTACTGAATTCATATGTGCATGTGGGTTTTTTTTTTCACTTTCTTCAAATGCCCAACCCATATTATAAAATACCTCGAAACTAATTACTTCTGTTCTTAACAACTGTCAATGGTCAGAAAGTTCATATAAACTGTTTTTTGCATTTTTTTATACTTTGTGGTACTATCTGACTCTTGTTTCCAAAAAAAAAGTAACATTTTAACTGATAGTCTGTTGGGTTTTGGATCTCTTCAATTTGCCAACCTTTCAAGTAAAGCCCTCCATTACATCATTGTGACTGTGGCTGAGTCATTAAGGATGAGTTCTGAGCTAAACTTACCTTGTTGGGGGCTTAGGCTTGCCCTGTTAGCCGTGCCACACAACATCCTGATCTGAAGTCACAACAATTTATGTTTCTGCCCCCAAGGGTCCTTTTCACTTGTCCACTTGCACCCTTTGAAGCACTTCCCTCAGGGGCCATTTTATGGAAACGCACTCACTTTCCATGTAAAAGCTTTATATACTGCCAAATCAAATCTCCATATAGGGGGACAGAGCTAAGCAACACACCAAAGCCACACCGTACCCAAGAAGGCACACGGGCCACTGTGCTCATTCAGTCACTTTTTCAGCAGATATTTATTGAACTACGTGGGTGTATTTTGCTTTTTTTTTTAAAGATTTTATTTATTTGAGAGAGAGCGAGCTCGAGTGCACAAGCAGTGGGGAGGAGCACAGAAGAGAGGGAAAAGCAGGCTCCCCGCGGAGCAGCGAGCCTGGCGCAGGACCCTATCCCAGGACCCTGAGATCACGACCCGAGCCAAAGGAGGACGCCCAACCGACTGAGCCACCCAGGCGCCCCTATTTTGCCTTTTTAACATGCATAGTTCATTTAATCAGAACAACTTTGGGACACAGTGAATATCATAACCCTCATCCTGAAGATGTGAGAAATGCAGAATTAAGTGACTTGCCAAAAGCCATACAACTTGAAAGTGACAAAAGCAGACTTTTTACCCCGGTCTCTAAGCTCCCCGTCTTCACTCCTGACGGAAAGGGGAGGGGAAACGGGATGAACTGCTACACAAACCCAGTATTTAAATTAAGTCGGCACATCTGTGTTGCAAAAGCCACTCCTTTAACTCCTCTCTTTAGTCCTACCACGCTGTCCTCAGAGATGTGGTTTGTTCCGATTTTCTTTGGACGCTGTGTTTCCCCTCACTGATGCACAGTTAACATGTTTGCGGTTCCCGACAGAGCCTTTCTGTCCTTTCACCCCCTTCCTCTCCCTAAATTCTTCAGGAGCTAGAATGCTTCAGTACAATCTAAACATTACCTTCACCAGCACAGCTCTGAAATTAAAAAACTCGGTTTTAAACACACACCCATAAAATCCCGCCCCCACACTGGCCTGTAGCACCTAACCTCCCTTGTGGCTTTCGGTTCATTTGTATCCCTAGAAGAGATATTTTTATATATATTATATATATAGTATATATTTTTATACTTATATTTATTTTACTTTCATATATTACACATTTATGTATTTTATATATTATATATTTTACATATATACGTATCTGTATTATATATAATTTTTTTAGTAACAAACTTGTTTATTTCCTCTTCTTCCCATTGAACATCTCCAAATAATGTGATTTTCCCTTTTAAGTTTTTCATGCTGTTCAGAGATCACGGGGGCAACTTACATGCCTTAAAAAATGGTAAGTCTCTCCATTACCCAGCTTGGTTGTGCACTCAGGGCCCGAGAGACACACTGGAACTCAGCCATAGGTTGTGAGCGAGGCAGGTGCCATGCAGGCTCTGGGACCTTCCTCGGCTGGCTCCAAAGTCAACCATGACCTGCGTCTCCAGCCAGGCTCGTGCTGACCCTCCAGCCCAGAATCTGCTGCTTTCTGTATCAGAAAAGCCTCAGCAGCTCTTCAAGGCGGACGTGCCAGGCAATGTCTTGGCCCCATTAGCCCTTCCTTGAGCGGTCACTGAGAATCAGTGGTGACAAACAGGTGTAAGGAACCGGAAGTCGTCGCGACACAGCCAGTAACCTGTCCATTCAACCCAAACATCTTTTGAGGAACAGTCTCAGATTGCCCCCACCCTGTTCACAAGACACCACTTCTTATACACCTTCTGTTTAATATATGAAGGAAAAGAAACGAGGAATGGGGACAAAGAATGCCACGTCTGAATGACTAAGGAGGCTCTGATACAAATACTTGACCCGTTGGTGCTAAATACTTCCCATGTTCTATAAATATATAAAATATATACAAATCCTGTAAATAACCTGTTTATTTTTTTTATAGAAAGCCACAACAGAAATGATTAGAACATTTACATCCATACGATCAGCAAATTCTCCAAATTCATGTTTTAAAAATAGTTTTGAGTGTGAATTAGAGGAAGGCCTTGAGGGGGGATCATTTTGTGAACAGTTCACTTTTAAAATGACTCAAGACAGCTCATAGCAGTGCTCTTTTCAGACGTAAGCATTTTTATCAAACTGTTTTGAAGGGTTTGTGGTTTTAAAATCTCCTTCTGCGCCATGATACTTTGTCCGAGAAGACAGGACAGACGTGGCCCCATTGTATGCGTATCCCATTCTGCAAGGCAAAACACAGTCTGGTAGGTCCTGCTGCACATGGAGGGCAGAAACCATTACCCTCTGCTTCTGTCCCAGCAAAGCTGCAGACTTTCCCTGCTTACTGTTAGTGAGTTTTCTCTCACTGCCACCAGCCCCCCCCCCACCCAAATATCTCACTGTCATTTCTGAACAGTCAGTGTGTCAGTGCAAATCTCAGCAGAAGAAACTCGTGGCTTGTTCATCTGTTCAGTTTTTCTCTTTTAAAACTCATCTTCCTGGACCCTGGCGGACAGTACTGACCTTCATCAGGAATCTCTCCCTGTGTGAAAACGATGAGGCCACAGTGAAGAATATGCCCCATGGTAAGCCCTACCGTTCTGCTCACTGAAATAGCTCTGGAATGTAAGAAGGATGAGCTCTGTCTTTTTAAATTAACTATATATTTATTCTTTTCACCGTATTTATCTTATTTAATATTACATTCACTATATATTCCTAATTTTAATCAATCCTGGTTTTTTGACGTTTCTAAGAATCATGTGAACAATCTATAATTTGCCGCACCTGTAATAATTTTAACAGGTCATCTTTGTCTCTTTTTCATACCTGGGAGGTTTGTTGTTGTCAGATATTGAAAAGCAAAATATGACACCACCAATTATGCAGAGTGAGGCTCCTGCCCATCCAATAAACAGAGCAGCTCCTAATTCGTACCTGTGAGGAAGTATTGCACAAGTATTATGGCTGACTTACTTGGGGCGTAAACAGTATTTAAGACTAACGAGCCAACATTTACTAAATGCTCATCATAAACGTTTGCTACTGGAGCTTTTACAGGAAGTAATAACACCTTTTATCTGTATAACGCTTTAAACTTTACTCAACGTGTTTTTCTAGCCATCTCTTGATTATGTCTCCCTGACTTCCCAAAAGGAAGAAGTGATCCCTGCAGGCAAAGCAGAGGCAAAGCCGGTTGAGGAGCCCCAGCCTCCCGGCTCAGCCGGTATCCCCCCTCTGGGCCTGTCTGAAGCTCACAGAGTGTTCCATCTATTTAGTCCACTGCACAGGGTAAATTATTCAGCAGACTCCAGTTAGAAAATGGCAGGTTGCCTTTGCTTACAGTTTAATTAAATTCAATAAACATTTATTTGCAAATCATGAGCAAGGTGTTGAAGGATGGCAGAATATGCCACCCTCAAACAGGCCACTGGAGCATGAGAATTATTTTGAGCTAAAGGCAACAACGGAGAAGCAAATACCAGAAAAGCTCTCTGCCCCTCCCCATTTGCCTTAAAGCAGGACATCAATTTGTAAAGATGTCCCCCATCCCTCCCACCCCACCAACAAGGAAGGACAGAAGTTAATCACCAGAGACAACAGTACACCTGGGGGGGGGGGGCACAAAGGGCACCAGGGGGATCTTCGAAACAAACTTGACAAACCAGCCATATCTTCTATTAGTTCCCCATAGATCTGCCACCCCAGAGGCTCAAAGTCCTTTTCTCTGGTCTTGTCACCTCTCTCTGAGCTTATTGTTCTTTTATTTAGATGCCATATAAGCCCAAGTTCTAACCGGCACTTTGAGTTACTCATCGCTGGGTACTCCTACGTGTCTCCATGATGCACATGTTAACCAACTCTTTTTTTCTCCTGTTATCTTTTTTTTAAAAAGATTTTATTTATTTATTTGACAGAAAGAGAGAGCACAAGTAGGCAGAGCAGCAGCAGAGGGAGAAGCAGGCTTCCCGCTGAGCAGGGAGCCCGACGTGGGGCTCGATCCCAGGACCCTGGGATCATGACCTGAGCTGAAGGCTGACATTTAACTGACTGAGCTACCCAGGCACCCCAATCTGTCTTTTGTCAGTATAATTTATAGGGCCCCAGCTGAGAACCCAGGAAAGTAGAGGAGGGGAAAAGTTAAGTTTTTCTTTCTCTACGGAGCCCGTAAAAAGTCAGGGCTAGATAAAGCACTATCTTGCTTGTCACCATAATCTAGTGGGAGATAAATACAAAATAACAGCATTTAGTGATAGATTGCCATGTGGCTGGCCACGGTACTCTGCTGCTGCCCCAAGCAGATGCAAAATTTCACAAGATACACAAGACAGCACCTACCTTGGGGAGGTCCCCACACAAAGGTACAAATAATGCTATGGAAAACAAAAAAGGAAATCACTTTTTGCCATGGAGGACTAGAGGAAATCCTTTCAGGGGAGGAGTACTCACCCAGAAAAACAAGTAAGGAATGACAAAAGTATACCAAAATGTTAGGGTTGTGTGTTTTCATGTTTGCCTATCCTTCTTTTGAAGAATAGGGTTTTTTTTAATAAGTGATTCTCCAGATTTTTTGGCCCATAGATTTCCACCGCAAGGCAAAGACTGATGGACGCTACCCCAACCTAATAGGGATAAAATGAAGTCCAAGTGGGAGGGGTCTCTTTCGGTCACACAGTATCCACAGAAGAGCTGAGACAGGAGAGTCAGAGGTGAGGGTGACAAGGGGCAAGGCAGGGCCAAGGTGGGCTCCCTCCGCAGCCTGTCCCCTGAGCCAGGCACCGGGGCAGACTTAGGTCTCGAGGTCAGACTGCGCTGTTGAGAGCAGTGGGCACATCCTGCCTGGGCCTGTCCTGAGTTTTGCCTCGTCTGTTTCTATGTGCCGTGTCACTGGCTGAAGTCCTGGCCGGGCATGGGTAGGCTCTCTGGCGTGACCTAAGTCACAGCAGTAATGGAGGAGTGGCCCCGACCGCCAGCTGGGGGAAGCCAGAAGCAACACTCATGGATTAGGAACAGATGATCCACTCGCTCATTTGCATATCTGGCTACGGTGGTAATTTCATAGCCTGCGTTCACAATTGGGAAGAGGCGATGCACACGATGCATGCTGCCCTGGGGTCCCTTCTTTTCTCACTCTTGTGTTGCCTTTTCTGGGAAACCCAGGTGGTCGCTGAAGCAAGGAACAGCCATAGCAGAACAACTAGGGGTAAGCACTTCATCCTGCGCTAGAGCACTAACTATGTTCTGGAAACCAAGAAAGTCTCCAAGTGCTCCCGTCAGAAGCAATGGCAGAAACAGAAGAATGCTGCAACGTGGAACAAAACACCTTCAGTCTGCACGCAAAAGCTGGCCCCAAAGGACTCAGGAGTGAGGTGCACCAATGAAAAAGAACTGGCCAGACCAAGAGGGTGAAATTCACGGTTTTGTAAAAAATGCCTTCATTAAATGTCATGCCATACATCTAAAAAAGGATATCCTGAATTTCCACAATCAGCCCTTTTATGATGTTTGAACGCAATCATGCACATAAAACAAGCAGAGTGCCTCCCAGTTGTTAGGTGCAGGCTCTTTAAAACATCTGCAAGTCCTAGGGAGCCCGGTGGCACAGTCGGTTGAGTGTCCGACTCTTGGTTTCAGCTCAGGTCATGGTTTCAAGGTCATGAGACTGAACCCATCAGGCTTTGCGCTCGAAGTGGAGTCTGCTTGAGATTCTTTCCCTCTCTCTCCCTCCCCTTCTGCGCCACCCCGTGCGTGCACGCGCTCTCTCAAAATAAATAAATAAAATCTTAAAAGAAAACAAAGAAACAAACAAAAATCTGCAAGTCCTACAGTAGTAAGCACCAAATGCCCACGGTCATGCTGTCACTGAAAACACAGCTGAAAGTGAGCACACTGAACATTTCTACCTGGAGGACATTATCATGGGATTACCATTTAGTGACACTTCCTGTTTTTCTCTATTTTTGTCCTCCTAGGTTCAGGTTGTCTTCGTTCCTCAAACTATGCCTTAGTACTACTCTTAGTGTAAACACCCCCTGAATCAACAGTCTGAGGTTTTTCTTAAAAAATATTTAGCTTTCTAAAATAGGATCCCAGTGCTGGGTACTACGGTTGATTAAAAATAAGCTTCTAATTATGAATAGTGGTCAATCAAGGGTGATGGTGATAGAAATCATAAACCGCTGCTTGGCACCATGAACTCACTCAAACGAGCATGCAAACATGTATACAGTGTCGTCACAAACCAGAGGATAAATTACTCAGGCAGGCCAAATGTCAGGACGTGTGTCTTTATATTCATTTAAGCTCATCTGGAAACTTCCTGAAGAATCATGGGTTTGTCTTATGTTAAAAACTGGTTTGTGTATTCCTATTTTTAAATATATTTTCATTTTTCTTTTTTTATTTTAATTTATTTTTTAAAGATCTTTATTTATTCATTTGAGACACAGAGATACAGAGAGAGAGAGAGATCATGAACAGGGAGAGAGGCAGAGGAAAAGGGAGAAGCAGGCTTCCCGCTGAGCAGGGAGCCTGATGTGGGGCTGGATCCCAGGACCCTGGGATCATGACCTGAGCCGAAGGCAGATGCTTGACCATCTGAGCCACCCAGGTACCCTCATTTTTCTTTAAGTCAGTAAATATAGACTCTATTCCAAGAAAAATATCATTTCCATTTGAGTTCCTTGTGAATTCTGTCAGAGACAAACAATAAATAATACCAGCTTAGAGCTGAAGTCTTCAAGAGACTCCATGTCTACACCAGTAATTTTTAAGAAGCTGGCTTTTGTGACTTGGTTCTTTCTTTTGCAGAGACTTTCCTTCTTCATTCTGTGGAAAGACACGTAGAGCTGACTTACTCAGCAGGAACTTGAATTCACACCTATCAGTGTGCGTGATCTGGCAAAAACTGGTTGGTATTACTGAAAGATGGGATTGAGAGAGAGCATTATAATATCCACTCAGATTTGTTCCAAAGCATGCCTCCTTTGACACTCACTGGGAAGCTTAGTCTCTGCCTGGAAATCGTTCTTCATTTTTTTGGTAATGCTAAGAAGCTGACTTCAACACCTCAGAAGATCACCAAATTTCAGATGCTCTGTTGCAGGTCTTTCTTTCAAGAAAGAAATATCTCCTGGCCCCAGACAACCTTCCCCACTCAGAGCATGCCCTCTTTATTGACCTGTTATGATCACCGACGTGTTTCCATTATTCTGAAAAGCTATAAATCTGCTTAGCACCAGACAGATCCGTGATTGTCAGGGTGAGGACAGAATTTTGTTTCATGGATCAAAACATTGTTTTTAGAGTACCTCAAATAATCCGCTCAGTTGCTAGGACTAATCAAAAGCTGCCTGACTTCATTTATGTCATTGAATGTAAATTCAGTAAATAGGCGAAAACTTTACTTCTAATCAGAGAAATGAAAACACAGATTAATTGCTTAAAAGTTCCCCCAAAAAGAACCATAAAGATCCAACGCATTCAAATGTCCTCTGTACTACTGGGTGAAATTATTCTCACCCACCGGGCTGTGCCTGGGGCCCTAGAGAACTAGTACCACACCAGAAGGCGTTAATTCTGATCATCTCACACTGAGACTCATATTTCAGCCCTGTAACCTTCATGGTAATCCGAAGGCATGGATTGGAGAATACCTCTCATTTGCACCTCCTCTTTCGTCTTCCTTGCATCCAAACCTTTGTCGTGACTTATTTGCCGTCCACGGGGAGCTTATGTGGCCTACCCGGGTCACTGCCCCAGAAACGAGATGCCAGGCATTGTGCTCGAGGTGGACGAGAGACATGGCTATGCTTTCAAGGATCTCAGAGTCTAGCAGGGATCGGCAGATACTAAGCAAGCACATTTCTGCCGAGTAAACACTATCTGTTTTTTTTTTTTTTAAGATTTTTATTTATTTATTTATTTGAGACAGAGAGAATGAGAGAGAGAGAGCACATGAGAGGGGGGAGGGTCAGAGGGAGAAGCAGACTCTCCGCCGAGCAGGAAGCCCAATGCGGGACTCGATCCAGGGACTCCTGGATCATGACCTGAGCTGAAGGCAGTCGCTTAACCAACTGAGCCACCCAGGCGCCCGTAAGCACTACCTGTTCTCCCAGATCCACAGAGATGTGGTTCCAATAAATGCCCACAACAGGGGCGACTATTACCGTCAGCTCACTGTACTAGGATGTGTGTCGTGTGTCTGTGTGTGTGTGTGTGCACATGCGCGCCAAGGTTTCTTTTTTTGCATAATTACATTCAATCTTCATTATAATCCTGAGAGATAGGTATTGCTATCCCATTTTACAAATGAAGAATCTGAAGCTCAGAGAAATTAAACCACATGCCCCATGCCTCAGCTCAGTAAATAGTAAAACCAGGATTTAAAGCCCAGAACTGTGATTCCAAACCTCAAGCTCTTCACCACCACTCTTTCTTCCCTTTATGTATACTTCGGCTAAATAAAAGTTTTTGTCAATTTGAGAAAATACAATCCATGCAATGTACTTTTTTAGTTGTCATGTCAGAGAGAAGGGCGTTTTCTCTCTCTCCCCGGCTCACTGCCTTCTCAGGGGCTCACGAGCTCCAGGGTATGGAATTTCTTTTGAATTCCCCTCAGGCTGTCTTCTCACCTGGCACAAAAAGAGGTGAGTGTAGTAATGAAAATCAGGGCATGTCGTACTGGACAAAAAAGAAAACGCAACGGCTCTGAACACAAAACAAAAACCGGTAGCAAATGAAAAAAAAAAAAGTCTCCTCCTTTAAGCCCCCCAGAGGAGTGAAGTGACCTTGCTGAAAGTCACAGAGCTAGGGGCCTGGCCTTTGACACCGAAGACAGTGTTTCTTCAAACATGTTGTCCTAACTCCTCATTTTCACCAAGAGTGCTAGCAGCCAAGATAAATATTCCAGTTACCTGAAAACAACTCTCTCTCTCTCTTTCATCAAGTTTAAAGTTTAGAAAGTATACCATATATTATCAGTGTAAACATTTTAAAACTGAATTCCATTGGCATACCGTTCTTTTAAAGATGACTACCTACAGTAAACTTTCTTCAACTCACAGGCGATATAATCCAAGGTCTATATAAGGGCATGAATAGATTTTATATTAAAGAAGTATTCTACAGATGTGATCCACAAGCACACATCCACCCCGCCCCATTATTCCACACTCTTCTTCTGGGGGCCCAGCTACTGGGCCGGGCTGTGGAGTGCCCGCCTGGGCCCGTGCGCCTCCCCGCCTTGCTCCCAGTCTGGTCTCCCCTCCACAAACCCTTCAGTGAACAGCTCTCTCCCACCGCCTGCAAGATGCCCCAGGATTCCTCAGCCACAGCTTCCCAGGAGGCTTACTTTAAAGTAGTAGCAGGTGCCTCCCAAATGGTGGCTAAAGCAGGATGGGACAACTTAAATAATAAGCATCCACTCAAGTACGCATGGAAACTTCATGGAGAATTCTCACACTCAGGAAACCCAAAATAAAGACTGATTTTTTTGTTGGTTCCAATTCTAAATTGCTCTTCTGTGGCCAGATTAAAACAGACATGCATGCATGATCTTTCTGTGTGTTATGACTTATCAACAAGGTCATTCACAATCCTACAAATGGCACATATTAATAACTTATTGGTGACTTATCACATCTGCTATGGTGAATATATGTTATATTCTTCGATCCTCTTAACATGGAGAAGCAGGAGGAACTAGAGCTCTTATCCAGACAGACAAACTGCATCTCCCTAAAGATCCCAGAGGAGCAACGATGAGGCCAGGGGCCGAACAGATCTAACTCTAAAGTCTACCTATTAGCCTATCTGCCGCCATCCCTCTCCAATGGCCTGTAAAGTGCACCATGAGTATCTTTACAGAAGTCCAATTCTTGCCAAGTATTCAGGGAAATAAAAAAAAAAAATACACAGCGTAACTTAATAAATTAAACGTGTATTCCACATTAGCCAAGGTAACTTACAATCTAAAAGAAGTACCTCCTATCCCCAAAGTTTCATAGATCAATTCAAAAACAAATCTGTTGGGGCGCCTGGGTGGTTCAGTCGGTTAAGCATCAGCCTCCGGCTCAGGTCATGATCCCAGGATCCTGGGATCGAGTCCCGCATCGGGCTCGTTGCTCAGCAGGGAGCCTGCTTCTCCCCCTGCCTGCCGCTTTCCGTTTGTGCTCTCTCTCTCTGACAAATAAATAAATGAAATCTTTAAAAAACAAAAAACAAAACCCCCCAAATCTGTTGTTTGGCAACATCCATGCCACTGAGCTCCACGCATATGGACAACTGGGGGGTTTACTGGGCTTTCTTTGATTTCAGGTGAGAAAGGATGTGCTGAATCCTCATGCTCGAAGCTGGTGCAGTAGCAAGTCTGCACACAAACCGTGAAGCCTGCAGAGCGGACACCACGGAGGGGGCTGTGCTTCCAGACAGGAAATTCCTAAAACAATCAACGCTGCCTTGTGCCCCTTGACCACGGCTGAGCACAGGTCAAGAATCCATGTGTGCGCAGGTGGGTGTGCGTATTTGTTTGTGTTGAGACAAAAATATACAGATGAACTTGCAGCAAAAAAACCTTGGTCAATTAAACGTGTATCCCACATTTTATTCGGGAGCCTCCACAGGCTTCCTGAAAGCATCAACCAGGCATTGGGGGAGAGGTATGCAGGATGGGTCTCATGAGAAGGGTCTCTGCAGTGTCCATGCATTTGACAGTTTCAAGCAGTTGCATGTCCCTCACTCACCGCTATGACCGAGGTGATGAGAAAGAAAGAAGGAATTACTCAAGCCTTACTGCTTTTAAATGGTTCCATGCTAGGTCCCTTTCAAACCTGCCTTCCATTTGAGAGCCAAGTGTCTTACCATGGTTATCATTTCAATGATATCATTTCAATGTCTCCAACATTTCAAACTCCATCTCTCTATGGCTGACCTCAATATACTACGTAAGGTAATGAATCGCAACATTAAGGTACTCTGCGTAGGGTCATTATCCTTAAAAGTCATAGTTAACATTTACTGAGTCCTTACCATGTGCTGATGCATGGTTCTAAATCACTGAATATTTATTTATTATCCCCACATTATAGATGAGGAACACAGGACCCAGAAAAGATAAGGACCTTCTTCGAGGTCACACAACAAGTAAGTGGCGGAGCTGGGGTTTATCAGTCTTTTCCACAAGCGCACTCAGTCTTTCCCCTCCAGGAGAGATGCAGACAGACAGTCATACACCACTACTGATAGACCATCCCTGCTGCAAATGTCCTAGAGTGTGGGCTAGGCACAAGAGATTCCAAAATGAGCAGGCTGTGGTCTCTGCTTGGAGATGCTCCTGGTCAGGCCTGGGAGAGGGCACAGCAAGTGCGTGCAACAAATAGGAGCACCCAGGGGGGCACCTTCCCCAGAACACACATCCTGTAGGATAAGCAGGAGTTAGCCAGCATGTGAGAAAGAGAGGGAGAGGGGGCCTGGGGGTGGGGGGAAAGCAGAGTCACCAGAAAACATGGTGGACTGGTAGGAATTGCGACTTCACATGCCGGTCAGTCAAAACAAAACACAGGTGCCAGACACTTGGTTTTCAAGCGTATTTTGAAGTCATGCTAGCCTAACAAAAGCATCAGAGCCATTGTGGTGCTATGAAGTGGACTGGGCCACTCCTGAACGCAGTAAAGGCTCAGAATAGCCCTTCTTAATATTTAACCGCTGAATTGTTTTGTTCTTAATATCTGGCACGTCCATGGAACCCCTTATCCAAGAATCTGTGAGCTGTTTACCAACATTAACTCACTCTCCAAATAATCTTATGAGTGGAGTAAGCTTAAATAAACAAACATCCATAATTCATTAAATTATAATAAGGACAAAAGAGAGAAGTCAAATATCATGGCAAGGTCACATAGTGAGATCGATATGCCTTTGAATTTCACCCAGGAAAATGTGTAGTTTAGAAAGGTACTCCTTGAATTATCCATTGTTTGTTGAACCAGACAGATAACAAGAAGGAGAGAATTTATCAGAGAATAGACAGCCGTGTATTTCTAACTACTAAATAACCACAATGGTGAAAAGACTTTACCCGAGTAAAGCTTAAATCCTAGAGCAGAAACTAAACATATGTCAGGAATGAGTGCTAGAGATAAATACGTCTCTGGTTTTTAAATACTCTGAGAATAACAGAAAAGCCTGGAGGATAAGGCCCAAATGTGAGAATATCTGAGCCAAAATATTAACAATAAATCTCTATACTAAAAGAGAATAAATCTAAGATTACAACGCCCTGTTTCCTCAATTAGGGCAATTGGTTCAATGCTCCAACCTTGCACGGATTTGGAAAGAAGTTTCTTTGTGTCAATAAATTCTTACTTGGAACAGTTTATTTAAGAAAACAAATCAAGACCTCTAGGAAGTTTGTGGTTTGGACAACCAAGTGGTGGTGGGAATACCTGAATTAAATTTCATCTCCCTGGTTGGATGAATCATGCTAGGGGGTACCAGTTACCATAACCTTGCAGGAAGGTACTTTTTTTTTTTTTTTTTGGATTTGGGAGGTTTTATTTTAATAAAATGGATGAAGTTGGTTTGAACAGCCCAAAGGGAAGAGTTGGGAAACCGTTTCCAAAGCTTTGCAGGAGCCCATCCTGCAGTCATGAAACATAATCACAACTTGCATGAAAGGAAAGAAGCAAAACAAAAGCAAAAAAAATGGGGAAATGGCAGAACATGACCACAGTCAGATGTAACTCTTGAAAGAACTGCAACTGTGTCAAGTGACAGTAGCCTGGGAGAAAGAACTTCCCAAATAGGTGAAAGGAGAGGAAGGGTTTCAGAATACAGAGCCACTGAGCAGACAGCGGGATGCTGTTTGCATGGCAATGGCCTCGATCTTTCCTCCAGCTACACCAGAAGCCCCTTGTTTTCTCTCATCAGTAAAGTGCCTACTGAGTTCTCTGCACATAGTAGGAGTGGAGTACGAACTTTGATGAGCTTAGTCGTGTGTTTCTAACTTAGGCCACCAAGGTGGGGCCCTACCTAGGAATGTCCCAGAAATCCACAGAGAAGACTCAATTAATAGAGCACAGAATCTTAAGAAAAACAATAACAACAACAAAACTAGGTTCTGAGCCCAGACTGTTTTCCAGGGCATTTTAGGGCTCGGGTATGGGGCAGCTACAATTTGCTCACCCAAGATGTCAACTACAGCCCGTGGCAAGCAGCCGTCTTCACTGCCTTCCAAAAGGCCAAATGCACACGCACCTACCTGTGCCTCAGTCACGCCTTCTAGGGCTGCAGGGAGAGAGGTCACTTCGTGGTAGCTGCTTTTAGGAAGAGGGGTATGGGATAAAGATGGGAAGAGAAAAGTGAGTGTGCTTTCTTTCTCTCCTCTCTCCTCTCCACCGTGGGCTGAGACAACAGAAGCTTTCCTGCTAATCCTGAAAGGACCAGCTCTACAGATTAAGAATTTCACCTACCAGGCACAGGGCTCGACAGTGAGGGAATACATGTTTTCTGACCTCAAGGAGCTTACTCTCACCAAAGAAAGTTAGAACCTTCCTGCAGCTGTACCCTCCAAATCCCAGCCCACCTAGGGCTGCCCTGCGTTTAGCCTTGATTCTCCAACACATCCCTAAGTTCATGCACAAACCAAGTCACCGGCACCGTGGCTAAATTCTAGCAAACGCCAGCTGAGGCCAAATCAAAATCTTGCTTTAAGGATTCTACTTTAAGACCTATGAATCCGTTCATTTTGTGCGAATAGCCAGTTTCTAGCTTCTATTTTTCTTTGGAAAGATTTGATTTATTTATTTATTTGACACAGAGAGAGAGAGAGAGAGAGCACATGCAGGGGGAGCAGCAGGCAGAGGGAGAAGCAGGCTCCCCGCTGAGCAGGGAGCCCGATGCGGGGCTTGATCCCAGGACCCCGGGGCTGCAACCTGAGCCAAAGGCAGACACTTCACTGACTGAGCCACCCAGGCGCCCCCAATTTCTGGCTTCTTAATCTTTCTAATTTTCAGCTCTCTGTTCGCTACTAAAGCTGTTGTTAAAAGATGAATCCAAGTGAGTTGATTTGCTGGCTTTTAGAGAAGTGAGCTTGTTCAAGGAAGCCTGTGAATTCCTGAAGAGGTCACCTGCCCCTTTCATGCCTCTTTTCTACCATGATGGGTAATTAGAATCTGATCATATTTACAACTCTCAGGCCTTGATATTTCCTTCATCCAAATGGACTGTATGCCTTTGTGTAAGGCACTGCCGGGGATGCAGATGTGAGTGAGCTCTTATCGCAAGGAGCTAACATGTTCTCAACATGCAGCAGTTTTAATTAATAAAGTTTGTATTTCCTCTCAGTGTGTTGTGTGAAGGGCCTGTTATTTGTAAATACCACCGATTTATAAGCCCTGTTGTTTTTCAAAAAGTGCCTCGCTCTTGTGTTTTTAATTACATAAGGTAAATTGCCAAATTGCAGGTGTTACATTTTTAAGTCACTTCAGAAAAGAGCTAATAAAAACATCTATAAAGATAAGCCACGTCTTAACTACTACACACAATTTAAAAAGGAATCTTAATAAAGCTAACACAAATCAGTAATAGGGAACACAGTGTTTCCTCTTTTCCAATCAGTTCTAAGCATACACACACACACACACACACACACACTCTCTCTCTCTCTCTCTCTCTCTCTCTCTCTCTCTCCGAATTCCCACATTAACTCTACCAGCAGAGTGCCATTATTATCCTGATTTTACAGATGAGCTTGTAGACAGACAGAGCATGCATAGGGAGAGAGAGGAATGCCAACAGGTCATTAGGGGGAATGGGATAGTTCAGTGTTGCACCAACAATATGGAAATGAGGAAAACCTGAGTCCATAATCACTGAACTAAGTTTAATCAAAATCTAAAAGAAAATCAGAAATTCCAATGCACCAAACTGAATTAGGTGACTGAGCATATAGCAAGCAGTGAAAAAAAAAAAATCACACAAAGGATAGACTTGAGTTATGGGGCATATATGAATTAGCCTTGACCTTTTGAGGAAAGATAAAAATGATTTTTAAGATTCTGACAAAGACATCCTTAATAATTGTCAGGAAAATAAAGACAGCAATGTAGAACAGATAATCCAGAAAAGTGAGCAATGTCTTGAATAAAATAAACCATGAGAAATAACAGTTTCATTGTATATTTAGGATCCGAAATAAAAATATGTCATTTACGGAAAATTATATTTCATTTAAATATCATTAACATGCTTCCTATCTTCAGGAGCATGGTCTCAGTTTTCATCTCAATGTCCAGTGTCATGTATACTTGTGCAAATCTCATCATCAAACATTAGTTAGGAGAAAATTTATAAATCAGAACACATTTTTCCAACATAGGCAGGGGAGTAAAAATTATACTGGGGTCTAAAACAGTTATTTTTGCTTCCCATTTAATAAAATTTAAAATAGTTTTTAAAAACATACAAAAGAAACTCCCACGATGAAAAATATATATAGTGTACGATCACAAAAATTATGAAATCGAGTATTGTAAATCATGCATCATAGAGCAAGCATGCCTGGTTTGGCTCCCAGTCCAATCAGACAATACTGGTTTAGTCCAGGTTCCCTTGCACACATTAATTGCACACATTCATTTTCAAAAAGGTTGTACCAAGAGAACCTACTTTATCAGGCTGTTGCAAGAATAAAATAAAATAAAAGAAGAATAGAATATTTGCCATGCTCCCCTTTGTACATGGTAGGGGCTCAACATGTCTTAGCTACTATTTTCATTTATTTCATTATATAAGCATCTAATATTTATGAATAAAAGACACTAAAGACAGAACTAAAAAATCAATTCCCTGAAGATTCTTAAATCCACCAGAAAAACAAGGAATGCACACCTAACCAGTAATTTTAGTAAGTTTTTAAAAAAATTCTGTAACACTTGACCTGAAGACTGAAAGAGCACCAGCTGCTAACTATCCACATGCATACAGAAGTGGCTTCTACAGAAGTAGGTGGGTATATTCTCGTGGAAGACAAAATACCACATATATTATTATTTCTAATTTGGTATCCCTGGGGTTTTCCCAAGGCAAAGAAAGAAGCCTAGGGAAAGTATAAAAACCAATAGCCCATAGTTAAAAAAACAAACACCTCCAACAGACTGACCTGTAAATGCCGAACCATTCCCCTGCAACCCGGACTGGTCACATCTGGGTGGTGTCCATGTCACTACAGAAGCATTTTTTAAAAACCGTGCATCATGTACAGTTTTTTTTTAAATAAAGGTTTATCAGGTGGAGCTTGTCAAGGTGCTAATTTAAAAGGCTAACAAAAAATGAAAAAAATGATACTTCATTGAGATGTCATTAACAGATCTCTAATCTTCAGGAGCATGGTCGCAGTTCCCATGTCAGTGTTTGAAACCATGACGGACTCTGGCCCACATACCAGAGGCTGACAAATATCAATCTGGATGGACATCAGTCAAGGCCAGCCCTTCATTTCCTGTTATCACACATCATCATTCTTTCCTCCCCACCTCACACCTCACTTCCACTTTTCCTCTACTTGACCCGACCTGAATGATGTCCAGTGGACGAAGTTTAGAATTTTAAATCCTGTGCCTTGAGCTTTTTAGAGACAAGACGCTATGTGACACCAATGCAGTAACTAAATGCATCTTTTGCCAATGCAGAACAGAATATGTTTACTCTTGAAATGATGTCATCAAATACTATCGCTCAGCGTGTCTCACTTTCATGCGCCGTGTAAGGAATTTATGTATCTTAATTTGGAAGATTAATCTGCATACATTTCCTGTAAGCTAGGAACAGACAGACTGAGAAGAGTACTTACTTCTGCTCAACATAGAGAGGATCAAAGAATTCCGTTGTGATTTTGTTTGCATACAGGGAACAACCGGTCATTGAGCACAACCCTACAAAGTATCAGAAGGAAAGTATCATGGTTAGTGTCCTTTCATTAACATCGTGAAGTACCTTGTTTGGGAGAAAGTTACTATTTACCTGACAGTATGAATACAATCCCAGCCAAACAAGCAATTTTAGCTTTGGCTTTATCTGAGCCTCCGACTTTGGTACACTTCATTCCAAACAGGGCAAATATGGAACCAAAAAAGCCCAGACTGACAGCAGCAATCATAAGTCCTCTACATGCCTGGATATAACCTGCAATTAGAATAGGTCATCTACATTAACAGAAAACATGTGGCTATCCAGGGAGAAATTCCCATTTTCCACTGTCCTTCTGAATGATCGCTCCTGTTTTCTGAAAAAATAACCATCATCGTAAGACAAGCAAGCAAGGAAAGCAAATTCATCTATACGGACTGCCTGCCTGTTCTATGTCACACACTTCTAAGATCGGCGTGTGCATAATCCTCAGGACAGATCCCTCAAGCATTGGTATTCCCACATTCACGGTTAAGGACACAGAAGCAGCAGAGGTTCTAGGATACACCAGAGATGAGTCAGTAAGAGATTGAAACAGATTCCACCCAGTTCTGACTACAAAATCCTTCTTTGTAAGAAACATCGTCTGCCACTATCTCAACCCTCCTACTCCTTTGCACGCTGGACCTTTTAAATGGATGTTTTAATGGTTTTGACATTATAAAATTTATAATTGGGCAGCACAGCATTCCGATATTAGTGAAAGCTTATAAATGAGACCAATTGGAATCCCGTGATAAACCATGATGAGTCTAAATCAGGAAGTATTTTGATGACATTTCATTATTTTCAGGGTACACAGAAAAGGAGGGTTGTTTACTAAAGGAATATTCCATCGTTATGAAATTAACTGTGTACATATAAATGGATGCTTTCCAAGCCCCCAAAAACCTCATTCGATTGGGTTGTCTGATCATCTTCTGACCCCACCCATTTTCTTAACCACCTATTCTTATTTGCAGAGCCAAGGTGGGGGTAAACTTCGACGTGGCTTTTGTCCAGACACTAACAAATTCTAAAGCAATAGAATTTAAACCCATAAATTTTAAGCACATAAGGTCATTTTCATTTCAGCCTGAAACAGTGCCATATTTCAATCTGAAATAGTGATGGCATATACCAGGCATAAGTAAACATTTGTGGGGTAAATGAACATGAGTGTACATCAGGCTTACGTATGGAACTAAATTTTCTAATTTGAAAAAACTCATAAATACAGCGAGTCATTTACTGTTAGTGTTCTGGCAAAGTCTACAATAAATAACAATTCTAAGACTCCAGTAATTATAAATTCAAGAAATGATGCTGACAGGTCGCCTCCAGCCCATGTTCCTTTGAAATGAAATTTTAAGTTTCAATCCTATTGCTAGGATCCAGTCTGAAGAGTACACAGAAGATGCTCTGTTTAATTGCAACAAATCTAGGCCTCCACAAATGTAGACAGCAATGACAATGATCTATTTTATAACGTGAACTACCTCCAGAGACAAAGCAGTTCTACTGGTTGTAAGGTTATCAAAAACAGCAAAACAAATTTATTATTAGTACAACAGAATAAAGGAGGCTTATTTTGGTAGCAATAATCATGCTGCAGGGCTATCTGGGTCTCTGCTGCCAAAGACTGACCCAGGTTTTTTATTTTTATTTATTTATTTATTTTAAAGATTTTTATTTATTTGACAGAGACAGACAGCGAGAGAGGGAACACAAGCAGGGGGAGTGGGAGAGGGAGAAGCAGGCTTCCCGCCAAGGAGGAAGCCCAATGTGGGACTCGATCCCAGGACCCTGGGATCATGACCTGAGCTGAAGGCAGACGCTTAACGACTGAGCCACCCAGGCGCCCCTGACCCAGGTGTTTTAAAAGATTTCAACCCTCAGTCCCCCAGCCAGACCCCAGGGGGCAAGCAGAAGCACAGACAGACAGGAAGGCTGTTACTTAGTCCCTCGTAAGATTAAAGAACATCTATCAAGTTAAACACAACTGGCTCATCGTTTACCACCAGAGCTCCTGGGATAGTACGGTTTCATTTTTTCCAGAGATTTATTGTAATCTCTGGTTTGGAGGTCTGTTAGCTGACTCACTGCAGTCACTAAGCAGACAAAACAGCATGTGTGAGAGGTAGCCTCTATAATATATGCATAAAAATTATCCTACAAAACTTTAGCATTTACTTTAGTAATCGTACAGGCTTGGTGAACAGAAAAAGCAGGAGCCTGGCAAAAGGCTAAATCCCACAATCAGATCATTTAGAACACAGAATGTGTTTTCCCAGATGTAAATGGTGGTAAGAATCTCAGGCTGGGGCATTCAATCCTTAATATGACTTAATATGAAAATACCAGTAGTCTTTAAACTTTATTCAACCGTTTACCCATAATACTTCTTTCTGAGGTTCTCACTCTGTTCTCCTGTCTCAGCCCTCAGGCCTGCAGCAGGACTGGTCTACTGGCACAAGCAGGAGGGGAGAAATACTGTTTCTGATGTGCTCGGGTCCTTCCTCAGTACCAACCAGAACCCTGACCCGGAGGGAAAGCTACCTGTCTCCAGCCTCCAACAACGGCAGTAACCTGCTAACTTGCTGCATGCACAAAGGAAGGCACCTGACCAGCACAATCACTGGCTACATTTTCTGAACCAGGGAACAAATAACAGGGATTGGGGTTCTCCGCAGGGTAAAGCACCCCCTGGCTGTCGGCTGTAGACGGAAACCCAGTGTTGGGAAGCCTCGGTTGTGTAAATTCGGGGCTACCAGTCCTTAAAACACCCACAGACACAGGCTTAGGTGACTTCCAACAAACTCAAGAGTTTATCTTTTGCAAGGCTGACCTCTACAACCTTGCTTTTTTTAACAGTCCCAGAGGGCAAAACTTGTAAGTAACACCATCAAGTGAAGTGGTAGTAAAAACCTAGTCAAGGAGGCCATTATTTTTGACAGGTCTAATTTACTGACACCTTTAATAGCTAATTAACACATTAAAGTGCTGAGGCATGAACATATTTACTTAGAAGTTCTCTGCCATATAATTTATAGTTAACTCAATTGGAAGAAACATTCCCACTAACAAAAATAGATGGCATGTACTAAAAACAACCTGGTTGAAAATGATTCTTAGATGAAGTTCACGCAGTGCTTTGAAAGGAATAGGAGCTGGAGATAAACAGAAATCACTAGCTTGTTCAACTGTGAAATTTTCAATTAGTAAAATACAGGGACTTTAAAATTAATGAATTCCGTTGGAGGAAACCTTCAAGGTGTCCCTTAAAAGTTAAGTGATTTCCAAATGGTGTGTGCCTTATTTTCCATTTCAAAGGAGCAAAAATGAAAACATCCACTTGGTGGAGACAACTCCCTAGTAGCAGCCAGAGTGAGTTGCTGGATAAAGGGGAGAAAAAACAATGTGTTTTTCTTATGCAGGTAGCTTTGTGTACTTTTTGCAAATCCTCTGAAAGAGGAGTGGAACGGGAGGAAGGCATGAACTCTGAGGCTCAGCTCTGGATCTTCTACTTATTTACCTTCTGTGTGTCCTGATTACATGACCTTCTCTCTCTTGAGTCTCAGTGTACTCATCTGTAAAACAGGGAGAAAGCACTACCTTCAAAGGATGAACCATACAAACAGTGTCTGGTGAGTGATAAGAAACTCACCAAAGCTTCCCTCTATCATACTAAGATGGATTCTAAGCAGAACTTGGAGTTGGTGTCTTAACATAAAATTAAATCTACACATTTAGCTTTTCTCGGCCTCATTTTCCTTATAGGGAAAATGGGGGTTACGATGATAACCCCCTGAGGATAAGGAATTGGAGCTTTGACCTCATGTAGAAAATTCGGAAAAATGTCTCCATCATCTGCATCCAAGAAGCTCCTTCTTCCCCCTAAGGCTAGAGAGAGCTGTGAGCCTTCTCTCTTCCCTCTTGCATTCTCTTTTTAGTCTAGAGCTTCTGCCTGGTTTAAGGGGAGGACTGGCTTGCTCAGGCCTGTGGTCACCAAGGCCTACAGTAATGCAGCCTTCTCTGCCACTTCAGCGTAGTGCCAGGAAGTCCAATGTGCCGTGTGATGTTGGCTGCACCTGCTTCAGAACCAGCATCCAAAAGATGCACCTGCCCTGGGGAACACAGCAGAGAGCTGACAGAGGGGCCTGCTCTGAGAAGGTCAACTTACAGGAGGGGGGATCAACTCCTCTCTACATGAAAACAAAGTTGTGTGATTAAGCCCCCCAAAATGTTATTCTGAGAGACACAGAAAAGTAAGGCTTATCACCTTGGGATAGGCAATGCCTTCTTAAGTCACAGAAGGCAGACACAGCAGGAAGAAACTGATAAATCTGATCACAGTACACAATTTAAAGTTTTGTATAAGAAAAGGCATCATAAATTTAAAGACAAGCAATGGGCTGAGATTGCAACATATATAACAAATCAAGGATTGACATCCAGAATTAAAAAAAAAAAGACAAATCATTTATGGGCACTAGGCTGGCTCAGAGTCAGAAGACTCTTGATCTCGGGGGTTATGAGTTTGATCCCCACGCTGGGTGCAGAGATTACGTGGATAGAGAAATAAACTTAAAAATGATCACGTAGGGGTGCCTGGCTGGCTCAGTCAGTGGAGCCTGCGACTCTTGACCTTGGGGTTGTATGTTTGAATCCCACATTGGGTGTACAGATTACTTAAAAATAAAATCTTAAAAAAAAAATCATTTATATTAAGAGGAAACAACAGACTGTGGGCATTAAGATATAGACAGGCAATGTCTGAAAGAAAAAGAAAGTGGTTAATAAATACATGATAAGATGGTAAAAAATCACTGGTAAAAACTAGGGAAATACCAATGAAAATGATAACATGATACTATGTCACCCATGATGCTGGATGAAAAACTCAGTGGTGAGAATGCAGACAAACAGGCATTCTCATATGTTGTTGGTGGACTGTAATTTGGCAGGATAAACTGAACATTAAAATGTATCATCTACTGCCCTGACAGTACCATTTCTCAGTATCTACTTTACAGAAATATACATGTGCACAAAAAGATGAATATGAAGATTTTCAGTACAGCACTACCAACGGAATGCTAGAAAGGGTCCATTGTCCAACAATGACAAAGTGGTTCAACAAACCAGTTTGTCCAGACTTACGAATACTATGCAGTTGTTAAAAAGAGTTACTTCTATATGTCTTGGCTTGGAAAGATATGTTTTTACTTTTAGAACATTGTAGAACAATAGGGAGCATGAAGTCATTTGTGTTTTTTAAAGTCATTTTCTAGACATATGAGCACACATGAAAGGCCATTTTGCAAGTTGGGTTGTACATAAATGTCACTCCTTCCTTTTCTCCATCCTCAACTCTCTCCAAAGCCTCATAATTGAGAGCTATGCCCCCCTCCCTCCTCACTACCTGACCTTCCCCCAAGTCTCCCTGCCAACTTCAGTCTCACCTCGGATACATAATGTGACAACTTCGCCATTCTGCACCCCATCACTCTTCACAGAGCATTTATTTCTCACTCCTCTCTTTCGTCCCCCAGCTGTCTTATAGAAGGAAGCCGACGTACCTGGCACACTATCTCAGGTAACAATACAGTTAACAGCAGAAGAATGCACTTAGGACAGTAATCATCAATCCCACGTTCCTGAATGTAAACCACAGAAACAAGAGCCTGCCTGTTCAGAGCATCTACCTGAATGTGTGCTCTACAGACCACAGGAAATTCAACCGTAATTCTAAGGGATCAACAGTGTCCCGGCTACTTCTTTTACACAACAGGACGAAGACCTGGGTGTCACCCATCTAAAACCAGGCACATATTCCTGTTTATATGGAGGTCCTATCAAATACCACATTGAGCAACAGTTTGCTTTTCATGGCTAGCACCATCTTAAGGGAATTAATTCTTGTCTTTTATTGAATCAGCTATGCAAATAAAAACCTGCAGTGGAATAACAAATTTTTTTTTAAAAAAGAAGGAAAGAAAACACCTCAAAACTAGAGATAAGGCAAATGAGTATCCTTAACATTACCCCGGGATCTATTTAGTCATGTGCTATAAAATCCTGGAAGAAATGAGCCTAGAACTTGAGCAGTCATTGTAACTGGGTTGACATCTACTGTTCTCTTGAAACTAACACAGAGCCAGTTTTCTACGTGACCATCCACCTGTCGCTCTAATGCAATTCAACATAGAACCCAACTAAAAAGAACAAAGCAGAAAGCAATCTACAAAAGAACAACAGGAGACCCGGAGAGCAGATGAGGGAGGCAGGGACACAGGCCTTGGCAGTCTCCGGCACAAGATTCTTGCTAGCCACATTCTCTACCCACTGCAGCATAGGCAAGGGCTATTTATTTGCATAAAACTTGGAGGAAGCATTAAAGCCCAGGAGGACACATTTGTTGAAGCGTGGGGTTGTTTTGTTTTTTTTTCCCCTTGGGTGGGGGGTGGGGGGTGGGGGGAGGTGGGAATGGGATGACACTCCCTGCAATATGTCACTTTTTCCCTTGCCTATTTTTAAAACAACTAACAAAATGGTTAAAGGGAGTTGAGGACAAGCAAATTCGGCTTTGACAAGCCGATGATACCACTTTAATCAGGACCCAGCTCATTCGGGGAGTGCTGGGTGAAGGAGACAAGCGTGACTCGGTGGCCTAACGGTCCCCGAGAGATGGGGATCCCGCAATCATGTCCTCGACTCTCAGAACTGCGAAGGTGCTTCCCTCCGCCGCCCCGCGACGCCTGAGTCGCCCACCCCACCCAGATGTGTCCCCCTCTCCCGCCCCGGGGTGCCGGGCTCAGGCAGGCGCCCCCGACGGACACGCGTCCGGGCACGGCGACGACGGGCATGGGGGCTCTCCGTGGCTCCCTCAGGCTCGGAGGGGTCTGGCCCGGGAGTCCCGCCGGGGGGGGGGGGGCGGTCACGGGGCCAAGAGGGCACCCCGCCTGGCCGGGCAGGAGCGAGGGCTGGGGGCAGGGGCCGAGGGGATGCAGACCGTCCAGCGCCAGCATTGAGGGGAAGTCCTTGCAGTTGGAGACTCCCGTGGAGTCGGTAACGCACGTCTTCCACAGGTTGGCCCAATAGGTGGCGGTGGTGATGACCGTGCCGTCGATGGTGGACACCTTCCAGTAGTCGGTGGGCAGCGTGGAGGACACCAGCACCCAGCCGGAGATGGAAACCATGAAGGCGATGATCTCCGAGGCCGTGCTCGCCATGCCGCCGGCTACTGCCGCGCTCGCGCTCGCGCTCGCGCTCTCGCTTCCACTCGGTGCCACGACCCCCCCCCGCCCCCCGCGCTCCCCGACCCGGAGCTCCGCCCCCGCCCCGCCCCCGCCCCGCCCCGTCCGCGGACAGGCGCTAGGGGGCGCGCACGGGCCCGAGTCCAGGACGCTCCCTCCTGGGCCGAGAGGGCTGGCGGGGAGCTCTTAGGCTCGCTGCCCGGGTTCTCTCCAAACGGCTGGCCCGGCGCCCGCGGTCGGGGGAAATGTGGCCTGCGTGCCCCTCGCCCCCAGCCCCCGTATCTCAGGGCCGGGACCGTGGAGAGCTGCTATCCTGTTGGACAGACTGGCAGCAGGACGTGGACAATCAGCTACGTCCCGCCCCCACCGTCACCCCTCCACCTCCCTAGCCCTACCCCTGGCAAATAGCTTGGCTTCTAGAGTGTAAAAACAGAGCAGAAAAAGCCTTTTGTGCGGCGCCTGGGTGGCTCAGTTGCTAAGCATCTGCCCTCGGCTCAGGTCATGATCCCAGGATCCTGGGATCCAGCCCCAAATCGGGCTTCCTGCTCAGCGGGGAGCCTGCTTCTCCCTCTTCCCCTCCCACTGCTTGTGTTCTCTCTCTCTGTGTCAAATAAATAAATAAAATCTTAAAAAAGAAAAAGCCTTTTGTGAGCTCCGAAAGGACACGGCCTGAACTCTAAAGGTTTTCATGCTATGCTCGTTTGCGTGACCCTGTTCAGTCTGTCACGGAGGGATGACTGCAGTTCTGGGCTTAAAATCGGCCTTGCCCTAAAATCCTGCAGTTCTTTTTGGCCCCGTGATATGCAGAGAGTCATTGTAAAGAGGTGTGTGGCACAGGCCTAAATTCAAGACATCAGCATATGCAGAGCACAAGCTCCATCGGAGCCTTCGCTGCAATTTCGATCTTGAATGTTCCAGCCACATAGCTTGTGCTAATGCACTAAGCGGAGGACGTGCATTTAAGACATTTTGCCTGTATGGTCCCGTCAGGCTCCCAGTTCTGTGAGTCTATTCTATCAGCTGATGGCTCTATCACAGTGGAAACTGTTCCACATCTTGTTCTACTTTTTTTTAGGACTACCACCTTTTGCACCTAAATGAAGAATAAACTCATTCATTTCTTCATTGCTGTCTCGAGTTAAGCATAAAGATCAAGGTGTCCTTTCAGTTTCTGAGGTCACAAATCTGGGCATAAATGACAGAACAAAGACATTGGCTTTACTGTGGGGTTATTATTTGTCCATTTAAAGTTCTTGCAGTTCTTGGTATGAGCTTTCAGGATTCACTTCTTGCCAAAAGTAACCAAAGGTCTAAAACCTATAAAT
The DNA here is from genome assembly GCF_037043125.1 of Eumetopias jubatus. Taxonomy (NCBI): domain Eukaryota; kingdom Metazoa; phylum Chordata; class Mammalia; order Carnivora; family Otariidae; genus Eumetopias; species Eumetopias jubatus. Next base: position 179,658,061 of record NW_028274809.1, on the reverse strand, counting down.
CAGTCCTCTACAATAAAGCTAGTTGCTACCCCTGTGTTTCACACTTTCACTCATTGTGAAGAGTTTCTCAATTCCTCTTTGCCACTTTTTTTCTAATATCTATATATTTTTATTTTAATTCCAGTGTAATTAACATATAGTGTTAATATTAGTTTCAGGTATACAATATAGAATTCAACAATTCTATACATTGCTCAGTGCTCATCACGATAAGTGTGCTCTTGTCACTTTTTGTTTTAACCAATGGGTGCAGAATGAAATCGGAAGTGATTAGATGTCTGTGAAGAAAAGAGGAGGTTGGATTATAGAATCATCAAAATTTACATTTGGAAGGACCATTCGAGACCATTAGGACACACTCCACACTCGGCCCAATGATTCTATTTCTTGAGATTTTTTTTTAAGATTTTATTTTTATTTATTTATTTGACAGAGAGACAGTGAGAGAGGGAACATAAGCAGGGGCAGAGGCAGAGGGAGAAGCAGGCCTCCCGCTGAGCAGGGAGCCCGATGCGGGGCTCAATCCCAAAGTCCTGGGATCATGACCTGAGCCGAAGGAAGACGCTTAATGATGGAGCCACCCAGGCACCCCTTTCTTGAGATATTCTTGAGATTCGGTTCATGCTAAAACTTCAGCCCCATGAGGTTCAGTGCATGTGTTCTGGTTTGGTTTTGTATTGTGTTGACAGCCTTTTAGAAAGTTTTTCTGTATAATGAACTCAAACCTATCTCTCTCTCTTTTTTTTTAAGATTTTTATTTACTTCAGAGACAGAGCACAGAGGGAGAAGGAGAGGCAGACCCCTGCTGAGCAGGGAGCCTGATGCAGTGCTCAATCCAAGGACCCCAGGATCATGACCCAAGTGGAAGGCAGATGCTTAACTGTCTGAGCCACCCAGGCGCCCCAAACCTGTCTCTTTTTCTTCCACCCAAATGCTGTCATCTGTGCTGAGACAACACAGGGTAAGTCCTACTCTTGAGCCATGCAACAGCCCAGGGAAATGTGTTGTGTGTGCATGGTCATGTCATGCTTCATAGGAATGGGAATAAGGGTGAAGATTGTGTGCATATGGGTTCCATTTCTATACTGCTCTTGGTCCCACCTTATCCTGGTGTGTCAAGGTTAAAAACAGTTTGGGAAGCACCTGGCACCCCTCATCTTTCTCATCTTTGCTGCCATTCAAATTGATCACCTTTGACTATTGACTACAAAGTATCCACTATTCTTTTGTACGATTTGCCTTTTTAACAAGCTTTTATCATCTCATTTCTTGCCCTCCAGCGTATTTCCACTATTATTTCTCTGCCATATTCTTTTCTGACTGATATGCCTATTTCTAAAGCAGTTTACTATTCAGAAAACACAAAAAGTCATGAACCAGGACATTCCCTATGGAGTTTCCTAAAATTCAAAATTGCACAAATTTTGGTTTTGTACTTTATTTCGAGCCTTGTTTGAGAGTCTCTTTGTGTCTTCCTCCTGGTAGGTACTCACTAGATTTATTGATTCTTTCTCTTTCTTTTTTTTTTTCCCAGACAAAACCCTGAGTCACTTTTGACACATAAAAAGTATAGTATTGTGACTCTGAAGACTCAAGCAGTTTCTAATTTTTCAATAGGTTGGTTATAAATTTCATTGTTTGGAACCAAAAACTCATTGTTTGTTTTAAAGAAAGAACTATGAAGAATGGTTTGGTGTTTTAGACCAGCCCCTGAATGTTTATTTAACAGATTATGTAGCTTTCCCTATTGTACTTAAAAAAAAAAATCCATAAACCCAGGGGTGCCTGGGTGGCTCAGTCAGTTGAGTGGCTGACTCTTGATTTCCGCTCAGGTCATGATCCCAGGGTCCTGGGATCGAGCCCCTGTGCAGGCTTGATGCGCAGCGGAGAGTCTGCTTGTGGATTCTCTCTCTCCCTCTGCCCCTCCCCTTGCTCATGTGGGCTCACTCTCTCTGTCTCTCTCTAAAATAAATAAATAAATCTTAAAAAAAAATCCATAAACCCAGATCACCATTGCAACATAGTTTCCAGAGGAAATAAATTCAGAATTCCAACTTAGAACTCCAAGAAAGACTTTCTCTCTCTCTGCTGCATCACCAGATCATTTAAGCCCAGAATCTCTAGGGGTAGCTCTGGGAGTGAGTTTTCCAAAGCTTCTAATGTATAATCTGGCTGGGAACCACAGCTCTGACTGGCTGAGATGCATATATATGCATATAAAGTGTTTGTTTAGTAAAGCAGATGGTGTGCATTATAGAGAGAAAGATTATTAATCTCTTGGTTGAAAACTTTGAAAAAAGAAATATTCTTTTACTGTAGAGACTATAGCCCACAATTTCAACTTCAAAGGGGTTGAAAATACCTTAAGGGATCCATAAATTAAGAGCTGGATGACAGCACTATTAGCTCCTTTGCCCGCTGAAACAGACTAGGGTCGTCACGCCTGTGGATTTGATTCATTTCTTTTACTTTTATCCTTTGTCCGTTGTATGAGGTTGGACAACCTAAACTCTTTTCTTTTTCTTCCCTGGCACCTACGGCATAATTGCCAAAAAGTTCTATTTTAGAGCCCACAAATGCCTGACCAAAAGATGAAAACGTTAACTTCCTTTAGTACCTAAAGAATATTATGTAATGAATCAAGCATTTATTTTAAAATGTCTTCTGTCGCAAGCATTTCAAAACCTGTTTAGTCAGAAGAAACCTGAACATAGTACATAGTACAGACAAAAACGTAATTCAACATAAGAATATCTAGAAAATGAAAACAGACTGAATAGAGATTTTTTAAAATCTCTAAATAAATGGCCTGTTTCACTTTAAGATTATAGAGTCCCAAATAACCTTTGCAGTTAATCTGCAAACCCATTTACAGAGTACCTTTCCACTGATAAATGTTTCCTTATTTTCTTTAGGATTCAGTTCACTGAAATTTTTACTTAATTATTCGGGACAATCTACCCTTAATTTGAATATAAGGTGAATACAGCTAGAAAGTTACTTCTCCAAATTATTCAAAGTAACATCTTAATTAACAATAATCTGGTCTTTACAAAAAAACTAGATTTTTTCCAATATGAAAATGCTAATTTATCTATAAATTAATAAATTTGACATGGAGGCAGCTAACGTCCTGAAATATATTCTGAACCTTTCCACTTTTGAGACCTAAATCACTGAGATTAGCATTGGAAGTTATTTCTTTGGCATTATTATGGTTATTAAGAAAAAATAGAGGACCCCCCCAGGGTTGTTCAATAGGAGTGAAACCAGTTTAGCTGACTAAACAGGAAATTTGCAGAAATTCTTGAGATTCAACTCACCTGCCAAACAACACAGGTGTGCCTCTTAACAACTCAAGGATTTTCTAGGCATCAAATTTGGTTTCAGTATACATTAGCTCCTTCCTAGATTCCAGTGAGGTGGGTGCTGCTAATCGGGTGGGAAGAAACTGAAGTCCTGATAAATATAGTATTAACTAAAAAAACAACTACCCAGGAGCCAAATAATGTTACACCATGTTAGAGAAGACATTAATGCCGATACTAAGAGAGTAAAATAGCATATCTGTGTTCTTTTTCCTTCCCTTTTCCCTAAGACTGTTTATCTTAATGCTCTACACTAATTCTATGATATTTATAATCTCCATAGCATGAAAGCTACAGAGTGATAGTATTATGAGAATGAACACTCGTGCTCATCATTGCATCATTAATCATATACTTGTGTGTATATATGTATAAATATATAATTTTTCTGCAAATTATGAGGAAACAGTGTTTTTATTTTGGCATTTGGTATCCTCTGAGGCTGTACTGTATCAGAATGTTTCAATGGGGGACGCCTGGGTGGCTCAGTTGTTTAAATGTCTGCCTTTGGCTCAGGTCTTGATCCCAGGGTCCTGGGATCAAGCCTCATCCGGCTCCCTGCTCAGCGGGGAGTCTGCTTCTCCCTCTCCCTCTGCCTGTCTCCCTAGCTTGTGTTCTCTCTCTCTCTGAAGTAAATAAAAATCTTTAAAAAAAATTTCACTTAAAAATAACAAACAATGTCCCGGGCAATGCTGATTCATTGAAGTGTCTGGAACACTTTTCTTAAAATGGATTTGTGTTTGGGGCGCCTGGGTGGCTCAGTCGTTAAGCATCTGCCTTCGGCTCAGGTCGCGATCCCAGGGTCCTGGGATCGAGCCCCGCATCGGGCTCCCTGCTCAGCTGGGAGTCTGCTTCTCCCTCTCCCACTCTCCCGCTTGCATTTCGTCTCTCGCTCTTGCTGTCTCTCTTTCAAATAAATAAATAAAATATTATTTTTTTAAATGCATTTGTGTTTGTGTGTAGATGAAGAAATGTACGTGCATATGTCTGTATATATATGTACGTACACACACACATTATAAAAAATTCATTAGAGTACTCTGTTAGTTCTGTCTTTTCCATGCTTTGAGTCCTGTACTATGCTCTCAGCCAGTTAGAATTTAATGAGCACCCACCGTTTTCCCTTACTATCCTGAATTGGGGGTCTTCTGTGGTGTATGGTATTTACCTTGCTATGGACTGTCTCTCTTACGTTTATTTTGTTTTCTGATGAAGTTTTGACCCATATTAGCTAAAGAGTGAGTTACAATAAAACAAAGGAAAGGGTCCCATTCAGATGTAAAACGCAAAGTTTTTTGCTTTCCATTTTTCACTAGGTACTTCTGAGTTGTTTCTGGAAAAGCTATATCCCACGGACATGCCCACAGCAGGGAGGGATGGATCTTGTTTTTTCAAATCCTCGCAATACTTATTCCATCTGACTATATAATTATTATCACTTTAAAACCCAAGTTTCTTTATCTCCAAAGTTCACGTTCTTACTATATTTAAGTGATATCCTAGTCATTCCAATTCTGAGGGCACTTAAAGATATGTTTTTAAAGATAAAAAAATACAAATACTGAAACGTTCCAGAGACGGCTGCCTGGCTCAGTCGGAAGAGCATGCGGCTCTTGATCTCAGGGTCATAAGTTCAAGCCCCATGTTGGGTGTAGAGTTGCTTAAATAAAACTCAAGTGCTCACTTCAGCCGCACAGATACTAAAATTGGAAGAATACAGAGAAGATTAGCACTGGCCCCTGCATAAGGATGACACACAAATTCTTGAAGCGTTCCATATTTAAAAAAAAAAAAAAGTTCCAGACATTACCTCCTCTTATCTGATTATGAGAGAAAAACAGGGGTGTGGGAAGAGAGAAGTTTGGAATATTGCACTGAGATATCAGGGAGGCAGATGTGTATGTATCAGAGAAGTAGAGACATGGAAGTAAAAGGGAAAGAAGAGTGACATGTAGTAACGAAGATGTTTTCTCTTTATTTTTTTCAAAGATTTATTTATTTCAGAAAGAGAGAGCGCGCGCACACGCGCGCTGCAAGTGGGGGGGAAGAGCAGAGGGTAAGAATCTCAAGCAGACTTCTTGCTGAGCGTAAAGCCCCCCATAACGTGGGGCTCAACCCCACAACCCAGAGATCATGACCTAAGCTGAAATCAGGAGTCAGACGCTCAACTGACTGAGCCATCCAGGCGCCTCGGATGCTTTCTCTTTAAAACATTGATTGGGGGCGCCTGGGTGGCTCAGTCGTTAAGCGTCTGCCTTCGGCTCAGGTCATGGTCCCAGGGTCCTGGGATCGAGTCCCGCATCGGGCTCCCTGCTCCGCGGGAAGCCTGCTTCTCCCTCTCCCACTCCCCCTGCTTGTGTTCCTGCTCTCTCTGTCTCTCTCTCTGTCAAATAAATAACTAAAATCTTAAAAAAAAAAAAAAAACATTGATTGGGAGTGAAAGTGATTAAGAGTAGGAGGTGATGAAGAGGACTTTTCAGATGAGCTTGTATGTATGTGTGGAATGAGGAGAGAGAGGCAGGACCATTGACTGATTTCTGCCTCCCTGCGTTGTTTTAGCCCTCTCTTTCTCTCAGATATATAGATATAGAGCGTTGGAGAATTAATGTATCTAAAAAGCAATAGTTCATGTTTGGGGAGATGAGGAAAAGGTGGAAAACAATGATGGAATTAAGCATTCGTGTCATGTCAGCACCATCAATTTCCTCTTTATTTTTTTCTTTTAGAGTTGATTGTCCAAGTTTCGGAAAACAAACTTGTAACCACAATCACCTCATCACCAAACATTATGTTTTATTTGCTAGATGTGCCCAAAATGCAAGTTTTCCTGCCCATTGACCTTTGTGTTCCATTTCCTCTCCCATATCCTGGAGGGCATCCCCAGCTGTCATAGACCTTGTGGGAGGTGCATTTGAGGAATGATTGAGAAAGCAGAGGCAGTCAGAGACTGCTGAACATCACTGAAACCTGGGAGGAACGAACAATTGTTATGGGAATAGTGGCCTGAAAAAGCTACAGCCAGGCGGTCGGTTTGACATACGGGGATTCGAAGAGCCTGGGGAAGCCAGTGTAAGAGCTGAGGATTCGTTGCCATGAGATCCTCAAATGGCTCATATGGTTCAGGTTTTTGCTTTCACGTTAAGCACAGCATTACTCATTCACTGAAACAATTCAAAATGCACTTATTGGGGGGCTATTACGTTCCAGACATCCGTTCCCATGTTGTAGATATGGTGAACGAAGTGGACAAAATCTCCACCCAAATATAGCTGACATTCCACTGGAGGAGACAAGAGTAAGGTAAGAGAAATGGTTAGTTTATCAGACGATATGTGCTAAGGAGAAAGAAATTAAGTCAGTGGGTGTGGGGGTGTTCTACCAAGTGTGTGTTGGGGGGAGGTTGGCTTTTAAATTTTAGTTATGTGGCCAGAGGAGGCCTCCCTGAGAAGATGACTTTTGGGGAGAGACCTGAAGGAAAGAGGGAGCTAGCCATGTGGCTAGGTTTCTGCAGCGCATTCCCGGAGCGGGGAGCCCATCTGCCTTGTCTGAGCAACACTGGAGGGGCTGGTGTGGCTGCAGCAGAGAGGGTGAAGGGGAGCGTCGTGGGAGATGGGGTCAGAGAACGGGGTCTGTGTGTGTGCACCTGTATGCCCACGTGTGTATCTGAGTGTCTCTGTGTGTGCTTGTCGGTGTGTTCATGTGTCATTGTGGGTCTGTGTGTGTGCCCACACATCTTTATGTGTTTGTGAGTGTGTACTTGTGTGGGGTGTCAGCAGTTTGTGGAGGGCTCTGTAAACCCTAACCACTTTGGCTTTTACTCTGACTGCAAAGGAGAGACACTGGAAGGTTTTGTGATCACTTGGGAACAGGAGGTCACTTTGGGAAACAGGATGCCAGTTGGGAGGCTGGTGCCATAATCCCGCTGAGTGATGGCAGTGGCTTTGATCAAGCTGGTAGAAGTGCAGTGGTGAGCGATGGCCAGATTTTGCAGTTTGGATCTCTTTTGAAGGTAGAACTGACAAGATTTGCTGATGATGGGCTGTGAAGTATGAGTGAAAAAGAGCAGGTCAAGGAAGACATCGGGGTTTTGGCTTCAGGCATTGGAAGAGTGGAGTTGTTTCCCCGAGGTGAGGAAAGCTCTAGATGAGCAGGTTTAGGGGTGGAAACAAGAGTTCAGTATTAGAATGCCCAGTGGACAGCCAGGAGGAGGAGCCAAGTAGCATCTACAATTCCAGAGTTGAGGGCAGAGCTTCAGGCTTAAAAAGTACACTTTGGAGTACTACTCGGTGGTCAGGTGGCATTTCGACCACGAAACTAGCCGGATCCTTTCAGGCTGAGGGTAGATGGGAAAGAGCTATTCTAGGAGTCGAGGACGAACCAACAAAAGAGATTGAGAAGGCACAGCCATCTAGGGCAGAGAAAAACTGGGGCACAGACTCTGGAAGCAGCGTGAAGAAATTTTTTTTAAGGAGGAAGAAGTGGAGTGATCAATGGTGTCACACACTGCTGAGGGGACAAGCCGATGGCAAACTGAAGAAGGAAGAGCTCCTTGACCGGGGCGGTTCTGGGGAGAGGGGGGCACACACACCAGACCAGAGTAGGGTCCATGGAGAATGGGAGGGAGAACTGGAGGCAGGAAGTGTAAGCAGCTCCTTGAAGAGAGGAGAGAAATGGTTGTGGGGCCTGGAAGGAAAGTGGATTGTGAAAGGTGTTTCTTTTTTAAAGTATTTTCCTATTTAAGAGGAGAGAAATAATTATATTTTAGGGCCTCCGACTGGCTAAGGTAGCTTTGTGCAAATTCAGGAAAGATGCCCTTTCCCCTGTGTGGCTGCAACCCCGCACGAGGACAGACAGCTTGGAGAGCCAAGTGTGGGCGCAGGGTCCCATGCCACAGGCAGCCTGCCTCAAAACTGTTTTGTCCAGACGCCTGGGTGGCTCAGTCGGTTAAGCGTCTGCCTTCGGCTCAGGTCCTGATCTCAGGGTCCTGGGATCAAGCCCCTCTTTTCGTGGTTCAAAGCAACAGCTGTTTCTATGTTTGATTTAGGGTTTGTAAAGAATTAATAAAAAGATCTAAGTAGGAGGGGGAGACGAACCATGAGAGACGATGGACTCTGAAAAACAAACTGAGGGTTCTAGAGGGGAGGGGGGTTGGGGGGATGGGTTAGCCTGGTGATGGGTATTAAAGAGGGCACATTCTGCTTGGAGCACTGGGTGTTATGCACAAACAATGAATCATGGAACACTATATCAAAAACTAATGATGTAATTTATGGTGATTAACATAACAATAAAAAATTAAAAAAAAAGATCTAAAGAACAAAGTTGATGTCATGTCATCCAAGTGTAGTGCAGAAGAAAAATCTGAATTACAAGCCAAGTTTGACTATTTAGAAGTTGAAAACTGTCATATTTAATACAGGTTCTCCTCAATATTTATCTCCCGATAAAATATTTACGAGTACATTAGTAGGAGGCTTTTTTTCAGGTTAATGCAGAGTCATCTTTATAAATGACTTTTTGAATAGTAACATGAAAAGAAAGGAAATAACAAGAGAATTGTATGCTGATAATATGGTAGACATAATAGACACACCTTTTCGTGGTTCATAGCAATAGCTGTTTCTATGTTTGATTTAGGGTTTGTAAAGAATTAATAAAAAGATCTAAAGAACAAAGTTGATGTCAAGTTTTGCCCGTGATTATTACAAACTGCCACACCTCTAGGATTTGGGACATAAATCTTTCTGACAAACAAATATGCCCTAAGTCAACGACTTCCCCACCACGCAATTCATCCACATATGTAATCCTAAAGAGTTAAGCAATGTTTTGTTTTCCAATCAAAACACTATGTGAAAGATTATATTGTAATTTTTTGACATGGTACATAAAGCAGCCAGTGAAATTTGTTTAAGCAACCTGAATGATATTCTGTCTGTTAGTTTCTAGGTTTTGTATACTGTCGAGGAGAAAAGCAAATAATAAAACTCCATTATCCTCATGTTAATTTCCAGATGAGAGGAATAGGATCAAATAAATTAAAGCACCAATGTTATATAGAAGACACGAACAGACGTTTCTGCAAAGAAGACATCCAAATGGCCAACAGACACATAAAAAAGTGCTCAACATCACTCGGCATCAGGGAAATCCAAATCAAAACCATGGTGAAATACCACCTCACACCAGTCAGAATGGCTAAAATGAACACGTCAGGAAACGACAGATGTTGGCGAGGATGTGGAGAAAGGGGAACCCTCCTACACTGTTGGTGGGAATGCAAGCTGGTGCAGCCACTCTGGAAAACAGTCTGGAGGTTCCTCAAACAGTTAAAAATAGAGCTACCGTACGACCCAGCAATTGTACTACTGGGTATTTACCCTAAAGATAAAAATGTAGTGATCCCAGGGGGCACGTGCACCCCAATGTTTATAGCAGCAATGTCCACAATAGCCAAACTGTGGAAAGAGCCCAGATGTCCATCAGCAGATGAATGGATAAAGAAGATGTGGTATATATATATACATGGAATATTATGCAGCCATCAAAAAAATGAAATCTTGCCATTTGCAACGACATGGATGGAACTAGAGGGTATTATGCTAAGCAAAATAAGTAAATCAGAGAAAGACAAGTATCATATGATCTTACTGATATGAGGAATTTGAGAAACAAGGCAGAGGATCATAGGGGAAGGGAGGGAAAAATGAAACAAGATGAAACCAGAAAGGGAGACAAACCATAAGAGTCTCTTAATCTCAGGAAACAATCTGAGGGTTGTGGAGTGGGGGTGGGGTGGGGATATGGGGTGGCTGGGTGATGGACGTTGGGGAGGGTATGTGTTGTGGTGAGTGCTGGGTGTTGTATAAGACTGATGAATCACAGACCTGTACCTCTGAAACAAATAATACATTATGTTAATTTAAATTAAAATTAATTAATTAATTAATTTTTAAAAACACCAATGTTATAAAACTGTATATACAGTATTATGGGCATTCGATGAATAGTCATTGAATTTAATTTATTGGTCTAAAAGGACAACTTACGTATTAGATGGAATGTTAAGCATACTCTCAAAAACTATAATTGTCTATTTTTATTTATTCTTTCAAGTAAATGAAGAGAAAGTCATATTCCCTCAAATTATAATCTTGCAACAAATATGGGGCCTTAGTTTATACTTCAAATGATCAACTTAATCCTCAAATAATTGCTTTTTTTTCTCTTAAAACCCATTTGTATATACATATATAAATAATATATTCATCATTAAAATTTTTTTCTATAGATGGTTTGGAATCACACAATATGAAATTAGGAAAATGCAGTATGTTTTCTCATTTGTTGGTTTTGCTGGGGTTTTTTGTTTTGTTTTGTTTTTTTAGTAATCACTACACCCAACATGGGACTTGAACTCACAACCCCGAGATCAAGAGTCACATGCCTGGAGTGCCTGGCTGGCTCAGTCTGCAGAGCACAGGACTCTTGATCTCGGGGTTTTAAGTTCAAGCCCCACATTGGGTGTAGAGATTACTCAAAAATAAAAAAAAAAACACATTGGGCGCCTGGGTGGTTCAGTCAGTTAAGCCTCTGCCTTCAGTTCAGGTCCTGATCTCATGGTTCTGGGATCAAGCCCAGCATCTCAGGCTCCCTGCTCAGTGGGGAGCCTGCTTCTCCCTCCCCAACCTCCAGCTCGTGCTCTCTCTCACTCTCAAATAAATAAATAAATAAAAATCTTTTAAAATTTTTTTTAAAAATTTAAAAATCTTAAAAAAAAGAGTTGCATGCTCAACCGACTGAGCCCCCCAGGTACCCCTGCTTTGCTCTGTTTGTAAACTGAGTTGACTACCTATAATCTAGTGAGAATTGCTACTTGGCAACTTGACTCACAGATTAGGATCACCAATTTCTTGTATCCTTTTTCCTAACATCCAATTAATTTTGACTTTCAAGACACTTGGTTTTACTAGCTTAGGGGAAACCAAGCTCAACTCTAAGTAGCATACATCTCCACAATCCTCCCTAGTTTAAATGGCACTCTTCTCGTCACCTGGAAAGCTCTAGCTGACTCTCAGTCTCCAGGCAGGTGACTTCTCAAAAGGGTGGATGTTAGACCCCCATATATATATACTGGTGCTTGCTTAACCTAACCAATGAACAAATGTGAATGGGGGTCTTTAGTGATTATGGCTTTAAAAAAAAAAAAACTATGGTTATGATTATGACTCTTACTTTAACTACAGCTTTTTTTTAAATTATTTACTGAATATAGCATGCATATTTCTAGTAGTACAGTATTTTATTTCTGGCCAAGCAGGGCCAAAGATGAACCACATTTGTGACTACATTTTAAAACTGACTTTTAAAGCACATACATTCATAGTCTAAATCAAATAATCCTTACATAGATGAAATTCCAGCTCCAGCTGGAATACAATCACATCTTCCTCCTGCCCTAATTCCTATGGTTATAAAGTAACAAACAGAATATCATTCTTACAAATGAAAAACATAAAGTCAGTGCAATGTTGGAAGTTTTTTGTCATGTTTTGTTTTTTTATCATCATACTCGGGTGCAAGGTATGGAAACAGCCCTGGACTGGCATTTCAAGGACCTGGCACCCAGTCCCAGCTCTGTCACTACTTTGTTAATTTACGTTTACTTTGGCCCATTGTGAATGGGCTGAAGAGGTTCTGTAGAATTGTGCCTGGCTCTAAACACAGAAGGAGGAAATAAAAAATTCAGTAGGAGAATATTGTTTCCTCCTTCCCTTCAAACAGTGTTGCCAAAGGGAAAATAAGAAGGAACAGGAGAGACAAAGGGAAAGGAATAGGAGAGAAAGAAAGGTTCAAACAGAACACAAATAGCTAGAGTGTGATGCAGTTGTGGTCCATCCACATCGGAAACCAGCAGGTGAGTTAGAATCACCGAGAAATCTTCCTCACCGCTCCAGGGATTTACCCTTCATTCTCAAATTTCACTTACCTTTTGCTCATCCTTACCCCAGCTGCCCCACTCCCTCCTACTCATGGTCACTTGCTTATATGTGCCTCTTTAATGGGAAGCAAAGAACAGTGGCCTACAACCTGGTCATTCCAAATTCCTCCCTGTCCCAAATGTTAGGAAGGAAAGACCAAGCGAGTTTCAGTTTTATGGGCAAACAGCCTGATTCCCTTAGATCTATGCCACGGCATTGGTGTCAGTGTTTATTCTCATGGCTGGAATTAAGTAATTTGTAGAAGGTCCCACAGCAGATTAATGCTGGAACCAGGTTTATCATGCACAGCTGCCGAGTTCTCATTGTGCGGGAGGGGCCGAGGGGCCATGGTGCCACGGGGCTATTCCACACCGCATTCCAAATCCCTCACTTGTCAACTGCAAGGACCTTCCTATGCCCATGGTTGTGAACAAGCTTTATTAAACATAACACACTCAAAAGAACCTAAGTGCCCAAACCTCCAAACTTTACTTTTTTTTTTAAGATTTTATTTGAGACAGAGAAAAACTCCAAGGTTTAAAAGGATTGCATATCGCTTCCAGTTCTAAATAAAAAGTGTCATAGGTAGTAAACTGATATTGTCAGTGTCCACGGAAAGACACAGTATTCCAACAAACACGAAATTTAACTCGATTACTCAGGCTCTTAAGCTAGAGGTTTGATGATAGTTTTACAGGTAACAAAGGGAGCCAACTTTAAGAATATCATTTTTCATTCAGAAGCGCTAGCCAGCACCTAATTTTTGTTTAGCTTTTTCTGATATTTTCAAATATGCCATGTGTTTTCTATCTAATCCAGACTAACAACTAAGAGGTAGTCTTTTGTAACTTAATATATATCCTGCTGGATTTCAGTGCAGTTCTTAAAGGCAAGTGTTTGTTAAAGGATCAAGATTATCCTTTGAAAGCTAAATAAGAACCAAAAGAATCATAAGCATTTGAGCTCAAAATAATGAGCATCTTCTTATTTTCACAGTTTTCCTTAAAAAAAAAAAAAGGAATATGCAAGAGTTGTCATGATAATATTCTGGAAAAGTAGAAAATATAACATCAATAAGAAATTAAGCCATCTCGTAGTTAGCTTTTCTTACCTATTTACTTTTATATATTATTAAAGCCCTTATGTAATGCAATAGCCTTCTTCCGGCTGCAGTTTCTGACTGAAATTTTAACTTTTATTACAAAATCAGATTCATTTTCTAAACAAATTGGTTTCAGTATATGAGTTTTATACCAATGACTGTGGCAAGCCTTTAAAAGTCATGTATCAACTGGAAAATGGTCATTTCAGAGAAGACATATTGAAAAAATGCTATATTCCCAAATGTCTCAATATAAATAGTGAATGCAGAAACGGATTCAAAATCCAGTCTTATCACCAGCGCCCCCAGTCTCTCCTCCGTATTGTTATAGGATGTGTTTGTGTCTTTGACTCTTTCATACCCTCCATTCTCACACAGCTATCCTTAAACATTTTTGGTCGTTGATTGATCTGGTTTCTATTATTGAAAAGCAAGACAAAATTTGGCATCATCCAACAAGTTGAGTATTTTAAAAGCATCTTCTTGGTGGAGTCTACAGAGAATGAAATCTAAGGGGCTTAGGGGTGTTGCCCTAAGGGGTACAACAGAACAAGGGTGTTGGCTTTAGCAAGGGTAGAGGAAAAGGAGGAGTCATGGGCCCCCCAAATCCAGAAAAGAAATGTGGTCTGGGCTGTGCCCTAAAGAAGATGAGATTAGATCTTTCAGTCACAAAAGGAGGAAGCGGGACTTCTCCGTCAGCATGGGAATCTCCAGATGAGTACACACATCGACCTTGCTATTGGATGGTGTGCATAATGAAGGGAAGTTTTGACCAGACACAAGCAGAACTCAATGTGATAAATCAAATTATAGCACTCTGTGATAATCTAAGAAGGGTAAGTACAAGCACTTGTTGGTAATTCTTAGAAATAATTTAGCAACGGGTCTTAGATTTGTAATTAAATGAAAACTGGAAATAATGCTTGGTTCTCGTCTTTTGGTTCCTTATCCACATGCAGCTGGCAATGTCATTGTAGACTGGTGCATAAATAGGGACCACGAATTTAGCTTTTGCTCTCATTTAGTGCTACTTGCACATTGCCATTGGAGGATATAGTTGTTTGAGTCCTAGTTCATAGTCCTCAGTGTCTAATCAATTCACAAATAAAGTTTGAGTGATTCTCTACTCATAGTTGGTTTCATTCTGAGGGCTAGAAGCCAATCAAAATGGTGTTGTTTCCCCTAGATAAGTGTTCATTGTTACTTCCACCAGCAAATTACCAGTTAGGTACTATAGATAGAGAAGCCAGTTATAGAAGCAAGAGTAAGCTAATAAATGCATAGGATTTTCAGATTTGGAAGTGCCATCTGTGGAGTGAGGTTCTGCCTTAATCTATACCTCTTAAGGACAGAATTTGGCTAAGGGGATTTCTGTTAAGTAAGAAATATCTAGAGTACATTACTACCATTGAAAAAATCACTTCCTTGGGGCACCTGCCTGGCTCATGAGTCTGTAGAGCATGTGACTCTTGATCTCGGGGTCATGAGTTCAAGTCCCATATTGGGTGTAGAGATTACTTTAAAAAAATAATAATAATAAAAAGAAAAAATGACCTCCTCTTTGCACTTCTATTTCCATCACTTGCATGTAGGAAGCCCACCAGAACTTCAGCACACCTTTGGCATATCATTTCCCTGAGAAAACGTATCCAAGTCATGGTGAGATTCAACCTCAAGGAAGAGCTGAGATCACAAGTCATATGGCTACTTGTATGTGAGAACAGGCATACATACTGAGTATTTAAAATGTGAACAATTCCAGCTGTGATCAAAACACAACAAAACAAAACCCCCCTCATTCACTATTAACTACCCACAAACAAGGTCTGAACTGTATTACTTCACTACTTGTTCTTTGAGCAGTGGTAGAATGGAAATACACCCTAAAATTAGAAGATTGTAAACAAACTGGGTTTTTTAAATCCCATTTAATGTTTGATTTTAAAATGCCTATCTTATTTTGATTTGGCTACCCAAAATAGAAAAATGTTGGCTCCAACTTAGTCTGGCTCTTCCCTGAAACTACTCTTCAAGATGCAAAAGGTTCTTAATTAGCACTCACACAATGGGACTTAATTCATATGCATATGCCACAGAAATAATGTTTCTGCACTAAATTACAGCAGCTGTGAAATTTAAATATGACTAGGAGCCAGAGAATTTTGTGAAATACTGTACTATATTTCATGAGAAATTTGCGCCCTCTTTTGGATAAAAATTGTCAAGACATTTAAATGTGAACTTCAAAAATACGTAGTCAATGCTTAAAAATAAACACGGTTTTGTTTCAAAGACCGTGGGAAAGAAGGAGAAAGAACAGATGTTAAAGACATGATAAAGTCAATATTAGCAGAGCTGCAAGGCAAAGATTTTGCCACTGCAAGGCAAAAATGGCCATATGAAGGATCCAGCATTAGGAATCTATAGTTTTCTTTTAAATCAAAATGTGTTTAGGATTTTTGCCTTATGTTCAATGACAAAGTAGTGTTTCTTAGGGCCAGTCTTCTCTAGAAAATAGTGGTAAGCACTTATCTTCCTCCGGAGACTATAATTTTTGTATGGGTAGGGACAAATTGTCCCTTGGGTGATCTTTCTGCCTGGATGAAGCAGATATCAAGGAGTTGTTTCTTTCAGATTTAGGGAAATATACAAATGCATTTAAAGATACCTTGGGGGACATTTTGAAAATTTTCTTCATTTTTCTTTTTCAACCAAGCATCTCAGTAGAGTTTCTATCATCATGATCTCTCTCTCTCCACCATCCCGCTGACTTCTCAAGCCAATGCAATCCAGTTCCCTTTCTCTCTCCAGTGAAACACCACAAGCCATGGGGCCAAGTGGCTTCATACAATGGGATTTAGTAGATATTTCCCATTCCTTATGTTGCTTGACCTTTTTGCACATTTTGACACAGTTGCCCAGTTCCTCCTTTGTGAAATACTTTTTTTGTTTTGTTTTGTTTTGACAGAGAGAGACACAGCGAGAGAGGGAACACAAGCAGGGGGAGGGAGGGGCAGAGGGAGAAGCAGGCTTCCCATGGAGCAGGGAGCCCGATGCGGGGCTCGATCCCAGGACCCCGGGATCATGACCTGAGCCGAAGGCAGACGCTTAACGACTGAGCCACCCAGGCGCCCAGAAATACTTTCTTCCTTTGGTCCCTATGACCCTATTCTCACTTCTGTTTCTCTGCCTGTCCATGGTTCTTTGTCTATCTCCTGCTTAAGGCTGGCATCCCCAGCATTCTGTGCTTGGCACTTATCTCCTTGCACATCACACCCTTTCGCTCGGCAAACTACTGGCTCCAGAATGGAATTCCCTGACCCAGTCCTGATTCCCACTCCCTGTTGGACACCTCCTTTCTCTTGGGAGCTCATAGGTACTGCGAACTCACTACGTCCAAAATCCGCTCACCTTTACCGCAGCTTTCCTCTCCTTCCCACCTCCCCCTTCTTCCTTCTATATTCTCTATCCTGACTGATGGAATGATATTTATTTGTCTACCCACTCTCTCCAGCAAGTCATGATTCATTATTTTTTAAAGATTTATTTATTTATTTTAGGGGGAGGGGCAGAGGGAGAAAGAGAATCCCAAGCTGACTTGGTGCTAAGCATGGAGCCTGACAGGGGGACTCGATCTCACAACCCTGAGATTAAGACCTAAGCCGAAACCAAGAGTCAGATGCTTAAGCAACTGAGGCACCCAGGTGCCCCAGTCATGATTCATTGTGAGTCATGTTGGACCCCTCACTTCCCTGTACTCCACATCACCCCATCTGGCTGACTCTATTCCTAAACCATCTCTTGAATCATTCTCACCTCTCCAGGCCCACGTGACTCTTCCTGATTCAGGCCTTCACCTCTTCCACTGACTATCACAATGGCCTACTAACTGGTCTCCCTGCCTCTCGCCTCACCCCTCTAAGCCACCCGCCATACGACTCCCCAGGTGACTTTTCTAAAAGATAAATCTGATCGTTTCTCTTTTAAAGCCCTTTACTGGTTCTCCAGCACCCACAGTGTGAAATGCATGTATTTTATCATGACATACAACACACCCCAGGATCTGCTGCCCATCTCCTACCACACTGGACTTTGGAATACTCTGTTGGGATTATACCAAAACCACTTCACAGTGGTCCTCTGCCCACAAAACTCTTTCCTCCTCCAGCAGGCCAGGTGTGAGAGCTACTCTCCATTCTTCTTGGTGGCATGCT
Source organism: Eumetopias jubatus (assembly GCF_037043125.1). Classification (NCBI taxonomy): domain Eukaryota; kingdom Metazoa; phylum Chordata; class Mammalia; order Carnivora; family Otariidae; genus Eumetopias; species Eumetopias jubatus. The sequence continues at coordinate 179,640,396 of NW_028274809.1, read as the reverse complement.
TCCATTGTTGCCCCTACTACACAGCATTGGAGTTTTTTACCTATTTTTCCACTGGACTATAAACTCTTTGAGAGTAAACACAATCTGATTCATCTTCATTGTGGTTTTTATTATAACCATATTGGCTACCATTCATTGAATGCCAGGAGAAAAAAAAAACTAAGGTTTAGAGATATTAAGTGAACTGCTCAAAGCCATGTACCCAGTTAGTTGCAGAGCTGTGACTCAATCCTGGGGTTTTTAGGTCTAAAATCTGTGCTCTTTGGGGCGCCTGGGTGGCTCAGTCATTAAACATCTGCCTTCGGCTCTGGTCATGATCCCAGGGTCCTGGGATCGAGCCCCGCGCCGGGCTCCCTGCTCCGCGGGAAGCCTGCTTCTCCCTCTCCCACTCCCCCTGCTTGTGTTCCCTCTCTCGCTGTCTCTCTCTCTCTGTCAGATAAATAAATAAAATCTTTAAAAAATTAAAAAAAATAAAATCTGTGCTCTTTTAAAAATAATGCACTACAAACTGGAGGTTTCCTAGTAATATTGCTAGTACCAACAATAACTACCATAATTATTTCTGTGAATCAAGAATTCTACGAAATGCTTTATATAATAATCAGTTTCTGAAGAATAGAGAATTGATTTCATTTCAATTCTTTAACAGTTTGATATAAATAGTTTCTTTTAAAAAGATTTACTAAAGACATTCATAAATTTGACATAAATTCGACCAGTATAGTTAAACAGGTGGACCACATGACCCAAAATCTCCTTTCCAACATCTGTAATTCTACAAACATTTTCCTTCTTTTGACTTAAAAAAGTCTCTCATAAATTTATTTTATTAACAAGCTATCCTGGCAATAGCTCATATGGTTATAACAACATGGGTTTTTTTTTTTCTTTCCCATTGAGAGAAAAAAACCAACAAACCCTAGAGTTTCTGTGTTTTCTTAAGTTACCTATCTAACAGATGCTGTGAATTGCTGAGGATATGATTGGAATTAAAAAGGAAATACAGTTTAGTTGTCATAGAGTTTAAAATAGAGATTACACATGACTCTAATGATCCCTCCAGTGACCATACAATTATGAGCTGAATCAAATGCTCACGAATAAAGGACTACTGTACTCTGAAGCTATATAACAAAGAACTTGATCTGTGCTCTGTGTCAGGGAGAATGTCTCTGAGGAAGTGAGCTGGGTCTGAGCCTTGATGAATGAGGTGGAATACTCAGGTGTGGTGTAGGGGGAGAGCCTTGCACACACAACCAGCAGTCTGTGTAGGGACCTGTGGTAGGAGAAAGTCAGAAGGAGGTGAGTGTGGAGGGAGGCGTCACGCTGGGGCTAACCATCAGCACCCCTGGGTATTTATCCTTCACTTGGATTGACTATAGACCTGAACTTTGCTCCATTCTTTGGGGCTGCCCAAAGACAGCATGGCCCCTGCAGCTAAGAGCTAGGTCTTCCATGTCTTTGCACCCCACAGGGTGTACAGATCGTGAATGCTCAATGAATACTTCTTAATTTATTTGACCTAAGGTTCTTCCCTCTTACCTTCTTATACCTCTGTAACTGGAAGACACTCAAAAATACCAACCTGATTTATTTTTTAATGGATTGAACAAATTAAAAATAGTCTCAGCAGAAAGCAATTCTGAAAAATAGTATTAGGAAAGTGGTGTATCTAAAGATCACTGGAAGAGCAATTCTTTCTCTTAAAATCTACTTTCCTTTTTCTCCACATTTTCTTATGAAAAGGCATAAAATATAGCAATGTTGAAAGAATTGTACAGTGATCACCCACTGCTATGGATTGAATCGTGTCCCCTCCTAAAATTTATGTGTTGAAGCCCGAACCTTCCATGTGAGTATATTTGGAGAAAGGGCTTTTAGGGGGTAATAAAAGATGAAAGAGGTCATAAGAGTGGGCCCTAATCTGATGGAATTGGTGGCCTTAAGAAAAAGAAGAGTGGAGCGCCTGGGTGGCTCAGTCGATTAAGCGTCTTGACTCTTGATTTCCACTCAGGTCATGATCTCAACAGGGTCCTGGGATCAGGCCTGAGTCAGGCTCCACCGACAGCATGGAGTCTGCTTGAGTTTCTCTCCACTGCCCCACCCCTGTCCTGCCACTTGCACGCTCCCTCTAAAGTAAATAAATAAATAAATAAATCTTAAAAAGAGAAGAGAGAATCATAAGGGAGGAAAAAATACATTTACAGTACTATACTGGATTTATTGAAAAAAACCTGCACATATGTGGACTTGCACAGTTTAAACCCTGTTGCTCAAGGGTCAACTGTATATACAAATATTGAATCATTACGTTGTACACCTGAAACTAGTATAACATTATCTGTCAAATAAAACTGAATTAAAAAAGAAGAGAGGAAGAAAAAAAGAAAGAAGAAAGAAAAGTCATTTTTAGACTGTTGCTATTACAATTGGGGGTTGTAAAGATTAGTGAGTTTCAGGGAAACACTTTAGGAAAACATATAGACAGAACAGTCAAAAAATATATGGTATGAGATAGCTGATAAACACAAGGTGTTTTCCTTGAACATCTGCGTAGCAAGTATTCCTCTCAGGATAAAAGCTTACAACCAGTGTATTAACATTCTCCTTTATGTGATTTGGCAGTTAGTCCCTGCACTCATGAAGGTAGCAAGAAACCAACTGCTTCTGTAGACCAAATACACTCGGGCAGGTGAGAGGAACAATGGATGTCAGTCTTTCTTCACAGCCTCCGCTAAGCTTGCCAACCCAGGTGAATTTGCCTGCTCTTGACTCCCGTAATTCAATAGCTTCTTTCCTTCTGGTAGGGATTGCCTGGCCACTTATTGCCTGCCTTGAGTCTTTGTCCCATGCCATTCACCAATGTTGTGGTTTAAACACAAAGAATTTTAACATCCTTCACATCCCAAAATAAACAGCAGCTCTGGAAATGTCACAGGGCTTTCACGGCACAGGAAACGGATTTAAATAATTCATGGGGCATTGTGAAAACTTTCTGATGCTCTCTCTTCCCTCCAGTTTCAAGAATAAACAAGTATGAGTGTTTGGAAATGTGAACCGAGTAACGAACTTTCTAGCTGGTGTTGTTGGTGCACATTAAAAATCATATGAATGTGGCCTGGTGTTTTAGTACATGAAATTTATATACTCTGAGTATCTTTTTTTTTTTAATTTAAGTATAACAAACTCAGTGTTTTAAATAATAAAAGTGACCTTCCAAAACAATTATATTGGTTTTGACTCTAGGGTAATTTACAATGTTTTTCTTACCATAATTATTAAAAGCAGTATCAAGTGATCCGATATATAATAAGCTAGTTTTGAGGGAGAGCAATCTTTTGCTAAACCAAGAAACCATAATGTTAAACAAATAACAGAAAAATGTTAAACAAATAATAGAAAAATAGAATCCTAATTGTATCTGTTATTTGTATATCAGTATACTGAGTACACTTTTTGCACACTTCATGCAGAGAAGTAGGGAAAGAAAAAAGATTAACAGTGTCCTACAAAAGACTTTTGGGGAATGGAAAAGGACCACTCGCGCATGAATGCTGCCTCATGAAGCCAAAAATAATAAGAGTTACAGGAAAGTCAGGTGACTAAATTATTCCAGCCTGGAGGCAGGCTCACCTAAAAGCTAAGAACTCCACTGCAAAGGACTAGTTTCCTATGCCCTTGACAAGATCAAAAAAATAGCATGTTAATAAGGCTAATGGTTCTTAACAATTCCTTTCAAGTCTTGTTTTCTATGTAACATGGCACATTCTTTGGAAAGAAGCGTGTTTATTCACTTCAATTAGTTGGAAATCTCCCTTGCCATGGGAGAAATATTTCAGGAGCTCTGATGAAAACATTCCTCATCACTAGAAAAGAAAGTACCCCTGACTTACTGGGAGAAGACATAAACCCATACACAAAGCAAGAAGAGATTGCAATAGCATCTGTGTATTTTCTTCTCCTAATTATTTTGACTGTTTTTCGATTTAGAAACCTACTGATAATAGCGTGGGTCTATATGATCATAGTCACACAAAAATACATATTAGAAAAAACTAGGTGTGGGCAGTTTTACATTCAAGAAAAAAAAAGAAAACCTTTGTTTCCAACTTTGTTTCAAAGAGAAACAAAACATCCCATTGTCCGTCAATCAGTCATGTATGTTGGCACCTTTTCTAATTCTCTGTAAACAATCAATTCATGCTATGGTCAAGCTCTAGAGATCAGTTTGTGTGGCATCTTAATGACCTAGCTAATTCCTCTCTTTAACTTAGAGTTACCAACTTGTTGAATGAACCTTTTTTTCTTGCCAACTACCCATTTAATAAAATGGCCCATTAATGCAGTTTAATCTCCCTGACTGATTTTGCTATGGTGTCTGTTCTTCTTTCTGCTGCCATTGAGCTCTACACTTGACCAGTGAGGACACGCTCCCTTTCCTTAGAGTAAGCTTCACTCAATTTGGGTGTCAGTCCTCTGGGAGAAGCAAGGCATCTTATGTATTCCTATATGATCTTACTCATTACTAATATCTTATTTGAACTTAATTTTTTAGCAGATGGTTCATTCATCTAGCTCTTGGCTTCCTTTAGCTGATACCCTTTTTTTTTCGCTTGTGCTGTATGTGAAAACCAAGAACTATTGGACACCAAAATGTGGGAATCACTTGTATATGATGGCCTTATAGAGAAACAGTCACACAGGGGAAGAAAAAAGATTTTGAACAAAGTATGCAAAGAAGTACTTCATGGAGCCTCCAAACACACTTTTTTTTTTTAAGATTTTTTTATTTATTTGACAGAGAGAGCACAAGCAGAAGGAGAGAGAGGGCGAAGCAGGCTCCCTGCTGAGCAGGGAGCCTGATGCAGGACTCGATCCCAGGACCCTGGGATCATGACCCGGGCCGAAGGCAGCCGCTTCACCAACTGAGCTACCCAGGCGTCCCCAAACACACTTTTAGATCACAGTACTTGACCACAGAATCAGAAAATCTCCATGTTGCTGCTGAATTTATAAGTCGATCGTTCAGCATACATTCAATGCAACTATAGTTGATGAGCAAAAACCTTTCCCTTACGAATGCCACATTCCCCCTAGAGTGAATGGCTGTAACTGCTACTGGGTAAAGATGTGCTTTGCCATTAGATACACAGAATTGCACACAGCCCTAGGGTGATATCCACTGACCACAGACCGGCTGTTTTAGATTAGCGCTGGAAACGAGAAGGTAGACTTCTGGGTAAAGATGATAGACATACATATTTACATTTGCTTCCTCCTGAAACTCCACTAAAAAGTTAGTAAGCAGGGGACGCCTGGGTGGCTCAGCTGGTTAAGCACCTGACTCTAGGTTTCAGTTCAGGTCATGATCTCAGGGTCGTGAGATCAAGCCCCATGTCAGGCTCCACGCTCAGCACATGGTCTGCTTGAGGATTCTTTCTTTCCCTCTCCTTCTGCTTTCTCTCAAATAAATAAATAAATCTTAAAAAAAAAAAGTAAAGAGACTTTTAAAAAATTATTGCATAAAACCAACAAGAGCAAAGAGGTGGTAGAGGAAAAGAGAACATAAAATTTTGGAATCTGGAAATAAGATTCACAAGTAATAAACTGCCTAACAGAACTGAGAGGGTTGAGGCACCTGGGTGGCTCAGTCCGTTAAGCGTCTGCCTTCGGCTCAGGTCATGATCCCGAGGTCCTGGGATCAAGCCCTGCTTCGGGCTCCCTGCTTAATGGGGAGTCTACTTCTCTCTCTCCCTCTGTGTTCTCTTCCTTTCCCTCTGTGTTCGCTCTATCAAATAAACAGTTTACATCTTTAAAAAATGATTTTTTCCATTAAAAAAAGAATTAAAAATGTCAAAGAACTAGAAGCAAATTTTGAGACATGTTCAAGATCTTTATGCAAAGAGCCTTAAAATATTATTGAATGAAATTAAAGAAGATTAAAATAAAACAATATATTATCAGCCCCACTCTCACTCTGTGTGGGACCTGGGGGAAGAACACAAAGGGAGGCCTGTAGAGCCTACATCTAAATATTTAAAAGTTATAAATATAGCCAACAAATGGTAAATAAAACATAATCTACTTTCCTACACAGACATTAACTACCTGGAAAGTCGGATTTGAATTTTGGGATTTGCACTCTTCAGAATCCTGTGCTGGAATATAGCCCCTGGCTCACAGCCCGGTACTGTCCCTAATCCCACTCTCTTTCCACCCCTGCCTCTACCTTAACACCACACCAGGAGGGGAATCTCATGTGCATATGCGGACACACCAATCCACACATCCAAACTCCATCCATAGCACCTGCATCCCTTGACCACCACTTGATCATCCTTTAACCAATCCTCAGGAATAAGGGTGCACATGGATGGATTTCTCTGTCTTCAGGAGGAGACCCTGGGGAAGAGGGTTGTGCAGGTCCTAGAAGTGGGTTTGAAACCACTTGGGCAGGGAATTTCAGGCTCCTGATACCCAGGTTGTACTCTAGAGGGAGGGAGTGATGGCTCCGAGTGATCTATCCCAGTGACCCAGTAGACTCTCTATTCCATGAAAAAGGGGGCACAATCCACAGAAGGTCTGGGGTCCATGGCAGAGGCCCCATTCCCTTGAGTCTGAGGATTCTATTTATTCATATGTCATGTTCATTAATTGGAAGATTCAATATTATAAAGATGGCAATTCTTTCCAATTGTTTCATAAATTCAATGCTATCAGCAATAAAAATTCTGACAGGTTGTTGTGGAAACGGACAAGTTGTCCTAAAATTTATATGGTAACACAGAAGTCCAAAATAGCTGGGATACTCTTAAAAAAGCCCCAAGTTGGGACTCCTTACTCTACGAGGTAACAATACTCATTACAAATATACAGGAATTAGGACAGAGTGGTTTTAGACAAATAGTCCAATAGGAAAGAATACAGAGCATAAAAACAGTCCTGCACATAGACAGATAGATGGATAGGATGTGGGGAACAAAGGCAGAAGGAAATGTAGATAAAATTAAATGTCCCTATAAACTACAGCCCACTGACAAATATTTGAGGCTGATGGAGTATAACCTTCCTCCAGGAAACTCCCAACTGTCTTAATGCTAATGCCTTGCTAAGAGGGAAAAACTACCTTAGCTTGACAATAGCCAGGCCTCCAGTATCCTGTGAGTCTTCTTTAGCATATGAGAATCCTTCTGGAATGTCCCCTTGTCTTTACTTCCCCCCAACCCCAAATTATATAATTTGTAGTTATAAAAAGTATATAATTTGAGTTGCTCCTCATAATCCTGGGACAGCAGCTCTTTCTGCCCATGGGTCCTGTCACCGTGCTTTAATAAAGCCACCTTTTTGCACCAAAGACATCTCAAGAATTCTTTCTTGGCCATCGGCTCCTGACCCTAACAACAACACTCCAAAAAACACATCGGATAGAAGGATGGATGGATGGATGGACGGAAGGATGGATGGATGGATGGACGGACGGATAGATAGATTAGATAGATAGATAGATAGATAGATAGATAGATAGATAGATAGACAGACAGATAGATAGATAGATAGACAGATGCTTGATTCTAAAGAGCAAATCTTTCAATAAGTGCTGCTGGGGCAATAGGATATCCACATGGAAAAAAATGAAATAGCTCTCCATATCACATGGCACACATGAACCAATTCCAAGTGGATTGTGTACTTTACGTGAAAGGCAAAACAATGCAGCACGTGGGATGTTCTATAAGAAAAATGGCCTGCTCTCTTCAACAAATAAATGCCATTAAAAAAAAAAAAAGGCAGGGGAAATGAGTACAAGTTCAAAAAACTTGAAGAGGAATATCAACCAAATGCAGTTTGTGGACTTGTTTGGATCCTGTTATGTATGAAAATGGCATCAGGATGATGCAAAAAATGAACTAACTTTTTTAAAAGCTAAAATAAAATGGTAGCACAATTGTGTGTAATTGAATCGTAAACCCAAACTAGGTCAAAATTATTCCAAAAGACTTTACCCCCAGCTTTTCCAAATCTTCAAGGGCCTGAGGCTAACCTGTAGCCCCCAGCCCCTTTCTTTGCAGAGGAAGGTGTCTTACAAAATAAGAGGAACTATGCAGCTGATAGTTCTTGAGGAATTAGTCTTTCATGTTTGAGCTAAATGCTTCTGTAGTTTGGGAAGCTTAAAGTTCTGGCATTTACTACTGAGATTAAAGGAACTCTCTGGAGATGTGGCTGTCACTGGAACAGAATTTCCTCCATTGTATAAAGTAATAGAAATTGGCTGAAGCTTCACATCCACTCAGTTCGAAAAATTTCTTATGGTCCCCTACTACTGAGAGGTCAAGATGGTAGCCCACTGGATTGAAGCACAGCTAAGTATTGTGACGAAACCAATCAAGGCAGGGACAGTGTTAGAATCCATAATGTGAATGATTCTAGGTTTCTTACTTTTTAGAGATTGACAATGGAGTTTAAATTTGAAGGCCAGGGGTGCCAGGGTGGCTCAGTCGTTAAGCGTCTGCCTTCGGCTCAGGTCATGGTCCCGGGGTCCTGGGACCGAGCCCCGCATCAGGCTCCCTGCTCTGCAGGAAGCCTGCTTCTCCCTCTCCCACTCCCCCTGCTTGTGCTCTCTGTAAATAAAATCTTAAAAAAAAAAAAAATTCGAAGGCCATTTTTGTAGCATTAAAATAAGTTTATTTTAAAATTTAGACAAATAATGTTGCACTTTAGTTTTATAAACTATGTCCATGAAATTATTTCTCTGCCTAACATTCTTTCAGTAGTTGTATGATTGAGTAAGAAGGTACACCTTTTGGAATTTTAACCTTAAGAAAAATTCTAAAGCTTTAAAATAAAAATTCTAATGCTAGTATTAGAAATTGTTTTGCCAGGTGCCTGGGTGGCTCAGTTAGTTAAGTGTCTGCCTCTAGCTCAGGTCATGATCCCAGAGTCCTGGGATCCAGCCCTGCATTGGGCTCCCTGCTCAGCAGGGAGTCTGCTTCTCCCTCCGCTGTCCCTGCCCTGCTCTTGTGCACCCACACGTGCACGCACTCTCTCAAATAAATATTTTTTTTTGCCAATTCAATAAAGATAAGAGAAACTAAACTCCAGTTACTGAAATAGGAAAACTGACTAATACTAGATGTTCTCTACATGTCAAGCACTTTATGTACATTACCAAATTTGATTCTCAAAACAACCCTGTGAGGTAAATATCATTCCCACTTTACAGATGAAGAAACTTAGAGGGAACAAAGAAGGGAACCATGACTTCGATCCAGGCAGCTCTCTTTGGCAATTCTTTCTATCATGTTAGTTGTTTTCATCGTTGAAGAAATGCTTCAATTAAACTTTAAATTGTAGTAAGATTAATTTTTATGCTGATTTCTAACGATGATGGTCATCTTTCCCCCCCTATTTTAAAATACACAAAAATAGGGGCGCCTGGGTGGCTCAGAATGTTAAGTGTCTGCCTTCGGCTCAGGTCATGGTCCCAGGGTCCTGGGATCGAGCCCCGCATCGGGCTCCCTGCTCTGCGGGAAGCCTGCTTCTCCCTCTCCCACTCCCCCTGCTTGTGTTCCTGCTCTGGCTATCTCTCTCTGTCAAATAAATAAATAAAATATTAAAAAAAATAAAAACTAAAAAAATAAAATACACAAAAATGAGTTTTGTTATTGTGGGGTCCTTTGATAGAAAATATGTATTTAAATATGAAAAGTTGCTTAAATTATATCAAATGTAGTGTATATGTAATATACCATATGGAAAAATCTAATACAGAACTGTCGCATAAAATTGATCTATGTGGGCTGAAAGCTTTTATTGATCTAGAAAGCTTAATCTGGTATCATTTCTGATTTTGTTAACACGGTGGTGTCTATCGGGCACACGGAAGCACTCATTTGAGCACATGCACGCATGTTCATCTATATATACGCACACATATGCTTTTTTTTTTAAAGATTTTATGTATTTATTTGAGAGAGAGAGAATGAGAGAGAGAGAGAGAGAGCAAGAGAGGGGAAGGGTCAGAGGGAGAAGCGATGTGGGACTCGATCCCGGGACTCCAGGATCATGACCTGAGCCAAAGGCAGTCGCTCAACCAACTGAGCCACCCAGGAGCCCACACACACATATGCTTTAACGACATCTTGAAGGAAAACATAGTCATAATTGTAAGAGCAACTCTTTCTTTGCACTTTAGATTTTCACATGCTTTTCATATCTGATTTGCACAGAGGATTTCCATATATGACTCTCATTTACTTCCCCTCTTAATCTCTAACGTTTTCCCTCCCTTTCCTCTTCACCGAGACCCAGAGATGCTCAGAGTATTTTACAGCACATTATCTTAATTTATATTTAATGATACTGCCTTCCATTAACCCCTTTATTTGTTGTCTTAAAACTCATTCATGTGCCTCCAACAAAGTATTGTTCCTTGTGGCAGTTTGGGGTTCTGGAGAAAGTTATGAACTAAGAGCAAGAAGCATGGTAGCCTGAGTTAGCAGCCTGTTTCTGCCCCCTCACTGCTGCACAGCCCTGGGCAAATGCTTCTCTAGCCTCAGTTTCTACATCTGTAAAATGGAGATAATCCCTCCCCTGTCTATCTCCGGGGCTATTATGAAGATCTGGTGTGATAAACTGCAACATGATTAACAGTTAACTGCAGCGAAGACTGCCACATCAGATCAGTCCTCCCTCTTCTTAAAAAACTAACAGACCCCAGGGGCTTCTGGGTGGCTCAGTCAGTTTAGCATCCAACTCTTGATTTCAGCTCAGATCATGATCTCAGGGTCATGAGATCAAGCCCTGCCTTGGGCCCCACACTCAGCAGTGGTGGGCGAGGCGTGGGTGGGGGGGATGTCTGCTTCTCTCCCTCTCCTTCTCCCTCTGGCCCTCTCTTCCCCCCCTGTGCTCTCTCCCTCTCTCTCTGAAATAAATACATCTTAAAAAAAAGAAAAAACAGAAAAACCTAACAGACTCCAGACTTTGATGTTCCTGCCTAAAGCGAGAAGCCTGGATGCAGTGGCTACAACAACCATCTTGGAACCAGACATGAGAGAAAGGCCCAGAGTCACAGAGACCTTGCTTCTGCCTTCTCAAGCCTCTGGACCAGCCCTGAGCTACCAACCTTCAGATTTCTTGTTTGGCCAGAGAAAAATTAACTCCGCTGACATACTCACCTCTAATGAGCTTGCACGATGCGCCTAGCACTGTGCCAAGCACCTGACAGGCATCACACTCTCCAACCCCAGCTCAGCCCTTCTCCAGGAACCTGACATGTAGAGAGATGAACCAGTTTACCCAGTGTCGCATGGCCTTACTGATGACTGTCATGCGTTCTCGGAGGCCTCAACCACTGATTCATTAATTATTGTCAGGAATAAGATACAAGATCACACCGTAAACCAAAATATTTTTCTTGTGACCAACATCTGCCAACAGCTCTATAGCTCTGGTCACATCAGTACTGTTGAGTTACATAGGTTCCACTGAGCAGCTACTCTGTCTCAGAGCAGTCATTGGGAAGTTGTACTTTCTAAAATCAGACACTCGATGTATGGCATTTTTTTTTCCCTTAATGGCTTCAATCGGTAAGTGCAGGTTTGGTAAATATGTTCATGTAAATAGTTATGGGTATGCTCTAAGACAGAGCTTTGGGACATAGCTCATTGATTTTTCTGGGTGTTAGAGTAGATCCAGGACTGTTTGAGTAAAATCTTGGCCCTACCTCCTTCTCTCCTCGCCAGATCCCCAAGGTCAGTAGGTTTTCATCCCTCCTTGTTCCCATTATTTGTTGTGGGAAGAGCTCCCAGGGGGCAAGTGCCGCCTCATTTATGTCTGTATCTCCAGCCCCTGGTACAGTGTAGGAGTAAGTGCTCAGCCAAAGTCCATGCAAGAAAGGAAAAAAGCTGGGAAAGAAGGAAGGAAGAGAAGGGGCAGAAAAAGAGGAAGGAAGGAAGGAAGGAAGGAAGGAAGGAGGGAAGAAAGGGAGGGAGGGAGGGAGGGAGGAAGGAAGGAAGGAAGGAAGGAAGGAAGGAGGGAAGGAAGGAAGGAGGGAAAGGATGGCAGAATGACTTCAGCACAAGTAACTCTGCATAAACGGTTAGTGGATGTGGTTATTCATGCATCTGGCAAGAAGAAACCTCCCTTCCCACCATAAGTCCTGATTAATTTCTTAATTTATACAGTACAGGATTCATAATATAAGTATGAAGACCATAAGAAGATAGGACTCCTTCCTTCGTGACCCATCTACGCACGCACAAAGACCACAAAGATCCAAAGTCATTCTGTTCCCTGCCCGGCAGGCTTTGCTGTCCCCCCTCCCCAACAAGTCTTTGGGAATGGCAGAGGGATCAGAATCTCTGTATAGTATTTGTTTTGCCTAATAATAGAGGCTTTAAGGGTTTTTGGAAATTGGTTTTCCCTGGGAATCACTTAAGTTTCCCATTTCCTTGTAAATATTTTTAGTAAAAACATTATCCTCTTGAATTTCAGAGGAAGTTTAAAAAAAAAGGAAAGCTTGAAAGCTTTCACTAAGTAATGTGCTCTTGAACACAGGCACTTATTGAAGGTACCTCCCCTTTAGTCTGAATCCAAACCTCTGGGCAACACAAACCTGATGTCCACGGCTCCTTCTATGAGAATCCTTTCTGCCTCAAATGATCTTCAACGTTCTCAGAGGGCGGGACTTGCACGGTGTTTCCTATATTATACAATACTGTTCAGTCTGTCTGAAGGTGCAGAATGTAATGATACTATATCAATATCATGGCTCCACACCACCAGATACACATGACAAATGTCCTATCACGGTGAGGTTCTCGTACTTTCCTACTGTTTAGTTGGTATACGTTTACAGCAATTATTTATTTGGATAGTTTGACACATATTATTTTGAAACTATAAAACATCTTCATTTTTTATAACTTTTAAAAACAGGCCAGCTTGGGATACCTGCCATTTGCCCATCCAATAGTTCTGTTTTCCTTATTTTTAATTGGAAGTGTGGGTGACATACAATATTATATTGATTTCAGGTGTACAACATAGTGATTTGATAATTCTATACATCACAATATGTTTACCACGTCAAGTGTAGTTACCATCCGTCACCTTACAAACTTATTCCCACAGACAATAAGAATGCACTGATCTGTCAGAAAAGTCTCTAGTATTCCTGAAAAGAAAAGCCTTATAAAAACACCACTACAAAATCTTCCCCCAAATAGCCTGCCAAACCGTCGTTACCCAATACAAACAAACAACAAAAAACAACAAACTACAGGTTCTCCTTCACCTGTTTTTCTTCTGGTGAGTTGAACATTTAAAAATGGGTCAAAGAGCAATATAGGACCCACTGTCTGCATTATGGCCATTAAGGGCCACAAGAATTAAATCGCCAAATGAATCACTTTGGTTATTGGAGTAAGGAACTCAACATTTTCAGAAGTAAGTCTCCTCAGTGTGGGGATTTGATAGCACCTTGTCAGTGCTTACATTTCAAAGGGAAAAAAAAAAAAAAAAGAACTGAGTTTCTCTCAGAAAATTGAAAGGAATGTAGACTTTTAATTGGGAGCCGAATAGGCACAAGTTCAGGGGAGGACTAGAAAGGACCTCTGTTCTGAAGCCGGCGGAGGCCCAGGGCTTCAGCAGGTGGTCCTGCTCCCTCTGGGTGGGTGCCCCGCAAGCTGACATCAGAGGAGTCATGAGGGGACCCCCTCGTCCCGGGTGCCTCCGTTCCAAAGGAGGGGGCTGGCTGACACAGCAGAGAAGACAGCTCTGAGGTGAACCCAAGGCTTCTCAAGTACTCCAGCTCCTCTTCCTCAGGGATGCTGACTCACAGCCTCACTTCACGCAGTGGAGACTCACATTCCTGCCACAAAAAGTGGTCATTCTGTTCTTGTAACACTTCCCTTTCTCAAAAAATGCTGCAATGGGTACACATTGCAGCTCGTCCTCCACGGTCTGTCTCCTCTGTCTTGCTGCCTCCCCTGCCTGAGTCCAGGTGACATCCCTTCACACCTCAGACACGGTAATGGCCTCCACACTTGCCCCGGGGCCTTAAAATTCATTCTCCGCACAGTAGCCCGAATGAGGCTCCCAACATAAAAAGCATCATGTCATGCACGCCCCTTGCCCACTGGAAACCCTTCAATGGCTTTCCAGTTCTCTCGAAAGAACACCGGCATGCTTTGCCTTGAATTACCAAGGCCAGTATCACGTGATCTGTGGCTCATCTTGGCCTCGGCCCCCCTCACTCGCTCTTCTCTAGCCACCCCCACCTGCTGACAACTCGTAGAAGACCCTTCAGGCCACCTGCCTTACTGCCTTTGTACTTCTTGAAACTTCGTCGGAAGGGTCTGACTGGACTCTTCTCAAACTTCAGGTTTCCATTTAAATGTTACCTCCTTAGGGCACCTTCCACCACCCTACATGAAACTAGCCCAGTTCCTCTACCACGTGATCAGTGCCGTGCTGGTATATGTTTAACCACTGGCTCTGGAGGGAAGGGAGAGTTCCCTGATTGCTAGTGCTTGTTCATTTCTCTGGTGGAAATATTACTACACAGCTGAATTGAAGCTACCAACGTAAAGTCCATGAGCTGGCAAAATTTCTGAAACCTAACAGTCAGCTCTTGTGAATGTTATTGTGTATCACACATGCTTGCCAGTTCCCTTCATGGCACCCAAGAAAAACGGCTAATAGTGTGTATTTGTTTGTACACTTGTTGTTTTGTTTGTCTAGAGATTGGAATGTAAGGCCTATGAGGGAGGGTCTATCTCAACCTGAGCCCAATTCCTATCAGTGCAGTAAGTTTTCAAAAATTATCTATGAGCTGTGGTGTCTGACTGGTTCAGTCAGAAGAGCAAGTGACTCTTGATCTCAGGGTCATGAGTTGGAGACCCACATTGGGTGCAGAGATTACTTAAATAAATAAAAAAAACTATAAAAAGAAGTATTCATGAGTTAATGGTAAGAACTCATTTCACACACAAGGGTTCTCTTTTTCAAAGCCTTTTTCTTTTCTTAGGTTTCCTATATTAAAAAAAAACTTTTTTATTTCCTTATTTCAGGGAAAAAGAACCCCTCTTACGTACTGTTTTTAAAATCCAGAAGGCCAAGAGAGACAGGGTATTGGCTAAGGAGGGCACAGAGGAAGAAAGGGCTGGAAGGGGTGTGGTGTGAACTGGAATGAGTTTATAGTTTATAAACTCCAGTGAAACGACTTCTAGCCTTTATGTTAATTAGAAAATAAGTCTATCTTCAGTGTAGAGCAAATCCTGCTTTTTGTTATGTAAAATGTAAAGTTCTCATTCCCCACTGTGTACCCACTGCCTAGCACAGTGCCTGGCAAATAGCGGGTACTCAGATATTTATTGAGTAATGAGCAATGTAGAAGCTCTTGACTTTGGATTATAAGGGCCTTTCTACAATGGCAGAAAAATTCCAAATTCAGGTTAATAAAACATTTTTTGAGAACCAGGCATTGGTTTAAAAAAAAAAAAAACCAACACAAAACTTGATGTGCATAGAGCTAGAATTTTTGTGTTGTAGTGCAGTTCATTCTCCCAAGTAAGCTTGTAGGGATGTGAAGCCCAGGCATAGGGACACCACCTCCCAGCTCACCTGAAACCACAGGTTTGGAATGGGTGGCAGGGAGAAGATGGAACCAGGTGCCTGGGAGTGGATGGCACGAGGCTATTGCCGCCCCGGGGCCCCTGGGCAATTTCCAGGAGAGCAGCCTGTGTGGCAGAAATGAAGTGATTGACCTTGGGTGAAATTGCCTACCTCAAAGGGAGTGAAGACATTCACCAGGCCTTCGTTCACCCATCTCTCTCCCTCCAAGCCTTGTGATGGGTTGACCACCGCTTCCATTTACAAGAGAGCAAGAAGAAAGAGAGAGAATCTTTACATAAAATGGCTTTTCCTCCTTATACCCCTGGCCTGGGTCTGAACACCACCGAGAGGAATCCTCAGCTCTTTTTCTCACCCACGCCCCCTGCAGAAAACTCCCGCACAAAGGAATGCTTCTCTGTGAAGCCAGTTCCCTTCAGATGACGCAAGTTTCTCAACACTTATTTCTATTAATAAACAGACATAGGTGTGAAAGATCGCCTTGTTTCAGGCATCTTTTTTTCTTTCCTTTTTGTTCTCTGCCACTCTATTGTAGGTTTTGCTGTTTTCACCTAAAGAAAATCCCACAATAGCTTGGACAAATGATACTAATCTGTATTTATAGTATCTTATTCTACTTAATGCTGTTTTTGATTTTTACAGCTGACTGACTTTCGGATGTATGAAAAGATTGGACAAGGTTCTTGCAAAACTGGTTGTCAAATGCTAGATTTTGTAGATGTTCCAAGAATCTTGGAGCTTTAGAAAGTGAACCCTGCAGTGCAAAATGCTTTATTTTCTATAAAATTCTTAGGCTTGACAAATACATCCCATTCATAGGGTATCCTTATTTTAGAGTTTGACTGCTTTCCGTTTTTTGGCTGATGTGGTCTTTCCAATGTCCTGAAAGCTTTCTTATTACCCTTGCTTTATACTTGGAGGCCTGAGGTTTGAATAACTTGCCTCAGAGAGCAGGGCAGTCAGTCCTAGAGGGTCATCTCCAACAAACTTGCATATCTTATCACATAAATTTCCTAGCAGCATAATTTATGAATTTACCAATACTGAAAGATTTCTTGACCGTGTAAAGACTTTTTACATTACTATAAACATAGTTAAATTTTCATAGTATATAACAGAAAATATGTATACATATGCATACATATTATTGTTATTAAGCCATAAAAATAATATTCTAAAGACGGGGCGTAGTAAAGGTTAGGACAGGGCAAATCAGGGAAGGGCTTAACAAACAAGCAGTCGATCAAATGTTCCAGAATCAGTTGTGTGTAGAGATAAGATCCTTACCCTTAAGAGGTTTACCGCTAACCCAGGAAGACAGAGAACAAACGTTCTCCAGTAAATGCTAGCACAAAGAATTAGGCTCTTGGAGCAAAAGACAAAGTTCTGTAAAATGGCAACGTGAGCTCAGAGAGGGCAGGACAATCACAAAAGGCTTCTAAAGGAGGCCAGTGTTCCGTTAGGTTGGTAGATGGGGAACAGGGGCATTGGCAGAGAAAGGGGAGATCGGCCTAAGCCAAACTCAAAGGCAGAAATTTCCAGACTTCATCCCTTGAGAGACGCCGTCACTTGTAAGCAGGCTCTCCATTTCCGTTCCAGCACCCCCCCGCCAGGGGAAGTGGCAGGAAGCCCCCGCCCCCACTCAAGGTGACTCATCCCCATATGCTGGAGCCCACCAAGGCTTTCCCATTGCTAACCTTGTCGGGATTTTGAGAGGCCATTCGCAACAGGTCTACATGCGTAGCTTGCGATGTGCCCGGATGGGAGTATTTACACCACAGAAATGGCAGACCCTACAGATCGGCGCCGCCATCCACCACCTGAAGATACACGGCTTCCGCTCAAAGAACCATCATGCTGGTTGTGTGTCAGAAAGAGTGAGGAGGTCAATCGGAGTGGGCGAAGGAAGGAGTAAGGAGTCAGAGACAGAGCAACAAATACAAGGTGGCCGGAAACCAGCAAAGACTTTCCAGAAGGGTGCGTGCATGACCTAGGAACCAACAGGAGAGCCATGTGCCTACAGAAGTGTGGAACCACTTACTTTATATCTTTAGGTGAGGGTAGAGTTGCTTAGAGCTTTGTATTATAGGAGGGCTGAATTAAGATTTCTTTAAAAGTCTGGTGATATTCTGCCTTACTCCTAATGTTTTATGAAGCCAAAATTCTTGTGGCAGACCTTCATATACTTGCCACCATCGGACAGACTGAGCCCATCCAATACCGCCTTCGTGATCTCTCCCCCAACCCTTGCCTCTTCCCCTGCATTCCAAACTTGCTCATCATCCTCTAAGTAGTTACCCCAAATAACTTGGGTATCATGTCTGGTTTCTCTATTTCCCTCACTGTCCGCATCTGATCAGTCAACTTATCATTAGCACCTGTTCCCCATCGTGACTGCCATTGCCTGACGTCAAGTTCTCATCCCTTTTTCTCTGGAATCCCACACAAACTTCCTACCTATCTGGGGTCTGTGCCTTTAGCCTCCCTGTCCTCCAACCTATGCTCCATAGTAGAGTCACATTTAGAAAACCTAAATCTGATCAGGTCATTCCCCCATTCCTTCAAAAGTTTCCTAGAATTTTCACAATAAAGTTTAAGTTCCTTATCTCAGCCCACAGAACATCATGAAACAAGGCTTGTTTACTCCTCCAGTTTCAATGTTCCTCTCAACTCCTGCACAGCCACCCTTCAGTCCTGTTCTTTGGACAGTCAGCTATGCCGAGCTGTGCCACACTCCAGTGCATTTGCATGGTCTGGGCCTTCAGCCTGGAATTCCACCAGACTCCCCTAATCTCTGTACCTCCTTCGTGATTTCGCTTATTCCTACTCATCCTTCTGAATACAGGTCAGAATCACCTCTCAAAAGAAATCGTCCATGACACCCAGACTGATCCGGGGGTCTGTCCCTGACCCCTCTCTGGGCTCTCTGCTTCCACACCTGCATACATTTCAATCACTCTCGTCATACAGTCGGGTGCCTGTCAGCTTTTCTTATTACACGGCAGGAACCATGTCCCCTTTGGCCTTGTGTCTCCTTTCCTTAGCACTTAGTTGATGTTTGAAACATGTTTGCATAATTATTTGTCCTGGACTTGATTTTCTTTGTAGCTGGAGAAGGTAGCTTGAGTAAGGGGGTTATACATGATGCAGGAGGAATACAATAAGGGAAGTAATACGTACTTGGCTTAATTGTGTGGCACCACAGTGTAAGGGCTGGAAAGACAAAGATGACAAATTTCATGGTGGCCGCTTCATCAATGGTACAGACGCAGAGAAGAGGTTGAGAGCGACGGGAAGGCTAGACGTAGCCACGAGGACATTAATGGTGGCCACAGGCCAGGCAGCTTCAGAGGGGTAATATGAAACACATGGGGGCGAAAGGAAGTGGGGACGAGGCTGAATATTTGTTAGTTCTGGGTGTGCCAGACACTTGACCCGTGTCATTTAAGTCATTCTCACAACTATTCTATGAAATAGGTTTATCTCTAAGAAACTAAAAATAATTGCCAACGAGGAAGCTGAAACTCAGAGGTTCAAATGCCAGGTGCAGAGTCAGACCTTCTTAATGGCTGCCGTGGATTCAAACCCTGGTTCATTCCCTTGTAAGACCACACACCTCCCCTGCACCACACTCCTGACTGATGTAGAAAAGGATGTGGGAATAAAGGGGGTGGAATTTAACTTGAGCCCCAACCCTACTAGCCTTCCCTCGACTCATAAACATTTATCCATGCAAAGTGGCCAAAAATTAGGATAATAGCTAAAATTCCTATCTGGATTGATGGAGCATTTTTTTTCCCAATGGAGAAACTTGGGTGTTTTCAAAGGCAAACACATCTTCCTATGTGTGTTTTTAATGGGAGAAAATAGGGAGCAGAGTACTCGCTGCTCTCTGTCCAGACCTGCCCCATCCCCCATGGCCTGCTGAAAAACTCCATTTCAAGAGCTCTATGGCCCCCAGACTCGGCTCTACACATCAGTGTGAGAGGAGGGATGGGAGACAAAAGGGAGGTCACCTTTTGGGGGGTGCTGAGTTTGTGGCATAGTAACCCTCCCTTTCCCCTCACCTCCCTTTTGGGGAGAGAGGGGAGTTGACCTGGTTTCTCTCTCTCTTTTTTTAAGTAGGCTCCATGCCCAGCATGGAGCCCAACATGGGGCTCGAACTCACAACCTTGAGATCAAGACCTAAGCTGAAATCAAGAGTCGGATGCTTAACCGACTGAGCCACCCAGGCGTCACTCCAGTGATCTTCTTACAAGATCGGTGGTGCCTCCCCATGCCTCTCATCACGATGAGACAGATGACCATCTCCTCTCGTACTGATGCTGGGCATTGGGTGGGCTGGGCACCAGTGCTGCTGGGTGTGGAGAGATGGTGACCCTGGGAGTATATCACAGTGAGGTGGTTTGCTATGCCAAGGAAATGTGAGATCCCCTGGCCAGCTCATACTGCACTTGGCCCACTAACACCTGTCTTCATTGACAGGACCAGGTCCATATTCCCCTGTATTGAGCAAGAAGGGCCGCCATTAATGAAGGGCTGAAGCTTGAGACACTGGGGTTTACAGACACCAGATGCGGCTGAGAAGGCAGAACTTCCCCAGGAGGCAGAGGGAGTGGACTCTTGGGGAGAGAAGCAGCAGATGGGTTGTAAAACTTGAGATTTCAGAAATAAGATGAACGTGAAAGTAATGCAAGAAAGATTGGGTGGGAGAAAGAAAGGTCCATGGGGAGGACACCTTCCTTCCAGAGGCCTGAGTTTTCAAGGATGATGGTCTACCTTTTATTCTTCCTATCCTGACTGGGATTGCTCTTTTGAGAGCTGCCTGACGCTTCTGAAGAAAACTCCATCATAGTTCTTGCGTGTTTGGAAAGGGAACCTTCCCTTTTTTAATGTAGCAGGAGGGACTTGGGGGAAGGACAGAGATTATCCTATCATTTTGCAGGGCTCTACACACACACACACACACACACACACACACACACACCAGCAGCTACAGAGACCCTTTAGGCTGGCTAGCAGCAGAGAACATTCTCTGAAACACTAGGCAGTGAGGCTGAATTCCCTGTGCCTTCCCTACCAAGGATTAACTCATCCCCTTTTTGAGACGGTGCCTTAAAAGAAGGGGTTTGCCACAAGTGAAGTTACATACGTGTCAGTTATATTTCATTCAAGCATTCATACAGGTCAACCTCACTTTGCAAACGTGCTTTGCCCACTCCCTCATTAGTGCATTAAATGTATTGTGGCTGTAATCTGACAAACAGTTGAGAGCTTTTAAATGGTATTTGCTTCTCTTGCTGCCAACAGCCATCTTGGTTTCTCTCAAAGAGTCAAAAATATCCTTCAGATAAGCCACAGAGAGACCACTGGCCTGGGTTGAGACCAAAATCAACTTCCAAAGACCATGGTATTCATACTATTGAGAGCTAATAACAGTGCACTGAAGAAAGTGAGTCAGTCAACAATCGGGAGGCCTCACTGGGCTCATCGCAAGATATCCCTTGGATATATTTCTACGCATCTAAGCGATAAATAAACCATGTGGCTACAACAATGCCTGCTTTATCAAATTCATGGGTTATGCTAAATTTCCAGAGAAATGGATCCAGAAAAATCTGATTTTATATTTTTAACACCTTGAAATTGGTGAGAATTTCTGATGTAATAATATTCAACAGTGATTTATGCAGCTAAACAAATGGATGCATTTAAAGAATGTGTAAAGGTCACATCATGTTCTGGTAAACATAATTAGTATTTCTTGCGGAGAATTTGTGGGAGAATTAAAAATATAGGCAGACAGAAGAGAATGTTCTTTCTCTCCTGCCTGTAAATGTGCCCATATATGGTCTTCCATAGCTTACCATAATATACACTTCACTCTATTTCCCTTTCTGATAATGCCCCAGCAGGTCAGGCTCTGGTTAACTAGTTCCCATTGAGGGCAGGCTTTGTTAAGAAAAACTAAGTGTTGGGGCGTCTAGGTGGCTCAGTCAGTTAAGCATCTGCCTTCAGCTCAGGTCATGATCCCAGGGTCCTGGGATCAAGTCCCGCACCAGGCTCCTGGCTCAGCGGGGAGCCTGCTTCTCCATCTGTCTGATGCTCCCCCTGCTTGTGCTCTCTCTTTCTCTCTCTCTGACAAATAAATAAAATCTTAAAAAAAAAAAAAGAAGAAGAACTAAATGTTCTGGCGTAAAAAAAGAAGAGCTGGGTGTTTTGCTCTGTTTCAAAATGGCTTCTTCTTTCCCCCTCTCTCTACTGGAAGAGAGACGGGATTTTTCTCCCAACATTTACTGTGGGAATGTGGTTAAGGTCCCGGAAGTAAATCTCACAAAACTGCAGGGGCCCTGTTATGACTGGATCTCCCTGGAGTTTTTAACTCTCAGACTTGCTGCACTGAGCCTCCTGCAATTCCTGTTACATTTCTGGTTTTCCTGCCTGAGTTCTGGTTCCTGAAGTGGTTTCTGCTCACTGAGTGTGCTCCGGTAAGCTGGCACTCCCTGCCTTGGCCTGCCTGTCTCTCCCGTCTTGGAGGGCATAGGATTCGCCCTGTGGACTCCCGTCTCTTATGGAGCCAAGAAAAGTTGTTGATTTTTCAGTGTGTTCAATTTTCTACTTGTTGTTAGGAGGAGTGGTGACTTCCAAGCTCTTTACTTGTGAACTGGAAATGAGAAGTCCTCTACTCTCCTATTTCTCTCTCTCCTCTAGTTGCCATACTTCTTCAGTAATCATCTTTGCTTACTTTGTTGGTTTTCTTGACAACCTTTCTTTACTTTTAGTGGTTTCCTAATTTCTAAATCCAGGGTGTATTTGAACACGTGCATTTTCCTGTAATTCCACGTAGCGTCCATAACCACTCCTTTGTACAGCAGCCTTTCCTTTGGCCTTATACAAAAATATATTCTTTAGAATCTTTTTTAAAAAAGATTTTATTTATTTATTTGAGAGAGAGAGTGTGTGTATGCAAGAGCATGAGCAGGGGGAGGGGGAAGGGGGTGAGGGGAAGGGGGAGAGGCAGAGGGAGAAGCAGACTCCCTGCTGAGAAGGGAGCCCGACCCAGGACCCTGGGGATCATGACCTGAGCCTAAAGCAGACGCTTAGCCAACTGAGCCACCCAGGTGCCCCATTCTTTAGAATCTCGTGTCTGTATGTTTATTAAGCCTCTTAACTCCTTTGGCCTTCTATTTTTCTTCCTTTATATTCTCTCTTTTGGTGAACACATCCATCCTGTGGCTTCTATTATCACCTCTATGCAAATCTACATATTCAGCTGAATTCTGTTCTGAGATCAATATCTTTAGTTGCATACTGGAGATCTCAAGCAGAGAAATACTGAAGATACAGGCCTAATGCAAGCTCCATCTATGAATCCATTTCTTCCGACCTGGACAGAAAGTATTTCAACAAGTTCAACCATACCACAGGGTAATGCCCAGAAGAAACCAGTATGCTTGAGTGAGGACTGGAAACCCATGAGACTGTTTTACCTCCCCCCACTGTAGTCATCCATATGACTGTGCCCATCAGAAATAGTGGAGCCTCCAGAAACAAGGCATCTTTGTTGAGAGACCCCTTTTATTGAGTAGAATGCACTGGAAAAGTATGCATCTCCCTGACCTAAAACATGCTCTTAAGCTGGCCCACACTGTGAGCATCAGGGCACATATCTACAGAAAGAAACACCCCCTGGGGCTTCTCAGACATGAGCAGAGGGAACTCCCAACAGACAAGGCTCTATAATCCAGCAGATGGGAAGACAGAATATTGAAATTTGAAATATTACTGTAATTATGATCTCATTTATACTCTCAGAGTGATGATTTTTTAAAGCACTTTTTCCTAGATGAATTGCAAACAATGGCCCAAGTCAGGAACCTAAGAGTTGAACTAACCCCTTCCTTTTTCTTCACCTCTGAAATCTAGTGAGTACCATGTAAATCTGTCCTTTACAACTTGTGCAGAAGAAAAATACTATAACACAAAGGATGCAGGGGAGGAGACTACTCTTACAGAGTTCTTATATTTGGTGAGGGCCGCCTCGGTGGCTCAGTCAGGTAAGCGCCCTACTCTTGATTTCGCTCAGGTCATGGGATCAGGCCCTGCATTGAGATCTACACTCAGCAGGGAGTCTGCTTGAGATTCAGATACAATTCAGAGAGTACATTGGTAATGAGTATTCCACACACGGATCGACTGTGCAAATAGATTCAATTTGCTTTTCTCATAAGCAGAAGAACATAAAAACACAAGTGGCCTCAATGATTTAACACTGAAAATGCTGACATAGTAGCAGTAAACCTCAATATAGAGCAGTGGGCTTGCCATACGCTCTTCATTTAAAACAAATTGAGAGTTTGACATCAATAATTTTTCCTTGGAATTGGAATGTATTGAGGTTTTATACATGTTACACAGAGCAAACAGCCTATTTGCAATTTTTTGTGTGTGTTCCTATATTCACCTATAATTGCAAATTGCATACAAATGATGTTTTCTCTCTTGTGTAAATGCAAAGGGAAGGTAGCAAATGTCACGATTATTAGTGCCATCTATTGGTGAGATGTAGTATGACCACATTTACTGGGTACAAAACATGGAGTTACTATGGGGGCGAGGAATCAAGTAAAAAGACTGGACAGACATTCTGTATTTAAGAATAGTGGTGAATCTGTCTTTTATGAGACAATTAGAAATTCAAACACCTAGAGGGTATTTAATTATTAAGCAATTATTGCTAATTATTTTTAGGTGTGATGTCGGTGTTGGGTTATGTTAAAACATCCTTATCTTTCAGAGATTTGGGGCCAAGTTTGACACACTATCTGTTTAGCCTGTGAGCTAAGAATAGTTTTTACATTTTTGGTTGAAAGAATCAAAAGAAGAAGGATTTCTGCCACAGGAAAATTACATGAAAGTCAAATTTCAGTGTCTGTAAATAAGGTTTTATTGGAACACAGCCATGCTCATTCATTTCCATTTTGTCTGTGGTTGCTTTGTACCACACCAGCAAAGCTGAGGCCTTGCAGAGAGACCATATGGGTTACAAAGTCTAAAGATTTACTCCCTGGCCCTTTACAGAAAAACCTTGCCTACTCTGCCCTGGAGCTTTCCTATTCTCAATGTGGCCTATGAGCCAGCAACGTTGGCTTTGCCTGGAGGTGTTAGGAACACACAGTCTTGAGTCTGTGCCCCAGACCCTACGGATTCAACATCTTCAGATCCCAGGCGATTCCTACTCACATGAAAGTTTGAGGAGCACTGGTTTCAAGGGCTCTGCTTGGGTCATCCTCTGGCGGCACCCTCCCAAGGGTGCAGGCGGCCAATAAGGACATGGGGATGTGTCTACCTGGAGCTCCCCTCCCCCCCCCCAGGCCATACTCTGAGTACCTGGAACTCCCAAATTCCTGCTCCCAGAGCCAAAGCAGACCTTCTCCCCAGGCTCCATCTCTCGCCAGATAGGTGGTCAAGATACAGCTGTTTGTGGGGTGGGAAGAAGGTAGCCTGAGCTTAGACTTGAGGGCTGGGCATCCTCTTGCTTGAGCAGCAGATTCCTGAGGGCACAAAGAGGGTCAGAGCCAGAGGTGGGATGAGAAGGGGGGAGTGCTGGGGGCTGGGGTCCGCTCTCTGCTGTCCACCTTCTGGCTTAGAGCTCCAGACTCCAGGAATCCTAGCCTGCCAGGTACTTATGAAGGTATATTTGACCGTTTGTTAGCTTGATTTATAATTTCGAAATATTTAAACATATAGTATGGGCCTTCCTTTATGCTCTTGATGTGGGCCCCACAAATGTTACTGCCAGCCATGTTGGATGCTTCTCCAAGTGTGCTTTGAGGACTACCTGCAGCGGAATCCATAGGGTTGTTTCAAAAAATTCAGATTCCCCAGCCCCACTTGTGACCCCGCCCCGAATCAGAATCTTGGGGCTGGTGCCTAGGATTCTGCATCCCAACCAGCTCCCCCTGGTGACTCTGACCAACACCAGAGCTATAGAAGTGCTTGTAGTGAAGACAGAGTGGAGAGGAGCTGGCCCCGAGTGAGCGGGAAGCTTCAGGGGAGACAAGAGGGAGGAAGCCAGGTCAAGGCAAAATGCTCTTCAAAATATGACAGGAAACTCAACCCCCACCCCACCCCAAGGAGTTGGCTGTAGGGAGAAGCTTTCTGCTAGAATAGGGCAAGGGTGTCCTCCTGCCAAGCGGAGTTCTCGGGGGCTGCCCTGCAAAGGGAAGTATAGGAATCAACGCACGATAGGGAGCAAAAGTAGTAGGGGCACCTGGAGGGACCCCCTGGACGTAAACAGAGGTCGTGCTGAAGCCACAGTGCAAAGTTTTGTGCAGGCGAGACCTCCTGGGTCTTGCAGGGACATGGGAGCAGCTGGGACGGACAGGGCTCAGATCCTGCATCTGTCCTGCGCTAGCTGTATGGCCTTGAGCAAGTTACTGAAGCTCTGGAGGTTTGTTTCCTTGTCTGTAGGATGGGGATCCTAACACCTCCCAGGCTGGTGTCAGTATTAAACATGATAATTAAGTAAAGGCACAGCCTTGCTGCATAGAGCTGGGTAAGGGCTGACTGCTGTTTATTAGGAAGCGTGTTTCCTTATTCCTCTGCATTTCCTGATGCTTGATAGCATAGCACTTGCCACTGGCTCATAAGGCGAATTTCCCTAAACCCCAAGCACAGGAAACCGCTTAGGCTCCAATGACAGCCCTGTGTCAGACCAGTGCTTGGCCAGAGACCTAGAACCCCCTGAGCTTTCCTGTGAAGGAGCGACTCCTGGAGTCACTGCCAAGCTGCTCACTGTCCACAATTCCTAGGCCGTCCCACCCATCGAGAGCACACTGGGGACTCTCTGGTTTGTGATGAGCGCAGGATTTGTACAAAACTGGAGACAGCTGTGCCATGCTAAAAACCACCACTAGAGGGAAGCAGAATCCAAGC
This sequence comes from Eumetopias jubatus, assembly GCF_037043125.1. Classification (NCBI taxonomy): domain Eukaryota; kingdom Metazoa; phylum Chordata; class Mammalia; order Carnivora; family Otariidae; genus Eumetopias; species Eumetopias jubatus. The sequence continues at coordinate 179,613,825 of NW_028274809.1, read as the reverse complement.
ATCCGCGGGAGGAGCGCGGGAAGATGGGGGCGGGGGACAGGAAGAGCGCAGGAAGGGCAGGAAGGATGGCAGGAGCTAGCGTACCCCTCCCCATCCGCCTCGCCCTCTAAACACCTAAACACACCCTCCTGGTCCTGTGCTGGGACCACCTGATCGCTGTTTAAACGTTCCTCATCCAGGTATAGTCCATTATTTCTTAAATATGGCAAAAGGCAGTGGTTCACAAGCTTGCCTGCAAATGTGAATCACCCGGGGAGCTCTGAAAAATCCCAGGGCCGAGGTTTTATCTCTATTAAGTCAGAATCTCTGGGGCGGGGAGGCAGAAATCAACACTTTTTTTTTTTTTTAATCCTAGTGTCTTCATCTTTATTTTTTCTTCTTTAAGTAGTGCCCACGCCCCACATGGGGCTTGAACTCACGGCCCTGAGATCAAGATTCGCATGCTCTACCAGCTGAGGCAGCAAGGCGCCCCAGGAACCAATACTTTTTAAGACACCACAGGTGATTTCCTCCCCTGCAGCCGAGTTTGAGAACCACTGTTGTGGACAAAAGATCTCATTTCTTCCCAAGTGGCAGCTGGCTTTCCTTGCTAGAGGCCGCCTCCGAGAAGCCTCTTCCTTAACTAACCACACGTTCTTCTCCTCCATCCGTCTACGAGTCTGTCTGTCATTGGCGCCAGCGCTGTTCATATCTGGACGGGTTGCAGATCACCTGGGGATACTGGTCATCTGCAGATTCAGCAGGTCCGGGGGTCTGAGATTCTGCACGTCTAACTGCGCTCCCAGGTGCTCCCCCTGCTGGTGCATGGCCCACCTGCCGCAGGCTCGGTGGGATGGCACCCTGTTTCCGCACATGGGCCTTTGCCCCTGTTTCCTAGTGTCCCTTCTCTGCTATAGGGAAGAGGGGCCGGCTTTGTCTCACATCCTTCCCCTCCCTCCACTCGGGTCCCCACCACGCTGCCCATGCCCCTGCACACTCACAAAGAAAGCTCAATCTGTGACTCCCGGATGGATAAATGAGCCAACGGAGTGAGAAATGCTCGGAACTTGGAGTTCGAGACCTGGCTCTCCCACCTAGAAGCTATGAGCACTTGCCCAAGGGTCAGCCTCTCTGAGACTCAGTTACTTCACCTACTTAACTGTTCTCGTAATTTCACCGTGAGGACCAAGGAGAGAATAGGTGTTAAAGCTCTTTTTCACCAACATGGTGGCAGCCTCCGTCCTCTGTCTTGTATGCTCACCGTTGCCCAGGAGGCCAGCCTTGCCCTTCACACACTCCCTGAAAAAGCATATCTATTCTGAGCCTCCACATCTCGACCCCCAACTCAGACTTCCCTCTTGCATTCCCAAACAAACGCCTACAGTACATCTCCAGCTCCTCCACCCACCCACATGCCACATTTACACATGAAAAATCACGTTTATCATTCCTTTGCATCTCCCCAGACACCACCTTCCCTCCTCTATCCTCCTGCCATTAACTCCAGAAGGGGAGTGGCACATAGAGAGGGGAGAGGTGACCTAAGGTGGGTGGGGGTGGCACGGGATAAGCTGGCATAAACTTGGGGTAAGCAGAGAGGACCACCCAGCCCCCTCAGGGAGGCAGACATCAAACATTGGTCAAGTTACAATGAGGTATGACATTCCTTCCCCACCCCCACCCCCCCACACCCCGGTGGGCAAAAAAAAAAAAATCAGCATCCTCTGATCTGGGCAAGTGGGCTTGGGCTCGTGGGAGCATGCAAGGATAATGAGCTGAGACCCTACCCACAGAAGTGGAACTGGAAGACATGAGATGGGCAAGGGGCCACCTTCTGGAGCTGCAGTCTGGGCACCCCTGCCCTACAAGGCAGTGAGCAGCACAGCCTCACAGAGGCCGTGAGACCTTTGGGGCGAAGGGCACCCAAACCCTTTCAAACCCTGCCGGCCACTTCCCTGGGCTTTCAGAGGAGCAGGGAAGCCCACAGATGACAATAGTGTGGAGGGGCTGCTGAGATGGGGCTGGCGCAGGTTCCGGCACTCGGGCTCTGAACGGCTGGGGGATCTGAGTGGCGAACATGGAGGCTTGTGCCCTCCCCACTCTTAGCTGCTCAACAGAGAGCTGAGTCAGCAGATGTGTTAGCTCCTCTTTTTTTTTTTTAAGATTTTATTTATTTATTTGAGAGAGAGAGCACATGAGAGGGGGAAGGGTCAGAGAGAGAAGCAGACTCCCTGCCGAGCAGGGAGCCCGATGCGGGACTCGATCCAGGGACTCCAGGGTCATGACCTGAGCCGAAGGCAGTCGCTTAACCAACTGAGCCACCCAGGAGCCCTGTGTTAGCTCCTCTTATACGTTGCATTGTGTTTCTCTGCCCCGGATTCGAACGTTGACTTGCCAATCCTTGCTGCCTCACAACGTGACCCTGAGTGGTGAACAAGTTAAGATGAGGCCATTAGGGCAGACCCTAATCCAATACGACTGGTGTCCTTAAAAAGGGGGAAATTTAGGGGCGCCTGGGTGGCTCAGTCATTAAGCATCTGCCTTCGGCTCAGGTCATGAGCCCAGAGTCCTGGGATGGAGCCCCATATCGGGCTCCCTGCTCAGCGGGAAGCCTGCTTCTCCCTCTCCCACTCCCCCTGCTTGTGTTCCCTCTCTCGCTGTGTCTCTCTCTGTCAGATAAATAAAGGGGAAATTTAGGGCACCTGGGTGGCTCAGTTGGTTAAGCGTCTGCCTTCGGCTCAGGTCATGATCTCAGGGTCCTGGGATCAAGTCCTGCATCAGGCTCCCTACTCTGTGGGGAGCCTGCTTCTCCTTCTACATCTCCCCCCTGCTTGTGATCTAATAAATAAGTTCTTTTAAAAAGAGGGGAAATTTGGACACAGAATAAACACCATGTGAGGAGGACATTGGAAATGGGGGTGGTGCATCTACAAACCAAGGAACACCAGATTGTTGACAGACCAGAAGCTGGGAGAGAGGCACCGAACAGAGTATCTTCACAGCCCTCCCAGGGAACTGGTCTCCAGAACTTCAGACTTCTGGTCTCCAGGACAGAGAGAACACATTTCTGTCGTTGACTCCCCCGCCCCTCCCTCCACTCGGGTCCCCACCACGCCGAGCCTTAACATTTAAGGCCGCTGTAGGAAACGAATACATTCAGTTCCCCAGAACAGGCTCTGGAGCCACCGCTGAGCTCCAGACCCTCCCTCTTTCTAACCGGGTTACTTCTCCCACCAGGGAGCTTCCATAACTCCTTGGATATTCCCTGTCCCTGTCCCTACGAAGACAGAGTGCATGAAGGAGCAGGGAATGGGCGCGGGGCTCTTTCACACTGGCCCCGAGCTGCTGGGTCTGATCGCCGCTGTGGGACAGCCTCCAGCATGTTCTGATACCCTGCCGCTGGTCCAGTTCCTCGGTGCGGCGCTGGGGGTGTATGTCCTTGACCACTTGGCGGACAGCAGCTCACCCTAAGCCGAAGACTCCAGTGTCCTACAAGTTAATGTTCTTCTCTACCAGGCCTTGTGATTTACCCCAGTAACACATCACTGGGAGACCAGCAGCCTTACCCTTCTCCACCTGCCGGCTCCTGCCCGGCCCAGGACTTCTTATCTCTCATCTGCACCAGCAAACGGTCTCCACACCGCCCTGTCTGCACCCGTTCCTTATCCCCTCGACCACCAGAATGCTCTTCCCCAAAGGCAATCCAATAGGGCCTCACCCCGGATCAGAGCCCTGCACGGGTCTCTGATCTCTTTCATACTCATCCCTGCTCACTGTCTGCTTGCACTTTCCTTTCCTGTCCCACTGAGACACAGCCCGTGGGGCTCCTGCCTTTTGTGAACATGTGGCTTCTTCCTCCTTCTCACCCATGCCCCGCTGTGCCAGCTAACCCGTCCTCACCTACCCCTTTGTCTTCCACGTGCCCATCGCAACCCCCGCTACCCTCCACCGGAGCCCTGTTCTGTTGTGTTATGTTGTCATTCTTTCTTTTTGTTTTCTCCAGGAGTGGGTGAGCCTCTTGAGGGCAGGGACTTGTGTCCTCCAAAGCTGAACAGCCTGGCACAAAGCAGGCCCTTCAACGGTTTTTGTGCAATGAATTCATCAGGAGTTCTCAAAGTGTGGTCCCTGGACCAACAGCAGCAATGTCACCTGGGAGCTCATCACAAATGCAAATTTTGGCTTCAGCCCAGGCCTGCTGAGTCAGAAACTCAGGTGGGTGGGGTCTAGGCTTCGCAACCCCTCCAGAAGATTCTGATAGACACTCAGGTTTGAGATCAGCTGAATTTTAAAAGTGAGAACGAGTGAAATAGGATGTGCATGGAATTTGCTATTATTATTCAGGCTAGACTGAATCACCATGGGAGTGCTGATGGGTGAGGGGAAAGTCTTCCTCTGGTTCCCCATCCCTGGGAGTTCCTGGGCCTTATGGCAGCCTGGGGTGCCCGTTGCCCATCTCTCCCTCAACCCTTGTTCTAATGTGTTCTGTTGTATCCCCTTCTGGGGGGAGGGAGTGGTGGTAATATACACTAAAGTCTCAGGAGTATCCCAAGCAGAAACCCAATGCACACAGAAGCATGGGATTCCAAGCACCATGGTTGCTATAGTCAGGCTCAACTCTTGTGGTCATGGTGCCCAGCTTCTCTTCTCACATTCTTAACTTAAAAACATTTTGTCGACCTACCCTTCTGACAAAAAAAAAAAAAAAGCCAAAAAACAAAACCAGATGGTTGCCAAGGGTGGGGTTGGGCAAAATGGGGTATATTTGAAAGTTGCTAAGATCTTAAAAATTCTTACCACAAAAAAATTTGTACCTGTGTGATGGCACATGTTAATTAGACTTACTGTGATCATTCACAATACCAATACTGAATTATGTTTTATACCAGAAACATGTCAATTATATCTCAATGTTTAAAATTAAGCATTCTGTCAAAGGAATTAGAACCCTATTGCCTTAGATTTACCATATTACCTATAGTGATAAGTACCCTATCCTTTTTTAAAATTTAGTTTAAAGGAGTTGACGATGTGGGGTTTTTTTAGCCTTTAATTTTTTGTCTCTTGATTCTTGGATGTGTGTGTGTGTGTGTGTATATATATATATTTTTTTTTGAGAGAGAGAGAGAAAGAGCATGAATGGGCGGAGGGGTAGAGGGAGAGAGAGAATCCCAAGCAAGCCCCACACTCAGCACGGAGCCCTACGTGGAGCTCGATCTCACAACCCTGAGATCATGACCTGAGCGGAAATCGTGAGTCGGATGCTTCCCCGACCGAGCCACCGGGGCACCCCCTCAAATGTTGGTTTTTAACTACTCAGTGAGAAACCCTGATATGCCCTTTAAGAAGCCAGAAAAGAACTCCTTTAGGACTGAAGGATATATCCACAGGTCAAGTTGGAAATACTGTGAACATTCTGAGAGGGTGCTGGGACAAGCCCCTCCACCATTGGATGCCTGCTCTCCTCTCTTACTTAATTCCAAGACATTCTCCCTCTCCAGTCTATGCTCAACAGGTCTTAGCCTCTTTCAGATCCTCAAATTCACCAAACTCCCTTTTGTTCTGGACCTTTGGACCAGTCTTTCCCCTACTTGGAAGTTCCCCTCTCCTTCCCCCCGCCAAAGATTTTATTCAGGAGAGAGAAAGAGCACAAGCGGGGGGAACAGGGGGCAGAGGAACAAACAGACTCCCTGCTGAGTGTGGAGACCGTCACGGGGCCTGTCCCAGGACCCGATCCCAGGACCCCGAGATCTTGACCTGAGCCGGAAGCAAGAGTCAGTCACTTAACCGACTGAGCCACCCATGCACCCCTCCCCTCTCCCTTTTATTGACTAAGTCTTTCTTCTCCTTTTGGGGGAAAGTGAAATATCCCTTTGCCCAGCAAGACTCCTCCTCCTCCATGAGATTAAGACCCTCCCTTTCCCTGACCTCCCCCTCACCAATTTTCCTTTATCTGCTCCTTTCTCCTCTTCCTTCCTGTTAGCCTGGAAGAGCACCCACAGAGTCTCCTTCCTGGACCCCCAGCACCTATCTTGGAGTGAGGCACACAGGAGGGGCTCAAGTATTTGTTGGATGACTTTGAAAGCACTCAGGCTTTAGGCAGATAACTTTCCAAGTCCCAAGTGAGTCCACTTGCTTCTTTTATCCTTGGGCTAAGAACTTCGGTGCTAATAAAACTCAGGTGAAAGGTGGAATCAGAAGAGATGCGTATGATTTAAACAGAAGAGAGCTGGAGAAAGAAGGAAGAAAAGAACTTGGCAGCGCAGGAAGTGATGGCTAACAGCAAGTTGCTGTGATTCCCACAAAGCCTGTCCTTTCATTTGTGATGAGGGGTCCCTACGATGAGAGTGGCATGGAGACTTTCCCCAGAGGGCCCACCTCCTCTCTTGATAGGTCATCTCTGTGGGCAAGGCTGTAAATAGAACTGAGCTTGGAGGGAAATGCAGATTGTGTGTCTTTGTATAAATGGTTGCTACTGTCTACCCCCAAACAAGCCACTGTCACTGGGACATCATACATATCACAGAAGAAAATCTCTCATCCAATCTCAGGGTTAGAAAGGACACTGGATATCACTGCGTCCCCTCCTCTGACCTCTGCAGGAATTCTCTCTGTAGATCTCTGATAACAATTCACAGCCTCCTCTCAAAGGCAGCTCACTCCATATTGGATTCTAATTGTTGGGAAATCCTCTTAAACCCAGTGCTCTGTATGTGGTCACGGTTTATTGAATTAGATAAATAAATACGAAGGAACATTAACAATCAGGACAGTAGAAATTATGTTAAGGAAATGTGTTGCTTTTTGATAAAAGATTGTGGGAAAATTGTTTTAAATGTTTGACATAGTCTCCAGTCTTCACGTTGTACCAGATATATGCAGATACATGTTCTCTTCAACTTATTACTGGACAAGTAAAAAAGCAAAAACAAAGACAAAAGGTAGGCAATAAATGCTGTCTCACTATGTACTCAGAGCCAATTACTAAATATTTACCAAATGACTGAGCAAATTCTCATAAACATTTATTGAGTACCTCGAGTCTTGAGACTGAACTTTCAGACTGGATCTCCCTTGCTCATTGCAACAATGACCATACCCTTCATTCACACAGGAGAGCAAGGCGGCAGACTGCAGTGTCATGGAATGGGGATGGCAGATGGTTTCCAGTCCCGTCCTTCTACTAATCAGCTGTGCCAGGTTAGGCAAGTTACTAGACTCTGCTGGATCTTCGTTTCCTCCTCTGCAAACAGAGGTGATTGAATCAGGTGACCTGTAAGGTTCAGTAGCACGCTAACCCTCCTTGGCTGTAGGACTTCGCCCTTTCCTCCTGAAGACCAAAGCCTCAGGAGTGAAATTAACTCTCAGCCAGTTGGGTAATTGATCATTAGCAAGGGTTGAACTCCTCCTAAATACTGATGGTTAAGTTAAAGGAATTATTGTAAATATAACTATGTACATATCCTTCCCCGAATTAGCAGAGACTTGAGTTAATAGTTGGCTATAGCACTCAGCTCACAACCTCTCATTTCTGCCTTCAGTGTTGGCTAAAACTCCCTGGCTCTCAGCTGAATCTGGACTTTTTAAATACTTCTATTTTTAAACCACAGTAATTGGACTGTACAGTCCTAGTAAGGTATATACCAAGGAAAAAAAAGAGACAAACCTCAAAGTACAAAGAAATCTCGAATGATTTTCAGTAAGCACTTTTTAATATGATTTCCCCCCGATATGATATTTTCTGATAGTAAGGTACAGTTATTATGAAAGAATAATATATTCAGTAGCAAAGGAAATTAAGTATTTTTTAAATTAGGAGCCAAGATTTTCAGTGAGAGGAAAAAAATATGTAAATATCAGATCAAAACCCTGTATCCTAAGTATGAATTAGAAATATTAGTAAGGGGGCGCCTGGGTGGCTCAGTTGGTTAAGCGACTGCCTTCGGCTCAGGTCATGATCCTGGAGTCCCGGGATCGAGTCCCGCATCGGGCTCCCTGCTCAGCAGGGAGTCTGCTTCTCCCTCTGACCCTCCCCCCTCTCGTGTGCTATCTCTCTCTCTCATTCTCGCTCTCTCAAATAAATAAATAAAATCTTTAAAAAAAAAAAAAGAAAAGAAATATTAGTAAGAATACATATGTATTTTTGGTTTTAAAAAATTATTTTTTAGCTTTGTCTGTTAAAAAGGCCTAGATGCCTTGACTAACTCATAGCAATGAGCACCCTTAGCACCCAGACTGTGCTTTCTAAATACCATTTCACTAGAAGGAACAGAGCTCCTTGGAGAAATGACTGATTCAGGGTCAAGAATGAGCCTGGAACACCTTGTCATACCAGCAAGCAAGGAAGTTATCAAAGACCACAGAATCATGCCCAAAAGGCATAGGAACCAAGGTGAAGAGCCCATAGACCAGAGAATATATTATTTCAGCACCAAAAAGAATAATGACTGCAAAATATTGAAACACATTGAATATGTTAAAAATCTGTGAGTTCATACAATTACAACACACACTCCTTTGAAGGAAACTAGGAATCTAACTTATTATTCTGAAAACTGCAGGGGCACCTGGCTGGCCCAGGTGGTAGAGCACACGACTCTTGATCTCACGGTCATGAGTTCATGCCCCACGCTGGGTATAGAGATTACTTAAAAAAAAAAAATTAAAAAGAGTATATTTTAAAAAAATAAATAAAATTTAAAACTGGGAAATAAAAAGAAAGGCAAAATAATTGCTTGAAGGGCACTCGGGGGCTCAATCAGTTAAGCATCTGCCTTCAGCTCAGGTCATGATCTCGGGGTCCTGGGATCGAGGCCCACGTTGGGCTCCCTGCTCAGCGGGGAGTCTGCTTCTCCCTCTGCCCCTACCCTACTCGTGCTCTCTCTCTCAAATCAATAAATAAAATCTTAAAAAAAAGCAATTGCTTGTTTCTTTCTTCTGCAGAACTGTACTGAAGTTGTTATAGAAGATAACCAAATAGTAGTGACATAAATTTCTTCTTTTAGAAGAATTCAAGCTAATAAGTACAGAGGGATACTAGACTTGGAATATCTCTATTTTGCAAACTCTAGTGAAATAATGGATCAAGGCAAATGGTTATAGGAAATACCTCACCACAGAGATATAATCAACAACAACAAAAAGAGTTTGGGACATTCTACAGGCTTGTAGAAATCATTGTCCTGCAACAAATAAATTGTATAAAGAAGAAAGACGGATGGGGAACCTGTAGATTAAAAGAGATTTAAGAGACTTACTAACCAAATGCAGTATTAGGGGCCTTATCTGGATACTGATTTGGACAAACCAACTATAAAAAAAAATTTTTATGAGAGATTCAGGGCTATTCAGAACATTACCTGGATATTTGATAGTGTTATGGAAATACTATAAATGTGAAGGGTGTATGATGTTTATGAGACTATGCTTTTAAAAGTCTTTTTTTTTTAGATAGAGACTAAAATATTTATGGATAAAATAATTTCGATGTCTGATGCTTAAAAATAATTTAGCAGGGGGGCGCCTGGGTGGCACAGTAGGTTAAGTGTCTGACTCTTGATTTCAGCTCAGGTCGTGACCTCAGGGTCGTGGGATCAAGCCCCAAGCTCCACGCTGGGTGTCAGGCTCTCTCTCCCATGCCCTCTGCCCCCCCTCCCTTTCTCTCCCTCCCTTTCTTTCTCTCTCTCCACCCCCCCAAAAAAGAAAAAATTAGCGGGGGTTGCATGATACTGAGGAGCAGAGAGGGTATGGAAGAAACAAAAGTAGTCATGTGTTGATAATTGTTGAAAATAGATGATCAGAACATGAAGGCTCATTATCTTATTTTCTCCACTTTGTATATTATTTCCATAATAAATTTTTTTTTGACAGGAACATTTTTATAGTTTTATTTTTATGTTTCATTCAGATATTTTTCCTGTTGTGGGTACAATCAACAACCTTTCAAGCGAATGAGTTCTTTTCATGCATCCCTACGTTAGTATTTGCATAAATAAAAATTAAAGATTACATTCCATAGCCAAAAGACAATTTTCATGAAAAATAATATTTTTAATTTTTACAAAAATAATCCCTTCTAATTTATTCCTCTTTTATGTATTTCAGGGTTACTTCCAGTTTTGTGATTACAGAGAAAGATTCATCTCTAGTCTTAATAATCTTACATATAAATAAGAGTTTACCATGAGATGAAGAACAACCCAGTAACAATGTTAAAATATCAATGTTGGGTGAAAAAAATAAACTTTAATTGCATTATGATTCTAGGAAGAACAAAATATTCTTATTCATTTATTTATGCTAATAGCATATATCTAGACAGAAAATAGTATGCAACTAGAACTATAACTCCATAATAAATTTTTATAAGCAAATGATTTTTTTCAAATGCTATCTTGACATTGGATTTACATATGTTTTTAAGACTTTATTTTTAAGTAATTTCTACACCCTTGCAGGGCTCAAACTCACAACCCTGATACCAAGAGTCACAAGCTCAAGCCAGCCAGGTGCCCCGGACTTGTATTTTTAAGGCACCAATATCCCTTTTTGTCTATTACAAATATATTTCCATTTGCTCCTAAACTATATGATTTTAGCTCTCCTCCTCTATCTCATGAAGAGGGTTCCCATTTGTTTTAAGTCATATTTCCTTACTTGTAGTGATTTTTAAAAAAATTATTGAAATTCGGGGCGCCTGGGCGGCTCAGTCGTTAAGCGTCTGCCTTCGGCTCAGGTCATGATCCCAGGGTCCTGGGATCGAGCCCCGCATCGGGCTCCCTGCTCTGCGGGAAGCCTGCTTCTCCCTTTCCCGCTCCCCCTACTTGTGTTCTCTCTCTCGCTGTGTCTCTCTCTGTCAAATAAATAAATAAAATCTTTAAAAAAATAAAAAATAAAAAAATAAAAATTATTGAAATTCATATTCTATAGAAGCTCCCATGGCTCTTCATCACCTTGGGGTAAAATGCAGATACCCCTGCTTTGACACTTTAAGCCCATCATAATCAAGTTCCACCCTACATGTCACATGAACTGTTCCAAAAAGCAAAAGAGAGGAAACCCATCTCAACCCATTTTATAAGGCCAGATCCCAAAACCAAAGACATCACACAAAAGAGAAAGCTATAAACCAATACCTATATTCAATAGACCCACCAAATTCTCAACAAAATACTAGCAAGTTGAATCAGCTAACATATAAGACTTACACACTTAAACATGGCAAATGTTATATATATTTTACAATTTAAACATAGTAAAATAATAAAAAGAATTCTATACTATGACCAAACAGGATTTATCTCAGGGATGCAAAGATAGTATAACATCAGAAAATCAACTGATGTAAGGCATTTTATCAGCAGAATGAAAGACTAAAATCACATTATCATCTCAGTAGATGCAGAAAAAGCATTTGACAAAAACCACATTCATGGACACCCAGATTAAGAACACCTGCTCTAGGGGCACCTGGGTGACTCAGTCGTTAAGGGTCTGCCTTCAGCTCAGGTCATGATCTCAGGGTCCTGGGATCGAGCCCCACGTCAGGCTCCCTGCTCCACGGGAAGCCTGCTTCTCCCTCTCCCACTCCCCCTGCTTGTGTTCCCTCTCTTGCTGTGTCTCTCTCTGTCAAATAAATAAAATCTTAAAAAAAAAAAAAAGAACACCTGTTCTAGGAGCACCTGGGTGGTTCAGTCGTTTGAGCATTTGACTCTTGATCTCAGCTCAGGTCTTAATCTCAGGGTTGTGAGTTCAAGCCCCATGTTAGGCTACACGCCCATTACATTAAAAAATAATAAATTAATTAATTAATTAATTAAAAAGAATATCTGTTCTAGAAGGTCTCTAACCATAGCAGATGACAAACAATAGTGAAGGAAGACCTTTGGGCTAGAAGGTGGGTGGATCCCAGGGGTCGAGACTGGAAAGAATGTTTTCTTTAATCTGTTCGAGTCTTCTTAAATCTGCCCTGATCATGAACAATGGCAGCATGAATGGCTTTTCCAAGATCTAAGAGGAGAGTTGAGTGTACTCTTGAAGTCAGGAAGTGTATGTGTTCCTTCTTTGCTGCCTATAATGTCTATAATTATTCAGCTGCTAGTTGATCAATGAGTATTTTTGGGGTGCCATAATTCAAAAGCCTTTGGATGGTTTGGCGATTGAGGGCAAGTGCTTTAGACTTAGACTTAATACTAGCTGTGTGATTGTAGGCAAGTTTTTAAAACTTTAAGTCTTGGGAGTGTTGTAGTAAAACGCAGATACCTCTGAAATTAGGAGTCCAACACCATAGGATGAGAATTTTAAAAGATAATACCTATGACGTGTTTAGTTAGCATGGTGCACGGGCCATGGAAGTACTGGTCATCTCAAACAAGATCCAAGACTGGGCAAATCATGGGGTCTGTCTTTCGACTATTATGTTTGCCACTTAGATCAGTGTTAGACTAAAGGATCTCATAATACCAAGTTAAAGGGACTAATACTCTTGTTTAAGAACTAGATTTGTTGCTGAAAACAGCAGAATGAAATGTGATTCAGACAACTTCAGCAGTTGTGCATCATAGGTAAACATATCGTTCACATCTGACTCTGGATTTTGGCTCAGGTTGTGATCTCGGGGTTCTGGGATCGAGCCCCGCATCGGGGGCTCAGCGCTTAGTGTGGAGTCTACCTGAGATTCTCTCTCTCCCTCTGCCCTTCCCCCTGCTTTCGCGCGCTCTCACAAAATAAATAAAATCTTTTTTTAAAAAAAAGTAAACATAAATGGCACAAGGAAACGACAGTGCTGTTTGGGTGTTGCCAAAATAGAGGATTTTGCAGGCAAGTCATTGGCCTGTATTTGGGGTCACTGCAAAAGGGTGACTGTTCAGACAGGAGCAGAGTTTGAACTCGCTTCAGTTCTGGCTAACTGCTATAAATAATGTCACAGCATTAAATGTGTCAATGGCTTCAAAAAGTGCTTAGAAATACAACTATTTTTTTTTTAAAGATTTTATTTATTTATTCATGAGAGACAGAGGTGGGGAGAGAGAGAGAGAGAGAGAGAGAGAGAAGCAGAGGGAGAAGCAGGCTCCCAAGGAGCAGGGAGCCCGATGCGGGACTCGATCCCAGGACCTCGGGATCATGACCTGAGCCGAAGGCAGATGCTTAACCATCTGAGCCACCCAGGCGCCCTAGAAATACAACTATTAGTCAAGGGTGCAAACTCAAATGCTTCCATGGGCAAAACAACTGAGGAGGCCATATGGGCTATTACAGAGAAGGGGCCTATTATTGTAGGCCATTCCCTGTCTTTACAAAAGCATTTCTATTCAAATCATTTCAGAAGCACCAGCTAGCCAAACAAAAAGACTGTGAAGGCCTCAGTCCTCGGCAAGCAACTTACAGTCTGTGATTAGTGGAACAAGCATAAATTAGGAATTTCTCTTTTGTATCCCTGAACCCATACGTTGTTTTTTCCCTTTCGGTCAGACAAATACCTCGCAGGAACTGAACTGCTGAATGCTCTGAATTGTAAGCTCAAAGAATCTTTAGAGTTGCTTACCTTTTCCCCATTACCTGTTGCTTTCCCCTCCTTCACAAACCCTTCCTCTCTCTACCTCTAGATACAATTTGGCTGCTGTTTGGGTAGTACTTGAGCACTATTTGTTTTTGTGTCTTCTTTTCCAATTACTTAATGCCTCAAACACTTCCGGGTGTTCTGACCTAGAAGCTGACCCCTGCGCTGAGCAATCACCAAGCACTGATTTCTTTCTTCCCCATGTCCATCTTGTGAGTGGCCCCCAACCCTCTGTGAGGCAGAGTGTGTGATGGAACCATCTTGATCCCGGCCCTCAGTGCTCCCTACAGACTCATTCTCAGCCTCTTGGTTTCCTATGATACCAAAGCCTCCACCTTTATGAAAGTTATTTACTCATAAAAAAAATATTTAGAGAAAGATCAAAGAAAGCCAATTATGGTGTTGATAAATTTAAACACACTGCTTTACAGGCTGAATGAACAAAATAATTGGAAGTGACTACAGGGATGGAAATCTGGAAGCAACTCAGCAATGTCGTATTAAAGGGTAATTTTTAAAAAGGTAAAATCGTGACTCTGCAATGCAAATATTAAATGGACATCATTAACCCGAGTTTTTTTTATTATTAATTATTATTTGTGGAGGAATCGGTAAGATATTAAGATTGGTTTTTATAGGGGCGCCTGGGTGGCTCAGTCATTAAGCGTCTGCCTTCGGCTCAGGTCATGATCCCAGGGTCCCGGGATCGAGCCCCGCATCGGGCTCCCTGCTCAGCGGGAAGCCTGCTTCTCCCTCTCCCACTCCCCCTGCTTGTGTTCCCTCTCTCGCTGTCTCTCTCTGTGTCAAATAAATAAAATCTTAAAAAAAAAAAAAAAGACTGGTTTTTATAGTCTCTACCTGACAGAATTTTCTTATGTTGCCTTGAGCAGGGATTGCTTGCATTGCTATAGACAGGAATCACCTGCATTACTGTGAGTTTTGCACAAGTTAATTTCTGCCTTCCCAGAGCTGTCGAATAGCCTAGAAACATAAGGGCTTTCACCTCTGTAGGATAACTCAGTCCCGCAAAGGACCATAATCCAACATTCCACTGAAAAGATTATTTGGTAACCCTCCTGCCCTTTCCACACCCTTCACAACTATTTTCCCAGCTGTGATCATCTGTGAAGGTCTCCCCATCTCCCCTTGCTCCCTTCCCCAACCCACAAGAAATCCCAAGCCTGGGTAAATGTTTTCTATGTATATCATGGATGACATGAAAATCTACGCAAAATTTTAAGAAAGGAGAGGGGATGAATGGAAGTCACTGCCTAAATGTTCTTCCAACGGTGACATATTGCACTGATGGCTCCAATTCTTGACTTCTTATAACCAAGCCCTTGGACACCTGATTTTGCAGTTCCTTCCATCAAAATGAGGAGTGTATTTCTCCATCCCATGACTCTGAGTTCAGTCATGTGACTCGCTTTGGACAATAGGATGTCAGAAGACATGATGTAAGAAGAGGCTTACAAAGCCACCTGTGGGATCCAGTTTGTTCTGTTCTGCTTTTGCCATGAAAAAGATATGCCCAGGTAGTCACTGGTCCTAGGGGGTGGGCAGGTAGAGAAAAACCAAGTTACCCTAACCAATCCCACCTAACATTAGCCAACCCCCAGCAGACCCCCGGATGCATGAGAGCCCTAGCCGAGATCAGCAGAGTCCCCCAACTGAGCCCAGCTTAGACCAGCTAAACTTCACAGATGCAGGAAATGAATCTTTATGGTTGTTGACCAAGAGATCTATGGTTGTTTGTTATACCAGTGATTTTCTGACAATGGCTAATTTGTATGCCATCCCATTTTTATCAGACTCTTATGAGATGAGAGAGATCTCTGTGAATATTTCTACATTAATGGCTGGTTCAGTTTACGGAGCTTGGCTTCCTATGAGGTCATCAGGACGGAAAAGGGTCAGGTACCATGACTACAAATCCAGGCTATCTTTCCTGTTTGGGAGGGATTTTTATTTGGAAACCATTCAAATTCCAGGCTAGTGGCATTCCCAGGAAAATGGAGGGCCCAAAAATGATATCTGGTAACTGGGAGGAACCAAGGTAATTTCCACCCGCAAAGTATTTGAAGCCAGAGTAGAATCAAGCAAACAGTGGTAGCAACAGGAAATCCCCCTACATCAATATGTGCTTGACCAAGTACAAGGTCAAATGGATAACAAAGACTCTTCTGTCAGTTATCAAGAATGTACAGAGGGGTGCCTGGCTGGCTCAGTCAGTGGAGCATGTGACTCTTGATCTTGGGGGTCATGAGGTCAAGCCCCACATTGGGGGTAGAGATTACATTAAAAATTTTAAAAATAAAGTCTTTAAAAAAAAAAAAAGAAGAATGTGCCAAGCACAGAGCCCCAGACCCCTTTGTTTTGGTCTTCCCTGAGCTGCACAACTGTCCTTTTAAAAGAAGAGAATCCATTTGTATCCAAAACTAACTCCACAATGTAGAAGGTGGTTGTTTCATCAGAAGCAGATTTTGTAAGTTTTGTGAAACTATAAGGATTTAATTTAGTTCAACAAATATCTTTTGAGCCCCTATTTATGCAGGAAACCAGAATAATCCCCATCAAATCTGCCATCCCATTCCAGGTTTAAGACAGAGTCTTCCTCAACAAGTAGGCAAATGCATGAATGACAATAGAACTGCACAAGATGGGTACACTAAAATGCTACTGGAGACAGAGGAACAGGCATCTAGCAACACAAGGAAAGCCGGAAAGGACGTGTTTTTTGTTTTTGTGTTGGAACATGATGTGTTTGGTTTGGGACCTGCTGTTTGCGGCCTGGTCAGGCCTCTGCATGGCCTACAAGCATGTACGTCAGCTCCATCTTTGCCTACTTGCCTTTCTGCTTCAGTCTTGCCTTCAAATTTAAGACATTTAGAGAAATATAAAAGATAAGAAAGAAGAGTTGGCAGAACCTAAAAATAAGTTGCATTTCAAAAAGTAAGGCAATCAAGGGGTGCCTGAGTGGCTCAGTCGGTGAAACATCTGACTCTTGATTTTGGCTCAGGTCAGGATCTCAGCGTTGTGGGACCCAGCGCCGTGTGGGGCTCCATGCTGGGCGTGGAGCCAGCTTAGGATTCTCTCTCTCTCCCTCTGCCCCTCCCCGACCAAAAAAGTAAGGCAAGCGAGTAGAGATGGCTAGATGATCTACCTGCTGTGCAGATAGCAAGTGTAGTTTATATTTAAAAGATGCGAAATTAAAGTTTAACCCCAGATGACACACACTTTCATCGCTCCTAACATCATGTTAAAAAAAGCCTCCTCTAGCTTGTTTGTACCTGTCTGACAGTTTGGCCTGACGCAGTCCTTTTTATTGCGTTAGATGGCATCTGTTTTCAGTATCAAACCAGAGACTTTCTGCTAAGTCATCTTGAAGCCCAACTTACTGGCACAATATGTTGTTTCATAATTAAATTAAAGTCGCAGGATGTTTTGGTTTAGAGGGATCTTCCTTCAACCAGACCCGAGGTTAGTAAGAGAGTGTGACCTGTCTGGGATAGAATTCCCTCATCCAAAACATCCGGAACATTTCACTGGATTAATTTGCAACTCACGGGGAGAGTTTCGGTCCAATTTGCTAAAGATTTTCTGTCTGTTTCCATTTCTCTTTTCAATTCAGGTCAATATGAATTTATTCAGCTCTCTTATTGAAAATGATATGAAAAGTATTACTGAGTCAAAAGAATAAAGAAAACAGCAGATAAAATGCAAGGAAAGGAAGAAAAGTAATGAGTGAATAAATAAGTTCATTCATGAATAAAGAATTTATTCATGAATAAATAAATTCATTCATCCAACAAATGAACTTACAGAGCCCTTTTTTTTTTTAAGATTTTATTTATTTGTTTGAGAGAGAGAGAGAATGAGAGAGAAAGCACATGAGATGGGGGGAGGGTCAGAGGGAGAAGCAGACTCCCCACCGAGCAGGGAGCCCGATGCGGGACTCGATCCAGGGACTCCAGGATCAGGACCTGAGCCGAAGGCAGTCGCTTAACCAACTGAGCCACCCAGGCGCCCCAGAGCCCTTATTTTTGCCATGCTCTGAGCTAGGGAAGTACCATGCAATAGAGAGAGAAAAATAAGTTACTGTTTCTGTTTTCCAGGAACTTAGAATTTGTTTTATTATTTATCAAAAAGTTACCATAGACAGTTTAAATTCAACACATATTGGTGTTTAATCTAATAAAAAACTTCACAAAGAAATAAACACGAACAATTTCCTTGCACCTTTAAGAATATGTTGAACATTCTGTGTGGGAAAAGGCCAACAGATGACATAACACCGCTGGATGGATATGTGTGTTTGGTTGGATTGAATCCCATGGCCACTAGCCAGTAGGCTACAGGAAGAGAATTTTTAAAACCTATGTTTCCATTAGGGGCTATAGGAAATAATCCTTAGTACAGTAGAGCAAGTCTACATTCTCCTTTAAGCATTGCCATGAGCCTATGTAGGTTTAGGAAGAATTACCTTTAGTAAAAACTAATGGACCAGGAAAACCAAATGTTCCTATAGTTCTGAAATATACTGAGAAAATCTCCGTCTAATCCATCTATGCCCCAAACTTGGTTCCTTGTTTGTCGGACTATAGTTCTTCAAGATTCAATGAAACACAGTATGGAAAGCAAAAGAAATGCCATGATGGAACGTTACCAAAAAGGTTAAGGTAGGGAAGGCTGATGCACATCCATAGAGGCAGGATGATTAGTACATACACAGTGTATTTCAGGCTGCTCCGCCGTCCCCATGTCTTAGTCCGTTCCCGCTGCTATAACAAAGTACCACAGACAGGATGGATTACAAACAGAAATTTCTCACTGTTCTGAAGGCTGGAATTTTGCGATCAGGGAGCCAGCACAGTCGGGTCTGGTGAGAGTTCTCGTCCAGGTCGCAGACTTCTCACTGTACCCTCGCATGATGGAGAGCAGAGAGCTCCTGGCTTATAAGGGTACCAATCCCTTCACTAATCACCTGTCAAAGGTCCGACCTCTGAATACCATCACGTTGGTCATTAGGATTCAACATATGAATTTGGAGGTGGGGGGACACAAACATTCAGCCCCCTGTGCCCTCCTGTGTCCTTCCACTCCCACTAGACCCAAGCTCCATGAGGACAAAGACTTTGTCTTGATTTCTGCTGCCTCTCCGGTGCCTTGAACAATGATATTGTTGAATGAATGAATGAATGAATGAACAGATTAATGTTTCTCCTGCACTGGCTAAGAGAAATATTGGATCCAGTGCTAAAGACCAAAGTCATCAATGACTCTTGCGAGCTCTGACTTCCCTCTAGTGTACTCCATCCATCCATCCATCCATCCATCCATCCAGCACTTTGCACGGAATCTGTCTTGTTCCCCTGGTGCTCTGCTACTTGTCAGAATTACAAGGATAAAAAGAATAAGGCACAAGCTCTCAAGGAGAACACAACCTTAATTCTAAGAGAGGACTCTGAGGAAAGGCGAGAATAGAAGGGAACTGATACATCCCAAGTGTGAAACACAGAACTAGCAGGGTTTCTGGACAGGGAGGAATCTGAGACACCCATAGCCAGTGAGGTGAATTTTGACTGGACAGAGGCGAACTATCCATCATTGAAAAGATCAAGAAATGATGAGGCTCCCAGGAGTTCAAGACCATGAGTAAGATTGAGTTCTAAGCTATAAAAAGATAATATGTAGCAGGAGAAATGAAACAAATGTACTAGTGATGGTGAGAAAAAGTAGTCTAAAATTGGAGCCATAGGAAAAATCTGGTCACCTATGAGGTAGATTCAAAGGAGGAAGCATATTTTCTTTCGCTGACTTCCCTGTTGTCATATTGTATCTGATATGTGTAAGATGCTAAAAGGAAAACAAAGGCAATTAGAGGCTGGAGCCTGCCCTCCTCGATCTGCGGTCTAGCAGGTGAGATAGAGTACATTCATCCATAGCCAGCTATATGCTGGGGCTGACTTGCCCTGGCTCATATCAGCTCTGAGAGCCAATTGTTAAATTCCCAGGAATTTTGCATGCCTGTTTTGAAACACGGCCATTAAAAAAAATGAAGGATTCATCAAAGCCTCCAGAAATGGGAATATTCAACTTCTTTATGATATATTTATTTATTTTAGTGGGAGAGGGGCAGAGGGAGAGAGAATCTCACACAGACTCTGCACCGAGTGTGGAGCCCAATGCAGGGTTTGATCTCACAACCCTGAGATCATGACCTGATCCGAAACCTAGAGTCAGTCACTTAACTCACTGAGCCTCCCCAGCACCCCAAAGAATATTCAATTTCTTGTGTGGCCCCAGGGACTAGGCAGTTCAGAGCAAACTGTAGAGAAAGCAGGAAAGTCCCACCACCAGCAGAAAAAAATCAACTAGCCAGGGATTTCTGTAAAAGGACTTTTTTTTTTTACTGGACTTGTAGGCTTGGAATTCAAACTTTTATTGTGAAGGGGGATGGAATTAGGTATCACACTTGCCCCCCAAATATCCTTTTTCATTTGAAAAATCACATACTGCATACAGAGCTAGACGGCAAAGATGCCGTCAATGTCTATTCACATTCACAAATTCTCACTGGAGTCGAGTTTTCCGAAGGGAACTGGCACCCTGACAGCCTCCCTGCATCCCTACATCCCCTTTCATCCTCCTCCATGCCCACACCGCCCCCCTCTACTACTATCACCCCTGAACCTCTAAGATGAGGCCAGACTGCAGAATGGGCACTATTGTCCTTCCCAGCCTGCAATCAACCCCCAAAAAGGGTGGGGAGAGAGAGAGAGAGAGAGAGAGGAGCCCAAGGCCAAGACCTGGTCCCAGCATCAGCCTTCCTTAAATTGTCAGAGAGGACTGCAGGGTCCTGGCCCAATATGGCACCAACATGAACCATATCCTGACTTCGCCGTCCTGGCTGCGCGTGCATTTTGTGGGAAATACCTACCCACAGGTGAACTGAAATTGCTACCAGTGTGGGGATCCTTCGGACAGCCTATCCGCAGTTAACACAGAGAGGGAGGAGAGAAGGAGACAGGGTAGAGACAGGGACATCTGAGGCCAGCAGGAGTGGGAATCTGACCTTGAGGGAGAGACAATGGCACTGGAATTCTAAGTGGAAGGAGCCTATGCACAGCAGTGTTGTTGGGAGAGGTATGCAGGGGGCCTCTTCTAGAAGCCATATCCGCATAGCAAACATAGGATAACAGCAGGTAGATGAGGAGATAGTTATAAGCACCACCAGGGAAGCTCAGAAATATCGAGAGTGGGGCCCCTGAAAAAGTCTGGTTCTTGCCTGGACTCCACTTGAATTGGGGCATAAATGTTTCGATGATAGCATTGGTCCTCACAGGCTGCTGTGGTGGAGAACATAACTTTTACACATGGGAAAAATAAACTCAAAGATATGAGATATAAGAGCGGTTACAAAGTAATACATACATACATACATACTGATTAAAGGAAGAGTCAAGATTTATACGTGGGAAGAGAAGAAGACCCATCAGCTAAGTTAGTAATAAAAGATCATCACAAATACTTTAAGAAGCTAAGGAGGTGCAGTGGAGTTGCAGGGTATGTGTGGTTGGGGAACCAGGTAACTAAGAAAATCCTGACAGGAAAAAAAAATTCCGGGAAGGAAATAACTTATTGTTAGAAAACGATTTCCACTCCTCATCTCAACCATTTGACTTCAAATAAAGTAAGACATGTAAAAGCAGGACTTTTTCCAAAGCAATCATCCTCAGACCCGTTTTGGAATACAGATAACCCAAATGACACCCAGCTATCTCCAGAAGGTTGGCACTTGCAATTCAGGCTGCTTTCAGTAAATGCGCTTTATGTTTACCTTGCACTTTCTACCGAGTTGCTCATAACACCCAGAAACTTGAGCCATCACAGAAATGGCCAAGCGGTCCAGCCACTCTTCAGAAGCAAGCAGCTGAGGAGCTGGAGAGGTCTTTTTTTTCTGCTGACGGTGGTCGTGCATGGCTGGATGATTTATGGACAAGACTAGCAGCCGCATCCATATCTCAAAGTCATTAATTACCAAGAGGAGGACTCAGCCCAGAACCACTCAGAGGATAGAAAATCCTCAGAGAGTACATCTGTTCAAATGTTCAGAATAACCAGAGTCATCTTTATCATATTCTGATTTCTCAGTTCACCTTTCAAACATACGCTGTTTTCCACAAGCCAAAGGGAACACTGGGAATGGTCCTGAGATTTTTCATAATGTGAACATCTGAGTGAAAGGACCAGATGTGGTCTTAGAAGGAAGGAAAACAAGACCAGGAAGAAGCCTAGGGATTAAGGAAATGTCCCAAATTTCAAAACGGTACATGCCAGAAATTACCATTGGTCAGCTTGGTAGCAATTGCACCCCAGGTAAATTCTAGAATAGATCATTGAAGAGATGGGTATAAAGCTCTTACTAAAGAAAGAAGCTCCCATCAGGAACAAGCATGATTCCTGAGAGCAAGAAATGCCATATTAGACCCTCTTGTGATGAGTTTCCTAAGATGCCTTACAACTTCTCTCATGTTATGCTTTTGGATAAGAAGGAGAAATGTGAGTCTGGTAACCAACCAGATAGACTCAGTTATGGTACCACGGATGGTGAACCAGCCCCTGTGGTCCTATCCTTGCAACCATTCCTTCAACCCAACAAAAATTCACTAATTCAGCATGCACCTATACAGCACAGATTTTGTGCAGGGTACTCTTTTAGGCAAGGGATAGAGAGACACTGCTCAATCTCTGTTTTCACGGGGTTTATAATCTAGTGGTGGGAAAGGACAAGTACATGAGTAACCCCCATACAAGCCAGAGAAACAAAAATCACAATAAGGAAAATACCAAGTGCAATGGGGTGGGGGGGTGGATGGAGAAAAAGGTCCCTTCTGGTTAGGAGATTAAAAAGGCTTCGCATGAGAGGTGGCATTTGAGGTGGAGGTTGAAGGGAGAAGGACACAGGGGGTGATGAGGAAAGGCATTTGCCCAAACAGCGTGAGCACGGGCACAAACTAGGAAAAAGACTACACACAAAGTCTAATCTGGTCGCAGCAGGAAGACTCGGAAGGGAGTCAGCACTGCTGTGGCGCCTTCCTCTCGCCGGGAACTAGCTACGGGGTGTCCTTGGTGGGTAGGCAATCCACTGGCTTCTGGAGCCACAGCCTGACATTTGAATCCTGCCATGGCCACCACCTTAGCCATGAAATTGAGCAAGTTACGGAACTTCTCTAAACTCCAGTTACCTCATCTCGAGAATGGATGGGACTATAGTGCCTACCTCAGAGGGTCCTTCTGGGGATTCAGTGAGACGCTGCATAGCGTGGGGCCTGGCATGGAGTAAGTGCCCCCTGAAGGCAGCTGAATAAAGCAAGGAAGCGAGGATGTGCAGCCATCCTCCCAGATTTGGAATTCTGGGGCAGGAGTGAGGGAGGGTGGGAGATGTCTTCGCCTCTACAGAAGGAAATCCCACAGAGACCACAGGGAATATGCTGAAGGTTTTTGGGTGATGCTAAGCTGGGAGAGTGGCTAATATAAAGACTACCGCGTCAGGATTCGAAGCAGTCTTAAAAGGCTAGAATTGGGGCGCCTGGGTGGCTCAGTCGGTTAAGCGGCTGCCTTCAGCTCAGGTCATGATCCCAGGGTCTTGGGATCGAGCCCCGCATCGGGCTCCAGACCCGCATCGGGCTCCCTGCTCAGTGGGAAGCCTGCTTCTCCCTCTCCCTCTGCTGCTATTCTCCCTGCTTGTGCTCTCTCTCTGTCAAATAAATAAATAAAACCTTAAAAAAAAAAAAAAAGGCTAGAATTGCAGCTTGGAGCAAACAACAATAATATTAAGCTAACTCCTATATCAACTCCTCTAACCTTTCTCAGGGAAGATACTGTTATCAGCCTCCTTTTAAAGATAAGGAAACTGAAGCAGAGAGGTTAAGTAATAGACCAAGGTCACACAGCAAGTAATGGCAGATCTGCGATGTGAGTAGAAGTCAGGTTTCAAGGTCTACACTCTGACAGGAAGGGAGGAAAGGAAAGGGGAAGGGGAAGGAAAGGAAAGGAGGGGAGTGATCATTATGGAGTCACAATGTGCCAGAACCCAGATTCCACCTGAGGGAGTACTTAGCAAGCTAGAAGACCCCAAAGGTTAGGCGACTGAAAGTACATCTAGTAGACAATGAGGACAGTGTGGTGGTTGGTTGTAATCCGGGGCCGTGAGAGGCACTGAGGAGGAGGCCAGAAGCCAAGTTTTCTCTGCTCCAGTGTGAAATACTCCTTATTCTGGTGCTGATGAGCGGAAATCCTCAACTGTTCCTGTGCAGTAGATCCACATTTTTTTTCCTTTGAGAGAGAAAGAGCGCGCACACACACACACACATAAGCAGAGTGCAGGGACAGAGAGAGAGAGAGAGAGAGAGAGAGAGAGAGAATCTCAAGCGGACCCCACAATGAGTGCACAGCCCCACTCGGGGCTTGATCTCACGACCCTGAATTCACGACCTGAACCGAAACCAAGAGTTGGACGCTTAACCAACAGAGCCACCCAGGCGCCCCTGTGGATCCGCATTTCTGTCTGTGAACACTTTGGTCTCTAAGTCTGGCTTTTGACTCTGCTGGCTATTATGTATATGTGTGAGGTTCGCGTGGTGAGTGGTGTGTGGGTGCAGTTTGGTGTGGAGCCTGCATGGTTGTATATGGGTGTATGGGTGTCTATGAGTGTGTGGTACCTGCATGGTGAATGTGAGTGTGTGTGTGTGTGTGTGTGTGTGTGTGTGTGTGAGAGAGAGAGAGAGAGAGAGAGAGAGAGAGAGAGGGAGAGAGAGAGATGTGTAGAGGTGTCTGCATGGTGAGAATGGTACAGATGTGTACTTAGCTGGAGAACCACCTGTGTCTACATGCATGTGCCCACGTGGTATGAGCACTCTAGTGTGAATCTGCTTTAGAAGTCTAGGGGAACTGGACCACAAGCTGGATGGCTCGCCACCCTGGGCAAAGGAAGACCCTCGCCTCCACCCCGCCCCTCCCCCACTCCCAGTAAGAATTAATGAAGGCACTGGAAGCAGAAGCAGAAAGAACAGGACAAAGCAGAGGCGACATTACTGCACCCACAAGAACCTGGGCACCCCCTACAGGATAGAATTGGAGCTGTAGCTGGAATAGGAAGTTTCGAGGGGAAAGTGCTACCTTCTCTCAGGCTCAAAACTCTGCCAGTCCTAACTTGAATCTGGGATAGAGGTTGTCAGTAGGATAACATGGGTATTTTCCCAGATGATATAAATGGATCCCAGATAATTCTACAATAGTGTCGGCTGGTCCCTCTTTGTGGCTCCACCCCCTACCAAGGCCACGCCCAACTGTTTGCATTCCCCTTTGTTAACTAGGATGTGTATTCCTGCTTCATTCCTTCCCACCTGCTTCTCCTTTCTCCACAAACGCTCACAGCTTGGAGACATACGCCAGTAGTTCTTCCCAGGGAATAGGGTGGGAGAAGAGCACGTTCTGGTGAGGGAGCAGAAACAGGACGCAGATGAGTTGAGTCCAGAGCTTCGGGTCAGAGAAGGCATTGGGTCAGGGCTGAGCAGCTAGGCAGGCTGGAATTAGCAGGCAGGACAGTTATAAGACAGATCTACTGTCTGGAACCCAAACATTAGCGGGCAGAACAAAGTGAGGAGTCTGAGGTCCAGGTTTAAACAGGAGAGAGGGCGTCAGCTGATCTCCAGGAACTGGGAGGCTGAGCAAAGCAGTAAGAGCACAGAGCCTGGGCACAGAGCCAAGGAAGGATCTCGACACAGCAGAGAATCAGTTTAGTGGGGACATTTATAGGAGCCCTACAGAGCGGGCTGAAACCCCCAGATAAGGCTGGCTTGGTGTTTGCTCGTGGATTAAATGAGAACATCTGGCTGTAGTAAGATAGAAGACAGCCTTCATTTCCCTCTGCCCCTCTTGCCAAAATTCCACATTTTGTGTTCTAGAGAAAATCAGTCTCCCAATAGGATGGCTGGTCTGGTTTATATACATGGACTATATTTGGTACACATGAACCAAAAATATTGATCCAAAGAAAGTTAGTTAAAAGCAGGACTTGTCCTCGCATATCCCCCAGCCCCCATCCCTTAGCTTTATGCCTGGGCTTAGAAGTCATTCCGTCCCTGGCAAGGGTTAGGTGGCATCCCTTGCATTTGCTCAGGACCCTTTAAAATATTAATTTAGGTGGAGAATTATATATTTATTATATTAACTCTAACATATATTAAATACATTGGTTTAAATAACATTAATACCACATATATAACATTTACTACTTTAACCAGTGTTCCCTTCTAGGGCAAAGACAAAGTCGTCTTATTGCTGTGTTCCCAAGTGCCCAGCACAGAGCCCAACAGTTGTCCAAAAATATTTAAGTCAGTAGCAAATCAGGAAGATTGGTGCTTAAATATTTCTTTCTCTTTCGACACGTTCATAGAATCTCAGATTTCAAACTGGAAATGGCTTTAGAGATTACCTATTCTATCTTCCCAGCCAGTGCTGGGATTATTTCTACTACCATTTTAGCAGAGAATCATCAGCCTGCCCTGGATACTTCTAGCCAGTTTTTTTTTTTTTTTTTTTTTGAGAGAGACAGCACGTGTGCAAGAGTAGAGGGAGAGAGAATCTCAAGCAGACTCCTGCTGAGCACAGAGCCGGACAACGGGGCTTGATCTCAGGACCTTGAGATTATGACCTGAGCTGAGACCAAGAGTTGAACGCTTAACTGACTGAGCCATCCAGGTGGCCCTCTAGCCAGTTCTTTGTGGGACAACCTATCCCATTCTAGGGCAGCTCCTAAAGAAGTTTCTTCTTCATAGTGCCTCTAAATCTGATTCCATAGCAAAGTTTACCCTGTGGTGCTACTTGTCTCTTTCCCACTCCCCCTCCTTGACCATATTCTTTCCCTTTGTTTTCCAGGTGCAAATAATTGCCCACGTGAATTTATCTCAAGATCCCTCATCTTCCAATTCACCGTCCCCTAGAATCAGTGAACGCGGTTTCTGTCCCGTCCCTTAAAATACAGTGCCCAACACCAGCACTATGCAATTTAACTACAGAAAATAGTGGGCGGGGGGGGGGGGCTACTGCCTCCTCATTCCGACATTCTTAGGCTATTGGTGGTGGCTCGGATTGCATTAATCTTTCCCCCTGCTCTGCAAGCAGCTTTCTCTGTCAGTGCCCATCAGGTCTCCCGGCAGGGGCGCTCAGGGCCGTCCTGACACCCCTTGTCCCTCACAAGTCACCCCACTGCTGGGTTACCAGTTCTCCCTCTAAATATCTTCTAGGCCTGTTCCTACTGCTGTCCCCTTGGTTCAGGTTCTAACAGGATCTTTCCTGCTAGATCTTTCCAAAATGCGGGCCCTATCGGGTACGCTCTGCTCAGCATGTCTCACTAGCCTTCCAGCTCCCCCTTCTTCATGACCTTCCTCATAGAGCTCACAGGCCCCTTGGCAAGCTCCCCCTTCCCGGCACCTGCAGGCTGATTTTTCACATCTCCCTGGACAACTTCGGGTTCAGCCCCTGCACAATGCTTGCTGTTCCCTCAGGCCCTTGGTTCCCTCCTGCTCTAAGGCCCTTGCCTTCTGTACCAGACACGGCTCTAGATGCTCCACGTGAAGGAACGCACTTAATTCTCACCACCACCCCCGAAAGGAGAGGATATTATTCCCATTTTACAGATGGAAGAGCTCATGTGTCAAGCATTTTGCCCAGAGTCCTGCAGTTAATAATTTGTAGAGCTGCCTGAGTCCCCGTAGTCTGAAATGGCCTCCCCGGCTTTCTCCTGGGCAAACTTCCACCCATCTTTTTTTTTTTTTTTCTTTAAGATTTTATTTGTTTGACAGAGAGAGAGACAGCGAGAGAGGGAACAGAAGCAGGGGGAGTGGGAGACAGAGAAACAGGCTTCCCGCTGAGTAGGGGGCCCCCACTCGGGGCTCGATCCCAGGACCCTGAGATCATGACCTGAGCCGAAGGCAGACGCTTAACGACTGAGCCACCCAGGCGCCCCACCACCCATCTTTCAAGATGGATCCAGCGCCAGTTCCTCTGGGAAGTCTGCCTACCCCGCTGAACTTTACCACCAGATAGCACTTATCATGCTGAGCTAATTGTTTGCTAAATGACTGTCAGCACACCCACTGAGGATAGGCTTCTGTCCTTGGCCTCACTCAGTCCCCAGACCTATAGTCTGTGCCAGAAATCTAATGAATGCTTTGATGAAGGCACTCATTAGTGAATAAGTGAATTAACTATTTACAGGGTTCCTTTGTGCCTGTCATATGGCAGCACAGCGGGTTGCCAAAATGTCAACCTTTGGTAATCAATTTTTCCTGTAATACATACAAAAACCTGGCCAAAGCCTAATTGTGAAACCAGCTGGCTCCTGAAAGGCGGCTTAATTATCCCGAGTTCATTGAAGAGCAATAGAGCTTTCCAAATGCTCTGGAATGACCTAAAAATGCACGGCAGCAGCACAGTTCTGAAATGGCTAGCTCCAGCATTCCAGTTTCCCCAGAAAGTGTCCTTTGAGTGTGTCTCCCTGAGGAGGAAAGATAGTCTAAGGCAGGGAAACTGCGCAGAGGACACTCGATAGAGCTGATTTGTCGCATGTGTGGTCAGTTGGGCAATGAGCAGACCGAGGAGCAGTGAACCCTGTGAAAAATAAACCTGAACCCTTTCCACACAAAATATTTACCAGGAGAAAACAAGTCCTGAAGATCAGATAAGCATGTGAAGCCCTACGGAGAAGTGGAATAGCAGAGCACCTGCCTGGTGCCCCTACGTATGCAAACACCAAAGGAGCTGGTATCCATACTGAATTAACCATCACCGTTCCTATCGGCGTCATTCTCGGTGCTCGGCTTCCGCAGCCTTGCTGTGGCAGGTGGGGGAGAGGGAGACTGCCCTCCGGGGCTAACCAATTCTCAGAGATAACAAACAAGTCACCTTCCAAATGCAAATCAACACGTCCAAAGCCCACACCCTCCCCCCCCCCCCCCCCCCCGCCGCCCAACTACTTTCTTTGTCAAGCTTTCACACAGCGAGGCTCTTCCTCTGCCCTAATCAACCCAGGACCAGGTATGGACAGTTTCGGACAGGCCCTACACCCCAGAGCCCACTGAGGTTATTCTCGCTAGCCACTCCTGAAACTGCTGAGCCTGATTGCTCTGCCTCGTCCCTTCCTTCCCAGGAAAACCACAGTGAAGGCGTCGGCCATGCTCTCCTCTCGCTCCTGCCCACCCCCCACCCCCGCCCCTTACTGGCTCTGGCACTTTCCCAGTGGCCTGGTGTGGGGAGCCAGGCCTCCTGCTTCTAGGGATCTGTGAATATAAAAACTTCTTCCTTCATGATAGCATTTTGTGTCTGTGTCTTACCATCCCTGGCTAAAATTCCAACATTTTATTTTTATTTTAAAGATTTTATTATTTATTTGACAGAGAGAAGAGAGCGTGTGTGTGAGCACACAAGCAGGGGGAGTGGGAGAGGAGGCAGGCGCCCGTGCCCAGCAGGGAGCCCGATGCGGGGTCCTGGGATCATGACCCGAGCTGAAGGCAGACGCCTAACCAACTGAGCCACCCAGGCGCCCCCAGCTACATTTTAAAACATACTAGCCGGGGGGCGCCTGGGTGGCTCAGTCGTTGGGCATCTGCCTTCAGCTCGGTCATGATCCGGTGGTCCTGGGATCGAGCCCCGCATCAGACTCCCTACTCGGCGGGGAGTCTGCTTCTCCCTCTCCCACTCCCCCTGCTTGAGTTCCTGCTCTCACTATCTCTCTCTCTGTCAAATGAATAAATAAAATCTTTAAAAATATATATAAAGATGAAAACTTTAAAAAAAAAACAAAAACATACTAGCCGGGCGCCTGGGTGGCTCATTCGGTTCAAGTATCTGCCTTCAGCCCAGGTCATGATCTCAGGGGGCAGTCTGCTTCGCCCGCTCCCTCTGCTGCTTCCCCCGGCTTCGTGCTCTCTCTCTCTCTCTCTCTCCCCCAAATAAACAAATAAATAAGTCTTAAAATAAATAAATTAAATATATAGTCTATTTCATGTAATAGGACTATTTTCCTTGATCATTCCACAAACTTTTGAAGTATTAACTAGATACCCTTCTCACCCTCCTCATCCTACAGATAAAAAAGGGAAAGTGAATTTAAGTGACTTACACAAGGTCATACAAAAATTTGTGGCAATTTCCTGGCTAACGGTAAGGTCATTCCCCAAACAGCTGGGCATAGGGGAAATATGCAATTCTGGAATCATTATATCATTTCCTGTCCTGTCTCCTGTCAACGTTTCTGCCAGAAATGTCAATAATGACCTGTTTTCACGAAGCAATAGAAGCTGGTCAGAATTAATGCTATAGAGTTAGATGTCTTTCCTAAATGTAGTTATAAAATCTGGACTAAAGAGGGCAGGAGATACTCTATTAAAAAACAAACAAACAAACAAAAAACCTACAGAAGACTAAGAAAAAAGTCTATGAGAAAGTCATGCATACATTTGAGTATATGATAAACTGATGATTTTCAATAAAACCTGTATAAATGCTTTAAAAAAATTAGTGGCAGAGCTGGGCCTCAAATACAGCTTTGGCAGCTAGTACAAAATGCTGATTTCCCCTCAAAATCTGTAGACAGCCGTACAAAGTTACAAATACGTTCCCCTGTGAGCCTCAGTTACTTTGTCCATATAATGGGGGCTATAGAATACCATCTTTTGGATAAAAGTAATTATGTGAAAGCACTTTGTAAAATGTGAAGGTGATTCAAACCAATATATTAAACTGTCACAAAGTTTTTCCCAGTCCTTAGGGCTAGCAATATTTGAGTAAATCTTTATCCTTTTTTGGCTGCCTAATCTTGGTTTGGTGAAGCTCTACCTCCCTGAGTGGGGCAGAAAGTGGATTTTTTTCCTCTCCATTTCCAGCAGATGCAACATGTGACTGTTGTAAGGAACATGTCCCCACATGTGTAGCGAGAACCTGACTTCTGAGTGCAACATGGTCTCACCTTATGAGGTCTAACAAATCCTAAGCATAACCGGTGTGCGTCCGATGAGCACAGTATTCTTTGCATCATTATAAATATGACCTAGGGTTCAGTGACTCCCGTCTAGTAAGCTTCAGATGCCAGGAAGCAGCTACAGTGGTCCCAGCTGGAAGCAAATTGATGGAACAAAGTCACGCCCCTACCATTGAGATGTGAACTTTCTCAGTGCTGAAAGACTTACAGCAAGGAGTGCTGCTACCCTCAGTTGAGTGTCTCCGCCTGGCATTGTAAAAGGCATTTCCCTCTGCTATCTTGGTTAATCACCATGCAGCAGGTAAGAAAATTGAAGCCCAGGGAAATTAAGACCCTTAGTTAGTAAAGGGTGAGTCCTTTAGACCCAAAGTCCAAGCTCTAACCAGGAAGGATTTCTCAAAATTTGAATCTGCATAGGAGGGAGACACCTGGAGATGGTCAAACGCAGATTTTGATTCAGTAGATCTGTGGCAGAGCCCGAGAGTTTGCGTTTCTAGCAAGCTCTCAGGTGATACAGATGCTGCTGGTCTGAGGACCATCCTTTAAGAAGGCTCTAAATCAGTACGTGTCTTGGGGCGCCTGGGTGACTCAGTCGCTTAAGCTCCCCATCGGGCTCCCTGCTCAGCGGGGAGCCTGCTTCTCCTTCTGCCTCTGCCCCTCCCTGCCGCTTGTGTTTTTTCTCTCTGTAAAATAAATAAATAAAATCTTAAAAAAAGAAGTTTAGGGGCGCCTGGGTGGCTCTGTCTTTAAGTGTCTGCCTTCGGCTCAGGTCATGATCCCAGGGTGCTGGAATCGAGCCCCGCATCGGGTTCCCTGCTCTACAGGAAGCCTGCTTCTCCCTCTCTAACTGTGTCTCTCTGTCAAATAAATAAAACCTTTAAAAAAAAAGGTTTAAAAAATCAGTATGTGTCTTGAAAAATGCCTCTTGCATCTCATAAACACCCACGGCTCTCCTTTTAAGCATTTCCCTAGGGCCTTCTCCCTTTGCTAGAGCTTGGTGACACAACAGGAGATTCCCTCTGCATCTCTTAAATGTTACAATTTAACTCCATGAACAACGCCTTCCATTTGTTCAATCCGCAAACCTTTCTTGAGCGCCTGCTAAGAGCCAGCCACAGTGGTGGGTACCGAGAATACCAGGATCAATCACATCAGGTCCTGGCCCCAGGGAGACTATTAACGGAGACAAACAGTTCTGAAATCTCCGGTGCTTCCATGAAGGAATGCCCTGCAACATACGGACGTAGAATTCTAGACTTATCGTGGCTGCTTTGGCTCTGGCGTCACCTTCACAGCATCATGGGCACCTTTCAGCACTACACATTCCATTGCTCTTGGCATAGAGACAATTTTATGGTGGCTCATCGTGTCCAGATTCTACTGTGAAAATGTAGTTCACCTATCTCGCGTCAGTATGCATATGAAATTGTCATTTTTTTTTGGTTGGGGCATAAACATGTCAAACGTTTCTTGGGCTTATTTTAGGGGTGAAAACTGCCCAATACAAAACTTGAGTTTTTCTATATGATTTTAAATAACTTTATATGCACTTGGAACATGGCAAGAAAGTAAATCTAAAATTAAAATTAATGTTAGCTTCATTTTATTTTTATTTTTTTTTAAGATTTTGTTTATTTATTCATTTGCCAGAGAGAGAGAGAGCACAAGCAGGGGGAGCGGCAGGCAGAGGGAGAAGCAGGCTCCCCACTGAGCCAGGAGCCCCAAGCAGGACTTGATCCCAGGACCCTGGGATCACGACCTGAGCCGAAGGCAGATGCTTAACCACCTGAGCCACCCAGGTGTCCCAACTTTAGCTTTAATTAATGAAATTAAACCTCAGAAAGCAGTCAGAATCTTAGCAAATGGATACCTCTCCTGAGATGAAAGGGAAATGCCTTCCAAGAGTGCAGAGATCTATCAAATGTGTTATTTGTGAAATATTTTGGAAGGCTTTAAATCACTAAAGTCAATCTTCCCTCACTGGTAAGGTAGTTTTTATTTATTACCACTGTTTGAGATGTATTTACTGTTAATCATAGACTAAGGCACACATATCAACTAGCAAGAAATCTAGTTATGACCTTGATGGCTCCCAGCTATTCCCTCTATGTGAATAAACACTCACAGAAAACTTTTCTCTAGCAAATGCCATTCCTTTACGCCCCATTCTTTTATTTATTTGACAGAGAGCGAGCACAAGCAGGGGGAGCAGGAGGGGGAGAAGCAGGCTCCCTGCTGAGCAAGGAGCCCGATGCGGGACTCGATCCCAGGATCCTGGGATCATGACCCGAGCCGAAGGCAGACGCTTAACCGACTGAGCCACTCAGGCGCCCTCTTTATCCCCATTCTTATGGCATGGCTGTTAAGGGGATGGGGGGAGAGAGGTGGAGGAGATAGGTAGGGAGAACAGAAGAAGGTTCATGCTCCTATAGGCAGCCAGCATCATTTGACTGCCAGCTTCCAGAATAACGTTTGATTTCATTCATGACCTTTACTTGGTCATTACTCATTGAGTCATTTGAGGTCCTTTGAACCTATCTCCACCCAGATGCAGATAAGATTCTAAGCAGGAACAGGAAGCCAGCTAAGATAATAGATAACAGGAGAAAAAGGAGTAATCTCATGAGCAATTATGTTAAGGAGCCTTTTATAGCCATAATTCTTCCGTGAACTACCCTGAGGTGGTGAAGCCTTGAGAAGCCCTGCAATTGAACTTCAGGTTGAAAGATACTTCAGGGACTCTTGGAGGGGCGCCTGGGTGGCTCAGTCATTAAGCGTCTGCCTTCAGATCAGGTCGTGATCCCAGTGTCCCGGGATCGAGCCCCACATCGGGCTCCCTGCTCCACGGAAAGCCTGCTTCTCCCTCTCCCACTCCCCCTGCTTGTGTTCCCTCTCTCGCTGTGTCTCTCTCTGTCAAATAAATAAATAAAATCTTAAAAAGAAAAAACTTAAAAAAAGGACTCTTGGAGTCCAGCTCTCTCAATTCGCGGAGAAAGCAATTTATGAATGAGACACAGGGAGATTCATTTGCAAAGTCAAGGTCTTGGTGGCTAATTAATAAAAGAGTCAGAGTTTTGGGCACCTGGGTGGCTCAGTAGGTTAAGCGTCTGCCTTCAGCTCAGGTCATGATCTCAGGGTCCTGGGATTGAGCCCCACGTTGGGCTCCCTGTTTAGCGGAGAGCCTGCTTCTCCCTCTCCCACTCCCCCTGCTTGTGCTCTCTCTCTCTCTCAATAGATAAGTAAAATCTTTAAAAAAAAAAAAAAAGAGTTTGAAGTTCAGCCCGCTGAATTGCAATTCAGTGATCTTCCTTTTTGTTGCCTGAGTCCATGTCCTGAATCATTCCATTCACCCCACGCTGGCCTTCCTCCACAAGTACAACTTTGCCCTCATCAGGAACCATCTGTCTCCTTCATTATTTTGTTGTTCAGCCATGTTGCAAACATCTATCCAGAGCACCCCTGTGTGCCAGGAGCTCAAGGAGAACCCCTTGACGGTCCGGGTCCCTGACCACAAAGCCGCTGCAGTCCCTCCTTGTAGCAACACTTTCTGGACCGAGGCTTCCCTGTCAGAAATGACTGCTTCCCTCCCTAGGAGAGATGCTTGGCTTTCATAGTTGAAATATCACTATTAACGGCGACATGAGAGAGGGACAAAACATGACAGAACTAGAGAAGCAGCCTATGGTGGATACTGCACCTCAAGACAGTGATGGGCTTTTAAAATTGAGTCAAGCAGCAGGCCAGCCACGATGGGGATGGAATTACATGCATCCCTGGGGTATTTTCCTCCAATTCATTCCACAGAACTATAGTCAAGGAGGGCCTGTATTTTTCACCATAACTGTAAATGCTCTTGTCCAGAGAGGCACTGGCTCACATCCGATCTTTAAAGGCTCTAGTCACTATTAACCCACATGAGTCCCTAAAACGCCACAGCTACACTGGGACATCTGAGGGGGGGTTGAAACAAGAAGGTAGGACTCTGGCAGTGAGGTTGTGTAACAAGCAAGGCAAAAAAACAGACCAACAAAACCCCTGGCTCTGTTTTTCTTTCTTAAAGAAGGCTTAATCGGACCTAAGTCTAAGAAGATTTGTCTCAAGTTGACATTGTAGGCTTAAACAGGTCATTCTTTTACAACACGATATACCCATTTTCATTCCTCACTGGCTTCTGAGTTCTGTTCTCAATGTGGAATTATTGTGTTGTCGGAGAGCCTGCTGGCATTGAGCCTTCCCCAACACCCCCACTGTTCTGTTTTCCAATAGGAGTAAAGGAAAAGCCACCAGCATCGTCAGCAATGACTCCGCGTGAATAAGAAAATCCCAATGTGAGTCCCCGTTTCCTCTGGAAACATGAATCAGTGTTCCTGATGTTGAAAATAGATTTCTCTAGCAACTTGTTTATTTTATAAAGATTTTGATTCAGGATGAAGAATGGGGAGAGATTATGTTAAATTAATTTTACATGTTCTAATCAAAGCATTGTCAGTGGACCATAGTTTTTAAATTACCTCTCATGTGCAGGGTACACAGCAGGTAGAGAACACATTATCTTTAATATAGAAAAGCAGAATCAGGGGGATAAAATTTTAAGGGGGGAAGATTTTTTCGGCCACCATGAACTATATAGTAATTGTAACATCTTACTCCCTGTTTTCTAAGATGCATTTGGGGAAGTAGCTATTGGAGTTATACGGAAATCTACCACGGTCCTTTAACCCACTTTGGAGCTAAGGTTGAATGTTAATTTTTCAAATAACTGGGTTTCACTAAGGAATATGGAGTAAAGGGTAATAAAACAAAATATTTTTTTAAAAGGATGAACCCAGGGTGCCTGAGTGGCTCAGCTGGTTAAGTGTCTGCCTTCGGCTCAGGTCATGATCCCAGGGTCCTGGGATCGAGTCCCACGTTGGGCTCCTTGCTCAGCAGGGAGCCTGCTTCTCCCTCTCCTCCCTACCTGTGCGTTCTCTGTCACTCAAATAAATAAAATCTTTAAAAACAAACAAACAAATAAATAAATAAATAAAAGGATGAACCCAGGGGCGTTGGTGGCTCAGTCAGTTAAGCATCTGCCTTTGGCTCAGGTCATGATCCTAGGGTCCTGGAATCAAGCCCCACGTTGGGCTCCCTGTTCGGCAAGGGAGTCTGCTTCTCCCTCTCCTTTTGCCCCTCCCCCCTGCTCCTGCACTCTTTCTCTCTCAAATAAATAAATAAAATCTTAAAAAATAAAAAAATAAAAAATAAAAAGACAAACCCAGGGGCGCCTGGGTGGCTCAGTGGGTTAAGCGCCTGTCTTCGGTTCAGGTCATGATCCCAGGGTCCTGGGATGGAGCCCAGTGTCAGGCTCCCTATTGGGCAGGGGAGTCAGCTTCTCCCTCTCCCTCTGTCCCTGCGTGTGTTCTCTCTCTTGCTCACTCTCTCAAATAAATAAAATCTTTAAACATTTTAAAAAATTAGAATATTTAAAAAAAGGGGGCACCTGGGTGGCTCAGTCGTTAGGCGTCTGCCTTCGGCTCAGGTCATGGTCCCAGGGTCCTGGGATCGAGCCCCTCATTGGGCTCCCTGCTCAGTGGGGAGCCTGCTTCTCCTTCTCCCACTCCCCCTGCTTGTGTTCCTGCTCTCGCTCTCTGTCAAATAAATAAAATCTTAAAAAAAAAAATTAAAAAAAAAGATGAACCCAGTAGGGGTGCCTGGCTGGCTCAGTCAGTAGAGCATGTAACTCTTGATCTCAGGGTTGTGGGTTTGAGCCCCACATTGGGTGTGGAGATTACTTAAAAATAAAATCTTAAAAATAATTTCTCCTTAAAAAAAAAAAGATGAACCCAGTCAAGAACAAAGAACTACACTCACCCATGTGACATATCTTCTCCTTGCTGCCCAAGATAGGAGTGGACACAGGGGGCCATGGAGAGAGAAGAACCACAGAGATGTGCAGAATGACACCAGTGGTATCCACAACCCTCTTCTCCTTCTACAATCTCCCCTTGTGCCTAGAGAAACCTTCCAGAGGAGAAGGAGCAATTCTGAAATAGCCCAAAGTTGACAAGTTGGGACTGAAAAGAAATATAGCATTGGTTCTTCAAATGGGTGCTTAGGAAAGTTCGTTATTTGAGCACCTAAGTGGGCTACCCAAGCCTGAACATTTCCGTTGATTATCATCAGAATTCTCCTGGCTTTAACTAAGTATTCTCTCTTTATCCTTTGGCACAAATTGTGCACTAATGACGTGAATACTTGACACAAAATCCCATAAAATATTATGCTTTGGTAACTTCCTAGTTAAAATTTTCTCTCGTTTTCTTTACTGGGGCCAAGGTACAGTTTTGCCATTCGGTGGCGAAAAGACTATATTTTATAAAATACCAACGGGCAATATTTAACATAATAAACCCACAACTTACGGCAGATTTGTAAACGCATTAAACAGGCAGAAAGCAGAGGCAGATAGTGATTCTTAAAATGACATAAAAGCAAATAGTTGTTTCCCTGGAGGTATCCTGAGGTATGAAAAAGCCTTTAAAGAAAAAAAATTCCCTAAGATACATATACTTGTAATAGAGTTTCTAACATGCATAACGATGAAAGCTTGCTTACATATATTTTTAAAAAATAAAACCAAGTAAAAAGGCAAAGTTCATGGGCATTTTCTTTCACTTAGCTACTTTTTAAAATCTTGCTCTGCTATTTTATCATTAAATATGATTTAAAAAAATAGAAACCCCTCTATACACAGAACTTTTCCTCAGCGCTGTTCTTGTCATATGCTTCTATCACCCTAAATATATACATGAATATACACATATGCCACCTGCGTATGTACTTCATGCCCAGATGCCCCAGGAAATATAGGAACATGGGATAACCTGTGTATAGATTTCTCCATGATGTGAGACAAATTGAAACTAGCTGTTAAAACAGTCACTTCTGGGGGGTACCTGGGGGGCTGAGTCGGTTAAGCAGCTGACTCTGGATTTCGCCTCAGCTCATGATCTCAGGGTGATGAGACTGAGCCCCATTGTCAGGCTCCGTGCTCAGCGGGGAGTCTGCTTGAGATTCTCTCTCTCTCCCTCTGCACCCCCCTCCCGTGCACTCACTCTCTCTCTAAAACAAATAAATCTTTTTTTTTTTAAGATTTTATTTATCCATTCATGAGAGACAGAGGGAGAGAGAGAGAGAGAGAAGCAGAGGGAGAAGCAGGCTCCCACGGAGCAGGGAGCCCGATGCGGGACTCGATACCAGGACCCTGGGATCACGACCTAAGCCGAAGGCAGACGCCCAACCATCTGAGCCACCCAGGCGCCCAATAAATAAATCTTTAAAAATAAATAAAACAGGGCGCCTGGGTGGCTCAGTTGTTAAGTGTCTGCCTTCGGCTCAGGTCATGACCCCAGGGTCCTGGGATCAAGCCCCGTATCAGGCTCCCTGCTCAGCAGGAAGCCTGCTTCTCCCTCTCCCACTCCCCCTGCTTGTGTTCCCTCTCTCGCTATCTCTCTCTCTGTTGAAAAATTAATAAAATCTTTAAGAAAAAAATAAATAAATAAAACAGTCACTTCTGCCCTGTCCCTTGGAGTCTATCATTTGCATTAGGTACTTGTAAAAGATCCATGAAATTATTAACTTTCCTCTGCCATATGGAATACATGATTTCATTCTTTCAGCCCACATTCTGACACGTCATCCCTCCTAAGCCATTCCTGGCACTTTAATGAAACACTCAGTCTTTACAGAGTTAACAGCCCACTGTATGCAGCTGCTTCGGCACAGTGAGGGGAAAAGTTGACATTTTACTTCCACCCCAAACAAAGCCATTATATTTACCTTCTACTTTGAAGATAGTAAAGTGCGGTCGGCAATGGAAAGAACCCAACGCGTTACCTGCGCAGTTCATCCACAGACCCTGGTAAACCCAAGTGGCCGTTATCACTGACGATGCTCGAGTGGTCACTTTCCACTCATTGGAGGCGGTGGCCGCGACGAGAGCTCCAAACCCTCCAACGCCAAACACCAGAGCTGAGATCTGTGCCCTGGACATGTCTCTCTGCCTTCTCCAGTGACACCGTCCAGACAGAACGCTTTGGTGGGCCAGGCATGCAGCGGGCGACTGACGCTCGGACAGGTGTCACGGCAAGTTAATGCACATAGGGGACCGCATTTCATGCTCGGATGGCCTGCGGAAGGGCGGGATTCAGGATGAAGTCTGATTTACCGATGGCATTTTAAAGATCGCCTAAGATGATCTTTCTAATTTCCTACACGGAGATTTACTAAAATTTTGTAGATGGATTTTAAAGGTTTTGACTTCACAGATTTTTTTCTCCTGGCACCATAGTTAATGCTTAATTTTGTTAGCCTGAAGCTTAACGAACCATGCAACAACCAGATATTACAAAGTACAAATTATACAGTAACAGTGAAGGCTTATTTGACCAATTGCTTTAGTGTCGCATGCCTCTGGATCTATATAAATGGAATCGTATTGCAGATATTCTTTGACCTTGTTTTTTCACACATTATGTCCGTGGGATTCATCTGTGTTCAAGAATGTAGTTGTTCATTACATATTACAGCTGAGATATAGTACTTTGTTAAACGGATCTACTACAATCTACCCATTTTCCTGGAAATGAACGTTTGTGTTGCTTCTCCCCTGCCCCCACCTGCCCCCCTCTTGGTAGCAGTTGGAACAGCTGTAAAGGTTCTCAGGCATTTCTCTCTGTGC
Organism: Eumetopias jubatus; assembly: GCF_037043125.1. Taxonomy (NCBI): domain Eukaryota; kingdom Metazoa; phylum Chordata; class Mammalia; order Carnivora; family Otariidae; genus Eumetopias; species Eumetopias jubatus. The sequence goes on along the minus strand of NW_028274809.1, from coordinate 179,574,528 downwards.
ACCTGCGCAAGAGTTTCTCCAGGGTAATCTTAGAAACGGAACTGCTAGAAGTAGGAAATAAGTAGGAACTGCTCCTCCCACTTTATGGACAATACTAAACTGCCCTACTAAGAAGTTCTAGCAGGTTACCATCCCACTACCAGTGGGTGAGTCCCCATTGCCTCACTTCATAACATGTGATATTGGGGTGTTCTTAGAATTGCTGGGGTTTTTTGGGGGGTTGGCCACTCTGATGAGTGTAAAGGTATCACATTATCATGACTTTTGTATTTGCTGATTAATAATGAAGCTGAGCATATTGTCATGTATTTCTTGGTTCATTGTATGACATTTGTAGCTTTTGCTCATGGAATCCATTGAGTCGCTTGACTTTTTATAATTTCTTTCTTTTTAAGATTTTATTTGCTTGACAGAAAGAGAGAGAGCACAAGCCAGGAGAACAGCAGGGAGAGGGAGAAGGAGAAGCAGATTCCCTGCTGAACAGGGAGCTGGATGCGGGGCTTGATCCCAGGACCCTGGGATCATGACCTGAAGACAGATGCTTAACCGACTAAGTCACCCAGGTGCCCCTATAATTTATTTTTAGTTCTATATATATATATCCTGGCTAGTAATCTTTTAAAAAAAAAAAAAAGATTTTAGGGATACCTGGGTGGATCAGTTGTTAAGCGTCTGCCTTCGGCTCAGGTCATGATGCTCCTTGCTCAGTGAGGAGCCTGCTTCTCCCTCTCCCTCTGCTGCTCCCCCTGCTTGTGCTCTCTCTCTCTCTCTGACAAATAAATAAAAATCTTTAAAAAAAAGGATTTTATTAGAGAGCAAGAGCATGAGTGGGGGGGTGGGGGAAGGGCAGAGGGAGAGGGAGAAACAGACTCCAGGCTCAGTGGGAGCCATTCCAGGACCCTGATATCATGACCTGAGCCAAAGTCAGACACTTAGCCAACTGAGCCACCTAGGCGTCCCTGGATAGTAATCTTTTATTGATTATTCATATTGCAAATATCTTTCCCCAGTTTGTGGTTTGTCTTTTATTTGGCTACTTGAAAAAGACTCTGAATTTTAATGTAGACAAATTTATCAAGCTTTTATTAAATGATTTGTACTTTTGAGACCTTGATTAAGAAATCCCTCTCAGAGATAATAAATATATTACCCTCTACTCCTATTTCAAAGTTTTAGCTTTTACGTTTAAGTTCTTAAATCATCCAGAATTGATTTTTCTGTTTTACGATTTAGGACCTATTTCATTTTTTTTTTAAAGATTTTATTTATTTATTTATTTGAGAGAGCGAGAATGAGAGATGGAGAGAGAGAGCACATGAAAGGGGGGAGGGTCAGAGAGAGAAGCAGATTCCCTCCTGAGCAGGGAACCTGATGCGGGACTCGATCCCGGGACTCCAGGATCATGACCTGAGCCGAAGGCAGTCGCTCAACCAACTGAGCCACCCAGGCGCCCCCTATTTCATTTTTTAATATGGGAACCCAGTTTCTCTGTCCCTACTAAATAGTCCCATGTTTCCCTCTTGGTTTGTAGTCATATCAGATATCATTATTTGCCTGGTCTGTTTATGGGTTCTCTAATTTGTTCCATCTGTCTCTTACCTGTTCCTGCACCCATGCAATACTCTCTTAATTACTCTAATTCTATAAATGTTTCTTTTTTTTTAAGATTTTATTTATTTATTTGAGAGAGAGAGAATGAGAGACAGAGAGCACGAGAGGGAAGAGGGTCAGAGGGAGAAGTAGACTCCCTGCTGAGCAGGGAGCCCAATGCGGGACTCGATCCCAGGACTCCAGGATCATGACCTGAGCCGAAGGCAGTCACTTAACCAACTGAGCCACCCAGGCGCCCCTCTATAAATGTTTCTTGAGATCTTGTTGATGTTTCTTATTTTGCTCTTCTTTTTCAAGAGTGAGACTTTTTTTTTTTTTTGGCTCTTTGCTGTTCCTTTCATATTTTAGAATAAGCTTTTCAAATTATACATATACATACTGGGATGTTTGTTGGAGGAAAGTAAATAACTTTATAGAGTTAAGTCTTCCTCCCAGTATCATGTCTCTTCATTTAACCCATTTTTAATGTCTTTCAGTAAATTTATATACTTTAAGTCTTGTTATATTTTTTTGCTAGATTTTTTTTTTAGGATTTTATTTTTATTTATTTTTTTATTTTAATTTTCATTAAAAAAAAAAAGATTTTAAGTAATCGCTGCATCCACTGTGGGGCTCAAACCTACAACCCTGAGATCAAGAGCCACGTGTTCCACCAACTGAGCTGGCCGGGTGCCCCATGTGAGATTTATTCTTTTTTTTTTTTAAAGATTTTATTTATTTATTTGACAGAGACACAGCGAGACGGGGACCACAAGCAAGGGGAGAGGGAGAGGGAGAAGCAGGCCTCCCACAGAGCAGGGAGCCCAATGCGGGGCTCGATCCCAGGACCCTGGGATCATGACCTGAGCCGAAGGCAGACGCTTAACGACTGAGCCACCCAGGCGCCCCCATGTGAGATTGATTCTTAGACTTAGAACTCATTCTAACACCTATTATATCTAACATGATTTTTTTTTAGATTTTATTTTATTTATTTGACAGAGAGAGACACAGCGAGAGAAGGAACACAAGCAGGGGGAGTGGGAGAGAGAGAAGCAGGCTTCCCGCTAAAGAGGGAGCCCGATGCGGGGCTCGATCCCAGGACCCTGGGATCGTGACCTGAGCCGAAGGCAGATGCTTAACGACTGAGCCGCCCAGGTGCCCCTCATATACTGTATTCTTACAATAAAGTAAGCTACAGAAAAGAGTGTTATTCGTAAAATCATGAGGAAGAGAAAATACATTTACAATACTGCACTGTATTTACAAAAAACAAAAAAGATCCACATGTAAGTGGACCTGCTCAGTTCAAACCCTTGTTCAAATGTCAACTGTACATATCGTTTTTCTTCTTTCTTGCATTTTTTTGAGTTTTTTCCACACTTCAATTTTTCCACTCTATTAAATTGGAAGTTACACATTATTTGTACTGTGAAATTTTAGTGCATACATAACTTAATAAATAAAATCAATCATTGTCTTTACTCTCCTGAATAATGTAAGGACCTTAAGATGTTTCAACATTAATAACTCCTCTTCTGGTCTATGTTATTACTTTATTTCTATGTTGTTTGATTTTTAGTTGCATAAATTAGAGTTTTATCCCTACAGATGTTAGCCCCACACTTTTATTATTACTGTGTACTGTCATTTTTCTTTTTTTGCTTGCTAATCCATTTTGCTTCTCAAAACTTCCTTGTGAGGGCGCCTGGGTGGCTCAGTTGGTTAAGCGACTGCCTTCGGCTCAGGTCATGATCCTGGAGTCCCAGGATCGAGTCCCGCATCGGGCTCCCTGCTCGGCAGGGAGTCTGCTTCTCCCTCTGACCCTATCCCCTCTGATGTGCATTCTCTCTCTCTCAAATAAATAAATAAAATCTTTAAAAAAAAAAAAAAACTTCCTTGTGAGTTTACTGTTTTTCTCCTTCCTAAGGTCTATCCTTGGGAGGTTTCCTTAGCGAGGGGCTGTTGGTAGTTACCTTAGTTTTTTGTCAGATAATATATTTCTTCTGTGCTTGATTTTGGTAGATAATTTTTCTGGGTATACGGTTATAGGTTGACAATTATTTTGACTCAGAACTTTGAAGATATAATGCCATTTTCATCTGGCTTCCATTTTTGCTGTAGAGAAATCAAGAATTGGATTGGTCATTTCTTTATAGATTAATTCATGTTTTCTCTTTGGCTGATTTTAAGATTCTCTTTGGTTTTGGTAGTTTCGCTTTGACTTTTTTTTTAAGATTTTATTTATTTTTTGAGAGAGAGAATGAGAGAGAGCACATGAGAGGGGGAAGGGTCAGAGGGAGAAGCAGGCTCCTTGCTGAGCAGGGAGCCCAATGCGGGACTCGATCCCGGAACTCCAGGATCATGACCTGAGCCAAAGGCAGTCGCTTAATTAACTGAGCGACCCAAGCACCCTCGCTTTGACTTTCTAAGTACGAATTTTTTGGTAATCTCCTGTGGGATTTACTGAACTTCTTAAATCTAATGATTGATATCTTTCATCAATTCTGGAAAACTCTTGGTCCCTTCCTTCTGCAGATGTTACTTCTGCCACTATTCTTTATCTCCTGTGACTCTGATAAGATTTTTTTTGTTTGTCCTATTTCTTAATTTCTCTTTGATATTTTTAACTACTTTATTTCTCCATGCTGCATGTAATTTGCTGTTAACCCATCCAGAGGTTCTAATTTCTAGTACTATCCCCCCCAAAAAATCTAGAGTTTCTTTGTTATCCTTTTTTGTATCTTCCTGTTTCTTTTTTCTAATCTCATTCTTTAGTCATAATTCAAATGCCCTATTTTGTTTTTTAAGTATTAAAGATACTTAATTTATATGCTATATCTCATTATTCTCATATCTATAGTTTTTGCAGGTTGATCTTTTTTTCTACTGAGCCTGTCATTCATGGTGGTCAAAACACATGCTTTGTAATTTGTGATTGTAAGCTCATGCTCCTGGCAACTTTTTCATGGAAATGTTTTGAGGACTGAGTTGGATATTTGTTCCCCCAGATAGAATTTATATTTGCTTCTGCCTGTTGTTTAGGTGAGCTAGCAACCCAGGACTACTTTTAAGATTTTATGTATTTATTTGAGAGAGAGAGAGAGAGAGAGAGAGCACATGAGTGGGGGGAGGAGCAGAGGGAGAGGGAGAAGCAGGCTCCCCACTGAGCAGGGAGTCCAACTTGGGGCTCCAACCCAGGACTCCAGGATCATGACCTGAGCCAAAGGCAGACACTTAACCAACTGAGCCACCCAGGCGCCCCAACCCAGGACTACTTTTTTTTTTAAGATTTTATTTATTTGATAGACGGGGTGGGGAGCACAAACAAGGGGAGTGGCAGGCAGAGGCAGAGGGAGAGGGAGAAGCAGTCTCCTCGCTGAGCAGGGAGCCCGATGTGGGGCTCGATCCCAGGACCCTGGGATCATAACCTGAGCCAAAGGCAGATGCTTAACCCATGAGCCACCCATGGCCCCAGGACTACTTTAAATTATCATCTTTTACTAGCCATCCAATTAGTGTGAACTCTAGTCCTACACCCAAGTGAAAGTTGGCTTGTGGTTAGGAATTCTCAGGTAACTTCTGTTTGTCCCTATACTCAGATCCAAGGTGGAGAAAGGATGTTCCCTTACCATGACCCAGGAGGGCAGTGATGGAGATGGTGATGGGGGTGGTGAAACAGTGCTTTTTAATTTTGCCCTCTGCAGTTATTACTTTGGGGTGGGAACAACTTTATGCAGAGTTCTCTGATCCAGACTACAGTGTTGCATAGCACTAGGATCCCCAGTTATGGCCAATTGAGAATTAAAATCTCAGTGACCGGGGTGCCTGGGTGGCTCAGTGGGTTAGGCAGCTGCCTTCGGCTCGGGTCATGGTCCCGAGGTCCTGGGATCAAGCCCCGTGTCGGGCTCCCCGCTCAGTGGAGAGCCTGCTTCTCCCTCTCCCTGTCTCTCTGCCTACTTGTGCTCTCTCTCTCTCTCTGTCAAATAAATAAATAAATAAAATCTTAAAAAAAAAAAAATCTCAGTGACCAGGGATCCTTCAGAGTAGCCACAGGCCTCAAAGCTGGCTTGCCTTTCTGTATTTGTGCTTTCTTTCCATTTTTTGGCCTCTAAAGATTTCCTTTGTTTTCTTACCAGCTCAGGTATGCATTTAAAAATATTTCTCAAGTATTTTTTCTAGCAACTGTGGGTGTTTTGTTTTCAGGTTATATATCTTTTTTTTTTTTTAAGATTTTATTTATTTATTTGGCAGAGAGACAGAGACAGCGAGAGAGGGAACACAGCAGGGGGAGTGCGAGAGGGAGAAACAGGCCTCCCGCCGAGCAGGGAGCCCGATGCGGGGCTCGATGCGGGGCTCGATCCCAGGACCCTGAGATCATGACCCGAGCTGAAGGCAGTTGCTTAACGAACTGAGCCACCCAGGCACCCCAAGAAGGTTATATAGGATATCTAATCCACCCTATGCCAGAAATAAAAGTCACCAAATGTTATAAAAGAAACACTTGTTTAAATATATCTCCAAAAATCAAATAAGCTGGGGCATCCGGCTGGCTCAGTCGGTAGAGCATGTGACTCTTGATCTCAGGGTCATGAGTTTGAGCCCCAGATTGGGCATAAACATTACTTCAAAAAAATATCAATTACCCTATCAAGAAATAACAATAAATGAATCCATCCCAAATGAGGGGAATCCTGGAACTTCAGACTTGTGCAAATTTTGCTGTGCTACCTAATCTCAATTCATATTTAGCTTCTTTTGGAAATTAGTTGCATGTGTTTAGTGGAAAGAGCTCTCTTGAAAAAAATAAGATTGATAAACTTCTTTTTGAGTACATTATATTTTTCTTCATCACACTGTGAGTTAAATTCCCAGAAAAGACATGCCTAATTCTACATTTAAGATGAAAATCTAGCAATTAAAAATGAAAAACCACCCAAACATCCCACCCCAACACCTATTTTCTTATATCACTAAATAAGATTCCAGCTAGAGGGGCTCCTGGGTGGCTCAGTTGGAACTGAGTGAGTTGTACCACCTGAATGAGATATACCACCCGAATGAGTCTGCAAGTGTTTTGGGCATAGGACTGCTTTTTTAGCTTACCTTCCCCTGGGGAGAAAGGAAGAAATTATTTGTCTGGAAAAATTCAACCAAATTTTGTTCACTGCCCCATTGTTAAAATTACTAAGAGACACTAAATTTTAAACGTTCTTTGATCATTTTTTAAAGCTTCCTGGAATTCAGAGGGTAATTGCAGGGGGGGTGGAGAGTCCATTGTAATTAATCTTAGAAAAATAAAAGGGGAAGCATTAAGTCTGCAAAGTCAGAAGCATTAGAAATAGCCAGTTTACATCACAGACACCTGGAGGGCTGTCAGTTAGATGTTGTGGACCCAGCTGTGATTGAAAGGTAGTGAGAGGGTGGAATCCGTGATCTCTTCCAGGCTAATACATTTTATGATATCACAAATACCTCCTTCCTAAATTGGTTTGAGGATTATGACATAATACGTGTAGAGCACAGAGAAAGTGCTAAATAGACATCGCTACTGTTATTATGATTATTCCTAGAAAAATGAGGATATGGAGATTAGAGTGATCAACCAACCCTTTTGGTTTGCCCAGACTGTCTACGTTTTAGCACTGAATGCCCTGGGTCCCGAGAATCCCCTCAGCCCCCGAGAACCAAATGGTTCCTGGTTTTCAGCTTTTATTGGGATGGGGGAGGGTGAAAGAAACGGAACGAATTCCTATTTTTCACAAACAATAATCTCCTGTCACAGGCCCAGCAAATTTCCTGTTTCTACCCTACTTCCCCTCACACTGCCACCCGCCTGCAAAAAGAAGTTAATTCTTGCCGAGGAGACTGGTCGGCACCTGGAGCTCAAGGGGCTGGCGGAAGCGAGACCCGGACCGGTGGTCCCCGCACCACGCAGCAGTCACCAGCAGAGGGCAGGCGCCCGCGTTCCCTCCGCGGTCCCTCCGCCCAAACGCCCCGGGTTTCTGCCTCCTAGGAAGTGTTGGGACTTTGCTCTTCCGAGCTAAGATGTATGCGTTCTTTCTCTCCTTCCTTCCTTCTTCCTCTTCTCTGTCTCTCCTTCCTTCATCGTGTGTGTGTGTGTGTGTGTGTGTGTGTGTGTGTGTGTGTGTGTGTGTGTGTGTGTGTGGTCTAGCTTTCATTTCTGATGTTAGGTGCAGAAGGTTGGGCTAGTCCTACACCACCTTCACGAGGCAACATCCCCTCTGCCCTGTATGACGCTGCTGTCTTGCTAATTTGTTCTTTTTTTTTCTCTATGTGTCCCTACATCCCTGCCAACACTTAGCATTATGCAACGTCCACATTTTTGTCAGATGAGTGGGTATAAAGTGATACCACTGCTTTAATTCACATTCATTTGGAAACTTGAATTTGAGCATCTCTTGCCTGCTTTTAACTTTTTGTTGTTTTGCTTTTCCTCTTCTGACTTTGCCCATTTTTCCTTTAGGGTTCCTCTTGATTTGCAGACATTCCTTGTATACTCTCAAGAGTGGCCCCTTCAGCAGCGCCTGGGTGGCTCAGTCCTTAAGTGTCCTAGCCTTCTGCTAGGCTCATGATCCCAGGGTCCTGGGGATCGAGCCCCGTGTCAGGCTCCCTGCTCAGCGGGAAGCATGTTTCTCCCTCTCCCACTCCCCCTGCTTGTGTTCCCTCTCTCGCTGTCTCTCTCTCTGTCAAAAAAAGAAAGAGAAAAGAGTGGCCCCTTCAAACCATAAGAGACTCTTAATCTCAGGAAACAAACTGAGGGTCCCTGGAGTGGTGGGGGGTGGGAGGGATGGGCTGAGTGGGGGATGGACATTAGGGAGGGTGTGTGCTATGGTGAGCTCTGTGAATTGTGTAAGACTGATGAATCACAGACCGTATCGCTGAAACAGATAATACATTATGTTAATAGTAAAAAATAAAAAAAAAAAGGCGCCCCTTACCAATTTTAGACATTTCCTATCTCTTCTCCCAACCTGGCATCCATTCACTTGTCTGTGGTGTCCTTCGTGAGACCGACAGCCTCACAGTTTCAATGTGATCACATTCCTCTGTGTTCTGTGCTTTCCGAGTTCTGCTCAAGGAGTCCCGCATTGCCCTAGGAGAGCAGGATGTTTTCCTGTGTCTTCTTTTACAGTCCATAATCTCTGGTTCACAATTCTGAAATCCAATAATCCAGACTTTCACCATATCCATCAGCTAGAAACAGCTCACTCACATGGGTAATTTGAGGAGACGTTGATAAGGGACTTTATCGAAAGTGCGGAATAGGGGTTCTCAACCTCAGCACTCTTGACATTTTAGGCCAGATAATTCTATATTGTGAGGACCTGTCCTGTGCACTGTAGGCCGTTTATCGGCAGCCCTGCTCTCCACCACATGCCCTCCTCCACAACAGTCATAACAACCCAAATTGTCCCCGGACATCACCACATTGTTCCCAGACGAGAACCCTTGGTGTAGAGAGTCCAAGCGGGATGGTACAGTGCCATGGGCTAGTACCAGCCTGAGGGCCATCACCCCAAAGTCAGAATGTTATGGAACCTGGACTGGATCGCCCGACGGAAGAACCAAGGGGCACTTGGAGACCTTGCAAGTGGAGACCCCCACTTGCAGGGTCAGAGGAGAGCGATCTCCAAAGGTCTGATCCCGGAGCACAAAAGGGCCAATTTATACACTTCCACTTCCGCGTACTTGGCACTTTCAGCGCGTGCGCAAAGCGGGCAGAGAGATTGGTGCGCGCGGGAAGCAGAGCAGCGAGAAGGACCCGGAAGAGCCCTAGGGCAAGGACCGGGACTCTCTCGCTGGCTCGGTGGGCCATCTTAGGACACAGATTTTCCATGTCAAGAAGAAGTGAGGGGAAGGGCATGGATTCCCAGAGCCTGGTGACAGGGTGTTGTGGAGAAGAAGGCCCTGGGGGGCGGGGGGCGGGATGCAGCCAGAGCTAGCCAGGGAAACCCCGCTGGAAGGAGCCACCGACATCCCTCCTTTTCCTCCTCCTCATCTTCTTTGTGCCAGAGGGCAAGGGAGCCAAAGAGGCTGCTTCCCACGCAGAGAGCAACATAGAGAAGGGAAAAGAAACTGGACTTGGTTAGTTACTTAGCACAGCCTCCAAACATAGTTGGAGGCAAGATGCTACTGGAACCAAGCTGAATCTATTTTGGTCTTTATATCATTTACTACAGAAATACTCAAGTATTTGATTGTGGGATGCTACAATCCCCAGTTGGGGGTATTATGCAATATATATGGTATATATGCCATTTTACCCTCTTAAATCTGAAAAGGCTTGAATTCCAAAACACATCTGGCTACATGCTTTTCAAATACACGATTGTGGAAATGCACCTTTCACATATAGGTCAAACTTTTCAGGAGTCTGTTGTCATGTGATTCAGGGTAAGGATCCAGTTTTATTTGTTTCCATATAATGAGCCAGTTTCCCCCACACTACCTGCTAAACAATCACACCTTTTCTCATTATTGTTGTGACTTTCATCCCATATTAAGTTGTCCTGTATGCACGTGGGCCTATTTCTCTATTCTAATTTACTGCTCCATGTGTGTATTCTTCTGTCAGCATTACCCTGTTTTTGACTTCTGCTTCTAGATATATCCTAACATCTGGTAGGAAAGTCCTTGCTCTCTGTTTTGTTTTTCTTTTTTTTTCCATAGCAAATAATTTTTATTGTTTTATCAGAAAGACTTTTGTATATACATATAATTTTTAAAAGACATGATGGTTTTTTACCAAAATTTTATTAAAGTCAGACATCATATTGGGGCACCTGGGTGGCTCAGTCGTTAAGCCTCTGCCTTCGGCTCAGGTCATGATCCCAGGGTCCTGGGATCGAGCCCCGCATTGGGCTCCCTGCTCAGCGGGGAGCCTGCTTCTCCCTCTCCCACTCCCCCTGCTTGTGTTCCCTTCTCTCGCTGTGTCTCTCTCTGTCAAATAAATAAATAAAATCTTAAAAAAAAAAAAGACATCATATTTTGGTGGGGGGGTGAATTTTTTGGAAAATTTTTCTAAAAGCTAACCTTCAATAAAGCATTTTAGAGCACATCAGTTCCATTAAGGAATGGTAAATTGTATATTATAAAAAGTCTTTGATATGAAATACACAGACTCATACCTTAAAATTTTTCAATCATCAGGTGGAACCTATTGCTTCTCTTCAGTTTCTGAAGACATAAAATTGCTTTAAATTATAGCAGATCAAACATCCTGTACGTCTGTGTGAGGCTGAGGCAGAAGGGCTGCCTGAGTGAAAGTAGGCTTAGGAGTCACGAGAGCTAGGGGCATCTGGGTGGCTCAGCTTGTTAAGCATCTGACTTCAGCTCAGGTCGTGATCTCAGGGCCCCCTGCTCAGCGGGGAGTGTTCTTCTCCCTCTGCCCCTCCCCTACTCTCGTGCGCCGCTCTGTCTCTCAAATAAATGAGTAAAATCGTAAAAAAAAAAAAAAGGTCATGAAAACTAAACACGGTGTGAATCCTTGACTAGATCTTGAATTGGATTGATTTTTAAAAAAAAAAAAGCTGCGCATGACATTATTAGGGTAATCCAGGAAATCTAAAGATGGGCTATGTAGACACTATTGGTGTAGCAATGGGGGTGCCCGGGTGTGACCATGTCAGTGTGGTCATGTAGAAAAATGTCCTTGTTCTTAGGTAGATGGAAGTATTTAGGAATGAAATGTTCAGACATCTGCAGCTTGATTTCCCATGGTTCCAAAAAAATAAGTATATAAAGCCAAGGAGGCAAGATGTTGTTGATGGAATGGCTAAAATGAGCAAGTCAGGAAATGACAGATGTTGGCAGGGATGCGGAGAAAGGGAAACCTTCTTACACTGTTGGTGGGAATGCAAGCTGGTGCAGCCACTCAGGAAGACAGTAAGGAGCTTCCTCAAACAGTTAAAAATAGAGCTACCCTACAACCCAGCAATTGCACTACTGGGTATTTACCCCAAAGATACAAATGTAGGGATCCAAAGGGGTACGTGCACCCCAATGTTTATAGCAGCAATGTCCACAATAGCCAAACTGTGGAAAGAGCCCAGATGTTGTCCATCAGGAGATGAATGGATAAAGATGTGGTGTGTACACACACACACACACACACACACACACACACACACACAATAGACTATTACACAGCCATCAAAAAATGAAATCTTACCATTTACAACGACATGGATGGAACTAGAGAGTATTATGCTAAGCGAAATAAGTCAATCAGAGAAAGACAATTATCATATGATCTCACTGATATGTGGAATTTAAGAATCAAAACAGAGGATCATAGGGGAAGAGAAGAAAAAAATGAAACAAGATGAAACCGGAGAGGGAAACAAACCATAAGAAACTCTTAATCGTAGGAAACAAACGGAGGGTTGCTGGAGGGGATGGGGGGTGGCAGGGTGGGGTAACTGGGTGATGGACATTAAGGGGGGCACGTGAGGTAATGAGCGCTGGGTGTTACCTATATAAGACTGATGAATCACTGACCTCTACCTCTGAAACCAATAATATCTTATACATTAATTAAATTAATTTAAATTTTTTAAATGGGGGAAAGGAAAGTGTTGATGTTTGATGAATATGGATGAAGTGTTGTCTGGTGTTCTTTGTGTGATACTTTCTACTTCTCTGGCCTGAAAATTTTCAAAGTAAAATGTAGGGGGAGAAGAAATAGGAAATCATAGAAACAGCAGCGATGCAGACTGAGAATCGTGTGTAAAGGCATCCCTCTCCTCCAGAACAAAGCGGTCATCCTGCAGCGCGCGAGGGAAGGAGACCACACTCCGTGACCACAGGTGGGTACTCTTCTGCCTCCCTGACCACAGCAGAGTGCTGTGTGGATTTATTTTCTTTATTTCTTTCTTCTCTCTCTCTCCCTCTGCCTCTCCCCCACCCCCTCGTGCTCATACACTCTCTCAAATAAATAATAAAAATAAATAAAATCTAAAAAGAAAAAAAAAGATCTTACAAGAAAGGGACCTAAATCTCCCTGATTCCCAGTATTTTGTTGTGCTTTCTTTTCTCATTTTTAAAAATATTCACTGTCATACCTAATTTCTTCAGGAAAGCTCTCAAAACTATATAAACCTTGATTCAGGTGGACCTTTATTTTCCTACATACATTTTAGAGTAAGTTTATCGATTCTTCACAACATCAGAGTGCAATAAAATTTTAGTGTTCTTAGGCTTCAGTAAGAGAAAAGGGACTAGGCAAACGGAAGGAAAGCGGACCTCTAGACATATACTTTCAGTTTTAGGTCTTGAGTTACCTGGAAAAAATTATTCTCTACTTGGTAAAATCAATCTCTTAAGCCCCTTGTTCAAGACATGACTGCCGTCAGATATTCTTTTTTTTTTCCCATTTTAAACTTTTTATTTGCATATTAAAAAATTGTGCATTCCAATAATTAAAATCATACGAAGAAAAAAATGGCACTCTGATTAAACTGCATTGTACAGCCTGCCAGATACCGTGGGCCAACTTAATGTTACTGGTGGTCCCACCCAGCTTCCTTCAGGAGCATACGTTATTTCCCTCCCTGCCAGCCAGACAGGCAGATGGAAAGGAGGCTTGGGGTTCCTGGTCAGTAGTTCAGATTCTTTGATGTGAAAAGGGGCAGCACAGTCATTTAAACTTGATCCAACCTCTTTGCATCTCACAAAGTTAAACAGCTAAAAGAAGTAAAATAAGAAGGCAATGCTTGTGGAATGTACAGTGCATATCGGCGGCGCGCGCCTCACGATGATTCGCCTGCTTGCTTCTCCTGTTCAATCGTTTCTTTTGAAGGTAGTGGATTTTTCTCTTGAGTTTCTGTCTTCTTCAATTTCGACTTATCGAATTTCTCAATCTCAGCCATATCGGGTTTGTCAGACATGGTTGCAGAGGAAGCTGCGGAACGAGGTGCGCGTTCAAGTGACGTCCGATCTGCTCAGTGGCGGCCGCCGAATCTGCCGTCAGATATTCTTAAGAAGTCACATTGAGGAATAGTGAGATGTTGACACTCGGCAGATAAGGGGAGATAGAGAGGTGTTTTCCATCATCCTACGAATCCCTTAGTGAAACTCGTGATGAACAATAACTGCACTTCTTTTCTGTGTCACTGAAAATTATCTAAAGTCAGGAGGTAGATGTCCCATATCTATTTCTCTGATACTATACTAATATAATCACAAGCCATGATTACAGTTTTATTGCAGGAAATCATAAAATGTATTGTCCGGCCAAATGTGTTTTCACTTTGCCACCCTCATTTAAAGTGGCTTTCAAGCGAATATAATGGACCCATTCTAGGTGGGAAATTGAATGGACGTCTGCTAAAGCAATCCGTGCTGGGATAAATTAACAAAGCAACCTGATCTAGGATTGTGGTGGTAAATAAAAAAGAGTGTTATTGAACTATTTGTCACTTTATTCGATAAGTCCAGTGCACACACAGAAAGAGCCAGATTTACAGATCCGAACCGAATTCTCCGAATAGCCAAGGGCTTTGCCCAGTTCTTCCTACTTTCAAGTTGGCCATTTGCCACAATGAGTAGTGACTCAAACTGCTTGATCTGGCCTTTACCCAGGACGGAAAGACTCAGGCCTTTCTACCTGTAAATAAATAAACAACATCAGGAGTTGTTCTAAGCACTCCCGTTGGCCAAAAAGTCAGGGAAGAGCCTTCATGAGGTCCAGACAAGCATGAGCTACGCAGGTTCTCTTGATGTTCGATGTTGCCCGAATCTGCCCTGCAAAGCACAGCATGGAGACCCTTTGGGTACATTACCCCTGCGCGTCCCCAGGAGGGTGGGTGGGGCCCAGAGCAGCACCAACTCAGAGGGTTCCATCCCCAACCCAGGCATTGACACAGACACCCTGCAACATCAGAGGAGGCAGAACCTTGAGCCAGCAACCTGCGTCCTCTCTAGCTCCTAACTGAACTGCAACACGATGGAGAGCGACCACAGCGGGAATGATTACACAGAACAATCACAAACATGCCAGGCCCCAGTCTCATGCACATACGGTGCACTTTTCCTTCTCTTTACGGTGAAATAGAACACTCATGCAGGAGAGAGCCTCAAACAGAACCTCGAGATTGCGAGTGGCTAACACAGGCCAAGTTGGGGAGCTCCAGCTGTCCCCGTTCAGAGAACTGTTCTGCTCTGACTCTCACTGATGGCCACCATGTTTGTATTTAGCCCTTCCTTCTGATTCCAAATTCATCTCCAAGTTGTTCTTCTTGGCGGATATCAGTTACCTGGCCCAGGTGTCTGACTCTGTTTGTCTATATGGGTCTGGGATCAACTTTTTAAAAATTTATTTGTTTATTCATTTATTTTAGAGAGAGAGAGAGAGAGCGAGTGAGTGAGCGTGCAAGCAGGGGGAGGAACAGAGGGAGAGGGAGAAGCAGAGAATTCTAAGCAGACTCCATGGGGAGCGCAGAGCACGCCCAGGGTTCCATCTCACTACTCCAAGATCATGACCTAAGCC
Source organism: Eumetopias jubatus (assembly GCF_037043125.1). Taxonomy (NCBI): domain Eukaryota; kingdom Metazoa; phylum Chordata; class Mammalia; order Carnivora; family Otariidae; genus Eumetopias; species Eumetopias jubatus. The sequence goes on along the minus strand of NW_028274809.1, from coordinate 179,559,425 downwards.
AAAACCAAGAGTTGGATGCTCAACCTATTGAGCCACCCAGGTGCCCCCAACTTTTTTTTTTTTTAATCACCTTCCAGACCTCTTTCCTTCTTCATTGGTTAGCACATCACTGGACCTTGCTTACTTTGGGCTGACCCCCACCCCCAACTCATCCCAGTAGCACTGAAGCCTGGTGAGATTACTCAGAACTGTGTGTAGTGTCTACACCTCCCTGTACAGAGGGAGAAACAATGTGAGTTATGGCGTGCATTGAGTCTGCCTGCTAGCTCACAGGAAACCTCCCTAACTTCCCCTAAGAAACTTTCTGGCTTCTTTAAGAAGATTAAAGATCCCTCAAAGCAAATGTTTATGCTAGTTCAATATTTCGTACCACTGGAAAGCTCCTTCCAAAAAATGAATCCTCCTCTGCAGACTGCTCGTCAAAACCTCATCCCCTCTCCACACAGCTTTCTGAATTAATATGGATTTGAGTAAATTCTAGACAGGATTTTGGATGATAATTTCATAACCATATCATCCTTTGGTGTTAGGACTGCCTTTTCTTGATTATTTTGTAGTGAATCAACTCTCAACCTAGAATCTAAAAACATCATTTTACATTGCATGGAGATGGGTTGGTATTTGATGCTGGTCCCATTGTCAAGCCATGGGCAGCAACACATTATGCGCGAGCGGCTCGGGGACACTGAGGTGAAGAGAGGGAATGACAGGTACACCTAGGTCAACGTCTGCTTCTGTTATGGTCCCCACACCGGGCGGTAAGTGTAAGGAGCAGGGTCCAGTGACGGCAAGAAGTGGTCAGGGGCTTTGGGGGTGGCAGAACTGGGTCGGACTCACACTTACTAGGAGATGTGATCTAGGGCCAGTTTATGTATTTTTAGCTTTTAAAGAAAATTGTGGTAAAATATAAGTGAACATAAAATGTACCATTGTAGCCATTTTTAAATGTCCTGTTCTGTGGCATTCAGTACTTTTCCATCAGCAATTACTGATCAGTCTTCCCAAACTGAAACTCTGCCCGCTGAACAATAAGTGGCCCACCTCCAGCTCCTGGCAAACACCATTCTACTTTCTGGCTCGAATTTGACTGCTCTGGTCACCTCTCAGAAGAGAAAATGCACCATATTTGTCCTTGTGGGACTGGCTTACTTCACTGAACCTAACGTCCCCAAGGTTCATCCATGTTGTAGCAGTTGTCTGAGTGTGCTTCCTTTTTAGGGCTGAGTAATATTCCATTGTCTGGATATAACCCATTTTGTTTATCCATTTGGCCAGGTGCCCCGAAGTGCTGGACTTCTCACCTGTGTGGGTCAACTTGCATTTGCAGGAAAATGTGTGTGACCTCTGCTGACAGAGCCGCCCGCCGCCCAGCCTGCAGCAGAGTCCAGGGTGAGAAGACAGATGCGCCCCCAGGAACGTAGGGAAGCTGATATGTGGCGGGGGTGCCAAAGGGGATGGCCGTGTCCCTTTGGGATGAGAAACACATTTTTTAGTAACCTGGGAGAAGACGTCGATTTTTTAAACTGCTAGCTGGGAGGCCCAGAAAATTTTTCTTTTCTAAAACTTGCCAGGTGACATGTAGCAGGACCCACAGGAGTTCAAGTTGTAACTTGGGTTGTGATTTTTGCCTTTGCCAGGTTCCCGGCCTCACGATGGGCTTTTTTCTTTACCCTTCCCTTCCTCCTTCGTGGCTTCTCCCATCATCAACATCCCGCCCCTTCCCTTTTCTCCTTCCCCCCAACCCCAAGCTGCTCTCCGGAGAGGACCTGTTATCATCTGTGGGTTTATGGGGATTTAAGTCTGGGTGTGCCCCTCCCAGGGATAAGTGTTTTTAAGCTCAGTAACTGATGAGTTGAAGCTGCCCCCACGTACCGCCATCACTCTGAACAAAAAGTGCATCTGCCAAGTAAATGCACCTTCAACACAGTCCCCTGGACTCTTTTTCCAACAAATTGTTACCCTGTAGCCCCTCCTACCTAGAAATTCTGGTGCTCCAACGGCTATCCTGTTGTGTAGGTAATTACCTGTATGTGCTGTTAGCCTCAAAGAGCGCCTCTGAGGAGAGCTACCCCAGGGCCCAGGAAACAGAAAGACTCATAGTCTGAAAGGTGAACAAGCTTAGGACAGGGTGTAAGGGGGACATATGGACCATGCTGCCTGAATCCCGGATCACGCACAGTTCCTTTTCGCTCTTGCATGTGCTCTCTCTCTCTCTGGCCTGCATCAGCCTCCTAGCAGCATAGATGTGAGGACCAGGGTTGCAGCTGGAGCAAGGGGCCCAACAGACAGCAGGTGCAAGGGACCCATACACCACCTGCTGGATCAGAGATGCAGGGGCAGGCACACCTGGCCACAGCCGGAGCTTGCGAGTTAGCACTGCACTTTGTCTCCCTTTGCTTGCACAGGGCACGTATCGGGCCAGAATGGGACGATACTGGGCGGCACCGGTGTGTGGTGGGTATGAACATGACAGCTGTGACAGCTTAGAGTAAGCATGCTAACTTGATTTTTCTGTCTATCTATGATGAATATTGTTTGTACTGTTATATATTCTTTTTATTCCTCTTATCTTCGGCCTAGCTTTCAGATTGTCAACTTACTTACTGGCTATGTTCAATATATCCTATTAGCTTTGTTTCTATTTCATGAGTGACTTTCTTATGTACTAGCCATACCTACCACTTAGGAATTTTGTCCATCTTGCCTATTTTTCTTGTCTTCTATAGCAGAAGTGACTATAACATAGTAATATAGCAAACACACATTACGGTACTTGACAGCTTTGGTCTCTATCAAAGACATTCCCAGCATTCACAATCACTAGAGGTTGGGAGAGAACAAAGCACCTTCATACTGACCTGAAATCATCTCCCCGGGCAGGGGATTCAGCTGTGACGTCCACAGAAAAGTCACGGAACACTATCAGATGTGCAAGTAAGGATGAGCACGTATGTAACTGGGTTTCGATACTACAGTCTTAGGTTTGACGTTTATTAAAATTGGGAATATACGTACGCGGGGAAGTCTATTCTCACAATGCTATATTCTTCTGAAAAGTGCTACTGTCGCAATACCTCATGCATGATTGTACTTCTGTGTCCTTGATTAATGCTAGGAAAACAGGCCTCAGTATTATGTGAGTAATAAAATACTGTTAGCCATGTTCTGGCTCCTGTGATCCCACCTTTTCTATTTCCATGTGAAATTCTTCCTGCTGTATGAGTCCATTAAAACGGGAACATAAATTTATTTGAGAAGATTCCTATTGATGTTACTCATTTTGTTTGTTTGTTTGTTTGTTTGTTTGTTTTAAAGATTTTATTTATTTATTTGACAGAGAGAGAGAGACACAGAGAGAGAGGGAACACAAGCAGGGGGAGCGGGCGAGGGAGAAGCAGGCTTCCCGCCGAGCAGGGAGCCCGATGCGGGGCTCGATCCCAGGACCCTGAGATCATGACCTGAGCCGAAGGCAGATGCTTAACGACTGAGCCACTCAGGCGCCCATGATGTTACTCTTTTTAAATAAAAGAAAAAAAAACGGCTAGAGAGCTCTGTTGTTACCCCAAAATAAAGCACTAAGCATCCCAAAGAGATGCACCGTTGATCCGCACAGTTGCCCTGCTTGGCCACGAGGTGGCAGCATGCACCAGTAAGACACTACCGCGGCCGCTGAGTGCGGCTGGTTCTGCAAGCTTGGGTTGGCGGCAGAGAGGTACGATGGAGGGGAGGAGACCCTGAGAAGGGGCACCGACAGGATGGTGACGCCGAGGAAATGAATGAAGGGCTGAGAACATGGAGGCAGTGTAGAGAGCAGAGGTGAAGAATGCAGACTTTGGGATCAAAGAGCTTACTTTCCAACCCGGGTCCTGCCACCTCTCTAGCCCTGAGGCCATAGGCACTTTAGTTTTCTTTTTTAAGATCTTATTTATTTATTTGAGAGAGAGAAAGAGAGAGAACATTAGCAGCGGGAGCAGCAGAGGGAGAAGGAGAAGCAGACTCCCTGCTGAGCAGGGAGCCCGATGTGGGACCGGATCCCAGGACCCTGGGCTCACGACTTGAGCCGAAGGCAGACGCTTTAACTGACTGAGCCACCCAGACACTTTAGTTTTCTTATTGAGAAAATAAGAGGACCTGCGGGTGGGGCATCTGGCTGGCTCAGTGGGTAAAGCATGCCGTGCTTGATCTTGGGGTTGTGAGTTTAAACCCCACATTGGGGGTTACTAAAAAAAAAAAAGGAAACACCGATGAGACTTTGCATACACAAAAAAGTTTTTTTTAACAGTCATTTAAAGTTTTTTATTTATTTTTATTTATTTTTAAAGATTTACTTATTTATTTTGAGAAAGTGAGAATGAGAGAGAGAGAGAAAGAGCACGTGAGAGGGGGGAGAGCCAGAGGGAGAAGCAGGTTCCCCACCGAGCGGGGAGCCCGATGCGGGACTGGATCCCGGGACTCCGGGATCATGACCTGAGCCGAAGGCAGTCGCTTAACCAACTGAGCCACCCAGGCGGCCCTAAATTTTTTTTTTTAATTTGAATATAGTTGACACATGCTGTTACATTAGTTTCATTTGTACACAACATTGGGATCCATCTTCTCTACAGGAAATCAGAGAGGGAGATAAACCATAAGAGACTCTTAACTCTAGGAAACAAACAGGGTTGCTGGAGGGGAGGGGGTGAGGGATGGGGTAGCTGGGGGATGGGCATTAAGGAGGGCCCGTGATGGAATGAGCACTGGGTGTTCTATGCAACTGATGAATCACTGACCTCTACCTCTGAAACTATAATACACTATACGTTAATTAATTAAAGAAAAATAAAACTATACCTCATGCTGTGCTCACCACAAGTGGAGCTACCGCCTGTTGCCATATAACACCATTACAGTCTCATTGGTGATATTCCCTGTGCTGTTCCTTCTGCTCCCATGACTCATATCTCCCGCTCCGCTTCTCCCATTTTGTCCATTCCCCGACCCATTCCCCTCTAGCAACCATCAGTTTGTTCTCTGTTACTCACAGGTCTGTCTGATTCTGCTCCACAAAGGACTCTTAACTCGGTTATCTCTAATACTTCTCATTTTGTAGAAAGGGGTAATTGAGAGCGTCATCCCTTGAACTGTTGAACTCACTTATCCGTGGCTAGTTCATAAAGCCCCTGAAATGGCCCCCCTCTTCTCTGTTCTCCCTCCGTCAGCAATCCTGCTGGAGCAGGTAACGCCCCGACGAAGTGCTCATTCCCCAGAAAGCGCCTGATTGCCGCTGTGCTCTCCTCTCCCCAGTCAAAATACCACTGATTAACACATATTAAAGACAATAGGGAGGTGCTTGAGGGGGGTTGTTTCAGGTTATCAGTTTAATGATTTATTCATTTTGAAGAGAAAGGAAAAGGAAGTCCATGAGTCATACTCAGCATGACACGGCTTTTTCTTTCTTTTCTTCTTTATATATGTGGATAAATGCAAAAAAGCAATTGGCTTCACAGCTTGGATCATTTATAGATCCCTTTCATATTTTAAAATTAATTTTTAATTATTTTCATTTCCATTAACAATTGAACAGTATCATAGGCTGTAATAGAAATAGGGACTCACTAGAAAAACTAATCCTAGCTATCATTTGGTTGATGTTTTGATATGTCATTTTGAATGAAAGCTATGGTTTCACTTGTGTGGTTTACATTTCTTCAAAAATAAAATAAATAAAAAACAATTTTTATACGTCAAGATGCTTATTTACTCAATTGTAAATACCACAGTGCCAACTAGACTGCCGGACATGGTCTTGCCTGTCTGGTGAAGGCAATAGAAAAGCAGTATTAAATTGCAGTCATTTATGCAGGAAGAAAATAAATCTGCCTACACTTCATCATCATCGCTTAGGGTACTCTGGGTTTTGTTTGAGAATTACCTGGCAGATGGTGGATGAAGAGAGCTCCACTCTCCAGTTTGTCTTGGGTCCTGGGGGATGCCAGAGCCAGAATCCCAAGACACCTGCTGGGGTGGGAGTGGGCCCCCCAGATCACCTGGGAAACCCCAGAACTACTTCCTCTCTCTTCCAATGCAGCACACCCAAAATACCCCTCTTAAAGAGTCGGTCCAATGATAACTACACCTTTAACGCACAGCTGTGTTTACATGTCTTTGTGTGTGTTTGTGTATTCAAAATGTTTTACAGGAACTTAACTAGGAATTATTGAGTAAAGCACAACAGTGTTTAATCCTTTCTTCCTTCAAATCACAAATTCCAAATAGTGACATTGTAAGCTCTTCAAATTCTGGCCAAAACAGATCTCTTGGGGTTTTCAAAATCCTCTTTCACTAATGGTGAAGGAAGGCTTTTTTTGAGAAGACTGTTGTAATTCTGTAGGCACAAGAAGATGGCAGCCCAGATTATGTGGTACAGAGAGAAAGAGACAGAGTCAAGAAAAGGTTTGTAGGTAGAAACTTTTGGGCTTGGAAATGAGCTATGAGAGAAATGCGAGAGAGAAGCAAGTGTCCATAATAATGACAGCATTTTTGGAGCATGCATCTGGGCATGTGGAAGTCCCATGTACTGGCATGAAGAAGAAAGGCAGAAAACAAGTTTTGGAGGGGAGGTCAAGGACTCAGATTTGGACCTAAGAAGTTTGACATGACTTTGTTGGGTCCCAGTGAGCAGGTCAAGTGATCAATGGGACATAAACGTGTGGAGCTCAGAAAAGATGGCAGGGCTTCCTTCTGAAGAAGATGTCTAGAAAGATAAGGGGAAATCAGGAGAGGGTCTTGTCATGGAAGCATAGAGAAGAGAATGCTTCCGTGAGCCCTGTGGGCTTTTGCATTGAGTGCTGTGAAGAGGACTGGGAGCACTGAAGACCATCTACAGGACTTAGAACATAGAGGTCCCTGGTGATCTCAGCAAACGGGGCTATGTGTCCTTGTGGAGGTGAAGGCAGATTGAGTTCGTTAGTGAATGACTCAATGCTGAAAGAGTAGAAAGAATAAGTGTAGACAATTTTTTGAAAATGCTCTTCTGGAAAAAGAAGCAGACGTAAGGCAGTGACCATAGGGCCTTAGGGCTTAAAAGAGTTTGGTTTTGCTTGTTTGTTAATTGAAATATAGTTGACATAGAACACTATATTAGTTTAAGGTGGACAACGAAATGATCTGATACATGTATATATTGCAAAATGATCACCACGATAAATCTCGTTAACCTCCATCACCACTCATAGTTACAAATTTATTTTCTCACGTTAAGAGCTTTTAAGATCTACCCTCTTAGCAACCTTCAAATATACAACACAGTATTGTTAACCATAGCCATTATGCCATACTTTACATCCCCAGGATTGATCTGTCTCAGTACCAGAAGTTTGTACCTTTTGAGCCCCTTCACCCATTTCGCCCACCCCACCCTCTGCCTTGGGCTACCACCAATCTGTTCTCTGTATCTATGAGTTCGTTTTTTTTTTTTTTTTTGATTCCACATATAAGTGCGATCCTACAGCATTTGTATTTCTCTGTCTGACTCATTTCACTTTGCATCATGCCTGCAAGGACCATGTTTTTGTTTTTAAGATGAGAAAATTCTGCATGCTTATGTGCTGATGGGAATGATTCAGTAAAAAGGAAGAATTTGACAATGCAGAAGAGAGATTGGGGAAAAGCACAGAAGCCAAAAGGAAGGATGAGATTCATATTGGGCACATTTGCAGAGCCACTGGCCTCCGTCAGGGAACCTGGGAAAGGGTCTGACCTGAGCTGGTTTGGTTGTGCTCAACTGAGCTTCTTTTTGCCAGGAAAGGGCAGGCTGTAAAGAAATTACACCAGGTCAAGGTAAGCCAGACTCCCCACGCCAACGCCCACTACCCTACCCCCACCCCACCTCACCTCCCAACACTCTTGCCCGCAAACACACAGCCTCACTACAAAGTTAGGATGAAAGATACAGATATTGGGGCGCCTGGGTGGCTCAGTCGTTGAGCATCTGCCTTCAGCTCAGGTCGTGATCCCAGGGTCCTGGGATCGAGCCCCGGATTGGGCTCCCTCCTCAGCGGGGAGCCTGTTTCTCCCTCTCCCACTCCCCTCGCTTGTGTTCCCTCTCTCGCTTTCTCTCTCTCTGTCAAATAAATATATATATATATATAAAGAAAGAAAGATACAGATATTTACTGAGTAAACAGTTATTAGCAAAGAAGGCACAACATAGTTCACGCGGCCAGTTCTGCGAGTTCATTCTCTGACCTTGTAGGATTGATAGGTTGCATTTTTGTCTCTGTTCCTTACTGCTGGCCCAGCAAGCTCAGGCTTGGACATATATGGTTTGTTCTGGCCAATGAAAGGTGAGTCGAAGCAATATGTGTTGCTTCCAAGTAGAGGTTTTAAGATCCTTTCCTTGGTTCCACCATCATTCTTTGCCATCTGCCTTGAGACCAGTCTATCCCAGAGAGGACTGCTTGTGGAAGGAAGAGCAGAACCTCAGTTGACCTACAGCCAATATACCACAAGCCTTGATCACCATAAGCCGCTGAAAGTCAAGAAATTGCTTGTAACCATAGCATGAGCTAGCTAAGGCTTACCAATGCATAGGAATTCCAACCTATATATTCCAATTCTACAAAGAATTCATTTGGGCAACTTTGCCAAGGCAACATTCTGTGCCTTTTCTTTGGGATGGCTGCACGTAGGAAGTCGCCAGCCCCATCTGTAAGAGCTGTAGGCTGAAGGCTCCCGTGGATACTTTTCCTGTGTTCACCGAAGGCAGGTAGATGTGCGTGGGGGTGATGTCCACACACATCAGACACCTTTAACATCCCCAGGCAGTAGCAACTTTCTAATATCCATCACCAGAATTAAGAATAAAGACCTGTTTCCTAACATCCAACATATTAATAAATGAAGGGTCAGTTCTGGACTAAGATAAGGACAATATCAAGATTTGTTGTGGGGGTGCCTGGGGGGCTCAGTAAGTTAAGCATCAGGTCTTGATTTCAGGGTTGTGAGTTCAAGCCCCACGTTGCGCTCCATGAAAAAGAAATAATTAAGATAGTAAATTTTATATTATGTATATTTTACCACTACTGAAAGAAAGAAGAAAGAAAGAAGAAAGAAAAAGAAAGAAAGAAAGAAAGAAAGAAAGAAAGAAAGAAAGAAAGAAAGAAAGGAAGGAAGGAAGGAAGGAAGGAAGGAAGGAAGGAAGGAAAGAAAGAAAGAAAGAAAGAAAGAAAGAAAGAAAGAAAGAAAGAAAGAAAGAAAGAAAGAAAGAAAGAAAGAAAGAAAGAGAAAGAAAGAAAAAGAAAGAAAGAAAGGAAAAAAGGAAGGAAGGAAAGAATAAAGAAAGGGAGAGATCTGTGGAGCTTCTCCAGAAAGCCTGGATAGTTTATACATGGTGGGGAAAATACCAAACAGCAGGAAATCACTAGGTGTAGGCCCTGTTCTGTCCACACAGATCACTTCTGCCTCCTGTTAGCTTCTGGTTCTGAGTTTACCCAGTTCAACACTAGGAGACCCACAAAGCTGATTCTATGCACCTGCAGACCAGCATTAAACACTGAATGTATGTTAAACTGTTCAGAGCACTAGCACTTTAAAAAAAAATTTTTTTTTTTGCAAATTTTTTTTCTTATCTTTCACATCAGGAAAGTTTGCCAAGCATAAAACAAAGAACAGAAAATTAAGAACTGATGTTGTTTTTTTTTTTTAAGATTTTATTTATTTATTCATGAGAGACAGGGCGAGAGAGAGGCAGAGGGAGAAGCAGGCTCCCAAGGAGCAGGGAGCCCGATGCAGGACTCGATCCCAGGACCCTGGGATCATGACCTGAGCCGAAGGCAGATGCTTAACCATCTGAGCCACCCAGGCGCCCAAGAACTGATGTTGTTAACAAGCCACTTCTGTTTTCATTCATAAGAGAGCTCTCAATTTCCTTATGGAAGAAAGGTCTTGATTTCGATGATAAACCCAGGACAAGGAAAGGATGGCATTAATTGAAGTCCCTTTGGCCTTTGGGTGCCCAAGTTAGCTCCAGCGAAGTTTGGCAAGGTATAGGGACATCTCTCGGAGAACTCGGATTAGAGCCACACTGGGGAGCGCCCTGGGGAAGCGGATCAAATGAATTAAGAACTTGCCCTGGAGGTCACAGGGCAGCCTGTCAAAACACTGCAGGCAGCTGCAGCAAAATGCCTCCCAGACCTAGAATGGAGAGAAGACGCTCTCCCTGCACCCCTCGCTGAGGGCTAGGCCTGCCTAACTTCTGGATGCATCACTGCGCATGAGTTTGTGGCCGCGGTTTCCATGCAGAGACACACCGAATTCTTCATACCCCCCTTCCCCAGAAGAGCAGGACTGAGGTCAAGAGAAGGCTTGCCGTGTCTACATAACCGGCCTCTTGAGTTTTGAGTGAGCCCGTGACTGATAGAGGGAAGATTATGAAGAGTCTGAATGAGTCTCCTCTGCCCCCCACCCCCGCCCTGCCCTCCATCAGCTCAACCCTTCTATTCCTGTCTGCCCTTGTATCTGCCCTTGGACTTTGCCCTCAGATCCATTCAAGTCTCCCAGAGTTCTGTCTCAGAGTTGAAATATTTCTTTCTTTCTTTCCTTTCTTTTTTTTTTTTTTACAGATTTTATTTTTAAGTACTCTCTATGCCCAACATGGGGCTTGAACGCACAACCGCGAGATCAAGAGTCACACATGCTCCACCAACTGAGCCAGCCGGGAGCCCCAGAGCTGAAATCTTTCTTAAGTCAACTTGCATGTTGTTTAAAGCATATTCCTTGATGTTCAGGTAGCTTTGCTTTACTCAGAAGGGCAAGGAGGTGGGATGAGGTTGGAAATGTCATAATGGTCTGAGGTATTGATCTGTTACGTCTCTCGACTTTTTAAAAGATATTTTATTTATTTGAGAGAGAGAGCATAAGTGGGGTAAAGGGCAGAGGGAGAAGCAGACTCCCCGCTGAGCAGGGAGCCCGATGCAGGACTGGAGCCCAGGACCCTGGGATCATGACCTGAACACCCAGGTGCCTGACTTTTATTTATTTATTTTTTAAGATATTTTTTTCTTTATTTCAGAAAGAGAGCATGAGCGGGGTGAGGGGCAGAGGGAGAAGCAGACTCCTGGCCGAGAAACAGCCCGATGTGGGGCTTGATCCTGCCACTCCGGATTCATGACCTGAGCTGAAGGCAGATGTTCAACCAACTGAGCCACCCAGGTGCCCCACATCTCTCTATTTTTAAAGTACAGTATGTATCATACATCAAAGGCAAACATGGTAGTGTTTTCACTGGATCCAGGGCCCCTACAATTGTGACAAGTAGGACAAGTTGCTTTTGGTGGCCCACGACCTCCTTTTGGTAGCATCCTCCCACCACTGAGGGTTTGCTATGTTCATACTTCTCTTCAAAATTATTTTTAATTTCTAGGGGCGCCTGGCTGGCTCGGTTGGTAGAGCATGCGGCTCTTGATCTCGGGGTCATGAGTTTGAGCTCCATGTTGGGTGTAGAGATTGCTTAAATAAACTTCATAAAAAATCTTTAGAAAATTATTTTTAGGGGCACCTGGGCGGCTCAGTCAGTTAAGTGGCTGCCTCCAGCTCAGGTCATGACCCCAGGGTCCTGGGATCGAGCCCCGCATCGGGCTCCCTGCCCCGCGGGAAGCCTGCTTCTCCCTCTCCCGCTCCCCCTGCTTGTGTTCCCTCTCTCGCTGTGTCTCTCTCTGTCAAATAAGTAAATAAAATCTTAAAAAAAAAAAAAGAATATAGTGCTGAATATATTCATTCAGCTCCAGGATGACTGGGTATTAGATGATATTAAGGTGATTATCAAATGTGATAATAGAACTGTGACTATCCTTTTAAAAGTCTTTATCTCTTAAAAATGCATACTGGATTGTCTGTGGGTGAAATTATATGTATCCAGCAGTTGTGTTAAATGCTGGAGGCACCCCCAGCAAAAGTGGAGAGTTTAATGAAACAAGATAGACAAAATGTTAGTAATGGCTAAAACTTGTCTCATGGAGGTTCATTGTAATATTCTCTCTACTTTGGGGTATGTTTGAAATTTTCTAAAATGAAAAGTTTAAACACTTACCATGATAGAATATGAAAACTGTTTGTTGGACAGAAAAGAATAAGTTGAATAAATTCCTTAAGCTTTCAGATTGTAATCGTGTCTGCGCCCACATTTCTAAAATGGTGGACAATTTTATTATCTGTGTTCCTTCCCGGACCCTGCATTTTCACTTTGGATCTATTTTATATTTCTTATCAAAGTACATTTGTAAGCATATTCAGGGAATGGGAAGCCCTTTCTGAATGATAAAGTTTCAAAGCCCTTGTGCTATTCAAGGGGAAGATAGAAATATGTAATGGAAGTGGTGGTAATGAGCATCCTTATCTAGTTCTTGATTTTGAAGAGATATGTTTCTAATTTCTAACCAGTATACAATTTTTAAAAAATATTTTATTTACTTGTTTGTCAGAGAGAGAGAGAGAGAGAGAGCACAAGCGGGGGAGTGGCAGGCAGAGGGAGAAGCAGGCTCCCCCCGACCCCCCGGCAAGGAGCCCGATGTGGTACTCGATCCCAGGACCCTGGGATCATGACCTGAGCCAAAGGCAGACGCTTAACCGACTGAGCCTCCCAGGGGCCCCAGTATACAAATTTAATATAGGTTTCTTGTGGGTTCTCTTTAATAGGTTAAGAGATTTCCCTTCTAATTGCAATTTACCTTTTTGCATGGGTAGGGAGACTTAATTGTGCATTGGTATTGAATGTTATCAAATGATTTTATAATCTATTGATATAATTATGTAGATTTTCTCCTTATATTTGTTATTATTTCTGGTATTAAACCATCTTTGGATTGTTAAAGTAAACTTATACTATTAAAATATATTGTTGGTTCTCATTTGCATTAAAGTTTTTATAGTATTCTGATTTTTTACACATCATTTTTCAAATCTCAAATTTAAAGATTTTATTTATTTATTTGACAGAGACACAGCAAGAGAGGGAACACAGCAGGGGGAGTGGGAGAGGGAGAAGCAGACTTCCCGCTGAGCAGGGAGCCCGATGCGGGGCTCAATCCCAGGACCCTGGGATCATGACCCGAGCTGAAGGCAGATGCTTAACGACTGAGCCACCCAGGGGCCTCTCAAATCTTAAATTTAAAATTTTTTGACTACTTTCTCTTTGTTTCTTTCCTTGATTAATCTTGCCAGACCTTTATCAATGCTATTATCCTTTTCAAAGAGCCAGCTTTGGTTTCTCGATGTATGTCTTGGGGGCTATTGCTTTGCAATGTATTTTTAATTTTATTGCATCACGGTTAACATAAGTTTTCTATATGCTATTCTTTTTTTTTTTTTAGATTTTATTTATTTGAGAGAGTGGGAGTGAGAGAGAGAGAGAGAGAGAGCATGAGCAGGGGGGAGGGGCAGAGGCAGAGGGAGGAGCAGACCCCTCCAGCTGAGCAGGGAGCCTGATGCAGGGCTGATCCCAGCACCCTGGGATCATGACCTGAGCCGAAGGCAGACGCTTAACGACTGAGCCACCAGGCTGCCCCTGTCAAAATTATTTTTGCTAAGTCATCCTTACCTTTGGATTTTCAAAGAGAAACAAAGTAGATTTTGCTGAAGTGGACTCATTCCTGGAATTTCTCTGTTTGACTGTGTAGCAGCCAAAGTCAAGATGTAGAGGAAGGTTAGCCGCTCCCCCAACCTTCTACTAAATTTTTTTTAAAGATTTTATTTATTTATCTGACAGAGAGAGACACAGCGAGAGAGGGAACACAAGCAGAGGGACTGTGAGAGGGAGAAGCAGGCTTCCCACGGAGCAGGGAGCCCGATGCGGGGCTCGATCCCAGGACTCTGGGATCATGACCTGAGCCGAAGGCAGACGCTTAACGACTGAGCCACCCAGGCTGCCCCTATCAAAATTATTTTTGCTAAGTCATCCTTACATTTGTATTTTCAAAGAGAAACAAAGTAGATTTTGCTGAAGTGGACTCATTCCTGGAATTTCTCTGTTTGATTGTGTAGCAGCCAAAGTCAAGATGTAGAGGAAGGTTAGCCGCTCCCCCAACCTTCTACTAAATTTTAATGACTCTTGATTTCAGATGGAATTCTGCCACAAGTAAAGTCACTTATTAGGCAAATATTTATGAGCAAACAAGCATAAAAACAGTTCACCTAACTTGTTCTTTTTTTTTTAAGATTTTATTTATTTATTTGATAGAGACACAGCGAGAGAGAGAGAGAACACAAGCAGGGGGAGAGGGAGAGGGAGAAGCAGGCTTCCCGCTGAGTAGGGAGCCTGATGTGGGGCTTGATCCCAGGACTCTGGGATCATGACCTGAGCCGAAGGCAGACGCTTAACAACTGAGCCACCCAGGTGCCCACCTACCTTGTTCTGTAAGCTCCGCGAAGCTCAGCTCTCGGTCCTTGTACCGTACTCTGACTACCCCTCGACTGAAAGGTTGAATTGAGACAGATGCAGCAATTTAAAGGCACGAATTAGTTAACCCACTGACAATCAAAATTCTCTGAAATCATGGCTGGACACAGGACCACTTGAGAACCATGCCTCAGGATCCATTCTGAAAGAAGAGAGGGAAAATTCTTTCAAAGTCTTATATACAACCTGCTCATGTAAGGCTTATATGATGCTAAATTATTTTAGTCTACCCACATATCTCGAATACCTCTGATTCGCCAATGAGGGTCCATTTCTAGCATCCAGAGTGCCAATTATAAGATTTTCATTTTGCCAATGAAAACCCATTAGTTCACACTGGATTTGTTGTTTACAGGAGCCGTTAGAACTGGGTTTCTAAACTACAGTAGGACTGTGTATCATCGCTCATCATTTGGGTCTTGAGACTTTTTGTCTCTATGGAGATTCCATCCTCTCCCAGTCCTGATCTGTTGTGGGTTGAGTTGTGATTCCCATTGTGAAGTTCAAACACCAATACCGCCACCTATGAATGAGACCTCTATTTGGAAATAGGGGTCTTGGGGCGCCTGGGTGGCTCAGATGGTTAAGCGTCTGCCTTCGGCTCAGGTCATGATCCCAGGGTCCTGGGATCGAGCCCCACATCGGGCCCCTGGCTCAGTGGGGAACCTGCTTCTCCCTCTCCCTCTGCCTCTCTCCCTACTCATGCTCTCTCTCTCTCTCTCTCTCTCTCTCTGTGTGTGTCTCAAATGAATAAATAAAATCTTAAAAAAGAAAAGGAAATAGGGGTCTTTGCAGATGTCATCAAGTTAAGACGAGGTCACACTTAAGTAGGGTGGGCCCTAAATTCAATGACTGGTAGCCTTATAAGGAGAGACTCTATCCTGCTTATTATATTCATTTCATAGCGCTCCCCATTATCCGAAGTTACTGTTCGTTTGCTTGTTTCTATCTGTCTCTGTCTCCGTCTACTAGGCTAGAAACTTCATATGGACAAGGATCCTTTTATCCCTTTTATTTCTGTATCCTCAGTATCTTTGAGAGTGTTTGGTACATGGTGCTCAATAAATATTTCTGAAATGAATGAATGAATATGGCTATTTTAGCTTCCTAGGGCTCCTATAGGAAAGTACCACAACCTGGGTGGCATGTACCAACTATTCATATATAAAATTTGTTTTCTCATAGTTCTGAAGGTTAGACACAGCAGCAGTTCTTAGCACAGTGGGTTGGGGTCGGGGGAGGTAGTAATATAGATGAAGGTGCTCCTTCCAGGGAGAAGCAAAACCACCAGGTGAAAAAAAAAAAAAGGTCTGGGTGATGGCAGGGTGAAGCTGGAAGAAAGTATATAGGACCTGGGCCAATTAGACCTAATGTAGTGAAACTGACAGAGAATTTGCAACCCAGGGCTAAGCCAACAGAACTGGGTCAAGTGTTGCTCAGCTGAGGACATAACTGAATTTTTAATAGACTATTCCTTTTTTTTAATAGACTATTATTTAAGTCCAGTTGCAACCCAGTGATGGAGTATATTGTAAGACCAGGGCATCCAAAGGGCATTATCAATTCATTGCATTACTTCATTTGCCATCAATGAGTTTCTTGATCAGAATCAACTTTGGAATGTAATACATGACTTTGAATAAGGTATTCAGTAAGTCTCATAGATGGTGGGGCTGGCAGAAGTATGGTGCAGAGGGAAATCAAATCCAAATCCAGAACATGTATGGCCGAATTGTTGCTCCAGCTATGAAAGAAAGGTCCAAGGTATCAATATGCCATGAGGTGGCTGGGGTGGCTTTGCATACCCATGGTATGATACCACTTTGAGGTCTCAAGGCTGGTTGCTGCCACTGTGGGCAAGCTGGACATTCAATAGTCGCAGCAGCGAACCCAGCATGGTGAGAGGAAATCTGCGCTACTGAGTCCAGACATACCTTCCATCTCTAGCACCTTTGCCACTTTGTTCATGAACTCACTGAGCAAGTCTTGAAGGGGCTGAGCAGAGATCTGTCATGGAGTGGGGATACCCCAGTAGCAAACATCCTCCCAGTGAAGGACTTCCAGTGGAACGTTCACATGGGACAAAAATATCATCTCACTGAGAAACTACACCAAAGTTCCATCCATCCATATATCTCTTCCCTATTACTTGTTCTTCCAACCATTAAATCCTACTATCTAGCTAAAATTATTTTAGCCATGATAGATAGATAGACAAGATAAATAGGTTAAATAGAAAAAGGAAGGAAGAAGCACAGAAGGAAGGAAGGGAGGAAAGGAGGGAGGGAGGGATTGGGGGAGGGATGAAGGGAAATGACAAAGACTTTCATCTTTTATCTCAGGCCATTTTCTCAGGCCATGCCTTCCAGACGAAGTGGGTAATGACATGTATGTACCACTCAAATTTTTGCCCACAAGGAGGATTTCCCATCAACTCATTTGGTTCTATCCTTAAGTGTGGCTGTTATTATATCCAAGTGGTTGACTTCTCCCTAATATAAGCATTCTGTGCAAAGCTGCTTCTTCCTGCCCTGCAGGTCCAATCAGCATGATGTTATCAATGTCGTGAACCAGACAGATCATCTGTGTAACAATGAAATGCTAAATCCCTGCTAATAAATTTTGTCATAATGCCAGAAACTTATGTCATCCTATATTGGCATTATGAAGGCATACTATGTTCTTGTCAGATAAAAGCCAACTGCCTTTTGTGTTCTCTGTTTATTGGGATAGAGGAGTGAAATTGCCAGCTCAGTAGCTCCATATCCAGGATCAGATGCTATGCTGATTTTCTCTAGGAAAAAAATTTTATCTAGAATAGCAGCTATATTTACAGTTACCATCTGATTATAGGTGATTGACCTTATAATAATCCACTATTTTTATTCTAGATCCATCTGACTTCTATCTTGGCTAAACTGGGGGTGTGATAAGATTTGCCACTTACAGAAGTTATTTCTTAATGTTTGTTCTCTCATTCCATGATAACAGAACTTTTAGGTTTATTTATTTATTTATTTGTAATCTCTCCACCCAACGTGGGGCTGGAACTCACAACCCCAAGATCAAGAGTCGCATGCCCACCTCCTGAGCCAACCAGGCGCCCCTCCTCCCTTTTCGATTGCTGCTGGCTGGAATCAGCATGTAACCTCTGGCTCTCCTGCAGTTGCAAAGTCATGGGAGTGGATGAGATCACCTTGGGGGTCAGTACCGATGAGAGAAAGAAAAGTTCATGGGTAGGAAGATAAATAGAAATCAGAAGAGGTGACTAAAGTAGGAGGAAAACCAAAAGAGAGTTACGCCCTAAAGAGCAAGAGAAAAAAAAAGTGATCTAAATATAGATGTTCCACAATATTATGTGATGCTGATAGGTTGAGCAGAACCTAGAATGAGAAATGACTATTGAATTTTGCAACATGAAGGTCATCGGTAACTTGTGGGCTTATCAAATGTCTTCTTGTGATTAAATCCAGGTTATACATTTTTGGTGAGAATGCTATAGAAAGGTGTTCTGTTCTTCTCATCTATTGTATATACAATACAGTCAGGGTTCTCCAGAGAAGCAGAGCCAATAGGATATATACACATATATAAAAGGACGTTTATTATGAGGAATTGTCTTACATGATTATGGAGGCTGGGAAGTCCCACCGTCTGCCTTCTGCAAGCTGGAGACCCAGGAAAGGGTGTAATTCTGTCCAAGTCTGAAGGCCTGAGAACCAGGGAGCCAATCCTGTCTTTTGTTCTATTCAGGCATTTAAAGGATTGGGTGATGCCCACCCACACTGGGGAGGGCAACCTACTTTCCTGAGGCCATCCATTCAGACACTAATCTCAGCTCTCAACAAGGTGTCAACTGGGCACCCCTAGGGCCAGTCAAGTTGAAATCCTTTTTTTTTTTTTAAGATTTTATTTGTTTATTTGAGAGAGAGAGAGAGAGAAAGCATGAGACGGGGGCGGGGCGGGGGGAGTCAGAGGCAGAAGGAGACTCCCTGCTGAGCAAAGAGCCCGATGCAGGACTCCATCCGGAGACCCCAGGATCATGACCTGAGCTCAAGGCAGACGCTTAACTGACTGAGCCACCCAGGCGTCCCTCAAGTTGAAATCCTATTGGGAGATATAGATAGTTTTAGTATGATCTAGATGTTTCAATACTGATGATACCAACTTGATCACAGCTCTGCCCACTGTAAATTTACTATTTTCCCATTGAACTTAGTAAGGGTCTTTGAGGCTGTGTGAAAATCCTATTTCTGATCATATTTGTACCTACTAGTTTTAGCACTTATTTTTGCCTGCAACTCTTATTACTGTGATTTGCCACACGGTGATTTTCTAATTTCTGCCATCCTTCCCAGTACTAATGGGGATTTACTTTATTTTTTTTAAAGATTTTTATTTATTTATTCATGAGAGACAGAGAGAGTGAGAGAGGCAGAGGGAGAAGCAGGCTCCCAAGGAGCAGGGAGCCCGATGCGGGACTCGATCCCAGGACTCTGGGATGATGACCTGAGCCGAAGGCAGACGCTTAACCATCTGAGCCACCCAGGTGCCCGGGAATTTACTTTAAAGAAGATGGCTGGGTTTCTGGTGGTGATGCTTCACGGTCACTTTAGTCCAGAAGAGAAATCGGAGGTCGATGAAAAGGCACTGGCCTCCTGACCCTGCAGAGAATTGGTTTTCAGTTTTTCATATTGTTCTCTACATTTTGATATGATTGCACTGCCATGAATTTAATGATATCACTTCCATAGTTGAATAGCCCGCAAGCAACAGACTACTGAATGAGAGTAGGGGAGAAATGCAATGAACATTTTGCATTCAATTTCCCCTGCTTGTCAGAAGCGAAGAAAGGACACACTTCTCAAGCTCAGCATGAATGAGACGATGACCTTTCTGAACTCTGATAGCTGTAGATAACCTAACAAAGCCTTTTCACTGGACTTGGCTAGAGGCTCGGGAGGTACCTTTGACTCAAGAACAAAACTTTGATTTGAAAGGGATTTTGGTTTCTATTTTTTCCTTCATAGGAGTAGAAAACACAACCTTTCCTCTCTTGCAGAAAACTGCACTATAGAAATAAGGGCAGGATCTTTTAGTGGATGAATTCCAAGTGTTTTAGGGTTGGGAACTCATGATCCCTCATAATACTTCCTTGCAGGCAGGCAAAAGAGAGAGGATCATTAGTCTTTGTGTAAAAACCAAGGGGAAGGAGGGCACTCGTAATAAAAAAGAACAAGCTGGCCTCTGCAGAAAGGTGGGTTGGTGGCTAGACAGGAGACAACTACAGCCCTCAGTGGTAAGGTGTGCAGGTGACCTCTGCAACTCCATTCCAGAACCTTCTCTCCATTGCCGCCACTTCTCAGGCTCTGCTCTCCAAATCTCTAGCCTTCCCTCATTGAAAAACAAGCCCGGAAATACCCTGCCTTACTGATCTTCAGTCAGTTCCTCCAGGAGACTTTGGCCCTATGTGAGCATGACATCACCAAACTACAAAGGAGCGCAAAGCAACTCTGTATTCCACATGTTTTCTCTCCACCATCTGACCATGAGTATTTCCCAACGCAAACAAGACCAGATTCTTTTTCCAGAGCATGTTGGAATGTTGAAGGAGGGAGGCAGAGAGAGAAGTTGAGGACTGGACCCTTGGGATATGTCCATCCACCCAGACACTCTGAGTTGGTACCCTTATCTCTCAAATCTCACCTGCCTATCCCAGCTCCACGTCTACCACCCAAGTCCCAGCGATGAATATTTTTCTCCTGGACCTCAGTAACAGTGTTCACAGGAGCCCTGCATTCACTCCCTGTGGTTCTTAACTGGCGGCGATTTGGCCTGCCAGGGACATCTGGCAAAGTCTGGACACATGTTTAGAGTTGTTATCTTGGGGGTGGGATGCTACCGGCACCCAGTGAGGAGGTCAAATATGCAGCTAAACATTCGGCAATGTACAGGACAAGACCCCCACCAGAAAGAAGTATTTAGTCCAAAATGCCAACAGTGCCAAGGTTTAGAAACCCTGCTTCTAGTTCCCTTGCAGGATCTCACATACATAACCTTGTTCTTTTTTTCTTTCTTTCTTTTTTTAAGTCAACTCTACCCACAACATGGGGCTTGAACTCATGATCCCAAGATCAAGAGTCACATGCTCTACTGACTGAGCCAGCCAGGTACCCCAACTATGTTCTTTCTTAAGAAGAGCAGATCAGATCATGCTTAAAAGCTCTCAGTGGTTTCCCATTATTCTTAATATGAAGATTAAAAAAGAAAATCCTTAGCTGCTTGAACTGCTGATCTGGCACCCACTCTCCCTCTTGTCTCTTGTGCAGTAACCAAACTGACTTTATCCCTTTTTTTTCTAGAAAGCATAATACTTCCTCCTACCTCACAGGGTCTTGCACATGTTCTTCCCTCTTATAAACCATGTCCCTTCCTCTTATGAGCCTCTCCCCCTTTTACCTGCTTACTACCTCCTTCTAATCCTTTAGAAGACCTCAGCTCAATCCCTCCCTGAGCACCATGCTGTGAAGTAGCCTGAGATGAAAGTCCATGTGGAGAGAGGAACCCAGCTATCCAGCTTTTCCAACCATCCCTGCCAGCTCAGGCTACAATGCAAGGGAGGCCATCTTGGACACCCAGCACCAGCTGAGCTCCCAGCTGTCTGCAGGCATATGGGTGAGCCCAAGTGAGGCCAGCAACAAAACTGCCTAACCAACCATCACAATTGTACTAAACAAACAAGTAACTATTATTTTATTTATTATTTTTTTTGAGAGAGAGAGAGCCCTTGTGTGCATGCAAGCAGGGAAAGAGTCAGATGGAGAGGGAGAGAGAATCTCAAGGAGGCTCTGGCTAAGCATGGAATCTGATGTGGGGAAAGAAAAGAAAAGAAAAGAAAAGAAAAGAAAAAAAGAAAGAAAGAAAGAAAGAAAGAAAGAAAGAAAGAGGAAGGAAGGAAGGAAGAAAAAGGAAGGAAGGAAGGAAGGAAGGAAGGAGAAGAAAGAAAGAAAGAAAGAAAGAAAGAAAGAAAGAAAGAAAGAAAGAAAGAAAGAAAGAAAAAGGAAGGAAGGAAGGAAGAAAAAGAAAGGAAGGAAGGAAGAAAGGAAGGAAGAAAGAAAGGAAGAAAGAAAAAAAGAAAAAAAAGGAAGGAAGGAAGAAAGAAAGAAAGAAAAAGAAAGAAAAAGGAAAGAAAGAAAGGAAAGAAGAAAGGAAAGGAAAGAAAGAAGAAAGAAAGAAAGAGAGAGAGAAAGAAAGAAAGAAAGAACCATGACCTGAGTTGAAATCACGACCCTGAGATCATGACCTGAGTTGAAATCAAGAGTTGAATACTAGGGCGGCCTGGGTGGCTCAGATGGTTAAGTGTCTGCCTTTAGCTGAGGTCATGATCTCAGGGTGCTGGGATGGAGCCACACGTGGGCTCCAGCTCAGCGGGGAGTCTGCTTCTCCCTTCCCCGTGCCACTCCTCCTGCTTGTGCTCTCTCCATCTCTCTCTCTCTCTCTCTCAAATGAATAAATAAAATCTTAAAAAAAAAAAAAAGAGTTGGATGCTTAACTGACTGAGTCACCCAGGCACCCCTAAGTAACTATTAATTTAAACTACTGATGGGGGGCGCCTGGGTGGCTCAGTTGTTAAGCTTCTGCCTTCGGCTCAGGTCATGATCCCAGGGTCCTGGGATTGAGCCCCACATTGGGCTCCCTGCTCCGCGGGGAAGCCTGCTTCTCCCTCTCCCACTCCCCCTGCTTGTGTTCCCTCTTTCACTGTGTCTCTCTCTGTCAAATAAATAAATAAAATCTTTAAAAAAAAAAAATAAATAAAATAAACTACTGATGGCTGGGCGCCCGGGTGGCTCAGATGGTTAAGCGTCTGCCTTCGGCTCAGGTCATGATCCCAGGGTCCTGGGATCGAGTTCCGCATCGGGCTCCTTGCTCAGCAGGGAGTCTGCTTCTCCCTCTCCCTCTGCCTCTCCCCCTGCTTCTTCTCTCTCTGTCTCTCCCGCAAATGAATAAATAAAAATCTTTAATAAAAAAAAAATTTTAACTACTGATGTCTAGCAGTGGTTTGTTATGTAGTAATAGACAACTGATTCATTCTTACTGGAATTCTTGAGTTGTGCACTAAGGAGAGTTCCCTGATACTGTGTGGAATTTTCCCTTCACTTCCCTGCTCTGTCACCCCTCATGGAACTGTTGGTCAAGACTGGAGTTTCTGAGTCACAGTCTACTTGAAAGATTGATGCTCTCTTCCCAGCAGGTCAGTGAGTAGAGGGGGGAGACAATTTTCCCGTCCCATTTCACCATCTTGTCCTTTCAGCCTCCCTAAAACTGCAACACTACACTGGGCAGGGACCTTCTAATTTAGTTAACTCAAGAGTTGGAATAAATTAAAAAATGTATTTCAGTGCAGGAGAGAAATGGCTAAAGTTTTTGACAACTTGTCTTTTCCCAGAGTATAAAATGAAATCCCTTAATTCGGCCCTTCACCAGGCACTCAGTGGGCACTCCCCGTGCCAACATTGTTCCCCTTACCTTTGATTTTTTATTGAGGTCCCATCTTCAACTCTCTTCATGTGACTCTCTACCCATCACCCTAATAGAGACACCTCATCATCACCTAAATCAATTTCTACTCCCTTAGGTAGCTAGTCGTGCAAGACTCAAGTCTAAACCACTCGGTCTAGGGTGGTGGGAACTTCTTCAGGCCACAGGTCTGTAGCAGAGGGGTGTCTGAAAGAGAAAATGCTCTGATGTTGGTGGCTTCGGGGTCTAACGTGAGTATGGGTCTCCAGGACGATGGATTTCCTTCAAGAATGCCACCTCTGAGAGGTTTGTGAGTTTCTGTTTCTTTAAGTCTTTGACCTGACAGAACAAGTAGGTCTATAAAACTCACCTGGCTTCTATCAGGAGGTGAGGCATAAGTTTCCAATGGTAGATAGCACTCCTCAAGGAAATGATGCAGACCATACTCATATTTAAGAAACAAATAATTTCCTTAACTGATCTAGTGTTTCTCCCTTACATCTAGGTCTCTAAGAAATGTCACACCCCGTTGTTGGGCAGAAGAGGGTCTTATTTCTTCCTGTTCCATCACAGCATGGCCCTACTAGAAAATTAAGGGGACTACTTCACCTTTAATTACTGTTTCCTTTGTTATCCCTCAAGGCAATCCTCATAAAGGGAAAGAGACCCATTCTTTCCATTATACCGGAAGGCCTCTTATAGGGAAAGTATACATATTATATTTTGCGTTTGTTTTTATTTTTTGTTTTGTGATGTTTCCTGAAATGAGTGGTAACCCATAGTGTCCTCCCTTTGAGGAAGAAGACTGGATATTAGTTAAATTGGGGGGAAAGGGCCTAGACATTAGGGTGCGTAGAGAACCAGGTGGGCTTCTAGGTGATAGGCTAAGATGGAAACGGTGGAAACAGTGTCGCCATGTGTATAACGTGGAGGATGAAGAACAGAGATTATAGATCTAACCTAATGATGAATCAGATGATCTAGATTGAAGAAGAGCTCGTTTATCTTCCTTTTGTCGTCCCTTAAACTTTAGCAAAGTCTTGTTTCAGCTTTCCAGGGCAGGTGTTTTTTTAAAGTTTATTTTGTGTGGGGGTTACCTGGGTGGCTCAGTCGGGTAAGCGCTGGACTCTTCATTTCCGCTCAGGTCATGATTTCAGGTTTGTGAGCTCGAGCCCCATGCCAGGTTCTGGGCCAGGCATGGAGCCTGCTTAAGATTCTCTCTCTCCCTCTCCCTCTACTCCCCCCCTCCACCTCTCTCCCTCTCTAAAAATAAAATAAAATAAAATTTATTTTGTTTTCTTAAATCAAGTCTGCTATGGGATTTCAAAGAAAGGATGTATCTGGGTCCCCATGCACTCCCCAGGTGGACAATTCATGCTTCATCTTCTCTCTTGCTGTCTTACCCTAGCTCACAGATCCCTATAAGCCTACTGCCTCCCCTTCCCTGATTGTTCCAGACCCCAGGTTGGAAATGACTTACTCATAACACCTGCTGATGGCACGGGAATGTCCTCTGCAGAGCTAGCAGCTCACCCAGCTCCTATCAGGAGGCAAGGCTGGAGCCATATTTGAAGGGGTTCCATGGTGCCCACCCCCTCACCCTGCCCTCTCTGTAGAGCTTTGGAGGTGGTCACAGCTGGTGACAGGGATTTTCGACTCTCTGCCTCGAGCTCCCAAGCCTATGCTCCCCTCTAGCCTGGGTTTTAATCTTTCTCCCATGGAGGAGAACTTGGTGGAACTTGTTGATGCCAGCACCAGCACCCTTCAAACTAAAAACTCAGGAGTCCCATTCTCTCGTTCCTGTTTGCACTTTGTGTGGCTTCCTATTTCTTCCATGCCGAAGAGGAAGGGCAACGTGAAACCAAAGGCCCGACGGGAACACAAAAATGACATCAGGCTATTACGTGAAGGCGCCTTGCCTTCCAGTAATACGGAAGATTCCAACACTAGCCATTCCCATTGGTGCTCATGAAGACAAGAGGGATCACACAGATGAGCATGTGACACACAAGATCAGACAACAGGCCCTGAAGACCTCAGATGCTGTTCAAGGACGCAGAAGTTCCCATCAGAAACTGTTGAAGGGGAAGAGGAACCCTCTAATAGAACAACAGACACATAATAGGGAAGAGTTCAGAAGCTGCCAAACAGGGTTTAGCCCACAAAGGGCTTTCATGTCCACCTTGGCCCTGTGTGAACTTGCAGGCACAATATGGATTCAGGCGGGCGCCTGGGTGGCTCAGTTGGTTAAGCGACTGCCTTCGGCTCAGGTCATGATCCTGGAGTCCCAGGATCGAGTCCCACATCGGGCTCCCTGCTCAGCGGGGAGTCTGCTTCTCCCTCTGACCCTCCCCCCTCTCATGCTCTCTCTCTCTCTCTCTCTCTCTCTCTCTCAAATAAATAAATAAAGTCTTAAAAACAAAAAAACAAAAAAACAATATGGATTCAGCCAGTTGCGTCCCACCAGGCTGGCAGCTGAGGAACCAAACAAAAACAGAGGCTGCCTGGTAAGTTTGTTTATTCTGGAGTTTTCCTACTCCACCTACCAGCACAAGTGGCAAAGCTCTGAAATTGCCCATGGAAACCTCAATCAGCTTTACAAACGCTGGCCCTGGGCCTGATTTCTGGAGCTCCAGTAAACAAAGGTTTTCTGTATCAGATAAAGTTCCCAGATTCCTGTGCTAATAAGTACTATCAATCTTCAGAAAGAGACTGATAACTACAGAGACCAAAATTTTTATTTAATATATTCTAAACAAAATAAGACGGCTTAGTAGTAAGCGGAAAACATTAATAGCCAGTATTTTAATTTTTGGAGAGTTTTTAAAAGCTCCATTGAAATAATGATTAAAGATCGATTAAAGCTCTTGGGGCGCCTGGGTGGGTCTGTCAGTTGAGCGTCTGACTCTTGGTTTTTGGCTCAGGTCATGATCTCAGGGTTGTGGGATCAAGTCCTGCACCCGGCTCTGGGCTCAGTGAGTCTGCTGGAGATTATCTCCCTCTCCCTCTGCTCCTCCCCCTACTCTCTCTCTCTCTCTAAAATAAATAAATAAAATTGTTAAAGATAGACTAAAGCTTTCTACCCTATACAGCCCATGAACCAGCAGCAGTAACATCACCTGGGAGAGGGTAAGAAATGCAGATTCTCAGGCACCAACCCAGACCTACGCCATCAGAATGAACATTTGGACAAGATTCCCAGATGATTTGTGTAAACATTAAAACTAGGCAAGGCACTGATCTATGCAGCTTTACAATTACTATAAATAAAAAAGTACCTATTTATTCGTGACAACAGATTGGAGTCTTTGAAACGGTGTAATTCATATGTCAAGATACTATTTCTTTCAAAGAAGATGTAGGTTGCTTATAACTATTACAAAATTATTCTCCTAAAACCTTGCATAACTTAGATTTTCAAGATAAACATTTACTTTTAGTGTGGAATCATTCCTATGCTGGGAAAATTAGCAAAAGCAAGTTGAAGAAGACGTTAGGCTTACCCTGTGTGAGAGCCGGGTAAGGTCAAACAAAGCAAATGCCTCATGGTCATATTTACATGCCGTTGCCCACAAGAGGACATAGCTGTCACCACACGTTAAAAAGGCAAGGCTGAGCATAGTCCACAGACACCAGGTAAGTTCACTGTCTTCATGCTCGTGGGCGACGCTGGCATTCTGTGCAGTGGTCTCGATGCCCTGGCATGGCCCAGTTAAACTGTAAATCCGTGAATGTCTTCCATGGAAGGGACAGTCAGTGGATGATACAGAGGGTATCATCGCAGCCTTGTTTAGACAGTACGTGGAAACCTGTTTTAGCTGAAATCTGGTTTGGAAATTACTCTGCTGAATGGACTGGATTTTGAACCCAATTCGAATCGCCACGGTGGAAGGAAGAGGGGTCTGTGGAACCCATGACCCTGTTCCTACAACACAGGCAGGCATCTTTGTCCTTCTAACCATAGTCTATCCCATAATCACCGCTAGGCCCCTGAAGGCTTTAAGATGCCCCAAGCCTTCCTAAGGTTCATGTGGCTTTTCTTGGAAAAGAAAATACATGGGTATTTCTTCATGAGTATGTGGGTGCCTTATCCTCTCACTGAAGCGGGAGAGCTAGGCTTTTGTCTCACGGAGTTGAAGAACGAATCTCGCGGACAAAGCAGAATGAGTAAAGCGATAGCATTTTATTAAGCAAGGATGCAGAAAAAAAGCTCTCAGGAGTGAGAGCGATAAGAAAAATCTGTGTCCTAAGATGGCCGACCGAGCCAGCAAGAGAGTCCCAGTCCGTGCCCCGGGGCTCTTCCGGGTTCTTCTCCCTGCTCCGCTTCCCGCGCGCACCAATCTGGGTCCTTCTCTCTGTCCCGCTTTGCCCACGTGCCGGAAGTGCCAAGTACGCGGAAGTAGAAGTGTATAAATTGCTCGCTTTGTGCTTGGGGCTCAGACCTTTGGAGACCGCTCTCCTCTGAGCCCTCCAGGGTTAAATAAATCTCCTCTCCTCCAAGATCTCTGGGTGCCGCTTGGTTCTTCCATCAGGCGATCCAGTCCAGGGTCCGTAACAAGACGGGTCCCGACAGGGTGGCCACTAAGGGCTTCTAGGGTTGGTCTTTTATAGAAAGCTAACCAGGGAACTTAAATCTTTTTTACTTCTCTGCTGGCGGCACCATTGAGTAAGGCCTAGTGATAACATCTTTAATAACAGCCTAACGTCTTCTTCGACTTGCTTTTGCTAATTTTCCCAACAGGGAAATGATTCCACACTAAAAGGGCTTACTTCTCTTCAGGGTCTGGTTATTTTCTGTTGACCACAAGAGACTGCCCTAAGTAAGCTTTTCCCCTCAGACACCTAGGGCATGGTGGTCTGGTGTGTTCCCTTATCTCTGGTTTCCTTACACCTCCACATTTTCGGGATTTTTGTGAGCCTGATCCCGGAACCCCCTATCTATCTCTCCCTACCTAACCCTGCCTGTCCCTTATTCATTATGGAGTTCAGTCAAGATCCCCCGAGGATGCCAAGTCAAGACTGCAGGCTGTAATACTCAGGGATGAGTGGCAGTGGTCAGTAGACCCCTCTATCATGTTCTAGTAGTAGTACGCTATCTTCAGTCTGCATAGACTGTTAACATGTTCCTCAGATGCATCCAAACTCTGACAAATACACAGATGCATCACATCCCCAAATAGCTCATATGTAGGACAGTGCAACCACATCATTGCTGAGCAATCGATGTAGTAACTGGAACTTGGCTTTATTATAAAATAGGACAAGCTTATCTTCGGCCATTGTGGAACTTTTATTTTCAGTATAGAACCTCCTCCTCCTGCCTTTGAGGAGAGATCCCCTGAGGCTCCCACAAAGAGAGAGGGGCGTTACAAACCACAAAGAAGTTGTTTTGCTCTGTGTACCCAGCTACTCCTTCCTTTGCAGGATTGAAAGCAAAACTCCTATGAAAGCAGAATGGAAGCTTCCGAGTTCAGCCTTGTGTTACCCAAGCAGGAAAGTTCAAGTTCAAACTGAGGATTTTCTTGACAATGAAGCTGTAAAATAGCATCACTGAAGTGAATTTAAGTCCTGCATTGTCTTTTCATGTCGTGGTCTGACGTAGCCTGCATGGTGCCCATCTAAGTCCTGCATGGTCTTTTCATGTCGTGGTCTGACGTAGCCCCCAGAAAGGGACTGATGATCAGGTTCAGAGTTACCACAGAATCCTACCACTAACTTGAGGAAAAACAAAAACAAAAACATGAAAGGCTTTGGAATAGTTCACAGAATGTCCAGAAGGGGAGATCACCAGGATTGGAGACTGTGTCCATAGGAGAAACGTGTCCAAGATTGCGTCCCCCAGCTAGGCTTGTAAAGATGCTCTTGTTACTGCCACTGGGCACAGACATAGCCCCTCACACGTTCCTGGAGGCTGGACCCTGTTAGAGCTATTATCTCCACACCCTGGAAACTGGCTCTGGTAACACTATTTGGGCAAGAATGGATTGCACCCAGAACTGCCCCTTTGCATCATTAGTTCCTGAGTCAAAATCTTGTGTGGGTAAGTCCAGTTGTCAGAGCTCGAGCAGGTATCTGGCCAAGTGGGCAGGTGAAAAGACAATTCTGGGTGTTACCCTTCTTCCCTGCTGGCCCAGCTCCCGTTCCGTTCTGGTATCTATATACCAGAATACTATATGCAGTCCTGTGATTTTGAACCTCAGCTACCTCAGGAAATGAATCTTAGGCCTTTCAGGAAATCTATTCCCTTGTCAGTTATTGGCTTAAGAAGGGACATGTGATCCAATTTTAACCAATGAGATGTAGAGATAAGTCTGTTATAGGCAGCACTTTTGAGGAAACTTTAAGATTTTATTTATTTGTCAGAGAGAGAGAGAACAAGCAGGGGGGAGCGGCAGGCAGAGGGAGAAGCAGGCTCCCCGCTGAGCAAGTCTCTCCCCTGAGCAAGGAGCCCCATGCCAGGACCCTGGGATCTTGACCTGAGGCGGAAGCAGGTGCTTAACCAACTGAGCCACCCAGATGTCCCTTGAGGTAACTTTTTAACAATTATTTTTAAAAAGAGACACAAGTCAGAGATAGTGGGCTTTTTCCTTTCCTTTTCTGCCTCTGCATATTTGTGTTGAAGGATAGTCGGAAGAAAGGCAGGCAGGGACAAGGGGCCCCTGCCCTAAGAGGAAACCATCCTTAAAAGGATTTTACACCCACCCTGGAAGGAGCCCTCCACTTTCTTGCATGATAGATGACAAAAACCTGACTGGATGACAGGTGCCTGGAGGGTTAATCAGATTAAAACAGCCAGCCAACAAGCCCATAAAAACCCCTAGCCTTAGAAATGGTGGCAACCCTCTCAGGTCTCCTCTCTCTTTGGGAGCTGTGTACTGTCACTCAATAAACTTTGCTTTACTATCACTCAATAAACTCTGCTTTGCTGCTCATCCCTCTGTCTGGTCTACGTCTTGATTCTTCGAAGAGGTATGACCAAGAACCATGGGCACGGAAGGAAAAGAAATCCTGCAACATTGTGATAGGATGTAATGTTTGGAGGTTTTGCAGCCTTCTTGTGACCAAGAGGCAAGATAACTGACATTTCAAGGATGACAGAACAGAAAAGCAGAAAGAATCTTGATCCCCAGAGATATTATTGAATCATTCTTATAATAACTATGCCTATGAAGATGATATAATTCATTTTGTTTAAGCCAATTAATTGAGTTAAAGTAATTTTCAGCTAGAAGCATCACATCTGATACAGGAGGACTCATCATTCCACTTTATAGACAGCAAACTGTGGTTGACCTAGATGAAATAACTTGCTAAAAACACATAGTACTTTGTTCTAATAAAAAGGAAGTTCACGCCTTTAATAACGATGTGTACATGCCTTATTTATGAAATCTGCTATGAGAATCTGAGCCCCTGCCAATCATTTCCTTTGTTAAAACCCAATTGTAGGTAGCACTGTTAGAGGATTTCTTTTTCTTTAGTGCTCCTGGTTCTTGGTCACGCCTCTTCAAAGAATGAAAAGATGGACCACACAAAGAGTGGTGGACCCCAAAGCAAAGTTTATTGAATGATAGTAAAGTGACAGTACAAAGTGATCTAATCTTGGGTGGGACCCACCAGAAGTATCCAGAGCCAAGGCTGGCTCTGTGGGCATGCAACTTATGCATCCGCACATGGTCCCATGTTGGAGGGCCCTGAGATTGGTGTAATGCTCTGTTGTTGTCATTCTGGGAGACTTAATTTTTGAACAATGAACCCCACATTTTCAGGTAGAACTGGGCTCTACAAATTATGTGGCTGGTCTTGTCCAGAACTTAATTAGATTTTAAAACAGCCCCAGATAGACCTATGTATCATTCTAAAACAATAAAGCTGTTGCTTCTCTTTGCTTCAGTTTATTTTTAGGTCCTGGGCTTAATTTATTTGAAAAAAAATTTACGATATTTTTTTGAATTACAGGGTAGCCTAGCTTTTAAAAGTTGGGGAAGCATTATACCTCATTAGAAAAAGGGGCGCCTGGGTGGCTCAGTCGTTACATGTCTGCCTTCGGCTCAGGTCATGATCCCAGGGTCCTGGGATCGAGCCCCACGTCGGGCTCCCTGCTCAGCGGGAAGCCTGCTTCTCCCTCTCCCACTCCCCCTGCTTGTGTTCCCTCTCTCTCTGTGTCTCTCTCTGTCAAATAAATAAAATCTTTAAAGAAAAAGAAAAAAAAATTTTTTTAACTCTATTAAACAAAGACACAGACCAACATGGAAAAGTGTTGCAAACAGCGCCAAGAACTTAGAAAAAATAAAGGGTACTTCGAAATTAAATTCAGACTAAGCACTTCAAAAGGTATTCGAGGCCAAATTGCATCTAGGCTAGGAACCAAGAGTGAACAAACATTACCTCCACAAATTAAATTTTAAGTGGCTGCAGGACATTTTCATCAAATTCAGATAGTTTTAAAAATGGTTGTATCCACAATCCATCAAAGTACTGTCTAGACAAAGGATGGCATTTTCTGTTGGGGGAAACCAGGAAAGGAAAAACCTTGAGGCCATATCCTGCTGATATCCTAGGAGACTCAATAGCAGGATAAGGCCCTGAGTGCTCAGGGAGGCACACACCAACACTTAACCCTCCCCTTTCCTCCCACGCCCTGAGGAATCAAGGGCCAGGTGAGGACATTGCCATTTGTGGACGTAAAAGGAAAGCTCACTACTCTTAAGGACTGGCTAGCGGGCAAACACACTCTAGAGGTCTTTAGTGTTCTTTGGACGGGAAGAAAGGAAGGATGGCCAATGGGAATGGTGTTGTTCATCATCATCCTCATCAGTTTTATTATTTAAACAAAATTTATTTTAATTTGCTTGCCAATTTTTTCACTCTAAAAGTAGTATCTGCTCATCATGGAAAAGTTTAAAAATATAGTAAAAAATAAGATGGTTGAAATAAGTCCAAATACATCAGTTATCATATGAGTTAAAGCTGATTTTACCAAATAAGAGTAAGAAATTTTCATGTCAGATGACTAACAAAAGCCAGACCTATACTGTTTACAAAGACATAACTAAACCGTAAGGACCCATTAAGTTGAAAGGGAAAAAAACAGGAACATTAATTACATGTCAGGTAATACTAGCTAAAAGAAAGCATAGTCATATCATGCAAAATATATTTTATCCCTAAAATAAGATCTGAACATATTATTCAGATCCGTGAAAATATTATATATCAAATCATGTGGGAAGCAGATAAACTGTACTGATTAGGAGTTACCTGGTGTCTGTATTAGGTATCTGGTTATCTATGTATTTTACAACAAAACAGTTGTTCCAAATTCCTTTTTATTCTTGGCTTATGTCCCACCTCACCCCACCTCACCTATCCCAGACCCCACCAAAGCACACCTTTTTTTTTTTTATTAAGTCATGATCAGAATATTTTTTTTACAGATTTCTTTATTTGAGAGAGAGAGAGCACGTGAGCAGAGTGGAGGGTCAGGGCGAGAGGGAGAACCAGGCTCCCCGCTGGGCAGGGAGGGCTGGATCCCAGGACCCCAGATTCTTAACTGACTGAGCCTCCCAGGTGCTCTTAAAATATTTTTTATTTGGATAGTTGCTACAAGATGGTTACAGAAAAGCATGTTCCCAATCCTTTCTAAATTAAAGAGATTGTTCACTTTAGATATTGAGTGCATTAAACACACACACACACACACACACACACACACACACACACACACACACACACCTATTACGGAAAGGTAAGTTTTCCCCCATCCCCGCCCCTAGTCACTCTCTCCAGAGGCAGCAACTGTTAGCTACTGAGAAGTCCTTTGTTCATATGCATGCGTGGGTGATGTATGCTAGTGGTTCTGGTTTTTCACAAATAGCACATGTGGAAATACTCTTCTCCCTCTTGCTTTTCTCATTTCATGATGTGTTTTGGACAGCCCTCTATATCAGCACATGGAGATCTACCTCAGTCTTTTTGTTGCCCTGGTATTCCACTGTGTTAACGCCCCATACTAATTTATCCAGTCCTTCCCTGATGAGCACGCCTGTTGTTTTTCAATCTGCGCTATGACAACCAATTTTGTGATAACGTCTCTCTTCAGAGATACCGACGCACACATCTTTAGGATGTATTCCTGAAGGACAAAGTTGTGTTGAAACCCATGTCCACTAAAATTCTGATAGATTTTTTTTTCAAAAACTTTCATCAAAAAAACCCAAAAAGGGCAACGCTTTCAGGACCCCTTTCACTCTTGAGAGCTTTCTCTGTATTTTCACTTAATAAACGTCTATCACTTTATTCACAAAAAAACCAAAAAACAAAAACCAAGAAACCAACAACGTTAAAACCCCAAACGAAACAAAATACTTTCCCCAAGATTTGTAAAGGTGCTTATTTCCACACCCTGGTCAACGCTATACATTTTTTTATCTTTTGTACTCTGTGAGGTGAAAAATTATGTCTTATTGTTGCTTTAATTTGCATTTCCCTAATTATGAGCAAAGTTGAGCATCTTTTCTCCAGTTCATAAGCAATTTGCATTTTTCCCCCCGATGAAGGGCTTTCTGGATCTTTTGTTAAATGTTCAATTGGGGGCGCCTGGGTGGCTCAGTTGGTTAAGCGACTGCCTTCGGCTCAGGTCATGATCCCGGAGTCGAGTCCCGCATTGGGCTCCCTGCTCAGCAGGGGGTCTGCTTCTCCCTCTGACCCTCTTCCCTCTCATGCTCTCTATCTCTCATTCTCTCTCTCTCAAATAAATAAAATCTTAAAAAAAATGTTCAATTGGGTTGCTAGTATTTTACTTCCTGCTTTATATGCTATCATTGTAAATGAAAGGAACAACCCCTTTTATCTGCTGTGTAGAGCCTGCAATTATTTTTTTCCTGGTTTGTCATTTACATTTTGATTTTTATTTATGTGATTTTTGCCCTTGCTGGGCCAAGGGCAGACTGCCTCAAAATGTACCAGTTTGGTATATTGATTATTATTTATTTATTTAAAAGATTTTATTTATTCATTTGAGAGAAAGATAAAGCGAGAGACAGCACACGGGAGGGGGAGGGGCAGTGAGAGAGGGAGAAGCAGTCTCCCCACTGAGCAGGGAGCCCGATGTGGGGCTCCATCCCAGGACTCTAGGATCATGACCTGACCCAAAGGCAGATGCCTAACCAACTGAGCCATCCAGGCGCCCTTGGATATTGATGATTTTAAATAAAAGTTACTTAAGAGACTGTGCAAGGACATTTAGACCCTCATGGGTCCCCCCCTCTGCCAGAGAGCAGGAAATAAATCTCCCGTGTGAAAGGCACCCTCCCTGTACCAGTAGGTCAAGAGACATCCTTATCAACAGAGACGGGAAATTTAGAGCCGAGAAGACTGTGCAGACAATCCTTATTACTTTTTCCTAATTTACTAACCCAGCAAAATTCTGTTTAGAATTCCTTACTAATTGAAGTTCCCAAAGTTCAGTTTTCTCATCCTGTCAATTTCTCACAGATTTATTGTCTTTCTGTCTAAAACGTACAAAAACTGCCTGCTTTGGTCACTTCTTCATATCTCTGGTTATTGGGCCTCTGTGTGCACATAATAAAACTTCTTTTCTCCTGACAATCTGCCTCATGTACATTTAATTCGTAGTCCAGCTGGAAGACGGTGAGGGTAGAGAAAACTTTCCCCTTTTCACTGTGCAGCAAACTTTTATTACTACTGGATCCATTTTTTTTTTTAAGATTATTTATTTATTTATTTGACAGAGAGAGACACAGCGAGAGAGGGAACACAAGCACGGGGAGTGGGAGAGGGAGAAGCAGGCCTCCCAGCAGAGCAGGGAGCCTGATGCGGGGCTCGATCCCAGGACCCTGGGATCATGACCTGAGCGGAAGGCAGCCGCTTAACGACTGAGCCACCCCGGCGCCCCGGACTGGATCCATTTTAACAGTCTTGTTCTGGATGGTGGCCGGGTTTATGCCTTTTTACGAAAGTCTTCTCTAAGCCAAGATTATTAGAAAGAAATCACCCATGTTCATTTCTAGGACTTTTATAGATTCATTTTTTAAAAAAGATTTTATTTATTTATTTGAGAGAGAGAATGAGAGAGAGAGAGAGAGAGCACATGAGAGGGGAGAAGGTCAGAGGGAGAAGCAGACTCCCCGCCGAGCAGGGAGCCCGATGCGGGACTCGATCCCAGGACTCCAGGATCATGACCTGAACCGAAGGCAGTGGCTTAACCAACTGAACCACCAGGTGCCCCTATAGATTCATTTTCAAAATATTTAAATCTTTGATTCATATATACGTGTTTGGTGTAAATTTGTATCAAATTTGATCTTTCTCAGATTGTTAGCTTGTTACCTCAACACCATTTATTGAAGAATGTATCTTCAAGAGCGCACTCTATTTCACGACCGTTGGCGCTGAACTACTTTAATTATCTTAGCGGAGGTTTTTGCCTTTCTTCCCTGAGGTGCCAACCCACTTTTAGTCCTTCTCTGTTTTGTCATATCTTTAAGCACATTTGTTCTTTGAGCCTTTGAATTTCTTCGCAGAACTTTTCTTTCAGACAGTGTGTGAATCACAGACTTGTGATTTACAAGATTCGTATTTCTCCTGAATTTCCTTCCAGATTACTGACAGGCGCGGTCATTGGTTTCGGATGGAGGCTTGGCCCCAGAGGGCAGGCCTGGCTCCTTAGGTAAATGAATAGGTTCCATTGTTCTGGGAGAAAGACTCTTTAACTTGAAATGATCTCCTCTGCACAGAATAATAGTCAGGTAACTGGTGTCTCTGAATTCTATAATTGTATAGTAAATAGCTCCTTCCAGTCCTGTGCGTGATTTATGTAACCTTGATCGCTCAGGTTAGAGCCACATAAATTGTTATGTAAGGTGTAGACCCATGTCTCAGGGAATAAAGTTTAACAAGACTTTTTCTCTTTCAAGTGGCTTGAAGCCTCTGCTGTGGAGGAAGGAGGGAGGGTGGGGTCTGGACTGAGGGGCACCAGACTCTAGAACATTACAGACCCAGCCCTTCTGGCCAGTATCAGGTAACATGGTTGGGTTTGTGAGGCAAGGAAGTTGATGCTTGTGGCTTTTATGCTGTGCTCTGTGTCCAGGCCTCTTTGGGGGAGGCCAACTTGATGTGGAGGGAAAGTCTTCATTCAAAATCTCTGTACAGTGGCTGCCCCAGCCTTGAATGTAGCCCAGAAGCAGAGGATCAGGCCTCTCTCATTCTCAGGGCAGAACCCGTTTTAAGATACTTGGTAACACTGACTCCCTAGAGCCAAAATCTCTGTAATTTTCCACTTTGTAGATGGGCTACCCCAGCACCAACTTCCCCTCAGCAGCCAGAGAACAGCTGGGCCAGCCCAAGCTGGAAGGGAGGGCTGGGCAGAAGTGGGCCCTGTTCCCAGTGACCTCAACTTTTGTTGCTGGATTTTTTTTTCTTTAGTGCCCCAGGTTCTTGGTCACGCCGCTTCGAAGAATGAAGAGGTGCCGACCCGACAGAGGGGTGTGCAGCAATACGAAGTTTATTGAGTGATAATACAGAGCTCCCGAAGAGGGAGGGGACGGAAGAAGGTGGCCACTGGAGTTTCTAAGTCTAGGAGTTTTTGTGGGCTTGTTGGCAGGAGCTGTTTTAATCTGATTAACACTCCAGGTGCTTGTCTATTCACAGGGAAAAGGGCAGAGGGCTCCTTCCAGGGTGAGTGTAAAATCCTTTTTTTTTTTTTTTTTTTTCGAAAAAATATGGAACGCTTCACGAATTTGCATGTCTTCCTTGCACGGGGGCCCTGCTTATCTTCTCTGTATCAGTCCAATGTTAGTATCTGTGTGGCCGAAGCAAGCTCGTGTAAAATCCTTTAAAGGGTGGTTTCCTCTTAGGGCGGGGGCCCCTTGTCCCTGCTGGCCTCTCTTCTGACTAGCCTCCATTGCCTTGAGCTTTACTGAGGATCCTGGATGCACGAGAGGGAGGGGGCCCGGAGAGGGGAAAGCCTGTATCTGACCCCCTAGAGCACTCTGGGGATGAATGGGGTACATTATACCCCAACTCAGAGAAACACCCCCACTGCTCCATCAGATATTACACATTGAGAACGTGTAAAACAACCTCTGCATTGTGACCTTTTTTTTTTTAAGATTTTATTTATTTATCTGAGACAGAGCGAAAAAGCTGGAGCGGGGGGGAGGGTCAGAGGGAGAAGCAGACTCCCCGCTGAGCGGGGAGACCGATGCGGGACTCGATCCCAGCACCCTGGGATCATGATCCGAGCTGAAGGCAGTCATTTAACCAACTGAGCCACCCAGGCGCCCTCCAAATTGTCTTTTAACAAAGTTCTGGTCTTGGGGTGCCTGAGTGGCTCAGTCGGTTAAGTGTCCAACTCTTGATTTGGACTCAGGTCATGATCTCAGGGTGGTGGGATTGAGTCCCGCACCCTCAGAGCAGTCTGTTTGGGATTCTCTCTCCCTCTCCCTCGGCTCCTCCCGCTGCTCGCACACAGTTTAAATAAATAAATAAATAAATAAATAAATAAATAAATAAATAAATAAATAAATAATAGAATCTTAAAACAAAAACCAAAAACCAGAAAGTTCTGTTCTTCCTTTGAGATATTGAACCCACCAGGCAGCACTTAACTCTGTTTATTAATGGGCTAAACCCAGACCCTTCTCTTTTAGTTAAAAGGACCAGGATGAGACTGGGAAACTGTTCAATTCACATTTAGTTAATTTGGCAAACCAGCTCCCTTGCATCCAAATGAAAGAAACCATCTAGTTTCTATTACTGGAAAGATCCAGGGCATTGGAAAAAAGATTGTTACAAATTTTAGCACCCCGGGCACCTTCCGCTTTCTGCTTCGTCTTTCTAGAGTCTTCCTAATTCCCAGTGTCGGGGTATCCGAGGAGATACAGAGCCTCTTCCCAATCCTCCCAACTGGCCCCAAGAATCTCCTCCAGATTGGGAATGACTCTCAAGCTACAGCTCTCAGATAGAGCTACCCCCTCTTTCAGTACTAAAACCGCTCACATGGCAGGGGCTCAAACCTCAACAGGTTTCTGTCTGAACCTATTCCCTTTTATGGAGGCTGTTTGAGAGACACACACTCTGCTCCTTAGAGTTCCGCTGCCTCTCTTCATTTATTGGGCCAAGATTTCTTAGAAAAGAATCATGTTGGAATTTTCTTTCTCCCAAAAGGGGGAATAATGCTGAAATTTGACCATAATTATCAAAATAGCCAACTAGGTATATCAAATGGCCCCTTGACATCTTTTATTTGTTCCATTTGTGATGGTTCTATAGCTGAGCCTGGAGACATGGACTGTTTGTTCCCATGGGATCAGCTGCCATCTTCATTATGGGCAACATCCTCAGCTGATATTGGCAAAATCCCCAGTGCACCTCCCATCTAAATTCAAATAGATCCCTCAAAACCTCTTCCTGTAATTGATCAAAATTATAAATAAGCTTTTCAAGGCCCCAAGCCCATAACAGAAGATTACAAAGCTCAGGGCCTCATTATCCTACACTAGTCACTGTAATATCCCTGTTTTACCTCTGAGAAAACCCAATGGGTGAGATTGGAGGTTTGTCCACAACCTCTGAGCAATAAATGACATAATTATCCCTCGGTGGTCTGTTGTTTCTAAGCCCCATGTGCTACTGACATCCAATCCCACTGAAAGCAAATTTTTCATGATTTATACAGTGCATTTTTAGTGTTCCCGCTGATAAAGATAGACAATATTTTTGCTTTCCTTTGGGAAGAACAGAAATGCACCTGGGCAGTAATACCCTAGGGTTTCAGAGAGTCCTTCTTTTCATACACCTTAAAAGCTGATTGGGATGATAAAAGGTTTTTGGCAGGATCTCTGTTGTTAGAATACGTAGATGATTTGCTTCTCTGCTCCCCTTCTCAAACCTTGTCACCGGAGACAGCATCCACCTGTTAAAACTTTTGGCCTTGGGGTGACTGGGTGGCTCAGTCGGTTAAGCATCTGACTTTGGGTCAGGTCATGATCCCGGGGTCCTGGGATCCAGCCCCAAGTGGGGCTCCCTGCTCACGGGGGGAGTCTGCTTCTCCCTCTGTCTGCCCCCTGCTCCTGCTTGTTCTCTCTCTCTCTCTCTCAAATAAATAAATAAATAAAATCTTAAAAAAAAACCAAAACACTTTTGGGCTTAAAGGGACATAATGTTTTCATAAAATTACAGTTTGCTCAAACTCAGGTTCAATACTTAAGGCATCTGATCTCAGAATAAGGACTACATTTGGATCCAAGTGAACCCACTCATGCTAACAGGTTACATTCTGAATCCCCGTGACGGTTTATAGAAAACTCCTCTACTCGATACAGATTTTTCATGGCTTACTGATGGTTCCCATTTAAAGGATGAAAATGGTAGGGGCACCTGGGTGGCTCAGTCAGTTAAGTATCCAACTCTTGATTTTGGCTCACGTCATGATCTCAGGGTCATGAGATCGAGTTCCCTGTCAGGCTCTGCGCCCACTGTGGAGTCTGCTGAAGATTCTCCCTCTCCTTCTGCCCCTCCCCCACCCCAGCTCTCACACTCCCTCTCTCTCAAAAAAGAAAAAAAAAAGGATGAAAATGGTAAATACTGTAATGGCTAAGCTATTGCAACTCCTTTTGAAGGTATTCAAACACCACCTCTCCATCTGGCTACTTCAGCCCAAGAGGTGGAATGATAAGCCCTTACTCAAGTTCGTACCTTAGCTGAGGGTGAAACTGCAGACATTTATACAGATGGTTGATATGCCCTTGAGGTAGCTTATGACTTTGGGATATTATAGAAACAATGAGGTTTTCTTACCTCACAGGGGAAAACATTAAAAATGGTTCCTATGTTCAAAATTAATGTTAGATGCCACACTTTTGCTGGTTGCTCTGGCTGTTATTAAGGTCCCTGGGCATTCCAGACTCAACGTCCTGGAGGCCAGAGGAAACCATTTCACCGATATTTCTGCCCAAAACTCTGCTCTCAAGGAAATCAATAGCCAGACCTCTGTCATGGTCTGAAGAGATGTTCTCCCAAATGATAGTTTTGGAAAAATTGGTGAGATATCCAACAACTGGCCCCAGAGAGGGAAAAGCAATATTGGAAGTCTAGCAAATGTTGGCCTGCTAAAAAGAGAACTCTGGTTGGACCAAATAACAATCTGTTCCCACCAGAAATTTCAAAACCACCACTAGTTACCAATGTACATGCATTAAACTATTGGTCTACTGGCAAAATGATAGCATCCATGAACCAGTGTTGGTGGGGAAATATTAATAAGGTCACAAAAAGTGCCTACCTTGCTGTCCCACCTCTCCAAAGTATAATCCAGGGGAAACTGTCCATACAAACTATTTAGATTTCATAACTTCCCCCTTTCATAGATAAATATGTTTTAGTTCATTGTTTGTATATTTTCTCACTCTACCAAAGCTTTCTCTTACAGACAGGTCAATGCTTCTGTTAGAAAAGGTTACCCCTACTTGAAGAACCCCTCTCAAACTTCATGGTAATCAGGGAACCCATTTTATTGGTCACATGTTTCAACAAGTTTGTGCTGTTTGGCTGGTTTTACACCACTTTCATTGTGCATATCATCTTCAATCCTCAGGGTTAGTCAAACACGCTAATGGCCCTATTAAGGCTCAACTGGCAAAGTTTGTAGGCTGCAAAATACGTTGGCCTAAACCATTGCCATTGGTCCTTCTAAATCTCAGAACTACCCCCTTGGGAACTCATAAACTCTCAGACCTACCCCCTAGATCTCAGACCTACCCCTTTGAGAACTCATAAACTCTGAGATAGCCATGGAATGTCCAATATACTTGGCCCCTGCTTCCTTTGACCTCACGTTGATAAAGGAGATATATTTCACTAGTGTAAAGGCCTAATTTCTTCTATTAAAAATAGCTGTACTTTGGGAGAGCAATCTTCACAGGGCACTCCTGGGAGACAGATGACCTTAAGCATCATACCTTGCAGCCTGGAGATTTCATTTGTTAGAAGAAATACCTCCAAAGAGACTCTTCAACCTCCCCGGAAGGGCCCTTTTTCAGGAACTGGTAACCAACCGTTGTGTTGCCAAACTCCAGGTTAGAGACTCTTGAATTCACATAATGCATCTAAAGAAAGCACCTAGGGTGCCTGGGTGGCTCAGATGGTTAAGTGTCTGCCTTCAGCTCAGGACATGATCCCAGGGTCCTGGGATTGAGTCCGGCATTGAGCTCTCTGCTCCTTGGGAGCCTGCTTCTCCCTCTGCCTTTCTCTTTCTCTCTCTCTGTCTCTCATGAATAAATAAATAAAATCTTTAAAAAAAAAAAAAGCACCTAATCCCAACTGGATCTGCACGCCTTCTGGTGTCCTGAAAGTAAAGATTTACCAGAATTGAAGCAGATGAAATCTGACAAGACCACTTCCCCAAGATGTTCAGACCAGGACTGTATACTTTTTTCTCACTGTTGTTTCTTTCTCTCTCTCGTGGGAAGACAGTGCCTCTATCTGCATTTCCCAAGTGCTTATGAAAGGGGGAAATCTTTTTTTTTTTTTAAAGATTTTTTATTTATTTGACAGAGAGAGACACAGCGAGAGAGGGAACACAAGCAGGGGGAGTGGGAGAGGGAGAAGCAGGCTCCCAAGGAGCCGGGAGCCCGATGCGGGGCTCGATCCCAGGACCCTGGGACCATGACCTGAGCCGAAGGCAGACGCCCAACGACTGAGCCACCCAGGCACCCCAAAAGGGGGAAATCTTTTGATTATGGTTTTTGGAAACAGCCTCCTCATGATCCTGGGACAAATTAATTTTTCATTTGCTTTTTCTGAAGGTTAAGAAGGTCCAGAATTCACAAAAGTCTTCTTTCATCTGAACTAATACTTTTAAAGATTTTATTTATTTATTTGAGAGAGAGAGATAGTGAGAGAGAGAGCATGAGCAGGGGGGAGAGAGAGAAGCAGACCCCCCCCGCTAATCAGGGAGCCCCACTCAGGGCTTGATCCCAGGACCCTGGGATCATGACCTAAGCCGAAGGCAGATGCTTAACTGACTGAGCCACCCAGGGGCCCTGAACTATTTTTTTTAAAATATTTTATTCACGGGCGCCTGGGTGGCTCAGTCGGTTAAGCGACTGCCTTCGGCTCAGGTCATGATCCTGGAGTCCTGGGATCGAGTCCCGCATTGGGCTCCCTGCTTAGCAGGGAGTCTGCTTCTCCCTCTGACCCTCTTCCCTCTCATGCTCTCATCTCTCATTCTCTCTCAAATAAATAAATAAAATCTTTAAAAATAAATAAATAAATATTTTATTCACTTATTTTGAGAGAGAGAGTGTGTGCAAGCAGGCAGAGGGGTGGGGAAGAGGGGGAGGGACAGAGGGAGAGGGGGAGAGAGAATCTTAAAACCTTAAGCAAACTCCACACTGAGTGCAGAGCCTGACTCAGAACTCAACCTCACAGCCCATGAGATCATGACCTGAGCTGGAATCAGTTGGATGCTCAACTGACTGAGCCACCCAGGCGCCCCTCATCTGAACTAGTAACTGACTTTGGATTCTTATCCAAATTCATGGTCTCTGAATTCGCAACCCTACAGGCTGTATCACCAATAACATATTTAGTTCCAGACACTTATTTTGAGATAACAATATTATTTTAAGACGTCTTTGACATTTGAAGACATTCTGCTCTTTGCAAAAAGTTCATCAGCAGCTGCTTCGTATTTATACCTGCACCGTTCCTTCCTAGATGGACTTGGTTAATTCCCTCAGTGTGTTCTTGCAATACTCACTATTCTGCCTTCACAGCTGCTTTACACAGAGACTTCCAGGAGGCATGTGTAACTATGGTTGGCCCTCACAGGGAGAACCTTGCTCCTCTGCCAGAATAAGTGCCAAGAAATACTTCAGTTGGCTACTTTCAGACCTAGAGTCCTAGTTTAGAACCATCATACAATGTGGGATTATACTACTTCTGTTTTTATGTATAATAATTTTTGTATTTTGTTGCCTGTCAAACTTTTAATTTTTATTTTATTAAAAGATTTTATTTATTTATTTGACACAGAGAGAGAGATAGTGAGAGCAGGAACACAAGCAGGGGGAGCGGGAGAGGGAGAGGCAGGCTTCCCACCGAGCAGGGAGCCCGACGCGGGGCTCGATCCCAGGACCCCAGGATCATGACCGGAGCCCAAGGCAGACGCTTAACTGACTGAGCCACCCAGGCGCCCCTGTTAAACTTTTTTAAAAAAGCAATGTACTGGGGCGCCTGGGTGACTCAGTCAGTTAAGCGTCTGCCTCCGGCTCAGGTGGGATCGAGCCCCACGTCGGGCTCCCTGCTCCGCGGGGAGCCTGCTTCTCCCTCTCCCACTCCCCCTGCTTGTGTTCCCTCTCTCGCTGTGTCTCTTTCTGTCAAATAAATAACTCCAAAAAAAAAAAAAAAAAAAAAAAAGAATGGAGCTGGGAGGCTGGCCCTGCGAGTGCCCTTGCCCTCTGACTCCTTGTCAATTGCAGCCCCGACAAGAAGTGACTCGCCTTGCCCTGGACGCTACTTTACTACCCCTACGGGATGAAGGAAGACTTTCCTCCTGCCCTGGCAACAGCTGAACCAATGGGAGGCAGTCACAGCTCAGCCAATCAGAAGCCACTCTATATGGAACTCCCAGTTCATACTAATGGACTTTTCCTTTTTTTTTTTTAAGATTTTATTTATTTATTTGTCTCAGAGAGAGACAGAGCACAAGCAGAGGGAGCTGCAGGCAGAGGGAGAAGCAGGCTCCTCGCTGAGCAAAGAGCCCAATGCGGGACTCGATCCCAGCACCCCGAAGGCAGCAGCTTAACCGATTGAGCCACTCAGGCATCCCATGGACTTTTCCTTTGTAGCAACCCTTCTCAACTGCCTGTTTTCCTCTCTAAAGGACTGTCTTCTGCTTTGTTTTGGGGACTTGCCTGTGGTTTTGCTGTAGCTTGCTTGTGCTGGATTGTAACTTCCTGCTAGTCCCAAATAAATTCATCTTTACTGCTGAAATAACTGGCAGCTTTGTTTTTAAGGTTAACATTGTACACCAGCTCTTGTCAGTGTATTGACTGGAGGCTTCCCTGGAAGGGGGTTAGAGGGAGACGTTAATTCCCTGGGACTCCTGGCCTGCCTCCTACTTGGGCAGAGCTGCCGGTGGTGATAGAGAAAGGCCTCAGGCAGAGCTGCAGGAAGTCAGGGTCCTGTGAACTGGTAAGGGCCCAGGGCTGTGGGGCAGGCAGCATCCACGACACCATCCTATTAAAGACTGGCTGCAGAATAGTCTGCATTGTGGATGACTACCTTCTCAAGGACTATACGTCTGTAATTATTTCATTTCTGTTCCTCCTCACAGCAAAGTTTCTCAAGGGAGTTGTGTGTAATCACTGTCTTCACACCTTCACATGCCATTCTCTCAATACATTTTTATAGGGTTTCTATCCCCCTGTCTTTGAAATGCTGCTTTAATTTACCAAAAAGCCCCACCATGCCGAATGTGATCATTACTCCTCTGTCTTCAACTTACTAGCCTCTCAAAAGCATGGGTCCCAGCCTTTCGTTCTAGAAACACTCCTCAGGTCTGTGACCACATTTTTGCCCGCCTCAGTCTCCTTGGGTGGGTTCTCTGCCTGGAAATGTTGGAAGGCCTCAGAGCTCAGTTTTTGCCTTCTCTCTGGTAGTTTTTGTTTTGGTTTGTTCCCATCTTACTTCCTTTTTTTTTTT
Source organism: Eumetopias jubatus (assembly GCF_037043125.1). NCBI lineage: Eukaryota > Metazoa > Chordata > Mammalia > Carnivora > Otariidae > Eumetopias > Eumetopias jubatus. The sequence goes on along the minus strand of NW_028274809.1, from coordinate 179,514,748 downwards.
TTAAAGATTTTATTTATTTATTTGAGAGAGAGAGAACGAGAGATAGAAAGCACCAGAGGGAAGAGGGTCAGAGGGAGAAGCAGACTCCCTGCTGAGCAGGAAGCCCGATGTGGGACTCGATCCCGGGACTCCAGGATCATGACCTGAGCTGAAGGCAGTCGCTTAACCAACTGAGCCACCCAGGCGCCCCCCATCTTACTTCCTTAACAAACATTCTTAAGTAAATCTAGGTAAATGTCAAAATTTTATATAATCTGCTTGGGATATATGTACGTTTTTTTTTTTAATTTTTTTATTGTTATGTTAATCACCATATATTACATCATTTGTTTTTGATGTAGTGTTCCATGATTCATTGTTTGTTTATATGTACATTTTTAAAGTAAAATTACCAGACTTTTTAGGATTCTCGAAATAGTTCATATTTAAGGAAGAGGAAACATTTACAAATTGTTTAGGAACGTTTATGAAGCTATTAGTGAGCCAAAGCACATCATGATGACATTCACTTCTCCAGCTGTCATTCTTCAGGCAATTTCTTTTCTTCCTCTTTTTTTTTTTTTTAAGTTTTATTTATCCGGCTCCTGGGTGGCTCAATCAGTTAAGCATCTGCCTTCAGCTCAGGTCACGATCCTAGGTCCTGGGATTGAGTCACGCATCGGGCTCCCTGCCCGGCGGGAAGCCTGCTTCTCCCTCTCCCGCTCCCCCTGCTTGTGTTCCCTCTCTCGCTGTGTCTCTCTCTGTCAATAAATAAAGAAATTGCCACAATTATAAGCCCAAACTAATAATTATTCCTAGCAGAGATTCTCAGATCCTTACTTAAAGCCTAGGAAATCTTACATTAAAAATAGTGAAGGGCGCCTGGGTGGCTCAGTTGGTTAAGCGACTGCCTTCGGCTCAGGTCATGATCCTGGAGTCCCGGGATCGAGTCCTGCATCGGGCTCCCTGCTCAGCGGGGAGTCTGCTTCTCCCTCTGACCCTCCCCCCCTCATGTGCTCTCTCTCTCTCTCACTCTCTCTCTCAAATAAATAAATAAATAAAATCTTTAAAAAAATAGTGAAAAGTATTCAAAAATATTAGGAAAGGGAGAAGCAATAAAAATATAAGAAAAATAGACAGGAAACTTTAAAGAGTTAAATGGCTCTTATTAAATATATGTAAGTAAATCCATAAAACCCTATACCTGTGTTTCATTAGGCCTTAAAAGTACTGTACCAAATGCCATAATAATATATGCTGGTAATGATACCAAATAATAACACTTGTGGGGGTGCCTGGGTGACTCCGATGGTTAAGTGTCAGACTCTTGGTTTCAGCTCAGGTCATGATCTCAGGATCCTGAGACTGAGCTCCCAGTTGGGCTCCAGTGTGGAGTCTGCTTGCGGACTCTCTCTCCCTCTCCCCGCTTCTTCCCTTCCCCCATACTCTCTAAAATAAAGCAATAAATCTTAAAAAGAAAATAACATTTGTCATTCTGTTTTGCATACCTTAAGAATAGAAGGGCATCAGCAATACATTTTAGAAAAATGCCCATTAAAATTAACATTTTTGGGGGTGCCTGGGTGGCTCAGTCATTAAGTGTCTGCCTTCGGCTCAGGTCATGATCTCGGGGTCCTGGGATCGGGCCCTGCATCGGGCTCCCTGCTCGGCGGGAAGCCTGCTTCTCCCTCTCCCACTCCCCCTGCCTGGGTTCTCTCTCTCGCTGTGTCTCACTCTGTCAAATAAATAAATAAAATCTTTAAAAAACAAACAAACAAAAAAACTATCCTGGTATTTAAAAAAAAATTAACATTTTTTTTGTTTTAATATTGAAACATAATGCACTTCGTTTTTGTTGCTCACGTTATATTAAAAACCTTAACCCAGGGGTGCCTGAGTGGCTCAGTTGGTCAAGCGGCTGCCTTCGGCTCAAGTCATGATCCCAGGGTCCTGGGATCAAGCCCCACGTCAGGCTCCCTGCTCAGCTGGGAGGGTGCTTCTCCCTCTCCCTCTGCCTGCCTGTCTGCCTACTTGTGCTCTCTCTCTCTCTCTATCAAATAAATAAATAAAATCTTAAAAAAAAAATAAACAACATAAAAAAATAAATAAAATAAAAACCTTAACCCAAAGGTGTGACTCCACAGATACTAGTGTAAATCCGTGAGGGTATGAAATATACATTTCATTTTTTTTCCACGTAACAAATATATTACTTATATATTTATTTTAATCCAACTTACATAAAAAACTTACATGGTTCTTATTATGTTGCAGGCATTATTTTAAGTTTACAAATATGAACCCACTTACTCCTCATTTTTTTTAATTAAAGATTTTATTTATTTATTTGACACAGAGAGAGAGAGAGAGCACAGACAGAAGGAACAGCTGTCAGAGGGAGAGGAACTGAATAGTTCCTTTTAGATATTTAATCTTCACTAATATTTTACCTTTTAGATATTCAATCTAAAGAGATTGATATTTTATTTGTTTATTTATTTATTTTATTTATTTTAAGATTTTATTTATTTATTTGAGAGAGAGAGAGAATGAGAGATAGAGAGCACGAGAGGGAAGAGGGTCAGAGGGAGAAGCAGACCCCCCGCTGAGCAGGGAGCCCGATGCAGGACTCAATCCCAGGACTCCAGGATCATGACCTGAGCCGAAGGCAGTCGCTTAACCAACTGAGCCACCCAGGCGCCCAAGAGATGGATATTTTAGATATTTAATCTTTTAGATTTTTACTTCACCTTTTAGATATTTAATCTTCACTAATATTTTAGCAGCATTTCATAGACTTTTTTCTTTTTCTTTCTTTTTTTGAGGGGAAGGTACAGAGATTTCCTGTACACCCACCCCTTACACATACATAGCTTCCCCACTATCAACATCCTGTACATTTGTTATAGTTGATGAACCTACACTGATGCAGCGTGATCCCTCAAAGTCTGTAGTTCACATTAGGGTCCACTCTTGGTGTTGGTGCCTTGTATGGGTTTGGACAACTGTGTAATGATTGTCTCCATCATTATGGTATCCTACAGAGCATTTTCTTTCTTTTTTTTTTTAAAGATTTTATTTATCTATTTGACAGAGAGAGACACAGCAAGAGAGGGAACACAAGCAGGGGGAGTGGGAGAGGGAGAAGCAGGCTTCCCGCCGAGCAGGGAGCCCGATGCGGGACTCCATCCCAGGACCCTGAGACCATGACCTGAGCCAAAGGCAGACACTTAAGGACTGAGCCACCCAGGCGCCCCCTACAGAGCATTTTCACTGTGCCCCGCCTCTTCATCCCACCCCCTCCACCTACACCCTGGCCAAACACTGATCTTTTTACTGTCTCCATAGTTTTACTCTTCTGAGAATGTCACATAGTTAGAACCATACAGTATGTAGCCTTTGCAAATTGGCTTCTTTCACTTAGTAATATGCATTTAAGTTTCCTCCATGTCATTTCATGACTTGGTAGCTCATTTCTTTTCTTTTTCTTTTTTTTTTAAAGATTTTATTTATTTATTTATTTGAGAGAGAGAGAATGAGAGAGAGAGCACATGAAAGGGGAAGGGTCAGAGGGAGAAGCAGACTCCCTGCTGAGCAGGGAGCCTGATGCGGGACTCGATCCTGAGACTCCAGGATCATGACCTGAGCCGAAAGCAGTCGCTTAACCAACTGAACCACCCAGGCGCCCAGCTCATTTCTTTTCAGTGTCAAATCATATTCCATTGTCCGGATGTACCACAGTTTGTTTATCCATTAGCTTATTGAAGGACATCTTGGTGGCTTTCAAGTTTGGGCAATTATGAATAAAGATGCTGTAAGTATTTCAAAGATTAAAAAAAATTATTGTGTTTCAGAATTTAACATATGCTCAACCAGCGTACTTCCAGTATGTATCCAAACCAGACTGAAGAGGCACCTCCCTTGGTCCACTTCATGATCTCTCCATCTTTGCCTTAATTGCATTATTACTAGTTAATGTTAGCACATTAATTTTCTCCATCTGCCATTTATTTATTTTAAACAATGTAAGAAAATATAATAAAACTCTCAAATGGATCTGCAAACAAGTGTTTTATTTATAGTGCAGAAATGGTTGTTTTATAGAAACTGAACAAGTTGGTAGGCAGGGATGGATGGCAATGTTTGATATTCAGTTCCTGGATGAAAGTCTAAATATCAAATAAGAAAAGTGGTTTTAGGGGGCGCCTGGGTGGCTCAGTCAGTTAAGCAGCCCACTCTTGATTTCAGCTCAGGTCATGGTCTCAGGGTCATGAGATCAAGCCCCACACTGAGTTCTGTGCTCTGCAGGGAGTCTGTTTGAGATTCTCTCCCTTTCCCTCTCCTGCTCATGTGTGCTCTCTCTCTCTCAAATAAATAAATAAATCTTAAAAAAAAGAAGAAAAAGAAAAATGATTTTAGGGTAGCAGAGTAAAGGTTGAGGTCTTATATCACAGACAGGTGGGTGCTAGAAAGAGTCTCCCTGGCTGTTTTGATTGACAAATAAAGACTGAAGTAGTCTGGCTGCTGAAAAATGAAAAATTGCACACATACACCCCAGTTGATGAAATATGTAGTAACTTTTGGTCCAGAATTTGGTCTCAGTTTAGAGAGAGTGACATCTCCTCCTAGGTACTAGCAAAGCTGTACCACATAGTTTGATTCTGAACTTTGCATAGATACCTGACATGAGTTAAATGTGCCCCTATAAACTAGCTTATCTGAAGAGGTAACATACCAGGCTTTCTTAGCAAAGCTAGCAGCCTAGGGCCAACTGTCCTTTTTCACTTGCTGCTAATCCAAAACTACTACCTTAATCTCATTTCCTCCTTCTTGCAGACTGTGGTCAGTGGTAAAATAACCATTACCAGGAAGAATCTAGTGAAATCCACTGTAGGAAGTAAAAAAAAAAAAAAAAAAAGAACGAAAAAGAAAAAAAAACTCATCTTACTCACGGAGCTTAGGCATAGTCAAATGTTAGGAATGCAGAATCTACAGTTGAGTCAATAAAAGGTATTAGCCATGAGTGCTGTAAAAATGAATCAATATCCAAGTCAAATAGTTGTCTGATCTTGAGTCCATAGATGAGGTGATAGACAGCACGTGATCACCACGAGCCCGACGTGAAGGCGGAGAAATGGCTAACACCCTCTCTGCTAGAATCCCTCGCCACTTCTCTGTTGCTTTTACCACTACTCTTAAGCTAGGCCTTTTGTCAGTCTGCTTCCATGGTGGCCATCTGTGCAAAGCTTGCAATTCCATTTATCTGTTCCCCTTGTACATCTGTCCCTTTACTTACTCCTTCCATGCTCTTCCTTTATGTAGATCTGAGTTTCTGACCTCCATTATTTTCATTCTCTCGAAAGAACGTCTTTTAACATTTTTTGCAAGGCAGGTCTCCTGGCAAAAAAAAAAAATCCCCCCATTTTTGTTTGTCTGAGAATGTCTTTATTTCTCCTTCACTCCTGAAAGAACATTTCACAGGGTACAGAACTTTAGGTTGGTTCTCTGTCTTTTCTTAGCACTTCACATTTTCACTTCACTCTCTTTGTTTGCGTGGTTCCCAGGAAGTTGGATGTAATTCTTTGTTTCTTCTAGAGGCAAGGCCTTGTTAAGATATGAGCATTCTGGTATATTAAAAAAAAAAAAAAAGTGGCTCCTTTTCCCTTACCCCTGCAGGAAGCCCGAGGGGATTTCTCTCTGATATGAACTGTAGGAACCTGGTAAAACGAAGTAAATCTCACAATATTGTGGGGGTCCCTCCATGACTGGGTCCCCCTGGACTTTTTAACTTTCAGACTTGTCCACACTGAGCCTCCAGCAGTTCATAAGCTAGGGTTCAGGTGTCTCCCTGCCCCTTCTGGCCAGGGGAGCCTGGACGCCCAGTATTCACCTGTCCGCCTCCCCACTCTTGGGAGAGGTGGTTTGCTGTGTGTCCCCCCCTCTCTTAAAGATCCAAGAAGAATTCTCTCCTCTTTTTCTAAAGTTGCACTCTCTCCCTATGTTATACTATCTAAACCCATGGATTTTTAATTTTGGATTTTTGTTTTTTTGCTCCCAGATTTGCACAAGTCTGGCTCTTTGGTTTTCATGTTTCAGCTCAAGTTTGTCCTCTGAGCAGTGTTCCTAACTGCCCAACGTAAATCTGCTTGCCAGCCATCTCCAAGCACTCTCTTTCACTGCCGATTTTCCTTCATAGTCCTCATCAAACCTGAAATTATCTTGTTCATTCATATACTTACTTACTGTCTTATTGTTTACTCTCTATTTCCTACCACTTGACCCTCAGTGCTTTGAAGGGAATCTGCTGTATGGTAGATATGCAAAAAGTACTTGTTTAAAAGTGATTCGTGATTGATTGATGATAGATGATTGATTGATTTTAAAGATTTATTTTTTTGAGGGGGGAGGGGCAGAGGCAGAGGGAATGAGAATCTCAAGCAGACTCACACTGAGTGCAGAACCTACGTGGGGCTAGATCTCAGGACCCTAAAATCATGACCCCAGCCAAAACCAAGAGTCCCGCGCTTAACTGAGCCACCCAGGTGCCCCCAAATGGGGTATTTCATTTTTAAAAATCTTGGCTAATTTGATAGGTGAGAACAGATATATTTGTGTATTTATATTTATTATTATTTTTTAAGATTTTATGTATTTGAAGGAGAGAGAGAGCAAGTGAGAGAGGGCACAAGTGAGGGGGCGAGGGGAGGGAGCAGGGGGGAGGGACAGAGGGAGAAGCAGACTCTCTAAGAGCAGTGAGCCCATGGGGGGAGGGGGGGCTCGATCCCAGGACCCTGAGATCATGACCTGAGCCGAAAGCAGATGCTTAACTGACTGAGTCACCCAGGCGCCCCTATATCTATTATTTGTATGATTTTGCTGTACTTTCCTTTTTACCTATTCCTTTTCTAGACTGCAAGCCTGCTGGAAGTAGGGATTTCATCTTTTTAGGTGTATCTTTTTCTGGAGACATCGTTATCAAATTTAGCAGTTTCTGGACAACTGATCTCAGTAATGGATTGGTTTTCCAAAAGACTGAAAGCAAAATAACTTGAGCTTCCAATATTGTTATCATATCTTAAAGAATGACCAAGTAAAATATGGTCTCCCAAATAGGCTTTGTGAGCTGTTTTGTTTAACTGTTTCCATTAGTGGCTCTTTACGATAGTGTCATAATGTAGGTATGACTAAGATCCAAAGGGAAATGATGCAAGTATTTTAGTACTATTTTTTTAAAGATTTTATTTATTTATTTGAGAAAGTGAGAGTGAAAGAGAGAGAGAGAACATGGGCAGGGGAGAGGCAGAGGGAGAAGCAGACTCCCCCCTGAGCAGTGAGCCTGATGCAGGCCTTGATGTGGGTTTCCATGCAGGACTTGATCCCAGGTTCCCGGGATCATGACCTGAGCCAAAGGCAGACGCTTAACCCACTGAGCCACCCAGGCGCCCCAAGTATTTCATTCCTATTAAGGAAATTCTGGGGAAAAAAAGAAAAAGAAAATTCTGGGCGCCTGGGTAGCTCAGTGGGCTAAGCGTCTTTCTTCGGCTCAGGTCATGATGCCAGGGTCCTGGGATAGAGCCCCGTGTTGGGCTCCCTGCTCAGTGGGGAGCCTGCTTCTCCGTCTCCCTCTGTCCTTCCCTCTGCTTGTGCTCTCTCTCTCTGTCAAATAAATAAATAAAATTAAAAAAAAGTTCTGAAGCCTAAGGATGACTTCATTTTACAAACTAGAGCACTTTCAAGGTCATTTGTATAATAGCATGAATCTTATTTATCTGTTTTCTGAGTAGGAGAGAAATTAGTGATGTTAGAGCCTATCCATTGGTTACAGCAATGCTGTCCACAGAAATACACAGTGAGCCACATGTGTAATTTTAAATTTTGTAGTAGTCACTTTACAAAGTAAAAAGAATGAGTGAAATTGAAATCAGTATTAGCAAGATATTTTTAAACCAGTGTGTCCAAAATAGTATTGATGAGGGAGTTAGGTGAGGACGAAGCACAAGCTGACACCCCCACCCCCCACCCCCTCCTGGGTGGGGTATGTATGATATTCTTCCAGGAAACTTCCAACTATGATAATGTTAATGTTTTGCTAGAGGGAAAAACAAACTTAGCTTGATAATAGCAAGGCCTCCAGTATCCGAGGGTCTTCTTTAGCATATGAAAGTCCTTTTAGGGGCGCCTGGGTGGCTCAGCCATTAAGCGTCTGCCTTCAGCTCAGGTCATGATGCCAGGGTCCTGGGATCGAGTCCCTCATCAGGGTCCCTGCTCAGCGGGAAGCCTGCTTCTCCCTCTCCCTCTGCTTCTCCCCCGCTCATGCTCTCTCTCTCTATCTCTGTGTCTCAAATGAATAAATAAAATCTTAAAAAATAAATAAATAAAATCACCTTTTTCCACCAAAGACGTCTCAAGAATTCTTTTTTAGCTATTGGCTCTGGAACACACCTACATTCAAAACTATATCATTATCATTTCAATATGTAATAAATGAAAAAAGTCATTAAGGAGACATTAAACAATTTTTTGTATTGTCTTTGAAATCGATTGTGTATTTTTTACACTTACAACGCATCTCAGTTTGGATGACGTGCATTTTAAGTGTTCAGAATAGTGTGAATAGTGCTGCTGTATTGGACAACCCAGGGTTTACAGTATTTGTTAAGAATTCTGCAAGGCTGGGTGGCTCAGTTGGTTAAGCAACTGCCTTCGGCTCAGGTCATGATCCTGGAGTCCCTGAATCGAGTCCCGCATTGGGCTCCCTGCTCAGCAGGGAGACTGCTTCTCCCTCTGACCCTCCCCCCTCTCATGTGCTCTCTCTCTCTCTCTCTTAAATAAATAAAATCTTAAAAAAAAAAAAAGACTTCTGCAAGGCAATGAATATGTTTTTCAGTGATTAGAAGGGCATTTCTGGTAAGGTACCCTCGTTTGGGTTCCCACCGTAGCAAACCTGAGATGAGGACTTGAGTGGATGTAGTTTATTTTGGAGGAGATTCCAGGACATTTGTAGGGAGTGGGGAAGTGAGACAGAGAAAGGAGGCCAAGAAGGGGCATATGAGCATGCAAGTTGCTGGTAGGCAGCTGGGCTCTATCTTGCTGGGCCGCAATGGAAGACAATCACTTCAGCCTTCCGAGGAGGAGACTAGAGCCTTCATCTTCCAGGTCCCCATCATTTGGGGGTTGATGATAGGGTTTTGGCTTGCCTTGCATGTGGGCCCAATATACTTCCATAGCCAGAAAAAGACAGTGAAGCAGAGAGTAGCTGCCTTAGACCTGGAGATGGGTCCGAGGCTGTGAACTGGAGAGTGATAGTTCCTGCCACAGCAGTGGGGATCCTATCAGCTTCAGGAACCCCAGAGATTTGATACCACCAAGACTGTCCTATGTATTACTCATCTTGTCCTTATGTATCCCTACTTACTGGAACACTTCTTGGCACACAGTAGGTGTTTAATAAATGGTTGTTGACTGTGCGACTTTCGTTTGGGTACCTGCTTTCTTCTTTCAGGCCTCTCCACGTACCAGGGAGACATGGCTACCAGCAGTTACGGGTCATATCTTTTTAACTCCCTGATCAGAAAAGGAAAGTGAGGTTTTTCCCTTTCTAGCTCCAGCAAAAAAAAAAAAAAAAAAAAAAAAAAAAAATCTCAAGAGAAAAAGCCAGTTGACTGGTTTGGGCCATGAACTTGTCTCTGGGCCCATCCCTTTGGCCATGGCCATGGCATATTATGATTGGCTAAATTTGACTTGGGTGTCCACCCTTGCGGATATGGAGGTGGAAACTTACTAGAAGGTGGGTTGATGCAGCAATTGTGCTCAACTGCGTATGCCCACTGGAGTATGTTTATTTTTTTATTTTTTATTTTTTTAAAGATTTTATTTCTTTATTTGAGAGAGAGAGAATGAGAGATAGAGAGCATGAGAGGGAAGAGGGTCAGAGGGAGAAGCAGACTCCCTGCTGAGCAGGGAGCCCGATGCAGGACCCATCCCGGGACTCCAGGATCATGACCTGAGTCGAAGGCAGTCGCTTAACCAACTGAGCCACCCAGGCGCCCCCCACTGGAGTATGTTTAAAGTGTGAATGCCATTTGTCCCATATTTCTTGGGAGAAAAATGTTTCAAGAGCAGCACTGTCTCAGCTGGGCCATTATTAGCACTTCTACCTCCTGCAGATGTAACACTTGATGCTTTGGATATCTGAGAGGGATCCTGAGGACCATCTAGTAATTTAGAGTTTGTAAAGGCACAAATTTGCATCATGTCTCTGAGGTTTGGGAATAAACCATCAAGTAGAAGAAGATGGAATCTCCCCCTAGATGTTTGCTCTTCCTCCTCCCTTGTCAAAGACTGACTTCATTCACTCAGCATAGTATTTTCAATGTTCATCCATGTTATAGCATGCATTAGTGTCATTCCTTTTAATAAAATGCTAAATAATATTCCATTGTATGTAATACCATATTTTATCCATTCCTCAGTTGGTGAGTTGATGGACATTTGGTTCTCACTGCCCGCCACCCCAACATATATTTTTTGGGTTTTATGAATAGTGCTGCTTGTGACATTTGTATTTAAGTTTTTGTGTGGACATATGTTTTCATTTATCTTGGGTAGATAGTGTCGGGGAATGTCACTGAAAAGACATAACCGCCAGCTGACCCAGAGCAGCACCCCAACAATTGGAGTCTTCTCACCCTCTTTCCCTGTCCTTGGAATGTGGGCGCCACTTGCTTTTCCCACTGCCAGAGGCTGCCGCGGGGACAAAGCCTTGAGATAATGATGTTCTGCATGTTCTATGTGACTGAACCTAGTTAAGATTTGCCTGGTGAGTGTGGGGTTGCATTTGTCTTGCTGCCACCCAAGACAAGCCTTGTATGTAAGTTCTCTTCGCTTCCTAACACTGCGGCCTTCCGGGCGCCTGGGTGGCTCAGTCGTTAGGCGTCTGCCTTCGGCTCAGGTCGTGATCCCAGGGTCCTGGGATCGAGTCCCACATGGGGCTCCCCGCTCTGCAGGGAGCCTGCTTCTCCCTCTCCCACTCCCCCTGCTTGTGTTCCTGCTCTCGCTATCTCTCTCTGTAAAATAAATAAAATCTTTAAAAAAACAAAACAAAACAAAACACTGCTGCCTTCCAACTGGAATGACCTGCCACTTTCTTAGGTCTCTCCCTGCCCTTTAAGCACAGTGGCCAGTTTTAGATCACACCGGGGGTTCCCTTGGGATGGTTCCAAACCAGTGGATACGAGGAGTGCAATTCCCGGGTAATGTACTTTTGCAGTTGTACATTTTTATATCCCAACCAGCAATGTGTGAGGCTTTCAATTGCTACACATCCTCTCCAACATTTACTACCTATTTACTACTACCTATAGTCTTGAACTATTTATTTAAGATCAACATGTGCAGGTCAAGCTTTGCAAGCTCTGTGCCTGGCCTAGAGGTCATATACTGAAAAGGTATTCACTAAGCATTTGTTGAATAAATGAAAAAAAACCAAAAAAAAAAAAAGATTTTATTTATTTATTTGAGAGAGAGCGCAAGAGGGGGGAGGGTCAGAGGAAGAAGCAAACTTCCCCCTGAGGAGGGAGCCCCAAGTGGGACTCAATCCTAGAACTCCAGGATCGTGACCTGAGCTGAAGGCAGCCGCTCAACCGACTGAGCCTCCCAGGCGCCCCTGACTCCTGTTTTAGATCTGAGAAAAATAGGGGTCGGAAGTTTAGGAAATGAATGAAAAGTCTAGACCCTTGGTCCCCTGGTTCCGAATCCAGTCTTCTCTCTATAATGCAACACTGGTTCTCAGTCAACCTTCTAAATACCATATTAACTCATGTATAGGAAATAATGGTAAAAGGTTTCAAAAGATTTTAGTTAAAAAGAAAAAAAAAATTCAGGGCGCCTGGGTGGCTCAGATGGTTGAGCGTCTGCCTTCGGCTCAGGTCATGATCCCAGGACCCTGGGATCGAGTGCCGCATCAGTCTCCCTGCTCCTTGGGAGCCTGCTTCTCCCTCTGCCTCTCTCTCTCTGTCTCACATGAATAAATAAATAAAATCTTTAAAAGAAAAAAAAAAGAAAAAATTCAGCAGAAGCTGAAGGAACAGAGTGTTTTTGGCAATTTGGAGCCTGCTAACTATCATTTTGAGAGTTGTAGGGGCTGGAGAGAGTGGCCTGGGGCAGGGTGACAAGGGAAGTCATTAGACTTCTAACTTTAGTGAACAGTCTTCTTTTTTTTTTTTTAAGATTTTATTCATTTATTTGACAGAGAGAGACACAGCGAGAGAGGGAACACAAGCAGGGGGAGTGGGAGAGGGAGAAGCTCCCGCTGAGCAGGGAGCCCGATGTGGGGCTGGATCCCAGGACCCTGGGATCGTGACCTGAGCTGAAGGCAGGCACTTAACTTTTTTTTAAAGATTTATTTGTTTATTTTAGAGAGAGAGAGAAAGAGGGGGAGGAGCAGGAGAGAGAATTTCAAGCCAACTTCACACTGAGTGTGGAGCTCACTTTGGGGCTCCATCTCACAACCGTGGTATCAGGGCCTGAGCTGAAAGCAAGAACCGGAGGCTTAACTGACAGTAAGACCCAGGTGCCCCAGGGTCTTCATCTTTGACTAGACCTGGTAGCTGAGCATTTACAGGGCTGGAAAATTCAGGGAGTTTCAAAGAGAGCTGTAATAAAGGGAGGGCTGATTATTTAGATTTATAGATTGCATTATCCAAGAAAGAGCTAACACAGAAAGGCAGTAACTGAATAATCATAGTTTTCTTATAATATTCAGACCTAATAGGCTTCCTTTTTGTTCTAGAAATTCTCAAACATACATGAAATATCAAGGAAATAGTATAATAAACCCCCATCACCTATCAATTAAAAATTACCAACATTTTGCCATTCTTACACGTTTGACTTATAAAAAAAAGTTTGGATACAGTAAGGCTTTCTTTAAAAGCCATTTCCCCCCCTGCTTTATTGAGGTACAATTGACAATCAAAAATTGTATATATTTAAGGTGTGCAACCTGATGACTCCTTAGGCATCAACAGTATGAAATATTTCCAACAAAGCCAATCAACATATCCATCACTTCATATCTTAACTATTTTCCTTTTTTTTGAGAACACCCAAGATTTATTCTCTTAGCAAATTTCAAGTATACAACATAGTATTTATTGCCAATGATAGTCACATTGCTCTGTACGAGTTTTCCAGCACTTCTTCATCTCGCATAACTGAAATTGAAAGACATTTTTTAAAAAGATTTTATTTATTTATTTGACAGAGAGAGGCACAGCGAGAGAGGGAACACAAGCAGGGGGAGTGGGAGAGGGAGAAGCAGGCTTCCCGCGGAGCAGGGAGCCCGATGTGGGGCTCGATCCTAGGACCCTGGGATCATGACCTGAGCCAAAGGCAGACCCTTAACGACTGAGCCACCCAGGCGTCCAGAAAGACTTATTTTTTAAATAGTTGGAAACACGTGCCTTTGGAATATCTGGTGTCTTTTTTCTTTTTTTAAAGATTCTATTTATTTTAGAGGTATATATAGAGAGAGCGCACACGCACGAGCAGGGAGTGGGAGAAGCCGACTCCCGACTGAGCAAGGAGCCTGAGGTGGGACTCGATCCCAGGACTCTGGAATCATTACGTGAGAGAAGGCAGATCTTAACTGACTGAGCCACCCAGACACCCCACATGGTGTTATATTAGTTTCAGGTGTACAATATAATGATTCAACAATTATATACATTACTCAGTGCTCATCATGGTAAGTGGACTCTTAATTCCTTTCATCTATTTCACTCCTCCCCCCCAACTCCCCTCAGGTAACCAAAGAGCCGTTATCAATAACACTATCTTAACCACAGAAAATGGGAAATTCTCAAAAAATAAAATGATCTTGGGGCACCTGGCTAGCTCAGTATGTAGAGCATGCAACTCTTGATCTCTTGTGGTGAGTGTGAGCCCCACCTTGGGGGTAGAATTCACCGAATAATTTTTTTTTTAAGGGATCTTGCTCTAAGTACTTATTTTTTTCTTCATTTAGCGTCGAAGGGAAGAGAAGCTGCTGAGCACTGGTAAGATAACCACACAACTGAAGACTTCTGAGTGGGAGTCCGAGATTTTGTTCATTAAGTCCTGCAATCATTCATTCATCCACCCAGGCACGTTTCACGCACACTGACCGTCACCAGTGGGACAGACCATGCTGGACTCTGACTGAGTCCCAGTCGGGTCTCATCATTTACTGACTCTAAGACGATGTAAGAGTTCTGTCCTTCAGCCTTATCTTTCTCATCTGAAAAATAGGGATAACAACACCTTCTTGACTCTGGCCTCGTTAGAGTTAGAAGTAAGATCCCCAGCAGTGCACATGACCGGTGCTCTGTAACTTATGTTCTGTTGGCCACTTTCATTCTGCTAGGCTCTGAGGGCACGATGAAAGAAATCGTAAGGCCCGCTCTTTTCTTTCCATACCCGCCTTTACCAGTCTCAGAGGGCAGTAGAAAGCTGACTGGAGCTGCTCCGTGCAATGCAACATGTGAGCTGCAAAAAGCCTGCCCCCAGTGACGGCGGGCATTCCTCTTCCCAAATCAGAGTTCTTTCAGTCCTCTGTTACCTTTCTTTAGGTCTCGCAGCTCTGCAAAGATAATCTGTGCTCAATCCTGCTCTTGCCCGAGGTCAAATGTTTGGCTCTCACGTTGGAGAACCTCCCACAGCACCCTTGTTTGGTCCTGATGAGGGCAGTAAGCCCAAAAGGCTAAAGTGGTCCGGCTGCTCTCCCACGTGTTCTGAAAGCCACAGCCCAGGGGGCGTTTCCGAGCTGCTGGGTGGGCAGAGTCGGCACCTCGCCTCCGCACCTTCTGCTGGGTGCCCTGGCACCGAGCGCGAACTTCTGCCAAGTTTGCAGCCAGGTGAGGGCACGTGGGCGCCTCCGCGCCGGGCCTTGTGCGCCGCGAGCTCTGCCTCCCCGCCTACATCGAACGCCGCCGGCGGCCTCGCCTAGCACCTGCAGCCCGGACCCGCAGCGTGGTCTCCGCCACTCCCGTCCCGCCGCCTCGCAAGCGGCGCGTCGCTGCCGGCTCCCGGCTCCCGGCGGCGGCAGCAGCCGCAGCAGCGCGGCCCGTGGGCGGGGTGGGAACGGGGGAACGGGGCGGGCCGCCGGCGCTCCGCTCCCGGAAGCGGGTGGCTCTTGGGCTCCCGCCCAGAGGACCGGCGCGGACGCCGGAGCTCCAGCATCGCTGCCCGCGCCTCCCGGAGCGGAGCGACCCCGGCGGCAAGATGCTGCCAGTGTACGCGGAGGTGAAACCCAACCCGCTGCAGAACGCGAACCTCTGCTCGCGCGTCTTCTTCTGGTGAGCGCCCCTTGGGGCTGGAGGGTAGAGGGTTGTGGCGTGGGAGCGCTGGTCGCCGGCACCCTGAGGCTTCTCGCCGCGGGTGGGGCCACCCCGCGCTAGCCGCGTGGTCCCCGCCGGCGCCCTGCCGCGCGGGCCCGGCGGGAGCGGGGCCGGGGACCTGGGGGCGGGGGCTCGGGGGGGCTCCCTGCCTTGGCGTTCGCGGCCCCGCCAGCCTCCAGTGTCTGGGAGGAGGAGGGGGGGAGGAGCCGGAGCAGGCAGCATCCGCCGGAGCTGCAGCCCCTGGAGCCCGAGCAGGGGGTGAGGAGGGGGAGAACTGCCGTGAGGGAGAACCGGCAGGACCCCCCCCGCCCCGCCCTTCCACCCTTAGCCGACCCCCTCAGTACCGCGCAAGGATTCGCCCTTCTCATAAACTAAAGCTGCACCTTTTTCTTCCTAAGCAAGCAGCTTCTGAACAGCTTCCTTGTCTAATTAGTGCCCTGGACCATTGCCATCCGCCCCCCTTTCCCCCCCAGCGGCCCCACCTCTTCCGATAGTCCTTATGTGACTCTGAGTTGCAAACTCCACCGGGCTCCCTGTGTTTGTGACCATGTCTCGCTCTCTCCCTTTGTCCGCGTGCGTCTCACACGGTGTGTCCTGGTATCTAGTTGTGGCAGATTTCATTTCACTGTGGTTTTTATTTGATGAATGGGAACACTGTTCTTGAACACGTTTTGCTTTTGTCTGGGACGCACATAACCACAGCTGGAGTATGTTTTTGCACAGCCGCTTTCCCTTTTGCAATTGTTCCCGTTTCCACCTTTGAGGACCGCTCTGGAGTTGGGATCCTTGAAGCCTATGGGGTCGTCTCCGGATCTCTAGCTTTTAGAGAAGTGATCCATGGTCTTAATGCGGGTGGTCCTGTTCCGGAGTCCTATGGCCCTAAAATCACTGGAGGGTCCCGGAGCTGGGAGAAGACACAGGTGAAAAACACCTCAGAGAGGTGAAGCTCGTAGCTGGGACCCTGAACCTGTGGGCTTTAATTACCCTTGGTTGATGATTAGATCTTTTGTTTCTTGACCCTAAACTAACCCTAAGGCTTTAATCAAAGTTCCCACATTCTGATATTTAACCTTTTTTATGGGAAAGCCTAGGAGATCCCTAGGGGAGAGTAGTGCTCTTAGGCTTGTTTTGATTGTGGTGTATTCAGTGTTTGTGGGGACATCTCTTGGCCCTTGGGCCCTTCTCAAGGAAAGAAGTGTATGGGTACAAGAAGGAATTTGGGTGTGGTTATCATAAATAATAATGAAGTAGGCAAACATCTCCGTAACTTCAGGCAGGGCAAGGAACTCTGGAAGCACTTTCTATTTATGGATGTTTCACAAGGTGTGTGCATGAAAATGGGCAGGTGAGGACTCTTGATTGATGACTTTGGTAGGCACCGTTTCCAGCTTCCCTGCTGCCGGGGAAGGAACTCTTCTCTGTTTTACACTTGATCACACAGCCGTGTGTCACGGTAGAGCAGGATCCCCAATGAGGCAATCTGGCTCCTGAGCCTGTGTTTGCAGCTGCTGGACTGAGTTGCTCCTGTTGGGACACTTGTTTTTTTTTTTTAAAGATTTTATTTATTTATTTGAGAGAGAGAATGAGATAGAGAGCATGAGAGGGGGGAGGGTCAGAGGGAGAAGCAGACTCCCCGCTGAGCAGGGAGCCCGATGCGGGACTCGATCCTGGGACTCCAGGATCATGACCTGAGCCGAAGGTGGTCGCTTAACCAACTGAGCCACCCAGGCGCCCCAGGACACTTGTTCTTAAATGCGTGGGGAGAGAAGGCCAGAAGTCCAGAAAGGCTGGACTTTCATAAAGTTATTGCTGTTGGGAGAGGAGATGGTGCACGTGAAATCTATTACCATGCTTTAGGGCAGTTGTACTCCAAGCATGGAACTCACACCTTCAACATCATCAGTCTCCCCGGGGCTTGTTAGCAATGCAGATTCTCTGGCACCCATTCCAGACCAGTTCTGTAAATTATGTAGAAACTCTGGGGTGGGGGTGGGGTTTAAACCTGTGCTCCAGGTTATTCTGATGGAAGGTTGAGCCTGGCTTGCTGCTTTAAGCCACTGCCCCCATTGGCATTGTTATTCCAGTTTTAAAAAAGGGGCAGGTCTTTTGAGGTCAGCTGTTGACCATGATTGCCATCCTGTATCTATTTATCTTCTGCATTTCTAGGGATTTGAAAGTTGGAGGCCGCCTTAGTGATTTCCATGTGTACCCCTCTGGCAGGCGGGAAAGTCGAAATGAGCCCGGCCAGGAAGTGCTCCCTGGAGACAAGGCTCACCTTGCAGAGAAAAACCGAGTTTTCATCTTCTCATTGGATATTTGCTTTTCTTCTCAAATTGCATCTGCTTTCTAAACTTGTGAACTGGTAGCTATCTATTCAGATGATGCCAGTAACTAGCTTTATGGACTTCTATACCAATGGCCTTAGTGGGGTTTTGGTGTTTTCACAGCAAAGGTTGTGAAACCTTGGGCCCTTGGGCCTAAGGGGGAGTTGTACATAATGGTGGTTGGTAATTTTTGCAGATTTTTTTTTTAAAGGTCACATTTACTAATCTAGCACCAATTTTTGCAGATTTTTGTTTTCTTTTTTAAGGAGGCTCCATGCCCAGCATGGTGCTTGAACTCACCACCCTGAGATCAAGAGTTGCACGCTTTACTGAATGAGCCAGCTAGGTGCCCCTGTTGTGGATTTTTGAAAAGAATATATATTTTTCTATTTTTTTTTTAAGATTTTTATTTATTTATATTTTTGACAGAGCAAGAGACAGCGAGAGAGAGAACACAAGCAGGGAGAGAGGCAGAGGGAGAGGGAGAAGCAGGCTCACTGCCGAGCAGGGAGCCCGATGCGGGACCTGATCCCAGGACCCTGGGATCATGACCTGAGCCGAAGGCAGACGCTTAACCGACTGAGTCACCCAGGCGCCCTTATTTTTCTATTTTTGTAAGGAATTTGAAACTACAGAAAAATAAAGGAATATGGATTTCTTCTTTTTTTTTTAAGATTTTATTTATTTGACAGAGACACAGCGAGAGAGGGAACACAAGCAGGGACAGAGGGCAAGGGAGAAGCAGACTCCTTGCTGAGCAAGGAGCCCAATGCAGGGCTCGATCCCAGGACCCTAGGATCATGACCTGAGCTAAAGGCAGACGCTTAACAACTTAGTCACACAGGTGTCCCATGGATGATTTATTTCCGTTAGCCAAGTACACCTGCTGATACTTTGGTTTCTTAGTCTTCCCCCTAAAACTCATATGCATACACATCTTTTCTACAAAACCAAGTAGTGTGTTTCTTCTTTCACAGCAAAGGTTGTGAAACCCCAAATAGTTTTGAATCTGGATTCCTTCTTAATTTTCTGTGGTTAACATTTATTCATGGCATTAAAACTTCAGAACATGACATTTAACAATTGTAATTTATCCAGTCTTCACTTTTTTTTAAAAGATTTTATTTATTTATTTAATTGACAGAGAGAGAGAGAGAGAGCATGTGAGAGGGAACACAAGCAGGGGAAGTGGGAGAGGAAGAAGCAGGCTCCCCGCTGAGCAGGGAGCCCGATGCGGGGCTCGAGGGTGGTGAGTTGAAGCACCCGATGACCTGAGCTGAAGGCAGACGCTTAACAACTGAGCCACCCAGGCGCCCCTGTCTGGTCTTCACTTTTGTTGAATACAGTTTATTTCTAATTATGATGCAGTGCGTATCCATGCCCGTATATTTTGGCACGTCTTTCCTTTTTCTCTGTTGCCAGAAGTGGAATAACTGGTGAAAGGCAAATTTGTTCTCCAGTTTTGGACCAACTGACCCTCAGTAGTGGTTTGTGTGCATATTTGATGGTCGACTTGAAGTACCTGAATTAATTTTTTTTCTAAATCAAAGATTAAAAATAATATCAGGGTTTTAATTTGAATTTGATTTATAGAGATGGAGCTTTTTTTTGTATCTTTGAATTGTGTATTAGATTTTTTCCTATGAGGCATTTATATTTTTGAAATAACTTGTAATAGTGCTTATGTTTTTTCAGATTTTCATTTGACTCTTAATTTAGATCAGAGGTTTTGTTTTTTTTTTTAAAGATTTTATTTATTTATTTGAGAGAGAGAGAATGAGAGATAGAGAGCACGAGAGGGAAGAGGGTCAGGGGAGAAGCAGACTCCCTGCCGAGCAGGGAGCCCGATGTGGGACTCGATCCCGGGACTCCAGGATCATGACCTGAGCCGAAGGCAGTCGCTTAACCAACTGAGCCACCCAGGCGCCCCAGAGGTTTTGTTTTTTTAAAGAATTTTTTTTTAAAGATTTTATTTATTTATTTGACAGAGAGAGAGAGAGCGAGAGAGGGAAACAAGCAGGGGGAGTGAGAGAGGGAGAAGCAGACTCCCAGCTGAGCAGGGAGCCCGATGCAGGGCTCAATCCCAGGACCCCGGGATCATGACCCGAGCCGAAGGCAGACGCTTAAAGACTGAGCCACCCAGGCGCCCCTTAAAGAATTTTTTAAAAATATTTTAAAAATTATTTTTAATCTCTACATCCAATGAGGGGCTCAGACTCACAACCCCAAGATCAAGAGTCACACACACTACTGACTGAGCCAGCCAGGTGCCCCTAGATCAGAGGTTTTACATTTATATATCATTGAGCTCTTTCTGGTTTTTCCTATTACTTCTGTAATTCTTCCTTTTTAGATTCCAGCATCATCTAAATCTCCATAAGCGTTTTCTTCCTTTTTTCTTTTTTAAAGATTTTATTTATTTATTTGAGAGAGAGAATGAGATAGAGAGAGAGCATGAGATGGGAGAGGGTCCGAGGGAGAAGCAGACTCCCTGCTGAGCAGGGAGCCTGATGTGGGACTCGATCCCGGGACTCCAGGATCGTGACCCGAGCCGAAGGCAGCCTCCTAACCAACTGAACCACCCAGGCGCCCCGCATTTTCTTTCTAATACATAGCTAGAATTTCCTTTTGTATTTGGTATAAAATCGGCCCTATTTTTTCCAAAACAGCTCATTTCTCATCATGGTTTATTGAATAATTCTTCCTCTTTCCTGTTATTGGAAATAAGTGGTGTAGGCTTATCCAGCTGGGCACTAGATTGTGCTGTCCCCTGGTGCGCAGCATCCCTGGAGATGTGCTCTACGTTTACCTGTCTACCCTCGCTCCGCAGTTAGCAGCTCAGGACCCGTCCCCAGAGAAGTGCATGGCCACATGCATTTAGGCCACTGGAGAGTGGCCTAAATGCTCACTCACTGACACTGGCTCAGTCTATGAACTCCCCTGACACTGGCTCAGTCTATGAACTGTCACTTTGGAAAGCCAATGCTGTTGCTGAGACTGCCACTGGGGTCAGACTGGAGACTTGTCAGGGGCTGGGGTTGGGAGGGAGTGCAGATGCTGAGTGCTGTCCTGCTTTCCAGAGGGTGGCTGCATTAGGCCCTCAGTACGTAGTGACCGAGAGTAGTGCAGTGAGAGATTTCGTTTTACCGTTTATTTTTTGGAGATGTTTTATTTATTTATTTGAGATGTTTCATTTTATTTAATTTTTAAATTTTATTTATTTTGACAGAGAGAGACACAGCGAGAGAGGGAACACAAGCAGGGGGAGTGGGAGAGGGAGAAGCAGGCTTCCTGCTGAGCAGAGAGCCCGATACGGGGCTCGATCCCAGGACCCTGGGATCATGACCTCAGCTGAAGGCAGATGCTTAACGACTGAGCCACCCAGGCGCCCCTCTATTTGATTTTTTGTTTGTTTGTATCCTTACAGTTCTGCATCTGCTCAGTGTGAGCGGGGTTAACTAGTGTTCATTCAGCTGTGTCAAGTAGATAATTTGCCTTTCTGAGTTCTCTAGGGGACACCACCCCTGCCCCCACGGTGTATCTCCCAGGCTGGCTGTGGGATGTGGAGCCCAGCGATGTCATGCACCCTGTGAACCTTTATCCTAAATCTCGCCTGTCACTTGTCAGTGGGGCCAGGAAACCCTGTCTCTTACCATGAGGATGTCTCTGTGGGTTTCTTCTCTGTGTGAACTCTAAGCCCCTGCAAATATTTTTTGTGTTTCTGTGCTGACGAATTGTGCACAAGCAGGGGGAGCAGGTACCCTATTTTTAGTTTTTAAATATTTTAAAGTAATCTCTACACCCAGCGTGGGGCTTGAACGGCAACTCCCCAGATCAAGAGTCACATGCTCTACTGACTGAGCCAGCCAGGGACCCCAAAGATCGATCCATTTAAGCTTAATCCTTCTAAGATCTCTTTATATTATGTACATACTGTGAGATAACTAAAAATGTAAGAGGGAAAGATTAGATTTTTTTAGAAGTTAAAACTCATGTTTACCGGGGCGCCTGGGTGGGTCAGTTGGTTAAGCGTTTGCCTTCGCCTCAGGTCATGATCTCAGGGTCCTGGGATTGAGCCCCTCTTTGGGTTCCCTGCTCCGCGGGGTGTCTGCTTCTCCCTCCCCCCTCCCCTTGCTGTCTCTCTCAAAATCTTTTTTTTTTTTAATATTTTTTATTTATTTGAGAGAGAATGAGAGAGAGAGAGAGAGAGAGAGAGAATGAGACGGGGGAGGGTCAGAGGGAGAAGCAGACTCCCCGCTGAGTAGGGAGCCCGATGTGGGGCTCGATCCCAGGACCCCAGGATCATGACCTGAGCCGAAGGTAGCCGCTCAACCAACTGAGCCACCCAGGTGCCCCTCAAATAAATAAAATCTTTAAAACAAAACAAAACAAACTCGTGTTTACCTATTTCAGCAGTATTTTCTTTTCTTTTCTTTTTTTTTTAAAGATTTTATTTATTTGACAGAGGGATACATAGTTGAGAGAGGGAACACAAGCAGGGGGAGCGGGAGCGGGAGAGGGAGAAGCAGGCTTCCTGCGGAGCAAGGAGCCCGATGTGGGGCTCGATCCCAGGACCCTGGGATCATGACCTGAGCCGAAGGCAGACGCTTAACGACGGAGCCACCCAGGCGCCCCTTCAGCAGTATTTTATGAGATACCATTAAAAATGCAGATGAGGGTCCTTTCCTCTTTGCAGGTATTCCGGTTGGTCTGGTGGGACTTGGGGTTCTGCAGCTTAAGTTCTTCCTGGGCACTTATGCAGGTGGTTAGTCCTCAGAGATGGGTCCATTGAGATAATGATACTGATCATCGCTAACCCCTACTGAGTGCTTCCTATGGGCTCAGACTTGTTTGCCCACTGTTTAAATGTCTCAGTTAATCCTCAGTCCTGTAAGACAGTGAATACTATTTCACACCTGAGGAAATGCAGGTCCAGAGAGGTTGGGCAAATTGTCAGGGACAGCACAGCTCGGGGGGGGGGGTGGTGGTCTTCAGCTGGTATCGTGCCCACATCCTCAGCACATTCAGTGGCCGAAGTGCTCAGGCTCTTGACTGCCTGGCCCCTGCTCTGACAGGTAAACACTAGTTCACCTAATAAATAAATGAGTCTGCTGACTCTCCAGCAGACATTTAAAAGTTATGTTAGTGAATGAGTATGCTCTTCACAGATGCTGGCCTCGGAAGCACGTTCTCCTACCCTTTCTTCATCATGCTGTCTCTTAAATTGCCATGTGTGTGTTGGCCATCCAGTTCTCAAGGCACGAACCTGTCTGTTCCTGCCGGTTTTGCGGACATCACATCCCATTGATTGAACCTAAGACATGCCCTTGGAGTCCTTCATTCGGCAAGCATTTCCAGAATGTGAGTGTGTGAGAGCCAAAGGGAAGGAAATGCACAGAGGTGCTCGTCCTCCTGGAGCAGGTGTCCCTCTCCTCTGCTCCAGCCTCAGCTTATGCTCTTGGCTCTTCTTCCTCCCAATGGGTTTTCCTGCCACCAGTCTTTCCCCTAAAATCCATGCCATCCTCCTGCCAAAAACCTCTCCTACCTCCTCACTGCTTTGAAGAGCAGTTCTTAAGGGTGGCATTCAGAATCCTTCAGAACCTGCTTTTTGCGTCTCGTCTTCCGTCATTTCTCTCACTGCTGGACTTTTCTGATGAGGTGAGGCAGATTTGGTACCTACCCTGTCTTTGCAGGGCCCACAGAGCCTGAACTGGGGTCCTGACTGATGCCTCTCTGTGAACTACTGGGTTGGTTAACAGGGTTGGGTGAGCGGATGCGGGAAAGCAGGCTGATGCCCGTACCATTGCCAGAGGCGCATTTATACAGCCCTGAGCCCTAATTCAGGTGACGTATAGCGGAGAAGGGTCATTCTCCCGCCGCCCCCGCCCCCAAACTAAAGTGTCTGGGTGTAAATCTGAACTCTACCGTTTACCTGACCAAAGGCAAGCTTCCTCATCTGTAAAATGGGAATAATCATGATACACATCTCATAAGGTTGTTGAGAGTATTAAATGAACCAAACATTGGTTTACCAAAACAGTGAATAAATATTAAAAGGTAGCCATGCCACCTTCCTCTTGTTACTTAGCATTTGTAAACTAACAGTTTTGTTTGTAAATTGCCATAGTTTATTTCCCAGATAGAGGATGAATGTAAATTTCGGAGTCTCATTCCTTACCCATAGAAACATAATCTGGGGGTTGGGGGGAGGTGTTGGCATCCCGCGTCAGAATTTTTTAACAGGGTTCTGGTGACTCATGCTAAATTTTGGGAACCACATTTCTGAGCTCTTTCTCAGCCCTTAAAATCCACTTCTATTTGAGAGCACAGTGGGAGGCCAAGGGTACTGATCCAGCCCCCTTGTGGTTTAGATAGTTCTTTTGGCCAACATTTGAGTGCCTTTTGTGTTCCTGCATTCAACTCCATAAAAACATTCCTGTTCTCAAAGAGCTTGCAGAGTCTAGTCTACTTAATTCTGTAACTGGTGTTAGCCACGGAACAAAACAAGCCCCAAATCTTAGTGACTTAGTCAAAAAACAAAACAGAAGGGGCGCCTGGGTGGCTCAGTCGTTAAGCGTCTGTCTTCGGCTCAGGTCATGATCCCGGGGTCCTGGGATGGAGCCCTTCCTCAGGCTCCCTGCTCCGCGGGAAGCCTGCTTCTCCCTCTCCCACTCCCCCTGCTTGTGTTCCCTCTCTCGCTGTGTCTCTCTCTGTCAAATAAGTAAAATCTTAAAAAAAAAAAAAAAAAAACGCACTTGAAATCATGTTTGTAGTCCTTTTTGGGTTGTTGCCGGTGGGCAGTTACATCACACATTTATTCAGTAGCTGGACTTTTTATATCTCGTGGCTCAGTCCTTGGGTCCTCTCCATTAAGTCCTCTTTATTCAGCTGGGAAGAAGTTGTTTGTGGCTGGTTTTTGTGTTCCTGGCTTGAAAGTGACCTACGACCTTCACACTCGCATTTTATCGGCAAGGTGTCAGTCACACGGTTGCCTGTGACCCTTAGGTGGGCTAGAAAGTGTGGCCCACATGTCCAGCAATTTGCTGTGAGAGTGAATCACAACACGTCGGGTGTGCGCTGTTGCAGGCATGGGACTAACGCCTGCCCCAGTAGGGGCTTCGGGGGGGGGAGCATGAAGAAGGTGGGGAGTCCTCTTGGAGGGGGGGTGGGCATGTGTAGGACACCGAATTGTGGAAAGGGTAGCATGTCCTGAGAAGGGCGATAAGGTGTCGTGGATGCCCCTCCCCACTACCTGGTGGTGGTTGATACGGTCATTCAAGTTCATACTCCCCTGTTTCATCCTCGCCAACTTTCATCCTTATCTCTTCTCCCCAGTCCTGTGCTCCGTGAGCACCCCTAGTCCTTCTAGAGCTTAGCTCCTCATTCCATTTCCTGGTTCCATGGCCACTTCTGTGCCAGCCTCTTTTTTTTTTTTTTTTTTTAAGATTTTATTTATTTGACAGAGAAAGACACAGCGAGAGAGGGAGCACAAGCAGGGGGAGCGGGAGAGGGAGAAGCAGGCTTCTGCCAAGCAGGGAGCCCGATGTGGGGCTCGATCCCAGGACCCTGGGACCATGACCTGAGCCAAAGGCAGACGCCCAACGACTGAGCCACCCAGGCGCCCCTGTGCCAGCCTCTTTATGGGGCTGGTTTCTGTCTGCTCTCTTTCCCTGGGCTAGCTCCTGCCTGCCCTACCTCCAGTGTCATGGAATTACAGGGTTGGGTGGAAGAGATCTCAGTTCATACTCAATACAAGAATCCCTTCCAGACATTGTGCAGTGGGGAAATTTACTGCTCTTACTAATATTCATATTGGAATGCCAGAAGAATGCTGTATTGAGCCAGTTTTCTTTTTGGACAGTTTCTACCCATCTGTCTCTCTCTCTTTCTTTTTTTTTTTTTTTGTCAACACACAGCATGTGGGCTCCCCCCCCACCATCATGGCCTTCTGGTATTCAAAGACCACTGTCATGGATCCATTAAATCTTTTAGAGAATTGTCTCCAGTTCTTAGGTTGCCTTTAAATGGCAGGGTTTTCAGACCCTCTTCCATCTGCTTGAACTGAATATGCTTTGGTTTATCAATGTCTTTATGTTAATGTGGCATCTAGAACTAGACCTATTCTAGGTTTATTCTGGCCAGAGGTAGTGTTTGAAGTAACTAATTTAACAATTTAGCAAATATTTTTGAGTGCTTGCTGTGTTCCAGGTCATGTTCTAGAGCAGGAGTTGGCAAACTATGACCCGCAGGTCAGATCCAGCCTGCTGTCTATTTTTGTCAAGTTTTATTGGAACATGGCTATGTTTATTCATTCATATATTGTCTGTGGGCTACGACAGCACAATTGAGTAGTTGCTACAGAGACTGTATGACCTGCAAAGTCTAAAATATTTATGATCTAGTTCTTTCCGCCCCCCCCCCCCACCATGTTAAGTTTGAGATGCCTGCTACACATTTAAGTAGAGAAGTAGAGTAGGCAATTGGTCATGTGTCGGGGGCTCCAGGAAGAAGTCTGGGCTGGCGATGAAATTTGGGTATGGTGAGCAGCGTATACAGTTGGGCTACATTGGACACAGAGTCAACTGACGTCATGGTCCATGGGGTTTATCCCCACGCAAACTGCTGTTTTTTTCTCTAAGTTCATTTTGTTGGTGTCACAGTTCAGCATCCCATTGTTGTCAGTTGAAAGTTCTTTGAAAACGTTTGCAGTTTTCTTTCTGAATGCCAGAAAGGACAGGTCCTGGAACTGTCCTCTGATCCACTCATGAACGCCGGGTAGCAGATGAACTTGGCCACAGGTGTTGGGGGAGGTCGTGTCATCTGTCTTACAGAGTCCAAAGGTGCCTTATGTACCAAGCAGTCATTCTGAAATCCTGCAAAGAAAGGAATTAGCATGATTTCCTGTTAATGAACACAGGCTGGCTCTTGTGGGGTCTTTCCTTTTTTTTTTTCTTTTAAAGATTTATTTACTTATTTATTTGAGAGAGAGCATGCACGCAAGAGTGCACAGAGAGGGAGAGGGAGAAGCAGGCTCCCCGCTGAGCAAGGAGCCTGATGCGGGGCTTGATCCCAGGACTCTGGATCGTGACCTGAACCATAGGCAGATGCTTAACCCACTGAGCCACCCAGGCACCCCTCTTTTGTGACTTTTAAAACTAAATTGTTAGCTCCTTGAGGGCAGGAACAAGTGTCTTTTACACCTTTTTCTTGGTCCCCGCTGAGCATCTTGAACTTAGGAGGTTTACTTAGTGATTGTAAATTATTAGTTTAGTCTTCCTAATCTGAGTTTCTCTAATTTGGAAATGTAGACACCTCTACCTTGAACAGGAGGAAGCTGGGCATTATGGGATGTTGACCTTAAAAATAAAACTGGCAGTTATTTTACCAGCAAGAATGAGTTTATTTGGGAACAGCAAAAAATTGCAATCTGGGACATCCAAGCTATAGCAAAACTCTAGGCAAGTATGGAGAGCAAAGGAGAAGAAACTTTTTTTTTTTTAAAGATTTTATTTATTTGACAGAAAGCGAGAGAGCACAAGCAGGGAGAGTAGCAGGCAGAGGGAGAAGCAGGCTCCCTGCTCAGCAAGGAGCCTGACTTGGGGGTCTCAATCCCAGGACGCTGGGATCATGACCTGAGACGGAGGCAGCCGCTTAACCAACTGAGCCACCCAGGTGCCCCAGGAACCCTCTTTTATAGAGGAAAGGGGGCTGCTATAAGCAGAAAGTTTATTGGAGTAAACTGTGAGTCAGAAGTGTAGCTGCTTCTCATCGGCTGAGTTATGTCTCTCGGGGCGGGGGGCCGGGTGGTGTTGTCAAGCCAGGAGAAAATCTTCCTTCCTCCTGCTGCGAAGGTCGAGTATAAGGCTTCTTTTTGTTGGAGCCGCCAGGTGAATGGTGGGGTGGGAGAGCTCCCCCTCTGGCCTCCTGACTCCATTTTATTTTTTATTTTTATTTATTTTAAAGATTTTGAGAGGAGAGAGTGTGTGCATGGGCACGTGCAGGTGCGCACACACATACACACCCACACCCCTAAGCGGTGGAGGAGCCGCAGAGGGAGAGGGACAGACACTCCCCGCTAAGTGGAGAGCCCAAGGTGGGGCCCTATCCCAGGACCCTGAGGTCATGACCTGAGCCTAAGGCCGATGCTTGACCGACCGAGTCACCCAGGTGCCCCAATCTCAATGTATTCTAAAACTTATGTTTTAAGTATAAGTGAATAAAATGCTATACACTTACTTTTCTTCCCCACTTGCAGTGAAGCAAGGCAAGTCAGGAGGGAGGGAATGTGGAAGTGGTGTGGTGTGTAATACCCATCTCCGATGGAGAAGTGAACGGTTAGTAACTGCTACAGAAATTAAGATTTGTTAAAAAAAAAAAAAAACAATGAAGGTGAGTGTAATTTATACTCAGAATGGGGCCATTGTCTGTGAAAGCACTTGGGAAATTATAAGGTGGTGGTAGCTACATTATCCAAAAGTCTTCTAGAAAACAGTTCCACAGCAGAGCAACGTGACTGAAACCACCCAAGTCAGCTTCTGGCACCTACTTTCTTTCTATTAATGGTGCTGACGCCTTGATCTCGGACTCCATCCCTGCAGAACCGTGGAGAGGCTCAATTTTTGTTATTTAAGTCGCCTTGTCTGTGGTACTTTGCTATGTAGCCCTGGCCGCCTGAAGCTCCCTGCGTGTCCCGTGGAGGTCTTGGTTGGAGGGAGTGCCACTGTGTCACTGATCAGAGCTGCTTTGTATTGTGGTCTTTGCTTCTTTATTACACTGAACTCACTGGGGACTTTGACCTCATGACCTTAGCCTTCTATTGACCTGCTGCCTCATAAATTTTGAGTCGAATTCAGGTAAAAATCCCCCAAACTTTTCAGACTCAGAGGCAGTGCCCTTAAAAACCCTTCAGAGTACTTGACTCAGGAGGAGAATGAGCTCTGTCCCTGGACTGGCAGCCTGGGTGTTCAAGTATCATTCTTGCTCTTGAAATGAGATCACCCCTGATGGTGTTCCTTCCCTGGAACCAGGTTTGTACATCTTGGGTGAAGGACCGTCCTCATGTAGGTTATGTTCTTTAAGGCGGTGAGGTAACTGAGACTCGTGCTCTGAACTTTCTCTTTTACATGTGCATGTAAATTTAACCAAATTATCTTGCTTTTGTGAAAAGCCCCATGCAAGTCCTTAGTGTATCAAGTATTAATAGCTGAAAAAAAGAGAGGACTCTGTTCTCAGGCATACTCAGAATCCTCTTTGCTTTTCCCCTTTTGCATATAACGTAGTCCTGTTTTTTCCTTGAAACAGATATATATATATATATTTGAAACAGATCTTTTAAAGAGAATTCGTCCCTCTGAGTAAGTCAAATTAGGATCCCCTTCCTCCCTCCTCTCTGTCTCTGTCTCTTTGTCGCGTGGATTTTGGTCATCTCTGCTAGGTGCTGCTCAGAAAGTAAGTTGAAGTCTTGAAGGGAAATTCCTTAAGGCTGCTTCATCCACACGGTTCCTCGGGAGGGAGGGATTCCTTTCCTGTAAGGGGGAGGCGCAGTTTCTAAGAAAGGCTTCCAGGAAGGATGAGGTGCAGCAGGAAGGAATCCCACAGAGCCGCCGACTCACACTTTTGAGAAGGGCATTCATCGCCTTTGATTTCTGGGAATTGGCTTTTCTATTGAGGGCAGAACAAAGTGAGTAGATAGCTACTCCTTCATGGGTCAGGCCGTGGGGAAGGTGGTGTGTGAGGGGGGTGAGGGCTGTGGCAGCAGGATTGAACCCCGACTGGCAAATTTGACATGAACCAGACGCAGGTTGAAATAAGCCGGCCCTGGGTCACACAGACAGAAGGTCGGGTTCAAAGCCATTAGCGCTTTCCTTCCTCTCACAGCGAACGCCTGGCAGGAATTTCAAGGAAGAGGTGACCGGGAACACCGATGTGCGGCACCCTTTGTGTGGAAGGGCTGACTGTGCTGCGCTCCGGGGGACGGGGGGTGTGGGGGGGTACGGACAGACGGACAATGGGACGTAAGCACGGGTGAGGCTAGCGTGTTCTTCCGTGGCGGTGGTCCCTGGGCAGGAAGCCAGGCGGCCGCAGCTCCTCCCTGTGGCTCCTGGGGAGCTGCTGGTGGCTGGAGGTCCCATTCCACACTTCCTGTCGGTGCTGCGCTCACTTCCTCCTGCCCCATGCTCCCACCTGCTATGTTCTCTTGAAACTTCTCTGCCCCCCCCCACCCACCAGCAAGTCAGCCCTGTTCCTTGGTTTCCACAAAAATCTGTCTGCGATGGGGGTTGGGGATTTGTGAAGATAGGGGTTGAGTATTGGGTGGGCTTTGCCGCCTCCCCTCCATCTTCCTCTCTCAGCGCCCTTCCCTCCAGGCAGTGGCCCCCTTCATCTTGGACACAGCCATTCTGATCGCTCCAGGACTTTCATGAACAGTTTTCTGCCTTATTTTGTAAATTCCTATCACAGGAGGTACGGTGCTACCATAACCTTGATAATGTTTGTAGACTCTTAGGAGACTGAGGTGCAGAGGGTATGTTTTTCCCCCAAAGCATTAGTAAATGGAGGGTATGGGGCTGTTTGATTGCCAGCTTCAAATGTGGGAAGTCACCAGAGGAGGGAGAGTACCATGCCTGAGGAGCTGGTGTGATCCAGGAAAGGCTTCTTGGAACAGGTGGTGCTTATTAAACTACATTGTGTTTTAGTTTGTGCAGAAGTTCTTTCCTCTCCTCAAATCCCTAAAGAGGTGCACCTCCAGAAGCCTACTGCGTTGCAGAGGACTTTTCCCTAGGTTTAGCTATCTGGTGTCCGTGTTCAGGCCCAATCTTAACTTCTGAAGTGACCCCTGGCTCCTGATGGATTTTAGCCTTAGGTTAGATTATAGAGAGAAGGGTTTCTGTTCTTTATATCTGGGTTCCCCATTTTTAAAAAATATTTATTTGAGAGAGAGAGAGAGAACACAAGCAGGTAGAGGGGCAGAGGGAGAGGGAGAAACAGACTCCCTGCTGAGTGGGGAGCCCGACTCGGGGCTTGATCCCAGGACCCTGGGATCATGACCTGAGCGGAAGGCAGGTGCCCAACTGACTGAGCCACCCAGGTGCCCCTTCCCATTTTTTTTTGGAAGATTTATTTATTTATTTATTTATTTATTTATTTATGAGAGAGAGAGAGAGAGAGGGTGTGGGTGTGGGTGGGTGGATGCAGAGGGAGAGAAAGAGAATCCCAAACAGACTCCCTGCTGAGCCTGACGTGGGGCTCGATCCCATGATCCTGAGAACATGACCTGAGCTGAAATCAAAGTCAGTTGCTTAACCCACTGGGCTACCCGGGCGCCCCTATATCTGTGTCTTCTGATAGGCCACCATTCTCTGTGTTGTGCCTGCATCTTTTTATTTCTGAAGGAAATGGTTTGGCTTGGTAGGCTTCCTCCTACCCCGCCCCCACTAAAGGAAAAGAAATCCTACCTTGATTTGAAAGAAAATTAGATTAAGAATAAAATTTTTGCGGGGTGCCTGGGTGGCGCAGTGGGTTAGGCATCCAACTCTTGGTTTTGATTCAGGTCGTGATCTAAGGATCATGAGATTGAGCCTCGCCTCGGGTTCCTCGCTCAGTGGGGGAATCGGCTTGAGAGTCTCTCTCCCTCTCCCTCTGCCCCTCCCACTTGTGCTCGCTCGCTCGCTCTAAAATAAGTAAGTCAGGGGCGCCTGGGTGCCTCAGTCGTTAAGCGTCTGCCTTCGGCTCAGGTCATGGTCCCAGGGTCCTGGGATGGAGCCCCACATTGGGCTCCCTGCTCCGCGGGAAGCCTGCTTCTCCCTCTCCCACTCCGCCTGCTTGTGTTCCCTCTCTCGCTGTGTCTCTCTCTCTGTCAAATAAATAAATAAAATCTTCAAAAAAAGTCATAAAAATTTTTTGATTGCCTGAGGTCATAGAGCTGTTGCCAGTCTCATTTTTAATTTTTCTTTTCATCTGTGCCATGTGATTTTTTTTTTTTTTTTTTTTTAGATTTTATTTATTTGACAGAGAGAGACACAGCGAGAGAGGGAACACAAGCAGGGGGAGTGGGAGAGGGAGAAGCAGGCTTCCCGCAGAGCAGGGAGCCCGATGCGGGGCTCGATCCCAGGACCCTGGGATCATGACCTGAGCCGAAGGCAGACGCTTAACGACTGAGCCACCCAGGCGCCCCTGTGCCATGTGATTCTAACTCTTGGTTTGCTCAGGACAGGCCTGTTTACACCCCTTCTCACATTGTAATTATTAACAGCACCTCATTTTACTCCTAGGAGTGTCTTAGGTTGGATGATAAATAATATCGCTCTAAGTGAGCTGAAGTTCATATTCCATAAACTATACCCCTCAGCCCACCATGGAACTTGGGCAGGAAATGGGGTCAGGGTGATGCCAATGTTTGCTACACTTGGACCAGGAGTAATGGCTAGTGAAAACCTATGATCCTTCCCCACCTGGGAAAACCACCTGAGGCCTGTGCTTTGTCGGTAAGAATGCAGGCTGTGAAAGCTCCAGGGAGGGCGTGTGGCCCTGGAGGTGACCCCTCACAGACCAGGCGGGTCCCACCGGGCGATGGGAGCATGGACGGGGGTATCTCATGGGTTGTCCGGTTCATGGGGCCGGAGGGGTGTCCTGGGATGTGTGTGAGTCCAGCCAGTGAAGGCCATTGTAGTCCAGCATTTAGCTTCGCCGTGCGAGGCAGAGCTAGCTGGACAGGGGGCCATGGCCAGGGGGCGGTGGTGAGTAGTCTGGGAACCAGGGAAGTCCTGGGGAAGGGGGAGAAGTTGGAACTCCCCCCGAGATGACGCGGGCCTTCACCGCAGCCTGGCGGGCTTAGCCAATTGCCTGATCCCAGAGTTTTGGGTGGGCCGAAGCCTCTGAGCGGCGCTGTGTGGGGCCCAGCACTTGGGGTCGGTCTGCTGAGCTGGTGGAGGCTTCGAAGCGCCACAACGGCAGTCCCGTTGGAACTGTCCTGGCTGATGAAGTAACAGTGTGTGCCCTTGGGCCAGTAACTCTGGGGGGATGGGAGAAGTCCTGAAGCCCAGCTACCTCTCCCTAGATTCCCTGATTCACTCCCTTCTACAGGACATTCTTTTATTATCTCTGCTCAATTAGAGGCAAATGCTTAGTATTTCAGGATTTTTCTGTAAGTGCTTTGGACCTTAGGGCTTTTCAGTTGCTGTTCTCAGGCTGACCCGGCTTTTGGTCCACACCTGGCCTCCTCTGAGGGCCTCAACTCCAGCTAGAGTAACCGCTCCCGTCCTCAGCCACATCTCTGTTTCATTTTCTATTTGATCATTGTCATTGTTCTGGACCTGTCTTAGTGTGTTTGTCCCCTGCTTTCCTTCCTGACTGTGGGCTCCATAGAAGATGCCATCTGTGGGTGACAATCTAGAAAAGTGCTTGTCACATGGTGGACCAGCAGTTAAGACCTCATTTGAATTAGTGAATGTGAAAATTCCCATTTACTACAGTCCTGTTGTTCAGATACCTGGTTAAGAAGAAAAAAAAAGTGAGGGATGCCTGGGTGGCTCAGTCAGTTAAGCCTCTGCCTTCAGTTAAGGTCATGATCCCAGGGTCCTGGAATCGAGCCGTGCATTGGGCTCCCTGCTCAGCTGGGAGTTTGCTTCTCCCTCTGCCCCTCTCCCCTGCTTGTGCTTGCTTGCTCTCTATCAGATAAATAAATAAAATCTTAAAAAAAAAAAGTGAGTTGTGGGTTGTATCTTTAAAAAAAAATTTTAATAAAGGCATGTACACATTCTGTGCTTTGAGAGCATTTGAGGGCTGCTTCCATGGGGATGAGGGAGCAAGATGCCATTTGGCTCTGGCCTCTTTGGAGGGAGAGCGGATGGCGACTCCTCTGCTCTTAGTTATACAGTTGGGTCCTCACTGGTGTGTGTGAGGGGGGTGGTCCGTCTTCCCTCCATCTCTCCTTCCTTCTGATGAAGTTCAGGCGATCTCCATGGAAGGAATGAGGAACAGAGAGCCTTGCGAGAGGGAATCGGATTTGCCTGGAAACGGCATCCGGATTGCTGGGGTTGGTATAGGCCTGGAGATGGGAGCCAGGGGTGACAGCCCATCTGCAGAGTATGTCTACATGGGATTCCCTGCATTCTATGCTAAACCCATTTGTGTTTGTTGTTGCTTTCTTTTTCCCTCCACTTCTGAGTTTTTGTGGTTATAGGAAACGTTTTTCAAAGTGAGTGGGAGAAGATCCTAAGATTATTAAGAAAGCTATTTTAGCGTGTCCTGAGATTCCCTATGAAGCTTTCCTTCTTCCACTTCCTACTGAATAAGCCCTTTAATAGAACACGTACAGAGGCTTTTCAAAGGATGTTTTTGTTGTTTCTGAATACGCAGCTAGGGTTGGTATGTTTGTAATTGACCTAATGCTTCAAAGAATGAACTGGTTTAGCTGGAATTTTCCGAAAATCTGTCCCATTGACATAGTATTGTCCAAAGAGAAAAGTGTATGATTTATAATTAGCTTTCTCCCCTTAACTCTGAGTGATGGGCAGAGAGGTTCTTACATTTTAAATTGGTGTTATTGTTTGGGACAGCTCTTCTCTGTATTGTGTATAAAATATGGTACACCAGTCTTCTATTTTCTGGTACGATTGCTTTTGCTTCTCAGAATTTGGCCGACAAATTCCATATTCCAGGTCTGGAGTCCCTGCTGAGAGCTCAGAACAAATGGTTGCCCAGAAGAGAGGTGTCGGAAGGATGGTCCTGAGGAAGGGTTGGTTTGGTGTGGAAGAGCCGTTTCAAGTTCAGAGCCAGCTGGAGCTCTGGGGGTTTTTTGATCACGCCTTCACTTCTGCCTCGGGGCTGTGAGAACCTTGTAGGTTTTGTTTGTGGACTTTAAGCAGCCTCTGTTATTAACTCGTGGATAATTACCAGAAATATGAAGTCAGATCAGTGCTTGTTAACCCTGTGCCTTTTCTCCTAAGAATCTAGGGTGGTGACATGATAAAAATTAAGTGAAAAACTAGGCTCTACTACTTTAATTGTTATTGTGTTTACTTGAAGTAAAATCATAGCTGTGCATCTACCTGCCTTTCCCCTCCACACCTCATACCATTTGCCAAAAAAAAAAAAAAAAAAAAAAAGGGTTGTACGGCTAGCAGGCAAGGGGCTGAAGTCTCCGTCAGAGTGTTCCAGTGGGGCCTTAAATGTTAATTGCTCTGTTGTATGATGCTCTAGAGAGAAATCTGATGGCCCATCAGAGAAGGGAGCTTGGACAGAGATAATAGCTGAAGCAGGCTTGTTAAGAAAACCCAGGGGCGCCTGGATGGCTCAGTCAGTGAAACGTCCCACTCTTGGTTTTGGCTCGGGATCGTGAGATAGAGCCCCAGAACAGACTTTCACTCAGTGTGGAGTCTGTTTGAGATTCTTTCTCTCCTTCTTCCTCCCCCTTCTGCCCCTCCCCCTGCAATCACTCTCTTTCTCTCTCTCTCAAATAAAAAATCTGAAAGAAAAAAAATCCTGGAGTCATCTGGAAGAGGCATCGAGAGAGCGAGAGGGCCCGTGGTGCTAACCCAGAGTCTTAGGTCCTTGGCTGACTCTGGAACAGAAGGATGTGCACGCACCAAATACTAGCCCCGTGGATGTGTTGCCTTTAATTTTAACTTTTTGTATTTTCGGTGATGATCTCTGGGAAATTGAAGGCAGGACTTTGTCTGATAGGTGGGCCTCAAGAGTCATGACCCGGAGGGAAGGGAGCAGGCACAAAAGGAAGCGATAATGGGGGATGTGATTCAGGACTTCACACCTGAGCCATGCGGGCCGGGCAGGGTGGGGCTGCCCCTGAAATTTGCTTCTACCTGGCAGGAGGCCCAGGATCATCAAAGCTGAAAGAATCACCAGGAAAAGAAAATGTCTAAAAACCATAACACCACGCGCTGTTTGGAGACTTTAGAAAAAAGGTTTGGAAGTTTTGGGGAGATTCCAAATAAGGGAACTTGTTTCGAATAAATTGCTTTTGAGTTAGAGAAAAAACTGATTGCGGTAGATGCTTCTTCCTGAACTTTTTGGGCTAAATATGTGTTTTCCTTGTCTGCCTTGAAGACATAAAATAAATGAGGTGACACATTGGGTGTATGTGTGTTATTTCTGTGTTAAGTAGCAGGTGTTTAGGTTTTTTTTTTTTTTTTTTTTAAGATTTTGAGAGAGTGAGCGAGCACACAAGCAGAGGGGAGGGGCAGAGGGAGAGGGAGAAGCAGACTCCCCGCTGAGCAGGGAGCCTGACACAGGATGCGGGACTTGATCCAAGCCAAAGGCGGATGCTTGACCGACTGAGCCACCCAGGCGCCCCTAGAAGGCATTTAGGTTTGCCCAGCATACACTTTTCATTATACAAGGTGCTTTGGAAGAAATAGAAAAAGGTAGAAACCACCTATGACCCCGGGGGGTTTCTTGACCACTCAGAGTAGAGGGGCTGTTCTAGAGCTGTTTGCTTATGAAATCCGTGGTAATTTCAAGAGAGGCTAGGCTGGGAAGCGCTGTTTTCCTTGCCTGTGAAAGGTCAGTCTAGGGTGCATGAACGTGCATTTCACTGCAAATACCCGAAGTGCCCCGCTAACGTCATTCTCAGCTGAACCCTAAGAGCTTTTCCCCCAAGGAAGTTACCTCAGTTGTGTTCCTGAGGTTAACCAGCCTGTACTCCTTGAGTAGTCAGTAAGCTAGATTTCTTGGCAATTCAGATCCAAATGGCTCTTTCGGAGTGGGCAGAGCTCGCTTAGAGCTTTTGAATGGGTGGGAGCTTCCTGGCTGTGCGGCCTGTTTTCGAGGCTTTTTTTTTTTTTTTTTTTTTAAGATTTTATTTATTTATTTGAGAGAGCGAATGAGAGATAGAGAGCACGAGAGGGAAGAGGGTCAGAGGGAGAAGCAGACTCCCCGCTGAGCAGGGAGCCCGATGCGGGACTTGATCCCAGGACTCCAGGATCATGACCCGAGCCGAAGGCAGTTGCTTAACAAACTGAGCCACCCAGGCGCCCGTTTTCGAGGCTTTTGACTGCTGGTGATCGAGGGCAGAGGGAATCCTGTTTCCCTCCTACAGGTTCGTGGGAGAGCCAGCCGTGTGCTCTTCCTCTCTTAGGTCCGCTGTCTCTTCCGTAAATAGAGAAGGAACCTAAAGTTAACTAAGCTTGAAATCAAACCCGAGAAAGCCCCACTGCAAACCAGAGCGTCTCAAAGTGTTCTTGGGGGTTACTGCCAAGTTCTCGTCAGCTCCCTGCAAATTTTGGACAAGCACAGTGATATTTGTGTGCAGGTTTTATAAACACCCGACTGCTAGGATGCCAAGGGATAAGGTGATACAAATATTTGCCGAGGCTTTATAGACAAATCCTCTGTTGATCACCGCGGTGGCCTCCAGGAGTAAACAGCCTCCTCGTGGACTTCTGTCCAAGAGCCATGTGGCTGGTGGAGGCTGCGTGACTTTGTCCTCTCCCCCGAGGCCAGCCGCTGAGGCTTCCGTGCAGTGGCCGTGACCGCCTTCACAGATCCCACTGTTGACAGCTCTGTCCTCTGACTCAGGGTGGCAGATTCTGTTGTTGATAGAAGCCAGCCAGCCCCTATCACATTGCACACGCTAATGTCATCTGTCTGCAGCTGTTACGGCATACATCTGAGAGCTGTCCTTTAAGACTGGAGTTACTCATAGGTCTGAGTTGACCTGTGATACGGGTCAAGAGCGGCAGGCCTGCTGGCTGTTTCTGGTTGGGTCTTCCTGCTGCGTCTTCCACTGCTCATTTGATCACTGTGTCTGAGGAGTCCGAGAGGAGAAGCTCTCCGGTGGGAGGCTCTGCCTAGAGCCTTGCTACTGGAAGTGTGGTCTGTAGACCAGTCCCCTGGCCATCACCTGGTGCCTGGGAGAAATGCAGAGTCTCAGGCCCCGCCCCAGACTTGGTGAATCTGAATTTGCATTTTAACAGGTCCCAGGTGATGTGTATGCAAGGACCTAGGCCAGGCTCCTATTGGTTGAAGCTGGGTTGCTACCTCATCCAGGTTGGGAGGGTGGGAAGAGGGGGAGTGTGGAGAGGTGTGCACATGGTTTGAAGGCCTGAGCCCTACCTGTGAGTGACAGGCATCCCTTGCTGTCCTGTGCCACATGGTCTCTCACCTAACTGTAAGGGGGTGGCCAGGAAATAGAGGCAAGTCCTGTGCCTAGGATAAGGAGACGAGGGAGCATCAGACTCACAAATGGGCCAAGGAGTGGAATTAGGTGAGCTAAGCTGTGGGTGTGGTTCAGTGGTCAATAGACGCCCATCTTCCCTTCCACTGCTCCTTTTCTCGTGGCAGGTGCATGCACACGAGGGTGGGGAGGGGCAGAGGGAGAGTGAGAACCTCAAGCCGATTCCGCACTGATCGTGGAGCCCACCTTGGGGCTGCATCCCACAACCCTGAGATCATGACCTGAACCGAAATCAAGACTCCGATGCTGAACTGACTCAGCCACCCCTAATTAAATTATTTAAAAAATATTTACTGCTGATTAGAGAAAAAAAAAATTTTGTTCTTAACCATAAATGACACCTATTTAATTGTTGGATGGAGAAAATACCCAGCCTCTAAAACTTACACAAATGTGGGTTTTCCTCCTGTTTCTATTCCTCCTTCCCTTTTATGGTGGATAATGACCAGCAATAGAGGGAGCAGTATAATGAACACTGAGTACCCATCTAGGCGTGTCAGGAGTTTTTAGCTCATGGCCAGGCTTGCCTCAACTCTGTTCTTCCTAGTCCTGCATGTTGGTGTCCATTTTTTTTTTGGTTAAGTCTGAGGGTGAGCAATAGAGTTATGGGCTGAATTGTGTGTCTCCAAACTCATTGGAACCCCAAGGCTCAGTACCTGCTGTATTTGGAGTTAGGGCTTTTAAAAAAGAGGTGATTGAAATGAAGACATGAGGATGGGCCCTAATCCAGGCTGATGGGTGTCCTTAGGAGAAGAGAAAATTTGCACGCATGTAGATAGACCAGGGGGGTATGCATACAGAGGAAAAGCCATGTGAGGACACAGGAGGTGGCCCTCGGCAAGCTGAGGAGAGAGGCCTCAGAGGAAACTAACCCTACCAACACCTTGATCTTGGACCTCTAGCCTCCAGAACTGTGAGAAAATAAATTTCTGTTGTTAAAACCATCTTGTCTGTGGTATTTTGTTACAGCAGTCCTAGCAGCCTAATGCAGATTTTTTCCCCCCTTAAGGGAGGGTAGCAAAATCTACTTTTGTTATTAGGTCACTGTATACATTTGTTATGTGCTTTTCACAAGTATTTCTAGGAAATGGTCAATATATGATTATATATAACTTACACTTGTCCGTTATACTTCTCACTTAACACCACAGTTTTTAACCCTTATTTTATAAAACAGGCAGAATATTATACGAAATAAAGACAGAGAGAATTGTTGTAAGGTTAACCCCCTTGTAACTACCACCCAAGTTCTAGAATAAGATTTTGCCAGCTTCTGGGGCACCTGGGTGGCTCAGTTGGTTAAGTGTCTGCCTTTGGCTCAGGTCATGATCCCAGGGTTCTGGGATTGAGTCCCGCATCGGGCTCCTTGCTCAGAGGGGAGCCTGCTTCTCCCTCTGCCTGATGCCCCCCTTGCTTGTATGCGAGTGCTCTCTCTCTGACAAATAAATAAAATTAAATCTTAAAAAAAAAATAGTCTCTACAACCAGTGTGGGGCTTGAACTCACAATCCTGAGATCAGAGTTGCATGCTCTACCAGCTGAGTCAGCCAGGCGTCCCTGCTTTGTCATATTTTTAATGTGTGCATACTCCAGTGCTTTCACAATCTGTTTTTAAAATGCAGTGTTTATTTTTTAAAAGATTTTATTTATTTGACACACAGAGAGAGAGAGAGAGAGCACAAGCAGGGGGAGTGGCAGGCAGAGGGAGAGGAAGAAGCAGGCTCCCTGCTGAGCAGGGAGCCCAGTGTGGGGCTGGATCCCAGGACCCGGGGATCATGACCTGAGCCGAAGGCAGCCGCTTAAACGGCTGAGCCACCCAGGCGCCCTAAAATGCCGTGTTTAATATAAACACACCTTTTAGTAACACAAGTCCTATGTTTGTCTTTTAAAGTAGCTCTAAGATGTTCCATCATGTTAATGTATTTTAGCCATTTATCTGTTTTGGGGCATTTGCAATTTGGATACTTTTTAAAGTAGGATTTTGATTATCATCAAATTCTTTGGATTCTTTAATTCTGAACCATATAATCATTCTTCTCAAAAATACATAACAAGCACCTTCTCTGCCCCAGGCACCAGCCTTGGCACTGGGAAGAGAAGATGGTGGCCCTCCCCACCTCTTTGTTTTTTGGTGACCTTCTCTTACAAGATTTAAAGCGTGGTTCTGTGGAGTAAGTTTCTAAAAAGGTAAATTTTCGAGGCAAAGGATTCTCTGGCTTTGTAGGTTTAATTATGTATTCCTGAGTTTTTTTTTTCTTTTTTTAGATTTTATTATTTTATTTGAGAGACCCCACATGCATGTACGCGAGTGGTGGGAGGGGCAGAGGGAGATAATCTCAAGCAGATTCCCCGCTGAGTGTGGAGCCTGACCCCATGACCCTGAGATCATGACCTCAGCTGAAACCAAGAGTTGGGCGCTTAGCTGACTGAGCCACCCAGGTGCCCCTTCCTGAGTTGTTTTAGAGAAAAATTGGATCAGTTTTGAGATCTTACAATCTTGTAAATGTGTCAGTTAACTCATAGGCCAGCTAATATTGGAATGAAAAAAAAAAAAACCCTTGTGTGTATATACACACACACACAATTTATATGTATACACATATGTATATAAATTGGGTCTGGTGTAGTACTTTCAATTTGTCATATTTGTATGACATAATTACATAATTTGTAATTATGATTCCCAGCAAGGCTTATGGTCTCCCAGCATGATTTACTGTTGGGTTTCCTGAGCATGTTGGCTGTTTTCTCGAGCAAGCCCCTTAACCAATGAGGGAGGACCAAGATGCCCCTGACTTGAATACTGCTTTCTTCATAGTGGCCTGGTGAAGCTCAGGTGCTCCCCTTCCCTCTACCGAGAGGCCCTGTACCCCACGTGTGTCGCTGCTGTCACGTCCCACAGCTGTTTGGAGCCTTATCCCTGTTCCACTTACGAGCCAGTGATCAGTGGAGACATGGCTGGGGGACACTGGGGGCTGGGGCCTGTATGTCCTCATTTGGTAGCTGGTCTGCTGGGCAATGTCCAAAATCCCTGCTTCCTCTCTTTCCCCAGGCATCCACCACAGCTAATTCTCTGGGGAGGAAGGGCTCTTGGATATGTCCTTTTCAGGCTTCCTCAGACCACATACCCTGAAGCCTGGGATTCATGATTTACTGGGTCCTAGTTTAATTATTTAACTGACCTTGACATCTTAGGGCCAGGTTTTGTCTCTGGGGTTCATAGGCTGTACCAGCTTTGCAAGGAATGTTCTCTAACCCCCTATGATCGAAGAATGATTTACCATCCACCTTCTTGTGACTGTCGAGTGTGGAAGCATAATTAATTCTGCATGCAACTCCAGACCAAACCCACGAGGAGATCCTCTCAATGCAAATTCTCGGTCTCTGCCTCAGATCTTCGGAAACAGAACCCCAGTGAGGGGTTTTGGGTTTATTGTTAATGAGCTTCTCAGGTGATTTCATCACAGCTTACATGAGAACTCTGTCCTAGAGTTAGAGCATGTGGTCACAAGGCAAGGGGAGAGAGCTTTTAAGACCTTTCTAGTCTTTGGATTCAGTGCAGGCCGAAGTGTTCGTAGTGACAGTGACAGGCTGGTGAGTGCCAGGTCTGGACTGTCGTTTTGTATTAACTTAGGTGAGGACAGGGAGGCCATGGGGGAAAGGGGTGGTCAGAGCAGGGCAGCCAGTGGTGAGCTGACCTCAAGGCCAACCTAAAGACGTGGTGTCTTGAGATGTGAGCACCTGGCCTGGAGCTTTAGCGAGAGCTCCCCCTGCACGGAGTTCCCTGGCCCCAACTACCTGGAGTTCATCCAAACCTCACAGGTGAAGGGTGCCGCCTTCCATTTGACTGCCCTCTCTTCAGACAGCAGTTGCAAGTTTGGGGGTTCCCAGGCCACCCTCATTTCTGACCCAATTGGCTACAAAGTCAGGGGTTCCCACAACCCACTTAGGTTCAGTAATTTGCCAGAACAACACCTACAACTCAGGAAAGTGCTGTCTTTACAAATTACAGGTTTATTACAACCAACAGATATAAATTGGAACCAAAGGGAGGGTGGTGAGGTCTGGGGGAGTCCCAAGCTGGAAGCTGCCTTGTCTTATCCCTGTGGAGTCACGATGTATCACCCTCCTGGCACATCAGTGTGTGACAATACTCAAGAATATTGCCAACCAAGAAAGTTCCCCCAAGCTTTGGTGTCCAGAGTTTCTATTGTGATTTTCTTATGTAGGCATCATCAATGGAATCACTGATGATGCGATTGATTTCAATCTCCAGCCTCCTCCCACAGAGGTTTGGCTGGTGCCCTATCACTTAAAGGCCCAACGCTCTGATCAGTCATATGGTTTGTCTTTGGAACTCCCATCCTAAGTCATCTGTTAGCATAAACTCACGTGGGGCCACCATGAGTCACTCTAGTTAGCATAAACCATCAGGGCCCACACTCTTGTTATTTGTAAAATTCCAGGGATTTAAAGGAACTAGGACAAAGCCCAGGAAGGGGGGACAATGCCAGCCAAAGTCTTCTTTTTTTTTTTAGCCCAGTTTTGAGGCATAATTGACAAAATGGTAAGGTATTCAAGGAGTACAGTGTGATGCTTTGATATATGTATACATTGCTAGGGGATTCCTCCACCATCTAGTTTAATTAACACCTCCATCATCACCTCATATCCCCCCCCCCCTTTTTTTGGTGAGAACATTTGAGTTCTCTCCTAGCCAATTTCAATGATATGGTACAGTGTTATCAACTATAGTCACCATATTCCACATTAGAGCCCCAGCCCTTAGTCATTTCATAGCTGAAAGTATGTACCCTTTTTACTAGTCTCTCCTACCTCCCCCTTCACCCCTCCCTCCTGCCCCTGGCAACCACTCTTCTCTATTTCATTTAGATGACTTCGACATTTTGTTTAAGATTCCACATACTAGTAATACCATGTGATATTTGTCTATCTCTCTCTGACAATTATTTTTTTTAAAGATTTTATTTGTCAGAGAGCGAGCGAGCGAGAGAAAGAGCACAAGCAGGGGGAGTGGGAGAGGGAGAAGCAGGCTCCCTGCTCAGCAAGGAGCCCGATGCGGGGCTCGATCCCAGGACCCTGGGATCACGACCTGAGCCGAAGGCAGATGCTTAACCAACAGAGCCACCCAGGTGCCCCTATTTGGGGTCTTTCGTGGTTCTGTACAGATTTTATAATTATTCTATTTCTGTAAAAAATGGCATTGGAATTTTGATAGGGATTGCATTAAATCTGTAGATTGCTTTTGTGGTATGGACGTTTTAACAAGATTCTTTTAATTCATGAACACAAAGCATCCTTCCGCTTATTCATGTCTTCACTCATCAGTGTCTTACAGTTTTCAGAGTGCAGGTCTTTCACCTCCTTGGTTAAATTTTTTCCTAGATATTTTATTCTTTTTGATGAAATTGTAAATGGGATTGTTTTCCTAATTTCTTTCTCCTACTTTGTTGTTAATGTATAGAAACAGCAGATTTGTGTATATTGATTTTGTATCCAGAAGCTTTACTGAATTCATTTATTTTAACATTTTTGATGCAATTGTAAGTGGGATTGTTTTTAATATTTTTCTCTTATTTTGTTAATGTATAGAAATAGCAGATTTGTGTATATTGATTTTGTATCCTGAAACTACTGAATTCATTTATTCTAACATTTTGGTGGAGTCTTTAGGGCTTTCTATATATAGTGTCATGTCATCTGTCATCTGCAAATAGTGAAGGTTTTACTTCTTCCTTTCCAATTTGGATGCCTTTTATTTCTTTTTCTTGCCTAATTGCTCTGGCTAGGACTTCCAATACTACTGTGTTGAATATGAGTCATGAGAGTGGGCATCCTTGTCTTGTTTCTGATCTTAGAGGTAAAGCTTTCAGCTTTTCACTGATGAATATGAAGTTAGTTGTGGGCCATAGAGTTTTATTTATTTTTTTTTTAGATTTATTTATTTCAGAGAAAGGGAAAGAGAGCATGAGTGGGAGAGGGAGAGAGAATACCAAGTAGACCCCACACTGAGCTGAGCACAGAGTCCGACATGGGGCTCGATCTCATGACCCTGAGATCACGACCTGAGCTGAAATCAAGAGTCTGATGCTTAGCCGACTGAGCCAACCAGGCGCCCCTGCTACTTTTTTTTTTTTTTTAACTTTTTACTTTGAAATAATTTTAACTTGACAGAAAAGTTGCAGGAGTGGTACACAGAACTCATATGCCCTTCATCCATATTCCCTAACATTAGAGACTAGCATAGTTGCCATTCTATCATATTA
This sequence comes from Eumetopias jubatus, assembly GCF_037043125.1. NCBI lineage: Eukaryota > Metazoa > Chordata > Mammalia > Carnivora > Otariidae > Eumetopias > Eumetopias jubatus. Next base: position 179,470,591 of record NW_028274809.1, on the reverse strand, counting down.
TTCCTTTTTATCTGACCTCTTTGAAAGTAGATCGCAGGCATGATGCTCCGTTACTCTCTGAACATTTTAGCATGGATTTCCTGAAAATAAGGATACTTTCTTGCGTTACCAGGGTATTCTGATCAAACTCAGAAATTAAAGTTGATAACGTTACTACCATCTAATTCTCTGACTGCATAATCAGTTTGCTTACGTTACCCATTTTAGGCCCAGGATAACACGTTGTATTTAGTTTTCATATCTCTTCAGCGTCTTTCAGTATGGAATACCTTATGCAATCTCTCATGTTGTCGGTATTTTTGAAGAATGTGTAGATTATTACTCTGTAGAATGTTCTTCAATTTAGGCTTGTCTGATGTTTCTTCATAGTAGGAACACCAAGAAGTAAACGCTCAGTGCAGTCCTATGCACATGATGTCCGCTTGTCTCATTACTGGTGGTGGTAACTTTTATCACTTGGTTAAGATGGTATCTACCAGGTTTCTCCATTTTAAAGTTAATTACTAATTTCTAAAGACTTTTTGCCACTTATTCTTTGAAGTTAAAATCTTAAGTAATTTATCATCAGAAGCCACTCCCCTCCACAGTATCATTAGAATAGAGTAAAGCAGTTGATTTTGGTCTATTGATTACACGTCTTACCATTTGCCCTTAGTACTTTTGAGTTGGACTTTCTACTTTTGTAAAACTATCTGTATATAAGTTTTATTACTTTTCTTTATCTTTGCTCCCCTCCCACCCCTTCGATAGCTGTTACTAGTATGTGATGAGCCATCCCTTTTTAGTATCTTATTTTATTTTTTAAAGATTTTATTTATTTATTGGACAGAGAGAGACACAGTAACAGGGAACACAAGCAGGGGGAGTGGGAGAGGGAGAAGCAGGCTTCCTGCGGAGCAGGGAGCCCGACGCGGGGCTCGATCCCAGGACCCTGGGACCATGACCTGAGCCAAAGGCAGATGCTTTAATGACTGAGCCACCCAGGCGCCCCTTAGTATCTTATTTTAATGGGAATGAATTTAGTGTGTTTTGATGGTAAGCAGAGTTCCTTGTGGATGTAGTTTTTTAGATATTTAGTAAATAAAATACAGAATTTTAAAATATATATTACTGCAATGCCAATTTAAGGAATTTAAGAATAAATTTGATAGATGCTTCAGTTGCTATTAAATAGGGATATTAAAGTTTTTTTATTTTTTTAATTTTTTTAAAATGTTTTATTTATTTATTCATGAGAGTCAGAGAGAGAGAGAGAGAGAGAGAGAGAGAGAGGCAGAGAGAGAAGCAGGCTTCCCGCTGAGCAGGGAGCCCGATGCAGGACTCGATCCCAGGACCCTGGGATCATGACCTGAGCCGAAGGCAGACGCTTTACCATCTGAGCCACCCAGGCGCCCCTTAAAGTTTTTTTAAGGGATGGTTTGAGTTGCAACGTTCTTGTTTTGATAGAGTAAATTAGTAATAGGATATTGAATTTTAAACTCTGATTTTTGATCATGTGACTTATCTTTATGGTGGAGTGGCAGTCCCAGAGTGAGGACCAAGCAAAGGGAGGTGAGATTTGTTTTAACTAGAGGGGAGTGAGGCTGGGAGAGTAAATTGGATCTAGTTTCCTTGCATGAAGGAATGTGGCCTTTTGTTTCTTCCTTCCTTCCTTCTTATTAAAAGGTTTTATTTATTTATTTGTCAGAGAGAGCACACACAAGCAGGGGGAGCGGCAGGCAGAGGAAGAGGGAGAAGCAGGCTCCCTGCTGAGCAGGGAGCCCGATGCGGGGCTCGATCCCAGGACCCTGGGATCATGACCTGAGTTGAAGGTAAATGCTTAACTGACTGAGCCACCCAGGCGCCCCTTATTGTCCTTTCTTAATGTTTCTTTAAAATCTCATTCCTGACTGGTTTCCTTACCTTCCAAAGTCCATCATCTACAAAGTGGCTTGAACACTTGTACTGTTTCCCTTTTCTAGGGTAAAGGATAAAGTTCATTTGGAATATAAGACCTTTGGTTGCCCCGTTACCACACCAAACCCCATGCAGTTTTGAACCTGCTGTTCCTAGGCAGTATGTCTTTGCATGTCTGGTTTTGTTTTTCCGAAAAATTCTTCTTTCTTGCCTTGTCTCCTCAGTGGGGTCTAAATGATTCTCCTGAATTTTACTCAAAAGCTTTGTCTCTTCCTGGTAACCCTCCCAAACCTCCTTTGAGGGCCCCCAGGTGTATATGCTTTCCACTTTTCATGGTGCAAATGGTTCCTGGACCTGGCCAATGACCAGAATTGGCAGGGCTTGGGGGGCCTTTGGAAAAGGCCAACCAGTTGGGTTCTATCTTGGCTTACTCTTATTCAGTCATTGGATGGGGCTTTGCCATCTGTTAGTCTTGGTTTCAGAACTCTCCAGGTTGAGATTGGGATTTTGATATTTAGCCAGGGTTGGGACTCTTGGTATAAGTCCCAGGCGAGAGCCTCCCGATGGTCATGCCAAGCACACTGTATGGCACAGTCTCCAACTTGAGCCTGCGTCTGCATCACCTGGGAGAGTCAGTAAGGTACAGAGTGCTGGCCCCACTCCAGAGTTTCTGAGTCAGAGGTCTGCAGTGGGGCCTCAAGGTCTGCATTTTCAGCAAGGAGGCTGATGCTGCTGGTCTGGGGATCCCACTTTGAGAATCTATGCTGTACAGGAGATCAGTCACTGGTGAGTGACCTGAAAAAAGCCAAGAAATTGATCTTCTGTAGGGCTCATGATCACCCTTGTCATGTCATACTGTAGTTCTTCAACATAAATCCCTCACTCACTGGACCTGGACTGTGAGCCCCTGGAGGGGAATTGGACCGATGAATATAGATATGGGTTTGTACCATTATCCTTGTTTTGGTGGCTAAGGGACTGCTGCCAATGCCCTGTGGTGACTCTTTGGGAACATTTGAAGTAAAGTTTTATGGCTTTTCCAGAAAGAGAAAAGGCTCAGGACAGTGGTTCTGGCCCCAGGGGATTTTGGCATCCGGCAGTGTCTGGAGACATTTTTGCTTGTTGCAACTTGGGGAAGGGAGATGCTACTGGCATCCTGAGGATAGAGTCTGGGGATGCTGTTAGCTGTTCTGTAATACACAGGACAGCCCCTGCACCGAAGAAGCATCCAGCCCCAAGTGTCAGGAGTGCCGAGCTTAAGAACTCCTGCTTTTAGGGGAAGGGGGTTCAAATGAGCTAGTGTGGGTCTTACTGTGAGATCCTCTCATTTGTCACTCACCCCAGGCCCTGCGCTTGGTCTCCTTGACCCTGAGTGCCCTGCCTCCCTCCACTCCTTGTCCCCCCCAAGCTCTGCCCTGATGGAGTCCCCAGGCTGGACCTACGAGCCTCCAGTGACAGGTTGGCAGAATCTCCAGGGAAAATTAACCCAATGACTAATAATTAGCCACAGCCAGAAGTGCTTTAAAATACATCCTTTTAACAATAAATGATTTATTTAATTGGGGCTAGGGCATTTGTTGAATGATTTACTGACCTCAGTTGACTTACACATTCCCTGTTCATCTAAGAGCTTAAGGAGGGTTGTCTTTGTGTTCTCTGCCCCTGCTTCTCACCCAGGGGAGAGCCGTGCATTCACTTATTCAGAATGATCCACTGTGTGCCAGGCACAGGGAACACCATAGAAAGACTGTGTCCTGCCCTCATGGAGCTCTTGTTCTAAAGGGGAGAGAGACAAAATAAGTGAATGTTTTTCTCTCAACAAAGAGATTGTAGTAAAGGGGTAAATAAAGAAGAGGGAAATACAGTAGAGAATCAGGGTGTGTTTGGTTTTTTAAGAGCAGGTAGCCTAGGCCTTGCCGTGGAGGTCACCGTGAGTTTGGGAACTGGAGGAGAAAAGGTGCCATCGTGGGGGAAAATGGGGAAGAGCATTTGTTCTCAGCAAAGGATCCAGCCAACAGGAACTTGGAACCCCAGCAAGCGGGCATGGCTGGAACACTGGGCGAGGGGGACTGGGCTGGAGATGGGGCTGGTGAGCTGGGGGGGACCCCATTGGGAGGTGAGGCATCATTCTGCTGCAGAACAACATGGCCTTGTGTTTTTACGAAGTCATTCTGACTTTTCTGTAGAAAGACTGGGAAACCAAGAGTGTGAGCAGGTAGGCCAGTTAGCGGGCTGTTATAGCACTGAGACCTGGTGGGGGAAGCAGAGGCTCCAACAGGTGGATGGGGTCAGGAGGTCAGCCGTGGGCCGAGTTGATGGGTTGGCTGAGGGGAAAGGAGGCTTCCGGTGATGACTGGGTTTCTGGTCTGAGCGGTGGGCTCTTTGAGGTTGACATTTACAGAGCGGGGGAAGAATAGTTTTGGCAGGGAAATCAGGAGCTCCATTGTGGAGGTTAAGGGGGCTGCCTCTTGGCATCTGAGAGGAGGTGACAAGTAGGCACTTCGCCATAGGAATCCAACTTTTGGTGGGAGAGGCCTGGCTGTCGGCAGCTGGATGGTATTGGAAGGCCGGGGATGGACAGCTGTCCTCTGGAGAAAGCACAAGGCTGCACTCTAGTCAGTGGCTTGCAGAGTAGGTGAGAGGCTCACAGCCATCGGTGAGCGTTGCGGAGGTCTGAAAGCCCATCCTTGATGTGTTCCTCAGAAGAATGAGAGGCAGGAATGTTCCAGAAGAAGAGATGAATGTGAGCAGCTGGGGTTTGGGATGCCCTTTGTGTTGGGTGTGGAGATCACTTAGAATGATGCAGGGAGTTGGGGGGTCAGGGAGAAGCCTGATCTGCTAAAGTCCCCGAAGAATGATAGGCAGTGACAGAGAATGTTTTACTTATTTTTTCATTTTTATTTTATTTTTTTAAAGATTTTATTTGTTTGCCAGAGAAAGAGAGAGAGAGGGAAAGTACAAGCTGGGAGAGTGGCAGGGAGAGGGAGAAGGAGGCTCCTTGCTAAGCAAGGAGCCCCATGCGGGACTCGGTTCTAGGACCCTGAGATCATGACCTGAGCCGAAGGCAGACGCTTAACCGTCTGAGCCACCCAGGGGCCCCGACAGAGAACGTTTTAGATGCTGCAGTGATAGCAGGTGCCATGGCTTTTGGAGCTGCCCAGGGGTGTAGACAGCTAGGAGGCACAGGCAGGGCCTGGGGCTAGAAAACAGAATTGGGAAACTGAAGGGCCACCTCGAGGCTGCAAGGAAGTTGTGTCCCCAGGGGCCAGCCAGGGCTCTGCTAAGAGCATGGAGCGGAGGGCACAGGGGAGTTAGTCACTCATGAGAGCCAGTTCCAGAGAGCTTCCTGGAGGGCTGGGAGGGAGGGTTGGGGACAGGGGTCAGCTGTAGGTGGCAGCTTGGAAGGAAGAGCTTCCTTTATGGGGATAAAGTGTCCTTCAACAATTTGGAAGAAAGCATTTGAACAGGCACTAATGACCGGACGGTCAGAGAAGAGGCGGTACCAGGCACTCTCGGGCTCAGAAGGGGATCTTGGTGATGACTGAATCCTGTGCCTAGCGGGGGCCATTGCTGGTTGTAGTGACTAGATCCTGCTGCTTGTCTCCTCCTTGCTAGTTCCAACCAGTGGTGCTTTAATCCCTTCACAGTCTTGGGAGTTGGCCAGCAGGAGTAGTAGCTTCCTCGTGATTCTTCTCACTGGTACTGAATTGTATGCAAAAATTTTTTTTATAGAGGGGGGATTAGGACAGTAATCCATGCATGATGGTTGTAGAGTCTAGGTTGTTGGTGTTGGTAGCGGGGAGAGGGGTGTGGTGAGGAATGATGAAGAAGAGGTGTTGGATTAGCTGGTAGGAGAGGAGGAAGACAGGAAGGCCAGCCGTGAGCCCTGGAAGCTCCAAAGTTGAGGTCAGAGGCCTCTGCAGGGTCCACAGCTGCAGGGGGGAGGAGGGAGCAGAGGGAGCTGGGGTAATGACCCATTTTGAGGGTCATTGGAGGGGGGAGGAGGGAGCAGAGGGAGCTGGGGTAATGACCCATTTTGAGGATAGCTCACCTGCAGGGTGGGTGTTCCAACCTTGCAATGGATGGATTCTTGTACTGGATGGGTTCCTGTGACATCTGTGCCCAGGCATCATGATGTACCAGGCTCTGTGTTCGGTCATGGAGATTGCAAGTGGTATGGGAATCGTCATTGTCCTGAGGAGCTGATAGTCTGGTGGACTGGAGGCAATCCCGCTGCTGTGTTCAGGGCTGTGCAGGAGGTAAGGAGAGAGTAAGCTGAGGAGGGAAGGACTGTTGGGGCAGAACTGGGTTGCAAGATGGCTCATTCGGCAGTGGTTTGGAATTGTTGACTAAAGGTCCCCAGGGATACATTAGAAGTCAGAGGTCTGTTGACTCAGGTCTCCACGTCCAATTCCTTACTTAGCTGGTGGCACAAAGTAGGCTCACCATCAGATGGAAAAGTAAGCCTTTGGCCCTTGTTGGTGTCTGTGGGGCTCAGCCTGGCTTTTTGGGATTTGGGCACTGAAGGGGATCGGGAGGTCTTTAAATCAAGATCTGGGGTAAAAAAAGTTTGCTTAATTGAGTAACTTCATCTAAGTTATTAGAGCCTTTTTAAGGGGTCCCGAATGTGATTGCTTAAGAGCTATGTCACCGTCAAGGCTGGTATTTGGTGGGTCTTTGTAGCGTTCAAAGCAACCCCAGCTGCTCCCCTCAGCAGCCTGGGGAGGTGTTCTCCCCGTTTGCCAGAGGTCAATACTGAGAGGTCATATGGCTAGTTCAAGGTCATACAACCAAACCAGAAAGTAGGCACAGTCTGGAGAATTATGACACATCCAGAATTTTTTTCTCACTAACTTTTAAAAAGTTGTGGTAAAATACGGATAACATAAAGTTTACTGTCTTAACCATCTATAAGTATACGGTTTAGGGGTGGTAAGCTCACTCATATTCTCAAGCAACCAATCTCCAGGACCCTTTTTGTCATCTTACATTAGTGTTTCATTAAGCACGGACTCCCCATTTCCCCTCTCCTCCTGGCCCCTGGCAACCACAGTTCTGCTTGCTCTCCGTATTAGACTACTCTAAGCACCCCAAGTAAGTGGAATCATAATATTTTTACTTTGCGACGGCACCATTTTACTTTTCCCAACGGCTCATGCGAGGGCTCCAATTTCCCCACATTCTCGCCGAACTTGTTATGTATTTATTTTTTTGATAGTCGCCATGCTGATATGTGTGAGGTTTTGTCTCACTGTGGTTTGATTTCCTTTTCTCTAGTGATGAGCATCTTTTCCTCTGCAAACAGAATTTTCAGGGCAGGGTGTTGTCATCTGGGTAAGCTGCATTGCTAATTGCCTCCGCATTTTCCACAGGGATATCTGCACAATAAGGGTGGCCCCGTGTGGTTCAAACCTGTTTGGTGGTAAGGCTCACACGGATTTATGCTTTTGTCTGGGGAGGAAATTGAGACGGAGAGATATTGGATGACCGGCGAGCAGTCATAGGAGTGCTGAACTTGGAGCGGGGAGCAGTCAGGGACCGCGGTGTCCCCAGTACTGTTGCTGGAACCAGAGCCCAGCCTTCCACCTCCCGGACTGGGGTTCTTTAGAGGTACCAAGCTACCAGGATTAGCAAAATCTGAAGCTCGGTTTCTCTCTTCGCTTCCTTTGTGATTCACAGAATTCATTTATTCAACACCAAAAAAATTCTTGAGCCGCTCTTCTGTACCCAGTATTGTGCTCGGGATAAAGCCGTCAATAAGAGAAATAGGATCTCTACTTTCCCAGGTTGTCGTCTGGCCTCCGAAATGTCCTTACTGGCAAAATCAGTGAAATGGTGTTCATGGTTAGGCTGGCTCTGTGTTAATTGTTGTCATTTACGTAACGTATAATGGATCTGTATAGGGCCCTTTAGATCTTCTGTACAGTTGTTTTCTTTTCATAATTAGTAACTTGTAGAGCTCATTTGAAATTATAGAAATGCTGTGCTCCACATCACACTTCTCACCATGAGTTTTAACTTCATCGGTCATTCCCTAACTCCATGGTTCCTTCTGTATTTGTTTGCATTCCAGAATTTTCCTTCTCTCCCGTTTATGTGGCAGTAAGGAAGGATGCACGGATTCTTCTATTACTTAATGGTGTGACTCAGGGCTATTTATTTGATGCTGGAAGTATCCCAGATTTGTCTGGTGAGGGCCCTTCAAGCTGTCTCCTCTGGCCTTTGGGCACATCCTTGTGATTCCTTGAGCACTTCCTTATTGTGTGGTGTGAGATGTTCCAGGCCCATCTTGTACTTTTCTCTGCCTGTTCCGGGTTGGTGTCAGCCTGTGGAAGAGCTGCTGTTGCTGGGAATGATGTGGACTCTGCTCGCCCGGGCCGTACTCCACGCGGCCCCATAGGCATTTCTGCTTTTGCAGCCAGTGCTGTGGCCAGACCAGCCCTTGTGATTCTCGTGGTTGCAAGTCGCGTCTCAGCAACGGCCTTTAGGGAGCTTTAGAAAAAAGAAGGTTTATTATTCACGGGTTCGAGAGGGTGCATGTGCATGGCCTGCCCGGGGCCGCCCGGCCAGGTGGAAGCAGGAGGAGCAGGGTGGGGAGCGTGTGTGCACGCACACACCTGCATCTGGGGTTCTGCCTTTATAGAGGTTGAGGGTGGGGTGCCTCGGGTTTCGTGAGTTCACTCTTTATTGGTGAACTTAAAACATTAGAGGGAATTAAAGCCCGGGAATGGAAAAGCCAGTGGTCAAATGGTCAGTTATCTAGGTCAACCTGAGTGTTCTAAAAGAAGAGGGACCCCCTGGCTCTTTATCTGGTGTGGCTGGCAATGTCTTCATTTGAGATGGAGGGCTTTGAAGTGGATGCCTCAGCAATCAGAAGCTTAATGTCAGGCATTTAAATTACAATTAGGAAAGCTAATTGTCAGGTGCTTTCATAAACCGCCCCAACCTTGAAATCAGACATTTCCTCTAGGAGACCTGGTTCCTTTTAGGGAAGAAAGATATGAAAATACCCAGATCCGGGTGAAGGAGGCCGAATGGTACAAACTTCTAGTTATAAAATAAGTAAGTCCTGGGGAGGTCATGGATGGCATGGCGACTATAGTTAATAATTCTGTATTGCATATTTGAAAGTTGCTAAGAGAATAGTTCTTAGAAGTTCTCCTCATAAGAAAAACAATTTTTGTGACTATGTATGGTAAAAACCCCCAAGATCTGGGCCCTAGAATACTTTTTACTACTGGTATGTCCCTGCTTCTGGGGCCTCTCAGAGGTAGAGAGGTGTGTGTGTGTGTGTGTGTGTGTGTGTGTGTGTGTGTGTGTGTGTGTGTGTGTGCTCGCGCATATTTATTCCCCCCAATATCTCTAATGTAGACTTTCAAAAAATTGTAGTTGTCCCACAGTGTCACATTAGTTTTAGCTGTGCAGTGTTGCCCTTCGATGACGCAGTGGGTTATGCTGTGCCCGCCCCAAGTGTGGCCGCCATCTGTCACCACACACGACTCTGTGTCTTTCATCCCTGTGACTTGTGTTCCGTAACTGGAAGCCTGCACCTCCGACCCTCCTTTTTGCACTCCCCCTCCCCTCCGGCAACACCAGTTTGTTGTCTGTATTTATGGGTCTCTTTCTGCTTTTTGTTTGTTCATTGTGTTTTTAGATTCCATATATAAGTGAAATCGTATGGTATTTTGTCTTTTAGGCTTTTTTTTTTTTAAACCCATGGATGTAGGATTCTAATTAAACAGATGTGCAATTTGGATGTGTATTACTTTCCTTTTCTCTTGACTTTTTTAACAGGTGGCTGAACCCCTTGTTTAGAATTGGTCACAAACGGAGATTAGAAGAAGATGATATGTATTCGGTGCTTCCAGAAGATCGCTCGAGGCATCTGGGAGAAGAGTTGCAAGGGTAAGGCACAGGCGGGAATGAGAAGGGTAAGGAGGAGTGAGAATTTCTAAGTGTATGTCTTCATGGTTTGGGACTTCATATGGGTTTTGCCTTCCCCCATCGTGCACTGCCCTCCCCTCAGGCTGTCCCCGGGCTTAGCCTACTTTGGTGGCTGGGGGAAAACCTGTTTCTTGTGCTTCTGTGGAGTGGAGGTTGCCAGCAGCAAAGGCTCTGGATGCCAAGCTCTGTCCCCAGAGATGGTCTCACCGGAGGAGGTCGTCTGTGCACCTGTCTGCCTTCCTGGCCCGCTCCCGGCGCTGTCAATCCAGCCATCCTTGGCCGGGACTTGTTTCCTGAGACTGGAACTTTTCCCCTCAAGGCATGTTTTTTCTGGTGCTTCAGATTCCGCCTGGGGGGCCCTGTGAACAATTGGCCAGAGCTGAGGAAGAAGCCCCCCTCGCCCCGCCCCGGGGCGAGGGGGGGGCAGTCATCTGTGCTCCTGTGTGCGCTTGGCCAGGCTGTTTCTCATCGCGCTTGGTTTTTCTCCTCGCAGGTACTGGGATAAAGAAGTTTCGAGAGCTGAGAAAGATGCTCGGAAACCTTCCTTAACGAAAGCCATCATAAAGTGTTACTGGAAATCCTACTTAGTTTTGGGAATTTTTACGCTATTTGAGGTAAAAGCTTTTATGTGCGGTGTGTTGTTTTTCCGCATGTGCGGGTGGGTACCGAGGTGGGCGGCACTGCTGGGGACAGTGGCAAGTGATTTAACGTCTGAGGATAAAGCACATCTAGGAAACGTGATGCACGTAGCTCAGCAGTTATTATTCATCTTCAGAATAGGCACATTCGTAAGTGGACCTCGGGGGAATTACTGTTTTTCTTCTAGTGAATTGTGGGAGGGTGGCACTGAGAAGTTTTATGCCCTGTTAGGATACTGTTGGTGCTCAGTAAATGTTATAAATGCTAAGAGTGATCCTTGACCCAGAGAAGATTCTACAACCTCAAGGAGTATATGCCCTCTGATTTGGAGGAAGTAAATTTGGGTCAGAGCCCAGAATAACATAAAACATTTTATTAGGTTTTCAGCAAATAACACCTAACTTGACCAAGCCAAATCTGATAAATGTTTTCCCGCGAAGGATTTATTGCCTTTCCCCCTTCCAGGGAATCAGAACCCTGGGCCCTGTGTCTGGGCTGGAGCTGGCCAGACCTCTCAGGAGCCCGTGGTTCTCTGGGCTGCCCCCTTTCCAGCAGGACACGTACTATGAGCCAAAACCCCTCTGTGGAGGAGCTCTGGCTCCGTGAATTCTGGAGGATTCGTGCCCCACCCATTCTGGTTTCCTGTCCCTGGTTGTTGGCGTGGATTCCTGGTTGGAAGGTGGAGCTTTGGTGACGTGACATTGCGGCTACTCTAGGAGTGATGTGGAATGGAAGAGCAAAGGCAGAAAGCCGTGAGGTCAGTGAGCTCCATTAGCCCGATGGGCCTCAGTCAAGATCGTCCAGTAAGACTGTGTTCTCCTGGGCGCTGCCACTGGGAGCCAGTGAGCCTCTACCTGTTCTGGGCTGTGGCCTGCTGGAAGGGTGCTGCAGCTCCACCTGGCTGGCTCTGCACCTTAGTACTGCCTTAGGGATGCTGGTGGCCCTGTGAGTGTATGAGAGTAGTTGGGATAGGAGTTGCGGTTGCTGTGAAGAGGTGGTTTTAGGTGGAGAAGGGCGGTGAGTTGTCATAAGTTTGTTTTGTCAGGCATGAGATGGGTGGGCTGGTTGGTGTGTATGTGGGAAGGGCAGCTCCTGTGTTAAAGGCTCTGTTGTAGGGAAGGGCAGTGGTAGGTAGGTGATCCCTGCCCTGTGTAACTGGAAAAAACCAAAGTCTGTCAGCCAGCAGGTGACTGATGGTCCTGGGAGATTGAAGTTCCCCTGGATGACAAAGGTGGGTTGGCCAGAGGGTGGGGGCAAATACATGGAGCACCAGTCAGCACCTAGATACTGCTGTGGCTGGTGACGGGCAGGGTGGAGATACACAGCAGTGGGACTGACTGGGGGGGTGGTGAGGGAGGGGACAGGAAATCCCCCGAGCCTGTCCCAGCCTGGCTTTGACCCATGTACTCATGTCCCAGTGATGGGGTTCCTGAGTGGTCACGATAAGTCTCAGTTTGAAATACACAAGGTGACAAGTTGGGGTTTAAAAATTTGGCTGGTGGGTGCAGGATTTCCTGATAAGATGTGGCTGCTGACCTCACAGAGCAGAGTGCTTGTAGATTCGGCTTGTCGGGAAGCCCGCGAGCGTTGGCATATGCCTGTGGCCCACGTCCGGTATCTGGGTGGGCGTGGGCAGGGACCCGTGTCCTTGGAGTCTGGTGCTAGATCGTATCCTGGAGCAGGCCTCCCTTTGTGGCCTCTGGTTCTCTCCTTTCTCTTTGCTACCAAGTGCTGAAGAAGCTGAAGATGGCAGATCTCAAAGAGTGGCCCTTGTGGCTGTGTTTGGACTGAGCTTCTGGTTTCCCTCACTGTTGTGGGCTGTTGCCCACGTGCGGTGGGGTCACTAAGTCCCAGGTGGTCCCATCTCAGAATAAGCTGCAGGTCTGTGCTGGGCTTGGGAGGAGTAGGCACAGAGCTCTGAGGCTGCAGGAGCTGGGCTTCTTCCTGAGAGGACAGGCTCCACTCTGGCACAGGGAGTGTTGATGACCACGTTGTCCAGCCCGGGTAATACTTACTACTGGGAGATCTAGGGATGCCAGGATTGGGGGCGAAAGGAGCCTGCAACTGGTAAGAGCGCTGGCCTCTTTGGGGATGTCGGTTATTGGGGAGGGGAGTACCTGGCAAACGTGGGGGCTCGTGCTCAGTAGTGTTAGTATTGGTAGCAGCAGTGGTGATAGGAGCTCATACCCAGTAGTAGCAGCAGCGGTAGTTGTGGTGGTGGTAGTGGCCCTGGTGGTTTCTCATCCTCAGTAGTGGTATTGCTAGTACTAGCAGCAGTAGGAGGGCTCATACTTGGTAGCAGTAGCAGCGGCAGTACTGTTACTAGTGGTATCAACTACTGCTGGCAGCAGGGGCAGTAGAGACATACTCGATGGTAGTGTTGCTAGCGGTAGCAGCAGCAGTACTGTTACTAGTAGCATCACTACTACTGCTGGCAGCAGGGACAGTAGAGACATACTCGATGGTAGTGTTGCTAGCGGTAGCAGCGGCAGTACTGTTACTAGTAGCGTCACTACTACTGCTAGCAGCAGGGGCAGTAGAGACATACTCGATGGTAGTGTTGCTAGCGGTAGCAGTGGCAGTACTGTTACTAGTAGTATCACTACTACTGCTAGCAGCAGGGGCAGTAGAGACATACTCGATGGTAGTGTTGCTAGCGGTAGCAGCGGCAGTACTGTTACTAGTAGCATCACTACTACTGCTAGCAGCAGGGGCAGTAGAGACATACTCGATGGTAGTGTTGCTAGCGGTAGCAGCGGCAGTACTGTTACTAGTAGCGTCACTACTACTGCTAGCAGCAGGGGCAGTAGAGACATACTCGATGGTAGTGTTAACTAGCGGTAGCAGCAGCAGTACTGTTACTAGTAGCATCACTACTACTGCTGGCAGCAGGGGCAGTAGAGACATACTCGATGGTAGTGTTGCTAGCGGTAGCAGCGGCAGTACTGTTACTAGTAGCGTCACTACTACTGCTAGCAGCAGGGGCAGTAGAGACATACTCGATGGTAGTGTTGCTAGCGGTAGCAGTGGCAGTACTGTTACTAGTAGTATCACTACTACTGCTAGCAGCAGGGGCAGTAGAGACATACTCGATGGTAGTGTTGCTAGTGGTAGCAGCGGCAGTACTGTTACTAGTAGCATCACTACTACTGCTAGCAGCAGGGGCAGTAGAGACATACTCGATGGTAGTGTTGCTAGCGGTAGCAGCGGCAGTACTGTTACTAGTAGCGTCACTACTACTGCTAGCAGCAGGGGCAGTAGAGACATACTCGATGGTAGTGTTAACTAGCGGTAGCAGCAGCAGTACTGTTACTAGTAGCATCACTACTACTGCTAGCAGCAGGGGCAGTAGAGACATACTCGATGGTAGTGTTGCTAGCGGTAGCAGCGGCAGTACTGTTACTAGTAGTATCACTACTACTGCTAGCAGCAGGGGCAGTAGAGACATACTCGATGGTAGTGTTAACTAGCGGTAGCAGCAGCAGTACTGTTAATAGTAGCATCACTACTACTGCTAGCAGCAGGGGCAGTAGAGACATACTCGATGGTAGTGTTGCTAGCGGTAGCAGCGGCAGTACTGTTACTAGTAGCGTCACTACTACTGCTAGCAGCAGGGGCATTAGAGACATACTCGATGGTAGTGTTAACTAGCGGTAGCAGCAGCAGTACTGTTACTAGTAGCATCACTACTACTGCTAGCAGCAGAGGCAGTAGAGACATACTCGATGGTAGTGTTATTAGCGGTAGCAGCGGCAGTACTGTTACTAGTATTATCACTACTACTGCTAGCAGCAGAGGCAGTAGAGACATACTCGATGGTAGTGTTAACTAGCGGTAGCAGCAGCAGTACTGTTACTAGTAGCATCACTACTACTGCTAGCAGCAGGGGCAGTAGAGACATACTCGATGGTAGTGTTGCTAGCGGTAGCAGTGGCAGTACTGTTACTAGTAGTATCACTACTACTGCTAGCAGCAGGGGCAGTAGAGACATACTCGATGGTAGTGTTGCTAGCGGTAGCAGTGGCAGTACTGTTACTAGTAGTATCACTACTACTGCTAGCAGCAGGGGCAGTAGAGACATACTCGATGGTAGTGTTATTAGCGGTAGCAGCGGCAGTACTGTTACTAGTAGTATCACTACTACTGCTAGCAGCAGGGGCAGTAGAGACATACTCGATGGTAGTGTTGCTAGCGGTAGCAGCGGCAGTACTGTTACTAGTAGCATCACTACTACTGCTAGCAGCAGAGGCAGTAGAGACATACTCGATGGTAGTGTTGCTAGCGGTAGCAGCGGCAGTACTGTTACTAGTAGTATCACTACTACTGCTAGCAGCAGGGGCAGTAGAGACATACTCGATGGTAGTGTTGCTAGCGGTAGCAGTGGCAGTACTGTTACTAGTAGTATCACTACTACTGCTAGCAGCAGGGGCAGTAGAGACATACTCGGTAGTAGTGTTGCTAGCAGCAACAGAGGCTCATATTCTGAGGTAACAGCAACAACAGTAGTAGTTCATACTCAGTGGTAATAGAACTATTAGTAGCAATTTTGGCAGGGGCTCACACTCAGAAGTGGTGGCGGCAGTGGCAACAGCAGTACTGGTAGTAGTGTAGTAATATAATAATAGTAGCAGTGTAATAATAAGTACTTGAAAACTCTCAAACTGCTGCAAGGGGGGTGGCTGGGTGGCTCAGTCGTTAAGCGTCTGCCTTCTGGCTCAGGTCATGGTCCCAGGGTCCCGGGGATCGAGCCCCTCCTCGGGCTCCCTGCTCCGCGGGAAGCCTGCTTCTCCCTCTCCCACTCCCCCTGCTTGTGTTCCCTCTCTCGCTGTGTCTTTCTCTGTCAAATAAATACATAAATAAAATCCCCCCAAAAAAAGAAAGTACATGTGATAATACTTTTATTCCTTTGGCCGGCTGAGACGAGGGGGCGAGTATTAGTTTTATCTGCATCTTAGGAAAGAGACCTCATAGTGCCAGGTTGTTACACAGTGTGCCCGGGTCCCGCAGTGCACGAAGGACAGAGCCGCGATGCCATCGTGGGTGCTGTGACTCGCGAGCCTGACCGTCTCCGCGACTGACCACTCATCCAGTGGCATCAGGTCTCAGAGCTCTGACATCAGGTGTCAGACACGTGCATCTTGAACTTGGCTTGGGCGACAGGAAGTCAGACGGGGACTGTAAATTTGGGCAGAGCTCGGGTGTGGGTGTCCCCTGGGTGCTGCCGGGGCTGGAGTGCTGACACCCGCGGTAGCAGCACGGTGTGTTCAGATCCATCTGGAGCCCTTCAGAAAGCCACCTTCTACTCTTTACCGCCCCTTAGTGGATGTGGGTGTGGCTGCCCTGGTGCGGAAGTTTGTAAACAGCCACCCACATGTCTAAGACCCCGTTCTAAATGAGCTCCTGGAGATGGACCAGCAGGAAGGCCGGGGTCTCAGATGGGACTCGGATGATCTGGGCAGAGGCCAAGCTGTCTTTGTTGTTACTCAGCAGGTGCCCCTGGCTCCCTGACGAGAGATGGAGTCTGTGAGTCTCTCGTGGGCATGCACTTGCTGGGCGAAGATGAGGGCGCGTGGGCGCTTTCCCATACGCAGGGTGTGCAGCAGGCAGGGTGTGCAGCAGGCCCGGGGAGCACAGTGACGGTCTGGGGTGGAATCAGACTTGGCTGGGAGCAGGCACATCCTGGGTGTGGTGAGGCTGGGCTGCTACCCGGAGGGCGCTTGCTGCTTCATGCTGTGATGCAGCCAGTGTCTCAGTGGTTTCCAGCAGAAAACGAGACACTGGCCTCTATGAGCACGGTGACCAGCACCCATGGGGATCATTCTCTTAGTGTCTTTGAGAGAATACGTGCTGGAGCTCTGCGTCCTAGTGCCGGGACGCTCAGGCAGCCCACGGTGTTAGAGCTTAACCAGAAGTAAACCTTGAATTTTTTCTGGCAGTAAAAGAAGCCTGAAATCCAACACAAGTACCCTTGTGTTTCTAGATTCGCCTGTTGACACAATGCTGTTTTGGAGACATGAGAAATGCTTTTGTATGGTGGAGCTAGGAAGGATCTGTTACAGTTCAAAATCACTTTCAGGGGCTGTTTTGGGTTTTCAGTGGTTAAAGGTAGTTCCTGAGTTAGGTGGGATGAGTGCTAGTGTAATAGTTGATTTAATGAAGCAGCTTCCCATTTTGTGATCTTCTTTCCTCCTTGTTGGTCTTCGTATTTAAGGTAGTGGAGGATCTAAACCCAACCTTAGGATTTTCTCAAAAGGTTGAGGCTCGCTGATTATCCGTGGTTTGCAAGCAGTGTGGTGTTACCAAGCAACGCGTGGGCAGGGCCTTCCCCGGGCGCTCCTGGCAGCCACCAGTGGGGAGAGGCAGGGTGATGCAGGCCAGGGCGAGGCTTTGGAGGTTGGATTTCAAAGGATTGAAAATCTCTGTCATGTGAGAATTGAGGAATGCTTGTAAGGCTCGCAGAAACAAGCTCCATGCTGATGTCGAACACGGCGTTCTTGCAGGCCAACGCTAACCAGAAAAGAACAGCCAGCGAGCTCCCAGCACACCTGGCCCCTGTGTGCACCTCCATGGGGACGTGGTGGGGACAGAGCAAGTAGCCTCCTGTCTAGAGCCCTGAGGGTAGGGAGGAGGAGCCTGAAGGCTCTTTTTGGGGCAGACAGCAGTAGAGACGGTCTCCCCACACCACCCAGGGCCTTATCTGTGAGAGAGACAGTCTCTGCCTGCTGGTGTTAGTGGGGTGGGTTCTCCCAGTCCCCTTGCCCTGAGAGGGGAGGGGTGGCCAGGGGGTGGGGTGGGGTGGGGTTAGGTCACTCTACCAGTGACCCTTGGAAATGGCCCCAGGTGCTGCCGGCATTGATCAGTGACTTGGCCTTTGTCTGAGGCCACTTTTGCTAATTGTTTCTGATCCAGGTGGAGGCTGCACGGAGGCAAATGTTTGCCTACATCTTTAGGCTGGAACTCAGCTGATGGGCAAGAAGTAAACCAAATCCTTTGAGGTGGTCTCTCCCACCACCCCGTGTAGGTTGTGTCTTGACTCAGGGCTGATGCCTTGAGAGTTGTCCTGGGCCTTTGCATTTATGTCCCTACTCTGTTCTAAGTGCCCTTCACCTCTGTTTAACCCAGGGGCTGAGGACTGGCTGCTGGTAGCCAACATGGGGACGGGGGCGGGGTGTGTGTGTGCAGGAAGAACCACTGAGGACCACACAGCAAGGGCCAGATGAGGAAGCGGAGGAGACCTGCAGGGCAGACCCACTGTGTACACCCTGCCTGTTCTTGGGTGTGTAGCATTAGGTTAGTAGTATCCACCGTGATGACCCCGAGTTACAAACAAAGGTAATGCCTCGCCCCCATTTTCTTTGAGATGTCAGGGAAGGAGGTGACTCATTTTCAAAAAGGTTGCATTCATAATGGTTAAATTAAAAAAAAATCTTAGAAGTGGAACTTCTGGCAACTCTTTAGAAAAGTTGGCTTTTATGAGCAACTTTTCTCAAGAGTTCTTGTTCTACCATTGTTGCCTGTCGGGGAACAGTGGGTGTTCCAAGTCCTGTGTGAAACCAGCCTCTGCCATCAGGAATGGACTAGGTCTCTTCCCAGGACTCGTGTATAATAAGGGTGATCTTCTTTTATACCGATTTTGATGCTGGTTTCCGGACACTGTGAGCTGTTGCATCCCATTTACTTGTTCCTGGATCCCTCTGAGGTAGACCAGGCAGGAGTTTCCATGGATATGGATAACGGCGGCACAGAAGGGCATGGATGGACTTAGGGTCATGTGGCATGCAAGTGACCAGCCTGGTTTCTGAAGCAAAACGTTCCAAATTTGCCGGATGAGCGCTCTTTGTGTTCTGTCCTGACGCCTTCTCTTGCCAGGGCCCCCACCCACGATGGTCAGAGAGCTGAGAGGAGGTGTTTTTTCTCTGACAACAGGTCTGTGCTCCTCTCTCAGCTGCTTCATACATTTTCACACACGGTTTCTCCCCTACCACCCTGTAGCTTTTTTTTTTTTTTTAAAGATTTTATTTCCTTATTTGACAGAGAGAGACACAGCGAGAGAGGGAACACAAGCAGGGGGAGCGGGAGAGGGAGAAGCAGGCTTCCCGCGGAGCAGGGAGCCCGATGCGGGGCTCGATCCCAGGACCCTGGGACCATGACCCGAGCCGAAGACAGACGCTTAAGGACTGAGCCACCCAGGCGCCCCACCCCTGTAGCTTTTTAAGAACACTTAAAAATACAAACCTAGAATATGATTGAAGGGTAGCAGAATATGCCATCCCAGAATATGCCTTTTTGGGATACAGATTATTTTGAGCTGATTAATTTTTTTTTTTTTAAACTAAGCTCCATGCCCAATGTGTGGCCTGAACTCACAACCCTGAGACCAAGAGTCTCATCTTCCACCAACTGAGTCAGCCAGGCGCCCCTGAGCAGATTGGTTTTGAGAAGCATCAGCCACAGAAGCTCTGAAAACAGAGTAGAAGGTTACCCTTCTGTAAGGGACAGTTAATTTTATAAAGGAAACCTACATTTGTACGGATGTCTCCCTCTTTGTGCCAGGAAGACAAGGGTGGCTCTAAATCACAAGAGAATCCTATCCTTGGAGAAGTCTCTGAGACGACTTAATAAGCCTTACCTGTTTCCCATGCTTTTCCGGTTAACCCCCCATGGCGGTGGTTCTCGCCTCTGGGAGTTACTCTGTTTTCCTAGGGCTCTCCCATGTATGCTGGAGGTATACCTGTTCATAAGCTTCTGTTGGTTTCTCTCCTGTTAATCTGTCTTTTGTTACAGAGGATTTCAGCCCAGAGCTCAGAAGGGTTGAGGGAAAATGGCTATTTCTCCCCTGTGGATTAAGCTTGCATGTCCCCCTAAGCCAGCTTCAGTGGGTATCTACTCATGACCGGTCTTGACCCATCTGGACCTCACTCACTCTCATGCTTCCCAAGATTATTTTCAAGCAGTTCTTAAGTACTGCATCATTTTATCTGTTTTTAGTGTGTATCTTTAAACACTATGGACTCTTTTCCTATATAATCTAATGCCATTATTTTGTATAAACATTAACACTGATACTAGATATCATCAGTATCTAGCTAGTGCTCACATTTCTTTCTTTCTTTTTTCCCTTGCAGTTTGAATCCGTATCCAAATCAGGTGCATTTGGTTGATAGAGGCTGTTTGGGTTCCTTTCCGTTCTCTCACTATAATTTTATTTATGTTTTCTACTCAAATACTTGACACTGAGTTGTTTGTCCCGTAGAGATTCCCACATTCGGGCTTTGGCCTATCACTTAGGCTCTGTGTCATTGAACATGTTCTTCTGGAACCTTAAATTGGCGGCTAGATCTAGAAGCTTGATCTGACTCCAATTTTTTTTTTTCTCTTCTCCTCCTTGGCAGATTTACTTCGTAGGTCTGGTGGTGTGCCTCTCTTATTAGGTACATCATGTCTGCTTGTCTTTATTGTGTGGGTGATGTTAGGAGCACTATTCATGATCATTGCTTAAGATCCATTAATTTACTAGGCAGTTGCAAAATGGGGTGGTTCTCATTCTTCCTGTGTTCATTCACTGCTTTTCCTCTGTTAACCTTAAAAATAGAACTTCCCACTTATGTTACCAGCAAAAATGGGTTTATTCAGGCATGGCAGACAGTTGCAGTCTGGGACAAGCAAGCTCTGGCCAAACCGTAGGCAAGTCCGCCCAACACTCTTTTATGGGAGAAAGTAGGAAGTTGGGAGGGGCTGTTCTAAACAGGCTCACCCCTTTGCTGTTATGGTTCACTCAATAATTTTTTCTTTGTGTGATAGCTTGTTTCTATTTCCGTGTTTTCTTTCTTTTCTCATGGATCAGGCACGGTGGGGTTGGGCAAGAAATGTTTCCCGTACATGGGACAACCGTGCCCACGGAGGAAGTTTTGGCATCTAGCCATGTAATAAGTTAGGCTAAGAAGCAAGAGGTTGGGGGGGGGCGGTTTGAGATGTCAGGTGTTTCAGGGAGCTGAATGCCGAATACTTCATTAAGAAGTACCTGCTTCAAAAAGACTCTGAAATGCTGGTAGGACCTTGAACCATGGGGTGTTGTGGTATCATATTGGGCTAGAAATCCCTTATGGTTTTACAATCAAGAAGAATTCTTGTGGGGCGCCTGGGTGGCTCAGACGGTTAAGCATCTGCCTTCAGCTCAGGTCAGGATCCCAGGGTCCTGGGATCGAGCCCCACATCGGGCTCCCCGCTCCGCAGGAAGCCTGCTCCCCCCCTCCCTCTGCCTGCTGCTTCCCCTGCTTGTACACTCTCTCTCTCTGTCAAAAATAAACAAAATCTTTAAATATATAAGTAAATAAACTTCTTTAAAAAAAAAAAAAAGAAGAAGAATTCTTGTGATGGAGTAATAAAGACTGTATTCTCACTTGGTTTGTGGGAAGGATCTTCACTGGGCAGAGATGGGCATGTTTGCTCAAACAAGTTTTGACCTTGCTCCTGCTCTCCAGAAAGTTTTAATATGGTTAGTTTCAAGTTTGATAATACCTATTTTCCCGGGTTTATTTCTTTGTAGCTGAGGGTGAGGATTGAGAACGGACAGATGAGTGGGAAGCTAGGGGCTGCAAGCTGGCATTCCTCATTAGTGAGCCTGTTTGATTGATTAAGTACTGTCAACAGAAAAATCCAGGTGCTTGGGTGGTACTGCTCTACCTTTATTTTGTGCTCTTTTTCACTGGGTTTGTTGCACCTATCCGTTTTCTCTCTGATGGGTGACTCTGATTATATTTTCCTATGCCCATGCCCATGTTAGGCTCAAATGGAGAGCCGAGGACCAGAGATCATCCTAAGTTTTAGGAAAGTTTGGGCCGGCAGGTGTTACCTCTGGGCTCCCAGTAGGCAGCCCCAGGGTGGTGTACTGCTAACCTGGGCTGGGACTGCCCATGTGTATGTACAGTTTGATGTTCTCACTTTGCTGTGGAAGCCTCCAGATCTTCATGTCAGTAATTCCATAAACTTTTATGGCCCGCTGTATTTGGGTTGCCTTTATAAACTCTCAGTGCTTCTTGGGACGAATGATTGGGCATGCTTCACATGTTAACAGTGAGCCTTTGTGTTCTTGAGATCTGATTGTCTTCAATGAGCAGCATTTCCTTGTAGTACAAAAGTGCCATGACCTCATGAAAAGTGAGGCTGGAGGTGAAGTTTGTGAACGAGTGTGTGCATGAGTGTGTGGTGTTGGGATTTATAATGTCACACCCATCTCAGGGATGGGGACAGCTTTCTGTAAATATCCTGAAGGGGCACTAGTTGGGTGAGAAGAATATGCATGTTAGTTGTGTTTCGGGTTTGGGTTTTTGGGGTTCCCTTGCCCTTCTGGGCTATGGGTTCCTCCCTCGGGACAGATGGAGGAGAGCCACCAGAAGCAAACCTGTTGGTTGTTTGCCAGTCTGTGTTAATAAGGACAGGTTGCTCAAGAGGAAATGTTTCAAAGTTGAGTTCTTGAAAGATTTCCAAACTTTTGGCATTAGATGAAGTGAGGTGGAGGGCCTGTGTGTTTACTTTTGGCGACATGCATTTGCACCGAGTGTTTGGTATTCTTTGATGCCAGAGGAAGGTACCTTACAAGAGTGGACGTAGGTTGTGGGGTGGAGTGGCCATCTGGCACGGAGGGGCAAGTTTTGCCATTTTTTTGCCTTTAGTTTTAGGGGGAAAAATTGCTTAAGTCTTATTTAGGAGGTAAGCCCCAGTGCTTTCTTAACTCAGTGGTGTAGTATTTTAATTTTTTGCCTTGGGGAATGGAGGATTGTTAAAATTCTTCAAAACCAGCACCTGCAATGTTTGGCTGGTGGCGAACCAGGGATGGCGTTATTTTGAGCTTGCCTTCTGCTGTGTTAAATTTTTGACTCCAAGGCAGCACTGCTCTGCTTCTAGGGGTGGAGACATTCGAGACTGTGGCTGAGAGCCTGGGAGCCTCCTGAGCCTGGTCTTTTTCCTTACTCCAACAGAACTTGGAGACTGGACTCCGTTCTTTTGATCTACTGACACGTGGAATTTGGGGTTAGGCTCAGATCTGTATTTGCGCCAAAATCTCCATTCTTTTAATGGCTCTTTTAATGCAGAAGGGGTTTGCAAGAGTGTGCCTCCCATGAGCGAGCCATTTGTGACTTTGCTTGGGGCTGGGATGTTGACAGTGGAGACCCATTGTGCAGGCTGTGAGCTGGGGTTGCCCACCTGTGAGCACATGCCTTACCATTCTTTTGCCACGTGTTTCCTTATTCATCTTTGCCAAGACTTAATCTGGTAGTCTGCCAAATGTGTTCTAAACATGGGTTGCAATATTTATCGAGAACCCTCAGTGTACCAAGCACAACGAACTAAAGTTTTATGACTTTTGCACTTAGAATTTTGGCTTAAGGTTAAACTATTATCTGCGTGTCTTACATAAGAGAGGGGTTCTGTTTTTCTTTGGGATTAGTGATGAATGTAGCACTTTGTTAAAATGCCTTTTTAACATGCTAGTAATAAACGCAAAGCTATGTTAAGAAAAACTGGTAGGACTTGTATTTCTAATTACAGCTTTCTCCTTTTCTTTTAGGAAGGCACCAAAGTAATCCAGCCCATATTTTTGGGGAAAATTATTAATTATTTTGAAAACCATGATCCCACTAATTCTGTGGCTTTGCACGAAGCCTACGTCTATGCCACAGTGCTGTCCATCTGCACGCTCATCCTGGCCATACTGCACCATTTATACTTCTATCATGTTCAGTGTGCGGGCATGAGGCTACGCGTTGCCATGTGCCATATGATTTATCGGAAGGTAAGTGTCATTTGGTATCAGAATGTCTACCTCACCCAAAGCATCAAGAGCATTTTGGGAAAGTTCATAAATTAAAAATTTCGTAAAAAGGATCTCTATTTTTATTTCTTTATTTCAAGGATGGGGGAGGGGCACGGGGAGAGAGAGAATCCCAGGTGGGCTCCACGCCCAGCACGGAACTGGACGCAGAGCCCGACTCAGGGCCAGTCTCAGGACCCTGAGTCATGCTCCTGAGCTGAAATCAAGAGTTAGACACTTAACCGACTGAGCCACTCAGGCGCCCCTAGAATCATTTATACCTCAGCAGAGAAGCTTGTTATTTATAGCAGGTGAATTTTTTTTTTTTCCTTTAAGTGAACTTTACTGATATACAGTGGAAGTTTCCTATTGAGATCAGGTCAGGGCTGCCTTTGATCACATTTGGCCATAGGCTGTTGCAAAATACTCTACTGGTAATGGAATCTAATTAAAAAATAAGTATCGAAAATAAGTATCAAATTGATTTAGGCATGAAAAATTTCCAGTGTTTTCATGCCTAAATCTCAGAGTTGTATTTATGGAAATTTTGTTGTTGTTCACTAAAACTTTATTTACATCAAAATTGTATTTTACAAGTGACCTTCTGTGAAATTGGATCTATAAAATTGAATCTCAGTGAAAAGATTGTATTTGAGAAAAGGAATGTATTTTTTAAATGAACCATTTAATCATGCTCAATATAATTGTGTTAAAGAAAAATACAGAGTCCATGTCAAACACATTCACTGTTCTGTAGTTACAGTTGTATTTTTTTTTTAAATTTTGTTTATTTGAGAGGGGGTAGAGAATGAGCAGGGGGTAAGGATAGAGGGAGAGGGAGAAGCAGACTCCCCGTGGAGTAGGGAGCCCAACGCGGGGCTCGATCCCAGGACCCTGAGATCATGACCTGAGCCGAAGGCAGACGCTTAACCAACTGAGCCACCCAGGCGTCCCATTAAATAAAATCTTTAAAAAAAAAAAAAAGAAAAAAAATAGTTGATGTTTGGGATGAAACTTTAACTTTTACATTGTCTTTAGTAATTTTGGAGAGAACTTATGTTCTACTTTATGTTGCTTTCCATTCAAGTTATTATTTTATGCACTATTTTCTTCTCTTTAGTGTACATTGCAGCAGTTTTAATGACAAGACCCAGTTTGATGTATTCAGTGTTTTGTATTGAGAAATGCCATTAAGTTCTCCCGTAGTTTACCCTGGTCTTAAGTATTATGAAGGGAGTGAGGATTTCAGGTGTCTTTGCCAAGGAATTGCCACAGACAGAAGAAGTGATGAGAACTGAAGGGCTCTTTACAAACTGGACCCTGGATATCTCTTTGCTTTGGGCCATTTGCTTTAAAAACAAAAAAAATACTCCATTTTAACTGTATTGTATACTTGAAATTTGCTAAGAGAGTTTGATCTTAAGTGTCCCTGCCATACACACAAAAGGATAACTATGTAAAAGTGATGGATATATTAACTTGACTGTAGTACTCATTTTCCAGTGTGTATCTGTCAAAATATGACATTACACCTTAACTATATACAATATTTTTTAAGTTTATTTTTATTTTTTTAGTAATCATCTATACACCCAATGTGGGCTCAAGCTTATAACCCCGAGATCAAGAGTCCCATGCTTTTCTGACTGAGCCAGCCGGGTGCCCAATATATACAATTTTTATTTAAAAAAAAAAAAATCCTTATTGAAAGTTAAAGCCAAACAATTTAAATTTAAAATATTGCTTCTTTAACCTAGTTGCTGCTTATCTAGAGCTTCTGTTTCTTATGACTACTTCTCTTAGCAAAATGCAAGATGTCTTCTCCACCTCTTCCTCTGAGCAGAGTCTTATTAATCTTGGAGTTGGGTGAATCCCGGAGGCTTCTTACTGTCTGTGTAGGCTGTGACACGTAACCTCAGGCTCCTCCTCTGTGATGTGCAAATGGTAGCCCTGCCTGTCTGCCCTGGTCCAGGGGTCTTCGTTGCTGTCCGTCTCCTCCTCTTGGTTATTCTATTGTAGTCCCTTCTACCATGTAGGAGACTGGGCCAATTTCTCTATAAATTAGCTAGATCATGCTTCGCTCCCATAAATAAATAGGACATTTCACTAGGACTCTACTGTGAAAACCTTCACTGTGGGAACCAGGTTTGAGGGGACGGTTCAGTCCAACAAAGCTCTTTGCTGCCCAGGTGAGTTGGTGGGAGTTCACCTGTTTTTCTTACTCTTCCCAGTAACGTTTTAGAACTCACCTTTGGGAAATCTGATCTGACCTGGCACATTTGCTGAATGTAAACCTCTCCCAGAGGTGTTAATTTCCTGGCTTGATTAGCCTAAAAGAATTGTCCCCTTACAAAGACTTGCTTGGGTCAAACCATAGGCGTAAGCTGAAATTCCAGAAGCGTGGGAAAGACCGTTTTCCTTAGGCACTGCCTTGCGGTCTAGAATCCTGCTGGGTGAAGAAATAGGACACTTTTTTCGTCACCGGTGTGCCAATTCCTTAGGGCAGAAGGTGGCACTGCAGCAAAGCTCCGAGAGGCCCCTCCGAACATTAGGCTCGTTCCCTACTCCTAATCCCCGGTTCTGGGAGAACTTCACGTTGGATGTCGTCACTGGAATGGCTGCTGAGTTCGTAGTGGTAGTTCGTAATATTGCATGATGTCGTGGGATGTATCCTGTATAAAAATGACTTATCCCTTGTTTTCCTTTCCACAGCTCTAGTAAAATTACACTTGGCTTTTGAGCTTTTTTCTTTTTCTTTTCTTTCTTTCTTTTTTTTTTTTAAGATTTTATTTTTTTAAGGAATCTCTACACCCAACGTGGGGCTCAAACTCACAACCCTGTGGTCAAGCGTCACACGCTTCCACCAACTGAGCCAGCCAGGTGCTCGGAGCATTCATTCATTTATTTACTTCTTGAGTGACTGATTGTGATAAAATATGCATAACGTAAAATCTACCGTTTTAACTCTTTAAGTGGACCGTTCAGTGACGTTTAAGTACATTCACATTGTGTAGCCATCACCACTATACCACCATTCATCTCCAGAGCTTTCTCTTCTCCCCGGACTGAGGATCTGGACTTGCTAAACACTGAACTCCCCGGCCCCTACCCTCCAACCGCCATCACTGTTTTACTTCCTGTCTCTGAATTCCTCCACTCTAGGTGCCTCATATAAGTAGATTCATGCACTGTTTGTCACTTTGTGTCTGACTCACGTCACGTAGCATGAGGTCTTCAAGCTTTAGCCATGTTGTGTTCCCTGGGACAGAACTGAACTCCTTTTTAAGGCCGACTACTTTTCCACTGTATGGATGGAGCACATTTTGTTTCCCCATTCATCTGTCAGTGGGCATTTGGGAGATTTGTCTCCATTTTTTGGCGGTTGTGAATAATGCTGCTGTGCACAGGGTGTGTAAATACCTCTTCAAGTTCGTATTTTCAGTTCTTTTGGGTACATTCCCCAACGTGGAATTGCTGGGTTATATGGTAAATTTTTGCAGAACTGCCATACCCTTTTCCACAGTGGCTGCATCATTTTACTAACCCACTTGATCATTGATTTTTCTGTGAAACGTGAGGACTAACTAGGAGTTTTTATGAACTGTGATGTTTTGTTTGGATGGGTGGTTCTGGCTGGTGGTCTGTTGACACGGCCCATAGTGGTCTGTTTAGGTTCCTCAAATCTTTAGGACTTTTTTTTTTTTTTTTAGAACTTTTTACCAAATGAAGGGATTGTGCAACACAGGCTGTGTCTTTTGTTTTTTGTTTTTTTTTTTTTTTAAAGATTTTATTTATTTATTTGACAGAGAGAGACAGCGAGGGCAGGAACACAAGCAGGGGGAGTGGGAGGGGGAGAAGCAGGCTTCCCGCCGAGCAGGGAGCCCGATGTGGGACTCGATCCCAGGACCCTGGGATCATGACCTGAGCCGAAGGCAGACGCTTAACGACTGAGCCACCCAGGCGCCCAAGGCTGTGTCTTTTGTAAAGTCAACAGATTGGCATGAAGAACACGGGTTCCTCACCGTAGTGATGTTTTGAACATTATACTTGCTCATGTTAGAAAGTCCCTGCCAGTCCTGGGTCATATTCCCAGCGTGGGTTCCTGTCACCTCTACAGTGGGACCCAGTGGCTTACTTCCTGTCTTTGTTCTTATCCAGGCCACAGAAAAAGCAGGACATGCCCAGCTTCAAATCTCAAGGGGCTGCTTCCCCAGATCACAGCACAGGAGGTAGGACCAGACGGGGGGAAGATGATAGCTTCAGCCCAGGCGAGCCCAGACTGAGGACAGAGGATGATCTTCAGCCCCATCACTAGTAGGAATGGATCTGGCATTTACCAGCCTGACCTTGGCTTCAGGCTTGGGTGCGAGTGAGCCTGAATGTTCTAAGTCTCTAGAGCTAGGGCACACAGGATGGCATTCTCTGTAATCAGGATGGTCTTGTCCTATGGTACAAAGATTTTCTTGTATTACAAAATGTGTACGGCACAGAGATTTTTTTTCTTAAGATCTTAATTAAGCCTGATTGGCCCTGAGTTTCCTGACTCTGTGTCCAGTTTGAAGAACTGTGGCAGTTCCCATAGTGGACCCTGATGGTTGGTTTGCTTTGAATGCCAGGGAAATCCAGAGCTGTCAGCTTTTGAGTTCATGGATACTGTTCTCCCTCCTTGTTCCTTGGTGCAGTCTTCCTTGCAGAATTGGATCATTTTGACCATACTTTTTATTCTAGCTAAAATCTCATCTTTACTCTCTTTAGAGTTACCCAAAGGATAGTTTGTGAGAGAGTATTTGTCTTTCTTTGCTTGAACCTCTAAGATGAATGGACTCCCTGCAAACGTCCAAGTTTTCTTTTATCCTCCATCACGGATCTGTCTTGGCAAGAGTTTATGTACAGTAAACCCTCATTATTCACAGATTCTCTGTTTGCAGATTGCCTACTTGCTAAAATTTATTTGTAACTCCAAAATCAATACCTGGAACTCTTTCGCGGTCATTCTTGGGCATACACATAGCCACTAAAATTTTGCATCACCTGACATGCATATTCCCAGCTGGGTCCCCCTCTTGTTTCAGCTGTCCTACTGTAAACAAGAGTTCTTTTCACGGGCTGTTTATATGTAGTGTCTGTTTTCTGCACTTTTGTGCTTTTTGTTGGTGATTTCACTGTTTAAAATGGCCCCACACAAAATGCTAAGATGCTGTCTAGTGTTTCTGGCGGGCTGTGCCTTGTGGAATAAATATGACACATGGTAGGGAGAAAATGCCTGTGTTAGATAAGCTTGGCTCCGTTTTTTTTTTTTTTTAAGATTTTTATTTATTTATTTGACAGAACAAGCAGAGGGGGAGTGGGAGAGGGAGAAGCAGACTCCCCACTGAGCAGGAAGCCCGATGCGGGGCTCGATCCCAGGACCCTGAGATCATGACTTGAGCCGAAGGCAGACGCTTAACCGACTGAGCCCCCCAGGCGCCCCAAGCTTGTTTCAAGTTATGAGTTATTGTGCTTTTGGCGTGAGTCCAATGTTAATGAGTCAACAATGGACACACGTCAGGTTATGTGTAAGTTGATCAGTTTTTTTTTTTTTTAATTTTATTTATTTATTTGCCAGAAAGAGAGAGAGAGCGCACAAGCAGGGGGAGCAGCAGGCAGAGGGAGAAGCAGTCTCCCCACTGAGCAAGGAGCCCGATGCGGGACTCAATCCCAGAGACCCTGGGATCACGATCCGAGCCGAAGGCAGATGCCCAACCAAATGAGCCACCCAGGCGTCCCTATTGATCAGTTGTTAAAATGTTATCAAAGGATGGCAGAAACCGAATTCTGTATTTTCTCTGGGAGCAATTAGTATTCAGTAATTCATGGTCACAGTGACTTTATAGCACACAGCTACAACAAATGAGGAGAATTGACTACTGAGATTTATGCAGTGCATCCAAATGGGTGACTTCTGTAGATTAGTATCCTATGTAAAGAAATATTTTTACTTACCTCAGTGTATTTTTAATCAGTTAAGTGATATAGTTGCATTAAGTGATGTAGTTGCATTAATTGATGTAGTTGCAGTATAATTTTTAGAATTCTGTAATTGGGAGAAAAAGGCATGCTTTTTTGTATCCACACCATTTAGATCTCCTAGTCTTTCTGAGTGGACTCTTCCCTTTTCTAATCTTTTATCTCAAGACCCTCTTCTCTTGACCGTTTTACTTCTCTTTTCTAGACCCTTCTGCAGCTCAGTTGTATTTTAAGATCAGCAGTCAGGACATGAGGCATTCTTTATCACAGACTCTGAGAAGGAAGTAGAAGGGCCCCGTGCAGGGTGCAGAGCCAGTTGCTGACTTCTCCTGAGCAATGTCTGCAACCTGCTGCAAGAAACGGAGTTCGATGGGGCGCCTGGGTGGCTCAGTTGGTTAGTCATCTGCCTTTGGCTCGGGTCGTGGTCCCAGGGTCCTAGGACTGAGTCCAGTAATGGGCTCCCTGCTCCATGGGGGGCCTGCTTCTCCCTTTCCCTGCTGCTCCTCCTGCTTCTGCTTGCTCTCTCTGTCAAATAAATACATAAAATCCTTTAAAAAAAATGGAGCTGGAGTTAAAACAAAACAAAACGCTATGCAGCAGAGTGTTGATTCTGAGAAGGGGAAGGTCCACCCCACCCCTCCACTTCCTTCTGAAAGTTTGTTAGCATCTCACCCATATGATGTCAAGTCTATAGTTCTTGGACAGAACTTGATTTTGTTTTTATTTAATACTAACTTCATTTCAGTGTAGACATGCTGCGTTGCTTTATATTTAGGCTGGACAACATGAAATTGCAGATATTCAACTGATGAGGGCTTGTAAAATAGCACTTTGATGTGGTTCAGTCCAGTATTTTGCCTGTTAGTCTGTGGTTACGTTTCCTTTCTGAAAATGTCAAGGGACTAGCATCTTGAGAGTACCACCACAGTGAAACTCTGTGGTATTTATGGAAATGGTTCAGGGGTCTCCCTGGAAGCATGGGGTACTTGGCTAGGAATTTCTCTTCTAATGGTATTTTGTAACCTTCTGACAAAAATAGAATGAGCTAGTAATGCTTCTTACATTGTTTAATGCTTTAAAATCTTTTCTTTCTTTAATATTTATTTTTTTAAAAGATTTTATTTATTTGTCAGAGAGAGAGAAGAGCGTGCGTGAGCACCAGCAGGGGGAGCAACAGAGGGAGAAGGAGAAGCATGCTCCTCACTCAGCAAGGAGCCTGATGTGGGACTTGATCCCAGGACCCTGGGAGCCAAAGGCAGACACTTAACTGATTGAGCCACCCAGGTGTCTGTAAACTCTTTTTTTTTTTAAGTTTATTTATTTATAATCTCTACACTCAGCATGGGGCTCCAACTCATGGCCCTGAGATCAAGAGTTGAGTGCTCTACCAACTGAGCCAGCCAGGAGTCCCTAAAATCTTTCTTTTTAAACACATTTCTCCCTCCATTTTTCTCTTTTACTTATGATACAAACTTGGGTTGAATCTGTGCATTTTGCGAAAAGGTAATCTCTAGGGGCAATTTGTCAGTGTTCTAGTTTGCTAGTAAAGAGCTAAGAGGAGGCATTGGGTGCAGGTTTAATTTTCTGTTGGGAGTTTGGGCTAACAAAGCAAGTTAGGAAAGGCTGTTTGTATTAGCTCTCTCTAACGGGGAAATTCCTGCTCTGGGGAGTTATGAGTGTCTAGAATTGATTCTACCATCAGATACATTATCTGTTCTCTGGGGATGTGGTGGATGTGGGAAGGGTAGGCTTTAGCTCAGTGGTTCTCAAACTCTGGTGCACAGTGGCCTCATTTGGGGAAATTTCTTTAAAACAACTCTGATGCCAGGTCCCTCTCCCCAGGCATTCTGTCTGAATTGGTATGGGGGGGTAGTTTTAAAAAATGATAAGTGATGCTAATAGGCCTCAAATACATGTTCAGCTTTTACTTTATGTCTTTGTTTTTTAATATTTATTTATTTGAGAGAGAGAATGTGAGAGAGAGAGAGCACATGAGAGGGGGGAGGGTCAGAGGGAGAAGCAGACTCCCTGCCAAGCAGGGAGCCCGATGTGGGACTCGATCCTAGGACTCCGGGATCATGACCTGAGCCGAAGGCAGTCGCTCAACCGACTGAGCCACCCAGACGCCCAGCTTTTACTTTAGGTCTTAAAACTAAGGTCTTTCAGCCCTTCTCAGTGGTAAATAACTCTTTTGAAATTGCAGCTGTTAAACCTCAAGCATGGTGGTATTTATCAGGCTCCAGGCTCTTAGAATATGGACTGGAAATCTTATGCTCAGAATAGTCGTGTTGAGTCAGGTGGACAAATACTTTGTAAAAGATGCTGCACTGGGCTGGATAGGGTAGGGACTGTGAGCATGGACTCTGAAAGCAGTCAAATTTGAGATCAAATCCCAATTTTGCCCCATTTGCTAAACCGGAATATTTTAGAGAAGTGAATTCATAAGGTCTCAGTTTCCTGATCCTTAACATTTTATTTATTTACTTATTTAAAGCAAGCGGGAGGAAGGGCAGAGGGAGAATCTCAGGCACTGAGCACAGAGCGTGTCCTGTGGCTCACGACCCTGAGATCATGACCTGAGCTGAAATCAAGAGTCAAATGCTTAACCGACTGAGCCACCTGGGGACCTCTCAGTTTCCTGATCTTTAAAGTGGGAATAAAGAATATCTGGGGCGCCTGGGTGGCTCAGATGGTTAAGCGTCTGCGTTCGGCTCAGGTCATGATCCCAGGGTCCTGGGATCGAGTCCCGCATCGGGCTCCCTGCTCCTTGGGAGCCTGCTTCTCTCTCTCTCTCTCTCTCTCTCTCCCTCTCTCTCTCTCCTCCTCTGTCTCTCATGAATAAATAAATAAAATCTTAAAAAAAAAAAAAAGAATATCTGCTTCACATGGGGTTGTTGGTTGAGCACTGGGTAATAGAAGTCATGTAAAGTACGTGGTACAAAAGACATTTATGAAATTTAGGAGGGGAGCTGTAAACCTGGTCACGCTGTGTAGTTGGACTGCTTTTGCATGAATGCTGGTTTTCCTCTTTCTAGCTATTTGCCTTGGGCAAACTGCTCTAATCTTAAATTTTCTCATTTGTAAAGTGAAGTTTCCTGATTACATTCCACTAGGAATATGTGAGTTGTACTCGGTGTGTATCCTCATCAAGCCCTGGTATTGTCAGTATTTTTAATTTTAGTTATTCATGGGTATGTAAAATAGTATCTCATTATGGTTTTAATCTTCAGTTCATCGATGACTAATGAGGCTCAGTATCTTTTTATGTGCTTCTTTGCTCTTCACGTATCTTTTTTTTGAAGTATCTGTTTAAGTATTTGCTGCCTCTCTTTTTCTCTTACATTGGGGTCTTTGTCTTATTGAATTGTACAAGTTCTGTATATTCAGGATTCTAGTCCTTTGCCAGATATATAAATGGTAAACATTTTCTTTTGATCTCTGGCATGCCTTTCTATTTTTTTTTAATAATATCTTTTGAGAAGTGGAATGTTTTTGTTTTGATGAAGTTAAGTCCTGTTTATCAGTTTTTTATGGTTATTGCTGCTTATGTTCTATCTGAGAAACCTTTGTCTATTTACTTATTTGGAGAAAGAGCCTGAGCCGGGGAGGGGGTTGCTGGCAGAGGGAGAGAGAGAACCTCAAGCCGGCTCCACACTCAGCTTGGAGCCTAATGTGGGGCTTGATCCCACACCCCTGAGCTCATGACACAACCAAAATCAAGAGTCAGATGCTCAACCGACTGAGACACCCAGGCGCCCCTCCTTTAGCATTTCTTAAGGATAGGTCTGCAAGTGATGAATTCTATTTCTGTTTATCTGAAAATCTGTTTTTCTCCCCTGTTTCTGAAGGCTACGCTGGCTGGATATTGTATTCTGAATTGGTAGTTCTCTGTACCCCATTTAGTATGTAAAGGATATTGTTCTGTTGTCATCTGGCCTCCATTGTTTTTAATAAGTCTTCCTGTACGTTTGTTTTCTCTGGCAGGTTTAAAAAAAATTTTTTTTTTTTTTAATTTTCTTCTTAAAGAAAATTTAGATTTTTAGGAGATTGATAATGAACCTTAAGTGTGATTTCCCTTGAATTTATGCCTTTTGGGGTTTGTTGAACTTTTTGATCTTAATTTCTTCTTCTTTTTTTTTAAGATTTTATTTATTTATTTGACAGAGACAGCAAGAGAGGGAACACAAGCAGGGGGAGTGGGAGAGGGAGAAGCAGGCTTCCTGCGGAGCAGAGAGCCCGATATGGGGCTTGATCCCAGGCCCCTGGGATCATGATCTGAGCTGAAGGCAGACGCTTAAACAACTGAGCCACCCAGGTGCCCCTGATCTTTAATTTATTCTTTTTCTAAAAACTTGGGAAATATTTGGCCATTATATCTTTTAAAATATTATCTTCTGGTCCATTCTCACTTTTTCCTCTTTCTTAGATTCTCATTACATGTATATTAGAGCATTTCAAAGTGTCTCATAGTTCCCTCTTTTTGTTTCCCTTAATTTTATTCAGTTTTTTTCTCTCTGTTCTTAAGATCGGCTAGTTTTCTTCTAATCAACCTGAGTGCCTTTGCTGTCATCTTCAAACTGTTACTAAGACCAGCTAGTGCCGTTTTTTCCTTTTTGTACTTTTCAGTTATAGAATGTTTGCTTTGCTCTTTTTTTTTTTTTAAGATTTTATTTATTTATTTGACAGAGAGAGAGCACAAGCAGGGAGAGTGGCAGGCAGAAGGAGAGGGATAAGCAGGTTCCCCGCAGAGCAAGGAGCCTGATGTGGGACTCGATTCCAGAACCCCAAGATCATTACCTGAGCTGAAGGCAGTTGCTTAACCAACTGAGTAACCCAGGCACCCCACTTTGCTCTTTTTTTACAATTTGTGATTTTTCTGCCAAGGATCTGTTTACTCATATTTCTCTTTAATTCTTTGAACATATTTCCTTTCAACTCTTTAACATAAAATTAAAAAAAATTCACTGTCTGGGTCAAACTTTCTTATTATTCTTATTTATATATTTGGAGGATTTGCTTTTTATTAGGCATACTGCTTTCTTTCTTGCTGTGGTTTACATTTTCCTGTTTTTCTTTTTGCATCTCTTAAGACTTAAAATTTATTGGACATTATGAATGCCACATTGCAGGTCTGCATTCTGATCGTCTTTTGAGGAATGTTGCATTTTGCATTAATAGGTCACTTACTGGCTGATCTCTTTCAACCTGGCATAGGCTTGATTTATGCTTTGTTAGCTTACATTTTTGGGAATTCTAAGGTGTTTTTTCCAAGCTTCTCCAGCTTGGTGGGTCTCAACCTTGAATCTCTGTGTCCTTTGTGGGTCCTTATTAGGCCTTGGTAGTAATCTTTTCTAGGATGAGTCTAGAGCAAATCTGTTTTAGAGAAGAGATTCTCAACCTCCGCACTACCGACATTTAGTAGGGCTGTTGGGGGGTGGTGGATGGAGGGGACCCCATGCATTGTGGGATGTTGATCAGCAACTGTGACCTCTACCCACTCGCTGCCAGATGCATCTTTCTAGTTGTAACAACTAGTAATGTCTCCAGACGTCGCCAGATGTGCTCTGGGAGGTGGGGGCAAAATTGCCCCAGCTGAGAATCTCTGCTCCAGAGAGCAGTCTTTAATTCTAAGGTATGGTCTTCCTGGTGTCTCAGCTGTATTCCAGCCTTGCTGATCATTTATTAATAAGATTTCTCCAGGGGCGCCTGGGTGGCTCAGTCGGTTAAGCATCTGCCTTTGGCTCAGGTCATGATCCCAGGGTCCTGGGATCGAGCCCCGCATTGAGCTCCCTGCTAGGCGGGGAGCCTGCTTCTCCCTCTGCCTCTGCCTCTCTCTCTCTCTCTGACTCTCATGAATAAATAAATAAAACATTTAAAAAAAAAAAAGATTCTCCACTCTGTCTGGGCAAGAACTCCAATGCCCTAACTTGACCTTCCAGGCTCCTGTGTTCTGCTTGCTATTCCATGCACCAGCTCTCTGTTGAGCTTTAGGCTGTGTTGACCTGGGCCTTGGTAGCCTGACCCTCAGCTAAGGCCTTTAGAGCAGCATCCCTTCCCTGCCCCAGGACTTTGGGGACCCTTTCATTCATCCTCGGAAATGCCACTGGCTTGGGCTGACCCCAGCCTCACCTCTGCCTCCTCAGCTCGGGGGGGGGGGGTGGGTGGGGGCTGCCCTGTGTGGGCTTCATCCAGCTCCCTGCCACAGCTGGAAAATGGTCTGCTGGCTGAGAGCCAAGACAGCAGCAGTGCTGACTGCTGACCTCTTGGGTGTTCCTGCTCCCAGGGATCTGGTCTGCACGGCCTGTTAGCTGGTGCCCAGACACGTAATTTTGCCCAGTTATGTACTTGCTTATGGCAGAGGTGGAGCTGGGGCCCGTCCATTATCAGTAACTTGGCCACAGAGCCGCTCACTGCGTTTAATAGCTGGGTGTTTATGGATCTTGCAGCTGGAGCTGTGTGTACACTACAGGGCAGGGTGAGTATCCGCCAGAGCGTGGACCTGTCTGGCTTTCTTGCCGAAAGCATCAAGTGTGAGCAGGACATATGCTAGGCTGCAGGTCACTAGATTTTGTTATGAGTCATCGTTGTGCTTAATAAAAACCCAGAACCTGGGTGTAATCCCAGACCTCCTCCCTCAGAATTAAGAGAGGCCCTGGAAATCTGTATATTTAATCTGTGCCCCAGGGATTCTTATCATCAGGACGACTGGGGAGCCACCCCGTGGTAGGGACGGTGAAGGGAATCTGGGCAGAGCAGTGGTGGATGTAGAGCCTTCTTGGAAGGCTCCAGGACTTATGCTGAAAACATGACTGAGACTTGATTTTTAGAAATCCATTTAGTTTAATTTGTAAATTTTTATGTTAAGCTGAATATGTTTTTCTTTCTTTGTTATTTTAAGATGTTTCTGTAGGTTTAGAATTTTTGGTCGGTGGCTATTACTTCCCCCCTCTCTTCGAAGGTAATCATTTTGTTTTTTATATTTATTTATTTATTTTAAAAAAGATTTTTAATTAAAAAAATTTTTTTAGGTAACCTCTGTACCCTCTGTGGGACCTGAACTCACAACCCTGGGATTGAGAGTCACATGCTGTACTGATGGAGCCAGTCAGGCGCCCCTCATTTTGTTTTTTAAATTAATAAATTTTTATTCTTATGAGATTTTTTTTTTTATTCATTTGAGAGCGAGAGAGAGAGTGCGTGAGCACAAGCACGAGCAGCGGGGAGACGCAGAGGGAGAGGGAGAAACAGACTCCCTGCTGAGCAGGGTGTCTGAAGCTGGGCTTGATCCCAGGACCCTGAGATCATGACCTGAATCAAAGGCAGATGCTTAACCGACTGAGCCACCCAGGCGCCCCTAAGTTAAGGAATTTTTAATTTTTAATTGTGGTAAAATACACATCACATAAAATTGGCCCCATTTACCATTTTTGAGTGTCCAGCTCAGGGGCCTTAAATACATTCACATCATTGTGCAACCATCACCACTATCCATCTCCAGAACTCTTCATCTTGTAAAGCTGAAACTCTGTCCCCATTAGACCAGTTCCTCATGCCCTTCCCCCAGCCCTTGGCGACCACCCTTCTACTTCCTGTCTCCATGAAACTTCCTGCTTAGGTGCCTCATGTGAGTGGAATCACGCAGGATTTGCCCTTGGGTGCCTGCCTTTTATTTCACTTGGCATAATGTCTTCAAGGTTAACCTCATTTTTTGAATGGGTGTGGGTCCTACGTTTGTTCAGTGTTCATTGAAAACAATGACAGTTCACCCTCATCCTCAACAGTGGTGATGAACTTTCAGTTACTTGTGGAGGAAAAGGAAGGCATTTCAGAGAGGACTCTACCCCTCTCTGGCTCTCTCTGCAGAGCCAGGAGCTGTGGCTGGGTTATGTTTTGAAGTCTTCATCTCCTCTCTCCTCCCTCGGGAACCCATTAGCTGAACCGACCGGGTTATTTTCTTTGTTTGGTATCTCTGTGACTTGACAGCCTTTGGTACCCAGCTGTATTGGTTACACTCCATTCCAGCGAGGAGGAGAGCGTGGGTTTGGGATGATGGCATTTGGTAGAGAGTGTGATGGGTTGCTTTGTGAGAGGGCCTTTTCCTTACTGCTCCGTGCACTTGTTCTTGGTTCCTTTGTATGTGCAGATGATAGGCATTGCTGCTTTTAGTAAGTTTGGTTCTAAAAATGAATGCTGTGAAAATCATGAGTTGGACAGCATCTCATTTTGTCATTTTTTTTTTTTCTGTACAGATTGACTTGTTTTCTGAAGGCTTCAAGCATAGTGTTTACAAGGGAATGAGTAATAATACAACTTGTTTTGTGATTTCATGAAAGTGTGCACTATTACTTTAGGTATGCTGTGTATGCAACTCCTTAAGTTCAATACTTTGATAAATATAAAGCATTAGGAAAAAAGGAAATTCACATTTGTAAAACACTCTCATTTTGACAGTAAAATTATGCACAATGGATGAGTTTGTAGAGGGCATATTGCTTCCCTTTTGTAGTCTTGGTATGAAGGAAGGCACATGATGAGTTAAATTTAGAAACTTCTTTATAGACAAAAGAGTTCTAAGTATAGTTGCCCTAAAAGACTTAGCGTGTGGCCTCATGTGTAAATTTTTATGACTAAGCCTGCGGTTTTTGAGAAGATAGTTTATACTCAC
The DNA here is from genome assembly GCF_037043125.1 of Eumetopias jubatus. Lineage (NCBI taxonomy): Eukaryota > Metazoa > Chordata > Mammalia > Carnivora > Otariidae > Eumetopias > Eumetopias jubatus. The sequence continues at coordinate 179,432,630 of NW_028274809.1, read as the reverse complement.
CTTTTTTGTTTTTTATAATTTTTAGAAACAGAAAAACATATTAAAAGATATTTTTAAAAGTTGGTGATAGTTTTATTTCTTCTATTGGAGATGTACTTCATCTTTATTTTCTCATTAAGATAGTCTCTCCCCTAACCCTGAAGTACGTGTTTATAACCATGTGTGTGTGTGTGTGTGTTTGCTCGCTCTCCTTTCTCTCCTTGTCATTGGGTTTTTCTCGCTCACTGTATTGTTACTTCTTCCAGCTGCCCCACCAGCTCACCTTTGCTACAATTGTTCTGTGTTGTTCCTCTCTCTCTTCCCCTCTCTTGTGTGGGAGACCAGTCACATGGGGCTTCTCCCCTAATGGTGATGGAGGGGCCTGGGTTGGGGGGCGTCTTTCATTATTTGGGGATGTGACCTCACTTTGAACATAACTGCCATCATATAGCCTTACACATTCAGGGACTCATGGCTGTTAGACATGATGGGGTCAGGAAATGTGGAGGCAGTCTGACCTCAGAGCAGATATCACAGGCCCCCCAGGTGGTTCTTTGGGTCCACACCGTGGCCCTTTTGCTCAGAACGTGTTAAGTCTGTATGTGTCTTTCTGGCCTCTTGACTCCAATAGATCGTAGTGGTATAATGAAAAAGGAAATGTGGCCGATGAACTTAAAAGGAAGCTAATGGTAGCCCCAGAAGGGAAATGCCAAAGCTTGCAGAGAGCTTTCTGTGCAGGTGTGCTGGTCTGTGGGCCAATCATGGAAAACCAGGCTCCCTCCCACAAGGCAGTAGAGGTATCAGGTTATAGAGAGGTTGTTAATTTTGTATGCACTTTGGTTTTCATTTCCTTGAATCTCTTTTCTTCTACAGAACCATAGAGGGACTCTGATTAATTTTATGGGGTTGTCACCCATTAAATTCATGGGGAAGGAGGAGGTTAGGTTGTCCCTGTGTCCTCCCCTCAAAAATGAAGTTTAATGGCTTTAGATTATGCAGTCATGAAAGACGATGTGGCAGCATTACTAAGCAACTCTGGGCAACAATATTGGAAAAATACAGGCAATTTTCTGCTTCAGGTGAGCTAAACATACTCTTCCTACTAGCCTGTTAAGTAATACCCAGTGAGCCTGGAAACCACATTATCTGACAGACTCAGCTCTGGGGTAGGGCCAAGAACCAGGAAGGAAACCAAAAAAGCCAAATACATGATAAAGGCACTTGGTTTTTTGTTCTGAAAATCTTTTAGGTTCCTGCTCGGAACCTACTTGGTGTGATTTTACTTAAAATATTATGAAGCCATCCTAGTTTGGAAACCCTAGTAGGTTCTGGTGAGAGGGATAACTTGATAGTAAGGGACGGGATGGATGCAGAACTCCAAAGCCATGGCCATTTGGGGCGGTGTGTGGGAGCAGTGTCCTCCACACACCGAGGGTCCTTGACATTGGGTATGAGGCGCGTCAGTGATGAGGAATCCGCATCATGAAGATGGTGAAACATGGTTTCTGTTTCTAAGGACTATTAGAGAAGTGATATTTATGGGTCCATACTTGGGTCTTGTGTTTCACTTGTACTGATTAAAATAGTAGAGAAAAAAGAAATAGTATATTTTTCAAATGAATGACAAATAATACTTATTTTTTAAAAAATTGATTAAAATCATTGTTGTGGTCCAGATTATAGAGTTGTCTTATAACCCCAGATGTATTTTCATGCCCACCCAGAGAAGGAACCAACTCTGAACGGATGCCTGCTCTGATGGAGTTTGCATTCCACAGTTGGCAATGTTGTTTTTAATGGCCGTATAGATTCCAGTATAACCAATAATTAGATATTTCGATTATTTTCCAGTTTCTTATATTAATAGGTGTCAGTGCAGTGAACATGACCAAAATGAAACCTTTGGAGACATCCTTAATTTCTCAGGGTATATACATATCAAGGCTTTTTTTTTTTTTTAATGATTTTATTTATTTATTTTAGAGAGAGAGCAGGGGGAGAGGGAGAGAGCTCTCAAGCGGACTCCATGCTCAGCGTGGAGCTGGACACAGGGCTCCATCTCATGACCCTGAGATCATGACCTGAGCTGAAACCAAGAGTCAGTCACTCAACCGATTGCGCCACCTAGGCGCCCCTCAAGGCTTTTGAATGCTAGATTTCCTCCCAAAGAGTTGGTAACTATTTACAGTCTCTTTGGGAAAATGAGATGACCCCCCACCCTTGCCAAGATTGGATGTTATAACTTTTTGTCCTTGCTACTTTCACCAGTTTCTAGATGAAGAAGAATGCTTTGTCATTATTTTAACTTACGTTTCTGAGTAATAATGAATTTGAATATTTGAAAATTTTCATTAATCATTTGTGTTTACCTCAGTGAGTTTCCTGCATCTGTTATTTGCCATTCTTTTTAAAATTGGTAGAATTTTATAATTCTTCGGGGTACTTAAACGCTCTTGATTTAGTAAAGATACTAATCCTGGGTCTGGCATATATAGTGCAAATAATTGATTCCAGTTTCTTTTGTTTGTTTTTTATTGCTCTCATGGTGGAACCATTGTGCTCTCACAAGGAAAACAAATTTAACCAAACAGTATCCTTTTATACCCTGTCAACCTAAGGAAATGTGAAACCAAAACATTGGCAGGATGGTGATGCATTAATTTGTACATTGTTTTTCTCTATACCCAACATGAACTATTTTTCAACTATAACATATATAATTTATTAGAACTACACTTTAATTTTCTATAATAATGAAGAGTGGTAATTTTGCTTCACTAAAAGAAAAAATACCGACTGTTCTCTGTCAGGCATGAATATGTTCAGCTTATTTTCTCAGCTGCAAAATAGGAGTAATTCTTGCTTTGTAAGGTTGTTTCCTATTCAGTTGTTTGGGTTGTAGTAGGTGCTCAATAAAGATCAGCTGTTTTTGTGATTATGCTGATGTAAATGAATATGACAGGCCCTGTGCACTCAAATCAGCTGATAGGTCCTGGGGGCAACAGACATATAATTGATTTTATTAGAGGCTCTTCTGTAGGTGTGAACAGTGATTGTGTATGTGTGTGTGTTTCTGTTTCTTTGGTCTTAGTCTTAGGTGGAATCTTAGATCATCAATTTTATACCTACCTTTCTTTTTAATGTCAAACATTTAAGCCAGAAGTTTCCTCTAAGACTTGCTTACCTGTATCCTACAAATTGTGATATGGTATATTTTCATTTATTTGAAAATATTTCTGATTTATCTTAGGAGGTCTTCTTTGCCACATGGCTATATAGAAGTATGTATTTATTTATTTAAGATTTTAGTCGTTTATTTGACAGAGACACAGCAAGAGAGGGAACACAAACGGGGAGTAGGAGAGGGAGAAGCAGGCTTCCCGCGGAGCAGGGAGCCCGATGCGGGGCTCGATCCCAGGACCCCAGGATCATGACCTGAGCCAAAGGCAGACGCTTAACGACTGAGCCACCCAGGCACCCCTCTTTTATAATTCCTTAAGGTTTAGTTTGGTGATAAATTCTCAGACTTTGTGTATCTGAAGGTGTCTTAATTTCACCATTGTCATTTGAACTAATTTCTGCTGGCTATAGAATTCAATTATTCTTTCCTTTCTCTTCGCTCTCGGTAGGTGTTCCACTGTCTTGTTTCCATTGTTTCTGATGTCACCCATCAGTTGTATTGTTCCTCTGTGTGTAATGTGTTTTTCTTGGCTGCTTTCAAGACTTTCTCTTACTTTTTGGTTTTCAGCAGTTTGACTCTGACGTGCCTTGGAAAAGTCTGTTTTGATACTTCTTGGTGTTTGCTAAGATGCTTCAGTATGTAAATTAATATTTTCTACCAACCTTGGAAAAATTTCAGCCTTTATTTCTTCAAATATTTTTTCTTTCCTATTTTGTAGTCGTCTTCTAGGAATCCAGTTTCATGTATGTTTCATTCCTGGATATTGTCCCACTGAACCCTTATGCTTTTTTTCCCCCTTCAATTTCTCTCTCTCTTTTCTATTCTTCAAATTGTAATTTAAAAGAGTTGATGAATCTGGGAACAGATTAATGGAAGTTTTCTGCTACTGATATTACCTAGTGAATTTTTCATATTGTACTTTTCAGCTCTAAAATTTCCATTTGGTTCCTTTTGATAGTGTTCATTGCTCTCCTAAAAATTACCCATTCTAGTTCACTTATTATAACTGTATCTTCCTTAACTCCTTGGACATATTTATAATAATTGTTTTATAGTTCTTATCTACTAATTTCAAAAAGTGGATCATCTCAGGGTCTACTTCTATTGCCTGTATTCTTTGTCTTTGATCATGGGTCATAATTTCTTCTTTGTATGTTTAATAATTGTTATGTTGGATGTTATGAGAGGTAATATTATAGGGGGCTTTGACTAAAGCGTATTGAGTTTTGTGCTTATAAGCAGTTACTGGCAGGATTGGATCCATCTATCAACCTGTGTAATGACCTACCTTCCTACTTTATGTGTCTGTGTATCTTATCTATGGCAGATATTTCCATTTTAAACTGTCCAAGTTCATGGCTCTTACTCTAGAGTATGATCTTTATTACTAAGGCATGATCCTCCTGGTGTCTAAGTGGAGTGTCTGAGGTGCTTGTGAAGATCTATTTATTCTGGATGGGCAGAAACTCCATGTCGCTCGTCTGACCTTTGGAGTCTCTCTTGAGCCCACAGCTGTGGCTAAACCCCTTTGCTAACTCCCTACAAAAACTTTTGGTTCCTACCCTTCTGCCACTCTGGCTTGCAAATTCCGGACACTTCTGCAACTTGGAACAGGTAGCTCTTCTTCCTTGGCTCAGTGAAACTGCTGTTCTACTTGGGCAGAAAATGCCGCCGGGCAGAAAGCCGGTCGGGTTACGGGGCGCTGCTCTGGTATTTCCCTTCTCTGAAGGCTCCCAGTCCTGTGCCGCCTGTGGGCCATTGCCTGAAACAGCTGCTTTGTATGTTCTGTCCAGTTTTATAGTTTTACAATTGAGGGCGAGTTCAGGGCCGACCATTCTTTCATGGTTGGAAGCAGAAGGCTGACAGTTTGCTTGTAAGCTCTATCTTCCTCATTAATAACATTAATGACACTCCACTATTCTTTGTGGCCTAGCTAGAGTATGACTGATTTTCTTTTGACAGATGATTCATTTCTGTGTTGGCTGCCATTAACTTATGTGAGCGTTTCTTCCAGAGTCCGTCTTTCGTCCATCACTGCACTCAGCCTCAGGCATAACCGAATGACGAGGAGTCCTGATGGTCCACCGAGAGGAGCTTTGTCTTTTGCACAAATTGTCATCCTTGCACCATCTCACCCTCTGGTTCTCATTGTCAGCAGCAGTGACCGTCTGTGAATGACGATTCCAGCTGGGTGTAGTTGTCTTGAGGTTTTTTTTTTCGAAAATGATCAGTTTTAGAATCAGTTTTGTGTGCCATTCTGTCTTATTTTCATTGTTACAATTGGTTGTCAGATATCTACTTCTGTCATTTTTTTTTCTACATGAGGGATTCGTGTATATTTGTATGTAAAATTGGCTTTAAAAATATTTTCAAAATAGCTTTCAGTAATGAAGGCACGCTGAGGTTTCTTTCTTTCCTAGAGGGGCATTTCTTTCTTTTTTTCTCCCTAGTGGGGAGAGGGTTGTATTTTTTTTGTGACCGATTTATTTACATTTGTGTAGCACTTCATAACTTTTCAAAGTGTTTTCATGTACATCTGGCCCTTCTTTTCCCTTCACACAATCCTAGCACACGGTCTTGTTACCTCTTGCCTGGACTATGTCACGAGGTGTCCCTCATCCCCCCTTCTTCTGAGCATCTCCTGGCCAGTCACTTCTACAGTTCAATCTTCCTCAAGTTGAGTTTCTCGCTCAAATGTAAAAAGACGTTAACTGTTCCATTTTGTTTTCCAGACACTAGCTGCTTTCCATTCTACCTTTCTAGCCGGATTTCAGGTATCCGCTACTCAGCTGCTTCTACATTTCCCTTCCCTGGCTCTGCATGCTATTCCTTCCGGCCACAGTGCTCTTCCTTTCTCTCCGTAGGGTTTCTCCTCTTCATCATGCAGGATGTGTCCTGCCCACAGCGGCACTCAGTGGAAACCGTCCCCAGCTCCCTTTGCCGCTGTCCCCACTGTCCGGGTCCCACTTGAGTTACAGGTGCTTGTCCTTCTCTTGCTCCATCTGTGAACGGGAAACACCACTCATCAGTCACCTGGTGTCCTCCACATGGTGGATAACAAGTGTCTCATTCCTGGGAACCCCGTGCTCTGTCTAGACAGCGTCTCGGGTTATTTCCATTCACACAAGGAAACTTCAGACCCAGAGTTTTCTCGTGACGTCACACGCAGAACTAATGACTGACTCCAGATGTATAGTCCATCCCCTAGCTTTTGTCCTTAGACGGCCTCTCCCCTCTCAGAATGTGGCTCAAAATTACTTCATTTGACTCCCAAGCATACATCCTTTTATACTTTGGGCGCGCCCACATTCATCACAAAATGGGGTGAGAGAGTTGGCTTGTACCTCCCATTGCTCCCTTTGTTCCTTGTGGGACGTGGCTGCCACCACATGGAGGAGTGGAAGACCGAACCCAGGTCCCCAGAGCCCTGCTCTCATGGGTCACCCTGCTCGCCTGACATCACACAAGGCCCCGTCAAAGCACACTCCACTTTGCTGCTTTCCTAGTGGGGCCTGATATCCCTGTAGGAATGTGATTCTCCGTTCCCCTCTTCTGTTTCAGGCGCTTCGCCTCAGTAACATGGCCATGGGGAAGACCACCACCGGCCAGATCGTCAATCTGCTGTCCAATGACGTGAACAAGTTTGACCAGGTCAGCTGCCTCCGGGGGAGCCTTTGCGCTCCTGCCCCCTTACTTGGTGTAACGTCTTGGAATTCCACGTGCCGGTTTTTGGTTTAGGCCAGACTTCTGTTGAGGACATAAGATGAGGATACTTTATTTTTTTATTTTTAAAAGATTTTATATATTTATTTGACAGAGAGAGGAGAGAGCGAGCACAGGTAGGCAAAGTGGCAGGCAGAGGGAGAAGCAAGCTTCCCGCGGAGCAGGGAGCCCGACGAGGGGCTGGATCCCAGGACCCTGAGATCGTGACCTGAGCCGAAGGCAGACAGACGCTTAACCCACTGAGCCGCCCAGGCGCCCTGAGATGAGGATACTTTTTAATCCAATTCTCATTTCTTCCGTGTGCAACTCAGATATAATAATATGTGTTGTCCGGCAGAGAAGAGTTTTGTTTTCCAGATGCATCTACAGCATACTTGTTATACATAAGCACACAGCAGTGTTCTTGCCCAGCCTGGTGAAATGTCCCATAGTCCTTCAGGAGTGGCCCTTCTGAGCACACTGTGTTGATATTGCTGGCCGAATTCTTTCTCCTTCTCTGTATGATGACCTCCTGGTGGGCAGGGATTATTCTGTGCCCTGTAGAGTGCCTGCTATGTAGGAAGCGCCCTCCCCTCAAAAGATTTTATTTATTTATTTATTTATTTAGTTAGTTAGTTAGTTAGTTAGTTTAGAGAGCGTGTGTGAGCATGGGGAGAGGCAGAACGACAGGGAGAGAGAATCTCAAGCAGACTCCCTGCTGAGCACAGAGCCCAACGTTGGGCTCCATCTTATGCCCCTGAGATCATGACGTGAACCAAAATCAAGAGTCAGATGCTTATCCACCTGAGCCACTCGTGTGCCCCATTTAAAAAAAAAAAAATTATTTATTTATTTATTAGCAAGAGAGAATGAGAGAGAGCACGAGTGAGAGAGAGCACAGAGAATGAGCAGGGGGGGAGGAGCAGAGGGAGAGGGAGAAGCAGACTGCGCTGAGTGTAGAGCCTGATGCGGGGCTCGATCCCTCGACCCTGAGATCATGACCTGAGCTGAAACAGAGTCAGACACTCAACCAACTGAGCCACCCAGGTGCCCCAGGAAGCCTTTGATAAAAAAAATTCCAAATGGGTAATCCCCAGCCAGAAACAAGCTATTCTTTTCTACCCTACCACAGTCCATTTACACTTACCTTGTGAATATACCTTCCTATCCAGGGCATTGTAGTTGCTGGTTTGAGCTGTACTGCTCTAGACTACTTTTTTTCCAATTATTCATTCATCAGACATGAACTAGGGTTCCTGTTTAGTTTCAGGGATGAATAAGACTTAGTTTCCTCCTTGGAGAAACCACACACACACACACACACACACACACACACACACACGTAATTGCTAGAGAGTATGGCAGGTTCCATAATACAGGCTTTTGTGAGGTACCAGGGAGCCCAGGGAAGGAAGTTTGGGGGAACCCTGAGCCCATGCGTGGGGCAGACAGAATTGAGATCTTCCTTCGGATGCTGTAGTCTAGTCAGGTTCCCTGGATGTCCCTGAAGCCTGCTCTGCGGTGTTCTGGAATAGCTTCGTCTGGGGTGGATATGTGGATTTTTGCTTTAGTAGGTTTAAAACCCACTGTGATCATTTCTGTGTAGGTTCCCGTCTGTTTTTTCAGAGTTGATTGTTTCTCTACTGGGTCCTTACTGGGTTTGTGTTCCTGTTGCCCTAAGAAAGCATTGCCTTTTTTCTTTTAAGGTGACAATATTCTTGCACTTTCTGTGGGCAGGGCCACTGCAGGCGATCGCAGTGACTGCCTTGCTCTGGATGGAAATAGGAATATCCTGTCTTGCTGGGATCGCGGTTCTAATTATCCTTCTGCCCTTGCAAAGCTGCCTCGGGAAGCTGTTTTCATCATTCCGGTAAGAGAATCACTGGTTTAAAAAGTAGGTGATATGTATTTGTTAATATCCATGGTCTGCCCCATGCTTCTGTTCAAAAACAAAACGTCTTCTGTGATCTCTTCTTTCTGTTGATTGTCAGCTGCCCCGGCTTAGCCAGTGGAGGCTCCAGCCTTAAGCTCAGGGCCAGTCTTGAAGCTGGAGAGGCGAAGGCATCCGCTGGCTCCTCCCGGCTGGCTTTTCGGGCACTGTACCTCATAAGTAGTGTCTTCAAGCAGAATTTACATATGATGAAGTTATTTAAACACGTATTGAATAATAGTACAATTTAAATATCCATTTCGAGGCCCGGGTCTGGCTGTGTGTATTGTTTGTTTGTTTTAGATTTTAGTTTATTTATTTGACAGAAGGAACACAAGCAGGGGGAGTGGGAGAGGGAGAAGCAGGCTTCCCGCCGAGCAGGGAGCCCGATGTGGGGCTCGGTCCCAGGACCCTGGGATCATGACCTGAGCCGAAGACAGACGCTTAACTGACTGAGCCACCCAGGCGCCCCTGGCTCTGTGTATTTTTATGATACTTGTGTTAGAACCATTTTCAGGTGTGCAGGTGTGTGTCTTGTTTTTAATTCAGTGTGTCCATTAAATTACATGCTCCCCAAGGGCAAGGTCACCCTCGATTGTGTCTTTATATGTCCCATAGTCCTAGCAGCGTATGTGGTAGAGGAGTTGATGGTTCCAGAGGGTTAGAAGTGGGTCACTGTGAAGGTTGTCAGGTGCGTGATGATACGCTGTTTGAAGCGCATCCAGTTTTCTCTGATGTGTCTTTACTCGTGGTGTTTTCTCACTTTGGAAATGGCTTTGCTGTCTTTGCCATGGAGAAATGTTCTGTGTCCTTGGGGTCCCGTTCCAGTGCTACCAGAACTCTGAAGCTTCTCTTGCTCTCTCCTCTGCCCAGTAGAATTAACAGCCCTTTCTTTTCTGCCCCCCAGCACTTTGTTCCCACCTTATTATACCACAGCCAACCATATTATGGTTCAATTCCAGGGCCTTTCTGCCTCCCTTACCCAACCATGACCTCCTGGAGCAGACGGTTTGTATCTGCCTCTCTTTCATGCCTTCCTTAGCCCCTATTGCAAGTTCTCCAAATTACTTCTTGAATTGGGATGGATTGTTGACTTCCTAATTGAAGTCTTTTTCCATTTGTGTTTTGAGTAGGAGCTGCCTGTGTTGTCTGAGCAAAGGTGCTGCCGTAGGGAATCATTTGATCCCTGGTTCTTGGGCTATGCCTGTGGCTGAGAAAGGAAGTGGGGCGGTGGCTCATCTCCCATGTCTGTCCCCTTAGGAGTAAGACCGCAGCCTTCACAGACGTCAGGATCAGGACCATGAATGAAGTTATAACTGGCATAAGAATAATAAAAATGTATGCTTGGGAAAAGTCATTTGCAGACCTTATCACCTACTTGAGAAGGTAAGATGCTGTGTATATCACAGCCTGTTTTTGTACTTTTCTGTCTCCTGCCTTCACTGAAATATTTGAGGTGTCTTCGGACGTTGAAAGTTTAGAATGTGAACTAAAACACTGTCCACCCCGCCTCGCGCTGTACACCGTATTAACCCGCTTTTCCATTTACTGTCTTCTTAAAGGAGAGAGAGTGTATGTGCTTCTACTACTACAAAAATAAAACTCCAGATGTTTCTTAATACCCTGAATCCCAAACAGGCAATGCTGGTAGTATTTGCAAGTAGGACATTTACACGGAAACTATAATTTATGTTAACGCAGAACAAATAGGAAGATTGTAGAGATTGGGCCAAACTGTATACATCAGTATTATTCATGCCAAACAGAAAAGCAGAGCCACGGAAATGCTGTTCCGCTTTGTTTCACTTTATGTTTGTGGAATTGTTTTCAGTCTTTGATTTAAGTATTTGGTGCGTTTGGCCCTCGTGCGCACAGTATTTCTGTGTCAGCACCGCCCCTCTGCTCACCACTGCATCTGCTTTGTAGCTGCATCTTCCTCTCCTTCGGTTGCACTCAGCTGCCTTCTTAGGCCCCCAGCAAGCCCACCTAACCTAGCTCAATGCCCCCAGCCCCAGGTTCCACTACTCTGAGTGAGACTCCTCTTCTCCGTGGGCCCATGGGGCCTCTTGCGAGCCGTTTCCGTCTCATGCACATATTTTAGGTTGCTTTTTCCTTCTCCCATGAGTTTATGAGCTCCTAGAGGAGACAGGCTGTGTGTCTGTCTGCCATCAGCAAGGAGCCCAGCACAGGACTTGTACTGACGCACGTCTGTTGACTGAATGTTCATATGCTGTTGGATTGACCCAGGATGTTAACGTGTGACATGAAGCCTCCATTTAGTTCAGATGAGCGAAGTGGTTATGAGTGTGTGGTCCTTGTGTTGGGGTTGGCCCCGGGCTGTGTGCTGTAGGATATTTCCATAATGTGAGGAAAGATTTGTCTTAATCCATGTCCCTCCCTGGAAAGGGGCCACATGCAAAAGGCACTTGAATTCACGACTTGGATGTTGATGCTTCCTTTGTAAACCTGTATCCTCCTCTCTTTTCCAGGAAGGAAATTTCCAAGATTCTGAGCAGTTCCTACCTCAGAGGAATGAATTTGGCATCGTTTTTCATTGCAAGCAAAATCATCATTTTTGTGACTTTCACCACCTATGTGCTTCTTGGCAACGTGATCACAGCCAGCCATGTGTTTGTGGCAGTGTCGCTGTATGGGGCTGTGCGGTTGACCGTCACCCTCTTCTTCCCCGCGGCCATTGAGAAGGTGTCCGAGGCTGTCATCAGCATCCAAAGAATCAAGGTCTGGTGACAACCTTTTTATCTATTTTTTTTTTTTTTATTGGTTTAAAGATTTTTATTTACTCATTTGAGAGAGAGAGCGAGAGAGAGAGAGCATGAACGGGGTGAGGGGCATAGGGAAAAGCAGACTCCCCATCGAGCAGGGAGCCCGATGCGGGGCCCGATCCCAGGACCCCGGGATCCTGACCTGAGCTGAAGGCAGACGCTTAACGACTGAGCCACCCAGGCACTCCAACAAACAACCTTTTGAAGTTGTAGGTGGTTTTGAAGCAAAAGGCCTGTTTTGATTTGGTGTCATGTTGTGGTTAGGTGAGGTTTAACTTTCTCAGCATCAAAGCCAGCAGTCATTCCAGAATGATGTCTGTATTCCCCTCCCTGTCGTCTTAGGTAGAGTGCACTACAGATAGTTGCTGCTCATGTATGGGCGGCAAGATAAACAGCAGTGGCCCAGGGCTGTGGGGTATCGGTGATAGCTGCAGGGTGATTACGTCTACAGCAGGAGAAAATTCACAAGTAGATTTCATCCCTTGAATGACTAGGTAGCGACTGGTAGTCTGGGGAGGCGGGTGGGGGGTGGGGCAGGGAGGAGGATTCCTCTCTGGGCTGAGAAGGAAAGACCTTGCAGAAGGGCCCTGCTCCGTGGGCAGGGAGAATGGCCTCAGCCTCGAGCGCTTCTCCCTGATGAAAGGTGGGTTCCTTCCTCCATAGATGCCTGGCTTGTGGTTTCTGATATGCCTGTGGGTCTCCTTTCACTTTCTGCCTGTCTCAGCCCATTTCTGGGAAGGTCCTCCAAATTTCTTTTTTTTCCCCGTCCACCATACCCACTACCTCCTTTTCCAAATTAGCTGTCCCTACATTGCTCAGGGCAAATAACTTACATCACCAAGATGCAGCCCCACACATGGTAGGTGCTCAAGTATTTGTGTGTTTATAAAGAGGTCCAAAATGAAGATAAATTGGCCCTGTGAGGGGGCCAGGGCGTGAACTTGAGTGCCTGGGCTTTGCAAATAAATCTGGTTTTCCTGCTCCTCCACAGCGCTGGATGTGTAGTAAGACAGCTCTCGTGAGCTTGATGGCTCTGGGCTTGACTTTTTTTCTCTTTCTCTTTTTTTCTTTTCTTTTCTTCTCTTTCCTTTCCTTTCTTTTTTTTTTTTTTAATAGTTTTTTTCATAAAAGCTGAGATTTTTCTTATGACAAAGTTTCTATCCTGTAAAAAAATATTACCCAGGAGAGAGCTCAGTCTTATGGGGTCAGTTCTGATCCCCAAGTTTATCAATATTCTTTCCGACAGGGGCTTCCAGCAACTTTTAAGTGGTGACCCATGCATTTCAATAAAATTTCTTTATCTTATTAAAGATTTTTTAAAAAATTTATTTATTTGGGAGAGGGAGAAGCAGACTCTCCTCTGAGCAGGGAGCCCAATGCAGGACTCGGTCCCAGGACCCTGGGATCATGACCTGAGCCAAAGACAGACGCTTAACCAACTGAGCCACCCAGGCGCCCCTCATTAACATTTCTTTTATGTAGCTTTTGCGTCTTGAAAGAGCACATCTGGGAGCATACTTTGGCCGTAGCGATGTTCTAAGTGTACAGAGAACTTTTCTGGATTCCAGCTTCCGATGTAAGTTTTCCTGGAATTTTGCGATTGTCACCACTGCAGCCAGTGCTTACTGTGGTCCAGGCACATGATGTCCTTTCATCCTGACCACAACACAGAAGCATGAGTGTCCCCACTTGACAGGTAGGAAAGCGTTCCTGCAGGAGGGGGGCCAGCGTGCCCCCCCCCGCACACAGCTCATCAGTGATGCACGGGGTTTTTACCAGACCCTGCTTTCTTACCAGTCGTTATGTTGCCTACATTGCTCTCCTAGTACCATGTTGTGCACATCATGGGCAGCAGATAAATACTGGATTGACCGAAGCAAAAGTTACAGGAAAGGGCTGGGACCAGCAGAGGTGCAGGGTGGTCCAGCTTGTACTAGAAACTAGAGAAACGCAGTGAGGAAGCAGACTGGATGGGCATTCCTGGGACAGCAGGCCTTGAGGGGTTCTTGGCCCAGGGGATCTGGGTATTTATCTGCGTCTCCCCTGTTCTGTGTGTGCATCTGTGTATCTCAGACCAGCCCAGCTGGACTTGGTGGATCTTATTGGGGCACAGTCAGTGTAGACTCTGCTGGCCTGGCTTCTGGGCCTGGCTTCTGGGCTTGGCTCTTGGGCCTTGTAGATAGTTAGAAACACCAGTCTTACTTGGTCAGCAACATTAGTTTGGCCATCATGAAATAAAGGAAGATTAACACCACGCAGCTTTAAAGTGTACCTCCAGTCGGAGGGCAGTCTGGAGATAGAATTCTCTTCTTTTGAGGTCAGTCTTTTCTTTCCTCTTTAGGACTTCAACTGATTGGGTGAGGCCCACCCACCAATATGGAAGATAATCCGCTTTATTTAAAGTGCACTGATTTAAATGGTAATCTCATCTAAAAACTACTCTCACTATAGCATCCAGATGTGTTTGTGCAGAGGAATGGTGGGAAGGGTGTGGTTAGTGTGGGAAACTGCTTCAGGGTGGTGTTGATGTAATTATCGAAGTATCTTATTTTCTTTTAGATCTAAGACTCTTTTTCAGCCCGTAGGGTTTCTATAAACTTTTAAGAAATTTCGATCTCAAGTGCATCAGAATCACCTGGAGTGTTTATTAGAACTAAATTATCACACGTCGGAGATTCTGATTCCCCAGGTCATGCAGAGCCCAAGGTATCTATGTCTTAGGCAAGTGTATCTGAAAATATGCCTCGTGTGGAGACCATTGCCCCACCCGTGGAAGAAAGCACACAAAGCCAGGATGTGCTTAGCCAATATAAAAGATGTCAGGATCACGTTAAGACTAAAATCAGTTGAGGGGTGCCTTGTTGGTTCATTCGGTGAAGTGTCTGCCTTCAGCTCAGGTCATGATCCCAGGGTTCTGCGATCCAGCCCTGCGTCAGGGTCCCTGCTCAGCTGGGAACCTGCTTCTTCCTTTCCCTCCCGCTGCTTGTGCTCTCTCCCTCTCTCTCTCTCTGTCAAATAAATAAATAAAATCTTAAAAAAAAGAAAAAGACTAAAATCCGTTGAGGAGAAACTAACAGCTGTCTTGGTTTATGCTGGACTTTTGGAGGGCAGATTTGGAATTCATTCAGTCACTCCACAATATAACTGAGCACCTACCTTAAGCCTGGGGCTGTGCTAGATGCATATATAGGATGGTAATGCACAGAAGTCCTTCCTGCTTGGAATTTATGTATCATCAAGTGAGGGTTGATAAATACTGAAACGATACTTGTGGTTAATATGCGTTTTGTGTCATTAGTCCTTGAAAGGGAGTCTGAGGTGCCTGAGGTGCTTTGCAGACACACTGGTGTAATTTTGGAGGTAAGCTTCCTGGCAAGGCTGAAGGAGTGACCCTGAGAGTTACATGTTGGGGGTGTTAGGGGGGGTGGGGAAGAAGAGGGATTTGTGAGAGGTAGGAGGCTGATACTTTGCATTTTTGTGGGGATAGTTTTGTGGCAAAAGCTCTTAAAAAGCGCTTGGTACGCTAAAAGGAGATCCATGAATTTGAGGAACCAGAAATGTCTGAGGCTGCAGAATAGAGAGTGCTGGAGGCCTGAGCAGGAGATGCAGCACCCTACAGACAACTTGAAGGTGTTTTGCTTTCTCAGAGCTCACTCTGGCTGTAGCCTGTGGACTGGATCAGAGGAGGTGGGGGTGGTTACCCAGGGCAGAGCTGGAAGATGCAGTCCAGGAACGGAATGACGTGGTTTGGATTAGGCTGGAATAGACTGGGGCCAGATTTGAGAGCCACTCAGGAGGACGTCTTGACTTCAGGTTCCTGATAGAGGTGATAGGCACTGAACAGAGTGAACTGATCCAGTGTTCACTCTTCTTCCTATCCGTGCCTCTCACTTAGATGTGTTCATGTGCAGTTAGAGATAAAAATGGCAGCAGGAGAGGAAGAAAAGATGCGCAGGTGAGGACTAGGTGAGGTCTGACTGTAGGGTCAGAAGCTTGGTGGGCACACAGGGGCTGTGACAATGTCTCTTGCAGGCTGGACGCAGTAGGTTGGGCAGGCCATCCAGCATGATTTCCAGGAAGATTGCATTTGGGAGTTGTAGGACGTAAATCCAACAGACCTTTCCCCCTTCAAGATGGTGCTATATGGTCTACAACCCTGGCGGGAAGCCTCGGGTAGGCTGTATAGTGTAGTATCTTCTTTTTTACACATACTTTTCAATTTCCTTTTTTCCCATGTGCTGAAAATGAAGGGTTTATTATGAGGTTAGAGGCCCAAGAAGTTCCTTCTATTTTTCTCTTAGTGACATTGAACGAGTCCAATAGGATTATAAAAGATCTTGTCTTAACTTCAAAGCACTGGGAGTCTTAACAACGTCTACACCCAGTAAAGTGTGTCTTTGAGGTTATATTGTTCATAAAGCTGCTTAGGCTTTTTGCCTACCAGCCACTCCGAAGTCAATTTTTTCTGGCCTGAGTTCTGATGTCTGATACTTTCCCGCATGACCTGCTCTGGATATGTGCTTCATGGCTGTAATGGCAATTTAATGTCAGCCTTCTCATCAGCCTGAGTACTAGAGAAAAATCCAACCAGCACTTTTGGCACCTTTACAAGCTGTTCACGTGTTGAATGGAGTCTCATTTAACCACTGGGAGACTGTGACTTCTTTCTCCACTCAGACCTATTATTTACAGACATATGCTCAGTAGATTTACTTTCTCACTTTGTGCATAGTTTCTCTTTTCTTTATTTTCTTGAAGGTGGGGGGAATTGCTATTCTAATACACACATACTGAATATTGAATTTTCTATCTTGGTAATATGCTTATGCTATAAAATTGGAATTATATTCTGTCTAGACCAGATTTATACCGTTCATAACCTTCTGCTTGTTGCCTTATACTTAACTCATACTGTGTTAATGCATACTGTGTCAGACTGTAACGATGTAGTCAGTGGCTAGACTCACTTGAACCAGTCATATGGTCTGTTTGTACCTTTAGGGGATATCCGTGATGTGCTGGCCCTTTGTGAAGCTCAGTGTTATGTTGGAGCTGGGGCTGTTTGTAAGTCTGTGAATGGCTTAGTCTTCTCCCTCACTGTGACTGGACATCCCCTTTGGGGACTCAGAAGTAGGGTGGGCAGTGACAGCTGGGGCCATTGTGAGCTGGTTCCCAGGAGGATTAGCATCTGAGACAGGCTGGGAAGGATGGGTGGGTTTAGTACTCAAGGGTATCATGGTTGAGGCCCCTCGGGGAGTGTGGACTGAGGTGCTCATGGGTCACTGAAGGGTTTAAGCATGGTGGACATTCTCAGAGGTGTGTCAGTGCGATCAGTAGGGGGTGGTGTTTGGGATAAGTTTGGCACTGTTGGGGCTGCTGGGGAAGGAACCAGGAGGTATGGGGAGACAGCAAAAAATTGTGTCAGTATCGTAAATAATTGCTGGTGACATTCCAAAATTACGTTGTTTCAAGAGGAATGAAGAATTGGAAGGAGCTGACCTGTGGCAGAATAGGCAAGAGTTGCTACCTGGTTGACAGTGGGAGAGGTGGTGGGGAAAGAGAGCTTGGGCCGGGCTGGCTTTAAAGCCTGCAAGGGAACCCTCATTGTCTGTCCGCTCTGCTGCCCTGCTCGACACCGGCGGGGGGCAGGAGCAGAGTCCCCAGCGAGCCCGGAGGAGCGGGGAATGAGCGAGCAGTCCATGCCTCATGCCATCTGGCTCTCTGTGAGAAATGCGCAGGAGCATGTTTTCCTGCACAGAGGAAACTTTGCATGTCCGGCTTTTACTGGTTCTTTCGAAGTTGAACTTGGAACTCAGATTTGTAGCTTTATGACTGGCAGAAAGATTTTAACGACTTCAAGCGTGTTGACGATTTTTGGAGTAGCAGGTGACTTATATGTTTCCTGAAAATGCTTTCACAGACTTACTTCAGTTGCTTCCTACATTGGTTAGGGTTAGGTTTGCCCCAGAATCATGAAAGCTGCATACACAGGGTAGTTGATTTATCTCTCCTGGACAGATCTTCCTAAGGTTGTGTGTCAGTTTCCTAGGACTGCTATAACACCGTACTACAAACTTAGGTGGATCAGAGCAACAGAAATTTGTGGTTTCACGGTTCTGGAGGCCCGAAGTCTGAAATCAAGGTGTCCTCAAGTCACGAGCCCTCTGAAAGCTATAAGGGAGACTCCTGGCATGCATTCTCTGGCTTCCGTGGTTGCTGACTGACCATGACGTTTCTCAGCTTGCTGTTGCTGTCACTCTGATCTCTGTCTTCATCGTCTCCTCGCTGGTTTCTGCCTGTGTGTCTCTGCATCTTCAACATTTTATTTTTAGGTAATCTCTGTATTATATTTTAGGTAATCTCTATACCCAACGTGGGCCTCAAACTCACATCCCAGAGATTAAGAGTCACATCCTCCACCGACTGAGCCCACCAGGCGCCCCTCTGCATCTTCTTATAAGGACACCAGTCTCATTGGAGTTAGAACTCACCCTACTCCGTTACGACCTCACTTTAATCGCATCTGCAATGATCCCATTTCTAAATAAAGTCAAATTTTGAGGTCATTGGGTTTATGACTTCAGCATATCTTTTTGGGAGGACAGAGTTCACCCGCTAAGAAGTTCCATGGCTAGTATTCATTCTGTGGTGTTAGAGACTCAGACGCTTTCTTTCTTATTATTTCACTGTGTGGGGCCTTGGCTAAGCTGACAACTTCCAAGCCACTGGGTGGAAAAGGATTCTCGGACATTGTCACTTTCCACTGGCCTGAACTTAATCACGTGGCTACACACAGCTCCTTGGGAGGCTGGGAAGAGGAGTCCCTTTTCCAGGCTGCCATGCACCAGCTGTGAATTAGGGTTTTGTTTCCCCAGGAGAATGAGAGCAGATTTTGAGGGCCGTTAACAGTCTTTGCCACACGTTCAAAGTTTTGGGGGTGAGGGGGTGGGTGGTATTGGTTGTTTATCTCATTTCTGTACCAGTGCAGTTTTTCTCATGGAATTATGTCTAGCCTTTGCAGAGCAAGAAGGCGTTTTCCTATATATGTGATTATGTTACATTTGTAACAGTTAGCGGGACAGCGGGCAGCAGCTAACTGTGTGGAAAAGAGCAGGAAGTGCAAGATGTGGCCATTTCAGCTGCCGAGGGTATTTACTAAGGAGAAAAGACAGGGATAATGAAAAATGCTTGTAAAATATTTTTTAAGAGCTAGAAACTTACTAGGAGCATTTTTTTTAAAGAATGATGACAAGGGAGGGGCACCTGGGTGGCTCTGTTGGTTAAGCATCTGACTTTGGCTCAGGTCATGATCTCGGGGTCCTGGGATCGAGCCCCGCATGGGGCTCCCCTGCTCAGCGGGGAGTCTGCGTCTCTCATGTCAACACTCCCCACCACTGCCCTCCCTCCACCCCCGCCCATACACGCTCTCTCTCAAATTAAAAAAAAAAAAAGAATGATGACAAGGGATAGTTAATGACGAATGATACGCTGATTTGACATGTCCAGGGAGAAAGTGTACCTAAGCGCCCAGGGAAAGGTCACAGTAAATTGGTCTCGTGTCTCCAGCCCCTGTCCTTTTCGGCCGACTTGATTCCTGAAGGCCGGACGGTGGCCTTCATCATTGTGTTCCCAGCATCTGGCATGGTGCTTGGCACATGGTGGGATTAGGTAAATATTTATGGAAATCATTTCCTACCAACTCCCCTGTTTATTGTTGGTAACACAGAAGTAACACAATAAAAATGTCCGGGTTCTAAATGTGTTCGCTGTTTGGAGCTATATTTTCTCTTTAAGGAAGAATCAGGACACTTGTTGAGAAGGTTACAAAGATAGCTTTGTGAACTCTTTATTTGTGTATATACACTCTATTTTATAATTATATAATGCATACTGTGTTGTGATTTTTGTCAAGCCTTCAAATACAGTTGGCAAAGTGATGTACGGGCTGTGTAAAATGCTACATTGCAAATTCCCAGGAAAGCAGTTACTTTTGCATATGCTTTGTTCCTGCAGTTCAACTCGCCTTTTTCCTTCTTCTGCAGAACTTTCTGTTACTTGATGAGATCTCACAGCGCACCCCTCAGCTGCCATCAGATGGTAAAATGATAGTGCATGTGCAAGACTTCACTGCCTTTTGGGATAAGGTAACGAATCCCTTCCCTTAAGAGATCACAACTACTAAAGGACGACTGGGCACGTAGATGTGATAGTGAATTTTGAGATTTTTCTCACACCGTATAAAATATGACCAGCCTCATTTACTTGAGAGTATGCTATAAAAATTCTCAAAAGATAGAGATTAAGTATAAAATCAGTCGAAGGCATTTGACATGTTCTTTATCTCATCTTTAAGAGAACTTTCCAAGTATTATCACATTTTTTTTGAATAAGTACATAGGTTTGCAATGTTAGAATTTACAGGGTTGAACAGACAAGTGATAGAGTACAGAATGGGTTAACTAACAAATATGTATTGTTATAGATGAGAGACTTTGGGGAATCTGTATATGTTTTTTACTTTGATGCTGTCAGACCATCTTATTACACATTGAGTGAAACCCATGTTGTGGATCTTCATTGTGGGGTAGGGTGATGGCTTCCCTGTGCTAAGCTTCTGGAAGGTTCTGGCTCTTTGGTGGCCGCCAAGGGCAGGGAGGAGGTAGCAGGCGGGCATAGTAGGTGCCAGTGATTCCCCACTTAAGGGTTTCGCTCCGTGGCAAGCTGACAGAATAGGTGAGGTCATGAGGAATTTCTGACACTTGGCTTATTTATGACATTTAGGCAAATGGGAAATACAGGAGAGACCATTCTCACGTTCTCAGCTTTGCAGGCCCAGTACAGCCTCCCTTGTCCAAAAATGAAATGCTTCCCTTGCCTGCTTCCGTGGTCTTCTATGTGCATCTCCCATCAGAGTCTGGGTTAGTCAGGAAAACGGAACTCATATGACCAGAGAGGGAATTCGTTACCAAGGCAGTGAAAGAACCAAGGAGCAAAGGGGGCGAATGGTGGTGTGTGAGGCAACCGAGAGATGAGCAATGGCTGGAGGGATGCAGGGAGGAGGTGGCCCCTACCAGAGGGTCACCCGTTTGGAGCCGAGCTCAGGAGCCTGGCTGCCAGCAGGAGTGGGGACTGTGGTGTGAGGGCCTGCTCTGTGGGCACCGCAGAGGTGAAGCGGCAGGTGGAGGTGCTGTGGGTGCCAGCCTACCCCCTGTCCTGCTCCTGGCCTCAGACCGGTGCTCTCCAGGGCTGAGCTGCGGGTGGCTTGGAGGCTGGCAGGAGCCAACCGCGAGCATAGGAAGGGGAGGCTGAGGAGTGGGGCCAGGAGCCACACAGGTGCCCCCCCGGCACTTCTGCCCACCTCCCCTCCGGTCTCCCTGCTCTCAGGGCTGCGAGCGTCCTAACCCTGGAGCCTTCCTGTCTTTTCATGCCTGTGACTCCATGTCTTGCCACCTGTGCCTTGTTGGCCTACTTCTCACGCGATGCCCGCCGTCCGTACCGACCAAACAGTAGTATGTGCCCAAGCGCGGAGAGCCACGTCACCACCATTGCACGTGGACGCTCACACCAGGTGCTTTACCTCACCTACCGTTTCTATCTTGGTGTAGCAGATTCCCTCCTGCTTGATCATGCTCGTCATGATGCACTGTAAGCACTTCTAGAAAGCACTGCTGAAATTCTCTTCTGTGAATGCCGTGGAGGTCGAAAGCACTGACGTAGTTAACACACACTTTGTATAATGACCCGTCACCAGATGGCTTTTGTGCCAAACCCTGCAGCACCGTAGAACGAGCAATTCTGTTCTTTTCCCTAGTACTCACTAACATGTTCTCAGACTTTTCTTCAGCTTGCATTGTAGCACAGGACACCCTATTCTGGTGTCCCGACCTCGTCTGTGGAAGGATTGTGCCTCACGCTGGGAGTCATGAGGGCCTGTCAGGTTAGGTCACAGATGAGGGAGCCTTGGGTGTGGGGAGGGGCACAGACCTTGGGGGTTTGGGAGAGAAGCTGAGGCCGAATGCAGCGATTGCTGGGTTGGGAGGCAGAAGACGTGGACGTTCTAACCGGCTGCACTAGACAGCCGGGTGGGTCGCTGGGCAAAGGTCTCCCCCACCTGGTTTCATTCATGAGATGAATGCTCTTCGTTTCAGTCTGTCAGCTTTGAAGTGCATGGTCCGGTGGGAACCTCCAAGCCGCCACGGGGCAGGGGTATTCGTCTGTGTGGTTCCCGGCTGCCTCCCCGGGGGCCCAGCAGGTGTCTGGCACAGAGTGCTGCCCCGGTGTGAGTGCCTTGCTTTAGCGGAGACCGAGCGCCCCTGAACTGTCAGATGCTGCCCCCTGCTGGTCACACTAGAGCAGCGCCTGACCCTGAAGCCTCCACAGGGAAGCAACTCCCTGTCTGGCCCCAGAAAGAAACTCTGGGGTGCGGGGAGCAGGAAGCCAGTGTTGGTATGTGGCTTATTAGTTTGTAGCCGTAACTGAGTCAAATGTAGTAAAATAGGAACTAGTTAGTTACGAGACATGAAGAAAGGAGTGGAGAAGCTTAAAAAAATATTTCTACTCTTGAAATCCAGGTTCTTTTTTTTTTTTTTTAAAGATTTTACTTAAATATTTATTTGACAGAGAGAGAGACAGCGAGAGAGGGAACACAAGCAGGGGGAGGGGGAGGGGGAGAAGCAGGCTTCCCGCCAAGGAGGGAGCCCGATGTGGGACTCGATCCCAGGACCCTGGGACCACGACCTGAGCCGAAGGCAGATGCTTAATGACTGAGCCACCCAGGCGCCCTTGAAATCCACGTTCTTAATAGTTTTTATTTTTTTAAAGATTATTTATTTATTTATTTGTCAGAGAGAGAGAGAGAGAGAACAAGCAGGGGGAGTGGCAGGCAGAGGGAGAAGCAGACTCCCTGCTGAACAAGGAGCCTGATGCTGGACTCGATCCCAGGAGCCTGGGATCATGACCTGAGCCAAAGGCAGCCACTTAACCGACTGAGCCACCCAGGCGTCCCAAGGTTCTTAATAGTTTTTAGAATTCTGATAAAATCTGAGGCTGGTTTTTCTTTGGTGATTAAATGTAATTATCGTTTTAGAACGTACCCATTTTATAATCAATTCAGTTCTTTCCAGAGAAATTTTTCATTTTGTAAATTACCCAGACCTTTTACTTCTCCTGCTGTGCATTTAGTCTTTTGGGCATTTTCTTAATTGCATGTACCCACTCAAGATGTAGAGAGAGGTCCTGAAGCTCATGACTGGAATGTTCAGGTCTGCACCTGTTTGTGGGAAGGTTAGCTCAGCTGCCCAAACTCTGATGCTTTCGCTTATCCGTGGGTTGGATTCTTCCTACCACCATCGCAGGTCATTGTACTTGCAGGGGATGTTCTGAATAGCAGCTTCTGCCCTTTGTTTTTGAAGAATCCTTTTCTAGAATGCAGGAGGTGGCATTGCTTTGGATCAACTCTTCTGGTCAGTTTCCTGTGATATGGGAGGACCTTTCCCCACCTGTGTTTGCAGAATGCTAGCCCCTTACAAGCGGTCTTCAGAAAGTGTTTGGGATTCAGATAACTTCACTAGATCCTCAGCCATGGGGCTGTGCATGCATGGTCAGGACTCACAGAAGCATCCCAGGGGAAAGTAGGCGGAGATCATAACAGGGGGAACAAAGCCCACAGTCAAGATTATCCCCAAATAGTAGCTCTTTTTTGTAATTTCGCCTTAAACAGTTCTGATCCATCTTCTGATAGTTTTCATATCTGGATTTGGACTAACATTCTTAGAGTTGGTGACTACTACTGAGGTTCTATAATCTCAATTTAAACTATCCTTCTACTTATTTGTACCCTCTGCCTTTTGTTTAAAAGATAGATAATTCTAAGTACTGATTGTCGTTGAATGAGAAAAGGAAACCTCATTTTGGTTTTTACCATGTTCTGCTAAACTCTCCCTTCTTCCTCCAATACACCCTTCATTCTTAGCAATTGATTTTCTAATATTTGGAAGTTCTATATGGAAGCGAATCTAATTTGATCTCTTAAGGAATAGATTGAACTGTGGAACTGTAAAACTGAACTTTTTTTTTTTTTAACATGAGTACTTAAAATTTTCTTAACACTAAGTCTCTTTATCTTAGAATTTATAGAATGTTCAGGAATACAACTTCTGATTAGCATGATTTTTGCTTTATCCTTTTTCCTTGTGTTAGATTCTGTGCTGCTGTGCACACCTCCTTGTGTCTTTAACAGTAGAAGTGCTTTGCTGTCCCTGTTTAGGGCAGGTAGGCATGCTACAGAGAGGAAACTCAGAATTTATCACTGGCCCGCAATCCCATTCTCATTTACTCAGTGTTTTTGTTGGTGTTAAATTTGGTCTCTGATTACAGCCTTGACCACCACTGACAGAATTCTTTTTGCCCAGAGTGACCTTAAAATGTAAAGTGCCTTCTTGCTTCGTGAGCATTACTGAGATTCCTTCCTTATCAAACGAGAATTGGAGAGGTTATTGGAGATTTCAAATTACTTATTAGCAAAGGTTCCCCGGCATGCCGTGTACTTATGCTGCCACCTTGTGGCAGTTAATGAAATAGAAGATTAAAACCAAGGGTCGTAATGTAAACTTTTAAAAACCTCCCACACTAAATACAAATCAAACCCACCATGAGATACCACCTCACACCAATCAGAATGGCTAAAATTAACAAGTCAGGAGAAACAACAGATGTTGGTGAGAATGCAGAGAAAGGGGAACCCTCTTACACTGCTGGTGGGAAGGCAAGCTGGTGCAGCCTCTCTGGAAAACAGTGGGGGTTTCTCAAGAAGTTAAAAACAGAGCTACCCTATGACCCAGCAATTGGACTACTAGGTATTTATCCAAAGGATACAAACGTAGTGATTCGAAGGGGCACATGCACCCCAATGTTTATAGCAGCAACGTCTGCAATAGCCCAACTATGGAAAGAGCCCAGATGTCCATTGACTGATGAATGGATAAAGAAGATGTGGTATATATATACAATGGAATACCACTCAGCCATCAAAAAGAATGAAATCTTGCCATTTGCAGTGACACGGATGGAGCCAGAGTATATCATGCTAAGTGAAATAAGTCAGAGGAAGGTAAATACCAGATGATTTCACTCATATGTGGAATTTAAGAAACAAAACAGATGAACACAGGAGAAGGGAAGGAAAAAGATAAAAAACAGAGAGGGAGGCAAACCATAAAAAACTCTCAACTCTGGGAAACAAACTGAGGGTTGCTGGAGAGGGGGGTGGATGAGGGAATGGGGTAATTGGGTGGTGGGCATTGAGTCGGGCACGTGCTGTAATGAGGACTGGGTATTACATGCCACTGATGAATCACTAAATTCTATGCCTGAAACTAATAATACAGTATATGTTAACTAAATTGAATTTAAATAAAAAATTTTTAAAAATTGTGACAAAAATCCCTTCCCATACTGAATATTCTGTTAACTATATTCTTTTAATGTTACTGCGTGCTAAGAAATTTTCATTTCAGTAGGGTGCCTTGTTATTTCTACCACTTAAATTCTGTGAGTGTCTAGAACTGGGCTCATATGCAAATCCAGAAGGAGAACAGGTCTTCCGAAAGGCAGCTAAACCCCAGAGAAATAGAGTTGAGTGAAAAGGACTCCAGGACACAGTATCTTCAAATAGGAAGGAGACAGATGTGGGTTCTGTTCACATATCAGTGACTGATTTTATTTTCTTTTGGAGGTGATTTGTGTTACTTTATTGAAACTTCACTTTGTAGGCATCAGAAACGCCAACCCTACAAGGCCTTTCCTTTACTGTGAGACCCGGGGAATTGTTAGCTGTGATTGGACCTGTGGGAGCAGGAAAGGTAAGTCATCAGCTGACTGCCACACCACATCCCATATTAAATTCTTGAGGTTGGGCTATGTGTCACACAGTTTTGAATTGGGTATATCTAGAATGCATTTCTCAAAAGGGGTTCCATGGAGCATTAGTTTTGCAAGAAGGTTGCATGGCCAAATCAATTTGCTTAGTGTGTGTTGTGTTTTTCTTGGTGTGTCAAGTCACACAGTTTGGAAATGCTTGTCTGGAAGTTGGATATCTCATTGAAGGTAATTCTTTACATGACTGCTATTTGGGATAGAATGGCCAAGAAAATGGGCCTTCTTTTTGTCAGAGCAGGATCTATAGGAAGTCTCGAGGTTGTAACGGCTCCTCTCGAACACTTTAAAACATTTCCTTGGATGACTTCCCCACGTCACATCACTGCACAGGTAGTAATTATGTGGCGCTGTGCTGGGAGCAAAAGATACACATGTAAGAAGCCTCGGACTCCTTTGCCCTCTAGAAGCAACCAGGTCCTGGGGCAAGACAGTTACACCAAAGGATTATTTCAGCTCAGTGTTAGGAGCATTCCGATAGTGGTAGGCACAGACACACCACGTCCGTATGTTGTGAAAGACTTGAAGGAAGTGTGCATGCCGCGTTAGCCTCATGCATCGGAAATAAAAATAGGGAAAGCTAAGTGTAGAACGTATAAATGATGGGGCAATTATTTATTTATTTATTTATTTATTAAAGATTTTATTTATTTGAGAGAGAGAGACACAGCGAGAGAGGGAACGCAAGCAGGGGGAGTGGGAGAGAGAGAAGCAGACTCTCCTCTGAGCAGGAGCCCGATGTGGGGCTCGATCCCAGGACCCTGGGACTGTGATCTGAGCCGAAGGCAGACGCTTAAGGACTGAGCCACCCAGGCGCTCCTGGGGTGATTACTTATGATGGATTTTTTTCTTTTTGCAAATCTGACTCACTTCAGAGTGAACCTGATGCATTGGATAGACGATTTACACATAGCCTTCCAGGAACAAGTATCTTGTCAAGTAAAGGATGCCTGGGTGCAGGGCCACCTGCGTCAAACCTCAGACTTACAAAGTGCACATCATGCCATTTTCCTCTGTTGAGAGTGGTCAACATTCTTAGTCTTTGAGTACCGTCTTTCATTTGGGGGAAACGCCATTGGGCAGAGCAGGCTGTGATACTCTATTTTATGAGTGTTGGAATTTTTGATTGCACCTTCCAGGGCTGTACTTATTGTACTGAAAGGGAAGGCGCTCTGACGTGTATCAAAGCCCCGGGGCCGGGGAAGGCTGCAATTGGCAGTGGCCGGTTCTGTGCTGGGTGCCTCTGCACACAAGTGCTTGTTTACCATCTGTTTCAGTCGTCACTGTTAAGTGCTGTTCTTGGGGAGCTGCCCCGGAGCCAGGGGCTGGTCAGCGTGCATGGAAGGATCGCCTACGTTTCTCAGCAGCCCTGGGTGTTTTCGGGAACTGTGAGGAGTAACATTTTATTTGGGAAGAAATACGAAAAGGAACGATACGAGAAAGTAATAAAGGCGTGTGCTTTGAAAAAGGTAAGGACTTTGGACTTACATGTAACTTGAAGGTCAAATAATAATAGTGTTGTTTCAACTACAAGGTTTACTTCCTTTTTTATGTTTGGAAGATCTTTGGGCATTATTTAACACTTCAAGGTGGTCTTGTGGGCAAATGGCACCATATGTACCTGCTCATATACACTGCTATTTTAATCCTGATGTGATGATGACATTCACAGGATGCCTTTTTGTTGTGTGAAGTTTTATTCACTTAAAAAAAAAAAGAATTTATTTATTTAAGAGTGTGAGTGAGAGGGAGAATCTCAAGCAGACTCCACACTGAGCACGGAGCCCAGCATGGGGCTTGATCCCATGACCTGAGCCAAAATCAAAAGCCAGTCACTTAACCGACTGAGCCACCCAGGTGCCCCAACTTTTATTCACTTTTAACTTTTTAAAGGGACAATTATAAAAATTTACAAAAGCAGAGAGAGTCGTGTAATGACCCCTCATGTACTCATCCCCCAGCTTCAACCATGCTCTGCTGGGGGCGAGTCTGTCTGCCCTGGCGCCCCTGTTCTCTGCCTTCCCACCTACACCCCGAATTCTGATGCAGAACGCAGACCTCATATGAACTATATAACTATAACTTTTAGAGTTCTCTCTAAAAGATAGGAATTCCTTTGAAAAGAAACCATGTTATCGTCCTTGAAAAATGACCACAATTCCTTAATATCCTCAGTGTTCTAGTCCAAGTTTACATTTTGTTAATTATCTCACGAGGGGATCTCATCAGCCGTTGGTTTGAATCGGACTCCACAAAAGATGTGCGCTTTGCACTTGGTTGATGCATCGTTTTCAGTCCACAGGTCTCCTCTCCACTTGATTTTTCATGTGTGATTTATTATTTAAAGAAAAGGAAATGCTTTAAAATTTCTTTTGAATACTACATCATTTCACAAGGGGAGAGATTATTTTCAGAAATGATATTGTTTTGCAGAAAATGGCAAGATGAATTGTTGAATTGTGCTTGGGATTTAAGTAAAATGGATGAATGAAGGAGGAAAACGGAACTTACCTGATAGGAGAATATAATTAGCAAAAAAAGGAAAAAAAAAAAGGCACATACTGAGAAATACTGTGTGACTCCCCTTAGGTTATAAAAATCAGTGGATAATAGCGTTAAAGGGCTCACCCCGGGGTCTGTTCAATGCAGTCTGGACATCCGACTGTTCCTTTATGCTGTGTGGAAAAGGCTGGGACAGACTTTTAAAGGGAGGGTATTGAAGGCTCCAAGCCAGCTTTGTGAGGAAATAGTAATTTTGCTTGAACAGTGGCTTGAACATCATAGATTTTATCAGGTGAGTAGCATTTTATGAGGTGGACAAGACATAATTGCTTGTTTAATGGGCTTCTATTTCTTTCCCCTGGGTCATTGTTAATGAGAGATGGTGTGTTTTCAGAAATGACATCAAGTTAGCCGTGATGGGCTGGATTTCTGTCAAAAGGCATGTACTGTATGGGAAGAGGGAGAAAGCAAATGTAAAACAGAAGTAATAACTCCTATTTATTCAGAGTCCATGTGCTGATAATTTTTCTGCCTGTCCCCCCTGCACGCACACACACATGCACACAAAGGTTTATGAGTTTTTAATCTTTTACCAGGGCCTTTGATGGCACCGTCTTCATTTTATAGTTGCTAAAACTGAGGCTTACTGAGATGAAACAATCTAAACCTTTGCAGCTCAGGTTTGCGTTTGGCATGCCTCTGGATTCCATGCTTTTCCACGGGGCCATGTGCCTCCCAAACGAGGAAGTTTGTAAGGAAGAGAGCTCCTTTTACCGTCGGGTAATGGAGGTGGAGACCAATGTGGCGCTGGTGGGAAGCTAGATGCCGAGAGACCATGGCCTGGGGAGCCCGCATCAGGCTCCCTGCTCAGTGGGGAGCCTGCTTCTCCCTCTCCTCCCCGCTCGTGCTCTCTCTCTCTCTCTGTCACTCTCTCGGTCTCTCTCTCTCAAATAAATAAATAAAAATCTTAAAAAAAAAAAAAAATCCAGAGCTGGTTTCGAGGATGTCCAGTTCAAGCATCTAACAGGCATTTACACAGAGTAGCAACAATTATTCCAAAAAGGGGGAGAAGTCCTGAGGCAGACAGCATGATCAGCTAGTTGTTGCGTTTGCACGTTGTACCACAAGGAAGAGTCTCGGCACTGCAGTGGCTGCCAGGAGTGAGTGGCCAAAGGGGCCGGTGTGTGGTCCCCGTACTTTTGTGGTCTCCACTTCTGAAGATTTCAACCCTAACTGGGTACCAGTGTAGCTGAGGTTTTCCTTCTCATACTTCACCTCTGCCTTTTCCGTTCATAAGCCACGAGGTAACCCTGGTCAGCGTAATGGCCCTTTAAATATGGGTGGCTGTGTGTGTCCAGAAGGAAGGATTTTTTTTTTTTTTTAAAAGATTTTATTAACGTGAGAGAGAGCATGAGGGGGGGAGGGCCAGAGGGAGAAGTAGACGCCCCGCCGAGCAGGGAGCCCGCTGCGGGACTCGATCCCGGGACTCCAGGATCATGACCTGAGCCGAAGGCAGTCGCTTAACCAACTGAGCCACCCAGGCGCTGCAAATTCTTCTTAGAAGAATTTCTAAGAGTAATAGATAAGTACCGACAATGCACCCAAATCATGAACAGCATTTTCGTATACAATAGAAAAGTGAACTTGCCTTAATTCGCCTCCTACCACCAAGCCAGTTGCAAATGATATGTTTGACCTTGACCCCTGACATGACAATATAAATTATATTCAATTGCCTAAGAGGCTAAGGGAGCATTCCTGAAAAGAAGGGAATTAAATTTATTTATAGCCTGAATAGATGTCACTTTTTAAATAATGAATAAATTATGTGATTTTTAAAAAAATATTTGAGAAGGAGAGAGAGACAGGACGAGCAGGGGGTAAGGCAGAGGGAGAAGCAGACTCCCCGCTGAACGGGAAGCCCGACAGAGGGCTCAGTCCCAGGACCTGGAGATCATGACCCGAGCCAAAGGCAGACGTGTAGCTGACTGAGCCACCCAGGCGCTGTTTGGACATCAACTCTTGATGTCCAGAACAGACCCAGGCCAGTGCTGGGCTGTTTCTTTGCATGACCTTGCATTTCTGCTGATAGCTCAGCCCTTTCTATTTACCCACGTTTGAACATGTCTGCAGTAAAGCAGGTATTGGGATGGTGGCTGCCATTCAGTGTTTTCCCCAGGGACTGATGCTTTTGCCAAAACCACATTCGACAACTGGACCTGTGTGTGAATCGTGTTCCGAGGCACTGCTACTGGGCACACGCACTCTGGTTGGGAAGGGGGGACCTGCAGGGCGGGCTTGATGTTTATGAACATGACTGTTGGTGTTCAGCTGCTGCATGGCATGCGGACGTGGAGTCAGGGCCTCTTGGGCTCCTTCCCTCCTTGATGGCAGAAAAGGAGGCCCAGGGTGTTGATGTTGTCAAAAGTGGAGTCCTGTTCCCAGCATTGTCACTGTGCACACGTCCTGTTACCTGCCTGGGTCTGCTGTCGCCTGCAAATGCAGACATTGGGTCAGAAGATTTCAAAGGTTTTGCGGCAGTTCTGAAATGCCATCTATGACTGTTTAGGGTTGGTAAAGGCTTTAACACTCCAGAGAACCACCTGATGAGTTAGGAGATCCTTCGCTTATCTCCTCTTGGAATTCATGTGTCAGTGCATGGGCATGAGATGGCCACACAGGATAGGGGCTTTCTGGAGTGATTTTGTAGATACAGAGACTGTATATGTAGTAGAAAAGCTCTGGCCTTTGGATATCTTGGGTAGTAACTTGGGGTGTCTGTTTCCTTTCTTATTAAATGGGGGGCGGTATGGGACTATTGTCAAGACTGTGGGCAGTACCTGTAAAATGCAGACATGCCAGGGTTTTGATAAATGGTGGCTATTATTATAGCCCCTTTCTGTAAATTCATATATAATATGAGGATTTCTTCTTATAGCCACCACCAAATCCTGGAAGGAAAAAAAACCAAAAAAGGGCAACATTTCTCACGTTACATATATTACTAACAAGTAGATGTATGACACTGGATCTAATTGAAGTTAACTAGTCATTGAGCAGAAAACATTTCTGAAATAAAATGGGAAGATAGGAAGTACTCACATTTAGTAACATCATTTTGGGGTGATGACCTACTCAGAGTGAAGTTGTAGTTGAGTTATAGAACATAATTTAGGGACCACCTGGTTGAATTCCAAGGCCCTGGCGGCAGACAGCTGTGGATTGAACCTCAGTCTCTCTGTTTACCAGCTGTGCGGTTTTGGTTCATTGAACCTTACAAAGCTTCAGTTTCTTCATCTGTAAAACGGAGATGATCATCCTCATAAGGTGTTTCTTAGGATGAAGGGCAATAATGAAATAATGATTTTACAGCGCCTTATTGCTAGAGACATCACAAGCATTCTACAAATGTTAGAATCATGTGGAAGAGATATTAGCTCTTAATTTTAAGAGCAGCCAATTTTGGGTAGAATCACATCCATAAAATGTGACACGTAGAAAGGCATTTGAGTCTATAACTTCCATTATTTGAGTTGATATTTGTCTAGGTGCTCTAACATAGTACATTTTACATAAATTACCAATAAAAATATTGTTCTAACATAAGCGATGTATCATGTGACATTTGCATATTATCTTTTGCCACTTGAAGACATTTTAGCATTTTTAGGCAATGCATATTTGAAGGTATAGCATTGATAAATTCAAGTTTAATATTTTCCACATAGATCACTTGAGCTCCTCTTGGATGCTCACAGGCTTATAGTTTCTCTTCATATTTACTACATTTCTGCCAACTTGGACATTTTCTTTTCCAATAACCTTGACGGTTGTAGAATAATTATGGTTTTATCTTCAGTTTTTTTTCTCTCTCAATTGGGGTAACTTTTACTCACCTATGACCTAATAGGAAGTAAATGAGTACAAAAGAGGTATATGAGGCTAATCAAAACATGGAGAATAACTTTAATGACACTTTGTGTGTAGACATAGAGGTCATCAAGTCTTAACTAATTTTGATGTTTTAAATTCACTTTTAATTTTAAATACACTTTTAAATATACTTTTCAGTAACCACTTGGGGCAGCATGATGAGAAAGGAAGGAAAGGCTACAAATTGAGAGGAGCTTGGTTTAGATTGCCCCCATTCCATTTAACAGCTGACAGTCCTTAGACCATTATGTAACCTGGTCTCAGTTTCCTCACCTGTGAAATGGGGCTAATACTTTGCAGCGTGTGAAGATTAGAGATTATCAGGCATCCAGGCGTGCCAGGCTTGGTGCATAATCTTACCATTAAGGAGCTGGAGAGAGAACTGTGCACACATGTATAGATTATGAAGCAGAATAAGGTGGGCCCTTCATGAGAAATACCAAGTCTTGGGAATCCAGTAAAAGAGGGATGGTTTCATGGAAGAGAATATTTGAGCTGGGTCTGGAAGGATGGGTGAGGTACTGACAGGCCATAATAGGAAGGCCTGTCCCGGAAGAAAAGTTAGGATTAGGGCCTGGAACTCCTGCTCTTTGCCTCTGGGATCCAGCCCTCCTTGGCCGCCAGGCCTCATAACTGCCTGCCATAAACCGTCAACAGTCTGCTCAGTAGTATTCCTCCTGAAGTCTCCACCATCACCAAAGGGCACTTGGTAGGTTTCTGGCTTGGTGGCTTCAAAGCAGCATAGCCATTTCTTGGCTTTCCCTCTAGTCTCTGTGTCTGCTTTTTAGTGAAAACCATTATAGACAAAATAGTTGGTTAAATGTTACTGAGATGTAACTAATGTTAGAATACCTTCTGCTCGGGCGCCTGGGTGGCTCAGATGGTTAAGCGTCTGCCTTCGGCCCAGGTCATGATCCCAGATCGAGTCCTGCATCGGGCTCCCTGCTCCTTGGGAGCCTGCTTCTCCCTCTGCTTCTCTCTCTCTCTCTCCTTCTGTCTCTCATGAATAAATAAAATAAAATCTTTAAAAAAAAAAAAAAAAGAATACCTTCTGCTCATTGGGAAGATTGGAAAAAATGCTAAACTCAGGCTCTTCCCTTTCACCAAACCAGAAAATTGTGGTTAGGAAATCAGCCTAACTCAGGTTTTTACTTTATAATCTTTGAAATGTTTTTTTTTTTTTTTTTTTTCCCCTCCTCTCTGAGGCTTATCCATAAATAGTTTGCCATGT
This sequence comes from Eumetopias jubatus, assembly GCF_037043125.1. NCBI lineage: Eukaryota > Metazoa > Chordata > Mammalia > Carnivora > Otariidae > Eumetopias > Eumetopias jubatus. The sequence continues at coordinate 179,399,457 of NW_028274809.1, read as the reverse complement.
CAACAACACACTCAAAGTCCTACTACTAGGCTTGGAGCGAGTCCATTCCATATTCCCTGACTGTGCTAAATGCAAGGGTGGATTTGAAGTGCCTTCTGTAGAGAATGGCTAAGGCTGCTTTGCTGCAGCCTGGTACTATTTTGAGAAGGAAAACAAAGCAACATGAAATCAAGGCATCAAAACTAAGAACACTTGGCAAGGACCATCAGCAGTGAATCGAGGCCAAGGAAACAGCGTGGGTGTCGGTGGGGGTGGAAGGCTGAGAGCCTATTTCAGGATGGCCCGTTGTTTTTCATGGAAACCAAAAAGCAAGAGATCGTGTTGACTTCTGAGCTCAGCAAAGAAGTAATGTGAAATGAATTTTCATGATTGAGCAATTGCTGCCTTTCATTTATTGCCATCCAGTTAAGCTCTGAGCGTGCAGGGAATTCCGTGTGCCTTTGTGGGCTCTCAGGGTATGGGTGAGGGTGATGATACCCTCTTTCCCTTCTCCCTGTGGTGTGCTTTGCATGTTGTGATTCACACTGTGAATGAGGTCCCACTGTTGGTTTGATCAGAAAATATGTATCTGTCACTAATAGCACATTACAGTTGATTCGTGTCCTTTTCCTGTGTATAGAAGGTGTTTGTCCATGTGTTTGATTGTCACGGCATCCTTGAGCTTAGCCATTCTTGTCTCTCCACATTTTGCCAAAGAGGAAAAAGAGGCTTTAGGGAGGTCAGAGGGGTTGCTTGTCATGGACATTTCCAACATGCTTTCTCCCCGGATTGGCCAAAGTAGAGACCAAGAGGTGAGGGCTCATTTGTAGAAAGGTGTTGCTGTGTATTCTGGGTTGATGCTTGAGAGGTGTAGTTGATAACATGCTTCCCCAAACTCTGCTTGTCTCTGCCAGGAGCCTCAGAGCTTCGGGTAGAACTTGATAGATTCCCACCTCTTCTCGTCTGGGCTTATTCTTTGTGGCTTTGAGTTTTACCTGGCTTGCATGGAATGAACATCTCCTTAGTTCAGCTGATTGGATCAATGTCCCTTGAACACACTGTTACTTCCCTTCTGTTTTTCCTGCCAGACTGTTCTTTCTGCTCTTGTTTCTTGTACAATTCTCGGCTGTCACCTTGCCTTACATGTGAAGACAAGGGTCAGGTGTTAACCCTTCTGCGAGGGTGAGAGGCTGAGGCTGAGATCAGCAAACTGGCTGGTTAAGACACACTTGTTCTTTGAGAAACTAAGTCCCTGGGCTTCCCAGGCCATGGGTGAGCTGCCAGCTCTCACCAGTAGCCCTGGCACTGGCATCCAGATGCACACTTGCAGCTGCAACCTGACACCCTCAGTGGGCATCTCGACTTGCCCATAATAACCAGGACTGTGCTTGCCTGCACAGTCTCCCCCAGCTCCGTAAATGGTGAGCCTGTTCTTTCTCCCGTGGAGGACAGGACATGGTTCCGTTTCCACCACCACAACGGGCACCCACTCATCAGCAGGTCCTACAGGCTCCACCTTTGAATTTTCTCTGGAACGTGTCCGCTGATCTCCTTGTCTCCGACTCCCACTCTGGGTCTAGCCGCTGTCTTCTCTCACCTGCATTAATGCGGTCCCATCCTCATGTGTGCCCTGCTTCATTCACCCTTTGCCCCCTACCATCTCTGTTCCACGAAGAGGCAAGAGGGATTTCTGAAAAACCGAAGCCACGTCCCTTCTCCGTGTCACTGGGAGTGAAACCCATGGCCCGCCCCTTCTTATCTCTGCCCTTGCTCTCCCTGTTCTTTACTCACTCTCTCCAGCTCCACTAGCCTCCCTGCTAGTTCTCAAACACGTTGGGCACGTGTCTGCCCTGCGCTGTCTGCACTCGCTCGTTCCTGCATGTGGAACGCGTTTCGGGTCCGCGTAGGTGCCCTCGTCTCTCTGCGAAAGCCCCTCTGCTCAGAGCCCTTCTCGACTCCTGTGTAGGATTTTTTCCCTGCCCCTCTGTCTCCCGAGCCGGCTTATTTTTTTCTTCTTAGTACTTAGGACTAATTTTTCGTATTGTCTGTCTCCCTCTATGGAAACTCAAGGGATTTTGTCTTTTTACTACCAAATTCAGTGTACCCAGAACAATGCCAGACATCTAGTCAATGTTCAACAAACATCAGTTAAGTTGGTGAAATGCAGGAACACTGTGGGAAGGGCTGCAAAACGGAAGCAAAAAGCCCTGAGTTTTTTGGGAAAGGTTCAAGGTTATCATTTAGTCACTTTGAAATAGATCTATCGCTGTTGATCACAAATGTGCATGAAGAACCAGTGCTGAAAGTCTTGGATGACAGGAGAACATGTTTTACATCCACCCCCCCCGCCCTTCTTTCTGTCTCCATGCAGGATTTGCAGCTTTTGGAGGACGGAGATTTAACTGTGATAGGTGATCGCGGAGCCACGCTGAGTGGAGGGCAGAAGGCCCGGGTCAACCTCGCAAGGTACCCACAGTTCGGTTGCACGTGCTCCGTGCACTGCTCCCGGGGGGTGGCTGACTCGAGACCACCTGCTGCGTGGCGGGGTGGGAGAGGGGTGCGCTGTGGGAAGCCCCACGTTATTCCATCGGCTCTTGGAGTGAACATGCGCCAAGTTGTCGAAGGCTGGCACAACTGGGAGATGAGGTCCCGGGAGCCTGGAGTGTGCTCCCATCCGATGTTGTCTTCTGTTCTCCAGAGCAGTGTATCAGGACGCAGACATCTACCTCCTGGACGACCCGCTCAGCGCAGTGGATGCAGAAGTTGGCAGGCACTTGTTTGAACTGTGAGTTTGCCCGTGTTTGTCATTTCTGTCTTCTATGAGCCCTGTAGCGTTTGGGGAAAAGAGCTCAGGGAAACCGGGGTGATTTGGAAGACTCTGCCTGTTCTGCTGAGGTCTCCCTCCCCTCACACCTTCTCTCCATGGAAGAGCCATTTCAGAGAAATTTTTAGAGAGAAAAAGGAAGACCCAGATGGTGCTCACTGTGTGTGGCGTGAGTGGAGGACATGCTTGAGGGCGTGAGGGCACGATGGCAGATGTCCCCTTGCTCCTCACCATGGATAACCAAGACACCGTTGATGGGATAAGAAAGCCAATGTGCAGTTTTTAAATCGAAGCATGGGACTCGGTAATGTGATACTTGGCTCCCAGTTCTTTTCCTTCATCATGTTTGTTGGTGGCACATTAGAAATGCAGTGTTTTTTGTGCCAACATAGCGCTTCTGTGGAGTGGTCTCACTGCTAATTACCCTGCAGGTCAGGAAACACTTGGTAAAGTCTAGAATCGAAGAAGGCCTTATTCTATATCACAGTATGGCTTCCTGGATTCTTATTAGAATTAATACGTCAGGCCCCCACCTGGAGGGTTACCTTGAATTTGAAACTACGTATCTAGAATCTAGCTCACCTCCTGACTCTCACTTCGTGTTTCTGGAATTTGTTTTCATTGGCTCTTGCTTCGTCACCACACGACTAAAGTAGGACAACTCTGAATCTTCTCTGTACAGACTGTTAGCCTAACATACATAACGTGTGCTCCCTGTGGAGTCTAGACTGTCATATTTGGAAGCATCATGAACTCGCTTTTGTTACAATGGCATCCATGTCTACCCCATAGTTACCTTATTGTTGTTCACCTTGTCAAAGCCAGTGAGTGCTTTCCATGTACTTCCTGAAGCCCTAATGTGTGCACTGAGGTCAGTGTTCTTGCAAATGATGTTGCACAAAACATCTCCATTTACAAGGGAGGACTTAAACCGGAGAGATAGATTTTTCCCCCAGGCCCGGAGGCTGAAAGTCCAGATCAGTATGTTGGCACCTTGGTTTCTCCTGAGACCTCTCTCCTTGGCTGGCTGATAGCCGCCTTCTTAATTGTGTCCTCATATGGTCTCACCTCTGTGTGCGTGCACCCCTGGTGGCTTTCTCCTTATGGCCTTTTTTTTTTTTTTTTTAAGATTTATTTATTTGAGAGAGAGTGTGTGTACATGTGATTTTGGGAGAGGGGCAGAGGGACAGAATCTTAAGCAGACTCCCCACTGAGCACAGAGCCCAAAGTGGGGCTCGATCTCACGACCCCTGCGACGATGACCTGAGCTAAAAGCAAGAGTCAGGTGCTTAACCGACTGAGCCACCCAGATGCCCCATCTCCTTATGTCCTAATCTCTTCTAAGGATACAGGTCAGATTGGGTAAGGGCTCACCATCACGGCCTCATTTTTTAACTTAACTGCCTCTTTAGAGGTCCTGTCACCAAATTCTAAATTACTGGGGATTAAGGCATCAACATGGGAATTTTGGGGGTGGGGGTGGGGAGACACAATTCATTTAAAGTCCTAAGTAGCGAAGTAAAGAGATTTTAGGAGAGTTAGCAGCGTGAGGCTGCTCTGGGCTCTGGATGCTAGGAGCCTGGGACTCAGTGTCCCCTCAGTGTGGGCTCCTAACGCGGACCCTCCCCCACCCCCCGGGTGTGTATGTACAAAGTGCGTAGGTCTGGTGTGACAGCAAGTTCTGGAGATGGGTGGTGGTGATGGTTGCACAACAGTGCAGGTGTCCATAATGCCCCTGAGATATATGCTTAAAAATGGTTGTAATGGTAAATGTTATACCAATCTTACCACAATTTAAAGAAAAAGCGCATAGCAGCAGTGACTCTTTCAGAACGCAGAGAGCCGAGCAGCTAACACTCGACATGGCCTCCAGCTCTTTGATCTGACCCCCCTTCCCATCCCGTCCCGATCATGACTTGATGAGTTTTCCCTCAGGGAAGTGCCCTGTGGCTTGTGACTGAGTTCAGGGACAGGGCCTAGTGCTGTGACGGAGATTTCCCGCCCCGCACCCTCGGTGGCGTCAGGAGCAGCCCAGCTTCCTTACCCCTAGAGCCTCACCCTGAAGTCACGAATGTGTGTCACCCCATCCTGGGTGGGTGTGCACAAGTTCTCCATCACTCCAAGAACGGATTCCACTGGCCGTTGGTATTTGTGTCACTTGGGAGGAGAGAAGGCGTTCTCATTGCCAAAGGTCAGTGTGCTTATCGCAGAAGCTCCCCCAAGTTCTTCTCTGAACACGGGAGGTATTTATAAAGTCCTCTTGCACCTTTCGGGTTTAATGGTTTTGGATATACACTTGATAGAAGCAAGCTTGTTAAAATTGTTGTTTGCTAATCAGAACCACATCCTTTGGGGAAACTTAGGGCAGGGAGCACGAATGCAATTTAGGAAATCACTCAGCAGCAGCTTGAGAATGTTCTCAACGAGCTAGAAAATTGGACTGAACAATATGCTCTGAAAGATGGCGGTTTGTTGAGCTCAGTAATGTGAAGTGTTTTGTATTAAAAGTGAATGAATTACACTTCTACTCACCATTAACAGTTTACTTCAGTTGTGAATATATATCCAAGGTTATTAAGGTTTGCGGGTTTTACAACTATATGTTGTAAACATTTACATGGATTCTGTCCCATGCAGAGGGTCAGAGGCCCTCAGGTGAATGGGTTTCAGTCTCACTGGTTTTAGCGGTGGAGCCTGTCCTATTTTAGGAAGCCCTTTCCGGCACACGCCCACGTCCTGCATAATCAGTTCTTTGAGTCTGTCCTTACTGGATCTCCCTACCCTGCCGCCTGCTCTGTTCACCTTCAGTGTTTCAGGCCTTCGCAGACCCCCTTCGCATGCAGGTTGCAGCTCCACAGCCTCAAAAGCCAACCAAGGTTCTTTGCCATCTGCCCCAGCCCCCCATTCCAGCACATCCTCACCCTGTGCACTTCTGTCTGCCCACAGCCCGCGGGGCGCTGTACTTGGTCACTGATGAGTTCTCCCCACCCCCGACTCCACGGTGAATGCACGAAGGCACCTTTGTGCAGATGGTTTCTGTCCCCGGCACAGCTGCACCTGTTGTGCCTCCTTGCAGGGATGTTCCCCCCAGATATTCTTGTGGTCCATGTGTCCGCTACATCCAAGATTGCAGCCCTCACCTTGCTTTTTCTTATGGCAGACATCACACCCTGAGAGTACATTTTCTGTATTGAATGTGCCTCCCTCCGCGCAATGCAGAGTGTTCATGGTTTTCTGGTCCCGTGGATGTGTCCTCTTTACTAAGACAGTGCCTGGCACCTCAACAAATGTCTGTCAGTGGAACGAATGAGGGTAGTGACTGTCTTACTTGTATCCCCTCTACCACAGTACACGGCCCCTCTTAACACCGCCCTTACACAGGTCAAGAGTTCAATAACTTGTTCCTGAATCATTCTTTTTCTTTCTTCTTTCTTTTTTTTAATGGCATGACTTGGAAATTTTTACTCTTAAAAATTTGGCAAATAGAGTTATTTTCCTGGAGATTTTGATTAAAAAGCATGATTTAGAAAAAATTGAAAGCCATCACCTAATAACTTCGTTGTACTTATATTCCTCTATCTGTGGTGGATGTTAGGAAGAAAACATTTTCACGCTTTTGCATTGGCCCAGCTCAGACATAGCAGCCCATCAGCTTTGGTTAACAGCCCCTTTAGGGGCTGGCAGCACAGGATTTTGAATGAAGGAGAAATAATTCCATTAAATGCTTTAGTGCTAAGCTGGAAGAGGGGTTTACTTGGTCAGCAAACTTAGGAATGAAAGCCACACCAGGACCTGTCAAAAGGGAAACAATTCTTCTGGATGCAAAGAATGGAATAATAATATGTACATCCACAGCCTGGAGTCTTCTGATCTCGGGCCCAGTCTCAGAAGTGTCTCCTTAGGAACTTTTCTGTCCTGAGTCCAAAGCAAAGGGCCACTTGTGGGTTAGGGAAGAGGGTGAACAGACCATTTACCAAGCGAATTAGTGCTCTTCTCACAACGTGCCCTGTGAGTTGTCAGCAGCCTTATTTTGCAATGAAGGCACTGAGGTTCATAGAGGTCTAGTAGCTCACCTGACTTTGTCAGGCTGGTAAGAGTTCTGGGTGCCTCCAGAACTCTTGATCTGACCCACATGAGCAGGTGGAGTTGTGGCCCATGTTGCTGAGATTGGCTCTGCAGGGGCCTCGGGTGCCCAGAGAATGCCCCGGTGCCCAGAGAATGTCCCTGCGCCCAGAGAATGTCCTTGTGCCCTGCCTGTGGTCAGGAGGCCGCGACCTGGGCTACTTGCTTAGCTGGAGAGGTTGCAGACCATGGTGGAGTGCAGGATGCAGTGGAGTTCCTAGGGGTCTGCATTTAAAATGAGGAGCAGTTTGAGGGATTACTGAGGGATTACAACTTGAGTTGAGTACTGAGAATGGGGGCTCTTGTCTGAGAGAATCGGTGTGTCTTTTGAGCCATTGGTTGATTTCCACTATGATTTGGGCCATTTGGATTCTCTTCTTTCATATTCATATTGGGAAGGTTTTCAGTCCTGGTGAAAGGCGATGTGCTCCCTGGATGGGACTGTGGGGGCATTGTAGACACTAGTTGAGACCATACCAGCATTTGTCTTCTAATAGTATTTGGGAAGAAGTATCTAGAAAATGCACTTTGAAGATGCTTGAGTGGCTCAGTCTGTTAAGCGTCTGCCTTCAGCTCAGGTCATGATCTTGGGGTCCTGGGTTCGAGCCCCATGGCAGGCTCCGAGCTCAGCAGGGAGTCTGCTTAGGGATTCTCCCTCTGTCTGTCTGCTCCTCTCCCTGCTCATGTACTCACTCACTCTCCCTCAAATAAATAGAATCTTAAAAAAAAAAAAAAAGAAAGAAAGAAAACGCACTTTGGTGAAGGTCACTGAGTATTTAGGATTTTCTGGGCTGGTATATACATCATAAATCATAATTACCTAGGAGACAAAAAGGGAAACATTTTTGTACGACATAGTTCCCTCCTCCCGGTCCTCCTATACAGGGATGAAGTAAGTAGTATTTTTGCTTAGTCAGGTTTTGAATCTCAGTATTGCTCAATCGTTTTCCATCATGAAATATATAAATAATTGTTGAGTTTTAGTTGGTCAGGGGGACCCTTAGCACTTGGTGGCTCTTTCACTGGGCTCCTTTTTAGAATCTCTTAGCAGAGCTAGACTCAAGTTTGCTGCTGATAAATTTGAGGACCTGGTTGGGTTCATTGATTTACATTTGTATTTGATTTGTACTTGCAAGGTACTTAAACTACAGATCTTTGATTCCTGTGGTGTCTTTGTCTCATTGTGTTTTCAAAATGTGTGTTTTTCAATTTGGAGCACCCCCATTAATGTGGTTTTTGCATACTGTACCTTTTACATTTATAGGTGTATTTGTCAAACCTTGCATGAGAAGATCACAATCTTAGTGACTCATCAGTTGCAGTACCTAAAAGCTGCAAGTCAGATTCTGATATTGAGAGATGTAAGTAATTTCTAGAAGCCTGTGGAACTTGCTAGCGCTCAGGTGTGTTGACGGGGAGACCCCCCAGCAGGTCTCCCCTTGGGTTTGTCTAAACTCCCTCTCCTTCCTCGGTTTTGCATCCCGTTCTCTCCAGAGCCGGTACTCATGCCTTTGAGCATGAATCCAAAGACATGTAGAAATATAACTCTTGCGTTCCGAGCCATATTACCCTAAAGTAGTTAAAATTGCTACCTCAGAATTATAAATGTTAAACTGTTTTGGTAAAAATCGTTCAGGATAATGATGCTATTTTATTTAGAGCTTTTGTTTTCCTCTTCCATGACGTACGGCGAAGTGTATTATTTGGAAATTAGAGCTACTAAGACCTGTTTGTGTCTATTTGTCATCTGCAGTTTACTCGGCGTCTTCCATTAATAACAGGCGTGGTTGGAAAGTGGAGCACCCCTGGTGGAGATGTGCTCTCCAGGGTATCGTTGGTTGCTCGTCTCCGAGCACAGGGCTTTGAGCATGCCCAGTACATGGGAGAGTCTGGGCAGCAATAAGTCAGACCAGTCCCTGCCATCATGGCGCTTCCATCCTTATGGGGGTAGATGTAAGGAAGGAGTTGGGTGGGGGGCGGCTGATCTCATGATTGCCTCCATGGGGAGGTGGTGCCTCAGGGGACCTGAGTGACATGAAGGTGCTGGCCAGGTGGTCACCTGGGGGAGAGGCAGCTGGGGCAGGTGGTCCAGCTGCAGGGTCCTAAGGAAGGACCTGACCTGGCATGCTGGAGGAAGTATGTCTGAGGCAGAGGAAGCTGGGGAGTATGAGGGAGAGGGGCTCAGAGCAGTGGGCTGCTGGCCCGATAATGGGTTGGAAGCCGTTGGACAGTCCAGAGCAGAGGAGTGATGTGGTCTGATGCATGGTTTTAAAAGATCTCTCTTAGGTTTGCTGGAGGGCCAACAGCAGAAGCAATTAGAAGTCAGATGCATGGGCTCAGGCTGGTGTACCAGTTTCTAGAGCTGCCATCACAAAGTACCACAAAGTGGGGGGCTTCAACAGCAGAAGTTTATCATCTTCACCCTTCTGAAGGCTACCAGTCCAAAACCAAGACGCCGGCAGGGTTCTGCTCTCCCTGAAGGCTCCTGGGGAGAATCCTTCATTGCCTCTCCCAGCTTCTGGTGTTTGCCAGTTGTCCTTGCTGGTCTTGGCTTGTAGCCGCGGCACTATGGTCTGTAGCTCTGTTGTCACATGATGTTCACTGCATCTGATCTCTCCTCTTACGAGGACGTCCGTCATATTGGCTTTGGGGTCCACCCTACTCCAGTACGACCTCAGCATCATCACATCTACAAAGATCCTATTTCTAAATTAGGTCCCATCCACAGGTATCCTATTTGGGCCTCGAATGTATCTTTTTGGGGGGCCACCATTCAGCCCCTCAACAGCCAGCATGGGTTTGGGAGGTGGAGATAAGTGAGAATTTTCCGGCCTTAGCGATGGTTTGATGTTTTACTCCTTGGTGTATTTGCCTCAGAGCCTTAGCCCCTTGGTCATTAATCCTGGTCTCCTGCCTCAGGCCCTTGGTCACATCCTCACTTAATCAAATGAAGTTCTGCCCTAAGAAGGATGACAAGAGTGCAGAATCTCTGCCTCTTTTGAAGCACTTCCCCACGTCGGTGCTTCTGCGGCCCTCCGGGAATAAGAAGCTCCAGTTCCCCAATATGGAGAACAGAGGGGTGAAGCGAGTCTGGTAAAGCCCCAGTGTTGGCGGGATTAATGAGTACAGAACCAGCGGGCCGGGAGAACAAGCTGGTTAGCCAGTCCCCTTATTGCTCTTGCTGAAGACATCGCTCCCAATTTTAGTGCTATCAGAGCAAACATTTGTCCACCAGTGAGCTCCCCTGGATGAGTTGGATCCATCCCTAGTGTTTGTCCGGTCGCAGCCAAGCGGGGATGGCTGTTCTCGCATCCCCTCTGGAAGTTGTGCTGGGCTGCCGCGTGAGCTTGCTGTCTCTAGATTACTAATCGTTTCCTTGTGCATCTGCATTTTCTAAGTGGAAAGTGGTAATTTCCTTAAATAAGGCATATGAATTTTGCCTCCCAAATGGAACAAGACACACTATACCATGAATAATTTTCTAATTCTCCAGTATCAGACTGGTTCGCAAAAGCTTCATTGGGTTTTGCTCAGTGTCCCGTGTCAGGGCACGGGATGGGAGGGGTACCAGGGGGTCCTGGGCCGCCTGCCTTCGCCTGGCCTGCCTTCCCCAGAGCTGCTCTCCTCTGCTTTGTTCGGCACCCTGGGATTTCATCTAATATATTGTTTGCCACTGAGTAGACTAGCTGCCTATTCTTTTATGGGGGTGAGAAGCCAGTGAAGATACCTGCACTTTATATTCTATAACTTTGTAAGGAAGGGGAATGTGCGGTGATGTGTCATGTGGGTTTCAAGAAAATTATTTGATTTGCTCAAGCTTAGGGAGTTGCTTGATTTTGGAAAGCCTAGTTGGCTGCTTGTGATTGTGAAGCTTTATTTTCCTGGATTTGAGTGCATTGACTCTGGCTTAGGGTTTGGTTTGCTTGTGTAGACAGACCCCCAGGGCAGTAGAGTCACACCAGTCTGATGGTCGCCTAAGTTAATGACGTTAGCAGGTGGAATATTGAATTTGCAGTTGGGAACTTCCTGAGTTTATGGGCAGTTGGGAGAGTAAAGACGACCTGCCATGTGTCTGGTCCCAGTGCAGCACGTGATGGCATGGCCATGGGCAGCAGAGATTTGATGGGTGACTCTGACTACACAGGTGTCCGCATTGTGTCAAGCTTCATTCTTCCCTGGAATATCCTCCCCAGCTTGACCTTGTTCTTTTGAATACGTGACACTTGGCCTCAATTTCCATGTTGTATAAAAAGACTGTACCGATACTCCTACCAACATCTGTAATTTTTGCTTCTTTAAATGCCCATGGTAGTTCGTGACCTCCATCCTTAACACATGGCTACACAGCACCTCACACAGGATTTGACAGCGAAGAGAAGGCTTGATTCTATGTCCAGTTGAGTTGCACTAGATGCGTCAACCAGAATGCCAGGCCTAAGGGTAATCTTCTTACGAATATGGTCATTTAAGACCAGTTAACTTTTTTTGGTTAGCGTTAGAGTAGTGTTATCAAAGGCACATGAACTCCTGTCAAATTCTTTTATTTTTATTTTAGGGCAAAATGGTGCAGAAGGGGACTTACACGGAGTTTCTGAAGTCCGGGGTAGATTTTGGCTCCCTTTTAAAGAAGGAAAATGAGGAGGCTGACCAGAGTCCAGATCCAGGATCTCCCACTTTGAGGACTCGGAGCTTCTCAGAGTCTTCTGTTTGGTCCCAGCAATCGTCCAGACCCTCAGTGAAGGATGGCGCGCCGGAGGTGCAAGCTGTGAGTTTCCCTCTTGCTGCGTGCCCTGGTCCTGTCTGCTCTCAGTGTCCTCATGCATCTTCATTCTGCGCTGCGCATGACCTCTTCATTGGTCCCAGAGTGGATTCTAAGGTTCCAAGGCCTTGTTCCATGGACTTGGTAGAATGAAAACAGAATGAAGGGAGCAGGCCTGATCAGGGCTCTCCTTTGGGTGTTGGATGGAGAATGTCACGGGGCTGCAAGTTCAAGAATCACATCTCAACCATCTTTGAAACCACAGAGGCCCGCATGCACCCAAGGACATCCTTGTCTTATGTGAATCTACAGTGCATTCTACGTTCTCCAGATAAGACGTGCAGAAATGCTCTGCATCTCCCTTAAAAATAGGCACAGGTAGTCCTCAATACCCAAACCCTCACAATCCAAATCTAGGAGCCTGGATGATTCTGATAAGGATGGAGATGAGTCCCTCACAGTCCAGACTCGGGAATCACTCTCTGAAATTCAGGAACCAAAGATTTCAGACCACTTGCTCTCCCCTGCTATCCCAATGCCTGTTACTCTTACTGTTTGAACTGTTTACTCTCTATGGCTCATATTTTGAGCTCCTACTATGTTTTGTGTTCCCATCATTGAGTGACACAAATAATCTCGGTTATACATTAGCTCCATATTCTCTTGTCTGTTATTGTGGAATAAGCTCCTGCATTTATATGTGAATCAGGTACATTGGGCACGTGCCAGAAATCAAAGCAAAGCCACGCTGTGGTGAATAGCCTTGTACAAACAATCTTTCCTTTTTGCTAATAGATTCCTAGTAGTGGGATGGGTGGGTCCAATGGTGAATGCGTAGATGGTTTGGCGATATCCCTTTACACCACTCTTCTCCAGAGGAGCTGTACCATTTTGCACTCCTACCAGTGTGTAAGATGGGCCTCTTTGCTCATGGCTTTGCCAACGGAGCGCATTGTTGAACTTTTGAAGTTTTGGGGTACATTATACAAAATTTTGTCTCTTACTGCTTTCCTTTTTTCCCCCTTTCCCTTCTCAGAACGAGAATACACAGGTTGCTGTGCCAGAGGAGAGTCGTTCAGAAGGGAAAGTTGGTCTTAAGGCCTACAAGAATTACCTAACAGCCGGTGCTCACTGGTTGGTCATCGTGTTCCTCATTCTACTGAACATCATAGCGCAGGTAAATAAGGGCATTTATTTTGTTTTGTGGCCTCAGCTTGATGTTTACAGTACTGCTTTCCCTCTATGTATTTATTACCGTATTTTGCAGTCTCCTTGGATTTGCATTGAAACGTGGTATCTTGGGGGACAAAGAAACTGAGGTTTACTGATGTAGCGTGTACATGACAGAGAGCTTCTAGAAAAAAAAAAAAAAGATGTTCTTTAAAGATTTTAATGTATCGCCGAGATAGTTTGTGTCACTCAACACACTTACTTGATGTGTTGTGACTTGGGATGTTGGGCTTGGCATAGACCAGAGCTGGAAGAACCGTGTCCGTTTTCCAGAGCCTTTCGATGGTCCGTTTGGGTGAGTGAGAGTGTCGAGGTGCTAAGTGATGTGTGATCTTTTTGCCTCCCTGTTCTAGGTTGCCTACATTCTTCAGGACTGGTGGCTCTCCTATTGGTGAGTTGTTTCCGGTCTGATGCAAGGGGCCACCAAATCAACAGTCAGCCTCTTTCCCCCGGAGTCAGGTGGAGGCGGGTTTATTCAGCCTCCTGTTCTAATCCTCCCTTACTTTCCCCAAAGAGAAAGAAAAACTAAAGTTCTTGCTGGTGGAGTATGACCCTCCCGCAGTCTCTCCCCGTGTCGGAACCCCGGACAGTTTTGAGAACTGAAAGTTGAATATTTATAAGGTAGATGTACCCGAGGCCCTGCGTGCTGGGAATCCTTTTCCAGCATAAATCATGTCTCCCAAATTCAGGCTAATTTTATTTTTTCTTTTTGTACTTATCTAAATTCCATCTATAGTTGAAAAAAAAATTTTTTTTCCCCATTTTCCACAGGGCAAGTGAACAAAGTGCCCTGAATGTCACGGTAAATGGAAAAGAAAATGTCACTGAGAAGCTCGATCTTGCCTGGTACTTAGGAATTTATTCAGGTAAAGTTTAATCATTCGGTTTATTATCCGGGAGTCTGAGGTGCTTACAATGAGCCTGTGTGAGTAACTAGGGCTTCCAGGAGTAATTCAGTAATGTCTTAACAGATTAAGAGTCTGAGTCGCATTTACTCTGTGAATTAATTAGAATAATTATTTTTAAAATCTACTAGAAGAAAGAGGTTGAATGAAGACTCTTAATTTGCTCTGTACTGGATTTTGGAAGTTAAACCAGGATTGAGCGTTCAGAAAATCAGCCACTGGAAATTTGTGGCTATTGTCTATTCTAATAGGTTGCTTTAGCTAAATCTTATATCATTATTTGGATGGGCAAGGGGATTAGAAACGGATCCCCACCCTGTGGTTCGGATTGTTCCAATTCTGTCTGAATAAACCCCTGGCTTTTATTGAACTTGGATGAAATCCTCTGGCAGCAAGGTTCCCCCACATAAAAGCATTATGCCCTCGCAGGTATGCAAAGCTCCCTTCCCCACACTGCTCATCTCTTGGGCTTCACTAATTACTTAAGAGAGAAGCTAAGCAGGGAAAAATCTAGTGTCTGGGAATTAGGATTCTTTCTCTTTCTTACCTTGAGATCACAATGTTATCGCGTCCCCAACTGTGTGATTAATTTAACATTTGGCTTGCCAGACTAATATTAACACAGCGCTCTGTTTTCACAAGAGTGCTTAGAATATATGTGGCATCACATAGTTTTTAAAGGAAAGCTTCATCTAAAATTTTAAGTATTCTCACCGGAAATGCTCATACAGGCTTTCTGCAAAGATAGAGCAAGTGATCTTTGTGAAAACCTACTCACTGAAATTTGGCATTTATTTCGTGGATCACTTGCTAAGAAACCTGAACACCTGAGCCGTTTACCTTCCACACTGGTGGGCCATGAGAAGCCCGGAGGAAGAAAGGAGCAGTTTTACTGCACTTTAAAGTGGGATGGGGGGAGGGGGGCTCAGGAAAATGCCTATGGACAGAGTTCAGGCATTTGAGCAGCTTTGAATGTTTAAACAACAGTGAGGTGTCCTCTGAAGGGGAAAAATGCACTTGATGGGGTCTTTATCACAGAAGTTACCCCTAGTCTGTTTAGCATTGGGAGTTCAGGAGATAGGTACTGATTTATGTCCTTAATAAAAGTCTATAATTTAAATGATTACATTCATTTAAAAATGCTTTGTGTTTTTGTATGAAGCACTTGGGGTGAGAGATTAGTGGCTCACGGAGATTATTTCACGCAAACCCAGATTTTGTATTTTCTTGCAATTCAGTTGAGAGATTTTCTACTTGCCACTCAATATGGTATTTTCATATTCTTTAAAAGCCACCTGGGTATTTTCTACAAAGAAATGGTACATCATTTCCCCCTGTGCCCTGTTAACTCACATGCCCGCGTCCGAGCGTACCACGGTTTTAGATTGTGAGATGTGTAAGTAGTAAAACTTGAAATACAGAGAAGGGAAGATCAACTAGTTTTTATAGTTCTCTCTTTTTCTTCTGAGTTATTAATAGAACTTGTCATTGAATTAGGAAAGCCTAGCATGAAATTGTAGTTTACACCTGATTTTTTTTTTTTACATATAGTATCTCTTTAATGAGAGAAAAAGAAATTCTATTCTTCTTTATAAATGTATCTTACAAATGCATCGAACTCTTAGAGAATCCACGGTGTTTTATGGAATAAAATACAAAGTATCCCTCTAACGTGCCCGACATGCTTTGGCATCGCTGAAGAAAGGACATGTTCTCTGAGCGATGTTTCTTTCTTTCAGGTTTAACTGTGGCTACTGTCCTTTTTGGCACAGCGAGATCTCTGTTTGTATTCTACGTCCTCGTTCATTCTTCACAAACTTTGCACAACAAGATGTTTGAGTCCATTTTGAGAGCTCCAGTGTTGTTCTTTGATAGAAACCCAATAGGTAAGTCAGACACCAAGTTTTCTCAGTCAGTCGGCCTTGTTGACACAGTAAGTGTCTGATCACATTTCAGCATTTGGAAACGGAGGAGAGGCTTGGGAAAAATGGCTATTTCTGTTGATTCCTGTTCTACAAAAAGCTCCACTGATGGTTAGCTCCTACCAGACAAAATCTGACTATGGGGTGGGGGGCATAGAAGCTTCTATTATAGTGTTTGTGTCTGTGGAAAATAAATGAGTGTTCACTTTGCACATAGATCTGCAAGAGTAAGTTCTTGCCATGAGTGCACCTGGAGGTGCCTCCAGCCTGAGGCCTTTGACCTGTTTTGCTTCTGAAGGCAGCCCCCTGACCTGGGTCCCTAAGAAGAGTCAGTCCATCAACACCTGTTCCCACTGTTCAGGCTTTGTTTCTACAGGAGATAATTGACAGGACTTGTCCAGGCAGGGAGATGGGCTGGCTGTTAACTAGCTGCGTGACCCAGGCCAAAGGGTGTCGATGCTACCGGGCAGGCAAATCTCAAAGCAGGATGTTGTCGTGGTTAACAGCGTGGACTGTGGATCCAGCTGCTTGGGTTCAGACCTGGTGCTAGCTACTAATTGTAATAGCTGGTTATGGTTCTATTAATCCTCAGGTGCTAGTTACTTAATTTCTCTGTGTCTTAAAGTTCTTATCTGTGAAATGAGGATGATATATACTCCTCCCTTAGCAAGATATTGGGAGAATAAGGGGCACCTAGGTGGCTCAGTCGGTTAAGCGCCTGCCTTCGGCTCAGGTCATGATCTCAGGGTCCTGGGATCGAGCCCCACATTGGGCTCCCTGCTCAGCGGGGAGCCTGCTTCTCTCTCTCTCTCTCTCTGACAAATAAATAAAATCTTTAAAAAAAAAAAACAAAAGATATTGTGGGAATAAAGCAGATCAGTACATTCACAGGGCTAGGAACAGCGCTCAGCGCCCGGTCTGCACCTACAGTTTCTTAGCCACAGTGGGCTGGAACTTCCTCACCTGGGAACTGGAAGGAAGAGCTGCCCTACCTGCTTCACAAGGCTGTCGTGAGGGTTAAATAAGACTGTTCAGGAAAGTACTTTGTGCATTTCATTCCACATGTTTGTTTAACTCAGGCCCTGTGCAGAGCACAGGAATGGTGACCTACAGAGGCCCCCACGAGTCTGCAGTCTTGTTGCAGCTGTAGTCAGAAAGGGATTGGGGACCCTATGTATCTGACGGCCAGGAAGTCGCTCCACTTTGCCAGTTAATTTGAAAGCTGCAGTCATAGAGTTTGGAGCAGTAAGTGGGACTGCATTTCTGTTATCACAGCCTCTGAAAGGCTCTTCCCGTTCAAGACCTGTAGGCTTCTCCACATGCTGATTTATTTATTATTCAAGGATTTGGGATCAGTCTAAATCTTCAGGGTCGATAATCTTCGAGTAGCACACTACTGTTTGTCTTGCCTGCCCCCTCCCACGTCTGTTAGCCGGGCTTTCGTCCTTCAAGAAAATAGAAGCCCAAGTAAGGGCACAAAAGATCGGCCTAGGTTGCCCAGAATGTTTAGGGGCCCTGAATTCTTTACTCTTTTTGGTGGTAGATTAAAAATATATATTTTTTTAATGAAAAATATTTTATGTGGTAGATTTTACCATTGGGTTAAAATTTTTGCAGTTTTTAAACCACTGGGAAGAATAAGCGAAAGACTTGAATTATGGTTCCTAGTAGACATCATTGATTGCATGTATGTACTTTAATGGTTGTATAATATTAAAAAACAACTCCCCGCTAGAGCTGAGGGGCGGATACCCTCAATTGTTAAGTTCTGTTAAATAGCCACATGAAGTGGATACAAGTGCCCGGTGTGATGTTGCACCCCCCTGAGTTATAGAGTGTCTCCGAGCAGCATGGAGAGATCAGGAAGCACATCGTTCTCTTCTCAGTAATTTGTCATTCAGAGCACCCTCTCAGGGAGAAGTCAGTCCATTTCCTATGATCCTGACAGCGTCCTGGAATTTGGAAAAGAGAGGGTACAGGGGTAGTTTCCAGCCAGTGAGACTCGGGGTGGTGACTGGGGCTGCTGGCACCATAGCCTCGTGTGGATTTGCAGGTGTGCTGCTGGCATTCCCTTTCATGGTCACCTTCAGTTCCCACTTGTGCCAGAATATTCTCAGTGACCCTGATCCGGATTGTGGAAATGTCTTTTTACATTTGTTCACGGGTGCTCCCACCCCTGATGTGCTGCCTCCCTCCCATGCCTCTCCCATCTTGTTCATCAGTGGGAGATCCTTCGAATTTATGCAGAGAACTGAGCCTTCAGTGAAGGGCCCTGAAACTCTGGCTGCCCCGTCAACGTCCCAGGCTCACTGACTTGGATTTAGGGAGAAAGATAAGGTGAACCTGCACAGTGCATGTTTCTGCTTGGTAGCCATGTGTCTCAAACAACACCCCAGAGCTCTGATTTTTAACAAGGTTCCATCTCTCCAAGCTATCCACGACTTCAGTTTCTCTCCATTTTGGACCTTTGTATGGTTGCATGAAGTTTACTTAGCTATTTTGGTTCTATAATGCACCATCTTATTACCCTCTGATTTTTCATAAACCAATCAATCTTCAGCTGTTTGGGTAAAATCTGAATCAGCTAGTGTGTCGTCTCAGAATGGCAAAAGCTAGTTTTCTTCTTTTTCCCTTCCTTCCTCTATTTTTACCCTTCCCTCCTCTGTGGATTTTGATAATGGTATCGTGTGTGTGTTAAAGAGCCTCACGTTTTCAGCTGTCCCAGCATTTCGCACACATTCTGCTTGCACCTTGCGTTGAGTGCCTTTGTGGATGTGGTCTGCGTCCCTGTGCTGTATGCAGCACCTGTCTCTTCCCTGATCAACATTTGTCTTCCACCATCTCCGTTGTCAGATCTTAATATGTAGGTAACACAAATCCCAGGTCAAAAGGAAATCATTCAGAAATTAAGAGAGAATTTCTGTATTCCCTGTAAACCATGTTTTCCTTGGATGGGGTGCATTCATTTTATTTTCTATGTCTGGCACAAGAGGGCAGCATGATCTACATTATTTCAGGAATATAATGTAAGGGCGCCTTATAGCAAAAACCTGTTTTATTTTGTTACTTTTTTTTTAATTTAAAGCTTAGAAATTCCATTTTTTATAGCTAGAGTCTGTATTTTGTACTGTTGATACAGAGTTTTAAAACCGCGGTTGTAATTTATTATGTTTGAGACATTGAACTCTTGAATAATGAATTTCAGTGTTGTCCCAGAATACCTGGCATTTCAAACAAGGTCACTTGGATTTCTTAACTGACAACTTCTCGCCTAGTGACCGGAAGAGGCAGCCGCTGACCTCTTGACTGGATATATATTCAAATTCCTTAAGGATAGAATACGGTGGCTCGTATGACATCAGTTTAGGGAGAAATAGGTTTCAGACAGTTTCTTCAGTTTCCGTCCACGCCAGCAGAGTCTGTAGAGACATTCTAGTCTTGTCAAGTCTCTAGAATTTCACCCTTCATTTTGGAGACGAGATGCGTCGAGAGCTGTCCTGGTTCTTCATGCCTAGAAACGGTGACATAACACTTGGCTGAGTGCATCGACCGCAGTGGATTCCAAATAAATATTTGTTTGCTTCCCGTTTGTTAATTTGGCTTTAAGAAAGTGAGCCACTGGGGTCGGTAGATGTTGGTGTTTGTTTATTCTCTCAGGGAAGTGCAGAGTTAATATTGGGTTGTGGACAGTGTGCTCATTTTACTTTTTTTAAGATTTTTATTTATTCACTTGTCAGAGAGAGAGAGCACAAGCAGGGGGAGCAGCAGAGGCAGAGGGAGAGGCACGCTCCTCACTGAGCAGGGAGCCCGATGCGGGGCTCGATCCCAGGACTCTGGGATCATGACCTGAGCCAAAGGCAGCCGCTTAACGACTGAGCCACCCAGGCGCCCCCAGTGTGCTCATTTTACATGACCGGTTTTTCTGCAGCGGTGTGTGTGTTCCCTTGTTTATATGTCCAGTCTCTGAAGAGTACAAACATATATCCTTTTTTCCCCCCTTACAGATTAAGTTAGGGCTAAAGTAGTACAAAAGGAGAAAAATAAATGTAGTAACTTCTTCTTTGGCCAATTTTATTCTCCTGGTGGGAGGTGCCTGCACCCAGGAACGTATGGAACGTGAATAGTGGCATAGTGAATAGTGAGAGACCTATTTGTGTGTCCTCCTAATCCAAAATCTAGGTTGCCCAAAGGATTAAGGTTTCTAATTTGAGTGGGAAATGAGGCTCTGGAGATGCTTTCACAAATCTAAGCTATCCTGAGTTTTGGGATATGCATGGGTGGGAGTTGAGCGTTGGGGAGAGGTGGGTGACGGAGGTTTGAACGATTGTTTTGTTTCTTGAAACTGGAAAGGGACACATTAGCATCCACTATAAGCTGCTAATAAATAACTCGAGGCAAAGTGAAAAGTGAACTGAAAGCAGCATGGTGAGCTTATACCAGAAAAACTGTCTTGCCGGACTCTTTATAAAATCAGTTGTCAACATTCTTGCTCTAAGAGTCCTCGGTAGAGAAGCAAGGTAATTGTAGGGATACCTCTCTGTTTATTCCGTTCAAATGACCACTGGAGTTAGTGCTAAGTGCATATTTTTAACAAGTATAATATTTCAGCACTGTCAAAATTACGTTGACGATAATAGGCCTGTTAAATTATAGCTCTATAAGTTAGGAGGGAAGATGGCTGTGCTTAGCACACATTAATCTATGCCTGTTCACACAAGTGATTCTGCTGAGCAGGTAGCATGTTAGAACAAGAAATACTGGTCCTAAAACCTCTGATTTATGGTAGGTGTTGTTTTGACACAGCATCGAGACGATTTACAAGGCAAGGCTTCGCGTTAAAATATTTCACTGGTGTCATCATTCGTCACCGACATAAATATTCAGTAGTGATGCTGGAAAATTGGTAATGTGCCCATTCATGCCAAATCACTGGCTGTGTTTCCTTTCAAGTCAGATCTGTTGTGGATATGGTTAAAAGAAACTATGGTTTTTCTTCCTTGAGAGCAGATGAGCTGTAAGAAATTGAGAGTAAGAATAACACCTATCCTGACAGCTTTCATGTACTCATCTTGCCTAGGTTGCTTTTAATTCTGGCTTAAGTCCTACAGGCTTGCCTTTTTTTTTTTTTTCTTTCCTTGCTTGGTGCACATTGTAAAGAACATATTTATATGTACATTAGTTGAAGAGGCTTTTTGTGTTCAAAGGAAGAAGTTAGTCATCATCAGAAAAGCTTTGTTGCAAAACAGAAACACACATTTCCCCTTTCTTTTTTTTTCCTTGTTCA
Source organism: Eumetopias jubatus (assembly GCF_037043125.1). Taxonomy (NCBI): domain Eukaryota; kingdom Metazoa; phylum Chordata; class Mammalia; order Carnivora; family Otariidae; genus Eumetopias; species Eumetopias jubatus. Next base: position 179,378,432 of record NW_028274809.1, on the reverse strand, counting down.
TAATAACAAATGCAAGTGACTATAAAAGGAATAACACAAAAGATTGCATCAATCATAATAATTCTCAATAGCCGTATAAATATTATTTTTTTCAGGTTTGAATGAAACAGCTAATAGTTTTGAAGTAGGTGTGGTAATTAAATCCTGTCGGGTTGTCACATATTAAAAATCATGTTTTTTCACATAGCAATGGTTATATGTACTTAAACTCTTATCAGGGTGATATTAAGTCATATTTTATGGGAGTTGCTTATTTACTGCTAATAGTGTCATAAAAGCCTTTGTTAGGAGTTTAAATAGTTACACAGTTACATATATTTGATTATTGTTATTTTGTCAGTAATCTCTGTAAAGGTGATTATTATAGCTCTTGTCCACAGCTGGTAAATATTGCACCATTTTGATATACATTTTTTATCTATTAGAATGTTCTGATTACTCTCTATTCCTGTTTTTTTTCCTCCATAATAATCATACATGGAAATACAGCTTAGTAACAGAGAAAGCACTGTTTGTGGTTGTCCAATAAAATGTTAAAAAGATAAGATTTGGGAAGCTTGTACCTTGTTCAAAGTGGTAATCATGTAATATCTCAGGAATTTGTGAGTATGACATTTTACTTGTGTTCTTTTATTTCCCAGTAGAGTACATATTAAGGGATATGTATATCATAATATAGAAATTCTCCACTCTATATTTGTGCAATGATATTAATACTCCCAAACTCCTCAGTTTTCATTAATTTCATATTTGTGTTGCCTCAGTTTTCAGCTGGCTTGGAGCTAGTCAGTCTTTGGTACTCACGACTTTCCTAGTGTATCCCAATTTCACGTGTTAGTATGCTTAGTACTTTGGCATTACCTTAGGGGTGTGTGATTTATCGTAATTCAAATACTGTTATTTAAAGTACCCCCCCACCCCAATCACAGGCACGCGACAACTTCAACTTTGTGGTTCTTTGTGACAAGTCAGAAAACGCATCAAAGTATCTTTATGACACAGTTTATCACTTTTGTGCAACCATTTCAAGAGAAACTGGAATAGTATTTCTGGGCCAGTTTCAACAGGAATAAATACTGATAAATACATATGAAAGCATAGTGCTCTGATATGAGGTGGGAGTGGGTGGAAATTTGCTGGATCGAAATTCCATATGGTTTTGCTATATATAGTCCATTGATCCCCCTCAACGATTTGACTTCATAGCTCTCCTGTGACACCGTGGGGCTGAACTTTGATTTTCATTTTATGACTGAAATCTTCATCTTCTCTTATCATTTCTTCCCTGCCCCTTTACTTTAAACATTATCATTTATTTTGACATAAAGAAAATGGAGAAAAAAAAAGATGTTTACAACAATGAGCCTGTGACATTTTATTTACATAAAGTTTTAAAATTTGGTTATGTTTTAAATCACATCTTTATAGTACTTGTCCCAATTATGGTTAAATTATAATTTAGGTAATTATGTGTTGACTGCCTGTCTCTTCTCTTAGCCTTGGGGCCCCAGTCCTCATAGAGCCCATCTATTATGTTATTGCAAAAGCCTCTGAACCCAGGATTGGACACTTTGTAGCTGATTAGTATTTGTTGGCAGGATAGAAGAAGGGATGGTTTCAGAAGTGTATTTGCATCTCCCTGTGCCACGCCCTTTAAGAACAATGCAACTTTAGAGTGTTGAAATAGAATTCGAGCCTTTTTGTGTTTACACTCAGTGTTTATATTAACTTGAACCCTTCCCTATTTATTTTCCAAAGTAGAATTTGTAATAGATTATTTATGGTGGACTGTGTTTCTGGGTATGTGATGGCATGAAGAGAAAACCATATACATGATTGGTTCTTTGGAAGTTGTGGTTCATGGAAGTACACCATACAAGGTTCCAACTTCTGTTATCTACCAGTCAAGGAAATGAAATTGCCAAACACCTAATGCATTTGCTTGGGGTTTCGTTGAGCACTGAAGACAAATGTTAGCACTTCAGTATTTAGTACCTGATAGTTTTACTTCATGCATTTTATTTTATTTATTTTTTTAAAATAGATTTTATTTATTTATTTGACAGAGAGAGACAGCGAAGAGAGGGAACACAAGCAGGGGGAGTCGGGGAGGGAGAAGCAGGCTTCCCGCTGGTTGTAGGTTGTGGTCCCAAGCATTGGGACAAAAAGTCCCTATTTTCAAGGCATTTGCAAACTTAAATATTTGCAGACAATGGATTATTTCTAAAACAGCCAATTCCCGCCCCCCCCCCCAAGCTATCCAGTGTCAGTATTCAATGATTCCATATAGGAAAGATACAGATTCAAAGACTGAATACAGTTGTAGAGCAGATAATCTTGATTGACATGTACTCACAAGACACACTTACACACATGGCCCTGTGGTATATTTCTTTTTCATAATCAATTACCTAAGTCATTGGCCTTGATTTCATAAAATTTCCAGCAACTGTTTTCCTGGAACTTCAAGACCAATTGTTTCAAAATGAAATCACACCAGTTGGAGAGAGAGAGGAATTTAGGAAACAAAAGTAAGTGATTTACTTAAAATAATAATCTCTAAGCTTACAGCAAACCCAGCCTGGCTTTTGATGATACTCAAATGCTCTCCTGACCCATCAAGAACCATCTGGGTGCTAGAGCTCATCTCCAGAAAGTGCATGAGAAAGAAGGAAGTCAGCCTTTATTAAGCATCGACACACACTTCTCTTGGGCTTTTAGAAGTGTGTTACTGATGCTTTTTTTTTTTTTAAAGATTTCATTTATTTATTTCATTTATTTCTTTAGAAATAAAGATTTCATTTTATTAAAGATTTCATTTATTTTAGAGAGAGAGAACAAGCAGGGGGAGCAGCAGAGGGGGAGAGAGAGAAGCAGGCTGTCCCCTCTGAGCAGGGAGCCCAATGCGGGGCTCGATCCCAGGAATCTGGGATCATGACCTGAGCTGAAGGCAGATGCTTAACTGACTGAGCCACCCAGGCGCCCCAGAAGCGTGTTACAGGTGCTTTGCCAGTGGATAGAACATAAGCGACGGCAGCTTTCTCCCTGACAGTGTTGTCATGAAATCATCCATGATCTGTTGAGTGTTCTTTTCATTCTTAGTAACCAGGATCAATCTTTTAGAAGTCTCCCCCTCCTTTAGGTGGAAACTCTTTAACATCTAGAAAAAAAAAGACAACAGGCTTCAAAGAACACTTTGAATGGAAGTTTATTAAAACACTGTGGTTAAGTGGAAAGCTATCAGAAAATCAGGTTCTCTGTTCTGGAAATATTTTCCTTTCATTTCTTTTCTGCATTTGCATTTTAATAGATTGTATCACATGGGGAAATGTTTCAACCTCTTGAACACCTGGAAAGTCTATTTTAGACTTGTTATGTGTTTAAAAATCTTTATCCAGACATTATTCCAAATACAGTCATGCTCTTCATGATAGGAACATCCTGCCTCCAGGTCTGCTGTTGGCCGAAAGAGTGCTCTAGAGCCATGTCTTGTTAATACATCAGTAGAAACCAGCGTATCTGCTCTGGTTGATTTTCAGCTTAAGTCCCTGATTTTTAGGATGTTGAAATCAAGAGTTAGTTAACGATTTTGATTTGTCTCTAAATTTTAAGTGGAGGTTTCTGGAAGTATTCTTTTGGTTCAGTGACTGATCTCATTCTTGACCCAGTTTGAGGCATGTAGTCAAAAAGAAATTTTGAGAGTGGTAAGAAAAACAATCCATGTGCTTTTTAAAAAATTTTAATTCCAGTGTAGTTCGCATACAGTGTTATATTAGTTTCAGGTGTACAATATAGTGAGCACCTACCTTTTGTTATGCATCAAGGTATACGAACAGATACTGCAGTGTATGTGGATTTGTCCTTAAATATATATTCTCACACATATAGTTCCATATGCCTAGATCACAGCGGTGCTTTGCGCTGTAAGAATCATGGATTAATTTTTTTCATTACCACTAAATATTTAAAAGTAGATTAAGAAGGAAGTGGTTGCATTCTTGTATATAGTCATTTCTTTTAGAATTTTTCTTCTGTTAGTGTCAGAGTGGCCTGGGCTCATTAAATTTATTTCCTTTGGGGGAACTATAAATTCATTATTTTAACTTTTTGGAGAATAAAATGGCAGAAATTTCTTAAAATTATATGTCATGCTAATATACATCTTCTCTCTATTCTCCCTCTTAGCATAAAAATGAAAAGGGAGGGATGCCTGGGTGGCTCAGTTGGTTGGGCATCTGCCTTCGGCTCAGGTCATGATCCCAGGGTCCTGGGATAGAGTCCTGCATCGGGCTCCTTGCTCAGCAGGAAGCCTGCCTCTCCCTCTGCCTGCCGCTTCTCCTGCTTATGCGGCAAGTCTCTCTCTCTCCCTCTGTCTCTGATAAATAAATAAGATCTTAAAAAAAAAAAATGAAAAGGGAGTCAAACGTTGTTGAAGGAGTTCCACCTGTAAGCTATATTAGAGACAGAAGTATTTGTTGTTGGTGCTAACTTTTCAGTGTTGGTCTTGACATAAGTCCTATATATGAAAGGAAAATAAATGCATATTTCAAGATGATGAGTAATCAGTGTTACTAGAAAATTTTTCTTCCTTGAATTCAAGATTAAATAAATAGTTGTTGACATAAATAGCCAGAGTAATAAAAGGCAACACCTGTGTAATCCAGACAGTGGTTTCTCGTACCATCAGATAAGCTGCTGTTTATTAACGAATTGTCAAGTCTTTAGCCCAGGTAAATAGATTTATCATACATTAGGGAATTCTAAAAATTGAACGAAGAAGCTTTAATTCTTAATGCCAAATGTTCTGACCACTCATGTCTTTTTTCACAAAGGAGACACTACAGGAATGTAATGCTTAATTGAATTGGCCTTCAGATATGTCATCTTGTCTTGGTTCTTGCTCTATCAAAGTAACTAAATTTTTCCTAGATCAGATTAGGGTTTGACATTTTAGGTGGCAAAATGAGTATCTTCTACGTTTTGAATAAACATGGAGTATTTAAAAAAAAAATAGCCCATCTTTTCTCTCCCCTGAATTTTTACATCCTTACATCAAGATCCTCTTGACTGAAGAAGCACAATTGTCTTAAACAGCACCGCTGAAGGTTGGGGTGTGTGTGTGTGAGAGAGAGAGAGAGAGAGAGAGAGAGAGACAACTTTTTAGATTGTTAAACCAGAATAAGGTCCCTATTGTTGGATTCTATTGAAGAGATGTAAAGCTTAACATTTGAAAACCAACCAGCAAATAAAGTGACCTTTGATTTTTTAACGACACCAATTTGAATGGTTTTCTTGTATTTCCCAATAGTGGTTTTGAGCCAACGTATAATTCGGGTTCGATGGTCAGGGAGCAGACTTTGGAATCAGCCTCCCTGAATGTGAATCTTAGCCCTGCCACTGACAAACCTTGGCTGACTTACTTCACCTCTTTCTGCTTCAACTCTGTCTATACAGTGGGGATGGTAATAGGGTAGTAGAACCAAACTTTTTAATGTGAGAACTAAGAGATTTAATAGATGTAAAGCATTGAAAACAGTGCCTGCCATATGGTTGACATTAATTAACTTTTGACTATTTAAGTGACATGTTGACATTTTAGAGGGTTTTTTTTGCTTTTTTTTTTTTTAAACAAAATCCAAATGCGCATGCTAATTTTTATAAAACTGTGGGGATGGGGAATGGGGTGTGTGTTTTCCCAGATGCAAGGAAAAATAGGTAAGTGACCAAAACTAACAAGCTACAAAACAACATGGTTTTTTTTTTTGGTTTTGTGTTTGTTGTTTTTCATTGGGGGCTTAGCTTCATTCCAGAGTTCATTTTAATTTAATTTGGTTTCACAATGAGAGCTCAATTTTGCATATAAATACCAAACATCTGGTTTACTTTTTGTTTAAAAATGATATGGCTGAAGTTTATTACAGAAGTCTATTGTATAATTAAGGAAAGACAGTTTGAAATTTATAAAATAAGTTCTATTTAAATGGAACACTGGAATCTTTCCAGGGAAGTGGGTATACTTCTTGGAAGTAGCAGGAACTTATTATTTTTAAAAATGCTATAACTGGTCAAAATGTAGAACTTCTACGTATTCACCTTTTTCAAAAAGCATGAAAAATGACAAATTTCACAAGTGAAAGTTAAAGTTGACCTAAGGCAGTTTTAGATTGTCAAGCCTTCAAATTTTATTCATGGGATGTTTTTAGAGACATTTTGTGGTTTGTTCACTCCAGTTAATTCCAGGCAATCCTTCTGCATTTCTATCAGATGGACATTCTGATACTTCAAAACTTCTTGCACAAAATATGGTTAAAGTAGCTGGGGAGGAAAATGAGATTCTGGGTTAGTTCTAGATTATATTTTTAAAGCAGTTAAAGGAATAATAAACCCACAGAACAAATACAGCTCTTCTATGTATATTGCCCAATTAGCATTAATAAACTGACAATTTAAATGCCGTAATTTACTAGCTGGTTATAATAATGTTGAGGTATATGAAGAAATACATAGTTTTGGGTGGAGAGAGCCAAGTGAAGATGGAGCACTTAGTGGTTGAACACCTGTCTGCCAGGTAGCTGTGTTAGTAGTTAGGCAGTGAGCGCCTAACTAGTCCTGAGTCTTTGTCTTTATTCAGCCTCCTGATGTCTGAGAGGGCCCTAGGCTCTGAAATTCAATGGGTCTGTTGTCTGCAAAAGTCACTTAGAAACAGTTTGATAAAATAGAAAACCAAAAGAGGTTGTCAAGACTCAGAGGGTTTCTATGACCCTCCATTCCATGCACCCTCCAATGTTTTAAGGGCTCTGTTCCGTGGAAGAGGTGTCGTGTGTTGGCGGTTATAATCCCGTGGCTTATCAAATTGAGGATCAGCCCAAAGTATGATACCTTTGGAATACTTCCCTATGTCTTGTCATTTTATAGCAACATCGTAAATTTATTTGATAGTTTCAACTTCTCAAAATCCTGTCCCTTCCATTGTCTCATTTCATCTTCAGAAGCAGCAAGGCAACGAGGAATCTGCACTCTCTTAAGCTTCTAGAGCTTGTACCCAGCAAATGCATGCTCGTGCTCACCTCCTTGTTCACTCCTCTTGTTATTGTCCTCGTTGGTTATTATGTGGGAACCGTAGAGTTACAGTGCCTGTAATTGAAAATTAAGCACCAGATTGCCCCAAATCATTAATCAGCCTACAGATTATAATCAGCATACAGATTATAACTAAATATTTATTAAACATCTCCATATGCCAGTGTGCTGGGAATTTTGCATAAGGGAACCAGATACTGTATTCTGAATTCTCCATGGGCATTTTCTAAAGCTATGTCATCCGTTCCCTATGCATTATAATATCTTACACAATAATGGTAGCTCTTCAGGTCAAGGTGAAATTGTCTTGCGTATTATTTCCTATGAAATGGATGTGGACATCAAGCTAATCAGAAATTTTTTTAAAATTTCAGAAAATTTGCATGACCTGGACAGTCCATCACATAATACTGGTGTTATGAGGTGTATGCAATCATTGGGTGGGTGTGTGTGTGTGTGTGTGTGTGTGTGTGTGTGTGTGTGTGTGTGTTGATATATAAATTCTAATTTGAGTTACAAATATGAGAGTAAGAAATACTTCAAAATTTGTGGTCTTCACCTTCCTCATTCTGTTGATTCAGCTTTTATATGCTTTTTCTTGCTTTTATCCATTTTCAGGAAGATTTAGCATTTGACAGTGAATTAGTCCAAAATGGGGGGAGGTGGATGTTGGGAAAGTTACTGTTTCTAAAAACCAGATGAGCACTTTAACCTCTTCTCATGGCCCTACATTTTTAAGAGACTTTCACTAATACCTTGTCATGACTTTATGGTTTGTTTTTGTTTTTTTTTCATACAGCATATTGAGTTGATACATTTATATTGCATGATGATTGCTGTTGTGGTATTAGTTAACACTTGTATTATGTCACATGATTATTCTTGTGTCATGAACAATTAAGGTCTAGTCTCTTAGCAATGTTACTGTTTATAATACCCTTTTGTTGTCTGTAATCACTGTACTGTGTATTAGGTCTCTAGGACTCGCAAGTATGTACGCTTAGATCATGCCCCCACCCCTGAACCCTCCCACCTACCATTTTACTCACTGCTTTTATAAGTTCAGTGTTTTTAGATTCCACATCTAAAAGATGTCATACAATATTTGTCTTTCTCTGTCTGGCTTATCCCACTTAGCAAGATGTTCTCAAGTTCCATTCATGTTGTTGGAAATGCAGGATTTCCTTTTTTTTTTTTCATGGCTGAGTAGTATTCCTGTGTGTGTGTGTGTGTGTGTGTGTGTGTGAGAGAGAGAGAGAGAGAGAGAGAGACATCAGCATACATTCATTCATCATCTGTTGAGGGACATTTAGGTTGTTTGGATACTTTGTTGTGAATAAGGCTGTAATCAAAGGAGTGCAGATATCTCTTTGACAGTCTGCTTCATTTCTGTCATAACTTTATAAAGTTTTTATAATTTTATAGCTGATCATATGTTAGGAAAATGTAAGCTCTGACATTTATAGTATTTGGTTTTATAAGAGACAACTTGGGATCATGGGATTGTAGTAGGCCCTTCTTTGCCATTCGGGTCCTTAGGGGGAGTGAAAACAATATAGCAATATATAACAATGTAAGTTTTTAATAACTTAAAGAGGGCTCAGAGAGAAAGAGTAGTAGTTCTTAAATCCTGTCATATTAGAAGTACTGCTAACCATTCCAAAATGTGTGCAGTCATTCGCATGAAGACAAAACTACCTTTATGTAGGCTATGTTGGGAATGCAGTTCAGTGTTTAATAGCGCTCATCTTGACTTTGAGTGGGAGAATAATACGGTTGGAGGTCTTGGTTGTTGGAGTGGATAGAATGGAGTTCTGGAAAGTTTCCTGCAGGGAGAACCATAGCAAAATGATTTCAATATTGTAGGAATCCCATCCAGCTGTCCTATAGATACTTATAAAGAACCTGGGGGTGTGGGAGTGTAATAGAAGAATGGGTAAATTCTCCTGTTGGACGTTTTCAGATAAACCATCCTGCTAAGTTCTGTGGTTCAGTACCACACTTGTCATGGGCTTAGAACTTAACAATAGCCTGGAGCCTTGGATGTATCAATCTTAATGAATCCTACTTAAAAACACATTTTATTGATTCATTCAGGCTTTGGTATGTGGTTTACTTTTTAGGTACTTACCCTCCTCCATTCACAAATTATGGTAAAGGGAAAGACAAAAAGATTCTTCCACTGTGTCTTACCGCCTATGTCTTAATTCTTTTGCAGTAACATAGAATTTGCTTTCTTCGTTGTTCTCCACAGAAGTTAAATGACATTTGGAAATTTGCCGGAAAATAGTATCTAGGAAATCTTACTACATTACGAGTTCAATATTTTATAGTGAGGTACTTTTTTGTGCTCATTCAATTTATCACAAATAGTGTAAGGACAGGATTTAATCCTAATTTTAGCCATCTTTTGGATTTTTGTCGTCGTTGTAAACTTGGGTGTATAATGTAGAAGCATCACTATTTCCTTTGTTCCTGGGAGAACCTGTTTCCAGTGTCCTTTATGTTTTGATAGTCTTTTTAAAAAGTTGGAAATGCGGGAATGTTTCCTGAATAAAAGTCTGCCATTTGCTGTTGTAGGTGTGGCTGGCTCCCTGGGATGATTGGACCAGCTTCACCTTTGTTGGGTTTAAGGAACACAAGGTTGTGGTCCCTTTACTCACGCTCTTGCCTGTAATGTTCTTTTCAAATATTGGCTCAAACATATTAAGGTTTGTTTATCAAAAATGTCGTTATTCTCCCCCCATTGGCATCCTGTGTAATACACACTTTAGTCAGAAGAGATGGTATACAGAGTTTTATATTCGTGGTATAGCCTGTGTTCTCTCTTCGTATTGCACTTCCGAGGAGTCTTGCATTCTTTGACTTTTGAACCTTTTTGTTTTTGTTGTGGAGTTTGAGGACAAATGCAAGGCAAAAGTGACTGGCTGATAAAGAACGTATCCAGACAAAATGCTGGAGAGACAGAGTGAGACATAGGTGAAAAGCAAGCTGACCTAGAAAGTCCGAGGGTAAGGAATACTGTGTTTTGACCTGAGGAAAGAAAATCGCTCCATTGGGCTCTCTCCTCCAATTCACATTTGATGACATCTCACACATTTGATAGCTCGACCCATTCAGCCTTGAGCCTCTTGCTGCCTCCATGTTGTAGCGTCTTGGTGAATTAAAGCTGTCTTCCTCCTTTCCGATGAAAATATTAGCAATTTCAGATATGTGACTAGTGGTTCTATTCAGCTCGAAGGAAACCTTTCAGTGATGAGCAACATGACTTTTCATCTGAGGCCTGCGGAGTCGGTGGCGGCCAGAGAGGTTGGGATGCTGCAGTGATTTTTGCTTCATTACAAGCCTATACAGGTATTATTTAATGCAAGCAAGTTTCGAATGCTGGTAAGGAACACAGTTAAGGTCATGTTCTGAAAGGACTTTGATGTCCTGCAGAAACCTGATTTTCCCCTAATATGCATGAAAAACTTGTGCAGTATGGCTCTTAGGAGATGAATATTTGTTCGTGTAGGTTACAATAGCACATGTACCTCGAATGGTGGGCAGAATATGCATTTGGAGGGAAAAGCAGGGGTGGGGGGGAGAAGTAGTACGCAAAAATTAGTCATGGAAATCCATAAATGGCAGGCCAAGAATATTCTGCAATTGTGTCAGCTGGGTTTTACCAGGAACAATGGACAGACACTAGATCCTGCCCATAGAGAATTTCTGATTTAAGTTAAATGATTTCCTTAGAGATTTCAAACCCTCTTCCAGCCTCTTCCTCCTTACATTAGAAATTCCTACTCTCTCCTTAGTTCCTGGATGTGTAAAGAACGTATGAAAGGCCATTTTTTGGTGTGCATCTTTTTAAATTGCCCACAAAGAGAAATGCATACTGGTTCTTCAGGGCAAATACCCTGGTGCAGCCTTTGGTATCCTGGATTACTGAGATGGTTTGCTGTTCATTTTGTTGACTTGTGCAGGAGAGATGTTTTAATTCTGTATTAGGTTTTATGCACCAGGCAAATTCCTTGGGTAGGAATAGCTGACCATTAGACAGTCTGTGTTGCTTCTCATTGAGAGGCTGTGGAAGATCCATGGACTGCCCTGGCCTCCCAGCAGCCTGGAGAACAGAGACCATCCCTCCCCACAGTTGGGGAAATGTGGAAAGGAGTGGCCATATCCATTACGCGGGCTGGTGGGAGTGTGCTGGGCTAGTGATGATGTGTTAAGAGTTCTAGCAGTTGACAACCTGCTAAGGAGACAGGGCTGAGGAAGTGGGGCTTTTTGCGTGGAGCCAGGAGAGATGGGGCAGGGGGAATAGTTAAGGAAACACTCAGAATCCGATTCAGGTGGTGGATCACAGAACAGATCAGAATGGGTGCTAGAGGCCAGGATGTCAGCCTGGAGTCCATGAAAAGTTTTCCTTCTGGCTTGCTGCCAGCCTCTTGCCAAGGGGCGCCATGGCACTTAGGGGAGGGTGGGTAGGCATCGATGCGATCAACCTCTCAAGTACTCAGCGCTGAAATCTTTTTCTCTAGAGCAGCTACCATGATGGGGAGTTGCTCAGGTAGGAAGTGAGCGGGAAATGCAATTCAGGACAACACTGGCTGGTTGAATATCTGGAAGCCGCAAAGAAGGGATTTAGAATGCAGAGCAGGATGAATTCTTCTCTCTGTTGACTGTAGACTGTTTCTGAAGATTGGACCTGCCTTAAGGTGGAGGCAGACTAGGACTCTGTAAGTGTGCGTGTTGTTTCAGGGGGCTCACTGCCCTGTCAGGCACAGGGCGCTCCGGGAGCTGGAAGGATTCCTGACCACCCCCCACACAGGTTGCCCTCATGCTTTTCTGTCGGGGCCAGGTTTCTGTGTTGTAGCTGCCACAGGAACAAGCTTGCACGCCCTTCTTATTTTGAATTTGACCAGTGGTTATTCTCCCTGACCCCCACCTTTTATGGACACCTGCCTTTTGGTGACCCCTTTCATCATTCCTTTGGGTGGTCAGTGACAGCTTGTCTCAGCATTGGTCTCTGTTCTTGTAACGACAGTCTCTCATTTCCCAACAGGGCAAATACTAAAAATGCGGCTTTCTGAACGCATTCACGTACCCTTCCATCCATCTATGGAGAAATACTTACTGAGCCCTTAATCATGAGTCGAACACAGTGTCCCCAAAACCTGTGTGTCTTCTGCTAGACACAGCATTAGTAACCATGTTAGCATGGCTGTGGTTGGCATTGTGGAGGAGGAGGCCCAGGGGACCATGCGGGTGTCCAAGGAGACCTGAGCAAGTTTGAGGAGGGGCTGATGGTATGGCGTCTCTGGAGGAACTGGTGAGAGAATGAGTCGGAGTTATCCAGAAATGGGAATGCTGGGGGGTTGGGGGTGATGCTGGGCCTGGAAACCTGGAAGGAAGGCCGCCCGGCTGGTGTGCGGTGAGTGCGGGCAGGAGTGACGGCGGGGCTCAGCGTGGCCGGGGCGCGGTGAGTGCGGGCAGGAGTGACGGCGGGGCTCAGCGTGGCAGGTGCACAGTGAGTGTGGGCAGGAGTGATGGCAGGGCTCAGTGTGGCCGGTGCGCGGTGAGTGCCGGCAGGAGTGAGGCGGGGCTCAGCGTGGCAGGTGCGCAGTGAGTGTGGGCAGGAGTGATGGCGGGCAGGAGTGATGGCAGGGCTCAGTGTGGCCGGTGCGCGGTGAGTGCCGGCAGGAGTGAGGCGGGGCTCAGCCTGGCTGGTGTGCAGTGAGTGCAGGCAGGAGTGATGGCAGGGCTCAGCAGCCCCAGGTCAGCATTGAATCGTGCAGTGCATGTGGAGTGTTTTTAACCCCCTCTCTAGAGCTATAGGCAGTGTTTCGATTTGGTAAAATGACTGATTGCACGCCTTTCTGTGCTTGCCAAAGCTTTGTCTCATCGGGGGACCTCATGATGGGGTAGGACAGAACATCCCCGGGATTTTTCTTTTAACTTTTGAAGGTATTTTAACATGCCACCATTTTTGTTACTATGAGTCCTGGTTCACACTTGAACCACAGGATTTGTGGCCAGTTTGATTTCTTTGGTTTTAATTTGATTGTATTGAGTATAACGTGTCTTCTCACCATTATTTACTGTTCGTCGTGCCTCATAAAGATGCAGAAACTAACTTTTCCTACTCTACCTTTGAGCGGGCAACTATTATGGGATGACTGAGGATCGGTCCTTGTGCACGCTGAGTTTGATATTCCAGAACAGGTTAACCTATTGCCCAGATTTATTTTTGTCATAGAAATAATGACTCCTACATCACAGATACTCATCGACCACGGGTTATTTAAAAAGTGAGTTGCAGTAACGTTTTGGTTCTGGAATGGCATTTACATTACGTCTTTGTGGGGAGGCAGCTACAGGACATCAGCAGCTCCATTTTCCTTTGGACTTACGGACTGAAGCTTTCTACACGTTGTCTTCGTGTCAGAGGGGGTTTATCACGAGGAAAGAATAGGACATTTTTCCATAAAAATGAAAATGCTGTTCAGTGGTGGTTGCCCCCCCCTTCCCTGAAAAAAGGAAAACTTTAGTGCTTAATCAGGGTTCCAGATGTTTGTATGTATTTATTTATTTGGATATTTATAGTGTTTTCTGTCAAGCAGTTTGCCTCCCTGGGTGCATTCCAGAAATTTTAAAAACATACATGGCAAAGCCACAAAGATCAAAGACCCGTGTCTTATGAACTCTTCACAGCACTTTAGGCCAATCCCTAGAATGATTTATATTAGAAGAACTGAGTCAGAGCTGTTACCAGCCACATCATGTTTGGAGGAATGTTTCAGATGGGGACCGAAGAACCTGGTGAAGAACCTGTCTGAATTGGGGGTTCTTCCTCTCTCCTTTGCTGAGTGTGGGACGTTTGTCCTTCTTCAGCACCCGGATTTCAGTCGGCTCGCTGGGGCGTCTCGGGGCTCTCGTATCTCCACATCTTTTTGTTGATGTTTCTATTAGTCCTTTAAAACATGGGAATAAATTATTGCTCTACTTTCCTTGAATATTAGTTCTACTACCTAGGATTTTTAAAGATTGCTATTAAAAGTATGAGTCTCATTTTTTAGATTTTAGAAGTCCGTATTATCTACCATCTAAATGGAAAACAGCAAGATTTTTTGTAGTAACACATTAGCGCTGCTGTGACTAATTTCTCTGAAAGAGGAAGTGCCTTGAGCGGTTGAGGCCCGACTGGGAATCAGCCAGAGGCGGGACGCGCGGCGGCATTCTTGTGTTCTGAGCAGGAAAGCCTCAAACTCCACTGGCCTTCTTTGATGCAGTTCTTACCTGAATGTTTTAAGGATTGTGGATTTGGTTTATTGAATCGTTGGTAAACCAGCAAGGTGGTTCCTTGCTTCTTCTCCTCTGGCTGGGAGCCTGGGGGGCAGGAGTGGGGGAGGACGGAGTAGGCAGATGTGTGAAGGGACCGCTTTGGAAACAGAATCTTGCCTCCCTTCATGCCTATCCTGAATGATGCCTGCAGTGTTCTCTCCAGAGCCAACCATGCAGAGTCTAACCCGGGCCCTCCTATCCCTCACCCCTGGCCCAACTCTGGGTCTCGCCTTTCCAGAAGCCTGTGGTGCTTTCCACCCTGCCTTGGGAGCCTTTTCTGCAATAGTAGCACACAGTTCTCGTGTCAGATGGTGCTGACCTGGTGAGGTGTTTGCAGGTCGGGCATTTGGCAGCCTTGCTCCTGGGCATTCCCCGTGACTCATTACATCTCCAGGTGTGTGATTCTCCACCCTCTCTTGTCTCCCTGGTGTGTCGATCACCCTGAGGTTTTGGGAGTCCAAAGGACTTTCACTCAAGGTAGGTGAATTTAGCTCGAAGGCCTACAGAATTCTCTGTCTTCTCCAAGTTAGGGTATTTGGAGACGAACCTTTTGCCTTCAGTTGGAGGCTGGCTCTGGAGGAGACTCTGAGGAATCCAGCCTTGTAACTTTAATAATTGAACTTGGCTTAGACTCCCGATGCTGCCGATTCATGCTGGGAATACCCTCGGAAATGCTACTGTCTGCCCAAACGATAGTTACCCAGCATTTTTGTTTTTTAATTTGAGATCTCTTTTCTCAATAATAAAAGCCTTACTATAAAATCAGAGAATCATTTTTCCACTTAATGAATTTTGCATTAAATTACATCTGAAAAATCATGATATGCTGACATTTATTTGTTTATATATATTTAAAGATTTTGTCCTTAAGTAACCTCTACACCCAACAAGGGGCTCGAACTCACAACCCCAAGATCACTGGCTCTACCGACTGAGCCAGCCAAGCACCCCATGATATACAGGCATCTAAAAATCCATCGTTTTGATTTTTGCAAAATGTATTTTAAAACACAGATTGATTATTTAACTAAAATAGAAGCTGCTTTCGTGACCTAATGTTCAAAAATCTTTCAATTCTGAAAACTAGTTGGGTATTTTTTTTAGAAACATAGTTTTTACCAGGGTGCCTGGGTGGTGCAGTTGGTTAAGCCTCTGAGTCTTGATTTCTGCTCAGGTCATGATCTCAGGGCCGTGAGATCAAGCCCTGAGTTGGGCTCCATGCTCAGTGTGGAGTCTGCATGAGATTCTCTTTCCCTCTCCTCTGACCCTCCCCACTGCACATACTCCCCCTTCAAAAATAAATCTTTTAAAAAAAATAAACATAGTTTTTGTCCTTTATAGCTATGAGGTAAGTAGTGGCTTCAGGCTGCCGTTTACCATCACATCTCTGCAGTTACACATGATAGGTATGGATAGCTGTTATGCCTAATAAATAAGCAAAATTGAATATAATTGTCAAAATATTTTCTCTTTCTAAACATTGGTGTTCAGAATGCTAGTAACATGTTGATTTTCTATATTTTCTATTTACGGCTGTTATTAGGATTTTACATGATCCCAAGATGTAGGGTTCAAGGAAAAAAAAATCGGTTGGGTTTGTGAAATTAGAATTTCTGTGCTCCCCATTTAACTAGTTTTGATTCTGACATTATTGTTCCCTGTTATTTTGGGTCATATGAGCAACATAGAAACGTTTAAAGGGTGTAACATTCAGAATCTCGCCGGTGTTGGTGGTGGATGCTGAGCGGTAAGGGAAGAATGTGAATGAATCGTGAGTTCCTTCATCTGATCTCTAGTTAACTTGCACTAAGGCTTATTCAGAGGTTTTCAAAGACTTGATGCCTAAGGGAGAAAATATTTAGCTAATTTTTTTTTATTGTGATAGAAAACCAATTAGCTAATGATTTTAACTTACTGCCTTTTAAGAATATACATTAAAACTGATGCCATGTGCTGTCTTCCATGAAGTGAACCTCTGGGGACAGGAGTCTCTACCCAAGGCTAGTCATTTAGGTCCTGTACCCCACCCTGCCCTCCAGTTTAGACATAAGCAGACCAGTTACATATATTCTGAAAGGGAGGTGCCAAGGTCCTGGGAGTAATCCTTGCATGGCAGGCATTCCGTTTGCCATTTGGTGCTGCCTCTTTCCCTCTCCAGCTCTATATTTGCCTGGAGGGTCCTTTCTTCTCTTCCTGCCCACTCAGCTTCAAGGCTCTTTTCCATCATTTAAATGATTCTCAGGATCACACTTCCCTTAATATGTGTTCCTAGATACTCTTTTCTAGAATATCTGTGGTATTTTCCTTGTTTAAAGTCAAGACTAGTCTGCCTCCACCTTTCTTGATCCAGTGATATATTCATCTTTGCTTTTCATTGCAAGAGACACGTGCCCTGGAAGTGCAGAGAATATACGTACTTCCCTGTCGTCTTTCATTTAGATTCACTTTTGTTTTATTTTTGTGTTTCCTCTTAGCTTCCTGTTCTGAGGTTATATAAACTCACAAAAGACAAGGGCCATTAGCACTTCTCAAAAGCTCTTAATCATGCATTTGGGTGTTGCTGACCAACCTAGGTCCTACATAAGGTTCTGAGGGGCTGCCCTTGACTGGAAATACAGAGAAGAGCAGGATTTGAATGCAAGCTGCTCATTGATTTGGCCATGCCATCCAGTGGGGCTGAATTCCACCGATATTTGATTTTTTGCGTTTTAACTTGGAAGTTTTTTTCAAGGGGTTGGGGAGTGGACAAGATGGGGGCATCCAGAATATTGATCGTGTAAAATATTTTTTGAGAAAGGAAAATTGCTCCAGCATTTCCTAAAGGTCAAGCCGTGCTATGCAGACCGAAATGTTAACACATTGCACGCTCTCTCCTTTTCTTCGGCGTGCGGTGGGCGGGTGGCATTTGTGACTGTTGGGCACCTCTGTCTGCCACCAGCAGGCAGCCTCCTCCCTTGCTCATTCCCACCCCGTGTTCCTCATCTTCACTCTGCTCTCCTCATCCTCCAGGAGAGCAAGTTCTCCTGTGTTGGGGTCGGGAGTAGGGGGGCGAGGAGCCTCCTGGTCCCCCTGAGTGCACACATCTCTCCTTGCCTCCTCAGGGTCTTGACAGAGGTGGCTGCCACCACAGGATCCTTCTCCTTGGCCCTGGCACACCGGGTGCTAAGCGTACAGCTTATCATTCTAACAAGGTCACCAGGAGTAGATGAGGGTGACACAGAGGATGGATTCTAAGAGAAGGGTAGCTATAAAGTTTGAATCATTTTTTTAAATTTTTTAAAAATATTATCAACTACACCTAAAATTGACCATCTTAACTATTTTCACGTGCACATTCACATTGCTATGCACCCATCACCACCATCCAGCTCCAGAACGTTCCTGTCTTCCCCAATGGAAACTCTGTCTCCATTCCGCAGCACCCCTGCCCCTCACCCCCCTGCCTGTGACAACCACCAGTCTGTTTATTAATATGATTATTCTAGGAACCTCAGATAAGCGGAATCATGCAGTATACCTTCTGTCGTGACTGGCTAATTTCACCAAGTAGAATATCCTCAAAGATTCATCTGTGTTGTAGCATGTGTCAGGATTTCCTTTCTTGAGGCTGAATAATATTCCTTTTTTTTTTTTTTTTTTTTTTTAAGATTCCCTTCATTTATTTGAAAGAGAGCGCAAGCAAGGGGAGGGGCAGAGGGAGGAGTAGACTCCCCACTAAGTGCAGAGCCCGACACCGGGACTTGATCCCAGGACCCCAGGATCACCACCTGAGCTGAAGGCAGACGTTTAACTGACTGAGCCACCCACGTGCTCCTGAATAATATTCCTCTGTGTGTGTGTGTGTGTGTGTGTGTGTGTGTGTGTGTATGCCGTATTTTGTTTTTATCCATCCGTTGATGACTACGTGGGGATCCTTCCATCTTTTGGTAACTGGGAATAATGTTGCTGTGAACATGAGTGGACGAGTATCTCTTTAAGACCCTGTCTTCAGTCCTTTGGCGCATATACCCAGATGCGGAATTCCTGGATCACGCAGTCGTTCTGCTTGGTTTCTTCAGGAGCTACCATACTGCCTCCTGCAGTGGTCCTCCCTTTCCGTTCCCACCAGCAGTGCGCCAGGGTTCCGATTTCTCCACAGCCTCACCTACGCTTCTTGTTTTGTGTTGTGCCGAGGAGCCATCCCAGTGAATGTGAGGGGGTCGCACCCTTCTTGGGTAAATCACAGGAGGTGGCTTTGGGTGCCAGTGTTGAGTGGCAGCAGGTGCTAGGCCACCTGGAACAGCTGGGCGGCACGCTCCTGAGGGTAGGCCGGCCGTGCGGGTCCCTGGTGTGGCTTCTGGGCTCCGAGTGGCAGGCTGCTTTGTTGCTAGTCTCCTCCTGCCGTCTTTTCTTGGCATGCCTTCCTCCTTTTTAATCCTACACTTGAAAATTAGATCAAACGCAAACCGTGTTTAGATTTATTTACAGTTTCTTAACTCCTTTCCTGTTTTTCTTTGACAGGCTTGGCATAAGAAGTCTTTTTCAAGTAGTAAATTAATTTAGGTGGCAAGCACCCTACCTGAATTTTGTTACGTGCTGGCAGTTTAGATAAATGGATATTATAATCTCAGCACATTTCTGCCCAATGCGACTGTGCCGATTTGCAGGAGTCTACAAAAGTGATAATATTCTGTCAGTTTGGGGCCTAGAAGAAGAAGAAAACAGGGTATATTTTCTTATTTGTATTTATGGGATGCCTGTGGGGAAGCTGGAAATGCCATGTGGCAGTTCACATGCCTAAATACACATGAAGAAAGATAAGGAACTCAGACATTTCTTTGTAGGCACACGGGAGGAGAGAGGGTCCAGATCAGTGACTGTCAGCCACGTTGTGACCGAGGATTTTTTTTACCCCCCTTAAACTCACCATTTCCTTGAAGAATGCAGTCTATTTTTAATGACTTCATTGATTCGACGATGGGGTTACCATGTACTTTATTTACTGCTGAAATGTTTCATTCCCGTCAGCACTTAATGTGAATAAATCTACTTTTTGGCACCACTTTGATAGACTGTAAAACTGCTTATATTTGCAGGAAAATTTGTTTTGCTATGGTATGTTTATGTACAGACGCAGTGTGACTCACCCCCCCAAATCATTCTGTGTCACAGTTGAGCTGAGAAATAGACACATGTAAGGCTGTTATCATTATGCACCGTATCAGAGCACCGTAAATCAAATGCTGGGTTTTGTGTCTGAGGGATCACAAAAATAGGTCTAATATTCATAATTAAAGTCAGGTTTTTAGTGCTTTATTTTTTTGCCCGTGTTAAGACTGCGTAATTTGATTTATAGTTAATATATTTATTGAAACAATGTGCAGTGTATCCTGCCTTCGCTGTGATAGTCTGCATATGAATTTGATATTTTTTTTAAGATTTTATTTATTTGACAGAGAGAGACACAGCGAGAGAGGGAACATAAGCAAGGGGAGTGGGAGAGGGAGAAGCAGGCTTCCCGCCGAGCAGAGTGCCTGATGCGGGGCTCAATCCCAGGACCCTGGGATCATGACCCGAGCCGAAGGCAGACGCCTAATGACTGAGCCACCTAGGCTCCCCTGAATTTGATATTTTATATCCAACGAGATCCCGTCAAAGTGGATCTTTGTTTCCTATTGCCCAATTTATGAGCAAAGTTGAAGTATATTATGCTCTGCTCATAAGTTTTCCATGAAGTTTCTTGACTTTTTAATGAAAACCATGTCACGTATATTTAGCTTTGATTCATTATAATAAATCCTATGGAGGCGGGATTGTGCTCTCGGAGATAGATGATAGATACGCCCTTCAGAAAATTTTGTTTTGCGTGAAACATTACTTTAAAAAATATTAGGTAGTACGTATTTTGTTCTTAAAGAGAAATGCAATTAATTTTATTTCTTTGATCTTTTTTTAAATGCTTGGTAAAACTAGTGAGGACCCAGCATTTAACAAAGCCAGGTTTAGGAAACGCCTTTCTGAAGAGTAAATAGAATCATAAACAGTATCTGCGATATAACCCCATAAAGCCCATTTTCAGCCAACTTGGCGATCTCTAATACAGATCTGAATCAACAATAAAGGGCAAAAATCATGCATTTTAAAAATAGCATTAGTGAGACTATGGGAGCATGTGTAATGCTAGTGTAGGCAAAAAACCAGCATCCAGAGTGAAGTCGTTTTCCTTGATAGTCTCCTTAGGAAGAAATGAACTTGCTAGATGGTAATAGAGTCCCTCTGAGAAATGTGATGAAAAGTCTTTGGGAATTACCAGCCAAACTTAACTCGGACCTCTGGGTTTTCATGGGCAGTTATGTTACTAAAGGGATGTTTAATTTAAAGGAACCAAGTTGATAAGGGAGGTGGTGCAGGAAACAAAAAATGGTGAACGGGTTTTTGCTGGCCAGACAAATTGTGTGGATCGGGGGCAGCCATCTCCTGCTGGCAAAATGGCCCCAGCTTGCCTTTCCTTGGGGCTGGAAGGTAGGTTCCGAGTCTGCTGTTCTTTTCCCTACTGGGAGAGAATAAATGCTTTACGTAGGTGTGGTCCACTGTCTTGCGCTCTCCTTTTTCACTTGGGAAGAAAAGCATGGCCCAGCTACGGTGCTGGGAACCAAGGACTCTTATGGCCGCGTGCCTGGGAGCAGCTGAGCAGGGTCTGAATCATGCAGTCGAGCAGTCTGCTAAGTGAGGAAGGAAAGAATATCACACACGGAGGGTTGGTGTCTTTTTATGGGAGAACAAAAGAGTTTCGATTCTTTCACTTCTGGTTCAGCCTGGCCATTGTGTGGCAGAGGGGGTTTAATGAATCATTGTTTAACTAAGATCCTGCCAAGTATTTGACCATTAAATAGCCTCCAGTGTGTATAGAGTTCTTCTCTGACAGACTCTTATTTGACTGTGATTAATTGGCATTGAATTGTTATTTAATTACCTCTGCAGAAATCTAAGAACAGTTTGTGTTCTGATTAAGTTATTTGATGTAACAACACACACGGTGCTGAGGAAGTTGGCGCAGTCCTTCGTGAACCTTGCTGCGGACAGGCCGACCTCTGTGGCTGCTCAAAGCTCATGGAATGTCCCCTAAGTATCAGAAACCCAAAAGGAGTCTGGGTTTTAATTTTTCTTTTAATATATCAAGGTGTTTTGGAAGCCCCGACTTAGAGCGTAAAGTCCGTAAAGCTTTTCTTTTATGTTAAAATTCTTTTTTAAGTTACTTATTGGACTCAGACATTTCAAGGAAGTGTATGGGCTTCCTCAGCTCATGGTTACGACGTGTGTCCCGTGTACACACATGAGCTGTCCAGGGGAGAGGCCCCCCAGCTGGATGCACTGACAGTGAAGAAGAAAGGGAGGCAAAAGGCAGCAGTGACGGGTTCTGGTTTGTGCGTCTCTGTCCTTGGAGAGGGGGTGTGGTGATTGTTGTTCAGGGGATAGAGTTCCAAGAGGTGAGACCCTCAAAATATGAGGAGAGGTCATTGTATTTCGGGAATGAGCAGGGTAGTGGGAATGCAAAGAGATAGATGTTAAAAAAAAAAATTCTAGGGGCACCTGGGTGGCTCAGTCCTGTTAAGCGTCTGCCTTCGGCACAGGTCACCATCTCAGGGTCCTGGGATCGAGTTCCGCATCTGGCTCCCTGCTCAGCAGGGAGTCGGCTTCTCCCTCTGCCTGCCACTCTACCTACTTGTACTCTCTCTCTCTCCCCCTCCCTGTCAAATAAATAAGTAAAATCTTAAAAAATAAATAAATAAATGGAATACATTAAAAAAAAAATCCATCCCAGCGTACATGCTTATTTCAAAAAGAGGGTTATTAGAATGTGAGATGCTACAGAAAAAGTCAAGAAGAATGAGGATTGCGGGGAACTGGTTATTGGTTTAAGAAACCAGATGACTGGTTTATACCAATGTGCAAACAGGACAGAAGCTGAACTGGAAAGGAGTGGGAGGTATTTGAATAGGTCGCGATTCCATGTGCAAAAAAAGGGCAGCGTCT
Source organism: Eumetopias jubatus (assembly GCF_037043125.1). NCBI lineage: Eukaryota > Metazoa > Chordata > Mammalia > Carnivora > Otariidae > Eumetopias > Eumetopias jubatus. The sequence goes on along the minus strand of NW_028274809.1, from coordinate 179,356,010 downwards.
TGGCTAAAAGGGGGCATGTACCCTGAGCTTTCTGTAACTGGCAAACAGGTAGATTTACAACGCTTAGAGCCTTATTTCCAGTTCTGCCAACTTTTATCTGAATTTTTACAAGAAGTAATAACATAGTCAAAACGATCTCCCCTCCCCCCTCCTGCCCTTTTTTTTTTTTTTTCCCCCTTCAAAGTAGGCTTAACGCTGGACTTGAACTCACGACCCAGAGATCAAGACCTGAGCTGAGATCAAGATTCAGGACGCTTAACCAACGGAGCCACCCAGGCGCCCCTTACCCTGCTCTTTTTCAATTGTGTTCTTTTTCTTTCTTGTTTTTTTTTTAAACAAAGGTCCATTTACCTTGAACACAGCTCAGGCAGTTTTGTGTAACATCTGTTGGCGGTTCCTGGGTATTAAAATGATGTGCCGGAGAGGAGACTTGGGTGTTGGTTGATCTGTCTCCAGCACACCTTCAGTTACTTTACATAGGGTGGGTAGTGGGAGGGCCCATTGTCTTCAAGTTTAGTCACGTTCTCACGCCAGACATTTTGTTGTCCTATTTTTGAGCATTACGTATAAGAATTGATTTTGCATGCCTAGTGGTAATTTCCAATCGGGGTTTTCTCAGTGACTGGGTCTCATACTTGTCTATGTGGAAGTGGGACTCCTTTGCTTAGGTGAAGTCTTCATGAACAGATATTGCTACCACCACCACCTCTGTGGAAACATATCCCTGAGGTGAGGTTGCTCCATGTTTTAAGCGCTCATTCCTCCCGAGAATGGAGACAGTGTCTGTGCACACAGCCTTGAAAGACATTGGGCACATACAGTGTGCCAAGAGAAAATCCTTCTTGAGGACGGAGTGGTGCATTCCTGTGGCAAGAGAAGTCAAGTGCTTGGTGCTTTCCTGCTCTAGAGTCAGAGGTTCCTAGCCGAGCCTCTTAACTCTGTGGCCGTTCCATTCCCTATAGTTCATGCTTTAGGAATCCCCTGAAATCATGCAAATCTATTGTGTGGGCATTTTCCAGTGGAAAGTCTCCATAGTGTTCATCAGATCCGCCATGTTTCAGAGCCACTGTCTTAGAGATTTCTCTACCTGTTCTTGTCCAGTGGTCGGTACATTCCTGACCATATGTGGGCCATGAGGCCACACGTACTCCTGCGTGATAGACGTGTGAGGTCTGGGGTCACGGAATTAGCCTGGTTTAATTTTCCAGCGTTTTTCTTTGCATACTTAGGAAATGTAAAATAATGATTACTTACTTACTGTGGCAAAGCATTTCTGTAACAATGGTTTCCTGGGGAAATCCTGGGGCAACCTTCAAGGTTAATCTCCTATGGTACTTCCCACCAGTTGGTGATTGGACTTGGCCTGGGTCACACAACAGTTCAAGGCTTGGGATGAGCTGGATCTCAAGCCCCTGGACTTTACTAGTCAGGTGTATATGTTTTATTAGAGCTATGTGTGCATTCATTCTCTCGCTGATTTGCCCACTTGTCAGTCTCTGCCTTCAGCTTACAGTAACTTGTGTAATTTAATTTTGAGGTGGAGTTATTTTAAATGTTTTACTTTAATTATGGTTAGCTAAGAGAGAATTCCTGGAACTCTTAATTTGGAGTGATATTCAAAGTATTTAGCATCCCATGGGGCAGGCATTAGCCAGTCAGAATGAGCTTGCTCTGACCATAGCCGTTGATACCAGCCCTGCCTATAACTTAATTGGTTCATTCTTATTAGTAGATATTTAAGAGAGCTTTCAAATGTGTCCGGGAAAGTAGCTCCATGCCATAGATCTGTTGCTAAGGAACTTTCTGAATCTCCATCACACTGGGCATGAGTCCTGGCTTGGCTGCTTTACAGCTGAGTGTCCTTGACTTAATTTCTTCCTGTCTCTACACCACACCTGCTTCATCTGTAAAATACAGACTACGTCTTGCATATAGTTTTGAGATGATGTGTACCGTGTGCTTAACAGTTCCTGGCACTTACTTGGTGCTCATGTGGTGGTGGTAGGTGGGGTATTCTAGAAACCAAGCATCAGTGAACCAAAACAACCACAAGAAGGACTCCTGCCTACATCTCTGAGGTGTAGCTCAAGGCACAGGGAGGCGTCAGTGCGGGGGTTTGTCTGTGCACATAGAGGCTGAATCAGAATGGGTCCTGGGACATCTTCTGTAGCACTCCTCAGACTTTGGCCAGCCTGGGGTGGGGTGGGCATGTGAGATGTCCCTCTGTCCTGACTCCGCCAAGTGCCACCCTCAGTACTTCCTACAAGAGAATGGCTTTGAAGAGGCATGATGGAAGACAGTGCTTGGACCTCTTTCTGACCACAGGGACTTTTCCCCGGAGTTCCCCCAACACCTGGCTTTTTCCACTCCTGCACCAAACCATGCTCCTATCTCAGCACACCTGAGGTCATGCTCTTTCCATCCACTAGGCAAATATTTGTCATCCCTTTGCTGTTCCCACCTCTTAGTCCTCACACATGTCATTCCTCCCACCTGGGCAAACTCCATTCTCCACCAGCCCATTCTCTGCCCTCCTTCCAAGTTCTTGGGCCGTGTCCCCACCACGAAAACGTGTCTGGCTAACTGTGCCTAACCTTGTGTGTAACGCACATCTCCGGGTGACGCTGCGGCTGCCGAGTGCGTGTTCCGTGCCACCTGTGTGTGTGTTCGCGGTTTTTTAGACTAGCTATTTTCCCTTCTGTATGTTGTCTTGACGTGCCACCAACTTTAGATTATAAAATTCCCCCAGAGACACCAAACAATCGGGTTTTAAATCTAAATGGCAAGCCCTGCGTAGGGGTTAAAGAGGCTTTTCCTGACTGGCTACCGGGTGGTAGAGGTACAGTGTAAGAGAATGTGGTAGCCTGGAGGAAGGAGGACTTGAAGATGTGTGTAGAAAGCAGTTTGCCCTTGGTCTCAAACACATTGGGATATTTACAAGTCTTCGTGTTTGGACAATCCACCTGGTATCTTCCTGGTGGGAAGAGAAATGAGAAGTACCTAATTAGACAAAGAACACACACATCCTTTTAAAACTCCTTCTCATCCCCTCCCCCTCAATCTGTCAAGTGATGTAATGGAACTTTGAAATTACTATTTTTAATGTCTTCATTATATGAAAAGGCAAATGACCACTGGACTTTGGCAACATAGTGCGATTATTCTAGAAAATTTTTCATATTGCTAGAGGAGACCCCGAGATCCCTAGTGGATTCACTGGGCCACCACCGGTTGTACTCCTTAGGTTTGTGTAGCTGCTGCTTTCCCCGAATCTTTCCACTGATGCCACTGGAGTGAGCAGGAGACATGCCCGGGACCTGTCCCCTGGACTTGACTCTGTTCAGCTTTTCTTGGCATGTAAGCAAGTAGTCAGGGTGGGCAGAAGGAAACCAGCCACCACAGGTGCATCGATCCCATATTTGCTGTGACGGGGAAGAAGGGCCCTTCGAGGGGTTGTCTGTAGGGAACAGTAGGCTTTCTCCCTCAGCGTGTGGTTGACGTCACCCTCTTAGGCCAGGGTACCAAATTCAGTGCCTTAAGAAAATGGTGTGGGTTAAGGATGCACCTTCTGAAGGCGATCATTTAAGTTAAATGCTGTCTCCTGTATGGTTTTACCTTTGAGTTCTTAGGGGGAATTCCTGGCTTCAGAGGGATTCTATAAGCCCAGGCCATGGATGGGCCAGAACTTTCCCTCAGTATCTGGTGACCTGTCACATTAGTATCTGTGCCTTGCATTGCCTCTCCTGTCGTCTACACCGGTTCTCCTTTGCCTGCTTCCTCATCCTCATGTGATCCGAGTATGTTCCACAGCTGTCCCTTGCTGCCACCCACCCAGCAGTTCAGACTGCTGTCCCCCTCTCCGCTCTCTCACCTCTGAGACATCAGGTTCCCTCCCTTTCTAGTACTTTCCTGTTATCACGCCTGCTTCTGTACACTGCTGACCTAAAACCGGTCTGCACGTGGAAATTTTAGACAGCCTTTGAAGGAGCGTAGACAAATTGGTTCAACAACAGCACAAGGGAAGTGACAAATATGACAAAGCAGACACTTCATGTTGCAACATGAATTTCTCCAGTTGGGAAAACACTGCCAAATAAAACTGTATGAAATATCAAGCACTAGAAATAGAGACAGCAATTTGGAAACAAACCATTTGTTACTTAAAGAAGAAGGGCTTGTTTTATAAAGTATTCATTCAGAATGTGTTTGTGGGGGTATAGCTCAGTGGTAGAGCATTTGACTGCAGAATGTGTTTGAGCCCTTTCTGTGTCCTAGGCATTGTTCAGGCCCTGGGGAAACAGCAGTGAATAAACTAGACCCCCCTGTCCTAATGATGCCTATATTGAAATTTAATTTGTGTGAATAGAAAAAGACAAATGGTCTTTAGCTCTTGGAAGTAAGGAAGGGAATTTATTTATTTATTTTAAAGATTTTATTTATTAATTTGAGAGAGAGCACAAGCAGGTGGAGAGGCAGAGGGAGAGGGAGAAGCAGACTCCCCACTAAGTGCAGAGCCCGATGTGGGGCTCCATCCTAGGACTCTGGGATCATGACCTGAGCCAAAGGCAGATGCCCAACCAACTGAGCCACCCAGGTCCCTCAAGGAAGGGAATTTAAAAGGGCAGTAATTACACATGTAAAGGTGACAAGGTTATCTTCTAGGTTCTTGAGACAGAAGGAACATGATTGTACTTTCCAGATTCTTCCTTGTTACTTAAGAGTGTGATCCCTGGGCGTGCAGCACCGGCATCCCCCTGGAGCTGTTAGAAAAACAGGATGTCAGACAGCACCTGAGCTCTTGAGAAGATACATTTTCACCAGGGCTGGGGGAGATCTGTGGGGCTGGGGGAGATCTGTGTACAGTGTAAAGTTTGGGAAGCATTGTTCTTATGAGTGTTGGGCTATTTCCGATCTAATGCCACTTAGGTACTCAGCAGCCCTCAACGGCCTGGTGAGTCAGCTGATGTGTTTACAGCTTGAAGAAGACTAGAGCATTGGTGTAATCCTAGTGATCCAAGTGAACATTTCCACCCCCCTAGTGACATGCAGAAAGAGGTCATTGAGTGGGTTCCAGGTCTCATCATCTCTCCTTAGTAAGAGCTGCTTTTTCTTATATTTATTTTACAGATTTGTTTATGGTTTTGTTTAGGAGTCTGTCTTTAAAAAAAAGTTGGAAAGCCACTGGGTTTATTGTATTTTTATTAGCAAATCCAGTTTGTGCACCCGCTGGGCACTTGGCGTTTTATTATATAGGTTGTGTTTGAAACATGGTTCATGTTTGCAAAGGGTATACAACCTAGTTGTGAATGTCGGACTAATGTACTTGAAAAGTAGTTAAACCACTGAATGGATTTATGAGATATTCTGAGAATATACCCAAACTCTAGGGGGAATCTGGAGGCAAGCTGAAATAGTCTCTCATCAAATAAAGTGTCAGAAAAACTGCCTGAGACCATGAAAATTGCGTATGTCTTTGCTGAGAGCATATTGAGTGTTATTTTAGGCCCTACTTGGTTGCAGTGTCTCCATAGTCTTCATCACTAAATCTAAAAGGTGAAAGCTTGGAGGCGGGCTCTTCACAACAGCAAAATGTGTCAGCTGAAAGCATAGTATTAGAAAACCATAGTGCGTTGGGGTGCAGGAGTGCATCTCAGGTAGCCCCAGAGGACCCCACCATGTTTAGAAACAGTTAAACCAGTGATGCTCCGAATATTAGTTCTGGGTTATCAAGAAAAGATGTATTTATGCTCTGTATCTTTTATTTAAAAAGACAAATCTGTAGTTCACAAGAAAAAAGGTTCTGCCAAAATGATGACAATTAAAAAAAATGTTACCTATAAGGGTAATTAGTAATTTGAACATTTCACTTGACAAAATCTATCATGTCCCTGACTAATTTTAATAAGCAAGTCTCCAGTTGGATCTGTGGTGATAGTTCTAGTCAGGACGTTTGGTATGAAAACGGGATCTACCCAAGTTATTCAGATGAGGAAGGTTTGATTGAAAGGAAGCAGGAATCCCATGGAGCCAAAGCAGAGCCCCCTTTTCCAGAAGCTGGAGCTGGGCTCTTTGTCATGGGGCTCCTGCATGTACCCAGGTCCCTCGGCTTGGGTAGGGAATGTGCTCCACTTTCCTGCTACTCTCTGACCTTGTAGTTCTTGAGAGCAGAAATCTGAATGACTTGGCAGCTGGTCAGCGGCGTGGCCACCCCATGCTTCTTGGGTCTGTTAGTTGTGGCCAGGCCTGTGCGGGTTCCTAAGAGGACGGCACAGGTCTACCAAGCCTGTCCAATAAAGATGGAGGAGGTCGAATGAGTGGCACATGCCTGGGAACTACATTTGTCAGCAAGAGTCTCATGGAGGTGAAAGGGCTAAGAAATCTGGGTACATGGGACTGGATGGTGGGCCTTCTTGGCAAGTGAATGGGAGAGTGAGAAGACCCCCATGAGGACAAGGTTGGAGCCAGGAGTGATGGACAGGTCAGGTAGGTACCTCTCTTCTGTCCCTTCACATCGCTGTTCCTGAAAGTTCGATGGATTGGATTTGACAGATAAAGAATCGAGGATGTCCATGAAATTATTTTAAGTGAGCAGTGAAGTCCTGCTAGTAATTTATGTGAGGTGAGGATCAGTCAAAATGACTTACAAGTTTTCATGCTGGGTGTTGGGGCAGAGGTCTAAGGCAAAGTTGGAAAAGTTGGATGTGGGCATCTGCTGGCCAATCTCAAAGGCTTCTGTTCAGTTTAGATGTGTCGAGCCTCAGATGTTTTGTATGATAGCCACTTGCCCAAGGAAGCCCTGGGAGATCAGGAATGGAGATAAGATTTGGTGTGTATAAGCAAACAGCAAGTCTTTAGAAGGAAAGTGAGCAGAGACCCAGAAAAATTGAAAAATGGCTGATGGTTCTAGCCTGAGGAAAAAAGTAGACTTTCTCATGTCTCCTTTTTCTGATGTGTGGAAATGCCAGGATGGCTTGGCTGTAACACCTGCCCCTTAACGAAATATTACTGCATCACCCTGAGCAAAGCTGGACCGTGGGTCCTCTCTAGCACAAGGAGCTCGATCTATAGGGATTTGGACATTTCTGTTAGCTTCAGAACCCTCTCTTCAAAGGCCACCACTGTCTGAATGTCCAGAGGGACATGAGGGAGGCTGTTTAGGGAGAGCGCTGGGGGAGGGAACCGGCAGCTTGGGGAGAAGGGTGAGGCAGCCTCTGGGGCTGAGAGAAGGTGGCTTCCGCTTCCTCTTCAAGGCATCTCTGCAGAATCACACACTCTTGACAAGACAAGGTTTGGAAAGGACTAGCCCTCAAGACCTTGCGTGCTCCCTTCAAGCTCTATAATCTCCTGATGATGACTCAGACAACACCCCCATGAGTGTGCCATCTCACAACCTAGAGGGTTCCGTTGTAGGCACCATCTCTTTTAGCCTCACGATCTTTGATCCTGTGACATCAGGGAAGCAAATATGATCATCTCCACAGACAAGGGTTTGTGTCTAAATGGGCATTGGATGAGTTACCCGCAGACTGTTTGCTACTGAGTGTCAGAGGAAGACAAGAACCTTGCTGGTTTCCCACCGATGGTTTCCTAATTCCTGCTGCTCTGTTTTATGCCATTCTTTGAGCAGCCACCATGCCGATGACCTATTCTGACATCAAAGCTGATGGTCACGTGGAGCTCCCAAACTTGCATAGCTCCTGTTCTTATGCTGAATTGGTTTGTGTAGAATGATGCAGAAACTCCATGCTCATCCATCTCCCTCAGTATCTCCCTCCTGCTGCGCAGTGATTTTTTTTCAGCCTGTGACCATCTCTGGCAATCATTGAACATCCTTTCCTTTCAGTCAGACTTTGCCCCATCCCGTGGCATTGTCCCTGGAAGGTACAGGTCCATGCTCTCTGCCCTTTTGGAGAGAGCGATAGAGGAGAGAGTCTCCTCTGTTGGACGGGCTGCTTGGATCAAGATCCCACTTCTCACTAGGACAGTGATTCCTTCACTTGTCCTCCTACCCTGGCCCAGACCCAGCATTCCTGGCTTCTGATTCTGCAGGGCCGTCAAACCAGTGGCCCCTTCGTAGCAAAAGAATTAGGTTCTAGAACCTTCCATGGGCTAAACATGAGCACATAGAAGTTCCTAATATCCAAGAGTTGATGAAACACATCCACTTTCAACCTTTCAGTCAGGTGTGGCTTGGCCTGATGGGGCCTTTTGTGCTGGTGCCCAAGATCACTTCTGTGCTAAAGAATGGGGCTCCGAAGGGAGGAGTTACTAACACACTGTAGCATTGATGGACCTCAGAAATGTTGGGCTAAATGAGAGAATTCAGACATGAGCGACCACATACCGTACGAGTCCATTTTTATGGAATGTCCCCAAAAGGGCAAATTTATAGAGAAAGAAAGTAGATTAGTGGTTGCCTGAGGCTAAGAGTAGGAGCAGGAAGTCATTGTAAATGGCATGAGGCATCTTACCAGGGGCAACAAAAATGTCCTAACACTGATTTTTGGTGATGGTTGTATCACTCAGTAGCATTACTTAAATTCATCGAATTGCATGCCCTAAATAGGGTGCATCTTACAAGATACGAAGTCTATGCCTCAATAAAAATATACTTAAATATTTTATGATATCTAAACATACCTCCTTTTTTGCTAAAAAAAAAAAGAATAGGGTCCACACTAGACCTGGGAGCTTCCAAGTGTCACGTTATAGTTTGGTTATAAGAAAGTAGAGGAATCCTACGTATGAGAGACGCGTCAGAACTCAACTGACAGGTGATTGCCTCCAGCTCAGATTGTAGAATCCATTCTTAAAATAAGATCGCTTATGGATTTGTATTTTGACCAGAAGTTCACTGACCTTTTTCATGGAATCCTTTTTTTTAATTTTATTTTAAGATTTTTTATTTATTTGCGAGAGAGAGAATGAGAGACAGAGAGCATGAGAGGGAGGAGGGTCAGAGGGAGAAGCAGACTCCCCGCCGAGCAGGGAGCCCGATGCGGGACTCCATCCCAGGACTCCAGGATCATGACCTGAGCCGAAGGCAGTCGCTTAACCAACTGAGCCACCCAGGCACCCTCTTTCATGGAATCCTATTCTGTGGACAGAAGAGTTAGGAGGGCCCTGGTTGGTTCTCTGGTGGTGTGGACTCCAAGCGAAGTCTTTCTCTCCCTGCCTCCCCTTTGTTCCCAGCCTTATTCCCCTCCCCACTTTACTTTTTTTTTTTTTTAAGATTTTATTTATTTGAGAGTGAGTGCGAGTGAGCGCACAAGCAGGGGGAGGGGCAGTGGGAGAGGGAGAGAATCCTCAAGCAGACTACCTGCAGAGCATGGGGCCAGACGCGGGGCTCGATCCCAGTACCCTGAGATCATGACTTGAGCCAAAATCGGAGGCTTAACCAACTGAGCCACCCAGGTGGGCCCCCCGCAACTTTACTTTCTTACAAAAGTAGTACATAGTCAATATAGAAAAAGAGCATTGATAAAAAACTTAAAATTGCACACAATACATTATAGATTTGTTTCAGACTAAATGTTCGGGTTCTATGTCTCACTTGCCAAATAACCCACATTGAACATATTTGATGCATTTATTAACTCGTTGGAATATATCCCTAGAATTTCTGGGTCATAAGGGATGCGTTCTTAAAGTTGTTTATACATATTACCCAATTGTTCCCTGAAATCTACCTGGGCAATGTGGAGTTTCATTCTATGTGAGTCTAAATGTGATCTGGCCACGAGAACTGACTGTGCTTGTTGGTCTCATGATCGGTTATCTGTCCCGCACAGGAGAGGGGAGATGGTGTTGCGACTCTATCCCAAGGTAATCAAACGAGGCCTGGGCTGTTGATTTTAATCCTGGACATAAGGCATTCAGTGAGTCCGGCCATCTGAGTCTGGGCAGGAGGCAGGGCCAAGATGGGACACTGTGCCTTAGGAGGGATAATTGAGGCACCAAGGGCTAACAGCATGTGAGAAGACTGGAAAGGATATGATTAACTTTCTTCAAGCATTTGTTGGGCTGTCATGTCAAGAAAAATTAGATTCACTCCGTGTGGCTCTAAGAGCAAAATAAGCAGAGGGTTGCACGTTCTAGGCAGGAAAGATTTGGTTTAATGTCGGAAAGCCCTGCGTAACAGAACAGTCTGGAAATGGATTGGGCTCCCCGCTGTTCACAGTGAATCCCCCTTCCCTCTACGTCCCTGGGGATGTTCCAGCAGGGCCAAATGCCATTTGGATGAAGAGGCATGGCATGGGTGTGAAGGGAATTCATCATCCGGATTTGATTTGGGGACCTTTGAGAAAAGTTTATAACGATGAGGCCATGAACTTGAAATCACAGCTCTGACTACAGCAGAGACAGATGAGATGGTCTGCAAATACCATTCGTCCCTTTAATTGTTTCTTGGAGCAAGGAGGTAACTTATTGACTCCCCTAATCTCACATTTTCTACACTCTGCCTTTTGCTGAAGGAGAGTTTAGGTTTTTGACAGTCTGTGACATCCAGCTCAGTTATTGTAGTAGCCGTGTGGGGAGATGGTTTTTCTCAGTTGTTTGTGTTTTCCTTTTATTTTATGCTGTCTGCCAACTATGGGTCTCTCGGATCTACATCTGGTGGAAGGTAAAAGGGATGGTTGTCATGTATCATTCATCTCTGTGTAGCCTTTTCACCTTTAAAAAAACTGTAAAACTTGAATATTGGTCTCAGTACTATTTAAGCTGAACCATACTTTTGCAGCATTCTGAATCCTGACTATGTTGAAAAGTTGGGCTTTTCCATTGAGGAAATAATAAGTGTTTAGACTGTGTCTTTTAACTTTTTTTTTGTCTTTTAACATTTTTTAATGAACTCCTCATTTTGACATCGATACTTTGGGAAGGTAAAAAATAACTAGGTAGTCTACAAAATCCGTTAAGAATAGTTGGGGGGGTGCCTGGGTGGTTCAGTTGGTTAAGCGACCGCCTTCGGCTCAGGTCATGATCCTGGAGTCCCGGGATCGAGTCCTGCAGCGGGCTCCCTGCTCGGCGGGGAGTCTGCTTCTCCTTCTGACCCTCCCCCCTCTCATGCTCTATCTCATTCTCTCTCTCAAATAAAAAAGAAAAAAAAGGAAAGAATATATGGGAAATTGCCTGTATGATTTTAATGTTTCTAAAGCGTGACTGATTAAATAACCTAACCTTTGGCCCCTCAAAGTGTGGTCTACAGCAGAGGGCATCACCTGGGAGCTTGGTAGAAATGCAGAATCTCAAGCTCCATCCTAAAGCAACTGAATGTGCATTTTCACAGGTTGACCTTCTGATAGTGCTTGGTACACAGGCTTTCCCAGGAGACTAGCTGCAGATCCTGTGGGCAACAGTAATTATCTCGCCTTGCTATTTTGTTTTGAGCACCTGCTAACGTGCCCGGCATTGTGACTAGGTTCTTTCTCATGCACGAACCCAGGTAATCCTCAGAATCACCCTCTTGAGGAGGTATTATTAGAGGCTCAGAAAAGCTGTCACCCGGCCTGCCAAAAGTGTCACTATAAGATGGGTTCTGGAGTCTGTATCTCCTAAACCTGAGTCAGAGACGTGGAGGCCCGGGTTGTCATGCTTGTAGCCTGGCCAAGTGCGGAAGCTTCTAGTCGCTCCAGCTCTTCACCTGGGCGACCCTGCACATCCGGCAATAGCAGCTCAGCTCCTAGCCTCTGGCCTTTCATGGTCCAGTCGTGGTGCAGTCATGGCCCAGTCATGGCCCGGTCGTGGCTTGGAATGGAGGGCCTCAGGAGGAAGTCACTTTTGACAGATGTTGGGAAGAGTGTGTAGAGGCCCCACATCTCCCCTGCAGGCTGGCTTCCTGAAGCCTCCGTTACAAAAGAAGTTCAGGGGCCGAGACAAACATATTTCTCAGGAGCTGCCTGTACCAAAATAGGCTGTGTGTGTGTGTGTGTGTGTGTGTGTGTGTGTGTGTGTGTGTGTAGCTTCAGTTTCTGTGAATTCTATGTTTTAAAAGACTAGATATTTAGTACAAATCTGTTCTCACTTTCTAATTCTGAAGCCTTTAGGATGTACTGTTCTCATGGATTCTGAGGAAGGAGATACAATGAGTAATAAGAAATGATCTGTTTATTTTTTATTTTGGGGGGGCACCTGGGTGGCTCAGTCGTTAAGTGTCTGCCTTCGGCTCAGGTCATGATCCCGGGGTCCTGGGATTGAGCCCCGCATCAGGCTCCCTGCTCTGCGGGAAGCCTGCTTCTCCCTCTCCCCCTCCCCCTGCTTGTGTTCCTGCTCTTGCTATGTCTCTCTCTGTCAAATAAATAAAATCTTAAAAAAAAAAAAGACCATACTGTAGATACATAGTACAGAGTTTTAAAAAAATAAAAATAAAAAGATCATTTCTTATTACTCATTGTATCTCCTTCCTCAGAATCCATGAAATGATCTTTTAAAAAAATTAACATATGTATTATTTGTTTCGGGGTATAGGCCTGTGATTCATCAGTCTTACATAATACCCAGTGCTCATTACAACACATTTTTTTTTAAAGATTTTATTTATTTGAGAGAGATGTGCAAGCGCACGCAGGAGCACCAGTGGGGGAGGGGCAGAGACAGAGGGAGAAGCAGGCTCCCCACTGAGCAAGGAGCCTGAGGCGGGGCTCAGTCCCAGGACCCTGGGATCATGACCTGAGCCGAAGGCAGACTCTTAACCGACTGAGCCACCCAGGCGCCCCACAAAGTGATCTTTAATCATTAAGTAATATTTCTGTGTTTCTGCCTGCATTCCTCTGGTCGTGTTGGATATTTAAGAATGAGTCTGTCACACTCGGTTGTACCTCAGAAGATAGCGACTTATTACATCCGTAGTAAACTCATAACTCGGGAATGGCAGGATTCCAAAATTTTTCAAAATGTGAGGTTCCATGAACCATCCCGGGGGGGGGAATAGAGAAGTTATAATTACATTTATTTAATAAGTACCACTTAGTAAAATTCTGATAAGTAAAGCAAAATTAGTATAACAATTGGGATCAATTTATGTATTTTGTATTTGTTTACCAACTCAGCCCCTGGGCGGGTGGGCATCGGAAAAGGCATATAAAAGGAGAGAATATTCTAGAATCTACCAAACCTTCCTGATACTGCCGGAAGATTCTCCCCCCTCCATTTTATTAAAAATCAGGGCCAAACTTCAACTCCCTGCCCACCATCATTTGGTGGTATTTTTGTTTCTCTTTAGGTATCATCCTATTTTCTTTTCCTTTACCAGTGACATTGGCTTATTTCGTATGAATGTGTAATAGATTAAATACATATGCATTTAAAATATTGTTTTGATTTGTCTGTGAATTGTTTCCCTTAAAGGGCCTATCTGGGGAAATGAGTAATTTCTCATATCCTGTTCTTGCAGGAAGAATTTTAAATCGTTTCTCCAAAGACATTGGGCACATGGATGACTTGCTACCCCTGACGTTTCTAGATTTCTTCCAGGTAAGGTCACAGTGATGCCAAGTTCTTGAATGGAAAACTGCAGTTCCTGTTCTTTCAAGTCCTTTACATGGGGGCCGAGGGTGGGTCTCCTGGCCTGACGATGTCATGTTATCTTAGCAAAAGGCCGTGTTTGTAAGAGAAAGGTGTGGTTCTGATTCGGAGGCTAAGTTAACATGAGTAATACCTCATGTGTAGGAGTGGCTACACAGTCTTGTCAAGGTTGGTTCGAAGCAGCTACATGCTTGGTAAGTGGTTCTCCAGCTGCCTTCCAGGTATCTGGCATGAATTTCCCTTTACCGTGAGCACATTTCATAATATAGAAACAATCACCTCTCACGGAAAGATAGCCCAGATTAACTAAATTATGCATTGTATCACCACAAAGGACAAATATTTACTGCACCATTTGGGGGGATAAAACCAGGTGTGGTTACTAACAAAGAAAAGATTAGTAATAATAAGGTGAAAATAATACTTTGTTAGCAAGGACAAAGGAGAGCAGTTATTGCAGATACAAAGCCTTTAAAGGCAAGTACATTTAAGCCAATAATTTGAGTATAGGATCAAAGTCATCTCAGAAAATGTCTTTTTTGTTTTTCTAGGCAGCTTTTCTTTCACACGTTGATTGCTCTAAGTCTTAAGGGGTGTGTGTGTGTGTGTGTGTGTGTGTATGTATGTGTGTGAGTGAATTTTAAACCCAGCAATCCCACAAATACCTTCTATACAGCATATGTTCTGTCTGTGAACTTGAGGTTCTGAGCAAAGATATTGGGTCATCTCATGCCTCATCTGCTCACTCAGTGTTGTGGCACACGTGGGATGATTTTCCTGCTGTTTAATTCTGTCTACTTTTCAGCCTGGGGGACTTTCTTCTTCATTTCCAAGTGGGCTTTTTTTTTTTTTTTTGAAAATGACATACATTTATCAATAGCTGCACATATTCTAAGATCACTGCTGCTATCGCTAATACTTCTTGAACTTGTGTTTCACTCTCCGTAAGTAATCATGAACTCATTGTAAGGCCAGGAAGTCGAAATGCTGCCACTGGGGTCTGCAATCATGGCTTCATCCTGATGGTCGCGTCCCCCCTCCACTTTTGTTCAATGCCCAGATGTACTTCAAGTCAAAACTTAGGGACTTTTCTGGAGCCACTGTTATAAAAAGGAGCCAGAATTACTTAATTTGGAAAATTAGCTGTTATAAAAATCACTAATAGGCCTGAAATGACCATAGGCATTTCTATGAGTCACTCCTAAACGCAGCAATGAATATCTGACTGCAAACAGTATAGCCTACGGGCAAAGGCACACACTGTTACCAACGTGAACCAAATGGGGACTCGAGACTTGGAGGCAGAGTACTTTTACAGCAAAGAGCTCTGATTTTTCCATCCCTCTCCTGCAGACTTATTTTATAAATGTGTCCTGCTGGGTTTTACTATATAATTTATCCCCAAGAAGCAATTCTTCGCTAAAACAGGGTCACATTTTCCCAGGGATTGTTAATTACATTGAGAAGATTTGTGGAAAGGTTATTTTTCTTTGCAAGTGCAGTTAGGCAGAGGTTGAGTTTCTTAAGCTGGCTGGCCCACTGTGTGCTCGGCACATAATCAGCCCTCCTAGTCAGAATCGCCCACCTAGGTTTGTTTTTGTTTTTTTTTTTTTAATTTGACAGAGAGAGACACAGCAGGAGAGGGGAACACAAGCAGGGGGAGCGGGAGAGGGAGAAGCTGGCTTCCCGCGGAGCAGGGAGCCTGATGCGGGGCTCGATCCCAGGACCCTGGATCATGACCTGAGCCAAAGGCAGACGCTTAACGGCTGAGCCACCCAGGCGCCCCATCGCCCACCTAGTTTTGCATGATGTATGGAGACACAGGGATAGATGCTACCTGAGTTCATTATAAAACATTCTCAGCAGCCTGAGAGAGAAAATTCTAGTCTCTCTGTACTTCTCTTTTACCGAGAGACAGGGCCTTTTTATTACCTGCTCACTTAATCTTGGTGAGACTTATCACCGGCAGTCCCAATTAGCTGATTTCTTGACTCTAATAGCCGAGGTAAATCTCGATGTTATTGTCTCCAAGAAAGGAGTTTTGTCTCAAGGATAACTCAGTTATCAATTATGATAAAGATCTATTGTCACTTGTTTTGTTTGCAGGTGTCTTGAATAAGGCTTCTCATAAAGCCTTCAGGAAGAAATATTTTCTCCTTTTAAAAATAGTATTAGCTAAATAGAAAAGTTCTGATCCCTGCCATTGTTGTTGATTCTTTGAGGGACATTTCCCAACAGTCGTTGTTTAAATGGTTGTCAGGAGGAATCAAGGGAGACTTCATAAACAATGCAGTAACTGGTTCATCTTACTTTGTATGTAGAAGCCTTTCCCTCGAGGATTTGCATGCGATGAGTAGGCTTTTGACTGAGGTATCACTGGGATCATTTTGAAGTATTTGGTCCTCTTGCTATATTAGCAAGCGAAGATTTTTATTAAAGCCACAAAAATGAATTTAACCTGCCCTCAAATAAAGGGCAACAAAAGTAAAAATGTAAATTGATTTTTTTTTAAGTTGGATAGGACACTGTTAAGGCTAAAAACAACCTGGTGGTGTTCTGGGACTCTTAATGGAATCATGTAAACTTAAAATAAACACTATTATGGTAAGCACATAGAATGAAAACTAATTTTCCAAATCAAATACATTATATTCAATTCATTTTCCCCAATCAACCAAATGTTTAAAACCTGTTAGTTATAACAGCAATCTTCTGGAAATTAATTAGAAGCCTATTAGCTCTGCTAGCTGAGCCGAATGAAGAGGGTTGCTTGTTACATTTCTAAATAGGCTCCTGAATTAAAGCAAAGCAAGGTCAAAATGACAATCAGCTTGACTCACCTCATGGCTTTACTTAAGTACTTGATCTAGTTTTTGTTTGCCTTTTTTATAGGTGGGTGGGTGTTAGTTTTTTAAAGGAAATTTTACCTACTTGGACTCAGTCCTTTAATACATTTGAGACTTTTAACTAGTCCGAGAAAACATGCAGGTATCATGACTATTACCTGTGCGAACAACAGCACCTTCCCCATTATGCGGGAATCTGAAATGGGAAGGATTTTCAGACCTTGAGTCCAGTTCATGAGCTCTTCTCAAGCATTTTGTCAGCGCCTTTCAGTATCGAGACTATAGAACATTCCCTTGTTGGCTTTGTTTCTGATTCAAGAGCAAAACCTGCTGCTGTCATCGGGAGGCCCCCAGGTGTAATGTCTCAGATTCAGGTTCTTTGGGTCTCCAGCAGCTCCTCCTATGCTCAGAGAAGCTCACAGAACTTGAGGCTTTCCAAACCTAACAGGTGAGTTTAATTGAAATGGTTGCGTTTTAAAAGGACCGGGAATTTCCTTATCAAGAAGTTACCTTTGGGGTGACCAAAGGTAGGAGGTGTGGTTCTTCCCAATCCTTTATATCTAGTATTCCTGAGTCAGAAAGAACTTGGCGGGATTTATATAGTAACAAGTGGAACGCAAACCGAAATCCAAAGCTTAGATACCTTCGTGAAGAGGGAGTTAAGTTTTCCACTTATCAGAATATTCAAGTTAAGACTGTCATGTGTGGTTTTTTTTCTCCTTACTAAAGATATGCCTGTGGTCATGCATTTTGGGGAGAGTTAAAATCAAATAGATATAGAAATAATGTGATTACCTTTATCCATGTGAACTTTTTAATCCAGATTATGCACGTTTGATTGCTTTTTCTGTAAGACAATGATAGTTTTGTCGGTTTTGTAAGTAAGAGTTTGGAAATGTGAACCACTGGGTTAGAACTTAATTGTTTTTCCAATTGAGTCTGATGCTGAGAAATTTGAGGAGAGACTTGAGATCAGAATCTTCCATTGGAACCATAATGCCTGGAGTTGCTAATACTCTGTAGAAGCAAGCCCTAAATCAGGGGCAGATTTTATTACTCCAGCGACTAAATGACTGGGATAAGAAAATTCTGACCAGATATGCTGGCCTGGTAGAGGGTATTTACCTAACTCTGTCCCTTGGACTTCAACAAGAGATTTGTATTTATGTAAATATTTATGGGTGTTTTGTTTTGTATTGTTTTTTGGATAGTTAGCTATCCCTTAATCCCGCTAATGGGAGACTGTGACGCAGCGAATTTTGAAAATGTGTCCAATTTTCTGTTGTCCTGCGTTAGAGTGAGGAATCCCACAGAGCCCTGGGGCTCATGTGTGGGGTCTGGGAACCTGTGGTCACCCAGGTGAGGAGCAGTAGTGAATGAAGAGAGATCAATTTTTTTAAAAGATTTTTTTAAAAATTTATTTGAGAGAGAGAATGAGAGAGAGAGAGAGTGAGAGCATGAGAGGGGGGAGGGTCAGAGGGAGAAGCAGACTCCCTGCTGAGCAGGGAGCCCGATGCGGGACTCGATCCTGGGACTCCAGGATCATGACCTGAGCCGAAGGCAGTCGCTTAACTAACTGAGCCACCCAGGCGCCCAAGAGAGATCAATTTTGACCAGTGAGGCGTTTTGGAAGGCTGGGCCAGAAGCGAGGGAAATTTCTGAATATATCCTCGGAAATAAATAATTTATACAATACAGAATAACAGCAGTCTGCAGGTTACCTCAAGGTTGTCCTGGGCTTATCAGAGAAGTTAGCCAGTGGCTGGCAGTGCACATCTGGCTTATTGGCGGTGTTCAGACACGTTTTGTTTATTTGCTTTCTTAAAATCAGAACAGCGTTAACGATATTTTTAAAACCAAGTCATCTATCAAACTAGGATATAGTTCTTCACGTGTTAAAACTAACTATCTTTATGAAAATAGGGGTGAAAAATACAAATAGTGTCACGATTTTCATCTGGACCTCAGACATGAGAAATCAATGGTGGGGGGCATACTTTGAATAGGACTTTGGCCTTGAAAACATGATATATTTGGGTAAACAAAGATAAAAACAAAAATATAGGCACAGTAATTAAAATTCACAGTTTTAAATGTTTGGCTGACTTCCTAATACCATAGCACAAATCCCAGCAGCCTAAATCTCATCTTTTAATTTTGTTAAAGCAACGATTGATTTAATTAATAAAGGTACCATGCAGATGTAATATTTGTAATGTTTTAATAATATTTAAGTTTTAATGAAGTGAATTTTAATGATTAATTTTAATGACCCTGGCATATTTCTAATATTTGTGCAGATCTGTTGTTTTGTGAATATATTCGCAACAAGATACATAATGGAAAATCCTGACATTTCTCCCAAAAGGGAGACATTTTTTTTTTATAATGTACCTGTGGTGTGTAGACTTGTAGTTCTTTTTTTTTTTTTTAAGATTTTATTTATTTATTTGACAGAGAGACACAGTGGGAGAGGGAACACAAGCAGGGGGAGTGGGAGAGGGAGAAGCAGGCTTCCCGCCGAGCAGGGAGCCCGATGCGGGGCTCGATCCCAGGACCCTGGGACCATGACCCGAGCCAAAGGCAGACGCTCAACGCCTGAGCCGCCCAGGCGCCCCTGGACTTGTAGTTCTATCAGTATTTCTCATTCCTATATCATGTCTTTGTTTTGCTTTTCCCACCCCATCTTTTATTGATCCTACCATGTGCTAGGATGAGGGATGAGAGAGAGAGCCTGTGTCTTCCTTCATTTGATCAAGCACTTACCGTGTCTTTTAGGCCCCCTGCTGGGCTTGGTTGTGGAGCTGAATGACGTTTAATTCCCAGTCTTCCTTGAGGCACACTCTCTTGGGAGAGACAGAAGGTCAGCAATGACAACTCTGTGTGACCTTATAAAAGGAGGGAGACTGTATGGGAGACCGGCTAAGGCTCTAGCGTGAGAGAAGTCTGCTTTCCTGTCCCCGTCTGCCATTTTCAGTTCACTTATCTTGGGGACATTCTGGGACCTCCCGGTGGAGGCATCCTGCAGGTGGTTGGGAGTGTGAGCCTGGTGTTTGAGAGACCTGGGATGGACGTAGAGCCTGCGTCTTCTTTATGGAGCAGGTAGTCATTGATGGTAGGAAGATGGGTAAGATTGCCCAAAGAGAGTGAAGCATTTTTAGGGGCCAACACCAGAGCTTTATTTATTTATTTATTTATTTATTTATTTATTTATTTTTAAAGATTTTATTTATTTATTTGAGAGAGAGAGAGAGAATGAGAGATAGAGCATGAGGGGCAAGAGGTTCAGAGGGAGAAGCAGACTCCCTGCTCAGCAGGGAGCCTGATGTGGGACTCGATCCCGGGACTCCAGGATCATGACCTGAGCCGAAGGCAGTCGATTAACCAACTGAGCCACCCAGGCGCCCCAACACCAGAGCTTTAAAAAAGAAGTCTTGATATTGAAAGAGAAGAGAGAAGAGCAGGCAAGCAGATGAGACCTGGAAGAATGGCAAGGAAGAGAGGAGGGAAATCGGGGCTGCAAAACCAAAGGAGGACAGGTGTGTGAAATGCAAAGCAGGGGTGAGGAAGCAGAAAGCTGTCGGTTGGATTTGACGGTGAGCGGTCCAGTGAGCAGCCGGAGCAGGTTTCGGATAGAAGGAATCCAGACTGCGGAGGCCGAAAGTCAGAGTAGAGGCAGCTGGGATGAGAGCAAGCTATTCTTTGAAGGAGTTTGCTCAGTGTGTCGCCGGGTGGTTTGGGTTTTATAGCTTGTGTTTTGGGGGCGTTGTGGGGGGGGTGTATCTCCCTCCCCCAATGAGCAGGGATTAGAGTCCAGGTCCTGACTCTAATGGTAAGTAGGGTCCCCTTCGGGTCTCCAGCCCCCAGCCACCCCCGGGAGAAGGAGTCTTCCAGAAGTTCATCCTTTGCCAAGTTTGGGATGCTAATTTTGCAGAGTGCCCCAGAGGAAGTCCTAGGAGGCAAGTTGTTAGGACTGAGGAGGTCAGCTGAGCATTGAGGAAATGCTTCTGGAACCTGAGTAGTCCTGAGAGTAGGCTCAGGAAGGGGAAAGAATTTGAGGGGAGTTGCTTAGCTTTGTTTTCAAGGATAAAGTTGGTGCCAAGTGTATTCAACTTCTGACGATTCTGTTCATCCTTGGTGTATCTGATAAGCCTTGAAAGATACTTGATCATTTTAAATGATTTTTATTACTTTAAAGGGTTTATTCCATATCCTTTTCCTCAGCTAACTCCTCATTCCCTTCAATGAGAGCTTAGATAATTTATTTAACATTTTGTAATTATAAAAAAGACCTGCCTTTTATTGTGTCTTTGTTTCTTCTGTCTTTGCCTCATGAATACTGCGGTGCATAGATTAACCTGCCCATGATCCTCTGAGATCAGCAGATACCTTTGTTCTTTGCTTTCAAATGCCAGTCTCTTTGCTTATTTTCAAACTTAATTTGTTTTCTTCTCTGAACCAGAGACTCTAGTATGTCCTAACAGGCTGAGACTGTTCAAGGGATAAGCAGATTCCATCTTCCTACCAGACCGGCTACACCACCGTCCCCACCACAGGAACAGGGACTCACACCCTTTCCTCACCACAGCAGCCCTGTCTTAAAATATATATCTAAATGGTTTGTCGTGCTTTGGTTGCCGGTGATTTGTATTGCAAAGGAGCTCAGGCCTAGAGAGTAAAATTCAGATTTCCCAGCCCTTAAGTTTAATCTCTCTACAGCTCCTGGAAGGAAACTTGACGTGCCTGTGGGACGGATCACTGAGACTCTTCTGCGTGTTACACACACCCCTTTGGCCCAACCCCCAGTGGACCCCCTCTTCATTCTTCAAGGACCCGTAGAAGTCTTTCTTCCCATTAGTGAAACTTTCCTTGAGCACGCTATTCTGCAATAAAACCATCCCTGTGCCGTATGCAAAGGCCAGGAGCACTCTTATTTCAACCAATCAGGCAACATTAAGCATTTCTTACGTGCCAGGCACTTTTCCTAGGATTTGGTGTGTAGAACTAGGCATTGACCTCCAGAAATTTACATTCCAGTGCAGAAGACAGATGGGAAACAGGGAAATCTATTAAGGCAATTCCAGTAACCTAGTGCATTAAGGAAAGTGTTTGCAGATGACTTCAGGGAGTGCTTGAATGAAACATGGTGATCAAGGGCGCGGTGATGTTTGAGTTTAGAAAAATAGGAAGGAAGCAGCCATGCAGAAAAGACCTGGACACAGGTGGTGACGGGTGGGAGAGCATGCTCAGGAAAAGGAACAGGTGCAGATGCTCAAGATGGGAACAAAGTGGTAGGTTCCCAGGGAGAGGGAAAGCCGGCGGTGAACAGAGAGGAGAGCTGGGCAAGAGGTAGCTTGAGGCATAGGCAGAAGTGGACCACATAGGCTAAGGGCTTCAGCTTCTCCTCTGGATACAGTGGGAAACCACTGGAATATTTTAAACAGAGGAGGGACCATCATGCTCGCATTTCAGATTGAGAAAAATGTCTATTTGACACTAATCATAGGGCTAAAAGAATTTTAAGTGTTTTAAGTCCTCAATATATGCATAATCCCTTAAAGGCAAGGCTCTGGGGCTGTATTGCTTGGCATCCCCTCCCCCATAGCGCAGCTTCAGAAACCGAGGCAGATCCGAACTTGGTGCTTCGGTTTTGTCAGTCGCTGTATTGTCGGTCCCCGGATAGGAAGGTGGTTCTCTGCAGTCACCGTGGATCTCTTGTCCTTCCAACAACCTACCCTTTCTAGGGCAGTGGCTCTCAAGCGCCAGGGTGCCCCCAGCTGAGTTAACATGAAAAAATAAGGATGATGTAGGTTTTTTTTTTTTTTTTTTTTGCAAAGCTGAATTTTCTGTTTTTCTCTTTTAGGATATCTTGTTTTCTAAATACAGTGGCGTGGCTCTTAGCCAGGAGATCTAAAGTCAGGCAGAAGGTGACACGTAGTCTGCATTCGCTGGAAATAACAGTCATCCTAGCTAACGTTGAGTGACTCCTTCCTGGGTGCCAAGCCTTGTTTCAAGTCTTTTATTTGTATAATCTCCATTTTTCTGGAGACTCGGGAGGTACATAGAGCTACTGTGCTCTTCTCACGGATGAGGGAACTGAGACTCATGATAGATACATAATTACATAATTTGTTCAGGGTCACACAGCTAGGAAGTGATCAGTTTGAAGCTTTTATTTTTATATTTTCAAGTTATACTCATGTATGCTCATGAGAGAGAAGCAGGGTGCCCCTTTCCCTCCATCACATCGGAGTATTCTCATTGAGGGAAATTCCAGGTAGACTCTCTAATAATAATGAAATTATTTGTCATCTCGTGCTTACGCCGCCTCCCCAACAAGTGTAGAAGTGCTCATATAATATAATCCCATGGTATTTGAGATATAAACCTTTTGCAGTTGTAATACTAGCCTTTTTTTCCCCTTTAGAATTAAAGGTGGGCCAATCACCTTTCTTCTCCATAAATGCTTTTTGAAATGTTTGCTGGTTGTAAAGTCCAGACTAAGAACTGCTATTTTCAAAAACTTTATTCCATAGCTTGTGTTATGATAAGTCTGATTTCAGATACAAGTACGGGAGAAATTGTGACTGTTTTTTAGGCGTGCACACTAGGTGGTAGAAGATACCATATTTATACATATTTTGATGCATGTTTGTTTGGGTCGTGATATATACAGTCATGTAAACAAGGACAAATAATTGGCTGTGATGAAAACAAACGAACATTTCCTGAAGTTTTGTTGAAAAATAGAAACTTTAAAACTATGAAGAACAGGCGATTCTACGCTACACTAGACATTAGAAATGGATTTCTTATAGACAGTGGTACAAATATAGTAAACAGTTAAATTGTTAAATACTGGAAATAATATATAAACTGTATAATAGCTTTATCATTCATACAACAAAAGTAAACACTTTATGGTTTAGTTAAAACAAATGTCCAAGTAGCAGTTTAAATTTTGAATACTATGAAAAAATGTCAATAAAATAAATTTGAAAGATGCCTAGGTGGCTCAGTTGGTTAAGTGTCTGCTTTTGGCTCAGGTCATGATCTCAAGGTTCTGGGATTGAGCCCCGTGTTGGGCTCCCTGCACAGTGGGGAGTCTGCTTCTCCCTCCCCTTCTGTGGTCTCTCTCGATCTCTCTCTCGCTCTCAGAAAATAAATAAAATCTTTAAAAAAATGAATTTTAAGATTTTATAATGTAAGCATTAACATTCTTTTCTGTGGAGATAGGAGTCTGATGTACTTGAGTTCAGACAACAGAGCTTGTCAGTGTTTTTTATATGCATATGTGTGTGGACGTGTGTAGACATAAATACATATGTACCGTCAAGGAGCAATTACATCGTTGATATGTGACCCTTTCAAACCAAGTAGCTTGCTGCACATCTTAAACTGTAAAGCAAGGAAAATCATGTTTGTGGCTGGAACAGAGGGTTTTATGTAGGGCTCTGTGTGAATCATGGTCTGCATTTTGAGATGGCCTTGCAAACTTGTCTGAGGAATTTAGATTTGAACCTATAAACTGTTGGTCCCACCCAAGGTCTTTGAGCAGGTAAGTGGCTGCTCACCACGTAATTTTAAGGGAAACTAGAATGTGTGTGCCTCTTTCTTTCTAGAAAATGTTATCCCCGTTTTGGTGGATTTTACTGAAAATCAGCAAGGTTGATGATGTGGTTTCTGTTGCATGGGCACAGTGGTTGCCCGTGAAGTGTGCCCTTGGCTGCTTCTGTAAAGGATCTTAGTGTTTCAGATTTCTCTCTCCTCTTTGTGGTCATGGGGGAAAGTTCCTATGGCCGAGGACTTCCTCCTCCTTCTGCCTTGCTGGTTCCAGCCAGCATCCACATGGCGTCTCAGGATTGGGCAGCAGGCCATCGGGTTCCATGCTGGTCTTCAGTGAGGCTTCCCTGGCCTTCTGGTTCGGCTTCCCCCATTTCGGTTCGGTGTACCGCACGCGATGCCAGGGCCCCACGTTGCCTGGGAACCTGATCGCGTTTCATGATCTGATGCATTCTCCGAGGTGGTCGCCTTCAGGAGAATTATGGATGAAGTTAGCGAAACATGCAGAGTGACACTGGAAGTTAAGACATTAACTCTAAACCTGCCCTTGACCCTCCAGAGGTAACTATTAGCCTTTCCTTGTTTTTTTTATTCCTTCACTCACGAGTGCTCTAGATCGGATGGCAGAGGCAGCCCCTGTTTTTGGTGTTTAAGCCATTTCTCCATTTTCTCCTACCCCCACATCTCGTGGTGCTCTCTGTCCTTGCTGTAAAATGAGATTTAGTGGCTCTCTCTCGTGTACGCATGCTCTCTGCTCCGTTCTTTGGCCTTGTTGTCTTTCTCCGGAGTGCGTCCTGATTATCCCTAGACTCGTTCCTGCTCCTTGCCCTCTTGCTGTTTTATAATGACAGTAGGCACTCTGTGAACTGATAAAGTAGGTGTGACAAATGGAATGCTTTGGGAAGACTTAGTAAAAGCCCCACTTAAAAAAAAAAATTGCTAAGTATCTAGGTATGGATGAGACAACACGTGAGCTGGGTGGGGGGATTACAGAAATACAGGAGGATTCTGTGCTAAGAGCCTCACAAGAGTCTCCGAAGTCCCAGGTGCTGCATTACGGGGTGATTGATGTAGGAAAGACCACGAGACACCCTAATACCAGATCTGTACATGGTTTTAAATTAAACCAAAACTTTAAGATTTTGTATTATTTATTTACGAGTTGGCCAACTATTAGTTCAAGTTGTAGCACTTGGGGCATCTCTGTAACCCCTGCCCGGGGAAGTTGAAGGTGGCTTCCCGGTGACCTCTGAGCCTCATGTCTGGGAGAAGCCGACTCCAACGACAGGAAGCCAAGGAGAGCACAGGAAGTTTGCAGGGACGCCAGAATATGAAGTCTGAGATCCGGCATCAGAGGAGATAAAGCTGGGTAGGTACAGAGGAGGCAGATGACAGGGAGACCCGCATCTCCAGCACAGGGATTCGGGTTTGGAGTATTGGTAGAAAGCCGCGGAGACGGAGAAGACACCACCGTGTTGGCGGGTTTTGCCAACATAGGGGACAGGAAGAGGCACTGGTTTGGCCAAGTTTCTCTTTGAGACATCTGGGTGGTGATGCCAGGTGTGGCTGATGTAAACCCTTGCTTCTGATTAGTGTGTCCACACTGTGGAAGAGTTGTCCCTGCCCCAAGCGATGTCCTTCAAAGGCCATATCCCAGCAGTGGCGCAGTCCTGAGTCTGTATGCCATTGTGTACAGCAGCTCCTCTAGGTACCGGGGACGTGGCCTCTCTAGCCAGATTTTAGTTGATGGCCAAGTTGGAACCACTCACAGTTCCAGAAGAAGAAGGAAGGCCGCATAAAAAAAACAAATTTATGTATCTATTTAGTGTGATTGTACCTGAGGATGGAGGAACCCTGCAGATGGTTCTTGCCGTTGCTCTGGGTTCTGTAGGAAAAGCTTCTGTTTTCGTGGTGTGAGGGTTGACTATGCTGCTGCCAATATGATTATATGTTAGTGGGTATCATTTATAATGTAAATAGCTTTAAAATGTGGAGTGGGTACAGCGGGAGTCGCCGCCCCCAAGCCTGCCTTTGAGTTTAACCCTAGCTCTGCCTCTCCCTGTCCCTGCCTCAGAGAGCCGCACGTCCCTTATTTGTGAGATAGACACAGTGGTATTACTTCTCAAGGGTTATTGTGAAGACAGAAAGAAATATTTTTAATAAACTTCTTAGCATAACATCTAAGTGCATGTTAAGCACTAAATAATGGGTTGTTATTTTTTAAAGTGCTACGTTTCTTTTTAAGTAGGAGGAATACTTTGGTAATAGCATTATGTTACATCAGAGGAATTGGCACAGAGCTGTGGGGCCCGTGAGCATCACCACATGAGCTGGTATCACAGATTCTAAGTCTGAGCGCCCCGAAGATTTTAATGGCTATTTTTGCATGTAGACTCACGGAGTCACAATCAGTGAATTTCAAAAGGGACTATTGAACACTACATATTTCATATTAACAAACTTAAGGCAATTTCTGGAAGCCCCTCCCCACCCCACCCCACCGATAATTATTTGAGTCAGGATGCTCAATTATTTAGAATCCATGACCTGAAACAGTGATCACCTCCAAGAAGTCTTTCTACTAGCAAAACAAGTCAAAAGGAAGGTAAGATGCCGGAAGTTCGACTTAAGCATTCTAATTAAAAAAAAAAAAAAATGTGGGTCTCCTCGAGCATGTGAACTTGCACACAGCTGCCCTCAGCAAAATGCTGTAATTTATTGAGGAAAACTGAATTGCAAAACCTTTCTTCCCCACACACCCCTCATCCAAGAAAAGAAAGAAAAAAAAATCAACAGCTTGACTGAGCTTAAATAACTGACTTTTCATATCCTTTCACGGAGCACAAAGGCTAATCCTGAGGCCACTTGAACCACCAATGCAGGCCGTGGTGGGGACCACCATGGAACGTGTCATTCCCTCCTCACCACACACAAAACACATTGACTGCAGCTTTATGAAGTGAAAATGCCTGAGAAAAAAGAAAATGTGAAGGAGGTGTCTGCAGTCATTTCTTTCCAGAGGGGGGGTGCGGAAGAAAAACCTGCTGCATCTGGATATTGAGAACAAAGCCAGCCTAAGACTTGGGTACAATAGGTTGGGTCACTTGCTTTCATAGACGCAAAAGAGTGGATCTGCCTTTCCTTGTCTCAGTACCACTGACCCTTGCATTGCATTGTGTAGAGATGTCAGGGAAAGTGTGTAGAAAGCATTCCAGCCTCTTTCACCGAACAATGACGTTGTCATTTTGAGATTTCTATGGTGTGTTGACCCCTTCCCCCACTCCCGCCCTGAAATCCCCATTGGACAAAGGAGATGGTTGGTTAGGCTGCCTTGCCCTCGTTTGGAAGGTCTCTGTTTTACCGACTCTTTAAAAGTAAACTCCTCCGTTTTAACGGAACCACAGTGCTTTCACGCTTTTAAAATCAACAAAAAGCGTTGTAGCCAGAGCCGTGGCAAGGATGGAGGATCCCAGAAAAGTGCCAGTCCCGGCGATAATGAATGATTCGTGCAAACTGCCAAGTTAAAATGGGTTTCCTTGTTAAGAGAAGGGAGAACTGGTGATCTGAGTTCCTGGAAATATTTACAAACACTTGACCCTTAGGTTTCTGAGATCGGGGTGATAGGATTCACACAAGCCCACTCATGTGATTCCTTTACCTGTCTTTTTTTTTTTTTTTTTTTTTTTAATGAAAGATGAGACGGTTGGTATTTCCCCAGCCCATAACGGTTAGCACAATTAGAAAAGCGGCACCATCAACTTCAGCATCGTGACAGTTAATCACCGGGGACCCTCTCAGTCTGGCAATGAGTGTCTAATTTGTCTGTCCCAGCATGTGTCTCCAGTGATAATGTTTGTAGTTTATGAAGAAGCTAATTAAGACCTAAAGAAAAAAAAATACGGATCTAATTTTTAATCAAGCATGGTGGTATTGTGCAGAGCATAGAACTCTACGTTACGACATTATTGGATGATGTCCATTGCAGAACAAACAGTGGCCTCTCCCCGGGCTCTCTCGCCTTGCCATCTTGCATCTTTAGGGATGATTAAATGGGCAGTTGTTGCTAGGGAGAGGAAAGTGGCTACATATTTACTTAGCTCGAGGACCTTTAGAGTCTCCATATGCTGTTCTTGACTACATTCCTTCAGTTCTAGCTACTTTATGAGTTTTTGGGATGAGAGGAACAAGAAAGGGATGGGCTGGAGAACTCGCTTCAGTTTTAGTAAAATCTTGCACTTGTTATTTTCTGTATGGATCTCTCTCTCAAGGCTGATGTGGAACATGATTCAGTGTAGTCTATATTGTCTTTTGCGGCTGAGTTTCATGACTCACTTGTTTCTTGGAGCCCTTTCTGTGGGTTCATTGATTTAGTGTTCTCTGATTGGCATTTGCCTTGAGTCACGAAGGAGATAAGAACATCTCTGGTGTTGAAACTGAGGGCTAGCACTCCATGGCAGATATGCCAGACCCAGCTCAGGAGCCATTTTTTGTCTGAGGCACGCAGGCTGGCTACCAGTATCCCTCACCTGTGCCTTCTCCTTCCCTCCCCACAGGGCTCCCCAGGAAATCACCATGTGACATTATGGCTGTGTATTCACATGTTACCAACACCTGCCCGAGCATGACCAAAGGAATGGGAAAGGAATTCTGTGTCATAATCTTTTTTTTAGCCTGTTGATATTTTTATTGAGGTATTGTTTATACACAATAGAATTTTTTTTCAGTAGTTTGAGGAGTTCTGATAATTGTGTGCCTCCCTGGGACAGACTACCCGAAATAAGTTGTAGAAGCTTCCCATCCCCTCAGACCGTCTCTCTTGCCCCTTTGTAGTTAATTTCCAGACCCCCGCAACTCTCCCGGATTTCCACTGACATAGAATCCGTATTCTTATTTTTGGGCTTTACATACACGTAAATGGAATCAATATAGTACATGTTTTTCTGTGGCTGCCGCCTTTTTCTCAGCATCTTTTTGCGATCCATCCCTGTTGCATGTTGCATGATTCATTTTTTTTTTCCTTGAGTGATATTCCACTGAATGAAGATTTCACAATTTGTTTATTCCCTACTTGATGAACGTTTAGGCTGTTAACAGTTTTTAGCAAAGAACCTTCTTGCACAAGTATTGATGTGGTCATGTGTTTTCATTTATTTTAGGTAAAACACCTAGAAATGAAATCGCTAGGTCATAAGGTATGTGTATGTTAACTTAAAAAAAATTACCATAAAGGTTTTCAAGAATAGTTGCAACATTTTATACACTCATCAGCAGTGTGGGGCTGTTGGAACTGCTCTATATGTTTGCAACAGTTCCTATTATCAACCTTTTTGCTTTTAGCCTTTCTAGTGGAGATTGGTGTCATTGTGGTTTTAATTCGTACTTCCCTGATGATTGATACTGAGCTCCTTTTCATGCATGCTTATTGGCCATTCAGGTATCTTCTTTTGTGATCTGTTGTTTCAGATCTCTTGCAGATTTTTTAAACTTTAAAAAAAATTCTTTTTATTCTTGATTTACAGGAATTTATATATATATTTATATTTATATTTTATTTATGTACTTATTTAGAGCACCTTGTGAGGTTGTGGGGGTAGTGGGGAGGGGCAGAGGGAGAGGGAGAGAAAGAGAATCTCAAGCAGGGTCCACATCCAGCATGGAGTCCTTCATGGGGCTCCATCCCACAGCCCTGAGATCAAACCTGAGCTGAAATCAAGAGTTGGACGCTTAACCCACTGAGTCACCCAGCTGCCCATATATATATATTTTTTTATGTTTTTTTTTTTTTTAAGATTTTTGAATTTATTTATTTGACACAGAGAGAGATGACAAGAGAGGGAACACAAGCAGGGGGAGTGGCAGAGGGAGAAGCAGGCTTCCCGCCAAGCAGGGAGCCCAATGCGGGGCTCGATCCCAGGATCCTGGGATCATGACCTGAGCTGAAGGCAGACGCTTAACCAACTGAGCCACCCAGGTGCCGACCTCCCCCGTATATATTTCTTAATACTAGTTTTTTTTTAAATGCTAGTTTAATCTGGGCCTTTTTTGAATACTTTTCTTCCAGTCTGTGGTTTGCCTCTTTATATTGTTAACGAAGAACAAGTTTTAATTTTGTTGAAGTTGATGTTTTTGCCTTTTCCCCTCTGTTTTGTAGTCCGTGTTTTTTGTGTCCTAAGAAATCTTTTTGTATCTTTAAGGGGTGTGAAGAAACTTTCTTGTTCTACCTTTTTAAAAATTGAGGCTTTGGTATTAATTTTTGTGTATCAAATGAGGTTCATTTTTGTTTGCTTGTTTGTTTCTCCCCGGTTATTTTATTCACATTTGTTAAGACTTTTATGAATTTAACTGACTTGGCACCTTGGTTAAAAATCATTTGACTGTTTGTGAGCAAGTCTGTCTCTCTATTTTGTTCCACTGATCTGTTTATCTGTCCTTACACCCACACTGCAGTTGTGGTTATTGTACCTTTTAGTAAGACTTGAAATTTAGTAACTTTGTACTGCTTTGTCAAGATTGTTTTGATCATTCTAGATCCTTTTTTTTTTTTTAAAGATTTTATTTATTTATTTGACAGAGAGAGACACACAGCGAGAGAGGGAACACAAGCGGGGAGAGGCACAGGGAGAAGCAGGCTTCCCGCCCAGCAGGGAGCCCAATGCAGGGCTCGATCCCAGGACCCTGGGATCATGACCTGAGCCGAAGGCAGACGCCAAATGACTGAGCCACCCAGGCGCCCCTTTACATATAAATTTTAGAAGCCTTTCGATTTGTTTTTTTTAATAAGCCTGCTGGGATTTTGATACTTCCTTTTAGCTGTAGATGAATTTGAGGGGTCTGTGAATCTTGACTATATTAAATCTTTCAGTTATGAATGTGGTTTGTCTCTCCTCTGACACAGGTCTTCTTTAATTTTAGAAGTGTTTTGTAGATTTTTGTATAAAAATTTTGCACTCCTGGTTAAATTTATTCCTGATTAGTTGATGTTTTTTAATTCTACTTATGGGATTGTTTTTAATATCATTTTCCAATTGCTTGTTGCTAGTGTACAGAAATACAGCTGATTTATGTAAATCGGCATTGTATCGTTGAACTTGTGAGCTCATTTTGCATTTCCTGGAGTTGGTGTTTGTTTTGTTTTGTTTTCTGTAGAATTTTCTACTTAAACAATCATGTCAGCTGTTCATAATGATAGTTTTACCTCTTTATTTAAAATATATGACTTGTTTTGCCTTTTCTTAACTTACTGCTGTGGATGGAGAGCTAGAGCTTCAGTACAATGTTGAATAGAAATGATGAGATAAGATTGTCTCATAATCTTAAAGCAAATCTTTTAATATTTTTCCCTTAAGAATGATGTTAACTGCAATTTTGGGGGTAGATGTCTGTTACCAGATTTTAAAAGTTTTTTTAAAATTCCTCATTTGGTGAGAGTTTTTACTTCTTACTTTTTTTAAAGAATAGATGTTGAATTTCGACAAATATTTTTTCTACATCTCTTCAGATATATGATTATTCGCCTTTACTCTTTTAACATGATACTTTATACCAGTTGATATTTACAGGTTAAATTAACCTTACATTCCTGGAATAAACACCACTTGGTCATCTTGTCATATTTTATTCATGTATCACTACATTCAATTTATTAATACTTTGTCAAGAATTACTGTATCTATTGTTCGTGAGGGATACTGGCCAGCAATTTGCTTTTCCCTGAGATATTTTGTCAGCTTTTGGTATCAGAGTTATATGGGCCTTATAAAAACAAAATGGGAAGTATTTCCTCTTCTTGATGGTCAGTTTTGGGTGTCTACTTGGCTAAGGTACAGTCCTCAGTTATTCAATCAGAAAGTAATCTGAGGGTTGCAGTGGATGTGATTGGAGTCCATAATCAGTTGACTTTAAGGAAGATTATTTTCGCCAGTCTGTGTGGGCCTGCTTCAGTTAGTTGAAAGGCCTTGGGAGCTAAAGCTTCCCTGAGGAAAAACAAATTCTGCCTGTGGATAACACTATCATCTCCTACCCAAGAGTCCCAGCTCATCTTTCTAACCTCCTGACCTGTGGATTTCTGGCTTGCCTAGACCAGTTTGATTGTGACATCCATGAGCATCCTTTTTATATTGTTAGATTGAATTTATTGGTATGTTGTTTAGTGTTCCCAGGGCAGTTTGTTTTATAATTTTTCTTTTTTAAAAATTTCTTTGTGTGTATATGGGTTTTTTATTTGTTTATTTGTTTTGAGAGAGCACATGCATGCACCCAGGGTGGGCGGGGAGAGGTAGAGGGAGAGACAGAGAGAGAGAATCTTAAGCAGACTCCACGCCCAACACAGGGGCTCAGTCTCATGACCTGACATCATGACCTGAGCCAAGATCAAGAGTCGGATGCTTAACTGACTCAGCCACCCAGACGCCCCTCTTTGTGTAGTTTTTATATCATGATGAACGTGGACCAAATTCTCTGGAAGAATTCGGTATAATTTTTTTGCATAATCTACTTGTGAAGCCATCTGGGCCTAAAACTTCCATGGGAAATTATAAAATTATGCATTCAGATTTTTAAATTGATACAGAATTATTCAGATTTTCTCTTCTTATGTCAGTCTGTACATAATTTTTCAAGAAATTTTTCCTTTGCATTATAAACTTTGTAATTTAGGGGTGCCTGGGTGACTTGGTTGAGCATTGGACTCTTGATCTCTGCTCAGGTCTTGATCTTGGGGTCATGAGTTTGGGTGCCACGTTGCCCAGCGTGGAGCGGTCTTAAAAAATTCTTTTAAAAATTTATCAGTACAATGTTTATTTTATGCTCTTTTAAATACCTGTGCTGTGTTATCCCCTTTTAATTCATGATAATGGTAGTTTTCCCCTCTTTTTTTTCTTGATCAGTCTTGGTAGGGGTGTATTAATTTCATTGGTGCTTTTTAAAGAGTCAAGCTTTGGGTTTGTTGATTTTTCTCCTAGGAAGTTAGTTTTCTGTTTCATTAATGTCTACTTTTCTCTTTCATTCTTCTGTATACTTTAGTTTAATATGCTGCTGTTTTTCTTAAGATACCTCTTAAACCCTTGACTTCTGGACTTTTTTTTTTTCCCTTTGATAAGGCTTTATTTTTTTTTTAGAGCAGTTTTAGGTTCACAGCAAATATAAGAGAAAGATAGCGATTTCCCATGTATCCCCTGTAGTCCTTCTTTAAAAAAAAAAATTTAAAGGTAGAAATTTACCCTAACCACAGCTTTAGTTGCAGACCTCCAATTTTAATATTAGCAGATTTTTATTTTCTTTTATATCAAGATACTTTTTAATTTTATTATAATTTTTTTGAACCAGATGTTAGGGAAGTGTATTACTGAATTTCCAAATGTTTAGTGACTTTCTGGTTATATTTAGGTAATGGATTTTTTTAATTAAATACATTTAGTTCAAAATATATTCTGTATAATTTCTGGCTTGAAGTTTGTTGATATTTGCTTTATAGCATAGTATATTATTTAGTTGAAAAGGATGTATTGTACAGTTATTGGCTGCAGTATTGTATCTCAGTCAGGTCAAGTTTGTTCATGTTTCACATCTTCTATATTTTTATTTTTATCTGCTTATTCTATCAGCAGATAAATAAGTTGGTTAAAATCCCCCACTATGGTTATGGATTTGTCTGTTTCTCCTGGGTTCTGTCAGATTTTACTTTATATATTTTGGAGCTATGTTATTAGGTGTATATAAATTTAGGTTTATTTTTTTTAACGTATCTTATAGATAAATTGACCAATTATTCTTCTGAAATGTTTTCCTTCATTTCTAGGAATGCATCCTAACTTAAACGTTTCTGTTTAGTGTGGTATAGATAGATACTCCAGCTTTCTTTAGGTTAGTGTTTTCATGGTATACCATTTTCCAACCTTTTCATTCCACCTTTATTTTTAAGGTGTGCCTTTTAAAAGTAGCATATAATTGGTCTCCATCCTTGAATTTCAAAATAAGCTCTAACAGTAAGAAAAGGTAGAAAGGAAGCTATTGACAAGGGAGATATGCTGAAGGTAAAAAAAAAAAAAAAAGAAAAAAGAAAAAGGGAAGAAGTGCACTGTGTTTTCCTAATGCTTTCTATTGTGTTGGTTAATTGTAAGCCTAACACCACCCGTTCACTTTTCAGTGGCGTTAGCTCTGACTCAGGATTAAGAGCTGGTGTGGATACAAAAACATCCAAGACCAACAGATGGAGGGTGAAAGGAGTGATTAGTGTATCTCAAGTAAAGGAAAGTTTAGAAAAGTTTAATCTTAAAGAGAGATTGTATAGATGTCTTCATACAAATAAGACACACCAGCGTTCCATAAAGTTCTGATTTAATGGAGCTGATTGAGTTGGGTCAAGTCAAAAGAGACAAGTGACAAAGGAGGGCTCTGGGAACCAGAACTGATTTCTGAACTCCCCAAGACAGGCAAGGTGCCTATATAAGCATGTCCCTTACACCTGCAGACTTAATATGAACCATAGGTTGGTGTTAAGGGTTAGGAGCTTATATTTAAGAGCCTTCTATATTTTTCCCTTTGCTTTTATATATCCAGTAATTGAAGAGTAACGAGGAGGTGATGGGAATTACATTTTAGTTCTTAATACTTTGAGTTTGTATAGACTGTTCAAAATTTTACTGCTTCCACAAGAATCTTGTATTAGCCAGCAGCACAATCTATGTGATAGTCATTTCATTGAAAGCTTATTTTTTTTATCTCATATGTTTCCAGAATAAATAGGTAGAAGAATCTCTCCTACACCCACATCAGTAAACAGCTTACTGATTAAAAACTAGGCATCGTTTTTTTCTTCTCTCTAAATCAGAAGAAAATCTTGCCGTGTTTTCTTGCCAAGAAGTGAATCTTGCTTTGTTTATTGCACGTAAGTCCTATCTTCTGCAAAATCAGTAATCGTTTAAGGCAATCTGGACGATTTGTACTTATCAGAACTTGGAACAGAATTTATAAGAGTCTGACTGACAGCAGAATTCAAAGCTTTGAAATTCCTTTGAGGTGTTAGCAATCTTAATGATCCTGATTTTATTTTTTAATACTGTAAACACATAATAAAAGTACTGTCTACTGACTAAGTGGCCCTCTGATTAAATACATATTTCACTTTGTGCCTAATAGAAGTCTGAGAGCAAGCAAGAGTTCAAATAGGAATGGGGTGAGCCAGAAGTATGGATGACATATTTATTTGCATAAAATAAGAAGAATACATTTTTACTGCTGTTTATAGGAAACATGTTCCTTGGCACAAGCTTCACAAAGACTAGCAGGAACAGACTCCCATGGAATTAAGTTTAAAGTAAATTGTGGGTAGATACCTAGGAATTCCTACAGGGCTGGAAGCAGTTGGGTCGTTAAATGCTAAACAGACAAACCAGCCTTTTTTTTTTTATTACTTGTCCTTGTGAAAAAAATACTTTAAAATCTCTAAGGTTAGGGATACAATATTAATTCTAGTGGAAGACACGTCCTGGGGAAACTGTTTTCACCACCATCCAAATACAAATACGAAGCATGTAGAATAGTCTCATTTTGTGTTTTTGGGTTTTGTGTATTTATTTCAGTTAAATTTGGCTCTTCCCCTACTTCCCCCAAATCCATTTGCTTTCTGGGCTTACACCTCATCTTATGAAACTTTTTTTTTCCTTATTCAAACAGTATTTCTTAAATCAACATGTGTTTGTGTGTTCTATTAGCAAGCATTTTTAGGACCTTTTTAATGATCAGCTCTGCTCTGTGAGATGAGCAGGCTGCTCTTCCCTAGGAGCTGGGAATCTAGGACTGAGCATCTCATGGGGAAGACCAGATACAACCACAAGAAACCCAGCAAAACCTGGAAAATGCAAAAGAAAGGGAAAACATAAAACAGGAGTGTATTTAGGTATTTTAAAGTATGAATCTTTATATGGAGTGCAATATCGTGCAGAGATTATAAGATTAGAAGATTGTAATTATATAATTATAATTAATTTACTATTAATTATTATTAACTTTGGACAAATCCCTAAACCTCTCTGAGCATCAGTGAGCATCAGCTTCCTTCTTTGTGGGTGGAGGTGATAATCTCTCCCGCTCCGATTGAATGTGTGGATGAAATGACATAAAGCATGTGAACTACCGAAGAGCTTGGACACATGGCAAGCCTCGTGGAATGTTATCCATTGTTGGTGTTGGTGGGTGGGGGGGGGTAGGGCAATTGTACCTTTCCTTGTTTTGTTTTTGTTTTTAAAGACTTATTTATTTGACAGAGAGAGACACAGCGAGAGAGGGAACACAAGCAGGGGGAGTGGGAGAAGGAGAAGCAGGCTTCCTGCTGAGCAGGGAGCCCGATGCGGGGCTCGATCCCGAGACCCTGGGATCATGACCTGAGCCGAAGGCAGATGCTTAACAACTGAGCCACCCAGGCGCCCCTGTTTTGTTTTTTTAATAAAAATTTTATTTACTTATTTGACAGAGAGAGACACAGCGAGAGGGGGAACATAGGCAGGGGGAGTGGGAGAGGGAGAAGCAGGTTTCCTGCTGAGCAGGGAGCCTGATGCGGGGCTCATCCCAGGCCCCTGGGACAGTGAACTGAGCCGAAGGCAGACGCCTAAGGACAGAGGCACCCAGGCGCCCCCTTTCTTTGGTTGTTAAGGAGATATGGAGATTTTCTTCAGTGTTATGAGGAGATTTGCCATTGGCGCTAGCAATGAAGCAATGTCGTTTTTCTCAAGATTTGTAACTGGGCAGTTTTTCAAACAAAGCAGTTAAACTTTTTCATAAGAATTGTTTTTTCCTTTATTGCTTTTGTAAACCGCATTAACAGTTTATTTATATGCCCATGTGGTTTAATCAGAAAGAACAGCGGCTCATAGGACACTTCCTTTCTGAGGAAGAGAGGCTCCTTAGGCATCTATTCCACAGGGGATGGGGACAGGGCATCCTGGCATCCGAACCAGTGTGGTTGTTTACCAAGAAGGCCAACCTGCAGTGGACACCGCTAAATTTTCTGGGATTCACTAGTGCACAAAATCTTGCTTTTGTATTTCTCTTGATACCGACACCAGTTCATGATGCCTGAAATAGAAGATGCCAAGTTGGTCTCTTCCTTTGGCCATATTGAATAATCTGGCGTTTGGTTTGGTTTGGTTGATTGGGAGGTTCTCCACCTTTTTCCTTACTCTCCCAGACATGCTGAGCAGTTTCAGGGTGGGAAGTCTTCACAAAGAAGTGAGGCTTGAAGCAGAAAAAGAATATGGAATAAGACAAGAAAAATCTCAAAAAATGTTGAGCTGCCTCCATTATCCTGAGGTTCTCTTTGGGAGGCCTACACGTGGGGTGAAAACAGAGAGGACCGAAAATGTAATACATATGAGGTTTATTGGTCATCTTATTTCAAACGTGCATATTCACACAAAATAGACCTCAGACATGATAGCCAAAGAAAAGCCCCAGTCACGTTGGTATGTGTGCCATCATTACCACGTGCAGGGGGCAATAACTTCTGCTTTGATGAGTCCCTGGGTAGTACTAAGTTGCTCCAGTGGTTAGAGTGAGCCATGTCTTAGGATCCAACTTCCATGGTATGTTTAAGATTCTTTGGGCCCATAGGGGCGCTTGGGTGGCTGAGTTGTTAAGCATCTGCCTTCGGCTCAGGTCATGGTCCCAGGGTCCTGGGATCGAGCCCCGCATCAGGCTCCCTGCTCCTCGGGAAGCCTGCTTCTCCCTCTCCCACTCCCCCTGCTTGTGTTCCCTCTCTTGCTGTGTCTCTCTCTGTCAAATAAATAAAATCTTTAAAAAAAAAAAAAAAAGATTCTTTGGGCCCATAAATCTGTTAATGCAGCATCCCTCCTCTTCTGGTCCTGGCTTCCAGAGCACATGAAAGGGTAATAATAATAGTTCTTAGGATGTTAAGCTTGGACTGCTAGGCACTTTATATACATTATCTCATTTAATTCCCACTACCTCCCCTCAGCCTTTTATGTTGGTGGGATATCCCAGTGAAGATGAAATGGTGAAATGGGTTACTTCTCCTGTTCCTATTCAAGAGGGTTGTACTAGACCCTGTCAGATAGCACAGTGCCAGGCTAATGCAGTTCCCTTCCAGGCCTTGGCTGACCTTCTCTGTAAGCTGCAGAATTACTCTGAATTACAAAAAGTCACATGTCCTCTCAAGTGAACGACGTACAAGAATTGTTTGTATTTGTTCCTGTGGGTTCATAGATTTCGGATCGAATTCCTAACTGGTATGTTCCAGTTGGGATGCAAGCCTATCCAAATAACGATTACCCTTAGATCTTGGGCATCAAGGATTGGCTCAGGTGCTTCTGGGTTAATGTGTTTCTTGCTGTGCATAGTACATTGTCTCTTTGTGCCTTAGCATGATCAGAGGTACAGAAGCACTGGCTGAGGGCATGGGTCATCATATAGGCTTGGAATCCAGTCAGATGGGAGAAAATGAGTGTGTACCTCCTTGGAATTCCTGAGAATATGGAAAGAAGAAATGAGATTCCTTCAAGGAAGGGATAGGGGTTTGTTTTCCACCAGAATCTTGTTTCCCCCTTCAGAATATTACCTTTTTTGCTTGGATACCATTTTTGTCCCTTGCCAACTTCCATAAAGAGTTTGCCTGCAGGGGGTACCTGGTAAACCATGAGACTCTTGATCTTAGGGTTGTGATTTCGAGCCCCACGTTGGACATAGAGATTACTTAAAAAACGTTTGCTGGCAATAAAAGATTAATATATGTCTATACATAAATATGTATAAATGTAAACCTGTACATTATGTTTTTACAGTATAGTATAACAACTAATTCACTGTGAGGCTGGCTATAGCAAGACCCACAAATAGAAATAAACTCTTAAAGAAACCCTCTTGGAATTGCTTCAGAATCTGGGGGCATCAAATCTGAAAGACCTAACCTAACTTGGGAATTTCTGAGAGTAGCAGTTAGTGGTCTTCAATGGCTACCCAAGAAAAGAGAGCATTGGTACAGCCCCAGTGGAGCCCTGTGTTTTGAGCTTACCTCTGCTGCCCAGGTAATCTGTTGGGCTGGGTTAGCCATAAAAGGACCCCACCCTAGGGAGAGCCAGGTAATTGGAACAGGTGAATAATTGTTCAATCAAATGATGTTAGTCTGCTGAAAAAAATTGTCAATTTTTTTTTAGATTTTTATTTATTTGAGAGAGACAGAGAGTGTGAGCACAAGCAGGGGGAGGGGCAGAGGGAGAGGGAAAAGCAGACTCCCCCCGCTGGGCAAGAAGCCCAGCTCGGGACTTGATCCCAGGACCCTGGGACCAAGACCTCAGCTGAGGGCAGATGCTTAACTCACTGAGCCACCCAGGCATCCGAAAAATTGTAAATTTATATGTTTTTATGATTAACAACATCTCAGGTTTTTTTTCCTGACAACTAATAGTGGCAAGCCTAGTGATTACTTAAGACCAGACATAGAAGGAGCTAGAAGGACCCCTCTTCATGAGTGTGAAGGAAGAAGCTTGGCTTCCTAGTTGGTGTAGGAGGGTGGGTTACATCAGTTAATACAGTAGCTGTCAGAAATTAGTCAGGTGTAGGTATGAAAGCAGAGAGGCCCAGACAGCCCTGTTTCCTCCACTTATGATTGGACTTGTTCCTTCAGAATTCCATGCCTCTTCACTTTGGGTTTTGTATGGATACCACATTGGGGACTGGCAGAAACCATAAAAGCACATGAGTCTACATCAAAATAATGCAGTTTGACTCCCCGGGGCTCCTGTCCACACATTCATAGTTCTGGAAGTTTCCTCCTTCCGCCATGCACCGGCTGCTTGCAGGATTCCCTGCCCAGGCACTGTTCCTGGCTTTCTCCATAACACAGCAACATCCCGGGAGAACTTGGGACCACCACTTAACGTCCTAGCTTTCACATCCCTTATCTGCAAATGGAAATGACAACTCCTACTTTTCTCATTCAGAAGCTGGTTGTGAGGATGTTCTGAGAAAACTGATTTGAAATAACTGGGAGATGATAACCTATATCTCTGTCAGGCATTACCCTGCTAATCCTTTCCTTGGAGATGCGTCCTGGGGCCTGCTGCCCTGGCTGGCGCCTTCTGAGAGGCCACAGAACAACCTAGGTTAACCTTTGCAGCCCGGCTCCCTCTTGGGCAGCGTGTCCGTCAGCCGTGATTACTACAGCAAGTTATTCATTGCCGCTCTGTTTGTTAAGCTGGCCTGTGAAATTCGGTCATAAGTAACGGAACCTTCCAAACTGTGTTCATGGATTCTTCCCTGTATTTCCACAGCCCTCTGTGGCTTGTGCACATGGCTCTGGGTTTGTATCCATCTGAGTTCACAAACTTCGGAGGCCTTGGCCCATGCCATGCAAACGTGCCCATTCCCACCACTCGACGACCCCAGTGTCCTAGCAGGCAGATGCGAAGTGTTGCTTGCATTCATATCCCCTGAAGTCGTGCACCATGATGTCCTCCTTTTCCTGACAAAGATGGATACTTCAGTTAGCATCATGCAGTGACTTGGGTTTCTTTGCTTCCTGGTCTTTTTAGCCAATATCATTTCCCAAGGTAAAATTATCTCCTGGGATCGAGGTCATGATTGAGTGTTATTAGAACCCCACTCAGCTCCTTGTGTGCAGCTCACACCTGACACGTGGCGCCTGCTCTTGTTATCATCATTAGCCTTTGAAATAAAGATTGTAAATGTTTATCCCTAATGATAGAAAATTTAATATCCAGAAGACAAAATTTACTGTTATTTTGGCAATAAAACAGTTTTTTGTCATATTTTCATTTAAAATCTTTATTTCAGAAATATGATGGCCTGGCCTATAAAAATGGGGCATCAAGGATTAGCCTTTGTTTTATTAAAGTATAGGTGACATGCAGTGTTCCCTTAGTTTCACGTGTGCACCATAGTGATGCTCCCACCCTGTACTTAGGCTGCGCTCACGTGTATGGCTCCCATCTGTCACCGTACGACACCACGACAGTACCGTTGACTCTCTTCCCTACGCTGCACCCTTTATCCCTGTGATCTATTCATTCCATAACTGGAGGCCTGTATCTCCCTCTCCCCTTCCCCCATTTTGCCTGTCTGTCGACCCCCTTCCCCTCCGGCAACCATCATCTCTCTGTATTTATGGATTTATTTCTGCTTTTTGTTTCCTTTTTAGATTCCACATATAAGTGAAATCATATAGTATTTGTTTCTGTCTGACTTTACTTCACTTAGCATAATGCCCTCTAGGTTCTTCCATTTGTCACAAACGGCACGACCTCATTTTTTTTATTCATTCATCTATTGAGGGACACTTGGGCTGCTTCCGTATCTTGGCTATTGGAAATAATGCTGTGGTAAATATAGGGGAGCATGTTTCTTTTCAAATTAGTGTTTTCCTTTTCTTTGGGTAAATACCCAGTTAGTAGAGTTGCTGGATCGCATGATATTTCTATTTTTAATTTTTGGGGGGAACCTGCATTCTGTTTTCCACGGTGGCTGCACCAATTTACATTCCCACCAATGGTGCGTGAGAGTTCTCTTTTCTCCACATCCTCACCAACACTTGTAATTTCTTGTGTTTTTGATACTAACCATTCTGAGTGGTAGAAGATGATGTCTCATTGTGGATTTTGATTTGCATTTCCTTCATGATTAGTAATGTCAAGCACTTTTTCATGTGTCTGTTGGCCCAGATGATAAAACTTAAAAAAATTTTTTTAAGACCTTGTGTTTCCTTATTATCAAAATTCTTCATCAGATTTCTAAGAAATATCAAAAATGGGTTGCGTTGTATTTTATTAGGCATGCTGATGAACTCTGAAATTCCTTAAGTAAGATCTTTAGAAGAAAAATTAAGGACAAATTAGGGGGCTCAATTAAGTCAAGAATGTATTCCTGAACAAGAAAAAGTTGCATTATATTGAGGACCAGCTTAAATATGTCATGATGGCAAATGATGTACGCTCCCTGTCTCAGTGACTTAATGCTCTGCAGTCTTGATCAAGTTGCTTTTCCTCTCCCTGTGCTTCAGTCTCCATCTGTAAAATGATAGTACTAGTATTCTGTAGGGCGATTCTGAGGATTAAATAGTTAACACATGTGAAATATATAATGGGTAGTCCTGTACGCAGTGAGCACTCAGTAAATGTTAATTGTGGATAGAAAGCCAAGAAAGAGGAATCCCCACTTCCAAAGATAAACACTTAAGTTTTTCCACTGAATTTGTAATTAACCACTTCTTTATCCCTACATGTATAGTTGAGTCTTATGGATGATTCCTCATCTGTGATTCCCACTTGCTGATTTCCCTGATAATATCTACCAACTTGTGATAGTTTGGGATTCAAGTCCTGCTCTCTCTGGGTCTCAAACTTTCTCATTTGTTAAATAGGGAAGATTGTAATGCCACTCCTCTAGGGCTACTGAGCATAGTAAAAGAACTCATATCTAGAAAGTTTTTACTGTGTTTGGCATGTTGCAAGTATGCAATAACTATCATCCGGAGCACCTATCATATTCTGTTATTTCTTTGATGGGAAAGCGTTCCCTATCATTCCAACAAGTCTTTGGAAGAAAGGAGTT
Source organism: Eumetopias jubatus (assembly GCF_037043125.1). Classification (NCBI taxonomy): domain Eukaryota; kingdom Metazoa; phylum Chordata; class Mammalia; order Carnivora; family Otariidae; genus Eumetopias; species Eumetopias jubatus. The sequence goes on along the minus strand of NW_028274809.1, from coordinate 179,313,501 downwards.
GAATCCGAACAAAACAAGCCATTACAGTCTATGTTTGAAGAGAATTCTTCCTAAGAAGGTCTCTGAATCTATTTTCCCTATTTCAGACTTTTCTACAAGTTCTTGGTGTGGTGGGCGTGGCAGTGGCGGTGATCCCGTGGATCGCGATACCTCTGATTCCCCTGGGCATCCTTTTCTTTGTTCTTCGGCGATATTTCTTAGAAACATCGAGAGATGTCAAACGCCTGGAATCTACAAGTGAGTACAGAGGATCTCAGGTTGGGATGGCGATGCGGGCTCACTTCCATTCATGCTGTAATTAAGGAGGCCCCTGAAACTGTGCAGACTCTATCTTCCAGATATTTTTTTCTCCAGGTTAACATTAAATCATCGAATACTGTGTACACCGTGAGTCAGTGTGGCACTTGGGACAAATGGTGCTGGTGGCCTGCCAGGGGCAGCTTTGCCAGGGACACCAGGAAGGGACAGGGATGTCTGTGCATTAAAGCTCCACTGGAATGTGAGCACCATGAAACTAGGGGCCATTTCTGTCTCGGTCATGATGTACTTCCTAACTTAGAGCAGGTATTCAACGTTTTTAAAGAAATATTTCATGTTGGAACTACTACAAAGTGCAAATATGGAATTTTTCTTCCCCTGAAGGGTCTAGAAATGACAAAGAAAGGGAAAGATTAGGGAAAGGAGAAGAAGGTGTCATATGTCAGAAGTGATACATTTGAAAAATACATTACTACCACACACTCAAAAAATGGCAAAAAAAAGTTGCAGTTGTTAAATGTTCTGAAAAGATAAGCGCTGTTCTTTTCAGTCTTACTCTTTATTATCACTAGTATTTCCTGTCATGCCACACTGTTTGAAGTTTTCCACCCCCCTTAGGCTGTTCCTATAAATGGATCCTGAATATAATTCCCTTGGGAGGACACAGGAAAGGGTTCTGTTCAGTATACATTTAGTCTGTTCTCTATACAACTTCTTAGTTTTGGAATAATGGGAAAACACGGTTAATCACAGAGGATGAAGTCATTCAGAGCTTATCTCAATGCACAAACACATTTCATTATTACTAAAACAAATCATAAGGAGTGTTGATTGTTGTATTTTTAAAAAGAAAGGGGGGGGCGCCTGGGTGGCTCAGTCGTTAAGCGTCTGCCTTTGGCTCAGGTCATGATCCCAGGGTCCTGGGATCGAGCCCCGCATTGGGCTCCCTGCTCAGTGGGAAGACCGCTTCTCCCTCTCCCACTCCCCCTGCTTGTGTTCCCTCTCTCGCTGTCTCTCTCTCTCTGTCAAATAAATTAAATCTTTAAAGAAAAAGGGGGGCGGTGTAAAGACCTAAACATAAAGAAGGAAGATGTTTGTATCAGAAACCTCAACTATGGATAGTTACTGCAAATTAATACCAACTTAGCTTTCTGGAAGCCAAGCTAAAAAGAGAAACATTGGGTCTCATGGTTCTCCAATCTACCAAGTGGAGAAATACAAGTTCATCAGGATCCGGGAGTTTTTTTTGTTATGATGTATGCGTGTTTCTTTTTTAATAAGTTTTGTTTTGTTTTAGAGCATGGGCAGGGGAGGGGCAGAGAGAGAGAGAGAGAGAGAATCCCAAACAGGCTCCACACTGAGCACAGAGCCTGACTCGGGGCTCGATCTCATGACCCTGAGACCATGACCTGAGCTGAAATCAAGAGTTGGATGCTTAATCGACTGAGCTCCCCAGGCCCCCTGGTTAATAAATATTTTTGAGAGGGATTTATCATAAGCGTTTGCATAAAGGATAATGGGCATTGATTTCATAAAAGCTATAGAAAATTTTTCAGTCCTCTGAGAACCAGCTAAACTACCATGAAGTGTGGTTTTGTGAGGTGTTTCCTTGGGGTGGCGAAGCAATGTTGTCCAGATGTGTGGACCATCGGGCTGATGTGATGTTACCATGGTGGGACGTGGAGAAGGTTGAAGAATAAATGATGAGCTCCAGCCAGTCTTTTGTGTAAACAACAAGGCTTCAGACATTTAGGATTGGAGACCACTCATGAAATGGAGTCTGTTGTCATCAATCTTGTTCTATAGGAGGTCTCAGGTTTATTCAAATGGGGTCTCTGGAATAAGAGAGAAGGGGCTCTCCTGAGTCTTTTTCAAGAAACAGCGTAGGGTTATCGTAGGGTTTGATCTGGAGATTGTGAGAACGTTAGCGTGGCCCCTGTAGGGTATTTGGAAATAATGTGGAATATTCCTGCACCCCAGTAGGCTACAGTAATACATTAAGTACAGATATTTCTACCTCCACGCACCCAGATAACCAAATGTTGGCAGCCAGTTGATTAGAACTGTTTGTCGTCATCTATCTGGGTCGGGGGTCTGTGCCATAAATAACAATTCTTTTGTTTTTCTCTAAGCAGTAAGTGAGAGTATTTCTTGCGGCCACTGCAAGTAAGGAGCATCAAAGGAGGATACCTGATTGCTGTGGCTACCAGGCATAAATCTGCTTCCTCCTCATGCTTTGAAAGGACTATTGAAGTCCCGAGGATGATTTTCAGATCGTACTGCCTAGCTGCCTCTGAAACCTCAGGCCACCATTTAAGCCATTTTAATGACTTATGCAGATGTGATCATAATGGTTTCCCATTTTCGCTAAAGTGAGCATGGTAGCACTGTTCAATCATAAAGAAGTGCATAAAACCAGAATCTGCTTGGTTGCATTTTTCTAGCCAGCTCTCATCGTTTGGCAATGCCTGAGTTATGAAGCTACATCCTTATTCCGTGTGTAAGGGTACTGTGATCAACTAGCAACGTCTGCCATGGGCATCGCTGGGGAGGGCTAACCGTGTGTCCCGTGTTTCAGACCATAGACACTCATGTCTGCTGCTGTTAGTTCGCGTGCTGGATTTCCAGGCATTTAATAAGATATACAGTAATGGATAGGGCTACTGGAGATGCACTAAGGATGATTTTTGGGGTTTTCTAAACGTAAGCTACAAAGTCTGGAGAAAAATACATTTAGTTGCATGTTGGCATCTTGATTTAACCTGATTATTTTCCCTCTGAGACACTGTGGCAGTGATTAAAAAGCATAGCATTGGGAATAAGAGCTGGGTCTGACCCGCAGCTCTACCACTTAGTTAATTTACTACTTGGCCAGTGTTCTTAATCCCTCTGCCTACTTTGCCCTCTGTCAAATATGGAATAGCACCTGCCCTCTGGGGCTCTCATGAGGATTGTTTGCACTGATGGTTGTAAAGTGCTTCCTGGCCACGTGGAAAGGTGCTAGAACCTTGAACATGAGGGAATTAAGAACATGACAACCAGCAGGCCTCACCTAACGTAAATGATAACCTACAGCAGGGCTGTTGGCCGGGTCCTTGAGGCAGTTCCCTGCCGTCTCCCTCCTGAGGAGGGTTTGCAATCCTTGTAGGGTATGTCCCAAAGAGTCCTCAGGGTCGTGGGACACGTAGTTGTCAGTCTCGTGAAAGGTAGGGTTGCATTTGTCAAACTGCTGGCTAACACCATGGGTTCTCTAGAGGTCTACTGCAGGATAGCCATCTCAGTCATTTGTGGGGAGAAAGGCATTATATTGGGCAAGAGAATATACCAGAGCCTTCACTTTCCATTTCCCTCCATGGGGCCAGTTAATTTTCATTGCAGACCCTCCAGTTCATCATCCTGGCATCCTGCTGAATCCTAAGTATGTGAAAGAACAGGATAGCTTTTCCCTGGTACAGAACCCTGCTATACCACTTGTAACTCTTGGGTCTGAGGTAAACTTGGTGATGTGGTCTCTGGGTTCCCTGGTGTTCAAGGCCGGGACAGCCCCTGATTTCTGAAGTCGACCCTGCCCTGAAACCTTGCCAGAGAAGATCAATCACAACCTTGATCTGCTGATGAGGGAAGCCAGTGAGGATGGCCACACGGAAGCATTTCATTCAAGGTCTCTCCCTGAGTGAATGGCCATATCTCCTTCCTTCTCAGAAATGTTGTCTGTGATAAAACCGTTTATGTCCCAACATTTGCTCAAGAAATGAAGACATGGTTCTAGTGAGTTCTCTGTGCTTTCTGGAGCTGGACTTTTGGTACTTTCTTGATAGAGTCATGGGCCTGGAAATCTCCTGAGTCATCTTGCTAAGAACCCTGTTTCCACATTGACTATGTTTTGGGCATTTGCTAGGGAGTGCAAAAAAAAGGCCTGTTCAAAACCTTCAGCCTTATTTATTTAGAGCATGGCCTTGGTCCCTTATGTTCATATTACTGTCTTAAAAGTACAGATTTAATGGAAGCTAAAATGCACAAAGGCTAAAGGTTCCTCAGTATAACGAAGAGAGAGGGTGGTGTGGATCCTAGATCAGAAACCTACAACTGGACGGTCCAAACCACCACTGAGTTCACTTGAGGCTCTTTGCCTAAAGTAGATACAAGGGGAAATGTTAGCTCATGCCTCAGTTCAGAGAAGGTTTTTTCCTTAAAGCAGTATCCCAGGTGAGGGCCCTTAATGGTTAATATCCCAGTTAGATATCCCAGTCAGGAAAGAGGCCCACAGCCCAGTGCGTCCCATCTTCTCTAAACCCCAGTGTCTCACATGGAGAAGTCTGCTCCTTCCTTGCTTGAGGAGCCGTGGTCACTAAGCTGTAAGAGGAGGTCCTGTGTCTGTACGTTTGTACCCAGCATCTGCCCCTCCCCCAATACCTGCAATGCCCACATGCACAGAGGCATTGACTGAACTCACAGAGAGGCATCTGGATGCCAGGCTAAGGAGTCAGGCTCTAAAATAAGTTTGAGTTTTCCCCTAAATTGTTTCTTCCTATCATTTTATAAAACCTCTGCAACCTCTCAAGAGCTAAGTGATCTGCCCTTTCCCTGAACACCCAGGGATTTTACTAACACCTCTTCTTTAGGATGTGCACAGGTAACAAAGTAATAAGTCAGTGTTACCTGCTGATAAAGCACAAAGTATTATTCATCCCAGAGAGAGGTCCCAGGCTCTCAGCACTGCCCCTGACAATAGCTGGTCATGGCCTCATTCATGGTGCCCAGCAGCCTGCAGCCCACCTTTTCTCTGATTGGCGGGAGCCAGACCCTGGTGTCCACACACACTGTGCTCCTAGAGAAGGTAGTGGGAAAATGAATGGTCGGATGACATCAGGCCCCAAACCACCATGAAGTTATTCAGAAGAGAATGGCCACTGAGTTCGTGGTCAGGTTCTGGAAGGGTGGTCGATGTTAGTGTCACACAGCAAACCTCCAAACACCAGGTGTCCAGCAGAGCAGGCTCCCCCAGCCAAAGTCCAGGCTATTCAGAGATGCCGTGGCTGCCCAGGCCCTGTGGGCACAAGGGCAGTGCAATACCCAGGTTCTCCGGTACTCTGGAAAGAGACTGTTGGCATGGGAGCAGGCACAGGGAGATGCCCCAGGAGGCAGGGAGAGTGGCAGGCTGGCCAGACCCTTACACATCACTTACCTGTTATGGTTTCAGGGCTACACGGACTTTATCCCAGCCCTTAAGTAATAGTCACATAGCAGAGAGGGACGCACAGATAGGCAGTCATAATTCAGTGTGGTGGGTACTCTAGCAGAATTAAATTTAAGAACGTTAGTGACTCAAAAATTACTCAACAGAATTTCCCTCCCAGAGGGCTGTCGGGGAGGTGTTATGGAGGGAGGCCATGTCTGAGGAGGACCTTGACAAATGAGTTAGCAAAGAAAGAGTTTAGTTACTCAGATCTAGCAAGGATTTGAATTTGGTCCAAGATTGGTTCGGAGAGAAACTTGCATTTTCAGGTCTTTAACGTGACGCGTGATGTGACCAGGAGTTTGAGGGTTGACATGTTTGTTCGTCTCCGGGAGGGGCACCGTCCCTTCTTCCCCAAGCAGCCTGAAGTTGCCGAGCTCTGGGGGGCGGGCGGGCGTGTGGCCACAGGGCATGGGAGGCCCTTGGTTTCCCCGCACCCCGGCCTCACCCGCTTTGTGTCTGTCTCTGCTTCCCCAGCACGGAGTCCGGTGTTCTCCCACCTGTCGTCCTCTCTCCAGGGGCTCTGGACCATCCGGGCCTATCAGACTGAAGAGAGGTTCCAGGAACTGTTCGACGCTCACCAGGATTTGCATTCAGGTCTGCAAGTTGCTGGAAATGGTTTCAAAGAACGGGATAGACTCCCTCTCTTGTCCTTGGTGGTCAGTTCCTCTCTGTCTGTCTGCTGCCGGCCCCGCCTCCCTCTCTTGTCCTTAGTGGTCAGTTCCTCTCTGTCTGTCTGCTGCTGGCCCCGCCTCCCTCTCTTGTCCTTAGTGGTCAGTTCCTCTCTGTCTGTCTGCTGCTGGCCCCGCCCCACGTGCTTCCTCAGCATGTCTCCGTCCCCTCCTCTCTGCCGTGACGCCTCAGAATCTTCTGCTTGCTTCCCGTTCCCCTGAGATCCCAGTGGCTTGCATTGTCCTTCCATTACCACGCCCTGTGGCTTTCTGTCCTTTTAGGGCAGGGGTCGGTGAACTTTTCTTGTAAGGGCCCAGACAGTAAATGTTTTAGGCTTTGTGCACTTGATTGTCTATTGCAGCTCTTCAGCGTTGCTGTTGTAACAGGAACACAGGCAAAGATACTACCTCAGCACATGGCCGTGGCTGTGTTCAAATAAAACTTTATTTACAACAACAGGTGGTGGGCCATTCTTGGCCCACAGACTGTAGTTTGCCAGTTCTTATTGTCAGATCATGTAGGGTGACAGAAATTCCTGAGGAAATCAGTTTCCTGATGATCAGATTTGCTACCCGCTTGATACGTATTTTTTTTTTTAAAGATTTTATTTATTTATTTGACAGAGAGAGACACAGCGAGAGCAGGAACACAAGCAGTGGGAGTGGGAGAGGGAGAAGCAGGCTTCCCGAGGAGCAGGGAGCCCGATGCGGGGCTCGATCCCAGGACCCTGGGATCAAGACCTGAGCCGAAGGTAGACGCCTGACGACTGAGCCACCCAGGCGCCCCCCACTTGATATGTATTATTCTCTATATATCTGTGAGGTTTTTTGCGATGTAGAAGCTTCAGAGTTTCCTCTAAGTTTATAAAATCCTGGCCCATCTTTCCAATCTTTATTGTATTTTGAAGATAAGATGGCATTTTGAAAGCTGCAAGTAGGTACTTTTAGCAAAGTGATCCTTGAGCTACTGGATCCTAAGGAATAAACACTGTGCAGGGACCTCTAGTAAGTATGGAAGGTGCTGGAAACAAAGTGGGATCTGCTGTGCTTTCTGCTATCAGAACTGGGAACAGTAAACCACATGAGTGGACAAGCCTCACGTTGAGGTCTGGCACTATGAAAAATGCACTGATGAGCCCATTTTTTCATGTTTTTTATTATGATCTTATTTTTGTTTATAATCTCTGGGTTGAGTTTTTCAGTGCATACTTCCCACAAAGCCACTGTACAGATTCCTGCCTGGACCATACATCGTCTTGTGTCAGAACTTAGCTTTCTGGAACCTCCAGGTTCCTCAGGTGTGGAACTTTGCTGTCGATGTTGTGTAAAAACCTCCTGGAGCTCACCCTTGCAAAATGCTCTCTCTCTCATTCAGAGTAGTTAACATGGTTTTTCTACTTCTTCCTTTTGCTTATTATGCTTCCCCAAATCCAGAGGCATGGTTCTTGTTCCTGACAACGTCCCGATGGTTCGCCGTGCGTCTGGATGCCATCTGCGCCATCTTGGTCATTGTTGTTGCCTTTGGGTCCCTGATTCTGGCAACAAGTAAGTACAGATGTGAAGAACTATTTGTGGTATGATTACAATTTATAGCTGCGTTTACAGTTATTAAATTAAACTCTTGCCACCTTGTCAGATGTCATATACTGTTTGGTTCTATTGAATCACATGAAAGCATTTGCCGTGTGTCAGGTCAGGTGTGATTCAGCAGCGTGGTCCATGCTGAGTGGTCATTTGGATCCCGACGAGTTCCTTCTGTCTTCAGATAGGTTGAGGACCATGCAGCTGTGGCAGCTAACTTTCTGTACATTACCAGTATGGCATCTGGTTGTTGTGAGGAGAGAACCAAGTTTTCCGTTACGCATTTTGTCCATCTTAGGGCTTTAGGTTTTTACATTAGGGCTATTCGGATCTCTTGGCAGTACCTGCCTGGTACCCTGGGTTGGGAAAATACTCGGCAGGAAAGAATGCTAGCCTCCCTGCCAGGTGGGTACCAGATGAACAGGTGTGGTGTGCATGGCATGCATTCACTATCCCTAACTATTCCATAGTAACAACGCTGAATCACACTATTTAATAATGGAACAGTGTGAGTAATAGTTTAGATTTAAAAGCACTAGCTCTTAGAACCCGTTGCCTTGTTTTTAGTGGTTTCCAGCTGCGGTTGCATTGGCCGTAGTACGTGAAATTAGGTTAACGGGGCTCTTAAAACCATCAATCAGTCTGGGAGTCTGAATAATGACATTATTTCTCACCTGTGGCATACAGTCAAGTGTGTGTCAATCCTGTAGGGATTAATAAGCTCACTTAACAGTCTTTCTGAATTTATGGCGACTTTTCTATTTTATTATGGTCTCAATCATCAGATAGTAAAAGTATAACTGTTAATATCATTATATACAATGTACTTAAATATTATAAAGGAATCTTGTTGGTAACATGACAGAAGGACCTGTGCTTGGGGTTAAGAATGGAACTAATTTTATTCCCCTTCTTCTTCCTGTTTCTGCTGTAGATGCTGGGCAGGTTGGCCTGGCCTTGTCCTACGCCCTCACACTCATGGGGATGTTCCAGTGGTGTGTCAGGCAAAGCGCCGAAGTGGAGAATATGGTAATGTTTATCTGAACGTTCTGAGCCTTTTCAAGTCTCCCTGCCATTAAATGGCATAAAAGCACTTCTTATGTAAAATATTAAAACTGTTATTTTTACATTGTAGCTAACCAAGTTTTTTAGATCCTTCTTCCATCTGTTTAAGGTTAACGTAAAATAAAATATATACATCTTTTTCTCAGTCTTCTGTGTGCTATGTCAGCAGGTTTTATATTCACCACAAACTGTCTTCAAATGTAATAAATGTCTCTCTCTGTAGGAGGGAGGTTCTGAAATCCTGGAGAGGATATAAGCTAATTTCTTAGAGGCCTGTTTATTTTTGTTTCTTAATGGGTAATTCCTCATTCCTGATAAAAGAAGAATTCAGTGTTTTGAGGGTGTTTGTTTAATTAGTAGGTGTCTTTATTCTTGTATGTGTTGAGCACCTGAATTTGCTGGTGTCCCTTCTTTCTGGTTAGAATAAGCTCCTTCTCAGGATGTGCTAGTCAAAGGTGTCAGGATGGTTGTTTAGGAGGCCTTAGTCAGTATGTAAATTATCTCCTCCTTGGAATATTTGCACCTTCTCCTAAAGAGGAAAAACAACGAAAAAGAAATCTTTCCCGTGTGCTCTTCTGAGGAGAAAGGAGAGGAGAAAGTGACTCATCATTAAAATGAGATTTGATGACTTAGCCAGTTCAGCTCCCCTAAGACAGACGGCTCTTCTGTAGCCAGATTATGGATTTTTGGCCACAAGTATTCCTTTCTTTGTTAAAATCCTTGTATTTTTTGTTCAGATGTGAAAAGTGGAAAAATAAAATCTCTAACATTCTCTAAAACTCTCTACTTCTGTAACTCTTTTAGTCTTAATGTAATGCTGAAGGAAGTAGCCCTAAGGGAAAGTGTTACAAGACCATGCACAGGTTTGTAAATCATCGAAGTCTTCATCAGACTCTTCCTCCTGTCCTTCTGGAATATTGAGACCTGAGATGTTCTTAACCACCTAGTATAAAAGATCAACAGTTCATTTAGAATCTCTTAACACCTGTGAGAACCTCCATTCCTAAGCCATGTGATGTCCTTTGTCTTTCAGATGATTTCAGTGGAAAGGGTGATGGAGTATACAGACCTTGAGAAAGAAGCCCCTTGGGAATACCAGAACCGCCCTCCGCCGAGCTGGCCCCAAGAAGGCACGATTGTCTTTGATAATGTTAACTTCTCGTACAGTTTAGACGGGCCTCTGGTTTTGAAGCACCTGACAGCACTCATTAAATCAAGGGAAAAGGTTTGTTGAAGCCATCTTGCCTCTTTAAAATTTCCATGAAAGATTTAATGCTGCATCTGCTTGTTGGCTCCTTGGTGAACGTGTCAGGGGGGCTCCTGGTGCCTCTGTGGATATAAGTTAGATCTGGTGATCCTACTGGGAAGTCTTGGGAATTGACCATGGAATGGGGATGCCGGATTTCCCTTGTGTTGTGAGCTCCCTCATGGTGTTTGGTGGGCTGACCCAGGACACTCTAATTATTCATGCCTGAGACCTGGAAGTCAACCCTAGCTCCTTATCACTAACGTTTTCAATATCTAGTTCCTACCTATTCTTACTTCTTTGTATTTCTCAAATCTTGCTCTTCCGCCCCCATGGCATCCTCTATTTACAGCCCTCCGTCCCTGTCCCTTTCCGGAGACTTGCCCTCCTGTAACCCATATTCCCCTGTCCTCCCCCACCCCCCGTGGACTGCTTCTTTCTGAAACACAGATCTGATCCTGACGGGCCTCCTGATTGCTCCCAGTCTGGGTGCGCTGGGGGTGGAACCATAGCGAGGCCTCAGGTCCACTCGAGCTGGAGCTGCATGGCCAGCTCTCAGCCACCAGAGAAGAGCCTGGAATCTGTGACCCAGTCAGGGGTCAGGCGCCAGAGCCCCCAGCAGGAAGCAGAAAAGGGCCCAAAGTCGATGAAAGGAAACCCAAGGGGGCAGGGGATGATGTATGCAGGAGACCACTGAGAGGTTTGTGACCTGCCCTTGCCGGTGTCTCTGTCCGTCGGCAGTGAGACTTGGGTCCCTCAACCCATATCAGGGCAAGCTCTTTCCCCACCTACCTCTCCAGCCTTAATTCCGTAAATACTTTTTTAAATTTATTTCAGAGAGAGAGAGAGAGAAAGCATGAGCCAGGGGGTTGGGGCAGAGGGAGAGGGAGAAGCAGACTCCCCGCTGAGCCGGGAGTCTGACGTGGGGCTCGATCCCAGGGCCCCGAGATCACGACCCGAGCCGAAGGCAGATGCTTATCTGACTGAGCCACCCAGGCGCCCTCCAGCCTCAATTCCTAGCTTGCCAAACCCCCACATGGGTATTGTGTAGCTTCTTCCAAAGCCTCCTGCCCTCCCCATCCCCAGCATGTGCATTCTGCCCCTCTGCCTCCAGAGACCCTTTCTTTCTGTTATCTGGCTGGTGAAAGTCGTCTCATTTTCAGTCAACTCTGATGCATCTGCCCCTACGAGACCCTTAATTCTTCCACAGCATCTTACATATTTTTTATGACAGCATTTATAGTATGCCTATGTTTATAGCAGCATTATGAACACCAAAAATGGAAGCAGTGCAAGTTATTCATCAGTGTAGGAATAGATACACAAAGGTAGTACGTCTGTATGATGGAGTATTATCCAGCCTTAAAGAGGAAGCAACTTCTGACGTATGGAAGAACCTCGAGGACATTATGCTAAATGAAATAAGCTCAAGGACAAAACAGGACAAAGACTGTCTAATTCCACTTACATGAGATTCCTGACCTGCTCAGATCCGTAGAGACAAATAGTAGGATGGTGATGGCCAGGGGCTGGGGGAGATGTGAATGTGGAGCTAGTGTTTAACAGGCACCGAGGTTGAGTCTTGCAAGGCAAGAAGAATTCTGGAGACTGATGGCATGGCACTGTGAGTGTCCTTAACACCACTGAACTAGACACCTGAGAAATGGCTGGGTTGATAAATTTTATGTTACATGCATTTTGCCACAATTAAAAAAGAATTAAAAATGGAAATGAAAAAATAAAAGGTAGCACTGGCAGCCTGCTTTGTAATTTGGGCTCTGTATCTCACAGTACCCTGAGGCTGCTTATTTTCATCTTCGTTCCCCCAAAAATGGCATTGTGCAAGGCACATTGTGGGGCTGAGGGTCTGCCGGTGGGGACGATGAGTGAGTAATACGCAGGGGTGAAGCAAACCGGTCACAAAAACATACGTGCATCCCAGGCAGCTCCTTTAAACAGCCCATTACCTAGATGTGTTAAATACTTTAGGACCTGCTCTTTCAAGCTCTTTCTACCCCAGACGCATGTAGTGGACTGTAGCCATAATTTAATGATTATACCCTTGTGACATGAAAGAATAAATATTCAACTTAATACCCAAATGATACCCAGGGAGCAGCTTTAGTAAGTCACGAGGCAAAAGCTGACTCCTCATTATTTCCAGCCCCATTTGCAGATCCAGAGGACGGTGAGGGTGGCCACATCCAGAGAATGTTAACCGTAGCTGGTTCTGTCCCTCTGAGCACTGTCAGGGATGCTTGCTCACTTGCAAACCGTGGGTCCATCAGAACACACGTTCTAGACATGATTCTCTTAACTTGCATGCATCTTAAATTTCCCTCGAAGCCATACACCGAATTACCTAAGAAACTGTGGTAAAACTTAGAAATGTAACAGGTTTGTATTTTTCCATTTTAACCCGCCTCCCATCATAGGATTATCTGAGATTCTACAGTGTTGGGGGGATTGAATTTGGAGACAGTTATAATAAGGACAGTAACTTTTGGTTTGTGTCTTGGTCTTCGGACAGTGTCCCCTTCCACGGTGTTTATGTGATTAGCGACTGTAGCCAGGCCACGGAGTCATGAGGTGACGTCACTGCCTGGGGAGCTAGGTCCCAGGATTTGCCTCCTCTCCACCCAGCCCCAGCCCTGTTATTCGGAGACACCACCATCCCCATCCTTTCGTGTTGTATTTGATCGGGACAGACTGTTGCAGGGTCAACGAAGGGGTAATGGGCCAACGCAGCAAAGGCGGGCCTTTGTTCTCCTCCAGCATTTTCCTCTGCTGTCCGGATTCCTCGAAGTTACAGTAAACAGGAAAATGTAATAGGTACTAAGCAGGTTTCTAATTCATGGAAGAAATAACAAGTAAAAATAAAGAACCAAAATGAGGTAAATAGCACCCTAGCCTTCCTGGTTAGATTCTAAACACTGGCTGCATTTTTCATTTAGATGATTTTGTGGTTGATTTGATCATTTTAAAGAGTACTGGGCCATTTTAAAGCATTTTCCAGCTCTAGAGGTAGATTGATTTTGGTTTGTTATTTTTTTTTCTTGCTCAGAGCTATTACTTGGATAATACATTTTTACAGATGTGTACTAGACCTTGCTATAATGTGCAAAAATAATAGTTGCCCACATTTCCTCCTCTTTTACATAATATCTTCTCAGAAACCCCTCACCTCCCTCCAGTTTATCTCACTTCCCCTGCTGACTTTCTCATTCCTTGCTGCCCAGACCATGGTAGCTGCATCACCTGGGAGCTTCTTAGAAATGCTGACTCTCAAGCCCACCCAGACCTCTTGTCTCCGAATTCCCTTTGAACGAGCCCCCTGCCCTGCTAAAAAGTCTTCTCTCCCATAGGCAGTTTTGGAGGACCGTAACTCCTGATTTCTAGGAAATGTCCTTTGACCATTTGAAATTGGGCTCATGAATTATCCCAACCCCTGTGACTGATCATGACACTCTAGAAAGTTCTATGTCCCCACCCTATAGATTTATTTACCTTTATATTCTGCAAGTTATGAAACTTGCATTACAATTTAATTCTGTATGACTCTACGTTTATGCATCCCTTTGTCTTTTTGGTGGAGTCTGCATCACAGACAGCATTCCTCCTGCTCTACGGCCTTCCCCCCCCCCCACCCCCGCCCTCCTACAGGGTCCCTCGGTATTGTAATCAGGCTGGGCCCCGCTTGGGCCTGGAGTCACAGACCGCCAAGTACAGCAATATATCTGAGGCCCTTTCACCACCTGTTGGGATGAAAAACTCATCTCACGGCCCCACGTAGGGCAGTAGGTCTGTGTGGCCTGTTTCCCAGGCACCCTGTGCCTCTCTCCTCGCTCCAGCTGTAGGTGCCCACCTGACTACGGGTGTCCTTTCTGCTCAGACATGTCAGGTCTTTTGTCCCACCCTCCACATTATACCCCCCCATATCCGCATCACGCTTTAAATGTCAGGCAATAAGATCAGTAGGGGAGGCCAGTTCCTCGATTGCAACCACAACTGTGCTGTCCCCACTTTCTTGTAGCCAGGCAGAGGGATGTAATGAGTTGCCAGGCCATCCACGTATCAGGAGGCCATCAGCAGAATGGGCAAGCGTTGGGCAGACATGACTTTGAGTCACATTCTGCCCCTTCCTGGCTCTGTTATTTCAGGCAAGCTAATTAGTCTTACTAAGCCTCCCTCTGATCTCTTGCAAAATGAAAGTAATAGGTCATCTAGGGTTGCACACCTCAACAGGATGAGAGCCCCCCCCAGCTCCAAGACTGGGGCCAAACAGGTGTTCGGACAATCGTAGCTGTCGCTGCCTTGGGGTATAACGTGGCCATAACCACGTCCAGTGCGGATGTTGTCGTCTGCCATTTGCATTAATCTATATGGTGATAGGATCCATGGGCCATGTCTGCCTTCTCTGCCCAGCCTATCCTATACCTCAACAGTGTGGCAATAGATTTTCTATAAATTTGTCCATCCTGACTTAAACGCCTCAGTTCTGTACAGAATGCCTGTTTGGCACAGGACACCACATGTAATAAAAAGAATGCAGGGCACCTGGGTGGCTCAGTTGGTTGGGCGACTGCCTTCGGCTCAGGTCATGATCCTGGAGTCCCGGGATTGAGTCCCACATCGGGCTCCCTGCTCAGCAGGGAGTCTGCTTCTCCCTCTGACCCTCTTCCCTCTCATGCTATCTCTCATTCTCTCTCTCTCAAATAAATAAAATCTTTAAAAAAAAAAAAATGCAAAGGTGAACCCATGACAGATCCTGCCATCCAGGAGAACAAGGAAGGTCGTATAAAATTGGCTACGAAATAAGGCAGTCACGATTTTTATCAAAGTTTAGAAAAAGATCATCTGTGGTGTGAGAGAAGCCCGTAAGTGGGGACAGGAAGAGCATTTGCAAGGAATTAGGCATTTGAGATGGACGTGGTGACATGTGGGCAGGATCTCCGCAGGTAGAAATGCATGGGAAGAACATTCAGGGTGGTGGGACCAGCATCAGCAAAGGCACGATGCCTTGATCCCGCAAATGAAGGATCAAGCCCCTGCAGAGCATTTGGGGAAGTGAATGACCAGGTACGTGGCACACCCTTGCGCATGTAATTCTCGCAACTTCTTAGTAATCCCAAGGGAGCTGATTCCCGGCGATTTAAGGATGGAGAGTCAGTTGGGATGCTTTCATAGAAGGGACTTCCTGAGACAGTGTAATAGGCACAGAGCTGTCCTGCAGAAACTCGGTCCGAGGAGTGAGCGCACGTGACCGTGGTGGGAAGAGGCGGGTAATAGGAAGCCAGTAGCTATTGTGCACTCCTAGCAAGATGTAATGGGGAAAGTGAGTCTACTTTTTGGAATCAAACTGATGTCAATTAAAACAAAATTATAGGGGTGTCTGGGTGGCTCAATCTGTTAAGTGTCCAGCTTTTGGTTTCAGCTCAGGTCATGATCCTCGGGGTCCTGAGATTGAGGCTCCATTGCTGGGCACGGAGCCTGCTTAAGATTCTCTCTCTCTCTGCCCCTCCCCCACTGCTCACGTATACACTCACTCCCTTTCTAAAAATAAATAAAAATAAAAATAATGTTATAACACCCAGGCTTGTGAACATACAGGGAAACGGGAGTCAAAATTGATACAAAAGAGTAGCTTGGCATTACCTAACAGCCTCCTTTGAAAATGTTTATACCTGTTTTTCAGTAATTCCACATCTAAGAATTTTTCTTAAGGAAGTAATTAGAGTTGTTTGTGAAGATTTAGCTTCAAGGATATTCAACACAGTTATTTATAACAAAATATTGGACATAGCCTAAATATCCACAAATGGGGGGGCCTGTTAAATCAGTGATCGCATATAGTCTAATATTATGTGGCCATTAAAATATTCTCCTGAAATATTAAGTGAAAACAGTTTACTACAATAGGTTCATATTACTCTCATTTTGTTTAAATCTATGAGCTTGTATCTTTCTAGACATAGGTCTAGAAAGAAAATATACCAATCTGAAGAATGGTTTTATTTTTATTATTTTTTAAATATTTTATTTATTTGACAGAGCATAAGCAGGCAGAGTGGGAGAGGGAGAAGCAGGCTCCCTGCTGAGCAAGGAGCCCCAGGCAGGACTCGATCCCAGGACCCTGGGATCATGGCCTGAGCTGAAGGCAGACGCTTAATGGACTGAGCTACACAGGCGTCCCTGAAGAATGGTTTTAAATCAAAGTGCTGGGGTTATGGCTAGTATTTATTGACTTTTTACATTCATTTGCACTGACTATGATTAAGAAGCATTGATTTTGTATTTTTTTTTTTTAAGATTTTATTTATTTATTTGACAGAGAGAGAGACACACAGCGAGAGAGGGAACACAAGCAGGGGGAGTGGGAGAGGGAGAAGCAGGCTTCCCGCGGAGCAGGGAGCCCGATGCAGGGCTCGATCCCAGGATCCTGAGGTCATGACCCGAGCCGAAGGCAGACGCTTAACCATCTGAGCCACCCAGGTGCCCCTGATTTTGTATTTTAAAAGGTCATGCACCCTTGCACTCAGGTGAGGGACTGAGTCAGGAAAGCTTGTGGAGGTAGAATCTTTAGGGCCTGGTGCCATGCTGGACAGAGAGGAAGCTGCAAGTAAGGTTAACGTGTTGAGCCCATGAGCCTAGGAAAGAAGTTATGAGATTAAGATGGGGAAGTTGGAAAAGGCAGCTTGTAAGTTAATCACATTGAGTTTGATCTATAAAGAGAGATCCGTATATAAATGTCTCACATGCTGGTGTGGTTGTCAGAAACCAACCTCAGCCTCATTGGGAAAGCATAAAGGGTTAATTGTAAATCAGCTTAAATAAGAATATCTTGAAGTATCTGTTTGGTTTTGAGTATGTAAACTTACTGATATTGGCGATATTCTCCATGGGAAATTGGTAAAGCCCATTGGTGAACTGTGAAAGACAAGGGCTACAGTTTGGATGACTGGACAGTAGAAAGAAAGAGCTAGAACCCGTTTTTTGTTGTTGTTGTTGTTGTTGTTTTTTAAATTGCCTTTTTATGTTTATTCTTAGTTGATTTTGGAGATCACAGTCCTGTGGTTGTGGGAAGCCCTCCGTGCCCCCTGCCATATCCTGGCCCTTTACCAAAAGTCTGCAATGTTCTAGTTTGCACAGATGGATCGGTTTCACTTGGGGTGATAGCATGGGAACATCCATACATTCTCAGAGACACAATTATTTTTTTTTTAATTTATTTTTTTATTAACATGTATTATTTGTTTTGGGGGTACTGGTCTGTGATTCATCAGTCTTGCACAATTCTCAGCACTCACCATAGCACATACCCTCCCCAGTGTCCATCACCTAGCCACCCCATCCCTCCCACCCCCCTCCACTCCAGCAGCCCTCAGTTTGTTTCCTGAGATGAAGAGTCTCTTATGGTTTGTCTCCCTCTGGTTTCATCTTGTGTCATTTTTCCCTCACTTCCCCTATGATCCTCTGTCTTGTTTCTCAAATTCCTTATATCAGTGAGATCATATGATACTTGTCTTTCTCTGATTGACTTATTTTGCTTAGCATAATACCCTCTAGTTCCATCCACATCATTGCAAATGGCAAGATTTCATTTTTTGATGGCTGCATAATATTCCATTGTATATATCTACTACATCTTTTTTATCCATTCATCTGTTGATGGACATCTAGACCCCATCCACTGGGGACATTGTTGCTATAAACATTGGGGTGCATGTGCCCCTTTGCATCACTACATTTGTATCTTTGGGGTAAATACCCAGTAGCACAATTGCTGGGTTGTAGGGTAGCTCTATTTTCAATTTTTTGAGGAACCGCCATACTGTTTTCCAGAGTGGCTGCACCAGCTTGCATTCCCACCAACAGTGTAGGAGGGTTCCCCTTTCTCCGCATCCCCACCAACATCTGTCATTTCCTGACTTGTTAATTCTGGCCATTCTGACTGGTGTGAGGTGGTATCTCATTGAGGTTTTGATTTGTATTTCCCTGATGCCGAGCGATGTTGAGCACTTTTTCATGTGTCTGTTGGCCATTTGAATATCTTCTTTGCAGAAATGTCAGAGACACAGTTCTTACCTGTATCTTGATATGTGTTGATTTACATTTGAGAACACCTAGAAATACACAGAAACACAGGAGCTCTGTGTGTGTGTGCGCACGCGCGTGCACGCGAGCGCTTGGACCTACCCATGTGTGGAAAATGACCCATCTATGAAATAGAAATTAGGACTTACTATAAGATACAAAATGCCTATACAGATGATAAAATTAGCCAGAGCCACTTTCCTTACATTTATCTCTATAAAGGTAGGCTCTTTTTTGAAATGCCATCCGTCATTATACAAGTGAAGCTTTAAAACTTTGGAAGTATTCCATTGAGATAATATGTAATGTTCCCAGCATAGAATCTGTGCTCAGAAAGTTCTCTGTTGAAAGCTGTTTTAAAAATTTACTGAATGGGGGGCGGGTGTGGTTAGGTGGCTGGGTGGCTCAGTTCGTTAGGCGACTGCCTTCGGCTCAGGTCATGATCCTGGAGTCCCGGGATCGAGTCCCACATCGGGCTCCCTGCTCAGCAGGGAGTCCGCTTCCCCCTCTGACCCTCTTCCCTCTCGTGCTCTCTATCTCTCATTCTCTCTCTCTCAAATAAATAAATAAAATCTTTAAAAAAAATTTACTGAATGAATTTACAGATGATTGAAAGCATGTCTTATACCCTTCATTGATTCCAGATACTATCTAGATGAGATGGTGTCCTCTCTTGGGAAGCTCCCACCAAGGAATTTGTAGTTGGGTGTTGGTCAAGTTCATTGGTATTAAAAAAAAAAAAAAAAAAAGCCAGTTTCTGCATACAGGTTTAAATGCACACAGCTAATAACCCATTTTGTGCAATACAATACAGTTTCGTCCCTGACTGGCATTTTACCTTGCTTTATATTGATGCTTTGATCTTGTCAGTGCATTTAATTTCTCTCTGCTTTGGTTCTAATAACCAGACTGATACTGGACACGTATCTTTCCCAAGGGGGTAATTGTGAGTATTAATTACTTTGCAAAATGCCTTTTGAACTGCTTCAATGAAAGGCCCCATATAAAAAGCAAATGTTATTTGTGTTGTTGTTGTTGATGATGATCTCATTATGGGTATCTCAGCTACCGGCTACTGTTTTTTAAGACACTGAGACTTAGATTTTAGAATTTTAAGATGTTTCCTTTCGAGACAGAATGTAACCAGGTATTTAATAGCCAGAAATGTTTTGGTTGTTCTTCCAAAGAATAATTCCTCTTAGGTGGTAGAATTCTGGGAAAATGATCAGTATTTTACATAGAATGCTTCTGACTTGTTGATATCTGTATAAAATTATCCAAGAAATTCTCAAGGTTCAAAATACCCAGATGCTGGGGCACCTGGGTGGCTCAGTCGGTTAAGCGTCTGCCTTCGGCTCAGGTCATGATCCCAGGGTCCTGGGATCGAGCCCCACGTCGGGCTCAGGAAGCCTGCTTCTCCCTCTCCCACTCCCCCTGCTTGTGTTCCCTCTCTCGCTGTCTCTTTCTGTCAAATAAATAAATAAAATCTTTAAAAAAAAAACAAAACAAAAATACCCAGATGCTAGGAATAATGCTAATTTTAAAACTGACTTACCAGCCACTAAGGAGATTGCTGGTTTTTCACTGCCAGTGAGCTGATCATATTATTTTTAACTTTTCTTTAGACCCAATCGACCTCACCCAAGGACAGTGCCGCCCCCCTGTCTCCCCCGCCCCTCAGACACAAGGGAGATTTTGTCAGCGTCTGACATTTTTGGTTGCCACAATTTGGGGCAGAGCACAGGGATAGTGGTAAACATTTTACAATGTACAGGACAGCTCTCTACAACGAAGAATTATCTAGCCCAAAATGTCAACAGTGCCAAAGTTGAGACCCTCTTTCGGACCACATTCGATATAGAACTTCCTTAATCCGTCTTCAACAACCGCAGTTTCTCCTAGGTATGTTGCGTATTGTTATTCTTAATCCCTCCTGGATTTCTTTACAGGTTGGCATTGTGGGAAGAACAGGAGCCGGAAAAAGTTCCCTCATCTCGGCCCTTTTTAGATTGTCAGAACCGGAAGGTAAAATTTGGATTGATAAGATCTTGACAACTGAAATTGGGCTTCACGATCTAAGGAAGAAAATGTCCATCATACCTCAGGTATACAAGTCAGACCATTCTCGTGTGTTCTTCTTATAAGGGAACTTAAGTTTAATTGCTTTTAATTTTATTGCTTTTTTAAAAGAAAAAATGAAGGGTTGATCCTTTTGCCCCAATAGAGTATATTTTTAACAGCAAGTATTTTTATCTGATACCAGGTTTTGTGTGTGTGTGTGTGTGTGTGTGTGTGTGTGTGTGTGTGTGTGTTAGATTTAATAACTTACCAGAGAAATTTCTGGACTCAGACTTCCCCAGGTACCACAGTCTTATCCACTGATAAACACCTAATTCTGAAAAGAAAATGATGAAAGATTTGTTTAGCACTAGAGAAGCTTCTATAGGGAAATATGGGTTTTAAGTGTTTTAACGATACAATTTTGCTGTAGGAAATAAAGATAACTTTTCAAAGGTAATTGTCTCGATGAAGGGCTTAGCTATGAAACTGCCGGGCTTTGGGCATCACTGTGCGTATAGATGCTTTGGGGAGACTTAAAAGCTGGCCATTAGTAAATGAACTGTGACCAGAAGGCAGTAGAGAATACTGAGAAGAGCACACGAGAAGAAGTGCCATCTCTCTGGACCTCAGGTTTCTCCCCCTTATGAGGCCGTTCCTAGTACCATTGCCCAGAGCTGTTGTGAGGCCTGGCCAGTGCGTGTGTAGTGCTTCCGACCCAGTACCTGATTCTGTTTTCTTATTCTGCTTCTTAATAGAAGTGTGACTTTCTTTTCTTTTCTTTTCTTTTTTAAAGATTTTATTTATTTATTTGACAGAGAGATACACAGTGAGAGAGGGAACATAAGCAGGGGGAGTGGGAGAGGGAGAAGCAGGCTTCCCGCAGAGCAGGGAGCCCGATGCGGGGCTCGATCCCAGGACCCTGGGATCATGACCTGAGCCGGAAGGCAGATGCTTAACCATCTGAGCCACCCAGGCGCCCCAGAAGTGTGACTTTCAGGAAACATTCCAAAGATTGAAGTATGCACAGTACAAGCTCCTGTCATTCCTCGTGGTTCACCCAGTCAGTTTCAATAAAAATTTAGAAATAATTGAATGAGCAAATACTGTCCTCCAAGTATATAGCCGGGGCGGCATGGACCCCGTGCCCACTGGCCTGAGGCCTGCAGCCCTGGGGTCTGGTCTTCCATTCTACCCTCTGCTTTGGCGCTTACATTTACTCAACTCCAGACTTAGCTGATTTTTGTTTTGTTTTTGTTTTAAGTTGAGGTTTTGTTATACTCTACAGTCATCTGCCTATCAAGGGAAGCTGAGAAACACTCTCTCTCTCTCTCTCTCTCTCTCTCTCTCTCTCTCACACACACACACACACACACACACACACACTCTTGAGATAAGAAACATGGGGAATGAGACAAAGAAAGCCATGCAAATGTGCTTCCTAGCATGTGGATATAAAGAGCTCGCAAATGCCTGTTTATTAGAAAACATGTAGAATACAGCACCTAAAACGGAGGAGAATATGGACTTTCATCTTAAGATTGAGTATAACTGTTGCTGCCTACCACTGGCCTCTGAAATAATTGGAATTATTATTCTAAGTAACTTCACAATCAAAATTAAGATACTCCTTTCAGAACCACAATGAGATGACCCTTACAGGCCCCACTAGAGTCACTACTCTCAATAAAACGGAAAATACCAGGGCACCTGCCAGGCTCAGTCACTAGGGCATGTGACTCTTAACCTTGGAGTCATGAGTTCGAGCCCCAAGTTGGATATAGAGATTACTTTAGAAAACAAAACAAAACACCACAGAAAATACCAAGTGCAGGCAAGGTTGTGAACCCTTATTTATTGCTTATGGGAGCGTAAATGTAGCCCCTGAGGACAACAGAATGGAGTTTTCTCAAAAAATGAAAAATAGAATCACTTATGAAGGATCATATAGAATTATCATTTCCTATTAGCAGTTCCACTTCTGGATATATATCCAAAATAATCCAAAGCAGAAATTCTGAGTGATATTTGTACACCCAGGTTCATAGTAGTAGTATTCTCAAGAGTCAAAATGTGGAAGCAGTCCACATGTCCTCAGGTAGATGAATGGATGAACAAAGTGTGATATGTTCACACAGTGGATTATTATTATTCAGCCTTAAAAGGGAAGGAAATTGTGACATGAGCTACAGCATAGATGAACCTTGGGGACATTATGTTAAATGAAATAAACCTGTCACAGAAGGACAAATACTGTATGATTCTGCTTATATGAAGTACCTAAGTAGTCATTTTGATGGAGACAGGAAGTAGAATGGTGTTTGCCAAAGGGCTGGAGGGAGGGATGGAGAGTTAGTGTTTAATGGGTACAGATTTCAGCTGGAATAATAAAAAAGAGTTCTGGAGACAGTTGGTGGGGATATAGCTACACAACAATGTGAATTTATTTAAATACTCCTGAACTGGTCACTTAAAAATGATTAAGGTGGTAAATTTTGTGTTATGTGTATTTTACCACAATTTAAAAATCTTTAATAGCTCTTCTATTCCTGATGCTTCTGTGTTTTTCTTTTTTTTTTTTTAATTGAAGAATAATCGACATACAGTATTGTATTAGAGTCAGGTGTACATCGCAGTGATTCCATATTGATATACATTATGAAATGGTCAGCATAATCCATCCAGTTCACCTTTTAATCCCCTCCACCTATTTTGTCCATTTAAGAAAAATTTTTTTTAAACCTCTCCCTTTTCTGGAAAAATGGAAAGACACTTCAGCATATTCAATCCCTGTATTTAACAATTCCCTCTGGCTAGTAAATTCATGACTTAGTGATTTACAGTAGAAAATAAATGAGTTGAAATTCCCCAGTTTTATATTTTGGTTGTACCCATCTCTGAAATGGGCCAAACGAGATTAGTTAGCAGAAATGTTGGGCGTTGTCTGTAAAGTACTTTCATGTCCTTGGATGAAAGGATTGAGGAACATGTCCCGCATTATTTTTAATGCTTCTTAATAAGAAATGGTTGTATGCTTGTGTACATAAAAGAATTGTATAAATAAAGAAATAACGTTAGATGATTCTTGGCTC
This sequence comes from Eumetopias jubatus, assembly GCF_037043125.1. NCBI lineage: Eukaryota > Metazoa > Chordata > Mammalia > Carnivora > Otariidae > Eumetopias > Eumetopias jubatus. Next base: position 179,290,200 of record NW_028274809.1, on the reverse strand, counting down.
TGCCACTAATGTTTTGGAAGCACATCTGAGCAAAGACTAAATACACCTTGACATCACCAGGTCTTGGTTTTCTTCCATAACTTCCCACCCTACTTTTGAGCATGCTCGAGGTGCGTGCATACTGCAGAGACTGTGCTTACAAAACAGTGCTAAGCTTTGTATCCGTGTAGATAATGATCACCAACCATTGTAAACACAGAATCTTTATTTTCTCACTTTATGTGCCTTTGCCTCTAAGGCACAACGTTGGTTGATGAAAGCGAGTCTAGAGAGACGTGCAAAATGTGTAAAGAGTCCCAGGAAATCTTGCAGGAGGTAGCCAGGGGTAGAACCTTTAAGAGCACTGACCAAGTGTCAGTACGACCCACGTTTTTATTCCAAGTCTGTCTCACGAGTGTGTGACCTTGATGATGTCACTTGGCCTCCAAGCTCCACTGTCCTTATCCTTAAACCAGGTCTAGTAATTACTGCCTCACAGATTCGTCGTGAAGATTTAACGGGATGCGAAAATGTTGGTGGCCCAATGCCCTGCTCTTAAGAATGCTTCGTAAGTAGTACCTAGTATTACTAAGGATCAGGGCACTAGCCTTTCCAGTATTTATTGTTACTTAATTAAAAGCAGGAACAGATTCCGGAATGACTTTGCTCTTTAATTTCTATTTATGTTTTTGTGGTCCTTGGTGATTTCTTTTACGTCTATTGCCTATCACATAAACCAACTTGTTTCTATAAATTTAAATGGTGAAACAAAAAAAAGTGAGCCCAATGTGAATTTTGGGGTAACCTGGAACAGAAACCTACCTAACGTTTTTCTCACCAGGAACAAGAGGAAAGAAGTGTCGCTTGTTTTCTTTTGCTTTCTGGCTCCTCTCCCACCTGGCTTCTTTCCTGACCACTGCTCTGTACCCCACTAATACTGTGTGGTCCCCCGTGAAGAACCTGATGTATTTTCTCAGCTCTCCCCAAATGCCTGGCTATTTCCTACCTCTCCTGGAGGCTGTCTCTCTCATTTCTGTTGATCTGGTGCTGGTTCTCTTTCCCTGCTGTCTCCAACTTCATCTCCACCTAAGCTATATGGTTATCCTTATCGTTGGACACATTTAAAAATGGAGGCACTGTGAGCTTAACCCACTGAACAATAAGCGGCAGAGCCAGGGTTCATATTTATTTTAGGGAGATTCCCAGCTCCACATCCCGAGCCGCTGACCGATCTGCTGGGGACCGGGGCACCCAGTGACTGCCGTCCACAGTAAAACCGCTGTACCTCACGGTCCTGCATGCACACATGTGCACGCGCACGTGCAGAAACACACATTTCCCCACACACTATCACTCGTAGTGCTTTGCACTCTATTTTCTATTAGGTCCATTCTATGCTAGTTCATATAAAAGACAAAATGATGGTCATGAGGCACAGGAATTGATTTCATGATCCATTGGCTGCACCTGCAGTTTGAAAAAGCACTTTTCCCTCACTGTCCCCTGTCTGGCCGGGCTCCTGCTGTGTGTGAGTCCTGTGCCTGGAGCCTCATGGGTGGCCCCGATTCTCACCGCAGTCCTGCTGGCTTTGCCCTGTTTTCCAGGAAGGAGATGAAGGCTGGTGGGGCTGGTTAATAATGTCCGAGTCAAACAGCTAATAAGCAGTAGAATCAGAACTCAGGACTGTCTGACTTAAAGACATACACAGCACATGTTTTTTGAACTGAATGATGTCTAGTGTCCCACCCACTGTTTTCTACCCTCCTCAGAAAGGATTCCCAAAAACCACAACAAGGGAGAATAGAGAGCAAAGTCAAAAGATACTTCTCCTGGTGCTACGGTGGTGGACAGTGGTGGTTTTGAAAGGCTGAAACACTCTTGGCTTTTGCTGAAAACCTTGAGGCACCCTCAGCCCTAAAAGAAAATCAATTTAGGAAAAGGGGTTAGTTCACTCACAGGTCATGGGCGAGCATCAGGAGTAGGTACTCGAAATCCTACCTTGCCAGACCTGAGAGCCCTTTCTCCTTACAGTGTCTGACTGCAGAGGTGGGAAGTTCTGTTGGCCTGGTCACTTAAAAGTTACTTGTCTATAGCGCAGACAGCTTCCATCCCTCTTGCCCCAAAATGAATAGGAAACAGCGTCCTTGTGTCCCCACATCCTCATTTAGGGAACCTACGAAGTTTGGAGCAATCTCTGCAAAGGAGAACGGAGGCTTGTTTGTTTTTTGCGTTCCCGCTTTCGATGGGCCAGGCCTGCGTCGTTCCCCGGCTCCGAGCTTGCCGTGAGCCTGGCTACAGCGGTGAGCTTCCACGGCGGTCCCGCTCTCCCAGGCTCATCCTGGTCGCCATTGACCACTCCTTGAGGGATCAGACCTGGGAGAGAGGTGATCACAGGCAGGGCCGGCGTTGGAACAAGGGGCAAAGGAGTGGCGACCCAGATGGTGAGACAGTTAGGGGCCAGTCCCCCCAGGGAATGTTCAGAAACAAATACTGTCTTCTTACGAATGTACTCTGCAATTTGTATAATTTCAGGGGCAAGCAAAAAAAAAAAAAAAAGAAAGCACTTCCTAAATTTCCAAACAGAACAGGTCGCCGAAATGGACACTTCCCTTTGTGTTCACGATCTGAAATAGTTAAACATATTCCCCAAAGAGAGCAAAAAGAGATTATAGGGACTAGCTTATCTGAAAGGATCTGGAAAAATGGATTTCAAAACTTTTTTGGATGGATTCTCTACATCTAAGGCCCCTTTCCTTTTGGCACCAAGAAAATGTTTTCAGTTGAAAAATTCCATGCAAATTCATTATTTATGATTGCACCCCAAGGGTTGGCACAGATCAACAGCTATCATCTTTATCATGATTAAACAGATTCATTTTTTTACATTTAATAGACTTTTTAAAATCAAAGCATAAGCGAGGTATTTTTTAAACCATCCAATCCGCTCCTTTGGTATTTCTGTTCCCTGGGTTATTTTTGTAGGTGGAAAAGGTCAACCTGAACTGTCTCTTTTAGACTTCTTTATTCTTACCTGGTTTTCTTTCCTCTATTTTTTTTTTCCTTGTTGAAAGAGAGAGAAGAGGTGGGTATGCTGTTACTAGTAAAGAAATACAACTGGATTCTGGCCTAATGGAGTCAGCCTTTTGTTTCTGACACTGAAGTCCTCATTAAAGCCCAGGGAACTGCTCCCCGGAGCTTCTGACCTTTCTGTATCGAAAGAGGACTTTACAGGACTTAAATTCTTTTTCCTTTGTTGGCAAACAGTGTTCTTTTCTTCTGAATATGGATGATGATCGGTTCATTCAGAGGCGACAGGATTAAAAAAAAAAAAAAAGGAAAGCAAGATTTAAAGCTCCTTCAGGTGATTCTCTCATTCTTGGAACAGGGAGGGAGATGAGCTGTGCTTAATAAAGGTCCTCCGTTTAGAAATGAAAATGTAGCCGTTAGGACGCGTGGGACCGGCAGCCACTCTGGAAGATATATTTTAGTCGAGGACAGTTTTCTGGTTGGGGCTGACATGATTAGGGTACGGTAAAGTGTGGTGCTTTGTCTGCCTGGTTTGTAACCACTTGTATGTTTTTTGTCTTGGACCAGGGTCGTTTTAAGCTTCTGAAGGTTAGTGGGTAGGGTTTCTTTTTAGGATAATAAGAGCTTGTCTTTCAATAGCGTATACAAAAGGCCTAGTAAGACTGTGGTTCTGTCTTACAGTTGTGTTGAGGGATTATCCATTTACTACACTAAATGCTTTGATTCAGAGTGGCCATTTTTGGGTCACATGGCTGATATGAACTTGTGTTACGTTGGTAACAAAGGAAAACATTACTGAATATGGCACAAAGGATAAAAAAATATATCAACTTTAAAACTGATGAAAAACAGATTTGATGTTCAGGTTCCATTTAAAAGATGACACTGAACAAGAGCAATTGTTTTCCTAACTCTACCATGTCAGCTAACTCTTACTAAATGAGGTTTAATTGTTTACCTTCAGAAAAAAATATACTTAGGCTAATATATTTACTATATATTATATGTTTACATGAAAGGTGTATGTCCTCCCATAAATCTCGACACTGAACTGTTCTGCCTGCAAACATTTTTACAACATTTATTTATAAGATTAGTTTATTAACTTCATTGCTTGGAGGTGGGTACTTTAAATAATGGTATCTATCAGAAATGATAATTAATTTGACTCTTATCTGTTCCTGCAGTATGTGTCTACTGTGAGCACTTTTATTACCTTTTGAAGATAATATAGTGGTTTCTTATTTGGCAAGTGGATGAAAGTAGAATGAATAGAAACCAAAATGAACACCATGCATAAAACACTTTGGCATATTAAAACAGACATTGTTAACAAATTGCCTGCTGGTTTTAAAGAAAAATACAGCTTCAGTCAGTTAATGTTCTAATAAACCACTCTCTTCATTCAAGTTTTGACTGAAATTGTACTCATTTTGAAATACATATTTGGCATGTCATAACAAAGAAAAATATTCTAATTTACTAAACTCTTTTCTTCTAATGACTACTAAGGAAACGTGAGTAATTGCCTGCTATATCCCTTTAGATTGACAGTAGAGTTTTAAGTGGTGACCCTTAATTGCAATAGGAAATGGTTAAACTTAACTTTTTTCTTTTTATGACCGTGGTGACCCGCTGATAATGAGCAGAACCTCCCTAAGGCCTTGCGGATACCTGAGGTGTCTGCTGCGAGCTCAGCTTAAAGCAGCTGCTGCTCAGTGTCAGAGAGAGCAACTCCTCTTTCTGCAAAGAATCCCACTTTAGCCCCCCAGTCTTTGGAGAGATTGATCCCTTTCAAGACCTTTTCCTAAAGAGAAAAAGACGAGGGAGGTGACAAGAGAGACCCTTCCCGTTGATGAAATAGGTGATCGAATTTTAAACGTGCGCTCTCCCACGCCTGTTCTCTTGAACCACTCAAACTATGACTCCCGAATCTGCGAATCCTGTGCCCTTTCATTCTTTAACAAAGGAAGGAAAGTCTTCATGAGGCAGTTTTTTGTAGATTAGCTTACGTAACACGTCTGCAGAGTGTACTTTGAAAACCAGGTGGACACTTCATCCTAGACCTCTTACTGGATGTGAGTTTGCTTTATGAGAGGCTCCTGAAGGCAAACACATTTGGGTCCTGTACACCTTGACAGGCTTGTGGTTAGTAGGAGCCCAGTGACCACCTCCCCCTCCTTTGGTCTCGAAGGAGATTCCTTAACCTGTTCTCTTTCAGCCCCTTTACCTCCCCAAATACCAGTCCTCAGAGTCTCTCAGTTTGGGCCCCAGAGTGGATACTGCCCGTGGTTTAGCGCCTTGATGGGAGGAGGGTGGGTAGCAGCCCTTCTCCTTTCAAGAACCTTCAGGGAATCAGCTGGAGGAGGAGAAGCGCCTAGCTTGTTGAACTCTTGTTAGAATTGATCATTACAAAGAGTAAGATAAAATAGAATCTGAAGAATTTCTGAAGTAGAATGAGTGAAGACTTTCAAATCCCAAATACGATGATTGTTATCCCCCTGACAGGAACTCTTACCATTGCTTAGATGGTGGTTTAGTCTTTGATCCTAAACTCAGTAGTTTTAATGGAGACTTTGACCTGGGGTCTTGGGGTCTTTCAGTTCAGGAATCATTTTGAAACATCATATGACCAGTGATTTTTCAGTGCTGTTGGGGCGTATGGGCCACTTAATCAACTTTGTAAAAATAAAGCATCCTTTTTAAAATGTCTTTTAAGATTTGGATTTTGCCTTGAGGCAGGCATGTTTTTTGGTGGCACACTTACTGTCTTCTGCGTCCATTTCCCTCTCCCCAGTCTTAAAACTGAGAGCACGGGGAAAGAAGGTATGGGAGGCTCTCTGAGTGTTCTTCTTCTTCATGGCTAGAGAGAAGAAAAGTTTGCCATCTTAATCTTCTCAGGCTTTTGAGAAACGAGGAGGAACGGTGCAGCCCCAAGGTCAGGCGAGCTTTGAGGCGGGTGATTCCCTTGAGCCATTCTTGGATGCTGGTGGAAGAGTCAAATCTTCTCTTGTTCCTACATCTGTGCATCTCATTGTTCTTCCACCTTCACTGAAAGTAGCCAGTTGAGCTCTTCCCTGCTACCCATATTCTTTTGGCCTGGGTTAGCAGAGCCTTCCAGAAGAAAACATACATGGCCTACATACGCTTATGTACCAGGTTCTCTCCTGAAACGCAGAAGGAGGCATATATCGCAAGAGTGATTTAATTATGGCTCCTCCTGAAGCACATGAATAGGAAGAGCTATTTAAATTAAAATAATTTTATTATGACACACGTCACACTGGGTTTCAGGTTATCCTGGGTTTCAGGTTCTATGAGGCATGTAATCCCGATGCACAGACAAGATAATTTGGGGATTAGCTGGTGCAAAACCAGAGGCATCTCTTCATGCATAGAGGCGCCATGGGCCAATTCGTTTACATTCTCTTTGGACAAAAAACAGGGGGTCCCGTTCATACATGGGGAGAGGTTCCCCGTCCCAGAAGACTGTTCTACCAATGGAGGAAACATCCTAGCTTCTTCATCACTGCACATGTGATTTCCCAGTTTTGCTTTGAGTCACAAACATCAACCAATCATACTGTTGGTATGTTCCAGTGTCACACCAGGCGTGGTAATAAACTTACATAGCTCTCTTGTAACGTTTCTTAAATAATTATATCCGTGTTTTTCCTGTTTAAGCAGGTACTGCTCGGAAAGTACTTTTAAAAACCAAATCTTCCTTTCTCTTCAGTTTCTTCTTAAGATGACACACTGCAAGAGTTTCTTTTGTTAGTGTTCAGGGGTCCAGAAGATATTTTGGGTCACACTTTGTATAATGGAAAATTAATAGAGACACTGTTTCATCAACAGGCATTTGCAACCTTATTATTAATGATTACAGTGAATTTTGGTTTTATATTTTAATTCTGTTCTGGAATTTAGCATTGAAATAAAATGAAAAGAGGCTACAGTAATAACATCCATTATTTTGGAATATTTAGGAACCTGTTTTATTCACTGGAACAATGAGGAAAAACCTGGATCCCTTTAATGAGCATACAGATGAGGAACTGTGGAATGCCTTAACAGAGGTAATTTATAAAATGTAATTATTAAACTTGTTACCATCAGTCTGTGTGTGTGTACCTATAGAACATTGCAGGTAATTAATGGGAACATACTGGATTAACTCACTTTGTTCACCATCCAGGAGAACATCGATGACTTGGATACACACACACACACACACACACACACACAAGTATGTATTGATGATGATGAAAACCAAAGATAAAATTTCATGTTTACATTGTAACTTTCTTCCTGGAATCCAAAGCAACTAGATACATTATCTTACTTGTCTTTAGCAAAGCACTAAACTGGAAGTTATATTTATGGGTTCAAATTTTAGTGACCAGTTAGCCTGCAACATTTCATTTTACTTTTCTGTTCTTAGGAAACATCCATTAAATGAAGACAATAATAGTTTTTCATCATACTAATAAAATGCTTTGAGGTTTTATAAGAAAGTGTCCATAAAAGTAAAACAATGTGTAATAGTTGCTTTTGGCGAACAGTAGCATTTAAATGCTACTGAGTAAATGGAAGTAACAGAACCCTGGAACTTTTGCTAAGTTTTTATACTGATATATTCATTTCTAGAGGATTTTCTATTATTTGTGTAGTGTTTCCATTTGGACCACTTCTTTGAATTTCCTTGCCTTTGCATGGAAAGGACTTAGGGTATTAGGATGCTGTTGGTTTGTATGTTTTGACACTAATTATTTTGTGCTTTTGCCCTAATTCTGCAAATTGATGCTAAGTTCCTGGATGGCAGAAACCATGTCAAACTTCTAAACCTTGGGCAGACTTCTAATCCCTCGTAGGACCTAGTTCTGTCTTTGGCTTTTAAAAAGTCAGCACTTAATAACTAGGTACTAAATATTTGATCTCTTCCTTTTGGGACCATGTGGCTTAGTTCTTTAAAAACAATTGCCCACATCCCGGTGACTGATTGCTCACATTGTTGTTGTTTTGCATTAACGTGTTTGTCAATGAGTGTCACCCTTCCAGGGAAAGCTGAGCTCTTCCAGTTTCTAGATGAACTTTGTGATCAGGCAGAGTCAGAGGCCCTACAGTTTCCTGCCAGTCATTCTGGTTTCTGAAGGCATGTCAGTGCCAAGTCTTTACACACCCACCCTGCTTTCCAGTAACCGTAGGGATTTTATTTGCCTAAATTGGGCTAATTACTTCACCTTCTCTTTCCTACTTGAAAGCAGTTGATCTCTGATTTCATTGAAGTTGGGGAGTCTTTCTCGGGTGGAATTCTAGAAGAGTAAAGGTGGGCAGAACAGTTAGCCATCAAATCTAAAGAAAAATAGGACGATCATTGATTGCTTTTAAACTCCTCTGACAAATTTGGTGGTGCAATTGTGACACGCCTTAATAAAACAGGAATTACTGGTAAATTATTTTTCTATTTGTTTCAGAGCTTGAGATCTCTCCTCATAGATTCTCAGATAGTAAAATTACTCTAGAAACACACTGTTCCAGAACCATGAAGAAATGTAAATGAGGAGACAGATCCTATAAAAACTATCTTAGAACTTTGATCATAATGTATATTTCATCTTATACTTCTTTCTTCTGCCAAAATTAAAATAAAAATTAGTAACTTGTCAGAATTCTAAAAATGATGTGATGGAAGTGGTAATAGTAAGATCTACCTTTATTTTCAACATCAGGAACTTTCTTAAATAGAAATAAACATGACTGTTTCACAAAGAGAATTGAGTGGTTTTCGTGTGTTGCTTCTGGAATTGACCTCATTGCCTTAGTGATGCCTCTTAGATTGAGAATTCATCCCATAGTTGTGTTTCTCTAGAAATTATTTTTTCATGATCTGTGTTTTTCCACAAAAGATTTGGTAGATTTTCTTAAAATATGGATATATCATTGTATTTACAGTATGATTCCAGCTCTCTTAGTCATACGTAGATACGTGTACCTAATAGAGGTACCAAAACATAAATGTTGCTTATTTGGGGGATAATAAAACAATAAGTGATTTTTATCCCCCCTCTCCCCTTTGGCTTTTCTGAATTCTCCAGATTTTCTCCGGTGTACTTTATTGCTTTTGTCTTCTGGATCATATTCCTGGCAGATGAAGTACTACAGACTTTTCACAGTAGTTACATGGGTTTCATGACCCTGTTCAGGGAGGTTGAGCTCATTCTGTAATAGGTCAGGGACCCTTCACCTCGAGTCCTTAGAACTTTCAGGCCTTTAGACTATGGACTAAGAAGCTTCCTTCCCTGAAATTGTACTCACGGTAGAATATATGTGCATTTATCTGGTGAGACACCATACAGAGGATTCTGTCTAATGCCATTCGGGTTCTTCTCGATTTATCATCTTCAGTCTACCCACCATCTCCACAGCTTGCTTCTTCCCATGACGTCCAAACCTGAGTGCATCATAACCACGCCTGCTCTTCAGTAGATGGTAGGAGAGCTGGTATCTTTGGCAGCTCCCTTTAAGGTGGACGAACCACCCTGGTCAGCCGCTTTACTAATAATGCCAAACTGGAAACAGGAACCCAAACTCATAGAGTTGGCTTGAGAGCCAGTAAGAGAGCACTACTGTTTTCTCCTCTTTCAGAACTTCAATTAAAAGGTTGTTTGTTTTTTTTTTTTAAGTCCTTTTGGTTGTATTTCTTCCTCTCCTAGACGGTCCTCTCCTCTCCACCCATTCAGAAGGGTGGCAGTCCTGTGCCTGTTGCCCATCTCATCCGGCCTCTTTTCTCATATATTGAAAAATAGCCACAAACCAAAGAAAGTTCATTAGAAATTAGTGGCAATTGGGGCACCTACAAAGCACTGGCAGTTTTTAAATATAAGTAATGACTAGAAATGAAGCAGTTTATTAGTCAAGGGGCTAAAAGATCATAACAGATCAAAGTCAGCGGTATAATGCTCCTTTAAAAAGCCACAACAACAACAAACAGCTTTAATCCTCAGATATGCAATTAAGAGTAGGGTACGTCATGTTAGAACTGTGGAGGGATTGTCCAGTTACGTCTGACACTGATGGCCTCTCAGTTAGAATACGGGTATTTCTCATTATATAAGGAAACCAAGCCTGGGAACTCTGAGCGTCAGCTGTGTGTGCGTGGGGGGTATAATGCAACTCTTGCTTTCGTGATAAGTTGCATTTCCATTTCTCCAGAGGCCATGTATTTTGGTAAATGGGCTCCCCCTTCACTTCATTTACTGTTGGCTTAAGTTCTAATAAGAGCGCTTGTCCACCTGTTGATTGCATTTCAGACTCTCTTCTCTCTCCAGCCTGCATCAGCCTTTCTTTTTGAAAAGTGAGAAAGTTCCACAAAATGTGGAGATCCCGTGACATCTTTAGCCTCCTGTGTGGGGCACTGGCAGCTGGTAGATTCAGTATGCATAGTAGGTTAATCTCACAAAGTTTACGATGATGCAAATGGGTGTCTTATGAATTCAGTGTAGTATTTTCAGTTTTGCCAAGGTTTATGATTTTCCTGAGGTTAAAAATAATCTGAAGTACTCTGTACAGACATATATAGTTTTGAATAGCATTATTTGACCTGTTTTCCTTTAATTTTTTTAAATGCTTTGTACACTTTAAAGTATGATGTTGTGATATCTTGAAGCTACGTAGTTGTGAGGAATATATTTCTTTTACAATGACATTTAATAAGAAGAAAATGGTATCTTGTATAAATTATATAGATTTATTTTCTGATTTTTATAGGAACAAATATGTCACAAAATGAGATGTTCTTGTGGCTTCATTCATACATCCAACAAATACCCAATGAGAACTTTTTTAGAGAGGCATTGTTGTACATTCTGGGACTCTCACAGTCATCAAAAGAGCCCATACCCTCTCTAGAGCTAAAATTCTCATGGAGAAGATGGAAAATACACAAATGCATATGTAATCAAGTCTCCGTACTGATGCATGCAAAGGAGAAAAATAAAACGGAACATATAGGGAGTTTAACTGAGCACGAAGGGAGTTTAACTGACCGCATGACGGATGGGCAATATCTATAGATCTCTTTGTATCAAACACTACTGAAAACTCTACAAACACTCCAACAACGTTAAACTGTAGACACCTTTAAAATTATTACAGTCTTAATTACAGGTCACGAAGCTAAGATAGAGAAAGTTCAGGAACTTGCCCAATTGGCAGAGCCAGGCAGTACTCATGCCCAGGCTGTCTGGCTTCTGGGTCCCAAGTTTGTATTTAAAAATTCTCAAATCACGGGCGCCTGGGTGGCTCAGTTGGTTAAGCGACTGCCTTCGGCTCAGGTCATGATCCTGGAGTCCCAGGATCGAGTCCTGCATCGGGCTCCCTGCTCGGCGGGGAGTCTGCTTCGCCCTCTGACCCTCCCCCCTCTCATGTGCGCTCTCTCTCTCTCTCTCTCTCTCTCTCTCATTCTCTCTCTCTCAAATAAAATCGTCAAAAAAAATTTTTTCAAATCGCAAGAAAGTAGAAGCAATAATGTGACCAACACACATGCTCCCTTCATCTGGCTAGTATATGGCCACATTTGCTTCCTCTCTTCTATAGTCTGTGTTGTGCTGAACCTGCTGGAAAGTAAGTTGCAGAAATTTTCATTGTAAGTTACAATTCACCCATAGATACCTAAATATATATGGTATAAGAATAAGGACCTCCTCCTACATAATCCTCATCTCACTCAAGACACGGAGTAGTAACATTATGCTATTATCTCAGAGGTTTTCAAATTCCCTTGGTGTAACTCCTACTTACTGTCTTCTGCCTCTCTCGACTTTTCTCGGTTCTAATACTTCATTATAGATGGAATGGGTGAAAATACTACAGAGGGCTTTTCCGTTTGTATCATTCTCATAATCAGCCCTGATTCGTAAATGAAGACAGAGTCTCAAAAACCAGTGTTTTCTGGAAAACACGTTTATTCATCAGGCAGCTGGGCAACCCAAAGGAGGATCAAAAAACCAGGCTGGTGAGCTGTCACCTGAGTCAGGGGCAAGCATGAGGTTATCTCTTCAACGTCAGGATTATCAGGCTTAAGAAAGACCCATTGGCTTAGACAAGCGTTACCAAAGTCAACTCAAAAGGAAGAGCTGATAAAAGCCTCGATCGGTTCCATCCTCTGGGGTGTAGATCTAAAAATTGGTTTCATAAGAAGAATCACCTGTGAGCCCTCCTCCTTGTGTTGGAGGGGGTTGACTAAGCCAAATCTCCCATTTCGTAATTTTCAGTGCAACGACTGGCCTTCACCGTCCCGATCTTAACGTACCTTTCATGCGAGTGCTGAGTACCAATATCATATCTAATCCTAAATCAGATTCCCGTTTCTGAGGATGGGACTTTGGTCTTAAGCACGATAATCACATTCACAGAAGTGCTTCAGCATTTAGGATGCTGTAAAAACATTGCTCACGTACCCTTGGGTTTTGTCATTTTGACATTGCAGTTCCGTGTCCCTGCTTGTTGACCAGCACCCGTCGATCTCTCGGTCTCTTAAATCCAGGTGTATTTACTCTCTGTTCTTTAACTCTCAAGGATAGTGTGAGTTTGGTTCTTGTAAAATTTCCCCAAACACATAGGCATGGAGCTGAGCTCTACCACTCAGCATGGTTTGGGATTATCGGTGTTTAACAGTCTGTGGTTTTTTTTGGAACTTACAATTTTATGAAGATAGATTAATATAAACACTATTAAACTCAGAGTCTGGGGGAAATAAGATGTGATGTTGTGCCCTGTTTTTGTGAGTTTTCATTCACTGCACATCCTTTATGAGATTAAAGTAAATGCACTTGACTGTTCTAGCAGTATGGATTAAATTTGGGAAAGAGCCGTCCCCAAAATAGGTTCCAGGTTTGCTAATTTATGAGGTGTGGTTTGCCATTGTTTGAATTTGTTTATTTATTTTTTTAACTTTAAAACCTTCCAAAATGGTAAAGTGCTGACAAGGTTATATCTTTAGAGAACCATGTTTCCTGCAATAATTAAATTTTTGTTTTCTCCCTTTAGTGTACTAACTCCCATACAAAATGTGTTCTGGGAAACTTGACTCAACCATACTGATCCTTCTAACATTTTTAAATGTTTAAACTACATTGAGAGAAATAACTTCATTTTTTGAGAAATTTCCTTAATTAATCCCAAGGGAGGGGTTCCCGGTGGACATCACGTGACAAGGGTGGGAGACACAGATGATTTCTTATCACCAATTTTACTGAGGTATCATCTTACATAACAGAAAATTTCGTCACTATAGGTGTGATTCAGTGATTTTTGGTAAATTTGTAGTTAATCATCATAGCAATCCAGTTTTAGAACATTTCTGTCACCCCCCCCCAAATTCTCTCTCATCTATTTACAGTTAACCCTCTGCCCCCAGGCGTACCCACCGTTCTGCTTTTTGTCTTTATAAATTCCTTCAGTTACCTTTTATCTAAAAATTAAGAAGGAACGTTTTTAATTATTCCCTGTGTTACCTTGAGAATAGCCTTATTCAGCATACTATATATCTCTTCATGCATGAACAGACAGTGCCTACTGATGGCAACTCAAGAGTCTCGACTCCTATTAAGCTTGTGCTCCTAAGTCGGAATCATTCTGTCCTGAGTTGATGCAACTGTCTTTTTCAGTAAACGGTGTCCCCCCCCCCCCGCCATCATATGACTGGACACGTAAGATGCATGAGACGTCCTGAGGACTTCTGAGCTCTCGTGTCTAGTGGGCTTGTCTACATCAGGAGTAGTTCGTTTAGGAAGATGTCATTCTTTCTGCGTCCACAGGTACAGCTTAAAGAAGCCATTGAAGATCTTCCTGGCAAATTGGACACCGAATTAGCTGAATCAGGATCGAACTTAAGTGTCGGACAGAGACAGTTGGTGTGCCTCGCCAGAGCCATCCTCAGGAAAAACCGGATATTGATCATTGACGAAGCGACAGCAAATGTGGATCCAAGGTACAGAATTGAGGTCCATGAACCCTGGAATCCAAATTTTAAATGTGGTCAATGAGAAACATTTCATGATGCTGAGAAATGTTTCTAAGCTCTCTCTTTGCCCCAAAGACACCTCTTGATAACGTTAATTCTGGAAAGCAGAGGAAGAAATCAAAATAGGTTATACAATGTTAACGGTATTAGTAGGCATCCTAACAGAGCTGGTTTCCTAAATTCAACACCTGAAAGTTTCAAGCAATTGGAGGGAAGGATATTTTATGTCATTATATGCAAAATAGGAAATTTCTAAATAGATATTTTTTATACTCAGTTTTTCAACAACAAGATCATGTCTTTGATATCTAAAAACCTTATGAAAATGTCATATGATTATTTTAAGTCTTAAGTCTAGCTTTTTCCCTTCCACTGAACTAAATCCAACTCCTTTGGTTCTAGAACTGACAAATTAATACAAAAAAAAATCCGTGAGAAATTTGCCCAGTGCACCGTGCTAACCATCGCACACAGGTTGAACACCGTTATTGACAGTGACAAGATCATGGTAAGACCCTCACCTGTGGCATTCCAGGTGTTTCCATTAATGTTCAGTTCTTCAACTTAACCTTCCTTGTACAACCTGTTACAAACCTCCAATAAGTTCGTTTTCTGTTCATTTTTCCTCTCATCCCTGACAATAACTCAAGTACTTAACTATACCTTCAGAATGTGAAATTTATATAATAATTTCATATTTCCATATTAAAAGTTTTTTGAATTGTCCTTTTTCTATATGATGGTCAGCCATGGAAATAATTCAAATCCAAGATCTGGCCTCCTCTGACAGCGTGGTAAAAGAGTCATTTTCACCGTGTCACAGTTGTTTCAGTATTTTGGATTCTCTTAATGAAAAAATTAGCCTTTCGTTTAGGCTGCCGGTTGGTTGTTGGGTAAGTTGCAGAATTTCTCAGCTGTTGGGATGTCCACAAGATGTAGTGTCAGAAGGGAGTCTGAGAAGAGAGGCCCCAGTCAGAAACACAACATATTTCAACAGAAAAGATTTCATGTAGGGGATTTAGCGTAGGAATTGGAGGGCTGGGGAAGTGGACGGGAAACACCAGGGTAATAATTTTAGGAAGCAGGTACTGAGCCCCAGGACAGATCTCCAGACCTAAGAACTCGGAGGAGAGACCCCAAAGACTCCTATGCTCAGACCTCCTATGAGAACCACTAACCAGCTGCTGGTCACGTCTGTGAGGTGCACCAAGAGGCTAGTTCTCATTGTGTGTTCTAATGGAAGATGGGGGCTGGCGCCAGGTCCCCATCCCTGGGCAATGGTGCAAGAGTGGCATAAGCCAGGGAGACCTTTTGCTCTCTTTCCCACCTTCAGCCCCTCCCCCGCAGTGCCCCCTGCCGGTGGAACCCAACAGAGCACCCACTGGTCAAAGCGTCTCTGACACGGGATTTGCAGAAACCCAGCCCCAGCATCTCACGTGAGAGTGTAGGAAGAAAGGTGGATTTGGGGCTGAGAAACTAGATGACCAACCAGCAAGCCTCTTACACAGTAGATCTGGCTACTGCACACATGGCAGGCTCCCAGCTTTGGTCTCTAGATAGCTGTCTGGTATCTTCTAGGTTTGATTGGCTTTTTCTTTCTTAGTAATTCAGCCTTTCCTTCCTTATTTTTCTTTCCTTTTTCCCTTCTTCCCTCCCTGTTGTCTCTATTTTCCTCTCTTTTTTCTTCTGTCTCCTTTCCCTCTCTTGCTTGCTCAGTATCCAAGCTTCCTTATGTCCAGTGAAACGGAGCTGTCTCTTTTGACTCTTTGGGGCAGTTTCTGGAATATTACCTCCCACCCTGCTTCATATGCATCATCAGATGGGATCATCGGGAGGGGAGCGGCACTGAGAACATCCCAGCCTCTCCACAATGAAGCAGTGCCTTCAACCTCAGCACTCCCCAGACCTGGACATGTATAGGAATGAGCTCTGACGAGGCAGACGACAGGAGTTGGGTATTCCCAACCAAAAGGATGCTTTAGACTTCAAGCAGTGTGGCCGGTCTGGACTAGAACATCACACTAGGAAGCAGGCCACCCCGGTAGGGGTGTTCCATGAGGGCGGGCCAGTGACTCTTGGATTCCAGAAACATTTAGCATCGAGCATCCTTAGTCCTTCATTTTGTGTTCTTGAATGGTAACTGGAAAAATGCATTTCTATTTGTTTCCTGTCACTTTGTTCTCATCTCTCGGCATTATGTCACAGATTGTTCCCAGAAGCGTCCTTCTTCCACAGTAGATGAGTGATGCCATGACGTTTCCCTGTTTGCCATGCTTAGTCAGGCTTTGTGGGTGGCAGCAGGAAGCTGGCTTGGTCTTCAGCTCAGTTGGGGGCCCGTCCAAAGAAATCCCTTGCTCCTAAATGTATCATATTGATTTATTTTTGGTCTTTGGTATGATGACAGTGATGGTAGCAGCTTCTTTTATCATCTCATACTTAGAAAAACTTAGAATACTGTGGCCTTGGAATGCATGATCGGTTAGGGAAACAGCAAAGGACAGAACTTGGCAGACTCGTCAGCTGGTTTTTCCTAAATCTTATGCACCAGCGTCTGACCCACAGATGGGAACTTTTCTGCATCCCCTTAACCAGTCGGCTTGGTTGCTGTTATCAAAACATGTCCATTTGTGGAATGCTCTCCTTCCCAGTATCTCCTGGTAAATTTCAAGAATCTCAGATTTTTCTCTCTTGGTCAGTGTCTTTGTCCAAATCCTTAATACAGGTTTGCAAAGCAATTTGCAGCCCCTCCGTTCCTTTCTAACCTGGCCTCACTCTGCTTTCCCTCTTTCCTTAGAGAGGGAGTTAAAACCACAGAGTTAAAACTGTTCAGTCGCCTTTTGGTTCGACTGGATGTTGGCGGCTCAGACTAAGCCGCCAGCAAAGGAAATGGCGAGATGGTTGGATTGGGGGCAGATAAAGGACTGGCGTGCTGGTGGCAACTGAGCAAATGAGGAAGATTAAATTAGCTGTCATTATGACTACATCATGTGAGGGAAGGGGCCTGAGGTCTGGGGGAGTTGGGGAGACTGAGGGAGAAGTTGGTTTGGAGACGGGAAATGCACGGTTCTCTTTAGAGCATGTGGCCTGTGCCTGGAAGGACCTCATTTTCTGTGGTGGACTCTGCGTGTCTCCATGGGGCTGCCACTCCCACCAGGAGAGGTGAACTCGGCCACTTGCTTACATCTTGGTCAGAGCTGGTTTGGGTTGCTGACTCCTTTGACAGGAATGGCAGGAGTGGACCTCAGGGGACCCAGGTGACCCGCATTCCCTAGCTTCATCGTTGGGGAATTGTCCTCTGGGCTCCATCCACTCCAGGTGGAAACCTTCTATTTTATTCTAGAGCATCTGATTCCCAGTTGGCTTTCAGTCCATCCAAAAAACATACATCATGTTCTTTTCTTGAACCTTTGATTTTGGGAGCAATTCTTCTTTTCTTGCTGGCTTTAGAAATACCCATTTCCTTTCCAAAAAGCAAGCGATGGTCTGTTCTGTTACTCTGAAAGCTTTAGGGGCATAAAGACGCGTCCGTCAGCTGCAAGGCCTACTGCTCCAGAGCGGGCTGGAGGGTGGCCGGCCTCGGGGAGTGGCTGGGGAAGTGACGGATGCTAATGAAGGGCATAACCAACAGCCCTGTCATCATTAAGTCGTGTAATTGCACGCGCTCACGGTGTCATAATTACATTTTGTTGCACTGGTGAATACTTCTGCACAAAGACGTATGGATATGGTTTTGTTTACTGTAAGTAAATCAAACAAAAGGCTTGTTGGGAAACAACTGTGACCTAATTAATAGCTTTGTTTATGTGTTGGCTCTCCAAAGGGATTTGTCCAGTTTTGGTTCATTAAGCACCATTAATGTGTTAGGCTTAGAATTCTGTTTTACAAAGATGTTCTCTCAATTTTAACTTTATTAAACATGATGTAGTCATAATGACAGCTAATTTAATCTTCCTCATTTGCTCAGTTGCCACAAAACAGTGGAGCAAGCAGACAAATTAGAAACCCTCTTTCGCCTAATAGTTACCACTATCTCTGTGTTAAAGACAGCTTCTTCCCTGTAGTTGGAGGATTAGCTGGTTACTTGGGACCTGTCTTCTCTTCGGCCGCTGGTACAGCTTTTTCCTCCCGTGCCCACGTCCCCTGAGCCCTGACAGCATCCCCAGACTGCCCCCCACCCCCCGGGCCCGGCAGCAGGAGCGAAGGAGGCATCTTCAGACCTGCCTCGCTGCCTAGGTTCAGCATTTTCACTGTCAGGAGTTAGGGGCTTCTGCAGAATAAAAGCCGGGGCTGAGAAGCCCAGAGTCCGCCTCTTACAGGCCATGTTACGGTTTTATGGTCTTTATCTTTCTTCCTAAACTCCAACCTCTTCTGAGTAGAGTTTTTCCCAGAGAACTCAGACCCAGACACTGCTGGAACGTACCCACCTGGAAAAGCACAAAAGTACCTCAGAGCTACCTGGAGTTTTATTTAAATGCTGTTTTTCGGGGCACCTGGGTGGCTCAGTCATTGGGCATCTGCCTTCGGCTCAGGTCATGATCCCGGGGTCCTGGGATCGAGCCCCGCATCGGGCTCCCTGCTCAACGGAGAGCCTGCTTCTCCCTCTCCCTCTCCCCCTGCTTGTGTTCCTGTTCTGTCGCTGTGTCTCTGTCTGTCAAATAAATAAATAAAAAGCTTTAAAAAAATAAATAAATAAATGCTGTTTTTCACCTTTCTGGAACTTTGCTTCAGTAAGCCTGCATACGTGGCCACAGTTGGAACATTTCAGAAGAGAACAGCTCCTTCAAAACCCCCAGAGGTTTCATTCCAGTTTTCAGAGGGAAAAATAACCACTGTGAAGGTTGAAAGCGCAATCCGGGAGAAGAAATACTTGAAATAGCAGGAATTTGGGGGGAGTAGCTCTGGCAGTCACTGTGACCTAGCCTTCAGCTTCCCCGGGTAACAGTGGTGGACCATTTCAAGACCTAAGAAAGGATTCTGAGTAATACTCCCCACAGTATCTTATCACAGAGAAAATCACAGGCATCCGTCTTACCAGAGAGGGACCCAACTTTCAAGGCTGGATAACTGCCCCTCTGCCTCTCCCCGGGCCACCAAAAGCAGATGTCTGAAACTCTGATCTCCCCACTCTGCTTGCTGCTAAGTGGGATCTCCCTTTGTTGCTTGTTGCCATACTGAAAACTGTCCCAGGCATCTCTTTGCTGTTGTCAGGTTTCTCGTCCACCCTGTCCTGTACCCCTCCCACCCCGCCTCTCCCTGCAACCACCCCACTACCACTGATGGCATCCCGCCATTTCAAAATGGGTTAGATTATTTTGCAATGGGTCCATTTAATTTTTATATCTAGGACAGCTACCTGGAATATCTGCAGATACATAGGCCTGTTAAGCACGTCTTCATTGAGTTTACGTAACTGACTGCCTTGTCCAACATAATGTATTTTCCCTTAACCTGCTAGAGAGCGCAAGTGATTGGAGGCTGGCGTTCCTGGAGAGATGTTGGCGCCATGGTGTTGCTCTCACACCGTCTCGAATGTGTGGTTGTGTTTGTTGTTTAACTCGGGCCATAGGAGAGTTGGGGGCACCGAGGGAGATCACGGGAGCCTTTTCTTCCAGAAATGAGATGCTAACAATAAAAACTCAAAATTCTACCTGTTTTTCTGTACATAAAGAAAATCTGGCGTTGCTTTATGTTTACTCGTTCTGAAAGATCTGGACTTTTTGCTCAAACTGATAAAGGCAAAGTGGGTACAGTTCCGTGCTTGGACTTTTTTTCAGTCTGCACCCCAAGAGGGCTCTGTAGCCCCTGGTGTGATCTTGGTGGCTCTGCACTCTTGTTTCTGCCAATGTCCCTCCTCTCTGACTGCACCTTCTCTCCTTTCTCTTCTCCAATACATGAGATAAATGAGTTTCAAGCCTCCATCCTCAGCCCTGGTCTGTCTGTCCCTCAGGTGCCTCTCCCTCTTGCCACTCAGCAACCTCAGGTATGTGGCCCTCTGAGTCTCTGCCCCTGCTCCTGTCCTCCCTGGATCCCACCGCCTGATTCCCAGTGGCAGCCACACTCACTCCCCTTGAGTCCTCTCAACTACACCACTGGACAGTCACGCCGTCATGCCTCAAATTCCGTTTCCTTTGTATTTAACTTGGAGCCAGTGTGTACTCTGCACCTGCTTCTCGTCATGTACGATGCCACGGCCAGGAGATGCAATAGCAGAACGGGAAACCACGGCATCCTGCCCCCGTAAGGAGTTGACAGGCTCATCTCCGGACCTCTTGGCTCATGTTCTCTGTGTCTGGAATGACCACTCTCCACCCCCCGGCCCCGCTGCTGCATGTTCAAGCCTTCCCGTTCTTTCAGGCTCGGTTTGGTACGCTTTCTCCGTCTTGAAGCTCGTCCTCAGAACCTGTGGCCAGAAGTCATGTCTTCTGCTGCTCAGATCCCCTTTGTTTTGCTTTTTTTTCGTGCCTTATAGACATTTGAGGACTTCTCTCTCTCTCTCAGTACAGACTCCAGAAAGTCAGGGGTTGTGACTTACATATCTTTTGCCTCCTGCACAGCATCTCTCGTAATGGCGTGAACGCAGTTAAGTAGGCAATAAATGTTTGCTGAATAAATTCAGGAATTAATGAAAGTTTACTTATTTTCCTCAAATGTGTTTTTGCCGTGTGTTACTTACGCTTTATTAATCCTAAAAGTTTAATAAAATTGGTTTTCTTTTTCTGCGAGTATCTACTAGGCACACAGTAAATAATATGAGCCCTGAGTATAATAAAAATGCAGTGGAAAGTGGACAGGGGGAAATGTTTACGTTTATAGGCATATTTTCTTAAATTATACAAAGTTAATATATGATATTATCCATATGGAAAGGTATCTTAGAAAATTGAATGTTAACAGTCTCATCTCCCTTATTTTGCTTCTGATAACAAATAATCAAAGTGTCTTTCTCTGGGAACTCACATGGAGAAGAAAGAGTAGGGATTCAGCCCTGGGTTTGAATGCCACCTCTGCTCTCTACTTGATTCTGTAGTGTGAGCCAAACTACTTAACACATCTGCACCTCAGTCTTCATCTCTGGCTGTGAGTTTCTGGACAGAGTGTGTCTTGCTCATCTTTGAATTTCCTGTTCCTAGCACAGTACTTTTGGTATTAGGTATCAGTATTTCCTGGATGGATAGATGGAAGAGTGGAAGGTAAGAAGGAAGGAATGATAAATGGACTGATGGATGGATGGAAGGAAGGAAGGAAGGGAGTTACGTACCTTGTCTACCTTGAGAATTAACAGTGATATCTATAAAGCATGTGATACAATGAGTGTTCAATCCACAGCTATTTTTATTCCTTTTTAAATTCAAAAGACCGCTATTTTAGTTACGGGGTGAGTTTTTTTTTTTTTTTTAATCTTAAGGTAGTCGTTCTTTGTTACATTGCATTTATATTTAGTACTTATGAGACTCAAAGTATTTTGACCAAAGTAATCTTTTGATCATTTATATTGTTAATCCTGTTGCTTTTTGAAAGCATTAATTTTGTTCTGGCTCTGCCTTTTCAGATACTGGTCAGTTCTGAGAACTAGTCATCTCAGTGGTATTTGTGTGTTTTCAGACAATATGAGAGAAAATGGAAAAATTTACCATTCACTCAAATGTGAATCAAGTAGGAAGCTGGACACGGACAAAATATCAGTAATACTTTCATTCCATTAAAAATTAGGTGAAGTCTTTATAGTCGGAGAACTCATTTTCCACTAACTCTGAACTGGTGATTTTTTTAAAAAGTTGATGCTTTTGCAGAATGTAAAGTTCTTCATTGTATGAAGTAATTTGATTCACTTATTTACTTAGTCTTTAAGCATGAGAGAAACCTGTATTTTACCATTGCTTTTTTTTCTTCTTCTTCTTCAACATCAGGAGGAATGGTTATGCTCTATAATGCTATGCTTAAGTAAAATTACACATTCGGGGCATCTAAATTGGCATGCCAAATTATAGGACATTTTAATTATTATGTGGATGTGACAGATTCAATTATTCTTGAACTCTTTTGAGAAAGCTGCCCTTAGCAGTGATTCATGGTAGTAAACAAAAGATTAACAGGAAAATGCCCTTTATGAGACTTAATGTTTCCTATTAAATACCGTGGGACTGAATTAACTGCAGTCCCTAGATGTGGACAAACAGCCTGCATCCTGCTTGGAGTTCCTGTGTATCCCCTTAAGATAAATTTACTCTAAAGACCACCGAAATGAAGGACTAAGTACCACTTAAAGAACTGTTTTCCTAGGTACGTCATTTGGGCCGATTGTTTCAGCCTCTTCCTTCCCTCCCAAACGATTACCCAGAGCTACTAACAAGTAGAAATGTAGAGTTAAGAGCCCCTTCCTCTCCCTTTCAATTTCCAATTAGTGGACATATTAAGGAGCAATAAAATGGCTGAAAGGCAGGCAGCCGAAGAAAGAGAGAAAAGGAAGCAGGGGAGATAATTGTGAAAACAGATATTCAGGTCTTCTGCAATTGAGATTGGGCTGCCCCCGTGGACTGTGCAGGCCACGATCGCTGGAATTTGGAGCTCAGTTTCTTAATTACTTCTTTAGTCTTATCCAAAGAGAAAATTGGATTTCTAGAGATTTCTTCTGTGCAGAGCAATTATGCTAAAGCTGCTTAGGTAGCAGCTCTTTTAGCCAATCTTTCACTCCCAGAATACTAAGCTCCAACCAAAGCCAACTTCAAGATGCACCTTAATCTCGCCGACGGGGTTATTTTGTCCCCTCTTACCGGCTAATATATTCCAGGACCCTAAAGAAATTCCAGAAGCATTGACTTCTTTTCCAAATATTGCTCAGATTCTGTCAAGCCAGCTCGGCTATTAATTTGCTGTCAGGTTGCTGCCATCTGGTCTGGATGACATCACCCTACTTTTTAGGTAAACTGACGTTGATTTTCTTAAATCAAGAAATTTCCCAAGTCTGAATGTATGTATAAATAGCCCTCAAAGCTTGGAGTCTGAGAGCTAAAAGCACTAACTAATAACAACCCGAAATGCCTTTGGCAGAATATAAAACGCCACAGGACTGCTGAGTGCCCATAATCATAGTCTAAAACTTTCATTTTCTTCCTTTCCTATAACATTATAATAATAAAAGGTCGGGCTAGGCCTTTGTCTGCCTAGTAAAACAGGGTAATCAAACCATTTAAACACCAGCCAGGCCTACCACCCAAATGGATTCTCTCTATTCTCCTTCTCCTGCCCCTTTCCGAAATATTGTCTGAGTTATAATATGTTACTGCAAAACATTGTGTGCTAATGGGTTTCTTTCTGCTGATTAACAGGTTTTGGATTCAGGAAGACTGAAAGAATATGATGAACCCTATGTTTTGCTGCAGAACGAAGAGAGCCTGTTTTACAAGATGGTGCAGCAACTGGGCAAGGCAGAAGCTGCTGCCCTCACTGAAACAGCAAAACAGGTGAGCCCGCCACAGGGACTGGTAATTAAAGTTCATCTCGGCCGTTCACTCCTCACAATCTGGCACCAAGGGTGCTGTAACAAGCACCCTGTGCCCTTTTCAATTATAAGCCTTCAGAGACAACGCTTCATGACTGGGTCTTAACAACACGTCCCAGGTTGAAGTCGGGTCTGCTGAGAATCGGCAGACTCAGTGGGGCAGAGGGGAGCCACAGGTGTGCATGCTTACCTGTGCCAGCACGTGGGGAGGCTCTGAGCACCGTGGGTCGCTCAGGTGCGCGGGCACCTGTGCCTAATTGCTGAGAGAGACCAGATTCTAAAGAGATTGCCCATGTTCGGTTCTGTGAGTACAGATTCTCCTGTGGCACAGAATGTTCGCCTTTTGCGGACCCATTACATTTTATTCTAATGGGTGCTCACCTTTGAGATGCAAATGTGGTCAAGGCACATCCCGGTCCAGGAAATTTTGAAGAGTTTGGGAAAAAAGATTGTGGGGTATTTTCTGTCTGGTCTAGAAAGATCCAGCAGGGAAATGTGTAGGTTGCTTTTCTGTTTTATAATTTGTAAAGAAAACTACATGATACTGACCCTTCTTCCTGCCCAGGTTTCTTCCTGATTCTTGGTTGTTTGGAATTAGGTCTGGTTACCACCTTGTGCTTCCTCTGCCTTCTAGATGATGAAATCGCCATTGGGACAATCAAGAATCTATACTATCTCAATGCTATAGTCTGAGTGGTGCTTGAAGGTTTACAAAGCATTTTCACAGAGATGATGTGTGTGAAAGTACCAAGCACCGTATATGGTGAGAAAAAGGTGCTCAGTGAATAACATTCGGATTATCTGGTATCTTTCCAATAACAGTAATGGAGTATCTCATTGTCTGGGTGTGATGTGAGAACTGAGGGCTGCTTTCAGGGACTTAAGCTAATGTCCGGTATCACCTGTAACTCTTTCTGATACAAGGTGGGAGTTGGATTGATGGAAGGATGGAGGGAAGAAAGGAAACTCACGTGTTCTTGCCATTTGAGATGCATGGCTTGGGTGGAATGAGACCAACAGTCTTTTGAGGCTGTCCATCAGAACTCTTTATCTCTGGGCATTATAATCACGGGTACATTTTTCTTTTCATCCTCTTTTTGCATTTCCCAGATTTTCACTCTAAGAAAAAATTATTTGTGTAATATCTTAAGCATCTGGAGGAAATCTGTCCTAGTATCTAACAGTACTTGTGTATGAGAGATTAGAAACACAGCCTGAATTCTCTTCTGTCCCTGCTTCGTCTCATCCCTCCTTAGAAATGAAGAGCTGTACTTCCACTGCTCGCTCGTAGGGGATTTCTTTGAATTCTGCTTCTGTCCTCTAAAACTGTTCGGTAAATGGGTATATGTGTGCACAGTGTTATGCTGGGAACTCACATGTCAGATATGTTCCTTAGTCATCCCCAGTATAACCCCAAGAGTTGAGAAGAGCAGAGATACATCGTATATATGCTGAGCCCTTTGGAGGAGCGGGATGAAGCTTGGACGTCATGCGCCATGCCCTGTGCTGTGATCGAGCTTCTCTTGTCTTGGTGCTGGTTTAGGAGGCTGAGACTTTGAGAGGGGAAGGAAATTGCTCAGAGTCACACAGCTGGCCGAATAATTGGCAGATTCAGAGTTCAAACCGAGGGTTAGGGACGAGGAAATCTGTATCCTGTACATACAACGTAAAGACTTACATTGTATGTGAATGTAGAGAAGCTACACTGGGAGCCCTGTGTTGCTTTCACGTCTGAAATGCCGAGTGCTTTCATCTGCTCGATGTCTCCCAGTCAGTCACTGGGGATCCCCTGTATCATCTCATAAAACAGCAATCTCACAAACCCCTTTGTTCTTCGACCTCAGGCATTTCACATCAAACAGATGGGTCCCCACCTACGGGTCAAAGCCTCCATTTTAAGAATGCGTTATCATTGTATATTATCAAGACGTTGAGTAATGAGAAATAAATCACAGATAGTTCCAGATAACATTAAGGTAGTATATAGTTCAACACCCTCATTTTACGAATGAGGGAACTAAGGCCCCTTAGAAGGAAGGTGGCCCTAACTTATGTTAACTCTAGTTTGCAGCAGACGCAGAATTAGAAATCGTTCTTTTAACATGTTTTAATGCAAGTGTAAGGTACATACAGACATGTTTATAGGTCACAGAGTTAGAAATCTTGGGGTTCCCGGTCCGTTCATCTTGCACCTCATGTAACAGCATCTCATAATAACATATAAACAGGTGTCACATTTGGGGAGGTCTTTCTGTGTGTATCTTCCTCTATTTCCAATTAACATATAGTGTATCACCCATTTACCCCATCCCCCATCCCTTCCTGTCCAGCAAACCTCAGTTTCTTTCCTGTGCTTAAGAGTCTCCCTCTCTGATTTTGTCTTGTTTTATTTTTCCCTCCCTTCCCTTATGATCTTCTGTTTTGTTTCTTAAATTCCACATATGAGTGAGATCATATGATAATTGTCTTTCTCTGATTGACTTATTTCATATAGCATAATACCCTCCAGTTCCATCCCTGTTGTTGCAAATGGCAAGATTTCTTCCTTTTTTGATGGCTGCATAATATTCCATTGTGTATATATACCACATCTTCTTTATCCATTCATCAGTTAATGGACATCTGGACTCTTTCCACAGTTTGGCTATTGTGGACATTGCTGCTAGAAACATCGGGGTGCAGGTGCCCCTTCAGATCACTGCATTTGTTTCTTTTTGTTGCTGAGTCATAGGGTAGCTCTGTTTTCACCTTTGAGGAACCTCCATACTGTTTTCCAGAGTGGCTGCACCAGTTTGCTTTCCCATATTTGCATCGTTCTTTATCATTTATCTTACACAGTTCTCACGTGTATGATTTCACTTAATCCTCATGGCCGTTCTTTCTTATCCAAGTTCATGGATGAGGAGAGTGGATCAAGGACTCACCTAAGGTCACAGAGCTGGTCAGTGGAGAGCCGAGGGCGAATTGCTGGCTGAGGCTGAGAGCTGCCCCAGTCCATGTGTTAAGTTTCAAAACCCTGCTCCTTATCTTAATCTTATGAGGCGTCCAAAGTGAGGCCAGGTTCTCATAATGGCAGAACATCCCTGTGGGATTTCAATCCTGACACTGGCTCAGGTCCCCTCACTGGAAAGATGTAAGGGAATACACACCCCAGTTCTCACCCCAGTTGAGTATCTTCTTGACATTACTTCTGCATATGCTTGGTCCTCTTAGAACAGGCTATCAGATTGTCAGCTTTTTAAATGTGTGAGCATCAAATATCGATACATCACTGAGAATGATAACAGTAGGAAGATTAGCGTACGTCAGCAAGCTTTCCACCCCTGAGAGATTGGAATTCATTCTTTTGGAAAGAAAACCCAGCATCTAGGAAAATGTACTTCCAAGTCATGTTTTCTTGACCACGTGGTTATTTTTTTCTGAAAATGTTGGTTGTAGGCAAGCTTACTCACTCTCTGATTGACCCTCATAGATGATCCATGAAGTAGTAGAGAAAGTACCTTTGAGGTACATAAAGTTGAAATGCGCATCAGGTGTCTTAAAGCAACAGAAATGTATTTCTCACAGTTCTGGAAGCTGGAATTTTGAAATCAAGGTGTCGGCGGAGGCGGTCTCCTCTGAAACATGTCTCGTTGGCTTGTAGATAGGCCATCTTCTTCCTTTGTCTTCGCATGGTCTTCCCTCTGTGTGTGCCTGTGTCCTAATCACCCCCATACAGGTCAGAGTAGATTAGGATGCACCCTTGTGACCTCATTTTAACTTAACTGACCCTATCTCCACATACAGTCACATTCTGAGGTATTGAGGGGTTAGGACTTCAACATACACATTTTGAGGGGACACAGTTCAGCCCATAACCAAGGGTGAATGCCTGTCATTCACTCTCTTCCATGATGAAGCAGACCTAATTGAGGTTTTTTGGAGTTCCTTTGTTCCCAGTGTGTAACAGGTGCCATTTTATCTATTTGTGAAATCACCAGATACAGCCCCAAAGTTAGGAAATCCTGATATCCTACGCCCTACGAGCCTGGGCCTGCTGGAGTAGGTGGAGGGAGCGCTTAGCAGCCCCATGGTCCTGTATGTGTCCTGAGGTCTCTGCACCTCGGGGTCCTTATTTGTCGTGCTGGGGTTATAGCGGGGCCCCACTTCACTGCGCTCTTACTACAAGGATCAGATGAGATGGTGTATATACTCACCTGCTTTGAAGAATACAGGGCATTTTACAAACAGAAGAGTTTTATCTCTCAACGATCAGAGGGGGACTGGTTTCTTAAAGACTGTCGATGGAACCCTTACCTCCCTGTAATAACAAAAGAAGTACCCAAAGTTCTTCTAGGTAGCTTTAGAGACTCTTCAATGATTAAAATTTATTTTTAATAAGTTTTTTTTTTCAACAGATGATACAGGCTAATGCTACAAAATTCACAAACTTTGCTGTTTGTTAAAATAGTTGTTCTAGTTTATAAATAAAATGTAAGTCATCCGCCCACTCCTGTCGTGACTCGGCTCCTCCCTCAGGATGGAGCCCTGGCACCCCTATGACTGTTGTGCTGATGCAGTCCGTGTGTGAGCACGAGCTTGTGCTACACAGCCTTTCTGTGTTTTAAGTGCTGGTGACAGCCATGTTTTGCTTTTTTCACTTAATATCTCAGATTATATCAATGCATATAGTTATCTCATTCTTTTTATTTATTTTTTTAAAGATTTTATTTATTTATTTGACAGAGAGCTAGAGAGCACAAGTAGGCAGAGCTGCAGGCAGAGGGGGAGGGAGAAGCAGACTCCAGGCTGAGCAAGGGAGCCTGACGTGGGGCTCGATCCCAGGACCCTGGGGTCATGACCTGAGCCGAAGGCAGCCCCTTAACCCACTGAGCCACCCAGGTGCCCCATCTCATTCTTTTTAAAGGCTGCATACTATTTATGCTTTCTCCACTCCCTTCATCCCATTTTTCCTTCTAACTAAGTTAATTGTTTTCTGTTTTTTTCCCCCCCCAAAGGATGCGCTCTCAGATTTACTTAACTGATTCTTGTATTCTGTGTTACGATTTATCACTTTCTGCTTTTATATCCATTAATTCCTTCCTTCTATGATTTATTTTATTGTGGCTTCTTGACTGCATTTGTTTTCATTCTTTCTTGTTCATTAATACATATATTTTAAGGCGGTGGACTTTTCTCTGAACACTGTTCTAGCTGTATGCGATAAGTCCTGATATATAGTGCTTTTGTCATAGTTAAGTTTTATATATAAATCTACAATTTTGGTTTTAATTTTCTCTTTGGTCCAAGAATTATTTGAGAAAGAGGTCTTTAAAACTTCTTGGTGATGGGGTTTGTTTTTTCTGTTTTCTATTAAACTCATCAATGTTGATTTTCATTACCTTGTGATCACAAAGTTGTTTGTGCTGTTTCCACCCAAAACCAGTGTTTAGTAATACTTTCTTTGTGTTCTAGTGTATAGGCAATTTTGGTGAATGTTCTCTGGACATGTATAAAGATGGACTGTTGTCTGTTTAACGTATAGTGTTTAATAACTTTTAGTTAGATTCACTTTGTTAATTGTATTATTTAGGTCTTCTCTATCCTTATTTATTTTGGTCTGTTGTGATTTAGGGAGGTCACATTATGTTAGTCTCATTGTAAAAAGGTTTTCACTTTCTAGTTCTTGTCATTTTTTGGTAATTTTGGTGCTATGATATTTTAGTCCACAGATATTCATGACTTGGGTTTTTGCTATGAATTATATTTTCTACTATTTTAAAGTGCTTTTCTTTCTTAGATTCATATAATGCACCTGGCCCTGAATGTAAGCTGGTTCAAAATTGCAGCTGAGTCCCTTGCTTTTCACTTTGTTTTCATTTGCCTGGTATGTCTTTGTCTTTTAGTATCAGATTATAAATATATCTCCTGCAAATGGCATGTGGTTCAGTTTAGCTCTGAGATTTAATCTTAGTCCCCACCCCTTTTTAACAAATGAATTTAGTCCGTTTACATTTGTTGAGATTATAGGTATATTTTATCTTATGTTATGCTTTCAGCTTTTAGTGTTCTTTTTTAAAACTTTTTAATTAGGATGTATTTCTTTTTTAGTTTTTGTTTTTTGTTTAATTTTTGAGTGATCTCCACCCAACGTGGGGCTGGAATGCATGGCCCTGAGATCAAGAGTTGCATGCTCTATACCGATTGAGCCAGCCAAGGCACCTCTATTTTTTTTTTCTTTGCTCATTGTTTTATGTGTGTACTTTTCACTTCTTCTAGGAACACTTCCTTTATTATTACTGATTCCCCATTGTAAACAATGACAACATCTCTTCCCTCTCTCTCTGTGCTCCCACCAGATTTTAGTTGTTTAAATAGCTTTCCTTCTACTATTTACCTTCAAATCTTTAAAAATACTTAAACCCCTATTATTTTACTTACCTATTTTAAATGCTACTTTCTCCCTCTCTTAGTTGGCTAAAATCTGTCCTCTAGCACATTGTCTTTCAGACTTTGGGTTGTGATCCATTCATGGGGCTGTAAAATCTATTTAGTCGTGACCAGCATGTCTTAAGACAGGAGACACAAAATAATGGAATGGAGAAAAAAAAAAAAAGAACAGTGTATCTTTCATAGTAATAGTAAATATTTCTTGGAAGTCCTTTCAATAAAGGTGTTGATCTCTACAGAGTTTCAGTGTAATACGAAAAGTACTTACTATTGTGGGTGACAGTAAAAATAAGAGGTTGGAAAACAGGGCTCTGTACCATCTTAAAGGAGGGTTCATTGGAGTCAGAATCCCTGACTTTACCACATGTCTGAAGTATTTGCTGCATCTCTAATTTTAATGTTCTGGTTATAAAATTCTTGGGTCACGCTTTCTTTCACTTAGTATGCTGTAAACTTTGCCCTGACATTGTTTATTCATATGGAGAAGTCCAAGGCCAAGTTAGAAGCAACTCGATCTTCTTTCCTGGATGCCTAAAGGACTCTTTCTTTATTTTGAAGGCACTTAGTTTTTCCTACGGTATTCTGTACTCTTTTGGTCCCTAGCTTTAAGTCTTTTATTTCTGGAGGTTACCTGAATTATAGCTTTGAAGTTTTTTTGTTTTGGTTTTTGGCTGGTTGGTTGGTTTTTGATTGGAGTCTCCTCTTTTCAAATATCTGTCATGTATATGTTATCTGTCCTTTGTGTTATAAAAGCTGTTTTCTCCTTGATCCTTTTAATTCTTCACAAATTTCTAATTATGCTTGCTCTCTCAATCCTATCCTCCATGTCTCATCCTGTTTTATTTCCAGCAGTGGCTAAGTCACTTTGTGCTGCTTCCATACAGCTGTCATTTCCGTGATGCTTTCGTGGTCTCCTTCACTTCACTTTTGGCCCCAGTCAACTCCTGGCTCATCATTTTGTGTCGCTGTGCCGTATTTCCAAACTCTCGAATTTCTGTTGTCCACAGGTTGATTGTTCTACATTTTCTTTGAATGTATTGCATTATATATTTTTTATAATTTTCATCTCTTTGGTGAGTATTTTTTTGCCAGATGTTTATCTTGTTCCTTTTCCTCACTTTTTTGGGTGTATTTTACAGATCGTGTACTACTTTATTGTTATTGTTATTGTTAAAATAACTACTTTATAGTTATTGTACTACTCACCTCTGAATTGAGTTTTTCCTGGACCATATATTTAGGGTAGCGGTGGCTTGGGCATTATTTCAGGCTAAAGGGAATTCTCTCCTTAACATAGAAGCTCCTTATGACCCAGATAGAGAATGTGTGTGTGTGTGTGTGTGTGTGTGTGTGTGTGTGTGTGTGTGTGTGTGTGTGTGTAAGCAAGAGAGAGAAACTGAAAATGGTATGTTCATTTAGCAGAGAAACTGAAAACGCATGTTCATTTAGCCTGTCCTCCTCCCTAGCCTGCAGAGATGAGCGGTTACTTGCATTTCAGTATTTCTCTTCTCCGAGGACCTCCTCAATGTGTGTGCTTCAGGCAGAGATGGTGATTCTGGTCAGTTCCTCATTGATACACCTTAGAATCTGCCAGTTAGTTGGACACCTGTACTCTCCCGATTGCCGAGATCTCCCATAGCTGTCTCTGCTCTGGCTTACTCCAGCCCCAATGGATCCAGTTGCATATGGCAGCCCATGTGGATAGCTTGCCATTTGGGATTTCCGAGGACTCCGATCTTATCGGAGATGGGCTTCTTCTGCATCTTGCAGCACTCTTGCTGCTGGGGTGATTTCTGAGGGGATAAGGAAGGGGAAGTCCATTTCCATTATCATAAAAGCAGAGGTCTTCTCAGACTCTCTTACTCTTTAACCTTGCCGACACACTTGCCAGTGTGTACACTGGAGTTAGACCTGCTGTAGAGACGAGCTGGAGAGTTCCTGGAATGGAGCTAGGCCCGTGCAGTGTAGTGAGAATGATCGGACAGGGTCTGGAGCCAGAATTCAACATACTGAACCAATGCCTTCTGAATGCAATGTCAATAAAAGCTCCGTTGCTAGCCTTCATCCACGCATGGGCAGCTTTAATAAAA
The DNA here is from genome assembly GCF_037043125.1 of Eumetopias jubatus. NCBI lineage: Eukaryota > Metazoa > Chordata > Mammalia > Carnivora > Otariidae > Eumetopias > Eumetopias jubatus. Next base: position 179,258,153 of record NW_028274809.1, on the reverse strand, counting down.
GCTCTGTTGCTTTTAGTGAGGTTTGATTCTACGATGGTTGCTTTATTGACACGCTGGAGTCACGTACTCAGCGTGGTTTCAGCCTACATGAGAGGCACTGTCATGAACCAAACCCAAGAGAAGGAGAGGGAAAGGGACAAGAAACCCAGGACTCCCTGCTCTTACCGTCCTCTTGTCTTGATCTCGAACTTTTTATGGCATCGTTTCCTTGGTCCTTCACAACTGTTTTGAGCTGGCATTACCGTTATCCCTTTTGACAAACGGAGAAACTGAGGCAGAAGCGCCTCCATGACGGGTCAGCCGGCAGTGAGCGGCGGCTCTGCAACTTGGGCCCTCTTTCCCCGCCTCCCCGGTGACTGTGTTCCCTGAATCGGAGGGGTCTCAGCTCCAACCTGGGGGTTCCGTAAAGAGAAAGTCAGAAGTGCCCCAGCGGGGCCTCCCCGCTGTTTAGTTTTCCTCACTCAAGTGGGGTGATGCTGCTCCTTTCCACGGGCCAGGGGGCCCCTTCTCAGAGCGGCCTTGTAATCACACCCGCCACTTACCGGGGTGTGTCTTTCCTCCGCAGTTTTGTAGCCGGTCGTTAGTCCCCGTGAGGTCAGTCACTGTCTCACTTTGCAGGTGCGGAAGCCCGGACGGAGAGGGCCTGAACGATTCTTTTCCAGGGTCAGCGGTGAGGCCCGGGGAGAGAGAGTGGCGGTGGGCTGCCCCATCCCGGGCTCAGCCGGCGGAACCCGCGGGGGGCAGAGGATGTTTCCTCTCACTTCTTCTAGCAGAGTGTATTCCCAAACATGCCAACACAGGAGGAAATGAAGGGTCAATTCAGTGACTTAATAACGCAGGAAGCTCGCTTTCAGTGTTCACTTTCAGGTTTTTCAGACCACGAAGCTAAGACCCTTTCAATGAAGCCTTGCTAATAAGGACATTTTCTCTGTAAAAAATTACATTGAGCGGGTCATGGGGAAAGGCATCGATCGGCTTATAAGGGAGAGGACTGTCAAACAGTAGAAAATGAAGATGTATTTTTATCTTATTGGCTGATTTTAGTTTCAACAAGAAGTAGCTGTTTTTGAGGACATAAATATATAACCATACAAAATATGGCCAGCTTTAAATTTACAAAAAAAAATTAAAAAGTTACCCCCCCAAAGGTATTATTTTTAAATACTTGCATTATAATGGGAAAAGCCTCAGATGTCACCCAGTGCAGTCCAGACATTCTTGGAAAAGTCCTTATTTTTCTCCTTAAGTGACATTTTAATATATAATATTTCAAATGTAATGTTATTTTTGGAGTAGCAAGTATGCAAGCAACAAGAGAAAAAGTATACTTAATCTGCAGGTAGATGTCCCAGCAATTTTCTTTTTTGTATGTGCAGCCCATTATCCCCCATGATGACTTTGTTGACGGCACCCACAAATATATTTGGAGCCAGGTTTTGTAAGATCCAGAATCGTATGCCTAAGAGACCCAGCTCATGACATGTGTCAACGTTCAGATAGATGGTACATTTTCTGTTTTAAAGACTCAAACAAAACTTTTCACATTCTTCTTTGGGGGAAAAAAATTACATTTGAAGTCCTTTTTCACCCAAACACATTTTGAGATAAGAGCTCACAAGTCTTGACATTATTTCATTTTGTTATGCGCATCTGTCAAGGAACTGAGATAGGATACAGCTACTAAAAACTGATGATTGTGGAACAGAGAAACTTGACAGCATTTCATTCCCTTTATGTTCTGATTATACATTTATCAGAAAACCTGTATCTCTTCTAGTTCAGCTAGAAATTGGTAGAATTCAAGAACTCAAAGGCTTGGCAAAGAACTGTCCTATTATTTGGTATCATCTTACATTTTAGAGAAGTTGCTTGGTTGAGTCATTGTTAAAGCTTTTGCTTCTCTTTTCATTATTGTGGCCCACTATCCACAGATCCCATTTCTATAGGCCCTATAACTGCTTTGCCGCACAAATTAAACGCTGGGATATTTCATACATATACGCCAGCGTTTCAATGCTTGTCAATCAGAGTTTATAAAATATAGGGATTACAACCTGATATTAACAGCCAAATCTATTGTGCTCATTTTATGTGTGAAAATGAGAAACCCTCGTACGGACGCTAGAATCCCTGGCCTCTTTGTCACCCTGTTTTTAATTTATCTCCAGGTTTTGAGTCAGTAAAATGATTTTGCTTTATCAATTTAATGTAGTGATAAAACATATCTGTGAATCAGAATGATCAGAAGCAAAGTGCAGCTACAGGTTGTTTGGCATTAAGCCCAGCCCCGCTGAGGGTTTTAATAGGGCTGCTTCCTTCATAGAAGGGAACGCATCCCTGTTTTTTTAATTATACCTCCACTAGCAATGTGCTGCCCTTCACATGAAGACATGGATGTAGACATGCATCGCCTTGGGGAGGAGGACTTGAAAACTTTTAAACATGTTCTTTTTATACCGGTCTTTCTTCTTCTTCTTCTTCTTCTTTTTTTTTACAGATATACTTCAAAAGGAATTATCCAGATATTACTCACAGTGACCACGTGGTTATGAATGCTTCCAATGGACAGCCCTCAGCCTTTACTATTTTTGAGACAGCGCTGTGATCCTACCACATCAAGTCTATTCCAAAGACATTTTTTTAAAATAGTTTTTGTACTATGTACCTTTTTTTACACTAGCAAAAAATACTTTACACATACAAGATGTTTGGATTCTTCCTCCAACTTCACTCAGTGATTTCAAGCTCTAGCAGAATGCTGTAATATTTTTTATTTATATGTTATAGTATTTTTTTTTTCCTTATCCAAATCACAGGTGCAGGACACCAGTAAAAGCTGTTAACCAGGTTTGGTGCCTTAAGGAGATGTCAGAGCCAAACCTCATTTTGTTAGGTATAAGACAAAGTTGTCACAGACCTTTTTTTTTTTTTTTTACAGCCCTCACAAATTACATATTACTTTCCAGTGATATCAGGGATTCTGTTTACTTGAAGACTGTGTGAAGTTGCCATTTTGTCTGGCCACTTCTTTAACATAACTAGGATCCATTATTTCTTCCCAAAGGCCTCTGGTTGAAATCGTACAGATACAACTAATAGGAAAAAACCAAAAATACACTTTAAGTGACATTATAGTGACCAAAAAAAGGTTATATGCTTAGCATACAGGAGGGCAGTATTTAATTACATGTTCTGAAAGACAAGGAAGACAAAATAATGCTTTCTCAACACTGGAGCCCACGTGGGTGATTTGATCATGAAGGACACAAGTGTGATCGTCGGTCATCTAGATGTGCACAACTCCAACATGAGGACCATCGCAGTCTGAGGACTCAGCATGGTGACATTTTCAGAAAAGGCCCAGCCACTAGCTGTAATTCTGGACCATAGAGCAGTAGTCTTACTTGGATTTCTGTTCTGCCAGCTAACCATCTGTTGATTCTAATAAGCCTTTTTGGTTTTAGCCTTTCTTGAAACCCCTTGTACACTGCACGTATAGGTTCTCCTGACTTGGTGAGAAAAACCAAAACTCGTCGCCAACAATGGCGCACCCAGGAGGCTCCCTTTTATGAGCCTGCCCAGGTTATTTTCCTTCTGACCACTAACAGCACTTTGTTTGGGTCTTTCTGATTAGTGAATCAGCAAATCACTGTACTCCCAAGGCCTGCTGCACTTTATTTGAACCATGGGTCTTGAGTTTTTCTGGATGGTGGCTATGGTATGTTAGTTCAAATTGCCAAAGGTTTTTAGGTTGTGGTTTTAAGTGGACTCTCGTGACCTCTAGGATAAGGTGTAACCACCCTCAAGTTGTGCATATATTAATCAACAATGCCCTCATGCAGCAGATTTTCGGACTCTTCAAAGAGAGACGTTTTATAGCATCAAGCCTTAAAAAGCACACACGGCAAACTACACAAGATACATTGAGGGTAGTCGCAGTTTGACTCTTCATATGTAGAAATAATATGGCGAATGTTTAGTTCAGTAAGCCAGTAAGCTGTTCTGTAGTCATGGATAGTATTTCAGGAGACTAAAATGACAGCAATGATGATAATGAGGTTTGTTAAAACAGTGGAAATACTGGAAAAGTGTCTGTTTATTTGGTCTTTAGAGGTTAAAGGCAGTTAAAAAAACAAACATGTTTCTATTTTATTTCTGTTTTAATGTCATAGCACTTTTTTTAATGAAACAAAATTCATTTGAAATAAATTGACAGTTTTCATCTCCATTCTGAGGTCTGTGTTCTGAGAGGGATTACTGACTCATGTCCTTGCTGTTGAAAGCCAGCGAGTTTTCCAGGGGCCAGAAAGTGGATTCATTGTCAACTGGTTCTCTTGGCTAACTAGGTGTACCGAATATTCTAAGTAGCTAGGTGGGTTTCAGACAGGTTGAAACAGCTGCTGTAGAAGCCAGAGCTGGTTGCTCCCCTTCCAGGAAGGGAGAGCGTAGTAACTTATGCCCTAGGCTTGAACAGGTATCACGTTGTTGAGGTTTTTTGTTTGTTTGTTTGTTTTTTGAAAGGCAACTTTGCCCTGAACTAACAGGAAACGTTTATTGTTTCTCCACTGAAATACTGTAGAACATTGGTTCTCAAAGTGGGGTCCCGGAACCGGCAGCATCAGCCTCACCTGGGAACTTGTTGGAAATGCAAATTCTTGCGTCTTTTCCCAGGTCTACTGAATCAGAAACTTGGTGGTGTGGACCGGTAAACTGTGTCTTAATAAGCCCTTAGGGTGATTCTGATGCAGGCTAACGTCTGAGACCCAGTACCATAGAACATAAAGAACTAAGAGCTCATTAAGAAAAACACAGAAAGCCCAATTAGAGAAATGGACTAGAGACTTGAATAGGCACCTCGCAAAATATCCAAGCGACCAATAACCAGAGAAGTGCTCACTCTTATTAGTTACCAGGGAAATGCGATGAGATAGCACTGAACACCCACTAGCTTGGCTAAAATTAAAAAGAATACCCATCAAGTGCCACCGGAGCAATGGGAACTCTCCCGCACTACCATGTGTCTAAAAAAAAGGATGTATCAAATAAACAACTTTGGAAAACACTTTGACGGCATTTACTCAAGCTGCATGCCTTGTGATCCGTTAATTCTACTCAAAATGTATACACATGTGCTGCAAGAGATGGGTTCGAAGATGTTCCTAGAAACATAATTCCTAGTAGCCCCAAACTGGAAATAATCCAAAAGCTCATCAACAGCAGAAGGAAAATACACTGATGTGATAAAATACTCCACACCAATGGAAGCACTTAAACCACATCAACGGCACAGGTGAATCTCAAAAACTTAAGTCTGCCCCCAAAGGATGTTTATGACTCCATTTATGCAAAGTTCCAGCATAGTTTAAACTATAGTGTCCAAAGCCATGACACTTGCTTCACTTTGGGGAGGTGGAGGTGGAGGTGTTGGTAATTGGGGGAAATAAAAAGGGAGTTTCTAGGATATTTAAGTTTTTTGTTTTTGTTTTGTTTTTTGTTTGTTTTTTGGTTTTGACTGGGCAGTGATTAGATCAGTATTGTGTTCCTTTATTTTCCGCACTTTTCTGTTGCATGTCCCTTTCCGCAATTCAGGAAAAAAAAGTTCTCAGCCTTGATTTTCTTTTAGAATCTCATTTAAATCCAGTGACTAGCCTACATCTGGGAAGTTACTTGTGCTGAGTTTTTAAAATATGAACTTGTGGAAGTCTTGACATATGACCCACAGCTAATGGCCTCATTTGAAGCTCTTGGTACAGGAGAGGTCCAGATCTGTATTTTCTGTGGCCAATTAATAAGATAAATTCCACTTCTCTAATTTCAGGAGAAATAAAAAGGAACTGTAAGATCTTTCTGGGTTCCTAAGAACCACTTTAATGAGGACATAGACATAAAAAAAACTACATCTTTAATGTGTGAAACTTGATGAGTTTGGAGGTCAGTATGTGCTCCTAAAATCATCACCACAATCTATACCATAAACTTACCCATCACCTCCAAAAGTTTCCTCCTAACACCATAATTGGTTGCTGAAGTGAAGAAATAATTTAAGTCAATTCAGTGCAGTGAATTAGACTTGTTAAGTATTGTGATAATTTGGTTAGTCAGTGGTTAACTTATCAGATGATTACTTTGTTCCTGTGTGAACTGATGAAAATCTATGCTTTTCTTACAGAGGGTTTGGCCAGAGAGTACCTGAGTATTTGTTTCCTACCTAATTCTGAAAAGTTTAATGATGTTTAGAATCCTGTGCCTTGAAGTGTGTTAAATATTAGCACCTGAATGTGAAGTTACTTTCCACAATTCTGTTTTGGAGTATTTTCAAGATACATTTTTACTCTAGAAAACTTATGACATTCCTGGCCACCACGTCTCAAGAGGAAAAAAAAAAGTTTGTAATTCCTCTAATGTAGTTCAGGAAATGGTTGACTTATATCTTGACCAAAAAGAAAGACGTCTTAAGCTTAGAATGAAGAAAACTAAGAAAGTTCAAATGAAAACAACAAAAATCCCAAAAGCCATGTTAATCGTTAACTCTGTTTAGTGATCAACTGAGTGAATTCTCAAAAGATCTTTTAGTGAAAATTGAGTGTGTCAATACAAGGAAATTATATTCTTCATCAGAAAGTTATAAACTACATCATTCCACAAGTACAGGCTGAAAAAGCCGTAGGTTTCCTTAAGAATTGCAATAAATTCCTGGATTCGCTTCCATAAAATTCACTTCCAAAAAAATCCCTTCCATTTTAATGGGCATGTTGATCCTTATCAAATTATTTTTTTTAGAGTGTGAGCATGTCGGGGGGCAGGGGGTAAGAGGAGCAGAGGGAGAGGAAGAGAAAATCTCAAGCAGACCCCCGCTGAGCATGGTGCCCCATGCGGGGCTCGATCCCACAACCCTGAGATCATGACCTGAGCTGAAATCAAGAGTTGAACGCTTACCTGAGCCACCCAGGCACCCCTCAAATTGATATTTTAAACAAAGGATAACCGCATTCACACAGTCTTTATTTCCATTTTGTATTTTATTTGGGGATTTAGAAATAAGTGTTGTATATATATGTGTGTGTGTGTGTATGCATATATACATATATATAATAATTTTCAAAAAATTTTCAAGTAACCCCCCCGCCAAGTATTGGAATCTTTTGATTCATGTTGCAATTTGGTTCTCTAGGACACAGACTCCCAAGTGGATTTAGTGTTGGGGATGTGTATTAGGGGTGCCCTTGAGATCAGTGCTTGTGGAATCAAGAGGGAGGACGCAGGAGAGCGCAGAGGGAAAAATGAAGCAGGAATGCTGGCTGGGTGACGTTAGCTGACCCCTCTGGGCTTCCTGGAGCTCGCATGGCGTCAGGGTTGTCCTGCCATGGGCTGATGGCCAAGCCTTTAAAGATCCCGCTGCCTGGACTGGCCATTGCATCCGGGCTGGCCCCAGAAGGGCTGGTGGCTGGACGTTGCCCACTAACAGCACTTCCAGCAGCTGGAGCAATGTCCTCGAAGAGGCATCTGGGCAGGGTATGTCCGTGTCCACATGGTGTGTCATAGCTCTGGAGGGAGATGATGAGGGTCTGCTGGCAGAAGACTCTTGGTGATCGACATTTAAGTCAGAAGGACTGACTAAATGATAGTCCTCAATACCCTGGTCTGAAAAATAGAGGAGAGCGTCCATGTAGGGGACATAGTCTCTAGGGTCAGCCCAGTTTTCATCCCTTCCAGGAAGCCACCTTGGGATCAGCTTTATCCCAGGATGCTCCTATGTATTTCTATAATACCCGGCCAATCCATTTGTTAAACTGAACCATACTCGGTTTGATGTCCTTTTGTTGCCATCTTGAAATACTTAATTTTTTTTTTTTAAAGATTTATTTATTTATTTGAGAGAGTGAGAATGAGAGAGAGAGAGAGTACATGAGAGGGGAGAGGGTCAGAGGGAGAAGCAGGCTCCCCGCCGAGCAGGGAGCCTGATGCGGGACTCGATCCCGGGACTCCAGGATCATGACCTGAGCCGAAGGCAGTCGCTTAACCAACTGAGCCACCCAGGCGCCCCTGAAATACTTAATTTTTAAACAAAGGGCCCTGCTTTTTCGTCTTGCACTGGGCCCTGTAAGTTCTGTAGCCTACCCTAACGACCCTAACTAGAAGTATGTGTAGGTGACCTCTTTCCTCACTCAACCAAGAGCTTCTAAAGACTTGAGCTGCGCCCTCTTTGTTTTTTTAATTGCATTTTGTAGCACAGCGTCCCATAGGGGGTGCTCAACAAATGTTTGCTGAAATGAATAATGACAGAACAGATCTTCCCTTTTTTTTTTTTTTAAGATTTTATTTATTTGAGAGAGTGCGAGCAGGGGGAAGGAGCAGAGGGAGAGGGACAAGCAGACTACATGCTGAGCACAGAGCCCGACGCAGGGCTCGATCCCACGACCCTGAGATCATGACCAGCATTGAAACCAAGAGTCGGACGCTTAACCAACTGAGCCACCCAGGCTCCCCGGAAGAAATCTTCCTTCTAAACTTTATAATTCTGACATTTTAAGAGGTAGTCTGGGATAATAGCCCTGGTTTGGAGTCAGTCCCATAGGTCTGCATGCCAGTTCCGTCTCTGGCACTCGCTAGCAAAATGGGTGACCAAAGAATGTGCTGTCCAAAGTGGGACATTTCTGACCGAAAGGAAAGCGTTAACCAGCCAAGGTTCCAGGGCAACAAACTAGCACCATCCTCAACAAAAACAGGGTATGGTCACCCTCTAAGCCACGTAGCCTTCCGTCCATGCTTGGGTTTCTCAATCTCTCTGAACCTCAGCGGCTTCATCTGTAAAGTGAATATGTTTCCTGCCCTCGCATAGTTGCTTTGGTTAGGATGATCACTGGGCCAAGAGCACCCAAAGAAACAGGATTGGATCATTGACCTCGGACGAGAAGAGGGTCCCCCTCTTCCACCAAGAGAAGAGAGGAAGGTAGGTGTGGGTGCCGGTGGGTTTGTAGACCATACAAGGTATATTTGGGGAGCTCCTCCTCTGATGGCCTATGCCAAACTGTTCTTACTTCACATAGAGTTAAAAGGAGATAAGCACAAGCTCTGGGGACAGTCTTCCAGGTTCAAATACCGGCCGCTCCGTGCATTGCCTATCCGGCTGTGGACAGGGGACTGACTGTGGGATCTTATGGTCCGGAAGCGCACTATGCTTCAATCCTTTGTAAGACTGAGATCGGGATGGCAGTTTGCTCAGAGGGCTCTTGCAAAGATTAAATGTGACCATGACACAGTGTATGGTCTGTGGACTAGCGCCAGTCCGTGAACTATTTGTAACTAGGAAGTTCAAGAAAACTAGAAACACTTCAGCCATTTGACGTTGCCATGGCATCCAAACTGGATTGGTGGAATCTTGTCCAACAGGCTAGAGACGAATTTGAGTGTAGACCTTGCGTGGTGAGGATAATGTGGCCTGAGCTACCTTCTAGCCGTAAGCAGTAGAATCTGTTAGTTTGCAATGGACTGAAAATTTAAAAGAATTAAATCGGGGCGCCTGGGTGGTTCAGTTGGTTAAGCGTCTGCCTTTGGCTTGGGTCATGATCCCAGCGTCCTGGGATGGATTGAGCCCCATGTCCAGCTCCCTGCTCGGCGGGGAGTCTGCTTCTCCCTCTGCCTCTCTCCACAACGCCCCCCCCCCCAGTTTGTGCTCTCTCTTGCTCATTCTCTCTCTCTCAAACAAATAAATAAAATCTTAAAAAAAAAATAAACTGATTCTTAATCCCAGATAATAGAGAAGCACTGCTTTAGAACGGTGCTGAATACGTGTTAGCTCTCAATAAATACTAGCCTCTTTATTAATTGTTACCATATCGGGCAAAAATTATTTCATGGTATTTATGTTTAAATTTTGACCTCATAGGCTTTCAAAAGTCTATCTCTGCAAATATGCATTTGTAATACTTAATAACATTAAAAAGTTAAAAATAATTAAATTCCTGCTCGAAGTTAGAGTTTTTTTCCCTTAGTCTAAAAAGATATTTAAAAACCAAAACGATACTGTGCATGTGTTTATACCTGCTCGATTCTTGAATCTAAAGCATGGTCTTGGAGAAGGTACCAGGAAACACACCAGGCCACTTTAAAAATCCTCTGAAGAACTTAAGGTTTTATGTGTAAGCTGTTGATTTCCCTTCAAAAACAGAAAGAATATGGATTAACTGAGCTTTTGCTTTTTAAATCTAATGTTCTAAGGAAAATAACCTCATTTCCCCCAAAAAACTAAAACCTCAGTCTGTGTTGAAAAACAGAGAGAAACATATGTTTATTTGATTTTAGAATCTAAAAGTAACATTAATAAAAGGAATAACATGCCCCAGCCCTATAAGACCTCCATGTATTCTCCAGGCCCATCTAACTTGCCTTGGGGGTCAACATTGGGATTGTAAGATTCTTCAAGGAGAACCAAGATCAAGACAGATACACTAAGACTATTTTACGGAAAGCTTACATTGGATGGTTTTGACTAAATTCAGTCCTTCAGCAAACCCTGCTCATAAAACTAGCCAACTCACAATTATCCATCCCAATAGATGGAAACTTTGGGTATTCCAAAACAGTGTCTGATCCAAAAGTTAATCGTATTTAATTTTGGAGGGCATTACGTGAAAAACATTTTTAAAATTAAATTTTGCAAACTACTAGACAAAAATTAAAAACGAGTATCTTTGAGAGAGTTTATATCATGTTAAGAGTGTTGTAGGAAAGGAACAGTCAACAGAGGATTGAGGATTTTTAAATTTCAGTTTTATAACACAAGGGCTTTTTAAAAAATCCACAAATCCATACTGATTCTAATAAGATAGGTGATAGATATAAGGGAAAGCTTTTTTTTTTTTTTGCAGTAAAATACCAAGTAGTACATGTGGAAAGATTGACAGAAAAAAGTACCACATTGCAGTCATCGTCAGAAATAATTCAGACAGAATCGAAAATCGGTTGCTAAATGACTATAGGGTGAATGGGTTTTGGGGGGTGGGGAGACAGGGTATTTTCATAGACTGAAAGTATCTTCTCAGACTAATTAGTTCATAAGGGAGGAATTGTATCTTTAAAGTGGAAAAATCTGGCAGACACCCCCCTAACAAAGTGACCAGAGTTAACATCACCAATAATGGACCACCTGACACCCTTGCCTCTTGATGTGTGAGACAGTGACCACATCGTACCATTTCTGGGGCACTTCTGCCTCTCCACTAAAGGAAAAAAAAAGCATAACCTCAAGTCAACAGACAAACCCAAATTGAGGACATTCTACAAAACAACTGGCCTGTGCTCTTTTTTTAAAAAAATATTTTTTTTTATTTTTAAGTAATCTGATGTGCAACGTGGGGCTTGAACTCACAACCCTAAGATCAAGAGTCGTGTGCTCCACCACCTGAGCCAGCCGGGCACCCTTGGCCTGTACTCTTTAAAAATGTCAATGACAATGAAAGGTTGAGGAAGTATTTCAGATTAAATGCAAAGACATGACAACTGAATGCATTGTGTGATCCTGGATCAAAAAAAAAAAAAATTCAATAAGCCAGTCCTGCGACAATTGGTAACATGGGAATGGGAAGTGTATAGTAGATAATAGAGTTGTATCGATATTAAATTTCTCGTTATTTTCTCATACCATGGTATGTAAGAGAATGTCCTTATTCTAAGAAATACACACTGATGTATCTAGCAGGGAAGGGTTATGATGTCCATAACTTACTCAAATGGTTTGATAAAAAGGATTATATTATCTGTATGTTATACAGTATATCATATCATATATCATATGTCATATCATGTCATATATCATCCTGGATCAGAAACAATATGTCTGCCTATCTATCTTATCTATAAAGAGAGAAAGCAAATGTAGTTAAAAATGTTAAATGAGTGAACCTGGATGGAAGATGCATGGGAGTCCATTGTACTATTACTGCAACTTTTATGTAGACATTAGTTTTTTCAAAATAAAATCTAAAAAAATGTTCCACAGCTCAACCACAAAGTGAATACTCCATATCCGGATAAGCAAGAGTTGACTCTATGCGGTCTGTAAAAATCATCAATTTCAGTTTTGTGAATAGAAACAAGATGGTTGGCGCAGCTCCCTTCAAGCTGCAGGGTTCCAATCTAGCTGGAAGCTAAAGCTCTTCTTCACCAGGGAGCATGTGGAGTCAAGGTGCCTCCTGCTAACAAAATTATTTTCCACATAAACAAGATACAGCATTATGTGATCATTTAAGGATATAATAATGTCAACTGCAGAATTGCTATGGGCCAGATCTCCAGGTCTGTTATTCACTCCGTTGTCGGAGGGAGCGTCCTCCTGTGGGAAACCCGCTGTGTTCTGAGTGGAGGGTCTGTCAATAACAGAACCGCGGTGAGGAGTGGATGCCTGGGGCCTCCATGGACAGTTGAAACACAAAGAGCTGTTCATTGCCCTTCAAGAGAAACACTGTGGACGATTCCAAACTATGTGTCCTGGTGTCAATTCATCTTCTCCAGAAGGCTCTCTTTCTTTCCCGTGATACATAGGTATTTCTATCCAGAGTTGTACCAATCAAGCTTATCCTGGTATGCGTTTTCCTCATCTGAAAATAAACTAACTCCTTCTCATTCATTTTCTTAAAGATCTGGTTTAACCGATCTGATTCTTATAAAGTTCACCAGTGAACTTTATAAGAAAGCATCATTGCTATGTTGATGCCACTTGTAAATGTAGTAACCAAGCCAACATACAAGCACGCAGACCAAGGATATTCATTCTAGAATTCCTTTCCTCCAAACAGGAAACCAATTTCAAGAAAGTTCACCTTGGCAATTTGAAAGAATGCTGAGAAATAGGGATGTCTGGTTTTATAAAACAGATGAACATCTCTGGTCACTTTACAGTTCTACTGAAATTCGATTTCTTTTACAAAATATTTCTAGTTTTTCTCTTCCTTGCTGTTTTATGGCGAATATAGTGAAAATAATGAGGGTGCATTATGTTCTCCAATTCGCCAGAATTAAAACAGACAATACTTTTGGCAAGGATACAGCACACTAAGCACTTTCGAAAATGCTGGTGGAGGTGTGAATTGCAAACTTTCTGAAATGTCACATAGTGACACATGTTAAGGTCTTCAAAATGATCCTATATTTTGGCTCAAAAATTTCTAGGCATCTACTCCAAAGATATAACTATAAATTCTAACCTAAATAACCCATACATATTTGTTGTAATATTACTTGTAATATCAAAAATGGAAATAAGCTATTCCAGAAAAGGTCCAAATTTGGTATATTCATGCAATCAAGTATTGAGAGGCCAATAAAATAGTCTTTCCAAAGATAATTTAATGATGTTGGTAAATACTCATTTTATAATATTAAATGAGAAAAAATAATCTAATTTTTAAATATCTTGTAAAGCACATTTGTATCTTTAAAGCTCTGAAATTAAATAATAAAAATATTAACAATAGTTATTTCTGATTGGTTTGATTATCGCTGATTTTTATTTTTCTTCTTTATTTTCACTTTCCAAATTACCTACAACAAGCATGGGTTAATTCTAAGGTCCAGAAATCACATAAAGAGAAGTCATAGAGTGCCTCTTTCAGTTAGGATAGTGAGTTTATATTTTGTTTATGAATAATGTCTTACCTGTCCACACAGATGCTCCTAGTTTCAATACCTTTACATCAGATACTGCATTAGCTCATGAGTTGTACGCTTCCTCAGAAAAGTTTCGTATCATGGTCTACATATTGTTCCAGCGTTCCCATTCTCTAGTAATATCTGGCCAGTTTGAAAATTCCAATGTTATTCCCATTAAAAGTCCAGGCCATGAGAATACTGGACTTAGTGAGGCTTTGCATTCAAAAACAATTTTTGAACGACACTTTTATGGCAGATAATCATTCATTTCTAAAACCTGGAAATCTTTTTTATAAAGACATAAATGTCACTGTGCAAGGGCTAAGAAGAAAACCAAGTTAACAGTGATGAGCCCAACCTACTCAGTCCATGCACCGTCCACAAACAGCGACAATAATGGTCTGCTGTCTATCACATCTAGTTTTTACTGAACGTTGGCTTCTAAATTACACAATGGGTCTAAATTTGCTACCACATGTCTTTTGGGGGAGGCACCTAAAATCAAATTATCAGGCAAAGAGATGTTTAGGCAAATTTTCCCAAGAAACTTGGTGTTTCACCATTTTGTAATTATGTTCGAGTTTTGATTTCCACGTGTAGGGGCAGAAATGCAGAGGACAACTAGGAGTCTAAGACAATTGCTTGTTTGGGTGGAATTTAGACTTTCAAGTCTTTCTCAAGCAGATGGGCTCCTCGGGAGAGGCTGAGTAGGTAGACTGTATCAACAAGTCACCTCAGCCATGATGCCCACTGCTGGACACGCACCACCCATGGAGGAGACGGGTTAGCCGTCTGGAGGTAGCTCCGGGTTCTCTTCCTTGCTTTCTTACCTTTGTTCCCTCTCCCACGAAGCAGAACATGACTCCAGCTTCAAGAATTTCCTGACTATTGGTCTCTGGATGGAGATAGTACAGTCTTTTTGAGAATCAGTTCCATATTAAAGCCAGCAATAGTTACCCCTACCTGATAAAGATATCACTATATTGATTTCATGAGTGCGAGGAGCCTCTCTTCAAAGCTCGGTTTTTGAGGAGGTAGACCAAGTACCCACCCATGTACTGTGATTTAAGGAGCCCCGGGAAAATCCTCTACACAAAATATGCTTCCCACTGATGCTTGAAGGGCCATCATTGGTGATGCATCCATATCGATACCTTGTGCTCTTTCCTTTTAAAAATAAGATACTGTATTCTTATGAAGGGGTAAAACATGTAGTCACTAATACTTTAGGTGAGTGAGTTTACCATACTGCTTTCTCCCTAACAGAAGCAGCAATGGATACCACACATGATTTGGAAGAAGTGGTATTTGTGAGCCATCTGGAAGGGAAGAACTCATCTTTAGTAAACAACACAGAAACCTTACCAATAGAGATATTTCAACAATCATGTATCATAATATCAAACAAAAAGGAAATTGCCAACATCCTGTATAACACACAGGCGATTGAATTTGGCTTCACTGTGACCACCACCCACCTGTCCGTCTTGCCTATTAAGCTGAATTATCCTTCAAATCTACTCTGGGGCATAGTTGGTTTAAGGATCTTGGAGGATCTGACTTGGAGTTAATCATTTTGGGGAGAAGGAACTGGAAGAACCAGGCTGGCTTAGTAAAGAGAGATTTTGCCTCCTTAAGGTGTCAAGGGAGTTTTTGAGGCCAGCCAGTTCTCTTTTATCAGAGCCTGGCTAAATATGGCATCTGGACCATAGAAGAAGAAGAATCAGTGTCAGTTGATAGAATGAATGGCTTTCATACTGAGTATTGTTGAACAAGTTGATCCTTGTTTCAGGCAAACAACTGTCACCTGCATCTCAACATCAAAAAATTCAGATGTAGTTTCAACTTTTAGATCACTGATTGGGGACGAGTATTTATGTGCTAAGTGTACTATTTATGCCAACTACTTCTGTTTTTTTCTCTGCTTTAATGTAGAAAGTATATACTACTGGCAGGACCCACCCCTAATATTTTCCGGCTCAGAGCAAGAGAACAAACGGAGGCCCACATATCAAATGTCTAAATAGGTAAAGCTAAAATCAAGCTAACCCAATATTCACTAAAATATGTTTTAACCTCCCATCTTGCTAATCCTTCAGAATCACCTGGAAGGCCTGACTCACATTTAGAATTCTTGGAGTTCTGGGCTAAAACGTGGAAGCGTGGGGAGAGCTGGCCCATCCCCACAGCCTACACCTGCAAAAGCCTCAGTTGCACACGTGAGGACACTCCAGACGGCGCAGGCAATCCTGCCCACCGCCCCTCCCCTGGCCAGTAGGCCCTCCCAGGCCCAGGACAACTGACTCATATACCACCAGTGTTGCCTGATGACATAAACCCTTTGAGGATGGAGTCAGGCAACAGGTCCATGCAGGGCGTCCTTCAGGTGGGCTGGGGCCATTTGGGCAGACCATTCCGGCATCCTGGCTGCCCTGAGTGGACTAGATCAGTGCTTCTGGATCTTTAATGTGCATAAAATCCACTTGGGAATCTTGCTAATGCGCTGTAGATAAGAGGGCGGGGCCGAGAGCCTGCAGGGCACAAGCTTCCAGATGATGCTGATGCTGCTGGCTCGCGGACTACACGGCGCACCGCGCCCCTGAACCAAGGGGCTCTGGATAGCTGTGTCCCTCGGCTCTCAGACACTTCATCCCGTGGAGACTGGCCTCTTGCCCTGATCTAAGGGTGGTTCTGGCCCCTTGTTTGCCCGTGTTCCCATTGCATCAATGGGCTCCGTTCCCACAGTGCTGGGCCCTGGTCCTCCCCCAGTGCCGCCAGGGCCACCTTTGATCTCCTACCCACTCTCCCCAAGTCAAGTTTCTCTTGGCTCCTTTCCCTGCAGTGTTCCACTCCTTCCCCCGCTTTTCTCTTACGCCACAAATGTAAAAATAACATTTCAAAAATATTGAAAATCAATGCTGATGAAATCGTGTTTTTGTTTTCTTGGGACCTAAGCAGACAGCAACAACAACCGGAGCCGCGCGCGGTCTCTCCAGTGCTAGGTGTTGTTTGCTAACAATATCGTATCTGCTCACCCAGGGCCTGAAATCAGGATTTCCAAACATAACCTCTTGCTGGATTAGAGCAGGTGGGATTTTCCTCCCGCATTTTTACTTTGACAAGGCTGTGAAAACTGCTATCTCAACATCTAATGGAATCGAACAGGCTGCTAAAAATATCTCCTGCAAGTTTGTACTACAAAGCGGGAAACACCTCTCCCCATTCCTGCCTGTTACTCTGATGAAGCTTAATCCTTAGACTTGTTTTCAAGTATTTGCCCTGGTTTGTGTTCTTTTCTTCTTCCAAGGCTGTTTTTCTCTATTTGCCCGAGTTATTTGAACAGGTGGCTTTGCACAACCTATGCTAATGGGAGGCTTTTGTCTGCTTTGAGATTGCACAGGGAGTCGTTTATGGGAGAAATGTTTCTTTCTTGCTGAACGATTCACACCTGTTCTAATAACCACCCTGTAGGAACCAAAATACCATGCGGAGCGGCCTTCTCGAGCCGGCACCGCCGACCGCAAGGCGGCACGAATCCCCCTTTTCCTCTTTCCTCGCGCACGTGACGAGCAGCCCAGGGCCGCGTCGTGTGGCCGGGGTGGGGTGTCCCCCTGGCTCTGTCCGGACGTGAGTGGACAGGAGGGATCCCCGCTGCGAAGGTTTTGGGGGGGTCCCCTCTTTGGACCTGGCCCATGTCGTGGTGCAGGCGGGCGCAGGAGGCCTCTAGGGAGCCGCAGTACACCAGGGCCGCCGGCCCGAGCCGGGTTCCCCGGTCCCTTTGTCCCGGGCCACCGCCGGCGGGAGCACGGGGCGCGGGCCCGGAGCCGCGCTTGGCGGGCGATCAGAGGCGGGCGCCCCGGGAACGCTCGGCGCGCGCGCGCTCCCTGGCCGCAGATCACAGGCGCCCGCCGTCCGCCGGCCCGGCCCGGCCCGGGAGCCCGCCTGCTCCCTGGAACGCGATCACAGGCCGCGCCTCCGGGCCCCCGGGGGGCGGGGAAGGGCGCGGCCCGGGCCCCCGCGCAGGGCAACCGCGGGCGCGTTCCCACGGGGAGGTCCGGGGCTGCGCGAGGGCTTCTCCCGGATCACCCGCAGGGGCTCCTCCGCCGGTGCCGAGGCGGCGCGGGGGAGAGGGGGCAGTCCCCCACCCCCAACTCTGGGGCGAGAGGGAGGCCAGTGCTAAGCCGCACCTTGCGAAGGCCGCCCAGTCAGGGGCGCACTGGGGATGGGCTCTTCTCGAATGTTTCTTGAGGAGTCTGCACTCTGAGCTCCCTGGCCACAAGAAAAAAAAAGAATGAAGTGTGTATGGAATAGGCAGGCAGGCTTGGATCTAGTTTAAAGGGATCGGATCCTGCCCACAACCCCGGCTGTGACGATGCCCGGTGCGTTCACCGAGCCCGCCACTCCTCGCCTGCGCGCTGCAGGTGGGCTCCCGAACTGCCTTCCCTGTGGCACGTGTGTGTTGGCGGGGGGAGGGGGGGACCCTCAGGTCCCTTATCTCTCCCTACGGGAGGCCGAGGAAAGCGGACATCTGGTGTATGAATGCAGGGGTTGACATTCAATGGACAAAGGCCACACGGAACTGTTGGGAGGTAATCCCTAGATGCCTCTGCTCACCGAGCATTACGGGTGAGCGAAACCAAAGGCAATGTCTAGAAAACAGGTTGTGCTGTTTTTCAAATTTATGGAAGGGATGGGACGAATTAAAGAATTATTTTTTTAAAAGATCGAATTTATTTATTTGAGAGAGACAGAGCACAACCAGAGAGAGAGGGAGAAGAAGACTCCCCGCTGAGCAGGGAACCCAACATGGGGCTCGATCTCAGGACTCTGGGATCATGACCTGAGCCACCCAAGCGCCCCTTAAAAGATTATTTTAAAGTGTTAACTGAAGAAGGGCACCTGATGTGATGAGCACTGGGTGTTAAAGCAACTGATGAATTGTTGAACACTACATCTGAACCTAATTCTGTACTAGGTGTTGGCTAATTGAATTTAAATTGAATTAAAAAATAATATTAAAGTATTCCTGAATTCAGGGTAGCTCTCCTCCAGAGGCGTTTGCCCCATCAATAGAGCACGGCAGTGCCACTGTGATTGTGCTGGGAGGTGGCATTGTGGTTACCTTCTTGGTATCCATCCACATCTCCCCTAGTGAGTGGCAACCTCTAATAGCAGTTTTGGCTTGGCCAAAGCCAATGGTTCACAAACCCGGTACACAATGGAGGCACCTGGGGAGCGTCTCTGATGCCCAGCAACTCCTATAGCAATCGAATGGGAATCTCCAGAGTGTGGGTTGATTGTGGAGTGATGTTGAGAATCGCAGGTGCAAACCATCCAAGGACTCCCATTCCTTTGCCACAACGATGGGGACGCAGATGGGCAGCGGCCTGAGGCCTAAACTGATGAGCGAACGATGAGGTGAGTGGCAGGGAAGAAATATGGGGACCCAGAAAGAACATAAGCAAAACACGAAGTATGAAATGCACTGTATGCAAGAAATAGTAAGAGGTGCAGAAGCCAGAAAGAGTGTACATTATGGAAGGTGGTCGATGATGATGATGGAAGACAAGTTTAAGAGTTTATTAGTAAGAGTTCTAACTGGCATAGCATATGAATTTATTTTACAAGGGGAAAGAGAACAAAAATAATATTTAATCTTAAAATTTACATGAGCAGATTTAGTTCTTGGGAAGGTGATTATGGTGTTGCTGTGGAATGGGGATCTAAATGGAGAGAGATGAGGGCCCATAAACCAATCAGATGAATGTTGTGGCTGGGGAAGAAATGTGTAGAGCTGGGGAGTTACAAGCCATTCCAGAAATAGAGGACTTCCGTGTCACTCGGAGGAATGTGATCTTGGTATAGAATTCTTACTTATCTTCTTCACAGCAGCTAATAATGTTTTCTAAGGCGGAGGCACAGAAGGAGGGAATTTCCCAAACTTTTTCTAAACTACAGAACAACATGAAAAATTACAACCCATTGGCAGAACATTATCAGGAGCTCAAAAAAAAAAAAAAAATCACCGATTAAATGCAAGGCATTATCAAAATTTCATTGATAGGCCTTTTAAAAGTGGGTTTATTAAGGTAAACTTTATATAACATAAAACTCACCGATTTTAAATGTGCAGTTTCATCAGTTTTGAAATTTATGTAGTCATGTAACCAAACCATAATCAATATATGTAACATTTCCATCACCCCCACGAGTTCTCTGTGTCCCTCGGAAGTCAAGCCCCTTCACATACCTCTAGCTCTTGGCAACCACTGATCAGGTTTCCATCCAGTGTTGCTTTTTCCAGAATATGCTATAAATGGAATCATATGTTTTATAGCCTTTTGAACTGGCTTCCTTCACTTAACAGAGTGCTTTTGAAATACATCCATGTTATTGCATTTATCCGTAGCTAGTTCTTTCTTACAGCTGGGTAATATTCCACTGTATGGGTCTATCCATCTGTTTGTTTATCCATTCACCAGTCGATGGACATTTGGGTTGTGTAGTGGGCTCAAGATACATCTGCATCCTCTTCTCTGGAACCTGTGAAAATTACCTCACGTGGCAAAAGATGTGATTGAGGTAAGGATAGAGAGGAAGACTTCGTCGTGGGCTATCTGGGTGGGCCCTAGGAGCCCCCTCATGTGTCCTCAGAGAGTTTAGAGATAGACCCCTGGAGGGGAGCAGAGAGAGGGGCAGCCACAAGCCAGCGAATGCCAGTAGCCACCAGAAGTTGGAAGAGGAAGGATTCTCCGCTAGAGCCTCCAAGAGAGACAGCCATCCCGGCTGCACCTTGGTTTTGGACTTCTGGCCTCCAGAGCTGTAGGAGAATAAAGTTCTGTCATGTTAAGCAATGAATGAGAGTTCCAGCTTCCCCACATCCTCACCAACACCTAGCAATGTCAGGTTTTTTTAAATACAAGTCTAGACCTGAGGTCTAGCCTGTAGTAATGTCAATTTTTAAAAAATTTTAGCCATTCTGATGGGGGTGTGGTAGTACTACAGGTATGAAGTACAAATTTGGTTTTAATTTGCATGTCTTTCCTGGCTAGTGATGTCGAACATCTTTGCATCTGTTTATTTCTTCGGTGAGAGATCCGTGCAAATCTTTGGCTCGTTTTTTTTGTTTTTTTGTTTTTTTTTAAAGTAGGTGCCATGCCCAGTGCAGAGCCGGACATGGGGCTTAAACTCACGACCCTGAGATCAAGACCCGAGCTGAGATTAAGAGTTGGACGTTTAACCGACTGAGCCACCCAGGCGCCCCTCTTTGGCTCAGTTTTTACTGAATTGTCTTTTTATTACCAATAATTTTATGCCTTTAATATACACTATCACAGACAACAACTTATACAAATACAGCTGTATATTATTGAAAGCCTATGACAAATTATGTAAAGAAAAAATAAACGTCTTTCAGTTTATACTTTGTATTATACTGAATAGACTTTTAATGAACTCTATTTTATGTCTCTTTATCAGGTACTATCATTTGGAACAATGGGACTGAGTCAAGACTTCATATCAGGTGCAACATCAAGTCTATTCATTTACGTTGTTTTTGTTGGAGTGCGGAGGGTGTTGTAGCGAAGAGAGGAAGAACGCAAATTGCATGTTTTGCAATATTTGGGTATCTTTGCAATGGGCTGCTCCAAAAATCATTAATTATTTCATCTTGGAGAGCTCACCTTCCAGTTTTTCAGGATCTAGAGGCTGAAATTATTCATCCTCACTCTGAACTGTTCAACTTTTTGTTTGTTCAGGGCCATAAGATCGACTTTTCGTTAAAACTGCCATCTCTCAGCTATACCTATGAGAAAAGACAGGTGGGATAAACGTCCTAACATAGAATGAGCATTCAGTACTCGCACACGTATGTGCGGAGCTCATCGGCTTCCTAACAGGCTGCTACTGATTGAAGAGAGCATGCGCAGTGAATCAGTGGGTGTGCCTGCAGACCCACAGTCATCATCCATCCATGTGCATCAGGTGACCTGACTTTCTGGTCTCCCCAGGTGTGTTGTGCCATTTTAAAAGGTAGATTACCTGAATTTAAAAATAACCGCTATATAAATATTTTTAATATTGGTCTTATGTATGTATTTTAAATACATTTTAGAAGACATCTTTGCATAGATTTTTTTTTTTTTGATGAATTACCCACTAAGGAGAATACTGCTACCAAGCAGGTTCACATCCATTATTTTGCAGAATTTTTTCTGAACTCTAGATCAGTTGAATTCAAACGTTAGCTTGTGTAAACGTCCCCTGGGAAAGGAGTTTGTGACAGTGCAACCCCCCCCTCCCTGGGATTTCTGAATCACTTGGTCTGCGTAGGGTCTCCCCCGTTCTCCCCCAAGTCATTCTGAAGATTTGTCAAGCTTTGAGAGGCAACACATGCGGCCCTCAATTGTCTCAGACTAGCACTGTTAAATTTTCTGACAGAGATTTCTTCTAATACATGGGCGGGAATACAAAAAATTATCATCTAGTAACAAGCAGAGGGGGGAAAGGCATAATTCGAGGACCATATAACATCAAGAAATCTAACTTTTTAAATTTAATTTTCATTTTTTAAAAAAGATTTTACTTATTTGTCAGAGAGAGAGAGAGAACACAAGCGGGGGAGTGGCAGAGGGAGAAGCAGGCATCCCGCTCAGCAAAGAGCCTGACTCAGGGCTCTATCCCAGGACCCTGGGATCATGACCTGAGCCGAAGGCAGATGCTTAAACAACTGAGCCCCCCAGGTGCCCCTCACCTTTTTTTTTTTTTTTTAAAGAGTGCAACAGTATGTCGTCCACATCAGCACCAGGTATGAAGTACAAATCGTAGGCTTAGCTGGAGCCATGATGTCCTGGAGTGGGGAGAGCTGGTTCCACGCCCTTACCCCCCATGAATGGTCTGTCTACGACCTCCTCAGATCCAAATGAAAAGGAACACTCCGGAATCCCCATCCGGTAGATGTGGCCTCTCGAGGCCATGTTGGTTGGTTGGTAGGGTGGATCTTTTCCTGGACGTCACTGGGAGTCCTTGAAGGGTGGGCAAAGGGGCAGGTAGCTGCCTCTACTTTTCCATCGCCCATCTTTAGGAACAGGGAAATCCCCACTGGTCACAAAGTTTGGGAAACCCCTGGACTGGGTACATTTCAGGGCATTTCAATTTTCCAGTTCAGTTTTACCTACAATGTAACACTTAATGTAGGGAACATTTTGGCTAGAGGAGAGATTGAGAGAAAAGGGAAAGAAATATAGAAATATTATTAATAAAGACAGCCAACAGAGAGACGAAAACAAGATGATTTTGCTTCATGATTCTGTCTCCCCCTCCTCTTCTCTTCTTCTGTGGTAGGCAGAATTCTAAGATGTTCCCCAAATTCCTGGCCTCTGGTGTAAACACCTATTTTCCTAGTTAGTCAATGAAACACCAATCTAGGTATTGTTGTGAAGGGATTTCGCAGATGTAATTAGTCCCAAATCAGTTGACTTTAAGATATGGAGTTGAACAGGTAAGCCGGGCCTCAGGGTCTGGAAGTCAGAAAGAGAGAAGTCAGAGAAAACCGAAGCATGGACAGGGACTGGCGGAGCCAAGTGACATCTAGTTGCCCGGCGGTGCCTGCTGATAGCAAGGAAACAAGGTCCCCCGTCCTACAACGCAAAGGACCGGATTCTGCCAACAGTCAGAATAAGCTGGGAAGCAGAATCTTTCCTAGAGTCTCCAGATGAGAACTCAGCCTGGCCGACACCTTTATTCATGCTGTCACCCCACACCTCTGACCTACAGACCCGTGAGCTAATAAACGGGTGTGGTTTTAAGCCAGTGAATTTAGTGGTAACTTGTTATGTGGCAATAGAAAACAAATACACATAATCTCTCTTTCTCTCTCTCCTCCATGTTTTTGTCAAGGATCCTCACCTGGAAGGTGAGAAGTTTTACAATTAGTTGATTCCCAAATTTGGTGTCTTTTAGGGACTTGGTTGAAAAAGCTAAAAGTCCACCTCGTTATTTTGCAACTTCGGTCATGATGAAGGGCCTCAAATCTTGCCTGGCTATTAGGAGGACATTAAGTCAAATTCCTCTCTCTATTCTCTCTTGTTTTAGCTTTCCTTCCTTTCCACTTATTTAGCCTTTAATAGCAAATTTATCAAAGTCTAGAATAATTTGATTTGGTTATTCAGTTGAACACTGTGTATTGTTTTAGCCGATATGGAAAAGGGTAAGTGGCCATAAGATGAGGAAAGTAACCTGTTTCTAGTGGCTGGCCAGCCACGGACAGGAAGTACAGCTTACCCTTGCAAGCCGCTCTGCAGAAGTGCTTTTAAGTGGGAAACAAGATGGCAGAGAATTGAGCATAGGCTGTGACTTCGATTAAAACGATTTCAATGTGGATGTACCTGTTCTGTGACCTTGAGCAAATTACTCGGCCTTGGTTAACACTGGATTATAACCTTAATTTCTAGGGCTGTTGTGGTGATTAAATAAGATCATGCATGTAGCCTACAGTGGTTGCTCAATAAATGATAGATCATCAAAGGTTAAACATTTTAAAGCTGCCCATTTATATGTTGTTTGCCACCCTGTTTGCTCATCACCATCACCTATGGAACTTTAAGGGTCTGAACATTATCTCAGATGTCCCAAATCGGAATCCCCAAGTGTGTGGCCCAGGCATCTTGACTTTTTTTTTTTTTTAAAAGCTGCTCAGCTCAAAACCATTTGGTCAGTGGTGCTATTCACGGCCTAGCTCACCAGCACTACATTTTCTGATAGGTCGGAGCTTGGCAGCCTAAAGGAGAAGCTAGAAATGATGTGCTTCTGATCCCAAGAGTTTAATTTTTCTTTTTGCACTGGGTTGTTTGAAAGCTAGTCATGATAAAAAGGCCAGGCTCTGTGGACATGTGGCTGATTCTAGGGCTGGAGCAGGGAGTCTACAACACGAGCCTGGAGCATCTGGAAATAGTAGGAAGGAGAGTGCTCAAAAACAAAACAATGGGGCAGAATCAAAGGGACACAACCTGTCAGAGCTCACAGTGGCCATGCCTGGAACAATCCGAGTAATAAAAGAAGTGTTGGATTATAATCCCGAGCATAAAATAAATATCCAGTTCATGTTGATATGAAAGAGTCATTGAATAATTCAGTAAATAGGGAGAAGAGGTAAATACACCATACGGAAGAATTCCAAATAATTTATGTCGATATATCCCCTCAAAGAGAGGGAGCTTAGCTCTCCACTCCCTGAGTGTGGGCTGTGCTGTGGTGTAATGGGGTGTCCTGGATGGTCCCGGAACAGGAAAGGGACATTAGAAAAAAAATGTTGGTTCCTTAGTTGTAACAAGTATACCATAAAAAGGTAAGGTATTCAAATAGGGGGAACTGGGCCTGTGCAACTCTTCTGTAAGTCTGAAACTGTACTTTTACTAAAGTAAAAGAAAAAACACCTGCCCCAGGGCGCCTGGGTGGCTCAGTCATTAAGCATCTGCCTTCAGCTCAGGTCATGATCCCAGAGTCCTCGGATCGGCCCGCATCAGGCGCCCTGCTCGGCGGGAAGCCTGCTTCTCCCTCTCCCACTCCCCCTGCTTGTGTTCCCTCTCTCACTGTGTCTCTCTCTGTCAAATAAATAAATAAAATCTTTTAAAAAAATAAATAAAAAACACCTGCCCATGAGAATAAATGTGTTCATTCTATAAAGCCCGAGGCTACAAGAAATTATAGCTGCCATGAAAAAAATCAGGCCATGGTCAACTAAATTTTAGCATCTGTTCGATGTAGAATAGAGACTACTTTTATTATTGTTTTATTAGAAGTTCTACCTTTTGAAAAACACAATGCAATTCAGTGTTTATTTTTATTGTATAGGCATTGGGTAGCTTTATCAGTAAATATTTGTTAACTTTTACCAGTGTACATCATTGTTTCTGGCCTCACTCCTTCACCTTGGATTTATTTCTCTTCTCGTAAAATATTTTGTTTACGTTCTTTTATTGAAGATGCAGGGGTAGTATTATGGACTGAGTGTTTGTGTCCTTCCAGAATTCATGTGTTGTAGAGCTAACTCCCGATGTGATGCTCTTAGGAGGTGGGGCCTTTGAGAGATAATTACCTTTAGATGAAACCTTGAGGAGTCCTCATGATGGGATTAGCGTCCATAGAAGAAGAGACCAGGGAAGTTCCTCTCTCTTCCAGCTGTGTGAGGGTATGGCAGGAAGAGGGCCATCTGCAAGCCAAGAAGGAGGGTACTCATCAAGAACTGAATCAGCTGGCATATTAGTTTCTTTTTTTATTTTTATTTAAAAATTTTTTTGAAGGAATCTCTACACCCAACGTGGGGCTTGAACTCACAACCCCAAGATCAAGAGTTGCAGGCTCTACCGACCAAGCCAACTGGCACTCCTCAGCTGGCACATTGACCTTGGACTTCCCAGCCTTCAGAACTGTGAGAAATGAATGTCTTGTTTAAGCCACCCAGTCTATGGTCTTTCGGTGCCGTAGACAAAACAGATTTAGGCAGGTAGTAAACTGTCTTAGTTACTGTATATCTGAAGGAAGAGAGAGTTTTGCCCATCCCCTCCCTATCCCCACATCTCCACTTCCACCAATGTTGATGATAATTTATCTGGGTATAAAATTGTATATGACAATTACTTCCCTTTATCATTTAGGAAATAATACTTCATCATTGTCTCCTGGCATCTAGTCTTGGTGAGAAATCCACTTTAATTGTTTTTACTTTGTAAGTAATCTGTCTTTTCTTCATAATAGTTTTTATCATTCTTATCTTTGATGATATATCATTATGTTATGATATTTTTAATTTATTGTTTTTTTTCATCATGATAAGTGTACTCTTTAATACCCATCCCCTATTTCACCCGTCCCCCGACCCACCTCCCCTCTGGTAACCATCAGTTTGTTCTCTATAGTTAAGAGTCTGTTTCTTGGTTTGTCTGTTGCTCTCTCTTTTTTGTTCTTTGCTTCTTTGTTTTGTTTCTTAAATTTCATATATATGAGTGAGATCATATGACATTTGTTTTTCTCTGACTGACTTATTTCGCTTAGCATTATACCCTCTAGCTCCATCCATGTCATTGCAAATGGGAAGATTTCACTCTTTTTTATGGCTGAATAATATGCTAATATATATATATATATATATATATATATATATATATATATATATCACATCTTCTTCATCCATTCATCTATCGACGGACACTTGGGTTGCTTCCATAGTTTGACTATGGGAAATCATGCTGCAATAAATATAGGGATGCATGCATCCCTTTGAATTAGTCTTTTTATATTTTTTGGTAAATACCCAGTAGGGCAATTACTGGATTGTAGAGTAGCTCTATTTTTAACTTTTTGAGGAAACTCCATACTGTTTTCAACAGTGGCTGTACCAGTTTGTATTCCCATCAACAGTGCAAAGGGTTCCTTTCTCTCCACATCCTCACCAACACTTGTTTCTTGTCTTGTTGATTTTATTTTATTTTTTTTTTAAAAATTTTATTTATTTATTTGACAAAGAATGCAAGAGAGCACAAGCAGGGGGAGAGGGAAAAGCAGGCTCCCCACTGAGCAGGGAGCCCGACTTGGGGCTCCATCCCGGGGCCCCGGGGATCATGACCTGAGCCGAAGACAAACGCTTAACCAACTGAGCCACCCAGGCATCCCTGTGTCGTTGATTTTAGCCATTCTGATAGCTGTGACATAATATCTCATTGTAGTTTTGATTTGCATTCCCTTGATGATAAGTGATGTTGAGCATCTTTTCATGTGTCTGTTGGCCATCTTTGTGTCTTCTTTGAGAAATGTCTGTTCATGTCTTCTGCCCATTTTTAATTGGATTATTTGGTTTTTGGGTGTTGCATCATATCAGTTCTTTATATATTTTGGATACTAACCATTTATTGGATATGTCTTTTGCAAATATCTTCTCCCATTCAGTAGGTTGCCTTTTAGTTTTGATTGTTTCCTTTGCTGTGCAGAAATTTTTTATTTTGATGTAGTCCCAATTGTTTATTTTTGCTTTTATTTCTCTTGATCTCAGGACCTATACCTAGAAAAATGTTGCTGTGGCCGATGTCAGAGAAATGACTGCCTGTGCTTTCTTCATGGATTTTTATGGTTTCAAGTCTCACATTTAGGTCTTTAATCCATTTTGAGTTAATTTTTGTGTATGGTGAAATAAAGTGGTCCAGTTTCGTGTTATGCTCTTTTAAAATGTGGATTCAAGTCAGTTGGAGTTAAGGTCACTGTGAGCAGTCTTCACAGTAGACCAGCCACATCTTAAGATCTGTTAATGATTTTGATATCTGTGGGGGTAATTTTCCATTTGACACTTTCACCTTTATCCATTCTCTGTTCTTCTTCTCTGTCCTGCTTGGAAAGAAACACACTTGGGCTACTTTGAGGGCTGACCTCCAGTTGGTTTGACCAATGGGAAGCATCATCAGGAGACTGATGGGCCAGAAAAGCAGGAAATGGAGGAATGGCTTCCTTTTCCCTACCTTCTTCAGGAAATCATGTCTGGTAGTACCTGTGTCCCCCCATGACTATAGCTCTTCTTTCGCACTCCAGCTCCCACTCGGCGCAGACACCACCCCCTCCCCTGCACCAGCCATGTGGTTATGACAGCTTTCCATTGTCACCATTCTCTTGGTCTCGTTGTCATGGGATTGCCCAACCCCAGCATCTTTGTAGAATCTGCCTTTTTTATCATGGGAATGTGGGTGGGCTGGCAGCAAAGATTTTCTCCACCACCACCACCAACCCCTTCCCTTTATAGCTTTAGAAACGTAAGATATATTTTCTTTCATTTGTTCATTCATTTGCTCACTCATTCACACATAAGTGTCATGCAAGTCACTGCTACAGACCCAGGGGCAGATATAAAACATGTCACACGGGCCCCATACATCATGTCATCATGTGTCTCTCTCTTTCATGTCACTCGCTTCCTCCTAGCCCGCATCCGGGTAACAGCATGGTGTCTGTTGTCTTCTTATGTTCACGTCTCTTACCTTACTTTACTGACGCTATTACCTAATGCTGTGCCTCCTTCTTCATCTATTCAATTCTTATTTAGCCTTCAAAATTCATTCAGGCAGTATTTCTTCCAGGAAGCCTTCACCAGTTCTCTGTCTTTCCCTGTTTTATGATTATTCTCAGAGCACTTGGTGTAAGATATACCAGATACTATGCTAAGTGCTTTACATGGATTGTTTCATGAATTCTCAGAATGGCCATATGAGGGTGATACTATTAAACCCCCATATCACAGATTAGGAAACCGAACCTCAGCTTATTTAATGCCAGGTTCAAGTTCATATAACCAGTAAGTAGTGGAATTGGAATTCTCACCCAGGCAATATGACTTCAAAGACCATCATGTAAAATTCCTTCACATTTCATGAATGTGAAAGCAATATGTTCCCCCCACCAAATGAGTGAGTAATAGATGTTGGCTAACCCTCTTTAAAGTCAAATAAAGTGGAGAAATATCCATCATTTGTGATCAAGTAAGACTGTAACTACACTGATTTGCCCAGTTGACCAGTGATTTCTGGGCACTTCAGGTCTGATGCCCTGGCAGTCATCTGGAACCCTTCAGAGACATCTGATTCAGTGATAGATTTGGCCAAAATCACTGGTCTCTGAAATGTCAGTTTCCCTTGCTTTTGGCCTTCTTAATAACTAAATCAGGTCAAGTATGTGGCATTCCAATCAGTTCTGCAATGGCCCAAACAACCCAAATCAACTGACTGTGGGAACTGTACTTATTGTGTGACTAAATGGAAAATTATTATGTGTTCCCTTCTCTTCAGGCCACACCCTCCCCCCATTGGGCTTTTGAGGACCGAGTTATCATGCAGACTCTCTTGGCAAGCCTCCACTTGTACTTTCTGGAACTCCTCTTTGCCACCATTCAGACCGGTGAGGACTGCCCTCTCAGCGCACCCAGGGGGGATATTCAAAAAAAATGTCCCTGCTGAATCCTTTCTGGGAAAAAATGAAGTTGCATAATTCTTTCCGAAAAGAGTACCCTTAGGGAGCTATTGTTTTTAGGAGTGTACTCAAATTGCACTAGGGAATAAGGTTGTATGATTACCATGCAGGATCCTCGGTCCATTTTTCTGTGCATTTAGGCAGAGAACAGATCCATGACACGTTCTTTATTCAGGAGTTTTTTATATTCCACAGAAGGACCCCCTCAGGGGCTCTTCTATTTGACAAGACCCAAACTCAGGCATCTGATTTGATTATAACTTGTAACTATCAGTTGAGTATTCTGCAAAAGAGACTTCAGTTTGGAAAAACTCAAAGATTACTTGGCAACTGCCCCAACTTTCTCTTCCTATGTCTTCCTAAAGTGTATAGATGACATAGATAAAAGTGAATCTTAAGAGCAGCCTTGAGTAGCCCTTGGTTCTCTATGGAAAATATGCAAACAGACTCTTTGATAAGACAAAAGAGCAAACCAAAAAACATTACAGTTAAGTTTTTCTCAGACAAACCTGAAAACTGGGAATTTCTCAGCTGAGGTGTGTCAGGTGAGAGAAATCATAATGAAATGTGGAAAACAAAGGAGCCCAATAGAGTCATATTCAAAAGCACATGGGAACTGCACTGACAAATACAGAGCGCAGAATAAGATATTCTAAATGAACATTTGACGTATATCAACATAGATATCTAAATTCCTTAATTACTGTGTTCAAAGGAGCAAATACTAAGGTACCACAACTGTCTCCTGAATATTTACTTTGGAGATAAATTTTTCCCTGCTTGCTTTTAATCCTTAGGCAGTTTTTTTTTTTAAGAAAAAAAAAATCAGATGAAATCCACCCAGCCACTTCTAATTATGTGAAAGAAGAAAATAAGATGCCTTTCTTAATATAAAGAAGAAACATTACACTTGGCTCCATGTTCCTTTGATGGAAATGATGTCTTTCATTTTGTCTTTCTGTGTGAAGTTTTTGGTGATGTAGTTTTGATATGTAACTTTCTGCAGATAAAGGTCTATAAGATCTCTCTCTTGGGGCGCCTGGGTGGCTCAGTTGGTTAAACGTCTGACTTTTGATCTCAGCTCAGGGCTTGATCTCAGTGTCATGAGTTCAGCCCTGCATTGGCCAGTGTGGAGCCTACTTAAAAAAAAAAAAAAATCTCTCTTCAGGAAGCACCTTGGTGATGGCTGACTTAAGAGCCAGAGAGAGTGGGCAGATCTATAGAATAAGCTCATTCATTCATTATTCATTCATTCCCATACAGAGAACTTAAATTGATAAGCCAATGAGCTGATAATCTAAGTCACTCATCTTGCAGTTTCCAAAGACTTGGTGGGTAAGTGGAAAACAGGAACTGGGCTTTGATACTGGAAGATTTAAGGGTCATTTCTGATCATTGACGAGAATTTACCTATTTCAGAGTACTCCCAAGGAAAATGGTATACAGCATGGAAGCCACAGGTTTGGTAAAGCATCCCAGGGTTCCACCACCCGGGCTGCACAATAGGATTACCTGAGGAGCTTTCAAAAAAAGCTAGACAACCCCTCACCCCAAGGGAATCTGGCTTTAATGGTTCAGGGGTGAACTGGGCATCAATCATTTCTGAAAAGCTCTCCAAGTGAATCTGCTGTGTAGACAGGATTTAGAACCACTGACCCAAAGACCATTTAGAACATTCAGTAATGGAGCAAAACTGGTAGAACTCCAAGAATCCACTTAATAAATACATTTCGATGGGACTTTCAGGATTTTGGAGGTTTTAAAATCTCTGTGGCAGAGAGGCAGAGGGCACTATGCGAGGGAGGAAAAACTGGGTTTGATGACTGGTTCTACCTCTACCCGGCACTGCACTTCAACAAGAAACTTCCATAAGCCTGTATTACCAGAACAATGGGAGTCATACTTCACAGGGTTTTTTGAGGAAATCAAAGAGTCAACATAGTGTCTAGCCTGGTACCTAGCTCTTAGCAAATTTGGGAGGTTGAAAAATGATCTCCCCAAAAGATATCCATGTCAAATTCCTAGAATTTGCAAATGTTACCTTACCAGAAAAAGGATCTTTTCTGATGTGATTCAGGATCTCGAGATGAAATCATCCTGGATTGTCCAGGTAGGTCCTACATCCTATGCCAAGGGTCCTTGTAAGAGAGGCAGAGGGAGGAGCAAGATGGCGGAGGAGTAGGAGACCTGGATTTCGTCTGGTCTCAGGAATTCAGCTGAATAGCGATCAAACCATTCCGAACACCTACGAACTCAACAGGAGATCGAAGAGGAGAGTAGCAACAACTCTCTGAAGAGAGAATCGACGACTTACTGGAAGGTAGGACATGCGGAGAAGTGAATCCGAGGCGATATTCGGGAGGATAGACGGCGGGGGAGGGGGCCTCCGTTGGCCGCTTCTGGCAAGTGCTAGAGCCGCGGAGCACAAAATCGGACCTTTTAGAAGCCGGCTCCGCTGAGGGACGTCGCTGCGGTGGCTAAGCGGGGGGTGGAACCCTCGTGGGACAGCGTGGTCTCAGGACCCTCGGGGTCACAGAAAGACTGGGGGTGCCTGAGTGCGGCAGAGCTCCCAGGGATCGGAGCAGGGAAGCGGCTGCAGAGACGGAGCCAAGGCGCGGGCTCGCAGCTCGGGGTGGCCATAAACTGTGATCGGTGACAGTCGGGCCACTGCTCCTCCAGCACAGACCCCCACAAGCGGCAGAGCCAGGGAGACTCCCCTCCCTCCCCCGGGAGGAGCGGCGCGGGAGCGCACCGCAGGGATCTGCTGGGTTTGGAGACTCCACACGGGGTTGGGTGCCAGAGATAGAAACGCTCGGTCACAGACCGGGTGAGCGCGGAGTGCGGCCGGAGACCGGGGACACGGGAGTGACCGACTGCTTTTCTCTGGGGGCGCACTGAGGAGCGGGGCCCCAAGCTCTCGGCTCCTTCGGGCAGAGAGGGAGGCCACCATTTTCACCCTGGTCCTCCAAAGCTGTACCGAGAGCTTGCAGGGAACAAAAGCTCCCGAGAGCAAACCCGAGCAGCTTGCTTAGCCCTGACCGACAAGGGCGGGGCAATTCCGCCTCCGGCAAAGACATTTGGGAACCACGGCAACAGGCCCCTCCCCCAGAAGATCAGCAAGAAGAGCCAGCCAAGACCAAGTTTACCGATCAAGGAGAACGGGAGAATTCCAGCGCTAGGGGAATACTGCACATAGAATTCATGGCTTTTTTCCCATGATTCATTAGTTTTTCAAAGTTAATTTTTTAACTGTTTTTTGTGGGTTTTTTTGAATTTTTCTTTTTCCCTTTTTCAACCAACATCTTATCAATCCCTTTTTTAAAAAACATTTTTTATTTTTCATTTTTAGAGTCATATTTTATCTCTTCATAGTAGTTACCCTTATTTTTGGCATATATATATATATATAAGTTCTTCTCTCTTTAAAATTTTGAGATACAGTTTCTTCTAACAGATCAAAATATACCCTAAATCACTAGTGTTATGGCTTTGTTCTAGTCTCCTGCCTGATCACAGTCTCTCCCTTTTTTTCTTTCTTTTCTTTTTTTTTTTAAATCTTCTTTCTTCTTTCAAACAACTTCTTATCAATTCCGTTTATAAAACCTTTTATAATTTTCATCTTTACATTCATCTTCCATCCCTTCATTGTATCAACCCTTATTTTGTACATATATGTCTTTCTTCCTTTAAAATTTTAGGAGGCACTTTCTTCTAACAGACCAAAATACACCCAAAATCTAGTGTGTGGCACTGATCTATGCACTAGCCTGATCATATTTGATCATATTCTGTTTTTTTTTGTCTTGTTCTGTTTTTGTTTGTTTTTATCTTTTTCTTTTTTTTTTCTTTCTTTTTTCTTTCTTTCCCTTTCTTTTCCCCTGGTTTCAGGTCTTTTCTGATTTGTATAGAGTATATTTGCTGGGGACATTGTTAACTTGTTAGCATTTTATTCTCTCATTCATCTATTCTCCTCTGGACAAAATGACAAGACGAAAAAAATCACCTCAGCAAAAAGAACAAGAGGTAGTACCGTCTGCCAGGGACCTACTCAATAGGGACATTAGTACGATGTCGGACCTAGAGTTCAGAATCATGACTTTAAAGATACTAGCTGGGCTTGAAAAAAGCATGGAAGTTATTAGAGAAACCCTTTCTGGAGAAATAAAAGAACTAAAATCTAATCAAGTTGAAATCAAAAAGGCTATTAATGAGATGCAATAAAAAATGGGGGCACTAACTGCTAGGATAAATGAGGCAGAAGAGAGAATCAGCAATATAGAAGACCAAATGATGGAAGATAAAGAGGCTGAGAAAAAGAGAGATAAACAACTACAGGATCACGAGGGCAGAATTCGAGAGATAAGCGATACAATAGGATGAAACAACATTAGACTAATTGGCATCCCAGAAGAAGAAGAAAGAGAGAGAGGGGCAGAAGGTATATTGGAACAAATTATAGCAGAGAAATTCCCTAATGTGGGGAAGGAAACAGCCATCAAAATCCAGGAGGCATAGAGAACCCCTCTCAAAATCAATAAAAATAGGTCAACACCCCGACATCTAATAGTAAAACTTATGAGTCTCAGAGACAAAGAGAAAATCCTGAAAGCAGCTCGGGAGAAGAGATATGTAACCTACAATGGTAGAAACATTAGATTGGCAACAGACCTATCCACAGAGACCTGGCAGGCCAGAAAGGACTGGCATGATATCTTCAGAGCACTAAACAAGAAAAATATGCAGCCAAGAATACTATATCCAGCTAGGCTGTCATTGAAAATAGAAGGAGAGATAAAAAGCTTCCAGGACAAACAAAAACTAAAGGAATTTGCAAACACAAAACCAGCCCTACAAGAAATATTGAAAGGGGTCCTCTAAGCAAAGAGAGAGCCTAAAAGCAGCATGGATCAGAAAGGAACACAGACAATATACAGTCATAGTCACCTTACAGGCAATACAATGGCACTAAATTCATATCTTTCAATAGTTACCCTGAATGTAAATGGGCTAAATGCCCCAATCAAAAGACACAGGCTATCAGATTGGATTAAAAAACAAGACCCATCCATATGCTGTCTGCAAGGGACTCATTTTAGACCCAAAGACACCCCAGATTGAAAGTGAGGGGGTGGAAAACCATTTACCATGCTAATGGACACCAAAAGAAAGCTGGGGTGGCAATTCTTATATCAGACAAATTAGATTTTAAAACAAAGACTGTAATAAGAGATGAAGGAGGACGCTATATCTTACTTAAAGGGTCTATCCAACAAGAAGATCTAACAATTGTAAATATCTATGCCCCTAACATGAGAGCAGCCAATTATATAAGGCAATTAATAACAAAAGCAAAGAAACACATTGACAACAATACAATAATAGTGGGGGACTTTAACACCCCCCTGACTGAAATGGACAGATCATCTAAGCAAAAGATCAACAAGGAAATAAAGACTTTAAATGAAACACTGGACCAAATGGACTTCACAGACATATTCAGAACCTTCCATCCCAAAGCAACAGAACACACATTCTTCTCTAGTGCCCATGGAACATTCTCCAGAATTGATCACATCCTAGGTCACAAATCAATTCTCAACCGATACCAAAAGATTGGGATTATTCCCTGCATATTTTCAACCACAATGCTTTGAAACTAGAACTCAGTCACAAGAGGAAAGTCGGAAAGAACTCAAATACATGGAGGCTAAAGAGCATCCTACTAAAGAATGAATGGGTCAACCAGGAAATTAAAGAAGAATTAAAAAAATTCATGGAAACCAATGAAAATGAAAACACAACTGTTCAAAATCTTTGGGATACAGCAAAGGCAGTCCTGAGAGGAAAGTATATAGCAATACAAGCCTTTCTCAAGAAACAAGAAAGGTCTCAAATACACAACCTAACCCTACACCTAAAGGAGCTAGAGAAAGAACAGCAAATAAAGCCTAAACCCAGCAGGAGAAGAGAAATAATAAAGATCAGAGCAGAAATCAATGAAATAGAAACCAAAAGAACAGATCAACGAAACTAGGAGCTTGTTCTTTGAAAGAATTGACAAGATTGATAAACCCCCGGCCAGACTTATCAAAAAGAAAAGAGAAATGACCCAAATCAACAAAGTCATGAATGAAAGAGGCGAGATCACAACCAACACCAAAGAAATACAAACAATTATAAGAACATATTATGAGCAACTCTATGCCAGCAAATTAGATAACCTGCAAGAAATGGGTGCATTCCTAGAGATGTATCAGCTACCAAAATTGAACCAGGAAGAAATAGAAAACCTGAACAGACCTATAACCACTAAGGAAATTGAAGCAGTCATCAAAAATCTCCCGAAGGAACAAAAGCCCAGGGCCAGATGGCTTCCCAGGGGAATTCATCAAACATTTAAAGAAGAATTAATACCTATTCTCCTGAAACTGTTCCAAAAAATAGAAATGGAAGGAAAACTTCCAAACTCATTTTATGAGGCCACCATTACCTTGATCCCCAAACCAGACAAAGACCCCATCAAAAAGGAGAATTACAGACCAATATCCTTGATGAACATGGATGCAAAAATTCTCACCAAAATACTAGCCAATAGGATCCAACAGCACATTAAAAGGATTATTCACCATGACCAAGTGGGATTTATCCCTGGGCTGCAAGGCTGGTTCAACATCCGCAAATCAATCAATGTGATACAACACATTAACAAAAGAAAGAACAGGAATCATAGGATCCTCTCAATAGATGCAGACAAAGCATTTGACAAAGTACAGCATCCTTTCTTGATCAAAACTCTTCAGAGTATAGGGATAGAGGGTACATACCTCAATATCATAAAAGCCATCTATGAAAAACCTACAGCGAATGTCATTCTCAATGGGGAAAAGCTGAGAGCTTTTCCCCTAAGGTCAGGAACGCAGCAGGGATGTCCACTATCACCACTGCTATTCAACATAGTATTAGAAGTCCTAGCCACAGCAATCAGACAACAAAAAGAAATCAAAGGCATCCAAATTGGCAAAGAGGAAGTCAAACTCTCACTCTTTGCAGATGATATGATACTGTATGTGGAAAATCCAAAAGACTCCACCCCAAAACTGCTAGAACTCATACAGGAATTCAGTAAAGTAGCAGGATATAAAATCAATGCACAGAAATCAGTGGCATTCCTATACACCAACAACAAGACAGAAGAGAGACAGATCAAGGAGTCGATCCCATTTATAATCGCACCCAAAACCATAAGATACCTAGGAATAAATTTAACCAAAGAGGCAAAGGATCTGTACTCAGAAAACTATAAAATACTCATGAGAGAAATTGAAGAAGACACAAAGAATTGGAAAAACGTTCCATGCTCATGGATTGGAAGAACAAACATTGTGAAGATGTCAATGCTACCTAGAGCAATCTACACATTCAATGCAATCCCCATCAAATACCATCCACTTTTTTCACTGAAATGGAACAAATAATTCTAAAATTTGTATGGAACCAGAAGAGACCCCAAATAGCCAGAGGAATGTTGAAAAAGAAAAGCAAAGCTGGTGGCATCACAATTCCGGACTTCTAGCTCTATTACAAAGCTGTCATCATCAAGACAGTATGGTACTGGCACAAAAACAGACACATAGATCAATGGAACAGAATCGAGAGCCCAGAAATGGACCCTCAACTCTATGGTCAACTAATCTTTGACAAAGCAGGAAAGAATGTCCAGTGGAATAAAGACAGTCTCTTCCACAAATGGTGTTGGGAAAATTGGACAGCCACATGAGAAGAATGAAACTGGAACATTTCCTTACACCACACACAAAAATAGACTCCAAATGGTTGAAAGACCTAAACGTGAGACAGGAGTCCCTCAAAATCCTAAAGGAGAACACAGGCAGCAACCTCTTCGACCTCAGCCGCAGCAGCTTCTTCCTAGAAACATCGCCAAAGGCAAGGGAAGCAAGGGCAAAAATGAACGATTGGGATTTCATCAAGATAAAAAGCTTTTGCACAGCAAAAGAAACAGTCCACAAAACCAAAAGACAACCAACAGAATGGGTTGACAGTATGGTACTGGCACAAAACACAGGAGTCCATCAAAATCCTAAAGGAGAACACAGGTAGCAACCTCTTCGACCTCAGCCGCAGCAACTTCTTCCTAGAAACTTCGCCAAAGGCAAGGGAAGCAAGGGCAAAAACGAACTATTGGGATTTCATCAAGATAAAAAGCTTTTGCACAGCAAAAGAAACAGTCCACCAAAAGACAACTGACAGAATGGGAGAAAATATTTGCAAATGACATTTCAGATAAAGGGCTAGTTTCCAAAATCTATAAAGAACTTATCAAACTCAACACCCAAAGAACAAATAATCCAATCAAGAAAAGGGCAGAAGACATGAACAGACATTTTTCCAAAGAAGACATCCAAATGGCCAACAGACGCATGAAAAAGTGCTCAACATCGCTTGGCATCAGGGAAATCCAAATCAAAACCTCAATGAGATACCACCTCACACCAGTCAGAATGCCTAGAATTAACAAGTCAGGAAACGACAGATGTTGGCAGGGATGTGGAGAAAGGGGAACCCTCCTACACTGTTGGTGGGAATGCAAGCTGGTGCAGCCACTCTGGAAAACAGTATGGAGGTTCCTCAAACAGTTGGAAATAGAGCTACCATACGATCCAGCAATTGCACTACTGGGTATTTACCCCAAAGATACAAATGTCGGGATCCGAAGGGGTACGTGCACCCCAGTGTTTATAGCAGCAATGTCCACAATAGCCAAACTGTGGAAAGAGCCAAGATGTCCATCAACAGATGAATGGATAAAGAAGAAGTGGTATATATACACAATGGAATACTATGCAGCCATCAAAAGGAATAAGATCTTGCCATTTGCAACGATGTGGGTGGAACTGGAGGGTGTTATGCTGAGTGAAATAAGTCAATCAGAGAAAGACATGTATCATATGACCTCGCTGATATGAGGAATTTTTAACCTCAGGAAACAAACTGAGAGTTGCTGGAGTGGTGGGGGGTGGGAGGGATGGGGTGGCTGGGTGATAGACATTGGGGAGGGTATGTGCTATGGTGAGCGCTGTGAATTGTGCAAGACTGTTGAATCACAGATCTGTACTTCTGAAACAAATAATGCAATATATGTTAAGAAAAAAAAAAGAAGAAGATAGCAGGAGGGGAAGAATGAAGGGGAGTAAGTCGGAAGGGGAAACGAACCACGAGAGACAATGGACTCTGAAAAACAAACTGAGGGTTCTAGAGGGGAGGGGTTGGGGGGATGGGTTAGCCTGGTGATGGGTATTAAAGAGGGCACGTTCTGCGTGGAGCACTGGGTGTTATGCACAAACAATGAATCATGGAACACTACATCAAGAACTAATGATGTAATGCATGGTGATTAACAGAACAATAAAAAAATAAAAATAAATTTAAAAAAAGAGAGGCAGAGGGAGGTCTGAGACAGACGCATGGAGTAGAAGACCCCCAAGGGGAGAAGGCCATGTGAAGACAGAGGCAGTATTGGAGCAATGTGTTCACAAGCCAAGGAGCACCACGGACTGCAGCGGGCCCCAGAAAGAAGCAAGGGAAGGCATGGACTGGTTGCTCCCTCAAAGCCTCCAGAAGGAACCAACCTTCCCAACACTGTGATTTTGGACTTTTGACCTCTGGAAGGGTCAGAGAATAAATTTCCACTGTTTGAAGCCACCACATTTGTGCTATTTTTCTCCAGCAGCCCTAGCAAATGAATACAGTAAAAATCCAATGAATGCTGGCTTGCTTCATGATCAGGACAGAACAGGAAGCTCTGGAAAAGAAGAATTTGGAATCATTTTCAGGCAGAATCCAAGCCCTTCCATGGAGAGTCTAGAGATTTTTCTAGAGCAGAAGAAACACTCAAACACAGAGAAGAACAAGCCCTCCACTCAAAAAGAGTGGGGGTTGTTTATAGTCCTCCTCTGGGCTTTCTTTCCCAGGGAGACGAGGGTGGGATGCAGAGGCATGACCCACCACGAGTACCCATAAGTACCCACCAGAGGGGCTAAAGACTGAGTACGCCAAGTGATGGCGAGGCTGTGGAACCATCGGAACTCTCACACACTGCTATGGGTACAGAAGACAGAGAACAATATTTTCTTCAACAGGTAAACATATGCCCAATATGTAGCCTAGCCATTCCACTCCTAGGCATTTACCCAAGAGAAATGAAAACATATGTCCAGACAAAGACTTGTACTGAATTTTCCTAGCAGCTTCATTGTAATACCACCCCCCCCCCCCCGCAAATGAAAACAACTCTGAAGTCCATCCACAGGTGAATAGATAAACAATGAAATACTGATTATCAATAAAAAGAAACCATCTAGGGGCGCCTGGGTGGCTCAGTCATTAAGCGTCTGCCTTCGGCTCAGGTCATGATCCCAGAACACTGGGATCAAGTCCCACATCAGGCTCCAACGGGGAGCCTACTTCTCCCTCTGCCTGCCGCTCCCCCTGCTTGTGCTCTGTCTCTCTCTCTTCCCCCCACCCTGACAAATAAATAAATAAAAATCCTTAAAAAAAATATGCTTCTCTTTCAGGGCTCAGGCTGAGTGTGGGGTAGAGAACATTCTCCTGCCTCCTGGGCCTGGGTCTCCCTGTGAAAGAAAAGGCCAGAGGACATCTACTAGTGCCCTCACTTCAACTTCTTGAGTTGATGGTTTGCACTCTGTGCTTGACTGTTTATCCTGCTCTAGAAAACATGGTTAGGCCCACTGCAAAAGGACTTTGCCTTAGCTATCTTCAAACATAGAAGAACAGTTGTTCTCACTTTCCCGCTTTGAAACAGGATGTGCTTGGGGCGCCTGGGTGGCTCCTTAGGTTGGGCATCACACTCTTGATTTTGGCTCAAGTCATGATCTCATGGTCGTTGGATTGAGCCCCGGTTAGGGCTCCGCACTCAGTGTGAAGTCTGCTTGCAGATTCTCTCTCTCTCTCCTTCTCCCTCTCCCACCGCCACCTTTTATTGCTCTCTCTCAAATAAATAAATAAATCTTTAAACAGTAAAATAAAATAGGACATGCTTATAAAGGAAGTTGAAAGTATTGGAAATTGGGAGTAAGGGAAACTATTTCTTTCTAGTCCTACCATTCAAATATAAATACAGAACACTTTCAATTTTTTTCCTCCCTTGTTTTCTATTTAAGGGCTTTTACAAAAACAGCTGTCATTATACTACACACACAGCTTTATCCGCTGCTGCTCTTATCATTCCCTTCCAGTGACTTTCCTGTGTTCTTATGCACGCAGCCTTTGTAAATACTCTCTTTCATGGCTGCGCACTATTTCATCGAGTGCATGTGCCCCTGTTCACCATGGCCCTATTAGCAGAGCATTTGAAAAACAGTTAGATGGTGATTTCACCCAGACTGATTTCACTCACCTGCTGGGTGAAAGATCGCTTGGCTGGAGTAGGTCTCAGACTGTGCTTCGAGCTGAGTTATTAGCTGGTGACCATGACCGTGTGCCTTACTTTACTACGGCCCTCCCACTGGCTCAGCCAGAAGTCATACCCTCAGGTAGCTGCTTAAGATCCCTTCCAACTTTAAGATTCTAGGATTCTGTGATCTACTCTACTAAACCAAAGTGCCTGAGTTTGGCCATCCAGGTTTCTTACCCATACATTCATTCTTCACAGTGTATATTGATTTGAACTGAAGTCATCTGAGTTCAGTTGGGCTCGACAGGCCTTCAGTACTTCACTTCAACAGACCTTGGGAGGAGGGAAAACAATTTAATTCCTTCATTGATAGAAATAAGTGTTTTGAAAGATCTGACTTGTTTTCTACACATTCACTCAGGATAGTTCTAATTCATTTCACGTCCCATCACTGCGAATGACCAAAATTAACACAATGAGTCTCAATTTCAATAATGACATAGAAATCAGGCAACATACAAGACCAGGCGAACAGGACATGGGTAAAAATACACATCTTATTAATATCTACAATTAAAATGAATCTTCAGGCCTGGAAAGGCTCCTCTGAATTACATGGAGCTCACTGGATTCGTTCCATACGTAACAACTTTGAATTTGCAAGATTGTACGCCTCCAAAAATAATAGGAGAGACTCCTGCCTGGCTGTCTGGAGCCCGATAAACAATTCCATTAATTAAAATGTGCAAGTCATTAGCATATGTTACTACTATTACTATGTACTTCTCTTTAATGTAATTTACATTTGCTTCATTATGCCAGGTTAACTTTGTGCTTCTTCTGAGGCTTTTTAAAAAAAACCCCGCAGTTTCTATTTTATATTTACTGAATAGTATTATTATAGAGTAAGGGCAATCTCTTTATTTCTATTTGAGGACAAACCCAATCTTAATAATTTAATCACTACTTATAGAAATTTAAGATGCAAAGTAAATAATGTTTCAAAAGCAAAAACATTAGTGTTTAGAAATATAAAATCAGTGCATACAAAATTACTATTTAACCAATATTCCCAAGTGATACTGTTATATAGTGGTTAAAAACCTGATCTAGAATATCATATAGTGGCTAGAACAATAACAACAAAAAGAATATAAGAAAATAGATACAAAATGATGGCATGTCCTTGGTGGTCCTCCACAGAAAAAAGTGAGGGATGGTGGGAAATGAAGTAAAAATATAATCTCCCCAATCGTTTTATAATTTTTAATAAAACATTTTAGCAAACTGTTTTCCTAAAGTGGAATTAAATTTAGTATAAAAATACAATCACCTCACTTTCTTTTAGTCTTCATTTTGTTTTTTATGAAAGGTAGAAGCTTTGAAAAATTGGATTCATTAAATTACTATGAAAGTCTATACACTTTATTTCGATCCTTGGAATTATTTTAGGTTAGCAGAATCCTAAGAAGATCACCAATTCATAATTTATATAAGTTCACCAAATTTTAAACAAGAGCCTTCTTAACTTTGCCAATTGAGTTTTCCTTTATAAAGAAAATTACATTTGAGTTGGTTTAAATGATCAGAAACAGTGTAAGTCTAGTGATTTTTCAAGATGTTAAAAAGAAAAAAAAATATTCTGGCTGCTCCATGGGCTTAGAAATGTCTTTATGTGCCACAAAAATGTGTGGCATCCCTCATTCAATTACTAAAGATACCTTAGGGTAGGAATTCATTCAATCAGGAGAGCCATTGATCAGTAAGAAAGTGGATAACCCATTCATTTCAGTTCATTCATTTAATATACGTGTGAAGTGCTTCCTATGTGCCAGGCACATAGGAAGAAATTATTCATTATCAATTCTTACATCGCAATCAGATGCTCCTGAAAAGTTACCAGAAAGCCTTCCTGGACACACCCCCTCTAAATTTTAATTCTCAAAAATAATTCTAACAATTGCTTTCACGTATGTAACATATCCCTCCATATATGTCATCAGTAATTGTTTACAGAGTTTCCCATGTACAAAAAGCTGGGGGAAGACTCATAGATAAATAAATTACTTACCATCAAAGTGCTTACCACTTGGC
This sequence comes from Eumetopias jubatus, assembly GCF_037043125.1. NCBI lineage: Eukaryota > Metazoa > Chordata > Mammalia > Carnivora > Otariidae > Eumetopias > Eumetopias jubatus. The sequence goes on along the minus strand of NW_028274809.1, from coordinate 179,214,976 downwards.
AGGCAAGGGAGACAATGTTACTAATAACAGTCACCGAGGGTAGAAAGGGCTTGGTGTGTATGAGGATCTGCCAAAGCTCCGGGGAGGAAGAAACTAATTCTGTTTGGAGATTGGATTATAATTACTTGTTAGATTTTCTTTTCTTCCCTGCTGTAGTATAAGCTCTGCAAAATCAGGGCCTGGGTGTGTCTGTCTTAGTTGAATCCTCAAGAATGAATGCATGCCTGACACATACTAGGGGTGCAGCAATATTTGTCTAATGAATCAATGACTTGGCATTGTGACTTAGGTCATAGAAGATTCAGTTACATGGACGGGGAGGAGGTGGGGGGCATTCCTGATGAGGGAGGAGTGAACCAGAGAGGAGGCACAGGTGCACAACATGCGTTTATATTTCCAGGGTGAATTAGTCAGCATAATTAACATGGGGTGCTGCAATAGACAAATCCCAACTCTCAAAGTCTTAATACAATCACGTTTTATTTTTCTCTCAGGTCAGCACTTAGGTGGGTTGGGCAGTCCTCCCTCCTTATTTTATAGCTATGCTATGTGACATACATGGCCTCCAAGGTTGCCATAGAAGGGGAAGACAGGGATGGAGGAGCTACCCCAGGTCTGAACCACGGTAGCCTTTGCACACAGTCAATTAGAACTAATCCTGTGGCCAATCTAACTGCAAGGGAGGCTGGGAAGGTGGCGAAGGACATAGAATATATAGTGAGCCCTATCTCTCTGCCACGTAAGTCTGTATTTGCATATCACTTGTGTGTGTGTGTGTGTGTGTGTGTTTCCATTTATATAATTTTCATTTGTCCCCATTTCCTCTAGCTTTTTCCAAATCCCAGACGAAAACTCTTACTTCCTTTGTCACTCCCATAGACTAAATGTAAGTGCTGTATCCTATCTAGCTGCTTAATAAATGCTGCTGATAATAGCAATTACATTCAAATCTCACACTGTGCACATGAATAATCTGAATTTTATTCATAAATACAAGAGCTAGAGTCTCTATTATCACGTATTTGATTATAATGTATTTGAATTGGAAATTTGACTTAAAGAGGTTTTCATTTCGAGCTAACCAACAGGGACTTTTGCCTAATGTTTATATCCAAACAACCTTTCTGTGCCTCAGTTTCCTGATCCGAGAAATGGGATTATGATACTCATTTATAAAGATTCTTTGTTTCCTTGGATAACCCTAATGCTCTGATCAAGGCTGAACCATATAATGACTAAATACTTGATTTTTATACATTACACATAAACATGCAAAAGCATTTTCAGGATGATAAGAAACTCTATGAAAAAACATAGATAAATATATCAGATAGTTAGACTGTGTAGTGTGTACCATGTATGTGGTCTTGTCATTTATTTCTTTTATTTCTATTATAGTCCTGTCATTTATTTCTTTAATTTAATTTATTTAATTTTGTTTTTTTACTTCCTGAGAGGATGGAAAATGAGCTGGATTAGTCAGAGGAATTATGGCTGAATGTTTAATTGACAAAAAAAGGGGGGCTGGGGAAAGATTTCTCTGAAACTTAAAACTCAAAAAATGGGAACAGGTCAAGCTGAATTCACTCTGGATTTGAATTAGGCAGAATTTAGCTGAGCATCAGAAAAAACATGGACAAATAAACAAAACCTCATATGAATTCTTTGAAAATGCTAGGGTCTTCGTGTTTGGACTTAGGGCAAGTTTGTAGTTAAAAAGAAATTTTGGTGGCAAGCACCCCTAAAAAGACACACCATCAGAAAAAGGACTGAAAATTGAATAGATTTGCTTCTCGCCGCCATGCACGGGAGTATTTCTCTGATTCAGTCATTCTCCAACTTCAGGGTGAATCTGAATTGCAGATTTGGGGTGGTCCCAACCCCAGGGATTCTAGTTCTGTAGATCTGGGGTGGAACCTGAGAATTGGCATTTCTAACACATGATATTGATGTGGCTGGTCTGAGGGCTAACCTTTGAGAACCACTGTTTTAGATCCTTCTTTGTGAAGAGGACTTAACGAAGGGGAAGATGAGAAACCTCACTAAATCAATGTCTCTGGGCTTCCCTCCCCATTTGTATCTGTTGCTGGTCACCCCACTGGCTGCAGTAGGATCCACTCAGCACTTCTTGCTAATTTACTTTCTGCAGTGGAAATGGGATCAAGGCAAGGATGGTAATTTAGATTGTTTGTGGGTAGAGTCAAACGAGGAGATCGCTTTAGGTTCCAGTTTTTTTCACAGAATTTGGGGTCTGAGAAGGATGTTAAAAACGCTTTGAGAGGGGCATCTGGGTGGCTCAGTGGTTAAGCATCTGCCTTCAGCTTGGGTCATGATCCCAGGGTCCTGGGATCGAGCCCCACATCAGGCTCCCTGCTCGGCAGGAAGCCTGCTTCTCCCTCTCCCACTCCCCCTGCTTGGGTTCCTGCTCTCGCTCTCTTTTGCTCTGTCAAATAAATAAATAAAATCTTAAAAAAAATAAAATAAAAACCCTTTGAGAGAGATACACTCTGAGAGGGGCAACCTAGACTCAGTTTATTCCACTGGTTTTATCGATGGAGTGAGGGATACAGCTGCATACGGTGCAGCCAACAGAATGCTTGCCTTGATCAGGTCAATGGTCAACGTTCTGTAGGACAGTGATTTAAAACCTATCTTCATGCATGTTTTGTAAAAATCATATAGAGACTCTTCTATGTGTGAAAATCAAAAATACCTGGATTGGAAGGGACAGGTTAATAGTTGAGATAAGTTTGGCCAAGGAATTTTGTAGAAATCAGTCTCTCAGATAGCTAAACCAGAAAAACGAACCTCCAAATTGCTAATTAAATCACTGTGCATAGAGGAATCTTCTAGCTTGTGTATAAGCGAGCCTCCTTTGACTATAAACAAATAGCACTACTTAGTAATTTTTATTAATAGAGTTTCTGTATATACAATACCACTTTCAAGTTTGATATGATATTACACAAGTGCCTTGTAAAGTATGTCATAAATACTCAAATTATGAGGAATGTAGAAATGCTAAGGCAGACTTGCAAATTGGTATGAAAATAAATCAGGCCATAGAAAGTTTTAATCACCTTGCCACACACCGGGAGAGTCACATGTAATAAAGTAATAAAAACTATATCATTTTCTACCTGCCTGGCATAAGTCGTTGCTCTCTAAGGGCTTAGTGGGCACACATTCCAAAGCTAGGCAAGAGCACATCACCACAGATTATTCTCACCAGGAGAAAGGAGAGATGATCCCATCATGTCACTTGTCACCCAGGGCCATTCTGGAACTAACTGACCTAAAAACCATGCCTATAAATTCCTTCGCTAGGTTGTACGAGAAACTTACTGACCGAGAGGATATTTCAGTAGAATCCTAAAAAATATTCAGGGCAGGATTCCAAACTCCACACATGTTTGGGTTTTTAAAAGTACTGCTTATTGGTGAAGGTTCTTAGGCACCGTCCTTCTGCTTTCCATCTTTGTTCTGATCTTCCATGTGTAATTAGAGGAAACACACATGCACACGCACACATTCATTATTCAATATAGGCATATATTTGGATTAGGCAAAGATTTCTTACCCTCAGTTTAAGCAAATAAACTAATAATTAATGCAAGTGCTCCTTTCACAGAAATTCTATGAGATTCTTGGCACCCAGCCTTTGAACAATACTTTCGGTCCACTAAGTTCTTTCCTCAGAGCTGACTCTAGCCTCCACTGGCTTTAACAGTCTTACCTGTTTGTCTTGAACTGCCGAGTCCTGCCATACCTTACTTTGAGCCCAGGAACCCTGTAATTCTTATAAAAAAAGTTTGGCAGTCATGCCCCACTTCTCAGCAAGACTTAATAACAGTGATCTTCAGTAAGGTCTCATAATACTAGGTCATCATTATTTGGATAATATGTGCTATTAAGAACTATCACAAATAATGGAAACTAAACTACACTTGTAAAAATAAAGAAACAAAGTACATACTGTGGTGTGACTGTCCAGGAGGATTCTCCCAGGCACAGGGGTGAATTCGTTAAGGGTTAAAGGAGTGTACTGAGAAACCTATAGTCAAGAACAGTTTCACTTGTCTGTTGCAAGCAGTAGTTTTGGTTTGTTGAAGTTTGCTTTGGTTTTTATCCACTGATACTTAAATATAATATTATGACATTTTAAATAGATGATGTCTTAATAATCTGTACCCATATGCCTAACGCTCTGACTGGTAGACATTATCCAGTTTCCCAAGAATAATAGAATTAAAGTGGATGGCCGTGGTGCAAAAAGGCAATCTGAGTAATCATGAGGAAAATACCCCCAGATTTCTGAACTGCAAGGCAAGAAGCATCAGAATTACGGCCATGGGACAACCGGTTTCACCAATGCTATTAATCATGGCCGCCATTCATTGAGTGCCACTCAAGTGTCATTTTTGTTGTTGAGAAAATGGAAGTATAGAATAGATGACTTTGGTGGAGCTGATGTGTGAACACCAGTCTGAAGCTGAAGCTTCTCTCCACAGGAAAATGAAAATTCAGTCTCTGAAAGGCTGGGAGCTCTGTGCAGTGATGGTGGGGCTGCCCCTCTCTCTTCTGCTGCAGGTTTCAGGCCAATGCCCTGACCCTCCTGGCCCCTCCTGGCCACACGGAAGTGCAGTCAGTGATGCAATGCTCTGCGTCTCTGCAAAGGAATTTGGGAGGTTTTCCACAGTTTTTCCTGGAGTATCTCCTTGCTGCTGCCCTACCAGTTTGAAAGATGGGCTCTCCACTGCTCTGAGGTGAGAGCCAGCCCTCAATTAAGGGTTAGAGCAAAAAGAGAGATGCCACTCTAGGCCACCTCTGCCTGTCAGACGGGCTTAGTGACCCTGTAAGGGCTGGTGGTGACAATGGGCTAATGCTCTGATGGCGCTACACGGCTCAGGACAGGGTTTACAGAGGTGACCTCTGCCCTCATCAACCAAAGAAAGAACAGAAAGGAGTTTTAGTTTGTTCAAATTCCCGTTGTGCCCAAAGATGTATTTCAAACATACTTACACAGGGGACTAGAACTGGCCTTGTTGAGGTATTCGGAGGGATATACAAGGCCCGAGCTTCTCAAACCAAACTTCTTTGAGGGAGAGACTGGCAGAAAAGATGGAATAAGAAAAGCCTCAGGTGCTCCGTCCACCTCAGCGTGTTCACTGCTCACTGCTGAGGAGAACTGCCAACACGGAGCAGACTTCCACATGCTGGGCTCACAGGGTTGGGGCAGGGTATAACCGTAGACCCTGGATATTTCCTTTCTTCTTTGGAAAGAATGCAGACATTTACATAACAGCTAAATACTCTAGGAAGCGCTCTGGCCCTGCCCAACATTACCTGGTCAGGATAGCATGATTCACTCTGGTTGAGGTAGCATCAAGCATAAAGGGCCGGCATCCCCCCAGATTCCCAGATTTGGGAATGCCCTGCCCTTCAACACTGGCTGCTTCCACTCCTTCATTTCTCAGACTCCAGAACATCTTATGGTTGCTTTACAGTGGAGCTCATCCCAACTCAAGGAGGGTCCCTTGCATTTTCCTACAAAATCCCCAGCACTTTCTACCTCTCCAGTCACCATGGGAAGTGCCTACTATTCTCTTTGCCCTGGTTTGTCATCAAGGTCGACCGAATCATCTTTTTCTCCTTTTATGAACTAACTCATCCTTCTGCCACCTTACCTGTCCTTGGATACCTTGTACTTCATCTCCAGCCTTCTGTCTGCCCTCAATTGTACCTGAGATGTCCCTCTTCGACTAGCCCTTTGATTGTGTTCCTGCCTTCTCAGAACCGGTTAGAAGACTTCATTTTCTACTCTCAGGCAATGATATTTCTGATCATGGACCCAGCTTCTGTTCTTAGTCTCACTCAACCTGGTGATCAGTGCTCACCCAGGGCTTGCTGTGTTAGAGCTGAGCACCCTGCCTTCATGAAATCCTCTTCTTTATTGGAAAAACAGTTCAATAAATAAATGAATGTGATAAGAAACAGCTCCTCTTTAGAGCAGAATTCTGATTAATAAATGTGAGAGGAATGGCAGAAGAAGACAATTACCATTTGGCACACACCACAGTAATAATTGTTACAGGCAAGAATCACGGGTAGATCATTACAATCAATGGGCAAAAGTATAATGAGAAGTAGAGTATTTGCACAATCTCTAAGTATCTTCCCATATGAAACTCATTCGTTACAAAGGGAAAATAGTAACCTTTCAGTGGAGAAACTGTCAGGTACCACCAGAACCGAAGGATGAAAATGAACATCGCCCAGAATAAGACCTAGGAACATCATGTGCTTGGGAAAGGCACAGCAGTGGAATTCTTGCCCCAAAAGACACAACCTAAATCTAGTCAAGAGGCTACATCAGACAGATTCAAACTGAGGGGTAGTCTATAAAATGATGGGGCAGTACTCTTCAAAAGTGTCAAGGTCATGAAAGGCAAAGAGAGACTGAGGAACAGATTCAGATTACAAGTGAGTAAGGACACCTGGCAACTTAATACAATGTGTGGTCCTGGATCAGATAATAGCTGTTCATGGGACAACTGGTGAAATCTGAATGTCTGTAGACCAGTTAATAGTATTATAACCATGTTAACTTTCTAGCTTTGATAATTGTTCTGTGGTTATATAAAATGTTAACATTTGAAGAAGATGAGTCAGCCATAAAAGGGAATGAAATCTTGCCATTTGCAACAACATGAATAGAGACAGACAGTATAATGCTATGTGAAATAAGTCAGGTAAAGACAAATACCATATGATTTCACTCATATGTGGAACTTAAGAAACAAAATAGATGAACCTAGGGGAAAGAAAACAAGAGAGAGAGGGAGGCAAACCATAAGAGAGACTCTTAATGATAGAGAACAAACTGAGGGTTGATGGAGGGGGGTGGGTGGGGGATGAGCTAGATGGGTGATGGGTATTCAGGAGGGCACTTGTGATGAGCACTGGGTGTTATATGTAAGTGATGAATCACTAAATTCTACTCTTGAAACCAACATTACATGGTATGTTAACTGGAATTTTTTTTAAGGGGGGGAGGGTTGGAGGGAGAGGGAGAGAGGGAATCTTAAGCAGGCTCCACCCCCAGCACAGAGCCCCACAAGTGCCTCGATCTTACGACCCTGAGCCAAAATCAAGAGTTAGACACTTAACCGACTGAGCCACCCAGGCACCGCAACTAACTAGAAATTAAATAAAAACTTGAAACATGAAAAAAAGTTTAAAAAAAAGGAAAAAAATGAAGGTGAGCGAAAGATACACAGGAATTGATTTACTGTATTTGCAACTTTTTTGGAAGTCAGAAATTATTGAAAATTGAAGGTTAAACATTTTTTAAAAACTTACTCTAAAAACCAATTTAAGCGTGATTTCCCTAAAATTGACTACATAAGCTTTTGGCAGTCATATCACATACACAACTACTTGGACAGAGTGTGAGTTTGGGCTTGGTAGTGAGTGAAGAACTATTTAGTCTGACAAACATTTACTCAGCATCTACTATGCCCCAGGACTTACACTAGGTACTGGGACATCATGGTTGGGTGCATTTGGTTATGCTTACATGTCCTGTTTCCCTGATTATATGAAAAACTCCTAGAAGATTAATTTAATATTTCTTTGTACTTTGCCACAGGATGCCTGGAACAATGCCATTTACATAGCGGACCCTTGGTAAAAACATATTTAATCATTGGGTGACTATTTCTGTTATTCCCTTTCTGTGAGTAAACATGGATGGTTGGTTACCCAGTGATCCCATTGCCCAGTTAAAGGCAGCCTCTACCCAGATCTCTTTCTTCTTGTGTCAAGTTTTCCTGGCTATTCCTCCCCACCATAAGCCTCAGGTTTCAGCTGTGTTTCCACCAATCCCTTCTTTTTGCTCTCTCCTTCTGCTAATAGCTCTGTGGGAGCACATCTCTGTCCCTGAGATACCAGGTACTGTGGAAACACCGATGGAAGGATTTATTGCAACCTTTGGCAAATCGCTTGACCTTGTGCCTCTTTTGCTCTGCCTCTAAAATGGGAATCCTCGTAAAGATTCGTCAGGGACTGTGACATCCTTCTTTCCCAAGTCGAAGTGCAAATTATCCCTAATTAAGAGTAATGATAAGCGCGCTACTTGAGTGCATTTGCTCCTGGGGAAAGGCAAGCCTGTTTTGACTCTTCAGTCAGAGAAAGCTTCTTGTGCTTGAGATGCTTTTAGTCACGCTTTCTCCTGGGTAAATCATAGCTGGCAAAAGGCTTGTTTGTTCCTAAGAAAATGTATCCAGAAAGTAAACAAAATCATATCCCAGATCCCTACTTTGGCAACTGCTCTCTTTCAAAGGATCAAAATCATCGGGATACACAGAGCATATTAGACATATGCCTCTAGCAATTTTATGGTAGTCTGTAAAACATAAATAGGAATAAAGATTAGTTATTTTTGAACAACACCGGGATAAATTTGTCATCTTCCAGATTCAATTGCAAAGAAAAGATGTGCCATTCCAGGGACATTTTGGGCTAAGAGAGCAGGTCCTTCCCTCCTGTGTTCCTTTCCTAACTCCGAATTTGCCCTTGCGATGAAGTGTGCTGTTTGTAGGAAAGCCAGTCTGTCTACTGCACACCTGCAACACTCAAGCCATAATTCTCAATGGCATTTTAGTGCCTCTGTTATTGTCTATACTAGAGGGTTCCACGTGCAAGTATCAATCTGCTATTTTGCACGTGATAGTTTTTTAGAAGTGTCCCGATATTGGCAGCTTAGGGATAGTTAACTAGTGCCTTAACCAAGAGACTGGTATAGAATTGCACATCTGAAGCAAAGAGGCAAGGATTTGTGATGAAGAAGGGTACGCATTTTAGAACAGCTTGTGAACCACCGTGCTTATGGCAACTGCAGCAAGACATGCACTGGGACTGAAAGCAGCTAGAAGACACAGGCAAGCATGCATAAAATGATCGCATTGTCGCCGTGTGCCAGAATTCAAAGCAGGCAGGGGCATGTTACTGTTGTCGGAAGGCTATCTGTAAGCATTCCAAATACGCATTCAAAGATGAGTATTTCAGGAGATGTAACAGAAAAGGGAAAATCCAAAGATTTTGTTACTCAGGAAGGGCACAGAGACGATTCCCTAAGGACTGGAAACTAAATAGAAATATGCATGCTGTGGCTGCCGATAATAGAGACTCAGGCTGTGAGAGTGGGCTAGCTAGTTTAGCGATACAGCATTCAGCATATTCAGTATGGGCAAGAGTGATAGAAAAATAATCTGTTTAACACCCTGGGTGGAGGCTGAGATGCTACAGATGCGGCTGGACACAGGATCAGCCGTATCCATCATCTTATGGCAGGAATGTGGAATATCCTGCAAACGTCTTCAATTGATGGAGACAGACCAGCTAAGGATGCATATTTAAGAAAAGAAAAGAAAAGAAAAGAAAAAGAGAATCTCCTTAAGTAACTGGAAAAAAACATCAGGATCTAGCATCAGATCCATATGGCTGGTAGAATGCTAGCTCCAAACATTTTGTTCCTGTGAATAACTCCTTAAAATTCAGCCAAGCCAGCACTATTTTAGCATAATTCACTCACCCCCACTGACCAATCGACCAATAGCTGGACAGCTAAGCAGCTTTTGAACATGAACCTGAAATATGCTACGGAGTAGAAGCAGGAGTTTAAGCTGACTAAAAATAAACACGGTTCCATCGGGCACAGATCGTATATTATGCCATCTGGTCAGAAATAAAAAAAATGACTTGAAGAATTAAAGGTCGCTTTAAAAGGTCTCACGGGAAACGGAGCGTTGAACTTTCTCGTTCTGTTAATAAAGCTTGATAATGCTATCATTTATATGTCTGAGCAGATCTGGGAACTTCTAAGTGGAAAATTTGACAGCTCAATGTGGGACCCAAACTGGTTTCCCTGCAGAGACAGGGTGGTTAGGGGGAAGACGGCCGGGATCGGACTCCAGCACTCCCTAGCTGTCTTGTCTTGGAGCAATCCTGGCATTTCTCTGCAGCTCAGATGCCTCGTCTCCATTGGCAAATCGAAGAAAACCCCAGCAGACCTTCCCACCTCCTAATGGCGTGAAGACCAAAGTGACAGCACATTTGTAGAAGCACTTTGTAAATTGCAAAAACACCGTACAAATGAAGGGCTTCCATGAAAACAGGTTGACAGAAAACCCTTAGCTACAGAGGGATGTTGAAAAAGGACTATAGTGGTTTTGGAAGCACCCACAGAGTGAAGCTCCGCAACACTGATTAAGAACCAACCTACAAAGTCACCTTCACTGTGGACACAACTTCATGCAGGAGGCACACAGGAAGGAAACGTAACTGGCAAGAAAACTTCCGAGAAGAAGATAAACATTTTAAAATTTATTTTTAGGTCTTTAACGCCTTACAGACTTAGCTGAATTACTCAATATTGTGCCTGCCTGCCTTTCAAGATTATCTACGGGATACTGGATTCTCCTCAACACACTGTTCGCTCTACAGAACCGAAAACGGCCACAGTTGATTCTTTCATTGAGTTGATTCCAACGTCTCCAGAAAGGGAAACAATGAAGTTTTAAGAAGCTCAGCATTTATTCGCTCGAGGCTGTGACGTCACTCACGGCTCCACCAATCAGTGCGCAGTGGGGAAACTTCCGGCAGCAGCGAGTTCCCGCAGGTTCCAGAGATTCATTTGTATTTTTCTAGAGTTTGGTAATTAAACTGTGGAGATCTCTTCTGTCCCAAGGATGCTTCTTGACATTCAGATAATGCTGAACTATTCTGAGAGTTACAGAAAGTGATTATAAAGAACATTTAGTTAGTAGCTGTGGGGTTGTATAGAAGGTGCAATTGGTTAGAAAGCTGAAATGACACTGCTGTTTTCATTCTAATTGAGTTCTTTTTGCTGGAGTGCCTTAATTAGAAGAAACCCGATCTTTACCACAGCAGAAAAACACACAGAGAGCCTGGGTCAGGGTTATTAGCCCGAGGAAACAAATTGTTCGGAACAGACTACCTCAGGACTGGGACCTCGGTGATAGATACCTATGGATAAAAGGATAAATCATTATTTTGGCCCTGTTTCTATACCATTAATTCAAGTGAAAAAAAATTACACGAGAGGAAGATGCTTAAGTACCATTTCACTAACAATAATGAAACGATAGTCATGTCTTGTTACTTACCACTGTAAGAATTGATATTTAAAAATAAACCAAGAGTTACCTACATTTAGGACACACCTTGCAGTTTCTAAGATGACTTCACACAGCTTGATGGATTCTCCTGCTGGAGGAGGACAGGCTTGGGAGGACTGACTTAGATTCAAAATCGACTTCTCCCACTAAAGAGCTTCATGGCAGGAGTAAGAAATTTAACATCTTTGAGCTTCAGTTTGCTCATCTGCGAGGAGGTGTTAGTAATGACCTTGGGTGTCATTTTGTGGATTAGATGGGTTAATGTTTCTAATACCCCCAGAACAGGTGTAGGTGCTTGAAATGTTAATTTTCCTCTCCCTATTTGAAAGTTGATGAGTTCAGACAGCCTTTGGGAACTGAACTTGAATGAAGTCAATGGGCAAAACTCTATTTGGAATTTTGTTGATTCCCTTGACCAAAGAGACAGTACAGTCCTGAAGCAAAGCATACAATTAATACCCTGTAACAAATTAGGAATGCTTTTTCTCTTTCCTAGCAATGCACTAATGGCAGGCATTAATTTTAATGAATGCAGTGTGTAAGCTCCATTTGAGAAGGGTCTTTAACCTCAGAGCTTGATCAGTGCCTGGAGCTAGTAGGTGCTCAATAAACATCTGTTGAACAAATGAATGAATAAATGCCTCCCAACCCCTGATGTCTTTTCTCCTTCCTACTCTTTTCATCAAGTTTTGAACATTTCTATAATTTACACCCATACCTTTAAAATATATTTTTTTCATGGATTTCCCCGTTTCCTTGCAAAAAGTTGCACGATCTCCCTTATCGAGACTAATCACAAACAGGTTGGTTATTTAATTTTCTGTAGATGTTCTCAGTGCAGAACAACTGTTCTCTACAAATGAGCATTCAGCAAGCTGCTTGGTCCCCTGCCCTTGGGAGCTTCAGTGTATGCGATTCCCTCTGTAGAGTTTCTGGCATGATCCTCATCTCCTCCAGATGGACTCCCTCCCTCTGGTTAATGCCACTGACACACTCCTTCCTCAATGGAGACCTGGTCCAGGGGGTTGTTGGTCAGCCCAGCTTTTGATTCAGAAGTGTTTCACTAGGAGAATCATTTGGGCTACTTTTCCCAATTACCTCTACCCGTTACGCTGTTACTGTAAATTGAGAGCTCCTTCAATACCACTTCTTACTTCCCACTGTTAGATTTTAAAAATCAAGGGAAAGTGATATTTGCATGTTAAATGTCACTCATGTGCTTGGTTGTTTTTGACATATACTTTAGGGATGGAGGAGGGGGGATGACACTAGCAAGGGAATAAACCCTTATACACGTCATAGCAACCTCTTTCACTAACCCTAACCCAATATTCAAACCAGAAGAAATGATCATCTAAACAATAAAACATAACTTCCAAAAAATCAAGAAAATATAAAACGATGACAGGAAATTCTGTTTTTCAGTGTTAATAGCATATCTTTAGTAGTATAAGAGCATTACAATTCACTAGACATCAGAGAGACTGAAGAACACAAACCTGCTTTTTTGCCCTATTATATGACATATGTCAGACTGTTAATATTTTAAAGGGGTTTTGCATTGATTAAGTATTTCATTTACATGCATTGTCATAGATCTGCGTTTACAAATGTTGCTGCTTTGCATGCATTTTCAGATTGAGAAAATGCAAACCTAATGGCTCAGCTTCTTGACGTTCCTCTCAGTGAAAGGGTTCCTTTAAAAATCAACAGCTAAAAAATAAATTGGCCCAGGCATCTTTAGAGCAAAGATCCGAACAAACGTTGCTTTTTCTTTTCTTTTCCCTTTGAGGTTTGCATATGATTCAATATTTTAAAATTGAAAAATGTGCTGCCTCATAGACACATTGAGATCATGGCTTTTGGAATGTTGGAAAAAGCAAACAGAAGAAAACTTTTCCCTAAAATGCAGGCGTGCAAAATAGGAATCAATCTGTAGTCAAAATAGGCACTACATAAAGCCCCATCAGAATTCTCTGTGTTATGATCTATTAAGGATGACAATTTTAAATACATTTAAAAGGTCAGAGCTCATCTTCAGGCCAGTACCCAGTAGTTGGTAATTTGTAGAATTCACTGTCTTCAAACCATCATTGCCAGTAGAGTTCAGATGAGTTCTAAGGAAGTTATTATAGCCAGTTGGAAAAGAAATGCATGTATTTAAAATACATTAAGTACTCTTATTCAGCCACTCACTGCTTTCAACAAAATAAAATGCTTTGAAAAACTGCCTGAACCGTGACCGGGGTTCTGCCTAGCACGGTGTCTGATACTCAGCAAATAGCTAATGAATGAAATAAGTCTTTGCTAATGTTGATGTAAAAAGAAAAAAAATAGAAACTAAGCCTACAGACTTGTTACACCTCGGAGCAAGTGGAAATCCACAGAACGAAAGGGTTTCCATCTGGGGCCCTGACTGTGCTGTAGGCTAGAAAGTCTTGTACTTGAGGTTGAAGAGGCGAATCGCACCAAGCCAGAAGTTTGCCCTCCTGCCTTCTCAGAAGTGCGGTTGACCTGAAATAACACCCATCAGCTCAAGTTCAGAATTTCGGAGCAAGGGCTGGGTGCGGGATAGAATTTCAACCTCAGTGTTTGGCCGGCACACCTGACTTTTGTACATTCCACTCCGGGACTCCTCCCCGAGCCCCGAGCTTAGTGCAGACTCTTAAGTTACCCGAGGTTCGAGCAAAAGGGTATCTCCGACGGGGCCGAAATGTTTTCCTGGCTTAGGCGCTCTCGGTTTCCTTTCTTTTCTCCCCCTCGCCCTTCCTCCCCCGGGGAAGTGAAACTGCCGAGGAGATTCTAGGGTGACGCCGTGGCTCGGTGACTGCAGAGCCACGGAGCTGGGGTTTGACGACGCCCGAGTGCGGGCCGCCGAGCGGGCGCTCCCCGGCGCTGGGGCAGCAGGGAGGGGCCGCCGGGGTCCCCAGCCGCCCTCCGGCACACGCGGTGGCCGGGACACGCGAGCGAAACGAGCAAAGCCCCCAGCCTGGTGCTAGAACCCGAGCGAGCTGCGCGCACCCCGCGCCGCCCCCACCCCTTCCTGCGCGCACAGGCGTTCCGGGACCTGGCTCCGGCGCTCCGCCGCGGTCCCCCCCTTTCGCCCGGGGAGGGGGCAAACTCGCTCCTCCTGGGACTCGACGATTTAAACTCGCTCCCAGCTCGCTTCTGCTTTCAGACGGCGGTCCCCCTCTCTGTAGCCCCCAGAGCCCTCGGGACACCCCCCCCCCCCACGGCACCGCTGTGAGAGGCCCGCGGTGCTGGGGGAGGACAGAAGGGGGAGCCAGGGACCGTGCCCAAACCCAGCAGAGGAACAAGGGTGGAGGTGAGGATGGGGAATCGGGGCCTGCCAAGTCCCCCGCCCCCGTGGAGCGTGGAAAGGGAGAGAAGAAAAGGATCTGCCTGTCTGCTTTCTACCCCAAACTTCGGGACCGGCCCCGCGGGCAGCCACGATCGCTTGCTGGAGGTCGAGGGTGTGAAGGGCGCCCTGGCCGCGAGCCTGCGGAGGCAGCGGTGGGTGGGCTGCAAGCCCCTGGCCGGCGCTCGGCCCCGGGCGCCACCTTCCGCGGCCGCGCCGGGCCCCTTAGGCCGGGGCATTAGGCGCCACGCCATGTTGTCCCCGCGACCCTAGACTTTGTGGGGCTCGCCATGGGAAAGCGCCGTGTCCTCAGCCTGCAGGGAGCCGCCAGACGACAGAGCGCTCGGCCGCCCGGCGCCCCAGCCTCAGCCGCGCAGCCCGGCCGGGCGCCCGCCGAGCAGGCCGAGCTGACACCCCGCGCGGGCGCTGGCGGGGCTCGGGTGGCTGGTCTCCTGCTGCTGCCCGCGCGGGGTGGGGAGAGCGAGGCCGGGCTGTCTGCGTCCCCCGCCGCCACTCCTGGGAGCCCTCGGGGTCTGGGACGAGCAGGGAAAGAGACCTGTTGAAAACTCTTAACGCCAACTTGAAAGACAATTAAATCGCCCGAGCAAAACCCTCTCTCCAATTTGGTATTTTGAATGTCATAAAAGCTGCATTGCAGTAAGATTGCTGCTCTCTTAAATGGGCCAGTAATTTCCAGCTCTCTCCCCCAAAGTCCTCCAACCGAGGATTTCAGTGTAAAGCAATTCAAATAAGTAAAAACCACTCTATTGCTGTTCGAAAATTCGCATGCATTTATTCTGCTTAAAATTTGATATAGGGCATTTTTTTTTTGTATTCTCATTTATCGCTTGCCAAGAAATAATTAAGAATAGGAGCTCGAAGATTAATTTTAAATAAAAAATCTTCTCAAATGAAAATGTCAGGTCATAAAAATTCCTTTTAAATCATAACAGCATATAAATCTTTGAAATTAACCATGTAATTACAATGTCTATCAACTTTTACCTTGAGCTTTGAGCCTCTCTTTTTAATCTTCCATTCTTTTTTAATGAATAGCTATTTTGAAATTAAAAAGTACTGTTCATTACACATGCCCCACTATAATAGGGTTTTTATCATATTTGCTCTATGTAAAAATACTTGCTACTTTGTAATTATTCACACGCCGATCCTTTCCTATATTGAGTAGAAAATAAAAAATGAAATAGAAGTCAAAGGTGCTTTAGAGCTGAATGATTTACACAATTCATTAAGGACGGTGATTTTTCAGTTAGCATCAGATTAAATGGTTACTTACTCTCAAATAGCCCTTGGGGAGTTGAATTGCTGGGTAGCAAACAGATTAAAGTTTGCATTGAAAGAAAAATTGAATTCAGAGGTAATCAATAGCATAATAGGGGCAGTGAGTGGTGCCTGCTGCCTGAAATGAAATTACCATATTTTTAATCTTAATTTTCCACTCTGTTTATCTGACAGTGTGGATGTGCAATCCAAACAGATAATGAGAGAGTGGGATATTGACACTGCTGTCCTCTGGAGTGCTTGTTTTCAGTGATTAAATGCTGTGATCTGTGATTACTTTGTGCAAGGATGTCGGGGCTGCTGGCCAGAACCAGGGGAGGGGCACTCACTCAGCAGCTGTAGCTCCTGGCTCTCCCAGGTCCTAATGTCTGAAATCATTTTCCACTGGCGATATTGAAAAATAAAGATTACCTATTTATGTATCTACTTCAGCTGCACAAATTACAATAATTAATCCCATTATTATTGTTGTCTTGACTCAAAAACGTTTAATTAGATCAATAGGTAGTGCACCGTCTCTGTAAGTTTTGTTTTAATGAGCCAACAAACTTGCTTCTTACAAGAAGATGTGAGTTATAGAATGCAATACGCTGGAAGACTTTGAAGGGAGACCGTATTAGCGTTAGAGAAGCAGTAGAGAGACGAAAACTAGGGGCATTGTTGCAGGCATCCAGCCTTAGTGGCTGCAATTATATAACAAGCTGTGATAATTTTTTAAAATGCAAATAGTCTTCTCTGGGTATTGGGAGGAAGTCCTCTTGTACATTTAATTAAATTAATACCTCTAGCCAAATAACAAAGATACTCAATCACAAAAATTTAAAGTTATGGAAAGCCTATATTCTCTAAACTCATTATCTTTTGATATCTAAATGCAGCTTGTCGTTAGTACAGTTCTGAAAAATACCCTGTATGGAAAGCGTTATTCCATTTTTGCAATGAGGAAATTTACAATGCTTCACATTAGACAACGTATTATGGATGCATCATTTGAATTTGAATTCACTTAATCCTGCTGTGGGAATAGATTTACAATAGATGATGGCTATCTACCATCTACACCAACTATGTGCAATGTACAACCTACTTTTTTGCTTCCACTGGGTAAAGTCGGCGTGTGTTTGGAGAATTTGGTAATTATGCACAGTTAATTAATGTATCCTTCCTTTATACATATATGGACACAAATAAAAAGACATGAAGAGAAAAAGTGACGGGCAGCACTGGCTATCTGATAATTATTACACAACATTTATTTCTCCAAATTAGAGAGTAGTCACAACAAAAAAGAGATAGTGTCATGCCTCATTCAGTCATTCCTTAACTTTGGATAGATGTACTGTCTTTAATCCCTCATGCACATAATAACTTTATTATTTTTTTCTGGCATTGCTGATAATGCACAACTCTCTGGTAGCAGAAAGAGATCTATCTCTAGGCTAGGACTCAGAAATGAAGAGTGCAAAATAACTGAGTAAAGGAGGTGTGAGCTCCATGGCTGGCTGTGAATTCAAGTTCGCTAACTCCCTGATTCTCATCCCTCACAGAAATCTCCAACTTCTCCCAAGAGGCAAGTGGTGAAAATTGGAAAACTTTAATAAATTAATATTTTTAACCCGTGAGTGGCCACAGGCAACTCTCTCTTGTAGCATGTATTTACTGGGGGAAGAAACTGGGGAGGCATACAGGCTGATAAATACTGACCGATGACTATTGCTGAGTTTCAGATTTTAAGCAGAGACTAAAAAAATTCCCTCCTCTCTGTAAGCCTGCAACGAGAATGGCCCGTCTTGTTAGATATGCTACATGCTGTGGTGTTTTGTAAATTGCCCTAAAAAAAGGTGACATTAGACCTATACAATAAATGAATATAGTCAAATCCCAGTGAATCTGTATAGTAGTGCTGGAATGAGCTTAAAATTTTTGCTTAGAGTCTTTAAAAAAAAATCACAAACAGATGTATCAAGCAGATTAACAGTTTGGACTGATGCTTTTACATCGAGTTTTCATACCATTTTGACAATTTATTCAGGATTCAGAAAAATCCATAAACTTGAATATGAACTACATACAGTCCTGTCCTCATTACAACAAACCCATCCAATTTTTTGATAACTTGTATTGTGCCCTTTAAAAAATTTTTGTCAATACTTAACCATGCTGATTCTTATAGCAATGGAATATGGCTGATACATATCCATTGACATGGAAAGTAGTCAAAGTCCTATTTGCACTTTTTCCCCCTATCTCTTGACTACCTCTATAATCCAACTGAAACCAAGGTTTTCTAAGGATACAAAAGCTTTCCTCTACCCCTATACCTGCAGTCACCATTCGAAGTTTATTGAGCTTTAGAGCACACAAAGAGAGGGAGAAAATCCAAACCAATCTCCTTCCTTTCACTTTCTAAATCCTGACATGGTCCATCACCTTTTAAAAATAGTGAGCTGGCCTTCCCCAAAAAGGAGAAAGGAAACAAAATCTAATGGAAAACAATGGCAGAAAGGATAATCTAATCTTTAAATAAGGAGACATGTTTCTGAAAGCTTAAGAAGGGTGAGTTTCACACTGATGTCACCTTCTCCTGAAAAATGCGAGCTCTCCGGGAGGTGAAGAGGAAAATATTAATGCCATTAATCCATTGTCCCCAAATTCTCCCTAAAGAGATGGGATTTGAGGGGAAGGCTCCAGGTCACAAGAAGTGGAAGTATTCATGGAAAACAAATGGTTTGCTCCTGATTGGCGTTTAGTTCGTTCAACCATTAACAAGCTAGTCCTGGGAAACCTCAATGTTCTAATGAACCACACACACAAAACGAGTAGCGATTACTTCCCGTAGGTGACCCAAGCTTTCCTTCCGATGTTAGTTTCTTATGACCCACAGAAGAAAGCAATTATACTTGTCACAAACTCCGGAAAGGAAAATCCATTCTGGGGGCGCTGCTAGGTTGACTAAGGTCTTCTGTGCCCTCGGTGTCAAGGAAACAAACTCCAAAATGAGTTTCTTTAAGGAACAGTGGTTTTACTGGACCCAGCAGGATAACACCAAATATGTTCATGATTTTTCTTCACCTGTCGAAGCCAGAGATCTTTAGGTTAACTTCTGAAGCCTGAATGTTGTGGAGACATTAGGCACAATCTTGTCAGCGAGAATGAAAAAATAAAGCTACCAGTGATGCAAAAGGGAGTGGTGACCATTTCTGTAGAGCGAAGGTGTGGAGTAGGCTGTGAGCTTCATAAAACCTGCCTGGGGACCCATGTGGGTTATTTAGTGCTCTGTCTCCAGTCCCTAGCACAGTCCCTGGCAAGAGGTAGGCATGAATTACCTGCCTAAAGAATGAAAATACAGCTATAGCAAAAGTTTGAGAACTGTCAGATTTGATTATAAGTACCATTAATGATCCAGACCTCAAATGTTTAAGTTATGGTGAAAGGCCAGAATTCTCGGGGCTGGCTGCATTCCCTAGCTAGACTCTGTCTATAAGTTCATTACCCCACTAAGTAGTCTGCAGAGTAGAAGCAGTAGCCTAGCAAGTGAAAGAGCCTAGCTTAAGGCACTTACACAGCCCCTACCACTCACATACTCAATAAAGGACAACTGGTCACCTTCCAGACACAGTTCTAACGGCTACCCCGCATATGCTTGGGCTCCATCTCCTCACCACATTGTCCCTCCCTCTCCCCTTTGAAAAGACGGGTTCCTTGAAGACAAGAACCAAGTCCTATCTTTATGTCCTCTTTTCTTGGCACAGAGTCCTCCTTAGGTGTCTACCAAATAAATTAAAATAAGGCTGTGTGATATGCTGGCAAAATCCTGTTCTGAGTGCCTCCTGGTTAAAAAAATAACTATAAATACCATCCCTTTGAGAGTTCCATTTGGAAGTCTGCCTCTGCCTCAGTGGGCCCTTGGGAAGGCAGTTACTAACCAGAGCACCCCTTCCATCATCTATGAAGCAAACACATGGCTCTAGGTAGCTTCCAGCCTTAGAATCCTGGGAATCCAAGTTACTTTTCTTGAAAATTTAGCTCCTGACTAGATTTGTTCACAAACTGAACATTTTGGGAGCCTGCAGTAACTACAGGTGAAAGTAGAATTTTCCAAATCACCTTTTATTTTTCTTCCTCATTCCACATAGAAAAGACTTAGAATGAGAGAAAACCTTTCCAAATCAGGACTTCTTTCATCCCATGCAGAGAAGCCACAGGAAAAACATGTTTTTTTAATAGAAACATAACCACAATATGTACCTTCAGGAATGGCCTCACATTTAAGTGCCTGTGAATAAATCTTTTCATTTGATTTTGCTCTAACCCAGACTCTCCCACAACCATGAGGCCCATCTGTCCTCTTTCAGCCAGAGAAAACTCACAACTTGAAGGCAGAGAAGAGCCCATTCTGCTATTAACGGCTATGGGTATTGTGGTAGCCAGCCCTCAAGACGGCAGTAATCCCCATCCCCTGGTCTTTATGTCTTTGTGTCAGCCTTTCCCACACTGTACAGAATTGTCTGTGTGATCAGTAGGATACAGAGAGGTGGTGATGTGCCACTTCCTGAATTGGGTTATAAAAGACTGTGGCTTCAGAGCTGGGCTCATTCTCTCTCTCTCTCTCTCTCTCTTCACTTGCTCTAGGGGAAGTCAGTTGCCATGTTGTAAAGCTGTCTTATGAGATGCCCACATGGCAAGGGACACAGCCTCAGTTCAATAGCCTATAAGGAGCTGGAGAAGCCAGCTGCCATGTCATGATGACGTTCAGGCAACCTATGGAGAGGCCCATAAAGGAGGAAATTGAAACCCCTGGTGACAGCTAATGAGGACCTGAGGCCCACCAACAACCCCATGAGTGAGGGTGTTTGGAACTAGGTCTTCTCCCAGTCAAACCTTCAGATGAGACAGCAGCCCTGCTCAACGGCTTGATTACAACCTCAAGAAAGGTGATTTCCTGAGCCAGAATCACCCAGGAAGCTGCTCCCAGACTTCTGCTCCCAGAAACTGTGAGATCATATATATATTTGTTGTTTTAAGCTGCCAAGTTTTGGTGTAATTTTTTACACAGCGAAACCAGTTCTCAAAAATATAGGTATAAAGAGTTTTACTTCAGCATCATGCAATATCAATCGCACATCTTCAGGAATCCTTTTTATTTTTAATGAACCTTTACTGCCTGCCTTAGTAGATGTGAGCCTAAGTATTCTAAGCTGTGAGGTCTAAATTAATAGTATCCTAAGCTGTGGAGGGTTCACAATCTTGTTTTTAAAGTTTGTGGCAAATATCTTCTCTCTCTCTCTTTTAAAAGATTTTATTTATTTGACACAGAGAGAGAGAGCACAAGCAGGGGGAGCAGGAGAGGGAGAAGCAGGCTCCCTGCTGAGCAGGGAGCCCAATGAGGGACTTGATCCCAGGGCTCCAGGATCATGACTTGAGCCAAAGGCAGATGCTTAACCAACTGAGCCACCCAGGCACCTGCAAAATGTCTTCTTGATATTATACCTTTAATATTTAAGTTTGAGGACTTTTCTAGGACCTACATTTATAAAATCTCAGAGATCTGACCTGGATCAATAACTATTTCTCTGGCCATAATTTAAAAAATGATGTAAGTCCAATAGACTTACAATTTGAATGAGAATAGTAGAAACTCCTGTGGATACCAGTTCATTCATTTTGAAAATCAGGGTAATGGACCCATATGGGGCCAGAGGAGATGCTGAAAGCAAGGTGCGATTATAAGTGCCATCCTTGATATTATTTGAAAGATTACTTTTCCTTTTAAATTCTCCAAAAAATTGTAATATGATAAATATTTACAAGCAAAAGCATGCAACTGCTTTGGAGTTTTGATAGATAAATATAATACATTTGTTTAGAGTAGAGAACTAGAAATCAATTCTAGTTTGAATATAAGACATTTCCCTTATCATCTTAACCCGAGTATTTAACAATAGCTGTGAATTTATGACAACATTAATAATGACTTTACTGAGAACTTCTGTGATTCACACACACATTTGCACCTGTAATTCAGATCTCCCTTTGGACTAAATTAGAGTAATAGGTATTATTATCCCATTGTACGGGTGCGGTATTGAGGCTGAGGGGATTTGAATACCTTGCCTAGGCCTCAGTCCATTTGTGATAATGGACTGAGGACTCAAATCCAGGCCTTTCAGAGTCCAAGGTTCATGTTCTTAATACTATACTATATCACCTCCCTATAGCATTCTTTCTATTAGTTTTAGTAATGACAACATATTAGCAACTATTGAATTCTTTAGTATGGATGTGTAGCAAATCCCTAACCATCACTAACAACAAAAAACCCCTCATGTTCAAAAAAGATTTTCTATTAAGGTCAAGGTGAAAAAAAGAACATCTACTTACCGAGAAGTTGCTCAGAAGAGAACAGGTAAGGCGCGATGGTTCTTAGCTTCTGAGCCCTCCTCCCCACACCCCTCCTCCCCGCACGTCCATCCGATGAGAGAGATGCTGTCAGCACTTTATGGATGCACTTTTCTCACATGCCTGCATTTTGTAACTGTTGCCATCTCCTGATTTCTGAGTTGGCCTTTTGTCTCAGAATATCATTTCCCTTTCAGTTTTCCTATTGAGAGTAAATATGATTTTAATACATTTCTGAGTATTCAGTGCCAACCTTTAAAAAAAAATCTATACACATATAATTAGATTTTTTTTCCGGGGGAGAAGGCCATTTATGTTATTCATCTTCCCCTGGAGTCTGAGCTGAAGTCTTTCGTTTTTCTAGTTAGGATTCAAATCAGGCAGCTTCGTCAGAGAATTTCCGGGCGGCAGGCCCCTGGCGCGGGGCAATGTTTGTTGGTCAGACTTTGAGGGGAATGGGTGAAAGGGAAGATGGCCAAGCTGCCTGATACTCTTGAGCACGTTAGCATCCTCAGGATTCTGCTTTGTCTGTGGCCCTGACGCTCTGTTTCCATCACTACTGAGATGCAGAGAGAAGCAATACAGCTCATGGAATCACACCCAGAAAGAAAGTCCTGACCATTTATTAAAGTACATCTTCAAAAGGGGCAGTTATCACCCATGACTCATCAGCTTTAATAACAGTAGTTTGTCTTGTAAAAAATCATAGGAAAATGGACATATAAGTATTCAGTGTTTTGGGGGGTTTTTTTTGTGTGTGTTACTTTGTGTGTGTATGTGTGTGTGTGTGTGTGTGTGTGTGTGTGTGCACGTGCCTCCTATTCTTTGAGAAGTGCTGCAAATTCACTGTATAAATAATGTGCTTCTCAAGTGTTTCTTTTTCCTTCATATTACAGTGAACTGCCCCATTTTGGGGATGATTTTCTATGATATTACTACCACTGCGGTGTGTAAATATCCCTGGCAGATTGAGAGTAGAAATATTTTTCAAATAACTATACTTGGCTCGTGTCGCTGTAAGGGCTCTCTCTCAGACTTCTTAAGTTCACTTCCCTTACTTCCTAAGTTTTTGTCTTTTGTTGCTTTCTTCTCTTAAACCAGATGTTTCTTCATGACTTCATGCCATGATCCCCCTAATTTTAAAGATAGAGAAAGATCTAAAACATTAGCACTTTATTCCAGATTACAGAAAGAGTCCATAACATAGACGTGTAGTGTCCTGATTTATGAGCTGTGTACCTGGACAAGACACAGTCTATCTCTGCTTTATGCACCACTGCTCCAAAAAAGATAAAAGTGGTCCCTAAGTAATCATCACCAACAATCTCTAAGAAAAAATATTATCTTGACTCAGGTAACTTTTATAATAGCAACAATAATATTAAAATGGAAAAGTTAAATCAATGATTTCTAAGTGGATTAAATGGGTATTAGAATACACCTTTGATTATTTCTGTTTTTGTAAGGAGGTTTTGTTTCCACTTGCCTTATTTTGGAAAGCTTTAGACAAACTGTATCTATTTGATTTAGTTATTAAAACAGCTGATACAATTTAAAACACATTAAGATACATTTTTGATTGGTTTTTTGGTTGCCAGGATCATAGGCTACATTGTAAAAGGTCTCTCTTATGTTTTAGGGCACTAATATCTTGCTCTCCTTACAGAAATTTATAGCTTACATTAATAAGTTAATAGGTAATGAATATAGTTTAAGCCACAGGTCCCCCAGACACTTTTGAAAGTGCATCCCTGTAATTAAGGAAATCTGAGCATGTACCCCCAACCTATGAATGTTTATTTATAAAGTATACACATGTGCTACTTCAGGTAATGAATCTCATTAGGGCTTAGTTTCCTTCTTATGTTTTAGATAAAGAAATATCAGTTATATTTTTCTTCCTGCACCCCAAAAGATTATTTGGGGCATAACCCACTTTGGAGTTGACTGATATAAAACACTGTCTACTTTCAAGTGGAGATTTTTTTTCCCTTTATTTAACATATTTATTTTTTACTGTTCATGCACTTAGATTACACATATAGCATTTTCATTGTGATTTTTAGTCTTAATGTAGTTTTATTGCAATGTAAATGCAAATGAGGACCATAACACTGAAGAGTAAAGTCGAATCTAGTCCTATGATCTGGCACAGAGTGAGGCAGTGTGAGTCATCAGAATATTTATTTCTGTTTAAGGTTGGTGTTGGGGCAGAGGGACAAGGGTATCAGTACTGTCCACTCTCTGAAGCTCTATGAGAAAGAGGCTCCTGTTTGTTCTGTCTCTTACCAGAAAGATCATTTGGAACCCAGTGGAAGTTACTGGGAGGCAAACTTTGCCTAAGGGACATTTTAATTTACTGACTTATTGACAATATAGGCTGCCCCATAGCAGTCTGTTGTCCTCTGATGGAATGAATTCCCCATCTCAGGGACTAACTAAGTCGGGGTTGGAGCTGTTGGAAATATGTAGATAGATTCCTCCAAACAGGGAGGTTGGAGGTGATAGTCTATAACGTACCTTTCCATTCTTAAGTCCTGTGATTTTATAATAATCAGAGAACAATTATTCTGAAGGGTGGTAACTTGGAATCCCTTTCCACAAAGAGACACACTGACGGTGCTCAAAAGTGTGAAAGTTCCATAGAAGGCAGAGGCTGAAGGGACATCCCGCTTCCAGAACCACAAGAAGAAATCCAACTTCAGTGGGGCACGGAGATAGCTGAACATCATTCATGAAGCATTACATGACATAAGTTTTGGGAAGGTTCTTTCGTTAGAGACCTTTGCAGAGGGAATAAAAATTATCCCTCTGGGAAGGTCTGAACTTAACCGAGGGTAGGGTAAACTGATCTTACCAAGTCCCTTTCATTTCTCTAGTTCTATAGGTTATTTTGACCATCTGCTATGGTTAACCAACTAAAACTACCAAAGGACAAAAGAAAAGAAAATTCTCATTAAAGAATAGAGGAGAAAGTGTCATTTTTAATGTTTTTCCTTTGACTTCCTTCTTTTGGTTATGAGAAATTTACTATGAGTCAGTGGGCAGAAGCAGACTCATCATGCATTATCTTCTAAAGAAATAATGAAATACTATGTTGTGTCATTTCTTGCAGATCCAGAACCAAAGGCTGGGTGTGGGTTTCTGCTCTCCGACGTCTCTTACAGAAATAAATACACTGGAAAATAAAGAGAAAAGTTCCATCGCATAGGCATGCGAACCCAGACTCTTCTTTCCGGGTGATAAACAAGGCAGCAAACCGAGTGAAAATAGTGACACTTATTGAGGGTTTCTGGGAGCAGAGATCAGTGTGGTTGCTTACGGGGCAGGTGCAGTGCGAATAAAGCCCCTCAGTTCTGTCCTGGGCTCAGAAAGGCATGAGATCATGCAGTTCACACAGGCCGCAAGCAAGCTGTCAGCTCTGCCCATCTGGAGCCCCCTGTCACCATAAACACCCCAAAGGAGTGAGTGCCTGGCTCTTCTGCCTTGCTTACTCAGCTCACAACTTCCTTCCTCAGGCGGGGGGGGGGGGGGGGGGGGGGGGGAAGGGGAGGGGGTGAGGGGGTGGGGGTGCAAACATCCTCTTTTCCAAGGCCGTTGGCTGTTGCAAGACTTAGATAATGGGGAAAGTGCCAGTTTTAACAACTGGACCGTCAGTGTTAACTGTATCATGCTGTAATGATTTGTAATCGATGTTGGGGTAATTTGATCCACCAATGAAAACCTAAATGTCTGACGCACACCAGTGAAGGGGTGCAAACTTGATCAAGACTTTGCACCCAGTAATTACTTAAATACTAAGGACAAGCCAAGTCATGATTTATTTATTTGTTTATTAAGATTTTATTTATTTATTTGACAGAGAGAGACACAGCGAGAGAGGGAACACAAGCAGGGGGAGTGGGAGAGGGAGAAACAGGCTTCCCGCCGAGCAGGGAGCCCGATGCGGGACTCGATGCGGGGTTCGATCCCAGGACCCTGGGATCAGGACCTGAGTCGAAGGCAGACACTTAACGACTGAGCCACCCAGGCACCACCCCAACACAAGTCATGGGATTTAAACCTTGGGTTCTTTAAAATATTGCCTGGAATATTTTATTAATCCTTAATTTGCTGTAAACCCTGAATGTTGCCTGACTTGGTGGATATGTTTGGTTTCTGATTATATTTAAAATAAATCCCTTATGTTATGTGAATATAGTCATATTAAATTAGTTGATTTCAAAGTTTCTGAGGTAGAATAATTTTTGATTTAGGGTTTTAGGGGCCTCTCATGTTATAATGACAACAAAAATATAGACAAGAAGAATCAATTCTATTGTTTGTCATTATCTGTAACTTTGAACATTTTAAAATTCTGGGCATAATGGTGTGTTTTAAAGTCTAATTGAGCTTTATCAGATTTTGCCAGTTATTGAGAAATTGTAATGACTTAAGCAAGAACTGAGCTGAAATTTACCTTTGTGTAGCCTTTAAGAAATACTTTTGGCAAACCGGATGAATCTTGCCAGGGGACCCAGAGTCAGACAAGTAGAATGAAATTTAGTCATGCAAAACCAAACTCATGACAGACTGATGTATAAACCAGAAATGATGAGATTATAGTTTCAGATGTAGAGCTGCAATCATGCCTCTGGGTCACACTTTATTGTCTCTCAGCTCCTTGGACAAGACCATTGTCTCCTGATTCTTATGTGTTCATTCTAAAGAGTAGGCTTTATGTCCAATTTCTAGGGATATCTTCTCTACTTTAGATAGTGAGTGATACTATTAACAGTGAAGCATCTAGAATGAGCATTATCCAAAGATAACTGTCACTGGTCATTTTAAAAAATGAACACAATTTTCATATTATAAAATTCACCCACTGTAAGCTTACAATCAACGATTTTTGGCAAAGCAGAGTTGTGCAAACATCACTACAAACCAGTTGTAGAATATTTCTATCATTCCATAATGATCCCTAAGGTGTTCACTCCCTGCTCCCACCCCCATCCCCCAAGCCACAGGCAACCACTGATCTATTTTTTTTTATTATTATTTTTTTAGAGGGAGAGAGAGAGAAAGAGCATGTGTGCACAAGACGGGAGGGGCAGAGAAAGAGGGTGAGAGAGAATTTTAAGCAGATTACCTGTGGAGCGCGGAGCCCAACTCAGGGCTTGATCCCACGACCCTGAGATCATGACCTGAGCCAAAATCAAGAGTCTGATGCCAAACCCACTGAGCCATCAAGGCGCCCTGCAACCACTGATCTATATTTTCTTGATGGATTTTCCTTTTTGGGAAGTTCCATGCAAAGGTAACCAGAATATATGCAGTCTTTCACATTTGGTTTCTTTTATGTAGTATAATGTTTTTGAAGTTCATCAATGTTGCAGCATGTATTGGTACTATTTCTTTTTACTGCTGCATGATATGCCACTGTATGAACACACCACACTCACCAGTTAGTGGATGTTTATGTTGTTGCCACATTTTGGCTACTAAGAATACTGCTGCTATCAGCATTCTTATACAAGTCATTGTAGGGACGTATGTTTTCATTTCTCTTGGGAAGATACCTAGGGGTGGAATTCCTAGGTCATATGATAAATCTATGTGTAACTTTTTATGAAATTGTCAAGCTGTTTTCCAAAGTGTTTATACCATCTTACATTTCCACGGGCAATGTAGGAGCATTCCAGTTTCTCACCATCCTCCCCAAAACTTGTTATTAATGGTCTTTTTGGTTACAGCCTTGCTTTCCCGAATATCTCATTTAACGTGCATGAGCTCATTTAACATGTGGGCTGCTTGGGGCTCCGGGGACAGAAGCAGCCCGCCCGGGGCCAGGCCGAGGGCTCATAGTGGTCAGTGCTCAAAGCACTCCATTGCATTTCTCAGCTGGGGGCATTGGCATAACCTCCCTGAGGAGGTGGGGGACTGGACAGTGGGAGAAAAGACAGGGCAAGAGCTATCCATTGCATTGGGCATGTTTAAGAGATAATAAACGGAGTCAGGAGGTTTCCAAGGGAAGAGAGTAAGGAAAAAGACTCATCCTGAGTAACCAGCCCACCCGCCCTGAGAATTTCTTCTTTCCCACCTCAGCACCTTTTCCCCCCGGCTCTAAACTTGGGACCCGGACCCCTCTCTCTTCTTCACCCCACTAACTGGCCGAAGCAAGTGGATTCCTCTTCTGCGGGGTCTTGTGCATCTTTTTCTGCGTGTATGCCCTGACAGATCCTGCTCTCTGGATTGTCCTTGTTAGAATGGTCTCTGTGCCACCGTGCTCCTGCCCACTCTCCTCTCTGCCTGTGCCCCTTTCTCGGTGGGAGGAAAGCGTTCCCCGCGCCGGGCACACAGCTGGCTGCCACCTCTCCAGGCTCACTGTCCCCTCCCTGCCCAAGCATTCTCTGCTCCCAACAGAAATGGCTCCAAATGTTGACAAATATCCGTGTGCCGGTGAGGGTCTCAGGATTGTCTCTGGTTGAGAACACCGGGTGGTCATGGCAGAGCTCATTACACTGCATTAGCATTAGCATAATCTCCGCAAGCTCTGGGCCGGGCATGTGGTGAATGCACAGAAAGTTTGGATTCAAACATGCAGACAAGTGAAGACTGAGAACTTGAGAATCAGATGGGGCTTCCATCTCTGCTCTAACACTTTCCAGTTGTGTGAAGCATGGAAACTTATTTGACCTCCCCAACCCTTGGTGTCTTCATGGTAAATGGGGTAATCATGCTCTTAGGCTTGTGGTGCCAATGGCATGACATCATTATGTGGAGAGAAATTATCCAGTGTGGGATCGAGAGGAAACGTTGACAAATGGTTCCGTAAAGAGTATTCCCTGCCTGCTTGACTGCAGAGGCCCATTTCATTCCTTTTCCATTATTGGGGCCATGTCCAGTGCCCCACAGAGAACACTTGCCCAGTGTACCTTTCCGGATGGGGCTAAAGTGATAGAGTAAAGATGTATGTACACGGGGTCTTCAGGATGCACAGAGGAGTCAGGCAAACAGAAATAGGGAAGGTGAAGACACGGACAAGAAAAAAACTGCCAGCAGATGGCCTCTTCCTGCTTTATCTTCTTTGCTCTGGCTTTTCTCTCATTATCTGATCCCTGTGTTACTTTAAGCAACTTCAGGAGTAAGAAAATAGGAAACCAGCAGCTGAACTCGATGCACAGCAACCTGGCTGAGACAAGGTGCTTTTTACTCAAAGTGAAGTGTGAATATGTTTTCCTTTCCCCGCTAGATCACAGCCTGCCTGAGGGTGGGAGGTATTGATACTTGTTTAGGTAAATCTCCTTTTTCCAAAACCGTAGTGCTTGACACAGATGATCAATAGATGAATAAACGCATGTCTGCTGTTGATAAACCTACTGTTGAGTAGAGCATGTGTTTTACAGAGCTTCTCGGTCTGTGTTGAGGTCCCTGCGATGATTTGTTATACTCTCAGTCACATATTTATTGCTCTCACGTTGGCAACATGATTGGCTAGAGTTAGAATCAGAATCTGGGGCTTGGAGACCACTAACTGGGTCAGCTCCTGCAGAACTAGCTTTTGCTAGTTTCTTTTTTCTTTTTTAAAGATTTTATTTATTTATTTGTCAGAGAGAGAGAGGGAGCAAGCGAGCACAAGCAGTGGGAGCATCAGGCAAGAGAGAGAAGCAGGCTTCCCGCGGAGCCAAGGAGCCCGATGCAGAACTCAATCCCAGGACCCTGGGATCATGACCCGAGCCAAAGGCAGACCCGCAACTGACTGAGCCACCCAGGCATCCCCTGCTAGTTACTTTTTACTGGTATAAAAGAATTCTGTTTGCTAACATCACTGCTAGCAGACCAAATAAATGAGCAGGCAACATTGGAACCAGAGTACAAGAAAACTAAATGGGGCAGGGGGGCGCCTGGGTGGCTCAGTTGGCTAAGTGTCTGCCTTTGGCTCAGGTCAGGATCCCAGGGTCCCGGGATTGAGTTCCACCTCGGGCTCCCTGCTCATCAGGGAGCCTGCTTCTCTCTCTGCACCCCCCCATTTTCGCTCTCTCTCTCTCTCTCTCTCTCTCAAAAATAAATAAATAAAAATACTTTAAAAAAAGAAAACTAAATGGGGACCCACCAGAAGATGGCGGTGGGGAGGAAGGAAGGAATTTATACTTTAAGGTAATTTTTCTCCAAGTGTGGTCTTTGGGCAACCTGCCTGGAAATCACCTGGGGAGGACAGTGCGCTTTTTCTTTTTTTCTTTTCTTTTCTCTTCTTATTATTTTTTTAAAGACAGTGTGCTTTTTAAAAAATACAGTTTCCTGGGCCCCACAGGAGACCTATGGAATTAGAATATTTTGGGAAAGACCTCTCCTCTCCTCTCCCCTCCCCTCCCCGCCTCCCCTCCCCTCCCCGCCTCCCCTCCCCTCCCCGCCTCCCCTCCCCTCCC
Organism: Eumetopias jubatus; assembly: GCF_037043125.1. NCBI lineage: Eukaryota > Metazoa > Chordata > Mammalia > Carnivora > Otariidae > Eumetopias > Eumetopias jubatus. The sequence continues at coordinate 179,184,308 of NW_028274809.1, read as the reverse complement.
CCCCCCACCCCTCGTCTGTCTCTTTAATTCATGCTAAAATTTGGGAGCCATTGCTCCAAAGAAAAGAGAACTTAATGTATGTGGTCAGCTTCTACCAACACAGTCTGTGACACTGGGCAAATTCTTAGAGTATTTTTTAAGGTCTTTTTTTTTTTTAAAGATTTTATTTATTTATTTGAGAGAGAGAGAATGAGAGATAGAGAGTACGAGAGGGAAGAGGGTCAGAGGGTCAGAGGGAGAAGCAGACTCCCTGCTGAGCAGGGAGCCCGATGTGGGACTCGATCCCGGGACTCGATCCCGGGACTCGATCCCGGGACTCCAGGATCATGACCTGAGCCGAAGGCAGCTGCTTAACCAACTGAGCCACCCAGGAGCCCTATTTTTTAAGGTTTTAAGAGATATCGCAGTAGTGTTAGAAGAAGAGCTCTCTGGCTTGCAGTTGGAAGACCTGAGAATGGGTCCCGTCGGTGTCTGTGCCTCGGGCTTATCCAGCCTCTTTGGTCTGCAGGCTCCTCACCTGCCAACGGAGGATCCAGATGTTTTCTGATGGCAGCGGTCTTCAAAGCCCTCTTTGCTGTTTTATAAACAAACAATAAGAATAGCAAACAGCTATCTAGCCTTAAGCCAGGTCAGGTACTGTGCTGAACACCTTACACACACCAACTCATTTAACACCTCTCGACAACCCCCATGCCCGGACAGTGAAAGTGAGGTGCAGAGTGGTGAGGCAAAACTGTTCAAGATTTAACGGCTAAATAAACAACCAAAAAATTTATTTTACATGGAAAATAATTATTTCTATATTCAAGAAAATTTTCCGTATTCAAAAGAGCGGAACAGGGAATCAGGGAGACCTGACATCTACCCTGAGCTGCTATTACTAGTTACCTGACTATGGCTGGTCATTTAAACCCCTGGCTCGCATTTCTTTTTCGGTAAAATGACATTCCAGAACATTCTAAGGCCCCTTCTAAAATCTGTTTGCGCTTTCATCACTAATCTTCCTCATTATATTTGGTATACTCATTATGCTAAAAAAAGAAAAAAGAAGAAAAGCTTAGTATGCACCAAAGAATGATTATCATTGCAGATTTGCTTAAAGTACTTTAAATTCCTACTTAAAAATATCTGTATAAGTTAATTTCTTTTAGACAGAGGGATAAATATTTTAAAGGTAGGCATTATATTTCCAAGGGCTTATTTAATTTAATAAATCATTTAATTTTATTTTTCTTTAGGTACCCGGCGAAAAATGAGGGTATCCTGCCCTGGACACCTCACGGAGCAAACAGAGGCTTCCAGAAATGGCAAATAGCTTGACTAATCCAGCTGCAGTTAACTCCTCCTGTTTTAAAACGAGGCAAAAGTTTATACAGCGATTCCTCTCACTGTGAGAATTTCATCTGTTTTTACAGATGAGTTTCCCCCATGGGTGATATAGAATCCTATAAGCAAGCACACCCCAAATGTTTCCTTCTCATAATTATCTAAAGCACAGACAAGTTTGAAAAGACAATTGTATAGCTTCTTGTGTTGCTTCATGGGCTTTAAGTGCCCACAAAGAGGATTCCTTATGCTTTAATTTCTCTTTATTTTTCTGACTGTAAAGACCCTTGGGGTAAATGCCAGCCCCACAATCCCGCCGTTATATGGTGACTGTCAGCCCGCTCCAATGATGCTTCCTGTTCACTAGGCCCCCTTTCATCTGTGCACAATGTGCTGGCTTTGCTGCAATTCTTAGTCAACGCCCATCTCTTCAATAGCCTGTGAATAGTATTAAATGGTGTTTATGGTAGTTATTGTTGCCTTTTGTGTGGTTTGTCTAATTCACAGAGAAAAGTCTGCTTTTGTGGTCGAAGACCAGCTACGTCATGGCACACCATGTGCCTTCTGATGGGACCCAGTCCTGCTGAGTGATAACATTGCAGGCCTGAGCAACTTTGCAACACAATCCCGCATTCTTAGCACAGTCAATACTCTCTCGCAGGCCGACTGGTTTACTCCTTTTATTAAGAGGTAGGGGAAGATAAAGCACAAACAAATACCAGATCCCGAAACAAAACAGAAAAGAGGGGTAAGTTCAACTGATTTGCAACTGACTCAGCCGGGCAAGAAGTGAGAAAGCAAGTGGAAAGGAAATCAGATTTATTCTATTAGCAACCAGACATACCAGGTGGACCCACCGTGGCAGCAAATACTTCACATTTCAGGAGTAAGATTGCATGATGGTTTCAAGGTATTGTTTAAAATGACACTTAATACCAGAGTCACTACTCCACCGGGCTTTCTCTAAAGTGCTCACAAAAGAGAAAGGATATAGTATTGATGATTACATTATTCTCTGGTTCAAGAGTCTTTGCAGGGCAGGTATGTTGCTATGTCTTGAAAGGGCTTTTGATGTAAGAAGATCATTACCGGGCTCAGTGGTAATTGATCCTCGGCAGCCCCGGCTTTTGGTGCTGTGGGTTATTTCATCCTGTTGCGCTGCGTAATCCGTTTTCCAGCTATCTGCAATCTTTTTTATACTCCTAATGGTGGCTTATATTTTAGTTTATTTTTTTTTTCCCTTTGAGAAGAGAAGTGCTTTTCAGACAAAAAGAGTCAGGTGCATAGGAAGGGAAAGACTTTACCGTTAGCTGATGGTACACATCTTTTGGTATACAAAATGTGTTTCTGAATTATGGGTCCAGCTTGTTTTCCTCATGTCTCTCTACTCCCTGACATCAAAACCAACCCTATGTAAAACCAAACCCAGGCACAAAGAAGGAAAAAGAAATCAGGAAACATAGCTTAAAAATGTTACAGAATCCAAATTTTCTGGCAAAAAAAAAGAGTGCCAACCGGGTTATAACACTGAAAAATACCACCCAAACGAGATGATTTTAATTCCTGTCTTAAATTCTGAAAATTTATTTTCTTCAATGAGAAAATTATAGTAGAAAGAGTAAAATTCCCCATCCCACATTCAATCCAAGAAAATCAAGAGATCTGGAAGTTTTGTCCTACGATGAGTTACGGCAACCCATAAAAACCCACCCCCTCCAAATCAAGGGACAAATATTTATTGTGCCTACCATAAATCTAGCATGGAGCCAGTTGCTGTGGTAGGTTTCCAAGAAGCTGAGCTTGAAGTCTCTTGGGGGAATGTAACAGTATAAAGAAGTCCGGGATAATTCAGTGCTAGGGAAGCAGGTCATGCTAAGCCCTCTGGGGCCAGGGCAGCCAGTGTGAGCTGGGATAATGGGAACACAGGACTGTACCTCATTCATCCCGGTGTTTTTAGGTCTAAGTATAGGGGATGGCATATGACAGGTGCTAAGTAAGTGCTGGCCTCATTTAGATGGGCTGTTGTTGGGAGGATTCAAAAATATTTAAATAGGAAAGCGAAAGAGGGGCTCCTTACATGCCAGGAAATACCTAAAGTGATGCTTGTAGACAGAAAGAGACTTCCAGGGGTGGGACTGGAGCCTCCAGCAGGCAGACGTGAAGGGTGCCTTTCCCAGATAGTGGTTTTCTGGTTGGGAAAGTCGAGGGTGAGGAGAGTAATGGGGCAGTGAGCGACAGAGCAGGGAGGAACTGAACAGATGAGTGAAGTCAAAACTAGTGACCAGTGTGGGGCAGGAGAGGCGGTCATTCCATCCAAGTCAACCACCTATCTGACCAGACTGAGCAGAGGACAGAGGACATCTTAGCAGGAAGTGAAGTAAGTCTGGGGGTGGTGGTGCGGGAGGCATCCAGACAGAGGAAAATCAACTTGCACTTGGGGAAATGGGTCTTCTTTCATTTATTCATACATGTGTTTAGTCATCTGCACAATACGTATATGGATAGTGCAAACAATTATATTTATTAGGCAAAACACTGTGCCAGAGTCTCTAGAGGATTTCAGGAAAATTTGAGAATCATTTATAACAACATGCCTTGCTCTCTCTCCTGGAAATATTTCAATCTGCATACCTGGGGATAGTCAGCCGCCACATGAGGGTTTGCTCCTCTTCATGGCGGACTAAAGTGACAGAACATCTGCATCCATAGCATGGCCTCAGCTGTGCTGCTGGTCTTTGATTCATTGATTCATTCATTTATTCATTCATGATATACCTATTGAGCCACAAATATGTGGCACAATTTGAAACAGCAATAGAACATCGTTCCTAGCTCTGAGGGGCTCATGGTCTAGTGCAGCACTCAGACATATTAAGAATAATTAAGTGCTAATAATTAATTATTAATGTAATCCTTATGTGGAAGGAGCTTTTAGAACACAGAGAAGGAGGTGCCTTCCTCTGCTTGGAGCACCTGGGAGGACTTCACAGAGGAGCTGATGTGTGAGCTATGTCTGGAGGAAGGTCTGGTGGACCACCACAAATAAGGGGGGGGAGGGCATTCCAGGCAGTGGGGACAGCATGCGTAAGGAGAGGGCTCCAGGTGTTGAGACAGGTGCCAGCAGTCTGCTGTGGTCAAGGTAGGATAGGGGATGACCCAGGCAAAAATAGGCTGGGTCAAGAGCATAAACGGTCTTGGTTTCATTGAATTCTACTTCCAAAAGTTGGTTTCTTGCTTTCTTTCATGTGACCAAGCTCCACTTTGCATCTGCACCTTAGTTCATTTGTTTATTAACCCGGTTCCCACCTTCCCCTCTTGAGAACTTGCTTGTGGCCAAGCACTCCTCCCCTCAGGTGCAGCTACTTCTTTCCTAAACCTCTACAAGCCATCTCCCACCACCTTCTTCTGACTGCAGCTACACCAGCTTTTCCAGATGCACAGTCTTCGATTCTCCAGAATTGGAGTTATTTTTTTTTTAAAGATTTATTTACTTATTTTAGAAAGAGAGAGAGAGCACGAGCAGGAGGGGCCGAGGGAGAGGGAGAGAGAATCTCAAGCAGACTCTGCACTGAGCGCAGAGCCAGATCTCACCACCATGAGACCACGATCTGAGTCCAAACCAAGAGTCCAACGCTCAACCAACTGCGCCACCCAGGCGCCCCCAGAACTGGAGGAATTTTTAAGAGCATTGGACCAGAAGTGTTTTTTATCTTTTTTCCCCCTGCATTAGCAGACATGATGGATGCTCTTTTGCAAGACATACTTCCAAGGGTGCACGCAATATCATTGGCTGCAGTGCATATAGGAGAGCTTGGGGGTGCCTGGGTGGTTTAGTCAGTTAAGTGTCAGACTTGTGATTTTGGTTCAGGCCATGAGTTCATGGGTTGTGGGACAGAGCCCCATGGGGGCTCTGTACTCATCAAGGAGTCTGCTTGAAGGATTCTCACACTCTGCCCCTCCCCCCCACTCACATGCACCCGTGCCTTTGCGCGTGCTCGCGCTCTCTCTCTCTCAAATTAAAAAAAAAAATCTTTTTTTTTTTTTTTTTTTTAGAGAGAGAGAGAGCTTGAAACCCTGTTCCTCTCTTTCCAATTCAACTAATGCTTAATGGGATGCTCGTAATTGAAAGTGACATTATTATAGGACTGACATGGAAGCGGCAAACCTGGCTCTATTTAAACTACGTGTAACAAATTCCCTGTGACTGACTTTATATCTGAAATCAGCCAGTGCCTGACTTCTCTTACGACGCCCCTGAACCTCACTTGAATATTCTTGATGATGTAAATCTCACTCTCTCATCGTGCGCTCATTCAGTTCGTGGACAGCTCCGAATAGTAGACAATTCTTTCTTAAACCAAGTAGGTGCTTCCCTTCCTACGACTGCACTGTCCCAGTCCCACTCTTTGTGATTACAGAGGATACGTATAATCATGCCTTTACGTCACAGTCCTTCCAATATCTAAAGATGATTATTTGCTCCCCAGTAACAGATTTCTTTTTCTGGCTTAAATATCCCGATACGATGGTTTCCATTCTTGGAGGAACTGCATTTTTGTCAATGTATCTCTTCAAATATGACACTTGGAACTGAAACAATTCTCTCAGTGCAGGTGCACCAGCAAAACATACATGTGGGACTATTACTGTTTTTATTCTGGGTGAAATATTTCTATTAATGTAATTCAAGATCTCATTAGCTCTTCTGGCAATTCTGTCTATTGGCCAGTATTGCAATTTTCATTAAATGAAACCCCCTAAACAATTTTATTTGAATTGCCAATGGCTCAGGTGTCTCTCATCTTATAATTGGTCTGACATTTTTTTTAACCTCATTGCAGAACTTTACATTTATCCCTATTAAATTTCATCTTATTAGTTTTGCTGATTGTTCCAAGCTGTCAAAATCAATTTGAATATGCATCTGACATCTAGTATATTAACATCCATCCAACTTCGTGCCATTACTAAATCTAGCAAGGATATCCATTTTATTCTAATTCAAATATTTAATCAAAATATCAAACAGGATGGAACTAAACACAGAGACTAGTGGTACGCCACAAGGTACCATCTTCTTTTAGGTTGTATTGATCCTGATTAATATTAATAGAATAAAATATTTTAATCAATTGTGAATCTACCAAACCATGTCATCCATCCCACTTGACCATAGATACATCATGAATGATATTTTTGAAATAGTGTTATTTTGGAAGTCAAAATATGCAATTTAATTGGAATAAAATTCTTTTGGAAATGTAAATTGAGATTTTAGCTCATTTTAGTTCAATGCACCCTGATACAGAGAAAAGGTCTTTGGAATTCTCAGTAAGCAAATCAGTAAAAACAGAAACTGTAAAATGGAAAAATGAGCAGTATGTTAAATGGTCACATAGAAAGAATCTTAAAGGCAAAAGACAAGAGAAAACTGGGGAAATTATCTGGAACATAAATGACAAAGGATTAATTTCATTAATGTACAAAGAGTTCATATGCGTTAATAAAAAAAATGAATGACTCAAAAAAATGGGCAAAGGACAAGAACAGGCAGTTCATTCACATAAGTGCGTGCACACATGGCCAATTAACACAGAAAGAAGTGGTTGGTCTCACTCACAATTCAAGAGTTGGAAGTTAAAACACTAGATGAGATGCCATTCTTTATCCACCAGCTTGATAAAGATTAAAATATCTGGTTGTATGCAATGCTGTTAGAGGCACGTGGAGAAAAGTGCTCTCATATTATAAATTGTAAACTGGTACCACCTCTGTGGAAAGCAATTTGAAATTATCCATCAAGATTTAAAATACACTTACTCTTTGATCCAACAATTTTACTTCTAGGATTTTATCCTACAAATATATTCCCATAAGGTACAAAGAAATAGAAAAGTTGTTGAGGATGGACAGAATTTACCCCTTGTCAGACATGTGACCTTGGGCAAGTCAGTGCCCTCCTCTGGAACTTGGGATAATAATAGTATCTGCTAATTGGAATATTGTGAGAAATAAATGAGCCCTTCAAAACAGTGCCAACCACATAGTAAGAGCTCTATACGTGTTTGCTTTTTTACTGCTATCATTTACTTATTTTATTATCTACTGCTTTTAGAGTCTGCCACTTCCCACTGAATATAAGTTCTACAAAGATTTTGGGTTTTTTTGTCATTTTGGTTCACTGATGAAGCCCCAAGGGCCTGGAACTTGACAATTGGTGGACATGCAATAAATACTTCCTGACTGATGCTGGCTATCATCACATGACTATGCTGTTCAAGAAGATCAATCAACTCCTCATGCTCTACTCTCTGACCACTGAGAGTCCTTTGAGTTCTTTTTAAAGAAAACACTGAGCAGCTGGTGAAATATTCTAGTTACCAAGGGATCGCATGTTCCTTGAAACTTATTTGGCTACGACTCAGCCTCAGGGAGCTTGGTTGGTGTGAATAAACACTGAGCGAGCTGATAAAATCAAATCCCTAAAAACGCAAAGCTGAGGTCCCGACTCTGAATCCGTGCTCCCCTGGGGACTGGAATGAGGAAAAGGGCAGTGGAGATGTGGAAAATTGGACAGTTGATCATGGGAGCCATTCTGGGGTGTTTGAAGGAGAAAGGCATGTGGGTGGCTGACCTGGCTGTGGTAGGTGGTGTGTGGTATAGGGAGAGTGGGGTCCAGGAGACAAGCACAGAGGCAATGAAAGCCTTATCTCGGGGGAGGGGTGGACGGGGTGTTGAAGGAATGGCAAAATCCAATGACACCGCAAATGGAAAAAGTTAGGACAGAATTTGAGGAGTGGTCCTCACATCATAACTAGCCATAAGGGCATTTTAGAAGCTGGAGCTGAGCTTAAAGAGAAGAGGACATTAGGAAGGAAGCCCTTGTCCTTAAGGAATTAACAAGGGATGTGACCTCATATTTAAGACTCTCCTGCTTCTGTCTTTCCCTGCATTGCTCTTCTGACTCCCCCTAAGCTGGTGGCAACACTGCAGGTGGCATTACAACATTTAGGCCCAAGTTGCATCTAAAAGGAGCACCCAGAGGGGTGCCTGGGTGGCTCAGTCATTGAGCGTCAGCCTTCGGCTCAGCTCATGATCCCAGGGTCCTGGGATCAAGCCCCGCATCGGGCCCCCTGCTCAGCGGGAAGCCTGCTTCCCCCCCCACCAACTCCCCCAGCTTGTGTTCCCTCTCTCGCTGTGTCTCTCTGTCAAATAAATAAATAAAATCTTAAAAAAAAAAAAAGGAGCAGCCAGAGCTAACTTAGGGGTCCCATTTCATGTTCTTCTTGGGCAACTCCAAGTTCAAAGAAGCTCTGCACAGCTCTGCAGATGGGTTCAAACAGGACATGTGGCTCTACGTCTGCAAACATCATGTCCTCAGCTGCACTGCTTGCCCTTATCTGGAAGGGCATCTCCAATCTTTCCAAGAACCCGACACATGACAAAGTCAGGGCAAGACCGGAGACTCTCTAAACTCCCTATTGCACATGGCATGGTTTACAGAATCAGAGTTTTCCTGAAAGAAGTAAGTGAGCCTTTATTTGCAGCGTATTTGGACAGTCACAAAAAGCCATGGTCTGCAATCATTCTGCTGGGACTTTACAATATCAAAATGAGACCTTGATGGCCCCCCCATACCCCCCCTTTGTGTGCAAAAATTGATTTCTACTAGTTGAAATTCACACAATAAAGGAAACCTTTGTTTTCAATTCTACTGATGAGAGAGACAAATGTATGTGACCTCCTCATTGATGGACTGTTCTGTTTTCTTAGATTTACTGCTCGAGAGAATCATTAAACATAAGAGGAAATGATTTATTTCCATTGATTGCATGATGTGCACATCTGACAGCCACGGTTTTTATATTAAAGTTATTATGTCATTAATGTAATTTGCAGAATCAAGAAGAAATCACTCAGGTTCTGATTGTGTTGCTGGTTATGTTTTTTTAAATAAATACAAACTTTTTTAAAGGAAAGAAGTCCGATGACAGCAATAATAGATGAAAAGGTCAACTTCTCACTTCATAAATTACCCCAAGCTTAAGGAAAGTCCTCTGATTACTTAGGTGCTGAGTGCAGTAAAGCTGGGTTTCTCAAAATGTCCATTTTTATATCGCAAAATTCTTAGGGCCGCCGTTAATTGCAAGTACTTAGGAAAGATGACTTCCCATTGTTCATTTAAATTCTTTTCTCATTCTCATGGCTGTCTCATGGCTTAAGGTTGGTAAGTTACAGGGAGCGGGGTAAAGCCGGGCTCGATTCGGGCTTCCTGAAGTCTCCTCTCAACTGTGTGTTCGTGCTGACTAGGGAGACGGTGTACCTGTCTTATTCTAACTTTTCTCTCCCCTGGCAACGACTGCCAAGAAATTAATTACAACTAGCAGGGAAGTACCCCTGCTTTGTGGCCTGGCCCTGGCTGACTGCAAAACTCCAGCCTCGAAGTGAACATCTGGGTGTTGAAATTAAGTGACTCTTGGAGTCACTTTTTTTTTCCTAGAAAAAAAAAATTGACATCAATGGGTGGAATGTGGGGCCCCCCTTCCCCCATTAGATTTTAAGGATCTTAATTTCTACTGCTACTTTTGGAGGGCAGGGCTGGTTGTCATTTTTCTGACGTATGATAGGTGCCCAAAAAAGATCCTCTTTTCTTTTTGCCATGGAGGCTGGGCTGGTTTCTTGCACATGTGACTTACCCTTTAGTTAGAAGATCCTGGCACTTGGTTTAATGCTCTGCAGTTGCTGTCTTGAAATTCTTAATCATTTTTGAGCAAGGGGCTATGCATTTTCTTGCACTAGGCTTGCAAATTATGCAATCTGCCCTGAGCAGAGGGCTAACGTTTGGCATATGTACATGTCAAAGTGATCCTGTTGATTGAATAAGCACAACCCATTTGCACAAACCAAAGTCTAAGTGTGGAACGACCGCTTCCTCCACATGTGAATTTCTTTTATTTCCCCTCTTTTCCTTTTGGCAGTAATGGAAAGATGCTAGTGACAACGGCTGGCGTCTTTGAGGGAGAGGTTACATACTGAAGACTGAGTCTTCTGACAGTGGGTACAAAATACCTGAAGTAAAGGCAGACTACGGAGGAGAATGAATAGGCAGTTTCTGAAGTTTTCTGTTAAGCAGTCTTGTGTTCGTTATTAAGTATTTTATCATTAGTAATATGTGAAACAAGTATTATAAAGTGAAGTAGCTTTTAGCATTTGAATCTCCTAGGAACGTATGCCAAGAGAACTTATTCTGTCTTCAATAATGTAAAATAAATGTGGTATCTACCCATTCTGTGGGTAAGAAAGTGTAGTCTATGAAAAGGTGTTCAACATCGCTGACATCAGGGAAATGCAAATTAAAACAACATAAGATACAACCTCATACATTTTAGGATGGCTGTTATAAAAAATACCTAGGAAATGACAAGTGTGGCAAGGACGTGGAGAGAAGGAAACCCTTGTGCACTGTCGGTGAGAGTGCAAACTGGTGGAGCCTCTGTGGAAAGTAATATGGACGCTCCTCAACACATGAAGAAGACAACTACCCCGCTACCAAGCAATCCCGCTCCTGGGTATTTATCCCAAAGAATGGAAGTCAGGATCTCAAACAGAGATCTGCACTCCTATGTTCCCTGCAGCATGATTCTTCGACCAAGGGCTAGGAAAAAACCCAAATATCCATGATGGATGAATGGATAAAGAAAATGTGTTACATCCGCTACAACGTGAATGAACTTGGAGGACATTATGAGAAATGAAATAAGCCAGTCACAGAAGGACAGAATTCATGCCCACAGAAGGACAAATTCTACAAGATTCCACTTACATGAGGTACCTGAAACAGCCTCATAGAAACACAAAGTAGAATGGTGCTTTCTGGAGGCTGGCAGGGAGCGGCACTTCAATGGGTATGAAATCCCAGTCATACTAGATGCCCGCTGGACTACCCCGTGAGGGTTTCCCCTCCTGTTTCCCCTCTGGAACCCCTCTATTCAGGAGACCAGGTAGGATGTCTAGAATGATGCCCTAAAAACCCTCCTGTGAAGGTAAGACCATCAGTGGGAGAGACTGACATAACCGGCGGAACAGAATAACCAGAAAGGTGGAGAAAAACCTGTTTGGAAGTAGAGAGGTAGAAAAGATGTGAAAATTACAGTTGAGAATCCAGATAAGGGGGGCAAATTCATCCCTGTCATCTTTGTAGCTCCAGAATCTAACGGAGAGCATGTCGCTCAGACGGAAGGAATTGATAAAGGTTACGGAGCAGAGTGGAACACTTACTCTCCTCCTTTTTTTGCTCTCCAGCACATCTCAATTTTGGTCTATAAAATCCGGGTCCACGTAGACATTTCCTGAAGCACGTCATTTCCTTCGGGTGGGGCTGAACAATTGGTTGTTGAAACATTTAAAAATCACGAATTCAGATTGGGTAGAAGTTAGCTTTCAGTTCCTCTCTACTGAACAAACCCATTTTATAGAGATTATGTGAAATAATAGTGCAACTGTTATTCCAGAGCAACTATTTAAAATATTTTAGAGAACAAATGGTTTTATTCATTCTTACTTCCAAAAGAGGCATGGATATCTACTTTTTTTTTTAAAAGATTTTATTTATTTATTTGAGAGAGAGAGAATGAGAGATAGAGAGCACGAGAGGGAAGAGGGTCAGAGGGAGAAGCAGACTCCCTGCCGAGCAGGGAGCCCGACGCGGAACTCGATCCCAGGACTCCAGGATCATGACCCGAGCCGAAGGCAGTCGCCCAACCAACTGAACCACCCAGGCGCCCGGATATCTACTTTTTAACACTTGGTGGCTTTGAGCCGACATTTAGTTAATTCTAAGTATTAAATATAGTTTATACCTGAAAATGATTAGCTTCATTCAAAAATCTGTTTGATTAAAAAAATAAACTAGTCTGATTTTATTTTCAGCCAGTACAACTTAGTGAAGTTTTATTACTGCTAAAAAAAAAAAACATTTAATCATGGAACTCTCTTGCTCATTTTGAGAGAGTTTTGTTTTGTTTTGAAAATCATTTAATTTGGAAATCTTAAGTTTTCCAGAAAACACTATCCTGCCTTGAACCATCATCAGGTAGGAATGTTATTGGAATGATCTTGGTGGGTTATTTTCCCCCAACTGAAAGTAGGTTTATTACAAAAATGAATTTTGTGCAGTGTTTTAAAACATTACATGAAGTCACCTTCTCACCATTTTGTCCCATCCTCAACTTGTCATTTCTTATCCTTCTTGTAAGAAAGAAGCTGCTGTGCAGGATTCTGGAATTCCAGAATGTCCTGGAACATTCCAACAGACCAGCATTGGACAAAGCTTTAACTGGTAACTTCTACACCTGTACTTGAGGTAGATGGATGAACTTGGGGTCCTAATTTCTGATCTGACCCATTCTGACATGGGTCATGTTATTTCTGCTTCTTCCCTTCCCTTAGTGGCTCCATTGATGACCTCAGGCAAACTTTGTCTTAAAAAGAACCAAATAGTAAATTTTTGGCTTTGTGGGCCATAGGGTTTCTCTTGCAACTGCTCAACTCTGCCATCTCAGTGCAAAAGCAGGCTTCGACAATGTGGAAAGGAATGAATGAGGCTGTGTTCCAATAAAAAACTGAAATTTACATGTAATGTAATGTTTACAAGTCACAGAGTCTTATACTCCTTTTGATTTAAAAAAAAATTTAAAACTGTAAAAACTCTTCTCAGTTCACTGGCCATTAAAAAAAAAAAAACAAAACGGTGGGCTGGATTTGGCCCATGGCCATGATTTGTCAGCTGCTGACCTTAGGTTAACTGGGCTGATGAACCAAACAGAATGGGGTGCCTCCATTAAGAGCACACCTGGTGATACCAGGCAGTCCAAGTTTGAATCTCAGCTCTGCCTTTTACCATCTGTATGATCTTGGACAAGTTTCTTTATGTAAAAGAATAGAAATATTAATAACCCTGCTCCGAGGATCAAATGCATTAACGTAGATAACATGCTTGACACCCAGCAAATACTGTATACAAGTCGGCTGTTCTGGTTATCATTGTTACCACAGTTGGCAATTCTGGTTTTTTTTGAAACATGCAGAACTAGGCTGACCCCATGGAATCATGGAATCAGAACTATTGATTCGAATTTGACCCACTTGCCCTAGATTGAGGTTCTTAAACACTTCCGCTCTTGCAGCTGGTAGATGGTTCTTGCTCATGCTTCTATAAGGGCATCCAGAATTTGAAATTCCCCAATACAGCTGCAGCATTTTCCCTGACCTACTATTTATAAAAACATTTGTCATGGTCAACCAATTTTAATATCTCAAAAAAAAATCCTGTCACTTTGTGAGGAAGAAATACTAAAGTACATACACTAGCCAAAATTTAAAAATGATCCTTATTTTATAAAAGGAATCTTTTTTTAAAAAAGATTTTTAATTATTTGAGAGAGAGAGAGACAGAGATAGTGAGAGCCCACGAGTGGGGAGGAGAGGGAGAAGCAGTCTCCCTGCTGAGCGGGGAGCTCTACATGGGGCTCGATTCCAGGACCCTGAAATCACAACCCAAGCTGAAGGCAGATGCCCAACCGACTGAGCCACCCAGGCACCCCTATAAAGGGAATCTTGATTGTTTCTTTCACTTAGACCTTCCTCCTCCAGGTAATGTTAATAAGGCATGTGGCAAATATTACTGGAAAATAAACACAGATAATTTATATTTAATTGCTAAAATAACACACAGTTTATTGTTCTCATGCATTTTTATTAATACTCAGAATGGTTAAAAACTTAATTTTGATTATTGTGTTGCCTTTGGAACCAAGAGAAATGTCCATGGCATCTTTCTTGATCATAGCACAGTGTAGATACACTATTCTTATCTTTTCATCTTCTTGGGCTTCTTCCTTATTAAAATTTTATCCATCAGTAAAATGGAAAAGAACACGGAAGTAACTTTGAAATCAGGCCAGGCAGCCAACGCAACCATACACAGGGGCCCCGACCGCTGACTGCACCCCCCAGGCCTGGCTCACTGGCCTGTGACAAGGTGACCTGGGTTGCAGGCTCCGTGTCATTCCTTGTACACTTTGCAAGTCCCTGGGCGCTTAGCAGGGATGCCACTTAAGGCAGCCCTTTCAGGCTGTCGGAGAGAGACAGTGAAGCTATTATGGACTGGTCTGGCTTCTGCTTTGATGACCAGCACCCTCCCTCCGTCCCCCCCAACTCCCCCTAAGAAACCAGCAAAAATAATTTCACAACTGTCTGTTATTATTTAACAACAACACTGACCTTGATACCATGGTGTGTCATGACTCTGCCTGATAACCCCCACCCTAAAGCAGCAAAGCCTAAGATGCTACCATCCCGAGTTGCAACAGTGACAAATGAGCTTATTTCAAAGGCAGTCCCTTTAGCCCCATGGCTTCTCTCTCTGGCTGGCTTAGCATCCTAACGGCAGCTCATTTTGCATTCGAAGCTCGTGATATAAGAGAAGCTATTTTAAATGTTTATAATTTATAGGAAAGGAAATATGTTCAGTTTATATAAATTACGCTAAATTATTATCATACGCTAATAATGATGGTTTCAATAATAGAGCCCTAAATCTTTAATAAGTCTTAAACTAAGCTATTTCTGTACATAATGGCAAGTGGCAGAACTCTTTTATTAATAAATGGACAATGGGTAGAAGTAATATTAGTTTACTGTATATTCAGCAGAATACAATTCATCCACGGATAAATTTATATCCAAATATGCTTTCTTGGTGCATAAAAATTCTAGTCAAAAACAACTAACCAACAAAAATCACCTCCCCCCATCCAAAATAATGAGGTTCTAAAAAAATGTATG
Source organism: Eumetopias jubatus (assembly GCF_037043125.1). Classification (NCBI taxonomy): domain Eukaryota; kingdom Metazoa; phylum Chordata; class Mammalia; order Carnivora; family Otariidae; genus Eumetopias; species Eumetopias jubatus. The sequence continues at coordinate 179,169,137 of NW_028274809.1, read as the reverse complement.
CTCCGAATTTAAGCACTAATCTTATGTACTAAATTGTCCTAATTTTGTTTCAGTATTTTAACAGGGAGAAACACATCTAGAAAGTCTAGCCATGATGTAAATTCAGCACAAGAGAAATGAAGGGCAGGCATGACTTTTCAGAGCCTGGTGTAAAACTGTGAGTCTTGAGTTTCCCGGCATTGAGAAAGTGAGTTTAACTTCCTTGAACGGCTAGGAAAATTTGTTGCTTCTGTTAAATATGCTTTTCGAATGTCAAAATACTGGATTATGAGATGAGATTTTATTTGCCTGGGCACTAATTTTAAATTGTATTAAACTTCTACTATTACCTATAAGGCTTGTTCAACATGGGGGAAAAAATGAAAAAAGAGAATTATAACAATCACATAACTACTTGAAGAAGAAAAATGAACTGTAATATGCACATAATTGAGGAAAAATTATTTTGTCCGTTCTAAATTGTCTGGGTAACCACCTTAATTATCTACCTCAGGGTGCCAGTGTGGTGTCTGTCCTGGGGTGGCTATAAATCCCAGATTTTAGGAAAGGTAACTCTAGAATGCATTCGCATGAGGGAGTGTAATTCCGTGGCCAGGATTTATGGGAACAGTGATTGACTTCATCGTTGACTTCCTCGCCCAAGGGGAAAGAACCCCACACCTTTTTGGAGGAGGGAAGTATTGAAATTGCTTTGAGGGCAATAAACTTAATTCCTTTTCAAATATATAGTGTTCTCTCACCTCTGAATGTGCAGTTGTACCTCCTAGGGCAAGATTAACATTTAACACAGGCACTATTGTGCTGCCCCAAACCATTTTGTCACATCTACGCAATGCAAAATATCGTTACCAGTGGGATGGGGCATTGAGTAGATTTCAGACATGTAGATATTGCTAACGCGCTGGTTTGACTGACTCATCAGTGAATTTTTTGGTCCAACTGACCTCATTTTGGGTTAGCTTGGCTGGTGATGTGTGAACACGGAGCTCTGCTGACAGAGTTACTGGGGGAGGATGAGAAGTTCTGGGCACAGAGAAGGATAAGCTGGTCTCTGGTTCTTCAAAGCACAGTGGCTCTTCCTGCTTTGCCATTTCAGAAATCTCTCCCTGCAGAAGACTGCAGAGCACACACACACACAAAAAAAAGGAATAGAAACAAACCGGCTCCTGTCATCTCCGTTGATTTTTCACTTAGCAGACTTCTTTATGGATTAAAAAACTTTTTTTCCCGTCTTCTTGTAAAGCAATGTTCATTGGAGCTTAGCCAATAGATGGTATCATTCCTTCCAGAGTCTATGCTATGGGTGGCCTATGGAAGCATATCTGCTCAGGGCATTCATGCAAATTATTACTTACTGCCCTATATGCTCATAAATTAATAGCTTCTCTGTGGATGAAAAACAGAAATTAGATAACCATTAAGGTTGAACAATGTTTAAAGAATATTAAATATTAATATATGAAATGAAAAAATATTGTGAGTGATATCAGTAGATATGCCAAAAGCATAACAAGCCAAACCTAAGAATGCAAATAATAAAAACATGTTTTCAGCTAGATATTCTGGATGGTTTAGTATTCAAATTAAAGTTGATTTTTTTCCCTTTCAGTTAAAAACAAAACAAAGTATTTACTGCTGTTGTACTATATGAGTGTTCATTTTCATACTCAGAACAAAAATGATTTTAAGGCAAATAAATTAATAAGGAGGTCTGGGTTATTTTGGTCATTGTGCTTATGAGAATTTTCTTTGTGATATTGAAAATACATCCCATGAATATTTAGAAAGGGCAGTTGTTATCAGTCTACAGTGTATTTTTTAATTCCCAGTGTTTTAATAAAAAATCATCAGGTTGGCATGTGTATCCTAAGGATTTTGTCTGTCAAACGCTATAAAATTGGGATGGAAATTGGCAGAAGAGTCTTCTGGGTGATAGGATGGAGTGAAATGTTACTCTTCAGGTGGGCAGGTATGGTCACTGGTCTTTGGCAACAAGAAACGTAGGATAGAAGTTTTTATGACTTGGGGTGCCTGGCTGGCTCAGCTGGGTAGAGAATGCGATTCTCGATCTCAGGGTTGTGAGTTCAAGCCTCCCTCTGCGCGTGGAGCCTACTTAAAAATTTTTTTTCATGACTAGAAACCCACTTTTATTTTTTTATTTTTTAAGATTTTATTTATTTCTTTGAGAGAGAGAGAGAGAGAGAGCGCGTGCACAGGTCAGGGAGGGGAAAGGGAGAGGGACAAGCAGACTTCCCTTGAGCAGGGATCCCAACACGGAGCTCGATCCCAGGACCCTGAGATCATGACCTAAGCCGAAGGCAGATGCTTAAATGACTGAGCCACCCAGGCACCCCTAGAAACCCATAAAATCCACTGTTTTCCCATTAGACAGATTTAACAGAAGTATTAATCCTGCACAAGTGATCAGCCAAAAAGAGCCCTAGTTCTGGTCCTGCCCCTACTTTGAATTAGTTGCAAGGTCTCCGGCAAAGGAACCTCTCCAGGCCCTTTCCCCACTGATTACCTGGGGCTAGTAAGGCAAACCTTACAGACATCACAGAGGTAATGGGTTTGCTTGGTCAAATAAGACAAAACCCAAACAAGCACTGTCATACATTCAATCCGTCAATATTTTGCTTATGGAGCAGTCACTGGGAGTTCAAACCTGAATCATCAAAAAACGATAGCCAACATGTTCATATCATAACATATATGGCTTATCCACTAACTTCATCCTCACAATGATCCCATGAAGTAGAGATCTCAAATGATTCCTTTTTAACAGATGATGACGCCAACGCAAAGAGTGGTTAAGTAACTTGTCCAAGGTGGCACAGCTAGTTAGTGGCAGAGCTGGGACATGATCCCAGATGGCTAGCTCCAGAGTCCATACTCATCACTCCACTGCACCACCTCACTAGTCCAGGCCCTCAGAGTCTTGGCAGAGACCGACCATTGTAAACCCATACAAGATGAAGTAAGAGCACTATGCCCCAGGCATCAGTATGCAACCCTGGGGAGGGGAGCCTTACCCAGCTTGGAGTGCACCTGAGTGTGTGTGCGCCCTGGCCATTAGGTGGACACAGGCCGCCGAAGGCTTCCTAAAATAAGTGACACCTCAGCTAGGTCTTAAAAGATGAGCAGATGGGGCAGGAGGGCATTTCAGGCTGAGATTCCAAGAGCCTTTGCAAAGGCCAGAATCCGCGTAGAATGTGCAGGGTTACAGACCTGCAGCCACGACAGAGGAGGCTGGAGGGGCGGCTGGGGTCCAGATCTCCGAGAAGCCTGCATGCCAGGCTCAGGAGGCATCCTGGGACTCCGTGGGGATGATGAGGATGATGATGGAGGGGCCTCTCCGGCTGCAGGAATTGGGCGGATTGCTGCCCAGTGGAGGCAGGGCAGAGTGCAGACAATGCAGGCAATGGTGGGAGGTCCTGCGGGCTGTCAAGACGGATCCGTGGAGCGATTGGTAAGGAGGGAGCCTATACACCAGTGCTTTTCAAACCTCAAGGTGCCAAAGATTCAATGAGGGCGCTAATGAAAAATGCAGATTCTGACTGAGGGCGCGGGAGTGGCGACTGAGATTTTCCACGAGCTCCCAGGTGGTGCCCAGCTGCCCGTTGGGACCTTTCTCTGAGCAGCAAGGTCATCCGGAGTGTACAGAGCCTGGTAGTCCTTTGTTCTCCAAGAAAGCCTTTGGAGCACAGGTGCGCACCGGTACATGTCGGGGATGCTGCAAAGAAGCTGCAACATTTCTTCCCACCCAGGGATTGGCCTGTTTGATCGAGGCTGCTGACCTCCTTCCTTATGCCTGAGAAAACCACCTGTGGGCCTCTCCTAGGCATTTGGGTTCCCCCACCCCCAAGTCTTTCTTCCAGCCTCTTCCTTTATGTTCTAGAAAAGTGGGATGAAGGTATTAAGGAGGACAGTGCAGAGGACAGAGAGCCTATGACATCGACTCCAGGCCCCCTTGAAATTTGTTATTTGTCTGATCTATCGGGCCATACCTTTCCCAGATTGCTTTATTGGATATACATATTTATAAAAATTCAAGGGAATAAAAATCACCTTAGCTTTGAAACCTACATAGCACTTTTTTTTTTTTTTTTTTTTTGGTAAATTGAGGTACACCCAGAGAGGTGACAAAGGGAGAACTGGAAAACCCTATCTTGGAGCTTCAGTGAGCTTGCAGTTGTGGGGGAGGTCCTCTCAAATGTATTTGGGGGGAGACACACTTTCCGTATTCTCAGGACGCCTGGAGAGCATCCCATTATCACAGGGTTTTTGGGAGTCACAACTCTTGATGCCTCTATGGAAACTCAACATCCGTGAACAACAGGGTGCCCAGAGAGAAGGAACCCACGGCCTCGTAGATGTGGGGACCCCCCTGAATTCTGCCCCATGTTTTCCCTGCTCGGGTAACCGAGAGAAGTGTGGGCATGGCTGACATGAGTTCTCGTAATCACCGAACAGAGAGCTAGCCTCAAACCAAGGAAGAAAAGAAACCCCAACTTCCATCAGAGGTGACATGGAGTGTGGGAGCAGCTAGAACAGTGACAGTCATCGTCCCAAACTGTGGAAGTTGGTACTTTGGAGTTAGCTCCTGGACAGACGCGCTTTCCCAGGTGAGCTGAGCTCCTCCTGCAGACTTGCAGTCCTGCGTAACCCCAAGTGCTGGTGGCCCCAGAAGGCGGAGTTCCAGCCATTCTTTAATGACTTATTTTCTTACCATCTCTCCCTCAATGTAAGACGCAAAGCTTAGATTTTACATGTATTTTCCATTGCGTGAGGACCCAATATGCATTCTGGGGAAATATCTGAGTAGAAAGATGCAACAATTTTTAATTTTATTTTTATTTCTAGGCATTTTTCTATCTTAAGTTGTTGACATTATGAGAACCTGTGAAATTGCAGTGGTGAAAAAAAAGAAGAAGAAGAAGAATCTGTGGCCTAAAGGCAAAAGAGTTGATTTAGGGCAATTCATTCTCTGGTCCCTCTGCTAGGAACTTATATGGCACCCATGATAGCCTAGGAGCTTCCTAAGTGATGGTGACAGGAGGCAAAAGAAGTAGATTCCGGAAATCATTCTGGGACATGGAGGCTGTGACAATTTATTCCAGGTGGGTGGGTGGTGGGATTCAACTCCCCCTCTCAGTGGGGGGAGTAACAAAGACTTTGCCTTCATGTTTACATCTACCACTGGGCACAGCCTTGGGTGAGGTGAGTCCCTGGGTCACTGGGGGATCCCCAGTGAGGGCTGCAGTTGTACGTCCTCAGCGGGGGGGCTGGGGGTTGCACGTGCCAGTTCTAAAGAGAGGACCTGGTGATGAACCACAGTGTCCACTGTAAGGGCAAGAGCACATAGTCCTCAGAATTAGCCCCCAGGGGTAGTTAACGTTGGATTGTTTTGGGGGATGGAAAAAGGATGGACAGGAAGTTTGTCTAAGCAACTTCCTTAGTATCATTCCACAGAGGGGCTTGAACACCTCAGATGAAGAGCAGGTGATCCCCCAGAAGTTAGAAGAGTCAGCAATAACACAGGCTCGCCCTTCGAGTCGACAGCTTTGGTGATGGGCAGATGTCTGTTGAATGAACCTGTGCCTCTGATACGTAAGATTCACAGGCCCCAGAATGGAAAGAAATGGATGCAGGGTCTCTATGCCCTTGGAAAAGTTTATGGCGCCCTTTAAAATCGCGGACAATATATGAGAGCTGAGAGACGCTGGTGACCATTCAGCCCCATTTCCATTTTGCAAAAGAAAAAGTATGTTCCAGAGGGTGACACAACTCGTCTGAGCTCTTACAGCCAGTTAATGCCGAACAGGTGCAGAGGTGGGTCGCCTGACTTCCAGCCCAGTTCTCTTTCTTACTCCGAGTCAGTTTTCACTGAGGAATCCCTCTGGCTGGCCTCAGTGTGGTCTCCGATGGGCCTCGGGGAACCTGGTCCAGGGCTGGGCCAAGATATAGAATTTCCGACACACAACTTTTGATAGCAGGTGTCAAAAATGTATAAGGTTTCTGCTATTAAAAAAAAATTGAAAATGATTCCAACTTTTGTGTGTTTCTCTTTCTTTTTTCTTAAGTCTGCATATCCAAGTAACAGCACCGCATGAAAAGATTGGAATTTCTGGTTTGTGTTTGTTTGCTTGCTTTCGATTCAGTCCAGTCCAACAAACTCATGCATCTCTTTATGCATGGCTCTTGGCTACATGCTCTTAGGACTAAAAAGCTGAGCAAGAGGGGAGCTTGGGTGGCTCTGTCGGTTGGGAATCTGACTCTTAGTTTTGGGTCATGGTCTCAGGGTCATGGGATCGAGCCCCCTATGGGGCTCAGCATGGAGTCTGCTTGCCCTCTCCCTCAGCTACCCCCCCAATAAATAAATAATATCTTAAAAAAAGGAAAAAAAGCTGAGCAAGATACAGAGTCCCTGCTCTCAGAGAACTTACCATCTAATGACAGAGTTATGTGAAGTCAGCCCCACAAAAGTCCTTGAAGGTCATTTTTAAGCAGCTCACAGATAGTGGGGGACCACTAACGATTTTAGACCATGGGAGGATCATGATTAGATTCCTACCTTTTTAGGAAGACATCAGGGGCTGTTTCCGTGGTCCAGAGGAGCATAAAGAGCCCGAAGCTCTGGGGCTAGGAAGGAGGGGCGGCTTTATTAGGATGTCAAAGGTTTAATGGGAAGAGTCCCAGCTGTAGTTTTCCTTTAATCACATGGCAGGGCGCACTGAGCTGACTCATTCAGAAACAAGATTGCAAGGGCGATGCTGCAGAAGGCAGAGTCATGTGACTCACGGTCTCTGCCATCCCACCTGAGGTTAAGTAAGAGGGTCTCTGTTGTCTAGCAGATGCCTAATAAACAGGCTCACCTATCAGCGACAAATGAAAACACAGATACAAATTAACGGGCAAAAAAGGGCCCCCATTGTCTGTCTGTGTTGCTTCAGCACAAGCAGCCTGGTGAGCTTCAATCGCCCCATTTTTCCTTTTTCTTTTCTCTCATTACACTCATTATTAGTCACAAAAGGCTGCTCACAAAACAGCTAGTGATTATAATTTAATGCATCTTTTCTGAAACCTGCAGGGAAATTAAAGCAGGGAGCTACCTGGGGGGAATGGGATGGGGACACGGGATAAGCACATCTGAAGCAATAGCTTTAGGTGCTAATTGTCCCGCACTTCCCAGCCCGCTGACGGGGGCTGACCTGAGACTGGCGGAGCCCAGCTCCCACTTCCTTGCAAACGGAGTCAAACTCTGGTGGTTTTGGAACTAGGGGATCCCAGATGGAGTCCCCTCTGCATCTGAGGAGTCTGATGTTGTTCCTAAACTCTAAGGAAACCCCAGAAATGCCTGCCCGTGTCACCCAGCATCTAACGTCAGCTCTGGACGGGGCAGGTATGCTGTCTATTGGCTTCCTTCCGCTCACGGGATGGCACAACATCAGGCCGAATCATTTCCTGCTGGCATTAGCATGCAAACTCACAAAGCAACCAGAATTCAATTTAGAAGGAATTCTCTGTCTCCCTCACTGTCTGCCACTCCGTCCACCACTGCCCTCCCAAGTAACGTGAGGTCACATCCAAATGATAATAAAAGCCAAATTCACTGAAATGAAAGAGAAAGATACTCATTTAGCAGCTGAAATAAATGCTCTTCTAAGAGTCATCAATGAGATATGTAGCTTTGTGCAAAAACCCCAGACCTGCACACTCCATTACTACTAGTAACCACTAGCCACACGTGGCTATTTAAATATAAATTAATTTAACTTATATAACACTTTAAACTCTCTTCTCCAGTCACACTATCAGTTTCAAGGACACAATGGGCCTGTGTGGCTGGTGGCCGCCATATTGGACAGTGCAAACCTCGGTGCATACGTAAGAGTAAAATAATTAAGGTATAATGAGTTTGGGGTATTTATTACCTTTATTTTTAATATAATATTTAATATGCTTATGGAATTTAATTTTTAAATAATGATGATGCTTAACAACCGGCTCATAAAATTCCTGAAAATAAAACAACCAACTCCACCAAGCCAATAAAAACCGGCTCCCGCACACGCCTGGGAATATTTCCATTAGAACAGAAAATTCTCTTGGACAGTAATGCCCCAAACAAGGCACCAACTCACTGGTGTGAATGTAGCAATAGCGACAATGAGAATGAGACACCCCTCCCCCCACACTGGTAACAAAAATAAAAGACTTTTAGGGTCGACGCCTCCCCATCGGTCCTTCCCTCCCTCAGACCCAAACCACATTCCTTGCCACTTCTTTGCAGAAGGGAATGCACACTTAATTGCTTTAGAGTGTAGCATCATTCTCTCAGATGCTTTGCAACCCACTCTCTCCTCCATCCTCTGGCGTACTCCATAAACCTCCTCTTCCTTCATCTCCTCTCTTCCTCTGACTGTAAACCTATTTTTTTTTTTCTAACTTCATCACAGTAAGGCCCGAGGCCCGTGATTATCCAAGTCACCTTCCAATTCACCAGCATCCCTGGTGTTTTGCATAGAATTCAGGACAATGCTGCAGGCTGAAACCTCACCAGAAATTTATACAACACCGTAATGTTCTTCTGATTCCCCAGGCATTCTTCCCTTGATTGGAGGCTGGGATCCGTTTGCTTTCTCCAGATACCAGAGCTTGTTTCTCTGGGTCAGAGAATTCAGAGTGAGGTTTGTTTCAGAATAGAATAAGCACACAGAAGACTCTTTCTTGTCGGCAAACCCAAGACAGAAGCTTCTTTTCTTTTCTTCAAGAAGAATATGCCCAAGAGAATATTCACAGGAGGTGATGCCAGTGATTTTCGTTTTTATTTTGGCTTTAAACTAGCAAATGACATTTTTGGTCTCAAAGATGAGTGTTTCCAAGGAGTTCGGCCACAGTGGGGGCCTGTGGTTCTAGAGCAAAACTTCTCAATACTCACTGTGCAGCAGAAAACTCCAAGGAACTTTTACACAAGGCCAGAGCCCTGACCCCACCCTCAGAGAGTCTGATTCCAGGAGTGCGGCCCTGGCACCAGTCTTTAAAAAAAAATTATTTTGAATTGTGATAAAATACACATAAAAGGAAATTGACCACATTAGCCATTTTTATGGGTTCGGAGTGGCATTAAGTACGTTCACATCCATCCTCCATCTCCAAAACTCACCTTGCAAAACTGAGGCTCTCTGCCCATTGAACAGTAATTTCTCTTTCACCTCTCCTCCCAGCCCCTGGGCTGTCTCTGTGCATTTGGCTCCTCAGCTGCCTCATATACGTAGAATCATATAGTATTCGTCCTTTTGTGTCTGGCTTGTTTCATTTAGCATAATGTTCTCAAGTTTCATCTATGTCGTAGCCGGTGTCAGAATTTGCTTTGCTTTGAAGGCTAAATAATATTCGGTTGTATGGATGGATACAGCGCATTTTGTTTATCCGTTCGTCTAGTGATGGACACTTAGGTTACTTCCACCTTTTGGCTATTGTGAATAATGCTGCAGTGAACACGGGTGTACAGTTATCCCTCTGGCATCCTGCTTTCAGTTCTTCTGTCTATATACCTAAAAGCAGAATTGGTGGAACATGCAATTTAGGTTTGTTGAGGAAGAGCCTCCATACTGTTTTCAAAAGAGGCTGCACCATTTTACATTCCCACCCACGGGGCACAAGGGATCCAATTTCTCCACGTCTTCGCCAACACTTGTTATTTTCTGTCTGTTTGCCTGTCTGTCTGTTTGTTTGTAGCCAACTTAATGGGTGTGGGTGGTATCTCACTATGGTTTTGTATTTTTAAAAAGTGCCGTGATTCTAATATGCATGAGCCAGAGCCATGGCTTGAGAGAGACCATGGACATGTTGTAGGTAAAGACATCCAGGCTGACACGGTAGACTCATTCCACCCTCCAGAGAAACCAAGAGAGGGAGACTTGGTTTTGGCACCTGATAGTTTATGTGAACTTCGGGCAAATCACTCTGCTCCCCTTACCTGCTCTCCCGTTTGTAAACGGAGGGAAGAAAACTTCTTGACAGGTGTTGTAATTATTACCTGGCAAATTACTGTGGTGAAAGGTTAGAATTTTTAGAAATTTGGAACATCGCACCTACTGTCTTGCTGAAACTGAGAGAGAAACCTGAGCCCTAACAAGAATAAGGAGTTTTTCTGAAGGTTTTACTCTATGTGTCAAGTCACCTAAATTAAAATCTAGATTCTGATGACACTGGGGTTCATGCATCCTCTCCTCCTACCCATGATCCCCCAGAGGGAAAGGAAAGTGGAAGGGCTAAGGTCCCTTCACATTTCATCCTTGTGGAGATATAAATGGCTAAGAAAAGGTTAAGTCTGACTAGCTGCTCAAGATCATGCTTATTTTTTTTTAAGATTTTATTTATTTGAGAGAGAGAGCATGAGCGAGCATGAGCAGGGGGAGGGAGAGGAGGAGGGGGAGGGAGAAGGACAAGCAGACTCCCCGCTGAGCTTCATCCCAGGACCCCGAAATCATGACCTGAGCCAAAGGCAGTCGCTTAACCAACTGAGCCACCCAGGTGTCCCTCAAGATAATGTTACAACATCAAAGAGAAGGAATCACAGTCCAATGATGATGGTCAGTCTTGCACCAGCTGGTAGGAGCTAGGGTAGATTGTTCACCTTGAAACAAAAGAAAAGATCATCTTTACCATTGTTCTTCGTATCAGCAAAAATGCCATGTTATTTTTCTATTTTATTTCCTTTTTTCCAAACACTCCTGTGGGCACAATCTCATTGGGTCCTCATGACATCCCTCTGAAGTAGGTGCTGTAGATGGAATCCACCTCATTCTGCCGGTGAGACCTGAGAGTTGAGGAAAGTTGCCTTCACATATGCGGGTGAAAAGATGTTATTGCAGCTCTCCAAGGTGAGCAGTTTCCTGCCTTGTTAAGAAAGGACTTATGCCGGAGCAGAATTCTTTTGTTTTACACAATTTTTCAGTCCTCTAAGTTGCATGTTTCAAAATCGAACTTTCTGTTGCATTACCCACACAGAGCTTCACTTTCTACTTACTGGTCAAGGGTTGGAGCGCTTCTGTTTGCCATTATCCTCTTTGAGAGACCAACCACATGGATTTTCCCCTAGGTTATATTAGATGTTAAGCATTGAACATTTTGTAATAAATAGAAAGTTATAAACTGAAATGAACATTTAATAATGATCAGAACCACCTAAGAATGTGAGGACACTGAAGGATTCGAAATTAAATCTAAGCGGGGCCAAAAGACAAAACCAGAGATTCACGAGCACCACTTGCACAGACAAAAGTAATTGGACTGGATTTGCTGGAATTCTCTTTCCTTGCCCTTAGAAGATCCATCACTAACCAGTGGCCGGCACTCACGAGAAGGCCTGTGATATTTCCCAGTCCACCTGAGTGCCCCCTCCTCCCAGAACTGCCACCCACCCACACGGGCACCTGGGACCACTCTTCCCCAGGAGCTGGAGCAGGATCCTTGCCAGGAAAGCCCTGTCCCATTCCCCTCCACGGCTCTGCCCATCCTGCCCAAGGATGCTCGGCCACCACCCTGAGACTCTGCTCCACAAGGTTACATTCTCACCACCAGAGCCTTTCACAGAGAAATGCAGCTAAATTGTTCTCTCCGAGGCTCTGATTGGTTGGAAACCCGAACTAATAACTTCTTACAAGGAAGAAACTGGTAAGAGCCAATGGACCAGCTTTCTAGCAGAAGGACTTTAGGATTATGGTTTGGAGCTTATTTTAAAATCCCATCATGTGAAATAATAATCATAATGATAATACTAATCGTACCTACCTGTAGGGTTGGTTAAGTGAGAAATGCTTATGAAGGGTGTGACCTTGTGTCTGGCCTGGAATAAACCTTGGTAAATGCCACTGACATTGAAGTGCATGCCACATCTCAGTGAGGCTACTTTTCTTCTCTTTTTCTTTCTTTTTTTTTTTTTAAAGTTTATCCATTTATTTATTTGAGAGACAGAGCGCGTAAGCAATCCACAAGGGAGGGAGGGGCAGATGGAGAAGCAGACTCCGCTCTGAGCAGGGAGCCCGATGCAGGACTCGATCCCAGGACCCTGAGATCATGACCTGAGCCAAAGGCAGACGCTTACCTGACTGAGCCACCCAGGTGCCCCGAGGCTACATTTTCTTAAAGACCGGAACAAAAGTCTACATGTCTGTATTCCACAGTACCCAGAAACAGTAGCTCTTCAATAAGTACTTCCAACAGGAAGACACATTGCTTCTCATTATAAGGAGAAGCCAGGGCTCGGGAACTAAATGGTCAGCGGCACCCTAGCGGTAATGTCTGGCCAGTCTGGACCTACTTCACTGGGCTAATGGGAAACCAGACCAAGCTAATATCCATCAAAATGCTTGGAAGGTAAAGGGGCTATTTAAGTATTGTGAACAAGATTAACAAGAGCAAACATTCTCTACCCACCACCCCCATCTCCTGACAATACTCGGGAAGGAGCTTAGTGCTGGGGTCAGGCATTCTACATGTGCTGACTCATTCTGTTCTGCCCCCAATCCAGTGAGGTGGGAACTGTCCTGGTCTGCATTTGGCTGATAATAATAATAAGAAGAATAGCTAACATTTATGCAGGGCTTTACTACATGTCAGTATTAACTCATTTAATCTTAACAGCATGTGGAGGTAGTGACCCTTCCTTTTCTCAAACGGACCTTTGGAAGTATAATTCATATACAATAAACTGCATAAAAGAAAGTGTATATAACTTGATAAATTTTGACATTTGTATATACCTGTGAAACCATTGTCACCATCAAGGTAATGACCATATTTGTCACCCTCCCCCCAAAAGTTTTCTTGTGCCTTTCAAACATCACCCCTCTGCATCAAGGATCAGAAAGGAGTATCGTGAACAACTCTAATTCCCTCCTATTTGAGAACATAAATAAATAAAGAGCCCCCCTCTTGTCCCTCTTTGACCCCCAACCAATGATCTGCTTGTGTCACTATGTATTAATTTGTATATTCCAGAATTTTACATAAATTGAATTATACCCTTTGCATTCTTTTTATCCAGCTTCTCTTGCTTGGCATAATTAAATTATAACTACCCATGTTGTAGTGTGTGTAAAAAGTCATTCTTTTGGTTGCCAAGGATTAGCCCATTGTTTAGGTATTCCACAATTTATTCCTCTGCTTGCTGATGGACATTTGGATTATTTCCAGTTCTTGATTATTACAAATAAACTTGCCTTGAATATTTGGGTATGAGTTTTTCTACAGATATATGCCTCTATTTCTCTTGGATAAATTCCTAGGAGTAGCATAGCTGCAACAGATGATAAGTGTATGTTTAACTTTTTAAGAACCTTTCTAAGTGTTTTCCTATGTGGTTGCACTATTTTACGTTCTCACCAGCCCTGTGTGAGAGTCCCACCTCCTCCACATTATTGGGAACATTGGTATGATCCATTAAAATGTTTAGTCATTCTAATAGGGGTGCAGTGGTATCTCATTGTGGTTTTAATGTGCATACATCTTTGGTGAGGTATTCTTCAAATAACAAACCATTTTCTCTGAAAGGGTGGTAATATTAGTGGTCTAACACAGCTATTTACATGTGCTGGCATGTCTCCAAAGAACGCAAACACAAGGCAAGAGTAAAAAGTGGGGGGAAAATCTGCTTTTGATCAAATGCAATTTTATAGATCCTGAGCCAAAAATTATTCTTGGGATAGACTTTTTTTTTTTTAAGATTTTTTTTTTTTTTTTAATTTGAGACAGAGAGAATGAGAGAGAGAGAGCACATGAGAGGGGGGAGGGTCAGAGGGAGAAGCAGACTCTCCGCTGGGCAGGGAGCCCGATGCGGGACTCGATCCAGGGACTCCTGGATCATGACGTGAGCTGAAGGCAGTCGCTTAACCAACTGAGCCACCCAGGCGCCCAGCATAGACTTTTTTGATGTTCTAAATTCATCAAGGTAAAAAGACTGTTTTTAAAGATCAATCTCAGTCCTTTGAAATAGAGGGATTGATTTCTAATGGATATCAAAACTAGTATATATTGTCTTAAAATGATAGAATATTCTTGCTAGAAGGGATCTTAGTGATGATTAAATTCAGTAGTTACGAATTGTTTTGTGTTCATAACACATTTTCAAATACAGACTTATGGTTATTATACTTAAGGGAATTGAGTGAGTTAAATATACTAAAGAAGACAGCACTAATTGCAACCATAATCCCAGCTACAGAATATCAGTGTTTTGCGGAGTGTGTAAAGAGATCCACACGTATGGGCCCCCTTCGTTCCTGGATGAGTGACTGAAAAGAGCTGTATCCCATCCTGACCAAGATATCTTCTATATGCATGATACAGAGTTCTCACAAATTGAAGAAACACATGATTTCTTTGATGGTGGCTTGATGTTATGTAATGTGTTTACAAGTTACTTGCAACAAGTGCACCCTACTCTCTCTTTCATCATATGACCCATTCAGCACGACACGCCCACATGAAAGACCGTATGAAATATAAGTTGTCAACAAAGTTCAAATTTTTTTAAGATTTTATTAATTAATTAATTAATTTATTTATTTATTTATTTGGCAGAGAGAGACACAGCGAGAGAGGGAACACAAGCAGGGGGAGTGGGAGAGGGAGAAGCAGGCCTTCCGCGGAGCAGGGAGCCCGATGCAGGGCTTGATCCCAGGACCCTGGGATCATGATCTGAGCTGAAGGCAAATACTTAAACGACTGAGCCACCCAGGCGTCCCACCAAAGTTCGATTTTAACATCAGTTGAAATTTGGCAGCATGCCAAGGTGCCTCTGCCAATAACCATGAACCACTCAGTCTAAACTTCCCTCCTCTCAGTGAGGTCCTGCCTGGGGTCTCACTCTCAGATAAATCAGAACTAGATTGCCAATCTCCTCATGTCCTGGGCAATGTCCTTGCCATCACTTCTGCTTTTTTCCGCTTCAATTAAATTCAGTAGTTATTTACAGAAAAGGATGATATATATATATATATCAATTTCATTCAAGGATGAAACAACTGTATTTCACATTAACAGAGCAGAGGTTGATATACTTATGCTCCTGGGATCACAATAATGACATTTGTCCCATTCCACCACTCTTTAGACTTTCTATCTAACTTGCGGTGGGGGAGCTGAGAAACACTTGTGAAGGTCATAATCCAGAGGCACACACAGTCCCCCTAAAAGACCGAGATTAATCATTAAATTTATAGAATACTTTTCCTCTCCCCCACATCTGACCACCCCACCGAGGGCAGTTCTGATACAGGGCAAGACTTAATGCCACTGGTTATTAAGTCTTATTATAAAGTTATAGAAATTAAGAGGGGGGAATATTAGTGTAGGGATGGATAAATGAATCAGTGGAAAGGATGGAGAATCTGGAAACAGAGAAGTAAACATAAGACTGGGTGTTGAGACAGTTGGTTTTCCACATAAAAAAAACCATCAACTCTGGTTCCTATTTCACCCCATACATTATAAACCTCAGATATGTTAATAACCTGATTCTGAAAAAAGTTACATATTAAGCTGTAGAAAAATAATTTTATGACCTTAAGAAAGAACAAGATTTGGGCGCCTGGGTGGCTCAGTTGGTTAAGCGACTGCCTTCGGCTCAGGTCATGATCCTGGAGTCCTGGGATCAAGCCCCACATCGGGCTCCCTGCTCAGCAGGGTGTCTGCTTCTCCCTTGGACCCTCCTCCCTCTCATGCTCTCTCTCTCTATCTCATTCTCTCTCTCAAATAAATAAATAAAATCTAAAAAAAAAAGAAAGAACAAGATTTATTAAATAAGATATGAAAAACAAAAATCATGAGAGAAACATGACAAAGCTGACTATATAAAAGTTAAAACTTGTAACTGACAAAAAGTCCCAAAAAAGGCAGAAACTGAGATAAATGATTTTCAACATACGTATAAGGCAAAATAATTAGTTTGCTGAATATATAAAGAACTTGCATGAATTGATGCTAAAAAAACAGACTACGGAAATATTAGAAATTGAGCAAAGGAGATGATCAGGACATTCACCTGAATGTCCAACTGAAGGGTATTTATTTTTATTTTTAAAATTTTTGTTTATCTAAGTTGACACACAATGTTGCCTTTGTTTCAGGTATAAAACATAGTGACTCAACTTCTCTTTACATTACGCTGTGCTCACCACAAGTGTAGCTTCCCTCCGTCACCAACACTGTTACGATATCATTGACTTAGATTCCCTATTCTGTGTCTTTTATGAAGTGTATTTCCTAATTTCCAAATATTTCAGGATTTCATAGTTAACTTCTTACGGGTTTTAGCTCCAATCTATATGTTCGACATACATCAATGATTTGAAATTTTCCAAGACTTGATTTGTGGCTCAGTATAAATGACTTCTTTAATTGCAGCATTTAGATTAGGATATTCTATGTTATAGTCTACATATACAGTAAATATTTGTTGAAGAAATTAATGCAACGTCACAACATAGTTCATGCTCTTCTATTTGTACCTTTCTATTTGCCCCTTTGCTCAGAGCATCAGAATCCCTTGAGATGATTGTCCATTTTCTATTAGGTGCAGTGGGAACACTCTGGGAACCCGGCTTGAGTTTGAATTTTGGCTCAGCAACTTATGAAAAATCCTGAGTCAAATAAAGTGGTCTCTTTGAGTGTGCTTCCTCTTCTTAAAAATGCTTACAAAAATCTTTCTTGGCAGTAGAATTAGAATTAAAATATGCAAAATGCTAAACACATTTTAAGGACAATTGTAGGAACACAATTTTACAAACTTTGCCCAGATATCTTAAATATATATAAATTGGTTATTTACTCACATGCTTATACCGCCTTCCAGATTATTAATACAATGACTCAATTTGTTAGAATAAATTACTATTGGAGCATGTTCTTAAATAACACTTCCTAATAAGAAAAAGACCCCACACGTCTTTTATGCCTGCAATTGTGGATCCTTGGGAGATGTTTCTTCTTTGTGTAATTAATTCCAGAAGAATACCAATAAAGTAAAGTTCCAAGAAAGGGGGGAGAAAAACCCTCCAAAGCAAAAAAAAAAAAAAAAAAAAAGATGGAAATTCCTTGATATTTGCACACTTGAATTAGAAATTGTTACTGAAAGCATCCAATAAAAATTGCCCAAGTGACAAGCAAATAAAATGAATGGCTGTCAAAAGTCAAAATCTACTTCTATGAATATTGGGCAATTCAGAGAGCCGCGTTTGGCTAGCAATTCTCTGGGAATGTAAACAGTAAATGTAGAAATCCTTGGCAGTATGTGGACCTCATTCAAGTCAAATCACCCCACAATCTGTAAGTAAGCTGGTGCAGGTGCCGGGCGGCGAGTCCGGGACTGCATAACACCCTCGGGAGCGAATCACGCGGGTTCTGCAACACCCTGTGGGGCGGTTTGAATAAAGGACCGATACTTTGCAATGAGCTTTTCACAATTTAGAAAGGAAGTGGTTCGTGGGTATAAAAGGAGGAAACTAAAATATTCTCTTATGATATTTTTGTTTCTAACTTTCAAATTAAAAAGGAAAGCAAAATGTCTGAGCAAGCATCTGGTAAATATGAAAAGTTATTACTTAGAAAAATGTTTCATCAGATTATCACAAATTCCTAAATCCTACCCAGAAAAAGATGTATTCTTTATTTTGTTTGATTTTCTTTTAAAAAAAGATTTTATTTGTTTATTTGAGAGAGTGCATGAGGGAAGGAGGGAGGAGGGAGGAGCAGAGGGAGGGGGGTTAGGAGAGGGGGAGAAGCAGACTCCCAGCTGAGCGGGGAGCCCGATGTCAGGCTCCATCCCAGGACCCAGAGATCATGCCCTGAGCCAAAGGTAGATGCCTGACCGACTGAGCCACCCAGGGGCCTCTGTCCTCTTTATTTTAAAGGTTGACTTGCTTTGACTTACTTCTAGGTGTTGGTGCTGAACTCTGTCACAGTATCCCCAACGGTGTATTTTTTTTTTTTTTTTAAGGATGTTGCTATGTTGGATGACATTCTGCCTAAACCATTTGCTCAGGATGCTGTCCCCGACATTTCCTTCATTGTTGTTGGGCATACTCTGTAAGAGTTTCATAGTTTGATGTTTTCTTTTGAATGATAACCAAGTGTACTCTAAAACTAAAATAGTTTAGAAAGAGAAAAATGGTAGAAGAATTGAATTATCACATACCACATGATAGGCGTCATAAGCCAAATTTTAAAAAAGAGTCTGTGTTGTGGCTATTGGCACACCTGACATATTATAAGTTTGCAATAGTACTTTCAGCAAAATAACACTGTGCTTTCATGCTGCTGATTGGAATTTTAAATTTTTTATTATGTTTGATTTATCACGAGACCACGAGCATTCAGAAGTTATACCTAGTTTGATGCTCGCATATTTTTAAGTAACATTATTAATCAAAATTGTAAGTCAACCATTGATGATATAGTTTTCCCCTTAAAAGAAGTCTCTTCATTAGTACTTCTAAGGAGTACTTCACTGGTACTTCTCAAAGTACTAATCCAAATTCCTCTTCAACAAGCTGATGTATTTTTGTTGACATGTACAATGACAAAGTCAGTCAAGAAAACATGGCTGCCTAGGTTCTAACTATAAGAAGGGGATATTTATTGGATGATTTGGTCACTTGACACTTTGGCTTTATTAAGGGATACATGTGATGTGACTTTCACTCCATGGAGGTCCCAGGAGACAAAAGTCAAAGTAAGGTTTTGTCAGCTGGTTATAATTGTCCTCTGGTTCTAGTCCCTGCTTCCTGCAGGTAGCATCTCTATCCATATGCATCTAGGTAACTCACATCTCTGTTGGCTGTGTGGTTTCTGAGATTTTTTTTAGTATGAGGCCATTTTTCAAGGGAAAAATATCAGATTTCTTCCTTGAAAGATAATTGTACTTTTAATTGAGAAGATGCATCATCATATAGATACCATAGATTCAGTAATGCTATTAAATGAATTTCAGAATTTTGATAATTACAATAGCACCTATATGTTTTTTTAAAAATAGCCCTTATATGTATGAATGTTGCTGATTCAGTCTTCTGAGAAGCGTTGGTGAGCATATGGATGCAAAGAGACCACCTAAAGTAATTCATGGTCTACCAAGGGCCCAAGGCTCACCAGAGCAGACAATCACAGGGCTTCTCAGCATTGTTAACAGAAGGGCAGCCCCAACAGAGACATAGTGGAATAACGGACAGTTGAAATGCCTTATTTTAAGTCACCTGAATTGTGCCTATATATATGTGTGTGTGTGTGTTTGTGTGTGTGTGTGTAGACATGTGTGTATGTACATACATATATCGGATGTACACGGATGTTAAACCAACACATGTAAATATATAAATGTAATAAATAAATATATACATTTTAAATTCTACCATCATTCAGTTGCAGACCTGGGACACAAGACATTTTTGGGGGCAGATTTCCTTATTTATGAAGCAGATACTAAAAGACAGGACTTCAGGAAGCAGAAAACAAATTATTCACTTAAAAAAAAAACAAACCCGGGCGCCTAGGTGGCTCAGATGGTTAAGCGTCTGCCTTCGGCTCAGGTCATGATCCCAGGGTCCTGGGATCGAGTCCCGCATCGGGCTCCCTGCTCCTTGGGAGCCTCCTTCTCCCTCTGCTTCTCTCTCTCTCTCTCTCTCTCTCTCCCTCTGTCTCTCATGAATGAATAAATAAAATCTTTAAAAAAAAAAAAAACCCTCTTCCCCTCCCCAGGGTTACTACCCTGCAATGTACAACAAACAGCTCAGAGGGGTGACATGATTTCCTCTATAAAACTTTCGTGTGCTAGACCGGGCAGCCAACTTTAGTAAGTGGCTGAATTCCAGAGCGTTGACTGTTGTCAACCGAAAGAGTGAAAATGTTATCACCTGGTAAAGCCCGATGACTGATGTGCATTCAAAGCAAATCCCAACAGTCACACCCACTTCTCAAGCATCAGGGAAACCGGAGGAGACTGTCAGTGGATACTTTCTCTCCTTTTGCCGGGAA
The DNA here is from genome assembly GCF_037043125.1 of Eumetopias jubatus. Taxonomy (NCBI): domain Eukaryota; kingdom Metazoa; phylum Chordata; class Mammalia; order Carnivora; family Otariidae; genus Eumetopias; species Eumetopias jubatus. The sequence continues at coordinate 179,149,100 of NW_028274809.1, read as the reverse complement.
GTACTGAGAAGGAAGGAAGAATTGCATTAAAATGTAATGTTTGTCAATGGCTGTGATTAAAAAAAAAAAGGGAGAAGAAGGAAGCAAGGGGGGACCTCCCGGCCGGTGCTAGCTAAGGTATGCAGCCATCTGAATACATTGGCGCGGTGAGGGGCTGATTAGTTTGGAAGGCTGCCTACAGGTTAGCAGGCCTCATTTCAAATCTCTGACAGCAATATATGTCGTTTCATGCTTCATCCTCATTCCTCATGTTCAACACAAACCGGGGTCACTCTATATATGGAAATCACTGTCTTCAGGGCAAAAAAATTAAAAAAGGTGAGATTGCCGCTTTAACCTCACTGGCCTCAGAAAATATGTTTTAGTCTGATACATTATACTAGTAGGAATTATTTATCAAGAAGATACAAGCTTGATATTTCAGAAATAATGAGATGTTCTGGTTGTGCAGCTGAAATTTTATGGTCCACAGAGCATCAGCTATGAATCCAGGGGAATGAAGTAAACTTGCAATGAATGATATACACCAGGCAGCCCAAGAAAAATGGCTGAGGACAGGGTAATATGAAAGTTATAACACAGTACCGAGCTTTCTATAGCTAAAGCTCCTTTGTTGCTAAGAGAGGAAATATATTTTAAGGAAAGATACAGAAAAGGTCCACACATAAAAATCTTTCAGACTTTTCCTTCCTGCTATTTTATTTGGCAAACGTCCTACAGGACGAGGAAACGGCAATAAACATTACAGTCTATGGTTTACATGAAATATTAAAAAACTCACTGCAAAATAATCTGAAAAGCTTCACGACCTGTCATCATTGTGTAACGTGAAAACTGTAACAAGTAGAAACCCTAGAAACAGCAATTAGAAAATGAATAAACGTAGATGATAGTGCTTTTTGGAAATGGAGATTCTGCTTATATGTTTCTGGATCAGACTGCTGTCGTGATGAAAGGCCATTTGTCATATTATATTTCCAGGACTTAAAAGGACCCCACCCCCGCTAGGAAATAACAGGAAAACACTGATGTAAAAAAGACAACAACAAGCCAGCCTTCCCCCAGCTGCCCACGTACTGTCCCTAGGGAGCCTCCCCTCCTCTGCCTCCACATTCTGCTCTTTCCTGGTTCCAGAGCCACTGCCCAAGTCTTGGACACCACTCACAGTTCAATAGCACACAAAGTCGGGACTTCCTGTCCCCCCAGGCCCAGCAATTTAAATCATTGACTGGAGACTCCAGTCCCTTTGGGATATTTAGCTAATAAGTCTAATCCTGAGGGCTCTTCGTTCCAGCACCCAGCTTTGCAATGCATGTTTCTCGGCACAGAGTCTTAGAAAATAAACATCAATAATGTAGAATCCTTTGCAAACATAATTACCCAAAGTAACGGGTTTTAAATCAGCCTCTTAGAAACCTGTGCATTTTCACTGTCAGTCAAGATCACCAAAAAGGGTTAATTAAATACTTCAGGGTGAGAGGTGCTGCGTGAGGCTGTGTACAAGGTATCAAACAAATAAAAGAATCTCTGTACATCTCATTTTGTCAGCTGTAAACTGGAGATAGCAACACTTACTTCTCAGAGGGGTTATGAGAAATTAGAGAATATATGCTGAGCACTCAGGACAGGGCCTGGCACATTATGAGTAATAGATTAGTAGAAAGCCTTGTTAAGTGGTCACTTCCCTATTGTGACAAAGATGGCTAATTGCCCCCAATGTTCTTCCTCAGTGACGGAATACCTGTTTTTTAACGGGCCACATGGAATCAGGACAATTTTTTCCAACCCCCTTTGCATCTAAGTGTGGCCATATGTTGAGCCAATGGCTTATAAGAAGTGTCTCTTACAAGAAGTGTTTTTAAAGTGTCTCTTACTCCTTTCTGCTATCTAGAATGTGGCTGTAATGCCCGGAGCTCAAGCAGCCATTTTGGATATCAGGGGAAAGCAACAGGTTGAGTAAGCCAGTAGTAAAAAGAGCCTGGGACCATGACAACTTTACAAAACTGCTTTACTAGCTCTGGATTTCCTATCTCTGGGGTTCTCTCATACTGGAGAAATAAAGTTCTATTTTGGGGCACCTGAGTGACTCAGTGGTTAAGCATCTGCCTTTGGCTCAGGTCATGATCCTGGGGTCCTGGGATCGAGCTCCGCCTCAGGCTCCCTGCTTAGAGGGAAGCCTGCTTCTCCCTCTTCCTCTCCCCCTGCTTGTGTTCCCTCTCTCACTGTCTCTCTCTCTCTCTCTCTCTCAAATAAATAAATAAAATCTTTAAAAAGAATAAAATAAAAAAGCAATCATATTTTGCTTCCTGTGATAGACACTATAGGCTGCTTATTCAGTATCTACTGGATATCTATCTTTGCTTCCTTGTTAGTTCCAGTTTTGTTTGGGATAACAACATGCACAATTATGGGTAGCATTCTGTTTCCTAGGTCCCAGGAAGATAAGAGTGGCCATGTGACACCGTTTTGTCCAATGAGAAGTGAGTGCCCATCTGATGGGGAAAGAGTGAGAAGTCTAGATTTTTCCTGCCTCAGATGTTAATGTGGTGTCTGGAACTGCAGGAGCCTTTGCCTGAGGTGACAAGCACGAGGACAAATGCCACCATCCCAGAGAGGGTGAAATAAAAAGGCACAGAGTCTGGTTTCCTCACAACATCATTTAGAAGATGAGCAAACACCCTAAATTATCTACCCCCAAACTTCTTTTCATGGACAAAAATAGCCTTTTACTTAAGCTACTGTTAACTGGATTTATGTTACTTAGAGTTGGACATTTCTAACTGATATACTCTGAAGCAAATGAAACAAATATGAAAAGGACCCCAAATTCCTTTGTTAAATCACTTCACACCCAATATATGGATCAATGAAAAAATTTTTTTAAAGATTTTATTTATTGGGGCCCCTGGGTGGCTCACTCGTTAAGCGTCTGCCTTCAGCTCAGGTCATGATCCCAGGGTCCTGGGATGGAGCCCTGCATCAGGCTCCCTGCTCCACAGGAAGCCTGCTTCTCCCTCTCCCACTCCCCCTGCTTGTGTTCCCTCTCTTGCTGTCTCGCTCTCTCTGTCAAATAAATAAAATCTTAAAAAAAGATTTTATTTATTTCTTTGATAGAGAGAGAGTGAGAGGGAGAGAGAATCTGAGGCAGACTCCGCACTGAGCACAGAGCCCGATGCTGGGCTCCATCCCACAACTGCAAGATCATGACCTGAGCCAAAACCAAGAGTCGGAGACCCAGCCTCCTGAGCCACCCAGGTGACCCGCATCAATGACATTTTTAATGATTTCAGTAGAAGATTTTGAACTTAGCACACGTATTTCTCTTCCACTCCCAGATTCCAATAAAATGAAAGTAAAGAAATTTTTTCAAAGTGTAATCCCAAGCAATGAAAAGAAACTGAAGGGGTTCCTAAGTGATTGAAGGATTGAACATATTTCTGGATGAAAGAGATGAGTGGAAAATATTGACAGAGACATAGCATGGAGAATCTGCTATCTGGAATATACGTGGAGGGCACGACAGCAAGGAGAGAAGGAACCAATCTGGTAGAATCTTGGGGAGACATCATACTTGAATGAGGCAATTCCACGAGGGCCATTGTGAGAGGGGTGACTTACAAAGAGTTAATTATTGGTATATAGTCACTTTACTCAGGAAGTCTCCCAGCTGACCAACACTGCCCATTCCACACCGCGTTCCCGCAAACCTTCCTGTGGCCTCATTTTAAAACATGAAGTCAGTCAAGAATCACTAGATATTTGAAAGAAGTGTAAGAAGCAAAATAACAACAGAAAAACTGATCAGAAGAAAACAGAAGAGAATACATTCAGAAAATAAACAATATGTCATAAAAAGAAATGGAGAGCTCTTGAAAATTAAACTCTTGGTTGTTGAAATAAAAATACCGACTGGCTGTTTGAAGGACATTGGAAGAATGAAAAATTGGAGAAAAAGGGTAAAACACAAATTCTGAAACAAGAAATATGAGAGAAAGAATAAGGACATAGAGTACTAATTCAGATGAGACACCATACAGTTAACAAGAGTTCCAAAAAAAGGAAGTACAGGTAAATTGGAGATGAGGAAATTAGCAAAACAATAATAACAACAGAACATAGAAATTTTCCTGGAGCTAATAGGGGTGCAAATCTTCAAATCGAAGGGGACTACTGTGTACTAAATAGGTTGCTTAAAAGAATTCCCACACTCAGACAATCATTATAGAATTGCAGGATGGCAAGAATAATAGCATATACTTAAAAGTTCTACTGAGAAACAAAATAAGCCACTTACAAAAAACCAACAATTAAACTATCATCAGACTTATCAGCAATCTGGATGCTAAGAGGCAATGGGTAGTGCCTTCAAAGAAAGAATGCATTTTAATGGATTTCTGTATCCAGCCAGAGTATTCATCAAGGAGGAGAGCAGAATAAATGTACTTTAAGACCCATGAAAACTCGTGTAGTTTATTTTTCCATACACTTTTCTTTGAGAAATTATTTGAGGATATACTCCAGTAAAATGAGAGAGTAAACCCAAAAGAGGGAAGACAGGAGGTGCAGGGAACTGTAGAATAATCCAGAGAAGCAAAGAAGGGAAGGGATTATTTTCTAGGAAGGCCTAGAAAATAATCAATCAATCCAGACTCATGCAGGTGAACGAAGGGCTCGCTAAAGAAGATCTAAGGAATGAAGGGATTCCATCAAACAGCAGAAAAATTGAGATGTTGGAAGAACTTGAGGATTTACTAAAGGTACAGAATTCAAGAGATAAAATGACACTAAAACCTTCATAAGAGAAAAAAAAAAAGCCATATAAGAAAGTGATGGCCCAGATTTGAAGTAATTGGTTCTGGTTAGCAGAGAAAATCAGTAGATTTTGTTAAAAAAAAAAATGAATGAAATTGATTTCAAGTAATAGATAGAATGAGTAAGAAGCTTGAAAGATATTAAGGATACTGTATGAATGCATGTGATTCTTCTCTCAACTGGAAGAGTCAAGTCAGAATCTCATGGAAAATCGAAAAGCTGTGTGAAGACTGATGTGGCTCCAAAGCAAACAAAACGGTAGCAAACTTTTCAATAAGTGGTAGAATTTAATAAAGATGAGTCCATTTTGGGGCACCTGGGTGGCTCAGTCGTTAAGCGCTGCCTTCAGCTTAGGTCATGATCGCAGGGTCTTGGGATGGAGCCCTGCATGGGGCTCCCTGCTCCGTGGGAAGCCTGCTTCTCCCTCTCCCTCTCCCCCTGCTTGTGTTCCCTCTCTCGCTGTGTCTCTCTCTATCAAGTAAACAAATAAAATCTTTAAAAAAAAAAAAGGATGAGTCCATTTTAACAATGGAATTGGGGTAATCATTTCAGAACTCTAGAGAAAGAAATACAATCATATCACAACACTTGAATCTGCAGTGAACAATATTTACATTTTTTTTGTTTTTTGCAATTTTTATTTTGAAAAACACAGTGTGGCCAGCAGAAATTGGGGGGGGCGGTAAATGTTGGGGAGAAGAGCTGGAGAGAAGGTTAGAGGAGCTAACATTCTCACCTTACAAACTTGGGTGTTAAGATGTACTGTCTCCAGTTGGAAGAATGAGAAATATAAGTTGAAGCATATTTGTTAATTTATAAAGATAAACAGAAGTAAAACATGGGGATAGTAAAACATGGAGATGAGGGGTCTAAGTGAAGCCAAATCTGCTTGAGAGGGAAATAAATGAGGGTGAAGTATAGCACTTACAGGTATGGAGGTAACCACCAGAAGGACAGAAAGTAGGGATTGTGTGACCCCCTGTCATCACTCTGGGAGGTAGCTGGGGATGGGGAGGTTTGGACAGGAGCTATTTTTCCACTATAAGCTCTTTCTACTATTAGGTTTTTTTTTTTTTTTTAGTCATATGCATATATTACTTTTATTTTAATTAAAATTCTTTCCACATAGAAATTTGCCACAGGAATTGAAACAGATTATCATATCAATTTAAATGAACTTAAAGCAATAGATTATTTGTTATAAAAAATATTTTCATTGAGGGTGTTTCCCCAAGGGAAATAAATGTTATATCAAAGAAATCAACTTCTTCATAAAGAATATTTTTCAATAGTAGCACTACCCAACTTTTAATGACTTTATTTTAAAAAGGAGATTTCTCATTGTTAGTTGAATTCAAGGCACCTGGAGTACAATCTGGAGATTTTCCAAGGGGAAACCATTTTTCTAGATGTTTGGATCTTGTGTACATGGTGTTTCAGAAGCAAATCTGTTGACCAAATGAATTGGTCTCCCCCAAATCTAAGTATACCTTTAGGTAACACAAAACTAAATTAAATTTAAACAGTTCTTGTTTTAAGGCAATCAACCTTGAGTGTGAGTTTAAAATTTGCAAATATTCTTTGCTTTAGAAGAGTGTGGAAAGAAACATAATTTTCCCCAGAATTCTCTTCCTAGCAGCTCTTTAGCCTTCACTTCCTGGCAAGCAGCTACTCGTATTTCAGGATTCAGCTCACTTAACTTTCTCAGTGTCACCATCCCTTCATGTGCTCATTATACCCTATTCTTACATCTGTCACCATGTTGTTCATACATTTATCCCACCCAAAAGTAGACAGTAAACACTTGGGAGGGTCTTTATTTCCAGATCCCCTCGTGTTATTTTTGTGCCTCCTTTGTATATACTTCGGTATCACTTGGTGACAGTAGCCCAGTTAATAGTTTATGGATGGATAGATCAATCCCCTGTTCTGTCTGGAGCTGTTTTTTTATTTGTTTTGCATATCTTAAATACTCAATGCATTGGTTCTTTAAAAAAATGCATTAGGAGAAAAAGGTATAGCTGAAAAGGTGGGGGTGGGGAGAAAAGAGAAGTGTTAGGTTGTCAGCTAGTGGAGTTGCCTAGGCCACATTTTCACATTACCTTTCCATTCCCTACTGCCCCCCCCCATTGTTTTCTCTTCTCCCTTCTTCCTTACTTCCCATCTCATTCCAAAAGTGGATTTGAAGTGATGCACAATAAACCATATATGATTTAAAACAGAAAGTGCATGAGTAAGACAATCATACCCCAACCAGGAAATGTCTCCATTTATTCTAGAAATATTTATTGATCACTTACATTCTAGGCAATGTGCTTGGCATCAGGGACACAAAGGTGGTATGACCCTGATCACATGGACATTACATCCTAGTGGAATACAATTGTTTCACTAACTGAATGGTAAATTTGGTTGGTTTGGAAATTTCAAAATACAAGGGAAAAGGACAACATTTTAGCACAAGTTCTTTCCATTTAGCGGGATAAAATGTTTGGGGCAAGATTCTATTTCCCGTAGCCGTGTACATCAAGAAGACTAAGTAAGGGGCACCTGGGTAGCTCAGTCGGTTGAGTGTCCAACTCCTGATTTTGACTCAGGTCATGATCTCAGGGATGTGATACTGAGCCCCTCATGGGGCTCTGTGCTCAGCAGGGAGTCTGCTTGATATTCTTTCTCTTCCTCTCTGTCTGCCCCTTCCCCCTTCACGTGCACATGCGTCTCTCTCTAAAATAAATAAATAAATCTTTAAGAAAAGATTAAGTGAGAGAATGCATATGACATGAAAGCAAGGGTGAATATTAGTTATTACACAAAGGATGTTAAATAATGCTTCAACAATGGCTTTGCTGACTATATTGAAGTATAGTTCATAAAGACCCAATGGCTGAGTACAATGAAAGCCTCTGAGAGCTTAGCGGTAGCCCTTGAGAAGTGGGAGACCCCACTTGACTGGAGTTATGTTTCTACCATTCGCAGGGATTGGGGACTTAAAATAGGAATTAAGCTTATAGAGGAAATAAAATTCAACGTGCTGCATTCCTAAGTTTATGGACTGAGTCATCCTGATACATGTCGGGGCTCGTCTGGGATTGCTCAGGATCCTTGTACAGGATGTATCTATCTGCACCGAGGATTGATTACAAACGCTGGAATTAGAGCCAAGTCATTTGAGCAATGGCACCGTAGTGAAGAAGTATCGGAACTGTTCTGAGATGGAGTTTGCAAGAACACTAAGGAGGCTACAAACTCCCTGGTCAAACACAGTTTGGCCAGTAGATGAGAAAAAGAGAATGTAAGTGTTAAGCCTTGCTAGAGTTTGGTGATAGCACTAAGTGCTTTGATGTCAAGGAGTACGCCCAGAAAGTGAGCATCACCAATGTAATAGCATCTGACTCTGGTTTTGTTTGAGTGCTGGAAACTTTTAAACCTCACTCCTTCTTCTTTTCCTCTCTCCCACATCTGGAAAAGCTGATATGACAGTATGGGTGCACTCCCCTTTGGTGCTGGTAAGAAGTTCAGATTACATGTGGAACCCTTGCCCCATCCCCAAACTACCATAAAAACCCCAAGTCAGTCTCATTTTCTTACTCTCTTAAGAGCTCCCAAACCATTGTGGGGGCCAGAAAAAAGAAACAAACAACAATAAGAAAATAAAACTCAATCCAATGAGCAAATGAGTAGCAGAAAAAGGGGAAAAAATAGCAATAAAACATGCTTAGAGGAGGAGCATGTGACTCCTGACCTCAAGGATGAGTTAGAGCCCCATGTTGGGTGTAGAGATTACTTAAATTAAAACAACAACAATATACTTAGTAGAATACATAAAATAAGATGGCACAAGTAAGCCCAAATGTATCAGAAATCACAGTAAATATGGGGGAATTAAATTTCTGTTACTGGAAAGGGAATTTCAGACTAAAAAAACCATAATCTTGTTCTATATTATTTATAAAAAGTACATCTTTCAAACAATAGAGTAGTTGAAAATAAATTTTGTGGACAAATACATAACAGACAAATTGGAAGAAAAATAAGATGGTGTAACAATATATCAGATCAAATTGAAGTCAACTTGGACCATTAAATGGAACAAAGAAGGATGTTTCATAAGGGGTATAAGTACAATCAGCCGAAAGACGGAATAACCTTAACTCTTTTTTCTATCAAATGATATAACTTCCCAACATGTAAGTCAAAAACTGGTAGAAATACAAGGAGAAACATGACAAATTCATATTCATTGTGGGATTTTTTTGAGAAAGTCCATTCACGACTTGAATGTGAGACTGATACCTGGTCTTATACAGGATTTGGGGGAAGAATGGAGATGTTCAGCGATTGGTGGATTTTTCCCAAAATGGGGGTGTTTAGGAATTGTTTGACTTTTAGCTGAGGGAGTATGGATGCTCCAGTGAGACTGTTGCTGATGGACTGAAAAAAACAATGTGTCCATTAGAGTGAAGCTGTTGTTGATAGACTGATTTTCAGAAGCCTCTTTACTGATGCAAAATTGTGATCGATCAATTAGAATATATATAAACCCAATTCTGGTGGTTTTTTTTTTGCTATCAATCCAAGAAAGACATTATTAGGGTTATTGGAGGTGACATTGTGAAAATGGAAGGGCATAGCAACAGAGAGAAGACTGCTGGGGCAGAATCAACGGGGTGTGATTAGATGTGGAAGGAGGAGTCAAAGAGGACTCTGTGTACCAGTGGCTGGACGAGAGGCATGGGAAGTCAGAAGGATGGGATGATTTGGAGAAGAAGGCAGATTCTTCTTCATGAAAAGTTTGGGAGACATGCCGTGGGCCATGCCACCATCAGGCCTAGAGATTGGGAGTGAGATCTTGCCAGTGTGTGCATGTGGGTTTGTGTGTGTGTGTGTATGTGTGTGTGTGTGTAGGAGTTGTCCGTGCTAAATTAATAGTTGAATAACAGGAGTAAATGTGTGAGTAAAGAGCTTCAGATAGAATTTGGGGGACCCAGATTTAGGGGTTGAGGAAAGAAAGTAGAGTCATATAAATCTATGGGAAGAACTTTAGAAACTTAAGAGGAGACCCAGGAAAGTGTACTATAGGTAAAACCTAAAAAGAAGGTAGGAAAGAGTAAGAGGTCAGTGATGTCAGAGGCTGCACTGGGGTAGAGTAACATGAGGATAGATAACATGAGGACTTAGTCATCTGAATAGGAGGTGATCTTCAGGAGATTGTCTAGGGGGATAAAACCCAGTTACAAGGTTGAAGAGAAATAAGGAGCAATGAAATGCAAGTGTAAGATACCTTTTAAAGATATTTAACGGTGGAAGTAGAACTGAAATAGGATGGAAGTGCCAGGAAAAAGATTTTTGGAATAGAGTAGCAGAGCCAGGGAAAAGGGGGAGATTGGGGATGCTAGAAAAAGAGAATGCAAAATTGATAAAGAAAATTTCTGGAGGTGGCAGGAGGAGCGTCGTGTTCTAAGGGAGGAGGGGCGCTTCCCCAGAGAGGAGAGCAAATGAAGCATTTCTGACGATGTAGAAAGAAAGGCAGAGGTAGAGATGAGGGAAGTTAAGGAACTTGGAATTGAGTGGTCTTTTTTTTTTTTTTAAAGACTTTCTTTATTTGAGAGAGAGAGACTGTGAGCACAAGCAGGGGGAGGGGCAGAGGGAGAAGCAGGAGCCCTGCTGAGCAGGGAGCCGGAGGTGGGTTTCGATCCTAGGAATCTGGGATCAGGACCTGAGCCGAAGGCAGATGCTTAACCGACCGAGCCACCCAGGCGCCCCCTTGAGTGGTCTTGATTTCCTCTGTAAGAGGTGAATTTATGCAGAAAGAGTCATGAGGTGAATTGTAAGTTCAGAGAGAAATGGCTTGGATAGGAATGCAGTTAGAAGCTAATTAAAAGGAGAGCTCAAAGGGGCTATCACCTACCAAGCCCAGGTGAGGTATATACATACAATAGAGTAATACTCACCCTCGAAAAAGAAGGCAATCTTGCCATTCCTGACAATGTCGATGGACCTGGAGGACATTAATGCTGAGTGAGAATCTAAATAGTCAAGCTCATAGAAGCAGAGAGCAGAATAATGGTTGCCAGGGGCTGTGGGGAGGAGGAGAGGGGGAACGCTGGTCAAGGGGTATGGAGTTTCAGTTACACAGAGGAATAAATTCTGGAAATCTGATGGATAGCATGGTGATGATTGGTAATAATATCATACTGTCTACCTGAAATTTGCTCAGAGGGTAAATCCTAAGTGTGCTCACCTCCTAAAAAGACAGATGGCAACTGTGTGAGGTGATGACTATGGTAATTAGCTTAACTGTAATGATTATTTCACCATGTATGCATATATCAAACCATCAAGTTGTGCACCTTAAATATACACACAAAAAACAAGAGTAGACGTATTAATAGCAGTATTAGTGGTAGATGACATCACATTGATTGTATCGTCTTATCTAGAAACCTCAGCAGCCTGGATGAGAACAGGCTGGAAATAAGGGTGAGCCTGGCCAGCAGAAGGTCAAAGGTAAAGGAGTTTTCAGGGGGTGAAAAGAAGTCTATTTCAGAGACTGATCAAAAAGTCAAACAGAGTAGGCATTGGGGGTGAAGCCAAGGAAGGCAGATATTCTGGCAGAAGAGAGAGGGCCTGAGGCCTTTGGGAATATTGGGATAGAGGAAGGAAGTGAAAAGAGAAGAAAACCCAACGCGTCTAAAGAGAAGGGAGCAGAGAGAACCAAGACTCCACCTCGGGTGTAATGGCTAAAAGCCACACATCACTGCTGGCCATCCTTACAAAGGTCCCCTCTTTGGGTGTGGCTTCCCCCGCCCAAATTTACACCAAAGCCCCCTCCCTCTGCCTCCCATTGTGAGTAGAAACAGCAAAGCTGGCCTGGGTTGCATTTATAAAATGCTGATTATCTATAACTGGCTTTTAAATTTTCAGATTTGTCCTTCACTCCACAGCTTTTGATCCTGCACCCAGCAGCATTTTACGAGGGTCTGGGGGTGGGGGGGAGGGTGGGGGGAGGAAGGAAAATGTCCTCAGAAAACAAAAACAGTATTTTCAGAATTGCACTCCGCTGCTTTCAGACTATTTCCATCAACCCTCTTATTCATTTTGATTTATTTCTATCCATAAGCAGACTAACGCTTCTCTATGCTTTTATTGTTCTTCAAGAATAGGCCTTCTATTGGAGAAAAATAATGTCTCTACGACCACCACTTTGCTCAATGCAGATCTTCATTAATCTGCAGCCGCAGAACAGGCTTTTAGCAGGAGCACTTGGATGGGAATTGAATTTGATATTGCATTATGGTTGTAGGGCGTCTCACAATAGACTGTGTTCTTTTCTGTGTCTGAGCACAATCATAGAGACCCAATTAAATAATTTGGTGCAATAATGGAGAACAAAGGAATATGAGAGCTTAAAGTGAGGACTTCAGCATCTGTATTCTCCCCTTTCTGTATCATGTTCATTAATTTGCCTCAAAACCAAAAGAAAGAGCACAATATGGAACGGCGTATCGACAACATGTAGACTCTTTAAATGCAGATGCCAAACCAAATGGACTCTGAAGAAAAGGGCAGCGTCCCGCAGGGGCTCTGCCAGGACGGTTGCAAGTGAGCTCACCAACCTGGGGGCTTAAAACCACACCAATGATGCTTTCACAGCTCCGGAGGCCAGAAGTCCCAAAGCACCGTGCCGCCAGGGCCACGCTCCCTCTGAGGGTCGGGGAAGAATTCCTCCTCGCTTCTTCTGGCTTCTGGTGGGGCCGGTGGTCCTTGGCATTCCTTGGCTGGCCTTCGCAGCCCTCAGGCCCTGCCTCCATGGTCACATGGCCTTGTCCCCGTGTGTCCCCGCCTCCATATGGTGTTTTCCTCTTCTTGGTGGGGGGCGCCAGTCATATTGGATTAGGGCCCACCCACTAATAACCTCATCTTAATTTGATTACTTCGGCAAAGACCCTATTTCCCAATGAGGTCGCATTCCCAGGTACCTGGGGTTGAGACTTCACATATCTTTTGGTGGGGACACAATGGATCCCATAACAGGCGTTCTCTAAATTTCCAGGTAAAAAGTGAAGTTGTTACTCATGCTGATGCTGCATGATTCCCGTCTCGGTCCAGGTGACGGTCTTTGACGTCTGTGCTCTTGAGAAGACAGACCTTTGGAGCAGCATGAGAGGATCTTCCAGGAAATACCGTGACTCTAACATATACCCAGGGATGGGAACATGAACTCAGCTAGTGGCCCAAGAGGACAATGGCTCGGTCAGACCCAGAGTTGGTAGAGCTTCAATCAAGTACTTTAGACAAAAGTGCCCTGGGAACTTGAGCTCTCAAAAGTGACTTTTTCTAAGGCAGTCTTGGGCCTGTAAAAAGGAGCATTGCCCCTGCAGAGGGTGCTTCTGTGCCACGGAGAGCTGGGTGGGCGAGTTTCATCTTGATGCCTTTAGTAGCTCTGCTCCTGGTCGGGGGTACAACTTACCTTTTGGAGACTGTCCTGGGTTTCTGCTGAATCGGTTAAAATCTACACCTGGAAAAGGATGGCACTAAATGGAGGTGGGCATGGAGTTTGTTGTGCGAGGTACGTCTATCATCCTGCCCTAAGCAGTACGTTGGACTAACTTCCCAGACCGAAGTAAATGACACCTCTTTGTACAGGCTGCTCCAGGAGTGTCTGTATCTAAAACTTCGTTAAATTAATGGCCGTTGTATATGTTGTCAGCAAAGGAGAAATGATCATTAAACTGGAGGTAAGTAACATATTCATTAGATAGCCTGGCAGTAAAGGGAGCCAGATGGGATGCATCTGGCAAAGCAGATAAGAGTTTAGAGCTCATGGGGTCTTGGGGACATGCAGGTTCACTTTTTAGGGTGATCCAGTTCTTGCTATCTTAGAAAAGGGCAGCAGGGTAGGGGTGGCACTGGTTTGGGATGGAGTCTTACGCCTGTGACCCAGGCACGAGAAATAGCACAAGGGCCTCGGAAGAAGGAAGTGGGGAAGGTGGGTGCTGGCCTTTGCCTGGAGCCCCAGAACATTTTGGGTGGCTGGCCCTGCCGGGATTTGGGATTTGGTTCTAGTCCACTTTGAAGTTCAGCTTGCACCATGAGACAAGTGCTGGGGCCAGGGGACAAGAAAGTTGAAGAAGACTGGAGTGGGAAAACCGAAGAAGGCTCTGGAGTCAGACCCACACCTGAATTCAGGCGAATCCACATACTCGTTCTGTAACGGGTAACCTGGGCCGCCTACTTAGTCTGAGTCTTAGTTTCTTCATCTGTAAAATGGGATTCCTAGAACATTCCATGGGCTGGTATATGTACCAAGGCAGATTATAATTGCTCCATAAATACCAGTTTCCAACGTTAGCCCTCAGAGGGTCACCAGCAGCCGGGCAGCTGAAGGCCCTTCCCTGCTCATCACAGAGGAGGGCTTTACCCGGGGAATGCTTCCAAACATTTGTACATCACGGCACATGCGGAAGATAGAAATACTGGCGCAGTCCCCCGGGGTAATCAGCTGAAACCGCTCCCAGGCCACCCTCTGGGCTGAGGCCCAGGTGGCAGTGTATTTAAAAAATGCCCCGGATAGTTCTGATGTGTTGCCAGGGGTGACATTCACTGAAGGTGCGTGTCCTAAGGGGAGGTTTTGAAACTTTGGGCAAGCCGTTATTTTGTAGAAGTCAAAGCATTCAGATTCAAATAGCATATATGGAGCATCAGTCCCAGAGGTTATTTTTAAAATCGATTTAGTACTTTTTGGCCTTTTTTAATTGTGGTAAAATAGACGTAAGATCCAGCCCTTTAATAACCATTTTTAAGTGTACAATTTCGTGGCATTAAGAACATTCTCAATGCCTTGCAACCATCACCACTATCCATTTCCAGAACTTCTTTTATCATCCTACTCAGAAACTCTGTACCCATAAAACAGTAACTCCCCAAACCTCCTTCCCCCCAGCCCCTGGCGACCACCACTGTACTTACTGTCTCTATGAATTTGACCATTCTAGGTACCTCTCATAGTGGAATCATACATTTGTCCTTTTGTGTCTGGCTTCCTTCACTTAGCTTGATATCCTTAGGGTTTATTCATGTTGCAGCATGAGTAAGCATTGCATTCCTCTTTAGGGCAGGATAATATTCCACTGTATGTGTATACAACATTTAGTTCATTCATTCACTGATAGATATTTGAGTTGCTTCCACCTTTTAGTTATTGTGAATAATGTTACTATGAACATTGGTGTATCTGTATCTGTCTTGAGTTTCTGTTTTCAGTTCTTTTGGAGATATGCCTAGGAGTGGAATTGCTGGATCATATGGTAATTCTATGTTTTGTTTCCAGAGGAACAGCTGAATGGTTGTCTGCAGCACCCGAAATTTACGTTGCCAGCCATGCAGGGAGGTTTTGATTTCTCCACGTCCTTTGTTAACAGCCATCCTGATGGGACTGAAGTGGTATCTCGCTGTGGTTTTGATTTGTATCTATTTAGTTTTATTGCTCACAGTAACCCCGTGAAGTGAGCATTATTAGCCCCTGACTTTAGAGATAAGGAAAGCGAGTCCACAAACTTGTCCAAGGTGACTTGGTCAGTGGCAGGCTATGTAACAGTGTCGTCTACAGCGGAAGTGCCCATTTAAAGAAATTCTGTGGATAACCTTCCTATAGAGAAAAACCTTCTGTTAAGTAGACCTTTTCATTTTTTTCTAGGTCCAGATGGTCCTAATTTGCTTAAATTGAGGTCACCTTGCCTAATACCACCAGTGGGCTTTGAATTTCTGCAGCCTTTCTTAAAATAGAGTAGTGCTGCGCTCCCCTCAGAGAATCCTTCTATTTTTTCCCCCACATGTCACCAGGAGTTTTGTTAGTATTACCGAGGGCTGCCGTGACAGCCCTCAAGAACAAGGACTTACACCACTGTCACGGCTGGGCTCCCTGCTAACAGGCGCCCCATCGTGACAACACTCCAGTCGTCAACTCACCTCCCACTGCAGGGGCAGGAGGGGGAGCTTGGAGGCAGGGAGGCCAGGAGTCATGATTGCTCCTCTGAGTCCCCAAAGAGAGAAGCTGTAGGGCACGTTGCTTTCTTACCATCTGCAATGAATGCATCATGGAGAAATTCTTTGTTGTTAAAAACATCAGATAATAAAATACTTAACATGCTTTGCATGTTCACGTTTTGGAAAAAATACAAACCTGATGAAAGCCACTTTGAAATCCATCAGTGGAAGGCCATTTTAGATTGCAAGGTGACTGCTGTGGATAGCCCTGCCTTGGTGGTAGACAAGTTCCTCCTGTTCCCCCATGTCACGCTGGTTTGAGTGGAGAGAGAGAACCCCGCCACCCCCCACCCCCCACCCCCACACAACCGGCTGTATTCTGCTCTGTTGGAAGGGGTGAACCGTGCTGCCTGATATGGAGCGAAGTCAGAGAGCTTCATGAATATAGGATGTTACTCACCCTCGATCCTGAGATTCCCAGGGGAGCCAGTAAAATCATGTTAAAAACTTTAACGGTAGGAAGATAGGCAGAAGTTGGTGGGATAGCGGAAGATGGCAGCAGAACTAGAGTAGCTTAGAACCTTCTGTCTTCCCTGTGAGGCCATGCTCTCTGTTCTCATCTTGCTTTAAGAGCTAGGTCAGAAAGAATAACGAGTCACTTCCCACTTGAGAAGACTGCCTAGGCACTGCTAAGTATGCACAGTACTTTAGAGTCACAGCCTTTGAACTTGAAGGAGGAATGATCCTCTTAAATCTTAAATTCTCAAAATCTCTTGTGATAATTTTTCAAGAAGCGTGGCTTCAATACCTTACATTTCAAATGAATCATAATATCCGAACCCTTCCCAGTGCTCACCGCCCAACAGAGTTTACCCAAGTGGGTATTAAGGTGCTCAAAGCCCAACCAGCAGCTTGCTCAAGACAGCGGGGTGAGTCTATGGTGCCGGTAGATGGGAGGACACCACGGGGCGCCGCTAGCTGAGTTCCTTTTTCTGACCCCAGCAGATTTCTGTCTCGTGAGGCCACAGATTGGTAACTGTACTTGCAACCCGCTAGCTAGGGGATGGAACCAGCCATTGTTACTTTGCTAGCCCATTTGGGAGGACTTGCAACTTATCTTTATTAGCACTGTCCATTCTGGTGGCTCCTCCGGCAGTCATTGAAATAAACGAGGCGTGCCGTTGTTACATTATATTTTTGATTCCTTCAAAGAGGAGGGAGACAGATGAAGGCAGAATAAACAGTTTGCTCAGGTCTTCTTAAATGCCTACCGTAAGTTGGCAGGGATGGGAGGTGGGTTGGGGCTGGGGGGGGGAGGAGGTGGGGAGGGCGACGGAGGCACAATCCACATTTCCTCATATTCTCAATTAATTCAGCCTAAAAGTATCACTCTTATTCAGCAGCAGTTAAAATAGGCTGTGATGAGAGCATGACAATTTCCAGCTAAACTAGAGGATAATTAGAAATGCCCTGTAGCAGGCAAGTCAGTGCTTCAATTTATTTGCTGTTTATTACCGAGTCCCTGCCCCTTGGGTGTAATGACTGGGAAACCACGCCGGCAGCTTCCCTGGGTTTGATTTAGTGCCGTAAATGGTGCTCAGAGAGTAGATTAAGCTGGAATGTGATCAAACCTTATTTGCAATCCGATTATACAAACTGCTCCTTGCACTGACCAGATTGAAGTAATTTCCCTATAGAAACGTTACACTCACTTTGGTGTAAAAATGATTAACATTCCCTGACTGTAGGTCAGCCTTTCACTTCTACTGTAATTCTTTATCAGGCAACATGCCCATCTTTCTCTTAGGTTTGTCGCGTTCATGTACTGTGTGGTATTTAACCAAGGCACAGCATCTCAGCCAATTAAAAAAAAAAATTATAAGTAAGCTCTCAGGCTTACAGTGACGAATGATTACAATAAACAAACACGCAGGAAGAAGCGGATTAATAGCATATTTTCTTCCGGTTTGATTGTTGAACATTATTGACATACTTAATGATCTAATGGAGAACTCTCATGGACCTCCAGAGAGATCTCCATATCCTTCTGGAAAAGGCTGCCAAGGTGCTTGGAAGCAAGTGGTCCACGAGCAGGGCTTTAACTGCAGATGGGTGTGATTTGGGGACCAGCATTAATCTCTGAGCCACCCTTCAAAAAGTATTTAAACACCAATGGCTACTACTAATCCTTCCTCTTTTAAATAATCATCCACATAGGGTGTCTGGGTCCCCAGGAGTCTCCCTCCAACCCCCCTTCGCGTATCAGGATTTCTGGATGTGAATACAGTTTTCATACAATTAGCCTCTGGTAATGAAATGCAACCAACTCCGTGCCCAACCCTGAATGCAAACCCTAGGCTCCTCACATATTTCTGTGACAATCAAAGAAAATACTTGAGTCTGAAATTCATTATCATAGCCTAACTCCCATACCCGCAATAACATGTTTTGTTGTACAACATATTCAAGCTGATTTTCTTCAGACATTTTCGGCCTTAACCCTTTAATAACTGTATGCTCTATAAATACGTTCTTGGGATTCAGCTAGATAATTGAAAAATGCCAGGACAGCAGAGGTTAATTATCTTGGGGAGTATTTCTGAGTGATTTAAAAAGATGCAGATGGCATTAAACGAAGGGGCCACATTTAGATAAATTCTTTGTAGAGCATTTTTGGGTGAAATGTAAGTGGTGTATCAATTACATCCAAAGGCTGTGCAGATTGGACGAGAGAACACTTTTTTTTTTTTTAATTTTGTCCCTGCCCCAAAAGACTGTATTTCTCAAAGTCAGAAACCTTTGGGGGTAACAAAATCATTGTAATTTTAACAGTGTTGCTAATTTTCTTTGCAATTTACAATCCACAGACCGTGTGGGAAATAACGTCAGACAACCGGACCCAAAGCTTCAGAAGTGGGATTGTACGTTCTTTTCTTTCTAGGAATCAGGGAACATTTTAAAGGCAGAAAGTACAATACCATATGATTGAACTTGACCTTTCCCACATGGTGTGTGTATATGCATGGGTGTACATAAAAGGCAGAGTTTATATTGACCGTCAGGAGTCAGCAAATCAATAACAAGGAACGCCTTCTTGATTTCCCATCTCCTTTTATAGCAGCGATTCATTAATGAATTCGAAATTCATTAATGATTCAGAAATTAAGTCTACTAAAAGGCATTCTAAAACCTGTTCTTCATTTTATTTGTTATGAAGTCTGAGAAATCACTTGACATTAAAACCCACTTGAAGAACATAATTCACCCGCCACTAACGAAAGGAATTCTGCCTGTGGGTTTTAAACAGGACAACACGAACGGCAAGTAAACAAAGAGCCTTAACATCAAACAAACCTCTGAGCTACCATCTCCGTCTTTTTGCTCTTGGGGTCTGACACACAGAACATGCAGAAGAGACGACAGGACACACCTGAGCAGTGACTGTCATAACCCCCTGCTGCAAATACACCTGCACATCCAACCTACAGCTGCCTTAGGTGAGCAAAGCGGCCAGTTGTCTTCTGTAGTGGTCGTTGCTATAAACCCAGATTGTGATCACAGGTCGCTGCGTAAACCTAGTCCTATGGCAAGAAATGCAGTAGAGTGGGAGGTTAGAGCAGTTCTCTCTGAGATGCTGCAAGAGAAGTCGTCTTTGGGGGATAAACAGGGAAGATGAGTCTGCCTGGTGAACCAGTGTCCACTGAGTCCGTGGTGTTTGCTGGCCTCTAATTTGGTCCTGACCTGAGCTTGGAGGGATGGGGCTCGGGGAGCCATCCTGCCCGGAAACAAGGAGCCCTGGTCCCCAGGTAGTAGCCTGGGATGGAGATTAGCAGCTGAACAGAGAACCAACAAATGCGCTCAGAGAGCTAGACGACCCTCTCTTCCCCTGTTCCTGTCTCACCAGGAGCCTTCTCAGTCACTTTCTTTGAATGCTAGGTTCTCTTTTTGGGACACTCTTCATGCCTGTAACTTTTACTAATGTGAAATTTTCAGAATAATAATTTGTAAAAACTGGGGAAGAAAATCATGCATACCAAGGAGAATTCAGGGGATGTGGTTTCTAACACCTCATTTCATGGCCACTCTGAATACATATAATGTTTTCTGGACATTTATTCTTAAATTATTGCACCTTGAGGGAAAATGCAAGGTTGGGACAAAACATGAAATTTATCTCAAATGTGACAGCTCTGAAACTATCTTGTGAGTAATGCTTCGTTGGCACAAATAAAATATTTTCACATTGAACATAAAGGACAGGGTCTGTTTCTACTTCTGCCCCATGTCCCAGAGGTCTTCCTGTTTCATGTTATGCATTTTTTACAAAGCATGCTGACTGGCTAATTTTGTAGTGCCATGTATAAAATAAGTAGCATATGTATTATTTCCAACCTATAAAGTCCAGGATTCAAATATCATCAAAATCACTGATTTGGGAAACATACATATTAACAGTGTTTAGTTTCTGGTTTTTCATACTGTCCAACTGAGAAAACAGATTGGAGGGCGTGATCCATCGAAGCGACTTAGACATTGCTATTGGAAGATGGCTTCTCACAACTAAACCTTTAAAAATAATTACTGGGCTAGGGGCGCCTGGGTGGCTCAGTCGTTAAGGGTCTGCCTTCAGCTCAGGTCATGGTCCCAGAGTCCTGGGATCGAGCCCCGCATCGGGCTCCCTGCTCCGCGGGAAGCCTGCTTCTCCCTCTCCCACTCCCCCTGCTTGTGTCCCCTCTCTCGCTGTGTCTCTCTCTGTCAAATACATAAGATCTTAAAAAAAAAAATTACTGAGCTAAAAGAGGAATTATTTTGAAAATACGCAAAGTTGGGAGCCATCTTATATGTATTATAAAATTAGACTTAGACCCTACTGTCTTTGCCCTCCAGTGGTACTCTGATATGATCATCAAAATAATTTTCGAGTGATTGCTTTCACTTTTCAAAACACCCCTCCTGTCTGCCTGCCCTTGAACTTGACAGTACAACAGCATACTCCGAACACAACAGTTCACAAGGTTCCTCGCAAGCTCGGAAAAGCACACAGAACATACACTCTGCTCGACGCCGTTAGATGCTTTAGACCTGTGACTTTTTGCAGATGATCCTCCTTTCTCTCTGGTGGCTGGTCACACTACAACAAGTATAAATTATTTTTTGAAGTCGTCTCCAATTATGCAAGACATTTAGTCTTTTATTTCTAGTGCCAATCATCCCTGAATAAAAGTAGGCAGACTTGTTATAAAAAAGAAAGTGGTTCTCCAGAAAAATCAAAACAAAAATCAAGAAACAGAGAAGACTTGTTCTTTCTGTCTCTGTCTCGCTCTCTTTCCCACCTCCTTTTCTTCTTTTTCTGTTCTTCCCTCCTCTGGCCCTATCTGGATGTGTGTTAAGTCTGTTATACATAAAACAAAACTTTGTAAACACAGCAGACGACAGGCACAAAGAATAGGAAGATCCAGGCAAATTTTTTAGTGTCCAAGTCTTAGGCAGTGTTAAGGTGGGATCCACTGTGCAGTTCTGCAGGGCTATTTACACATACACCACAGAGCCCTCTGGCAGAAGAGAGTAGGGTGGATGAACCGCAGAACACAACTCTGAAACAGGCCCACAGATTGGAGCCCACATTTTCTGACTTCCCTTATTTGTGAGGAAGGCTATCCAAACGAGCACCATGGGTGTCTCTTCTTAAAAGCAACAGAGGCTGGGGGTACCTGGGTGGTTAAGCATCGACTCTTGATCTCTGCTGGGGTCTTGATCTCAGGGTTGCGAGTTCAAGCCCCGCGTTGGGCTCCACGCTGGGTGTGGAGCCTACAACAACAACGGCAACAGCACCAACAAAACAAGGCCGTGTAAAGTGGAAATTTGTATGACGTGTCATTAAATGTAGGCAGCACAAAACCCCTAAAATTGCATTCATTTCTTCCGGGACGAAAGTGAGTTCACCCACCCTTTCTTCCATGTCTAACTTGGGCATGTGATGCTCAGTTTGAACTGGAGACTTTCCGCATGGCTTTTGCTTTGCCACATCTCCAGTTTCTTGTCTGTTCTGCTACAGGCTTAGTGCTCCGTGGTACATGTGCAGAAGTTAAGGGTGCGTCTGTGTGTTTAGCTCTAATTCTGTGGTCTTTCCAATATTTCTGCAACCATCACCTATGAACCCTGCAAGGGAACCTAAGTGATGGCTTTGAAAGATGACATGGCTAGCCCTAACTCTTGTCCGGATGAAAATTCAGTGTTCCTTCATGGGTTTCACGACTCCTGGAAGGACACCACGACCATAATTGCTGCATCTGTGGCAGGTTTCTGCTTGGGTTTTGGAGGGACGTTGGTCATAATTTTACCAATGGGGAGACTGAGATGTTAAAATTCCTGCCAGGAATCAAATCCAGACATCATCCTGATTTGTTCTGTTTGTTTAATGTACCCTCTTCAGTAACCAGGAAATTTCAGGACTTCCTGATGCTGTCGCTAATGGGCTCGTTTGGCAAGCTGGGACAAAACTCAATTTTGGAAGTGAGGTGATAGGCACCAGATGATGGGGCACACATAGCATTCCCCTGAAAAGTTAAGGGCTGAATTCCTAAAAAGCACAATGTCATCGATTTTGGAATATGCCTTGCATGCAGCTTTATGAGGGCATTTCTCGGGCAGAGGTACAAGAATGGCAAGCTCTATTTTACTTTCAATTAGGTTGGAGTGATTTGATGCTAACGGGAGGGGAGGCACGGGTCTCATCCCGTCCTTGCCTGCCTTTGGGGACAACCTGGCCCTGCCACCCTCCTCTGGCCCTTTTGTGTCTCTACAGGGGTCTCCTCTCCAGGGGCAGCAGTGAAGGGAAGTTGCAGAGGAGACAGTGCAGGTGGGGAAATGCACCCCCACCCCCACTTTGGAACAGTCCTGGGCTGGTTCCAGCGGCCGAGAGGCTGCAAATAGTCCTCCCAGGGGCAGCTGCAGCTGGGGGTGGACAGCCTGGAGCTTGTCCTGCGCGTTAACAGCCGGGACAGCCAGCCAACGGCTGCCCAGCAACGCAGAGCTGCAGAAGGATGGAAAACATCTCCCCTCACCAACATTTCTGCAGAGTGCTTACATAACTCCTTCCTGCCAGTGGCTTCCTCAGGACACAGCAGCAGCAACCCCTGGCCCCTGGATGGCCTGGCCAAGGGACACACGTGCCTCTTCTCCCAGGTCCGCATTTCGTTTGGGGGTCCAAATCCTGCAAAGCGGTCCAAATGCTACGGAAAGCAGAAAAGCCACTAAATATATTTGGGCCCAACTTAGTGCATGCAGTCAAAACAGTTCAGAAGGGCTGTCTGGGTTTATCTGAGCTAGCACCTCTTATTTTTCTGAAGGGAAATCCGGATTCTTCTTACTCACGGGGTCAGAAGACACAATACTGGTTTGTGGCAGAAGCGGGTTTGGCATCCATGTCTCCTGATCCTTGTGATTTGTTTTACCTTTTCATCACCTAGCACAGCGCCAATTTTTCAGAAGGGATTTTTTTTTAAAGATTTTATTTATTTATTTGTCAAAGGGAGAGAGAGGGAGAGCACGAGCAGGGGGAAGGGCAGAGGGAGAGGGAGAAGCAGGCTCCCCGCTGAGCAAGGAGCCCGACGCAGGGCTCAATCCCAGGACCCTGGTAACATGACCTCAGCCGAAGGCAGATGCTTAACTGACTGAGCCACCCAGGTGCCCCTCAGAAGGGATTTTTAGTACCTCCCTAAATGCTGGACACTGTGCCAGATGCTAAACCCACAGCTGTGACCAAGGCAGGCCCACACTGGGCCCACGCCCTGTAATAGCTACTCAAGAAATCATTTCTGGGGGTGCCTGGGTGGCTCAGTTGGTTAAGCAACTGCCTTCAGCTCGGGTCATGATCCTGGAGTCCTGCGATCGAGTCCCATATCGGGCTCCCTGCTTGGCGGGGAGTCTGCTTCTCCCTCTGACCCTCCCCCCTCTCATGTGCTCTCTCTCTCTCTCTCTCTCATTCAAGCTCTCTCAAATAAATAAATAAATAAAAATCTTAAAAAAAAAAAAGAAATCATTTCTGAACGAATGAATACAGATTGCTTTTTTACCTGCCTGCAGTATAGGCAAACTACCATATTTCAGTATCAGCTGACCCGTTGGCAAAATAAAAACAAAACAAAACTTGGAGTGGAAAATATTTAAATCCATTGGTTTAATCCAGCCTGTCCTTCATTATTTTTAGAAACTGATGTTAATGGGCCGTCCAGCTATGCTATATAACAGAAGACTGTTAGAGCTTTTTAAATGTTTATTATTGGCCTCGATTTTCTTTTAGAATTATATTGTTTTTCAGCTACTCTAGCATTCTCATGATGTTGGCCAAAAAGCGAGCGCAATGGTAACTCAGAAGCTTGCAGGCCGCTGGATAAAGGCAACCTGAGATTAAGAATAAAAATCATGAAATGTGGGTGGACTGGAAAGCTGCCTGTCCTGTGTTGTTGCATTCAGTAATGGTGCTGAATTTCGTTCAGGAGTTCCTGCCCGCTGTTGGCTATGTTCGGGCAAATGAGGTGCCTAAATGGGTCCGTAGGGTCAGGCCCAGAGTCCCTTGGTCTTCCTTCGTGCAGCCTATCTCCTCCACGAAGAGCAGGGACTGGATTGGCAGGAGCCCAGTGGGATTGGCTGTGGTTGGAAATGGGGAACAGGGAGCAGACCGTATTTGTATGTTAGCGCGATAGGATAAAGGTGCATAGAGGCTTTGTACACGAGACCTGTATCTCTATTGGATGAGGTTGGGAACATAAAACAGAAGAGCAGAGGCACCCTAGAATCTTATAAACTAGCCAGGGACCCAGCCTTGCCGTGCTTGAGCAGATTCCAAAGGCTTCTGGCTAATTCACTTGCATTAAACACAGAGATGATGGATTCTACCGTTTCATACTAAGCATTTAAGAGTATACTTCAGGATTATTTCTTATTTACTTGATGGACTTAAAATGGCTATCTGGAATCGGCCCACAGAAAATCATTAAGGACACATCTGTCCTACAAAGCTTTCCTGTGAGTGTTCCAGTTCCTGGCACCCCTCCGGGTCTGCCGCAACTCCCCTAGGAGTTGCCTGTCCTTCCTCATGCCGAGTGACAGCTAGCTGAGTTGGGACAATCTGTTGTGTTGATGCGGAAGGTGGTGCTGATTGAGTGAGTGCTACCTCCTCCCTCTGACTAGCACACTTACCCCCGGAGAAGGCTCTCGGGAGCCAACACTCTCACTAGAAGACATTACTCTAATGGGGGTTATTTCTGGGACTGTGACTGGATGTCCTTCTCAGTCTTCAAATCACAGCCCAAAGATAGCTGCAAACTCTTCAGCGCATAAGAGTAACCCTATATGTACCAAACAAATCACTCCAACGATGGTAGCTAACATGCGTGTATATACATGGGTTTCTTGAGAAGACAATGACTGACAAGTTTTTATGTTTAATATCCAGGCTGTGAAGTAATCCTATTCTCCAAGGCTTTGGTGGGATTGCTGCTACTTTTGGAACTGGGGAGAGAACTTTCTGGGCCTCCCTCCATATACCTGTGCAACGTTCAATAGTTTGATGTCATGGTCCTTCTATAGGCATGGTGGTTGGAAGAGAGGAGCTTTAGACGTAAGGAGCCATTTCCTCCACGAAAATGGGGCAGAAGAAGAGGCACCAACCCCTGTTTTCTGGCCCTTGCTCCCTGCCCCAATCTGTTCTTCCACCTAACACCCAGGGTCAAGGCATTTTGGGGGCTTCACAGGGGATGAGACCAGATGACACATTTATCCACAGAGCCGCAGAATGGGTGCTGGTTAGGGGGGCAGCCGCCCTTCCTCTCTGACCGCAAGCACACCAGAGCCCACTTCTCAGTGTCAAGTAGGCTGTTATGGCCTCGATTGCCCTGTCCCCTTTTCCATAAAGCGCAATACATTGGCTAGCCAGTCCCAGGGGAAATGACTCTAAAAAGTGGATTTGCGAGCTTTTCCATTAGAAGTGCACTCTACAGGTAAGTTACTTGGGAAACTGGCAACTCCTCTTTAGGCTTGTTTTATAAATTTCTGAGAAGAAACAGCTGTCCATATTCTCTCCGACTGAAATGCAGAAGCAAATGGTCTTACGAAGAGAGACGTCTATGGGCAAGTAAATTGCACACTGCAATTTGGGGCAGTGTTTTCTTGCATTTCTGCGAATTCTCTGTGTTCTCAGATAAATTGCAGAACCCTGAAATTATGGGGAAATAGAAAATTGCATGAATCAACTTTTCCCTATAAAGTGAATTTTGAAATATCCATCACAATCTAAGCAAACCAGGTGAAAACCTCTAGTGAAGTGTTTAAAAGACTCATTGTAGTCCATCAAAGAGATGCTGGAGGTCATTGTCCAGGCATAAAGAATAAGTTTAATCATTAAAATGGTCTTTTCCCTGGAATTACAGCTGTCATGCAAATATGAGCCCCTCCTTACATTTTATCCTTGCTGAGTTATTAATTCTGATTGAAATAACCCTTATGAGAACATCAAATAATAATGCTTCAATCATTTCCTTAAAAAACATCAAAAAAGTTTAAAATTACCGTCATATTCTGACCCTAGCATTCAGGTTCTACAAATACACTCAGAAAAGTACACAGATCGTGAGTGTCCAGCTTGATGGATTTTTACAAAGTGAAAACACCCAAGTAACCGTTAGATCAAAAAATAAAATACCACTAGAATCTTATGTCCTCTCAGTCATTACTTGCCAAAAGCACCCACTGTTCTGACTACTACCACCAAAATACATTGGTTTTGCACATTTTTGAACTTAATTTAAGTGGAGTCATACAGGATGTTTTTTTTTTTGTTTGTTTGGCTTATTTCACTCAGCCCTAAGCTTGTGAAATTCATTCATATTGTGCTCTCTAGCTGTGGTTTATTTTCTCTAATTATGCTAATAAACCACAATTTATTCATGTATTTGACTGTTGATGAATGCTTGGTTTATTTCCAACTTTAGTTTATTTTTGACTTTTGGAATCGCATTGCATGCCCCTTACAAACCTTGCTTGCTTGCTTGCTTGCTTTCTTTTTCTTTCTTTCTTTCTTTTTCTTTCTTTCTTTCTTTCTTTCTTTCTTTCTTTCTTTCTTTCTTTCTTTCTTTTTCTTTCTTTCTTTCTTTCTTTCTTTCTTTCTTTCTTTCTTTCTTTCTTTCTTTCTTTCTGCATGTGCACATTTCTGTTGGGTATATTCCTAGGCGTGGAACTGCCGGATCATAGATTATGTGTACAACCAGCTTTAGTAGTTATGGTCTAACAATTTCCCAAAGTACTAAACCAATTTACATTTTCTCCAGAAGTGCATGGGAGTTCCAGTTGCTCTACATCCATGCTCCACATTCCAAATTCTCAGTTTCGAAACAGTTTGTCATTCTGGTGAGATAGATACAGTATCACACTGTGGTTTTGAGTAATGAGTAATGAGATTGAGCAGACTAGATGTTTATTTTAGCTACATGGCTGTCCTTATTTTGTGAATTCCTTATGGAAATCTTTTGTCCGTTTTGTAGAAACTTGACTTGCCTTTTCCTTATAGATTTGCAAGAGCTCTTCACATATTCTGAATATAAGTCTTCTGTCAAATATATTAATTGGAAATACTTTCTCTCCATTCTTAGAATGGGTGTTTTCAGATAAACAATAGTTCTTAATTTCAATGAGGTCCAAACTATTAATATTTTTTATGCTTCATTTAAGAAATTTATACCTCAGGGCACCTGAGTGGCTCAGTTGGTTGAGCATCCGAGACTCCTGATTTTGGTATGGATCATGGTCTAGGGTTGAGATAGAGCCCTACCTCAGGCTCTGCACTGGGTGTGGAGCCTGCTTGGGATTCATTTTCTCTCCCTCTCTCCCTAACCCCCTCTTGTGTGCTCTCTCTAAAAATAAATAAATAAATAATCTGTACATCTCCAAAACCAAGATACTCTTCCAGGTTTGTTTCTAGCGGCTTTTAGTTTTATTGTTTTATTTTTTTCTTCATTTATATCTAAAGTCAGCTGGAACGGACTTCATGTGTATGGTGCGAGGTAACTGTCAAGATTCTGTTTTTCCATGTAACTATTCAGTCAACTTGAATTCTGCTTACCCTTGGCTTATTTGCTTTGTGGCTTTCCTTCCCACCTGGTCCACTTCCCAGTCACTCCTATTTTGAACCCTTTCCTTTCTGCCTTTCATTTAAACTCCCTGTAAGAGGCTCTGCCCATCACTGCCCCTGTGTTAAACCCATCGTTTGGGCAGATTTTTGTTACCAGGTGGAAGATGCTTCCATAGTCGTGACAAATGAACCATAGTCATGTAAGATGTTAACATCAGAGGAAGCTGGATGAGGAGTGAGTGGGAATTCTTTGTATTCTCTTTGCAACTTTTCTATAAATCTAGGACTATTCTAAAACTAGAAATTGGTTCAAAACTTCTGCCTCTAAAAGAGCTCATGAGGATTGAGCCAGCATCTGGGTACAAGTTTGTCCATGGTTTTTGTGCTCGTTCCTCAGTTAAAAGCCTTGAAGTTAAAGTTGGATATTCATCTATTTTTAAGATTTGTTTTCTTCCGCAACGAAGGATGTTCATTCACAGAAGCTGCAAGCAAAGAGCAAGTATTTGATTCCCCCATATAGGAAGTGATGATCAAATCTTAAGATGGGGTATGGAATTGAAGCCTTGGACTCACGGGATCATTTGTTTGGGGCGATGTTCCTGCTGCATTGCATAATCACCATCGTGATCTCCACTTAGCAGCTGTGATTAAGAAACCCTGTGGGGTTGATAACAGTAGTGCAGAGCTGGCTTCTCCTCCCAGTCATCCTGAGTTAGAGGTCTATTTGAACCACGGTCCACAGCTTCCTTACCAAAGTATAATTCTATCCAGATAGTTCTGATTATGCTCAGGTTCCTGACACAGCTGCTTTCTCCAGTAATTAATTAAGATTTCATGCAGCAGTATAATGTTTAGTGAGTCCTTATATTGTGGTAAGCATTGGCCTGTATCTTCAGTGTCCAATTACAGAACATTCCAAGGATGGCCAGGGTACAAGCTCTCTGAGGACGACTACTTTGTAATGTTGTTTTGCTCCTTAAGTACTCAGGATGTACCATATCATAGAAACACTCAGCGGGGAGGCATCCATGCTATGGGAATGGCTATGCCTTGAAGTGGGAAGAGCAGGGGCTTTGGAGTTAGACATCTGGATTTTAGTCCTGCCTCTTACATTTATTTGATCCCCGGGAAGTTGCTTAAACTCTTGAGTCTCAGTTGTCCTATCTGGAAATGAGGGTCCTAACATCTTCCTGGGAGTACCGTTGGTTGGATTGGAGAGTGGATGTGATACGCCAGGTACATCATAACCTTTCAGGAAGTGGTTCCCTAAGATTATTTCCTGGTAGACCATGAGCTCTGTTAGGAGTTTCTGTAGCTGACAAAAGCATAACCAGTAAAAAAGCCAGCCACCTCTTCTTCAGGGGTGTCCAGTGGAGGTGGCAAAGACAGTTGTGCAGAAAAATAATGACCATCCCGTGAACTCAGTAGAGAAAGCAACTAGCTCTGAGTGGCTTCTCGGTGCCACCTTGAATTAAGTCACTGTCATTACGGTGGGCATTAACTGAGGGGTAAATATAGTAGAACATTATCACCCATTAATAAGTGAACATGGATCTAGGCATTTGAGAAAAGAGCTGTCGTCACAGACTCGTGGCCCTGGGGCAATGGGCCCAAGATGGGTGTCTAGTCAAAAGTCATGCCTGAACTTCGCCCCAGCATGGACACTGTCTCTTGCTGCTGCCTCTCAGGACTCAGAGGAAGAAGAATGAGGACAAGTGTGTGCGGCTGTGTGTGTGTATGATGTTTATTCTTTCATTCCTTCCACAAATATGTACCAGGCTCCTTTCATGCATCTGGCACTGAGTTAGACAATGGGTATTCACTTGCAGTCAATACCATGATCAGGCCAGACCATGTCTGTTCTACTGTTAATAAATAGACAGACACTAAGAAGTGCTATGGAAATTGCCTAAGATAAACTGTGCCTGGCTTAAAGATTTTCTGATATCTAGCTCACACTGTATAACTGAAAAGATACTGAGCAAATATTGACAGAGTATCTCCCAGTCGTGAATTGAGAATGAATGGACGTGGATAATGGCACCCACTGAACAGATTGGTTGAACCCCCTGAATGAATGGGCCTTCCCCAAAGGCTGTGGAATTTGATGGAAACTGAAATGGACTGAGAGTCCAAAAGGATATTTAATATGCTGCCCATTCGCCATATTAGAGCCAGGTTTCCAAAGCTAAAGCACCAGGAATGGTCGAATAGATCATTCGGATGACTTTACCTTCTCTCAGCACTCTGCTCTTCTCTCTCGTGCCCGCTTTCCTCCTGATCCACAATCACGTTTGCTTAAATTGCTTAGAAAAATGACTTAACTTTTCCATTTCTTTTGACTACAGAAGTACGGTCCGTCAGACTTAACCAGTTTCTAGAACAATTTCTTTTGTCTGTTCAGTCAACAAGTGCTGGCTAATCAGGCTCCACTATTCTATATCATACATCAGTGTTTGGGGCACCTAAACTCTGGGTAGAGATCTGGGGTCATAATCAAACTTTAAGTTAATTATGTTTTTTTTAAATATGGAAAATAAGTATTAGTCTATAAAAGTTAGTTCTGATAAATTATTAGCCACTAGTTGCAGGAAATCACTCCAAATTTTGTTACGGTAGTATTTTCACACACACACAAGCATGCAGAAGCAATATGTCTTTTCTCAAATTGTCACTGATATATTATTTTGCTCCTTTAGAATAGTTACTAACCTTCTGTAGCAATTTTATAATACAGATTTCCATAAGCATTTAAAAAACCATGGTTAACAGTTTTGGATATGTGCAATTTAGTTATTAAAGGAAAAAGGTCTGGCTTCTAGTCTTTAAGCAAACTCAACCTCAGTCCCCACATTATGATGACCAAGTCCTTTTATAACCACAAAATTCTATTATCTCTAATACATGGTGACCTGCTAAAAATAAGTTGAGTTACACAGAATAAAATCTGAGAGAGCTCTTTAAACAAAGCCATAGGATAAAAAGAAGACATCATGTTTGGTATAAATCAATTTCAGAAGTCTAACATTGCCCAACAATTACAAAAAATTTACTTAGGATTCTTACGTATTTGTAAATATGTCATTACATTTTGTGTTACTATAAACACAAATTCAGTATTATATTATTATTATAAGATTGCATAGAACTATTCCATAGATCCATGTTACAGTTGTGATGGGAATAATTCTTTTAAATGATGACTTTGCCAAGAAGCAACACAAACTATTTAAAAGGTGTAAAGAACTTTATTTAACAAGAAGAAACTCCAGGCAATGAGAATGTGCACATAAAAACCAAGATCAATTGTTTTCTCATCACATAACATTTCACTGGTTTCATTTCAAATGCCTAACGCCATTGTGAGTCACCAAAGCAAATATTCTCTTACTGCAATATCTGCATAACAACACTGTTAATCATCTTCCTTCCAATGACTTTTAAATTGTTTGTTTCCCTCCAGTATTTTCTAGCCCATTTTGGTCTCAACTTTTTAAATTCTCATGGATTGTAAAATTTCTCCAGGAAATATAAAAAACAAATGTTTACATTTTTTAAATCACCCAGGTAAGATGGATATATATATATATCAGTTTTTGGATTCTTAGAGCCGTTTTCTCTAAATTCCCATTCAAACTCCCAACTCAGTGATATTGCTAGAGTAACTGTCAGTTACAAATGTGTGTCTGCCTTACATGTTTGTAAGTGTGTGGAAAACACAGACTCATCAGATATCTCAAACTGCTCCGCTTGTAGGTAAACTTATAGTATCTTGTGTCAAGCAGTAACTTTTTCTTCAAACAATTCCAGGTCCCAACAAACTTGTTAAAATCAGTGTAGCCACATTCTAAGAGCTCTTCAGCAAAAGAAAGTGGGTAACTGTTCTCTATTTCTGGGCGCCATAAAATAGGAAAAAATGCACTTGGGATTCAGATTTTAAGCAATAGAAAAAGAATTTCTTCAGCATGCCAGGAATGAGTTAACTAATGTCTACTTATTTTAATGCAACGGAGAGAGCAATAGGGATGAGACACTGGAGAGTAATTTTGTTGTGAATTATGTATGTATTTGAGGGAAGGATTGGAGGACAAGGGGTGGGGGGGGTGTAGGGAAGGGTAGGCATGACAAGATGCACAGGAAGAAGGTTCTGGAGGGTGTGCCCCTGGATGCCAAGAGATATATATCAGTTGCTTTCCATCTTCAAGGGACTTCAGGGGTGCTTGTAGAGTCTGCGGGAGGCCAGGCCTGTGCAGAGAGTCCTCCCCCGCCGCCCCTGCCCCAGCAGGCTGGGGAGTGGACAACCAGGCCGGCTGGGCTGGGGGGTCTCTGTCTGGCTGCCAAGCCTCTCCTATCTTTGGGGTCTGTTGGGAATGAGGTGGCAGGCTGCTGGAAGAAGTGGCGTCCTGTTTCACCTGGGCCAACCCTTGCGGAGAATCAGGGAGCAGGGGGATCCACTTCCCCAGTTGTCCCCTCGTAGGCCCCAAAGATATGTAAATGGCCACACTTTTAAAAATCATATCCGAAAAAGGAAGCGGGGTCCTCTGTTTCCGCCTCAGCGAACGGCACCCAGCCCAGCTCCTCGAGACTTTCATCCTTAGCAATTTTCCCAGGGTACTCATTCATAACTGTTTTATAGGAGCAAACCTGCTCACATATTTGTTCCCCCTCATCACTGTGAGACCCTTGAGGCCAGAGATGATCTTTCTGTTGTAATAGCCAGTTTAGGAGATCTGCGTGTGTATGCACGTATATAAAATGAAGTCATTAGGACTCTACAAACAATTTTTCTTGTCTGGGATGATGATGATGATGATGGTATAAATAATAATGTCAACATACTTATTACTGTCTGTGAAGTAGGTACTGGGTAAGTTATAAATATCTCATTTATCTCAACTGCTATTGTTCTTATCTTATTTTTATTAATTTATTTTTAGATTTATTTCTTTGAGAGAGAGTGAGTATGCAAGTGGGAGGAAGGGTAGAGGGAGAGAGAGAAGGAGGAAACAGACCCCCTGCTGAGCACAAAGCCCCACTTGGGGCTGGATCTCACGACCCTGAGATCATGACCTGAGCTGAAACCAAGAGTCCGCCGCTCAACCCACTGAGCCACCCAGGCGCTCCATGTTCTTATTTTAGAGATGTGGAGACCAGTAGAGGTTAGGGGATTTCCCCAAGGTCACCCTCATGAGGTGGCAGAGCCGAGGTTCACGCGGGACCAGTCACAGTGAGCTGGGAGCTTCCCTCTACAGCCTCTCTGTAATTTCTCATGTTCCCCGAGCCTCCTTACAAAGCCACGTGCAGAGTAGAAGAGACGCCAGTGAGGGAAGGCCAGACCTGGGGGTCAGCCCCACCCCCTCCCATGGACCCTCTCTGACCAGCAGCACAGTTGTCTGGGTGCCTATGTGGGTGCACTAGCATCTTCCCTTGTTTCCAGAGGGGTCCTTGGCAATGTAAGGGGGATTATTCCAAAAACGTAACAAAATACAAAATGTGTTTAGGTGAGGAATAAAAAAAACTGGAGTTGGGAATAAGGCTAATATGAAAAGGCTTATTTTTAAATTCTGTGTACTCCCTAGTGTAGCCCCTAAATTTGGCTCTAATCCTGACCTGTGACGTGATTCACAGTGTCCATAGTAAACCCCAACCAACTCTGATCCTGAGACCAGGGGGAAACAATTCTCCCCAGGAAAGTTGTTTCCTGTGCGCTGTAATGGACAATATCCTCACCAATATCCTCACGACAGACACAGCATGAGCCTCATCACGATCTCTCTTATTCGGCGAATGAATAAAAGGCCATTTTCCACAGCTCACAGTTCTGCCAAGAGAATGCCTACCAGCAGCACTAAGATTCCTGCTAGAAAGAAGGAAATGGAACGTGTTCTAACACCCTGAAAATAAAAAACGGGCCTCACGTTTCTGCTCCCTCCAGCCTGATCCCGCTCAGGAACTCACCAGGACGCCTGGGCCGCCGAGGCGGTGGGCTTACCCCTCCCTCCCACCCACGGGGGCTGCACACGGCTCTTGGGCCTGAAATGTGCCCCTTCCCTTCTCAGCTCAGCGGAGGGTCTTGTAATGGGGGAGAGTCGCTATCCACAGAGGAGTACTCCGTTCCCTGATTCTGTTGTCTCATTGCCCTGCTGATAACCAAGAGGGCTGGGACTAACGCGGCCTCATGGCGAAAGGCACCAGGGTCCCTACAGGCGAGTCTGCAAGATCTCAATTTATTTTGCTGTGCTATCTTAAGAAAGATAGGCTCTCCTGCTCTGCTGTGTGTTCTGTTGGAATGTGGCTTATATTTTGGCCACACCATCCCCTCTTCCTACTAAATTCATTTTCACTCAAGCTTTCGAAAGGTGTGCAGGAGGCTTAGAATTAGATGACTGGGGTTCACATCCTGGTATTGCCACTTCCTCTGTCCCCCTGTGGAATATGGTGACCACCACTCTTCACTCCCGGATTTTACATTCATAGGTATTAAATGATGTAACATGGGTAGAAACAACCAGCACAGCTTCAGGCACAGAGCGGGAGCTCAACGAGTATTTTTTTGAAAGAAAAACTTCGAGAATGCGTATTTCTTCTCTCGTCCCAACATAGTTGCAAGCACCCAACACAGTGTATAATACGCAGGACTGATGCTGTTTCATTGGGTATTTGCCAGCAAGTTCAGGCTCTCAATATACCTGATGAGAGCTCTCAGGGCAAAGAGCAAAAGGTATGAAAATCATTTCCCATAAAGTAGTATCTGAGAATAGAATCTGGGGGCACTTGCCCTTTTTTGTGGCCTGATTTTCAAACCCTAACTATATTGAATTGTGAGGTCAAGAGGAAGAACAGTTTCACAATTAAAATTATAGTTCAAGTTGCTCCTATTAAGTTATTAACTTTTATATATTAAAATTATAGAATAAATATAGCCTTGAAACTACCTAAACCACAGCACTGTACTTCAAAGGCAAGTCTATGGGAAAAGCCACACTGAGGATCATTTTTATTAGTTTTATATACCCCAAACTTTTATAAACACATTTAATATTATAACTTAACAAGCCGAAACCAAACAACTAAACACACTATAAAAGTAGCCCTCTCTCCCCGGAAACTGATATAACATCGTGTATGTGTATGGATAAGTTTCACTTTTTAAAATGTAAATTACTAATCCCGAAAAGTTGGCATTTTTCACTGACTTTCCAATTACGAGTAAATCAAGATTTAATTTTCTTGAGTGGAAACTGGCTCAGCCTTTAACCTTTGAAAACTTCATACCTTAATATAACAAATGCAAACTAGGTAAAACCTGAAGTTTTTTATTCTTTTATTAGAATCTTTGTTAACTACAAAATACGGGGCTGCCATTATGTTTTCATTAAAGCAAATGTTTTTTAATGATGTTTGTCTAATTATAAAAATTACATGTATTTTTTATAGAAAATCCAGAAAATGTGAAGAAGTAGAATTTTCTAAGAATGACTCATAAACTGACATGATGAGAGGTACTCAGATTTGGGATTTAAAAATACATATATAATAGTTTGTTCAAATTTCTAAGGTTTTTTTTTTTTTTTTTTTTTTTTTTTTACCTTTTCCATGAAAGCTCCTGGCTTCAACATGCAAATACCTGGCTGCCCATTATTTTTTTAAAGTTCTGTTCAGTTGCCTTTTTAAGAGTATCCATGTACTTCTCTTGGTTAATTTTATTTTCCAAACTTTTAATAGCATTGCATATATTTCTATGTTCTTTACCAAACTAACATTGCTTTAATTACCTGATGCTTTATTGGTGCCTCTTTCTTGCTATTCCTCTGAATCTTTCATCATTCCACAGAAGTGGGAAGAAACATTTATCAGCTTGCCTTATCTCAACGTCATTTAATCTTCCCAGCAGATCTTTGGGAGTGGGCATCCCCATACTGTAGATGGGAAAACTGAGGCTCTGAGAAATTAAGTCACTTACTCACCCATTTTTGGATATATTCTGAAGGTAGACCCAAAAGGCCTTCTAGAGGGATTTGATGTGTGATGTGAAAAAAAAAAAGGGGGCAATCAGGATGACTTCTGATTTTTGGGTTGAGCGACTGGAAGAATGGCCCTGTCCTTTGAATGAATGACTGAATGGGAGCAAAAAATGCTGAATTGGAGTCACACTTGTAAAGCTTTAAAAACTGAAGGAGACAATAGTCCCTCTGTGAGTGGATTGAATTAATAAAGTCTAAACGACTTGTCCTGAGTCGTATGGGACATGAATAGGAGGGAATGGTGCAACAAAAGCCCTCATCCTTTTAAACAAACGCTGTGAATCCTTGGAAGTGGTGTTCAGGAAACACCACAATGTAGCCGGTGGCGTTTCCTTTAAGCTGAAGGACAACAAGATTGGTATCTACTCTATGCACGGAGATACCATCACACTAGAGAACACTTAGTGATTTCCTTCCTCTTGATTTGGAGAGATACCCGTGACTGACAACTGCAGTGCTTCCACAAGAAGGCTCTAGTTCTTCAAGGAAAGAACAGTATGTATTTTCTTTTATCATTGAAATGAAGAGAAAGTAAAGAACTAGCAAGACCCTGGATTCCCAAGTTACCTGCCTTTTCCCCAGGAGGTTATCTCCAGCTCTGCGCTCCTCTGGGTAGGACTCACTAACCCATTCTCAGAGCCAGCTGATTAATCAAGGGCCTCATATGTGATAGCCTACCTTCTCCCCTCCATTGCTGTGTAATTATGTTTCTTTAATGTTTTATGTTGCATAACTTTACCTTGTAAATAGTTCTATAATGAATGCTATAATTAATTTAATAGCACTTTGACTACATATATTTAAGGGTGTGCCCTCCTGCATCTTTTGGAGCCATGCCAAAGAGCTTTTGTGTCGAGGTAAACTTGTCAGATCTTCCCCACCCCCCCACGCCCACCCCCCCCCCCCGACCCCCGGCCACCGCCACCAACAGATTAATTGAGGGATGGGAGGGCGAGGAAGGGGCGTAACCTTGTAATACAACTTAAAACGTTTATCACAGATCTCTCTGAGATACATCACCAATAGGCTCCCAGGATATGGAAGGCAAGCCAAGGAAGGGGTCCTTGGCAAGGCCCGTGTTGCCATGATCTCATGGGAGACCTAAAGAAGGAGCCCAGTGGGAAGTGTGAGGCTCCCACAAATGAAGAAGCGACAGAACATCTTCTCCCCCTTCAAGCCGTGGGAAAGGGGTCTCTGGTTCCGTCATGGCTTTCAGGGGCCCTAGGATAAATAATTCCCATTTCCATCCCTGGCAGGAGAGGTCTCTGAGGCTGCTGGGGGAAAGGCGGGCTGGAGAGAAACTGAGTTTATTTCAGTACTGCTTTCTTAAAAACTTCATTGCAAAGCTGCACGGGTTCACAGATATCATGCTGGTAGAGCAGTTTTCCCTTTGGGGCATGTTCTAGAAGGAATTGCTGGAAGGAAATCCTCATGAATGTCCAAATTCAATAGATCGGCCAGCCATTACTCAGGTTTATCTCTTACACGTCAGCCCATCATTACCTCTGAATCTGCCCCTTGATAAAATCTGTTTGGGTGGTGATATGTTTTCACCTAAGGAGATACTCTGATTTAAACACACTTCTTCCTGTAAATCACCGAATCTTCACTTTTATGGTTTCCATGGTGCCCTATTTACAGTCTAAACTTTGAAATAAATTCACCCACTTAAGAATGGACTGTCTAGCATATGAACTCTACTTGGCATAAATGCCACTCATGGAGGAAGTGAGCCAGTCCCTATGGCTTCGTTTGATCAAAACTGGAAAATAAGTCTTCAGGGGTCAGTCTTTGCCTTTGGAGGCCTTAAACTTTTCAGATTTCACTCTGGTAATCTTGTGGCCATGATAGGAGAGGTGGTGTGGGTTTCTCTACAAGAACCAGATAGAGACTCTGAAACCTGAAGTCTATCTAATGACTCATTCATCCATCCACTAACTCATATATATGTGTATTCATTCAACACATATTTCTTGAATGTTCGCAGGGCCAGCACAGGAGATTAGCAGACCCCCGGTCCCAGCCCCGATTGCCCTCCGAGGACTCCCAGTGTAGTGAAGTAAAGAGTCACACAATCTCCGCAACTTTTGACATCTATAACATAGAAATAATATTTATTTGCTATCAAGCAAGAAACACTTTTAAGTGAACAAAATGTATTTTTGCTTCCTGCAGCGTCTCCTTTCCGAACCTTCCAATCTTTTCTGGCCTAAGGTAGGTCCTGATATTTGTGGAAGTTATATGGTCATTAAACTAAATCAGTCGAAGTCACGGCTTGAGTTACAAAGATGTATTAATAAAAAACATTACCATGTGATTATTAAAACAAGAACCATAAAAGCTAGCCCTCTGGCATTCAATTTTGCTCATACACATCGCAGCTTGAAATAAATTGTTAAAAGTTAACAATATTGAAAAATTAGGAATGTTGTGCTCTAAATACAATTTTTAAAAAATCTTGTACTGAATGTCCTTGGGTGACAGCACCTAAAAAGAACACTGTACACCTCTACAGAGCTTTTAAAGGGCATAATAACACAATGAGGCCTATTGGCAAAATGGATCAATTAAAGTTGTAAAGTGTGCCTATTGCAAGTTAGATCCAGCATCCTTTGAGAATCTGTTTCTTACAAAAATGGATGCAGTTCATGGTGAAGTTCAGAGCCCTCACTACAGAATTTTGGTTAGACCTCTCCCAGCCCTGTGATTTGTGCCTGGTGCCCTTTACAAGAGAGGGAACTGTTCCTCTCATTACCACCTGCAAGTATGGGGGGTGGTGATATTTAACATTTTAATAAGGAGTTTAAATACAAAGTAATGGTTATTACTGTAAAAATATAGTCTAATAAAGAAGGAAAAGAAGTTAAAATTTCCTACCCTCACCCCAACTCACCATAACCACTCCTAGCTGTTTGTGTCCTTCCCGAACTTATTTAATACAAGAAAAATAGGATAATGAAATTTAAAATATCTGAGGATACTTGCAAAAAGCACACCGTCCCACCCCCTTTGTATTTTAGTTCCCTCTGCTAAAGGTAACCACTTTAAATTGCTTCTGTTTTATATTTCTCCCAGTGGTTACCTCCATATATCCAGATATTTTGTGCCCGCCCCTCTGACCTGCCTTGTCAACTTGAAGCTGTATTAAGTGACTGAGAACTCACCGGAACTACTTTCTCGCTCTCTCTTCCCTCCCAACGTAATGTTTATTTTTGGTTCTACTGGTTAATTTTATCAATGAAAATAATCTACTCATTCCTCTATTTGTTTGACGCACTAGCTTTATAGTCTGTATGTCTTGACATCCTAGCGTGCGATTTGAGGAAATTCAAGACTTTACCTGTCCCTTCCACCTTTCTGCCTCTGTATCTACAACTTCCATGACTTATATATTCTGTTCTTTAATCATAATTAAGCTTTGTTTGTCCTTTCGTTTATTTGAAAAATTCAAAACCAACATAGGGGAAAGGAGGGAAAACTGAATGGGAAGTCATCAGAGAGGGAAAAAAACCATGAGAGACTCTTAACTATAGGAAACAAACTGAGGGTTGCTGGAGGGGAGTGGGAGGGGGGATGGGGTAACTGGGGGATGGGCATTAAGGAGGGCATGCGATGTGATGAGCCCTGGGGGTTACACGCAACTGATAAATTATTGAGCACTACATCTCAAACTAGTGATGTACTATATGTTGGCTACTTGAATTTAAATTAAAAAACCAACAACCACCTTTATCATCTGCCCATCTACGGAATTTTAAAATTTTAGTCATCACACTTTAATGATTCTTTTCTGTTCTTCGGGTTCTTTCTTTCTTTTTTTTCCAAGCATCCTAATTTTTTAGTTAAATGGATGCAATATCTTTTCAAAACTCTAAGCAGAATTTCTGAAGTGTCTCTTACATTTGCTGAATAAATCCTGAGGTTGATTGTTGTCTTTTTCTGCCTTGTTCCTTCTTTCTGGTGCCAGAACATTGAATGTTTATTGTTCATCATCTGGTGGTCCTTCTTGTACTTGAGTCTGTCCACCAAAATCTGCTCTGCTTCGTCCTGTTCATGGTGAGACCATTTTCCAGGTGTGCTTGCGGTTGCGTGTTTAGTCCAAGGTAATGAGCCCATCTCGGGTGGGTGCTTCAAGAGCATGAGCAGGACTCCTCCAAGACCTCTTTCCCTTTCCGCAGGCTGGAGACACCCTAGACGCCATGGACTGATGACGGCTGAGCCGCCCTCCCAAAACGATTCAAGAGACGAGCCATCCACTGACTGGATGGCTGCTGGATAGTGAACTTTGATGTTTCTCCAGCCAAAGAATGTTGCCCATCTCCTTACAGCTTGTGTGGATTGGGTAGCTTCTGGATGTGAGTACTCCTGTTTTCCCTCTAGCTCTTCCCCCTAGAAGAAAGGACTGACTGTAAGAAATGTGTGTGCTTTTAGGGCATGTTGCCTGGCAGGCTCTCTTTAGGGTGTCTTGGCAGGGAAGGAGCGAAATCTCTCTTTTAATTATGCCCAAACAAAGAGGTCTTAACTCTGTGTACCCACAGCCAATCTCTGTTCCCTAGACCTCCCCAAGTACTAATTTTTTTTTAATTTTTTGTAAAAGATTTTATTTATTTATTTGACAGAGAGAGACACAGCGAGAGAGGGAACACAAGCAGGGGGAGTGGGAGAGGGAGAAGCAGGCTTCCCGCCGAGCAGGGAGCCTGATGTGGGGCTCCATCCCAGGACTCTGGCATCATGACCTGACCCGAAGGCCGACACTTAAGGACTGAGCCACCCAGGCACCCCAAGCACTATTTTCTATCAACCACTATCAAGCACTATCAACCATCTGATTTTAATCTGAGATGAAAGTCCTCCCCACGTTTGGGGGGGAGGGCCGGTGAGGGTGGAGATGGAGGAGGAAGGGTGCATTTGTGTGAACGTTCCAGAATCATTCCTTCTACAAACCACTTTTGTTACTGTCCATTTTCCACTCACTCCTGCCTTGTGACTCCGCCACCAGGAATGCCTTGCTTGCCCACCGCTCCTTCAGGAACTAGCTCAGCGGTCCAGCTCCAGAATATCACTCAGTATGACTCTTTCTGTTACCCTAGTTGGGTTCTTGGGCCCTGACAATGATAAAAACGACCTTGAACCTAAAACTCAAAGGCACAGGTAGGGCTTTACTGGGGATACAGCTCCAGTTGAAAAGAATCACATCACCAATACATGATACTTACACCACCCTTCCAGAAGGGAGGGGGGGCTACTTATATAGAGAAAATTCCCTTGTCCTGATTGGTTGGGAGGCAACTCAGGCAGCTCATTGGTGTTTTTTGGAGCCAGGGTGCTCTCTTTTAAGTCTGGCTCATACTTGGGGCCACATCCTGGCCACATCCCGCGTCTGCTCTGCAGAGAACGTGGTTCAACAAAAGCAGGCGACAGAAAGTGCCCCAAGTGCGCAAGGTCTTTTGCGTGGAGCTTGTTCCCGTGGACCCTCACTGTCTCACTTCTGCTTCCTATTTTCCAGAAACTCATCACTCTTACTGGTCTGATGTTTCTTTTCCCCTCTTTCTGAAGTTCCGTTGTTCACTCTTATTTTTCTTTGTTTTCATCACAGTGGTATTTGGGGAGAAAGGAGAGAAAACATTTACATTTTAGTCAGCCGGCTGGTGTGTCGAAGCCAGAACTCATTTTTAGAAATGCAGAGACTTTATGGGGAGAAGGAATTAGAATTTCACTTTTCTTACTGAGGTCTTGAAAATTAGCATTTAGGAGCTAACTGTTCTGTAATCATACCCACTGGACAGTAGTAGCAACGAGTATCCCACGTGGCCCATGCTTTGCTGGCCTCTACATACAAATATGGTCATCTCCACCTGAATATCCACGTTCAGGAAGCTCGAAACCCTGACCTGCACATGTGGGGAAACCCAGTTCCTTGGTGTTCACCCTTCTCCAAACATTTCTACTAATCTGCAAGAGGCATTTTACATGTTTTCTTGAATCAGTGTAGTCATTTTCTGCCAAAGCCAGGGCTCTGCTTCTGCTGGCCTTGACCAAGTAACACGGCTGCTCCCTTGGGGCTCTTACAGCTGGAATTCAGACCCTCCTGGCTCAGCCAGCTGAGCCACTTCGGTCCCTGCGCCAGTGGAGCTGGCATCCCACCACCGCCTGAGAGGGGACACCTGCCAATTCATGTTGGCCAGTAAGG
Source organism: Eumetopias jubatus (assembly GCF_037043125.1). NCBI lineage: Eukaryota > Metazoa > Chordata > Mammalia > Carnivora > Otariidae > Eumetopias > Eumetopias jubatus. The sequence goes on along the minus strand of NW_028274809.1, from coordinate 179,106,961 downwards.
ATCTTGTGAAGTCTGAAAGCAAACATTCCTTCCTTCTCTGTTATTCTCAATTAAAGAGTCTCTCTCACAGCAGGGCTGCTTTAGCCTTTGAATTTTAAGAGACTTTTCGGGAACAGCTATTTTCTCTAACATAAGCCAACAGAGGAACTTCTCCGTTAGCACAGGTCGCCATCTTGGTGCTGATTTGCTTTAAGGTTCAACATTTGGCTGATGATGTTCTTGACCCTCATGGTGCTGGGACTGCTGAACGGTCTCCTGTGAGGGGAGAGGGCAGAGTGGGAGGGTCGGATGGGCGGGTGGGACTGCATAGTGGAGACTTCGGGCCAAGGCACTAAAGGCTTGAGTGAAGCAACTCTTCCAATTCGTAGGAACAGTGGTTAATTCATGGCAGCACACATACAGGAATGCCATCCCCTCATTAGTTCTCAGTTTGGCTCTTTCTATACCTCTCCTTCCTCTTGCAAAGAAACTAGCTTCTGTCACCATTCCCTCTCCCAAACCGTCAGTGTTGATAATGTCTAACCGCTAACTACATGTGGGATTCAAGTGTGCCCCACCTCCCAAAGCAACTTGCTTAGTCCCATGGAAGCCAGTAAATGGAACCAGATTCTGAAAAAGGCAGGGTCACATGCAGGTTCCTTAGGCTTGAAAGGAAGTTCTCTTTTTCCAGACATCATTTATTCTTCCTCTGTTATCATTTATGTATTACCAATTTTCCCTAACTCTGTGGGATAGTTGAATTGTAAAGCAACTCTCAGATATCAGGAGAGCCCACTAGTAGCCAGACAGTAAGAGCTTTATTATATAAAGTGCTCCCACCTGGGCTATGAACAGGGAAATGTCTAGAATCTAAACCTGTGCATGAATTTCCATATTGGGGCCGCTATTTTCTCGATGTCATATGAGGGATGGTGTCAGGTGCACTCTCCTGGGAACCAGGGTAGTACCTAGGCTTTTTTTTTTTTTTTTTAATCCACTAAAGTAGCTGAAGACCATCCCAATAAACAGCCAGGATCCAAGGTCAGCCATGCCCCCTGGGATCCTCCATTTTTAGGGAAAACCCACTCTTTTCCTTATTACAATGAGCAGTAAAGTTTATCAGAATAGAAATGACTTCCAACGTTAGCTCTGCCAAGCTTACTCACATCCTTGAGAGTTTTATGCAGTCTTTTTGGACCTCAGTGTCTTCATCAATAAAATGATGGACTCGAACTAGATCAGTGGTTTTCATCTCTTAAGCTACAAGCCCTCTCTTCAAACAGAATCATATGTGAAGGCCCCAAATACAAAGGATATAAAAGCACAAGACTCCAGTGAAATAAGAGTGGGGATCCTGGAGATTGCCTGCTTTCCCTCCTCCTTTGACATTGTGGGGGGCCCTAAGGCAGCACTGGGCATGCCTTAGAGTATCTTTGAGGTCCTTTCTAGCTCTAATATCCTATGATCTCAAATAATAGTAGGGAAATCTTTCTTTGCTCTGGAGAACAACTGTTGCATGGGATTTCATGCAGAAATGCCCTGAGCTTTCACTAGAACTTACTTAGCTAGGGTGCTTGGAAGTGCATGCAGGGCTCCTGAGGAGTGGTAATATGGTGCAGAGATCCCAGCCTACGACCTGAGCCAGAGGACCTGAGTTTAAGTTCCAACTGCATCACCTATCAATTCTGTACATTCGGTTGCTGTAACAAAGTACCACGATGGAGTGGCTTAAACAGAAATACACTGTCTCACATTTCTGGAGGCTGGAATTCTGAGATCAAGGTGTCTGCAGGGTTGGTTCCTCCAGAGGGCTGTGAGGAAGGATCTGTCCATGTCTCTCCCCTAGCTTCTGGTGGTTTGCTGGTAGACGTATTGTCCCATCTCTGACTTCATTGTCCTATGCTGTTTTTCTTGTGTGTGTGTCTCTCTGTCCAAATTTCCCCTTTTTACAAGGATATGGTCATACTGGAGTGAGGGCCTACTCCACTCCAGTTATGACCTCATCTTCATTAACTACATTTGCAAAGACTCGATTTCCAAATAAGGTTACATTCTACGGTACTGGGGGTTAGACCGTCAACGTATGAATCAGCGGGGCTGGGATGGGGGTGGGGAAGAGATAATCCAATGCATAACATTCTGTTACCTTAGACAAATTATTTTACCTCCCTATGCCTGAATTTCTAATACCTATGACTTGGGTTTGTTGTGAGATAAGGCAGGTAAAGTGCTTACTTAATGTAGCAAGCCTTCAATAAATGTTAGCTGTCATCATAAACATGGTTTTTGTTTCATTTTCAGTACTTCTAAAGGGTCCCACGTGAATTTGCTTTATCGCAACAGTATATGGGGTCCATGTCCCTAGGAGACCATCTGGAGTGACTTCCTAGACCCCCGAATGATTTCTTTCTTTTTTTTTTTAAAGATTTTATTTATTTATTTGAGAGAGAGAATGAGATAGAGAGAGAGAGCATGAGAGGGGGGAGGGTCAGAGGGAGAAGCAGGCTCCCTGCTGAGCAGGGAGCCTGATGCGGGACTTGATCCCCGGACTCCAGGATCATGACCTGAGCCGAAGGCAGTTGCCTAACCAACTGAGCCACCCAGGTGCCCTCAAATGATTTCTTTGATAATCATTACCTTGCAGTTGCATGAAAACACACTCCTTTTTTTTTTTTTTGGTATCCTTATCCAGATTCAAAAGATGGATCTTTGTATTCTACTCCTAATTGAGCTTTGAATGGGGGAACTGCATGAAAATAGTCAATAAAAAAACCACTTGGTATTTCGCTAAAACCCACACACGAGCGAGTGGGTAGGAGAGCTGCAGGTCCCTCTCACTCAGCCTTTTGAGTTTTCTAGAATTTCTGAGTCTCTTCGATTGTTTGCTTTGCTCTCTTCTATCTTGTTTTATTATGAGTTGCTTTTTTCTGTTTCTATATCCTTCGCATGTGGTAGCGTACAGAAGTATGTAATCCAGGTTTGTGTTCCCAACGTATGTGATTTTTTTTTTTTTTTTTTTTTTGCTGCCTTGTTGGGCAGTAATAGTACATATGCTGTCAGTCTGTGTGTGACATCCTCACTTTTTGTGGTCTCGTACCTGTCTCTTTTTCAGAGGATAAGTATATTTGAGCATGCAGCCAGAGTTCTGATATCTAACATAAAGAAAAGCATTCCAGGGTTTGTTATAAGCCTAATCCGAGATGTCTTCCGTGCTGACTTGGAGGAAGGCAGGGTAACTAGGCATGGCTATTTGACAAATAGGTTTCCGAACACACAAATCTCATCTCCAGGCTTTTATAAATCAGTCTGACGTGGAGTTCTGTCTGCTTGTGTGTGTACTTGTCATTTCTGCCAAAGAAGCAAAAACAAGTCAAGCGACATGATTTCTTCTGTATTTGGAAAGAAGTGAAGGAGCCCTTTTAAAATAACCTCATGTCAAACTTTCTTGCTTCGGGTTATGGCTCTAAATGTGGCATATGGAGATCCTCTTTAAGAGCCAGGGGATAAATTAGAATTTTAAATTAAAATGATAATAATATGTGGTGGGTCCGTTCTCTTAGCACACGGAGAAGCTCTGTCAAATTCTCATTTTATTTGAGTTTTTCTCCATACGGTCAGATTTGGAGATTTAAGTAGAGTTAGTTTGTGCTCATGCTTTTTGGCAAAAATTAAATGTGATTTTTTTTCCTTTTCCCAGTTTTCATGAGATATAGTTGACATATGACTCTTTGTCTTTCTGAATAAGTCGCACGTTATTTAAAATAAACATTAAAAAGATGATAATTCAAATGGAAAGAAAAATCAGTGAAAGGAGAGAGAGGCCCCTGGGAATATATTTAATTTACAGACAGCATAAATGGAGGAGAAAGGGAAACAAATCGCAAGAAAAAAAGATCTGTGTTTAAAATTCTTTAAGGGGGTGGGCTAGAATGAGAATAACAGATTGTCATAAAAATTTTATAAATCATACCCCTCATTCAAAAATGTTGCAAATTACTGTGTAAAAAGATAACTTTATCTAATAATTTTTAAAAAGATAGCCTTAGGGGAATTACAGCTGTCCTCCAAGGGTCCGCTTCTCTAAACTTATATACTCTCTGATCGGCATGGAAAACAGAGAACATCTAAATCCTACAGAAAGTCATTGCTTTGGGAATATTACTGACACTTTAATATCTGTTCTGAGGGAAGAGGAAGCCCAGAGTTCTAGAGGTCGCTGAGTTACATGACCTCAGTACACATATGACCCCAATCGTCAATAAATAGCATTAATCATCTATTCATAATATGTGTACAATATTTAATTTTGATCTTTCACATTAACGTCCAGCCTTTCATCTCTTTATTTTTGAAGGTCAATATCAAATCGAACACCAGACATTACAGAGAATACTGAATCCATGCGCACGATGACATAACGTACATCCTCCCAAATAACTCAGATGTGTGACTAAGTGTTTATTTGTATAACATAAAAAACTCTTCACCTTACACACTTAGGACATCCTGATGTCCACCAGCCATTGATGACTAACTCCAAACACAAGGACTTGAGCTGCATATCATCCTGTTTCTCCAGATGCTGACTTCATATTCACTGTTGCCATTATAGATAATGAGTTTCCCCCCATTCAAATACTTTCATTTAAAAACTGTACAATACTGTGCTTACTGAACTAAAGCCTTCTATTCCCTTCTGAATAGAAACGCCTCCTGCCCAGACCTTGTACAGCTAGGGATTTGAGTGCAATAGACAATTTCAAAGACTGCTCTTTCTACTTAACAATTGGTGCATTAGGCTAAAATGTTCACACAAATGCAATAGCAACAGAAGGGGTTTGTGATGTAGTGACAAGGTCCTTCTTTTACCTGGATCTGGAAAATGATGAATGAGCATTAGCAGAATATTCTTCTGGCCCTTAGGTTTACCTTGATCTTCTCACAGAATGCAAATTGACATTATACCCACATTTCTATGGTATTTATTACCGTGGTCATGATGTGAGGGCTTTTTCAATACGAATGGTATAAAAGAAGAAGCATATAACTGCAAAGAGACATTATTGCATGGGGGGGTGTATAAACAAATGAGAAGAATGGACAGCATGCTCATAATGGAAACTGAAAGCTCCTCATTTTGTCCCGATTGTCTACCCTTCTTTTTTAAACAACCTTCCTTTTTTCTAGCTATCAATACAAAGTTCTTTTTGGTAAAATGAAGTGCATTCATGCTGCTTGAAAGAGGCTTTTAAAGTTGATCTGTGCCCACACAAAAGAGAGGCAGTGCTGGGTCTGACCAGTTGAGGAAGCAAACTTGGTCAATGTTCATTACTCATGGCTCAACACTCCGGCCTCCATATCATTTTGTAAAGAATCAGATAAACTTTCCTCGTGATAAACAACTGAAATAATTTTTCTTAGCTGTCAGCTCCCTTTCTCCCTTTCCCAGCCTGTTCCCACACTCTTCCCTGCTCGTAAAAGCAGCCGAGTGCAGCTCTTTGGTCTGATAAATGGGCTCCTTTCAACGGGTGGCAGGCTTCAGGAAAAAGAGATAATCCTGGATAATGTGGACACAGTTTTCATTTCATGTCACCCAATTAAACTGCAATTATCCTGAGTGCAACAGCAGAAAAACTGGAAAGAATGGCGGGAGAATGAGGCGCTAAGACTCCCTGGGATTCTTTATACCACGCGCATCAGCTAGGTTTGTTCTGTTCTGATAATAAAGTGCCGGCCTAAGCACTCAGCCCCACAAAACCATGGCCAGGCCAGCTGCAGCCTGTAGTTGCACAAGAAATGCTCCCACAAATTCTGTGAGAAATAGCGGTTCAAGTTCCAGTGGCTTTTTGATTCAATTATTTGCCTCCAAAGCCAAGGTCTCCGTGCAACCGTGCATGCTGTCTCCTCGGCACGCTGGTGTAGCCTTGCCCTTCCCCAGACAGAGCCGGGTGGAGACTGCTCCTCACACAAGAACAGGATACCTTCCCCTCTAGGAGAGTCTCAGCACCTCGTGAAATATCCTCCGGAGACACACTCATCAGATAGTAAGAGAGTGAGGGTAACTCTGCCATTACAAACGTGTTTAATAAGTCACGCAGAGTGATGTTCGTCTCAGGTCTGAATAGATATAAAAATTTTGATCAACAGCTAGCTCATCAGTTGGGAGGTTTTGCCTTCATTTAAAAGTGATGCTCTTCAGCCCTGCAAAGAACTACAGCTATGGGATGGGACGTAGATAAAGGTAGCCATCACCTTACATTTATAAATTATGGTTTTTCCGGTTTTCTGGTAGTCTAAAACATTGGACGTTCAGTGGAGGAGATGGAAAAAAAAGTGCAAACCTTAAGGGTGAGGCTTTCACCTAAGGAATTGTGGCCATATTTGTAACCACAGTTGCCAGGGGATGAATGACAGTAGAAGTCACGGGGGGAAAAATGATGCAAAGGAATGAAAATGACCTTTGAGTGTGATGTTGTCAGACTACAGCAAGATAAAATAAGGCAGATTCCCAAACTCACAAACTTCAAACTAAAATTTTCATCACCGATAACATAAATCTTTGGATTTATTAAGACCCTCCTCAAATATGCCCTACAACTTTACCAGTTGGTCTAGTTAGTGATGGATCAAACTACTTTAATCTTAGAAAGTGATTCTCCCGTGTGCTGTTTGGCTTTCCATCTCTTCTTCCTTCCTCTTTTCGAAATGGATCCCGCCTTAATCTTTCCCAGAACAGCCATCTGTGGCTCCTAAAGGTGGCAAATGTGACAGAGGAGTCCCTCAAAGTTGGTTTTAGCCAGTGGCTTAGGTGAGTGTGGCTGTCGAGAGGCCTGGGGCCCCACCCCCGCTCCTGGGTTCTGGCCCATCACGCCTGCACACCAGCATCCTAGGAGACCCTGTCTGTCTCTCCGTGGCCCCAAGTGATGTCTTACCCCAAGCCATCAAACAGATGCAGGATCACGCAGGAAACATCGAAAACAAATTGGAGAATTGTTGCGATAAACTTGAATATCGGTCCGTTGTTTAATAATCATACATGCACGGGCGCCTGGGTGGCTCAGATGGTTAAGCGTCTGCCTTCGGCTCAGGTCATGATCCCAGGGTCCAGGATCGAGTCCCGCATTGGGCTCCCTGCTCCTTGCGAGCCTGCTTCTCCCTCGGCTTCTCTCTCTCTCTCTCTCTCTCCCTCTGTCTCTCATGAATAAATAAATAAAATCTTAAAAAAAAGAATAAATTAATCTTAAAAAAAAAATCATACATGCAACCATAATCCCCACTACGATGCTAACACGAGGCAGCATGTGCGTGCCTTTCACATAGGCTCAAAGCCCTAGACGGATAATGGTCCGGGCTGGGATCCCATCCTGTGCAGCTTTATGGGAGAACCCACACAATTACAATAACATAATGACACTATGCTAATAATAATAATAATACCTTATTTTTATCTAATGCCTATCTCTGGGAAACCTAAAGCAATTTAGAGATGTTAATCTAATTAAACTCCAGGTCCCTGTCAGACAAGGAGGGGGCAGGTATTTTTAATTCAAATGCTGTTTAGGAAATTAAGGGAATACTAACACCTATCACCTCCCTCCCTCCCCCCCAGGTATTTGTGAACATAAAGGAAAAAAAGATAGCCGTGATTTAAATCTTTTAGCTACATGGAAGAACAATGATAATAGTAGAATATAATAATACTGTTTAGATCACTTTTCATCTGATATACTTGTCTTTCAAATTATGGGTTGAATTCATATCCTGTCTTTGTTCGTGAGAGATTTTCACACAGTTCCACCACATAGAAGATAAGACAGTTCTGTTCTGTGGGAGAGAGCCATCCCCTCCTGCTGAAAAACCTCCTATAGTTCCTCTCACCATTTCTCCTGGGGCATAATTTTAACTTTCTTGAGGGTATGCCTCTAAACATTTCACAGAGTTAGATTATTTAAACGCAGGTCCTTTGAAACACTGAATTCAGAATATTAAAAAAAAATGCACATAATAATGAACCGGTTTGGGTTCCACCCGGGAGGAGCTCAGATCAGATGAATGGGCTAAGTGTAAAGAAACCTCCTTAAAATACTATACATTAAATTGACAAATGCAATGTAAGACGAGTTTACGTTGATTAGCAGGTATTTTTTAAAAGACTTCATTTTAAAACAATCTCAAATATTAAATGGAAGCCATAGCATTTATCAGAATCTGTAATCATACTGTTCACTTATGCACTTGTTTATTTTTCCCCTACTATCCCAGAAGCGAGGACCACGTCCTTCTCATTGATTACTGTATTCTCATGATAAGATGTGTTTACTACACAGTAGGTATTAAAGAGACATTTCTTGAGTGACTGAATGAAGAAAGAGGCTCCAGCCTAGGAACATGACCAAGTACCTAGACTTCGCAGTTGAAAGAACCGAGTTTGAATCAGGACTCCACTGCTTACTAACTTTGCAAACTCAGGCAAATCACTTAAGCTCTTTGAGCCTCAACTTCATATCTGTAAAATGGAAATTGTATCTTACAGGATTATAATGAGAATTAACTGAACCGATGTACGAGATTCTTTATCACAGTGCGTAAGCACTTAGTGAATATAAGCTATTACTTGTTTTGTTTTGTTTGCTTCAAAAATAGAAGGTTAGTCCGACCCAGTGTTTAAGGCCAATCATGTACTTCTGAAATACATAGCTTCCCCCGTCCTCCTCATTGCCCCTCTTACTACAAAGAGTTACCATCTCCTACAGACTCATGGCGTCCTGCCCCCGCACCATGAGGCACAGTACTGCTTTGAGCCCAGAGGAGCAGCCTCAGCAGCCCTCCCCCAATGCCATGCTGAGGTCCTGGACAGTTTCTGCCTTGGCCTCTGTAACCTGGATCCAGGTGCTGCCGTCATTCTAACCCCTCACAACTGCCAGGACTTGGGGGGCTGATATTCTCTGATGTCTTGGCTCTACCCACACTCAGGCCAGCCTCGGGGACCAGGAAAGAGCTTCTAGTGCTTCTCAGTTTCCCTAAACTCACCCTTCTGTCCCTGATTAGCTGGCGGGAGATAAAGGCGTTTCAGGATAGAGACAAGAAGGGAGAGACAGCAGTGCCTTAAAAATCATGTGGGCCCCTGACTTCAAAAGGGAGAGACTGGCTCGGCTGTGCACTCCTCTGCCCTTCCCAGAAGGTGCCCTGGGCAAACACAGCCTCAGGCAGAGAAGGCAATTCTTGGAGACCCAGGGAGAATGCAGATGAGGCAGGATATCTACTCTTCCTGTGTGTGTGTGTGTGTGTGTGTGTGTGTGTGTGTGTGTGTGTGTGTGTGGTGGGGGGGGGTACATCCTGGGCAACTTTCCAAAACTTGTGCAGATGCTTAACAAATCTACTCGCACCTGAGGGCTGGAAGCTGGAAGAGGTAGAAAGCCGGGTTTTGATCCATTTGCCAAAAAATGTGAGCTGGTGCCATGAAGCTTGCAGGGAATCAGAGAAAGAGAATCCTGGTCTCCTCTGCTCCCCAACATGGGCCTGAATCAGGAGGAGCAAGCAGGCCCAGGAGCATGGTCATGATGTTAGACGTTCCTGCTCTGCTGTGTACAGCTACTTGACCCTTGGCATGTTATTTAGCCTCTCCAGACCTCAGTTTCTTTACCTGTAAAGGGGAGATCATAGCCCCTTCTTATAAGAAAGCTAGAAGAATGAAATGGGACGAGACAATGTAAAGTGCACAGTACCGGCACATGCAAGCACAGACCAAGAATGGCTACGACTGTAATTAGCGGGTTCTGGTTGTGATGGCCAATGTCCATCGATGATGGACTGGTTAAATAAACCATGGTAAAGCCATGCCATAATAGTTGGATATTAAAATGGAATAAAAGACATTTCTATATATCACTGTGGGGTGATTGGTAGGATACATTGTTGAGGTTTAAAAAAAAACAGTGGAGACAAGTATAAGAAGTATGCCATTCATCAGAGAAGTGGGGACGTGCATTTTGTGTGTATATTAATACACTTTTTAAGCGATGGCAGACAAAATGAAAATGGACAGAACTGGGGGAATAAGGAGTGGGGAATGGGATTCTGTTCATGCTTCGGGTTCTCACTTAAGAGATTCTTCAGTTCTGTTCCTCACATTTGTTGTTGTTGTTGTCACTTTCATCATCATTCTCAGAAGAAAGAGCTTCAGTTTACAACCTTAGTGTAATGCTATAATGCTTGCATGTAATGCTGCAATGCTTTGCAAGGAGGGGGGCACCACAAGTTTTCTGTTCCTGAGTATGACTATAGCCTTAAGAGGGAATGGTGGTCATCAGTAGTTGTCAACTCCTGGGTTTTCCTGTTGGAGGGTAATGGGTGGACCATCTCCCTCCCAGATTTTGCATTAATTATTTCCATCTGGCTCCTAATTTCTCCTTCTCTATATACTTGGGCTCATGTGAAATACTACCTGCAGCTTTTGGCAGCCTCTAGTCTAGAGTAGGGGTCAGCACCTTACTGACCAAGTAATTAATTATTTACTTTTCATTACTACCTTCAATATCTACTCATTTTTAATAAGTTTAAAATCTTCCATAAACAAGGTTTTTCTTAAGGAATAAAATGGTAACCATAGAAGACACACACACACAAAATTTGGTCTGTAGAAAAGCAGTACTAGTGGAAAGATATATTTTCTCTCTGTTATAGTTTTAAATGCTCGTATTAAAAAGAACCAAAGGCTGAGTATTAAAGGCATAAGAATCCAACTTAAGTTAGAAAAATAACAGTAAAATTATCTTCCCCCTCCCAAAGTAGTAGAAAGTATATAGCAAGAGTAATAGCAAAAATTAATGAAAACACGACCAACAAAGCCAAAAGTTGGTTCTTGGGGAAGACTAATAAAATTGACAGACCTCATCTGGAAAACAGTACGGAGGTTCCTCAAAAAGTTGAAAATAGAGCTACCATATGATCCAGCAATTGCACTACTGGGTATTTACCCCAAAGATACAAATGTCGGGATCCAAAGGGGTACATGCACCCTGATGTTTATAGCAGCAATGTCCACAATAGCCAAACTGTGGAAAGAGCCAAGATGTCCATCAACAGACGAATGGATAAAGAAGATGTGGTATATATACACAATGGAATATTATGCAGCCATCAAAAGGAATGAGATCTTGCCATTTGCAACGACGTGGATGGAACTGGAGGGTGTTATGCTGAGTGAAATAAGTCAATCAGAGAAAGACATGTATCATATGACCTCACTAATATGAGGAATTCTTAATCTCAGGAAACAAACTGAGGGTTGCTGGAGTGGGGGTGGGAGGGATGGGGTGGCTGGGTGATAGACATTGGGGAGGGTATGTGCTACGGTGAGCGCTGTGAATTGTGCAAGACTGTTGAATCACAGATCTGTACCTCTGAAACAAATAATGCAATATATGTTAAGAAAAAAAAAGAAGAAGAAGACAGCAGGAGGGGAAGAATGAAGGGGGGGAAACTGGAGGGGGAGATGAACCATGAGAGACAATGGACTCTGAAAAACAAACTGAGGGTTCTAGAGGGGAGGGGAGGTGGAGGGATGGGTTAGCCTGGTGATGGGTATTAAGGAGGGCACGTTCTGCGTGGAGCACTGGGTGTTATGCACAAACAATGAATCATGGAACACTACATCAAAAACTAATGATGTAATGTATGGTGATTAACATAACAATAAAAAATTTAAAGAGAAAAAAAAGATGATAAAGAAAAGTACCTGAAGCTGTTCCTGATGAGAAAAATAAAAAGCACTAACAACAACAACAAAAAATTGACAGACCTCAGATAAACTTATTCAAGGAAAATAGAAAGAACTTACAAACAAAAAGTGCTAGGACTGAAAAGGGGGACATAAGTATAGATATAAGAAGAAATTTTGAAGAAAATAAGAGAATACTAAGAACAATTTCATCAACATATATGAACACTTGGATGTAATTGTATACACCTTCCAAAAATGTAACTTAGACTATCTGACTCAAGAAGAATAGAAAGTGCAAATTGTCCTGTAATTATTAAAGAATATGAATAGTCACTTGAGTTTATTTTTCCCCACATAGAAAATATCAAGTCCAGATAATTTTTTTGAATTGAGTTTCACCAGACTTTCAAGTAACAGGTCATTTCAATTTTAAACAATTTTTCCAGGGAAAAGGAAAGAGGAGCTATTGCCTAATTTATCTGATTAGGCTAGTAGACTTTAAATTAAAAACTTGATAAGATTAGAAAAAAAATGAAAATCACTAACTTGTCTCACTTATAAACACAGATGAAAAGCCTACACAGTACAAATACATCATGAACAAACTAAATTTATCCCCTAAGTGTACAATTGTTTTAACATAGACGTTTCATTATTGAAATGATTCCCATTATAGCTTTGAATATAGCCAAATGTTTATTCAGGCTAAAGGATGGGGAAAAAAATCTTATTCAAATATGAATATAAGAAATCTTCCTATATCTTACAAAGAGACCCTTATAAAAGGTCTCTACCAAAAATCTACCGTGAACATTTTTCATAATGGCAAAATATTTAAACCATCTTTAAAATTGGAAACAGCTGGGCGCTTGGGTGGCTCAGTCAGTTAAGTGTCTGCATTCGGCTCAGGTCATGATCCCAGAGTCCTGGGATTGAGTCTCACATCAGGCTTTCTGCTCAACCCCTCCCCCCCACTTGTGATTGATCTCTCTCTCAAGCTCTCTCTCTCTCAAAAAAAAAATAAAATAAATAAAATCTTTTAAAAAAATAAAAAATAAATAAATAAAATTAGAAACAAGACAAGGAAAGTAATTATCACTATTTCAACTCAACATTCAACATTTACTAAAGGTCCTAACCAGAGCTGTAAGACAAGATAAATAAAAGTTAAAAAAGATTGAAAGAGAAAAAACAAAACTCTCATCCACTAATGATATGATTATATACATAGAAAACTTAAAAGTGTCTACAAATTTCTAGAACTAATAAGAGCATTTACAGAGGAGCTGTATATAAGATCAAACATTTTAAATGCCTTTTAACAACTTAGTAGCTCTAATTAGAAAGCTTAATTTTTAAAAATGCCACATCACTTACAATAATAAGAAATAGAGAAAATCTATTAAAAGATGTATAAAACCTAAATAAATGGTAAGATATATTATACTCATGGATAGGAAGAGTTTGAGATTATAAAGATACCAATTCTCATTAAGTTAATCTATAAATTCAAAACAATCTCAACCAAAACTCCAAAAGAATTACTAGACAAATTTGGCAAACTGATTCTAAAATCTATACAGAATAACAAAGAGCCAAGAACAGCCAAGACACTTCTGAAGAAGAGTAGGGGAAGATTTCCCTACCAGACTTATCAAGACTTATCATAAAATTATAGCAATTAAGTCAGTAACGGAATAGAACAAAGGTAGAAAAAATTACCAGTGCAACTGAATAAAGAGTCCAGATGCAGCCTCACATCTATATGAAAATTAGATGTGGTACCGCAGGTCAGTAGAAGAATGGAGGACGTAGTCAATAGTCAATTAATAAGCTATTAGGAAATTGGATCTCTACTTTATGCCATGCACAAAAGTCAGCTTCATACAGATTAGATGTAAAATACAAAACTTTAATATTTTCAGAAAAAAATATAAAATACCTTTATGACTGTAAGAAGCAGAAGAATTTGTTTTGAAAGAAAGGAAAAGCATAAAGAACAGAAAAAGATCTATAAATTGGGCTACATTAAAATTAAATTCTAGTCACTTAATTATAAAGAAGGTGAAAACAGAAGCCACTAACTAGGGAGCGGGGCGGGGGAAGACAGCTATTTGTAACATATTTATCAAAAAAAGGAATTAACATCTAGAATATAAAAAGAACTTTTAACATGGTGAATAAGTATAAAAAACTACTCATCCTTACTTGTAATAAGGGAGATACAAGTTAAGGATACAATGAGATACTATTTTATAACTGTTCGCTTGGCAAAAATAAGGAAGTTGACAATGCTTTGGTGAGGAAGTGCAGTGATGTGAAAAAGTGTAAAGATTCAAAAAACATTTTGGAAAATAAGTTAGTATTATTTTTGTAAAGCTAACTAGGCGTGTGCTTTCTGACCCAGTTCTAATCTTAGGTGTATGCTCTAAGGAAAATGTGTATATACCCTGGAGAAAATATATGCTTCTGGAGAAATGTACAAGAATGTTCATAGTAGCCTTGTTTGTAAAGATGGATGGAGGAATGTATAGAAAAACAGACAGAAAGATAGACAGACATACAGACAGGTGAGTGGATGGAAAGAGAGAGCGCACACAAACGTTCACTGAAGAGAAAACAAATAAATTGTGATACATTCCCATGGTGGGATATTATATCACAGTGAGGTTGAATAAGGTGCAACTATGAATTCCAACATGAATGAAATCTTAGAAATATAATAGTGAGGATAAAACCAAGTAGCAGAAGATAACACAGTTTGATACCACTTTCTAAATCTCAAACACCACCAAAAAAAATTTTTTTTGGATGATGGTATATCATTAGTCATTTTTATTTTCTTGTTTGAGTGCTTTCCAATTTTCCACAGCCCACAGTATTGTTTTCATAATCACGAAAAAAATGTTACCTTAAAAAAATCTTTATTTTAGATATTTTAATCTTCTTGAGATTGTATGTTTATAGGAAAAAAGCCATGTCTCAATAGAAGGTAGCTGGCATCTTGTTTAAAGGGCTGGGAAAAACCTCAGTGAATATAGTTAAGACTTTTTCCAACTTTGTTAAAACCCTGGGAGAATGACACCCCCCACCCCAGCTCCATCCGTAACAAAAGCAGGAGATAGATGGGTCCCCCGCCTGAGGCAGGCGAACACCACCAAAATTTTAAAACATATTATTTATGAACTCACATCAGTAAAGACAAGCAAGAGAATGATGGGTACGCCTCTGGATGGGGAAGAGAAATGTGGTCAGAATTCCATTTCTTGTGTTGGGTGATGGATTTCACAGGTGTTTGTTTTATTTTATTAATGTACTTCATAGCACGGATTTGCATTATGCATATTCTTTCACATATTGTGCATATTACATATTCTAAGTATTTTTTAAAAGCTCAAGGGGATGGGAGCCTGGGTGGGTGCCTCAGTCGTTAAGCGTCTGCCTCCGGCTCAGGTCATGATCCCGGGGTCCTGGGATCGAGTCCCACATCAGGCTCCCTGCTCGGCAGGAAGCCTGTTTCTCCCTCTCCCACTCGCCCTGCTTGTGTTCCTGCTCTTGCCATCTCTGTCTCTGTCAAATAAATAAACAACATCTTTAAAAAAAAAAAGCTCAAGGGGAAAAGATTACTTCAGAAAAAGCGTGAGAGGTGATGGATGGAAAAAAGACTCTCTTTTATATCATTTATATTTTTAAATCTAATTTTACATAATTTTATTTTCAAAAATCATGTTGACACTTTACCCTGTTGTTTGTAGTATTACTTGTGTTTGTAGTAGGAAGGAAGGAAAGGAGAGGGAGCAGGAAGTGGAGAGGAGCAAGAACATGGCAACTCTAAGAGGCCCCATGAGATGAAAGGCACTGAGCTGGGAGCGTGAAGGGCGTGATGGAGTGAGCATCACCTTCCTGAGGCAGCAGAAAGGAGGAGACGTAGAAAAACAGTCCGTGTTTGCCTCCAGCAGAGATAATTCGGTCATAGTCCAGAGTGGGAGGAAATGGAAGGCCATTCAAAGAGAGAGAGAGGAAACACGGTTTTTATTCTTCTCCGTGTTTCACCCTCTTCTCTGTCTCCTCCTCTGCTTCCTTATGACCCTATAGGTCTCAAGCGGGTCTGTCTTCTCAGTCCCTGCCATACTTCCCAACGTGCATTATAATGCATCTCTTGTAACAGTGTTCAAGGTTACGTACTCTAAACTTCCTGAAGACAGAGATCATGTCTGGTTTATTCATCCTCATCCTTAGTACAGAATCGGACACATTGAAGTGAATAATTGCATGATGAAATCACAAATAAACAGTTCTTGAATGTGTAAATGAAAGTGATACATAACTGGCCCTTTATATTTGTATCCATTACTAAGTTCAGTGTTTCCAACTTAGGAAAGGCAAACTGAAACCAAATTTTTGCAAACAAGATCATTATAAAACATTTTACAATATGATTTTGGATCCCACAGTCATATCTTCCGTGGTCCAGAACACCAACAGTTTTGAAATGAACTGCCAAACTATCTTAAATTTGTCAAGATTTTCATGCATGTGGTTGAGAGGAACGGTGTGTTATAATTATCCAAGGTGCCAAAAAGAGACTTTTTTCACACGTTTTGTGATTTTTAAGAAAGTTCAAAGTTGTGATTTTTATAACTATATGCCTTGCTAGGCACAAAGTGAGAGTTAATAGCCTGAATTTCTCTAAGATAATAATAACATTGACCAACAGTTGCTACCGCTCTTGACCCTGACATAAAATGCTTTAAGCCAAAGAAGTGTGTTAAAGTACATTTTGGAAAACATTCTAGGGAAGTGCTAATTTTTCTAAAAGTAGATTTATAGTAAAAACTTGGAAGCCCGAAATAAATAAATAAAATCTTAAAAAAAAAAAGCCTAAAAAAAAAAAAAAAACTTGGAAGCCCAGATTTATTTCCACCTAGTCTAACAGCAAATATTTTTGAATTAAAAATGTATTCAAATATAAGGGGGATTGGCATTAGATCTTGGCAATGCAACAGAATGGAAAGAACATTGGGCTATTTGCTCTCATTCCAGCCTGTCTCTGACTAACTATGTAACTACTAATGTCACTCAAATTCTCTGGGTCTCAGCTTCTTGATACCCAAAATAAAGAGATTGAACAAGTATATACGTACTTATCAACACCTGGTTTCCAAATACTCAACGTATGCTGCAAAATCTTGTTATGCATGTGTGGTCAGCCCAACACCTCTGGAAGGATCCATTCCAACTTTGCTCACATTGGAAAAAGTGGTCATCCATTCTGTTTTTTTTCTCAGCAGGACAAAGGGTCAATGTTCACTCTTCTACTGTAGTGAGCACTTCCAAAGGCAGAGACTCAAGAGGTTTGCCTTGGTGGAGAACCCTTGCAGGCACTTATCGCTCCCCTCACTTCTGACCCTGCTGGCCCCCCAGCATATGGACTCCATGGCTGAGAAGGCAGAGGTGCTCTCTGGACTGCTCTGTGCAGGCGACTGGCTGCCAAAAGTGCTTAAGAAGGCATTTTCCACAATAGCCACCCCATCCTGAGAACAGCGGCAACTCCAGCTTTCATTAATTTGAATGGAGCTCTGTGAAGTTTAAATTTTGGAGTGTTTGTGTTTTCCCTGAAAGAGCTGTTTGAGCACAGAATCCCCATTCTATCACCACAGACAAAAGAGGAGAGAGCTGAGGACATTGTTTAGAATCTGTGCCTTTGCCATAAAGAATTTGTATCCTAAAGAGCCCTTCTCTGGCCTTTGATTTGCTTCTGTCCCTTAAAGGAAAGGGAATATTAGGGGCGCCTGGGTGGCTCAGTCGTTAAGCATCTGCCTTCAGCTCAGGTCATGATCCCAGGGTTCTGGGATCGAACCCCTCAGGAAGCCTGCTCTCCCTCTCCCATTCCCCCTGCTTGTGTTCCTTCTCTAGCTGTCAAATAAATAAAATAAAATAAAATAAAATAAAATAAAATAAAATAAAATAAAATCTTAAAAAAAAAGGAAAGGGAATATTAAAGGAGAGTCCTTTCTGGTACTTTTGAATTTTTTATTTACATAGAGAAATGAGTGTCACTTGTCTTTCTAATGGTTTGGCCTTTCAGTTCTGGTGGGGGAACTGCAGGGCGACGGGCAGAAGGAGTGAGAAGACAGTCTGATTTTGAGACCAGGAGCCTCTATCCTCTACCTCCTCACATTCATTGTCAGTCATTTAAATGGTCAAAGACATTTCAAGGTCAATTTTGTTACTTCTGCCATTTATTTCTTGAACCTTCCCTATGTGTTAGCACTGTCCATCGTTCTGCGTTATAATTAATGAAGAGCTGCCCTTCAAGAACTGACAACCTATTGAAGGAAAATGATGAGTCAAGAGAAAATTACAATAAAATGTGGTAAATTTAAGGATGTGTGTGTGTGCGCACGCACGTGTGTAAGATATATATACTTTGAGTTTCTCATGAGAGTCATGAAGAAGTTTTGAATAAATAGAAAGACACACCCTCCTCTCCTTCTCCAATCCATCGTCCTTTAATCCATCTATAAACTTATCATAATTCCACTTAAAGGGCTAACAGGATTTTTTTAACTAATTAAGCTATTTCCAAATATCATATAGAAAGTAAACATTTAAAGATACTCAAGAAAGTGTTTAAAAGAAGAATAAAGGAGAGGGGCAAGTCCTCCTAGATTTTAACATCTGTTCTCAAGCTACTATAATTAGTAGGAATAAACAAAGCAATGGACCAGAAGAAAGTCCAGAAAGAGACTCAAAAACATATGGAACTGCCAAAGCAGCGGGGAAAAGATGATCAATTTGGTATCATTTACAGATTTGGCAGAATTGCAATTGTAGTACAAAACTCACATGAGCTCTTGCACTATCTGAGGCTTCCCAGGGTCTTACTAAACTGGTTGATGCTTTTGGATTAGTAAGCCCTTATGTGCTTTAACAGTTTGGATGGAAAATGGTCCCAAGCTGGCAGACTTTAGTTTATTTCATATTGAGCTAGTCTTCCTCTGCAGATTGGATTTTCCAAATTAAAAGTGATTATTGCATATCTTCTTAATCGGTTTATTGTTTATAAATGATCATAAATGTCTCCAGTGTGGAAGGATTACTTTCAGTTATTTTTTTGTATAATGCATGAAATAGAAAGCTAAATTTAAGTCTTTCCCATTTTATTTCAAAGACTGGTTGGAACCTGTAAAGGAAATATTTGATCTATCCAAATATATCTAAGTTTCAAATGTGCCAGGAATTATGCAAAATGCTAGAGATCCAGTACAGGAAGTACTAGTTGCTACTACTCTAGTGAGAACTAAAATCAATGGCACCAAAGATTATAGTATAAAGCGTGGCAGAGGGCCTTCCATCTGGCTTGCAGTGAGGCAGACTTGTGGTAAATGGAGAGTAGTAACATCAGGAGCGATTTCCCTGTGCGTATAGATTCTTATGGGATAGTTACAACTCTTGAATCATACACACATTAGGTAATGTTTATAAGGCTGAGTCTATCTGAGCAACAACAAACAGCAGTATATTGATAATAGTCAATGGGATTTGCAGAGACTCTGCTGGTGGCCCTTGTCTACAAGACTCTAATGACGGTACCGATCCTTTCTGGGTCTCAGGGAGAAAGACTACATAGCACAACAACAAAAAGGAAAAACTTTACAGTCAGCAGGACTTGGGATCATCTTCTGTTTCTGCCACCTGTCTATTTGACTCCCTTAATTACACGTTATTGCCATTTTCTTATCCACAAACATGGTAATACCTACGTGGCTCGGTTGGTATAAGAACTAAATGAGATACTGTGTTTGTGACAGGACAATGTTTTGAAATGATAGCTACTGGTCTCTCACTCACAGGGACCCCCACTCCTGCTTGTCATCCCCTTTACCTTTAACACTAGCCCAGAGGGTGAGGCTCACTGCCTCCTGGAAGCCAAATGAAAAGCAGATGGTTGCCTTCCGACTCCTAGCACAGATGCTGAAAACCCACAGCAGAAACAATCATTTTCCCCGTTCCTTACACCCACCCACTGTGCATTTTGTTAAAATGCTCCCTTTCACCGCAAATGATACAGAATCTTCAGGTTGAATGCGTTTTAGCAGTACCTAGGCGTTCTATAAAGTAGCTGATTACGTACTTTTCTGGTAGCTCCAGGTGATAACATGAAAAAGATGAATGGCATGGCCAGAGAACATGGAGAGATGAGGCAGGGAAGAGAACTAGGGGGAAAAGTTATTTAAAAAAATTAGATTTCAAAGTGAATCTTGTATGTACATTCCATGAGCAGCTACGATTCCATACTCACTTCCAAACCAGACATTCTTATTTCCTTACACACTTGTCTTTCGGAGAAAGTAGCTAAACTCTGGATGCCTATTTTCCTATTGGGGCCATTTGAGCCCAACCAGTGTCTTGGATTATTGAGTCTCCTCATCTAACCTGTTGCTAAAACTCTTTCTAATCATCAGTGTAAATTTGACTGGATTTCATCATGCTGTATCTTTTATACAAGAAGTCAAATAATTACTTATATTAGAAAAAAAGAGAAAGTTAATAAATCACAAGCTATGTTAGCTAATACTGTGGTCGTCTTTTTGCAATATATACATGTATCTAAGCATCACATTGTACACCTTAAACTTTTATGCGTTATATGTCAATAATGTCTCCATACAGCTGGGAATAAATAAATAATTCATTAGCTAGTCTGATAAATAATAGAGAAAAGGCACAAATAACCAAATTAGGAATAAGAATGGGTGAATCCCTTCTGACGCTGAGAAAATGAAAGAATTGTGACAGAATACTTTAAATAAAGTCATGCAAATTTGTAAATTTGTATTCAATACATTGATTTCTATGAAAATGTAAATGAACAAAAATGAGACCCAAACCCTAATAAACAGATCAATAAGCATGGAAGAAATAGAAGATGCCAAAGAGGGGCACCTGGGTGGCTCAGTCGTTAAGCGTCTGCCTTCGGCTTGGGTCATGATTTCGGAGGGTCCTGGGATCGAGCCCCACATCAGGAAGCCTGCTTCTCCCTGTCCCACCACCCTGCTTGTGTTCCCTCTCTCGCTGTGTCCCTCTCTGTCAAAATAAATAAATAAAATCCAAAAAAAAAAAAAGATGCCAAAGAATTACCCCCTCCTCCCTACAAACCAAAATGTGCTAGGTCTAGCTTGTTTCAGAGTTGAATAATTTCAAAACTTCATGGAGCCCTTGTTACTTAAACTTTTCAGACTATGAAGAAAGACAGTTTCTAAGTTCTCCTTGTGAAGCCAATAATGATAAAGTCAGCTTTAAAAAGGGAAAATACAGATCAATCCCACTTTTGTAAAAATGCAATGTAGAGTACCAGTAAACAGCATCATGAGAGAACATCATATCGTATATCACTAGTTCAGGAAAAGATCAAAATCAAAATTCAAAGTGTGGTTTCTACTAAATGTATAGCGAGCACTCTTATACTATCATAAAGTCAAAAACTTGTAAGTTGAACCATCATAAGTTAAAGACCATCTGTATATTTATATTCACTGACATAGAAAAAACTCCAAAACATATTGTTTGAAGTTAACAATAGAAGGGAAATTTGCATTGTGTTATGTACATAGAATTGAGTCTGTATGCATAGAGAAATATAAAGAATGTTCATTAGAATATTAGTAGGGGATAGTTTGTGGTTGCACATTTTCTTTGTGGATATTTATTATTTTTATCAACAGAAAAATACATTTTTTTCATTTTGAAAATAGAAAGATTGTTAATATCATACTAAACTTTTTTATTAACACCTTTTTAAGAGAAAAATATGGATTATTCAATGGAGCTCTTTGGGATTGACATATTCTAAGCCCTTTCCCCAGATGTTATGTATGAGACAATCAATTGTTCTACCTTCCAGTTCTTCCAGATTTTGAGATATCTTTATGTCTACCAAATTTCTCTAGAGTAACCATTGAATTGTTCAAGTAAATTCTTTAAAGTACATACTATGTTCAAGATCATGGAACACAGAACATTAAAAAATAAATCAGACTGCTGTTAACTTCCAGTTGCTTATATTTCTTATTGGGTATTTTTAAAAGTTTTTATTTAAATTCCTGTTAACGTATAGTGTAATATTAGTTTCAAGTGTACAGTATAGTGATTCAATACTCCCATACAACCCCCGGTGCTCTTCACAGCAAGTGCTATCCTTATCAACAGCCAAATTATAGAAAGAACCCAAATGTCCATTGACTGATAAACGGATAAAAGAAGGGGCGCATGCGCGCGCACGCGCGCGCGCACGCGCACGCACGCACACACACACACACACACACACACACACAGGAATATTATTCAGCCATGAAAAAGAATGAAATTTTGTCATTTGCAACAACATGGATGGAGCTAGAGAGTACAATGCTAAGTGAAATAAGTCAGAGAAAGGCAAATGCCATACGATTTCACTCATATGTGGAATTTAAGAAACAAAACAATCATAGCAATTACTTACACATCTTGCAGAAAGACCTTTGGACACTGAATTGGATTATAAGAAATGTGCTCTTCAGTTGGGGAAGCCTGTTCTGTGATATTGTGTGTGTGTGTGTGTGTGTGTGTGTGCGTGTGCACGCGCACGCACAAGGATAATGAGAATTGTCCAAGGGTAAATAATAACTTAGGGAGGAATAATGACATAGGTGTATTACATATTGAGCATGACCATAAGAAGCAAAATTTTGGATTCTAGGTAGAAACTTAGTATAGCCCATCTAACATCCCATGGGCCTCAATGAACAAAAAAACCCCCGACTATGCATTATTTTAAAATAGAGTGGTTAGAATACTCACCATAATGTCCCACCTCCCCCCAAAATATCCATTGCAGATGTGATTCAGTTAAAGGACTTGGGATAGGGAGATCACCCTGGATTATCCACAAGACACAACCTTATCACATGAGACCTTAAAACTGGAGAACTTTTCCTGGCTGTGGGCAGAGAGCAATGTGGTCTCAGAGATGCGATGCTTCTGACTTTAAGGATGCAGGGATGGAGGCACAAGCCAAAGAATCCAGACGGCCATCAGAAACTAGAAAAGGCATGGAAACCGATTCTCCCCTGAAGTCTCCAGAAAGGAAGGCAGCCTTGCTGACACTGACCTCTGAGTGAGTCCAACTTCTAACCTCCAGACTTGTAAGATCATAGATTAGCATTGTTTGAGACACTCATTTGCCACTCATTTGTGGCAATTTGTTACAGCAACAATAGGAAACTAATAGTCTGACTTTTTAGTTTTTGAGTGACTTATTGTGTATAGATACTTTATCTCCTATCTGTTTAGGCTTTTTTGAAGAAATGGAAAGCTTTACGCAAAAAAATGAGTTCAAAATAGTAGAAAACTAGAAATGGACCATTTCCAGCATCCGATGGTTAACTGGTCAATCCGTGCCCATGTGGAGCTAAAATGTCGGAATGTGTCTGACATGAAACAAAGCAAAAACAAGTCCGAGGATGTCAGTCTCTGGTAAGTGGCTGCTTCTCAAAACTGTCCAAGGCAATTTTTCCTGAGATATTTTTAAAGCTTGCAATGGACTCTCTTATAATGTGGCATTATACACAGGCCTTGGCTCCAGGGCCCTGTTGTAGATCAGACCAGCGGTCCATGCCCTGTGCTCTTTTCTTTTTTTTAACCCTTAGATCCCTGGACAGAGCTTGCTCTCTTTTCCTCCTACTAACAACCTCACCCAGCCTTCCCATGCTTCCCACTTCTTAGCCAGGAAAAAGACAAGCACACGGCCTCATTTCATTTGTAGGATTTCCCCTTTGAAACAAAGATGGAACAACAAAAAAGAGCAAATGTGAGAAAAGTCTTCTAGTCTATGTCTCTGAGCTGATTAAAATCATAACTGCTGAGAAGGAACAAAGCTAAACTGTTCCCAACAAAGGATATGAAATTAAAATTTAATAATTGAGAAAATAATAAGTAGCTGTGATGTTTGTGCATGATTAGGTACCTGTGTGTGTGTGTGCGTGTGTGTGTGTGTGTGTGTGTGTGTGCATGTACTTATATAATAACTCCAGCCCTGCACTTCTCTCTTTTTCTCCACAGTGGAATTGTACAATCATACAGTGACAATGCAGGAAGAAGCCATAGAGGTCATTTTGTTCAATCCCCACATTTTGCCAAGGAAAGACTGAAAGCCAGACAGATGGAGACTTGTCTGTCCTTTGACTTCTTTTTCTTTGCTTTTCAATGTTTTTCCATCAGCAGCACATCAGCCAAATGATCGGATGAGATTATTCAGGCTGGGGTCATTCTATTCCTTATTCTTATTGACCATGACAATCTCTCCCTTTAATGCCTTCCCTTCCTATCTAATCTTTAACACTATTAATCCATTTCTTTCATGATTAGTCTCTGCTTGATTTGTCTTTTATAGATAAACTGAGTCATCAGCAGGCATTTTCCTAGAAGTCAGCCTTGTTATATGTCCAGCCCATAGAAGTCTGTGACTTTCTATCTTATCCTATCTCCTGGATCGAAGGTTTTTGTCGATCTAACTTTCTTATCATGTCAAGTGTTAATCTTTTTTTAGCGACAGAGGAATTGCCAAATTAAAGTACTTTGGAAAAATGAGTACAATGACCTGTCATTTCAAAGTCCTCACATAACCAAAGTCCTACTTGCCCTATGGGCACATCTATACTGAAAATGTGAAAGCAGTGGACAGGGTCCCCAGAGTCACAGAAATCTTGCAATCTTCAGAAAGAATACTCTGAAAACCCGGCGGGCCTGTCTATTTTTACTCAGTGAATCAATCCAAACTTGGTATAAAAAATAATGGTAGCTAATATTTACCCAGTGCGTACAATGTGATTGGTATTATTCCAAGCACTTCACATAGATTATCTGATTTAATCCTGGGTCAAGTGCATTTGGTGCCCCAATTTCATATATAGGAAATGTGGGCACAGAGCAGGTAAGCGATTTGCCTGAAACCCAGAGACAGTAATTAATGGTGCCAGGATTTAGAGAGTCTAGTCTCCTAACGCCTCTGCCAAGCCACCTCTGGTATGGGAGCTAATGTGAGTCAACCTTCACCCACACTTTATATTTGAAAAGAGCATCTTTGAAGGCATGACCTACAGGCCAGGGAGATGCCATTGTTTCAGGCTCTACTAAGCATATATAATGGGTTTCAAGGTACCTGAAGTGGCCACAGGCTTTTCTATCTAGTGAAGACCCAAAGGAAAGTGTCCTAAAACCCCAGAGCCTGCTGGTGGGCCCCTGACTCAACAACACTGCCCGGAAGGACAGCTCTTAAACTGCCTTCACAACTTGACATGCACTGTGTAGTAAGTTGGTTAATTCTTAGAAGTTGAGCTCAGAGCTTTAGGGCTGACTTGGATGGAATGCAAACTTCTGGATCAGCTCTTTCCTCTCCCTGTCTTTGTTGACATTTAGAGCCTCATTTTGCAGTAGCACAGAATTGGAAATGGACCACCTGTCTGAGGCTGCTTGAGCTACACATACAGCATGTAAGAAATGTCAACCACGAAAGGTGGTGGCAAAATAAACCTGGCTTTCTCCACTGGAAGTTAGTCCCTTAAGGAATCAGGAATAATATGGCAGGCTCATGCATTCTGCCCAAACCAGGACCACCTTTGGCCAATTAGCCTGCCATACTGGAACGTGCACTGATCAAAGCTGGGGTGGAAGTTTTTGTCCACTTCCACACTTTTGAATACCACCTCTTTGGAAATAATTTCCAACCCACTTCTCCAGAAATTGCCTCTCTTGCAAGCACCTGATTCACATTTCCAACTCAGACTAAAGCAAAACACATTTTCTTTCTTATCTTACTGAAGGGCACCACCATCCACCATGTCACAGAAACCAGAAACTTCTGAAGTAACCAAGATCCTTTGTACCTAGACTCAAATCCAGCCCTATGCACAAATCCTGTAAATTTACTGAAATGGCTCTGGAATTCATTTCCCACCCCCCATTGTCAGTGATATACTCAGATACTCAGATATACTCAGACACCACTGGTGATCTCTATGCTCGACCACTCCAATAACCTCTTAATTAGTGTCTGCCTCCATACCTTCCACTTCCAGTTCATCTTCTTCACTGCCTCCAGCCATTTTTCCCAATTACAAATGTAACCATGTCATTCCTCTGCTTAATTACCTATGTGTTTTCCTATTAACATAATCCTAAAATTTTATGTGGCATATAACTTCTGTCACAATCTAGTTTTGATCTATATTTTGGCTCATCTCCCACCCTCACTCTATACCACCTCTTCACATACTTCTCCAGAGGACAGTAATCACTTGCATCACTAGGTTCTCATTCCATCATTCACTCACAGCATTTATCATACTTTAGCTTATTGTTTTGTGTGTCTGTCTCTCTGATTTCTAAAGCATATACACCTCATGAAGGAAGGTCTTGTTCAACACCACATCCTGAGCATGGGACCTGGCATTTAGAATGTACTCAGATAATATTTGCTGAATAAATGAATAGAGGCAGTAATGCCTAATTTTGTGTTGACGATTAGGAAAAATGTTTATGTGTATATATGACTCACATATCAATTCAACAATAATTGAGTATTTTGTAAGAAGTAGCAGGTCAAAAAATCATTTCCACAGGTGAATGGACAAAGAGAGGTGATAAACACAAACACACACAAATATTATTCAGTTATAAAAAAGAAAGAAATCCTGCCATTTGTGATGACATAGGTGAAACTGTAAGGCATTATGCTAAGTGAGATAAGCCAGATGGAGAAGGACAAATACTGTATCACTTATATGTGGAATAATAGTAATTTTCTAAGAAGCTGATTTCATAGAAACAGAGAAAGAGTGGTGGTTGCCAGGGGTTGGGGGGGAGGGGTTTGGAGAGATATAGGTCAAAACTTACAGACTTTTGGTTATAAGGAGAATAGGTTCTTTCTTTCTTTCTTTTTTTTTTTGACAGAGAAAGACACAGCGAGAGAGGGAACACAAGCAAGGGGAGTTGGAGAGGGAGAAGCAGGTTTCCCGAGGAACAGGGAGCCTGATGCGGCACTCGATCCCAGGACCCTGGGATCATGACCTGAGCCGAAGGCAAGTGCTTAATGACTGAACCACCCAGGCACCCCGAGAATAGGTTCTGAGAATCTAATGTACAGTGTGATGACTGCAGTTAGTAGTTCAGTATTGTACACTTGAAAGTTGGTGACAGTAGATCTTAAGCTTACCACACACACACACACACACACACACACACACACACACTTAAAAGAAGAGTTAACCACATGAAGTAATGCATGTGTTAATTATCTTGACCTTGGCAATCATTCCATGATATATATTAAATCATCACAGTGTATACTTTAAACATATATTAGTTATATTTGTCAATTACTCCTCGAAAAAGTTAGGAGGGAAACAAATAATGTAAAAAAAATCATGGACCTTGAAGTGAGATTAACTGGTTTAAAATCCCAGCATCGAGACATATTAGCTAGGTGATCATGGGCAAGTCAGGTATATTCTCCAGTCCACTTTTTCATCTGTAACATGTAGATAATACTACACCTCATGGGTGGGGAGATGATGAAAGGCAAGAGGCAGGTAGGAAGCTGATTACCCCTGTGCACAACACACAGTTGGTTTTTAACAGATGACAGGATCCCAGAATGACTCCTATGAGCTTATTTGAATTATTTGCAACCTTTTCAGTTCTTTTTAGTCTTGCTCTTGTGATTCCACTAAATTATCTAAATGTCTAAACCTTAGTAGAACCTTGGTTTCTTTTTTTCTTTTCCTTTTCTCCTTAAAAAAAAAAAAAGGACAGGAAACCAAATATAGAGGGAAATTCCCAAGCACAGGCTGCAACCTGCCTTACCAATTTTCTCCAACTCATAGCATCAGGTCATCACATCGAGAAAATAAATTATTAAATTATTAAATTATTATTTAGTGAGCATCTACTCTATGCCCAGTACTGTGCTGGGTAACATTCAAGATGGGCTCCCACAGGGAGTTGTCAATCTGCTTCAAAACATAAAAGAAACATTTGTGGAACAATGATAACATAAAACCGTACATAAGAGAGACAGATCTGTGCCGTAAGTTCAGCAAGAGAAGAAAATCAGTGAGGGCTGAAGGTCTCGGGGGAAGCCTGGGGAAGGAGGCAGATTTGAGCTGGTCCTTCAGAGTGGCTAAAATCTGGATGGATGGAAAGACATGAAGAACCTACCAGCTGGGAAGGTGATGACAGACGAGACATGGAACTAAGACTGAGAAAGGCCTTGTCATGAAGGCATTAAATAAACTGATTTTTATTGACAGGGATCTTCTAAACTAAAGGATCAGCAACAAGGAAAGAACCAACAATACTGAGGCTTCATTCGAGCTTTATTCAATACCCACCTCCACCTCTGACCTTCGACCTGTTCAGGATTTTGAAATTTTAAAATAGGCAAACGCATGAGATTATAATAATGTTTTTTGTTAGCCTTTTCTCTGTTCAGGATGGGAACTGGGATAAATTCTCCCCTAGGGAGAAATGCCTCTCAAAATGAAGCATGAACTCTTATCTGTAAGGTGAGGTCCCAGGAGAAGGTAAATAAGATCATCCATTTTGAAATGTGGCTGATTTCGGGCTTGATATCCTTAAGACATAGCAATATAAAAATTACAGATATATTGGCTTTCCAATGAGGGAGAGAGGTTTTCTTGGAAGAAGAGCTTTCAAATCTGGGAAATCACTCAAAAAGTTTCTGCAATGCCCTCCCCTGGCAGTCATTCATAGAAATTTACTACTTGGCATCTTGAATCAACCACATATTATTGCTTAATTAAAAGTGCTTCTTTTAATAGATCAATAGACTTTCTTTTAGGAGCTGCCATAATAACACCTATACTTTTATTCAAAGTGGTAAAAGGTAGTCAGGAGGGATGACACATAGGAGCTCAATGAAGTCTGAGTTAAGATGCACATGATCCAACATGCCATTTTGTGTCAGGGTGCACGTAACACAAATCATAGCTCTTTGAAACAGAAAGAAAAATCCGAGCCAATTCAAACTAATGACCTGGCTCTTGTTTCTCAATTGGGCGGGGGTTGACATGAAACCTCTTCATGCCGCTCCAGAACAGGGTGAACACCCGAGTGTTAGGCTTCCTGAATCTCGGCCAAAGGGCTTGGCCAAGGCCAGTTTGAAGGGGTATGACAAGGTAGCACAAAAAAAGGAATGAGATTGCATGGGCTTTTCTACTCTCTGAAAACATGTATCCCATTCTTTCTTTCCTTTGACATACACTTTTATCAGATTTCTTTCTCCTATTGGATTTTCTGTTCTTCCCTCTTCTGGGAAGTTTGTTGCAAAAGATTGGTTCTTCACCTCTTCTTGGGACACAAATGCTTTTGAAAATCTGATCCAAAGCATGTACTGTCTCACAGAAAAATGAGCATAAACACTATATCAAAAAACAATGATGTGATGTATGGTGATTAACATAACATCATAATAATCAAAAAAAAAAAAGAAAAATCGAGCATAAGTCTCAAAACGGGGCAGAAATTTTCAGATCCACAAATCCTCTGAAACCCATTTAGAGCTCCAGTTAAGATCCCCTCCAAGCGTCCTCCAATGACATTGAATGAAGAAAAAGGACAGGTCTTTTAAGTTACTCTAGAAATATATATTAAATCTGAAAGGCACTTCATTTGTGAGCTGGAGCTTGAACAGAGTACTGAGTTCATGACTATCTGGCTGGTCAGTATGCCAAGGGTTGCTTCACCTAAATTTTATCCTGACTCTGGGAGGAAGTCCCGTGCATTTGGGAAATTTCTCTACTACCTCATCTTTGGGCAACGGCCATAACAAACTTTATCCTGAGGCCTGCATACTATTGCTCTGCGTCCGATTTTCTTTCTTTCTTTCTTTCCTTTCTTTCTTTCTTTCTTTCTTTCTTTCTTTCTTTCTTTCTTTCTTTCTTTCTTTCTTTCTTTTCTTTCTTTCTTTCTTTCTTTCTTTCTTTCTTTCTTTCTTTCTTTCTTTCTTTCTTTCTTTCTTTCTTTCTTTCTTTCTTCCTTCCTTCTTTCCTTCCTTCCTTCCTTCCTTTCTTTCTTTCTTTTTCTTTCTTTCTTTCTTTCTTTCTTTCTTTCTTTCTTTCTTTCTTTCTTTCTTTCCTTTCTTTCTTTCTTTCTTCTTTTTTCTTTCTTTTTCTTTCTTTCTTTCTTTCTTTTTTCTTTTTCTTTCTTTCTCTTTCTTTCTTTCTTTCTCTTTCTTTCTTTCTTTTTTCTTTCTCTTTCTTTTCTTTCTTTCTTTTTCTTTCTTTCTTTCTTTCTTTCTTTTTTCTTTCTTTCTTTCTTTCTTTCTTTCTTTCTTTCTTTCTCTTTATTTCTTCTTTCTTTCTTTCTCTTTCTTTCTTTCTTTTTCTTTCTCTCTTTCTTTCTTTCTTTTTTCTTTCTTTTTCTTTTTTCTTTCTCTTTCTTTCTTTTTCTTTCTTTCTTCTTTCTTTCTTTATTTCTTTCTTCTTTCTTTTTTTCTGTCAATTTCTTTCTTTTTTTTTTTTAAAGATTTTATTTATTTGTCAGCCATACTGGGTTGTAAAAAAAGAAAGAGCGTATGTTTCTAAATAGGATTCTGTTTACTCACTGAAAACAGCTGTTCCAGAGGAAGTTTTAGATTAAAAAAATCTTTTAACTTTAATGTAACCTTTTTCTGGTTGAATCGTAAACCAAACGTGCAATCCAGGTTCCTGATCCTAACATCTGGTGTTGGTCTGGCTTCTCAATATCTAAAAGCCTATGTTCCCTTCTCTGTATAAATATGCAATATGCAACAGACAAATGGGCCTTCAGGAGATTCTTTTTACCTGTCAGAAGCACAACCACGTGTGATTTAATCACCTTATAAAATGACTTTGCTTCTGTGACTCAACGTGAGCAAAACAACCCTGGCCATTCAGGAAATAAAGTGCTACAGGAAAACCCACCTCACCCATGGAGACCACACAGTCATTAAGTGCACAGAAATGTCTTGCCCACTGGCTCCACTGGCCCAGGTCTTATTCCTCCAACATCCCGCGGCACCGTTCTAATACCTGATGAGAATAGCTAAGAGTGATCAATTGCCCAGTACTCACTGTGTGCTTACTTTGATGGGTATACTCAGTCTATCACCTTCCCTATAAGGTAGGTGGGATTATTCTGCCTATCGTACAGATGGGAAAACATGCGTCAGAGAGGTAAAGTAACTTCCTCAAGGCCCCACATCGGTAAGTGAGGTTATGTGATGTGAACTGTGCTTAGCCACCACTGCCTAGGCTGCTAGTCACAGGAGATGGACCACTTTCAGGGCTCATGCAAGAGATTGGTGGAGGCACGGAGACGGTCTTCCCCTCGAGCCACTGGAGAACCACAGACATGCGGGTGGGGCAGTCCTCGGGGACCTGGTGTCAATTTCTTTCTTTTTTTTTTTTAAGATTTTATTTATTTATTTATTTGTCAGAGAGAGAGCATAAGCAGGGGGAGCGGCAGGCAGAGGGAGAAGCAGGCTCCCCGCTGAGCAAGGAGCCCAAGGTGGGACTTGATCCCAGGACCCCGGGATCAGGACCCCAGCCAGAGGCAGATGATTAACCGACTGAGCCACTGAGGCGTCCCCTGGTGTCAGTTTCTGAGTCCACTTGGCGAAAGATAGAAATAGAATTCGCAACTTATAGTTATGTTTTGGATGCCCTCTGGAAGGCTTTAATGTGTTATTCTACTCTTTACAGGGGATACATTTGAAGTCATAGTAAATAAATGGTCTTCTCATTGATTAAACTATATTTGAACTGAGAACATATAATCTCAAGACTTTTTTTTCTCCTGGAACAATTGTAAGGCAATTCAAAAATGCAGAGTAAGTTCCTCAAACAGAAATAAAAAATAAAGGTTAAAATACCAGGAAAATGGGATTCAATAAAATTCATCCTTATTCTACATGAGCCTGACTCCAATTATTTTTCTTCCTTTTTAAAAACACAGCCCCCCCCCGTAGAGTGCCAACTCTGATCGCCTCCTTAACTTTATTTGTAGTTAACTCTTATGTCCACAAAAAATAGTAAAAACAAATATAAAATATAATAATAAAACTGTATGTATTCTCCAGTAGGTTTTATTTCTCAAGGATGCCAAAACTTGTCTCGCCCCTGTTCCCTTCAGAGCTACTCTGTGAAAGAATGGTTTTATAGAAGTGCAAGGCACAATTCTAATTTATCTCGATCCCACAAAGAAATCAAGCACTGGCCCAGAAGACCTTTTCAACAAGCTGGGAAATTGTGTCCAGGTACATTGCTATCAGCGTGCATGTGAAGGCATTCACAGTGAGCTGACAGGGAGTGGTTCTTATGAAGAATCACTGTTTGTTGTTTTAAATAGATCATCCCATAAAGTAAATTAATCAAGCCAGATTAAATATTCATGAAGGATGTAATTTTAAAAACCACATCTGTAAAACCACATTTTAAATCCGACACTTGGGAAATGTGCACCTCTTGTTAGTATCGAGAGCAACACATTTTTCTCTCTCACCGATGTCCAACCACACACACAAATCTGCCTTTCCCATAATGGGCAGGGTTGCCTGCAAAGTTGTCTGACAAGCAAAAGGAGGATTTTTCAAGTTGTTACTGATTAAAATGAACTTTCATTGAGTTTTTTTTTTAAGTCTGCTGAAATGAAACTGCTGTTGTTAAAATGAATGTAACGAATTTTTGCTCATTTCATTTTTCACTTGTTAATTTAAGGTCAATTAATATTAACTAGATTCACTACAACCACTCTCAGTATTTATAAAAGTGTTATGAAAATTAACCCTAGAATTTCTTTTCTTCCTAAGAGGTCTTTCTGCCAGAGTGAAAAATAACCTTTTGTTTCAATGGGTAGAAAGTCTCAGTTACGCAAGATGAGTGAGTTTGGAGAGCTGCTGGATGATGGTGCACTTACAAATTTGTTAAGAGGGTAGGTCTCATGTTAAGCTTTCTTACCACAAACAGCACGAAAGGGGGACACAAGGAAACCTTGGGAGGTGATAGCTATTTTTATTACCTTGATTGTGTTGGTATTATCAGGTGTGTGCCTGTCTAAACTCATCAAATTGTGTACATTAAATAGGTACAGGGTTTTTTGTTTGTTTGTTTGTTTTTTTTTTTGATACATCAACTGTACTTCAACAAGGCTGTTAAAAATGTCCTTTTGGGGACACCTGGGTGGCTCAGTCAGTTAAGCAGCTGCCTTCAGCTCAGGTCATGATCTCAGGGTCCTGGGATCGAGCTGCACATAGGGCTCCCTCCTCAGCGGGGAGCCTGCTTCTCCCTCTCCCACTCCCTCTCCCTGCTCTGTCTGTGGCTCCCTACTTGTGCTCTCTCTCTCTGACAAGTAAATAAAATCTTTTTAAAAAATAAAATAAATAAAAATGCCCTTTTGAAACAAAACAGATGAACATGGGGAGGGGAAGGAAAAATAAAATAAGATGAAAACAGAGAGGGAAGCAAATCATAAGAGACTCTTAACTCTAGGAAACAAACAGGGTTGCTGGAGGGGAGGCGGGGGAGGGGAGGCGGTCATTGGGCGATGGGCATTAAGAAGGGCACTTGGTGGAATGAACACTGGGTGTTATACGGGCCTGATGAATCACTGAATTCTACCCCTGAAATTAATAATACAGTATATGCTAATTAAATTGAATTGAAATAAAACATTTTAAAAAATACCCTTGTGAACTTCCAACAGACTTGAAGGGCAGTGGCCATCAGGTAAGCAAATTATCCCATACAAAATAGAAATGTGTTTATAAGCACATCCCTCTAACTGCACTAACCAGAATGAGAGTCCATGTGTGGCGTGCGCGCATACACACACACACACACACACACACGCACACACACGCACACACACGCAATCCCTTATTCTGGGAAACCTGCCCTTGGGCTCTATTCCCCAGTGACATTTCCCCAAGGGAAAACGTCAAGGAATTTGTCAAAGAGGTACCCATCATATGTACCTACATTTTTTTAGAAGTCAGCTTTGGCTCCGAGTTTTACAATCAACAGCAGGCCAGCCCCTTACAAAGGGCCATGTTTCCGCAGGTGTCTGTACACAGCAACTCCTCCCGCACCCCCAGCGCCCCTGCCCTGCTGCGGGCCGCCCTCGCCAGGCGCACCTGCGGGGCGGCTGCAGGAGCTCGGGGGCCCGGCGTGTGGGTGTCCGCGTGCGCGCGCGCGGCCACACACCCCCCTGCACCCAGAGGCAGGCTCGGTGCTCCGGCGGCTGGACGATTTCATTAAAATTTCATTTCCGTAGCCAGTTGTGGCCCGGTGTTTCCAAGAAGAAAAGGAAAATGGCTGCTGCGGAAGGGAAGGAACAGTAACCTCCCGGAACAAGTGAACTGGCAAGTGCGTCTCATAATGGCCCGGGTTCAGCATTTTTCTGCGATAAATGAGTAAACGTTAAATGTATCTGTGAGATGCACTATCGCAGGCATTGCCATGGGCAAGTCTTATCCAATGATGAAACAGCAAGGCCTCGTGAGATAAAGATGATAGAAGGGGCGCTATCAGGTGGCAGCTGGGTAATTACAACTCTCTATTTGGGCTCTGCAGTGATGCTGCATGTGATAAGTGGGGAATAATGAAGGAAAAAGGAGCAGTGATAATGCAGGAGCTAAATGGTAGAAAATAGCCTATCATAGCCCACAGCCCTCCGCGCGCCTATGGGGACTTTGAACTATCTTCTTCAGTTTTCACCCACAGAAAAAAAATACTCGCTCTCTTTCTTCTTCCTTCGCTAAATTTATGTCTGGTGGGACAAAAGGAAAAACTGAAAGGAAATCAAGGGTATGTGAAGAGAATATGACCTTTGCAAATAACTCTGAAGGTCACTGTGTAATTATTCTAAAATAAAAGTATCCTGTAATCTTGCCCGCACTCACAAAAGATGCGAGAACATTTTTTAAATGTGATTCGGCACCATTTTGTTGGGGGATCATGGCTTATAAAAGGTCAAGTAAAGTGTTTCTAATTATAGCCTGTCAAGTAGAGCCTCAGAACACTCGAGCCATTTGTTACTATTGAGTCGAACTTTGATTACAGCAAAAGACAGGCCAAAGATAATCCATTACGGGTAAGGAAAAAACTGCTTCTGGAGGATAGTTTCGGTCCAGGGCTTCAAGACAAAATAGCCTGTGCAAAAGTTGAAGAGTTTTAACCTTGGTCCTTCTGTCATCTAAAGTAGGGTAAGTCTGGCCTTTCTCGTGGGACCGAATTTGGATTAATTTTGTGTGTACATTTTTGTTTTACTTGGAACCAACCCGAGCCCCACAACGAGGATGAATGAAATCAAGGGAGAGAATGTGTGTGTGTGTGTGTAGACATGTTTGTGTGATGTGTGAACGCACGCATGTGATGGTTAAGGCCCTTTTAAATTATTTTAAATCGTGATAAAATACACATAAAATAAAATGTACCAAGTCAAGTGTACAGTTCAATAGCGTTAAATACATTCACATTGTTTTGCGATCAATCTCCAGAGCTCTTTCCTCTTGCAAAACTGAACTCTGTACTCATTGAACAACTCCCCCTTCCCCTTCTCGCCCTGCCCCTAGAAACCCCCACTCTGCTTTCAATTTCTGTGAATTTGATTGTTCCAGGTATCTCATGTACGTGGAATCATACAGTATTTGTTCTTTGTGATTGACTCATTCACTCAACATAATGACCTCAAGCTTCATCCATGTTATAACATTTGTCAGAATTTCCTTCCTTTAGAAGATGGAATAATATTCCACTGTATCTATATATATGTTTTGTTTATCCATTTGTCTGCCAGTGGACACTTAGGTTACTTCCACTTTTTGATTATTGTGAATAATGTTGCCATGAACATGAGTGTATAAATATCTCCTTGAGACCCTGCTTTCAGTTCTTTTGGGTATATCTCCAAAAGTAGTATTACTGGATGATTTGGTAACTCTATTTTCAATTTTTTTTGAGGAAAAACCGAACTATTTTCTACAGGGGCTACACCATTTACATTCCCACTAGGAATGTACCAGAGCTCCAGTGTCACCACATGTTCGCCAACACTGATTATTGTCCCTTTTTAAAATTTTTTTTTAATTTTTTTTTAAGAATTTATTTATTCATTTATTTGAGTGAGAGAGTGATAGCACAAGAGAAAGCACAACCTGGGGGAGTGGCAAAGGCAGAGAGAGAAGCGGACTCCCGGCTGAGCAGGGAGCCCAACTTGGGGCTCTATCCCTAGACCCCGGGATCACAACCTCAGCCAAAGGCAGACGCTTAACCAACTGAGCCACCCAGGTGGCCCTCTTTTTTTTTTTTTTCTTTAAGTAGGCATTCTGGTGGGTATGAAGTGGTATCTAATTGTGGTTTGATTTGTATTTCCTCAATGACTAATGATATTGACTATTTTTTCATGTGTTTATTGGCCATTCTTCTTTGGAGACATGTCTATTCATGTCATTCAAATCCTTTGCCCATTTTTAAGCTGTGTTGTCCTTTTATTGTTGAGTTGAAAGAGTTCTTTATGTATCCTAGATACTAGACCCTTATCAGATATATGATTTACAAATATTTTCTTCCATTCTATGGATTGTTGTTTCCCTTTCTTGATAGGATCCTTTCATACGCAAAAGTTTTCAGTTTTAAGGAAGTATAATATTATATATATATGTTATTTGTGCTTTAGGTTGTTTTTTTTAAGATTTTATTTATTTATTTGACAGAGAGAGACACAGCAAGAGAGGGAACACAAGCACGGGGAGTGAGGGGGGGAAGAGAAGCAGGTTTCCCACCCAGCAGGGAGCCTGATGCGGGGCTCAATTGCAGTACCCTGGGACCATGACTCTAGCCGAGGCAGACACTTAATGACTGAGCCACTGAGGCGTCCCTGTGCTTTAGGTGTTATAGCTAATCCAAATCCACAAAGATTTAGACCTAAGTTTTCTTCTAAGACTTTTATAATTTTTTAAAATTCATTTTTAAAAGAATGCAATTTAAAAATTTTTGAACTGGGCCCTAAATGACAATATCTAAAGCTTGGATTCCACATTGAAATCCACATAGACAGAAATCTCCATAGCAAACAGATACATGAAGTCAGTCTCCCTGCCATAGTGGCAGCTGTGAACTGGGCTCTCGGGGGTGCAGAAGAGACTAAGACACCATGAAGAAGCTCATAAGGTGGTGTGGGAGAAGGTTTCTGAACAAATCATTGTAATCATTGTATTAGTCTATTCAGGGTACAGTAACAAAATACCACGGACTGAGTGGCTTACACAATGGAAATTTATTTTCCCAGAGTTGTGGAGGCTAGAAGTCCAAGATCAAGGGGCCTGTAAGATTGGTTTCTGGTGAGACCTCTCTCCTCAGCTTGCAGATGGGATCTTTGCCCTGTGTTGTCTTTTCTTTGTGTTCTCGCACAGAGAGAAAGAGAGCAAGTACACTCTGGTATCTCTGCTCCTTCTTATAAGGATACCATTCCTGTTGTGTTAGGGTGACACCCTAATGAACTCATTTAATTTTAGTTACCTCCCCAAAGGCCCTATCTCCAAATACAGTCACACTGGGGATTAGGGCTTCAATATATGAACTGGAGGCTCGGGGGTGGAGGGAGACCCAATTCAGTCTGTAACAACAATATAGTGGTCACATATATATTATCTTCTCGGAGACATACCATCTTGTTGAGATAGGTATTACAGATGCGGACAGTCTCTGACATTGAGCCCTTTCTCCAAAGTCACACTGCTTGATGGGATAGAATTAAGATCCGCTTGTTTAATTGATGACATTGGCAGTCACTGTTCTCTGTCCCCTCTGTATCACCCTGATCCAAGGCAGCAGCATCTCTTTCTCAGACCTTTGCATTTGCTCCTTAACCTTTTCCACTCTTGCCCACTACCATCGATTTCCCTCTCACTAGCTGGAGTAATCATCCCCAAATGCATATGTGTTTACTGTTCCCTCTGCTTGAAATTCTACAATGACTTCCCATTGGAATTGGGATAAAAGCTATACCCTTCCTGTGGCTTACAAGCCGTCATGTGAACCAGCTTCTGCCTACCTCTCTGACCCCAGCTTTGGACCACTCATCCCATGCTCTCTACTTAGAACACACCAATCTCCATGTTCCTTGCCCATGGGGTGTGGAATCTCTTTGCAGTCGTGGCCCCTTTTGCCTGAAATACTTCCCCCAAGCTCTTCACACAGATCCTTCCTTCTGGTAATTTAGCTCAACCCAAACATCCCCTCCTCAGTGAGGCCATTTCAGACCACACAGTGGAAAGCAGCTCCTTCCCTCCCTGTGATTCTCTCATACCATTCCTATATGTTTTTCACAGCACTTGTCACTATCTCAAAAAAAAAAAAAAATGTATTTACTGGTTGATTCTCTGCCTTCTCTTACTAGATTATAAACTACAAAAGCAAGGACCTTGTTTCCCTTATCCATTGCTGTCACACCCATTCCTAGAATACTTTCTGGCACATAATAGGTGATTAGTAAATATTTGTTGAGTTCATTAATCATAATGTGTACAATGCTTAGGAGAAGGAAACAATTAACCACTGGTGGGGTGGAGAGAGAGAGAGAAAAGGAGTAAAAAGGAAGACACATGCTGTTGAAAAGTCTTCAGTGAGAAGACAAGTTAAACATTTGAAATTGAAGAATAAAGTTGTGTGAGCCCTAAAAAGCAAAATGGGATGAGGGCGTTCCAAAATGAAAGCATGTGTGATGTCACAGGGCTATGAAACACTATCGTAATCTTAATAATATTTCACATTTTCTGCCCTTCACAGTTTGTTTTTTTTAGAAAGATAGTCTTTTTATTTTTTATTTATTTTTTATTTATTTGAGAGAGAGAATGAGATAGAGCATGAGAAGGGGGGAGGGTCCAAGGGAGAAGCAGACTCCCTGCTGAGCAGGGAGCCCGATGCAGGACTCGATCCCAGGACTCCAGGATCATGACCTGAGCCGAAGTCAGTCGCTTAACCAACTGAGCCACCCAGGCGCCCTTTTCTGCCCTTCACAGTTTGAAAGCACTTCAATAGACACAGTTTTATTTTATTTTCATTCATCTTTGGAAGATGAACAAATTAAGCTTGCCAGGCTAAGTGACTTCCCAAATATATACAGAAAGCAGCTGAGAATACAAATTCTGTGACTGGCTCTTAAAAAAAAAAATGTTTTCACAAAATAAATGATTACTAAAAAGAATGTCATATTTACTGTTATCATTAAGGGAACTCTAACTAATGAAACTAATAAACCCCAAAATGTTAGTGTCTTAACACCACACAAATTTATTTGTTGTTCACACACAGACCCAGGTGAGCGTTTCTGATGACTTTGAACCATGCAGTAATTCAGGGACCCAGTCTTATTCCAATACCCTAGGGCCTTGTCATTGGCATCTGGCCAATGAAAGGAACAAACATGTGGATGAAGTATAACATCTTAAAATTCTTGACCGAAAAGAGATACCCATCATTTCCATTCACACAGCATTAGTGAGAAATAGTCACATGACTCCATTACCTGCAAGGGCATCTGGGAAATGTAGTCCCCAGCAGGGCAGCCATTTTCCAGTGGCAACTCTATCCTATTGGATGGAAAACATG
Organism: Eumetopias jubatus; assembly: GCF_037043125.1. NCBI lineage: Eukaryota > Metazoa > Chordata > Mammalia > Carnivora > Otariidae > Eumetopias > Eumetopias jubatus. The sequence continues at coordinate 179,067,571 of NW_028274809.1, read as the reverse complement.
AATTTTGGTACACCAATAACCATTTCTGCCTTGTTTAATTCTTTTAGATATCTGATTTTGAGGTTTAAGGTTTAACTGTCCAAGAGCATGACTATATGGACCTAAACATGGGGGTAGAGAGGGCACTCAAAGTACAGGGGGAGGATAAAGCAATGACTTTCGACTCTTAAACATTCTAACTGGTGACTAGATATTTTAGGAATTTTCAGGGCCTGCATTTTAAAGGTACGTTATCCTTCTTAACTATACTGTGAAAATACTACACACAACTGTTCATTAATGCTCTATTTCTCAGGGTGCCTGGGTGGCTCAGTCAGTTAAGCCTCTGACTTTAGCTCAGTTCATGATCTCAGGGTCCTTGGATTGAGTCCCACGTCTGGCTCCGTGCTCAGCACCAAGTCGTCTTGTCTCTCTCCCTCTCCCCCCCTCCCCGCTAGTGCTCTCTCTCTCTCAAATAAATAAATAAAGTCTTAAAAAAATACTTCTCTATCTCCCATAGTTACTTCTACCATTTTTATTAAGTCAAGCCTAAGTTATTACCATTAAACTTTCAAACCGACTCTGCATATCTATACAATTTTAATTTTCTTGTGTATTAAAAAAACACTACTCTACCTCACATGATTGTTAGCAATTAACACAAAGAATTTAAAGCAATGTTAGAGGGCTAGGACAGGAATTAGTGATCCTTCCACTTATTCTTCATTTTTGTCTTCCTAAAGCTCGGGTCATCTCCTAAATCCCTTAGATATCTAAGAAAAGGAATCCTTACCTCCAAAACTCCAATGACAATCTCTCCCTTGGCTTTATTTTCTCTTTTAAAACTCCCATTTCTCTTCCTTAGCCATGTTTTGTGATATTCTTCTAAGGAAGTAGACCTTCACACATGTCAGTCACTCACCACTTTTTCATTGGTTCTTTGCCAAAGATTTCTCTTTTAAATATGTTTTAGACAGTAACAGGTTTTTCCCTCAAGTCTGCATTCTTCCCTCAAGATATTTGTATGCAACCCTATTTGATTTTAGGGGAAGGCACAGACTTCAGAGCACAAATAATTAAGTCTTGGCCTTTTATGAAATTTTATTATGTTTTTCTAATCAATTAAAGGCTACAGCTATATTTGACTGAAGAAAAAGCTGTTTTACCTTAAGTTTTTAAATACTCAGCCAAATAACGTGTGCTCTTCAGGAGAAATAACAGTTTATGTGGTAATATTCATAGTTAACACTTACATAAACTTATAATGTGCCAGGTGCTCTGTTAAGTACTTTATGTACATTTAAATCATTCAATTCTCAAAGCGATCTGATGAGGTAATTACTTTTTTGATGTCCATTTCCCAGATGAGGAAACCGTGATACAAGAAGTTAAATGACCTGTCCAAGTCGTATAGCCGAAAAGTGGTAAAGCCAGGATTTGAACTTGGGCTGTAGGTGCTTGTTAACTTTTACAGAAGCTTGTATTTTGGAAAGACTATAAAATTATTAAGTATAGATATGGAAGAAGGTTATTAAGATCAATTTGCACCTCAGACAGCTTTTCTTGTTTTTATTTGTTTTTAAGATTTTATTCAATTATTTGAGAGAGAGAGAGAGAGCCAACGAGAGCAGGAACACAAGCAGGAGGAGTGGGAGAAGGAGAAGCAGGCTTCCCGCTGAGCAGGGAGCCTGACGCAGGACTCAATCCCAGGACTCTGGGATCATGACCTGAGCTGAAGGCAGACACTCAACTGATTGAACCACCCAGGTGCCCCAGCTTTTCTTATTTTTAAATTTTTTTAAAAGACTTATTTATTTATTCATTTGAGAGAGAGAGAGCAGAGTTGGGGCCGGGGTGGGAGGTAGGCAAAGAGAGAGAGAGAGAGAGAGAAGCAGACTCCCTGCTGAGCAGGGATTCTGACTCAGGCTCAATCCCAGGATCCGAGATCATGACCTGAGCTGAAAACAGACACTTAACCAACTGAGCCACCCAAGTGCCCCCAGCTTTCCTTATTTTAAATCATGCAAATTGTCAGTGACAGAGCTGAAACTTGCAGCCTGTGTTTCCCATTGTTCTTTTCACAGCCTGCTGTGATATTGCCACATGAGACAGGCATTTTGAGTTCAGAAACTGCCACCCACCATGGGTTTCTAAGTGTTTACAGCGCTTGCATTTGTATCTTGAAACTCAATATAATTTAATTTTTATATCGATTTGTTTTCTTCCCCTTTCTCAATTCAAGTTTGTTGGCATATCTCTTAGTTGTCACGATAAATCTTAGAGATACTAGAACGGTATCTACTCACCATTAAATAATAATCTTTTTAGTGAAAAAGAAAGTCAAATGGTCTTTGTTTCTTAGTAAAGTTGCCTACAGTTGTCTCTCCTTCCTCTCTCCCACCATTCTCACTGCAGTGAGTGGAGGAAATGAACCAAGAAGACAGTTGCCACACTACCACCTCAACGTTTAAAAAATAGGATTTATCATCTTCCCTAAAACACTGCACCTCCTCATGTAGTCTCCATTTCAGTGAGGGACACCATCATGACCAGGGGCATGCAAGCCAGAAATCTGCTAGTCATCTTAGGTCCTCCCCTTCCATTCCAGTTAATCACCAAGCTCTATTGATTTTACTCCCCCAAAGATTTCTATATGTATCTCCCAATCTCTCTCCATTCCCGCCCTCTTTGGTCCATCCTTTACAGTTGAGATGGTCTTTCTCAAACAATGTTCTCTAAACCTCCACTTAAAATAATGTAAGGATCGTTACTACCTCTAAGACAAAATCCAAGCTCCTTGGTGTAGCATATGAAGCTCTTGTGTTCTGTTCCATATCACCTGACTGGGCTCACTTCCATTTCCCCAAAGTCTCATTAGTCTCCAGACACACCAAATCTCTCCAAATACATCATAAAATTTATCATTCTTCTTTCTCTAGCTAACTCTTGCCCATCTTTCATTAGTTGGTCCACCTACTCTATGAAGTTCTTCCTCTCCTTCTTCCCTTCCCACCATCCCCTTGCACCAGGCAACCCCACCCCATAGTCTAGGTGATTCGCCTCTGAATTCCATTAGTGCGCTATGGGTATTTCTATCATAGTACATAGCATAAGGTATTGGAATCGTTGACTTATTTGTCTTCTCTCCATCTAGACTACAAATTACTGAGGGTAGAAACTACTTGTACATAAACTATCCGTCATTCTGTAGACTGACTGATAAATAATCTAGAAATACAGAAACATGGAAAAATGGATAATTTCCATTAAAAATGCCTCATTGAATTGGATATATATAATATAGATGACCTAGAATCAAAATATATAAACCATCAACAAAATGTATTTTTGTCAAATTATGCTCCTTATATGGTTGATTTCCAGAGAGTGAAAATGTTCTGTCCCAGCATAGTGATAGGAGAAGCATAAATAGAGCTTTTCACTTCTTTTTTGAGAGTTATCTTGCATCTGGTTCACAAAGACTGATATAATTTACCCTCCAACTGTGCTGGAGTTATTTTCACTAAGCTCCAATAATTCAATTGACTTAAATCCTTAATAACTTAAACGAAGCTCTAGATCAACTAAAACTGATAAATGAGCTAAGAATCCTGTTCTTAAGAAACTTCCAGATCATTAGCATGGCCATTACTCCTGAGAGGTTCCAATAAAACTATAATAATAGCCAGCAATCATAATAATAACAACAATCATGATTGATAATCATAATGCTATGTATTTATCCCATGCCTTTCATCCATGGATCTGAAAGCTCTTTTTATGATCATTATGATGAACATTCTCATGGACTGAATAATCACAGTGTTCAGAAAACGGACAGAACCACTGTCAATGATGACAATAATCCAAACAGGTGTAAGATAGAATGGCACAAAATGGAGAAGGGACAAGCTCTAGTTCTCCTACCAAATTCTAACTCTAAACTCTGTTTTCCATTACAGTGAATGGCCTGTGATTGCCAGGATACTATAAATTGATAAGGACAAAGGATAGCAGTTCTATGCAATTCAAGAATTATGTTAGGTGTGATTGCTGAAGAAATCCCAGCTATAAGAGTTTCTTATAAAAGCAGTTCTGCTGAGAAAATGAAACTTTGTCCTTACTGGCCCAAATTCAAGCTGTACTTAATCTCAACATTTTTTTAAAAAGATTTATTTATTTATTTGAGAGAGAGAGAGCATGTAAGCAGGGGAAGGGGCAGAGAGAGAGAGAGGGAGATAAGCAGGCTCCCCACTCAGCAGGGAGTCCAACGTGGGGCTCAATCCCAGGACCCCAAGATCACGACCTGAGCTGAAACCAAGAGTCAGACACTTAACTGACTGAGCCACCCAGGGGCTCCTCAACTTTCAATATACCAAAATTTGGCCCTGACAAATGATTTTCAGTGTTGGTTAGACCTAAGGAAAAATTGAATTGGGTGTTGTTTTCTTAGTTTGCATTTGGGATGAACAGACATGCTTTTATATTTAAAATGCAGTCATGTGAATTGTTAATGGAAGAATTTCATGTGGTTTGTAAAAAGCTTAGCTGAATGGGTGGGTTTGGAACTGTCAAGGAAGGAGCAGGAAGGTGTCTGGGCAATCTGTTTCTTAGGATGCTGCTCCCAAATCTAAAACACAACACAGAGCAAAACCCAATGAAATCAAAATGAAAACAAACAACAAAAATGGAAGGGGAAGGGGAAATGGTATCATGCAAAAGGCAAGTATTTATTCATCCAAACAATCTTTTTTGGGGCATCTACCAAAAGCGGGGCATTTTGGAAGTTCTATATGCATGTATCTATGCATGGATGGTTATAAAAATAACCCCTTTTCCTTTTACTATGTGCATGGGTCTTGTTCCCTTCCCACTGTTTTTGGACAGCAGTTTTTGTTTGGGTCAGATGTTTTGGTGCAACATATCAATGCATTGATCTGTTTCCTTGAGAGTGTTCTTTTTACTCATGTCAGTTTCTTCTAATGCAGGATAGATATCAAGGGGATATGATACATCTTTTGGACTTGTATGTACAACAGTGAATGGAGTATCATCAAGTTAATGGCTAGAATCCATTTGCTGGATATGCTTAGGCTTTCATGAAACTTCATCTTAAATCCTTAATTCCACTTAGAATGAAGGACACGTTCACCCATACCCTTCGGTGGCCCTTCCCCCAGTCCCTGTGCCTTCTGTAGCAACTTTATCATTCTTGGCTTCTTCATTTGCCTGGAAGGGGCATTTTAGCATATGCACGTATTTTATCCTTCCTGCTACTCGACACTTTCATAGAACAGAAGAGAAAATTGGGACTTGTGGAGATTGGGGTCTTAACCTGAGGCCACAGACTAGCTGATGAGAATTTGGAACAGAAATCAGACCTTCAGGTCACCATCCTCTACTCTTTTCTGCTCTGCTGCATGAAAATCATGGCCAGCTACCCAACCCTCAGCTTGGAAATTAGGCTCTTTTTAGCCATAGGCTTCAGCAGTAAAGAGTAGGATGAACCCATTAATAAAAAGCAACACAAGCACAGATCAGCCAAAAAGTCCCCATAGCTAATCTATGTTACTATGAGGAATTATATTTGCCTTTAATTAATCTATATAGAGTTGTCCCAAAGAGGAAAAATCCAGTTTACCCACTATTTCTAGACTCATTAACCAGGAAACTAGTCTTGATAAATATGTAGTAATTAAGATTTTAAGTTCGGACAAGTTTTTACATTTTCTTGTTCTTCAACATATGTCTTGAGTATTTTGTTTTCAGCTCATTCTCCTTTGTTGTATAGACTGTTTAAAACACTAGTAATTCTTAGTTCCCTCCGAATCAGATCTATTGTTTCTAGCCTATCCATTTAATCCCATTAGTTATGGATATATGTCATTTTATTCCTTTATTTTTTTCCCACTTACACCAACATTTCTCTCTCTTTTTTAAAAATTTTATTTTTTATTTATTTGATACAGAGAAAGAGAACAGCAGAAGGAGAGAAGGAAGCAGATTCTCCGCTGAGCAGAATCTCCCCATGTGGGATTCCATCTCAGGACCCCGAGATCATGACCTGAGCCAAAGGCAGATGCTTAACCATCTGAGCCACCCAGGTGCTCTGGAGTCAACATTTCTTGACAAACATCATAGCCAGGTAGCTAAAGGATGTGCATGTGCAATGAAGTTTTTTCCAAAAAGTTTCAATTTTCTATTAATTTGGCCATCTGGGCAGTTTGGTTCAGAAAACCTTTTCATTCAATTGTAACTGCATGAGATTAACAGTCCATTGAAAGAATCCATGCACAAACTTATGGAGAAAGGTTTGGGCATTGGCTTCCAAGAGCTGCTGTAACATTACCACAAACTTGACTTAAAACACTAAAAATTTATTGGCTCACAGTTCTGGTTGGGCGTCTGAAATCAAGTTTTAAGCAGAAGACTCTAGAAGACTCATTGCTTGCCTCTTCTTAACATCTAGGGATTGCCAGCAACTTCTGGTGTTACTTGGCCTGTAGCTATGCCACTCCAATCTCTGCCTCTGTCATCACCTGCCATCTCCCCTCTGTGTGCCTCTGTGTCCGAATCTCCCTCTCCTTTCTCTCATTAGGACACCAACCATTTGGTTTAGGGCCCAAACCAGTATGGCCCATCTTAATTACATCTGCCAAGACTTTATTTCCAAATAAGGTCACATTCTGAGGTCCTGGTTGGACGTGAATTTGGGGGCGGGGGTACATTCTTCAACCCAATACAGTTTGCTTCTTCCATTCTATTCTACAATTTTCTCCCAAGGTTTTGCAGATGCCCAGGGTCCAGCGTGGCTGTTCAGACCTTCTCAGGACAGGAACCGGTCAACTCAGGGGTGAAGCAGCTCAGAGGGTAAAGTCTTCACCCAGCTAGGAATGGGTCCTACCTCCATCTGTTCCTGGCTTTGAACTTTGGGATTCTGCACGAGTCACATAATTTCACTAAGCCTCACATGCCTCCTATTCAAATGGTATAACATCTATATCTTAAGAGCCACAGTGAGGATTCAAGGAGATTATAGAACTGAATGTCCTACATTTAGCCAAATGGTGGTGCTCAGTAGCTTATAACACCCTACGGTTCTTTCAGGAAATGATGAACAGCTGATGGGCTGGAGGCAGCCAGGACAGGAGCCCTTGCAGGTACCCCACTCTGCCTAGGAAAGAGGAAGAGCACCCACAGCATGCCTGGGAAAGTTCACTGCTGCTTGTCCATTTGTAAAAAGGTAGCTAGAAAAAGCAAACCGAGCTCCTGGTGGATGCTTATTATATTGCTACATCATATTTACATATGACATATGGCACCTCATATCTGAGAGCCTCAAAGCTTTTAATGAGCGTTAACTCATTATTACCTGTGGAGAGTGTAGCGTCGAGTCATCTCATTTACAGCTGAGGGAATTGAGGCACAGGGTGATTAAGGGGCTGATTCAAGGTCAGTACCAGCTGGATGCTACAGGGACCAGCAGTAGCCACTGGACGAGCGAGGACAAGGCCTTGAGTACGGCAATTTAGCTGTTCCCTTTACTTGTTCCCTTCCCAGGGGAGCAGTGCTATCGGCAACATACTCCCAGGAACGAGAAAGGGTGCCTTAGAAGAGAAAATAACAATAAAGAAACTACAACAAACAAAAATGTGAGATATCCACACAGTGGACTATTACTCAACCGTCAACAATCACAAAGTGCTGATACATGCTACATGCGATGAGCCCTGAAACCATGATGTTTGGTGAAAGAAGCCACATACTGTATGATTTCACTCCCATGAAATGTCCAGAGCAGGGAAGATGACAGAGACAGAAAGCAGATCTGTGGTTGCCAGGGCCTGGGGGTGGCAGGGAAATGGGAACACATTGATTAACGGGCTTGGGGTTTCCTTTTGGGGTGATTAGAATATGCTGGAACCAGATAGAAGTGATGGTTACACAACTTTGCAAGTGTAGTAAATGCCACTGGATCATACTCTCGAAAATGGTTTGTTTTATGTGAATCCTACCTGAATAAAAAATAATAAAGAATCTGCAATAAATGCTAGTCACACCACCTGGGTCCGGAGGCCAGACTTAGGAAAAGCAAATTACCTGAACTTGTAGAGGCCACATCTTCCGCTGAGCTAACTGTAATTGTGTCACCTTGGGCTAATTTCGGAGTCTGATTTCCCAACTGTGTGATGAGATCTTGTACCAAATTAGTGGTTTTCAAACTGCTATTTTTAAAGCTACTTAACTTTGTAAAAACAAAATCTTATGTAGAACTTTAAATATCCAAGACAGACAAAGATAAGCTCAGTGAGGGGTCTGTCCAATCTGCTCCCTTTTACCATCCCTGGCAGCCCCAAAGTTACCCTCTTTGTTGTAGTGCTCTCGGGTGAAGTTGAAAATCCCCCAAATATATGATTTCTAAACTCAGGATCTGACGGCCTCTCCCTGTTTAAAAGCAGAACAGCAAGATGAGATATGAGTATCCATATCATGTATATTGCTGTTGATAGATACATGGCCTGATGAAGATTTAGGAGGGAAAAGTATAAAATCGAGAGTGACAGGTGCAACCAGATGTGGGCTGACTGGAGACTTACGGCAGCTTTGAGTGTACGGGGCCCACGAGGAGGCCCTACGGCTGTCACCTCACCCAGAGTCTAAGACAGCCCAATGGGACCTGATCCAGGAGACTAAGAACAAGCCACTGCCTCTTGCTCAGGGTTCAAGATTCCCCTGGGCCACCCGTGGGGAAAGCAAAGGCTTTTTGTCTCATCGAGGAGATGATGACTGGGTATGGGAAATTTTACATGGGGATGGAAATCACAGAACAAAACAAGAAGCCAGAGGACACTGACTTGGTCACTATGATTTCACCAATTTCTTATCACATGTGGTACGGGTAAGGGTTCATTCCAGAGTTGGCATCCTCCACAAAGACATCAAAACATCTATATATGGAGCCCACAGATCGACTTTTACAACTTGTGAGGTTATATACAAACTCAACAACCTGGCCCGAATTTCACAGCTGGGCCACTCACCAACATCCCTGCCTGATTTGCGTCAGGGAGAGAGTCTTCCCAACCTCTCCCCAAAGACTTAAGATCTGCCAGGAAGACAGGAAGAGATGGGGGAGGAGGAAGAGTGAAAAGTTTTAGCTGAGTGGAGCTGGGTTATCCTTTCATAGTAAATTAAATGAGGCCTGGATCCAGAAATGAAGATGACTTTCATACGTTCTTGGAATCAGAATCAGAACTCTGTCAGTGGGGTCCAGCATGATGTGCGTTATCAAGCCCTCCAATGACTACTTTATATGCGTTTGAGACCCCCTTGGAGATCTTCTGTTCCAATGAATTCCCTAATTTTAGAGGAGGAAACCAAGGCCCAAAGTTCACCCAGCTGAACGTGTGAGCTAGAAAAGAGGTTGGAAATTTGGATGTCTTAGAAACTATGTTTTAAAAAAGAAGCCACATTGCCTTTCCCCCCAAATTAGGGGAGAATTGATGCTTCCAGTTTGAAACCTGATTTTTGATTCATCAAATGTGAACTTAACATGCACCGTTCTGTGCTCACTGCTGTGTCCTCAACACTCGTGACAGGTCTGGCAAATAATAGACAATGAATATTGGTTATAATATGAATCAGCTCCGACAAAGACGGTGGGCAAGTACTTTGTCCATTTTCTTGTGTGATGGCAGGGCCTCTGCCCAACTTGTAGAAACTTGCCCAGGTGCAGAGATCTCCCCAAACACCATTTTCTCTCCTGGGGAATTGTTTTGACAAGGAGCTCAGCTTCTCACCATCTCCACCCAAATGCTTCCGAAAGTTAACTGAAAAGGAACAAATCCATCGTGAAAACCCACAGGCTAAGAGAAGTCTCTGAAATGCTACCCGGGTAAAATTTCCCCTAATTCTTATCCAGACAACTTTCTGAGCATCTGGGCAACTTTCACTCATTTTAAACAACTAAATTTTGTTTTTCCTTTACCAGGAAACAAATTGAAAATGCAGACTGAACCTCTGTGAAAGCTTTGCTGTTTAGAAACGGGAGGAAATGTTGAAGCGAAGGTAAAAGGAGATCCCAGGCTGAGAGAAATTAAGAAAAAAACTCATTTTTCCAAAAGAGAACTGAAAACTGTGTGTATTTCCTGTATGGAAAGAGCGACATCAAAATTCAACAATTGTATGTAATTGTATGTAATAATATCCAGTCCATCTTTTTTCTCTATAGCAAATTCTTGACTTGTCATGCTTTAATTCATAATTGTCTCTTATTTTTTCTCTGATTTATTGGTCGTCTAATAAGAATATTATTTTAAATAGCTTTTATTTTTCCACTTTTCTTAAAATTATTTTCCTAAAAAAAAAAAGTACCATCTGTACCAGGAGAAATTAGGGGCATGTTTTATTGGTTCAATAATCTTGACATCTGATGGCTAAAGGTCAGCATTACCATGTACTCATGGCTTATATTACTATTAAAGGTCGTTACTGAAGAGCAACAGCAACCAAATTATATAATACAAAATCTAACAACTATACCTAATAAAAAATACTGTACAATTAAGCCATTTACTTCGGAACCACGTGAACTTTGTGATCAAATAACTTACATCAAACTCTTTAAATGGTACACCTCATTTACTGACAAATTCTAGACCACACAAACATTTTAGACCAGGAACAACTTTTTTTGGGGGAGGGGGTCCGTTCTTCATACTATCTCTTATACCTCAATTTAACAGAATAAGCTGTCTGGGGATAGGGACAATGCAGAGCTGATTTTTTTTTTTTTTTTTAAATGGTAGGTAAGTGGTTTCTGGACCTTGATCTGGAAACTGCCACTATTGCTTTCAAGCTCAGAAGGAGAGAGTGGATTTAGGAAATCAGCTTTGCTAAAAGGTACATTTTCTCTGGGGTCATTTATTTTCTGCCCAAGAATCCTATCCTTGTTGACAGCAGGGATTCTCCCAGCCTTAAAGGGCCAATGATTTCTCTAATATGCCAATCGAAGCAAGTAGTCCATATTTTGCTTAAAAAATGATCAACCATCCGTCATCAGTAATGCAGCAAATTCTCCAGGCAGGCTGCGTTGATGTCAATTCTCACTGCCCCTGGAATTTAGGATCCAGGCTTACTGCTATTGGCAAAGCTGCATTAATGAACCAACTTCCTGTGAGCTTTCATAGCAAAATACTAAAGTAGACTAAAGACACCACCAAAATGATCAATAAATAAGAGGAGAATGGTCTTAAGAAATGAAAGCCCAAGTTCATGAGCGGAGCTCCAGAACTAGTCCCTTGTAATTGCCCTTGTAACTCTGTGACAGCCTGCTTAATTCCCACCTTCAAAAAAAAAATGGGGCTAATAAACGTACCTGTAATCAACTCAATTATTCTTTGACCTGCATATTTTCCTAGCACTTTTCTCAGCCTTGGGCAAAACTCTCTTAGCCATCTTTGAATGCTCTGGTCTTGGGGAAATTATGAAATCCCGTGTACTATAAAAAATGTGAATGGTGTTGTAGGGGCCTTGCAAATGCACTTATATTAGCTAGATATGCAAAGAAAAAAATCACTTCTTTTTTTTCCCCTCTATAACTGATCTGCTCTTCATTGTTGACAATACAAGTAAATTCGGCCAGACCCACTAACTTAAGCATATGTTTAAGGTAACCTGGTCTCTTACGGATAAATGCTCACTTTTTCAGATTTCCTATCCTTCCCTCTCCTCCCATCCAAGATGGCAGTTCTGTGTGTACATCAAGGTGACAGGGAGAAGTGGGGGCTTGGGTCTATCAGTGCTGGTCCTTTCCTAACCCCCTGTCCGTTACATTGGCAGGAGAGCCCTCTTTTCCTATTGAGGAGCCCATCTCAGGCCTCTGGGTGCTGTGGCAGTCTCAAGATATGGCTGTGACCCCCACTGGCCTCTGTTGTGGGTGGTCCACCTGGGAGACCTCAAGATCAGGGACCTATCACCCCAAAGCAGTAACTGTCTACAAGGCTTACAGGCAGTCCAACAGCCAACATATGCATCCCTCCACAGGCTCCTGGAGAATTTGGGGTGCCTTCTCTGCCCCCACACAATAGTTGACTGGAGACATCCTGGGGACCAAACCCAGGCCCTCCTCTGCCACCCTGGGGGGAGGGGAGCCAAGGCCCCTCTCTGCCTGAACTTTCTCCACCTAGCCAACATTCCCCCGCCCCATGTCCAGTTCCTTCCCTTGGCCATACCTACCCCTTTACCTATGTTTGAGGCTGTAATGGTGAAACCTGACTTGCCAGGAATAGAATCCACCTGGGATGAATGTTTTTGAAATATTATCTTGATGAAAATGAATTTCCCATACTAAGGATCCTAAATACCTCTGAAAGTGTACCTCCCTTTCCATTCCCACTGCTTCCAACCTGGGTTCCTGCTTCCAAACTTACACGCTTCCCAACCATCCCATAGGTCAGTGATTTCTAACCGATTATCAGCATCAGTGAGGAGCCTTATAAAAATATAGATTCCCAAGCTTGCTCCTTCTAAATGAAATCTCAAAAAAACAAAACAAAACAAAACCCTAAAAACAAAACCCCCCAAAACAACAATGAAAAGCAAGGTGCAGAATAGCGACTATAATCTTCTGCCCTTGGGCTAAGAAAGAGAATAAAAGAACTCATATTCATATTTGATGAAAGACTGGAAAAGAAACATAAATACAAGTGAAAGTACCAGCCCCTGGCCCCACCCCTGGATAGATTCTTTTTTTTTTTTTTAAAGATTTTATTTATTTATTTGACAGAGACACAGCGAGAGAGGGAACACAAGCAGGGGGAGTGGGAGAGGGAGAAGCAGGCTTCCTGCCGAGCAGGGAGCCCGATGCGGGGCTCGATCCCAGGACCCTGGGACCATGACCTGAGCCGAAGGCAGACGCCCAACGACTGAGCCACCCAGGCGCCCCCCCTGGATAGATTCTAACTGCCACACAGCCCTGATGCCCTATTTCAGCAGGAAGCAGTCAGAGGGTCATAGGTCATGGTCCCATTTCCTAAGGGCAGTTAGGGTTACTATTCCAGGGGGCAGGAATGAGTAAGGGACAGGGGGGCCTGGGCAATGTGACCAGGCTCACAGAAATTCCCAAAATGTGGAGGTGTGGAGAAACCAGAGATAAGGTGACTAATTGTGGGGCGGGTGTCTTTATGATAATCTCCTGTGACCAACAAAGAACAACCAGCCCCTGAAAAGGAAGTAAGCCATTGAAGGTTTTATCATAGAGATGTTAACAGGATTTAAGTTCCCTGGTTTGCTTTCTATAAAAGACCAACCCTAAAGGCCCTCGTTGGCAACTCTCTCACTCTTGAGAGCCTTTTCTGTATCTTCACTTAATAACCTTCTATCGCTTTACTCACACACACACACACACACACACACACACACACACACACATTAAAAAAATAAGTGGAAGGAACCTTTTTTTGTCAGTGAGGGTGTGAAGGAAAATGGGGATAGTTCATCTTTTCAAATGCTTTGATTTTAATGTTTAATGTTTAACTTTTCCCCAAAAAACAAATAAAATAAATGGTGTTTGCCTTCATTTTGTATTTTTTCATCCTTCTAATGAAGAGCCAGGTCTGGAAGGCCCTGAGCAGGGCCACCCGAGAGACCTTCCTAAACTTGCATCTGAACACGCTGCCCTGCTAAAGCCCTCCAACCACATCCAGTCATCTTGGGGATGAAAGCTAGCTGGCATGACCGAGGCCGTTTTCGACCCGAGCCCACTTCATTTGTTTGCACTCTCCTCCTTCTTGCCCCCTTCTAGCTCCTTCCCACAACTTCACACTATTTTTCCAGAAAAATGCAGTCTGGCACCAACCTTTCTACTGTCTACCCTCCCCAGAATTCACCAGAGTAAATAAGATTCTTCTCCTACGTCACACACACTAGAAAACAACTTTTTGGTGGTAGTCTTTTCTCCTCTTCCCCTTCCAGGTCAGGGACGATAGCATTCTCTGTGGTGTGGTGTTTGTTGAATGAGTGAATACGTGATTTTCAGGAATTTCATGATTTTTAATGGAAAGATTTTTTAATAACAAAACAGACATAGAAGAAATCTCATTAGATCCCTCAAATCTGTGTGTGTGTGTGTGTGTGTGTGTGTGTGTGTGTGTTTTAGTAAGCAAACAGCAAAATTATGGTCAGGATAATGGGCTTTAAGTGTTAAGGAGTGACTGCTAAGTCTGTTAATAGGTAGATAAGAATCATTCATAATTGGCATGTTCTTTGTATGCCAACAATGCCACTAACTGGTTTCTCAGGCCCTGGACAACGTTAGGCCTCACTCTAAAGTAAAGAGAATGTTTCCCTTGTTTACACAATGAATTTGTTTAAGGAACTCTGTTTTCACGGACAGAACAATGGTGTTTTTACATCTTTTCACACTCAAATTATCACAAATTAGGAATGAATCTAAATGAGATCATATGGTGTTTATGAACATGATATGAATTCATGATGAAATGTTACCCTGTGATCTACATGATAGGAAAATAGTTTGTTTTCTACATTAAAAAAACTTGGTAAAATTCTGTCACTTCATCCCTTTCTGTCTTGCCTTTTAGACAAATTAAAAACACACAATTCTGCCATGATTAGGGAATACTGGCTTTTATGGAATTTTCTTTTATTTTGTGTTTTAAAAAGAAACTTGTAGTCGTGAAAATATGAGTGTGTCATCTAAGATTTAGATAACAGATCATCGTGTTAACAACTCAGGTAGCTTTTGAAACAGAATTATCTAGCTAATACCCTGCTTCCTGAAGAAGAAATTAACTGTTACTATTGAACCAGGAAAATGCTAAGCCTATGGTAGTTCAAAAAACAAATAAACCTGGAACATGATAAATTAATGGTGGTTTAATTCCTCAAAGAAGATACGTTATTTCGATCCAATAATCACCTGTAAGAATGTGCCCCCTTTCTGAAGTCAAACACCAGACTGCTAATTTTCAAAATACTGGGTCATCAATACAGATCCACAAAAGAATTTTTTTTTTAAGGTACCAAGAATTGATTTAACTTGCTGCCATGTATTAAATATAGTTCAAATGAGAGAATTAATTTTTTTTACAAGTTATGAATCCTTTGAAATTGGAATTCAGAAAATTATATGTGGGAGACACTTCTTCCTTTCCTAATTAAGTGGGTAGTATTGTCTTCACTATTCAGCTGGTTTCTCAGAAACTGAAGTCAGCCTTCCATATAAATATAACTTCATTTTATGAGAAGTAAGTTCTACCACACCACATACCTAAGCTTCTTTAGATGTAAATGGCTTGGTCCTGGAGGCCTATCTTCCCAACTGAAATGCGAAACCAGCCTTTCCAAATGCCTTAGTATTTAACTATTAACTATTAAGACCAACAACTGCCTAAAATAAAAGTCCTTGGCATAGTAACCATTTTCACAAAACTAATTCACTCAAATAGGCATGTCCTAATGGACCAATAAAACTTGCCTTGTCGTGTCTGAATGCGCCATTACTGCCATTTAGAGTTGGCTATAATTGGTAATCACTGCTCAGTGAAAGTGGGAGGTGAGGAGGCTTTATATAATAATACTTTAGACTGGGTTTCCACGGGGCCTTTCATCTGAAGATCTCAAAGCACTTGACAAACACTAATTAATACTCATGACACCCCAGCGAGAGAGGTAAGTACTATTATGCCCATTTTACAGATGAGGAAACGGCGAGGTTAAGTTGGGTAACCCGGTGAGTCAGGGGCAGAATGAAGAGCGCCTATTTCTCAGTCTTGTGCTCACACAAGCGTTACAAGGGGCTGCCATTGGAGAGATAAAAGGAATTGCACCTCATTTTCAAATACCCCAAGGTGAAAGCATCAATTATAAATGGGATCACAATTAAGTCATTTGATTTTAACAACCGTAATACCATCTTGTAATCTTCAAACTTTATTTTAAAATATCAAAATAGTATTAAAAGTAGCTTCTTAGACTCTGAAGTATAAAGATTATTTTATTGTAGAAGAAGCAACTGTAGAAATTATGCTGAGTAATTCGATAAAGTAGCCCAAAACTGTTTTATTTTTTAGGTTGGTGGCTCAGATTCTTCCAACAACTCCAAACTCCCTGAGGGTAGAGATCCATCATTTTAGATTTTGTATCCTAGTGTGGAACACTACTGGGCGCATGGCTCAAGAAATGTTAGTTACACCAATGAAATCCACTAAGTGCCAAGGTGTTAGGGGACTTGTGAAGATGAAGAGGATAGAACCTTATCCTCAGAGGGGCTGGGGATCTAATGAGAGACACAGAATACAAGAAAGTAATTAAGAAATGAGGGGCAAGAAGATGGAACTGGCCAATTGTTCAGTGTGAAAACACCAAGGTTCTGGGTTCAAATTGGAACATTGAGATTTTGATGAATTTCCAGATATAAGACCATTGCTTCTTATAAACCATTATGGCATTAACTCTTACAAACCATTATGGCAGCTTTCTTCCACTAAAGCCAACTGGCTTCTAAACAGCCCGTTGGGTTTTAAAATTCATTATTTAGAATGCTGTATATTATGATAAATATTGTTTGGTCCAAGAGAAGACTTGGAAAAATAGCTTTGAGATGGGCCTTCTGGTGGTTTCTCCAAAGTCTCTCTGCCCCAGGGCCTTTGCAGATGATATTCAGTCTACCCAGAATACCCTTCCCACCACCCATCTCCACCTTCTTCACCCAGCTAATTCCCACTTATGCTTTCGATTTCTGCTCAGACATAATTTTCTGACTCTATAGGCTAGGTTAGCTCTGTGGTTATACCTTCTGACAACTCTGCACTTTTCCTTCATAATAGCTATCGTAGCTTGTAATTAAATATGCTTTTTTCTTTAATTAATGTGTTTCCATCTCTCTTCTACCCACTGTAGCTCTAATTTCCAAAAGATTCCATGTCTGCTTTGACCACCATTATATTCCTAGCACATAGGAGGTCCTCAATAAAAGTTTAATAAATAAACAAACACATATCACTAGTTACTAACAGTGAACTACTAGCATCTGGGGAGAACTCAGAGTAGGAAAGGGAAAAGCAGCCCCTGCCAATGGGAGGAAGCCTGGAACTGCCCAGTTCGGCCCCAGCATTGCTATGAGCTGGTCTGACATGCACTGTGAGGGCAGGGTGTTCTCCCGTTGAGCATAAACAATTTCACAGGACACCAATGTCATTGAAGGCCACCTAGTGACCATGATAGACCGAAACAAAGACAAGATTGTCACTCCATAATCATGTCTAAACTCAAACAAAAACAAGAATAAAATAATGCTTTTGGCCAAACTTGGTGTCCTACCTAAATTATTTGCCTGTTGTTTCAATCCCATTGAATGAGCTCTATTTCCTGTTGCCTTATGGGTCCAAAAAAACCCTTTGCCAGACCATCTTGGAAGCATCCTTGCTCCTTCTCTCCAGTTCTGGTCTAGCATCTCAGTTCTTTCACTCACATATTCAAGCTCTCTTTCCCGACCCACCACCCTTCCTTCTTTCTTTGTCTGTATATTGCATCTGAAGGTCAGCTTGTTTGGAACCAAACTCCTCATCTGTCCTTTCCTGCCGCCAAACTACTTCTTCACATCCTACCTCCTAAAACGTAGGTCTCTTTTGCTGGTTCCTTCCCCATTTCCCTGGCTCCGAGCTTTAAAGCAGTTTTCAAACGACTTTTGTTGTTTTGACTTTTCTTCCATTCCTTCCTTCCATTCCTTTGGACCATTCCCAATGTTCATGTTCACACTCACAGAAGACACTTGTGTAAACCACTGAGGTAGCCTGAGTCTTCTCTCCATTCTGTCTGCTAGATCATCACCAAAGTCGTCTCCACCAAATCTTATTTTGATCATGTCATACCCCTGTTAAAAAATTTTTAAAAAAAATAGGGGCTCCTGTGTGGCTCAGTCAGTTAAGTGTCTGCCTTCAGCTCAGGTCATGATCCCGGGGTCCTGGGATCGAGCCCCACATCAGGCTTACTGCTCAGTGGGGAGCCTGCTTCTCTCTCTCCCTCTGCTGCTTCCCCTGCTTGTGTGCTCTCTCTCTGTGTCAAATAAATAAATAAACAATATTTTTTAAAAATTTAAAAAAATAAAGAGATGCCTACCAAATCTAGTTCGGACTCTTTGTTTGGACTTTAAGGGGTTGAATGGTATTAGGGGCCCTCACTAGGAAGGAGGAAGCTGCCTCCCTGCCCCCTTCCCTCTAGGAAATAAAGGAAAAGACACTTGTTAGAGAAAGAACCAGGATTCGAATGCAAGTTTTTCTGACTCCAAATCTGTGCCTAACCACAAGGCTATGGTAACTCCTTGCTAAGTTTCTTCAACTATATTTCTCTATTTCATTTGTAAAGTTGGACACCACTCCATCCTACCACCATGCTGGAGGGGCTGCATCGTGAATGCGCTTAGGAAGAGCCCATGTCACACAAGGACCTCTCCGTGATATCCTCTTGTCTTTCTTCTCCTTCTCTTCCTTTGCTAATAAGGCAAAATCTGGCAAGAAAAGGACAGATACAAAATCCCAAGTAGTGAAATACACCAGCATGGGGTCAGGGCCACCAGTCAATGGTGGCAATAGTCATGGGCACTGATGAAGTTCGGGAATTGTGTGTTAAATGAATGTGCCTTCTGAGCTCAACTCCTCTTCACAAACCCTCCAGAATGGTTGCCATGGTGCCCCCTGTTATTGTGGCAAAACAGCATTTTAGCCTGGCTAAGGGAACCATCTGTCAAACATGTCCTAAAAGCATCATCCTGTACGTGCCCCATATGTGGGGAGTGAAGGAAGAGTGGCGGCTACCATTCTTCAGTGGATTTAGGAATCACTTCTAAAACTCATCAGAAAGAGAAAGAATAGACTTTTCTGTTAACACTTAATTTTTTAAAAACTCTGATTTTATCATATCTATTTGAGTTTCCACTTTTTTCATATAATTTTTAAAAGTAATATATTTTTTAGAGAGAGAGAGAGAGAGAGAGAGAGAGGGCTTGCATGAGAGCGGAGGGGAGGGGCAGAGGGAGAGGGAAAAGCAACCTCTCCCACCTCACCCCCTCTGAATAGGGTGCCCGATGCCGGGCACCATTCCAGTACCCTGGGATCACGACCTGACTCAAAGGCAGACACTTAACTGACTGAGCCACCCAGGCGTCCGAAAATCCTACACTCCTGATGTCCGTCTTAACCTCCTCAAAAAAAAAAAAAAAAAAAAAAAAATGAAAGTGCTCAGAGAGCACTTACATTCCAGAGCAGTGCGGGGAGAGATAGTAAACCTATAAACCACAAATACATAATCACACTGATCATTGTACATTGAATGTTAGCTAAGGTCATCCTGGAAAGCGTATCTGAGCAGGTAACATTTGTCAGAGAGACCTACAGAGGCTCTGGTCTGCTCTTGGAAAGGCTCTACTTCAGCTGTGAGGAGCCGCATCTGTAGAGGGGCTGGGGGTGGACAGAGAGGAGGCTAAGGCAAGAATACAGGTTTGGATCGGAGCGGAAGCAGTGGAGAACGACATAAAGCAATTGCCATCTATTTTCAAAGGAGCTGCTGCTGGATTACCAGTGGTTGGAGCAAAGGGTAGAGAAAAACAAGTCCATAGATGGCCATTATACAAAATGGAATATGATTTTTTCCAAAAAAAACCCAACAAAACAATAGAATGAGTGGATTGTGTGCTTTCAAAACATATTAGAAACTTTGCCTACATGGAACTGGGAGCTGTACTAAGTCCAAAACAATGGCCCCCTAAAAGATATCCACTGCAGATCACTGGACTCTGGGAAATGACCTTATTTGGTCACTGCAAAGAGTCTTTGTAGATGCAGTTAAGGATCTTGAAATGAGATCATGTTGGATCTCATTTAAAGAGGGCCTTAAATCCAACGACAAGTGTCTTCATGAGAGAGAGGATGGGGCGGGGGGGGGTGCATGGGAGGGGAACCTCATGCAGACAAGAGGAGCATGCAGTGTGCCCACTGAGGCAGAGACTGGGGTGATGTGGCCCCCAAGGAATGCAGGCCACCACCAGAAGCTGGAAGAATCCAGGAAGGGTTCTCTCCCAGAGCTTCCAGAACTGGTGGGGCTCCACCAGCACCTCCAGAACCGTGAGAGAATACATCTCTGTTGTTTTACATCACCGAGTTTTTGGTAACGTGTTACAGTAGCCATGGGAAACCAATAGAGGAGACACGGGGAAAAGGTTTTGTGAATGTAATGTTGCTTGTTTATTTATTCATTGGATGCCTCCCTCCCCAACCCCTCACTACAATATGCTCCACGAGGACAAGGATTTCTATCTGTTATTCCGCTGCAGTATCCCAGAGTCTAGAAAAGTTCCGGGTACATAGCAGGTGGTCAGTGTGTATTTAGCGAACAAATTAATATAGGTGGAGAATGTGATCTGAGGTATATTTGATATGTGACATAGAAAGGCTGAAATGAGGGGAGAACATTAGTTCGAGGTGGTGAAGAGGCGGAAGGCTAGAGCTCTGAGCGGCGTTCTACTGGTTTGGAGGGTTCTCGAGGAAATGGCAGCTTCTACAGGAAGCAGGATTGGATGCTTTAGGACAGACGCCCTGAGGGTGGGTTCGTTCAACAAGCAGTTGGGGACTACTAAGGGTTTTTAGCAGCAGACTGACCCGATGGTATTAAGAATTTGATCCGTGTTCCTACACCTGTCACAGATACTATTCTTTGGATCTTGTATGCTGGTGGGTTCTTAGTTTTCTCCATCTTGTTGCATTTGGCTATAATTGTTCATGAAAATTAGCTCTTATTTAATGCCAGCACAACGCCAAGGGGAAATTTGGTTTTCCAGTTCTTTTGATTTAGCATTTATTCTACTTTCTCAACATTTTCATGCCATCCGCAATTTCCTTATATTTGCCTCAGCTGTCCTCAGTACCAGCTCCCCTCCACTCTTTTTTTTTCTTTTTGGTGCAATTAATAAGTGCTCTTTTCCCCAATTCCCGTCATCCAATGTTGACTTGGTCGTTTCGCTTTTGTCAGTTCTTTCAGTTACAAAACATGTGGCTTTGCCATGGTTGATTATACCTGACTAGCAATATTTATATAACATTTCATCTCCGGGGCTTTTTCACGTTTCTTTAAGACCTCTTTTGTGGGCTTCTTTTTCTACTTTTTGCATGCATCATATCCAAGTATCAATTTCTTTTTCACTTCAAATATTTTTCCTATCATCTTTTTTTTCGCTTAAATATTTCTTATTAGCAGTTCGTGAATTCCAACTCTTCCTCTTTTCATTTTGTTTCATCGACAGTGGTTTGCCAGCTTCTTACAAGAACATCCCCCGAATTACCCAGGTTCTGCTGCCCTACTTGGCCAGGAATCAGCCTTTAGAAGCTAGGAAAGCAGGACGTGAGGAACAGGTTTGACTGTTACCTTCCGCTGACACTTTACATTTATGCCCACGGCACAGCTCAAGCTTCCCATTTTTGTTCAGTTTTACCCCTCCGTAGTTTTTCTCCAAAGCTCTCATTTTTTTTTAGGGGAGAACTAAGATAAGAAGGGTTCTAGGGCCAAATCCTTAAGTAACAGGATTTGAAAATGCCTGAGAATGAGTAAATCTAAAAATTCGAGAATACCCCAGAAAAGTTGGCAGTTTTACCTTTTATTTGCATAAGAATTGACAAACTATTCAAATTAAGTGATTACACAGCTTTTCAGGGCCAAAACATTTCAAAACAGAGACAGAACTATGAGAATAATAAAAAAAAAAATGTTCCTTCTAAAGACAGCCAGTCTTTCTGAAACAAGTGCATGGACCCAATATTTTACATTTCATTTTGAAAGTATACATGAATTTTAGAAAATTGTCCAACTTTGGTTAACAATCTCAAAAAGAAAAGAAAAGATAACAGGATAGTTTCTACATTGTTTTCTGTTTAACTCCCAGTTTTGAAGATTTTTTTTTTAAGTGTGAAAGCATTCAGAAGCACAAACCATTTTTAGAACCCAGGCCTCTGCCTTGCTCTATCTGCAAACAAGCTGAAAATATGAATTTCTCTTAGGAAACCAAGCCCTTAAATTCTATGGTCAAAGCAAATTGAGTGAACGGTTGAGGAATCAGCCTGATCATTTTGCAATGCAGGTATATAGATAATTGTATAATTTCAAAATATAAGAATATATAGGAAAGCTGTTTCTGCAGCTCTGTGAAGAACATGCATTTCTAGAATATAAGATTGAGTTCAAATTATAACTCTGCCACTAAGAAGATGTAACCAGCCATATAACAGACATACCTCAACTTCCTTTTTGTGGGAAACAAAGGAATGATGGCTCCATTGTCCTCTTCAACCCTGAAAGGCACCAGCCAAATGCTCTCTTGGGCCTGAAGGAAATCTTAATGGCCAAGGCCACTGCGGGCATTGTTAGGAAGAAGGAAGTATTGTGTGGGTGACCCTGCTGTTAAGTAAGAAAACTCCGTACTTCCCAGAGAATAGCATGGTAGTCCCTGTTCACCAGAACTACCGATACCTTCTGCTTCCCTGTGTGGAGAATTCCTAGACCACATGTCCTTTCATAACAATAAAAAAGAGAGCACTTTATTTTATTTTTTTATTTAAATTCAATTAACCAACATATAGTACATCATTAGTTTCAGAGGTAGAGCTCAATAATTCGTCAGTTGCATGTAACACCCTGTACTCATCACATCATGTGCCTTCCCATAAGAAGAGTGCACTTTAGCAGGAGTGAGACAGACACTCTTTCCCGCTGACAAGAAAGATCACAGGATTAATAAACCCTGTGATGGATTCGCTCTTTGTGATCATTTGTGGAGAGTCTAAGAAAAGTGGTAAGTTCCTGAATGGCACCTTCAAGAGCTGAAAGGGCTAAGGCATTTCTCCATACTTCAAGCCAAGACAACTTTGTGACACTAAAGAAATTAATTCTCAATTAGTACATAATCCTAGTGAGTAATTAGATCTTAGTAATAAGGTCTAAGTAATCAGATCTTAGTAATAATCTTAATAATACAATCTTAGTGGTCTAGCTCTAATTTTTAGACACTTCCAGCAGATCAGGACTACATAAAGTATTTTTCCTCATGTTAGCTCAGTTAATCCTCACAGTCACCCTATAAAATGGATATCCATTTTATGGATGAAGAGAAGCTAATCATCGGAAAGGTTGAAGACCTTGTTTGTGGCATTCCAAAGCTTTTGCTCTGGTCTACCACAGTGCAATGCTTCCTGCTAGAACTGCTGTACAAAGGTATTTATGGCTTCTGGGATATTTCTAGCAAATACTGCTCGAAGGGAGTAATTGGCCGGGATGCATTTTTTTCAATGCGGATTTTTCTGGTGTGGCCTTTGTTGCAACTGTATTGATGCTATATTTCTACTCCTTGCCTTGCATCCAGCTTTCTGTATAGCCAACATATGCACATTCTCAGGGAAGATATAAATTGTGCTCAATATTGGTTGTATATTTTCTCTTCCACAAAGAGGGTTATGAAATAATTTTAAAATTTAAATGACTATAACATACTTTGCAAATATAGAAATTAAAATAATTTATAACATATGCTAAAAGCAAAAAGTGTTATATAAATGCTAAATAATAATATTGTAAAGCACCTATATTCTGTGATAATGAGCCCTATATAAATGCTAAGTAGAATTAAATAGAAAATGTAGTGTTTTGAATTGGCTCATAATGTATCAAGCTTCTTGTGTTCCATACACACAAAAATTGTATCTAGGATATGCAACAAAAATGCAAAAGCAAATACTTATCTCTTCTCCTAATTTTATAGCTGTGCTAGTCATTATAATACTGCAATTCTTTAACTCATGGCGTATCTAGGAAAGAAGGAAACTTTTCCTGTTATCTTTTACTATATAACCAACCATCCCAAACCTTAGTGCTTGAATCAACAGGCATTTTATTATCTCTCATGATTCTATGGGTTGCCTGGGCTCAGTTAGGCAATTCTTCTGCTCTACATGGTTCAGCTGGAGGCTCAACTGGCCTGGAATCCCCAAGTTGGCTCATTCGCATGACTGCCAACTTGTGCCAGCTGTTGGCTGGTTGCTCAGCTGAGGGTTGACTGAGTGCCTCACTTCTTTTCCACTGGCATCTCTATGGGGCCAGGATTCTCAGGCCATCATGGCTGGGAACATTCCAAGCAGACAAGCCCCAGCACACGGGGGCATATTGAACCTCTACTTGCACTATGCTTGTTAATGTCCCATTGGCTGATGCAAGTCATGAGACCAAGCCTAGAGTCAATGTGGAAAGGGTCTATACAGAGTAAGAAGGCCTACACGGGCTAAATGGGAGCCACCATTACAGTAGTCCACCAGAGCTATGACTAGTTTTGCAAATATCCTCATACCCCAGAGTGGTACCAAAACAGATGATACCCTTGCCACCACCACCAATACCATCACGGCAAAAACTAGAATAGAAAATGGCAGGGTTTAAAATAACCATTAGCTGGATACAAGGGATCTCAGTGATGACCTGTGTGAAATGACAATGGAGGTCTAGATGGAATGCTAGTGACTGAAAATGATAGAATCCTCACATCCATGGCACTGTGGGAACCCTCCTGTATCATTTGGGGATACATTCAGCAGCAAGTAGCATAAAAGACAACCTCAGGGACTTTAAAAAGAGGCATGCATTTTTCTCACAGAATAGGATGTCCAAAAACAGAGGAATACTCTAATTGGTTCTACAGTTCGATAATGTATTTGCAATTTAGGGCCTTGCTGGTATGGTCACAAGATTTTTGCTGCAGCTCCAGGCATCACAACTGGATCAAAGCACGGAGGAGGAGAGAGGAGGAGCCAGCATCAACGCACGTGGAAGCAAAAGCTTTCCTAGAAAGTTCCAGCTGGCTTCCGCTTATGTTCATTGGCCAGAATTAGTTACCCCAGCTGCAGAGAATTCAGAGAAACAGAGACTGAGCTGGGCACTTTGCTGCCGGCAGATCAGTATTTTGTTAACAAGGAGAGTGGGGGAGTTATATTGGTTAAGAACGGTGTCCGTTACAACCTTAATTTTTAGAAAAGACCTCAGGAAAAGGGGGAACCCTGAAGTATCTGAGAGAAAGCATCTACAATACTGGTAGAATGGGGTCATGAAATCTAAATTATTCTCAAGAAAAACAAAGTGACACACAGCTACTATGACCAGAAATGCCTCTAACGTGTTTTGTGTCCTTGGCACAAAGCAGGTAAATGCTAGCTGTTGTGGTAAAGATGATGTAATATTGGTGGAGATGAAGATATTAATTATTATTACAACTGGCATGATGACATGAATCAAGGTTCACGCATTCATCCAACAAAAATTTATTGAGCTTTTTCTTTATGCAAGAAACTTTTCGGTTCAAATCCCAGGAAACAACGAATTTGATGGGTGATTCATATTACCAGGAAAAAAATACAAGCATTTACTTCGGATACAGCATTAGGAGGAAAGTACCCAAAGGTACTTTGGGAAGACAGTCCTGGTAATTCAGAATGTGATTCATTCTCCTGGAGAATAGAACTCTGGGCATGGGAAGCATTGTGACCACAATAGAAAGATATTTTTGTTGCATTAACGATTTCAGTGAAAAGAACAAAAAAACCTTTGACTGGAGCAAGGGAATACAGATATAAAATAGAACTGAGGGGAGCAAGAATATTATGGTTAAAAAGATTGTCAGTTTTTTGTTGTTGTTGTCTTGTGGTTTTGTTTGATTTGGTTCGGTTTGAAGAGTCAGCAAAAGATTACAGTTGATACAGAAAACCACACACACAAAATTCCTCCACCAGCAAGTCTTTGCTGTGGGGCTGTGTCTGCTTTTTGTAATAAAAACAGACACAGGTTTGTTGCTAAGCCCAGGCAGGTTTGCTGGACCAAGCTCTAAGGGCCAATAACGAAAATGCGGAGGAAAAACCCAAACAGGTAACATAGGCCCAAGTTTCCTGGGTGTAAGAGAAGGAAACGAGGAGACAAGAATGGGGGTGGCATAGCATAACAGGGAAAGGTTAATAAAACAAATTTCATGAAGGAACACGGGAGAAAGTGAAACAATGATCCTTTGGAAACCAGTCAAAGAAACAGCAGATAGAAGTTACCTAAATGTTATCAAGAACAAGATACAAAACACTCCTTTAGGGGCACCTGGGTGGCTCAGTCCGTTAAGCGTCTGCCTACAGCTCAGGTCATGATCCTGGAGTCTCTGGATTGAGCCCTGCATCGGGCCTCCTGCTCAGCGGGGAGTCTGCGTCTCCCTCTGCCCCTCACCCTGCTCATGTTCTGTCTCTCTCTCTAATAAATAAATAAAATCTTAAAAAACAAAACAAAACAAAAAACCCAAAACACTTCCTTAGAAGGAAGAGCTTTATTTGAAGTGTCCCAAAAAAGAAAGAGAAGAGGAAAAAAAGAAAGAAAGCAAAGCCAAAGGAAGGGGAGGGCTGGTGAGGGGAGAAGAAGGGAGGAAGACATCAATAAATGGAATGACCAAAGAAGATAAGAAGCAAGTCTAGTAGCATCTGAGCCCCAGAAGAAGGAAGAATACAGGAAACAGCACACCTCTGGTCAAGAGGGGGTGTGACACCCAAGTTATTTTAAGAAGCCAGAAAAATTTTGAGAGCTCTTTGGAATCACGAAATATGGTGAAAGAATAATTTAAAGGCATGCTCCTTCTTAATGTTAATATTATGTAAAAATTATGTCTAAAACAAGTAGAGATAAGTCTAAGTACCAGAAGAGAAACAATGTAAGCTCTAGTATAAGAAATGAAGGTAATGAAGCTATTCAAACGTAGTTGTTTGAAACACATAAGACCTAGGGCAGACGACATAGGATCATTAATAAGATTGCGGAAGAGAAAAGAATCAGATTTCAAATTCAACAGCTCTTACTTGAGCACCTACCCTAGCTCAGGTCTTGCTTAGGACACACAGACACACAGACACACACACACACACAGAAACACACACACCAACACAGACACTAGAGACACACACACGTTGATGGAAAGGAATTGCATTTGCATCTTGGAAAATAGTGATGGAATTGGAAGTAAAGTAAACGTAATTTTGAAAGCATCAATCTGAAAGAGAATGGAATTAAAGTATATGTAGTTCGATATAGATATGAATAATCTGGAACGTAACTATAGAAATGTGGGCCAGCAGAGTTAGTAGACTTTGTTGACAAATAGTAATTAAGGCTGAAAAAATGGGACTGATGCTAATCATATCATTCACTTATTGTTTATTCATTCTTTCAGTTATTCGATCATCATATACTTACTTAAGTTTGACTCTGCACCAAGCCCTGGGCTAGATACTGGAGTTAATTAATTTATTTATTTTTTAAAAGATTTTATTTATTTATTTGACAGAGAGATAGAGAGAGAGCACAAGTCGGCAGAGTGGCAGGCCTCTCCGATGAGCAGGGAGCCCGATGAGGGGCTCGATCCCAGGACCTTGGGGACATGACCTGAGCCGAAGACAGACACTTAACCGACTGAGCCACTCAGGCGCCCCTAGATACTGGAGTTTAAAAGTCAGGTGATAAATCGTCTCTGCCAACAAGAAAATGGTCTCATGGGGAGAAATAGATGCATTTTAATATAGGAAAGGTCAGAAGGAGACTCACATTTTGGGGGTAACTTTTTGACGAGGGCTATGCAGTGTGTGCTAAGGACTGCCTATATTATTTCACACAGGGTAGCAGCTGAAGCCGATTTCTCAAAAGTTGGAAAATTTGTCAGGGGCCCAGAAAATTGTTCATTTTCAATATAATAACTAGACAAAAATTTAAGACTTAGCATATTAAAAATCTGTCAAAGGACTTCATTTTTTGTGACAAAGAAAGTTTTCAAGGGACCCAGTCCCTTGGCATATAGAAGAAAAAGGACCGGAAAGAGGAAAGAGGGTGGGCTGGACTCAAGAGAGAAAAAGGAGTTGCATAAGATGACGTCTGAGCCATGCAATGGAGACATTCTTGCCAGGACTTTTCTTGCAAGTAAAAGAAGTTCTGGAATGTTGGGAAGGTTGGAATCAAAGAACGAAGGGAACGGTTTCACTGAAGACCGCACAACTTAAGAGCGAGCTATATGATCGATTGCCTTGTGGGAAGCAGATCGGGTGCTCCAGTCTGATGACCTCACAGCTGGGCTCTGTGTGACTCCTGAAGATTGCCCAGTGCACGCCTCTGACCACCGTGATGTCACATGCAGGGACGCTTTCTTGGAGCCTGTTCATTCAGATACTCGGTAGACCCAGATTAAGCATGGCTCTGTATCAGACATTACACAGAAGAAGCTAAAAAGCGGTCACATTTTTTTTTCTTTTTAAAGATAGGAACGGAGAACGGGGCCCCTGGGCGGCTCAGTCGTTAAGCGTCGGCCTTCGGCTCAGGTCATGATCCCAGGGTCCTGGGATCGAGCCCCGCATCGGTCTCCCTCCTCCGCGGGAAGCCTGCTTCTCCCTCTCCCACTCCCCCTGCTTGTGTTCCCTCTCTTGCTGTGTCGCTCTCTGTCAAATGAATAAACAAAATCTTTAACAAAAAAAATAAAAATAGGAATGGAGAAAAGTAGAATCTGGAGACGAGGATTTTACTCTATTTTTCATAGTAAGATTTGTGCCCAGCTCTTCCTAGAACAATTGACAAGAATAGCAAAATGCATGCGATTTCAGTGTACCCAGGTGAGAAAGTAACTGATGTGTTCTAGTTTATGTAGGAACCTGGTGTTTTATAAAGATGTCATAAATTTCTTACAAAAAGATTTATCCAATAAATGTGCAATTGGAGAGCTATTAGAGAAAAAGAAAGTTGAATGCCTACATCTTTATATGACAAAATAAATTTCAGATAGATAGATTAAAGATTTAAATATTAAAAACAACAACTAGAAGAAAAAATATGGATTATTTTTTATTTTACATTGGAAAAGGACACTCAAGCATGAAATCAAAGGCAAACTATGAAGAAAAATATTAATAAATGTAATTTATGAAAACATTTAAAACTTCTATATTTTTTCTTTTTTTTAAATTTTAAATTTTGTTTTTAGTAAGCTCTACATCCGACATGGGGCTTGAACTCATGACCTTAAGAGTCACACTCTCTACTTCCTGAGCCAGCCAGGTACTCCTCTATATATATTTTCTTAAAGAGCCATAAAAAGCAAAAAGCAAAGTATATATTACATAATATCTGACAGATTATTTGATATATATTGAGCACTTATTAACCAATAAAAAAATACTGCAACATAAAAAAACAGGCAAAGACAAGAATAGTCAAATCATACATAACATACACACAAAAAGAGCCAATAAGCATATAAAAATATTCAACTTTACCAACAATTAAAGATAACATTTTGCCTATGTAGTTAGGTAAGAATGTTTACAATTATAAAGTCCAGGAAATTGGAAAAGGAGCACTATTAGTCAAAGCCCGTACGAGTATAAATTAACACAATAGGTTAGAGGTAATTTAGCAATATCCATAAATATGCTGAAAGATAAACAAAAATATCCTTTGACTTAGCAATCCCATCAACAATCTGTTCTCAGAATTTAATTATGAATGCTTTTTTATGTAAAGATTATTCAACACAATTTTAACATAGCATTATTTTTAATGGTTAAAAAAATAGAAAACAACATAAATGAACCAGTCTGAAAAATTATGGCCCATTCACATGCAGGTATGAATATGTTTTTTGAAGACTATTTCACGGCATGGGAAAATATACTTGCCCTAATGTTTATTGCTGGGCAGAGAGAGGGGTGATCTTAATTTTTTTTCTTTTCTTTTTTTTTTAGAGAGGGAGAAAGAGAGAGCATGTAGGGGGAGGGGCAGAGGGAGTGAGAGAATCCCAAGCAGGCTCCACACCCAGCTCGGAGCCTGATGGGGAGCTCAGTCTCACAACCCTGAGATCATGACCTGAGCCGAAATCAAGAGTCAGCCACTTAACGACTGAGCTACCCAGGTGTCCCGATGATCCTAATTTTCATACATTGCCGAACTCTAAGAGATTTGTTCTTATCTACCCCCAATTGCCCACTTGTACATAAAAGGTACTCAGTAATTTTTATTGAGTTTGAAAGAATATATGTGCCCCCAAACAGAGGAAAGTAAACATAAGACGTCAACATTAGTTTACCCTACCTACCAGGGTCATAGTTGATTCTTATTGTCTTCTGTATAATTTATCTTTCAAGTTTCGTACAGAGAATTTTTATAACTCGTGCAAGTAGAAAAGTGATTTTATTTACTTGCGTTAAAGATGTTCACAGAACATTTTAAAGGCAGCAAGAGAGGGTTTGGGGTGGTTGTGTGGACTTTTAAGAGACAGCTTTAGGTTCGACAAATCAGAATATCATCTTTCACATCATACAAAAGGCTGGCACTCCGGGGTGATGCGTTATTCTGTGTGCTAGTCCTGGCACCTAAAACGGCCCCATCTTTAAGCTTAACGAGTGGATGGGGAACGAAACTGTGAATGGGGAAGCAAAAGGCAAGTCTGCCCATTGTATTAAAGGCAACTTGAAAGTGATCCATGAATCCACCCTGTGTCTTTATATTCTCTTGATCCTCGGCTAAGGAATAAAGAGAATTGAGTGTAAAAACTGAGCATAAAGTTGAAGGTAGAGTTGATGATAAAGTAGATCCCAGTTCTGCAGGCATTATCACCCTGGCGACAACATAATGGGGGTCATTATTTTGTATTTATACATGGTACACCAAAGAAACTGAGACAGGATCAAGAGGAAAATGTATTGCCTGTTCTGTGTATAGTATGTATTTATCTAGCTGGATTGTCCTACAATACTACAACCTCCACGAAGGCAGAAAAATCTTCTTCTTTTTTCTCTATGTCAGGGAATAGTACAGCATGAAGGAAGCCAGATGCAAAAAACCACATGGCATATAATTCCATGTATGTGAAATGTCCAGAATAGGCAAATCCATCAAGACAGGATGAAAATGAGGGGTCGCCAGGGTTGGGAGTTGGGGGAAATGCAGAGTGACTGTTAATGGGTAAGGGTTTCCTTTTGGGCAGAAGAACACGTTCTGGAATGAGATCGTGATGGCAGCCACACAACTCTGTGGACATGCAAAAGCCACAGAATTGCACCCTTTATAATGGGTGAATTTTATGATATGTGAATTATGTCTAGCTTTTTTCAAATTTTAATTATGATCCTTGAATAGAGTACAGAGGAATAAGACCCATATGCTAGAGGTCTCCTGGGACAAAGGGGAGACGTGCTCGGGCAGGTTCTACCCAGTCCAACCATCCTTCGGTGGCAAAACCTGGAAGAGTTTTTTAGCCTTGAAATGAGAGGAACAACAAAAGGATTCATCAACAGCAAATGACTCAAACTGCAATGTATGTGATGAGGGTCAAGTATATTTTATTACCTACAAAATATTGTCATATCTGCCTGTATTCTTGGTACCTGAAAATGTCATAGTCTAAAAATTATAAAGTGGATTCTGATGTTTACCTTCAGTTTCTCTCCCCTACAAGGCTGAGGCGGGGAATGTAAGGCCTGTTGAATGAACAGGTTCTGTTATAGAACACTCTGGATTTGTCTTCTCTCTGTTTCTGTCAATCCTCTCCTTTGTGACACTGTTAGAGTCTTCGTGACATCTGCTCTGGGATGGTTATGTCTATATCCTAAACATTATTTTCCACACGTTAATGAGGGTGTTAAACAAATCAATGACATCTTTGCACCATTATTGATTGTTAACATTTGATCACAAACATTTATGTCTTCTTTCCAAAGAACTAAAGACTAGAATGAAATTATAATTGATATGCTCATCAGAGCAAATAATTAAAAACATTGTGTGTCATCATAAATACTTTTAGGCACAATTTAATGGACTACAAAAACAAAACAATAAATTTTATCCAGGTATTTTGGATGCAAATAAATATTAAGGCAACCATGATTCATACTTCACTGAAGAATAATGAATAGTAAAATGTTCACCAAACTGTGACATAGTTATTGAACCTCGTCAAAAACCCATATCTTTTTTTTCTCCTCTCATGACTTTTATTTCTTCGGCATGTTAGTAGCAAGGTGTGGGAGCGAGGGGAAAAAGAATAAATTACTTTAAGGAAATGAAAATTATAGGACAATTTTGTCACCCCTGTGCTTATTAAAGCTTCGAAGCTCGTTACTATTCTATATGTGCAAACTGCAGGTTGAATGTTTCTGTTGACTATAAGTAAAATTTAAAATCCAAATCAGGAGCCAAGAAGGATGAATCAAGACCAGACAGATATGATTTTTTTTTTAAAGTATCAATGGGATAAATGATCTATGAAGATAAAATTTAAATAAAAATATAAATACATAAAACAGATCCTTTGCAAGACTGTAGTCCTATTAAATTCCAGCTTATTCCAGAATATGTGTATGAGTATTTATTTTCCCTGCATCAAGAACAATACATAAGCATTAGGAAATGTTTTAGGGGCTTCTGGGTGGCTCAGTCGGTTAAGCATCTGACTCTTGATCTCAGCTCAGGTCTTGATCTCAGGGTTACGAGCTCAAGCCCCACATTGGGGTCCATGCTGGGCATGGAGGCTACTTAAAAAATAATAATGCTTTAATTATAAACATTATAAAATGCCCTGCAACAGACCTCTTTTAAGGTGATGAAGGTTTAAGCGTGAAGCCAATTCTAGAGGTACTTGCCAAATATTTGTGGGGAGAGATCCCGAAAGTAGTGCTTGGTCCTCTCTAGGACCCAGTTTCATGGGTTGTTATATTGTGAAGTACTTATTACTGGGTGCTCTATGTGGTTTGGTGTAACATCATTTCCGACCTGGTGCTCTCTGCTGATGTAACCGATCAGGGGGCTGAAATCTGCAGGCCTCTCTATTCAGTTTGGTAAACATGGGCTTGCCTGTCACCCTTCATTGTGCTTCTTCAAAGAACAGTTGCCACCTTCTCTGGTAACAGCTTTCTTTACAAGTGCTACTCATGTGAAATAATCTTTGACCATGGAGGCCACTACTTCCTGAGCACAAGAAGAGACCTTTATCTTGCCACCAAATGGATAATTAATTTTTTAAAATGTATATTATGACACAATTAGGGAAAAAAAAAAAAGAAAAAGGCAAGCTGGACAATGGGACGAAATGTCCCTTCTTCAAATTGACTCCTATTTAGTTCTTCCAATGTCATCCCAAACACAGATAACTTTTCTTTCATGAATTGTTCTCCTGAATGATTTATATGTGTCGTGTTATCTGAGGCTCTCCCCAGGTCCCCTGGTGGGTTTAGCCAACCATCAGCTGCATAATTGTTAATTTTAACACTATAAAAGGTTCTGATGCAGAAGAGATAATGTGTTGGTGGAAGAATTAATTGAAATGTATCTCCCAATCACACTGGGCTCCTACTACTGGTTTCCCATACACAAAATTATACTTTAGATTTAAGGTTAAAATAAATTTACATCTCTGCCACTCATAAAGCTTTGCGTCTGGTTGTAAATGGAAATGGTAATTGTCTCTAATACTCATGAAGGTTTTTCACCCTGAGAACAATTCCAGGGACTGTACAGGTCACAGTCCAATGAACATTTTCATAGGGAGAGACGCTCCTGCAGTCAAAGGCAGACAAGAGTGTTGTCTTGTGGGAAGGGAGGTTATGGAAAAGGAAATGAGGGACAAAGGAGGAAGGAGGAAGATGAGAAGAAATGAAATAATATGGGTGATTTATTACTACACCTGTAAGCCTCGTTTTATACTTCTTAACACTAATTATAATTTTCTAGACTTTTCTATGCAGCCAAGGAAAGCAATATAAGCTAATAGAGGCCACAGTTTGGCCCCTACATTTTCTTCCGAAGAAAGTAAGTGTATGCTCTGAAAGGCCTTGGGGACAATTATTATTTAAATGGCCTAAGTCATGGAAAGCAAAAGCATGTTAAATGTAAGTTATCAGTCACTTTTAGTTTCCAGTCTACAAATTTGAATGCTTCTGATTGCTCGTCTCAGTCCATCAGGCAACAAACTTACGAGTATTTATGAGGTGCTAGACATAGCGAAAGGCTTGGTCTGTGGAGCTCTCAGACAGGAGTGAAGGAGTATTTCCAAAGAAGATAGTGGGTCAGGGATGGGGTAGCTGGGGGATGGGCATTAAGGAGGGCACGTGATGTGATGAGCACTGGGTATTATATGCAACTAATGAATCATTGAACACATCAAAAGCTAATGTTGTACTATATGTTGGCTAATTGAATTTAAATTAAAAAAAAAGAAGCTTGTTGTAGTCACTCATTCAGTTAAGCAAACATTTCACAAATGCCTACTAAGTGCCTGGCACTGGGCCAGCCACCTGTATAAACTGGGTCTGTGTAAACTGGGTCCTTGCCCCAAAGGAGTTCCCAGAGGACCAGGGCAGAGAAGCAAGTAAGGAACCAATCACAAAGGAGTAAGAAGCTCTGGCTACCACTGGAAGCCCAGGGGAGAGACACCAGAAACATCTGTAGCTAACACAGCTCATTGTTTTCAAATGAAAATGCCACCAGATTTTATACATCAGGCCACTCCCACATATGCGTATATGCCAGTGCCCATTTCTGCCCAACCTGCCGCTCTAAACTGGTATACCAGTGTCAGTAGACTATAGCCAGATCCTCAACATCATGAGGAAGAACTTTCAAAGCCCCTGACCTTTGGCTGGATTTAACCAGTCCATCTACAGTGTTTTTCTTAAACGTGAAAGCCAGAAACTGTTAAGTTGTGGAGGGTATTATCACTTGAATGACATTTTGTTCCTTAGTAAAATACTAAGCATTTTACTTTCATATTGCATATTGAGTGTTCAGCAAACAAAAAGAGCATGCTTGAATTTTTTTTTTTTTTTTTTTTTTTTGGCCACACAGCAGATTCAAGGATTATGTGCCTATAATTTTAGGACAAAAGGCTCAGCTTCTTAAAGCCAAAAGAAATGCCAACTGATCTGTGAACATTCTTATATATTATGTATTGTATTAAGACATAAGAATATCACCCAAGTCTTTCTATAGCAAAGCTCACAGATGTCCTATCCAGGGTCAGGAATGGGGAAAGTTTACTCATTACTTTTGGTAGAATAAAATTCCTTGTTCACAGCAATCTGTGTCTTTAATTGCATTTTCTTTTTAAAGCTCAATGTAGGTAGGTAGATCTATAGACAGAATTACAATACAGCAATTGAGAACCAATGATTTTCTAAGCCAGAGATATTGGGTATTTAATTTTCTTTTTAAATCCATGCTATGGTGGGCTCTTATGAATACAATAGAAAAGGAGTTATGTCCTAATCAGTTTATAAGATAGTATGGAGAAATGCATAATAGACCAACCAGATGTATAAATACAATAATACAAAGAAACCTAATCTACTGCAAAACTATAATTTAATCCTTCTATAACACAGGGGTATTGAAAACTGGCTTATGAATAGCTCAAGAATGCATAAACTGAACTTTACAGTCTTGGCTCAGTTAAAATGTTAATTTTAACTTATAGTTTATAGAAATTATTATTTAATTTTTACATAAAGAAGAAATGGATTTCTCTCAAGAGCTTACGTATAAATAATAAGCTAAGTATTTAAAAATCGTGCAGGACCAGGTGCTTAGAGTCAGCAAGGTGAAAATAATTTGCGCATGCTTTAGAGTCTGTGCACCTATGTATGTCTGTCTAACAAAGGGTAGAGATGAATGAATACAATGTGAGATAGCAAAAAGTTGCCTTTTAATTTTTTTTATTTTTTGATATGAATAACAGCAACAAAAGACAGCCAAGGTTACATCTATAAAATAATATCTACAAAACAAAATAACCTTGTATCCAATGAAAATACTATTTGACTTTTTTCTTTTTAAGAATAAAGGAAAGCTGAGCTAATGAGTACAGTGGGACTTTAAAATAGGAGAATAAAATAAAGAGAAAAGTCTGCTGTGATTTTAGCAAGGATTACTTTTTAATTAAACCCAACATTTGCAATTTACAAACTTTTGTTAATAAGCTTTTGAGTGACTCTTCCTGAAATTCAGTTCCAGGCTAACAGGGCTTGAGATGCTTTGTGTTCCTTGTCCCCCCTGGTTTTCTCATGACCTATAGTCTTTCTTGACCCTCCTCTTCTTTTCTTTACAAACTTCCCATTTTCTCTTTCTTCCTTGAACCCTCCTCCCACCCCATAACTGAATGAGGTTCCATCAGCTTTCAACAGCACTGTGGGTTAAACCTCCGTACCCACACATGCAGAGAGCGGGTAGAGGAGAGCCCCAGAGAGAAATAAACCAGAACAGCACTTCCTTGCTTTGCTGTGATCTCCTCAAATAAGGAAGCTCTGGTATTATAATTAGGCAAAGTAACTTTATTTACCAGATATGTAGAGTTATGAAATGTATAACTGAAAATGGGAAAAGAACTCAGTTATTTCAGCCAATTGCTTGGTTCTCCTCTCCCATCCCACTTCCTCAAACAAACCACCCAAGGAATAAGCAGCATGAAAACAAGGCAGAAAAAAACACTAAAGAGGTGTAGCAATCATACGCAACATGCGGGTCTTGTTTGGATTCTGATTTGAGCAAATGAACCATTTGGAAAAAAAAAAAAGAATATTGACCGGGTATTTGAATAGTACTTGCTAATTTTGTTGAGTGTGCTAAGATGGTGTAGTTCTGCTAAGAGAAAAAGAAAGTCCATATATGTTGGAGATATATCCTGAAGTGTAGCGTGTGAACTTACGTGACCTCTTGGATTTGCTTTAACACACTGTGGAAGAAAAGAGATGTGAAATAACTAAGATGAAGAAGCTGGCAGAACGTTGGGAATTACTGAAACTGGGCAATGGGCACATCATGCTATTCTCTCTGCTTTTGTTTCTGTTGGAAGACTTTTTTTTTTAAAGACTGTATTTATCTGAGAAAGAGAAAGCGAGAGACAGGGCATGAGCAGTGGGGGAGGGGGAGAAGCAAACCCCCCACTGAGCAGGAGCCCCACATAGGGCTTGATCCCAGGACCTTGGGATCGTGACCCAAGCCTAAGGCAGACGTTTAACCGACTGAGCCCCCCAGGCGCCCTGGAGTCAACAGTTTAATGAACACGGAGAACATGCGCAAGCCATGAGGCGAAAGGTTAACACCTGAACTGAGGGTTCACACCTGCCGCTGTCCCTCATGTGCATGCTACCCTTGGGATCCCTGGGAACCCTCTGGAATCCTTGTGAATAGAGTACGAGATTACCCTGTTTCGTGCCTACTAACCCTCACTCTCGGTGTCCGTACCCCCTTAGAGTCCGTGTGTATGGTCTTTCTGTCTTTAAAACGTTTTCCTTTCTGGGCATAGCAGCATTTAGAGTATATCATTTTGAAGATAGAAAGTCTGGCTGCCAATCTCTCAAGGCTGTAAGCCATGGCTGAACTGAAGAAAGCTGTCAGGTTCACCACGTGATGCTGAATACGAACAAGGATACCTTTTCTGTCTGAGATCCTGTGTGCGCTTGCTCTGAAGAAAGCAAAGCGTCAGAGGGTT
Source organism: Eumetopias jubatus (assembly GCF_037043125.1). Lineage (NCBI taxonomy): Eukaryota > Metazoa > Chordata > Mammalia > Carnivora > Otariidae > Eumetopias > Eumetopias jubatus. The sequence goes on along the minus strand of NW_028274809.1, from coordinate 179,030,001 downwards.
TCCTATCTAATACCTTGTTCCACCTTCCCTGACACATCTCTGGCACTTTGATCTTCAGTTTCCCAGCCTCTGCAACTGGGAGAAATGAATGTCTGTTGTTTAAGCCACCCAGCTTAAGATCTTTTGTTTTTTGTTTTTTTGGCAGGAAGGACAATATCGCCAGGGACCGTTTAGTTTGTGCCAAGACAGTTTGTCTAGCCTGTCTGGCCACACCCTGGTCAGCGGTTCTGCCAAAAAAGTCAAAAAAGAACAGACGTTGAGGCTGACCATCCAACAGCTTTGGTAGGTGGGTGAACATAGAGCTGTCATATGTAAACAGTAGGAACCAGGTTTTTCTTCTCAGCTTTTAGAATTTTTACTAAACCCTCAGAGTCTGGGGTCTCTGTGAAGTGAAAGAGTACATTTTTCCTAGAGTAGTGATGAGTATTAAGAGAGCTCATTCAAGTACAACTTTTAGCATAGATTTCAATACATAGGTCTCAATGAAGGAAGAAGAAGAGGAGAGGGGGAGAGTATACATGTCCTAAAATAAAGAGAAAGACATTATAATGTCTGGTTGATCATTAATAAGTGAAATTATCTTCTTATTACAGGGAATAGTCCTTATCTGAGTCAAAATAGCAGCACTGGGGGAAATGTTGAGTTTTGATCCATGAGAAAAGTCACTGAGAATCACAAAAATCTGCATATAGCCATTGCTAAAAACTGAAGGTGGGGCGATCATAAGAAGTTTTTTGGGAATCCTACCTGAGCATTTAAAAAAATTCTCTCTCCTCACCCTTGATTTGCCTAGCCTTTTGTGGGCATGACTTTAGTTGAATTTATGATGAATTCCCCTCACAGATCAGTACATGTTATTATAGTGTATTAGTTTGCTCAGGCTGCTATAAAAGAAAAAATACCATAAATTGGGTGGCTTAACAGACATTTATTTCTCACAGTTCCGGAGGCTGGGAAATTGAAGATCAAAGTGCCAGCAGATTCTCTGTGTGGCTTGGAGACAGCTACCTTCTTGCTGTATTCACACAAGGCAGAGAGAGAGTAGCTTTTGCCTGTTCTTCTTCTTATAAGGGCACTAATCCCATTATTCAGGCCTCATCCTCATGACTTCATCTAAACCTAATTACCTACCACCTCCAGATGTCATCACATTGCAGCTTGGGACTTCAACATAGGCATCTGGGGGGGACACAAATACTCAGCCCATAACAGGTAGGTATTACTATTGTTGCTGTAAACATAGCTGAGAATCAAAAGTCTAAGAAGAGCCAAAAGCAAAAAAACATTGTATGTTTAATTTTAGTGGATACTTTCCAAAGTTTTGCAAGTGGTTGAATTCATTTACTTTCCCACTAGGGTGAATGAGAGTTCCAGAATTCCATATCTCCTCCAGTACTTGTAACTATCAGTCTTTTAAATTTTAGCATGTGTCATGGGTGTGCAGTGTCATTTTTAATTTTTGGTTCCCTGAGTGCTAATGACTTTGAGCATTTTGGGGGTTTTTTAAATGTTTTTATTTGAGTGTAGTTGACACAAAATGTTCCATTAGTTTCAGGTGTGCAACAGAATGATTCAACTTCTCTGTACATTATGCTCTGCTCACCACAGGGTAGCTACCATCTGTCACCATACAACCCTATACAATATCATTGACTATAATTCCCTCTGCTGTGCCTTTTATCCCTGTGACTTATTTGTTCCATAATTGGAAGCCTGTATCTCCCACTCCCCTTCACCCACTTTGCCATCGCCCTTTCCTCCTCCCCTTTGGCACCCATCAGTTTTTTCCTCTGTGTTTATAGGCCTGATTCTGCTTTTTGTTGGCTTATTCATTTGTTTTGTTTTTTAGATTCCAGCTATGAGTGAAATCATATGGTATTTGTCTTTCTCTGTCTGACTTATTTCATTTAGCATGATACGCCCTAGGTCCATCCATGTTGTCACAAATGGCACAATTTCATTCTTTTTATGGCTGTGTAATATTCCTGTGTGTGTGTGTGTGTGTGTGTGTGTGTGCGCGCGCGCGCGCGCACCACATCTTCCTTATCTATTCGTCTACTGATGGGCACTTAGGTGGCTTTCATATCTTGGCTATTGTAAATAATGCTGCAATAAACATAAGAGTACATATATCAAATCAAATTAGTGCTTTCATATTCTTTGAGTAAATACCTGGCAGTGGAATTATTGGATCACTTGGGATTTTCATTTTTAAAATTTTTGAGGAACATCCATACCGCTTTCCACGGTGGCTGCACTAATTTGCATTCCCAACAGTCAAGAGTTCCTTTTTCTCCACATCCTTTCTAACACTTGTTAATTTTTGTCTTTTTGAATTTAGCTATTCTCACATGTGCAATGTGATATCTCATTGTAGTTCCGATTTGCATTTCCCTGATGATGAGTGATGTTGAGCATCGTTTCATGTGTCTGTTGGCCATCTATGTATCTTCTTTGGAAAAATATCTATTCAGGTCCTCTGCCCATTTTGTAATCAGATTGTTTGGTTTTTTGGTGTTGAGTTGTATAAATTCTTTAAATATTTTTGATATTAACCCCTTAAGATTTGCAAATAAGTTTTCCCATTCAGGTGGTTGCCTTTCTGTTTTGTTGATGGTTTCGTTCACCGTACAAAGGCTTTTATTTTGGTGCAGTCCCAATAGTTTGCTTGCTGACTTTGAGCACTTTTCATACATATATTGGCCTTTTCGGTTTCCTCCATTCTGAAGTGTCTCTTGAGGTGTTTTTGGCCAAGTGAAGGTGGAAAAACACCATCTAGATCAGAGAATCCTTTCATTTGGCTTTTATGAGATCCTATGAGCCCTGCTTCCCGGTATAACCAGATGCTCTTAGAGAGAGACAAGCAGAGGAAGTGAGAACATTATGTAATTATCTCAGAAAACCGAGCATTATTTAAAGCAATTGTTTAAATTATTAGTTTAGACAAATGTCTAAATGGTATTGGGCATCCCAGGAGGTGAGTGCTCATTAGGAAAACTAGATGGATTTTAAACAAAATAAAGAAACTATATTTTTATGTACATCTACGTTGTGGAATAAGCAAATTCATGTTCCTGTCACAAATCTCAAAAATCTTTCATCTTGTATTAGTTTTGGAACATAGATTTATACATAATTAATACCTGTTTTCTTGATTTTTGTCTGTTTTCTAAATACCCACACACTTTTGAACTAAAAAGAATTTTTTAAGGTCCATAATCCTCAAAAAATCTTTATCAATCTCCTGACTTATAGCAATTTTTCAATTTCCTATCAGTTTTAAAGAAATAATATTCCACATAGACTTGTATTCCAAAGAAGTATGATGTCAGTCCATAAAAATGGAGTTGCTTTATTCGAGTCCCCTGGCCCTGAGTTTATGGATCAATCCATACTACTTAAAGTTTACCCCTGCAGCCACCTTTTTTTTTTTTTTCAAAGACATCTTCAATTTGCAACAACTCGGCTGGAACTAGAGGGTATTATGCTAAGCAAAACAAGCCAATCAGAGGAAGACAATTATCATATGATCTCACTGATATGTGGAATTTGAGAAACAAGGCAGAGGATCATAGGGGAAGAGAGGAAAAAATGAAACAAGACGAAACCAGAGAGGGAGACAAACCATAAGAGACGCTTAATCATAGGAAACAAACTGAGGGTTGCTGGAGAAGAGGGTGGTGGAGGGATGGGGTAACTGGGTGACGGACATTGGGGAGCATATGTGTTGTAATGAGCACCGGGTATTATATAAGACTGATGAATCACAGACCTGTACCCCTGAAACCAACAATGCATTATATGTTAATTAATTGAATTTAAATTAAAAAAGAGAGATCTTCAAAAATTAATATAGTAAATAAAATTTCAAGGTGCCATTTCAACCAAGATGTTTAGCATTTTGCTGCTTTAATTGTTAATATGTAAAAATGTCTACATACACACAGAACTGTTTGCCTGTAATAGTCCTTAAAGGATGTGAAAGAGAAGTTCTTCCTGAGGTTCTAGTCACAGGCTCCAAGGAGGAGGCAGTTCTCTAGTGGTTAAACGTATAGGCTTTGGGGGCAAACTCACAGCCTCCAAATGCCGGCTCCATCTATCAGGCAGGATAGGAGGTCTATTCATTTTATCTCTCTAAGTCATTTTTCTCATCTGTGAAATGAGAATAATAATCTTCAGCCTCATCAAGTGGCTGAGTGCATTAAATGTAATCAGTGTTTGCGCAAATTCCAGCCCAGGCCCGGAGGCTCAGTTGTAGACACACGGTAAATGGTTGGCACATTAGTTTCCTATTTCTGCTGTAACAAATTGCCACAAACAACCCAACTTTATTATCCTACCGTTCTGGAGGTCAGAAGTCTGAAGTGAGTCTCACAGGGTTCCACTCAAGGGGTCAGCAGGGATGCAGTCCTTCCGGTGGCTCTAAGCAAGTGTCTGTTTCCTGACTTTTTCCAGCTTCCTGAGGTCACCTGCATTCCTTGACTGGAGGCCCCACGTCACTCCAGCTTCTGCAGCCACATGTCCTTCTCTGACTCCCACCCTCCTGCTTCCTCTTGCTGTGATTGCTTTGGACCCACCCTGAGAATCCAGGATAACCTCCCCATCTCAGAGTCCTTAACTTCATCACACCTGCCAAGCCCCTTTCACCTGTAAGGTGACATCTTCACAGGTCCCAGGGATGAGGTTTTGGACATCACTGTGGGCCATGATTGAGCCCATGTCACTCTGTATGGTGACTGTGTCCGCTGTTGGCTCTTCTGCTTTATTACGGAAGGTGACCTTATTGATTTTCTTGTTTTTCTTTTCTCTATAAGGATAAAATGTAAACATTTACCCTCACCTCCTGGAAGATCTGTCCTCAAGAAAAGAAGAACTAGTCTTTTGATTGTTAATGATTCAGGCTCCGATACTAATGGACACCAACATTTATTGTGAATGCTCCTGGGGAGGACAGGGTAGGATTTGAGAGACTCTGAAAAGGCAGATGCAGAAAGGAATGCCAACAGGTTAAGGGGAGAGGGCAGGCTGCAGGAAGGAGAGAGACCTATGAGTCTGGAGTAGCAAGGCTGCCAGGAACATTGTCCCCTAGTGAGCCTGTTATTTACCTGCTGCATCTCAGCTCTGATCTACCCTTCCATATTCTACCTGTGATGCTGAAACTAGAGCTTGGCAAATTTCCTTTCCCAGACTCCTTTGTCATCTGGCATCCTTGCCATGTTCTCCCAATAGGAGGCTCTGAGGCAGACTGGAAGATTGAAGGAGGAAAAAAAAAATACTCCCTATTTCTTTGGGAGGGGTCTCGTTAGCATGACCCCAGCAAGAGCAGTTGGCTTCAGCTTCCACCTTTTTTTTATGCAACCAGAACCAGCCCCACCATTCCAGAGATACCAGCGGCAGACAGGTGGTACCCCTTACTCAGAGGTCTGAGAACCAATGCTGCTGGACCCCTCCTGCGCTCCTAGATTCTGGTGATCCCCATTTCCTTTCATTTTTCTAGTGTTAAGTGTGGCAGTGGTTTCCTGAGTCAGTATCTCTGGTTACTCAGTGATCTCCGTTTGCTCTTTCAGTTTTCCATCTCCTGTGTAACAGATTCCATTGTCGAGTGCTTTGTATTCGAAAAACCTAGTGTGGTTTCTGTTTTCCTGATGAGACCTTACTGTCATTCAGGTCCCGTACTTCACTCAGATTCCTGAGTCCTGGCCGCAGCATGGAGACCACGAGGGCCTGCAGAATTGAAGGGTCAAATGGCACAGCATAAAGCCCAGGAGTTTGATGAGACACCCATAACAACTAACATTAAATATTCTACCATGTTGGCTGCCCTGAAAACCTAGAACAAGTTCATTCATAGAAAATAGAAAGGAACAGTATTTCTTACACACCCAAGAATGCAAATTGAGATTAGCACCAACTATACCATTATTAAAAACCATCTCCTCAGACAAACACGTTTTCTTGCCTCTCAATTCTCAAGATAATCATAAACATGCCCAAGTCTCCCGAATGTGTTATCCATTTCTAAAAGAATAGGAATTTAGTGCTTTCATTTCAAGAACTAATCTTCCTCCTGGCTGCTAACTTTTTTATTCTTATTTTCCCTTGTCTTCATTTTAGAAAGCATGCAAATATGTTTTGCCCAACTAAGTTGTAAACGTCTTTGTAAGTTGTATTAAATCATTTTAGGCACAGGGTAAAGTTTTAATTTATTAGCCATTTAATTAGCTTCCCCATCCAATCTATTAACAAATATTATCCATTTAATTTTCTATATATCTTTCAAACCATTCACTTCAGTCCATCCTCACATGCACCCTAGAGCAGACCATCTGGATACCTCATAGACTTCCAATTTCCCCTCTGCTCCACAGACGGAGTCATTTTCTTAAAGATGACTCTTATTTAGCTTCGATAGGCTGCTACTGTCCACAGGTGAAGGACCAACCTCTTTAAGTAGCTGACTTAAGGCTCTGTGATCTCTCTTCCTCTCCCTCTAGCCTCATTTCTATTCATTTTCTGTCTTGAATTCTGACATATTTGACTTTTATGAGGTCCTCAAATCCCCTAGGCTATCTCTTGTCCTCAGCTTTGAACATGTTTTTACCACTTTCTAGAACTTTCTTCCCATATCATGCCCTTTTCAACTGTTGCTTTTCTGTTAACTGTTACTCATCCTTCAAATGTCAGCATCAACTCCACTTCCTCAGGAAAACCTTCTTTGAAAGATCTTCTGTTCCACCAGGGTTAGTTAGAAAATTTGTGACTTATATCCCAACAGTACCCTACACTTTCTCTTTCATGAAAGCCATCACTCTTGTTGTTTCTTGTTTCAATGCCTGACAGTTTCATGAAGGCAGCAGTTATGTCTACTATGCCCATTGTTCCTAACACAATGCTTCACCCCTGGTAGATCAATAAATATTTGCTGAATTAATGAAGGAATGATTATTTCAACTATGTTATTTAGAATCATGGGATTTTAGAGCAGGAGAAATATCTTTACAGATTACCAAATCCAATCCTTTTATCTTACGAATAGAGAAATGTAATAGTTTTTCTAAGAAAAGTAATATAGTTAAAATGTTTTTAACTATATGTTAAAAATAATGTTTTTAAACAGTTAAAAATGATTTAAGCATAATGAATAAATAAATGAATGAGGGAATAACGGCAGAAGTAGATCTAGAATCTACCCCTAAATTTGAAATATTATCTTTGGAGATTCCATAAAATTCCATGGACATTGATAAATTACACTAGCTCTAAGAAAATAATTGCATCAACTAATAATTTGGGTTCTTGTAGCTTTTATAAATTATATGTCAGCTTTTCATAGACAAATATTCTTTCTTAAGTTGATTCTCGATATATTCAATCATAATATTTTTAATCTTTAAGCAGAATATCCTGTCTCATATAATAAGGTCTGTATTTCCTCTCTGCATTCTTTCATGCCATGGGAACAGTGCTTACTCTTATTTATCTTTTATCTAATACTATCTCCCTCCCCACTGATAGTAAATACCTGAATAATTCACCCAGTAATGGTGATAAATTTATACATATAAATCACCCTTTCTGAGCCCCATTCCAGCTGGCAATTAATTTAAGGAGTTAAAACGCTAGACTAGAAAATATTCACTTAGTGCAAAGAAAATAGTTAAGAAGGGAGAGAGGAACAAAAAGACTTGAGACACAGAAGATAAAAAGCAAATTGACAGACAGAAATCCAAGCATATCACTAATAACATTGAATTTGAATTGGCTAAACAATATAATCAAAAGAGGGAGACTGTCAGACTGGATTAAAAAAAAATTAGACCCAAGTGTATCCTGTATAGAGGAGACATACTTCAAATCCGAAGATTCAAATAGGTAGAAAGCAAAAGGAGTGAAAAGGATACATTATGCAAACAGCAACCATAAGAAAGCTGGAGTGGCTATAGTAATACCAGGCAAAATAGACTTTAAAGAAAAAAATGTTAATAGAAACAAATATAGACATTAGGTAGTGATAAGAGTCAATCAATCAGGAAGATAAAATAGTTATGAATATATATGTACCTAAACAACAAAACCCAAAATACATAAAACAAAAACTGACAGAATTGAAGGAAAAGATAGACAATTCAATAATAATATTTGGAGACTACAATATCCCACTTACAGTAATGGAGAGAACAACTCTAGAAAATCAACAAGGAAACAGAAAACTTGAACACAATAACTAAACCAAACAGACATCTATGGAACACTCCACTCAATAACAGCAGAATGCATATGCTTTCATTTTCTTTTTCTTTTTTTAAGATTTATTTATTTATTTTAGAGAGAGAGAGAGAGAGAGAGAGAGAGGGAAGGGGCAGAGGGAGAGGGAGAGCTAGAGAATCTCAAGAAGACTCCCCACTGAGCATGGAACCTGAGGTGGGGCTCCATCTCAGGACCCTGAGATCATGACCTGAGCTGAAACCAAGAGTCAGATGCTCAACTGACTGATCCCCCCAGACCCCCAGAAGGCATATGCTTTTCAAGCACATATGGAATATTCTCCAGCATACCTTATGTTAGGTCAAAACATAATCTGTAATAAATTTAAAAGGATTGAAATCATACAAAGTATATTCTCAGACCACAATGGAGTAAAATTAGAAATCGCTAACAGAAAATCAGAGAATTCACAAATATGTGGAAACTGAATGACATATTCTTAATAAGTAATGACAAATTCAGTATATTTTATAAGGCATAAAAATGTAAACACAATATAACTAAACATGGCTTACAGCTAAAGCTGTGCCCAGAGGGAAATGGATAGCAATAAACCATAAATTAAGAAAGAATGAAGATCTCAAATCAGTAACCTAACTTTATTTTTTTTAAAGATTTTATTTCTTTATTTGAGAGAGAGAGAATGAGAGATAGAGAGCACGAGAGAGAAGAGGATCAGAGGGAGAAGCAGACTCCTTGCTGAGCAGGGAGCCCGATGCGGGACTCGATCTCGGGCCTCCAGGATCATGACCTGAGCCGAAGGCAGTCGCTTAACCAACTGAGCCACCCAGGCGCCCAGTAACCTAACTTTACACCTTAAGATACTGAAGAAAGGAAGAGCAACTTAATCCTAAAGCAACAAGGAAGAAAATAATAAAGATTAGAATGGAAATTAGTGAAATACATAATAGAAATTGACAGATAACATCAACAAAATCAAAAGTTGTTTCTTTAAAAAGATCAACAAAATTATCAAAACTTTATCTAAACTGACCAAGAAAAGAGAGAGAGAAGACTAAAATTATTAAAATCAAGAATAAAAGAGGAACATGACTTCCAACCTAATAGCAGTAATGGATTATAAAGGCAAAAAGAATTGTAAGGGAATATTATAAACAATAGTATGCCAACAAATTAGATGAAATGGAATAAATTTGGAAAGACACAAGAAGTCTTAGAAAGACAAAATCTAGGAAGAAATAGGAAATCTGAGTAGAACCTTTAACAAACATGAGTGAATTAATAATATTAAAACTCCCCACAAAGAAAAGCCCTGGCCCAGATGACTTCACTGCAGACTTCTACCAAACATTTAAAGAATTAATACCAAATCTTCACAAACACTTTCAAAAAATAGAAGAGGGGAAAACACTTCCCAACTCATTCTGTGAGGCCAATATTACTCTGATACTAAAACCAGACAGAGATATCACCAGAAAAGAAAACTATAGATCAATATCTCTTATGAACATAAACACAAAAATCCTCAATAAAATACTAAGAAACTGAATCCAGCAACACATATAAAAGATTATCCATCATGACAAAGTGGTATGTATCCCAGGAAAGCAAATTTGGTTCCACCATCAATGTCATACACTATGTCAATAAAAGAAAGGACAGAGCCATCTGATCATCTCAATAGAGAAAGGAAAAGCATTTGACAATATTCAACACCTCATGTTTAAAAAATAAAAGCCTCAATAAACTACAAAGAAACTTCCTCAAACTGATAAAGTACCTCAGAGCTAAGATTATACTTAACAGTGAAAGACTAAAAATACTCCACATTTGTTCAACCTTGTACTGGAGGTTCTAGCCAGGACATTTAGTCATTAAAAAAAAAAAAATTAGAGGCGTCCAAATTAGAAAAGAAGTAAAACTTTCTCTATTTGAAGATGATATGACCTTGTATACTGATAATTCTAAGGAATCCACAAAAAAATATCAGAACTAAAAAATGAGTTCAGAAAGATTGCAGGATATGAGATCAATATACAAAAATTAATCATATTTCTATATATTATTATCACACAATCTGAAAATTAAGTTAAGTAAGCAACTCAATTTACAATAGTAACAAAAAAGCAAAAAGTACGTGGGAATAAACTTAACAAGTTAAACTTCTGTACTAAAAACTACAAAACACTATTGAAACAAAGATCTTAATAAATGAAAAAGCATCCTATGCTCATGTTTCCAAAGGCTTAATATTGGTAAGTTGGCAAAACTCTGTATCGATCTATAGATTCAACACAATAAACATAGAAATCCCAGCTGGGTTTTTTAGGATCAACAAACCGATCCTAAAACTAATACTTAAATACAAGGGACCCTAAACAACCAAATAATCTTGAAAAAGAACAAGGTTGGAGGACTCACACTCCCCTATTTTAAAAAGAACTCTTACAACTCAATAAGAAGACAGCCCAATTAAAAGTAAGCACAAGAATCTGAACAGACATTTTTTTCAAAGATGATATACAATTGATCACAAAAGACACATTAAAAAGAAGCTCAAAACTATTAGCTAACAAGTAAATGCAAATCAAGCCACAGTGAAATACCATTTCATACCAACTATGGTGGCTGGAACCAAAAAGACAGATAATAACAAAAGTTAGCCAGAGGATGTGGAAAAATTGGCACACTCATATACACTAATAGGGATTTACAATGCTACAGTTACTTTGGAAAATAGCTAAACAGTTAGCTAGGACCCTTATTACATCATCATTCCACAGATGAAGAATCCATCAGAAGGTTAAACAGAGAGTTGCCATATCACTAGCAATCCCACTCCTAGGCATATACAAGAAAAATAAAAGCCTATGTTCACACAAAAACTTCTACATAACTGTTCATGACAATAGTATCCATAATAGCTACATTATAGAAAACAACCTCAATGTCCATCAACTGATCAATGGATAAATAAAATGTAGTTAGCCATACAATGTAATATTATTCGACGATAAAACTGAATAGACCATTTATATATGCTACAACATAGATGAACCTTGAAAACATGGTGCTTAGTGACAGCAGTCCTTCACAAAAGACCTTCACAAAAAAAAAAAATCATAAAACATTACATGATTATGTGAAATGTCCAGAATGGGCAAATTTGTAGAGACAGAAAGTAGATTAGCGGCTGCTCAGGGCTGAGGGGAGGTGAGGCAGCTGAGGTATAATGCAGCTTGACTGCTAATGAATATAACGTTTCTTTCTTTAAAAAAAAAAAAACAACGTTTCTTTTAGTGATAAAAATGGCCTAAAATTGATTGTTGTAATGGTTGCATAACTCTGTGAATGTACTAAAAAACATCGACTTGCACAATTTCAATGGGTGAATTGTATGGCACAGTGGAATATATCCTAATAAAGAAGCTTTAAAGAAGTACAATATGACATGACCTTTCAGTCTGATGACTGAGTCCTGGGAGGGATGAGAAAGGGTGTTGAGCATCAGAGTGACTACAGACCAGGCAGGGTAAACAAGCCTTACAATGTGCCTTTACATGGAAAACATCCTGTGGGGGAAAACAGCATGAACAGTTCCAGCCAACACAACCTCTGAGGGGTTCTGGAGGTTTCTCGGCACTAGACCTAATATGTAGCCATCTGCCCCGCACTCTCCCAGGGGAACCAGATACACCTCTGTCTCTACCTTTGGTTTGGCCAGTTAACAGATATTTTTCTGAAAAATAACACTTTACCACTCATTTGCATCACCTCATTTCATTCTAATCTTCACAACAACTTCGCAAGTTTGTTAAGATCGGTGGCACTATGACCATTTTGCAGATGATAAGACCGAGGCTCCAAAAATTAAGCTGGAACCCAAGCAGAGAGGGAACTCAAACGCAGAGCGTGTGATTCTCGGTTGAGCGTTCCTTACGTTGTGCTGCTCCTACCTGCCTTTTTAATACATATTGTTTATTCTCTATGATAGTGTCCTATTCAGAGTGTTTATAATTAAAAACTCATTCATTGCAGTATGTAGTTTAATTGATGGGCTCTGCTGATGTCAGAAACCACAAAACCACTGATTCATCAGGTTGAGTAGGAGTCTGGTTGGCTATGGAATTTATTAATCTGTCTTTGCAGACATTACTAATATTTTCCTTAAGCAACACATCCCCCCAAAAAGATGAAAGTGAAAAGCTCATGGCTAAAGCAAAGGAGGCGGGACCACTCCCAAATAAATGTCATCAAAGTCCTTTGTTACATGTTAATTTTTCAGTAAAGCTTTTGGGTCTTCTAGGGATGTCTTCTGCTGCTACTCTGTTTTGTTTTGTTTTTAACAGTATCATTGTTAGATATGCAATTGGCTCTCATTAAATAACAGAATACTGTCTCAGGGCAATGAAGATAATTTATTCACATATATTTCAAAATAATAAAACCCCAAATTTAGATTTTAAAAGGAAAGAGAAATGTAATCCTGAATATAATCTCTAAAACAAGGACTATGTTTAGGGACTCTAGAACGTTCCTGACACCAGACAAATATTAACAAGGAAGATAAAATATTTGAAGTCTGTGTATTTGTCTTTTGAACTGAGATCTTCTTTTTTTAAGATTTTATTTATTTATTTATTTGAAAGAGAGAGAGAGAAACAGCATGAGAAGGGAGAGGGTCAGAGGGAGAAGCAGGCTCCCTGCTGAGCCGGAAGCCTGATGTGGGACTTGCTCCCAGGATTCTGGGATCGTGACCTGAGCTGAAGGCAGTCGCTTAACCAACTGAGCCACCCAGGCGCCCTGAACTGAGATCTTCTAATACTCTAGATTTGAAGCATTGGTTTTTTAAAGAATTTCCTTTAAACCATAATCGTACAGATGAAAAGTGGCATTCGTGGTCATATAAAGTTTGTCTCTCTCCTGTGGAGAGCAAAGGGTATATGGCTGACTGGCTACTCCCAGAAAATCTGGAAGAGAAAACTTAATTTTCTAGGCAGTGACTGAAAAAAAGGCGAACTTGTTTTCAGGATTGAAAATGAAGGCCCATTACTGGGAATGAGAAGAGCTTACAACAGAGTAGTCTCAGCTATGCATAGAGGCTCCTAACTTCTCCATCCTCCCTGCAAAACCATATTTAATGTCATAAGGTTGGTGGGGAGGCGGCTGTCAGATACAGCATTTCTCCAGCTGTTAAGCCTTCCCTTTGCACTGACAGTCTCCCCCTGCAGCCTTGACCACCTCTGTTTTCCTCCTGTACTTGATAGATTAAGTCTGACTTCTCCAGGTCAAAGGCAACTAAGAAATCTTCAGCAGAATCAACTTGTACAGTAGTAGATTGATTTGGCAAGTTCATTATTATCCTCTTGACATTGATGTCCAGATGAAGGTTGTCCTGGTTTTCTATTGTTGAATCACAAGCTGTCCCTAAACTTAGTGATGTCATAGAGGCATTGCGTCCTATCTCATGATTGTGTAGGTCAGGTACCGGGGCAGGGCTCAGCTGGGCAATTCTTCTGTTGCACATGGCTTGACCAAGGTCATGTGACGGGATTCTGCAGGTGGCTGAGCCACTCCGGAGGATCCAAGACATCATTACTCTCATGGCTGGCTCCTTGGCAGTGAAGCCCGGAAGGCTTGAATCAAACAGTCCTGTGTATCAAAGTGTATCTCTAACTAGAGGGTCTCAGAGTAGTTGTAATTTTCACAGGGAAGCTCAGGGCTCCCAGAGACCAAGAGACCCAGGTGAAAGCTGCAAAGCTTCTTAGAAATCCCACAATAACACTTTTTTTGTGTCCTGTTTGGTCAAGCCAATCACTAAGCCAAGCCCAGATTCACTGGGTGAGTTATTACCACTTCACCTCTCTCTCCATGAAGGAGTAACAGAGAATTTGCCTCAATCTGTCATCTCCCATAACGTCTGTAGTCATTGAGCACAGTTTGGTGGAAGCAGCCCATTAAATTTCTATGGCAACACAAAATTAAAGATTCACACACTCAACCCTCAGTCTGCCATCCCAACCCCATGTAGACTTAATTGCAGTAGTTCCTTAAAAGCGTGTAGTGTGAATGCTCATAGTAACTTTCTTCACCCACCCTCACAAATTTTGCCTCTGGGATCATCACCCTAAGCAGTGCAGAGTCACCCAGTCCTGTCTCAAAGACAAAGCCTCAGATTCATGGATAGGGCTCCTCAGTCCTGGCTTGGAATCCCAGACCTCTGCTGGTCTAAGAGCAAAGATAAAAAATATTACCAATTTTCACAGTTTGTGCCATTAAACTATTCTGTACTTATAAATGGAACCAGCGTGCTTTGAAAATAATGCAGGATATTATCTACCCCAGAATGATTTACTTCATTTCTGGGGTGAGGTAGAGTGAAGTTGTCAGTGGATGTGGGTTATATTTATTAGCTTTTTTTGGTGACAAAAATAATACAAAAATACATTTTTGATGTAAAATATCAAACACTATAGAAGTGTACATTAGAACCTGAGTCAGCTCAGGTTGCCATAACAAAATACCTCATATACAGTGGCCTAAACAACAGAATTGCTTTTTCCATAGTTCTAGAGGCTAGGAAGTTCAAGGTCAAGATTACAGCAGGTTCTCTCTCCCTGGCTTGCAGTCAGTGGTTTTGTCCTCATGTGGTCTTTCCTCTGAGCGCACAAAGAGAGAGTGAGCTCACTCACTGGTGTCTTTCTTCCAAGGACACTAATCCTATTGGATCAGGGCCCCACACTTATGACCTTTTTTTAACCTTAATTACTTCTGTAGAGGCCCCATCTCCAAATACAGTCACTCTGGGGGTTAGGTCTTCAACATATGAATTTGGGGGGTGGGGGACACAAACTCAGCCCACAGCAGAAGTTCAGAACAAAATCTTTAAGTCCCCCTTGACCTGCCCTCTTCCCAAGATTCAAAAGCAGCTTTTGTGATTCAAATGCAGTTTTTGGAAAAAGGCTAATCTTGGCACACCTGTGAGTCTGACACCTTGGATAGAACGGCTGAGGGTTCACTGCCTCAGGCTCTTAGACTAAAAACTCTATCATTCATGGTAAAAGCCCGGAAAAAGCATGTGGTGTTTAGAATGTAGCCAATGAGATGTACAATCACCTTTAAGTATTTCCTTCATTTTATAGAAATATAAAAGTATATGTTGACTTAATCCGACTGTACATTTTCATTTTATAGTCAAGGAATTTCAAGAAACCAGAGGTGAAACAGCTTCTCCAGTTGAAAGCTAAAAGCTGGTGTCCTTGCTACAGACGTGTCCTTGGTTGCAATGTAAGACGAAGAACTTCAATAATGACCCAGCCTCCTGGCCTACAGAAGGCAAGAATGTGGGCGTTTTACTAGGGGTATCAGAGACGTTACCAAGGTCGCCTCATTTCCAACATGACTCTAGACTTCATTAAATTAATTAATTAAGTAACTGATCAAGACTAGCTTCATAATCCTGTGCCTGAGTCATGCGGTTAGGACCTCAACCCTTCCTTGGCGGTGCGCTCATGGACCTCCAGCGTGGGGCAATTCATTCATTCAGCAATCTATTTCGCGCCTCTTCGGTGCCAGGAGCCTCACGAGGCGCTGAGATACAAAGAGCAATAAGATACAGTCTCTGCCCTTAGGATGTTTAAAGTGAAGTCAGGGAACACATAATGAGTTAATAGTTGAAATCAAGAGGTGCTGGCATTGGAATAACAGTTGGGCCAGGCATGGAGAACCGTAAAGCAAAGGGCAGTCGACCCAGCCTCTTGACGCTATGTTTATCAAAGAAGCAACTCCAAGTTATTATTAATGAATCAATCCGATCATATTTTCTTGTCAGGTGGTTGCCAGCCTCTTGACTCATTCTCCTGGGTCCTAATAGTAAAGGCAGTATTTTATTAAAAAGCACACCCTGGGACACAATGAAAGGGCCCTTTGCCTCAAGTAAATAAACAAAGACAAATTTTATCAAATACCAGGCTTTGTTTGACAGCAATAGATGTGTTTGCTAGGAGACAATGTACATGCATGGACTTCAAATACTGTTTTAAAAGTGATGTGATCATAGAGTCCGGCCACTCCTGACAACTGACTGGAATGTGAAATCAGAGGCTGATTATGAACAAAAGGACACGTCAACTAGGAAGTTAGTGTATAGAAACACTTTCGTGTTCAAACAAAGCGTTACAATACAATGTGACTCTCCAAATACCGAGGCGCGGGGCGGGGGGTGGGGCGGCGGCGGTGATAAGTCCACTGAGGTCATGAGTCAACTTTTCAGGCAGCTGCAATGATTAGGGGCAGACTGCTATCAGACTAAACATCATTCCTTAATGCTTCTGGATTGCTGCCTTGTATCCTTCTTAGTACACTGAAGTCACAAAAATTAGAAGGAGTTAGGTCATTTGCTCGCGTGTGCATTATTTTCCTGTGCCTCTAGAAGAAGGAAAGGCAACATTATGCTGCTGGGGAAAACAAACATTGCAATTTAGGCATGGACCATGTGGAGTGAATGGAGGACTTGTCCTGTCCTCAATACACTGAGCACTGAGGCTGAAACAAGCAGTGACCTCCTCCACAGGTGGTACAGGAAACTAGAGAAAACGAGCCCCACCACCTAGCCCCTAATGGTGCAGGCATAGAGGCCTACAGCTCCCAGTGCAAGATGCAGATAGCAAAGTGGCATTAAGACAGGTAAGGGCAAACAGTCTCACATGAAAACCAAGCAGGGGATGAGCAACCGTATTTAGCGAATACTTCTGCCAGGCTGTTAGAGGAATGGAAGATGCAGGAATTTAGACCAATGGAGTTATTCTTCCAGTGTGCAGAGTTCATGGGCCCAACCAGGTGGGCTTGTTGTTGTTCTAGAGATAAAGACTGGATGGTTGAACAAACTGCCCAAAGTAAGAAAAGCATAACCAAGCAGAATCCCCGGAAAATGGGATTGGGTGTGTGATTGGGTGACAGTGGGACCAGGACTGAACGAGATCATTGAGAGCCGAAAGCTCTAAAAAGAATACCATGACTCCTTTCCCCCACTATGCCATACATAGGTCAGGAAAAACACAAAGAGGCCCGCTATCACAACTTCTGTTAAACAGGGAACTGAGGAGTCTAGACAGTGCAATGAGACAAGAAAAAGGAAATAAAATGTACAAGATTGGAAAGGAAGCAAGAAAACTCTCATTATTCACAGATGATGATTTTGTATGTAGAAAATCCAAAAGAACCCACAAATAAATTACTTGAATTAAAAATGGTTTCACAAGGTTGCCACTTAGAGTCAATATACAAAAATCTATTGTATTTCTACATACCAACAAGAGAATATAAAATTATTTGAAAGATACCATCTTTTTAAAAAGATATCTTTAAAATATGCTATTTATAATAGCATCAAAAATAGTTTTAAAAACATAGGAATAATGGATGAATAAGAATTCTACTAGAAAACTGTAAGATATCACTCAGATTACTAAAGAACAACAAAATTAAGAGAAGGAAACTAGGCTCATGGATTCCAAGTGTTAAAATTGTAAAGATGTCAATTCTCCCTAAATCAACCTCAAGAATTACAGCAATCTTAACTAAAAGGCTTTTAAAAAATGTTTGGCTTGGGGCACCTGAGTGGCCGAGTCCGTTAAGCCTCTGCCTTCAGCTCAGGTCATGATCCCGGGGTCCTGGGATCGAGCCCCATGTCGGGCTCCCTGCTCCACGGGGAGTCTGCTTGTCCCTCTGCCTCTGCCTCTTTCCCCCAACTTGTGTGTGTGCTCTCTTTCTCTCTGTCTCTCTCAAATAAATAAATAAAATCTTTTTAAAAATGTTTGGGTTTTAGGAGATCTTAAAAGTTCTCATCACAAGAAAAAAATTTTTATAATTACTTATGATGACAGATGTTAATTAGATTTATTGTGGTGATCATTTCATAATGTATACAAATACCAAACCACTATATTGTGCACTTAAAACTAATATAATGTTATATGCCAATTATACCTCAAGTTAAAAATAGAAATAATTTTAAAATTTGGGGTTTTTTAAGGAATATTTGGAACCTAACAATCTGTTCTAAAATTTATATGGAAATGCAAAGGCCAAGAGTAGCCGAGATACTTCTGAGTAAGAACAAGATGAGAAGACTTGTTCTGCCAGAATTAGGATAGTGCAATATCAGTGAAAAAATAGAAAAATTGAATAATATGAGGCAAAATAAAGAACTCAGAAACCGATTCACACTGGATGGCAAACGTAGCACTAATGAGGAGTATAAAAAAGCAGTCTTTTCAATTAAAGGTTCTAGAAAATTGAGTATACTAATGGGAAAAAAATCAAGCCTCATCTCAATTTCAGCTGGATTCTGGAAATGGAGAAAGAGCTCCTATAAGACCAACCCACCCATAGATAATAACCATAAACTTGAGACAAAATATAAAAGACAACTTCTCTGAATGCTCAGGAAAAAATCAAAAGCAAACAGAAACACAAAGGGACACACTTGGGAAAGGGGTACAGTACAAGTTATTTCCCATCTTCAGAGCTTTGTGCCTGTAACATTTCTTGCACGTGTACAGTGCACATGAACAAGAATGTTCTGGCAGCCAGTACCCATGGTTAAAAACCGGAAACGACCCACATCCTCATCAACAGGAGAGTATAAGCAGATACACGATGGTATATTTATATCATTGACTATTACATAGCATCTAGGATGAATAAACTCAGCTATATCCAGTAATATTGATCCAAACAATATAATTAAAACAATTCATTAATAGATAGTACACAAAAAGTTAAAATAATAATGTACTTTTAAAGGATACATATAGATGAAAAAACTATACAGCTAGATTTTAAAAAAATCAAAGGAATAAAAATCGTTACATTGGGTTAGGGAGGCAAGTACATAGTTCACTGGGGAGATCATTTGGTTTGATACAGGTTTACCGGCAGATTTTATTTTGAGTGGTGGATTCATTGTTACCTTATTAAACAAACAGACCATTGAGGGAGCAATCCGGGGAGCATGTCATAAATCGGGTGGGAATTGCGATTATACCGACTTCGTGTACTTGGAGTTTACAAAAGAAAGGTGGAGAGGGATGAGGGAAGGAAAGACTGAGATTAGAGATCACTGGTAGGAGACTCTCTTTTAGCGGCCCTCGGCCGTCAGAGAGAGGGTAGAGATTGGGTTCTTTCGGGGTTGCAACTTTGGGGTGCTTGCAGTGGGAAGCCCACAGAGGCTTGCGTCTGAGGCTTGCAGCTGAGACCCAATCTGTGCTGATAACTGCCGGAGCCAGCACGGGACTTCAAGAGACTCCCGTAGGTGATTGGGGTGCTGCGGTGGGTTTGGAACGCCTTCCCGGGGAGACTGCCACTGGGCACTCCCTCAGAGGGGCGGTGGAGCGTGGAGTGAGTCACAGAAGGCCTGAGGATGTAGGTGGAAATTAAGAATCTGCGCCAGGAGGGGGCTGAGTCTTGTGCCGGGTCTCAGAGTGGTGGTGGTGAGGAACATCGACTGAATTCAAAGGCGGTTCCTCCATTTGGGGTTGTGGGTCTTTGGGCAGGTTATTCATCTGCTCTGAGGCTTGGTTCCCTCATTGCAAATGGAGGTAGCTCTTACCTTACAGAGCTCTCCTAAAAAGTAAACAAGATAATGTCTGTAAGAGGTATGGTATCTTAGGAACTGAATATATGATAGCTATAAAGTGATCCGATCTGCTCAGCAACTGAGCTCGAAAGCAGACCCACCCTTAGACAGGAGACTGAATCTGAGGGGGAGGAACACTCAGGGCGGGGCCATGTGGACGCTGGAAGGGGGACAGTAAGACTGGGGATGTTTGGAAAGCCAAAAGCATGGCTTCTTCACCACCCTGCTGGAACACTTACGGGGTACTCCCTCTCTCAGCTTTGTTCCTTCTCGGAACCAACCAGAACCCGTGTGGTGATGAAATTTAGAAGTAACCCCACCACACCAGAGTGCAGTCTCCTCATCTACGCATGGATTGGGATGATTTTTCATTACATGGGCCACGGGGTACGCCGAATGGCCTCGTTCATTTCTGGGTTTATTCATGGCTGGCTCCCTCCCATTTCAAGAACCTCTTGTCCTTAGAGAGGTAAATCTCTCCATTGCTTTGAAGAAAGTCTTGGGATCTGAAATCAGTACTTTGTGACGTTGTCTGTCTTGTATTATTTGCGTTGCCTTTTTTTCCCTTGGGTGTTTTTGACGGGGAGGAGGGAAGCCAAGAGAGAGCGCTGTTCATTGTTTTGTTTTTCTTGCTCTGTCATCTAGGCAAAGCTCCTTTTGGAAGATGCTAGCCTGCGTGAGCACTGCTAAGGAGGGACGAGGAAAGGGGTCTCCGTGGTTGATTTGTCTAGTCCCGGTTTCCAGGTACAGCAGGACCAGTGAGGGGAAAGGGACAGACATCTCAAAAAGATGAAAACTTAGCAGGAACCAGTGAAGGGCCACTTGTGCAGCTGTTGGCTCCTGGCGTGCCTGATCCAAGGCCTCTTTTGTCTCCTTGGCTTTCTGTGGACCCCAGGTTTGGGGTTTGCCCCCTTTGGTGGGGCTGATGGGAGAAGAGCTAGGAAGGTCGAGGAGTGGGACTAGAGAACTGTGACAACAGCCCAAATAGGGTAGCTTTTGTCACATTTTGCTTATTTCCTCCTTAACCAGACTAACAGACTGTATGACCTTTCTATGCAGGTATGAAAGCTTATGAATTCTTTCATTACACTTGCTTCAGTCCAGAACCCCAAAGTTCTTTAGCTGTCGCTGCTAGCGTTCCCAGGTGCAGAGACTTAGCCTCTGTACTCTGAAGGCGTCACCTTTACTGCCCAGCCACTTTCTTCTGCTCAACTCCTGGTCCCTCACTAGTGTGCTTTCTGTGCCGTGGTTCACCACCTCCATGGTTTTAGGAAAATGTGTTGGTGAGCCAGCTTGGTGAAAATCCAGTACGTGAGTGGGGACAGAAAGGATGGAGGAAAATGATTTTGTTCATTCTGATCCCTCGTCTTCCTTTGACACCCAGATAGTCTCCCCTCTTTTATGGAAGAGAAAGAGAAAGAAAGCCAGTCGGTCTGGTGTTGCCAAGGTTGTTTTGTTTTGTTTTGTTTGTTTTTAATTCCCCCAACAACCTCATTGCTGCCTCCTAGTGAAAGCTTTAGAACTGAAAAAAGACCACTTACTGGGGAGGACTTCAGGGGGAAAAGAAGAAACTGAATTTACACAGACTCACAAACTTTTTTGGAGAGATGGTCTGCCTCTCAGTTTCTGATGAGACAGATTTGTGATCATGGGTATGACGTGGCCACAAGGAAAATAGAGAGCCCACACAGACTCTACTGATCAAAAGCCCATCGAACTTAGAATCCTCTTTCAGTTTATTTTGCCTTCACTTTTCACTCACACAGACTATTCTCTCTCTCGGTGTTTTTCTTCTTTAGAGAAAAAAAAAAAGAACAAAAATATAACCTCATATCAATTCAAGCATAAGATCTGTGGACTTTAAAACTGAATTTACATTTTGGCACGTAAGAAAGAGGATGGCATAAAAACTTTGTGAATAGCTCAGCCAGGTTCAGAGGAGAGGTGTGAAGGCTGGTTCAGAGTATCAGTGCCACCTTGCCTGCCTTTCACTCCCAGCTTACTGTGAGGGCCCTGCGTTGGCTGGGAAGGGTATGGGCCAAGACTCTTGATCCCCTGAAAACCGAAATTGAAAAGCAAATCCCTCCTGTTTCGAAATGTGTGAAATTTAACTTGGTGACTAGGCAAACAAACACACAAGGAGCCATTTTCTTTTTAGGTATGGCAAGCACCTTTGTTTTCTACAGTTCAACCTTCTTGGACTTAAGAGCTTTCAAATTTGGGTCATTTAATATCACTAAACAGGCAATACTGCACAATTTATAAAATTATATCCAAGGAAGCTTATGTATTTTACTTTTTATAAGACATTGTACATATAAGCACACATTTCAATGGCATATATGAGCATTTTTCCATGGTAATAATTTATTACAATAGATTTTTAAATGTAAATTTGGTGAAAAGAGTAGATTATAATTTAACTCACCAATATAAATATCTTTTCTCAGTCTTTATCTGTATATGTCAAGATAATTTTCATGATTAGATTCAACTTCATTCACAATGTTTAGTAAATAACAGTTTTTCCAAATCTTGCATCCCCACACATATGTTCTTCATATGACAGCGTATAATATTTTTGTCTCAAACCTACTATACAAGTTAGGTTGAAAGCTCAGGGATAATAATTTTGTAGTTTATCATCACAAAACAGTATATTTAATATTCTAGTCTATGTAATTACACCTGCTAGTGTTTTAACGTTACTCCACCCAGAGTCTGTGAATGACAGGGTAGCTTTATAGAGCCTGTAAAGGAATATGGTTCTACAGAAATCAGTTCAATTATTTCAGCAATACAAGGACATAACTAATACAAAGTAAACATTTGTAACTGTGATACTGTTAGAAAAGTAGACTCCCATACATTTCACTATTGGCTCACATTTCTATTATGTCACAGCAACTAAAATGAAAGCAATAATCACTATTCTTAAAATGAGCAATAGAACAAGCCTAACTTTTAAATAAATCTAATGGCCCCAAACAGTTTTTATTACTACAATCAGTACTCTGTGTCTGTGTGTGTGCGTATGGGATGAACATATACTGCAGGGAAGTCTTAAAGAGTTAACCACTTATAGAACTTCCTACTTGCACACACCACAAGGCTAGGTGTAATCCTAACTGCCAAAGAAAGAAGGCAAGCAAGTTGTCCCTGAAAGACAGGCCCACTTGTGAATAAAACCTCCAGACTGCTCATGCTATGAGTGTATTGCAGCACACCAAGAAGCGATAAAAATATGCAAACAAAATCATGCTGTTTTTGCATGTCAATTATAAGGAAAAAACTCTTCCTTCCGAAGGAAACTGAGCTTAACAGCATAAAGCTACTTCAGTACAGAGTGATTGGTATGTATTACTTTGTTCTTTCAGAGCGACGTTTGACACTTTCTGATTCTAAATACCTTCACCCTGTCTGTGCATTTAAGTGAGATAGTGTTAAGTTAACTGTACCTTAAAGAGATCAGCATAAAGATGGCTCTGTCGACCAGACTAGAAACACAACAAAACACTCAGATTTTTCAAAGAGCTGAACAGCCAGCCAAGGATGCCTATTCTCAGCCTGGGCGAGCTCCTTTCCGAGAAGGTTGCCAAGAGCACGCTCAGTTCCTCCTCCGTTATTTTTCACTTCACTACCTCAGACTGGGTGCGTCACCAGCGCAAGAAAATGCGGGCAGCATCTGTTGCAAGTAACATCTGGACCTCCAAGGAAACTGAGCATTCTTCCTAGGAAAAGTCTCCAACATTTTCTAGAGTGCGTCCCCTCTTCTGCCGTAGTTGGAGAGGCTCTCCTCCTCCTGCGCTCCTCCTTCCTCCGGGCAGAGGATCCCAGAGCCGCGACCAGTGACAGGGTAGCCGGGATGACACCAGGGGTTGCCAACACCAAACAGTGCGCAGACTCCGCGGCGCGCTCCTAGCTCTCCGCTCGCCTCAACCTGCTCTCGAGTGAAGACGGGTGGGAGGAGGAGTATGGAGGAGGCGGAGGGGATCCAGTTTAATTCGCGGTCCTGGGGGGTGTGGGAGCGGGAGGAGGCTCCGCTGGTCCCTCCTCCCTCCTGGAGTCTTGGGCTCCACCTCCTCCGCATGCCCGCAGATATACACACACTCAGTCGCGGCTGGACATGCACACCCAGCGCCGGCTCCGGGCGCGTGCACACGCAGGTAGCCACACTTACCTGAGCCCGTGCACAGGGCTCTTGCCGCCTCGGGAGCGGCGGAGTGGTGACCTGGGCCAGGAAGGGGCCCACTGTGCTACGGGAGTGGGGGAAGCGGGAGCAGCCCCAGCGCGGACCTGCGAATAGAGGTGATGGCGCGTTTTCCTTAAATCTCCTCCTCCAGCACCTCCGCCCGGCGCCTGCTCGGCTCTGGCCGGAGAAACCGGGAGAGCCGGGCCCCGGGCGCGGCGCACACGCGGGCGCACGCACCGAGGCGAGCGCGCCGAGAGGGGCGCGGCGGCGCCGGCGCAGGAAACTTGGGCCAAGTTAGTTGCAAGTGCCGGGCGGCGGCCGAGACGAGCCGGGAGGGGTCGCGGCCGGTTCCAGGCCCGCTGCAGGGCCGCCCTCCGCGCCCGGCGCGCTCCGGGAGCCCGAGTCGGCCGGTGCCCCCGGAGGAGCTCAGAGCGAGCGGAGCCGGCATGGCCCGGGGGACTACGGGACGTGGCGCTTCGGCGAGCCGGAAGGATTTTCCCTGAGGCCCAGCGACCCCAGGCTTGCTCAAGCCTCCAGCCTCCTTCCCGGACCGGCAGCCGGAGAGGAAGACCGGCGAGGCAGGTGCTGGGGCGGCAGACATCTCCCCCCCAGAACCCCCAGCCGATTGGGGGTGGGGGGGATTCCCACCAGCGAGCCCTGCGGCGAGTCAGGAAGACCGGCTGGTGCTGCTGTATTTGTATTTATATCCATTGCTGCGCTGTTCCCTTGCTGTGCCCGGACCCTCCTCCGCCTACCCCTCCTCTTCCTCCTCCCGGGCCACCTCCCCTCCTTCCCCACCCCCATCTGCTACTGTCAAATGAGAAAGTCACCGAGGAGAACCCAAACACTCCAGCCGCCGAGGGCCCCCTTTGGCACTTGGCAGCACGCGGCGGCGGGCTCCTCGGCTCAACTTGGTGGGGTCTTCGCGACGCAACTTTCCGAGCTGCTCTGCATTTAAGAGAGAAAAGACCGAGGAGGAGGAGAGTTCTGCTGGGCAGCGACTACCTGCGGGGAGTTCTCGAGCAAAGGCAGCCGGAGAGGAAGGACAAAAAGAAAGCAAAGGGCAAACTGCCACCGTGGGTTGGGGGCACCGCCGAGAAGTGCCTGTGCCCGAGAGGATTTTCCCCGGCGATCGGCAGGAGAGACCAGGGAGGCCGGGGCGCGGCGCGGCCCTGGGCTCGGCCCCCAGCCCCCACTTCCCGGACGGGAGCGACGCCGGGGCGCGAAGTGGGGCGCGGCGAGCGCGGGCAGGCCGAACGGGTCCCCGCGGACAGCCAACATTGATTTCCTCCGGGCGGAGGGCGACGGCCCGGGCGGCGGCGGCGGCGGCGGGCTGCAGTCGCGGCACGGCGAGAGCATGTCCAAGCCGGTGGACCACGTCAAGCGGCCCATGAACGCCTTCATGGTGTGGTCGCGGGCTCAGCGGCGCAAGATGGCCCAGGAAAACCCCAAGATGCACAACTCGGAGATCAGCAAGCGCCTGGGCGCCGAGTGGAAGCTGCTCACCGAGTCGGAGAAGCGGCCGTTCATCGACGAGGCGAAGCGTCTGCGCGCCATGCACATGAAGGAGCACCCCGACTACAAGTACCGGCCGCGGCGCAAGCCCAAGACGCTGCTCAAGAAGGACAAGTTCGCCTTCCCGGTGCCCTACGGCCTGGGCGGCGTGGCTGACGCCGAGCACCCGGCGCTCAAGGCAGGCGCCGGGCTGCACGCGGGCGCGGGCGGCGGCCTGGTGCCTGAATCGCTGCTCGCCAATCCCGAGAAGGCGGCCGCCGCCGCTGCCGCCGCCGCCGCGCGCGTCTTCTTCCCGCAGTCGGCCGCGGCCGCCGCCGCCGCCGCCGCCGCCGCCGCCGCCGGCAGTCCCTACTCGCTACTCGACTTGGGCTCCAAGATGGCAGAGATCTCGTCGTCGTCGTCCGGCCTCCCGTACGCGTCGTCGCTGGGCTACCCGACCGCGGGCGCCGGTGCCTTCCACGGCGCGGCGGCGGCGGCTGCAGCGGCGGCCGCGGCCGCCGGGGGGCACACGCACTCGCACCCCAGCCCGGGCAACCCGGGCTACATGATCCCGTGCAACTGCAGCGCGTGGCCTAGCCCCGGGCTGCAGCCGCCGCTCGCCTACATCCTGCTGCCGGGCATGGGCAAGCCTCAGCTGGACCCCTACCCCGCGGCCTACGCCGCCGCGCTATGACCCCGCGGGGCCGCCTCGCGAGGACCGGTGTGCACACGTGTACATATGTATAGGTACGAGCTCCGCGGCCGCCCCGTGCGCCCTCCCGCGACGGGGGCCCCGGTTTCTATGTACAGAAGATGTATAGGTGCAGGCAGAGGCAGAGATGCCAGTCGGGGCGCGAGTGGCAGAGCGCGCGAGTGCTCGGGCGAGTGTGCGTGTGGATTCACAGGATTTCAGACCCGCACTGCGGCAGCCCATTTTAAGGAGGGCGGCCGTATCCGACAGCAGTTGATGTTTGCTTTGCACTTCGGAACCTGTTGCGTTTTGGCCCACAGAGGTGGAGGAGTAACTTTTTTCTGACACGTTGGGCTTTGCAGTTTTGTTTGTTGGAAGTTAATTGTCGGTTTTGTTTTTGTTTCTCATTATCTTTTTTTCTCCCCCCTCCTGGTCTGTGTCGCATGCACTCTGTTCAAGTGTTAGGTCTGAAATGGCTGGCACAAGGGAAAAGCTGATCTGTGTCACTAGTTTCTCAGAGCGAGATGGCTCTGAGCGGCCTTGCTCCCTATTTGTACTATTTGACTTTGCAAATCTCTGTTCTCTCAAGCAGAACTCACAGACCGGATCCATTCTTGACCAGTGACCGGCTCGAATCTGGCCTTTTGTATGTGAGATGATCGCGCTTTCTTTTGTTTATCACGTCATATGCAAATGAGAGCAAGAGCTCTCAAGAGCAAGGAATGCAAACAGGAAATATGCGCGAGATGAAAAGTTGTCAATTGGATTTTATCCCTTAGGAAAAAAACCCAAAACTGATAACTCTCCCTGAGTCCACTTGCTTGGATTTCTGACACAGTTTACAGAAAGATAAAAGGCACTGTTCCTATTTTCCCCTTATGGCTGAGTTCACCTTAAGATTGTAAATGTGTCTATGTCCGTGAAAACATGGAGTCTGAAAATGTGTTATTTGCGTTGCCCTAAATTTGAGTCAGTTTTAGACTCTCAAGCATTTTGAGCGAATGTCAAAGTTAAGTTTTAAAAATTGCGGGACTATTTCAGAATCGCAATTTTATCTAAGATTAAATCAGACTTTTTCGTCTGAGTGGTAATGATATATTTATTATTTAGTAAAACTGAAAAAAACCAGAATTGTTTGACAGATGTCTCTGATTTTCAGCTAGCATTTCTTCACCAACTTGAACCGCTTAAATGTGTTTTGGAGTTCCCTCCCTAATTAGCTTATTTTTTAGATTACCTGCAATTCATTTGCAAATTATGATAAAACACATTTTAGAGAAAAGAACCTCAATTATAGCTTTTTGTTTCTTTTTAAATGTATATATTTTGACTAATGTTTGTGAATGAAGTTGGCTAACATGTATTTAGTTTCATTTTGACTTTATGTAATATAAAGTTTTAAAAAGTTTAAGTATTGGTTTTAACCTTTATGTGTAAATGGTTTTCTTGTGTGATCTTCTAATTTAATATTAGACGTCTAAACTATATCTGTAAATTAGAATCCGACTATCACTCTGTTCATTTTTTTTGAACAAAGAGTTTAAATAAAGCCTGAACCAGGGAAAAGAGAAAATCCTCTATTTCTTGTTGAGTTCCTAACAAGATTTTTATCTGAATTGCCCTTACGTGCCTGGTCCAGGTGAAGTGTAAGGTATCCTCCAAAGGCAGGCTTTGTTTCACTTTTGAATAGATTTACTAGGAAATCTAAATCAAGCCATTGTTATTCAGAGCCAAAAACCTGATTTATCACATTTTTAATCATGAATAGGAAAGAAGATAAAAAAAAAAAAACCCAAGTAGTTGTATTATCTTGGGGGGGAAGAAAGGTTATTCATGAACCAGTAGAACAGAACCCATTGAAAACATCCAGACGGTTCAAAGCATTTCATGAGTTTCCAGTAACATTTTAAGAGAGGAAAGTTGTCTGACCACTTTATCTTGTAGTGGGAGAGCCCCACCACTTAAGTCAGTGTAATGTGGTCACGTATCTTTGGCATATTCCTTGTTTACACCTTAAGATTTTATTTGGAAGGCTAATCACTGCTAAAGACGAGGTACAACTTTTGGCCTCTTTAGGGCTTTATTCCGCCATACTGAATGGCATTAAAATATAATTATTACAAGTTCTGCAGGAGAGGGTTGAATTTCCAGGGCTAAACAAGTTTTCACATAAAGGATTTTCATTTTAGAAAGGAGATGACAGGGCACCAGGAAGACTATCAGAGGAAAAAAAAATTAACTGTAGGAAGATCTTGATTTCCTGCCTACCAAGATGGAAATTCTCAAGACACAGGACTCAACTGGTCCTAAACTAGTTTCCCCATTGACAGAGACCATCTCCGGGAGCTGCACGTCTTTATAAGCGACCCAACTCTTTTAAAGTCATTGTTTTCCCCCAACAGAATAATATTTTAAAAACCATGAAAAGTTTTGGAAATGTGAGAAATAGGCTCTGCTGGTTTGACCCTGATTCACTAATTAAAACGACCCCTCTCCTGTTATTCCCTGAGCTCCTTGCAATATTATAAGTTAATTCATATGGTTCTGAGCGATTATGCAAAACTAATTTGGACTGTCCAGGGGTAATTATCCCTGACACGGTTAATTAAATCCTTTCAAGGCTTCGTCTTTCCCTTTTGTAGCAGCCCATCACTTCTCAACACGGAACTTCCTGCGGCTTGCTGGAAATCACCCCAGCCCTAAATCTTAGTTACCTCCCTGAGCCTTCCAGCTCGGCCCCACCGGCCCGAAGATTCCCCGCCCCCTCCCGCCCCCTCCCTTTTTCCCAAAGATCCGCGCTTTCTGAGAGCGACGCTCCGGAGTGTTGATGAATAAGAAGAGGACTAGAAAGATGAGTAAGGGGAGGGGGAAAGCTGCCGGGGGTGCGCACACGGGGTCACGTCGCCAACAGATTGTGCGGCTGTTTGGTTGTTTGAGTATATCCACGGGCCTCCCGGGGGTGACCAGTTTATCACCTCTTCGACTCCGGTGTTCTTGCCAACAAGGTGCGTCTGGGGAAAGCCTCCCTCCAAGTTAGACTGTGCAGAAGTGGGAGCGACTCGAGGGCAAGAGTGTGGAGAAGGAACTAGGTGTGTGTGTGGAAGTCGGGAAGTGGCCCACAAATGCAGAGCTGGGACTAGGCAAGGAGCTGATGCGGGCTTGAGGTCTCTCTCTCTCTCTACCTGTCTTTATTCCTCTCTCATTCTTCTCTCCTCCCTCCCTCTCTCTCCCTTTCCTCCCTTCTTACATTTTCCTTTTTTAAGGTTTAAAAAATCCACGACGACATTTTTTAGGTAGTCACGGTTGCCCAAAGGCTTTGAACAAACCTCCCATCTGAAGGGCCAGGCGTGTTGCCTTCAGGCTTTGCGCAAACAGGTGGAATTTACTCTGCCTGAGCAATAAGAACCGGAGCTGGGGGACGCTGCCGTGCGAGAGACGGCTTCCGGGAAGCAGTGGAGCTGGCGGCTATTGTCACTTCTCTTGACAATTTCCTCCCCCTCTGCCCCCCCTCCCCGCCCACCGCAAGAAACAAGAACAAAACAGCGCCGGTCTCCCTCTCACCCCCCGACCCCGGGCGGCCTCCGCGAGGGGCGCAGAAGATGGAGAGACGATCTGACCGTCTCCCCGGAGCAGATAAGGACCGGCGCGCCAGCCAATCAGAGCGCGGCTCGGCGCGGGCGCTCCCCGCCGCCGCCCCCTGCGGGCGAGGGAAGTTCCCCGCAACTCGCCCGCCCCAGTGTCGGTGTCTTTCTTGCGCCCACAGCCCAGCGGAGGCAGAGAGAGCGCCGTCCAAACTTTATTAATCTCTCCCCCGTTCTTTCTCCCTCAGCCCGGTGCATCTCAAAGGTCAGCCCTCTTCTTTTAAAAGACTGATATTATTAATTCACTGACAACCCCCCCCCCATTTCTTTTTTCTCTCTTGCAGGGGGAGAAAAGGGGGAAGATCGTGAAAGAGCTTTTTTTTCCCCCTCCATCCTTTTTTTTTTTTTTTGTCCTTCAGTGGGAGCGTTTAGACAGTCGAGGAGGTTTTGTCCGGGAACAAAACGCAGGGTTGGGAGGTTTTGTGAGAGTGTTGTTTGTTGAAGTGGACCTAAGAAAAAGCGGCGGCTTTCTCCTCATTGTGAAGAAACCAATCAGTGGTATTTGGAAAACTGTTAGCATTGTGCACTTCTTCTGTGTCCATTGTGAGGCGTTTCTTTTCACAAGGTTTTTTTTTCAGCCGATCCAGCTGGCCGGAATGAATAGCAGTGCAATGTGTACACGCTTTGTCCCTCCGGCCTTCAAGTAGCCCCCATTGAATAGACTAAGTTGACACTGCGTGACAGTGAAACAACATAATAAAAAATACATGAGCCCCTGAATAGGAGCAGGCGCATAAATAAATAAAATGGGTGACCAAAACTGGATAAACTGAATGACAAAACGGTGAAAGGGGAACAAAAAGATATTTAACACGCTAGATTAGCATTAGAATGCGATCTACAAGGCAGAACAATTGATGAATAGGTTTACCGGCCAAGAAAGAAATGGACTAAATGCCCTTTGAATAGATATGCTTTTTGCAAGGGCTTTGAATAGATATGCTTTTTGCAAGGGTTGAATGGGAAAAGGTAAAGATGAAGCTATGCAAATGAGCGGGGGAACTTTTTATATATATTCTTTAAACACACACACACACACACTGCGGGAGGAGAGTGCTGCCTCGGGATGTTTATAGAAGCAATAATTGCCATTATTAGCATTGTCTGCAGCAGATAGAAATTGAACAGGTTGGGATAATATAGGGTAGCAGTAATTATTCTTCTAATTAATGGTGCTTTGGTACTTGAAAAAAGAAAAAAGGAAAGGAGAAGTAAAAGTTATGCAGAAGTTATGTTTCCTTGTGTCCGTTTGCCCAGCGTTGGAATCTGTAGAGCAGCAAGTCTGGCGATTCCAAGATGCCTGCTGATCTTAGAACATTTCAGGGAGCCAATCCTTAGGCTCTGGGTTTGGGGCCTGATTTCCATTTATGCAGCGTTTTTGAGGGTCAAATACGGTGTCTGGTATCTGGTAGGTGCCGAATGAAGAGTTGTGGAATGAAAGAATACAAATTTAATGCGGGAAACCGGGCCTCCTATGGATGTAGGGGGGAGGGAGAATACCAAGGCCGATTTGCCTTTCACCGCCCCCTGCCACCCCCGCCCCCTTTATCTAGGGGAGGGGCTGGTCCGGGAGGGAAGATCGCCCCCACTTTTCTGAGGGTTCTTTCTTTGTCCATCTGGGCCGCTGGAAAAGATATAAAAACCAAACAGGCGACGAACAACTCCTGCCCCCCCATTCCATCTCTGTCCTCACCCCTAAATCCACCCCAAAGGCAGAGCCTTTGAGAAGCCCCGCCTGGCTGTGTAGAAACGTTGTACCCACCCGTTTAAAGAATTCGAATACACTTAAAGCTTGACTTTCTCTCCGTTTTCTCCCCTTACCCCGCCCCGTTTCCCTTCCTGTCTCCATGCCTTTGACCCAATTCCACAGGACTGGGGAACCTCCCGTCTGAATTGCCGGCGGAGGCAGGGCGCGAACCCGCCGAGTTCTGGGCTGTCCTTGGATTTCCTGTGCTGCCCCGGAGGCGGGCGTCCGTAGGGGCCTTTACAGCCAACGAAGTCAATTATTTTCGATAGTTGACCACCAGGCCTGCCTGGCCGCTGGGCCACCCAGCCGTCGAGCTTTCCAGCCGCTTTCTGAGTTGCCTAACTTAAATGAATAATGCAAATTACAGACCGCGGAGCTGACAGGTCCCGCGGACTCGCAGAAGCTCCGAGGGCGCTCGGAGCAGTAGCGCTCCCAACCTCCCCGACGGCTGGCGGGAAACTGGGTTTTGAGAAGCAGTGACAACTGCTTCTGAATTGTGGTGACAAAAGGGGCGGCAGGGGTGGGGGAGTGGAATCCCAAACTCTAAAAGCGGTGGGGGTTTCCCCCCTTCTTCTTTTTAAAGAAGCAATTGAGCCTTACCAAGCGACGGGGGCCGCGCGGAAGCCTCGCATATTTTAAACTGTAACCCGAGCCTTCGCAGTTTCAGCTTCGCTTTAAAACATGCAAATTCTTAGAAACTGAAATCTGAAAAACTTGCGGAGAGCTCTATCCGGGATAAACCCGTTGAAAGTCACTTTAAGGTGATAAAATTCACAGCGATTGGGGTGATGGGCATTTGTGCGGGAGGCAGCGGACCTGTTGGATTGGGTTTTCAGGTTCAAGGTGGCCGCCAGGCCTTCGGCGACCTCCTGGACGCAAAGCAGGGAAATGGTATCTACAAGGCAACCCGCGAAGACGTCTTCGCTTTTGTGACCCCCTACCGCCCCGTCCCTCTCCCCACCCCAGCCCCTCACTGAATGCTTTGTCAGGTAGACTCCAGCACCCTTGCCGCAGCCACCCCATCGTTCACACTTGACTGGAGGAAATAAAATCAGCTTTGGCTTTTTAATTCCTTTTGAAGATGTTTCCACCTGATTTCTACCTCCTTTGGGCTCCTCGCTTGATTGGGGGAGGGGTTATTTAGGGACTTTTTGACAAACAGCAGAAGTTAAAGTACTAATTGTAAACACCCCGTTGCTCTCTTTGAATGTATTTATTATCATATTAGCCGAGCACTTGGAGACACACGGCCTATTACTCATTTCCAGCCTCTAGGCAAAGAATTCTCCTACTGAGATCGACCAGTAAAACCAGATTTCTTGGGGGAAATTACGAGGACGTCTTCAGACTCTCTTCAGGGGAATTATATTACTGGATTGTCAATTTCACTTGCGCACCCTCCTCCCGACTCAGCCCAGCCTTAGTATTTTATTTCGGGATCACCCCAAAGTAATTAGCCACTCGCAGAAAGCTTGAAATCTCAAAAGGAGAGGTGCAGCCTCGGATAACAGAGACCAAGTGAGGCTTCTCAGATCGGTTGCCTACGCTGGGGCTATCTTTTTTCATGACGTCAGGAGTGGAGAGAAGTCTGTTTGCAGAAGAGGGAATGCCTTTAAAAGGATTCTCAGGACCCCAGGGTGTGTGTGATGGGGGGGGCGGTGCTCAGAGTTGGGGGAAAAGCAAACTTCCTAGAATGTCACCACCTTGACATCGCAGGAGCTCAGCCTCTCCTCCTTAGAGTTCCCCGCAAGTACTGCCACTGAGTTTGGGGAACTTTATAGCGCTTTCCTCTTTTGCCCATTTCACATCCAAAAGTTTGTGCACGGGAGCACATACACATACACACACACACACACACACACACCTGGTTTGGAGCGAACCCCGCTTTATTTACCACCATATTGTAAAGCCTGGGTTTGGGAACAGCCGCTGAGAGTCTGACAAACTGGAAATCTATGCGGGCGTGTATCAAGAGACGGAGGAAATTGCGTGGAATTATGACC
This sequence comes from Eumetopias jubatus, assembly GCF_037043125.1. NCBI lineage: Eukaryota > Metazoa > Chordata > Mammalia > Carnivora > Otariidae > Eumetopias > Eumetopias jubatus. The sequence continues at coordinate 178,996,369 of NW_028274809.1, read as the reverse complement.
GTGCTCCAACACACGGGAAATCTGCCCAACAACGTTTTCCCGCGCGCTCCCCCTCACTCTCTCCTACTTCGCTGAAGTTTTGGTAATGGTGTTTGCTTTAACTTGGATCACCTGAATGGTGGCCTACGCGGACTCACTCTGCCTGCATGGACCGGCTCAGTGACGAGGAATGAGAAAATGCAGGTAGAGCCTGGGAGAGGAGATTCAGAACCTTTTCAGGGAGGCAGTAGGAAAAGTGGGTGCTGAGGGAAACGGAAGGAAAAGGGAGGATAAAAGAAAAAAAATCAGGACAGGAAAGATAATAGAACAAGCAGCACCACTGACACTCCCTCTTGCCTTCAGGTTCAACACCTGGGAAAGGTGCTGCCGAGGGCAGGTGAGGGATACAGGAGGAGGCAGAGAACCCCAGACTTCCAGACGCCCCCCAACCCTGACTCCTCTGCGAGGTCCCTGGAAGAGCGGTCCCGTTGGGGAGGGCGGGGAGTGGGAAGCGATGATCACGCGGGCTCTGACAGGTTCCGCGTGGAACTGAGGGATCCGGAAGCGAGGGAAGGCCCTGAAGGTCCCCCCCACCCCAGCCCCTGTAACGCCTTGCTCTGCGGCTGGAGCCACATTCGAAAGCGGAGTCTCTGGAATTGGGGCCAGCCTGTCCTCCACGAGTTTAATCCCTGCAGACCCACAGTGGAAAACACATTATGTGCTGCCTGAAACTTATTTAGGAAAAATAAATCACAATTATGGTAGAACTCTAGAAGAGGGGCCGGTAGCAATCCTGGGACTGTAGCGCTAAATCTCTTGTTTCTTCCTGGGAAATCTGCCCTGGTGGCCCTGTAGGACAGCCTGGGAGCTCTTCGCAGCTCCCGTGCGTGAGCCTGGGGGCATAAATAAGGCCCTTAGCTAATCGCCCCAATCCCGCTTTTCAGCCACCTCCCCACTTCGGGCAGCTTGGGGACGCGGCTGCGGGCCAAAGGCGCCGGCTGCTTTGCTCCAGACCAAGGCTTCTTTGAGCTTCTAGAGCCCAAGCCCAAGTTACTCTTCTGCCTTTTCAGGGACTCGGTGTTCTCCTGCAAACCTAGACTTGAGTAAGTAGTTAGAGCAGTTGATGAATATGTATTCGAACGCGCTGTTTAAGGCTGCGTGAATAAACATGAGCCCGCTGTGGCAGCGCCCTCCCGCTCCCTTTCACGTCTCTGGGGCGCGGGGAGCCGGAACGGGCGAGTCTCGCATTCCTGATACGGCGGGGCCCGTGGGTCGGCTGGAGCAGCGATGGGTCTCTCTGAGCCCCCACACCCGGCTACACACCCTCCCCTACCTGGCTCCCCGAGCGCACGGCGGGTGGCACAGATCTGCACGCACCCACTCCCCGGGGTCTTTGGACACCGTTGCCTTTCTGGAAAGCTGCCTTGACTTGCGTTACTGAGGTGCAGACTTTTCGAACCTGGAGGTGTTGGTGGTGGGGGGTGCTCTTCTCCCTCTCCACATTTGGGGCTAGCATTGCTCAACACGAGTCTCTGCGCAAAACTAGAGAACCCTGAACTTGTCCCCGGGTGTAACGGTTGGAGGTCGTGACCCACCTGCGGGAAAGAAAACGTCGAGCGGCGCATTCCAGGGAGGGGACTGCCCTCGCAGAAGCCGTTTGTTTTCTGATGTCTGCGGGCGGAGGGGCGGCCGCGGGGAATAATTACCCACCCACTACACTCCCAAAGCCCCCGCCACCTCCCGCTGGGAAGAGTCGCCCTTGGGCCTCTTTGTCTCCCTGGAGCCAGGGCGTCTTCGTCTTTGGCAGCTGAGCGAAGAAATAACAAAGCTGACTGTACACGCAGGCCTCGGCGGCTTCACCACACGCACCCACCCAAGGCCCCCAGGTCTCTGTCTCCTCTCAGGCACACACTGGGTGACAGGCCTGGGCCGGGCCTGAATCGGGTGCCCGTGGCCCCGCAGCGCAGCCCTGGGGCTCAGGAGGAGGCGAGAGCGGAGGTGTGGCTTGCCCCGGGGCCAGGGCCTCGGGGACCAGCGGAGATCCAAGCCTCCTTGGATCTTGAGGCCTCCTTCAAGGCTCAGACTCCCGCAGCTTTGGAAATGCCAGACCCCACTTCGCACCCAGGGCTGCCACTTTCGCCCTCACCTTGCGTGTAAGAGGAGGAAAGTCGGCTTCCGCACCCCCCCGCCCCCACCGAGCTCCGGGGACAGTGACCCCTCCCCGCGCAAAGAAGCGCTGGGGGTGGGGGGTGGGAAGCGCTTCGCACCACCAGGAGGCTGGTTTCGGTGGGTGGAAGGAATTCCGACCCCACCCGGCTAGCGCTAGCCGGAGGTCTGGAGAATGCGGTCCTTGAGATAAAGAGCAGGGTTTGTCTTCCTGCAGAAGCTTTGCGGAGCAGGTGGAGGCCGAGATTCTACCCAGATCGTACCGCTGGAGGCTTTCTCAAAAAGTGTTCTCTGAAAATAATGACTTGTCCGCTGCAGTGGGCTTGGGGGATTACCTTCACCAGTGAGGTGGATGTAAAGGCTGCTCTAGTACACGACTGAAGGCTCTTCTTCCTGCCGGAAGAACAGCGGTTGGTAGTTCTAGAAGCACAGGGCAAGGCTTGGGGAAAGTTTGGAGAATTCAAATGGTTCCATTGGCTCAGGGGAGCTCCTGGCTGAGGAAATGCCCTCACAAGAAGGGTCAGGAATGGGAGAAGGCACTTGGGATTTTGAACTAAAATATGGGGGGGCAAAGCGGGACAGAACACTCTGGGATAAATTTCATCCATATAATAGCAAGGCAGAGAACCCTGAGTCATTTGGAGATGGGGATGAGCTGCTAATTAACAGCTGCTATTCCTGAGCTCCTAATTTGTGCCAAGTGAGCCCCATCAGATGCCCGACTACGAAGCATCATTCACATTGTATTCTGTGTGAATGGTGCCCCCTTAGCAACAATAAGATTTCCCCTTTGACATCCTTAAAAATCAAACCAGAAGCCCCTTGACAATATGCTGTTTGTGATGTACTCTACTCCCCAAGCTGAAATTCACTTTATCATGACTGTGGGTATCCATCTGGGGCTGCTCTTAGTCAAGATAGAAAAGTGTGTCTCCTATTCATGACAGCATTATTTACAATAGCTAAGACAGGGAGGCAACCTAAATGTCTGTGAATAGATGAATGGATGAAGAAGATGTGGTATACACATTTATATATACAATGGACTATTACTCAGCCATCAAAAAGAATGAAATCTTGCCATTTGTGACAACATGAATGGACCTTGAGGGTATTAGGCTAAGTGAAATAAGTCAGACCCAAAAGGAGAAATACTGTATGATTCATTTATATGCAGAATCTAAAAAATAAAACAAGCAAACAAAACAAAATAGAAACAGACTAACAGATACAGAGAACAAACTGGTGGTTGCCAGAGGGGAGTTGTGTGGTACAAACTTCCAGTTATAAAATAAATAAGACACTGGGATATCATGTACAGCACAGGGAATATATTCAGTAATATTGTAGCAACTTTGTATGGTGACGTGGTAACTACACTTATTGTGATGACCCTTTTATAATATATAGAAACATTAAATCACTTATGTTGTACACATAAATCAATATGGTATGTCATTATTCTTCCGTTTTAAAAAAAGAAAAAAATTTGTCTCACCTTTCTGCTTCAACAGAACAAACCACCAAGAAGCCTTTCCTCTTGAACTACAAATGTGCAAAGGCAAAGGCTTCTGGCTTAATATGGCTTTTGAAAAGTGAGAGAAACCCATGCATGAAAACCCACCTGGTAAGTGAATTCCTCAGACGGCGCCACACCTCTCCTCTCCCTTCCTCATTTCCTTCTCCTGCTCATGCTTCCCTGTGGGTCTTCTGACATTTTTATGAGGTGGGAGTAAGTAAAACAGTAAACTTGGGTAGGGTGCTTTAAATGCACCACTGTTATGAATTGGAGAGGGTGGAGCTGTGTTGTGCTAGATTTAGATCCCGGCTCTGCTGAGACTACAGAGAGAGAAGAAAGGAAAACGATCTTCTGGGTCTTCTTCTTGTTATCTCCTGACATTCTTCCAGGGGTTCAGTGCTAATGAGCAGATACCTTCACTCCGCCCCTACAGCCACCTGCCTATGAGCTGTGCACCCACAAACACTGCCTTCTTGCTGTGACTAGATAGAAATGGACAGTCACGGCTTGCGGCGAGGGCCAGCCTCTCTACTTGGGCGTTAGACCCCCATCTCTTTTCTGGTAGGTGACCTCTCAGGTGCCCTCCGTGATTCCCGCCTCGTGCAATTCATGCCTTTGTGTAAACCTCTCCCTTTGTGTGGGCTGTGCCTAGTGATTTGCTTCTAACAAAAAATGATGGGAGGGCACTTCCTGATGAAATTACAAAAATGATGACCCCTCCCTTTTTCTCTCAGCTCTTGCTCTGAGGGAAGTCAGCTGCCATTTTGTGAGATGCTCCACAGAGAGGCCCAGCAAGGACCCAAAGCCTGCCACCAATAGAGCAAGTCACATGGGAATGGCCCCTGGCCCAGTGGAGCCTAGAGATGAGAGCAGCCGGGGCTGACTCATGATTGGAGCCTTGGGAAAGACCCTGAGCCAGAGGCCCTCAACAAGGCACCCTGGATCTCTAACCCACAGAAGTCATGAGATTATCAACATTTGTTGTTTGAAGCCATTAAGTTTGGGGATGATTTCTTATGCAGCAGGAGATAACTAATATATCATGTGGCTCCAGAAAATCTCCCCTTTCTTGTTCAATAGCAGAATTTTCCCTCCCTACTGAATCATTCTTGCCGCATAAAAATAAATGCTATCCTCTCTTTAAAAAACAAAACAAAAACCTCTCATGATTCTGTTTTCCCCTCTAGCTACCATTCCAGTTCTCTGCTCCGCTTTACAATGAACTCGTTAAAGAAACAAAAGATGTCTCTATTTGCTATCTCTAATTCCCTGTTTCCTCTTTCCTTAAACTTCCTCCAGTCAGAGTTCGTCCCTTCCCCACCCCAGACCACTCCACCAAAACCTGCCCTGACCCAGGTCACCAGTGACTCATAAATCAGTCAGTTCTCAACTACAGCATTTGACGGAGTTGATCGCTCCTCCCAGAAGCTATTTTGCTGCTAAGGCACCACATTTACCTGGTTTTCCTCCTACCTCATTGGACCCTCTTTGCTAGTCTCCCTTCCTGCTTTCACTTGTCTCCCACCTCTTGTCAAGGTTTTTCAGGCAAGATCGGGATTCATTCAATCAATCTTCTCTGCTAGAGCTGAATGTTTGTGTCCCTCTGCCCCAAATGCATGTTCGATTGGGATGGCAGCCTGATGGTATTTGGAGATGGGGATTTTGAGAAGTGATTAGGTCATGAGGATGGAACCCTCATGAATGGGATTAGAGCCAAGAGACTCCAGAGAGCTCCCTTGCCCCTTCTGCCATTTGAGAACACAGCCAGAAAAGAGAGGTCTGTGGACCAGGAAGCAGGTCCTCACCAAACACTGAATCTGCTGGCACCTTGATCTTGGACTTCCCTGCCTCTAGAACTCTGAGGAATAAATTTCTGTTGTTTATAAGCCACCCAGTCTATGCTATTCTGTTTTAGCAGCTGGAATGCACTAAGACATTCTCCAATCTTCAAAGGAACTGCAGTTGTCTTGGGATATGATTTTAACAGTTTCAGTAGGAAACCATGATATAATGTCAACTATGTACCTTCCTAACTAGTGATAATAGATTTATCGGTTAATATGAGCAAGACTAAGCTGAAGTAACCTCTAGACCCTTAATCTCAGCGGTTTAACACAACAAAGGTTTATTTTCACTCTGAGGTGGGCTAGTAGGGGGGTCGTGCTCATCCAGGCTGATAGAGATTCCATACTGACCTGTTTCCCTGACTGCCTCAGCAGGGGACATACAGCATAAAAAGCATACACTGGCTCTGGAAGTTTCTCACTAAAAATTATGCACATCATTTCTCACATTCGTTTGGCCAGAGTAAGTCTCATGGCCACACCAACCTCAAAAGGGGCACAGAAGTACAATCCCTACCATGTGCCCAGGAGGTGGCGAGCCAGAAATACTTGGTGAACACCACCTCAATAGGTTTTATGTTAAACATCCTCAATCTTAAAAGAAAACATTACCAACTGGGCTCCTTTGTATGGAGACAATGTTATCTGGAAGAAAATGTGGCTAAACCACCCCTGACTTAACCAGTGGTCTTTTTACCTCCCATAATTGAAAAGACTTCCTATTGCTTTGCAGGTGCAGCCAAATTTGGGAAAGCCTTGTGATGCTTGCAGCTCTGCCTTTCATCTCCGGCTTTGATAAAAAAAAAAAAAAAATGTCCATCTCCTCTCTGAATTCACAGCTTGCCAGGCAGTCTGTCGCTGCTGAGGATTTCTGGAAGGTCCATAACCTCACTGCAGGATTTGAAACTGTACTTCTGCAGGGCTTTAATGAGTTTCTGATTTCCTGCATTTGTGCCCTCCATCCCCCCACCCCCGGCCAAAAAAAAAGTCAAACTCGAGCTTCCGCTTTGCCTTCCATCTTACCAAACTTATTTCTACCCTCTCCACATACACACACACAAACATACATTCATTCTGATACACACTCCCCATCGAATGACTCTCTTTCAGGACCTGGTGTTGTAGTGCTCCTACATTTGGCCCCCCTCCAAAGTCCTACACATCATTCCAAGATCTACTCAGATCTCATCTTTTTCTAGATCTCATACCCCGCCAATTTTTGATGCCATTTGGAATTTTTTTTCCCCTTCTGTTTTTCATTGTATTTTTGTTGCTTCTGGTTTTGTTCTTCCTTTTTTTTTTTTCTAATAAGATTTTTATTTATTTAAGGGTGCCTGGGTGGCTCAGTCGTTAGGCATCTGCCTTTGGCTCAGGTCATGATCCCAGGGTCCTGGGATCAAGCCCTGCATCGGCTCCCGCTCAGCAGGATGCCTGCTTCTCCCTCTCCCACTCCCCCTGCTTGTGTTCCCTCTCTCACTGTGTCTCTCTCTGTCAAATAAATAAATAAAATCTTAAAAAATAAAAGATTTTATTTATTTATTTGAAAGAGCAGAGAGAGAGAGAGAGAAAACATGCAAGTAGGGGGGAGGGGCAGAGAGAGAGGGAGAAGCAGACACCCCACTGAGCAGGGAGCCGGATGCGATGTGCTGGATCCCAGGACCCTGGGATCATGACCTGAGCCAAAGGCAGATGCTTAGCCTATTGAGCCACCCAGGCGCCCTGTTTTTGTTCTTCTATTAGGGACTTCTGGCTGAGTTGAATTTAGTAATTTTCTGTATGTGTCTGTATCAATACAATTGTGTGGAAAGCAGAGATGTCTTCCTTAGCTTTGTAAATCATTTCAGCCCCCTCTCCTTCCCCCGGTACCTAGCTCAGACTCTGGTCCTCAGTAAATATTTGTAATAATGTACTCTCTGTGTTGGAATATCTTCTATCCTTCTGGACCCACCAACAATTGGAAACACTTCTAGCTTTAATCACTCAGCTTTCTCTTCTGATATTACTATGTGTGGTCTCACTAAGAGCTCTTCAGTTAGTTCAAATCTAAATGCCAGATTTACTTCAAAAAAGCCTAAATCTTAGCATTTAAATATGAGATTAAGTCATAAATCTTCTGGGCTCATATTTTTCTTTATATCTTGTGGGGCATACAAAGGGCTGAAGGAAGGAGATCATTGGACACAATATGAGAAGAACCTGTATTAGTTGGGGTTATTAATGTGAGTTGCTATCACAAAAAGCCCCAAAATCTCAGTGGCTCAACACAATTTTTCATGCATATCACAGTCCAAGGCAGGACATGTGGCTTCTCTCTAACTAGTGACTTGGGATCCAAACTTCCTCCATTTTGTAGTGAGGCCATTGCCTAGGGTCTTCTGGATTCTCTGCATTCAGCTGTTTGACAAGCACAGACAGCTCATGCCTTTGCAGGGGTCCTATGGCCATGCCTGGGAACAAGGGGCATCACTTTAGCCTATGTTTCTCGGCTAACATGTCAACTTGGTTACAAGGAATGCGAGGAAATATATTTTACTGGTGTACCAAGATGAAGAAAAGAGGATTGATGGTCATCTAGCCTGTTTCTTTCAAAGGACCTAAGAAGTAATTTCCCATCTCACTCAGAGCAAATCCACATCTTCACAATACCCCGTGTACCCTACACAGCTTGGATCCTTGTTACCTTTCTGACCTCAGCTCCCTTGTTGTCGCTCACCCACCAAGCGTGCTCCCTCCTCTGGGCAGTTGCCCTTACTCTTCCTTGGCCCCACACTCTCTTCCCCCCAGTATCTGCAGGGCTCACTCCCTCTTCTTCAAGTTGAGGCCAAGATTCCACCTTCTCAGTGAGGCCTACCCTGATCACCTATTTAAAACTGCAACCTCTACACTCCCCAGGACTCCCTTAGACCCTTTCCAGACTTCAGTTTTCCCCATAGCTCTTTTCACTCCCGAATGTAATAAATATTTTATCTATGTTTGTGACTGTAAGCACCAAAGCAAGCCCCATAGAGTACAGATTTTTGTCCATTCTGTTCACTCATTTATCTCCAGTGCCTAGAACAGTGCCTGACACACAGAAGGCATCCAGTAAATGTTTGTCAGATGACTGAATACATGGGTATGAGATGGGGATAGCAGCCTGCCCTGCATGGAGGAAATGTGGCCTTGGGACCTGAGGAAAGGAGTGGGACCTTCCATCTCATGGAGTGCCCTCCATCTGTCAGACAAAACTGTAAGCTCCCTGAAGACCAGGCTGGTGTCCCCTCAGAGGACCTAGCACACAGCGGATTCTTGGTAGACATTTGCTGAATAAGGTTGATGTCACAGTACTAGATCCCGTACATACATTATCTCATCTGATCCCCTACAACCTGTGAATTATTAATTTCATTTGACCACTTTAGCCCTCTCCACCGAGTGAGCCAAATGAGACATTACAGTGTGACAGTACTCTACTAGGTGTCACAGTATTTCTGGAAAGGAGCTTTGGGTCATCGGGTCCACCCTGACATCCCAAGCAATATTCCTCTCCACACACGTGCACGTGTTTGAAAGCATTAATCAGTGGGAAGACAGCACGGCGCAGTGGCCAGAGTGTGGTCAGCAGTGAAAGGTCTGACTAGCATCTCGCCGTTGACCGGCTGTGTGACACTGCACCGGTTACATAATCTTGCTAAGCCTCCCTTTCCTCTTCTTTAAAAACAGGGCCAGTCATGGCACCTGGTAGGGGTATTGTGAGGATTCGTGAGATAACGCAGGTGAAAATGCCCACCAGGACACTGGCTACTAAGTAGGCACATAATCCCAAGAGTTGCCTGCCTTCCTTGATGAGAGCCCAAATCCACCTCTTGGAAGCTCACCCTTTCACAGAGCACGGCTCTTGGGAGCAGCGGAGAATGAAACGCCTCTCCCTCCCAAACAGCTTGGAAGGCCGTTATCATGTGTTCCCTCAATCTTCTCTTTCTCTCAGTTCATTCGACCATTCCTTTTGAGACTGTTTTTGATTTCTAAGTGGGCACTAGTTTGAGAACACAGCTTCTAAAAGGCGCTGTCCGGGAAGGGCTTCTGTGAGAACCCAAGTTCCACGGAGGCAGGACCTTTTTTTGTGCTTAGCTCACATTGTCTCCCCAGCACCTGGAGAAGTGCCAGGCACACAGTGGGCCCTCAATAAATATGTGTCTGTTTAAATGATGAATCCACAGAGGCGGCCTACGTTGTTCCTTGTGGGGCTCAGAGTGCTTTTAATGCCACCTCTCCTTCCCACATCTCAATGGTTCTAAGTAAAGTAGAAATCCACTTCAAACTAGTTTTTAAAGATAATCACTTGGACAATATCCTCAAGGTCTCTCAATGAGAAAACTTGAAGTTTGTACCCCATGATGCCCAGGCACCCTTTCAATTCTAGGTTTTGGTTGTTGCCTTTTTAAAATTCACATAATATCAAATTCACCATTTAAAGTGTACACTTCATTGGTATTTGGTGTATTCATGGAGTCATGCAACCATCACCACTACCTAATTCCAGAACATTTCCATCATCTCCGAGAGAAAGCCCCCGCACCTTCCAGTCATCAGTCTTAATTCCCTGGTCCTTCTGCCCCTGGTGGCCACTAATCTACTTTCTGTTTTCATGGATCTACTTATTCTAATGCGAACATCCATTGTGGCCTTTTGTGTCCGGCTTCTTTCACTTAGCATAATGATTTCAGGGTTCCTCCTTGGGGCACATATTCCTTTTGACGGCTGAACAATATTCCATTATCTGGATATGGATATACCATATTTTGTGTATCCATTCATCTGTTGATGGACATTTGGGTTGTTTCCCCTTTTTTGGCTATTATGAATCATGCTTCTACAAACATGTGTGTACAAGTGTGTGTGCATATATGTTTTCCATGATCTTGGGGTGCACACCTAGGAATGGAATTGATGAGTGATAGGGTAACTCTACGTCTAACCTTGTGGGGAAGAGCCAAACTGTTTTCCACAGTGGCCGCACCATTTTGCATTCCCATCAGCAATGTAGGAAGGTTCCAATTTCTCCACAACCTCACCAACACTTGTTATTTTTACTTTTCTTTGATTCCAGCTGTCCTAGGGAACATGAAGCGGTATCTTGCTATGGCATTTGATTTGCTTGTCTCTTCCATGTCAGAAAGTTTAAGGATGCTCCCTCCAAATATTCATTATCATCCTCTTTGTCTTAATATTAGTCATATATTTGTTAAACAGTTATTAAAATTAATTTATGTTTTCAACTTGTACCACTCTTAGAGTAACAAGCTTGTTTCATGTACTCTTTGCCTAATATGAGGCTTGCTTTTATCATTAAAAAAAAAAAAAAGATTAGTTCAGCTTTCACAAGTTAGGCCTTACTGGTAATCATCCATTAGTTGAGGGCTTTCATACTCAACCCCTCCTTGCTCTTCAAGCTTCTGTGGACATACGTCGTCGCGCCAGGGGTTGTCCCCTGAGAGTTCTGCATGTTTCAGCATCCTCTGGCCCTGGCTCTAGGGACAAGGACAGATTCTGGGTCTGAACTGAAATGCAAGGAGGGCAAAGAGGTGCCAGGACATTTCATCCCCACGTCACTTCTTGTAGAGATAAAAGTCAAGCCTCTATCAAAGAGCAAGACTAGAAAAGAACTCTGGGATACATACAAATAATCCTGAACCACAAATTCACAGCGGGGAAAAGATCAACAAAGGACCACACACACTTAATGTGACACAATGGCTTTCAGTCGGACAACTGTGCTCCCCCCCCCCCACCCCGGGAGCATCTGGCCATGTCTGGAGACATTTTTGGTTGTCTACTGGCATCTAGTGGGTAGAGGACAGAGACACTGCTAAACATCTTACGATGTACAAGACAGCTTCCAAAAGCAAAGAACTCTCTGGCCCCAAATGTCAACAGTGTCACGTTGAGAAACGCTGGTATAATAGGATACCAGAAGGGACTTTTCCTATCCTTGATCCTCAGCATATTTCACAGGCTTTGGCTGAAACTATTTGGTTCAACCTCTCTAGTTGAACCCCCAGGTGATAGTGGAGAATAGTTCAGATTTCTGTACTCCTATTAACAAGTAGTGCTCGAAATCCCACCAGTGACTGCAGTGAACTCCAGCCATATTAAAAAAATATATTTATAGGATCCAGAAGGTAAGTGGAGAGATGGTGTATAAGTATAGATATATGTAATAGACACATATACATACATATATGTGCATGTATATATATTGCCATTTATGAAAAAATCATTGTCATATAAAGAAGGGTATCTAGACCAAAAAAAAAAAAAGGAAAATATTATAGAGGTGCATCTGGCAGTAAGTTAAGAAAAATATTGTTATTTTTCTTTTTGGAATTTGTCAGACTTTTATTTATTTTTTATTTGTGTGTGTGTGTGTGTGTGTGTGTGTGTGTTTAAGTAATCTCCATGCCCAACGTGGGGCTCAAACTCACAACCACAACCTCGAAATCAAGAGTCACACGCTTTCCCAACTGAGCCAGCCAGGCGCCCTTTGTCAAACTTTTAAAATGTAAAATTTATTTTATAATTTCTCATTCCAAATAGAATTTTACATTTACAACTAATTTTGTATTAATTCTATATCATTTTTCTTTGAGAGGGCCCCCAAGTTGTAGAGACTTCAGGTCCCACAGTCAGCCTTCAGAGGCGGCGATCTCAAACACGACAACATTCTGCCTTTCTCCACACACCGAGCACAGACCTGGGTATCCTTAAACTTGGTCTGGCCCCGCATGAGCTCATCCCAAGCAAGCTTAGTCCTCAGCCCTCCACAGATGCTACCCTAGGGATTACCCACAACCTCAGCTTGGCAAACCCAACCCAGGAACAGTCCTCAGTCATTGTATGACCCAACCCTCTGCGGCATTTTACACCATTGATTGCTCCCTCCTCCTTGCAGCTCCTCCCTTGGCTGTCAGGACACCACACACTTCTGGTTTTCTCCCTCCCTCTCAGCAACGCCTGTCCAGCTGATCTCACCAGTGCCATGGTTTAATATGCCACCTATACGCTGCAGTCCTCAAATCGCCAGCCCTGATGCTTCCCCAGAACTCAGACTCATGTATCCAGGGCTTTGTCTGACCTTTCTCTTTACTGGCACACCTAATCTGCCTCTTAAGCATCACATCCGAAACAGAACCTTTGACCCTCCCCGACTTTGACCTGCCGTCCTTCCCACTGCAGTAAATGAGACTACCATCTACAGGACCTAGTTGTTCGAGCCCAAAACCAAGCAGTCGTCCTTTCTTTTAATCTCTAGATCCAAATGCACTAAGAGCTTCTGTTGCCTCTTCTTACTCAACATACCCAGCCTCTATCCATGTCTCCCTGGCATCACTCTCCTCTTATGTGGCTCACTGCTGCAGCCTCTGAACTAGGCTCATTGCTTCCATTCTCGCCCTGCAACAGTCCATGCTGCACACAACGTGGTCAGTGTAAGTCAGATCATGTCATTCCCCTGCTTAAGACATTCTGGTGGCTTCCTTAGATTTAGACTACAATAGCCTGGCCTGATTTTATCCCATCTCCTACTTATCCGCATTGCTCCGGCCACGTTGGCCTTTCTTTGACTTGAACACACCAAGCTCATTCTGTCTTAGGGTTTGTACTTGCTCTTCCATCTGCCTGGAAAGCTCTTCCCCATGATCTCCTCGTGGATGACTCTGTCATTCTGGTCACCTCTTCAGAGAGGCCGTGGTAAGCAGCCATCTTGTCACTCTATCACATAAAGCTATTTTATTTTTAATTTTTTTTCATAAACCTAATTCTCTTCATTGCACTTATTAGTACCTATTACATCCTACTTTATTTGTTTATTGCCTTTCCTCCTACTATAATGGCGACTCCATGAGAGCAGACACTGTCTTGTTCATCTCTGCACGAGAGGATTCAATAAATGTTTATAAAAGTGAATGGGTGAATGAATCCCTGTTTTACAGATGGGAAAACTGAGACACAGAGAGTTAGGCCTCTAGGCCAAGGTAACACAGCCATAGGTGTAGAGTCAAGGTTTGAACCCAAGCAGTCAGGCTTCAGAGTCCGTGATCTTAACCACTGTAACGTCCTGTCTTTTCTCCACCTATCAGGCACAGACCTGCTTATAATTAGAGACCACAAAGGCAAGAAGACCAGGGTGGCTACTCTGTCTTGGATCCAAGGGTGATACCTCCTGGGACGCAAGGAGTTAAAACAGCCAAGTGGGTCTCTTCTTAAATACTAGGAGGTGAAGTAGGAGTGGATTTCCAGAGCCATTTGCAATCCACTCATGTCCTACTAGAATTCATCACTGGGTCTTCAAGTCAAGCCTATGTGTGTGTGACTTTGACAAACTTGCTCCTAAAGGTTTCCCCGGGGCTCTGAACAGACCTGAAAGTCACCCTCTCTTCCCTCAAACCCACAACAAAACAAAAGAAAGTCCATATCACAGTTGCTTTTAGGAGTAAGTGGGGTGGACCCAGGGGCTGCCATTTTGGTATTTCCAACTGTGGTCCGCTCAGGAGGTGAGCATGAATGGGCTGGAAGCCACCTCCCACTCCCTGCTACACCCTCTGTCTCCTGTTCCCAGAGAAAGGATTGTCCTTCTCCTGCAAGCAGCTCACACTTTTAAGAAAGTGGTCTCAGGGGTCCTGAGTCTGAGGTAATTTGTTTTTGCTGTATTTGATGAAATATTGTGGCCTATTCTTCCCAGGGCCTAAGTCACTTCCTGAAGTTAAATTTGCCCATGGATTGGCACTCTCATACAATTAATATATAGAGGCACCGCCAGGGAATTAACTTTTGTTAATTCAAGTGTTTTAACAGTATCTTCAACCCACCCCACCCTCCACTGTTTTTCCCCCAGAGTAACTTGTTGGTTATTTGTTTTTTTCTTTTTCCTGATACTTAGTAAAGTAGAAACCTTCCATACATTGTAGACACTCTCTGTGCATTTCTTGTCCTATGTGTGACCACAGCAGAGGAAGAAGGAAAGGGTTATATAGATCCCTGAAATGGAGTCTTTTCAAGCTCATCGCTTGGAGAAATTACTAATCACTTTTGCAAAGGTTATTCATTTGGAATCATGTGATTTAAAAACACATTCCTCCCTTTCAGATGTAATTTCTGTGAAATGATAATAATTCAGCAGTTAGTACAAAGAGCAGTAAAGTCATATATCAAGATCACATTCCAGCCCTCTACCATTTCTATTTTTGACACATAAAAAAGGGCAACATATTAATAAGAGAAATTCAGAATTTATTTTCAACCAAGAATGGCTGAAAAAAGATTACTTTTTGACCTTTGTCTTTCTTTGCTGAAGGAGAGCTAAAACCAAATGATCAACTTGGGTTACCTTGAATTAACCAGGATTAAATTTCTTTACATAATGTCTTCTTATATGTTGCTTAGAAATGATTATTAGCAAGCTACAAAATATACAGATGTATGTACTTTAATACTAGGATTTAAAAGTTCTTACTTAAATACAAGGAAAGTTAAATCTTAGGTAAATCAGAAAATTTGGCATCAACTCAGTTACAATTTAAACTAAATGTATGTGTGCGTGCGTGGGCTTGTGTTACTCCCTATTTCTTGAGGCTTAGAGCATCTAGCAGACATTTATTGATAAGGGCTTCCCAAAATCAAGGGCTGAGGCCATTGCTGGGGAGGTCAGAAGCAGCATTTCCACTGAGTTCAGACCTATGGAAACGTGCAAGTATCTTCATCTTAATCAGCACTCATTGGATCTCAGAGTTGGGAGGACCCTTAAAAGTTATTTAATCCCACCCCCTTGCATTAAAAAAAAAAAAAAAGATTCTTATCATAGCAGAGGGGGAGAAGGAAGGAGTTCCTCCCTAACCTGATCCAGTCTGGCTGGGTGGTGTGGTAAACTTGTTGATTACTTAATATTTGTTATCTACCAACAGAAAGGTTTGATCATTAATAAAGCAGAATTTCTATATGGGATTCTTCATTAATTGCTTGGATTTAACACATAATATTGAGAAACTGGAGTGTTTGCTAAATTTAGATGCTTCTCGAGTAAGGAGGGGTTGGTGGTGGGAGATGGTAATGCCCGAGAGATTTCAACATTCCCGTCCAGGTTTCCCAGGGTCTTGGGGGGTTAAGCTTGGGCTTCAGCTAAAATCTCATGTCTTATAGGAGAGAAACATTATCACTTCTCTAGTCCATCTAGAAATGGTTCAAGGTGCTGACAAATTCTCCTGGAGCAGTCTGGGGAGCTTACCTCTGGATAAGGGCAGGTGTAAGCTCTGCTGAGGGAATCCACAACAGCAGACAAGATTTTACGCTCTCTGCGGCCAGGTGATAACCAGACACGGTAGTTATGACTCCACTGACAGACAAGGGTCCTGCTCTTGAGACACACTACACACACACACACACACACACACACATTTAAAACACCACGGAGCTCCTAAATTCACCAATGACATCAGAGCCTTCAGATTCCCTCCTCAGAAGTCTCACAGGAGGGCAAGCACTACTGACATGCATTTGTGAATTATGAGGAATCTTTCTAGATTCGGAAGCCAGTTGTTTTACCAGTACTTGATTTTCAGGTTAAAAAAAAAATTACTTTCCCTTGATTTTCAGATAATGGCTGACTTGACTGACTTGGTTGGTCTCTTGAGTTTCATAGAAAAACTCAAACAATAATCACTAGCATCTGAGTCATATGGGGAGGAGTTTGGCAGCTGAGTCCACACACCCACGGGTGAAATCCAAAGCTGTTTTATTTCCACCATGTTCACATTTTGATCTGTAACATTCTACGTTTTGAAGGAAAGGCTGAGTTGGTGTTTAGTCTCATGGAAGTCCATGTGGCCACATGCCACTTGTTAAGCAGCACACATTAAAGGACACTGGTGCCTCTTCTTGCCGATTCCTTTTGCTAGAAGGATGCACTTACCTGGTAAATGAAATCTGGAAACCTCTCTTCCTTCTAATTTGCATGAGAGAATTAGGCAAAGGGCCTACAAGGATTACGAAGGCTCTTTTACCGCTCATCTGGAGTCACATCTTGGTCACAAAGCTCCATGTAGATAGTGCAATCACCACCACATTCAACACGGAAATTATTCTGTAATTAAACTTTATTCCAAAGCTGAGCCTCCTTGAAGGAAGAAATTTGAGGCTTTGGGAATGTTATCTGGGAAACTTAGCTTTAAAAAATATTCATTTGAGGGCGCCTGGGTGGCTCAGTCGTTAAGCGTCTGCCTTCGGCTCAGGTCCTGGGATCGAGCCCCACATCGGGCTCCCTGCTCCGCGGGAAGCCTGCTTCTCCCTCTCCCACTCCCCCTGCTTGTGTTCCTGCTCTCGCTGTCTCTCTCTGTCAAATAAATAAATAAAATCTTTAAAAAAATAAAAAATAAAAAATATTCATTTGAAATATTTGGCCGATTTTTTAAAAAGCACTTTTCCAGAAGTTTAAAATATTCAAAGAATGACCTGGATTCTTCCTTCCTGTTGATATGGTTTAGGACCCACCCTAAAATATGCACTTTCTATCCTGATTGCTTAGTCATTATATTTTGGTTCTTTCTCGGGGGAAAGGAGTTAGATTGACTTATAAAAGAGAGAGGTCTGGGTCCCTGGCCTGGTTGCCCTCCAGAGTCTCAGTCTCTCATTTCCACTTAGCTGCTGGACCTCTGAACCTGGCTGCCTTGTAGTTACCCCAGAGCCCAGCTAACTCAACACTGCTCCAATCTCCCCCTCTGCTCCCAAATGACTCCCCCTCCCAATTCCCTTCACTGTGTCTGGTACCAGCACTCACTGCCACCTTCCTTGCCTTTGTCCCGAATATCTATGAGTCCCCGAGGCTTGCTGGGCATTCCCTTGCACTATCTCTCACACTCCACCTCTCCTTTCAATTCCCATTACCCCCATACCCCTGCCGCTTCAAGCCTGGATGATTATAATAGCCTCCTAACTAATCGCTTACTTGTTTCTCCCCCTCCAATTCACTGCTGCCACAGTAATCTCCCTAAAACACCATTTAATCATGCCAAACCCTTAATTAAAAATCTTCATTATCTCTTCATTACCACCAGGATAAAGTCCAAGCTCCTTAGTTTCCTTCCACTATCTGGCCTCGATCCATATTTCCAGTTTATTGCCCACTCTTTCCCCACAGTTTTTGTAGACTCCACTAAAACCTGTCTAGTTACCCCTTTCATCCACCCAGAATGGTTTTTCCAGCCTCTCACTGGGATTTGTGGTCATTCTTTGAGGCCCACGTCAAATTCTTTTGCTTTTTATGAGGCTTCCTCCCAAGGCAACTGTGTCCTCTTCAGAGCTCCTAGGACGGTGTCCCATCTCAAGCCTATCCTGAGTCATTATTCAGTTTTTGAAGTGTTTGTGTTTTCTGTCTACTTGGACTACCTGTGTCTTAAGATCAAGAACTGCTCCGGATACACATTTGTATCTCCCTCTTATTATCATCACCACCGCCATTCATTGCCCACCAATCCCAATAAACACGAGTTATGATATGATTTGGTTATAAGATGTTTGGAGTTTGATGGCCAAAGGAAATAACTGGTGTAGTGTGTCCACTGCGGTCCTTTTTACTTGGGACAACCCAGCTGGGTGACTGGCATGCCAGATTATAAAGGGAATTTATTTGGTGTGAACAGGTACTCAATTAAATTCATCCAATCCCAAAGAGATCTACTAAAAGAAGGAGGAATGCTGGGGAAAGGATTTGTGGTGAAAGACTGTGCTACTCACCACCCCGAAGGACAAAGGAATACAATGAAAGAAAATCCCTTGTGCACAGCTGTGGAATGTGGGGGAGGCTGCAGGCAAAGCAGGCACAATGGTCTTAGTGCCTAAGTTATAATTTGCATCTAAGTGTCCAGAAATGTGTAGCTCTGCCCTCGTTTGCATTTATGCGAGACTCACACGGCAGTAAGGCACAGTATTCCCGGCAGGGAGAAGTATCAGGTGATTCTCCTGATTCTCTTTTGAATTTCGATTCTGTTTAGAATGTAGCTACCTTGTCCTGAAAAGGCTTTCATGGTTTAAAAAAGACAACCAGACAGTGTCTTTCCTGCTCTCTGCTAGCCTGCAGTGCATTTCATCTCAAGGACCTTTCCCTCTTATACTTTATCTCAACTCACTGTGTTCCTGTAAGGGTTAATTGCTCTCCTTATCCCATGGAGTCCTGAGATGGGGCACTTATAATCTCACATGCCATCATTACAAGAGTGAAAGTCTTCCTTAGGGTCATCTGAGTAGAGAATGCCTCCTTCCTGTCTTCCCCTACTTTCCTCCCACTTCGGGGGAAGA
Organism: Eumetopias jubatus; assembly: GCF_037043125.1. Taxonomy (NCBI): domain Eukaryota; kingdom Metazoa; phylum Chordata; class Mammalia; order Carnivora; family Otariidae; genus Eumetopias; species Eumetopias jubatus. The sequence continues at coordinate 178,977,538 of NW_028274809.1, read as the reverse complement.
AACATGGAGAAAAAAGGCTTCATCAGAAAAGCAACACCAGATAGCTGATGTTGAGTTTTCTTTTTTCATTCCTTTTTCTTTTTTCCCCCTTTTGTTCCTCTTAAAAATTTTTCTTTCCACTGGGAAACAGGAATCTGGGCCACTTGTGCATTATCATTGTCATGAGAAGCCAGAGGTACAAATGATCATCACAATTGTTGGCATGATCCTGGGCACCAGCTAGAGGCTTTTCCATGTTATCTGTGTCCCTACCGCTGAACTGTCACTCAAAGGAGCGTCCAAAGATTAGCTGATGCCCTTTGACCTGATCGTCCCATGTTTCCCAAAGGGTCTTCAGCAACAGGCTTTTGTTTCTCCTAATAAAACATTAAAAACGATATTTCAGTCAATGAGATCTGAGGTCACAGTATGTGTGAAATATTGTCTTCAAAAGCTTGAAATCAGGGGCGCCTGGGTGGCTCAGTCAGTTAAACCTCTGCCTTCGGCTCAGGTCATGATCCCAGGGTCCTGGGACTGAGCCCCACATTGGGCTCCCTGCTCAGCGGGGAATTTGCTTCTCCCTCTCACTCTCCTCTATGTCCTCTCTCTCTCTCTCTCTAATAAATAAATAAAATCTTTTTAAAAAAGCTTGAAATCATTCTGAGCAGGTGAACTGACACTCACATGACTTGAAGTTGTCCCTAAGTTAAGGTGACATATAAATACTTACAAATTACAGATACAGTTGAGTATGTGGCTTAAATAAGTTATCTGAGGTAGATGGTGTCCTAAAAGAGGTAAATTTGGGCAAGATTTTTATGCACATTATATCAAAAAGTGGAAGAGAGTGGTGTACAAAATGACATGGAGCTGAAGCAAAGTAATTATTATTTTTTTAAAGATTTTATTTATTTATTTGACAGAGAGAGATACAGCAAGAGAGGGAACACAAGCAGGGGGAGTGAGAGAGGGAGAAGCAGGCTTCCCGCTGAGCAGCGAGCCTGATGGGGAGCTCGATCCCAGGACCCTGGGATCATGACCTGAGCCGAAGGCAGACGCTTAACGACTGAGCCACCCAGGTGCCCTGAATCAGAGTAATTCTTATGGGGATGATAGGAGCTTGATCAAGAAAGAGCTCAGGATGAAAGTTCATTTTCCCAACAGGCTTGAAGCTGGGAGTTAGTCTCATCTATCTTTGCATCCATGGCAACCAGGAGAGTGCCAAGCATATAGTAGGCGGGCAGTAAATGTCTGAGTTAATGCATAAAAAAATTAATGGTTGCAGGATCAAATATATCAAATAAAAAGTTAGCTAGCATATTTCTAACTTTCTTCAATCTTTGTTTAAATTTTTTTTTCTTCCCCTATTGCTTGCTGGACTTCTTGACTTTCTGACAGAGTTGAGTGGTAAATGGAAATCCCTAGATTATTATTTTATGCACATCTGTAATGTTTTACTTGCCTCATGGTGGCTGTGAGAATCAGACAGGAGAAAGCACTTTGATCCCTTCTTAGTAGAGAGGCCATGTCAATGGCTAAGGAAGATAATACCACCAAAGCATGTTTAAAAGCTTTTTGTTGTTGGATGGACATTAAGGTCTTCAGGGAAAGGGTGAGGGCAACTTTCAGATCATTGATGTGCTACAGGGAACTTCTCTAAAGTTCTGATTCAGCTGGTAAGTTGAATTTTCCCAGGGTTTTATCCCCAGGTCAAAGTAACACTTGCAGTGACCTTTTCTTGCTTGGGTACCATCTTCCATAACACACCTCTCAGTCTAAAGAGGAAACTACAACAATTTCACTCCAGTTGTAAGGTCATATACAGCGCAGAGCAGAAATATGAGAACAATCATTCTTTAGAGTGGAGAAAATATGGAGGCCTTTCCCTCTGTGTGAACTGGGAGGTCTCCATAGTAACTGTGTGTGCTAATTGGTGAACTGTGCATCCGTGGCCAGCGGGGCGGGGCAACTCCCTCCCGGACCTCCAGGCACACGAGCGCCACCTAGTGAGGAAATTCCACTTCAAAACTTCCTGAACAAAAACAACCCCAACTGTATTCATCTAACTTCTCCTTGAGGAATGATTACTTTAAGTTCACATAGATATGTATATCATTTTAACTATTTTAACAAAGAATTTTAACTTAGGAGTCAAGAGACTAGTCAAGTGAACTGAGAGAAAATTCCAAGATTCAATATTTTTATCATCATTTAAGATTTCTTTTCAACCGTGTATATTTTCCAAGTGCTGATACATTATTTTTCAAATATAAAGAACATCTTCAAAACTCTGGAGGAAGACAAAAGGGATATGGATGAAGGGCTGGGAAGAGTGTGTAGGGGGACAGAAACAAGACCTTTCACTCTATACTGTATTATATTGCTTATTTTCAAACCATATGAAAGTGTTGCTAATCAAAAAATCATATTAAAAAAGCGTTTGGCACATATTCATGTTGCAAAGAGCTGTTTCATGTCAGCAAAAACAATATCACCAAGTTACATTAAATTTACCAATTTCAAAAAAATTGTGAATTTCCAAAGAAAAATAATGCCTCGTCTCCACAGAATTAAAGAATTTTCTCCAAGTAAAAGTACCCATCTGCTAAATGCAGACTGGTACATACAGAAACTTCATCTCAAACACACATATACACACGTCTCCTCTGAGATTCCTACATGTTACATAGACAGACATCTCAACTATTGATTTTTTTTTAAGATTTTATTTATTTATTTGAGGTAGAGAGAGAGAGAGAGAGAGAGAACAAGTGGGGGGTTGGGATTTCAAGGGGCAGAGGAAGAGGGAGAAGCAGACTCTCCGATGAGCAGGGAGCCTGACACAGGGCTCGATCTCAAGACCCTGGGATGACGACCCGAACTGAAGGCAGATGCTTAACCAACTGAGCCACCCGGGTGCCCCTCAACTATTGATTTAAAGAAGAAAACAAACACTTAAATCAATGGTACTCAACTTCTTTGAGTTGAGTTGGTACCAAGAACTTTACCTAATTTGATTCTTGGACATACCAACTAAAAAAACTAAATAGATGTTAAAAGTTACAAAACAAAGCTCGTAAGACATGTCCTTCAGGTTGCCATAAATGTGGAAATTATCTTCCAAGGCTTGGAGAGGAAAGACACATGGAATCCTGCACCAAATGCTGCTGATTGTCATGACAGAGACATAGACCCAGAACCGTCAGGCCGGCCTTGTCAACGTTCCCATGACACCAGGCCACCTGTCAGCGTGTTCAGGGGGCGCAGAACACCAGAATGGCTTTCATCACACCTCAAAAACTATGATAATCTGCTTTGAGGTTATTTTAAAAACCAGGCCAAACTGGTTAAAAAATGTGAAAAATATCATGTAGTCTTGGAGATTTTTTTTGCCTCTGTTTGCGGTTGAATTTTTTCTGTCCACAGACCACTTTATGGTTAGGTGAAAGACCCCAGAAACAGAACTGTTTCCCCAAAATTGAAACAAAGCGATACACAAGCAAACCAGACAGCTTTTGCTGAGCAAGTTCATGCAATTTTTCAGGTTCATTTTGAAATTTTGAACAGCCCCTCAGTGAATAAAAACCACACCCCACCATATATTACTGTTTTGCATTTTGGATGAATACTGAGGGGAAAATACATTTCTGCCATACTTAAAGCATAGTAATAAAAAATAAAAGTACAGATTTAGGATTTTGCATATTTTATTTTATTTTATTTTTTAAAAGATTTTATTTATTTATTTGAGAGAGAGAATGAGATAGAGAGAGAGCATGAGAGGGGAGAGGGTCAGAGGGAGAAGCAAACTCCCTGCTGAGCAGGGAGCCCGATGTGGGACTCGATCCCGGGACTCCAGGATCATGACCTGAGCCGAAGGCAGTTGCTTAACCAACTGAGCCACCCAGGCGCCCTAGGATTTTGCATATTTTAGATACATGAACCACATGTGGATTGTGGCCTAAGTACAATCTAATTTTTTTTATATATATTTTATTTTTAAGTAATCTCTACATGCAATGTGGGGCTCAAACTCACAAACTCTAGATCAAAGTCAAATACTCTACCAACTGAGCCAGCCAGGTGCCCCTATAATTTAATCTTAATAGTGTTCATTGGTGTACCTAATACCAAGCATTATCTTTTATTTTATATATTTTATATGGAAATAATAGACAATATTAAATAAATAACTTCAGCAATTATTAGATGACATGTATTTATAATTTTTACTTATAGTTGCATAAAGTATTACATTGAATAGAGGCTGACAGTGGAAAAAAAATTTCAAGCAAGGGTGTTTGAAGATTTTTAGATACATACCTTTCTATCTTTTACTGTAGATGCTTGTGATTTTAGCAAAGAACTATAAAATAGGGTAGAATCAGTGTTGAGGCCATTGTCCTGTAAGAATGGACGAAGGTGAGAGATTTTTATTTATCTGACAGTCGATTTTGGCATTATAAAAAAAGGAAAAATATGTACAATTGCAACTGTTGAATGACATCCAATTTATAACTAGTCACATGGCTACCAAACTAAAAAGCAGTGAAATTGAACCATCCTCCAGTAAATTAAATTCATGCCAATATCCCATCTAAATTGTTGGCCCAACCATTCTCTTCATTTCATCCGAGTTGACCTACCCTAACCTGTCCATTGTGAAATTGTTCTTAGAGCGGTAACTACAATCCAACATTTAGTAATGGATTATTAAGGTGGGGGAAGAAAACTGCACATCAGTCAGAACTGGATCTTGGATTCTCAATTAGAAAATATTCATCTTGCTAGAGCTATAAGCAGAATGAGAAAATCTTTTTTTATATATGATTTTGAAGTTATTTTCTCTAGAAGTGTGAGCCATTTTGGTTGCTTAGTTCTTTACAGCTGGGGAGAACCTAACATTCTCCATGAAATTTTATCATTGTTTTCTTTTCTAAAATTATTGTATGTTACAAGGCATCTTTCACACGGACTAGATGGGTTTCTGTGTCCAACTGAATGAGCTATTTGCAGCATATTCTTCAATTAATAGTAATGCTGATTGCTTCAAGGTGACCATTTTAACAGCTGACTTGGAGCTAATAAATTATTCAAAATTCTTAGAACAAACAGCAGATCTATTAGCAACATTACTTGAATTAAGTTAAGCTTATTAGACACTTGTAAGTTTAATATATAATTCTTTGAACCTATACTGAGTAACATGTAATCCCATGTTACATGATTATATATATCTCTGAACATACATATATGATCCTTTGAACATATACTTTATAATGTAAACATACATCTACTTTATAACATAACATCTACATGATCTGAGGTACTTTAACACTATGCTCAACATATTCTGTGAAAATGCCATTAACTTCCTGAGAAATTTAATTTAAATCACTAATTAGCCTACCATATAAATTAACTAGAAATAAAGCAAGATAAAGAATTCTCAGTAAAATTTTCTCTTCCTTGTTCATTCATTCATTCATTCATTCATCCATTCATGAACCAATATTGAGTATCTAGTAAGTGCCAGGCACCAGGTATTATAACAGCAAACAAAAGAGACCTACATGGTCCCTGCCTTCTTGGGGAAGTCAGACTAGCATCAGATAAACACAAAAATAAAATATAGCTACAAACTGATGTGAAGGAGATGAGGGAGAAGAATGGGGTGATCTGAAAGAGAATAATAGGGTAATTTAGATTGGGTCTTCAGGAGGCATCTTTGAGGAAGTGATATTTAAGTCACCTGAAGAATGAACCTGAGGCAGCCAGGTGATGAGTCAGGCGCGGTAGGATTTCCAGATAAACAACAAGTAATTTTTGAGTGTAGGTTTGCAGTATTTGGGACATACTTCCACTAAGAAAGTATTTGTTGTTTCTCTGAAATTAAAATGTTTTAATGAGATATAATTGGCATAAAACACTATATTAGTTTCAGGTGTGCAACATAATGATTTGATATTTGTATAATTGTGAAATGATCACCACAGAGAGTCTAGCTCATATCCATCACTGGACATAGTTACAAGTTTTTTCCCTTGTGATGAGAATTTTAAGATCTATGCTCTTAGCAACTTTCAAATATGCAATACAATATTATTAACTATAGTCACCATGCCGTACGTTATACCCCAGGACTTATTTATTTTATTTTATAACTGGAAGTTTGTACTTTTGACTACCTTCACCCATTTCATCCATCCACTACCCCCTGCCTCTGGCAACCACCAATCTGTTCTCTGTGTCTATGACTTCTGTTGTTTCTCGAAACTTGACTTTAACTAGCCGTCCTGTATTTTATCTAGCGATCCCAGGTGGGTACCCGACCCTAAAGCCAGTGGGAAGGCTCTGAGGTGGGCCATGGGCCCAGCCACTTTGGATGAGGTGAGGGGGCCAACATGAGGTAACAGGAGGGGGTGTGGCTGAGTTGAGGTCAGAAAACCAGGGGTCATGGAAGATGCTTGCTGTCCGGGGAAACATTGTACTGGCAGGCTGAGGTGCCCTGCAGAGAGATGCGACTCAACTCTTGCCCATTAAAAGCTGCCCACTTCAGCCTCCTGAGGTAGTCTCACATAAACCTCTCTGGGTAGCACCTAAAATTTAGTCTTTTCAGATCTTTGAGTCAAGTAAAGATACCAGCTGCTGGTCTATAATTTTCTATTTGGTGTTAGAAATATTAAGGTACAACCTCCCCTGCCATGTTTCCCTCACCGCCCAAAAGTGTGGACAAGTGTCAAGAAGTTTGTTTACTATATGTTCCAAATTCAGTAACACTTAGCTGGTAGCTTTTTGTTAATATACTATTAAATAATATCGCAAAGTCTTTTGCCCCAACCCTGAAATAATCTAGGAAATAATAGAAAAAAATCAAACTATCTCTGGTCTGCAAAGAACTAAACAGAATAAGGTTTAACTCTAGCTGCTACAGAGTCACATATTCTGATAAGTTGGCTTATCATATATGTGCATGTGTGCCTTTTCTGTAATTCATAAACTCTATATTGATAAAGCTCTTACTATGTGCCACACAAAGTATTTTCTAGCACTTTCAAACAAAAGGTCAAATGGAGCCTTATTAAATTTACTAAATAATTCATTCATTGAGGATCCATCACGTTAAAAACCAAGCACAATAACAAATTCTAGGGGTGGTTATCAAATCATAGTTAGAATAAAGATGAAATAATACTGGAAATTCAAAGAATCCCCAAAGAACAGAGTTTGGATAGTTACAAACTAAGGGTTACAAATGTCATTTAGTTTTAAGATCACCCAGGGGGCCTTTCTCCAAATACATTTAAGGCCTCTGACCTCAAAACTGCCTTTAGCAAGAGAAAAGAAGAAACACACATGAAGGCATCCACAAAAGGAAACCTGCATTTCCTATTCCTTTTGGGAGGTAGATTCGTTTCCTAAGGCTGCTCCAAGGAAGTAGCACAAACCAGGAGCTCTGTCTTACAAGGCCTGGAGGCTGGCAGTCTGAGAGCAAGGTGTCCACGGGGTTGGTTCCTTCTCAGGTGGTGAGAAAGGATCTGTCCCAGGCCCCTCCCAAGCTTCTGGTGGTGTGCTGGCAACTTTGGGCATCCCCGGCTTGCAGAAGCATCACCCCCGATCTTCCGTCTACACACGGCGCTCTCCCTGCGCCTTCCCATCCTCTCCCCTCTGCCTGTGTCTGTCTCTGTCTAAATCTCTCCCTTTATAAGGACACAATCCGATTGGAATAAAGCCCTCCCTAATGATCTCATCTTAGCTTGGTCATCTGCAGAGACCCTATTTCCACATAAGGTCATTTGCACGGGTACTGGGAGTTGGGACTTAAACATCTTTTTGGGAACACAATTCAGCTCAGAATAGGGGTGATTGGACAAATGGTCCAAATACCTCTGGGTTTAAAAAAGGGAAGTCTTGGGGGGCCTAAGTGGCTCAGTTAGTTAAGCGTCTGCCATGGGCTCAGGTCATGATCCCAGGGTCCTGGGATGGAGCCCCGTGTAGGGCTCCCTGCTCAGCGGGGAGTCTGCTTCTCCCTCTCCCCACTCATGCTTTCTCTCTCTCTCAAATAAATAAATACATTTTTTTAAAATTTCTTAAAAAAATAAAAAAGGGAAGCCATGCTGAGCTGATTTTCCTAACCTGAATTTTATTTAATGTAGAGTCTATGTTTGAGTCCAGAAACATCCTAATCCAGTCACAAGAAGGTGTATCACACTGGGTAATGTAACACAAGATGCTAGGAGAGCCGATAGTCATGGGGGAACCAATAACTCACTCTTCCTGACCCACCAACCAAAAATAAATGATCAAAAGCTTCAAAAAGACTGATTTTAAAAATTACTAGTAGAGTCTGATTTTGACAAGTCAAGATTCTTTATAAAGACAGATTGCCGAGCTACGCTGTGAAAAGGGGCACAGGACTAAGTAAGAGACAGAGTTCTGCCTTCCAGGCATGATCTCCCCTGGATAGCTGAGGGCTTTGGGCAGATCACTAACTTTCTTAGTCTCAGTATCCTCATGAGGGGATTGGACAATGCTCCCTAATTCCTTCCCAGACCTACGTATCAGTCACCATGGAACACTCGAGGGTGTGGTGAGATATGCTCATGGCGCATCCCTGAGACAGGGAAAGAAGCAGCTCTTTCAAATGCCCCAGAGTAAGATCCTCAGGCCCTAATCTGGGCTGTCTGCACACTGTGTGATCCATTGATTTTACAGAGACCTGCCAATAAGTGTTAGTTTCACTCTCACACACAGTGGACCGTAGGGTCAGAGAAATATCAAGGCCCACTCACAGGAAATGAAAAACCTAGAGCAACTCATACTAGGCAGCACACCTAGGTGCTTTCCTTCCTTTTAACGGCCTCCTCTTTACTCACAAACACTAGGAAGCCGCAGTGTGAATGATGCTACAAAGGACACGAGAGCTAAGGCCTTTGCCTTTGAGGGATTTGTTGGTCTATGTGGAAGGTTAACCAAAGGCCTATGTGAACTTGAAGAAGCACGAACCCATTGATAAGTATCCACGTAAGTATGGAGGAAGAGCCACTCCAGATAGACTGGTCAGGTCTGCGGACACTGGCCACCTTCACTAGGGTAACTTAGAGATGCCTCATGGCAGGGCTGAGAGACTGAGTTTTCAGTCTCTCAGAACAAGGATCATACAAAGTCGTTTATAACTCATGAGAGTCTTTTTGTGACTGTGAACACAATAATGGCAGTTAGGAACACTTGCTTTAACAGGTTTTCACAAGGATTCCAGTTCACACAGAATAGAAAGGTTCTTGTGAGCCTCAGGAAGGTACCCCAAATCTGGCTTCCTTTTGAATCCTTGAATCCATCCTCAGAAGACACGGAATAGAACAGGACCCATGTGTAGCTGTGAATGAAGACTTGGCAAGACCCTCTCCTTTCCAACATCTCAGCCAGGCTAGTGCTAGGGTTTTTTGTAAACTCATCTAAAAAAACCGTGTCTTTTCACTTTGATAGCCCCACACATCCTTTCCTGAGGGAGGGTAAATCAGGCTTCTTGATGGTAATTACTCCAAAGGGTGGGAGTGAAGGTAGATTTGGTTTGGTAAATTTTTCCACCTTCCCAGAGGGGTTATATAAGAGACCTGATTTTTTGTTGTTGTTGTTGTTAAGATTTTTATTTATTTATTTATTTTAGAGAGAGAGAGAACGAGCAGGGGGAGGAGGAGAGGGAGAGAGAGAATCTCAAGCAGACTCTGCACTAAGCACAGAGCCTGATGCAGGGCCTGATCCCACAACCCTGAGATCATGACCTGAGCTGAATTCAAGAGTTAGACGCTCACCAACTGAGCCACCCAGGTGCCCCCAGAGACCTGCTTTTTTTTTTTTTTTTTTTCCTGGCAATGTGTATTGGCAGAGGGGCTTTGCTGGACCCTCTCACATCAGAAGTAGTAACTGCTCTTTTCCTCTACAGTACCATATTTGATGGGGTTTCTGTTTGGCCAACAGTCGTGAAGCTTCCAGCATCCTGTGAAGGGAACTGATTCTCCGAGACTGGATGTGTAAACTGGCTGCTTGAGTACAAGAAGGGAGCAGAGATTTTTCTCTTGAGAGAAGTTTGCTGGGTCCTGTTGAGTGAGAATGTTGGAATGGGATGTTACTACTCAAACCAGGAAGGCTAAGATTGTCCAGTGATTTGTCCCTCGTCTGACAAGACTTTTCTGGCACGTGGCACCCTGCGGAAATCAGTGTTGAGCGTATGTGTTTTCACAGAGGCACATACCATAATGTTGATAGAAGGGCACATGGGGTGGGTGGAAACTCTGCTGGGGATATCACTGCAGTTCCTTTTCACTGAAAATCTTGATCAAATGCCGAGCAATATTGTGTCGGATGTGACTTTGGATTTGCAGCAGGGCTTCGGGCTTATCGGGCATAAAACAGAGGCACACCAATAGACAGAGGAGCTCTTTACGAATCTCTGCAAATATAAATCCTCAGCCCCTTATTCTGGACAAGTCAGTGATGTGCTTTCTTTTTTAGTTGTCATGAATTACTTTCAGCTACACGTGTGTGCACGTTACTGCCTAAGCTTCCTCATTCAGTGGGCTCAGCACGGCAAGGACAGTCCCCGGTTCTAAATGCACTTAGGGGGTAACTTATGCATAGAGATAGCAGCATACTCAGTGTTGCTTTAGGGAGGAAGAGCTCATGATCATTAATGGTGGTGATAATAATATGGGTGCAAAGAGAAGTCAGGGTGAAAGAGGAAATCGGCCTTTATTGACAGCAGATCTGTCCAGTCCAGGATAAAGGGAGTCCTTTGGACTGGCCGGTCGAATCAGTTGTCCCGCTGGCTGCATCTCACCTCTTTCATGGTCCCATTTATCTCTTCACCTGATATTGTCTGTGCCTTAAAGACTCCTGTCACAATAGAGACTTCAAATAGGTGGGGAGGAGAATTAAGAGCTTATAGACATCTGGTGAAAGGTACCTTGGATTTAGGCTTGGACGTTATAGGATCTCCATTTTAAAACATCAAAATGTTCATTTGGTGTGGTTTGAAATGTGACTTTCAAAGAAAGATGACCCTAATCTCGGGGGAGAGATAGTCTGTCGACATATGTGAATTTCACCAGACAGCCTGTTTTCGCTTCCCTGTGAGGAATTAAAGTAGATATGCTAAAAGGTTGTACCTCTTTCAAAGCTGATTCTTCCTGTAAGAAAGTGTTGAACCGCAGTTGGCGATGGAAGTGGCCGATAAAGCGTCTAAGTCAGTCACCGCCTCCGTGGGTGGCTGCTCTTTTGACATATTTGAATTCGGAGTGAGGGGCTGTTTGTAACAAAGACTCACATACAAAATGTACATGGTCAGAAAGGTTTGTAATATAACGAACGCCCTTATCACCACCAGAATCTTTACAACAGCTTGGATGACTTCTTAATTGTGGCTTAATACAGTTAATTATGGCAACTCTTCCCCATTTTCCAGGATGATGAATTAATATTACAGATCATTAACGTCACTAAATTGGCATAATGATATACTAGATTGAACGTCGCAGTTATGTTAAGACCTGCTTTATAATTTGGCTCTTTTGTTATTTGCCTTAACTAGGAACAGTATGCATGATGCTTGCCTGTGAACAGCAGGCTGCATGTGACCACTTGTGTCATTTTCCTTAATAAATTATTGATATAGAAAATGCCAAATGCAAGACTTCTTCATCTTCAGACTGCATGTGAAGCCAACATTTTCTTCCTAATATCCACTTCATCAGTATAAAAGTTAGAAAGCTCTGGTTCTTGAGCCAGGTTTTATAATTAGACAAGACTGTATTTTACATCTGCAAAATACTCATGCTTAGTGGGGAAAAAATGAGAAACGCGATATGTTCCATTCTGTTGCAATGGTTATACCATTTTAATCTCTTAAGTTCAATATGTATCCTCTAGCAGGCTATACTTCTAGGATTTCATTTTTAGATCCTTAAGGCTGCATATATCTGTCAAACCGACATAATGAATTTAAAGTGCTAATGCCTAGAAGACCAGAAAAACATTGAAATATATCCTTGGTTGATTAAATTACCACCTCCAGCTACTTTACATCCTTATGTCCAAATAGATTTTCTTTTTACTTACCAAGTGCTGGATCTGGAAGATGTGGAAGATGTAATTTTATGGTAAAAACATGCACATGTCTTTAGACAAGAGCATTTTATTTAAGCATCTTTTTAAAGTCTGTACAGTATTTCTGTGATAGGACTTGAAATTTGATTACAGTTCCTTTCAATTATGCTCAACCTGCAGGTTAACTGGTAACTATCAAGTGTATTCTTGGAATGGGATTTACGTTTAACATCTGGAGTACCAGTATTCAAATGTTCCTGATGACAATATTGGAAATCTGTGAACTTGTTTTGCAAAAATAAGAAGACAACGATGAATCCTGATCTTCATGTTGAAAGTTGTTTCTTCAGGAACTGCCTGCATTGACAGACTGACAACTTAAGGTAGTGAAAATGACTCAGAGATATCCCTTACTCCTAAATGGGGTTGTGTAGTTATCCAACTAGTCTGTCAACAAAAGGGAGATAGGGTGGAAAATCTTATTCTTACTTATAAAAGGTGCAGTCAAAATAATCCTAGAAATAAAAACGCTATGGACCTCAGTAGGGAGAAAATATTGGTTTTCCATTCAAGTTTTACTTCTGAAATTTAAGGTAAAATCGAAGCTGAAAGATAGTCATGTCTTTTTATATGCCCATCATCGAAGACTTCTACTACATTGCCTTAAACAACTCTATACGCCCTCCTGTGTACACTTATCACACAGTCCAGTTCATACACACACACACACACACGCATCACACACACACGTGCACAGTCACACTCAATTACACAATCACAGAACTCAAGTATACATATATTTCAGTGATCACCCTCACACAAAGGAAAAGTAGAAGGAAATGCGGCTGTAGTATATAGAGTTCGTTTTCTATTGGAAGATGGCCCATTATGAGCATCCCCTCCAAGATACACTGCCCTGGCCATCCAGCATTGGAAGGACCAATTCTGACCACATGTTCACTGTCCATGCCCATCCAAACCCCACCGAGGGTGTGAGGGAATGGGTCTGCCATTTCAAGGTTAGGTTTCTGGAAACTTGCAGACACAGCACGCAAGGCAGAGACAGTGAGTATCAGTGGTTAGACATCAGGGTGCTGTCACGTCTGGGGATGAAACTAAAGACTGCAGTGAATGTGAGATAAAATAACAAGTCTCAGAGGAAACAGGAGCAGGGACCGAAGGCAAGAGAGCAGATTTGTAGTGCTTTGAAATGAAACGTTCTAATCCCTCCGACAATCCTGTTGACTATGAGCTATAGCACTAGGAGTACAACACAGGAAAAAAAGATACATTGTGGGATAAACAGCTTCTTATAAGGTAAAACTGAATGGCCAAAATAGATGAATAAAGACACACAATGGTGAAAAAAAAAGAAATGAGTCCGAGTCAATATAAGAAAAAGGTAAAAGTGAACAGAGAACAGAAAGGCAGAAAAGAAAAAAAAAATGTAAATGAATGAGACAAAAAAGCCAAAGACGAAAAAGAAAAAGAGAACGAGAGGGGGAAAGAAGTAATATTTTCCTTGATAAAAATGCACAAAAGGGAAGATGAACTTTGTTCTTTTTCTCTTTCTACTCTCCTCTCTTTTTCTGCTTTTCGCCTCGCAGCACGCCAGCCTAAGCTGAGAGCTGTAATGTCATTAAATTGCAAATGCTTTTTCATTTCCGACACACACTGTTTACTTATCTGGCAAAAACATATGTTGGAAGGAATCCGTTAAATTCTGCCCATTGCCTTGGGTAAAAGTGCAATGGAAACGGACCCACCGAGCGTCCTCTTTCTTCTTCTTTAGCACTCCTCTTATCTACAAGACGGCTTCGCAGAAAACTGGCTAGTTCAATGAAAAATGAAGATACAGTGGGAGATTAGGGAAGAACACTGAGCACAAAATTCCTGGAGAGAGGGTCACTCCATTGCAAATGATTTCACTCCTCTAGATCTGCATAAATTACTATTTTTAAGGCATCTCCAAAGTCTGTATATTTTTCTCACTCTGTCAAACATTTAATTTCACGCCCCGTGTTCTGAATATGCTAAAATGCATATCTCTGATGCACCTTTAAGCCAGAAAAACGAATGCAAAATTGAAGATAAAATGATGTGATTTGCACTACAAGCCTATTACTTGAGGTATTTACATATAGTTTACCTCTGCAGTTCTGAGGATGATTTATTTAAAAAAATCTGGATTAAGCTCATATAAATATGTATAAATCTTTGTTTAGAAAATAGATTTTGCAGCTGTTGTGTCAAAAAAACTTCTTTAAGATTCTGTGAAGAATTTTCCTTTTAGCATGCTTTAAGAGGGAAAAAATGGGGGACAGAATTTGACATTCTGCTTAGGGGGGAGCCTATTCCACCATCCAGCAGTTATAAAGACTCCTTTATTGCCCTTCTTTGCCCAAAGCAGCTTGGCCCCTCCTCGCTCTTTTATTATACTTATTTAATTTTCTTTTTTTTTTCTTTTTGCTGGGGCACAAATAATAGTGCCCTGGATTACTAAGCTCAAATTAAATATCGCTGTTTAATGACTGAAACAATCGTGCGCCTTTTGGACTTGCCCCCAGCCTCCTCCCTGGCCTTTCCCAAACATGCTGTCTTCCAATCAATACACCCTCCAAGAGTCTCCTCACTGACACCAAGCCCTGGACCTACCCAGAGCGACTTCTAGTTACTGATTTGGAAATGATTATTAACACACTGCAAGTAAGAGATCTTACCCACTGGAGAAGCAACTCTAAAAATACTGGCGTGTCCTTCAAACAATCCCCACATGTGTGCATTAGCGGCCACCCACCCACCCTTTTTCTCTCTCTCAAATCTAGAGTCTTGCCCCTTTGTCTGAAAAATGCTTCATTTAGTCTGGCCCCCCGAATGCCCCTCTGATCCCTGTCCCTCTGTAATCATTGTGGGGGAATTACTCTTTGCTATTTTCTTGTTAGGCTTTGGGTTTAGGAGAGTTCAGATAACAAAGTTGACTAGTTCAGAGCTGAGCACACACTGGGCCCCACAAATATACCGCCGGCCAGCTATGTGATGAGGGCGGGGCCCAGTTTTTGGGCCGCACCTGCCAAGATGCTGTGGGAACAGTTGCTTCTGGAAGCAGGTAGTGGGGACAGCGATTTCTTCAAAGCCAGCATTAATCCTTTCGCAATTAAAACAAGAAAGGGATGTTTACTGGCGTTTGATCACTTTCGGTGGAGAGGCGAGTTTGCTCGCAAAGATTGGATTCCAGTTCTGGTGGGTTGCGCCTGCTTCAAGTTGACTAATGACGATTTGAAAGAATGAGACTGCATTCATTTTCAAAAGTTAAGAGTCATTCTTTTTGCACAAAATGGCTTAACAATCCCCCCTAGTGGTCTGTTTCCTGTTACTGAGATTGAAGAACACACTCCTTTCCAAAAACGGCCTGCTTGGTTTGTTTATAGGTTCATAGCAAAGGAACTGCAAAAAAACAAAACCAAAACTAAAACCAAAGTCAGACTAGAGCTAGGATGAGCTTCCACTGATTGCCTGTCGCCGACGATGCCCAGGTGCTGCCTGGTTTCCCCGCACAGAGATGGGACTGCATCCTCCCACAAAGCCAGCCTCCTCTCTCGAGGGTGTTCTCTGAGCTGACAACCTCACCTTTCTGGGGCTCACGCCCTCAACACTGAACTCATTTGATGGCTGGGGGTATGATGCACTCAGGACTTCTAATATTTCCAATGCTGGGTTTGGGTTCCTGAAGGCAAAAGGAGTGAGTCACAGAAATGGTCTGTGCCCTTCTTATAGGAAGGTTTGGCCCAAACTGGATTATTTTAACCCTTCAGGAGAATTACATTTACATGATTAAAAACCTTATATGTTTTTCAAGTGTCCACGAAGAAAATGCCTGGTCATCGTCCCCATCCCATATTCAAGCCTTTTCTCTACTCTGCGCACTAAGGGTGGAAAATCCTGTCTCCTTCAGTGTTTGCACCTGCCATGAACTGCCAACCTTCTCCTCAACTTCCTTCTAGGCCCCTGCCAGCGCAGGAGGCTGGCTGACACTGAGTTGGGGCCACCTAAGTATTTCAGGCTTTGAACACTGAGACGGGGGTATCCCATTCACCTGAAAGCTAGCTCCATTTCCCTTGGCCATGTTCCCAGGCATGCTCCTTTTCCAGACTATGGAGAAATGGAATCCAGCACATGCACTTATAATGGAAGAGGTTATGTAGTGTTGCCCCTTGATAGCTCCGATGGGGACAGTATAAAGATTTCTTTTTTTTTTTTTAAAGATTTTATTTATTTTTTTAATAGAGAGGGAGAGAGAAAATGAGCAGGGTGAGGGGCAAAGAGGAAGCAGACTCCCCACTGAGCAGGGAGCCTGAGGTGGGCCTCCATCCCAGGACCCTGGATCATGACCTGAGCCGAAGGCAAATGCTTAAGCAACTGAGCCACCCAGACACCCCTCAAGATTTCTTATGTTACTGGGTATTTTGTTCAGGCTGCTATAACAAAATACCACTGACTTGGGCGCTTCATCAACAGCAGAAATCTATTGCTCACAGTTCTGGAGGCTCTGAGTCCAAGATCAGGGTGCTAGCATGGTCAGGTTTTGGTGAAGGTCCTCTTCTGACTGCCGACTTCTCACTGTATCCCCACATGGTGGGAGGGGAAGGGGTCTCTGTGGTTTCTCCTTTATAAGAACATCAATTTCATTCATGAGGGCTCTGCCCCACAACCCAATCCAAAGGCCCTGCCTCCTAATACCATCCCACTGGAGGTTCGGATTTCAACATATTTATTTTGGGGAGACACAACATTCAGAGCATAGCACTGGAATACGGGAGAAGAAAAATATTAGATATTTACTAAATATGCATTTACATAAAATAGTGCAAAACAATCCTAAAACCTTAAGCCCTGACCCACAAGAAGCTTACAATATCAGGAAAAATTAACATATAAAAATGAATCCATTGCCAACTTCCATGCACTTCAGACTTGAAGGTTTGCAGATTTGTAGGATATTTCTCCCAAATATCTAGACTATTTCCCTCAGTAACGCCTGGACTTGGCTTCATTTCCTTCCTTTCAGTTTCTAAACTCTATCCAGGTGCACAAAATCAGCAATTCTTGCTAGAAGTATCCCTAGGAGTCCCTGTGCCTCCTTTCATTTTATTTGTTAATTCCTTTTAGCCTTGGTAGCAAGGAATATTTACCTAACCATGCAACCATCCTGCTTGGAAATGGGCTCTGGTTCCCAACTACGTCATCATGAAACTTCTTCTCCTTCGCTTTGAGGCCCTCTCAAAGGACTGGTTTTTCAATCAGCTACCTAGTAACATAATTGCCTCCTCCCTATATACTCCAGCCCATAGTTATTTCAACCTGTTTGCTCTTCCTTGAAGCACAGTTTAGGTTTTTACACCTACACATACCTCTGCTGCAGGGACAAATTCACCAAGAAGCTAGTGAGGCTCAGGCCTTAGGGCGCATCTTTGTATCCACCATGTCTAAGGCCTCATGCCAAACTTTGCAATCGTTTTCTTAAGGAGGGTCCCCCAGAGTGTAGAGGGTAGAATTGGTATGTGCTCCAGCCCCTTTATTGTTTCACTCAATGTGGACATCTACTCAGTCTAGAACCTTCTTAGGATTTGCACATACACCTGCTCATTCTCTCCCTCTGTCTGAACTATATATTGCGCTGTGCTCAATACCAAGATCATGCAAATCAAAATCAAAATAAGCACACATTCATGGAGCATGTGTCTTTAAACCCAGCATGGGTAGGTCATAAATACTTCTTGAATTAATCATATGTAAATCAGGCCCAGGGGTAGAGGGTGGATATTGTTACCCACTGACTTATATCACTAAAGAAGCCAGAGGAATTTAACTGGCTTCTGGCATGGGCTGGATCTAGAAATCAATCTCTTCCTCTGTTGGTTCTACTTCTATTTTGGATTCACTCTCAGGTGGGTCTAATCCATGCACTCATATGACCTTTAGCACCTCTAAAACATCCTATTAGCTCAGAGGCCCCAGAGTCAGAGGAAAAAAAAGCTCCTTTTCCCCAAACTTCCCAACCCAAATTGCAAAATCCAGTCTCATGAGGCCAGCTTGAGGCACAACTTGTCCCTTCTGCCTTGTGCCTGGGTTAATGGACCAGAGTGGGGCTGCGTGCACTCTGGGGAGTGGGCAGGTGGAAAGGAGGCTATCCCCCATTAAAACCATGTGGATCAGGAAAACAGTAGGAGGTGGTTTCCTGGCAGAAAATTGAGGAAGTCACTTCCATTTCTTTATAGAAAATTTGAAGAGTGATTACAAAGCAAGGGAAATCTTTATAAACTGCTAGATGGAGAATAATTTGGTAGAACCACTGTAAAAGATAGCTTGGGGTCATCTCGTGCATTGTCTGTGAGCTAGAAGTCCCACTGCTCGAATCTGTGCCCGAGAATGGCTTTCACACATGCGCAGTGACCTCCGCGGCAACATTACACAGAGTACCTGTTACTTATTTGGAGGTGGAAAACGGTGATAGTCTATCAAGGAGGTCAGTGGGAAGGTAGCAGGATTAAATGCCCAAAGGACACCTTCCTAAATGACCCTTCTCCCTTCAGAAATGTATAAGAATTTGAATACAATATAACTTGTCCAAAGTTACATCATTAAGTGATAGAGCTGGAGTGATCCTTGAACGTAAGAGGCCAATGTCCACACATGGTCTTTCCACTAAGATTAAAATTGTTGTGATTTTAAAATATGTGAACTATACACATGCCTTGCTCTTTACATACTCATCCTGTATCATGTTTGTATATATATGTATACATGTATACACATGTGTGTATAGCCATAAATTCATATATACACATATGCGTATGCACACACACATATATGCACATCTATCCAAATATAAATAAGATAAAAGAGAATGGGTAGAGAGTTAGGCATGTATATGATTCACAGATATGTCTAATACATATGGCTGACACAGCTTCTTTGGGTAATGAGTCTTACATATTTACTACATGTTTTAACAACTTGTCTTTGAAGTATATGCCTAATAGAGATCATAAATCCAAGGACCAAGTTTCCCTCCAGTCTTGAACCTTGTTTAATTCTCAGATTGTACTCAAGAAATACTACATTGTGACCATATTATAGGAAACAAAGTAAACAATTCAAAATCAGAAGTCACAACCAGGGAAAAATTAAACTGGTCATTTATGGAAAACAGAGCCAATAGTTATTCTATATCTAATCTCTTCTAACCAAGATAAGACTAGAAGAAAAAGAACAAGTTGATTACACACTACAGGAAGTATACTGATTACTGTAATCCTTCTTTATACAGACATGTAATAGAACAAAATCTGGCCCTTATAGTATATGTTCCTGAGACAGGGTTGGGCAACTTAATATTAGCATTTCAACTGTAATTTTAAATTTCTTACAATTCAAATATCTACTAGATGTACTTTTAGGCAAGCCTATTAGTATTTAAAATAAATTAGACCTCACATCTGGTAAGTATAAGGACTCATTTGTTGCAATCCAGCTAAAGCGAATGGTACTAAATTTTGTGTTTGTTGGTAGATGTAAGGAGGGTGAACTAAACTTAGACTTTCAACACACCATTCCATCAATGTGGAATCCAATGGTTGAATTCAAAATAAAATGAAATGAGACATATCTGAAAAGTAACCGCTCTACTTATGTGCTAATCACACCTCAAAGCATAACATTGCTTGTTTTTTTTTTTTTTAAAGAGAAGCAATAAAATCCCATTATGGATTAATCTTGTGCCAAATTTTGTTTTTTAACCAAATCAATTTTCAGCTAAAGAAAATACAAAATGCAAATGAGGGGCCTGATCCTCCAGATCTTGTGAACATGTAAGGGCTGATACACTTCAAAGATTTGTTTAAAAACTCATAAATTAAAATCCTCATACAACACAGCAAAACATACTTATTTGCAAACCTTTTAATTTCATATTCCATGTAAAGTTTCAACCTTATAAAAGTCTTTGGGGGAGAAGATTTTAAAATTCCTAAAATTAGATGTTTATAAATAAATACTGGTCTAACTTAATTTCTTACCTATGTACCATATTCTTAGGCTGCAAGTGAGAATTTGGATTTTCATGCTGTAAACAAAACCAAACAACAACAAGAAAATCATGTTGAAAAGAGTCAGGGCTCTTGACTATGCAGCCCCACCCTCTCTAGTATACACACCACTCGAACACAAAAGGTGGGTGAGTTCATGGAAGGGTTGTTTGTGCGGCATTCCCCTGTGTGCTTTCTCCATCTGGGATGAAATATTCATTAGCAGACCTAAACAAACTCTTCAGAACATTTTTATCTCAAAGTGAGAAAATGCTATTCGAACAGGCTACTAATGAAGCTATCCACCATCTTGTTTGATGTTCTTGTAGTTAAAGAGTGCCCTGAAAGGCTTCAGGCAGTCCCTACTCTCAGTTGGCAACTGTTTCAACTGCTGTGGGGCAACTGTGTAGCTGTAACACAGACTTCTGTAAAATGCCAACCCACACGCTGTAAATGTAAAATACCACAATATTCATGGACATCAACTATATAATAGTAGGTATCACATAAACTACATTTCACTACATGAGATCACACTCATCATAACATATCATTATGAGGATGCTTCTTCTGAGAATTCAAAGCATAAGAAAGAATGTGATTTGGTTTCTGTCCTAAAGCCAGAGAACACAGAAAATATTGGGAAATAAATGCACCCTGTTGATGAAATATGTAAAATAAGTCATTTGTGCATATATATTTCATAGGATATCTCGAACTGCTTAGAAGCAAATATGGGAAATAACTTTATGTGATTTCAAGATGTGTGTGAGTGTGTGTGTGTGTGCACAGAACTAAGTAAAATTAAAGTGTATAAAATGAAAATTTTGTACTATTACTGTAATGATTCTGTCAAAGAAATTGTAAGATGTTTTTATCATATGTGCTATTACTACTTTTGTTCAATTAGATTAGTACAGTCATTCAGAAGATGATTTCACAGTGTTTGTGCTGAAGTGGATTGTGTGCCAAAGCCCATAGGTACCATGTAGAAAGTCACTGAATATAGTATTCTATACCCAGATGACACACAGGCATTTCAAATTTGATATATCAAAAGCTAAACTCAATATTTAATCTCAATAAAATTGTCCCTCTTCATGTGTTTTCTGTTTCAATTCATGACAAACTCTCTGTCGTAGGCAAAATTCTAAGATGTCCCCCGATTGGCAATACCCATCAGTGTTTGGATAGGGCCTGTGAATATGACAGGATCATATTCATGGGATCACTTCCATGATTATGGTACACTGTGTGGCAAAGGCAAAGGGATCTTGCAGATGTAAAGTCCCTAATTGTTTGACTCTGAGTTATCCAAAAGGAAATGAACCTGGGGCAGGCCTGATATAATCAGGTGAGACCTTTAAAAGAGGGTCTAGTAGTAAGGGAGATTCTCCTGCTGGCTCTGAAGAAGTAAGCTACCATGTGGGGAAAGGACCTGTCAGAGGGCCACATAGCAAGGAATTGTGGATGGACTCTAGGAGGTAAGAGCAGTCCCTGGCTGACAGGTAGCAAGAGAACAGGACCTCAGTCTTACAAGGGCAAAGGATTGAAATCTGCCAACAATCCATGAGCTTGGAAGAAGACCTTGGTCTCCAGAAGGGAACACAGCCAGCTGCCACCTTGACTATAGCCTTGTAAGACCTGGGCAGAGGACCAGTTAAGCCATGCCTGGGCTCTCCATGGAACCTGACATAATAAATGTGTGTGGTTTAAAGCTGCTAAGTTTGTGGTAATTTGTTAAACAGCAATAGAAAACTAATATATTATCTCCCCAGTTTCCCAAGGCAAGGCAGAAATCTTGGGCGTCATCCTCAGCCATTCTTTGATCATGATTATTCACAATCAATCTTACTTCCAAAATATATTTTTATTCCTCTTCCCATTATTTTCTGTCAGGTCTGTAGTATTTCTCACCTAGATTGCTGTACTAGGTTCTCAAACCTCAATAACCAATACTTCAGAATCTGAGGCCAGCATTCTCTTACCACAAAACTGATCAAGTTACTCTCCTCCTAAAGTACATTAGGATAACCCTTGTGTTCTTAGTCTGATATTCAAAATTCTTTCTGATCTATTACCCACCTTGCTGGCTAGCCTCATCTTCTGGCACTCTCCAACTTAGACTTTGTGCTTGCTGGCCTTACCAAACGACTGTATTTCTCCCTGCATGCTCATTCAAACCTCTGTGCTTTGCACAGACCATTCACTTTGCTTGAAACACCCTTCCTTTTGTGGGCCACCTGGAAAACTTCCTCCTCCAGTCTTCAAGATTCAAATATCTTCACCTTATCCTTCAGTTCCTCACCTTAGCCCTCCATGGCCACCATCCGCAGACCTGTAGTTTGCTTTCCCCTACAGTTTTTCCGTCAGACTTTGGCCATAACTCCTTTACTATTACCTCAACATAACATCATTATTGGATTCCATGCCTATCCTTCTTCTGTTCTTTTTTATTTTTTTAAGTAATCTCTACACCCAGTGTGGGTTTTGAACTCATGACCCCAAGATCAAGAGTCGCATGCCCTTCCATGCCTATCCTTTAGCCATAAAAGCTTCCTGAAGACAGAGCCTCTATCTCCTTTCACATTCCTTCATCTCCCCACCCCTAACACACTGCTTGGCACACCGCAGGCAGTAAGTACAAATTCACAAATGCAAAAAAGACATAGTAGAATCCACTATCATAGTCAAATATTATTTATGAAACTTCCACCTAGATTTGGCATTGTGCAACACACCATGAAACATTTAAAAGGCACAGTAAGTTAAGATCATTAACTAATATTGCTGATGTAAGACAAATCACAGAAACACAAGTAGGAAGAAAACTAAGACAAACCAAAGACTAAAAAGCAGACATATTATTAAATTTGTGCTATGCACCAGAAAGGAAGAAAATTAATTTGGGCATTAAAATACGCAGACCTGGATAAGAAGTATAGAACTTCACCCACAAATGGGAAAGACCATTATCACAGAAACTCATCCATTCCCTCTTCTATGCTGTGATGTAAAAGTCCCTGAGTGCCTACCATGTCCCAGACAGGGAGACAGGATGCCAATAGAACATGTCCAACCCAGTCTAGCAGAACTTTTAGTGAAGATGTGTTTTTGTTATTCTACCTTCTTTGAAAAGGACTGCTTGCCTTTACAAATCTTTAAGGAATAATTCAACATTTTATAACAATGAAGAACTGAGGAAAATCCAGTTGTTTAAACCAGATGTCTAGGAATTGGTTAAATAAGAGGTGGTGTGTTCACACAATGGAATAATGTCCAGGCATTTTAACTGATGCTAAAGAGTTGTCTGGGTGGCTCAGTTAGTTCAAAGTCTGCCTTTGACTCAGGTCATGATCCCTGGGTCCTGGGATCGAGCCTTGTGTCGGGCTCCCTGCTCAGCAGAGAGTCTGCTTCTCCCTCTCCCCCTGCTCTTTCCCTCTGCTTGTACTCTCTCACGCTCTCTTTCTCTCAAATAAATAAATCTTTAACTGATGCTAAAAATTAGTATATCCGGAACATGATGAAATAATATTATAGTAGTATCCCATTTCATATGTGTGTAGCATGATATTTAGATTATATTTGACCGGAGGGGAAAATCTTTGAGAATATATACAAGGGGCACCTGGATGGCTCATTCGATCAAGTGTGGGACTCTTGATTTCAGCTCAGGTCATGATCTCAGGGTTGTGAGATCAAGCCCTGAGTGCGGCTCTGTGTTGAGCATGGAGCCTGCTTAAGATTCTCCCTCCTTCTCCCTCTGCCCCTTCCCAGTCTCACTCTCTCTCTCTCTGAAATAAAAATATATACAAATATATTAACAGCGGTATCTGGTTGTTGGACATAGAGCTTTATGTGTTTTTGTTTGGAATATACTTTTTTTATTATATTTAAAACATTTCTTCCCTTAAACTCCTCTAATTTTCCTACATATTTAGTTTTGAAGCAGAATATATTAAAAAAAAGGAATTTCTGATTAAAGAAAATAACATGAATGGGGCATCTGGGTGGCTCAGTCCAACCGATTAAGCAAGCATCTACTCTTGATTTCAGCTCAAGTCGTGATCTCAAGGTCATGAGGTTGAGCCCCACGTTGGGCTCCACACTGAGCATGGAGCCTGCTTGAGATTCTCCCTCTTTCTCCCTCTGCCCCTCCTTGCTCATGAATTCTCTCTCTCGGAAATAAATAAAATAACATGAATGCTTTTCTCCATACATGCTCATGGCCAGTAGGAGATCAGTGTTCTTGCAGACAAACTTTAGATAAGTGGTCCTCATTCAACAAATATTTACTGAGTACTTATTACATGTTAAGCCTACTACTAAATTTTGGCAATATACTGGTGATAAAATTCCTGCCCTCAAGAATTTCACAGTGTAGAGTGGAGGAAGACACTTGGAAGATGCAATGTAGTGTAGGAAGGCAAGACCCCATATATAGGAGCATGAAGCCTGGGAGGAGAGCCGGGCAGGCTTCTCAGAGGAACTAACACTTAAATTGAGCCCCAAAGATCAAAAGTCAGGAGATTTCTTAATACAAAAAATAACACCTTCCTTCCTTCCATAGTTCATGAAAACCAAAATGAATGAGGATGTGTACTGACTTAACTGAGGCCATTAACCTAAACTCTTAGATGCCTGAGTTCAAGGCTGGGCCTGGCCTCTCAGGGTGCTGGTATTCCTTCTGTGTTTGCAGATGGCCCCACCAACAGAGAACTTTGAGGCTCCCGTGTCATACTTTTGGCAGGGAGTGTGCATGTTCAATCACTAAATTCTTACTAAAAGTTTAACCTAAGTTTCTCTTACTATTGTTTTGAATTACTGCATATCATTGTGTCATCTGTGAAACACAGAAGAGCTATTTGCTCCATACAGTCTCTCTTTTACTTACAAGGTTTGCTTGCTTGTTTGTTTGTTTTTAAGGAGCCCCCTCGGGCCTTTGCTTGAACCCTTGTAATTTTCACTCCTTTCACCTTCCTCACAGCACTTACTTCACCTTGTTTTAATTAATAAATTTCTTCCACCCTCTTCAATATATCCGCATCCTCTAAAAATGCTAAAATCCAATGGAACCTACCTGACACCTAGATTCTGCAAAACAAAATATTGCATTTCCAGCTCTCCCATATGATGCCTCTATTAAACATATCCGGGTCTTGTAGAGGAAAATCCACTGCATTGCTTGGTCATATTCCATGGCACTCCAATATGATTGTGCTTCTATACCTTCTGTCTACTGACTTGTGCTCCCCTTCTTATGTGAAGCAACTTTGTTTGCTACCTTCATAGCTATGAATATAATGCCGGATTTTTAAAAATATTCTTTAGGTCAAATTTACATGGAGTAAAATGTGTAGATCTTAAGCATACAACTTGGTGAATTTTGATAAATGTGCACATCTGCATAACAACATCAAAATCAAGAAAGGAGTATTTCTAGTAGCCCAGAAAGTTCTTTTGTGTCCCCTTCTAATCAATTCTCACTGTTCATATTTTTATAGCCATGGATTAGTTTTGCCCATTCTAAAGCTTTGTATGAATGTGAGGACACGTCATGTATGCCTTCTTTTGTTTACTATAATATTTTTGTGATTCATCGATGTGGTTACGTATATCAATACTTTGTTCCTTTCCATTGCTGAGTAATAGTCCATAATGTGAATATACCATAATTTATATATTCATTCCCCTATTTATGGTTTTTGTCAGCTTTTGGCTATTATGAATAAAACTGCTATGAACATTCTTATTCAAGTAAAATGTCTTATGGACATATAGGCTTTTTCTCTAAGACAAAGACCTATGAGTGGAATCATAGATCAGTGTATGTTTAATTATACAAGAAACGTACAATAAATTTTCAAAAATGGCTGTGTCAGTTTGCATTCCCAACAGCAATGTATGTGAGTCTGAGCTTCACATTCTCACCACTTAGAAACTGTCAGTCTTATTAATTTCAGCTATTCTAGCGGATGTGAAGTAGTGTTTGGCTGTGATTTGTATTTCCCTGATAGCTAATGTGGTTGAGCATCTTTCTATGTGGTTATACATCATGCATATAGCTTTCTTTGTGAAGTGTCAGTTGAAGATTTTTGCCTGCTTTTATAAATTAGGTTGTATTTTTTCTTATTTATTTGTACGGCTCCTTTATTTATTCTGGATAAAGTCCTGTGATGGATAGGTGTATTGTGAATAGTTTCAGTCTGTGGCTTGCCATTCATTTTCTTCATGGTATCTTTTGAAAAGCAAAAGTTTTGATTCTGATGATGCCTACTTCATCAACTTTCTCTGATACTTAGGGCTTTTTGGGTCTTAGGAAATTTTTTGCCTACCCAAAGGTCACAAAGTTTTCTTCTAGAAGTTCTGTAGTTTTAGCTTTTATATTTTAGGCATATTATTCCTCTCAAATTAGTTGTTTGGGTGTGGTATGAGATAGGAGTGAAGGTTCATTAGTTCATTGGGTTTTTTTGTACATCTGTGCAGTTGTTTTAGTAGAATTTGTTGCAAAGATATTTCTTTGCTCATTTAACTGCCTTGGCATTTTGTTGTAAATCAATTGACTATGTAAGTGTGGGTCAGTTTCTGGACTCTATCTTCTGTTCCATTGATCTATGTTTACAGCAAGCCATATCATCTTGATTACTGTAGCTTTATAGTAAGTCTTTTAAAAACTTTTTTAAAAGATTTTATTTATTTAACATTGAGAGAGAGAGAGAGCACAAGCAGGAGGAGTGGCAGGCAGAGGGAGAGGCAGGCTCCCCGCTGAGCAGGGAGCCTGATGCTGGGCTCCATCCCAGGACCCTGGGATCATGACCTGAGCTGAAGGCAGCCACTTAACTGACAGAGCCACCCAGATGCTTTATAGTAAGTCTTAAAATCATCTGAGTCCAGTTTTGTTCTTATTTTTCAAGATTATTTTTTCTACATCTTTAAAATTATATACTGTTTAAGGGGCACCAGGGTGGCTCAGTCAGTTAAGCGGCTGCCTTTGGCTCAGGTCATGATCCCAGGGTCCTGGAATCAAGCCCCGCATCGGGCTCCTTGCTCTGCAAGGAGCCTGCTTCTCCCTCTCCCTCTGCCTGCTGATCCCCCCTACTTGTGCTCTCTCTCTCTGTGTCAAATAAATAAATAAAATCTTTAAAAATAAATAAATAATAAATAAATAAATTATATACTGTTTAATACAATAAATATAATCTTTGAAAACAGTCAATTTTAATAAATGAACAGTTCCAAGATGCTTCTTCTAGCCAGAATAATGTCCTGAGGGTCTTGCCAAGTCTGTTTAAATAGATTAGCAGCCTTATATGCCACATTGATATTTGTACATAAAACCATTCAGGGATGGGTGTGAACAGAACAAACATTGACTCACAGTTTAGAATTTCACTTAAAAATATTTTAAAAAGCAACTGTGACGAGAGAGCCACATGGCAATGCTGATGTGCTATTGCTGAAGGGAGTATTTTACAGCCCTGGCAAGTGACACACCTCTTTTTGAGGCTATGATCAACCTCTTTATGGAACACAAGGTTACATATTTGCCAAGAGATTCAAAGAATGCTGAAAAGCTACACTTGTTAATAATGGGATGAAGAAATATACAACTTAAAAACACGCAACAAAATGTAAGAAAAGAATCTAATTTTCTTTAACATACCTCAAGGAAAGGATAATATTTCATGAAAAATGACCCAGTTGATGAGAAAGAGGCAATGCTACCAATAAAAATCAGACATACAGTCACCTGGGAAAATGGAATGCAAACAGAAGCAGTGACAGATTCCTCCCATCAAGTGTTTCCCCTTCTACTTCTCCCCAAAGGGACTGTGGATGTTCTGGCAAGTCCATCAAAGTATCTTGTGCAAACACGAGAGGCCCAGGATGCTCATCTTCCATGCAGTAAAAAATAGCTCACTCAAAGTTTGTTTTAATTACAAGAAGGGAGCAGAGTGTTGTAGCAGCTCATAAGCTTTTGAGCCTGACACAGTCTCCTTTCTGTCTTACCTGTGTAACATTGGGAAAATTACTGAATCTATTTGAACTCATTTCCTCTCAAGATTGTTGAGAGGATTATATTAAATAATGTGCATTTGGTCACTGCCTTGGACTCCAAGTGATGAATAAGTCGTCAATGCTAGCTTTTTTTTCCAGATTTTTCCCAAAGTAGATGAAGCAAACACTTAAAAACACATATGCGAAAATAACCACATAGTTTATAAATTCAGCGCTCTCAAAATTACTTAATGACCGCAATCTTCATCATGTCCCTGAATGCCAGGAGTATGAAATAGCAGAAAGGGCATACTAGAATGGGACCCAGGGGCCTGACCTCTATCTGGGCTCTGCCTTCATGTGACCACGTGATCTTCAGCAAATTATTTACCCCTGGAGGCTCTCTAGGTTCCTTTTCCATCAAATAAGTGGATTGTCTTAAGAGAATCTCTAAGACTCCTTTTCAAATCTATGATTTTAAGATTTGGCTAAGTAATAGAATTGCTACTGTGCTCAGCTCTAACAGGTCAAATATTTAGGATAAAATATATCACATATCCTCACTCTAGCACTTGGGGAAGGCGCCAAAGCTATGGCAAAGTAGGCACCAGAGTTGTTTAACCAATCTCAATGCTTTGGCAGAAGAACTCTTGCTAGCTGTAAGACGTTACACTTAATATGGCAAAACAAATGTCTCCAAACAGGTCATTCGAATGTTACTCAGATTGGTAGGAAAACATGGCCTCTGATAAGTCTCAGGTTCATCCCCCAACATAATACCTTTATCATCACTTGAACTAAAGAATTCTCCTAACAAATTATCATATGAAACCTTTCTTCACTAATCTCAGTTATAACATCTACAATTTCACTCTAGTGTGTAGAACAATCTGGATATTAAAGTTCAAATCCTGTTTGTACTGGACAAGAAATTTTCCTCATCTTTCTGTATTCTCACTTGAAAGAATAACGCCTATGTTTCATTGATTCTAAGATGCATCTATTTTTCAAATTTTAAGATCTTGAAATTGGATGCATCTACAGTCAATGTGTTGGAAAACATTGTATCATAATTTGATTAGCAACACTTATTCTTTCTTAGTAAAATTAATGGTGAGTCTTAAAAGCAATGGAATCTTAGATTGAGTTAAATACAGTAAAATCCTGCCAACCTAATACAGGGGTTTTTGTAAGACTCTGATGAAATAAATGATCTTCAAAAAGTTTTTTCAATTGTAAACAGGAGAATGGACTGACCATTATCTAAAGTTCCTAGTCCCTAGTGCCTTTAGAAATCCTATATGAATGTAAGATCTTATTATTAAATTGATTTCCCTACACAAAGTGAGCAAATGCGCTAACACAAGCTAAGATAAAACCATACCTACTGTTATGATTCTCTCATTGACCAAAGTAATCAAAAACTGAAATATATAGATTCTTTTTATCAATCATCCCCAAACTATATTTCATTCTCAGAGATAAGTGAAATAAAAAATTTAATA
This sequence comes from Eumetopias jubatus, assembly GCF_037043125.1. Lineage (NCBI taxonomy): Eukaryota > Metazoa > Chordata > Mammalia > Carnivora > Otariidae > Eumetopias > Eumetopias jubatus. Next base: position 178,947,870 of record NW_028274809.1, on the reverse strand, counting down.
AACTTAAAATCAGTTATAATTAAATCAAGAAGTGTATATAAAATGGATAAATGTCTTTTTTTTTAAAGATTTTATTTATTTATTTGAGAGAGAGAGAGAATGAGAGATAGAAAGCATGAGAAGGAAGAGGGTCAGAGGGAGAAGCAGACTCCCTGCTGAGCAGGAAGCCCGATGCAGGACTCGATCCCGGGACTCCAGGATCATGACCTGAGCCGAAGGCAGTCGCTCAACCAACTGAGCCACCCAGGTGCCCTGGATAAACGTCTTTTAAGCAAACCTTATGTATACCAGTGCATATGTCCTCAGCTAACAACCCACCCTTTGCAAACTATAGCCTTATGATTTTGTCACAATTAAAACATTTCTCGTACTCATCTATGTACTGTTTAAAAAATAATGACTAGAAATTAATCTTTTAAAAAATTAAAGTTCTTTTGCAACCTTTTTTTTCTTATTATAAAGAGTAACACATGCTGCTTATAGAGAATTTGGAAAATGCAGAAAAAGATAAATAAGAAAATTTAAATCTCATTACCTTGAGATAATTGCCATTAAAATTTGAATGTATTTTTTAGTCTTTTACATAGTACTATATACATTAGTATAAAATTAGAATCAGAGAGTACTGGCATATGTGCATACGTATAAAGTCTATATCAATATTTTTTCACTTATGCTCATTTTATCAAGACCATTTTCATATCCGTAAGTATTCTTTAAAACATCCTGAAGAGGTGGATTGGAACAATTTGGAAAAACAAAACACTGGATCCATACCTGAGTCTACATATAGATTCTTGACTCTGGTTGAATGTCACAAATCACTTGCAGGAATTCTAAAAAATGCTATGGCCAGACCCTATTCTCAGAGATTCTAAATGAGTTTTTCTGGAATGGGATCTAGGCATGAGTTATTGGGTTTTGTTTTTTTTTCTTTTTCTCATGTAATTCTAAGGCATAGTCCTGGGTGCCTGGGTGGCTCAGTTGGTTAAGCGACTGCCTTCGGCTCAGGTCATGATCCTGGAGTCCCGGGATCGAGTCCCACATCGGGCTCCCTGCTCGGCAGGGAGTCTGCTTCTCCCTCTGACCCTCTTCCCTCTCATGCTTCCTATCTCTCATTCTCTCTCTCTCTCTCTGAAATAAATAAATAAATAAATTAAGGCATAGTCCTGGATGAGAACTATTGCTTTACATCAAGATAAATTTCAAATAGATAAAGAAATGATTGTTAAAAAAAAACCCTGTGGAATTAGTGAATAAAAATATAACTGTATATGTAATCTTAGGGTACTAAACAACACTAAAGGCAGAAATACCAAAGGAAAATATCCATATATTTAGCTACATAAAAACCTTTAAATTTTTGAATGCCGAAAAACATCACAAACAAAACCAAAGTGCAAATCGCAAAGTAGGAAAAATATTTCCAATATATAGTACAGGCAAAACTCTTAGGAAGTATAAAGGAAAAGATGAAGAACAGAAAAGGTTAAGTATAGGTAAATCACCCAGAAAAAAAAGTCACTACATATATGGAGATAAAAAGCATTTCTTTCTTAAATGGCAAACAAGCTGATCTTCACTTCAGAATGTATTGCTCTTTTCCAGACTCTTCCCCTGCCACTCATAACTCAGGGGTTATACAGTAGCACTTACATTCATACCCTGAAGCTTTACCTCATTAAAAAAAAAATCAAACTCTACGCAAATATATTAAAACTAAAACATGAATACATAAAGAGGACAGTCACACTGACACATAAAGTTCTCATAAAATCAGATGCAAGGGAACGTAGCACCACTTTATTACTGCCTGAGTCCAACTCTGCACAGGTTCAACTTGCAATAAAAGGAAGCCTTTTCAATCTTCTGGAGTGACTTTGCCCTTATTAGAATGCATACTCATTATTTTCTGATTACTCCCCTCCATAAAACATTCCATTTTGTACCTTGGTTTCCACACCCCTTGTACAGTATTCATATTTTATCTCTAAAGATTGTAATAAATCACTTCAAACACAATAACCCGTTTAAGAATGGGTTTTATAGGCAAAAAGGCACACCTTTAGTGATGTGATTGCAATCATCAGATGCTCCAATCTCCCCAAGCCCATATTACCCAGTGTATACACAAATGATGCAGGAGAACAGCAGAGACTATTACAGAAGGAACGAGCCAACTCAACCCAATGGGTACTTCCTGGTTGCAGGATGTAGCCATAGGAACCCTTTGAGATGTTTTGTTTTATTAATTTGGCTCCTTCTATTTCTCACTAGTGCCAACACTTTCAAGATAATGCAGTTTAGACATGTCACAGCTGTTGAAACTCATAGCATAAGCTTAAGCTGACAGTGGTGTATCATCAAGCACCAGAAACACCAAAACAACATTATGATAAAGAGCAGAAGTATGAAAAATAAGAAGAAGACAAAGGGCAGGAAATATTACCTTACCGACTTAAAGCAGAGCCCTGGGGGGAAACATCTGGTTCAGAGCAAACAGTGATCCTTTCAGTGCAGTGAGGGGGTCTTGCTGGAGAGAATGAGGGCTGACCACATGTGAGAGACGGAGACCCAGAAGCTGAAGACCAGGCAGCGCAGTGTTGTTCTCTGTAAGGGAGTTTCGATATTTAAGGAGGCGAGAGATCTATGATCTATGATCTTGAAATCCAGATAGGAGCCGTAATTTGCGATTTTTACTATTGTGTTTAAAACCCTACCTGTGTCAGAAGCGCTTTCTCTTTGAGTTCTCAGGTTAAGTTTATGAACCATTTTATATGCGTTGAGGAACCATCAAAGGTAGACTATTGTTAGTTTGGAAATATTAAACGTTAACAACTATTGAATATCATTTATTTCTACAAAACCTGACGTCTTTACGAAAGGAAATAAAGAATATTACAGTTTACTAATTTGATAAGGAACTTCAGTCCTAGAAATTGGTGTATCTGAGGAAAAACCACTTTTTACTTAAAAAATTCACCTCCCCCCACCCCCATAAACCTTTTACAGACACTCAAACTTCTGGGTAAGTCTTAAAAACTTATCTTCTGAAAGATCTATAAGGCTCACAGGCTAGGCAAGAGATTTAAAAGTTTATTTTGTGTGGGTGTAAATTGGAATGTAGTCGTGTGTAAATTAGATAGAATCTTGAATGTATTCCAATCACGCCTACTTTCTGTTCTAACCACATATGTATGATTATTTAAAGCAAACACTTTCATTTCATGGACATTTAAATATTATCTCCATGAATGAATAGATTAGGAAGAACCTCAGGTTCACTGAAAGTTTTGCACACAACCTTCAGGTCTGTAAATAAAGAACATTGTACTGAGTAGGCACGAGTACCATACATAATCTTTACAACAATCCCATGAGTTAGTAATATTAAAACCCGTCCCTCACATCTGGCCACTCCTCATTCTAGTCAGGAGGACCCTTTCTCTGTGCTAAAAGAATCACTATTTGCTCCAAAACCAGATTACATATGAGAAAATCAATGAAACATGGCAGAGTCAGGATTTGAAATCAGTCTGTTGTGCCAAAAAGTCCCCGCTCTTTCCAGTAGGTCATAATACCTCCTAAATATAAAAGAATTCAGCACCTTTTACACCTAACCAGCTATACTCTAAAGCACCTACTGGCAATAAACCAAATATAAGTGACACATAAAGCAAACATTCAAAATAATACAACCGACTTTAAATGCACTTCTCAGAACAAACACAAGTCTTGTCTTTCCAAGACAGCCTAAAGAAGTAAGAGATCTCAATATTTTCATTCTCTAAACTGCCTAAAGTTTCTAGCCTATTAGAGATCCCAGATTTTTATTTTTTTAATTTGTATTTTTTTAAAGATTTTATTTGACGGGGGCTGGGGAGGAAGAGCACATGAGCAGGGGGAGAGGCAGAGGGAGAGGGAGAATCAGATTCCTCGCTGAGCAGGGAGTCCGACACAGGGCTCAACCCCAGGACCCTGGGATCATGACCTGAGTCGGAGGCTGATGTTTCCCTGACTGAGGCACCCAGGTGGCCTGAGATCCCAGGTTTTTAAAAATCTTATCAGACTGGGGTGGTAAAACTTCCAAAAATATATTGAATGATAATTCTACATCAGGAAATTTGTTAACACTACTCACCATATTAATAGAACAAAAGAAAAATTGTACTATCATATTTTTGGATGCAGAAAGGATTAGGTAATACATCCAACATCCGTTTTCAAAATTTTATTTTATTCTTTAAATTATGCACAGCAAAATTGACTTTTTTGGTGTGCAGTTCTTTGCATGTTAATACATGGATAGATTCAATAAAACCACAACCACAATCAGTATAGAGAAAAGTACAATTACCCCTCAAAAACTCCTTGGTGTTACCCCTTTGTTGTCATACCTTCCTCCCACCTGTAACTCCTGGCAACTATTGATCTTTTTTTTCCATCACTGCAGTTTTCATTTGAAAATGCCATCTAAATGGAATCATACAATATATGACCTAAGACTGGCTTAAAATAAAAGACTTATATATTTATTTATTTGGGGGTGGAGGGGCAAGAGAGAATCTCAAGCAGACTCCCCACTGAGCGTGGAGCCTGATGTGGGGATTGATCTCACAATCCATGAGATCATGACCTGAGCTGAAACCAAGAGTCAGACCCTTAACCAACTGAGCCACCCAGGTGCGGCAAGACTGGCTTTTTTTACTCAGCATAATGTCTTTGAGACTCGTTCAAGTTGTGTAAACCAATAAATAGCTTGGTTTTTTGTTTGTTTGTTTGTTTTGTTTTAATACTGATAGTATTCCTTTGTATGGATACATTATACTTTGTCAATTCAGGACACTTGGGTTTCCAATTTTTCATGATTGTGAATAGCACTGTCATAAACATTTGCATACAGCTTTTTGTGGGAATATAGCTTTTCACTTCTCTAGGGTTAATACCTAGAAGTGGGGTTGCTGGGTCATATGGTTATTTATTTAATTTTATAAGTAACTGCAAAACTGTTTTCCAAAGTGGTTGTGCAATTTTGCATTCCCACCAGCAATGAAGGAGAGTTCTAGTTGCTCCACATCCTTGGCGGGACTTGGTATTTTTATTTTGGCCATTCTAATAAGTACATAGTGGCTATCTCACCGTGATTCTAATTTACAGTTCCCTAATGACTAATTATATTGCACATCTCTTCATGTGCTGATTTGTCATCTATATATGAAGGGTCTGGTGAAGACTTCGGTCCATTTTTTTTAACTGGGTTATCTTCCCACTGTAGGATTTAAGAGTTCTCCATACGTTCTTTATGTAGAGTCCTTTACTGGATATGTGATTTCCAAATATTTTCTCCCAGACTGTAGTTAGTCTGTCCTTTTAACAGTGTCTTTTGTGAGCAAAAGTTTTGAATTCTAATGAAGTTGGATTTATCAATATTTTCTCTTGGGGTTTGGGCTTTGGTGTCTTAGAACTCTTTGCCTAACCTTAAGTCACAAAGACTTCATCCTATGTATTCCAAAAGTTTTATAGTGTTATGCTTTACATTTAAATTTTGATTAATTCTGAGTGAATTTTTGTTGCAGCCGAGGTTCATTTATTTTGCGCATGAATGTCCAATAGTTCCAACACTGTTTGTTGAAAAGGCATTCACTTTTCCACTGAATTGCCTTTACTTCTTCTCTCCCTCCTCTTATATTTTTTGGAAGAGATTGTGTAGAATTGGTGCTATTTCTTCTTTAAATATTTCGTAGAATTCACCAGTGAAACCATCTGGGCCTGGAGACTTCTGTTTCCGAAGTCTTTTAAACAAGAATTCCTTAGTTGTTACAGGACTATTTTGGACATTTAGTTTATCTTGAGTGGGTTTCGGTAGTTTGGTGTTTGTAGTGATATGCTCTGGGTCCCAGGCATGCCTGCATGCCCTTGCTGGGTATGCCAAGAATGCAAAGCTCTAATCACTTTTTCTCTGGACCCTTTCTCAGGGCTGTGTTTGCAGGGAACAGGATGAGGTAACATTTTCCTTTCAATCCAGTGCCAGGGTTTTTTGTTTTGTTTTTTAGACAGAGAGAGTGGGAGGTGGAGAGGGAGAGGGAGAGAGAATCTTAAGCAGGCTCCACAACCAGTGTGGCGCTAACATGAAGCTCGATCTTATGACCCTGAGATCATGACAAGCTGAAATCAAGTCGACACTCAACCCACTGAGCTCTCTAGGCATCCCCACAGTGCCAGTTATAAAAGAGATAAATTTCCCAACTTTGGTGTTCCTTGGGGGCCACATGAATCTCACTGTATGTGTAACATCTATCTAGTCTCCCACAGACTATACCTATTGTCCCAATGGACTTAGTTATGTGTAACTAATGCCAACCAAAAGGAAGCTCATGATATTTGCTATACTAGGAGTAATAAAGTCCTTCATCTCTGACGTAGGAGTCTCGTGTGTTCTGCAGCCTTTATGAAGCAGTAACAGGTTAACTACTGAGCTTGTAAGTACGGTAAAATATTGGAGTCTTCATAGTTCTTGACATATACTTCACAGAGAATTAGTTATTCAATCTAAATTGTCTAGAGGACTTTTTTTTTTTTTGCAGTATTTCCTTATTGTCCTGTTAATGTCTGCTGAGTCTGATACCTCCTCTTTCACGACAGATATTAGTAATTCATGTCACCCCTTTTTTCCTTTTTCAATTTTGCTAGAAGCTTATTAATATTATTGATCTTTTCCAAGAACCAGTCATTAATTTTCTCCATGGATTTCTGTGATCAAGTTCATTGATATCTACTCTTTATTATTTTCTTCCTCCTGCTGCTTTGGGTTTATTTTTTATTTCCTTTTTGTTTTCTTAAGTTAAAAGCTTAGATTATCGATTCAAGACTTTTCTCCTTTATAAGCATTTTTGTTTTTTAAAGTTTTTTTTTATTTTACTTTTTTAAAAAGATTTTGAGAGAGAGTAAGAGAGAGAGGGGGGGGAGCATGAGTGGGGGTAAGGGCAGAGGGAGAGGGACTAGCAGACTCCCTGCTCCGTGGACAGCCTGATGCAGGGCTCAATCCCAGGACGCTGAGATCACAACCTGACCCGAAATCAGATGCTTAACTGACTGAGCCACCCAGGCACCCCCAAAGATTTTATTTTTAAGTAATCTCTACACCCAATGTGGGGCATGCACTTACAACCCTGAGATCAAGAGTTGTATGCTCTACTGACTGAGCCAGCCAGGCACCCCTCTTTATAAGCATTTAATACTATGAATTTATTCCTAAGCAATATTATTCCTTCCATATATTTTGATATGGTGTATTTTCAGTTTGTCATTTCAAAATATATTTAGTAAGTATTGTTTTTCATGTACTTGTGGATTTTCCACCTATGTTTTTGTGATGGATTATGATCAGAGAGCATATTGGCATAGTTTCAGGTTTTTTTTAGATTTGTTATGGTTTATGACCCAGGTTATGGTCTATCTTGATGAATGGTCTGTGTGTACCTTATGTGCTGTTGGGTTGAGTGCTCTATAAATGTCAAGTAGATCGCATTGATGGTGTTTTTCAGTTCTATATTGTAGCTGATTTTGTACTAGTTCTATTGATGACTGAGAGATGAGTGTTGAAGTCTCCAACTACAAAAATGGGTTTGTCTATTTCTCCTTTTGGCTTTGTCAGTTTTTGCTGTATGTATTAAGATCTGCTGTTTGGTGTATACATTTAAGATTGTGAGGTCTTCTTGGTGAATCATCTCTTCTATCTTTCCATCCTTTGTTTATTCCTGGTAATTTTCATTACTCTGAAGTGTACTTTGGTATTCTTATAGTCATTCCAGCTTTCATTTGATTTTTGTTTGCATGGGTATATCTTTCCTGTCATTTTAACATTATATTTACATTTAAGTGAGTTTCTTGTAAGTAGCATACCATTGGGATATTTAAAAATCTGACAATCTCTGCCTCTTATTTGCTAAATTTAGAACATTTACATTTAGTGTGATTATTGATATGTTTGGATTTGGGGCTATCATTTTATTATTTGTTTTTAATTCCTCTGTTTCCCATTTCCTCTCTTCTTTTGGGTTATTTGAACTTTCTTTTTTAGCATTCCATTTAAATTTTCATATTGTAATTTTGACAAAACAATTGCTCTGTGTGTGTGTGTGTGTGTGTGTGTATGTGTGTGTGTAGTTGCTGCTCTAGGGATCACAATATATATATTTAACTTTTAACAAAGTCTACTTGGAATCACATCATGGGGAATGTAGAAATCTTACTGCCATGTTACCAAAACTAACTCGGTTTGAAGACACTAGCAATAAGAGGGTAAAAATGAGAGGTAAAAAAGAGAAAGGAGAGAATAAATATGATCACTATATGCAGCTGACACAATTGTTTGCCTAGAAAATACAAGCAAACCGGCTAGAAAATTATTACAACTGTTAGAATTCAGTTAGATTGGAATCAAAATTAAAATACAGAAATCAACAGGCTTCATGTGTAAAATAACAACCATTTGCAAGATACAATAAAAGAAAACACTAAAATATCCAGAGGGTATCATGAAATGTATAAGGTCTATATAAAGAAGTCCTTAAAAAGTGACTGACAAACACATGTTCACATTAAAGAAATAGGTATTTCATACCAGTTTTTTTTTTTTTAAAGATTTATTTATTATTTATTTTGAGAGAGTGAGAATGAGAGAGAGAGTGCATGAGAGGGGGGAGGGTCAGAGGGAGAAGCAGACTCCCTGCTGAGCAGAGAGCCCGATGCGGGACTCGATCCCGGGACTCCAGGATCATGACCCGAGCCGAAGGCAGTCGCCTAACCAACTGAGCCACCCAGGCGCCCCATACCAGTTTTTTAGATCACTCTGAGAGCAACCACAGGTTCACAGTTAATGAAATGCTTTGCTAAGGAGCCGAAAAGATGAGCAACGATCTGTGGGATTAACATCCAACATGTTAAGGAAGTCAAATCTCCCTAAATTGATATAGAAATTTAATTCACTGAACTAAAAATAGTAAGCAAGATTTTTCATTGGAAAATCAGAAAAGTTGATTCTAAAGTTCATATAAAAAACCAGTAGGTATAATCATAAAAATTATAAAAGAAGAAGAGCAAGAGCACTAACAGGTAACTCTCCCTACCACATAGTATGGCATATTTTAAAGCTACAATAATTGAAACAGTGTGGTTCTAGATCATGAATCAAACAGTTCACCAGAACAGCCTTAAGTCCAGAAATAGACTAGCAACAAATCGATAAGGAAAAGGTAGAATACACAATCTATGATGTTGTAAAGGTGGGAAATCATCTGAAAAAAAAATTAAGTTGGATCCCTAGTTTATTTTTATAGCAAAATAAATTCCAGGTGGATCAAAACTTTAAACATATAATGGACCAACTGAATCACTGGCCACAAGGCTGAACTTAATCTCCAGTCCCTCTTCCCTCCCGAGGGCTCAGGCTGCTATCACTGTGACTCAAAGGCCCAACTTTCTAATCACACGGTTGGTCTTTCCGGTGTGGCCAGTCTTCATCCTGAGTCATCTGATTAGCATAAACTATCAGGTCCACCGTGAATAACAGAGACACTTCTCGCACTCACGAAACTCCAAGGATTTACAACCTGGGAAGGTGAGGATGGGCTGTGGTGCTGGGAAGAGGGGAAGAGGGCCAGGCAAATTTTTTATTCATATTATTCCTGTTTAGAAGCTACCTGTAATAGCAAAAGAGTGGAAACCAACACTGTCCCGTGATAGAGAACTGATTTTAAAAAAGTAAAATACACCCATATAATGGGGTTCGATGTGGCCAATGAAAAAAATGGAGCAATTCTGTAGATAGGGATACAGAATAAACTGCTGAATGTACAAAACATTGTGTATGGTATACTATAATCTGTGTTTCATATATATGTGTGTGTTTGTATATACAGGAGGCCATCCGGAAGAATAAACAAGAAACTGATAGCAGAGGTTGGATCCAAGGAAAGGAAATGGATGGCTGAAAGAACTTAATTTTTTACCCTTTTCAATCTTCTGATTTTTGCACAACATGCATACATTACCTGTTTGAGAATAAAACATTACAATGTATTTGCACATTTCTCTGAGGATACTGAACATAATGTTTAGTAATTTATAATTTAATCTACTAAGAGCCATTGTTGTAAGTTATATTGAACAATAAAGCTCTAAGAGTCTATTCAGGCACACAGGGATGTTTTCATCCACACTAAATGACCCCAGCCTCCTGTGATATGAGTTATTGTCATTTTTAATTTTTCTGACTTCTCCCAGCTACTTCTCACTACCATCAACCTTCTTCCTCTAGTTGACTCAAACTTCTTTTACATTGGTGCTTTTAGTTGTGGTCTAAGAAACAAGGCACATGGTCCTAATACTATATAGAGGGAAACTGCCTCTTTGACAACTTGAGGAAGCCTCTCACAATTGGTGAGTTTGAGAGATTAAACTTCATAACAACTACATGACTACACAAGATTTTTACACATTCTTGGTTCCATGTAATTGAATAAAGAACAAAGGCATTATTTTAAGTCATTACGGGAGGTCCTATGATTTAATTAACACTATATTGCTAAGTACGTGTCTGAAACTTTTTCAAAATTGCTTTCATTCATTAATTCAAGAAATACTTTTGAGCATCTAATGTGCATCAGGGCATGTTTGAGGTGCTAGGGATACAGCCAATGAACAATACAGACAACGGCCAAACTCCCTCAGAATTTACATTCTAACTGAGGACAGAGGCAGCAGGCAGAGATAAAAGTGGTAAGTACTGGAATAAGAAAAGGGGAAATGGGATGGAGCAGTTAGGACAGGGTAGCACCATACACAGGATACCTATCAGTCAGCAGCTGATCAAAGAGCCACTAGGATATCACACTCACACACACACACACACACACACACACACCATTTTAATATATAAAATAATATATAAAATAAGGGACGATAGGAGGCTGTTCTTTTGTGTCAGGCAGGTGGGAGGGAAGATGGGTGTAAAGTGGGGGAAACAAAAACATACTGGGACCTGCCAGGATAAGTAGAACCCGTGGGGATTCATGCCAGTCTCTCACTGCCTCCAAGCCTCCAATCTCAATGACGGGGCTGTGCTGCAGAACCTGGCACCCTTTGTCACAGAGTGAAACACGCACCTGGCCGGGGAGAAAATAAAGGAAGTGATCAAGTAGGAGCTGCCGTTCCTGTGTGCCTGGTTGTTGGCCCACAGACCAAAAAGATAAGCCAGCAGATAAGCAATAATGTGGGTGAGCTGCAAAAATGCATGGCCTACTTGGACCTTTCAATTATAAAAAGAAGCTGGATCTGGCTACTTAACTCCTGCCTTCTAAATCTCACACCACCCATCTCTTGTGACCCACACTATCCTAAAACTATGCAGGGAGAATTAAGAGGAACCTATCTCCAGCTTGGCCACATAGGCACTATATAAAGCCACTACAGATGGTCAAGTCTCTGAAAGATATTGGAGCCGAGAACCTGGTGGGTGAGGATTCAGCCACACAATCACGCCAAGACTTGGAAGAGAGTATTCCAGGCAGAAAAAGTAGCTACTGCAAAGCCCTGAGGCAGTGATATAAATGAGGTATTTTTTAATGAGGCTGGAGTATGGTGAGAGGGAGAGTGATATGAAATGAGATCAGAGATAAGAGGCAGGGACCAGATCACATGGGGCCTTGTAGACCACGGTAATGAGCATGGATCACTTTTTTTCTAAGTGCAATGGGAAGCAAATGGAGAGTTTTTAACAAGCTGGTAGTAGTTTGATTGGATTTATATTTTTTAACTTTATTTTAAAATAATTTCAAACTTAAAAAGAGGCATAAGATTAGCACAAAGAATTCCATTATCCAACTGATTTCCCTTCCCTTTGCAGAGAATGGGCTTTGGTGGGCAGGGCCACTCCTTTCTAGGACTCCTCCATCTCCTGGTGTCCTATGTGAATAACACTCCTGGAGGACAATGTGTATGATGTCCTGGGGGTTGTGCAGAAAAGGCTGCCCAAGTGTGGAGGCAGGAATATTCTTTCGAGGACTACTGCAAGGAGTTGAGGCTAGTGTGTTTCCACAGTAGTTTGCAGATTTCACAGGAAAACCAATCTTGTTATTTGTCTCAATTCTCGACTTCATGTCGGAACAAAAACCAGTATTACCTCTTAGATCTGGTCCTAAATTGGTTACTGCATTACTTCTCAAAAACAAACAGAAAACCTCACAGATTTGACACCACAGAAGCTATTTAAAGAGAATGTTATACAAGTAATTCCAGATTTCCTAAGAATTTCCAGAGAATAGGCACAGCCTCCTAAGGGAAACAGGCTGAAGGGCCACCATTCATGTTGAGGTATATGTTCCAGTCTCTACATTATAGTTGGCCTCAGACTTACAGATCTTGTCTTTTCAATAGACTTGGCTTACAAGTTGCAACCACAGAAAACCTTCCTAAAACAAGCTCTTCTGCTTAGATTCTCTCTCCCTCTAGCTGAAAGCCAAGGTTCAAATATTGAAATGTGCTGAGGTGCATACTTACAGAGAGATACGCAAGCTCATTTCTGGCTTCAGTACAATTCCAGTTTAACATTAAAATCAACAACTAAAATTATGGATAGCCATGCATTTTCACTAAAAGCATACACACCTAATAGGTGCTCATTAAATCATGAGGGTAAAAAGTAGAAAAGTGAAAGAGAAGTCTGGTGCGTTTAGAGAAATAATTTCTTATACTCAGTTAAAGGGGAGCTCTGCTAGCACAGTAGGGCTCAGTGATGAGAGTAAGTGCCTGACGCACAACAGACATTCAGTGAAGTAGGAGCTAATATTATTACATGTGTCAATAAAAGTAAATATCTTCTACCCCTTCCTAAGAAAAGAAACAAAATGCTTCTGAAGAAAAAGAGCTCTGCACACAACCATTCATCTTAAGAAAAAATGTAAAAATAGATTTAAAAAAAGCATAATCTGACAGAAAGAAAAGTAGGAAAGTTTTGATCTTTAATGAGAGTTTGCAGTATATGCTTACCCTTCCAGGCTCTGTGCTGACAGAGCTAGACGCAAACATTCAGCAAGAGAAGAATGGATGCTGTGCTATGACTTACGGACTATAAATTTTCAGCTCTGATTACTAAATTTATTAGTGATGTCTTATACATTATTAACAACTATTCTCCTTCATTTAACAATGGCTCTTGAATAACAAAATAAATTATCAACAAATTCAACCATAAATTAAAAAATAATAAAGTAAAAAAAAAGACCTGTTAGAGTTTCATATACGCAAGCGCAGTAACACATTTCATGTATTTGGACTACAGTTTTTACATTCTTTGTGTAAGGTAACAGAAAAATTGTTCCCTATTTCTACTGGTGCCAAGTTCATAAAATTTATGAAAAGGGTTCCCCTTTTTTATTCTGCTTAATTCACTGTACCTCAGTTGAACACAACAGACAGTACCTGGGGTTATGAGTGAGATGTGGTTAAAAGGAAGGGTCACGATCACACAACAGATCATGTAAACCTAAAATATACCTCAGACTTCCTAGAGGTAACCTGTAGCCCTCATTTATTAAATAACTTACAAAGAACCGTTAAAGGATGATTTAATGAGCAGGATGACCTCTGTCACCTCTGTCACTCTGTCACTCATGAACATATATATTTTGCCTTTAAAATGAAACAGAATACTGTTTCAATGAGACTAGGTGTAAGGTAAGAACAAAGATGAAGCCACAGGTACTTTAAAGTTATGCTGTGTTATTTTAACTATTTAATTAAAACCTTTAATTACCAGATCAGCACACCATTTCTTGCTTAAAAATGTAATACCTTTGGAAGTAGATAAAAGATATTAAAAAAAAAATAAGCCAGATGTAAAAATGAAAAGGCCTGAACAGCATGACACACAGAGTAATTTCCAATCAGTGACTACTAATGGGAATACTCATTTTATACAGCAGGTATTGACAACCACTTAGCAATTCCTTAAACAGGCACTTGATAGAGTATTTTGTCGCTAGCATACTCAATACTGGGGCAACGCACACACAAAAAAATACGGCTTTATTACAAAGGATTCAAGATGGCAACTACTTAGAATCCAGTGCCAACACGGATTATAACAAATCCAGTGAGTATTTTGTTTTTCAATTATTCATAGAAAATTTAATCCTGATTAAGTATCCTTGGGCAGGAATTCATGGATAGTTGAGGACTGAAACCAACATTTACGTGAAATGCTTCTGTTAATTTAATCTGTGTATACAGCTTAATTATGATTGGGGATTCAATGTAAGAGAAATGAATTATATCAGGATTAAAATTTTAGTACCATATCATATAGTACGTTTTTCTTCTTTCTTTTTAAACACGTAACCCTGCTTGTCCCTTCACCTAAGTGCTCAGATTTTAAATCTCTTCATAAGGAACAACCAGTGTAATGTATCTAAGCTTTATTTTTCATAAACTATCTGTCAAAAACCCTTTGCTAATCAAGCCAGAACCTGAACTAGAGCCAAAAGTGATCGAAAAAAAATGGAGAAGAACCCCACACATAAATAAACAAAAACTTATTTAGCTATAAATATATTTTATATTCACATTCTGAAGTAGTTTCATTTTCAATTCCTTTAAACTCCAGTATGAAATGCATTTTCCTTAAAGCATAAAAAGAAGCAGTTTTTAATCAGTGTATTACACTGATATCGTAATTGGACTTAGTTTAGATATGTAAGCAAGTAATCATTTAACTGATTACTTTTTATAGGACTATCAAACCTGAGTTAACTATTGATATAAGATGAGGCATTACAAGTGGTGAATCTCTTACCAAAATATCATATAATTCTTTTTCATCTTAATTTCCAGAGAAATTGCATAAGTCACCTTATAACACACTTTTTGAAAGTTTATTAAGCATATTTCAAAACATTTCATTTATTACCTTTTTTCAGTTTGATACTGCTTAAATGCAGTTATATAAATAACATGCTCTGCCTTCTTTGTTCAATTTTTCATACGAAAAGTATGAAAAAAAAAAGTCACTGTATTTGGATCCTTATTGCACTCTTAAATCAATTCACTTTTCCTTTAAAGAAAATCAAAGTATCAGAAGTGAGGCCGACTTTTGTGTCCAGATGATATGGTCAGTGGTAGTGTTACTGAAGAAAGTGAAGAAACTTCCCAGTATAGACTGTGGGACAGAAAGAGTCTGTACAGAATAACCATGGAAACAGACTGGCAAAGGATAACACCTATTGTAATAACCTGAAAAGAAGAGAAAGGGAATGCTTTTACTGCATGCAAACACAGACAAATTATATTCAATTTATCAGGAGCCTATATACTTCCCATTTACACACAAAACATACGTAGGTACCCTGCTCTCTCCTCTATCTTTACCGTGGGTACATTTTATCAAAGAAATTTTCAATAGGAAAATATGACTAATGTTCAGAACTGTAATTGTTCAAAGGCAAAATTTATTGAAGAGTTAAGTTTACAGACTCCAAAATAAGACACATTCAGTTTGCTAAACCATTCTCTCCTCAGGTGCACACGCTACAGAAAGCGGTAAGAAAAATCCGGTTCCTGGCTAATCTGGTAAGAGGAGGAAGGCAGGCCCCACCTGAATCCTGAAGAGTATTCTAAAAGCCCTTTCAAAAATTCTCAAGTTGCTTTAGTTTTGTAGACTACCTTCCTCTCTATTTACCCTTTGCAGACACCTCAGGTCCAAGAGCCCCCTGCGCGTTCAAGCCCACACGGCGTGGCTTGTAAGAGGTGGCCGGCAGAGCGTGCCAAAATGACAGCGCCAGTGACCTGAGAAGGCGGGGCTCAACACCATCCCACATGGCCCCTCAAGTGTGGCGCTCCAGTCAGCACTCTGGTAAAGCGGCTAGACTGATTTTTCATAAATCTGTCTTGACTTGTAACCACTGTGTCGTACAAAAATTGAATCAATTGTTCTTAACAAAGATGGATTATGAATTGTCTAATTTATAAAACAGTATTATGAAATAGGCTGAAATAATGAAAGTGATTTTCATCCTTTTTTAATTAACTAAAATTAAACATTTTTCTTTTATAATTTAAAGTTCTTACTTATATACTCACCAGTTCAATTATTCTGCTTCAAAGTTTTGTTTTAAAGAATTCAGAAAACCTGATCAGTGGATAAATAAGGCTTTTCTACTTTAATAATTTCTCAATAAAGACAACAAAAAACTACTGTGATCATGTATATTACTTACCTTATCTCTTTGGTAGTCACTAAAAATGACAGAAATACATGCAAGACCTGGATGGCATAAAAACCACAAGATACAGCCCTGAAACAAATGACAAATAAGTCAAGTGAGTACAGCTGTATGTTTATTTCCAGAATGTGCCAGATAAAAAACATTACTAACCTATTTAGGAGGTCCTGATTGACCTCAATTGGTCTTTAGAAGTTCTATCTAACAAAATGTAAAAATAAATTTGCTATTGCTATGATAATATTTTGTTTCTAATCAAATGCGGATTTTAAATTTTGCATTTGTAAATCTCACATTTTAATATACTACAGTGTATATATTACATCTTTAAACATGAAAATACATTAATATAAGTAACATCAAAAATTGAGAAAAGGTACAAGTGTGTAATATTCCTATAAAAAGAAAAAAAATAAGAATGTATAATCGTATTTGCATGTAGAGATACACAAAGAAATTCTGTAAGAATACCCAAAACACTGACTAATAGTGGTGGCCTGTCTGCAGGTTAGTATATGAGTGGAACTAGGCAAGTAAGAATGGGAAACGTTTTAGCATTATACTCGTCAAGCATCTCTTTTCTATTTCTCCAAGAATGGTCATGTATTTTCTTTTCCAAAATTAAATTTGAGGTAAAAGAACAAGTTAATAAATAGTTGTTGAGATGCTCAGTACATTGAAGATAAGGGAAAAAACAAGATGTAAAAAAAAAAATGTGTTTAGCACTGCTACTATTTGTGTAAATATGGAAGGAAATACACAGGAATATTTAAAATTCTCTAGAAAGATAAGTTAGGAATTAATGGCAGTGATTATATGAGGAGATAATAACTGAGTAGATGGGAGAGAAGTAAAAAATACTTTTGCTTCTTTTTAAATACTTTCAGATGTTTGAACCCATTTAAAAAGTTAAATTAAAACATAAAAATAATTTTCTTAAGTTCAAGAAAAAAGTTTGGACCAGTTTTAAACACAGAACAAAAGAGGAAATGTAGTTTGAAAACATCTTAAATACATATTATCTTTCCAAACAAAAAGCACTCCCATCCCTGTGAAAAATTCAAAAGCAAAGTGGCATTTTCTTGCCTGTTTGGTACTCAGAAAGCTGAAGTGGGTTCCCAGGGCTGCAGGAGCAGCTTTAAAATGCTGAACAATGGGAATAAGGAATCTGGCCCTCCTTCCACAGCTGCCTTGGAATGTGGAGCACTGCGCACTCGGGTGGGGGGGATGCTGATGAACAGCTTATCTGAATGCTGTTCTGAGGTGCCAGGATGAAGGTGTATGGATTCTCTCAATATGACAGAAAAATAGAACCTTCTAGGGAAGTAGGCTCCTGCAGTGTTACTACCCCGACTTCTCTCCTCATCTTTTCTTTTGTTAAATGGGTTAAGAAAAAAAAAGTCAAATTTGCTTTGAGATCCCACTTGTGTAAGAAGGACATAGAAAGGAGGAATAAAGTCAATGTGACCTCACACGGAGGTAGTGAAATGGCTGAAACATAGTATGTCCTCAGCCTCCTGCTTCATCTGCTTATGCTAAAGAGAGCTCTTCATGGTTAGAAAACACTGCATAACTCTGACGGTAACAGTTCATAATTAGTAAGTGTCTTCTGAGAAATGTAAACTGTTTTCTAATTTAATTTTTTAAAAACTCTGATACTATAGGAAAAAAAATGTGAAATTCCTATTGATAAAGAAATTATGATCCAGGCTAAACTGACTTAAGATTACATGGAAACTACTATTCCACAGGTTCTGTAAAATGGGATATCATCTACATCTCATAGGTTGTCAAGATTAAATGAGTTAAAGCACATAAAGGGCATATCTTAGTGCTCCAGTACATCATAAAAGCTTAACCAACATTAGCACAGCAGAACAAACTTGATAATCAGAAGAAGCCATTTTCTACCACAAACCCATACTTTGGCAAACGTGATGTAAAACTCCCTTTTTAGCGTGCTTCTCTCCACTGTGATGATCTGGTAGAGTCCACAGCCTAATGACAATGCTAGGCAAATCCTTAAAATGATTAGCAAGATCCCTGCTAAGTTGTGATGTGAATGGTAGTTGTGAGGACTGGTATCTTCAAACTGTTCCCAAAGTAGTAAAATACTCTGCAATAAAATATTACATTTAGAGAAAAAAAATCCTGTCTACTCATACACACTTTGTCAACTCTTTTCAAACATCCCCTTAAAGAGTATCTAAACATTCCTAAGAGGTTCTAAGATTTACCAGACTATAAAGGTTGTTGACTAATAAAGCACAGGCATCAGGCATAGACTTTTCCTCCCTGATACCCTAAGCTAGAAAA
Organism: Eumetopias jubatus; assembly: GCF_037043125.1. NCBI lineage: Eukaryota > Metazoa > Chordata > Mammalia > Carnivora > Otariidae > Eumetopias > Eumetopias jubatus. The sequence continues at coordinate 178,929,277 of NW_028274809.1, read as the reverse complement.
AAGGGATTTTTATCAAATAAGCCCGCATACAAAAGATAAAAAGTGCAATTGAGACCACAATTCAAGTAAGACTTATCTCTAAGGATGAAAATAAGTTGAAAATACTAAGAGAAGAAACCTGAACTTTCTTCTAAATCTCTCTTCCTTCAGCACCATATTAGGAATCAACGTATTCAAGCCCATTATCTCAGTATAACTCTGAAATATCTCAGTATCTTCTGTAATCCAGAAGTGAACAAGTCAGAATTGTTGATTTCAGATGTCACTCCCCAGGGTAAAGGGAACTGTGTGTGTGTGTGTGTGTGTGTGTGTGTGTGTGTGTGTATTTCTTTTTGAGTGTGAGAGAGAGAGAGAGAAAATGAGTACTTGCACATGCACAAGCAGTGGGGAGGAGCAGAGGGAGAGGGAGAGAAACCCCAAGCAGGTTCCACACCCAGTGTGGAGCCAGGCAGGGAGCTCAAACCCAGGACCCTGAGAGCATGACCTGAGCCAAAATCAAGAGTCAGACCCTTAATTGACTGAACCATCCAGGTGCCCTAAAGAAGAGTATATTTTTAATATTCACTATAAGCAACCAGGTTATTTATGAATAACCAGCAGTTACTCATCCTTTTGTTTGTTGACTTCCTTTCCCCATATTGTTACCATTAAAGTAAAAAGCTCAGCAATTCCTCATTAGCTGTTCTGTTTATTGCTATTCAATGGAAACACTTTCTTTCCATCTTTACCAAACGTCAATCACAAATTACCATAATGTTTTTGCCAGCACACGTCAGTAGCCATGTGTTTCCTTCATCTGCCAACTCAGCCTTCAGAATGGTCTTTAGTGGCTTCCAAAGAATTCAGATCAAACCTCAGTCATTAAATCCAATTCTTAGGCTTTCTGGGGTTTGTCAGCAACCCCTTCCTCTTCTCACTCTCAAATCTTCCATCCTGGTCTTACTCCTACTACCATGCTCGACAGCTGAACTCCTCTGTCATCCTGGACACGTGTGTTTCCTTCTTAGGCTAAATATTTGCTCTCCATTACTGAAGGGCTACTTCTTCACCCCCCCCCAAATTATTATACCCTTACGACTCCTTAACCTCTCTCTTTAAACTTAACTTTTGCAGTAAGGACGTGCTGTTGCACAACTACTATCTCCTGGTATCTATGTGAGGTGATGGGTATGTTAACTAGCCTGATTTTGGTGAACAATCACTTCACAATGTGCACATACACCAAAACATCAAGCTGTGCATCTTAATATGTACAATTTCTACCTAATTATACCCCAATAAAGCCAATAAAAACCCTATCACTTCCCATGATTCACATTTTTTACAGACTCAAACTCCGCATTTTCAGATGTGTATATAAAATGTGACCTGGGGAAAATACGCAGGTATTTATGTAGTTGCGTGCACCTTGTCTGGGTGGTTGCTGAGGACCAGGGCCTCGTCAAACATATTCTTCCCAGATGCTTACATAAACTCTAGATTAGTGTCATCATCTCAGTTCTGAGTTCTTATTTGTCTATGATAATGGGTCAAAATTACAATGAAATCATGAAAATTCAATTTTAAAAAAAGCTATTTATTGAGAAATGAGAATTTAACCCAATATTAACACTACTCTCCATAAGCCCTGGATCAAAAACATCAAGTCGGTAGAATCTTGCCCTTATTTTAATCACTTCTAATTCAGTTGTCATTAGCCCTTTGTTCTAATGCCTTAGAAAGGCATTATTTCCTAACTCAGTATCACCACCTGTGATATGGTCTCTTTCTAACTCAATCGTGAAATTCAATACACCTATTTCACTCAGCACCTACTACACTAAATACATACAATGAGTATAAAGATGAATAAAGCACAGGACTTATACTTCATTAATGAATTTTTCATCTTATAATGTCCTTTGTAGAGCCCAGATATATATTTCATTTTTTTTTAAAGATTTTATTTATTTATTTGAGAGAGAGAATGAGAGAGAGAGAGAGCACATGAGAGGAGGGAGGGTTAGAGGGAGAAGCAGACTCCCTGCTGAGCAGGGAGCCCGATGCGGGACTTGATCCCGGGACTCCAGGATCATGACCTGAGCCGAAGGCAGTCGCTTAACCAACTGAGCCACCCAGGCGCCCTATATTTCATTTTCATCTACAGCTAATGATGGTCACAAACTCAGTATAAATTTTTGTTTATACTTTCCTTAATAATTTTTATAAAATCCATTGCACATAGGCATATGGAGATCCTAGAATAGAAGAAAACGAATAAAAAAAAGCTAAGAGAACTAAATTTTCTAAAAGATTAAATTTGATTTTGGATTTTTCAAAAACTAGATCCCATTCTTTCTCATTCTGTATTTTGCTTTTTCATTAATCTCAGATATTCATTTGAATTCTTTCACATATAAAGTAACAGAACTGGACCTAAAAAAAAAAAATCCTTGCCCCTGGATGAATCTCAAATTCACTGATTCACTCATTTAAAGTGTTGAGTTCTTACTATGTGTTAGAAAATATAAAAGAAAGCTATTAAGTAGGAAATAAGAATCTATCCTAATATTAAGCATTCTGCATATTTTTAAATAAGCTGATTGTGAAAGCTCAAGTTCAAGTAAATTATAACTAAATTCTGCAATCTACATATACTAGCACTTGGAAGATTACAGGTTATTTGATCTATCACTTTTTATTTTAAGATTTTATTTATTTATTTGACAGAGAGATAGAGAGCACAAGTAGGCTGAGAGTGAGGCAGAGGGGGAGGAAGAAGCAGACTCTCCGCCGAGCAGGGAGCCCGACAGGGGCCTCGATCCCACAACCCTGGGATCATGACCTGAGCCAAAGGCAGGCAGCCACTTAACCAACTGAGGCACTCAGGCACCCCAGATCTATCACTCTTTAAATTCATACTTCAAAATGACAAATTCCTCATGAGTCCCAAGTTTCACTTCTGAAATGAGGTTTGTTCAAGTTTGCATTTCTGCGTATTGTAAAGTACAAACACTGAGTATCAATACTCACCTGTGTTATCACAATGAATACAGCAATGCCAGTGGATGCAGGAGTAGAATCCCACTGTAGAGGTCTGCTTTGAGACTTCTTCATTCTGACTATCGTCCAACCCATGCATAGACTCAGAAGCAGGTATAACATTTGAATTTGGGAAGCAATGTCAAAAACTAATGGGAAATGAAAACCAAAGTCAACCAAGTTTTCATATTACAAAGGATTTGGTCCTTTTTGCATTGAGAATATAATTATACTTTTAAACACAAAAAGATAAGCATTTTCAAAGAGAAGTCGATAAAATTCAGTAATTCAACAATAAGAGATATTCAAGTAGAGCTCTAAAAATTAAAATTTTGCCATTAAGTTTGTAAACATTTCTGAAAATAGAACACTGGCAATACTCTCTCTATATATATCCATATATCTTTATTAAGACCAACTTTAAATCTCTGTTTCCCATTTTTCTTAGCTTTTCTAACTACATAATGCTGTTCTCTATAACAGACTGCTTATTAAAAATAAACACATTTTAAATGTAATTTCTGCAATGTGGAGAATACTAGTGCCTTCATTTCCAGGCTGTTAATTATTTTTTGATGGTTGAACTATATAATGTGAACTTATTTTCTAAAACTATTAAGAAATAGCATGACAATAAAACACATGGCTACTGTAACATTCAATGATGTTGGCTTTAGTGCTAGAGTCCCGAAGACGAACGAAATGGTCCGTGCATTAGTGTGACACGCCACCAGGTGGCCATCACTGACACTGCAGGGGAAGCCTGCTGCTTTCAAAAACGGAGGCAACAAGACCACCCATCCAAGTTCCAGACTTGGAGAAAACAACAATCTATAAATACTCCAAGTGCCATGCATTTTTATTTTGGAAACTCGTATTTATTGACTTAAAAAAGATGATCACTTTCTCATAGGGTATTTTGATGAGGATTTTGGAATAAACGTGATCAGAATTTAACAAAGTGAAACTTTCTTCAAATTGCCAGCCATACCTTTGACGTCTACAACTTTTACTTCTTTTATATAAAGATATTCTTGCAAAAAGAGGTGCAACTAGCTGTACTATAATATATTAAAAAGTTACAAGCTGAAAACCTATTAATGACACACTTTTCCAGATATATTTTGACCATTTTCCCTCTACTCTGCCATGCAAATTAAAACTGGATACTCGACATTTATGCTCACATATTTGTAAGAGTAAATTCTGATAATAAACTGTTACTACATTTGAATGGTACAAAATGTCATGGCCTTTCAGATCAAGCAGTTTTCTTTCATCACAGATTGTAAATGACTGTGATGCCAATTACTTTTATTAAACATCTACAAATACATATTCAGTTATTTAAAGAAGTCAGCCAAAGGAATAGTCCTGCATAAGTTGCTAATTAGCAAACCAAATAGCTGGGGGCATGGAACCCCTCTGTTCTGGCTCAATTCTTTGTATACTAAGTAAGACACATATTGACAGAATACTGTAACTGTAAGCATAGGTAGATAGGACACTGATTATCTGCTGTCACTGAAAAATACCTAACTGTAGACAAAATATACAGGACACACAAAAATCGCACTGTGTGATTTTATTAAAAATCTTGACGTTTTAATCATTTAACTTATCAAACCTGTTGTCAGAACACCAAAATTTAGCATTTACTGTAGTTTAATTAAAAAAAAACAAACACTTTTGCTTTTTAACCTACAGTGAAGATGCCAGACAACCTAAAACACTATTTTGTATGCAGCAGACACTCACAAAAATTCAAAAGTCCTTGATTTTAGTAGTAGCTTCCACTGATGGGCTTCTGTGTGCTTTGCCTCTCAAAAGGCATAAGCTAAATTATTTCTCAGGTTCTGTTCGGCTTTAAAATACTATGGTTCTATTAAACAACCTGAGTCACCTAAGAGACAAGAGCAGGAGAAACCAGTGCTCTCAATACTGTTCAAAAAGGAGAAGCAACTCGCGTTTGTGTCCAAGAGGTGACCAGTACACATCCTCTTCAGGAGGAAAAGAAAGGTTCTAGAAGGTTTAAAATCTTAAAATAGGCAGCAAGATGAGGACAGATGGGTCCTGAGATCATTACAGAGATTACCATGAGCTACCCTATTAAATAAAGAGAGATGAGACTAAAAGAGAATTATGGAAATATTTTAAAAAGTAAATCCCGGAATGGTCTCATATTCAGAATTTGCTTTCTTAGAGCAAATCTTGACTACTTTTCTGGGACTGAAAATGGCATTACAGATTATGGGAACTTTTAAACATTTTTCCCATCACGCTTAGTTGAAAAATTACTTCATCAAAGTTCTTCATTTAAATAAAGGAAAGAAGCTGTGAGGTCAATTCAATTATAGGTATATTCTCTGGCTCTGCGGCAGAAAAAGAAAAAGTCAAAAAAGGGATGAAAACAGGAAAACCACCTTCAGCTTTGGGATCAGAAAACTTGGGTCTGAGTTTGGTCTCTACCGCGCAACAGCTGCTGACATTTGGAAATGAGCTTCCTGTCAAAGAGCCCCGATGCTTTATGTGCAAACTAGGGATAAACATCTCCACATCACTGAGTTTTTCCTGAGATAAACTGAGGGAATGCATATAAGTAAGCTCCAAAAACAATGAAGAACTACACATTTTACCTATTATCAAGAAGAAACTAAACGGGACAGATGGGAACTAAATCTGTAACCCTCTTTACAGTTGGGCTGAATTCTAACCAACCCTGGATAGAAAAATTGTATCATGACGAAAATAATTTACAAAAAAAGGAAAACAAGCCAGAAGCAGAGAGCAAGTTTAGGTTTCAAAAAACACATCTCAGAAGGATACTCACATTCTGCCAAACTTCCCATAAAAGGTATCCCTATTCCATCTTTGGAGTAACTGAGGAATTGAAGAGAAGAGTATTAGTGTAAATTACAAATGCACAAAGATGGTTCATAATCAAAGCCAGCATAATTTTGGCGAACTAATTAGGATTAATTAGACGCAATGGTGAACACAGTTTTAGTGGTTTCGAGTTACCTGGAGAAATGAATATAATTAGCTAACGCTGAGCCGGCCTGTAGCAGCAGTGCAGCTGTCAGAACCTTTAGGATCACGTGCATGGGCCCTCCCTTCTTGATAGCCTGCCACAATGACTGAGCATAAATGCAAGCAAGCACAAAGTACACCAGGACTAGGAGGAAAAAGAACTCATGTAACCCTGTGAAGAGAAGAAAGGAGTTTGCTTCAGTACAACAAAGCCAGTGATAGCGTGGGGTTGCTTTCAAATCTTCCTTCAATATACTTCTAGAACTTGCTTTTTTAATTGGAGTCATAGCATTCCCTTTTGTATGGAAAAAAGGGAAATTGTTAAAATGTGAACAATTTTTTACTTTGGGATAAAGATTTAAATATAAGAAGGCAGATTAAACTAATGTAGATAAAGTCAATCTATAAAAAAGCATCATGGTCAGGGGATAAGCCAGAAGACTAACCGTAGGAGCAGTTTTGTTAAAAAACAATAAATTAAAACAAGGATTTTAGCATTCAGTTAGACATACTTTTTGCATCCAAAGTGGATGACTTTAGTATGAAATTTAGGAACAGATTTCATCAACAATAGTTAAATACACCCTGACGATGGTTCTCAAAGTGCGATCCCTGGGCCAGCAGCATCTGAAGGGAACTTGTTAGAAACAGAAATGCACGTTCTTGGGCCTTATCCCAGCTCTACTGTATTAGAAATTCGGGGAGAGGGGAGCAGCAAGCTGTATTTTAATAAGCCCATCAGGTGATTCTGATGCAAAAGCACAGCTCTGGAATGTACCATTACCCTACATTTCCAGCTAGACAGTTTCAAAATACCTGTTGTGACCAGAGTCCCCTTCTGAAGTCAACCGTCTTCAGCTCTTGTCAAAGAGGAAATCCTATGGAGACCATGAGACTCCATTCCACAGTTGACTAAAGCTAAGACCTGACCTGACCAAACGGCCACCAATCTGAAGACTAGCCACTGGCCACCAGAGTAATTTGGGTCTCAAAGATAAGTCAGGCTAACCATATTCTCTCAGGAAATGAAACCACAAAACATGGAAAGAATTAGGCAATAGAAACTGAAGTTGAAAGGAGCTGATGTTGGGACAGACCAAAGACATCAGATCAGGCCACAGTGAAATAAATATTTTGAGTGAGCAGAAATTTCGAATAAGCAAAGGGAGTTGGTTGGTAAAGACAAGGACAAAGTAAACAAGCAGACTTTGTATTAAAAATGGTGCCACTCATTAAGCAGCTTCTAGTTCCTACTAACAGCTTTCTAGTGCACTGTCCATGCATCCACAACACGAACACCCCCTTTTGCTGCAGTACCTGGAATCTTTTGACTGTGTCTTCATTTTTCAGAAATTTCAGAAAATTTTTATCATAAACTAGAGGTCTAGCTTTGAGTTGAATAGCTTACTTACACCAACTTGGTTACATCTAAAGCTAGTCCCTAATATTAGGATTTTATATTGTATCTACATAACACCGGAGGTATAGTGCCGGTGGCCATGAAGGGGGCTGCCTCTGCTGAATCTGTGGATGAACAGTCTGAACTGCGATCACTCCCATCCAATCGTGAGTGCTGAATCTGCTCCAGTTTCCCATGTGAGGTAAGCTCCAATCAACAGGCAGAGAAAGGCGTATTAATCTTGAAAAAGCAATCCAGAAGATGCAAACAGTAGGAAAAACAGTCATTAAACACTTCAATCTCAATCATGTTTTTGGAATGGTTAGGAGGAAAAAAAAAAAGAGTAGTATTTCAGCCACTGGGTGTCTCTCCTGCTCTACATACATAAATGTCACTAGTTACTTCTCTCATCCAGGTGAAAAAGCATGTTTAGACTTCAGGAAGAGAAGATCAAATAACTGAAAAGGCATAATCTCTTTTTAAACTCCTTACATAGAAAGTATTCCAGCTTTAGAAATAATGGGACGATAAGCCTGGGATTGTTATAGTAATAGAACAAGACAGAAAATACGCTAAACGTATCATCATTGTGAGTCAGTAAAATTCTTTATGTGGTCCGGTCTTTTGAATCTTAGTTTTTATTTTTCCTTCTTAGTATAAAGAATTAAATATGGCATTCTTTTGTTTTATTTACTTAAAATACTTTACAGAGTATCCATTACAAGATAAAGTTTCAGACTCCATCAGGTTACAAATCCATGACGAAAAGAAAATCCTCAGACTATTTACTGAGTAATCAGAATAATATAGGAGGAAGGTACTTGTGAAAAGAAGACCTGTGTCAGTAGCACAAAACAGGATTATTCAGTATTAAGTGTACCTTCCATTAAAGTTAACATTATAAGCAACAAATTTTTTTTCATTCAAATGATATATTAAATAACTTGAACTAGCTCAGGACATTTGTGTCCTATACTTAATATTCATTCATTATTCTTATCTTGACCCTGTCCACAAGATAGTCTAAAGATAAAATGCTGATTCTGCATGCAGTTCTCTTAAATAAATCCCCTCTAGAAAAAAGCAGTCTGTTTTTTTCTCCTCAGTGATCAACTTTATTCTGTCACCATCCTTCACAAGAAAACAATCTATATTTGTTTACTGTGAAATTAAATTCTAATTATAAGACAGGTGGGTACTAAATATTAATGCTCACCTATATACAAAAGAAAAAAATACTGTCAAATGAGCATGCAACAGGCAGCAAACGTATATGTTATAAGGAAATGTGTAGATTTTAAGGCAAGCTTAATGTGAAGAAGCACTGGCAATATTCAGCAGGAAGAAAACTTACAGGACAGCTTCAAAAAACAGTTCCAGCTACATGATGGGAGATGGGAGAAAAGAGGGTAAGAAAAGGGGAGAGTCACTGGGTGGAACACCCCTGCCTACCCCAACGTGCACGTGACCCACAGCGTTTCAAGATATATCCTGATTAGCCTCAACTGACCACAGCAATTCCAACACCCCTGCCAATAAGAGGTAAGCCTAACCCTGTACTCTGACATATTAATCTACCCTCATCTCTTCCCGACACCTTCACTTACATTTGTCTTATGATGTTGCAGAGCAAGGGCACGTGACCTAGCTCTGGCCAGTGAAACCTGACGAGGGGCTTCTGAGAAAGGTTTCCTTGCTCTCAAAAAAGAGATACTGAATATTGTCATTATCTGGATGTGAAGCTCACAAAGTGAACTGCAGTTGCCCTTGAACGTGAAGGAGCTAGCCTAACGACAAAGCTGACAGTCAGAAGATAGGAGGGTACAGAGATGCTGAATAAACCACTGTGAAGAAGCCTCAGAAATTCTTGTTAAGTAAGAATCTAATTTCCTTAGTTTATACCGCTTGCTTATAGTACTTTAAATCAAAAGCATTCCAACATGTTACCAGAGCTAATATCTGGAATCTTAAAAACAGTGAGATAGCAGATGTGACAAAGAATAATATTACAATATTATTCCGATGAAAACCAGCCTACTTTAGATGATAATGCTTTAACTTTCGGGATTCTGAGTACTTGTTTTGGTCTCTAACAAGAGCACAAATATAGTCAATGAAGATTCTAATTTTTTTAAGAAGCAGTTTTACTTTATTCTACCTTAAAACATAATATTCCCATGTAGTATTTTGTCAAGTGGCATCATCCTTGCCTTAGTGTTTTTTTTAAACCTAGACCAATCTGTAAAATATGAGATTAACCAAAGTCTGACAGATACAAAATACATAATTTGTTTCAAAGAAAACAAATTATAAAATCTAACCAGAATAACATGTAACATTAATTGCAGCTATCTGCACCAGGTTATTCTAATTCAAACTCCTTAAACATACAGCTTAATAGTCAATTATCAGTAAAAACCATAGCAAATCAATTTTCCCTACTCAGGGCAGAAAATTAGACAAATAAGCAAAAGTTTCTAAAATAAACTAACTGGGGATTATTCCCTGGAAAGAAATTCCATACCTGAGGCTACAGAATAGGAAGAATCCCTCTCAAGGCACTACTGTAAAACCAATATAACAAAGCAATGTGGGATATGGACTTTTTTTTAAGATTTTATTCATTTATTTGAGAGAGAGAGTGGGAGAGATCACGAGAGGGGGGGAAGAGCAGAGGGAGAAGGAGAAGTAGACTCCCCGCTGAGCAGGGAGCCCAATGTGGGACTTGATCCCAGAACCTGGGATTATGACCTGAGCTGAAGGCAGATGCTCAACCAACTGAGCCACCCAGGCACCTGGGATATGGACTTTCAGATCACTGGTTCCGCACATTAGAATCAACTTGGAGCTTCGACAAACCACAGTTGCCTGGCTTTCACTCCAAAACCAAATCCATCTGAGTCTCAGGGGGTGGACATTTGTATTTTTTTTAAAGCTCTCCAGATGCACAGTGATGGGTTGTGGGCCACTGATTTAGCCTTTGATGTAGAACTAATCATATGTCATGGCAATGTAGAATTAATCATATTTTAAGGGTTTCACATACCTTAAACAATAAAATGATGTGATCCCTAGGAATTAAGCCAGCCTTTAACAACTGAATACTTCTGAGTATGTCTGGCACTTGTAAATAATCAATCCCCACAGATTAGCCTTGCACAGAATCATGCTTAATGAAAATACATACTGTAGGAGGCTCTGTCCCTCATTTAAATATTATTGGTGACATGACCATGTAACTTTCTCCATTCTAGTATAAGACAGATTTTAAACATAAACATAAGCATCAAATCAAAATCAGTCTTGGAGAAGGTAGGTCAGAAGGAGTCCGGACTAAGAGCTGAATTAGAATGGTTCCTGTGAACCCTAAAGAAAAAGCTAACCATAATTCAGGATGCTGGAAAAAACACTGGAAGACGTGGGCAAGGTTCAGGGTGAGCCTGGGCAAGTATGGCTGACATTCAGTGGCCCAAGGGTGGTACAGGCCACAGATGTGATCACTCTATGGCCTACAGTCTATGTTCAGATGTCTAATCGGGAACGAGGAAAGTGACCAAAAATGGGAGCCTGGATAAGGAAGCAAAAAAAAGTGTATCAGGATCTAGTAGAGTCTCATGGGTCCACAAAATAAATAAAACAACCTCTTGAGCTACAGGCAAATTGCCAGGAAGGCAAGAAGGGAAAGGGCTTTTGGACCAACTGCACTATAGGCTGTAGTGTTTGCACATACAGTGAATGCAGCAGAGTATTACTTCCTGTTGAGCCTTTACCAGTCCTAAAAATAACTGTCATATGAAATAATAAAGACTTACGGATAAAAGGGAACTTACAAGCAATTTAATCCACCTGTCCATCCAAAGCTATCAGTTAGACCTGGGTTTCACTGATGCCTTTCCAAACTACAGAAAATAAATGTCAACATCTTTTATAAAGATTAAAAAAATGGGGCCCCTGGGTGGCTCAGTCGGTTAAGCATCTGACTCTTGATTTAGCTCAGGTCATGATCTCAGGGTCGTGGGATTGAGCCCCATGCTGGGCTCTGTGCTGGGGGCTTGGAGCCTGCTTGGGATTCTCCCTCTGCCTCTCCCTCCCCCCTCTAAAATAATAGTAATAATAATAATAAATAAAGATAAAAGAAATGGTAGGACTGAATTGACTTAATTTTTTTTTTTAAAGATTTTATTTATTTATCTGACACAGCGGGGTGGGGAGCAAGCACAAGCAGGGGGGGAGCGGCAGGCTGAGGGAGAAGCAGGCTCCCCGCTGAGCAAGGAGCCCAATGTGGGGCTCGATCCCAGGACCCTGGGATCACGACCTGAGCAAAAGGTAGCCACTTAACCAACTGAGCCACCCAGGTGCCCCTGAATTGACTTCCAATAATGATCCATACTGATCCAAAGTACTGTTAGGTAAAATTTAACCTTTAAATTCGCTTGCATTCAAAAGTAACTCAAGTAGCTTACCCTTCTGTCATTTCCTTCACAGAAAGAACTTTTAAATTTAACTATTTAAAAATGTTTGGCTCTCCATTCTGTTGCTATGTAAATATTTTTTTCAGACTATAAGATATTAAAAAATATTTATCTCTTCATACATTAAGTTACTGGTGACCTACTGTCCATAACACATGCCCCTTGAGTTACATTTCTAGCTGTGGCAATTTACACTTTGAATTAAACAATCGGTTGCATCTAATGTAGCCTCAATTTCTTTCTACCTGCACCCACTCACCTTGATGGCCAATGAGATTTAATGGGATTAAATTTCTAAGCAGACTGATTCTTCCAGATGGGTAATGAACTCATTAAGAAGCAAACTCCTAGTCCTCTTCTTTGATAGACATCCTACAATCTTAGTCTCCATTCTGACATGTCAATTTACAAATCTGCTATAATACTGGTATAGCATGTTTACCATTAATCACAAGAAGTCGTTCATTTCTGTTTGGGCTATGAATCTTACTTCTGTAGGGCAATACGCAGCCAACCCTAAAATTTTGATGAAATATTTTATGGGAGTAAAACAGATTTTGGAAAACATTATAAACTTTGATCATTCCTAAAATGGTTGCAAGCTCCCATGAAGACAATCCCTAATCTCTTTAAACAACTTGGTGAAAGGACAGCCATACAAAATAGTGAAGTTTCCATCTCACTTAAAAATTGATTTTCCTGGGGAGGGTATGTGCTATGGTGAGCGCTGTGAATTGTACAAGACTGTTGAATCACAGATCTGTACTTCTGAAACAAATAATGCAATATATGTTAAGAAAAAAAAAGAAGAAGAAGATAGCAGGAGGGGAAGAATGAAGGGGAGTAAGTTGGAGGGTGAGACAAACCATTAGAGACAATGGACTCTGAAAAACAAACTGAGGGTTCTGCGGGGGTGGGGGATGGGTTAGCCTGGTGATGGGTATTAAAGAGGGCACATTCTGCGTGGAGCACTGGGTGTTATGCACAAACAATGAATCATGGAACACTACATCAAAAACTAATGATGTAATGTATGGTGATTAACGTAACAATAAAAAAATTTTTAAAAAAATTGATTTTCCTTTCTCCCACTCCCACTCCCCCTGCTTGTGTTCCTGCTCTCGTTATCTCTCTGTCAAATAAATCTTTAAAAAAAACCTGATTTTCCAATTTAGATTGCTCAATTTATTAGCATTTTTCTGTTTATAAAAATAATGCTAGGTTATCATAAAACCCACAAAAATGTTTAGAATGCATAGAGAAAACTAAAAATCTATAATTCTACTCCCCAAAATATAGAAACAATCTACTAATATTTTTGTACTTCTTTCTGCTTAATTCTCTGCATTTTTTAACATACTTGAAATCGTAAAATATAAAAATTTAGTGTTCTGCTTTTCTAACTTAATAGTACGGCTATTATTAAAATGCTGTAAGAGGATTCACTTACCATCTGCATACTGTTGGACACAAGTTGTTTTTCATTTTTAATATTCAAAAAACATAACATGAAGATATTTGTGCACAAGTTTTTTCTATATTTAGGACATCTATTTAAGTATATATTCTTACCAGATTCTCCAGCACTAAAATGATCAAATGGATTCCCTTCAGCATCTGGGTTTAGTAACATCATTTCAAATGGGATCTCTTCCGCCTGAGAATTCTCATTGTCATTTTTGCATGTATACTTGTCAGCATAAAACACGTGCCACGTTTGTGGATATGGAACCTGGGACACGGTCAGATTATGTTCAGTCTGATTCATGGTCACTTTAAAGAGAAAGAAAATAGCACTTTCAAAGCGAAACTCTCAAATATATTCATTGTTTCAGTCATATAATCAACTCAGAGTTAGAATTCTTTTGTTTTGTTCTGTCTTAAAAATCAAAGCCCTGGTGTAGTACTGAATAAGGCCTGTAAATCATAAGGCAGATAAAAAATAATGTATCCTCAACAAAGGGGTCACTATAAAAGTACTGTGAAACACCCAAAATGAGTAGAATGGTTTCAATGAAGTTTTGAATCTGAATTTTAAATATTTCAAAGTTTTCAAGTGGATTAGTAACATTAAGAATTTTTTATTGTGGTAAAATATACATAAACACAAAAGTTACCATTTTAGCCATTTTGAAGCATACAGTTAGCTCTGTGGCATTAAGTACATTCACAATGTAACAACTTCATGACAACGGGTAACAACTACAGTGACATTTTGAAAATTATATTTGAGTTAAATTTAAAATGGAGCATTCAACTCAGGGATTCATTAGATTTAAAAACTATGACCCACAAATACTTTCAAAAGATTTTCCAAAATCTTTTTCTCATTGATTATTCTTTACAAAGGTACTGAAAGGAGAAACGTAGAAATAACCGGAATTTAAGAGTTGTTCTACTGGGTCAGGTCTACACAGGGCGGGGATGGGGAGGCTCATGTTGTAGCTGGCACTACACAGATCTGTGTTGAATCCTGGCTCCAATACTTACTTACCTTCTGTGTAAACTTGGGCAAGTTATATAAGTAATGACACTTTCTTCATCTGTAAAATGAAGATAATACTTAGAGCAAAGAGTTGATGGAAGGACTAAGTTACATGAGTCATTTACCACGATACCTATCATACAGTAAGTGCCGAATAAAGGTTCTCTTTTTCCTTTCTTTGAAACAAGGTAGTTATACTAATAAATGGTTCTTTTATTATGTTCAGTTACCCACTGTATAGCACATCATTTGTTTTTGATATAGTGTTCAATGATTCATTAGTTGTGTGTAACACCCAGTGCTCATCACAACACATGCCCTCCTTAATACCCATCACCCTGTTACCCCATCTCCCCGCCCTCTCCCCTCTGAAACCCTCAGTTTGTTTCCTGGAGTCCAGAGTCTTTCATGGTTTGTCTCCCTCTCTGATTTCTCCCCCTTCAGTTTTCCCTCCCTTCCCCTATGGTCCTCCTTATGTTCCACATATGAGTGAAACCATATAATTGTCTTTCTCCAATTGATTTATTTCACTTAGCATAAACCCCTCCAGTTCCATCCATATCGATGCAAATGGTGGGTATTCATCCTTTCTGATGGCTGAATAATAATTCCATTGTATATATATGTACCACATCTTCTTTATCCATTCATCTGTTGAAGGATATCTTGGCTCCTTTCACAGTTTGGCTATTGGGGACATTGCTGCTATCAACACTGGGGTGCATGTGCCCCTTCTTTTCACTGCATCTTTATCTTTGGGGTAAATACCTAGTAGTGCAATTGCTGGATCATAGGGTAGCTCTATTTTTAACATCTTGAGGAACCTCCATACTGTTTTCCAGAGTGGCTGCACCAGCTTGCATTCCCCCAACAGTGTAAGAGGGTTCCTCTTTCTTCACATCCTTGCCAACATTTGTTGTTTCCTGTTTTGTTAATTTTTGCCGTTCTAACTGGTGTAAGGTGGAATCTCATCGTGGTTTTGATTTGTATTTCCCTGATGGCTAGTGACGTTGAGCATAATAAATGGTTCTCAATCCAGGGTAATTGTGCTCCCCTCCAGTGCATTTGAGAAAGTGTAGGGACAGTTCTGTTGTCACAATAGTTAAGAAGGTCCTTGGAGGCAGGCTGTGCTAAACTTCATGCAATCCAAGGTAAAGTTTCATACAATAAAGACCTGTTCCACCCAAAATGCCAATAGCACCCCCTTTGAGAAACACTAATGATGTCTAAGATGCCTTCCAAATCTGAAACTATGATTCTGAGGCACTCACTTACACTACCACGAAGCTGTAGGACAGTAGTGTCTCAAATGCTATGTATAATAAAAAGAGTAAAAAGAGTAAGATGAGGAAGTCTTGGTGCTGTTACTTAATAACCTTGCAGCTCAGCAAATAAATTGCTTAACCTCTCGAAATGTGTTTCTTCAGTAGTAAAATTAAGATACTGACTGTTTAACACAGAGTTCTCATGAGGAGCAAATGAGACAGTATCTGAAAATCCTATGTAAAGAGCTTGATTCTATACAAAGTATTCTTAAAATATAAGATTATTCCCAATTCTAGATTGCCCCCATAGCATGCCAGTTAGTCTTGATCTTTTTCTCAATTGAAGAAAAATACTTTTTAATAAAAAGACACTTTCTGAGATAAACGTGGGGATCTGCACTGGGGCATTATGAACTTATTCATTTTCATGGTGTCATAATGGTATTGTTATTATGGAGAACTGCTCATGACACCCACAGCTTATTTTCTTATGCCTTGATTAAAAACAAAAATCACACACACAAATGTAAAGCAAATGTAACAAAATATTAACAATTACTGAATCTAAGCAAAGGATATATGGATGTTAGTTGTACTACACTTTCAACTTATCTTTATGATTGAAAACTTCCCAAATAAAATGTTAAAACGCTATTTATAAGTTGTCTTTATAAATGAGATACGGATTTATCTAGTCAGGATTCAAATTTTGAGGACTTAGACTTTACAACTGGGAATTTCATTAAAAGTAGTTAAAGGGGACAAGATGATTTTTATTAACAATGCTACAGCATTTTTGGGGGGCTATATTAATTTAGCTGACATTTATACTACTGTTTTTGGTTTATTTTTTTACTGTATAGCTTCTTGAAAAATGTAGCAAAGACTCTACTTTCTGTTAAATATCTGAAGACCTTTAATAAGAATTCAATATATGATCAATAGTGGCTCAGAAATCAGGCTTTTGAAATATGAAGCTCACGATTACATAATCTGGACTTTATAATATAAAGGTTCTGATATGTTGCCGTTTTATCACTTGCACTTTTTTCTTAGATAAAACAACATAAAAATTAACCATTACATTTTACCAATATACTTTTTAATGTTTCATTTTCAATTATGCAGATTTACATAAAATAAAAACAAAAGTGTGCTTCAAAAAGTGATATTGGCCTTCAGTTATTTGTCTTGTGGCCTTTTTTAGCAAGCCTGGGAAACAAGAATCTTGACAAAACTGTATGTTCATTGTTTCTGAGACAAAAGACTACCACACAGCATACATAGTCCATGCTGATGTAATTAATATCTCACATATTAACAAAACTTGAATTGCAGAGAATGGTGTCACCTGGCTAGCTGCCCAATCATGTTATAAAAGAAAATGCACAGAATAATAAAATGCTAACAGCTTTAAATGATTTATAAAATACACTAAATGTACAAAAGGAATTACTGTGTGTGATATAAAAAGACAATACTGAAAATGTTTTATAAGCAAAATATTTAGCTCTTGTAACCCGAACCTCCTTGTTAATTTTTTTTTACATAAAGTCGTAATTTTCAGTGCTTTTAAATGTCTCATTTGCTTTCTTTAAAAACCTACAAAATAGTTTTTATCATTTTTAAAAAATCTGATGTTTTATGACTTTACTGAAAGAGGAAAAAGGAAGACTGAAAAATAATTTCTCAAACACTAATTTGGGGAAATGTGTACACACAAGCAACATTCGACACTACAGAATTTTTCAAATCTGCTAGTCTTTTCATAGTTCACAGCAGCAGTAAGGTTTTACATAGGAGTTTGGCATAGTTAATGAACTCATTACCAAGTACGTGAAAGGCTATTAATTCTTAAAAGTCTCATTAATGGCCAGGAAATGAGAATTATTTCTACAAGAAATTATTTAAAAATATGTGGTACAACTACATTGTCATGAATTTAAGGATATGCTTTTTGTTTCAATGCACCAAAGCTCCTGAATAATGACATACTATAAATATGACAGCTAATATGTAAAAGTTAGAGAATATTTCTTAAGACTTGGCTTTTGTTGCTGGGAAAAGAGTTGATGAAATTTGCAGAAAGCAATATATATATATCACCAGTATTTAATTTATTCCAGGTCCCAAAATTTAACAAAACAATCTTCATTCCTCACAAATTCCTGTTTCCTGAGATCTTCCATTCCAATAATTTCAAAGAATACTCAACAGAAGAAGAATAGAGAAGAAGGAAAAATAGCTTAAGGAACAACTGCAAGAGGTTTTTGGAGGCTGCAGCCTTAAATATGTATATATGCAACTCCATCCTAAAGAGTTATAATTAGAATCACAGCAGTTTAGGACTTTCAGGAACCATAATGAAAACTTACCAAACTTTCTTGTTGTACAGATAGCTAAAGTGAAGCTCAAAGAAAACTGGCAGTGATTCTCAGTTTAGCAGTCTTTCCACTGCACTGTGCTCTCTCCCTGGACATGTAAGGTCTGCGACTGAAGGTATATGACTGATACAAAATTTATGTTTTTGCAAGTGTACACAGTATATAGTATAACATTAACGACATAATATAAAAAACTAAATTCCTACAGCTCAAAGCTTTAAATTGCCTGTTAAGTTTTTACTGGAAGAAAAAGACCAAATACAAAGCAATCAACCTACCAACCAGATATGAAAGGTGCCAAATACAAAGCAATCAACCTTGCAACCCAAAAAAACCCCTCAATCTCTTCCACAAATGGTGTTGGGAAAACTGGACAGCTACAACCAAAAGAATGAAACTGGACCACTCTCTTACACCATACACAAAATAAAATGGATTAAAGACCTAAGTGTGAGACCTGAAACCATAAAAGTCCTTGAAGAGAACATGGGCAGTAATTTCTCTGATCTCAGCTGTAGCAACATTTTTCTAGATATGTCTCCTGAGGCAAGGGAAATAAAAGCAAAAATAAATTACTGGGACTACCTCAAAATAAAAAGCTTCTGCACAGTGAAGGAAACAATCAACAAAACAAAAAGACAACATGGGAGAATATACTTGCAAATGACATATCTGATAAAGGGTTAGTATCCACAATATATAAAGAACTTATAGAACTCAACACACCAAAAAACCAGAAATAATCCATTAAAAAATGGGCAGAAGACATGAACAGACATTTCTCCAAAGAAGACATACAGATGGCCAACAGACACATCAAAAGATGCTCAACATTATTAATCATCAGGGAAATGCAAATCAAAAACACAATGAGCTATCACCTTGCAACTGTGAGAATGGTTAAAATCAAAAACACAAGAAATAACAACTGTTGGGCGCCTGGGTGGCTCAGTCGTTAAGCGTGTGCCTTCGGCTCAGGTCATGATCCTAGAGTCCTGGGATCGAGCCCCACAGATGGGTGGAGGGATGGGTGAAAAAGATGAAGGGGATTAAGAGAACATTTATCATGATGAGCTCTGAGCGATGTACAGAGTTGTTTAATAACTGTATTATACACCTGAAACTAATATAACACTGTTTAACTATATTGGAATTAAAATAAAAAAACAAAAATGAAAGCCCTTCAAGCCCTAAGCTCTATGACAATTCATCCTACAAACAGTAAACTAAGCACTAGGGTATGGTAAATTTTCATTCTCATACTACCATGTAACTAACATTCATAGTACTTATCACAATTGCAATTTCACATTTATTCACACTGATCAGATTCATTTCTGTTACTACCACTAATCTTAAGGATGAAAAGAGTATATTTTGGTCCCTGATTTATCACAAGTGCCTTGCCTAGTATGTGAAACAATGGAAGTGCTCAGTGAATGAGTGAATGAGTAGACCAAAAGGGCCCTGCTGCTCTGACTGATTTCATAACAAACACATAAGATGTAAAGTGGTAACTATAATATGTGCTGTGGGAGAGAACAAGCTATAAAAACTCAAGTGTCAACTTAGTATTGGAAGGGCCAAAGAGGAAGGGAAGAACAAACAAAGTCTGTGCAAAGGCCCAGGATAGCACTGAAATAAAACAAGCCTACAGATAAAATGAGGGAGGAGGGGACAGTGCTGTGAGATGGAACGGAGGGGGTAAACAATGGCTAGACCCTGATGGCTTTGCTGATCAGGTTAAGGAGATCTGTCTTTGTCCTAACAGCAAAAGAAAATGACTGGAGTATTTCAAGGTGTGGTGAAGAAATGAACGTGACATGATCAAATCCGCTGCAGAAAGATCACTCTGGTTACAGGGGGCACGAGCATGGCTGCAGTGGCCGGAGAGGAGACTACTGCAACAGGCAAAAGATTATGGCAGCCCAGATAACAGGGTGGGGGCAGAGACACAGAAAAACAGATGAATTCCAGAGATATTCAGAAGTCACTTACTGACAAGCTGGAAGAGGATGGAGAGGTCAAAGAGGGAGTGTTGGAAGACTCCCTGGATTCTAGCTTGTTTATTGGACAGATGGTGGTGCCAGGTCCTGAAACAAGGAACACTGGAAGAGGAAGAGAACCAGGTTTGGATGGGCAAGATGATGAACTGGTTTGGGACATTATAAGGAGTGGGAATGTAAGGCTAGAACTTTTTATCCATATGTGGAACATTGAGATGACCAAATTGGTAGAGAAAGGAAAAGATAACTGATAATGAACATTTGCACAAATTTCCCAGGTGAAAAAACAAACAAACAAAACGAATTTCCCAGGTAAGTTCTGAAAATCAGGGGAAAGGTAAAATGAGTTTATGTAACTGTCTCTTTGATGTCTGAATCTAGTCATTCAAGACTTCTTCAGCATACTGTCAATGTCATCTCGTTAATCTAGATAAGAGATCCCCACAAGAGGTGGCAAGGATTGGGGGGCTTCTACTCTTTTTTTTTTAAACAATTTATTTATTTATTTGAGAGAGAGAACATGAGGCAGGGGATGGGGGTGGGAGAGGGAGAGAGAGAATCTCAAGCAGACTCCACGCTAAGTGTAGAGCCCAAAGTGGGGCTCTCTTGCAATCCTGAGATCATGACCTGAGCCGAAATCAAGAGTCGGATGCTCAACCAACTGCGCACCCAGGCACCCCGCACCCCGCACCCCAGGGGCTTCTACTCTTGTCCCTATTCAGCCAGCTGCCTTATGAGGGACCCAGAGAGCTGATGAGACTAGGAAGACTAAAAGTTCAGAAAATGGCAACGTTTTACTTGACTAGATTAAAAGAAGATTAAGACTCACTGATATGCAAAACATGGTAGGGGAAATGGGGGGGAAATAGGGGGAAAAGAGAGGAGAGAGATAATTCCTACTTTTTCTCATGGATGCTTCACATTTCTAATATCGCCTACAACCAACTAACTTCCAAGGGGTAAAATGGGTAGCATGGTATATGCCCTTCATTTCTACAGAAATTAAAAAGAGTTTCACTGATCCTGGATACTGCACCCTAATACTTGGGAGAGTGCTGATGAGAATGGAAGGGTTCAAGGACACAGGCAACTAGGATAAAAGCAGAGCTTCTCCAGAAACAAATCTAGAAGTTTACAAATGATGTGGTGCTGGTACATCCTAAAATGACATACTTTGTCACCATATGACTAGGTCCCATGTTCCAATAACATGTTGCAAAACAGCACCACTTGGGCTAAATCATACAATTAATGAGATAATGCCTATTTAGTGCTTAGCTCAGTGCTAGCAGATAATAAGCATTCAACCAATGCTATTATTCACCCCATGCTCCCGCTGGGCCAGAATATACCATACTGGTATGAAGTATGCGACTTACCGGTAAGAAGTCCGAATGAAGTAAAGTACGCCTTTATACACTGTCCGGATATTTTTCAAAAATTTTCAATGAGGAGGGGAGAGGCATTCTCTCCTTTGATCAAGGAAAGCTTTAGCTTAAAATGCACTAGACAAAATGTCTTCACAGTGTGATGTGTCATGAAACATCTTGGTATGAAAACAAAGATTTCAACATTCAGGAGGAAAAAAAAAAAAACGTATCTAATGATCAAAGAAAAAAGGATATACTCACTTGTCAACTGAGCTTTGGATAATTTTTCACCACAACTATAACCATGACTGCTGTCCTGTAGCTTTAGCCATTCTTGGGCTTGGAACAGGTAGAGTTTAGCTTCTTTTCCAACAGCTACTGCTATATTGTTGATTCTGACACACAGAAGAGCATGGTCACCTTGACATTAAAACAAAAATTATTAACTAGTTTGGTCTTGTATGGAACTAACACGGTAAGACAATTCAACCCCTCTATCAAAATAGGAATTTAAAGAGCACAGAGTTTTTCTTTTTTAATTTAAATTCAGTTAATTAACATATAGTGTATTATTAATTTCAGAGGTAGAGCTCAGTGATTTATCAGTATTACAGAATACCCAAGCGCAGTTTTTCTTAAATCTCACTTAACTAGGTAGATCACACTGGAATGAGCATCCCATTCAGGTGCAAATCAGAAGACTATTCATATTAATTATCCAAATTAATGTGTGGTATCTCCTTACACTTCCAATGAAGAGTGATGCCATTTCACTGAATAAACAGCAACATCTGCTGTATCTGGACATTCACTATAACAGAATTTTTGCCTCATTTTACAACCACTCCACGTCTTTAATATTTGTTCATAAACTATATACAGAAATTTCCCACCAAAGTTTTTATTTTCTAATAGAACATGTGTGTTAATATTGTACTTTTAATGTAAAAAATTGGCATAGCTAATAGCAAGAAAGTTTAAACAAATTAGTCTGGGGGCAGACATTTTCCACCTGATAAAAAATTTGACATGTGACTTTTACAAAGGAACTTGCAGAACAATAGATGGTGTGAGACATTATAGAATGAGCCTGGCTGCACACACTAAGCACATTTAAGGCCCCGAACAGAAATGGCAAAAAGTAGTTGCCTCTAGGGAAAGGGACTCTGGGTGAGGAGAAGCAAAGCAGTAGACTGTTTTCATTTTAAGATCTCTTCTGGGCTGTTGTCATGTTTGTTATTATAATTATCATTTTGATTAAACATTTTAAATAAATTTAAATGTACAGTATGTATCAAGGGATGTCCAAGTCTCCTACATAAATTGATTACATTATAAATTATCCAAAATTTTAAGAAGTGACGCGAAGGCTTAACATCTTAAATCGCGTTCTGAGTTAGCCTATTATTTCGGTATAATATAGTTTTATTATTTTACTGAATTCAAATTCACTGAAGACTGGTAATAATAAAAAACATATATACACACACACATAGAAAGAGCGTGTATGTGTGTTAATACACTTGGAACACTCAATTCCTCAATCTTCACTGAGATATCTGGATTTCCTACCTATGTTTCTCCTCCATGTTTACCATGGGTTGTCTGAGTCCCTCTGCTAGTGATAACCCACGTCATAGCTTCCATATATCCCAGATTTTCCAGCACTGTCCAGCTTGTGCCATTTATTGTAGTGTCTTTGCTATCACTGTCAATATTCCAAGTACAGTTACAGACAGCTGACTTAAGAAAACTAAAAATGTGAACTAAAATATAATCAAGTGTTTTTAGAGTTTCTTCTTCACCCAAGGTCTGTGCCACACTGGATTTTGGAAAACTGGGGTGCATTCCTTTTCTCAACTATTTTAAACACTCTGATTTAAAAAAAAAACCTTCAGGTTCCCATCCCTTTACACCACCAATTCTGTAATTTTGCAATACTTTAAATTCCTTTCCTACCCCAAAATAGCTTCTTGTTTCTATTACCTTCTCTTAAGAATCCTCCCTGGGACAACAATCTGACAGTGCATCTTTTAATGCTAAAAACTGTATTAAGGATACCAACCTCATCAAGGCAAATAATTATTTGCAAAACAATACCAGTCAAATTCAGTACCAAAAGTATGTACCAAGAAAATCACTTAAATTTCGAGAGTGCAAATAAAGCAAAAATTAGAATGAATTGCAAATTCATTCATTTAAGACTAACTGATTTTTGAGGGAAACCAGGAAGGAAGCAGTTCTTTCAGAAGGGCCAGATACAAATGATGAAGATTCCAGGACACACCTACATGCATTTCTGTCAAGTGACTTCTAGGCCTCCTGGTCCATGGTAAATCTACTCCTTTAGTAGTGGAGGAACCAAACTGTCCCAGCAATTGTGACCACCAGATTAGCAGGTATTTTATTTGGTTTCCCAAACCTCTCTGCTTCAGGTAGGTTTTAGCAAATTATCTTAAAAACAAAGACCGAACCCAGGGAAATCTAAGTTCTGGAGCTTAAATGCACACGTTAAGTACAGTGCCTTAGTGTATATAATCAGGCTGAGACAGGAGTGAGCAAACGATGCTCCCTTGAGGGAAGGATCTCGAAAGATGCAGCAGAGGAAGTCCTCCGTACTTTCGTTCGCGTGCGGAAGGTGGGGGAAATGGTGTTTCAAGTGCAGAATACAATCACTAATCGGGGGAGGGTGCTGACCAGGGAGTGGGGCACAGCAACAGCAGGGTTGGCATTAACGCATCCCTCGATTCCCGCAGCTGCGGTCGGGGGTGGGCCGCCGGCGACGCGGGAAGCGCAGGTGGGGCCGGGGGCAGTCCCCCGCGGCGCCGCCGCCGGCTCCAGGCCTGCCCCCGCGAGGCGGGGAGGCGCGGAGGCGCGGAGGCGCGGCCCGCGGATGGGCCCACGCGCCTGCATCCCGCTCCCCGCCCCCGCACCTACCGTGGAACTCGAAGTGGCCGATGCTCTGGCCCTCAGCGTCTCGGGCCGCGGCGCTGCTGAAGCTACCCCGCAGGGTCTTACCCTGGCTGCCCGGCGGCCACCAGCAGCAGGTGAGGGCCACCGCCAGCAGCCGCAGGGCTCCCATCCCCCCCACTTCCCTCTCGGCACCCACACCCCGGCCCTAACCGCCTGCTGCCGCCTTCCCCACGTCGGCAGCCGGGGCTGAGGGAAGAGGGAGCAGGACCGGCGTCCCGGACCCGCCCCCGGAAGGCTGACAACCTATGTGGCAGGCCCCTCCGCCACGAGCCAAGTACACCCACCAATCAGAGGCCGAAATGGGCGGGACGTGCGGGGGCGCGCGTCCCATCACTCCCCAGCCTGCTGGCTAGTTCCCGCCTTTTTTATGGAGACTCAGAAGGATGCTGCTTCAGGTTACGGAAAAAGCCTTGCCCTCCGTCGTCCCCGGGCGTGGTGCTACTGCGCATGCGTGGGCTCGCCCGCAAGGCTCCCGAGGGCTTTCCGGGTGGGTTTGTAGGATTCAGGAAGAAATGAGGAGAACCGCGGGACAGCCATGGGTCTGATGAAGAAAGTTCCCGCAAAGCCCGAGGTGCCTGGCAACCTACTGAACGTAACGTTTCCGCTTTACTGTCTCAAAGACACCTCACTGTACATGTTCAAGTTTAACGCATGAATTCTCTTGGCACGTCTAACCGATTTTAACCTCTTAGGTTCCCTGTGTTCTTGAATTACATCGTCAGACAGCTGGGAAGTATAGCTTACATCCGTACATACAGTCATCTCAATGATTCTGGGCTGCGATGGTAGGAAGGAGCTGCCAATCTCCATATCCAGACCATTATGGTATCATCTTCCTTGGCCTGCGGCAAGTAACCTGCCACCAGTCTTAATTTTCTCCAGTTGGCCACACACAGCCCACCTCTACCCTAGAGCCACAGAAAGCTAGAAAGCTATAGGAAACGAAATTTGACTGCATCACTTCCTTCAAAGGTTTTTGATCACCTGTAGTACACAAGTAAAACTTTAGAATATAGCTTTCGAGTCTCTCAAATTTCCATCTCGACTTTTTGGCTCCATCCTTACCGAGCCACTGTCAGTTCGCTGAACACTCCCAAGTTCTCCTCTCTGAGCCTGTAGCACTTGCAGATCCATTGTATTTAAGAAGTGAGACTATTATTAGATTGTATGCAGTTTTTCATTATTACATATAAGCAGTGTATCGGTGAACATATTTGTGTTTTTCTGCAATTATCTATATTATACATCATGGAATTTGGGCACATAGGTTATGTGCATTTGACCTTTTCCTATGTGTTACCATTTTGCCCCCGAAAAAGGTTGTAACAAATGACGTTTCCACATATACTGGGTATTCTCATTCTTCTTATACTTTGCCAAACATTATATGAAAAAAGAAAAATACCCCCAAGATATTTATTTATCCATTCAATATTAACTGATCATTTATTCTGTGCCAGGCCTGGTCCCACGGCCTTGGGATTATAGCAGGAAACAAAACAAAGCCCCTACCCCTTCTAGCCAGTACCAATGAGTAATTCAACATAAATGTTGATGACTGCTATGGAGAAAAAAGAAGGATAACGTTGTTAGGCCGGGCTGGGGTAGAGCTTGCTATTTTAATTGGGGTGGTCAAGGAAGGACTCTCTACAAGGATGACTGACCCTCAATCTGAGAACTGAAGAAGTAAGGGTAGGGGCACCTGGGTGGCTCAGTCGTTAAGCATCTGCCTTTGGCTCAGGTCATGATCCCAGGTTGCTGGGATCGAACCCCACATCAGGCTCCCTGCTCCACGGGAAGCCGGCTTCTCCCTCTCTCTCCCACGCCCCCCTGCTTGTGTTCCCTCTCTCACCGTCAAATAAATAAATAAAATCTTGGGGGAAAAAAGAAGTAAGGGTAAAAACTAGGCAGACATCAGGGGAAAGGGCATCCAGGCCTGAGGAAAGTAGTAGGCCTGGCAAATTCAAGGAGAAACAAGGAGTGGCAGGCAGGCTGGGGCAGAGTGAGTACGAGCGAGAATAGTTAAGGGTAGGATCTAGGGACATCTTCACCATGATTGCCAGCAGCATGCATTGTCGGTAATAATATTAACAACAAAGCAGAAGGCATTTTGCCATTGCAACCTCCCATTTCCACACTTTGCAAGCAGAGAACTTCTGGTGTTAGCTCAACTGGTGAGCAATCTGTGGAAATGCTTTAGCAGTACAAGGACGAAAAGAAGGTAATCATTCATAACTCTGATCATCTGCGTATTAAGTAAAGCCCGATTTTATACTGGTGTCACCTGACACAAAAACGTTCCAGACCCCACTTCCCAGCCACCCCTCTTAACGCCTAACTGGCCAGGTTTGGGCAGAGAAGAGATGCGCCTGCGCAGTAGCGCTGCGCCACCCGCGCACCCAGGGACCCCGCCCAGCCCGCAAGTGGGCGGGGATAAATCGGCCAGGCTCCGGAAGCTGCTGCCGCCTGCCCTACTGACGTGTCCGGGCAGCGGGACGCGTCGCCGAAAGTCGCGGTGGAAGTTACCTGCGGTGTACAGATCTGGCGCTTTACGCTGCCAGGCACTGCTGAGCTGGGAGATGTCAGCTGCAGGCCGGACGGAGCCCTTGGGTCCTCCCAGCAGCTTTGCGAAGCGGCTCCTGGTGACCGGGGGTGCTGGTTTCATGTAGGTAACGGCGCCGCTGGCCGAGTAGTGGCTCCCCAGAAACCCCAATCTCTTCCTGAGCTTCTGCTTGCTCTTGGCAACTTGGAACCAGCTTGGGGGCGGGGGGAGGTGTCTTAACGCACGAACAGGATCCCCCTACCTTCTTCCCCCTCTCCCGGTCCGCGAAGACTTGGTTCCTTTGAAACTGCGACTTCTTTAAGATGCCTCCCAACCAAAGCCAAAGTGCTGTGGTTCTGTCTGACTTCTCACCTGGCCCGGGATGCACCTGACACTTCTGAGTGCCCCCACATTGCAGTAAGCCTCTCACCAACTGCCCCAGCCTCCATCCCGCCCCCTCCGTACACAAAGGCCTTGTACGTATAAGCGCCAAGAAACAAGTTTTGGATTATAGTAGGACATTCATTTATTGAGCGGGCTTAAAAACAAACAAACAAACAAACAAAAAACCCTCTTTTGGTGCTTTGACCTGGATGAGATGTGTGATGCCTCTTTCTCACACCCACATGCAATCAGTGAGTCCTCTTTCACTGCTTCTGAAGCGAACACTTCTCTCCCCTCCCCCCTCCTCTTCTAGTCCACATTTCTGTCTTCTGCCTGGATTACTACTGTAGCTTCCTGATTGGTCATACTGCTTCCCCTCTTGTTCCCTTAAAGTCTGTTCTGCACAGAGAAGTCAGTGTTTATTAAGTAAGTTAAGTGCATAGAGTTTTACCCCAGTGGTTCCTGTCAAACTTAGAATACAATCCATACTCTTTAGCATATCTAGAAGACTCAAGTGTCCAGGCCCTACTTTTCCAACCTGATCTGCCGTTCTGCCTCTTTGCTTTTCTGTACCTGCCACACTTAATCTTTTTGGAGTTCCTGGAACACATGAGGCCCATTCCTCTCCTCCTGTCTTGAGGCCTTTGCACTTGCTTCCCCTTTGGTTAGAGTGCTTGCATCTCTCAGTTCGGATGGTTACTTACATATCACCTCGTGGGACAGGCATTACCTGGCCATCCCATCTAAAATAGGCCCTTTCCCAACTAACACACTAATCACTACCTGAAGTCTGAAGTTATTTTGTGTATTAGTGTTTACTTGCTTATTGTCTGCATCCCCACTCGAGAATGTCAACTGGATCACTCAGCATCTTAAAAATGCCTGGCTTATTTTACAAAGGTCTTCAGTAGTTATTGAATGGACAAATGCATAGGTACCAACAGAAAACTCCCAATGTCTAGTGGAAGAGGAACATGGGAATCACCTCCCCCATTAGTACCTTAAATCGCCCCTTCAAATCTGACAATAACTTGGAGGAGGGTATCAGAGAGGCAGGGTTTATCTAATGAGAAGAGGGGCATGGGCATAAAAGGTTGGTCGTTGTGTGAGAGTGCCGGTCCCTGGAGGGCAAGTTCTAGTTGTGTGAGAGTGCTGGTCCCCGAAGGGCAAGTTCTAGAAAATGATGTGAAAGGGCTGTCAAGTACAAACTCTTGAGTTCATAATTTGGTCAAGGGCTGTCCTTGTTCTTGGGAGCCCAATGTTTTTGTGTCTATGAGAAAATCTGGTGGATCATCTCACTGACAGATGTCTCTGGTTCCACTTCAGGTCCTCGGAAACCCAGGAGCCACTATGGCTTTCTAAGGATGGCCTCAGCCATTATTAGCCTTGGAAACCGAGGTTTAATCTAGAACCTCCCAGAGGATTCTAGTTTATACCAGCAAATTCTTGTACCAAGAGATAGCAATTGCAGTAGGGTTCCTGTGAACATAGACAACTCCCATGCTCATACTAACTTAAGTTTTGCATAGTTATACCTACAGTGTCTTAAAAGGTATGTTATAGTTTCAATCTATCTGTACTGACCTTCACCCATTGTATTTATCCTGCTTCACTCCCACACTCAAAGCACATGGACAAAATCATTTGGCTAAACTATTTTTTTCCTTATACCTAGGACCAGTAAATTCTCTTTTCTCCACGGTGCAAAGGGATATCGATATATCAATACCGATTATTGATACTGTTGAGAAAGTTAGTGAAAAGTGGGGGGTGGGGAAGGAGTGTATTCAGTGTCGTTATGTTATTTCTGTTATTTTGCAGAAACTTAAAGGTATCTTTGAATGTTTGCTAATACTCAACAGGTTACGGTAACATTTAAGAAATGTGAGGAATTTAAGGAAAAGGTTGTTTTCTACTAACACAATATACTTTTTTCTTAAAGCGCATCACATGTGATTGTCTCTTTAGTAGAAGATTATCCAAACTATATGATCATAAATCTAGACAAGGTGAGTTTTATAAAAATGAGCTTCATGCACTGACACTTACGTACATTTTTTAAAAGTATTAGAATCTTATCACGCTGATATTTTAATTTTTTATTTAGTCATTTTAACAACTTAGGGGCCTACATAGTCATGTGATCATGCTGTATTTAATCTTAGTCTTTTAAAAGTTTTTCATTACGATAGCCCATAAAGTGAAGGTTTTAAGTGCAGTATTTTTACCAAAAGAAAATCTTCAACCTAAATATTTAATGTAATCTTGTGATTATTAACCTTTTTCCAGAGTTGGGATACTCTCATTATTTGGTTTTATTATTTTATTATAACTTATAATTTATTATTTTATTATAACTGCCACCTCCTGGAAAATTACACATTTACTTCTTAAATTAAAACTGATTTAGCTTTGAGGATTTTTCTGTAATAATTGAAGTCTCCCTGTAGAGTCTGAAAGCCATGATTGATAATCACTGGATTTTTGACTTTAAACACAAGATGCAATTAGTTACCTTAGTTTCATAAAATGTAATAGTAAAAATCTATAGACAGAATAATCTGTAGGTCTTAACAATTTTTGCCTGCCTTACTATCAGGGGCAGTAATTTTTTTCCCCCTTTGTATGGGGATTTGCCAACAATTAACTCAGGAAACAGTGTAATGAGTTACAATATGCATAACACGGGTGTAATTGTTTTCAAGTACTAATTCCTTTGCAGTAAGAAATGGTAAGTTTTTCTGGTGGCTGGGGGCAAATCTGGGCAGAAAAATTTTTTAAAGGAGGGGTTTCTAAAAAGTAATTTTTTTTGTATTTTGAAAAGGTAACAAAATGGCATGGTTTTTGTTTTTTACTTGTTAAGATATCGGAGACTTCTTCTAAAAACACAAAGAACAAACACTTTAAGAAGACATGTTTTTATATTATGATCAGAACATCTACAGTCTTTAAAATATTTTATAGGAAAAACTATTACCACTTTTTGTGTTGTTTTCTCCCTCTCCCTCACTTACTTGTTTTAAGCTGGATTACTGTGCAAGCTTGAAGAATCTTGAAACCATTTCTAATAAACAAAACTACAAATTTATACAGGTATGAAACTTTTCTTATAATTACATAATTATTATGGTGTGTCTCTTTAGCCATTCAGACATTCTATCTTTCTACTTCGCAAGCTTGTGTAATGTGGGCTTGGAAAGCATGCTTATTAAAGACCTTTTGATTTCCAGAAGTACCATGTGCTATAGAGAATACTGATTTTAGATGAATACCACTATAAAGCTGCATGTGATATTTGGTGCCTTAGCAGATCTATGGGGAGGTGATTGAACTTACATGGTTTATGATTTTTAGGTCCTCACTAGCCTTAATGAGACCTTGCTGGGATTTAAAGAGATTCGTATAAAGGGGACTGTTACTCAGGCCAGGCAACAGCCAAAAAGCCCAACAACATACAGCCCATGGGATGATCTTCTTCTAGATCTGGAAGGCTGAGTCTTACTAGGCACTCTTAGAAGAGTCCAAAGTATAAACCAGAGAGCCAGGTCATTAAGTTGCAAAGGGAAATTTTAATGTCAGATGAAACTATTTAACTCATGATTTATGTTTTTCTTTAAAAAGGATAATCTATAAACTCTCTTTTTCACCACAAATTATAAAGAATATACTGAGCAAACATTTTATAATTCTACTCTTCTATATGAAAGTGTTTCTTTCAGTCACCAAAGAATTGTTGAGAATACATATTTTTAGAAGAATTAAATGTACATATAAAATCAAAAGTACTCATAAGTTCACTTAGTTGTGGTGAAACACATTTTTTAAAATGTCATTGTAATTGTTACACTTAACTTTAAATATATTGCAATAATGGTTACCTCAAACTTTAAAAATATGTTTTAAAAGTTTCCTGTTAACATGAGGTTGGCAAGAATGTTACGGGAAAAAGCTAGCATGGTTCTTAGTCGTAGTTGGTGTTTGATAAAATACTGTTTTAGACACATTTGCAAAAAAGTATCTTGAATTGAATATCTTATATCCTAGGATGCTGGAGAAATACATCATTACTATACTTACTTGACCCCTTGCTTGGATTTTCAAGATATTCTCTGTTAAAGCAGGGTGGTGGTGGTGGGGGATTAATTTTTTTCTTATCAATGTTTGGGTTCATGTGGTGAAATAGTTATTACCAATGGGAGGGCTGAATGAAATTTTGCTTTTTCCTGTTTGCTTTTCATATAGGGTGACATATGTAATTCTCACTTTGTGAAACTGCTTTTTGAAACAGAAAAAATAGATATAGTACTACATTTTGCTGCACAAACACATGTAGGTAAGCATTGTTTTATGTTACAGTTATGAAGGGCATTTTTTTTCCCAGTGACTAATTAGCCTAAATCAAAGTCCAGTATTGAAGTCAAACAAGTAGGGGCTTAATATGTCTTTGAAAGAGCACATGCCATGCCCTACCAGGAAAACTGGGTGCTTTTCTGGGCACTTTTTTTCGTGTAGGTTGAAATATAACCTTGAATGCTATCTTAAAACTTTGAGTTTAACTAAATTCAATATAGTGATTACTTCTGGGGAGATGGGCCTTCAACTGTACTTTTAATTTTTTTTTTTTTTAAAGCTGGGTCTTGTGTATACACGGTTGAACATTATATTATTATCCATACTGTTTTGTGCATCTGAGATATCTTCTAATTGTCTACCATTTTATATTGTGCAATATACCATACATTCAGAAGAATTTAGAAGTAAAGCTAAATGAGTAGTGATGATACGAATACCCATATAGGCATCACCTAAACAAAAGATAGAATGTTGCTGAATCCTCATTGGTAGTATATTACTGCCTTAGTACCTGATTTTAAAATTATAATCTCCCTTGGTCTTCTCCACAGTATATTTAGGAGATTATAACAGAACATAGAGATATTCCTCATTCCTTTTTATTTTCATATACTCCATTGCATAGATGTACCACATTTGTGTTTGTTTCCTACATTTTGCTGTTTAAATAGTAAGTACTGCAGTGGATGGCTTCGTGCCTGTGTCCTTTGTATATTTGTCAATTGATGTTGGGTAGGGGTTCCTAGAAGGAGGAATTTAGGGTAGATTAGTTTGCTAGGGCCGCCATAACAAAATGCCACAGATTGGGGGCTTAAACAACAGAAACTTAGTTCTTACCTTTCTGGAGGCTGGAAGTCCAAGCGCCAGCAGGGCCGGCTTCTCCTCAGCCTTCTCTCCTTGGCTTGCAAATGGCCACTTTCTCACTGTATCCTCACACAGTCTCCCCCTGCGCATCCCTAGTGTTTCTTTTTGTGTCAAGATTTCTTCTTTGAAGCATACCAGTCATGTTGGAGGAGGGACCTGAATGGCCTTATTTTTATTCAATCACCTCTTTAAAGGCCCCATCTCCAAATATAGGCACATCCTGAGGTACTTGGGGTTAGGGCTCTATCATGAATTTGGGGGAACACAGTTCAGCCCGGTAACCAGGGTTAAGGGATAAAAGCATATGTAATTTGCCTAGATATTGAGAAATTTCCTTCCCTAGGGGTTGAAACACATTGTATTCTTACTCCTAAGGTATAAAGTATCTTCCCCCATAGCCTCACCAACAGAAGGTATTGTCAAATTTTTAAATTTTTTGCCAGTCTGATAGGTAAGAAGTGGTATGTATGAGTTTTCATTTTGGATTTGCCTTATTGTAATTGAGGTTGAGCATCTTAAGCTTAAGGACCTTTGTATTTCTTGTCTAAACTATTTGTTTATGTCTCCTATCCAGAAGGGTTGTTCCTTTTTATTTTTTATAACTTCTTTATAGATTGAATATATTAGCCCTTTGTTTCTGATAAGTTCAAATATTTGTCCCAGTTTGTCATTTGTCTTTTTACTTTGTTTATAGATTTTCTGGTTGTTTGTTTTTTCTATGCAAGAGCTTTTACATAGTCAAACTGATCAGGTTTTTTTTTTCCTTTTGTTTCTGGATTGTGAGCCATTTTTAGTAAAGTTCTCCTCATTCCCAGATTATAGAGAACCTATTCTTCAAAGTAAATTTATTTTAAAAATAATTTATCCAGCGTTTATTGTGTTTTCAGCAATAACAGATTGATCTGAAAAGCCTTGCCATCTATTAGTAGAAACTAGAAGTTTCAAGTTTTAAATTTAAGAACATTTTAAATTTAGATGTATCATTTTTTTTCTTTTTAGAATAAGAAAAAAGTGTTTCCTGCAAATTTAGCAGTGATAGTTTTCTAGGTTCTAAGAATTTTCATGTACTTCATAATTTAGGCTTAAAGCAATCATAGGTAGCAATGTGTTTTTGTTATTTTTTTAAACTATTGCAGTTGTGGTGAATGAAGAGAAGTGAATAGAGCTTTCCTTAAACCTAAGTCTACTGTTGGGTATTTGTTTTGTCCTTTGGATGAAATTGTTCTAGCTTTTTCTCTTTTTTTAGATCTTTCATTTGTACGTGCCTTTGAGTTTACGTATGTTAATGTCTATGGCACTCATGTTTTGGTAAGTGCTGCTCATGAAGCCAGAGTGGAGAAGTTTATTTACGTGAGCACAGATGAAGTATACGGAGGCAGTCTTGATAAGGTAAGCTCAGAAATGGTATGTTTCACCCTACTTGCCATGGACACAATGCAGTCTGTCTTATTAAAACCTTTTGTGGGCTTTTCTCATCCCCTCATTATACACACTGTGGGACTCTCCAAAATGCTATTCCTTTGTGTCTTCTGTTCAAATCAGAGAATGCTACCTGAAATGGCAACAACCACCTCATCTCAATACAAACTGATATGTAATTTGACTGTCAATATTTTACAAGAGAGCAGCACATCCCACCTTTCTGTCTCAGTCCATACGTGATGAATGTCATTCCCACGGGCCAGGCATAGGTAAATAGGTTGCAGCTTAGTGTCTGCTTACCTTTCTCCTCCACTTGGGAAACAATGGAATGTCAAGGAGTGAATGTGAAATTACTGTAGAAACTAGAATCTGTTCTCCCTTTTTAATCATTTGTACATATTATACTTTTTATGCAGAAGATGTCTCTTTTCTCATCTATATTTTTTATCATCATTGTTTTCAACGAGTGACCTCATTCTCTTTTATATTTTTACCAAAACACATACATGGTGAAAAAAAAAATCAAGCAGTTTGAAAAAACTTATAATGAAAAAAGCAGACCCAGCCCACTTCTCCTCAATATCCAGTCCCACCTGTGAGAAGCAGTTATTCTCAATTCTCATTGCAATATTTATGAGGTAGACTTTTTTCTTCCTGTACCTTTGTCATCCTACATCAGATCTGACAACAATAGCCAGAATGATTTTTAAAATATAAGTCAGATCATGACATTACTCTGCTCAAAACCTGTTCGTATTGTGACACTGGCCTTCAAGGTTCTACATGTTCTGGCCTCCCTCTAGCTCTCCAGCTTCATCTCCTGTTTCTCTTCTCTAACATCAACTTCCTTGAAGTTCCTTTGGACACAGTTCTGTCCCAGGACCTTTGCACTTGCTGTTCTCTGCCTGCCTTATAGGGTTGTTGTGAATGCTGCTCTATAAAAAATGCTTAGAAAAATGCCAGGGACATAGTTGGGGTTCAGTAAATGTCTTTTAACATGTAGTAATTAACATTTCGGGTTTATAATATGTTTTCTGATTTTTCTACTTAGAAACTATGCATAATAGGTGTATTTTTTAATGCATCTTTTTAAAATTAGGAATTTGATGAATCTTCACCCAAACAACCTACAAATCCTTATGCATCATCTAAAGCAGCTGCTGAGTGTTTTGTACAGTCATACTGGGAACGATACAAAGTAAGAACTGATTTCAGAAACTCTTGAATCATTTTTCTTTTGACTTAGGTGATAACAACCCCAAGTTAGCATTAGCCACATTCCATTTTTAGAGTTGAAGACATAGATTGAGGAGTTTATATATTAAGGAGTTTAAAATACTTATTTCCTATATTGCGTGGACAAAGTAGGACCTACTTCTTGTTCGGTTCACCACTTGAAGGAATAATTGATGTATATGTTTTCTACTTCAGTGGTATGTGGAGTATTACAGGTATAGGGAAAAGCCCTCTTGGAATATCCTGATTCCCAGACTCCTCCAGGTGGAGGACAGAGGGGGGCAGATTCTGTGACCTGCCACATGCTCGTCTCTGCATGGTTCACCTCTCTGGCTCCTCGTGAATGGGAGTTGACATTTTCTTGCCTTTTGTGTTCCATAGCACTGGCCCTTTTCCCTTTTGTAGTAGCTCTTTTTATTTGTAAGGGTTGGTGCATCAGGGAAAGACAATGTGAAGTTTCACATCTAACCAAACCTAAGGTCCAAGACGCAGTCTCTGAAATCATTGGGTAGACATTCCCTTGATTTCCCGCTATCAAACCTAACTAACCTGCCCCCATCTATATTCATCCGGCTCTTGTCCCAGGAAAGAAAATATTCCTTTTCCTTTTAGGAGGCTCTGCCTTTCTCTGAATCCTATCCTCTCCCATATTTTCAGGAACCTTACATCAGAAAAAAATCCCTTCGCTTCTGTCCTTAAGGTGCGTGGAGTTACTTAGCTGCAGGTGCCCATCTTTTAGGACTGCTTATCTTCAGAAAATCATTACAGTTGAACCTCTTATTGCATTAACATTGACTACTTTTTAAAGTTTCCAGCCGTCATCACGCGAAGCAGTAATGTTTATGGACCACATCAGTATCCAGAAAAGGTACATTTTGTGAATCCATGGTGTGTTTTTAGTGATTGTAGCTTCTCATTATTTACTATAATCTCTCTTCAGTTATTTGTCTGGAATAATTTCTGCTGTAATTGTACGTAATTTTAAGCACTGTATAGGCCACACATGCAAATCTCATCAGTTTTAGAATCTGAAGACCTGAGTTCACGTCTCAACCTGACACCAGCTGGCGTGACCTTAGGCCCTTGGAGCATCATCTTTGAATTGGGGGATAATGAAAATACTGAGAAGGGATTTTTGAAGGATCCAGTGAGATGATAATGTGGAAATGCCTGGTGCTCTTCACGATTCTGAAGCACTATAGAGCATTCTGTCATGTTGCTGAAGACTCCTTCCTGGTTTGCAATCTAGAAATTTGAGAGCTAGTTAGAGAGTCCTGCGGGAAGCTTGTACAGAAATTTGTCTTCCCGTCAGCTGACTCACTGTTTCCCAGCTCCTCTTCACTCCTCTCCTCTTCACTGTTGCTGGCCTGAACGTCTTCCAGAAAGTAGTAAAACTAGTGAATGAAAAAATGTAGTTAAAAGGTTGAACCAACTGTGCAGTTGGTTCTGTATCATTAAGCCTAATTGAAGTAACCATTGCTTTCTGTAGCTAAAAATTTGGAGATAGGGTTTTTCACTTTCCAGCTCGTTGCATTTATCTCTTTGGCCAAAGAAGGGGGCCATGTCATGATCTCTTGGTCTTAATATCTACTTTGCTTAATTTGGGGAGTATCTTTCAGAGGTGCATTGTAAGTTTAATAATATATCTCACCCTGTTTAACATGACTTTTCTTTGAGGTCAATGGCACTGGAATTTACTTCTTATTAATTTCACAAGCACTGATTGAATAGGTGCTGTATGCAAAGCAATAAATAAGATATGATTCCTGCCCTTATGAAATCAAAGGTGAGCTTTTGTGATGAGACCAAACTGTTCATGAAGACTTTTTCTGAATTTTTACACTATTTGTATCATTTTGTCTTTATATTTGTCCAGCAGATATCTTGTTTTTGTGAAATAGGAAGCTATTTTAGAGTTCTTTCACTTATCAAAATTACAATAGCTTTTTTCTTGAACTGATAAGAATTAGAATTTACCTCTATGTATATTTCTTAATAATCATAATCTATTAATCTTAAGATGAGTTAGATTCATATTAATGAGTGAGTTTCCAATGTCTGAAATGATATTTAAATATTCTTTTAGGTTATTCCAAAATTTATATCTTTACTACAACACAACAGGAAATGGTATGTTATTATTTACCTTTGTACCCATATGTTTTTCTGGTATGTGGATAGTATTCAGTGACAGCCTTTCTTGAAAATCATAGTCTTGCGCTGAAGGCCATAGAATGGAATGTTTCAACAAATTTATGAATTCCTTCTACAATCAATGTGATGATGGTTCTTTAAATAATTACAATCTGTTACTCATTTTTATAATTTACTTAGATAATTTTAATTTTTTTTATAATTCCAATTCTTAAATAATGTATCCTAGAACTTTGAATTATTGCATTAAGATCTGACATCAGTCTTTATATAATTTTACTTTTCCAAAGGATTTATCTAATTCACAGAGCTATACATATTTCTTCAAGATGAATTTAAGGTAGAAAATTGATGAATAACTTCTTTCTCAGGGGTCATTTATATGTTTGCTACTTCTCCTCTGAGTGCTGTAGGAGATTCGGTTGTCATTTAAAAATTACGGATAAAATTTAGAAAAGTCATGAGAATTTGTGTTTTCAGTAAAAGATTTCTAGGCTCCCCATGGGAATTGGCTTCTTTGGAGTTGTGTTACCCTGGTTTGGGAGAGCTTACTTTTTATACTTTATGATCCGTTTCATTTAATATTTTTAGCTGCATTCATGGATCAGGGCTTCAAACAAGAAATTTCCTTTATGCGACCGATGTAGTAGAAGCATTTCTCACTGTCCTCAAGAAGGGGAAACCCGGTGAAATTTACAACATCGGAACCAATTTTGAAATGTCAGTTCTCCAGCTTGCCAAAGAACTAATACAACTGGTATGTATATATTGTAAAAGGGTAGTGTTTTCAGAATTGTCACTAAATTAGTGGCAGTAATCACTCATTTAGTCCAAATCAGCAATTTACAATTTACTCAAATGGAAAGTGAGTGAGTAAAAAAATGAGAAGTACATGGAGATATGTCATTACTGGAAGTTCTGTCATTCATTTATAATAGCTTTTCAGGAAAATAAAAATCTAACACATTCAATGTAGATATTCATTATAACAAATACCTCAACGTCAGAAATACAAAACTGTGTGTGCTAATCTTAAGGATCGATGATGTGTAAGTAATTATAGTTAGGAGTGTATGTATGTATTAGTGAACATTAATTCTCAGTCTCAGGATTCAGTAGAAAGGGAGACTTGGTGTACTGAAATACTTTTCCTTTACACTGCTCTCAGAATACTTTGTACTCCAAACGTGGGTTTTTCATACCAAGAAATTCTCAGAGACAAGCTGGGTGACCTATTATTTAACTCAATTCTGACATTATCTGCCTGGAGATGGCTTCAGATCCCATAGGCTAAGGGCTTAGTCCTTCAGGATGATCCCCTGCTTCATGCACCAACCACAAAACCTGGTTGTCACCTGTGCTTCTGACCACTGGTGATACAGCAGAGGTGTTTAGCCGGAGTGACTCACTGGCTCATTGCAAAGGATAGAACTCAGGAACAGCCAGATGGAGGAGATGCCTGGGGCGAGGTATGAGAGAGGAGCGTGGATTGATCATGCACTCTCTGGGCTTGCCACCCTCCCAGTACCTGCATATTTTCAGCAGCTCAGATGTTCTTCAAACCCCCTTGTTTTGTTTTTTTATGGAGACTTCATTAAGTAGTCATGATTGGTTAAATCATTGACCACTCGATATGAATTCAGCCTCCAGCCCTCTGAGGACAGGGTTGGTTCCCTTGGCAACCAGCCCCCATCCTTAGGGGCTTTCCAAAATTCACTCATTAACATAAACTCTGGTGTGCTTAAAAGGGGCTTGTTATGAATAGCAAAAGACACTTTTATCTCTCATCACTTAGGAAATTCCAAGGGTTTAGGAACTTGGATAAAGACCAAATATATACTTCTTATTATAAATTACAATATCATACTGAATAATAACCAAGAGTCAAAAAAATTAATTTTCTCCCCTAGTTGATGCAGTGTATTCCGTGTGAGCTTCAGATGGAATGTGGGTTATAAAACATGGAAAGTGTTACTAAAATGCTCTTCATTTTAGCTGTCTCCTCCACTTTGAAGGGGTTATTTTTCTTTTCTTTTGTGAAGATTTATTTATTTATTTGAGAGAGAGAGTGTGTGTGTGTGCATGGGCAGGGGGAGGGTAGAGGAGAGGGAGAGAGAATCTTCAAGCTGACTCCGTGGGGCTCGATCTCACCACCCTGAGATCATGACTTGAGCCGAAATCAAGAGTTAGATGCTTAACTGAGTGCATCACTGAGGCACCCCGAAGGGGTTGTTTTTCTTGTCTTTTTAATCAGCTATTGAATCCTTTGTTATTCTCTGATCTTATTTTGTAACTTTGACTCAAAAGCCTTCTCCATTTTGACAGATCAAAGAGACCAGTTCAGAGTCCGAAATGGAAAACTGGGTGGATTATGTTAATGATAGGTGAGTTACAAGTTAAAACATTGGGGAAAGGTTGTGAAATCTTAGATACTTATACAATTCTAAAATATATGGACTTAACCAGAAACTAGTATTATTGCTCTTGAGTTTTTTGCTAAATACTTTTTCCTAATTATGTGTCAAAAGAATAAAGTGTAACATTATTGCCTACTAGCTGTGTGACTAAAGAAAGTTACTGACCTTTTCCAAGGCTGACATCTCCTCAGGTGTGAAATAGGGATAATGATGTCTTGTTAACAGAAATATTTTAAGGTTTTATTATAATGTATATAAAGTACCCAGGGTATAGAACATAAAAGCCCTAATACATTTATGTGGATTTATTTATTCATTCATCAAACATTTAGGTATGAGGCACTGCATTCATACCCAGATCATGGCTGAAAGCAGAAAAGGATGAGCCACGGAGAGGGTTAGGTCTCTGGGATTACAGATGATTTTTTTTTTTTTTAATATGTACTTTATTTTACAAATTTTCTCTAAGTGTCATCAGGGAGAATTTTTTAAGAAAAAAATCGAATTATGGTAAAGATTCATGGACACACATTAGTTCTCTTAGTATTAAATTTGTAAATATATATCCACAA
The DNA here is from genome assembly GCF_037043125.1 of Eumetopias jubatus. Lineage (NCBI taxonomy): Eukaryota > Metazoa > Chordata > Mammalia > Carnivora > Otariidae > Eumetopias > Eumetopias jubatus. The sequence continues at coordinate 178,888,928 of NW_028274809.1, read as the reverse complement.
TGTCATTTTAAATCTGTTTTGTTTTCCGAGACCTACCAATGACATGAGATATCCAATGAAGTCAGAAAAAATACATGGCTTAGGATGGAGACCCAAAGTGCCTTGGAAAGAAGGAATAAAGAAAACAAGTATGTTATGCATTGATCCTTTTGGTGGGGGGGAGAGGAGATTCAGAAAAATTTAAAGGGAACGTAATTTACTTTCAGAACACTATAAATTCAGTAGAATGTCGTGATGCATCATTTTCAAGTTATTACATCTCATATATTTCCAGCAACAGGAACATATCTCCTAAGCATCTTGAATTTCACACCCTGACTTCTGCTTAGGCTTCCTGTGTCTTATCAGCATTTGTCAGAAACCTAGTTCATTGATTCTCAGGTGCAAACTTTTCACTTTTTTCACATCCTTAAAGGTGTGAGTTTTAATGTCACAAGTGTCTTATTATTCCATCTTCCTTTCTTTCTTGGTAATATGTAAAATAACGGTCCATTTTGAGGTCAGTGGTATCTTAGATTTTATGAGATATTGACAGTTGCAGTCTTTGAGTGTCTTAAGTCTTTTTATATTAAAACAAAATTTAGTATGTGCAGAAATAGCCATTAAAATGAGCATATATAAAATCTGTATATATATGTTAAAGTTTTGTTTAAAAATGTATTTATGAGAAAAGATACACACATGTAGAAAAGAAGTGTTCATTTAGAGCTTGACACAGAGTAGATGTGTTGAGTTTTTAAAAGCAAATTCAAAGATAATTTATCATTTTTTAACTAAAAAAACACTTTACTGGTAGTATAGTCACATAAACTAATTTTACATATTACCAGAAGGAAGATCACATCATCTCATTATGCCTGTAATGCAGTGTTGCTGCATGTACATGAACAAAACATTGCATTTTTTTCTGTAACTTTAAAACCAGTGCAAATGACTTACCTCTGTCCTGAATTTCTTAAAATCAGAATGTTTTAAGCACTTACACCAGCAAATTCAGTACTGAAGGACTTTTGAAGTTAAAAAGAAAACAATAATTGATTTTTAAATGTAAGTTTTCAGCTATTAAAACATCTTGTGATCAATGACATTGGTTAGTTCAGAATCAAATTGTTTTCTTCATGAGGCATCCCTTTGGCAAGACTGATTCTTACTTAAATTAAGAATCTAAGTAAAATTAGCTGAGTAGCTGATGGGCAGGATTTTTCTTACTTAGCAAGAACCCAGTAAATATTGGTTAACTGGTGTTTAGTGTTTTATTTTTTATTTTTGTCTTTTGTTTTTTTCCTACCAGTTGACTGGTACAGAGAGAATTTTCACAATTGGAAGAATGCAGAAAAGGCATTAGAACCCTTTCCAGTACAACCACCGTTTGTATAGAAAGGACAGTTTTCAGAGAAATTATCCTACCTTGACAAGTGATATGAAACCAAGTGACCAGATGAAGTGTCCTCTTCAGATGGAATTAGATTTGTGACTTTTGCATAAAATTCAAATGCAAAATGCCTCAATCTTTAGAATTGTTTTAGTATTGCCATATGATTTAAATATCAAGATTCTTTCAGAAACCTTTTTTCCTGAAAGTTTGGAACCAGTAGGCCTAGAAAGACCTCTCTGTAGAAGGGGGGGGGCCAGGAAGGAGGAATCTCGTGGTTCTGAGAACCAGGATGGGGAACAGCTCTGCGTGGATGACAGCCTTGGCTGGCACTGAACTCAGCTTCCCAGCCTTTCCCACTGCCCAGAAAGTCTCAAGTTTTCATTTTTAGGCAATATAGGATGAGCCATATGCCCTCATTCATCTTTTTTTAAAGACCTGATGTGCTATAATTGTTTTAAAATGGGAACAATGGACGAGTATTTAGCACTTTTTAACTTTTGATAATTTTGTAAAATTAAGTTAAATGTTTTTTAAAAGAAGGATGTAGTTTTTATATTTTTGAAATCAGTTGTTGAACTATATATAACTGTATGAGAGAAATTTTATCATGTATTTACCATTTAAAATGATTTTATTTATAAAAGTATCAATATTTTAATGTATTTAATGTAGAATGTGGCTTTATTTTTAGTAAGGTAGGTTTTTATTTTGCTGTAGAAAAAATTTTATATTACTTGATTAAATATTTTTAATTCCTCTGTCTCCTAAAGACTTTAAGATGACTTGAAAAAGCAACTGACTGGATATTGCATTGAGAAAGGGAAAGGAGTCCAAGACTGCCCAGCTTTCTGGCTTCAATGCATGAATGATGGCTTGTTTCCTCTGTGGAGTGGGTAGCAAGGTCATTACCTCGGAAGTGGTTAAAGGAGGGGGTAAGAGTGGAGTAAGGGCCTTGAGGAGGTAGAGATCAAGAAAAGAATAAGCGGATCCAAAGTTAGTAAGAGGATTTGCCAAACAGGAGTGAAACACAAACTGAAGTTGAACATTGTAGTTCCAGAATTCTGAGATGTGTAAAAGTAGATTGATCCAGAGGTGGGCATAGTCGGAGTCAGGAGGGGCAGAGGGAGCAGAGGGCTGAGAGTAAGAATGACCGAAGTGATGCCCACTGGTCCTAGTTGTGTAGGAAAGAAAGTGCTTCTTGGGGGTGGCTGATAGCTAGAAGAAATGGAGCGGGGAACAGGCACAAGGGCGTGGAGGTGAGAACTTAGAGAGGCAAGGAAGTTATAGGTAGAAAACGGGACCAACTGAAAGCAAATGGTCTTTGGTGAACTTTGGTCGTTGAGGGTAGATGACAAAATAACACTTTCTCTGTGTCACTTTTTTTTGCACATATTTTTGTGTACACTTTTATTTCAGATTTCAATATACTCAGTATAGCTTAACCTTTATCATTTATCTAGTCTCAGGAGATGACCTTGGCAAGCATTAGGAACATAATGATAAACCAGTTAAAAAAAACCTTTATGCAAAAAGTGTAAAAAAAATGAATGTTCTATATCATCAGAGAAGTACAGATTAAAACAAAAATTAGATACCTATTAGAATGGCCAAAATCTGGAACAGTGACAACACCAAATGCTGATAAGGATGTGGAGCAACAGGAACTCTCGTAAATTGCTGGTGGGAATGCAAAATGGTACAACCACTTTGGAAGACGGTTTGGAAGTTTTCTTACAAAACTAAACATACCCTTACCATGTGATCCAGCAATTGCACCCCTTGGCATTTACCCAAAGGAGTTGAAACTTATGTCCGCACAAAAACCTGCAGATGTTTACATTAACTTTATTTGTCGTTGTCCAAACTTGGGAGCAACCCAGATGTCCTTCAGGAGGTAAATGGATAAATAAACTGGTGCATCCAAATTATATGAACTGTCAAGCCATGAAAGGACCCAGAGGAAGCTTACCTGCCTATTATTAAGTGAAAGAAGCCAATTTGAAGGGAATATGCAGAAACATGCTCAAATTTAACACCTATAATGTTACCTATAATGATAAAAGAAGAAGCAAGATTGGGCAGGATGATGGTGCTGCCTAAGGCTTTGCAGGCAGGAAGGGCAAATCCATACAGAAAAAGTATCGTGAGAATAGACCACTGGCCTTTTCAGGCTAGAAAGTGCTTGATAGAGTTAACTTGCCACCAAGTAACTGTTTGGTTTCTTCAAGGAATAGTGTCCTATTGGGAGCTCAGCCTTTGTCTGTTGCCAGCAGGTTGGGTGTGTGGCAGTGGCAGCGGCTAGATTGGCCTTGGTAAGTGAGAGTCCGTCCTGGGGGCCCAAGAGTAGGTTCCATCTCTACATCTATGGTGAGTCCATTCCAATGCCCACTGTGGCAGTTCTGGGGTAGTTGATGGTGAAGGCTAGGCAAAGTCAATTAACTTACTCATTTTGTCTACCTGATAGTTAAGTGCCTCTTGCACGGTGGTTGCTTTCTAGTGGGCATCAAAGTGTGACACCTGGATCTTCACACTCCCCAGCCAGCCCCATGTGGCCATTCACACACCTCCAAGCCTGCTTCTTATCTCTGCATCTCTAGTCTTTTTCCTTCCAAGTTTCCAAAGTGGCTAACCAGGCCATTCACCGCTGCCTATGCATTCATATATTTCTCACCTCAGGTCACTTCTATACAAAGTGCAGGAGCAAGTACACTGCTCAAACCTCTGCCATTTGACAGATTTCTCCTTTGCACATTCTTTTAAAGTCACCTCTGTGTGGTTTTAATGCAGCCCCCATCTATTTGTGGCTTGTACATTACAAGCCAACTGATCTAGAACGTTGGATTTTTTTCTCTTTTTCAGTGGGTTGTACGGGCCCTTCCACGTGGCTGCAGGTATAAGCTGAGAGAGGTAGAACCAAGCTGGTGACATGAGAGTCTAGCCCACCTGCTCCTGCAGCTGACTGGTGCCCTCTGATTCCACACAGACGCAATCCCGATGGGCCATGTTCATCTTACCATGGACTGCTACTGGCCCCACCTGACTTTATGGCTAGTTGGGTGCCTGAGTTCCTCAGGGCTGCCGTAACAAAATACCACAGAGCAGGTGGCTTAAACAACAAATTTATTTTCTCGTACTTCTGGAGGCTGGATGTCTGAGATCAAGTTGTTGGCAGGGATGGTTTCTTCTGGAGCCTCTGCTTGGCTTGCGGATAGCCACCTTCACCCTGTCTTCATGTGGTCATCTCTCTATGCATGCTCATGTCTGTGTCTAAATTCACTCTTCTTATAAGGACACTGCTCACCCCAGTGATTAGGATTGGATTGGATTAGCTCCACCCCCCCAGACCTCATTTTAATTTAATTTTCTCTTTAACAACGTTATTTCCAAATGCAGTCACATTCTGAGGTATTAGAAGTTAGGACTCCAGCATATGAATTGGGGAGGAGGGAGAACTCAATTCAGTCCATAACTGAGTCCAAAAGAACCCAGCATGTAATGGACAGTTCTGGAAACATGGTCACTTGATGTCAAGCATTCTGTCCAGTAACCTGCCAGGAGCTCTTTTCTAAAATCATAAAATTCTCCACTGTTCCCCCCAGAACCCTAGGTACTTGTGATTCTCCCACTGGGGCTCCCCATAAAATCTGTGCTGCATCTGTCTGACACCCCCACTACCACAGGGCCTGCCAGAGCATGTGGCCCAAGTGGCAGGGGTACTTGCCCCCCAGCTTGGCCCTGCTGCAGGGCCCTCTCCCCGCCCCAGACAGCCTCTGTGTCACTCAGTTTATGGGCTGGAACATTATTCCTACGTGTGGAATGTGTTGCCTCCAGAATCCATAGAGGCCTCCCAGCCACTACACTTCCTTCTCTGTGGAAGGGGGTATAAGAGACAGCAATTTGATTTTCATCACTGGACTCCTAAGAATTTACTGAAATGGCAAGTCCTGAATCTTCATGGGGTTTATCTTCCACCTTCTAGGCTGCATGTGCATTACCAAAGCCAGCTGTGTTCTAACCCCTCCTGCTAATTCTGCCTGATCAGCATGATGCCATCAGTTTAATAGATCAACGTGACATTCTTTTTTTTTTTTAAGATTTTATTTATTTATTTGACAGAGGCACAGCGAGAGAGGGAACACAAGCAGGGGGAGTGGGAGAGGGAGAAGCAGGCTTCCCTCAGAGCAGGGAGCCCGATGCAGGGCTTGATCCCAGGACCCCGGGATTATGACCTGAGCCAAAGGCAGATGCCTAACGACTGAGCCCCCCAGGCGCCCCTCAATGTGACATTCTGCATGATGGTCAGAAGACCCAAGTCTCGGACTCCAGGATCATGACCTGAGCCCAAGGCAGCCTCTTAACCAACTGAGCCACCCAGGCACCCTCTGATGTTCTTTTCTGATTGAGATAGAAAAGAATACATTCACCAGATCCATGGCTGGATACCATGTTCCAGGGACCTTGTAATCTGCTCTAGCAAAAGAGATGCCGCAGGGGCACGACTGCTGCCGTGGGTGCCACTACTTGATGGAGCCGGCAACTGCCTGTGGCTGTTCTCCAGCGTCCAGCCAGATTGGTGAATTAAATGGTGACTTGATGGGGACCCGGCCCTGCATCCTTGCGACACTTTAGGGTGGTGCTCATCTTCATGGGCTCCTCCAAGTTGTGGTTTTTTTTTTTAAAGATTTTATTTGAGAGAGAGAGAGAGAGTGCAAGTGGGAGGAGGGAGAGGGACAAGCAGATTGCGAGCTGAGCGCAGAGCCTGATGTGGGGCTCCATCCCATGACCCGAAATCAAGAGTTGGAAGCTCAACCGACTGAGCTACCCAGGTGCCCCATGATTTTGTTTTGATTTACTATCTCTGCTAAAGGAGGAGTTCAGGCTGTTTGGAAAAACCTGGGCCCCTGGCACTCGGGGTAGGAATATCTGGGTGGGTACCCATAAAGATTTTGACTCTTCAGTTTTTTAACTGTAAAGTTCTGAGTTTGGTCTTAGGTTTTTTTCTGTTCTCCTATTTTAAGAAACAAGGCCCCCACACTTAACTGTCACTTGTTCGTTAACTGCCCTCAGCTTTTCTTCACCCGCTGTGGGGCATCCATGTGACTGAGGAACCACCAGCAAATTCCATGGTCCTCATATGACTTGCTCCCTGAAATTTTCGAATGCCTGAATTGTTGCAAGTTTTGGCAGTGGGGTTGCCACCTTGCTCGTGTGCTCCACGCCCCACTCAGGATGGCATTCTCGTGACCAGCCAGGGAGACAAACCTAACTTACCACCTGCTTTGTTGCACCAACTCTTGGGACCATCTGTGTCAGTTGGATCCTCTGGGGAGTGGTGACTGAGACAGAGGTAGGGGTGCAAGCAGTTGATAGTAGGAGGGGGAATGCTTGTGAAAGATGTGCAAGGGAGGATGCTTATCTGGGCAGGAGGGATCCCCAGGCTGCAGTGCAGGTCAGACAGCTGCAGAAAGGAAGGGGAGGGGAAGGGTGGGCCGGGAGAGCCTCAGCCCGCGTTGTAGATCTGCCCAAACAAACCCCAGCCAACTCCACAGGAAGCTCCAGAGCAAAGACGGCTTGGCAGAGAAGTCTCGAACTGGGCAGAAATGCCAGATGCCCCGTTGTGCTCAGTCGTGGGCTGGCGGCTGCGCTGAAAGGACTGAGGTGGATCCTGAGGCTCTACAGACAGAGGCTGTCTGCTAACTGCGCTCGCCGCAGCTGGATGGCAAGCTCCATCCTGAAGGGAGATGCAAGTGGTGAGACCTCCATAGCCCCTGCTGGGCTCTTTGCTGTGGGGAAGGGGTCTTGGGGCTTATCAGCTCCCTGCACAGACTTCCAACCAAACCGCTTGCTTTTCGGCCAGTGCCTTGCCCCCCCCCCCCCCCCCCCCCCGCCGCCCTGTGCCCACCTTCCATGGCTCCTGGTGCTCTGGGGGCCTTTTGTGAGGTTCCCCCAGCCCAACCTAGAGGTTCTGAGAAAACTTTCTGCAGATGACATTTGAGTTGTGTTGTGTTTTAAAGGATGAACCACAGTCAGTAGAGGAAACTAAGGAGGATCCCAGGCAGAAGGGCCAGCCCTGTGGAAACACCAAGCCGTGAACGATATTGTGTGTTCCTGGAACAGAGGTCCTCAGTAGTACTCTAGCTCGGATGTTCTCACAACATGTCTCTAGTCCATTAGCGACATCAAAAACTGTAATGCGATACCACTTAATACCTTTTAGGATGGCTATTATTTGAAAAAGCAGAAAATAATAAATAATAAACATTCTAAGTAAGTAAACATTGGTAAGGATGCAGAGAAACTGGAATCCTGGTGCGTTGCTGGTGGGAATGTAAAATGGTGCAGCGACCATGGAAGACAGGATAGCAAGTCCTCAAAAAGTTAGACATCGAATTACCAGATGACCCAGCAGTTCCCCTTCTAGGTATGTGCCTGAAAGAGTGGAAAGCAGGGGCTCAAACGGATTCTTGCACACCAACACTCATAGCATTATTCACAGTAGTCAGAAGGTGGAAACAATCCAAATGTACATCTTTAGATGAGTGAACAAGTAAGGTGTGGTATACACAAATGATGGAATGGTAGAATTTCACTTATACGAGGTACCTACAAATAGACAAATTCATAGACACAGAAAGTAAAATAGAGGTTTACAAGGAGCAAGGGGAAGGGGAGATGGGGGTGAAATAATTTAATGCCTCAAAGTTTCTGTTTGGAGGGTGAAAAAGTTCTGAAAGTGCATAATAGTCATGGCTACCCAACATTGTGAATGCACTTCATGTCGTTGAATTGTACGCTTAAAAGTAGTTAATGATGGTAAATTGTATCTTGTGTATATTTTGCCACAATAATAGTTTTTTAAAAATGTGTCCCCCAGACCAACAGCATCTCTAGCACTTGTTACAAATGCCAGTTCCTGGACCCCACCCCAGACGTAAAGAATCTGAAACTCTGGCTGGGGCACCCCCATGTTTGAGCCCCACTGCTCTCCAACGTGAGAGGGGAAGTGAAGCTAGAGGGGAATGTAAGGGCCAGGGCCAGGTCCTCGAAAGCCTTGTGTGCCCCGAAAAAGTGCTTGGCCCTCATCCTGCCGACAGAGAACTCACTTGAGATTTTAAGGAAGAAGTTGACATTGTTAGATTTGTGGGACTAAGCTTTTTCCCGATTTCAAAAGTAATGTGTGCTCATTGCAGAAAGCTTGGAAAACTAAATCAATAAAAAAAGAAAATCACCCTTGATCTACCATTGGGAGATAACCCCTGTTAATATTTAGATGTATATTCTTCCTTTCTTGGAGCATATATACACATTTAAAAAAAAAACAGTATGAGATCATAATGGAGACATACTGTTTTGGAGTCTGCTTTTCTTTGCACTAAGCAATATATCATGAATGTTTTTACATGTTATGAGATCTTTTGCCATTTTTATTGACTGCAGAATTACGTTTTTGATAGCTTATTCTGGCAACAGTATGGAAGATGAATTTGAAATTCTGGCAAGATTGAGCTCCCGCAGGGATCCGAGTTACGAAGCTGTTGCAATAAATCAGACTGGTGATGATAAGGCCGAAAGCACCGTGCTGCGAACAGGTGGCATCGAGACAGACGGCAGAACTCTTTAGATCAAAAAAAAAAAAAAAAATGATCGATTATGCGGTTGTGGGGGAGCACTTTCTTGACTTGCGTGGTATTTTAAGGTTTTGGATGTTGAATTGTTAAGAGAATGGTAAATTACATTTGGGGGAGATGTTGAGCTGTAGAGATCGGTGGGGTGCCCGAGCAGAGATACCTAACAAACTGGCCAACGATCGTATAGATCTAGAGCTCAAATTGGTGGGCAGCGTTCAAGATCTACAGATACATATTTAGGAGTTAAATGGCTATTAAAGCCCTGAGAGTGGATTATATCTTCCCAAGGAGGGCACACAGAATGGCCAGGTGGGCAACACTGATTCACAGACAAGCCATGAGAAACACCAAGGTCTAAGTCATAGGCAGAGGAGCCAAGGAGAACATTTAGAAGGGATTATTTAAAAGAAAAGAAAAGAAAAAAGTCAGAGGAGGGGAAGAGAACAGGGGAAGTAATACCACAGGAAGCAAAGGGTTCAACATTGAATGATAAGCAGCGGTCCGGCTGGAGTTCAGCAAGGCAAAGACTTTTAACAGTGTCTGTTTTGGCAACGTGTCGGCAAATTTTCTTGTCATTTTAGTGGAGTGCTGGGAGGAAGGAGAGCCTCTGGATAATAAAAATTGAGTAGTGATTAGGGATCAAAGATAGGAGACATGAAATTTAGACCAGTTTTTCAAAGAGCTGAGAAAAGTCAAGAAATGGCCAGCCCTACAGAGGATGCAGGGTCATGGAAGGTGTCTTTAAAAAATATATTTGGTCTAGGGGGGAGGGGGGTGGGGAGGATGGGTTAGCCTGGTGATGGGTATTAAAGGGGGCAGGTATTGAATGGAGCACTGGGTGTTATATGCAAACAATGAATCATGGAACACTACATCAAAAACTAATGATGTAATGTATGGTGATTAACATAACATAATAAAATAAAATTTAAAAAATATATATATATCTGGTCTTTGTCCCAGGCTCTTGGCACAGTTCCTAAAACCTTAGGAATTTCCTGAGTGATAGGAGTGTCTTTGTTATTCATAATGAGCAGCTTCAGATCACAAGGGAGTTCATACTAATGAGGTGACTTAGGGTTGGGGCCCCAAGATAACCTCAGGACAGGGCTGGTCACCAGAAAGATCAAGTAATTAGGGAATGGGCTCTTTCAGCCCCGCCCGCCAACCTGGGCAAGGGGCCAAGGGCCTGGAGATCAAGCTCTATAAAAAAACTCTTGAACCAGGAGATTTGCTGAGCTGCCAGGTTGGCGAGCTCTCGGAGGTGCTGGGAGTGGGTGCACCCGGGGAGGGTGTGGGGAGCTCTGCACTCCTTATCCCACATCTTGCCCTGTCCATCTCTTCCACCTGGCTGTTCCGAGGTTGTATGCTTTATGATAAACTGGTCAATTGTCAGTCAAGTGTTGCCCTGAGTTCTGTGAGCTATGCTAACAAATTATGAGGCCCCACAAAGGTGTCATGGGAACCTGCAATTTAGAGCCAACTGGTCAGAAGCAGAGGGAACATACTGGACTTGCCAGGGGTGTCTGAAGTTGGGCAGTCTGGTGAGACTGAGCCCTAGTCAGGAGTGAATCCTGCAGGATCCGATGGCCACTCCAGTTGGATAGTGTCAATGGAACTGCATTGTTGGACGCCCAGCTGGTGTCCACAGAGATCCGAAAAACTGCTTGGTGTGGGAAAAACTCACACATTTGGGGGCCAGAAGTCTGAGTGTGGTAATAATAGAGAGTAGAGGAGGCAATCTAGTTTTTCTTCCAGAAGGGTTTTCAGAAGCCGCTCTATTTTGTTTTTAGCACCAAAGGGACTTCTAAACTATTCTAAACTGCAGGCTGGGCAGCAGAGGAGGAGAGATTGATGATCAGGGGTGCGTAATTACTGGGGGCAATGTCTGAGGACATGGGCACCATGGGGAAGGACTAGCTTGGCGGGGGGGGGGCGGGCAATGGGATCGGTGGTGTCCAGCTCATCCTCCTAGACCAGTAAAAGCAGGAGTTGAGAAGAGTTTGGATATAGAGATATGAGGGAAGGAACCTGAGGGACATCACCACGGCCTCAATTTCTACTTGAGAGTAATGGGGGAAACAGCTGAAAAGAGAAGTGGGGATTTTGAAAAGGCTCAGGGGCACATGAGGGCAGACGCTCTGCCACTGCCAACACGAAGGCACAGCCAAGTCAAGACCATGAATCTACAGTGGCCCCTGATACAGCTATGGAAGAAGCGTCTGCGATGAACATCCCCGTACACACCTACCCACACAGGTGCGCATGTTTCTGAAGGGCTGATGCTGAGAACAGCTGTTTGGGGTCCAGAGGCACAGGTGCCTCGAGTTGGAAAGGCACAGCTGAAGCTGCCCTTGTGGATGTTCATAAACCCTTTAATCTGTGCCAGTTTGGAAGATGCAAACATTCTGTTTTATTGCACTTCTGTCATCTTTAGCTAGCTCAAGCCTCTCTGTGTATGTTTACAGGTCACTTGTGTTCCTTTTTCTCTGAACTGCCTGTTTATACTGTTGCTGGTTTTTCAACTGGCGTGTTTGAAGCAGGTCTTTTTAAATGACATGATTAAACATTAATTGGAGCATCTCCTTTGATGGCATGAGCTTCAGGGACCATCCAATTCTGTTCCCACCTCAGACCCCAGTCAGATCAGCCTCAGTGGTCTGTCTCCTCATGTTCCACATGGCTTCACGGCTGCTTCTACTCAGTCTGGACCCACCATCGTCCCCGTTGGTGTAAACTCATTCCCAGCACTCTTCATTCTGCTGCCTGCCCTCCTGATGGTTCATTCATCTGTCCATCCATTCATTTATTTATTCATTCAGTCTGTACTATTGAACACCTACTGTGTTTCAAGCACTATCTTTCCTTAGCCCAACCTTGAATGAACCTAACCTTTCTCCTTGCCTAATTCTACACCTATACTAGAGGATATTGCTGAAAAAAACTTCAGAGTTTTACATATGGGTACCACCAACCTAAATAGGTGGATCCTCAAAACTAAAGCAATGCTTTCATCTGTTCCTGCTGAGCTCCCTTTTATACACCCCCGGGAAGGAGCTCTCGATTTTTATCAGTGTTACATTCCTGACCCAAATGGGATCTCACTCATTCTCAGCCCGTTCTTCTGTTACTATTGTAGAAAAAGGCAAAATGGTGTAATGGTCACGAGCGCTGGAGTTGTGTCTTCTGGGCCAGAGCAAATGTGAAAACTGGTGCTCACCTTGAACTTTTTTTTTTTAAAGGTTTTATTTATTGGGGTGCCTGGGTGGCTCAGTTGGTTAACCGGCTGCTTTCAGCTCAGGTCATGATCCTAGGGTCCTGGAATCGAGCCCCGCATCGGGCTCCCTGCTCAGCGGGAAGTTGGATTCTCCCTCTCCTACTCCCCCTGATTGTGTTCCCTCTCTTGCTCTCTCTCTCTGTCAAATAAATAAATAAAATCTTTTTAAAAAGAAGATTTTATTTATTTATTTGAGAGAGAGAGCATGAGAGGGGGGAGGGTCAGAGGGAGAAGCAGGCTCCCTGCTGAGCTCGATGCGGGACTTGATCCCGGGACCCCAAGATCATGACCTGAGCCGAAAGCAGTTGCTTACCCAACTGAGCCACCCAGGCGCCCACCTTTGAACATTCTTGAGTAACCCTGGAGCAGATGTGCTCAAGCTCACAAAATCCTAGATACCTAGATCCATTGATCCTATGAATTTCCTTGCACCATTCCATGTTTGGGGAGATTCGGGAAGAGTGCCAGGACAACCGTGTCCAGACAGACTTCCTTCTGGGCTGTCACTTGCTTGGAGGGACCGAGCAAGGAATCATTTACATGGCATCATACAGCTGGTGAGTTCTTGAGGAAGCATACACCCAGCTGTCTAAACCTGCGATGGAGAACTACAGTGTCCTAGGATTATCTTGTTAGCCTGCTGCTGGGCACGAACAAAGTGAGCACCGGGGTTAGTTATAAGGCTGTCCTGACCTATCTCTCAAATTTGAACACTGCCTTTGAGCCATCCAAACGGGCAGCTTAAAGTCAGCAGCTGCAGCATCTGCACAGGACAACCTTGAACCACCATCAAGCTCAGGAGAGCCCCCAGCACTTCCAGGTTCAAAGCCCAGTTCATCACTTCCTGTTTCTGTGATCTTTAGCACATTTCTTCAACTGGGGCTCACTATCCCTCTTTGTAAAATGGAAACAGTAGTTAATATGAATTTTAAATAAAGTAATGCATGCAAAACACTCAAGACAGTGACTGATACATAAATAAAAAGTATTTACTTTTATTTCACAGGACAAAAATAGCAAAAAGAGGAGTCTCTGTTCCTTAAACAAAAAATTGTTCCCTGCCTCCTGTCTTGGTCCCCCTCCTCTATTTACCAACAAACTCAAGAGTGTCCTCCCGACTCAGTGTCTCATCTGTTCACCTCCTGATCCCTTGACTTTTGCCCCATCACTTTCTGAGCTTGTTTTCACCATCCCCAATCAGCCTCTTAAAGGGAAGCCAAAGGCCAATTTTCTTTCTCGTTCCCTGACAGCATGTGGCCCTCCTCATGCCCCATTTGTTGAAACTTGTTCTTTCTTGGTCTTTGGAGACACCCCTCTCCCATCTCATTCTCCATTCCCCTGCTCTCTCCTCGCTGGCTTCTTCTTCTTCTTCCTTCTTCCTTCTTCTTCTTCTCCTCCTCCACCTCCTCCTCCTCCTCTGCCTTCTTCTTTTCCTCCTTCGCCTTCTTCTTCTTCCCATTCCCAAAATTGACATTTTGGGGCTGGATCAGTCTTGGTTGTGAAGGGCTGTCATGTGCACTGTAGGTTTAATAGCCTCCTTGGCCTCTACTCTTCCCCCAGTTCTGACAACCAAAAATGCCTTCAGACATTGCCAACCGTCCCCCTGGTGAGCAAAATCATCTCTAGTTGAGAACCACTGCCCCAAGTGATGATGTTTCCAGAATTCCTTCCTCGGCCCCCTCACTCACGTGCTGTCCCGGTGGGGTCTCATTCATTCCTGTTGCCTCAACTGCCATCTTCATGGTAACCATGATACCCACATTTCATTTTCCCAGTGCCTGCTTTTTTTCTGGGTTCTAGGATCAGAGGGCCTACTGCAGCCTGGTCCACCCATTTGGATTCCAGAAGATGGAATCAACTTCTCAACTTTCACAGATACACGAGAACTCCCCTCCTCCACAGCCCTGGATTAGTCGGCCTCCTGTGTTTGCAGTCTTGAAAAAAAGTATCACCATCCACCCTATCCAAGGCCACCAACTGTGACGCCATCATTGACTTTCTCTCACTGTCTAGGTCTATAGTCACTAAATCCTGCCGATTCCTCCTTGCCCATCTCTGAAGTCTGACTTTTCTAAAGCTCCCCCTACCACTGCCTTACACTTAGCACTATTCCCTCCCCACTGGTTTCCCCTCCAGACCCTGCCCACTCAGACTTTTCCTTCACACTTTCCCGGATGTGGATTTTTAGAAATCAAACCACTTCCTGGTATAGAAAATACACTCTGGGTCCCCGATGCTCAGTGCTTCAGATCCCAAAGGGTGCTGCACCACAGGCTCTCCCTCTTTCCTGGCAGCTCCATCCCAGCCACCCTCACACAAGGCCACCGAAATGTCATCTATTCCCCCAAGTTGGCCTTGCCTGAAGATGCTGAGGTTCTAGCCTCTATATTACCATTGCTCTTTATTCAAATGATTCATGAATTTATGGGTATGTGTGCTCTACCAGACTTGATGCTCCTGGCAGTGTAATCATCTCTGTATCCCACAACCTGGGTACTCAGCATCTCTATTCATCTGTGGGGTTATAAAGGAGCAGGGTCTTTGTCATGTCTCTTTGTCTCTCTTGGTTTCTCTCTGCCTCTCTTTCCAGCCATCCAATCTCCTTCATCTTCTCTCGATTCTCATTCCAGGCAGAGCCCCTTGCTTTTTCACTATTCCCACCAAACCCGTATTTGTTAGTAAAATAACTGGCAGTTTTATTTTTAAGGTTAACACTTTGAATAATGGCTCTTTGATCTTTTCTTGGCTTTAATAGTATTTCTAATACTCTTGTGTTTATAGTTAAACTCATTAGGTTCTAACTGACACACTCTTAAAAAGATGAGTTTTACCCAATGGTGGAAAACCTGTTTTACCAATGTAATCTTTCTATCCTAATGCAGGAAGTGGGAAGCCCTCTTTCCATCATCCTGACTTAATTAGGTCAATTTTGAGGAGCAAAAGAAGTAATTCTAATTCATGGTCTCCCTCCCTTGGCTCTAAAGTGGTGGAAAACCCTTCAATCGAATGTCTAATAACAGTTCTACACTTTGCTTAGTCCCCCATCTATTGACTTGGAGTGAAAATTTTGCTCCCTTAATGAAGATAGCTGTGAGGATTAACTACAGGGGTAGGAGAAAGAGAAAGTACATTTTCAGGTTAAAATGCTGAATAAAATTTACAGAGTTGAGAAATAGTAAATAAAATAGGCCAAATAAGCCCTTGAGGTCTATTTCCAACAAATATGAAAACTTTGATTAATGGTTCTGGAGTTCTGATCCTCCTTTTTTTTTTTTTTTAGTAGAATAAACTTAGGTGAAAATTTAAAGCAATTTTCTTTGCCCAGAAAAAAGCCTTGAAAGTAGAATGTTCATTTCAGCTATTTGGATGTTACATATCAAGTGTGTTAATGTTTAGAAAATACACATTTCCCTCACATTAATTTGCTACTCTGCA
This sequence comes from Eumetopias jubatus, assembly GCF_037043125.1. Lineage (NCBI taxonomy): Eukaryota > Metazoa > Chordata > Mammalia > Carnivora > Otariidae > Eumetopias > Eumetopias jubatus. The sequence continues at coordinate 178,873,213 of NW_028274809.1, read as the reverse complement.
GGTTTTCCTTTTGCTTTGATAACATTCTAAATAAGTATGCTACCTCTGACTTACTCAAATATTTCGGTTACCATAAAAAAAAGAAGAGTGAATCACATAGCTAAAATTAAATCGGTTTAAAATTCTCAGGAGTTGAAATTATGGTTGCTTAAGTTAATGGATTAATCAAACCATAGTTTTAGATGATGTTTCTGCAATATTCTAATTACTACAATCTGATTTTCCTTAGTAATTGTGAAGGTCAAAACTGAAAGCCTGATTCAAAAAGGAAATTAAAAGTTAAGAATAAAAGACAAGGAAGACATTTTTATTCCCAACATATGTAATGATAGATTATTAAGTTGACCTTGTAAAGGGAAAGAAAGATTTTGCTGTAAATCACATTGGAGTTGACTATAAAATATGGAAACTGCATTCCAAATCTTCTTGAAACAGTATAATTTTATTTAATTGTGTTATTTTTCTTCTAGAAAGGTGATTCATTATATATTAAATAAAAAAAATCTATACATGTTTTCGTTTTTATGCTTTGTAAAGCTTTCATGTGAGTAAAAGCAGAAGTAAGGGGGAGAAATCCTTTGTCAGACCACATTTCCTGATTTGGTGATTCCAGAAATATGGTCCTTGTGCATATAGGACAAATCTTAGCAATAGATGGACAAAGGGACTATTTAGACTGATTATGGATTTTAGGAAGGGCTTCTCTTGTTTCACAAAATGTATCCCTAAGTCACATTCTGATACCGAAAATCCCATTAATAAGGAACAAAGTTCTTCAATCTTTTTTGAAAAGTAGCATTATATTCAGAAATTCCTAGGATCTGTAAGATAAGACTAATATCTACCTTTTTTCCAAATGTTTATTATGAAAAATTTATTTTTTTAAAGATTTTATTTATTTATTTGAGAGAGAGAGAATGAGAGATAGAGAGCACGAGAGGGAAGAGGGTCAGAGGGAGAAGCAGACTCCCTCCTGAGCAGGGAGCCCGATATGGGACTCGATCCCGGGACTCCAGGATCATGACCTGAGCCGAAGGCAGTCGCTTAACCAACTGAGCCACCCAGGAGCCCTCTTATGAAAAATTTAAAACATGCAGAAGAAGTGAAAGAAATATTTCTCCACCTGGCTTCAACGATTGTTAGCATTTTGCTGTATTGGTTTGATTTTTATGTGTCTGTTTGACACATTTGAAAATAAGGTGAGACATCATGACAATTTAACTGAAAATACTTCAGCATAAATCTCCAAAAAAAACCACAAAGCATTTTCCTACATAATGGCAATATACCATTTCATACTTATGAAAATTGATAGTTATTTCCTAATATACATATTTACATTTCTCCATATTTCCCTGAGAATTAGCAGGATATGCCCCCCTGCAACATACCACTTTGGCATAAATAAAGATTATTTTGAGCTGAAGGCAACTGAGAAGAAGCGGAGACCAAAAAAGCTCTCTTCCTTCCCATTATTTGCTTAAAAGCCGGGCATAAATTTGTAAAGATGCCCCCTCCCTTCTACCAGGAAGGATGGAAGTTAATCACCAGTGACAACAGGACACCCTCACCAGCCCACCATTGGCACCAGAGGAATCTATATAACCAACTTGACTGACAGACCTTATCTGCCATTGGTCTCCCGTACATTTATCTTCCAAGAATTTGCTGCCCTAGAAACTTGGTTTTTTCCCTCTCTCTTGTCACCTCTTTACAGATTTATTGTTCTTCTGTTAAGATGTTTGAATTACTCATCACTGGGTACTCCCACCTGTGTGTGCAGTGTCCAGGTTAGTAAATTCCTGTTTGCAGTTCTTTCATTAATCTGTCTTTCGTTGGTCTAATTTCTAGGGCTTTTACTGAGAAGCTAGGAGGGTAGTGGGGAAAAGATTTTTTCTTTCCCTATATCCCCAAAAGTCTCTTATTTAGAGTTCTTTTTTTTTCCTATAACAAGATCCAATAAAGGTCCACACATTTCTTTTAGTTATATTATCTTAGCCATCTAACTATAGAGATGTTTTTGTTTTCATGATGTTGACATTTTGAAGAAGGCAGGCCAGATGTTTTAGAGAGTGTCTCATACTCTGGATTAATCTGGTTACTTCTTCATGGTGTCATCTAACTTATTTCTCCACTTTCTGAATTTCATAGAAACTGGAAGTTAGTTCTACCTCGAGGCTTTGCATAGATTCGGATCAAACATTTTTTTGGCAAGAAGACTTCATAGGTGATGCTACGCATATTATACTGCAGCACACCAGGAGGCCCATAAAAATGGGGAGAAGGATTTCTATTTACAGTGAAATACAAACGCTTTCTAGCAGGTCTTTTTCTGAACCCAGATTTTTATTATAAGGAAGGGAATTGAAAGCAGTTAGTCCTCAAGATCCTCAGAGCAACAATGACATAAAGTTTCTTCATGCGCTGGAGGAAGGAGCCAGGTTAGCTTAAGCAGCAAAAGTCAGCGCCGGGTAAGGTCAAGAAGACCATTTGCCTCAAAACCCTAACGTCCCCAAAGTGCATGTGGGTCGTAGATTGAAAGGAACGGCCATATGTTGGTAAAGCTGGCCTCATATGGGACAAGCATGGTGCAGGGTGGCAGCTCTGGCCTGGGAGCTGAGGCTGAGCTGTTGTCACCAAATAACTGTGTGATACTGGGAATCATTAACCACTTTCACCGACTCACACATGGGGGAGAGACCACTGTCCCAGCTGAGCTGAGGTCAGTTTGTAGATATTACGTAAGCACCGCTGTGATTGAATGTCAGAGGTTACTTCTTGTGGAAACAAGCAACAACCCTTTGATTTTATTTCTTGCATTTCTTATGGGGCAAGCAGGGAAGCGCCAGTCATACTCCCTTATCCAGGCATTCAGACAATCATTGCTCAGAGGACAATATGCACTGTCTGGAGAGAGTGCTTCTGTCTGCTGTGATGGGTTCCTTCTTGCCCATTCGAGGAGGATTTGTACACTGTACTACTAATGGGAGAACACACAGAATGATGATGCAGAGGAGCTGCATGCAGCCTTATGTGTTGGGGAAGACCGGGTGTAGTCAACTTTTCCAATTGCCAATGACGGGAAAGGGCTGGATACCTGAGTGGTGGAATCTAGCATCAGGACCCTGATTTCTGCCCTCTAATTGAAGAGAGCCCTGGAAATGTGCTCAACTGCAGGACGGAGGAGAGCAAATGCGATGAGGCTTCTGCCTCACACAGGGCAGTCCTGCCCAAGTCTGGACCACAGCAAATCCACTGTCCCTTGCTCTCAGCCCATTCCACCCATCCACAAACATGCTCTAGAAAAACTCTGGCTTGTGTGTGCAAGGATGACAGGGAGGAAGGGTAGAGACTTCCCCTTATTTGTTGCCAAGGCTCCTGAGTAAAGGCCAGGTGAGTCAGGAGTTGGCCAATCATGGGACATGGAATTGGGGTGTGTAAGGCTACAAAACAATAGGACTAGAGAAGTGGATGAAAGCAGTACAGAGTCAAGAAGGGGAGCTACCTGGAAGGTTGGAGGCACATCGGGGCCAAATAGCACAAGGGCGTCTGTGTCCTGGCCTCCCTTCCTGGGTCTCTGGTCATCTTACACCACCTTCTTGTGCATCTTCCCTGGAACAAAGGAACACACTGATTTATTTCTTGTTTCTGTTTTGTTATTATTATTATTATTATTAATCACTATCATCATCATTGTCATCATCGTCGAGGGATTTAGGAAACTCCTGTGCTAAGTTTATTTTGTCTTATTTCTTTGGGTGAATAATCAGGCTTTATCCCTTAATCGCTGGATAGAGGTGGAGTGGGAGATGGGGCAGAGAAGCAGTTGGGAGGCTGGCCCACTTCATCAAAAAAGAGGCAAGCAATTAAGCTGACAGTATTTAAAAAGCACCCAAGCCTCTGAAACTCAAACTTTGGAATCCAAGTTTTCTGGCCTTTAGGGCATTGTGCAAAATCCACATGGTTAGTTAGGCGTTTGTCTGATGGATGTGGGAGGATGGTTTAGAATGTACGAAAGCTCGGTAGGTTGTTCTTGAGTATAATTTACTTGATTGTTTTTGGCTTGGTAAGTACACCCAGAGGCTTTATACTGATGTATGTGATTCAACAAAAACAAAAAACAATAAGGTCTTTATAGACTTGTGGTTTAATAGCTTTAAATAAATTAACTTTTTTTGGATCAATTCAGTGCACTGATGATATTTACAATCTATTAACTTTTTTATACTTCTCCCCTACATTACCACTTTAATTTATAACTTTGGAGAAATCGCTTTATATCCCTCAAGCAAAAGTACTATTTTCTACACACAGGGAACTTCAAAATGCATAGATGTGCCTATAAAAAACCATCTACCAGGAAAAGCTGGGCGCTAACCCCAGATTCCAGTTTCAGATGTAGACTCTCATGCCAATTTTTTTTTTGAACATAAATTTTATTTTTTTCTTTAAAAATTTTTAAAAATTATTTAAAATTTAAATTCAATTAATTAACATACGGTGTATTATTAGAGTTCAGGGATTCATCAGTCTTATATAACACCCAGTATCACCCACTTACTGCATTTCCCCCCTTCCCTCCAGCAACCCTCAGTTTCCAGTGATTAAGAATCTCTTATGATTTGCCTCCCCCTAGTTTTTAACTTATTTTATTTTACCCTCCCTTCCCCTATGTTCATGTTTTGTGTCTTAAATTCCCTATATGAGTGAGATCATATGATAATTGTCTTTCTCTGACTTATTTCGCTTAGCATAATAACCTCTAGTTCCATCCATGTCGTCATTGAAAATGGCAAGATTTCATTTTTCTGATGACTGAATAGTATTCCATTGTATATATATACCACACCTTCTTTATCCATTCCTCTGTCGATGGACATCTGGGCTCTTTCCATAGTTTGTCTCATGCCGATTTTTAATTGAAATAGGAACTTTCTTCAGAACAAAAAAATATTACAAGCATTCGGTGCAAGCTAAAGACTATGCCCGGGGGCGCCTGGGTGGCTCAGTCAGTTAAGCATCTGCCTTCGGCTCAGGTCATGATCCCGGAGTCCGGGGATCCAGCCCTGCATCGAGCTCCCTCTGCCCTTCACCCACTCATGCTCTCTCTCTCACTCTTGCTCTCTCTCAAATAAATAAATAAATAAACAAAATCTTAAAAAAAAAAAAGACTATGCTCTATAGGTCAGCAGTCAGTACTGCGCCCAATTAATTGTGTCTGGACTGAATAGTGTCTCTTCCGCCCCAATTCATATGTTGAATACCTTTTCCTCACTGTGACTGTATTTAGAAATAGGGCTTTTAGGAGGTAATTAAAGTAAAAAAGCTCATAGGGTGGGGTCCTAATCCAATAGGATTGGTGGCTTTCTAAGAAGAGGAAGAGAGATGTCTCTCTCTGCACAGGCAGTAAAGAAAAGCCATGTGAGCATGCAGAGAGGGAAGGCTGCCTTCTGCAAGCCAGAAAGAGCTCTCCCCAGGACCTAATTGGCTGGCACCTTGATCTTGGACTTTGCAGCCTCCAAACTGTTAGAGAATAACTTTCTGTACCGCACGTGTGACACGTTCTTGCAGCAGTCCAAGCTGAGCAAGATGGTAACCTTAACCAAGTTATTTATAATGCCTCTGGGCCTCAGTTTTCTGATGTGTAAAAATGTGTGGATCAGGCTAAATCAACCCTTAATTCTCTTCCATCTCTAGCATTCTAATCTGTGATTCTAACTGAAATCGTCTGGCTCCACAAGAGCACCACACTTTTATTTTTTTTAAATTCTGAGTTTCCAATGTTCAGAATAGTTACAAAGTAGTACAGAGAAGTCCCATGTATCTTTTACCCAGATTCACCAACTTTTAGTATTTTTCTCTGTATACTTTTTCATATTCTCTCTGTATTGGTACACATTTATTTATTTTGCTGAACCACTTGAAGGTAGACTGCAGATATATCTCTTTATTCCTTAATATTTCAGTATGTATTCCTTAAAACCATGGATATTTTCTTACTTAACTACGGTTGCCCACTCGGGGAAATTTCATATTGATATAATACTTCTATATAATCTACAGCCCATGTTCCAGTTTCTTCAATTTTTTTTTGTTAATATCTTTTAAAGCATTTTCCCCTCCCAGGTGGAAATCATCTAGGATCACATACTGCTCTTTATCACGCTGTGGTCATGTCTCCTCCTCCCTCCTCTGTCTGGAACAGTTCCTTGGCTTGTCTTTCTTTTCATGAGCGTGAGTTTTGAAGAATACAGGCCAGCCATTTACTAGAATGACCTTTACTTTGGATTTATTTAATGTTACCTCATGATTAAAGTCAGGATGTACATTCTTGGCTGGACCACTATATAAGTGATGTTGTATCCTTTCCAAGGGAATCACATTAGAAGGCACATGATATCTGAATGTCTTTCATGGGTGATGTTAATCTTAATGACTAGATCAAGGCATCGTCCCATTTCTCCATTGTATATATAGTTTCTATTTTTCCTCTTGCAACTATTATGCAAGCTATGGAGAGACACTTCTTGAGACCATGCAGTGGTCCTGCTCATCATATGACTTAGCATCCCCCAGACTTAGCATCCCTTGACGATTCTTGACTGAACCAGTCTTCAGTATGGTGCTTGGAAAATGGAGATGTTCACTGCTACCACTCCTTCCACATTTATCAGTCCGTGCAAGTCATTCACCTGTAAACCAGAATCCCCAGTCATCTCCCCTCTATTATCGTACTCGGGGATCTTTATTTATCCAAAGGATAAATAATCTATTAATTTCCTTATTTATTTTGGTGCCCTGATTGGCCCAGCTATGGCCAGTGGCCCCTTCAAACTAGTTCTTATGTCCTTTTGATACATTCCCAGCTTTTTAACACTTTTGAGAAATGTTGATTAAAATCAGAGGCTACTTAAAATAAGTGCTATTTGTATGTGTGTGTGTGTGCGCACACACAACTAAGGACAAATTATCAACTGACAGCAGCTTAAAAATTTATTAGATGCTGTAACTATATACAACATATTTTCTTTAGTTGTATTATTCTTAGGTCTTCCAGTTAGTAGTTGTAATTAGTTTTCATAGTTATCATAGGTAATTAGACTGGATTGCCAAAATCCTAGGGCTAATTTGGAAGACAGGATTGCAGCAGCCTACGCAAAGCTTCTTCTCAACATGGAGTCTTCAATGTCTTATCTTCATTTGAGTGCCAACGTCTTTATCATCTGTCCCTTATTGTGATGTGTGTGCACAGATTTCCACTTCGCTTTAGCCCTTGGCACTTGGTCTCTGTGGAATTTCTGATGGTTCTTCTTGCCTCTGCAATCTTGAACAAAGCCACATCTCTCCCAAATTCAGTAATAATTTTCATTTCTGCTATCAACATTAAGGCACTACGCGAGAGGTCTTCAAACTTTCACGATACTCTTAGAGTCTCCGTAATTTTTTCCAATGCCCCCAAGACCAAAAGAAATCCTGAACAGTTCCTTTTATTAAATATTCAGGCCCAAAACTTATTAAAGTATTTATGTCCAAAAGCTTTGTAACTGTTTGGCAGAATTCTACACATAAACTGAAAGAAAGTTACATTTTTACTTCATCCTTAAATAACTACATCATTACTTAACAATGGGGTGTGTGCACCTGTTGGGTAGTGCACAATTTCTCAAGCCTTGAAGCAGATTGGACATCACCATGTCTATTTCCTAGAACACATTTATTTTCATGGGCGATTACTTTTTTTTTAGACTTTATTTACTTATTTGAAGAGAGAGACACAGCGAGAGAGGGAACACAAACGGGGAGGGAGGGCGGCGGGAGAGGGAGAAGCAGGCTTCCCGCTGAGCAGGGAGCCCGATGTGGGGCTCGATTCCAGGACCCTGGGATCATGACTCGAGCCAAAGGCAGATGCTTAAGGACTGAGCCACCCAGGTGCCCCGGGCAATTACTTTTTATCAGAAATTCTAAAAAGCCAGTTTTGCAGAGTGATGACGTCACTGAAAGCAATGTAGCGTGATCTATTGCTGAAACTATGAACTACCTAGTAGTTCGAGCAGTGTCCCACAGAGGGCCAGTTATCACTGTGTTTCCCTCAAAAATGGAAAATACTCTGCTGCACAGTTTGGGAACGGTGACACTAAATCCTGGGAACCTTCAATCTCCTTTGTAAAAGAGCAACAACAAATACTGAGCTGATGTTACAAGTTTTTTCGCTAATGGTGAAACTGGTAGCGTTCATAATGCAGCATCAAGCTGTGGGTCTTTTTCACTGTTTATAAATGGGGTGATTACATCGTTTATTTTTCCAGTCCCAGGAGACTTGTAAGAGTGAAGGAGGTACTTCTGGGGCAGGGTTCTGGGAGGACAGGTGTAAACGAGTGTCCTGGGCAAATGGAGCTACGTGGCCACCCCGTTCATCCTGACATACATCGAAACACTTACATCCTGAAATCCACCTTTACTCAACAAATGATCTCTACTACAATGTAGCTCCTATGATTTCGTAATTTGCCAAAGGATCTGATCACATCACATTTGAAATGTAAAGCTGATTGGTGGTGCTCTTCCTTCTCTTCTCTGTCCTATCCGTTTCCCTCCATCTCCCCTCAGATGCTGGGCCTTTTCTTCTCCCCGACTCCCACCTCAACTCCCATCAAAACTTACCTGCCACTTTCCCAGTCAGCCAGGTTCAGGTCTTTCCTGCAGTGTTTTGAGGACAAGGGAAAAGGTAGCTACATTCATGACGCACAAGAAAGCCTGTGGAAGTCCTCTCTTCTCGTCTCTCTAGGTATGATCTGCACAAGGCACCTGCTCCAAATTGCCCCTTCTCCCCACACTAATCCCCACAAAGCCCTCACAGAGCAACGTCGGTCCCCAAGTCTTCTTGGGTTTCTCTCCCCTCCTTAGCCATGACTTCTTTGAAATCCCAAGCTCTTCTCTTATCTGGATTTGACACAACAAAGAAACTCAGAAAGCGACTCTACACCTTAGAGATTGCAAACACTTCCAATATTCAATCCCTTATCCCCCTTTATTCTTTCACATTCGAAGGCACTCACCCATGCATCCCTCAAAATTGCCTGTGAAGGTTCCACTTAAATGCAAAGCTCTAAGGGGCGGGCTAAAAGGGCGTTACGGTAATCATTACTGTTTTTAGAGAATCACAAATTAATAGGAGAAAAAAAAATTCCAATAGGATGTTTGGGCTTTGCGGAATGTCTGTGCCTGGCACGTAGCGGATGCTTCGGAAACATCTGTCTACTGGTGTAGGAAGTAGCACTGGCACCGGGAAATCGTCCCTAATGAGCCCGCCAAGCATTATATGGAGCGCCCGCGGTGTGCCAGGCCGACTCCGTGCACAGTGGTGGTAGGCTCAAGGGGCATTCCGAGGACCCGGCATCACAGGGAGGCTGCGATCCTGCTTCCATGCCCTTGTCCGCTCCTTCACCTTCGTGATGACAAACGTGCACGATCACAGGCGGGCGCGCATCGGCGGGAAGGGCCCACCTCCCGGGGCAGGGGGCTCGCCCAGGTGACCACGCCGCTCGAGACCGGCGGGGACCAGCCCGGGAGGACGAGCCCGCCCGCAGAGCCGCAGAGGAGCCCAGCAGCTGGCGCCCGGGCGCGTTGAGGATCCCTGTTGATAATTAGGTCAGAAATTCGGATTATGTTGAAGAAAGTAAGTAGCGTCTACGTTGCATCTAATCATGGCTTGTAAAGAGCAAGGCGGAACTCTGATGTAACCGTTTTAACGCGACCAGGAAGGAACACTCTCAAGTGATGAGGAAAGGCGGAAGGGGCGGACGCGAATAGTTCAGTAATAGTCTACTCTAAAGACAAGCGAAAGGGCGCCGAAATAGCTCAGTTGGGAGAGCGTTAGACTGAAGATCTAAAGGTCCCTGGTTCGATCCCGGGTTTCGGCAGCACTCCTTTTTAGTCCGACTGGAGGCAAATTGCGGGTGAACGCCTTATCCCGAGTAACCCGGCTCATTGACGCCAGCCCACTTCAAAACAAGGACTTCAAGGATAAGCGAGCGAGGAATGGAAACAGCCACTCTCAGCGCCCCCCAGACAGCGGCCGCCCCACACCCCCACTTCCGGGGCGCCTTCCTGGCGCGCGTCAGAGGCGCTGCTGCGCGTGCGCGTTGCGGAGCCTGGCGGGGGCGGGAGGGCCTGCGTCCCCTGGAGTCCCGTTGCGCCCCCCGGCGACAGGAGGGTGCTGCGCGCAGAGCGAAAAAGACAATTTCGCCCCAAATTTCATTCCCCAGAGCCTCCCAGTTTGAAAAGCAAGACTCTGCTGTTGAATCGAGCGGCTCTGAGCGGGCCTTGCCCGTGAGGGAACCGCCGTATTTCCGGTTAGAGGCGCACGCCGGGCCGCTCCCGGGGCGTAATCGGGGTTACTGGCCGAAGGGGTAGAGGCGTGGCGGCATCACAGCTCTGTTAAATTAACGTCTTGCACCTAAACAACTTTATTTGGAGGGTAGACCAGTGGTTCTCGAAGTGTGGTCCCCGGACCAGCAGCCTCGTCTTCTACTGGTAACTAGTTCGAAATGCAAATTCTGGGCCCCACCTAAGATTTACCGTATCAGAAGCTGGTTTCCAGCTTTAGGTGTTTTAACAAGCCCTGCGAGTGAGATTCAGAAGCAGCTCAAGTTTGAGGATCCACTTATTCTAGACGTTCCTTTGTATTTCTAAAAGAGCCCTTTCCTAAGACTGTTTCTGTGAACAAGCTTTTTCCTTTTGCTGTCTTTTATCCTGCAAGTCTGAAGTAAAACTTTGACACGTGCTCGAAATACATCTTTTTCTGGGCCTCTTTTGCTTTCACAGTGAGTGTGTGTGTTGGGGGTGGGATCAACTCTCCTAGCTAATCCTAAACCCTCCTGTTCTATATTGTGTGGCTCCTGGGAGCTGAGCCAGGACCCAGGGGGAGCAGTTGCAAGGATGTAGATTTGAACTAAAGCAGGAAGAAATTTAAGTTTCTTAACTCAACTAGAAAAGGAATATGTAGTGTAGCGGGGGTGGTGCGTTGCTGGTCAGCACATGAAAGACAATCCCTCTTGGGATTTATGCAGTAGGTCTTGCATATCTTCTGGTTCTTTTGTTTTGAGAGGGTACTTCGCATTTGTGAAGTACTGTGTGATCTCACGTTATTAATTCATTTATCAATTTAGTATTAATTATTGACCTCCCACTATGTGCCAGAAATTATTAGATCTTCATAATTACCTAATAAAGTATGCATCATTACCTTCATTTTACACATAATAGTCCTCGTAGGATTGCAAAGATTAAACCTAATGTACGTCAGGCATCTAACATCTGCTACCTCTTAAATGTTACTGTACCTGAATCGTTGTTGGGGTGTTTGGTTAAGATGTGTGCATAAAAATGAGGGGAGCTATAGGAAGAAACTAAAAGCCTTTTCTGGTTAATCCGAAAAGGCATTATGGGGACGTAGGTCTTGGTTGGGCCCTCAGAGAAAGATTTCTTGGACAACGGGAAGACCAAACTGGGGTGCAACGAGCTCTCTGCATGTTTAAATGCTAGGGAATGATGTGGACACTGAAAGTGTGAAGGGTTGTTCATTTCAGACGCCCTGCGGGGCAGACAATAAGATCAGGTACTGGCTAATGGACATTTGGTATTGGGGGAGGCTAGAGGCGCATATCAGGTTAGAAGTCCGAAGGGGGGAAGGTAAAAGGGGATCATTTGGGCAGACCCCCACAGGGGCGTGGTCGGAAAGGGTTTTGCTGGCCTTGTGGGAGCGAGGAATGAACACAAAGAAGATAGGGAGCACTTAAAATATTTTATGTATGTATATATTTTAAAATAATTATATATATATATTTTACCTTAAGAAGTAAAGTCTAAAGATGTAATCTGATCACTTTTATTGCTTTTCATTGATGTGTGAAGTGCTCTGATAGATCTCACACACTGTTACTTCCCAGAGTGAAGTCTGAGCAGGACTGAACATGATTTGTCTCCTAGGGAGCCCCTGACACCTGCACTGGAATAGCTCTTTAGGACTGAGGAGGGGGTGAAGGGTGAGGGGTGAAGGTGTGGAGTCAGCCCTTACTTTAGCAAAGAAATGCTTTCAATGGAAAGAATGTGATTACATTGCACATTTATCAGTTAGTGCTTAGCCCAGTGCTCTACGGGCAACAAAAAGTTGTGAATGTCTACTCTTGCTTCAGGCCGTTTATCCAGTGTGGAAAGGGAAAGGCATCTTTCCACATTTCCTTGAAAAGTTTTTAGGAAGAAACCTGGGATATCTGGCTCATGTGACAAATTTCTAAGGGAGGCACAAGCACATTGCTAAATGACTGTTTATTCCTTAATTATCCTGGGGACTATATTCATTTTAGGGTGGAAGTAAGATAGAGTGAAGCTGTTAAAATTGTTATATATATAATAAAACTAGATGGGCATTTACTAATTCATTGGGGGCCTTTTGTGTAATCAATATGTACATATTTTAATACCCATTTTATTAGTCTTGGGTTATGGGTCTACTCTTTTAACTGTATAGTGGTTTATAGCTGTTTAGTTTTCTGTTGTATTTGTTGTCCTATCTCAGATTTATATGTTGAACCTTGGTCAGAAATACAACTCCTGTTTGGATTTGCCTCAGATTCCAGGAACGTACGGCTCCTACATGATAGTCCTTAATACATGGTGTCAGAATGGATTGCCTTATGTAAGTGTAGCTCACTGATCTAACTGAAATCTTGGAGTATTATTTTCAGTCCTAGGTGTGGGTCCAGGGAATGAAGCAGGACAATTTGAGCAAAGGCAAGGGTCTTCTTCACAACAGACACCCAAGTCACGTATTACTTCCATAAACTCCAATTTCCATATATGAGTTGTCTTATAGCAGGGTGCACGACTATTTGACTATTCATTGCTGAAATATATTCTACGGTGCATTTTGAGCAACCCCTCTCCCTACATACTCATTGACTCTCTATCAAGAATATCCAGAGTCACCATTTCTGGAGTGCTCTCTACGTGCTGGGAATTCTGATGAGCATGTTTCATGCATAATCCTACTAAACTTGTCAATAACTCTATCAGGTAGGAGGCAAAGTTGAATATAAATGAAAAAAAAAGATACATAGGTGTGCCATTATGAAAAGCCAGCATAATTCTGAGATGTATCAAAATGAAATATGAGCCATAAAAATAAAGGAGTAATTCTTTTATACCCTGTGTTAGTGCGATTCATGTTAGAGCATTTTGTTCCGTTTTGATTAACTCAGTTTAAGAGGAAAGGGTTAGCCAAGAACAAAAACATGATTAAGGAAGAGGAGATTTATCTTAAAAACAACAAAAATGGGGTAGCTGGATGGTGCAGTTGGTGAAGCGCCCCACTCTTGGTTTCAGCTCAGGTCCCGATCTCAGGGTTGTGAGATCAAGCCTTACCTCTGGCTTGGTGCTACGGGGCATGGAGCCTGCTTGGGATTCTCTCTCCCTCTCCCTCTGCTCTTCCTGCTCATGTGCACATGCTCCTTCTCTAAATTAAGTGAAACTTTAAAAAAACAAAAAACAACAACAAAAGCACATGAAATAGACTTGCCAAGATAAAAGAAAACTAAGAGTAACTTGATTACAGTCTTCAAATTCCTGTTTTGCAGGCATGTATGATTTCTAGGGAGATGCTATAAGAAGAACAGGTTTAGATGAAGCCAGGAGAAGTAAAAGAGGAGTTGTGATAAGATATTTGGCCTATCTTGTGATAGAAAATTGTCTGACCGAGATTGGGTAAATTGGAGAATTGCAGTTGAATAGATTTATCCGTGCTTATGAGGACCTTTGGGATGTAAGGGAGGAAAAAATCTTTTTCCCACTACCCTTTTAGCTTCTCAGCAGGGGCCCTAGAATTTAGACTGACAAAAGACAGATTAACAAGAAAAGAACCTACACAAACAGAAGTTTATGAACCTGTGCACTGCACACACTTGTGGGAGCACTCAGTGACGAGTAGCTCAAAGTGCTGGTTAGAGGGGCGCCTGGGTGGCTCAGTCATTAAGCATCTGCCTTCAGCGCAGGTCATGATCCCAGGTTCCTGCGATCAAGTGCCGCATCGGGCTCCCTGCTCCGCGGGAAGCCTGCTTCTCCCTCTCCCACTCCTTCTGCTTGTGTTCCCTCTCTCACTGTCTCTGTCTGTCAAATAAATAAATAAAATCTTAAAAAAAAAAAGGCTGGTTAGAACTTAGACTTCTATAGCATCTTAACCACAGAACAATACATTTGTAGAGAAGTGACAAGACAAAGGAAAAGAACTACCTTTCTAGGGTGGCAAATTGTGGGAAGGTAAACGTATGGGAAACTAATGGCAAATGAGGCTAGTTAGTGAAGTTGGTTACATAGATTCTTCTGGTGGCATTTGTAGGCTGATTGGGGTGTCCTGTTGTCTTTGGTGATTAACTTCTGTCCTTCCTGGTGGGAGATGGGGGAGTTGGCGGGAACATCTTTACAAATTTATGTCCTGCTTTTGGGCAAATGGGGAAGAGCAGATAGTTTCTTATCAAGTGCCTTCAGATCAAAATAATCTTTATGTCAAGATTGGGTGGCATATTCACATCCCTCAGACACTTTCAAAAAATTGGACTTGTGGTTGCTTTGTAAGTGTTGCTGCTGATAGTTCAGGAAGGAAGCAGGTGGAGCAGCATGGTGTCAATTGAAAGAAAACCAACCTCAAAGTAGGTTAGTAAATGTTTTATCCATTGTCCTACTGAGGACGATAGCCTGGGAGAGTCTTCCAGATGGCTCTGAGGCTCTGTTCTGAGGCTTGTTTGCTACAGGGGGTTATATATACCAAAAAAAAAAAAAAAAAAAAGTGGTGGGGAAGGGATACGTGTACTTGCAAGCAGTTCTCCAAATAGCGGTGCATCATAAGGTATAATCTGTTTGGTTGTAAAACTTAAAGTTTCTGATTACCACATGGACATGAGAAAGACCCTTAGTTCATCTTATGTTTCTATCATATCTAATTGTTCAAAAATATTGCCTACATGCTTCTGCTTAATTGGTTTTCCAGTTCTTTCTGTTTTTGATTTCTCCTTGAGGTCACGTGAGATGGTCACGGGGGGCTGACATCAGTGCACAATAGGGCGTGAAATTGTTGGCAGAGACCATAAAAAGGATGGTGGCCTCATTGGGATGGATCCTATTATTTCTTAACAATAAGTATGTCTATAAACAATATAGCATTTGACCCTGCCTCTGGGATGAGTTAGTGTGCATGAGAAATCATGTACTCTAGTCAGACAAAAATTTTAAAAGGCTCTTTACATCCTGAGATAAAGCAAGACAGTCTTCCAGAGGATCCCCCTGTCTGGTTAGAGTCCCCATAATAAATGAAACCGTACTTGTTCCCGGAAGTTACTGACTCTGCATCAGAGATAATTTCATCCATGACAATTTCAATGTTGATGTCTGAAGATATGTGGTGACATTTGTAGATAAAATACTGTGACAAAATCTCTGTTTTCCCACCATGAACAGACTAAATGTAAACTTGGTCACATTGTTTATCTTGCCTGTAGATGTGGGTGTGTTTCAAATTTTGTCGTTGTTTATTTCGGTTTTTTGCTTGCTTTTGTTTTGTTTTTAAGCTACTCTTTTTAAAACTTGGACTCTCCTTTACTAAACTTCTTTGCAAGTAAACTAGTTTCTTTTTTTTTCCTACGTGCTTTTCTCAGAGCAAATGTCTGTTAGCTTCTAGTGTATCCTTAAGTAAATAATTTTCATACAAGCATGGATGTCTATATATTTCATTTTATACAGTGTCATTAAGCACGCTATTGTTAAGCTTTTAAAAAGTACACATTACCTGTCCTTTTTTCTTTCTTTTTCTCTTAACCAGTTGTAAACCTGAGCTGAGATTTTAAGCCATATTTAGTGTCTCATAAAGTATTCAGAGATAATCTCACCCAATAGCAATGATGTTTTCATGCCCCGATTGAAGGAAGTTCTAAAGATACAATTGTAAAGGACTTTACTGTTACATGCATAAACTGTATCTAAATTCGATTGGTCTGATCTCTTATTTTAGGAACAGTAATTAACAGAAAATTTGGTTTTATGCTTTTTTACAAAATGAAGCCCTGATTTGTTGAGTAGATTAAGCTATTGATCAGGCAGGAATGAAATACAGGTATACAGCCGCATGGAAACATTTTGCTTTTAAGCATCTTCTTATGTCAAGTTGGTAAATCGCTCAGAAAAAATATAATCGGATGTTTGTTTATTGTACATCTTGTTCCTCTTGCGTCTCTTCAAATTCATAGCCATCTTTCAAATGGTCTCTCAAGTTTTTCTTCTGCATGAAACCTTTCCCACAGTTGAAGTGAATCTGGATCTCTCCCATTTTGACCTCCCAGAGGGTGCACTAGCTGCCGCTCATGGGGCACATGACTCTGGTCCAGCTTTCACTTTCTGTTTTAAATGTGTGCTCATTTCCTTATGGCAAAATGCCACCCACTCCAAACGGTGGCTTTGACTTCAGGAAGAGATACTTCAGAGTTTCCATGTTCCGGCAAGAAAATGCTAGTATTATTGAGTAGTGGTGGGGGCTGGAAGAGGGCATGTGATCTGGAATGGCTGGAGGGGCATGCACTGGTCACCCTCCATGGTGGGATGGTGCTGGGCTCACAGAACGAGAGGAAGAGAACAAAAACACCAGAGAGAAGAAAGCAGGCTGGCTGGAGCAGGGCGGTCAAATCCTCTCTTCGGTGGTGGTGGGGGTGAAGGTAGGAATAAGAAGGGCTTTTATCTCAGGCACAGAGAGAAACTTCAAGACAGCCTGAATACAACTTTATTCCTTTTAAAACTAAGTTTTCAGCTGCATGCGTGGTGGGCAATGGAGGGCCTGTACCCCCCAGCCAACCTGGCTGCAGGATCTGAGTTGAGGCTCATTGTAGCAGTCTGTGGTTCACAGCCTTAAACCCTCACACTGTGCAAACTGACCGAAGGGACACCAACTTCGCGTATTTTCTGACTGCAGCGGGTGAAGAGGAGGAAATGCGTCCCAGCAGGAGAGAGAGGAGAAGGCGGAAGGGACCAAGTTGTCCCTGCCTGTGGTGTGTATACATATGGCCTGAGGCGTGGTCCAGAGCCCAGCCCCTGGGGCCAGGTGCCCAAGCCTCCGCTCCGACTCCGCCTGTTGGCAGAGTAGAGTTCCTAAATTCTATAACCTTGCTCAGTTTCATTCTCCCCAGGTGCAAAATAGAGAAAAAGTAAATGACTTCTTTTCTTTTTTTCATTTTTAAAAAATGACTTATTTTCTAGCTCTATGGTGAGAAGTCAGCCGGTCATATATGACAATCGCTCAGCGCCAGGCACACGGCGTGTTCTGTAAGCGCACCTGGGCCCTGGGGAAGCGCTGTCCGCATCAGCTCCTCCTGGCTCCCCAGGGAGGTTTAAGTGTTCCATCTCCTCTTGTCCATGTAACCATGTAGGTAATATTTTGTTGAATCTCACAGGTCTTTTTTCCTTACTGGTTACTATTATTTCTTGACGACCTCGGTCCATGTTCATAGCAGAGAGCACTTAGCAGGTACTCAATGCCTATTTATTCAACAAATAATAACAGCTCCCCTCCCTTTACATGTCTCCTCCCCTCACCCCCCCCCCCAAAGTGGCTCACCACCACGGCTCAGCCCCTGGCTATTTTTGTTTTTATTTTATTCCCTACCAAGAGAATGAACTCTTCTGAGGCTCTAGACTGAGGTTTCTGTTCCTTTTCTGTGCCTTTATGTCATCTAGCCCCCATGCCAGAAACATTTTAGGTTCTCAAGAAACGCTTCTTGACCTCTGTTGATCTGACAATAAGCAACTCTTCCAGAGAGACTGAAAAGGTGGTGTGGCTAAGCAAAATTGTGGATGATTTTCAGTGTTTTCTTTTTTGTTTATCTGCATTTTATAAAATTTCTTGCTTGCATAATTTAAAAAACAGGGTGCAAAAATGCTCTAACCCTTCAACATAGCAGAGCAGAGGAGCAGGAAGCTGGGTCTCCTCGTAAGTGCTCCATAATGAGCATGCTTTGTCTTGGTCTGACAGAGACAAGTTGAGGCATTTTGGAAACCAGGATCTGCCAGAGCACTAACCCAGGTTAATTTAGGTCACAAACCCAGGAGCTAGGATCTTGGTCACACATTACATGGTGTCATTCCGTGTAATGACATTCAATAAATGTCTTAACAACAACAGCAGTAACGTTCTCTCCATCTTTCAAGTTACTTAAGATGTTCTGACTGCTATTTTTAAAAGTAAGATTCAAATCACTTTCTAGATAAACATGTGTTAAAAAACCTTCCAGGTGTAACTGAGAGATTAAGAGCTAAATAAAGGTTTTGTGTTCCGGGAGCTTGAAAGACAGCAAACAGTCCAACACAAATAGAAACATGTCTTAATACTGGAAACATTTTCCTTAATCCACCAATTATCACTTCGTTCATTCGTGTGGGGTTACGAGCCTGTGCAGGTGTTGGTCCTCAGTAGGTGAGCTTGGGAGGTCCCCTTTGAAGCGCACTTGCTGGACATCACAGGCCGTGGCAGCTCCCAGAACATTATTCTGTCCATTGTCGTTGTTATATCATCAGGTCCAGGCCTTTTGATGAAAAGATTCTTGAGGGTGGGACCTGTCAACTCTGGATCCTGGACCGTGTCTACCACTGGCCCTTAGAGGAGCTGCTACATTTCCAGGCCCTTTCTTTGGTTCATTGGGGGCCTTAAATAAAGGGCTTACTTTCTCTATATGTAGAGGATTTTGTGTCACTTCCAGCTTCTGAGCTGGAAGCACAGCGCAACTTTCCCTTGGTGTTGAGGGCTGTGCTAGTTCCAGCAAACACATCTTTGGGATGCCTGATCAGTGGGCTGGAAGTGTATCATCATCCCGTATTCAGGACACTGGGCTGGGCAGAGATCACAGACACCTGGAAGGATGGGCCATATTCAAAACCCCACATTCATGCCATTAATGCTTTTTTTTTTTTTAAGGTCTTATTTATTTATTTGCAGAGAGAGAGAGAGCCAGAGCAGGAACACAAGCAGGGGGAGTGGGAGAGGGAGAAGCAGGCTTCCCGCGGAGCAGGGAGCCCAATGCGGGGCTCGATCCCAGGACCCAGGGATCATGACCTGAGCCGAAGGCAGACACCCGACGCCTGAGCCACCCAGGCGCCCCATGCCATTAATTCTGCTTGCAAGGCGCATGGATTCTGGTGCAGAGCCCAGATTCTGGGGCCAGACTGCAGCCTGGCTTTGACTCTGGCTTTGCCGCGGACCCTATAGAGGACATCATTCAATCTCCCCTTACCTTAGTTCCTTCGCCTGTAAAGTAGGGATGATGATGATGATGATAGTATCTCCCTCATAGGAGAGCTGTAATCCCTAAATTGCTAATATATGGAACCAAAACAGAGGCTGGTACATACTAAGCTCTAAAAAGGTATTTGTTATATTACTGTGCCAATTATTTGTCATATGAAACTATCTCATCTCTCAGAAAGTTTAGGACAAAGAGATAAAGGGAATGAATTTATTAAGAGGAAACATTGTTTGAGTATCCTCCGCTGTGCAGAGGCCTCTAGAGTTGGGTTTAACATAACACACTCCAACTTCTCACAAAGTCCTGCAAAGGCAGAAGCAGAACCCCGCCCTCCCAAATGAGACTGGAATGAAAGAGGCAGGGATCCCCGTGACATGAGGAAAAGATATAAGAGGAGATGGGAAGCAATTCCAAAAACCAAGGAAAGGGGCCTGTTTTCATTTGCTGGGGCCGCCATGACAGTGTACCACAGACTTGGGGGCTATGGCCCTCACGGTTGTGGAAGCTAAGAATTCCAAGATCCAGGTGTTGGCAGGGTTGGCTCCTTTTGAGGCTCAGAGGGAGAATCGTTCCATGCCTCTCACCTGGCTCCTGGTGGTTTGCTGGCAATCCCTTGGGGTACGGAAGCAGTACCCTACTCTCTGCCTTCACCTTCACGTGGTGTTCTCCCTCTGTGTGTATCTCTGTGCAAATTTCTCCTTTTTATAAGGACACCAATTGTATGGGGTTATTACCTCTGCAACAACTCTAGTTATAAACATGGGCACATTCTGAGATATTGGGGGTTAGGACTTCAAAAGCTGAATTTTTTGGGGGGGCACAAAAGTCAACCCATAATGAAACTCTGCTGGGGATATCCAGAAACAACCAATGGGGACAAACCAAGAGAAGATTCCATTATTTCTTGGGGGAAGGAAGCAACTGAGCAACAGGTGCTTAAAATGGAACCAAGTCTCTTCTCATCGAAGGCAAGCGTCACCATGGAATCCACACGGGGCTGCTGGCTCCGCTTGCACTCTGCCACGTCAGTGCACCGAGGCTCTGAGTCCGCGTATCTCAAGGGCCCCAAGGCTGTTTGCAAATGACACCGGGTGAGGGTCTGGGCTGAACAAGGATCAAGGACTGCGGAGAGTTGCCAGGCTGGTCTGGCCCAGGATCCTCTGTAGCCACACATCCTTCTCACCCTGGGTGGACCGGAGGCTACGCACACAGCAGCCCCCTGGCGTGCCTGCCAAGCTCATGCATGGCATTTACTCATCCAGCCATTCTGAAGGCACTGCAGCCCGCTGAACTTCTCTGGGCCTGTGAGGAGCTTTGCGGGGTTGACCATGGCTTTCAAGAGAAGCGAGCAACCCACAGTTCTTGATTATAAGACTTCTAGCCCCAGGCACAGCCAGGTTTGAATTTTGTGGCTAAGAGTCTTTCCTGGGGAGAACAGCCTGGAAGGAGCCTGTGCTGGTATAAAGTGGGGGAAAGGGGTCAGTCATAAGCTCATTTTACAGAATTTAAATCCACAGATGGATTTCCAACCCTATTTTCTTTCTCTCTCTCCCCCTCTCCCAAAGTGGTTCCAGATCTTGTATACACACCCATACACACTAGAGTTGTGTACATCAATGATTGTTGTTAACAAATCATTTCGATTTAGGCTTGGGGGAAATAAAAGATGATTAAAAGAGAAATTTCTCAGGGCACCTGGGTGGCTCAGTTGGTTAAGCCTTCGGCTCAGGTCAGGATCCCAGGGTTCTGGGATCGAGCCCTACGTCAGGCTCCCTGCTCAGCGGAGAGTCTGCTTCTTCCTTTCCCTCTGCCTCCCCCCTCGGCTTGTGCTTTCTCTCTCTCAAATAAATAAATAAAATCTTTTTTAAAAAAGTTCTCAAAACATCTTTTGAAAAATAAAATAATTTGGGGTTATTTCTCCCCAGCCAAAGGAGCAGGACAATTTAAACAACAGGAGAGAGCTGGCTATTATACACGTTTGCAGCAAAGTGTAAGGGTTCGACTGGGGGTTTAAATACAGAAGGAAATTCTCCTTCTCCCCTCAGACCAGGCCAAGTGTGTCTCTGATCACAGTGGTACTGCTTAGAAATGGCATCGTTGTTGAACCTCAACTAGGCACTTAGCCAGGGGGAATGGGAAGATGGAACGCTTAACAAGGGACCTGTTGTTTTGCTTCTCAAGGAATGGGTCAACTCCAGCAGAAGCTGCTGATAAATGATAAATTCACTTTGAAGTTGCAGAGCCAAGATCCTGCCCCCCCCCGCCCTCCGCTAGTGATTCCATTTTGTGCGCAAGTGGAGGTCACGGTAAAGAGCTTTTATTTATTATCTTCTCTCAGTTCCTTCCAAGACACAAAAAGTGTACCCAAAGCTGTGGACCTTCACATACCCTGGTTGTTTGACTGGCTGGTGCCCATCGATCGTATCAGGGCTCAGTTTGTATGTAAGTGTGGACTCTACTCAGAAGGTCAGTTTGAGTCCCAGCTCTGCCCGTAACTGGGGGGCTATGTAATCTTTGCTACGATCTCTAACTTTGGGCTCATCTATGAAATGCACAACGTCTGCCACCAGGGATTGCTGTGAGCAGCAAATAAAATCGTTCAGGTTCAAATGAAATCACATACGTCAACACACTCTGTAGGCTGGAAAGCAGTTCTGTATGGATGAAGGTTGATATTATATGTTATTATGCTTTTGTTATTTCGCACTGAATTTGCAATTACTCTCTCAAGGAAAAATAACAATGGATAAGCACGATGTAAGTGTACTCATATAATTAAAATACTGTTCTACCATAAAAAGGAATGAAGTCCTGGTATATGCTATAGCTTGGATGAACCTTGAAAACATAATGGTAAGTGAAAGAAATCACTCACAGAAAGACTACGTATCCTATGATTCAATTTCTACGAACTATCCGAAATAGGCAAATTTATGGAGACAGAAAGTGGATTAGTGGTTGCTTAGGGCTGGGACAAAGTGGGGGTTGGGGGTGGTAACTAATGAGCATGGAGTTTCTTTTTGCAGCAATGAAATGTTCTAAAATTGATTGTGGTGATGGCCGTACAGCTCTGTGAATATACTAAAAACCATTGAAGTGGGCACTTTAAACAGGTTAACTGTACTGCATATGAGTTATAATTCAGTAAAGCTGTTGCCTAAAAAACAAACAGCAGCAATTGGAATTACCAGGGCGTTCTTAACATGAAACAGTATCTTTCTTCGTACTCATTAACAATATTTGGGTTCCTCTACTGACAATAATCTTAGCTAATTTTAATGAGCACTAGTGAAGTGTGAGTTTCTGTGTTGTAAGCTTTCTCTGCTTCATGCTCACAACACAGGTTTTTGTCCTCCTTTTACAGATACATAACAGAAGCTCAGAGAGGTTAAGCAATTTACCCTAGATCACAGCTAGTGAGGTTTCACGGTGGGGTTTGAAAGCAAGCAGATGGACTCTACAGCCTCCATTTTCCTCATGTGTCCTCATGTCTTCATTGAGAACATGGATATGGCTAGTCTTATTTAAATATTTACCATCAGAAAAAAAAAAGCAAAATCTACTTTTGGGGGGTTGGATAATTATTCCAGAAAGACATAAACTCAGTACCAGCAACTCCATCTGACTTTACTGCCAGGTGTCTATTTTGATCTTGAGATCATTCCAGGAAAGTGTGCATTTCTTAACCTTTTCTTCCACCTCGATAGAAGGCTGGAGCTTCAGACATTATTTAATGCCTATGTGTATACCCATTTTCAGAGGAAAAAGGAAGGTGGGTTAGATCGGTTAACTGGAGAATCATTTCACATTTTTGTAAGATTTGGGATGCCTGGCATGGTGTCGTGCTAGAACTTGTCACGAATCCACAAGGCGATCCGCCACGAATCCGCTGTTTCTCCACACTCGGAACTGCTTTCCCTTTGACTCGGGGTCGGAGGCTGTCTTCCGGCACCATGGAAGCCCTTGCCACCAGAATAGATTAATTTTGTCATTGCCCTTTCTCCATTTCTGTCTTTAACCAGAAAAAAGAGGTTAATTGTGTGCCATTTCTCAGGAGAATGAGGTATCAGCATTTTAATTCCTGATATTTTATGAATTGTGGGCAGCTAATTAAAACTTAAAGATTAGAGGAGCTATTTTGGCTAAGAGACAATTTGTAGGCTTGTGAAATGTGGAGAACAAAGGGCTGTCTTTTCTTTTTATTCCTACAGCTTAAATGAAGCTTCGTGCTGAAATAGAGCCTTGAATTATTTTACATACTGAGGGCTCATTGTATTGATTCTAATTTTAATTTTGCAGCAAGTGGAGCGGGATCTGAAAGCAACGGAGGGGTTAAGGAGATTATTGGGAATGCTAAATAGCAAGATTTGTGTTTGGGGGCTCCGTTCGACCCTTCTTGACTTCTAAGAGACCTCTTACAGTCAGAAAGGAACCGCTTACAGATTCTGTTAGATATCCTTAATTGCCGTGTCAGAGCTCAGTATGTATTTAGATCTTCTCTTCTGTTCTCCCTCACACTTAACCGTTTGAGTTGCTTCATGGCACACTAATGGAGCTGCCACAAGCATTGGGCTTTGTCTTGGCTCCTTTCTTATCTGGTTGACTTTCAAGTTATTCCATTTCTTTGGACACCACGGAAATCACTAAAGGGCCCCCATCTTTGGGACGTGAATCAGGAAATCACTGGTCCCAACCCTACTTTATGCAAATGAGAAAAAAGGCACATCTTCAGCTGGGGCAGTCCCCACAGATGAGTTGCTTAGAAAGTTAAGGTGGATTTTAGCTCCTATCAACTTCCTGACTATTCCCTTGAGCAGGTCAGAACCCACACAACAGACCACAGTGGCCACGATTCAAACAATTCTTTCTGTCTAAATTTCTTATCCATGTGTCTCAATTTACTTCTGGTTGTAAAATAAATTTCTTTCTGAGATGGGATTAAGTTGGATGAGATTGAGCATGTGTCCAGTGCAAACTCGTTACATGCAAAACCAGGCTGGGCTTATGCTTTCTGTCCCCAGCCTCCTAATTTTTTCTTTCAATCTAAATTAAATCAGCAGCAACTAGGGCTAAGAAAGAACCAGTCGGGGGAGGGAGTGACGGTCAAGTAATGGAGGAAGAGTGTGGGCAATGACTCTGAAACTGGAAAGAATTGAAATAAGACCAGCAAGATTGAAGCTTGGGGATTAAGGAGAGGCACGGGGCAAGAAGAAACTGCAGGAACGGAGGAGACCAAGTCTTGGGGGGCCTTGAGTCCATGCTAAGGATTTGGGACCTTCCCCTATAAGCAACTGGAATCTATTCAGATACTCAGTTTTAAGCAACAGGCGTAAGATGATCAAACCATAACCCCAGAGGGGAACGAGAATAAATGTGGGAGATCTGTACAGAGGTTATAGCCTCTGCTCAGGCTGTGGACAACTTTGAGTAGTACATAGCATTGGTGAAAAGCAGAGAGAAATGAACAGTTTTGACAAAACTTTAGGGATTAAAATCAACAATATTTGGTGATGGATTGGCCACGAATACTCCTCTTTTCCTTTAGGAGGAAAGGAGGAATTTACTGGAGATAAGAGCCTGGATATTGGATGGGTGTTCACATGGACCTGGAATTGGACAAAGGCAGAAGTGGCCGTGGTCAATTGTCAAAGTCTTCAGAGAATGAATAAAAGTGATTAGGAGTTTGAAGAAGATGGAAAAGGAAGAGCTGTTGGTAGCAGGTGGGATAAAACTCGAAGAGTGGAAGAGAAATTGTCTGGAAGCTACTTCCAACCTGTGTTATTCTTCTTGGTCCCCTCCTTCACCACGGTGATTTAGCAAATGATTACATCTGGGGGAAATTATAGAAATTACATATTTAGTATGCCTTGAGATATCTTAGTTCCAATGGGAATCTTTGGTTTTTTAGAACACACTTTTGATATTGGTTTATTTTGCCTTTCCTTGAATCATCTTATATACATTACTTGGTTGATAAACATGAATTGCTTTTAAAAATGTATTCTTTTCAGAAGTTTTTTTTCTCCAATGACAGATGAGACAGACCATGAAATCTTTAGCACAAAGAAGCATTGCTTAGTTCATTTGCTTTGAATCATGTGGTTTTCCTCAGACATATTTCCCTTCTGGGCTGCAGTTATAGAGGGTTTAAATTTAATGTAGAAAATAGCTTACCCAGCTGGTACCTCAAGCCCTAATTCTGCCCATTTTCTTCCCCATCCACCCACCCGCACTTGACCATCGTCTCTGTCTACTTTGAACTAATTGGGGCTCAAACTACTTGCCAGCACATTGAATCAGCCGATCCTACTCCATAATCAGGCCTGGGCAGTACTGCACTAGATAATGTGAGGGGTGGCAGTCTCAGGGACCGGCTGAATCTGGGGGGCTGTGTCTGCTCTGTAGGGTGAAGGCGTTCCTAAGGTTAGGGAGTGGCTGGCCAGCACCGGGAAGCTTGCTCTGTGGCTTTATATTTGGGCCGGTGGCAGATACTGTCTTTATTTCTCAATTTTCTCTCTACAGTCTGTCTGGGGGACCTCATTTCTGAGCCCCACAACTTTCCAATCTGTCTTTGCAGCCACGACCTCATTCATACTGTCTGGAGGCATCTGTTGAACATCCCCCTTGGTGGCGAGGCAGGGGGGCGTCATACAGCGTTCCCCAACTCAACTTTCCATTCTCCAGCTGAACTCCCAGATGAGCACCTGGCTGGTAATGGCGGGCTAGACACCTGCCGGCTCCTTCTCGGTGATTGCCTGCGTCAGCCTGGGGTCCAGGCTTTCTATAAATTCTTGAGATCTGAAATAGTTTCTCCTCCGGACAGCAACCATAGGGCTTCTGAGGACCACTGCTAGTCCTTCTTGAGATTTTGTAAGTCCCCCATTACTTGCATTAAAACCCTTCATGCTTGGAATACAGTTTCCTGACCAATGCTGTGCGATCCGGTAATTGCTAGTGGTCCCACCAGCCACTCCGTTAGCTCTGGCTGAAGCTTGGGGATGGTCCTTCACATCCCCATCCCTCACCTCCCACATCCAGCCCATTTCCTAGTTCTGTTTCTTCTTTTGTGCCTCCTTAATACAGCGTGAGCCTGGCCTTTCCTCTCTATTCCTCACTGTTGCCAGCTTGGTTTAGAAACTGATTTATTTAATAATTGTATTATTGTAACAGGCTCCTAACTAATTTTGCTGCCTTCTGTATCCCCTTGAACCCAGTCCATTTTTTCCCCCTATACTGTTGCTAGATGAACCTTTCTAATATACAGCTCTGATTATGTTACCTAAAGTCTCTCAAGCTCCTTACCACCTTCAGTATACCAACCACACTCCTTTGCTTCCAACCACATTGAAGGTCTTGAGAACACTGGCCTTACTCATTTCTTAGTCCTTCTCTGTGATCTTCCCTTTGCCTATTTACTCCTTGCTTTGCCAGGTTAACTCCTATTTACTGCAAGTAGGCACAGTCTTTCCTGACACTGCCCTAAAATCTGGGTCACACACCTCCTCCTATGCTGTTATAGTCCTGGGACTGCACAGAACCTTCCAGCGACTCCACCCAACCAAGGGGTCCCAATGGGGGACCTCCTGGGAGCTAGCTGCTGACTTTGCTCACCTTAGATTTTGGAGTGGTGAGCCCAATATCTGCAGGCAGGGAGGCAAACAAGAGGGGGAGGTTCAGAAAATCAGCTTGAATTCCTACGTGGTGAGCCCTGTCTACCCCTCCTGTTTTCAGGGTCTGTTCGAGCACCAAAAATTTGTCATGAAGTTCATATTTTACTCTCTCCTTTTCCTCAGGCTGCCCGGGAGGTTGCTGTGGCATCATATCTGCTCTCTTCCTTTATGTCATCAGGAAGGTCATGGAGGAAACAAGTGCGTGTCACGGTAGGCAGAGGGGGGTGTGTCCTGGAGGCTTATAGCCATCCTTGACCTTTTAACCTGGATGGAGAGGAGAGATCGTCCAGGCCATCTTGCTTTATCCTCCAGCCTAGTCCCAGTTGGCGGGTCTAGGGTCAGGCTTTGGCTGCCCCTGATGGTTTTATCCCCCTGGAACACCCCACACCCCAACAGTCTCGGGCATAGCAAGCTCTACCCACAGTTTCACCTGTTTGTTCTGAGAAATAGATGGTCAGAGGGTATACAAATTGCTTGGTGTGCTCAATTTACTCTAACCTCAGGATTGTTTCATAGATGTCAATAAAACTGTAACTGACCATTGTTACCTCCCCACATGATGCATTTTGGCGGTCTGTGAGGCACTTTGAGTGGAGAGGGTAATTTATAGGCCTGGGGGGAACTAGCGGGCAAACCCGCCAGCCAGCAGAACCGCGTGTGGACTGTGGGGCCCCCTGCTCCGCTTTCCCAGCACTTAAGAAATGAGACAACATTACTTTCATCTCTGGCAGCACTGTGTCCTTGGGAATGCCCGGTCCTCATCAGAAAGGCCCAGTCCTTCACCCTGCACCACAACTGACGCCAAAGCACAGACAGGATTCAGAGGAAGTGAGGGCAACGGTCCTTGGCACCTTTTAAAGACACAAGTAAGATTTAACTTAACGGAGGAGCCAAACCAGGGTTCTCAGAACCTGCTCATGGCTGCTCCCAAGGTTTTGCTCACTCTGTTGTCCCCACCTTGGAAAGGCCCTCCTCCTCCTTTTTGTGCATTCGACCATCTTCAACTTCCTCCTCAGACCTTACTACCTGTAGGAAGGGTCCCTGGTTACAGTAGTCCACCATCATCTCTCTCTATTCCAAAGTTCTAACGGGTTTGCATACTTTGTTTGGCCTTTGTTGCCTTAAAGGGTTCATGTGTTTCTTCTCTCTCTCCTAATTATTTTCATATGTATCAACATGGACATACACACAGAGGCATATGTTTAGAGAAATATAAGACTCATCGCCACACTGTTCTATAAATATCACACAGACTGTTGAATGGAAAACTTACAGGGATTATTTAAGATTGGGCAGAAGCATCCCATGCTTAGTTAATGTTGGTGAGCAAAACCCTATACCCTGTAAGGGTTTGATTTGACTAAATACTTTGCATCTTTTTCTTATTTCTGGTTTCTCAACGGTTTGTAATCATTAGAATTTATATTGATGTATTTTAATTTTTGTTTATTTCTTCATTTTTAAAGATTTTATTTATTTATTTATTTATTTATTTATTTATTTATTTGTTTAACAGAGAGAGATACAGTGAGAGAGAGAGAGCACAAGCAGGGGCAGTAGGAGAGGGAGAAGCAGACCCTCCTCTGAGCAGCGAGCCTGATGCAGGGCTTGATCTCATGACCTGTGCTGAAACCAAGTCAGACGCCCAACCGACTGAGCCACCCAGGCACCCCAAGACTTTCTTGATAATAAGCTGAAATATGTCTCTCTAAACTTCCTTCTCAGACCACGCATGATCATTGAATCCCCGTTTCCTGAAACAGCCCTTCACATTTTTAAAGATGGTTTTCATATTCCCCCTGAGTCCTTCTCTTCCAGTTGGAAACTTCTCTAATTTAAAACACATCAAACTGAAAGTTCCCTTTTCCTGTGACAACATTGAGATTCTTCATACAATTTGCGATGTTTCTTTCCTACTTTCCTTCCTTTCATACCTCCTTCTCTCAACTCCTTCTTCCCTCTCCCCCCATCTCCAGTGCTAATAGAGTAATCTGATTTAAAGGAGATAAAAGGGGGCGCCTGGGTGGCTCAGTGGGTTAATCATTTGACTGTTGATTTCGGTTCAGATCATGATCTCAGGGTTGTGAGATCGAGCCCCACGTTGGGCTCTGTGCTTGACGTGGAGCCTGCTTAAGATTCTCTTTCCCCCTCCCTCTGCCCCTCCCCCCTTACCCCCCCCTTAAAAAAAGGAGATTAAATAAAAGAGGATTGATCAGATAAATGGATGCTGCCTGTGGCAACTTGGTCATTTCCCCTGAACGGAACTTCCACGGGGCCCAGCAGACACCCACCCTGTTCTTTCTCTGAAGCCAGACATTACTAGCAAATGTATGTTTGCTGTCTCATCTGTGCCTACCTGAAGGCTATTGAAGGATTAAAGGAAATTATCCATAAAGTGATCAGCTCAGTGCCCAATAGGCAGGAAGAGTAAAACATTAGTTATTACAAGAAATAATTAAGGCAATGTTAGACAGCTTCTACCGCCGACATAACACACATAATGATTGGTAGAATCACCTTTTCCTCAGATCATTATGAACTGTGGCATGCTATGTATGTTCTGGACACATTTATAAATAACTGAGGTTTGACTCAGTAGGTCATGTGAAAAACATGTAAAAACATGACTAAAGAGCAGTATATAAGGACCTCGACGTGCACATTTTTCTTTTGTGAATGATTTGTATGAAAAATTCTATCATTAATGATTTGAAGGACAGAGATGAAAACTTGTGGATTCTTGACTCTATAAAGTTAGAAGACATTAGTTAAAACTGAGCTCATATTTTATAGGAGGTTTAAATAAAAATAATCACTATATCAGAAAAGCGAACTCCACCCCCTATTCGGAAGCAGGGTGTCCTTTGCTATGGGTCCATAGAGATCTACCAAGGAGAAGCTCCTTTGCAGCTTAGATCAAAGATCTTGTACCTATGAGGTTGTGATGTGAGGCCAAAGACCATCAGAATCCCAATCTTAGGATAGCAGATGGAGTTTTTTATTTTTAAACCCTGTATTTTGGAATAACTCTAGATCTGCAGAAAGGTTGCAAAAGAGTAGGGAGACTTCCCTTGTACCCTTCACCATAGCTTACCCTTATGTTACCATCCTGTGTAACCACATAGTGATTAAAACCAAGAAATATTGATATATACTTAATAATTGATTTGATATTTAATAATTAATTGATACAAATATACTATTGATACAATGTATCAGCTAATCTAGAGATATTTTTTTAAAGATTTTATTTATTTATTTGACACAGAGAGAGACACAGCGAGAGAGGGAACACAAGCAGGGGGAGTGGGAGAGGGAGAAGCAGGCTTCCCGCGGAGTGGGGAGCCCGATGCAGGGCTCGATCCCAGGACCCTGGGATCATGACCTGAGCCAAAGGCAGAAGCTAAACGACTGAGCCACGCAGGCACCCCTAATCTAGAGATTTTATTTGAATTTTACCAGTGTTCCCTGAAGTCCCTTTTCTGATCCCGTATGGCATTTCTTTGTCATGTCTCTAGTCTCCTCTCATCTGTGAAAATCCTATCTTTCTTGTCTTCCATGACTTTGACACTTTAGAAGAATACTGACCAGTCCAACCCCCTTATTTCCTAGAAAAAGAAACTAAGACCCAGAGAGCACCATGCAGTTGGATAATAGTAAAACTCTCCATGTGCATCTGTCTTATTTTTTTTTCATAAATGAATTGAAGTTAGGCATTTTTGGCAAGAATGCCACCAAAGTGATATTGAACTTTTCTTCTACTGCATGATATCAGGAGGAGGTATGTGATGTTTATATGTAATGTCCTCTTGTTGGTGATGTTAATTAGATCATTTGGTTAAGGTGATATCTCAAGGTTTTTCCAGTCCTCCCCCCTTAGTAACTAATAGATATTTTATTTTTAGACTATGTCAACACACCATCTCTCATCATACAATGATTACTGTGGAATTTGTCTTTTGTTATTTTCTATTTGCATCATTCTTTCTATGTTTGTTAATTAAAGTCTACTGTCCCCATTTCCATGCTTATTTATGTTGTGCGGAGTCATGAGTATTCATTTTATTCTGTGTGTTATAAAACATTACTATCCTCTGTTTTCTTGCTCACCTTGTTCTAGGTTGACCACTGAAGTCTCCTTCAAGTTGGTTCTTCTATTCTTTCGACACACCCCATCATTTTTGAGCACTTCCTTGCTTTCTGGCACCACAAAATATTTCAGGCTCTGCGTTTGCTTTTTCTGCCCTGATGCAGGAGTCAACTATTTCCCTAAGATTCCACTTAATTTTAATGGAAAAACCAAGATCTGGGTGGTAGGTGACCAAACAGAGTTTTAGTCAACAATGATTGTAAGCACCAGAGGGAAAAATAAAAAATGGTCATTGGCATTTAGTGCCAGGTGACAAACTATATGTGAGATCTTGATACCAAGTATATTAGTCATCTATTGCTGTGTAACAAATCACTCCCAAATGTAGCAGCTTAAAACAACACACATTTATTATCTATCTGACACTTTCTGTGGGTCAGGGCATCTTGGCATGGCTTAACTGGGTCCTCTGTTTCAGGGTTTCTAATAGGCTATCATTAAGGTGTAGACCAGTGCTAAGGTGTAGAACCATCCTAAGGTTCAACTGGAGAAGGATGGACTTCCAAGCTCATGTTTTTGTTAGCAAGATTTGCTTCTTTGTGGGTGTTGGCCTGAGGGCCTTAGTTCCTTGCTGGCTATTGGCTGGAGGCTGCCCTCAACTTTTTGTCACATGGGGCCTCATGAACAAGGCAGCTTGCTTCAGAAATGGTTGAGGCTGAGAAGGCAAAAGAGGGTTCACTAGCAAGAGGGAAGTCCGTCTTTTACAACTGAATCACAAAGATCCTATGTTTTGTCATATTCTCTTCTCTCTTCTTTTGTGCCATACTCATTCTCTTTCAACTCTGTCTACCTAAAACATCTCTTGGTATCCTCCCTTTCTTGCTCCAGGGCTGGCAAGAAAAATAATCTGCCATGGAAACCAAGATGACACAAAACCACATAGATTACATTCTAGAACTAGTTACATTTGTGTTTTTGAAAGGTAGTTTCTACAAATGGATGTTTGGCCAAATCTAGACTCTGACCCTGAATATGATAATGGCTGCTGTTAGATTAGTCGAGAATTTTAAATTGTTTGCACCTGACAATAATGCTATAGTGTCTAACCTTGATGTGCTGTTATCTTTCTTCAATAAAGAAGCAGAATTTGTGAAGCCGAAAAAGACCCTGGAATAAGGCAGACCAAACTCCAACTCCCTTTATTCTCCAGCTGAAGAAACCAAGACCAAGTATGATAATGGTAGAACTGGCAAGTCAAGGACTCTAGGCAAGTATACCAAATCCTTCATTCTTTCCTCAAACAGTACTTCTGTAACGAAAGGGATCATTTGTTCTTATAAACCTTTTCCTAAACTTTTTGGCTTACCAACATTTCATTCCTTCACTCATCCAACTGAATTGAGCACTCATTCTGTTCCTAACATGTGCTGGGGATACCAAGATGAATGAAGTGTGTCTCAATTCTGATGTAACACAGAGAGTAGGGGAAGAGAGAGGGACGTGTGAACACACCATCTGATGGGAAAAGGGTCTAAGGGAGTTATGCATAAGGAACCCTGTATACAAAGAGAGGAAGACAATACAAGTTACTTTTTAGTATTTTCCACACATCTAAAGACAAACAGACTCTCTTTGGCGTGGCACAAATGTTGCATTGGAAATCTATGTCATTGGTGGTTATGGACATTTTGAGTGCGACAGTCTTGGCTCCTCTCCGTTGAATTCCAGTAACACATACCTCCTGGATCAAAAACAAATGCACCAGGACCGCCAAGGGTGTGCGCTGCGTCGGTCGAGAACCTCTGCCTAAGCTAACAGACAGCAAGCATCTACCTGCAGTAAAGCCGCTGACCTCACTCTGAGAAACAAACAGAAGCGGAATGGTGTTTTCCAAATGGTTTGAAGCACTAAAAATAAGAGTGTAAGTTTGGAGCAGATGATTTTGGCTGATGATCAATTCCATTAGCCAAATGCGAACACAAGCATTGCATTCTATAAAAATAGCAAAGCTCTCACCATTTTACAGTTGCATCTTATTAATTCCACATCTCACAGATTTGGCTTTGGATTAGGACAGACTCACGTTTATTTTTGCTTTGACTTGGATAAATGAGTTCACTAAGCAAAAACATAAACAAACAATGGAGAAAGAAAATACTTGCCTCACTTACGCACAATTAACATCACTCATTTTACAGGTAAAAAACAAACATGTAACTCGTGAATGATTCCAGTAGTTAGGGAAGCTCACCTTGATAATTATAGGAGCAATTTTAAAAAGGAGAATTATAAGTATGTGTTTGTTTGCTAGGGTTTCCATAACAAATGGCCACAAACCGGGTGGTTTACGACAACAGAAACTCATCCTCTCATGGTTGTGGGGGCCAGGAATCTGAGCTCCAGGTGGAGGCCATCTGCTCTCTCTCTGGAGGCTCGAGGGGGAGAATCCCTCCTTATCTCTTCCAGCTTCTGCTGGCTCCAGCCTGGTCCCTCACAAACTCTTTCCTTTTCCAACCGTATTTCAATGACCCATCTCAGGGCCTTTGTAATACTCTTCCCCATGCTTGGGACACTCCCTTCCTCCTCATCCCCGACTTCTGATGTCCTTGCCACTCTTCCACTGCCCTGTCACTTTCTCCACCTCAGTGTGTCTGTTTGTCATGGATGCAGGGCTCATGGCTCTTCTTCATTAGCGTCAGCCTGGTACCTAGTGCAGTGCCTGGCATAGAGTAGGTGCTCAGTGAACATATTTTCAAGGAACAAATCAATAAGGAAGGGAGGAAGGGAAGAAGGAAGGAAGAGCAGACGGAGGTGTGGGAAGGTCAAGTTACTTTCTAAGTACTGGGTGCGCTAACTTATTTAATTTCCCCAACCACCCGATCACATAGCTGTTATGCGTACCATCTACATTTCATTTCATTTCATTTCATTTCATTTTTCATTTTATAAGTGGTAAAAAACAGAGGCTCAGGGAGAAGAATGTGCCCAAACTGCTTTAAAACCTTTGGGAAATAATTATTCAGAAAGAAAGGAACTAAAAATGACTCGTGTAAGGTTGGCTGTGGTAGAAAAGTCTGGAAGGATAGCCACCAAATGTTAATAGGGTTATCTTTGCGTGATGGATTGTATTATTAAGTTTTTGCTTTTCTTGCTTATCTGAATGATTTTTTTTTAAATGAACCAATATTTAACAGGTGAAAGGCAGCTGCATTTGGGCTGGAGTACAGGGGGTATAATCATCTCTGATGGAAAGGGTGCATTTCTGGAATGCAGGACAGGTCAGAGTTGCAAGGAGAGAGTAGTTTAATATACTTCATGTCTTGGAGCTTGAGGTTAGACCCAGGAGTCAAATTACTTGCCATTTCATTTTTTGTGTGTGTGTCTAGCGTAAAACTAGAATGTTGTTTAACCACCGATGCTACATTTTGTTTATTTTTCAATAAGAATCAGAAATGTTCTGTGTGTTTCTAAATCATGCAGCCAGTTTTGCTTTTGAGCATCCTGAAGAGAATGCTGTTTTTTCTGCTGTTGTCACCAATAGCCACTGTTTCATGCTTCAGAGAGGAAAAGTCCTTCCTCAGTACTCTAACTGCTTCTGGAATGGGTGTAAGTATCTCACACTTTTAGCCTTCTTTGAGCTAAATTTTATTCCGGAGGTTAAATGTATAGCTCTCAAGCTTTTCTCCTCAGCTCTGATTTATTTATTTATGTTTCTTTGACAATTTTAACTGTGGGAATAAACAGATAATCAGCAGAGTCCCTCTCATTATGCTGGGCCCACCTGCTTTCTCTTGCTAATGGATTAAGCAGGACAGTTATTGTCCGGTGAGGCTCCCCATACACTCATCTACGTGGTCTGACTCATCCAACATTGTGATTGTTTTGCTGTTGTCCTCCATCCTGTTTGTTTCCTGAGGATAGCAGCTCTGTTTGGCCCCCAAAAGATAGCCTTGTTCTTACAACTGTGGAATCTTCCCATCTGAAAAGTATAGAGCGGTTGTATTAGTCAGGGTTCTCCAGAGAAACAGAACTGATAGAATGTGTACGTGTGTGTTTATACATGTAGAGGGATGTGTATCTCTCTCTCTCTATATATATGCATATATACATATATGCACATCTATTTTCTATCTATCTATCTATCTATCTATCTATCTATCTATCTATCTATCTATCATCTATCTATCATCTATCTATCAAGAGATTTTAAGGGATTGGTTCATGTGGTTATCAAGGCTGGCAAGTCTAAAATCTGCAGGGTGAGCCAGAAGGCTGAAGACCCCGGAACAACTGATGTAGCAGTTCAAGTCCAAAAGCCACCTGCTGCCAGAATTCCTTCTTGCTCAGCAAGGTCAGTCTTTGTTCCGTTAAGGCCTTCAACTGATTGGATAAGGCCCACCCACACTGTAGAGAATAATCTACTCAAAGTCCACCAATTTAATGGAGATACTTATTCCTTATTTTTTCCTGGCTTATCCGTTGAGGTTGTTTTGCTATCTTGTGACATGCTGCAGTGAAATTTAGTTTTGCTTACGTTAGGGTCTGCTGTTTCTCTTTAGAATTACCAAGGGAGCGGGTGGGTATAACAGGGAGAAAATTACACAGGAAGCATTTTATTTTATTTTATTTTTAAGATTTTTATTTATTTGAGAGAGAGAGAGATTGAGAGAACAAGCAGGAGGAGGGAGAGAGGGAGAAGCAGACTCCCTGCTGAGCAGAGAGCCCAGTGTGGAACTCGATCCCAGAACCCTGGGATCGTGACCTAAGCCGCCCAGGTGCCCAGACAGGAAGAATTTTATTTAAAGAGTATTCAGAATGAAACAGTGAAACAAAAGGAAAACGTAGGCAATGTGTAAGTCCAGTTGACTCCATTCTTGAGACCATTCTGGTTCTGGATAATTTTCTCAAGCTCTGGCCCAGCCCATGTCTTTTCTTTTCTTTTCCATCAGATTTTCTAACACTTCTGCAACTTTGAATCATTCCTAGGAGGCTTGGGAGTTATCATTTGTAAAACTTGGGGATTTACCTCTATTTGGAATCTACAGGGTCTACCTATGTTTTGGCAAATAGCAAGCTAACATTTGGCATGGGCATTTTGGAGCCTCCCTGGTTGCCCCAAGGTGCTGGGGATCATGGCGATATGGGGTCATTGGGAAACCAGCCTAGGATGATTTGGCTGACCTACAATTGGTCATTCCATTGAATTGGTGACCTTTGGAAATCTCTGAGTAGTAGTAGGTGGCAGTAGGACTTTGGTTTTATATTGATAACTGACGGCCAACCGGATTTCACACAATGCTGCCACCCTAATGCTTTGGCAGTTAAAAAGGATGCTCAACATATCGAGTCCAAAATACACCACATGCAAATACCTTCTTTTCTTCACGGTTCCTGTTTCTATGCCTTAGCACATGCAAATTATGCACCTTACCACCAGCCCATACTTGGAGAAGATCCATGAGATCCGTACATGCCATTGTAACATTTCTGAGATGGGTGAAAAGGTTGGTAACACGCCAGAATCCGTTCCAAAAACAACTAGCATAGAATACACCTCTTAAGTTCTGAGTCGATTAATCTGGATTGCACTTTACAGGGTTCAGAACAAGGTCAGAAGATAGGGTTGGGTAAGAGCACCATGTCATTGAAGGTAAGTGGATGTTGATGACAGACTGAATGGAGAATGAGAAAGGCAGACGGAAGAGTCGGTTGGCAATGCCCAGAGGCATGCAGGTATGTTCCACGCATCTGGGAAGAACCTGCTACCTAGGTTTCTTTCATACAACAGACTTGCCAGGCAAGGTCCCTGGGCCTTGTCTTTGTGTGAATTCTGAGGAGGTGCCGTATTACATTATCTATAACCAGGTTTAAAAGAAATTCCTCATAATTGAAATATAAAATGATCATGTAAACCTCTTACGACTTTAAAAAGTGTTACAGTTAAACCATGTTCCCTCTTGCTTTGAGACACTGTCATATCTTCTATTCTCTACAATTCTAGAGCCATTAACATAGAGTGAGTGAGTAGCAATTAACATTTAACAGAAATATTGTGTCGTGACATGGTCCACAAAGGTCTCATGTTATATTCTTCTCTCCAAATTTTTGCATCTTACATTTTGACAAGCACTCCCCAACCCGCTAAAGTTTAAACTCCGATGTATCCTTTAAGTCTTGGCTTTAATGATGAAATCATTTCTTGGGCACTCGCGTACTCTGCTTTTGGGAGTGGAGATGGTGCAATCTTTCTGGAAGGCAATTTGGAAACATGTAACAAACACATTACAAATAAACAAGTACTTCAACACAACAGTCTGACTTCTAGGAATTTAACCTGTGAAAATGATAAGAGATGAATATAAAAATCAATTGGCAAAGATGTTTGTTGCAGAATTACTAATACAGGTGAAAAACTGCAAACAATACTGAATGTCCAAAAATAGAGGAATTGATTAAAGCTATTATGATAACATCACAATTACTTATTGTGCTGTGAGTTATTACATAGCCCTTAAAATCAGATGAGAAAATGTGCATAATATATTGTTCAATGGAAACAAATTATACTACAGAATGTAATATGATCACAATTTTGTTTAAAATTATGTTTATGTGCTGAAAAAAGATTGAAGGTATAAACATCAAAATGTAAACCATAGTTTTCTTTGAATAAAGGAATAATGGGTTAATGCCTTCCTCTTTGGCTTCCTTGATACACTATAAACTTTCTACATTGAAATGAATCATTCCTTCACCAAAGTGTAAATGTGAAGTCGGTATTAGAGAAGACCCACAAGAAATCAGACAGCAAAGGTCTAAACAAGATTTCATACATGAATGCCCTAATTTTGCTGCACAGGAGAGAGTGGGTGCACATGAGGAAGGAAGGAAGGAAGAGATGATCAATGAATAATCCCAATTAGGCAGCCTTGAGTAGGACCCTGCCTAGGAAATCTCCAAAAATAAAGAGAAGAAATTAGTCTCAGGGAATCCCCAGTTGGAAGGAGTGAGTCAGACTGCACCTAAAATAAACTGAAAGACTCCAAACAAAAAGATGGAGTCTGGGAATGGAGTGACAAAGGAATGAGATCAAATCTCTAGGGAAATGTCTTCTGGGGGTGGGTGGGGGGGCGTCTTCCAGGGGCAGGACCCTGGGAGGCCAACCCTAGAAGGCAGGTGTCACTAACTGTAAGATTTACAGGGCCCTGGGTGTGTAGGGTATGTGGGGGCAAGAACTGGGCATGGGAGCTTGGGGGGTTGCAGTTGGGTTGAAGGCAGAGTTTCTGGAGTTTTCAGTCTTTTGGGATGAGCTTGAGATTTGAACTTTGAGGTGCAACCTCCACATTTTGTAACTGTTGGCATCTTAAATTTTTTTTTAAATTAATAGACTCCTTTTTTAGAGTAGTTTGCTTCAGAAGAATTGAGCAAAAAGTAGAGGGATTTTGCATATGTCCCCTTCCCCCTGCCCCTAGTTTCTCCTATTATTAAACACCTTACATTTATTACAGTTGATGAGCCAACGTTGATACGTTATTATGAACTGGAGTCCGTAGTTTGCATCTAGGTCCACTCGTTGTGTTACACATCCTATGGGTGCTGACAAGTGTCTCTACCATTACAGCGTCATTCAGAATAATTTCACTGCCCTAAAGATCCCCTGTGCTCCACCTATTCATCCCTCTCTTTCTTCCCCTGAACCCCTTGGCCACCACTGAGCTCTCTACTGTCTCCACAGTTTCCACAATGACATAGAGTTGGAATCATACAGTTTATAGCTTTTTCAATCGGCTTTGTTCACTAAGCAACATACTTTTAGGTCTCTGCATGTCTTTTCGTGGCTTGGTAAGGCTTTTTAAAAAAAATATGTGGCTAGAATTCCATTTTATGGGTGTACCATTCAGTTTGTTTATGCATACAACTATTGAAGGACATCTCAGTTGCTTCTAGCACCTTTATTTGTTTTTAACAGCTTTATTGAGATATAATTGATATATAATAAACCACACACATTGCAAGTCTACCATTTGATGAGTTTTCACATACTTACACACTAGCAAGACATTGCCAAAATCAAGATGATGAATGTACCTACTGCCCCAAAGTTTCCTCATGCCCTTTTTAATTCCCTCTTCAGAACCTTAACTGCCAGGCAAACACCCTGATTTCCGTCACTTGAGATTAGTTTGCATTTTCTAAGGTTGATATAAATGGAATCGTATAGTATGAACCCATTTTGTCTGACTTCTTTCATGAAGCACAAGGGAGGGGGAAGCATTTCCCCTGGATTCTGTAGAATTCTAAGTTTCAAGAAGTTGGCAAGTCTCCTGAAGATGTCAACTAATAATATGCAGCCAGAGATCTGTCCTAATGTCGACTCTCCCCTCATTAAATAGCTCCTTATATTTGACTTCAGTTATGACAATAGCCAAAACTGTTCTATCCTTCAGAGTCGTGTTACAAATGAGTCTACTCTCTTTGGTACAGGCATGAAGCATTTTCACAATCTGATACAATGAACTTTCCAAGCCCATTGAACCCCCCTGACTGCTTCCACTCTCTCTGATTGCCACATTTTGATATGACTGACACAGTTTTGACTGAGTGAAGCTTTCAGCCTTCTTCAGCTCTGTGCTTTGACAACTGCAAATTATGGAAAAGCATTTTCATTGTATAATTAATGGAGAATAAAAGTAGATTATAAAAATGTGTGTATTATAATTCCAATTTGATTAAAAAGACTACTGAAGGAACGAAGAATTATATTCCTCTGCAATGATAAAGAGCAAAAGATTAAATAGAATTTTTTCCTCAACAGTGCAATTATGAGTGATTTAAGTTTCCTTCCTCATCCTTTTCTGTGTTTTGCAAATTTTCTAAAATAACTTGTGTATTGTCATCAGAAATAGTGTGAAAAAACTTTATGTTAAACCCCAAATTTGGGCTTTTGATTTGCAAGATATCAGCAAGTAATTTGGAATGGTTCCCATCTCCAGCTACCTTGAGCCCTAAGGCAACGAGAGTCATTATTTATCATCCATCATTCATTCATTCCATTACATCTCCAACAAACATTTTTTATGCAGTTACTAGGTGCTAGGCTCTGTGTTAGATGTTGGATATAAAGATGAACAAAATAGCCATCCCTTTCCCTTGGAAAGACCCCTCTATAATTAGTTATCTGGGTCCATTCACCGAGTTGAATGGGTCAGTCAAGGGGGGTCCTTAAGATTTCAACCAGGAAGTAGGCCTTGAAAGAGAAGGAGAATTGTGCTGCTCTTGGTTTTCAAAGGTGAACCCATTCCAATGACAAATGTCATTCTGCGTGATCATACGGTGCTTCCATCAGTTACTGCAAAAACAATGAAGAGCCTTTAGAGTGCTTTAGGGCCCTGGAAACTGCTGTTCTATCAGTGTGCTTGCCGACTCTGTTCTTCTAGAGAGTTTGTAAAGTTAATGTTTACTTTATGATAATTGTAGATTCCTACGCAGTTGTAAGAAATAAAGAGGTTCCATGTGCCCCTGATCCAATTTCTCCTAATGGTACCATCTTGCAGAACTATAGTACAGATCACACATTTTGGAGAGTTTATTTTTTATTTTTTTTAAAGATTTTATTTATTTATTTGACAGAGAGAGACACAGCGAGAGAGGGAACACAAGCAGGGGGAGCGGGAGAGGGAGAAGCAGGCTCCTTACTGAGCAGGGAGCCCGATGCGGGGCTCCATCCCGGGACCCCGGGACCATGACCTGAGCCGAAGGCAGACGCTTAACGACTGAGCCACCCAGGCGCCCCTTGGAGAGTTTAATACTAGAAAAAGGGAAAAGAGACAGTGTGGAGTCCTCATCAAACTTTGAACATAGCAGTCAACTCTCCCTTTCTTAGCAGGATTCTGCAACATTGGCCCTTTCTCTCACACTGTTTGATAAAGGCCTCCCTCAAGATAGCTTTCTCTTTACATCTTAAAATATTTAAATATTTCTTTAAAGGCTGGTGCAGCAATCACCCTAAATCTGGATTATTTTCTTGGATGAAGTTAACATATAAATGTGAAAGAACATCAGGTTGTGGGGACTCTGGACAGAATAACTTCACCTGTGAACCTTAAGTCTGTTTGTAGGAAGAAGACTTGACGGAAGGAACATTCCTGAAGGGGCTCATTCAGCTGTGCACAGTCTCAAAGGAACCTTGACAGTGGCAACCAGAGGTGAATGCAGTCTCCAGTCACAACCAGCGGTGGGCCACACCCAAGGAGGCTTCTCTTTCTTCTGCAAGAAGATGAGCAGCCACATTCAGAAACTCCATGAAGAGTTCAGTTCAAGGGAAAAAGAGGGAAAGTGTTTCCAGGAGGAGCCCAAGCCACCTCCCAATTCAGAAGGAAGTAAAGGCGCTCCCTGGGTCTTTCAAATCGATGGAGAGGCAAGTAAGTCAGGAGGCCACGTGGATGTTTACCTGAAGTTTATCCTTAAAGGCACAGTGCTTCCTTGTTCTCATACATGAATTCCTTTAATAAATACTATTGAGCCCTTGCTAGCTGTCCATCCCTCACTGTTGAGCTGGCAGAGAGATGAGAACTTTTTTTTAAAGATTTTATCTATTTATTTGGGAGAGCGGGAGAGAGAAAGGGAGAGAGGGAGAGAGAGAATACGCATAAGCCAGAGGAGGGGCAGAGAAGCAGGCCCCCGCGGAGCAGGGAGCCTGAAGCAGGACTCAGTCCCAGGACCCTGGGATCATGACCTGACCCTAAGGCAGATGCTGAACAGACTGAGCCACCCAGGCGCCCCAGA
This sequence comes from Eumetopias jubatus, assembly GCF_037043125.1. Classification (NCBI taxonomy): domain Eukaryota; kingdom Metazoa; phylum Chordata; class Mammalia; order Carnivora; family Otariidae; genus Eumetopias; species Eumetopias jubatus. The sequence continues at coordinate 178,831,337 of NW_028274809.1, read as the reverse complement.
GAGATGGGAATTCAGAGTGACTTTTAAATATGAGATGCTTGAGGCAAAGATGAGAGGGGAAAAAAGTGTCCCTGTGAGGAAATAGATTTCTCATATTTTACTCTCCTGATCGCCTAGTGTCAGGAAAGAGCACTGCACTATGAATCAGGAGACTTGAGGCTTTGTGGCTGACTAGATGGGTGGGCCTTGGTTTTCTCAATCGAGAGCCCTGGTCTAAATGATTTTTAAACTTCTCCAGATCTATAGTCTGTGAAGTGATACAGTTCAGAGACCATGGGTAACCCTAACTGTGGACTGAAAGGAATGCCTGGCACTGCCTGACACAGGCTAACCTTCACAGAAGTGGGCTCCCCTCCACCCCATTTGGAATTTTCTATGAGATTAAGCAGAGTTCAATGTATCACTAAAAATAAGCTAGGTCTTAGATGACTTCTCTTCAGTGTGTCCTCCCCATCCATGTGACTCATACCATCTCTCCTTCTAAACCCAACAGCCTGAGAATGTGGTGAGTGGGACCTCGTTGCGAAAAGCGAATGAGCTTATGAGCTTTGATGCCCAAGTTTACCACTTACCATCTGTAATGGGCTGAACTGTGTCCCCCATCACCAAGTTTATATGTTGAAGCCCTAACCCCAGTACCTCAGTGTACAGCCCTATTTGGGAATAAGCCCATTGCAGATCTAATTAGAGGTAAGACAAAGTTGTGTTGGACCAGTGTGGGCCCAGAAACCAACGCACTGCTATCCTTATAAGTAGGGGGGATTTGAATACGTATGGGCACACGAGGGGAAGGCCATGTGAAGATGGGGGTTTGTGTTACCACAAGCCAAGGAACCCACCAGAAGCTAGGAGAGAGTCCTGGAATAGACCCTTCCCTACTATTTTTAGAGGGAGCCTGGCCCTGTCAGCACCCCGACCTCCCAACTTCCAGCCTCCAGAACTGGGAGAGAATCAATGCCTATTGATTCAAGCCAGTCAGTTTGTGGTACTTCGTGTGAAAGCAGTCAAATGAGGAGGCCATCGGTCTGAGGTGGCTCTAATGCGCTGGTAGCCTACGTAAGCAAACCAAAACCTAAGCCAGAGTGAACGCGTGGAAAAGGTTAGGGACGACCAATCACAGACAGCCAAGGGGGCATTCCCGAAGCTATAGCCAATCACATAGTTTCCTTGCTTTGCTTCCCCACTTTCTGAGGAAAAGCCTTGTCCCCAGCTCCTGTTGGGGGAGGGCTCCTGATCACTTCTGGTTTGGGGTTTCCCAATTTGAATTGATGTTTACTGAAATAAACTCTTCAAAATTTAAAATGCTTCAGTTTATCTTTCAGTTCCTCATGACAGCCATAGCAAACTAATATACCATCTGTGCAATCTTGGGTAACTCACACAAATTCTATGAGCTCAAGTTTTCTCAGTGGAAATTGAAGACAGATAAGGAGGTGTGGGTTTTTTTGTTTTTTTTTTTAACTCTTCACCCTCCATGGTTCCCGGTCCCCTTATGCACCATGACTTCGCTTGTTCAAGTAGTTTTATATTTCCTCGGGTCTTCAGTGAGGACAAACATGTTTCCACCGAGAGTCCGCATCCTCCATCATTTCTGCACCTTCTGCTGAGTTCTGACCCGGCCTTTGAACTGCCCTGCTCAAGAGGGAATCCATTTCCACGGCATAAATTCAATAGATTTTGTGACTGTACAAATATTATGTTATTATAAGCTTCTTTTATAACAAAAGCTAAACCAAAGCCCCTATGAAATTATCTTGTTTTGTCTGCTTTTCTTCGTAGACTAGAACATTTTTTTAGAAATGAAAAATTCATAACAGGGAAATTTACATTTGGCGGGCTGCTGTCTGCCATGATTTGTAAGAACATAGTTCTTTTCTATAGCTTATGAAATGAATTGGAAATTTAGAGTTATTCTTTTGGGCTGTGTGTGTGTGTGCACGTGGCTTATTAAAAGGAACTGAATTAGAGCAGCTGAGATTAAATGAGAAGGAGTCATTTTCAAAGAGAATATCAGACAGACACCATGGTTAGATGCTTTTTGACAGCAGTTAAAAATAATGAGCTTCGTATAAAGCACCAGATTCAGATCAAGTCATTTTTGAAGATTTATTTTATTTTTTTTATTTTTAATGATAGCATTCATTTTTGTCAGCTCTTAAAATTAATAAGAATGCTTTCAAGTCTGGTTTATCCATAGTCTCTGTGGCTTATTTAAGCTTTGTTCACCCATATCTTTGTTATAATTGATGGAGGTTCCTAAGTTCCAAGGCTAAGATAATAGTATACCTATAAACATATCACTTAATTAATCTTGCAGAATCTCAGAAAGAACAGTTCCAGAGCACCCGGCTGATCCAGTTGGAGGAGCGTGTGACTCTTGACTTTGGGGTCATGAGTTTGAGCCCCAGGTTGGGTGTAGAGATTACTTAAATAAATACAACTTAAAAAAAAAAAAGGGAGAAGAGTTCCTTTCATTTCTAGGTAGTAACATTGCATTATGGATGAGAATATTTTCCATATGTCAAAGTTAGAAGCACTGATTTAGTTCCCAGAGGGAAACATATTATAGAAAGTAGTTAAAATTAGGTTCTTGGATTAGGTGTGTGTATGCATATAGGTATGAATGCGTTAGTGTGCATGCGTGCATGCATATGTTTATTAATTGATAAATCTTGGAATAAAGATTCAGTGGGGAGGATTTTTTAGTATCCTAGTGGGATTTCCCCCCCTTCTCGGTTGTCCGTTGAAATAGAGGCATTATGGGCTATTGATTAAGAAGGTAATGGCTCTCCAAACAAATAAAACATGACATAATGGGTCAGACTAATGATTTGCCAGTACAGAAATTTAAAAAGTTGACCATGGTGTCAGTGGATTCTTTTATGGAAATAACAATAATTACAGTCACTATTTGCTGAGTAGCTACTGCGTGCCAGGTTCTGCTAGGCAATTTATGTGTGGCACCATATTTAACCCTTAGAATTATTGTTTTCTATTTTTTTTTAAAGATTTTATTTATTTATTCATGAAAGACAGAGAGAGAGAGAGAGAGAGAGAGAGAGAGAGAGAGGCAGAGGGAGAAGCAGGCTCCCGCTGAGCAGGGAGCCCGATGAGGGACTCGACCCCAGGACCCTGGGATCATGACCTGAGCCGAAGGCAGACGCTTAACCATCTGAGCCACCCAGGCGCCCTAACCCTTAGAATTAAATTTCATAGATATTATCATCTTGGATTGGCAGATGGAGAAGCTGGAGCTAACAGAAGGTAACCACATTGTCCAAGGTCATTGAACTAGGAAGTAGCAGGGTCAAGATCAACAAAACCAATCTGGGGTGTGCCAAAGCCATAGTGCTTTTACTAAACTCACAGAAAAAGTTTCTCTGCCTAATGTCATCCTCACAAATGTCCCTCATTCTAAATTTTTTAACTTCAATTTTTTAATGTACAATTTAAAAGGATAAGTCCTGTATATGCCTGGTTCAAAATCCAAAATGTACAAACGTATAGAACAAAAATGAGTCTCATTTACTCTCTGATCTCCCAACCCTTTAGGGTCCCTTCCCAAAGACAGCCAAGTTGTTTCCTTTGTCTGTCCCATTCACTTACACCCAGCTAGCTCGGCATGGCCTCTCCCTCCCTCCCTCCCCCAACCCATTCACATATGAACGTCAGCACAATGAATTCACAGTTATGTACCTTATGTTTTTCACTTGACAATACATTTTGGTGATCCTTCTAGACCCCAAATAGTTCTAGCCACAACTTTATAAACTCTGGTGGATCTGTTAGTATTAGAGCTGTCCTGAAGAGTTTACATTTTCAACTGGTACGATTTTTTGCAAACTTCTAAATGGTACTTGCTGGGTTTGATCAGAAGTGGGCAGAAAGGGGAGTGATTCCTTTCCTTCCAAAGATCCATATTTTGAAGGAGGAGTAGCTAGGGTACCTACCCAAGTGAGTCATTAAGTTGTAGGGGTACACATGAAAAAAATCTAAATTAATACCTGTTCCCAGGGTGGGGGATAAAAAAAACAAAGGATAAAATAAGAATCGGAGGGCAGCAGTGTGCATCACAAAGAGCTGAGGTGAATATAAGGATGAGCGATGCAAAAATCTGAAATTACAAAATGTGTTTGATGTATAAACACAGCTTTAACAACAGACTATCCCCAAATTGGACGGAAAGACTGCCTCTGACTGAAATACCAGAAACCACACAGCACATTCCCAACCCTTAATTCCCCTGAAGAACAATTTACACCACCAAGAAAAGAAAAGCTCTTAGATGTAGAAAGCAAAACCCTTATCAGGACAGATGCCCAGCATTTAGGAAACAATTTGGACACAGGAGGAAAAAAATAATCTCTTCTCCCCATGATGTGGCAGCAGAGAATGGATCAAAAAGCATCAGGCAGAGGAGTCCAGCAGGGACTAAAAACGGGGAGGATTTTCACATTCAGAGGTGTGGAGAAAAGGGCAGGCAACTCACTGACAGGCAGAAGAAAGATGTAAATGATTTTTTCTGTACTAACCTTAGCAACAGCTCTAAAACAGTTACTGCCCCATTGGATTGCTTACCAGGCTTTGAGCCATGTCTTCCTCCTTTGAATGTTGGGAAGCACAGGCTGGTATCCTATCTGCAAGGTTTTGCATGCCCACCCTGTACCATTCACTCACGGACTCCCTCAAGGATCTGATTCAATTCACTCCCAGGAACACGCACTGAATCCCTCTTCCGTGCAAGAAGGTGTTAGGTGCTGAAATGCACAATGGAAGTCGGCAGAACATTCTTTTTATTAAGATGCTTCCCTCTACTGTAAAACAAATTGCTTTTTAATAAGGCATTCTCTACTTTCAAATTATTTAGCTCTGTGATACCCAGCCTCCTCTCAACTGGGTTTCAGAACGTTCCTTAGAATAGTCTGTGATTTTATGGCTTCCACTGGCAGCAAATGGGTCTCAATCTGCCCATGAGATATCTCCTCCTGGATCCTGCTCTTCAGTCTCTAGCAAAGACTTTTGCTTTTGTAAATAAGGCAGTATTAATTATAGCTATGCTCATGACCAGACATCTTCTTAGCTTCTCTTGGCTTGGTTCTTAGATGTCTGATTACTTGCACCAACTTCTCAAGAATTCCTGAATTCTTCTCTAACCCTTGGCTTGCCTACAAACAATGACTTGGTTGGGTGTTTCTTACCTTTGGACTTACACAGACGTATATGTGTGTGTGTGTGTATATCTATCTATATCTGATATTTAGAGATTTGAGATAGGCTGGAAAAATGCATAAATTTGCAAAAGGATAAAATAAGAATCCCAGAATCCAGGAACACGTGGAAAAGAAAATATCAAACTAGATAAGTACTGTGTGAATCAGTTGCTTGACATGGGGGCTGCAAATTGGCTCTAAGCTTCATAACTGGCCAAGGCAGAGAAAGAAACACCATTGTAAGATCCACGGGGTCTAAAAGTCCGGAACAAGCTAGTTGCTATGTGAAAGTACAGCTTTCCTGGATATTGAGCCCTGTGAGAAATCTCTCCCCTGGATCCTCATAAAATGGCACCATGAGGTGTATTACATGACCTCAAAAATGCCTTGGAAGTCCCACCTGGTGGTTTCCCAAGACATGTTTTCATGTTGGCAGACGGCTTGATATCAAAAGGTAATTCTAACTTAATAGAGATAAAAGTAAAATCGTGTTTTGACCCTGTTATGAGCTGAATTGTGTTCCTTCAAAATCAACATGTTGAAACCCTAATCCCCAGTACCACAGAATGTGACTGTCATATGGAGATGAGGCCTTTTAAGAGGTGAAGTTAAAGCAAAGCTGTTAGGGTGGGCCCTAACCCAATCTGACTGGTGTCCTTACAGGAAGAGGAAATTTGGACACACAAGGAGGCATTAGGGCCCATGTGCACAGAGGAGAGACCATGAGGAGAGACAGCAAAAGGACAGCCATTTGCAAGCCAAGGAGAGAGGCTTCAGATGAAACCAACCCTGCTGACACCTTGGTTTTGGACCACCAGCCCTCAGAACTGTAAGAAATAAATTTTGTTTGTTGTGCCATTTTGTTATGGCCACCCTAGCAAACTAATACAGACCCCAAAGGCAAGTCCAGAGGAAAGGAATAGGGGATGGAGATAGGAGAGGCACTTGACTTTGACGAAGCTTCGTGAAAGCTATATGAAAGAAGAGTAGGGATTTAAGTGGGTTTAAAATGCAATAAAATACTTGCTGACCCTCCCTGGAGGAGTCCTCTTTACAGAGCTCCTGTCTTTGAGAAGAGCAGTCTTGGCCATGAGACTTGAGTTTGCCAATAGAATGTGAGCAGAAATGAGCGAGGTAGACTACTTTCAAGCAGTGGCCCATTGCTGACTTCTTTGTTACAAGATAAGCAGTATCAGGAGAGTAAGGAAAAGATGCTCCTTCACCCTGAGTTCTGGGGGGAAGGCAATGTGGAGCATAACCAGAGCTGAAGGGTGGCAGACATTGTTTCACAAGCCCATGAGATTTTGAGGTCTTAATTGCTACCTGACTTAGCTTAAGCTAACAGATAAAAAATTGATGAGTGATGTGGCTGCTAAGCAAACCTCATGAGCTAATTTTTTAGTCATCTTTACTTAGGTTGTATCAGGAACATTGAATTAACTTATAGGAAACATGCACCATGGGGTCAAATGGCAAACTGAATTTTCCAGAAAAAGAGAGTATAGGCTAATGGAAGGATTTAAAATTGGTCATATGAAGGAAAAATGGAAGGAACTAAGGAAATTTAGTCTGAAAAAAGAGAAGATAAGGAACAAAATTCTGTGGAAAATGGACTGTACACATTCCAGGGAGCTGGGGTCGGGGGAGTTCCCAAGGGCTTTTGCTGGAAACATTGGTGAAGGGAATTTTCACTGTTTATATTTAAATTCAAATTATATTAAATATTAAATACTTATTAAAAAGGAAGAGTTTCCTAACCTTTAGAATTATTTCTTAAAGGAATTTCCTTATTAGAGGTGTTTAACCAGATGTTGCTGATATCTTGTCAGAAATAGTGAGGAGGGAATTTGTTGGTGGTGGTGATGTGGTGGGGGCCAAGGCTGGAGTGTTGGATTGGACCAGTGGTTTTCAAACATTTTTAGTAGCGTAACAAATCTTATAAGGAACCCTTAACATAATAGTAGTATTTAGTAGTCTAAATTCATTTTATATAGTCAAAATAATAACACATAATTTGTATAAAGTCAATCCCTATAATGGTGAGACTCTTCTGATGAACATAAAAAATTGAACTGAGGATGTTTACTCACCAACTGTTATCAAGTAGCCTCTCTTTGCCACACACTGTTCTTAGCACCGGGGAAGGGCAACATGGTTAAGTTTCTTGCTCCCCTGGAATTTATACCAGAATAGAAGAGACAGACCATCAGCAACTAAACCAAAATGCAGGATAATTTTAGACAGTCATAAGTGTTCTGAAGAAAAATAACACAATGTGGTGGAAAGTAGGTGGCTTGTTGTAGACACAGTAGAGTGAGTGGTCAGGAACAACCTCTCTCAGGAGCTAACATTTGAGCTGACACCTGAGTGACAAGGAGGATTCTGAAGAAGAACATTCCAGGCAGAGGGAATGTCAGTAGAAAGAACAACGTGGAAATGAACTTGACATGGCTGAGTACTAGAGTGATGGGTGTGCTCTGTGATGGCAGAGCAAGAGGGAGAGAGAGGTGGGCAAGGCACAGCTCATGGAGGACCTTACACACCAGTTCTGTTTAAACTATCCACGGTGAAGAATTTAAAAAATAATTAAAAAAATTTTTTCAGCCACAGGCCAACATGCAACCCAATGGGATTAGTCTGTAGCTTATGTTACCAGATCATGTCCATGCAAGTTTGACAACCTCCTCACTAGACTCCTCTTCAATGCGATGAGTCCATTGATCATGTGCTTAAACATTGTGGCAATGCCAAATTGCCATGATAGTTTCTAAATGCTGACTGTCAATTTCTCTCCTTATTGTATTTATTTTGATGCAGACCAGGAACACATGTTTGTGGATCTGTGGCCCTCACTTCGATTAGTGCATGGAAAGGAGCTTGGATTTTACTCTAAGTGCACCGAGAAGCATATACAGGGAAGAGGGGAAAAAGAAGAATCAAGGACCACTACTGGTATTGTGCTGGGGCTCCTTAACTAAGAGGAAGAAGACCAATGGAGAAAAAAATTGGGTGAAGAGAGTAAAACTTTATTTTGAAATGTTAATTGAGAAATGTCTAGATCTCCAAGTGAGAGGTCAAGTAGGAAATTGGATATATGCGTCTGGGGCTCACAGCTGAGGTCAGGACCAGAGCTGTAATGTTCCAAAGAAAATTTGGGGGGTTGAATAGTGGCCTCTGAGAAATTATGTCCCTACCCTAGAACCTGTGAATGTGACTTTGTTTGATAAGAGGGTCTTTACAGATGTAATTGACTAAAGAATGTCAAGATGAGACCATTCTGGATTATCCAGGTGGGCTCTACATCTGATGACAAGTGTCCTAACAGGAGATGCACAGGAGAGACAGAGGCAGAAGAGGAGAGGTCATGTCACTATGGCAGAGGTTAGAATGATGCTGCTTCAACCCAGCGAAACAGAGCAACGGTGGCAGCCACTGGAAGCTGGAGGAGTCAAGAAGGATTCTCCTCTAGAGGCTTCAGAGGGAGTGCAGTCCTATCAACACATTGATTTTGCACTTCTGCCCTCAGAATTATGAGAGGAAAACATTTCTGTTATTTTAAGCCCCTCAGTTTATGATAATTCAGGAAAGGAACACACATTTCTCCATTGGTCTTCTTCTCTATTCCAACATTTCCTTTGGAACTCTGTTTTATTCTAACCCTCTGCTTCTCAACTGTGGCTGCACATTAACACGGCTTAGAGAACTTGTAACAAATCCTGGCCTGGCCACAGCCTCAGAGATGTTGCTTCTGTGGGCTTGGGTCTTGGCTGGCATCGGAGTAAATCAGAGATGAGAACTGCCATTTAATGAGTCACAACAACTTAAAATCTTGGGGATGACACAGATGTGCCGAGGGGAGGAACATCTACATAAACATTTTTTTAACCTTAGGAATTCTCTTTGGAACAGTCTGTCTTTATGCCCAAATATCTTCTTGGAAACCGTCAGAAGCCGGGGCACGTCGGCTGTCTACACCCAGACCCAGACCCTAACGGACCTGAGTCAGTCCTGTTTCCACAGGCGTAACTGGGGTAAAAGAGTACAAGGGTGCTCTAACAGTCGCCATCACTACCGGTCAGGACGTTCCCCTTGCTGCTCCCAGAAGCACCAGGGGGAGGCATTCTGTTCTAGACCGAAGCCTAACAACGTTCAACTTGAACGTGAATCAAAAGATGTCACTTGCAAGGCCTTGCTCCCAATCGTCTCACTGCCTTCCTTACAATCAGACAATTATAATTTTGAATTTCTGGTGGCATGCTACTTTGGGTAATTAAAAAAAGAAAATCTACTGCCTCGATGTACTGAATAGGAGAATACTACATTCTCATTTGGAGGGAAAGGGGCCCTTAATTGTGGGACAAAGCAATTCCTTGTACGTCGGCCCTAAATAAATGTTTCTTTATTTCTGAAGTTGTGTGACCTCCTGCAGTGGTCTTTCTAGCATGTCAGGGAGCAGTCAGGAGTGGATTGTGGTTAGCAATGCACGCTTGTCTGTAAAGGCCTTTTAACAACAACGAGGAGCTCACTGCATCTATTGACTCCCGGGGAAGTCTGAGGTCACAAGCTTGGCTGGGGCACATGAGCCCAGATAATGAAGATGGTTTTGCCCTTTGGAAACAAAGCCAGCAACTGTATGTACTTCATTATGCACTTTGGGTCATGTGCTAACAATGAGGGTCTCTCTAATCCTAATCCCCCTAATGATGGCTTCTCCCAGCCCTTACCCAAACCCCACAAGGCCCCGTGGTTTGGCAAGCCAGACCAAATAAAGGCAGCACGGTGTTTGGCTTTTGAACTGAGTTCAAGGCAATTAAAGTTATGGGCTAAGGAGGAAAGGAGGGGTTTAGAAATACCGGTATAATAAGTAGTATGACTGCAGTACCCCGTAAATTAACTCAATTAGACAAAGCCTGATTTAACGGGGGAAAGATGGTGAGAAGCGCTACCCTCATTAAATCTGGCTGTTAGAGGCGCTTCTAATGGCCTTAAATTTGTTTTAGTTGTTTGAATCACATAAAATAGTCCGTGCGTGTGCATGTACACACGTGCACTCACGTGGGTTCTGCGATTTTTGCAGGTATTTTTTTTAAAGAGGAGAGGAATAGAGTGCAAAACAAAACGATATCAACTCCCCCACCCCCCAAAACCAAAAATCAACTGAATGAGCGCTCAAGAGCTCAAGAGTGGAAGACAAGGAGAAAGGCAGGGTAGAATCAGGGAGTGGAAAGCAAGAGGGAGTTCTGCTGATAAAGCCATGAGCCCTCTCGGGTGGGGGCTTGTGCTCAGTTGCCTGGGCTGTGGGATCCTGCCTGGAGCCCGTGCACAGTTCCCCCGGGTCTGCATGACGGTGGACAGCCTGATGACCAAGGAGTGCTGCCCGTCGCTGGGTCCGGAGCCCGACAACATCTGTGGCTCCCAGGAGGGCCGGGGCCAGTGCATGGAGGTGCAAGCTGACACCAGGCCCTGGAGCGGTCCTTACGTGCTACGGAACCAGGATGACCGAGAAGGTTGGCCAAGGAAATTCTTCCACCGGACCTGCCGATGCACAGGTGAGGGAGGCCGGCAGACCCGGCCATGCCCTGAGCCGGGCGGGGAGGCCCCAGTTGGGAAAGGAGCCCCTTCTCAGGAAGAGATGAGACTCTTAAAACTGTTAGACTAGGCTTTAAGTGGCCAACCAAGTTTGTTTTTCACAGGCAGCAAACTGAGTCGGGCTGATGTCTTGGTTCTATTTTTCACACCCTCTGTTACATCTAGTTATGGAAACCAAATGGATATTACATGGGCCAAGCCTGGTTATGTGAACTCATGCCAACATGCCATTGGCTTGTTTGTTGGAAGGGGGAAGCTAACGAGCTCCAGAGTCAGCTTTGAAGCTCAGAGCAAGTCCTTTCAAGCTGGATTCGGTGGCCTCCCCTTCTGAAATGGGTTTGCACTTGCAGAAGAGGGGGGTGGGTAGCCTTGGCATCTAGAAGACAGGCATCCAAGGCAGGTGTTTCCAAGGTCCCAGCCTCAGCGTTTCTCGTGTTTGGAACGGGTCTCAAGCAGAGTACATCTTGTTAGTTAAGGTTGTGCCTGGGTTGTCCCTTTGCCACTCGGAGGGCTGTGGTGGGACAGAGCTTCTGCGGGCTGGGGAGGGAGAATCCCAAGATAACAGTGGCTTTTTCTGCTCTTGCCTGGGTTGGCTGTGGGCATTTCACCATTTGCTCAGTGTCCCTCTTTCAGACCTTGGTCTCTCTTATGACTTCTTTGAAACCTCTGTGCATTTCTTATGCCTCCAGCTCTTCTGAGCCTTCTCAAATCCTCCTCAGTAGCGCCTGTCTGTGTTCAGCAGCCATGCACCGCGGTGATAAACACTCAAAGGCTGGCAGAGCATTGGACGCACAGAAAGTGCATGCGGCAACATTAGCAAAGCCCTTGGCCACTGTTCTACAGCACCCAGCTGCGTACCAAGTTTTCCTTCCTAAATTATTATTTTTCCTTACATTCTCATAGAATGCTGGCACATAGGGAATCCAGATAATGGGGCTATGTAGGGATATAAAAAGGTAAACTAAGGAAACGTACAAAGGACTGCAATGTTGAGGTAGGAATGATGTTAGTTTTTTTAACAGGCAAAAAATTCTGGCTGTATAATCGTTTTGTGGTCATATTATTAATTCTGCGACTCCAAGGGACTACTAGTTTTGCGGTGGGCATTCATGGTGACGAAAGTTTTAAATAGCATATTGAACATATACTATCCATTTTTTTCTGAGCTAATTGAACATTGTCTTCTATAGACATTATCTCATGGATTCTCCTGGCTTGTGTCTGAGAAGCAGAGGTTTCATATTACCTGTGTGATTAAAACCACACTACACAGTAACTTCTTTGTCTATGACTCAAAAGTTCTTCTAGAACACTTATTTCCAGGCCAAATCAACGAGAGAGTGCTACCACTTATAACGGTTGGGCCTCTCCATTTATGGAATCCTGGGGCAGAAGATATTAAGAAATCAGATATAACTCTTACCTCTTCTTATCATCATCTACTTTATATTTTTGACCTCGTAGGCAAGTTTGTTTTGTTTTGGTTTTTAAAGGTGAGGATGGAGAGACTAGAGAATGGCAGAATAGAAAAGGATAATTATAATCTCCCTTTCCAGGAGGTAGACCTATAAATAAATATTCCTCCAGAAGTGACAGGAAGTTAGGGGCACAGTGATCCACTTCCTAACATAAAAAGGGATCCCCTGTTCTGAGGAGGATAAACATATACCTAGGAGACAGTGGCTCAGAAAGAGGGTTTGGCCTGTGAGTCTGGACTGTTAAGGACATCACATGTCTGTAGGTCAGTCCAAGGAACAGAGCTTTCTCAGTGTGTATGGTCTCCATTCCCAGCCATTGTCAAGGCCTTGGCTGCTCCTGAGACCAACTACTAGCCTATGGCTCTCCTCCCCTCCTCCATGATTTGATCTGTGTAGACTCATTCAGGACCATAGCTCTTTCCATACCAGCTCTGGATGGCTCCCCTTATGTTGGCTAAATGGTCTTATTCTTTGAGTCTCAGGGCATCAGACCAAGTCCTAGTGGCTGAGCTGGAAACCAACTTAGTATAAACAGTAATCACCATTCTGTGATGTGTCATGTGTCCCAAAGCAAGACATAGGACCTTCATTCAGCTTATTCTCCCCCAAAGGGTGAGTTGCTTGCCTTCCAAGGGTAGCTTTTCATGGTTTGGGAAGCAGTCTTCAGAATTTCAACCTGATCCCAAAACCCGAACCCAAAAGCCCTCCTGTCTGTTATCCTCATAATTTTTTGCAAGTAGGACTCCTGGGATTCTTCTAGGTCACCCAAAATTTATTAGGGAAGAGATCTAGTTTAGCTTCTGGAAAGCAGACTATTGGTGACCCTGAACTTTGTTAATGCAGTGGAAAAATAAACAGACCATTTATCCGTCAATGGACATTTAGATTGTTTCCACATCTTGGCTATTGGGAATAGTGCTGCAATAAACATGGGAATGCTAATATCTCTATGAGATTCTGATTTCAATTCTTTTGGACAAATATCCAGAAATGGAATTGTGAGATCATATGGCAGTTCTATTTTTAATTTTTGAGGAAGCTCCATACTGTGTTTTTCCATTGTGGCTGTGCCATTTTGCATTTCCACCAACAGTGCACAGGGATTCCAATTTCTCCACATTTTAGCCGAGTGGTATATACATCCAATTGAACTCTATTCAGCCTTAAAGAAGAGAAGGAAATCGTGCAGTATGTGACAACATGGATGAACCTAAGGGGTATTATACTAAGGAAATAAGTCAGTCACAGAAAGACAAATAAGGCATGATTCTACTTACATGAGCTATCTAAAGTCAAATTCATAGAATCAAAGTGTGGAATGCTAGTTACCAGGGGCCAGGGGAGTGAGACATAGAGAGGTAGTAATCAGTGCACATAAAGTTTCAGTTAGGCAAGATGAGTAAGCTTAAGAGAGCTACTGTACAACATTGCACCTAGAGTCAGCAATAATGTATTATACACTTAAAAATGTGTTAAATGTTCTTACCACAATAAAATAAAATAAAATAAAATAAAATAAAATAAAATAAAATAAAATACCCCATTGTCTTCATGAGCTTGAAGCTGGTAAAAGATATTAGCCTAACAAAGAGATAAAAACAAACTCTGGAGGGGAAACCCCCTAAATGATGTGCTCAAATCCTCTAGAGAGAAGTTCTCTATTCTCTATTATCTCTCTAGGGATAAATTGGAACCCAAAACCCACCAACCTTAATTGTCAGGAAGAGCTGAATTTCGGGAGACTTGGCATTAGCTCTTCACCTTACACATCTCACTAGCCAACTGGCATTTCTGAGAACATACCAGTTGCAGCTGTGTTCTTGGACTTTTGGAAAACATGCACACCAAATCGTTTTTGAACAGTTGTCAAAGAACTGCTTGTTTGTACAAGTGACTAAGCGCCTCCGTTTTTCCAATCTCTGAAATGGGGATAATGATGAAACCGCACTTGTAAAATCTTTTTGAGCTCTGTAGATGAAAGGCTCTCTGTGAGTATAAAGTATTGTTATTAAAATAATAGAATCTCTAATTAAAAGGAATAGGCTATTTAGAGCTCCTTGTAAATTCACTAATCGGTGGTCTTTAAGCTTATTTAGTCTAATAGCCTTCTGAGGTTAAGCTGATACAGTTCGTGTAGGAACGTGCCTGGCTTGGTTCTCACTCTCTTTTCCATTGCTCTCCCAGTCCTAAGTAGGTTTACGACTTTGTCTTTTTAAATTTAATTTTTGCCCAAGGACATACTCAGTGGTAGATAGATTGGTATCTCGGGGTCCTTTAGTTTTCCTTCTCTCTCCATTTTCTAGTAAGAAAAGGCCATCTCTCCTAAGAGGCCCGTCTTGTAGTTTTTGCTGCCGCTATTGGTAGAGTAGGGGAATAAATGAACTCAGGTTAAGTTGATGTAGGGAACCACTAGGGAATCTAAATTAGAGAAATAAGCACTTTGTGTGCTGGGTTTCCACGTTGTTGCACTTTTCTGTTGTCGGCAACATTTTCATGAATTCTTTGGACCATGTTTAGAAGCTCTAAACATAAAAGGGGCCCGAATGCAGAGGTTTTGGAGAGATGCTGGAAAAGGATTTTTTTTTTTTTTACATTTCTGGGCCGTAGGTGAGCTCACATGCAGACAAGTGCTTTTTTTTTTTTAATTTATTGGGTTATAATTGATAAGTGTTATTATCTTAGTTTCAGATGTACAACACAGGGATCCGATATTTGTATACACTGCGTACTGAAAGTTCCTACCTAATAATGTTGACTGTATCCCTCGTGTTGTCCATTATACCCCATGACTTATTTATTTTGTAACTTGAACTTTGTACTTCTTAATCCCCTTCCCCCCCATTTTGCCTCCTTCCCCTCTCCAATTCTTTCTTCTTACCTTCTACGTTGCTTTTCAGGGGCAAGTATGGTTTTGTAAAAAGAAACGTCTTTGCTCAACATAATTGTGAAGCAGCTCTGGTCTTCTGAGTCAGAATTAATCATATCGTCTTTTGTCTTCTGTGGTGCTTGGTTTATTCCTCTGTTTTCACTTTTCCCCACAGTTTGACTTGCGTTGGTGGTTCATTGCACACACGTCCTTCATCCCCTGGATGAAGACGTTGTGCCTTATGCCTATCTGTATCTTTTAGTACCTAATGCCTTTTATTCCATTATTCATTGATTCATTTATCACCTACCCGACTAACATTTATTTAGCACCAGTGATGCTAGGCCCTTCAGGTACAAAGGGGAAAAACGCAATATGATTTTTTTTTAAAGACTTTATTTATTTATTTGACAGAGAGAGATCCAGCGAGAGAGGGAACACAGGCAGGGGGAGTGGGAGAGGGAGAAGCAGGCTTCCCGCGGAGCAGGGAGCCCGATGCAGGGCTCGATCCCAGGACCCTGGGATCATGACCTGAGCCGAAGGCAGACGCTTAACGACTAAACCACCCAGGCGCCCCCGCAATATGATTTTTAAGATGTCCACAGTGTCGTGGATGAGGAAGACAGGCAGGAAAACAAATATTTACAATACTGTTTCTATGTGGTATCTAGTAATAATAACATTTAATATAGAACTGACTATGTACCAGATGCTGTTCTAAGTGCTTAATATGATAACCGGCTTGTTTTCCATGAGAACTCTGTGATGTAGAACTCTTATCCTACTATGACAGATTTGGAAGAGTGAAGTCCAAAGCTACAAAGCATGGAAACTTCTTCCAACATAACAAGTGGGAGCACAGAGAGGCATGCTGAGTTTTGACCGCCCTTTAGGCGGTCGGTGTTAATAAATTATCTGTTGAATAAACAAATGAGGGAGATAATTAGTTATTGATCATTTTGTTTCTAGCAACCAAAAATAATTGTGGTAAAGGAAGTGAAGGAGTATTAAAACTCATGGCGTAAGTTAGGAATTACTCAATTTCAACAAAATTCAAAGACAAGTTTTATGCATTTAAATGTAGAATTGTATTGAATTGATTATTATAAAATTGAAGTGTGCTATTCCTTAGCATTTCGAAGGAGAGACTTACTCTCCTATTGCAAAGCTGTGGCTATATATTCACCTTCAGTCATCTGGCTCTAGGTAAGTAGCTGGAAGTTTGGGCATTTAGTATTCTTCGGATGCATTTTCTCATTCACTCCTCAAAAGTATTCTATTCCTGTAAAAGCTGCCAGAGAAGGTGATATGTTTTAATCAAAGGTGTTTTGAAACAGATATACAATTTTAGTAGATTCCCTGGGGGAAAATAACTCCGGAGCATTTGTATAGTACCTGGTACTTTGTTGGTTGCTCAATAAATATTTATAAATAATTTCTATTTAATAGCTTCACTCTAGTAATCAATGTAAATTTTAATGTTTAACTGAAACTATTCTACAACATGTTTAATTCTTGGGGCTAGTAGAATTTTTTCTGTTTAAGTATTTTTTACTTATGTTCTCATATGATGTTAAAGCAAAGAAGTGTACAGATAACTGAGCTCTGTGAGGGTAGGTAGGATATTTTGTATGTTTTGAGGAGCATTGAACCCAAATAAATTACCTTAAGAAAAATTTTTCCTACTCATGATATCTTTAATGACATTTTCTTTAACCATCAAAAAATCCATTGGGTTAATAGAAAAGGAGGCCTGTGCATTTTTGTTTACATAATACAAACGCTGATCCTTTTGTTTCATGCTATTGTAAAATTTTCTTTGCCTGTAGAAATTCAAATGATCCTCTCTCTACTACGGTCATAGTATTTTTTGCTTACCTCTGCTTTGGTATTTACAGTTTATCAAAATTATTTACAGGGCCTGCTTTTCCTTCTAATCCACAAGGGTAGGGAGAGAGAGGAAGAAGAAATTTTATGTTTATTGGATTATCTACCACATGTTTTATACTTCTTTGTTTTTAGTTAATTTTCAAAAAAAATTTCAGCTCTATTGAGGTATGACTACAAATAAAAGTGTACGATTTTTAAAGTGCACATCGTGGTGACTTGGCTTTATATTTCTTTTATTCATGCAACAAATATTCATTTTGTATAAGGCCGAGCACAGGCCTAGGCAGTGGGGTAACTGCCTTCCAGTTGCCTGTACCTGAGACAAGTAGATAATTACTGTTGGTGTGATATATCCCATGGTGGGGGCATATGAGGTACCAGGGGAGCTCAGGGCACTAGCATCTGACCCTGACATGTTGAGTCAAGGATGACCTTGTAGACAACCCATCGTGAGGCAGAAAGCAGGAGTGGTAACCCAGGCAAAGAGGAATTTAAGGAGATGATGAAGGAAAAGTGCTGTGGATTGAAGTGAGAGCCAGGAAAAAGGTCTGGGAGGAGGGGGATGGGGGAAGGGGAGGGGGTTTGGGGAGGAGGAAGAGAGCAAAGTTGGTCTCCCATGTTAACGCTTTATGTAACCCCTCTAATCCCCTGGGAGATGAGCATTACCATCCCCTTTTGCTTCAACTTTTTGCTCCAATAACATTTAAATGTTTACTCTCTAACTTATCACCACCTAGGGAATGAGGTGCTGGTCATACCAAAGGCAGTAATCAAGACTAAAAAGGGAAAAGTCCAGGACAAGCTGAAATAATTTCCACTTTAAATGCTAATCAGGAAGATGCTTATTAGTTCATATGACTAGTACTCCTTCCCTGGGTAGTTAAAGCAGGGACATTTGTGCCGTGGACGGGGAGCCCTGCAATGATTTGCACTTGGTGATACCGTGGCAGCTAATTCACCTTTATGACCCGCCGGCCTCCATTGATTTTTGTCTTAATGCTGTCTCCTTTGTGAAATAAACCAGCTTTTGTATTGTTAGATTTCACCTAAATTCCTGGAAATCAGCTTATTTATTTTGGTTCCACCGTGAGCTGGGTGTATATCTTCTTCCTTCTCTAAGTCAATGAGCCACACTCACTCTGTGTGGGCCCTGTTGTGTGTGCCACAGGATAGCAGGGCTCAGCAGCGTGCCCATCCAAGACAGCGGGCAGCCCTGGGGGTGGGGCTGTGGGGAGGAAAGAGAAACTCGTTCTGCCTCCAGTTCTGGAAGCCTAAAGTCTCAGGTCGAGGTGTCAGCTGGGTTGGATTCTTCTGAGTCCTCTCTCCTGCTTTGTTGGTGGCTGCCTTGTCCCTTGGTCTTCACATGGTCTTCCATCTGTAATGCCTAGTGGCCAAATCTCCTCCTCTTGTAGGGACACCAGTCATATTGGATTGGGGGCCACCTCATGACCTCAGTTTTACATTAATTACCTCTCTGAAGACCTTAGCCCCAAATACAGTCATATACTGAGGAACTGGGGGTTAGAACTTCAACATATGAATTTTGAAGGGACACGGTCCACCCATAACAGCTTGTGACCCCTTTCATATTGTTTCTTTGCTGGGAATATTTCTAAGGCACTCTAGTACTCTGTTCACTTGGAGATGCAAACATTTCAAGAGGAGAGTAAGGGAAGGAAATTGGCTTCCTTTGCCTTTTTGCAAACACTTTCATCTTTTCCTCCTTTTTATCCTAGAGTTCAAATTCAGAAATTTCTTCCAAGCTACATAAACTGACTCCCTCTTCCATCTCTCCCCCCCCCGTTTTTTTTTCCTTTTAAAAATAAACCAGGACATTTTGCTGGCTACAACTGTGGAGTCTGCAAGTTTGGCTGGACCGGCCACGACTGCAATCAGAGGAAAGCCCCGGTAATTCGGAAAAATATCCATTCCTTGACTGCTCAGGAGAGGGAGCAGTTCCTGGACGCCTTAGACCTTGCAAAGAACACGACACACCCCAACTACGTGATCACCACCCAGCACTGGCTCGGCCTGCTGGGGCCCAACGGGACCCAGCCACAGATTGCCAACTGCAGCATTTATGATTTCTTTGTGTGGCTCCATTATTACTCTGTTAGAGATACATTATTAGGTGGGTTTTTTCCTCAGCAGAGGGTATATTATTATAGTTTGGGGCTGTGGGGGGATGGGTGGGGAAGTAATTTCAGGGAAGTTAATTAACAAGAGAGCAACCTCAGGAAGGGTTAGGCTTATGAAAGTCAGAGGATTATCAAATGCTCCCTGAAGCTAGGATGGAGCACAGTTTACCAGTACGTTGGTTGACATTTGGGAATATGTTTTCTCCTGTAGTGGGTATTTTGCGTTCAAAGTCTAAACTCTCCTCTGTGAAGCTATTAATCTTCAAAGGCAAGAGTTGGTGAAGCGGAGGCAAATTCCTTTTGATTCCAGAAGAAAACATGTCTAAATCTGGCCATGGAAGCCCTCTCTGACATTTTTCCTCAAATTAGAGGAATTAACAGAACATGTGCTAAAGCACATGAAGCTTCTTTGTGCAGAATTAGAGTGTTCGTGTGGAAAGTGCATATCTCATTAAACCCGCATGTGTTAGTCTTTAGACTTTTGGTCATCATTCATGGTGCCTGTAATATGGTGCACTGCTGTTGGGATCCTCAGGTTTTTTCAGAGTCGTATTGTCAAGGAAGAGCATAAGCTGCTCCAGCAATGTAGAGTTCCTCCTGAATTAACCCTTTGAACCATTACAGTGGATGCCTGGGTAAATGGTGCCCCGCCCTTCTAGAGCCTAAGACTTGGACTGGGAGCTTGTTTGTTAAGAACTTCATTAATCTAGTAGGACCAGCTACGCCCTCAGATATTTCTCAGTCAGTGAACACCACAGACGTCAGCCCGCTCCAGGGGGATGTGCCTCCATTCCTGGTTCTATTCTGTGTACTCCTGATGCTTTCTTTGGCTGTACCTGTTATCCCCACCTTTGGGGTCCCTTGTTGGGATCAGGGTGAATGAAGACATCAAACTCCCTTTGAATAGTCAGATTCTCACTGGAATTTTCTGTCCTTGTGTTTATCACTGGTTCCCCATTGCTTGATTTCACCTCATTCATTCGTTTGGGGAACATTAAGCTTTGTTTTGAATTAAAACATTTAAAAAAGACTGTGTAGCCATCAGGAAGTGATAGCATGTCTTTCCTCAGTGTGAGTCCTTAAAAACTCTTGCCTCTCAGGTAAGCTTCTGTCTTTATCAATAGATAAGGAGGCTCTTCTGGCTATAAATCTTTATAGTTTTCCTGTCATCACTCAGAGGAATTTTTGCTCTATGAGAGGGTTTTCTCTCAAGAGGGAAAGAGGACTATAGTTTCTGGTCATACCTAGGAATTAAATTTATATTCGTGTCTGTTCAGCTCTCTGAAGTTATTATAGGTACTTTGAAAAAGAGCTAAAGCCAGCTAAAGTTTCTACATAACCATCAAAAGCTTTTATGAAAGCGGAAGAAGGATGGAATGGGCAGTAAGGGGGTCATTAAATTGCCCAAAGCTTTTCACTAAAATTGGTGGTTCCAGTGGCCAGCCACATTGATTTGAATGTATTTTTCTCTCTTCTAGTCTTGGCTACCATGCTTGTCAGCTGGTGGTTGTAACTGACTGAGGGCAGAGGCACAATCCATGGAAGTTCTTTTTGGTGACATAAATGCCTGAATTAGGACTAAAAGCAGTCCAAGTTGTTTTATTATTAATTAATCCTTCCCTTGTAAATGTGAGCATTTGTGAGGAATAGGTTTGAAAATATCCTTTGAAAATATATTTCATTGAGGTCTTAATGATCTAGCCCTTTGGATAACATTATTTCATCTTAATGAAATGTTACTTAAAAATTAAACATTTGACAGAGACTCTCAAAGCTGAAAACGACCTAGATGTGTCTGGATCTCTGTTGACAATCAAACTTTTGAGAGATGGAGAATTTATCCTAGAAGTGCTAGTTGCTTCTGAAATTGTTTTGTTGTTGCTGTTCTTGCTTTCAGAGAGATAAATGACAAAAACCATTTTTTTTTTTTTTCCCGATGAGAATAGCTTGGACTTACTGGCTCTGCAGACACATCCCACATTTAATGTAAGGATTAACATTAAAAAAAATGCTATTCCATGATCTTTAATATGTTTCCCAATTGCTTTAGGACCAGGGCGCCCATACAAGGCCATAGACTTCTCACACCAAGGCCCCGCCTTTGTTACTTGGCACCGGTACCATTTGCTGTGGCTGGAAAGGGATCTCCAGGTTGGTCAAAACTATGCCTTTGGTATTTTTTATTTTGCATTTGGTCAAGACCCATATCAATCTTTGCCTTATGTGCTTTCTTGTTGTATTTGATATTGATATATTGAGTTACATAACTAGGCACACCCTTTGCTTTTAGCAACTCATCGACAATGAGTCCTTTGCTTTGCCCTACTGGAACTTTGCCACCGGGAGGAACGACTGTGACGTGTGTACAGACCAGCTGCTTGGGGCTGCAAGACAAGATGACCCAACTCTAATTAGTCAGAACTCAAGATTCTCCAGCTGGGAAATTATCTGTGATAGGTAATGGTATATACGTACCTGCACTGGAAATCCAGAGACCATATTTTCCTAAGTCTGAGAGATGGAGAGGCACTTTATATTTCTGTTTCTAATGCAGGCTGGATTCTTTGTACATGTTTCTGAAAATGATTTTCCTGAGGGAAGGGGGATTTTGAAAAATTCTGAGCCCTCTTATTTTTTTTTAAATTTTTATTTATTTGAGAGAGAGAGAATGAGATGAGAGATAGAGAGCATGAGAGGGAAGAGGGTCAGAGGGAGAAGCAGACTCTCTGCCGAGCAGGGAGTCCGATGTGGGACTCGATCCCGGGACTCCAGGATCATGACCTGAGCCGAAGGCAGTTGCTTAACCAACTGAGCCACCCAGGCGCCCTGAGCCCTCTTATTAAAAAAAAAAAAAAAAAAAAAAATAGAGGTCTGGAAATCGCACCTGTGAATCGAATGGGCTTATCCTTTCTAGATCAACTGTTTTAAAATTAGAATTAGTTTCTGCATTCAGCCAAACATTTCTTAAGTACTGATCATATTCCAAGGAGTGTAATAGTACTGACAATACAAAGATGAATAAAATAGCTTCCCTTTTGGATATCGTTTTATATTTACAAAGGCAGATTGCTTGTAAACGAGTTACAATACAATGTGAAAAGTATCATGATAGATGTAAGTGCGAAGCCAAGAAGAGAGTCAGGGGAATTCTCTAAGAGGCAGAGGCACACACCACAAACAGATGGAGGGGAGGGTGGTGAGTGTGTCCTAGGTGGAGGGAACATCATGTATGAAGCTGGAAAAGTCTCTGGAAACAGTCCTGTATAGCTAGACCATCAGGCGATGGTGAGCTGAGAGGGGCAGGGGATGGGGCGGGGGAGAATGATCTCTGAAGTATTGAAGAACACAGCGTAAGCAAATGAGCAGCCTGTAGCCCATGGAGAATCCTATCCTCAGTGATTCCTTAAATTTGTTTCTTTTTTTCTAGCACACATCTCAAAAAAAGATTCCCCAAGAGGTTCTTCTGCCTTCCTTTATTATTTATACATTTATTAAAGGTTTTATTTATTTATTTGCGAGAGACAGTGCGAGAGAGCATGAGCAGGGGGAGGGGCAAAGGGAGAGGGAGAAACAGGCTCCCGGTTGAGCAGGGGGCCCAAGATGGGGGCTCCATCCCAGGATCCTGGGATCATGACCTGAGCCAAAGGCAGATGCTCAACTGACTGAGCCACCCAGGTGCCCCTGCCTTCCTTTATTTATCTGTTTCCTTCAAATCTTCCTGTTTTTAACCTAAGGGCTCTAGCTCTCCTGCCCAGTGTCTTTGTCGAGCTTCCTTGAACACACCCCTAGTCTGGGCATGCATGTGTTTGCGGGGGTGTAGGCCAATCTAGCAGGGATTCCCCCCTTCTACACCCTAAGCTTTTCCTATAGCCCTCTGGATAGTGCTCCCCAACATGTTGGGATGGGTAACTATAATAAGATTTTATCATGACTAAGATTTTGATTGGTTTGCTTGGCCCAAAGTTATGATAATATCCACAAATTAAAACATTCCATTTTTACTCTCCTTACAACCCTTAGCCTAGATGACTATAACCGCCGGGTCACCCTCTGTAATGGGACATATGAAGGTCTGTTAAGAAGAAATCAAGTGGGACTAAACAGTGAGAAATTGCCAACTTTAAAAGACATACAAGATTGTCTGTCTCTCAAGAAGTTTGACAGCCCTCCTTTCTTCCAGAACTCTACCTTCAGCTTCAGGTTGGTGCTCTGAGCTCTGTTAGACTGGCATTTTAAAATACTTTAAGGTTTTCATGCCTGTGGTTGTAATGAACTGGAAGGAGATCCGGGTGTTGGGAGCCATGTACAAAGCTAAGTAATGCAGAAGGCTTGACAAGTGAGGATAACAAGGAAACAGTGTTAGGAAAGTCATCATCCACCCACTATAATGAATAGTGTCGTTTTAATATTTTCTAACGGCTATTCAAAACCATCTTTTGTATTTCTAATTATGGCCTATATAGGTACAGTGTTCAGAACCTGGGTACTTCATTTTTTTTTAAAGATTTTATTTATTTATTTGACAGAGAGAGACACAGAGAGAGAGGGAACATAAGCAGGGGCAGTGGGAGAGGGAGAAGCGGGTTTCCTGTGGAGCAGGGAGCCTGATGCGGGGCTAGATCCCAGGACCCTGGGATCATGACCTGAGCTGAAGGCAGATGCTTAATGACTGAGCCACCCAGGCACCCCACCAGGGTACTTCATTAAACAGCATTTCTATACCCCAACAACAAGACAGAGGAAAGATAAATTAAGGAGTGGAACCCATTTACAACTGCACCCAAAACCATAAGATACCTAGGAATAAATCTAACCAAAGAGGCAAAGAATCTGTACTCAGAAAACTATAAAATACTCATGAAAGAAATTGAGGAAGACACAAAGAAATGGAAAAACATCCCATGCTCATGGATTGGAAGAACAAATATTGTGAAGATGGCAATGCTACCTAGAGCAATGTACATGTTTACTGCAATCCCTATCAAAATACCGTCAGCTTTTTTCAAAGAAATGGAACAAATAATCCTAAAATTTGTATGGAACCAGAAAAGACCCCGAATAGCCAGAGGAATGTTGAAAAAGAAAAGCAAAGCTGGTGGCACACAATTCCGGACTTCAAGCTCTATTACAAAGCTGCCATCATCAAGACAGTATGGTACTGGCACAAAAATAGACACATAGATCAATGGAACAGAATCGAGAGCCCAGAAATGGACCCTCAACTCTATGATCAACTAATCTTCGACAAAGAAGGAAAGAATGGCCAATGGAAAAAAGACAGTCTCTTCAACAAATGGTGTTGGGAAAATTGGACAGCCACATGCAGAAGAATGAAACTGGACCTTTTCCTTACACCACACACAAAAATAGACTCAAAGTGGTTGAAAAACCTCAATGTGAGACAGGAGTCCTTCAAAATCCTAGAGGATAACACAGGCGGCAACCTCTTCAACCTCAGCCACAGCAACTTCTTCCTAGAAACATCGCCGAAGGCAAGGGAAGCAAGGGCAAAAATGAACTATTGGGACTTCATCAAGACAAAAGACTTTTTCACAGCAAAAGAAACAGTCCACAAAACCAAAAGACAACCGACAGAATGGGAGAAGATATTTGCAAATGACATATCAGATAGAGGGCTAGTATCCAAAGTCTATAAAGAACTTATCAAAACTCAACACCCAAAGAACAAATAATCCAATCAAGAAATGGGCAGAAGACACGAACGACATTTTTCCAAAGAAGACATCCAAATGGCCAATAGACACATGAAAAAGGGCTCAACATCGCTCGGCATCAGGGAAATCCAAATCAAAACCTCAATGAGATACCACCTCACACCAGTCAGAATGGTTAAAATTAACAAGTCAGGAAATGACAGATGTTGATGCGGATGCGGAGAAAGGGGAATCCTCCTACACTGTTGGTGGGAATGCAAGCTGGTGCAGCCACTCTGGAAAACAGTGTGGAGTTTCCTCAAAAAATTGAAAATAGAGCTACCCTACGACCCAGCAATTGCACTACTAGGTATTTACCCCAAAGATACAAATGTAGAGATCTGAAGGTGTACATGCACCCCAATGTTTATAGCAGCAATGTCCATCAACAGATGAATGGATAAAGAAGATGTGGTATACACACACACACACACACACACACACACACACACACACACACACACACACAGGAATATTATGCAGCCATCAAAAAAAAACCCCCGAAATCTTGCTGTTTGCAATGACGTGGATGGAACTAGAGGGTATTATGTTAAGTGAAATAAGTCAATCAGAGAAAGACATGTATTATATGATCTCACTGATATGAGGAATCCTTAATTTCAGGAAACAAACTGAGGGTTGCTGGAGTGGTGGGGGGTGGGAGGGATGGGGCGGCTGGGTGATAGACATTGGGGAGGGTATGTGCTATGGTGAGCGCTGTGAATTGTGTAAGACTGTTGAATCACAGACCTGTACCTCTGAAACAAATAATACATTATATGTTAAAAAAAAAAAAAAAGACGATAGTAGGAAGGGAAAAATGAAGGGGGGGGAATCAGAGGGGGAGACAAACCATGAGAGACTATGGACTCTGAGAAACAAACTGAGGGTTCTAGAGGGGAGGGGGGTGGGGGGATGGGTTAGCCTGGGGATGGGTATTAAAGAGGGCATGTACTACATGGGCACTGGGTGTTATACGCAAACAATGAATCATGGAACACTACATCAAAAACTAATGATGTAATGTATGGTGATTAACATAACATAATAAAATTAAATTTAAAAATATTTGCTCATGCTCTTTCTTTTTCTTTTCTCTTAAACGTATCATGCGCTTTCTTTTTCTTTTCTTTTAAATGTATCAGACCTTAATATTGAAGTCTGAGATCTCAGAGGAGTATTACAGACTAAATGGCACAGCAATGACACCACAATACTTGAAATTTAAAGGCCAACTAATAATTCGCTCCATCTAAAAAGACTTTGAGAGTTGTGGGAAATAAGTATGGATATAAATAAGATTTTAAGCAAAGATGAATGGGGCTCCAAAAAGACATGGTGGATAGATTCATGGTCTTCCCCTCAAACCAGATTCTCTCTTTCCTATGTGTAAACTATACAGCTGATGGGTTATTTGGGGCGGAGGTGGGGTAAACTGAAAAATGCAGAGGTTGTGCCAAGTGCAGCAGAGCTCAGGGTCTGTGCGGGGGTTGGACACAGCTCTGAGTAGTGGCAAAGGTCCTATAAAGGCTGACATTTAAGATTGTTTGAAAAGGAGCATACGTTTGTTTTTCACGGTAGTAAAAATGCTATTGAAATGGAGTGCAAACTTTATAGATTTGAGTTAAGGGAGTGGTTATCGAAGTGTGGGGCCCAGACTACCATAACTGGGATCGCTTGGGAGCTGGTTAGAAACACAAATTGTGAAGACTCAGCCCCCACTTCCTGAATCAGAAACTCTGAAGTGGGGCATGAAATATGTGTTTCTCTCCAGTGATTCCCATGTATGCTTAAATTTGAGGATCACTGAGTTTGGATAAGGACAATTTGAATTACCTAAAAATGGGGAGGAGAAAAAAACAAGGTTAAGTGGAATTTGGGGATGCATTTAGAATGGCGGATATGTTACGGTCAAGCTGGAGGTCTATTTAGTTGAGGAATGGGAATATAAAATTATATGTTAATTCAAAAAATATTTCTGATTACGGACCATGTGCTGGGCATTGTACTGAGCTCTGGCAATAAAAATCTGGAGAAAACACAGTCTGTGTCCTCTAGGACTTCATAGTCTGCCATGGGAGACAGATATGAAGATATAGAATTGTCATACAGTATATAAAAGAGGTATAATCCAACTGAGCAGGTGCAGAAGGAGCATTGATTAAGAGTTCCCTCCCCTGATAGAAGATCATCATTAAAGTTGGGATTAATTTGTAGTTAATTAGCTATGATAGAGCTTCCCCATCTCAAGTCAGAAGACTGTTATTTAGGCTGGAAACAATAAAAAGAGACGTTTATCAATTGTAACTGTTGTCGCTGACAGACTGATTTTCTCTCAGGAATGCCCTGGAAGGGTTTGATAAAGCAAATGGCATCCTGGACTCTCAAGTGATGAGCCTACACAACTTGGTTCATTCCTTCTTGAATGGGACAAGCGCTTTGCCACATTCTGCTGCCAACGATCCTGTCTTTGTGGTATGTTCAAAGGCTCAGACTAGATGAAAAATTTTCTACGTAAGATGTTGGATTTATTTGCTTTTCAGTAAGATTAAGGTTTGGTGTGTGTTATATTCTCTTTGTGGACAATGGGATGTATTCAAATGTTAAATTCGTTTTATTCTGCGCCTGAGAGGTGGTTAGATAGCATTTAAAGTCCCCTTTTCAGAAACCCACGCTTTGGAGATGATTAGTTTTGGAATGACAACAGACAGGAGTTTATAGTCCAGAGGTGGATTCATAAGTTAGCATAGTGATATTATAAATTATATCACAATTTAGCACAATTTATATAATAAATTAGTATAATGACAATAATTTTTCAATCATAAAATGAGTGATGGTGAAGATGAGTGGTGGAACTACTGTGAGCCTTGCATGAAGTCCAGCCACCCAGCACACCAAGTCCACAGCTCTGTTGGTGTTTCTTCCTGGCCCCCTCACTCACAAAGCATTCTGCCTGAAAATGAGCTGTTCTTGCTGTCCTAATATCACTGTGACCACTTTGGACTGGATCTTCCACGTAAGACACTCGTCAGAAGATGGCGTGGACCTCCCTGGGTATACAAGAACGGGTTCTTTTACTCCTTCTGTTGCTACTTGCTAATCAATGTAGGTTTACCAGAATCCTGTCTTCACTTGCTTTCATGGTTACGAGTTTACTTGAGAGGGTGAGGACTATGGCCAATGTCCACCCCCAAACGCAGGACGCTACCAATGTGTGAGAGAACCTGGTAGTGCTGAACAGAAAAATTGGTTTGGGTCAGTTTGCAAACTTGCAGTTATATTCAGTCATTTCTTTTTTGTTTGCAAATGAGTAGATTCTACCCAAACTAATTTACGATAAAAAAATTAATTTATTGACTTAAATAACTGGGAAACGGAGGGGTGCTGAATCTGGGGGCTCAAATGATGTCAACTCTATCTCTGTCTTCATGAACAACTTCTTTCCATGTGGTAACCGAGCTAGCCATCGGCAGCCACAAATGAGCACGCTACCAGCTTAGCACGTGGGGCAGGGGCCGGAAGCAGCCACGTTACCATAGTAGTGGAGAACGGTCCCAGGACCGGCCGGGCCTGGATTACCTGCCCTCCGTGAACCAATCAGTATGGCAAGTGGAAAGGAGGTACTCTGATTGGCCAGAGCAAGGTCACATGTTCACCCCTACTGTCCACACATGTGTGTGACCCCAACCCACACAGCTTTAGGGAGCTCCCTGTGGGGAAGTAAGTTTGTGTTAGCCAGAAGGGGGACGGAGGGTGGGGAAGGAGTGCTGGGCAGAAAAAATGACAAATGTCTTCAATTAATACAAAAACCACATTTGATGTTCCTTAATTTATTAAGTAGCTTCATATCTCGGAGGGGAAATACAGCCAGTACAGAGAGAGCTGTTGTTGGCTACAGAGGAACCTCACGGTTCTTTAAAATTCAAAATGTGATGAACTAACTCCCTTGATATATGTTTGAGTCCGATTTCGGTCTCACTTTAAAACAAAAGGAAAAACAGAAAGAAACTCGGCAGTGGGATTATAATGTGAGAATCCCAAGCTCTGTTAGTTTTAAAAATCTGTTCACCAAGGGGCTCTCTGGAGACTCACAAAACTTGTGAGAATCCCAAGCTCTGTTAGTTTTAAAAATCTGTTCACCAAGGGGCTCTCTGGAGACCCACTGCAGGTCGGGGTCATGTTATCGCAGCTGTCCTTGGTCAGCGCCCTCCAGCCAGAGACTGCGAGGAGCACCTGTAGTGGAGCACGTGGTGCCATGGTTCCGTAAGACCAAGGATGGTGTATTCCTTGTTGTTGGGAGAGACTGGGAACCCAGCGAGGCGCTCAGGGGCTAAAAAGGAATGAAAAGGATTTGGGCTTGTGCTAGCTGAGATGGGGAGGGTGTAAGGAGGCAGGGCTTTGCTCTGGATTGGATGCTGTCAGGAAGCGGGGCAATTCTATGATTGAGTACCCCAGTAATTCTTAGTAATTGGTAGAGCGGTGGGAGTCGCTTGTGATAGCCGGGAAAGGGCTATGTTCTTGTTAGGTATTGTATGGCTTGGACAATGTTCATATTTTGTCTACATTCAGACACAACCATGGAGTTGTCTTGTTTTTGTCCTGATCCATCACGGTCACAGAGTGACCTTGTTTGATGTTGATGTTCCATGATTGCTTATGCCCCGCGGAACACCAAGGCCTCTTTTTTTTAATTTAATATTTTTTAAAGATTTTTATTTATTTATTTGAGAGAGAGAATGAGAGAGAGAGAGCATGAGAGGGGAGAGGTCAGAGGGAGAAGTAGACTTCCTGCTGAGCGGGGAGCCCGAGGCGGCACTGGATCCCAGGACTCCAGGATCATGACCTGAGCCGAAGACAGTTGCTTAACCAACTGAGCCACCCAGGCGTCCCCACCAAGGCCTCCTTGATAGAGCCAGGCCCTCTCTGGCGTGGGGGGGGGGGCTGCTTTTTCCCCCCTTAAGTACAGCTCACCAGAGTTGGTTTAGAAACTTTAGATGTCTTAAACATTTGTACTCCAGCTGCTAAACCCTTACAGTGTCTCTGCTTTACAGATACTTAACTCACTATCCACTATTTTAACATTATCTTCAGGGTTGTGTGTCTTGAATGGATGGTTTCAAAGCAATTAGAAGAAGAAATTTCACCACTGGTCTTTTTTTATTTTGCCAGTATTTTGAATTCAAATTAGTTTAAATATTATCTAGTATAGATTGCATTGTAGTAAGCAAACACTTTATGGGTTTTTTCTTTTTCCAGAATTTTCCTCACTTTAATGTTAATTTTAGTAGTGTATCTTATTCTGCTCAAGTTGCCGTAACAAAAATAAAATAGACTGTTAAACAACAGAAATTCATATCTCACAGTTCTGGAGGCTGAAAGTCCAAGATCAAGGTGCTGAGTGATGTGGTTCCTGGGGAAAGCTCTCTTCCTGGCTTATAGACCACTGCCTTCTTGGTGGCGTGTCCTTACATAGTGGAGAGAGGCAGAGATGTCTGGGGTTTCTTCTTATAAGAGCACTAGTCCTATCATCTCAGGGCCCCACACATATGACCTTATTTAACCCTAATTACCTCTTTTAGGTCCCATCTCTGAATACAGTCACATTGCGGGTTAGGGTTTCAACACATGAATTTGAGGGGGCCATAAATCAGTCCATACCATCAGTTTCTAGCAGTTTGTTTTTCTGGACTCCTGGGAGGCCACATGGCATAGTCAAAAGAACACTGGATTACAAGTCAAATAACTTTTTTATTTCGTCCTGAATTGTGCAATCTTGGGAGTCTCCTTGAAAGTGTGTGAAGCCTCTGTTTCCCGCTCTGCAAAGTGCAGGTCACAGGGCTTGATCTGGTGTTGGAGGAGAGTGGTGTGCTCATTAATGCAACACTGAATAGATTAGAATAATACAAAGCTGCTTTAGAAACTGCCAAGTACAATACAAAATTTATCATAAGACAACAATGCGTTTTATGGTAGTCGCTGGGAAAGAATTAGAGAACTATATGTTGGCTTTGAATTTCCAAACCTTAATTAAGGTTTCTTATCTTGTTCTCCATGGCAGACAGTTGCGCCCTAAGGCAATTTTACTGAAAGGAATACTGAGGTATTTCAAAGGTGACTTATTATTTTTTATCTCCCCCCGGGTACCAAAAAAGGAGATATGAAGAGGGAGGGTAACTGTATAGCTCACAATGCTCTGAGCTTGCCTGGTGGTGTGAAGGTCTGGGTAGGTTTCTGGATTCCCAGATAGATGAGTGCCTGGCCAGGGTGAGCTGTGGGAAATCCAGACATGGAGCAGTTGATGAGCTATTCCTTTTTTTCTAAAAAGTGTTTCTTCCCTCGTATTTGTGTAACAAAACATGAAGGAGTTGTCAGGAATGTGGACTCTTGATCCCAGCCTCTAGCAAGGTGGGGGCTTCTGTGCAATACCTCCACAGCTGTGTTAGCTCTTCTGTAGGATGCTTGCCTTGTTTATTGGTTCTAACTGGGTATTTCACATCATTTTTCTGGCCATTATCTCAGCCATCAGCTTATGCCATGCAGTACTTGTGTCTCCCTTCTCTGCTCTGTATCTTTACATCTAGTTATCTATACTATATTTCTCTAAATAAATTTTTGTAAAACATACACTTTCAACTATATAATTTATACACCCAGTCCATATTCATGAGAAAAAATGTCACAGTACTTCTTATCCAGTATGCCAAAATATTATGAGCAGAACAGCAGAATCTTCTGGCAAATTCAGGATTATATGTCTCCACACAACCTTTCTCTCCTACGAAAGGAAAGAAGGGTGCTGCTAGTAACTTGCTTTTCAACACCCGAGGTTTCAAGGATTATTCCATCTTATCTCCTTCTTTGGAGGAAGCCCAATTTGTGTGTAGAGCTTGGCAGATAGTGAGTGTTTTAGGCTCTACAGGCCCAATATCTCTGTTGCAACTACTCAACCCTGCCTCTGTAGCATGAAAGCAGTCATAGACAATACATGAATGAGTGAGTGTGGTGTTCTAATAAAACTTTATTTAAAAAACAGGTGGTGAGGGGCGCCTGGGTGGCTCAGTCGGTTAAGTGTCTGACTCTTGATTTTTGGCTCAGGTCATGATCTCAGGGTCGTGAGACTGAGCCCTGCATTGGGCTCTGAGCTGACTGTGGAGCCTGCTTGGGATTCTCTCCCTCTCCCTCTGCCCCCCTACCCCATGCTCTCTCATGCTCTCTCTCTCTACGAGAGAGAAATAAAAAACAGGTGGTGAGCTCTGTTTGGTCCACAGGCCTTAGTTTGCCAACTCCTGCTCTAAGGAATTAATGTCCCTTCTCTGTAGTATGTTTCCTCTATCAGTCATGTTTCTCTTCCTGCTCTAGGGAGCCACATTATGACTTTATGGATGAGGAATTCTGTGACTTACGTGTAGTTCAAAGCACTAGATATTTAATCATCCTTGCCTTCATTACTTTTAATACCTTTAATATTTAAAATTTTGTTCTTCTTTGGTATAAGTTGTCATGTGCGTATAAGCAGATGAAAAGCCACAGTCTTTTTTTTTTTTTTTGCAGCTATGAAGTGTTTTGGCACTAGTTCCAGAACTCACAATTACTTTAGGCTATTTACATAAAGTTTCATGTTGAAACCAATTTAGGCTTAAATAATTCTTGCACATATTGAGATCCAGGTTACAGCATTTTGGTTAAAAGAGTGATAGCTTCTGGAATTTCAAATTCATAAGGCAGTTTATGCAAATATATTGCATGCAACATTTATTAAAATTATTTTCCTGAAATCTCTTCAAGCAAGAGAGGGGCAAAGTTGTATCTGATCACAATAACGAGTAAAGAATATAATGTTAAAATACAAGAAAAACTCTGAAACCAATCTCTGAAGTTCTAATAATTCATAAGGTAATTGAAGGACATGCACACATTTATCTGGAAAATATGATTCGGTCACAGAAATGCTAAGTAGTGCTGTCTTCAGTATTGAATTTAGTTAGGTATAATCTAGGGGGGAAAAAAAAGAAAAGCAAAAGACCCTAACGTTAAATAGTTGAGTTAACTGCCAAGAAAGAAACAATGTTAGAGACTAAATATTTTCCTTCCAACTTCAAAGCAACTATTCTTAGGGCTGTATTTGAATGTTATTCTTTTAGAAAGGTACATTTCGCAAGTTCTAATTCTTTCAATTCTTAAGTGACTAGGGGATTCATAGGTTGCACGGCTAATATTCACTGCATAGCTCACGTGTTTGTTTGTCATCTTATACACTGAACTCATACATGGAATAAGACGTATACATAGTCTTATCATCATTTATTTCTTAACAATGACTAATAGTTGGGTAAGATTAAGTCCATTAATTTAGGGGGGAAAAGCAAGAAAAGAGAAAACGAGTTTCTAAAAACAAGAATCTAATGGACTACATGAAGTTAATACCCTTCTGACTCTACTGTTCTAGGCTGTAGTACAATTAGTAAAATTAATAGGTCATAATAACAAGTATAAAATACTTGTGAATTGGTAGGAGTTTAGTTAAAAATTTAAAAAGACGAATATAGGACATTGCTTCTCTCTCCCCAAGAATGAAGCACTTAAAAATGGATCCATTTTATTTATCTTTCTTACAAAAGAAAAAGCATATCAGTTGGTTAAGCATCCAACTTGATTTCAGATCAGGTTATGATCTCAGAGTTGTGAGATCGAGACTTGCATCAGGCTCCTCGCTCAGCAGGTAATCTGCTGGAGGTTTTCTCTCTCTCTCTAATCCTCCCCCCCAAATAAATAAATCTTAAGAAAAAAAGGAAAAGTATAATTAGGCTAACACCTTCAGTATTTAAATTAACATTGTTTTACATTAATTTTTAATTTTTTAATAGTTTAACAGTTTTTAATGATTTAGAGTTACAGAAATATTGGCAAAAAGGTTTTTTTAAAAGATTGTATTTATTTATTTGAGGGCGAGTGAGTGAGAGAGAGAGAGAGAGAGAGAGAGCATGAGAAGGGGGAAGACCAGGGGGAGAAGCAGACACCGCACTGAGCGGGGAGCCTGATGCGGGGCTCGATCCTGGGACCCTGGAATCATGACTTGAGCTGAAGGCAGATGCTTAACTGACTGAGCCACACAGGCACCTTGGCAAAAAGATTTTTAATTGTCTGTAATTCCATCTCAATTTTCTGCTTATTTCCCCTCCTATTCTATGTTTGTACAATTGTACTTATAAGGCAAACTGTTTAGGTTGTTACATCGTTTCCTAAATACTCTCTTTTCAAAATTTTAAAATAGATAATGCACATAAGGGGTTCAAATATAAAAGACATAAAATGAAGTCTTTGTATCACTACCATCTCCCAGCTAGTAATTACCATTTTTCCCTATTCTTCCAGATTCATTTTATAAATATACAAGCAAATATGTTTTCTGAATGGCAGCACACTATAGACACATCTGTGACTTCATTATTTTTATTTTTTACTTTTTCTAAATCATTCCATATCAGTTCATAAAGGCCATTCCATTCCTTTTTTTATGGCTGTATAGTATTCTATACTGTGGCTTTATCCTGAAAATTTTAGCCAGTTTTCTGTCAATGGGCATGTAGGTGGTTTCTAATCTCTTGCTTGGCAAACAATGCTTCAGTGCATGAACATGTAGAGTAAGTCAAGAGAATAGAATTACCAGGTCAAAGATTAAATAAATGCATTTGAAATGTCAGTAGATACTGCCAAATTGCCCTCCAGAAGGTTGAATAATGTTACGTTTATTTATTTAATGTATGTATTTTTAAACAACTGAGATAAAGTTAATAATTCCTAAGGAATGTGACACCTTGGTGAATTTTGTAAGAGCTGAGGTATTGGAGATGGTGGCTGGCCCTCTGCTTGGGCAGAGCATCCCAGGGTGGCAGGATTTCTATACTCTTGGTCTAGGGGATAGTTTGGTTTTTTAACTTGACAGGGGCTAAATGGCACCTGAAGAAATTCTTTTCAACTCTAAACTTTGTAAGGATAAACCCATGTTCTATTGAGAAGAACTAAACCTATACTAAGAGATGAACTGCATACTCTTTGTCATTGATGAAATTAAGTAGTATAATGACAAACCACATTTGTATACAAATCTAAAGTGGTTATAGCATTGATTTGGGTTCCTTTCTCCTAGGGCTTTGGTAATTCCTTAGACATGAATGGCCTGGGAGTATCTCAGTTCTTATCTAGAATCTCTTCTGACATCCCCTGGTTTTCTCTCTCCCACCTGCTTATGACATATGCTGAACCAGTGACTTCTTTTAAAGTTGTCGTACTAATAGCAGAACCTCTTATAGTCCTCTTTTTGCATGTGTTCAAAGTTTAATCCTTAAAGTATAAGCTTTCTTCCTCAAGGGCTCAAATGATATTTCTTTTTTAAATTGAGATATAACCGGCATATAAAATTAAGTTAGTTTCAGGTGTACAACGTAATGATTCAATATTTGTATATATCGCAAAAACAGTCATCACAATTAGTCTAGGTACCATCTGCCGCCATACATAACTGATATTTCTTTTTATATACATGCTAATATATCTTACATACAATGTATATTGCATATATTTTGTGTATACTTATTTATATTTTGTATACAATGTTATTATACAAACATATGTAAAAAGGGTACCTTTTCTTTTCTTTTTTTTTAAAGATTTTATTTCTTTATTTGAGAGAGAGAGAGAGCATGAGTGGGGAGGGTAGAGGGAGAGAGAGAAGCAGGCTCCCTGCTGAGCAGGGAGCCCAACGTGGGTCTCAATCCCAGGCCCCTGGGATCATGACCTGAGCTGAAGGCAGAAGCCTAACTGACTGAGCCACCCAGGCATCCCTATCTTAAGTTTTAAATGGAACCTCCCATGTGAAACTGGGTGTCTGTTGTGTGATTTCTGAGTGATCATATATGAGTTCTCAGAGGAGCAGAACATTATCACAATAAGACTCACTCTGACCATGAATGATGTCTTCTAGACAGGAACACATGAACTCAAGTGGTGAACACCACAGTGTGCTGGTCTTTGGTGATGTACTGGTGTCTGTGGCCATTATGGCAGGAATCTGATTGTGCAGACATCTAAGTTAAGGTTAAGTTTGATAGTAACTTTATCCCCCAGTGATCCTGAAAAAGATATGCACACTTTCCCTATATTTTATTCAAGTTTCTTTATGCCTTCCAGCACAATAGCCATTGATTGATTGATTTTTTTTTTTTTCTGCAAGGGTTGCATTTAAACATGTTTACCTTGAAAGCCCATAGAATCACACTTTCTTCAACACTGCCTCCAAGGTGAAAGTTTTTTTCTTCCTGTACCTATCCTTATGTGTTGGAACAAGATAGAATGGGTTTGTGAACCAAATTTGTAACCTCATTTCTGAAGCACTCAATTTTTAATACCCAAATATAACTATGTATCTCTATAGCAGATATAAAGCAACCATAGTATACTGTTACTTTACTTTTGCTTTTATTTATTACCCTCCAATTACATTTAGCCTTTACAGAGACATTAACTGAGCTCATTTTTGACTAATGTGAAACCAAGATACTATTAGTTTCTCAAGAGCAATTCAGGGTATCTTGTTTTGGAGCAATGTTCACAACTCTAACAAAAATATCTATTCTACAGGCTGCACCACTTCTCTTTATGGCTGTGGATACGTTATTGCTTGCAGTATTTTGTTTATTGCGTTCTTTGCATCTTCTTGGCACACACTAACCTCTTTTACTACATTCTATAAATTGGGTGCTCTGTATATAGTTCCTACTAGAGCATTTATTGTACAATGTTTTATAGCCCTTCTGGGACCTATAATCTCTCCTTATTATTTTTCCCTGTTCTTTTATCTCTCCAAATTATGAATTGCTGCTGAGTCTTGTCCCCTCCTTAATTATTTATGCTTTGTACTGGGTGAATTCTGGTGTTTTCCAGAAGTTATTTGCTTCTTGCAGCACTGAATCTGGATCTTCCTGTGTCCTAAGGGTCCCTTGTCTCTTTTTCTAATCAGAATTTGATCTCTGACTTGAACTCAGACAGTATCTAAAAGCTCAGGAGATACTGTGTGACCTTTGGAAAATACACTCTGGTACACCCCTAGGTACTTTTTCTGTGTATCACTTAGGATTTGGTTCAGCTGCTTGGAACAGAAAACCCGTTATAGAAGCCCAAACAAAAAAAGAGGTGTATTTTTCTCTTAATGTAAAAGATCCCCAGTGGCGGGTAGTCCGGGGCTGGTATTGTATCTCCAGAGTCATCACAGACCCTTCTGTGTTTTTGCTCTACCACCCTTGGTGAGTGGCTTCTTTTCCTAACTTTGTTAATTAGCAATTAAGATCGCTGCTGCAACTCCAACCATCACATCCATGTTCCAGGAAACAGCAAGGATAAATGGAAAGGGGAAAAGGGTCACTTTTACGCTGAGACCTCCACCTTTAAAGAGCTTTCTTGGAAGTCCCATTCAGTGACTCCTAGTTCAATCTCAGTGATAGTTTGATACATTGCTTCACTCAAAAAAAAAAAAAAAAAGGAAGTTACAGAGGAAAAAGAGAGTGGATATTTGGTAAGCAACAAATAGTGCATATTATCCTTAGGCATTCAGCCTCTACTGCTTGGGCTCCATGTTCGTGGCAAAAGTTCTATTTGAAACTGGCAGGCTCCCCAGGCTACGGCTGGAGGATGAAGCACAACTTCCCTGTATGGGAACCTTCTAACCTTATCTGGAGTTCCCAGGATTCAGGACGTGAGGTACGTTTTTGGCGACCTACACCCATAACTAACACTTAGCTCTTTTTCCAGGGCTGATGACTTTCTTTAAGCTCTCCTTGTAGGAAACATTGATCACTTGCATTTTCACATGTCTTCCAAAGTTGTTGCTTATGCAATAAACATTATACCTTTATTTCTTTGGAGCTTCAATTTTGTTACTCAAATCTAAGATTTTAGAAGTAGGAAAAAAAATCTTTTATCTCTGTAAAAGCCCAGGTCTTAAAATTTGATGTTTTTGTTTTTAAGATGATTGTCTCTGCCATGAACTGTAAAAATGCCTTCGGGAAAAAGCTCCTTGAGTAAATCACTTGATTCTTTTGACTATCTTATATGTAGCCATGCGAGACAATATAGGTAGAAAGTTCTTGCTGTTGCCTGATGAGGGCAACATTCTTCGGGGCAGGCACCATTGCATTGGTCTTAGATAGACTGATGCCAGAAAACAGAAGAAATGGGATTGCAAGTTGAGGAAACAGCACCAGATAGAAAGGGGCCTCTTTAGTTGAATTGTACAAAAGACAAAACTACTTTGCATGGCACAGTCTTCAGACAACAAATTCTTATTTAAACATCAGCTCTGTCCAGGTTGCATGCTAAGCTGATGCTTCAAAGGTAAAAAGACCCGATCTCTGACCTTTAGGAGTTAGGGGTGTTGTTAAAGAAAATAGTAACAAGTTATAGTATAATTTGGCCAGTGCTCTAATTGGAGTACAAGGAATAAGGGTGAATGAATTCATGAATTCATTTGATAAGCATTTATTGGAATAAGTACTCCCCAATCCCCATATGACAGGCTCCGGGATGACAGCACTTGGGACCCAGGGGAAGAGAAGGGAACAGTGTCCCTAGGTCCTTGAACTTACAGCCTAGAAATAAAAGAGGAACCCAGCATTAAAGTTGGGCTGAACTCTCACATTTATGTTGTGTTGCAAAATTGGGGCTATAAATGTGGAAATTTTGCTGTTAATATTTTAAAACATATAATAATTGCTGTAATTGAGAAGGATTGTAATAACTTCCTTGAGAAAATAAAAATGAGCACCGTGCACATCACAACATTTTTTAGACTTTCTTTTGCTGGCCTAACACTGAAAATTCAAATGAGAGTGTTATGAAATGAGTACATAGAAGGGTTGTCCTGCTGGGAAAAATCTGAAAACCCATTTTGGAGATTTTTTTCCTTCCTTCTTTCCTACCTCCCCACCTCCTTCCCTCTCTCCTTCCTCCCTCTCCTTTCCTTTCCTTTCCTCTCCTCTCCTTTCCTTTCCTTTCCTTTCCTTTCCTTTCCTTTCCTTTCCTTTCCTTTCCTTTCCTTTCCTTTCCTTTCCTTTCCTTTCCTTTCCTTCCCTTCCCTTCCCTTCCCTTCCCTTCCCTTCCCTTCCCTTCCCTTCCCTTCTCTTCCCTTCCTTCCTTTCTCTCCATTTGTGTTTCGATATCGTTAAACACAGCCTCTTCTTCCTCTTCTGTTAAAACCAAAACCAGGGCGCCTGGGTGGCTCAGTTGGTTGAGCCACTGCCTTCGGCTCAGGTCATGATCCTGGAGTCCCGGGATCAAGTCCCCGCATCGGGCTCCCTGCTCAGCAGGGAGTCTGCTTCTCCCTCTGACCCTCCCTCCTCTCATGTGCTCTCTCTCTCTCATTCTCTCTCTCAAATAAATAAATAAAAAATCTTTAAAAAAAACCCACCCAAACCAAAGATATCTATCTTATACTTGCCCTTCTCTCCAACTTAATAATTAACACCCACTTAGGAAAGGCATCTGCTGTTCCCAAACCAGTGTTAAATCTGCAAATGAACTTTCATTTGTTCACTTGACAAGGGGTTGATGATCCTGTTTGGAGAGATGCCCGGCAGCCTTGAAAACGTAACTAAAAATGTCAGTGGGGATGTCACTAAGATACGGTTGGGTATAGAGAAGATCCTCATGTCCAGAAGAACCCCATTCCACTTTAGAGAAAGCTCCAATGAGATTGGCCTGATTGGGACAGACAGATCAATGTCAAATGCCATGTTCAATTGTCTTGCAGGTACTTCATTCCTTTACCGACGCCATTTTTGATGAGTGGATGAAAAGATCCAATCCTTCTGTGGATGCTTGGCCTCAGGAACTGGCACCCATTGGTCACAATCGGATGTATAACATGGTTCCTTTCTTCCCTCCGGTGACGAATGAGGAATTCTTTTTAACTGCAGACCAACTTGGCTATAGCTATGCCATTGATCTGCCAGGTAACAAATACAACTTGTATGGGGATAATCCATTCATCTTCTGAAGGACCTTTCTTTCTTTTCAAAAATGCAAACCAAGACCTTATATTCAAGTACTCAGTACTCAGTACTAATTAATTTTATTAGCAATTTTCTAGAATATATATATTAAACAAAATGAGCCTTTAAACTACCAATTAAATATCAGAAAAGGGACTAGTTTGATGACTGAATTAATAAATAATAGCATATAATAAATATATAATAAATAAATAATCTGAATTAATAAGAAACTGGTTTGAAATGTCTAGCCAATAAAATCAAAATGCACTAGCCACATGTGGATGGAGGTCATCAGGACTTGGAGAATCATCATTTGAAGGAAGGGCTTGGTTCAGGGTGAAGCGAGTGTCGCACTTGCCCTGAGCACAAAGTTCAAGGCGAGACCAAAAAATTCAGTAATTGAGATAAACAATAATGTAATGTAATATTTTCTTAAAATCAAAATTAAAGCAAAAAAGATGAATACACTATCAAGATTTTAAATAAAGACAGGCGGTTGTTATTGTTGCTTATTCAACCCTGCATTATTTTGTAATGAGACCAGTTATTTCCAATTAGCCCATACCAGCCCTGTTGGGTGGGTTTATGAGGTTAATGTTGGCCTGCCAACAGACTGGGCTGCATGGGGCTTCATGTATATGTGTTCTTAATTAAAGTTCTTCAAGTCATGTTTTTACACTGTAGATATTTTATTAGCTTTTTTCCACTTGGTTAAAAATATGGCAGGATATTTTGATGAGTATATATATGGGCACATATTTTTCTATTTGCCCAAGCCCCAATTATAGCTCCATGGGCCGTTTAAACAATCTTAGGACAGGTTGAGAAAGAAAAGACAAAATAATAAAAAATATCTTATTTTGTCCAGAACCCAAAAAAAACACACAGCCCATCTGCTGGTGAGTTTTCTCCACTTGTGTCTATTCCATCTTCCCTAAATCTCTGCCTATGGTGTAATCATAATGACCTGTGAGCTGACATCTCCCTCTCTCTCTCTCTCTCTCTCTCTCTCTCTGACTTCAGTCTTTTAAGCCCTGGAATCTGTCCCTTGCTTTTCCTTCTAGTCCTGCAACTTTGCTTGTTTTCCTTATTGATTTAAAGTTTCCTTTCTCAGGACAACTGAGATATCTTTTTGAAACTTCATTCTCTTTTCTCTGGAATTGAACATAGTAACAATCACAAAGTTTGGGATGTGCATTTGCCCCTACTTCCATTCCTCCGACATCAGCTAATTAACAGGTGTAGACTGAGAGTCTGAATTTGCCCAGAATGTGTTAACTCATTAGGAGACATAAATTCATGTTTCACGTATTGGTCTGACAAAGAAATTTACAATCTTGCCTAGAGAGACATAACTATAGCTGAAGTTTGGAGAAGGAAGTGGGGCATTTGGGAAAGGCTTCTTTTTTTTATTTTTTAAATTTTATTTTATTATGTTATGTTAGTCACCATACACTACATCATTAGTTTTTGATGTAGTGTTCCATGATTCATTGTTTGCGTATAACACCCAGTGCTCCATGCAGTATGTGCCCTCCTTAATACCCATTACCGGGGCTAACCCATCCCCCCACCCGCCTCCCCACTAAAACCCAATTTGTTTCTTAGAGTCCATAGTTTCTCATGGTTCATCTCCCCCTCCGATTTGCCCCCTTTCATTTTCCCCTTCCTATTATCTTCTTTTGTTTTTTAACATATAATGTGTTATTTTTTTTTCAGAAGTACAGATCTGTGATTCATCAGTCTTACACAATTCACAGTGCTCACCATAGTACATACCCTCCTCAATGTCCATCACCCAGCCACCCCATCCCTCCCACCCCCCCCCCACTCCAGCAACCCTCAGTTTGTTTCCTGAGATTAAAAGTCTCTTAATGGTTTGTTTCCCTCTCTGGTTTCATCTTGTTTCATTTTTCCCTCCCTTCCCCTATGATCCTCTGTCTTGTTTCTCAAATTCTTATCAGTGAGATCATATGATACTTGTCTTTCTCTGACTTTCTCTGACTTATTTCACCTAGCATAATACCCTCTAGTTCCATCCATGTTGTTGCAAATGGCAAGATTTCATTTTTTTTTATGGCTGCAAAATATTCCATTGTATGTATATACCACACCTTCTTTATCCATTCATCTGTCAATGGACATCTTGGCTCTTTCCATAGTTTGGCTATTGTGGACATTGCTGCTATAAACATTGGGGTGCACGTACCCCTTTGGACCTCTACATTTGTATCTTTGGGGTAAATACCCAGTAGTGCAATTGCTGGGTTGTAGGGTAGCTCTATTTTCAACTTTTTGAGGAATTTTCATACTGTTTTCCAGAGTGGCTGCACCAGCTTGCATTCCCACCAACAGTGTAGGAGGGCTCCCCTTTCTCCGCATCCCTGCCAACATCTGTCATTCCCTGACTTGTTAATTTTAGCCATTCTGACGGGTGTGAGGTGGTATCTCATTGAGGTTTTGATTTGTATCTCCCTGATGCCGAGTGATGTTGAACACTTCTTCATGCATCTGTTGGCCATTTGTATGTCTTCTTTGCAGAAATGTGTGTTCATGTCTTCTGCCCATTTCTTGATTGGATTATTTGTTCTTTGGGTGTTGAGTTTGATAAGTTCTTTATAGACTTTGGATACTAGCCCTTTATCTGATATGTCATTTGGAAATATCTTCTCCCATTCTGTCTGTTGTCTTTTGATTTTGTTGACTGTTTCCTTTGCTGTGCAAAAGCTTTTTATCTTGATGAAGTCCCAATAGTTCATTTTTGCCCTTGCTTCCCTTGCCTTCCACGATGTTTCTAGGAAGAAGTTGCTGCGGCTGAGATCAAAGAGGTTGCTGCCTGTGTTTTCCTCCAGGATTTTGATGGACTCCTGTCTCACATTTAGGTCTTTCATCCATTTTGAGTCTATTTTTGTGTGTGGTGTAAGAAAATGGTCCAGTTTCATTCTTCTGCATGTGGCTGTCCAATTTTGGGAAAGACTTCTTGAAGGGGAGGGGTCTTCAGTCAGATTCAAAGAGATGATGGATCTTCTGTAGGGGAGGCAGAGAGAAGAGAGCATGTTAAATTGAAGAAGGGCAGGGAACAGTGCTGTGAAAGGTGTAGTCTGTGTAGAGGACTGCGTGAAGAAGCCTGGCTGGAGAAGCCTTGGGAAGAAGAATCCCTGAATTAAATCTGGATCTGTGAAAAGAGCCTGGTTACAGAGGGCCTTAAAAACTAGGCAGAAACCACAATGAGATGCCACTTTCCACCCATTAGGATGGTTATTACTGACCAAGCAGTGGGTAATAAGTGCTGATGAGGCTGTGGGGTGATTGGAGGCCTCGTGCACTGCTGGTAGGAATGCAGGGTGGTACGCGGCCTCTGTGGAAAACAATATGGA
Organism: Eumetopias jubatus; assembly: GCF_037043125.1. Classification (NCBI taxonomy): domain Eukaryota; kingdom Metazoa; phylum Chordata; class Mammalia; order Carnivora; family Otariidae; genus Eumetopias; species Eumetopias jubatus. The sequence continues at coordinate 178,788,028 of NW_028274809.1, read as the reverse complement.
AGCTCCTCAAAAAATTGAACATCAGATTACCTTATGATCCAGCAGAGAATTGAAAGCAAGTACCCAAACAGATTATCTGTAAACCTCTGTTCATAGCAGCATTATTCACAATAGACAAAAGAAAAGTCAATGTCCACTGATAGCTGAATGGATAAACCAAGTGTGGTGTATGCACAGATGGAATATTATGTGGCCTTAAAAAGGAAGGAAATCCTGTCATATGCTATGACATGCATGAGTCTTGAAGATATTATGCTAAATGAAAAAGCCAGTCACAAAACAACAAAAACTGTATGATTCCCCTTATGTGAGGTCTCTAGAGTAGTCAAATTTATAGAGACAGAAAGTAGAAAGGGGGTTGCAGAGGCTGCAGGGCTGGGGTACTGGGGAGATATTATTTCAGTTTTGCAGGATGAAAAAAGTCCCATAGTGGTGACGGTGGCAGAACACTGTGAATGCACTAATGCTTGGACTGGAGCACTTAAAAATGACTACGATGGTTAAATATATGTCATGTGTATCTTACCACAATTAAAAGAACAATCATTTTTGGTTCCTGAACAAAGAAATGTCAGAATAAACATCTGTTTTTTAAGAAGATGGTTCTGGCAACAGATGTTGGATTGTAGCGGGAGGAGAAAAATTATAGTCATCTTGGAGGAATCCCTGCAGGATGAGTAAGGGCCCTCTGTGGAATGGAGGAAAAAACTAGAAGGGGGATTTTACATTTAGGCAAGTATAGGGTATAGAATAAGACCCCAGGTGAGAGAAACTGAATTTAAGTATAGCTGGCCTAGGGCGCCTGGGTGACTCAGCCGGTTAAGCGTCTGCCTTCGGCTCAGGTCATGATCTCAGGGTCCTGGGATGGAGCCTTGTGTCCGGCTCCCTGTTCAGCGGGGAGCCTGCTTCTCCATCTCCCTCTCCCCGACCCCCTGCCCCTGCTTGTGCTCTCTCTCTCTTTTAAATAAATAAATAAAATATTTAAAACAATTTAAAAAAAACAGCTGATAAGAGAGTTTTTAAAAGACACAACAGATAGGCATAGGTACATTAAAATGAAATCCATTAATTTTGTGGAGAGTGCTTATAAAATATTATTTGAGTCGAGTATTAGATTTATCAGGTGGAAGATTCAGGTTTTATTCACAACTCTTTAAATGGGTACAAATTTCATCTGCTCCTGCTATTGAATGTCTTCTGTTATAACAGCCCATCTGATCTGTCTTATACATTTATCACCCTATAAAAAGGTAGAGACAATAGCAGAATTTCTCCACCTGAGGGTTGTATATTTCCAGTTCCCCAGATACTACTTTAGCATACACTTTAACAAATGAGTTTCTAACTCACAAAAGTAGTTATATACTTCCTTGGAGGGTTTATTCTGTATGTTTATTGTAAGAAATTTAAAACATGCAATTAGCTGTATTTAAATAATGGAATGCCATTTCCTCAAGAAAAACAATTGTGGATATGACAAATTGTTGGTGGGGAAGAAGATAAATTTTATTCTAGCTGGTATAGTTTTGCTTTATCAACAAAAATCATGTGAAAAGCAAATTGGTTCATTCTTTTTGTCTCTAAGAGTATTCAGCTGATGAAAATCCCAGTTGAAGACCCTTCTCTTCTGCTTTAATTCCAGCTGAAGAAACTCCAGGTTGGACCACAACCCTCTTGGTGGTCGCAGGGATGCTGGGGGCTTTGGCTGGTGTTTTTGTGGTGCTGTTTTTCCTTCAGTACAGAAGACTCCGAAAAGGCTACACACCCCTAGTGGAGACACATTTAAGCAACAAGAAGTACACAGAAGAAGCCTAGAGAGCTCACACCTTCCCCTAGAGAGGCGCCAGCCAAGTTGTAGGACTGACCCTGCCGATGAACAAACTAGTACTCCGTGTTCTTCCTTTAGCTGAAGACGTTTGACGCGGTCCCTCCTATTAAGGTGATCATCCCCAGTACAGAAGATGCTTAGCTGTAGTCTCTGGTTTACTTGTTTAACAAACACAAACTGGAATGTTTGAGGCTATCTCTACCATCAAACAAAGGTAGAGCTGACAATTTGTGGTATCTGATAATAATTCCCCATATTGATTAAGCCTCCTCATGTTCTGAAAAGACATGAGAGTGCAAGTGCACGTGCGCACGCACACACACACACACAACTGATAGAGCAGATTCATTTTAATTTGCAGGTCATTGTAATTTGAGACCTGAGCAAGATCATGGTTCATTTTTTCTTAGCCCAAGTGTCTTCAGTGGGAATGGGGCAGGGGGTGGGGGTGGCAGATGCTTCCTGAGTCTCCATGAGGTTAGCTATAAACAGCTATGCTTTTAGACGCCTTCCTGATCATCTTTCTGTGGCCTATTTTTCTCCTTTCTGTCTCTCTTCTTCTCCAGCCTTTAAAACAGTCTTGAGGAGGAAAATAGGCCTTATTTTCCAAATAGGACGGAGAGTAAAGGAAGGAATGGATGATCAGTTTGGTTCTCTTTTGTCCAGATTTTATCAAAATCTGTAGTTCTTAACAGGAGACATATCATGAGATTCAGTAGCTGGGTAAACATTGATTCTATAGTGAAAAATAAATGAGAGATTAAATTATAGAGTTTTCTAGTTAATTAATATACTGTGTTAAATCTCCTAACCCGCATAGAACCACTTCTTCCAGGAAGGGATGGCTGAAAAAGGCTGTGAGGCTAGAATCCTGACAACTTGGGTAGACTTCCATTGCTCTGAGGTCTCATTTGGCTGATCCTGAACCAGTTTCTTTACCAGGTAGCCTCAGATGAAAAATTTTCCACATATAATGCAGTTGGTTTATTATTATTATTATTATTATTTTTTAAAGATTTTATTTATTTGACAGAGAGAGACACAGCGAGAGAGCGAACACAAGCAGGGGGAGTGGGAGAGGGAGAAGCAGGCTTCTCGCCGAGCAGGGAGCCCCATGTGGGACTCGATTCCAGGACCCTGGGATCATGACCTGAGCCAAAGGCAGATGCTTAACAACTGAGCCACCCAGGCGCCCTGCAGTTGGTTTATTTTTAAGAGTTGACTTCCGATTTTATTAATGCCGCACTGTGCTGACAGTTACTTATGAATGCTAATCAATTAAGTCTTATCATTTAAAAGCAAACCATCCATACAAAATATAACATTTCAGAATTAAATGGTTATGTTCCACTAAGTAATCATCATATCGTGAGAGATAAGAATGAAGCCATCTTTATTTACTAAGATGCTCAGGCTTACCGAGATGATCCCTACTTCTGAGAAGTTAGCGGTTACTGAGATTGCAAAGTAAATTTCATCTGCTCATATCTGGTACCTATGCTTCAGGGGTGAGGCCAAAGTTCTAGAAGGTAGCCTGTCTGTCCACTCATTTCAGCTGCTCTCTACTGGAATGGATGTGTGTGAAGGATGGGTGGGAAGGGGAAGTGGACCCTGGAGCTAGCTGCCTTCTACATAGAGGGGAGGGAGCTAGATGGTGCAAGATTCATCAAGACACAGTGTTATCCCCCCAAAATAAGACTGTGAAAGCCGGAGAAATGGACATAGCCCCATCAGAACCAAATTTGAGTCTGAGCGAGCCTCATAAAGCCATAGGCATATCTGAGAGTGGGCTCAGCAGATGAGAATCAAATAAGCCCAGAGTCCTTCATGGGCTGAAGCCCTGCTTGGGTCTCTTTACCCACCCCTCCACACATAGATCGCAGTTCCTGCCTTTAACAGTATCTATGGAGAAAATTTGGCAAAGTTTCACGAACATACTCCACTCTGGAAGGTTTATGCTCCAAACTCAGGGTTGTTGGGGAATAATACAGTTTTACATCCTGTTTTTAAACCAAAAGAGAAATATTGAAATGAAGATATAATTGTGCGTGGTAGGTGTGTCTCCGAAAAGTTACATTTAAATTAATTACATGTTAAAAGTAGCAGGGAAGGGGCACCTGGGTGGCTTAGTCCACTGAGGGCCTGACTCCTGGTTTCGGCTCAGGTCGTGGTCTCAGGGTCAGGAGAGGGAGCCCTGCTTCCCGCTCTGCCCTCCACCGGGAGTCTGCTTGAGATTTTCCCTCTCCCTCTGCCCCTCCCTCTCATGCTCTCTCTCGCTCTCTTTCTCTTTCAAATAAATAAAATGAATCTTAAAAAAATAAAATAAAAATAAGAGTAGCAGGGAAAATGACTTTTTATAGATGAACTATATGAATAATTCCATAAAGCAAATAACCACCTCTCTCTTGCCTCTCTGGTACATCAGAATTTTCATTTATTGCATTCCCGCATAATTTATTTAAAGCAAGGTTTATCTGAGGTAGAAATAGAGGGTAATCATTTATACTTAGCCACTTTTATCTATAGAAGATGCAACTTCTTATAAATATGTTTTGTAATGTCTTCCTAAGAGAAATGATTTCTTAATTTTGTAGCTCATAGAAGAGGAATAAAATTTTCTAACATTTCCTGACATTACAGTCAATTTGTGATGAATGCGTTTTAAGAAATTTAAAGGTAGAACAAACCTGTTAGAAAGAACAAGTTAGTATTTACTTACACGGAATCTTATGCAAATAAACTCAGAAAATACCACGAAGCGTCGTAGGGTTATGTTTCTCAAGGATAGGGGGGAAAACATCAACCTTGAAGAAATTGAATAGATCACTTTACATGCTTATATCCTCAGAATTAGAAAAATTGTATGTATATGAATTACTGTTTCAAAAGAGATGCTGTTATAAAGCTAACGTCCAGAAGTGAATGAAATCTAATAGCCTCTTTCCTTTGTGAATTAAATTCCCTTCTAATTCTAAAATTCTTTGATATTAATTTGTGTCTTGCTTAGGATTTAACACTGTTAATTATAATCATCCTAATGAATAATTTTAATCTCATGTTAACCAGAAGTAAAAAATTTATTAAAGAGGAAAATAAAAATAAATGTTTTGCAAATTGTTCATCTTTTGGAGGCTATTGTGTTTAATTTGTGAACATCAATTCCCATCTTTTTGGCACTCGGTATACATATATTGGAATATACGTGTATATATATATATATACAATACATAATTACAACTTCATGCCTCTTCCCAAGTGTTGAGTTACTTTTGATGTGCCCACAGTCTAAAGGGATCTCTGGGTGGAGGTCGGGTAGGGTGGCTACTTAAGTCACTGACCAGGGAGGCAAGGGCCTGTAGCAACTAACTTGCTGATCCTCCTGGGAAGCGTTCCGGTTCAATCATTTTGTTGGAGACCCCAGAAGAAAGAAGTTAGAGTCAATGAAGTAATGGTTATGTGGAGTTCGCTTCCATATTTAGAATGGAAGCTTCTAGAGGTCGGATTGGGCACCTCTCTCTACGCTCCAATGCCATTTTATCAAAGCACTTTAAGTACCCAGAAAATGTTGGTGGTTAATTGATACAGGGACAGAAAAGAGCCAGTTCACTTGCCACTGGGGAAATAATTACTCTCCCCAATGCAATGGCAAAACCCAAGGTTGCACTCTTCCTGTTTCCACAGAGCCTTGCTCATCCTGAGTATTTTATAAACATTCTTTAAGGAATAAGCTGATCTCAAGGTAGAACTTTTCATTCAGGGCCTCTGGTATCTGTTTTAACATGTGCTGGATAAAACATAAGATAGTGGGGTCTTCAATCCCTGCCATGAAATTAGTGACAACCTCTCTTTCAGATTCTGAGTTGTCCATTACACTATGTGGACATCTACTCCGTGCAACCTAATGCAAGTGTACGCATCCAGCTATTTTCTTCTTCCCACCATCGGTAGACCTTAATTCTACCATTTGTAGGGACTACGATAGAAAGTGAAGACCTCTTGATATCATTTTAGGGTCCTCCACTATCTGGTGTCTTAAAAGCCTTGTTTCAGTGGAAGGAGTTAGCGGCCAAATTATGAAGGCAGGCAAACCAATGCCTTTCTTATGCAGATGGACCCACGAATTTCTTCAGAAACTATCCACTGATGACATGCTACTTTGGCTTTAGCTACAAGGTAGGTAGGTACGCTTTGGCAGGTAGTTTAATGAAATCTTGAAAACAACATGCAAGAAAATTGTGAGCAATATGATAAGTTGAAGTTGTCTAAAAGAAAATAAAACAAAACTCAAGGTTCCTATTCAAAGCGTGTATGCTTTATACATTCTCATCAAGACTGTGTCTCTTTGGCAAAAATCCTTAACCTACTTGTGTTATTTGCCCCATTGACTCAAGTCAGACTTCAGGGGTGTAATATGACTGAATTTGGTCCATCCTTCTTCAAGCCATTCTTTGCTAAAACTATCACCGTTTCCCCCAAGTGTAATTGTGCTCTGTGTCGTTAATAATGCCTCATAGAAAAGCTTAAGCTTGTCCTTCATTAAAATCGTAGAGATTTCACTGCCAGAGCACACACTCTGATGACTCATTCACTTTGTATGTTATTAAGTGTTTCTGAATTTGTAATTAGCACAAAGACCATCCTGATGAACAGCAGTGGAATTAGGCTTACAATAAAGCAAAACCTGCCCTCTTGTGTTTTATTAGAAAATTGCACCATGTGGTAAAGTTCTTAGAGCTGTTTTCCAATACGGTGGTTAATTGCCTGGGTTGGGAAAACAAACAAACAAACAAACAAACAAAAAACAAATACTGAAAGATTTGCCATGAATTCAGAAATCAGAACAGATAAAGCACAATATTTAGAAGGAAATGATTTCCTGTGCAGGCAAGGTAGTCATAATTAAGGCTCTTAGAATTTCCTTTTTAATATATTTTGAAATGTTGAATGTTCAACAGCAAACCGTAAAAGTTTGGGGGAACATTTCAGCTACCAGGCAAAACTCTTTTATGCTTGTCAAATATACACAGGGGATAATTTATCATACAATATTATTTATATGATCATACCATAGCTGGAGTTTGGAGAAATTTCTTTTTCAATTAAAAACTGTTATCGAGAAGCTGGCAAATTTTGAAAAAGTTTTTAGAAGTTTTCTGAAAAAAATACTGAATCAGTGAACTGAAACCAGATCTAAGTGTCTAAGTTCAGCTGAGGGTGTGAACGGTGTCAGGAAATGTCCTTCACTGTGGAAAATTCACTTTTCAAGACTAGACTATTGGGCAGGATGGTACCAAAAGCAAATATTTATTTGGGTGCCCACAGTGGCTTATCTGATATTAAGTGATTGAAAAGGGACTCAAAGGGTAAAGAAAGCATGCTATCTAGTTTTTATAGTTTCCCCTTCTAGTATGTGTACCCAGGTAAAGATTAAAGGGGGAATTAAAGGGCAGGGCTTTTCCTTTTTCTTTTCCTTTTCCTTCCTTCCTTCCTTCCTTCCTTCCTTCCTTCCTCCCTCCCTCCCTCCCTCCCTCTCTCTCTCTCTCTCTTTTTCTTCCTTTCTTTCTTTCTTTCTTTCTTTCTTTCTTTCTTTCTTTCTTTCTTTCTTTCTTTCTTTCTTTCTTTCTTTCTTTCTTTCTTTCTTTCTTCTCTCTTTTCAGAGGGAGAAGGAGAGAGAGAATCTCAAGCAGGCTCCACGCTCAGTGAAGCTCCATCTCATGACCCTGAGATCATAACCTGAGCCGAAATCAAGAGTCCGATGCTTAATAGACTGAGCCACTCAGGCGCCCCCCCCCCAATCCCTTTTGTTTTGTTTTGTTTGGCTTATTTTGAGACGTGTTTACATGAGAAAAATGGAGCTACCTGTTATTCTCTTTCTTTGGTGGTTCTCTCCAATGGGGATCCCAGACATGATGACGGTAGCTGTTTTTATGGAAAGTAGGAAAGGGCAAAAAAAAAAAAAATCGGGGAGTCAGATTTGAAACACTTAGAATGCTGCCAGAAGATGAAACCCTCTCTTGAAGGGAATCATTAATATATTCCCCACTGATAGGTATGTTATTATATGGCTCATTTTGCTGAAAAGCCAATTCCCAAAGCAGCAAATTTATCATTAATGTTTCTACTGAAGGTCTCATTTCCAATATTTTTATTTGCTTCTTTAAATAGCAAACTTTGACTTGACTGTTGCCAGGGATCAGTTCTTTTCTTCTTAAAAGAGTATTTGTATTTCAAAAGTCTTGCGCTTGACACCAAGGAGGCACACTCAGCGAAAACGCATATGTGTCGGTGCTTGAAGTCACAGACCTACTTGTGCAAGCAAGTGATCAGCCTTGAACACAGACATGTAATCTCAGTCATAATCCTGCGGAACTCTATTGCTCCCCTGTCTCTTCTTCCATTGTGACAAGCATACAACTTCCAACCTTTTCAGCTCTGCAACTCTCATTTGAGCTGCACCTTTTCTTTTCGTATCGGGCATTTTTACAATTCCGAGGCTTGTAACATATTATAGACTCAAGGTCGTTTTCTTTCTCTCTCTGCATTTCTTGCCTCTCAATGTCCTCTTATCAAGATGCCGGCTTCTTTGTGTTTTTAACGCTTTTACTTGAGACACTTCCAACTCTTTGATCTTGTGCTGAGTCAATAGTTTGCTGTCAGCCGCCGGGAGCGGAGATCTGGTGCGTTCCGGGTGCCCTGTCTGCCGGTGCTTGACAGCATCATTGGGCGTCTCCAACAATCAAAGGCTCTTCCAGCCCAGTAACATGCAAATTTGTTCCTTTTCTGCTTCGGTATGTCACAGTCCACATTTTCCAGCTTAGCGGCGGCGCAAGAGCGCGCATGATAAAATCATTCTGAAATTGACACAGGGCGTGATGGATGTAAATTCATTGTTTTTCGAACAACCGCTACTCAGAACGTCCCATGACAGTGAAGTCACCTTGCAGCTAGATGGCTGCCTCACACCTGGTTTTTCACTTGCTGGAGACAGGATGCAATGGCATGGCTTTTATCACAGAGCAATCTGCTCAGCTTTGTTGTAGCTGTCAGAAGGCAAGAACTCCGCTCTCTGGAAGGTTTGTCTGAGACTTCTGTGTAGGTACCTCACCATACATAGACACAGGACAAAACAGATGCTGCAGCTCATTTTCCATTTGTAGCTGTCACTTGCCCCACTGGAGCTTGTTCCCTTCCTCTAGACACTAAAAAATGTCACTAGCAAATATTTGTTAAAAAGCTCACTGTTTTTTTCCCATTCAAACCACCAGTAAGAGACTTGACCTTAATTATTTCCCCGTGTGAAATATCTGGCAGTCTAAGATAAGGGTTCTCTGCTCTCGTGAATAGCACGGTATTTCCTGAGCCCTGTCACAGGCCAGTGTTCAATACAATCTGAGCATAATTCTCCGTGTTGACATTTGGCAGGTTTCTTTTTATGCCCGTTGGCCCTGGCCCTGGTTCTGTGGCTAGGGAGTGTTCCCAAGGACTATTTTCAATGGCAGAGGGGCACTTTGGGGATGAAATACCAACTGGCTTCAGCTGGCATGCACGTGGACTGTGTTAAGAAAGTTTTCAAGTTTATTTTTTAGATTAATTTCTTGTGGCGAAATAGAGGTAACATACAGTTTGCCATTTTAACCATTGTTAAGTGTACAGTTCGGCCACATTAAGTACATCCGCGTTGTTGCACACTGTCACCACCATCTATTTCCCGAGCTTTCTGGTCATCCCAAACAGAAACTCTGTGCCCGTTAAATAATAAGTCCTCATTCTCTCCTCCCCCCAGCCCCTGGAAACCTTTATTTAACAAGGTATCCAGAAGTCTCTCCCATCTCCACCCTGAGACCCTCAGCTCTGTGTTTTGGGTGGGAACCTTGTCTTAAGTCAATTACTCTATTCCATAACCCTGGCTGCAGCGTCTCAAACACGAATGTAAAACCGAAAGCCTTAACATCGCAAAGGAATCTTTGCTGAGGTTTCTGGGAAGTAAAGCCCAAAGACAAGGTCTTACCCCGGAGTGTTATGGTGTGAAGACCTGAAGTCTGGAATCACAGCAGCCATTTTGTCTCCTTGAGGGAAAGTTTGAAGATGAGGGGGCACTTTTTTTTTTTTAATTTAGGCTTGTTTGAGCTAGGGTTTCTCTTACCCCACAACTCTCTTCTTGGCTTGAAGACAACCACCCTCTGCTGCCTCTGCACGCGGTCTCTCCTGCATGCATCCCTGGTGTCTCCCTGCGTGTGTCCACAGTTCCTCTTCTTCTAAGGACACCAGTCACATTGGACTAGGGCCCCCTAATTGCCTCATTGTAACTTAATCATCCCCTTTAAATGCCCTATCTCCACATATGGTTCTATTCTGAGGGACTGCCGGTTGGGATTTCAACATATGAATGGGGGCCGGGGCATGGTTCAGCCTATAGCAGCCTGGAACAGAGAAGTCGCTCAGTAAATGGCAAAGTAAACTTGTCAGGTCTCTTTGGAATGCCCAATGTGAGACAGCAGTGCTGCAGGTGATCTCACTGATCAAGCCGGGCCATCAGGGCTCCGAAGCGCAAAAGCAGGCTCTGCGGGGTCTGCGAAGTGAGCTGCACAACGAAGCCGGGCTCTGCTGGAGGATCGTCGCTCTTTCACGCCGGAAGGGCCTGTGTGATTTCTTGGCGCTCCGTTGGGGGTGAAGCGTCACTGAGCCACAGATGGTTTCAACTTTGGCGTGAACACCTCTCACCACTGAGTCAGGAAAAAGCGGAAGGAGAGAGTGAGAAAGAGAGAGAGGCACTTCAGGGAGGCCAATAGTCTGGCTAAGCCCCAAAGGGCACCGCTGCCTTTTTCACTTGGTGGAGAGAGAACAGGAATGTAAATGGTGTGTGAAATGTTAAATGTGAGTGAACTTTAAGCAATTGACACGGTGCTTCTGCTTCATTACCAATCTCATTTTTTTTTCTTTTTTTCCCCCCTCTGAAGCCAGAGCAAATGTTCCCACTGTCCTGTTCCTTCTAAGACATGAGCTTCACTGACAGGTTCAAGTTGGATTCACCGCAGATGTGCCTGGGATCCTCAGACCCTGACCTTTCCTTGGTTTGCTCCTTTGGTTTGGCTTTGAGGTGGGAGAGAAACAGAAGGGGACTGAACAGTCGGGAGGGAAAGGGTTGACGAACTCTCCGCCTCTCTCCGCCTCTCTCCATCTGGATCGTGAGCCATTGACTGGCTTACAGACCAGGCAGGAGAAATGGAGAGACGCCCCCTGTTGAGCCATATGCCCTTCCTACTTGGCTCACGCCTGGATATTTGAAGGTTGCAATGTATCTTTTCAAACTTCCAGAGGTCATTTTTGGTCTTTCCATATTTTGTCTGTTGTCTTTCACATATTTGACTGCTGTAGAACATATTCTTCCCCAAATCATGCATTGATACCTTTGGACTGCCTTACATGGGATTCGCCTATATTGTCCAACCAAAGGAAATTGTGTGCTACACCACATGGGGGGCCCCCTGCCAGGCACCAACTCAGTTTCCACAGATTTGTTAGGTTTTTCTCCCTGCACTATTTGCGTACTTATTTGAATATTTACTTTCATGTTTACTCCTTAATATTGTAGAAAAGCAAGTGGAAAACAAAACAAAACAAAAAAAAAAAGGAAAGAAGTTGACACTAGTGATAAGTTTCACAAATGTAATACAACTGGGTCAAAGATGGAAATCAAATGGGGATAGATTTAACCCCAGCAGGATGTAAGCTGGTTAGTTGCAAAAGAAAAGAATAGAAAGAATAATAAAAATCCTGAAAATACATCATCAGACATTATGTGGAAATGGTGAAGTGTACTTAAAATTTTTAGAATATCGTTTCGCTCCCTGGGAATACATCTTTGCTGCTGGGCTTTCAACTTCAACATCTTTGGATATTTACTATCATTAGAATTCGATTTGGCTGCTGTCAGGTAAACAGTATTTGGCCAAGGGTATTTATTTATTTATTTGTTTGTTTGTTTACATTTATTTATTTAGTTGAGAGAGAGAGATCGAGGAGGTAGGGGCAGAGGGAGAGGGAGAGGGAGAATCTCAAGCAGACTTCCTGCTGAGTGTGGAGCCCGATGCCGGGCTCGATCTAACAACCTCCGGAGAGCATGACCTGAGCAGAAATCAAGAATCCACTGCTTAACCAACTGAGCCACCCCAGTGCCCCTAGCCAAGGCTAAATTTAACCTGCAATCCTAACCCTGGACTATTCTGTTTCATTAAGCTATTAAGCATATCAGAGTAATGTCCATGTATTTAAACTGTTAAATCTAAGCAGAATGAACTTCATCCCTCCCCTAAACTATAAACTTACTGAACAAAACTTAAGGAAAAAAAGCAAATATCAACTTTTATCACTCATCACTGTTACCAATTCTATTAGCAGATAGAAATTATATTCGTAACCTTATTAAAAAGCTTCTTTCCAAAAGTAGTAGGCATGACTGAAGTTGCAACCTTGAGGTCCAGAAAGGATCATGTTTCTTTTTTTTCCAGTCTTATGATATATGACCCACTAGTAAGAAATTCAGGATTTCCATCTCGGGGTTCTCCCCTTCCTGAATTGCTCAAAACTGCCAGGGTTTATGTAGTCCTCAGTTTGACTTCATCCCTGAGGAAAAAAGCACTGGCAATTTGTTAACTGTTCTTCCTATTGTTTCTCATGATTCCACGTGTGGATTTTGAAAACTCGTTGTAAACAGTTCAGCCATCACCTTGGTCTACTTTTTTTCAATGTTATAAAAATATTTTTAAAGGTTTTATTAAATTTTTAAAAGTAAATACAGATTTGATTTTTATATCGCTTTGACTTAAATTTGAAAATAATAACTTATTTATTTGTTAAAATCTAATACATTTTGCATATTGTAGAACAAAAAGTTTTTGAAACAACATATGAAAAATAATTTAAAATTTACACTTACTTTGCAGTTTTGTGAAAATTTAGGAAAATACTGAATACTTCAAGTACAGTTATATTGTATTTTTAATCTTCCAATCTTTACTATCAACAACATAAATTATGTGAAATCTAAATGATAAAACATTGAATTTACTAAAATTAAGAGAAAACTTAATTTTATGAACATATCAATGGAAGATTTATGAAATAAATTTATAAATGTATTACATCTTTATAAATGTATTACTCATCCAAATCTTGCTGGCCACAACACAAGACGAATCATTTGAAATCATAATTGAATTTAGTTGTCTTTAATATTTCATTTACTTTCAATTATATAAAAACCACAGATCTACACATACTTTTCAATTTTGTGGTAATAAAGCTATATTTATTGTTTTGAGGAAGGGGTCTGCAAACTTTTTTGTCAAGAGCCAGATGGTCTCAAAAACTAATGATGTAATGTATGGTGATTAGCCTAACAATAAAAAATTTAAAGTAGAAGGAAAAAAAAAAAGAGCCAGATGGTTATTTTAGGCATTGTGGGCCAGAGAGTTTCTGTTGCAACTATTTGACATTTTTTCCCCCCTTTTTCAGGCTCTATCTTTTTTTTCCCTTTTGGTTTATTGAGATATTATTGATACACAGCACCATATAAGTTTAAGGTGGACAGCACAATGACTCGACTTACATATATTATGAAATGATTACAAGTTTTCTTAAGATCCATCCATCTTCTCATATAGATATCTAAAAAAAGATAAAAAATGGTTTTCTTCCTTGTAAGAACTTTTAAGATTTGCTCTCTTAGCAACTTTGAAATATACCATAGGGCAGTGTTACCTAGAGTGATCATGTTGTATGTTACATCCCTGCCACTTATTTATCTTAGAGAGCTCGTACCCTTTGACCACATCCTGGTCCACTCTTTATTGAAAGGATCTGTGCACCCTTGTCCACTGCTGTCCTTTGAAGGGCCCTGTCCCTTTTCCTTTGCCTGAGCTGCAGTTGGGAGAAGCTCCTTTGGTGACACATGCACGCCTCTGCCCGGGGACCAGCTGCCCCAGCAACGTGGGGTTGGACATCAGACCAGTCTTGTTTCTGAACTCCCTGTCCCTTTACCTGCAGAGGAAGGAGAGTGTTTCCCTGTGGGACCTGGCAGCTTTTCCTTTACAAACCTTAGAGCTCCAGGTGTCTGATCACACTTCTTTCCTGGGACAACAGCGCCACCTGCTCTTATTTCCAAAAGAAGCTGAACTTGGAGGCTTTCATGGGGCCCCACATCCACTGCCCTAGAGGCCCGCATTCAGTGACTCACCTTCCCTAGGATGCCCGGGGGGACGTTCAGGCATCCCTTTCTTTGAAGCTGAGAACACGAAATCAACCAAACACAAGACGACAGATTGAACCTCTTGTGGAATATCTGGTCACATAACTCAACCCAAATGTCCGAGTCCGATGCTCCTAGGGGTGTCACAGCCATCCCCACTTTGTAAATGTTGGTTATTGACTTTCTAACAACATTTCTTGGAATACCGTGACGATAGGCTTTCTTTCCTGGTGAGTTCTTTACGTAATTTTTCCCATTTCCCATTTTCAATTAAAATGGAAATATTTCACAGGATTGGAAGATGGAGGGAAAGAAAATGGTTTTCCTTGTATCTAACTTCTTGTTTGCTTTCTCATCCCGTGCTGGAGACGCAGAGTGATATTAAACATTCAAGTCTGTTCCCATGTAGACTGGGGGAAATTCTGTGACTCTCTGCTTCTGTTTTTTTTCCTCCTACTTTTTAAATCACAGGGAGTAATTGTTGGCGATGAAAAGTAAGAGATAGAACTGTTAGTCACTGTGTTAGCAGGTAATTTAGGTAGTGATCATCAATCAACAACCTTATATGGTATGTAAATGCCCCTGTTTGGAGATATTGGTATGATGACAAAGTAGGCATAAGGAATGGTTTTTATCAATAGCTCATATTTATGTCAGAATAAGAACTAAATCTCACCCGATTGTCAGTAGGAGAAAGTTGGATTATATAATAAGCGGAGCTTGGATGAATGACTAGCCAGCCATTTGGAAAATTATAAAGCTGGCTTCCTAATTTTATTCCTTTCACCAAAATAGATTGTAGATAGATGAAAATTCAAATTTAAGAAATGAGATTGTGAGAGTGATAGAAGAAAATGTAAGTTAATTATCTTTAGAATGTAATGGTAGGAAAGGCCATTTCTAATTACCACACCAAATTTAGAAAGTATTTTTAAGACATTGATTTAAAAAATTGTAAAAGATCAATAGATTTGACAACATTCAAGTGTTAAGCATTTATTTCTTGACCAATAAGTATGTGTCTGATGCTGTTCTAGAAGTGAATAAGCAAGTCCTACTTTGGCCCGCGTCCCCCTCCAGTCTACCCCCATACTGCTATCACAGTAGCGAACCCCATTCAAAATCTCCCAATCACACCCATCTCACTGTGAGTCAAAACGGTACAATCACTTATGAGACCCCCAAAATCTGTCCCTTTCCTTCCCTCCTTGAATTCATCTCCTATCACTCTCCCTATCTTGGTCATTCTATGTCAGCCACACTGGCTTCCTAGCTGTTCCTCAAATAGCACACTCTGCCTCAGGGCCTTTGCACTTACTGTTCCCTCTCTCTGGAGTACTTTCTTCCTTCACACATGCCTGGCTTGCCCTCTTACTTGCATGTTTTTACGCCAAAGGCACCACCTTCCCTGTCCACCCTGTATAAAATTTCAGCTCCCCACGTTGGCACTTTATATCCTTCTCTCTCATTTGTTTTTTCTCTTTAGCTCTTAACATTATCCAACAAACATTCAGCATCTGTCTCCTCCCATACTAGAAAATAAGTGGCATAAAGGCAGGGATGTTAGTTCATTTCCAGTGCCCAGAACAGTGCCTGGCACAGAGAAGTCACTTAGCAAACATTGGTTAAATACTCGAATGACTAGATAGTAACTGTTTGACTCTTTGAATTAGTGACTCTAGGAAATGGAAGATGGAAGTTGGCAGTCGGGAGCAGTTCAGAGCTGGAACTACTGGTTTGGGAACTCATCTGCAGGAGGTGACCACCAAGCCACTGAAGTAAAGGTGCTAGAACCTGCAACATGGTCCTGAGGTCAGGATGATGAGAAGGATGAAACTGCCAGGGAGGCACACACTTATCTCCTAGTTCCTGTGGGTCTGGAGGGAGACACAGCATGGTTGGGGCTCCTGCTCTGGTGCTCACAAGACTGCCATCAAGGTCTGAGCCACACCCGCAGAAACTATGGGATGATGAGTGCATGCTGTTTTAAGCCTCCATGTTTGTGTTCATTTGTTACGCAGCAAGGGATAACCAGTACATGGGTATGGAACTTTAGAAAGCCTACCTTGACTTTTATAGGTCATAAAGCTTATGTTGACGCTGGACCAGGGAAGGGCTGGCTGCATTCTGTTGTCCTCAGTTCCTTGCTCCCTGGGCCTCACCAACACGCTTCCTGCTTCCCAAAGCCAGCAAGGGAGAGGCACTTTCTGCAGGACGGACATTTCGGTCCTGTGCAACGTAATCTCACATATGCAGCCACAGACTTCCTGTCACTTTTGCTGTTTTCTAGTGGTTAGAAACATGTCACAGGTGCCATGCACGCCCAAGGGAAAGGGAAGACGCGGCTGCATGAAGCCAGGACCTGGGCAATCCTGGGGACGACCACTGTGGTCTGTGCACCATGATACACAATTGTGCATGGCAGTCTGTTTCAAATAGATGTACAAATGATCTTGGAATGACACTCCAAATCTTCAAAGCCAAACCATCAATTAGTAACCTCCTCTGTCCCTTGCATGCAGGCTTCAGAGCCCCCTGCCAACATGCTCCCCTATCTTCTCCCTTGCTCCCTGCATTCACTGTTTCTGGTAATTGCTTCCTCTTATTTTCTGAAGTTTGGACTCAGAGTCCCGCCTTCAGAGTTCAAACAACAGCACCTCACAGATAATCTATCTTCCCTTCTTCCCAAAGGTCTTCACGTGGCTGCTTCCAAAACAGGATTTTTTCCTCCTTTCTTCTTTCTCTTGTCCTCTCTACCAGCCTGCCCCCTACTTTAGTTGGCCTGTTCGAGCTGTTTCCCACTGTACACACTGGAGAACCCCTTTTCCTCAAACCACTGCCTGTAGGCCCCATGGGTCTTGAAAACCTTGCTCATGCTCATCTCTAAAGTATTTCCAGGGCTGAGCTTATCTGTGTGGCTCCTCACTCACACCCAGACCTCAGATTTTCTCTCCTGGATTTTTTTTTTTTTTTTTTTTTTTTTTTTTTTTTGGTGAAAGGGATCATCTCAGTGCCTTCTCAAGTGATTTCCTACAATTTGCTCAACGAGCTCTCAGGTAAGGCCCAGAGCTTCCTTTTTAATAACCAGCACCCACCCAGGCTGAATGACCACATTCATTATTTCAAGGGTTCGTTATTCTCCAGGAAATGGGTCCTTATTTTCAAGACTCCCCTGTCTGGGTAGTGAATGTTTTCCATACATAACTCAAGAAGCCACATGTGGCTCCAGGTGTGTGGCCCAGCCCAGTCTAGGTGCCCAGGCCAGCATCGTGAGTGTGTAACCTGTATCCCACAGGGTCCTGTGCTCTGGAGGGCCCTGGGCTCACTTTAACACTCTGTTTTTGCCATCTTGAAATTCCTAATCATTTTGCCTTTGAATGTGAGCTTTGTATACGAAGTCTGATGGGATAGCACAACAGGCCACATGAGAGAAGGCATACTATGTGTGGCTTCTGTGCCTCATGCCTGCTTTCTCATATAGCCTTGGGGTTGCCCCATGAGCACAAACTTCTGGTGCCCCCCAGGGGTGTGAGGGAGTCCAGCAAGACACAAGGTGGGGACCAGCAAGCACGATGCCCCTGGGACTGGTGAGTAGGAGCACTGCTGACCCCAAGGGCCATGGCTTCATCTGAGTGAGAACTTGCCTGGAATGCAGAAAGGGGGTGATGATGTTCTAAGTCACACAAATGGCCAGTGAACCTCATCATAGTGTTTCTTACTTGTGTTACTTTCTTATTCAGCAAGCATTCACCCTCACAGTAGGACATGGAAGGAAGGGGAAAAGCAGAGCCACCCATAGCTCCTTTTCCTCCTGTCCTTCCTTACCTGCCAGGAAGCCGAAGGTAGAGAGGGTTGATAGAAGGTGTGAGTATTAAGAAGTGAAATGGAAACAGTTGAGTTAGTTTGGTGCAGTGTTTTCACTGTCTTGGTGAGAACAAAATACATATGCACCAGTGAAGAAGAACAGATTATGCAATTTTGATGGTTTCCACATTAGAGTGAAATGCGCTTGTATTTTCATTTCAAACTGTCAACGTACAGTATAAAGATGACCAATGAAACTCATGCAACATTTTAATTCTTTTAAAACAAAGACAGAGTTCAATAGCAAATTAAAATAAAAAGCCACCGTGACAAGTTGGGAGAGAGACCATGGAAGAAAGGGAAACGGTTCCTATTTTAGCACCTAGAACTGTACCTTTCTCGTGCACGAGGCATCCCATGTTTTCTCTGTGGGGTGGATGTGGTACATTCTGCAGTTGTACCTGCTGGGGGTGCTGGCTGAGGTCAGAGACGGATTCCCTGTATTCTTCAAAGGCACACGGGGCATCAGTGGAGTCTGCTGGCCAGCAAGACCCTAGAAGAATATGTTCAAATACTTCTTATGATAGCACACTTCGGTCTCTCTTATGCCTTAGAGCAGAGTTATAGGCAAACCAAGGTATTGATTTTCTCAGATCTCAGGGCTGTGGGCCTGGCCAAAGTTTGTCAAAAGCCACAGGCAGGGGCCTCAAGTGGTCTCAGGTACTGACATCAGAATGCCACATGTATGGAGGGAAAGTTGCCTTAGAGCGGCCCAGCTGTGGGCCAGATCAAAAGACTTTTTAAAAATCTCCGTGATGTTCTAGAGGGGAGGGAGTGGGGGGATGGGTTAGCCTGGTGATGGGTTTTAAAGAGGGCACGTTCTGCATGGAGCACTGGGTATCATATGCAAACAATGAATCACGGAACACTACATCAAAAACTAATGATGCAATGTATGGTGATTAACATAACATAATAATAATAAAAAAAACTACGCGATCTCAGATGTTAGAGAGGAGGCTAAAAGAATACCCCTTCTCTAAAACGGATGTGACTTTACCTCAGAACCACTACAGTGTTATCAGCTTTGGTTCTAGCCACCTAAGAGGGGAGAATGCAAAGGAAGCTAATTCTTTTTTTGGTTTGATTTACACGTATTGTGAAGAGACTACCACAACAGGTGCAGCTGACGGCCATCTTGTCATGCAGATGCAATAAAAAGAAAAAAAGAAAGGAAACAGTTTTTTTCTCCTTGTGCTGAGAACTCTCAGGATTTCCTCTCTTTACAACTTTGCTCTATACCATTCAGCCGTGTTACTAGAGGAAAGTGGTACATTCTACCCCTAGTACTTACTTGTCTTAGAACTGGAGGTTTCGATTTTTTGACCACTTTTCTCCACTTCTCCTTCCCACCCTCCATCACTGCTAACCACAAGTCTGCACTCTGTTTCTATGAGTTTGGTTTTGCTTTTAGATTCCACATGTAAGTGAGATCATACAGTATTTGTCTTTCTCTGTCTGATGTATTTCACTTAGCATCATGCTGTTGAGATCTATCCGTGTTGTCACAAACGGTAGGATTTCCTCTTTTTTTTTTAATGGCTGAAGGATATCCTCTGGTATAGATATACCACAGCTTCTTTATGAATTTATTCACCAACGGACACTAGGGTGTTTCCATGTCTTGGCTATTGTAAATAATGCTGCTAAGAACATGTGTGTGCAGATACCTTTTTGAGTTTGTGTGTCTGTTGCCTTTGGATATATATTCCCAGAAGTGGAATTGCTGAATTATATGGTAGTTTTATTTTTCATTTTTTTGAGGCTGCTTCGTACTGGTTTTCAAAGTGGCTGCACCAATTTGTAGTCACCCCCGCAGTGCACAAGGGCTCCCTTCTCTCCATGTCCACACCAGCATCTGTTATCTTTTGTCTTTTTGATGATAGTCATTTTGGCGGGTAGGAGGTGATGTCTCATTGTGCTTTTAATTTACATTTCCCTAATGACCAGTGATGTTGAGCATCTTTTCAAGTACCTATTGGCTTTTCATAGGTCTTCTTTGGAGGAACAGGTCTTTTGCCCTTTTTAAATTGGATTATTTGCTCTGTTCCTCTTTTCCAGGATTTCTTTGACTACTTGGGGCCTTTTTAAGTTCTATATAAATTTTAGGAGTGTTTTTTCTACTTCTATAAAAAAATGCCACTGGAATCTTGATAGGGACTGCATTGAATCTATAGATGGCTTTCAGTAGTGTTGACATTTTAATAATATTAATTCTTCCAGTTCATGAACACGGGATACCTTTTCATTTATTTTGTTTTCTTTGATTTCTTTCATCAATGTCTTGTAGTTTTCAGTGTTCAGCTCTTTCACCTCCTAAATTAAATTTATTCCTAAGTATGTTATTGGTTTTGATATCAGTGTAAATGGGATTGATTTCTTTCTCAAAAATTTCATTGTTAGCGTATAGAAATGCTACTGATTTTTGTATGTTAATTCTGTATCCTGCAACTTTACTGAATCCATTGATTAGATCTAACCGTTTTTTGGGTGAGTCATTAGAAGTTTTATATGTAAAATCATGTTGTCTGCAAATAGAGACAGTTTTACTTCTTCCTTTCCAATTCTGATACCTCTTATTTCTTTTTCTTGTCTGACTGCTGTAGCTAAGACTTCCAGTACTAAGTTGAATAGGAGTGGTGAGAGTGGGCACCCTGGTCTTGTTCCTGATCTTAGAGGAAAGCTTTCATCCTTTCACCATTGATGTTAGCTGTGATCTTGTCAACATTATTATTAACTGTTATTATTGTTAATAACTGTTATTATGTTGAGATGTGTTCCTTTTATGCCTAATTTGTGAAGAGCTTTATCATGAACGGATGAATGGATGTTTGGATTTTGTCAAATGCTTTTTTTGGGGGGCATCTTTTGAGAGGATCCTATGATTCCTTTCTTTCATTCTATTAATGCAATGTATCACATTGATTGATTTGTATATGTTGAACCATCCTTGCATCCCAGGGATAGATTTCATTTGATCATGGTGAATGATGCTTTTAATGTGCTGCTGAGTTTGGTGTGCTAGTATTTGGTTGAGAATTTTGGCATCTGCATTCATCAGGGATCTTGGCCTATAGTTTTCCTTTCTAGTAGTGTCTTTTTCTGGTTTTGGTAACAGGATAACGATACCTCATAAAATGAGTTTGGGAGTGTTCCCTCCTCTTTGATTTTTTGGAACAGTTTGAGAAGGATTGGTGGCGATTTTTCTTTAAATGTTTAATAAAATTCACCAGGGAGACCCTCTGGTCCTGCGCAGAAGTAAGCAATGTTGATGATCCAGTCGACTTTTGTTATTCATGGTAGTTATGTTCTACAAAGTAGCCGCAAACTCTGAATTAGCGAAAACTGAATTATTGCCTCTGGGGGAATACAAGGTTAGATTCTACAAGCCCCTGGCCACAACATTTTCATCAACTGATCAATATGCAATTTTGTTTTATGTGTGTTTCTGTGTCGAGACATCTTATTCAATATAAATTGTTGATTCATTAACACTGAACTCACAGTCACGAACACTACAACATGCCTGAATGGAGCTTACCTAACATATGTATTTTCTCTGTAAGACACATCAAAGACTTCTTGAGTGTAAGAACACTACATAGCAATTTAGCGCCATGCATCAGAGCCATTTAAACAGCAAAATTACCAACAAAAAGCACAAAAATGTGAAAACAGAGCACTAAATAGACTGTGAAAAGGACACTTGTTTTTAGTAGGAGAACTGATATGAAAAAGCAGAGCGTCACCTTGTCCATCCTCACCTGGTATGTGTAGGTCTGTGACTCCGTTTTCACTGCTTTGTGCATATGCATGTCTGTAAACAACCGTGGAAGCTCTTTGGAGTGAATTTGGTGATTACAGTAAATTTTAGCAAGTAGGCAAATTTGCAAATAATGCAATCTGCAAATCGTGAGGGTCAACTGTGCGGAGGAGAAAGTGCAAAAACACCAGTTATGTACTTAATTCTGATATTTAATATAAGCTTTCAAGCAGACAGATTTTGCTGTCTTCAATGAATAAAATGTCAACGAGAGTGAAAAGACAAAACAGCAGGCAGTGTGAGGGGCTGTGTGCTGCCCTTATGCCATCCAGTTCTTGTGAGGATGAAGTTCACAATTTTGATGGCAGAGCAGATGAAGGTTGTTGTCCTCGCTGACCTTGAGATTGCTAACCAATCACTCCCTAACATTAGGTCTAACGAGGCACGGGCAGATTTTTCACGGAGGGGAGAAGTGCATGTAACAATGTGAAAGACTGTTCCAGAGTTAGTTCCTAGGGTTGGTCTCGGGGTTGAACCAAACAGGAGGGAGGACTCCCGGCTTAATGGTCTGGAGAGAAAGCAAGTTTGCCATGCTCCTCTGTAACCTCTGGATTTGCCGATAAGGAGTTTGTGGGGACTCGGATTCCTAGGGACTGGGAGGTAGGTTTAAGGGTTTAGGTGCTCACCTTTCCGGGGGTTTTAAAGAGAAGTTTGCACACTTGGTTTCGGGGAGGGAGATTTCGGCTCTCACACTGTCTCCTTCACCAGCTGTGTGCTGATGAACACGACCTGAGAATCCCACAAGGAACTGGGTCACGTGAAGCGGGCTTGTGCTCTGTAGTGAAGCTGGCACCTCCCCTGTTGCCTGACATCTCACAGTTGTCACGGTTTTATTTCCTTCTTGGTTGAGGACGCAGTTCCGTAGGCCACTCCCAGAAGCCAGGGGCTAAAAGAGAGCAGAGTGACGCACCTCTCTACCCCTTGCTCCCCCACTTCCTCCCCTCTCCTGGCCACAGTGGAGGATTTTGCTGGTTTTTTCTGCCTCACTCCCTTGCACTTGAGCTTTTCCGCATTTGGAGATTCCTATCCTGAAATACAAAAAGACTTCTTAATAACAGCAATAAGGCACATTCAGAGGGAAATGAGATGCCCAAGGATTTAGGGGTACTTAACTCTTTTCCTTTTTTCATGCTTTACAACTGTGATTAACTCAGCACAGACCACCCTCCACCATTTCTTATTGCTTAATTAAGAAACATCTCGGATTTTTCTCCCGATTAGTTGCAGGCAGATTAGAAGGAAAAAATATTTTAACAGATGCTAAAGAGTCTTTCCAATGGTCTGAAGATTAGGAGAATGCCTTTTATAGAGCTCCCAAAGTGTTCCCTGGCTGCTTCTGCCAGAGTTGAAAAGAATTTAGTGGCTGAGTACTTAATGAAAAGCCACGATGCTCTGACAAGGAACTCCTGGGCAAGCATTACTCTGGCTCCAAAGAGTTATTGCAAATTAAATTTTATCCTTGTCCTTTATGATCTATATGAGGCAGCAGGGGTAACAACAAGATTGAAATATTCTTGTCTTACACTGTTAATAAAAGCACCCGCTCATTAATATATGTGCCAGCAGGAAATATGACATGGTGCGCTCCAGTGGAAAAGCTGGATATTGCATTGGCAACTTTGTAGGCAAAAGGCAGGGTAAATACAATTTGAGTTTGGGGACAGGGTAATTACTGTTGCCATCTGGTAACACATTCTTTATCCGAACTCAAACCTCTTATGTGTTTTCAGGGCTTATGGGGCATCTTGCTAGGCAGCCTAATAAAAGATTACTTTTTAAACGTTACCTTGAAACCTTCTCAAGACAGCTTTTGTCTAACAACACAATAACACATCTGTCAGGATTGCCACCACCATAAAGCAAAATCTTTTAATGTGATTATTAAGTACTTTCCGAAGATTCACAATCACCAAACATGAGTTGGTGTTAATAGAGAGTCATTATCTCAGTCATCAATATTTGTGGGAAAGGCAGGCTCAGCAAGAAACACATAATGAATGTAAAACAAATACAAAACACAACCTCCCTGCAGTGTACTTCCCCTGATGGATGGGAGCATGGCATTTCACAATCTAGCTGCTTGGCCATTTGCACTTGAGCACTGTCTCTAAAATATCTGGCATGAAATATCATGAGCTAAACAAGCACAAGGAATGCAGCAGCTAAAGGGAGACTTATGGGGAGAAATGGTATTTACTTTAATGACCGTGGCTTAGGAAATTGCCATATTCCACACTGGGTTAATACAGGCTTGGGCGAGGTGGAGACTGAATGGGCTGTCATGCTGACTAAGAGCAGGGAAGAAATGTCAAGCACCTTCTTCTAGTTGTCACTGAAACATCAGCTCTCTCCTCCCCTCCATCTTCTGCTCCTTTCCCCGCCCTGCAGCCCAGAGCGGGCAAGGTAAGAAAAGAATTGTGATTAGGGTAATTCAGCAGCTGGGAAGGTTTTTTTCTGACTGCACTCTAGCTAATGGAGTGCTGTACATAGGGTAATAAAGAGAGGGGGTAGGATTATAAAGCTGTAATTCCGTCAAGAGGTTAGATGATCTCATGAACAGCGCAAAGCCACTGTGGTTTATCTTAATGTCACCCAGACTTTAAGATTGAATGAGAATTTTGCGAGTCAATATTTTGCCTTGTTTGTTTCTGTGGAGTATAGGGAATTGGGGGAGAAAACCCAGATCTCTATATGATCAATTATTCTAACCCATATATATTTATATGCTTGCACATATGGCTTTAAGTATATCCTCCCAGAGTTATGTATGCATTTTCCCCAGACCCCAGGGTACTTGCAGGAAACACCATTTTTAAGATCTTGGCAGAGTAAAAGCATATATGGAAATGAGATGATCATTGACGATTTTTCACGTACTTTGCCTGCAATGGAGCCCCCACTAGATCATTATTTCCAGAAGGTAGCCTCCCTCCTTCCTTTCTGCTCCTGCACGGCATGTAGAACTTTGCCTCCATTCATTCAGAGCTGTGTACCTCTTCAAGGAACAGCATTAGCCTACACCTCCATCTTGTCACATTCCTTCGTTTGTGGTGAGAACATTTAAGATCTAGTCTCTTAGCACTTTCAAATATATGATACAGTATTAACTATAATCACCATGCTCTACACTGAAGTCCCAGAATTTATTTATCTTATAACTCGATTATCTTAGATCTTTGACCACCATCTTCCTATTTGCCCCAGCCCCAGCCCCTGGTAACCACCATTCTACTCTCTGTTTCTATCAGTTCAACTTTTTTAGATTCCACATACGTGATCTTGTACCGTATTTGTCTTTCTCTGTCTGATTTATTCCACTTAGCATAATGCCCTCAAGGTCCAACCACATGATCACAAATAC
This sequence comes from Eumetopias jubatus, assembly GCF_037043125.1. Taxonomy (NCBI): domain Eukaryota; kingdom Metazoa; phylum Chordata; class Mammalia; order Carnivora; family Otariidae; genus Eumetopias; species Eumetopias jubatus. Next base: position 178,762,905 of record NW_028274809.1, on the reverse strand, counting down.
AGGATTTCTTCTTTTCTCACAGCTGAATGATATTCCATTGTGTAAATACACACCACGCCTCCTTTATCCATTCATCTGTTGGTGGACAATTCCATATCTTGGCAGTTGTCAATAACGATTTCAGTATTTTTTTAAAATATACTCTAATTTCTAGCTACAGGGGACTTTGGGGAGTCATTTAGCTAACCTGTGCCTTGGTTTCTTCATCTGTCTTCATGAGGACAATAATGGTACCTACATTTTTAAAGAACATTTTATTTGCAGATTAAAATGAATTAATACGAGGGAAAGGCTTAGAACAATTTCTAGCATTGTTATTTTTGGTATTGCTTTTGTTACTATTTTTTAGTACGTGCTATTATTTTCTCCTAGAGGAGGGGGGATATATCTTGATCGGTTATATGTTCTCCCAAATATATATCACAGTATAAATATATGAACTGAATTTAGATGGTTGGCTAGATTTTGCAAGTCTTGTACAATTTTTTTTGTGTCGTGTTTTTAATTCTAATAGCAACTTTCATCTCTGTTTTGTGGAGAGTGCAAACCTACACATTTATACCCAACCATTTTTTAAAGAATATCTTGAAGAATAAGTGCTTCTGCAAAAAACGGAGCTCAAGGTACCCTTTGAAGGGCTGAGTGACTTAATCAAAAAGTAAGTTCTTTTCTGCCAGTGGCCTTCGGTCTAAGGGGTATCTCTTTATATGTTGGGTATCAGCAGGTGGCACTTTTTATATCACACTTTTTTCTCTCTGGAACATGGCCTCCCAGATGTTAAGTGGAACAGTGCATGGTTTTATAAATCCAAAGTAGGAATCTGTTGGAAAGTGTTGCAAGTAGTTTGTTAGAAATAAGAATTGAGTGAGTAAAATTTATGAATGACTGTAAGTTGGAACGAATGCCTCAGTAGCTCTGTGATAGCTTCCTTGCACTCTGGTACGCTCATCTGAGTGGCAGAGAAAGGATGGGGTTGCATTGAATGCATAGGAGATTATTGGCACCACTTGATGTGTCCTGCATGATAGGGCAGGAGAAAGGTTGAGAAAGATGATCTAGATGGCCAAGTTAGCAACAGCAGTCAAGACATTGATTGTGCCTGTGACTCAAAACACAAAAGACAATGATTGTAGCTGTTACGGGGCCGCTAAGTTCAGCAAATGAAGAAGACATGCCTCAAATCATAGCTTTCCAGCAGCAGCAAATGGAACCAAAATACAACTTCTGGGGCGGTGCCAATTGACACATACAGCAAAATTGCTAAAAAGCAGGAGGAGTCGCCTGGGGATCAAGTTCCAAGTATGGTCCATTTTGAGAGGAAACCTGGCTAGTGTTTAGAGCTGGACATTTGTGAGTTGGGATCATACAGTGTCCTTGACAATGTCAGAGTCGTCTTTGGATTTTTGATTCTGATTCCAGATGTTTTCCAAGTAGACAGGGTGGATTTAAGTCAGAAGTTTAGTTGTGCATAACATTACCCAGTACTTCCTCAGCTGGGTGGGTATTTTGGAAAAATTATAAGGTGTCATATACATTTACATGTAAATTGATCTTGTGGATAGCCATTATTCATATATGGGGTGACCATACAATTTACCATTCAAACCAGGAAATCTCTGGAGAGCGAAAGAGGTACTGTTAATTGTTGTATTGAGACAGCAGATATAACTGTCTCAGATGATTTGGGACATACAGTCTTCTTATTTATGCCTCGTGAGGGAGAAGAGTGTTTATTCATTCAACGTACCATAGTTCTTCTGTGATTTCTTTCTTTCTTTTTTTATTTCTTTTATCTTTTGTTAACCAGTTCTCTTTCCACAACACCCCTGCCTATCTCTTCACTCCAATGGTGCTTGGTGGAAGCCTTTATCACCACACTCATCATATGTAATTATACAGTCAGCTGGTATGAATTTGTTTGGTATTCCCACCGTTATACTAGACCCTAGATGTCTTGGGAACAGGGCACATGTATTCTGATTTATTTACTTATCTTTATTATGGTAAAAAAAAATACATAGCATAAAGCTTACCATCTTAATAATTTTTAAGTGTATAATACAGTAGCGTTAACTCTATGTACATTGTTGTGCAACAGACCTTTAGAATCTTTTCATATCGCAAAACTCAAACTCTATATTCATTGAACAACAACTCTCCTTTGCCCTTCCCCCTGCCCCTGGCAACCAGCATTCTATTTCTTATTTCTAGGAGCCTGACAGAGTTAGATGTTGCATAAAAGTAGAATCATGCAGTATTCATCTTTCTGTGACGGCCCATTTCACTGAGTATAATGTCTTCAAGTTTCATCTGTGTTGTAGCGTATGACAGGACTTCCTTCTTTTTTCATATTTAAATTCAGTTAGCCAACATATAGTACATCATTAGTTTCAGATGTAGTGTTCCATGATTCATCATTTGCGTATAACACCCAGTGCTCATCACATCACATGCCCTGCTTAATGCCCATCACCCAGTTACCCCATCCACCCATCCGCCTCCCCTTCTGCAACCCTCAATTTGTTTTCTAGAGTCAAGAGTCTCTCATGGTTTGTCTCCCTCTCTGATTTCTTCCCAGTTTTTCCTTCTTTTTTAAGACTGACTAGGATTCTGCTGTATGTATGTATGTACCACGTTTTTAAAATTATTCATTCATCCATTGATGGACACTTAGGTTGCGTCTACCTCTTGGCTATTGTGAATAATGCTGCAATGAACATGGGAGTGTTAATATCTCTTCAAGATCCTGTTCTCAATTCTGGTTGGTATTGCTGAGTCATATGGTAATTCTATGTTTAGATTTTTTAAGGAAAAAACACACTCTTCTTCCACAGCATTTTCCATGGTGGCTGTACCATTTTCCATTCCCACCAACAGTGCACAAGGGTTCCCACTTCCCTGCATCTTCACCAGCGTTGTTATTGTCCCCCCGCCTTTTTTGGGGGGGTGTGAGGTGATAGTTTATTGTGGTTTTGATTTTCATTTCCCTGTTGATTAGTCATGTTGAGCACCTTTTCATAGCTTCTTGGCCTTTCTCTGGGATTTCTTTTTCAGGACACTCACAGTGAAGGTTCAGGAATGGTCAGATAAATGTAGGGAGCATCATGTGTTTCAAATGGCACTGGATTTCTATTCTTTTCTCTTTCTTCATTTTACCTCCTCTGTGCAAGCTACATCACCCTCCCTGCTCATGAGGTACAGGAGGGGAAAGATCATAGGACTGCTTCAAAGGAAGAAACATTTCGGATGTAAGGAAAGTCCTTATTTCCTTCCTAGAGAAATCATTTTGCTTGCACATTTCTCATGGCTCATGCTCTCTGTCTATGGACATAATATTCAATATAAAATTTTCTCTTTTACATTCAAAAAGAAAGGAGAGGCCCTCAAGCTCAAAAACAAACAAATGTATAGAACCTGGGCTTATATTTGGCATAGAAAATTCACCTTATCATGCTCATTCACAAGAAATGGTTCAAATAAAAACCAATAAAATCAGTACTATGTCACTAACAAGCTTTTAATAAAGCCATTCTGGTGACATTTCTTTGGCTTAATATAATTTGGGGACGTCTAATTTTTCATGTGCAGGAACTCGGTCTGTGCTAATTCCCAATACGTGATTCAGGATCAGAGATGAATTGGAAGACCGTTAGGGTATTATTCTACCAGACGTGGGTTCCTGTGGCTGAGCTGCTGGGCTGGTTGTGTAAATTAGCAAGAGGCTGATAAAAGCCCAAATGATTTACATCGGATCCTTTAAGATTTGGGTGGACTCGGTGTGGGACAACGCAAAAGGAAAAAGGGAGAGAGTAGACATACTGATAAGACCATGGTAGCTTCTCTGATATGTAAAATAAGGGTAGTAGTTCCTGCCTACTTCATGGAGGCGTGGAAAAGATTATGAAATAAAATGAGTTTTAAAGCTGCCTTTGGGGTGAAATGCTTTATTTAAGAATAAGGCATTTTATATCTCAAAAGAGAAACAGAGTTTTGTAGACAAACTTTTCTTTGATTTGACATTCACTTAGCTTTATGAGATGGCTAAAGAGTACCTTTTCAAGAGGGATAAAAATCTGTCATCAATAAGCCCAGTTCTCTCAGGGAAGGAGGGCAGTGACATGAGGTGGGATCTAACAATAAAAGGAGTGTCAACTCAATGAGGAAGAAAGGCACAAGGGGGTGCCCTGCACTCTGGTCTTTATTTTAACTGTGAAATTGATCACCAGGACTTCGATTTGGCTGGATCTTCAATGTCATAGACTTCACAAGATCTTGTAACAGTCAGTTTAGTCAACAAAGCAGCCTGACTAGTTGTCTGTTTGAACTGACTACTTGTTGGATTGTTCTGATTTATGTTTAGAGTCCACTTGACCACCTGCATGGATAAATAAGTGATAGACAAGGCTAATGCATGGGAGGAATCCTGGGAAGTGGATGTGGATGATATGCTGTCTGTGACTATGAAGTGTAAGCCAAATTAACAAACAAAGGGAAAGCAGATTTGATACACATGTTCCTCCCTAGGCATCAAACTTTGGTTCACACTGGCCTTAAGTTCAAAACTATGCAAGAACCTGGAATCAGTAGTTTATTTACTTTGGATTTTAATTTTGAAAAAAAAAAAAAAAACAACAACAAATGCCACCAAATGGCACTTCATCTCAGAATAAAATTTTAATATTACCCTCTGTGCAAGTAAACATCTATGGATTCCTGTTCCCACACTCGTTGCCAAGTCTCAGAACACCCTTGGATAATTTTCTTGTACTTATAATAAAACACCCAAATTATCCTTACATACTGCCACTTTTCTGCCTAGTTATTACAGATCTCGGTTCCTTTGGCCTCACCTAGGTGACTAGGCAAGTTAATTAAGCTCACTGTGATTCATTTTATTCGGTATAAAATGGGCGTTATTATTCCTACATCATAGAAATCCTATAAAGATCAAGTACATAAAGATCTTAGCATAGTTCCTTGCTAAAAGGTGCCTTAAAATACTCTTAAGGGCCACCAGCAGGGCTGCTGCTATAGGGACGGATCCTTTTATGGCTCTGGCTTTACCGGGTGGCAAAGGATCATGACTTTGACCATTCTGCCTAATATAGCTGCCATTTAGCTCTTCACCCATCTCCCACCACCCGGCAGCTCACTTACTAGTCCCCAGCCACTCAGGAGTACCCAAAGATCATTCCTGGACAGAGATCTTTGTATTTGCTTGTTCTCTGCCTGGAACTCTCTGCACCCAGGTCTGCACATGGCTGTCTCCCTCCTGTCATGAGATCACAGCTCGAGTATCACCTGGGGAGCATCTCCTGGAGAGTCTCCTCCTCAATCACTGTCCCATTTCCTGTACTAGTTCCATCATGGCATCTCTCCTTTCTGATGTCATCTTGTTTATTATTTACTTGCGAGTTGTCTGTCTCTTACCTACCTGGATGTAAGTTGTCTGAGAGCAGAAATCTTGATGCCTTGGTCTGACACCCAGCACTATTGCTCATTACATTGCTCATTACACATCCTTTGAAAGAATGGATGACTATTATTGCCTAAGTCAAATTTTCCCTTTATTTTTAAAATCCACAGATGCTCTTTCCTATTGAAGAGCAGATGTTTTATCTAGGGTAAATACTCTAACACTTGTCTTAAGTCAGTTTGTTCGTCTTTCTGCTTCTCTCCGAACGTGAGCACTCACAGGGTAAAATTTCCATTTTCTTGCTCTACTTTATGTTTCGAGGTGTGAAGGAGAATGAACTCCTTAAGCAAGCTATAAAGGCAGGCATCTATTTCCTCCCGGCTTTGCTGTGTGCCCCATTTACGAGCCAACAAAATATGTTTGGCCACGTGTTTACATAAACAAATAAATATGTCTATGGAATGGAAATGCATCCACACTAAATGAATTGTGAACGTCTGTTTGAATAGACAAACTTGTGGGTGCATCTTTCTAGCTCTTGAGCCGAAAACAATAATCCGTGTCTAATTGTCACTACTTTGCAAGTTGGTATTTTAAAAATTAATGCCATCTTTCATATTTGTGAGTATATTTATCCAAAGAGCAAATTAAAATAAATATTGTTGTTACCTGATAAAGGGCTCTGTGGTGGTTTTATTATTTTTTTTCCCAAGATCATTTCGATGTTTTTCCTTTCCATCAAATTGGGTTCAGTTGAATTCCAAATAAAATTTGTTATATTCTGGTTTTATATATGGAATTATCCTTAAGTTTCTTAATTCTTATGTAGAAATCACTTTTCTCATTAGAAACCAAAATAGTAATAATACGAACTAAATTAAAATATTGCTTACGGTTAAACATTGTAGTCTTGATAACTTTATTTATATGGTTTCCTTTATTTAAAAGAGCATTCTTGAAATAAGTGATGTATTTGTAGTAATCATGGTTAATTGTATAGAGAATGAATAATTTCCAGCTGGTGGTTTTGATAACCAGTGATCAGCGCCTCGAGCAGTTTTAGCACAGAGTAGGAGTTTAATAAATACCTGTTAAATGAATCTTTAGCATGTCATACAATATTTAGCGTTCCTGATAGCATGGAAACTTTCAGAAATAGAAAAATCAATGCAATTTGCTGAATTTGGAAATGGTTAGTCTTTTCACATTTTATCTTAATTTTTTTTACCTCATTGCTAAAGTATTGACATCAGTTCTCAAGCCACTAAATTTTACCTTAAAGAAGAAACCAATACAAAAGGAGAGAATCTTCCAGACACATTTGGAAACTCTCAAATGTTCCAAAGTTCTAAAAGTTCATGATTTCAAAAGCCAAGGATATTTAGATGAGTGGTGCTGATTTAATCTATGGTTCTTTTTCTTTCTTTTAATATTGCAGTTTCTAAAAAGGTATCAAACAAAGAGAAATTCAAAAACTCTGAAATGTAGACTATGACAATAATTAAGAAAATGCAGAAAGGGCACTGGTAGATTTTTAAAAACTATTTTAATACAAGATTAATAGCAATTTTCTATCCAAATCAGAAAGGAAAAATCTTAACCCAAGTAATACTCATTTGACAGTCACATAAAATTTTAGGTTTGATTGGTGCACACATTTGTCCTGCATATATATTATGCATATGCACACAGAGACCTCACTATTATCCATCATCAGGTGTCTTCTCATGGAAGTCCCTCATTACAAGGCAATGTCAAAGATTCGAGTAACTATTCAACTTTGAATGAGGTTCAAATAGCCCCAGGCTAGGCTGAGTCCCACGCCATAGCAAACCGTGATGCAGCAAGGCTCCAGAATGCATACAAATCAATACTCTATTTGTATAACTTGGCCTGAAACTAAACACTGGCTAATGTCTCCACCAAGGAGAAACACGTTGCAAATGTATAAGTTATGGTCTCCTTTACTCTTCTCTTGGCAAAGCTAAACTGCTCCCCCACACTCCCCTCACACACCCTCTTTTAAGTTAAAAGTCAGGTCTATTAGTGACTGTAAGTAAATAAAAATGAGTTTGTATTTCTGCAAGTTTTGGGTAAGTCAAAACTTACATTTGCTAACACTTCCACCTGTAATCAAACTACCTGATAATTAGCCTTGCGGAGAGAAGCCATAAAAGAGTCACAACTCAGGAATTTGCTAAGTTTCTATTCCTCCTTGGGGACTTTAGTTGGTGTTCAGTGTGTAGCCAAAACATGTATGTAATGGCTAAAGCATTAAAGTAGGCTAATGTCTGCAGCAGGGAATATAAATTAAATATTAGGGTTCTGTGTCCAATAATATTTTCAATGTGTTTGATTTACAGAATGTTACTTTTACAATTACTACTTAATAGTGTTTTTCAGTGTAGACAAAGTAGCATTTCCTAAACCCTTACAATGAAAGTAGGTAATACCAGTTACTTCTCTGGGTAAATCACCGTAAGGGAGTCTGATTGCTAGTGGTAACGTTGTTCTGTGATGGCGGTCATCAGAGTACCCACTTGATCTTCATTAAGGTGACAGAAGGCTGTCATGGCTACCCTTCGATACAGAACCATAAGCAGAGCTCTTATTCATGAATTTGCAATTCATTCTTCTCTGCTAAAGACTTTAGCCTCTGTTTAGCTTTTGTTATAACATATACAAAGTATAATATACACCAGTTACAGACGTGTATTTCTGTTAGAAAAATACATATTATAACTAAAGAACATGTAAAGAGAGGCACTTCAATAAAGCTAAGTGTTTGCGGTCATGAGCGTCACCCAACAATTTCTAGTGTCTGATTTCAAGTGAGCCCATTCCTCCCTACTCCTAACAGAGGTTGTGATGTGATTAGAGAATTTAGGGGACATCAAAGCAAATGAGGGCAGATCGGGAGAAATAATGGAGCATCCTTTCATCTCCGATCGCTATGTTGAGACGAGAGAAATTAACGTGGCAGGGGGCAGGGGAGAGGAGGAATGCTGAAATACTTACTGAAATGGGATAACTAGATTAAACCAATTCCCTCAGGACAGAAAGCAAGTCTCACGTTACATTGGTCTGAAAATCGTACAACACAGTCGGATGATGATAAAAACTAGGAAGTGCGATTTGAATAATATTTTGACCACATCCCTGCAGGGGATGAATGTTGTGGCATCATTAACTGATAGTCATTTCAGCTCTCTGCCTGGCTCGTATGGATCACTGTTATCTCACCAATATGAATATTATCAATCGTGAAGGTGTTGAAACAAATGAAGCAGGAGTTTATATATTATCTGTGTGTTTAGTGTATACGGAGCATGGGTTCACATTCATTAGTATAATGTGTATTCATACACATGCACAAAGCCTTTTGGGGGTGAAAGCACAGAGGAAACAAGGCATTCTGATCTACTTCACAGAAGACAATGCAGAAATATTGAAAAAAGGAAAGACTCGGAGTTTAAAGCCATAAAAACAAGTTATTAGTCAAATATTCTGGAAAATCAAAATTGATTTAATTTGTATTGCACCTTAATTATTGGTGAAAGACAATACTGATTTCTGAACATACAATGAAATGGGCAACATAAATGATTGGTCCTTCATAGAGATGTTTTCTGTGTAATTGGTGATAGGAAGCCGAAGTTTGGCAGTGAAATGGATGGTTTTCTAGAAGTATGCAATGCTGAATTAGATCAGGTGTTAATTTCATAAAGATAATTAAATGAAAAGATGCCACAAAGTCTCACAGAATCCTACTTTTTATATTTCCCTAGGCATAAAATAGCAATAGATGCTTCTAAATACTTTGCAGTTTTGCAAAAGTGCTCAAATATACTTAATACTATTGTGCCGCATGTGTTCTACTTAAATGTGAGGACTAAATCAACAACTAATTATAATTTTGATGAGAGCGAAGATCAAAAAATACCATTTACATGCCATTTCTGCCAATGGGTTAAATAAAATGTGACTGGCATACGGTGGTGTCTTGAAACATTACTTTTCCCAACCCCAGATCATCATCAAAACCAAGAAACACATGGAGAGCCAACTGTATGACTAAAGCCCCAGTTTGGTTTATTTTGCTTCTCTCTACCAGGGGGAGCATAGGGCCTGGCTTTGGTACACTTGGAGGATCAGTCAGGCTTGTGGCTCTAAAGTGGCCTCTTGAGTTAGGTCCTATGTCCAAGTCCAAGTGCCAAGCAGGAATCCTAGGCTGAAGGCGTACATGGAAGCAATGGTTTTTTGTGTGTATACACCATTCTACGGTTTCCATCACCAGGAGAGTCCTGCACGCCCAAGGCTCCCCCCGTGAGCCTGGTACCATCTGGAGCACCCAGGACAAAACACGCTCATGCAAAAAAGGGTGTGCCCTGGCAAACTTTTAAGAAACGGACAATTAGATACGTAAAAAGTTCTCTTTCTTGATTCTTGGTGCTCACAGATCGTTGAGGAATCCCTTCTCTGAGCAGCACAAAACAAGAAGAGGTGGTTGACAAAACATTTTCGTTACAAAGGTGTGTCAACCCTGAGCTTGGAATTAAGAAGTTAAAATCTGTGATTTATATATATATAGAGATATAAAAATAGATGATCATACTAAGACTAAAAAAGTGAAAGAAATCTCCATGTCAATACTATATATATATATATATATATTTTTTTTTTGTCTTGACGGTTTTTGTTGTGAGTTATTTTGTAAGAGAATGCCCTTGTGATGCAGAAACCAACTGACACAAAGCAAACCATTAAACATGAAAACTCACTTATGGATCTAATTGCTTATGAGTTCATTAAAAGAACTCTTATTTTGGGACGGTAATGAGCACAGGGGCAGAATCGTTGAATTAACGTCCAACCTGTGGCTAGAGCAAAGCCATTGTATCACTGAAGATTATTTTCAATTCAGACCCTTAAGGAGGATGAATTGATGGGAGTGTCCACTAGTTGCTGGAGATGAAGAGAAAAATCTGTGCCCATTGGATACAGGGGACAGACATTAAGAGAATTAAGGAAAATGGTGCCATCATTGAAATTGAAATTGGGCAAGGTGAGAGAGAGGTGCTGGGTCGTGGCAATTTTACTCTCATGTTAGCAATGGAATTCTAAATTTAGTATCAGTACCCCCAAATCAGTTTGGTATTGTGTGGATAGAGTGCAAGACGATACCTCCAAGACAACACTGTATTTTCACCACGTTAAAAAAAAAATCTCAAACTTTCTCCCCGAAAGCATTTTGTAAACCCAATTTATCACAGAAAAGCTTATACTGGGAGTTGGCTGGCAATGTTGAACTTACAGTGTTAAAGCTTTTTAATTTTTCTCTCTTATTGGCTCCTTTGTCGAAAGTGCGGTTGTCTTGGGGGTTTGGCCTGATTTTACAAGGAAAATTATTTTCTTCCTGCCTTTTTTTTTTTTAAACAGAAAAAAAAAAAACTCACAACGTGAGATTCCTTTACTTCTGCAGCATAAAAGCAAATGAAGGTAAGAAAATCTCCTGGTACGAAAGATTTGAGTTAAGAATTCTCTAGAATAAACAAGGTCCCCACAGAGAGCTGAAGGAAAGAGGAAGCAGTCCAGTGTGGCACCCAGTACTCTTTGGGCAAACAGAAAGGGAGGCAGAGTGCAGTACTGTCTCTTCTCATAGAAAACGGGTAAGTTTTTGTGGCATGGTCCATTGTCCAAGAGTGTAAGAAAAGAAGTGAGTTGGCCATTCAGATAGCTAAAATGCAGTTTCATCTGACCAAAAACCCAGGATTATCTGCACAGTCTCTGCAGTGCCAGGACGATGCAGACCAGAGATCCTGAGAGCAGGGAGCGGCTGGGCTGCGCTGCCGAAGAGTCCACCTCTCTCCGGTCGGGGTCCACCGCGGGGGCCTCTGTGGTGACGAACTCAAACTCCGTGGGACACACGTCATCCATGCACCCACTGCCGCTCCCCGAGCCGCTGGATTCATCGCCTGGCGTGGGCGGATTGAGAAAGAAAGTTAGACCAGGACTGGGAAGGAGTGGGGGCGCCCATCAGATTTGGGTCTGGGGGTGGAAGGGGACGTTCCCCCTCCCAACCCCCCCAACGGGTTTGTTGTTAGCGGGCAGGTTTGTGATGGGCGGGCCGACCCGACCAAAAGAGATGTCTGACACACAGTGCTAACTGACATCCAGTTAGGGGCCATCCCTACCGTGTTGGCATTTGAGAGGTATTTCATATTCTGGCTAATGTTTAAATTGCTTTAAGAAATTCTGTCCCTCGCTCCTTTTGTATCTTGGGGCCATTGTTCTCAGCAGATACTGTGCTTTGGTAAAGGATTTTGAAATGAGGTTTAAAATAAACAAAGACGGCTAAGTAGGCAACCTGAGGAACAGGCGCACATAGTTGTGAAAGGCACATATTATTATGCATTTTGACTACTTGATTCCACCTCTGTTCTCTAAGAGTGAGGATGAGCTCCATCTCAACCAACTTCTCCCTCTGACCCCGAGGTTGATGACTAGGGACAGCTGCTTGTATTTGTCGGGACCATAACCCAAGAATGGTTTTTATGTTTTCAATTAAAAAAAAAAAAAATCCAACTAAGAATAGTATTTTGTGACGTATGAGTAGGGTGTGTGTGAAATCTAAACCTCAGTGTCCACGGATGAGGTTATACTGGAACAAAACCACCCCCTTCGCTTCTGCATTGTCTCATTCTGCATTCAAAGCTGAATGTACTTAATATCTGGCTCTTGACAGAAAATGTTTGCCATTCCTGCTTGAAAGCAATGCCCAGGTGCCCACCTCGTATGTCCTCTTAGCATGGCATCTTCCCACTTGCCTGCCATGCCTTCTGGGCCTGTTCTAGTCCCACTTCTCACCGCTTGGTTCCTTCCTGTTTCACAAACCCTGTGTCTCAGACCTGGGTCCCGGTTCGGTCTCCATCAGTTTCTAGCTGTGTGAAAGTACTTATTGCCATTTGCAACTGTAGTATTAACTTGCTTGTTTTCTTGTGTCCCCTGTGAGAATGTACACTTGTGGAGGGTAGAGACTTCGTGTGGTGTATACCGTTCACTTCTGTATCTCCACTGCCTTTAACGGTCCCTGGCGTGCAGCAGGTGCACAAAAATTACTCGCTGAATAATTAAATGTGCCTTGGGAAGTTTCCTCAACTTCTGTCCCTTTCCTTATCTCAACAGATCCAGACAATAGCATTTACATGTAGAGTATGTGTGAAGCCATTCTGGTGAAGTGTGTGAGGGCACCAAACGCAGCACTTGCAATGAGGCCTGATGGGAAAGCAAAGAACAAAAAAACATGGTTCCTACAGCAAAGAGGACCTAGATTTTAACCTAGGTTAAAAGTTTTTTTTCTTTAAGTGAACGTTTTTTTCTTTAAGTGAACGAGGGCAAGCCGGTGAGCCTCACTGTGGCTCTGCCTGCTCAGCTGTAAAAATGAATATATTCCTATCTGTTTCACAGGATCGTTGGGTATAAATGAGATAATGTGCCTGGGAGAACTGAGGAAACTGTAAACCTGGTAATGATATTTACTGTTTGCCCCACTTGCTCAAAGATTCATTCAATAAATTCCTCCCTATTGGCCTAAAACAAGGATGAGCTTGTTGAGCTGCCCCTGGCATACCGGCGCCATCTTGGGCGCTAGATACTACGTAAGTGCCGCCAACGTAACGCAGGGACTCTTCTACGGTCCCCCTGAATAAGCAAGGCACAACTCAGCACGATTTTTTTTTTTTTAATGGGACATCTAAATATCAGGTAAGATCACTTGAATACACTATACCAGGTTCTTAACATTTTCTCGGATTTATCTTTAGTGGCCTTTACAAGGGGGGAAATGCCCATTAATTAAATTCAGAGATACCAGAACTGCTAAGGGAATTGTTCTTAACACTGGTATTATGAACAAGAAGTAATATAACCTTTGCAAAGATATTATTAAAGTGATTTAGAATATTAAAACTGCGGTAAGCAAATAATGACAGGAGATCCAGCTGAGAAAAATAATGGCCCCATCTCTTTCTGAAAAGGAGTCAGAAACGCAGGAGTTTAAGGGGTGATTTTTTAAAATGTCAAAGGCAGGAAGGATGATGATTGTTGTAAGATGTGATAATGCTTTATAGAACAGACACTATCCTAAAATGGAGGACCAAATATGGGGCTTGGGTTAGAGCTAAGTGATGCTCTTAACTGTTGTTAATTTTTATTTTCTTGTGAGGGGAAGTGGAGCGTGATCTCTCCACAAGGACGTTCCCTAAGCTTTGCAGACTGACATGTACATAACCTCTTTAGGTCAGAGAGGAGAGAGAAACAAGGCCAACCTCAACTAATTCTTACATTATCTTGAATTATTTATTCCTATAGTCATTCTCCAGATAATAAAGCATTTCGTTAGAAAGAGAGGATGACGATGCATTCAGAGGAGCGAAACTAAGGAACAAGCAGGGGAGAAGCATCAAAGGCTAACACCTCGTGGAAGGTTCTCTTCTGAAGAGGTAAAGAAGAGGTTTAGTGAAGAGGAGGAGAAATAATAGGAGGACTCTCAGAAATCTTATAGCAATAAAGTCTGGTGGGTTGGCAATTATCTTGCATTTAGAAAATTAATTTTTGAGTTGCTTAAAATGGAATAAAGCACTAAAAATTTTCTGCAGGGGACAACTCGGTAGGATGCTGGCTAAGACTTGGATGACTTAATGTCCTCCATCTGTAACTTGTTTCTTTCTATCTCATTAATTCAAGCACACAAGCATCATCTTTTGCTTCAGTGACCAAATTAGAGAATCACTGGTGACTGCACAGCTTATGTTCAAGAAATCTTTTCCCAAGAACTCTGTTTAAGGTTACATATCTTTAAAAAAAAAAAAACCCAAAGCAATAAAATAACCCCCCCAAATTTGTATAGTTACGCATCTTAAAACCACTTACACAAACCCCAAATTTAATTTAACGCTCACTTACTAGACTTTCCAATCACTGCTGATATTTTGGGATGGCTAATAAACTAGTCATGGGTCCTGTTGCACCAGCATTTCATTATTTCTGTCAATATTTCAGAGACCAGTGTCTACAGTTCATACACGTGAGGGACTGGATAGAGGGAGAGCTAACGCAGTTGAACCCAGGGCACATGAGATATTATCTTAGCTCCTTCACAGATGGCTGCAAATGAACTTCCCAAAGACCCGACCTCACAGGCTGGAACGTTCCCCATTCTATAGAAGAGAAACTTGAGACTCAAGAAATAATTTGCTTAAGACCCCAGTCAGGAAGTGATAAAACCGGGATTTCAACCTAGCCTTGTCTGAGGAAGCTTCAGAACATTCTTCTTTTGGTGGTTGGAGAAGGGGATAAGAGTTTGGGGCAGAGATGTAAATGATGATGGGGGAAGAAGAAGATGAAAACATTACTTTGTTGCTTGATCATGAATGGATCACCTGGCAAATGAGACCCAATGTTAGCTTGGGAAGCATTGAATGTAATCCACTGAAACTATTCCTTAAGACCAGTTATAATTTTAGTGAAATCCTAAGCTTTGTGGATCAGAGCTTTTGGTCCAAAGGACTGTAAAGAGTTCTGCAGGCCGGGCAAGCAGGACACAAGATTTAAAGGTACACATTGCTCTTGAAGAAAAAGTGGGGTATCATCTACAACCTGTTTCTCACTGTGGAGGTTATTGGTACCAATAAAGACTTCCTTACTCGTGTCCTGGAAGTTGACATCATTGCCATTGTACGCATTCTTTAGTTTGTTGGTCATCACACGGAGAGCCATGATCTGCTGCCTGATGAAAGTGTCGGGCCGTGTGATGTCCACGTCGACCTCCGGGTTGTTAATCTGGTTGGTCAGCCCATCATTCATGATTTCGGGCAAGTATCTGTGAGGCCGACAGGGAGAGAACAGATTAACGTGAGGCAGGAGGGGCCTGGGTACCAGACTGTGCTGTGCTGTCTCTGACAGTGGGCCAGGACATCTGCAACAACTGAGCTCGACTCCTGCGAAGAAAGACCAGAGAGTGAAAACAAGGGATAACTTTTCTCAGGGGGAGCTATGGCTAAAAAGTGGTTTCAGGGTGGTTCTTAAAATGGTACTGAATTTGTAGGGAGGCTTGCCCACGAATGAATCTTCTACTGGGGACTTACAGAAATTGTTTCTTAAGATTAACGACTTTCCTCCTCTATTCCAAATGGTAGATACTAAAGTCAAGGGCTTGCTAGCTTCCTCCGCCCTCTGGTTAATTTTGCTAAGAATTGAACTTGTAAATTACATATGCTCTTAGAGAATTCTCTTGTACGAGGATGCTCTATCTCAACCGAGGACGCCTTACCTCAGACTTTAATCAGAAGAACTTCTGCATATAAAAAAACCCCTTTGGCAATTGGAGGTGTGACCAGTTAGCACTGGAATGTTTGAGGTGTCCATTGGGGTTTTTGTTTGGTAACAGTATCTTGGATCTAATATTCAATATTGGGCAAAGCAGAAGGGTAAAATCTAACGGTTCTTTAATTCTTTTACTGGCAAATTTAGATTCATATTCCTTTAACTTGTACAAAAATTTTAAAACTGTCAGTCCTTCAAAGCCAACTGTCCAAGCTGCCTATGTGCATTTATACCAGTGGAGGCTACAGACCTCAGAAAAGTGTCTGGAGCCCCTCTGACTCCTCATGCTCACGACTCACCCATTTACAGCCCTCCTTCTCTTTTTCTCCCAGAGCTCCCTGCACCCGCTTCTTCTACCTCATTTCCTGTGGCTCTCCCAGAGTGCAGATGCTACAACAGCCTCAAACCGACTTCCCTCCCTGCCTCTTCCTTTCTCGTGCATCCTGCACACATGATCTGACGAATCTTCATGAGCTATTGTTTTCATCAAATTACTCGTCTGTTGAAAAACTTTTGGTGATACTAGTTGATGTCTACCAAGTACTTACTGTCAGGCACCGTGCTAAGCACTTCATTGGTATTTTAAAATTCAGCCCCCTTGCACATCTAAGAGGTGCATGCTATTTTATCTCCATTTTGCAAAAAAGAAAACTGAGGCTGAGTGAGGATGAGTAGCTGTGCAAAGTTAATGGATGGCAAAACCATGATCTAAGTCAGGGAGGTCTAGTTTTAGAGTCCACGTGTCCAAATGGTGCACCATACTGCGTGGTTGATCACAAATGACAATTCACATTTTATAGCTCAGCTGTCAAGGCCCATTTCCATCCTGTCTCTACTTTCTTATGCTGCAACAATCCCTTCAAGGTACCCTCCTTGCCTAACAGAATCTACAGCCTGTATACAGTTTATACTCACCTGTCCTGCAGGGCATTCCTTGCTTGCAATGCACTTTCCAATTTAAGTCCCAAATATCCTTAAAGACCCAAGTCAACATTTGCTTTCTCTTTAAGATATTTTCCAGCTTTTAGGGATCTACCCATCCTTTTGGAGGGCTGCCACATTCATCTGGGCATTTTATGCACTGCACAAAGTCACCCGCTGAGGGAGGGAGTTTGGTTGGAATCCAGCCTGAATTCTGTGCCCACAGAGCAATGCACCTGCAGGGCACCATTCACTGAAGGGACACATTTTTATTTTTTGTTCTTTTTGGGAATTGTTTTATTTTCAAAAATTTCAATGCATACCAAAGCAGAGACAACCATATAATGAACCCTCATGTACCCATCGGGTGCCTTTTCCTAATTCTTACAAAGGTTCTATATTTGTCTGTGTCCTGGTAAGAAACAGATGGCACACTCAAAGAGGTAATAAAGAGAGTTTGAAGAAGAGACAACTTATGAAGGTATGAACAGGGAAACCAGCGCTGGGTGGCAAGGAACCCCAAGACTGGCAATCGCAGGAGGGCCAGAGGGGAAGGGACTGTCACCAGTATGCCCAAGAACTGAAAACGCAGAGAGCAACCGAATGACACAGCAACTGTCAAACCAAGGCCTGTCAGGGAGAGAGTCGAGGGAATGATACCCTGACTTCTCTCGTCCCTCCTTCTGACCTCCACGTGCTGCCTCCCTTTAGCTGAAGTCAACTGGAGGCCAGTGGGCAAGGGGACCCGGGTGATGCAGTTTGTAGAGATCCGCCTTCAGGGTGGAGACCCAGGTGGAGGGAGGAAGAGTGGATCTCAAGGGGAATCGGGACATCCGAGACAGGAACCCGATAGCCTGGGGGCAACGTTGCCTGATGGCTATATCATCATTCTTCTACTGCTTCTACTATTGTGGCTTGCAAGCTGAGAAAACTTCCATTCCTCTGTTTTGTCCTTCCTATTTACATATCATTGTGCAACATACTTATGCTTACATTTCTTCCCCTTCCTGCGGGTCATTTTCCAAGTTCCAGAAACCAAAGGCCCTCTATCCATTAGCCTCCAAAAGAAGAAATGGAAACACACGGAGAGATTTTTATATTTCAGCCATTTTTCAGTTATTGAAATCTTATGCATGATGCATTTGTGTATGAATTGGTTTATCCATTTTGAGTCAGAGGTCCTCTGAATGAGCTCCATGTCTTCATCTAGATCTTGAACAAAATCGACTTCACCATGTTCACCACATAATGAATAATAAAACACACAGAGTGCATTGCAAATTCTTTTCCATAAAGCTTCACAGTATTTGCTGCCCTAAAAAAAAAGTCCTAATTGAAATTTTTAGAAGTCATAGAACTACCTCTCTTTAGTGTTGCAGCAAAGCATAATATGGCTGATATACTAATAAATTCTGTTAGCTTCTGGACTTGACTTCTAAAATATGGCATTGGATTGACTATTACTGACATCAGTTACATGTGCTGGGCTCCACGGGCTCTACTTAATTACTAAAGCTCATTGGCATGAACAGTAGCAAGTGCAGGCTAGCCTTTGCTGACACGGGAGTTGAGGGTGGCTGAAAGGGGCCCGTCGGTTCTGGTGTTGCCCCTCAACATCTCGGACAATGTTCCTGCAGCTGTACCTATGCTGGGTCAGAGGAGGGCTTTGTTTCTTTCAGATGCTGTGCGCACTGCACGGCTAGCCGAGACTCATTTATCAGAAGCTGACTGCGATAGCTTACATGGGAATGCTACCCTTGGGAGTCTGAGCATCCAGGAACAATAAGAGACTGCCAAATCAACCCACCCTCTAACTGTGCCTACTGATGCTCAGCCACTTACAATAAAAACAAGTAACAATGCACCCGTGTCCTCAAGAACCTTTTCTCCTTTTGGTGTATTCAGAGGGTAACTTTAGAGACAATGTGGAAACTTAAACCACAAGCACAGTTGAAAAAGAAAATGGCCATTTTGTCACTCCAGAGGTACATCCCGAGGCCAAATCTATGGATATCCAACGTGCAACCTGAGGGATCTATAGAAGCCCAGGACTCATGTTTGGTCTCTTTGTATAATGCTCGTGTCCTGAAGAAATGGATGCCTCTTTGAGCCCATACTATTCTTTATTAGATTTTGCACCAGCTTCTTGTCATGACGGCATTCTATTTTTGCACCATTACAGTTTGGGGAGACACGGAAAGGAAGCAGGATCTTGGTACAGATAAGCCAGCTTCCCAGGCTGGATGCACATTTATCCAGGGGCAGGGAGAACCCAGAAATTAGGGCAGATTGGAAGGTTGAACAGGGTGTCATCGTTGGTCAATGCTTCACACTCAGCGTGGCAAGTGGGTGCCATCCATGAACAAGCAGGCATAGCTCACCCATTCGGGTTACCTTCTATTCTACAAGAGCATGTATAGGAACTAGACCTTCAGTGGTTTTGCAGAATTATTTTTCTTCCCATCTGTTGTTAGGGGCTGAATATTTGTGTTCCCCTCAAGTTCACATGTTGAAAACCTAATGCCCAAGGTAATGGTTTCAGGAGGTGAGGTCTCTGGGAGGGGATCAGGTCATGAGGGCAGAGCTCATAAAAGAGGCCCCAGAGAGCTAGCTTAGCCCTTGCACCATACGAGGACACAACGAAAAACTGAAAAATCTGCAACCCAGAAGAGGGCTCTCACCGGACCGGCTGGCACACTGAACTTGGACTTCCAGCCTCCAGCAGTGTGGGCAATCAATTTCTGTTGTTTTTAAGCTACCCAGATGCGGCATTTTGTTACGGCAGCTTGAATGGACTAAGACCAACATCCAATTTCATATTGTGGACATAGGCTTCCTTCCTTACACCCACATGTTACAGCTGATCGGGGTGGAAGAGTTCCGTAGGAACTGGGGGGTGGGGGCACTTATATGTTCAACCTTGTGAGTGGCTGCAGGCTCTGTCGGGGCTCCCACTGGCAGAGGTGACACCCTTTGTCACCCTCTGTCACCTGACACCCCAGAAGGTCGTCCCCTCATCACCCCCCCACCCCGGCCAGCCATCATGTCTGTCATGGCCACCACTCAAAATCACTCCTTTCAGTTGCTAGATGAATGTGCTTGCTAGGAGGACAGACATGTTGACCTATCTGTAGTCCGTATTTCTTATCACCTCATTAATGCTGGTGGTTGCTTTGACAGAAGGATCTGCCCAGTGGGGGAAAGGGTCACCCAGCTCTCACGATCTAATGGGATTTGAAAGCCAGTAAAAGTCTGAGAAGCGAGACACCTGTAAGGAAGTTTATCCTGCTGGTGCCCAGTGGGGTTGGTAGGAGTCCAAGTGGAAGCCGGGGCAGGAATGGGGAGAAATGGGGGCCCCAGGCCCCTGGCTTGGGTTTGTTTTAAGGTGACAGATACTTCCTCCTACTGCTTCTGCCTCAAGGCACACTGAGCAGAGAGGCAAAAGCAGATTCGGTCCTGCTTGTTGCCACAAATGAGCTGCATTCAATACGTGTCTCTCCAGCGATTTCTAATTCTAAGCTACATACTCATTCCTTCCTGTGGGTTTAAGAGTTTTACTAATCTAAGTAGTATGACAATAATACAGGTCCCAATATTTCTTATCTGCAGTTTCAAAATTTTAAAAATTTCCAAAGTTATTTTTTTCTCTTTCCTGTACTCCCCTTATTAACAAAACTTGATCTGATCTGAAATGAGGCTAAATCAGAGTTCTCATTTTATCTCACTTAGCGGGAATAGTAATACATCTTGCTGCAGAAATTGAATGTGGTTTACTGTGAGTTACAGCCTCAGACTCCACCCACTGGGAGTATTATTACATAATGTATAGTATCAGCCCTAGGATGACTTTCTAAAACTCTAAAAGGAGTCTGAAATCCGAAACACAGATGGTCCCAAGGATCTCAGATAAGGGATTATGAGCCTGTGGTACCCATAACTTCTTTCAGAGGCTTTCTTAAAATAGAAATTTTAAACTTCACACCCCTTAGAGTGGCTATTATTTGAAAACAAAACAAAACAAAATAACAAGTGTTGGCAGGGACATAGAGTGGAGTGTAAGTGCCCGACATTAAGCTTCTGATTGCCCAGGCATCCATTTCAAAGACAGCATCTTGACCAAATGCATCGGCGGCTACCTGAAATGGCCACTTGCAGAACAGCGGAGAAGAAACTAGGCTGCTCCCACCCAGGAAGTGCCCCTTTCAGAAAGCCCTGGAAAACCTAGAGAACTGACCACTTGAGTGCCCCACATCTCCCTTCCCATGCTCTACATCTCCCTTCCCATGCCCTAATTCCTACTCTTCGGTTTTATATTAGGAAATCAGCCAATTGGCAGTGAACCTGAGAAATTTCAGGCACCCTACACTCGACCTGAATAAAGGCAAAGCCCCAGGTTGTCCCTGTGACCCCTGACCTTGCTATGTGGTCACTGAGCATGCCATGCGCTCTCCAGGTCCCCTAAGTAATAAATCTTGTTCCTCAAGGTTCCCTGATGATTTCTTTTTTTTTTTTTTTTAAAGATTTTATTTATTTATTTGAGAGAGAGAGAATGAGAGATACAGAGCACGAGAAGGAAGAGGGTCAGAGGGAGAAGCAGACTCCCCGCTGAGCGGGGAGCCCGATGCGGGACTCGATCCAGGGACTCCAGGATCATGACCTGAGCCGAAGGCAGTTGCTTAACCAACTGAGCCACCCAGGCGCCCTCCCTGATGATTTCTTGCTGAAGTGCAAGAGCCAACCCAGCCATAAGTAAGGGCCCTGGTTGGGGAAATGTCTATGGAGCTTGCTCTGAGTGATGTGACCAGGCCAGCACGGCAGGCATCCCTAACCGAATGTGCGCTACCATCAACAGGCTTGGGAACATGGAGAAACTGGAACTCTTGTGCTTGCTACAGGGAATGTAAAATGGTGCAATACTATGGCAAACAGTATGGCGGTTCTTCAAAAAATTAAAGTTAGACTTACCATATGATCTAGCAATTCCGCTTCTGGAATATTCAATCCAAAATAATTGAAAGCAAGTACTGGAACAGATATTTGTGCCCTTCTGTTCACAGTGGCATTATTTACAATAGCCAAAAGGTGGATGCGACCCATGTGTCCATTGATGTATGCACAGGTTACTAAATGTGGTATGTACAGATAATACATCCAGCCTTGAAAAGGAAGAAAATTCTGACACGTGCTACCACACGGATGAACTTTAAGGACAGGCTAAGTGAAATCATCCAGACACAAAAAGACAAATATTGTGCAATTCCACTTACATGAGGTAACTAGAGGAGTCAAATTCATAGAGGCAGGAAAGAGAATGGTGGTTGCTGGGAGCTGGGGAGAGGGAGGCGTGAGGAACGAGTCTTTAATGGATTCAGAGTTTCAGTTTAGGAAGATGATAAAGGCCTGTGGATAGATGGTGGTGATGGTGAACAATAATGCCAATGTACCTCCTGGCCACTGAACTGTACATTTAAAGATGGTAACAATGTTACATTTGATGTTATGTATATTTTACCACAGTTTTTTAAAAAAAAATTTCAGTTTTAAGTGTAACTTCTCTAAAGTTCTTGATATAGGTTACTTTTTCCCCTCCCCCCACCTTCCTTTTTTTTTTTTTTTTTTGGACCAGAAAGTGGAATTACTCAAAGCATAGTGTGACTTTATGTTTTAAGTGGGTTTATACATTCCTGAAGACTGCTAAGCTGGAGTTACCTGTGACATTAGGTACTTCGATGGGATGTGACCCTATAATACTGTCAAAGGTGAGAGACTGACGTAGGACACCTGAGATTCCCTGAGACCCAGGAGGGTGATTGTGGGCAAGCCAGTTAGCTACTTTATATGATTATATATATTTGTATATTTACATGAATAATCCTTACCTCGTCTCATAAGCTGCCCTACTGAGCTAAGTTATATGACAATGCTTGAAAAATCTAACACACTCTGCAATTCTAATGCGTTCTTATGAAAATGAAGTTGTTAACATGGCCCCTCGGATGCCAAACTTATTTCTTAGGAGGGGCTGACGGCTGCAGAATTTGGACTCGTAAAGCCTGGACTCCGTACAGAGGAACGATTTGTTGTGCCTTTCCTCCAGCTGGAGAGCGCATGGCATGAAATGGTTTGGGGACCCCTGGAGGACACACAGCTCATTGGTTGCCGCATCGAGCAGAAGCTAAACTCTTTGACTTGGCCTCTCCACTCCTTGGCAGGATCCCCCTTATCCATCCTTTCTTCGTAGGGCTTGAGGCAGCGACCTACAGCCTGAGCGGGACAAAAGACCCATGAGCCAGTCCCCAGGGCTGCTGAGTGGTTGACAGCAATGCACTTCTTGCCTCCTATTGGGAGCTGCATTTTCCCCACTTGCGGGAGTGCACGCAGCACCCCTCGGCCGCAGGACTGCAGCTTTCGAGGGCTCCTCCCTCCCACGTGTGCACAGCACGGAAGGATGCGCTCAAGAATGCTGGGTTTGACAGCTTCCAGTTCGTTCCTGGACAGATTTCCCCCCTTCCTGAACGCGGTTGCCTGGCTGGGTATACATCAGATACTTTACAGTTCTTTAAAATGCAGCCAGAGTGCTTTGGGACACATTCTGCAATCAGACTAAAACAATATTGTCCTGCCGGCTCCGCAAAGTCACTGTCTTTGACAGATTTCTCATCGCTGTGCATCATTTCAAGCCTCTTCCATCTGCTCAAATGTCCCCAGTCATGACTTGCTATTTCTTTGCTTAGTCAATCCACTCGGTGGCTGGTGAGAGGGACTGATCTACTTTCTAGATTTTTCTACATTTCCTATTTCTTACAATTTACTGTATTTATCTCCCGGCCTGAGGAAAGATTTCCTTGGGGACACAGTTATTTCTGTGAGGATCAGGGGCTTTGAAAACCAGCAGAGGCTCCCTGCGAACACTCTGTTTCCAACCGACCTGAACAATCCTCATCAGCCAGCGTCTTGTTGGCCTCCTCCCAGAAGGCATTTTGAAGAAAGGACACGGTGAAGGCTGGACACTGGCTTACGGAGGGGTGGACGCGGGAAGTGGCTTGCCAGTTTTATGGGGAGGGGGAGGAATCTGGAAATCACTGAAGAAACGCTGGCACATCTGGAACCACGTGTGTCCTGTCACAAAATCCACAGGCTGTTGAGCGTGGCCTCTCACAGGGCGCTTTCATCGCACTCTTCCCGCCCGTCCCGTCATGCCCCGTGCTAACCTTTCCTCTTCCCCTCCTGTGGCCTTAAACAAAGAATCCCCAGGAAGAGAAAACAATCCTTGAGGAAGATACAGATGGTGATGTAATTTGACAGAGTTATGGCCTCAGAAAGTAAAATCTGCCTCGATGGGAGCCCAAAGGTGAAGAGCCTGTAGGAACACCATGAGGGTTTTATTTTTCCGGTGGCTGCCACCTGACCAAGCTCTAGCCTGCAAACGCTAACCATATACAAGTTGTATCTCCCTCGGAGCCCATGCTTTCCTGCTTGCATCCTGTCATTCTTCTCCAGCTCCTTACCCACAGCTCGTCCTGACCCCCCAGCTACCCACGGTGCCCTTCTCAGGGGTGACAGATGGTTGCACGTGTCCTTCTGGGATCTCTGCGTTCACCCTGGGAGCGTTAGGAGGCCTAGACTTGTAACCCACACCGTGCTGCTTTCACTTTTTTCCCCCTTTGGCCTTCTAGATTATTATCGATTCCCCCCTCCCCTTACTTACTAGCTTCCTTTTGATTGCTATTTGTCTGAGTTGAGTCGGTGTTGCTGTGTCTTCTTTCATTTCTCTCTAGGAATTTGCTTACGTCAGCGAGACATGGAAGAAGTTACATTTGCAAACTTACTGTCCTGTCGGTCACTGAGGATGCATCCTAGGCTGCTTTTCTTGAGTAGCAGACACTGCTAAGAATTCTGAGGAAAATTCTTTATTAGCTGTTCTGATAGTGGAGGATGTGAATCTGAGTACTAACTGCTGTAGAGAGAATTTATGTCCCCTTCCCACCCCCCAGATCTGTATGTTGAAGCCCTAACTCCCAATGTGATGGTATTAGGAGGTGGGGCCTTTGGGAGGTGATTAGTTGTAGGTGAGGGTGAAGGTGGAGCCCCCACATGATGAGATTAGTGCCCTTAGAAGAAGAAGAGACTAGAACCCTCTTTCTCTCTCTGTCCTCACATGGCAGAGACAGCAGCTGTCCACAAGCCAGGAAAAGGGTTCTCACTGCAACCCAACCCTGTTGGCCCCCTGATCTTGGACTTAGAGCCTCCAGGCTATGAGAAATCAGTTTCTGTTTAAGCCATCCAGACTCTGGTGTGTTTGTTACTGCAGCATGAACGAAGGCATTAACTAAGTCAAGCACTGGCCAGGGAATTGAAGTACCCATCCTTAGCCCACCGGGCATCCCATTCGAGACCAGAGGTTTGTGTGGACAATACCCTGCATTATAAAGGCTGTGCAGGATTTCCAACTTCAAATTCTCTTTTGATGCACATGTGAAGCCTAAGCAATTCATTGTCGAGACGGCTTCAACCTAGCCTGTGTTCCGGCTATCTTCAGTGGCTGACGTCACACCAGCGCCACGTGACCTCCTCAGCCCAGTTGCTGTTGTTTTTAATCTAAGGAAAGCCCATTAAAGGAAGCATCAGGGTATGCGTGGAGACCAAGGAAAAACCACAAATCATAACATGCTTCCCGAGGTGTGTGCGTGAACTGAAAAAGGGAGTAGCTTACATGTTAATAGGAGCTTAGAGTAGGGCTGCCAGATAAAACGGCAGGATTGCCAGTTACATCTGGATTTCAGATAAGCGATGAATCTTTTTTAAGTATAAGCGTGTTCCATTAGGTGTCTGGTGTTCGGTCTTTGAGCCTTACTGCTCCAAGTGTGGCCCCAGGATCTGCAACAACTCCATGTTCTGGAAGCTTGTTAGAAAAGCAAAATCTTAGGTCCCACCCCAGACTTACTGAGCCGGAATCGGCACTTTTCACAAGCTCCCTAAGACTGTAGCCTGCACGTTAACATTTGGGAAGCGCTGTTTAGAATTCACAGCCTATTTTCATAGACATGATCACATTGGTCTTTAAATTGTCCTGGGAGATTGGCAAGGGAAAGGGAAGCAGGGAAGAGCCTCTCCTGACAACCAGTCTTTTTGGTGGAATGGAGACCTCAATGCTCACAGGTCATCGGCAAACACACAATTTCCCCCTCGAATGGCATAGCCTCTTCCTTCTACCTCCCCTCCTGTTTCCAGACCCGCCTAGCTCCTGAAGCAGAGTGAGATCTGTCAGCAATGGCTGACGGTGGGAGCAGGAAGTTGAGGGCGGGTCCTTATTCTAGAGAAGCCTCTGCTCCCAGACCCTTGACCCTCTCCACACAGCAGGTTCACCCAGCAGCCGCCATAGCAGCCACCTCTACGGGTATCCTGCTCTTTCTGTTTAAAGTCATCATCAGTGTCAACAGGAGCCATTCACTTAGTGACAGCTCTTTGGGAAAAGACAATACACTGGAAGAAATGGACATATCCCTGGTAGGAGTCATTTTGATTTCAGATATGCCAACATGTGAAACAGTTATGCTCCTGAATCCAGGAAGTATGGTAACAAGCTGTGGGGTAGCGTTCAGAAAATAGCAGGGACAAATATGGGTGTTGGAAGACAAGCCAGATCAAATGCTTAGGTGGGAGGAGAGGGCATTGCGAGTGGGTGTGCGTGGAAGAATGTGGCTGCAGGAGTCGGGTGGATAAAACATAAAGGGAGGAAGAAATGTCTACGCTGTCGGTGGTCTCGTCAAGCAGGCTTGAGTTAGGAACTCCAGACCATGACAGGCTCTATCAGTGCTAATAGGCACCTCTGTTCCACAATCCATTAACCCTGTTGATAGAATTTTTTTTTTTTAAATCAAGGTTCTGGTTCTTTGATAAGAATAACCTTTCTTTCTTTCTTTTTTTACATGCATCCCAAATTTTTAGAAGGCCTATTATCTGAAAATCCATACTCAAAATGTAAGGAAAAATAGGTTATTACCTGCATTACAAGTGGATTTTAAACTTACAAAATAGTTGGTGGAATTGAAAAAAATTCTCTCACGTGTTCCTGGATCAATTAATATTTGGGTGAGAATGAGAGGAAAGCTTCAATTAAATTAATTCAACAAGTCTTTACTGGTTATCTACTTACTATGCTATTAAATATAAAGTTATTAAGATTTCATGGCAGTGGAAGAATTTTAAAAAGAAACTATGAAATTTTAATTTTTTAGTGGGGATATAATTTGAGTCATAAATATTTGACAGCCTCATTTAAAAAAAATGGTAGACTGGATTAGATTCTGGGATATCCTTGCAAATGATTATACTGCATTAAATTTGATAATTTCACTCACCTGCATAAATTTCCCTAATGGGCTCCCATTGACCTTGGATTAAAATAAAATCTGGTCCCTAAGTACTGATCTGGGTGGTTCTCCACCCACACTGTCCTTTCCCAAGCCTACAGTGCAACAGTATGGCCCTTGAAGTCCCCTCTCCTGCCACTGCGCTTTTCATTGGTTGACAGACATCACCACTATCATAGAGTACTTAAATCACGGAGTCTTGCAGAGTGCCTGGGCAGAGGGAGTGCTTAATAACATTGCTGATGGATGGAGGGACTGAATGAATG
This sequence comes from Eumetopias jubatus, assembly GCF_037043125.1. Classification (NCBI taxonomy): domain Eukaryota; kingdom Metazoa; phylum Chordata; class Mammalia; order Carnivora; family Otariidae; genus Eumetopias; species Eumetopias jubatus. The sequence goes on along the minus strand of NW_028274809.1, from coordinate 178,735,546 downwards.
AATGTAGGTCCGCTAAATCTTTTATAGAGCTAAGGATTTGTTTCATTTGTTCTCCTAACCGGGGGAGAAAAATATTTAGCAGCCATTTGTTTTAGAGGCAGGAGGATGTTGACGTAAAAGAATATTGGGCTAGGACTTGGGAGATTTCCAGCTTTCAGTCTTGCTAGTTGGGCAACCTTGGACTGATCATTCACCCACCCGGGTTCCTGATCTGCACAATGTGGAATTCGGCTAAACCCGGTCTCCCCTAGCTCTAGCTTTAATGGCCACCAACTTCTCACTCTTTTTCTTGATGGAGTGTTATGTAGTCCCCTCCCCAATCCCTTCCTGCAACATTTCCTTATCTTTCCTTTTGTGTATGCCCTAATAGCCAGCAACCTGTGTAACCGTGGGAATGTAGTTCAAAACAGCCTTCATTTCAGCCAAGGCTGAAAGGTAAACACAGATGGGTAACAGAGCAGCTCAGAAAATCAACCACTTTATTCATTAGGCCATCTGGTCATCCTTTACAGTGTCTTTCTGTACAATCATTAGGAAAAGACACATTAGAAGCTGTTAAATTTCACAGCTGAATTTGCTGGCCAAAGGTCTCCTTCCTACAAGGCCGGACCCTGATAAATGACTAAGCATTTTTGAGGGGCGTGTTGTTGATATGACAAATATCTGTCTTCCCTCGTGATCTAAGATTTGGACATTGATATTCTGGAGCAACTTGAAATGATTACAGCTCTTTCTATAGCTGTCTTGTTTTTGCCTTGCTAAGCATACTGGGGAGTCAGTATGGCTTAATAATATCATTACTAATAGATGCTAAAAAATTCAACTCAGCCATGTGAGAAATAACACCTAATGAGCACCTCACTTGCACCCCCGCTTAGCTTCTGCAGTTTCTTCTGAACTTAATATCCATGGATCTTCCTGTTTCCTTTTGATCACAGCGGCTTCATCTCCTTGAAAATGCCCACTACGGCCCAGAACAGACCCCATCCCCCCCGCCCTTAACTTCTGCACCTGCTCGTCAATCCCCAAAGACTCCTTGAGTCCAATTTACCAGCTGCTCTGCCCACCCGCATCCCCACTGAGGCGTGCTTGGGCAGCCTCCTCTCCTGGTGTCCTGCCTTGCTCACCAGCTCCCAGCCAGTTCTCCTGTCCAACTCCTCCACCCCAGGAAAACTCAGGCCAACCCCATTTCTGGGCTGAATTAAGAAATTCAGAAATTCCACATCAAGCGGCAGCAACCCTGGGCAGCCGAGCAGGATGAAAACAGAGCCATCTCCCATCCGGAGATCCCAGGGGGACTTTTCAAGGCAGGGAACCTATGAGAACACTTTCCCGGTTGTCCCTTGGTCATTTTCTTTTTCCCTTACCCTTCCAATGAGCCCATCAAACACTCTTTTTCTCCAAGGGTGAAAAATATTGCACTTGAACTTTCACTTCCTGTTTAACTTGTGATGGAAAGAACAGTGCACCCTGCACATTTCACTCTGGATAAAAATAGCTCTGCTGTCTTCAAGTCATTAAGCGAACATAAAAGGCGCTTTGTGATCTCAGGATATCCGTAACTGGCATCTGTCACCGTTCCTCCGTCCTCATCCAGAGGCGAGGCATTCAGAACAAGGATTCCACGCTTAAGGGTGCCTTGAGAGTAAGCGCTCCCAGGTGCCCATCAAACCTGTCACTCTGAACTGCTGTCGCTAAGTGACGACGTGTCCCTCCACCCTCCGTTGCTTTTTGCATAAACAGGCCCGTAGGGTTGGGCCAGCAGAGCCTTCCAGGGCTGGCTGCGCAATGCCCTGACCAGAAGAACGGTGAGTCCCCCTCACCTGGCTTTGCTGTGCCCATTCCAGCACTCCTCTTCGTTGGCCGCACTTGCTGTCATGCTCTCATCCTTGCAGATGGTGTAGGGCAACGCCGACCAGACCTTTTTAGAGAGCTTCAGTTTCTCTTTTATGTCTGTGACCTGGTCAAGAAAGCAAGGAAAGAGAGTGAATAGTCTCCCCAGCTGTTGCCCATTTCTACACAAGGACACGACACAGGTGAAGGTTAGAGAATCTGTGATAGCACAAACTCAGTTTTAAGAGAGAGACTCCATGCTGCAGGATTTATTGCCCAGGCAAGCCTCCCTACCTCCTCCCTCAATCTTCCTCTAGCTCGTGGCAGAGAGTTCGCAGGTAATTGGCTTTTGTTTTCCATCTTTTCTGTCCTCCCATGCTTTGAATTAAAAACTTACGAAGCATCTCAATGGCTTCAGGTCCCTCTCTGACTGGGAAAAATAGGTGTTCCCTATTGCAGATTTCCCTAAATATATTCTTTAGAATTCATTTGCTTGGATGTCAGATAAATGCACAAAAACAATGCACCGAGAGACAAAATGCCTTCCCCAATGGTCTATTTGTTTCTGTAAGAAATAAATATTGTCACTAATTTGACTGCTGGTAACCTCTGCTCTTAACTGATGGACACGTCTGTACAGTGCACACTTGGATGGTGAGTAGCAACCCAAACCCACTTAAAAATCTCTACAGCAGAAAAAGAAAAGTCATTCCGAATACAGGTAAGTGTAAAATCCTCAGCCCTATGGATGGTTGGAGGGGAAAAGCTTAGTAACCCCATCTTTAGTGTTTTCAGGCTCAGCACTGACTTTTCACCTGCAGAAAGAGTAGAGACAGGGATTCAGTACCATTTTGGTTCCATAGTTAACAACTAGGTTCATGCAGTCACAACTCTGATTTTCTATTCTATTCCCTATGTGAACATCGGGAACCTATGGATAGTTGAAATGCATCTGTTGTAGGTTGAATTACATTCCCCCACATTCACATGCTGAAGTCCTAACACTCAGGCCCTCAGAATGTGACCTTATTCAGACATAGGGTTTTTTTGTTTGTTTGTTTGTTTGCTTTTTACAGAGGTAATAAAAGTTAAAATGAGATTATTAGAATGGCCCTAGTCCAAAGGGAAACTTGGGACACAGAGATATGCATAAAGGTAAGACAATGTAGAGAAAGACCTAGAAAATATTGTCCCCTCACAGCCTCAGGAAAAACCAATCCTGCTGACATCTTGGTTTAGGGCTTCTAGCCTCCAGAGCCATAGACAATAAATTTCTGTTCTTTAAGTGGTATGTTGATACAGCAGCTTTAGCATACCCACAAGGCATCGTAGAAGGGACAACCACTGAGACTTACTGGCATTTTGTATTTGAGATCGATAGCCTTTGGAAATAAAGTATTCAGTGTTTACTGTGGATGGAGTATAGAGTTTTAGAAAACAATTCCAAAGATCTTTTGTCAGGTTTAAGAGTAAATACAAAGGAATATGGAACCTCTGTTCCAATCATGTTTCCCAGCAGCTCCAGATTTATATAGTCTTTGGCCCTTGCTTCTCTGTGATTCTGATGATGACAAGAGGCTTCAGTACTGTGAAATGTCTGCTCATCCATAAGGCCTGAAGATGATCAGAATACTGAATTTGAGAATCTGGCACATACCCTTAAATAGTGTGATGTTACTTTTGTTTTAGAGCGTGAAGAGAATCCTTGGGTAATGACATTCCAAGAAGTAGCTTACACAAAACAAATATTTAGGATGGCTTGAGACCTGCACTCTCTGATTTCCCCCACTGATGCTGACTTTGGTCCACGGGCTACCCTAACCCCTGGCTGTCCTTCTGGCCAATCCGACTGGGTAAGGAGCTTTGCAATGAGAGTTAGTCCTTTTCAACTACTTTGGGCACAGATGTGTGTGTATGTTTTTGCTTTATATTTTTTGCTTGAAAGACATGGCCACTTCTATCCAGCTATAGATGGATGAACATTCTGTTTATCAATTATAAAAAAACACAATCCCAAAGCCAACTAATAAATGTTGAAAGTGACAGAAAAATCACCATTCTGCAGCCATCATAGTAATAATTGATCTCAGCAAATATTAGCTACAGATGCTGCTGTGGGTTGAATTGCATCCCTCCCAAAAGATGTTGGAGTCCTAACCACAGTACCTGTGAATGTATGTGACTTTATTTGGAAATGGGGTTGTTGCAAAAGATCAGGTTAAAATGGAGTCATTAGGGTGGACTCTACTCCAGTATGACTCTGTCCTTATAAAAAGGGGAAATTTAGGCACAGGGACAGATATACACGTGGAGAACACCATGTGAAGATGAAGACATGGATCAGGGGGATACATTTACGATCCAAGGAACATCAAAGATCGACAGCAATCCACCAGAAGGTAGGAGAGAGTCAGGGAACAGATATGCCCTCATAATCCCAGAAGAAACCAACCCCACTGACACCTTGATCTTAGACTTCTAGCCTCCCAATTGTGAGACAGCAAATCTGTCATAAGCCACCCACTTGGTGGTACTTTGTTACAGCAGCCCTCACAAACCAGTACAAACGCAAAAAACGCTGGGTGGAAAGTTTGATGGGGCATAGGATGTTTGCACAATCTCAAAGTATTTACCACAGATTCCTCATTATTACAAAAGGAAAACTGGTCACTCTACAGTGTAGAAACTGGGCCAGCCCCCACCTTAACCATGTGATCGAAGTAGTGGGACAAAGTGATTTGGGGTGTCTCCAGATGTGAGGTGACAAGAAGGACACATCACTTATGTGGCTAAAATTCATAATGCAGGTCCAGTCATGAGGACACAACAGACAAACACAATGTCCTAGGTGATGGACATTCTATGAGAAAATTGGCTTGTACACTTCAAAAATGTCAGTCATAAAAGACAAGGGAAGGCTGAATACTTCTTCCAGATTAAGAGGAATAAGACACATGACATTCAAATGCAGCATATGATTCTGGATTGGGCACTAGGTTGGAAAAATAATTGCCAGAAAGGATATTATGGAGATAGTTGGCAAAATTTGAATATTGACTCTATATTAAATAATACTGTGTTATTGTTGAAGTTTCTGAATATGAACTCATATTGTGGTCATATGGGAGACCGTCATGTTCTTAGGAGATACACGCTGGACTACTTCGAGTTAAAGGGTTATGGTTTCCACAGCTTACTCTAGAATGATTCAGGAATCATCATCATCATCATCACATAGATGTATAGAGATAGAGCAAGATAGCAAATGTGACAATTTTTTTAAAGATTATTTATTTGAGAGAGAGAGAAAGAGAGAACACATGCACACATGAGAAGGGGGAGGGGCGGGGGGAGAATCTCAAGCAGACTCCCCACTGAGTGCGAAGCCCAATGTAGGGCTCGATCCCACGACCCATGAGATCATGACCTGAGCTGAAACCAAGAGTTGGACGCTCAACTGACTGAGTCACCCAGGTGCCCTGCAAATGTGGCAAATTTTTAATGCTGAATGAATCTAGATGGAAGTATACAATTTTTTAAAAATGCAATTTTTCAGTACATTTGAATTTTTTTCAAAATAAAGCATGTCAAAAATAAAATCCCTCGCTTGATTTGTTCTTCAAGGTGCCACATTGGTGTCCCTCACCTTTGCAACCTGGGCTATCACCCCTAAGCTACTCATTTTCACGGTTCTCAAACACAAACTCCAGGAGAAGAAATAGGCATTGCATATGCATAACTAATCCAGAAAACTGTCACTAGCTTCAGTCCTGAAATACTGTAAGGTGTATTCTGTCCCATAATAAGTACACCAAGAATTACCATTCTCTTTTCTGTTTATTTAATGCTAAGACCCCACCATTACACTGTGGGAATCTGAACCAAAGATATGTATTTTGGGACACAAAGAAAGAATAAAATAGCATGACGTCCCACCAGTATCTCCTCTTTTGAGGCTTGCAAAATTTAACTGTGTATGTCATGCTGCTCATTCTTTAAATCACACTCAAGCATTGTCTCTTTCAAGGAACATTCTCTCGCTTCCCAGTTAGATTCAACTTTCTGTGTCCATGGTGCCCTGTTCATTATTTTAAGTACTGATTACTCTAAGTTTTTGTAATTGGCTTACTTTTCTGATTCTAAGACCACCTGCTTCTTGACGCAGGGAGAGGTTTCTAACTTGTCATCCTCAGTGCTTAGATGGGCCAGGTGACCAACCACCCCAGTTTGCCTGGGACATGGGGGGGGCGGTTCTAGGACATGCCATATTTTCAGCACTAAAACTGGGAAGTCCCAGCAAACAAGGACACGTTGGTCACACATATCTTAGCACATGGTAGGAGCTCAATACATGTTGATTGGGAAAATAGATTTAATTGTCCCAATCTATTACAAGGCCACGGACAATCCTGCTAACACAAAATAAGGTGGTCCCACAAGGCGCACTCATGTCAGAAGGGCAGGAGGAATGGTGGGTTGTACCTGGCTAAGTGAGGAGTGTGTGGGTCCCCTCTGAGTCACCACAGGACATCTTATAATCAGGTCGTGTTCACTCTGGTATTTCAGTAGCCAGGGCTTTTCACGGTGCGATTGAAGGACATAACAGCAAAGGAACAGCAAGGGGTGCATATGCCATTTTAACATTCTGCATGGAAACATTGGCCAATTCACTTTCCAGCCGAGGGGGCCATGCAGACAAGCTGCAAAAAAGGGACCCTATTAGCCACCAGGGAGGCGCACGCCTTTGATTCCAAAGAATATCCACTTGATTGCAGTTTGTTTTTCAGTATCATGCAAGGCTTTTCATCCTTCCGCCGTTTAAGTATTTTCACATTTTCTCTTATTTTTATCTCGGAACAATATGTGTGACCATTTTGCGGTAACTCGAGACCTGAGTTGTTTTTAAAATTTTCTTCCTGGACACCTTAGTGCACACGACAGTGAGCTAAGCTTTATGCTAGCAAGAACTGGTGTTCAGAATGTGTCGCTGAAGTACTGTGAATCCTAATTCCTTACTAACGCAGACCTGATGGGGACAGAGGCCTGGGATCCAGTAAAGAGTTTGCAGCCATGTCTTTCTGCTTCCCACAGGTGCTATTCTAGGACAAATTAACTTTCTCAAGTACTTGCAAGTTACAGTTGCCATTTGTCCAGTGTTAAGTTCGTAATGCTGTAATGTCAGTAATACCAGTAATCACCGAGTATTAAATGTTTTGCATCTACACCACTGAGAGATTTTGGAAGTTAACTTCCGTTATGCCGCAGGCCTCCGATCCAAATACACACTGTTGGGGGCCACAGGGAAAATATGGTCCTCTTCTAGAACTTATCTGGAGTTTATTCTGATTTCGGACAATTTCAACTCCTGGGTCCAGTAAAAGCATCGACTCTTTGTTGAAGGCTTGTCAGAAGGTCCATGAATACTTGACTATAGGAAAACAGTGGTACCATTTTCATGCCCACCCTTTCAGAATCACAAAATCAGACAAAAGAAGGAGGAAGCTGACATGATGGAATGATTGCAAAACCAAAGGGATTGACAATATCAAAGAGCAGAAAGGATGATCTAAATCCTGGGTGTCTGACAATTTGATTTAAGAAATGATCTTGTCCCAGTTACCGAACTCGAATTTCATCAAGATTCTGAATTACCAAGTTCTGGTTTACAGGGAATACTGGAGGGTTACAGGGCCAAACTAAGTGACACCATAAATAAACGATCAGGCACCTTCAGTGTGTGGGATATTATATAAGCCAACTGGCCTCAACTCTTCAAAAGAGGTAAAAATGGTAAAAAGGCAGGAAGACTGTCCTAGATGAAAAGAAACTAAAAATGTAACAACCTAATGCTATGGGTGGACCTTTACCGAATCCCGGATTTGGAAGAGGTAAGTACCCAATTATAAAAACGGGTTTTGAGATAAATGGAGAGATTTGAATACAGAATGGGCAGTAGATGATACTACTGAATTACCAATAATATTCTTAAGTGTAATCAAGGTATTGTGTTTATGTAGGAGACTGTCTTTGCTTTTAAAAGATTGATGTTGAGATGTTTAGGAATAAAGTGTTACTTTGTTTTTTAATTCTTTGAAAATAGCAAAAATGTCAACCATCACTGAGCCTACTTGAGAGGCATGTAGATGTTCATTTTATTATTTTTTTCAACCATTTCAGTATTGTTTGAAAAAGTTTAAAATAACGAAAAGTTGGGAAAAGAAATGAGACTTTGTTTTCGGGACACATGATGTTTAAGAGCCTTGCTGAATTCAGCACAGGGCAGTGACCACTCAAAGCAGTTGGGGACTGACTGTGAGCTTTCACTGGGCTAAGACACTCACATGCAATCCTCAACTCCGTGCTGATGTATGATCATTATCCCCTTTTGCAATGGGAAATGGAGTCTTTGAGAGGTGAAGAAACTTGCCCTACATCTAATAAATGGTAGACATGAGATTCAAATTCAAGCGTAGGCTTCAGAATTGTTTTTTTTCACCAACAGCCTTAAGAGGGACATGTCCTCTAGCCACTGCCTCCGGAGCGTGTTTGTTGGGTTGGTGGTGGAGGTATGTGTCCATCCCTGGTGAGAGCAAGATGAGTCAATGTGATTCAGGATGAAAACATGAGAATTTCTATTTTTACTTTTTAAATATAAAAATATAAGAGGAATTAAGCTTTCCTTTTTTTTTTTAAGTTTTATTTATTTATTTGAGAGAGAGAATGAGAGACAGAGAGTACAAGAGGGAAGAGGGTCAGAGGGAGAAGCAGACTCCCTGCTGAGCAGGGAGCCCGATGTGGGACTCGATCCCGGGACTCCAGGATCATGACCCGAGCCGAAGGCAGTCGCTCAACCAACTGAGCCACCCAGGCGCCCAGGAATTAAGCTTTCCTAATATTTAATCGATCTACAGATTGATATGTCTCTTAATGGGTCCATATGGTGATGGCCATTTCTCAATTATCCTGAAAGACTTTTCCAGAGTGGAAAGGGGCTTCTAGTGGCACCTCTCTCTTCCAGTAGCTTATTCCTGGGGCACTGAAATCTATAGCAGTTGACATATCCTGGTTAAATGCACTTATGGATTAGATTATGTAGTTTTCACTAACTCATTAAATGGACGAGTGACTTAAAATGACTTCTGCAAAGAAACTTTGGATTTCTTTTATTTCCAACAGTACAAGCGCAATTGGACAACAATAAAATGGCAGGCTTACTCTTAATACATCTGCAACATTGCAAAGTAAAAGAAATAAAGATTCTTTGTTTTACCTCTTTCTTCAAAAGTTTCTGCTTTTTGCATACTTTTCACAAGTTACAGAAAATACGTTAGTTCAGTAGTGCTCATATACAATTTATGCACAGTTACAAATGCACTGAGGTCTATGATCCTGACTTTTTGCCAATCGAGAAGTGAGATCCAGTTTGGTGCTTGCGAATCTGTAGCACAGGGACTGACCCAATATATTTTGAATCAGTGACTTAGCAAGCAAAAACATCCAGTGAAATCAGTTTAATGAGATAGGAAAGTGTATTATAATTCAGAAAAATTTCCATTGCATTGGTTAAATAAGAAAAGGGCTTTTGTTCCTAGCATTCATTCATTAAACACTTCATATGTCCCTTCTCTCAGTCAGGTTTTATGCTTCACTCTGGGGATACCAATATGGCCAGTATGAACTCGCTACCCTAGTGTCCCTGGTAGGAGGGGGTAAGCAGACATGGAGCAAATGTGATGGGATTAAAAGCAAAGGGCTTTGGGAGAACTGATATCAATTTGCCTGAAAAGTCCTGGGGAAACCATAGTCCCCCCCAAGCAAAGACATCTTTGCTGATACTTGCTCTTTTGTGGCCACTGAATCTTGCCATGGGGACAATTAGGAAGCTGGGCAATTAGTCATTTCTACCCAGAGGGGTTAAAAACAAACAAACAAACAAAAAAATGCATTACGGTGCTCCAAGTTTTCACTTCCAACAATGGGATGATGTTATCCATCCAGAACAGATTGCTTTTAGCCATGGCTCTGGTCTTCGGCTCCTCCTCTTGCTAAGGAGCCCCTATGCTTTCCTGACTCCAGTGGAATATCTGCTCTGCAGCAGAGCCTCGGTAAACAGCGCTGTGCGTGTCCTGGGGACTTAAGGTATATTTGTTGAGTGAATAAATACATGAAGAGCACTGCCGATTATCTGCTAAGGGAGGTAAGATTTCAAAAATGATTGATTATCTGCCAGCTACTGCCTTCTTGGACTTCCCTTTGGAGAATAAGGAAGACATGGACAAATTCTGCCGGCCTTCCAAAAAAAGTGCTTTCCCTCGACCTGATTATCCCCTGAGTGAGAGTGAGATCTCAGATGACCCCTCTAATCTTCTAATTAGGATTCTAGTCTGCTGTCATCTCAAATGTCATCCTAGGCGTAATTTACACAGGCATGATGGAAGAGCCTTGGAGATCTCAAAAGCAATGTTGGCTTGGGGAAACACCATGAGAATTTAAGTAAAAATGGAATGAATCCCATCTTAAGCAGTTTTTATAACCCTTATAAAGCCCTACCATTTCCAGTAACTTCCCTTTGGTTTTCTAAGCAAAGTGACCTATGAAATACTGATTAGGGGTGTTTTTGAGCTATTATTACCTTTGTCTCCTCTGTGGATCCTTTGATGGGGCACATTTGATTTCCTCCAGGAGATTTTGCCCATGGCTGTCTATCTGTCTACCTGAGGCCCAAAGTCCATCTATACTGGACCTTTAATTTCTCCCAGATCTTCCCTGTGAAGTGTGAGATGTGAACTGTGAGAAGGCCACCTGCTGTGCTCCGCCAATCATGCCCGCCCCAGAATTCACTTCACTGGGCACCTGTTGTGTGCACCTGGCCGGAAGACCTATTTGTTCATGGTTTCACAAAGATTCCAATGTACCTATTTTATCTGTATGAAAACCCAATGTAGCTGGATGTAAATAATATATACCATATCTTTAGAAAAAAGATGGTTAATATTTAAAGGGCTACACACTAAATAATACATATCGAGGGGGGAAAGACAATGTGAATATTTTATAGGCTGAAGGTCATTTGTTAGCTTGGGAAAACAATCTGTTTAAAGAGACAAAGTCAGCCTCACTTTTACCTCATGGACAAGGCCACTTTACTTGGTCAAGTTAAGGGAAATTCACAATAGATAATACTATTCTTGCAACCCGAGAGTTTAATAATCCAGTTTCAGAGACTGTGACCTTGTCCAGCTTTACTCTAGAGAAGCATGATCTTTTATTACAGCACCAAGTCATTCAATTCACTGTGTGAACTTGCATTAGAATTCAAGTCGTGTATATTCCTTCAGTGATCAAACAGAGGTCTGTGAATGAACCTGTTCACAACTTCTCACACTCACTTGAAAACATATACTGATGGTCTAGAGTAGGGTATTTAAAGTTCTGAAGTCTCGGAGGGAATGCTAACTCTTCTGATGTGGCCCAATATCCGTAAACGCAATCCCCCTAATACTCTTGAGGAAGTCGGGGTTACTAATGCTAGGTAGTTCAATGAGGAAGCTGAAGACACAAGACTTGCTCAGTATACCTGCCTGATTTATGTTCAAGTCTGGACTCAAGTCCCTTCTGCTGACATAGTTTTTAGCATCCTATTCATGAGAACTTCAACTTCGCATGTCTTTTGAGTGTGTGAAACTCTTTGAGATTATTTTTCATGTCTCACATTGTCTATAGTGTAAAGATTGGGCAGGTCCTTGAGATGCACAGAGAAGCCACTCACAACATGTTTCCTTTCAGGAAAATATTAACTGAGTCTTGGGGATGACAGTAGGGTCCTGTTGAACACAGTCTGTCAGTGAACCCAAAGTAGACTTTGGCCACACGACACACTGAGCGTTGTGCTGAGTGCCTGGGTCACTACACAGCCTAAAACCAACCTTACATTCTGGGCTTTCTCAGATGTTCCCAGGGAATCCAATGGTAAGTTCTAGTCTATTACCATGTTTTTCAAAATATTTCAAAATATTACCATATTTAAAAAAAATATTATGTATATTTTCCTGTGGTATGGTACTTTTTACATTCCTCCCCAAGGAGACAAACACACATGTATTTTGTAGGAAAAACTAAGAAGGATGAAAAAAATCAGCAGGAAGTGAGAGAATCCTTGAAGTTTCAAAAAGACAATGCTTAGTTTTGTTGAGTTTCTTAGGGGATGAGGAATTGGATGAAAAATTTAAAGTCTGTGTCATCCCGCCTGGCCTCAGGCTTGGAGTTCCTTGACTACGTGATGATGCTATGGAAGTGCATGACCCTGAAAAGACAGATGAGGTCTTTTTCTGGTAAAACACTGGTCCTCACGGTGGAATTAATATGGGAAAACCAGAAATATCTTCCTATGCTGTTCACGTCAGATGTTTGCAGCCCATTTTGAGAAAACAATCGAGTTTCAAATACTCATGTTTATACCTAATGTTCTGATTGTGCCTCATTCCCTATGGTATTGCATTTTAAGCAAGTGAGGGTAGTAAGCATTCTACACACCTTGGAGATGACACAGTCTGACACTGAACTATCATTGAATTCAACAGTGAGGAGAAAAAGACATGGAGACATTAGGTCTGCAGAAATGCATATGAAACCAAAGTATTATTTTGCACAGTGGGTACCTGAATTGTGGTACTCTTTACTTCTCAAGTGTGAAAATATAAATAATTTCAAGGAGTGATGTTATCCTTGAATCATGAAATTTGGAGACTCAGCAGAGCTTCCATTGTCCAAAGCTTCTAGAGCATTCTTGACAGGTACTCACCTAGACTCCATTTAAACATTTCCAATGACAGATATCAATGCCTACTGTGAAGAGGACTTGAAATTTTCTGCCTGACCTAAACTAAGTCACTTTCCCTCATGAGCAGTTCTGGGGATTTTCATGGACAAGGCTTGACCACAAAGTATAAGCATATTCTTGTTCTTCCTCCTGTGACTGACCCTGAGACTGACCCCCAACCATTTTGCTTGCTTTGCTTTGTTCTTTGTGATCTATAGCTAGTTTCGGGCTGCTGAGAGTGGATTCTGTTTTTCTCTGACCATCACCTGGTAAATTCTCCCTTTGCTTCGCTTCTGACATTGGGTCTATCCAGTCTTTGCTCTCTCACTCTCTGCTCTTGGCTTTTGAGGTCAGCTCTATCTTCCTTGGTTGTTAACATTGTTCTCTGTTATTTCTCAGGCATTATTTTGGTTGTGTGGGTGCAGAAATCTCCAAGGAGCTTTCCCTGATCTAGAGCATGCATTGTGACAAGCACTGATTCTAAATTAGGTTATTAGAAATGCTGTCTTTATATGGCAGGATAGGAAGATCTCAGATGCATTCTCAAAAGAAGAGAATGAATTCAGTATTTTTAGCAGTTATGTAAGGCACATTAAGGCCATTCAGATATTTAATAACTGGTCTCTGTTCCCACGACCATCTATTCTATCACTGTGGAATGAAAACTTTTGGAAGTTCTTTATGGTTTGAAGAACAGATTTCCTCCACTTTCCCTCAATTACCTAATGTACCCAATAAGATCATGGCAATGGCCTGGGATTGATCCCTTTTTACAGGACTGACAGGGAAATTATCACTAATTCAGAAAACTGCCAGACAAAGCTTATATATTTAGTAGCCCAATTTTGCCAATGTGAAACAAAGTTTGATGTTGTGAACATCTAGTCTTGGTAAAAAAATTCTGATTATTTGCCAACTATTATTTCAAATGTGCAACCCCATTACAGGATCTTTGACGATACTCAGAAAATCAATACAGAATTTCTACTTCTACCTGTGGTTGACATAATGCAATGATTCAGTTAGGCACATAACCACCTGAAGTTACTCTTAAAATATTGAAATCTCATCTTCAGGAAATGAAATCCAGGATATTAAAAGTACGTCTGCTAACTTAAAGAAGTGTGTGTGTGGGGGGCATACAGTTTTGAGTTTAGGCATTCCTGAATATTTGAGAATTCATCATTTAATTCCAAACGTTTGAGGCTGTATTGTTTCACACCAAAGCTGAGAGATAGATGTGTATTTTCGTCTCTTCCTCTGAAGCCACTGTAGATATTTGGAACTTACTAGGGAATGAGAAGCTTTCTTTTGCTCACCTGAGATTGCTGTAATTGAGCAGGAACTTCTTAAGGAAGGTGTTGCAAATGTGATTCCATCCACCAGGGAGTGTACTTGCAAACATGTTCACATGTTGGAAAAGTAATTTAGATGCATCACAGAAAATATTCAGAAAGTGGTAGGTGGAAATCAGATGTATCAAAATTCTAAAGCCATTTAGGGTAGAGATGGGTTGCCCTAAATGTCTCATGGTCTAGGCAACCAAAAGCACATAAATCTCTTTTGGGCATGTGTGATTTGATTTATACTTAACTATGTAGACTTCTACTATGTGATATAAAATAAATGATATTTTTGCATCCATTGTGTTACATTTGCAATGTAACACAATGGTCTGCCTTTTCCTTCATGAATCTAATTGGCAATTGGTTCAAGTTTAATTGCCAGTGATTTTGGCATGAGGGATTTTGAGGAACAACAAAATGAGATACTAAAAAATGCAGCCAAGAATGTAAATCACAGGATCCAAGGATGTCTATGAATTCTACCTCAAACATATGGTCTATACATTGGGAAAAGAAGAGTATGATTTAGTGGATAATTTCTTCCGTGAATCTCAACTCCAACGTCCCTCCCCTAAGACTCCTCCTCTGACATCCACAGTCACTCCCCAGTGTGTGCTCCAAGGGATCCCTCTGGTTTTTCCTGTCCTAGAGATGTCCCTGTTCCTTGTAATGGGTTTTCCTGCCCAGATTGCAAGGGACCTAGGGGCAGGGCCTCTGTCCTTTGTGTTCACTGCATCCTAGGAGATGAGTGTCCTATCTGGCACAATGCCTGGTTTATAGTAGTACTCAATAGATAGCAAATGAATGAATGAATAGGTAGATAAATGAAGTAGAACAGGCAGAGGGTAAATTTAAATTCTGAAACTTCAAACAAATTGTAAGTGAAATTTAAATTCTTGATGCTCTTACTTAAAGAATAACTTATTGCCATCGGGAGGGACATCTCTCTTGTAAACGTCCCTATTTTAGGGAGAAATGGTTGCTCAGGGTCTATTTATGGGTAGTCAACTCAATTACACACACACACACACACACACACACACACACCTGTTTAGTGTGCACAATGTACTAGACGCACAGTGATAGATACGAGATGGTCCTGCCTTCAAGGAACTTACTACCCAGTAGGGGAAGGAGATGACATATAAATAAGCTTAGTAAATCTCATACTTTCATGGATTGTAGGGCACAGTATAGTCAGTGTCTTATTATTGAGTAGATATGGTGGAATCAAGGGGAGCTCCAAGGAAGAGGTGGCAGTTGAAATGGGACTAAAGGATGAATAGCATTTTGCAGGTAGAAGAGTCCGGAAGAGCTCTTTTTGGCAGAGGTACCCTACGTGGCAAAAGCTCATAGATGTGAAGCCTCTTCAGTAGGGGAGAAAAGTGCCCAGTACATGGAGATATGTTTGCTTTTACTGTATCTTTGGCAAAGTCATATAATTTCCCTACAAATTGGTTTCTAAATGGAGAAAATACCACCTCCTCGACTATCTTCTTAAAGATTTAGTAAAACTTGGTAAGTTAATATATTGCTAGGGCACTTGGAGCTGGAAGTTCTTAATGCATAGAAATATCTCTATGGGGACAGATGGCATAGGGTGACTAGCATGCACTCTTTCTTGGAAATCAAGTACTTATCCCTGTGAGGTAAATTACCTTTTCCTGGGAGCCATCTGGTTACCTTCAAGATCCAATTTACCCCCTGAAGCATCAATGAGGGGTGCCATTTACTCCTCTTATGATTAGACTTCATGATATAATTGTACTTGACTTTCACCTTTATATCTTAAGCATCCCATAACCTCAATAGATTCTCTTAGTCTCCTACAAGCAGCAAGGATGTCAGAGATCTCCCTTTTTAGCTCTAGTGGGAGAGGAACAACCTGCGAAATGGCAGAATGGCCTTTCTGGGTCAGAAAGCAATGAGAGTCTAAAGCAGCCATATGCAATAGAAATACTTTACCCTAGTATATCCAAAATATTATCATTTCAACATATAATACATCTGAAAAAGTCTTAATGAGATATTTTACATTCTTTTTTTGGTACTACTCTTCCACCATTCAGTGTGTATTGTATACTTACAGCCCATCTCCATTCAGTCTACAGATATCTGCAGTACTCAGTAGCCACATGAGAGTAGCGGCCACCATATTGGACCATATGGATTGGTCTCAATCTAGTGTGTTTTTTACACTTAACAGCACATGTCAGCTCTCTCTACAGCACATCTCAAGTGCTCAATAGCCATTTGTGGCTGTTGGCTACCATACTAAGAATGCAGGTGTAAGGTTCTTCCTGAGCATATTAGGAGTGGGGGCCAGTGATATAAGAGCGGCTGGATTGTTTGAGAGGAAGGCAGGCTATTAGCTTAACATTAGAGCATTCTGCATGTCCTTCTGAATTCTTTGGGTAGGCTTCACTTCAAATTAGCAGAACTCATTTGTATGTCTTTCCTTTGATGTCATTCTTCTGTTGTCCACTGCCTCCCCTTAATCAACTGCCCAAAATGCACCAGGAAAGAACTGAATTGGAGTTAGGTTATATTTGAAGTCTGGCTGAAATCCAGCCTATCCCTAGAATTGTTTCCGTTTAAATAAATGGGAACATGTTGCATTCAGCTTTGTGACATCTGCCAATACTTTGCCTGTGTAACAGAGATTTTTTGGCTTATGTTTGTTTATTTTTACTTAAGTATAACAATCATCCAGAAAAGTATACAACTCATATATGAAGAGTCTGAAGAGCTTTTTCTAAGATACTCATAAAAAAATCTTAAAGGGTTTTTTTTTCCCCATATCCCTTTCTTTTCACAAGATTTATTCTCTTGAAAATTAATGGCACCAAGCCATTGATATGCAGAAATTGCAGGTTACTAAAGAGCAGAGAGTATCTTGTTGATTTGCTGTAATTTTGAGTTATAAATTGCATTGGCTCTGGGCATGTGCATGCATCTTAAAGACAAAAAGCTGTCAAAAAGTTGAAGAAAAGAAATTAAGTTCAAGGCAGTCCAGTATCATCCCACCGTTTCCTTCAAGAATCCAGCCACACCCGTAGGTGGTTAGAGACAGGCTTCCACTAGAGCCACCTGATGGCACTGTTGTCCAATCTTTCCGCCCCTTCCGGCACTTCCTACAGGCTTCCCAGAAAATAAAATTGTAGATTGTTCGACCGCATATAAAACTGACAACCCTGTTATTTTAAACTTGAAACTGACAGGCTGTTATTTTAATGAGGTCTGCCAGAGCCAAGGTTAACCAAAGCTTTATTTCCCTACAAAATGTTAAGGCCATAGTTCTCAAAAGGGGGATGTGAAATTTTATGTTATTGATACTTTCTGTGACTGTATAAGTTTTAAGATATTTTTTGACAAGTGAAGCTACATGACAAATATAGACACGTTTATATATATATATATATATATAGCCAAATTATGCATTGAAATTGGTTCAAATTTCTCCCAAAAGGTCCTTTTGCTCTGTTATACTTCGCAAAAATTAAAAAAAAAAATCCTTTTCTAGAGTTATCCATTTCTGCCTATTTTGAAGCAACAGTATATATTTTTAGCACCTTGACTTCCTAGCTTAGTGGGTCAAAGGAAAATTTAAAGCTATTTTAATCCTATTAATATTCCAAAATGAAATCAAGTATAGTATTTGATTCTTTATTTCTACGAATAAGCTTAGATCCAGAACAGTAAAACTTAGAAAGGATTTTCTCTTATAATAGGTACTTCTATAATGTGTGATGGTTAATGGCATTATGATTTATTTCCTTTCCCTTGAAATGCCTCTTTATATTGATCAAGAACGTATTTAAAATCAGTTGCCAATTATGCCAATATTAAAAACATTGGTAATCACCTTTTCTCAAGTGATTTTGCTAATGCTTTTTCCACGTTTTTGCTTGCTCCACAAATTAATTTCTAACATTTAATGGATCTTCCTGTCTAAAGTTATGAATGTAGATCCTGCAAATACTCCATCCAGTTCTACATTTACAGAATTTCCTTTAAATGAGTATTGTAATCGGGACTCTTGCAATTGGCCAAAGAGGCCTGTCCACAAAGAGACTTAAACTCGGGAAGAGCTGTGATTTCTGAGAGCCGGCCTCAAATAAATGAATTCATGTTCAGTTACTCATTGGTGACAATGTCAGCTTAATTCACAGACACTTAACACAAACCTACTATGTCTATAGAACGGTGCCTTGTAGACCAGGCTTACAGGACCTAGTAAGAAACTGTGTCCTCAAAACAAGCTACGTAATTTGTGGAGCACGGTGCAAAATAAAAATGTGGGGCTTCTGGTTAAAAAAAACGAAGAAGAATTTTAACCTGGCAGTAGCAGAGCATTAAATCAAACGTGGGATTTGATTCTAAATGTGGGACCCTGTGCAACAGGCATGAAGCTGCCCTGGCTGGTCCTAGTGGGATTTCACTGATACATATAACCAGGAGATGAGACATGTGTTCATAACAATCATGAAAGCAGTGATGGCTGCTCCATATTACTTCCAGTTTGCACGAACATGTTGAAAGGTACCTTCACTTTACAGCAAATTGACTGAGAATGCAGCTCTACTGTGACTTCTTCCTTTAGTGAGATGTCATCTACAGGGTGGACACCACCATGAACCCATCCTTCACACCTCGTTGTGTAGTTCTCATGACCCCACTTGAGCAGAGGAGGCCGGGGCTGTGAGGGGGAAATCACTTGGCCTCAATCACAGAGCACAAGCAGCAGGGCCTGATTTTGAACCTTGACAGTTGGGCTTCAGATCCTCAATTTGCCATTACAACAGAACTGGCCAGCTAGGATGTTTTAATGCTTCCTAAAAGCTGTGTGGCCTGCTGGTAGGTCTTACTCATTTCAAAAAGGATGGAAAATATAGCGGAGGAGGGGGAAAGTGCTCTGGAAGTCTTTGTACAACCCTCAGTTTATTGGCCCATGTTATTTTTCTAGTTCTCCTCTAACACCACTATGATTCTAGCAGTGCCTTCCAAAGGATTCCCTATTTACCAACCTTTTACAATAAATACTACCATGGTTAGAGCAGCCCTGCAAGTAATTTCCTAATTTTCTAGGCCTTTTAAAGAAATGTCCATAGGGGCACCTGAGTAGCTCAGTTGGTTAAACGTCTGCCTTCGGCTCAGGTCAGGATCCTGGGGTCCTGGGGTGGAGTCCTGCATTGGGCTCCCTGCTCAGTAGGGAGTCTGCTTCTCCCTCTGCCCCCTCCTCTCGTGCTCTTTCAAATAAATAAATAATATCTTTAAAAAAAAAAAGATCTAGTATTTTAAACTCCCCTAGGAGGTCCAAAGAGAGAAAAAGAACCAAATGTTGTTTGCCTGGTTACTCTTCTGGTTATGCACAGTGGTAAGTTGTATTGTTTTTTTTTTTTTTTAAGATTTTATTTATTTGACAGAGAGAGACACAGTGAGGGAGGGAACACAAGCAGGGGGAGCGGGAGAGGGGGAAGCAGGCTTCCCGCTGAGCAGGGAGCCCGATGTGGGGCTCGATCCCAGGACCCTGGGACCATGACCTGAGCCGAAGGCAGATGCTTCATGACTGAGCCACCCAGGCGCCCCAGTTATATTGTTCTTGAATCTATCTATCTATCTATCTATCTATCTATCTATCTATCTATCATCTATCTATCTATCTATCTATCTATCTATCTATCTATCTATCATCTTTCTATCTACCTACCTATCTACCTATCATCTATCTTAATTACTGGCAGAAAAAATACTTTTTGGGTTGTGCTAAGATCATCCTAGAGGGACAACACCATAAAATCTAGGCCATTCCTCCAACACACAAATGTGAAAAAAAAAAAGTCTTAAAAATCCCTCTTGTCTTTAAAATGGGAAAAGTGTTCTTGTTCTGGATTTTTTATTCATAGAACTGCATGGACCAGCTCATCCCATGGGTTTCTGTGACAAAGGGAGAATTTCCCCATAGGGCTACATATATAGGTTGGAAATCCAACCCTACATATTTAATGGTCTGTATCTAACAACTTTGCATTTGAAATCCTCTCCTTGAGAGTTTCTCTTATGAAATGGAAAGTAGTAAAGAAAACAAAATTTTCACCACCCTGCCACAGGAGTCCATGGAGAGTTGAAAGAGCTTTGCCTTTTCCTATTACACTGTACTTGGGAATTCGGTCGGGAAACTAGATGGTAAATCTGATTCAGCCAAATCCCAAGCACTCGGAGGAATCATCTTTTTATTGCAGATAAGTATAAAAACAGTAGTGGAAGCACCGTGGAATCTTCAAGATAAAATGCCAGGGGCTATCCGTTAATGGATTTGGTAGCTAAGCAGTGGTACTTAGAGAATAACTCTTCATCTCTTCCAAAAAAAAAAAAAAAAGATCTCAACCACAGGACCTCTGAATATAAATAACTATGACGGTGATTGTGTTGAGTTAGCCTCCGTCTTAGGTTACTTTTCTGTTCTTCCTTTGAAGAGTTCTGTTTTATCCCGGAGTGTGGGGCGTTGCTCAGCACTGTCGCCCTTGCGAAGGGCGAAGCAAACTTAACCTCTCCAGTCTTGCACCTGAATAAGTAAGATTCACCAATTTGATTTTTGGTATTTTTCTCATTAGGAGGGATTTCTGAATTTTTATAATATGCCACCGTGATCCATAAATCACAAATTCCGCTGACATGTTTCATTTTCTTCCTCCTTTTTACTACAATAAAGGGAAAATTAAACAGCCTTTTGAAAACAGTTTTCATTTCCTTACTTCAATTTCTTTTCTTTTTTTTTTTTAAAGATTTTATTTATTTATTTGACAGAGAGAGAGAGAGAGAGAGAGAGCGCCAGCAGTGGGGAGGGACGGGGAGGGAGGGAGAAGCAGACTCCCTGCTGAGCAGGTAGCCCAATGTGGGGCTGGATCCCAGGACCCTGGGATCATGACCTGAGCCGAAGGCAGATGCTTAACCTACTGAGCCACCCAGGAGCCCTCAAATTATTTTCTGTGTGGAAAACCAACTCTCTTCTTCAAAGCGAATGTCTTAGACAGACATTTTAATGTCTTTTTTACAGACATTCAAAAAGCTCAACCCATGTTCAATTTATTTCCTTTTCAAGTAGGTAGGGCTTTTTAAGGGTTTCCTCCAAAACAGTCAAAAGCGGGGTGTGATTAAAGTCAGCGCCGGAATGAGGTGCGTCACTAAGCTCCCTTCATTATGTATACAGTTGGGACGAAAGTCCAAACTTTGAAGGAGCTGGGACTTGGGCTCAGAACTCAATGTTGGTCTGAAAAGGTGACCCTTTCCACAAGAAGCTGGGAAGCCTTCTCACTTTTGTTTGATAGTTTTGGGGTTGTTTGTTTGTTTGTTTGTTTTAATAGTCTTTCCTGAAGACAGAGCAATAAGAGACAGGCTTATGAAAACTTGATTTAAAAAAGGATTTTAGGAGAATGTGATGAATATTCCGGGCAATTAGGGAAACACCCTGTGTGGTCTTTAAAAGGAAAAGAGCCTTTCCCTGATCAAAAATGGGTAGCACATATGTGGTGCTTGGGTCACCTGTATCCAGGTGCTTGCTCAAAGTGCTCTAAGTACAGACCCGACCACTAGAGCGGCAGCCTGGCAATCTGCATTTCTAATGAGTTCTCCCCACCCCTGCCTGTACCCGCAACACATCCCACCCACGGATTCAGAAACCAGAAAACCGAGACGCAGAGCGCCAGGGAGTAGACAAGGTGATATCAACAGGGCACATTTAGCCCTGTGACTTTAACTTTGTTTTCTTTCTCTGAAAAGTCTTTTCATTTTCAGATTTAACCTAGCTTTTTACATCTACCTTTTCTAAGATGGTAAGTCAGGGTTCCATGAGTTTTATTGCAGTAATTAAAAATATATGTATTTTTAAAATCTTTTTATTTGTTTACTTTTTTTGAATATGCAGTACTACTGCCAGAACTTAATTCATGGTCTTTCCTCTCAGAGGGCCAAAGGCACGGCTAGTACCGTGTGTGTCCATGCATCCGGTCAGCAAGCATGTATTAAGGACCGTCTCTGTGTGAGAAACAGCGGGGCTACAAAGAGGAAAAAGATGTCCCTACGTTCAAGGAACTTCCTTGTTTGGAGAAGTGTAGACATCAAAACAAATAGTAATACTGTGTAACGTCAACATTGATAGAAATTGGGTGAAGAGAAATAGAAGCTTGAGTGTAGAGGGGTTGGTTGCGGGTTTTTTCAAGAGCAAAGACCAGTGACCCAAAGTTGATTAAACTGAGAGCAACTGTTAAAAGGTAAAAGTACTTAAACCACAGCAAAGGAGATGAGGGGTGTTAAATTACAATCCATGCAATAGGCACATGGTAGTACCCAAGGGCAGTGACCACTTAACCAGAAAAGCAATGAAGTTCCAGGAAGGGTCTAAGACGTGAGGTTGGCACACTCAAGGCCTGGGTATCTGCACTTGTCTGAGGATGCTACAGGTGCCTTTAATTAAAGGACTCTTCACAGGTGTGTTCACATCATGTCTTACAGGTGATGCATGCTGCTTCAATGGTTAGCATTGCCAGAGAAGAAGTAGCAGATGGTAGAGAAGTATGGAGAGAAGGTCCGGGTCTGCCAGCACCGGTAGGGTCTTAGAGAGGGTTTCAGATGAGGTTACTTGAGCTGGCTCTTGAGGAATGTTAGAAGGGGGCAGGCCGGGCCTCCTAATCAGGTGGAACAGCTCCATGTTTGAAGGCTCATGTGGACCAAGCCCACGCAGGCTTTGAAAAGTAGTTTGGTGTGAATGGAAAAGTGGAGAGGCAGGATTTTTGGCCAGAGAAGTGGGCAGATGCCAGCAGATGCTATGGAGTTTCACAGCCTACAGTGAGCAGTTTAGCCTCTGTTCTGGAGCATCTGCTGAAGGGTGGCACAACAGTTCAGGTGGGGTCAAGAAGGATGTGCCGGGCCTGTGCTGGGAAACCAGTGTGGAGTGGGCAACGATTTGGATTGGTGACAAGAGGCCATCGGGCAGGGCCTTATTGTTCACACCTGTCATGGATTCTTAGGTGGCAACTGCATGACACATATTCCATTTTAATTAGACTATGCTTCTTACAGAGCCCCTTTCCCTCTCTATGTGCTTGCTCCCTGCCAGCTCAAGCCTTTGCCCATGTTATTTCCGGGAAGTCACTTTTCCCCACTGGGAAAGACATCTCTCTATCCACAGCCTCTTCATCCTTTAAGGCAGAGATCACGAAGAGAAAGAAATTGGAGAAGTGGGCTGTTTGTCCATTTCTCATTTATTCATTCAATATCTACTATGTTCCTGGCACTGTCTTAGGTACAAGATTTGAAGTTGTGACCAAAAAATAAATCAAAATAAAAATTTCTCCCTTCATGCAGCCTATGATTTCTCTAGAGGAGTCCACTGATCAACAGAGAAACCAGTAACATATATATGTCAGACAGGGTTAAGTGCTAAGGAGGAAAATAAAGTGGGGGAAAGGGGTTGAGTCTGCGTGGAGGGGGGTGAGAAGATGGGTTGTAGTTTTAGATCAAATGCTTATGGAAGGTCACACTGGGGAGGTAATTGATCGTGTAAGGAGGTAATTTCTATTCTTTCACTAGACACATTTGGATTAATATTGATGGCAAAGAAATTCCTTCATTTTTCTAAGAGATACTCTCTCACATTTTCCTTGAAACATAAGTCTCTCTTGGAGCATCATTTTTCCACTTTGGAGAGTATGTATATGGAGAAGTATTTCTCTTACATAAGAAAGCAACAGCACAGACATGGAAATAAAAGTTGACTGACACCTGGCCTTGGTTGGGGAGACAGCTGAGAGACAGGATGGAGCATGGGGCAAAGTGGGATGACAACACCCCAAGAAAGGAATGATGCCACGTGGACAGGGGACCCAGAGAGGCAGACCTTGTTTTACAACAGAAATATATAGATTTGAATGTGGAGTCTCTTGACTTTTACATTATCTCTCCTCCTCCTTCCCTTTCATCACCGCTACCACAACCACCACCACCATCATCATCATCACCACCATCATCATTACCACCACTGCCACTGCCCCCACCACCAACACTGCGTCGTAGGTTGAATCAAACACATCTATATAGCTGGATTTACCTTGAAGGATGACAGTTTTCAATCTCTGCTTTATGGTTTGGTTTGAGAACAGTCTCTGCCCTGAAGCCTTCTTGGGTAATGTCAATTCATGCCACTTTCTACATCCTCTACATTTTGTGCTCATGTACTTATTTATTCATTCAGCACTTGCCCAGAGCTTACCGGGTACCAGGCACTCTGATAGGGACATGCTCATGATTAAAATACACCTTGCAGAACCTTTAGTTAAATTCTTTTGCTATTATTTGTGCCACATATAGAATGGAGAGTTTTGGAACTGGAAGACACTCTCGGAGTGAAATTTATTTTGATCATCCTATCATACAAATGAGCATTTTATTTTATTAGTATCTCGTACATTTGGCTTGTTTATTGTTTCATTTTGGGATGCGTTGCCTCTATAAAACATCTTCATGCCCCTGGTAAGGAACCATATCTTGTACATTTTGGTATCTTTTGGCAGTTAGCTGAGTGTTGAACACATGGTAGATGCTCAATAAATATTTTTTTCTAGTTGACTATTGAATTATGGAGAAAGCCTCATAATATTTTTAAAAAGATCTTACATAGTAACTGATGTGAAGTCTATGAGAACTTGCTCATTCTGTGCAGGGTAAAAATTTGAACAAATGATTATGTGGGGAAGAAACAGACTTTTGAATACGTTATTTTGTACAGGATGCCTCAGAAGCCAAGCATCTGGGAGAGAAAATCCACTGTTCTGATGTTGCAGAAAACCATTATATTGCCTTTAAAAAGCACACATAGCCATGGGTACAAATTCATTTGCCCTTCGTGCACATTATTATATGACCACTGTGTTTGGGCAATTAAGAAGGAAAGAAATCATATTTTCTTCTATCTAGATTTGATCTTAGAGATGGCATTCCTTCTTCGGGATCACTAGATCAATTACTTGGAACTGCATAAGAGTCTGAATCCCACTTTTTGGAAGAGTAACCAAGCTGACATCTTGGTTACCTTTCTCTTTTCATGATATTTCAATTCTTGAAGCAAAAATAGCGAAGTTAAAGCTTCAGTTCCATAATTTAGTAAATACTAATTAGCAGTCCAGACATTTAATTAGTTGTATCAGGTGACTGACTGAATTTTTAGCATTGGCAGCTTCCCAGAATTTTAATTTTCAGTACGTGCAATTACTATTCCATTTGGAGGGGGTAAGCGCTAGTTTTCTGAATCTGAAATGGTGCCATTTAAAGAGGGATATATATGTTCCTTGCACACGCCTTTCACTCTTTTTTTTTTTTCCAGGAAAGTGTTAATTAGCGGAGAGCCCTACTTACACTGAACAAACAGACTTTCTGCTGACCTAGATCTAGATTGTTTTATTTTCTCTCCCAAATCCCCAAATGAGGAGCAGCATCTCATTTTCATGAGGGTCTGGGGATGAGGGAGGATAAAGTAATCTCATGTTACATCAAACACTCATGATTTGTTAAACATTAAATTCCCAAACAAATTCCCATTGATGGGTGGTTCTGAAGAAAGAGGGTCACATTTTGTGATGGAAGGTGGCTCGCAGAGGCAAATTCATTTCTACCTCCTTTTCTTTCCAAATAACTTATATTCACTTCCTTTTCTCTCCTTATCACTCAGAAAGGAAGGGGATCCCTCCGTGACCCACACTACTGTAGATTCCTCTCATGGCATGCTGCAGAGACCACTATTCTTCCTCATGAGCTGTAAACTGACTTTAGACCAAGAGAAAAGAATTTTCATTTCCCTCAGCTAAGGGTCACATGGTCTTCCAGGTATCAAGCAGATTTTTCTGGTGTCTGAGACTCTCTGGTAGCCATTTTTGGCATCTTTGGCATTTCCAGACATTTCCACGTTAAGACTGTCGCCTTAGTACCTTAGCCACCTTGAGGACTGCCCCACATTGAAACAATGAAGGTACAACTCATGATTAGTCTATTGGAGCTTGAGGGCTATATCATTTTGGGTCTTGGAAGAAAGCAGACAATGCAACTCCACTTGGGTGATTTGAAGATGATTCAATAAGGGACTTGATAAAAAGTTTAGAGCAGGGGTTTGGACAACCATAAGAAATAGCACAGAACCCACGGTTAGCACCGATGGGGCAGAGTCACCACCCCCAGGCCTGAAGGACTGAAGAGTGGAGGGAAGGAGAGAGCTGTGGGGAAGACAGGCTGAGGGGAACTGGGACCTTCAGTTGAGGTGCTCAGCCAGTCTGCAGCCACTCCACATGGAGGAAGCTTTGAGACTGAATATTGGGGTCTCACTTCCCTCCCACCCACCCCCGCAAGAGCTCCTGTGGTTGCCTCCCATTGGCCAAGCCTGACTGGAGCCTGAAGACAAAGGAGCTCAGAGACAAAGTCCCTATCATCTGGCTCGTTCAGAGCCGGAGCAGCCTGGAGAAAGGGAAGAGCAGATCTGCAAGGGCACAGAGAAGACATCCAGCCAACAGTGTTGTAGCATTTGAGGTGGTGGAGGGTGAGCCCATTCTTGCTAGCTCCATGTTCACACTGCCCTGCTCCTCTGCTATCCAAATCCAGCTCAGCAAGGTCCAAGTAGTCCTGGGACCTGGTTGACCTTGGCTCACACCATGTTCTCTGTGTCTCATTGCTTTATGCATGAGGCAAAGGCACGGCTCACTTCAGGAGCTTCTGTAATGCAGCTGGGGGGCGGGGGTGGGGTGGGGTGGATAAGACGTGTAGAAAAGCATGTCCAGGACCTCAAACTGCTAAGGCAGGACCTTGGTTTCCTGCCTCTTTGTTTTGTGTTCTTTCTTTGCACTTTGTTCTCTGTTTCTAAGCCATCCTGATGCATGTGGTTTAATTACCAGTCTGCCCTTTCCTCCTTGAAATCATCTGGAATGTTTCTGAGACATCCACTGCTGACTGAAACCCATAAGGGAAATTCATGAGGATATGCTACCAGGATCCAATTCCCTTAAGTAATAGCCTCTTTCTGTTTCATGTTTAGTTAATGTGTTTAAATCTAAGACAAAAGAGTTAGGGTGGTGGGTTAGGGTCGCAGAAGGGAAAACAGACCCTTGACATAGCCACAGATTTGCATTCCTGCAGAGCTGTTGGTAATTTAGCAGAGATTCCCACTCAAAGCAAAGGATGATTACTATTCGACTTAGTTTATGGGGAAAGGGAAGTAGGTTCCTTGGGGAGGGATGTGGTTGAGAGAATCTGAGGTGCAATCACAGACCCAGATGTGTCGTCTTATCTCTCTGGAGCCTTCCATTATTCAAGTTCTTTCCTACAGCTTTGTTTTTTCCACCAAAGGCTCCAGTGCACCAGGAAACCAGTATATTTCAGTATCAGCATGGAGTAGGGGCAGCTTTATAAATTACCACCTCATGGGGACTCACTCTGGGTGTATTTTGCTTTCAGAGATTCTCATTAGGCAGGAGAGTATAGAGGGATCACTATGGTTCTCCGTCCCCAGGTGGTATTTTTTTGAAAGCTTGGGAAAAAGTTGCTATATATATATATATATATATATATATATATATATATATATATATAATTTTCCATAACTTTTATTTTTACTGGGTTCTCCTTACCTTAGTTTCTTTTGGCTCCGACTGGATGCTGCTAACCTTTTCATTTAGGGATCTGTTGGTATTGCTTTCAAGGCTCAGGAAGTCCCAAACAGCGGAGACTCAGGAGACTTAATCCCCTCAGGTCCTGGGCATCCCACTCTATTTACAATTTTTCCTTGCTCCCTACCTGCCAATTAATTTTTAAAAATCAAACTTCAGACCAATTTTTACTGACTTCAGGGATTCAAGACAGGGTCAGCTCTGGCCAACTTGAGAAAGTCATGTTTGTCAGTGGAGGTCCAACCCTGCTGTCAACTTCCTTTTCTGTGCCCCTGCCCCCCGCCCCTGGCACCTTTTACTGACAGATCACCCCTCCCCCCTCCGACAGATCAGATATTCCCACTGTGCCCTCTGGCTTCCCAGAACTGCCTGTGATGATGCCCAGCTCAGTGTGTGTGCCCCTGACTGTCCTTCTCAGGCCCTCATCTTCCACAAGAGTTTGCTTTTCATTCTTTACATAGCTGGAGGATTAGTGGATTACTCCTTCCAGGGAACATATATTATATATGTATTTTAACAATGCCGACTGGAGACAATATATTGATTATAATCCAAATATATATATATATTATATATACATATATAGATATAATCCAAATATAATCCAATATATAGATTATAATCCAAAGGGAAATTCTGCTGGCTCACAGCGGGAACCACAACAGGCCACCAAGGAAGATGTTTGGGGCCAGATGAATGTCCTTCAGACTGTCCCATGTTCTGTGGCTCCTCTTTTGCCTCTTCCTAAGACTGGGCCTGGGACTGAGCTATTCCCTAGCACAGTAGTTCTCATATTGGAATCATTTGGGGAGTTTTAAAAATTTTGATGTCTGGGTCTGGACCACAGAAACTGTGATGAAATTAGTCTACTTGGGGCACAGCCTGAGCACTGGGATTTTTCAGAATGGCCCGAGTGATTCTAGTATGCAGCCAAGATTGAAAAACACTCCTCCAGCAACAGGCTCTGAAGGAGAAGACTTCCACTGGCAGGTACACAAATGAGATTCAATCATCAGGTGATATGAAGGTGGAAAGACTGCATGTTTTGAAGCTGCTGAAGAGGTAATGGTTACCGATAATTTTTTTTCTTGTGCATCTTCCAAGAGTAAGGCTTAGTGTTTGGCACCAAGGACACAAAAAAGTACATTTCCACCATTCCAGTTAACAAACCCAAATTGTCTTGGGTATCAGGGAATTTTACTAGGTACTGAGCGGGCTAGATAAATATAGTCTTAAAATATAGTGGAGGTGAAGACAGACAGATATACAAGTAATAATCATCAAAGATTGTGTGACACAAGTACAAACTAAGTGCCATGGAAAAGGTTACTTATGAGTGAGGAAGGTTTCTTGGAAGGTGGCCTTTGAGCTGAAATTTGAAGTGTTCCACTTTCACAGTAGGAGAATTAGGCGAGTAGCCTCAAGGCTGAGCAAAGGCTAGTGGAGGCTGGATTATGGGCATGTTCAACTTGATGCTATCACCTATTTCATAAGCATTGTGGATTCATCTATCTTTGTGAGCTCAGAAGTGCCATGACCAGATGGATATTTCAGGACAATGACAAACCCAGGGTTGTTGTGAAGATAAGTTGGAGGTGAGGAGGCTGAAACCAGGAGGATCGGTAGGCGGTAGGCAGACAAGTGCAGTCATCAGGGCTGGAGACGATGACAATGCTTCTAGGACAGTGGCAAGAAGCAGAGAAAGGTGAGGAGTGCTTGTGTGTGAGATACGTTTCAGTGGCAGAGCAGAAACTTATAATAAATTGGATGAATGTGGGTGGTGTGTTAGGAGGAAATCAAGATGACCCTGTAGTTTCTACCTTGGGTGACTGAATCTCCAGGAAATCACCCTTTTTAAATTGTGGTCAGCTGAGGCTCTCCAAGATTCCATGGGGCTTCAGACAAGTGTCAGGTGAACCCACGTCTGCTCCATTCACCACCATATATCTACTGCCTGGCTCATAGTAGGCATAAATATTTGTTGAATAAACAAGTATTGGTTGAATAAATAACTGCAGCTCTCTGAGAAGGAAGTGCAGTTGGTTGAGCAAGTTTTCCGAGTAGAGGAGGTAGGGAGTTTGGTTTTTGCCATGTTGAATATGGAGTTCCAAGGTAGTTAGAATTACAGATTTGTGGTGTAAAAGCCAGGAGTAGATGCGTGGAGATTTGTTTTCAAGGGGTTAAACATCTAATTGGGGATTTAGGATATGTACATGAAAAAGCAACTAAAGATAAAATTAGCACAGGCTCTGTGCCAAACAGGTGGTCCAGACCCTGTGTGCTACAGGAGTTCTGAGGAGGAAGTGTTAGTGATAGATTCTAAGTCCCATCCTAGATCGTGTCAAGAAATAGGTACTAAAGCAAGGTTTTGAAGGATGAATATATAGATTGTGGGATGAAAAAAGGGGAGGAAATTTCAGTGTGAAAGAAGAACATGAACAAAGCTATGGTGGGCAGGGATACATGGGGCAGTCTCTAGATCTTTGCTACTAAAGGGAGCTAGCTGCATAGGGCTCATCTGGCAGCCCATCAGAAGTGCAAAATCTTGGCCCCACCCCAGCTTCCTGGGCTAGAAAGTGCTTTTAAATATGATCCCTAGGTCCCTAGGTGATTTGGAAAAACTGTAAACTTGGAGAAGTGCTTGTTTGGGTCATGTCAGTCATAACAGAGGATTTGTGTCATAGACTATATGTCATGCAGGGGGAGGTTAAGGAAACAGCTGAATGGGAGAAGGGGCAATGCCACAGGATGTGCTCCTTTAGCAAGCTCATATTGGTAGAGATGTAGGAGGGTCCTGAGGGCCTTTGAGGCTATAAGAGACCCGGTCACCCAACCAGTGAGGCAGAGGTTGTTATAAATTAGGAAAATGTCTAACACTACACTGCAGTTCATGATGGGTTAATGGCCTTCATGGCACTCGCCAATGGCCGGCTTGGATGATGGCTGCACAAAACCACAACAGCCTGGGCAGGTAACAGGAGCTGGGTGACATGTGCGTGCTTTTTGTAACACCACCTGCCTCTCATAAGCTGGGTCCCCTCCCTCCTTGGTGGACAACTGAGCCTGTTTAATGGGCCTCTTTAGATCTTCCCCAAACCATCTCAATTTCAACTGTTACCCAAGAAGGTAGCTTGATCAAACTACAATATAAAGCTACATTAGAGTATATATTTCCAACGAAGTTTTTTTTAAATTTAGCTTTATGTATTCCATTTAGTTTGATATGAGGTCCCCATCCAAATATCTTCATGTAAGTTTGATAACAAGGTGCCTCTTTTTTTTTTATCACTTCTGAATAAATCATTGAGTAAAGAAAATGGCAACATAGCAACAATCTTACTTTCCAATCACCTCATTCATATTCCGAAATTACTCTTAAATTTTTATTAAATTATGTCAAGTCAATTTGTGTCTATAGGCGATTTAAAAAATATTAGTGGATTGGTTATTACCTCAAAGGAAAATTTAATTTCCTATTTTAGCATGAAATTATTAGCCATGATGTTTAGCCGGATAACTTCTGAAAGCAAATTATGCTGACCACAAATCTCTCTGTCAAGAATGTCATACTCCATAAAAGCATATACTACCAGAAAGTTATATTTGACAACCAGGAGAGTTTTCAGGATGGGTGGTTTCATTTTGATCTTTCCTACATGCAGTTTAAGAGGATTTGGCCTTTATCACTTAATTTCTTCCCAATCGAAAAACAGTAGGACTCCTATAAGGCCATTATATGTATGGGAAGAGAAGGAGAGGCTGTGGTCCACACAGAGGCTCAGAGGGCGGGGTTCAGGAACTCTTCTAATGGCCCCTCTGAAGTGCTCAGATAACACCATCCCCCAGTTCTCTGAGCTCACCTACCATGAACAAAATGAAATGTAAACAAACTGGGTATTCACGAGGAAAAAAGGAAAATCACACTGATCATGCTTCTTTCTCTTCACCTCTGTGGGTAAAGAGGCTGACGTGAGAAATAATACACTGGATCAAAGTGAAGGGTGCTGAGCAGTGAGACACAGAGTTTACAGGGCTTTCTCACCCAGCGGATGCTTCCTATTTCCTACTTACACGGAAGGCTCCCCTCCTTTGTGTTTCCATCCTTAGCCTCCTCCTCCCTCCTTGACATCCTCTAATCTATACCTCCCTCTCCACCTGTGTCCTACCTCTCATGCCCATGGTTGATGTATGTATTGCATTATCCTTGTTAGTAGTGATGCTTCAGAACATCCATCCATATTGAGTAGGACATCACAAAGCCCGGGCAACACGGAATGTGTGATAAGAGTAAAGCCTAGCACTCCCCCTACCCTCAACAGTTTGCACATGAATCATTGCCTGTTGTGGCCAGAACTGTGTTCCAGAAAAACATAGGTTGAGGAAAAATAAACAATTGGCACTACACCAAAATAAAAACCTTTTGCATAGTGAAGGAAAACATCAACAAAATGAAAAGGCAACCCACTGAATGGGAGAAGATGTTTGCAAATGATACATCCAATAAGGGGTTACAAAATATATGAAGAACAGACACAGTGCAATACCAAAACACAAATAATCTGATTAAACAATGGGAGAGGACCTGAATAGATATTTTTCCAAAGAAGACATACACGTGTCCAACAGATGCATGAAAACATTACTGATCTTCATAGAAGTGCAAATCAAAACCACAATGAGATATTATCTTACACCTGTCAGAGTGGCTGGTATCAAAAAGACAAGAAATAACAAGTGTTGTCGAGGATGTGGAGAAAAAGGAACCCTTGTGCACTATCGGTGGGAATGTAACTTGGTGTAGCCACTGAGGAAAACAGTATGGCTATTCCTCAAAAAATTAAAAAGAGAACTACCATATGATCCAATAATTCCATTACTGAGTATTTCATTTCAAAGAAAATGAGAACACTAATTCAAAAAGATAAATGTACAGCTATGTTTATTGCAGTATTATTTATAATAGCCAAGATACAGAAGCAACCCAAGTGTTTATGATAGATGAATGGATAAAGAAGTGATATCTATCTATCTATCATCTATCATCAGAATGTTACTCAGCCATAAAAAAGAATGAGATCTTGCCATTTGCGACAACATGGATGGACCTAGAGGGTATAATGCTAACTGAAATAACTCAGACAGAGAAAGATAAATACCATATGATTTCACTTGTATGTGGAATTTAAAAATGGGTGATGGAGAGTGGGAGACACAGGCTCCCACTTATGAGCTGAATAAGTCATGGGGATGAAAGGTACAGCAAAGGGAATATAGTCAATGGTATTGTAATAGGGCCGGAGGGTGACAGATGCAGCCGTGAGCACAGCATGACATGTAGCTTTGTGGAATCACTATGTTGTACACCTGAAACTAATGTAACACTGTATGCCAACTATACTTGAATAAAAAACACTTTTTAAAAAGGCACAATGCATCTCCCACAAAAACAACATAATGGCAACAAAAAACATAGGTTGATGTCGTAATCCCTGGAATGTGCCATGTGGGCTTGTTTGGAGATAGGGTCTTCGCAGATGTAATAAGGTAAGACGGAGTTACACTGCGTAGGGTAGGCTCTTAATCCAACGTGACTGGTGTCCTCATAAGAAGAGGGGAAGAGAGACAAACAGGGAGGAGAAAGCTAGCAGCGTTCAGACACACAGGAAGAAGGCCATGTGACGGCAGAGGCAGAGATTGGAGTGATGCATCTATAAGCCAAGGAACACCGAGGCTTGCTGGCAGCCTTAGAAGCTAAGATAAAGGCATGGAACGGATTCTCCCCTAGAGACTTCATAGGCAGCACGGTTCTGCCAACACCTCGATTTCAGACTTGTAGGCTGCAGAAATGTGAGACAATATACTTTTGTTGTTTTAAGCCATCCAGTTTGTGATAGTTTGGGATGGCAGCCCTTGACCACTGATGCAATGACCGCCAGCAAAATAATAATAATAATAATGATAATTTCAACCACCTGTCACGTGAAGTTTTGACAGGTTGAGGTTCTCAAGACAGTTGGATAGCTCTCTTAGATGATCCCTCTTGAACCCCAGGGCTGGGTCAGTCTAAACACATAGCAAACATCATTAGACGCAGGTGTGTCTCATTAAACATGTAGATGGCACTATATCCCTTTAAGATAAGGACATAACTCGGCAACTGGCTCGTTCTCTCAAAGTGCAAAAGCCGAGGCGCCCGAAATAAAAGTAGGTGAACAGGATGTTCTCTGCTATGCACCAGTAATGTTTTGGTAAATTGAATCATATTTTAAGCACTCAGAGGGAGCTTGCTATTTAAATTAAATTCTTTTGCAAAGCAAGTATGTCTCCCCCCCGCAAAATCAGATTTCTTGATATCAGCTTTCTTAAAGTAGGGAGCATCGCCCTGTAGTAGATATCATTAGGAAAAAGAATCTTATTACTTGGTGTCAGGCTAAGAAGGATGAAAAAGATTGACCTGAGGGTGTTTTCCTAGACATGAAAGGATGACAGAATAATTTTACTAAGTGCTTTTCAATAGCAGATTCTAAATTGAGACATATGGGGAATTCTATTCTCTACTTCAAACATTTGAGATTCTATACGTATAGACCAGTTAATATATTTTCTTTATGAATGTAATAATACTAGCGCTAATTTAAGACTACTTTTAACTTCATATACCAGCCCTGCTTAGATGGCTGGGAGCCTACATTTTTCCAAAAAAAGGAAATTCCTTGGAATGTTCTGAGAGTTTAAGATAAAATGAGAACAAATTTAGTTCAACAAAAGAGAAAACCAAAGCAGAGGAATTTACGGTGACCTCATTTATTAATTCAGAATATACTATGTACCATGTTCTTCCACTACATAGAATGCTTTTCAAAAGCAGAATTCTTATCCTCGCGGAGGAAGAGTTGCATCCTGGAGCCAGGACATAGAGACAAAAAAAGGGTTGAGTAAAGCTCTAGGGAGCTGTGAGTGACCAAACACTAAATAATTGCTCTGTGTTAGTGGGGCCCAAATATTCCTGGGAAGAGCTCGAGCTCAGCACTCTGCAGACGCAGCCTTAATTCATTTTAGGGCAATGAACAGTCGCGAAGAGCATAATAATCAGAGCCACTTAGTTTTGGGATGATTTTGGGAGCACCAACTGGCAAACCAGCCTTAATAACCGCAGCGAACTTTTAAATTCAAGGATCCTGGGAAAAGGAGGGTCTGTGAATTGAAAACCGTTCCCCTTGTGATGCTAAGACAGCCTCATAGAGATTCTTGTTTCACCCCAGGCTCATGCAGAAGGCCGCTCCCCTTGTTCCGAGGGACTCTTCCTTCCAAATCACTGTGAGTGAAAACTTGAATGTGCACATTCTCCTCTTAACAAAACATCTTAGAAACTTCTCAAGGCTCACACTGAGCTGGGCCCAGGGTAAAACAAGGAAGGCATTTATTTTGGGTGCAAAATTTAAGGTGGGGGGGGGCACTCGGAAACTCCGCAAGGCAAATAAATAATATCTTAATGCAGTATTTTAAAACTTGCAAAATGAATGCAAAAAATTCTGTGATGAATAAAATATCAAACTTCTAAATGAAGATAGGATCAATATTGTTGGTTTCTTTCCTTTGGCCTCAGGCTGGGTTCTAGCAGTGCCTTCCAGTGGGCGTGTGAAAACACCATCAATAAACACTAGCCACGTATTTCAAACTTCCCTAATTTCAGTCCGAGGATGAGAAGTTCCCAGTCAGAATAACAATGATGTCATGTTTGACGTAAAAACAAATCTTCCCAACCCATCCATTCCCTTCCTCTTGGGCAGTCTACGGCCATACCACCCTGAGCGCGCCCGATCTCGTCCCTTCCTCTTGGGCAGATACAGATCCCAGGCTTCTGCGCTGTCCCGAGCCTCTTGTAATACATTTGAGAACACTTCACACGTCACCAAATCCTATTCTCACTGTTCTATTTTCCCCTATTTCATGCTCTTCAACTTCCATTTTCTTACTCCCAGTTTCGGTCATGGAGGATGCTGACATCAAATGAATGGCGTGGGTCTCTTGGTTCGGTTTTCCGTATCTCCCCGTGTCTGGATTTACTGTACTTAGGAAGCTCAACAAGCCTGTGCGGATTCGGAGCCGGGGCAGGAGCAGCGATGGGCCCGTGCAGGGCGAGGCCACATTCCTCTGTGCCCGGGCAGAGGCTGCAGGCTTTCATTAGAGAGAGTTGTGAAGGGGACCACCTAGCTGGTGTCACTTATAAAGCAGCAGGCTCTCCTGGTAAATGGGAAGCCATTTATAGTTCACGGCTCCTCCTGGTGGGTTAAATCCTGAGAAGCCTTAGGAGTCATGTCAGAGCCGTCGAATCAATAAAAACCCAAATGACCTTCGCTCGGCCTGCCCTGTCAGTGGACGGTCCCAGAGTGAGATGCGCCAGGGGCTCACGGAGGAAATGGAATCTGACGGAAATGGCCAGGATCCCGCCTGCATTACTTTATTCTCTGCCTTTCCCCGCTTTTAATCAGTTCTGGCCGAGCACGGGGTGCTCAGTCATGTTCTCAAGTTTAACTTTTAAAAACTTCATACTTCAGGGTGACATCGGCCGTCCAGTGAATTATGAAATCCGTCCAGTCTCGGCTGGGAGAGAGGCTGGGGAAAACCAACGCCACCCCCGGGAAAGTTCTCTCCAAGGTACTGAAGGCAGAGCTGCCAGGCTGGGTGGAGAGAGGAGACGCAGGAGGAGGAAGCACAGGGAAGGTAGAGGCAGCGGAAGGGGCCCCCCCGACCGAGGTGCTGACGCAGAGTGGGAGAGGACAGGGGGGCGTGCAGGTGGAGATGGGACAGGGATTCCTCGCCACCCAGGTCTCGGCTTTGTGTCTGTACAGGTTCCGAGGGCTGCCGGCCAAGGACCATGACTGGATGTCATAAAACAACAGATACCTACTCTCTCACAGTCCGGAGGCCTTAAGTCTAAAAATCAAGGTATCCAGCAGCAGGTTTGGTTCCTTCTGGAGGCTCCTCTTCATGCCTCTCTCCTGGCTTCTGGTGGTTGCCAAAAATCCTTGGCATCTCTTGGCTTACAGCAAGCGACATCACTCCAACCTCTGCTTGTCTTCACATGGCCCTCCCCTTCTGTGTGTGGTATTCTCTGTGTTTCGGTTCCAATTCCCTTCTTAGAAGGTCACTAGTGACATTGGATTTAGGGCCCACCCTATCCCGTTATGACCTCATCCGCTTGGTTATACATCTGCAAAGACCTTATTTCCAATTAAGATCTCATTTATAGGTAATGGGGGTTAGGAACTCGGCGTATCTGTGGGACACAATTCAATCCACAACAGGGCCTTTTTGTATTAAATAACAAAAAATAAGTATATTTCCATGTACTAGAATGAAATAAATACACGTTTCTCAAGGTGCTATCTCATATTTTGGGGAAGTGTCTGTCAGCTCTGAGTGAGAATTAGCGCCCGGGTATTTATTGAAAAGGGCATATTTTGATTCTGAAAGTCTGTGATGGGGCCATGATTTACATTTTAACAGAATTCAAGTGATTTGGATATAAGTGATCTGGGGACCCTCCTTTGAGAAACACTGTTTTATATTACTACTTTAACTGTCCCAAAATGATCAGTGTCTTGCTATTAATTCCCAGATATTTTCTACATTAGATAACTGTTATTTATCTTTGACTCAGTTTTATAATGGGATGCATAAAACCATTTCCAGGGTCAGTCCTAATTCATTATTAATACCATTCTTTAACTGGAGGTCCATGAACTGAGATGTCACTTAGGGAAACCCTATGTCATCATAACCCTTACCCATTTTCTAAATTTTGCTTTGAGGTCTACTCACATTAAAAAGATATTTTCACCTGAATTCTTAAAAAACCTGTCGCCATTTTGTTCGACAGTAGATTGAATCTGATAAAAATTCAAGAGTCATCTTGATGATAGATCTTTTAGCATGGTAACAACATTTAGCCCAATATTAAGAGCATCATTTGGGAGCAAGCTAAGTGGGAAAAGGAAAACCACTGCTAGCCTGAATTGAGAATGAGACTTCTGATGAGTTTTCTCATGTGCACAAAGGGGATAATTACAGAACCTGTTAGTACAGGAGAGTCTGGGAGAGAGTAAACATTCAATAAATATTTGCTATTAGCTATTATTTTATTTAGTCATTAAATAATGATACCCTGTACCTTTGGAAAGGATTTCCTCCCTTATTTTACAAATGATACCTAAAAAGCGAGAGGTAACAACAGAAGATAAGTCAGTGTTGCACTTTTTCCATTGTTTTCCAAATATTTATGAATAATGAGGCCAGAGGCATCTCTTTAAGTAGTATTTAGTTATGTGAACAAGGGGTGTATATTAAAACCCTTTAAATGTTCCCATTAGCAAACGTTTGCGCACCTGGTAATTCTTCTTCGCATTTTTCATTATGAGCCGAAAGAAACCAGAGCTTTCTTTCCCTCCATTTATCAAACTGTTAATAGTATAATATAATAATAATATTATCTATTATATATAATATTTATATATTTATATATAATATAATATATTATAATGTATATATGCCTTTGGAGGTGTTCAGGATGAATGTAATTTTATAGCTTTTTAAAGAACGAAAAACTCTCAAAGGTCAAACCGTTGTGTGATTCCTCTAGAATTTCGGTCTTTTTTTTAATTTATTTTTTTAAAGATTTATTTATTCGTTTGAGAGAGAGAGAGTGAGCGTGCATAAGCGGGATGGGGGGAGGACCGAAGGAGAGGGACAGAATCTCAAGCAGACTCCCCGCTGAGCACTGAGCCAGAGGGTCGCAGGGCTTGATCTTATGACCCTGAGACCATGACCTGAGCTGAAACCAAGAGTCGTACACTCAACCGACTGAGCCACCCAGGCACCCCACAGAATTTCAGTCTTTTAATTTGCAGAAACGTAGCTGTAGGGGTGGAATGATCTCAACTTTAGCTCTATGACTTTCCTTTAGGCTTTTAATTTATGTTCTAATTCTTTGGAAATTGGCGGACGTATTTTTTTCTCAGTCGCTATGTCGTTTCCGCTCGCACAGCTAACAAGCATGCTGCATGCTCAGCAGTGAATTAGTAATCCTGACCTACGTTGACATGTGGGACATTAGGCTGACACCGGATGAGCAGTTCACTTCTAGAGATTCTAAGGCTTCGATTCAGACTCTCAGCCCTACCAAAGGAGCAGATGAAGTCCTCACTTGGAACCATGGAGTTCATGAAAGAAGACCTGAGGCTGGTCAACTTCCCTGGAGGTCTCCTGGCCATCAAATCCTGCCCTTCCACAGAGTTCTCATCCTCCTCCCCCTCTTGATGGGAAAACCATTTCTTCTCAGCCTTCTCTCCATCCCTCCATCCCTCAGGTGCTCACTGTTGGTACTGCCCTGGACCTCCCATCAATGCGCTGTCCCTCTGCTGTCTCTCCCACTGTTATAAGAGCAAAATTCACTCATGTTTGACTTCTCTTGTATCTCACTTTCTCCTCTCCTTCTTTGCTTTGTCTGGCTCCCTCCCTGCCCTCCCCATTGTGTCTTAGGCCCCAGCAGCCCATCTGAGTCTTTTCTCCCGGCCACAAACATAACCTTTAAAACGAGCCTCCTACCAGTCATGTCCTTCTCCCTTCCACTGTTCTGCCAGAGGCATTTTCTAGAGCATGGTCCTCCTGAAAAATCTTCAGTGAGTCCCCTTATTTAAAGGGGGTCAAGTTTTTAAAAAAATTGTGAATTTAAGAGGCTTGAAGAGGTATAGCAATGCTAAGTGCAATGCAGGAGTTTTATCTACACAGACATATCACTTAGGTTAAAACTCTGCCTACTCAGATGACCAGCAAAGATTTTTCTGTTATATTTTGAAAATTGGTATAAAGATGAAACTTAATGGATTGTTATGACAATCACCTGCCATACTGTGGCACATACATGACTGTAAAACCTAAGAACCCCAAACAGGGAATGAGTGTGCCGATCGTCACATAGGGTTAAAAAGAATTCATGATTCTTTAGATTAAGAAAGACAGAGCTATATATCTTGTAGGATCACTGATCAATTTGAATCAAAGCAGCAATGACAATCAAATTTTAAGTTTTCTTGGTATTATAAAATATGTAAAATAATAATAAAATCCTCCTCTGATTTTCTAGCAGCATGTGTAGGAATGCTTCACAATTAAAACGATTTCCTCAAACTTACAGATCCTGCTATTACCCTGACTTTCAGCTTTATTCATATTCTCGCTCTGCTGCACCTGTTCCTGGGGGCCATTTAACCAGTTCTTTGCTCTTAGGACACCTTTAAGCTACTGGCTTGGTACCATCTTAAGGAGAAATGAGAATTTTCTCCTGGTTTCTGTCTCTTCGCTTTGCAAACTTAGAAATTATGCAGACCTTAATTTCCCTAGGTCTTTCTTAGAAAGTTTGGAGCAAAAGTACTAATATTTCACTCCATGCCAGCCAACTTTTATTTTACTACTTGGACCTGTAAAGAGCATACCTCTTCCATCCTTTGGATCTTTTATCATGCATTCCTGTTCTCAGGGTTCCAATAAAACACTAACCCTAAGATGCAAAATATTCACATTAAACTTATTTTTCCCTGAACAGTAAATGTCTTGAGGTTGTAGCCCTATCACAGCCCTGAATGAGTAGTCAGGAATAAGTTACATCGTGCATGTGAGTGACAGTAAGTGTTAGGAAGCGGGTGATTGGGAAAGAAAACTCCTAAAATAATACCCCTGTACTCTAGGCTCATGGTAACAACATTTAATTATGGATGCAGGGTTTGCCCAGCTAGGTCAACGGTTAGAGCACAATACCTCAATTCCAAACGGAGATCATGGCCTTCCTCCCTTCTAAGCTAAGGGCAATGACAAGACATGAAGGTTAACCAGTTAAATATTAAAGCGTCAAAACATTTCCAAAACACCAGCTGTCTCCCACTGTGACTCAGTCCCTAAATCAGCCTCAAGTGTGTAATATGGAAATCAATTCCTGGCTGGGCTCTCCTCAAGGCAGTTTACGTAGGTTTGTTACAGACTTCTGAATCTGGTGAAATTTCTTCTGGCCACTCTGTGACTCTATTTCTTCATCTGTAACATTTGGGGTTGTAATGTGGATTAAAGGAATGAATACAGGCATGTTAGTTTTCAATAGAGGCTGGCCATTGCCATAGGACTTCCTCTGAGCACGCTGTTGTGGGGTCTAGTGACGTCACTATGGGGCACCTGGAGGAACATGGACGGCCAGGAAACCCCGGGACGAAGAGTAGCTAAAAACAGGCTCTGGTGGATCCAACAAGTCCAACCTCGGGTAGAGGGAAGCAGATAGGCAGAGTAGCAGGCAGTTTATGCTCAGCAAAGATGGTGCTAGCAAACAGCATTTGCTAACTGTGTTTCTGGTTCTGAGTCCTCTTTTGCATTTTGTGCTCTTCCCCCAAACTCCCTGGTGGCAGCTGTACCCAGAGGCAGATTAGCGAACTGTAGGTGAAATCTCCTGAGGGGGCTGGGATTATCCTTCAAATCCCTGACCCCAAAGTGGAAATTGATCATCTAACTATGATTTCTATCTTTTCAAATGATCACGGCTAATGAAGAACTTCAATCACGACACTGTAGAGTGGCATGGAAAGAAATCCATTGCAATGCAAAGACAGTAGGTCAACAAATAAAGGACACAGTAGCAAGCAACTGGGGCGGGAAGCATTAAAGGCACATGAGTCACCCTTGTCCATACTTATTGTGTGCCATCGAAGGTCACCGAACACATCAGGCGCTTCACGAGAGAGACAGGTGATGGGGCAGATGGCTCAAGGAGGAAGAGAAAAGAAAATGGGAACAGGTATTTACCAGAAGGCTTGCTGTGCATCAGGCCCAGTTGTGAAGGTTTTCTGTATCTTATCCTATTTACTCTTCATCAGGTATCAACACCATGAATCAAAGGCGCTCTATTACAGCCCTAACCAGGTTCATGTCCCCACTCTGCTCCTAACCAGGTGTGACTTTAGACGAAACATGGAACCTTCCCGCATCAGGTATTATTAACTTTGTCTCACAAACGAGAAAGCTAAGACTCCGAGACACTAAGATCACTTCCTGTACGCGTGAAAGCGGTCATACGAACTCAGATCAAAGTCTTTTTCCTTTCTATGGTGCAACTGGAGAGTTGTCATATTTCTTCTCGTAAGATATGGGGAGGAAATATGTTAGCTCAAAGGCTCATGGGACAGTGAGTAGGTGGCCAGAAATTTGTCTCTGAACGGGGTAGAAGTAGAAAGGGTAAAAGAACTCGCTTCTCCTTGTGGTACCACCTGTCTGGTGGTAGACCTTTATTCCATTCCATAAACAGGCAGAGGACTGCCCTCCTCTGAGCCTTTATTTAACCCAGATATCAGATAAACAGATTCAAAAGAACCTTCTAGAGCTGTTAGCACGTGTGATCTTAACTTATTCATACTGTGGATTTCTTTTTTATTTCACAAGTGAATGAGATTCTAGAATACAATAATAATGTTAGTTCTAAGCATGCTTTACAAATGATATTTTCCCTTTGAAAACTCAGATTCATTGCTTTTGCATTTTTTTTTGTATTTTTCCTGAAACGTGTTAACATCGATTCTTCTTGGTTTCCTGATTTTTGTTGCACAGAAAGGAGATATTCCATGACCTTTCTTTCACGGAAGGTCACTATATAAAACACCGACCCTTCATTCAGATTTCTGAGAAGTTTTCCATCCTGGGAAGAGCAACAAATCAAAAAACCGGCATCAGTGTGTGGATATTTTACAACCCAATCCAGGGAGACTCTGCAATTTTCATACTGAGAAGTAATATATGACCTAGACAAGACCCAGACATAGACTCATGAGAACACTACGGGGCTTTAAAATTATTGCCTTGATCATGGAAAAGAAATATGAGTAATCACTGCCATCCACCAACTTAGGATGCTCTTTGGGGGCAATCAATGTTTGAGAAAATCAAAGAACATCTGGAAATCAGCATATTTTGAGCTAGTTCACACCCTGCCCGGTTCATATTTCAACCGATCTGTATACGAAGCAGTTCGGCTCCGTTGAGAAAAACAGCCTCGATGTGTCCTCTGGGGTTAGGAAATTTCAGCAAGGCTGGAAGGGAACACAGGAGGTAATCCCCCCTCTTTGGACTCCAAGTGCTACACCTGCAGGGCCGGTGTATCATGGCTCATTTTAACCTACTTCAATTTTTCCCAGCATCTCCTAGTAAAATGCTTCTCAGGGCATTTTCCTAATAAAAGTGACTATCTGATGTACATAAGAAAACGTCCTAATAACACTGCCCAAGCCTTTGTCCAAGTAAAGAATGACAAACCTTTCTCCGACCTTGCCCTTCCTCATCTTTTATGTTGCAGAGGAACCAAAAGAGAAGAATAAAAATATCACAACATATGAGAGAGCAGGGTCTTGCACTTAGACAGGAAGGCAAGATGAGGGAGTTTTAACAGTGGTGTTGATTTTGGCATTGATAGTTTTCCTAAAGTTTAGATGGTAACTCTAGAGACTACATGTAAGACAGTTAATTTCTGAAGGCTCTTTCTGTTAGAAATATTCAGTTCAATCCACACATTTCTAACACAGCAGATATGCTGAGACGTTTCTTGGTTTTGGTCTCACAAGAACTCAAGAATCACCACATTGTGTTAGATCCTGATTCTTTTAGTACATTATATTCTAAAAGAGGTTCTAAGGGATATTTTATGTCAAATATTTATCCTCTTGGATGTCAAACCTACAGGACTATAAATTTTCCTCCAAAGCATCCCAGTTTGTCTTAGGAACAAATTATGTA
The DNA here is from genome assembly GCF_037043125.1 of Eumetopias jubatus. Taxonomy (NCBI): domain Eukaryota; kingdom Metazoa; phylum Chordata; class Mammalia; order Carnivora; family Otariidae; genus Eumetopias; species Eumetopias jubatus. Next base: position 178,692,023 of record NW_028274809.1, on the reverse strand, counting down.
TGTTCTTTATAAAGGTGCCTAGATGTTTTTTGAATAAGTTTGTGAGTGTAGTTGGTGCTACTTTTTGACAGGTAACATATGTCAAGGTGTAGCAAGCAGTGTAGCTCCGAGAATGCTGGAAAAATATCTCTGGGAGGATTCACTGTTCACTTCTCCCAGTTTAAACAAGGGTGTGTGGGCCTGGAGTGCATCCTATCAGCCTTAATTCTAGCTGCTTTCATCACTTTCCTAAGATGGTGTCTCCTTCATCCCCTTGACTACATAGGCACTTTGCTCTGGTCCTGCCTTTCTCTCTTCAGGGCTGCCTTGTAGTTCAGAAAGCAGAATAACCATAAGGTTGGAAGAATAGACAACTTTCTAGGTTATACTTCATGGTAACCCTTTGGGCCAGAGCAGCCTCCTGGACCAGGAACCATGGACCAAGCGCATGTCAAAGAAGTGCATACCCTTCCCCCTCAGTACAACTGTAGTTAATGGTTTCCTTTGTGGGGTGCTTGTTAGTTTTTTAATTACCCTCGAAAACATCTAATCACTTAACCACCATACGCATCATAGAGGTATAGATGATAGTTACTCTTTCCAAAGATGGAGACGCCGAGGCTCAGAGAGGCATAGTAAAGAGCAGAAGGTGTGGGGGTGGGGGGCACTGAAGCTACATTTTTGATGCCAGATCTAGTGCTGGCTCTAGAACTTAATACCTGATTTATCCATGAGGGAAGGGCCCTGGGGCTGAATGCTTGCCCTCCAGGCCCTAGACCTGTGATTCTTTTTTTTTTTTTTTAAAGATTTATTTATTTATTTTGAGAGAGTGAGAATGAGAGAGAGAGAGAGTACATGAGAGGGGGGAGGGTTAGAGGGAGAAGCATGTTCCTCGCCGAGCAGGGAGCCCGGTGCGGGACTCGATCCCGGGACTCCAGGATCATGACCTGAGCCGAAGGCAGTCGCTTAACCAACTGAGCCACCCAGGCGCCGCCCCCCAGACCTGTGATTCTTAAACTTGATTGTACTTACTTCAGAACCACCTGGGGTCTGGTTAACATGCAGATTCTGGGCCCCCTTTCCTTGACTTTCAGATTTAGAAGTTCTGGAGTTGGGCTCAAGAATTGGATTCCCAACAAGTTTCCAGGTGACGCTGAAGTTGCTGTTCCTCTTGGGGACTATACTTTGAGAAACCCTGTTTTAGAATATATGTCAGTGGCCCTCCATCCTATGTTGACACCAGAATTTCCTGGGAAGCTTTAGAGATATATATTGATGGCTGGACCTTCCTTCAGAATGCTTTAGCTGTCGTAGGGAAGAATGTGGGTCCTCAGGTGATTGTAAGGTGCAGTGATGTTCCAACAAAGGTGGGAAGCCATTGTTTAAGGCAGGGGCCAGCAAGCTGGGGTTTCCAGTTGGCTACTGTTTTTGTAAATAAATTTTATCAGCACACAGCCCCTCCCATTCAGTTGATGGCTGCTTTCGCCCAATGACAGAATTGAGTAGTTGTGACAGATACCATTGGCCAGCAAAGCAGAACATACTTACTCTCCAGCCCTTGATAAGTGATAAAAGCAAAACAGAGGAAACCATAGAAGATACTCTATACTCTTTTACTTTCAACAAGTCTTTCCAAATTTTGATCAAGGCAATGTGTGGAATGTTTGGAAAACGGGAGAGAGGCTGAGCTTTTCTGTAAGGAACTTGACTCAAAGTTGTGATTTTGTCTTTTTAAAATGTCTTTCCTCTCTACTTCTTTGTTTCTTGCACGCTCATTCTCCTTTCCCACCATCTGAACACCTTGTTCCCCTTTGGCTGTGCAAATGCAGAGCTTCTTCTTTTTCTTTTTTAAGATTTTATCTATTTATGTATTTGAGAGAAAGAGAACAAGGTGGGGGAGGGAGAGGGACAAGCAGACTCCCCGCTGAGCACAGAGCCTGACGTGGGGCTCCATCTCACCACCCTGAGATCATGACCTGAGCCAAAACGAAGAGTTGGTTGCCAATCAAGCCACCCAGGCGCCCCGACATGGCCTTCTTAATCACACATTAGAATTCTGCTTTGCTGGCTACCTTCATTTCCTGGTCTTCACATGGATGGCATATTATAGTGGAAAAGGAATGGTATTTGGAGTCACAGGATCTGAATTTGAATTCTATCTCTGCTACTTAGTGATGAAATCCCAGGGAAGCTTACTTAGCTTCTGTGGACTTTGTTTTCCTGAACTGGTAAAATAAAGATGATAATACCTCACTTGCTGGGTTACTGCAAAGATTAAGGAAGACTAGTCCAAGTGCACTGCAAACTGTAGAACACCTTACACATTCCATTTACTATTATTGTTTACAACTTCTCCGGAGAATACAAGAAGTGAATTGCAGTCCACTTCATTGGTGTCCTTTTGGGATTCACCGGAAGGGACAGAACCTGTCCAGACTTTAAAATTGACTTTATTCTAGTTTGACAAGCCCCTGAAACTTCTCAGGCTGCAGTTTTGATGGTTGACTCAGAATCCCAGGATTAGATCTCAGAGCCTGCACACTCAGATGCTGACAAGATGCTGCACAGCATTGGCCTGAAACGAGACTTATGGTCATGACAGCAGGGATTGCAAAATCTGGAAAAAGGCAAAAAATGAGTCAAGAAACCAATGACCTAAAAATTTAAACTTATAAAGTAGAAGAAGGATATAGCAAAAAGCTAAGGGAGGCCCTGAGTATTTTACAGCTAACTTCAGGGGCTCCTACGACTTTCTGGCTCAGCCCTATATGAATATCTGTATATGAATATCTGTAATGCATACAGATATTAATTCATAAAGCATATGAAGAGCCCTGAATTCTTTCCATTCCTGATGCACGGGCCTATTTCATCCCTAAATCCCTCATCTGTTGCCCGTGGGAATATCTTGTCTTGTACTCTTATCATCTCCTCGCAATGATTTCCAGAAACTTCATGTAAACATACAGAGAAAAGAAAATATTAACCTCTCCCATAACTCACATGTAGTGGCCAAAGAGGAAAGTGTCTTTCTTGTAAACAGAGATCTTCACATCTGTTCCTTCTCTCGCAAACTCCTGACATCAAATTTATTCATGGCAAAACTCATTACTGCTCAGTTTAGTCAGAACCACCAAATGGATTCTGGTTTTACATATATATGTTCCAGAGTATTAAAAAGCTATTATTAAAAGATATTAAAAAACCTTTGGGAAAATAGTTGGCTTCTTATAATGATTTGACAGAAGGGCGTCATCATTTCTATAAAGCCATTATATATCTTTTAAACCACACATTTCTAGTTCCACTCTGAAGGCAGAATCAGCCACATTTTGTATCCCTATGCCAGAGACCAACAGCTGAGCCAGCCCCATGCCAGAGAGAGTAAACTGGCAACACAGACTATGTATGGAGAGATTATGCAAAGACTTCAAATCTTCCGTTTTGATAAAAACTTGCAAAATGAAACAGTGAGAACATAATTAGAACAATCTGTTAGACCCAAGACTGTTAGTATTCTCTTGCTCTTTTTTTCCCCCACTTGGAACTTTCACTATTTATCAACCATTGCAGATCTAGAAATACCAGTTGGGTAGGATTAGACAAAAGCTAATTTCTATACTTCAGTTCAATCCAGCTGCTATCCATGGGCCTCGTTAGGCTCTCTAACGACCAGCTTCTTGGCCTCAAAGTGCCTACTGGAAGAAACAGAAGCCCAGCTTGGAGGAAAGGAGGGACCCAAAAGAATTATCAGAGAAAAAAATATTAAATTCAGAAATATGAAATAGAGCAAAAGGAACACCTAGTTTCAAGGACCCAAGTTTGGGGACATCCGTTCTGTCGACTTCTATCTTTCCTTTCTTTTAATTCTTGCCACACAAAGGAAGCATTACTGCTACATAGTCAGCAATTACTGGTTCTCAGACTGAGAGCAGAAATCAAATGTGATGTGACTCCTGATTTCTCCATAGCCCACTGAAGAGAAAGAAAAGATGGGAAAGAGCATACGCTTTTAGTTTAGGAACTCTGAAATAATCCAAAGTTCGCTTAATGTCGGTGTTCCAAGTGCTTGCAACTTTCCTAGAGGGGGGAATTTCTTGCTTGAAATAGCCTGGTAACAAATTTGTTTCCCTTTTGTTTCTCCTAGGGGGCACTTCTTGCTTTCCACCTTGACTAGAGATCTTGTGTTTCTGTGTTTAACTCAGGGTTTTCTTGTGAGGCTCTTTTCCAACATTATTTTATGCAGCATTTACTGGTAATGGGGACATTTCAGATAGAAGCTCAAGCAATACTTACACCAACTTCCATATATAACTTCCAATACTTCCATATACACAGACCGTGTTCTCTTTGCTCCTGTTTGTTCTTAGAATGCAGATGAGTCTGTGCTGGGTGCTCCCCTTGGCCTTTCTGTGGCCACACAGCTGCTCGATGTCTGGTTGGGATTAGGGGCATAGACTGGGCCACAAAACAAATAAATGGGCCCTGCTGGCCAGTGAACACCCAACCTTGGCTTTGGCACATGCCCTAAACCAGGAACAGGCAAGCTTTTTCTGTGAAATGCTAGTGGAACGTAAGCTTTGGAACATACATAGAATGATTTGGGGATTTGAAGGCCATCTGGTCTCTCTCAGGACTACTACTACAGTCACACATTGTAGTGCTGACATGGCAGTGAGAAAGCAGCATAAACCGTGCCTCAATGAAGAGTGGGGCTGTGTTCCAATAAAACTTGATTTACAAAAAAAAAAAACAAAAAACAGATGCTGTGGTCTGTGGGCCGTTGTTTGCTGACCCCTGCAAACAGACCTGTCTGATCAGTTTGAACCCAACTCATTCAGGTTCTCTTTAGCAATGAAACCAATCCCCATCCTGAAAACCACTTAATATATTCCTCGAATGAGCCTGCCAGCTAGCATTATAATGCCCAAATCAAACTAAAGTGTGATAGAAAAACAAGGCAAATTTTATTAAATTTGGGGGAAGGGAATCCAATTTCAGAGATCAAAGGGAGATACTAAACTTGTGGGACCATTTTGCACAGTCACTTATGTGAACAATCAGCCTCTTAAGCAAACCACGTTAAGAGAATAATTGCTACCCCCCAGAAAACCACAACATCACATACCAGGGCTCTGTGAAGCACGCTACAGTCTTAAGGCCTATATACGCAATCTGTCCTCTTTAACTTTTGGAGGTTACATGGGGCAAAAACTGTAGCAGAGAGCTCGGCACGTTGTGAACATTATTATCCTCTTTAACATATAAGGAATTGGAGCCTTGTTTCTCTTCCTGTGATGTACCTATGAACCACCTGGGGGACTTGTTAAAATGCAGATACTGATACAGCAGGTCCGGGGTGGGGCCCGAGGCTCTTCATTTCTAACAGGCATCCAGGTGAGACTGATGCAGCTGGTCTAAGAACCTCACTTTGAAGAATAAGGACTTAGAGCAGTGTTTGGCAATGTGGGCTACACACTGGAAACTCCTAAGAAGCTTGTCAAACACCCAGGCCTTGTCCAGTCCCACACCACATGGATCAGCATCTGTGGGGATGGGGACCCCGACGTAAGTACTTTTTAAAGTTCTCCAGGTAACTGTAATGTAGAATTTCAGACTGAGAGTTGCTGAATTAGAGGCTCAGAGAAATTAACTGACTTGCCCAAGGGCACTTGACTTTAAATGAGGTTAACATTTTTGCTTGCCTGATATCTGAAAATGGTCTTGAAACTCGTCACGAGGCTGGGCACAGGCAAAGGTAGTTTCCAGGATGACAGCAGAGATGAGGCGGGGAGGAGAGGAGGAAAGATGAGTTGAATTTATTCACACACAGTGATATCCATACTGGTCAAGGGAGCGCGGGTAAAGCAGGCAGCACTGCACGTGGCTTTGTCCCTGTGTGAAAATCCCTATTATGACTCTTTCTTTCTTCATCAAAGCAACAGGGCAAAGAGCCTCTCGGAAGGGATGTTTAAGTCCAGAAATGTGCAGTGCCTTCAGCTCCTTTGATGAATCACACCATGATGAAAGCTTAGAGGCTGAGTAATCACATTTGGCTTCCTTTCTGCCTCTTGGGATGTTCAAAAAGTCATATTTATGGGACTAGGCAAAATTTCTGACCCGGGGATTTCTGTCCTGAATAAGACCAAGCTAAAGGAAGAAGGAGAAGAAAAAAAAAAACTTGGGGGAAATTAAGGGACAACCCCAGATTTGGGGGGTCTCCTAAATGCGTGCAACCCAACATTGAGAGTGTAAGGCCCTTTTCACCTGGAAAAACACACGAATTTCAATGACATTTACACAATTGTTTAACAACGGCTGTTCAAGACCAGATCCGTTTTCTTACTCTCCGCAGATCCGGTGGAGAATAAACCCCCCTGGGCTGAAGACCTTGGCCATGTAATTTGGGACATCCTATCTCAAAGGGGAAGTGCAAATAAATGTGCGGGAGGGACTGGACGTTTCCCAGACTAAGCAGATGACAGCTGCCGAGGGTACGTGAGGTGCAGATTCACCCCTGGGAGCCTCATCCTTCCAGGTGAAGTATGTGAGGGGCCCGGGGTCTGGTGGGTTCTGGGAACAATGTGAGCTCATGTGAAAATTCACAACATTGAACACGCAGGAAGAACTCAGCGTTTTGCCAAGTGTTTTTAGTGGCTTAAATTCAAGCATGACTTTCCCCCACCTCTATTCCTTTGGGATATTCTTGAGGACATTTTATTTAGTTTCTTTACTCTGTCCCTCTCTGGCTCCTTTTGTACAACAAAGAAACATGAATCATGCCCGAAAAGACATTAGCCAGATGTTCTGAAGAAGAAATAAAACTCTGAGGGCTCCAGTTTCTGTGGGAAGCATCTTGCCAGCCTGAGTTCAACTGGGCTTTTGGCCCCACAGACTTCTTTCTTCAGGGGTTCCCAAGTGTGATCCAGACCTGGTGATCGGTGTTCGGTGGGGTCACACACTCCCCACTCACAGAAGCTTGCGACTGTGTCCTAGGAAGGGACCGTGGAGCCACCGGAGCCCAGCCATCCTTCATTTTACAGATGAGTAGAAGTGAGCTGTGCAAGGTCACAGAGTGATGCTGGGGCAGCAGGGGGACCAGAGCCCTGACTCCCGGAGCGGCACTCCCCTCCCACACCAGGCCACCCCTCTTCTCAACTGAACATGGAGCAGAGCAAGGGGTTGCAGAGAGATCACTTTCGCTTCCCAGAATAAGAAGGTACCAACCAAATGAAGTTGGTAAGTGACAAAGAAGTTCAGAAATATTAACTATGAGGCTGTTTAATTTAATTTATATATAAGCTCTTTCTAGAAAGACTACCAGGAGGCTGGGCTGTGCAGCTGGTGGTGTGGGGTGTCTCTTTATATTTGCTTCTGATAAAGAGCAGTGATTCAAGACTGTTGTTGATGTCAGTGACATCCATGAGACCAACAGCAGGGACAGCCAGGAAGTCTTAGTTTGGATTTTTCTCTCTCTGCTGGGAGCTCATAGTAGGGTGAATCCTTCCACACGTGAGCCACGAAGTCTTTTGTACACATCTAATGGAGGAGTCATTCTTCCAGGAAGTGTACATTGGATGCTTTGCTAGTGGGGATGCTGAGGGAAAAGGCAGATCCTCGAGTCAAGAAGACAACAGTCCATATAACATGTTGAGAGGGTACATCAGAATTACCCGAGAGCCTATTGAATAGGCAGATTTTCTGTCCTCTGGCCCTGGGTGTGGCTCATTTGGTGTGGTTCTGGCTTGGCTCTCAGCATTTTTTTTTTTTTTTAATAAAGCTTCTGATCTAGGTGATCCTGGTCCCACGTGTTCAGAAATGCTGGTCTGGTGGGCAGAGAGGTCCTTTGAGACCGCAGCAACAGATCTTTCTCTAACTGCTGGCTTTGTGGTCTATCTCCAGGAAGGGCAAAGGGTAACCCTCTGCTGTGTCTCTCCCAACAAAGTCAGGGGGGAGAGATGAGGAAGTGTGTTGGGATGGAGGAGTTAATTTGAAAGTCTGCTGGAGAGCATGGTGGTGGCCCTCCTTCTTCTCACATTTAGGAAACCTCTCTGCTCGCCTCCTTTGTCCTAAAAAAGGAAGGCATTGAAGCTATCTCAGGGAAGGGAGAAGTGTGTGAAATGACTTGCACTTAGATTCAATTTTATAAGAAGCAGTGATCACACACCACTTACTAGGTATCACACATCCTGTTAATAAAGTGAAAAAAAAAATACAAAAAACTTCTCACAAAAGAAAATGACCCAAGCACTTTTGAATCTGTATTTCCAGAGGATGTGGCCACCTAGTATTAATGTAACAGTGAGAATCTTGGAAAGGATCTGAGGTCACAGTGAAGTATCAGCATAGCGAGCAGACATTCCTCCCAAGTGCTTGGCATTTTTTGAATGTTTTGCTTTTGTTTTTGCTCTGACTGAAGCAAATTAACGGTGATATGAAAACACCTCCCCCCCCCCCCCCCCCCGTTGTGCCTAGAATACCATGAGAAAAGCCACAGCTGTGGGAAACACTGGGCGGGCAGTGGATGCAAAGGATGGAGCCGGAGATCGAGACAGTGGTTTCTCTGGAAGGGGAGAAGAAAGAGGTCCACAAAACAGAAGACTAGAATATCCAGGTGAGATGCTCGTGATGAATCGTGTCCATGAGATTCCAAAAGGCCCCAGCCCCGTCCCCCAGCACTTCTTTGGACACGGAGGGAAAGGCTCCTCACAGCACAGGGAGTAAAAAGTATTATAGCCATGTAAACAGCAAGCTCCGGCAGACGCAGTGGGTTCTAATTTTTAAAATTAGGCATGGCATCCTACATGTGGAGGCAGAAATGACAACTTCTCCTCTCTGTGCCTTGGTATATGTGCGTCCTGGAGATGTACTGAGAAACTTTGCTGCCTCATGTGGATGTTGGTAGATGCTAAATCACAAATACGATTTTGATGTGAGAGTCCCCGAGGAAGTTATCGTTGATAAAACAACAGTGGGAGCTGGAGGTGGACCCTCCTTCCCCACACATTTCTAGGTGGCGTCACAGGAGGAGGGCGTGAGTTACTCTGATGTAATCGATTGTCATTCCTCCCAGGATGCTAGTGTTTGAAAGCTGGAAAGGATCTTAGATATTTTCTCCTTACTTTTACCCATCTGCTTTGCTCTCCTCTCCCTGTCATTTTAACTGAAAGAGGAGAGCTGGAGGGACTCACCCAAGGTACTAGTGTTAGAAAATGGTAGCATTTCTGTGAGGAGTCCTCTTGCCAGCTGATCTGAAATCAGCTTGGATGGAAAGGATGGTCAATGTAGTTGTACTGATTGTGACAAGTGTACCACTCTGATGACCTCACATCTGCTAGAATGGTCATCATCAAGAAGAGGAGTGGAGTGTTGTCAGGGATGTGGGGAAGAACGGACCCCACTGCAGGGTGGGTGGGAATGTAAATTGGTTCAGCCCCTGTGGAAAACGGTCTGCAGAACCTCAAAAAATTAAAAATATAACTACTATGTGATCAGCAATCCCACTTCTGGGTATTTACCCAAAGGAAATGCAAGGATGTCAAAAAGATATACTCAGCCCGATGTTTATTGCTGCACTATTCCCAACAGCCAAGATACGGAAACAAGCTAAGTGTCTGTCAACAGATGAGTGGATAAAGAAGATGTGGTATTGTACAAATACAGGTGCACACACGTACACACACACACACACAGGTGCATGTGCACGATGGAATATTATTCAGCCACGAGAAAGAAGGAAATCCTGTCATTTACAGCAACATGGATGGACTTTGAGGGCATTAAGTAAGACAAGTCAGACAAAGACAAATACTGTATGATCTCACTTGTAAGTGGAATTTCAAAAAGTCAAACATGTAGAAACAGAGAGTAGAATGGTGGTTATCAGGGGTTGGAAGGCAGGGCAGTTGGGGAGATGTTGTTCAAAGGGTACAAACCTACAGTAAAGAAACAAAACCAAGTGCACCACTCCAGTAGGTGGATAGTGCAGGAGTCTGTGTCTGTGTCAGGGCAGGGGGTATGTGGGACCTCTCTTTACTTTCTTTTCAGATTTGCTATGAACCTAAAACTTGTCTGAAAAATAAATCTATATAAAGAGAAAAAAAGATCCACCTTTTTTTGTGACAGTGAATTCAACAGATTCAATTTACTTTATTTTTGTGATTGTAATTTGTGGCTTTTCTTTATTCTAGAATATATATATATATATATATATATATATATATATATATATGGGCTTACTACAACCAGCATGACATTATTTTGGAAAGATGCATTACTGGATGTATCACTTGAATGAATGGAAGTTGAGAAACAAAGAAATATCTCAGCCCTAAGCCAATGGGATTTTCGCACCAGCCCCATCATCTTTCTGGATTCCAGTGTCTTCATTGGCAAAGTGAGAGCATTGGACTAGATGGACTTTAACGTCCCTGCAACCAACCCGAGGGCTCCCTGAGTGCAGAGCAAATGTTTTGAATTGTTTTTCCTTGACGGTGATGGTGGATCCATACTTTGGCTCAGTGCTGTCTCCCTGGGTCCTTGTGAGACCCTCTGGAGGAAGGTGGTCCAATTTCATGGTGAGGAAAGAGGCCTTGGCCAGCACTTTTAAGGATCAGGCCTTGGGATTCATTTGCATCTTGCTCTACTTACCTGAACATGTGGTCTTGTTTTTAGAGTTGGCCTGAACCAGCCCAGAGTCAAACAGGACTTTGGTGTTTCTGGATAAATCACAGTCCTGTTTGCATCACAATGACTCAAAAGGGCTGAAATTGATGATCACAATTCAAGATAGTGCAATGATTTGGAAGACAAAAGTAATAAGGATGATGACCAAAAGTCAGTAATCTTGGAGGGACTTTGTACAATTCCCACAGGCATTTAAATAATGTGCTGAAAGTCTCTTATCGTTTTAAATCAATAGAGCCATAGCTTTTACTATTAATCATCAATTCAACCAAATACAATTTACTTGCTCATACTACTATTGTTTAGGAAGATCTTAAATGAGGATCTTGAATTCCAAATCCTCATGGTCAGCAGCCTTTGAGAATATATCAGCAATGTAATAGAAAGCAAACTTAGGAGGATAGTTATCCAAACATTCTGTAAACACTTACAATAGTGATCATTCAGACCCACCCATCCCCCAATTTTTTCTTCACCTTCCTTTGAGTGAGCAATGCATTCCTCCAGGCTTTATCTGGAATTCTGTGAAGTTGTTCTGGGCACCCCAAATAGCCTTAAGTATCAGAAAACAAAATTTTTTCCTTCCTTCTTTCCTTCCTTCCTTCCCTTCCGTTTTTTTTTTTTTCTTCCAAACAGAGGATCTTATGAAAGTACTGCAGGCAACAAAAAAGAAGCAAAATAGCAGTAAACCCTCAAAAATGCCTGTGTATCTCTTGCTTGACCTTTGATGGCAGCAGAGACATCACAGACACCAAGAGCATTGTAGGATCAGGCCCCGGGGAACCAGAAAGCCAGCACTAGAAGTCTCTTCAAGAGAAACATCAGATAGCTGGCTCCTGTTGTTTCAAGCTTTACAAACAAGGTACAGTATGTGAACACCCTTTGTCTATTCTAAAGCACTCCACAAATTCAGACCGTTCTTCTTTGTTGACCCAGGATAGGCTGTTAAGCAGATCCTGCTTCCATCTGGAGCTATGGTATATTTCATAAGACAGGCAGGTGGGACAACTTGGTGGACACAAAACCCGGGTAGCAGTAAGAAGCCTGGGTTCTTGTTCTGGCTCCTATGTCACTGGACAAATCTTAAAAACTTTGTGCTTTTGGTTCTTCTTTTATTTTTAGAAGGGGAGAGGTCAAGATGGAGGAAGAAGAGCTGTATGATATCTTCTTCTCCTTGTCATTCTCCATCGTCAAATCTACTCTCCAGGCACTGATCATTTTACAGTTAAATTTTGCCAATGGCTTGTCTCTGTGTTCACCTTCAAGTGAGTTTTTTCAAAAAGGCTATTTCAGATGCTGTTCACCTTTGCATCAGATTCAGCTGCTTAATTTGGGCTTTTCACGTCCTCCCTGAGTACTTCCACCTTGTCTGGCTTGACTGTTTTTAGCAAAAGCCTTTCCGTGTTGGTCCTCGGTGGTGGTGAGGCCGAGAGATGTGCGCAGTGCTCAGGAATATGTCATGGGAGACGTGGTGCATCCCCCTCACTCTGTACTCCATCATTCCTCTGGGTTATTCGCATCCACCATTTAGCTGCATGCTTCCCAAATACTTTTCTAGAACTTGACACTCTTACCAGCTTCCCCAGCGTTCAGCCTGGGACTTTTTACTGCAATCTTGCCATAGCTTAGAGAGAAAGCTCCAGGGTTCACAGTCTTTGACAACCAGGTGGGAGCCAGCGGTAGCTCGCGATTCTCTGCTTGTCCCCAGAGACTAGTCCTAAAGGCTCCCAGAAAGTTTTTGTGGCCTCAGCTCTCCCTGAATGCCGAAGCCTCCAGCCGAACCAGCCACTTTCCATAAAGAACAAGAAGCCTACCTACAGCCTGTGTGTTAGAGTCAACCTCGCAATGAGTAACTGAGATCTTTGAAATTAGATGTTGTTGTTTATGATAACAACAGCTGTGCTTAATCTAGCAGACAGCAGAGGCACCTCTCTGTGGAAGGGTAAAGTTTAGGGCAAGACATGACGGGAGGGATGGGGAAGACTTGGAAATGGGTGGTCAGATTTCATTTACAAAGAGGTGTCTTTGAATTTTAAAAAGTAGCGATGAATCACAGACATTTTATATTAAAGTATCACGCTTCAACTACAATTTGATAAATGACTGTAACAATCTCACTTATGACTACTGGACACAAGAAGTGTATCACAATTAAAAAATAAGCACACACACACACACACACACACACACACACACACGACCCTTCTCTGTTAGACCATAATCCAAGTTTTCCAAGTCCGCTTCAAAAAATATTCCTAAGGATTCATTTTACTTCTCACCTCCAAACTGTGCATTTTTTTTTTTTACTGAAAAATACATAAAGGGCTTTTTGTTTTATTTATTTTGTCAAGAAATCTTGACAAAAGAGAGGATGAAGCTTTCTTTGCTTGAGCCCCCATCACTAAAATCCTAATGAAATATTTCTTGTTCCTTGAAGACTGTTGTATAAAGAAGATTTGATTTTCCTGAGTAACTGGAAACATCTTCGTGAGGACATGTCTTGCGCTAAAGATAGCCTCTGGGGTTTTGGATTTTATGTGAGGAGATCAATTAAGGCAGTTTGCTGCCTTTATGTTTTCTTCCCAGAGCTAGTCTAGCTGCTTCATGTTTACCCCTTTTCTCTAGCACTCAAGGAGCTGCAAAGAGCAGGCAAAGGAAATGCTAGGCTTTTCCAAGTGCAGAGATGAGTGTTCTTCACTGAAATGAATGCAGGCTGCTGTGGGGGAGTTTTCTTACGTCAAAATCCCTTAAAATAAAACTTAAAAAAGTTATTGTTTCATTGCCTCGCTTACACACAAATAATTTATGAATGTATATTGTAATTTTTCTTCCAGCTGAATCAGAGCTCTACGATTTTGTAAATAATTCCATGCACAAGCCAATGGCACACGCATTCCTGAGACTTCCATTGCAATCAATAAGTTAGCTGTTGCTGTCAGCCTATGCAATTTCTCTGATTAACCTGTGAAGAGTGTTCTCCTTCATGAATGCTGTTCAGAAATAAACAGATATTGTAAAAGGAGACAAGGGCAGGTTCCAGAACTCGAATTCTTGGTGATCTTAAATGATGATGTATGAAAGAAAGAGAGAGGGAGAACAATTTGATTTGCTCCAACTAGGTTGACCCAGAAAGGAGAAGAGCAGAAAAATTGCTTTGCCTAAGCAAACATGACATCAAGTAAGACAAGAGCAGCATTCACAAAATGCAGTATGGAAGCTTTATTTAAAAAATATATAGTCTGGATCTGAAAGACACTTAAATGCCGGTAATAAAAATGTCTTTGCTCATTCTGTTTTTCTGCTGCTATTTTTCTACTCCTTGTTGGCAACAGCTTCTACCTCCTCCCTGAGATACTGTCCTAAGATTTGGAGTGGGACTCCTTGGCTCTGGTTGAATTATGATTGAATTCAAAGATCAGATAGGCAAAAAAGCCATCCAACACTAAAAATCAAGCTGACTTCCAAAGAGATGCTGGTTTTCTAGGGCAATATAGACACTCCCTTTGTAACAAAGACTTAGAATTCTCTGAGAATTCTAAAAAATTTAAACACAATCTTTACCAGTATCTAGTCTGCGTGGAATTATAGCTAGATTTGTCTGGTGTCCCCCAAAGTGTGAGCTCCTGATTATGCTCTAACCAGCTATCCTTGGTTCAAATTAGTGCACAATAAATATTTGTTGAATGAATGAAGGATTTTCCTCTTCTTTTTCATGTAAGGTTTGTCTTAGGGTTGGAGAGAGTAATGAGGTCGATTTTTATCAACTTAAAAATCTTGCCTTGGTCATACATATTTGTGGATGACAATATTGTTTGCTCACATGTTTTCACTCTGTGTGAGACACAGAGGGACACAGGTCCCTGCCTTCTTGACAGTAGGCTTGGTCATGTGACCCTCTTTGGCCAATGACCTGTGAACCGTGTGCTGGGCCCCTTCTAGGTGGAGACTCCAATAGTTGTCTTTTCCCCATTCTCACTTCCTCCACTACTGTAATAGGTGAAGCTCCAGATGATGGCTGCCCTGTGACCCTGGGTCCTGGAGTGAGAGTGATGATCATGTGCAGCTGACACACAGAAAACCCACAAAACATATTGGCATGAACGAGCAGTAAACTTGTGTTCTTTATGAGCCATTTTGGGGGGTGTTTGTAGGTGCCGTGTTGCCTAGCTCAGCTTATTGGGATCGATAAAATATTGGCAAAGCTTCCGAAGATATTACACAAACCCAACTTCCAAAAAATTATTTGTTAACCAGCAATATCATGGTGCTGTTGCAGCTGCTGGTTGTTCATTTACTGTCAACCTGACTTTTTTTTTTTTAATAGCTTGGCCAGTCTTTTAGGTTAGAAAATATGCATGAAGTCACAGCCTTTGAAGATAATGATCATGAATGAGCTTAAGTAATAAAATTATTGTGTATTGCAGATATCTTTCTACCTTTAACATTTATGAAGCGAAGTCAATTTTCACTCAAACAGGTTTCTTTTCATCTGGTTTTCTCTACAATGTTTATGCCTGAGGTTTATTGCTAACAATAAAGAGTGTCCAAGTATGTTATGGGAGTAGCCAAATTCCCAGTGCTTTAAAATGTATTCCATAGGCCCCAGAGTCAGTTAAAAGCTGATTGATTATACAGCAAATACATCAAAACTGGTATTTATGAAATATCCCATTTCTTCAGCTCTATCTCTCATAAGCGTGAACATCACATTTGGGAGTTGTGTTGCGGATATTTCAGACAGCTATGAGAAAAAATTACTGCAGGTTTTCCATAACAAAGAGAAGGTTCTTTAAGCTGCTCAATAAGTTAATAAAAGATCTATGTCAACTGATGCTTCTCATGAACACATATTTTAAAAGGTGTGGTTTAGGTAGTTTAGTATGGCTTGTCTATTCAGGCTTTCATATTCAAGTCACCAAAACACTTATTACATAGTGGAATAAAGGACAAATACACTTTTTTCATCAGACTGGTTCAGAACTGACAAAGTTTCTGTTTAATTTGTTCAAGATGTGGGCAAAAAGTTCTGGCTTAAGAAAGTAGAATGAGGTATGGGATAGCCTATCCCAAAGATGCTACAGATGTTTTAGTGTTTTCCATTGGCATATTTGGTCAATGATAATTCATTTGTTAATATATCTTCCATGTATTCTTTAGTAGTGTAATCCATCTTAGATTACAAAATCAAACTCCTATTTCCTATACGCTCACATTGTATGGACTCTATACTAGATATTATTCCCTAGAGGAGACAGAGTGTATCTAACAGGTTTGATAAGCTGTGCTTTTTTGCAAATAGTAACTTTTGCCTTTTTGATGACGCTAGCACTAACAACATGCTCTGGTACAGATTGTACGCGGTAGCTAGTTTTACTAAGTGCTATGTAGCAGAGAAGAAGCCAGTACATACATTGTTGATTGACTGATGCATAAAGGATGCATTGATTTTGGGTTAGCTGCAGTCTAGGAATTCTGAAAGAAATTTTCATGTCTTCAGCGGAAAGTAAGCATATCGGCATACAATCAAGCAGATAGAAAATATGGCTGAAAGTATAACATTTCATGTTTGTGACATAGTCAGAGGTCAACAAAGCTCTAGCTTAAATATTTCTGAAGACAAAGGACAGTTTAACAGAGTTGAAAATGGTTTGATTGGTCAAATCCCCCCAAAATGATTTTAAGGACCACTTATACCTAAACGGTGCAAAAGTCCCCCCCCTCCTTTTAAAAGGCGTGGCATGACTTTATTTCATTGTTTATTTTATCAAGAATCCACGTGATTCTCTGAACATGTCGTAAAGCGCAGATGAGGAATGGGCTTCAGCATCTCTCAGGGAGGAACGTGGCCAGTGGGGCGATTCCTCTTCTTTCTCCCCGAGGCACACAGCCCAGTGCAATTGAACACCGCCTCGCCTGAGCTCAAAGAGAGGTCGGCGCTTTTCCAGTTTCACCATCCTTCCACGTTCCTGAAAGAAGAGCTTCTCCAGGATGTAAAACCAGTCCACTGTCCACTGGGCACGAACTGAAAAAGCCACACGAGGAGCAGGCATTCCATCCGGGTTCCCAATAGGGCATACCATTGAATTCGCTGTGTGCATCCTCCAAGCCCATGGAACAAGCAGCATATCCTGCAGATAAGCCATCATTTTCTACGTGTGTCTTATGCTATCCCCCACCGGGGCCTCGTCAACCACAAGCTTCCTAAGCGGAAAGAAGCCTGTGTCTGGCGGCTCTCCCAGCTACTGGGCGCTGCTGCTGTTGCCCGAAGGGCAGGAACTGAGACCAAATGAGTTGGGTGGTCTGGTTAGAATGTTTTGTATTTTCTCCCTGCTTTGAAAGCTCACTGTATTTTGCTGTTGTTATTACCAAGGGTTCACTGAAGATGAAACTGGGGTGTCTCAGTGGGGTTTTGCTGTAAAGAGATAAAGCAGGTTCGGGCAAGACTGGGCAGTTCACAATTGGAAGTGGATTGAGCAGTAGCCATTTGTTTGCTGGGGTGAATGGGGCATAATTTATGCAGCAGCAGCAGAGGCTGAAAGCCAGTCTGGCCTTGACCCATTTATCTTTAGAAAACTAATTAAAGTGGAGAATCTGGTTTACTGTTGTTATTGAGGTTTTACTTTTTCCTGCTGCTCCAGCCAAGCAAAGACTGAGGGGTGTGTGTGTGTGTGTGTGTGTGTGTGTGTGTGTGTGTGTGTGTGTGTCTGGGTGGAAGGTAGGAAATATCAGTTTCACCTAAAGACAGTGGCTGAAGCTCTAGATAATAAAGCAGTTTCTTAAATTCAGCCTGACATCCTTTTGAAATGCAAAATAGTGGACTTAGCCGGATGCAGAATCCTTTGAGGTGACAATGAAATGCCATGGCAATTTAAAATGAACAACAGACAGTTTCCCTGAATCCTTACAACCAAGACATCCTAAATCACACCAAAATGGCCCCAAAGAGGCGGAGAAGAAAGTTTTTATGACCAGCATTTTACTCTGAAACTGGTATTAACCATCAGGCAGGAATGACACCAGAAAGTGAGCTGCTTTGTCCATTTTGTTTCAGAAAAATAAAATAAAGTGCATAACTTGATATTTTGCAAGTTCTTCAATCTATACGTAATAATGTCAATAATTCTTATTTAGCACCGTTGGCGAACCAGTGAATTTCAAAAGTAGCATGTTCTGCGTGAAGCACTGGGTGTTATGCACAAACAATGAATCATGGAACACTACATCAAAAACTAATGATGTAATGTATGGTGATTAACATAACAATAAAAATTTAAAGAAAAAAAAAGTAGCACTGCGTTTTTGGCCCAATTAAGGAAGATTATAGGAGGCCAGCAGGGAAGTCTAGCAGACAGCATGGGAGTGGAGGATGATATTATAATTTACATTCCTTCCAATATATTCAAGGAAGTCATTCCTCTCGGGGGAAAGCTACAGGGCCCCTGATAACCATAAGATAAGGAGATTGGACTGGCTCCAAGGCTGGAAAACCTGGAGATATCGGGAGAATGTTGAGAAACGCGGGCACACACTGTCTGAGCTGGAGCTACTCTAATTTTATCAAATGAACCAAACTAATAGAACCCTGACTTGTCCTACCCATGACGTTTGCTCCCCCCATTTCCCATTTAGCCATCTGTCTTCCCTGTTCCTTCTTCAAGGTCTCCTCTTTCAGAGTAGTCCTCTTCCAGATTTACCTCTTAACTTTTTTTTCATTCAAACTGCCCTGGGCTCAGAGAACTGTGATGATGAATGGGAATACGACTCAGGGGACAATTTCCTTTTAAAGAAATGAATTTGAACAGAGGTTTTCACTGCCTGAATTTAAGACCAGGCAGACATGCACTATGATGTCACAGGTGTGCTGCATGAATAAATATATGCCCTTCAGGGGAGAGTCATCGTCTCTCCTGGGTCCACAATGCTATGCAGGGTTCAGAACTTTATTTTATTTTATTTTATTTTATTTTGGTTCAGAACTTTATTAAAAGTTATTATCAGCATGGGATGTTAGTATGAAAACCAGATTAGAAAACTTAACTATCTGATTATTATGGTTAATATATAAAGTCAGGTTAAGATAACCTGGGTATGCCATCCTCAGCCCCAACACAAACCACTTTGTAGTAAAAAATATCCAGGGTGCCCTCCCTGAATGCTCTACGAGACATCAGTAAATTCAAGAAGGAAGAAAAAAAAAAAGAGTAAACAACCTATACCACAGACTATTTCTTAACCCCCTAAATTCTCTGTCCTCACTAATGGAAAAATTAGCTCCTTATGCATGAGAGCTGATGTTGTTTGGTTGTTACTATTAGCGAGGTAATTATTCGCTCAGCACAAGAAGGAAAAAGCCAATATATTCTATCAGGGAAGAGCTAATTTTTCAGGCAGACTACACATAGTCTGAACATTGGGATAGAATTTAAATCAGCCACCAAATGAGTTGGTCTAACACAAAGCCTAGATTGAAAACCTTGCCATTGGGAAAGAATACCAAAATGGCTGTTAACCATAAATACCAAACAGAGAGGAAGCCGCTAACGCTGTCGGTCATGTGCAGTGTTCAACACGCTCTAGACAGTCTGGAAAGGGAAAGTAGAGGTAGAATTTCTCGAGAACTCTCTGAAATGACTATATGAAGACAAATGAGGATGAGAGTAAGAAAAAAGAAGACCAAAGCTTACACTATGTTGCATTGTCCTCCACACAATCCTCTGGGAAGCAAGAGGAAAACAAATTTAAAGAAAAAAGAAAGAGAGATTATTCTATACATAATAGCACAACACAGGTATAACGTTTTGCTTTGCAGGCTGGCATTCCACCCACCCCCACCCCAAACTCCCTCAGAATGACCAGTAGAATATTCAAGAAGCCAGTACGATGTTGAATACTTACTGGAGGTTCATTGGTCTAAATCATCACCAACTTGATGAATTAACTTCCATGTGTTTTTTTTTTTTCTTTGAAATCTACTTTTATAAAACACATTCCTCTAAGATACACGATTTAAAGTATATTTTGCTCTGATGAGTCCACTGGGGTAAATAACAGACACTCCCTGCCTAGTGTGTCCGGGATCTATAGCCCATGTTGTGCTCAATTTTCTGAGCTGTACAACTAATTGTTTTTCACAGATGATAATCTGAAATATCTCTGTATTCTCAGATCTTCAAAATTGAGCCCTTTTAGGTTGATGTATTTTTTTATAGTCTGTACTTCCAGTGACATTCCAGTGTAAGTTTCTTTAAAAAAAAAAAAAGAACTCATAGTTTCATGTCAAATTATGTAAGAGAATTCATGAAGTATAAGTTTAAGAAAAAAGGGAAGAAAAATCAGTCATTTGCAAATAATCACTTCTGGCCTATTTAATTGAAAATCAGTAACAGTAAGCAGGGACAGAGGGCTGCTGGGGTGGGTGTTGGTAACAGGAAAGACATGTGATCGTGGGGCCAATCTGTTAACCAAAATACTGGATGGCATTTGTATCTTCAGCAAACTCTGGCTGGAGTTAGGACTGTGATAGTCTTTGATGAGTCAGCTTTTCATCAGCAGCTGAATTTATACAAATGTATTCATTCATTATTGGATAATAAAAATAACTTCAGGGTAGTATGTCTGAAAGCCACTGTCTACCTAAGCTGATTTTTATGCCCATATAACTTTAGAGGAACAAAGAGAAAAGCTTCCTAGTGATATAAAAGAATTTACAGGTTCCTTGAACATCTAATAGAGATTAAATGGTCGAATTGATGTATTTTTAAGAAAGTTTTATTTTTAATTATTTTATGTAAGTTCTAGCAGCAGTTGGCTCAGGTTGGGGTTAGGAGCTTTACTTCTAAAACTAACCCTATAATTACCAGTTCACATAAAAAATAGCTTTACAATAACTGATATAAAAACACTGACCAAAAGATTCCAAAGTTAATTAACACAGGTATTCATTTTAAGTGGTAGTAAGAATCAACTCCTCCAAGAGCTTTACAGTTATTTTCGCTTTGGCAAAAGCAGTGGAGTGACTGGGATATTCTTTTGATGCTGTCCTTGAAGCTTTTTCTCTGCCGAAAGACTTCGAGAAATTAAGGGAAATCTTTTCCAATTATCCTCTTTCTCTGGGACACATGCTTCTTATAAATATTCAGGAAACATCTTTTCAGGAGAAAACAGGAGTAGGTAACATGAGACTTGTTTATAAACAGTCAAAATAGGCTGTAATATATGGCAGACCCATCAAGAGAGTTCACCAATGCATGTATCTTGAAGATGATTTGGTCTGACTGTTGACATATAAGCTGTCATATAAACAGTCGGTCTAAGGTAACTGCTTTACCTTTCCACTATTCAGAAATACATTGAACCCTCACAAGGGAAAAAGCCTTGGTCAGGGAGCCAAGGGCTGCCAATGAAGATGCTGATGTTAGCTTTGAGCCTAGTTTGTGTTTCTCAAGAATAACCTTGAATAATTCCTTTTGATGTGGAAACAGCCCCTTGCCCTTAGGGACTGGGGAAGTGACTCCAGGTCAGTTTATGGCTGGCTGTGAATTACAAATCACTAATTCTTACAATTTGGGAATTTAATTCAATAAAACATTGATAAATCTGCCATTCTCTCTTACAGACCCTGATGTCACACCAGGAGGAAGTTAAGTACTATGTGCTTTCAGAGAACATTTTCGAATAAAACTGACTTACTGATTTAAATTCCTATGCACTGAATCTGGCCCTTATGCACCCAGTCTAGTCTTTGGTTTTTACCCATGATCAAATAATTAACCATGACTGATCCTTTTCAGAAAAAATATTGATTAAAATATATTTTGGGGGGGTGCATAAAAATAGAAAAGCCTAAATCAGTTTGCTATTTGCCAATACTCTTCAAGACCTTTATATTGGGGGCATTTCGAAGATCATCAATGAATTTCCTTTCTAAAAGAAGGTTCAAATTCTAATTTCCTTATCTATCAGATATTATACATCATGTGGCAATCTCAAAGCGTTGATGCTTTATTTAGGTTGTGCTAAATCGCATACACACTGCTGTCTTGAGAAAAATATTTTTCTTCTTCTACTTCCCCTGTTTGAGTGTGTGTGTGTTTATTTCTCCTGGGAGGAGAGAAAACTGTGCTTGTTTCAAAGGGAAAAAACATTAATTAGTAATTACTAATTAAGTGCATAATGCACCCAATTGTTTTTAAATTTTACTTTATTGTGGTAAGAACACTTAACATGAGAGCTACCGCCCTAACAGATTTTTAAGTGCACCAAACAGGATTTATCTATAGGCACAATGTTGTACAGCAGATCGCTAGGACTTACTCATCCTGCACCATGCCCCAGTTCTTAAATTAGGATTTGTGAAAATTCCAAAAAACCTGAATTATTCCAATAACTAAGTTAGAGCCAACTAAAATGGAAAAAAAAAAATAAAAAAGAGAGAAAGAGAGTGAGAGAGAGAGTGAGAGAACTCAAACCCATACTCACCATTTGTGCTTTGGTGAAAAGGATCTTAACAGACAGAGGAGTTTGTAAAGTAAAACCTCAAACAATGGACTCTCATGATAACCATCATTTCTTTAAAACAATTAGCTAGTGGTTCAGGGGAATCTAATTGGTTGTTTAAAAGAAGAAAGGTGACTATTTTTAAACTCTTCCTGAAACTGGGAACAGAGAATAGACATGACCAAGGTAACGTAGAAGGTTGAAGCAATATCTGGATGATTCTTTTTTTGAAAACTACACTGAAGAGGGGTTTTATTTGCTAATAAACAGTAATAAACTTATAACATAATTTAGTGGGTAATGACTCCACTTACCCCTTCACTCTGGCTCTTTGTGGATAGGCCCTTATGTTGTAAGTACATTTGATTTTTATAGACAGAGATGCTGAGATGTACTTAACGTGAAGGCCAAACTTAACCAATTTAATCTTGTGAGTCCTATGCTGCAGAAGGATATTAACTAAACTGATAAAGTAATTTATAACAGTGACTAGTAAAAGTATTTTCATAACCAGAAACCCTTGAGATCTGAGTTTATATGACATAATCAGATGTGGTTCAAGTATTTTATGACCTTAAGGTTTTTATCTGTTAATTTTACATCAAGATCATTGGCAAGGCAACATTAACAGCACTAACAATTACAGGTATATAAATTGTTTATAGTGCTATAAATTGCACTGAAAATAATCGGGCAGTATTTCTTTGAAATTATGAGTTTTTCATTTTTTATAGCAAAATTCGATTTTTAAAACACATTAAAAAATGGTGTTTACTATGTTTATTCTCCAAGTGGATTGCTTTGCTGGTAGATATCAGTCGGTCCCCTGACACACATTTAAGTGGATCAAAGAGTGACTATTTTTAAGGCTTCCAACTTTTAAAAGACACACAAAAAAGAAAAAAAAATGGTAGTAACATTGACTTGGGATCTCCTGGCAAGGTCTTTCAAACAGAAAACTTTATACACAAGAGGGCATAATAAAATTACACTGTATCATAACTGAATAAATAACAGAAGCAGGTGAGTAAGAAATGCGCTATTGTAATTATATCTCTGGAAGATATAGTAACTTAGTCTTCAGATTAATATTTCAGAAGAAATATGAAGTTGAAAATTTGGCCACCGCATGAGTGGATTAATAGGATAAGATGCCTTAAATAATCTAATTCATGACCTAAAAGGAAGATCTCATTATTTTTCAATATTCTAATTAAGACCAGGAGCAGATATAAGAATGAGATGACTTTTACGACCAACTTTTTCGGAGTCCCATCACATCCCCTGAAGAATAACCTTGGTAACAGAAAGTGCCCACAGTGGCCATCAATCTGAGAGAACTCACCAGCCGGTCCAAGCTCGTGCCTGCAGCAGTTGTGGGTCTCTCCTCAGGATTGTAAGGCCTGAACCGCGTATTAAAATTTTCAGGAGCTGAGCGAGCAGATCGGAGGGCTGGAGCAGGTTTGGGTTGGCCACACCCCTGAAAGACCTGGAAGAACCAATGAAAGTTCAAGAAAGTTACACAGTGAGTTTCTTCCTAAGATCCTGGTGCAGAAGCATGCCAGGCAATGGTTTTCCCATTTTTCCTGGGACTCCTACCTCCAATAAACTCTAATCTCTAAATTTAAATGACGACAACCGCTAATATAACAGGAGGACTGACTAGACAGATGTGGGGTGCATGCCTGACTGCATGCCCTGATTCTTATTTTCAAACATATATATTCAGTCCTCATTATTTGCAGATTCTGTATTTGCGAATTTGCCAACTCGCTAAAATTACTTTGCAAGCCCCAAATCATTAGTCACGTACTTCTGTGGACATGGGTTGAGTGGTCCTACATGCACGTTCCCAGCTGAAGCTGAACAAAGTGATACTCTGCCTTCTTGTTTCAGCTCACATGCTGAAATCAAGTGTCCTTTCTGTGGCATCTTTAGTACCCTGTTTTTCACATTCTTGTCCTTTTACTTGGCAATTTCCCTGTTTAAGATGGCCCCCAAATTCAGGGCTAAAGTGCTATCTGGTGTTCCCGAGCCCAAGGGGCTGTGTGTGATGTGCCTTAGGGAGAAAATATGTGTGTTAGATAAACCTTGTTCAGGCAGAAGTTCTGGCGCACTTGGCCCTGAGTTCAATGTTAATGAATCAACAGTATATACTAAATAAAGTGTCTTTAAGAAGAAATATACATAGGTTGCCTATTGGTTGGTTGACCAAAAGGTGGCTAAAAGCTTGCAGGAACCTAGCCCTGTCTTTCCTGCAGTTCAGTATTTGCTAATTCAGTATTTGCAGCCACTTTATGAAACATAACTACCATAAACAATGAACATCAACTGTATTAAAAATAGGAATTGTAATAGCTACGTCACAGGATGATGTCAGGACAAATGAACATGACCGAGACATTTTCATGTACTTGAATTTGGCATTCAGTAATTACCCGTGTGGGATTCCTGTTACCGTGACAAATGTTATTTTGTGTCTAGCATCTAAGGCCAAAGAACCTGAGTGGCTCTGCCCTGTGGTGTGAATAAGGAAAACCTGCACTGGAGGAGTTCTTTGAAAACACTCTTTGGAACAAAGGTGTGGAAACAGGACAAGCCAACGTGGTGAAAACTCCCATAAGGACAGTTCCGTCTAATTTTGTTGTTGATAGCTGTTGGCGTCACAGTTAGGTTTGCCATGGGAAACCACAGATTTCGGTGTAATGATCTTAGGGATCGAGCAGCCAGCTCTTTTCCAGTGATTTCAACTCAGGGTGCGGTGGGGACACTTCCTCGGCTGTTTTTAGAAGCTTCCTACTCTCCGCTGGTTATCAAGAGATAATACCTTTACTAGAATGACAGAAACTCTAGGGACATTTTCAGGAAGTTTTGATTAAGTTGAACTTGACGTTCCTTCCATTTTTCCACAGGTGATTCTACTTCTTAGCTACTTACTTTGGTTAACTTTCTGGGACTATATGTGTCAGCTAATTCTTAACCTGTGTGTGTGTGTTTAGAATGCATGCATGCCTTTGGGTTTTGTTATTTGAATCTGCTTTACTCTAAAACAAGCATTTTTCATCAGGCACGTTATGGGATTCCACCGAAATACACAGAGAGCTCTCAGAGTGCCATTCCCAATGACAAATTCCATCTTGAGACACAATTCATTCGGTGTTACCACTCCAGGTAATTTCTCTTTGGTCGTATCCAAAAGTTCTCCTTCAACTCAGCATTTTGCAGAGCAGGAGCATTTTGTCTTGGCGTTCTTCGAGATTGGTCTTAACACACTATTGATTATTCTTCTCTCACACAATTTCTGAAGTTGATGGTGTAAACCAGCGTGATAAAGATAGCGGGCCCTTCCCTCCCTAGTGCCTAAATCACTTCCCAGTGGCAAGGTCATTGCTGACGGAGGGCATTAACATTTCCAAAGCTCCAGGGTTTTGTTGAGTGTGCTATTTTGGATTGCTCCGAATATGACAGCTGACTTTTAGAAAGTGTACAGCCTAAGGCAAAACAATGCTAATGGCCTTGCTAGGGATTTCTTGAAGCGGGGCACTGAAAGAGTTAACAGACCTTCTTAATTTGCCCTTTGGGAAAAATCTGGCTCACTGGTTTAAATTAAATCAAAGGAATAAGAAATGCCCTGAAAGAATATTAGGACCCCAGGGGAGATACCTCATCATAACAGAAAATCTTACCACTTGTTTGATTTCTTTTTCGGATTTATTTTCTTTTGAGAGTGTTAATTATACCCAATGGTGAGTTAAGTCAATATAGCCTAGTAGCCTTTTGTTATTTATATCAGGTTTGGATTTTTAAGGTGGCCTCAGTGCAGAAATTGCTGAGAGTAAGATTCAAATGGAAGAAAACACTACCTTGTAATTATGATGGAAACACCACCTCACCTCATAATCAGCTGGAGACCTACGGAAAAATCTGTCACAATATGTCAGGATATGAATCTTGAAGGTCCTTCAATAGGTTCTATTTTACCCTTAGACAAAAAGGCATGGTCATAAAGAGGTCCTTCAGTGTGGAAGTGACATGCCTAGGGATTAAGAGTGGGTTTTTGGATCTTTATAAAACCTGCAGGGAAGAGTTGGGAAGGAGACTGGCACACCCACGCCCTGTCATTGCTTGCTTAGGAACGATGAGAAGCCCTTGTCTGATTCTCATTGCAGAGACTGTACCTGAAGCAACATGTATCCGTCATATTACTTAGATGAGTTACAAAGTGAAAATCAATGCATTCAGTTATTATACATGCAATCTGTTGGTTAGACAACATGTTTTTAAAACCTGGGGTTCATGGGATGGGTGACGAATGGAATTCTTGTGCGGGACATTCAGATTGTCTCAGACTATTTTCTGAGCTTACTGGAGCAGCAGTATATTTAAGACAAAGTTTTGTGGCTCATGAGGCTCAGGGCTATGTTACTCTAAAGGACCAATAAGCCTTTTTCCTGGTGATCTAGAGCACCCCAATATATTGTATTTTGAATAAGGGAAGAAACAGATGAGGAATAATGTGGGTCAGTTAAGTGAGAGGTTAAATGAGGTTAGCTTACATGAGAATCAGCAGATCAAGATTCTATTCCAAGGAGTGGTCAGGGCTAGAGAGGCAGATCTGGGCCACTTTATTTAAAGCCCAGGGCAAATATATGACTGGGTGACGGGTGGGGCTGAGGACAGCCCAGTGCCATGCCAACACTCAGGGTCCTCCCTGAACTTTAGTCTCCTCCTCTGTCAAATGGGAATGATAATATTGTTCCCCACACTATGATGATAAAATGCAGTACATAAGGCAGGAAAACAGAAGCCAGCATCTGGAAAAGTAAGTGCTTGACAATAACTAGCGTTATTCTATAACCATTTTCTTTCTAGAAGTTTTGTTTTCTGAGTAAGGAGATTTGAGGGGAAAAAATGTTTGGGCTGATGTTACTTCAATGTTTTCCATAAAATATTATTTCCAAGAGTTGTTAACAGTTGTTACATATGCAATAAATTCCATGGTCAAAGTGAAATTAGGTATCTTGGCAGGACTTGGTCATATGAATGTGTGTTCTGACTCATCAAAAGGGAGGAGGTCCTTTGCAGTAATTCCCCATTTGGCCACAGGCTCCGCAGAGGGTGCGGGAGGTTCTCACAGGATGAGTCTTCTAGGGAACATACCTTGGGATGTTCTGTGCAGTTTGCTTTACCCCACCGAGAGAAGCGATTCAGATGTAACACCTTCAGATGCATTGACTCAGAGGTGTTTGTGGAATCCATTCTACCCTCGACTGTCTTTTTTTTTTTTAAGATAAAACAATTTTTTAAAGTTGAGTTATATTTGACATACATTATTATATTAGTTTCAGGTGTACAACATAGTGATTCGATATTCTTACACACTACAAAATGATCACCTCAATACGTCTAGTTACCATCTGTCACCATAGAAAGTTCTTACGGTATTATTGACTATATTCCCTATGCTGTACTTTCTATCCCTGTGACTTACTTATTATTATTTTTTTTATAACTGGGCATCTGTCCATCTTAATCCCTTTCACATGTTACACCCCCTTCCCTTCTGGCCACTATGTTTGTTCTATGTTATCTATTAGTCTGTCTCTGTTTTGTTTTATTTATTTGTTTTGTTTTCTAGATTACATATAAGAGTGAAATCATATGGTATTTGTTTTTCTCTGTCTGACGTATTTCACTTAGCATAATCCCTTCTAGGTCCATTCATGTTGTGGTAAATGCAAGATCTCATTCTTTTCAATGGCTGAGTAATATCATTATATATATATATATATATATAATCACATTTTCTTTATCCATTCATCTATCAATGAACAGTTAGGTTGCTGCCATATCTTAGCTATTGTGCTACGATGAACATAAGGGTACTTATATGTTTTCAAATCAGTGTTTTTGTTTTCTTTGGATAAATACCCAGAAGTGAAATTCCTAGATTGCATGATAGTTCTATTTTTAATTTTTTAAGAGACCTCTGCACTGTCTGTAGTGGCCGCACCAATTTATATACCCACCAACAGTGCATGTACCCTCCACTACCTTTAATTCAAGAGAAGAAATACTATTTTTAAGACACTAAAAGTCTTTTCTTTACAGCAGAACAGAAGTTTCTAGAGAACACAGTTGCAGGAAATAGAATCAGTATTATCTTCTGCCTATCTTCCTCCAAGTGATGTTGTAAGAGATAATTAGATACAGTGGTCCCCCCTTATCCACGGGGCATATGTTCCAAGACCCCCAGTGGATGCCTGAAACCATAAATAGTACCAAACCCTATATATATGATTATTTTCTTATACATACATACTTACGATAAAGTGTAATTTATAAATTAGGCACAGTAGGAGATAAACAACAATAGCAGACAATAAAATTGAACAATTATAACAATATACCATAATACAAATTATGTGAATGTGGACTCCTTCTCTCTC
This sequence comes from Eumetopias jubatus, assembly GCF_037043125.1. Classification (NCBI taxonomy): domain Eukaryota; kingdom Metazoa; phylum Chordata; class Mammalia; order Carnivora; family Otariidae; genus Eumetopias; species Eumetopias jubatus. Next base: position 178,663,413 of record NW_028274809.1, on the reverse strand, counting down.
AAAATATCTTATTGTTACTGTTCTCACTCTTTTTTTAAAATTTTATTTATTTATTTGACAGAGAGAGAGAGAGGCAGCGAGAGAGGGAACACAAACAGGGGGAGTGGGAGAGGGAGAAGCAGGCTTCCTGCTGAGCAGGGAGCCTGATGAAGGGCTCGATCCCAGGACCCCGGGATCATGCCATGAGCCTAAGGCAGACGTTTAATGACTGAGACATCCAGTCGCCCTGTGCTCACTCTTTTCCTTGTGATGAGGTGAGATGGTAAATACCTACATGAGATAAAGTGAGGTGAGTGGCGTAAGCATTGTGACAGGGCATTAGACTACCAGTGACCTTCTGACGAAGGAGGGTAAGTCAGAAGGAAGATCATCTGCTTTCGGGTCACGATTGGCCACAGGTAACTGAAACCATGGATAAGGGGGGACCACTCACTGTAATCTGGCAAATTATTTGGCAGTCCCCATGTAGGCAGATGCTGCAAATACACAACGGAGTTATCCTTCCTGCCTGGGGGGCTTGCAAAACCTGTGGATTTGGGGAAGATACCTGGCTCATGAATTCTCTCTCTTAAGAGGATTACTAAAATGTCTCAGAAGTGTGCTGGCATTCTGAGATTAGAGAAGCTGACATTAAAGATACAAAGTTCTGAAAGGAGAGACATTTTATTGTTTCGGAGAGGCGAGAAAGAGAGGAAGGTGGTGATAACAGGTTTGAGTGCTGTGTCTTAGGTTTTTAAATATAAGACCTTTTCCTTTAAGAACATCTCAGCATCTTAACATCTTTCCCTTAAAATAAAACAATGTGGTGTGCACTTTTTCAGAAGCCCCCAAAGCTTTGTACCTACATCTCTTTGTCTTCTGCAGGTTGATTATACATTCACAAAAGTCATTACTGGCAAGCTCATAAGCATGGCTGCAGATCAATCCCGTCTCGGCTCCCGTGTTTTTAAAAAAATTCTTTCCTTTCACTTTCTACTCAGTGGGTTCCTATTGTGGTGGGATGTTGCTATTCCCATATATCATTTTGAAATTTGCAAAACAGAACTCTAATCTTTTATATTAACATGGGTGGCAGTGAATGCTACCTAGATTTAATTGGATTTGATATTTTGAGAATAAGTAATGTTTTATTTACTGATTAGATTCTAATTTATATTACAGTGTTAATGAATGAACTATTTGTCAGATGACCACTGGGGGAATTCAAATCTATCCTGTTCATTCCAAAGGAAACAGAAGTTATCATATCTGCATCAGCTCTCTCTATTTTGGCCATTGTTTGGATGAGAGACAGCTGTGGCATAAGAGAAAGATCACAAAGAAGAGTCTAAAAGCCTGGAGTACTACCTTCAGACTTTCTCCTTAAACCTGTGTGACCTTTGAGTAACATGTTCTCACAAATCCTCAGGGATGCTGGGAAGATAAAATGATATGATGCTTTGAAAATTCAGACACTGAAAAAAAAAAGGTATAGAAATGTATTATTTTAACTGACGTAATCTGTAATTAAATAGCGCAATAATGAAGAACAAATCAGATCTATGGATTATGCAGAGTGATGCATGAATAATTTTTTATGAGGAACTGGATCTTTTACATTTTGTTCATGGCTATTGCTGAATCCCATAATCTGTAAAAGTTCCTAGCACATAGTATGTACTTAAAAAAAAAAACTGGGAGTGAAAGATTATGGATAAATGAAAATTTTAGTTATAATTTCACCCTTTTGCAAACATTCATGGAAGGCAATTAGCAGAGAGATTTGTGTAAGCCAAGATCAGAAAGAAAAGAGAACTTAACACTTATTCAGTGTCCACAATGGGCCAGACACTGAACTGTGTGTTTTATATACTCCATTGCAAAGAATCAATTATCTCTTCAAAATCAATTTAACATTTCTTCCTTAGGCTTCAGAAAAAAACAATGAATCATCCATCTGCGTAAAAAACTCATTTGATATTTCCCTTACTCCGCTTACTGTGCCAACTTAGAGCAAAACCAAATCAACAACTTTGTTTAAACTGATAAATAGAACCAAAAAGATCCTGTTTCTTGATCATTTGCTAACAGCTACCCACTGTGCTTGAAAAGCCAGTTAGAGAATCAAGGACCCTGTGTATAAAATAGTCAACCTTGGCTCTCTGATGGCTGGGGGGCGAGCTCAGAGTCATGGGTTCTGGAGATCACATCTCAAGCAATGGCCTTTTGCTTGTAGCAAAGGGGAAGACAACTTGGGATGTTTGCAAAGCCTCTCTTCCTGATTTCCCCACCCTGTGAAAATGGTGAGCAGCACCACATGCCCATGGCTGTGGTTCTACCATACATGTCCCTGTCCCTGCTTGTCTAGGTTGAGCACAGAGCTGGGGACCTTTTCCTAGAGAGGAAATGAAATATGTAGACTGAAATGGGTGTGCGGCAGATGTTCACATATCACTAGGAAATAGATGGAATAAGTTAAAATATTTCTTTAAACCCCATTTCATTAAAAGCAATAGCAAGAAAAGCCACATCATCACCATGATATAAGATTCAACTGGCACCCTAGAGCTTCATTTCACACATTTTTTTCTTTTCTGGTTCCTAACAGCATTCTGCTAATATCCCATGTAGAATTTTCCTGAATATCAACTTAGAACATTTTAACAATGACTTCTTTCTTTAGATATAAAATTATTATACTCATTATGGTAACATTTTAAAAATTGAGTCTTTTTATTTTTATTTGGTTTTATTAGTTTGCTAATTTTCTTTATGGATTGATTTTTTTAAAAAAAATTTTATTGTTATGTTAATCACCATACATTACATCATTAGTTTTTGATGTAGTGTTCCATGATTCATTGTTTGTGCATAACACCCAGTGCTCCACGCAGAATGTGCCCTTTTAATACCCATCACGAAGCTAACCCACCCCCCATCCCCCTCCCCTCTAGAACCCTCAGTTTGTTTTTCAGAGTCCATCGTCTCTCATGGTTCGTCTCCCCCTCCGACTTACTCCCCTTCATTCTTCCCCTCCTGCTATCTTCTTCTTCTTTTTCTTTTCTTAACATATATTGCATTATTTGTTTCAGAAGTACAGATCTGTGATTCAACAGTCTTGCACAATTCACAGCACTCACCATAGCACATACCCTCCCCAATGTCTATCACCCGCCCCATCCCTCCCAAACCCCACCACTCCAGCAACCCTCAGTTTGTTTCCTGAGGTTAAAAATTCCTCATATCAGCGAGGTCATATGATACATGTCTTTCTCTGATTGACTTATTTCACTCAGCAAAACACCCTCCAGTTGCATCCATGTCGTTGCAAATGGCAAGATCTCATTCCTTTTTATGGCTGCATAATATTCCATTGTGTATATATACCACTTCTTCTTTATCCATTCATCTGTCGATGGACATCTTGGCTCTTTCCACAGTTTGGCTATTGTGGACATTGCTGCAATAAACATCGGGGTGCACGTACCCCTTCGGATCCCTACATTTGTATCTTTGGGGTAAATACCCAGTAGTGCAATTGCTGGATCGTATGGTAGCTCTATTTTCAACCGTTTGAGGAACCTCCATACTGTTTTCCAGAGTGGCTGCACCAGCTTGCATTCCCACCAACAGTGTAGGAGGGTTCCCCTTTCTCTGCATCCCCGCCAACATCTGTCGTTTCCTGACTTGTTAATTCTAGGCATTCTGACTGGTGTGAGGTGGTATCTCATTGAGGTTTTGATTTGGATTTCCCTGATACCGAGCGATGTTGAGCACTTTTTCATGTGTCTGTTGGCCATTTGGATGTCTTCTTTGGAAAAATGTCTGTTCATGTCTTCTGCCCATTTCTTGATTGGATTATTTGTTCTTTGGGTGTTGAGTTTGATAAGTTCTTTAGAGATTTTGGATACTAGCCCTTTATCTGATATGTCATTTGCAAATATTTTGTCCCATTCTGTCGGTTGTCTTTTGGTTTTGTGGACTGTTTCTTTTGCTGTGCAAAAGCTTTTTATTTTGATGAAATCCCAATAGTTCATTTTTGCCCTTGCTTGCCTTGCCTTTGGCGATGTTTCTAGGAAGAAGTTGCTGCGGCTGAGGTTGAAGAGGTTGCTACCTGTGTTCTCCTTTAGGATTTTGATGGATTCCTGTCTCACGTTTAGGTCTCTCAACCATTTTGAGTCTATTTTTGTGTGTGGTATAAGGAAATGGTCCAGTTTCATTCTTTTCCATGTGGCTGTCCAATTTTCCCAACACCATTTGTTGAAGAGACTGTCTTTATTCCATTGGACATTCTTTCCTGCTTTGTCAAAGATGAGTTGACCATAGAGTTGAGGGTCCATTTCTGGGCTCTCGATTCTGTTCCACTGATCTATGTGTCTGTTTTTGTGCCAGTACCATACTGTCTTGATGATGACAGCTTTGTAATAGAGCTGGAAGTCCGGAATTGTGATGCTGCCAGCTTTGTTTTTCTTTTTCAATATTCCTCTGGCTATTCGGGGTCTCTTCTGGTTCCATACAAATTTTAGGATTATTTGTTCCATTTCAGTGAAAAAAGTGGATGGTATTTGATGGGGATTTCATTGAATGTGTATATTGCTCTAGGTAGCATTGACATCTTCACAATATTTGTTCTTCCAATCCATGAGCATGGAATGTTTTTCCATTTCTTTGTGTCTTCTTCAATTTCTCTCATGAGTATTTTATAGTTTTCTGAGTACAGATCCTTTGCCTCTTTGGTTAAATTTATTCCTAGGTATCTTATGGTTTTGGGTGCAATTATAAATGGGATCGACTCCTTGATCTGTCTCTTTCTGTCTTGTTGTTGGTGTATAGGAATGCCACTGATTTCTGTGCATTGATTTTATATCCTGCTACTTTACTGAATTCCTGTATGAGTTCTAGCAGTTTTGGGGTGGAGTCTTTTGGGTTTTTGACATACAGTATCATATCATCTGCAAAGAGTGAGAGTTTGACTTCCTCTTTGCCGATTTGGATGCCTTTGATTTCTTTTTGTTGTCTGATTGCCGTGGCTAGGACTTCTAATACTATGTTGAATAGCAGTGGTGATAGTGGACATCCCTGCTGTGTTCCTGACCTTAGGGGAAAAGCTCTTAGCTTTTCATGCTGTACTTTGTCAAATGCTTTTTCTGCATCTATTGAGAGGATCATATGACTCTTGTTCTTTCTTTTGTTAATGTATTGTATCACGTTGATTGATTTGCGGATGTTGAACCAACCTTGCAGTCCAGGGATAAATCCCACTTGGTCATGGTGAATAATCCTTTTAATGTGCTGTTAGATCCTATTGGCTAGTATTTTGGTGAGAATTTTTGCATCCATGTTCATCAAGGATATTGGTCTGTAATTCTCCTTTTTGATGGGGTCTTTGTCTGGTTTGGGGATGAAGGTAATGGTGGCTTCATAAAATGAGTTTGGAAGTTTTCCTTCCATTTCTATTTTTTGGAACAGTTTCAGGAGAATAGGTATTAATTCTTCTTTAAATGTTTGATAGAATTCCCCTGGGAAGCCATCTGGCCCTGGGCTTTTGTTTGTTGGGAGATTTTTGATGACTGCTTCAATTTCCTTAGAGATTATAGGTCGGTTCAGGTTTTCTATTTCTTCCTGGTTCAGATTTGGTGGTTGATACATCTCTAGGAATGCACCCATTTCTTCCAGGTTATCTAATTTGCTGGCATAGAGTTGCTCATAATATGTTCTTATAATTGTTTGTATTTCTTTGGTGTTGGTTGTGATCTCTCCTCTTTCATTCATGATTTTGTTGATTTGGGTCATTTCTCTTTTCTTTTTGATAAGTCTGGCCAGGGGTTTATCAATCTTGTGAATTCTTTCAAAGAACCAGCTCCTAGTTTCGTTGACCTGTTCTACTGTTCTTTTGGTTTCTAGTTCATTGATTTCTGCTCTGATCTTTATTATTTCTCTTCTCCTGCTGGGTTTAGGCTTTATTTGCTGTTCTTTCTCTAGCTCCTTTAGGTGTAGAGTTAGGTTGTGTATTTGAGACCTTTCTTGTTTTTTGAGAAAGGCTTGTATTGCTATATACTTTCCTCTCAGGACTGCCTTTGCTGTATCCCAAAGATTTTGAACAGTTGTGTTTTCATTTTCATTGGTTTCCATGAATTTTTTAATTCTTCTTTAATTTCCTGGTTGACCCATTCATTCTTTAGTAGGATGCTCTTTAGCCTCCATGTATTTGAGTTCTTTCCGACTTTCCTCTTGTGATTGAGTTCTAGTTTCAAAGCATTGTGGTCTGAAAATATGCAGGGAATAATCCCAATCTTTTGGTATCGGTTGAGACCTGATTTGTGACCTAGGATGTGATCAATTCTGGAGAATGTTTCATGGGCACTAGAGAAGAATGTGTATTCTGTTGCTTTGGGATGGAAGGTTCTGAATATGTCTGTGAAGTCCATTTGGTCCAGTGTTTCATTTAAAGTCTTTATTTCCTTGTTGATCTTTTGCTTAGATGATCTGTCCATTTCAGTCAGGGGGGTGTTAAAGTCCCCCACTATTATTGTATTGTTGTCAATGTGTTTCTTTGCTTTTGTTATTAATTGCCTTATATAATTGGCTGCTCCCATGTTAGGGGCATAGATATTTACAATTATTAGATCTTCTTGTTGGATAGACCCTTTAAGTAAGATATTGTGTCCTTCTTCATCTCTTATTACAGTCTTTGTTTTAAAATCTAATTTGTCTGATATAAGAGTTGCCACCCCAGCTTTCTTTTGGTGTCCATTAGCATGGTAAATGGTTTTCCAGCCCCTCACTTTCAATCTGGGGGTGTCTTTGGGTCTAAAATGAGTCTCTTGCAGACAGCATATGGATGGGTCTTGTTTTTTAATCCAATCTGATAGCCTGTGTCTTTTGATTTGGGCATTTAGCCCATTTACATTCAGGGTAATTATTGAAAGATATGAATTTAGTGCCATTGTATTGCTTGTAAGGTGACTGTGACTGTATATTGTCTGTGTTCCTTTCTGATCTATGCTGCTTTTAGGCTCTCTCTTTGCTTAGAGGACCCTTTTCAATATTTCTTGTAGGGCTGGTTTTGTGTTTGCAAATTCCTTTAGTTTTTGTTTGTCCTGGAAGCTTTTTATCTCTCCTTCTATTTTCAATGACAGCCTAGCTGGATATAGTATTCTTGGCTGCATATTTTTCTCGTTTAGTGCTCTGAAGATATCATGCCAGTCCTTTCTGGCCTGCCAGGTCTCTGTGGATAGGTCTGTTGCCAATCTAATGTTTCTACCATTGTAGGTTACATATCTCTTCTCCCGAGCTGCTTTCAGGATTTTCCCTTTGTCTCTGAGACTCGTAAGTTTTACTATTAGATGTCGGGGTGTTGACCTATTTTTATTGATTTTGAGAGGGGTTCTCTGTGCCTCCTGGATTTTGATGGCTGTTTCCTTCCCCACATTAGGGAAGTTCTCTGCTATAATTTGCTCTAATATACCTTCTGCTCCTCTCTCTCTTTCTTCTTCTTCTGGGATCCCGAGTATTCTAATGTTGTTTTGTCTTATTGTATCGCCTATCTCTCGAATTCCGCCCTCGTGATCCTGTAGTTGTTTCTCTCTCTTTTTCTCAGCCTCTTTGTTTTCCATCATTTGGTCTTCTATATCGCTGATTCTCTCTTCTGCCTCATTTATCCTAGCAGTTAGTGCCCCCATTTTTGATTGCACCTCATTCATAGTCTTTTTGATTTCGACTTGGTTAGATTTTAGTTCTTTTATTTCTCCAGAAAACGTTTCTCTAATAATTTCCACGCTTTTTTCAAGCCCAGCTAGTATCTTTAAAGTCATGATTCTGAACTCTAGGTCCGACATTGTATTAATGTCCGTATTGAGTAGGTCCCTGGCAGACGGTACTACCTCTTGTTCTTTTTGCTGAGGTGATTTTTTTCGTCTTGTCATTTTGTCCAGAGAAGAATAGATGAATGAGAGAACAAAATGCTAACAGGTTAACAACGTCCCCAGCAAATATACTCTACACAAATCAGAAAAGACCTGAAACCAGGGGAAAAGAAAGGGAAAGAAAGAAAAAAGAAAGAGAAAAAAAAGAAAAAGAAAAAGATAAAAACAAACAAATACAGAACAAAACAAAAAAAAACAGAATATGATCAAATATGATCAGACTAGTGCATAGATCAGTGCCACACACTAGATTTTGGGTGTATTTTGGTCTGTTAGAAGAAAGTGCCTCCTAAAATTTTAAAGGAAGAAAGACTTATATATGTACAAAATAAGGGTTGATACAATGAAGGGATGGAAGATGACTGTAAAGATGAAAATTATAAAAGATTTTATAAAAGGGATTGATAAGATAAGAAGTTTGAAAAAAGAAAGAAGATTAAAAAAAAGAAAAAGAAAAACAAAAGAAAAAAAAAGGTAGAGAATGTGATCAGGCAGGAGACTAGAACAAAGCCATACACTAGTGATTTAGGGTATATTTTGACCTGTTAGAAGAAACTGTATCTCAAAATTTTAAAGAGAGAACAACTTATATATATATGCCAAAAATAAGGGTAACTACTATGAAGGGATAACATATGACTCTAAAAATGAAAAATAAAAAATGTTTTTTTAAAAAAGGGATTGATAAGATGTTGGTTGAAAAAGGGAAAAAGAAAAATTCAAAAAAACCCCACAAAAAACAGTTAAAAAAATTAACTTCGAAAAACTAATGAATCATACTAAAAAAGCCATGAATTCTATGTGCAGTATTCCCCTAGCGCTGGAGTTCTCCCGTTCTCCTTGATCGGTAAACTTGGTCTTGGCTTGCTGGCTGTTCGTGCTGATCTTCTGGGGGAGGGGCCTGTTGCCGTGGTTCCCAAATGTCTTTGCCGGAGGCGGAATTGCCCCGCCCTTGTCGGTCAGGGCTAAAGCAAGCTGCTCAGGTTTGCTCTCAGGAGCTTTTGTTCCCTGCAAGCTCTGGTACAGCTTTGGAGGACCAGGGTGAAAATGGTGGCCTCCCACTCTCTGCCCGGAGGAGCTGCGAACTTGGGGCCCCACTCCTCAGTGCGCCCCCAGAGAAAAGCAGTCACTCCCGTGTCCCCAGTCTCCCGCCGCACTCCGCGCTCACTCGGCCTGTGACTGAGCGTTTCTATCTCTGGCACCCGACCCCGTGTGGAGTCTCCAAACCCAGCAGATCCCTGCGGTGCGCTCCCGCGCCACTCCTCCCTGGGGAGGAAGGGGAGTCTCCCCAGCTCTGCCGCTTGTTGGGTCCCTGCTGGAGGAGCAGTGGCCCGACTGTCACCCATCACAGTTTATGGCAACCCCGAGCTGCGAGCCCGCGCCTCGGCTCCGTCTCTGCAGCCGGCTTCCCTGCTCTGATACCTGGGAGCTCTGGCGCACTCAGGCACCCCCGGTCTTTCTGTGACCCCGAGGGTCCTGAGACCACACTGTCCTGGGAGGATTCCACCCCCCGCTTAGCCACCGCAGCGACGTGCCTCAGCGGAGCCGACTTCTAAAAGGTCCGATTTTGTGCTCCGCGGCTCTAGCACTTGCCAGAAGCGGCCGACGGAGGCCCCCTCCCCCGCCGTCTATCCTCCCGAATATCGCCTCGGATTCACTTCTCCGCACGTCCTACCTTCCAGTAAGTGGTTGCTTTTCTGTTCAGAGAGTTGTTGCTACTCTCTTCTTCGATCTCCTGTTGAGTTCGTAGGTGTTCGGAATGGTTTGATCCCTATTCAGCCGAATTCCTGAGACCAGACGAAATCCAGGTCTCCTACTCCTCTGCCATCTTGCTCCGCCTCCCTTTATGGATTGATTTTTTTTTTTTTAGAAAACAGGGTTTCATCCTAAAGTCTCAGAACAATCTGCTCTTCTCTTGTGTTCTTTCCTTCTCTCTCCCCCTTCTCCTCTCTCTTCCTCTCTTTTTCTTTGCTCCCTGGCTCATGCTTTTCTTTCCTTAAAGACTGATTACAATGGTCCCTTAGCCAAGTCATCTGGCAAATTCCACATGGGTCCCTGGATGGGCTCAGGGCTCCGTGAAGAGAATTCCAGGTTGCACTGAATCAAGTGAAGTCATCAGTTTCAGCTTTGGCTGCCTTTCACCAGCTTTAATTTTCAAAAGCCAGCTACCATGTCAGTTTTAAGGCTTTAAAAATTTACTCCTGATGCTTACGCAGCTTAGTTCCAGAATATCTGTCAAATGTTTTGCATACGTCTTAAAATTGTTTCTTCAATAAAAGCAAATTTGTTCCCGTTTGCTTGAGAAGATGATTTTTTTTTTCCTTGAAGGGTTTGCTTTCCTTAAACAGCAGAACACCTTGATATTTTTTCCCCAATGGCGAGTAGGGAGGAATTACAAGGAACTGAACAAAGCATATTTTGAATGTGGTAAAAAGAAATCTTAACCTTCTTGGCCTGGCTAAATGATTATCTCATATGCTCTTGTTTATGGGTTTTAAAGCAATTCTTTAAGATCATTTTGCTGAATTCACATGAACGTGTAAATTTCACCAGCCTGGCTCTGTATCATTCATTCAACCTATCATTCAACCAATATTCATTGAGTGTCATTATGGGCAGACACAGGTGCTGGGGATATGCCAACTGGACATGTCCCTGCTCTCAGGGAGGTTCTGACAAGAAGCCTGGCAATTACATCATGATGAATGTGATGGGGACACCCACAAGGGGCAACTAACCAGACTGGAGGGTCAGAGAAGCTTCCTAGAATAGCAGTGGAGTCCTGGAATGGGCTCTTACAGGCTCTCGAGACCACCTGTAAAATCGTCAGGAATTCTGTAAGCCGGTCATTAAACAGTGATTACTAAGTTACAGTGTATAAACTTAAACAAAACATTATATTGAAAACAAAGGTAATATATACTCAAAACTCACTACTTCCTAATTATTTACTCTCATCGAAGCTCTTGAGGTGATTTGTGCCAATTGTATCAGGGGGAAATGTTATATTGTGGCGTGCTACTCCATGTTCAGTGACCTCACGTTGGTAGCTCGAAATCACCACGGTGGGAATATTTAGACAACAGAAATTGGCAAATACTGCACACTAGCATGTTCACTGCATTGAGAGCTGGTTGTGCCAGGACTCACCAGGATCCCACTGAATCTTGCCCCGGAAGTGAAGAAATGGTGCCTGGCAAATGGTGTATATCTGGTGTTCGGTGTGGAGAGGACAGCATGTTCCAGGATGAGGAAACAGCATGGGCAAAAGCATGGAGGTGATAGAGGATGGTTCTTCTGAGCAACAGAGCCAAGGTAATCTTGAATGTCTGGCACATACAGATGTTCTCTTACCTCCTACGTTAAAACGTCTAGTAGGACTCAGGCTCTGTTGGTCTTATTCACTATTACCTCCGCAGCATCTAGTACGGTGCTCGGCAGATAATCAATGCTCAAGAAACATTTGCTTTGATAATCCCAGGCACGGAGAGTGGGGAGGGTGGCCTGAAGGGGGCGGCAGGCTAAGGACAGCATCGTGCAGGGGCTACACCTGGGCTTTCATCTAATGCCAACAGGGAATCCCGGAAAGCTGGTAAGTAAGCAGGGGAGTAATGTGAACATATTTGCATTTTCAGCAATCCCTCTGCTTACAGTGTGCAGGATGGATCAGAGTGTGGCAGAACCAAAGGCAGGGAATTAAATAGGAGGCTATAATCCATGTGGGAGATGGTAAAATTAGGGGAGCTGCTGAGGATGGACTCAAAAGGGATTGAGAAGGACTGTTCAGTGGGGCCTGTCATGGAACAACAACGAGGGAGAAGGAGAACGGGAAGTTTGAGTCAACTGTGCTTCTGGCTAGAAGCAGGTGCAGCGGAAGGGACCCTCGGTGGGACAGCGAGCCCTGGGGAGGGAGGCTTTGGGGGAGGACATGAGTGCAGTTTTCAACAGGCTTATTGGAGGTGTGTGGCAGGCCACGGGATAAACAGGTGTGATCAGGAGAGTAGCCCAGGCTAGGAGAGATTTGGGATGAAAGCTACTCCCGTCACTGTAGCAAAGTCAGGACGCTGGGTCTGAGGAGGTCCCACACTTCTCTGCACAAGAGCTCTTTTTGTCACCCAGCCCCACAAGCCTCATGTTTTAAAGACATATTGTCTACCTAACAGGCTACTTGTATTAATAAAGAAATGATTGATTTTCACTCTGTAAGGCAGCTAAGCTACTTGGCTGGTGTGTTAAGATCTATTCTGGGATAATGAAGTGAAATGGAAGAGATATGCAAAACACATCAGAAGAAGACCGACAGAAAGCCATATAATTCAAAACTTTCTGGCAGAACAGGCTTCTGTAAACACACAAAGGTAGCTCCTCCATGCGTTTAAATGTACGCTGGCTGGGGCAAAGACTCTCCGAATCCAGCAGGATGGCGTCTTCCTGGGCAGAAGGAAGCACTCAGAGCTGGGGTTAACTGTGTGTGTGTGTAAGGCTAGGCGACTGAATTCCTCCAACCCAACCATCGACCATTGGCTGCCCCTGGGAAGCATGACTCTAAGGAAGGAGTTCTCCCGTTAAAGCAGGAGGATGTTGGAAGAAGATATTCAGGTGAGCAAGAGGGTATCTTCCTCTAAGAACACGCTAAATGTTAAAAACTGAATCGAGTTTCAGTCACTTATTCTTGAGTTGGCTTCATTAAGGGTAATCTTCTTGTCTTTTGCCCTGAAGTTAAAGTGAAAGAAAATCTTAAGATAAATCTCCAAAGGTTAAGATAATCAGGAGTTTCCCTTTGTCATCAAAAGGAGGGAAAAAAATATTTTTTAAATCCCTTTTACATGGGAGGAAAGTTAAAACTAGTTTGCTTTGGATGTGTTTCCTATAAATGCATCGTAGGCATTTTTCTCAAACCTTCATTTTGTTTTATAAGAAAAAGGTGTCTCTTTTTTCTTTCTTTTCTTTGTATCTAGCATCTAAAAAAAATCTGGCTCTGTTATCCAGTGATGTCACAAGTAGGAATAGAACAGATTCTGGTTTTCTGTACAGAAATGGAGAAATTAAAGAATAAAAGATGTTTCAGGAGGTCACTGTTTTTTAGTAAAATATTATAAGTAAGAGCTGATGGGCAGAATATAAACTTTGAAATCTGAATAACCAGAGAAGCTATTCTGAGTATTCTGAATCGAGGCATCGTTGAGAACTTGCTCTTTTCTTTTAAAGACAAAGCTAAAGAAGAAATAGAAATAGAACTTTATAAATAGTACAGCCATTTGTTTTTTTCTCAGAAATCAGGCAGAAGGAATGGAACCACTTGTCACAAGCCAATTATTCCTTTAATGTGAGGCTAATGTGATATTAGGCAGAGGCCACTGACATTCCTCTAAAACCTTTTGCTGTGCCTGCACCGGTGGGACCACCAGGTAGGAAGTCGAGTAAGTTGCTGACAGCCTCTATCCAACTCGACTATTCCTTCGAGCCGCCTTCCTTCTGAAGGCTTTGTTCGTTAGCCATCTCTTGAGTGTCACGCCATGCCACTTCCAGGCCATGCAGAAATATGTGTCCCTTTCCAGGTGATTTACTGCCACTGAAAATAACCCTGAGCATGAGTGCCTTCAAGTGCAGGTGTGTATATCACCCAATTGCTCTTCTGATCTGAGATGCTAAAGGTAAGCTCGCAGACCATCGTGGATGAGGCAAAAACCATAGAGCCAGTCAATGTTCTTTAGGATTCACACATCATAGACATTTTAACAACAGCAATTAAAATATTTCACTTGTACGAGTGGGTTGGATTGGATATATTCCATAGCTAAGCATTTTACATGGATGGTATTATTTTACTCTCAAACGACCCTATGAGTAGGTACTACTAGCATCCTCATTTTTTCAGGTGAGTTAACTGTGTTTGGACAGATAATTTGCCCCAAGTCCCACAACTAGTAAAAACCAGATCCAAGGTCTGTCTGATGTCAAACTCTGATCTTATAACCTTTATGTTATTGTAAAGAATCCCAGGCTGACTTCAAGTATATTTTAAGGTATTTTCTGTTTTTTATTGTTGAAGTCTCTCTGGCATTATACTTTCATGTTCCAAATTCAACTCAGCAAAATATACTCTTTCTTCCATGTGTAAAAACATGTTAGGATGGCCTTCTGTAGAATGCAAGCACAAGTAAGATGTAACTCCTGTCCTCAAATAATTTATAATCTTGGGAAGGAGAAGGGAAGTATGCAAATAACCACAACACAAGAAATAACATGCTTACTGCCTTAAGAAGGGCATGCATAACCTAGGAACTCAAAGTAAAGACAAATACTACTGGAATAAAAATATATTTATTTGAACTAAATTCTAAACAATGTCTTTGTATCTGAAAGGAGATATTTTCTACATGCAAATTCCCAAGATATCACTTATGCCTGAATGTTTTGAAAGAAAAAAGATCCAGAGAAGAGAAAAATATGTGGATGTTAGAAAAGGAAACCTAACCAGTAGTGAAGAGATAATGTTCACAATACTGTTAACTGTTTAGAACTGGAAAAGCACATTTCAAAGAACCCTTCATTTTACAGATGAGGAGACTAAGACCCACTAGCTAGAAGCAGATATTATTACATTCTCTTTTCCATCCTCTTAGGATTTTTTCTTTTCTTTTTCTTTCCGCCCCCCCCCCCCATCTTCATTAATACTATAGATTCAGAAAGAATTGTCTGGAGAAAATTAAGTACCTGGAGGCCACCCTACTCTTCCATAATGGGTTCTACCCTCGTCTGTAATAAGTATTAATTGAATGGATGGTTTCAATTGGAATTTAATAAGTCTTCCTTCTTAATTTAGATTATATCTGACAAACCAATCTTTTCCTGGATTAGGTTTGAAATTATTCCTAATACAGTTAAATCATATCGAGTGAGATCAGTTTCATCTTCCCTGATAGGATAAGAAGGAGACTATCAACACATCTGAATTTCACAGGCAGAGACTCAGCAAGTTTTGCTCTCTCTTCTCTTGGGGAATTTCCATACACCTGCAAAGTTCTTTGACTTGGGTGGGTAACGAAAGTGGTAGAATATTGAGGGCGTTTTCTTGTGTGTGACGAAGATTGGAAGCTGGTGAATGTAATAAGCTTTGCTGGGGCTTGAAGAATGAACAGCACTTGTTTCTCATCAGAACATTTCCTGTGGTGTGTTTTAGGCGATAGCCCTCCCTTAGAAGGCTGGGTCCTCCAGTGCTGAAGTACATGTGGACTAGGTGGGAAGATATTTATTGAGGGAAGAGTGGCATGCTGGGAAAGTCTTTTTCTTTGGATCAGATCATTCGTAGGGGTCATCCCAAGTC
Organism: Eumetopias jubatus; assembly: GCF_037043125.1. Classification (NCBI taxonomy): domain Eukaryota; kingdom Metazoa; phylum Chordata; class Mammalia; order Carnivora; family Otariidae; genus Eumetopias; species Eumetopias jubatus. Next base: position 178,648,182 of record NW_028274809.1, on the reverse strand, counting down.
TGCCCCTTGTTAGTTGCCTGACCCCAGGAAGGCTACTCAATTCTTGTAAATTTAACATTCTTTACCTATAAAATCAGGAAATGGATGCTCTACAAGATTGCAGCAGGGGTTTGGAATAAATATATAAAACATCTAGAAAGAGACTGACATGGGGCCAAGGATCTGTTTTGTCTTCTACTGTACTCCGCATGCCTGGTACACGATAGGGTATTTGCTGAATGAATATACTAGGTGCTTAATTACTGGTGGCCATGATGATTATCATTGTTACTAGGGGATTATTTGTCCAAAGTCTTAATGTGCTTTTGTTTCCAGTCCTTAAAAATGTGTACATACACATATATAATGATATATGTAATATATATTAGATAACATATAATATCATGTTATACAAAGAATACACAAACCAAGAGTTTGAAATAAGTGCCATAATGTTATTACCAAAATTTTATAACCTGATTATACAACTCGGCATAGCCAATGTATTTTTTTTTAAGTTTATTTATTTAAATGATCTCTATACCCAATACAAGGCTCCAACTCAAGACCCTGAGATCAGGAGTCTCATGTTCTTCCGACTGAGCCAGCCAGGCACCCCTAGCCAATGTATTTTTTGGAAGGAATGTCAGTATCCCTTACAACTAACAGTTTAGCTGTGAGCTAAATAGGAGAGGAAAAAGGATCTGATAATATGTATAAAAACAGCCCTAAGACAAGATTGGAGCAGTAGCATACTCGGTGGGAACAGATCTTTTCATTGGTGGGTAAATCCCACTAAATCAGGATCAGTGACTAGGTATAAAAAAATGAGCTGTTCTCCCCTGCAGATCTGATGAGAACCTATGGCATTAGAGGAGGGGAATTTCGTATCTGAAACCGTAGTGTGTTCATCTTCTGCCTTCACATAGAGAGAGGGAGATGAAAGTAACTTTTATACTTTCTACTACTAAAATTTCAGGAAAGGTTGGAAGCAATGAGGTTTGATAAGAGAATGATTTCATTAGAATTGGGCATGGTGGGAAGCAGTAGGTAGAGTTATGAAGGGAATCGGACAGAAAGACAGACAACTGGAGTCCTTTTGGCTTTGCCACCCTGTTTCCTCAGCTGCTCATGAAGGTTTTACTGAAAGCCTTTGAACTTTCTCCTAATACTTGATCTATTCAGCAAATATTTACTGAACTCCGCCCTGGGTGAGACTGGCTTCGGAGGCACCCTCACTGTTATAATGCAGTGATCTGGCAACGTGGGTCCTGTCATCAGAACCCTCCTTTATGCACTCTTTATGCACCATGAGTCCCCTGTACGTTACTTAACCTTTCTAAGCCTTGGTTTCCTTATCTGGAAAATAAGGGGGAAGTTCTAGCTCATTACAAATATTGTTACAAATATTACATAATATAAACCACGTATAGCACAGTGTAGTCCTTTGAAGTAAGCATTCAGCATATGATCTAACAGTTATAAACACCGTTGCTTTTCTGAAAAAGGATCTGTAATGACTGCTAACAGCAACCGGTGTAATAAGGTAAATGACTGTCCGAGGAGAAATTGCCAATCATGTACTGGAATAAAACGTCATTTTAATTTGTAGGCTTTACAACTCTCAGGATGTCTGCCCACCCCCCACCCCCCACCCCCCACCCTCCACCCCTACCCTCAATTAGGAAATAACTTCTGGCCTCACTCAAAGCCTTATCAGAATTTAAGGAAGCCTCATTATGCAAATATTCCAGCCAAAGTGGACATCTAGAACTCCTAATTCAGTGAGACTGTTTATCAGTGGTGACTGAGGGTTCCCTTGAAAAAGGAAAAATATATGGGGCACCTGGGGGGCTCAGTCATTTAAGCATCTGACTCTTGATCTCAGCTCAGGTCTTGATCTCAGGGTCGTGCGTTTAAGCCCCGAGTCGGGCTCCACGCTAGGCATGGAACCTACTCAAAAAAAGAGGGGCGGGGGGATACAATCCTCTAGTTCTTAGCAAGAAAGTAGATTCTAGACTTTAGTTCATGTATAATTTCATGGATGTGGCTTATATGGAAAATGAAAATTACCTATTTCCAAATTCCACGCAAATTCTACGCAATAAAGCCTCTTGCAGAATACCCATTCTATCAGCAAATCCTATTGGTTTTTCCTGCTAAATGTATCCAAATTCCAACCACCTGTTGCCTCTCTGCTATGTTCGAGGCTGGCTTTGGTCCTTCCTCAAAGCCTCTTCCACATTGCAGCCTGTGTCCCATCCTTCCGTCCTGCAGAGCCTGGCTGCTCTCCTCTCCCTCCTTCCTTAACTCACTCCCCTTTGCCCTGTGTCAAGACTACCGGATATGCTTTTTTTGTTTCTAGCTCATTTGACATTTTTTGTCCTGTTATTTTATGACCTGCTATACAATATCCTCTCACGTGAGTGTACCCTTCCTTACATGCCCTATATTATTTCTACTCTTGATTTTTGACATTTCTTACAAAGAAATGTGTCTTTTTAAAAAGCACATTCCTTATTAACAACCCTCCTATTATAATGTAGTTGGACAAATTCCACAAAAATGTCTCATCCACATTCTGGTAATAGAGAGAGTCCATCTGACCTCTTAGAGAATTTTTAATAGAATAACTCGAACACGTATGTACGTGCTCCAGTGGAGATCCTTCTAAGAAGTGTGTGGTGGTCTCAAACCACTTTTGTCCGAGTGCTTCTTACACCTTCTTCTCTAGGGCTGTTTTGTATATCAGCAACCCGAGCACCTGGTTACTTGAGCACTGCTGGGTTAGTGGCCTCTTAAAACAACATGAATCTGTGTCTAGGCAACAGATTTGAGAGGAATAAATGATTGCTATTTTTTCCCAGGAAAGGAAGAAAATAGCTTTTTGTGGAACCCCCAAATGTGCTATTTCCCCAATGGGTGGTGGTAATTTGAGGCATCCTCCTTTACACAGGCTACCCCAAGCTCATTAAAATCCAGAGCTAGGCCTGTAAGACTCTTGGCCTGTCCGTCTCACAATGAGAGAGAAAGCGACCCAGGCCAGATTCTTTCTTACCCTACTTCCTACCAGTTCACCCCGAAAAGCCCCAAACTGGTTTGATTCAGACTCAGCTGTGGAAACCCAGTCTGATTCCATGGCTCTCTTTCTGCTGTAATTCCCACCCCCCCTTCACACATCCCCTCCTCCTTGATTATATCTGAAATCTCTTTCGCAAAGGATTTTAAAAATCGAAGAGAGCTAAGCATGCATCTCTCTGCCTGACATATTTTTGTGTGAATGACTTTCAATTAAAATACAATCACTCAGTCACCAACCAGGTTTAAAGGACTGATATAGATTTGGTTAGTGTGTCGTGACAGGGAGACCACTAAAAAGAACAATAAGGGCTTTGTGCAGTTATCCTGGTGGGCAAACGGGGCAATGAAGAACAGCCAGGAGACCCTTGGCAAACGTCTCAATTTTGCCTAAGGCAGGTCCTGTTTATCTTTAACTGAGTGGGGGACAAATAAAATGGGGCACCTGGTATTTGTGTTCTGCAGCTGCAATCTCAGAAGCTCTGTCTCATATGATTTATGAAAATGTACATTTCTTTTTTTTTTTTTAAGATTTTATTTATTTGACAGAGAGAGACACAGCGAGAGAGGGAACACAAGCTCGGAGAGGGAGAGAGGGAGAAGCAGGCCTCCCGCCGAGCAAGGAGCCCGATGCGGGGCTCGAACCCAGGACCCTGGGATCATGACCTGAGCCGAAGGCAGACGCTTAACGACTGAGCCACCCAGGCGCCCCCATTTCTTTTTTTAATGTGTGCTTGACTTCATACAAAGGAGCATTTTCCCCTGAAGATTCATTAATGAAGGTTACGCCATAGTCTTAAAAAAGAAAGTCAGATGAAATGTTTAATTATTTACGATTGAACATATAGAACATTTGCCTGGTTTGCACAGCTAAAGATACAATTAGAAGTTCCTAGAGAGAGAACGGATTGAGGGTGTGCAGAAATTTCAAACATATAAGAAAGAAAATTTCCCCCAAATTGCTCACAAATGTGAGGGATTAGTCAGTCTACCTGGGGCTCTCTGAAATTCCATGATTGAGTAGCTGAGAACGAAAAGATTGCTTCCTTTCTCAATGCCATTTTGTTGGACATTTTTAATGAGGTAGCAAATTTGCAGCTCAATAGGAAAAGCTCTCCGACAATGCTTTAGAATTTATAATCCCAGCCGACATATCTAGTTACTTCATTTTTAGATGACTGCACTTTCCTTACTCGTAGAAATATGACTAATGCAAATACCTTTGCAGACACCTGCATGCTGTTTTCCTGCATGTTCATAATGGCTTCGGAGATCTTGACATCTATTGGGTCCATGACAGACTCAATGTTGAATGGTCCTTCCAGTCGCTCTGCCACCAAGAGCATCGCATCTGTTAAAATACAGGAGCATGATTTATATGAGGACGGAGGGCTCCAGGTTGTTAACCTGTGCTTAAACAGTTCCAACACAACCGGTTGAAAAATAACCATTCACTCAAAATTTTTATTTGCTTTTATACAATCTGAAATGGGATGGATGACTAAATATCAAAGCAGTATTTCATTTTATTTCATTTAAAGATTTAAAATTATTTTACATATATAAAACCAGGCTAAACGTGAGAAAATTAGTTCATGTTAAGATTGTTGAGTGTCTCTAACTATCCCGCGTGAAGTTAAACCGAAAGAACAAAAATAAAAACAAAACAATATTAGGGCAAGGATCAGCTACATTTCAAAAATGGAGTCTAGTCTCTTTTCTTCTGGAGGGTGAGGAAAATTGAGAATGTTGGAGAAGAAGTGCTAACGTGTGGATTTGGGTGCACAAATGTCGAGACCCTACACAAACCTATTTACGATAGGTGCAGCACTTCTAAGATTTCCCAAGAACAGATGTTGTGCCCTTCCGTTTTATACCTTCAGCTTCCTTTGGGGATAGAGACACATCTCTTACTTGCTTTTGTATATTGAAGGCTTATTATGGTAGCTATCACATTGTAAACCCTCAAAAAATGTTCATGACATGAAATTGTGCTGAATTGAATTGAAGTCTTGCTTGGGAAGCTTTAGTTTTCCGGAGGAGATGGTCATAGTGATATGCTGGCAGGAGCTCTGCCCGAGGAGCTGGTAGTGCCGAGTTCTTGTCCTTGCTCCAACACTAAGTGGCAGGATGCCTATGGGGAAAAACCTCTGAGCTTATCTGGCCTCAGACTGGTGAAGTGTATAAAAGGGACTGCTGATGAGGAGTCTCTCAGCGTCTATGGCGAGGGGCATTTGCTCTAGGGGCTCACTTCTGTCTTTAGTACTCAGGGCACAGTTGGTAACCTGCTTCCATTAGGATTGTCAAATAGAACTTTCTGTGATGATGATAATGGGGCTATTGAAACTTAAAATGTGGCTAGAGTGACTGAAGAATTAAACTGTTAATAAATTGGTTAGCTTTTAATTAATTTAAATATAATTTTTAAAAAGATTTTATTTATTTATTTGACAGAGAGAGAGAGAGCACCACGAGCAGACGGGAGGGGCCGAGGCAGAAGCAGATTCCCCGCTAACAGGGAACCTGATGCAGAACTCGATCCCAGGACGGATCATGACCCGAGCAGAAGGCAGATGCTTAACTGACTGAGCTGCCCAGGTGCCCTAATTTAAATATAATTTTAAATATTTACTTGAGACTAGTGGCTGCCATATTAGACAGAGCAGCCTAGACTTCTAACATATAGATTCCAATCTTAGATTTCAAATTTTTCAATTGTTAAAGCTCTTGGGAGCCAATCATAAAACACTTTCCTTCTTTCACAATAATACATGTTTATTATCAAACACTTACAAAATACAGAAAAAAACCCCAACAACAAAGGAGAGAAATACACCCATAATGCCACTTCCCAGAATAATACCCAGAATAGTTTGTATATGCCTTGCTTTTTTTCTTCTATGCATACATATTTTAAGCATGCAACTGGAAATATACCATCCATATATCATATAATTTGCTTTCTAAATATATTATTGTTAAATGCTTTTTATAGTAGTTATTTTATAGTATTAGTATGAAGAAACCAAACTTTATTTTTATTACATATCCAACTATGCATGCTCAATCAAAGCCCAACATCAAAATCTTTTCAGGGTTATAAGTAGTTATGAATTAGGCAGATTAGAAACCTTTTAAGAGAGACAAATACTTGTAAGAAGGATACAGTACTCTCTGGGAAGCAAAGATTCACATTTCTAAAGAGCACTAGGTTTTGTGAACAACAGCTTTAACACTACCCACTGGCTTTCTGCGCCAGATCCCAGAACCGAGTCTCTGCTCTACCCGGGACTAATAACCCCAGAGTGAATGCATGCAGGGAGGTCCCTCTATTCCACATGTGTCCTCACCCCCGGTACTCTGTCCCATAGAATTCTTATTACGGGAAAGTTTTGAGTGTGAACAGACTCACAAAGAACCCCTAACAACAAATTTTCTGATTTTTTTCGTTAGATAATGCAGACTTATCTGTGTACCTCACAGCAGGATCTTACAACAAAAGTAACGATTTCTCTGCATCTTACTGACCTAATTATCTGGCAGTGTGGATGGAGGATGCACATTGAGGGGTTGTAGTATTTTGATATTAAAGATGTTTTTCCCTTGAAGGTTTTAAAAGGTGCCTAACTATTGTCTGAAAGCTGATCTATTCCTTTTATGTTTCGATATGTGTTTTGTGTGTTTATTAAAAATAATCCCCTTTACCGTTAGACTTTCCAACAGGTTTTTTTGATGACGATTAATTATGATGAATGAGCAAGTTTCTCTAGATGGGTGCATTCTGCTAGAAGAATCAAGAAACCTTGTACAGGAAAAAGAATTGGCCCGATGGATTTATTCAGCAAATGCACTTAAGAAACCGAAACTATGGGATCCTTAACTTTGTGTTTTACATACGTATTTGCATAAATCATAATACAAAGAGTACTGGTCTGTTGTGGTATATTCATCCGACATGAATGGGCTGACTTAAGGCAGTGAGTGATACCTTTGGCTCTCTGGGAAGTCTGAGAGCCACTGTGCTCTAGGTAGTAAGGACAAGTGTTTGCATTGGATGCTAAGGACTTACTGTAGTGTCACAATTTGAAATTATGGGGTCCTATCATAAAGCAGGTAGGTTTCTCTTTGGTGATTTCAGTCATTGTGTTCCCGGCTCTTTCCCCACCATAGTGCTGGCCTGTTAGGTTTTTGGGTTTGCAAATGCATCTCCTCTTTTTAGACTCTAATCACGGTAAAAGTGCTCAGGACGAGCCTCTCCAGATCACTTGCCTATGTGGCCTTGGAAAAAGGCAGTCCGATTGATGATCCTGCATATTAAACATAACCAAATGGTCACATTTACTCAAATTGCTTGCTCCTGTATTTACATTCTTTTTTCTTCTTTTTAAAAGATTATTTATTTATATATTTGAGAGAGAGAAAGAGAGAGGGGCAGAGAGAGAAGGAGAAGCAGACTCCCTGCTGAGCAGGGAGCCCGATGCGATGCTCTGTCCCAGGACCCCAGGATCACGACCTGAGTGGAAGGCAGGCGCTTAACCTACTGAGCCACCCAGGCACCCCATGTATTTCCATTCTTTATCTCAATTCATTTACTTTGTTATAAAAACTAATTTAAGATGATACATTTTTGATATAGGTAGATATCTATTTATTTTTCTTTTAATTTAGATCAGCTGTCAGAATATGCTACTTTAAGCTGTTATGTGCTTTAGGCTATTACTAATTTTATATATATATGTAAGTAATATATATATATACACACACATTAGTTTATATATAATGTATACTAGTTTATATATATATTATATATTATTTATATATAAACTAGTGATCATTTTTCAATATATATGTATCAAATCATTATGTTGTACACCTTATAAATATATATATGAACTAGTATATATATACATACACTAATTATATACATATAATTACTTTACTAAGTAAATTAAATTCTCCTTTGAAGACTCAAAAGCCAATGTGGATTGGCTCAAAACCTCGGAATCATCATTAAGAGTAGTAATGTGCATATAGTTAAAGATACTGTATTCTACACCTAAAAATTTGTTAAGAGGGTAGATTTTATGTTATAATAATAATGGAAAAGAGCAGTGATGATTATTGTGCTCATTGACTACAGAAGTGGAGAAAAGGCAACACTTTTACACTGATGGTGGGGACATAAACTGGTGCAGCCACTATGGAGAACAGTATGAAGGTTCCTCAAAAAATTAAAAATAGGCCTACCATATGATCCAGCAGTTCCATTTCTGGGAAACCAAATCACCATCTTGAAATATATCTGCATCCCCATGTTCACTGCGGTATTATTTATAATAGCCAGGACACAGAAACAAATGAACTGTCCATCAACAGATGCATGGATAAAGATGTGAGATATACATATCATTTGGCCACAGAGAAGAAAGAAATTCTGCCATTTGCGACAACACGGATGGACCTTGAGGGCATTATGTTAAGTGAAATAAGTCAGACAGAGAAAGACAAATACTACTATATAATCTCAGTTATATGTGGAATCTAAAAAAACCTGAACTCATAGACACAGAGAACAGATTGATGGTGCGGGGATTAGGAGGTAAGGGAAATGGGTGAAGGAGGTCAAAAGGTACAAATTCCAGTTAATAAGTCCTCAGGATGTAATGCACAGCATGGTGACTGTAGTTAACAATATTGTTTTACACAGCTGAAATTTCCTAAGAGAGGAGAGCTTAAAAGTTCTCATCAGGAGGAAAAAAATGTATTAACTATGTGTCATAATAGATGTTAACTAGACTTACTGTGATGATCATTTTTCAATATATGTATCTATGTATCAAATCATTATGTTGTACACCCTGGACTAATACAGTCAATTACCCATCAATTACATCTCAATAAAAACGAAAACAAAACAAAAACATGTTCCTTAAGATACAATCATCCCTCTGCCCAGTTCCCCTTTTGTTCTAAATATCCACGACAGGACTCCCCAGGGCCACAAAAGGAAAAGCAACTCTTCAGAAAATGCTTCTAGTATTTTGCATTTTCACTATAAAGGAGCAGGCTTACAGCTCCTGTCTTTGGGAGTCTAGTTTAGATACATTATGGAAGGAGAACACGGCAGTGAGACCAGAGTTGTTCAGTCCCGGGAGGCCGTGTAGGCCTGGAAGCGAATGGCCAGCCTCCCTGGACTTGAGACCTCAGATGGTAAGGGCGTCCACATAGCCCACTGGGCAGCCAAGAGCATCCCTGCCTGGTTAGCCTCCCACCAGCTGGGCAAGGTTGTCATCAGTTAAACTCTGCAGGTCAGGAAACCCTTCTCTCTTCTTTGGGCCTGAAGGAAGCCATCCCTCTCTCTTCTCTCCTCCCAATACCTTTCTGACACCGAGGCAATAGTTGGTAAGTTTCTCTGCAATCAGTTAAGTCACAACACAGCCATAACTTACTCCAGAGGCTGCCATCCTACGCTGTCTTAATTATCTCCGTGCCTTTTATATTTTGAAATACTTGGAACAGTATTTTTAACTGTGCTCTTGGAGCTGTTATCTGTGGCCAATTAAGCCAGGACAGTCCTAGCATGTCCACTAATGATCAGCTGATCCTTCTGCACATATTTCCTGTACCATCATAGTTTTGTATCTCTTTAAACAAAGGGCTGTTGTCTCGCTCCAGCAGTACACATAACTTCTGTTTCTAAGTGGAGATGAAGTTTAGATGAGTTAGATGTAACTGGAATCACAGTATGAGGTTCTCAGGCAGAGATGCGGTGACTGTGTTAGGACAGGGGGCATGTGTCGCAGCTCAGCCGGAAGGTGTGCGTCCAAAGGTGAGGCGCCGGGCTGCAGGAAAAGCTGCACCTCTGAGCCAAGGCATTTTGCTCAAGTTAAGCACAGACTTTCCTATTAAGAGTGGGGAGACCTGCCTCTGGTTAGATGGAGTCAGGTGCTTGTGTTTCCATCTAGGACCCTCCATTAAATGCCAGAGACATAATGGATGCCACGGAGTCCCATTCTGTTCATCATGACCACGTCTCCCTAATAGCAGTGGTACAAGGAAGCAAATCAGATAGTGCCTGGGAAGTTGTTAGCACAATGCCTGGCACACAATTCGCTCTCCACAAAGGTTAGCTAATCCAAGGCCCTACCTCTGGTCAGAAGTGGAAAAGAAAGGACCAACTTGCAGGAAATTTTGGTGGAAGTGTTGACAGCAATTGATGCGAAGAGTAAGAGAGTACAGGCCCATGGCTGACTTTAAGCTGTATAGCTGGTGCTCTTTTGTAGGCTAAATCAATGTCTTGATAATAGCTGCCTTGTGATGGATGAGTTCATTACTGAGAGATACAAGACTGTATCTTTTTTCAAGATGTGTCCCTCTGCCAATGAATGATGACTAGCAAGTCTTTGATGTTCTTCCTATTGAGAGGTGGGGTTTATGCCCCATCCCCTTGAATCTGGGTGGGCTCTGTCACTGCTGTCACTGCTAGTTTCCAGATAGGTACCGAAAAGACTAGAAGTTCCACTTTTGGTTTCTCGTGAAACTCTGCTCGGAGCTCCCCGTGCCGGACTGGTTATAAGTGGGCACTCCAGGTGACAGTCTCAATTGGGCCCAGAGTTCCAGCCATCCTTGCTGCTGTAGACAGAATGTTTGTGTCCCCCCAAAATTCACATGTTGAAACCTAATCCCCAAAGTGATGCCACTTGGAGGGGGGCCTTTGGGAAGTAATTAGGGCATGGGAACTCCCTGGCCCCTTCCGTCATGCGAGGACACAGCTAGAAGATGGCTGTGTATGTAAGGAAGCAGGCTTACACCAGACACCAAATCTCCTGGTGCCTTGACCTAGGACTTCTCAGCCTCCAGAACGGCTGTTTAAACCATGCAACCTCTGGTATTTTTGTTAGAGCAGCCCCTGTGGGGCCAAGACACCTGCAATGGTGCCAGACATATGAGTGAGGTAGTCTAGGACCTTCCAGACCCATCTCCCAGAGAATTACCATCTAGTGACCCCAGTCAGCACCGTTGGGGGGTGGGCAGAAGCATCAGCCAGCTGAGTCTTACTTGAATTCCCGACCTACTGCCCTGTGATTTGTAATAATATGGTTGTCATTTTAAGCTGTTAAATTTGGGGACCATTCATTTTGTAGCAATAGGAAACCAGGGCAGCCAAATATTTACACTATTTATAAAATATTCAGATGTTTTTCCAATATTTGTTTGACAGGACTTAAATATTCAGAATTCTAGTCTATTAACATTTGACAAATTTAACATTTATGATATAACCCTAGTTGACAGATACAAAAATGGTCAAGAAAAAATAAAATGTTGCCTTCAAGGGAACATACAAAAAGAATTTGCTCTAAGTCTGCAAAGCACTATGGTACACGCATACCAGCTAGCCTCAGATTAGGATACATGATTCCCTTGGGATGTGAGCATGAGAGAGATAGAGAGCAGGTTTGGAAAAAGGCAAATATTCTGATTTTTTTTCTAAGTATTTGACTTTGTGAAGAGCAAAGGCTCTGACACAGGAACTAGACATTATCTCTGGATGGCACTGGATTAAAAACTATCTTGCCGCAGGGACTGCTGAATGTTTATATTCCTCTAAGATGGAAATATTAAGTAGGATTTCCTATGATCAGATATATATTTTTAACTTATTTCTTGAGAAAAGGAGATATAAGGAAATGATCTTACTGAGAGCTACTGATTTTAACCTAGAAGGGAATGATTTTCAACATGTTTTACAGGAGACAAGAAGAGAAATTCTTCCTTTTTAAATGAGGTGTTATCAGCCCTTTCCTAAATAACGATGGAGTAGAAATGATCTTGAAAATTCAGTTGAGGGGATTTGGGGGAAACAGGTGAGGGTGGTCAAAAAGTAGAGACTTCCAGTTACAAGATGATGAGATGTGGGGATCTCACGTACAGCATGGCAACTCTAGCTAAAAATACTTACTGTATTGAATACTAGAAAGGTACTAAGACGGTAGATCTTGAAAGTTCTCATCACATACACAAAAAGGGTAACTATGTGAGGTCATGTAAGTGACCTTATTGTGATAATCATTTTGTCATATATATGTGTTATCAAATCAACATGTTGTACACCTTAAGCTCACACAGTGTTATATATCAGGTATACTTCAAAAAAGCTAAAAAAAAAAAAAAGAAAGCTAAGAAAACAGAAGACATTTGATCAAAATAAGCTCAACTTGAACTAATCAGTATTTGGGACTTGCAAAGGACTGTCACTGTATCACTATGGAGTACTGGGTGGGAGGGGGGAGGTATGGAAGCCTGCATGTTGGTCACATTCATGGCATGTAGGATCTTTCTGAAGGGACAAATGTGAAACACATGAACATTAAAACAATTTTTTTTGAACATTAAAACAATTTTTTCTCCCTTTGAGAGAAATCTGAATGAAGATAAAACATTCATTTCAAAGTTCTCATTAAATCGTTTAAGTTTGTCCTAATAGTTGGCTTTTTGAAAAATGAAATCTATAAGCACAATCTACTTTATTGTTTCATCAGAATTCCATAGTGACCAACTTTGGTTTTTCTTTTATTTTTTAAAGATTTTATTTATTTATTTGACAGAGGGAGACACAGCGAGAGAGGGAACACAAGCAGGGGGAGTGGGAGAGGGAGAAGCAGGCTTCCCACTGAGCCGGGAGCCTGATGCAGGGCTTGATCCCAGGACCCTGAGATCATGACCTGAGCTGAAGGCAGACGCTTAGCGACTGAGCCACCCAGGCGCCCTGCTAGAACTCTCTTCAAAAATGCACATCAGATGAGGTCACTGCCTTCTGCTAAAGGTTGTCAGTGCCTTCAGGAGAAAGTCGGAACCTCTTAGCCAGGCTAAGAAAAGCCCACCTTAGCAGCCTTGTCTACTACCTCCCCTGGTGGTCCTGCCCCTTGCACGGGGACCACCCCCCCGCAGAGTTCCATCAGAGCTCTGAATGTGACATTGACATTGTCACCAAGGTCCCACACACAGGCAATCCAACCTGAAATCAATGGCAGACAAGTTAACCTATATGCCGCCTTGTTCTCATGTTACCTGCTGAAGAACTTCCAAGGGTTCAAGTCTGAAAAGAGACTCATAATCACAGACTCCATCCCTTGCTACAAATTCACTCCTCACTACTCAATATGTCCTGTGGTTTCCTGCTATTACAAATAATGCCACAGTGAGTATCCTTGCACAAAATTTATATAATGCATGTGCAAATAAGTCTGTTGATTAAGTCCTAGAAGTTCAACTGCTAGGTCGAAGATATTTTGGCTTTTAAAGTTTTGATAGTGCCAAAGTTCTCTCTGTAAAGGCTGTACCTATTTTACATTCCCGATGGCAATACACGATAGTGTCTGATTCTCTAGGTCTCAAACTTTTAGATGTTGTTAAGATCAAACAGTTGGATGTTTACCAATCTGATAGGGTGAGAAATTGGCACCTTGGTGTGGTTTTGACTTGAATTTCCCTCATTTGAAGGAAGTTTGCACATCCTTGAATATGCTTAGATACCATTTCTATTGCTTTTTCCCTTCATATTCTTGGCTCACGCATTTTTCTGTTGGGTTATTAACTCATATTGATATAAGGAAATGTCTTTTGCCAAAAAAAAAAAAAATACAGTAAAGACACCAGCTCTTTGGTGACATGAAGTACCATTTTCCCTCACTAGTTGCTATTTATCTTTTGACTTAGTTCATGGTTTTCTGCTCTGCAGAAATTTTAAGTTTTTGACAGTCCAATTTATCATTCGTTTGTTTCGGTTTTCTTGGTCTTGTGTCATATTATGCAAGCTTTCTTCTTTTCAAGTTCACCTCTCTGAACCTAATCTACTTCTGCTCACATTTTTGTTTACTAGCTTCCTTGCTGTTCTGTGAACGTAGGCCAGGCGCTCCCCTGTCTCAGGGCCTGTGCATTTATGGTTTGTTCTTTCCTCTTTGAATAAGCTCCCCCAAATATCTGCATATCTTATTTTCTGCTGGTCTCCACCCAATGCCATCTCTTAGAAAAACCTTCTCTAAAGACCCTACAAACGTCCAGACACTCTTATCTGGTTGCTGTATTCTCTCTCTCTTTTTTTTAAAGATTTATTTATTTGTCAGAGAGAGAGACAGAGAGCACACAAGCAGGGTGAGCGGAAGGCAGAGGAGAAAGAGGCTCCCTGCTGAGCAGGGAGCCCGACGTAGGACTCGATCCCAGGACCCCGGAATCACGACCTGAACCAAAGGCAGACGACGCTTAACTGACTGTGTCACCCAGGCGTCCCTGATTGCTGTATTCTTGACAGCACTTAACACTTGCTGAATTATTGCGTTTATATTTGCTTTGGTCCCTCTTTCCCCCACTATTTTGTAATCCTCAGGAGGGCATGTCTTTCATCTTTCTTGTTCCCTTCTGTTGTCCCAAACCCTAGAACAAGACTGGGATCCAAAGATTGTGAAATGAACATTTATTAAAAAAATTATTGGAACAATTTAAAAAAAATCTCTCTGTATTTTCTTCCCGAAACTTAAAAGCTAAGTTACTCTCCTCCTCCCCTGCCTGAAAACTCTGCCTGTCTATTTCCCTGCTATGTGCACCATCACAAATGCCTACAAAACTTTATTAGTGCTGGCCTGCAGAATAAATAGCCCCTTGGTGGCTTTTGGTGTGTTATAAGGTAGATGAAGAGTTTCTGTGGGAATTTAGAATCTTATTGTACTTTTTTATTAGGTAGAAATAACTTTTTAGATCTTTTAGCCTGAAATTGAAAAGTATGGCTGGTTTTCTTTCTGTCAGAGGTCATTTCTAGGTTAATCTAAAAAAAAAAAAAAATGCTGTTGACATATCTGGCTTTACCAAACAAGGTAATTCCTGTTGTTTCTCAAGAGTCCAAGTTTGCCATTAACTTTCAAAACAATTTCTGTGATAAATGTCATATTTGTTTCTTCCCTATAATTTGAGCACATTCACTAAGTACCAAATTAATGATCTTTTTTTTTTTTTAATTTTGCCAAGCCTGTACAGTGTTAGGTTCATAAAAAATATATATACAAAACAGACCATGATATAAGTCAGATCTAGCCACAGAAATCAGTACCACAAAGGGAGGTAAATAATAGAAAATGGAAATGAGCCAATTAAATGCAGTTTAAAATAGTGCACAGATATTTGATGCAAAAATAAAACAGGGACAGCCACCCAGAATAATTACAGTAACTAAAGAACTTAAGCCAAATAAAAGAGAATTTAATGAAGATAACTGTTTACTTTGAAACCAAATCCAGGAAGAGGAGGAGAGAACAAATATACAAACTGATTTAATTCTGAAACCAGTACAAACAAAGACATTTATTTTGCTTCTACACTGTAAAAGGAAATGCAAATTGTGGGAGAAATAATTCCCCAGTACTCCCAGCGCAGTAAAGAAATTGGAACCTCCAGGACTCATTTTCTGATGTTGGTTTCTTGTTAGTAGAATGATACATTGCATTTCATAAAAATGTAATATATTCATGCCAGCATCATCTCAATGTTATATTATATCTTCGAGATGTTTAGTTATATCACAAGTCAGAAAGAGTGGGCCTTGTAAATCATGAATTTGATGGACATCAAAGTGTATACTACCAACCATAATCCTTTATTTAAATTTTTATTGCTGGGGCGCCTGGGTGGCTCAGATGGTTAAATGTCTGCCTTCGGCTTAGGTCTTGATCCCAGGATCCTGCATTGGGCTCCTGGCTCAGTGGGGAACCTGTTTCTGCCTCTCCCCCTGCTCATACTCTCTCTCTCTCTATCTCTCTGTCTCAAATGAGTAAATAAAATCTTTTAAAAAATTATTGCTGATTCTTCATATGAATAATTTTTTATGTCATTCGTAGCTAGGAACGTCCAAATAACTCACATCAACCTAACCATCTTTGCCTTGATGATGAATTTCAGGATTAAGGGGCAAAGAATTTTTTAAGATCTTTCTCACAGAAGAACTATCTTTACCTTTATGTTGTTGGTGCCTCCACAGGGTTTTGGTATCTAGTAGATTGATTTGGGCCGACGAGTTGGTTTTATAGTTTAGGAAACAAGAACCCAAAGAAGAAAAACAGCATCCTTTGGACCAAAACCTTTGTTCTTTCTCCCTCTATCCAATATACTGGGCATTGAAAGTGCTCAAATAGCATCGATGTGCTTACCTACTGTTTTGTTATTCACTAAATTACAAGTGCTTCACTTTTAAAGAGAATATTGAAAGAGAAACCGTACGTGATAAAGATAGAGCATTTTTCTCCTAAGATTTTTCTCCTTCTTTCTTTGTCGCAATTAAGCTTTTCTTTAAGCCTCCCTCAGGGACTGTGTTCTTTGAATGTGGGCACCATGATCCTGCATTGTCCTTGACAAACATAAAAAGCACTCATAGAGAGTCATAGGCTCTGTGACCCCGGGCAAATTACTTCACTGTTGTCATCCTTGGTGTCCTCTGTTATCATGGGAGCTCTTCCTCTGTCACTGTGGGAATTAGATGTAACACTGGACCCACAGCATAATATATTTTTATTATTATATTATGATTATCGTATCTTTATGGAGACACAAGTCCTTTCATTTCCCAAAAAAATTAATACTAAAGGTTTGAGTTCACCATCATCCATGAAGTCATAAACCCTTTTACTGAAAGAGGACAATACCTGATCTGACCCTTTTATTTTACAAAGAAGGTCACTGAGTCCCAGGGGCACGAGGGCTCTAGTGATTGGGCTGGGCACAATGGCAGGGCTGTTCTTTCAACAAGCTCTTTCTACTCCATCATACTGATTCCTTCTGTACAACCAGCCAACCTATTATTAAGAAACACAAACAGCAAAAGCATTTCGGATGTCAATAAACTAAAAAAGTCCAAACTTTTTGCCAGTATATTGCAGTTAAAGCAATTCTCTTATTTCTCCCTCCTTTGCCCTAAAAGTTAATAAAGCAAATAACCCCAGAGACCATTTGTTTCTGTAGCACAAGGGCTTGCAACCTACATGGAATGAATCGCAAACCTCTCCCAGAACCAATAAAAAATAAATAAATGAAAAGTCAGGTGTGTTGTCAGAATTCCCTGCTGGGTCCGAACGGAGTGATTAGTGAGTGAATCAGCAAGCAATGGGAGCCCTTCTCTCCTACTTGTGTGTGTACTGGTATTATTAAAAATATATATATTTTTTATTATTTTGTTGCTCAGTGCCATGTGAACCAAAAGGAAAATGAAAAAAAAGGGCAGTCTGCCCTGTATCATGGGTCACTAGACCTAAAGAAAAAAAGCTGGATTGTTTAGGAAAAGAAAAAAAAAAACACCCTCATTTTGGGAGGTGATGACTTCATCTCTTCTCATCTCTGATTTGCCCATGAAATGGCAAGATAACATTTTATTATTTCTTCTGTCTTTACATCTTGTTTCGAGTTATCTTCAACATATGCTCCAAGGTGAAGATAAAGATCATTTTCTAACCTGGTGGGGGAGGGGAAAAAGTGGGGGAGAGAAAGAGAGAGGGACAGGGAGGGGGAGGGGGAAGGAGAGGGGAGAGAGGAGAGAGAGGGGAAGAGAGTGAGTGAGAGAGGGAGAGAGGGAAAAGGAGAGAGAGAGGGAGAGAGAAGGAGAGAAAGAGAGAGAGAGAAGAAAGTCCATGATAGAGAAAGAGTGGGTATTTAGGCAGCATTTTCAATGAGCCTGGGCCTGCCTGGTACTATTCTAAGAACTTTAGGGCAGAGGACTTCGTTTTATTTTTACAACAATACCATGCTGTAGGAAGTACTATTATTTCCTTTAATGGTCGTGGAGGCTAAGACCCTAGAGGTCAAAGAGCTTGCCCAAGGTCTCATGGCTTGTGGGTGGTTAGGGTAGGTGCTGTTCGGAGTAGGCCAGAACATCAAGGAATTGCTTGAACTTGTCACTCTAGCCAAGGAGACCTGCTTGAGTCTCAGGTAGGTGGGCCACAGCGTGTATCTGTGCAGTTAACAAGGGTGAGGCAGGGGAGTCACGGGCTACACCAAGGGCATCAACACCATGCTACTCTGGCTCTGCTTCTTCATGAGGCTGTGTCAAGCAGACAAGCGCTCTTGGGGACTTCATGCAGATGCTCTCGTAGTCAAGCTGGGTACACACTTTCTCTTTCTGGGCCTTCTCTTATTAGTGTTTGGGGTGCAGGTTTTTCTAGAACTTATCACTGAAACGTAATCTCATTGATTAGGAGAGTGCAGTGGTTTTTCTGTTCTCAGAACATGTGTATCACTGGGGAAGGACTATTTGACATCAGCCATAAAATTAAAGGTAACTTCCCTTATTTGGTTTTCAGAAAGATGTAACTATTTTCTTATTAGATTTCTTTTTATGCTGAAGCACCTATTAGCTGAATTGGAGGGAAAGTTTTTAGTCAGTACTCAGTCCCTTTTTATCATAAATCTACCCTGGATCCCAACTCTCCCCTAACCGGGGAGTAGATATCCAACTGCACACTGGACATTTCCACTGAGTGTCTGTTTATGTATGTTTGTTATATAAAATTTGGGAAAAAGAAGAGAATAAAAATCCTCTACTATCTACGAAGACAGAGATAACTATGGATAATATTTTTGGTACTTCCTTCCCAGTGTTATTCTAATATGAATAGTATTGGGGTCAGGCTAAATGCAGTTTCCCCCTTTTACTTTCAATTCAATAGCACATAGCTAGATGTCTCCCACTATATCCAAGAAAACAACCCTTTTAGTGACTACACCGTATTTTATGTCTTCAGTGCATTCTAAATTTCTGTAACCATTCTATCATAGTTGGCTTTGTGGGTTCCTATTCAATTTTGCATTGCTATAAAATAAATATAGTTCCTACCTCTGATTTGTACCTATTTCTTCTGATTACCATCTTAAGATAGATTTCTTTAAATTGACAACTATTTATTCATTTAAGAAGTAAGTAGAACAGGGGTGCCTGGGGGGCTCAGTCAGTTAAGTTGCGGACTCTTGATTTCATCTCAGGTCATGATCTCAGGGTCGTGGGATCGAGCCCACATCTGGCTCCGTGCTCAGCGAGGAGTCTGCTTGAGATTCTCTCTCTCCTTCTCCCTCTGTCTCTCCCCGCCACTCTCTCTCTCTCGCAAATAAAGAAATCTTAAAAAAAAAAAGAGGTAGAACAAACATACATTTCTTCTGATAAATACAAAAAGCTCAGACTTTATTTTTATTATTTTTTTCTTAAGATTTTATTGATTTATTTGACAGAAAAACAGCGAGAGAGGGAACACAAGCAGGGGGAGTGGGAGAGGGAGAAGCAGGCAGAGCAGGGAGCCCAATGCGGGGCTTGATCCCAGGACCCCAGGATCATGACCTGGGCCGAAGGCAGATGCTTAACGACTGAGCCACCAAGGAGCCCCAAAGCTCAGACTTTAATAAGGAGAAGTATTCTCAATGTAGAGAGCTAAATGAAGGTAAGAGAAATAGCTCTGATTCTACCATCTCATAGACCTCCTACATTTAAAAGGCAGACATTTATGATGATGCTGTATTTTTAAATTTAAAAATTTTGAATTAAAGGAACTGTTTGTTTTCCCTTGCGATTGTAAAGGGGCTTAAATGCGTAAAAAGGTTACATAGGTTCCAGTGCCTCCACCACAACCTACAAGTGTGACACTGAGGTTATTCATTCCCACCTGTAAAGTTAAATGTTTACGCTCGTAGGTATCTCATGGGCATTCTAGTTTCAAAGCCATATGGACCTACGGCTCTAGGACGTCTCGGAAGGAGCATCCTGGAGCGTCTGGATCATTTTCAGCAACTTGCACCAGTTTCAGCATCTGCACATGCGCAGTTGGCAGATAAACCAAAGAGCAAGGGGGCGGGGCCCCTGGTCTAGGAGTTTGACCCAAGGAGCAGGCAACAGCAGACAGAGGTGTTCGGTCAGCGTCAGAGTGAAGGGCACAGGTGGCACAGAGGAAGAAAAGCTATGGGGATGCAGATAAGAGGCAGCGCATGGAAGCAAGCACAAGCCGTCCACATTGAGAGGATGTAGAAGGAATGGAGAGCTGTGTGCCCTGTCGCAGAAAGACTTGGCTTTGACTTTTAGCTCCATTCTTAAGAACTTTTCCTCTCAAAATAATGGTAAAGGAAAGAAAACTGGGTATAAAAAGGTAGAACTTAAAAAAAAAAAAGAACAAAAACAACAACAGTTGGAATCCACCAGTGACTTCTGAAAAGCCAGTCAGAGGAACATGGGTCAGAGGTCCCAAAGCCAACTTAAAACTGCAATGCAAGTGAAGCAGGACATTGAAATTTGGGGGCAGCATTAACAAGCTGTGTGAATGGTCCTGTTAGATGATTTCGGACCTCTGGAGTAGATGGGAGTGAAAGATTTAGGTACGGATGCAAAGAGGATCAGCAGGTTGTCATTGACTCAGACTGGAAGGCAAACAGGTAGCTCAGCTGTTGCCCGGCCACCAGATAACACTCACTTCCTGTGTTCCCACAGGTGGTAACATGCAGTATCTCATTTAATCCTTGGATTCTCAGAGGTAGAGGCTGTGCTTAGCCCCATTTTATAGAAAATCAACTTAATGAAGCCAGAGTTTCCATATTGAGAATGGAGCCGGATGCCGACCTAGATCCATGAGACTCCAACTTCTAGACTTGTAACCATTACTCTCTGTGCTTCTAAACATTTAAAAAGATTTAAAAATATATACGTACTCAAAAGTCAATATGAAAGTCCCAGAAATGCTTGCAGAATTAATCAAAACATTACAATAATTTGCAAAATTTGAGAGATGCTCCTCAGTAAAGTCAGTCTTTGTTATCTTGGTCACATAAAACATCCAACGTCAAAGACCTTGATGTTTTCCTGGAAAATTCTCTCTTATTTTCTTTAATTATCTATGTAAGGCTTTAAGATAAAAAGACAGAGACAATGTAGGCTTGATTAGATAGAAGTAGAAAAAAATTCAGAATGAGTATCTACTATTTGATGATAGAGTCGACACTCCAAAAATTGGTATACAGTGCCTTCCCGTTTGCATCCTTATAGAGGTAGAGAGACATGTGCCGAGTTGTTTCTGCTAACACACCTGAATTAACTGTAAGACGCCTCTGGGTATTTATAAACCAATAATACCACTGTTTTTTAAAAGCAAACATGTATCTTGAAAACAGGCTCAGAGATCTTTCTAAGGAAGGGAACAGTAATTTGAGGCCACCAAAAGAAAATGAATGGGTGATTTTAAGAAAAATCAAGGTGATATATTCTAGAAACAAATGGGTGATCTATCTATGCATATTTAGTGTATTGCTTGCTATGCTTTTCAAAAATGTGGCTATCTTTTAAATGCTGCCTGTAATCATATTCAATAAGCTTGCACAAAGTCTTTTCCTCCAAAGTCTATGAGGCTCTGATTTCTGTAGGTAGGACACATTTGCCTACCCTAAGAACCTCTTGGAGCTATCATTTAGAATTTAGCCCAGTAGGGGTGGGAGGCATGGGGTGGCTGGGTGATGGACATTGGCGAGGGTATATGCTATGGTGAGCACTATGAATTGTATAAGACTGTTGAATCACAGACCTGTACCTCTGAAACAAATAATATATTATATGTTTAAAAAAAGAAGAAGATAGCAGGAAGGGAAAAATGAAGGCGGCGAAATTGGAGGGGGAGACAAACCATGAGAGACTATGGACTCCGAGAAACAAACTGAGGGTTCTAGAGGGGAGGAGGGTGGGGGGATGGGTTAGCCTGGTGATGGGTATTAAAGAGGGCACGTACTGAATGGAGCTCTGGGTGTTATAGGCAAACAATGAATCATGGAACACTGCATCAAAAACTAATGATGTAATGTATGGTGATTAACATAACAATAATAAAAAATCACAGACATTTTGATATCACATTATAGTTTCAGACATCTCTAAATATTTTTTTATGCTCATCACTACTTTGAAGTTGTGATTGTTATTACATTTGTTGGTAGACTGCACAGGATCTATAGATATTCAGTTGATACAGTTGGGCCAACAGCAGGGCAGCTCTCTGCCTAGTGATCCTTCAACCACCAAATGCTGAGGGTGCTGTACTCATCCTGGTGATCTAGACATCTATGTTGCTTTCTCATATTTCTTATGAATATGTGGAAGGAGGTAAGCTGAGGGCCACATGAAAGTTTGACGTTCCCAGTCAAATTAAGACCAATAGCCTTCACACTGCAATGTCATTAAAAAATAAAATTTAACTTTAACTTGCCTGTACTTAAAAAAAAAAAAAAAAGAATTTAGCCCGGCAGAAGATGTACTGAGAGCTACCTGGTGTGATTATTTTCCATTCTTCCTGATCATTCCGAGTTTTAGATCAAAGTTTGAAGTTGCAACACAACTGGCCTCTCTTAGCTGTTTAACTTCATCTGTGTCTAATTTTTGTTTCTTTCATATTTCTTCTACACATACTCCCAGATGCCTTTGGGAAATGGACCCATTTTGAATATATCACATAAATAAACTGCAATGGGGGAAGGCCTCTTCATTTTGAAAATGCCACACTGCACAATGGCTGAAAGGAAGGCTCATTGAGTAATACTAGCTGCATTTCTACGGGAGCCCTATAAGTGCTTTTTCCCCAAAGCACTTAACATAGCAAAATTGCCTCACTCATCACAGCAAAGCAGTCACCTTTAGACTGGTCTGCGAAGCTGTTTTGCAGGATGGAGTAACACTTCAGATGGGACTGCAAATGAAGAAGAATTCTGTGTCGAGTAGCAGTGGTAGGGGAATTTAAGCAGGAAGAATAAAATTACTTATTTGGAATTGGGTCAGAACTCTAAGACTAACAGCTACCCTGATAGCAGACTATTCTGAAAAAGCTGCTGGATATTTATTGAATAAACCCATCTTGGCAGAAAGATGTGTCTATTGTATGCAACTATATTGTATACATTTATCCCTTTTTCTTCACATACATTTATTATGGAGAAGTCTTAAATATATAAAAATTGACCCAGAAAATGTGTATTCATTCTTCAAAACTTGCATTAGACTGTGCATTTACTGACCTTATTCCATATACGTCCATATCAATAAACCCAAATCCAGTGTTCAAGAAACTAATGCTTTCTAAACCTTATCACAAAATAGTATTTTCTGAACAATGAACTTCTTCCCTATTCCTCCTAAATCATTCACTCCTTCGTACAAACACCTGGGCTACAAGAAGACTGGGTCTGGGCTTACATTTTTTGGTTTGTTTGTTTGTTTATTGAGAAAAGAGGGGCTTTAAAAATGATAATTCATTTTTAAAGGTTAACTAATAACATCAGCATAATATAGAAAAGCTAGAGAATTGAAGTAAATAATTAAAAACTGGAATGCTTATAATGGCACCACTGGGATTACAGATAGATGGGTCAGAAACAATCCTTTCTGGCAGCATAACTCCTGAATGGCTAAACCACTGAAGAACTGGGAAAGATTCAACAGAACGGAAGACTCTCACCTCTTAACTTTGTTGACTTTTGACGCATTATTTTTTTTTTAAAGATTTTATTTATTTATTCATGAGATACAGAGAGAGAGAGAGAGAGAGAGGCAGAGGGATAAGCAGGCTCCCCACTGAGCAGGGAGCCCGATGCGGGGCTCGATCCCAGGACTCCGGGATCATGACCTGAGCCGAAGGCAGACGCTTAACCATCTGAGCCACCCAGGCGCCCATGACGCATTATTTTCTTTACTCGCACATGTAATCAACAAGTAAGTACTGAGTAACTGTGATGTATGAGGTCCCTACCAGCTACCAGACTCATGGAAAAACAAATAAGCAGACTAGCAATTATTATTCAGCGTGATGGGCACTAAGCAGGAACCATGTACCCAGTGCAATGGAACCTCAAAGAGAAAGCATTTAGATCAGCCTGTGGCAGGTGGTCGGGGGAGGCTGGAGGGGGAGGTGGGGGCAAGGGAGCAGAGGTAGCTTTCTGGAGCTGTGCTTTTGAAGCCCTATAGGATTACTGGGAGTTACCTAAGTAGAGAAGAAAGAGTAGGAGGTGTGGATGGAATAGAAGATGGAATATCAGATAAGAGAGAACAGCAATAAAAAGACATGGAGACAAAGAGTCAGTGAAAAGCATGATGGCCAAGAGGGACGGACCCCAGGAGAATGAGGGGTCCAGTTTCAAAGGGACGGGATGACAGGTCAGAGGCTCAGTGGAAATGTCCACTGAGCAGTTGGATACCCATGCGCTGGCTTGGAGAGAGAGTAGGGTTCCAGGGTAGATTTATGATAAAAAAAGAGTGACTACTGTCTAAAACTTTGCCTTCTAACCCAGCTAATATGTTCTTCAGCATTCTCGGGAATAATGTCAAAAAAACAAATTGATAATATAAATTATTTATATGGATGGCCTAAGCTTATGCAAATCTAATGGAGAAGTGAACATGGCATGAATTAAGCAGCCTTGGATGGTTCTGGAAGCCTTCTTCTTGTCACTTCACCCCAGTGCTACTCTGCTCAGTCACTGAGCACTCTTTGGTCTTCTGGTTTTCATTCTCTTTTACCCATTTCCCTCGCCCCTCACACTCATGCTTTCTGTTTCTTCCTTCCCTTTTGTTACGGTCTTCCCTCCTGCTTAGAATACACTAGGTATCCAAATCCTGGGTCCTCCTTTTTGCACCTATGTCACATGATCCTGCTCAGGGAAAGTGTGTTGCCAAGTACTCCATTAATTTCAAACAACTTTTTAAATTTTACTATAAATATTGGAGTCCTTCTCTCTAAGGATTGCCCTCTATGAGCTCTCACAGCACCTTGATGATCTCTCTCTCTGCCTGTTGCACATGATGGTATGAGGATCTGTTTTTCAACTTCTCTCTTCTGCTAGACTTTGAGCTCTTTGAGGCTGGGTACTAAGACTTATTTATCTTTCATTTCTTAGTGCCCAGAACAGCACCCGAGGCATAGCAGATGCATATTCTCGCCATAAATATGTGCTGAAAGAAAGGATAAGGGGACTCCGGAGGTGTTTGTGTGTAAGGCAAATGCACAGACCAAGTTTCAGCAGAAAAGGTGAAGGGCTACTTCCAAATCCAGGACCTTGGTTGCGGTCAGGAATAAACTGATGTATATGGCACATCGTCATTCATTTATTCCTTAGCACAGGGCTCTGCACAGATGTCAGAGATTGAACAAACAAATATGTTAGTGGTGGAAATCTAACTCCATCCACCTGCTTCACTTTTAACCCACTATCAGATAAACCAGCCAACTACAGAACGCAGTAAAAACCTTGGTTTTGTTGGACACGTTAGGTCCTCTGTCACAAGGAAAGGGGAGTAGAGAGAGAGGAATCTATATCCTTTTTTTTTTTTTTTGCAGATGTTGGAACCAAGGTATGCAGAAGATAAATGGCTTATCTCTAGGCCTCTGCCTGGTCTCCTGCCCACCAGACCTCAGTGACTATTGATGGAGGTCCTGGGGACACTGGCATGTTGCCATGGGAAACAAAAGTGGTGGCAACCACAGACTCAATTTCAAATGACAGTTAAACATACACTCTACACCAACGACACAGTTCTCGGGTAGTGTCAAAATCAGTGGCCGTGGCTCTTCATCTTCTACCTGTTTCTTCTATTAATATAAAAGCTTACTCTGGATTGCCTGATGCATTTTTAAAAGCTTGCTGCCAGGCTGTAGATTTCGGAGCTGCCTTGCAGCTTCTTCTCAGACAAGGTTCAATACTTCTTAGACTATAGTGTTCATGCAAATAAAGGGAAAAGGAAAAAGTAGGGATTCTTCAATAAAAACCCTGGAACAGTGCTTCTGCCTCCCAAAGGGCACCATGTGTCTAAGATGTCCCAAGTCAATGCGACTGATATGATTAACCTATTTATTATTTTGACATTGTAGCAAAAACGAGAGGGAAGAGCCATTTCTCTGTTTTTTTTTTTTTTTTTTTGTCTGGCTTGGCTAACCACGTTATTGGGATAGAAGAGAAAAATTGATCGAAAGCAGAAGGAACGGGGTATAAAAAACCTTCTCTGTGATCTTCACATAACTCTTTTTAGTTTCCATTTCTGTTTTCTTTCCTTTTAATGGATTAGTGTTATGCTAGAGGGCAAAGGTCATTTCAGAATAATGAAATGTCAAAGTCAACGGAGGGTGAATTGTGTGGCAGGTGTCGAATAAATGTATGGTATTTTAAATATTTACATCTGCAAATGGAAGCCATATTTCCATCCTTTGATTACCTCCTCAGGCTTTTATCTACTGAAGGGGAGAGAAGAAGGCTCCCCAACTCTTCCCCAAGTCTCCTGAAACACTAGGACCCCGCTTCTCCTCTCATTCACATTATGAGGCCACTTTCTGAGTCTTGGTCTAGAAATCTGTAAAATGGCAATGGTAATAACTACCTCACAGGATACTGAGAAAGTTAAAGGGGGCGTGAAAGAGCCAAATCCAATGCTTGGCACACAACTGGCACTCAATGAAACAGTTCTGTTTCCTTTTTGTATGTTCTTCCAATGGCCCTATAGCCAGGCAGGGAGCTGGGCAATTTTAATTGCCGAGGGCTTGTAGATTAGAAAATATTTTGTTATTATCCTCCATCTCGTTGTAAGTACTTACCTTTTGCTTTCTCCGTCTTGCATACACATAATTTAATATTTGGGAGGAAACAAAAAAATGATATTAACTCTTATTTTACATTATTATAGACAAAAATTCCTTCCTAAGACCACCTCAGCTGGCTCATTAAAAAGCTGCTTTTCCTTCCTCTGAGCATCTTTCAAGTTCACCTCTATGCAAGTGATTGCCAACCATTATTACAATGAGAATTACCTGGGGGCTTTGAAAACTCCCCATGCCCAGGCTGAACCTGTTAAGTCGGGTCCTTGCAGCTGGAACTCAAGCATCCGTGAGAACCACTGCCTTACTCATTGGTGCCTGGGAATTGGTCAAACTCACTCTTGCCTCAGGCCTCTCAACATTCTTTGCTAGTCCAGTCCCATATACTTCCACCAATAATTAAATAGAACAAATATCTGTTGAGAAAATACCATATGCCCAGGCCTGAGCTGAAACATCCCAGCTGATGAATTCCCCCTCTATTTCAGGGAATATAGAGGCTACAAAATGCCTCCAAGACTTCTTTACCTCCACTGATTATGGATCCCACTTCCTCCCCCTCTTCAGGGGAAATCGGTCCTTTATTCTCCCCTTCAGCATTTAAACGTGTCCACATATTTGCCATTTAAAAGTAACTTGAAAATCTGCCATTATGCCCTATTTTCAGGCAAGATTCTGAAAAAGAATAGCCTAGACCCATGCCTTCATCCCCTCTCAAAATTTCTCAATTCACGTGAGTCTGGCTTTGGTCAGAAATAGCTGTTGCAAAGATACCAGTGACCTCTTAATTGCCAGATCCTTGCCCTCTCTGCTACCCTGATTGTCCAGCACTGTGGCTGACTTGCCTTTCACATTCTTGCATGCTTCCTGCCTGGGGCTATACTTCTCCGTTTCCTCTCCTGTCTTTCGAGTTGTCTCATTCCTACTGTTTGTTTGTTTATTAATTGCTAGTGTGCTCATCTCCTAAATAGGAGTTCCCCCAGGGTTTAGGCCGGAACCCTCTGTAGATACCTTCTCGTTAATTTCATCCACACCCGTAACTCCATTTCCCTCTTGCCTAACGATTTCCTTATTTCTGTACCTCCTGAACTCCTTGTAAATTCCAAATCCTTGCTCATAACTACCTAACCAGTGCGCCCTTCCTCCCAGATCTCATATCCCTTAAACGTGTCCTATTCAAATGAGCATTTACCATCTGCTCATCCTGCTAAACTTGCTCTTCCAACAGGCATCCTCTTTCTCATAGAATGGTACCATACTCTACAGTTCCAACCATTAACTATTCTTTTCCTTTTCCTTATTTTCACATCCAATCTATCACCCAGGTGTTGGTTTCCAATATTATCCCTGTTCAGCCACTATTTTGGTTCCAGCCTGAATCATATGGTGTCTGAACAATAATCATAACCCTCCAATTAGTTTCTCTATGTTTAGCTTTTCTTCCCTTCAACCCAATCTCCACTGTGATAACTGAAGGATAGAAAACTCAGATCTTTTGGATCTGATCTTATTCCTCCTCTTTAGTAAAACATTTGCCCTCATGGCACTTCCTCTAGAGGGTCCTATGATGCCTCTCCTTAATTGATCTTCAAAACACAGCTCAAATATTTCTGAATCCGCAGGCTAAGCTAGCCACCCCTCCCTTGCACTCTGCTTCTGCGTTCCAACATCAACAAATAAAACAACGGTACAGATGGTAGCAGTAGATGCTACTCCTGGAGTACCTATCAGTCCTTTATAGATGTTACATAATTTCATACAACATATGTAATAAGTTGTTAATGTCCACTTTGTCAGTGCGGTTCAGTGAACTTCCAGAAACGGGACTCAACTAGATACTTGTATACTACATGTATATAGCTGCATTATTCACAATAACCAAAAGGTGAAATAATCCGTGTCCATCGACAGATGAATGGATAAACAGAAGGTGGTATATTCACACGATGGAATATTATTCAGCTACAAAAGGAATGAAATTCTTATCCATGCTACAATATGAATAAACCTTGAAAACATCATGCTCTGTTAAATAAGCCAGCCACAAAAGGACAAATACTGTATATGTCCACTTAGATGAGGTATTTAGAATAGGCAAATTCATAGCAAATAGATTGGAGGTTACCAGAGGCTGGGAAAAGTGGGGAGTCATTACATGATGGGCACAGTTTCTGTTTGGGCCGATGAAAAAGTTCTGGAAATAGATAGTGATAGTGGTTATACAGCATTGTTAATGTATCTAATGGCACTGAATTTTGGACACTTAAAATGACTGAAATGGTAACTTTTTAAAAAAGTACAATTAAAGGGTTTTTTTTTTTTTAAGCGCTAAAACAAACGGAGCAAATGGAGCCAATATGTAAGTAGCCAAACCTAGAATTTTCTATTTGCAGATCCTGAGCATGTGTATCACCTTGAAGACTACTAGCCAACCCAATCGCCATCTCCCACAACTTTCTTCTTAACAGAATGCTTATTTGTTCCAGTAATCAAATCCATCTCAGCTCTGATGAATTCTGATTAGTCTGAGCCTATCCTGGAAATCCATTCCTTTTGCTGGTTATTGGTTTTGAGATTGTCTTGTGACGCATTTCTGGCCAATGAGACACCAGGGGAAGTCGGCTAGGGGTTTTATGGGCAAGGTTTCCATTCTGGCCCTTGTTAATGTCTGGATGTGATGCCTGGAGTAGCATTGAACATTTTGCAACCAGGAAAGGACACCAGGGCAGAAAGATGGGAAAGGCCCAAGTCTTTTCTGACATCCTGGTTCCTCTGAAATAATCAACCTTGATATTACCCTATCGTCATTCTTGTTTATTCCAATGGATTTATTACTGCAACTGAAAGGCATCCTAAATGACATGCTCTGGTTCAACACTGTGTCCCTAGTCCTTTCCATAGTCTTTGGCACCAGGCAGGCAGTCTGTAAATGTTTACTTAATGAAGATACTTCCATGCTATGGATAGAAAAGTTGAGATCATATTTAAATCTGCAATTACTGATGTACTTCTTAATTACCAAAATCCTAATAAAGTCTCCTCTTGGTGTGGATTATATTAATAAAAGTAGCACTTGGCAATTCAGTTTTGAATTCTTATCTGCCACTTCATTTTATTTCACCTGAAAGGTGAAACAGTTGCTGTACCAAAAAAGCATATTATTTAATAAAACCCAAGAAAGAAGTTCTAATCATGTCTGATGCCAACCAAATGTTCGTCTACACCAGTGGGTTGTTCGGTGGTCAGATAAATGCCATCAGTCCTCTGGGGGTTGGGGGGCCCTCACCTGCAGCAATCATTTCTTTTTTTTTTTTTAATACTTTTTAAAAAAGATTTTACTTATTTATTTGACAGAAAGAGAGATAGCAAGAACAGGAACACTAGCAGGGGGAGTGGGAGAGGGAGAAGCAGGCTTCCCACGGAGCAGGGAGCCTGATGTGGGGCTCGATCCCAGGACCCTGGGATCATGACCTGAGCCAAAGACAGACGCTCAACGACTGAGCCACCCAGGCTACCCGCAGCAACCATTTCTTGTTGTGGGTAAAGACATGTGCTAGAAAATGAATAGCTACCAAATATAATTATACACGTAACTGCCAACAAAATATTTTAAAACCAAATCGAGATTTTGGATAGGATCTCCTAAGTTAACTCTGGTGAGTAAATTTTTTAATCTTTTAGTGTTTTGCTATCACGTGCACTCTACAGTTCTGAAAGCATTAACTTTTGCACTCTTTGTAATAACCTGAGAGGATTCTCTGCCTTACACAGTATTTATTTTTTTCCTCATGTTTGTATTTAACACTAAGGAAGGGGTGTAGTGTTGTGCTTACATGTCTGGATGGGCTGAAGTCACACGCCCCCACTCTTCGTTGTGTCTCCAGTTAGGCTTTCTTATCTTGTCATTGCCTTAGCTTCTCAAATTGGAAAATGGGGGATAATAGTATGTGCAGCACATCTTTGCACTGTTTCTGCCACGTTGCAAGCATGCAACAGTGGGCGCTGATTAGCCTGGGTTCTGGTGACTTCCTTTGCGATTTGGAAACTGAAGACAGGATGTCAGAGCTCTGTCAGAGGTAGACAGAGGCTGATGTTCACAGGGAGAAACCAGTTGGCTGGCCTCCCACCCGACCTTGTCTTGGTCAAGTTACTCTGTTCCAGGGTCTGTCTGGTCCTGAGATTGCAGATCAGGAGACTGGTCTACAACACAGGGTTTTTGGTGTTGAGGGAATCAAAGGCGAAGAGCTGGTTGTCTGATAGAACAATGGTGTGCATCAGCCTCTAATTATTTCTAAAAGACAGCTGACATTGGGACCAGACAGGGCGCGTCTTTGATCAAGGTGCCTTTGTCCCTAAACAGAGCATGGACAATCACTGCTAAATTAACAGGTACCCCTGAGACTCTTGTTTTATCTCAGATCCCTAGCCAGGCAAGCCCACCTGGATTGACAGATTTACTGCTCTTTGCAAATGAAAATAACATCGACCAGGGCATAGTCAGCACCTTGTTCTGTGCACTTTCCGCCCAGAAACACTTTGTCTCGTAAGTGCCCTTTGCATGTATCTGATCTCCTACATTATGTGTTGGTTTTTGTCATTCAGCCTACCTACCCCTGATATTCTTGCTCCAAACTCTCTGTAGTCCAGGGTGTTACTGGAGCTGTGAAATCATAAACTAATCTAACTACGTCTGAACTAAAAAGAGAACACAACCAGCTAAGGATCTACCTGAGCTCTCCGAGTAGCTGTATGTCAAAAGGAACTGTTTAAATGAGCTCTTTTCATGAGGAGAATGCTTGAGTTCTTTCAGATCAGTAAAGAAAGCCTAAAACACTTTGAACTTGCAGACTCAACAGAATCTGTGAAACAGAAACAGATGAAAGGCAGATAGCTGTGCTATCCCAGTGCTTTTTAGGATGTGACTGGCACAAAGGAAAAAAGAAACTCAGCTCAATACAAGGAAGAACTTTTTAAACAATTACAGCTCCCCTGACCTGTAATGGATGCCTTGGTGAGTCATCAAGATTTCTGTCACCGGAAGGATTTAAGGAGGAGATGGGTATTAGGTCTGCATGGCAACCCTCTCCCCCATCCGTGAGTCTCTATTTTAAGACCTTTGGGGTTAAAACCTATAGAATACTGGCGGCAAGAGGATTTGGTAATCACGCTGACATGGGGTTATATTGCTGGGAGGGATGTTCTGGGGAGGAAAGGAGTAGACGGGCCTCTCTGCACGTTGGGAATGACACTGACAAAGGTACAGAGCAAAACATCAACACACCTGCCCTGCCTCTTCTCCTTGTTTGGTCTTTTCCTGCTTCTGGTGGCTTCTTGGTCTTTTCCCGCTTCTTCCTAACTCATTGATTTTACTAGCTTCCTCCTTAATCAATAAACCTATGCATCCAGGAACAACACTGAAACTCTTTAGTGGGCTTTCAAGGTCCCCCGTAGTCTGCGCTTGGCCCGCTTTTCAGAATCAAAGGCATACTGCGCCAAGATGAGGATCTTCTGCCCCAGCTAGACTCCCTTGGCTTAGTAAAGGAAATAAAACTTCTCTGATGTGGCCCACCTCCACAATATTTGCTCCTTCTTGGCTATGTTTGCTAACTGTCATGAAGGTTGGAAGGAAACTTCACGTTTTCTATGTGATATCCAAAAATCATATGTAATACCACAGGTAGACTCTGATTGCTGCCAATCTCCTCCTTTCTATCTTTACTGACTTTTTTTCTTTTTGTTTCGTTTTGGTTTTGGCCAGTGCTTCTCAAACTTTCGTGTGCACTTACTAATCACTTGCAGGTTCTGATCCAGAAGGTTTAGGGTAGGGCCTGAGATTCTGTATTTCTACCAAATTCCCTAGTGATGTCAGTGCTGCTGGTCTGCTCTTTGAGAAGCGTAGCTTGAGGGGCGAACGCTTTCTTCCCCTGCCTTGACCAGCTGGCCCCCTTGATCGGGGACATTCATTTCTTCTTTCCAGTACAGACTGATGCTCAAGTCTCACTTGACTGGCTTTCTGCCGAGCTCGGTAGAGTCTGCAGATCCCTCCCCGTTAATGAGACTTTTGTCCTGACACCTCCTGACCTCTCTGATCCACTGCTGCCCTTGCTCGGACTGGCAGAGACTGCAGAAATTATGCGGATTGATGAGTTCTCAGAGGAGGTGGCTGGAGAAGGGAAAGAGCAGGGGCCTAAGCATCGAGCCCCTCCGATAAGAAAAGAAAGGAGAAAAGGGGAGATAATTCAGAGAGAAAAGAGGTCACCATGAAGGGCTGCTGAAACTGGGGAAGGCATTTCAAGAAGCACCAGTTGCCAAAACATTCTTCAAATTCCTCCACACATGCTTCTCGTCTCTGCTCTCACCCTGTATTTCTAGAGCGGTACGTTTGGGACTTGATTATATATGGGATTTTATTTATGTTGGAATTGTATTTTGCTTCCAAATGGGATTTGAGATGGCTTACAAGCTTAAGTGTATGATAGAAGGGACCAATATTTTTGATGACCCAAAAGTTAAAATAATAACAACAACAACGCAGAGAAATCTGCATGTCCTGGTCTGAGTACAGAAACAAGCTCTATTATTATAATGTTCTTTTTTTATAATTTTATTCTATTCTATTTATTATTATTATTATTTTTTGAGAGGGA
Source organism: Eumetopias jubatus (assembly GCF_037043125.1). Classification (NCBI taxonomy): domain Eukaryota; kingdom Metazoa; phylum Chordata; class Mammalia; order Carnivora; family Otariidae; genus Eumetopias; species Eumetopias jubatus. The sequence goes on along the minus strand of NW_028274809.1, from coordinate 178,614,854 downwards.
GCGTGAGAGGCGGGGGGCTGGTGGCAGGGTGGAGGGAGAGGAAAGAGAGAATCCCAAGCAGGCTCCATGCCCAGCGTGGAGCCCCACGTGGGGCTTGATCTCATGACCCTGAGATCATGACCTGAGCTGAAATCAAGAGTCGGATGCTTAACCAACTGAGCCACCCAGGGACCCCTATAATGTTCTTTGATTATAAGACCTTTCCCCCTGGTACATTGTACGTGCCCACGGAACCTTAGTTTTACACTAAAATGGACCCAGTTGATTCCCTATTTCCTAGCTGGGACATGGCTAGACTTACAACAACTACTTAATAAAATAATTCCTGACTTGAATCGGTGACAGTTACTACCCTGCTCTGCATACCACTGGATTTTCAAATGACGAGCAACTCTTCAGTTGTGTTCCTCAGAGGCTGATTAACATTTATGTTAAGTCTTTTGTTAACATTTTGTTTCAATTGCTTTCTGAATCTTCTGTATAATTTTCTAATATTTACATATAAACATTTAGAGCACAAGGAACTTTGAAGATGATGTAGTGTAACTTCCTGCTACAGACCAGAAGACTGAGGTCCAGAGAGGTTCAAATGACTTCATGTCACACTGAAAATGACTGATGAACTGTGTTTGGGATCAGCGTGTACTGTATTACATATCTGACTACATTCTACTTCATTCTCCAACTTGGGCCAAGGATTTTGTACCTTCTTCACCAGAAGAGATTTTTTTTTAAGATTTGAGCTGCACTTTTTCCTCAATAAAATGTTCGATGGCTTACTGTGACAGGATTTTTCCCTCAGCCTATGTGTCAGTCATGTCCAATCATTCTCAAGTGGTCAAGGACATCAATCCACTGCTTCTGGTGATCAAACTTTTATTATTTCATTATTGCCATTACAGTAGGTGTGTTTGTGGCACAAACACGGTGTGTGCGGTCTATTCTGTGGAAGGAGATGAAATAAAATGCTGGGTTATCTTTGGAATGTCACATCTGTACGAAGTTCATCATTGCTTTGACCCACACTGAATAATTCAACATGGGTGATCCATCAAATGGGTGGGCAATAAATCTCAATTCAGGTGACCAGGGAAACTTATTTCTTTTAATAGAAATATTTTGAAATAACTTCAGGAAGTCCTTAACTTTGGAGCATCAATGCAAATGGAAGGTCACTGGGCAGAAGTTGTTAGATGTTATAGATATTACCCACAGCTCTGGGAGAAAGGTCGGCACAAGCCAATGACACAGTCATAAGTATACGACTAAATACACTTTATAATTATTTTCATCCAGGGACATTAAAATGCTATATAAGAGACAAAACCTAGGTTCCTTATTTCTCTGCAACTATCAATACGTTTTCACTCACTGTGTCATGGTTGAGAAGGAAGCACCAGTTGTGACTCCCGGTGCTAAAGATGATATAGAATCAATGAAAGACTAAATCATCAATATATCAATCTGTGTGCTCCCAACCAAAGAGACTAATGTGAAAATTAATGACCTTTAAAACTCAAGGAATGCACATACATCAATCTAATTGAAGAAAGAACTGATAAAGTGTTCTATCACTTACTGACGCCAAGCAGGAAGGGGAGATTAATGACACATGTTGATCAAATACAGTACATAAAGAGGAAGATATCCTTTTGCTATCATTGCAAGTCCAGAGATAATCTTGGTTTCTTTTGTAGTGAAGTTTGGACGGTGAAAATGACTAACAGGATGTAATAAGACTCCCATGACTCTAGATGCATAAGAGAAGTTTTCTATGATCTCAAATACACCCAGTCAGCAGTTCCTACCAAGAGCACAGATTCATCTTGGGAATAGGGCAGCTCCCAAACACTTCTCCATGCTTAAAAAGCAAAAAGCCTTCTTTATTCTGTTATTTTCCCAATACACGGGTGCACAGAGTACTATTTTGGCATAGTTTTGTTTCTATTCATGAAAATCCTTTCTTATTAAATAAAAAAAATTGAGATAAATGCAGTATCATTACAGAGAAGTTGTGTGTGTTGGTGTTGCCTTTTGCTACCTAAGTTGGGGAGAATCAACTGGAGAATAGAGCACAACATACAATTTAGGAAGATAGTCACTTACAATCATTTTAAATAACGTCCTTCTTTTCCCAGTGGCTGCCTTGGGAACACAGACCACCCTTATCTCTTGTAACCCCTCTCATTTACAAGCATCAGAAAGCAATTTTCTGTAAGTGTTGAAGAGATTATATGTTCTATATACACTGTGTGCAGATATAATGTATTATTTCATACATATACTGTCTACAGGCCTCTGTAGATTCACAGAATAAAGTAGAGTTTCTCCAGCTTAGGCAGAAAGATTTGCTGAATTCCCTTGGGCTTGTGGACCTCTCGTCATTCCTGACACCAGCCTAAACCAGTGATCAAAGTTTTCTCTTGGAAAAACTCATTTTGTTAGGTTTTTTTTTTTCCCCTTCTTATTCTGGGTGCCCTTTTCTCAGCCACTGTCCCTGAAAAACCCTAATCGTTTCTCACTGGAAATGGTAGTCTCAGCATCAGTAGAGAGCATGTCACATACTTGAGCCCCATTTCTAACAAATTTAATTGCTTTTCTCCTCTTGTCCCTGTCCATGTATACTTCCTTGCCCTATCGTTTATGGCTCTTAGACTCGGCTTTGTGATGCGTTATGGGGAAAAAGAAATCCACACATTCTGATCTCTTTAAATTCAACCATTCATTTTATAAACACATAAGCTATCCCTATGATTAATACCAAAGACAACATATGTTATCAGGAGGTTTTTGTTTTCATTTTTGTTTGTTTGTTTGCTTCTTGGTGGTGAGGAGCAGGGAGAGAGAGATCACTTCCCACCACTCACATTGCATCTTGTTTTCTCCTCCATTTCAGCATTGAAATCTCAGTTATTGGACATGCATACTTTCCTACTAATTTAGCTGAGGTTTAACCAGCAGGAGTCACATGATAAAAATCCCTTTTTATTTTTTATTCACAATACAACAAATAGGAGCATCAGCCTAAGAACAACAGACAAACCAGAACCAAGAAGTTGGGCATTTATGCATGACCTAATTGCAGAACCACCTTAGTATTAAGCACTGTAATTAATAAACCATTTAGCAGTGAGTACACGGGGCTCTGCAAAGAACATATGAAGGGTACATTCACAAAACATAACATGATAGACAGCGCTGTTTCAAGTCCAAGGTTTAATATAACAAAGTCTCAAGAGAGCTTTGATTACCAGACACCCGGGTGACAAATCCTTCCCAGGCTCAGGGAAGGGAGCAGAAATAAGTACAGGACATTGAGGCCCACCCAAGGAGCATCGCAGCAATCCCATCTCCAGAATGACAAGAGTTCCACAGTTGTTAGTGGTGCCAGGAGAGCATCAGGAGTGGAGCCAGGAGCCTGCTGGGGAACTAACTAGACAGCATGGCTCCGCCAGGCCAGCGATGGAAGAATGTGTGCCTGAGATTAATGTTTCACAGCTGGGATGTAGACCTGGATGCAGGCATAGCCGATGGGTTTTGCAGCAGGAAACAGATGAGAAATTATAGCATCCAAAGAGCCTGCTACACCACATTAATGATAAATTTACACCCATGAGACAATTGGTGGCAAAAAAAAAAAAAAAAAAAAGGCAGCAACCCTTACCTCTGATTTTTTTCCCTTTGTCCTAATTTGCCCAAGTAATATACTTCTTGACCGGGCAATTCTGCCACCTGCATTTGCTCATCATGGTTTTGAATATCTTTCCCTTTTCATTCTATGGCAGTATCAGATAGGTGCCTCTGCCTCTGAAACTTTAAATTGTGAATGCATTTTTAAGAGGGAATTTTTAAAATTGTAATTCCAGTATAACTAATATACAGTTATGTTAGTTTCAGGTATACAGTATAGTGATTCAACAATCCTATATATTACTCAGTGCTCATCACAATAGGTGTACTATTAATCCCCTTTGCCTATTTCACCCATCCCCCTACCCAACTTTTCAAGTGCGCATGTAATATTCTCCAGAAGAGATCACATGTTAGGGCACAAAGCATGTCTCAACAAATAAAAAAGACTGAAGTCATATCATGCATCTTTTCCAAACACAGTGTAATGAAACTAGAAGTCAACCACAAGAAAAAAACCTGGAAAGAACACAAGTATATGGAAGTTAAATAACATGCTACTAAACAATGAATGGCCAACCAAGAAATCAAAGAGGAAGTTAAAAAAATACATGGATACAAATGACAATGAAAACACAACGGTCCAAAACCTTTGGATATAGCAAAAGCTGTTCCAAGAGGGAATTTTATAGAAATACAGGCCTAACTCAAGAAGCAAGAAACATCTCAAAAACAACCTAACTTTACACCTAAAGGAGCTAGAAAAAGAAGAACAAAAAACCCCTAAGTCAGTAGAAGGGAGGAAATAAAGATCAGGGCACAAATTAATGAGATAGATACAAAAGAAACAATTGAACAGACCAATGAAACCAAGAGTAGTTCTTTGAAAAGATCAACAAAATTGATGAACCCTTAGCCAGACCCATCGAGAGAGAGAGAGGACTCAAATAAACAAAATCAGAAATAAAAAAGGAGAGATAATAGCCAACATTATAGAAATACAAAATATTATAAGGGAATATTATGCAAGATTTTATGCCAACGAATTGGACAACCTAGAAGAAATGAGTAAATTCCTAGAGACATATAACTTCCCAAAACTGAATCAGGAAGAAGTAGAAAATTTGAACAGGCCAATTACCAGCAATCATAGTGAATCAGTAATCGAAAAACTTGTTAGAAACAATAGTCCAGGACCAGATGGCCTCACAGGTGAATTCTACTAAACATTTAAAGAAGAGTTAGTATCTTTTCTTCTCAAATTTTCCCAAAAAAATAGAAGAGGAAGGAAAGCCTCCAAATTCATTCTAGGAGGCCAGGTTGACACTGATACCAAACCCAGATAAAGACACTACAGAAAAAAAAAAAAAAAAGAGAGAGAGAGAAACATAAGCCAATATCTCTGATGAACATAGGTGCACAAATCCTCAACAAAATACTAGCAAACTGAATCCAACAATACATTAATAAAATCTTTCACCACGATCAAGTGGGATTTATTCCTGAGATGCAAGAGTGGCACAAAATTCCCAAATCAATCAATGTGATACAACCTATCAACAAGAGAAAGGATAAAAACCGTATGATCATTTCAATAGATGCAGAAAAAGCATCTGACAAAGTACAGCATCCATTCATGATAAAAACTCTCAACAGAGTAGGTTTAGAGGGGACATCCCTCAACGTAATAAATGCCATATATGAAAAACCCACAGAGAGCATCGTACTCAATGGTGAAAAACTGAGAGCTTTTCCCCTAAGATCAAGAAGAAGACAAGGATATCCACTCTCACCACTTTTATTCAACATAACACTGGAAGTCCTAGCCACAGAAATCAGACAAGACAGATAAATAAAAGGCACCCAAAATTGTAAGGAAGAAGTGAAACTTTCCCTATTTGCAGATGACATGATACTATATAGAGAAAACCCTGAAGACACCACCAAAAAACTATTAGATATGATAAATGATTTCAGGAAGGCCGCAGGATACAAAATCAATATACAGAAATCTACTTCATTTCTATTCACTAATAATGAAGTAGCAGAAAGAGAAATTAAGAAAATACTCCTATTTACAATTGCACCAAAAGTAAGAGAATACCTAGGAGTAAACTTAACTAAGGATGTGAAAGACCAGTACTCTGAAAAGTATGAAACAAGATGAAAGAAATTGAAGATGACACAAACAAATGGAAGGGTATTCCATGCTCATGGATTGAGGGAACAAATATTATAAAAATGTCCGTGCTACCCAAAGCAATTTACAGATTTAATGCAATCTTTATCAAAATACCAAAAGCATTTTTCACAGAACTAGAACAAATAATCCTAAAATTTTTATGGAACCACAAAAGATCTCCAATAGCCCAAGCAATCTTGAAGAAGAATAAAACTAGAGATACAACCATCCCAGATTTTGAGATATACTACAAAAGCTGTAGTAATCAAAACAGTATGGCACTGGCACAAGAACAGACACACAGATTAAAAGAACAGAACAGAGAGCCTAGAATTAACGCATGATTATATGTCAATTAGTCTTCAACAAAGGAGGCATCTTTAAGAAGGATTAAAAAACACTCTTTAATGTAAAATTTCCTACAAATAAAAGTAAAGAGAATAGTATAGTAAACCCTCATGTACCTATCAGACAGCTTTATCAATTCTCAATTCATGGCCAATCCTGTTTCATTTGCCACCTCCTCCTCCCCTCCCCCACCCATTCCCCCCACCCCTTACCTCCACATTATTTTGAAGGAAACCTCAACCCTTCCCACCATTTCTCCTACAGGAAAATTTTCATAAATCTCCAGGAAACTGAACTTCTACTTTGTAGCTTTATTTTTTCGACTTCTATTAGGAACAAAGGATATTTTAGGGCTTTAATGGACTCCTTGTCCATTTTTACTATAGCTAAAGTCACAACAATTGTACTGTTAAGATAACTACTAAAGATATGCATGTGAACGAATTTTTAGATTAACAAATTCATCAGTGATTCAAAATATTTAACCCATTTGGACTCTGACCACTGTAAAATATTTCCACATGGTAGAAATGAATGTAAGAAAATACAGCACTCTGAAACTCTATAGGAATTCTATTACAGCTCTTTCCATATCTATATATGGTTCCTTGATATTGTTTCAAGAGATGCCACATGTTTCACAAAAATGGATTCTTTTTATTGTGTGATTTGCGCCTTTATGAATCTGGGCAGTGTTCAAAGTCAGTATCAGCAGATTAAAATCTAGTGTCATCTGTACATTTAGTTTATTTTCCATATTGGATTGTAAGTTACACAGGCAAAGACTTTCTCTCAAATTCCTTCATGTTCATTCACAGTGCCTAATAGAATGCTTAACATCTACTGATGCTTAACAAAAACTTGTCAGTTTGTTGGTCTGTGTTGCTTTTCATTATAAAACCCAAGTATATTTTACCGAGTGATAGATTCTTCAGCATAAGAACAGCAAATATGTGTGCTGGAACCAGCCATTTCCTGTGCCCATGGTAGACATTGCTAATCAATCACTGTACTCCTAAGTTGGGATGCAAATAGTAACTTACTTGCTATCCTGCTCCAAAATCATTTAGTTAGAGAAGAGATGTGAATCACTAGTTCTGCTATTGAGCTTATCAAATGTCACGTTTGAAATGTTTGGCAGGTTACTTACACTACCTCTGTATGTTTTAGGTCAGTTTAGGGCTCCTATATACATGTATTCTAACCAAAGCATGGTTTCCATGATGGACTTGGAGTGAGGAGATCTGGTTTCAAATTATAATTCCATTACTCAACAGCTGGATGACCTTGAGCAAATAACCTAATCTCGATCAGCTTTTGTCTTTGTGTGTGAAATTTGGACAATACCTTCCCCCTTCTTCAGAGGGCTGTTCTGAGCAGTCAGATGAAATAATGAATCCGAGTGGCTTTTTAAATTGTTAAAGCTTTATAAAATGTCTGCCAGTATAAGCGATATTGTAGAGGTCATGTAAATAATCACAGATCTCTGTCCAGGATAAGGTAGTACAAACTTAATGAAGCACCAGTTTCCCACCTTACGTTCGCTCACCTGGCTATCCCTTTGATTCTCTCTTTTATATGGTTGTCGTAGTGGCTGGGGATTAATAGGGGATCTCTTGCAAGTATAAGCTGAGGTCTAGTGATGCTTCATTACACTCTATTGCTCGGCATCCAGGCTGGGAAGCAGGGTTGGGGGGTGGGGATCAAACTGACAGGATAGAAAACTAAATACGAAGCACAACGAGAAGTTTGACTCTAAGGGAACATTTTATGGATCTAATGATTTGGGGCTAGTGACAGTTAAACGGATTTAAAAAAAATAGCCTCAGGAGAGTCCCCTAAGGGTTCTAACCAGGTGACAAGCTGACCATATGCTCCACTCAAACAGCTTTCCAAGAAAGCTGCTCCTCATTCTCTAAGTGCGTTGGCATATATGACAATATGGAAAGTATGCAGCAGTTAATTTTCCTAACCACCCCGAAACTAACATATTTGCAATGCATTTCATCAGCAACTTAGTAAATTGCCACTTAAGAGGTACATTACTTTTACAATAGTATCATAAAACTCCCGCTGCCAGCCATAATTCACAGGTGGTGGCTGAGGAAAGTGGATTCAATGGTACTGCAATATCCCTCTGTCCTGAGGTGCTAGTTTCTAAGGAACAGGCTGGTGATGTGTGTGAGCATGTTTCTACTTTGGGGGTTTTGAGTCAAAATAATTTATAAACCTATCTCTTTCTTTCTCTCCTTTTAGGCCTGATATGCTCATGGGTATATCAACAGCTGTATGGAAATTGTTCTGGTGACGAGAGGGTCCTCTCTGAAGGTCACTTTTTGTAATATTTGAGAAAGCGCTTCACATTTATTTTTGGCATTCAGGTCCTTGGGTGATATTTAAAGTGAATTTTAAATGCATAATAAGAATGATAAGAAATGAAGGTTTTTCACTGACCACATTTTACAGGAAAAAAAAAAATCTACTGAAATAGGAACATTAAGTTCCATGATGCTGGTTACTTTAAATTTTTATATCACTTCATCTCCAATTCAAATGTCAAGTCAAAGGAAATTCCTTAAGTACTTTGAAAATCTCTCTAAGTCATTCAACCAAACTTGGAAGCATCCATCCAAATGTAAACTTGGCTGTCAGAGCAGGAGGTGGGGAAAGAAAGATCAGAGTCACTGGCATACTAAAAGGGAGCAAATTGAAATTTCTTGAGGGAAAACACGAATGTCATTATCAATGTTTTTAAAAAAAATACACCTTATAAGGCTTCAACAAATATGGTCTTAATAATCCCATGGCCAACTGTTACTTCCCACATTTCACCCCCCACCCCAAACCCTCTTTTTTTTTTTTTTTGGCAAAAGGGTAAAACTTTATATTAAAAAAATTTTTTTTTTACAGTGTGCCTCTGTCTTCACTTAAAACCCAGCAATTTCAACCCCCCGAAGCTTTACCTCCTATTCCCTTTACTGTCGTCTCTCAGAGAAATTGGTGTTCCCTGACTGAACATGACGCTTATTTTTGTGAATGTCATACCACTTGCTATTTTGCTCTTTCAAAAAGGAAAGACGAGGGAAATGTTTAAGAAACTATTCAGGTCATTATAGGTAATTTGACATTTCATTATTTTATTATTTTCTTCTTTATTCCATCTCCTTGTGGCCATGGGCAACTGACAGATGCACGATGTGGCAGATGTTTACTTCTGGATGGAGCCTTGAGAGGGTGACCAGATCCTTAACTTAATGGATAAGGAAACTGAGTCTGAGATGTGTAAGAAGCTAACCAGCGACAGGACCTTCATATTGTTCCCAAAGCCATTTCTTATCTAAATAATGTGGACACCATTTAGCACTTGGCACTAGGTACTGGGCCCCCCACATGATTGAATGCAGTCTTGGGTATTCTGACTTGGCAGAGGACAGAGTGGTCATTTGCACTATTTCTCTTTGGCCTGGCTTTCGGGAGTCTTCACTTCTTACAAAGTGAGAAGGGCAACTGAAGCAGACGGGGTGGGAGGAGTGTCTTGTAAGCCGAAGTGGCCCATCTTTTAGATGGAGCCACAGGTTGCTACTTATTCCCATCTGGCTAAATAGTGTTCTTCGGAGGCGGACGCGCAGATCTCTGTCTGCACACTAAATGATGAACCAAAAATAGTTTTTGTGGTCTACTGGTAGACATAAAAAGCAATGAGGTCAGCCCGGAGTCCATAAGCAATGAGCACTAATGTATTCTTCTGCCCGCTTTGATTTGCTAACGAAATCATGCAGTTTTAAAAGAGGGAAGACAGAGTTTAACGAAAGGAAAAAAAAATTAGAAATGTCAAGTGTAATCCTTTGAAACAGATAGTGAAAGCTCAGGAGTGTAACTGTTTTGATGTTCTGAGTCCTGCCAGTGAGTGACAGGGAAAATGAAGACCCTTTCAGACAAACCCATTATGCTCCTGTCAAAGGTGGCTGAAGTTCTGTTCAAACACCTGTTTCTAGTCTTTATGAATATTAAAAGCCTCTGTGATTTTTTTTTCCCAGGAAGCAATGATTTTGAAGTGTTACAGTACACAAAAGACATCATCTCAGTCTTGTTCCAATTCACTGCCACTCCTCAGTTTTCCCTGAGGACGTGCATAATTTTTTAAGTGTGTGGCAGTTAGATTTGTAGACGTAGAACACTGAAACTGAGAAACAGGGTTGCTTTTTAAAAATATTAGTATTAGTCATTCTGATCATTTTACATGGGATGTGCTTTTAATTTAGCATAAAGGCGCTAACCACATAAATTGATAAGGAAATACAAAACTGAGGCGCTCTGGAAGGGAGGAAGTCATGCCTTCCAAAGCTTCATGCCATAACTAATAGCCATGGGACTGCCAGTTGTTTAGGGAGACTGATCCCAGGGGGTAAATAATTCTCTGACAATTAAAAGGCATGTATTTGAAATGTGCATGGGCCTTCCAGAATGCAGTATTTTTTTTTCTAAATTTAGTTTGCATGGATTATGATTCCTTCTAAAGTTAAATAAAGGTATGTGACATGAACCAACTGGATTTTATGTAGTTTCTTAGAAACATATATTACAGATGTGACAGACTGTATAGAATACTGCCATTAAATCTTCCAACCACCCTTTCAGAGCTCTTTCTCCTTGTTTCAAATGAAATTGTGTTACACAAATCACAGCCCCATAAAATGATCGCTTGTAACTAACTCCTTGATTCCACTGATGCTGGTCTCGACTAATCCCTACTTGGCGAAGGAATTCCAACCCACCGTAATCCCTAATCACTGGGCCAGTTTGGGAGCCAGTTTCAGTTATGTATCACATTACAGCTGCTAAAAAAAGGAGTTGTCCTAATTCTTTTTGAAATTCAGGAGGCAAAGGCTGTGGGGTCAGGAAATTACACTTGAGTTGTCTAGAATTTGCAATCTGCATTTTAATCACTCATTCACATTTAGGGATGGAGATAAAGCCAAAATCGTACTGACATTGAAAGGGATCTAAAAAGACCTGAAAAGGATTGCTTCACTTTGCCCTGCTATGATGCTTGTGCGCTTTGGGAGTTAATACAGGTAGAGTAGAAATCAGGCAACCTAACCTCCTTTTTCTGCCTTGGCTCTTGGGTACAGCCTGTCTCCGGCCCTCTTTGATGGCTAATTCTAGGCCTTGAGAAAAAAAGCAGAACCTGCTGTCCCTGAAGGAGCAGTCACCATCTCTTCATGGCAACAATGCCATTTACCATTTTTCCAGATGCATTTTACTGTCTAAACCACAAATGTTGAGACATGCGTATGATGGACCCGAAACATTCCTCAGCCTCATAGAGGCCAGAATCCTTTAAGACCAAATAGGCAGGGCAGAAAGTCATCCCCTATCATGAGAATTCCCAGAATCCAGAAGAGACCACAATCGGCCTCCAGGGGCCATACCATCGTTGGTCATTCTGCTATTTCCTGCTACAGTCGACTTTCCACTCAAAGGTGAGAACCTGATGTCAGTCATCGTGTCTTTCCTCTGTATTCTCCAAGGACTCCTCAGTTTGCCCAGAGGAGGGAAAAATAAGTCTCTGCAGGTGCCTAAAAGACCTTATGTGATCTCACTCCCACTCTACCTGCTACCTCTCCAACCCCGTCTCCTACTGGTATTCTCATTCAAGCGGCGCCGGCAACACTGGCTTCCTTGTTTCCTTTGAAGTAGCACCCCCACTCCCAGCATGAGCTACTGCCTTTTAGCTGTTGTATTTTCCCTCCAGTGCACTGATCACTACCTGACGTACAGTGTATATGGTACTTTACTTGATTCATTTATTATCTTCTTCCAACATTGGAACATATGCTCCAGGACATGAAGAGAGGAATTTCCTTTTTTTTTTTTGGCTGCATCTCCAACTTCTAGAATAGATGTCTGGCAAAAACAGGTGCTCGGTCATTATTATTTTTTTTTTTTGAATGAATGAATCTGTGGCCTCTCCTTGGCTCCTTATTGTTTTATGGCTTGAAACCATGTAGGTGCCCCTGAAGGAGACAAGGGGGCCCTCTCGGCTAAAAGTCGGGATCTGGTTATGAATAGATGTTCCGAGATGTCAGATTCCACAAAATGTGTCATTTTAGATCAACAGAAGAGGCATCTATCATGGGCTTGATTCTGGGAGAACGGTCTATAGAGGAGATGCTGACAGGCAGGCCCAGGGTTATCAGCTACAGCTGCACAATTTAGGCACTGCGTAAAGGTGTCAGGCAAGGGAGTGGGGAGGAGAGAAATGCAGCCTGCTCCCTGCTTGCCAGGCCCTGGGTCCTTCGGAGTAGCAGGAAAGAGGTGCCCCTTTATAATTCATGTATCCACAGGGCCCACTTCATTGCAGTGTACCAAAAATGCTCTCATGGCTAACTGCTGGCTCTCGTCAGTCCCTTTCTGTGGAAACCTTCAACACCTCTAGTCAACTCTGAGCACCCAGCTTCACTCCCCGCCTTCACGATTGATTTGCCAAGCAGAGCTGTTGAGAGTTTAAGCACGTGAGCATCGCTTCCTAAAGAAAACTGGGTCCGGTGGGCCCAGGAGTCTCCTTCACACAGTCCATCTCCCCACACACAACAGTTGGAAGACGGATAGCTGCTGATCTTCCACGGGTGAAACGGAACAGAATTGACAGCCCAAAGCTCTCACTTTACTACCCTAAAATGTTTAGCTTTTTGCCTCAAGAGATGGTCCAGAATTTCTAAACAGCTGTCTCTAAGTAGCAAGGCGGCAAGCATTTCACGTTAAACTTTTCCTAAATGTGGGGATAAGAGTCCCAGGAATCTGTCCTTCCACAAGAAGGAATTCATAATTCACGCGTAATGACTTCATCAATAATGCCTCTAACACAAGACAGTGCTCAAAGCACCTACTTCCTACACTTGGGATTTTTGACCTAAAACACAGCTGAAACGACAGTTTGTCTAAAAAATGCTTAGGAAGATTTCTCTATCCCTCTGTTTTCCAAATCAATTAAAAGAATTCCAAGAATCATCCATATTTGGTCTCCCCAATTTTTTCATGACTTGGTTATTCTTATCCAGGTGTTTTATTCCAGTTTTGACCTAGAAGCAGCTGTGCTCAAGTACAAATTGCTTTACACATTTGTGTGGGGATGGAGAGTAACTGACTTGTCCTTTGCCAGTGACACTGACACCCTGTGGATTGTCTAGTTTCTTCCCCCCAACCCGCCAGCTTAGGACTCCAACATGATATTTTTCATAATGCTGCTCTGTTATTAAAGTCCACTGAAATCAGTATGCCTAACCGATCATCAACTGGCGACAATTAAATTGAGAAGAGCTCCCAAAGGAGGAAAAGGGTGGAAGAAGAATCCAGGCATGGAGTTATTCTGAAATCCATTCCCTGATCTTCTGCTTGCACTGTGCGCTAGTAAAATCCGGGGTGTGATAAATGCTCAGAGTTTGTATTCACATTATTAACTCAAGAGCAGTAAAATGTGTGAAAACAATCTTTATTTTAACCAAACACAGACCATCATATAGCATAATTAATGATCTGTGGGAAAAGGCATTTTCCCACCTTTTCAGTTGCGTTCTGCTTCCCAATCTCGCCCCACACAGCCCTCCCTCCCGTCTTCCCAGAAATTGAGCTTTATCTCTTGTCCCCGGTTTTATGTATATTGATATTCTCTCTACCGCCTTACTCTAGATCCACAAGCATTTTTAAGTCTCTTCTTTGACCTTCCCTTCTCTCCTTCATGAGGATTGCCTTGGCCTGCCAATGAGCACCCCCAAACTGTGCAAACCCCGGGTCGGAGTCATTTGACTCCATTTTCTCACCATGTGTTTATTATTACTGAAACTCCCTAAAATCTGGATTCAGCGTTCACTGCACTATTGATCTGGCTTTCTCAGAAAGACTTCTCATAATTGCCAAATTCAATGTCTTAGTCTGAGTCTGAAGCCTCCACATGAATTCTGGAGGACCCAAAAGTGCCCTCTCAGGGGGGCAACCACTCCCTCAGCGAAACTCCACTTTGTTCTTGGCTTTAGTCAGATAATGGTGACAGTCTCCCCACGTTTCCTCTACCTCACTGGTCCCTTTGGCTGTCTCCTTTGTTTGTTCTCCACACCCTCATCAAATTCAAAATGTGAGAGTACCCTAGGGTTCTGTCCTTGACCCCATTCTTTCTTCTGGCTCTGCCCTGCCCCTATGGGATCTCACTCCCTTCTTTGTCCCGCCCTCCACCACGGACCATGGCGCAGCTACTCACTATGGGACCCCTGGCGACCATGGCGCAGCTACTCACTATGGGACCCCTGGCAACCAGGGCGCAGCTACTCACTATGGGACCCCTGGCGACCGTGGCGCAGCTACTCACTATGGGACCCCTGGCGACCATGGCGCAGCTACTCACTATGGGACCCCTGGCAACAAAGCCAACCACAAACTTCCTGGATCTGGTTTCCCGTCCTTTTAACCTCCTGCTCATTTGTCCTGGAGCACTAAGACTTGACCCCTTGCCTTCAAAGGCTTTCACAAGGTGATTCCAAGTTCTTTTTGAAGTTTCATTCTTTACCAGTCATTGACATGCCTGGGGCTATTTACATACTGGAAATTTGAGGGGGAAATAATGCTTTTTGCTTGCCCCTGTATAGTCCCCGGGGAAAGCTGGGATGAGGCAGGAGCTCTGTCTTTGTTCTTCTCTGCCTCACTTGCTCCACTTCAGAGCCTAGACAAGATCCTGGGGCATATGCTCAGGACATATTTGTACAACAAATAAAGGTAACAGACGTATGCTCAAAATCTGACCACTGGAATATTAAATAAGCTGCTCAAAGTCACCTTCATCTTAAAGCTTTTCCTTATCTCTCCATCTTGATTTATAGTCTCACTTCCTTCGACCTTCCTAGCACTTCTTGTGTAACACATATTTTATCTTGTATTTTAGTATTTTATGCAACGGTCTTAGGGTCCCTCCTGGTTCTTCCATATACGCTCTCTAAGAACAGGTGCATCACATACACATTGAAGTCCCTGGTGCTCTTAACACAATTCCTTGTATGAAGCAACAGGTCAATACCTACAGTGTTGAGTGTGTTTTAACTTAAGGACTAACATACTTGCAATGGACATCGCAAAGTTCCTGCTTCTTGCAGAGTGTCCACCGTAAGCATTAGCTCGGGGTATGGTGCTTGGCCTGTCACCTAATAGCTTAGAATTTCATTTCCCTAATAAATGGGGTTAATAATACTTATCTAATAGGGGGACTCAGAAGATTCTTTAATTAATGATGAAGCACATTCCAAGATCCTCAGAGGAAATAAAAAGATAAACATTATTATATCTCTTCTTACTGCAGAGAGCCATTATTAAACTTTCGCATAAACAGGGACGAACAACAATTTTAAGCCAAACTAATAGTTAAATAAGAAGCAGCTAGGGGTTTCCACAGGTGAGCTAAGGTAAACACTTTGGCAGAAATTATTCCCTTCTTCTGCTACTATTAATACTGGACAAGATGAGCTTTTAGAGTCTCTGGTTCTTCACCTGTTTAATTAAGACATTGGACGAGATTACCTCATAGGCCCCTTGTAACTCTCACATTCTTGGCAAATCTTTTATTAACACCTCACATCTCTGACTAATTGAACGGTCTTTCATGCTTTAAAAGAACTGTATACCACTGTAACTGCTTTCTCCTAAGTGTTCCATTTCAGCCAAAGAGTTGAAGGACAAGTGTAGAGTTTAAAAAAAAAAACAAAACATCATTTGACAGTAGAATGTTGTATAAAATCTTTTAGGGCACTGGGAACATGCAAATCTACGTTTTTGAATCTTGGTGTCCTAGAAAATTTTTTAGCTTAGGACGGAGAGTAATCAGGAAAGATTTATGTATACTCCACCACACAAGCTAATCAGAATTTCTCACAAATCGAAATTAATGTTTCTCATTAGCATTTTCCCTGGGGCTCAAGGTAATGCTTATGAAGTTTCTCCTGGGAGTATTTCAGAGTCCTAGGCAGCTCAGTGAGGATGTGAGGCATTTGGTAACAAACCAAGTAATACTCTGCCTTTTTGGAGGCTGTTTATTGAATGGATAGTCTAAAATGTTCGATTGAACCATGAGAAGGGCTTGTAGAGAGATTGTTTTAGAAAACTCCCTCCTTGGCTCCTTCTACCTGACTTGAGTGTTCAAAATGGTCTTGAAAAATCAGAACCACTGGAGTGTAGTGCTTTACAGCTCACCCTCTGATGTCTAGTTTAACATCGTTCTTAGATGGTGTGTTCAGCTGTTTTCAGGATTTGTCATGATGCCTTTTTTTAAAAAAAATTATTGTGGTAAGAAAGATGTAATATAAATTTACCCTCTTAATAGTTTTAGGCATACAGAGCAGTATTGTTAATCCTCTGTACATTGTGGTATGACAGATCTCTAGAACTTTTCATCCCTCACTGAAACTACCCATTGAACAACTTCTTCCCCTTCCCCCAGCCCTTGGCAATCACCATTCTACTTTCTGTGCCTAGAAGTTTGACTACTTTAGATACCTCGGGTAGTGGAATTGTGCAATGTTTGTCTATCTTTCTTTCTTTTTTTAATATTTTATTTATTTATTTATCAGACAGAGAGAAACAGAGAGAGAGAGAACATAAGCAGGGGGAGTGGGAGAGTTTGGAAAAGCAGACCTCTTGCCGAGCAGGGAGTCCGATGCAGGGCTCGATCCCAGGACCCTGGAATCATGACCTGAGCCAAAGGCAGACGCTCAACCACTGAGCCACCCAGGCGCCCCCAGTATTTGTCTTTCTGACTGGCTTATTTCACTTAGCATGTCTTCTAGGTTCATTGTGTTGTACCTTATGACAGGACTTCCTTCTTTTTTAAACAGATTTTGTTCACAATGAAAGAGTTACTCTCCCAGGTTAATGCCAGAGTTTGGTCTCCCATGGTCCACGAGACAAGTTTTAAGTGTTTTTTTAAAGTATCTGGGTCACATTCAAGGGTTGTCACTGGTACCTCAGAGAAAGTAAGAAAAAAACAAAAAGAAAA
Organism: Eumetopias jubatus; assembly: GCF_037043125.1. Classification (NCBI taxonomy): domain Eukaryota; kingdom Metazoa; phylum Chordata; class Mammalia; order Carnivora; family Otariidae; genus Eumetopias; species Eumetopias jubatus. Next base: position 178,597,662 of record NW_028274809.1, on the reverse strand, counting down.
AAAAAAGCAAACAGTAAGCACAGCCCCTCTTCTCACCCAACAGCAATATATTTTCAGTGACAAACTAATTTTTTGCTTCAGCATTACATAGAGAAAATCAGCATCTTCTGGTGATCATCTCATGGTATGGTGAGCATATAATTCCCTGAGAATTTTGTGCCTACGAATACCATAGTATTGATACGGCAGATGTAATAAAAGCATAGAGTTTAGCAGCAACCCTGGAATGCTTCTAAGTTTACCTTCTATCCCGACTCTTTTCCTAAGGAGGCTTCAGAAGGATAAATGGCATGGTTTTTTAGACGAGATATGTTTAAATTCTGCTTTATGACTTACTGTTTGGCTTTGAACTACCTCTTGAAGCCTCAGTTTCCTCCCCGGTGAAATTAATGTCACCTGTGTTCCACAGGGCTGTAGGGGAATGAAATGTGATCAAGGAAGCCAGTGGGTCACACTCCTGATCTAGCACAGTTCCTGCTACAAATAAGGGCCCCATAAATAAACATCTGACCTTGACCCTTTCTCATACTTGGAATGCTGGTGCTTTCAACTTGCATTGAAATATCCAGGTATCCTAAAAGATCTGTCCTCTGCTCGAAGAAATACTGGCATCTAAGAGGTTGAACGTACAAAAGAGATAAATTAGGAGCTGACTATTTGCTTTACACAACCAGTCTTTGATTAACAATAAGATTAATGGCTCCCAGTTCCCCCCCACCCCCCGCCCCCGCACCTCCTGGTCTGTTTGTAAACCCTGCTCTGAGCTATACATAATTCTCCTCACCCTGAAACGATTCCTTTATAGAGCTTTATAGAGTTCTTCCAAGACTCAAACTCTCACATTTTTGTTACCCTACAAAAAATGTTGTTAAGTGGCAGCGACTGGGTAATTTGTAGTAGATATTTATGTCTTACAGCACTTTGAAAGGAAATCCAAATTAGGCCAGCCTGACCTCCCATGCAAGTCATTTCCATATATCCTGGTCCCACCAAAAAGAAAACAAAATGTCCTAAAACCTGAGCTATTGTGAATTCCTGCAGGATATGAGATATTAACATTGACCATCATTAAATCTCCTGGTTATAAGTGCTGCTGCTTGACCCAACTATTCTTTTGGCCAAAAATCATAACAAACGGCTAGTCAGTGGAGTTCTATTCTCTCCAAAGCTTCCAAACTTGGTCCAGAGTCAGGCATCAGAGACGCATGAACACGCACAGATGTGCTGCCAGCCTCCTGTTTCCAAGGTTTCTGGAGCAGGTGATCATTAATGCAAATTTATGGGCCATTACAGAATTTTGAAAAGATGTGTTGTGGTTGAATAAAAAGCATAAGCTTTTTGCACTTACTTTTTAATTACTAAATATGTAAAAAAGGAAAGTTACAGATTTTAGCCCTACCGGTTTCTAGGAAAGGTACTGAGCTGAACAGTCCCTGACAGAGACAACAAAAAATCTCCCGAAGGAGGGTGAGTTCTTTGGCAAAAAAAAACAAAAAAACAAAAAAACAAAAAACCAAAACAAAACCCGTAGGTTTCCTCTATTTAGAAAAGCGGTATGAGGATCGAAAGCACTGCTGTCTCTCAAAGAAGGGTCTGTTGTTAGTCCTCCTGTCACAGCCAGAGTGTGGAGTGGCAGAAGCCCATGAAAGGCTCTGTTCGCAGGTTGGGTGTGTGCATGTGTGTGATAGTATTGCTGGAAACTTCTCTCTTGCTCCTTCCCTAAAAAAAATTCCTTAGACGAAGAGAAAGCAAATAGCGCAGAGTACTATTAGTTCCTGTTTAAATTTAAAGTGAGGACTAAGCTAAACATGGTTTTATGAAAGGAGTATTTTTAGGAATGAATGGGTTAGTCAGTCAGTCGTCGAGAAGTAGATTTTTTAAACACGCCACGGCTACATCTTGGTAAAGAAGTATGTGTGCATTGGAGATGTTTGCTTTCTTAGAAAACACATTTTTTGGTGTTGTTTTAAATGATTCTGTCGTCATCACAGCTAACATTTCTCCCACCTTGCTGTCCGGACACGGCCAGTTCTGTTTGCTTACAGTAAGAGACATGCGCAGTTGCAATCTGGCCCTTTGTGATTTTTTTTTTCCTATATAGCTTTTTGAGATCAGCACAAAAGATTCTGAAATCTTTTTTTTTTTAATTTTATTAATACCAAGGCATGTGGCCATAGCAAAAGCAGATATATTTTTTCATGTTAATAGGAAGATCGCTTTGTTTCTATTTTGCTTTATTAAATAAAATGTACATGTACGATTTCCTCGGACATTTTTTTTTCTGCCCCTAAGAGTAGGAAACACTGATCATAGGAAAAGATCACTTACTGTCACTCTGCTTAGCTTTGCACTTTATGATAAGAAAACCATTTTCTGAGATCTCTTTCAGGCTGAAAATGTTTCACCCAATCTGTTTGCATTTTTAATAACAGTAAAATAAGCAAATCCTCGATAACAGCGTTTCCCATTAATTTTTTAATAATCTCATGGCTTTTAAGTTGCCCTTTGTATCTTGGTGGGGGAAAACATTCTATAGAAAATTAATCGGGAAGTAAATTTATTTCTGATGCTTTCCTTATTCCTGGAGAGTCAAAGCGTCAATGTCACAGGCTGCCAAATGTTTCTGAACGTGTTTCTCAGAAATGCCACCAAGGCAAACAGCCAAGGTGATAGCTTTTAATTTTCTGCTTAGTAATATTCCCTCTCTCTTCATGGCTGGATTCTCCTTAGCTCCAAAGTGCTAAGCTGTTTCTACAAACAGCCTTTGTGATTGATTACTGCCAGCCCAAGGGTCCCTGGAATTGTCTGTCGGGCCAATATAAAGACCCAAGTGCAGCAATATTTATCATTCACTAATTCATCAAAGTAATGAATATTTATTGAACACCTACTGCACACCAGGTCTTGTTCAAGGTACTAGGGACATAGTAGTGATCAGTTCAGCTGCGATCAAAACCACATAGCCATGGAGACACAGTGGGGCTTCTATACATTCTTTGTAAGGTACCTCTATGGTGCTTTAGGTGCCGGGAAATGTTTAGGAGAGTCTTCATGCCCTGCTACCCAACCCCTCCCTATGCCCAATCTGTTCTGGCTTCAGATGCCTCAACTGAAAGATGAAATAATACCTCCTTCATTGCACTGGTATGAGGGTTAAATGGAAGATTCTTATGACAATGCTTAGCATAAAGTGCAATCATAAACGTTGACTATTCTCACTGTCATCTACAATAATGGTAATAGTTCAAAAAGTAATACTATCATTTATTTTCTGCTATGCATGTATATGATAGGCTCTCCCTTGGGTGTTGTTAGGTATATTATCTGTAATTCTCTCAACAATCCTCTGAGATGAGTCTGACCACTTAAGTCCAGAGAATTTAAGTGGCTTGCTCAGGGATGTCCAGCTACTGGGACCACAGGTCTCTTCTTTCTCTGAGGAGACACTCCCCACAGCTGACTAGGTGACAAGAAATGGCTCATGGCTTGAGGATCCAGTCCCCACTGGGGGAATGCTGGGATGTGAGGAGAGATTCCCTCCCCCCCACATGATCCAGGAATCATGTCCAGATCCACAGCCCTAACACCGGCAGTAGTGGGCAGACACCTCAAACGGTCCTGGGCAGATCTATTCCCTTGCCTCCACCCCTACTTCTTTGGATTATAAGATCCACTGCTGGCATGGGGGAGGGCATGGGAAAGCCTTCTCCTGGGCACACGAACTCCCACCAATGCTGCCCCCCCCCCCCAGGTCATATGGACTCAAGAGGACTTCGGCATTTCTGGGCACCACTTTCCTCACATAAAATGAGAAGAGCTAGTTCTAGGATTCCTCCTCTTTATTATTTTAAAGATTTATTTATTTATTTGTTTTAGAGAGTGGGGGAGGGGCAGAGGGAGAAAGAGAGAGAGAGAATCTCAAGCAGACTCTGCTCTGAGCACAGAGACTATGTGGGGCTCCATCCCATGAGCCCGCAACCCCAAGATCATGACCCAAGCCAAAACCAAGAATCAGACGCTTAACTGACTGAGCCACCTAGGCGCCCTGGATTCCTCTTTAGATAAGGAGGCAAAGGTAAGTATTGAGTGCATCCAGGCTTTACATCTGGTAATTCATTTAATTCTCCCAGTGACCCTATGGGAGAACAAAATTACTATTTTTGATTCCATCCAAGGTGGTCCAGGTACTCCATAGCAGACTCAGCCCAGAAATCGAAGTCTGCCCAGTTCCAAAGCTCGAGATCTTTCAGCATCACCACACTGCCGAAGGTTTGCGTTCCTTTCCCAGCCATGGTGACTTGGGTGTCTTCCATCTTCCAGCAAAGATCCGAGAAGATCTGTTGCCATGTGTATTCTGAAACGGACGCCATCCACTCCTGACAGCCAATTTTCAAGGGAGTTGGAGAGAAGAGTCACACTGCAGTGTGAGTTACTATCATCTTCTTGATTCAGTTCTTTTACCCTGGATTATCCCAGCATTCTTTTTATCTCCCCTTTTCACATGGCGGCACAATCTCAAGGTTGCTTTGGGTTTGGTGGTCTGGAAGTCGAGGAAGCTATCCTTCTCACTTTGTGCTACTATGCAGGGGAAAGATTATCCTACTGCAAATGTTTTTCCTGCACCACCCTATCCTAACCTAAATGCTTGCACAGCCACGCTCCCGTTGCTGGCAATTTTGCTGAAATGGAATTTGTAATTAAAATCCTCCTTGGCTTCTCTAGTTTCTCTCCTGTTCAGCTACATGTTTCAAGTGGTTACTATGCTTAATACAGCAACTTTAAAATGGAAATTAAAAACTTAAGGGGTGGATGCCTAAATGGAAACAAATACCAATAGATATTCTCATGCTATTCCTATACGTAATAGCTTTTGATAACCAGGCCCTCCAGCTTTTGTGTGTATATTTGAAAATAAGCACTTACAGATCCAGCTTACACCTGATATCATTATTCCCCATCCTGCCTTTCTGAGATCATAAAAATAACAAGATTATTCCACCAAAGGCAAATAATACTTAGAAACAATTAGAAAAACTTAATGAAAAGAATAATTAAATGCATGTTAAATAACAATATATCAAACACATTTGTGCTTGGAAAGAACATCTTTTCATGAGCAGAGCTCTGACTGATGTCAGCATGCATCTTCATTCTCTTGGAATCTCATCCAAAGTACCAAAATATTTTTCCCCTGCAGAACTGTAAAATAAAGTAGATTCCAGTTCCCAGCAGATACGATAGTGTTTCACATTACCATATTTACACGTTAGCATTCCAATACTACAGCAAGGAAACGATTCTTGAAACACTCCTCATTTTCAGCACATTATGAGTAAGTAATCCCCATGCCTAGCATTTGTATCTGCCTGGTGACTCTTCCCAAACTGGTTAGCAGCATTTTCAAAAATCCCATTTTAAACTTATCTGTCTAGTTTTTTTTTTTTTAAACAAAACAGAATATATGGGTGTTGGAGTGGGTATTCTACAAACTCCACTTGACAATGGGATGGCTTCAGGGCATCAATCTTTCCAGGAACGGAGAATATTCTGTAGGCCTACATGTACAAGTATGGCGAAAATGAAAGCTCTTCATTTTGCAGGATGTTTTACTCTGGGATATCTCCACCTCCTGGGAATCAGTCTACACTCCCCTACCTTCTTCTACTGTTAGTCCATTGTTTTAGCTAGAGACAAAAAAAAATTCTCCTTTAAAGGTAACCATTTCTAGAAATAATAGTTTTTCAGATAAACCCCTCGCTATGAAAAACATTTTCTTCTTTGTAAGGTTTCTTGACACAATTAATAAAAAGATATTAAACACACATTATTTAGGGTAGTATGGTAGTAGTTTATATATTAATAACTAATATCTAATGTCACAAAATTGCATATGACTTCATAATTTTTTCACTGCAATTCACTTGCAAAACAGATAATACTGCTGTCTCTAGAAGGCAAATCAGCTCTAAGGTTTACATGATCGATGTCAGTGTAGCAGCACTAGGAACACAACTGTTTTGTCCTTTGTTGTGGGTAATACTTGTCTATTAATTCAGCTGAAGTTGGCAATCTTGTCCCATGGAATGGTCAATGAGCTTATGGTCAAAGAAAACTCTTAAGTCTGTTTCATCTCTACTACATGCTATCCACCAAATAGTTCTGGTTATTCCTAGTTTCAGGCATGTTATTGGATTGTTTCTTGACTTGTAATTGGGTTATTGCTGAATTGGGAGTGAAGTGATGTGTGCTAATTCCAGGCCAGAGACTTTAATTACCGTTGTGAGACTCTCCGGACCTCTTTTGTTTGTCTTCTACCTTGGCAACTGGCAATGTTCAAGATGGTGGCTACCCCTTCACCCTGAGATCTAGAGTAAGAGGTAAAGAGGTAAGCAAGAGCCAATATAGGGTGTAGCCTGAGTGAGAAATAAATCTTTGTTATGATAAGCCATCAAGATTTTGGGGTTAGGGCACCTGGGTGGCTCAGTTGGTTAAGCAACTGCCTTCGGCTCAGGTCATGATCCTGGAGTCCTGGGATCGAGTCCCACATCAGGCTCCCTGCTCAGCTGGGAGTCTGCTTCTCCCTCTGACCCTCTTTCCTCTCGTGCTCTCTATCTCTCATTCTCTCTCTCTCAAATAAAAAAAAACATCTTAAAAAAAAAAAAGATTTTGGGGTTATTTGTTACTGCTGCATTACCCAGCCTATCCAGACTGAGGCAATAACAAAGTAATTTTTAAGTGAAAAGATCACATTATATAAAGCGAGGGACACACATTTTATTATGCACCCATGGCTATTCCTGTGATTGTTGTCTTGATCCATTAACCTAGGACCACACTAGCCCATATGACAACTGTGTACAATTTAGAATAAATCCTGGCCCCCAGGGACATGTCCTAAAGATCAGAGTGTGACCTGGGTTTCAGGCCCACCAGCCCTCTTGGCTTGGCACCTTGTGTTGTGATCCATTTAATTTAAACTAGGCAATGGCATATTCGGTCTTAATTCCTTATAGGGCTCACACATGCTAACAATCTTCTTTCTGCTGTCTTCAAAACCACTGATTTCTTTTTATGGTACAAGTATTTATGCAGTACCTTTGTGTTTGCAAAGACTTTTTCACAAAATGGTAATAATTATAATTATACTTAATTGGCAATGTTGATGCGAGTATCAAATGAGATAATGTATGTGAACAATACTTTGTTAACTACAAAATCTTTTACCTGGGGAGTCATTAGTATCTCCTCTAATGACTACAGTCTTTGGAAGTAGACAGGCAGATAATTCCGCCATTTTATAGATGAGGAAGTTGTGGTTCTATGAGGTACAGTGACTTGCCCAGAACACTCGGTGTGTCATAAAGTCGGGCTTGAGATGGTGTCTTTGGATTCCCAATCCACTTCATCTTCCATTTTCCCACACAAGCTGGAGGAGAGCTGGTGTTTTAGCAGCCCTCTAGCAAACAGGCAGGTGTAGGAAGCATAGATGGTACAATCCAAAACCCTTTGCAGTGTTGAAGATATCATCCTTGCCAACTTATTTCTTTTTTTTCTCAGTGAAGAAATTCGCAGGAAATGATCGCCTTTAGAGAAAGGGCTAAATTCCAGAAGGTTCAGGGTATAGATTAAAACCATTATGGGATGAGAGGAGACCACTGCCATATATTGTTTGTTTCTCTAGACCTAAGTGTGAACTCTGTAACTGGATGGGGATGCTCAGAAAAGAGCCCCCAGCATGTCTCCGTGCCCCACACTTTGCATCTGCATTTCAGAATCTGACTCACAGGGTACAAATTATTTATGTATATAAACTTGCTCTAAGTTAAATCAATTTAAATAAATATTTTATGAGTTTGCTTTACTGTGTGCTGTGTTGATTTTTTCTTGGTAATGATGAGAATCTATTGGTCACTGAAGCCACAGTGCAGGATGGGGGAATGGTGTCACATTTAGAAGAATAATGGCGGTTATGACGAGGGCACATCTCTCTCCTGGGAAACAGGTGCAAAAATTAAAAACAAAGGTGCATCACACACAACCGGACACTTATTTCACAGAATGCATAGAGGGTCGGGAATGGGTAGTAGAAGAACGTGGATGCTGGAAACACAGACACAGTTGATTTTTGTTATTTGTGGTAGTTATGATCTGTGAGGTCGTTGAGAACACTGAATTAACGAATACTGAACAGTACATTGGTCTCAGGGGAAACACAGGGTTGGGTTCCTGTGAGTCTCTGGTCAACCAATCAATACATAGCCTTTTAAATGTACATCTCTTCTATTTAAAGATATATATACGTAATTCATTAACAATGGCCGCAAGGCCAACAGCACTATAAGTCATACCTAAACGAAGCTTCTCTTCTCTAACACGTGCATTTTCTCCATGAGGCATATCAGAGCCTTCTCACACTTAGGACAACCAGATAGCACTTCAGCCCTAAGCTTGAGAGGGGCCGTTTTAAACAGTGACATTACCAAAAAAAAGAAAGAAACAAGAAAAGGAAAAAAACCCATTAACATACGAAAAATGTGGCACTAAATAGATGGAGAAAAGGATGCTGTTTACAGTAGGAGAGCTGAAACAAGAAGGCAGAGCATTGCCTTGTTTGACCTCAGGTGGCAGCGTGCATCTTGGGTGACTCAGATTCTTGCCACTTTGCACATGCCTGCGAATGATGGACTGCAGGGCTCTGTTGAGTATTGCTTTTGGGGTTACACAGACATTTTACAAATATGGAATTCATGAATGATTATCAGGGTTTGATTCCTGGCTGTGCTACTTCTGAGCTCGGCCATGTTACCCACGGGTTCTGGGCCTTAGTCTCCTCATGTATAAAGAGCTGATGATACTGTTGTTTAGAGTAGTGGAGGATTATATGAAAATGGGCGTAAGGCACACAGTATGTAGCAGAATTTTAATAAATGATAGCTGCATTATTATCATCACAGAGCAACGTAGGGAGGAGAAAACATCTTGGCAGAATAGAAAAGGTAGAGGTGGTACCAGAAAAACCTGGTTTCCAATCCAATTCCATTACTTGGTAGCTGTGTGACTCTGGACAAGTTATCACTTGTCCAAAGTCAGAGACTCAATTTTCCGCTCTGTAAAATGAGCACAATAATATCAAACTCACAATCATGTCTAAGTGTGTGTTTGTACAATAAATTGACATAGTACATGCTTTAGCATATAAGGACCTCAAAAAAAGTCCATTTCATTCTCCATATCCCTATATTATTTCAACATCAACTAGAATTTTTAGCCAATTGATATGGGTATTTATAATTTTTTTAAAAAGGAAATATCCTTTCAACCTGCCCAGTGGTTGCATGGTAAGGGAAATGGAAATATCCTTTCAACCTGCCCAGTGGTTGCATGGTATGGGAAATAAAGGCAATCAGGCATTCATGGGCACACATATACACACACCACCATCTTCTTTCCCTTCCATGTAAAAAAGAGAGAAGGAAAGAAACTTTGGGCAATTTTTAAAATAATTCTTAAAAGTAGGATTTGGCAATTACAATGCAAAAGAGAAAAAGGAAATTTGGCCATTATTCTTGAAAATGTTTCGAAATTTACTTCATTTTAAGGGTTTCCTAGTTTACTCAGCAAAGGACACTTGACCAGTGAGAGAGACTATCTGGGAATTTAACAGAAGAAGGGGCTTTTATGTGGATTAAACAAAGACTTAGTGACAACGAGTAAGATGGTGCTGCCCTCCCCCCCCCCCCCCCCCCCGCCGAGATGATGTCCATGTCAGATTACAGCTAAGCCACAGGCCAGGAGTGGATTCCTGATAGACTGAGTTTAAAATAAACTAGGACATTTGGCAAGGGGAATTGAGAAACAGATGAAATGAAGAACTGTTAGAAAATCTATTTGAACCTTGTCTTTTTTAGATATTTCTTGATTTTCATGCATCACCTAATTATGTAATATCTATTAGATACACAGATCCAGGCACAGGGAAGACATCCATCTAGAATATGCCTGACCCTTGATTAAACAGTCCTGGAAAAGTTTGCTCTTTCGGACGGCACTCTCAGTACTGAGGATCATTCTGACCTTGTGTCCACACCCCAGGTAAGGAAGAGTAAAGAACAACAGCCCATTAGGCTGGCTGAAAAGTTAAGCTGACTTAAAGCGATGGCCACCCATTCATCATTTCCTAATGGGTCTTCAGCAACACGTTCACCAGAGATAAAGGTAAGGAAGCCCTTTTTTTTAGTTCTGTTTCTTGGACTTCTGCTCCTACAGGGTATAATCTAGAGCCTCCCCTGCATGTTTCTAGTTTAGAGATCTGGGCTTGTCTCCAAGACTGTACAAATTCCTAAAACATGTATGTACAGTCTTTCATCACTCAGCTTATTTTGAAAAGAACATTGATCTGAAATGTGAATGAGGCTCTGGCATGTACTGCCAACGGCAAGTCTACAGACAGTTTATTTGTTCATTAATCATCATGAGTATGATTGAGAATAAATATTCCCATTTTGTTTGCAACAAAAACCCAGACATGGAGAGATTAAGTAACTAGAATGAGGCAGAAATGCAAGATTAAGAAAACAAACAAAAAACAAACCCCATTACTAGATAAAGAAAACATGTAGTCAAGAACTAGAAAGTTCTTGACTTCCAATTCAGATTGCTCCTGATTGATAGACTGTGCTGTTAGTTCTCAATTGAAATTGATGATATTCAGTGGCTGTTTAAATAATGCAAATGAACAAGTTTTTAATCATACCCTTGACTATTACCCAATTTAAACCTGTGCCTTACAGCTTCATTTTAGAAGCTTTACTCTTGTTAATCACAGTATCTTGTTAACTATTGTCAGTGTCTGCCAAAAAAAAAAAAATTTTTTTTTCTAGAAAAATAAACTGAGAATTTAACAATCTGCTTTGCAGAAATTTTCAGTGAATATGATTACAGTGAATATAAACAGTTCAGAGTGGAACATATGGGGTTCTAACATGATCCTGTCATATGAAATTAGATTAAAAGTAAAGTTGAAATGTGATCACTCTATTGTATGGACATATGAGTATGCTAACAATTACTCTCAGAAAATGCCTTTTATATTTCAGGTCTAACCATTGTTAAGTGAGTTCTAATTTAAATGTCAGTTTCCATAAAAAATAATTGGGCTTGGAGATCGTTTTTGTACCCTCATGGTTTTAAGAAGGTAAATTTTAGTGATTTTAGTTAGAGCAGTTTTATTAGTTTTGTTGGTTTATTAGTTCCCTTAGAAGACCAACGTATCACTTATTTTAAAATGACTCCTTTACTTTTGAGAAAATATTAAAGAATCGATCCTAGCATTCAAGTCAAGGACATTTAAATGTGAACATTACAGGATTCCATTCACCAGGTCAGGCTGTTCAGCTATTTATGGATAAGTCTTTAAAACAAGACAGTTCCATGGAGCTCATACCGAGAAACTCCTACGGAATGGTAGTCACCAGATAAGAAAAGTTTTAAGGAAAATTTTAAGCTGAAGTCAACTTGTCCCTGTATGACCCAACACTTTGTGTCCTAACCAAATACTCATATAAATTTGCTTGTAAGAGTCTGGGGCTGAATTGTGTCCTTTCCCCTCCCGATTCACATGTTGAAATCCTAACTCACAATACCTCAGAATGTGACCTTATTTGGGAATCGGGTTATTGCAGATGCAATGAGTTAAGTTGAGGCCATGGTCAAGTAGGGTGGGCCCCTTATCCAATATGATGTGTGTCCTTATGAACGGAGGAAATTTGAACACTGACGTGTGTGCAGGAACATCACCATGGGAAGCCTGGAGTTATGTTGCCATAAGCCAAGGAACCACCAGAAGCAAGCACAGACGCCTGGAACAGATCCTTTCCCAGAGCCTTCAGAGGGAGCCGGGCCCTGCCAACACCCAATTTCAGACTTACAGCCTCCAGAACTGTGTGAGAATACATTTCTGCTGTTTAAATTGTTTAAGCCTCTCTGTTGGTGGAGCTTTCTTATGGCAGACTTAAGCAAATGAATACAGGCTTTTTCAAAAAAGAGATGGTCTCTGGTTTTCTCCTTTGCTGTCTATACCAATACTGAAGGGGTTTTGGCTTCCATGAACAGGAACATAAACTTCCTTGAAAGAGGGCTAATCCTGACCCTTTGGATCTGGTCTCTAAATCACAAGTAGTACAGAATATCTAGACAAGCTGGACTTTTTTTTAGAGATGGAGGGTGATGGTTTTCATGGAGTTTGGAGTGAAGGGAGCATGCAAGTGTGTCCGGGGAAGAGAGGATGTTCTGACCATTCGTCTCTGTTCTTCATTTCCAGGATGGTTTGGAGGATTCATCTGTCAGTGTGACACAACCCCCTCCTTCCTATGGCTCCGACTCAGTGGGAATAGATCTAACTGTGCAGGACACTGGCTCAGTGCATCTTTCATTTCTCTTAGAAATTACATTCTATTACTTAGTGTTTTAGGTAAAAGGCAGTGTCTGTAAGTTCAGCTAATATGAAGAAGTTCATGGGGACTAAATGATTATGTCCTTTTGAAAGTCATATGTTGAAATCCTAGCCCCTTATGATGGGAGTAGGAGGTGGGGCCTTTCAGAGGTGATTAGGTCAGGAGAATGGAGCCCTCCTAAAGGGGATTAGTGCCCTCAGGAAAGCCTTACAAAAGAGAGCTCCCTAGGCCCTGATATGCAAGGGACCCAGCGAGAAGACAGCCTTCCATGAAGCTGGAAGTGGGCCCTCACCAGATACTGAATCTGCTGGTGACTTAATCTTGGATTTCCCAGCCTCCAGAGCTGTAAGAAGTAAATTTCTGTTGTTTCTAAGCCACCCAGTCTATGGGATTCTGTTAGAGCAGCCAGAACTAAGGCATAGACCAATACCTTTCGAAACCTGCCAAGCCCAGGACGCTGGGAAAAAGTTGGGTTATGAAGACACCTGAGTGGCTCGTAATGAGGCCCCTGAACTGTTCCTCATACCCCCATGGGGGAGACAGAGTTTCACACTAGCACTGAGTGTGCCTGGGCTCTGGGATAGGCTCTTGATAGTTACTAAGCCCTTCACAGCACTCCTGCAGGGTCAATACTATCTCCCCCCGCCTTTTTTTTATATGAAGACATTTTATTATTTTGCTATATAACACATTAGTGAATATATCCAATTGCATTTTCTCAAATGGCAAATGAGACACAAGATAACATCTTTTTGATTCCTGAAAATCTCAGTACCATCTGTCTTTTGGAGGATCCAGTTTCCTATGATGTCTATGGTACTGTCCACGAGGATACCAACGGTGCTTAGTAGTAAGGAACATTTTGCTAAGTTGTTCTATCATGGGTCCATGCTCAAAGTGCTCATATTTTCCTTCTACTCTGGTTTTCAGTACTTGGTCATGTGTCTCTTCATTATTATGCACAGGATCTGGCCGAGGGATAGGTTTTGTATGTTCATATGGAATGTCCACAGAAGGGTAGGTAGTAGCATACTACCGTCCTGCCATCTGATGTCAAAGCAAGCTCTACTTTGCAATTATAGTCATCTGGCAGAGAAGAATGCGTAGATTTATGACAAACACAATGTAAAGCTCTGTTTTGAATTGGGAAGTTTCCAGATAGTTCTGTTTGATATCGCCCATTTTACTGCTGCTAACGCCATGGTAAATCAAGATGCTTATTAGGTGGTGTGAAAGAAGATGATCTGAAGAGGGACTGATTTTAAAATCTCCTTCCAGGCACACCTATTTTCATCCCTGACAGCTGCTCACCGCGAGCCCGCCATCTTACCTCCAATACTCAAGGTCAGGTAACTAGTAAACGTCAGCACCAGCTCTCCAAAGCTCAAGCTTTTACTCTTTCTATATCTATATTTTTGCTTAAACAGCAGTCGACTCTTTCAAAGGACATGCTGTCATTCTTATTATCGTCCCTATTGTTGTTGTTACTCTATTGCCCCAAACGTATTAGGGTAGGGGAGTGAGAGACACAAACACACCCTATAGTGTTTCTGATACTCGACAGCATATATGAGCTGGTACGGCCTATGGGGGTACTTATCTTCTATACTTTTTGTTTATGATCACATACAATTTTATAAATTATGATTTTTATTTATTTATTTTTAAAGATTTTATTTATTTATTTGACAGATAGAAAGCACAACTAGGCAGAGAGGCAGGCAGAGGGAGAGGGAGAAGCAGACTCCCCACTGAGCAGGGAGCCCGACGTGGGGCTCGATCCCAGGACCCTGGGATCATGACATGAGCCGAAGGCAGCCACTTAACCGACTGAGCCACGCAGGCGCCCCTAAATTAGGATTTTTAGAAATACTATAATGTAGTGTTTCTCTCAGCATCTTCGAGAATGACCACTGGCATCAGAATAAGCTGGGATGCTTATAAAATTACAAAGTCCAGAACTCTACCAAACACTGGACTAAGCTGGAATGGGCAGAGGATGCCATGGAATCTGCAGTTTTAAAGAGTAGCCTCAGGTGGTTCTTATGCAAATTAGTTTGAGAGCCACTGCTATAAAGGATGGGGACCAAAGGCTCTCAGGAAAACTCTTTGCCTCTGGCACACTGAGCTGCTACATGTACAACTGCTGCCAGGCTCCAGTTATTACCAAGGGCTGTGGCAGGTGCAGAAGCCTGGGGGTGCAGGAGGGTCCCAAAAAGGACACCACTCCTGCAAGGCTCACGTCAGAGGGAAAGAGTTGCAAACTTTGTTCAAAACAGTTTAACAAGTATATTTGAGCTCAGCTTAGAGGTGGGAGCCACGGCTGTGGAATAATGGGGTGCACTGGGATTCCGAACATCTTTGTCAAAGAAAATGTGGTGCTGATAGCTCCAAACAAATTCTGTCATCTTTATCACTTCCGTCTCATGAAAGACTCAGCCTCAAGCCGTTGCTCCTCTATCATTTATCCAAGGTGGACAGTGGGCACCATGTAAATGAATGGATAGTTTGGTTTTGATTTACACAAAGTTCAGTAGCAGAACCAACTACCCACGTTTGAAATGATCTCACAGCTATGCTGTCTAGCTTAAAATGCCTCACTTCTTCCGTTTTTATAGGAGGAGAGGAGCACTGATCATCTGAAGGACTGCTGGATCTTATCGGGCAATTTCAGTTCCCTCGAGTCCTACTTAGGAAAGAAGGGTTTCAGGATTCTCAGTGGCCTGAAATAAGGGAGTTTTATGTGTACTTCACGTTCTCTGATAGAATCCAAATCTGTGCCAAAACTCATACAGAGCCATTACAAAATGCGTGTGCTTTAGTTCTGGAGTGGGGAAGAAATACCAGCCCATACTGAAATGGCAACCACTGATAACTGCCGTACTTGCGAAGTGCTATTGTGCCCGGCCTCAGCGAGCATCTCTTGTACTCTTTACGGTGCCTCCATGGAGGTTTTATCATGCCCACTGTGCTGATGAGAACATGGAGGTCCTGGGAGATTACGCCCTGGTTACTTAGAGAGTTAATGGCCAAGACAGGATTAGAACCAGTGTCTGTGTGATGCCAATGCTTGTGTTTATAACCACTGCACTTTCTGTGATGTTTCTGCTTCTCTTTCTATTAAATGGGATATAGACATGGTTTTGTTGGAGGAGATGATAACAGTTTTTCATAGGTTGAGCTTGAATTTTTCTACTGAATGCCATGTTCAGCACCCTCGAACAATGATGAGACAGAATGACTAATAGGGCTATAGAATATTCTGTAACCCAACCATCGCTGTGGCTTTGAGGAGGGATGGGATGTTGCCACGCCCTCTCAAAGACTGGCCCTGGATTCACCGGAGGTTCAATGAGGATATAGATTCTCTTTCATTGTTGTTCTTTTGCTTCCTCTTTCCATATCCTACTATTTTGAAATGGGTATAAAGAGACTATGTTCACAAAGGAAAGTATATCTGACATTTTTATTTCCGTACAAACATGCTTAAAGTCACTGATTTAAAGTTCAGAAACAGGTGTAAGGTTTGGACACTTCTGAAAATAAAAATATCTCCATGTTTACACACTGTTGGTGTAGATTAAGCTGAAAAGATATAATTTTGCCTGATTTGCAATCTATACTTACTAACATCGGGATCCCAAACAGTATTGCTCTTAGTTATCCTGCCTCATTATCATGCAAGGATGCCAAATGCTGAATTCGATTTGCAAAATTCAAGCTGAAGTTACGAATTCACAAAAGGTGATAATGGTAGCCCCTTACTCTGAGGAGTGATGTTAATACTCATTATCTGTAATGTGCACAGGGGCATTGCCAATCACACATTGATATCCCCATTTTGTAGATGAGAAAACTGAGTTCATAAGTAGTTTGACCAAGCAACACTGAGACCCAGGGCTTCAGAGTTCAAACCCAGGCTTGTTGACTTCCACATAAGACCATGTTACCAGAGAAGAGACATTCCCAGCTTGTTGTGAAGTGAGCCTCACTTATAATAAAAGAAAAGAACTTAAACGTTTTTGCTTTTTTCTTTGTTCAAGTTCATACCATATTTGGGGTAGAATGGAGAAAAGCCTTATCTTATCCTCAACTATAAACTGAGGTTTTTTAAAGTGGTTTCAATGTCGTGGCTGAGGTGTGTGAATAAGCTGGCTCTGGAGACCAGCCTGGGGAATGGAGTGTGTGCAGGTGAGTAAGTCAACCTTCAAAGGCCTGACGGTTCTGCCTCCTGAGAGCAGAAAGGCCTGAACACCTCTTGGAAGTCTTCTCAGGGTCATGTTTAGCCTTGGAATGTTCTCTGATCACTCTGATTTCCTTGAAGTTAGGACAAATGATGCAAGATTGGTAAGAATGCTATCAACTTTTCACAAATGCACAATAATCACTGCTTATATTAATAGCGTGCTTTCTAGTACACAAAGTACTTTCTTGTATGTACTTCATGATCTAATAAAAAAAAACCCAACAAACCAAAAATATCCCCAAGATCTAAAGTTCATGCCTTAGACTCAAGCAAGTCACATCGTTCCTCGGTTTCTTCCTGTGTAGATGGGGATAATCACATCATACCTAGCCACAGTGGGGGTAATTACATATTCTCACAGGATAGCTTAAAGGAAGTCTACACTTCAGAAGAGGTGAGCAAAAACAAGATTCCCTAGTTGGCTTAGAGAGGGATGAGCACAATGAGGAATAGAGTGCAGATCGGAAAAACAACCGTTTAAAAAGCATTAATATATGTTTGGGAGAGATCAACTCTTTTATTCTTGCTACATCTTCATATCTGTCTGTCTTTTCAGACAAAGAATAGGAACTAATATTCAAAGTTCATGTAAGGGGCTCCGGGGTGGCTCAATCGTCGAGCAGGTGACCCTTGATTTTGGCTCAGGTCATGATCTTGGAGTCCTGGGATTGAGCCCCACACTAAGCCTTAAGTTGAACCCTACGCCAGGCTCCATGCTCAGTGGGGAGTCTGCTTGAGGAGACTCTCTCCCTCTCTCCCCCCCAAATAAATAAATAAATCTTAAAAAAAAGAAATGAAAAAAATTCATTTAAAAAACATACTTGAAATACACAGTATCACAACAGTGTGATAATACCTTTTGGTTATATGGAAATATTGATGGTTATTTGAAAGCTTATTATTAATGAAGTTAAATCTATTCCCATTGCTTTTGGTATCTGCCTGGTTCTTTTGTCTAGGTTTAAAAGCAAAATGAAAATAAAACTTGTGCATGGAAATACAAAATAAAACAGGGGTATATTTGTTTAGTAGGATCCTTTTCCATTAGAAAAGAAACTAAAATTCTTGAGACTAGATTCTCCTTTCAGTAGAATCAAATAGAGAATTTGAGGTCAGTTTTGTAACTCCGAAGTCCTGGTAGTTCTCACTGAAGTCTTGGACTCATCCGTGTAAATGTGTCAGGACAAGATATCTGGTTTGTAAGTGTCAACGTAAGCCTATGGTATTATGCAAGTTGTAGGGTCACTGACCATCGAGGAAACACTGTTTTTCCATTTCCATCTGTCCCATTTGTGTATCACACATTTACAAAGTGTGTAGAAAAAACACACATAAGAAAATGATTCTTTTAGGCCAAGTCTGCCTGCCTACAGTTATGTGAATTGGGAAACCTAGACAGACAAAGCCCACGACAGAATCATATTCCAGAATTCACAGAAGCAGATGATTGTAGAACCAGTTGGTAATGTTGAGAGAATTCTAAGCCCTTCATATTCACAAGAAAAAAAATCAGCTAGTTAGGAGCTGGGAGTAGACGCAAATTTTATCATCCAAAAACACCACTCAAATTCACTGCCCTAGCTTGCATAATAGTTCATGCTCTGTAAACTCATTCCTGAAGGAAACATTAGGGGTACAGTGTTTGTTCTGTGTGTGTATATGTGTGTGTGTAGGAGTGGGAGACAAAGGGACATTTGACATAAGTCCTTTACTATTTGAAATTTTACACATTCTTTTTTTGTTAAAGATTTTATTTGTTTATCTGAGAGAGAGAGAGAGTATGAGCAGGGGGGATGGACAGAGGGAGAGGGAGAAGCAGACTCCCCTGTTGAGCAGGGAACCAGATATGGGGCTTGATCCCAGAGCTCCAGGATCATGACCTGAGCTGAAGGCAGATGCTTAGCCAACTGAGCCAACCAGGCGCCCCGAAATTTTACACTTTTTAAAAAAAAGATTTTATTTATTTATTTGTCAGAGAGAGAGACAGAGAGAGAGAGAGCACAAGCAGGGGGAATGGCAGGCAAAGGGGGAAGCAGGATCCCCACTGAGCAAGGAGCTCAATGCGGGACTCAATCCCAGGACCTTGGGATCATGATCTAAGCCGAAGGCAGGCGCTTAACCAACTGAGCCAGCCAGGTGTCCCAATTTTACACATTCTTAAGACAGGAGACCAAATTAAAAAAAAAAAATAGTTGTCCGGATTCTTATCTTTCTTTTTCTTTAAGTGTAATGTCACACCTTATATTGTATCTTTGCCCAAGTGCTGAAAACAGTTTAATTAAATGTACCTATTTCAATAAATTCCTTGGGCAAATAGACTTCCACAGGGGCACATAAAGAATGTGAACGTTAATTGCATTTGAGATTAGCCCTATTGAATTAAATTCTCACACCCGGATGCCCTTTGTTCCTAAGCCATAAATAATAGGTGTTTATATGTCCAACTACTGATAAATTTACTGTACAGTAGTCCTTCCATCAGTTCAATCTGGAAAGAATCTCCAATCTAAGTAAATAGTAAAAAAAAAAAAAAAAAAAAAAAAACTACTTGAAAATTACCCAGAAGGAACACTGATGCTATATTTTATTATGTGCAGTGCTTTGGGGAGAAATAGCTGGACTCTTTGCCTTCCTAATAAAAAAATCTTTAGGTAACTCCAGTTCAAAATAAGTTTTGTAATATACAATACCAAAAAAAAAGATAAAACCAAAGTACCTAATAAAAAATTCAATTTGCTGATAGATTAATTAAATTCCCTACCTACCCAACCCTGACTGAATCTGTCCCAAGGGGGTGAAGTTGAAAGATGAGTTTGCTAATTCATGTTAATTCGGTGGATGGCACAATTAGAACAAACTCACAAAAGAACGAACATCCCTTGGTGAGAGAGTCAGTACAAGTGTACAGGGGAGTTCTCCAAATATGCACAAGCTATTTAGCATAGAACAACTGAAATTCTATTAAGTTTGCCTTGACAATGATAATGCCTGAGGTAACCTTATAGAGAAATGTAAATCAAATATGAAATAACTATTATTTCAGGATTACTGTAATCACACTTTGATAACTTCAGTCCAAAACTCAAATCCTGAGAGACTGACAATATCTTTGGCTTTCCTGATCACAGATACTTGGGCAATAAAAGAATACTTAACATACCATCCTAACCCCATTGTAAATAGAACAAAAGAGATTTTCAGAAAAATGTATATTTCCATATTATTCTTTTAAGGTGTGTAATGGGTAAAGTTGATTGTGTGTATTTATTCTGCTGCATATGGCTGCAATTCTTCCCTCTCTCTGTCGCATTCCTTGCAAAGTGGTTTGCAGTTTCTCCCATCAAGAAGCAAAGTGTATTTCTTGATTCCTTTGTGCTGAATGTCCTGTGCTTTGCTTTACCTAATAGAATGCATGGAGGTGATGTCATCTAGTTCCAAATATAGGCCCCAGGAGGCTTCCTGGTGCTGCTCAATCTAACCTTGCTACCACCAAGTGAACATGGCTGGGCTAGGCTGCTGGAAGATGACAGAGCAGAAGGAACTGAGACACATCACCCCAGCAGAGGCTATCCCGGATCATTTGGTCTTCAGCTAACCTAAGAGCTCACTGCAGAAGCATGAGTGAGCCCAGCAGAGACCAGAAGATCCATCCAAATGTCCCTAGGCCCAATAGCAGGTTTTAAAAATCTTGAATAAATAAATGATTAGTTTTCTAGTAAGTTGCTTAGTTTGGGGTATTTTGTCATGCAGCAAAAACTAACTGATACACACTTGCAAAGAACTATTAGTGTTCCTTAAATGTTTATAAGATATTGCTCATACTGCCAAATTTGGAATGGTCACAGATGATAATAATAATGATAATAATAGTTATTTTTAATGACCTTAGCTACTCTGTACCTTTCTAGATACAGAAAAACTTCTTCCAAGTTGGAGGGAGAAAGACAAGTTAAGAGCACAGGCTTACATTCTGGCTCCAGCACTTAGTAGTATTGATACTGACTCAATAGTCCCATGTCTGTGCTTTGGTTTCCATGCGTCTCCAGTGGAGAAGTGACAGATGGTGTGTGTAAGGATTCACTGAGAGGACAAGATGATGTATTTCACTCACGTGGTGCACGTTTCCTCAAAATATGTTTGCTTCTTACGATTATTTAAAGGGTCTCCAAACAATTGACCTTGAGGGATGTGAGGCGTATCACTGCACAAGGGAAGATACTATGGGTGACAAGCGGCAGATACCTTTTAAATAGTGAAGTGCCAAGAGAACGATATTATTTTTTTCTTATGCCTTTCAACAATTTTAAACACCTAATAGTTCTTTGTGCTCCATGGACTCAATAATTCTGCATCCTTCAGCTAGTGCCTAAAACAATTGGGGAATGCAATCACTTCACATAATTAACAACAGTGATAATCTTAGTCTGTGGCAGGTATTACAGCTCTTACCCTGGGACCAAATGAGCTTCAAAGGCATGAAGTGACTTTCCCAGGTTCACCTGTCACCGAGCAGTTCAACAACGAGAGACTTTAGGACTGTTGACTTGGAGTCGATTGCTTTCGCAGTCTGAGACTGCTTCCACGAAACAGGCCAAGTTTCTCACACATATTGAGGAAAGAAAAGAAATCACAACTAGCTTGAAATAAGGATTGAGATGTTAAAAAAAAAGGTTGATTGCTGATCCGTCTCAGGGTGGGACTAACAGGGCTATGATATTGAACGTCATTTTTTTTTTTTTTTAATAGGAAAAGAGGTTTCCCACCATGGCTAGTCGTCAGGCAGAACCCATTTTCCCAGGCTACAGAATCGGATATGAAAAGGTGCTAATAAGGTCCTCATTGATTTTCTGGGCAATGAGAGATGTGGTTAGGGCAGAACTTAACAGTCACTTCAAACCATGGTTAATTAGCCCCTTTAACTCGAGAGTATGTGCACATCTGCTAAGTGTAAAACATAAAAACTATATGGATAAATCTCTCACCCATCCAATGCTGCACAGAATTGTATGTCATAGTGTGCTAGGCTCTTCTCCCCACTGTAAATTGCTCCCTGGAAATTGCACTGGCTTTTTCAGGAACTCTGTTTGTATATAATAGGGCGATGAAAATGACGGATGCTGAGCCTGTGGTCTTTAGGCAAAAGCCTGAAGAGGAATACTGGCTCCACAAGTTACTGATTCTTTAACCTTGGGCAAGTCATTTAAACTTACGTGCATTTAGTTCCCCTGTCCGTAAATTGGTGATAATATCAATTGCTTTGAAGGATTACTGATGCCCAGGGTAGCGCCCAAGTAGGTACTATTATTGGCACACTGACACCTTTCTGACTTATTCCCTCCTCCCAAGTCAAATAGATAAATCAATTTCATTTTTGATTACTTATAATTGTCAGAAATAACTCTTGCTTTCATGGCAATGAGATAAAAGGTGACTGCATTTTTCCCTAAGTTCTTATATTGGCATAGTATTTTTGCTAGACTGAAAGTTGGAAAGTTCTTGATACATAATCTTTATTTGCTGAATCTTGGTTATTATATCCAAAAAATATCCAGAATCTATATCTCACTATATAAATAAAGCCTTACTAAAGATTTATTTGTTACTTTAGTCAACTAAAGTATCATTTCAGGCACAGAGGCAAGGTCACTAAGTTTTCCAGGCTGTGCAGAAGAAAAACCAACCAACCAACCAACCAACCAACCAACCAACCAACCAACCAACAAAACAACTAAAGCCATGAGCCAAAGAACAGATTTTAATACGTGCACAGTATGGAAAGGAAAGGGGATCATCAGTGGCATTTTTAGCCGCACCTTATGTCACCACTATCTTGTCTCCTTCAGTACAACACTCACACACAAACCAAAAGTGGTTCTTCTGTAGAACAACAACAACAAAAAACTGACTGCAGAAGTTTCTGATTCATACCTGTAAACTCACTTATTCACTGAGAAATTTCTGACTCAGTGAATAAAAAAGTACTGAGCTATAGGGCATCTTAAAGCTCTAATACAGGATTTGTTTTATGCCCTGCCCATTTATAGCTTGAGCTTTTCCTTCACATGTGTTAAGGTATTTAGACTTTAAATAGCAAATAAATAAAAGTTTATTCATAATGTTTTTGTTTTCTCTAAGTAGTAAAGTAATTCTGCATGATTTCACATGCAAACGTACAGCTTTAAGTAAAGATGAAAACTTAGCTTTGTGTTACTTGTGATCATTAAAAATATCTGACTCCTGGAGTGTTCAACTCTGTGTTTTAAACAAATTCTAGTTCACTGTGACTTCTACCTCTTATCCTGTTGTAATTTCGTGCAGATACGACATACGCTTTACCTTAAATTATCTAATTTTAGGTAATATTTACTTAAATTATAGGTAGTGTCGAGGAACAGTTATTAAATATGGTAAACCTTTTATTATAAAACATTCTAGGGGCGCCTGGGTGGCTCAGTCAGTTAAGCATCTGCCTTTAGCTCAGTCATGATCTTGGGGTTCTGGGATTGAACCCCGCATCGGGCTTCCTCCTCTGCAGGAAGTTTGCTTCTCCCTCTCCCTCTGCAACACCCCCCCACCACTTGTGCTCTCTTTCTCTCTCTCAAATAAATAAATAAAATCTTTAAAAATAAAAAAAACCATTCTAAACATATAGAAAAACAGAATACTGCAATGCACACCCATTTACAGATCATCCAGCTTCGACAATCATGCAGTCTTTTGTCATTAGTTTTCCTAACACCGAGTTTCACAAAATTTGTGATATTTGGAAAGACTCTGAGATTCTCTGCAATGATATTTTCAGAACTGGCTCTTGGTGTTCACTTTTTTGGTATTGTTTTAAATAAAGTCTTAACAATGGGAAACAGAGCACTATTTTTCTTTCTGTTTTAAAATGAGACTTGCAGTGGATTTTTCTCATCAAGTTATTTTTTTTTAATGGTGTGTTTCTGTAGAAGCATTAAAGTGTACTCTGATTGCAGATCAATATGACACTGACTAAATATAGATTTACTTACGAGGTAGACTGAAAGGAGCCATGTTAGACAAATGAGTAAATAATGTCTCTCTTAACAAGTTCATAATTATGTATTTATTACACGGACTCTTCCACAATAGCTCCAGGGAACTGTTACAGACCCTGCGTGAACAATGCTCATTCTAATAACCAAACCCCGTATACTTGGGACAGCTATGAGGCTGGGGCATGAAGCATTGAAGGAAACAAACTAATATGAGTCGTATTATTGCTTTTTCTTCCTTCTTGGGAAGGAAGATGAGAACAAATGAAATTCAGAAAAACACTGCCTACAGAGACCAGGGAACCCTAAAGAAATTTATTTATCTTGGGATATTTCAGATGTGCTGTATCAACAAAAAAGGGGAAATACAATATTACACATAGATATTATGTAAAATTATATTAATATATAAATTAAATATAAATGATGTATGTAAATGATATATGATATATATAGCAATTAGAATATCTAAACAAAATATTAAACAACTTGAAGTGGTGTTTGAACTGAGAAAAAGCAGAAGGATAAGTAAAAGCAAAACCCCTATACGATGGTCTGCGTATTGTCACCACTTGATGCTTTGTGTATGCTTTCCTTCCAAAGTGAATTCTTTCCCAACCCTTTTGCACCTTGAATTTCTATTCATTTTGTAAGATGTAGGTCAAAAAAATCATCTCCTTTTGAAAGCTTCCCCTAACTAAATTTGGCAGCCCATCATTTCTCTTTCTGTTAACTGTGGTTAAGAGTTGACCTTTCGGGCGCCTGGGTGGCTCAGATGGTTAAGCGTCTGCCTTCGGCTCAGGTCACGATCCCAGGGTCCTGGGATCGGGTCCCACGTCGGGCTCGCTGCTCCTTGGGAGCCTGCTTCTCCCTCTGCCTCTCTCTCTCTCTCTCTCTGTCTTTCATGAATAAATAAATAAAATCTTTAAAAAAAAAAAAGAGGGCACATTCTGCATGGAGCACTGGGTGTTATGAACACACAATGAATCATGGAACACTACACCAAAACAAATTATGTAATATATGGTGATTAACATAACAATAAAAAAAAAAGAATGGAAGACCCCCCCCAAAAAAAAAGAGCTGACCTTTCCTGGGAGCTTACTGATACGCTGTGTTCCATCTATGCTTTGTCGGACTTATTTATCCGACAACCCCTCTGAAATGGGCACTTATTATGCCCCATTTCAGAGATGAGGAAGCTGAGGTTTAAGAGACAAAGTGACTTACCTGAAGTCACACTTTATAAAACTTTCTGTTAGAGCCCTTCTCAGAAATCAGGGTACTTCATAGGGCCAGTCAGAGGATTTCAAATATGTGTCTGTTAAATTTCCTTTCATTTTAATCTCCGAAGTTGCTAATGGTTTTAAAATGCACCTAGGATTTGTCTTCATCATGTACGGGAAGGTACACAGACACAGAAATGATTGTCATGAAGGAAGGAGTTGATACTCACAGACCCCTAGAAACAGGAGGCATAGAATGTAGGCCCACATGCAGGAGTGTGGGCATTACTCAGGAGGCAGAAGGGGTGATGGGAAAGTGCGGCGAGAAGCCTATATTGTGGTTTTTTTTTTGTGGGAAGGAATGGGCGAGGCATGGTAGATAGGCTGAACAAGTTGAGGATTAAATAGCTTGGATAATTTCAGTGGGCTCTGGGTTAGGGCAGTGTCTCTAGCTGTCTGGCACCTGGGCCTGGGATGATTTCGGGCAAGGGGAGTATTGGCTTGATGTGTGAGTGTTTGATGAAGGAGATGGTTGGGGGTGTGGGTCCTGGATTGGTTGGTCAGCATATAAAACACATGTTTACAGGCAAGTTGCTTGCTATGTTTAAGGAGTTAGTGGCCCAGGGAAGGACAGTCAAGATAATGATGAATCTCCATGTTGTACACCACCTGAAACTAATATTATTACATGTACGTTAACTAACTGAAATTTAAATAAAAACTTTCAAGAAAGAAAAAAGAGATGTCAAAGAATCATAAACTATATAGGAAATAAACAAAAACCTGATTAATACACTAATCTTACTAGAAAACTAAAGACACACTGTTGGAAATGACTGCTTAGACTTCCTTACTGAAAATCTGGACCCCCTCTGCCTTGGGGGTTTAGTAGCCTCTCTAGACTCCATCTACTCAATGCCAGTAGCATGACCCCACACGCAAATATGACAGTCAATAATGTCTCCAGGGACTGCAAATGCCCCCAGAGGCGAAACCACCCCGGGGTTGAGAACCAGCATTCCCGATGACTCACAGTTTAATTTAGTCATGTTTTCACAAAACTCCTGTCATTATGGATCCTGAAAGCATTTATCATTCATATTTAAAATGATTTTTAATGGCAGAGAAATGGCCTCATTCTCCCCGGTCTCAGGAAGGAAAATGAAGTCACAAAGCACAGACTGCTGAGTGGCAAATTTAAGATGAGCTTTAGCAGGTGCTGTCTAAAAGAACAATCATGAACCCTTCATGAAATAGATTGGTTCAGGTGCCTCTCTGCCTTGGAAGGCAGAATAGAGACTTTCCCAAGCTGCTCTAGTTGTGCTTTGGTGAGGAGAGAAGGAAAGCAGGCCTGAAAACCTCTCCATGACTTCTCACCTGCCTAGCCTAGTGTAGGAAAGCTTATAGAACAAATAGGTAGCTCCGTCTTTTTGTTCCTATTCTCTTATACAAGATAGCAAATAAATAGACAAGCTCTTAGTTGACTGTCATCAATACTGGATGTAAAAACAAGGCAAGCCTCATCATGACCATTTGAGATTTGCTACAATAGAATGAGCTAGATGTTCACAAATCGGAAAGCACATGCCAAAGGATCTGAAGTAAAACCTAGAGTCCCTTGTTTTCTCAGTACTCCTGTCTGTTGGAATCTGATTAGCAGAGACCAAGAAATCATGCAAGTTTGAGAAATCTCAAGTTTGAGATTTCTTGAGAGATCAAGAAATCTCTAAGTTTGAGAACCAAGTGGAAGCTTGAAAGAGAAAACCGAATGTAGGTAAGGACCAAGGGGGGCGTATATTCACCTAGAGAAGAGCTACTTTGGGCACACAATGGAATGTTTTCATATCATATTAACCTTCTTTTCATATTGTCAATGATCACTAACTACTTCTTTCATTTCGTGGAAAAGACTGTTATAACTGACCTAGAGATGAGGAAATTGAATTTAAAACATGTCAACGTCTTGCTGTTGAAATTTTTGATTTACAG
The DNA here is from genome assembly GCF_037043125.1 of Eumetopias jubatus. Classification (NCBI taxonomy): domain Eukaryota; kingdom Metazoa; phylum Chordata; class Mammalia; order Carnivora; family Otariidae; genus Eumetopias; species Eumetopias jubatus. The sequence continues at coordinate 178,570,730 of NW_028274809.1, read as the reverse complement.
ACATTTTGGATTCCTAGTTTATTAAGTCATGTCTGCCTCATAAATTGAGAAAAGTATTTGCTGAGAGATAGAAGCTCATTAAAGAAGTATTTGTTGAATATGTGATTTGGGAATATAGTGCAGCACAATCCAGACTGGGTTCTACAAGATCGGATAGAGTTTATATTCTAAAAGGGGAGGAGAGAAAAACTTGAACATAATTTATTCTAGTGACAGAATTTATAAAACCTTTCTCGCTCAACTTGCTCATGTGGTTCAACCAGCAAAGGTAGCTAATACCTTTGAATAAAATATCTGAACTTCATATTCATTAGGAAAATAAACCTCAAACCCAAGGCTTTTATAAATTCAATTCTATGGGATGTATTGTTTATAACTATTATACGTGCTAGTGATGTTTCACAGAGCCCTAAAAGAAGGTAAACCTGAACTAATTAGAAGAGTGATTGAAGAAAAAGTCTTTATTTTTATTACCAGTGATATACACCCACTTCAAAATGGATTATTTAAGTATGCGGTATAGAGAGAAATGGTTCATTGATTTACACATTTTGTTGCTGCACTTTTGTAAGCTTTATTTGGCATACTAAGGCAGTCACACCTTAAAGCTCTAAAATTTAGAGGATATATTTATTTCACATTGTGTGGAACGCACATAATTCTTAGGGGCTGCCCTAATTCTCTGGAGGATTAGGTACATTTTTATCCACATTGGTTTTTGGTTTAAACTGAATAGCTACCCGTTTTGTTTATCAGCTTAAAGTATTTATGTATTACAGGAAGCTTGAATTTTGTATATGGAAGGATTTACTGAAGTTTTGGGTTTTTGTTTCTTTGTCTTTTTTTATATTTGGGTTACTTAAACCCATCCCTTTCTAGAAAACAACAACAAAAAAGTGTAGTAAAAGTGTGAACTTAGTAAATACTCACATTTACACTTAGTAAGTACACGTACTAATTAGTACATGTAAATTTATTGAATATATCTTCAAAGTTAAATGTTGAATTGCAAGATGCAGGTAACAGATACAGTAATTTTGCTGAGAACTTTGGTGAATGATGCAGGGAATTCATACTTTAACGTCCTCCTCTTTGGTTCCAAACAGAACAGTGACAGAAAAACTATATAAAATAAATTCATAGAGATGAAGTGATATGAAGTATGAAACAGTGACCATGAGATATGGACCATGTAGTAGGGTTGAGGGGCTCCGACAGGCATTTGATGGGATTCCCAGAAGGAAAAAATGGAGAAGATGGTAGAGAAGAATTTTTGAGAAGCAATAGTTGAGAATTTTCAGGAAGTAAAGAAAAACATGAGTTTTGAGATGAAAGTAATTATGGTGTTACATCTCCAGTCCTGACCCAGCCTGTGTAAAAATAATTTAGAACTGAAACAGCAATATTCGAATACTGTGTTGGAGGGAACGTCAACACAAGGTTTAAAATTAATGGGTATTGTCTTTCAAGTGAAAAGCACTGTAATAAATGCACTACCTTAATATTTATTATGGTGAATCTAAGGACAAAGGAGATTAAATATGACACATCATTTATTTTTTACCAACTCTGGAAAACAACAGGAAGTCATAATTTGAGATAATGTAATTGTATGAAGCTTCTCATTGCTTTCCAGAAACAATATAAATGCATTCTTTCAGTGATTCTGTTCACAATAATGGTGTGTACATGGTTCTCTTCTGAATTTTCATTGTTATTTTCTTTTATTTTACAGACTAAATAGTATCTAGTGAAACCTGGATCTGTTAAAAAAAAAAAAAAGAATTCCAGTACTATGAATGTAGGCCTTACTAATGAAGCCTATATTTATAAATGTACAAGTCCATTTAATCTACTGCTTTGGGGCCATTTGTAATTACGAGGGCTCACAAAGAATGACCAGAGGCTGTCTAATCAAGGAATCTGGTGATTTTTCTCTAACACTATCAGCCACGAGGTGCCGAAAATAGGATTGTTTTCTGCCTATAGTGGAGTTCTATTTTGATTTTCTATCGCACTAGAGAAAGGACCCGCGTTCTTAGAGGCCTCCATTTGTATTTTTCTCTTTCCCCTCATTGGCTTCCTCCTCTCATCTCCTCCTGGGCTTTGTCAATATCACCTTCTTTAAACACCATCCATCCTTCATAAATTAACGAAGTCTGTTTTTCCCATCTCTAGCATTTCCTTGGCTAAACAACCTGTGCTTTTTTTTTTCTTTTTTTGTAACTAAGAGAGCTTGCGTCTTTTTATTTGAGAAATGAATACATCAATATTATTTCCTTTAGCTCTTGATATGCCAAAATAAGTCAAGGGATTGTGTGCTAGAAACTGCTGCAAATTTACAAACAATCTTAACTTATGATGGCCCCTGTTCTGAAGGAATTTACAATCTAACTGAGGACATTAATTCATTTGAAGAAAACTAGAGCTCCATGGCAGTATACGTGTCAGAGAAGTAGAGAAACAATGAACTGTTTCAATGTATTATCAAGTTTTTGTCCTAGTTACTGTTTGTCGCACTGACATCTTAATGATGATTTTATTGATTGGTTGATGCAGTTACGTAGGTGATCAGGGAAGGTACTTGGCACCTTTATCATAGTTTATACCTAATAAGAGCTGAAAAGTGAGACAGCAAAGGCAATAAACTGTCTTCCCCATAGGTGCTAAGATATTTTTTGTTGTGTTTCAATTTTTGCATAACTGCAAGGGATGGACTGTGAAGTTATTTCCCAAGTTAAGCAAGCGGGGCTCAGGCACAAACACATCGGGGTGGAGTTGACTTCCTGTTTTTCCTATACTGACATGGCTGAGCCAGAGCCCGCCTCTTCCCACAGCGCCGATGTCAGCATATTCAGGAGGTGATTCATTTCTGTTGCCTGCATCATAATCAGCCTCAGCATTCTATCACATCATGCATCACTGTCAGACCCCCTGACTCCTTGATATCTTGGTCCCTGTGAGAAGCCTGGAGATCAAATCACACCTGATAGCTCAAAGCAGAGCCAGAACACCCTGCCTGAGGAAGTAACCATGAGGGGCACCATTTTGTATGCTAACTTTATGCAACTTCTCTGACAGTCCGTGACCCTTTTGCGGTTTTCCAGGAAGCACCTTAATTCATTTGATGTTAATCACTTTGTTAGGTCCTGTAGCAGAATCAGGCAATTGTCAAGTGCTGCTCCTTCTTGCATCACCCACGGTAACTTCCAGTGCTGCCTGTCTCCTGCCATCACTGAGGTATGGGCTTTATCGGGCCCTGGTCACCTCATGGGGATGCCACTTTCCCCCAATGTCCCTGGGCCATGCAGTCCAACCTACATGTGGCTGCAGAAGTGATTTTGACATTTGTCATTGATGCAAGGACTACCTCAGAAACCCTTTTAACTCAGTTATTCCTCAATTCTAGTCAGTACAAATAATCCCCCAAACCGACCAAACAAGAATTCTTGAAGATAGGAACACATCTGTCAACTCAATCTATCCATAGAGTTTATTTCTTCCAGTCCCTACTCACAGGCTCTTTCTGTTCCTGCCATGTTATCTTAGCCTTTCAATTCTGTACCATCAGATTTTTACTTGAATGGAGACCCCACTAAAAACAGATTTCCTCTAGGTGAACTGAATATAAAGAACATGATTCCAAGCATCTCTTCCCAGCACAGTCTGCTCTAAAATACGCAGTCTTACCATCCAGCATATGTTGAAAATGAAGCTATGGGACCATTGTCAGTAGGGCATGGGCTCCGAGTTGCTGACGAATTTGAAAATAATTAATTGTTACATGTCCTCACCTGCTCCACGTGGGACTCACAATTTACAAATACAAGTCACTTGTCTGGGGTGAGAGCTTATATCATGATCTTAACTTTGGTTCCAGTGCTCTACTTTCCCCAGCTGAGTTAATGGCCTTAGGCACACACTTGTAGTCAGTTGGTGGACTCCTGTGTTATTGCAGCAAGAATGGGTTCCAGAGGCAATTTGTTGCAATTCCCTCAGTTTATAGATTAGCACGTGAGGCCACCCAGCCTTGTGAGTTTGTGTATTTAAAAATATTATTTTAGAAATTCTTTTCCAACTCTTTAGCTCTCCCTGACTTTGGAGTTCCCAAAGAGCATTTCCTGAAGTGTATTCAGAAGAAGACTCTGGAACTTGTAGAATATTCTTAACACAACAGAAACCCTGCCTTACAGTTTTTATGTGTGCTTAATGAGGTATTTTGAAGAAGAAAAAAGAAAGAGGAAGGGCAAATTCATTGAGCATCTACTAGGAGAGGCACACTCCCACTGACCAGTGAGAAATAGCATTTGTTGAGGGCTTGTCAGGGGCCATACAGTGTCCAGAGTACTCTGTGTGTAGATCATCTACCCACTTAATCCTCAAACAGCCCTGTGAAGGAAGAACTATTTTTACCAACCCCATTTTACAGATAACGAAGTCACGGCCAAGTCACCCAGCTGGATTCACACCATCTTAACTACAGGAAATCTCAGTGTTGCTCTGTGGAGTGGGTGTTACTGCTCCCAATTTACACATAAGGAAACTCAAGCTCATAGGAATTGTGTGGCAAAAGCTTGGGAGGCGAAAACATGGGGATATGAATTCCAAACTACCTCTTTTCCTTCTGCCATGTAATTCCACCATGCATCGATCGAAAAATGATGACTTAAGACATTTCCACCCTGATCCAAAGAAGCCAAGTCCAAATCAATTTAGCAAATTAAGAGGAGTAGATGCTTCTGCAATATACTTATTGTATGTCTGACTCTCCCTGCCTCCCTCCCTGTTTCGAAGGGGAGATAAGGCAGGTTTTAGCTGGGATATTAGGTCTGGTGAAGCCCCTCGGAGACAGTGCATGGATCTGACAGCATGGCACTCCTTCCCAGATGCCTAACGTAGCTTCCAACACAGAGACTGCTCAACAAGCATGTGGCAAATGAGATTATAATACCAGCCTGGCATGTCACTGTCCCAAACTCTCCACGGTGGGTTGGATCTACCGCTTCGTCTGATTCATGAAAGAAATTTCCTGTGGGTCCTTATCTGGAGGAAGTCCTTCATCTGATGGTGGTGGTGAGTTTTAAGACAGTGGTGCAATAGGATAGAATGAAAACAAAGATTTAATCTGAATTCACTCAAGAAATACAGCTTCAGTGTGTGAATCCCAGCTCCAGCAGGGGGTTGAACAAACAGTCACAATATCACCACGGTCTTACACCGAAGATGTGTAACTTGTCAGAGCAGTGAAATTTCTTATGAAATGTGTGTTAGGGTGATACTGTTCAGGCAGAAGGCTGGTCAACAGTACACTTCCCTGAAGACATCTTTCAATTACAGATGCATTGTAATTAGAGATGGGAAGAGACTGGGCGTGGATCCACCACATGGACAGAGCCTGAGATTTTGTTTCGTATCAAACACTTTCCAAAATCTAGCTTGTGTGATTTCTTGCAGGAGGCTTGTCTATAATCATGTAATCCAAAGATCCTAATGAAATCGTTTGAATTTTATCTTATTTCAGCTACTTTTACCCAAGCAATATCTGTTCTCTAATTTTTTAAAAGATTTTATTTATTTATTTGAGAGACAGAGAGAGAGAGAGCGAACAGGGGAGGAGCAGAGGGGGAAGGACAAGCAGACCCCACGCTGATTGCAGAGCCTGATGCAGGACTCAATCCCAGGACCCTGGGGTCACGACCTGAGTCGAAGGCAGACGCTTAACCGACTCTGTTCTCTAATTTTATTAACACATCTTCCCACTTTATTTCCCAGAATTGGAGAATATTCTTCCCAGAAGGACCCCAAAAGATCATCTCGTCTGTTACTTCTATATGGAAAGGGAAACTGAGTCTCAGGGAGGCTGAATTAGGCTTTTACCTGCTTCTCAACCCATTGCCTAAATTAGGATGTTCACATTAGCCCTGATCTATACCTTTGCATTTTTTATAACCAGTGTTTGCCATTTTATAGGTTGTGAATCTAAGTTGTTAGGCTTTATAATTCTGGTGCCAGAAAAATTCTTAATAGCTGAAACAGCTACAAATGTTCACTGTTTACAGCTATTATATTTTGGTAAATAGAATTTGATCAGTGCCAGATCTCATGGCATCGAAAAATGATTAGTGTCTTGTAGGGTACAATTAAACTCAAAACAGTTTTTTTTTTAATTCTTGCAAAGACATCCATAAAAAGTAACATTTTGAAAACAACCCAACATTGACAATGTTCAACATTAGTTACAGATATTTGCTCTCGAGGGCATAGGGCTTTCTCTCATATTGCTAAAATTTTATGTTTCTTGGTAAATTATTCCACTCAGTGTTTTGATGCTAAATGTATATTTATCCCGGATGACGAAACATTTATAGACTAGAAGCACAAAAGGAATTTGCCAAAACACAGATACTCTGTTTTATTTTTAGTCATCGTGATGGACTGAATTGTGTCCCCCCCTGCCAGTCACATGTTGAAACCCTGACCCCCTAAATGACTGTATTTGGAAATAAATCTTTTTAGGAGATAACTTAAGTCAAATGAGTTTATATGGGTGGGGCCCTAATCCACAGGGCTGGTGGCTCTACAAGAAGAGGAATGCACAGAGGAAAGGCCATATGAGGACACAGTAAGAAGGTGCCATCTGCCAGCCAGAGGGAGCTCTCACCAGAAACAAACCTAACCAGCACCTTGATCTTGGACTTCCAGCCTCTAGAACTTGAAGAAAAGAAATTTCTGTGGGTTAAGCGCCCCTCCCACCCCAAGTCCCTGGTATTCTGTGATACAGTTGCCAAGTTCCCCTTTTTAAATCTGAGAACCTGATGACACTCAGGAGGGATGGAGTATAAGTCAAGATATGGGAAAGGTTTTGACTGAGGTCAGGATGGGTGGAAGAGGCCAGCTGCGCAGAGGTTTTCCTAACACTGCAGAGGGTATCAGAGGTGACAGCATCTCATGGAACTAGCCCCGGATCTCCCTGATCCTTCAGTCCATTCCATCCTCCCTATAGTTCCGGTGACAGCATTTCCAATTTCTTTCCTTCCTGTTAATTCACACTTTTGAGATGTACAGGGAGTGGTATCAAAGCATCAAGACCCCCAAGCTTCCATGTCACTGGTTATAAAACAGCCTAAAGCAGAAGTTATTTTCATCCCATCAAAGATGTGGAAATTCTGTCATTTATCAGACCCACCACCTTACATCTGACTAAGTCCACAAGCAGATCAGCATAGGGCAAGCAAAGTAAGTGTCTCCTTTTTCAATACTTGGTATTTCCTCCTTCCCATGTACCTTAGGTCTAAGTTTCAAATTTGAAATTGAAGTTCCTTTTCACTCATATACAATTGTGTAGCAGCTATGAGTAAAAATAGGAAATGAACCAAATAAGGGCATACTTAGGAAATGTCTGATAGGGTTATGCCAACTCTTATAATGTCAAGTGGTTTTGATGAACAGTCTCAAGACCACTAATCATTTGGGTAAAATTCTTCAGCTTTTTGCTTCAGTTACTTCTGACTCCAGGAGCAATTTGACTTGACAGGTTTACTTCAATCTTTAGAGAAGCGGATACCAGGCAGGACTCAGCCTCGAAAGTAAAGGTCTACGTTGAGCGTCTGAAGCCACCCAGTATCTTAAAATGAAATTTTTTATTGTTACATTTGGACACAGTTCAGTAGATGTGCCTAAAAATTTTTGGTTTCTTCTTCAGAAGTTACAGATTAATGACAGCTGACAAGAAGTAAAGGTACAATATAACATCTTTATATAGCATGGACTTGGCTTTGTGGTTGTCAAAATGCAGCTGGCTTGGAAAACATAATTGTATGGCCTGTTTTCTGCAGCCAAAATAAATTTTTTTTTAAGTTTTTACTTGGTTTAAAAAAAAAACACAATCTCTTTCTTATAGAAAATATTCCTGTGCTCCAAGTCTTAATTACAAAAACAAAATAAAACAAAACCTCAAAAGGTTATTCAAGTTAAGTGCAGTATCGAGTAGGGTCCGGCTCTCTATCTTTGATGATGACAAAATCTATTTCACCAGTGAAAGAGTGTCTCAAAGGCCATCTGTCTTTTGACTACAAAGAATGTTGAGGGTTATCTGTTTTAATATGTCAGCATCAAAGAGAAATTTGTTCTCATAACCTTGAGATGCTCCCACCACAAGGAGCAAACATTCAGAGCACGAAATGGATTTTGGCTTTGCACCATATCCCAGGAAAGCCCACCCTGGATTCTGCTGAGTCTTCATTTAACTACGGCTGCTGTGGGCTCCCCTTGCATTTCCAGAGCGGAGACTTAGTCACCCCCGAAATACAGTTTTTTATGGGAGGACACTGAAATGAACTCTTGGCCACATTTCTCAGAACATGTGAGAAACATCTGGAATGACTTCTGAGATGTTGGGTGATTCAGAAGACATTGGAGGCTGTGCAGTGGGGGCATCTCATAGATCTTATCATCTCTTCCAGGTATTACAGTGAATTTTTTTTTAATGTATTAGCTCATTTAATCCTCATGATAGACTGTGGGTTACTTCAGCACACCCATTTTGTAGATGGGGGAGCAGAGGTTTTGTGAGTTAAGGATCCATCCCAAAGTTAACAAGAACAATAATATGGACATACAAGTGTAGCCCTACTCCCGTGACAGGGGAAGTCATTTGTTCAGATGTGATATGTGATTCACAAAAATTGATTTTCTCAAGTGAAATCACAACTCACTCTTCTATGTGTTTCAGAACTGCAAGCACCTCCCATGCTTGTTATATCCTGGTTGAGCTGAATTATTCCTCTAATCAAAATCATGACCTTGGAATGTCAAGGCAATCTCTGTGCCCAGAGAGCCTCTTGCTGGGGTCGGTTGGGAGGAGAAGGCTTACGTAAGTTCTACGTATAAAAGGACTATGCGGGGAGGAGAGAAGGAAGCTGAAGATGACCGGAGTTTTCACCCCTTTACGGACTAGAGATTAGGTGCCCTTAATAGGGCATGGCGACAACAGCACTTAGCACTACCTGTTCAAAATGGAAAAAAAAGTGGAAAAGAAGAAATTGGAAAGAAGAAGGCTTTAGGGGCCGCATCTATAGGCCCTGTTTCTAGGGTTTGCCCTTGGGTGGGTGTATGTGTGTGGGAGAGTAGACACACACACACACACACACACACACACACACATTTATAAGGGTTGCCAGGAATAAAAGAGAAGACACTGTTAAACTTGGATTTCAGAGAAATACCAAATACTTAGTCTGTTAGTGTAATTCTGTCCCAGGTGTTGCATGACACATACCTACACTGAGAAGTTACTTGTCTCTCTGAAAATCAATTTTAACTGAGCATCCTATATTTTTATTTGATAAATCTGGCAACTCTAATATATATATCCGTATCCATATACATGTACATATATATACATCTATATTTAAAATCTATGTATCTACATACGCAATTATATATAACACTCCCTGGCCCTGAAATGAGGTTAGCACCCTGTTCTGTCTGTTGTGCCCCTGTTTATTCTATACTTCCCAGCTATCAAAGTACTCACACTTGTGATATTATTTTCAATGTCTGCAACTCTTCCTGCTCCTGACTCAGAACCCAGCACAGAACATAATTGATGAACTAAGAATGCAGAATATATGTGAAAGCCCACACCCAAAATTTAGTCAATAGATCACTCTAACTCTAAAGGGCAGATAGGCTCTGCGCCACTGTGGACAAAAGCTTGAGTCAGCAACTGAAACTATCGAACAGATAAAGGGCCTGAATTTAAAGGCATGACAAAAATGATTACATTGACTTCCACATTTTTATCTCCCTGATTTTGAATAAGCATTTTAAATGATTTCCACCCCTCCTTGGTACTTGGCTAGCCCCTTTGGGTAACAGGTGCTTGAGCACACTCGAGGTTTTCCTATACCCCCACCAACACGGAGAACCCTTCCCAGCATACCATGTGATCACCAGGGTTAGATTGTACTTTATGCAGCACACTCAGGAAGTTTCCCTTGGCCTTGGACTTCTGTGATCAAGAAAGCCATTTAGAAATTTTTATTTTTACCAAAAGCCTTCAAATGGGCAGCTAAAAGAGAGGCCAGAAATGGAAGCCTCCTCCCACTCCACATTACATTAGTGGCATTTTAAAATTACAACCTCACCGGCTTCCTTAAGAAATACTACATTTTTTGTCTTTGGTGGCTGTGATTAAGTAACACTCACTTTGCAGAGCTCCTGTGGTGACAGAGCTCCATTACAAAGGCCTCCTGTGCAGCGTTCCGGTCATTAGAAACTACACAAACTATTAGGAAAGAGTAGCAAAGCTGCTAACAAATCCTTCAAATTATGGTTTCCTTTCTGACTGTGGCAAAGAATAAAGATAATGGTTCTGGAGTTGAATAAAACAGGTAAGTGGAAATACACACACACACACATATATATATATATATATATATATATATATATATATATGAAGAAATCACAATGTCAGATACAGTTCTTGAAATGTTTTCCAATAAAGCTCTTAGTCTAACTTTCTTGATCCCCAAAATTAGGGTTTTGTTTCTGGATTCCACAAGTTCCCTCAATGTAGTAAAGTTTCATGTGTTTTTAAATACAGGTTTTTCAGTGCAGCTCGATGTCTGTAATGGTATTAACAGATGGTTTGTAAAGCATTTTAAAAAAAGATTTTATTTATTTCTCTGAGAGAGAGGGAGAGAGAGAGTGAAAGAGAGCACAGAGGGAAAGGGAGGAGCAGACTCCCTGCTGAGCAGGGAGCCCAATGTAGGACTCAATCCCTGGACCCTGGGATCATGACCTGAGCCGAAGGCAGGCGCTTAACCGACTGAGCCACCCACGTGCTCCAATGTAATGGTTAATTTTTTAAAAAAGATTTTATTATTTATTTGAGAGAGAGAGAGCATACATGAATGGTGGGGAGGGGCAGAGGGAGAGAGAGAAGCAGACTCCCAGGGGAGCAGGGAGCCTGATGTGGGGCTCGATCCCAGGACCTCAGGATCATGACCTGAGCCAAAGACAGACACTTGAGCAACCCAGGCGCCCCCTGTAATGGTTAATTTTATGTGTCAACTTGACTGAGCTGAGGGATGCCTAGATAGCTAATAAAATATTTCTGGGTGTTTCTGTGAGGGTGTCTCTGGAAGAGATTAACATTTGACTCAGTAGATAGAGTAATGAGATCCACCCTCTACAAAAATGGGTGGGCATCATCCAACCCTTTGGGGGCCTGCATAGAACAAACAAGCAGAGGAAGGGATAATTCTCTCTCCTTGAGCTAGGTTATCCATTTTCTCCTGTTCTTGAACATCAGAGCTCCTGGTTCTCAAGCCTTTGGAGTCTGACCTCAGATTGGGAGTTGCACCAACATTCCCCCTAGTGCTTAGGTGATTGGCCTTGGATTGAATTATACCACCATCTTTCATGGTCCTCCAGCTTATAGATGGCAGATCATGAGACTTCTCAGCCTCCATAACCACATGAATCAATGCTTATAGTATATCTCCTTTCATATGTATCTCTCTCTATATACTATTAGTTCTGTTTCTCTAGGAAACCGTGACTAATACAAGGTCCTATGCTGAATCTTCAGTTTCTTGAACATCTCTATTATGGACCTGCATCTACAAATAGGGCTTGCACTTCAACTTCAACCCCTGCCATGAAAACTGGGTGCCCAGCAGTGGGCAGCACTGGAGTGCATGCCTGATCTCTGTGCACCAGCCATCACTCTCTCTTGGTTGCCCAGACACACAAAGTCGTTTGACCTGGACCCCACAATGGTTAAGGCAGGCTTTTCATGTGCAAGCACCATTCGGGCACAGCACCCCAACATATCTTGACATCACTAACATTTAGCCTGCTTGCTGTAAGCTCGTCGTAGGATGTGAAACACAGGCCCATATTTTCCTGGCACTTTGACTAATCTTTAGGGGGAAATCTGGCTTATGTGGGAGGTGAATGACTATGTGGTACCCTTTCCCCAGAGCTAGTACTAAACCCAGATCCCAGATGTGCTGTTGGCTTTCCATCTTTCCGATGACATATAAAAATGAGGAATCACACACTCTGGGCTATTACAGATCCCATGGCACTGTTAGTAAGACCAGAGGCTTTACCTTTAATACGTGGCAAAAAGCCAACATGGCGAGTGAAGTTCTAACTGCTCAAAATCCTTTGATACTTTATAGATTGCTCCATTATTTGCCCCCAAGATTGACTAGTATGTGGTGGGGACCATTGATCTGTTAGCATATTTTTTTTCTGGAGGTGGCTGCATTTCAGCAGTGGATTTTAGCAACCTCTGTGCAAAATATTGTAGACTGTAAACAAATGTACATAAATGTACAAGTAAACAAATGTTACATAAAATGTTATTTGAGGCTCAAGTGGGCATTTTCTTGTGAACAAATTTATTTCTTATAAAATATACAAAACTGTGGATTGTGAGGAGTGAAGGTAGGAGCAAAATAGGAGTATAGATTTAATTTTGTGCTAAATAGATGTCTTTTAATTAAGTTACAAGAGGTTATTTTTTCATATTAATCTAGCACAAAAACTTGTGTTCATAGGGACATAATTTTTTTTATTAGCTGGGTTTGTTTCCTCCATACCTTCCATAGGGATTCTATTTGTTTCATCAGATCCCCTTGGAGATGAGATGCAGCATCTCCATCGCCGAAAAGGAACTTTCCGTGGGGAGCTCTGCTGCCTGCCCCAGCCATCAACAGAGGAGGCAGGAAAGTCTGGGGCTGGGAGGACTGGATTTATATAAATGGAAAGGTAAGTCTCAATTTCTTTGCTTCCTTCAACCTTGCCTCTCCTTCCCCCCCCCCCCCCCGATTATGGTGTTTCTTGTTCCTTGCTTCAATCTAAGCTTCATCCAAACGATGACAGATTGGAAAAAGAGGCCATTTGGAGGCCATTGCTCGCTCTCTTGATTCATTGCAGTATGGGTCTGCCATCCCGGCTCTCCAAAGAGCCTCCTCAGTCCCTATTTCAGTTCATTCCACACATTGCCAACACCTCCCCCTGCAACTAGACACTGGTTCAAGTCATTTAAAGGCCAATGATCTCTGAGCCACACTTAGCAAGCCCGTGCTGCCCACACTCCCACAAAATACCAAGGAGCTTGTCACAAACTCTCATGAAATACCAAGGAGATTTATATTTATCCTTAACACAAGCAATCCTCATCTAGGTTTTCCAGGATCAATTCATTTCTTATAAAATGCTCAAGTCCCTCCTCGTGGATGCAACTTTATACATGTGTGCAAATCATGAGATGGCCCTCGTGTGCCAAGCCCAGTCCAGTTGGACTGCTTCATACTTGCATCATAAGGGAAGTTTGTTTGTTTGTTTCTTTGGGAAATAATTTCAAACTCACAGAAAAGTTCCAAAAATGGTACAAGGAACACTTGTAGACTCTTTACACAGATTCATCTATTGTTTTAATATTCTGCTTCTTTATCAGTTCTTCTCTCTCTCTGTCTTATATATGAGAGAGACTAGATAGACATGGATACCTTATATGAATATATACAACTTATGCTATTTGACAGTACCATTTGAGAATACATATTCGTGAGAATGTATACACATTAATACTTCCGTGCTACTATATGTAACTTCTACTATTTGAGGATAAGTTGCACATATTGTGACCCCTCAGTCTGTAATACTTCAATGTGTATTTCCTAAGAATAAAGATATACACACCAGTGCAGTTACCAACCTTAGTAAATTTAACATCGATCTATACTTTAATTTTTTTCCTTTTATTTAAATTCAATTTTCCAACTTACAGAACATCATTAGTTTCAGATGTAGTGTTCAATAATTTATCAGTTGTGTATCACACCCAGTGCTCATCACATCATGTGCCCTCCTTAATGCCCATCACCTAATTACCCCATCCCCCACCCCCCTCCCCTCCAACAACCCTCAGTTTGTTTCCTATAGTTAAGAGCCTCTCATGGTTTTTCTCACTCTCTGATGATTTCCCACTGTTTTCCTTCCCTTTGCCAATCAATGGTCCTCTGCCCTGTTTCTTATATTCCATATACGAGTGAAAATATATGATAATTGTCTTTCTCTTATTATTTCACTCAGCATAATACCCTCCAGTTCCATCCATGTTGATGTAAATGGTAAGTATTCATCCTTTCTAATGGCTGAGTAATATTCCATTGTGTGTGTGTGTGTGTGTGTGTGTGTGTGTGTGTGTGTGTGTGTGTGTATATATATATATATATATATATATATACCACATCTTCTTTATCCATTCATCTGTCGATGGACATCTCAGCTCTTTCCACAGTTTGGCTATTGTAGACATTGCTGCTATGAACATTGGGTTGCACGTGCCCCTTTGGATCACTACATTTGTATCTTTGGGGTAAATACCTAGTAATTCAACTGTTGGGTCAGGTGGCTCTATTTTTAACTTCTTGAGGAACCTCTATACTGTTTTCCAGAGTGGCTGTAACAATCAATCAACGTGATACATCACATTAATAAAAGAAAGGACAAGAATCATATGATCCTCTCAATTGATGCAAAAAAAGCATCTGACAAAATACAGCATCCTTTCTTGATTAAAATTCTCCACAGTGTATGGATAGAAGGAACATACCTCAATATCATAAAAGCCATCTACGAAAAGCCCGCAGTGAATATCATTCTCAATGGGGAAAAAGTGAGAGTTCTTCCCCTAAGGTCAGAAACATGACAGGGATGCCCACTCTCACCACTGTTGTTCCACATAGAACTAGAAATCCTAGCCTCAGCAATCAGACAACAAAAAGAAATAAAAGGTATTCAAATTGGCAAAGAAGAAATCAAACTCTCACTCTTTGCAGATGACATGATGCTTTATGTGGAAAACCCAAAAGACTCCACCCCCAAATCCTAGAACTCATACAGGAATTCAGCAATGTGGCAGGATATAAAATCAATGCACAGAAATCAGTTGCATTTCTATACACTAACGAGACAGAAGAAAAAGAAATTAAGGAATCGATCCCATTTACAATTGCACCCAAAACCATAAGATATCTAGGAATAAACTGAACCAAAGAAGCAAAGGATCTGTACTCTAAAAACTAGAGAACACTCGTGAAAGAAATTGAGGAAGACACAAAGATACAGAAAAACATTCCATGCTTATGGATTGGAAGAATAAATATTGATAAAATGTCTATGCTACACAGATCAATCTACACATTCAATGCAATCCCTATCAAAATACCATCAACATTTTTCACAAAGCTGGAACAAACAATCCCAAAATTTGTATGGAACAAGAAAAGACCCTGAAAGCCAGAGGAATGTTGAAAAAGAAAATCAAAGCTGATGGCATCACAATGTCAGACTTCAAGCTATATTATAAAGCTGTAATCATCAAGACAGTATAGTACTGGCACAAAAACAGACACATAGATCAATGGAAGAGAATAGAGAACACAGAAATCGATCCTCAACTCTATGGTCAACTAATCTTTGACACAGCAGGAAAGAATATCCAATGGAAAAAGGACAGTCTCTGGGAAAATTGGACAGCCACATGTAGAATAATGAAACTGGACCATTTTCTTGCACCATACACAAAGATAAACTCAAAATGGATGAAAAACCTTAGTGTGAGACAGGAATCTATCAAAATCCTTGAGAACAGGGGCGCCTGGGTGGCTCAGGCATTAACCATCTGCCTTTGGCTCAGGTCATGTTCCCAGGGTCCTTGGATCAAGCCTCGCATTGGGCTCCATGCTCAGTGGGAAGCCTGCTTCTCCCTCTCCCACTCTCCCTGCTTGTGTTCCCTCTCTTGCTGTGTCTCTCTCTATCAAATAAATAAATAAAATCTTTAAAAAAAATCCTTGAGAACATAGGCAGTAACCTCTTCGACCTCTGCCACAGCAACTTTTTGCTAGACATGTCTCCAAAGGCAAGGGAAATGAAAGCAAAAATGAACCATTAGGACTTCATCAAGATAAATAGCTTCTGCACAGCAAAGGAAATCGTCAACAAAACTAAAAGGCAACCTATAGGAATGGGAGAAGGTATTTGCAAATGACATAACAGATAAAAGGCTGGTATCCAAGCTCTATAAAGAACTTATCAAACTCAACACTCAAAAAACAAATAATCCAGTCAAGAAATGGGCAGAAGACATGAACAGACATTTCTCCAAAGAAGACATATAAATGACCAACAGAAACATGAAAAAATACTCCACATCACTTGGGGAATACAAGTCAAAACCACAATGTGATACCATCTCACACCAGTCAGAATGGCTAAAATTAACAAGACAGAAATAAGAAATGTTGGCAAGGATGCAGAGAAAGGAGAACCCTCTTACATTGTTGGTGGGAAATTTTTTTTTTAAGATTTTATTTATTCATTTGAGAGAGAGAGAGAGGGAGGGAGGGAGAGAGAGAATGAGCAGGGAGAGAGGCAGAGGGAGAGGGAGAAGAAGACTCCCCGCCCAGCAGGGAGCCCACTGCAGGGCTCGATCCCAGGACCCCAGGATCGTCATGACCTGAGCTGAAGACAGATGCTTAACTGACTGAGCCACGCAGGCGCCCCTAACACCGATATATACTTTTATCTAACTTACAGTCTGTATCCAACTTTGTCAACCGACTCAGTAATCTTTTTTTTCCTTTAAATTTTTTATTGTTATGTTAATCACCACACATCATTAGTTTTTGATGTAGTGTTCCATGATTCACTGTTTGTGCATAACACCCAGTGCTCTATGCAGAACGTGCCCTCTTTAATACCCATCACCAGGCTAACCCATCCCCCCACCCCCTCCCCTCTAGAACCCTCAGTTTGTTTTTCAGAGTCCATCGTCTCTCATGGTTCGTCTCCCCCTCTGATTTATCCCCTTCATTCTTCCCCTCCTGCTATCTTCTTCTTCTTCTTCTTCTTCTTTTCTTAACATATATTGCACTATTTGTTTCAGAGGTACAGATCTGTGATTCAACATCCTTGCACAATTCACACTGCTCACCATAGCACATACCCTCCCCAATGTCTATCACCCAGCCACCCCATCCCTCCCACCCCCCACCACTCCAGCAACCCTCAGTTTGTTTCCTGAGATTAAGAATTCCTCATATCAGTGAGGTCATATGATACATGTCTTTCTCTGTTTGACTTATTTCACTCAGCATAATACCCTCCAGTTCCATCCACGTCGTTGCAAATGGCAAGATCTCATTCTTTTTGATGGCTGCATAATATTCATTGTGTATATATACCACATCTTCTTTATTCATTCATCTGTCGATGGACATCTTCGCTCTTTCCACAGTTCGGCTATTGTGGACATTGCTGCTATAAACATTGGGTGCACATACCCCTTCGGATCCTTACATTTGTATCTTTGTGGTAAATACCCAGTAATGCAATTGCTGGATCGTATGGTAGCTCTATTTTCAACCTTTTGAGGAACCTCCATACTGTTTTCCAGAGTGGCTGCACTGGCTTGCACTCCCACCAACAGTGTAGGAGGGTTCCCCTTTCTCTGCATCCCTGCCAACATCTGTCATTTCCTGACTTGTTAATTTTAGCCATGCTGACTGGTGTGAGAACCGACTCAGTAATCTTGATAGCATTTACTCCAACACAGAATCCAGTCTAGAATCATGTGTTGTATTTTGTTGGTGCGTGTCCTTAGTCTCCTTCAATCTGAAGGAATTTCTTTGCTTTTCTTTGCCTTTTTTGTGACATTGGCATTCTTGCAGAAAATAGTCCCTTATCATGATGTGTTAAGGGCTCTTGGAGGGGATGAGACTGGTGGAGAGAAGGGACATTAAATGCAACCATGTACATGGAACAATTTAATGCACATGATAGAATTGGGGCAAGAGACAATGTGGTTAACCACTGTGCACGTGGTCAGTTCTTCAGGTCAAACCATCTTTAGACCATTGCCTCTTGGCTTTGCATGTAGGCCTAAAAATTTCTCAGTCAGCTTGGTTATCCTATTTATTATGGCAGACATTAAAGTGAAGGCATCCTGCTACATGATTACCAAGTAGTGAGAGGAGAGAGAGAGAAGATGGAGGAGAATGGAAGAAAAGGAAGGGGGGGGGAAGGAAGGAGGGAGGGAGGGAGGGAACAGGGAGAAGGAGAGAGAAGGCAGTATCCCCTTTAATTACAATACACACCGGGACCATTTGTTGTGTCAGCCATTACATAGCCTGCCTCAGCAGCTCTTGAGGATCCCACTGTGTTTTCAACAGAAAATACTACGAGATCATCATAATGTTGATGTCTCCCTAGGAAATGCACACTCTTCTTGCCTCAGTTGATCCCTCTGCTCTTGTGTGAACCTCACATCTCTTTCTTCCTCTTTGTTGTCCACCCCCGGGCTCATTTTGTACAGAGGAGAGAAAAGAGACTCTGTTCACAATTCATCCACCCACACACAGATTTACCAGGTAAAAAACAAAGAATAATGAAGAAAACATCTGCCACCACCTGGGCAATTGATGTAAGTAAAGTAACAGAGATGATGCCTCTTGATGAAGTCATTAGCGAGAGCTTCTGTGTGACAAAAGGTAAAGCCTTAGCAACAAACATCAGGAGCCCTGATAACAGCTTCAGTGATAGGAAGTCACAGGAATACTTGTTATTCAGTGGCGAACCCTGGCTCTTTCTCCTTACCAGCAGAAGGGAATGAAGCAACTATGAGATCCAAGGGAGAGGGCACAGATTCGGAGTCACCTACTAGATTGTGATTTTTGGGGAAGGCTCACCTGCATCTCCAAGCTTCACTTCCTTTATTAAAGGGCCCTGATAACAAGTCAGAACAAAATAAGCCAAGCACGTGAAGTACTTTGCAGAGGCTCTGGCAACACAGTAGGCAAGTGACACATGTTCACTCCTGTCCAAGGACAGGGTAATGGAGAGCAGAGCCTGAGATGGCTTGGCTCCACGTGATTCATGGAGGAGCAGAAGAGGGACACAGAAGTGGACAGAGGAAGACATTCAGCAGGGCTGTGGTCTCAGCTGAAGACCAGTCTCAGCCTCATCCAGGGGCAGGTGGGGATCCTCTGCCTCTCAGACTTGGTCCCTGGTAAGATGAGAGTGGGGCAGACTTTTGACCCTGTCTCAGTCAGTCAGTCCCTAGCTGTGGGACAGGGGAAGGTCAAGTACCTGTAGGACACAATGGTTCCATCAGCATTTCTCTGAAGGAGAGGACAGCTGTGAGCAGCCAATTCCCAGAGTAGCTGGAGGATGGGGGGAAGGGGGTGAGCACTGACCCCATGAAGGGATCTGGGTAGGACACCCCAGCCTCCACCATGGTTCCCTTCTCTCTTCTCACCTGAAGAAGGAAACCTTATAGAACACAGGGCTAGATTATTTGTAACTGAAATGGAGTCATATGATTTTTCTTAATTTTGGCCGAAAGAAGTGACCACTCACATCACAGAAGTCTCTGAAGCATGCATGGCTAATTGATTCCACAGAGACAGCCTTTTATTATGGATAACACTGCTCAATGCAGATGGTACCTGCCATGAGGAAAGGGGCCCATGCCTGTGGGCAAGCTTCAGGTGGTCCCAGTGGCCCTCAGCTGCACGGACCCACCCCAGTGCCCAGGAAGAGGTGTGGAATGCCAAAGGGCAGGGACGTTCAGAGTGGCTTTCAATTATGCCGCTCTCCTCTTTGTGTGGCTGCCCTACTTTCTGGCTCAGCATCACCAGCGTACTGCCACGCCTTCCTGCACATTCCCCTTTCTAGGTCACTGAGACATGAGACAAACATCACTTGTAATATTCATCCTTTTCTCCGAGAACTGGCAGGGGGATGGAGAAGGGTAAGAACGCAGAAGCAGTGGCTGCTGGGAGGATGGAGAATTAATTTGCATTCATTTCTCACCCTGTTAACTGGTATGTCACTTTCCTGCTCACACCATCTGGGGGCTTGTTTCTGGGGTTGATCTAGGAATGACTTAGCTCATCAGAGGTAATATGTCCTAGCACATGGCATAGATGCTGGTCATGGGTCAAGGCTGGGCCTAGGAACCCATGGATAGTATTCATATTCTGTATTATAAGGGATGGCACATATAAATTAATCATATTCTTCTGTGACAATGACATGTATATCTTATGTGTATTATAGCATTGTATATATACATATACATATATATATATTTCATATAGTTTTCTTATCTTATGTTTTGTCTTTCTTTCCTCACTGGACTGTAAGCTTTGTTAGGGTGGAGGTTTTGCCTATTTTGTTCACTGTTGTGACCCCAGCACTTAGAACAACTCGTGTTCTAGGTTCCACAGTGGATGCTCAATAAAAATTTGTTGCATACATAAATTCATATTAAAATCAATTCTTAGATTTGAACGTATTTTAAAAAGTGGGGGATGATGGTAAGGTGCCTTAATTTTTAAAACAAGCCTTGTGTAAATAAGTAAAACTAGTTTAGAGGAGCCCCTTTCTAGCTGAGGTGTCCATAAAGTTCAAATATGCTTTTATCTATGCTGAAAAATAATTGAGTTATATGGCCTCCTACCTTCTTGCTCATCATTCTTTCTCTTAGCTGTACCAGAAATTTGACTCTGTAATTTCTGTTTTGATCAATTTGATGTACAACGAGTGGAGCCAATCAAGCTTGGAAATAGAAATTTAAATTAGAATTCTAATTATGCAGGTGATTTGCTGCATAAGACATGCCTGCCTCAGTTTCTTATAAGTGTTCATTCAAAACTTCCTTTTTTAAAAAAAAGATTTATTTATTTATGGGGGGGAGGGGCAGAGAGAGAGAGAGAGAATCCCAAGCAGACTCCGTCTCCCCGCTAAGCGTGGAGCCTGATGTGGGGCTTGATCTCATGACCCTGAGGTCATGACCTGAACCAAAACCAAGAGTTGGACCCTTAACTGAGTGAGCCATTCAGATGCCCCATCCCTGTGCTTCAACATCCTTATGGATAAAATGGGGATAATAATACTTATCTTTCATAGGGTTGTGGTGAAGATTATACATGTTAACATATACAGAATATCTATATATGACAAATAGCCTGAGCACAATGAACATGTGGTACTATCATTTTATTCTAGCCCTTATCACTCTGTGTAATCACTGCTACTTAACTTGTCTCTGTCCTGTCCTGTACTGTAAGAGTCTAGCATAGGTATGTCTTAAGGCAATGCCAAATGAGTGACTCCATTCTTTGTTAGTTATATCTTTTAAATATAAAATATTCATGATGTGCTACTCTGACCAATGGACTTTTCTGGATGTTGGATACTGGAGGAATTAAAAAGGCTTAGCAGATAAAATTTTTGTATTTTAAAGAGCTGTCACTGGTAAGGAAGACACACATTTAAGTATGATTATTTTTAACCTGGGTGGCTCAGTTGGTTAAATATGATTATTTTAATAAACAAATTTCAAAATGACCAATGAGAACTGGCAAGCTAAAAACAGAAAAAAAGACAATAAAGATGAGAAGCATGGGGTCTTATATTTTAGTTTTATGATTTTTACCTGATAAAATTCTGGCAATAGTTTTTGTTGGTGGAAACATTATAATGGGCAAACTAGTAAGGTACAAACAAAGCCTAGCTCCTATCCAAGGGCCTTGGAATATCCAATAAACCAATGATAATTTTTACCCACCTTCCCCTGTCTGAAAACACATCAAGGTGCCGTTTGCTACATTTTTAAAAACAGAAACATAGAATGTTCTCTTCATAGAAGCTCCACACCTAGCAAAACCCAGGAATGAGGGGCATCTGCCTATAAGCACAGCAAGAACCCCACCCCCGAAGCCACCGGAACTCTGCTCCCCCAGGCCAGCTCTCGGACCAACTTAGCTCATTAAGCATCAAGCCAGTCTTTCTGCAAACCAGCCTCTGACCTTATAACCCAATTCCAGTGTCATGAGTTTTTGTCTTTTTCCTGACACCAAGTCCCAAGTGGCAGCCCAGTTCCAGTGCCAGAAGCCTGCTGGGTTTGTCTGGGTCTTACTACCCTCCTTTTCACCATACCACGAAGGCACATACCTTGCCAGTTTCCTTTGCAGGAGGAGACACTGACTACTGAGTCACCATGGCCTGGCTCAGGGATCTCTCTGCTTGTACTCATCCTCCTGATGCCATTTCCCAGCTGCTTGAATGGGAGTAAGCCACCAGACTCTCTGAGCCTCAGTTTCCACATCAGAAAAATAAGGATAATCTTACTTATCCCTCAAAGGTACTGTACACATTAAACAGACCAGTGCATGTAAACTATGGTGCCAGGAACTTAGCAGACGCCCAGTAGAGCGCTAGCTAGTCTTCCTTCCCAACCATGTAAGAAATGTGGCAGATGCACTCAGTTGTCTCCTTTATGAAGTAGCGTACATTGTTACACACTGATTTATTAACGGCTCTGCAACTGAAGTTACAAAAGCCCGGTGTCACAGTGCCAAGACTGTGTGGTCTGGGAGTGCAGAGACAAATGTCTGTTGTTCCTAAAGTCACCAGTAAACGTCTATGGGACCTCAATCACATCAGCTAGTCTCTGGGGGTCTCACTATCTTCATCTGTAGACAACAGGTTAAGTTAGATCATGTTTCAAGCCCTTCCTAGCTCTAAATTTTTGATTCTTTATGAAAAGTAAGCAAAATCTTCATATAGTCACAAATATTACCTTCCACTAGGCCCTCACTGAGTGATGAGTTGAATGATCAGGGTTTTAGGGCTCCTCTCCTGCATGTTAGCAAGTGTTGTGGGTACTGGGTTTAAGGGGGAGAGAGACGAGTCCAAATGCATCTAATACAGTGCATCTCAAAGTGTGGTTTCTAGACCAGCCTCATCCATATCACCGGGGAACTTACTATAAATGCCAAATCTCAGGCCCTGCCCTAGACTGCCTGAAGCAGAAACCAGGATGGGCTCAGCTGCCTGTTTTCACAAGCTCTGTAGCTGATTTTGATGCTCCATAGACTGAGACCCACTGTTCTAATCAATGAAAGCATTGACACACACACACACACACACACACACACACACACACACACACACACACACACACCCTTCCCTTTGAACCGAGAAGATAGATCTATTAGAATAGGGACATATATCCTACTTTCTGATTTGTCCCTACTGATTTCTAGATTTTTAAAAAAATAATTAAAAAAAAAGCCCCTCAGGATTGCCTATCGATCAACTTCATTTCCAGTAGATTATTCTCTTTTGAAGGAGACATGTACGCCCAGCAGAAAATTAAGGAAATTGCTAAGTACAAATAATCACTGATTGCCAAGGGAAAAGAAGGCCACTGATCTCCTATTATCTCTTTTGTGAACAGTCACTCCCTCTGCATGCAGCTCACTCCAAACATCTTCCTTTCAATACGGCAAGGATGCCTCCAAACAGTGGTTTAATTCATTGATTTTTCTTGCTATTTTCATTATCTACTTAAGCACAAAATGCATTTATGGTGGCTTCAAAGACTGCATTCAGTTGATCAAATTGCCGTATTTGAAGAAGGGGATCAGACATCACTAAACGGCCCCTTTATTAGTGCAGAAGAGCAGGATCCCATCCTGTGGTGACATCTCAACCAAAGCGCATGTCTTAAGGAGTTAGTGCTCACACACAAGTTAGCACCAGATGAACCGGGGAACGGGGAAGGAGTTACAGAGCTGGTCATGGGATTTGTCTGTGTAAAGCTCTCCATGGCTCCCCTTTATCTCTCAATGATATTCTGCAATGATGTTTCTGAGCCTTATCACCCACCTCACACCTATAGGCCTCCTTTCCAAGGCTTCCCGTGGGGGTCCCACTGTCTAGGCAGTCTCTCTGGCCCCACCCTTTTCCCCATGTGCCGCTACTAAATCCCACACGCCAGTCACACCTCTAACACCTTATCACACCATTCAGTTCATATGTCTGCCTGCCCCATTCGGACGGTAAGCACCTGGGGATCAGGCATTATTCCTCTTTTAATCCCAATGGCAAGGGGCGCCTGGGTGGCTCAGTCGTTAAGCGTCTGCCTTTGGCTCAGGTCATGATCCCAGGGTCCTGGGATCGAGCCCCGCATCGGGCTCCCTGCTCGGCGGGAAGCCTGCTTCTCCCTCTCCCACTCCCCCTGCTCGTGTTCTCTCTCTCGCTGTGTCTCTCTCTTGTCAAATAAATAAATAAAATCTTTAAAAAAATAACATATTAAAAAAAATAAATCCCAATAGCAGTATAATAGGTCTTTGTATCTGCTGAGTGAAATAATTTTATTTTCTGATCACACCTTCCTTTTTTCTGCAGATATTTTACCTCCAATGTAATGGCCTTATTCAGTAAAGAATAGACACAGAAAAAAGTGAATTTCCTAGTGATATGACTCTCCAAGGAAAAAGTCATCATCAAAAGCAAAATTTTCCTCCTGTTGTGCTTTTTCAGCTACCTACAGTAATAGTAATTTTTAGAGGAAGCCTGTCAAAAAGCTTGTGAACAGCAGTTAAATTAGTTTTTTCTTTTATTTTTGACAAATGGGTTGTAATTAGAGTTCATATTGCTTTTGTTGTTGTTGTTGTTTTTAAACTTTTAGAAGTCTACCAGAGGCGAGTACTTCCCAGGGAACAACTTGAACTCAGGAAAAAAGAAAGAAACCAACCAAATTCCACATATATAAACAGTGATGGAGGATCATTGAGAAAGACGCAGAGCAGGTAATCAGGAGCCCCTGTGCGTCAGGACACAGAGTTTCTACTCCTACAGGGGACCGGTGTGGCCTAATTGTTGGTCTTCCATCCAGCTGCACTCTCTCAAAGTAAATGCCAACAAGATACTAGAGGAAACCATGATGATGGGAGGAGGGGAGAGGAAAGAGATTTTTGAAGAGTATTTTCAGAGTGTGGGAGATGGTTTGCCGAAAAACGCAGCTTCTTCAGACACCTGAGGAAGAAGCAACTTCAAGAAGTATAAATGACACAATCTAGGTCAGCCCAAGAACTGACTTCTCTGAGCCTAGGAACGAAGACAGGCAGGGCGGGGGTAAGACCCTGGAGATGATGTAGACATCATCCGGAGCAGGTCATTTGTTATCGCCAAGGAAAAGTTCCCATAGAAACACGGCGCTCAGAGCTAGATTCAAAGCCTTAGCATTCGGTAAGTCGAGGCAGCAGTTGTACCCAGCAACAGACTTCAAGAACAAGAAAGGGGGAACTCAGGAGCAACTAGAAAGGGGACTGCGTTCAGGCTTGCAGTTTGAATCCTGCTTGGCTGAAACACAGCTGATGCACTGTGTGCATGCACCTCCCAGCAAAGCAGGAGAACTCGTTCCTTCCAGCCATCTAGATTCTTCATCCTATCTGCTCCCACCTCTGCTGGATGCACACACCAGACGTTCAGCCTGGCTGCAGTAGAACAAGAGAGTGAATATAAATAGTGAGACTCTGAGATCTGCTGTTCAGAGATGTTGGGGAGGAAACCAAAAATCCATTTTTATCTTAAAAGAGAGTTGTGGGTATAGCGGTCTTCTGAAGAAGAAAGCAATTACTTTAATGATTTGTATTATTATGGGAAAAGTACATCTTATTTAAGGAAATGTTAACAGTTTTGAGTATTTAAAGGAAGAAAGAAAAGCAAAACCCACTGTCCCATGAGTCAAATACAATAATAGTTATATTTTAGTGTGTTTCTTTTAGTCTCTTTTGGGACACACAGACATTTAAAAATATTGCTGAAATCATTGTTTAACATTTTGCATAATCATTTCTGATGGTTGGCATACAATTTATACAGTTGAACCACTTCTCATTGAATGAATTTACCATACTTTGTTTTACCGTACCTCTATAATTGAATGATAATGGGAGATATGAGAAGATAAAATATTTCAAGGCCACCAAAAGAGAATGATACATGCCTTTGAAAGAACTTCAAACTAGTTAAGGGTACCTGGAGATGGGGATCTGGGAAGAAGGAACAGATGGAATTAGAAACACATGATATGTGACTAGTGTCATATGAACATATGACAGAGGAAAAATAAAAACTATCTTTTAAATTAAGAACAAATATTTATTCAGAGGAAGATGATGATGAAGATGGCTTTACACTTGGTCATGTGGTCTGTTATTATTATTATTGCCTTTGGAAATTATGGCCAATTTACAATTCCTGTCAACTTATATGATTATTTCCAGAGAATAGATAGAAAGAGCTAAAATGACTGTGTTAAAACATATAGATATTATTGTTTCTTTTTGTTTTCCAAAAGCCTTAAACTAATGTATCACCTAAACAGCATATATGATTGTGTGTATTTTATCATAATCAAGCTACCATCCTTATTATTCATTTAAAAACTTTGGTTGGTAACAATTGGTATCACTTTTTTTTCCCTACAGTACTGTAGTTGGGTTTAACATTATTTTAATGTTTGCTAACTAACTTTAGTTCTTTCCCTGTCAATTATTGGTTCAAAACCATTGACAGCTTGGCTGTTAAAGTGTTCATTTAAGAAAATCCATATATGGGAGTTCTTTATATAACTCATGTATTGTATGTTACTTTTAAAGGCATATTTGCTGCAAATATTCTTGCCAGTGCCTCTTTCTGGGTAGTTGATACGTAGAAGCTGTACATTTTTATGTAGTTATCATTACTTTATACTTTAAAAGGCAACAATTTGCCCATTTCTTCAGTCACTTTTCTCAAGATGTTTGTCTAAACAGTTTACACTTTGCTCCCTTACATGTCAAACTTTGGGAAGGAATTAATCATTCATTATGTCACGTGCGGGTCGTGAGCAGACGTTGGCTGTTTAGCTGACTGAGCTAAGTACGATCCAGAATTTATAATGTTTTCCGAAAGGCAAGTTTTCTGTATGGGTTTCTAATGCTAAAAATAGGACAAATATAACCTTGCATATAAAAATAACCTAGGCCGTTTTTTCCTCTTTAAAAAAAATAGTTTGAAAACATTGGTCACTGGTAGCTTATGCTACTTTAGGTAGCACTTATGGATGCATAACATCACATGAAGGAGTTCTGCAAAGTTTTAGATATTCCACTTTCTTGGTTACTTACGTTATTGGGATTCTGATTGCATTAAATATCCGTTCTTTCACCCCAAAGAAGCATACATCTGCTTCTGCTGACATCTGTTCTCCTTTGTGGGTTCTGAGGAAACATTTATTTCTTTTTTGCTTTTCTTCCTGTTTTAGCAATGTCTGCTTCTCATCTTAATAAATCACCTTTGCTAGGCAATAACTTAATAGAGGGAGAATGCATAGCTAAAGACGGAATGTGCAGCATGGAATACAGAATTCTGGACAACATATCTGGCTTGTTGGGTGGTATCTTCTAGGCAGTACAAAGCCAGGCTCATGGTGTACTGACATCCTTTTTAAAAGCAGGCTATTAATTATAATATCAAGGTCATTCGTTTCACACCATGTTTAGCACAGGGGAATAGGTGAACAAGTTAAGAAAGGCTCTACTTTTGGGGTATAGTTCCAAATATACTGCTACATTTTTTGAGTCCCCTGTATCTTTCTCCCAGAAGGTTACTTTTGCTTCCAGGGTCTGGATCCTGCCTCCCTTTTGGAGGCACACAGACCACGGCTCTGTTAGGAGAGGAAATGAGCAAGAGGCTCTATACCACATCCTCAAGGCAGAACTGATTTATCTTCTCTACAGGCTCTTGGACTCCTGAGATGCTGCTCACATATCCTGATTAATTCTGTGACCCACTCAGGGCTGATATAACTGGTGAAGTGAGAAGATCTTATTGAAAAAAAAAAAGTCATGACATCAACTGCTTATAACTGCTTTAAGAATGCAATGTTGATTGGGAGGAGATATCCAATCGACAATACATATAATGAACTTATAGTCAGAATATATAAAGACCTGCTGCAGATCAATATGAAAAGAACAGCCCATTTAAAAAATGGGCAGGAGAACTGAGTAAGAGCTTCACAAAAGGTACTATCCCAAAGGGCAACACACATTAAAAAATAAAGGGTGCTCAACACCATCATTCACCAAAGAAATACAAATTAAAACCACACAGAGACTCTACCAGACAATCACCAGAATGGTTAAAATGAAAAACACCTGACTATACCAAGTACCAAGTATTGGCTTGGAAGTAGAGCATCTCATATACCACCAGTGGGGGTGTAAATCAGTTATAACCACTTTAGAGAACTGTCTGGCAGTATTTATTAAAGCTGATCATAACAACAAGTATATGATCCAGTAATTCCACTCTGAGATATATGTCCTAGAGAAATGAGTGCATATTTTTACCAAAAGACTGGAAACAAACCAACTGTTTGTCAACAAGAAAATGAAGAAATAAATAGTGGTATATTTATGCAAAGCAACACCATAGAGTAGGATTGAGCAAATAGAGCCCACAGGCCAAATCCTGGCAAATACGTTTTATTGGAACACACTCACATTCCTCATTCATATAGCGTCTACAGCTACTTTTGTGCTACAAAGGCAGAGTTGAGTAGTTGAGACAGAGACCATACTGTCCACAAACTTTTTCCTAAACTATCTGATTCTTTATAGAAAAAGTTTGCCAACCCCTGTTATGAAGCACTAAGAATAGACTACTTGTACAGATAGAAACATGAGATGAATCTCACAGATATTATGTTGAATGAGAGAAGCTAGATGCAGAAGAGTACATACTATAGAATTCCACTTATATAAAGTTTCGAACAGGCAAAAAGAACTGATAGCGTTAGAAATCTGAGTAATAATTATATTGGGGGGATACACACTGAGAAGATACAAGGGAACCTTCAGGGCTCCTTAAAATGTTCTATATCTTGATTTTGGTGGTACCTATAGGAATATGTTCAACCATAAAAGTTAATTGAGCTGTACACACAAGATTAGAGCACTTTACCTTTTTATAGGTCAATTAAAAGAAAAAGAATGGAATCATGAATTTGCTGCCTTTTAAACAGGCAGATTGGCTAAAACTCTCCATATGTGTGTAGGAGGTAAAAACATGTTCTTTTCTGTGACTGTGGGAGGAGCCAAAACCTCAGTTTTTTTGTTGTTGTTGCCGATTGTTTGGTTCTGTTATTATTGAGGTATAACTGACATATAACATTATATGCTCCAAGGGTACAACATAATGATTCAATATTTGTATATATTGCAAAATGATCACAGTAAATCTTGCTAACATCCGTTCACCATACATAGTTACAATTTCTTTTCCTTGAGATGAGAATTTTCAAGATTTACTCTTAGCAACTTTGAAATACGCAGCACAGTATTATTAACTATAGTCAACACACTGTACATGAAACTCAGTTTTCATAACTGAAAGTGAGGCTGGCCAAATTTATTTTGCATCAAATTTGTAAGGATATTATAATACATGATGGGATGGCAAGAACTTTTGCTAAAAAGTATGCCATCTATGAAAGAATGTCTTTAGTTTTTCTTAAATGCTTTTCGTTCCTCTTCACTGAGCTTCTGTTTCACCATACTCTTTGTTTTATGCATTTCTTACTTCCAACAATGGTTTACCAATTTTCTACTTCCTTATTCACCTACATCTGTCTCTTTTTTCCTAGTATATTTATAGTAATTTGCTCGCATAACCCTTGGGCCTACATTAATTTATCTTTGAATGTTTTTCATTTCCCCTTTGTGTCCTTTAACTCCATTGATTTACCCTATTTGATATTTCTTCATTATTCTAGAATTCACTTGGCTACTGTTCAACACTCTTATTTTTTCCCCTTTTGGTTGTCGCTGTGTCCTAATTACCAACCTAACTAGGTTATGAGAACTCCTGCACAGAGGGTCCCTAACCCATACATTAGAATCATAGTGTATGCATCACTCAAGCTTAGCCAAAGATTGATTTCTTTATAGCTCCCTCTTTTACATAGTGCACAATTTAGTAATCTTGTGCCCTGCCTGAAAACCTGCAGTAGTACATGATTTATTCATTTCATGTCATTTCTTTCCAGAGCGCTAAAATCATGTGTAACTAGTAGCCTTTCTCTTAGTGTAAATGAAAAAAAAAAAATGAGATGATATTGAGGAGTAGGCTATTGTGGTAGCGGTAATCAACAGGATAATGAAAGATGAGGGCTTCTTCTTTTAAAGTATTTCCGAGCACTTTGCAATTATATTCCTACTGATCCTCATAACCTTGCTGCAGTAATTGGAAAATTACTAAACGTCTGTTACAGACCGAAGAAGGGGACAACAGAAAGTACATGAAGATTCCACCACGGTTCCCTCAGCTTGCCACCAACTTTGCACATAAGAAGCAGGGCATTTGATGAGCAGGATCAAATTTGTGCTGTTTTATCTTGGTTCAGATAGAAAAGGAGTGATTAAAAACTACCAGTGTTCTCAAAGCTTAAGATGGGCTCCATCTCGAGTTGTGCTAACACAGGCACTCACCGAAACCTCAATATTTATATTTCTAGGATTGGAGAATCACTACCTCTTCTTTACACCACCATGCCATGAGATGAAGCAGCTCAGAACACAGCCCTATGGAGACTTTTCACAAAATCAAGTGTTTTAGGGTTTGAAGGAATCTTTGAAGTCATTAATCTAACCAGTCCACTGATACTTGAATCACCTCTACCACACTCCCACTTACTCCTGAGACCACCAACTCCGCAGTTACACACTCTAACCACAAAAACTTCCTCTCCTTGGTCCCAATTGCACCAAAGAGCTACAGTGATCACAGAACTGTTTAAACATTTGAACACAGCTTGTGTCTACCCTTTAGTCTTCTCTTTTCTGGGTCAACTACCACAATTTCCTATATCTTTCTTTATATAGGTTGGCTTTAGGTCTCCACCCAAACTTGGTCATTCTCTTTTCCCTGAGCTTCTCCTGTCTTTCGTCCCTTAAAAATGCAGGGGTACAAAACTGAACAGCCTTCCAACTGTGGGTTGACCAGCACAAAATGGAGTCAAAGTGTCCCTTCACTCATTTGAAATAATTGATGTGGTTTCAGAATTTGTTGTTCTGGTCAACACGTCCCATTGTTGGCCAATTATGGCTTATTCTCTTATTGAGGTCAGTTCCTTCTCAACCACTGCTCAGCACTCATGGGCGTTCCTTATAAATACAACCAAATTGACAGCCCCTATTAGGTCACTGCCCAGGAAAAGTCACTGGTGGTGGCTATCTGAACTTGACTCAACTCAATCTTTTTTGCCTGGATATGTCATCTCTTGTGGCTTCAGTTAAGATACACACACACATACTGTTAAGAGGCTTGGAAATGCATGTAATTTGGTCATTTATATAAGAGTGTGCATCAGCACATTTGTTCAGCCCCTAAAAGTAAGATTGTTTTTTCTTAGAGCAGGTGTTGTCAAACTTTTACTGCAAAGAGCCAGACAGTGATATTTTCAGTTTTGTGGGCCACATGATCTCAGTTGCAACTACTCAGTTCTGCTGTTGAAGCACAAAGCAGCCATGGACAATATGTAAATGAATAAGCATGGCTATGTTTCAATAAAACTTTATTTACCAAAACAAGCAGTGGGCAGAATTTGGCCAGTGTGCCACAATTTGCTGCTCCATGCCTTTGAGTGAAAGCATTCTGCTATGATTATTTTCCCATTATCCTTGCATACTGCACGAAAGTGGTATATTATTAAGTGCTTTTTATAGGTAGAGGAATTGAATAACATAGAGAATGTGATCATTGCTGAGACAAATTAATATGTACTATTGTGGCAATGTCTTGATTCATCTCTCTACTCAGCAAATGGACGGCGAGATGCTCATCTTTATTTGGGAAAAAGATTTCAGGGGCACCTGGGTGGCTCAGTCAGTTAAGCATCTGCCTTTGGCTCAGGTCATGATCTCAGGGTCCTGGGATCGAGCCCTGCATCGAGTTCCCTGCTCAATGGGGAGTCTGCCTCTCCCTCTCCATCTGCCTCTCCCTCCCCATCTGCTTTCCCCCCTGCTCATGCTCTCTCTCAAATAAATAAAATCTTTCAAAAAAGATTTCAGAAATAGCTCACTTCTTTCATTTGTCTTCTGGTGGCTACCTTTATCAGTAGACTTGATTATAATGATCCCATAAGCTATAACCTAACAAAAGCCTTTATTATCATTATCCTTTGTGCTTTAGAGCAAGGAGCTGCCGGTGTGTGTGGACTTTTGGGGGGTGTATCAGCAATGGCTTACTGTCTTTCCAAGCCATTCACCTAAATGACCAACCTCCCTACAAAGGAAAACAAAACGAGAATGCCCATCAACTCCACGTTTTTGTCACTTAACAAAATCACTTAATGGGCTTTGCTCCAACGTAGCATACATTGTCTGTATGGAGCTTCCACTGCAGTGCTCTGTGGTTTCATGGCTTTTGCTGTTTGGGGTCATGTAGGAGACTCTTTCCCCCCAAACCTCTGCCATTTTAGGATCATGGAGAGGATCACTGAAGCACATGTATGTGATTTTCATGCTAATCTGTAGCTCCACAAATACTGAGCACCTGCTCTGTGCTACATGCCATGAAAGATGTTAGGAAATCAGGAATGATAAACTAGGGTCTCAAGGAGCTCAGGCTGGTAATGACTAAAATGCACAGAAAGACAAATCTCTTGGTTTTACCCCCTAGCAAAATCACTTTTTTCAACTCAGGCATCCCCTATCATGAATATACTTTGGAATTTTCCATTCTCCCCAGATTTACCTTCCTTAGCATTTTAATCTAGGAAGCATTTGTTCTTTTGAATGTCATGCAGTGTGACAAATTTGTTCTTTTACTTTTACCGAAGCACTTAATAAGCTGCTTCTCTCATGCACCCTTACTCTCCCCAGGTGTTCACACAGTGAAAGTCTAACAGCTTTCCTTATTCCCAAAGAGTGTCCTAATGTTTCATTCGAGAATATTCACAAGACAAAATGACAAAAGCATAAAATAAAAAGAAGGCTTGAGATACCACCTCACACCAGTCAGAATGGCTAAAATTAACAAGTCAGGGAATGACAGATGTTGGCAAGGATGCGGAGAAAGGGGAACCCTCCTACACGGTTGGTGGGACTGCAAAGTGGTGCAGCCACTCTAGAAAACAGTATGGAGGTTCTTCAGAAAGTTGAAAATAGAGCTACCCTATGACCCAGCAATTGCACTACTGGGTATTTACCCCAAAGATACAAATGTAGGGATCCGAAGGGGTACGTGCACCTCGATGTTTATAGCAGCAATGTCCACAGTAGCCAAACTATGGAAAGAGCCAAGATGTCCATCGACAGATGAATGGATAAAGAAGATGTGGTGTATATATATATATATATATATATATATATATATATATATATAATATAATGGAATATTATGCAGACATCAAAAGGAATGAAATCTTGCCATTTGCAACAACGTGGATGGAACTGGAGGGTATTATGCTGAGTGAAATAAGTCAATCAGAGAAAGACATGTATCATATGACCTCACTGATATGAGGAATCCTTAATCTCAGGAAACAAACTGAGGGTTGCTGGAGTGGTGAGGGGTGGGAGGGATGGGGTGGCTGGGTGATAGACATTGGGGAGGGTTTGTGCTATGGTGAGCGCTGTGAATTGTGTAAGACTGTTGAATCACAGACCTGTACCTCTGAAACAAATAATACATTATATGTTAAAAAAAAAGAAGAAGACAGCGGGAAGGGAAAAATGATGAGGGGAAATCGGAGGGGGAGATGAACCATGAGAGACTATGGAGTCTGAGAAACAAACTGAGGGTTCTAGAGGGGAGGGGGTGGGGGTGATGGGTTAGCCCGGTGACGGGTATTAAAGAGGGCATGTACTGCATGGAACACTGGGTGTTATATGCAAACAATGAATCATGGAACACTACATCAGAAACTAATGATGTAATGCATGGTGATTAACATAACATAATAAAATAAAATTTAAAAAAGAAATCATAAAAAGAAGAAGGCTTGAAATCTATGTTAACCCGGCTCTGTCTTCAGTGGGCTTGGGTATATGGTGCTCAGCACTTGCTATAGTGCTGAGAAAACCAGTCTTACTGATTTATCTGGACCGAGAGCAGCAGAATCAGTATTCAGGTCTTGAGGGTGGTGAAAGGTCTTTCTCCAGGACCAAGGAGGTTGACAAGTTGCCTTCTCCAACCCAGCATGCTCAGGTGGAAAGAACCAGAGACAATAAAATAAATTTCAGCTAAATTAAAACGACACACCCATTTCCACAAGGGAATACACAACAAAACAAAGAGTCAATTTCTTATGAAACAGCATCTCTTAACATGAAGAACATTTCGTACTTATTTCTTCCACCTCTGGTGGTAGAATGGATAGAGAAAAATGACCCAATCCCAGATAAAGTCTCTAAGTCCACTCTGTCTACCTCTTGATTTTCAGGATCTTTGCTAAATGGCCCAAATGAATGAGATGCTTCAAATGTCCTCACTGGACACTTGTTATCAGTCTTTCCATGCAAATCCAATGCCCTGAAAACTCTCATGGCCTCACTTTCATCTCTTCACATTGGCAAACAGTTTGGGAGGTCTTAAACGGGCATTTTC
Source organism: Eumetopias jubatus (assembly GCF_037043125.1). Lineage (NCBI taxonomy): Eukaryota > Metazoa > Chordata > Mammalia > Carnivora > Otariidae > Eumetopias > Eumetopias jubatus. Next base: position 178,536,191 of record NW_028274809.1, on the reverse strand, counting down.
CTCCAGGTTCAAATCCGTCCATCCCTCTGAAAACATGAAAATCCAGGCAGAATCTGAAGACTGCAAAGAGTTAATACTTACGGGGAAAAGGCAGTGCCCCAAAGGAATTAACTACATTCCCTTTTCAATTTCTCTGTCTTCTGGCTAACTTTCCAAACAGATTTAATCACTTTCTAAGTATCAGTCATAATCAGAATCTCTCCCCAATGGCTGGCGCACGGCTGCCCCTGGGCTCGGAGGCCGCCGGGCAGCCAGCAGGCACCTCACAAAGCCATCACTCAGTCCCACCAGCTCAGTCCCTCTGGCACTCTTCAGATGCTGAGTTACTGGCATGAATAAATTCCGAGAGCCCCAGTTACCGTGGGGTCATTTCAATGAAATTAACGGTGAAAGCCATCAAGTGTGAGGGTTTGGTTTCTATCCAAGGTACATAGGTGGCTTTTGGTCTACTCTTCCTTGCATTGGAGAGGGGGCCGGGGTTTAATACTTCCTGTGGTTTGTCTGTCGCTGCCTTCCAGTTACGAACCAGAACCACGTGTCTGTCTGTGTCTCCTTTCAGAGCACTCATTATTATTTCCTGTTCTTTTGGGGGCAGCGACCAGGGTTTGCAGAAATTAGCATTCCTTTCTCTTGCCTCCAACAGCAGCAGTGCCAAAGGAAAGCTCTTCTAATCAACTCTGTGCCACAAAATAACTTGAAGCCGCGACTCAGAAAGTTCATCCCCAGAGGGTCTGCCTGCCCAACTTGGAGTGTTCACTTCTCATTCAATTCCCTTCACTCTGAAGCAACAGTGCAAGTTTTCATTTTCTCTGGCACTGAGAATGCAGGAAGATGCTCAAGCAGGAGACTCGGGCAACATCAAAGTGGGCTCAGCACATAAGGCTCCTCCAACAGGATCCTTCTGCAGCAACTCCCTTGCTTGCCGGAGAACGCGAATCTGACTCAAAGAGATGGCCTTTCAGCCCAACCAAACTTTTCTGCCAATGGCTTGTTTCCTGCGGGCATGCCTGAGCTGGCTTGCTTTGGTGCAGACTCGCTCTAGTTTCCTTTGTAATTGGCTGCAGAAGAATCTGTCATGTCTCTCTCCTCTTTGCATCTGTTTTTATCAGTTTCACTTATTTCCTTGCTCTTGTGGTACCTACTCATCAGACTCACAATCACCATCTTTTCGATATTCAAGAGGCAAATCCCTCCAGGTCTGGTATTCCAAGACTTCGGTAGCCTCCTTCTCCATCACTTGCATAGTTTCCAGGTCTTCTAAATGCCACATCTACCACTTCATTGCTTAGCATAATTTCACCATGATAAGATTTGGGACGTGTAAAGTATGTAAGATGATTTCCAGCTCTTTGCCTGCCACTTTCCTGCCCAGATCCACCTGTGATCTCATCTCGCATTCATTTTTGAGGGCTGAGGTACTTGGTTCTTGGAAATTTTAATGCGTGACAAATGAGATCTGGAAAATTACTGCAACAGCATCAAGAGAGGTGGTCATTTATTGTCGGCTGTTGCTTTTCTTTTAAAAGTCAGATTGTGAAAGTTGCTTCCTACCCCGTAGTAAATATGTTTGTCAGAAGTTAAACTTGATTAAATCTTCATAAAATGCAAAGCCATAACTTAATTGTGGATGATTTAATTAAAGCATAACTTCCTGAGTAGAGCACAAACACCTAAAGGGTGGCATTGGTATATTACATTATATTAATTATGTTATATTATATTATATTATATTATATTATATTATATTATATTATATTAATTTCTATATCCTAGAGGCTAGCACAGGTTACAGGCATGCAATAACTTTTTTTAAAATGGTATTTGTTCATTTATCTATATTTATTTGATAGTAACCCCGAAGCTACTGTGAGGTATGATTTAATGATGAGAGAATTTTTTTTTTTCTTTTAGGAGACCATGCTGTCTTTGTCCATTGGGCTCTGCTTCCTTAGGATTTCAGGGAGCTTATTCTCTCCATATATGCTTATTGGGCAAGGTGGTGGAAAGTGGCTCCCACCTGCTGAAGCCTCTTAGGAAGCTGGTCTCATGGATGGAAATGACTCTGATCCAGTTTCCAAACTATGGCCATGAGGGTGGCACTTTCTGATATTAACTCTGCATTCCTTTACCATGGAGAGGCAGACTAACACTCCAGTCTTCAGCAGGGCTGACTGACTCACAGAACCCAGGTCCCATAGTGCTGACAGGGACCCAGAGAAGTTTTAAAACTTTAATTTCTTTTAAAATCAGGAGGAAAAAAAGAATGTCATAATAATGAATACATAATAATGAATTCCACTTAGATTATATCCATCCTAACTTCAGTACAGTTGTAAAATATTATATATGTTACTTATATAACGTTATATTATATATATGTATATTTTCTAAAGATTTTACTTATTTGACAGAGAGAGAGAGAGCGCACAAGCAGGGGAAGCAGCAGGTTAGAGGGAGAAGCAGGTTCCCCACTGAGTGGGGAGCCTGACATGGGGCTCGATCCTAGGATCCTGGGATCATGACCTGAGCTGAAGGCAGATGCTTAACTGACTGAGCCACCTGGCATCCAGGCATCCCTACATAAAAAAATATATATTTTTTTAATGGAGGAAAGAACTCACAAAGGCAAAAGTATCCAGGGACCATGAAAGTCATAATGTTGCTCCGGTCCAAAAAGATTTGCTTATCAATTAGGCCCAGAACATGCTGGGAACTTATCACTACTTGGCAGTAATAAAAAAGCTATCTAGGGAATGTAATTTTGTTTCAGCTCTGGGCTCCTCTCCCCTGACATCGCCACTCAACCCCCACCCAAAACAGTTTCTCTTGGGCTATCTTCCCCCCACTTTAACGCCAGCGGATCTGCACGGGAGCATGTTGGTGCACAGACAGGGAATCTCTCAGAGAGTGGAGAGTAATGTGCCTCCACCCAGTTTCTGGGATAGAGAAGGGGTGCAGCTGGTATTTATGGAATGTAAGAATGACATCGCCATGTCCTGGAAAGGGGCAGTGCTTGGAGCCCAAGAGATTCTGGTAGAAATTTTGGCTCTGCCATTTTCTGAGGGTTGTTTTGATTAAATCACTGCTCTGACGAGCCTATGGAAATTAGTGATCATAATGTCTACCTTGCTTGGTGCTGTAAGGTTTGAAGATAACTTATATACAACCAAATACAGTAGTCCCCATGATCTACGGTTTCATTTTATGCAGTTTCAGTTACCTGCGGTCAACCACGGTCCGAAGCAGATAATCCTTCTTTTGACGTATGGTTAAAAGGTCAGTAGGAGCCTAATGCCATGTCATAATGCTACATCATTCACCTCACATCTTATCATGTAGGCATTTTATCCTCACATCATTACAAGAATCAGAGTACAGTAAAATAAGATATTTTGGGGGAGAGAGAGAGAGAACATTCACATAACTTTTATTACAATATATTGTTATAATTTCTTTATTTTATTATTGGTTATTGTTGTTAATCTCTTATCATGTCCAATTGATGAATTAAACTGCCTCACAGGTATAGATGTCAGGGAGAAAACATAGCATATACAGGGCTTGATACTACCTGCAGTTTCAGCATCCACTGGGGATCTTGAAACATGTCCCCACAAATAATGGGCTACTCCTGAATAAGCACTTAATTTTTTAAAAAAGATTTTATTTATTTGAGAGAGAGAGAGCACAGAGAGAGAGGCAGAGGGAGAAGCAGGCTCCCCACTGATCAGGGAGCCCGATGTAGGACTCGATCTTAGGACCCCAGGATCATGACCTGAGCTGAAGGCAGACACATAACGACTGAGCCACCCAGGTGCCCCTCCACGTCACATTTCATTCTCCTCATTATGTTAGAGCTTAAAAGATGAAGACATTATTTCAAAATGCTTATATTTAGTTCTTATGTATTTAAATGTAGAATTTATAATTTCTCACCATGTTCTCACCATTTATACTTATTGAGGTAGAGTGGAAAAATGGGATTTTGAACAGTCTTCTTGCCCATCTTTAGTGACTCCTTTGGCTAAAGTAAAATCAGAAATTTCAGTGTGTGTGTGAGGGGCCATAACCGGTGATAACATTCCCCTCTCTCTCCCTCCCCAAACACTGTTATGACCGACCGTAAAAGCACAGCTTTCTCCAAAAGCAACCAGACCAAATTTCCAAATATCCCCATTCTTTATTTTCAAACATTTTTGGTCCATCCATTGTCAGAAATTAAATGAACCAAATTTGGAAGGAATCCAAACTTCCATAACATTATTAACCATTTTAAATTTGGCTGATATATAAATGGGAATGTAGAGTATAATTTTACAAAACTCTTGATAAAGAGATGAAATCTAGATTTCATTAAGAAGTAGATAGCAATTTCCAAATTGATGATTTAATTTATTAATCCATTAAGTTCACGCTCATTTTATTCCATTCAGCACTTGAAACTGAGAGACCAACTTTACCAAAATAACTTTGATCATCGTAGATAATTCATAATTAAGTCCTAAAATTGGTTACAGAATATTAATGCATTTGGACTAAATACATATTTAATGAAAACTTAGAACTAAGTGTTTTCAGGCTTCAAATATTTATTATCGGTCTTTTAGATGTCTGCATTCTTTGACACAAGTGTACTACAGCTTAATGCTTCCATGGAGATTAAAATATGTATTGTATTAATGTGAGTGATGATTTATGTCAGAATGTACTGTCATCTTCTCTAATAAAAAAGATTACAAAACAAATAGCTATAATGTATTGGGGGTGCCGATTTGAAATCTCCATCTTCAATTTTTAGCCAGGAAAGCTATTTATAAGGCCACTCCATATTAAACAATACCCAATCAGTTCTACTGACAGCGAGATGGCATCTAAAAATAAAAAAGAATGAGAAACAGGCTTATTACTGAGAGCGAAAGCCAGGCTCAGATTGCAACATAAACAGGTTTGCAACTACAGTGCTGATTTCTTCTGAAGAAGGTAAAGCCTGGGAGAAAGGGTAGGGCATATCAACAGGGTGCAATATGTTATAAAAGCTATTATGATGTCCTACAAAATGAACATTTTTAAAAAATTCTGAATTCAGAGTCTATTTAAAATGCATTATCCAAAAGGCTATTTGCTATCTTTAGAAGTTTAATGCATTTTAAAGTAATACTCTTGCATTATGAAGTGTGAAATCACAAAGTTCGGCATGGGAAGACTATAACCAAAGGCTCCTCCATTATCCAGTGCCACGAATCAGGCAGGGATCCCATTACCAACAGGCAGGTGTCACATTTATATCAAATTTGCTTGCATGGTCATAGGGTGCAAAGTGGCCAAGAATCAATTAGAAAAAATTTAACATGCCCTACCTTTTAAAGCTTATACTTAGAGACATATGAAATATTTTCTTCTGAAAATCTCTTCAGTACATATGAATGTACTGATATACATAAAACATGTATCTGTACATTCACTTTTGGGAGGGCAATTATACCCTGTGGAAGAAAATTAAGAATAAAAGATGATTTGATCAAGCAAGTAGCTACTATCTTCCTATATATCAGGATCCTATTATTCTCCTCTCATAGATAATTTTGCTCAAATAAACTACTGTTAACATGCAAATAGTTGGGGGTTAGTTTTGTAAAGAACAGTGAAAAATGCTAGCTTGGTAGCACTTCAGTATACCTAGCTCGAACCAAAGAGATGCATGGATATAATTTTGAAGAATAGAATGACAATGGTGTCACTTTCTCTAAGTCCTATTTTTATTAGCACAGACGTTATTAAATCCCACCGTGTACAATAAAAAAAATCTAAGTTTCAATTATACATCCAGGAATTCCTGATTTTTTTTTAAATCGGTTTCATTACATTTATCTACACCTCTCATATTAAAGAATTCTGGTCTGTTCATAGACAAAAGAGGGCGAGATCATAGTTTTCCTGAGATTCCTTGAAGTTCTTTTATCCTTTCTATCATTTCTATCACTGTAGAAACCATCCAAATTATCATCCCAGGTAGAGAAGATCTCAGTAGAACTGTGGGATTCATTTTGCACTAATAGCCATTTGCAACCCCTACATCAGGAAGTGTAAATGGATGGGACTCTCATGTGGCTACTTTATGGCCTATTACACTTTCTTACTGTGGAGAGCCTTAGACACCATCTTAGTATACTGCTTACCCTAGAATTTTTGTAATCATATAGGAATAACAGTAACAACACCTTTCACAATTACAACTTGTGTGTGACAGTGGCAAATAACTCCTGAGGCCTGAGTTTTCTCATTTGGAAATTGGGATAATGTGACCTACCTCACTGGATACAAAAAAGGAAAAACAAGGTGATGAATCTGAAAGTAATTTACAAACTATCAAGTGCTATCCTGATCTTTAGTACCTTATGTGCTTTGCAAACAACAAAAGAATAATGACATTATCTCAATGGATCTTGGAAAAGTCCCCATGGGATAGAAGAGCAGGAATTCATGATATGATTTTACAGATGAGAAAAACGAGTTTTCAGAGTTGTGAAGCTTAGTCCTAGGTCACATTGCTGGTACGTAATGGAGCTAAACCTCCAACCAGGTTTCAAACATCTTGAAAGCATTTGCTCTTCAGCCTCCTGCTTCTCTGCACTTTCTGTGGCATCTCACAGATAATGGCTAATCCATTTTCGGCAAATTTAAGGACTGTGATTGCTCCCCACTTGATCACACGTAGCAGATCACTTTCCACCCTCCTCTACGTACTGCACACTTACTCTCACTTTCATCTGGTCACCTACACTGGGCCTGATTTGCCTGAAATCCTGTCCCCAGCTTCTGGAAAATTAAGGTTCTGCAATGCTTTCCAAGGCTCATCTCAAGCTGCAAGATGGCCCGGACACCTTTTTCCAGTCAAATCATTCAACCACCTCACTTTGCTCTGACTTCACAGAGTTGTGAGGTTAGTACCACACAATCTAGTGCTTGATGAGATTGTAGCTTCTGTGCATGTAATTCTTATCCCGCTGAACTTGATTATCAAATCAGATGTAGGGAATAAAGCTACTTAAATATATACCTTCCACAAACTTTGAACACTGTGGATTAGATTGAATCTAAAGGATTATTAAAATAAATTTTCTTTTAGTTATGATGATGGTATTTTGGTTATACTGAAAAAGAGTTTGTAAAAAAAAAAAAGAAAAATGGGTTTGTATTTCCTAGAGAAACATACATGAATATTTAAGGATAACATGATATAATGTCCAAGATTAATTTGAAAAAAATCCTGCAAGGAGCGGGGGAGGTGGAGGTGGATAGAAATAGGAGGCTAGGGATGAAATAAGATTGGCCAAATACAATTACTGAAATGGGAAAGTAAGAAAATGGAAGTCCATTATATACTGCTCTATTTTTGTATATGATTGAAAAGTCTCATTACAGAAAGTTAACAAAAGTAAGACGCTAACACAAAGGAAAGCTGATACCTCCCATAACTACTGGCACAATAAGGAGTATATAGAAGCTTTAGTGAAGTCATGACTCTATAGTGAAAAGAATATTTTAACAATTCTGATCACTTTGAATTAATTTCTTATTTAGAAGAGAGGGAAAGCTTTTCAAGAACTCTCACCTCAGAAATAAGCTTGATGGTGAATTAATTCTTCCCCGAGGGAAGCAAACAGAGGTGAATGAAGCTCCTTCTTACACCACTCTGGCTTCTGTACCTTCACATACAACCCTCTCTATTGTCCATGTTTGTGCCATGCAATAAAGAGAATTAAATATCAGTGGTTTTACTACTGGATTTAACTTAACTTTAAGCTATCTGTAAAATGAACCACTTCCTGAGCAAATAAAGAATTACAACATAGTGCTCAGTGTCCAGCTAACTAACTAAAAACGTAGACGAAAAAAACAGAGAATAATGGGTGTAATAACATTTTAACCCAAGCTCCTAAATTCATTAATTTCTTCATATCCAAGTAGATGATTTGAAAGAGAAACGAGAGATGGTGGCCACCTTCTCTCTGCTCCATCCTTTCCCTTACTAACTGTAAGGCCTTCTGGGCAGAGCAGCTCTTGGGGATTGATTCTCCAGGTTCCAGGGGTGGGCCCTGACTGCTAATGAGCCAGCCCATACACCCCAGGCCTGCGCCACAGAGCAAGTCACAGACCTCACTTTGAGTCAAAGAGATGTGAAGAAGGAACCCTGGTAAGGCAACTGATTGATTCTGTAGAAGCAATTTAACAAAACTCTCTCTCCTGCTGGATGTGAACAAGGAAGAATTCAGCCTCAGTTACAGCTGACCACCATCTTGCAACCACAGTGGAAGCCAGCCTTGGGGAGAAGCCACTTCACAGAAGTCAGAGCAGAGATGGAGGGACCCTGGCTCCAGGCGACATTGCTGAACCATTGAATTAAACTTCCTTTGAAGCTTACTTTCCCCTTAACTTCTTAGTTTGAGACATTATGAATTTTCTTCATTATTAAAACTTGTTTGAGTTGGGTTTCCTAACCTGAGGAGAGTGCTCTGGCTGACACACTGGTCTTAAGCTCTGGCCCTTAAACAGTGCTCTGTCCTCCGTGAGGAGCCATAATCCATGTGTGTCTTCTTCTCTGCCTCTATCACAGTCCACCTCCAGTTTCTGACCTTTGAAACACAGAGATTAGAAATAAGCATAAAGCTAAAAACGCCTTTTGGATGCTCTGTTTTCCAGGAAAAGAGCACATAGGCAATGGCTCTGTTTGCATCCTGCTTTATTTATTAGATTTTTCTCTTTACTCTTTGAATCATGATTTGAAAGAAGAAAACTATAAGGACCCTATGTATGGGAGAGTAAGAGAGCTTACAAAATGTGTGGTAGAGATGGGCAGTTAGCATTTAATAAAATGATTCCCAAGACAACACCTTAAACAAACATCTTAATTGCTCAGCTGCACCTGTCGTAAGCTCAAAGGCTTGGGGTGGGCAGCGACTTGGTGAACTCAATACTTTCTGGTGGAGAATGAAGTATGACTTATCAGGGTACTAGTCACCCTCAAATAGTTAGGACTTAAGTCTGAAAAGTAAAGTAAAGAATGCCAGTTGATGTCTGTTGTTAGAAAGGTTTGTTAAAATGAAAGGTTTCTAAACCAATGTTCCAATATGAAAAAACTTATACAATTTAGTTTAGCTTCTAGGTTGGTTATAGTTTTGAATCATACACACACACACACACACACACACACACACACACACACACACACACACACACACATATACTAAATGAAGAAAAGAGAGTATTTGGAGAATCCAGACCAAAAGGCCTACAGTGGCTGTGAAGATCTTGCCCTAAAAGGGGACCTGCATGTTTTAATTAGTTCATCAATAAGTGTTTGCTGAAAGCCAATGGGGTGTCTAACACTTTGGTAGGGGTTTAACTTATCAGGGCTTGTTTCATTGGCATGTAAGTTGTCCGGTAGTTAGCAGTGCCTCATGTTTGGTGGAAATGTTTTTTTGTCAGCACCTTACAATTCTTTTTTTTTTAAGATTTTATTTATTTGAGAGAGAGAGAATGAGAGATAGAGAGCACGAGAGGGAAGAGGGTCAGAGGGAGAAGCAGACTCCCTGCTGAGCAGGGAGCCCGATGTGGGACTCGATCCCGGGACTCTGGGATCATGACCTGAGCCGAAGGCAGTCGCTTAACCAACTGAGCCACCCAGGCGCCCCCTTTTTTTTTTAAGATTTTATTTATTTATTTGAGAGTGGGAGCACGAGCAGGGGGAGGGGCAGAGGGAGAGGGAGAAGCAGGCTTCCCACTGAGCAGGGAGCCGGATGCAGAGCTCAATTCCAGGACCCTGAGATCATGACCTGAGCCGGCAGACGCTTAACCGACTGAGCCACCCATGCTCCCCCGCATCTTAAAATTCTTAATAATTGTTGACAAGGGGCTCTACATTTTCATTTTGCTCTGGGATTCCAAAATTATGTAGCCAACTCTGGTGCTTACATAGGCTTTACTTCCTGTCTATCTGTCACTTGTGGACTATTAGAGGAGATAAGACCATAGGACATACCCCTAAAAATTAATAAATGAACAAGATTATTATTTCAATCTATACTGCCTAGATAAACTGTCATAAAGCACCAATTTAGTTTTGCTTTGGGTAGGACAGTGGATTGGACATAAGGCAGTATATACACTTATAGTGGAATGATGATATAACCAGCATACCAAATCTTAGAGTTGGAGACATTGGTACAAAGGGGCAGGATTTGCTAGAGGAGACTTCTCAGAGGACATAGAACACATTATTACTCACTTTTTAAAAATAATACAAGTGACCATTTATTTAGCATTGACCTTGTACTAGACATATAAATGTATGTTAGCTGAAACATTCTCACACAGTCCTTTTCAACAAGTGAGGGAAGGATGGCTTGGAAAGAATGAGTAATATGTCTATAGTCCCACAGCTAGTAAAGAGTTGATGTGGAATTATTGCTCAAATCCATCTGACTCCAAAACCCAGGTGCTCATGTTTTGTTACTCTTTGTTATCTCTGCATAGGTACAGGGCTATCTGCATAGATGTCTCCCAAAGTATACATTAGGGAGGGGGAAAAAGCATTAGCACATCTGTAGGTGGGAGTGAGTCAGGGTAGTGGCGCCAGCCGGGGAACATCTGGATGATACAGATTAGGGTGAACTAATATTAGCGAATAAGGATGAAGATACAAATGCAGGTAATAACTACCATTTGCTAAGACTTGTAATGCTCCTTGCTTTACTCACGAGTTAACAGAGATAGCCAAGATGCTACTAGGAAATGGCCACACAAGGTATGAATCCAGACCTGCCAAACTCCACATGTGGTCTTCACCAACATCTCACCTGTCACCCTTGGGTGTAGGTGTGAGGGGCCAGGTTATTGAAGGATTCTAAGAGCCTTGCCTCGATTAGACTAGGTGTGGAAGGCAGACTAGATTTAGGAATGAAGAATTGGGTTGATAGCAGAGATGCTGAGGGAACATGAATGTGGCCACAGGGCACGGGACAGTGGGGCAAGAAGAGGGGCAGGAAATCTGCAAAGGGGCATCTATTAATTCAGGAGTAAAGTGATGAGAAACTGGTAGTGTGAATGGAAAGAAAAGGGTGAGAGTGGAAACATTCCAGAGAAATGTGGACGTCCAGATGAGATGATCTCTTAGGGAAATCTGACCACTCCTGGAGTCTGTCGTCACCTCCTCTCTCTTGTTTCATCTTCCTATTCTCCTATTTATTTCCCCTTCCCTTGTATCTTTTTCTGTCTGTCTTCTCTCTTCTGACTTTTTCCTTTGCCTCCTTCTGTCCCTGCCCCCAGTTTGCTGAAAGTTAGGCTATTTTTTGAATGTTTATCCTTGGGAATGTTTTTCTAAATTGCTTTTAAATTATGCATTTCATTTATGAATTGTTTTCTCTTTAAAGGAGTTAATGGCATGTGAGCTATCTTTTTCTTTTTGCGAATTAGTCTGTTTTTAAAAAGTGTATCATCAAAATATATACAAGAAAGGGTAATTATTCAACTCAAACTATGATTGTGTTTAATTGACACTCCAGAAATATCCTTCCTAGTAACATCTGAAACAATTTATTAAGGTTTTTTTTTTTTTTTTTTAACACTGATTCATAGCTAGTATCTCATTTGGAGCACAGAAAAGGTTCTTGATATTTTTTATTATAGAATGCATATTCTACGGAGGTGTTCTACGTCGTTTCTCAAACACTATGAGGTAAAACGCTTCACCAAGCCCTAATGTTTGTGCAAAATCAGGTTTGTTGCCCAGTAGCAAACTGGCTGGTTGCCTTTAGGATTTTGGAAGAAAACTCAGCATTGCCAGGGCAGTGAGGAATGAGGTGCTGGACTTCTTACATGATGGATCCCCATGATAATTCCTTTCTTCCCAGCCTCCCAGGATTGAACCGTCAGTCCTCCAGACTCCCCCTTTCCTGCCCTTCCACATGCAATCAGCGGCCAACCCTGAAACTCCTTTCATACCTCTTTTCTATTCCAACTATCGCCATAGTAGCCAGAGCTCAATTGTGTCTCATCTGGTTGATAGGACACTTCTGCCTGCTGTCTTCCTGCTTCCGGTTTCCATTCCTCCATTTTAGTGTGCACATTGCTCTTGGGGTGATCTTCCCAAGTCACAGCATCGGTCAGAAAAGTCTCTTCCTCAAAATCCCTCAGTGGCCTCACTGCTGGGGCACTTGGCAAGGCCTCTAAGCCTCCACAATGGGGCTTCAACTTGGGCCCCAGCCTCAAGTGTTTTCTGGTTTCCTACCCACCTCCATGCTGCCGACTGCCCACCCTAGTGAGAACATACCTGGACCTTTACTTCTCCAATTCTTTGCACCTGGAGAGTCCCCCATGACTACTTCTGCCCTCCACTCTCCCTCTTTCCAAACCCATCTGAGCTTGAGCCTCCTTCATGAAGCTTCCTCTGGTTTAGCTCCCAGTTGAGGTATTCTCTTGCTTCTCCAGGTTCCCAGAGCCGTGACTCATTTTACTTTCCTTTGAGCTTATCTCCCTCACTAGACAATAAATGCTTAAAAGGCTGGGATTCTAATTACGGTTTCATAGACATTAACTTATTTAATCCTTTAAGTAATCCTAGGAAGAAGGGATAGATCCCCATTTTATAGATGAGAAGGCTACAACCAGGAAGGCAAACTAACCTTGCTCAAAGTCACCCATTTAGAGAGGGGCAGAACTGAGATTCAAACCCAGGAGTCTGGCCTCAGGATATTTTTTGGCCTGCTTAGCCACTACACACTTCAGTTTTTCAGACTACCACCCCATGTCCATGCCTGCCCCATAGATGCCAGCACAGTTCCTTGCATTTGGTAGGCAATCAAGGTAGGCAGGCTTTTAGAGGTGAATTGAATAAAACTGATTTAACCAAGGCCTGGAAAAGATCTCACTAGTCTGAGGATATGAAATGTTAACCATAGTCTCTTGCCCCAGTGCTCTCCTAATTACTTGGACCCATGGCTATCAATCAGGGATAGGCACCAGAAGAATACGCAGTAGCTAATATGAGAACCATGTATATTTTATGTCCATTTGAGAAGAAACACTCTATCACACCTCTGGGAGCTTCTGGGCATGGGTCTGAATATAAATAGGCATACACATTGCTTTAGTCAAATTACTTGGCATTGACACTGAGTCCCGCACCCATCTGTCCTGGAGCAAATATGATTTGAGCAGCCTGATGAAGTGGAAGCCTTTGTAGCAACTGAGCAGACACCAGAACTTTTGTCACCAAGGTGTAACCATCAGTACTAGCACATTCTGGGCCCGGGTGTGGCTGGGTAGATACCATAAGACTGCGATTACTACTGGTACTCTACAGGGGTACCCCCTGGACCATATAAGCAGCATCTGCACTACCCACATCCACCTCTATGTGCACATCTAGATCTCTATCTTCTTCTCTGACATGCATGATCTTCCTGAAGTATCTGCTCAACAAGTATCCTTGCCTCATGACTATTGATCCCCTAGTCTCTTCGCTGGCTTCTCAGCAGTCCACAGCAATGTTAGAACTTGTCTTACTTAGGGCTACCCTGTTTCATTTGGCCATCTATACCGTAGCATGTAGTTTGGCATCACCCATTTTTCAGAAGTATTTCCCATGGCAGGAATGTGGAAAAGTCAAAGATGTCTTGACATTTGACCATCCAGGGTTTATTCCCAACTCTGTCACTGCCCAAGTGGCCTAGGCATGCTAATGTACTTCTTTGGGCTTACAAATTCACACCCTTTAAATGGTGATGGTAACACTTGTGGAGATTGAATGAGCTAATGCTAAGCATGTTTTCAATAAATAGTAAGTCCCTTCCTTGTCTCTTCTCCCTTCACTTCTCCGAGCTCCAGTATCTCTTTGCAGGTGATTTCTTCTTTCTTTTTAAAGATTTATTTATTTGAGAGAGAGAGAGAGAGAGAGCACACACGAGCAGGGGGAGCGGCAGAGGGAGAGGGAGAGAATCCTCAAGCACACTCCCCATTGAGTGTGGACTCGAATGTGGGGCTCAATCCCAGGACCGTGAGATCATGACCTGAGCTGAAATCAAGAGGTGGCCGCTTAACTGACTGAGCCACCTGGTGCCCTACAGGGGATACTCCTTCAAACTGTCAACAGGGGTTAGGGGTCTGGCAGAAGACATGGGTAGAAAGGGTGGCAGAGGACAGATGGCAAATGTCCATGTTAAGAACTTTGGACTTTATCCTAGAAGTGAAGGTGAGTCACTGAACAGTTTGAAGCCGAGAAGTGACATGATTGATCACCCTTTCACAGTAGAGGACGGTTCAGATCAGATTCCAAGTCTGACTTGCACTGAGGTCTCAGGAGGGTATTTATTAAAGTCAAATTCACCCCCCAGGCTGCACTGAATTAAATTCCTTCAGCCTAGAGATCCTCATTTGATCAAGCATGAATGTTCACTTTGGGCCCTTTAAAGGTTTAGGAGGAGGCAAGGCTGGAGGCAGAGAGAAAGGCATTGTTACGTATGTGAGAATTAAGGACGGCTTCCATGAAAGAGTGAGAAGGGAAGAGGGCGATCTGAGATGTTTCTATGGCAGAACCTACAGCTTGTCGTGCTCAACAGTGTTTAGGAGAGAAGGGAGAGAGAAATCAGCTGGTACCTAGATTTCTGGCCGAGTCATGAGAAGGGTGGTGTGGCCATTAACAGAAAACTGGAGAAAAAGAAGAGGAGGAGCAGGGCAGAGGGAGGCCAGAGGAAGTTCATGCAGTGGCCAGAGCCGGTAGGTAGGTGAAGTGATGAATACTGGCATTCAAAAGGGAAGGTGAACCTCAGAGGCAAAGTCTGTTGTTAGGAGGCAGAAATTATAGGGGAATGCCTGGGAGGTGGGCTAAAGGACCAGTGCTGACACCAGCGTTTGAGGGATAGGAAGGGGCAGAGAAGAAGAATACAGTGAGAGATTGTCAAGTATTTTTTTTAAGATTTTATTTATTTACTTGACAGAGAGAGGGAGAGAGCATGAAAGAAAGTACAAGCAGGGGGAGCAGCAGAGGGAAAGGGAGAAGCAGGCTTCCCTACCGAGCAGGGAGCCTGACATGGGGCTCTATCCTAGGACCAGGGATCATGACCTGAGCTGAAGGCAGATGCTTAACTGACTGAGCCACCCAGGTGCCCCATTATTAAGTATTATTACTACTTTTTTTTGAATATCTGCAGAGAGTTTTAGTGAATAAAATGAAGTAGGGCACAGAGGAGAAGTACCTTAAAAGAATGGGAAAATGATTTGGGTTTGATTATCAATGTAGACGTGATCTTTAAAACCTTGGAAATAAATCAAAGGCCTTACAGGCCATCTTCAAAAGCAGACTTTAAAACTCCCCTCTATGTCTTTTGAATACCATTGTTTCTGGTGCCCATCTTTCAGACTGTGAAACTGAGGTGGGGGAGGGCAGTGATCTATACAAGGACCCAAGCTTAAAATGAGCAAAACTGGGACTTCCAGGAAGTTTGATTCCATGGCCCATGGCCTCTTGCTCTATGAAAACACCAAGGCATGCCATCGAAGAACCTGACTGGACATTTCTCTAAAGAAGATACAGGTGACCAATAGGCACATGAAAAGGTGTTAAACATCACTCATTATCAGGGGAATGTAAATCTAAACCACAGTGAGGTATCACCTCCCACCATTCAGAATGGCTAGTACGGAAAAGACAAGAAATGACAAGTGTTGGTGAGGATGTGGAGGCAAGGGAACCCTCGTGCACTGTGGCTGGCAATGCACACTGGTGCAGCCGCTGTGGAAAACAGGACGGGGGGGGTTCTTCAAAATATTAAAAATAGAAATAACATGATCCAGTAATTCTACCACTGGGTATTAACGCAAAGAAAATAAAACACTAATTCGAAAGATATATGCACCTCTCTGTTTATTGCAGCCTTACTTACAATAGCCAAGATATGGTAACAACCTAAGTGTCCACTGATAGATGAATGGATAAAGAAGGTGTTGTATACATACACAATGAAATATTACTTGGCCATAAAGATTGAGATTTTGCCAACATGGATGGACCTAGAGTGCCTTATGCTAAGTGAAATAAGTCAGAGAGAAAGGCAAATAGCATATGATTTCAATTATATGTGGAATCTAGAAAACAAAACAAGCAAACACAAAACAGAAATGGACTCACAAATACAGCGAACAAAGTGGTGGTTGTCAGAGGGGAGAGGATGGGGGAATGGGCCAAAGGGGATCAAGAGGTACAAACTTCCCATTATAAAATAACTAAGTCACAGAGATGGAAAGCACGGCATGGGGAATATAGTCAGGCTACTGTAGTAATGTTGCATGGGGACAGGTGTGACTACACTTACAGTGATGAGCACTGAGTAATGTATAGACTTGTCGAATCACTATGTCGTACACCTGAAAGTAATATAACATTTCATGTTGACTATACTTCAATAATAAAACTTTAAAAAATAGAAAATCTTTACCAAAAAAAAGAAGGAAAATTCCATTACCGTCATGGTGTGTGTTAACCCAGCTGGTGCCCATGGCGGGAAGGAGGAGAACCAAATCAAGAGCCAGCATGCCAGGCTCTGGGCCTCCATACAGCCTCTTACCAACTTCCATGCTGTTTATGTTTCAGGACTTTAAGATCTAAAACTTTTGCCTTATAAACATAAGGCAAAAAAGTATGAACACAGGAGAAAATCTGCAATTTTAAAAGGCATATTTTCATAGTTCATAATATTTTAAAATTGGCCTTTCTTATTGGCCTACAAACAATGCTATTTAAAATAGATCACCTGCAGAAAAAAACTCCAAAATTAAGAGATCCTTTTATAATTAGTTAACTACGATGTGCATCAGGGGAAATTTGTTAAGTTGGCACCTTAAGACACATTTATTATCTCATCTGGGGTAAGTGTTACACCTGAACTGAGTCTAGTTTGATTGCCTTTAAATTCCCCAGAGCTATGTGTGTTATTTATATGCAATTGGAAGACAAAATGCTAATATGAACGGCCGAGTTAGTAGAAATGAGATCAAATATTATTTTTATAGTCTTACATTTATATAGTTCCTTTTAATAGAAAAAGTGCATTTTTATATATTAATTAATCTGTACAATTTTATGAATTATGTTGTGTCCAGTTTGGAGATGCGAAAACTTCCTAGATAGGTGTGTCTTGGACTTAATGCACAGATCTTAATGCATGGATCTTGTTAAACTGTGGCTTCTGATTCAGGAAGTCTGGGGTGGGGCCAAGTCTCTCCATTAAGCTGAAGCTCCTGGGTGATGCCAATACTGCCAACCTCTGGGCCACATTTTGAGTAGCAAGGATCTAGTCTACACTGGCTCCCTGTGTTATTACATGCTATTCCCCTTTGTGACTATCAATTTTTAACAAATAACATGGTAATTTTTTTTCTCTGACATGATGTTTTTATTATTTATTTATTTATTTTTAAGATTTTATTTATTTATTTGACAGAGAGAGACACAGCGAGAGAGGGAACACAAGCAGGGGGAGTGGGAGAGGGAGAAGCAGGCTTCCCACTGAGCAGGGAGCCCGATGCGGGGCTCGATCCCAGGACCCTGGGATCATGACCTGAGCCGAAGGCAGACGCTTAACGACTGAGCCACCCAGGCGCCCCCGACATGATGTTTTTAAGTGGTAGGACACATGCTTCGGGTTGATCCTGCATCCACTGGCTACCAGTTGGGTGGTCTTGGGAAAGTCAACCTTCTTCATCTTTTCCTATTTTCAGAGTTGCTGAGAGGATCAAGTAAGTTATGATATATTCATAGGCTTTGCAAAGACAGTGCTGTTTATCAGACCTCGTGTTTACGTACAAGAGTGCCTCCAAAATGCACAGATTCGTAATTCACTAATTTTCTGAGACTCAACTTAGCTTTCGTGTTTTCAGTATTTGCTCTCATTGATGATAATGATGATCTTTGCTTTACTAAGCAAAGGATGTTAAACTACGTACAAGGTGAGGAGAGAATTAGTGAATGGAATTTGGCTTCTTTGATGAATATTAATGAGGGCAAAACAAAGGCAATTTGCTGGTGGATGAGCAGCTCAGGAGGTGGTGATGTTCACTAAACTCTACTTTGTCTCCCTCATATTTTCCACCAAGAAAATGATTTCTCCTTTCTTGGAACTCAGAATCTACTGGTAGCTGCATAACACATAATTCATTTGAAATTACGTAAGGTCTTGTAAGGCCCCTTCTAATGTCAATCATTTAAAACTTCCATTGCTTTTAAAATGCTTTGTTAATATGTGGGTATATTATTTTCACAAATCATATAGGTTGTGGCACCCCTGGAGAAGGGGGCTGCATCTTCTATATGACTTAAAGCATAGTAGATGCTTAGTAATTACTGGTTGACTTGATTTGAGTTCCATTAGAATTAAAAAGCTCCAGTTTTAAAATAGTAAATTTTGGGGAGAACATAAATTCCCCTTAAGCAAATTTCTGTTGTTTAATTATAAAATCAGATTGATACCTTAATGAGGATCATGTCATTGAAAGGATGGGAGTTTTAATTTCCATAGGGGAATAGGATCATTTTGGGAAAGAAAAGCAGGCCTGAAGATGTAGGAATATGTCTTAAGTGCCAACAACAAAGCAACCAATGTATTGGCTGCTTCATATATTTTTTTTCTCCTTTAACTTCATCTCAGTCATGCTCTTCTTATTTTACGTATTGACCTTAGTTACCTAACATTGGAGGAAATTTTTTACCATTAAAAATCCAACTCTAGCCCTGTATATAGTACTAAGCTTTCCAAACTGTTTTATGAGTGAATGAATGACTTTCTATTTATAGGTTGGGAGACTGAGAAGCAGCACATATAAGTGACTTGCCCAAGATTGCCCAAGTAATGATGGACTGGACTGGGCTCAAACACATGTCTATGTGTCTCCAAATCTAATCCACTCACTAGTCTTCCATAGTAACTCAGGGACTTTAGACATCCAAGTAACACTAATCGATTCTCGGGTAAGAAAAGGAAGCTGGGAAAGGAATGAACTTGATTGACATTGTAATTCTGACTAAAGACCAGGGGATGTTCTAAGGGTCTCTGAAACTCATCAACCCTTCTCCTTCTGGGGCTGCTCTCCAGTGACAATGGCGGCATTATTGGGATTCATTTGGTGGACTGTGAGCCTTTGATCACCCCAAAATCTGAATTCAAAGCAAGCTCCTGTAGATTGCTCTGTTCCATGCTCATCCTTTTTCAACGAATGGAGGAAAAGAAGTCGATAGAAGGAGAAAGGAATAAAAGAAAGAGGGAAAAGGAATGGGGGCTGTCTATAGCAAATGAATTATGTCATACAATTGACCCTATAATACTTCTCTTTCCACTGGACTTCACGTCATTTATCGTGCACTAGGGATAACAGACATTTTTGTTCTTTGTGTGCATATCCATAATGCACATACTGTTTTATAATTCTACAGCCATTATTTTGTGACTTGGGTTTCCTAGTGGATGCCCTTTTAAAGGAAGTCTCTGGAAATGTCACAGAGGTACTCTAGTCTGTTTGTTTACATGGGCAACACCGGCTGCTATAATAACCTGTTTGCCTTCATAGGGCTCCCAATTCATGCTGGTAATCTGCAGTCTCCAGAACGTCCAGGGTTTATTGGCTTCTTCTCTTTTGTTTTGGTTTTCAGACACCAAAAGAAAACACTCTTAAGACCAAACAACCATTTATATTTATTGTGTGGCAAAAGCATTCTGGTTCACGAGGGCCCTTCAAACATCAGCTTCTATAGCATCCTGCTCAGTTATGAGAGAAGCCACGAGATTAGGAAAACATAACATCAGGATAGCTTTCAATGAATAGGGCATCAAGGCAAACTGACATAAAGGGACTTAACATTATCCCTATTGTTCAGTTTATGACAGATCTTTTCACAGAGAACAATCCTTTCAGCTACCTGAAATATATATATATATATATATATATATATATATATATATATATATTTCTGCTGCCTGCCATTCTTAAATGTCCTCATTTCCTGATATATTTCATTTTTGCAAAGGCTTTCCACGGGTAAAAGAGTCAGCATTAGACCATCCAGTAAGCTCTGACCAACCATGCCTCTACTTTACTTCTTGGCGATGCCCCTTGACTGGTTCCATCTATAAGGCTGGGCAGTTTTGGTTTCATTATGCTATGACATAAGCTATCATAAGATATTGAAAAATGCTCTGAGCTTCCTGGAAAAGGAGAAAACCAGTGGAAGATTTTATATTTGGATATTTTACCATGCACCGTCAACAGAACATTGGGGTCTCAGTGTCATGTTCTATAGGCAATTCTTCTCAAAACTGTTTTCATTTATTCATTAACTTGTTTTTCACTGATTCAACAGTTTTTTTTTTTTTTTGCATGTATCTACTCATTTCTCCATATCTGTTTCATTGGATCCTACTCATCCTTTGTATTTCAACTTAGACATCTCTTCATCTAGGAAAAAAAAATCCCTGATCCATGGTGATCCCCCAAGGCTGTGGTGCTTAAAAGCAGCAGCTAAACCAGCTTTTCTGAGAGTGGGGATGTCAAAGAATTCTTCCTAGAAGAAGGGAGAAAAAGGAGAATGGGAACAGAGATCATGGAGGGAAAAATGTCCCAGGTGAATAGGATAAAAGACCGCAAATGGGAAAATTATGCCGTATTCAAGGAACTAAGAATATCTCAGTATGTCTGTGGAGGGGGTGAGGTTGAGGTGAGAAGTGAAGCTGGAAAGGGAAGCAGGATCCAGAACAAGAAGGGACTTGTAAGACACACAAAATGGTTTAGATTTCACAGAGAACTAAAGGGAAAGAGATGGTCAGATTTGAGATAGCAAATGATTGTGCTGGCTGAAAAACAGAGTGGTCTAGAGAGGTGAGGAGGCTTTTGCAATGACATAGGCAAGACATGCTGGTGGTGTGAATTAGGCATATGGCAGATGGAATTAAAAGAATCAATTCCAGAGCTGCTGAGAGAACACAATTGACCGGAAGTGATTGGCTGGATTTGTGGAGTGAAGGGAAAGGGCACCAGAATGATACTTCAGCTACTTCAGAGGCTGGTTCTTTGAGACGGGGAGGAAACTATTGGAAAGCTACTGGGAAGGGGGTTTTGACGGGTATCTGGGATTCTGAGGTCCATGTGCTTCCTGTTACTCCAAACTATACTTCTATTTTGAGAGATTACTGGGTACAGGGCAGCATGTTGGGTGACATGACATTTAGAAAGATCTCCAGTTTTGGAGGTTTCAGTCTAGCATGAATAGAAAACACCTACAGAAAACGCCCAGAAGAGGCAGAACATGTGAAGCACCATGGCCAAGGTACAAAGTATGCTGGGAGGGAGCAATCACTTCAAGTTTGGCCAACTGTGACATGCTAACCTTTCTGGCTATTTCTTCTCCAGAGGGTCAAAGAAGCTAAGACCTTTTTATCCTCCTGCTAAACATCTGTCTCTAAAATTCTGAATCAGAGTGAGACACACAGGGCTTGGTCTCTCAGCAGGGAACATCACGAGTCCAAATGTGCTGGCTTGTTCACAGCATTCTGACCCTCATTCGGACCAGATGTCACTCTCCTCTAATTATTCTGAATGGATGTTCAGTGCTATTCAAAGTTCGAACCATCGGACTTCATGCTGTCTTACTATGTCATTCTCTAAAGGCACAACAGGGGTACATGTGAATACAGTCTGCTGAGGGAATGCCTTGGACCCAGGTTCTGTCTTTATTGCCATTAGTCCAATTTCTATGGCCAATAACAACCTATCTCGCAGCTTTTCCTGGGACAAACAGGCCATCTGTAATGGCTTTCTCAGATGCCTTCTTCACAGATCTTGTCTCCATGGGGCCCTCTTGGGGGACCTCGAGGCTCCCTTTGCACATTCATTCTTTTTCTTTCATTCGTTCCATTCATAGCCAAGTTTTTTGAGTTCCCACACTATGCAGGGGGGAACATGTAAAGATGGTGAAGATGATTAAGGTACTATCTCTGAGAGTGGCAGGCAGAGGGAGAAGCAGACTCCCCACTGAGCAGGGAGCCTGATGCGGGGCTCGATCCCAGGACCCTGGGATCATGACCCGAGTTGAAGGCAGATGCTCAACAGTCTGAGCCACCCAGGCGCCAGGCGCCTACCTGTGCGTGCTCTCTCTGTCAAATAAATAGATAAAATCTTAAAAAAAAAAAAAAGATACTATCTCTGAGGCCATCAAAACTTGCAATCCATTGTGAGAGATCGGACGTGTATGACATACGGTATGAAAAGGGAGTGTCTCCCATCTGTTCACCCTTCTAAGATCTATTAGTTGAGGCTGAATTGTGCTATCAGTGGTGCAGTTTCCATTCACTCAGTAATTTCTCTGTGTCAGGCATCCTGCTAAGTTTTACTTCTATGTCATCACATTTGACTCTGCAACAACCCCAGCTACATGATGGTCTCCATTTTACAGATGAGGTCATTGAGGCTCCCAGGAGTTAAGCCCCTTCTCTAAGTCCACACACATCCAGGGTGAACCCAGAACTCTCTCACTCAATGCCTGTTCCCTTAATCTCTCCTCTGCCCTTTCCACTGTCTCAAATATACTTAGTGCTGCTGCTTTATTTTCTCTCTGTGTAGATGAGGCAGAGAAAATAGCTTTTGGAGAATTGAGAATGGGGGCCAGAATGAGAGTGTTGAAATAACACTCAGTGGCCACTGTCATTTCAAGCGAATCTTTTTTACCTGCTATTTACATCCTACAGTAGAAATCTGCCAGTTAAATTAAGTTGTGGTTGTGTTTGACTTGCAAAATAATGTCTCATATTTCTATTGAATCTATTAGCTGAATCAGCTGATTTTATTCCTATAATTCAATGTAACATGTTGCTTTCTCTTTGTTATCCCCAGGACACCCTGTAAACAAGATGTTTCCCATAATGGGTTTTTCCTGGTAAAAATCATTTAACAAGCAAATATCTCCAATCCATGGTAATATGTGCTGACAGCCTCCCAACCATATTTGAAATATGAAGGCAGTGTTTCCAAGATGACTCAAGCCAATTGCTTTAATACTTCAATAAAAATAAATGCTATTAGAAGGTTCAAAACTGAAGGCACATAATTTCAATCCTGGTTCATAAAATTTAATTTGGATTTATTTCAGGATAATGATCATTGAGAAAAGTATGTATTGGAATGGCTGGGCACCTGGGTAAGGACCACTAATCCGCTCAGAGAGGCTGCTGGGCTCCAACAGGGTGACTGGCAATATATATACACACACCATTAATTATTTGCAGGAATATTTTCTGTGACACTGGTCTCAAGGTGCTCTGCTCAAATACCCTACTCAGCAGAATCCCTGCCACATAGCACTTGAGGAAAATGACTTTATATCAAATTGGATTCTCTTTGGCTCTGACCACATGACCAGGTTTCATGGGTTCACTTTTTTTTTTTTTTTTGCTGAGGTCTTATGATATTTTGACATTTTTACGATAAATGGATACAATTCCAGTGATCTACCAGAGTGTTATGAGTAAGAATGTAGAGCATGAAATTAATTTAGAACAAAGAGTTTTAGAGCTTCAAGAGACCTTTGAGATGATCTCACCTATACTTCACTGTTTACTGAAGTCCTGAAATGTATGGCTTGCCCAGGGTAACAGAGCTGGGGCCCAGGGCAACTTGATTCTTAGTCTAGTGTCAGTTAAATGAACCATGCTGTCTACACTGAACAAGATGGCACAAGCATTGCTTACTGATGGTGACAATGAAAGCTCACCTTTGTTGGAAGTTTAGTAAACACGGTATAAGTTCTACCTCACTTAACCCTCATAGCCATCCTACAACTCTTACTTTATTTATGAGAAAAGGGAGGCTCACAAGGATTGAAATAACTTGCCCAGGCTCGGTCAGTTTGTGAGTGGTAACCATAGGGTTTGGCCCAGGCATAGGGCCTAACTGCCTTTAATGGTAGATGCTGGGTGGAAATCATTCAGCAAGGTCTTGGGAGTACTTGTGTATGGGTCTAACACAAGTGGCAGCAAAGTACCTGTAACATCTTTCTACTTGAAAAGAATTAAGAAAATTAGGAGATGAGGAAGTGAGATTCAGAAGCAGGGATACTGAAGGTTGAAGAATAAAATGAGGGGAATTATTATTATTATTTTTTAAAGATTTTATTTATTTATTTGACTGAGAGAGAGAGAGAGACAGCGAGAGAGGGAACACAAGCAGGGGTAGTGGGAGAGGGAGAAGGAGGCTTCCTGCTGAGCAGGGAGCCCGATGCAGGGCTCGATCCCAGGACCCTGGGATCATGACCTGAGCTGAAGGCAGACGCCCAACGATTGAGCCACCCAGGTGCCCCGAGGGGAGTTATTTTTTACTTGCAAATTGTCTTTGTAATCACTTCAACAATTTATTAATTTATTTTAGTCAGGATCACTTGGGATTGGCTATTTTGTGTTTTAAATTTAGTGGTATCCAATTTTCTCAATATGCACTTTCGAAGCACATACTGATTTTAAGAAATCTAAGGTAACTAACTGGTCTTTAATAGGAGTGAAATGAATGTTTACAGCAGACTTCAAGGACAAACAAAACTCATTTGCAGTATTTATTGCTTTTCTATGTTAATAATAGTGGAAATACATTCAACCTATTTCTTCATTTGGCAAGTGAAAATATGAAGTATTTTGCAAAATTGTAATGTTAAAATAATTATCAACACTCATTTTATCTCCCAATAATCAAAATGCTTTTTTGGCCTGGTCAGTAATAGAACTACTGCATTTCTATGCAATTGCTCTTTTTTTTTTTGCATCATTTTTAATGTATGACAACTTATATAAGACTTTCCATCTACAAAATGTTATATGATCTTTCTTTTTTAATCTTGGGAGTCATTGTCGAGGAGTTGATTTATGACCCTGCTTGAGTAACCTTGGACATGTCTCTGTGTTGTACATTACTGATAAAATGATTCTGCTTTTGCAACCTGAGATTTGAAAAACACTGTCATCTCAAAACCCCCACAAGATAGTTTTTTGAAAGGTATAATTACTCCAAGGATGAAAAAAGACAGGCATTTTTCATAAGTTCAATTTTGCTATGGTCCCAAGTTGGCAAAATGTATTAATAATAATTGTTGAAGGTAAATTATCCTCTCAAGGACTGGAAATAAATGTTTGATTGGTGAGACTGTCCAAGATAGTAAATTACAACTGTGTCTAGAGGAAATCACACAGCTTGTTTTTTTATTTTATTTTCTGTTTTTAATATACTGGTTGGTGGGTGTAAGTCAATTCAAGAAAACATTTATTGCATGTCCGAAAGGTGCCAGGCCCTCCGCTGAGTGTTCAGGACAGCAAGGTGGATAGAGTGCAGACTCAACTGTCAGGAGATCACAGAATCCATGAAGATAGCACGTGACGTAATTACGAGTCCAGCTGTGAGCTTCCATAAAGCAAAACCAGCAGAACTTTGTATCCTTGCATATGCCTACATGCCTTTACATGAATGGGATTGGTGATTTGCTCATTTAAATGATTTCTTCTGATCCATTCATGATTATTTTATTTGACGATAACTAAAATCTTGGCTTCTCAGACTTTAATTGCACAAATTAAAAAGTCCATGTGATCCTCCCATCAGCCTGTCAGCTTAATATTTACTTTCTCTTCTCAAACCTCCAGACTGGATTAGTGGCTTCATTCTCCCAGTTCATTCCATTCTTCATGTATACAGCTATCCCAGCACATGTTCCCTTTGTTAGAACTACATATTTACTTTTTTATAGGTGTGCCTCCTTTAAATGATTATTCCCTATTATGTTTAGATTCCCCCATACTTGGACGAGTCCACAGATTTATGGAAACAAGTCGTAAGAGTTTGCTGAGTTAATGAGTGAGTTACCTAGTGTAGAACCATCAGGCTATAAATTCTCACATTTTCATGCAACCATACAGAGGGGACCTTAAGCAAATCAATTAATGTCTCTGGTCCTTAATTCTCAAAGAAATAAAGTATCTCGGCTACATGGATGTGAATATTCCTATTTCCTCAGGTAAGATTTGAATGCTTTCTCATTGGCCTATTTTCCTGACTGTAATCTGACTCTAAATTGACAAGCTTTAAAGATTTCAAAATGTTACATGAATATAATTGAATAGTGCTAGTAACTACAATAACGAGCATCTACTTGTAGATGCTTATATAGAGAGAGGTTTTCCCAAGCTGGGATTCTAATGTATTTTATCTATCTGTCCATCAGTCCATCCATTCAGTCATTTAATAAATATTTGTTGAATTGCTTAATAAATATTTGTTGTTTACTAGGAGTTAGGCATTATTATAGGCAGTAGAAGAATCTAGGACACCCAAGGAACTTACTTCCTTGTCAACATTTCAAACTATGCTTTTTCCTGTGAACGACACAAACTTCAAAGTTGTTATTAACGTTCATCGTACAAATCTGTGTCCCCTCAGGTTGTCTTGGGCTGTTTCTAGAGATTTTATGATATGTCTATTTAAACGTTTAAATTCTTTCTTAAAAAGCAGGTATTCTAATGCTTCTACTCTGCTCCATATTTCAAGAACTGTTAAAAGTCTTCAGTTTTATTCTGTGCACTGAAAATATTAACTTCAGTTAGGCATTATCTTTCTATCCTCAAAGAAACTTCAAATTATACTAAATTAAATAGATTTAAGAATAAAAGAACAATCCACCTATTTTTGGTTGCATGCTAGGAGTGGATGTTTCAGAAGTTTTTGTAAATTGGAAGTATATCCTCTAGCTAAACTAGTGTCTACAGAGAGATATGACTCCTTCCCTCCCTCCTTCTCTCTCTCTCTCTCTCTCTCTCTCTCACACACACACACACACACACACACAGAATATCTTCCAACGAAAGAACTAAGAACTGAACAGATAAGCTTGGAACTATTTGTCTTGGAAAATGGACACATGGATGCTCCATTTCTGGTGTGTTTGTGTCTGGGTGTTAAGAGAACCTAACAGGGTGATGGCTGGAAGTGTTGAATCACTATATTGTACACCTGAAACTGATATAACACTGTATGTTAACTAACGGGAATTAAAATAAAAACTTAAAAAAAAAAAAGAGAGAGAACCTAAAAGGCAAAGAGTAGAGGCTGAGTTGCATGACAGACAGTGGCTGACATTGACCATTCATGGAAGTAAACCCAGAATGCATGTATTGGGGTGGGGGGAATCACGGGAAAATAGCAAGTACTGTTCTCACTCTGTTATTAGAACAATAGAGCCTAGATTTCAACCACAATGTTACAGATGCTGCCTCACCTGGTTACAGGGGCTTGTTGGTGGGAAAACAGACACTGTTGTTTCCTTCCTTCAGCTGGGTAATTTGCAGTGTCTTCTTCCTACATACTTATAAACAGGGCAACAGCTCTATTAAAAGACAGCGTGTGAATTTTAGCCATTCTGACTGGTGTGAGGTGGTATCTCATTGAAGTTTTGATTTAGATTTCCCTGATGCTGAACGATGTTGAGCACTGGGTATTATACTCAAACAATGAATCATGGAAAACTACATCAAAAACTAATGATGTAATAAATGGTGATTAACATAATAAAATAAAATTTAAAAAAAGAGAGCATGTGAAAGGACAGATATCGTATGCTTTCACTTCTATGAAGCAAATTCATAGACAGAAAGTACAATGGTATTGCCAGGGGTTGATAGGAGTGGGAATCAGGAGCTACTATTGTCTAAGGGATAGAGTTTTAGTTTTGCAGGATGAAAAGAGACCTGTGGAGGGACAGTGGTGATGAGGCCACAACAGTGGCGATGTATTTAATGCTACTGAACTGGACACTTAAAACTGGTTAGGATGGTAAATTTCATGTTATATGTATTTTACTACAATTAAAAAAAATAAAAAAATAAGATAAAAAAAGACTGTCCCACAAAACTGGGATCCACCCCTGTATATATGGTAAATAATATAATAATTAAACTTAAAAATAAAACTTATGTGCTGTAAGTTATATATTATAATGTAATATAAATTATGTACAATAGCTATCAATTATATATGTTACGTAACGTTATATAATATTATATAATTAAAATTATAACTAATAATAACAATAATTAATGTAATAACAAAGTAAAATCTTTGATGATTTCTTTCAAGGAAAACCAAATTTCAATAAAGGTTATTACTTTAAAAAAGTAATATAGTGTATACATTTTTAATGACAACCTTAGTGTATACATTTTTAATGACAATGCAATCATATTCCCTTCAGGACATGTCTTCTTCTCCCCAGAAGAACAAAATTAAACTTTTAACAACTCTGCTTCAGTTGAAACACAATATGTGCCTGTATATCAATGGTGTGTTGGAATTAAATGTGACAATCGGTCGTGTCCGGATCAAGAGAGCCGTAGGGTTGTTTTCGGCTGCCACAGCTATATTCTCTTTCTCTAGGGCTGGAAACACACAAATGGCATCTTCCTAGGTTTTCTGATTTCTGAATTGAAGTTCAATAATCAGAATAATATCTAGGAAGATGCCTGAGAAGCACGTCATGATTCTAAAGACTGATAAGAAACTTAAACCTGAGATTTAACTGTCATGTTAAAAATCCAGATTCCCCAAGTCAAATACTTTGCAAAGATAACATTGCCTACATAGAAATACTGCCTGTCAAAACCTCAGTGTAAGCCTAAATTAAAACTTAAATAAGAGCCATGGAAGATTCTCCTGGACTAAAACCGTTTGTCTCTTTGATGGTAATAAAAAGTCCAGTGAAAAGCAATACAGCCAAACCCCCTATAAAGCACTTCAAAGAGAAAGAGAAGCAATCCCATATATTCTTGAAAAAGAACACTAGAAATTCTATTTAGTTATATTTTAACATATAAAGATCTTTATTTGTATGTATATATATGTATATATATAAGAGAATATTTTTTGACACACAAGCAAGAAGAACATGCTTAGTACCAAACACTGATACTGTTGGCAATATATGCAAGAAAGCCTCAAGATTAGGGACATCTTCTAGAAGAATATGAGGATAAACAAACAAACAAAAAAGCAGTCAGGAAGAAAGCTTTAATAAGCATCCGAACAAAGCCTTTAAACATGTTAGGTGAATATTTTAAAGTCAGTCACGTTCATTCAAAGGTCGGAAGGGAGGAACTGGGCAATGTGGATCATCTCCACAGAGCTGTGTTCTACATTTTAAATGGCTCATTTCTTCTTTGTAACAATTTTGGATTTTTGCTACTGAGAGAGTTATTAGAAAGGCACAGTTTTGGGGGCACCTGGGTGGCTCAGTTGGTTAAGCGTCTGCCTTCGGCTCAGGTCATGATCCCAGGGTCCTGGGATTGAGCCCCATGTCGGGTTCCCTGCTCCGTGGGGAGCCTGCTTCTCCCTCTCCCTCTGCCTCTCCTCCTGCTTGTGCTCTTCTCTCTCGCTATCTCTGTCACTGTCTCTATCAAATAAATAAATAAATAAATAAATAAATAAATAAATAAATACAATCTTAAAAAAGGAAAGGCACATTTTTCATTCATTATTTAAAATGTGTTGCACTGATCACAAGTGTAATAAGGATATATTTGCTGTCTGGTGATATAGTAGAGAAGACAATTTAATTCATGAGAATTTATTGAGTCATATTATGTAGGCTGTGTAGGTGATTTGGAATATACAATGAAGAACAAGATATGGTCCCTAGTTTCCAAGCATGATAATACAGTATTGTTCCAGTCTAAATTGATATCTAGTCACAAAAAGACATGCAATAGAATAGTATAGCATAATACAGTATGCAACTTAAAACCTACATGAGCAACATTCTAGGAAATTTCTGGTTTTCCCCTTCATTCACTGAATGATTTTCTGATTTCTCCCTTTGGTTATGAAGTGCATACTCTTTAATGACAATTGAATTATACGGAATAGATTGTCATTGAAAAATCCTGATTCTTTCCTCAATTTGACATGTTTGATATTGATATGTTATTTTAACTTACCTCTGCTTTGATTTTTTGATTACTAATTAGATATGCTTAATTCTATTTACATCATTTGATTTTTTTTTTTTTGTTCTGTTAGTGGGTTTGTTATTTGTCTTTTCTTTCCTCAATGTCCAAAGGTGGCAGTGACATATGAAAATGGCTGTGATTTATCAAAGCAAGATCAAGAGAAATGAGAATTGCTCCTGGCAGCCTCAAATCCATGATGCCTGGAACACAGACATCTAGTTCTTAGAGGAGCCGCATTTCCGATCACTGTGGAAAGCAGTGCCTTTGGATCTGAATTTCAATCCCAGCTCTGCCAACTGACTCTTACTTTGTTTGAGCCTCAATCTCAACTGTGAAATGGGAACATGACAATTCCTAGCTACTTTTTTTTTTTTTTTTTTTTTTGCCATTGCTTGTGAATGCTTAGAATGGCCCCTGGCACATGGTGAATGGGAGATAAATGGTAGCTTCATAATTATTATTGTTAATAACAATTTGTTCTTGGTTCCAATTCTAAACATATTTTAAAGCATGTGCAGCTTTGGTCTATCCAAGTCCCCAGTGCCAAGCACATACGACTTTAGTGTATTGTGACAGAATTCACACTTACTAATTCAAATTAAAATGCAGTGTGCATTGTAGTAGCACAACATGCTAATGAACACAGAGGAACTGTCAATTCTTACGGTATTGTATCTTGTATCATGTAAATACCATCCAAATGGGTCCTAGACAAGGGTTTGTATTGTATTTGCTTTATTTATTTATTTATTTATTTATTTAAGATTTATTTATTTATTTTAGTGAAAGAGAGAGAGAAAGAGCACAAGGGAGGGGCCGAGGGAGTGGGAGAGAGAGAGTCCCAAGGAGACTCTGCTCTGAGCATGGAGCCCCACTCGGGGCTTGATCTTGCGACCCTGAGATCATGACCTGAGCTGAAACCAAGGGTCGGATGTTCAATGGACTGAGCCACCCAGGCGTCCCTGTATTTGTTTCTGATCCTATGTTTTATTTCCTTAATTCCTAGAAGTAACATACAATAAGGTGGGATAGATTATTAACATTCAAAAGAAATCTGATAAAAGGAAAAGAAAAACAGAAGCTGAATGAGATAATTAAAAAAAAGAAAACAAAATTCTGATAATGGTATAATGAATCAAAAATAGAATTTCTCTTTTTGTCATTTCCTAGGACTTATGAGAAGGGGTTGAATGAAAAATAAAATTGGTGGAGTGATCAGTCATGTCTGAGGAGACAGGCAGAGAAAGGGAAAGAATGTCTTCCTTTTAGGTGCCCACTCCAGACCTCACCATTTGAAGCTGAGCTCATACTCCATCTCCATGAGTCTCTCACATCGCTGTATTCCCACTGCACTTTGCTTACATTAGAGCAACTGTAGCAATTGTCATGAACCGCCTGACTATTCTTTCACTGTCTCTGCCTGACAAGGCTTCTCTCTGGGCCCTGTCTCTTCAATGATAGACTCTGATTCACCCCTCTGTGACTTTAGTGATAACCTCTCTGCTGACTTCTCCAATTATGTCTCTAACCAAGATCTTTCCCTAGGCCCCAGAATCATGTCTTCAATTGCTAGATACCATCCAGATGTCCTACAGATATCTCAAGTTCCACACATCTCAAACACATTCTTCTAACTTCCTCCAACTCCCCTTCAGTGGCTCTTCTTTTTTGTGATTGCTATTTGAGAGAATTGAAGCATTCCCACCTATCAAATGAACTGTTAGAGCAGAAATTTAGGATTTTTTAGTGATCCCCCCACTTTCCTTTTTCCTTGTAAATTCAACCATTGAGTCTTCTTGATGTATTTCCTTCAATCTCTCAAATGTCTTTTATTGGTCCAATATGGTCACTATAATTTTTCACCTTGAATCTGTTAATTTCCTTCTATTTTCTCCCTATCTACAAAGTTGGCCTTTAAAAAAACTTTTTTTTCTCTTTTTGATCCACCTAACTCATACTATATCATTGAAAGTCAGCTCTACTGTCACCCAGGTGATCATTCTGAAACGCAATCTAATGGTGCATTTGCAAAATTCCTTCATTCGCTCCCCAGTGCATTTAGAATGAAAAAGAACAAATTCCTTAGCATCACTTTCAAGGTCCTTCATGTCTAGTCTGTGCACACCTCTGAGCCTTGCCTTTTATCATCTCTTTGGCACTCTATTCTCTAGGAATGGCTCAGGGGTCCCAAAAGATGCTATGTTCCAGTGGAGCAGTTCACCACCATTGGTCCAAGAAGAGTGCTTGATGTGACAAAGATCATTTGTAACTTAAAATGGGGGGAAAATGATGCTAAACTTACTGAAGTTAAAGGATTGTCCTTTATTCTAATATTATTCCCTTTTCTACAGTTTTGGTGCAAAAACATCCTATCCTTAAAAAAGTGATGATAGGAGTAGTTGGTGGTTGTTTACATGGCCTTAATTGACAATAAAAATATTTGGTGATTCTATCTCCATTTCCTACATAGTTTTTGAAATTTGATTTCTCCACAACATTGAAAAGACTTGGAACAAATGCAGGTTTAGAGGTGCTATTCCTCTGCTTGGAACTGCTTCACTTTGGAGGCTGTCTGGCCAACTTACGCTCTTTCAGGACTCAATTTGGAGATCAACTCTTTCCGGAGGCCCCACATTCCTATCTGGTGCTTTGGTGCTTACCACCCTGTGCTGGGAATCAGTTGTTTGTCTGATTTTCCTGCTATTCTGCAAGCTAATTTTGCTAACTCAGCACCTGATTTGATAAATTCCTACTATAACAAAAAACAAATGATGGATTCTGTGTTTGCACTGGAGTTACTGGTGGGATGGCTAATGCATTAACCATGTGAATTCATCTTCCACATTAGAGACACGACTCTTATGGGGTAGGTAGGCCACACGTTCTCACCTTTCCATTCCCCTGCAAGCTCTAATACTGTTCTCTGCATATTCTGTTTTCTTGTAATGCATCCTGAATTAAATTGAAGGTAGTGCATGAAGAAAGCACAAAATCAAGACACTGAAAAATTAAGATAACAAAAGCAAGCTACATGGGGAAAGTCACTTTAGCCAAAAGGCCCTGGACAATTATTTAAAGTAACTAGACTACCTTCAGGGACTCTTTCGAATGCACATATTTAATCATCTAATGTGTAAGTCAAATCTCAGATATAATTAATTCAAGGTGCTTCTTTTTTTTTTTTTTTTTTTTGCATATTAGCTTTCATTAGATGAGGCTAATACAGCTCCTGGTAGCCTGGTAAGAAAATTTCCATATTTGTAAACGCTAAAAAGAAAGAGAAGAAATTTTGTGAGTGTCCCATGATTAGGGCACCTTTGGTTTCAGCTAGAGATACACTATTTCCATGAATCTAAAAAAGAGCTTAGGTCTGTGGCTCCACATTTCGTATTTCTGGGGAAAACACCGTTAGATTTTATGGGAGGCAACTGATATTTTGAAGGTCACATATGTTAGTGCCAATGTTTCTGTTAGGAGTCCATGACAAGGGGAAGAGGTGATTTCAGGCTTTGACACTGCACTGTAATTGCTAAGTTAAAGAACAAATTTAATAGATCTTGTGCAATTTGGAAGAAGCAAATAATTTTTTTTTTTAGGCAGTGAAATCAGGGCACTGTAAGTGGCTCAGACTTTTATAAGAAACCTAGTGAAGAGGAAAGATGGGGGGAATGGCCCCATGGAGAAACCCAAGAGTCCTCTTAGAGAAATAGCATAATATTCTGAATATAAATTCCCTACAAATACTGTAGCAGAAAATGCAACACTTATACCTTTGCTGAGATGATGAATACGTTTTTTCTCTGAGAGTTATTTAACACTTTCCATAATTTTATTATAAATGGTCCAATAAAATGCAACAATAAGTTATGTGCTATATTAGGAAGACAACTCATTTATGACTAATGTGGTAATTTGTAAAACTAATGGGCATGTTTATGAGCATAAAGGCTCTAAAGAATAAATAAAATACTGTCATAGGCAAAACTGAGGCCTCCAGCAAGCAGACAGGGGACACATTCTGCCAAGATATCAAAATTTCAAGGTAGTTGCTGGACTATGGAAATGCAGCCCTTCTTGGGCTCGACAGGGGTAGAAAGACAGACTAGCTAGGGGAAAGGGAATGCTGAACTTGGCATTGGGGGACTGTATTCCCTCCCTGCATGCTATTAACTGCATTTTCCAGCCTTCGGTTCCCCCTCCTTGAAAAAAGGGGTCAAAATGCCCAATCTTTAAAAGACTGTAGCATGCTTACAGCCTTTAATTAAATTTAGTAATTCAGCATTCGTAGATGAGAATATGAATTCAACTGTTCTCAGCCTGTCACTGTTTTTATGAAAATAAGAAAAAGCATTCCAAGTTTACTTTAGAAATATTAGCTTTTAACCACATTGTAACGCATGTTGAACTTTGCAAACATATCAACCATACACATATTTATGTTGATTTTGCTGTTTTCTACTGGAATGCACTTTTTGGCTGATGATTAAGGTCCTAATAACTTGTTTTTTAGTATGGCTCCCTGAAAAAAAAATAAAAGGTTTCTTTTATGTATTCATTATGTCTACCTGTCTCTGGCAGGAGGCGGATCAGTTTTGAGGATGAATATCTCACATTTGGTAATGAACACAATGGCTCCATTTATAGCTCCAATCTGGCCTCCTGTCTATGACAGAGGTACTGTTATCAGTAATCCATGAAATGCTTCTTGTTCTTTTAATGAGTTTAACATTCAGCAGAGAGGGAAAAATGCTGTTTGTGTTCTTTTTAGGTACACTAAATTTACTTTCCCACCCTCTT
Organism: Eumetopias jubatus; assembly: GCF_037043125.1. NCBI lineage: Eukaryota > Metazoa > Chordata > Mammalia > Carnivora > Otariidae > Eumetopias > Eumetopias jubatus. The sequence continues at coordinate 178,501,326 of NW_028274809.1, read as the reverse complement.
CCCTCCAAATTATAATCACGGAGGAGCTCATACTCACACTGTGAAAAAATAAATAAATAGAAAAATAAAATAAAGGAAGTCCTAGATTGAGAAATATTACCTGGAAATTTTTATTTCTAAAAGCTCTTACTGACCTTAGGTTCTGTTTTAATTTTGTTTTATAAAGGGAAACAAAGGTCTCAGGTTTAAGCCAGTATGGCATTCATAGGTGAGACCCAGGAATTAATCCTGATATTAAAGTTACAATAGAGGATTAACTACTTTCTACCAATGCAGCTTGTGGAAGGTGAAATGATTTCTTTTTCCATTCATTCGGATTTTTTAGTTTGGCTTTTTATTTTTTAAGGGTGAAGTTTTTTAAGTCATGATATTTTGGCTGTGCTTTTTACATTATGCTATTTCACATGACAATTTTAAGAGTCAAGATTTTACAAAGAACAAACCAGTGGTTGCCAGAGTGGGGGGGGTGGATGGCGGGATGGGCAAAATGGGAGATGGGGAGCAGGAGATATGGGCTTCCAGTTAGGGGATGAATAAGCCACAGGAATTAAAGGCACAACACAAGAATATAGTGAATGATATTGTAATAGCGTTGTGTGCTGACAGATGGTAGCTACACTGGTGGTGAGCACAGCGTCAAGTATAGAGAAGCTGAATCATTATGCTGTGCACCTGAAACTAATGTAATGTTGTGTGTCAACTATACTAAAAACAAAAGTTAGAATTTTATTTAGGGCCATGTGTTTTTAAAGCATTTAGGTATTTTTTTTTCTTTTTGCAGGGGGAGGTCACTGGTTCATATCTGTAGGTTGGATTTATACTTGCTACTTGGTTAACATGGAATCGAGATAGAGTCAGAAAGTCATTTCCTAATTCTTATGTCCATCTTTTTTCTTAGTCCAGTGCCTGACACACAGTAAATAGTGTCTTCTAAATGAATGACGAAGGCTGCTCTTCACATCCCAGAACAGAGTCCACATTGTGTAGGAATAATATTTCAGAAGCTAGGCCTGCTTTCAAGTTGACAGTACATTTCACAATGTGCATTACAGGAACATCAAAATCTGATAAAATACTCAAAACATACCCGGAGCTTAGTAATTCTTTTTCTTTTACTTGCAGTTACCTTCCAATTTCTTCTGCCTACCATTCTTATTGAATTCTAGAACAAACTAGAATGATCCCTTTACTTTAGAAAACAGACCCATGGGCTGAGTTCTGGTCAGGTGTTTAGTGGGTAGTGTAGTTTATTCTAGCTCAGCATCTGACATACTAACAGTGATCTAATCTAAGAAACTAATCGGTGCCTAAGAGAATAATTAAGTGGCCTTTCGGCCATGTAAATGCTATACCTTTCATATAAATCTTCTGGAACTGATACTCTAGACTTCAATGGCTAACTTAGGTGGGGGAGGTGCAGGTGGCTCTAGGTGCCATGAAGATGCAGGTGGGGCTGGGGAGGGTATGTCCTGCTATGATCTAGTTGACATTTTTAGACATGGAAGACATCTTGGGGGTCTCTTCATTTCCTTCATTTTGCAAATGCAGAAAATGAGTCCCAGGCAGAGAAAATAACTTCTTCAAGGGGCTTGCATGAGACTTGTGTCTTGGTCAGACTAGAACACTCAGGATGATGACAGTCCTAATGACAAGGATTTTCAAGGCTTGCACATATTCAAAATGGAGAGGCGAACTCTGATGAAAACATGTCATTCCTTCGGCACTTGGTTTTAACCCTGCTGAGGTCATTGCGTGTGAGGAACAGTTTCAGAGAACTATGAAGGCTGATTCTGTACCAAATACGTTTACAGGGAGCCAACGGGAAACACTCCTCCAGAATGATCCTCCAGCAGGTCTGAGTCCCATCAATTTTGTAGCAGCTTTGCCTCATTGAGCCTCCTGTAGTGCATACCCTAACACCCCGACTGTAAAACCACCACAGCCTCCTTGTGCCTGAAATTACCTTTCACTGTGAGTGTTCTCCAAATGTTTCATTTAAAAGGGAGGCAGGGAGAGTCCCAAGGTCAAGTGAGTTTACAGGGAGAATCTATTCCCTCTTTGTGAAAGTCTCTAAGAAATCTTTCTCTCTCCCCTCTCTCTCTTTTACTCACATCAAAGATTTCTTAGATTATTAGACTATGAAACCCTCTGTTTTTCTTTTCTTTTTTCATAACGTTTTTGTTAATCTGATGAACATTTACTTAGAACATTTTCACTTGCATTAGCTACTCTCCTTCTTAGACTGACTGTTTGAAGAAGGCCAGCTATATCTTATTTTACTTCTTTGAGAGATAAAGAGATAGAATCATAAATGTTCATGACTTGCTCAGGGTTATGTAATTATTTTGCAATGCAGCCAGATTGGATTTCAAGGCTTCTGACTCCAGATTCAGTGCTCTTCCCTCTTTATTGGGTAGTGCGTGGTTTTTAGACTCTTAAGCCAATTAAAACAAATGATCCATTAAAAGTACAGATTTTTCTTAGTAATCTCATGTACACGGAGATTGAAGACTGTTTCCAAGACCATCATTTCCCAAATTATTTAACATTCAAACTTGAATAACACTCTATACTTGTATCATAGAGCTGTGTTAACAAAATGTTTCCAGAATATGGCTTATTAAACCTGTCATTTTAAGTTATTTGTATTTTCAAAAATGAGTTAGTGCTTTTTATGTAAAGTGAAATAACTATCACAGGCACAGAATACAAATTTTTATTTTATTATTTGAATTTTTAAAGCCCATTATGAATTGCTAGAGGTGAACTGCACAATAATATCATAAAAATAAAACAGAAAACCTTTAAAGAGGTTTTCTGCATTCCAGAAAATATATACTTATCACAGATCATAAATGCAGTCTCAAATAATTTTAAACATATGGTAAGTTTCTTCTTAAGTACTTGTATTTTAGGAACCTTAATTATGCTCTAAATCTTTTTCTCGTCACAGAATAATTTTGCCTTGAAAATTTGTGTAGGTAGGACTGCTACTTCTTTCCTCATAATATTTATGGGAGTTGGATTGGCTTACAATTTGCAATTCATTAATTCAGAATATAATTCCCCATAACTAAGGAGTTTCTTGTCTAGTTATTCAACTCAATAGTGCTTCATTACGTTAAACTATGAGCTGCAAAAACAAACAAATTATTTCTCAAACACTTAACAGTCCATATGTTATAGAAATAGCGTGTGAAGGTGTTATACTTACTCATTCCTATGAAGTAATGCTTAGTATTTACTACTTAACTGTCAGAGTAGCTATAAGCTTATTAAAACTTTTCTCTGCTCCCACTAGGTTTCTTAATAAAGCAGAGTGACTTTATGGTCTTTTCCTCTGAAGAAAAAAAAGTGCCAGAGGGCCTTGTATTCTTGAGATTCTTTTAGGATGAGCTGGCTTCATGTTACTTGCCTTCATATTTATAGTATCTAAATCGAGTTTAAAGAGGTTTCCCACTCTAATTTCCAAAATTAAATTTTGGAAACCTTAGTCCCATTCTCTTCTTCTGACAGCCTTGAGGATCTCTTCTACACTCAGAATCCCTATTTAGGCGAGGCTTTCACATTTGCTAAGCACACTAAATATATTTCCTGTTCTAAGACCGTGGTATGGAATTTACACTTACTTGCTCTTATACTTTCCTTTCAGAATTATGATTTATTTCCCATTGCTTCACTGTAGAAAACCCAGAGTATAAAAGATAACAACTGTTCCTTTGTATTCTATCACCTGCCTGATTGACTTAGGAATCTAAGATAAAATAAAAAAGCTAGAAGGCCTAATAGAAAGGGTTAGTCTTGAAATAAAAAAGTTAAGTCTGAAAGTAGAATGGTTAGAAGTTCTTTTTGCTTAAATAAAAGAATCTTTAAATCCTTCAAATACTGCATATAAGGATGTTAATTTCATTATTATTGTTAACAATAAAAGCACCAACAGAGCCTAAATATTAATAGGAAAGCAGTTACATATACCATGGTCTATCCATATGATGAATATGATTCCATCACTAAACAGACCTTTAGATACTAACATGGAAAAAAGTATAAGATTTATTAAATTAAAAAAAATCTGTGCATAGTATGATCATATTTATGTACAAGAGTGATAGATTCAAAATATCTATTTGCCAATACATATGTAGAAATTTCCAGAAAGATTTGTCATTGTCATCATCATCATCATCATCATCATCTCTTATTGAGCACTAACTATGTGCCTGGCACCATGGTAAAACTATATATGCATTCTTTCACCTAATCCTCACAATGATCCATTGGATTAGATATTAGCATTAACTCTATAACATAATGTTGAAACTCAGAAATATGGGCTTAAGTTATTTACCCAAGTTCCCAGAGCTAATCACACGTGGAGTTGGGATTAAAACCAACTAAAAAGTTGGGTTCTATAGCTTGCTCTGTTAATAAGCAAGCATGGACTCTCTAATGAAAGTTTTAAAATATGTTTGTAGAATGACTTTGGAAAAAGTTTAAACTTATTTCTATTTTCTGTCTCTCCCTCCTATTTCTCCCTTTTTTAATCCAAATTATTCAATAGAAAATAACCAAATTTCAGAGCTTGAAAAAGGGATCTTGGAGACATGTAATCCAAGTCTCTTGTTTGTTTAAATAACTAATTAATTTTCTTTCCTGGTGCCCATTTTTCCTTTTTTTATATTGAGGTATAATTATATACAGTGAAGTGGGCTCATCTTAAGTGACTGGTGAGTTTGTACAAATAAATACACCCATGTAAACAACATGCCAGTCACCATGGAGAACACTGTCACTAGCCCGGAAAATTTCCTTATTTCTATTCTCTCCTTCTCCCCCACCAAGACAACCATTATTCTGACTTCTATTTTCATAGATTAGCTTTATCTACATGAACTTCATAAAAATGAAACTTTAGTGTATGTACTTTTATGTGTCTGGCTTCCTTCACTGAGCATAAAGTTTCTGAGATTCATTCATGTTGTTTCATGGGGTAGTACAAAATCTTATTTTTAGAAATGAGGAAAAGGAAGTATAGGAAGTGAAGTACTTTGGTTGGAGCCATACAACTACACAGAGAAAGAAGTGGGACCAATATTTCAATTTCTCCTTCTCTGGGTCTACTATACTTTTCATTTCTCTTACTGACCTCATTCATTTTAAAGAGAAAAGTATTTTTTTGTATCAGCATAGTCCTGAAAGGAAATGCTTAGAACTTTCAATTTTGTTTTGGGATACTTTATTAGTCACAATCTAGGCAGGAAAAGAGAAACCACTTTAGATGCAGAGTGGTTTCCAAACAGAAAGTTTTTAGTACAGGGAATTAGTTATGCAGTTGATAGAACTGCTGAGAAGTCAAGCTGGAGATACAACAATGATCCAGAAATTAGAGGAGGCCACTAACTATGCTCTGGTTTATGGAACAACAGAAGCCAGTCTTTGGTTGGGAAATGGGACCATAGCCAAGTGGAAAGTGGAGCCACAAGGGAAGGTGCCAGGGACACCAGGAAGGAAGTAAGAGTGAGCAGGAAGGAATACTCTGGCTTCTTTCCTTCTAAGGACCCAAGAGTACCTTTGATTGCCTCACGGACCCAGAGGCTATAGCACAAGGGATCCTGGGAAATGTAGTTTCCTACTGTATAGAGGCAAGTACAGGAAAAAAGGGGAACAGATCTAAGAGCAAGCAGCAATTGTCCAGCACAGCTTATAGCTCATTAATTATAGTTTCCACTCATTTTGAGGTTGAGGATAATGGTGAGATTCCTTACTATTTCTGTTTAATGCTGTGCACTCTAACTGCTAAGTAACTATACATTGTTTTAAAAATATGCTAAAAGCACATTATAAATAATGACATCACTGAACACTATGAATGTCACAATTTAATAACTCCCACAGTGCAATCATAAAACTTTAAGATTTAGAAGAGAGACTTTAGTCTGAATCTTTAGTTTCCTGTTGAAGCAAACTGAAGTCCAAAGAAGTTAGGGGGAAATTCAGAGAAATGCTCAGTTATATTAAAGAAGATATCAGTTTATGTTTTTGAGTAATATTGGTGTAGAAAAGACTACAAAAGAAAATGGGAATCTAAAACATGATCCTGGGAGTCACTAACATTGTTTGACACAGCTTGAGGTTTCACTCCTTCCAGATAAGAGATATGCCAACATAAGGGATGATGGGAACTTTATACAAATGATTAAGAGAGTCATTAGTGTTTGCCAGATCATTCCAGTTCTCTTCATTTCTGCTTCATGGTAGGACTGCAATTCCTGGACCCCCCCACTCTGGTCAGGTGGGGATAAGTGAATTATCTTGGCTCATCAGTTATATCTATCCAGGACAGAGCAATTATTTTCCCATTCAAGGAAAGCCAGAACTTGGTCTTCCCTCTGTGAGAGTGACTGGTAAAATTTCAGATAGCAACTGATATGTTGCCCTGGGTATAGGTTGAGGACATGCAGTGCGGAGTCCCTCCCTGACTCACAATAGGCATGTAACCTAAGAAAGAAGGGAAACTTCTTGTTGTTTCAAGCCAATGAGATTTTGGCAGATACAATGATTTATTGTGCTCTAAGGAAGAAGTACACAACTACAGACAAATCAGCTTGTAAATGATTATTATTTATGTTGCCCTTTGTGGAGTAATTATGAAAAATTTCCACTTTAAAGAACTATAATCTAACTCAGCTAGTGACATACTCAAGAGAAGATGAGTAATCACGTCCTTGATAAAAGGGATACTTCCTGAATTTTCAAACAATGTGTAAGGTGATTCCCCCAAAATCAACACATTGACCTTAAAATGTAACAGGATTACAAGGCAGTGATCACCAAGATAGCATGGTACTGGCACAAAAACAGACATATAGACCAATGGAACAGAATAGAGAGCCCAAATATGGACCCTCAACTCTATGGTCAAATAATCTTTGACATAGCAGGAAAAAATATGTAATGGAAAAAAGACAGTCTCTTCAATAAATGGTGCTGGGAAAATTGGACAGCCACATGCAGAAGAATGATACTTGACCATTGTCTAACACCATACACAAAGATAAACTCAAAATGGATGAAAGACCTCAATGTGAGACAAGAATCCATCAAAATCCTAGAGAACATAGGCAGTAACCTCTTCGACACTGGCCACAGCAACTTCTTTCAAGATACATCTCCAAAGGCTAGCGAAACAAAAGCAAAAATGAACTTTTGGGACTTCATCAAGATAAAAAGCTTCTCCACAGCAAAGGAAACAGTCAACAAAACAAAGAGGCAACCCACAGAATGGGAGAAGATATTTGCAAATGACACTACAGATAAAGGGCTGGTATCCAAGATCTATAAAGAACTTCTCAAACTCAACACCCAAAAAACAAATAATCAAGTCAAAAAATGGGCAGAAGACATGAACAGACACTTTTCAAAAGAAGACATACAAATAGCTAACAGACACATGAAAAAATGTTCATCATCATTAGCCATCAGGGAAATTCAAATCAAAACCACACTGAGATACCACCTTACACCAGTTAGAATGGCAAAAATTGATAAGGCAAAACAACAAATGTTGGAGAGTTTGTGGAGAAAGGGGAATCCTCTTACACTGTTGGTGGGAATGCAAGTTGGTGCAGCCACTTTGGAAAACAGTGTGGAGGTGCCTCAGAAAATTAAAAATAGAGCTACCCTATGACCCAGCAATTGCACTCCTGGGTATTTATCCCAAAGACACAGATGTAGCGAAATGAAGGGCCATATGCACCCCAATGTTCATAGCAGCCATGTCTGCAATAGCCAAACCGTGGAAAGAGCCGAGATGCCCTTCAACAGATGAATGGATAAAGAAGATGTGGTCCATATATACAATGGAATATTACTCAGCCATCAGAAAGGATGAATAACCAACTTTTACACCAACACAGATGGGACTGGAAGAGATGATGCTAAGTGAAAGAAGTCAAGCAGAGAAAGTCAATTATCATATGGTTTCACTCATTTGTGGAACGTAAGGAAGAGCATGGAGGACATTAGGAGAAGGAAGGGAAAAATGAAGGGGGAGAAATCGGAGGGAGAGATGAACCATGAGAGACGATGGACTCTGAGAAACAAACAGGGTTTTAGAGGGGAAGGGCTGGGGGGAAGGGTTAGCCTGGTGATGGGTATTAAGGAGGGTAGGTACTGCATGGAGCACTGGGTGGTATACGAAAACAATGGATCGTGGATCACTACATCAAAAACTAATGATGTATTGTATGGTGATTAACATAACATAATAAAATAAAATAAAATAAATATAACAGGAGACAAATTCTAAAGAAAATTTACCTTATGTATAATTAAGTGGTGATAGTAAATGTTGAGAAAGGAGAGATGCATAAAAAGAAATGCATCACCACCTAAAACAGAGAATTCCATTTCCTAGAGGGGAGCACAAATAATGGCTATTAGGGACTTGATGAAATTGTCTATAAAGCAACCTAACCTCCTTTGCTTAAGCTTGCTCATTAAGCACCTTCTAATTTCTTATTTCTAGACACTTTCATATTGAGAAAGGAGATGCCCCGGATAGCACATAGGAATGTTCAAGAGCTAGGAATGACTATTTCCCATCTCACCCTAAAGATGAATTTAAACAAGAAATGAATTTTATGAACTTGTGAAGCTAAACTGGTCACCTGTGGTGACCTCACTCACAGGTGCCCATCCGATGACAGTACACAGCCACTCTTCTGCTTTTATGACCGAAGCAACTGTAATTTAGTCGAACTTTATCTGCTGCTTAGTAACCAGGAATAACCAGAGACTAGTCCATATGCACAAGACCCTAAGCTTCAGGGTTTTTGCCATGTACATTGATGTAAAAGCCCCTTGGCCGCACCATAGGTTCAAACCCTCTTAAGAGTGGACAATATAGGGCATTGTATGCAACCATACATCTTTGATTTTCTGGATATCAGATATTAGGTTCAGTTGTCAGATCCTATGCCAAGATGTAGATAGAGTAAGAGAAAGAAAAGTTACTATATTGAGAAATGACCCGTATTGATATATTTTTTCTAAAAATATAACACATTTTATGATTTAATGAATGAAATCTTACTGATTTTGACTTTTGACCTTTATAACCAGGAGCATTTCGACAAAGTATAGTAAGTAGATATTTAGTCTCTAGTGGAATGGCTGACTGAAGGCAATTTTTGGAAAAAACAAAACTTTGTTTTAAAAAAATGGGGGTTTGATATTGTGAAGTTTTACTTGTACCTCAAGACAGAAATTAGCTTAGCCAACTTCTTAAGTTAACCTTATATGCACAGAAAACACATGTACTCATTCAAAAAAATTAGAAAAGAAATAAGGAAAACAGATAATAATATTTTACATTATTTTTCCCTTCCTTTCTATTAATTGAAAAGATGTTATTAAATGTTTAGGATGCATGCAATAACACATAAATAGGTTTTTAGAGGACATAAGCATTTTAAAAACAAATAGAAAGTTTAACTTGTTCTTGGAAGTAGCTCACTAAGAGCCATTATTATTTTTAAAAAGGCTTGCAATGGTTAAGTATAAATTTGAAATCTGCCTCTGTAAAATAAATGGACATTGATATTGCTCTATTGTATAACCCTGGACTTCCTTTGGTTTTTATCACATCCCTCCTGATATTTTTTTTATTATTTGATATATTTTATACACATAAAACAATTTATATATTTCTCGATATGGAGATATATTTCTAGGCAATGTTACTGATAATTGGCATGTATTATAGACTATCATGTATTACATACATTATATATAATAAAGGTCTATAAAATAAAAAATTATACCTACTTTCAAGCTTCAGACATAGAACACTCTCCACTGCTTCTGAAACTTCCTTTGTACCCCACCTTATTTCCTTCCCATATGACTCCTCCCATGGGGGAGCCACTCCTCTGCATTTTGTATTTATTATGCCCTTCTGCTTGATTTGGTTCTTCCACACATGGATGTAGCCTTAAACAGCATGCCAATGAATATTTTATGTTTTTGGACTTCACTCCTCTGCATGCTTTCATCTCTACATATTTTTTCTCATTTTTCAGTAATCGTGTCTAAATAAAAATTCTGCCATAATATTCAGGAAGTGCTAGAAAAAATAAAAATAATCTCTGAATTTCAAGAGCTTTTAAACATATTTGAGATATTTGATATTAAAGTTATTTATTATCAGGAGACTGAGATGAAAGGCAGAAGAAAAACTTGAAAAATATACAATTATTTTAAGAATAAAACAGTAAAACTACCAAATGGAAATCTAAGATGGTGTTTCACCACTAGCAGATTTCGGCATAAACCAAGAAATAATGTCACTGGACTTTGATTATTTAGTGACACAACTGAATAAATGTTTTTAATTAATTCATTAGGTCAACACATATTTATTGAGTGTCAGTATATGCCTGGGAAAGTACATATTGGTGAAGTTAAAAGAAAAATGAAAACCAAAGTGAGTGTCAGAAGAACCACATGATGGTTCTGATCATTCTGCAATCGGGTTTTGAGATCCTGATTCTTGGGCATCTCTGGGTGTTTGGTGCAATGACAAATGCATCGATTTGAACCCTTTGGTTGCTGTCATAACTCCCTGAATCCCTTGTCATTTTTTATATTACTCACTGATTCCCAGCCAGGAGGTCATGGAAATTCATATTCCCAAAAGCGGAGGGGAGGGGGACCCCATAAAAATGCTTCCCTTTCCTTTCTGTGAAACAATTCTGAGATGATGGCAAAGAAAGATTTTCATCTACCATAGCCTTTACAAAATGACTTGGAAAGTAAGCAAGAAAAACAGACAATCTCTTCTAAGAAATGGCTTCTTTTCATCAAAGAAAGTGCAGTTTATACATCAGAATTTGGAAGTTTTGGAAGAGAGATGGAAAGGGCTGGAATGGTTTGGGAGGTTCTTGTAGAAATTTGTGGAGATTCAGTGAGGAATCTTTCAGTCTCAGAACTAAAAACTGCCTTATTCAGAGATTTTATATATATATATACATATATATATACATACATATATATATATACATTTTTTTTTTTTTTTTGCGACTTGACTAGATGAGATTCTACAAGGGGAGTGCTTTACTGGAACAGTTTTAGTCCCTTTCATACATACATCCACAAAATCGTTCACTCCAAGGATGCAGGGTCCTGCCCTCAGTTCACAAACAGGTCACAATGTCAAAATATCGGACCATATTCATTCATTCATTCATTCCATATTCTACCACTTCCAATTTCGTATTTTCACTGCAGCAACATGTAACAGAATAATAATGGGACACAACTTCCCCTCTTTCAAAGCCTATTGATTTTCTATTTCTCTCCAAATGAAATGGCAAGAAGGAACACTAGAAGTAGAGCTAACTTGTCTGCAGACATTGCATGGACACGTCGCCAGGCAATTTGCATAACAGACTGAAAAACATACAAACAAAGCAAGTAATAATAATAATAAAAAAAACCCCTAATAAATCATGCACGAATTGTGAGGGAATCTCTACTAATAGTATTTCCCATATTTTTCCACTTTGTCTCAAACAGGAGAGTTGAGCTAAGCGCCACATATGTATCTCTTTTTCTAACTTTTAGCATGATGCAAATGTCTGTGCTCTTCCTATACGTGGATATTGTTCTTCCCTTATAAGAGATGGTTATGTAGATTTCTATTCGATATAAACCAATACTACCAATTTATGAGCCAAACAGGCATGTTTTGTGATACGCCTTAAGAAAACATATCATTTGTATCTCAGAAAGAGAAACCTGCCTTAACAGAAATTCCTTCTCCAGAAACTAGAACTTTAAGGATCAGAAATAGCTCATTTCGCGATACTATAAAAGGTGCCATGTTTTATTTATTTATTTATTTTTTCAGGCTGAGGCTTCTATCTAGATCATGATATGTTCAATTCAGCGAGAAGCATTCAATTTATCACCAAATACCACTGCTCTTAAGGAAAGAGTTTTTTTTTTAAATAGTTATTCATTTTGAACAATTCCTTTTCTGAAAGCTACTAGAAGGCCACATAACCCTATCTTCAAGATCATCTTCAGAGCCCTGCAAATCCTGGGAAAAACCACCCAGGAGAGACCAGCTCCGAAGCAGCAGGTAGCTTGATTCTGATTGCTGCCTTAAATCATGTCTCTCAAGTGCTCTCGGATTTTGAAGGCCAGTTTCTTGTCTTTCTTTCCCCCCTCAAATATGAAGGAGTTTAATGAACCAAGCAAAGAAATGTGCACAGAACAAGGCTATGTAACCAGTGCTTTGTTAATTACATTATAAAACTCACTGCCTTTCTTACACAGAATAGGGCCGATTAAATATTTGTTGAAAAAATAAATGCATTTTTAAAATTGGCTCCTTAAAAAACATACCCGTGCATTCTGCTTCATTATTTTCAACGTCAAGTTTGGTCTGTAGAGGGAAATTCACCGAATGGGAAGGAAATAGCCCATGCTCAGATTTTTTTGATACTTTTATCACTGGCCCTGCTTTCACCAGTCTATGAATGCCTTCCATAAAGAGGTGGCTTTTCCGCATATCTCAAGCTTATATCCCAAATTGCATTTCTTTCCCTTAAGACCATTTTCTTCCTTTCACGACTCGTCTTAATGGATGACAGCGCTACCCACCTAGTTGGCGGGATCAGCAACCTGGGAGTTCTGCTGGCTGTCTCCATCTGGATTACACCACATGTTCAACTGGTCACCACGACCTGAGGGGCATGCCTCTGTGACACGGCTCTGTGTCCCCTCCACTCTGTGCTGGCCGGTGCTTCTCCAGCTAAGGGCTTCAGCACCAGGAATGGGGCTGTTTAAACAGCCCCGCCTGCGCTCTTGCTTTTAGTCTCTGCCTCTTTCGCCCTCCACACGGTGAGTTTTTCAGTCACTGCTGGAGATCTTTCAGAGACTCCCAATCCTTGTGCAGTGAGCTTCCAACTCCTGGGTTTGAGCAAAGGAGCCATTCCTCTTGTACTTCCTGCCAACAAGTCTTCCCTCTGCCCTTCTCCTCCTCCTCGGCCTCCGCCATGCTGCAGTGTTTACATCCCCATTCTCTCCCAGGGTATACGATTCCCCCTTTTTGGCCTGAGAAATACTTGTCTCCAAGGCTTTGATGCTCTCCCTCATCTATGGCCATGGAATCATCACTCCTTCCTCTGTTTTTACACAGTGGGCTCCTCGGAGACAGGGATCATGACTTGCTTATCTTTGTATCATGGATGCCAAGCACACTGCCTGGACTGTAAGGGGCTTTTCAGAACCACTTGTTAAAGAAACGAATGAGTGACATGACCAAGATGTACACAATCGACAACACTGAAGGAGGAAAGTAGGAAAGAGGAAACAAGAGTAACTTGAAATTGTATGTAATTAAACTGGATATAGATGAAGAGTAATGTTCTCCATATGAAGGTGCTTGAAAAATACCCAAATAAACCCAAGGTCTTGGAAATTGCAGTCTCCCCGACCAAATGAACTTATGTTTGAAAGCTAATAAAGTCCCATTTTGAAAGCTGTTAAACTCTCCTACTGTGCTTTTACAAATTAAAATCAATTTTAATTTTGTAAATGATTTGCCCTCCCCATTTGACCAGTGTAACTTATTTACCTCAGTAATTCAGGGAAAATATCTTGAGCAGCATTCTCTTTGTCTAATAAGAACATTTGGTGATCTAGATTTAATCTAATATTTGTTTGACTTCACCCACTGAATAAACAGGGCTCATTAGTGTCAAACACACACAATCTTTGTTTTTCATGCCTGTAAAGCTGACCTTTGAAATGTAATCTTGTATTCTTAAGATTAGCATCCAATAAATCACAACATGAGTTATAGCAAATACTTCCTACCTCTCCCCCTTCATTTTTTTCTCTAACATAAACATAAGAAATCGTTTGAGAACTTTAAGATTTGTGGGATATTTTTGGTGCTCTTATCTCTCAGTTTCTGAAAAATGATATATAAAATGTTATCTCATGTCGATATTTACGTCACTACATCTGGTAACCAAGACTGGGAAGAGAACTACATATAATACGCTTTATGCAACAAGACATAACTATTAAAGTACAAGGTATATGAGTTAAGTTTATATGTCCTAAATACAACTATGTTTGATATACCTGTTACAAAATAGGACCTTAAAATATATATTAACATGATTAATAGTTAAACATTTTTTGGAAGTACTTATATTTAACAAAGTGTTTAGATTTAAAAATTCTTCAATCTAAGTAAAAAGGCAAAATGATATTTAATATTGTCATAAATCTTATATAGCTCAGACTTGAAGGATTTTTCTAGAATCTATACCTTTTAATACTTCAGATATTTTCAAGGCATATTTCAAATATGTTTGTGATGTTTTCAAATATTGATATTTAAATATTTACTAATTGTGTTTTTCTGTCTCATGGTTTTTCTAGTTTCAATATTTAGAAAAGATTCATGAAATTCATAACATAACTCATACCTTAGAATGGTTAAAATATTATGAAATGCATTTTTAAACCCTTTTTGAAATATTTCAGTAAGATATTAGCAAGAATCAAGATATTATTCAAAGGCAACAGGGATTCTTTCTTTAGTTTTCTAAAGGGCTAAGGGAAACTTAGAAGTATTGTAATAGTACACGCTACAGAAATAAACAGATTCTGGAAACAAATTTAGGTTATCGTTGTATGTTAGAAGAGCGTCAAAAACCCACCAAGTGAGTGAGTATGAATTCTGAAGTGAGCATTAAAATTCAGCATACACTGTTCACATGATGTTGAACTTTTATCTGCAAAATGAGGAAGTTGGAGAGATTTTTGCAGCAATTTAAAATATGGAAATAACTCTCTTCTGGCTGATTTACGACGTGTGTAGAGTAGTCAATGAACGAACCCAAGTTTAGCCTGGGAACACTTTTCCGCCACATAACATTTCAGGTTTCATCCTGCCATAAGGTTTCATGATTCCTCATCTCCCTCCTCCCCCGTGCCAAAACCACCCTGTAAAGAGTCCCGGATCAAACGGGACAGTTGGTCAACAGGCTAGAGTTGTCAGACTGGTCAGCCAGCCCAGGTGCTAACTCTGGGCAAAGCCAAACCTAACATGCCCCGGGGAAGGAGTTATGTACAGTAGACACTTCTTTAAAACACTGAGTAAATGTCAGAGGTTCCAAGAGTTTGAAACACGCCATGGTCAGTTTGAACATGACTTTAGGTCCAAGCAGAGGAATCGGGGTTTGAATCTCTCATTTTCTTGACCCGTAAAATAAAGTTAAATGAGACCTCACAGATGATTGAATGAGAACAAGCCTGAGAAATGCCTGTCCAACACAAATCATGGCACACCATCATCTCAAAAAACATGAGTTGTATTCTACCTATGATTTAAAATTGTGGGTTTCATTTTTATACTCCCTGGAAATAGAAAACTATGTTTCACCGATATTCATATAATAATCCTGCAAGTAGGACATTTAAAATTGTGATGTAAGTAAGGTTGGAATGGGGTACTCTTCTTATTCTTACTCCTTTAAGCTCTATTCCAGCGGGACCATTGTTTTGGGATGCCCCATATACTAGATCCATGGTTTTCAAATTATTTAGTGATAGCAGTGGGACTATTTTTTTCCACACGGAATCTTAGGCTGAGCCCTGAAAGATACACATATGGATCATATCAGAGTAGTTTTCTTGAAGTGGGGGATAAGTGCCTGGATGGAAGAGACACAGTGGCCCAAGGGACCCCAGCATTGCTCATAGTGAGAAGAATATTATGTGATCCGTTCTGTTTCAACTGAAGTCCACGGGCATTTGGAGAGCAGTGGTCTTCGGGTCTGTTTATTAAAGAGGTTTTGAGGGAAAACATTTTGATAGTAATCTAAAAATATCATCTGGATGACTAATAAATAACTGGATATTTATAAATGTCTCTGTGCCCATGTTTTGTTTGGGTTCACAATCATGTTGGCTTCTAGCTCTCACCTAAATTGATAGCACTTAACAGATAATGTATTGTTAAGTACTGCTGTGTATCCTCATTTCAAAGACAGTAATCATCCAATATCCATTATGTCCCTGTTAAATTATTTTTACCAGTTGTAAAAATGAAACTTCTCTTTCTCAGGGATAGCTACTGATTGAAAAATATTTTTCTCGAATGACTTTCATTTCTTGAGTTATTTAATAAACTGAGATTTGTATGTGACATTACAACAACTGCAATGTGAGATACAATAATATACAAATTTAATTATTCCTGGCTGGAGAGAAAAGAATAACAGCGGATTTGATCTGTGTTTTTGTGCCAAACGAATGCCAAACAGCCTCAGGGCCTCGCACGGGAGCCCGGGGAATGATGCGCAACAGTTGCCATGGGGGATAGTGCTGGGGATGGCAGAATGGTGTCCTGAAGCACACGGCGGGATAGGCTTGAGCTAGTCTACGGAACCTGTTCAAAGGGGTGCAGGCATTGCTTGGCGCTGAAAAACTCTGCATTCGATCTTTAAACAACACTGACCCGCCATTAACATTTTCCTGTCTCATTTCCTCCCCGTGCTGCCCTCCCCTTAATCTTTTTAATGGGTCCCTCTGTGAATGTGCCATGCCTCCTGGGTCATTTTTAGACATTTTAATAGCGATCACCTGGAGACAATGCTTTAACCCCAAAGAACTGAGCTGGTGGGAATATAATATATCTTCGCAGGCTGGTGGGAAGGGATGCAGGACTCCTTAAATCACACTGCTAGATGGTTGTCTGTCTTATGTAATCAGAAGAGAACTCACTGACCTCCCTGAATGCTTGATACACTGATTCTTCTTGCAGCTTTCCCCACCCCCCCCAGTGCTTGCTTCTCCTTTTAAAACATTCTCACTTTCCTTAGCCTTTATTTATAGAGTATATATTTATATTTCAAAACCTTTATCAGTTTTATTCAATTGTGGGGCACAAACAATACATTACAGTACGATCAATTCTGCGGTTCATGAAGCAAAATGGAATGTTTTCTCAGTTGTAAAATGCTATCAGTTGCTAGGCCCACACTGATTACCTACCAGCTTTTTAGGAAAGAAGAAGCAGTATATATTAAAGGTACACAATTGTGAGATGCATTCCAACTTCATCCTGATTTCAGAAACATTCACTGTGAAGAGACCTTGCATCTGAGCACAGAGGAGTTACGGCAAGTGACTAACTGGGTCTGCACGCCCAAGCTCCTAAGTCACGTGAGAGGAAAAACATGGACAGGTGTAGGGATTTTTCAAACGATCCATGCTGAGCCCTAAGGGTTCTTGCAACACTCCTGACGAGTCTCCCTGCTTCTGCCTTTGACCGCCTATCAACTTGTTTTCAGCACAGCTGAACAATCCTTTAAAACCCATGCCTACTGCTCCTAAACCTTCACTCAGAGGAAGGCCAGTGGCGTGCTAGAACCAACTCACACCAGTTCAAGAGAGGTGACAAGGACATTTTCGGAAATGCTGCAAGCTGGTTCAACATAGCCACTGTTAAACCTTAAATGACATGAACCCAGAATTAAATAAATTATTTATAAAACAAAGGTAACAAATACTCAAAACTCTTCACTGTCTAATTATTTTATTACATTTTGCTGTTATTGATGCCCTTGCAATGATTTACATCTATTGTATCGATCAGCCTGTTAGGAATACCACAGGAGGGTGTCCTACTGCACGTCCCTCCCTAACCCTCTGTTCAGCAATGCCTTCATGCTTGAACTCAGTCCTGGTTAGAGTATTTCCACCACAGCAGTTGACAAATACTGTAATCAAAGCCAAATCCCCTCTAGATATTCAACATTTACCAGCACGCTGCTGAGTAAACACAAGGCCTTACACAGGCTTATAAAGCCCTCTGCAATCTGGCTCCTTGCCACCTCTCGGACCTCCTCTCCTACCACTTTCCTCTCCTTCCTTCTACTCTAGCCACACTGGTGTCCTTGTAAGGGCTGACGGACTCATTGCACAGCTGTAGGGGGCCTAGTCACACTGTTTTCTGCATCAACGGTGCTCCTCCACACCACTGCCAGCCATCCACCAAATTGTGTAATTCAGAGAAACTACTCCTTCCTGTGTCTGGAAGAAGCCATGCACAGTTCTGCCACAGGACCTTTGCACTGGCTCTTCCCTTTGCCTATAATGTATGTTCCCCCAGAGAGCCCCCTGCCTTCTCATTCACATTTCTCAGGTGTCTGCTGAAATGTCACCTTCTCGGTGAAGCTTTCCTCACCATGCCCTTTAAAAGAGCAAACTTCCCCTCCCCCATCCTTTAGCACTCCTGAGCTCTCTTCCTTCTTTATTTTTCTTCATAGCACTTATCATCAACTGATATACTAAACCTGGTACTTTTTACTCTACTGTTGCCGATTTTCCTGGCACCATAATGCAGACTCCAACAGAGCACCAGCTTTGTTTAGTCCACTGTATTCCCAGGACCTGGAGTAGTGCCTGGCATATGGTGGGTGCTCAATATCACTGAATAAATGAGGGAAAGTATGATGATTTTAACAAGGACTCTAATTTTATATAAAATCTAATTTTTATATATGTACACACACATATATGTATGCATCTCTACACACATATAATTTTGATTTATGTATACACACGTGTGTGTATATGTGGGTGTGTGTATACACATAACCTAGGGGTCTGAACATCTGTACTTGAATTTCTGCTGTGATGCTGATGGACACGTATTATTGGATCTTTTGTTGAGAAGCCTGATTTTGACCATGGACGCTCCAAGAGGTGAAGCAATGGGAAATGTTTCACTGGCATAGAATGGGGTGCCCTTTCTGCTAGGACAACACATGGAGGTCTGAATCTGATGACCTCCCTACCTTTGACACAGGGAATTGGTTTTGCTCATCACTGGAAGGAGATCAAGGCAGGGCTTGACCTAGTTCAAGAAAGGTGGCTATAGCTAAACAAAGAATAAATTCCAAGAGCAAGGGGGGTCCTTTAGTTAAAAGGGACAATGTGAGTTTTCCTGAATGGGGACATAAGAGATGGGAAACAAGAAAAAAAAAAAAAAAAGAGGGATGAATAGGAAAAGAGAATCAGGAATACCATATGTCCAAGTGGAATGATCTGGAAACAGCAGGGATGATGCTATGTTGGTCTTTACGACTCTTCTGATCACCCTCTTCTTTCTCTGCTTAGTCCCTCCATATCCAATAATTTAATGACATAAATATAGGCATTTTTGCATTAAAGTCCTCCTATTTTATGGATTTTAGAAATCATTTTGGGCACATTAAGGGCAGACACATATCTGAAACATTTTAATCTTCATTTAAAAAAAAAAGTCACAAAACAAAAGTTTTCAACTCTCCCAAATGACAAAACAAGCCCTCAGGAAAGTTCATTTTTCCAAGTTTGCTCCCATTCCTACTCCAATAACTTTCACATCTGTGTTCAGGAATCCTCTTCACCCATGAAAAGCTAGCTGCATTTTTATCTCTTTGTCCCAAAGAATGATAGTAATAAAATGGAAAGCTGACCTAAAAAAGGGCATCCTGTTGGCAGAGCTAAGAGTGAGCCACATAATCCTAGGTGCCTACTGAAGTCTGAGTGTCCCTCTGTTTGTTCACTGTCTGCCTTGTGCTCTTCTTATGGGCACGACCTAACCCTGAGTCTGGCACAGGGTGAGTGATCAGCAAATATTTTCTGAGTGAATGAACGAATGGCCAAAATACATACGATGACTTAATTTGCCTTGGCCACATTCGCTTCCTTTTCTGTGATTCTTTACAAATGTTTTATGACTTAGGTAATTGCCACTAAGCCCTAAATTGTACATGGTAATTAAGACAAATGAGAGAAGCCAAGTTACAGGTGTTATTTTCTCCAGGAATAATAAAAGTGGGCTATGACATCCACCCTTGATATTACTCATCTACTCAAACAATTGCCTGGGATTTCCATTTGTTAATGACATGGAATCATTATTCAGGGTACACCACCTTTGGAATTATAATTAAGCCCTGGGTTTCTATGATTCAGCCACACTATGTGCCCTGTGCTAACAGCAGAGGAGGTATAGCGGAGTGCATTACAAGTCCTTTTCCTGAGTTCTACAAATCATCAGGGGGAAGAAAGCAGCCTTGTTAGGCAGAATGCTTGTGTAGCTATGTCGGATACCAAGTAAGGCACAATGACTGCTATGGAATTAATAAGATATGAATGTAGCCGCTCCTTAGTGCACTGCAAGGGTAATTGCAATACTCTGAAGCAAAAGTAATCTCTCATGGGCCTCTGGACCGGGACCTCAGTAACTCTATGTGGGGCGGGGTGGGGGGGAACCCAAACCAACAACTGCATGTCTTATTTAAATTGAAATAACAATACTAATTATCAATAAAAAAAGATCAACTCGTTATGCCAAGTGCTTTGAAGGTTGACAAAAAAAGTCAATGTTAATGTGCTGGCTGAATCTAGAAAGCAGTATGTTAGAACAACTGTCTTTGAAAACCCTTCCTCCGTTTAATGGCTAGTTTCTTCTCTCACACACCTTTGAAGGCCGCATCTAGGTGCCTAGCAATGGAAGAAGAAGAAAGAAGATGGAAGAAATGGAGAAGACCAAGAGTTCTTTCTCCACAGTAGGATGCAAAAGGACCGCTGGTGTTAATACGATTTTATTTAAAGTACACTTGTTTGAATGCTTAGAATGGAAAGATATCTTCTAGGAAGCTCTCAATTATTCTCCGGGGGGCTGGACGATGTGACCTCAAGGAAGCCACAGGCTTTGGAGGCAGCCATGCCCCGGGGCTCACTTCTTACAGGTAAAACCTGGCCTGCCTCCTGATGCATGTGGGTTCTGACTATAAGTGCACTCAAGGCCTCAGACCTAAATGTTAGTATGTGGGGTCCCCTGTGCCCCACTCTACTCCTGTGTACTTTTCTACAGTAGGCTTAGGACCCGTTTAATTTTCTCTAGTTCTCAAGCTTCATGAGCTCAGAGCCTGTATCTGTCTCACTCATCATTATGTCCCTTATATCGAGCACGACTCTTGGCTTGTGGCAGGCATTTCATCAATATGTGTTGATTTAACGAATAGGGTTTTGTGTAGATTAAATGAGCTAGTATATGTAAAGTACCGGCATTCAATAACAATTAACTACTTAATTAATTATTTCTCTTCTCGCCCAGGTAAACAATTTATTAAAAGGCTCAATTTATAACTAAATTACTAAAGCCATTAGTTATAATGATGATAAGCACTCATTATTAGTAATTATCCTGTATTTTTATATCAATCTCAGAAAATTAGGGGTTTCCAAATATGGAATTCTTACAAGATTTCTATGAAATAAGGGGCAATACATTGAAGAATTTTGGTACATAAACTTAAAAGAATTTAAGGAGTAAAAAGAATCACCTTAGGATTTGTATAAATATCAAGCTCTTCCCAGTGACCAGAAAGTATATTTTTTTAATTTACTAAAATGTGATTTCTACACCGGATTGTACATATCATATAAAGCTGAGCTATCCAAGTTTTACAGTTGAAGAAAGTGGAAATAGTATAAATATTCCTTATCAAGCATCCATGTAGAAACATTTGTAGGTTTGCGTTGGGGACTTAAGAATGCCAGCTACCAGGCCAGTGGTTTCTCCTCCACAATACACGGGCCTCTAGGAGACACGAGTGTACCCATAAATGACAACCAACGTATCTGCCACCCGAATTACAGATCACCAGATTCTCTCTGTGCCTGGTTGAGGACATTCTCGGACCTGAGAAAGAGTCAAGGAGTCTATTCCCCAACATGAAAGATTGGTCCTGAGACAGAGAAATTATTTTAAATGAATGAAGGAAAAAGGAGCTCCCTCGTTTGAAGAGATTTATCTTCCCTTTGCTTCAAAAATTCAGCTGGGACCAACTATCGCTTAACAGTTGAACCCACATAATACTAAAGCTTTGACCCCCTTCCCTCTGATATCAACCTCATTACCTATGCATTTCATATCTTTAAAAAACCTTCAGGTGCAAAAAGGAGATGGCTAAATGGCCCCCTGGAGGCTGCTTGCAGCCACATGACTCTATTAAAATGTATGGTCCTATCTGCCTAAGTACTTGGAGAGGATGAAGTACATCCTTCAAAGTGATGATTTCATTCTATAAACCTATGGCCTCCTTTCCTTAGAGAGCACTTGTCCGCTTTCTATTTTCTCAGCTGAAATCAGATAAAATATTCTCAATACCGCCTTGAGTTTAAACTAGTTGGCTCTTACCACATGTTGAACCATTTACTTCTAAGAGACAACAGAATTTAGTGGTTGAGAACCAGGCACAAATTGATGCTCATGGCACTTGGTCATTTACTAGCTGTGTGACTCTGGGTTAATAATCCAACTTTTACAAGTCTCACTTTCTAAGTCTGTAAAATGGGAAAATCATAGTATCTCCATTAAGTATTGTTACAAAGACTAATTGTGACAATACTTGGAAAGCACCCAGCTCGGCACCTAAAAAGACCTCAATAGATATTATTATTTATTTTTATTATCTTTTACAATGATTTCAGTTCTTGGTCTTATCTTTCTCAAGTGGGGTTTTGTACAATTAGAACACAGATGGTACTATGTGAGGTTCACTGGTGATGTGGCTGGCTAGGATGTTATATCCTAACCTTGTGCACATGTGCTGGAGGAAGGAGTTTACCCACATTTCTATTCCCTACCCTAACCTAACAGAAGATAAACTTCTGTATCTTTACAGACAGACTCAAACTTCTTAGTCTAATAGCTAATGTCTAATGATTTGGATTCCATGTACCTTTCTCATTTTTTAATGGCTCCCCCTGCAATCTGGCTAAAGGCTAACGCTTTGTGTTTCTTGAATACAATGTCTGTACACTTGCTTATGATAAATGCTTCTCCTATAAGCCTTTCTAAATCTATCTCTTCTTCAATATTTAGGCCATATGTTCCTTCCTCAGCGAAATTTCCTCCAATCTCTTGAAGATATTTTTTTCCTTGGAACTTCCACAGTCATGAACCTTACCATTTAAGGAGAGAAGACTGCAAACCTGATTTAACCCCAGAATCCAAATTTAGCCGTGTGTCTCTTGGCTGTTTACTTGAGTACCTCTTTTAAATGTAGTTTCTTCATTTTGTAGTAGGGACAATAACGCCACCTTGAATAGTTTTTGTAAAGCTAAAGTAAAAACCTTAGTTCTGTGCCTGGGTCATAGTCAGTGTTCAGTAAAGGTAACCTTCCACAGTCTAAATGTTTCACAAACACGAAACCATTTTCCAGCTGACTGGAATCGAGCATTTTCCGTGAGATCCTATGGCTCCATCATTTACCTCTTTTACACATTTGTTAAAGCTTTAGTTTGGTCACGTTCAGGTTATAAGAAACAAGACTATTGATATTGGAAAGCTCATTATTCTTGAAAATTGGAAACTTCATAACAATACTGCATATTGTACAAGGTACATAATATTTAAGGACATGCATCAAACACATCAGAGTAAGTGGTAATGGTGCGGGTAGAGGGAGTACAGGGTAAAAGTAAGGAAATAAATCTTGCAGGAATAGATAATAATAATGTGCTAGGAACTGACAGTATGATTAACTTTTTTTTTTGCTCCCGAAGGCCCATTTAAAAATAAAAACTTAAGACTCAGCAGCTCACAAACATGAACTGTAGAGTTCCCAATTTTGCTCTTTACACTTAGAACACGGACAATGGGTAATGTTTTATGGTTGAAAAATCTGTCATATGGAATTTATAAAGATCTTAAGGCAATTTTAGAAAAGTGACCTGCTCCTCCACAATGGTGTCCTTTGAACTTTCCTTGAGATTGCCATATGTATTCCAAGGTCTGAGCAAATGTTCTTAATGAAGTTATGTGAAAGGAGTAACCTTCTCTTCAAAAAGCACTTTGTGATACGCTCAAAGAGTTGCCAAAGAGAATTAGGTCTCTAATCCAATGCTGTGTGAATGTGGGTAACCAATTAACATGCTCAACTCCAATCACCAGGCCAGGATGAGCCAGCAAAGCATTAAAGTCAATTTTGCATGTGCTATCATCAATGAAAATTAAGTAGCAGTAGCTTAACTGGAAGAAAAAAAAAAGTCTATTCTCTCAGTGATCTGGATCTACAGACAAAAAAGAAAAATGGCACTTTTAATAAGAAGGCTGTCAGTTCCAAAAGGTATCATCCATGATGCTACAGAGCTACATAAAAGATGTGCCAGTCATACTTAAAATAGCACTGATGCTTAACAGAAAAATAACACCATAAAAATATACAGCAAAGATAAAGAATGGGAAGCTTGGGAGAAAATTCTAAAAGAAAAGAATTTGCAATTTTCCAGGCTGTCACTGCCCTTTAGGTGTTAAGACGATGCTATGGAAAGTGGCCTCAGAACCAAAGTGCATAACATAAGCTTTAAGGAGTTCAAAGTGAGTAAATCTGGCGGTTGTTATTTGACCACCGGCATCTGGTCAAGTATATGTGTGTATTCCAAAGATCAGCTTCCCCAGAACATCCTACAGGGGGCTGCCACTGAGCTGAGTCACCCTAGCACATTGCAAGGAAAGCCCTGGATTGTTTGGAGTTTTAAAGAAATGTACTTTAACAAATAAAATACCTCTATATTTTTTGTAAGTTGGTAGTTCTCCAGGCATATATTTGGATCCCAAAAACTTTTGGATAAAAACTAAATTGCTTTGGCGTCATTACCAAAGTTCTTTTATTTTATTTTTTTAAATTTTTATTTATTTATTTGACAGAGAGATAGAGAGAGAGAGAGCACAAGTAGGCAGAGTGGCAGGCAGAGGGAGAGGGAGAAGCAGGCTCCCGCTGAGCAGGGAGCCGGACATGGGGCTCAATCCCAGGACCCCAGGATCATGACCTGAGCCGAAGGCAGCCGCTTAACCGACTGAACCACCCAGGCGCCCCCAAAGTTCTCTTAATCACCTTCATTTGAAAAACAGAAATGCCAAAGTTCATAATCAACTTCTTAGTTCTTTCTGAAATTTACAATAAACTTCTAGTGAAAATGATAATTATCTTTTAACAACAAAGGTTTTAAGTTGTATATGTAAAAAAGCATTTTCTTTACAATGCTGTCTTTTCTTAGGAAAAGTAGAGAAAAACAGTGGTTCAAGTGTATTAATTAGCTTTAAATAATGGTGATACCTTTGTTCATCACCTCTTATATAAGGCTTGACATGGTAGGGGAATGTAAGCATAAATGAGACAGAGTTTATGATTCAAAAAAGTGAAAATCTCCCAGCAGTAAGTTAAGATGATAACCCCAGTTTTCAAAGGGAATTCATACTGAAAAGCAATTACTGATTACCTACTATTTCCTGGACCTTGGGCCAGCTTTTAGGAAGACAAAGGTAAATACAAAAGTGCCATCAGAAGTTTATAATCTAGAGATTTTCATGTAAATAAACCAACACAACGACCTGTCAGTGGTACTATGTTGACTCTATGTTCATGTACTCAGAATTAGAGTACAAAATATAGAAGAAGGAAGAAAGGCAAGAACAGACAGTTTCACAGGGGAAATCAGAGAATGCTTCACAGAAGGAAAGACGTATTAAGTGAGCCTGACAGGATAAAATGTCCATGGACAAATAGTTTGGAACCATTTCTTTAAAGTTTTATTTTAGAAACAGAGGAACATATGTGGAATTAAACAAGACAGACTGGAAAGAAGTATTTGCAAGACACACAATAAACAAAGGATTAGCATCATATTAAATAAAGAATGCCTATGAGACCAATAAGAAAAACAAGATTATAACAGAAAAATAATTAGACAAAGAATATGAACAGGACATTCAAAGAATAGAAACTCTAAATTGCCATTAAACATATTTAGAAATGTTCATTTTTATTAGCAATCCAGGCAATGTCAACAAAAGAGAGAGTATTAGCAGCATGTAAAAAATTCTGATAAGTACTGCAGAAGGAAAACTCCTATAAAGATCAAATGGAAATTTAAATTTGTACAGGCAATTCAGAGAGCAAGATGGCAATGTCAAATAATACTGAAAATGCCCATAACCATGACCCAGAAATTGGTAAAACAAACAAAAGGAAAACAGACAAAAACCATTGCACATTTTCACAAAGAGAAATGTACTGTAGAATAACATATACCCTAACTCTCTGTTTGAAGTATTTCGATTTGGTTTTTCTGATAGTATTTTCAATTCAACAAGACTAAATCTTTCATTACATCAACTATTTTAAAATATTGGGTCTTTTAATTTAATTGCATTCATGATTTAAATATCACTCAACCTGCAAGCCTCAGTATTGTCTTTGACTCCAGCCCGATCCCTACCCTACGTTTAACGATTTCCCAAATAAAGGCACGCAGAGATCCAAAATACATCCTGTTCCTTTCCTCACTCCTTTCCCACTCTGTCAATAAATCACTCCTTTATTAGTTTGCCAGACCACTTGCAATACCTTTCTATGTGTTCTATTTGTCTTCAGATTTTTCTTCCTCGCTCTTTTTCCAGCCCACTCACCCCACAACTTCGTACTCTACTCACTGTCATAGCCAGATTAATCTTTCTGAACCAAGGCTGTCATCCCCTGCTCAGGAATCTTCCCTGGCTCTCTACTGAGTATTATAGAATGTCCACCTTATTCATCTGGAAGTCATGCTCTGTTATAACCTGGCCCTGGGTAAGTTTCCTGATCTCATTTTCCACTATTCCATGACAGGTATTAAGTATGCCATGACTACTCAGATACTGGCCACCCCAAATGTTTGAATAATTCTGTACACTCCTATCCCACCGAACTCTGGATCACAGACAAGAACAAGCCAGCATGACCTCTGTAAATGTCCTCCAGTAGGTAAATCTTGCCATTAGCTCCAGTTTTCTTTCCAACCAGGGTGAAGAGACTTTTGTCTTTGTCTGCAACATACAAGATAATTAACTGTTGAAAGCTCTGCAAATCATTGTGTTACAAGTGAAGCTTTCAAGAGACCCTAATATATCCATCAAACACATGATTATTGTAATGATGACACCAAGTTCTGTGGATGGAGCCATGATGACTAAAACACTTTGTTTTTAATGAGGTAAATCTCCTTTGTGTAACAATCAATACCCATTGCTAAAGAGATCTGGGCAGCCTTATAATTGTTACAAATTCAATTATTTTAGCAAAAGTAAATACAAGCTGTATAAATATGCCAAATAGACTGTTGGCTTCAAAACACTTATTTTTAGAATTGCAACTGATTTTTGCTCCTAATACAGAAGAGTTATGATTTGTAGGTACTGACCACATTTGAAAGAACATTGAAAGAACTGAATTGCAGAACCTATTTCCAGAACTAGTAGAATTCAGTTAAAAAACATACAGAGGACTTTTTTCTTCTCATTAATGTCTAGGTACTGTGGCGTTACAATGTCATACTTTAGGGCAAGTATTTATGGAATGTCCCTTGTCCCTGAACTGGAGACGTGAAATATATTTCAGAATTTAAAGCTCATTGCTGTGTCAAGAAGTTTACCATTTAGTGAGGACCACAAGATGCATAGGTTGATGATTAGTGTCATAATAATGACATAATAATGACAACTGTTAAGTTCTCCAGAGTCTAATAAAGTTACAGTTTATGCTTGTGGAAGTAAGGTTTGGGGAGTGTGTCACTCTCATAAACTCAATGCCATCATAGCTTCCATCCACTGGGTGCCGATGTATGGACGGCACAGTGCTGGGCGCTATAAAGGCATTAACTCTGCTCATTGCAATGATCCTGCCAAACTACATAAGAGGAAAACAGAACTTCACATAGTTTAGCAATTTCCCTAAGGGGATATAAAGCTTTCACATGTGGCATTTAGAGGAGAACATCATAGTTTCAAGGAAGGGAAAAGACAATAAAGGTGATCATGTTTGCAAAAGAAAACTCAGGTTGAAGAATAGTAGGTAATAAGTCAATCGGGTAGAGCATGGCTCACCAGTGAGGTTTCCTGAAGTACAGATGAAGATAGAAAGATGTAAATCCTTTAAATTATAAAAACCTAATATATATATATTTTTTACACAATTTGCCTTCAAAACAGTCTTGTTCATTACTCCCATTTTGCAGATGAAACAAAAATAAGTTTGGTGAAATGTCTTGCCTGAGGTTACTTATCTAGTAAGGGTAGAGTCAAATGCAGATCCTGGACTAGATCTGTATTTGAGCTTGAAAAGAATGGATTGTAGACATCGTGTAGTTACGACTATCAGAAGAGAATGATCAAAGTAGGCCAGCAAATTAAGAAATAATTCATAGACTATTTTCCCTATAATCTCCCTGATGATAGGGACAGTTTTATTATATATATTATATTATATATATATATATATATAATATAATATATATTATATATATTAATTGTATCTATAAAAGAGAGAGATTGTAGAGATAAGAGCATCAGATAGAACATGTTTCTCTCCGGTAATATCCTTCCACCTTCCATGGTGACAGAGAAGCAATGTTGTTCTCATTGCCCAGAATTGTTCCCTTGATCACAACCTCTTGTCTTCCCTCACGCTTGCTGAACCAGCTCTTTGTCCTCTCCAAGATTTTCCAGTTCCTTGACCCCTTCTTCCCTTGTTTATCAGTCCTCCCCAGCCTTACCCCCCCCCCACCACCACCCAGGCAATGGTCTTCCTGACCCCCTACCTCAACCATAAACCATGGTTCATTCTTTCAGCTTTGTCCTTCTTAGCTCCTTTCATTGCCTTGGTGTTATACCACAGATACCTTGCTGACACCTTGCCCTTAATCCAGCAGGACATCAGTTTTCTTTGCTTTCCTTTGGTTTACAAAGCATTTTTAGAGGAGGTACTCTAAATGCGATGATTGAAACCCACTCTTTAGGCTTCACAATGTCAGCTGAGTTTACCACATTGTCCCATGATTCTTTCAGTCATCGTGAGCCTATTCCTTATCTATCTTTCCTGCAGACTGCTACAAATTTGTTTCCAAGCCCAAAACCTCTCCATTTAGTCTTAGCAACTTACACTTTTCAATTTCACTGAGAAAGATCATCTCTTGTGAAGTTCTTTAGCGTCTCATCTCTGCACCTTCAAATTCCATTCATTTGTCTATCCTCCCCTTCTTCATCCTCACCTTTGACACCATCTTGGCCCTGACTTCTTTTTGTGCTTTTTACCTTAATTTTCCTATTTTTGTAGTATTGCTCTTCTCTTTCACACATTTTTCTCTCTCTCCCTCTTTCTCTCCTGGCTCCTTTTCCTTGGTGTATAAATCGGTTCAATTTCCCTTGGCTCAGCAACAAAACAAACATTGCTTCCCACCCACCTTCTTTTAACATCTCAGAAATCATCATGTCTTGTGAACTCTGTCTTGCTACCTACTTCCACCAACTCTATTCTCTCACAACTTGGAGACTATTTTTTTAAAGTCACCACTAGCTTCCTAATTACCAAATAAATTGAACTTTTCTCAGATGCTCTAACACTGTTCAATGGTCTTTATAAATCATAGTTTCTCAACCTCAGCACTAATGATATTTTAAGCTGGATAAGTCTTTGTTGCTGGGGTGTCCTATGCATTACAGGATGTTTAGCAGCATCCCTGGCCTCCCCCACTGGATGCCAGCATCAAGCCCCCCAGGGGCAGCAATCGGCAATATTTCCAGACATTGCCAAATGTCCCTGAGGGTTAAAATTGCCTCGGGTAAAGAACCACTCTTCCAATGGTGTCCTCTGTGGGCTTCCACACATTGTGCTAACCTGGTTGTTTTCTATTTAACTGATGTACCTTAGAAGCCTGATTAATTGTCTTCTCTTCTTACAATCACCCTGGACCTCATGGCCCCAAAGTTCTTTAACAGATGTCTTCACTCTCCCTGTCTCTCACCTTCCCCCATCCCATTCACTCAGAGGTCTTGGGGTTGCACCTCAATGCTGATAACACAAAAATCTACATTTAAAAAAAAGTTTTGACTTCTTTTTTGGGGTCCACCCTTAATTCTCTGCTAACCCATGGAAATGTCTGTGTATTGAGAATCTACTATGCAACTGGCATTGTGCTAAGCACTGTCGAAGATAAAAATGAAATGGACATAAATTCTACCCTCAAGAATTTCAAAATCTAGTGGAGGAGACATAAATAATTGAGTTGCAAAGACTGCAGTTAGTTTGTGGCAGGGCTCAGAGTAGGACTCAAGTATTCTTTCTTGTTGCGTTTAAAAAGGAAAACACGACCATACTTTCTAACACCTTAAATATACAGTGGAGTATCATCGTACTGTCTTGTCCTGTCATCTCTTCCCCCCTAATTAGACAAATAAAATATGCATAAATATATAAGAGAAAATTTGTAAGGCTACTTCCGAGAATGTATATTTTTGCCTTACTGAGGATGCATAATGCATTAGCTTAAGGTCCAGAAATACATTTTTTTAAAAAAAATTGGGTCAGAAAGCAGGCCTATGTTGGTGGTAAGGCCACAGAAAGATTGAGGAAATATACCATAGCCTTGGAAGAGGGGGCTCAGGTGGAGTTTCCAAATGCAGGCACCTGAGGACCACATAAAGATACAGGGCCAGGCACCGAGGGGATGATCACGAGCGTATAGGATGAACATATTAAAGACGGCTTTAATGAACTTATTGGACACTTCTATCAAGTACATATATTCTTCCCACCTAAAAAGCTTTGGGAGAGTCCTGGCTGCCTACTTAGACCATTTACTAGAGAATTATAATCTAAAGTGATTTAAAATGACTGGAAAAGAGGAAGAATAGGGGAAGAGCCAAGTTAAATTTTCGTTCCCTGTTGCCAATTTACATGGTGAGCAGAGTTTGAAGATGGTAGCATAATTGTATAATTATTATAGAACAGTAGTATATATAGTTTAGTAGTATCATTAGTGTGCAAAAGTTTTATATATTCCAAAAGTGTAGTTTTTTAGAAGTACATTTAAAATGTCCTCCTTAATAAAAAAAAAGAAATTGATAATTTCTCATTTGATCAAATCTTGTTTTTGAATCCATTTTTGCATTAATAAATGAAGAAAAACAATCCACAGCTCCATACATGGTAAAATTAAGCAGAAATATTTGAGTCTTCCCATAACTTTTTATTATGCATTCAGAGTATGGGCACATAACTCATGATAATAAATATTTGCTGGCTTTTTTGTTGTTGTTGTTATTGTTCCCAGGCATGTTAATATTGGCGACTGAAGTGCATTTAATAGACAAACATTTACATTTTAGAAATAGCTTATAGGGAAGAATCCAAGCGCTACCTTTTACTGTTGCTTTTTCACTCACAGATACATGAATCATCAGCCCCAAACTGAAAAAACAATCTTTTCCTGCATTATCGAAAATATAGTTGCTTTTTGTGAACAGAATTACCTATTTATATGAGATCTTTCATAAAATAGGATTTTTAAAGCATTTGTGAGCTGGTTCCACTTTTATTATTCGTTTAATATATCAGGGTTCTCTAACTTGCCGAATCGCTCTGCCATGGAGATGAAATCACATACAACACAGATAGATGCTCTACTTCAGATGGCTTCAAGATGGGGCTCAGGATGCCCAGAGTCGACAGACATCAGATCAAGTGGAGATTTTCAGGGAAGCCTCATTTTTCAGGTGCGTACAATTGAACGGCTTCTGTTGATAAGATGGAGCATTGCAGTGCCTCTAACAGGGCACACCATTTCCTGTCACTCCGTGGGTCAAGCGGCTCCTCACCTGAGCTGATTAGGCCCTCCCACCAGGATGGGACAAGATCTGCTCCTCTGAACTGAGAACAGACTAATGGATAGTGGAAACTGGAAGGCCAGTTAATAGGCCTCAAGGAAGCTTCAGCCCTATGTGGGTGTAGACAATGGGAAGTACAGGGCTAAGAATCAGAGGCTGTATGTTCCAGTCCTGGCTTCACCATAATGAATTGGCCTAACACAGCCTCCGGTGCTTAGCAGATGCTTAATAAATGTATGACCGCTTGCAAATCTTGCAACCTATTGACGGCAATACTCTCTGGTATGACTTCTTATACACTCTCAGATTGTTATGGTGAGACTCAACCAACCAACAAATCAATCAATCAGTGTAAATGCTCTATGCAAAAGTCCTCTGAGGACTCTAAACTGGTGCCATATTTCTATAAAATAATCCTTACCATTAGCATTATTGCCACATATAGAAAGAGGATGAATACCAATGGTCAGTAAGAAAAAGAATGAAAAAATCCACCGAGGCTATGTTCTATCACCTACCAATTCGGGCAGAGATGGAATCATAGATTTTAGCAGGCCAGTGACCAACTGGACTGAACCAATTGACTCATTTCAATAAGTTCAGACCTCTAGAAAGTACTCAGACTAGAAATGACCCTCCAAACACTGAGCTCCAAATGTGAGATTACAGAAAGTTTTGCAGCTCTTCTAGGAAAAGAATGTGTTGGCCGAGGCTGTTAAAAAGCCAGTCCTACAGTTAATAATACTGAATTGCATATTTTTAAAAAGATTTCACTTATTTATTTATTTATTTATTTATTTATTTATTTGAGAGAGAGAGAGAGAGAGAGAGAGCACAAGCAGCAGGGGAAGGCCAGAGGGAGGAGAAGCAGACTCCATGCTGAGCAGGGAGCCTGAAGTTGGTCTCCATGTGGGGCTTGATCACAGGACCCTAAGATCATGACTCGAGCTGAAGGCAGACGACTAACCCACTGAGCACCCAGATGCCCCATGAATTGCATATTTGAAAGTTACTAAGAAAGCAGATCTTAAAAGTTCTCATCATAAGAAAAAAATGGTGATGAATGTTAACTAGACTTACTGTAATGATCATTTGCAGTATTACCAAATCACTATGTTGTACACTGGAAACTAATATAGTGTTATATGTCAAGTATACCTCAATAAAAAAATTAAAAGCCAGTCTTTGTTTAAGTGACCCCAAATGTAGTGATGCAGACACCAATGCCTAGCTCTACAGTCCTTTGTCTTATATGCTTGGACATCATATTTGAGGAAATTGTATCCAAAAAAATTCATGTAGCTACTTTGATTTTTCCCTTCCCAATTGCATCTCCTTCAAACAGTAAGAATAGAAATGTATTTGTTTAGCTTTTCTTTGTTTGTGCTTAATTATCTGTGTGATTTGGGAAAATTTACTTATTTGTGTTTGATTTTCTTATCAGTTGATGCCTGCAGTTACTATTAACTCTAATTCAGGCTAACAGTCTATGAAATCAGTAAGTCTAAGAAGATATCAACACCAACATTCCTAATTCATGCCATTGTAACTCAGACTTCTATTTAAAATATCTCCCCTTTTTGCCAACATTAAGCCTAGTACACAAGGCACTCAAATGTGTTCTAAGCCATCAGATAAGATGATTTACATGAACCAAAAGAAAAATGGTTTATTAAAAAGCTTTCACAGTGCCCTATCCCCAGATACTCTGTTATGCACTTCTACCCTCCATCAACTTTCTAATTAAAAAAAGACAAAATGCCAAACTTCTAATAATGGATTAAAAAAAGTGTCAAAGAATTTATAGAGGTAATAAGCATATGACTTTACTTTTTAATAAAAAATGAGTTTCAAATTGACAGAGCAGTGGTAAAGCAGTGCATGAGAAGAAATTGGAAATTATTTTTACTGGGATTAAAAAATCACACCAGGGATTAGTTATTGCCCATTTGTTCATTTGTGAATAAAGCCGCCTGTATGCAGCTTCAGTATCTCCCCAAATGAGCTTTAAAGTGCAAAAATACCCAGGAATGTGCACAATAATATTTCTTTGGTAAATATTAAGAAGGGAACATTTACATCTTATATGCAATATTATATCTCTATATTTCTGAAGCAAACATAACAATGCTACTTAATGCTACTTATCATTTTTAATCCCCAAACTTATTTTGAAAACAAGAATACCAAATGATTCTTGTTTGAAAATCACAAGAAAATATGTTCATAAGGCATTTAAGATGAATTATTATAATAAGTTTGTTGTAAAAACAGTATACTTTATGGGTCAGAATGATATAGACTATTTATCTTCGTCATAAGAAAGAGTCTCTGTGAATTAGTTATGGCATGAGCTCTCTAGAGCAATCAATCCTCTCCTCACCTGTGGGATAAATATTTTTTACTGCAGTCATCATGCATTCTTGTAGAATGCTAAGGGCTTCACATGGCCTTCAGGTTCATGGGTATATAAATTTATTTCTATGGGTGTAGCCCCTCATGATATGCATACTGACTATGTTGAGCAGAAATTTGCAGATTTATTCCCAAATAAATGCAGAATGTCAAGAAATAAAAAAATATATATATATTAGTCTTATTGTCCTGTCAAATATTTTGCCTTCTCATTTAGTCAAATAATGTGCATCAAGACACTTCAGCAAGATTAAATACCTGCCTCTTAGGAGATCAGACTAAAGCATGCTAAAGTTTAATCTCCCATCTTTCCTACTCAGAAAATCATTTATAAACTCCTCAGGCTCACCTGCATTCACTAGAGAAAGAAACAATCCAACAAGGAATCCAGCTGTGGCGTAAATGGACCTATTTAATAGAGAGTCAAAAGATTCCTAACAGCCTGGGTCCCTTGCCTGCTGTTGCCCACATTCTTTCTTACAGGGCTCTGTTTGATTGCAAAATAAATGCAGGATATTGAAATTTGATAAATATTCTAACATGTTTCTAATATTGCAGAAACTCTATACCTAACAATTTACATCATTCTTTCCTCAGCATACATCCTTTTACAATTCTTGAGATTATTAGGATAAAGAAGGTAACAAATACACTCAGAATGGTGTACGGGATCAAATAGCAACTAATTAATGACTTTTGTCCAAAATGTCCAAATGCTTGACTTCCTATAAGTGAAACATCTGACTCTTTTTCACTTTATATTAAACTGTTCAGAGTTGTGCCACAATAGCTGTGAAGGAAGAATCCCAGGAAAGGGATTGCAAGTAGAATTAAATGACATTGAAGAGTTTCCACATTACATTTCTTAACGGACATTTTGTCCGACTCTCCTTGTCTTCATGTACATTTCTCTCAGGGCCTGAGAAACTTGTGTTAATGCTTTTAGTTGTTGCTGCTATTAGCACTGGTTTTGAATGAGGGAAATTTCCTGGATGTGGTTTTCTATTTGCAGAGTGGTGACTCTATTTTCTTTAACATTTTTAAGGACTACAAATAGAAAGGTTGTAGCAGTCAGCTGATCTGTGAACCCTGGTGGCCTCAAATTAACCTACCTGTGGAAGAAGAGAGCACAGGGAATCCAGCACAATGTGATAGCTATGGAGGGAAAGGGCACTTGATAACATGCTAATGATAGGAAGCCTGTCCAATTCTTCCTCCAGCTGTGGTGCCTTATTTGTGTTTATTGGGATAAAACACACAACTGCACATTTGCCATCTTAATTATGTTTACGTGGACAGTTCAGCAGTGTTAAGTATCTTCATGTTGTTGTGAAACAAATCTCCAGGACTTTTTCATCCTGCAAATCTGAAACTCTATACCCGTTGAACAACTTGTCTCATTTTGTAAAAAGATTTTTTGTTTATTCATTGGAGAGAGAGAGAGCAGACCCTCCCCTGCCCCCCCCTCACTGCTGAGCAGAGAAGCCTGATATGGGGCTTGATCCCAGGGCCCCAGGATCATGACCTGAGCCAAAGGCAGATGCTTAACCGACTGAGCCACGCAAGTGCCTCCAACTTGACTCATTTTAATCATGCCTTTATTTGTACCTTCTTTTATTGTCTTCAGACTACTTTCACATCCATTACCTTATTTGGTATTTCCTTTACTCAAAGTGTTAGTAATGCTACATAAACTTGAGCACTTACTATGTGCTTGGTATTGTGCTAAATGCATTACAGTTACTCAAAACATCTGTAGCAAATGAATCACTGTAGGAACTATGTTTTTCTGAGTCTATCGCTTTATATTGGCACCTTCATATGTAATCTAAAACACTTCATAGAAAATGTCTCACTACGGAATATGGAAAAAATATTAAACATACCGTTATCATTAAAAAGTTCAATCAATGTTAACTTTATGGTCCTTTTTACTTTGCAATATTACTGTCTTTATACTGACATTTTAAAAAAGTTATTATATGGTCTAGTCTCATTCTTCAACATTTTACTAGTGACAGTGGATATTATGATTAGTATTATTCTACTGTCACGAGGTATTATAGACTCATTGCTGCAGCAGCCAAGTTTTGAGGGAAATGGAATCATTAATTCTCTTCCTTCTGGTTTTTCCTCATACATCCCCATATTTGTTCATCTTAATATCTAACATTTAAAAATTCATCCACTCTAAAATGCTTATCATCTATTCCTAAGAGACTGGGAATATTCTGTTTGGCTGTAACTACCAACATGGTTAATTCTCAATTTATTGGAAGTGGAAGTCTTATCTGCTATGGTGAGTCCTGGCAAAGTGTTTAGACTTGAATACTAATGCCTGGGATTCTTATTTCTGATCTGGTCTATGAATTTCTGTGACTGAGGACAAATTACTTCTCTCAGAATTTCAATTTCCTCATCTGCAAAAATGTAGATAATAATGCTATGTCAAGGGAGTTACTGGAAAAAAATCATATGTAATAATGGATGTGAAACACTCTAAAAACAATAAAGTCCCTCTCAAATACAGTGGTTTATACACAAGAGCCTGCCTAATGGCAAGATTCATTCATTAAAATGTATATGTGTGAACTACTGTAGCTAGAACTCTATTTTCTTAATGACTCAATAGAATTATTTCTCTTGTGACAAAAAAAATGGGTCCTGAGATACATTTAAATTTCTGATTCTGTGGCAGGTTCAGTGATGTAGTCCCTTCTTGGCTCCTTTTATACTCATAAAAATATTTTTTCTCAGTTTACAAATTCCAATGAAATAGAATTCTGTATTTTGAGTTGTCAGTACCAAAGAAAGTTTCAGACATTTTCGCTCTGTTAAAAAGATATCTTTCTGTGTTTATCTCTAGAAACTGGGAGAAGTGAAAAATTCCAGGAAGAAGCCTTTACTGCAAAACTTTTGCTTTTTTTCTCCCTCTATGTTTATATATGCAATTTGAGTATCTTCTGACTAAAGATTTTTCCACTTGAAGAAAGCTGTGTGGCTGTCTCTATTTGGGCGACATACTTGATGACATTGGAGAAAATATCTGTTACTTGCTTCTATCCACATCGGCAAGGTAGTGTAAAAGTACTGTGTATAGAATAAGCATTCGTAAACATCACCTCTACTGTAATTCCTTTATCCCCTTTTCTGTTTCCATGACAGGTCAGGTTTTCTTTACGTGTTACCCATTATTGGAATGCCCTATTAAATGTTCTCTCCCTTTCCAACGTCTCCAACTTATCTCATGTAATAACATGGCTGATCTGAAGCTCCACTCTGATACCATGACTCTTTTGCTCCCAAACCACTAGTGATTCCTCACTCCTCAGAGTTGTGCTGTCCAGCATGCCAGCCACTAGCCACATGGGACTATCGATCCCTTGAAACGTGGTTGGTCTGAACTAAAATGTCCTAAAAGTGTAAATTGCACAATAGATTTTGAACAGTTAGTAAGCAAAACAAAACAAAAACAACCTATCTCATTAATAATTTTATACCAATTACATGTTGAAATGATAATATTGTGGATATATGGAATTAAATAAAATATGTTATTAAAACAAATTTCAACTGCTTCCTTTTTATTATAAAATAAGTACATGGTCATTGATAAAAATGTTAGATAATACTTAAAGTTAGAAAGAATATAATGAAAATGATCCCTAGTCTCACATTATAAATATTTCCTATTTATATTTTGGTGACTATGCTTTCAGTCTTTTCTCTATCCATACAAAAGTCATTAACAAAAAATATATAAGATTATGTAATACATGCTACTTAATAGTTTGTTTTTTAAAATTAACCAGAGATAGCTGCAAATAACTGCACACTGCTGTAGGATATTTTCATTGCTATAGGGTATTCCAAGGTATGGAGGAACCATAATTTATTTCACCATGGTATGGTTAACTATTGTTGCATAACCAATCACAACTAAAACTTAGTGGTATTAAACAACAGGAATCATTTATTATCTCTTCCAGTTTTTGTTCAGGACCTTGGAAAGACCTTGACGGGGCAGTTCTCACTTGCATTTTTTCATGCAGTTGCTGTCAGATTATCTGCTAGGCTAACCGGGACTAGAGGATCCTTTCTAAAGTGGTTTACTCATATGGCTGTCAGGTTGGTTCGATCTGTGGGCTGGGGGCCTCTCCATGGGGCTTCTTGAGTGCCTTTGTGTCATGAGAGCTGACTTCCTGCAGAAAAAGTGATCCAACAGACCAAGGCTGAAGCTGCACTACTTGCAATGGCCCATGTGCATAAGTCACACATCATCACTTTTGCTATATTCTACTGGCCGCACAGGGCCAGCCCAAATCCACTGATGAAAGGGGTTGTGTAAGAGCATGACTCACCAGGGGTCATCTTGGGGGCTGGCTACCCACCTGCTTCTTTTTACATTTTCAATATGGCTACTAGAAAATTTAAAATTACATTTGTGATTTGCATTGGTGGCTCCCATTATTTTTCTAATTGAACAGTGCTGATCTGGAGAAACAGGTTTAAACTCCTTAGCTTGGGAGAAGCCCGGTCTCACTCTTACTTCCCACTAGTCTCTTTTTCATATACCACATGACAAAATTGGAAAGCTCACTGCTTCCAGTACATTCCTTTCCTGGTACTTCTCTTTCTTTGGGTCTTTTTAACTCACTGACATGTATGCATATCTGAGGGAATTCAAAACTGTTGATTACATTTTATCTTAATTTATGGGCATGCTTCTGTCAAGGTAGTGTCCAAATCTATCTTTTTTTTTTTTTTTTAGTTTTTATTTATTTATTTGAGAGAGAGAATGAGATAGAGAGAGAGAACATGAGGTGGGGAGAGTCAGAGGGAGAAGCAGACTCCCTGCTAAGCAGGGAGCCCGATGTGGGACTCGATCCCGGGACTCCAGGATCATGACCTAAGCTGAAGGCAGTCGCCCAACCAACTGAGCCACCCAGGCGCCCCCAAATCTATCTTTTAATGTATCCCTCTAAGATTCTAGCATGACACCTTTCCTTTAGGTAGGGTGGCCATATAAGAAATAAGATGGCCAATTACATTTGAATTTCAGATAACCAAGAAATAATTTTTTTAGCGTTGCAATTTTTAGGACATACGTATACTAAAAAAAATTATTTGTTGGCTATTCGAAATTCAAATTCAACCATGTGCTCTGAATTTTTATTTGCAATCCTACATAGCAATCCTACATAGTAGGCATTCCACAATTCTTCATACAATAATTGCACTAGAAAGCATACATGTAAAATATTTAAGTGGTGAGAAAATGAAGGGAAAAGTAATCTACATTAGTGTTGTAGAGTCCTGATTTTTCTAACTGCGAGGTTCACAATTTCT
This sequence comes from Eumetopias jubatus, assembly GCF_037043125.1. NCBI lineage: Eukaryota > Metazoa > Chordata > Mammalia > Carnivora > Otariidae > Eumetopias > Eumetopias jubatus. The sequence continues at coordinate 178,461,770 of NW_028274809.1, read as the reverse complement.
TTAAGATTAAGCAAATAATTGAAATAAAATCATAAAACTGAACTAATACAAGAGGGACTGTAAACTTTACTACAATTTCTTCTTTATAGAGGAAGAACACTGCTCATATTTTGAGGTACATTTGGGAAAAAACAGAAGGAAAACATTCCTGACACCAGGTAATGAGAAATAGCATCACCAATGGAGAACTCTTTTTCCGATGTTTGTATCTTTTTTTCTCATGACTTCTCGGTTTGAACCAAACCATATTTAAATTTTATGTGTAATAGTTTACCTTTATATTTAAAAGGCTTTGTGGTACTGTTGGGCTCATAGGAGAAGCAAGAGGTACCGGTAATTTCTGTAACAGACTTTCCTTCACTGATACCCCAGTACACAGCCATGTTTGTTTCAAGCTATCTGATTAAACTTTCAAACTCGTGCAGCCATATCTAAGCCATAATATCATTTGTTTATCCAGCACTATTGCTTTCCCATCTCTACCCTGTTAGAGCTGTCCAATTTCCCTCTGAACACTGTAAACAGGAAGGAAGCCTTCAGCTGTTCCATTTTTTAGAAATAATAGAAGTAACATCTTCAAGCTCTGTGGCTGAATCTAGTGTCATTGTAAAGTTGAATGATGCCCTGATATAAACTTGGGAACAAGCTAAATAAATAGCAGTGGGAGGACCTCTCAGTCTTGTTGCTGCATTTATGGTCCTTAGGTATTTTTCCACAGCCATAGGACTCTCTTTCATATTTAATTGAAATATTGCATTTTCAAATGCATACATTTAGATTTCAGGGCCAATTTTCTTGTACTTTTGCCTGTGCTAGCATCATTTCAAACTTCACAGGAACTCTGCATGTACATGGAATACTCAGTGAGTTCTCCCCAGGATTAGATGTGCTGATCACATCCAGATGGCTTCATTTTACAACTTCTGCCATCAGGTCATTAAGTGAAATAAATTCAAATAACTCCTGAATCCTGTAAGCAAGTGTTCATTCTTTAGAACTACTTATAATTAAAAATATATGCTTAAGATACCTTTAAAACACACACACACTCTCTCTCTCACACACACACACACATGCTTTGATCTCTGGCTCTGTGGTTTCTTTCATGCCAGTTTCCATAGTGAGGAATGGAATTAAAAAGGGTTATGACTCTTGTGTTCTCTTTTCATTTTAGTGACTCCATAAGCCAGGTTGAAACTGATGATCCCAAGCACCCATATCTCCTGGTCATCATTATCTTTCATATTTTAATGAATGAGGACTGTATCAAGTTTTCAAGACTGGATTTAAATAACCACCTAGTGAATACCAATTCATGGATCACTGGTTCCAGAGGTCTATGTGACAAAATTAATTGCTTGTCGACTTGGGCTGGCTACATCTATTATAATTCTGATGCAAATGTTTTTGTGTAGTGTCCTTCAGAACACCACAGATCATTTGCCTGCTTTGTTATCCAAAGGTGAATCAAAAGAATATGATCTTTTATATAATTTTGAAGTGCTCTATTGATTGATTTACAAAACTAGAATCAGGTTAGTAGACAGCATAGCTCATTTCCATTACGGAATGGGAATATCAAAACATCAGACTCCTTCAGATGTTTGTTTGTTTCAGGAGAGATACCTAAAATTCCAAAGTACACCTTTATATCCTGGTACAGAAATGGTAAGAGTCCAAGTTATACCGAAGTGGCCTCCCTACCTTGATTGTACAAATCTTTGGCGAGGTCTTTCTGTACTTGTTCTTTTTAAGTCTTTCACAGAACTGCAGAAAATGGGTTCTAACTACATCACAGAGAAGAGGTACATCTTGATGAAATGATAGAAACACCATGGCCCCTATTGGCCTCTTGTGACAGGATATGAAGTACCCTAAATGCAGCATCTACCAAAGCAACAAACATTAACTTCCACTTTCTATTTTGAGGTCTTGTAAGAGCCAGGAACAATTCTAGCCTTCCAGATATGTTTGCTGCATAATTTGATAAATTTCAAACATTGCATTATATTGGCAGGTGAGGGATGAGAGAGCCATTGCGCAGTAAACAAGTTACAGAGTCAGACAGCTGGGGTCTCAATCTTGGTTCTTCCCTTTACTAACTGCTTGGCCTTGGTCACTTTCCTCACCAGCGCCCCCACAAGCTTCCATTTACTCAGCTATAGAACTGAGATCATAATAATAATTCCCATTTTGTGGTGTTGAGATGAGGAATAAATAAGTAATGCTTGCTCAATACAGTGGATCCCCATTATTTGCAGATTCTGTATTTGCAAATTCGCCTACTCGCTAAAATTTGTTTGCAACTCCCAACTCAACACTTGAAGTCATTTGTGGATATGCGCGTGGGTGGAGCTATGAAAAATTCGATTCACCTGATGCCCACATTCTCTACTGAGGCTGAACAAAAGAAAGGTCTGCCTTCTTGTTTCAGCTCTCATGCTGTAAACCAGTGTCCTTTTTGCAGCCTCTTTAGTGTTATGTTTTTCACATTTTTATGCTTTTTGTTGGTGATTTCACTGTTTAAAAAGGGCCCCAAGTGCAGAGCTGAAGTGATGTCTGGTGTTTCTGAGATCAAGAAGGCTGGGATGTGCTTTATGGAGAAAATAACGTTTGTTAGATAAGCTTCATTCACGCAGGAATTATAGTGCTATTGGCCATGCGGTCAACATTAATGAATTAACAATATACATTAAATAAGGTGTCCTTAAGGAGAAACATATAGAACAAGGTTATGTATTGACTGGTTGATGAGAATGTTGTGAACACAGACTCACAGAAACCCAATCCTGTATTTCCCTTAGGAGCAATAATTCAGTGTTCACTAATTCAGTGCTTGCATTCACAGTGACTTTATACAACCTAACTACTATGAATAAAGAGAATTGACTGTACATAACTCAGAGCGTGACACATAATAAATGCTCACATAATGTCAATTATAATAATTATAAATAATAATAACAATTACCATTATTGCATTGATTTTGCATACATTAAGTTTTAAGGGAATTTATAGGAGCCTTTAAGAAGAAAAGGAGGAAATTTAACTTTGCTGGCTACTACAACATCTCCTCTCCATTAACAGCTGCCAAACAGAAAACTGGCCTGAATCAATTGGGATTTATTATTGAATGGCATTACCAATGATGTCCCCTGGAATTTCAATATGGCTCTCGATTCTGAGTACAGCAGAATGTTGAAAACTGAAATTTGAGGAAAAAAAATCAAGATATCTTCATTCACTGGCTTTGCAAAATTATTTGATGGTCTCAGTAGTCTGAGACTTGATTAAGTATTAAACACTTTTAACTGCTTGGGGTCACTGATATCCTAAAGTTCTCTACCTGACATAAAATTGATTTTGTCAGAATTGATAAGATTATCTGCCATATTCTCCCTTGCCAGTGTAGTAAAGAACTGAAAGCATAATAGGTTCAGGCTTAATTGGTTTTATGCAGCCATGCTTGAGTACTTAATAAAGGACATAGAAGTTGGCACCACGAAGTTTCTCTGAGAAAGTCTTCCAATTCAATTGATTTAAAACATGATTAAAAGTCCTTTGTACAGTAATCCAGGAGCTGCTGTATGCTAATGACTGTGCTCTCAAAGCCCATGGGTAAGAGGACGTGAAAATGATCACCCAGCCTCTTGCAGACTCTGCGCTGACTGGGCTGATGAGCCCGAGAGATGGATTGGGTCACAGCTCCTACCAAGGAAACCCTAAATCCAGGCAAAGATTTTTGATGACAGTGCAAACGGAGAGATGCCAGTGAATTTGGCCGTGTAGGTTTCACACAATCCTATGGCTGTCTAATCTTCAGCCCTAGGAAATCAATGGAATGGGCTTCTGCCTTTGGGAGGTTGGTAGCCAGAGGTGGCTTGTGGCTTGGCAACAGGGGCTCTCTAGTGCTCCACTGTCTTCCGGTTTCTTGTTATGAAATTGGACCTGTCCTAGGGCTGCAGAAGACCTCACAGAAGAGTTCTTAAACTTCATCTATGCCTCCTACAAGAGGTCTGCCAACATTGGCAAAATGCTAATAGCATTGGGTTTAAAGGTTTAAAAACGAAAAGACTGGAGACCACTCTACTATAAACAGTGTTCAGTGGGCTGATATCCATGCCCCCCTAGGAATGATTATATATTCAGGGTTTCTCCATGGGATCTAAAAGGACCTTCCCAGATGCTCGCGACTGCAAATCCAAGTTCCCATTCAGTGTTAAGACTCCAAAGCAAACTCAGCCAAAGATGCCTATAGTGCTGTCATGTAATTAAATAAATCTGGAAATGCAGAGCATGTCTCATCTATTCATTTCTCCCCAGTGTAGGGCACCAGGTAGTGAAGAACCACCAGCTCTGAAATTATACAGATCTGATTTTATGGTTTATTAGCTAAGTGACCTTCGGCAGGTTACTAAATCTCTCCTGAGAGGGGCGCCTGGGTGGCTCAGTCATTAGGCGTCTGCCTTCGGCTCAGGTCATGATCCCAGGGTCCTGGGATCGAGCCCCGCATCGGGCTCCCTGCTCGGTGGGAGGCCTGCATCTCCCTCTCCCACTCCCCCGGCTTGTGTTCCCTCTCTCACTGTGTCTCTCTCTCTCAAATAAATAAATAAAATCTTAAAAAAAAAAAATCTCTTCTGAGAGGTCGTTATCTTTATCAACGAGCTGTTAGGACTGCAGGCAGACTTGATGAGGTCCTGTAGGGAAAGGAACAGTGCCTGGCATGCGCTGGGCTCTAAATAAACATCAGTCTTTGCCTGTTTGTTCCAAGAAGTTGATCAAACAATGATCCCTGGGTTGGCTTGCTCTTGTTTCTGTTCTCTACTTTGTGTTGGCTAAGAGCTGGATTCTTGGTTCTGATTTGCTTCTGTTTCTGAGGTCTGGCTCATATTTTACACCTTGGGGGTGACTTAATCACCTTGGCCTTGTTTTACAGGTCCTGGCTCTGGTTTGTTTCCCAGATCACACGCGCTTTGACACCTACAATAGCTTGCAGGCCTCTTCCCGGATTCTTGGCACATCCCCAAATGTGAGAGACAGAATTTCTTAGAGCTGCTCATTCATCTACTTTCCCCAAGAGGGAGCATGCATGAATACCTTCAAACATCTCATTTTATCCCCTCATCCATGTGATAAAGTAGGACTGGGACTTTCTTCATAATATCCTATAAGGTGCTGGTGAGAGCTTTTCCATGACCAAATTCCACCTCTTTCTCTAGTTCATTAATAATTAAAAGTCATCATTTCTCTAATTTTCCACAGTGGCTCACATTACAGTAGGCTTCCTGAGAAAACTCAACTTGCCTGTTTTTGAGGGAAAGCAATTACAAGTCTTGCTTTTGAACCACTAATAAGATAGTCTGTCAAATAAAAACACATGTCCTTACTTGTATTCAGAATTCTTCACTAGGAAAATTGCTTCTTAATAAAAGAGTTCCCAGATAATGAATGTCTTTCCTTTATTCTGAGAAAGCTTTTCCTTTAAAAATTGTTAAAATAAAGACTCTTTGGTTTTCTAGTGATATTGTAGCATTTTGTACAATTAGTGTTAAAATACAGACTTATCTGATGTATAATCAATCCTGCCCCTTAAGGTCAAAGTTGGGAGGATCTTGCTGCATTCAGCTGTGGGAAATGAGATCCATCCGGGTGAGTGAGGCTGTGTAAGGAACTGGGACTGGGACTTCCATTCTTGGCCTCTTGTGTTCTCTTTGCTAAGTCAGACTCTTTTGCCTGCCATTTTAAAGACCCATGTCCACCTAAGGCGTGACGACCATACTTACGGATTATTTTCTCTTCACCATGAAGAAAGTATATTTGAATGTGATCCACTTCCTACAAACTCCTGTGACAATAGCTCTGTGATGTGCAATACCAAAAGGCCCTCCCCAGCCTTCCACTCCACCAGTACGCTTTCACATTAGCCACCTGCTTTCTGTCCCTCCAGGGAGGACAACCCAGTCATGCGTATACCAGCCTCTCTGTCACCTATTCTAGCACTCAAGATAGAGCCCTGCAAATGCGTGCTTCAAGAATGCTGTTGGGCATGACAGTTTGTGCATCTTTATTGAATTCTCTTCCTAAAGCCTTCTGTAATTAAAAATGTGGATCAGTGGCTAGGTCAAATGGATAAGGCATTTTTAAAAATTTAGAGAAGCAGAGACTGTTCTCATGGATTTCTAACCTAGAACCAAAAAGGAAAAAAAACAAAAATCAAAATGGAAAAGAAAAGAAAGAAGGTGAAATTCAGTGTTTTTGGAGAAGAAAAGGAGGATTATCTTGCCCAATCATCCATCAAGGGAAGTTCCTTTCTGAGAGCTAAGGAGTAAGTTGGCTGTATGTTATTTAAATTAGAAAGTCTAAGACATGTGTAACCAATGACATACACATACATATGTTATATATGGTATGAATGTGTGTGTATAAATACATATATTTGGTACGTGTATTTCCAGTATATAAACAGTTAAGGGAACAAAGAACAAGATGTATAGTGGAAAGGGCTTTCAGACCTTAGTCAAGGATTCCACTCTCAGCTCAAGAACCACATTAGCAGTGAGGACAAATTACCTGTTGTCTCCAGGCTGCTGTTTCTTAGATCTTGTACAGTGGTTACAATTTCTCCTGCTTTCTTTGCAGCCTTGTCATGATGAAATGTAGTATTTGTGAGAAGTGTTTGAAAAGCATACGGTCACAAAAATGGAGGATACTAATATTGGTGGAAGGCCCTTATTATAACCTAGAAAGACCATTGTAAGTAGCCTCCCAGCCTATCTCTTGGCTTCTTGGTGAATCTCATCCTATTCGACATGAGCCTCAGGGCTAGTTTAGTCATTCAAAACACTGCTTTGCTCATGCCATTTTCCTGCTCAAAAGCAAAAATACCCCCCCAACCCAAGTAACAACTTTGTAATTGTACCATTGTTTACTAGAGAAAGTAAAAATCCATGATATAGTTTATCCTTGACATAATCTCTCACCTCACTTGCCGTCAAACCATTCCTCTCACTGCCTCTAATCTTGTCCTGAGATTTCCAGCTTCCACGTCCCTTGCTGTGATACCTAGCTTCCAAGACTGAGCTCCCCATACAGCGTCTTCAAGTGACTCAGCATTGTATAAAAAGCACTGTACTTGAGTTCTGGCCCTGCTTCTTGTACCAAAAAAGCTTTGCAGTCTTGGACAAGTAATCAAATTGTCTGTACTTCAACGTGATTAACTTAAGATGGGATAATAATAGTCTCGAGGTCTGGATAGGAGAATTCCTCACTACCTTTTCAACGGAGGACATTTAGAACAAACAAACAGACAGACAGACAAAACCCCCCCCACATTTTTGAGAGAAGCTCTAAGAGTATTTATTTCTTCATTACAAATAGTGCTTAGTCTTACATGAAATAGGTAACTGACATTTGAATTCACTTGCGTATGACTAACTTTTGTAATTGCCGGCCTGAGGGTATGAACGCATATTCTTGCAGATAATGGACGATATGAATTTCAGGTGATTTCTATCATGAATCATAGCAAAGTAAAACTTTTCATATGTCAGTTTCCTCCTTGATCAAATTATATATATATATATATATATATATATATATATATATATATATATGGTACTTTACTGTGTAGAGAAATGAAATGCTCCGTACAGCATGAGAGAAGCACATAGAGAAATAATTTGGATTCAGCAGGTTTTCTCATTATGACTCAGGTTTTGGCCTTGGATGCAAATCTCTAAAGGAAGAGGTGGCACCAACAGAGCACAGTTTCTCTGGATTTACATGCAGTTAATAAAAAAAAAAAATGTCCACAGCACATTTCACAAAGTGCTACAGGTATTTTCATTAATAATGGTAACTGAACAATGACATAAAGTCATTTTGTTAAGAAGCACACTTTATAAACCTTAGCTTCTTGGGAGACAAGAGAACTACGTCCAATACATGGTAGTAGGAGGTCTGAGTCATTGGCCATGAATGGGAAAGCCCTTTGCACCTTGCATAACATGTTTTAGGTCATTCTTCATTTATCCAAACACTCTCCTTCTCATTTGAGATAATGATACAGCCCTGGGCTCTGTTTATCTTTAAGTAAGTGGACAGAGGACAGATTAATAAAAAGACATTTATATCTTAGTCCTGGGTTTTATCAGAAAAGTAAGAGGAAAGGACCATGAGTAGTAAAGCCTCCCTTCTAATGGGGGGATTTCTGGGCTTCCTATTACAGTTGTCCATGTGAGTGTTTATTAATCCTAGTCATTTATTCCTTTTAATGATATATAAAACCTATACCTACTTACTTGAACTAGGATTTGAGTCAAAGTCTTAAGACTTTATTGCCAATCAGAGAACTAGATCCTAAACAGATTCACTCCTTTCCACACTATCAGGTGCCAGGCATTCTTCTCATCCCCGAGGCTATGGCAATGTTAAAAATAAAGTGCCTGACCTCATGGGACTTGCATTTTTATGGCAGTGGGACAGACAGTAAAGAAATACAGTAATAAATAATGGACATACTACCAAATAGAGATAAGTACTATAAAGAAACCCGGGAGCAAAGTGAGGGTGTTGTATGATGGAAGGGCTACTTTAGATGGAGTGCTTAGATAAGTCCCTCAAGCAGATGACATTCCAGCAGAGACCTAAGTGGAAATATCTGACAGATCACACGTCACTCCATGAATCAGCTATGCCATGGTCAATCCCTAAGCATTCTATACTGTGCTGGGTTCTACAAGAAATAAAAAGGGTCCAGCCCTTAAAGAACCCATAATTTGGCTGCAAAAACTGGCCTAGCACACATGGGATTATTAGAGAGTAACAGATGATCGATGGCACGTTACTGATTCTGGGTCCAGAGCGGGTCCAGAGGTAGATGTTGAAGCATTTGCTGGGTACCTGGGGGAAGTTTCTTGGAATACGTATACTTTCAACTTCTGAAGTTAAAAAGAATCCAGGAACGTGAAGGATGAAGGGAAAGAATATATGAAGAGCATGGGCAAAGAATGGGAAGATCAGGGAAGGCATGGGAGAGGAATAGAAAGTCTACTGAATACCAACTGTATGCCAGGTCCTGTGGAAGGGGGCTGATGGAGGTTATTTTCTTCTACACATGAAAGAGGTATTACTGTGGGAAGAGCTGGTTAAATTTACAGAGGCTAAGGTCTTCTCCACGGCCACACTCGTTTTAAAAGATTCACAAGAGACCCTCAGTTTGTTTCCTGAGATTAAGAGTCTCTTATGGTTTGTCTCCCTTTCTGGTTGCTGGAGTGGAGGGGGTTGGGAGGGATGGGGTGGCTGGGTGATGGACATTGGGGAACGTATGTGCTATGGTGAGCACTGAGAAATGTGTAAGACTGATGAATCACAGACTTGTACCCCTGAAACAAATAATACATTATATGTTAAGAAAAAAAAAAAAGAAGATAGTAGGAAGGGAAAAATGAAGGGGGGGTGAGTTGGAGGGGGAGACAAACCATGAGAGACTATGGACTCTGAGAAACAAACTGAGGGTTTTGCGGGGAGATGGGTTAGCCCGGTGATGCGTGTTAAGGAAGGCATGTATTGCATGGAGCACTGGGTGTTATACGCTAACAATGAATCATGGAACACGACATCAAAAACTAATGATGTAATGTATGGTAACTAACATAACATAATAAAATAAAATTTAAAAAAAGATTCACAAGAGAGAGTGAGGACACTGCTTCCCTTGTAAAGTTAATGTTTTAGAGAATGGAAGCAGATAAGGTTGGAGAGTTTGGATGGGTTCAGGGAGGGGCTGCGAAGTATCTGGAGAGTAGAGTATCCAGAGCCTGAGGATAGGAAGACCAGCTAACAGGTGGTGGCAGGAACCTGGGCATGAGTGACAGTCCTGATTTCGAGTAGAGGCAGTGGAGTTGGGGTGCGAAGTATCATTTGGAGGACATGGAGACAGGCTGGATGGAAGAGACTAAGGAGATGCCATCTTGATGGATTTTGTAAGAGAACAGAAGGAGGGAATGCAGTGGAAGTATGGGAATGGGAGGATTCGGGAGGGGGCCACAATGTAGATCAGGTCAGTGCGGAGCCTAACTGCAGAGCCATGGGTTCAATCCGTGCATACTAATAGGTTATGTAGTAACCACATTTATTGTATAGTGCATGGACCTAACTGGAAAATTAAATATAGAGTTGGTCTTTGCAACCTGTGTCTTTCCCGGTAACCACATTTCGTTCTAGGACACTTAGCTTCTTCCTCTTCAAACCCAACAGGACTATGTATGGAGTGCATTTGTGGGAACTCTGACTGCTTGCCAGGAGGCACCGCCTCATTCTGACCTCTTCTTCCGCTCCTCTCCTCATCAAAACCCCCCTCTCCCATGTCCTACTCTTGTAATTCTGGGTACTGGTATTTTACGGACGGTGGTGGTGGAATGCATTGTTTAACCAAGTTAACGTACACTTTGTTACAACCATTTGAGTTTGCTTTTTATTTTTTCGCGATTTTATTAATGTATTTGAAGAGAGAGAGGGAGAGAGAGCACAAGCAGAGGGAGCGGCAGGCAGAGGGAGAAGCAGGCTTCCCGCCGAGCAGGGAGCCCGATGCGGGGCTCGATCCCAGGATCCCGGGATCAGGACCTGAGCCGAAGGCAGGCGCTTCACCGACTGAGCCACCCAGGCGCCCCTAACCATTTGAGTTTAAAGAGACATCGAATACAGGAATTTCAGTTTATGGGATAAGCCAGTGAGAGAATAATGGAAGAGAAAATGTGTTTTTTGAGCTCCAGAAAACTGCTTCTTCCAATATGGAGAATAAATAATTCAGGATGTTTCACAAGTAAGCATTATTATTAGTGCCACAAATATTTTTTGATAAACACAATAAACCAGTCTGAGACGTGAATAGTTGACTAATATAAATATTAAAAAGTCAGAGATAGTCCTTTACCCTCTTAATTAATTAATCTTTTAAGAGTTAGTCAACATTAATAGCAATATCTGGATGATAATCCTGTTGCTCTGGACCAGTGTGCAGAGCTTATACTCCCTCCACTGGGACTTGTTACCATTTTAAATATTCAATTAAATTGATAATTCCTGTCGATGAAGAGCATCAGAAGACTCTAGGAGAACATTCTTTGGCATTGATAGGCTAAAGAAAAATAAAGTGAAAATGTTTCCCCTCAGAATGGAGAAATTTATTAAATTGATTGTCCTTCTCACTGTTCTCACTGGATTTCTCCATTCCATTTATCTAAGGTAATGGCTAATCATCTGAATGTCTATGAGAGATTTCTCCACAGATTAATACATTAGAGTGGATTTCTCTACGTTATTTGCTCTTTTTACACAACTTATTTTTTCAGATATAACTGGAATTGCTTATCAGCCTTTTCTTCAAATTCTCAGCTTTTTAATCTCAATGAATAGATGAGGGCAGGGAGGAAATGACTGTCTCGGTCACTGTAGGCACCGGGATGCACAGACCTGAAATTCCCAGACACTAAGCCAGTCTGTCTTCTCTTAAGTTTCACCTGAGAGTTTTTCTGAGATCGGATTCTGGCTTGATGAATTTCAAAGGACTAACTCTGGTTTTCTCCTCTCTGAGCAATGAACTCTCACTGGGATTGTTGTAAATGATTGCATTATACCTTGAAAGACAGAAAGGACTAAAACAAAGGGTAGTATTTATGGCATTTCTTACTACACGTTAAAATAATGAAAACATCAGGATATTGTGCTCTCTCAGTAGTCTGGATACCAAATGTATTAACCACATACTTTACTCAATTAGCAAACATTGGCTGTGGCACTCCCCTCGTGCCCGACAGCATGATCTGAGCTGGGGAAGGGAATCATATTTGACTCTTTCACCCACGGAGCTAAAAAGTCTAGTGCAGGAGACAGACACGTAAATAACTGCACAACAATGTGAGGAGTCCTAATGGAGACAAATTATACAGTGGTTCTGGAACCCTGTGGAAGCATTGTCTATGTTATTTACAAATTGAAAAAAATGTATATTGTCAGGAGGAATGCAGGTATACACATATGTACAACTGGAGCGTGCACACTTGAAATGTCCTATTAGTTAGAAATATTAAAGTGTAAAGCAGCTTGCAGAAACATTTTTGCATTAAGTTCACCATGGGTGAAATAACTGTCCTCAATAAACTCAAATATATCATCTACCGAGATCTCAGTGACGCTACAAACATTCCTTGGCATGAAAAACACCTCTAGTGTGGATCTGTTAGTACTGCTAAATAAGAGGATTTCCCTGTCTTTACATTTATCCCGTACTTTTAAATTGTCTTGTTAGAAATCTCTGAAATACCACTGTGTCTACAACTGAAAGGGAAAGATGAGAATCACAGATTTTAATTGGCAGTTCTACCTCAAACAGTCTTATGTGCCTGGGAAGATTTTATTTGTATGAAAAATACCATGCTAGAGTTTGAAGACTAATTATGTTTTTAGGCGGACTATATTATTATATTTGTAAAGTGGTTATGACTTCACACACCATTAATACAGATGATTCTGTACAGCTACTATTCCATGATGGCTGCAAAGATATTTTCCCCATGTTCTATAATTTAAGTATGTATACAAATTTATCAGCAGATGAGTATATCAAGAATTTTAAGTTCTAGAAGTCAAAATGTCTGGTAGGTCAGCCTCTCTATTTGTTGACCAGCTTTAAAAATTTTAAATAACCACCTCAACCCTGGAAAGAGGTTAAAGTTTCCATTTTTTTTCTCAAGTTTATTCACTGTACCAAATTTATATGTTTGACAGGATTCACGGTGATATAATCAAATTTTAACCCAAGAAAGCATAGACAAATTATGGTGAGACAATATTCTTTGTTTCTTTTATGTTATGTAGGTCATCTTCCAATGCAAAGCAAAAATGTAATCATTTTGCTGACTGAACTCCAACGACAGCTCTACCTACTCACTTGCAAGAGTCGGAGGGAAAATATTCAGCAGGCATCTGGTGATGATGGGTTGGAAGCCTGGTGGAGTTTGGGTAATTGTCTCCTCTGTTTCCATTTTCAACACTGGGCATCAAAGAACAACCATTGGTGATCTTTCCATCTGAAGGCAAGGGTATGTAAAGCCTGTCTGCTATTGTAGGGGCATAAAATTCGACTGCCATATTGTCAAGTAGGGGCATCCTGAGGAGGAGGAGATTTTGAGAGCTGCAAGTTAGCAAGAGGGATTCAAGCTGTTTAAATCCAATGTCATTTTTAAAATTGCTTGAAAACCACTTTTAAACCTTCATTGTCATGTTTAAAACATAATCCCACTTAATATTGCATTTAATGTTCTTCTGAAAATATTATACTGCATATACAAAAGTATTACTTTTGCCGAGCTATTGAGTATGAGTTATTTAATCTGTACACTCACATGATAACTGCTAGCCTGAAAAAATGCACAGGTGCTACTGAAGATCTTTGTCAAATAAAATCTGATGATGTTTTTATGCTTCGTTATACCATTGGTCAGAAGGGGTGTGTGCTGCTGGGAAAATATGCAAACTGCTAATGTATGGTTCTCTAATATGCACTGATTTCTAAAACAACAAAAACCAGACCAAATTCACAGATCGTGTCTAAATTCTAACATATAGCTTCGTCTTTATTTTTAAACGACAACAGTATTGTATTTATTCTTGCAAATAGTATGATTTCCTGAATGGCAAAGAGATGGAAACTATGCAGTTGGGATGTTTGACTGTGACTTCTTATTTTCATATATCATTATTTTATAAGTCATAAATTTCCTCTCGAAAGTTAAACAAGCCTCTAGTGAAAAGTCCAAGGTTATTTAAAGGCTTGTGCTGGAGGGTCTCCAGGCCTCTTAGTGGCTCAGGAGAGAAAGACCACAGCATGGATGCATAAAACCATCTGATAGTTGGACCTGTGTAACGGGTCTCACTGGCAGAGTGTCCATGTGATCTGAAACATTACCCCCAATGACTATGTTCTCTAACTCGGGGTCCACCCTGGGAAAGCCCTCTTCCTGGTGCCAAGAGAGCCATCGGGAGGGGAATGAAGAGTGAAGATGTTAAAATGGAAAATAATTTATTCTTAGGCCCAGGGCTACTCCTCATGCTAAGTATAGGCAAATGGAAATCTAATCAGTGCCCGCCCCCCCCCCCCCACCAAATGCTTAACCAGAGAATGCCTCCCTTTGTAACACGTGTGACCACATTCTTGCTGGCATTCTGGTAGCTCCATTTTGTGCTGAGCACGGTCACAACAAAATCTTGAAAGTATTTTATTTTAAGGAGATTGTGAGACAGGATGAAAGAAACGATTTTTTTTTTTTAAAAAGAAGCTTATGTAAAGAGCCCTGCACATTTCATGAGTATACTGCTTTCATCTGCGAGTACTTTAGGAGAGGGTAATGACGCCAGCATTCCTGGATCGGAATCAAACAATTGCTTGGTTCAAAGTCATTACTAAAGTCCTTATTCTAGTGCAGAGCTGGCACTCATGTTTATGGCCATTCAATGCAGAAGTCAAGGAGGAAGAGAACTGTCTGGAGAGTTCATGTGTGAGCTGGAAAATAATTAGATGTAGACACGACTCTCTTCCTCTCTCCAGTGTGGAGTTATTCTTTTTTTTAACAGCCACAATTTCCTGACTAGGGCCCGGCATTTTTAAACTCAAGGCCCATGCACATGCTGCTTCCTTCCCTTGCATGCATTCCACTCTCCCGACCTCACTCAACCCTTCATCTCTCTCACAAGTATTGTCCTTCTCGTGTCGCCCAGGTGCCACCCTCCTCAAGACCCTGGGTATGACCCCCCCCCCGGTCTGGCTTAAGTGGCACCCTATGGTCTTCAATGCACATGAAACACACACCATATTGCCCTGGTCTTGTTGGCGGTCAGTCTGTCCCCCCTGTGAGACTGCACACATCTTGAAATCAGGATGCATCTGCAGTATATGTTTCTCCGGTGCCTCGCGGAGTGTGAGTTAATATCCTAAGGGCTTTCTCATGCCCTTCTTGAGAAGGTGAGAAGGGGTTTAAACAAGTCACGTGATGTTCTAAGACATTCACACTATGAGTGCCAATCTTCACTAAATACTCATTTTAGGAAAATGATGTATAGGTTATATATAAAATGTTAAAAACAGACACATGTAAACTCTCAATTACACAATTCGATAGTCAGTTTTAATAAAACTCAAATCAATGGCCCTTCCTCAGTTTTAAGGTTCTGTTATATTTATTACCTTCTCTGTACAAGGTCTCAGAGGGAAAAAAAAAAATCACCAGAGAGCATGGTCAAAATAAATTTATTTAGAAGGGGAAATAGATGGAAGAAAAAGACATTAATCATGCTTGACATTGAATAAATGCTTAACTCTGTACAAATATCTGCAAAAAACACTTAGGAGAGTTCATCTATATGAAAATTCAAACTGTCTCATTCTCTCAAGGTCATTAGACTTTTGGATGTCCTATAATATTTGTATTTTTGGCAAACATGAAAATACTGGTAGGTGTCATTACCTTTTTAATTTTTAAATTTTAATTTTTTATGCTGGCTGCACAATATAACAATTCACCTATCCTTCAATGCATTATTTTTAAGACAAGAAGATTTGACCAGAAGAGAAGTCATGGAGATATTGCTGCTCTTCCGAAGCAGAAGCTCTCTGAAATTTTGTCTTTTCTGGGGGTTTAGACTAAGGAGAGTCACCGCCACCGCTTGTGGATATATGAGTTTATATTCCAGACCATGGGACTTTTTTATCACCTCTGTTGGAGTTCCAGATAAAACCTCAGATACAGCTTCCTGATTGTCAGAGCACATTTGTAATTGAGCTCTGCACTGAACAATTTCCTTTAAGCCAGGCAAACTTTAAAAAAGAACAAAGGGCATGTGGAAGTCAGACGCGAAGCTTCCCAAAACATGAAGCCAGATAGATTTTCAATAATTTAAATGACCGATTTAGATACAATTTTATATTAGTTAAATCTTCTGATTATTCATTAAAATCTTTAATCAAATCATAAGTCATCTGAAATGGGACTAGAACATATAACACATGCTCTATTCTAAGTTATAAATGTATAATTTTCAGTTAATTTAAAAAATCCTCTACATGGGAGACTATTCATCATTGAGATTTCAAAGCTGAGTTAACCAAATATGCTTAGGTGCCTAAAGAACAAAGATGGAATAGAATGAATAATCAAATGCTAGAAAATGGAAAAAAGACAGATTGCCTTTTAAGGTAAAGATGGCACATGCCAAGCATGTGTGCCAGGATGAAATCATTTCTTCACTTCTTTCCCCACGCAGTACCATTAATTCATCACAGCGCTCATTCATCATGAGCCCAGAGGTGATCTCAGGCTCCTCCTACTCAACACAGAATTCCAGGTAACCATAACCCTTCTATTGGATCCATGAAACCATCTCTGTTTTTAGACTTCCTTTGTACTCCCAGTTGGCATAATTGCCCAATAATGTCTTAGCAGGGTTACACATTCACTGTTGAAAAGGGACTAGTGGTCATCTGGTTCAAACAATTGCTGCAGAATCATCCAGAAAAGGTGTAACCTCTATTTGAAACTTTTAGGGGCAGAAACCCTGCCTCATTAGTACTCACATCACTTGTGGACACCAGCTCTTAGAAAGGTTAGAAATTTGTTCCTGATGTTAATTCAAAATATGTCTTTCTGTAATGTCCTCACAGACTAAACCAAATTCCACTAAAAAAGATGGACTGTGAGTATTCAACACTGAGTTATCTCATAGTTTCTCCTTCTAGGTTTCACTTTGCTAAAAATATATTTAAATACTTTACTAGTACCTCATGTGGCACAGTTTCCAGGTCCTTTATCAGCTAATAAGAAGAACAATTATCCTTTTTTTTAAAGATTTTACTTATTTCTTTATTTATTTGAGAGAGCAAGAATGAGAGAGAGAGAGCACATGAGAGAGGGGAGAGTCAGAGGGAGAAGCAGACTCCCCGCTGAGCAGGGAGCCTGATGCGGGCCTCGATCCCGGGACTCCAGGATCATGACCTGAGCCGAAGGCAGTTGCTCAACGAACTGAGCCACCTAGGCGCCCAGAAGAACAATTATCCTTTTTAATTATCAGTTACAATTAATATTTTAATTACTATCTCCACCACCTGATGAAATAAATCCATTTTTAAGGAGTAAAAAAAAAGACAAAATGTAAAAACTGTATCATCTGAGTTTTCTTTGCATTTAGAGAGACCAGAGCTTTTAAAAATGATTAGAAAATGATGAGATCTTATTTAATTTTGTTTATCAATGTCCACCTTTTAATTGTGAAGCATCTACTGCTGGGGAACACACAAATACTTATTTTTCTTCCATGAAACCGAACACAGGGGTGTGTCTGAGGTAAGGTTAGATCATCTTTGTTCTCTACATTTACATATATCCCCACGCGTAATCCTTCTCTTTGGCTGCGGTTGGAAAACCAGAGGATTGTGCTTCCATCCTTTTGACCATTCAAGTGCTACTGATTCACATCTACTGTCGCCAACACACAAATACACTCTTATCTCACATTCTTCAGCCACATACAGGTTATCTGCTTAGATTACGAAAATGTACAGATGGCAAATGTGGACACAATATTTTGATGGTATAGATGTAGATATAGGTAGACCAATATATCCCTGTGTTCTATGACCCTTCTTCACAGTTTTGGTAGTAAAATAAGGCATATTAAAAAGAATAATAAGGGGGAGGGGGGAATACGGATTAGCGTTCATTCACTCTTTCTCGTATCTCGGGGCAAGTATCTTTGCTTCAGTAGATCTCCTTTTCCTTAGTAGTTAAATAAAGTTCTAGCCCCCAATTTTATTACTTGATTACAAACATTCTCCAAGTTCCAACCTGATATATAATCAGCTATTATATATTACACATTCACCACACTATCTTAATGCAGTCCTTGATAACTTGGGAATTTGAGTAGGAGATATTTTTTTCAATTAAGAGGAATTTGTCTGTTGTGCAGTGTACTCCTCACTAATTACAGAGAAAGTCTAGTGGCTTAACTTACTATCTAAAAAAGGTTACACCTTAATTCACATTATGGTTCAAAATATTTTGAAAGCGAAGAAAACCAGCGGAATTAATGTTTTGATGATCACCAACATGCCCCCAAACATATAGCCTGAAAATATTAAAACCATCAAGTTGCAGTCCATACAAGGACGCTAGCTGGGGCTGACTAAAGGTATCCCACACCTATCCTGGGTACCTTGTCCAGAAGGGAAACTAATATTTATAGCTAGATACTTAGCTTTCATACGCACATGATAAAGGAAAAGTGGTCAGTAGTTAAATAAAACTGTGAGCTCCTTGCAGAAAGGGAGCTGTCTCATTCACCTCTGGTTTCTACAGTACAAGGCACAGTGTAGACAGAAACTCGAAAGATCTTTATGAGTGAGTGCTGACTCACGTATATGCTCCCTGGGGTCCCTCACTGAGCTTCACAATCTCCTAGGAACCCAGAGAACCGGCCCAGGGAAGACAAAATCGTGTTTAGATGGAGTTACACTTAAAAATGTTCCTTTTATTAACATTGCATGCTAAGGGCACTTCAGCCCCACATGATTGCTTAACAGCACCCAAACTTATGCACTGGGAAAAAAAAAAAAAAGAGTACAGTTGACCTTTGAACAACAGGGGTTTGAACTGCATGAAACCACTTACCCATGTATATGGGGATTTTTCCCCCCAATAAACACAGTACAGTACTGTAAATGTATTTTCCCTTCCTTATGATTTTCTTAATAGTATTTTTTTCTCTAGCTCATTTTACAGTAAGAATGTAGTATAGGATACATATAACATACAAAATATGTGGTAATTGACTGTGTTATCAGTAAGGCTTTCGGTCAACAGTAGGCTATTAGTAGTCAAGTTCTGGGGGAGACAAAAGTTACATATGGATTTATAATGGCCCTGGGGTGCGGGGGAGGGGTTGGTGCCCCTTTTGTCATTCAAGGGTCAGTTGTACATGTTATATTGCTCTGTTAATTTATATTATCTAAAAAAAGTATCAGAGCGTTGAACAAGTATACACAAATTACATATTGACAATAGAGAAAGTAGAACAATCATGGAAATTGCTTCTGCTATTATTCTTTCTAGTAAATACAATGAGCCAACATTAAGGAACACAGCTATAAACATTTATGTACCTATGAACAGCATGGAGTGAATAATTGGATAATAAGGCTGTACAAATCCAATTTAAAAAAATATAATTACAAGATTAGACCATGAATATCTACAATGGGTATAATAATATATCTTGATTTTACTGAGGTATTTGATATAGTGTCTCATAAAATTTTATCCACAGAATTAATTTATACTGTCTATTATAATTCACTGAGCACTGTCCGAGAAACCAGACTTGATCATGTGTAGGAAAATAAGATTAAAAGCAAATAACAAAGGTTAAGAATAACAAGGAGTTATGCTTCCCAAAAAACCGAATAAAATATCTCAAGCACTTAGCATTGCTTAACTCTTTGCTGATTCATCAAAATATAAATGTTATTTTAGTGAGTAATTCAGGGTATCTAAGGAAGATCAAAGGATGCTCAGCCTAGCTCATTTTACTTCTAACAGTAGCTGTCTTACAGTAGACACTCAATAGATACTGAATGAACAAATTAATAGGATCGCAAAATAGTATATCACTACTTTAACTGTACAGAGGGATGGTGGGGTGTGATAAGGTTAAGTCATTTGCCAAAAGCCACAAGCCTGGTCAGCATTAGAACCCTACCAGGACCATAACTTAGGTTTCTTAAGTCATGAGAAGCGCGAACCTTTGCTAGGCGGTCAAAATTCAGCCCTTCTGCCTGTAGTATATATGAATGTGAAGGACTTACATAGTAGTGTCAGAAAAGAAGAATATAGCAAATCACAGCACTGTTTAGCACTGTTTGTTGCAGGAAATGCATTTAATTGTACATAATTTCTGTCATGTGTAAGAATGACATTCGAGCTATTCTTTACACCTAACACAAGAATGCCATGCAAGATTTCCCATGAAATTTTGCAAATGGTGGCTTTGGTCAGTTAGCCTTGACCATGGAGTTCAACTCAGTGCTGTAAGGAATGAGCTCATCATAGATGGAGCACTAAGAAGCTAGGGATCATTTGTAACCCCATTTCTCTCTGAGCTAATATCTTACACTGATCACACTGCCTTGGTTTCTTTACTGTAAAGCCTGGCTAACCTTTATTCCTTTTCCATTGCAGATTGGCAGAGGAAAGATTAATGGGCAGGCCATATGTCATGAGTTTTGTTAGTGTGTCATCTTCAAAGCCATGTGAAAAGTTACTATTGAGGTGACACATCACACACAAAAAATAGGCACAAAGATCAAAAGTTGACATGTTTCTAAAGATGATAATTACCTAATCCACATTTACTTAGGTGTTTATAAAAATGCTAAAATTCCCTGATGCCATTTTCATGAAGTCTTAGAACCATGCTTAATTACCATAAGGTAAAGGAGGAGTAAATCATGCCTACTGGTAAAGATTCATTTAGGAACATACTTAGCAGAGTGTGAACATCTGAAGATGCCAGGAGTACTTGGGACATTCGAGGGATGATAAATAAATTATGATACTGTCTATCTGAACTAGACATGCAACTCAGTTTGTAACAGACATTCAGGTAGGTAGGATAAGAACCGCAAGGTGGATGCTAAACAGGAGAGCTTTTAATCTCCTAGAGCTGGGAGTTTTAACCCAATGCTCAGTATGGATTTTGAACAGTATAAGCAAAGAATGACTGCATCAGAAGGTTTTAGGGAGGCAGGCAGGCTTTTGAGAATGGTGCTTTAGTGGCTTTGAAATAAACTTTAGTGGGGCCACTTTAGAAATTCAAGAATAGTCCTGATTATCCGCAAAGGACAAGTTTCCCTGGTACTCATAATGAACAACGCAGTTCAGTGATTCTTAATGAGCTGAATCAGGTGGGGGACTTACTCAATACACATTCCCTTCCTCCATCCAAAATTCTGATGCTTCCCTGGGCCAGTTCCCTGGCTGCACCCACCGTGGAGCAAGGGAGCCAGGGTCTCTGATGGGAGGGTACCACCTTTCTCAGGGGTGTTAGGATGGGAATGAGATGGAGAAGTACTGATAGTGGTAAAGGAGATTAAATGAGAAAAAATAAACAAAGCTCATTACTTGGAATGCTTTTTCTAAAAGGCCAATCAATCTAGGTAAGTATTTGTTATATAGATGAAATGTGAATACAGTAGCCAGTTTGAGCTTAGAAAATGCTTTAGAGATAATTTAGTATAACCCCCTCAGTAACATATGAAATAAAAGTAGTCCAGAGCAGCTAAATTATTTGGTTGAGTAGGAGCCAAAGCTGAGGCCTCGATCCAGTCTCCCGAATGCCGTCTACATACCTCAGGCAACAAACTCTCTACCGAGTGGGCCAAAATAGCAGCACAAGTTCTATGACATGCATTATTCAACCAAGGTACTCAGCTCTCCATTGTGCATGTTGTTACTCTGTCAGGAAAATGCTTCCAACCACAAGAACTCTAAAGTAATTGGTGGAAGCATCTTTTCTTGAAAGAACTAAAGGCAAATGGGACAAAGATATAAACAAATTGTGGATAAAATGCTGAAACTTGAGGATGTTTTCATCCATATTTCGTATAACCGTGGTTAAGGACTCCAGAGAAAACAATTTCAGAGACGCCTCTCTTTGCTTGTAGTTCTGAATAATGTGTTTTCCTGATGTAAGTGTCTGTTCTCTTAGCATGAAAACATGAGAAAGGACAAACCAATCCTGGTTTTTCTTTCTATAGTTGTTACTTCATGGACACATCTGATGTTTAGTAGGACACTGTAAACAACCCAATGTAGATAGATAGACAAACAAGTGCAGATCAAAGCACAAACAAGGCAATTTGGCCTGAGAATAATATTTCACAGCCATGTTTTTAAAAATTCCTACTTCTGTAGTCTCAGGGAATAGAATCTGTTTTCACCCCCTAACATTCTACACCAGGGCTAAGCGCAACTGCATGGAAAAACATAATAGCATTCTCCTTGCAACAACATCCAAGTGTTTTGTTGAAAAACTCTCTGTTTGGATCACACAGGGATTCCCAAACAGGGTCTGGATGCTGCAAAATCTACTTCCTCGGAATCAAGCATGTTTTACATTTGCTGAGCATGTGAGCTGTTCATGACAGCTGGAAAGGGAGAAATTATTTCATTCTTGAAGAGATCTCACTCACGATTGTTCTGGGAAGCTGGAAGAGTCAGTGAAGGTCTGAAAGTGAAGGCTTTCTAAGTATTCATCATCGGAGCAATTAATGACATCATTGAAAACAAGCCTGACACTGGTGCACCAAACTTCACACAGCAATCAGATGCATGAGAGAAATGATACATGATCACATGGACAGCATCTGAATTCACTAATAGCCAGACGAAAACATCCTGAGACATTATTCCATTTCTACTGTGAGATTGATAGCATTGCACCCTAGTAAATTATTAAGCTATCAGTCAATAACCATAGGGAATCTATCAGGTTAAGTATTGCAGAAATAGTTTGTATCTATATATATATACAGGTACTGCACTGGGTGATGTTAGAATATCTATGATTCGGACTGCACCAGGGGGAAGATGAATAACCTCAGCTTAATGATGCATATGTCCATAACTATAGCCATTTCTTCATACCATTGGCCGTTTTATTAGTCAATACAGTTGTGCATGCATTAGATAATGTGTTCTTTCCATAAAGGACTTAGCCTCATTACAAAAAGACATAAAGTAAATAAAGTAGGACTAAACGCAATCAAGCCAAGTGGAGAACGGTGGGATATTTGGATGGAAACATAGGAGAAGCAGGACAGAGAAATTCAATGGGAAGATCTCACATAGTTACTAAATCAGGAACACGAATTTTGCTACTCTAAGTTTCCTAAGTGCCCAAAACAAAACAAAACAAAACAAAGGAATATGATTAGTTTGGAAGACTGATCAGTTGCTCAGGAAATCCAATTGACATTTCTTGCATGACATTTCTACATTGCTCAGTAGACAAGAACCCTACAGTAAATACAGGAATGGCTTCTAGTCCTTCATTGTAAAACGAAGGGACACTTAGAGCTAGAGTAAGAGGAGCAAGAAGATCCGCCAGCATGGAGCCTGTCTGGAGCCTCTATAAAACACACATTTCTTTGAGCTTCAATGAGTATAATTCACCAAGGACTGATTGCTCTTAAAATGGGGCAGGTTTCTTGTAGTCAGCCTTGGGTCCTAAATTGCGTCAGAAGCCACTTTTCCCCCCCAGGGCTGATCTCCGCTGCTGGAGAGCATACACTGACAACATGCTTTCTCAAGGAGGTTTATTTTAAGGCTAGAGAGGAGGGTTAATGGCACCAGCAGGGCATATCTGAAAGATTTCACTTCACACGAGTCAAGGGCACTACAAAATCACCCAGTAATGCCGCTCCTCCTGGATGAGAGATTCCAGCATGGCATTGCCCACGGCTTCTGAGCTGGTGTGTGTTGGACAGTCAAACCCTGATTCATCCTCTGTTAGCCATGTGTTGCAAACACAGACACCTTCCCTTCACTCCTTGGGCAGGCACAGTTATGAATATTTATTGCAGTCACAATTCTGGCTCCCATGTCTGTCACTGTTGTTCATCTGCTGAAAGCCAGAGTGCAAATCATTGCAAATCTGGCCTTCAATATGGCAGACAACTGCTTTCTTGTCTTGTTTAATAAATTGTATTTCTTTCATATGAAAATGAACGAAGTTAAAATGCTCCCTGTTTTATGGGGTAGTGATTTTGTAGTAGTAAGATAGGATATAAACAGAGTAACAAGGGTTGTTTGAAGGCATGCTGAGAATACTTCCTGCCATGGATTTCAAAATGAATGTGTCAATCCATGCTAATCTGGTTCAATCTTTGAAAACAATTCCATTTATTTTACAACCCACCTGGCACTCTGACTGGTATTATAAATATGCTCCATTGCTTACATATTTTCACTTTATTGTACCTGCAGGCAGAGTAAAAGCAAATAAAAAGATAATAATGCTGAATTTGATTAAAGTCACTCAATAGTATATTTGACAATCTCAGATAGATCTAGTTCAATGTCTGATTTTTAATCAAGTTTAGCAAATTATCCTCTTACAATATGAAAAAAATACTCTGTAAGTGCTGAATGTACAATTACTTTCAATAGCTCTTTGCAAAAGGAAACTACTTATTCATTTTATTCGGAAAGTTTGCCAAATTAAAAAAAAATTGCGGGATATTAATACTCTCCCAGGAAGACGCTTGACTATATTATTACTCTTAAATTTTAGTCTTTAGGATTAGTGCAGGATGACACCTGGTTGAGTGATGATCTCTTAATTATCAAAGACAGTCTTCAGATGCGCCTTAAGATTTGGTTTTGCACTCTTCCTTCTTGTTGGCTTTTCTAGTTCTACTAGAAGCACAAACATTCTGGGGTGTCTGTGGTGAAACTACCTATTAATGTACAGATATTATCATCCTTTTGGGGTATGGTGGTTATTGAGGACTGCTGGGATTTCTTGGGTCTTTACTGACCTGATGGAGCACATGACGTGAACAACAGAGACAGCCATTCACACTCAACTTAGGAAGGAATCCTCCCTGCTTCAGTGCAGCACATATTGCTTGAGCACTTACTCTATGCCAGGCACTGTTTTGGATCCTTCCCCTTGTGGAGCTTACATGTTAGCTCTGTGAGAGATAACGGACACTCAAAATAAGGAATAATAAATGATATAGACCGGTAGGAGGCGATAAGTGCCATGATGGGGGGTGGGAGGGACCAATGGAGCAGGGTACCAGGAATTGGAGAGAGGGCAGGCAACAATTTTTAATTGATAAGTTTTCGTGTTACCTGTTAAGTTAAAATCATCCAGTTAGCCCTCTTCGTGGGAGACATCAGCGTGTCCTCCTCTCCACCTCCAAAGTTCTAAAACCATCAACAGAAGGTCCAAATTGTTCTTTTTTGTTCAGGAAGGAAAGGACTATTCCAAAGAAGGAAGTGAATCAAGCAAATAAAAGGAAACTTTTAGAAAAGTTGACATTTCTTTTGTTGGTTTGAAGGCAGACTGTGTTTGGGAAGAGGTGGTGAGATGAAGAACAATACAGAAGAAATGCATGGATGGGTCTTGTGGCCTCTCTGACGGATGACACACTTCTTTGCAGTTGGAATTAAAGGAGGAGTTTAAAGAGAAAGCAGAGCACATGCATGTTTGGTTTCGGACTCATTCCCACCCCTTAACCCTGTTTCTCCTGTGTCATATTTGTAGCCACATGTTGGCTGGAGGTATTACGGGTAAACACTTTGGAGACTCCACCAAGATGAAGAAGATGAGGAGGTGGAGGGTGGTAAGCTGGAGAATGATGGGAGAAGCTAGAAGGAAAGGTGAGCAGAAAATACATTTTCTTTCCATAGATAGACCCTCTTTTGAGAGACATACAAACATGGAACAGTGTCCATTAATCCACAACCAGCAATTGGTATTTTGCCTAAACAACAATATCTGATTACTGAAAACAGGAAAAATGCTTCTCTGACTACAAGCATCATTGTGTAAGTGAACAAAACGTTAATGCCTAATCCTGATTTTAGCCTTCAAAGTTAAAATGGGTAAGATTTTTGCCTTCTTAAAAAAAAAGAAAAAAACCCCCAAAACTCTATAAACAAAATATAAAGCTATTTTGGGTTTCACTTTTAAACCTTTAATCAAGAGAACACTGTGGCTGAGCCAAGAATGTTGGCTAAACCTTGAGCTGAAAATTCTAAAGACACTTCGGAGCACTGACTTCAGATAGAAATAGCATGATTGAAGGAATGCTGAAGAAAGTATTGAGTAGCATGCATTTGGGGACTTGTCTGCATTTATTCTCATTTATCTGGACCTACAAATGCTTGATATGCTTCACCTGCTAACACTGTGTTCCAAATATCCCAAATAAGAGAAATATAAGAAGGAAACACCAGCCAGTGAGAGTGACTAAGTTGGCTTTCATCCATCATTGTTCCTTTTCTTCAACTGTCATGCCCCATCAGTGCCTCAGAGATCATCGGCCACCTTAATTAGTCTTGCCGAAAATTTCAATTCTATATTAACCCGAGTGTTTACCTTCTTGTTTTACTCATCATGTACACATCAGACCCAGTGCTGTTCCTGCCATCGAGGAGAGTCTAATATTTATCTAGGACTTTAATTATAAAATGGTACAGCATATATGTATAAATTAATTTTAATCTTTAATCTACAAACCAGAGACAGCAGTTAGTATTTGAAGTACCCTAATTAGTAACCAACATCCAGAGGTAGCTTCTTTACATCAAACATCGTTACTGAAATCTACACCAGAGAGTTGGTTAATTAGCATAGATGGGTTTTCTGAGTCATTTTGTTGCTGGTGAAATGAGCATGATGAATACAAGGCTATTGAGCCACTTCATCCACCTGGATGAACGCAGTGTCTGAAGAGACACGGTCCTGAGTCTCACATCTTTCCATTGTAGGTCTACTGGTCTGCAGAAGCCATGTTTGCTACTTCCTGGGGGTCTCTGTTGCCTGATCCCATGTAGGGCTGGATAGTTCTGCAGTCAAAATTGTGCCCTCTATACTTGGAGTGAGCCACTCATGCAAGAAACTGCTGCAGTCCCCTGAGAACAGGAAGAAGGACTACCCCAGGGTTATAAGGACAGGCCGTGTGATGTTTTTATTCCTATTTGTTAATAAGCGTAGATTGTCACAACCTGGTCTGCTGCTGGCTTTGATTGTAACCACCAAGGGGCTAGGAGATGGGATGGGTCTTATGAACCTCTAAAACATTTTACTTCTGGTAGCTGCCAAAGAACCTGATAATCACTGAACAGCCAAACTAGCTTAGGTTAGTTCAAGAACATTAATATGTATTTGTAGAATGGATGAATGAATAGTCCTTACCTAGCAGATAAGCAATACAAGGTAAGTGAACATTTCCACTGGACTAGGGATCTCCAGTGCCAGATGGGGAAAACAGAGGCCAGATATCACTTGATTTCCCTACCTTAAATATTTATGTTCCAATACTCCAGGATTAAGCTTATAAAATCAAGTGTGTGTGTGTGTGTGTGTAGACACACACACACACACACACACACATAAATTGAAAACAATTGCTGATTTTCTAAAATGAGTTAAGTTTGAATTGGGGAAGTCTTCAGTGTTAGGCTCTTAATTCCTCCAAAGACAAATGTTTTCTGTAATAGTGGTCTACGTTTGTTTTCCTGCTGTTTAAGGAATAGCTGGACTCTTACGAAGTCTTTCTCTTGAGTTGCTTATGATATTAATTAAATTCTACTTCCAGAGTTTTGGGGGTAGCGGGTAATGAGCAGAACCTCTGGGGGTATATGTTTCAGATACTGAGTGCAGTTATGAAATTAATTTATTCTCAAGATAAATCTATAGTAGGTTTGAATATAGCATGTTTTCTTTTTAAATCTATACATCTGAATGATCTTCTGTCTTTTATCAGTTGTCCTGTTTAATTTCTGCTGGTCTTTTGCTGATTAAGACCATATGCTCTCTTAGAAACACTTGGTTTCTGTCAATTCTCTTTCATCCAATAAGTCGGCGTCTTTTGAAAGTTCACACATTCAAACACTTATTAGAAAACCTTCAAGTAAACTACACATGTGTGAAACAGTAGTAGAATTATGGCACATACTTCACCATGGTAGTTTCTAGTATAGATGTGTCCTTTCTAGAAGGTTCTTCCTCTTTTTTATTTCCTTGTAATTCTTTCCTTTATGCTACTTGCCATTTTAAATGAACCAATGACACAGAAAAATGTAATCCTACTTAGTATTGCAACAGCAAACACTGAGATTGCCAAATATTTAGACTCTGTAGTAATAGTCTCAGCGAGCATTGGATAATGATCTTCAGATAATGTTAGAAGTTTCAATATTCTGAATGTTTTCATCCCTGAATAGAACTAATTCGGAAGAATGTTTTAAAAATCTGTATATCATATTATTCCTATAAGCAACAATAGGCTGGCACTTGACCCATATTTCCCAAACAGGACATTCTTTCCTTCAATTATTTTACTGACAATAATGTGAATAATTTGAACACAACCCACTTCTAAGTTCTATTAACTATGTTATACAGAGTTTATTTTTCAAATTGCAAACAACAATTTTGAATATGTCAAGTGCAAAAGGCAAAAGGAAATAGATTTTTTAAAAGAACTCTGACAAGCCAATCTAATAGCTTTGTTTCATCCATCCTATGGATGTAAATATGAATGGTCATGACAGAAGATTACAACATAATAAGTTGATGAGAGAAATATAAGCATCTTTTTCCCATTACTGAAATTTCAGGTAACACTAAAATGATATCCAGAACAGGGTATGGCCATTTCTCTTTTGATTGTTCTGTCTCATCAAGAATAATGGCTTTGGATGAAAGTGCAAAGAATTGCTGACTTAGAAGACATTTGTTATGTTTTAACTACATGACCACACAGATTGGATTTGAGTGTTGTGGGAGAAATTATCATTGGACTAATGGTTTTTCCAATATTGATCATTAGTACCTCTAGTGAATTTCTCAGTAATTAAATATACATCTACTACTCATGAGAATAATTATAATAACTATAGGAGATTTGTTTATCTTAACTAGATGATACCGTTAAAATTTGATATGCTTCTTCCAGATTCTCAGACACTGACTTCATCCTCTAGCTCCCTGGGCCTGTAAGAATCCTCAGAGATTTACTCAGAAGGGACAAACTATCACTTTTCAGGGCCCTGTCTGTAATGGAAAATAATTACCCATTAATATGTTTTCAATATGATATTCTCCATGCACACTGAATTTGGTCACAAAATTTCTTAATTATATGTTCATTTGTATTAATCTTTGAGTAACTCCCTAATATGTTCTCGAATATGTGTACCCATTCAAATATATATGAATGAATACATTTATTATTAATATACTTGATAAGAGAGTACCATGTGCCAAGCACTGTTCTAGGTTTTTGTCATTTGTCAGTGGATACAGCAGGCAGAAGATCACTGTAGAGAAGTTTACTGAACTACTTCTCCATTCCTTTTATTACTTGACCAGTAATAATTATAGGGATATTACAGTAGATATTACTAGTAATATTTAGGGCATCTCTTAAGTATGCATTCTTGGAGTTACAAGGATAATATGGGGTATCTGTGGAGGAATTCATACTTTCCTGGTAGAGACAGGAGGAAAAACTAATAGGTGCAAACAATGTACTATGATCTATAGCACAAGTATCAGCAAAATGAGGGGCACACAAAGGGAATAAGCAATGTGAGGATTTTGAAAAGGCTTTAGAACATTCTTGAAAAGTACTGCTTAGGATAAGGCTGCTCTAAGGTGTAACCCCCCTCCCCCAGTGCCCCGATGTGTCCCCAGAAAGTTCTCTTCCCTGCCACTACTTTGCCACTGTTTCTCTTATCCTTTCTACTGTAAATTTAGCTTTTTCTATCAAAACCTTATTTGCATTTTTCAGTCCTTAAGAAGCAACATTAAAATATATATTTTAAAAATCAGAGCATAATAGAAAAGCTTCATAGAATTTAAGTGACACGGTTTGTGTCATCTCAGTTAACATAAACTAACTTCTGCTAAATGCAGTTAGTTACCTTCCCACCCATCTTCTCCTATGGAAGTTTGAGACAAGAAAGTCTCCAATAACCAGCCCAACCTACATACAGACCCATTGTGGCCTCTGTGGAGTTGGGAGTTGTCCCTTCTTCCTTTAAAATACCCTATATTCAGTAATGTGGCAGGATACAAAATCAATGCACAGAAATCAGTTGCTTTCTTATACACTAACAATGTAACTGTAGCAAGAGAAATTAGAGAATTGATTCATTTAGAATAGCACCAAAAACCATAAGATACCTCGGAATAAACCTAACCAAAGAGGCAAAGGATCTATACTCTAGGAACTACAGAACACTCATGAAAGAAATTGAAGAAGACACAAAAAGATGGAAAAACATTCCATGCTCATGGATCAGAAGAATAAACATTGTTAAAATGTCTATGCTACCCAGAGCAATCTATATCTTTAACACCATCCCGATCAAAATTCCAATGACATTTTTCAAAGTGCTGGAACAAACAATCCTAAAATTTGTATGGAATCAGAAAAGACCCCGAATCGCCAAGGGAATGTTGAAAAAGAAAAACAAAGCTGGGGGCATCATATTGCCTGATTTCAAGCTATATTACAAAGCCATGATCACCAAGACAGCATGGTACTGGCACAAAAACAGACATATAGACCAATGGGACAGAATAGAGAGCCCAGATATGGACCCTCAACTCTATGGTCAAATAAACTTCGACAAAGCAGGAAAAAAAATATGCAATGGAAAAAAGACAGTCTCTTCAATAAATGGTGCTGGGAAAATTGGGCAGCTATATATAGAAGAATGAAACTCGACCGTTCTCTAACACCATACACAAAGATAAACTCAAAATGGATGGAAGACCTCAATGTGAGACAGGAATCCATCAAAACCCTAGAGGAGAACATAGGCAGTAACCTCTTCGACACCGGCCACAGCAACTTCTTTCAAGATACATCTCCAAGGGCAAGTGAAACAAAAGCGAAAATGAACTTTTGGGACTTCATCAAGACAAAAAGCTTCTGCACAGCAAAGGGAACAGTCAACAAAACAAAGAGGCAACCCATAGAATGGGAGAATGACAGTACAGACAAAAGGTTGATATCTAAGATCTATAAAGAACTTCTCAAACTCAACACCCAAAAAACAAATAATCAAGTCAAAAAAGGGGCAGGGTTAGCCTGGTAATGGGTAATGGTTGTGTTATACACAAACAATGAATCATGGAACACTACATCAAAAACTAATGATGTAATGTATGGTGATTAACATAACATAACAAAATTTAAAAAAAGGAAAAAAAATAGGCAGAAGACATGAACAGATACTTCTCAAAAGAAGACATACAAATGGCTAACAGACACATGAAAAAATGTTCATCATCATTAGCCACCAGGGAAATTCAAATCAGAACCACACTGAGATACCACCTTCCACCAGTTAGAATAGCAAAAATTGACAAGACAAGAAACAACGAACGTTGGAGAGGCTGTGGAGAAAGGGGAAGCCTCTTACACTGTTGGTGGGAATGCAAGTTGGTACAGCCACTTTGGAAAACAGTGTGGAGGTGCCTCAAAATTTTAAAAATAGAACTCCCCTATGACTCAGCAATTGCACTCCTGGGTATTTACTCCAAAGACACAGATGTAGTGAAAAGAAGGGCCATATGCACCCCAATGTTCATAGCAGCAATGCCTGCAATAATCAAACTGTGGAAAGAGAGCCGAGACGCCCTTCAACAGATGAATGGATAAAGAAGATGTGGTCCATATATACAATGGACTATTACTCAGCCATCAGAAAGGATGAATATCCAACTTCTACATCAACATGGATGGGACTGGAGGAGATGATGCTAAGTGAAATAAGTCAAGCAGAGAAAGTCAATTATCATATGGTTTCACTTATTTGTAGAACATAAGGAAGAGCATGGAGGACATTAGGAGAAGGAAGGGAAAAATGAAGGGGGGGGAAATCGGAGGGAGAGACGAACCATGAGAGACGATGGACTCTGAGAAACAAACTGAGGGTTCTAGAGGGGAGGGGGGTGGGGGGATGGGTTATCCCGGTGATGGGTATTAAGGAGGGCACGTACTGCATGGAGCACTGGGTCTTATATGAAAACAATGGATCGTGGATCACCACATCAAAAACTAATGGTGTACTGTATGGTGACTAACATAACATAATAAAATAAAACTAAATTAAAAAATTAAAAAATAAAATACCCTATATCAAAAGTTAGGCTTTATATAAAGAGAAGAAAGTGGTGGAGTGAGGGAATGACAGAAAGAAGAGTTTCCTTAAGTTAATTAAAGAAAGGGGTTAGAGAGAATCAAAAGGGATATGGGTCCAAAACTCCAGAAATAGCGATAGGAAAGAAGGAACAAATAAAAGGAAAAGAACTAGCCATGAGGCTTCATCACAGATGACTGATGATCACATATTTAGAGACTGGTCTCCAAACCAGTCCCCTGGCTCAGCTCCTCTGATTAACTGATGAGGAAGCCAAAATGAGGTGTGCCTTGGCTCAGGTCAGATACCAGTTGGTGCAGTGCTGTGATCCGAAAAGAGTCAGGACAGGACATCTAACTTGAAGTTCAGCCTCCTTCTTGTAACTGTGGATAGGACTCTCAACGGGGGGTTTCATCAGTGGGTTTTAGGGAATCGAAGGACGCTCTGATGCAGACTCAAAACTCTGTCTGTGCAGTCACATTTCTTTTTCTAGAGAAACGGTGGCTGGCTTTCAAAGATTTCTCAAAGGGATCCAGGATCCCAAACTAGTTAAACCTACTGGACTATATTTCTTGGAAAATCAGTCAGATTCCAAGCTTTAAAAAATGTTTTTGAATACAACAACAATTTTTACTGAGAATCGAAGGGACAATAGTCCTTTGCTAATGCACACACATTAATTTGGTTTACTTATAGAATATAACAGAATATAATAGGTTAATGACAAATCTATCTTCAAGCCATAAACTTTTTCTTTTCTTTTTTTTTTTAAAGATTTTATTTATTTATTTGAGAGAAGGAGAGTGCACGTGAGGGGGGAGGGTCAGAGGGAGAAGCAGATTCCCCGCCGAGCAGGGAGCCCGAGGCGGGACTCGATCCCGGGACTCCAGGATCATGACCTGAGCCGAAGGCAGTCGCCTAACCAACTGAGCCACCCAGGCGCCCAAACTTTTTCTTTTTCAAACAGTCAAAAAAGCTTTAGGTCAGGATTAGGTCAGAAGACCCCAAATTAAGGAAACTATCAAATTGCATGTTACTACATTTAAATTTACATTTAAAAAATTTTTGGACATTTTTAGAGTGATTTGCTTTAATCTTTTGGTGAGCAGGATTTTTGGCCAGTTCTATTCTTGATGATTGTTTCTTTTGTTTTTTCCTCCTTTCTTTGCTAGTGACTAGAGATTGTAATACTACTCCTGTTACTCCTGTTAACGTATAATTGTAGCTAAGAGATTTAAAGTACCTAACTGCTTCATTCAGTTGTAATTAAAGGATTCTGTATGTGAGTTAAGATGACCCTTCCTAAAACAGACCCTCATGATTTTATTAGGGCTGTTTCTCCACTCCCTCACTGTCTTCACTCAGAGGCCACTCTCCCAGGCACCGAGGCAGGAGAGAGCAGTGGAAAAACTGGAGACTTTCTGCCCATGTCAGATGACAATATCCAAATGTATAAAAGGCATAAAGCTGGCCTATGACTTGAGTCATGCAAACCTTTTGAGATGCATGGTGAGTTTCATTTTCTAATCATTTTTGTGCTTTTGGCATATGAATTTTGTAGGGTGCGTATGTGTGCATATGTACACGTGTGCGCATGTGTATGCCCATGAGTGTGTTTGGAGAGTAAAAGATGAATCAGGTTTCAAACTGAGATCACTCCACTGCTCTCTGAAATAGAGTGTACAAGAAGTGCTTGCTTTAAAGTCAAAACCACTCCCCTGTGATTTACTCTGAGAGATGAATATAAGAAATTCTGTGAATTTCCCATGGGTCTCCTTACCCACATGGTAAATACATTCTTACAAAGCACAAACAAACGATGCCACAGTTGGCTTTGTGAGCCATGTGTGTGGATTAGATGCACTATGCTGAACTCTCTTTTCTATAAGGCAGGTCTGAAGGCAGGTAAGATGATTGCTGGGCTTCCAAATAGGAGAAAAGGTAGACCAAGGCCCTGGGGAGGCCAGCAGCTAGCTGCCAAGAGGTATCAAAAGGTGGGATTATTTGGATGAGTGGCTAATAAAGTGTGGCCCAGTATCAGAAGCCCTTGGGGGCTTATTAGAATTATACCTTCCCCACACCAGACAAACTGAATTAGAAGCTTTGGGGGTGGCACCCAGTGCTCTGGGTCTTAACAAGTCCTCCAGCTGATTTCAAAGCTCCCCCCGAGCTTGAGATCCACCAACCTAAATGGGTTTGCCATTGGTTCAGGTACACCCGTTGGGTTTGCTGGCACAGGGGCTGGGCTCAGTGGCAACTGGTCACCCTCACTGAGCCTGGTCCCAAACACAACCACGTGGGCTGATGTATACACCAAAATGGCAATTTTTGAAGTTAAGAGTGACAGTGGAGGTGTTCCTCTGCAGAGCGTGTAAGGCTCAGCTTCTTTGTTGAAATTCCCCCCTCTTTTGATCATGCGACCTAAACAATTCATATGAGGACTCAGAATGTCATCTGGTGAGCAAAGAATCAGAAGAAACTAAGGAAAATGACTTCTAGGACTTTTCATCCTTTCTATTTTTAGCAGGATGTTCATGTCCCTCTAATTTAGTATCTTTTTCACCAAGGCATACTCTGACCACATTAGTTTTTCTGAAACTGTTTAAAAAAATGTGACCACTTATTTCTGTTAATACTTCTTTTCTATAGATGTATTAAAATACCTGATTGAGCTAGGTAGTTTTTCTAGATATAAGTATCTGAGTCTCCGAAATAAGGAAATATTTTGTGTTGATTTATTACTTTAACACCTAGAAAGCTACTTGGTTTTCCTTTCCTCTTGGTCTTTCTGGAAAAAAAAAAAAAAAAAAGGTATCTCAATATTCCCTCAAGTGACAACTACACAGAAAATGGGCTCTTACAGCCCAGGAGTCAAATATAGGTAGAGTGAGCATAACATTTATTGCCCAAACTGGAACACTTTTGAAAGCAAAAGGAGGTCTATTTGTAACCATGCTGGGTCAGCAGGGACTGTCCTGGACTACTTGGACATGTGGTCAGATTTACACACGATCCTGGTTCCCTGCACCTTCTATTTCTTTCTCAGAGTCTCTTGTGAGTTTGTTGGGTAACACACAAAAAGATGCGGTACAAATTCTAAAACATCATTTAAACAGTTATTATCTTTGGTTTCTCAACAACCAAAGAGCATCCCATTCTACATAGAATGTGACAACTATAGTCCCTATTACATTTCAAAATAGTGCTAACTTTCTAATCTAGAGGTACTCTGCTTGAGTTATTTATCAAAATTGCCTATGAAGCTTTTAGAAAATACCAGTGGACTTCTGGAATCCCAATTCAGGAAGTGGGGGTTGAAAAACACTAATCACATATCCCCTGAAAGTAGTTTCAGAATTTAACTATGTGGAGTGGCAAAAACGTTGCGCTTCTGCACGATTTCCAATGCTTCGATAGTGAAGATGGAGGAATGCTGTCAATTATCCATGACAGTCATTCTCTTCGAAAATGAAGTCTCTGATTTTAAGTTCCCTTAAAAACCTTTGTGACATGCTTATTTGGTAGACACTGAGTGAGTGCTGCGAACATGGGGGACGGTGTGACCACTGTCTAAGGCGGCTGTGTGTGTAAGACGTGTCATGTGAGAGTTGAGCGGTGAAGGCGAGAAGCTGGTGCAGGCGGGAGAGCTTCTACCTTGGCTTTCCTTAAGGATCCCCTGAGAGCCCACAGAACCAGAGACCCCTGGGGGCAGAGCTTTGGTGGAGAACCCTTAGCAAGGGGGCTTCTGACCTTAGCTCTGGTGAGGTGATGAAGACTCACATAATTGCTTGGCTTAGACCTGCCTCCAAGAAGCTTAAACATAGGTCTGGAAAAGCTTGATGGGGGCAAAGAATGACCCAAACGAAAAAGAAATAGCCTGTACAAATCAGGGTGCACTTATTGTGGAACCGTGTGGGGCAGACCCTGAGGGATGTAGCAAATGAGAGCAGTTTAGGAGAGTGGAAACCGTCGGAGAAATTTTAAAGGAGAGGCACTGCGTTTGATATATTTTGAGTACAATTAATCCTTTTCCAGTCCTGTGGCATAAATTGGAATGTCCACGGCATAAATACATCAACTCCATAGCATAGCATATGACGTAGTTCATAACCTGGCCTAAGCCAATCCTTCAATAATTATACCTTTAGGCATCTCCTCTCCTTCCTCAAACCTGCGAACCTATCTATGCACTCCACAGTTTAGTTAGACTATTCTTTAGATAAGCCATGTACCTTTATCACACCGTTTCTTTGTGTTTGCTGTGCCCTCTGCTCATAACACGTGACCTGGCCAAAATGGCTAGTCAATTTCCTTTCGTATTTTAAGATCCAGTTCAAATATCACCTCCTATGATAAGCCTTCTTTGTCCTCATCTAGGTAACATTAATCACTCCCATCTGTTTCTCCCTAACATTTTCAACATGTGTAGCTGGATTTTAGCAAGATTAACATGATTCTACAGTTAACTACTTATGCCTCTCTCTCCCTAGACTGGGAGCTCAGTGTACAAAGACCATGTCTTATTCATGTTTTTATTCACACCACCTTACCTGGTAGAGCTCCAGCTAGTGGGCTCACTAGATAGCTATTAAGTAATGTTGAATCAAAAAACCTTTTATATGATTCATGGTGTTTATGAGGTCTTTCATGAGAAATAATAAACTTTTAAAAAATTTCTAAAATTCACTGAAAGTTGTTTCTATAGCTTACATCACTTTCAGCTCCAAGTTTATGCAGTAAAACTGAAGGCTA
Source organism: Eumetopias jubatus (assembly GCF_037043125.1). NCBI lineage: Eukaryota > Metazoa > Chordata > Mammalia > Carnivora > Otariidae > Eumetopias > Eumetopias jubatus. Next base: position 178,425,017 of record NW_028274809.1, on the reverse strand, counting down.
GGGCAAAAATCTCCTTGAACCTATGTTGAATATAGCATGGAGTCTGCAAGATTGTTATCCTAAAAAAAAAGTTATACTTTCTAAATAAGAGCCCTTTAATTTCATGTAATTGTTATGCATTCTTTTAAGAATAACTTCTTAAATTTTCCTTTAAGTACGCTTATTATACTTTACACTCATTTGGATGTCTCTAGCAATATGCAATTTGTAAACAGACATCTATTTTTGTAAAGTGCTCTTCATCTTGAGGAAACAAACCAAGCTCAGGGACAGCCATTGACAAATTGCAAAAAATGACAACAGGGTATGCCTAGTTGCATATGGATACATGTGGATAAGTGAATTTTGAAATAAGATATATAGCCCATAATACAAAATGGCCTACCAAGCTGTTGAAATGCCTTAACTTTTAGAAACTGGGTTTGCAAGACACGCCATAAGGTGTGACTGTGGTGGCTTTTTAAAGGGCAGACAATGGACGTTTGAAGAATTGTGTTGTGCTAAGATTGTATTAGAAAACTTGACACTTCAACCTCATTAGTCCACAATAAGCATGGTGGTTTCAACAATCCTATTTATATCAAGGGTAAACAGCTTATTAAGACCTAATTATTGAGGCAGAGTGATCAATCCAGTAATACTCCATTACAGGGCTCCAGGTCCTTGAGAAAGCAGGCCTAAATCTAGATGACCAATATGCCACCTGTTTGGGTCAGAACTTACACGTGTGAATGAAATAAATATTTCTTGCCCTCAGTCAATGAGGACAGTACTTGGAGTGGATTATCTAGTAGGGGCATTAGACTTACTGAGCTCAGCGTGTGACTGGTAGGATGTATTTACAAAACTACTAGCCAGGTTATGAATGCCATTTGTGGTGTTGGTTGCAAATTGCCACTGGTTCTTCCTGGCCTGTCTCCCCGAGGGGATGAGGAAAGTGGAACAATCATCGCTTCCTGAGGGCCATCTCGGGTGTCTGGCCCTGGTTGCCTCCAGGAGGCAGCCCAGCAGTCTGGGTCTCACAGTGACTGCTGGTTGGTGCCCACTACCTCGCCTCCTTAACAGATTAGCTTTTGCTAGTGACAGCCTCATAATGTGAGGGTGGTGTCTTCTAGAACAACACGCTATGCCAGCTAAACAGCTAGAAACCTCATAGGACATCAATGAGGTTAGAAAGTTATAGGGATGTTGAAGATAATGATAATAGTGCTACTATTATCATGAAAAAGCACCATAGAGTTTTCACATATGCATCTATAATTTCATCTGATTATCAATAATTATGATGTAGGTAGGTCAAGTGTTATTAAATCCACAATATGGAGGAGAAAGCAGAAGCTAACAGCACTCTGTTATTCATGATTAATTTAACAAATATTCAGCACCTACTGAATCCTAGGAATTGTTGCTGGGAATGGAACTGGGGATAGAGCAAAACGAAACAGACCAGATGCCCACATTGGTGAAATGGATCCCGAATACCCGAATGGACCAGTACAATACGCTGATAAATTAAGGAGAGAAGCAGAATAGGAATGGTTGGCAGGGAGGATGGTTACCATTTTGCCAGTAAGAAGGGAAAGCCTCACTGAGAAGGTAAATTTGGAGTGGAAACCTCAATAGGAGTGAGGGAAGCTCCTGTGTGGAAATCTGTGGGAAGAGCTACGTAGGGAGAGGATGCAAAGGCCCTCGGAGAGACTATGCCGGGAGGGCTTCAGCGATGGTGAGGAGGCCTGTGTGTGGAAAAGAGCTAAGTGGGTCTCACAGCCTTGCTGGCTGGGCCAGAACCCAGGCGTCATATGCAAATTGTGGGTCATTATCACAGGTATCTGCTTTCCTCAATCCACACAAGACCCTTTTAAATCAGTAAATTATTGCTCATAATTATGAATTCATCAGTCCATAATGTGGAGAGCACTCTACTAGGGTCAGCTGGGGGAGACCACAGTGCTGACACATTCCATGTATATCCGTACATACATGCATATGACATAATGGCCAACAGGGAGCAGAGAACACAAGACACAGGGGAAATATCACCCAAAAGTATGTCTGGATGAATACAGAATAAGAAGCAAAGTAAGGGCAGTGGGGCCCAGGGCAGAAGGTGACAGCAGCAGGGGACAAGTCAGAGGTATTTTAAAGACACACTCACCACCTTCTCCCTGTTGTCATCTGCCCACCCTTACAACCTGCTGCCGACTCAGATACATCCTCCTGGGAGACACGTTGGTTGGCACTGTTCATCCAGCTGCCCACAAAGCTCTGAGGTCCCTGATACTAGGATTTCTCTTTCTTTCCTTTTTTTTTTTTCTTGGTCCCACAGCATCTAACCGCATCTAGCCTAGTGCCAGGCATAGAGGAAATGGCTAAAGAAGCTTTAATAAATTAATGATTAATTTGGAAGCTGAAGGGTTAATATTCCTCAGAGAGGAAGCAAAAGGCACTCACAGGCTCATCCTAAACTTATTTCCTTTCGACTTGCAAGTCAGGCTTTTCCTGTGTCACCCAACACTAACATCCTTTATCCTGGTTTCTAATTTCTGTGCCTCTAGTTCTATGGAAAAATCAATGCCATTTCTTAATCAACTGCCCATTTTTGACACCACCATTTCATTCTTACAGCTCTTCCCATGACTGCAAAAATATATTTATAACGCTTCATTCTTGCACTCAATACTATCTGTTTTCTGGCCACAGGCCCTTTGCACATTCTTAGGCCTAAAGGTATGGAAGGCTCCTCACCTTTTCCTTTTTGTACTCATTAATAGTCTCTTTTTCCACAGCTCTTGTACCTTTCTTCTTTTCCTATGAGCAAGTCTAACCAAAAAACAAACAACAACAAAAAAACCCCAAAAAACCCAAATTCCCCACTTTCCCAGAGATAAAGCTTGAAATTTTCTCAGCAGTGTTACTTCCTCTTGTGTTTGAAATAAATCTGTGAAATAAATATTTATTTAAAAAATGCTTTAACTAAATTTGGGGATTATCTATCAATTATGAATTTGGAGTCAGATGCTGTGATTTGGCCAAACATGAAAACTCAGAAGCTCGGTTACTCTCTGGACTTGAGAATTCAGTGAAGAAATGTCAGTTAACAAAATGTTCCATATAAATTCAGGGTTTATATTTTACTGACATCTGGTATGATAATTTAAAGAGCCTTTCAAAATAACATTGATTGAGTAGTTTGGCAAAGGCCATTCACACCTTGCAAAACAGGTTTTTATTTTTTATTATTATAATGAGTATTTATAGTTACTACATTGGCATATGTCTAGCAATATTTGCAAATTGAAATTGAAATTTCTCAACTCAAATTATTCCTAAGCACCTTGTATAGTATTTGCGTTAGAGGAATCATTAAGATCCTCGATGTTTTTTATATAATTTTTCTCTTCCACACTACTTTTTGGTTTTACAGGTGAAAGAAGATCAGGGGATCCTGCTTTAATCATGTTCTTGTCTCTTCCTGGGAAAGAAGACATACTGAATAGAAAAGGAAAAGGGTATCACTGATTTGAGGTGGTAAACTATTCTATACTCAGTGCATTCAACAAACTAGAGTGGATTAATAGGCAGAGATCCTGCTGTATTCCATTCACCCATATCTCAGAGCACTGGGAAGAGCAATGTATTCAAATATTTTGGTAATGTTTAATTGCTGGTTTGTCGTTTGGCAATTTGTGGTTTTTAGCAATTCTTAATGCTGTTTCCTCATTTTATTATCCCTTATCATTATCCAAGAATAACACTACCTTTGAAAAATATTCAATGGCATGCTAAGGTGGACCTACTGGGTAGTCAGAAATACAGGAACTAGTACTCGAGCTCCTAATTAGACTTCTGCGATCATTAGGAGTATTCAAATCGATGATATTATAGTATTATCAAATTAATATCAAATTACTGATAATATAATTAAGAATTATATTATCTCCCATATTACTACAGATTTTAAGTTCCTTTCTTACCTTTAAACTTGTTTTTAACAAGTACAATCCTTAAACTTCTCAGGACGTGTAATTCCTATTTATCTCAAAGTTGTATTATGTTATATATTTTACACACACTACTTTCGGTTCTAACAACTAAGAAAGGCAAGCACCTTATAACGAATGAGACTAAGAATCAGAAATCTTAAGTAACTTGCCCAAGGACATGTAGAGCAAGTTTATTTAAACTTTAACTTCATTGAAAACTGGACTTACGTGGCACATAGACACAGACACACAGGAAAAGAACATAAATAAAAGAGAAATTAAAAAAAAGTGGAAAATGAGAGGACTCCAGGGAGAAGATACAATAATAAAAGTTTCACGTTATATGGAATAACAGTGGGCTGCCTTCTGACAGTCAACGGGTCAAATGAATCTGGGAAACATTTCTGTTCACGATACTTCCATTATATTAAATCAAACTGGTTGCTTGGGAACTAGCTTTTTTCTTGACTCTGTTCCGAGTCAGTTCAAGGGGATCCTGTATGATATAGTGGAGTGCTCTCTCCAGGGCATCTCTATAGGAAGTTCAATGGTGAGCTCAACTCAGACGATTCTTGTAAGACCTCACTGTAGATGGCCAGTAAGAGTATGGAATATCATTTTGTAAAAAAAATTTCTATAAACATTCAAAGAAATATGGCCCAGGATTCAGTGTTAGAATTCAGAAAAACATCTTATTCAAGATGAATGAATGAGTGAGCTGTGTGCAACAATTTAGAACTGTTATTTTTTGACCAAGAACCAAAAAAAAAAAGTGAGTTCCCTGTTACTGCCATGGATGGGACCTGGGGATCGGTTATGCTAGGTCTGTGGTTCACAGCATATCTATTTTCTTTGGCAGCCCTCTGGGTGGAGTATAGAGCTGGGTGGAGGGAAATTGTAGCTTGCAGGTTAAAACATGGGCTTTGCTTTGGACAAACCTGGCATGGAACCCTGGCTTCACCACTTAATGGTGGCATGACCTTGTGCTCTCTGACGCTCACTTTCATGCTCTCTAAAATGGGGACAATAATTTCACCTCTCTTTTGGAACTGTTTCAGTGAATTTGAAAAAATGCAAAAGAACTTACTGTTTTCTTTTTGTTTTGCTTTGTTTTTAATAAAGATTTTATTTATTTATTTATTTATTTGACAGAGAGAGAGAGAAAGAACAAGACATCCTCTTCTGAAACTTATAGGGCCTACTACTGGAGGGTTTGCTTGAACGGATGGGAGAACAGTGGTGGTAGAGGGCATATTTCATGATAGGGCTATTTTCTTGGAAAACCACCTTGTTTTAGTATGAGACCCTGTGAATGCTGGTGGCTGCAGGTTCCTATGCAACTAACAAGTGGCCAAAGTAGGGGTTCCGCTGAGGTCTCTTTTGAAGGAAGGTCCATGACCTTTCCCCTCTGTTCTGTTCCCTACCTCTTTTAAATAGTTTTACCATATTCCACAATAATTCTTTCCCAAATGGGCTCTAACATTTCTAACTTTAAGAAGAATTCTGCTAGTTTTGTTCATTTTTTTGTTTTTGTTTTTTTGCTTAACTTTAACCCAATTATCACAAAATGAAACTTTTTTTTAGGTGTCTCATATCTACCAGATGGACAAGAGGAAGAATGATGTCTGCAAACACTTGATCATCTTAGTATCTATTTGATTTTTTTAGATAAAAAAAACCTGATGGTTTTAAGAAACTAAATTATATAAATGTTAACAAAGCATTTACATTTGGTATGTGCATTTAACCAGCAATTTCCTAGCTCCCAAAATATTTATTTTCAATATCCTGCTTGCTTTTTATGGCCTATCCACTCTATTTGAAATCTGTTGAATTTATAAAGCCAGTAAATTACTTTTCCATAATTGCAGTAATTACAGCCCTCTTCATATGTTCATACTTATTTCTCAGAATTCTACTACAGGAAATCATTTGTGATGAAGTCCAGATACATTACGAGAGTTCAGGGAACAATAAAAATGTTTTCCTAACATTAAAAAAAATTATTAAAGAATAAATCTGCTTTACTTATTCATCAATTAACATATCTCTCACTCATATCTCACCTAGTAAGATGTTTTTTGAGTTTTCTTAATAAGAATACACGAGTAAACAAAAAAGTCTCATGTCATACTCACGATGAGTGAAAAAAGTTGTTAATTTATCCTGTTAAACAATATCATAAGAAAAAATTAAAAAATAATTTGACAGTAAAAACATAATTTGATAGAATTTCTTATCTATCAGACTGACAAAAATAAACAAGTATGACAACACATTCTGCTGGTAAGGCTGTAGGGAAAGAAACATTCACACTAGTGGCAGGTGGGAATGCAAATTGGTACAAACAGACCTCCAGGAGGAAAATGGGCAATACCTAATCAAACCACATATGCACTTACATTTTGACTCACAATCCCATTTCTAGGAATCTGCCCAGAAAATACACCTCCAAAAATAGATATGCACTAAGTTAATCATTGTAGCATCATTTGCAATAGCAAAATGTTCTTCCAGACAAAGGAGGGCTATGCAGCTGCAGAAAAGGAGGATGATGTCTACGGACTGATCTGGAATGATTTCCACAATGGCATAAAAATAGCATGTGTGAAAGGGCATAGTATGCCACCCTTCATGTAAGAAAAAAGGAGGTATAAGAAAACACACAGTTATTGGCTCATTCATGCAAAAGATGCACAGAAAAGATAAACCAGAAATCAGGTGGATGGATCAACCTACAAATGGTGGGTGGGAATGGGATGGGAAGAAGGAAGGGTGGAGGGTGGTCCTGGGCTAGTATAGACACTTTTCAGAATAGAAATTTTGTGTATAGTTTTGGGACTTAGAACTACAGAGAGGTTTCACATTCTACCCCCAAATAATGAAAGAATTGAAAGAAATGATGTAGGAGAAAATACATGAAATACAAACTATACCAAACCTCACTGTGTGACCAATAACTAACTCTAGCTGGTGGATATGTTTCCTAAAGGGTTATGAGTTAGGAATTCTAACTTAGGTATATACTAGGGTTGGGCAAATACGTTAACATATTGAAGATCATGAGAGCCACGTTTCTCACTGATGCAGACAGAAGTTACAAAGAAAGAAAGACGCTAGAATGAACTTTGTAGTGTTGAACAGGAATCAGTATGAATTCCAGTATATATATCTCCATTGTTGGTGGGGAGATGGAGAGATAGACAAATAAATAAACATAGAAAATAAATAAACATAGGCAAAAATGCCTATGTGTGGATAGAATCTATCTATCTATCTATCATCTATCTATCTAATCTCCTAGCTCTGCACACAGAAAGGGTTTATTTTTTATTTTTGTAAAAGATTTTATTTACCCATTTATGTGTGAGAGAGAAACAGAGAAAGAGAGACAGAGAGAGAGATTGAGAGAGAGAGAGGGAGGAGAGGGACAAGCAGACTCCGTGCTGAGGGCAGAGCCCAATGCGGGGCTTGATCCCACCACCCTGAGATCACGACCCAAGCTGATACTGAGAGTCAGAGGCCCAAGCAACTGAACCACCCAGGTGCCCCAGAAAGGCTCTAATAGCAGTGACACTCCAGTAGCCATGTGCACATCCAGTGTCCAGATCTTGGTTTCTAATATCGTCCTTCAATAAAAAGAACAAGTGCTCCTTGGAGAGGAGGTTGATTCCAGGGCTGGAATAAGGAAAATAACGTAAGATTATGGGATAACTTGTGATGGCAAAAAAAAAAAAAAAAAGAAATCCTCAAAAAAGGATGGGGAGCATGTCAGAACAATACAGGATCTAACTGTAAGGTGATCCCAATATACAAACTGGAACAATTTGAGCAACACAGAAAATAATATTATTGGCTTCTACCCATAAATAAAATAAATATCCATGAGTTCATACTGATATAAATAAATAATTGAATAAATAAGTAGTTGGGAGAGGAAAAAAAAGTCCAATTTCTGGAAAGATTCCAATTAATACATAGAGAAGGAAAGAGAGAAATACAAAATTGTCATTTTGCAAATGCTACAGTAATACTGCAGGCAAGATCCTCTTAAGGATGTGAAAGCCACATCAGCGGCCAAAAGTGTGAGGAAAAGCAGGATATTATCATAGACTTTAAGTGTCTCCTCTGAAATATGTATTATCGATAGAAGGAAAAAAATAGTAACTTCACAGTGGAAAAAACCAGCAGATACTGCAATGTATACTCCAATATGATACATAAGAAGGACACAACATCATTTCTGTAACATTCTCGCCCAATGCATAACCTTGATCTAATCATGAGAGAATGTTTTTCAAACTGAAAAATATTCTGCAGAATGACTAGTCCTCATCAAGAGTGTAAAGGTCATAAAAGATAAGGTAAATTGAGAAACTGTCACAGATAGAAGGAGACTAAGAGATAAACTATATAAATGCATGTGGGATCCTGGATTGGATCCTGAAATATGAAAATGATAAACTAGCAAAATTAGAATAAGACCTGTACTCTAGTTAATAACATTGTATCAATGTTAATTTCCTGGTTTTGATTGTTGTATTATACTTATGTATGTACATTGTTAACATTAGGATAAGCTGCGTAAAGGGTAGTGTATGTGAATTCTGTACTATTTCTGCAACTTTTCTATATAAGTCAAAATTATTTCAAATAAGCTTTAAAATGCAATTGATTTCAAACAGATCAAGATTGGAGATTAACTGTTTATAATGCTATTTCTTTATCATAGTCCTTTGGATACAAAACCCGTCTGTCAAGTTTAATGCATATATATTAAAGCCCTGGTAAGTGTCCTCTAATTTGAAATTTTATTCATTCATGTAAGGGTTTGGCTAAAAAATATCTCTTCAAATGATCAACAAAAAGATTGTGTATGTTTGGGAGAATCTTAAGATATTTAAATAAAATAGAGAACACTGTAAGCAAAAATGACATACTAATCCAACTCATTCTTATTTCTTAAAGCATAAAAATACCATATATGATATTACCTGGCAGACAGTAGGTACTCAATAAAGAGTCAAACCTAAATGTTAAGATAAGTCTCTGAATGCCTTCCAGCAGTCAATAATTTGATGTTGGTGTCCTTATTCTCTCAATTAGCACAGATTACTGTGGTTTTTCTGTATAAAAGGACACAGAGAGGATCACGGGCACCTAGCTAAACTAGCTCTCAAGTGACTCTTTCTCAGCCAGGTCAGAAATGTCTGATTAAAGAATTTGATTTTTATGTTTGAATCAACTTGTCGATTGAGGCTTATTCTTTATCATTTTGCATTTCCAAACCATTAACTTCTGCATCTTAAAAAAATGCCTGGGTGCAGCTTTAAATTAAACTTTTCTTGTCTTACATCTTAAAGGTTGATTTAACAAGTGTGTGAGGAACACAAGCAATCTGATGCCCAGTGATCACAGATCAAATGGATAGGAATCGATGCATAGCACAAATTAAAGCGATTTTTAAAAAATCCTTAGGCACTCAGGAGAAATGGAATTTAATATCTACCAATTCCACATGGAAATTAAATGTATCCTGAAACTAACTTCTCCAAATGGAATTCAAAGGAAATGCAATAACTATTCAACACAATTCACTGTCAGATTTTATTTTTAAAATGTTGCATGGCCACTATTAAACTATTTGAAATGTTGATCTCAAAACCCAGGACTCCCATGTGGGTTAAGAAAAATAAATGTAAATCCTCCTGAAGAGACTGGAAGCCTGAATGCAGCCCATAGGCTCAACCTTTGATCGGAGCCACATGCAGCAACCTCAAATTATTGTTCTCAGGCTCGACCTTTCCTCTCACTTTGTTCTGGCAGCTTTCCAAAGAGGGACAGGTGGTTTTAGGGCATTTTCTTGGGTTACAAATCAAATAATATTTCACGGGTTTCACCTTTAATGGGCTAAGCAGAAGGCATTTGACAAAAGTCACCGTAGAGGTTTAGAGAAATAATTTATACTCTAGGGCATTCTTAAATCAGTAACTCGGCAATATGGGATTCAAAAAAAAAAAAAAAAAAATCTCACTGCTCCTTGCAATGTTGCATTGCAAAAGCTGTGTCGTGTATGTTTGTCTTGTTCCTTGGGGGGTGGACTCCATGTTCAGATACCAATGAAGGGATTACACTGGTCCTCACATGTGAAGTTTTCATTGGGGACAGTTGTGCTACAAGGCAGGCAAAGAAGTCAAGGGCTGCTTCCTGATACAAGGTATTCTTGCCCGTGAAGAAAATGAATACCCTGGGGCAGGTCTTTTAATAAAACTAACAAATTTCATGCCTGAACTTGAAATCCAGAACTTGGGAGTGGCCAGAAACAAAGTAATCCTGGATTTCATGCATTGAGGATTGCAAAAGCCAAAGCTGATAGAAAATAAATTTCCTCTTGGATTGACTGAAATTATAAAATGTCAATGTGCATGATAAATATGACCATCCAGGGGTTCCTGAATCTTGAGAAAATATATTTGGGGGAGCAATCTGGGCCTGTCTCTGCTGAATCATTACGTTAAGCATTCTCATATTTGTACAGTTGACATTCTAACTATACTTAATTACAGAGGTTGGGGATTATAGATAGAGGCTCATTCAGAGAATACATACTGATGAGCAGGGTGTTAAATATTTAACATTTAGAGGTGAAGGCAGTAGAATTTCACAGGAAAGGAACATGCAGGCACCTGTGTGGTACCCAGGAGAGAGAATTTTGGGCACAATCTGTTGGAGTTGATTAGGGAAGTTGGCCACAGGACCGTTTGGGCTGTGGAAACCCTCCAATGGTTCTTGGCATCCCCAGCTCCTGTTCTGTAAACACTACTCCAGAACACTACTATTTTCATCATCCAATTGGATAGTCCCATTTTTTGGTACCACTGTTTCTCAAATCCAGCAAACCATAAACAGACTGAAGAAATCGATGTTTGCCATACCCCAGACTAGCTTCTATATTTGCTGACAGTACCATCTTTCTTGCGTGTGCTTATCTCAGTCTTATCTGATGAGTTTCTTTTCTTGCCCTCTACAGGTAGTCACCAATACTGAGGCATGAAGTCCTATAAATTTTTATTTCCAACTCTGCCATGAGTGCTGCCTTCCTTTCTCCTTCTTTTCTCCTTCCATGCTGAGATAACCCCTCCAGTCTCTACCACTAGTCACTCTACCACTAGAATCCATCCTTTACTTGGCTGCCACATTGCTACTTAGATCCTGCTCATCTCTGAATGAGATGATACCTGTGACTAGTCAGTGCCTACAAGACAAGAGAAAGTCAACTATTTGACCTCTCTTTCAATGTGTAAGCAGTCCAATCCCGACCAATCTTACCTCCCAGCACACACCAGCAAGTACTTTTTTTCAGTTTGGTTTCCTGAGCACATCATGCTTATTCTAACTTACATACTACTAGTTTCCCAACCTGGTCTCACCAAGTGCTTATGCACTTGAGCAAGGGCAAGTTCATCTCTACTGGGATAAATCCCATCTCCCAGGAATTTAGGCAAATCCAGAGCAGGGAAAAGAAGAAGCTAGCTTGATGAAATGCACTTCCTTTAATCTTGTACCTTCATTTCTTACTGATAACCTCTCCTCTGACCATTTTCCTGTGGTTTTCAGCCCACCCTGTTCTCTTTTCTATGTTTCTGGTACCTGATGTTCTCCCACCTCTTTGCCTACTCTGTTGCTTTCTACTTTCTTTACTATTTTTTAAATACTTTATTTACTTATTTATGAGAGAGAGAGAGAGAGAGAGACAATGAGCAGGGGGAAGAGCAGACTTCGTGCTGAGCACAGAGCCCGATGCGGGGCTTGATCTCAGGGTCCTGAGATCATGACCTGAGCTGAAACCAAGAGTCGGATGCTTAACTGACTGAGCCACCCAGGAGCCCCTGCTTTCTCCTTTCTATTTTCTTCATACCTTCACAGGCTATTCACCTGAATAGGGAACCACGGTGCTTCTCCTTCAGCGCTCTCTCTGTGGACACATCTCAACCCCTCAGATTTACATGCATTATCTAGTTTAATCCATACAGTGCTAAGAGGTAGGTACTATTATCTCTGGTTTACTGATGAGAAAAGTGAGATTTATGAAGGTTAATAATGTTCCCCAAGTAACACACAGGTAATAAATGGTAACAAACTGAGGGTTGCCGAAAGGGAGGTGGATAAGGGGATGGGGTAACTGGGTGATGGGCATTAAGGAGGGCACATGATGGGATGAGCACTGGTGTCATACGCAACTGATGAATCATAGAACACTACATCAAAAACTAATGATGTACTATATGTTGGCTAAAAGATTTTAAATTAAAAAAAAATGGTGAAGTCAGGATTTGAACTCATGCAGCAATTCAAGGACTACTGCTCTTAACTATGTTGTCTTCACTTAACCAAACTCCCACTTTGAAAATATACATTTCATCTCTTTGGAAAATTACAATTTTCAAGGATCAGGCGGTACAGTTTTTATTTCTTTTATGTCTACCATATGCACAGTCTAGATCTAAGCACGAAAAAGGTGTCTAATAAATAACTTTTGAAGATAATCAGACATACTCAGATGCTGAGCCACGTCATGGACATTTTAGGTGTTTTAATGGTCTAAACCTACAGTGTCCAACATAGTAGCTGCGAGTCATATATAGTGATTAAAATGTAAATTAATTAAAAATAAATGAAAAATTTATCTTCTCAGAAACACTAGCCATATATTAGATGTTCAACAGCCACATGTGACTAAATTTAGATTACCTAAAATGAAATAAAATAAAAACTCAGTTTTTTAGTCTCACTAGATATATTTCAAGTGCTCAGTAGCCACATGTGGCTAGTGCTACTATCTTGGACAATACAGACACAGAACATTTCCATCGTTACAGAAGATTCTATTAGATAGTGCTGGCAATACTCTATTTCTCCCAACATACCCCATCAACCTATGTAGCCAGAGACTAAGGGTTACTTCCTAAACACTTAGTAGGAATTAATTTGTTCATGGTTAAGAATCTGGGCTCTAAAGCCAAATCCTGGCATTGCAATTGACAAGTTATATGACCTTGGACATGTCACTTAATTTATCTGGTTTCAGTTTTCCCATCTGTGGGGATCATAATGGGGATCATAATATTAACTACTTCATAGGATTGTTTTAAGGATTAAAGGTGTAAAGTGATTACATACTACCTGGTGTAAAGCAAGTGTCAAATCACTGTTAGCTCCAGATGGAACTCAGAAGCATAGAGAATAAAGGTTCTTACAACTCTTTCATAGTTTTAGAATTTGGATACTATGATTGTAATTGCATAGCAAGACACATTTAAACATTCTTTCATGGACAACCTCGGGAAATACATATCTGGATCTTCAACTGATAAAGGCATTATTAGGCACATATTAAATTCGGTCACCAAGAACTTGCCAAATACTTCATTATTCAATAGACACAGTGATTCAATAAAAAATACTACAAGGCTGATTAATGAAGGGACTTATGTATTTCACTTTATGGAATTACCTTCTAGAAGTCAGCTTCTATGCATGATCCATACCCTCAAAATGCACTGAGTATTGGTATTTGCAGAATTATTCCTAACATTCTTAGGACTATTGACAATTTCAGTTCTCCCCTCTGGCTGGGTATTACCCATAGATTTTGGACTATGGAATATGTTTCTATGACTATGTCAACACAGAAGAGTTTGGAACACTTAATACTGAGTAGTTTGGAACACTAAACTATTTTACAAACAAGGAATTAATGTAACAATAATCAAGGGCATTGAATTTGGAAAACCATGGAGGCACATGCACAAGTGATAATATCAAGGGCTTCAAACAGCCTTCACCAGCAGTTGATGGCTGTAGATTTTGAGAGTACTCTTCCTATTGAAGTCAATGAATTCTCTTATGGAACATGGTCCTGCTTCCCTGGGAGGAAAGACTTCAAGCTCACGGGAAACTACCAGAGGCATAGATGTAGGGCTGAGATAGGGCAGGGTCAGTTTCTGATTGAGCCGATCTGAAACCACATCAGCTGTGGTGATCCTTGTTACATCCCAAGGTCTCGCACATCCACTAATTTATTCATGGCCATTGGACAATATTCTTAGGCCTCTCATTATTTTGGTTCATCTCCTAAGCATTGAGATTTTAGTAGTGAATACTGACTGACTTTTTTGACATTTAATTATCAGTGTTATTTTTCTAGAAGATCCCGAACCTTAAAGAATAAAAATGTGATGCATAGAGATGCATCCCCTTTTGGTGTAATGTCATATATTCAATGACTTGTTTTCATTTCTTTTTGTAATTTTCACTTTTTCAGAGGTTATAATAAAGAACATTCTTAGTGTAGCAAATTATTTAAATCCATGCAAAGAAAAAAAATTGAGGGCATATCTTTTTTTTATGTGGGATTTATATATAAGCTGTTATTTGAAGGACAAGGAATATTTCATGCTCAATTTTAATTTAAATTCTCTCCTGGCTACCTTACCAAGTATCTGTAGGCATGATATTTTTAAATGAATTATAAGCTCAAAGTTTTCATATATCATGAAGGTTCTCAAAGTTTAAATTACTCCCAAGGACATTTATATCTATTTCCCCTCTAGAGTAACCAATGAAAACATGCCTTTAACCATCAGAATAATTCATGGGCCATCTCTTCTAACCTGGCTTCCACTCTTGATTCCTTGGAGGGTTGTTCATAATAAACAAGCCACAAAGACAAGATGAAGATAGTAAGTTTCTAAAAGTCTCTATAATTGTTATAGAAACAAGCCTGAGGAAAATTAAAACTAATTTCAAAAATGACTCAAACATAAAGACATGATCAGCAGTTCTACTCCTGAGACAATCATGAATTAAAGGAGCTTTTAGAGCAATTGGAAGATCTATCTATCTGTAGATAGATAGATAATATGTACATTTAATTATACATACATACATAAAGGTAAATGTATGTTTACAGGAAAAGAAATCTAAGTACCCTCATTAACACTACTATTTTTTTTATTTTAAAGATTTTTATTTTTATTTGAGAGAGAAAGAGAGAGTGAACGGGTCGGGGGGAGGGGCGGAGGGAGAGGGAGAAGCAGACTCCCTTCTGAGCAAGGAGCCTGATGGGGAGGGCTGGAGTCCAAGACCCTGGGATCATGACCTGAGCCGAAGGCAGACGCTTAACCAACTGAGCCACCCAGGCGCCCAACACTACTATTATTAAGACATTTAATAGAACATTGCAACATCACACAGGATTTATTATTTGGGTTAAAATAAAGATTTTCACTTTGGCTGCTAATCAGGACTTTTACAGTGATCTAAATGCCTCAGAAGGTAACCCTTTCCTTTATTCTATTAAATCAGTCACCGTCTGAAAGACTTTTTGGTTATGGTAGCCCTGGGACTTGTTATAAGTTTGCTATTTGTGAAGAGCCACATAGTTGAATGCTTTCTTTAACAATCCACTTATTTAGCTCTATTTATATTTCTTATTTTCTGGTTTCTACAACACAACAATTTCTTCTACCTCATGCTACTCTTATTTCCTGGGATTGAAACTGTTAAGAAAGTCATCAGACTAATGTTCATAGTGTTTGAATTTTACTTGGGTTTCTGGGCCTTTTGGAATTCATTTAATTCCATTCTAAGGAATCATCAAATATTTTCTCTCAGCATGCCAAGAGCCAGACATCCTGTGTTTTAGTTTAAAGTTGAGACATAACAGTGAAAACGATCACAATTCATTAAAATCAGATGTCCATCATTAAAAACAAGGTCCTTTGGATATAAATTAAGCCATTTACCTATAGAAAACACTGAAATTGAAGTGTAAATTAGAAGCAAAATCCCCAATACAAAGGCAATTCTCATCATTTGTGATATGGCTCTGCTTTATCCTGGCAAACTAAATCCTTCTGTTGCTGGTTCTCATAGAAATTGGAGTGCTTAATAAGGCACAAGAAGTATTTCAGTGAACTTCCTATTAAAAATGGAACATCTTGTAGCCTAAAGAATGTTCTCCTTGCAAAAATAGGTATGCCTTGGTACAGGCGATTGGTTGGTGTGATCATTGATAGCACCACGGACTCCAACTTGAAGGTCTAGTTCAGAATATCATATTTGCAGTCGTCAGTAATTATAAGCTTAATAGGAGTTGAATATGTGGGAACTGGAGTAGATGTTTGTATAAGAGTTGGCACTGAGGGCAAAGGAAATGCATGCACCTTTGAATGACTACTTGTCTTTTGCACCAAATAATTTTAAGATTGATGTGCTTTGCCTGCTTTGATCCTTGGGAAAATCTTCCTGATGGAGAACAGAAATTTCAGTCCCATGAATCGCTTGAGTTGTTGCCTCAAGATGAACATTAGTAAGCGTTCAGAGGTGAGGAAACGCCTGCTTCTCTGTTTGCTGAACAGCCTCTGACATTATATCACCCTTAAGGCATTAACCCGATTGCACCACATAAAAACACTTTTCACATATGCAGAGTTCAGAAGTAAACCGTTCTCTAAACATAAGATATTGAGAGCAAATGTGAAAGGCTGCTGGGTACCATCTAACTGTTTTCTTTCTCTCTCTCTCTCTTTCTTTCTTTCTCTTTTTTTCCCCTCACTGAGTAGTTAGTACTGCTTGTGCATTCTGCTAGCATTACAGAGAGAACACAGCATATGATAAATGTCCATGAGAAATGAGAAATACCGAATCAATGAATATAAAAGGAAGGCAGGGAGTTGGGTGGGGTTAGATTTCAACTGATAGAAAATGAAGTGTTTTATTTATTTATTTTTTAAATCTCTCTTGGTGCTTTTAGGAATGTACAAGGGCAAAAGCAAGTTCTATAGCTAACAGTGAGATCAGATTCTAAAATAATTGCTTTGGCTTTTGTTCCTCAATTTAAGAGTTGTGTTTCTAGACTGTATTAGTGAATAGGTTCTTGTCTTATACAAGGCGGAGACTAAGAAACCCTGAAGCTTGCTGCTAAATATAATTCTTAAATTTTTCTTTCTCTTTGGTTGAAAGGAAATCATTTTCTATGTTTTGGGTCTAGAGGTTTTTAAAACATGGCATTTTAGGATCTATCAGCTGGAGTCATATCATATTTACTATGGAATTCTTTGTCACTAAAAAATTGATCAGATTTATATTATGGAATTTCATGCTTAAGAGAGTCTTTGAGAGATGAGCATCTTATACAAATGTTTGAAATAGTTCTTCGTGTTTATTTTATATCCTGCTGAAATGCAACATCACACAGTCCTGTGTAGTTTAGAAAAAGAGAACTCAAGTTTATTTACTAGGAACACTAAATGTTTATCTAGCAACATGCGCAAACACAAAGATGTGAATATACTAAGTACCTTGAGGACAAACAACTCTTTCAGGTCCTGAGAAAGTCATTTGTGCCCCGAAGTGGCCATTTATTACATGATACTAGTTATTTGACTGACCTACCACAGCTTGCTGGCAGCTAGCTCTAATTTATACCTTGATGGCAGCTATCACCATGAAGGAACCACGTTCATTATCTGATTTGTTTCTGCCATCCCTGCACTCTTGAGTCCATTAACAACAGAGATATGTGTTTTTTAAATTACTGAATTAGTCATACTTCCATTAAAAGAGTAGACCTACAAAGTAAAATGGAGCAGACTCTTACGACATTCCCTTCCATTTCTCTGTCTAGCTGTTCATTGATTTCAACAGAGAACATACAGGGGGCTCTCTTCTCAGCAGGCAGGCCCTTGTCCACTCTCCTCCCGTGCTGAAACCAGGACAGGGTCCGTGCCAGGCACTCGGTAAACACGTGTTGTCTTCATGACTCTCGGGAGATGAACGGATGATACCCGGAGCAGGGGCTCTTGGCTAGGCACAGGTGTAGTGCCCACCGGGGACCTCATGTTTGATGCTCTCATGAATATTTGGGGCCTCTACAGTATTGCAGCAATTCTACATGTTATGGCTACCCAGCATCAATTATGTCTGACAATGCTAATTCAGGACAGTCTTATTTACTCTTCTAGATCTACCAAGGTAGGGCTTCCCTGACACCCTAGTCTAGATTAAGTCCCCCTGCTCAGTAGATGCTTAGCATCCTGTGCTTCTATTTTCCTAAAATAGGGATAAATCACAGTTGATTATAACTCAATGAACTGCATTAAGTTCCCCTAGGGTAAAAAACATACTCAATTGAGTAAAAGCTAGACACATATATTTTTTTACCTTAGGGGAAAAAATTTTTTTTTACCCTAGTGAGTTGCCAATTAATAGGTTAGGATTATTAGAGTCTTACCAACTGGGATAGCCTAAAATATTAGGCTGCAATGTCGGTACACAAACATCTTCAGGTCTCAGTTTTATGGAACGATAGTGATGCTAGTCTTATACTTGCATTAGTAAACATCCTCAAATATTTTAGTGATAAAAAATATTACAAAACAAACAGAATTCCTGCCTTTGGTCTCATCAGCATTTCCCTCCCCACATCCTTTTTTTCCTCTCTCTGGTTCTCACAGTCTATAAAGTCTTAGAAGGTACCAGATGTTTGGAGGAGGCTGCCCCACACATCCAAGATTTTATTTTATTTTATTTTTTTAAGATTTTATTTATTTATTTGAGAAAGAGAGAGCACGAGAGGGGGGAGGGTCAGAGGGAGAGGCAGACTCCCCGCCAAGCAGGGAGCCCGATTCGGGACTCGATTCCGGGACTCCAGGATCATGACCTGAGCCGAAGGCAGTTGCTCAACTGACTGAGCCACCCAGGCGCTCCACATCCTAGATTTTAAAGTGGATGCAAGATTTATTGCAGCTACACAAATGTAATTTCAGCCTTAACTTCTGAGCTCCTGAGCTAGGAGTAATCTGCACCATGGCCCCTTGTCAAACAGAACAGCTCTTATCTGTGGAGTATTGGTATCAATGCCAAACACTCCAAATAACCACAGGATATTACTGAAAACAAATTCTGCCCACACACTGTTTCCCTTTAGGAAATTTTAATTTACATAAACATTTTCTGAGAAAACGCTTTTGCATTCAGGCAACATTCAAAGGCTAGGCTGGAATCAGCTGAGTATAAATTGACAGCAACACCTGGGGTAGGCGCCCAAGCAGTGCCTGTCAATGCCTCAAACTATATTGTTCTCTTACTGCATTGTGCCTGGTAGTGAGAGCAGACTGCACCCCACTCTTGTGTCCCTGGGGTCCTGCCTAGCTCAGGGGTGTGGCCTAGCATGCCCATCTGCTTAGGTGCCCCAAGTTGAGGCTGGGCTGGGCTCGGTCCTGGGGAATCCCACATGCTTCTAGAAAGCAGCTGACAGTTCTGGCAGAGGTCAACTGAGACTTTCATGTTCTCTAAAATGGGTCTAGCAGCAACTTCTCCAAAGTTGTCAGTAACTTTTCAAAAAAACCGAAAAAGCTCTTTATCTAAAATTCTTTTTCCTACAACAGTTAGTTGATAAAAATTTTTTGAACACCCACTCTGTGCAGGGCACAGAATTAAACGTCCTCAAGGAAAACTATGGAAATGCATCCCGAGTAGACTCCTGATTGTTTTCTAGGATTACAAAGAAGTGAAAATTGACAAACTATAGAACTTCAGAAGAGAATGGAATGCCACTGGGGTTTTTAGCTGAACACTTAAAACATTTCATTTTGTCCATGAATCGCCTTTCTTTTGACAAACCCAACAACTGAATTCAAAATAATTACAGCTCATTTGCAATTAATTTGTGGCATAGTAAAGATCATGAGAATGTGCTACCAGTTCAATTCTTGCTTTTATTGACCATTGATTGCATGCCACTATTAACATTTTTGATGAGCACATAATAAAAAAAACACCATAAAAATGTATAAGCTGAGACATGAATGTAGCAGACAGAGACGGCGCATTCGACCCAGCAACAGGAGGGAAGGGGATTGATGAAAAGATGGGAGAAGCCCAAGAGTGATGGGCTACAGATGCCAGCCAGAGAGAGGGCTTTATATGTAATTACTGTTGGGATACTGATTTGCTCAGTGGTCTTCCCTGCTGCCTTCATGAACCCTGTAGCCCTGTCATCTTGGATGCATATGTGTGGAAAACAGAGTTGGCACATTTGACTGATTTATGTCACTTCACTTCGGGACAAGGATTAGCAAGAACATATTTTGCTCCAAAAGTGTATGTTGGTGGTCACTTCTCAGTGCCATAGCAGAGCAAGAAAGAAAAAAGTAGGATTTTTCTCACTAATATCTGAGACTAATAAAAAACATGAGAAAGGGTATGAGATACATTAAGGGAGGGCTAACCACCAGGTTCCCTTTTCGTTAAAGTACATCCAACACACGGTGGGTTCAAATTTTAGTTTTTAAATCAAATGGCTTTCCAGACATTCAACTTCACATCTAATTGGCAACCAGGAAACCCAATTGATAGAAAGTATAAAGATTTGTTTTATGTTAAAATAGCCAGCACTGAGGAGAAAAAGCCAATAAGGTAGTCACCATTGCTCTTATAAGTTAAAAGCCTATAATCTCATTCTTAATCACGTCCTGCTCTAAGTAACAAAATCTGCATGCCCGCTTTCATCAATAAGGTGCAGGCTGAGCAAAGATAATTTAACTGTGCTATAAATTCGGGTACTTTCAACCAAAAAGTATGAAAAATCTGTATGACTCAAAGGGGGATGCTATGAAGTTTAATCTGGTTTTAAAATATGCAAATATTTTTAGATTTCTTGATGACAGTACTTTTTGATTAGCATTATTTGGATAGAGTGTCTTTGCCAAAATTAATCTAAATATATGTTCTAGAAGATCAAGTTATTCTTATATTTTTTTAATTCATACTCCCGTCCAAAATCTTAGCAAAGAATCATATCGTGTTTGAGTCAGAAGAGTACCTTAATGATTAACTTTTTTAAACACTTCCTCATTTTTCAAATAAAGTAACCCAAGATCATGCAAACAGATTTTATACTCCCACTACAGGGAGAGAGAACAGCACTTCAATTTATTCTCTCTGAAATGATTTCTGGGGTTTTGTTAGATGAGTTCCATTTGAATATACCCACTCTCAAATCTTTTTTTAAAACTTCAAAACCATTTTCTTTGGCGTTCCTAAGCATAATAGCATGTTAGCCGGTGGGTGACAGAGCCAAAGCCGAAGGCTTGTAACCTAAGCACATCTTTGTACAAGGGGCTTAGGTTTCGCTCCATTCCAACACCTCCTAGATCTTTTTTCCCTCCCACCGGAATCTTAGATGTCAGAAGGCGTTAGGCGTGCCTTCTGGTTTCGAGGTTTGCATAAATGATGCGGCTGACGGGAGCCTCCGTGCCAC
This sequence comes from Eumetopias jubatus, assembly GCF_037043125.1. NCBI lineage: Eukaryota > Metazoa > Chordata > Mammalia > Carnivora > Otariidae > Eumetopias > Eumetopias jubatus. Next base: position 178,403,708 of record NW_028274809.1, on the reverse strand, counting down.
TCTGCCTGTCACCACGCAATTGCAGTAAGTGCAATTGAAAGTACTTTTATTTGAAGGCCATTTGACACAGGGGGAGAAAACACATTCTTTCAAGGCCTGTGTATTTTCCTGGGAGCAGCCTGCCTGTAAAATGTGTCTTTTTATCCTTGGATAGCAATTTGGGAAATATCTTTTGGCAGTGCGACTCCTTGAGCGATTTCTGCAACTCAGGACGAGAGCCCTGACTCCCCAGACCTTCGCTGCATCTTCCCCACCCTCTCTCCTACTTTCAAAAGACAGCAAGGCTGTTGGGCGCCCGTGCGCCGGAAGCATTCTTCTCCACAGAATGAGGAAGAAAATTTGCATATTTTAGCAAAAATATTGAGCTAGTTTCATCATGGACGTTTAAGGAGTGGTTTACTAATATCTGTGACTATGTTGAGGTAATACGAATAAGAGCCAGTGCTGTGGATTTGTTTTTAATGAGATTTTTGTTTTTTCTTCCCCTAACTTGTCCCTTTCCACAGGAGCTCCCAGAAAGTCAACAAGAGTACTTTTCCCTGTCAGAGAGATCAGCGAATTCAGTACAGGACCGTCCTTCACAACATACCAGGATTTCTTCTTATTGTTATTATTTTGGATTTAGAAAAAGAAGAAAAAATGCAAAATAATGTCAACACCTCCCCGGTGTTGTACGTAATCCTCGTGGGCTCCATACGCCATCACGACGTCGGAGCCGCCCACCCGGCCCGAGATCTACGTCACCGTCATGACGTCACGGCTCCGCGGCAACGCCCCTTACCTATGAACAGATTCCATTCAGTGTCCAGATCAGCCTGGTTGGCCAGGCAGCCCTTCATGACGTTGAGGCAGTAGTTCTTGCAAGGTCTCACCGTGGGAAGACCCCGGCAGTACGGGCAGTACAGCATCTTCATGAGGGCTCGGATGCACCCCGGGGTTGGGCTGACCTACCGATCGGTTGAGAAGAAAAAGAAAATCATTAATAAGAAGGGCGGGAGGGAGACAAAGAAAAGATGTAACCCGTTTTCTCCTTGAAAAAGAAAAAGGAGAAATGGCTCTGAGAAACGCCAGCAGCCGCGGAGCAAAGCAGCTATTAGGATCTTAACCCTTTGTCATACTCGATCTCCAAGCCAGGCAGGTCGACATGGCAGTAACCAATTTTCGTGAGATGTCCCCGTCCACATGTTGATATCTGTGTCATTGTAACCCAGCCCTAAAACCTGGACGCTGTTGCAGTGCCGTAGCACGTGAAATGAGATAATGCACGTGAAAGCAATTTGCAAAGTTAAAAGCTCCATAAAAATGTAGGTATGATTAAAGTTTGATGTGACACCTTTCGAAAGTTTTCCAACTGGTTATTTGACCCTGTTTCTAAAGGAGGCTGGCAGATCTACTTCCTTTGTACGTCACTTATTAAAAAGGATCGATATCAACTTGTCTGGCATTTCTAAGACCCAGGCCTGCTTAGAAGCAATGGGAACTGCCGAGAGAATGTCTTCAGGCATTTGAAGCTTTGCAGGTCTGGGAACTTTGTGGAAAATGGACCCAGGGTTGAATGTAAGGAGAAATCCTTGTAGTACTTCACAGGAGCTACTAATCAACCGACGATGAAGTGGCATTTGCCTTGAATATGAAAAGCTGAGGTGCTTCTAAGTTAATCAATTCTAAGCCAATAAAATCTCTTTTGGACTCATTAAAAATTCTAACTTGACTTGAAGAGGAAAGATTATGTAAAACAGCATGGACCAACAACGGAAGAAAATACAGAAAGTTCTTTTTATGACTAGACACAAAATTACTATCGTATTTATCTGGTTAGTGCCATTTAATTTTGGTGTCTTAGTCAAGTAACCATATGTTGCTGTTCTTGTGTTCTAGATCTGAGGACAAGCCTAACTTGTATCATTTGGATCTGTCAGAGAGTCACAATCTTATCAGACATACTGACGAAGCATAATATCAATGTAAAGGTAAGACAATGAAAGGTAGTTCTGCATAAATAGGTACTTTCCACTACTAGAGCCAATCTCTTGTCATTTTATTCTTTACCTAGAAACCACACATGAATTTGTTTTTAGCTTTTTAACTTGAGTATAGTTGACACACAATTTACATTAGTTTCAGGTGTACAACACAGCAATTCAACTTCTCTACACCTTATGCTGTGCTCACCATCAGTGTGGCTACCATCTGTCCCCATACAACACTATTACAATACTATTGACTGTATTCCCTCTGCTGTACTTTCCATCTCTGTAGCTTATTCATTCGATAACTGGAAGCCTATATCCCCCATTCCCCTTCACCCACTTTGTCCATCACTCCTTTCCTTCTGGCAACCATCAGTCTGTTCTCTCTATTTAGAGGTCTTATTCTGCTTTTTGTTTGCTTATTCACTTGTTTTGTTTTTTTAGATTCCCCTTATGAGTGAAATCATATGGTATTTGTCTTTCAACAGCTTTGAGCTTTTTAATGCAAGGCTTTGTTTTTTTGTAACATTCTCTTACTTTTATGATGTAAACTGACAAAGCCCTTAATACATTATTTCAGAAAACGAAGCTATTTATTCATTTATTTAGGCACTGAAAATTCTGGTTGTTCTTTTGATTTTATTTCCAAAATTGTAAGAAGTTTCCAAATATACAGAAAAGTTGAAAGACTGTTATAATATATACCCATAGCCTCACTCCTAGATTATCATTTAACATTTTCTTATACTTGCTTTTTCATCTATCTGCCCATCCTTCAATCTATCCATTAATCACCTTATTTTTTATTCATTCAAAGTAATATCCTTTTGATTTTTACTTTTCCTTGTAGTTTAATGTTGGCTTTAATAAGATAGAATTAACATGATCAACAACAGAAAGTTAGCATATTAAGTACTCCAAATCAAAAAGTGCAGTAAAATATAATTGGCCTTACTTTACAAAGGTATTTAGAGAATGGTTTAGTATCCATTAATTTTACAACTTATTTTCCAACAACAGAACGAAACAAAACAAAAAACATAAGAACAAAATTGAGGAATCTGGTGGTTTTTAACTTGAGCACACATTTGTGTCATGATATCATCTCCTCCAGATAAGCTATTTTGTGAAAATGCCAAATTTTATCCACACCAGAGCAATAGTATCTTAAAACTTTCTTTCATCCACTTGTATCCCAAGTCATTCACGGATAATAGAGGAAAAAAATCTGTATTCTCCATACAGGATTTATGTGGAATTTCAAATTCTTGTGCGTTTTACTTATTTGCTTTGGTGGCAGTCCTACAAATTTGTGTCTGTAGGATTTTGTTTTCCACAGCCTCGTGACTTTTGTCCTGACCCTGATGCCTTTCTCCAGAGACCAGCCCTATTTTCAGCCGAGCTGGCTAAGCAATTTCTTCCTTTAACTCTGTTGGATTTTTGGTTTTCTGGCTGTTGGTATGACACAGTGCTTTGCTTCTCCCTCAGTATGCCAGTGTAAATCGGGAGCATTTGTCAATTACTAGGGATCTCTTAGGCAGTGTGGACTCCGTCATCATTATAACCTGCACTGCTCCGCAAAACATGCAGATCCTTAAAAGGCATTGTGATTATGATTCAGGTACTCAATAAGTGCTTTTGAATTGAACTCTCTATTGTGTTTCTCAATTTCTTGGCCACATTGATATTCAAAGAAAGACAGACAGATAGATTTATACATCTTAGCATTCAACTGTTACCTTTTAAGTTTGTTTTCAAAGGTAATTATTGATTGCATGAATTCCAAAGCCTTTCTGCTTTGTTTTGTTTTAAATTGTGTTGGAACCAGTACAGTTTTCTCAGTCTGACATTTTAGAAGAGTCTCCAACTCAGGGTAGCAACCAACAGAGGAAATTGAACATCCTTAATAATCCAAAAGAACAATGTTGTTCAAGTTAAATGTGGCTCTCTCAGTACCTTTGGAAATGACATCCCTCCTGGTCAAATAAAGGGCATTTGAAGAAGAAGAAAATGGAGTGTGGAGGATCAAAGTTTAAGCTTTCATGTTCACAGACCCATATTTCTTGAATTGACATACCTGCATGTGTGAATTAAAATAAAAAAAAATCATCACTTTAAACTGAAGACTTAGAAGTAAGCCTCTGAAAAGAAGGTTGCTTTAAATGCCAGTTGTGTGAGGGATATTTCCATTTTTAAATATTTAATAGTGTTTTATAATTGTGCTATAGTGATTTTAAAAAAATCTTTTTATTTTGAAATCAATATAGACGCATGAGATGCTGCAGAAATAGTAGAGTCCTGGGTACCCTTCACTCACCAATGTCACTTGATGGTGACATTTCAAAGAGCTGTGGTATGGGGCACCTGGGTGGCTCAGTCGGTTAAGCATCTGACTCTGGATTTTGGCTCAGGTCTGTGATCTCAGGGTCGTGGGATTGAGACCTGTGTCGGGCTCCACACTCACTGTGGAGTCTTTTTAAGATTCTCTCGATCTCTTTCTCTCTCTCTGCCCCTCCCCCTGCTCATGCTCTCTCTCTAAAATAAATAAATAGATCTTTTTAAAAAAAATAGCTGTGGCACAGTATCAAAACAAGGAAACTGGCCTTGGTATGTTGCCATGAACTAGTGTATAGCCCTTATTCAGTTTTCATGATTTTTTCAACCTGCATTCATTTGTGTGTGTGCACATATGTGTGTGCACACCTGCACAATTTTATTCCATATACAGACTTGTGTCATAACCACAACCAACATAGAGAACCTTTCATCACCACAAAAGAACTTCTTTGTGCTACCTCCTGTGCTACCCTGGTTCCTGTCACCTGGTAATAATCTATTTTCCATCTCTATAATGATATCATTTCAAAAATGTTAGATGAATGGAATCACATAGTTGTCACCTTTTGAGCTTTACTTTTTTTCTTTTTTTTAAACTGAGCATAATGCCTTTGAGGTCCATCGTTGTTCCATGTATTAATACCTCACTCCTTTTTATTGCTCACTTATAGTCCTTTGTTTGGCTGTAACAGGATTTGTTCAACTCTTCATTCACTGAAGGGTATCTGGGTTGTTCCAGTAGTTGGCTATTAGAAATAAAGTTTCTATGAGCATTCATGCACGGGTGTTTGCAAGAATGTAAGTTTCTGTTTCTCTGGGATAAATGCTCAAGAGTGCAACTGATGGGTCAATTTCTTGCATCTTGGGTTTAGTCTTTCTGTTAACTTCTTTTGAAGCTGTTTGTATACAATGACATTAATAATCATTTTACAGTTGGTATTATAATTGACAAGTTTTAGTAATCATACAATTTATAACTAAGTTTTCTTGTAAAATAACAGAAAAATAACACAAAAATATTGAGTTCTTAGTTTGCAACCTTGTGCTTTTCTGTTGTTTGTATTTCTTTTTTAAAAGGTTAAAGCAAGATACATTGAAACATGACAAGAAATACAAAAAGAGCCCTTAATAAAGCAGTATTGGGAGAGAGGACTAACACTTATCTACCTGGCTCCTCACCTGTATCAGGATGGTATAGCAAGGAATTTTTGTATTTTCTAAATGTGATTTGTGGCATAGTACACCCTTACCCACATAGTAGCAGTTCATTTCAGGTCTTTAATATACATAAGACTTTTTTGTAACTGGACCAACATTCATGCACTGATGCTCGTGTTAGTAATTTCTAGTAGTAGCCAATGTAAAATAACTCTGTCACTTAAAATATTTTTAGAAAACAAGAAAACATGTGAAAATTATAAATCTATATTTATACACAATGAATATATACCTAGTGAGTGCTTGTTTCTATGGAAATCAGACAGCCAAAATAATCAAATAAACCTATTTGACTTCTGCTCCCAAAAGACAAACAAGTTAATGAAAGTAAACTATTTAACCAGAATAAACTAAAAATGTGTTTTTAAGGAAGAGTCTATGCCATTCTCCAGTTTCTAACCTACAGTTATAAGAAACGATAAGATGTTTCTACTCATCATCTTAATATATCATGGAATTGAAGTGTCTTCTGAGGTCCTTGAGAATGATTACATTACATTCAAAGTAGTTTCACGTTGAGGAATTTTAATTTTTTTTAACAATTTATAACCTGTAAAGAGGCTTTGTAGGAAGTTCATGAGAACCTAAATTTGTTTCTTCTTTGTTCAGTCATGCAATTTTCTTTTTTTTTAAAGATTTTATTTATTTATTTGAGAGAGAGAGAATGAGAGATAGAGAGCACGAGAGGGAAGTGGGTCAGAGGGAAGAGGGTCAGAGGGAGAAGCAGACTCCCTGCTGAGCAGGGAGCCTGATGTGGGACTTGATCCCGGGACTCCAGGATCATGACCCGAGCTGAAGGCGGTCGCTTAACCAACTGAGCCACTCAGGTGCCCCATGCAATTTTCATTTATCCAGCATTTAGGGGGATGAATAAAGAGATCTCATACCAGTGTCAGGATTCTCGGAATACATACATTTCCAGATTACTTCAGGGAAAAAATTATGTGTCTCAGGGAAATGCAGTGGAAAGGGAACTCATGAAAGGGCATTTAGTTTAGAACTGAGAAGCAGAAGTTGCCAGGGAAAGCTTCTGAAGAAAGCCATGTAACAAATATCTGTAAGATAATCACAGAAGATGGATGACATCAAAGAAATGGTGGAGTAGGGAATGCTGAGAATCAGTCCTTCCACTGAAGCAACAATTAAGCTAGCAAAAAATGACAGAAACAGCTTTCTCAGAACTTTGAAATTTAAATAAAAAAAAAAAACTTACAGCAGCCAGGAGAGTGCTTAATAAAGAAAGAGACTGCTAAATTGCAGTAAAAAGGTACTGCTACACATGAAGCCTTAAGATATTTATGATAATCACAATCATCTGAAGTGTCTTCTCCGACTATAATAGAATGAAACTGGAAATTGGTATCAGAAGGAAAACTAGAAAATTCACAAAAACGTGGAAATTAAACCACAAACTTCTATATAATCAGCTGGTTAAAAGAGAAATCATTAGGGAAATTAGAAAATATTAAGATGAATTAAAATGAAAACATACAAAAACTTATAGCCATAAATGCCTGCATTAAAAGAGAATATCTCAAATCAATAACCTAATATTATACATGAAGGAATTAAAAAAGAAGAGCAAACTAAAACCAAAGTTAGCAAAAGTAAGGAAATAATGAAGATTAGAGTGGAGTGGAGAAAAAACATTGGTTTTAGTTTGCTCTTCTTTTTCTAGTCCCTTAAGGTATAAAGTTAAGTTATTGATTTGAGATCTTTCTTCTCCCAGAAGTTAGGAGAGAGATGTGGGATCATTTCACCCTTTGAGCCTCTAGAAAGAATCAATCCTGCCAACACCTTGATCTCAGACTCTGGCCTACTGAACTGAATTTCTGTGGTTTTAAATCACTGGTAGTAAGTTATGGTGGCCAAGGAAACAAATATACACACCAACAAATTAGATAACCTTAATGAAATAGATAAATTACTAGAAACATAACCTACCAAGACTGAATTGTGGACAATTAGGAAGTCTGAATAGATCTATAGTAAGTCAGGAGATTGGATTGGTAATCAAAAGCCCCCCAACAAAGAAAAACCCTGGACCAGATGGCTTTACTGGTGAATGCTACCAAACATTTAAAGAAGAATTAATAAAGATTCTTCCTAAACTCTTCCAAAAAATAGGAGATGAGGAATATTTCCTAATTCATTCTAAGAGACCAGTATTACTTGATACCAAAGCCAGACAAAGACATAGTAAGGAAAGAAAACTATAGACAGATACACCTTTATAAATGTAGATGAAAAAATCCTCAACAAAATACTAGCAGACTGAATTAAACAGTATATTAAAAAAAATTATACACCATGACCAAGTAGAATTTATCTCAGGAATGCAATGGGGGTTCAACATAAGAAAAATCAATCAATATAATAAATCTTATTCATGAAATAACGGGGTAGGGGAAACCCATACGATAATCTCAGTTGATGCAGATAAAGCTTTTGATAAAATCCACCACACCTTCATAATAAATACATACGGAAAGCTAGGACTAGAAGGGGACTTCCTAAACATGATAAAGAGCATTTATGAAAAACCCACAGCTGACATCATACTCAATGGTGAAAGACTGAAAGATTTCCCTTTAAGATCAGGAGCAAGACAAAGAAAGCCTGATTTCACCAATGCTGTTCAAGATAGTATTGAAAATTCTAGCTGAAGTCATTAAGCAGGATAAAGAAATAAAAGTTGTCAATTTGAAAAGGAAGAATTAAAACTATCTCTATTCACAGATAACATGATCCTACATATAGGAAATCCCAAAGCATTCACATACACACAAAAATACCTTATTGGAGTTAATAAATGAATTAAGTAAAGTTGCAGGGTACAAGATCAACAACAAACATCCAATGAGTTTCTAACACTAGCAATAAACAAAAAAGGAAATTAAGATACCAATTTCATTTACAATAGTATCTAAAAGAATAAAATACTTAGGAATAAAATTTAACCAAAAAAGTGATAGAATTTTACACTGAAAACTATTAAGCATTGTTGAAAGAAATTAAAGAAGACCTAAATCAATGGAAAGATATCCTGCATTTGTGTACTGGAAAACTTAATGTTGTTAAGATAGCAATACTACTCAAAGTAATTTATAGATTCATTGCAACCTTATCAAAATTCTAACAGTTTTTCCTTGAGGAAATGTAAAAGACAATCCTCAAATTCATATGGAATTGCAAGGGACCCAAATAGTCAAAACAATTTTGAAAAAAAGTAACAAATTTGGAGCAATCCCATTTCCTGATTTCAAAATGTACTACAACTTGCTACAAAGCTAAAGTAATCAAAACTCAGTGGTACTGTTCATCGATCTCACTTCTAGGTATTTCTTCAAAAAAAGCTGGAAACAGGTTCTGGAAGAGATATTTGTACTCCCATGTTCATTGCAACATTATCACAATAACCAAGAGGTTATTTCTAATGTTCATTGACTGATGAGTGGCTAAAGAAAATGAGGTATGTACATACAATGGAATATTATTCATCCTTAAAAAAGAAGGAAATCCTGCAATAGGCAACAACATGGATAAACCTTAAGAACATTATACTAAGTGAAATAAGCCAGTCACAGAAGGACAAATACTGCATGATTCTACTTATATGAGGTACCTAAAGTAGTCAAACTCATAGCAGCAGAAAACAAAATGGTGTTTGCTGGGGCTGTGAGGGAGAGGGAAATGGGGAATTTCTATTCAATAGATATAGAGTTTCAGTCATGCAAGATGAAAAAGTTCTAAAGATCTTCTGTACAACTATGTGCATATAGTTAGCAATATGTATGGAATACTTAACAATTTGTTAAGAAGGAAGATATGTGTTTTCTCACAATTATCATCATCATCATCATCATCGTCATCACCAGCACCATCATCATCATCACCACCATCATCATCAATGCTGTGGTACTGGAATGAGAATAGACATTTAAATCCATAAAATAGAGTTGAAAGACCAGAAATAAACAGACACATTTATGGCCAATTGATTTTTACAAGGGTGTGAAGATCATTTAATGGGGTAAGAATAGTGTCTTCAACAAATCATATTGGAACAAATGGATATCCTCATGAAAAATAATGAAGTTGGACCTGACCTCAGACCATGCACCAAAATTTCTCAAAATGGATAAATAACCTAAATATGAGCAAAATCAATAAAACTCTTGGAAAAAAAAAACTATATAGGTAACTCTTAATGACCATGGATTTGGCAATGGATTCTTAGATATGACTCCAAAAGAAAAAAAAATCAATTGGGCTTCATTAAAATTAATAGCTTTTGTGCATCAAAGGACATTACCAAGAAAGTGAAACAGCAACCTAACAAATGGAAGAAAATGTCTGTAAATTATATATCTGATAAGGGTCTTATATTTAGAATATATACAGAATTCCTAAAACTCAGCAAAAAAAAGACAAGCAACCCAATTATAAAATAGGCAAAGGACTTAAATAGACATTTCTCCAAAGAAGATATAAAATGGCTAAGCAGCTCACTGAAAGATGCTCATCATTGTTGGTCACAAGAGAATGAAAATCAAATTGAGATATCACTCACACCACTAGGATGGTTACAATAAAAGAGAGAGATAATAAAGAGCACTGATGTGCATGTGGAGAAACTGGAACCCTCATACACAGCTGATGGGAATGTACAATGGCAGCCACTGTGGAAACAAAACTACCATATGATTCAGCAATTCTACTCCTAGTTATGTACCCAAAAGAAATGAAAATATACATCATACAAAAATTTGTACAATGCTTATAAAAGCATCATAGCCAAAACCTGGAATCAATCCAAATTTCCATCAGTTGATGAATGGATAAACAAAATGTGGTATATCCATTCAGTGAAATATTATTCAGCACTTAAAAGGAATGAAATTCTGAGATGCTGCATCATTGATGAACTTTGAAAGAACATTAAACCAGTCACAGAAGACCATGTATTGTGTGATTCCATGCATATACAAAATGTCCAGAATAGACACATCCGTTGTTGTCAGGGGCTGGGTAAGAGAGTGGAAGAAACATAAGTTGGGGCTGATAGGTACAAGTTTTCTTTTTGTGTGTTGAAAATGTTCTACAATTATAGAAACACTAATGGTTGCCCAATACTGTAAGTATACTAAATACCATTGACATTTGCACTTTAAATACCATTTATATTTACCAGTGAACTTTATGGTATATAAATTGTATCTCAGTAAAGCTGTTTGAAAGAGAGAGAGAAGTGCCTTTAACAAATAATTTCCTACTACCATATTTGTATGTTGCACAGAGGAATTACTGTCTTTGTCACTGAACCAAGGCTTTATTTAGGCATGTGGTTATGTAAAAATTATTTAAATAATGTTAAGCTTGAATTAACATTAAACCAAAATTAGTTTGATATGCATGACTTTAATGATATTTTAACGCTTTCTTTTGAGAAAGTCACCTATTATTTCAACTGTTACTTAATGGTGGTTTGGTGGAATGAATTACCGTGTACATAAAGAGAAAACCTTTAGGCCATCTAATTCAGTTTGAATGTTGATTAAAATGTATATGCTCTAAAACTATCTTCTCTCCATCTCATACCATCGAGAGTGAACAAGGATAAGACAGGAAGCAATCATGAATTGCAAATCAGAGCCTGGAGGAAAAATACTCCCTATACGGATGACAAATGTTTGTAGTGCCATCATGATAAAAATTCAGCCTGTTTTTAAAAATGTAATTTACTTATTAGCTAGAAACCCCCCTAGAAAAAGCATGAGGCTTATGAAGCATTTGCAAACCATAAAATGATTGAACTTGTTGGGTCTGGGAGAAAAGGAACAGACCTAATTTGCATACCTAATAGCCAGAGATGCAGAACTTTCAAAGCCAAGTCTAAGTAACATCGATGCTGTGTACACTTAAAAACAAAATCAGGGCATGGGAAGTAAGGTGAGTTAAGGTCTATGTCAGTTCTTGGCAGCCCCATTAGTGCTTGTCAGATTATATCACAAATTCAGTGTTACCTAGATCCAGTTCCTATATTTAATTTTATTCTTCAAAACGTAAATAAAACTGCCACAGAAGTTAGTAAATGAATGTTATTATTCATTTTGGAATAGTTCCAAATAGCATTTAAATAAATTATACACACACACACACACACACACACACACACACACACACAGACTGGATATTTCTCATCCATTAGAATAAAACAGCTCTTCCTACTAGTTAAATACATATTTCAGAGGGCTTTCTGATGTGTTTACCCAATAAAACACAATATCATCTTCATTTTACCTTGCTCTATCATCATGAGTTCTTGGCAATATTGCCTTTTATTTGTGCAGTCTGCTTGACATTCTAAACTTTACCCAATGTAAGTCTTCAAATGGGAATGCAGAATGTAAAATAAGATCCCTAAATGTCTCATCAGGGAATAGTTGCCTTCCTCAGTTAGAAATTATAGTTTAAATATTACTTCATTTGGAAGAAACATTTTAGCAGTGACTTTAAATATGAGTCATTGATGTGAGAATCCACTTTGGTAAAAGCTATGAATTCCAAGCCTCTGTACAGTGGAACTAACATATTTGTAATGTTTCTGCTCTGGAATACACACAATCTGCCCTGAAAGTAGGGGGATGTGGCATTTTCAAGAGTGTAAAACCAAATCACTCATTCTCTAATGAACATGATAACTTTAAACTCCTAGTGTAAAGAGCTGGCATATGGTGGGAGGGGAATAATATTAAAATATGTCTGATGGATACAGGAAAATAGACAAATGCCATATTGTGTTTTGGTAATTTTTGATGCACAACACATGGATATGAAATTTGTGTTGATCTTATCTTTCACTCAGCAGTTCCCCATGAATAGTGATATGCCTTCCTGCCAGTAGCACTGATGTCATCTAGTTTATGGATAATGTCGTTGTGAGCACGCACAGAGATTCACATTAGTTATTCTAGTTCCTGATGAACCCTACATGAGAATCCCTGTGGCTCAAAGCACCAGAGTATTTCCACGTAAAATTCCCAGTCTTTACTTCATCCTGCAAAGTACCAACATGGACCTTTTCAGAAAAAGTCCTAAGGAGGAAGAAAAATTTCGGGGCAAATCTAGAACGCTAGTTTGGCCATGCTCTAATGTGTTGGCTGACAATTGAGCCATGGACTGTCATTAGCAAAGAAGAGAGTATTAAATTTGGAAATTTCTGTGGACATGGAGGGAAACTGGTTAGAAAGAGATCCTCCAAAAGAAGCCAATGGTGACTCTACACTTCAAAATAATAATAATGAGGAGGAGGAGGAGGAGATGAAGAAGATGAAGGAGAAGGAGGAGGAGGGGGAGGAGGAAAGGGGAGAGAGAGGGGGGAGAGGGAGGGGGAGAGGGAGAGAAGGACGGGGGAGAGGGAGAAGGAGGAGGCAAAAAAAAAAAAAGCTAAGAGAGTGGTTTTTGAGACTGAAAAACAATTGTAGTGTACCAAGGAAAGGTTTTTCTTCCCTCTTCTTTTAATATTCATGGAATGGAAAGCTATGAATGAATTCATTCTTAAGTTCATGCAATATATATTTAACAAGCATCAACATGTGCTGAAACTGCTCGAGGTGCTATAATGAAAATGAATGGACTTCAAATTTACCAGGGAGCAAGATCCACAGCTGAGGGAGAGAGCCGGTGAGAAATACCTGGGGTTCAAATGACTGGTCAAGAAACACAGCACTAGTGAAGAACCTGATTTCACCTAAGAAAGGCCAGTGGGAGGTTAATCATGAGAAACTCCCAGGAGAACAGGAGAAGCATAAAATGGAATATCAGGAGCATGGGGAATTCAGTGATCTTGTACTATTCACTGATTTAATGTTTTTGTTATTTTTATCTTATGTAAACATCTTACAAGGACAACTTAATAAGAGTCTACAGGATTACAGGGCACATTGTGCCTTTCAGTACTTCTGATATTCCCAAGTGTTCTGGGGATGTGTGAGGGAGAGAAAATATACCAACAAGAGCAAAAGTCCATGAAATGAATTACGGGAGAATTTGTAGAAGAGTGATATAAAAATAATGTTTCTAATCTTCTTGTGTCAAGGCAGCTTAAAAGGTTGTCCCCCCAAATAATCCAGGGCTACCTGAATAATTCTTCAGTCTCAAAAGAGGTTTACTATGAAGGATGAAACTAATGTGTAAGTTATGGCATATTTGATATAGAAATAAGCAATGTCGTGTGGCCATAAAAAAGGATGAGATTGTGCCATTTGAGACAACATGGATGAATCTAGAGGGTGAAATAAGTCAGAGAAAGACAAATGCCGTATGATTTCACTCATATGGAATCTAAAAAACAAAACAGATGAATAAACAAACAAAAAGCAGAATCAGACCTATAAATACAGAGAACAAACTGATGTTGCCAGAAGGAAGGGGGTGATGGGCAAAGTGGGTTAAGGGGAGTGGGAGGTAAAGGCTTCCAGTTATGGAATGAATAAGCCACAGGGATGGAAGGCACAGCAGAGGGAATATAGTCAATGATATTGTAAGAGCGTTGTATGGTGACAGATGACAGTTCCACTGGCAGTGAGCACAGCAGAATATATAGAGAAGTTGAATCGCTATGTTGTCCACCTGAAACTAATGTAACATTGTGTGTCAACTATACTCAAATAAAATTTTTTAAAAAGGAAATAAGCAATATTACTTTAAAGCGATTACTTCATAAGAATGATGAAATGTAAGAAAAAGTAAGTTTTTCCCAGACATCTCATCCAGCATTCCTACAATTTTTTCCCCCAAAGAAGCCTTCCCCATTCCATGGCCCTGATGTGGCTGTCCTTTCTGACAGGTGTTAGTAAAAAGGAAGGTATTCTGAAGAACTAAAATAGTGCTTCATTGAATAATGATAATTATTCAATGATAATTGAATGATAATCATGATAATTTATCAACAAACATAATTTTATGTGATTGATTGCTCAATTGGTGATTTTACAAACACTAGGAAAACTTTAGTACCACATGTGGGTGGTTAGGATATGATGCTTACATTCCTTTCTATGGTAGCCACTGAGCCCTTGTTGGGGGAAAAGCCCCATAATACCATTTTCTTATGAAAATTCCTATTAGACTCATGTTATTTCAATTCACAGTGCAAATTCCAGGAATGTCATCCACCATTAATTCCTATATTTAAAAAGAATTATATAAAACCACCGATTAAGTTTTAGGTCAAAGCTGAAATTAAAATATTAAGCACAATTTTATTGAGCTCTAAAGGATATATCTATATCATATTATCCTAAATTCTGTAGGTGATTAAAAATATAATTTATGAATGTTCCCAAGGAGTTTGCTGTTTTAAACATTATTACATAGTTCACGTGTTATTCTAAATATATAAAAATCTAACAACAAAATCCATTAGCTTATTCCATATTGCTGTGGAAGTGCTAATGAGTAAAGGGTGATCCCCAAAACTATCTATGGAGAGTCTATTGGTAATTAAGCATTTGCATACAGAGTATCTTTTAGGACCATATATTAAACTTTTGCAACTTTAAAGAATTAATTCAGTTTCTGGAGGCATCCTACTTTGTTAATACAGAAAAACTTAAGTATGGGTAAAAACTGGATTTTATAATTTTTTTTGTCAGCATTTTCATTACCCTTGCCCTTCTAATGTTAATCTCCATCTAAAGTAGAGGAATATTAAATGTACTTATCGCACTTAGGAAGAAAAATTAAATTAATCTTTTCAAGTCCTTCTTGAAGGAAGTTTTCATATTTCTTTTCTAAATATTCATTGGCATTCACTTTTTAAACTTTTTCTTTCTCCCAGATTTCATTGGAAGAGTCATGTTAGCATAATATGCTTGAGTAACTGAAAACACATTTGCTCTTATACTATGCATAGATTATTTTACCTTCAATTTTGGTTTGATTTTGCAGGCTATGAAGTTATTTTAAATGATTCAAATGCTGCCTGTTTACTGTCCTACAGGAAAAATGAATTTAGAGCACTATAACCTATAGAACTTTATTTCTTCTGCAATTTCTATCAAAATATGTTAACAACTCTAATAGCAATGTCAATTGAACTCACGTTCTTGGTCAAGTATAGTGTGTCACAGGTGCTAAAATTTAGCTATCAATGTCATGTCGACTTAGACTAGAAAAATGGTAAACTTCTTCTCCATCAGCTGAACATACATGACTCTCAGGACAGCCTTCTTGAGTCCCACGTCCATTCTCTGCTCACCGACGGCAGACCTCAGGCCACCACTAACTTTCTAGATACAGAGATACAGTTTTTGGTCTCCAATCCTCTAGGCCTTAAATAAGATACACGAGGCCTTCCTGAGAGACAGCTGAGCAGAGATGGTTTTGTGTGAATCCATTTCCACATCTTCAGCCTCTAGACAAATTCTTTCCTAAAACAGACCTGCCAAAACCAAGCCTACTGGCAAGGCCATCTCTTTCACCATCTACTTCCCACAAGTCACAAACACATTCTTCTCATCCATGCCTAAATGTTATATTGCACAGGACCACAATGTAAGTACCTGGGGGTCAGAAATTGGGGTGGGATGCTAGGAGCAATTGAAAATATTATTCATGTAGAGAAGCAAATTATTATAGTGTCCAGGTCCCTTACAGTGATCCTTTACAAAGCAGATCATTTTTAATATTTTGCTTTCAACAAAACTGAAAGAGGACTTAGTCAAACTGTCAGCTGCTAGATTATTAAAAGTCAGTCTGAAGATAGCTACTATGTTATTTTTGGCCTATAGCTTGGAATAATTTCAACGAATTGAATGACTTTCACAACAACATTCCTTTTATTCTTAGCTAACCATTTATTTGAATAATGTTTCTCAATACATACTCTGTAACAATAAAAAGGAGTGGAACTGATGCAGAACTATTCTCTATATAAGAAAGAATTCATCCAAAGATTTATGAACCGATATGGAGGCAGGGATCCCACCACTTTATTAAGGAAAAAATTTGCAACAAAACTTTATCTTAAAACTTTAATTATCAATGAATATAAGATATATGTGTGGTTTTGATCAATTTAGTACCGATGGTAATTGTAATGCTAATTCAATACAGAAGAAAATGTTAGCACTTAGAGCCTTGTGGTCACAGAAATTGTTTTAAAAGGTTAATTTCACTTTACATACATGCATTTGTCACAGAAATGGTAGAGTTGTTATTAAATTGTTCAAGATACAAATATATATTATATTAGCATAAATTTCTATGGGGGATTAGAATGATAATATGAGGTCAGGAGAAAGAAAAACAACTGTTGAAAAAAACTTGTTCATGTCTTTTTAAACAGATCCTAATGGATTACACATTGCTGAAATATTTAGATTTTTATTTCACTGAACATGTTTAAAAGAGTAATGTCATGCTTTGTCTTAACTGTCAATATTTATAGTGTAGCAGAAATTACATCCTTTGCAATTATTTAAACTACAATAAACATTTTAAATAACTCAAAAAGGTTCCTGAACATATATAGATTTTTCAAAATGATTTTCGGGAGGCCACAAACAAAAACCGTGAAGACAATTACATTGGATCTGCACCTCTAATTCTGGTTTTGAGCGTTCCCTGAAGGGACAGATACCATTTTCTGTGTTAGTCTCAGGGTCAAAGTTGCAGAGAATTTCAGTGTGGCTGTGAGTGTGGGAGATATGAGGTGGGCTGTTTGGAAAGACAATTCTTGTTACAATGTGGACAGTGGAACAGAGATGCAAGAAATTGGATGCTGTTATTTACCAGACAATAGAAAAATATTGATACATTTTGGAATGTATGTGGACAAGGATATAAATTGAGCCCAGAACAATAAAAATAGATGCTCTGTTTTTGGGGTGATATTTTCGATAAATTTTTTTCTTTCTCTTTTTTTGAGAAGTTACTTTTAGTCTACAGTACTTAAACTTTAACAAATGTAAGCCAGATGCACATTTAGAGAAAAAAATGTCATTTTAAACATTTCAAACATTAAAAAAGAACCTTACGCATAAGTTATTGACATCATTTATCATGAGTGGACTCCATAAATGAAAATGAGATTAGTACTCTCAATGAGCTACAAGCCCAGCTTCTCAAAGGACTTAACCATGCTAACAGGTCATAAAGATCTAATGTAGCAATGGAAATTGTTTTACAAATTAAAAACAAAAACAAAAAACTAAGAAAACTTGAAGGGAGAAAAGGATCACGGCGACCAATCACATAATGCCCATTTAAGGGGAGTAGAAACAGAGGAGGGACTAGTAAGACTCAGAATGAAGGACTAAGGGCAGTTGAGTATCTTCTACTTCTCTCCGTATTACCTTCCAAATTCTCTCTGTGGTCAGCAGCAGCAACACTGTGTTAGACGTGGGTAGTATGCAAAGACACCACTTGGGGAATTGCTGTAAATATCTCTGTGTTGTCTGTCTCCATGGAATGTAAACTCCATGGAGGCAGGGATTCACTGTTCACTGCTGTATCTCTAGTGCCTTGAAACAGTGTCTAATCACAGTGAAGGTAAATACTTGTTGAATCACTGGATGGGTGAGTATTTGAATGAATGAATAAATGAATGAATGATTCAAGTTCACAGTTTCAGTATTACGCAAGCCAAAGGAGGAACTTCAAGAATGGTGTGGTCATGCATGGCAAATGCTAAGGTTACTTTGGGGAACTGAAAAGGAGATGATTGGACCTAGGGCTTAGGAAGCCATTTTGGAGAATTTTAAGTTAATAATTGAAGACTATTCCTTCAAAAATTTATTCTTAAGGAGAGAAAGAGCATAGTGACTAAGAGAAGGAATTCAGATTTGAGGAGGATATTTTGTTTATTTTTCCAGAAAATGGAAGACATGCGAATGAAAATTTCTCATACCAATATGAGTAATAAATAAGTCAAATTGCTGACATAAACAAAAACAGTGATATTTCTTTACACAGGGCTTTGCAGTTCTCCAAACAATCCAATATATATGACCTCATTCAAAACTTGAAATTACCTCTTAAGATCCCCATTTCATCTCTGGAAATTGAAGTGAGAAAGGCTAAATATCTTGTCTAATGCCATGCATCTAGTAAATGGTGGAGCCTAGAATAAGTCTCCATGTTTTGACCCACTTCAGTGTCAGCACTGTAAGAATACACTTAAACACATTTTTGCTTTTGAGGAGTATGTGAGTAACCTGGGTTAGTTTAATGGGGATTCTAGTTTAATGTGCCAGCTTTGTCTATATAAGAATGTTAGAACACTGAAATTTGGTCCTGTCATGTTCATTTACTGTAGCTATTAAGTACAGCCAATAAACAAGTGGGTGGTTAATAGCCATTTTACCCTTAGGAAAGGAGGAATTTCAATATCATTTGCATTTCTAAATCAAAGAGCTCAGCACAATATTTCTTTCTTTTTTGTTTTTTTAAGGCAGAGAGTATTGAAGATTATTGAAAAAAAAATAACTGATCTAATTTAGACACTTAGCAGAAATAAATCATGCCCTTAGAAAATGTTTAAGAGGATAGGTAGTTTTCCTTCAGAAAATGATACCGGGAGAGGCAGACACAGATAAGCTGGAAAGAACATGATGAGAGTAAAATAATAAACCAGTCTCATCTCCTGAGGGCTCATTTCTTGTGACTGCCTATTTTGGCTAACCTTTGCGAATACAGGACTTGATGTAAAAAGTACAGAATCAGGGGAATGCCAGGTGGGAAAACTGAGTCCTGGGAACTGAAGTGACTTGTTTATGTCTTGTGACTGATTAGTTAGTTGCACAACTGAAAAGAGCCCATGTCTCCTGATTTATTTTCTCTCCATACAGCTTTACTACATCCAAGCTTCTAACCTTGCAAAGAACCCACGCATAGGGATTCTATACTAGACCTTGTAAAGCGAAGAGAGGTTTGCTGACTTGGACAAATAATTAGACTGAACAGTGAGTCAAGAAGCCAAGGAAAGTCTGGATTTCAAAGGGGCTGCTATTTTATGCAGGTCATCACAGAACTCCCCAACATGGAATATCATAAAAACCTGAAATGGCCTTGGTAAACTATTGTGCCAATACAATGACATATTAAAATGAATGCTAACTGGGACCTCATTCTAGACTATGTAAATGAGGTGAAGAATGAGCCATGTATAGAGAGCAATCTTAACAATCAATTTCATCCTCTTGGAATTCTAAATTCACTTCCCATACCTCCTTCAATCCCAATTCAACTCTACCTTCTAATTAAGCACAAGGAGATATTAGTTCATGTGTTCCTAATGCCCATTCATATTTAAAGGGCTACAGGTCACCATGCATTGTCTGAAACCTTAGCTCGACTCTGATTCTTCTAGTTCTTGCATTTTACATAGCGACATAGTAAAAAGTCAAAATACGCATAAAGGGTTTTCATGTAAAACTTGACTAACTTGATAAATCCGGTAGGACGAAGCACAGTAAATAATTTTGAAAACAAAAGTATCAAAAAATCAGTCATTTGATCATCTTAAGGTTTAAAAAAAGAAGAATTCAGTTCAGTTGAAATGTCTACATGCTCCAATATATTCTAAGTGCTGTTTGCCAATTTACCAAAAATGGAAACGGGGGTGGAGGGGTTGGAGTGGAGCCTGGCTGGGCTACAATACAGCAAAGCAGACCTTGTAAACATAATACCTAGTGTCCCATGCGATTATTCCTCTAATTATCTGACATGAATTGAGATGCAAATAAGACCAAAATGTGCAAACAATTTTTTGGTCTTTTCTGTAATAATGCATGTTAAATTTATCTATACTATGAGTAAAAATCTCCTCTCCAAAGCAGCATTCACTACAGACGAGGGCCTAATCTATCAGCAAGATGACACGGAGGAAAATTTGAGATTACTCTATGGAAATGCTGGAGTGATTAATGCAATTTTACCTGCTAAGTTATGTGGACGAGAGTGATCCTAGGCACTACTTCATTTATTCCACTGAACAAACTAGTCCATTAATCAAGTCTGTATCCTTGATTTGCACTACTAGTAATAAAAGGTATTCTTTGAATGACACATCCACCAAGGGAAATCTTTTGATTCCCAGAGCAGGGCAGAGCTCAGATATACAAACGTAACGTTTTTTTTTTCAGCCTCATAAGTGAGACACCCAGAGAAAGACATGCAGTGATTTTGTTGAAGCCTCTGGATTTGGAGTCACAAGACGGGATAATTATGATTACCAAAGTGTCTACGATCTTTAGTACTGACTTCAGTCCTATTTTATTCCATATTCTACCTATCCAATCAACAGTGAAGTGGCTGGCGCATATTTTTTCAATTCTCTTTTTAATGTCGTATAATCTTTCCTTGAGTGTCAAAAAAGTTTGAATTAAATAGACTGTATGACGGTACATGTTAATAGATTGAACACATAACAAGCAAAAGAATAACCTTGCTGTTTACTGACTTAACAAAAAGTCTTATTTTCACTTGTGTCTCTTTAAAGGAGATACACTGAAATGATATTTTAATCCTTTTGCTGATCCTCATCGAAGGGGGTAGCTAGTGATAACTAATATTAATTACTATATTACAGTAGTTATTGCTATAAGTAGTTACAACTAAAAACAGGCCATTTCTCTCCACCTTCCCTCCGATTACTTACTAAAAGCAATGCCCTTCTTTGTCATGTTGACACTTCTTCCTCAGTTCTGACTGAGCTCTAGTGATGCACTTGTCACATTGTAGCAGGGCAAGTCACTCACATGGCAGATTTACAATGTTCAGACTTTTTAAAGTTCTTAAACTTATAATTAGACTATGTGCTCAATTTTTATATAAACAGTTCAACATCTAAGTTTCTGCTTAAATACACCTTTGACATACTACCTTCTTGGCAGGTTCCAATTATACTTTATTGACTGGAGTTGCCAACCTCAGAGAAAGTACATGCTGCTTTTCTTAGCTGTGACTAGTTATTGACCATGGTTACCAACACTGGAAAAAGAGCACGTGGTTTAGTTAGCTGTGGCTTCAGACTATTTTCGTTCTCAGCTGGATGCGAATTATTCACTTTCCTTTCGTCAGCTTTTGCCTCTGTCAAGATCACTGTGTTACTGTTGATTTCTTTAGCTGTCTGAATCTGAAACAATAGCAGCACCGTGCCAAATGTCCAATGAAAGTGACTTTTTTTGAGTGTTTTGCAAAGCCATTTAGAAACAGATTAGAGCACTTTGCAATTGGCCTTTTCCCTTTTCCAGGCTTCAGTAGAATCTGTTTAGCCTCAATTGGGATAACTCTCGGGGTCAATCTCTACAAAGTGCCTTTGAGATCTATATGCCCCACGCAAGTTTCCATTAATTATAAAAAATTACAAAAATCTTCTGCTAAAATTTTAAGATTTGCTATGTCTTCATGTATTTTGAGACAGTGAGAACTTAATTCCTTTCTGAACTTATTCCCATTTCTACATGGAAACATGGAACTCATAAAAATCATCAATGGATTTTCAATTCTTAAGCATTTTATGTTGTACTTCACCTTGTTTTATATCAATTCCAAGTGGGCCTCTCTAATATATTGATAATTCATTTGAAATAAGGAAATGTTCTGGCAGAAGAAAAAATAGATTAATTTCTAGAATAAATTAAGAAAAATCTGGTGAATATTTAGATACTCCAACTAGTCACTTCTACTAATATATTTATCGGTCACATTCTTTTCCCTAGTGGCATGATCAGTAGGCATAGAGAAAAAAAAACTTAATATCCTTTTGCTAACATGCTTTGGCCCCTGTTCACTGCATTAAGACAATTCTGGAGGACAGAGCTGACGGAGTTTCATGGGAAGGTCTTGACCAAGATGAATTTAATGTTCCCCTCAGCTTGACTAAACTTTAGAAAGCTTTCTTATTATTCCCTGAACTCCCTTTTAAGAGCATTTACTTTAGAAAACTTGTGATTACAGGCTCTTTCTCTATCCTTTCAAGGCATAAAACTTCTAGCATTTTGTCAGTTTTTCAATCCAAGAATATCTTTCTCAATGACATGAGCCATCCCTTTAAAAGGAATCAACAAAAAGATAGGGGCCCTGTCTCCTGTTCTCTATGAAAGAGCAGGAGCCTAATGTCAATTCAATAAGCACCAA
Organism: Eumetopias jubatus; assembly: GCF_037043125.1. NCBI lineage: Eukaryota > Metazoa > Chordata > Mammalia > Carnivora > Otariidae > Eumetopias > Eumetopias jubatus. The sequence continues at coordinate 178,381,035 of NW_028274809.1, read as the reverse complement.
TTAGCAAACAGAAATGGCCTGACAACACTGACCAGCCTCCCCACAACCTCCTCCAGTAGTTTTCCAATAGTTCACCTCAGTGCTTAAAAACCCTTCTGCCTTTTATTTCTGTGGAGTTGAGTTCCATGTTTCCCTGGTACTGTAATAGTCTCGTTCCCCTATTGCAATAGTCTTATATAAAATCTCCCATGCCTGTTTAACTCTATGGGCTGCAATTTCTCTTTGACAATTCATTGACTTTGACTTACTAAAGTATAGTTTTGAATAAAATCATCTGTTTTTTCATTCATATATATTGTATATTATTTTTGAATCTCGCATTCTATTTTGGTCCTGTTTTGATTTTTCTGGGGGTTCTCGTTGTACCCTGAAATGTACAACAATTTAGAGAGTGGTATGGCATTTAGCTAGATCTGATTAAACACAGTTACACTTCTTACTCATTAGATTATAACTATAATGCTATATATAATCCTACATATAACATATAACAAAAGCCCATATTTTTATGAGATTTTAGAGTATACGTGATTTTGTAAGATTGATTTTGGACAATTCTTGAATTTGTAAAAAATAACATGAAGGCATCATGGAAGATATTTATAATCATACAATGCAAAAGAGATACTATTTCTAAGAAGAAATCTAATTATCTTTTTCAAATTACCCAGTGATATTTAATATATAGAATCATTGATGATAATAAAAATAATGCCAGGTAAAAGGGAAATGTGTGGAGTGCTCTACGCTAAATACTTTACACTCATTCTTCATTTAATTTACACTCATTTAATCTCATAATAACCTCTGAGGAAAGAACTTTTCAAGTAAGGAAACTGAGGCTCAGAGAGTTTAAGTGACTTGCCTGAGGTGTTCAATAAATGTTTGCTGGATTGAATTGTAATGACTTAGGTTGTCCTCTGGGTACTAAATCAATTACTCTGCCTATTTCGTCTTCCTAAGCTGGGTAATACACCTGTTCTAAAAAGTTTAGAAACCCTTCTCCCATGCTGTTTCTTAGAAATGGCAGCATTTCCTGAGGGAAACAAGCCCCCACAATGGAGTAGGACCAGGCATCCTTGGAGAAGAGCTGCGCCAGTCCCCTGGCAGCTTCTCATAAGCATGTCTCCCCTGCACAGCTGAGTAAGCCAACTCTTTGGCGTCTCAAAATACTCTTGAGAACAGCTGCAGGGTCCCAACCCAGAAGACACTCTTTGGGACTCAGCCAAGTGATCCTTTGTAAAAATGTTTGGCAAATTGCTTTGAAATTCATTTTGCAGCAAAGTGCTATGTAAATGCAAAGTGATTATCTTTATTATGATAACTGAATTCATGTACCCTTTTAAGTTCCTACCAGGCCTATTCTGTATACATTTTATGATGATACACCATCAGCAGCAAAACACCTTTTCTTAGTCTTGTTGTCATTCCTAAGCCCTCAGCCCCTACTGTCTGACTCTGAATATGATTTATATTCATGGGGAGACATCTCATTGCTATAGACAGGTTTAGAAGATGCTCAAATAAAATAAATATTTATTAAATTCTTGCTGTGAGTGCTAAACATTGCTCTGGTTTTATACAGAAAGATGACAGTGCCACTGCCCTCAAGGGGCTTATGGCTTATGCTAACACACATCCACAAATCCCTTCAATGTAAGATAGAAGAATAAATATGGCAGCACACACATTACAGTGTAAATGAATTCAAAAGTGTTTTATTTTCAGTAGTTTATTTAGCAAACATAATTGAGCCCCAATTATTTGCCAAGCACTGAGAATATAGTAGTGAGCAAAATGGGTAAGATCCCTGAATTAATGCATCTATCTGCTGCCTACAAGAGGCTCATTTCAGAACTAAAGACACATGCAGACTGAAAGCGAAGGGATGGCAAAACATTTATCATGTGAATGGGAGCAAAAAGAAAGCCTGATAGTAGTACTTACATCAGACAGAATAGACATTAAAACAGACTGTAACAAGAGACAAAGAAGGACATCATCATCATCATGAATGTTCATGCACTGTTGGTGGGAATGCAAACTGGTGAAACCACTGTGGAAACCAGTATGGAAGTTCCTCAAAAACTTAAAAATAGAATTACCATATGATCCAGTAATTCCCCTACTGGGTATTTGCCCGAAGAATATGAAAACACTAACTCAGAAAGATATTGGCACCCCTATGTTTATTGCAGCATTATTTACAATAGCCAAATTATGGAAGAAATCCAAGTGTTCACTGTCAGATGAATGGATAAAGAAGATGTGGTACACACACACACACACACACACACACACACACACACACACACACACTGGAATATTACTCAGCCATCAAAAAGAGTGAAATCTTGCCATTTGCAACAACAGAGATGGACCTAGAGGGTATAATGCTAGGTCAAAAAAGTCAGTCAGAGAGACAAATACCATATGATTTCACTCATTTGTGGAATTTAAGAAACCAAACAAAGGGGGAAAAAGAGACAAACAGAAAAGCAAATTCTTAAAGATAGAGAAGAAACTGATGGTTACCAGAGGTGAGGTGGGTAGGCGGATGGGTGAAATCGGTGAAGGGGATTAAGAGTGTACTTATGATGATCACTGAGTAATGTACAGAATTGCTGAATCATTACATTGTACATCTGAAGCAAGTATAACACTGCATGTTAATTATACTGGAATTAAAAAGAAATTAATTTAAAAATTATTTAAAAAAATCGTTCCCTCAGACCAGCTTGCGTGAACTCCACAGAATTCTAAAACATTATTTTGTGTTTAACATTGGCCACTTACTGTTAGCTGGAGTGGTGCTTAGCTAATCAGGGACAACGAGTGCACAGTGTTTTGAAAAAATAAAGGTGAGTGGAGACAAAAAAAGCACTAACCACTGAGAAAAATATTTTCTTGGGTCCATGCACCTAAAGATTCCATACCTTCCCGATGGAATGTCACTTGTGCTCCCCTGGAAAAGCAGGGCGGGCCACACATCACTGGAAAAATCTTAGTGAAACCAAGTCTGATGATCTCAAGGACAGTGTGTGGCAAAAAGGAGGGTTTTTTTTTTTTTAATTGAGAATAAATACTTGAACACACAGTAAAGCAGCTGAAGTAATCAGAAGCTATTCCCAATGGAACCTGTATTCATAATCAACCTTAGTCCGTTTTCTGTCCTATATGTACTTTGTGCACCTCGAGATTTTAAGTATACAATCGCCACTATACCATGCCAAACATTTTAAGGAAAACTGTAGTTTTTTTTTTTTTTAAGATTTTATTTATTTATTTGACAGAGAGAGACAGCGAGAGAGGGAACACAAGCAGGAGGAGTGGGAGAGGGAGAAGCAGGCTTCCCGCGGAGCAGGGAGCCTGACGCGGGGCTCGATCCCAAGATCCTGGGATCATGACCTGAGCCGAAGGCAGACGCTTAACGACTGAGCCACCCAGGCGCCCTGGGGAAACTGTAGTTTTAATAGTAATGTCATTCAGGGTGCCCAGGTGGCCTAGCCTTCGGTTCAGGTCATGATCCCGGGGTCCTGGGATCGACCAGAGCGTTGGGCTCCCTGATCAGTGGGAAGCGTGCTTCTCGCTCTGCCCTTCCCCCTGCTTGTGCTCTGTCTCTGAAATAAATAAATGAAATCTTTAAAAAAACAGTAAACTCATTCAGTGTGGGCTGCATCTTCAACATGGTTGGGGAAAGATGTCAGATTTCAACTAAGAATAGTTCAAGGAAATGATTACAGAGAAATCACAAATGATAGTTCCAATGCCTTGATCAAAATTACTAGCTTGAAATTTATAAAAGCAAAATTACTTTTAAATCTCCTCCTGACAAAAATCTAATTTTTCTTAGGATATTTCAACACGATGAAACCAACTTGTAGCTATTTGCTTTTTCATTCATCTTTTCTGGGAAGAATTACAATATAGACATATACTAGTTTTTCTACCTCATATCTCTAGCGGCTACTGTCAAGTTAATTTTTATGAGGTCCGTGGAAAACATTCGGGAAATATTGCCATGAAGTTGGAGGAAAATATTTTTTAATTTAAAATTCCAATGATTCTCATACCATCACTGTGTAATTACAGTCGGAAAAAATATACATGTGTATGATTATTTGATAAACTTCTTTTTTAAGATGTTATTTATTTATTTGAGAGAGAGAGAGCATGAGCAGGGCAGGGAGGGGCAGAGGCAAAGGGAGAAGCAGACTCCCCGCCGAGCAGGGAGCCTGATGTGGGGCTCACTCAGTCGCAGGACCCTGAGGTCATGACCTGAGTCAAAGGCAGACACTTAACCAACAGAGCCTCCTAGGCACCCCAGATTATTTGATAAACTTCTGTCATCACTGAACACTAGCTCCCATAGCATTCCTGTTTGCTCACTGGTGCCAGGAACAATTAAAAACAAATTTTCACAAACACCAGGTTAATCATACTTAATGTAGGAAAAGAATCAGAGAAGCTGAGGCAATGAACTTAATGGGAATTGCAAGCAATTAAGAATAGCAGGAGCATGGGGTTCAACGTGGAAAGGGCCGGTGTCAGCAGCAGCTACACAAGAAAAGGCTTTGTTGCCATTGTAATACTTCAAAATATGAGAAGTTAACATTTTTATCAAACTCCTGTTCCACGGACCTAGAATCAGGCCAGGAAAGGTATACCATAGGTGTTTCCACTGAAAGCCCCGCAGGTTGTTTCCCTATTGCAAAATGAGACCTACATCACAGAACCCCTAACATGTAAGTTTTGCCTGAGCATACTTCACGACTATCTTCTATCCCGTTGAATTCTCAGCATATAGTTTATAACTTGACCTGTAGTATATGTTTGATGAGTATGTGGTAAAGGAGTGAATAAATGAATAGGTGTGTTCATTTAAAAATAGCACTGGGTACCGTACTAAAATTATCATTGAAGTGCAGATTGGGGAAACAAAACCACCACTCTGTAAATGAGAAACACTCGCTTCTTTAACTTAAAGACCAACAACAGACAGGATTAGAGTCATCCTTCCAGAACTAGTATCTCTGGTCACTGCTGTAACACCTTCCCCGGAATACTCCTTGTGCTTCTGTCCTGGGCCATGAGGTGTTAATGAGTGGCATAGAGTGACTTCACCTCCCCAGAGCTCAAGAATGAAGTACAATAGAGGCAAAGTCTCTTGTTTAGAATTAGCAATGATTCTCAACCTGTTTTGTGGGAAAAAATGGAAACTGGATATTGGGGCTAGACCAAAAATGTGCTTTATCATCAACCCCCAATGCCGTAATGTTGAAAAAAAAAAAAAGAACAACACTTAAAGAAATATTAAACTAACTAGTCAAGATAAAACCAATTTATCAGGAAATAGTGTAGTTTTTTTTTTTTAAAGTAAAATATTCCTGAACATGCAATTAAATTCTCAGAGTAAGAGGTTATCACATTGGCCTACACTCCACCAAGAATATAAAAAGTTGACCTAGGGGATAGATTACGTTCATGCACTTACTTACCTGAAAAATTTTAATTTTTAAAGAAGAAAACAGGAATATGACTTTGAAGTTATTTTTTAAAAAAATGATAATTTACTTTTGTTAATTTGAAAAAAATATAACCTCCCTTGAGAATATTTTTAAAATCAGAGTCTTCATTGCTTTTTCTCTACCTTATAAATACAAGCATTTTGTTTTCACTGTACCAGGCTGCTGTGACTCTTTACATAAAATGAAGGAACAGCACACGTTTTATATCGGGAAAACAACATAAGATGGTTTATCTACTTTGAATTTATTCAATATTTAGAATAAAACAAATATGCCCATGTAGAGGGTATTCTTTAGAAATGCTGGCAATTTTGTCAACCTCATATTACTAATCAAGTAATAGCTGCATTGGATTTTTACAAAAAACAGTGTCAATTCTTTAAAAAATATCTATCCAACTGAACCTTCATAGCACTAATTCACACAAAACACAGTGGTAGTGTTTTAGGAGCAAAGTAAATTGAAACCAGAAATTTCAGTAGAGAGACATGTTTACTTTTATATTTGATCTAGTAAAAAAGAAAATAAATTATTGTGAAAAAAGTAAGAATTCCCATGAATTGGAATTTCTTGTTATTGTTATTTTTTTGTTATTCTTGCAAAAATGGATCTGCAAGAAAGAATCAGATTCAAATCCATCTATTGCATAAGCAAAAGTAGCTTACACAGAGATGTATTATTTGTCTTGTGTGCCACAGTGCAGGAAACAAATTTCATTATTAGCTCTCAGACTCAGCCATTTAAAAACCATGCGTAAGGAAGGGATCTAACAAAATACCATTTCCGAGCTCCAAGATCTTACTGAAATTGCTCCAAAACCAGGGTTAACTTCAGTAAGTTGTTTCCATCAGAAAGAAATCAGATATGATAATCTTCATGAGACTCCTATAGAATGATCAACTAGACATCTTTCTATTCACCAAGGGGTTCTGAGAGGCGATGAGTTCACAGACAAACTATTTGTATTCCTTACACAGGAAAGGAAGTTTAGCACGTACGATTTTCCTATGGGTGTATTATGATTCTACCATTTCTCTAAATTTCCTATTCACTGTCCTTTTCAGTTCACAAGTGGTGATGAAACTGTCAACATCAAAGCTATGGAGAGTGTATTCTGAGCATCATTTATTATTATAACTACAAGTCTAATTAAAAACTGACTTCATTTCTCCAAGATCCCATGATAAGAATCAATATCCAGGCCACTAATCTTGCATTAATTTGCCCCTGTCATCCCCACCTCTTGCCATAGTCACACCTTCCTGATACCTTGAATTAACCTTGAGTACAGCCACAGGTTAAAAATAAAAGCAAGGGTGGCTCAGTCGGTTAGGCGACTGCCTTCGGCTCAGGTCATGATCCTGGAGTCCCGAGATAGAGTCCCACATCGGGCTCCCTGCTCAGCGGGGAGTCTGCTTCTCCCTCCGACCCTCCCACCTCTCATGTGCTCTCTCTCTCTCTCTCTTTCTCAAATAAATAAATAAAATCTTAAAAAAAATAAAAATAAATAAAAGCAAGGAAAATATTCTCTGCTGGGATATCAAACAAACAAAGGTCTCTCATTGCTTTGATGGGGACAGCACCAAAGGTAACATGTTATATAAAATTATTTTTTTAATTATATAAAATGTATCTCAAATATTCACCTTATACACTTTAAGTATATGCAATTTTATTTGGCAACACCTCAATAAAGCTGGAGAAAAAGACATACAAAAACGCACTGCCTTTACAAAAAGGTGCACAATTAAATTCATCTAATCAGAAAAGCTATACTTTTAGGAACAAACTGTACCCTACTATTTCACTAAAAAGATGTGTTCTTTCACACCTTGCAAGTTTGCATAGCAGATCCTAGTTTTAATAATTAATATTAATCTTAAACAAATACATGCTACATCAAACTGAAACTTCTGAAATTAAGTTTGTTGTTCTAATACAGGATCTGTAAAAAGCAAAAATTTATCACAGACACACGTATATATACATACACACACACCCCCAAATATATTTACATATAAATTTATATACATATACTATATAATATAAATTATGTGAACTATATATGTATACAGAAGTGGAATACATGTGTAAAAATACTAGATATGTGTTTATAGATACCAAATAAATATAATTATATATGTGTATGTTGATCTGTAGAGTTATCTGTTTTATGGAAATGTACAAAGCTAGCTCCAGGACAGATATACAGAGAAAATATTTTTTTAAACCTTCAGATTTATGAAATTAAAACACATGTCAATTCTAAAGTTTACTCTTGATCAAAAGTGATGTGACATCATTAAACACACCCAGGCATCCCTTATCCCATAAGTGATGTGTAATGGTGATTTATTGAAGCAATTTCACTTGACACAACTCAAGAGCACACTTCAGCGAAGGCCCTTGCTTTGGCTCTCCCACTTCCGGTGTGTTGAAAAGTGCTCTGATACCTACAGTTCCGTATCTTTACAATTACATTATAACCTTGGAAGCCTTCCCTAAACCTAACTACCACTTTAGAATTACATGAGGATATTTGATAGATCTTCCTATAAATCAAGTGCATGTAGAATTTAAGGAAGACATGCTTGGAATTCAGAAGGAGAGAAAAGCTTGTTGATACGCAATTGGAAAAACCTTTTAAAAGTTATAAAATAATTTCTGTGGAATGTCTAGTTTCAGGTGGAAGATACATGGTACGGAAGAGAAAACATTGGTTGTGGTCTTTTGTTAACGGCTAAAGATACTGGGGATAAAGTACTGTGACCTGATATGAGATAAATTTGTATTGCCAGTTACTTTTCCCAAGAAGACAACGGTAAAAAAAGATTTCATGTATGTATGTGTGTATTTCTTCTTCCTAAGCAATATTTCATAAATTAACTGGAAGAATAAGCTAAAACCATTTTATGTGTTTAAGAGTGTTTAAGAAAGCTCAGTTGAGATGTTCATGCTAATGCTCTCATCTTTCCTCCTTTTATGTCTACTCTGATTTTACTAAAGAAGAAAAAAGCATCAATGGAGCAATGAGCTTTTAAGCCATCAGTAAAGTATAGAGTTGTCATATATTTATGGTTTCTAAACTAACAAGATAATATAGGCCACATTGCCACTTACAAAAGATATGCCTCCTCTGACATTACACAGAATTTAAAATTCTATGTTTTGGGGCGCCTGGGTGGCTCAGTTGGTTAAGCGACTGCCTTCAGCTCAGGTCATGATCCTGGAGTCCCGGGATCGAGTCCCGCATCGGGCTCCCTGCTCAGCAGGGGGTCTGCTTCTCCCTCTGACCCTCCCCCCATCTCATGTGCTTTCTCTCTCTCTCATTCTCTCTCTCTCAAATAAAATAAAATAAAAATCTTTAAAGAAAAAATTCTATGTTTTCTTCCCAACTCAACATTTTATCCTTATGAAATATTATCCTAGATGTGTCCCTAAAGTCTTGGCCTAATTCACACACAAGCAGGCCTTGAAAGTCATAGTGTTTCATCAAAAAATAGCAATTTCCTTCCTTTGCTCCTGTGGAAATATCAAATATCACTGTATATGAAGATAAGCGCTGCAAAGAAACTAAATTCTACAAAGAGGCAGACACTACCACTCTTCGGACATCATTAGGTTAGACTTATTTTTCGTTCCTAAATAACATAACTTAAGCTTGTTCTTAATTAATGAAATAGCTCTAGAATTGAGTGGGCAGTAGAATGATTACTACTTTTTGTCAGTGTTAGTGTCAAGCACATTTTCTGTGATGTGTCTGAAGGTGATCATCTATACTTTCTTGAGATAGAAGTTCACTGCGTGTGTGAGTGTGTGTCTTTCAAAGCTATGCTTTTTACATTTACTTACCCCTTTTCTCTTCCATATTATTTGTTTTCACATAGTAAATAAAGAAAGGAAGATATTTAAAGCTTAGTTCTGTGGAAAACAGACCCTTAGTATTTATGTGCTTCCAATTTCATTTCATTTAGGGATGGCACCAAACATATATGAAAGATTGAGTCTAACTCAACGGCCTCCTCAGAAAGTACAGTCTAAAGAGAGATCAATCAGTCAGTCTAGTGACCGTGGCTGTGTTCTGTCTAAATTCACTTAACATCCAGCTCGTGTTATTACTGATTTTCAGTCTGACCATCAAAGGATAATGATTACACAGCATTCCTATCTCCATGTTCCTCCTCCCAAGACCACAGGTGACATGGGTGATGGTTCTTTGGCCCTGAGCCTACACTTCAACTCAGCATACTTCTCCCCACTGTGCTCTAGAAGATCACCAAAGGACTGGAGTTCTCACGAGAACTCAATCTCTTTTTGTTATCCTTGCTCTGGAGGTTAGTTCTGAGGTTCTATGACTGAGATTCCACTAGTTATACCAGGTGCGTGGCAGCGGTTTGCAAAGTAGTTTCCTTCTTTTCTTATTTAACAGCCACTGGACACTAGCCATGTGTCAGACTCAGTGTAGGTCCTGGCAATGCATTTATCAAAGAAACATGATTCCTGAGCTCAAGAAATTTAAAATCCAGTTGGCAAAACCAATGGGTAAAACAGACAATGACAACCAACGGCACGTGAATAGGGACTACACAGGAGAACGTTTGTCAGGGAGTTAGGGTCGGAGAATACAGCACATCAATTTTCTCACCTTCCTCACCAACGTAAGAGAGATGATGGCACATTCAAGAAACTACAAATGTCCATAATTGGGTTACACTTTTCTGTGAACAGTGCCTGAGTTTCCTACTCTATAATATGGGGGAAATAATGAGATCTACCTCACAGAGTTGCTATGAGGATTAACTAAAATAATACGTCATTAAGATAAAAAAGACAAGAGAGAAGTGTAGACAGTGATGTGGAGAAAAGCAGACCCCTGTGCACCGTTGGTGGGGAAGTAAACTGGTGCAGCCACTACGAAAAACAGTATGAAGAGTCCTCAAAAAAATTTAAAAAATGGAGCTACCCTATGATCCAACAGTCCCACATCTGGGAATTTATCCAAAGGAAATAAAATCACTGTCTCGAAGAGATATCTGCACCCTGCCACATCCCCGTGTTCACTGCAGCATTATTTACAGTAGCCGAGACATGGAAACACCCTAAGTGTCTCCCAGTGGATGAAAGAATAAAGGAAGTGGGTAATATAATTATGCAGCCGTAAAAAGGAAAAAATCCTGCCATTTGAGACTTGAGGGCATATGCTGAGTGAAAGAAGTTAGAGGAAAACAAATACTGTATGATCTCACTTATATGTGGAATGTAAAAAAAAGCCAAACTCATAGAGAGTGCAGACTGATTATTAACAGGGGCTGGGGGTTTTGAGAAATGGAGATACGTTGTTCAAAGGGTACAAACTTCTAGTCAAAAGATGAATAACATCCGGGGTCTACTATACAACATAGTGACGGTAAGTAACAATATTACATTGTGTACTTGAAAGTGGCTAAGGGAGTAAACCTTAAATGTGCTCACCATACACACAAAAATGGTCATTTTTTAAAAAGATTTTATTTATTTATTTGAGAGACAGAGAGTACAAGAGGGGGGAGGTACAGAGGGAGAAGCAGACTCCCTGTTGAGCAGGGAGCCTGATGCGGAACTCGATCCCAGGACCCTGAGATCAGGACCTGAGCTGAAGGCAGACGCTTCACCGACGGAGCCACCCAGGTGCCGGACAAAAATGGTCATGATGTGAGGTGACAGATGTGTTAACTCACCTTATTGGTAAACATTTCAAAACATATATGAGCATCAAACCTACAGGTTCTAGGCCTTAAATTTACACAATGTTATATGTTGATTATATCTCAATAAAGCTGGAAAAAATGTCATGATCTATCTTTAATATTTAATTACAGATATAGTTCATTAACATTCATTATATGCTTTCTACATGTCAGACATGCTTCTAACACATCATATGTGTGTCATTAAATGTTATGCATTAAATATATTAGCTGCTTTAGTACTTCTATATAGAAGGCCTATCACAAAAGAACACTTGATGAATGTCATTTGTCATTAATCAGGCTGGAATGTGGCATACAAAGGGGCCCGGGATAGCAACAGATGAGGTAGAGGGAGGTAGAGGAAGCAACAGATGAGGGAGGGACCCAGGTCACGCTTGGGCACGGGGTGGCAGGTGGAGTACCTCACAGACCCCGATCAGAAGCCAAGAGTTTCCCAATGCCAGTCTTGGGTCTGCATCAGAATCACCAAGAAAGCTTGTGGAAAATAACAATCCCCAAGTCCCACACACAGATGTTTCTGATTTAGTGTTTCTGGTAGGAACTCAGCGATCTGTATTTTTGAAGACCCCCTTTAGTAATTATGAGCCCAAGTCAGACTTTGGAATCAGTGAGCGAGGCAGTGAAGATGGAGCAGATGGGGATGCCCAGAAGAGAGTCAAGGGAGGGAGCGGAGACTCAGGAAGACCTCTCTTCCACGTGGCAGAGGCTTGGGAAGAGCAGGGTAAGAACAGGAAGAGCGTTTGACCCTTTGTGGACGGGGCTAGGTCAACCACTCTCAGCTCCTTTCATTCCTTATTTACCTTCTACCTCCTGAGATACGGTGGGATCTCAGCGTAGTTTCTAAAGAACCTGTTTCTAAACAAAAACGGAACAAAACAACATACACACACACACACCCAAAACAACCACCCAAAAAGCAGAGAATAAATGTACTACCTCGGACTTCTTCATCTTGACAGGACTTTCCAACAGGCAATGAGGCAAAGGGAGGAAGGGCTGCATAGTGTTTAAGCTCTGAAGCATTACGGCTGTACAGAAATAGCTTTGAAAGTGACACTTTGACTCTACTCATTTAGCCCCTACAGGTAAGAAAGTGACATGTATTTCATCTGAATGATCAAAACATGAATTTGAATATTGGGAAATCTCTGTGGAAAGAATATTTTCCTAGTTCTAGTCAAATTTAAAATCACTTTTACCTTCCTAGATTCTTATCTTCTCACAGAATCTTTACAGGATGTTTTAAATAACATTTACTCGAACAGTTAACATAATTGTGGCTAAAAGTTTTAGTCAAAATTATAAGAACTGGCTCTTGCGAGGCCCATAATAAAGAGGCTCATTATAAAGCTGAAGAGCACCTGGCAAGTGGGAACCGCCCCATAAATGTTTCTTTCTTTTTTTTTTTTTTTAAGATTTATTTATTTATTTGAGAGGGCGAGAATGAGAGAGAGTACATGAGATGGGGGGAGGGTCAGAGGGAGAAGCAGACTCCCCGCTGAGCAGGGAGCCTGATGTGGGACTCCATCCCGGGACTCCAGGATCATGACCCGAGCCGAAGACAGTCACTTAACCAACTGAGCCACCCAGGCGCCCTGCCCCATAAATGTTTCTTAAATGAGGGACTGAACGCAGGTAGGTATGATTGAACAAAATGGTCCTTTATACCTTACCCAACAATGTTCTGGGTCAACAGCTGTTTTCGGTAACATAAAATTAGAAATATTCTAATGTCCACTAAAACTTGTTATTAGGTATTGAGACCTTACTATGAATTCTGCTCCTCTTTTGATCCTTGTCATACACTTACAAGGGAGGCACTAATATTCATCCTATTTCATAAATGAGGAAACTAAAGATTAAATTTGGTATCAAATTACTTAAAGATGTCATCAGGTTTGAAGCATAGGACAACCCACTACAGTGCATGCATTCTAAATACACACTGCTTTTCCAATATCAAATGGGTTAAATTATGGGAAAAAAACACATGAACAAATATCATTCAACCATTCAAGTCATGTTTAAAAAGATAACTTAGTACTATATTTCAAGCATTTTCTCATGTTAATTGAAAAAAAAGAGTAATTTGCAAAAGAGTAGGAGATTTGCAATGCAGTGTGTAAAATATTAACCCAGTGAGAAAATACACACAATTGTAAATGTAGGTAAATTACTAAAATAGCACACAACATATATTTTTTTAAGATTTTATTTATTTATTTGACAGAGAGAGACACTGCAAAAGAGGGAACACAAGCAGGGAAAGTGGCCGAGCAGGGAGCCTGATGCGGGGCTCGATCCCATGACCCTGGGATCATGACCTGAGCCGAAGGCAGACGCTTAACGACTGAGCCACCCAGGTGCCCCTGCACACAACATAATAACGGTACTTTGTATTTTTTCCCCTGGGGTGACAAAATGCTTAATAATAATTTTTTTATCCTTTACACTCCTCTGCAGATGTTGCTACAATTAATAGGTCCTAATATTATAAAAGGAAAATATTAAAAGTATATTAGTTGTTTAGACAGGCAGATGATTGTTTGTTTAATATCAATCTTCACTTTCCTGCTGTCTGCCAAATCTGGAAATACATTGGAATTCTGAAGTTATTCTAAAGTCACCCAAAGCTCTCTTTACTTGTCCCTGTGTTTTCATCATTTCTTATCTTCTATATACCTACCCCAAGGGTTGCACTGAATCTACTTCATCTTTGTTCAAAAGAAATTTTCCAATGAGATCATAACATGAGCCTTAATTTTTTGTTACATCTTTCACTGGTCTTGAAAATATATGTGGTGATGAACTCTGTGCTGTCACAGAGTTGAACATCTACATTTCAGAGTGAAATTTTCAAATTAGTGGATGTCACTAGCCGATAAATGAGTGAGTAAGTGAATGGGATAACTTTAGAAGCCAAAGAGCCCTTTAAACGTGTTTAATCTTGATGAAACCAAACCTCTCAAGATGATAAAACTAAATGTTTGATTTTGGAAAGTCTAGGTGTAAGTAAATAAAGATGAAAAGAATGCTGTTGTTCAAACTTTGTCACACAGTATTTAGATTTGTTTTCTTCTTTAAGCTGAAACTGAATTGAGTAACGGTTCAGTTCATGCCTTTATCCTACAAGGATCTGTGTCTATCTGGCTTTAAAAAACCCAGTTGGATAAAAATGGGAAAAATAATGATCTGTGTATTTTCAGACACGGTGGCTATGACAGACTGTTGGTTGTCCCTCATTATCTAAACCTATTCTTCCCCAGTAATAAGACCCCCAGTTTTCAGATAAGCACATGGCTGCTTAAAATAAAGACTACATTTCCCTGGCTCTCTTGTAGCCTGTGATGGCCATCTACATTCAAGTGGGTAACTTCTGAGGAGTGTGTTTAAAGGTAGGGGTGACCTTCTTTGAGCTTTCTTTTTCTTCTAGCTGGAAAGGAGATGTGATGGCTGAGCTTAATCCATCTCTTGGGCCGTTGGGTAGCCCTGTGTTGAGGATGGCAGAGCAACAAGATAGACAGACCCTGGGTTCTTGCTGAGAAGAGAGCTACCACATCAGCCTTGCGCTGTTAGCTGCTGGGCTTTATTTACATAAGAGGAATACATTTTATTTGGGTTCAGTTACTGCTATTTTGGTTTTCTGTTGTTTGAAGACAGGAGATGTTATCCAACTGGACAAGCCATTTTTTAGGCTATACCTATTAAAATGAAGTCAGAGATAGTTCTCTAAAATATTATCCTTTGTCTCATTTTACAAAATACTTATATGTGCAGATAGCAATATGAAGGAGACTTCTGTCAGTTTTTGCTTTAACCTGTAGGGATGATTCTTAAGTACACCCTTGAGTGTGCACACGTAGATGCAATTTAGCAATATTTCTTTCCTCATACATTACCACATTTCCCTAGTTTCACTGAAATTATATTTGAAGGTTCTTTAAGAAAAATTAAAATTACGTGTTTAGTTTCTTTGCTCAGATTCTTCACTTACTAGTGATCACTATTTTTGGCACAAATATCTTTATGTGCATCTAAGGAAAGTTACAATAAATTTGATTCTATTTCCTTATTGCAAAAAGAAATTTTCACAAAATGTATTTAATGACCACATTGTGTAAAGTGAGTGAATTTTTGATTTTGGGGATCTTTTTTCCACTCTGTCATCTTTGTTCCATTTCAGTTTTGGAGCATTCATTCTGTGCTATTGTTTTATTATAGGGATAAAAACTGAGCGGTAATAAAACCAAAACAGCTTTTGTATTTCTTATGTAAAGCCTACTTCATGCAACAAATGATGCTCAGAACAATGTCTAAACATGGACAGAAAGGAAAACAGCACCCACCTCCTCAGTAATTATGGAGTTTCATAGCCCTGTGATGATGTACATTTGGGATTATTCTGGGAGCTACTGAATCAAAACAAGACAGCAGAGATCAATCAGAACCTTAGGAACCAGAGGAAGCCAACACAATACTGAGCAGCAGGAAGCTCCAGTGCTTGAAAAGATAGTCTTCTGATGATTCTTTAGGACAAAAAAAAGAACATCTCAACTTGTCCCCCAAATTCCCAATAAATGATCCAAATTACCATTTTGCTGTTTTAAGTTTTTTTCTTCTTATGAAAAGACAGGCACGTGATTTCACGAAAATTTTTATTTGCTCTTAATTCCCCAAACTGCTGTTGAGGTCACATGAGGCAAAAAAAAATCAACTACTGTCTGGATTTCTAATCAGTCCAGAACTCTTGAGAACTATTCTCCTTGTTAGGGATATGAGTAAATCTTCTGATGCAAGCAAAACATCCAGAGATGTTCAATACTGGAGGTTTAAATAGTTTCCTCTCTCTGTCTCTCTCTTTTGGGAGTCATGTTTAACACCTGTATATTCCTTTATAATGTTAACGGGCTGTAAATGTCTTTGCTATTGATTAAGGTTGGAATTTAATAGGTGCAGTGTGATATTCTGGGTGCATGATTTCCTTACACATCTGAAAGCTGGTAATTACTCAGTTGCTGATTGATTTATTCAACCCTTAACATGAGTGACCTTATCCATACTATAGAGTATGGTGATCAGGAGAAAAAACAACTACATTTGCTGTACCCAATATCGCCCAAAGTAGATTCTGGGTTTTTGCATTGTCAATTACTAGTAGTATATATATATATTTCCAGAGTTCAGGTTTTGCATAATTTTTCCTTTTCTTCTATGTGAAAGTTCTTCCTGTTATCCTCTTAATTTTCTGAACATCAATTAACATACAAACATCGCCTGTTAAATATATATTTTCTCATGAGTGTGGGTCAAAGGTAGTATCCGACAAAGGCACAAAATTGTACTTCTTCGGTGACACAAACCAAGAACTGGAATCCCAATGCAAACGAGCATGGCCACTTGCCAAATTCCCACCACAAAAAGGGAGCACCCAGAGCTGACACAAGCCTCATTACCCTCAGTAGGAATTGGATTACCCAAACGTAAGTATAAAAAATTTGGAACAGCCCATCCAAAAATCTCCTGAGTACGATGCCGTGAACGAGGGCTGCAGTCGGACCTTCGCAATAGCAGAACTGCCTTTGCAGAAACTCACATCAGCGCCATATGGCAGAGAAGGTGCTGCTGAAGGAAAAGCCGGTTTTACAAGATTTTGATCAACGGTATATTTTACAATCCACCAGCTGGGGAAATCTGTTCCATCTCCTAGCCATTGTTATTTTGGGTTTCCTGTGACAAGTGGACACACCTAATCCTTACTAAGTTGGTGGATGTGGAAGGGAGGTAGTTAGGAGAGAAATAAAAGCTTTCAGCAAGGCAGGAATAGTTTGAATTTTGACCTAGCAGAAAAAAGAGCTACCTAAGTAAGGATAGATAAGAGAATTAAATAATTCAGGGTTAATATCTTTAAAACTGCCCTTTTCAATTAAAATTTACAAACCACATCAACTAAAACCCTTCCCTGACCTCTCCCTCAGTCTCTCCCAAGCAGCAGATGGGCAAGTTTTCTCCACCCCTTGCTGCTTCCAGACTCCTGTCCAAACATCTGGTACTAATCACATTGTATTAGGATTGCTTGTTTCTGTATTTGTCTTCCTTTTTAGAATTTGATCGCTTTGAATGTAGGGACTGCATTTTTAATCCCATTGGCTAACAATAAATATTTGTTTAGTCATGTACAAAAATGTGTCCGTCCTTCCTTCCTTCCTTCCTTCCTTCCTTTCTTTCTTTCTTCTCTCTCTCTTTCTTTCTTTCATTTTTGTGAGAAAGTCTTGCTCTGGTTAAATTGTAGTAGATCCTGGGTCCCATCAGCACGAGGTGAAAGTTAGGATTGATTAGCAATGATTCTGCTTTCATTCAACACCACAGAAAATTCCAAGTTTAGTCATATTCGCCAAAAGCGAATGATTCCACAGCACTTAATTCTGGGAATTTTGCAAATTAGGAAGGGGGTCTGCAGTACTGTTAAGATTTTAGGAGGAAATAGAAGAAAAATAAGATGACATTTGGTAGAGATTTGTTGAATGATTGGTAAGAGACTTGGCCACATGGATGAATAAAATAGAGAGATGAGACATTGTTGAAGATGGTGATTGGAATTTTAGTGGCTCTACCACCATTGCAAAGTCTCTAACAGAAACAGCTATCAAAGGAGATGACAGACAACTAAATTTATTAACAAACACAAGAGAGTGTGAAGTGATTTGGAGGAAAATGGAAGAATGAATTATTTTTACATGAGCTTAAGTGCATATTTTATGTGAGCTCCATAGAGATTGAGGAAAGAAAAAGGCTTAGGTTGGTGAATGAGTATTTGAAAGCAAAGTTAAACCGGGCTCTAGTAATATGCAGCCAGACTTTTCTCATGTTTCAGCACCAGAAAATTATGCAAATACCTATAGCATTTTCCCTAATAAATTCCATTTCCTATGCAACTGACATGATTTGAATATAAAATTGAAAATTTATTTCCCCAAGTTTTGTTATTTTAAACATATTGTTATTTATCACAAATTAATAAAGCAGGCTTCTCCTACTCC
Source organism: Eumetopias jubatus (assembly GCF_037043125.1). NCBI lineage: Eukaryota > Metazoa > Chordata > Mammalia > Carnivora > Otariidae > Eumetopias > Eumetopias jubatus. The sequence goes on along the minus strand of NW_028274809.1, from coordinate 178,362,720 downwards.
CCACCCCCCAAAAAGGACAAACTTTTGGATGATTAATTTTCCCGTTAAATAACACAGCAACAATATTCATAGATTTTAAAATATAGGGTATTTTTATTTGCATAAGAAAATAGTCATGCACTTGAGATATGCTGTTACGTTCTTGTAGAGAAACTTCTACAATGGTCTCATCAGATAGGAAATGGCAATTAGCACATGCTCGGGAATAGCTGCATGCTTTCTAACGGAGCAGCAGGTTTGATCTGAAGTCAGTGATCAAAGACAATAAGGAGTCCAAACTCAGGAGATAAAAACTTTTTAAGATAGTTCAAAAGGATCTGGAAATTTAGATACCTCCTCTTTTGTTTTTTTAAAGAACAGGATCATTAAACTCTTCTGAATTCAAATCAAGTCACAGCTCAAAATATTCGCGGTAATAAGAAAATTAGCTATTTGAAAGTTTTTAGTTTGTGTACCCTCTGTTGTGAGTCAAATTCCCTAGAAGCAGAGCCTGAGATGGGGATTCTTGTACAAGTGGATTCTTAAAGGTACATTCTCAGCGGGAACCTTTAAGGAAGTGAGAGGCAGAATAAGTAAAGGGGTTCAGCTGGAGGCTGGTTTTAGCCTGATCCCACAAGGAGCTCTGGGAATGTGAAGTGCTGCATCAGGTAAATCCCACTGTGAGGCAAAGGGACAGACATCTGTCCACACTTGGTGGCAGACTGCCCCTATCTCACCGAGGGATAGAAAGGGAGAGAGGTGTTCTTTTGTTACTTCTTAAGCTGGATGGCTCCTGTGACTAAGGGCGGTCTTTGGGAGAAAGGCGTGGCTGTGGGTCTGGAAGAACCTGCCAGTACAGGGCATCTCACTGGGGCAATGACACTACCCATTACACATTTGATCATATAAGCTGCCCTATTTCCAATATAACAAATACTGCTTTCCTGAATTCTTTCTGGGCTCCTAAGGGGTCATAAACTGTTGCATCCTATTACCATTTTGCTACTATCTCAGAACAAATCAAGGTGGGAAATCAAAATGGGAAGCATCGTTTCATGTTTTAGGAAAACAAACTGATGCATAGTTTGTGTGAAATCTAACACTTGAGTAGAAGGCCGGTTTCATTGATTCGTTTTCTCTATGCACTGAGCCATATGGATACATTGTCTGCATTGTTTTTTTCTTAAATTCACTGTAGTGACAACTCATTAAAAAGGGTAAGTGAACCTAGGTTGGTACAGGCACAAGCAGACTGCAGGGTGGATTTTATGGATGTGTTGCAGTAATACCCTCAGACTCCTCATTTGTTGTGTGAGGGAATCATAAGATCTCTCTTGGCCCATATCCACTTGGCATGGTGGAAAAAGAGCTTGCCTGAGGGTCAGAAAAGGAGGTCTCCAAGCTCAGATGGAAGTGGTTGAAGTATGTCACATCGCTCCTGGGACTTGGGTTTTTCATTTGTCTGTTGAGAGGGTGGAAGTCTATAATTTCTAATTGCTTCTCCTTTAAGTCCTTTTGTTCTGAGAGGTCTGGTCAATACAGTTGAGCCAGGTTATAAGGAACAGACTGGCCTCCTGGCCTCTGATTCTGAGTCTTCTCCACCTGGGCTTCTTAAACTATTTGTAGCTATTTGGGGAGAGGATAGTTTTTTAAAAAATTCCCAATCTTCCATTGGCCAGTATGGGGTCCTATTGCACCCACCTGTGCTAACACCAACCAGATGGCACTCATTGTGCAAGCTTAAAAATACCCAAGGTGGTCGGTCTATGCCCTGCTTAGTGAGATGAATCCATTGAGTCCATGTTTGGATGTTACATCAATGCCAAGTGGCCACAGAAGTTTCTAAATGCTTACTCTCAATTTCTTAACTTGTCATGGACTAGTAACAAACAGTTCATTGTCGGGTCTGAAATGCAGAACACTTTGGGTATCACTGCTCCACATTATTCATTCACTGCTTCAGTAATAAGACCATTCGCAAAGACAAAAATGACCCTATTCCTTGACGACACTTGCCCTTAGATAGAACGTGGACAGCGATCTACCAATCTAAAAGTGTCTTCAAGTTGTCCATTATGGTAGCCACTGGCATATGTGGCCATTTAATTTAAACTTGAATTAATTAAAATAAAAATTCAGTCCTTTGGTGACACTAGCCACATCACAAGTGCTCATTAGCCAAGTAGCTAGTGGCCCCTATATTGGAGAGTAGAAATAGAAATAATTTCCATAATCTCTGAAACTGAAGATTTCTATTGGATAACGCTGCTTTAGGACCATCACAAAATCTTCTGTAGTTTCAATGCACGTGCACTTTGTGCACTACCTCTTAACATCGTTGTATCTTTATCAGCATATTAGATCTATCTTAAGGTTCACAAAAGAGGTCTGTCCAACTTTTAATTGTCATCATGTCATAATAAGTATTAAGTATCATTGCAAACTAATAAGCATTACACCTAAGTCTTAGTTGTATAAAGACTTAAAAGTATAGTATTTTGGGCACTATACTAACTATACACATTGAAAATAAAGAAAATAATGACTAGTGCATGTACTCAAAATATTTATAATCTGATTAGGGACTCAGTGGTTTTTAGAAATTAAAAAGAGAAAGTGATATTAGTTGTGCTTTAAATAAATGATGTAGAGAAGAAGTTTTGCTCTCTCAGGCTAGATTATGCAATATTATTTGAGATTATAAGAAAAAGTCAGTTGAGTTTAGGGAGTGTACCTTACTAGACTAGAAAAACTAAAAAGCTACAGTGCAGGGTGAGACCTACACAGACCTGGAAGAAGAGTGGAGACTGACTCCATAGAAAAGAAAACATGGAATATACGTGTCTATACATGTATGCACACCCACATATGCATATATGTCCATATATATATTCCTATTTCAGTACTAGTTATATCTGTAGACTATGTTTTAAAAATCTGTATTGAGAACTGTTAAAAATAAATAAAATAAATAAATCCTCTACTTAATATCTACTTAAAACTTTGGCTCCTCTTCTCTTCTCTTCTCTTCTCTTCTCCTCCCCTTCCCTTTTCTTAGTGGCATAAAACAGCACAAATTTATCATCTAATAATTTTGGAGATCAGAAACCCAAAATAAGTCTTACTGGGTTCACATTAAGGTACCAGCAGGGCTGCATGTCTTTCTGGAGGGTTTAATGAAGAATTTGTTTCACTGCCTTTTCTAGCTTCCAGAGACAGTCTATATTCCTTGGCTCTTTGGCCCCTTCCCTCATCTTCAAAGTCAAGAACAGTTGATAAAGTCTTGGTCACATAGTGTCATCTGACCTCCTCTTCAGCTTCCCTCCACTTTTAAGGACCCTCGTGATTATATTGAGCCCACTCAAATAACCCAGGATGATCTCCCTATGTTAAGGGCATCTGATTAGGAATGCTATCAGTATTTACTTTTAATTTTTTTTCTTTTCAACTTTTAATTTAAATTCTAGTTAGGTAACATACAATGCAATATTGGCTTCAGGAGTAGAATTTAGTGGTTCATCACTTCCATACCACACCCAGTGCTCATCACAAGTGCCCTCCACAATGCCCATCCCCCACCTAGGCCCTCCCCCATCACTATTTATTTTTAACACGAAATACTTCTGACAGTTGCTAAAGCTCTCCATTCCTGGCCTTCCTTCTGTTTCACTAATTACCGGGGGAGAAAGCAAACAACACAGCGTTCACACTTTTGTAATGCTTCTTTTTAACGGCTCTGAGCTTTCATCATTCATTACATGGCATCCTCAGGGGACTGACTTTCTGCAGGTCACAGATGCCACAGCAGTCCTCCAGGGGGACAAGGGTAGGCATGGATTCTGACAGTCAGGCTCAAGCAGGAGGCAGGAAGAAGGTGGCTATTTCTACCCGTGAATTCCTTTTCCATTCTGTGCCACAAATTATTAACATCAGATGTTGTGTTTTATATCCTTAAAGTAACATCAAGTTACAGTTCTCTCAAACAAGCTCTGTCACACATCAAAAGGAATATCATATATATAAATGAAATAAGCACACATGAAGACATATAGACAGAAAGATCGAGAGATAATAGAGACATATTTCTTTATCTCTCATCTTGGCATTTTGTAGAAAAACACCTCATCTTGAGAAATTGCAGAAAACACTTTGCTTGGAATGACAGCACAAACATATAAATTTAAATAATAAAGCATAAATGCAATGGGAATTGAAAATTCATTAACTGATCCTACAGTGAAGCCCAGTTGGTTGTCTCTCTGTCTTTTTCTATGACAGGAAGCCAAATGCAGCAATGAACTTGGGCTCTTTTGGATTATTTACTACTATCGCATATTCAAGCTAACGAACGAAAATGTGGTGTAGTCCTGAAGAGCAAACATCAAGTTTTTCTCTGACCTTCACTTTGAAAGGGTGATTGAAAAAGAATAAAACTACTGGAACTCTATGCACAACGACCATACACCGAGCTCAGCTAAAACCCACCCTGGGTGTCGCTTTTTAAAAATGGAATTCTCCCTCTCACTGGAAGCTAGGAGCTCTCGTTGATTAGAATTTAACAGAACAATCTATATTTGTTGCAAGAAAAAGGAGGATATACTATTAAAAACAATTAAAATGTAAAAAAAAACAATTAAAATGTGAAAGATATCTTGTTTAGGGACTAAACATCTCAATTAAAACCAAATACAGAGGGCTCCTGGGTGGCTCAATCGGTTAAGCAACCAGCTCTTGGTTTCGGCTCAGGTCATGATCTCACAGCTGTGGGATCAAGACCCGCGTCAGATCTGAGCTCAGCATGGAGTCCACTTCATATTCTCTCTCCGTCTCCCTCCTGTTCTCTCATCCTCTCTCCCCAAATAAACAAACAAACAAAAAACCAAACACAGAAATATGGGTATGTTAATTCCAAATAAGGAAGAGCCTATAGCTGACAAATAACCTCCTGGGGCGAGTAAAAGGCTGCAGGTGCAGGTCCTTCTGTTGAAGTGCTGGGCATTGCCTGAGAGTCCTTGAGCCACAGGAGAATCAGCTGCTCTTACCGGAAGTGAGACAGGACGCCAGGGGCTGGGAGCGGGGACAGCCGAACTTTTAGTCCCAGTCTCCTATGTTGGCCCAGACATGGGACTCAGGCCTAAGAAGCTGTCCTTCCATTTCTTCGGACTTCGAGGTCTAATGTCCCTTTACATATTTCTTTTAATACTTGGACAACATTACATGCTGTCATCACTTGTTTTAATTCTTGAGTCATTTGACCTTGGTTTTTATACAAAGGTGTGTACTTTTTCCTTTATGTTCTTATATAGCAATCTTTGATTTTTCCTTTTCAAAGCCCTCTTATTTTATTTTTAATGTTTTATTTATTTAAGTAATCTCTACACCCCTGTGACCCCGAGATCAAGAGTTGCGTGGTCTTCCGACTGAGCCAGCCAGGTGCTCCAAAACCCTCCTATTTTTGAATTGTAAACAACTAACATGGTTAAAAAACAACAAAAACCACAAACAAACCAACAAAAGTGTGCCTTAATGTGCAGAAGAGTTATAATTAGTATGTTTAATGGTATTCATATGAACAGCATTAAAATGCATCTCAGATTTGAGGTCTTATCAGGAGCGAATGAACACTCTAATGCACTAGGACAATAAAGTTCTAATAGCATCAGAAGAGCCAGGGAAAGGACACATTTGTGAGCTGAATACGTGTGGACTGTCAGGGCAGAAAAAGGCAGCTAAATTGGCTCTATTGAGGAGTGCTGGAATCCTAGGAGGGCTACCTGAAAATTACATTTAATATGCTAACACTATTACGAGAATATTTCTATTCTTCCCATAAAGGTCTTGCTAACAGTAATTAAATTTTAAGACAGTCAGATCTAGAAAGGAATAAAAATACAGTGAAAATACGATTACAATGGCTAGAGGAGGTCTTCCTTTTCAAATACTAATTAAAAAAAAATTGAATTTCAGCTACCCAGGGACACCGAGGCTGGCCATATCTATATTAAATTATACCTAAGTTCTTAAAAATCGAATACATTTACCACGAAAATGCCTTGGACTTCGGAAATATGCAAATGACATTCTGAATGTATGGGTTTCTCCTCCATGAGGAGCCACATACAGAGTAGAGGGATAAAAAACAAACCAAAAAACAAAAAACAACACAAACACCAGGATCAGGAGAGTCAGCCTTGGGGTGCAAACCCTGCATTGGGTCAGTAGAACTAAGACTGTGGGGTCCTAGTGGCTTCCAGTAAAGAACCCACTGAATTTGAAAAATACGTCTATCCTGTTGGACCTGTTTTAAAACTAACTTTCATTTTCTTACTCAACAATGAGCAAGCCTGACCTGTGTAACAGCGTTGTGGGTTTTTTGTTTTGGTTTGGTTTGGTTTGGGTTTTTTTTGTTTGTTTGTTTGTTTCTTTTGTTTTGTTTTGTTTTGTTTGTGGTCACCTGTTCAGCTGGATCCTAATTCAGATCACCATTCACGAGTAATGTGAGGACAGCATGGAAGGGTTAGCAGCGCGTACTCACCACGCCCCAGCCTGCACCAAAAGCTGGGTCTTAATCTTCAATTCTTATGAACTAATGCATAAAACACTCAAAGAATCCCCAAAGTAAAATTCTGAATGTTTAAGCAATAAACGCTAACTTAATACTTTGGCAGGGGCCTAACATGATTCTTCTCAAAAACCAGATTTTTAAAAAAAAAAATTGTGTATCAGCCACCTTTTAAAATTTGGGGACTCTTAGAGAGCAGAGGATCCTAAAAGTTTTGCATCTATCAAAACCACCTGGAAGGCTTGTTAAGATACAGCATGCTGACCTCACCCCTAGCATTTCTGATCCACTAGGTTCAGGATGGGGTTTGAGAATTTGCATCCCTAACCAATTCCCAGCTGATGCTGCCAGTCCAGGGACCACACTTTGAGAACCACTAGTAGAGCCGAGCACAGGCAAGTTAAAGTGAGTCAGGCTGACCTGACTCTGCCACTTCCTGTGCTTAAGATCCGGGGTAAGTGATTTAGTATCTCCAAGCTTTAGCTCCTTCATCTATAAATGAGGATACACGCAGTACCACCGTCCCAGGATCTTTGTCCAGACTAAAGGAGAAAAATGCATGTGAATTGCTTAGAATATAGTAAATGCCCAGTAACAATCGGTTCCTATTCTAAATAGGATATGGCAAAAATATAAGTAAATAGATTAAAGAGAAAATTTCTGTGCATCTTATTCAGGCATCGATTTCCTCTAAGAAAAATATATATCACTGAGGAAAGAGGTACATGTATTCAAGAATCAAACATCAGACAACTTATTAACTGCCAGGGGCTGAGTATCTTTTCTAATAAAAGACAGTCCAGCTTCTATACTGGGGATATAGCCTTTTACAGGGCCACCTAGCTATTTTGTGTTCTGTTAAAAAAAATCATTAAGCTTTGATACCTAGAGTATAACTTACATTTTTAGTCTTCATGTATGTAAATATCTAATGAATTAACACATTGTAAGTGTACATAATATTATATTTACATGGAAGAAAATATGAAAAAAAAAAACCCTTAAAAGTCATTATCTCTGCATAATGGGTAATGGTTATTCTATTGTTTTGACCTTTCCTCTCTCTTCCACGTTTTTCTGTAGTAGGTAATAAATGGGCACTCCCTTTTAATCCCAGAAAGACCTTTGAATAAATGTGAATGAAACAAACAAGGACCACAAGTTCCCAAAGCCATTATGCCGCTGTGTTCTTCTTCTTTTGAGGGAATCAAAAGAAAAGGTGTGAGAGGGGCTGCCAAAAAGAGACACTTGGGGAAATTAAGCTTCTCTTGGGGAACCAGGAGCATGCCAAGTTGCTAAAGTAGGAGACGGTGTTCATTCCATCAGAGGAGAAGTAACTGAGGCCACGATGCTCCAGAGCCAGGCCCCATATTTGACCCAGACGTATAAAAGGGTTCAAAGTGACTTGGAAGAACTACACTACTCCTGTCTGAGCCTACTTCAAAGAAAGGCAAGAAGGCACTTCATTCAAAATAGAAGCGCTTTACCTTTCCGGGTCATGGACCCCTTTGAGAACCTGGTAGAACTCTGCAACCTTCTCCTCAGTCACACGCTCTTTGGGTGGGAGGGTCAACAGTCTGAAGGTGATCCCATGTGTCCTCTGTTAAGAAACTCTGACTTTAAATAACCGAAACGAGGCAAGTATTAATGAGAAAGGCACTCCAATCTTTAGAGATGTTACTATTTTCAGTAAAAAAATGTTAATACCTATAGTATTTTAAGTAATAAATAATATTACTATGCGTGATGGTTATGCTTTGCTGTTTCACCACAGGCTAAAACAAAACAAACGCCTTCTTGTTGTTACAGGAAATCTTAAGTGAATGATCATGCTCTTCTCTTTAGCTCAGTTAAGTACATCAAGAAGCATCTGATTGTTCCAACTAAGGTTCTAACCCTGTTGTCCCTTCAAAGTAGTTTACACCAATTGCAGACCAAACATCTTAATGGAATCAGTGCAGTAGAATCTTGATATTTATGGATTTAACACTAAAGAAATTTGACCATGAGAGACAGAAGACACCATGTGCTGTGTCCTACAGAAATCTATCACTTTGCTGAGATCAGAATTTGCAAGGTTTCTGTGGAGGAGTCATCACAGCCAAACACCTGGAATTTGCATCTCATTGGAACAAGGGCTTTATTATCCCTTTTTGGCTTTTTGGAAGATTTCCAATAGCATTCTCTAATTTGGAAGGGAAAAATATGCAGTAGGCCACAACCTTTTAAAATGTATTATTATTTTTTAACGTGGCTCTTTAGTCGCTTCAAGGAGAAGGAGAGAGAACTGTCAGAGTCTACTCTGGGATTCATGCTCTCAGAGGCATTACCTCACGACAGTTTGCACATACCAAAGTAAAATGATAGAAAATGCCATATGGGGGAACTTGAAAACACACAACATTAGGATGCAAAACATCTTCAGAAACGATTGATTTCATCTCCCTGATTTTTGACTAATGAGTATCCATTCTATTTATAAAGGTCCATAGGGACTTTCACAGTCTCCCTGAAGAAGCTAAATAATCCCAAATGAAAAATCCATATATATAGGGGCTATCAATCTCTCTTCTTTTTCTTAGGATTGCTCAGTTGTAGTCACCGAAGACCTTCGATCTGCTAGCTCTGCCCTAAGCCGATAAATAAGTTCTAGCAAGTAGCTCAGTCATTAGCTAGTGGGTGGCAATAAATCTTGCCAATCCAGAGTGAAGTGTGCTTGGGGAGGGTTTACCATTTTGCTGCCAGGCCTCCTCTGCCTAATCCATATGACTGGACCCAGCCTTTGTGGCTTCATTTGCAGACCAGGATAACGGCTCTACAGTCCAGGCTGGTGTCCAAATACCCTGTCTGATTTTGTCAGCCTTCTCTTCCTATGAGAAGGATCTGTCCTCCATGTCAGACTCACCCAATCAGACTGAGATTTCCAACCCCAGCGCTGTCACTGCCCTCAGGCTGGATCTTCCTGCTGCCCAGCATGAGGCTCACTATCACACCATCTTAGCTATGGATGAAGAATGTTGGGACATAGTCACTGGGGCTGGTGATCATTCTTCCATATTTCTGATTTGCAACCATCATATGTCTTAAACTCCATCTTCCTTAAGGGAAAAGATAACCCAGTAGAGTCACATTGCTTTTTGGTCAATAGATGTGTTTTCACCCCAGTTGATTATTATCATCAGTATAGGAGATTTCCCTTTTTGTTTCAAACACAAAATTTTATATATGATCTATATGAGCTCTTTTAATGACATTTAATAATATAGTATATAATGTAACAGAGGTTACTGGTAATCCCCACATTTCAAGCAAGTTATATTTCAAGTTTTTTTTTTGTAATTTGTCTGAGTTTAGACTGGTTTTCTATGATCAATAAAATATTTTAGATCAGTAAAATAAACTTCCAAAGTTTCTATCATGTTTTAGTTTCTTTCAAGTTTCTCATTCTCTATTTTGTCAATAAATTTCTTATTCAAAGGTGAATGCTTTTAGAAAATTTCTGTTAATATGTTCAGCCATGTCTGAGTCATGTCAAGTAAAAGAGTGCTTCGGCTATAAGGAAGTGAAATAATTTGTTTTGAACTAAATCAGGCAGAAACAGTTGATTTATGAAAGTTGAGTGTCCTCGTGAAACTGATCCTCAGTATAGAATACTTTATTACTGTAAGAGCAAAGATGTTTTAAAAGCAGTTGCCTTAGGAGAAATCTAATTTGATTTTAAGTAACATCTTTTTTATTTTTATTTTTTGAAATTACATGATTCTTATTCTGGATAACTGATTAGCAGGTAACTATCAAAATACAAGTCCTTGTAGAAAGATAATTTTGCTGTGTTGTATTTTGCCCTTTTTAAGCACATTGAATATATAATAAGGGCATTAGCCCCACTATGAAAACTTAAGCTTTTGCACAGATTTCCTTTGAGGCTAAACTCTGTAACCTTAACATTGCAAATATTAGGCCTGTTTCTCTGAGGCTTTGATACTGATGGGAGTTTCACACTAAGAGCAGGTTGTTAGGGCAGAGAGCAAGGCAAAAACTACTTTTAAGTAGCTTTTGCAATTAGCACCTAATTAATGGGGTGTGAAGCGTGAGTGACCAGAGGTTCCATAATATAACACAGTATCGCATCATTGGGTGTCTCATTACTCATTTAATCTTAGACTTCCAGCAGCAGCAAGAACAGGCATAGAAGGCTGTCCTAGCAGAGCTGAGAAGAATATCCTGCTAAGGGGGACGTGTGATGCCTCAAAAAACGCAACCAGTAATACTCCTCTAATTACATTATACATGAGGTTGGCCATCTCAGGAAGAATGGGATAAACGCTTCTTTCATTTAGGGAACTCTTGATTACTGCTCCCTATCATCTGCCTTCTTTTCAAACCTTTCTGATATCATAAAACGTTATTTCTCATTTTTGTTTCTCAGGTTTTGCTGTGTCTGTGAATACTTCATTCCTCAAGCAGAGCAGATTTATGGTACTATGGCTTCTCGGCAGGACACCCTCGTGAGTGGTATACAGCACAAACAGCCCCTCTAGACCCATCACTGTCTGGTGCCTTTCCTAGAGGCTTAGTTTAGGTACACATTCCATGGAGGAATGAACAAGAAGAGAATGAATATAAAGAGGTTCCTTCAACTGCACATATAAGTGAGATTATATAGCATTTGTCTTTCTCAGTCTGACTTATCTCACTTAGCATAATGCCCTCAAGGTCCATCCGTGTTGTAAGCAAAATGGCAGGATTTCCTTCTTTCTTGTAGCCAAATAATATTTCCTATACTGTATTACGCACTGCAAAATGGCTTAGAAAATGGATCTCAAATGTTCTCACCACAAAGAAGAAAAGATACTTATGGGACACAATGGAGATGTTAGCTAAGGATATCGTGGTAATAATATTTTAATATATAAATGTGTCAAATCAATATGTTATACACCTTAAACATATAATGTTATATGCCAATTATATCTCTACAAAAAATAATTTTAATTAAGAGATCCTTTAAGATTTCTTTTTTATTTTTTCAAATTATCTTGCAAAGTGAGGCTCAATTCACCATGTGGACATTAGGTAGTAAGTTCCTTAACTTCTCTATGCCTCACTTTCTTCCCATGTAGAAGGCAGTAACTCCTGGCAAAGATCAGATGAAATCCTGTACGTAAATGTCCTTTGTTAATTGTTGATTGCTTAAAAGTATTAATATGTTCAGCCAGAAGGCCTTCCCCTGCAAAATGGCAATGAGAATACTAGGAAGGTGCAGGAATGGCCTTAAAAAAGAGACAAAAGGAAACGAGTAACAAGAGGTGCAGAGCTGAGGGTTGCTGGTTTGTAGTTGGTTGTGTTTGCCGCTCAGTGATATTACCAAGGCTCCGGGTGCATTTGATCTCTCTGTTTAGGCATCCCTGGGCTACACTTGGGATCTATGGCTACGACACGCTACCATGTACAACCAGGCTCCCTTCCCTACATCCAGGGGCGGGTGAGGGTTTCTTTAGGGAGCTCTCACAGCAAGGCGGGGGTAAACTACAGTTGATATTAACCACCCAAACCACCTGGCTGACATAAAACAAGGAGACATAGAATAGAGCTGGGCAGATAACTTCAGCATATAGCACTCTTTCCCCTATCTCTTTGGTGGGTGCCAGATTATTTTTCATCCTTCTGCATATCTAGTGTTAAGACAGCTCAAGGGTACAAACCTTGCCTAGTAAAAAGCCAATGTTTTCAGGAGATGCCCAGATCCTGTAGGGGAAATTAAATCAAATGCCAATGTCAAACATCAAAAATTTCTCAAGTCTTCCAGTTACTCAATCATTCCAAATAGGTATACACTAATTCATGATAGTATAGCATACAGTAAACTCTAATTTTTTATCTCCATAAATATATATAATATAAATTTATATATCTATATCTGTATATTTCATATTAAATAAGAACTTAAAAAAATCTATTGAAATTTCCATCATCCCCATTCATTAGAATGGGACACAATGAGATCACTTTTATGTATTCTAAAGCCAGTCTCTGAAAAACCTGTAAAGATTTCTAATTTGAAGTTTTGTTTAAAAAGGATAGGAGGGTGCCTGGGTGGCTCAGTTGGTTAAGCGACTGCCTTCGGCTCAGGTCATGATCCTGGAGTCCCGGGATCGAGTCCCACATCGGGCTCCCTGCTCTGTGGGGAGTCTGCTTCTCCCTCTGACCCTCCTCCCTCTCGTGCTCTCTCTCTCTCATTCTCTCTCTCTCAAATAAATAAATAAAATCTTTAAAAAAATTAAAAAGGATAGGAAAGTGTGTGGCCATCTTAATTGGGTTATGACTTTCCTCTAAGTCTTTGATTTCAGTTGGTTTATAACTAATCGTGCTTCTTCAGAAAAGTTTTTGCTACAAATAAGATAGTACTGTCTGTAGGTTGTCTTAGACTAACAGAACACATTTGGTTAAAGAAAAAGCTAGTATAACGCAAGTGAAGGTGCCTTGTGAATATTAAAAACTGTTTTTTAAACTAATTTTGCTAGCCAGTTCCTTTTTCACAGAATTAAGTGATTACAAAATTGCCTTCAGATAAAGCTATAGAAGTTTAAATATTTAAAAAACGTTCGATTTTTCATACTTGATATTTTCTTTAAAATAAAAATTTAAATGCATTAAGCTCTCACTTTTCTCAGTATTTTTGGTTTTTGCTCTGTACTCCCAAAGCCCGATCTCTGTCTCACACCAACTGGGCCTTCTTTGATTTCCTCTTAGAGTGGGCACTTTATCAGAGGAGATTAAAGTACATAAGTGAGACAAAGCTGTGCCTTATACTTAAGTTCCTTTGAAAGACCTGAGTTCAGAGGAATTAAAATTAAAAGTTCAGGTACAAATTTTACCTTAAAGTGAGCCCCTATAATGCCTTATTTTTACTCATCTGTTCGTAAGTATTTCTAGAAAGAGCACAGACAGGACATTTAATTGTACTGAGTCAATGCCCAGGGAATTACTCATTAGATTCTATTTACAGATCAATTCAGTCACTTTGCCAACAGTTATTAAAGGGTTATTATGTCTGTGCTGTTAGAGGGACTTAAGAGACGAGTAAGATCTTATATCTGGGTTCTGGGAGCTTACAATGAAATCTGATTGGTAAAAAGAGGAAGAACATTTAGGATCCACCCAAAATCATTCATTGTCTAAAAATGGGTTTCATGTATTCAGTGATGACTAGAGAGATCATTTAAATATTTGTCTTATGTCACATTGTTATATCAGATAAAGGTCCTCCTGGGTCCGTACAGTGATAGACACTGTGTAGAATAAGCACAGAAAGATCTTTACAGTTCATAAGTCAGGGGGCAGGTGGAAGGAAGCAGAGACATTTGTTACAATGGGAATCACAGACAGTTACTGAGCTTCTCCTGTGTGCTTAGGCATGGGGAATACAAAGAGATGCACAGCATTTTCAGTCTTCTAAAGACAACAGAAGCTGATAGGTATGGAACACAAACCATTTGCAATATAAAAGTTGTTGTGTGGTGTTGGGAGACAGGGCGCTCTTTAGAGAGCTCTCATCCTACAAAATGGCGGTCGTGCTGCATTTGCTCCATAAATGTCCGTAGCAATGACACAGTGACAAGTGGCTAAGTTACCACCCTGCAGGACTATTTCCACAGCATCACTTTCTGTCTTTGGAGACTTTCTTTCAAGCTTCCCTTCCTCACTCATTCTTCTGCCTTAACATCCAAGTCTAAAACTCTGGTTAGGAAGAAATTGCTTAAATCTGCGGCATCGACTTCAGTCTTACAAACAAACAAACAAACAAAAAAACAGACAAAGCTGATATTAAGGTCTCCTTTGCTCTTCAAGCACTCGGTAGTTGTGCTAGGCCAGGGCCACAAAAGCTTGTCCAGACTGGTGATGTGGGCTTACCTAAGGTCTCTTACACTTTCTTGGATCAGTAAACAAGCCAAGCAAAGGACGCAGAGGAGATTGATGTACGTAAGTGAGTGTGCCCCAAAGTAGAGGGCGGGTAGCTCATGCAAAGTTAAAACAAACCAACCAACCAACAAACAAAAGCAGGTGAGAGGCAATGTACCTTGGCTAACTCTTTTATACTGCTTTAGGCAAGTACGGGAGATGAGGTCCCACCCAGCTGCTCAAAGGTGTGTGTTATTGATATCTAGAGCTGCACCATGGTTACATTCTTATTTGCTATTATGTCATCAACTTTATTTGAGGGATCAGGCAGATTTGCCTGCAGCCTATACCATTCAGAAGGACCACTAGAGTCTGTTATTTAGCATTAAGGTGGACCATATGAGAAAATGTGCCCCAGTAGGCATATCTCAGCTTGTGATTTAACTCAGTCCATGACTTTAGAGGAATAATTTTTCCCAGGAGGTGGAAAGGCACAGAGTTCATATTGGGAGACGATGGTGCTTTTCCTTTTACGACTGACCTGTGGTCACAGCAAAAGAGATGGTGCTGAGGGGTTTGCTGGGCTGCAGGGAGAGGACTGGCCAGGCTAGACCTGATTTTTCACCCTACTTTTCCTTTACTAGTCACATTTTCCCCCCATAATGTATTGCCATAAAACCTAGTGGCTTCATATAACAATACATTATTTGTCTATGATTTGGGGAATTGATTTGAGCTGGGCTCCACTGGTCAGTTCTGTGGGTCTCTGCTGAGGTCATCTAAGAGACAGCCATCATCTGGTGGCTTGACTGAGGCTAGAGGGTATAAATAGGCTTTGTGTACATATCCAGGAGATAGTAAAGTAGCAGCCAAGCTACTTGGTTCTTCTCCACTGGCTTCTCCAGAAGGCTTACTCTGTTTACTTCCTGGAGACAGCATTCTAAGAAGGTGGAAGAGGAAAGTCAAAGACCTCTTGAGCCTCAGCTACAAAGTCCCATGGGATCACATCCACCACACTGTACTAGTCAAAGTAAGATACAGGGCCAGCCTAGATAGAGGGAGGAGGGAAATGGACCCCTCCCTTTGAGAAAAGCTATAAAGTATCTGTGGTGATTCTTAAGCTACCAAACTTCCTTTGCTCAAAAAACATGAAATCTATAGCGGTTTCCAAATACTTAATAATTGTATATTTAATACTTAAATATGACCCAAAAACTTAATAATTAAGGAGATAATTACAAAACATGTAAATGAAAATGAGCTATCTTCTTAAGTGGCTTCTTCTTTCTTTTTTCATATGGTAGAAACAGTATTATAACTTTCCTCTCTTGATAAGGGCTCTGAGTGTGAGGTAGTTTTTGAAATGTACTGCATGCTGTAACATATTTTATTCCCATGTAGAAGCCTGTGGAACAGAATGAGAATTACTTGAGCCTAAATGGATGGAAATGGAAAACTTTAGGTTATTTTCTCTTTCTAATAGCTGAATAATGTGGCATGAGTATAACACCAGTCACTTCAAAAATAGCAGAAACAATAGAATTTTCATTGTATTGCTTTCACTCACACCTTTGCCCCATAGGAATTTCTGGAAGGCTGATCAGAAATAAAAGTATGCTCTTCAGAGAAAATGCAGTTAAGACTTTTTACCATACACAATACCAGCTTCTTCTTAAAAACAAGATGGTACCTCAGTCTCATTACTCATTCAAAATAGGATTTACTTTGCACAAATGTTATCGCCTCCTCCCTTTTATCTCTGTTTCTGATTAGCCCTTGGAGAGGATGACACATCATAAAAGGTTTTGTGCTAGGCTACACTGAGTGGTTCTCAGTTTTCTGTCGCATCAGCTTCCTGTAATGAGAACCCAGTATTTTAACATTATTGCCTGTCCAGTTGCCATTGATGATAATGGGCTACTTTTATGGCCTTTTTTGACACACAAAATAATGCATGATACCACTGTGCTCTGACCTCATTTTCTCAGGGCTAGCTCTGCCATGTTGGTCAAGGATACAATGACTCCGAATTGTTATGGGAGTTACCTTTTTAACTATGCAAGGTTATCAGGGGAACAGATTCACAGCTAAACTGGGAAAGTCCTTCGTAATGATTATCTTTCTCCGTGACCTCTAAATATCTCCAGTGGACGACCTCATTGTATTTCCAAGCAAGTCTAAAGATCTATTACAAACAGTGCTCCTTTGGTAATATGTGGGTTGGGGGAGGTAGAGAAGAAAAACCTGGAAGTGTTGCATCGTGACTGCAAAGTGAGCCATCAGGGAGGATGAAAAAATTGACTGTGTGCCATCTGAAATGATCAAGTTATCAGGGATGACACTGATACACAGTCTCCTGATACAGGCAACAAACCAGAATGATACCAAAGGACAAAACATGAGCCAGATTTGATTTGTCGGTGGGTTGCTCTTATTTTGACATCTTGGTAAAATTGTCACATCTGTTGAAATTCTGTTTGAAAATTAGCCATAGCAAACAATCTTATTTTCACAAATTGTGTACGCTGGGATTTTCCTACAATGAGTCATCAGCCATCAGAAACAATGAAGTGTCACAACAATTCCAAAGATACCATCTGTTGAGGGGAGATGATCCAAAGACAAACATACATCATTTAGCACAGCTATTTTTTAAATGACCATTGATTCAAATCAAAACACTTCAAATCTCCTCTGAACTGTTATTAACAGCACAGATATTGGAAAACTGCAATCCAAGTGGTATGCATTGATAACATCTGCTAAGACTATAGATGGTGTTTATTTAAGCATCCTCTCTTGGGAACAGCTGACATTTGAAAATGTGGAGGATATTTACCTCACCTGTGTCCTCCCCACCTGGTGTTTACAAAATTTTCTCATCGGAGACTAAACTATTGAAAACTTAGATTTTATACGGGAATCATAAATAAGTGAAAGTGTTTATCTGCAGCTTTTGTTCATTAGCTAGAATATGGGAGGTCATTGCAGAAAGAATATATCAGGTCACCCAAACCACTAACACCCTTTTATAAAAGCATTTTTCTCCACAGCGCATGATTTTACTTATTTTATAAATCTCATAGTGATCTTGGAAAATCTAGAAGACCGGGCAAATCTCTAATAAAACTAGGTGATTATTCACTTGTAAAAGTAATACCCAAGCAGAAAGCAAAGAACATGAAAACAAAATAATGATGCACAATTTGGGATACAGGTATATCTGATGTGAAAAAGACAATGTACATGAACCCATTAAATCCCAGACATGAGGTATTATGAATTCTCCTTGATGGATTTCGCTTCAAGAACTCTTAATTAATGATGAGATAAAACTAGTCAGACAGAACAGCTGTCACATGATATTTGAGAGTTTGATTATAAGTACCTATTGCCATTGCTGTGAAATATTCCATTTAACCCAACAAAGGCGGGCTCACAGACTCTCATCTTCTATTCATTTTCTGCCCAAAGAGCAAGGAAGAGATCATGTTTAATTTATAGTACACTGAAACCTCCATATAGTACTTCTTGGGGTGAGAGAAACAGCATCTGCATAATAAACTAACTTGTTATTCCAGGTTTTTACCATCTGGATTCAAATTTCAAAGGACATGGGAATCCATGTCAACCAATAAGAGACCCTCAAGAATAGCAAACACACATGTAGGGAGAGTTGTGGATTTATGTGTTCCTTCCTTCATGTAATCATTCAATGGTGCATTCAGTCTTTCAGCGACTATTTATGGATTGTCTAGGATGCAGGAAGCCCTGGGGGTAGGCATCGAGGCTACAGTGTCAGAAGGAGAGAATCCAGGTCACAGAGAGAAAATGCCTTTTTGCCAACCACCGTTCATGAATTGTGTAACGTGGGGTAAATTTCATAACATCCCTCATTATCCTCGTATCAGATCATTCTTGCAAAGAATTAGTTTGGGCAAGAAAACCTTATCAGATGCTTGGAGGTTAAAAAAACAACAACCTGCTATTACTTATTCAAGATGAAATATGCATATACCAAACTGAACCTAACTGAAGCTTGATTTTCAACCCTGCTATTATTTCAAGTGAAATGGAATTTATAACCATGTTTTTTGGGGAACTTCTGGTAATGGACTCCATTTTATTGAGAAAGCAATAGGGTTCAAATACTCATCAGCTGTTTCATCTTAACTTCTCCGAAGCTGTTTCTTCATTTGTAAAATGGAGATAATAATATCGATCTGAATAGGCTGTTGTGGAGACTAGAAATAATTTATGTAATGTGCTTGGTGAATAGCCTTGTGTATAATAGGGTCTCAATAAACAACAGCCGACTCCAGCTGCTGTTAAAATTAGGTTTAAGCTAGGTGAAGCTAATGGGAAACTCTACCCTCGAGTAGAGTACAATAGCATGGCTTTTGAGTTATTTTAATGGAAATGGCTAATTGAAAAAATAAACGTGGACAGTTGCCTGTAACCTCTGCTATTTAGATTTCTTATTTTTAAAAAAAGGTGAAATTTCAATTTAAAACAGCTTAGAACATATGAAGTTCGCTGTATTCCAACTGAACTAAACTTTCAAGTATCTTACGAAGTTTAAGCAGATGTTCATCATCTCTGACTTTGAACTGTTCACTAAGCTAATGGCAGACAATGTCTGGTACATGTTGGCAAAATCAAAGCACGCTAATATTTCTCTTCATCACTCAAAAGACTTGTGATGGTTTGAGCATCCGAAAGCTATTGTGTATTTCTCTGCTATGGCAGCAACATAACTGAATAAATGATGAATCTTTTTTTTTCTTTTGGAAATATATTCTAACTTTTAAAGTTTCAACTTAATACTCTTACTGGAATGTAAAAAGAGGGATGAACATTTCGATTCTTTTCATATGAAGCCAAATTGTGCCCCAACCTCTGTTGGGGGGAGGTGATCCAAAGACAAACATACATCATTTAGCTCTCACTATTTATTTTCTAAACACCCAGCTGGAGGTTAAAGCTATGGTGGTTTAAATTTAGAGATTCGTTATTCCACTTGCACTATTTTATTGTCGCTGTGTTTTATTGTTTGACCAGTTTCAACCAAAGAAATTATTTACAGTTTCTCCTTTTAGATTTTAAAATTTCCTCTTAAAATTTAGATTTAAGTAATATGTTTTAAATGGCACCTGGCAATACCCAACAGGATGCCGAAGCAACCAACAGTTGGGAAGATAAAACGTTACAGCAGTGAACTGGTTGGTTGTTCTGCGTGATGTCAAACAATCCTCACTAGAACAGGGATGGCTGCAGCATCACAGAGACTGGGGATCGAAGACCACCAAAGACAATCAAGTGAAATAGAAAAAAAAAAAAAATCTTGGGTTCTAATCCGTGCAGTATGCCAGTATTTTTAAACATTTATAGCCAATCCCTCTACCAGCGACAGACTACAAGAAGGAGTCATGGACATCAGTGGCTGGCTCTCATTTTTGTAACATTCTCCCCTCCTCTTACTCTACTCACCCCCCACTCTCCAGTTCCTCCCTCTGCCATACTTCTTCCTTTGCAGGCACATGTGTGTAGAGGACCAAGTCCTAAGTCATAGGGTGACTCTGATTGCCCCAACTCAAGAGTGTTTTGGGGGAAGTACAGAGGTAACTTGAAATTGAAAAACACACTGCTGTTTCTCAGGGACCTGCCTGTGATGTGTTCTGGCTGCAGTTCAAGAGAATGATACAGACCCGTGAGTCAAACCCATTTTGGAGGAACCCACTTAGGTTGGCAACTAAGCTGATTTGCATTTGGGGAGGCGTGTATTTCATCTGTGACTACGCACAATACTAAAATCCTTTTGCTCTAATAAAACTACGGCCACAAGAATCCCGAAGAGAATAAAGTCCACCTTCTAAGGCTTGAGGAAATACCAGCAAAGAGCAGGTCATGCTCCAAGTGGAAAGATAGTCCTAGCCTTTCACACTCTCCCAGACAAGATCTGAAGTCTTCTGAGAGAGGAATGTGCTGGGAGGGTGTGGGAGATTACTTGGAATCTTTTCCTGCAGGAGCCTAGATAAGATGAGCGAGGTAACAAGCCCAAATCTGTAATTCTCAAGGCTTTTTAGAGGCAGTGAGGGAATCGGACTGCTGGGTTGTAAAGCCCAGTTCTGATACTTACTGGATGTGTGATCTTGGGCCATCTACTTAAACCTTTTATGCCCCAGTTTCCTCATTTGTAAAATGGGTACTATCTGTACTTAGATCCTAGAGTCATTTTAAGGATTAAATGGTTAATTCTTGTAAAAACACTTGGAACAGTGTTTGGCTAACAGTGTTTGGCTAACAATGCCTGGCTATAGAGAGAGCTCTGGCAGTGTTGGTCACATGGTTGACCTCTGAGCTCTAGTACACCTATTCAACCCGGTCTAGCTAGCTAGTCCATCTACTCACCAAAGTGGGTTGACATAGACTAAAAGGGTCTAGAGGTAACTTTATCCCTGGAAGGAATCCAAAGGTAGAAGCACTATTTCTAGACACCGGATTGTATAATAAACTCCCTCATCTTTCAACAACACTGTGGACACATAATTCACATCTGTTGCCTTGATGCCAAGAGGACCCAGAAATCTTGTCCCTCACAGGTTACCTAAAAATGGGTTTAGATAATGGGACAATTATGGGATATCATATTAGTAGACATTTCTAGAAAGAAAATACAATAATACGCAAAATGGTTTTTAAAATAACCTCCTGTACACAGATGTTTTTATCTAGGTTCTACACAAGTCACCTTGAAAAGAACCAAGTGGTGGAAGGATTTTCTACAATCATTTCTAAATGAGGAAAATTTCCAAAGGCAGCTGTGACTGCAGAACATGCATTTGGAAAGGAAGTCAATGAAATGCAGATGAATAGAAGAAGGTGACTATCCATCTGTTGAAAACAAATATGCCCGGTTGGACACAGATATATTTTTGCCCTTTACATCAATTGAAAAATGTGGCTCTTTTGGCTTTAATTCCATTTAGTACAGAGTATGTGCTGAATAAATACTTGGTACTTGATTAATTGATAGTGTCATCCCAATCTAGGATTGGGGCAGAAGTGGAAACAACAGGATGTGCTTTCACATACTAATCCTCAAATATTCAACAGTTTTGTTTTGGAGAAAATCCTTCTTGACTTGTGGCCTAGAGAAACAAGCACTCATCATTTCTATTTAATATGGATTTCTCCGGTAAAATAGTCTGAAGTTGACTAGTTTTCACATTGAAATGACTAGCATCACTATTTTGGCAGTAATAAGGAGGAAAAATAATCACACTTGGATATAGAAAACCAGGGTTCTTGACCCAATCTTTTCAATGAGTAATCTGCTGGATGAAGGATGATTATGATATATCCCCAGCGTGCTTGGAAAATTGTCACAAGGGTCTAATGAACGTGGATTGCATGTTTGGAGGAAGCCAATATGGCCACCAAGGGAGAGAAAGAGAGAAGGGCGGGTAGAACAGCAGTTCAAGGACGCCAACCAGAGTAGAAGGTGGACAGTAACAGGAGGTCCGGAGGAAAGAAATAAATGTAGGGCAATATATTTGCATCTCTCTCAACCACTCAGAATAAGAGGGTAGGCAGTTACTTGTAAGCTGTAGTTAGCTGAAGAAGAAATGAAACAGCCAAAAAATTG
Source organism: Eumetopias jubatus (assembly GCF_037043125.1). Taxonomy (NCBI): domain Eukaryota; kingdom Metazoa; phylum Chordata; class Mammalia; order Carnivora; family Otariidae; genus Eumetopias; species Eumetopias jubatus. Next base: position 178,340,629 of record NW_028274809.1, on the reverse strand, counting down.
AAAAAATTCACTGGGGTAGAGAGAGGAAGAAAAAACAGAATTATGAATAAAAGGTAGGAAAATGAAAATATATTAATTAGGGCTAACTTCTCTATCAAGATGAAGGTGAAAAAAAATGAAGACAGAAGGTAAGAATATTAAAGCAGTTTTTATTAAGAGATATCTGTTAAATTCTTTTAAGGTAAGGTTTATTATAAAAGGCTGCCTCATGAGAGTACAACAGTTGCCCAGACAGAAATAATATTGTGATGATTCTGATTGTTAATTTAAATGGGATGAATCCAAGGAACATGAAACTGGAATACTATCCCCCCATCTCAACATCCTGCTCAATAGCCCCCTTACTTGTATAGGAGATGCTCATATAACCATCTTCTGTTCACAAAAAGCAGCGAGGTGTCACCTAGAAATGTGATTTTGTGTTAAGGGACAGAAAAGCAGTAAGTCTAAACATTCTACCAGGTGTTTGTATTGTCATCAATGAGTAGGTGATTCTGTTTTTCATGTAGGTGAGCTCTTGAGCATAACTTTGATGGCAGAAGGTACATCTTGTTGTTTGTTAATGAGTGTGTGTGATTGATACCAATCTGCATAATAATGAATATTGAACCCTGTTGTCTTTGAAGATGGTGATCTGTGTAGATAATATTCCTTCCTTAATGTGGAGCTAGATTATATTATCACTGAAAATTCACATTTGTGTTTGGCAGGTAGAAGTGCATGCTTGTGTGGTTCATTCAAGCATTACCCAACAAATAGCCAGCTTCCTTCTTTACCCAACAATAATCAGCTTCCTTCTTTACCTCACACCGGCAGGAAGATATCAAAAGGTCTGTTGGTAGAGACAAAAGAGAGATAATAAAGAGGGAAGAAACAGAGGTGGGGCAGGGTAATGAAGCAAAGTGTGACCAGCCACCATTTTCCTCCTAGTCAATGGCACTCAAGGGATCCAGCATTCTGTAAGAACAACAGTACAGGACTGTCAGGCAGAGATCTACAAAAAGTAAGCAGAAGTCACTGGGGGAGGGAAGGAGCAATCGATGTGAAGTAGTTGCCATGTGGACAACTCTAGAGCATAAGTGTGACAGATCTCCGCATTCCCAATTACACTAGCAGATGGTGGATGCTGAAGGAGGCAGCTTCTGGTTTTGGACATACTGGAGTTACAAAATCTAGGGCAAGTGAGTAGTTTTTGGAAACTTCGTATCGGTCTTCCTCCTGAACTATTTGAGAGACTGTACCAGAGAAAAAAACCAGAAGGAGTCGAAGGAGCTTTGTCGAGTGAGACTGAGTGCCCACCAGGAGTTTCCCATGCAGACCTGTTACACAGGACCACCTAAGGCACACTTCATCTGTGTGCTTCATGAGTTAAAGTCTATATCAGAAAAGGTGTTTCCGAGGTGGGAAAAAAAGAATGTAATATTACCACCCATAAAAAGAGAATGTGCAAAACTTTGGAAGTGAAAAAAGCACTGTAAATGTAGAAGAAGATTTAAGAGAAAATGCTTATTATATGTATGTGTGTATGTGAAAGAAACCAGATACAAAAAAAACACACTTTTTGATTCCATTTATAAGAACTATACAGAATAGGTAAATCCTTAGAGACAGAAGGCAGACTGGTGGTTGCCAGGGGCTGGGGGCAAGGGAGGACTAAGGAGTGACTGCTTAATGGGTAAGGAGTTTCCTTTTGAATGATAAAGTGTTCTGGAACTAGATAGTGGTGATGGTGGCACAACATCGCCAACATGCTTAATGCCACTGAAGCGTACACCTTAAAATGGCTGAAATGAACAATTTCATGTTATGTATATTTTGTCAAACTTCTAAAAGCATATGCACTGTATCAATACATTTTTTTAATAGAAAAAATGAAAATTATATAAGTAGCAATGGACAACATCAATACAGAATGAGGCTCTATCTCAAGTTTCTGAGGAGGGGGTGACACTTATGAGTTGAGCTTTTGGAAAAATTTTTCCAGTCATTTCCCTTCTTGTTAACACCTATGGTCTGAGTAAGCGATATTTATGGTTCCTTCCACCTCTACGATTTTATGACTTTATGATCTGATATATCAGGGCAAACTTTCCAGAAATAGATCCTAGGAAAAGGGAGTCAAAAAAGCAAAGCCAATCTGAAGGTACAGAAGGAAATAATATCTATCAAGCTGAATTTAGAGTATTGGAATAACAATTCAAAATAAAACGATGGGAAATACATTGATAGTTAGATTTCAAATGTAAGAAAAGTCTGATGAGAAAAAAGAAAATATCTAATTAGAACAAGATGTAGAGGAATGAACACGGGACAGGACTGTTCTAAGAAAGGGAGCCACAGGACTTATTTAAGGTGGCTTTAAGGTTCAAATGAGAAGAAAAGGAAGACACAAAAACCCAGGACAATAATGCAGGGGGGGAAAACAAAAGAACTAGAGATAAATATTCCACTAGAGGTGGAGTGAAAGCCCCAGGCCAAGGGGGAAAGAGGGAAGTGAATGTTCAGGAGATAAGACTACAATAGCAAGGGAGAAAGGAGAAAGACTAGAGGACATTCAAGGGAAGGGTTTAAAAGCTAAATAAAATCTTTAAGTGAGAACACTCAATAGAAGCAGAAAAATCACAGTGGTAGGTGGCTTGTACAGAGACCCTGGAAAAGAGAGGTGAAGACCCTGGAGCAAAAGTGGTGAAAAAGGAAGACCCTGAGGAGGACTTAGTTCAGAGGGAGTCAGGGCAGCGAGGTGAATGGAAATGCTAAGCAAAATGAGTTTCTGACGACTTCGAAGGGTGGCACGACGAGAAGGGTAAAGAGGAGTAGTAGGCTTAAGAAAGAAACGTGAAAGTTTGAGAATTCTGTAGAAAGAAAAAAAAAACAATGGTGATGCTTGTTATGGCACAGTTTCAAGGACAATGAAATCTACATTTTTTTGTGTGTGTGTAAATGTGAGCTCATGTGGGAGGTCAAAAATGAGAGACGAATGATACATGAAAGATCTTCCTAATAAATCAAAATAAATTATGGCATATAATCATTCTTGGCGACTGTGTCAAGTATTATATTCATGTTCTCACTTTGCATGTAAGGAAATTAAAACTCAAGAGGGTGCATACAGTTTTCACAATTCTGGAGTCATAGATGGCAAAGTCAGGATTTTAAAAGTCAGGTTCTAGTTCACAATAACATTCATCCAGTTCTTCCCATTGTATCAGCTTCCCTAAAGATTCATTTGAGATTTTTGGTTGATTCTGACCACCATCTTGGAAATGGGTATAAAAGCCCATTTTTTGTTTAATTTTAATTTTATTACCTGGTTTCAATAAGTTACATTTTTTGGACGTACTCCACTGCCAAAATTCTCGGACTTTCTCCCCCCAGATGCGTCAGCCAGTAACAGTGCTACTGTGTGAATATCTCATGCCTCCCTGGGAGCTTGACTTATATACTCTACTGTGCAGAAAAACATACAGGTATGGTAACTGGAATGGACAATTCTTTAACACTGCATATTGTCGGGTAGCTACAGGCTGTTCTCAGAACTGAGCCATCTACTGGCATGCTGATTGCACGGAGCAGGTTAGTTCTGAGCTCTAAGGTCAACTGACTCAGGAGCAATCATCTAAAACACAACCCGTTTATTTTAGGTTGAAGATTACTTATGAAATATGTCCATCATTTCATCCCTTGTAACTAATTAGCTCCACTGACCTTTGTGGCTATTGATTTCTCCTCTGAATGTTGTCTTATAAGGAAAATTCAAGATTTTGTTTACATCTCGTTTGCTGCTGTGATTAGTTCTTTTCAAGAGATTGTTCCCTAATACTAATCACCTGACGGCCTTTACTTCGTCTTCCTTTTGAGCCTCTGAAATAAGTATTATTAGCCTTACTATACAGATGAAGAAACTGAGGCTCAGAGAGGTTGGGTAATTTATCCAGGGTCATAGTGCTTCTAAGAAATAGAAGTTAAAATCAAACTTCCTATTCAAAAGCCTTTACTAAATATCAGCAAAATAGAAGCAAAATAATAAATAAAATGTGTAAGGCTAGATATTTTTTCATTCACTTATAATCATTCATTCATTCACTCAAGACTTACTGGGGAAAAAAGCAGAAAAATGACAATGCTCTAGCGTAAGAAGAGGGTGGGAAATTGAATAGCGGGAATAATCCCAGCCCTAGAGAGCTCCAGAAGATAAAGAAAATGCTAAGGACTTAAAATAAAATAATAATAATTGAACTTGGCAGGTTCAACAGATTAAAGTGACCTGGGAGGGTTGAGGAAGGCATCAAGCAGGAAGTAATGTTCTGTCTTTTGTTGAGGATGAAAGCATTTATCAGGAAGATAGGCTGGTAAGAGTGGGTTGGCATGAGATGGCATACCTACTCTTACTGCCCAAATAATTTTCCTGAAATATATAAGTTAAATTTTCTATTTTACTTGAATTTACCTTGCATGTAAAACACAATAAAATATTATTTTTGGTATTTTCTGTTACCAGCATAAAGGATAATATGACCTTGGCCAAACTCACCCTTTACACCCTCAGACCACCAAATTAGGTAAGTTTATTCTGAAGAGGGGAGTCCTGTCTGCTAGGGTAGAAGGGGATGATGGGTAACTCTCCTCAGGAACCTCAGAGAGCAAAATTAGTTTTGAGGACTCGAGATTTCTCCTCTGTGAAAGTCCAGCACCTACAAGCTTTGACAATAAAAAATTGCCCTGGCTTCAGAATAGTTTCTGGATGCATAACCAACTCTGTCAAGTACAAGAGAAGGTCACAGACAGATCCACGAAACAGGCAGAATCACGAAAATACGGATGCTTGTAGATGAATCAAAGTGAACGAAGAGTGACCTCTGCTATCATCACTTAATCACTCAGTTAGGTAAAATATCAGGAGACAAGAGATCAGACTAAGCAGTTGTGACCAGTAAGGACAAGTGGAATCAGCATAAATTTATCATAATTAATATCATCATCATTAGTAACTTTGAGGTCTACTATCTAAACATACTGGAGCAGGTGATTTAAAAGGCCTACCTTCTAGCGCTAGTTAGCACATGAACCAAAAAAAAAATAGTGTATTCCTTTATGTATATGTATTATTTAAGTGTAATAGAGTAACAGGCACCCCATTTTCTAAAGCTTAAACATAAATATCACTAGCTAATATGGCAAATCCTTGCCATTCAGGGATCTCACATTTTCAGTATTTCAAATTTGTTGTTCCTCAATTTTCATGAAATTTAGATATTTTATTTTTCCAATTAATTAATTAATTTTCATTATAGTAAAGCCTACATAACATGAAGTTTATCATTTAAGCCATATTAAATATACAACTTGATTGCATAAAGAACATTTACAATGTCATGTCACCATCACTACACTACTGTCCGTTTCCAGAAATTTTCCACCATCCCAAATGGAAACTCTGTAGCCATTAAATAGTAATTCCCCATCCCTTCTTCTCCTAGTACTAGGTAACTTCTGTTAGGCCTTCTTAGATATTTTTATTCACCAAGCTGCACCTCTAGTGCGGGATGTTACTTGAGTAATGGCTGAGTCCAGCGAATGTTTAATATGTCTATCTCAACTCAGCCTTGTGAACCCGTTCTTGTGCATCATTTCTTCCTTCATTGTGAATCTGAGGGATCCTTGAAAAGCTCATATTTTATGCCCTCTGAATATAAGGGTCTATTAATTTGGTTATTTTTTTATTAGGCTCTCAACCATAATCGAATAGGCATACACACTCACATATAAACATGTGCACACACCAACACAAAAATCTAGTGACTTCTCCAAGGGCGAGTTTCATTGCTTGTGCCAGGCAAAGCACAGTATAAGCTGGTAATTGAAAATTGCTTTGTTTTCTAAATTGCAGGTTAAAGCACTAAGAAAAGCATCTTGGAATATTACTGAAATCTCTCATTGATTAGGAAAACAAACATCTTTTGAAATGAAAAAAAATTAAAGATAATTTGGAGACATTAAATTTGAGACAGAGAAAGGACTTTGCCTATGGGTAAAAACAAAACAAACAAAACCAATTATGTAGAAGGTTCCCGAAGTTGGGGTAAACACTAAGTACTCAATCAATAACAAATGTCAGTTTAAAATGAAGGGGGAAAGCTTTGTCATCTCCGCAGATAAGTTTTATATCTCAACTCACTGTTTTGGAAATATCAGAACATATGGGGATTTTAAAAAAATTGGAATGAAGGGGATTAATGGAAAAACAATTTTATCTGTCAAAGATCACTACAAGGCAAACAAAAAACAAGCAAACCAAAGCAACTGTAAAGGGCATATTCATCAATAATCCTGGTTGCATTTTAAAGGTGCACGGATGCCGCAAAAACATCTCCATCATCACATAAATATAATTTTATTGTTTATCTGAGTTGGGGATGACATTTACTGCCTCACACACTCCCTCTTAAAGCATCGTGTTTACTTATCTAGCACTGTTTTTCAAAATGTTTGCGTTTGGAAAGGAACACCTCCTGCATCTTTGCTAAACCTTAAATAAATTATGCATTAAATCATATTTTTACTATGAAACATTTTGTACCAGGGACAATGATTTAAATCCACACCCAACATTGGATATTTCCATTAATAATTTAAGAAAAAAATTGCTTGGACACCACTATCTACAATTCATGGATTTATAGTGAAAACATGATTAAATGAATCCACAACTAGGAATCAAGCTATTGAACAAGCGTACATTCACCAAGATGGCCTATAAGGATAATTGGATCCTCTAAAAGAAAACATTTGTTAAGAAAATCAATCAAATCCATCTAGCCTGACACAACTAGTTGTCATTCTTGCATAAAATGAAATTTATATTACATGAATATGTATTTGAATCAGAGAAAATATGATAGGAAGAATATAGTCATTTAACAGGGGCTCTTTTAATGCATGGTTGACAGGTAAATTTTTATTTTTGTAAGGAGTTGATGTGTCTGTTGATAGCACTCCAAGACAAAGTCCATTTTGGACCAGTTAAAATCATGTAACTGATGACTGACTTTATTGTTTCTTAATTTATTTTTATTTTTATCTTTTTTAAAGATTTTATTTATTTATTTTGACAGAGAGAGGGAACACAAGCAGGGGAAATGGGAGAGGGAGAAGCAGGCTTCCCGCCGAGCAGGGAGCCTGATGTGGTGCTCGATCCCAGGACCCTGGGATCATGACCTGAGCCGAAGGCAGATGCTCAATGACTGAGCCACCCAGGCACTCCCTATTGTTTAATTTAAATTTACTTGAGATGTTTGTATTATCAGAAGAGAATTCTAGAAGTTACACCCAGGCTATAACAATACTCCCAAATAATGAGGGTGGGAAAATTAAGGATGCTACTTGAACTGATAAACAGTAAGGGAAACTGAAAAGTGAGAAATAGCCACAGGCACATCTGCTCCTCAATCCCTGAGCTTTATGGGCTCAGATGACATTTTCTGTCTAAAGAAAGAGATTCCTTTAGGACCAGGCTAATTCTCCAAAGAATTTTAGGAAAGTTTCCAAAATCTACAAAAATAACAGAGCCAAGTACCATAAGGGAAACTACAGATTTTAGTGGGGGAAAAAAAAAAAGAAAAATGTGTCAAAGAGAAAAGCCCACTCTTTCGTACAGGAATGCAACTTTAATATGTTGATTCATTCTATGTGTCAGACTGTATTCACTGATATGGGTATTTTCTCTTATATAGACTTCTATATATCACAGTAACTTTTGAAAACAAGGCATTATTCAATTCAGTTGCCTAAACTTTTATTTTTAGATCAATATTGTGGTTGTTCATGTTGATAAATTTAAAAACTTACATTTCGATATCCATCAATTGCTTCCCTTATCAAACTTCATGTTCTTCTTGTGTGTTTTGTAATTAAGAGACTATTTCAGAAGTCAGTGAACTATCACCATTAATCTTTTTTTTTTCTACTGATGGTTCATTGTGCTTTAACACCTTTTTTCATGAATTTATGTGAATGTTCTAACTTAGGGACAAATTCTTTCTTTCATTCTTTACTTTGGAAGAATATGTCACTGTCTTGCCTTTAAACATCTTTTTGAAATCAACATGTTTGAGCACTGCACCAAGCAGCCAGCCAGGCATGGGGCAGGCAACTCTGCTCCCACAGCATGTTCCTCATTGCCTGCTCATCTAGGAACAACTGGTCCTCTTTTTCTCAATCAAAGCATGTCTCTTGAAGGCCAAAAATGGTTAAGAATTACTGAAGCACTGCAAGTTGTTATGCATAAAGTCAACTGAACTTGGGTGATTAGCAATTCTTGACAAGCTGAATTTTGAAGGTCAGAAAAACTTGGCTTATACAGTGTCAGAGTCAAGGTCAGGAATTTCTCCAGAGTGCTAATACGAGACAGGTGCCTTCTATTCCTGGCAGTGTTTCTGAAATCTTAAAATCAGACATCTTAAAAACTTCCCTCAACAAAACACCTAGAAATGCTGGATGAGATTATAAAAACACCCTTTTAAATGCATAATAAGGTAGAAAGAGAATAAGGAAAATCCCTAGGTGCCAAAATCCAAGATAAACTAAAAAGCAGCAGGGGCCCAAGCTGTCTGATGCAGGGGGAGACACAAGGCTCTGGATTTTAGTGGCCTTTTGAGAAGAGGTGAGGCCTGCCTGGACCTGTGCAAGGTGAAACAAAAACCTACACCCAAAGTCTCAAAAACAGGAAGCCCGAGGAATTAACCCTTTTGCATATCAATGTAAATTCTGTGTCTTGACACCATGAATATACTGGCAATTGTTAAACTTTCACAAATTTTGTGAACTTGTCGTCAAACAGATGCATTATTTAAAATTGTGTACATTTGCAAGTAAATATATTACGTTAAAACAAAGGTAATAAACATTCAAAACACAGTAGTTCCCAATTATTCATTATATTTCACTATGACTATATTTGAAATATGACTATATTTCACTCTTGTATCTCTATGGAGGACATTCTACATAATACTGGTAGTGTTCCTCTGCACATTTCTTGAAAACACCATGCTCAGTAATATCATGTTGGTACCTTGAAATTGGCCATGATAGCAGTATTATACTATGGAAATTTGCAAAGGCTATAGGGCTTCACTTACTGCTTTGTTGATGGCCTGGATTTAAATAGTGATGGGAATTTGTTAACAGTGAAGATTCAACTTAAATGGTGTGGGGGTGTCTGGGTGGTGCAGTCGGTTAAGCTTCCAACTCTTGGTTTTGTCTCAGGTTGTGATCTCAGGGTTGTGGGATCAAGCCCCATGTCTGCGCTCAGCGTGGAATCTGCTTGAGATCCTTTCTCCCTCTCCCTCCCCCACGCTTTCTCAAATAAATAAATAAATAAATAAATCTTTACAAGTCTGATATCTGTCTTGTCTGATTCAGTAGTCACTCATATCATTAATGAACAAATATAATTCCAACACACATTCATATTTGTTGTTATTCATATTCATTAACAAAAACAAACATGGCAGCCAACATAAATATTGGAACTACAGCCATTTGTCAGTTGCAGCCATAGCCATGGCCACCAGAGTTTGGCGAAAATCAATAGAAATGAAAGACTGACTATAACATGGACAGTGGCCAGAGTCTATAGGACCCCAGAACTCTGATCCAAAACCTCTGCAGCAGTCAGCCTAGAATATTCAGGACTCGGTAGCATTTTCCAGCTTCCCTATTTTTCATCCACCCTTCCGAGGACAAATCAGAAAAAGCCAAATACGCTCCCCAACTTAATCTTGTAAGATGACCGCTTCTAGTTCACCTGCCTCCAGCTTCCCCTTGCCAGCAACTTCCAGTCAGAGCATATCAGAAGCTTTCCTTTCTTTTCTTCACTTTCCCACTGCCCTAAATGGAATGCCACTGAGTCTCTGCCTAATACAAGTGACGGCTGACTCCCTTGCTATAGCACGCTCTGAACATAGAGCCCTGGTTTGTTCTCATTTGGGGAATCTTTGCTTATTTCCACAAAAGCATTCTATGAGAATCAACTGGCTATATGGAACTTAAAATTAAGAGTATTTTATATTTTATTACTATTTGTAATAGGTGTATATCCTTTGTTATCAGTAAAATTTATAAGAAGCTTATATTTGTATATATATGGGCATATAGTTTTTTTCCAAAGAGTTGGTTCTTAGCTATTTATCCCCACACCAATGGGCCTACACTATGAAACATGGATTAAGGAAAGAAAAAAAAAAGTGGCCCACTGGCACAGGAAAGACAACATAGGCTCTGAGTATGTAAAATATTCTGAAAATGTTAATCTTGGGTCTGCTTTCACTTGAGTTTGGAAGTCAAATTTACACCCCTCATGTAACAAGGATCCTCCTTGCAGAGGATTCTGGTCATGATACCCTTGACTAGTCTGGTGGAAGCCAGCACAAATCCTTTCTGGAGGGACACCCCCAAATTCCAATTTACCCTCTGTTGCACAGGTAAAGTCCTGCTGAAGATGAGCCCGCAATAAAAATTACAATCAATTCACCAAAACCATAATTAAACAAATACAATAAACAGAATTTATCATGTCCAAGAACCGTGAATTATAACTAATAGATTCTTTGAAATATAATAACACAACAAACATATTTACTGAAACTCCTTACACACAGGGTACAAATGGGCTTGGGATTTTTTTTCTAACTGCCTGGTGACCGCAAAGCAAATATAAAACAAAATAAAACCTGGGTATCTTATGCTTAAATAAAGTCTTTCTTCAAATTATCAAAGTGCTAGAAGAAATTGAAAAATGTTTTAGCCTATGGAGATTTGCTGCAATTATGGGAGTCCCTTATACAAAGGCACTGTATCCAGCAAACTGCCACATACTGCCTGGATGTGAGGAGAACTGTGTAGGACTCACAGGTACTGCATGGAGCCCCACGTGGGATAAGGGGGTGCTGTGGGATGGAAGAACTCAGTTGTGGGATTTGTGATTTGCGACTGACCCCCTATTTCAGGAAAAATAACAACACATCATTCATAAAATATATTTCAATCAAATCCCAGAACTGTGACAAAGATAGCATTTACTAATGTCCAAGAAATTAGAACCTTCCCTCTTTCCCCACCTGTCTAGCTATTGACAGGTGTTAGCTGTTAGTTAGCTTCCCTCTAACTCATCCTCAGATAAGAGTTGGTGTCTGCCCATTTCTTGGGGCTCATTAATGCAGGAGAGTACAACAGTAATGAGAAACAGGACTGGAGAAATAAAAGAAGGAAGACATTTCAAAAAGGCTCTTGATTACCATATGATCTTACTTATATATGGAATCTAAAAAACCAACCAACCAAGCAAACAAACAGACTCAAATACAGAGAACAAACCGGTGGTTGCCAGAGGGAGGGTGGGTGGGGAGGGCGGATGGATGAAACAGGTGAAGGGGATTAAGATACAAATTTGTAGTTATAAAATAAATAAGTCATAGAGATGAAAAGTACAGAATAGGGAATATAGTCAATAATATTATAATGTTCAGTGACAGATGGTGACTACCTCTGTGGTGAGCACTGAATGAACTGTTGAATCATTATGTTACACACCTGAAATTTATATAACACTGTTTGTTAATTATACTTCAGTAACAACAACAAAAAAAGTGAGAGTGAGATGAGGGGTGTAGCTTTTCTATTCTTACCAATGTGTCAGTTTTGAGTATCTCTTTTTATGTAGGCATATCAACAGGTTAAGCCAGTTTCTTGAGTCATTTGATTCTGATTCTAAGCAGTTTTTGCCTTATTTACTATCTTTAGACCTATCCCCCTTTAAGATGGGATTCCATGTAGAATATACTATGCATAGAATTGTACAGCAACTGAGAAATAATCCATTATTCACTTACCCAACAAATATTTATTAATTGTCCTTGCCGTAAGCTAAGTTCAGTCTGCTGGGTGAGTAGAGAGACACACAGGTGATATAATGTGTAAACAGGTGCTACTGGGCTTTCAAAGAGGCTACAGCAGAGTCCAGGAGAATTAGGAAAGCAGAGGTCCGTTCCACCTTGTGGAAGTCAGAAAAGGGAGTCGTAAAGAAAGGGATGCGTAGGATGTGATTTGAAAGATGGGTAGATATTTGTGTTTCTTGGGCAAAAGGAATGGGGGGAGACAAACCATGCAGAGGGAGCAGAATGAACAAAAGTGAAAACTCTGAGTTACAAAATAGCTTTCCGTCAGCATCAAAACCTAGTTACAATGCTCTACTGCTACTTTCATGTAACATTCGTTAAGTAGTTTGAAAATACTATTAGTACGGTTGGCAACATCTAAGAAGGCTCCCAAAGATCCCCAACCACAGGCATTCCTACCTTTGTGTAATCCCCCTCCCCGGAGTATGAACTGGACATAGTGACTTGCTTCTAATGAATACAATATGCTAAAAGTGATGACATATCTCTTCTATGATTGGGTTACAAAGAGACTATGGCTTCCCTCTTGCTTACCCTCTTTTGCTTGCTCACTCTGTGGAAAGGCAGTTCACATATTCTGAACTGTCCTGTGGAGAAGCCCATGCAAAAAGGAATCCAGGAGGCCCCCAGCCAACAGCCAGGGGGATCTGAGACTCTCAGTAAAACAAACCCATCAGTGAGCCTGGAAGTACTCCTGCCCCAGGAGAGCCTTTAGATGAGACCACAGACCTAGCAGACACCTCCACACCTTATGAGGCAGAGACACACAGCTAAACTGTACCTGGATTCCTGACCCATGGAGACTCTGAGACAGTGGATGTGTGTTGTTTTAAGCTGCTAAGTTTTGGAGTAATTTGTTATGCAGGAACAGATGACTCACCTAGTTACCATGCTATCTGTTGTGTGAAATGCTTTCCACTATCATGAATGAGGATAGTAGCTTAGTTTCACACTTAGACAAGGTTTCTCATATATAATAAGATGTGAAATCTTGCATCTGAGCCCTGACTTAGGATTCTCTTTAATGTTTGAATACCTTCCATACATATGGCCGACCAGCCTGGAGGACGTTGTGTAAGAGATTTCTGTACACCAGAAAGACTCTAATGCAAGAGTCAGAACTGATATTATCATCATTTTGCACTGTACTAAAGTTCTGCATATTTTTAAAGACCAACTTAAATACACTATTTTAAAGTCCTGGGCATTGGCCAAGCTAAGGATGTATTGCCTCTTCTCTGGGATAGGTCCCTGGAGACCTGAGACAATGTCCTACAAAAGAGTTCATATTTAAGTGTCTATTTTGATGAATATACTATTTCCTGGATGGTCTTATTAGTGCTGGAATGATTGACATATCATCTCTCTCTAAGGACAGACACAAGCAGTTGCACAAAAATGTGCCTTGGTTCGTTCATGTGGAAGAAGCTGATATTTTGACTGCTTCAGAAATCACTCAAGTATTCCATGTTTTATACAGGGCTTTAAAAATAAAAACAAAATCCACTACTGACGAGAGTGTCAAAATACATCTTAGGAGCAGGGTGTACTGCACAGCCATGGTCGACATTTCAAGCCATTGGCTTGTACCCTAATCACAGGCCACAATTCATATCCCTCTGATGAATTTATATGGTGGGCCAGTGGATCTGAAAAAATCAAGTTTGGGAGTTACAAGGCATGATGGTAGAGACATCTAAAATGATCAGGCACTCTTACCCTCTCCAGCACTGTATAAATGAGAAGAACATCTCATGTATCCAGCACTCAGTGTTCTAACACATCACACAGTTTCTGTCTACTCATCAGAAAACTTAAATTTTGACTTCTATTTTATGTTGCTATTCAAAGGTTTTGTATTATTTGATATAACATAAGTTTTCTAGTCTATTTTAGATATCTAGTGGGTTCTTTCTCTCTCTCTCTCTCTTTTTTAAGAGGGAGAGAAAGAGAGAAAGAGAGAGAGGTGGGGAGGGGCAGAGAGAATCTTAAGCAGGCTCCATGCCCAGATCCCACAATGCTGAGATCATGACCCGAGTGGAAATCAAGAGTCAGATGCTTAACCAAATGAGCCACCCAGGTGCCCCTCAGTGGGTTCTCTGTAATCAAAATGTTTGTATTGGAGCACATACATGTTTTAGGACCTATATTGTTCTTGTCTAATGATAGTGTTTTATGAGGTTGGGAATGAAACTGTTAATTTAATGTGATACCAATTATGTGTTAAAATCTTCTTGATTTTTATTTTCTTATTTTGGGAAAAACTCTAACACCCAGAGAAATAGGGAAAACCTCCATATATCAAAACATATATCATTCAGCTTCAACAATTTATTAATGAAGCCAATCTTGTTTGCCTACTCTCCACCCACCCCACCATGGTCAATTACTTTAAAACAAATCTCACACATCTTTTTATTTCATCCATAAATATCTCAGTATGTATCTATGAGAGATAAAGACTCTTAAAAGAAAACATAGCCACCATACATTATACCTAAAAATTAAAAAAAATCTTAAATATTCTCAGTGTTAGCCTTCAACTGTCTTATAAGTACACTTTTACAGTTTATTTGTTCAAATCTGGATACAAAAATGGTTACAAAAAAATTTCTTTTTTCTGCCTTTTGGCTGCTATATCTATTAGGTCTCTAAATCTATAACAGTTTCTCTGCTCACCCCTTTTTTGTGCTGTTTACTTGTGATGTTTAGATCTAGAGGCATCATTCAATTCAGATATGATTTATTATGCCTGCTATCTCTCTACCCATACAAGCATTCTACCCATCCACACCAGATTTAATATCCTTCCTGAAAGTCTACGGAGGAGGCTTCCTCTGTTACAAAGTTCAAAACTTCTAGGAAGGTGGGAGAAGACAAGTGAATATTCCTAATTCCCGTATCTTTTAAATGTAAAGTCTTCTATTAAATTAAAATTGATGCATATAAAAAAGAGTGAAGTCAAGAAACTGCTAATTGTGCAGGAGCACTTTAAGTTCAATGAGAACATCAGAAAAGTGTGTAAATAATAATGCAAAATAGAAAATAATATGTGTCAAAGGAGAGGTTGAAATAAGATGGTTTTGGAGCTCAAGGCAAGAAAAAAAAAGACTTCTTTTCTTGCTATTATTTTGCATAAGTTATACATATTATTCTTATTCTATATAAAAGAAGAAAATTAAAGTTAGCTTCCATAATAAATACAGCTGCGATACTAAACTATGTAAGCGCTGGTAGGATGGTGCCTCTGTGCCTCAGTTTCCCCCTTTGAAAAATGGACAAAATGTGTCTATTTACCTTCCAGTTTGGAATGAGCATAGGATGGGACCATGTATGTGACACATTTAGCAGTGTGCATTTGTTCACTAATATGTAGTTAAAAAAAGAGACTGTTTAGTGCCCCTAAAATTTTGGTGCTCTGTTTTGTTTTGTTCTGTTTGTTGTGTTGGCTCATCTGCCATTTCAGCAGATGTCAACTGAGATAAAGAACTGAAAAAACATAACTCTGAGTCTTTCTCTGAATAAATAAGGCATTTTCTTTTCCCACGTAAATGTAAAGCAATTAAGATACAATGCAGGCTGTCAAAATTCTGGTTCTACATTAAACAGTTTTATGTTTTTTTTTCCTTGTCCCTAATATATATTGGGCAAGCTAGTGCTTTTGACAGTCTAAACTATTCAGCCATGCCCAATGCATAGAGAATCGAATTTTTTCAGACATGTTCAATTGCTCCTTCATTTTTAATTGCAAGTCAGCTGGGATTCAACAGCAAGATTCCTTTTCAAAAGGCCTGATGTTTCTTCCTTTCCTGCAAAAAATCCTGTAACAATTTTTTTAATATGTGAGTTGAATGCTTCTAATTTAGAATCTGTCACCTTCATAACCTCCCAAAGATCTTAGAACATCAGGGAGGATTTTCTTTGTCATTCAATTTTCTGATGCCTTTCTAAATTTCTTTCTTTTTATTTGTCTGAAAAATATTGGTCATTGGAATTTCATATTCTGGACACCATTCTTCAGCTACACCATTTAATATACCTAATGTCATTTTTAAAACAATTCACTATTAGCATAATATGGTAGGGTCTCTAAAGCCTAAGAATCTATGAACATTAAATCTCTAAGACAGCCAGTTGTGTTAACCTTAATTCTACAAACTAAGAAAGAGCCATTGGACCTCAAATTAAATTGAAATGAAAATGGTTAAATTTAATGCTTAAATGCATTATTTATGGACTAGGATTAAGTAACAAAAATGAATTTACTTACGAATTCAGCATCAATTGGGCTGGCTTCTATTTCATAGTTTTGTTTATCACGAAAAAGTGGTTATACTTACATAATTTTTAAAAGATATTTGAGATATAGTATCAGCATTGAGGATAAACTTGCAGGCCAAGAAAATCGTCTTAGAGGGTTGGTTCTCACAATTAAGATCAGAAGAGATTTTGCATGTGTGCGCCAAACTACTTGAGGATATTTTAGTATCTTTTTTTTTTAAGCATGGCAATTCTATGTAAAAGTCTTTAAAAATTAAAAGTGAATCATTGGAAAGAAGTTAAATTCTGTATTCATTTCTATCAGTTGCTCTTTTAGACGTTATAGTAAAAGGTAATAATATTACACATGAAGACTGCTCAATTTTGAGAGCCTTACATGTAGGTGTTAACTTCTGCTTTCGGTGTATTTTTTTAAGGCTATAATTTCTGCCTTTAGATGAAGCTAGAGCTCATTCAGAGGTGCCCCAGTTATATTCCAAAAGACATTCCTCCATGGGTCAGATGATATGACTGATTTGACAACTGACAAAAGTCGTTGGTCATTATGCAGCTGACTGACAATACTTGTTTAAAGGCTGTTCATGAATAAAATGAACACCTGGCTGTCCCTTGAAATTTCCATGTCATCCTAGGCTGCTAACCTGAATCTAGGGATATTTCTGAGGATAATGAAAAAATAAACATATATGGAATAGTACACCAGTTTGCTATGTAGGTTTTAGCAAAGTCACCGTCCCATGTAATTTATAACAGGAAAGAAATCACTGGGACAAAAAACATATGGGAGATCACAATGTGGAGCTGACACAGAGCCAAGCACCCCCTTCCCCCACTTCTCCCTAGTGCTTTCCCTAACCACCTTCTCGTCCTTCCTTTCTGTTGATTACTGGACCTGACAAACAGCACTGGTTTGGAACAGAACAAAAGACATCTTGCCCACCTATGAAGAGCAACTTACCTGGTAGGTTTCTAATCTTGTGACATGGCAAGTAGGGCCAAAACTTACACCTAAGCCCTATATATTGCATTTTAAGCACTGTCTTGTGAGTACAGCTATGGTGCTTTTCTTTTTTTTTTTTTTTCTTAAAGATTTTATTTATTTATTTGAGAGAGAGAGAATGAGAGATAGAGAGCACAAGAGGGAAGAGGGTCAGAGGGAGAAGCTGACTCCGAGCCCGATGCGGGACTTGATTCCGGGACTCCAGGATCATGACCTGAGCCGAAGGCAGTCGCTTAACCAACTGAGCCACCCAGGCACCCGCTATGGTGCTTTTCAATCACCAAAGGTGACTGATGCAGGTAAAAACCCACACGTGGTTTCTACTGAATGAGATGTCTGAATAGGGTTCTCGTTTTTGTTCTTATGAGTTTCCCTACTGAGTTTTATTTTAATGCATTGGGATAAGTAAATAAGCCATTTCATTTTTATTTCCCATTCCATGAAATGCTTCTCAAGTAACTAGATTAATGTTCAAAACCAATATTTGAGTAGGCACATAATGTAATTAAAATTTCATTAGACTTCTATAATCATAGTAGCTTAGTAATAAGCAATTTTATTTATCACACAAATGATTTCTTTGGATTTCTAATATGTACTTTATTTAGCTAACTCAATTACATATATATATACAAACATATATATATACATACACACACAAACACACACTCCACCTTCCTCCAAGAAAGTTTGTTTTTTAAAAGGGTATGTAACAACCAGTATTTTCCCTTAACAGCAACAACCAAAAAATCCAATATTTTTTTTGCAGTTTGGTCTATAGATGACCTAATACAGTGAAGACAGAGAGGGCTAACTTCCATTTACATATTCTGAATAAGATGACTTTGCATCTCAGAAAGCTGAGGTACACTATGACTTATCATGGAAATAGATGATATTGGAATTCCAGTTCCTCCACAACCCAAATATAACTCACTAATACCCACTGCTTTCAGTCCTTGTTTAGTAGTGAGTGGTATTCTGCATATTAAATCAGGCATTGTTCATGTATTGAGGTATTTTTGTTGTCTGTTCTTTGTTCTTTCCTCTTTAGTCTTGATATATTTGTCAGTGATTTCCAAATGTCAGTACACCTAAGAATCGAGAGGGAATGTGTTTAAAATTCAGATTCCTCAGGGCGCCTGGGTGGCTCAGTTGTTAAGCATCTGCCTTCGGCTCAGGTCATGATCCCAGGGTCCTGGGATCAAGCCCCCTTTGGGCTCCTTGCTCAGTGAGGAGTCTGCTTCTCCCTCTGCCTCTGCCCCTCCCCCTGCTTGTGCTCTCTGGCAAATAAATAAATAAATAATCTTTAAAAAAAAATCCAGATTCCTGGACATAGAGATTTTGAATAGTAATCGCTGAATGGAACACATGAATGTGCATTTTTCACAATCACCCCAAGGGACTCTGGTGCAGGTGGTTTAAGAATTACCCCTGGAGAAACACTGCCTGAGGGAACTGAAATCTCATGTTTTAATTTAATTCCTTTGCAATTCCTGCTCATGTCCATCGGCACGCTTTGCTCTTTTAGGACAGGGTGTTTCCCATTGTATTTGCCTCAGACTGAGAGAACAAAGTTTAGAACAGTACTATCCAACAGATATGTAATGTGAGTTACATATGTAATTTTAAACTTTATAGTAATAACCCCCTTAAAAAATTAAAAGCAGGTGCAACTTAATTTTAATAATACATCTTACTCAACTCAATATATCAAAATATTATTGTTTCAGTATGTAAGCCTAAAAATGTTAATGAGATACTATGTTCTTTTTTCATGTTAAAGCTCTCTAATGTGGTATGTAATTTGTATAAAACATCCCAACTCAATTGGAAACAACCCCACTTCAGATGATCTACAGCTACATGTGGCTGGTAGCTATATGTATCATGCAGGGGTGGAGGACAGCACTGTGCACATATTGTCTAAGATCTCACGGGCATGTTCAAAAGTAAACAAATTACACCATAGGAGAACTAGTGATTTGATGAGCCTCCGTATTTACATGGATCCACCAAAGCCACAGGGCATATTATGATAGCCAGAAGTGCATCATGCTAAGTGGTTGTGCCAAGGTCTGATTACCTGAGATACAGCCTTGTGGGATATGAAGCTATTTACTTGCAGGTCCTTCTCTGTGGCCTAAGTGAGATTTTATGAAAGAAGACAGACTTCATGAGGTGGCGGGGGTTTAGATAGCTCTTACCTGGACTTAAAGTACTGCAAACATCTTGATTTTCTAAACAATGGTTGTTGTTGTAATAATTTGGTTTACTATTGGAGTTAAATGTACTGTATTGATAAAATGCTGACAAAGTTGCCCTTATACCTATTTTCAGTATATTCTGAAAGTCTCTGAAAAGGCACAGAAAACAACAATTGTTACTATTTCCTGAGTGCCAATGCTAGTATTAAGGAGAACCAACATTTATGGAATGCTTACTATGTGTCAAGCACTATTCTGAGGTTTTACATACATTAACTCATTTACATAGATGTATTTCATGTACATAACATTTACATACAACAATCCTATGTGATGGATGGTACTATTATTATTCCCATTCTACAGGTAGAAAAAAAATTAAAACAAACTACAAACAAACGAACTTCCTGAGGCCCAGAGAGATGGCATGCATGGCCAAGGCTGCTTTGGCGGGTGGTGGAGCCAGGTTCGAAGCCAGGCCTTCAGACTCGGGTCAGTAATCATTACCTAGATACCAAGATTTTTTCAATCTTGCCACTATTGCCATTTTAGGGAGGATAATTCTTTATTATGGGGAAGCTGTCATGAGCATTGCAGCATTCCTAGGCTCCACCCATGAGATTCCTGCAGCATCCCCACCCAGTAGTAACAACCAAAAGAGTCTCCAGACATCTCCTCGCTGGGGAGCAAAATTGCCCCTGCTGGAGATCTGCTGTCCTATACTGAACTGCCTCTCTGTCCCATGTACAAAGTGCCCAAGATGTGTCATAGTAGCAGGAGGTTGGAATGATGTGAGGAAAGAGCCAAGAACCAAAGAATCTAAGTGGCTTTGGAAAGCTGAGAAAGGCAAGGAAATAGATTCTCTCCTAGAACCTCCAGAAAGAACCAGCCCTAACAACACCTTGACTTTAGCCCCTGTGAGATTCATTTTGGACTTCTGGTCCCCTGGATCATCTGGGAAAGAAATTCTTGGAAATTTGAAGAGGAATAGTGGAGAAAAAAGGAATGCTCATTTAATGCAGGCCAAAGTCCTCAAACATCTGTGCTACCATTGATGCTGAACATTCTGACTAGCCTGTTCATTTCTAAACTTCTGGAGACATCTTCTCTGCACAAAATTTCCTTCAAAAAGAATCTAAGTAACAGCAACAAAACTTAGGCTTGCAATCAGCATTCCTTTTAGCATTATGATTAAGCAGTAGATTAATCTGGCCTATGCTCTGTTTGCAAGACAATTAAAATACTGGGAAAGGCATTAGGAGATCTTTGAATGAAGTAATATCATATGCAATAAAAATGTTCTCATTATGCAAAGGTCTTGTTATCAGACATATGTTTGTGGGTTATTTGCATTTCTAAATATTTGGCTTCTAACATTAATGCCAGATCTATTATTTCCGTCCTCCCTTTCCATTCTGGAATCATTCACCCATTTTGGATGGCTTTGTAACAGTGATTAAGAGCATGGATTTGAGAGTTGGACAGCTCTAAGTCCTGATGTCTGCACCTGCTAGCTGGGCGACCCTGAGCACATTACTGAACCGTGGCAAGCTACTTTCCTCATCCATCAGATGGACATGATTACAGAACCTTCCTCAGAAAGCTCTGGTGAGGATTTCCAAGACAACACAAGGAAGCATTTAACACAGCACCTGATCTCTCTAAGTCAACTCCTGATCCACCGGATGCTTTTCTTGCCTATATAAGTATTTCCACTGTGACCTCAAACTATGTGATTCACAAATGAAGCCATGGCTTCCCTCTTCATTCCCTGAAAATCTGCAGAGATTTTTCATTTTAATAAATGGCGTCTCCATCCCTTTATCCAGCTGTCCAAAACAGCAGCTAAGTTTCCATCTCCTTCTTCTGCTTCACCAGTCCTCGGTCTCCCCTAAACATCTGCACAATTTTGGTCAGTCCTACCCCGTAGATGGCTATTATACCCTGTCCCTCCATTTCAATATGTATATCCACTTGTATATTCACTCCCTGAGTTCCGACCCTCACCATTTCTCACCTCTTTCCTTCCCAGCCTCCAATTTGCCCATTAGTCCCCATTCTCCCTAGCCCCACCGGAGTGGCCTTTTGGTAAAATATGGCTACAAACATACTGTTCCCCAGCTGAAAACCTTTGGCTTCCAATAACCTTTAAATGACCTTGATGATGGCATGGCACCTGCCCATACCTCCAGACTCCTCTCTCGTATTAAAAAAAAAAAAATAGCAATGCCTCAGTCCCTATTCATTCCCTAGGCAAATTAAAATAGAATCTCTAGTGCCAAAGGAGCAGTGTTTTGTTTAGTTTTGGCATTTTCTAAATATTACATAATAAGTATGTATTTTTAATTTTGAAAACTTCAAACTTCAACAACAACAAAAAAAGAGAGTGGGTACAATAAATCTCCTATATATTTATCAGTTGGCTTCAAAAATTATCAAGATTTCACCACACTTATTGACCTATTTTTTTGTTTGTTAAATATTTTAAAACAAGTTCTGGATATCACCATTTCACAAACAATTAACAATAATTCTTTGCCATTATCTCATACCTTAGACTATGCTAAATCTTCCCAGTCCCATCAAAAATATCTTTGTGGTCGGTTTCTTTGAATCAGAACTAAATAAATCAACACATCATATTTGGACGTGAAACCCATTAAATCTTTAAAAATCTAGAGCAACTGTCGTCCCCCCACCCCCCCACCCCATGAATCCCATCTCTATTCTCTGATCTATTCTGGAAATGCATTGATTGTTCTGTGGAATGTACTACTTTATGGATTTTTCAGCTGGTTTCCTTCAAGTGTCATTCGACTTATTCCTGAATTTCTCATCATTGCTTTTTTAAATTTCCCAGATAATTCTAATGGCCAGCCAGGGTTGAGAACGACTTGTCTTTCAACCTTCAATCAACTTACTTTGCATTATGGTCTTCCATGGAGTCATAACAATAGCCGTTCACGTCCCCTGAGCAGATCTAGTGCATCTCAGTCAACGTGCCAGTGCATGTTTCACGTTACCACAACCTTACCCCAACATGACCAAGAGAAACCTGAAGCTTACAGAAGTTTAGTAACTTGCCCAAGGAATCCAGCTGATCGGTGGTAAAGCTGGGACTTGAACCTTGGCCTATTTGACTCCCAAATCTATGTTCTTACTATTATGCTGGCCTGGAGGGCTCTTTATTTTCACTTAAGAACACATAAAATACAACGTTAAATTGGAAGCGGAGTCTGATTATCCACTGCCAAACAAGCTGTGGTAGGTATCCTCTCCTCCCATAATACAGAGGTCATATCTTCATCTCCCTGTGGTTATGATCATTGCTCCTTTTATTCCAACAACTAGATCCATGCTGTCCAAATGACATGAGGCTATCAAGCCACTGAAATGTGGCTATTCCAAACTGCAATGTGCTGTAAGAACAATATATGAACAGGATTTCAAAGACTCAGTATAAAGAAAGAACATAAACTACCTCATTCATAACTTCTAAAATTGTTTACATGCAGATATTATAGTATTTTGGATATACTGAATTAAAGAAAGTATACTATTAAAATTAATATGACCCATTCCTTTTTACTTTACTTAGTGTCACTATTGAAAACTTTACCATTGTTAAGTATGGATCACATTATATTTCTACTGGACAGCATTGAATCAGATTCTAAACTCAGTGAGGGCAAGAAGGTCTAGTTCCTATTTGCTTTGTAATCTCTGCACTTCCAACAAATGCCTGGTATAGAGCAGACAACTACTAAATGTAGGGCAAGTAGAGACTCTGCATTCCAAAACAGTGTCAAACATTCAGAAATATAGCTGGTAAATTGTCAGGATTCTTTCATTGCCTATAAGATATTGATTAGAGATTTTCAAAAAATTACATGAAACTGATGCTATTTTCTACTTGAGAAGATATCGTCAACATTCTCAAATAAATACATTATTAACAGGAACAGAATGGGTAGCAAAATGGCGTAACTTGATACAAAACATACAGATACGGTGGAAGTAAAATATCACTGTTCACGGAATAAACGGTATCTACTCAGATAAAACGGCTTTAAAAATCAAGTCTAGCGGTCATGAATCTGAAGTTCAAGTGCACATCAGACTTCTGGAGAGGGTGACTTTCTGGCCTTTAACCTGAGAGATAAGCACTGAAAGGGCCAGTTCTGAATCATTAAAGCAAAACCCTCTTAGACAGCGAGGACTTGACATAACTTTTTGAAGTACCCACAGAGGTGAGGAGATTGTCAATGACAGACACACTCAACAGAACACAGTGTTTTCTTCATGAGTGCTTTACTGGCACAGAGAAGGTAACACCCAGGAGAATGTAGAAACATATCCTGCGGTCTCTAGTACTTGTAATTAAAAAAATACATGCACACACACATATGTACACATGTGCAAATACACATACGTGCATGGACACACATACACATATACACATATAATTATACACAGAGAACAAGCAGAAAGCCCTCTCTCAGGACATCTCAATGATATGTCAGGGAGGATTTTCTCCGAAATACTCACAGGCAAAATGAATCTTAATTCTTACTTATTATATAGAGTCATCTTCTGGACCACAGTAATGCCTCAACACTAGGCTCCAGAAAATGAGCATCTGCTGGCTTTGGTTGAATGAAGGTGGAAAATGTCCTGTTTGGAGCAACCCTAGTTATTTAGAGGCCTTGTCAATCTGAAACAAATGAAAGTTTGAGGCTCCTTCTCCCTTATTTTCCCTATTACTATTGCTCCTAGTATTTGAACCTAAAACACTGTTGGAGAAGCTCCTTCATTTACTACTTGAGGTGCCAAGTTTCATCATAAAAGCATCTCTGTGATTACCGTATTATCTTGCCAGCAACTCCAAAGGAGAGCTGACGTTTATACCTTCCTCTTTCATTAAGACAAACCAAAGAAACCCTAAAATCCGTGTTCTGATGGAGATGGATATGTAAAGACCTTCATTCCCACACTGGTCTTTCAAGAAAATCATAAAAGAACATACTATTTCTCTATGGGTTTAAATTTTCAGGATCTAGAATTATGGTATCAGGATGGCTCTCTACCTATGCCCCCACTGTCCAGTTTATGTTAAGTTTACTCTGGTACTGGGGCGGGGGTTGGGGGGTGGGGTACAGAGAGGGCACGGGGCTGGGTGGCATTTGAACTGGCCACCTCTGGAAGTTGTTCCTGGTTGCACAGGGTCCTTGAAAGTTGGACCTTTAACTACAAGGGTCTTTAACTAGAAGAGCAAGAGGTGAACAAAGGAGCCAAATCCAAAGAATTGCCCATACTTTGTAAAAGAAAACAGAAGTAGATCATCTCAAAGTATTACAATATGATTATTTTTATTTTATTTTATTTGTTTCAGAGGTAGAATGTGGTGATTAATCAGTTGCATAGAATACTCAGTGCTCGTTACAGCAACCCTCAGTTTGATTACTTTTAAAACATTTCTAGATTCTAATCTCCATCCCCTCAATTTTCAGTTGAGTCTAACTGGTAGATGCCTCCAAGGATAAAATTGGAAGTTCAAGTAATAATACAGTTCATTCAGGGATAAAAAAAAAACTGGATTTAATAAAACTTTATATTTATTCATTTCCTGTATATCAAGAATTGTGTTAAACTCTTGGATCAATTATCCCATTTAATCTTCACAGTTATCTAAAGAAACAGTATTATAATTCCCTTTTTTTTTTTTTTTTGCAAAGAAGGAAACTGAGGCAAAGAAGAGTTAAGTAACTTGCCAAAGCACACTTTTTCCTATGTAGTAGATCCAGGATTTCATCCTGATGATTTTTTTTTTTTTTTTTTGAGGGGAGGTGTGTTCTCTTAACTGCTAAGCATTCAGATTTTTGATGTATTTGGTCCTTGAACAGTCAAAACAGTAGGATAAGGAAACAAACCACTTTAAGAACCTGTTGTGTTATTTTAGTCTTTTCTGGTCAATCGAATTGGTCTCATTTAACTACTCTGCTTCTAAGTGAAAGACTATAACCAAGGTAACCTCAAGAGGATTGAGAACAAGTTGTCAATGACGAAGGAAGAAATGATTTTCCTGACTATAAGTAGGTAGAAGACACAAAGTAATTATTCATAATCTTTGTCTTCAACAGAAGCTATTTGGCTATGATTTAAAAATTAGTCTTAGTTTTTTTATGAGTTTTGTTTTATGAAAGACTCAACATAATTCTCTCTGGGTCTCCATAGACAGGCTAAGAGATTATATGTCTTAGCAGCAAAGTTATCTCATTCAAGGCTGTCTTAGTGAAAGAAGTCACTTCTAATATATTTTAGAAACATTTATCTATTTCGTACAGCATATCACGTAGAAAAGCCTGTGGATAGAATATGTTGCTCCAGGTAAAGCTGTTCAAATCCTCTGCTGAATATACAGTAAACAGAACATTACACAGGAAGCTGCTGAGGGAACATATGGTCTTTGTCAACAGTGAAATCTCTGAACTGTACAGCGTCATTAGCAATAGGTTTACTAGATTCAAATACAGAACCACACATGTTCCCATAAGCTCCAGCGACTCAATCATTTGCCTTGGTTAGGGCCAGATAACAGCATCTGCCTTCTATTTAAAGGTACATGGGAAAGGGGAGGGAGTACCTGACATGTAAAATAATAGAGTTTCCTATGAGAAGCAACAATATGCCTGCCCAAAGCTGGGATCTTATCATTTCAGTGAGTCAGCTCATTAAATTTGAATTATGGCCCATAACAATTCACTAGGCTAAAATTATGGAAAGCTGGTCTCTTGCCAATAGAATTAAACCCATAGTACTTTATTTTCAGCTAGGATAGTCAAACATATGTGTCACATAGCAGCTTTCCCTGGTGCAATGAAGATGCAAATTGAAAGCTACAAGTTATAGCCCCAAGCAATTTTTACCCTTATATATATATATGGGAAAATACAAATTATTAATATGTAATTCACTCGAGACTCCTGAAGTTTTTCTGCCTAGGGAGATGTTAGAATATTATGGAGGTACATTACCTTTAATCCATACACAAAACTGTCCTTGGTGGCTTAGACGACTATTTCTAGCATATTCTTTTCTTTTTCTCCTAGATAAACGGCTTATTTGTGTAGCACATTTGGTCAGCTGCTTATATGTCTTTCAACCCTAAAAATTCCACAGGGCTTGTAGCTAGTATCCAAAGATGGCTTCCATCAAGCCACAGATGCCAGTAATTAAGCCTCTGTCTACTCTCCTTCCACAAAGCACACCTAGACTCATCTGTGTGACCAAAAGAATTCAGTGGAAGTGACACTGTGTGACTTCTGAGACTAGGTTTTGGGAATCCTTGTAGCTTCCACCTTGCTCTTATGGAATGCTTGCTGGTAGGCAGTCGCCATGTGAGAATTCCAACTACCCTGATACCTCCATGCTGTGAAGAAGCCCAAGATACACATATCAAGAGGCTATGTAAAGAGTAAGAGAGACAGATGACTGGCCAGCCCCCAGCTGGTCCATCCACCCAACCCAGAGGCAAGACATCAGAGTAAAAAAAGCCATATTGTGCATTCTAGTCCCCAAATGGGGCACATGGAGAGAAGAAACAAGGAAATCGGCCAACAGCCAGAAAGAAGGTCCTAGATACATTATCTCAATGAGCCATTCCAACCATTTCCCATCATTCAAGTCACTCTGGGTAAGGCCCTAGATATCAGGGTGTTAAGACATGTTGTCCCAGCTATACTTTGCCTAAATTCCAGGCACAGAGAATCATGAGCATGATGACATCATTGTTGCTTTATCTCATTAAGTTTTGGGATAATTTGTTACACAGAAATAGATGACCAGATTTGGCTTTTATCAGTGCCCTAAATTCTTACTAGTAAAAGTGAACTTATTCTAAAGATTTTATTTATTTGGGGGGGGCAAGCACAAACGGGGGAGGGGCAGAGGAAGAGGGAGAAGCAGGCTCCCCCTGAGCAGGAAGCTGGACATGGGGTTCGATCCCAGCACCCTGGGATCATGACCTGAGCTGAAGGCAGCCGCTTAACTGACTGAGCCACCCAGGTGCCCCAAAAGTGAACTTATTCTGAAAGTTAAGACCCAATGTAGCATTTATTCTGCTTGGACTTCAAAAGGGAGCTTTTGAAGCCCTTTCAAGGGAAGGCCAGTTACACATACAAATTGGTCAAGAAACCATTTCTTACAGTCAACTCAAATTTCTCATGCTACAAGTATAACATGTTCTTTTTCTTTTCTTCTTTTATTCCCAGGTAATACAGAGAATATCCAGTTACAGACTTTTACAAAATTATCCCCCTGAAAATATGCAGGGAATGATCCCAATCTTTTGGTACTGGTTGAGACCTGATTTGTGACCTAGGATGTGATCTATTCTGGAGAATGTTCCATGGGCACTAGAGAAGAATGTGTATTCTGTTGCTTTGGGATGGAATGTTCTGAATATGTCTGTGAAGTCCTTTTGGTCCAGTGTGTCATTTAAAGTCTTTATTTCCTTGTTGATCTTTTGCTTAGATGATCTGTCCATTTCAGTGAGGGGGGTGTTAAAGTCCCCTACTATGATTGTATTGTTGTCGATGTGTTTCTTTGCTTTTGTTATTAATTGGCTTATATAATTGGCTGCTCCCATGTTAGGGGCATAGATATTTACAATTGTTAGATCTTCTTGTTGGATAGACCCTTTAAGTAGGATATAGTGTCCTTCCTCATCTGTTATTATAGTCTTTGGTTTAAAATCTAATTGTCTGATGTAAGGATTGCCACCCCAGCTTTCTTTTGGTGTCCATTAATGCTACATTGTTTTCCACCCCCTCACTTTCAATCTGGGGATGTCTTTGGGTCTAAAATGAGTCTCTTGTAGACAGCATATCGATGGGTCTTGTTTTTTTATCCAATCTGATATCCTGTGTCTTTTGATTGGGGCATTAAGCCCATTTACATTCAGGGTAAGTATTGAAAGATATGAATTTAGTGCCATTGTATTGCTTGTAAGGTGACTGTGACTGTATATTGTCTGTGTTCCTTTCTGGTCTATGTTACTTTTAGGCTCTCTCTTTGCTTAGAGGACCCTTTTCAATATTTGTTGTAGGGCTGGTTTTGTGTTTGCAAATTCCTTTAGTTTTTGTTTGTCCTGGAAGCTTTTTGTCTCTCCTTCTATTTTCAATGACAGCCTAGCTGGATATAGTAAGCTTGGCTGCATATTTTTCTCATTTAGTGCTCTGAATATATCATGCCAGTCCTTTCTGGCCTGCCAGGTCTCTGTGCATAGGTCTGTTGCCAGTCTAATGTTTCTACCATTGTAGGTTACAGATCTCTTCCCCCGAGCTGCTTTCAGGATTTTCTCATTGTCTCTGAGACTCATAAGTTTTACTATTAGATGTCGGGGTGTTGACCTATTTTTATTGATTTTGGGGGGGTTCTCTGTGCCTCCTGGATTTTGATGCCTGTTTCCTTCCCCAAATTAGGGAAGTTCTCTGCTATAATTTCCTCCAATATACCTTCCGCCCCTCTCTCTCTTTCTTCTTCTTCTGGGATCCCAATTATTCTAATATTGTTTCATCTTATGGTCTCACCTATCTCTCGAATTCTGCCCTCATGATCTAATAATTGTTTATCTCTCTTTTTCTCAGCTTCTTTATTTACCATCATTTGGTCTTCTATATCACTAATTCTCTCTTCTGCCTCATTTATCCTAGCAGTTAGAGCCTCCATGTTTTATTGCACCTCATTAATAGCCTTTTTGATTTCGACTTGGTTAGATTTTAGTTCTTTTATTTCTCCAGAAAGGGTTTCTCTAATATCTTCCATGCTTTTTTCAAGCCCAGCTAGTACCTTTAAAATCGTCATTCTGAACTCTAGTTTTGACATCTTACTAATGTCTGCATTGATTAGGTCCCTGGCAGTCAGTACTGCCTCTTCTTTTTTTTGAGGTGATTTTTTCTGTCTTGTCATTTTGCCCAGAGGAGAGTAGATGAATGAGAGAACAAAATGCTAACAGGGTAACAACAATCCCAGAAAAATATTCACTAAACAAATCAGAAGAGACCTTCCAGAAAGTTGTCACTTTTCTCTTCAAAGTTGCTGCTATTCTTTTCTTCCATCTCCTGTTGAGTTTGTAAGTGTTCAGAATGGTTTGATCCCTATCTAGCTGAATTCCTGGGACCAGATGAAATTTAGATCTCCTGCTCCTCTGCCACCTTGTTCCTTCCCCCTCCAGGGGCACTCATTCTATCTTTTGGGGGGGGGTTCATTTGTCTCTTCCAGTGGGTACTGAGGTAGGGTTAGAGTGAAAAAGTGCCATCGGGGTGCAACGGATGGAAGTGGCTCAGGATATATCAGCAAGCAGGTTTTGGCGGGTATCAATCATGCCAATAAAGCCCTCAGAGGCAGGGGATAACACCGCATCAAGACGCAGCAGTCTCTGGATATTACTTTTTAAAAAAACTTTTCATACCAAGATTGTTGAAGATGGAAGAGATCTATCTCTCCATCATCAGTCCTAAATAAATCATCTATCCTAATCTTATTTTATAGAGGAGGAAACAGTCTTGCACAATGAAATGAAAAGATCAACATCTTACAGCAAGTTTATGATACAGCTGGGACAAGAATCCATTTCTTCTAGAAAAGGGCTGGTTCCTCTGTGCCAAGCTAACTATGCCCAACAGCATAGTTATAAGGAAGAGGCTTTAGAGGGACCTTCAGTTTTTTTAATCCATTGTGCTCCACAAAAAGGCCTGTTACTTCTGTTTCTAAAATACAGTACAGCACTATGGCTCAAGGCACGAACCTGGAATCTGCAAACTGAGTTCAAGTCCAGCACTGCCATCTGTCTATGCCTTGCATAATCTTGGGCTCCGATTTCTGCATTCTTAAGTGAGACTAACAGACCTCTGATCTCCTCCTGTAGTTTAGAGGACAAATGAAATGCTTGGCTCAGCAACTGGCGTATAAAGCTAGACACCTTCACTCCCATTGTTCCCCCTTTGTGCCATGTGACCTTGCATTTCTCCCAGATTCCATTCTCTTGCTGGTGGCTCTCATCCTATTTACTTTGACCTCTTCAACATGCTCACATTCTGCCTCTTCCCAGTAGATGCCACCTCTTTTCAACAATCTAGCAACTATCTTCGAGTACCATTCCGTCCTTTTGGTGTCTGTCATTCCTTCAAATGGAGAGGGGGGCTCTGCTCTACCTATCAGAGATAAGACAGTGTGAGAATTCCACAACTGGTGTAAGATTAAGTATGTTATTAGCATGTAATTACCTCTTGGGGTAACTTACGTGAGCAGTGTTTTTCATTGTGGACTCTGGGCGGTAACAGGGTTGCCTAAGGGGCTGGCAAGAGCTGGGGGAGGGGAGGAAGTGGCATGAGGAGGAAACATGTTGATTCCCATCCTGGATTTAACCTTTCATATGTATGTATTGTATACTCAAACACACACACATTTATATGCATATATACATATGCACACATGTTTATAGGCCTATATATGTATATCCACACAAATAAAACCTCTTAAGTTTTGGCATAAGATTTACTTTGAACAAGTGTTATCTTAGCTTTTAAGAAAACATAAACACCACCACTCCGATGTCTCAATTAACCTGAATCAAAGAAGGTATTTATATTCAAGAATAAAAGCTGCCATCCTGAATGTTGAAGTCAAAAGAAACTAGTACCACTTGTTTCCTTTAAATAAATAGAAGGTTGAAAGAAGAATTCACATCAGATCCAGGATGTACAAGAGTGTTTTCTTTTCCAAAAATCCATAATAGAATTTGGGAAAAAAATTTTTTTGGTTTCCTTTTCCTTAGCATACATTTTTTGTTAAAGTAACATAAACTCAGTGACTTGGATGAAGGCAAAAGTACGGTTTTATAACAGTTCTAATTTAAACTAGACATTTCTCATTTCTGAATACTGCCCTGTGTATGCGGGATGGTGTGGGTGGCTAGAAACACACTGCTCTTTTTTGCACCACAAGCCACAGAGACAGGAATCACCACGAGTAGCATTATCTCAGAATACAAAGGAAAGCGAATATAGTATATATCAAATGTATAATAAAGAGAGTGTACGAATGGGGATAATTAATATCCAAAGAACCATCATAACTTTTGCATTTACAGACCCTGTAAATTTAGAGAGTTGCCAGTAAACTAATCAGCAATGCAAAAAGTAGAACATGAAATAAGACCTTGGTCATGCTGCTGATGCGCATACAATGTCACTTTGTGTGGACTCACAAATTTGAAGCTACATCACTTTATACACAAATAAGAAGCTGAATAATAAATAGGAAGAGTGAGAATGATAGACTCATGAGTAATAAATTAGCCCTGCTTTGTAATAAACACATGCTAAATAAGGGAGCTGAGTTTAAATAAATTTGACACATATCCGATGCTGACAGTAATTGTATAAAGTACATAGCACCGCCACTGAGCACTCTGACATGGGTTATTTTAACAAATCTTTTATTTTGAAGAGTGAAAACATATTTTATTGCCTTAATCAAAACAGAGATTGGTTTCTTTGAGTAGCTCTTACAAGAAAAGAAATTTAAGTCTTAAATTCTAGAGATTTGTCCATTAGGACAAAAAGGGTTATATCTGCTAAAATTGAGGAAAGTGGTTATTTTATTTTTGTAAAAAATAAAGAGGCTTCCAGAATAGTAGGGTTTTTTTTCTTTATTTATCTGTATCTGAAATAGAGTGGTAACCTCCCCAAGGGGTTTTGGTGACCTGTTAAGAATGGGATTTTGTAATATTAGACCTAATAATCTGTCACTCAGCAGGTGATTATAGCAAGAGGAGACAGCTGCCCTTGTTCCAACACAATTGCTTCTTCTCTGTAATTCGACTCAAAATTTATTTAACATTCTAGCTTCATTCTACCCCTCAGAAGAGCATTGCAAATAATACTACTGCCATTAAAAATAATTAAGTGCATCTATAGGCCGCTACTGCATTTGCAGAAGGCAAAATGAAACACAACATAAAATCCATTTGAGGGACACAGATCAGTTTTTAACAATGCAGGAGGTTGTTTAAAAGGAAAATTAATTCTAGTTTAGAAATCTTTTAGCATGATGTGTTCTCTCGTTTTCTTGCCTTTTTTTTTTTTCTGCATCTGTCTGTTCGCCATAATGAGGGGATGTTTATGGCTGAATTGTTCACTAGACCCCAATCAAGAGTTATCACAGTTTGCACAGTAGGGCTCTTTTCTTCCATATCTGTATATTCATTATAAGAGATGGTTTGGAATGGTGCCTGTGAGTCTTGTCTGTTTCACAGCTCTCAACTACTATAAATTTTAGAGAATTTTGCATAATATTACAGAATACAAACTGATTAGAAGCTCAGCCCAAAGGAATGTAAACAGGAGGGGTTCTGGAATGAAGACCTACATATGGGTCCAGTTGTTCTTCCATGGGAAAGTGTGTCGGCATGGCCATTTTCAATGTTTGGGGGGAGCTAGAGCATTTTAACCATTCATATCTTTATCTACATTTGGATTCTGCCATATAGGAGACATCTGGCAATGTCCAGAGCTTTTCTTACTTGACTTGGCTTGGAAGGGGGTCGGAAGATGCTCCTGGCATCTAGCGGGTACAGTCTGGGAATGCTGCTAAACATCCTACAGTGCATGGGGCAACCCCCGACAACTAAGAATTGTCTGCCACAAAATGGCAATGGTGCAGGGTTGAGGAATGCTGATTTAGACACATAGTATCCTGATTTAACGTGAGCAAGACCAGAACAGCTGCCCTTTTCTTGCACAATATCAAGTCCTCAAGTACCAGATTTAACAGCAGATCGCTCATTCCATATGTTCATTTGCATCCTGTTTTTTGTTCATTTCCATTGTAATAAAGAGGATGGATATACAGCGTTTTGGACACCCTGCAACCACTAAAGATCCAGGGTCTCTTCTCTATCAGTCTCCTTCACAGGAGAGAGTCAGGAAGACATTTGTTTATTGAGCTAAGACACAAGGCTGACATTTCGTGGGCACTGAGCAAAAGTTCAGAATGTCCTCTCTTTCCTGCACCTTCCCATTTTCACGTCCCTCTCCTCTTCCTCTTCGTTCCGCCCTTTTTATTTTCCTTTCTTGCTCCCTCTGGTGGGATTCAATATGGAAGTCTTAAAATGTTTCTTTTGTTCAAGTCAATTCATTTGAATTCTATGCGACACATATCTATTGAGTATTTTTATATCCCACTAGGAAATTTTTTTTCCCTCAGCTACTTAGCATAATAACTAGAGTGAGGGAATCTTAACATTTTTCTTGAATGGGGCTAGATGGGGAAGTAGGGCTTTCTGGCAGGACTGACAGAGGCAACTGAATGAACAAAAGCTCAGTGTTAGCAAAGAGCCGAGTGCTGCTGGAGAATGACTTACAGTCTTGTTTTTTGGAGTATGGGGTGGCTTAGGATACTATTGATAGTTAAAGACGATGAATGTCAGTTGGCTATAGAAAGGGAGAGACCTAAGGCTAATGAAAACAAGTCTACCTTGTTAAGGTGGCAAGAAAGAATTCTGAAAGATTTTGGAGCAAGGAAATGCCACAAGCAAATAGGTGCATGAGGAAGATTAATCTGGAGAGTAGTGGGCAGATGGATGGGAAGGCAGGAAAAATGAACATGGGGAACGAGCTAGGTAATAGAAGCCTGAAGGGGGGGTGTGTGTGTGGCACTGGGAGGGCGTAGGGGAACTAGTGAGAAGGAGAAACAGAGTGTGAAAAACGGGACTGATTCAGAGTTGATTCAGGGTGTCTGGGAGAATGGTGATCCCATTTAAAAGAAACAGATTCAGAAGGAAGAAGCAGGGTGGGGGAAATAGGAATTCAGCTTTGGATTTGTTAAACTTGAGATATTGGGGAGACCGTCAAGCTGACGTTCCCATTCTGCAATTCAGAATATTAGAATGAAGTTAAAGAAAGAGGATGACAATGGAAGAATAACCTGGGGAAGGTGAGAGTCATTTATATGGAGATGGTAGTGAAAGCCCCAGAAACCGGATGAGGAAGGGGAGAAAGGGGGCCAGCATTGTGGAAGATGCTCTCGTTCCAGGGTGTGAAAATAGAGTAGAAGCAAAGGAAAGAGAGAGAGAGAGAGAAGGAATAATCAGAACGGTTGTTATAGCATGAGGGTAGCACTGTGTGATAAACCTAAGGAAAGGTCAGGCTGGAGGACTTAGGGGTGGTTAAAAAGCTAAGGAATGGTCACGGAGTGTAAACTGAGCAAAGCCCAGTGGACTGTTCATTAGGAAGTTATCACGGACCACCGAGGGGACCGTTACTGTACGTGGTCACGGGGGAAACTGGCTGGTGAAATCTGCAGAGGGAGGTGAGCAGGACGTGGGTGCTGGAAGCAGAGAGAGGAGAGAAAGGGAGGCGGGGGGGGGACAAAGTGGGTGCATTTTAGGCTAGAAGCCTCTAAACATGTCTCTACGCAGCAGGAAAAGAGCCCAAATCCCCGACTCCTATTAATAACCTACTTCTTCTTAAGCCTTCTGTTTCCCCTTCTATTCCTAAACTGTGTGTATGAAAAACAAAGTTTGAACATGAAAAACAGAAATGAGGAGGAACATGACCAAGGGATGTATAGCTAAAAATGGACACAGGAATACCAGCATTTTAGGCTTACACTCTAAAAAAAAATAAGGCAAGAACAGCGCACGAGTCCAGATTATTCCGTCATCACCTCTAAAACTTCCTGATTCGTTAACTGAAGCATTCATTCATCCTTCCTCTTGGGGGCTCTGTCCCTTAATATTCTAGTGTCCTTTACTTTCCATAGATATCCGACGTCTCTTACATTTTTATGCACAGAGGCAGGCCAAAGAAAATGTTATCATTTTTAAAGGGGATGTAGGAAGGAGGTATAATGTGGTCACACCTATATTAGCAAACCATTTCATAATTTATTGAATGAAAGAGCCAATGGTGCCATAGAAGCAGTGGCTTCCACAAGACTGCGGAGGTCCTTGCTGGGGTTGCTGCAGACATACCTCGTTCTAGCCTTCCTCAATGGAAGACCACAGAGTCACAGGCTCCAGGGGTCATGAAGCCCAAAACTCTGGTCTACAAACTCACAGGAGACGGACTGTAACTTGGAGCAGCTAGAAGGTGCTCCTACCGCCAATGGAGATCTCAGACATATGAATGCCTGCAGGGAAAATCTGCTGGGTCAGGGGAACAGAGACACAGTCCAGGCTCTAGGGTTCTCATGGGCTTGTGTCCTTTTTTGGGCCTCTTGGCAGACGTGGACACTACAAAGACCCAAGGACAGAGGGTGTTGTTTCTGGGAGGACCACCAGTTAGTGTGAAAGCTGAATTATGTGAGATGAGAAGTTTCCAAACCATGCTTTGGCCCTGGAATCCTCTTTATTGACCTACCTTTAACGGGGAACCTCAGAGGAGAAAAGCGATACAGATAGAGGCACTTTTTGGTGGCCAGGAGGATAAGAGACCCAGAGTCACATCTTTTCAGCCTTCTTTAATGGCTTGCAGTGACCTTGAGATGGCTTGGCAGATAAGGGGCTTCAAAACTGCCCTTTTGATCATCCTCAAGAAACCATTCAAAATCTGAACAAAATAGTGCCTTCATAGTACCAATAATAATAGAAGATTGCCTGGCACATAGGTTAGTCAATGGCAGCTTTAAGTCCCTGTAAACCACTTGATAAATAAATCTTGAGGTCCTGCGACACAGTAAGTGATGGGAATACACTGATAAAAATGAGACGAAAAATCGGCCCCGTCCTCTGAAATTATGATCAACTAACAGCTGTATTAAAAAGACTTTTCACTGATCTTCAAGGACTGTGAGGCAGGTGTGAACATTTCATAGCTGGGCAAAGTGAGACTCAGGAAGATTGTGGTGTGACAGGCCTGGGCTGCTCAGCCGATGCAGCCGAGATCCCATTGGGCCTTTCATCCCAAAGTCAAGTTCATCATCACAGCACCCCAAGGCTTCAGCGTGCAAGTCTGACAGCAAGTTCTCCTATCTGGGGCATGGAATCAGACTCAGCAATGCTCCCAGGGTCCCCTAAATGTCCTCAGGCCAGAGCAGAGTGATCACCATGTCTTCACTCAACACAGGGCTCATCTTCCTTGTGGTGCCTTAGCAGACTGGTCAAGGGGAATGTTCTCTAATGACCTCAGAGTAGATTCCGTAGTGCATCCAAAAGACCCATACCGCATTGGAAGAGACTTCCATACAACCTTTTTTCCTGTGGTAGGGTTTCAAACTTGAAGGGAACAAAAAATGCTGTGTTTCTCCTTCCAATCGCTGTTCTTTCTTGTTTTGTGGATAGTTCCTACGCTTTTCTATTCCTGGCTGAGTCCTCATAAAAGCAAACAAGAAATAAGAAGAATTGGCCTCTCTTTAACATGAGCTGATTATTTCCCTGCCATGACTTATTTTTGAATATTAAAAAGTAATAAAGTTAAAATAGTCTTTGGGAGGAAGACAGTACACTGGCCATATTCGGCTTTGACCAAATGGAGTCCATTGAGATGGACAACATGGCTGGCTTTTCAGAATGCTGGGTCAAAGGAACAACACACTTTCATATTAACTTAAAGTGCATTTCACAGCTTCGTTCTGATTTTATGGCACTTCTCTCTCATGTCAGACACACACATTTATTCACGAAAGGGATGTCTTGTTAACTTCTTCTAACAGGTCAAATAATTAGATAGATAGACTACAGGGAAAAACACATTTGCCGCCAAAAGTAAGCTTATGGTACACAAAAGACTCTACAAATTGTTCATCGTTCAGGTGGCTGAAGTGGGCAAGAGCCATCAAAATTGCTAACGTTC
Source organism: Eumetopias jubatus (assembly GCF_037043125.1). Classification (NCBI taxonomy): domain Eukaryota; kingdom Metazoa; phylum Chordata; class Mammalia; order Carnivora; family Otariidae; genus Eumetopias; species Eumetopias jubatus. Next base: position 178,303,332 of record NW_028274809.1, on the reverse strand, counting down.
TCTTTTAGGATTTACTTCTGGCTCAGGTCACAGAGAGCTGTCACTTTTATTTTGCAACAAAACAATAAATAATAAAAAACAGAACTCCTCCCCACACCCCCCTTGCCACAAAGAAGTCTTCATCGCAGTTTTATTATCCTTCAAAAGACAACGCTGCTCACTTTTCAGAATGCTGGGTCAATGGAACAATACACTTTCATATTAACTTAAAGTGCATTTCACAGCTTATTTCTGATTTTATGGCACTTCTAGCTTCTGCCAGCAGAAAAAAAAAATCTGCCTTCACAGTGGAAGTCTGACAAGTTATTTCAACTATATTAACAGCAGGCTACAGTCAGTTGCTCTTTTGTGCTTTCTGGCATTCCTGCAGTTCCAACTAGAAATAAGGGGTCAAAATGTTGGAGTTTGGGGGATAACACTGGAATTACACTTAGTCTCAGTTTTCTGTTAAGAAAGACATCAAAAGGAAAAAGTTTCTGCCAAATACAAATTCTTGGCAATGTGGACCCAGTTCAATGATCAAAAAAGGTGGTCACTACCCTTAAAACCAGCCAATCAACCAGGAAGGCAGCAAAGAGAAGGCCTGATTTATTCCTGTAAGAGATTCTTTCACATTTGTCTTAGCCCAAGTTCTTAAGAAAGCACAGCATGAAGCACGGATCAAGGCGCTGACATTTTATTTCAGAGATAGAAGCCCGAAGCAAGGAGAGTGGGGAAAAAAGGGGGGGCGGGTGAGGAAATAAGCAAAGAAAGCATTGTGAGAGGACACATTGCTGCGCCGGCTATGGCTTTGCAATGAGCCGCTAAGAAATCAGCTGGTCTCTCAGAAGGCATGCCTGTTCACTCTTCTGCCAGACTTTCAGGAAGGGTCCTGAGCAGGAAACACACCTAGACGTAGCTCAGAGAACAGAGGAAGAAGAACATCCTCACCCTGGCTCCCTCCAGCCTCCTAGGCTATAGAGCCCCAATGCGGGCCCCTCTCCCCCATACTTTTTGGTTGCTTTTAGCCACGCTGCGGTCACAAGTGAAGTTAAATCCCATTTGTGCATCTGTTCCATTCAAGCTCATAAGAGGAGGGAGACGCGGCTTAAGCGGGAGGTAGCCAAGAGAGAAAGGAGGAGATAGACCGGCAAGGGAATCGGAGAAGGTAACAATGTAGGTTCAGTTCAATTGTTAGATTCTGAGTTTCTGAGCTTTGATTCTGAGCCTTCCAATCAGTCTCATTGTCCACTAGATCCATAAAATAAGATCAAGCTAGTTGCTCAAAATACAAGTATTCCTGATACTGAGTCAAATTTTTTTTTTCTAGAAAATTTTTTTTTCCTAATGGAGACTGACACTATTTAAGAGAATAAACAGCATCCTCATTAATTAGAACACAAAGTAATGCTTTTCATTGCATTGTTTCTTCAACCTTCCAATATGGACAACGATACATTGGCACCCAAAGCCGTTTTGGTGAATGCGATAGGGGTCTAACAAGGCAGTGGAGTGTGATAAATTTTAAAATGGACAGGGGAAAGCACAGAGCATAGCCTTTAGGCAGTATCCCACAATATTTATTCTCTCAAATGCATTTTTGATACATTTATGGCACCACTTACACTCTGGTGAGTTTCATAACTTCTTTTGGGATATTAAAGTGTGCCACCATAGGCAGTTGCAAGAATTAAACAAAACATATAGAAAACTCTAGTGACGTCAGATCTGAAGCTCAATACATGACAGCTAATGACTCCTGGTTAATTTGTCAGGGGGGGAGGCGAGAGAAAAACCTAGGAAAATCCTGAGAGTTCAAGCATATCGACAAGGAGTACACATAGTCCCTTTAACAATACCAGTGAGGGGGCAGTTTTGAAAAAGACATTGATTTCAGTTTGTGACATGCCAAGTTTGAAGAATCAAAAAGATGTTCCTGTGGAAATGCTCATTAAGAAAAATGTGGTGAGGAGGACATCACCAAGATGATGGCATAGGAGGCTCCTTGCCTTTCGCTCCTCCCACGGAAGCACTGAATACACAGCTACAAAATGGAGCCATTCCCTCTGAGAAAAATCTAGAAACTAACTGAGTGATTCCTACAGATTGGCTGACTGAGAAAATATGTTGAAATGAGTAGGACAGGCTGAGACACTCACCATGAACCCCAGCCCCAGCATATAATTCACACAACTGGGAGGGAACCCCCAACTCTCAGCTCTCCCTGAGAAGCAAAGGCTTTGGACCACACTTCTAGCATCCCAACTAAGGTTGCCACCTGAGGGATAGGGCCTCAAATCATCTGGTTCTGAAGGCCAATGAGGCTTAAGTTCAAGAGTCCTATAGGACTACAGCAAACAAGCAACAGTTGTTAATGGACCTGTGAGCATCCACCAAGGTTATCTCCCCCCTGCCCCCCACCCCAGGGCTCAGCACAGAGGGAGCAGACAAAAATGCCCATCTCCCAGTCTTTCCCTGGAAGGGGTTTGACTGCATACTTTACAAGCTGCTGCCTCAAAGATCTAACTTTAATCAGAATGCATCTAGGTGCTGACTACAATCTTTCTAGGACCCTAAGGGAGCCAGTGGGCACTTCCCCCACATTCTCCCTCGGGATCCTTCCAGCAAAAAAAACAAGGCTCCATCTTCTTCCTGGAAGAAGCTTGTCCAGCACCCCAACTTCTGTGGCTGTTACCCTAGGGATGGGCCCTCAAATCACCCAGCTCTGATAGCCAATAGGGCTCCACCTTCCAGAGTCCCACAGGACTATGTTAAACAACAACAAAAAAAGCAGTTTTCAAATGGGCGCACAAGCACTTCCTGTAAGCAAAGGATCTGAATAGACATTTTTTTTCTGAAGAAGACATACAAACGGCTAATAGGTACATGGAAAAGCGCTCCATATCATAGAACATAAGGGAAATGCAAATCAAAACCCTAATGAGATATCATCTCACACCTGCTAAGATGTCTAGTATCAAAAAGACAAGAGATAACAAATGCTGGCAAGAAGCAGAGAAAAGTGAACCCTCGTGCACTGTTGGTAATAATGTAAATTGGTGCAGCCACTGTGGAAAACAGTATGGAGGTTCCTCCAAAAAATTAAAAATAGAACTAACAGAACTATATGATCCAACGATCCCATTTCTGGGCATGTATCCAAAGGAAATGAAATCATTACGTTGAGGAGATATCCGTGCTCCCTTGTTCACTGCAGCATTATTAAAAAAAAAAAAAAAAATCCTAACATTTGTGACAACATTGATGAACTTAGAGCACATTATACTAAGTGAAATAAGTCAGACAGAGAAAGATATATACTACTGCATGGTATTGTTTACATGTAGAATTAAAAAAAAAAAGTTGAACTCATAGAAACAAACAGTAGGATGGTAGAATGGTGGTTATCAGGACTTTGAGGTGGGGGACATAGGGAGAAGTTGGTAAAAGGGTACAAGCTTTCAGCTATAAGATGAGTAATATCTGAGGATCTACTGTGTAACATGGTGACTTCAGTTGGCAATACCTTATTATATACTTGAAATTTGCTAATAGAGTAGAACTTAAACTTTGTTTTCATGAAAAAAAAGTAAATATGTGATGTGACGGATATGTTAGTTACCTTGAGTTAATTCACCATGTATACATAGATCAAATTATCATGTTGTATCCCTTAAATCTGTCATTTCATTTGTCCAATTTTATTTGTCACTTATAGCTCAGTAAAGCTGAAAAAAAAAAAAAACCTCAGAGAGATAGATGATTGCCAATACTGGTTAGAGGATCTAAGTTCCGTGTGGCCAAGGATCTTGCATGATTTCAAATTCCTGAACTATGGACATATTGCAAGGAATAAGGTAGACACAGTTGACTTTCTCCATAGAGTTATAGAATTTTTCTCTTCTAATCTCAGAAATTATCTCAGTCTTTATTTATCTATTTTTTCCTCTCTCTGTGTCCTTCCAGCCCTCTGAGTGTTTACTTCTTTATATCTCATTTATTCCCTCTTCTCGTCATCTTTACTCTTCTCGCTGCTTATTAGTTAAGTAAGAGTAAAGGAAACACCAGCTCCTAATTAGTGGCTGTGATAAAATGGCCTCCTAATAAGACAGAGGTCAGTGCTTTTTTGGAAGTGAGGCCTATGAGAAATTTTAAAATCAATTTGGATCTTTAACGAACTTAATAAGGGCTTGCCGAATAGCTACCAGGGATCACGATAAGGATAAAAGAAGTCAAAGAGCTACGTAGTTTCTCTAAGAGTTTAAAAACTAACGAGAACGATTTTTAAAAACTTAAAATACAGATCAATAATAAAGTAAAACAGTGAAATTAAATGTGAGGCTGAATAGTGCAGCCAACCGGTGTCCATAGAATGAAGAGGAAAATCTAGGAACGGAATGTGCGGGGAGCCTAAAGCAGACAAGGAAGAAACAGCCCAGCAATCCCTGCCAACTGAAAACTGTTTCTCTGTTCCTTTGTTTTTTTGAGGGGAGCTGTCCTCAGTCTGAATTTGCGGGGTCCTGAAGCTTTAAAATGGCGGGTGGTTAACCCTTCGATAATGAATCACTGTGAATGACCAAAGGTTGTTGCCATCCCCTTCTTTTCCAGTGGGAAGAAAATATCCCTATCTCACCTCCTTCCTGCCCCCCAAAAAGGAGGAAGAGAGAAGTGGTACGTTTAAAAACTGAAAAAAAAAAAAGCATAATCATTCAATGCCCACAGGAGATTTTGTTACACAAGAAAAACTAGAAACCTTTAGTACTTGAAATTAGGCATGCCCGTTTCCAGACAGAAGACAAATGGGATGAGAGAAAATGACTCAATTTAAAGGTGGAATTCTAAAAATGTTATAGCAAAGGACAACACTGAGAGAGTGAAGGTGCTTCAAATTGGTGAACATTTGTAAAGAATGCGATTCTCCTGCTTTAATTTTGTACACAAGTGACCTCAACATCCTTTTCCAGGGCAAGCTGATTTCCCCCCATGGGCGTACTGACGCCAGGGGCTTATGTTCAATGAAAGTCAAGATCAATGAACTTTCAATACAAGCCATCTGCTGGTAGATTCTTCCCCCTTTGGCCTCTTGGAGAGGGACAAACAGGTGGCCTATGGATATTCAAAACATTTAAGGTGGGTTTTTAATCATGTTTTAACTCATTCTCTATGTAGAAGTTTCAGTTGTGTCCCTCAAAAAAGGCATTTCCAAGTCCGAACCCTTAGTCCCTGTGAATATGACTATTATGGACTGAATGTCTGTGCCCACCCCCCACCAAATCATATGCTGAAACACTAACCCCCAACGTGATGGGATTTAAAGGTGGGGCCTTTGGAAGGTAATTCAGTCATGAGGGTAGAGCCTTCATAAGAGGATTAGTGCCTTTGTAAAATAGACCCCAGAAAGCTGCTTCATCCTCTTTCGGCCACGTGAGGAAACAACAGAAGGAATCTGACCAACTGAGCTGGCATCCCAATCTTGAACTTCCAGCTTCCAGAAGTATTGGAAATAAATTTCTGTTGTTTAGTCAGGGAACGACAGATGTTGGCAGGGATGCGGAGAAAGGGGAACCCTCCTACACTGTTGGTAGGAAGGCAAGCTGGTGCAACCACTCTGGAAAACAGTATGGAGGTTCCTCAAACAGTTGAAAATAGAGCTACCATACGATCCAGCAATTGCACTACTGGGTATTTACCACAAAGATACAAATGTAGGGACCCGAAGGGGTACGTGCACCCCAATGTTTATAGCAGCAATGTCCACAATAGCCAAACTGTGGAAAGAGCCCAGATGTCCATTGACAGATGAATGGATACAGAAGATGTGGTATATATACACAATGGAATATTATGCAGCCATCAAAAGGAATGAGATCTTGCCAATTGCAACGACGTGGATGGAACTGGAGGGTGTTATGCTGAGTGAAATAAGTCAATCAGAGAAAGACATGTATCATATGACCTCACTGATATGAGGAATTCTTAATCTCAGGAAACAAACTGAGGGTTGCTGGAGTGGTGGTGGGTGGGAGGGAGGGGGTGGCCGGGTGATAGACATTGGGGAGGGTATGTGCTATGGTGAGTGCTGTGAATTGTGCAAGACTGTTGAATCACAGATCTGTACCTCTGAAACAAATAATGCAATATATGTTAAGAAAAAAAAAAGAAGAAGATAGCAGGAGGGGAAGGATGAAGGTGAGTAAGTCGGAGGGGGAGACGAACCATGAGAGACGATGGACTCTGAGAAACAAACTGAGGGTTCTAGAGGGGAGGAGGGTAGGGGGATGGGCTAGCCTGGTGATGGGTATTAAAGAGGGCACGTTCTGCGTGGAGCACTGGGTGTTATGCACAAACAATGAATCATGGAACACTACATCAAAAACTAATGATGTAATGTATGGTGATTAACATAACAATAAAATTAAAAAAAAATTTCTGTTGTTTATAAGCCTACCAGGTCTTAGTACTTTGTTATGGCAGTCTGAACTAAGACAGGGACCTTATTTAAATATAGGGTATTTACAGATGTGATTAAATTAATGATCTTAAGATGAGATCCTCCTGTACTTAAGGTGGGCCCCAATGACTTCGTATTCTCACAGGAGAAATGAGAGGAGAGAAGGGCCCATGATGACAGAAGTAGAAGTTGAAGCAGTGTAGCCACAAGCCAAGGAACACCAAGGATTACTGAGAGCCAGTGGAAGACAAAGGCACGAAACAGAGTCTCCCTCAGAAGTTCCAGAAGGAACCCACCATGCTGACACCTTGATGTTAAACTTCTGGCCTCCAGAAAAAATTTCTATTGTTTTAAGCCACACAGTTTGTGAAAATTTGTTATGGCAACCCTAGGAAACTACTCTATCAAGAGCAAGAATTTTAAAAATGGTTTTGAACAAAACAGAAAAGCCCATCTGCTGTATTTTATCTTCCCAGAATCATGAGAATATTTAGGGCTGAAAAGGAACTAATTTAAAAAGAAACCAATGTACAAATGCTTTGCTATAAATATTCCAAGCAAAACCTCATTAATTTGAACTAATTGGAGGGAAGGCACTTCTGAAATAGTAAAGAATAATGGTAGAATATTTTTGTATGCCAATATATTATTATCTGAAAGAGGTTTAATGCATGTCTAAGAATGATCGTGCAGTAATTAATAGACACATCTTTCACAAGCTCTCCATGAACTGTGAATAAAGCTCATATACTACAGTGCAGCAAGCTAAGCACTAGTCTTTGTGATCTGGATGGTGCCCATCTTCCTGCATCATCTCCCACAGTATCTCCAATGCCCTCTTCATTCAGAGGATCACTTGCACATTAGGATGAACACCTCTGTGCTTTTGTGCATACTGTTCTCTTTCTGCAAAACTCCCCAGTTAATATCAGTAGCCATTTACTCAGCTTCTATCATTGATCAACTAGTTGATATATCAGGCACTTGATAAACATTACATCATTCAATTTTTATAACACTGAAAGATATATGTTATCATTCCTGTTTCACAGGTGGGCAAACAGTCATAGGGGTCAAGTGATATGCCCAAGTTAATGCAAATTAGTAAGCCTTGATTTGAATCCATCACTTTCTGATAACCAAAGCCCACGTTCTTTCCTCTTTTGAGTTGAGCTCCTACTCGTCCTCCAAGATCCAGCTGAACGGTATCTCAGCAGGAAGCTTTTCCAACACCTCCAGGCAGATAGGCTGCTGTTGTTTCTCAGTATCATGTCACGTATCTTTATATCTAGGAATACTATCCCTGTAATTGGCCAAGCACGGAAAAATAAGGAAATACACACACATACACACACAGAGAGAGTCCATTCTGGTTATTTGTGGTAGTTTTACAAAGTTACGGTGAATACTAAATCAGTGAATACTGAACCATTGTCCTAAAGGGAAATGCATGCTTGCGCGTCTACGCGCGCGCGCGCGCACACACACACACACACACACACACACACACACACACACACACCTCACACAGATTATAATCTTAAATTCTAAAACAATTTATCCTGTTAGGTTCTATTTTCTTTACTTTACAAACGAGAAAATGAAGGTTCATAGGATGAGTGGCTTGCCTGATAGTTCATAGGGTTCATAGGATGAGTGGCTTGCCCCACTCACAGGTACCAGAACTGAGATTCAAAGCCCACTCGATTGGCTCCAGAGCCGAAGCTTCTCACACTCCCTGCCCTCCCTTTGCTCCTCTACCCTCTGCTCAGCTCCACAAGGGCTAAAATAACAAAGGAGGGCATCACCTAGTTCGACCTCAGTTGGGAATGCGGGTGACTCCGAGTTTTCACTGCTGTCTGCGCATGACTGCAAAATTTGTGAGTATCAACTCGGGGACGACAAATACATTTTAGCGAGTAGGCAATTTTCTGAAGGTGTGGCTACCCAGCCTCAGTCCGTATTGGGTCTGGCTGATGCGTACACGAGACCTGCATCTGCCAAGCAGATTCTCTAGGAAGGAAGTCTCATCACAATGCTTTTCTGATGATTCTGGATTTTCCTCAGAGGAGGCTCTACAATGATCCCATGAGGACCTTGTCCTTGAACATCTCTTAAACTGTCCCTATTTATGTAGAAGTGAAAACCTCCCATCTACCCTTTGCTTAGGCCTTGCATTTAAAGTCAGAAAGATACTTGAGTGGAAAATAGAGCATCTTCACATTCTCCATTAAATCACCTCTCAGAGACAACACTGCTTTTCTGCTTTCCAAGAAGGCCGTGTCTGAGTGTCTGGAGGGTTTGGGGATACACGGTTGAATTACAGGAAAAGGAAATGCATATATTGCTTTGGGTTATGAGAACTCTGATACATAGTACTGTGGGGAGCCCTTGGGGCCTGCATACTCTCTGTGAAACCAAGCTTATCTTACCTGAAAACAAATGAACATTTCTGAATAATTCATTAAAATTCACTGACTCTGTCCGGGTAAATGATCTGTTTAGTGCTGACTGGATTAAGGGCAGAAGGCAAGGGCTTCGGGAGGCCAAGCCTCACCTTCGCCTGACACATCAGGAGCATTCTAGGACCCTGGGATATCTTATATCTTCCATCAGCTCGGCTGTTTGGGACCACCACAGCAAATTGGCCATTGAGACCAATCTAGGTTCAGAGGCGGGGTGATTAAGTCAGGGATAAAAATACCCCAAGTGATTCCCATAGAGGTGAGATCAATGCTCCATTAGATCTAGCCTCCAATCCCTTCCTCTGACCTCCCTCCACCCCCAACAGAACTCCAAACACTCACATATACACCAGCTAAAAAAATTTCCTTCTAGCATTGTCTTTGATTCTGTTCCTGGGTTCCTCACCAAACCGACACATACAAAGTTCAGTGAAAGCCACAGTATGGCCATCCTGGGATGGGCCAAGGAAGTGGGAGATACAACTGGAGACGGGGTTGGTGGGGAGGGAGAGGGATTCTACACAAAGCAAAAGATAGCTTCTTTTGGAAAACAGCATCAGAAAGACAGCACGAAAGACACGTTATGTGCAAAGCTGCTTCTAAACTGAAGGTGAAGAAGTTTGACTTTGAGAATTTTTCTCCTAAAATGCTTTCACTTCCATTCAATATATCTGAGCACTCAATCTTGAGTCAAACCGAGGGGCCCTGAGGCCGAGAACTAAGGCTTCCTTAAGAGGGGTCAGCCATTTCAAACAGGACTTGATCAGACAGAACGAAAACGGTGAGCTTTCCTCGGTTGGCCAGAAAGTCCCATTTGTTACTCATAGTTTTCTCATTTCTTTCTCTAGAGTAATTTCCACAGAGGCTTTTCTTAATGGTTACTTTTTTTTCTTGGAACTAATAACTGCAGGGCTCTCTTCTGCCCTTTCATTATGATTATCGTTATGTTTTTCTTACTTTTCTTCACTTCAACAGTCCACAATATTTTATGAAAAGGATATAATTCATCCTTGCTGAACACTCAACAATTGGCTTTCAGAGCAGGGTCAACATTATGGTTTATGTTTTGTTTTTGAATACAGCCTGTTTTTATTATTCTAGCACCTTCTTGGCTGAAGGCTCCTACACACTTCTAGGGTTCTCTAAAGAAATACAAATGTTACGCTGTCATTTGGCAGATATTTGTTGTGTCCCAGGCACAGTTCTAGGCTCAGGAGACACATTGGGGAACAAGAACAAGAACAAGGTGCTTGCCTTCATATTTTTATTCTAGTGGGAAAGACAGGCAGTTAATAGACAAATATATGTCTCAGGTAGTGATAAGCACTAAGAAGCAAACCAAAGCACAGGAAGCAGCGAGTTAGGACCACCACCATTTCCATCACCACGTTTTATTACTGCCAACGAGAAACCAGTGTAAATGCTACAAACACAAAGGGAAACCGTGGTGCCACAGTTGCTTCTGAGGCTGAATTTCACATTGGCTGTAGATTTATTCACCGAATCATCCTGGGACTCTGCAGTTTAATCAGGACATGATCTGTCACTTCCAAAATGCAGTAGGGCCCTCATCTGTGCTCTAATCACATAGTATCATAACTATTCACAGGCTTCCAAAATCATTTCTATTCAGACCCTTGTCCTTATCTGACCTTGACATACTGAAAGCATTTATGAAGCCTGCAATTTATTCCTTTCTCTTTTAATCTGAGTTATTGGCTGAACTATTGGTCATTCTTGGTTAAACTTCCTTTACCTTTAGGCAGAAATCTTTGTGGCTATGGGCTGCTGTGATAAAACTTTTAAAATGGCTAATTTTTATGAAGAAAGTCTTCTTGGGTCATACAATTCTTTTCTTTCCTTTTTTTAACTTACATTTTTATTCCCTACAGCCTATCCTTGCCTCCTGAGAAAGGCTTTTGTTTTTCCTCAAGGGCAGTAAAGACATCTGTATTCTTAAAAACTTACATTTGGGAAGGAATTGCTGCCAAACAATGAGATCAAGCTGCAAATTATTGTTTCTTAACTCTCATATTGATTATTTTTCTGTAGGCAAGTAAATTTACCTGGTCTTATTAGTCTGATGAAGTTACTAAAGAGAGTTACAACCTTAGAGGTCTAGCTCCATCTCTCCTTTCCTGAGTGACCTTGAATCAATTATTAATCTCCACCTCTTCATCAATCAATCTTAACAAAGATAAAAAAATCAGCGATGTCCTAGTATTATTTGATAAATATTCCAACCATAGAAGTTTCTGCACAGAGTGACGAAAATTGTTCAAAACACTATACTTTTCTAACAACCGGTGATTAAGGAGCAGAGATCAAGTGTCTTTAAAGTTAGGTGGGAAACCAAAATTAGACAAAATCTTGAAAAACATCCTAATTCATGCCATGGAAAATGGAGGAGAAAATTCTATTTTTGCCACATATTCTGTCAACAAGATTGCTAGATCAATGAAGTGTTAGAACAATGAAAGACTAGCTGGTTGTTGAATACTATTATTAAATTTTAAATAAAATAAAAGATGATAGCATGTCTCTGTGCACGCTTCTTTTTGAAGGCATTCTTCCTACTAATTGAATGGTTATAGGTCTTCCCTGTCATTTCAAGCCCTAGATTTCCTTCAATGAATTTGTAGATTTTTATTTTCTTTTAAGAAGATATTATCTCTTTTCCCTAAATGTGTCCTGCCTGGACTCTCACCTCATCACTGACAAAAATTGGTAAGTTCACTCTTGCTTTCATATCCATATGTTCATGTCTAATAAACATGCCTTTGAAAATAAGTTTCTGAGTCACTCAAAATAAATTAACTCGTTAATTAAAAGAGGGGTGGAGCGAGCCTTATACATACATCCTAGTCAGAAAAAAAACAAGTCCTTACTAAAATCAGCTCTTGGATTTTTTAAAAGCTACTAAGTAATCCTTCATTATCTCACTCTCAGAGTTTATCTGCCACTATGTTGATATCTAGGTGGCATGTGACCCCTAAATGGAGACTGTGATGCAGGGGAACAAAGATACTTAAAGTGGATGAAAGGTGGGGTTGAGGTGTAAGTCATTCAAATACACATTCTCTCCCACTGTATTTTTCATCTCTTACCTATAAATTTAACCTAGGTGCTTTTCTATATAAAGAAGACATCAATATGGTGACTCAGTTGCCTTAAATTAGTATCTGGTAATGTCATGTTCAATGAAAAATGCTATTATTTATGGAAAACTGTATTTCACACACAATGATAATCTCAATGGGATCTTGCTAAGTGTTGGACTTAGACCACAGAGTAGCAAACTAGATGATGAACAGATCTTTGAAATACAGTTCACTAGCATTTATCCCATCATTATCATTTATTCATCACCAGCTCTTCATTATATGCGGTAAAAATTTGGCAAATTGGAGATCCTTTCCTGAGAGTTTGGAATTGGGCCTGGAACTTTCAATTGCTTTAGAGGCTGGTCTCTTGAAGACAGAAGATGCTCGATCTGGAGGCATGGCATTTTCTAGTAGGTGAACTGAGTAAATGAGAAAGATGCTCTGCCAAAACCAAGGGCAAGAAGGGGGGCATGGAGGGAAGCAGGGAGACAGCAAGTGAGTGAGCACGAGAGAGCCGGCACTCTCTGTATCTGTTTCATGAGTCAGGCTGCATTCTTGCCCTGGGGTTCTGAGACACCCCTGCATCCTTACAATAAATTCCTCTTTTGTCTGTTGAAGCTAAAAAATTGGTTTCTATTGCTTGCAACCCAGGTTTTCTAATAGTAACACATCTCTGAAGTCATATCAGAGAACTCAAAGTGAGTCTTTGTTCGAAGATTCCTTGATTTTTAATTTTCTGATATCCTCCAGAGGAATGAGGTATGACTTACAAAATCACCGTTTGTGGGTGAGATTCTTCACAAACCTTTTTGGTTCTTCATTTTGGTCTTTCACTCTGTATTCTTCTCTGTGGGTCTCTTTCTGCTTATTTGAGGCTTCATGGAAAGGTTTATTAAGGTTATCACATTTATCTAAAACTATTCGAGAAGAGGCAAAACTATGGTTTGAAGCCAGTTCCTTGTGAATTTGAGCACCATTTTTCTCCACTATGCCACCACTCCTGTACAGCTACAGTGCGGGGGAAGGGAAGAGTTTTTCCCTCATAATCTGGAGACACCAAACTATGAATTCTTAGAAAAAAATTAATGCAATTCTAAATGTAAAGATAACAATGACATTAAAATTTTGCTAGTTAAAAAAACATGTGTTACCATCCCAAAGAGTGTAATACTTTTACTAGACCATTCCCCAAACAGAATCGTATTTTCCCTCTTTCTGACAGATCTGATAGGCTATCATTTTGTGGTTGGTCTTCTAGTCCTTGCGGATGATCCCATCATCAATGCGACAGCCCTCTGCGGTGTAGATGTGGCTTCTGACCGGTCTGTGACCAGCATCCTTTACCACAGTAAGTTCTCACAAAGATGCCCTTTTCCCTTTGCAGCTGCTGTTACTCTTTACAAGGTTTGTTTCTATCTACAGTCCTACTCTTTAACCTCATAATCTACCCGAAGTCTTTGTTTAAAATGAGCCATGTCCTTTCTGCTTAAACATACCAGGGTAATCTCTCAGATGGGATGATTTCCCAGCATTCCATGGCTATGCTCCATTTTCGGAGGTAGTTTGTATAAACCTCCTCTGGTCTTTGCACTTAAGCTCATCCTAGAACAGCTGTTCGGGTAGCCTGCTGTCATCCATATTCTCTGCTTGGACAATCCCGATACACTGTTATGACAAGTATCACTTTAAACTATTAATCAACACAAAATGTGCAAACATAGTGTTAAAGGACAGGCTGTGTTCTTCTTCGTGATTTACTTGGGAGGGATGATGCTACACAGAGGGAAAGACAACGTAGGAGCCAAATGAGTGTTTCTGATAACTAATCACATAAAAAGACTCAAGGAGAATGTAGGAAATGAACTTGGTTTTAAAAGATGGGTAGGGTTTTTAAATATGGGTGCTGGGGAGAGGGGCTCCTGCAGGGCAGGCAGCAGCTACTGCTTGTGGAAAACTGATTATGTTCCAAACCCTGTCCTGAAGACTTTATATGCCTTATCTCCATGAACCCTGATGGCAAATTAAGGTTTGTATTAATATTTTTCTCCATTTTTATGGATAAGCAGGAGAGACTCATAGAAGTCATTTGTTCCAGGGGAAGAGCAGACATTCAAACACAGAACTTTTAATGCTTTCAAAGTACAGGTTATAGTAAATAGACTGGGCAAAGGTATGGACGGAGAAATCGGACAAACATATTTCAGAATATTGGAATATTAAAAAATGTAAACTCGAATTTGCAGTTGACATTGCTGCAGGCCATTGGATGGATGCCTTTGGAAATTCTTGGGCAGGGGAGGGATATGATGAAGGGGTGGTTTAGAAAACCCAAAGGAGAAAAATTATTGGTTATGAAGATCAGGTAAAAGTAATAAGAGTCTATATATATATATATATATATATATATATATATAATATATATAATAATATTGGTCAAAACTCTGGGGTTGGTGGTAGGAAGAGAAAGGAAAAGATGTTTAGTCTACTGAAAAGGACAAACCAAAGGGTTATAGCTTGTTCTTCCATGGTAAGAGGGCTTTTGTCCTACCAAACTTTCATGCAGATGATTTAGACTTTGTAAGCGATTGGTCTGGGAACAAATGAAGTATTAAAAGAAAAGAAAAAAAAGACTGAAGGATATATTTTTAAAGATTTTTTTTATTTTAGAGAGAGCATGCAAGTGGGTGGAGGAGCAGAGGGAGACAGAGAATCTCATGCAGACTCTCCACTGAGCACAGCGGGTCTCCATCTCACGACCCTGAGATCATGACCTGAGCTGAAATCAAGAGTCGGGACACCCAACCGACTGAGCAGGCATCCCAAGATATATTTTTAAATTGAGCCTGTCCTCAATAGTTTTGCTCTACTTTCCACCCCTAACCTTAAAATGATCTTTTGAATTTTATGAAAAAAGAAAATTCCACTTCAGGAAAAAAAGTAGTGAGTGCAAGTAAATGATATTCACAATCCAAAAAAAAAAAAAAAAGGTAGTGAGTGTGGCTATAAATATATAAGCATAATCCTTACAAATACTTAGTAAAGTTCAAAGTAAGAAATAGTTAGAAAGATGTGGATTCTTTTTTGTTTTATGTTGCTCACCAGAGTTTGCAAACAAATGATTCTAGTACTTGTTTTTTTTTTTTTTTTTTTGTAGGAGAGTATATATTTCAGTCGATTTGGAACGTGGACTTCTAAGTAAAGAAATCAAAGTTGGAGTCCTTTTTCTTTTTTAAAAGATTTTATTTATTTATTTGACACAGCAAGAGAGGGAACACAAGCAGGGGGAGTGGGAGAGGGAGAAGCAGGCTTCCTGCAGAGCAGGGAGCCCGATGTGGGGCTCGATCCCAGGACCCTGGGATCACAACCTGAGCCGAAGGCAGATGCTTATCGACTGAGCCACCCACGCGCCTGCAAAGTTGGGGTCCTTACCAGCAATGTCTATGATGTTGTTGGCTAGTTAGTCCACTGATCATTTTGATGAATTTTTAAAATTATAAAAAAATAATACTCATAGACATCTTATCTCAGGAAAGATACATTTCTTTTCTTTTATCAATGAATATTTGGGATAGGCGTTTAGAAAAGGAGACCAGGGAGAACTTTTTCCATTAGCTATGACCAAGAACTGTGGGCTAGAACAGCTGGGCCTGCTCTGATAAATACTAGTTATACATATGAGATTTCTTCCTCTTAAAATACTATTCACAGTTCCCCAACAGGGACTCCTCTTTGAGACTTTGCTCACTATAATCGAGCTTACGGTGGATTTTAAAAATCTTTGGTTTATTTTTCCCACCCTGTCTTTATGTGCCCTTAATGTTTTTGAATACCAATACCTCTTTTGCATTTCTCTTTATACTGCATCCAACTTTCACCAACTATCATAAACTTTCTGTAAATAAAATCTTTGTGGGGAAAATCGGCAAAATACTTCTGAATACATAAGTTATGACCACGCTTCTCTTACTCAGATCAAAGGGCAGCAGAAAAATGTGAAGGTTAGGGAAGAAGACAAGGTTTATCAACTTTCTATTTTTTTAAACATCTGGTCATTTCTTTCTGTAAGAGTTATAATATGGCGGGAGGGGGTACAGACAACATGTGTATGTTTTCATTCAAAAATTCATTCTGTGCTTTCATGTGTGTCCATGTCATTTTTTTTTTTATGACCAAAGCATTTCACATCCCTAGGGACTCAACAGTAGAAAGAGAGCCTAGAAATCTGAGTCAAATTGTGAGGGAGATGAAACATGAATCAATCACTAGAGCATCTAAAATAGATATGGAAAAGCCAACTAAATGTTTGGCTTTTTATGTGCTGCAAACTTCAAGCCTTAATTATGATTCATGGGGCTGTTCATTTTCAAGTCTGAAAGTTAATAGAATGATGAGTTTTAATTGGCCACTGAAGATTCTTTAATCACAGACCAGCGATACTATTTAACTATTTAACCTACAAAATTTTCGAATTTATTATTTTCCAAACTTCTTGATTAACCTGTAAATTCCATATAATCGGAAACATGTCTTTGAAGCAGGGTTGCTTGATCCACATTCCTTAATTAACACATGTTGTCCTAATATTTATATTCACTAGACAAATAATTTGATCTTTTCATTTCCTCCAAGACCTTGACAGACACAAATAAAATTGATGGCAGATGCAACAGGTTGTTTGGAGCTGCATGTGAAATGACCTCTTCGGCCTTTTTATTATCTTACAGTTTGCCGACAAGTATGTTGTTTATGAAATCATCTTCAGTTAAAATTTACTGCCAACCATTCCTCTTTCCAAACTTTCTTCTAGTTCCTGTTTACATACATGTGTTTATTCATTCTCATTAAACATCTAATGTATTCCAGGCAATCTATGCTGTATTTGTTTATATCCCTGTTTCCTGGATATGCCCAACTCAAGTTTGGCTGCACATTTTTCTCCCTCCTTGCAATTCCCTCTCCGTCCTCTCTGTAGAACTCACCCTCACCGATCCTTCAAGAATCAGCTTATTTCCCTCAAGTTCAACTTTTGTTTTTGACCACTCCAACACACAGTGATCTTGGCCACTCAATCCAAGTCATTCTCGTACTGACTTCTATAATTAGCGCACTCTTCTGTTGTTACTTAACTTTCTTGTCAAACATGTCTAATGAGCCTGAAAGTTGGCAAGATCCATGTTAGGAAACGTAGGAAGTATTTTTCACATGGCTCTGAACACAATGAATATTTAGTGCTCTAAATTATGGGTTGAATGGAAGAAAGAAATATTAAATGGTTTACTGGCTGACAGTGAAGGAATGAATCTGACTGATTGCCCAGAAGTCATCAAAGCACAGAAATTATGTCAGGAAGATTAACGGAAGCATGTTATTTCCCAAAGGGGTAAAGAAACATGGCACGAGAGATTTACTTTTATTCGGTATAATGAATACAACAGCAATGTTGAAGTCTCAAAGGATCTGGAAGCAAATTGTTTAGGAATCTGTTCAAATTCCCCTAGTCTGCTACAATGAAAAACTTGATCTAAATTGATAAGATGGAATCACAGACAAATTGTTATGTGGCTGGAACTTGCCCCAAACTTGCATGCTTCTCACTACAGATGGGTTGCAGGACTCTCAAACTAAATCTGTCCCCAACAAAAGGAGCTGATGAAAGACCATGGTTACAACACATTTTGCACCTGGGAAACACAGGTGACAAAGTATACGATGGGTGTTAGAGATAAGAAACAAACTATATATATATATAGTATATATATGGATGCATATGTGTGTATATAACTGAAATACATACCACTGAAATCTCCTGCTTCTAGAAATGTATACGGTGTAGTACCCATGCAAAAAACCTCCTTCCTCGTAAACACACTCACCCTCCTCTCCCGACTCACCTAGGCTTATGCTTCCTCAACTCTGCTCTGTGTCTGTCTGCCTAATCCCACTGTCTTACATAATCCTTGGCCACCTTTTTTCACAACCTATTCAATTCCATTGGTTTATAGCTGAGGAAAATGTCTCCCAGATAACATTTAAATAACAGATTTCACTGTCTTAACAACAGAAACAAAGACAGTCTGGAGATTTGGAAAAAGCACTCATAACGTTTGGAAATTGATTTGGATATTTTGCTGGTTTTGGCAACTCTTAAGTCAAACTGGACAGTCTGCAGATCCATTTGTTTAGATCCAGGACTAGCCCCCTTTCATGCTTTAGGCCAAAATAGGCTTCCCACACAATTTTATCCATTTAGCCTTTAAGGAAAATCACCAAGGCAAGTGTAGGACTCTTGACATATGCTTCCCTAACATGTGCCACTTTCTTTTTTATAACATGATTACATTTATAATTATTTGTTTATGACTTTTTCCTAGGCTGTAAGCCCATAAGAGCAGGAATTGTGTCATCTTCTTCACTGCTGTATCCCCAATGCCATTATGGTGTCAAGACAGTAATCAATAAATACAATGAAGGCTGAGTGAATAAAAGAGCATTTTGAACTCAAATTTAGGTCATCATTAGGAAACAATACCATATGATTCAATAAGACAGTGACTAATTTCTGAATATTCATTTAATTTTAGAGGCCAAGAAAGACAATCTTCCTGTCTTAGAATTTTTTGGGTGTGTAATTATAGTAAATTAACAAAGAATATTTCTTCATAATAGAAAACTCCTTCCAAACAACATTTTGCTATTTACACTTGTATCCCTCTTATTTTTGGGAAACGTCCCCTGGAGTTTTAGATTGTATTAGTGAAAGCAAAGCAAGGATAGACATTGGGAATAGGAAAAATTTAATTAAATCTGTGGAGGAAAAATCCTTTACAAGAATAATAGGGAATTTTTGGCAAGGTAGACTATTAAGCATTTCCTGAGGAAACCACATTTTTTTTCCCACAAAAGCAGTCAGTCATCTGACAGTTGAATCTCCATCCTGCTGGATGGTTTTTAAAGAGGAGAGGAACAGGAGTCTAGTGTCACATAGCAAACATTGTGAATCCTGAAAGAGTCACTGCAGATACTGCACCATTTTATAAGGTATTTCCATTCTGGAACACATGAATATATGCTTTCAACATGTAGGAGAAAAATGAATGTCAAATTCTGCTGTGAATGTGAAGAGGCTACACTTTTAAATCCTTTATTAATTAGGATATACTAGAGTTACATTGTAAACTTTTGTGTGCTTTTTATTTTTTTAAAATATTTTATTTATTTATTTGAGAGAGAGAGAGAGCACGAGCACAGGCAGGGGAAGCGGCAGGTAGAGGGAGAAGGAGGCTCCCCGCTGAGCAAGGAGCCTGATGTGGGACTCGATCCCAGGACCCTGGGATCATGACCTGAGCCGAAGGCAGATGCTTAACCAACTGAGCCACCCAGGCACCCCTTTTCTGTGCTTTTTAAATAAGAAAACAGGATTTTGCTTAAAAGGAATAGAGTTAAAGTGTTTAACAGTAAGGAAATTTTGTAAACAAGAAAAAATCTTAACAGTAAGGAAAAGTCCTTAACAGTAAGGAAGATTTGTAAAAAAGAATGAGAAGTCTTGAAGCACCTGGGTGGCTCAGTCAGTTGAGCAACAGACTCTTGTTTTCGGCTCGGGTCATGATCTCATGGGTCCTGGGATCAAGCCCTGAGTCTTGCTCCGAGCTCAGTGGGGAGTCGGCTCGAAGATTCTCTCCCTCTGCCCCTCCCCCACTATCTCTCTCAAATAAGTAAGTAAATCTTTTTTTCAAAAAAAGAACGAGAAGTCAGAAACCCATACTCCACCCAGTCTCATTTTTTTTTTTTTTTTACACCCAGTCTCATTTTGATGGCCTCAATAATTGGCTGTGATCTCTAAGTATAGACCTAGATATAGGTATCTAGAGATATTTTTATGTCTATTTTTATTTCTCTTGTAGTTTCCAAGATTGATTTCAAATTCTCAATTACTCTGTCAATTTTTAAAGATGGCTGAGCCAATTGATAGCCACATGAAATGAAACTCATGTATGGAAAAGAGGCTAACAGGAAACATTATTTTGTTTCTTTCAATATCAACTCAACAAGGTATAAAATGGAAAAAAATATTGATTTCCCTGCTTTCTATGATACTCAAATGGTGATTACATCTATAGGTAACATTACTCTGATACTGGACCATAACATTTATATATTAAGCTACACGTTTTCGGGACACCTGGGTGGCTCAGTCAGCTAGGCGTCTGCCTTCAGCTCAGGTCATGATGCCAGGGTTCTGGGATTGAGTCCTGTGTCAGGCTCCCTGCTCAGCGGGGAGCCTGCTTCTCCCTCTGCCTGCCGCTCCCCCTGCTTGTGCTCTCTCTCTCTTTCTTTGGCAAATAAATAAGTAAAATCTTAAAAAAAACTACCACAACAAAATACATTTTCCTGCTATGCATTTTTTAATCCATTTCTAGGGAAAAAATTATTTCAAAAGTTTCTCGGAGCTGTACTCTCCCGACTGGCTTGTTGAAGTTCATACTAGACATTTGATTTCATAAATAAGCAGGAAATAATTTGAGTCTAAGGATTAAAAAAATGTGGTTGCCAGTGGGGCGGGGGTGGGTGGGGCTGAAATAGGGAAGAAGGATTCAGGAGTACAAACTCGCAGCTGGAAAATAAATAAATCATGGATAGGGATGAAAGCAGAGACTTTTTTTTAAAACAGTTTCTTGTGTTTTATTCAAAACTCAACTTCTGTGGGGATTAGTCCTATAAGAAAACCTTGACTTAGAGGTGGAAAAAGTCTGTATAGATTAAACATTTTTTTCTGCTATACAATATTTATCCATGTCTGGCAGGAGAAGTAAAAAAAGGTGTTTTATAAGTTTGGTGGGAAGTATTTTCTCCCCTGAAAGCAGTCTTAGAGCATTTGATAAGGTTTAAAAAGTTTGAGCACAAATGTCAAACCAGATTGTACCTGTGGGTGGTTATGTTGTGATAGGGAAGCCTTTCTTCCAGAATAGTAAAAGCTGGTTACTTTTCCATAATGTTATCTTTAAGGTGGCATGTCCAGGTCAAATTAGTTATGTGGTTTTGCAGGAAAGCAAGATATGGTCTGATTTAAACAATTCTGGAAAGCATCACGGTTTCTATAAATGAACTTGCCATTAAATAGGTGTGCTGGGGGGCAGGGAATACCAAAGGAAGAAAAAGACTAAAAATTAGTACATTTTCCATTGCTTGTCTCTTTACTTGCACCAGTTTACAAGCAAGACTCCCATTTAATTTAAAGAATCCTTTAGAGTCTACCCACATTGATAGCCAGAGAATGAAGTGGCTCCTTAAGGAAACATAATGTTTGTAATGTGCCTCTATTTCTGTAACCTATTTACCTCATAAAGCGTGACAGATGACTGCATAGCACAGCCTCAAATTCATGCAGGGTTCATAGTAAAAACTCTGGTGTGAACATTACTAACATTTTATATATATGTATGTATGTATATATATATATATATTTGCAGTGAGATGTTTCTGTGGAAGAGTATGTCTTAAAAGAGAAAGTGCTTTCTCTCAACATAATGAAGCTTATAAACCACTCTATATGCATTCGGTAACTTTAAAATATTGCCCAAAGGATGGCTGAAAAATAGGTATTTCAGAATAAGATTATCATAAATCAAAAACTGGTCGTTCAAATGGAAAACCAAGGTAACACATTGCTTTATAGACTCGTTGTTAAAAAACAGGGGTTCCATTTGAATTTTTACATATAGTCACAAATACTAATGCATTAATATACACTGGTGATCCTTGATGGCATTTTGTCTTCTCAACCTATGAAAGTGTTTGCAGTGAATGTGAGTCAAACCTACAAATGGGTCATGGTATTCATATGAGGGGAAAACCACTACCACCAATCTTCTCTGAATAAAAGTCAATGGTCAAGCAAACTTGGGGTTACAGAAAAATATAAGGTACAACATGGAACAATGTTATTACAACCTTGATCAGAATTATTTCACCTATCGATAAACATAGCATAAATTTATTTTTATTATACAGTCAATTTTTAGTTTTCCATGAATATAATACCTGTGTGGAAAATAGTTTGAAGAACGTATGTCAGATAGATGAGCTTTAAGTGTAGAGAATTTATAAAGTGATAAGGAATTTATTTGACAAAATAAATGATTTGGTCTGCCTTGGTCATCTTGGGAAGCCACATACACCTTAATCCCATGATGAGGCTACTATTAAAACAAGCATGGGACTTCTCTTTTAGAATTCTTTCAGAGCCTGATGTAACTACGGATTAGAATATTCATAGAAACAAAGTTATGTCCTTTTAGTAATAAATTTCACTTTTTCTATCAGCTAGAAGCTACATGAAGATACTTTAATTTGATTTTTCAAGATGTGAGACTGATTTTCCTATTTAGCTTATGAGTGAGCACCATGCAGCACACTGAAGAATTATGATCAAAGAGGAAGTCTGGGCAAAATGACAGCTTGGTAGATCCCTCAAGTGTACCCAAGTCCAGAAATCTAGGGGAAAACATATGCAGCAAACATTTAGTTGTCCAGAAGAAGCCACAAAATAGTCACTCATTTTATTATGGAAGAGTGAACAGATGGTGTTTGTGGTGCTGGCCTTTCTGTCAAAGGCACCAAATACACGCAATCGCTGGTTGTCTTTCTGTCTAAAGCATCGGTATTTACGTGGGCTGCACTTGGACAGGTGTCCTGGATTGAGGAAAAGCTAGAAGGACTTAGATAATGGCTACTGACAACTGCTTCTATCGAAGAGTTGTAGCCTGGGTTTTGGGCGGGGGGGGGGGGGGCGCGGTTGAGGTGTTCTGCTTCTAAAATTGAAAGATGATGGAAAAACTAACTTAAGGCAAGCCCTATATTTTAGAGATGGCAACAGAAGGAAAATAACCAGTCAGTGAAGAGAGGGAGTTAAAAGAAAGCTGAGATTTTACCTATTTATTTGACACAGAGAGAGAGCGCGCACAAGCAGGGGGAGCGGGAGAGGGAGAAGCAGGCTCCCCACTGAGCACGGAGCCCGTTGCGGGACTCGATCCTCGATCCCAGGACCCTGGGACCATGACCTGAGCTGAAGGCAGACGCTTAACCGACTGAGCCACCCAGATGCCCCTAGATATTTCTACATCACTGATAATTATTTTTAAAAAAGCAAATCAAATTAAGACTTTTTTTGACAGACTGGCCAATATCAAAGGAATTGTAATCAGCAGCATTGGAAAAAGTTTGGTTATTTCTCATACATTGCCAACAGGAGTACGAAAACACTTTAAAAAGTATGTATTTTTGACATCCTACATTTACAAATTTACATTTAAGAATTTTTCCTAAAGAAATAGTCATAAATACATGCGAACATGTTTGTGCAGTGATGATTATCAGAGTGCTATTTATGATAATAGCAAACAGAATACAGCCCTACTTACTACCCAGTTCATAGGGAAAAGGCTGAGTGGCTTATGAACACATATCTCTTTAGTGAAATACTACATAGATTTTCAGAGTCACTATTCAAACTAGATTATGATTTATGAAAATGCAAAGAGGTTAATGATATGTTGTTGAGTGAAGAAAGCAGATTACAGAAGAATGAGTTATATGAAATCTTTTCTACCTGTCTCTTGATATCCATATCAATATTGTTATACAGCATGTGCATTTCACATATAAAATGTTGTTATGCCAAAAATGCTGATCATGTCTAGTTTCTTTTATTTTTATTGCAAATTCATTATTTGTGTAACTAAATGGCAAAATGAATTTTTAAACAAACAGACAAATATTAAGAGAATTAAAAAGATCACATATGACCCATGTTTAATTTCAGGCCCATAATAACAAAATATTTAGTTTTTTCCTGATTATTAAATCCGTATATATTTATGAAATAATATTTAGAAAATGCACAAAAGGTTAGGTAAGAATATAGTTCTGATTTTCAAAGTGCTATCATTTTCCTTGCTACCCATCAGGCAGGAAACTGTCACTCTAACTATTTTGGAGTGTTTGTGTTGGGGCCTCTCATGCCCATGTTCATTCCAGGCCAAACAGAAGGGTGATTTATAGATATGCTTTTGCAAAATATGGGGATGGTTTAGCATATATGTAAATGACGGATGGAGAAGGTGTACATGTTTTCAAGAAACAACTAATTTTAAATAAATTGTGCAGAGACAAAGTTCCTGGAATCCTTCAGCTGTTCCAATTCATTGCCTTGAAGAGCTGGTGACCAGTGCTGTGTTTGCACGGGCGAGATTTGGTTTAGCAAATCCTTCTCTGAGGGATGATGGGCGAGGAAGAAGGAGAATCAGTAAATTGCATGGCCAAGGCACAGCTGCCAATTTAAAGGTAACTTCTCCTGAGGTTCAGAAGTTAATACAGATATAGAGGATAAAAACCAAATAAAGTGACTTCACCTAAACTCAAAAAAAAAAAAAGAAAGAAAGATAACTCACTAGCAGTTGACTCATGGGATACCCTTTTCTGATTGCTATTTTAAGTACGTTTTAAATAATAAAATATACATGGCAGTGTGCACTATGACCATTAAAGTTTAGGGCAGATAAGTTGAAAGAGTAGTACGATCATTAATAGCCACTTGAGAATGTGAGTTTTTGGTTGTTAATATTACTTTTATGTTTTCATTTTTTTTTTGCTATTCCTTTGTATTTCTACTATATCCATATGTTAGTCTTTTTCTCTCTTTTGTATTTTTTAACATATCTTCCTCACATGAAAGAGTCTAGTGAGGCAAATTTACCTAACAAGGAACACATGCCTAACTACTAATTTTAGATTTCTGCATTATTTTGAAATTTTTCCAGTTAAATGAACAAATGCAAAACCAAAAGCAAAAGCAAAA
Organism: Eumetopias jubatus; assembly: GCF_037043125.1. Taxonomy (NCBI): domain Eukaryota; kingdom Metazoa; phylum Chordata; class Mammalia; order Carnivora; family Otariidae; genus Eumetopias; species Eumetopias jubatus. The sequence goes on along the minus strand of NW_028274809.1, from coordinate 178,278,480 downwards.
CAAAAACACAACACTTAGTGATCAAGAAACTGAGTCTCTTTTATTAGTGTTGGAAGTAGAAAACTCCAGAAAGCATGGGGATTATGTAGCAGAGGAAAAGAATAAGAAAACTTTTTCTCCACAAAAAATTAAGCAAAATGAACAGCTGGAAACTACAAACCCAGTTGTAATGTGCTATCTATGAAAGTAATCTGGTATGAATTACTGATGGACATCAGGCATAGAGATCATATACACAGATAAGCTTATAGAGCAAAAATTAAAAAAAAATGGTTCTGACCCACATTCCTCAGAACTGTCCCACGTAGCAGTCTTTTAGGTAAAAACAAAGGGCTTTTTTAAAGCGCTCTTAATATAATAACCTACACGTATTTGTCTTTGAGTCAAAATTGGACCTGCAAACACAGTCATGGATCCATCAACAGATATTTATGGATCCTGCACAGTAAATAAGTCACTAAAGGTATACAAAGCCATGAGCCGGTCCCTTATCCTAATAGTCTATAACAGAGTAGATAAGACACAAATAACTGTAATGTAACCTACAGAGTAAGTACCATACAAGAGAGATGAATAAAGCATCCTGGTAGTTTGGAAAAGGAAGGGATTAGTTCCAGTGGAATACAATAATCTACTGTTGGCATAGAAACCATCAGGAACCACAACAAATATTTGGGACATGGCCTGTGGAGTCATAGATGCCTGGTTCTGTAAGACAGACAGCCAACATATGTGAAATCACTTTGGTCACTGAAGTGATAACTGCTTTCATTTAATCATCTCAATTTCTACATGCTTTAGTGTCTCTGCCAAAGCCATCAATTTTCTTTTTCTGCGTAAGATTCTTTTTTAATTTAATGTTTCTTCAGGACGGTATGGTTACATCTACAGATTTCACCGAATTACTGGCTTTATCAGAACAGCAGAATGAGGGGCTTGTGGATAGAAATAAGCCTTTGTAGATCACCCTTAGATATGGGCAAGAGGCACAGATGAGTCTTTAGAGAGTGACTCCACGTGGCCATCACAGACACCCACAGGACGCAGCAAAGTCGACTGCAAATGGCAAATCTGTCCCTGTAGGTCTGGGAAAAGAGGGTGCCCTATGATAATTGTCTTTCTCTGCTCTCACTCAGATGTGGAACGTGAGGAGCAGTGTGGAGGACCACAGGGGAAGGGAGGGAAATCTGAAGGGGGAGACAACAGAGAGGGAGATGAACCATGAGAGACTCTGGACTCCAGGAACCAACCTGAGCACAGAGGGGAGGGGGTGGAGGGATGGGGTAACCGGGCGATGGGTATTAAGGAGGGCACGTGTGGTGATGAGCACTGGGTGTTATACGCAACTAATGATAGTGGATCACTACATCAAAGACTAATGATGTAATGTATGGTGATTAACATAACATAATAATAATAAAAAAAAACTAATGGTGTACTCTACGCTGGCTACCTGAACGTAAAAAAAAGAAAAAAAAAAAAAGAGGATACCTCTGACCTCTCATTGCTTCTGAAAGTTCAGGATGAGAACAAGCGCTCAACAGAAAGTGAAAGCTTTAGTCTCTCCCAAGAGTTGTCTTGATTTTCAAGTACCAAGAATACCCAAGACGGAGAAAACTTAGGGTTATTTAGCACACGTTGTAAATGGGGGAGGGTGGGGAAAGAATCTATATTAAAATTCTATTAAAAAGCATTATTTGTTCCCTTGATTATAATCATAGCCCCATAAATATCTCTTGTTTCCTTTCCAAACCTGGTGAGTAATATGGTTATTAGATTTACATTTACTGAGCACCATCAATGTGTTTCTAACCACCAAAATTGCTTCGATTCTCCTGTGCCAAGTGGAAGGATGCAAAATAATTCCTTAGAAAAAAAGCCAGAGGTTATATTTTTAAATTGTTTAGGGAAAAAAACAATACGTCCCTCCAGGCCTCCTTATTATAGTCAGCAGCGACTGACAAGCTGTATTAAAGTGAGGGGCCCTTGAGAAAGCTGTGTTATGAATCAAGAAGTGAATAATGTGTATGTAAATGTTTCATAAGCCATCCAAATCAATACTAACCCATTCCCCTTATTAGGATCTGGAGCTATCCGACCAATTTTTTAAAATTAAAAAGTGATAAGCAGTGTACAAGAAAATGAATATCATCATTTATTTGATGTCATTTTAATGGATTCAATTTACTTTTTTCCTTTTTGCCAGTGTTGAGTTCAATTGTAGATGATAAGTCTTGGCTATTATTGTAAATATATCTTTTGTGCTCAAAATTACTTACAAAATGCTAATCAGGCTTGTTTCCTGCTCAGTTCTATCAGCTTAGCCCTTGAAAGCAGAGTTCCTAAGATTTAGAGGCAGTTTTTGAATAGGCAAGATCTCCCCATGGCCCTGGGAAATTAAATTCGGTTTCTTTCCTGCTTTTTACTCCTGCTTATTCCATCAGGGGTAATTTACTCTAATTAGGGGCTATGTGTTCTGAAAATATAAGTATTTCTCTCATGCAAAATTTAATGTTGTATAGTTTTTACGTTCCTGTCAACTTCAAGAAGAAACTTATGACCAAAAGCATCTGATAGAAGAATGTCTTTTACCTCAGACAAGGCCCAGGGGAGATGTCTGGTGTTCCAATGGCAGGGTTCTCTAATTAGTTATCAGCCTACAAATTCTAGCCACATGACCAGATAATCGCACAGTGTTTTCCAAGTCTAATCTGTCTTCTGTACAGGGTAGGAATTGATACTGTTTTTAAACTCCCTGTCACAAAGTATCTTTTTGCCAAGAGACAGTACCAAGAGGGAGTCTCTTAATACCTAAAAGACACACTGCTGGGCATAGTATCTGAAAGAACCACTGAGGATCATCAAGCTTGCATATCTAACAGGGTATATCCAGAGGTCTTAGAAAATAATCTACTAAATTTGGAACCACAGATGACTGCTATATCTGAGATGTTTTCTGGACTTCTATGATATCCTCATGATGCATAAAACAGGCTGCACAAAATTGAGCTGCCTGGTTAATATCTTCTTACTTTGTAAATCATGGGAAGGCAAAGTGCCCTCAACTTGGAAACAACCGTCCCAAAATCACGTACCATCTCTGTCAACCTCTCTAGTCAGTGTCATTGTTCTGTGGATACTAAAATAACTGAAACAAAGGATCATAAAACCAAAAAGGATTTTGTAGGATTGACTCACAAGATAGAAGATATTTTAAGGCGTTCTTGCTTTTGTTTTGGTGTCAATTGCTTTAAACAGGTCATATGAATTGTGCTGCACTGTTGACCATGAGCCACAACTCACCATCAGGATGTCCTGGTGATCATCTTGGTAGCTAAATCTAGTTATGTTCACTAAAGGGCCAACTACATCATTAGTTTTAGACAGAAAATCTTGCTACCTTTAAAATCAAATGGGATTTTCTCACTTCTGCACTCTGAGGAACCCAAACTGATTATTAAGCTTAAAATTATGTCTGGCTTTGTGACCCCATCTTTCATAAATTCTATGAGACTGTATCATTTTAGAAACTAAAGGTTCAGAAATCATATCATGAGGTCACCAATTTCCCACAGAGGCTCTTTCATAACAATGAAAGGTATATTAGAACGATCACTGAAATGTTGCTCCGATTTTCCCCAAATTATCTCTTCGCTCCTAAGGTCAATACAGTTTTCTTCACTGATAAGAAGTATCAGTGTCAGTGAAGTATTCAAATGCAGATCCTAAATAGCACATGAGATAGAATCATCTCAAATTCAGTCATGAATAATTCCAGTGCATGTAATCTCTGTGTTCACCAACTTTCCTTCTTCAATTCTCTAGCTTCCTATTCATTAATTCATAACAATTTGATTCTTAAGTGTTAAGAATACTTTTTGAGATACATACATAAATCCAAACCTTCTGTTATGTTGATCACTCTTAACTTTATTTATTCAGGCTAAATTACATTTATTATTATATTTACATTTACTTTGGTGTTTTCATGTTCTTGTCACCTTAAAAAATAAAAATACAATTGTATTTAGTGACTTAAATGAGTGTATTTGAAGGCAAATAATTTTCAGGTTATACATGGTATCCCTGTGTTTACTGTGTTTAAAAATATGATTACATAATTTTAGAACATGTTATTTGTGTCATCTGATTTCTAAACAGATAACCAGTGTTTAAAGGTATATATTTACTTACATTTGGACTCTTTCTCGTTGGAAACATGCATTTTTATTTTTCTTGGATTGAAGCAAGAAGGGAACCATGCATCATGCCAAATTGAACAAAATTACATAGGTAATTAATTTAAAATGTGATTCAGTGGCTCAAAAATTTTTAACATAACAGTTAAGTCTGGTTAAAAACACGTATTCCACATACAGCAAAACCAAATATAATTTAAAAGTAATCATATAATTTCTGCTTTCTCAGGTTACCTTACGGTCTGACTAGAATTGAAGTTTGAGGAGAAAATTTCCAATATTTGATCAAGTTTTATTTATGAAATAGTACCAGGATAAAAATAGGAAAAGGATAAAAAAAAAATCAATGATGAGAAAAGCTCAAAATGGCGATATACGAATATCCAACTAATCTACAAAAGTCCTCCCATCCCTGTCAATCAATGTTAGAGCTGGAAATCATATAGAACCATGCAATGAAAGAGATTTCAGTTTCAATTTTAATGGGTGGTTTACTTCACCCTGGTTCCCCGAGCCATCACTCAGAACAAGAGAAACAGAATTTATATGATGCATCAGTATAGCCAAGCATTTCAAGGTCAGAATAAAAGTTTTTCACCTTAAGCCTGATATTTCCCAAACGGCTTTTATGTTGCAAAATTTAACAGGGTGCGAAAGAGCCAGGATTCCCGCTGGAAAGGGCCACTTGGCATGTTCTCCCTAGCAATAACCAAATTCAGGCCATCCTATGCAAACCACCACTGCTTTTTCAAGCTCTTTCTTAGTATTCAAGCTTGGGTATTTTGCCTTTTCCACAACAGGATCGTGGCCACTCCAGTAGATCTTCCAATTATTCTAACCACACACTCTTAAGTCCAAAACAAGACCACATTCTAAAATCCAGGGAAACCATTAGAGTAAAATGTGTTGATGCTAACAGTTGGCAACCCTTCTGCCAATTAGCCATGATTTTCATTTCAGTTAAATTCAATATTTTATTCATTCTGTGAGAATGCACTGATAGCTATTTCAATAACATTCCAATTAAAGTAACTGTGCAGAAGGTTTTACATGTTTTCATAAATAAAAAAAAACAAAAAAGCAATGGTTTATCTGTATTTTCTTATGACTAAGATCCAACTGGACTATGAATATATATAACACCAGCTGCATCACTGGCAAAAATGTCATCTCTTAATACACACAGGTGGGTTACTTTTATTTTTTTTTATTTTACTTACTGTCACCTTTCTATCTTTTCCTCAACTAGTCCAATTATGTATTTTTTTATGTCCCTACAATAATATTACGATGATTTACATTTGCTATTATTTTACTCTTTTAAAAATTCTTATAGTATTATAATACCACTACAATTCCAGGTCCAACAAAAGAAAAGTGCTATTAGAGATATTAACTTGGATGACATCATACACGAATTAATGATTTGCTAAATTTTACCAATAAGAAAGCTTAAACATCTAAGGTATGTTTTAGTTGGGTGGGTACACCTACATTAAAAAATATTAGTAATAAAAAATCATTTTTCTCATTACATAGAACTAGCCAGTGTTGAGAAATAGAGAATATACAGTGGAGACTGTATGGCAGTTTGGATAGACAGTCTGGATCTATGTCCTTCTTCAAAGTCATACTATTAACAAAAACAGTTTTATCCTTAACCATCCTTCTTAATCTTTTTAACCTTTCTAACCATTTGTTCCTGTCCTAATTTTGCCCTCTCCTAATTTTACCACTTTTGAATGACACATGGTTGTAGCTTGGATCTATTGTTTCGTAAACAACAATTTTGCTCTCTAAGAATAATTAAATACATAAGTTCATTACTTGTCAATCATTTATTCATTCAACAGATATTTGTTAAGCACTGTGTAACTAATAAAAATCAAGATTTTCATGATTATTTATGCACACATAAAATATATCTAAACACTTGTAAAGCATGGACTGAACTTGAATTGAATCGTTAAACATAAAATCTGTAACAAAAGGCACTCAAGTTCTTTGTCAGCCTGAAGCATCTGTCCATGCCTATATCACATCACATGGCGTATCACATGGTCATCTGTCACCTGGCACATAGCAGATGCTCAATAAATGGCTGTCTTTTAAGAAGAAGTGCAGCTAAGTTACTCAGGTAACTAAGAGCCTCATCCCAGTTGGGATCATTAGGAAAAAACTTCTGAAATGGAATTATCTCAACTGGACCTAGACACATGGAAATAGCTCTAAGGTGAGCTGTTTCCTCCTTTTCTCCCCCCCCACAGAATTTAGTTTGTTTTGTTTTGTTTTGTTTTTAAATCACTACCATGGCAATTGTCTTAACTATATCAACCTTAGGTCTAACTCCTATTCTTGCATATGTGAAATGTATGTCCCTCAGTTATTGCTCATGTCTCATTAAATCCTTGTACCCTTTGTAACCATTTATGTAATCATTCCAGTTATGTGTTAAGTAAATAATCTTGGATCTCTATCTTTATAAGCTTTTGTTTTTCAAACAAAAGCATCATAGTGCTGATTTATAACTTTACTAAAGATTTCACTAAAGATTGCACATTCCTTGAGGACTATAGAGACCTTTTTTTTGGTCCCAGAAAGAAATCTATAATACTAAACTATAATCATGACATTTAAAAATAATCACCATAGTAACATGCTCTCAAAATTTTCACCCTGCGGGAAGTTACTGCAATTTCATTTACTAATAAAGTTGAATTTTGAAAGATGTTCACTTATAATATCCATACACATACACCTCTACATTTATGCAACCTCAGTGTTCAGTGTTAATTCAAGTCAAGCAGGACCTGCGTTAGGGTTATCTAAAGCCACCTGTGTGTTTTTTTTTTTTAAGATTTTATTTATTTATTTGAGAGAGAGAGAATGAGAGATAGAGAGCACGAGAGGGAAGAGGGTCAGAGGGAGAAGCAGACTCCCTGCTGAGCAGGGAGCCCGATGTGGGACTCGATCCCAGGACTCCAGGATCATGACCTGAGCCGAAGGCAGTCGCTTAACCAACTGAGCCACCCAGGCGCCCTAAAGCCACCTGTTAATGAAGACTGCATTATGTATGTTTGGCTTAAAACATAGATGGTAAATTTTATAGAGGAGCTTGTGACTGTGTTGTGTTTTGGGGGAAAATTCTGGAACATCTTGCCACCCGCTATGCCTTATCTTTCATCCATATATTCTACGATATCAATTGGCCCACTTGTTTGGGGGATTCAAAGATTTTAGAGGTAGGAAAGGAAGTGGGTTAATGAGTGCCTAGTCTGTACCAGGCTGAATGCTAGAAGCTGGGCATTGAGAGATTAGAAAGTCCTTGAAGAGCCTGTGTGGCCTAATGAGGATAACAGACAGATAAACAGACAATTACACTACAGCCCATTAACTATGTTGGCTGAGTCTAAATTGATAGAGTCATTCTGCAGGGCAATTTGGCAATGTAGAAGTTGTAAAAACTTGCATACCCTTTGATCCAGCAAGTCGCCTTCTAGACATCCATTTATCTCCAGGTACTTGGTTTCTTCGCTACGCTTTCCCCATAATTTTACTATGATCATGCATTACTTTGCTATAATACCAGAAGTTATCAGGTTTGGAAACTGAGAAGTGCAGGTTGGACAGCGAGGAGCAGGAAGAGAGGAAATGAGGTTGGGGTTAAGATTGGGAATCTCAGGAAATTCTCAGGGAATTTGGATTTTCTTTAAGGAAGTAGGAGGGAAACGAAAACATGGGAGATTTGAAGCATTGGAAAGAAAGTCTCCTACTAAGATGAGCTGTAGGTATAAGGGATATTTCACAGGAGTTTGCCCACCCAGAGGTATATGGCTGGAAATAAAAATTCTAGAATGAGGTACCATTTCTAATGAGCTTGTCCAAATCTGCCTCAGGTATGAGGTTTATGACATTCACTCTAGGTGGTCAGAAAGAACTGTTCTGCATGCCCATTTAGCCCAACATTAAGTGAATTTGACAGACCAGAGCTTTCCAGCCAACCATCTTTAAATCTACCTTAGAATCTGGGCCCTAAGTTATTTTGCACCATTTAAAAATTTTGGCCATTATTTTCCAATGTAATCTAGATGCTTTGTTACCAGCATATTTATACTGCATGTGCAAGGCAAAGACACTTTTCTTTAGCCATAAAATCTTTTGTCCATTATTAACTGTAAGCAACCATCATTCCAAACAAATCATTATGTCCTAACAATAGCTTAATAACCCAGAGAAACACAAGTCTGAAGAGAAATAGGGACTATCAGAGCAGATCTTACTCACCAGCACATCATATATCAGCTTCACTCACATTCCATTTGGACCTTGAAAGTAGCGAAAATGAACCTGCGTCAACATGAGGATTAAATTAAAGTTTGTCCCAGGATTCTCAAGGTTGTGGTTGAGAAGCAAAGCGCAGCAAAATAGCCTTGAATGATGATGGGCTTGCTACACCCAGAATTAACAAGTCAATGATAGAATTAACAAGTCAATGATTTGTGGCTTGATAGCTTTCGTGTTGGATCCTGCTGACCTCCTCTTCCTTCTTGAAATTCCTTCCTCCTCATGTTTGAAAGATCCACACATTTCTCATCTTTCTGGCTTCTTTTTGGCTATTCATCTGATTCCCACTTTCAAGAATCTTGTTTCTTGTCTGCTCTGGATCAGCATTCCTATTTCTTCTTTCTCTTCTCTGACCCCTGTTCTTATTATTCTAAGTCTTCCTCTTCCAAATGTATTTTTCCCTGAGACTCCAACCTTGCCCCTTTTCTCATTCTCTCTGCAAATTCATTCATTCCAAAACTCTCAAAATCCCTTTTTTTAGACAAATATCAAATCATTCATTTTCAGCATCCACACCCTTCCAAAGATAAACTCTCACATTCCCCTCTGCCTCGTGCATAACTTGAAAACTTACTGCTTCTTAAACCAGATTTACAATGTTCCTTCTGACACCAGCTCCACCTTCTGACTCTTCTATTTATTAATGCTACCACAGTTCCTCAATTCATCCCGATTCATTTATGAGCATTCTCATCCACTGCTATTCTGTCTCCACCAAAGCAATCAATGACCAGGATTCTATCACAGAAGAAAAAGGAGAGCAAATGGAAGAAAAGGAGATGGAAGTCTCTCCTTCCACTATTACAAACCTTAAACTTATAGCTCTTCGAAGGAATAAAAGGAGAACTCCCAGTAATTAGCTAAAATAGATCTTCATCTTTGTGCTTATTGCTACCGACCATTAAAGACAAACTTAATTAAAAAAGCATATGTTGGGAATAGAAAGTAAAGAATTAGATTCCTGAACACAGATTTCAGGGATTTATGAGTCTATCATATACTAATTTATGAAGTTAAAAAATAATATAGTCTCTTATGTAAACCTCACAGCTTCTTTGAAGTAGGAATTTGGAAGTCAAATACATTTAAAAATTAAGTAAGATTATTCCTCATTGTGTGTATGCGTATTCAATTTTCTTATAAAAATTTATTGCAAAATGTCTAGAATTTCGAAGAGGTAATTTAAAAATATTTTTTTTGTGGTGGATGCTCCTCAAATACCTGTGGATCATGACTCACAGTTCTGGGGTATGTGTCTCTTTCTTTGCATTTCAGCTTCAGAAAATTCACTTAATACAGAGTTCACCAGATCTTATTGTAATGATTAGACATAAAATAGGCACTCTCCATATTTACTGGTATAATAAATTATTTTTATATTTATCATTAAATGTATCAATAATTTTAACTTAAATTCAAATGCTAATAATATATTCAATTCATAGCTGTTTTACTTGGTTTACATATTTCTAATGCTTATGGAAGCAAATTCATGTGATGCAACATTAGCTATAGTTCTTTCAGGAAGATATACACACTCCTACATTTTGTTATGTTGAGGATAGATCCAGGTCACCCTCCCCCTAAGTACAAAATTTATGGCAACATCCAAATCTACCAACAGTTTAGACTCCATTGGAAGTATCTTTAGAGTTCAGACACGTGTGACCTAAATGCTGACGGTTTATGCATCTGCGCAACACATCCAGAGAAGATGAACATATAAAAAGATGGGGCAATATTGAATAAGAGTCCTTTATTTGGCGTTGGTATGAGAACAAATAGTTTGCTGATTTTGACTGAAACAATCTCTAAACAAAAAGAAGAAAAGAAAAGAAAGCCATATTGTTCCTAGATAATTCTAGAAGGAAGGATCCCTTTGCTTTTAAGACAGGAAGGGGAAATGCACTGATTGGACTAAAATGAAAGAAATGTTTTGCAATTAACTTTGAGCAATTGTCAGATTCCAACAGCGATGGAAGGATATTATAAAAAATCTAGGAAAGCAGTTAACAGAATTAAGTATTAACCCATCCTGAACCTCTCATTTTTAGGCAACAAAAAGCATTTATTAAGTGTCCTCTAAGAGCTAGACTGTGTGACCTTCACCTAAAGAAATCATGTTGTGGAGCAATGATACTTGTTACAAGAGAGTTAACTTCAAATGCTCTTTTCTTTAGCTTTATTATTTAATATAAGCCAGCTAGAATTACTTAATTAGAGTTGCTTATGACAAATGGGAGGCTTTTTCCCAGGTTCTGATATCAAGCTTATAGTCATAGTCATTTTTCTGCAAAAACATGGCTCTCCTAAAAATTAGTATCATATGTAATATATTATAACATATAATTAATGAATCCTTGGCTCCTCAGTTTTAAGCTGTGCACAAAAAGAGTGCACATGAGTTCTTTTTAAAGACAAACTTACAAATATCATACCTATTCCTACAGTAATTCTGAATTCCAGCTGCCCGAGCTGTTTGATTTCTGGGGACCCTTCAAGCTGTAATTCCATGCTGAAGCCTATTACCAGATAGTCTCCACTACTGGTCAGCTCTTGACTCTAGCACCTCAATCCTGCCACTAGCTTTGGTACTAAATTAATTGTAATTAAATGCCTGAGCCTTGTTAGAAAGATGTTATTAATTTTGACACCAGCCTTCCCCACAAGACCCATTCAGTGTTTCCATTGAGTCCCTCTCGGGAAGGAGCTGGTCCTCTGTCCCCTGTAGCTTGTCTATTCCTCCGCAATTGTCTTTGGTGGGTTCCCCAAATGGCTTCATTACCAGCGGGAGCAGATGATTAGCTTGAATATCTCTCCCATGCCATATGAATCATTTATTGGGCACCTGCCAGGGTGTCACATACTATGCTAACTGTTCTCTCTATATTATCTCATTCGTGCTACACATATTTACTAAAAGACCACTGCTCTCAGAACAAAAACACAGTATGGAGCAAGATAGACACACACTCTTTGCTCAGTGCATGGGATAAGTAGTGATGAGAAGCGGCAGGTTGGTAGAGTCTACTGACTGTAATTTTATACAACTCTGAATTATTTGAATTAGTCCCATGAAGTCCTTCATTTATAACTGAGACAAGATAAGGTTCTTCTAAAAAAAAAAAGTTATTAAGAAGATGTGCTGGCTCTCAGGATCAAATCAAATCTCCACAGCTAAGTGAAAACTTCTGCTGAGATTCATTTAAGATGAATCATCTAAAAGGAGCTTTATGTTCTTTTTTTTTTACTTTTATTTTTTTATTATGTTAATCACCATACATTACATCATTAGTTTTTGATGTAGTGTTCCATGATTCATTGTTTGTGCATAACACCCAGTGCTCCACGCAGAATGTGCCCTCTTTAATACCCATCACCAGGCTACCCATCACCCACCCCCTCCCCTCTAGAACCCTCAGTTTGTTTCTCAGAGTCCATCATCTCTCATGGTTTGTCTCCCCCTCGGACTTACTCCCCTTCATTCTTCCCCTCCTGATATCTTCTTCTTTTTCTTTTTTCTTAACATATGTTGCATTATTTGTTTCAGAAGTATAGATCTGTGATTCAACAGTCTTGCACAATTCACAGTGCTCACCATAGCACATACCCTCCCCAATGTCTATCAGCCAGCCACCCCATCCCTCCCACCCCCCACCACTCCAGCAACACTCAGTTTATTTCCTGAGATTAAGAATTCCTCGTATCAGTGAGGTCACATGATACATGTCTTTCTCTGATTGACTTATTTCACTCAGCATAACGCCCTCCAGTTCCATCCACGTCGTTGCAAATGGCAAGGTCTCATTCCTTTTGATGGCTGCATAATATTCCATTGTGTATATATACCACTTCTTCTTTATCCGTTCATCTGTCGATGGACATCGTGGCTCTTTCCACAGTTTGGCTATTGTGGACATTGCTGCTATAAACATTGGGGTGCACGTACCCCTTCGGGTCCCTACATTTGTATCTTTGTGGTAAATACCCAGTAGTGCAATTGCTGGATCGTATGGTAGCTCTATTTTCAACTGTTCGAGGAACCTCCATACTGTTTTCCAGAGGGGTTGCACCAGCTTGCCTTCCCACCAACAGTGTAGGAGGGTTCCCCTTTCTTAAAAGGAGCTTTAATTAGGGAATAAACAAAACTAGAATTGAGTGTGAAAGAGAATAGGAGGTGACAGAGGAGGACAGTTTTGCAGTCACGTTGGGTCATAAAATGGGAACTGAAGACCAGTATGCAAAATATATCTAGATACTTGAGGGGATCGCAACAAACTTGAAATCTATACTTTATTCTGATGTGTTCTGAAATATTAACATGGGGAAAAACCCCCACAAAACTATTAATTAAATAAATTTATTAATTAACTCATTTATTCTGTCTCATTCTTTTGAAAATTTAATATAGACCAGTCTATAACTATATACTACAGACACAGTGTGAACCATACAGACCAAATCTCTGCCCTCTTGAACTTGGGGGCTGGGAAGAAGGGAGTGAAAAAACACATTAGAATAAGCACAAATTAAATATAATGATTTTAGGTAATGACAAATCCTAAGGAGAAAATAAAACAAAAATATGACGGGATGTGACTGGGATGAGGTCCTGTCAGAGGGGGTCTCTGAGCAGAGATAATCTAGAAATATCAAGCAGAGGGGATCTGAAGGAGGAGGTGGGTGAATCATTCCAGGTGGGAAGAACAGCAAGTGCAAAGCTATGTCGGGAACAAGTTTGTGTGTCCAAGTGCCCTGGAAGGGGCTGGTCAGACTGGAGAGACAGAATCACTATGGGGAGGCTGGAGAGTTAGATGGGGCTCAGTTAGGTAGGGATCCATACGCCCTGGTAAGAAGCGTAGATTACCTTCTTTTTGTGATGAGAAACCACTGGATGGAAGAACATGATCTGATACCAACTTTAAAATCTGGCTGCTGAATAATGCGTTGCCAAGAGCAAGAAAGGACCCCGGAAAACCAGCTAGGAGGCTGCACAGAGTCCAGGCAGGATATGAGCGTGGCATAGGATGAGGGGAGCAGTGGGGATGGGCAGATGTGGTCACACTGAGGATAGACACTGAAGGCAGAACTACCAAGAGTTACCAGTTGATTGATTGTGGATGGTAGTGCCTTACCTGAATTAGGGATGACTGAGGTAGGAACAGGCTTGCAGAGGGAGAGAAATCTGAAAAGGTTTGAGAACCCTGCTTGTGCATGAAGATTCTCCTTTATGTATGCTTGTATTCATTACACTAATGAAATGTCGACAAAGATTCTTCCATCTTAAGTTCCAGACCATTTTCTATCAGGGTCTCTCAATCGCAGCACTACTGACAGGTTGGACCAGATCATTTTTTGTAGTAGGAGCCTATCCTGTGCACTGCATGATGTTTAGTAGCGTTCCTGGCCTCTACCCGTATGACACGAATAGCATCCTTTAAATTGTGACATCCAAAAAAGTCTCCAGGCATTACCAGATGTCCGCCCGGGGTGGGGGAGAGCGGGGGGCAAAATGAAAACCTCTCTTCTATTATATATGAAACAAGAGCAGAATATCAGAGTCAAGAGAGACCACTTCTCTAGTCCAAGAAAAATTGTCTCTCTGAATAAAACAGAAATTGGCTATTAGTCATACCTTCTCCATGCCCTCCCCCGCAAAATATGCAAAATATGGCAGGGTTAAACAGAAAAAAATATTATCGCAGTGTTAACTTTAATTGCCAATAGTTTGGAAACTGGAAAAAGAAAGAAGTTGACAGTGTTACGCTTTCTTACAGAAAATCCTGTGGCAAAATGCAATGAATGGTTCAGTGATTATTTTACATAAGTGGATGCCAGTATGACCTCCCTCATGGATTTAAAAAAATAATAATAAATTGACACAAAATATTCCTCCCTCCTCTAAAAAACGGTCATTAAAGAATAGTGCAAATGTTTAGTAAATGGTTGGATTTTCTTCTAAATTGTGTTGTATTAGTGCCCCTCATGAAGTTACAATCGTGCAACTTTGTTGAATGCACGCCAGCCTTTAGGTTTTCAGCAGTGGAGATTTTTAGCACATCGTGATATTTCTAGATTTGGGGGGAAATGACATATCGAAATTTGGTTGCATACTTTTTCTATATTTACAAAGTACAGAAATTATATTTTATTTAGCTACCTAAGGTTTTTTTTTTTTTTTTTTTAAGATTTTTATTTATTTGAGCGAGAGAGACACACAGCGAGAGAGTGAATACCAGCAGGGGGAGTGGGAGAGGGAGAAGCAGGCTTCCTGCTGAGCGGGGAGCCCGATGCAGGGCTTGATCCCAGGACCCCGGGATCATGACCTGAGCCAAAGGCAGGCAGATGCTTAATGACTGAGCCACCCAGGCGCCCCTAACTACCTAAGTTTTTAAATTAGTATTTAAAATAACTAGGAAGACTTATGAAAACAAAATCATTTCTAAGTGGCTGTGTGTAGTAGGCAGAATAGTGGGCTCCCTACTTCTGGAAATTATTAATATATTATTTTACACAGCAAAAGGGATTTTGCAGATGTAAATGAATCAAGGATTTTGAGATGGGGAGATTATACTGGATTATCTGAGTGAGCCCAATGTCATCACAAGGATCCTTAAATGATGGAAAAGGGAGGCAGCGAGTCACACTCAGAGATTTGAAGATGCGTGCTGCTAGCTTTGAGGATGGTGGAAGGCATCACCAGCCAACAGATGCTGGTGTCCTCTAGAAACTGGGCAAGACAAGGTAATAGATTGTCCCCCTAGATCCTCCAGATGGAATGCAGCACCCAGTAAGGGCAACTTTGGAATTTTGACCTCCAGAATAGTAAGACAGTAGATCTGTGCTGCTTTAAACTATAGCTTTTGCAGTAATTTGTTACAGGGACGCTAATACATTGCTTTATAAGAATATATGAAATAAACTGTTCTTTACTAGAAAGTCTCTATTTCTACCAATAAAAATATCTTTTGATTAGCAGTTGTATTAGAGTTTGAAACCTACTAAAAAGCTAAGAAAAATCCACTTGAGTATTCCTACTCGTGTTTTTCACTGGCAAGTTTTAACTTTCAAATGGCATTTTGTTCTGACATACCTTCCAAACATCTTCAGGAAGCATCAGGGTACTATTGAAATTTCCTCAATGACTAATAATCTCTTTTGATATGTGAAAAAAGGCTTTTATGTAAGTAATGTCAGAGATTTGAAAAATAGCACTGAGCACTTGTATTTGATTCAAAGATCATAAATTTGAATACATGAATTCATATAAATTAGCAATCAGTCTGAAAATCTGTTTTATTTATTTCTTTTCTTGCTTCTTATCTGAAAAATAGGAACTATATTAATCAAAAAAAATAAATGCAGTGAAAATGAAATGCAAAAATCATCTTCATTAATATACTTAGGATAAAATTACAAGTACACAAGCAAAAAAAAAAAATCTAACATTTGAATCTCCATCACCATATTTTTGTTTTTCTGCTTTTCCTCACTCAAAAAGATGCCCATTTAGAGAGACAGAAGGTATCTCAGTTCCTTATACCGATAACTGCGGCTTACAAGAATAGGAGTATAAGTAAAATCAGTGGTTTCCACTAGGAAGACATGTTATCAACATGTAAATTATACTTGGATTAATACATGGAACTCACTGAAGATGTGTTGTAACGCCTGACCTCCAATCTGTCCTGATATAGGAGAACCGTGCAAATGGGGCAAAATGTGTCTGAGATCAAAATTTACTCCATAGTGAAGTGTTATGCTGACTCCCAGTGCCATGTTTAGTCTGGTGTCACCCAAAGACCGAGGGTGAAAATCCAACGGGTTATTTTAAGGACAACTTATTATCAGCCTCTATGAAGTCATTATAGTTTAATAACCCACCACTGTGATTATTTTGATCTGTGTTTATTATCTTAAAGAGCAAAGGGGAGCATGATTAACATGCTCGGCTCAAAGCTAAGGAACTTTACAAACAGTATCTTACTTGACCCTCATGACACTCCCTCCGAACAGCAACAGGAACCCCACTCCAGAGTTGAAAAATCTGGAGCTCTGGGTATTTGAGTAACTTGCCAAAGGTCGGATAACCAGTAAGTGACAAAGTCAGAATTAGGAAAGACTGCAGATTGAGAGACTGTCTGATGCTAGAGCCTGTGTTGTCTGTGACATCTGTCTTGAGTGTCCCACTCCATCCTGCCTTCACCCCGTTTCAGACATTGTGGACAGCGGCCAAAATGATTAGCGATGCTGAACAAAACCCAACCCCCAAGTAATGACAAAGAATTGTAATTGCCTTGCTTTTTCTGAGAAAGAAGTGGATAGCAGAAATAAAAATTGAGAAATATCAAAACGATTCAGTGAAAGTCACTACATTGACTCCATTAAAAAGTACCCATGATAGTCTAACTTGAATTATTCATATTTTTTTACACATAGAACAGTGTTAATACTCAAGTAAGATGAAATTAATATATCTATAGTAAAGATGTTTTGACTGCACAACTCCGGGGACTTTAAAATGTAGCTGCAAAATCTATGACATGACTCCCATGATAAAGTGAAGATTAATAACTCTTGCCTTGGATTGAGCTGGCTGCTATGACTGGCTTCTGATGAATGAAATGTGGCAGAAGGGATACTATATGCCTTCCAAGGGTAGAAAATGTGATAGGGGCACCTGGATGGCTCAGTTGGTTGGGCGTTGGATTCTCGATTTTGACTCAGGTCATGATCTTGGGGTCATGGGATAGCTCTGCACTCATTGGGAAGTCTGCTTGGGATTCTCTCCCCCACCTCTGCCCTCTGCCACCCCCACGCTAGTTAGTCCTCTCTCTCCCTCTCTCTCAAATAAATAAATAAATAAATCTTAAAAAAAAAAAGAAAAGAAAATGTAATTGAGGCTGTTTGCCTCTCTCTTGAAACCCTTATCCTAGAACTGAGCACCATGTTCTAAGAAAACCCAGGCCACATGCAGGTCTGATGCTACCAGATGAATCCAAGTCCTAGCCAGCTGCTAGCATTGACCACTAGACATGCGAGTGAATGAGCCACCGACGATTCCAGCAAAATCCCTTCCAGATGCCCCGGCTGAATGGCACTGACTGAAGTATAGCATAGCTTTCCTGTGAGCCCTGCTCAAACTGCATTTAGGAGCAAAACAGATATGGCTGTTGGTTTAGGTTAGTTAAGTGTATTAACTTGCTAATTACTAAATTCACGGGCTGCCATAACCAAAGACTAAAGTCACGGGCTGCCATAACCAAATACCACATAGTGGGTGGCTGAACAACAGAAATGTATTTCCTTCCAGTGCTGGAGGCTGGAAATCCAAGATCAAGGTGTCAGCGGGGTTGAATTCATTCTGAGGCCTCTCTTCTTGGCTTATTGATGGCTGTCTTCTCCTTGTGTGTTCTCATGGTCTTCCTTCTAGTAAGAGAGTTCTAATCTCCTTTTCTTAAAAGGACCCCGGTGATATTAGGCTGGAGCCCACCCATTTTCACTTAATTACCCCTTTAAAGTCCACATCTCCAAATGCAGTCTCCTTTTGAGGTACAGGGGGTAAGGATTTCAATGTATGAAGTTTGCGGGGTGGACACAATTCAACCCATAACAGCAAGTTTAGAGGCTGTTTATTATTCAGGAATATATATCCAGAATAACATTCATTCTACTTTATAATAAAAAACTAGCCAGATTTGTACCCTCCTGCATATTTACATAGGAAATATAGTAATGTCATTAATTAATTAATGTATTAACTAATTCGTATATTAATCATCCAAGGTGATTGCTCTTGGAAGAACAGTCATGGTCCTTAGCCATTGTAGCCGGGGCAGATATCCTAATGAAAGAACCACAACGAGAGGAGGAGAAGGGTGAGAGCCTTCCTTTACTGACATGTGTCAGTGAACCACGTTGTCCCTAAGTTCTTAGTACACAAAAATCTCATTTAATCTTTACGACAACCTAAAAAGAAAGTCTTCCCACCCTGGGGTGAGAGTCGAGACAACAGAGGCTATTTGAGGAACGGAGGAACAGGACATGAAGGCGGTGGTGGCTGAGCACCTGAGGAGGTCGGGAGGCTTCACGCAGGAGGCAGGTATGGGTTGAGATCCTGGCTCTCCAACACTAGCTTTCTGATCTTGAGAGACATCACGTCAGTGACTGGCCCAAAGTCACATAGGTAAGGCTGAGCTGAGATGAAATGTACCTTGGGGTTCTTTCTACTCTCATTACTCTCTTGTAAAAACAGTCTTTCAAAACAAGCCATAGAGGATTCGAAGCAGACTTTGTTTATTCATCTATCTGCTGTATTCCTCTACTGTGATAAAAACCTGCACAACCACATCACTGACTAGAAAACAAACCAACCAACCGTGATTAGAGGCTGTGCACCACTGGGTATGAGGGATGCCCCTCAGGTAAGACATTTGCTTGGGGGATTACCGAGTCACCCCTAAAACCTGGCCTCTGCATGAAATTTTTAGATGCTGGGGCTTTCTATGAATGTTTGTTACGGGAACAAGAAATCCCTGAGATGCAAGGCCCAGGTGTGAATTCCGAGGTGGCTGCCATGCAATTGTCAGCACTCTTTAAGAAGCATTTGTATTTCTGAAATAACAGTTGACAGGGACACGAAGGAAAGAAACCACTGGATGTTTGTTCGGCATCACATGACTGGCTCCTTCTACCATTCTGTTAGCAGGGAATTTTGTTTTCCATTCCTCTCCTTCCCAACAGTGACAGCTCCTGGGGTGGCAGATGGGCCCTGTCAGACAGGAGTCGCCACTGCTGAGAACTGGACAGGCCGGCAGGCTTGTAGACATGGGCTGTGACTTGGCGCACTGCCTCAGCTTGAGGAAAATCATTTTCTGAAAGGCTGCCTATGCTCTGTGCTGATTTGGCCCCTTCTCCCTTTTGGAGTTAGGTTGGAGAGTAAATCAGTCAGCTTGCCAAGTGTGGTAATGTGTGAAACCTTTCCTCCCTGGGACTGTATAAGAAAGGGGCTGGAAGCTGACAGTTTGTGGTATTAATGGGCTAATCACTTTCAATGTATTTTGCTGCATTGCTCAGTTACATGGGTGCATTACAAAAAAAAAAGTTCAATTTCCTAAGGTTTTATACCCTGACTAAAAATTAAGTCTTTAAATGTTGCGTGAAGACTACCTTACTCAGCTGGGCTCCTCATGAGGACTTAAAAGCATTTCCCAATTTCCCCGCCTCTTATCTGCAACCACCAATATCTGTGGGCCTGTGAAGGAGAGAAGAAAGAGAAATATTTGCATTTCGTGTTTCTCTTGTTGGGCAGGGCAAATATCCACATAGAAATATTCAGAAGAGGGTCCAGTCCAGTTAAAATCCTCCACCGGCACATTTGCTGCATCTTGGTTTCTGTTTGGTTTGGTGTGTCTGCTGGCCTCTCAAACAATATTGAGAGTACGTAAAATCTCCTTCAGCAACGTACTGGTGAGATAAATACCTCTAGGTAGCACCAGATATGTGCCTGAGGATTTGTTTAATGACAGGACAGAGAGAGAGAGAAACCTTAACATAGATACTGTAACCCAAGTATTCTTCCTCAACCCCACAAATATGCAGTCACAGTTCAGATGTCACTGATGAAAAACATAACATATCACCGTGAATTTCTGTTTGAAGACGTACATCTAAGTCAAGCAATGATCTAAGCCAAGTTATTCTTTATTACTTTCTTTGTTTCATATTTTTATTATTTATTTTAATTATTAACATAATTCTTATTTACTTAATAGAAAAGGGCACAAAGAGATGGAGCCATGCAGGCAGAAATCTTAAAATTTATAATATGGGCTATTGGGACTTAGGGTTTAAAATTAAGTATTTAAGAGTGCAGAAAACCCAACTAACACTACTGAAAAGCAAAGGGTAAGATGAAGTGCAGCAGAGAACAAGAGCTGGTAACCCAAGTCAATGTTTGTGAGTACGCTAAGTGGGTGCGACAGGGAAAGAGCACTCGGGTCTAATCCAAAAACACTATTCCGCAAACTTTAACCATTTCCGAAGCCTCGCGCAAACTTGGACACGCCTTTCACTTGCTTTTACTCTTCAGGAAATCCATGGAAGCTTTGCTTGAGCATTCTCTGGAGTAACCCCCGGGACTTCACTCTGATTTCCATGTTTCCAGCGTAAGGGGGAAGGCATACAAGTATCTACGCTGTTTCATCCCTGAGCAACTTCTGTTTCCCACGTATCATTGTTCAGATTCAACAAGGTTTTATTGCTTAGACAAACAAGGCTTGAATCCCGTGTCAGCTCATTCTGAGGACAAGTGTTAAGACTGAAAGGAGAGCTGACTCTCACCACCGACTGAGAATGTACCAGGTAAAGTTGTGGAGTTGGGTGCCGGAAATAAAGGAATAGATAAGACACAGTTGCAATCATCTCGAGTAGCCTGCAGTAGAGCAGGAGGGGTGAAAGTTTACCACATCACATGACATAACCTATCAGCGCTACAATAGATGAGGTGTTGATTCACTCTGTTGGGTGCATGATGGAGATGGTTTCGGACAAGACGTTACACCAATGGAATAGCTACCTTTACTGAGATCCTATTATGGTCCAGACATGATGCTGAGTGCTTTACAATCACTATCTTATTTAATATCCTCAATGAATTATGAAGAGGGCTTATTATTAACCCTATTTTAGGGATAAGGAAATTGAGGCTCGAGGATGTTAAGTAACTTTCCCAGCATCCTGCAGCTAACGAATGGTAAAGCCAAATCTTCAACCCCAGGCCACAGACTGCTGCACTCAGAGGGTGTCCTATGCTGCCTCGATGTGAGAAAGACCTCAAAAGAATGAACAGGATTTATCAAGCAGAAAATAAAATGGGCAAGGTTTTCTACAATGGGTTTTCTGTAACAGCAATGTAACCCATAACACTGTTGCTCAAAGGCACTTTACCCTAACACAAACAATCTTGTTTTATGAATTAGGGATGTTCTGGAAAGTTTTATTCAATGAAATTTCTGGAAATAGCCTCACTTAAAAAAAAAAAATCAACTTCACTGAGGTACATGTTTCAGTTATTTCTTCCCTCAAACATCAGCCCTGGGTAAGTACTGCTCTGCTTTCTGCTAGTCTAGGTAAGCTCTGTTTTCTTTCAGAATCTTAAGTAAAGGGAGAATCATACAATAGGCACTCCTTCATGTCTGGACTCTTTGGCTCAGCATAATGTCTTTGAGATTCATCCACATCAAACCACAGTCTCGGTATTCTGTCCCTGTTCCTGCTGAGTACTCTTCCTTCACATGGCAACACCACAATTGTGTACCCATTCTCCCACTGATGCACAGTTGGGTTATTTCCAATTTTGGCTGAAAATAGCATAAGTTTTAAGATGGCATAAAGAGTTCACTCTTCAGAAAAATGCTATAGTGAATTATCCCATCAGTGATCTGCTTTTCAAAGTTTGCAGAGCCCATGAGTCTTTGGTCTTTTTTTTTTTTTTTTTAAGATTTTATTTATTTATTTGAGAGAGAGACAGAATGAGAGATAGAGAGCACGAGAGGGAAGAGGGTCAGCGGGAGAAGCAGACTCCCCGCTGAGCAGGGAGCCCGATGCGGGACTCGATCCCGGGACTCCAGGGTCATGACCTGAGCCGAAGGCAGTTGCTTAACCAACTGAGCCACCCAGGCGCCCGAGTCTTTGGTCTTGAACACATTGGGCCTTTGATTCTGGCTCCAAGAACTCTCAGCCTCTGCTCATCAAGTGCCCTTCAACTTTGACTCACATCCTCTGTTTCTTCTTGGAGCTTGTCCAGTTTTGAGCTATGATTTTTGGCTTAATTCAAGCCGTGTAAGCTCAGAGGATCCCCTCCATCTAAACTGACCAATAATAATATCCCATCCAGTCACTGCGAGCTGAAGGCTTGAGGGTAGCAGTGAGCAGCACTGCAAGGGCCAATTCTCTCAAATTATCTCTCAGCTCTTCCTTTACCACTGATTTCTGAAACTAATGGAATTCCTCCTTTGAATTACTCTTCTCTCCCATAGTCAATCAAAACATGTTGGATTAGCAGAGAAGAAAATTGCAATGCATGAGAAATGAAGAAATATCTTGATTATCGTGTTCTTTGATGGGAGAAGACAAAACCATGGAAATCAGTGTGGGCCAGGCAAGACTGGCCGCGTCATCAGGATGCTGAAGGGGAGTAGTTTCTGTGCTATATCCTCTGGTCAAAGGCTACCTCTTGCAGACGAAAGGTTACAACCTCCGGCTTTAAGCTAAATCCTTCCATCAGATCCACAATGGAGATATCTCGAAAGCTGCTTAAATGAAGTGCTGTCTGTCAGGAGAGCAGAAGTGATAATCCGTGGAATCCTTTAGTGTTTCATGCTCTCCATCATTATTGGCATGTCAGAACCGACTGCATGGAAATGAGCTGAACCTCAGCAAAAGGATCTTGAAGTAGGTCAGACATTTATCATTGCAATAGATAGAAAATGCACTTTTTATTTGGCCATTTTTCTCCCAGACAGTAAGTTCCATTGAACTTGAAGTGACCCATGATTATAATAGGCACTTTATCTTCCAAACGGGGTGGGGGGGGAGGGAGGAGAGGATTTGGGGACAGTCCACTTAGTGCCTTTCCTAAGTAAGGACCTGGAAGGAACTTTTACAAACCATATCCTCTAAAATGACTCCCCAGCTGATTTTATTTTTGCCGGGTGCCATTCGCCACAATCCAGTTGTGATACGGTACTCATTCCTTAACACACGTAACCACGTAACGCCCTCAGCTCTTCTGGTACATTTAAGGTAAAAAGAAAAATAATAATAAACCTATTTCCAACTATATTTTGCAATGCATATTTTTTTTATCATCTTTACGCAGAATTTGGGTAACTTAAGTCACAAGTTCTTACACTGCAGGGATCATATCTGTTCATCAGTTGCCACCACCCAGCATAGGATTCGGCCCCTGGGCGCCTACAATGTGGTACAGTGGTTAGAGTAATATGTTTGGGCCAGACTATAGAGGTCATCCGAGCTCTATCTCTCGTTAGCTTTGCAAACTTGGGCAACTAGCTTAGCCTCACTGTGCCTTGGGTTTACCATGTATCCAAGGAGAATGATCTGTAGTAATAGTGACTATCTTATAAGGTCATTGTGACAATAAAAGGGGATAGCAAATGCCTGGCAGGGAAGAAGTACTCAATAAATACTAGATGTTATTGTTGCCCTGTTAGAGCCTCTAGAGTCTCAAAGAGTAAGTGTGAGGCTAAACCTCCTTCCCTGAGACACATTCAACATAGCTGAGGGGCAGGGCACTAAGGGGTACCTAGAAATGAAGCAAGGAAGGTACCAGGCCCCATGGTACACTCTCAGCATTCTACACTGACATAAGGCAGGTTGAAATGATGTGTCACATACAGGCAGCATCAGGTATGATGTTAATTGTGCTGGACAGTCATTTAGCACAGCAGCAGTAAGAGAAGCATTAGGTCTGCCTGAGAGAATTGGCCAGAGAAGCACGGGGGAGGAGGGAGAGCTGGAGCAGAGCGCTCACAAATGGGCCAACACTAGACAAGCACTTCTCATCTCATATGTAAATAATATGTAATCATAGTAAAGTATTCTGCAAATTAGGCATTTTTCTTTATAATTTTCCCTTATATTTTTATTTATTATATTTATTTATTATTTATATTATTATATTATATTATTATTTTATTATTGCTATATTATTTAATATATTATATTTATTAAATTTGCTACTGTAGCTAATTTGAAAGTAGGTGGGATGGTAGTACATCCAAAGTAAAGAAGGAAAAAAAAAAAAACATCTGGGGGAATTTTGCTCATGAAGTTGACTGAGCCCATCATCAAGGAGCAATGTAGTTTAAGAATGTTCCCGGCAAAGGCAAGATGGAAAGGCATTTTAGAAACAGGACAGTCATATTTTAAGGGTTTTGACTAGCACTGACATCTTCTTTTCTTTTTCTAGTGCGAAGGTTATTTCCCAATACATTCCTGAGTAAATCCAAGAGACTACTTGTACCTCTTGCAACACAAATGCATATCACATACACATATTAAGTGGATCCCCACTTAATAAAGGACCCTGGAAATCTGAGAATGACAGTGGAGTCTAGACCCATGCGTCTTGTAGATTGTACCCCAGCATGAGGATGCCATAGTGAGTCATAAATACCAGGGAGACTGCTATTTACATCAGGGTAAACTACCAAAGAGAGGTTTATATGATGTCACACTGGATCAGAGTTATATTTATGCCTGTCCAGTGAAGTGCATTACTTTGCTCTACCAACCAGAGGACTTTTACCTACCATAAATGCAGCCTAACCAATGTATTGTTTCCATTAACAAGTAATGTGTGATAAATATGCTTTGAAAATATCAAAAGTCTGAAAGAAATAAGGCTTTGGTTGATTGTATGTAACATAAGAACACTTTCTTTGGTTTTAATAAATTACTATTAGAAATGATGATTATGTCATTTTCTATATCTGAATAATCCACAACAGAGATTGGCCAACTTTAACTGTGAAGGGCCAGAGAGTAAATATTTTCAGCTTTGTGGGCTGTATGGTTTCTGTTGCAACTACCCAACTCCAGTTGTAGTGAAAATGCAGCCATATAGAATAAAAAAGACAAGAAATAAGAAGTGTTAGCAAGGATGTAGAAAAACCAAATGCTTGTGCATGGTTGGTGGGAATGTAAATTGGTGCAGCCACTGTGTTAAACAGTATGGAGGTTCTGGAGAAAATTAAAAATGGAAATACCATATGACCCAGTAATTCTATTACTGGGTATTTACCCAAATAAAATGAAAACACTAATTTGAAAAGGTATATGCACTGTTATGTTTACTGCAGCTTTATTTACAATAGCCAAAATACGGGAGCAACCTAGTGTCCATCAATAGATGAATGGATAAAGAAGATGTAGTATATACACGAAATGGAATATTACTCAGGCAAGAAAAGGGATGAGTTCTTGCCATCTCCAACAACCTGGATGGAGCTAGAAGGTATTGTGCTAAGTGAAATTAGTCAGACAAAGACAAATACCATATTATTTCACTTATATGTGGAATCTAAAAAACAAGACAAACAAAAAACAGAAACAGACCCATAGTTATGGAGAACCAACTGATGATTGCCAGAGGGGAGGGGTGTGCGGGATGGACACAGTGTGTGAAGGGGAGTGGGAGGTAAGGGATTCCAATTATGGAATGAATAAGTCACGGAGATGGAAGGTATAGCACAGGGAATAGAGTCAATGACACTGTCATAGCGTTGTATGGGGACAGATGACAGCACTTAGGGTGAGCACAGCATAATGTACAGACTTGTCAAACACTATGTTGTATACCTGAAACCAATATAACCTTGTGTAACAACTATACTTCAATTAAAAAAAGAAAGAAGGAAAGAAAAGAAAACACGCCACAGGTAGTACATAAATGAATGTGACTGTGTTTAATTAAAATGTTATTAACAAAACCAGGCTGCAGACCAGTTTTGGTCCTCAGGCCATAGTTAGTCAACTCATCATCTACAATGAATTAATTTTGCCATTTGGTCATCCTTAGTCTGTCTTGCAGCTCTTGGTCTTTGTTTTTACGGCATGTATCACATCGCCTTTACTAAAATAAAGAAAGGTAAACATTGTAAGGGACCTATTTTTGTCTCTACACCTACTTAACTATGGGTCAAACAACATGCAAAGTTCATTCTTTGGGCCAGAAACAGTGTTAGGAGGGAGGACACAGAGTTGTAAGAGCCACAATCCCTTTCTCTTCTCTATCTGAAAATATGTTATTGGAAGAATGTATCTAACCAGAGAGAGAGAGAGAGAGAAATAGATTAAAAAAGGGTGAATTTTGGAAGGCCATAAACTTCATAAGGATAGAGAGCAGGGAAACAAACAAATAGAATACGCTACACTGGGAACAGAAGGGAATAATAAATAATAAATGCCAATGTGGGTATTACTCTGGAAAGTTCATGATTGGATTTGCCTCTTTGTATACAGTGGCAAGTAAGCTCATGTGTCCAATATATTTTGGCTTATACTATTTTCTTTATATCCCCTTTCTCATATGCACTGGGAGCAGTGTATATATGGTTCCCAGGGATGCAGACTAGGGCAGGCTTTTATCTTCAGAATTGAGATTCTGAATTAGATTAAATCCTTTCTGGGGTATAGGCACCACAAACCCCTCCCTCCCCATTCTATGCAATCTGCTTTGGCACCTATCTTCCTCCCTGAATCAAATGCAGTATTTTGAAGGACTTCCATTCTGGTAAGCCCCCTGCACAGACACCCCTAAATATCAATTCATGGAGTAAAAACTCAGTGGCAATGTGTCTCCTGCAGAGAGGAAAGTCCATTCTTAGGCTTGCTTATTTTCCCCAGAAATCAGCTAAACTTCCATTTGAGTGGCGACAACTCTCGGAAGCTGCCCTCCTAAATACTTTAGAAATGCCATTTAGTGGGTACTGTGGGGAGAGAACTTAAGAAAAATTCAACACTGATAGAATTACATTTGTTCTTCATTCAATCTCGGTGAACTTCCTAGGCACTAGAGCATATTGCTTTTACTGTGCTGTCATTGCTGAAAACCAAACTGCACAAAAACTTTTATAATCACCCAAGAGAAGTCCTGAAGGGGTTTAGTGTCATTTCATGAATAACAACTCTGATACGGGTTTCTTGGTGTCCTCAGCACCTCTCACTGGGTAGGCAGGTAACCCCTGCAGCAGTGAGAGCAGGTCCCCCACCAGACCAACAGGGCCAAGCAGGGCACACGGAGGCAGACAAGGACCTCCCAGGATTTCACATCACCCCCTCAAACAACCATTTGTTTTACAGAGGATGAAGTAACTCTCCCACAGGAAGTCAGAGGGTGATACCACAGAGTTGGGAAGGAACTAATTCTGGACCAGTGGTCTTTTTACTGTTTCCCACTGGTGCTCATATACCAATTTAAAATAAAAGAGCCAAATGAGATAATGAAATTCATCAACTGACAGCTCAAAGTAAACTGGCTGAATTAAAAGCAAAGCCTTTCAAGGGGCGAAAAACACAGGTGCCGGGAGGAGGCTTAAAATAAAAGCTTGAAATGCCTTGACAGGAGAAAATTAAGCTCTTGGCTTCCTGTTATTCGCCCACTACCATCCATTTTTGGTGGCTGTCTTCTCTTGGATAAAATCAGAGTTTGTGGATGCTTTCTGTGATTAATAATTAGACACAGACATTTTTTTAAATATACAATTCTATGTACTTGAAGATCTGGCTAAAACCTACACTACCAAATTTATAAATATTTTTGCCTACACTTTGAGTTTAATTACTTTATAGAGTTAGGTGCATCATTGCTGAAATGAATGTCTTATCCATTTATGTTCCCAAGACCTGGATCTCTGTCTGGTATACAATAGGCCTCAGGAAACCTTCATGGAATTCAGGCAGAAGAATTTTTTTTTTCACTACTGTGAAATAGAAAAAGACCTTACCAAGTTGTAATCATCATCATCATCATCATCATCATCATCATCATCATGATAATAGCTAGTGTTTTTTAATGTCTATTGTGGCCAGGCACCGCTCTACGGGATTTACAGGAATCTACTCTTTCATTTTGCAAAACAGACCTCCAGGTACTATTAGTATCCACTTTACAGAAAAAAGAAACTGAGAAACAGAGATATTAAAGAAACAGCAACATTTCCCCAGACTAGAGAGTAAAGGTTCCAAGGTTAGCATTCAAACCCAGTCTGGCCTCTGAGTCTACCTTCTTAGCTAGAAAAAGGATATAATAAGTTACTGTATTTTTATTTTACTATAGTGAATGAAACAAAGACAAAATGAGATTCACAATATTGTTAATACAATAGTTATTTTGTGAAACAGCATTAGTTATGATAGATGTTGGCTAGCTATAAAGATAGTTAGGATCAAGAGTCTTCATTATTCTAACTTAACTGTTCTCCATGTAATAAAAGTACAAATAAATTTAGAATGCCCATTCCATTCCCCACCCTTAAAAGTACTTGGGAAAACTATAAAACAGATACAGAATATCATATAAAACAACTTTACCTCCAAGGATGATACCAAGACATTCTGTACAGGAATTCTGAAGTTCTTCACTCTGACACATCACCACCAACATATACTGTATAAAAGATCACTAAGCACCAAATTTAGGTTCATGCGCTGACTCAATTTATACCCAGAAAAAAGCTACTCTATTTCAAAGAAGAGATTAAAATGAGCTTTCCCTGTCTTACATTTACGAGAGCTAAAGTAAAGTGTCCAGCAACTTAAAGCAACTTTTCTTAAAAAAAAATATACACAGTACTGAATATCTATCTACTCTGGGCCCAGCACGAATGTGGCCTTACAGATACATGGCCCCTCTCCTGTGGTTTTGTAAGAGGCTCACACAATTAAATCACATGCAAAAATTGCAAAACTACAATGAGACAGAGTTAAGACAAAGAGGTGAACCTTGCTCTAAAAACCTTTGAAGGTAGGATTTTATCTAGGGTAATCCATGATGATTTTCCCTGAGGAGGCAGTGCTGAGGTAGTATCTAAAGAATGAGTAAAGGCTGGCTAAGAGTGGAGGGGAAGGAAGAAGAAGAACAAAGATATATGCAAAGACCCTAAAGTAAAGTTTTGAGCTCTTAGCCAATTAACCTGATTTCCAGAAAGCTGAGCGCAAGTAGATGGATCAGTAATGTGGCTACGGAACTGTCTGTTGCTATCCATGGTCCTCACTCAAGTTCATATAAATCAAACCCCACATAAAATAGTAATATGGTTGTTATGGGTTGAATTGTGTATTCCCCCCAAAAAGATACATTGGAATCTTAACCCTCAGTACCTCTGAAAGGGATCTTACTAGGAAATACTACAGAGTAATCAAGTTAATTGGTTAAGAGATCAGACTTTGAACAAGATTGCCAAGCATAAAATACCAGACTGCCCATGTGCTAGCTAGGTAACTGTTCTCTGCTTCCATCACAGAGAGGAAATTAACAGCATATACCTCACGGAGTTGTTAAGATTAACTGAAATACTTAGAAATTTTTCTCTGTATTCTTTCCTTTTAGCACAATGACAATTCTCATTTTTTATCTTAAAATTATAATAATGATAACAATACAATGATTATTGATATGAATACACAATAATCATCCTTTACTTGATCCACTTCAAAGTCAACTTCAATTTCTTCCCTTCCTTTTTATATACAAAATGCCTTAAAATAATTGTTTATTCTTGTAGCCTATGATGTTTCTCCTCCCCTTTCTCTCTTAAAACCACAAAGACCTCAGCCTCATCACCCCAACAAAACTGTTAGTCCATACTACTGATAAATTCCACATTAGTTCAATAGTCCGTTCTCATTCTCATTTTAAAATGACCATCTGCAATATTTTAACATGGTTTTCAAATGCTCCTACTTACTACAGGTTTTTTTCACTTGGCTCCTAGAACATTGTATTCTCATGGTTTTCCTTCTATATTATTGGTTGTTTTTCCTGGTTCTGTTTGCTATCTATCTACTTCTGTCAGATTTCTTAAAATAGAGTCCTTGGATTTCCACTCTTCTCTCTATATACTCACTCCCTTGAGATGCCATCTAATCTTTCAGGTTTAAATATTACTCAAATCCTGATGCCTCCCACTTGTATAAATCCAGATGAAACTTTTCTCCAGGACTCTAGGCTCATATATTCAACGGCCCACTCATTAGCTCCACTTGGATGCATAAAAGATCTCTAAAACCTCCTTTTCCCAAACTGATCTCCTCATATTCTTCCCCCAAACTGCACCACCTCCAGTCTTCACCATCTCAGTCAATGGCAACAACTTATTTCCTGCTTTCTGGGGCAAAAACCTTGGAGTCATCATAGATTCTTTACTTTTTTTTTCCCCATCCCACACCCTGTTGGTTTCCACCTTCTGGACACACCCCAATTCACCTATTTCTCACTCCTTCCATTGTTAAGTACAGTCATGAGCATCTCTTGCTGAGGTGACTGCAACAGTCCAACTGGTGTATCTCCTTCTCCTCTCCCCTCCAACAGTGTGTTCTCCACATCGTAACAAGAATTGTTATAGGGGTACCTAGATGACTCAGTCAGTTCTGCCTTCGACTCAGGTCCTGATCCTGAGGATCTGGGGATTGAGCTCCGCATCTGGCTTCCTGCTCAGGGGGGCGTCTGCTTCTCCCTCTCCCCCCACTTAGGCTGTCTCTCTCTCTTTTTCTCAAATAAGTAAAATCTTTTTTTTTAAAGAGTTGCTATAAACCAGTTTGCATTATTCCTTAGCTCAAAACCCTTTAATCAAACATGAAGAGCAGAAAAGATATTTTATGTTGAAGTGAAAAGAAAAGCGGCAATATGGAAAAGACAGGATTTATAAGTATTGGGATATTAGAACAAAAATCTAAATGAACAAATATAATAATGTGTTCTACTGGAAGCAGACTTTAAAGTTTTTTTCTCTCAAATGAGTAAAGTTTTGATGAAACATCGTTATGGAACCCAAAAGAACAAGTTAAAATTTCATATCTAAAAGACCCCACATATAAAACATAAACTATCAGCCACTGCTCATTCATATAAGATTTATTTATTTTTTTAAAGATTTTATTTATTTGACAGAGAGAGACACAGCAGTAGAGGGAACACAAGCAGGGGGAGTGGGAGAGGGAGAAGCAGGCTTCCTGCTGAGCAGGGAGCCCGATGTGGGGCTCGATCCCAGGACCCTGGGATCATGACCTGAGCTGAAGGCAGACAGACGCTTAACGACTGAGCCACCCAGGCGCCCCTCATATAAGATTTATTAATAATGTAACTAGTGTACTGGTCTGGTATAACGACGGGTAGTAATTGGGACTAATTTAATCACGGTGAAAAAAGATTAGGTTTTATGAATAAATATGGGTGACTAAAACAGGATCTTAGCACTTTTAACCCCTCAAATAATAGGTGGTGAATAACTCATGTCCTTACGTTATAATTAATATGATTTAAAATAAGAGGTTATCAATAGCAGCTGTACATTTTTGTTGTTGTTAGAGGGTGGAATTTAAACGATAATGTTGTTTAACTAATACAGGTGAGCAGCAACCTACCCACTCTCAAAGTAAACAAACAAACAAACTAACTAACTAACTAACTAACTTGGTTCAATTCCATCCTCTTGCCCACAAATATCACGATTCTTTCTGGCCATATATGTTTGCAGACCGTGCTACACAGTTGGGCACTTACATTTCTTTGTCAGCCTTTATTTTTGCTCTATACACGCACATTTCCTCTCCTTGGGTAAATTCTGAGTAAGCAACTCAGGGGACAATTTTCCCCTCTTCACTTCCTCTGGCTCTCAGAATAGTAAAAACATAAATGGTGTTTAGTTAACATCAATTTATTAAAATACTCTATGCTTCAACACAATTTCATCTTCAGAAACCAGAGTAACAGTTAACAATAGTCTTATAGTAACTTATGATGGCCTCTGATATTTTAAAGGGATTTCCATTTAAACCTTCTCTTTTCCTACCTTGCTTTGTATATCTTTCAAGGACCGTGCGAATGGCCTGAATCTTTCAGTTTGTTCTTTTTATTCAGAGATACAGGAAATGTCTAATTTCCAAGGATAAAAGTAATGTTATGATATCACTTGCACATGCTGGCAAAACCGCCATTTTATTACCCTCTAAAGTAGCTAAGACCTGATCAAATTATTCCGGATAGCATCTGCACAAACCTTAAACCACCTATAGAATTCACAATGGGTTGACATAGCTGACTATTTCCAAATCTTTCGAAACATCTCTGATATTTTTATGGTTTGTCATCTCCCACAGAATGCTCCTCTCAGTCTGTAGCTTTCTTTCTACATGAGAACTGGTTTTGATTCTCTCCTGCTGCTTATGAGTAAACTCCCTGGCATGTTCGCAATTTATTGTGATCTATTTTCCTCTTTCCAATAAAGATAAATTTTACAGCCCCTCTTATAGCGACTGATGTGAAAAAAGCCTTCAGAGTGATATTAGTGACAAGTGAAGTGCATTGCATACGGTTGGTACTAAACACATGATACGTGACTGCAAATTGTTTATTGTCGTGCCATTTTCATATAGGAAATGCTGAACAAGAACTTACATCTAGGAAGAGGTAGCAAGAAGTGGTAATGAGAAAAGATGGTTACTGTTAATTTTTCTTCAACTTCTACTTTTATTAGGTCCACAAAAATTTTTGCTTTGCCTAACTAAAAATTTTCTCTAAAATTGTGCCAGAAAGAAACAGGGTTGGAGATAGGCTGAAGATGTATTAAGATGACTCATGACCATGGTCAAGACTCACAATCCAGATGTAGCTTTCTTCTCCAAACTATTGGTACCTTGTAATTTATGCTACAGCCACCTCAAACGTGCTGCACCATTTCATACCTTTGTCCTTCCCAGTCCCATCTCCACGGAATAACCTTCCACATATTGTCAGCCTAGAAAACTCATCTCCATCCTTGCAAAATTAGTCCCGGCACCGGTGTATATCTAGCTTCTTTCCAAACATGCTCGCCAACTGTCTCTTTCACCATAGATGCAGAGTTTATCACTTACTCCTCAGTGTAAACTGTGCAAATATCTTTGTTACTCATGTTTCACTCATTTCCAGTCTACTCATTTGTTTACAGGCCTATGTGTCTTATTATGCAATTTTTGTAGCCAGGGTCCATGCCTCTCAGATCTTTTGATCCACTCTGCCTATCACAGCACCTGAGATAAATTAAGTGTTCAATTAATAACATTTGTTGAATGTTAATGGTGCAGAGGACTTAAAAACATTTTTGGAACATGCTGCTTTATCCTCAGCACAAATTGGGAGTCAGAGAATTTTGCTTATACCCTCTCACCAATTCATTGTCATTCGAGAAAGTAATCTGATTTAAATTCATATAGGTGGGAAGATAAGTAAACTAGATTTTTAAAGATGGACTATCTTAATAAAAGAAGGTTTAACATTGTAAATTTATATAAATAACAAAAATGAGACAAAGAGTGTGTTGTCAAGCAGAATATATAAATGGGCTAATCATAATTAATGGATATGAACACTGTGTAGTTTATAATTAAAATGCATTATTCCTTATAAACATATATGCTATATATATAGGATATAGATGCTTCTTAAAAATTGAAAAAATGAACTAGTTAAAACTTCTCTTTTCTTGATAATCTACATATTAAAACCATTTTTAAGAGGTAATGCCAAGGGGCACCTACCTGGGTGGTTCATTCGGTTAAGCACCCAACTCTTGATTTCAGCTTAGGTCATGATCTCAGGATCCTGAGGTTGAGTTCCGTGTTGGGCCTGCACTGTGCTTGGAGTCTGCTTAAGATTCTCTCTCTCTCTCTGCCCCTCCCACCCCCCAAAAAGAGGAAATGCCAAGAATATTCTCACTTGGGCCTTCTGTGGACTGCCATCAAAATTTTTTAACAATATAACTCAAATGAAAATACGTGAATATATCCTATAGGGGGAAAACAGTGATTTGGAACTTGAAGAACTAAAAGTATATTAAAAAGAAACTACACATTTTCTCAAATAATGAGGTTTAACGTTATCTGTGAATAAACCAAGCACTAGTACTGTGAGAGCAACAGAGGTACCCTGGGATCATAAACACAGATTCAGAAATTTCCAAATGAGAAATGGGATGGAGGGAAAGATATTATTGCTCTTTCCAAAACTGCTCACTCAGTTTTTTAAGAGAAAGAACTAAAAGGAATCTGTATATCATCAGGAAAATTTGTTAGGTCTCTGTGGGTTTCAATGAATTATGTTTAATAGACTAACTGGGTAATAAAATTATAATAATTTGGAAGAGACATCCCAACCTTTTCATGTAAGGTGTTCAGTGATTTCTTCTTTATTTTCTTTGTTTTGTGGTTGTAATCAGATTCACAACATGAAGTATCATTAGTCACATATGATAATGATACTCCCACCATGATTTATGGAAAAGGCTAAGGCAATTCTGACTTCTGACAATAGCTACAGTCCTTTTACCTTGTCCTCATGAACATGTTATTTTGTTTCATCAACTTCAGGAGTTTTGTAAATTTCAATAATGTTCACATATAATATTTAATATCGCCATGGCATAAAGACAATGATAACTTGAATTTGGAAAAATAAAATTATAAAAAAAATTGGATTTGTCTTCCTTTCTGGAGATCCAGTAAGGAAATTCAGAAAACACATTAGCATGTATCATTAGGTGTAATCACATGACATTAGTGTGTTTCAGACTCATAAATGGAATCTGAGTTTGATCAGCTATGTTACTTCATGGAGATAAAATTATTGTCACAATGTAAAGCTAAAGGAATTGACTACCACAGGGAAAGGAAACAAATTGAGTACACGTGTTGAATATAGGTGAAATTTTTAATTCTTACCTTTGATTGCAACTCGATTGAAGATTTCAGGAGTGAAATGTAGTACTTAAGGCATTTTGTAGGAAAGCTTATTAGAACAATTCATTCTTCATATAAAGGATTTGTTAAGGACGATGATTTTGCAAGCTCTACTCAGTGAATCAGGTATGAACTTTAACCTCTACAGAGTGTTTAAAAAGTAATAAAATATGTAGTGGAGAATAGTAAAATGAAAATGAACTGATTGTTTTACATTATTTACAAATGTAATGGTTCCTTTACCACAGTGGTGCCAAGACTTTACACACACCAACACAATTTAGCAAGAAGAAAAAAGTTACAAATGGACAAGAACACAGAATATCAAATAAGATATCATATAACCCACAGAATTATACTTCAGAAGATTGCATTTTTAAAAAATTCATATCATTTAAATAGTTTATTCTTGGGCCATGTTTTAGGTTCTAGATAACATATATTTTCATTATTAATTACAAAGTCAGAAGAAGCAACAGGTAATATAAACAAAACACTGCTAAGAGTACTTCTTCTGTATTTCTCCAGAAATATTTGCAATTATCTGTTCAGCTATATTTTAAATTAGTACTTGAACCCTTGGAATTTATTTACGTTATCTGCATAACTTTAAGAAAGGATGGAAATATCAACATTAGGAATCTAATTTTTTCTACCAAACCTAACTCTAAGAATAAGCACAAAAGCAGTTAACCTTCTGTCGTAGGATACTAGCCAACTGGCAAGAGAGTGAAATATCCATCTAGGTTAGAAACTGGATCAGAGTCATTCATAAGATCCAACAGAGAAGAAATATAATTTTGAAGTCAACACTCAGGGAACAAAAAGGGGGAAGTACTGGCAACACAGCCTGTTCTCACGTACAATCAATAATAAAACCATGTGTACAAGAATTGAGAATTCGTGAAAAAGAAATCTTCTCTCTCCAGTGGTTTTCAATTATTAACTGGACAGGTAAAGAGACTGATGAATAAAAATGTTTTCACCTTTAACTTTATCCTGCAGGATTGTGAGATAGGAAGAACTAGTGACATTTATTTTGGAAATATTGGAAATAACTCGTTAAGTCCTGAAATTTCCCAGGAGAAATCATGAAATTATTTGGAATACATATTTTGGCTTTAATTGATGGTCTAGAACAAAATCTTAAAGATTCATTGGAGGGTGTGTAAAGAAAAGAATAGGAGTGTGATGTCTACTGAACCTTATTTATTTAAAGACCAAATCGTCTTTTACAAAATGGACAGTCCTCCTTGTTCTTTGTTTTATTTTATTTAAAGATTTTATTTATCTGACACATACAAACAGAGAGAGAGAGAGAGAGAGAGAGAGAGAGCACAAGTAGGGGGAGAGACAGAGGGAGAAGCAGACTCCCCACTGAGCAGGGAGCCTGATGTTGGGCTTGATCCCAGGACCCTGGGATCATGACCTGAGCCGAAGGCAGACGCTTAACCCACTGAGCCACCCAGGCGTACCCTCATTGGTCTTTACTTAGCAGGTTAGTAGATGGGTTTCATTAAAACTGCAGTGGGATTCAGCCCAAGATGACTCTCACATGCAACCTAGAAAGCAAGCATTTCCAAAGCAGATGGCGTGTATACTTAAAACCATTAGAAAAAAACCAAAATGCTAGATGACCTCCCTGCATTTTTCTTTGTTTGAACAAGTTTATATTGCAGTGCATCATGAGGCCAGAGTATAGATAAGGAAAGTATTCCCCAAAGCAGATATGGTATGCCATAATTAGGATCATGCTATTCATAACATTGAAAATGACAGTTTTTAATATTGATGTTGCTCTGGTAGGTTTTATAGTTGACCACTTGGGAACATATTTTGTTTGCTTTAAATTTATGTAAAACATTAGTATCACCTCATATTTTTCATTATAAGAATCTGCTTTTGTTTACCAAACACCTTTTTCATATTTCTATCTCTTGTAACTACTCTCCATCCCGATTTTTCATCATTCTCACTTGGCAGATGATATAACAGAGGCTTGATAACTCAGAAAACTCTACCAGGTAACAAGTGACAGAAGAATACCCCCCTCCTCCAACTCATTCTACTCTATACACGACAGCCAATTGATCAAGTGATTTGATATACTACACCCACCTGAATCCTGATTTAACAAACTGTCAGTAGAAACATTATGCTGTTTCATAACTTTGTTATACAATTAAATTTTAAACCTCATTCTTCCAAGTTAGCCAAAGAGTCTTCCAATCTTCCTGAAAAGTTACAGTCAGTGGAAACTCGCATAAAGGAAGAAAAAAGATTTCCATGAGAGTATTTGCTTCCCTCTACTCTGGAGAGCCTGAAACACATCCCTGAACACTCCCAGCTGAATTCATTTATGATCACTTTTCAGCCTAACTTTCTCCCCAACTGTTGGATGGCAGTGTGCCCACTAACAAGGTGCTATGCCAATTTTTCTAGGACACACATGCCAATCAAATGTGAGAGTCAACAGAAAACATTGCAAAAGCCATCTCTTTAGCAGGGCATCCATTATCTCTGGCAGCAACATGCATTAACACCAAATACACCTTGAGGGCCAAAATAAAATTATGAAACACTGAAGAAAATTCAGCATGGTAGCTATAATGCTTGAATCGGAACAATGGATAGGCTGAATTCTAGGAGGCCCATGGAAACCCATTAAGCACACAGGTATCCTACTGCTCAAAATGTCTTTGGAATTCGAAGTGATTTAGGAAAACAGCAACCACCTAGTATTATAAGAGTAAACTGTGTCATCCTAAAATTAGAGGTGAGCCCAATTAAAAGAGTGACAACCATAAATAGCTGGATAGATTCCAAAGCCACATGCAAAAAAATGAAGGGGCATGCCATATAGCACAGTATGGCCTACGACTTTCAAATTAATTGCTATTGGATTACTTGACCAGCCCTTTCCCACACAGATCTAAATGTCCAGATGTGCATTCTTGAGTGTATACCTTAGTTCTTAGGTCATATGTCTATGACCCCAATAATTGCTACATTGGAAATTTCACTCCCAATAAAGCATTTCATCTAGTCCAACCCCCTCACTTCACCAAGGAGGAAAGAAATTCAGACAACTAATTAGGATCAAAGTATGAATTCAATCCCAGCTATCTCCTACCCTTGGTCTAGTGAGCTCTGAATTACATCAAGCTTTTATTCTCCTTACCTATCTTCTATGCTATATTCATATTATGTTTATGACATGGCATGTTTTCATGTTATATACATATATAATAAAACACAAAATATTTATAGCAATAGAGAAAGGTACTTTGTGCTTAATCAATAAGTACATACTAATTATTTATGCAATTTTATTTTCTCAATGTCTAAACAGTGAATTTTCATATCTCTATTAAAATTCATGTTCCTGGTTACATTAAACCCGTGACTGACAGAATAAAATGTAGTAAAAGAGTCCCCATGAGATGTGCTTGTCTCAATGGGCACCTGCATTCTTGTGACCCATGCATACCTCTGTCTTAGCACTTAGCAGTCTCTACTATTCATTTGTCTGGTACCCATTTTTGAATGAAAGTTCTTTAAGCACAGGCTAGGTCTTATTTATCACTGTACCCATTGCACCTGCCAAAGAGTTAGTGCCCAATAAATGTTTGTTAAGTGAAGGGATGAATAAATGCATGGGCTGGTACGTCCCATGGGTTGCTAAAATGACCCCCGGCTAACCCTACTGATTGCCTTTTTCATGCCTGGTTTGTTTTCCAAAGATTTCTCATAGGAACTAAAGCATGTGAATAAGACCTTTCTTTCAATCGTTCATTCATGACAACAACCTTTTTTATTTTTTACTCATGGGCATGAACTATTAAGGCCTCTCAGGGGAAATTATTTTAATTACAGAAATCAGAACAGCTTAATTGTAAGTGTGCAATGTGAGCACTTTACAAAAGAGATTAGTTGCTTTTTTCTTTATTTCTTTCATTTCGCTTTAATAATTTTTATAACTCAGTAAAAATATCCCCAAGGTTTCAGTATTCTGGCACATCTTTCTCTTCTATTCTAAGAAACCGAACATTAAGAAAATACACAATGTTGATGCTTGAAGACTATGAAACCACACTTCTTTCCAGTAATAATTCACTGAACTAAACTGTGATCCTATAGTCCAGGAACTTCTGGATAGAAGAGTTGTAAGTCATGACGGGAAAATATGAGTGAAAGAACAGTTGCTTCACTAACCATGGAAACTGTAGGTATCTACCCCTACATATAGATAGAGGATATAGATATATTTTGGAAATCTGGAATATGAATGAACATTCATTACTCTTCAACGGATCTCAAGCTACTACATCATCTAGGTGATAGCTAAGGGGACGCATGGCTTCTCAGCCTATACCCATCATTACTCTTTTAGTTGTCCACGGTGTCTTTCCGCATGAATGTCCCAACAAAAGGAGCTACAGCTCTATTGGGTAATCACATGCACTAAGTATTTACATTTTTTTGTGAGGGGGGGAGGTAGAAGTTGTAGAAGGACCTACATTACATCCTTTTCTAAAACCACTGGAAATTGAGAGCACTACTTACAACAATGTGGGAGAGGATACATTGATGGATATTATCCCTTCCCACTCTTCCGACCATGATGGGAATGAAAGAAAGGGGGAAAAAAACTAATATAACAGTAGTAATAATATTTCTTCAATGTCTGTCATATCCAAATTGCAGTAGTGCTTGCTCTGAGGAACACTGAAGATAGAATGGTTGCTCTTCTTTTGGGTACTGAGCTACAGTCCTCAGGTGGAGGAGGGCCATCCCACAGGAAAATGTAAAAACTTCAAAGTCATGTGTGTGCAAATCCACATGAACGTGGTAAGAGCTTAGTTTAGAGATTCTGAAATGAGGCTGAGTGAAAAACAAAACAAAACAAACGCACCAAAACAAAAAACAAAACAAAAACCTCACAACTGATTAGGTGATTCGGTAAGTGAAGCTTCCTAGAGACACCGGAAGTCACGGTGCGCAGGTTTTAGCGAGAGTTGAATGAGGTAAGAGATGAGGTATGAGATGCCTTCCTCTCCCCATGGTGGCGAGGGGAGGGGAGAGGAAGGCATGACGGGTAAGAACCGTGGCAGAGAAACGGTCACACGAGCTTTCATGTGGGGCAAACCTGGAATAGAACCAGGCGTTAAGTTGGGACTAACGATATAGGGCAGTAAGGTGAATGCGCGATTGAGGACTTGAAGGCTTGGCCGCTGACCTCAGACCTGTCAATCTCTTGTCAGGAGAGGGATCTGGCGTTCAGGTCTGTTCCTAGCAGACCGCTAAGCGCTTAGTAGAACATTCCCGATTACTGGAGTAACTGACAAGCAATATACTGCTGGGATTTAGGATGGGGACAGTGACTTCCTCAAAATGGCATGTGATGAAATGTTCTCAGGATGCTCAGGAGAAGGTGCAGAGCCTCAAGGCTGGGAGAGCTGCCCCGAGTGAGGCAACAGACTGCGCTTCAGGTGATCAGAGTTTAGATTTCAGAAACTGAGCCAGTTTCTGGAAAGGGAGGGACACACATGGGAAGCAGCATGAGACTACAAAGTGATTATGCTACTCCAAATGATTAAGCTCAGTTCCTAATAAATTGATTTGTAGGGTTGCTGCGTGTGGAAAAGGAAAATGCAACCGTAGATGTTGGAATGAATGCAGAGTCAGAATCTGAGGCTGCGGCTAGAC
This sequence comes from Eumetopias jubatus, assembly GCF_037043125.1. Classification (NCBI taxonomy): domain Eukaryota; kingdom Metazoa; phylum Chordata; class Mammalia; order Carnivora; family Otariidae; genus Eumetopias; species Eumetopias jubatus. The sequence continues at coordinate 178,237,708 of NW_028274809.1, read as the reverse complement.
AGAAGTTATCTACAAACTTTCTCTCCCTTGGAAATACTCTGACATATTTGTAACCTCTTGAATAGATTTTTGACTCAACAGTGAAAAGTGGAGAGAGAATGACACGGCATAGCTAAAATGATGTGATGCTGACATTAAACTGCCTGCCCCCTGAAACTGAGTCAAAGCCGTCCTCAGAAAAACTGCTAACCTAATATTCTCCACTCTCCTGAGGGAAATGATTTTAAATCTCCCAATAAATCAGTTTCCATATTCTAAATTAATTTAATGAATGGAATTATAAAGTAAGTCTAAAGTCAGCTGTCTAGCAGCTATTCTGACCCTGGGGGGAAACCGCATGTGTCCAGAACATGGTGGCTGCCACAGAACCAGCTTCTTCTGCCTGGTGGTCTGACCTTCCAGATCACCAAGGGAAACTCAAAAACAAATCAAAATTTTCAGAGTGGTGATGAAACTATCAATTCCACAATAGGAGTTGTTGAATAGGATCCCTCTTATGATACCTGACAGTGAAAGGCATTTGGGGAAGATGAATGTCAACTCTGTCAACCTCTAGTGCATCCCCTTATGCATCCAAATAGTAATTCACTAAAACTGTAATTGGCCAGTTTCTTTTAAAACCTGTGTGCTAAAATGTTTTATGAGAAATCTAAGTGAGCCAATACTTCAGGGGCTTTGACTTGAAAAGTACCTTCTTTCCCCCCAAAAATGTGGAAATACTCTCAAATCTGTCTGAAAGCAAATTAGTCATGTGGTTTTGAGTCCTTTAATCCAAGGATGGGTCACCTTTATGAGTATTAAGGCCCCTTTTTAAGAGCCAAAAATTTCAGAGAGCCCCCCCGTGATAATATTTGGACATGTACGTTATTTACAATGGATGCAGACACCCACAGATGCCAGCCAACTCCTGCACTAAAGTTTCTCATCCACCTCCCCAGGGCAGGTGGAAAACCACAGATTAATCCATCCATGATGATTTACAACCTTCCTGATGCTCATTATACTTATGGTCATTGGTAGTACCACATGCAAAACCTCCGAGGGACTGGCAAGAACAAATCTCTCAATAAAGTGTCTGTTATTTATGTCAGAGTTCCAGTCAGGGCCCCAAATGCATTATGCAAACACAGACTATTTCTCTATTTTCCTCATACCCAGAGGAACTGTATCAATAATCCACCACAAGAGTTTAGACTTCCTAAAATTCTTTGCCCTAAATAGGAGGATGATGCATTAAAACTATATATTTACTTTGTCTGATGCCTTAGCCACTAGCCACATGTGGCTCTTGAGCCGAGGCTAGTCCAAAAGGGTGATTTGTTATAACTGCAAAACAGAAATTGGAGGACTTATTACAAGAGACATAAAGTATCTCATTAATAATTTTTGTATTGATTACATATTTAAATGACCATGTTTGGGATATAATGGGTTAAAAATTTACCATTAAAATTAGTTTCGCCTGTTTCTTTTTATCTTAATGGGCTTACAGAACATTTTAAATTAGATTTGTGGTTCCCATCGCATTCCTTTTGGACAGCATTGCCATAGACTAAGGAGTTTTACATAGGTGGCTACATTCAGACAAAGCCTCAACTCAGGGGAGGCAGTGCAGATTTATAGCATGGGCTCTTTGCCATACAGCCCCAGGATCCTTATCTAATGAATGGGATCATAACCATACCTAGATCTTACGTTTGGCATAAGAATTAAGTGACAACGTGTGAAAAGTACTTAGCCCAGTGGCTGGCATATTCAATAACTGCTGGCTTCCATTTGCATTAGATCTGAAGAGAATTTGATAATAGTGATGAAGTTATGATCACTTTGATGGGAAGAATTCTAGGCCTGTGCTTGCTACTACGGTCCATTTTGGCAGGAATAAACTTCCAGCTGTGTATATTATAAGGATGTTCTTTAAGACGTTAAAAGGGGGGATTCTTTAGTGACTCCAACACTAAGAATAGTAGAGTTTCTTCCTTAGCCTTTGGCTTGCTTTTATTTGATTAAAGAATATGGTCTACCTCATACTCATGGCTAACAGAAGGCTTAAAGGAGGGTTGGCACATTCGAATGCCAAGGAGTCAATAATTACAAGTGAAGTTTACTTTTTTTATTTTAAAAATAGTTTAAACATATTTGCCTATAAAATATTTAGAATATATATACTTCCAAAAACATAAACTTCCTACCATTTTTTTTTTCTTGAAACATGGCCCTATTTGTCTTTCAGTTTTTCACTTTTAGTAAAGACACAGTTCTCTATTATGAGAAAAACAGCCACACATTTTGATAGATGACAAGCAATGCTGACTTCAGAATCAGGCCAACAATGGGAGTGGTCAGATGGGCATCAAACTAAATCATGAATGCTCCACCCAAAACAACTCAGTCTAAACATTCTTTAACTCTAGCCAATTTTTGCCATCCAGAACACAGGGCCAGGTTGGTGATATCTTCAGAAATTGTAGAAAGCCACATTTTGTGTCAACTCTCCCCATTATAAAACCTTATTTGAAATCTTAAAGAATTCATACCAAATAAAACATGCCTATGGGCCAGTTAGGACCAAGGTCCACAAGTTTGCAATCTGGCTTAGATCCAGACTTCTGGCCCAGTGGGAGAGATTGCCCAGGAAGTTCTCATAAACATTTTTCAGTCAGCCTCATTCCTGCCTCTGCTTTATGTTTATACCTTTTTCCTTTTTGAACAAAACAACACAACACAAATAAAAAAATAAAAACACTGCTTCTAAGCTCTCTGGAGTATATATAAACCAGTCAGTAAATTTCAACAGTTAAATACATGATAAGGAAATCATGGAACTCTCACATATCTTGGCATTTCAGAGTGCAAAATGAGTAAAGCTAAACATGCACACACACATAAACTACTTAAAACAGTTGTTTCCTTTTCCTAGCAAGAATGTCCAGGGGGGGTGACTATTTGTGACAGATCCCCAGATATAGTGGTAGCAAACAAAGTCTTTATTTAGGTTGTAAAATAATTCCTTAAGAAATAAGAGGAATTTTTAAAGAAATGCTTTTGATGTGGGGAAATACTTCTGATGTTAAAGTGAAAAAAGTAGAATCCAAAATGAATCATCCCACATGATTCAACAATATGTAATATAAAAATAGAGGTACGAAAAGACTAGAAACACAAACTTTTGACATTGATTATCTTTTAATCAATCTTTGACATTGGTTGGGTAGTGGGAATTTAGGATTATTTTCTTCTTCGTGCTCTTCTGTGTTTTCCACATGGTGTTTCTTTCTAGATGAGCACCTATTGATTTTACAGTCAGAAAACAATATGCAAAAATGCATAAAGTTATTTTACTAACTACCAATAAAAAACAAATATCTAGGTGATCTAAGCTAGGTAAGAATTTTATTTAAAATGGTAATTTGAAGGGCAAAACAAAAAAAAAAAGGTCTATTTGACTTGAGTGATTCATCAGATTATCTCATTTCCCCAATTCATTTGGTCCCATAATCAAAACACAAGTGATAAACTAAACATTGATCAAGAGGGAGAGCTGGGGTAGCTAGGAGTTGGAAGTTTTACAATGTATTAAACAATTGGTATATTGGACTGTGGCTGGAAGAAAGTGATAACTGTTATTAATAATAAAAAAAATCTGCACAAATAAAAAAGACTTTCAATCTGGATTCTATCTGCCATCTTAGCCAAAATGTCAGGGTACTTTTTTCTCCATTCCAAAATAGGTATTTCTGGTATTTTATGGAAATAGTATCATAAATATTTTATATAGTTATCTTCTGTCTGCAAATGCAGCAGGATATCATAAGGTTTGTCTTTTTAATAAAATGCTTTATTGCAAGTACGGTTAAATTCTCCTTGGCCCAGCCTCTCATTTGAGCACCAAAAGCCTAAGAAGAAAGGAATGAGGATGTCTGCAGAGTGCTTGGTTCTCTGCTATTGTTTAAAGTGCTATAAAATCTTAGATTTCTTACTAACTGCTGTCCATTCTCATTGAAAAACAGTGAAATAAATGTTGCCTTATGCCTAGATATACTTTTAGTAAGAAATGGGTTTTTATTTTTTATTTATTTTTTTAAAGATTATTTATTTATTTATTTGAGAGAGAGAATGAGATAGAGACAGGGAGCATGGGGGGAGGGTCAGAGGGAGAAGCAGACTCCCCGCTGAGCAGGGAGCCCGACGCGGGACCCGATCCCGGGACTCCAGGATCATGACCTGAGCCGAAGGCGGTCGCCTAACAAACTGAGCCACCCAGGCGCCCAAGAAATGGGTTTTTAGAAAGCCAAGAGCAAATGAGGAAAGTTTTAACATCCATTATTTATCAACTAATATATTTCTTTATGGAGAGGCTCATATTCATAAGTACTATGTGGATAGTATACAGAATAATAATTTTTCATAATTAATATATTTATGAATGCTTAAAATGTTGAATGAATGAATTTTTCTGATTGCAAAATCCTATGCAGAATGAACACAGAAAAGCCTTCCTTCCTGACTTCTTAAGACACTACAAACTGAAGAGGATACAATTTCCATATAAAATCCTGCCATCTGCTGACTATTAAATACGACATTGGCATTTTTGACATGCAGCACATTCTGCAAGGACGAAAATGAATTTTTAAAAATCTGTTTATGCTAGCGACTTAAGTGTCAACTGATGTTAACTTGGAATATCTATTGATTTAGGCTACAGTTTTACTTACATCTGAATGTCAAAGTCACCATTATCCCATTACTGACACTCTGAACTGTCCATTTTCACTCTTGGCTCTCCAATTTAGACACACAAAAATGTAGAGTTTCGACACTGTGTGAGATGATTGCTATTTTCCGAGCATCTGGGATTGATCCATTGTGTTTGGGCGATCACTCATCAAGACGAAGAGGTAAAATGCATACACATGAGGGGGAATAACCCTTACTTGTAATCACGAAGATAACAACGGAGAAAATGTATGGCATGTAATAATACATCCCCCATCTTCTACACAATCAAATATCTGCAGGACCTTATACCTCATTTAAAAAAAAAACACCCATATGTCATACTTTTGACGTAAGTCCTGCTTCACTATGTCAGCACTATTAATGCCACAGGTCTGCCAAGGTTTATTAAAATTCCTTTTCTCATGTGTCTGGGCTCATCAACCTCTACACTGCCTCAGAGAATGTCCTTGTTACACTGACTCTCTGAAGATGGGACAGTAAAAGAGAAATCCTCCAATCTTTTAAGTTGGGCCTATCAGAGCACACAGCCCGAGGTGTATCATCAGCTCGCTGGATGTGCTCTTGCATGTGTAAGTAATTACAATACGACTGTGGTTCAAATCTTGTTACACAGAACCTTCTAGCAGGAGAAGCATTCAGAGATACGCAGCCAAGAACAGAGTCAGCGTTGACACTGGAATCAAGGGTCAGGTCCGTTTTTCTTTATGAAGCCATTTCAGAAGCAGCGTTCTTTGAGTTACTGTACTTGAGTTTTATCCTTGGGCTTTTTTTATTTGTGTTGTACCTTAACTGGCACATTTCACCAGTGGACCTTCCCTATTAGTAACAAAGATGTCTGCCTTTAGCACACGTTTTCTGTGGCCCCAGAGGAGTTCTCGGACTTTCGGGGCCAAGGCAGACAGTAGATTTGTCAATCAAAATGGGTTTACAGGAGTCCAGGACGGTTGTGAACACACAGAAGGCGCCCCGGGGGAAAAGGCTGGGTCAGGAAGCCGTAAAAAAGGGGTAAAGGGAAACTGCACACAGGAAGGAGAAAGCCTGGACACACCAATAAAACCAAGCCAGATAGATTATTTTGTATTCTTAGCATTATTCTAGAATAGTACATCTCAGACTAACTATCTGAGGCTCAAATGATCTCGACAGGCTTTGGCTGGTTGTGTGATTCTTCCCAGTATGTTATGACCTGATACCTAAACCGACGGAGCATAACCAAGATGCAGCTCAAACGAGGAGACTCGTCAGGTGAGTTCAACAATATTCACAAAAAAGTCTACTGATGGTGTCTAGGATGCCGGGCAATGTGAAATTGCTATCAAGATTTTTTAAATACTTTCAGTGTTTGTCCTTATTGCAAAACCGTATCAGCCTGCTCATGAGCACCAAGTCCATGGACCATGCTTTGTTCAGCCTGTTCTAGAATGTGTAGTGAGTGGCAGAAGAGGCAACTTCTCAACCACTGAATACCAGTCTGGTCACTCTGCACTTGCTAGTTAGTAATATCGTAATGGCCAAATCCGAAGGTCTGTTTGCTCTGTGCCTCCCATGTGACTATCTGCAACATTTGATACCGTTGATTACTCAATTTCTTGAGATTCTGCTCCCTTTCCTTTCAGGACAATATGCTTTTCTGGCTCTTGTCAGGTGTCTTCTTTCTTTATCCTCTTTAAATCTTTATATGCTTTGATGTTTCCTCTGCTCCTATTCCTTTCTTTCTCTAGCCAAATGTTACCATCCTTTGCCAACAAACATTTATATGGTGGTGATTCTCAAACCAGTCAGCAGGGAGACAGCTGTTATTAAACGCAAACAAACTTTGTGCCGGGAATTGTGCTCGTTGCTGGGGAGAGAGCCCGAGAAGACACACCAACCTGAATTCTTGCTGGTGTGTTTGTCTCTCCTGGGGTGCTCTGTACTCTGCTCCACCTGTGCTGACCCACGTCTCATCATCACTGTTTATCTGAGCAATTGCAATAGTCCCCATCACTGCACCCACCGTCAGGCTCGCTATCCAGATTACCATCCCCATGGACCATCTTTTTTAAAGTGAGTACCTGATCAGATACTTATCTTTTGGGAAAAATCACTGTTACCCCCTTGCCTATGCCAAGTCCATGAAATTCCTGAACTTAAAATATGACCCAAATAATATGATTCAAATCGACCTCCTGGCATCCTCTCCTAAACACCATGACCTTTCATGATTTGTGCCTTTGAACCTGTTGGGCCCCTGGCAAGAAAGCCTTACATCCTTTCTCCCTCTGTAACACCTATTCATTCTTAAAGTCTGAGTCTGACTATTACCTACCTGACTAGTGCTTTTTCCAATTTCCCAAGACAAAGGGGGACATGTATTTCTCTTGATTCACACAGTGTTCTATACAGATCTCTGTCTTTATCCTTATAGTTTACACCACACTTGAACGTTTGGATAGTCTTTGATTTCCTCAAGGACGATGTTATTCATCGTCATTCCCTGTTTCTTATAGAATAATGCCTGACACACTGTAAGTGCTTGGCATATATCTGTCCCTCAAAAATACTAGAATGCTTCTAACCACAGAAAGTTTTTTGTTGTTGTTGTTGTTGTTATTCGGGCAAAATTGCCATGCACGAAATTGTTAGTGAAATAGTTTTTATTCAAGAGCTCAGCTTAGGTCTCCAGCTTCATCTCTAGCTATTCATTGCTTTGTACTTTATGCCTCAGGGACACCATGTGCTTGCAGCTACCTGCACACATCATTTGGTTTCATCCCTCTGTGCTTCTGCTGGCCATTGCCTCTGCCTACAGCATCCTTCACTGTGCCAGATGCCCTCATCATCTGCCCAATGCCCAGGCATCCTTCAACACGTGCTTCGGACTTCAATGCCCCTGAGGGTTTCACAGCACACAAGAGGAAGCTAGATGCCTCTCCTCTCTGTTCCCAGGACATTTATTGCGTAATTCTCTCAGTATACATTGATTCTGTGTGTGTGTGTCTCTCTCTCTTCCCAACCAGTACTTGCAAATATGTTAACTTGCTTGATTGTGGTATCTCAAGAACTTACCAATAGTACTTGACGTATAATATACAATGAATAAGTGTTTATCGATGAGGGTGGAACTAAATCTCCAAAACGGCTCCACTCATACAAGAATCCACATTTGGCTCAGAGGAATATTGGGTTATTACAACCACTCCATCTTGGACTGTAAAGGAGAGAAAGACTATACCTGTTAGGTACAGGAGAGGCAGAACTGTGGTTCCCAGACTTTTCCTAGTTACGCTATATTTAGACAGAGTTAAGGAACTTGTTAACTTCTCCTTTTAATATGAATAAAACTTCACAATCAAATTCAACAGGGAGAAAGGTGATCATTTTAATGGAATTCCAATAGGTAGTATAATTTTAAAATAAAATAGCCTAACTTAGGCATAGGTATTAGAAAGAGACATAAGCTACAAAAAGAACAAAAAGAAAGAATACACAAATAGGTTTTTTTAAAGATTTCTTTATTTTAGAGAGACAGAGAGAGAGAAAGAGAGAGGCCAGAAAGGCAGAGGGAGAAGAAGAGAGAGAGAATATCAAGCAGACTCCCATGGAGCACAGAGCCCAGCTTGGGCCTCGATCCCAGGATGCTAAGATCATGACCTGAGCTGAAACCAAGAGTCAGACGCTTAACTGACAGAGTCATCCAGGCGCCCCACACAAATGGTTTTTAATGCATTGGAAATAAATGGCTTCATTTTCCTCAATTTCTGCCCTTTTCTTATCTCAACCATTTTTCAAATTCATACACCTAAGCTATATATTTTGCAAGAGAACTTAAAATTAACGAGAAATTTTAAACTGTTTTAATCAAAATAACCAAAGTGGTTTTTTTTTTTTTTTTAAGTTTTCATTTAAATTCTAGTTAGTTAACATATAATGTAAAATTGGTTTCAGGAGTAGAATTTAGTGATTCATCACTTACATACACCACCCAGTGCTCATCACAAGCGCCCTCCTTAATGCCCATCACGATTTAGTCCATCTTCCTGCCCACCTACCCTCCATCAACCCTCAGTTTGTTCTCTATATTTAAGACTCTTATGGCTTGCCTTCCTCTCTTTTTTTTCCCTTCCCCTGTTCATCTGTTCTGTTTCTTAAATTCCACATGAGTGAAATCATATGGTATTTGTCTCTCTCTGACTTACTGTGCTTAGCATCATATGCTCTAGCTCCATCCACATTGTTGCAAATGGCAAGATTTCATTTTTTTGATGGCTGAGTAATATTCCATTGCATGTATATACCACCTCTTCTTTATCCATTCATCAGTTGACAAGACACTTGGGCTCTTTCCATAGTTTGGCTATTGTTGATGATGCTGCTATAAACATTGGGGTGCATGTGCCCCTCTGAATCAGTATTATTGTATTCTTTGGGTAAATACCTGGTAGTGCAATTATGGTTGTAGGGAAGTTCTATTTTAAACTTTTTTTTTAAAGATTTATTTATTTATGGGGGGGGCAGAGGGAGAAGGAGAGAGAAACCCAAGTAGACTTTGTGCTGAGCCTGGAGCCCGACGCAGGGCTTGATCTCATGACCCTGAGATCATGACCTGAGCCCAAACCAAGAGTTGGACACTTAACTGACTGGGTCACCCAGGTAGGTGTCCCTCTATTTTTAACTTTTTGAGGAAACTTCATACTATTTTCCAGAGTGGCTGCACAAGTTTGCATTTCTACCAATAGTGTAAGAGGGTTTCCCTTTCTCCACATCTTTGCCAACATCTGTTGTTTCCTGTGTTATTATTTTTAGCCATTCTGACTATCTCATCATGGTTTTGATTTGTATTTCCCTAAAGATGAGTGATGTTGAGCTTCTTTTCATGTGTCTGTTAGCCATCTGTATGTCTTCTTTGGAAAGATGTCTATTCATGTCTTCTGTCCATTTCTTAATTGGATTATTTATTTTTTGGGGTGTTGAGTTTGAGAGGTTCCTTTTTTTTTTTTTTTGGAAAAAGAGAGAGAGAGAGCAGGGGTGGGAGGGCCAGAAGGAGAGGGAGAGAATCCCAAGCAAACTCCTTGCTGAGTACGGAGACTGACATGGAGCTGGATCCCACTAGTCTGAGATCATGACCTAAGCTGAAATCAAGAGTTAGACACCCAACGGACTGAGCTATCCAGGCGCCCTGAGTTTGATAGGTTCTTTATAAACTTTGGATAATAACCCTTTATCATTATGTCATTTGCAAATATCTTCTCCCATTCCACAGGTTGCCTTTTAGTTTTGTTGATTGTTTCCTTCGCTGTGCAAAAACTTTTTATCTTGATGAAGTCCCAATAGTTCATTTTAGCTCTGGAGACATGTCTAGTGAGAAGTTGCTACCACTGGGTTCAAAGAGGTTACTGCCTATGTTCTTTTCTAGGATTTTGATGATTTCCTGCCTCACATTTAGGTCTTTCATCTATGAACTTATTTTTGTATATGGTGTAACAGAGTGGTTCGGTTTTACTCTTTTGCATGTAGCTGTCAAGTTTTCCCAACACCATTTGTTGAAGAAACTGTCTTTTTTCCACTGGATATTCTTTCCTGCTTTGTCAAAGATTAGTTGACCATAGAGTTGAGGGTCCATTTCTGGGGTCTCTATTCTGTTCCATTGATCTATGTGTCTGTTTTTGTGTCAGTACCATACTGTCTTGATGACTACAACTTTGTAATACAGCTTGAAGTTCAGAATTGTGATGCCTCCAGCTTTGCTTTTCTTTTTCAAGATTTGCTATTTGGGGTCTTTTGTGGTTCCATACAAATTTTAGGATAATTTGTTCTAGCTCTGTGAAAAATGCTGGTGGCATTTTGCTAGGGATTGCATTAAATGTAGATTGCTTTGGGTAGTACCAAAATGGTTTAACTAAAATGGGACTGTCTCTCTTAATTGTCTAAACCCATCTGTAGTATCTGGCATACTATTCCTGAGGGGAAATGTTCTTTTCTTCTTCTGACACCAGGACTTTCTTATAATATTGTGATTTCCAGAGCTTATCACAGCACCTACACCTTGGTAAAATTCATATATTTTCAATGAATTATACTAATAAGCTATTTTCATTGTTATGGCTCCTAGTACTTGTATTTTGTTCCTATTTTTATCATGAAATTATTTATTTATCGACTGCAAAGTACTTTCTAAATATAATGTCCACACCACCATCATAAAAGCAGCAAGCATGTGTTATTTATGCTGACTTTGAAGTTGTAAACATAGAAGCATTACTGATAATTTCAAAAGGCTTACCTATTCTTCCTAACACTGTAAATTACTGCAGTAACCTACACTGAATAATCATCAATTACAGAAGAAAATACACTAACCACAGAAGAACTATAAAAAGGTTTCATTCACCTAAGACCTTTCAGTGGTCCTTTTCATTTCTGGATGACTCCAAAGAAGTTAACTCCAATTAAAAGATCACCATAAAAGGCACAAGACAAATGAGTCAGGTGATAGCTACAACAGGTGGTCTGACTTTACATCTTAAATTCTTTCTCCAAAGTAAACAGCTAAATAGAATACCATTTCTCTTGTAAATTATATCCATGGCAAATTCTTCAGAATGGTTTTCCATTGTGATCAGAGAATGCTCTCAATGGATGGATTTCACAGACTTCATTTCATCAAATTTGATGCTAAATTTTTTGAACCTTATAGTCCATTAACCACATTTATTGAAAATTGACTCTGTTTATTGCATTGTTAATGCAAAGCTGTTTACTCAGGTGGATGAACCAGCTAAGAGGCTCTTCATGCAAAAACGACAGTCTGTGTAGTAGACATGGCAGGTGTCTACGGATGAAAATATTCTTGTCTTCCTAAAGACTAAAAGCCAGACTTTCCTTTCAAAGTCATGATCCACAAGAAAGGAGGATTTTAGGTTAATGGCTGGATGAATAGGTGGACAGATAGATACATAGACAGAAAGACAGAAAAAAAGATCCATGACAGTCTTTGGCAATAGTGCAAGTTCTCTGGATCTCAGCTCTACTATCTACCCAACTGCCTGGAATGAGTCATTGAAATGACTTGCATAGTTGATGTAGTTGTATTGACATAATTTACAGTGTTTACCCATAGAAGTCAATTTTATCAAAGCAGAAAGATAGGAAAATCATGTCTTCTTTTTTTAAATGGCATCAAGACGGGCCAGTGCAGACACGAGGTCATTTCTACATTTGCCCTCATGATAAACAGTTGAAGCTTGGTCTAAGTAGACAACCTGTTAACACCTCTTTATGCAGGCCTCTGTCTGTGTGCTTCACAGTGTTTGACAAGCTGCCATCCATGTTCCCAGGCACGAATGGGTATATATAAGGGAATGGGAGTGGTGTTTTAATAAAGGGACAAAGCTAAAGAATAGTCTAGATTCTTTCTCTCCAAGTGACCACATTATCAAAATTTGCTTTTATCTTCATTTGAGAGCTTTGCCTTCCATGCCTACCTGATATTATTCAGCACAGTATGGGGCATGGAAAGTGAATGGTTAACAAGTCACAGACAGCAGTAAATCTGATTAACTCATGAGGACAGCTCGGGGACTTGATCATATCTGCGCAGATGAAGAGAATCAGAGAGGAACGATGGCAAAGTCTTTCCCCACTTGAATATTTTTCATTAAAATGGTTTTAAATCCACTCCCGACCGCACACATAGCCCAGAGCTTAAGAAACAGTATGTTATCAATAACTTTAGAAACCCCTGTATATCTCTCCTTTATAAAATCTCCAAACCTAACTCCCAAAGGTAATGACCATCTGATGTTTGTGTTTACAATTTAAAATTTTTTTCTCACCTATATTTTTATTCTTAAATACTGCATTGCTTCATTTTACATTATTTGAATTTTATATATATTGTCTGTATGCTTGGTGATTTTTTTTTCTCTCAAAATGAGGTTTCTGTGATTCATCTACAAGTGTGGCTATAGTTCACTTATTTTCAATGCCCCATAGGATTTCAGGGTGTAAAGAGCTCATGATGTACGCAGATGGGACGTCTGTGATCTTTTTACTTTTCATGTTATTGCAAACAGTGCTGCTATTAACATTCTTTCACATATCTACCTATACATACATGTACATGCCTCCCTGGTCCACTCCAGGGGTAGAACAGCAGCTTTAGGATAAGTACTTGTTCAATGGTAGGAGTTATTTTCCAATTGCTATCCAAAGTGAGCATGTCCACTTATCCTTCCACCAATAAAGGATGCAAGTTACCAAATCTTATTTTGTCAACACTTGGTGCTCGGAAAAATATAGCCATTCAAAGAGAAAATGAATCCTGGCTAATTGACCACAGATACTCACTCCAAATCATTTAATACTTCTAAGAACCAGATCTCCAGTTACAGTTACTTAAAATTAAGTAGCTCCATTCAGTGCCTAGAAGAAGACAAGACTTTTATCTATAATGTGGCAAACATAAATTTAAAGAAATAATTGTGTCGATACCTACAAAGTATTCCTCCATTTTTCTGGTAAAGGAAATTCCCTATGATATCATGTCAAAACATTTGCGTCAAATGGCTGTGTTTTGCCAAAGAGATAAATTTTTCAGTCAAAACAATTAATTAGAAGCTATCAATGACATCTTCCTCAAGATTTAAGAAGCCACTGAAAGAGAAAAGAGAAACTGAAAGAAAAAAAGTATTCTCCAAACCAAGATGCAGGAGATAACCTAGTTTGTTGATCTCCAGTTGGGAATTCTGCCTTGAATTCCTTCCCTCTTCTGCAATCATTTCACCAACTCTAAATTACTCAAGTAATGGACCACAGGGAGGTTTCAGATTTAGGAAGGGCTTATACCTCCAACACCATTCTTGCTTTTCCTTTTTATATATTTAGCCCTGTAATATTTTATTCTTACTACAAAAAAATACTTTGGGTGCTGAAAATTATCAGCACACTAATAATCCTAGTAGATCTATTTCTGGTTTAGTCAGCTATAGACCATCTGGTAATCGTTAGGTGAGAAAGTTCATTGATAAAAATGCTTAACTCCCTGAGTCATAAAGTATTTTAGAAAAAAAAATGCTCAGCATCTTTTAAACCACATATCTCTATCTGTATCTCTCTCTCTTTCTGTTTATCTTTCTACTAGAAGGTGGTGCCCAGATGTCAGCATGGGATTTATGATTTGTGTAGATTAGGGCTCTTGAAACTCAGGCCAGACAAGCCAATATCTGCACAGAACAGTCAACATTCCAACAGTCAACATTCCATGATTCCATACCACAAACGACATCACAGACCCACAGCAGTTGCTCAGCAAATGAATGTTGACCCTGCAGGGATCAGGAGAAGCATGATCTCAGTGTTCCTCCTCATCATGTTTGGAAAAAAAATGAAAAGTCATACCCCATTGGTGGATGCTCCATGATGTCAACCTTCATGCCAGAAAGACTAGTAGATTTGATTTTGATCTACAAGGACCTCCCACTGAACAGTCAGGGAATGATTAAAAGGGAGGTGCCAGTTCTGGGCAGTTGTTAATGCCACCTTCTGAGAATCGGCAGCAGCTTCCCCTGAGGCTTTTTAAATACTTTGCTAGAAAACACTCTTATCGCACCAGCACATCCCCAGGCCAAAATATAGACTTCTAAACATTATTCACACTCAGCCAGAATCCAAGTAAACAATCAAGGATGTTGCATACATCAATCAGTTCCTGGTTTGAATTTCTTACCTTGTGTTGTTTTAAAAGCTGGTTGTGTGTTTCATTCTTCAACAAAAGCAAAGACTTCAATATGAAGGCACTGTAACTAAAGCTACTTTTTTTTTTTAACAAAAAAGCTATCTGTTCAAGAATATATGGGATACATATTTATTTTTTGTACTTCTCTATATTTTACAGATTTTTCCCAGATGATCACATTTCCTCCTGCTATTCTACCTGGTTCATCCCTTATTAATCCACTTTTGGGGCTCTAGTTCCTTTGGTATCTAGAATATTGTTGATTTTCAATTTAAAAAAAAACATTGATTTTTACATCAGAATAATATGTCCTTTATCCTATTAAGTCCCATGTGATTACCTTTTTAGAGCCTTCTTGAAAATAGTCTTTCCATATGCTCACATAAACTGGGTAGGAACAGGTAATTTAAAAATGGATTGCTATGAAATTTATAAATAGTGCCATGGAGAAACATTTTTTAAGGGTATACACAGTTTTTATGCAAGATGTAAATACTGAGGACATCAAAGTGGAGCAAAAAGAAACATGGTAGGACGGTACCAATAGTTTTGAGAAATATGTGGCTCTTTGTCACAGCCCTGCAATAAGAAAGTAGTTTTTGTCATTAATCTTTGTACAAATATGACCTTTTTAGGCGACATAATACCAGATTCCTGTTAGCTATTGTTTTTACTTTACCTCTTAGAGTAAACCATCTTTCAGTTTATTTGTTGGGTTAACCTCATAAATGGGCAAGCCCAATTCATAAGAACAGTTGAATGTCAAGGAAGAATTTAAACACAAGGCAAATATCCTATACACAGGAAACAGTCTATGTTTAAAGCAAGCAGTGGAGAAAGACCCCTTGCATTAAAGGTTTAGAGACATCCTCAAGGAAAGGCATGATGTGTATTAGCGATTTATCCTGCTTTTAGGCCCAATGCAATACATGGCATTGAATTACAAAGCTAATGGATAACAAAAGGAATTCTCAGCCAGAATCTATACTTTGTATTCCTTATTCCTCCCTAATCCAGTTCTACAGGTGTTAGGCAAAGGGATCTTCCTCCACTACTAAGGAATTTGGCCACTTTCACAAGAGTGATAAAGAAGAAGAAATGGGGGGAGCTGGTGTCCTGAACAGCAGCTTGTCTCTACTTGCAGACCTCAGGAAGACTATCGCCTTGTGACTTCCTCAAGGATTATAACCTCCGGATGGACTGTTTCATGACTATTTATCGTTCTGAAAACTCTGATCACAAGTGCCAAGTGGTCATGGTTACAAAACACCTGTTTCCGCACCATTCCTGATAAAAGCTTCTCTGCTATATCGCTGATAAATATTGACATTATGTTCCAAACATGGAATGGATTGAAATCTTGTCTCTCTCACACAAAGTAAGAAAAAAAAACCAGAATTAAACCTTGACATTTTATCTGATTTCTCTAAGAGCAAGGACTGCTGTAAGGGAGAACTTTTACCTTGTTTGTTTTTTTTTTTTAAACAGTTGTTTAAAAACAGAGCAAAAGAGGAAGGCCAATTAGAAAGACAGCAGATTTTCAATTACCTTGGAAACTCGGTTTGCAACTTCTCTGCCCACAGTTAGCCCCTGGACAAAAGTCCGGGCAGCAATGAAGGCGCGGGTGACCTGAATTTTCAGTTTCCGGGGTACATCTCCAAAGGGCTTCAGCTGGTCTGTGTATTTGCTCACACATTCCAGGTAGTCCTCGCTGAAGTGATACTGTGGGTTTATCAGCTGGAACATACGTTCCAGGAGCCGAGCCCAGAAGTCATTGAGCATCTCCTCCAGATTTACATTGCCCCCGGTATAATATCTTTTCAGCTCCGTGAAAAGGTCCTGGAACACTTCTGAATTCTGCATGTACAGCATTCCGTAGGTCCGTACAAACATATCATTCAGTGACTTTTCTGCATTCTCCAGGAGCTCTCGGAAAAATTCTGCAAAGAAAACAAGAACACGGTCATAAACTGGTAAGATCTAGAATGCCCAATGCATCTACTTAACTTAGAAACAATGGTTTCTAAAGGTCCTTTTCATACAAAAATATATCCTGTGATTAAGTATCAATGAACCGGTGATAATATTTTACGTAAGTTTTGCCCTACATCTATGATCTTCCATGAGTCAAAGAAAACAACACCACATGATTTCCACTTGAAAGAGCATTCGTTAACTTTAGGAGTATACCATTTACTACTCCTCCAAAGTAGCTGGGTTCTTCTTTCATTTATTGTTAAATTTTAGGAAATCTTAATTTGATATAAACTCAAATCAAAATATGTTGCAAAGTATTGTCATTAACATAATAACTAATGCATACTGATAAAAACTTTTGCTCCAGCCTGTTTACAAATCTGTTCTAACATTAAATTCTATTAAATTGCTGTTATTTGGAATAGTTCATAAATGGGATATTTAAATTAGTGCAATATTTTGGACTCTGTAGTTGCTATATATAGCAATCAATTATCAGTGTTAAGAGACTCATAATGCAATTAAATTCACTTAATACCAAAGCTCTAATGAACGTAATTTAGCTTGCCATAATGAATCAGAAAGTTATGAAGTACTTTGCATTATCATTATAAATATAAACTATCATTTTATAGAATTTGAATAAAACATAGGGCCTTCTGCCTAAGAAGTTCTAACTGAAAAAGAGTATACCAAGAACTCTGCTATCCTGCAGCAGAACTTGAATATTAGTGGACTCACTTATAGGATGCAAGAAATTGGAAATTAATGTCACTGGGTACTGTTAGCCTCTTTGGGCCTCATATGAGGACATTCTTCAAGACATACTTCATGTATGTAAGGACACCTATCCATTTGCACAGATGAGCCTCAGGAGAGTAAGCTCAAGTCTTATCCCATTTGGAGAATGTAATTTGGGGTAGAGAAAAGGCTAAGAAGAGATAATGTGTCCGAGTTTATAAATCCAGGTTCCCAACATCAGAGGGATCCTTTTTTACCTCTCATAATTCTCTTTGCTCTCTGATACCATGTCCCCTCTCAGCTAATGCAAGGACAAAGCAAGGCCAGGACACCTCAAGGAATCCCAGTAGGAACACAAACAAAAACAAGCAAACAAACAAATAGTATCTTTTTTTCTGGAACTTTGGGGGGTTTGCTCCTGAGACACAGAAGGAAAGAAGACATGAATCTCTCTACAGATTCCTTGGAAGCCACACCTCACTTCTGCTTTATCAGAAGACCTTGATTTAGCCACTTCAATTCTGAATAATATAACATTGAACCACTGTTGCAATCGTTAGATGGTGCCTGTACAATAATAAGGATTATTTTATAGTTGTTTTTAAATGAAACAAACCAAAGCATCAAACCTTAAAAAGGACTCTATTCACATGTTTACCTTTTTACTATGAAAGAATATACTTTCCTAAATATAGGAATTCTGTTGCTATAGTGGCAGTAAAAAGTGAGGGATTTCCTAAGTCATGGTTTATAAACCCTGTGTGATCTTGTTCAAGCGACAAAATATTTCTTATCTTAAATTTTCTCAAATGTAAAATCAGGATAAATGTTATTAAACCTCCCTAATCTTCAAGGATTCAGTAAGGAAAATCGGCATTGATGCAAATAGAGTAAATTTTTCAAAGTTTTCAAAGTATCAATTAATCAAAATATTTCTGTATGCTTGATGTCTATGTTATATAGGATTTTATGCAATCAAGAACATTTCAGAATTTTTCAGAAATATTAGTTACCTAGTCTGTCCTAAAATGGAAATGATATTAAATGATCAATATTAATACTAAAGTATAAAAATGCCATATTAAAACCTTTCATTCTTGAAACCAAGAATGGAAATAGCTTGGCCTTGTTCATAGAGGAGCAGGGTGAAAGGTGTTATAGATTGTGAACGAAACTAAAAAAGAATGGAAAAATCACTGAATTGAAAAATACTAATATAATGAGACTGGAAAGTGGATTCTAATCATGAGCTCAGGACAGCCTATTCATTTATCTTCTTTTTGAGGTCAATTATTTTGTTGGACTCAGGAATTAAAGCCTAATTTATTGAATACAGAGTACTGCCTTCAGCAATGAATAGTTAGTAATCAATAGTGTGGTCTGGATTTTCAAAGAGCTTAAAAAAAAGTAAAAAAAAAAATCTTCTCATTCTCACTGCTCTGCAAAGACTGGGGGTATAAATGCTTCTCTATGAGGATGAAATTTTTATTTTTTATTTTTTGCTTTTACTGAAAGTAACATTCCTTAGGCTCTTCCCCTCCTGATACAGGGAACATGAAATATTAGACTTATGCCTGCTTTGAGGCTGAATGGTTAAAAACAAACTGCTCACTTATTGTGCCTTGTGGTTTGCTTCTGTATGCCTAAATTAGTATTCAGAACTGAATAATGAAACCAAGTTCTCATCTTTCAATAAATAGGGCTTAAGAAACTTTTCATTAGATTCTAAGCTTAAATTCTGTCTAAGGGTATGTCATTGTCTCCAAAGTTTGCTATTAGCTTCACTGGTCCTCAAAAGTCAAGTTATTATTCCTTGTTCAAAATCATTATATGGTTTAGTGATCTCACAGTCAAAGTTAATATTTGGTATTGAAAGATGCTAATGTATCAGGCAATTATGACAAATGTTGCTACCTTAAGGTACATTGATCTTAGATCTTATGAAAGATGGGGATCCAAGGTACTGAGGCAAAACTAATGTCCTCCAAAAATAAGTACTCTCATTTCATTTTTAGTCTGCTTGCTCACAGACTTAGAATTCCACCTTTTGAAGGTTGACTCTTTGAACAAAGTATTTTATGCTTGGATGAAAATTGTTTCTCAGCAAACCAAACAAGATAGAGATTTGGAAGACAGTTATTGGACCCACTTTGCTGATGAAGTATTATGCCCACACAGCACAGAGAACGAAATTGAAGAGCAATGTAGGGAAAAAACGATCTCAATCCAGGCTTCATTTAATCGGTGAGGACAAACCTCACATTGGGTAAAGCCTTGAGTCAACAAAAATTTTCATCTGCAAGAAACAGTTTGGTAGAAAAAATGTTTTTGATCTTCTTCTCTTCCCCATTGACGAAATATACATCAAAGGTTGTTGCTTAGGGCTCTGTTATGCTTCTTAGATGCACAGAAGCACTTTTTCCAGCCAGCATTAGCCTCTGGAAGGATTTTATTCACCTAGAGGGGAGATCTGGATGCAGACAGCTGTTAGCTGCAGGGGAGATTGCTTTAAGTGGGGGAACAATCTTGTAGATAAAAACCACCACTGTTCCAAAGGCAAAAAAAGAAGTCTGCATGCTGCCTGATCGCTTGGAGAAGCCTCTGAAGGGGCAAAAATCAACTCCAAGGAGCCAAAAGTTGCCCTGAGGATACCCGAGAAAGGCTTCAAATGAAGCCGCCGAATGAATGGATCAAAATGTAAGGTGCACACAGGGCCGAAGGGAGGTGCCAGCAAGAGGGGAAAGGCAGACAAGAGGCTCTCGAGGAATCTGCAGTCCACGGAAACGGCAAAAGTTTTGCCCAATCAATCTGGAGATGTCTTGTCAATGCCATCACAGGCGGACTGTGCGTGAAGATTGGATTAAGTGCTGTACGACATTTACCTAGAAATTGTAGCATTTTCCTACTCTCCTGCTTTCCAAAACACTTCTCATTGAAAGCTTGTTTGAAATGAGTGCTTCAAGATGGTGGTGTAAATTCGTGTGATCACAAAACCCAATGACTGTAGAGGCTTTGGTCTCCAGTCAGTGGAGATGGTATTTCTATACTTGGTAACCGATAGCACCTGTCCTGCCATGGGAAGCGGGTATCCTAAGTTTGCTTCATTAAACCCACATATTCATGTTGAGTGTATTTCTCTCCTAATCTCTTCTTTTCTCCCCTCCCCTCCACAAAAGCATGTTAAATCGGTTCAGTCAGCCCAGTGTCCAAGGTCTGGTTAAGGAAAGACCCAGAGGAGCTGTCCTGGAGGGTAAAATGGTTGGGAAAGCTGATGTCCAGTAAGGGTTATGATTCACAGACACAATAAAGCTACGACCCTGCCCCCTCCTGTCCCGCCCCATGCCTTTTTCAAGGACAAGTCAATAGTGGTGTCTTTCCTCATTCTCCATACACCTGTCAGTGTTCAGGCACATCTTATGAGATGATTTCTTTTTTACTCCTTGCTTACATAATAACCAGACAGGACCACCAGGAAAATGCTGAGTTAATGAGGAGCATTCGTGGAAGAAGAACCATAGCGCCATTTACTCTCTTCTATGCTAGACTTTGAGGGTGAGAATACATGGTCCCTGAATGGCATATCTCTTCCAACTCTCCGGAGGTGAGACCCTATGAGAAGAGGTAAACACTGGGGTTGCTCAGAGAGTCCTTGCCACATGAAGTGTCACCATTGGCACACTGTAGCTTCCATGGCAAGGACAGTTGGATGTGGTCCTCTATATCGGGGGGTCTCGACCTCAGCATTGTTGACCTCTATCTACTCACTGTCAACAGCACATCCTTCCCCCAGTACTGACAACCAAACACATCTCCAGACATTACCAAACGTCCCTTGGGGAGACAAAAATCACTCTTAATCCACCCTGGAGAGTTACCTTCCTACTGATAAATTCCAGAGGTCTAAAAATAGGATATGAAAACATTCAGAGAAAAGACCAGAACATTTAGAGAAACAGCCCTACAATTTATTTTCGAGATAAACTTGAGGATCTGTGTTCTCAGTGAAAGCAGCTGAAATACACATTATACTCGTGGGTTAGATTGTTGGTGGCCAATATTACCAATTCCATGTCTGGTGCCCATTATATGGCAGGGCTTTAGAAAGTGGTGACTAGTGAGTGAATAAATAGATGGAGGAACATGAGCGTCCAGTGAAATGTACCTTGATTCTATCTGATCTGGGCTCTTCTTAGATAATGATATAACTTCATGGGCCCACGTTAGAGGGAGAGAGATGCTACAGGCCATTGTAGAGCAGGACATAACTGATATGGCATCCTGACATCCTCCAAACTCTTGTACAGTGAAACAGACACAAACATTCATATTCTCCCATGCTCCAAGTTCCTGTGCATCTCTACCTAGAAGGCCTCACGGCCCCTCTCCAAAAATATGTTCCTTATCAAGACTGCCTTACCAGAGCCTCACTTCCTCTCTGACACAGCTCTCTCAGTCCCGAGCCATGCTTTGCTTGGCTTCATTACTGCCTCTCCTGCTGCTAGCCCTGCTGGACCTTGACCTCATAGCTTGTGATCTCACCACGCTGACTGCATTCAAGTTTTCTTGCATCCTTCACCTAAGCAATGCCCTGCATGCTATGTTTGAATGAACTCCCAAGCCGCTTTTGAATCTATAATAGATATTCTATTATATTGTCTTAGCAGTTTTTCCTAAATATCGTTTGTGTTTTTCTGTAAGAAACGGAAACCCTCAGTATACATTTTTAAAAATTATGAGGTTGAAATTATATCAAATTATTTTCAAAATAACAAATGGTTCAAAAAGAGAGCCTATTATGAGACAATGTTTCTGTAAGCAAAAATTCTTTTATTATTTATGACTTCTTTATCTCTTAATTCATACCTTCTCTTGCTGTGTGTGTATATGTATGTTTCTATAGATTAAATTTATTCTAATAAGCAATATGATTTACTCAGTCAGTTCATCCCAGGAATCAATAGGCTATATAATTTCAAAGTGATTCTAATAATAGTAATCCATATCTTTCCTGTTTGAGGGATTATTTAACCAAGTTTCTGTCAGATAAGTAAGAGCTCCCCACCCCCATCACAAACTGTTTTAAAATGCGATCAATATGGTAACATAATATCTTCATTATTTCCATTTGCATCTGTTACAATTTTGGAGGAAAGTCAAGATACCAAACCTTAAATGAAGAGGACAAATGGATTTGAAATGATCAAATTACCATCATGGTAATTTCAAACCTAGCTAGAGATAGAACTGAAACAGTTACCTGATATATAATGAGCATCACACACTACATAAGGCATGGTGTTATGGGATTTATGCATACTTTATGCAAATCAGATATTGGTAGACCTAGTTTGCAGATGAGGAAACTGAGACTCAGAAATAAGCAAGTTGCCCTAGACCATTCAACTAGCATGCCACCCAGAGCTCCAAACCTTAGGAGAAAGGATGAATTCTAAGAAAGAACAAGAAAGTGGGGTGGCTTTGTAGTTTTTTGTAAGGCAAACTCTCACACTGGGATTTGAATGATTAATTCAAATTAATTCTGAGGATACTGAGTAAAACCATATATAAATAAAAATTGCAAAATGCATTCTAAAGTCAAATCTAAACTATTTATTACAAATAATTTTCATGTGTGATTACTTTTTCCACTAATACCAATTAGTTCACGTAGATAACTGAGACTGGAGGGCATCCTCATATCCCTCAGGTTGGTATATCTTCCTCAAAGGGGTAGCTTCTAGTAGAAGAAAACTACTCACAGATCCTGGGATTACAGCTATCGGGCATAGAACAGTGGCACACAAAAGGAGGCTAAAATTATTTGACTAAATATGTCTCTCATTTCTGATATATGCACACATATATTGTATATATTATTTTATCATATGTGTACATTATCAAGTATACACATCCATGAACACATTCATTCACCTATACATTTAACTGTTTGAATAAAATACAATAAAATGCTAATGTTAACAGAGAGGAATTACCAACAGCGACTTTATGTGGTTCAAAATACCCCAAATATTTACTATCCATGCCTTTACAGAAAAATTTTGCCAATCCCTGGCATAAAGGGTCAGAACTGTAAGTGAAATGTTTGGAGAAAATTAATTCAACAAAATGTATTATGCCTTTAATTTCTTGTACGTGGGAAGACAATTTAATTATTAGTCTGTTATCTCTAAGTAGTAGAATAAAAGTTCCTTTTCTCCATTATTTTTTTACTTAAATTCAATTCGCCAACACATAGGACATCACTAGTTTCAGACATAGTGTTCTTATATGTTAAAATTTGCTTTGACAACCCTGCAGCCCATTCATCTCTTTATATTCCCTTGCAAGGTAATTAAAATCCAAAAGTAAATTCTTAAATCACTTTAATGATTTAGAGGATTTAGGTGACTTCAGTGATTTTAGAGTAGACACCCCTAAATTTTTCTAATGTTGTGGTTTAATGAGCCCCTGGACATTTTCATGAGGAGAAAATCCCACAGTAAACCCGGCATATAAAACAGACAGTATAAAATGAAAAAGGAACAGAAAAAAAAAACCACCAATAAAATTATAAAAATAATTTCATAATTTTCCATTTTAACTTTCTCTTTATGGTAAGTAATAAAAATAGAAATTTAAACGATCTTTTAACATTTTACAAGGCCCTATACCAAAATACAGTGCTTACCATAAATCTAGAAGAATTATTTTTAGAAAATAAATATATCTGCTATCAAAAATATTACAATACATAATTCAAAAACTGCTCACTATGTTAATCCAAAGGTTATTTTTATTATATTACTCCCATTGTGTTTTGGAAACTCTTATAAATTAGGTCTTAAATAAGTGAAAACATAAGGGGTCTAGGGAAATACTTCTGACCAATCAATCAAGAAAACCAAGGATATAATAATGCCTTTTTAAATGCATTATTTAGGTCAATTGGACATCACCACTTTATATTTTTCCAATGCATCTGATCTAATCAATTAGACTTTTCCATGAAGAAAATTTTAATGAAAAGTCATTATGAGTGTTTGTTAAAAATAATCAATACCTCGCAAAGTCCTTCCATTTAATACTACTAAATTAAGTCACCTGAAGAGAATAAATTCCAGACTTTTCAGATTCAGGGGTGTAATTCAGTTTCAAAAGGAAAGTTCCCTGGAAAGCAGCCCCTATGTAATTGGTTGATATGGGGAGATTTGAAGCAATAAGGCAGTTTATAGAAATTGTTGGCCTGACCACACATTTCCCAAGGTTAAACTTTTTTTTCCCTATACTTAGTGATCCTTTACACATTAGATTGATAAATGTTTTATTTCTTGGTAGGTTATTTCTCCAGAAGATACCGTTTAAGTGTGAAAGACTGATTAGGCCATTTATGTTCACAAGGTGGTATAGATAAACTATTAATTCTGGGAATCATGAATTAAATTTGAAATCTGCTGACAGTTGCTGCCAAAAGCAAACAACTGTTTTGAGACTGCAGAGGGTGTTTCCATCTCACCCTAAGCAATGCATATGAAATTAAAAGCTGAGATGCTTCCCGAGTTCACTTTCCTCACTGCACAGCTCCTTTGTCTTGGTCTACAGATAACGCCTTTAGGCCTTGCCCACAACTCATTTTTCTTTCAGAGATGACATGACGCACAGTGTGTTTAACCCATTAGGCACCAAAATTATAGATTTTAAAATCACTTCCAACTTTTTATTTGCCTTAACTGAAAACAAAACAGAACAAAACAAGGGTTTGTTTTTTTAGGTTTCCAAATTTGGAGCATCTATTTTTCCATTCACGAATCCAGTTCTTTGTCCAGCTCCCCTTATTTCTTCACCTGCCTACTTGTGCCAGGGGTGGGAAAAAATCTGCCAATACCAAATAACCAGGGGTGGACTCTGGGAAGTGGGGCCAAAGCTAATATGTAGGTGAGAAGTCAGTGATAAGGACCTGGTGTTACTGCAACAAGAGATTGCGCAGGTGCTTAAGGAGAGTAAGGAAGAACAGTCAAATGAAACTGACTTCTCTTTTTCAGAGAATTAGGTGGTTCTCGCCCTTGGTTGCCCATTAAATTCACTTAAAAGAATCCTGGTGGCCAGGTTGCTTTCCAGACTAATGAAATGATAATCTCGGGAGTAGGATCCAGGTATCAGTACATCTTCAAGCTCCCCACGTGATCTCAATGTGCAGCATTTTTCTATTCTCCAATACTTTCATTTTAGTCAGTGCCTGGTGGTGGATATATGAACAGGGAAGGAGGACTGATGATGGAGGGAGGAGTTATATTACACATCAGCCCCGATTCTCTTCTTCTTCCCATCCTTCACTATGCTCCCTTTTCTCTTTTCTCAGTCCCATGTTCTGGTCTCTGGAAGAAAAGCACACCATCGGTCAAAATGTGGAAAGTAAGTGAGGTGCACGGGCTGTGGTCTTGGGGGATAAGAGTGTGCTAGCCTCTTTGCCTTTTCCCTGCATCCCTTGGTCCTTTTCCAGCACCTAACACTCACTCCCTAGGCACCCTCTTCTTTGATAACAGGATAATAAGCTTATCCCATGATGAGCAAGGAAGGGTGCAGCCTGGGAAGAGAAAGGAATAGAGTCTGATAACACCCGAGCTAATTAAAGCCAAAGGGAAAGGGAATGCCTACCAGCTCCAGAGTAACTAGGGTTTAAGTACATAATGTAGATTTAAGTACATAACACAGAAGGAAGACATGAGGTGTACTGGGAAATTCTGAGTTGTGAAAGCACAATTAAATATAAAATTTGTAATGAAAGTATTATAGCCAAATTTAACGTTGAATTGTTAAGTTACATCCTTTTGGGTCCATGAAAAACCTGCTATGCTGAAAAGATACAAAAAGTCCTGGAACAACAAGTTTACCATGTATGCTCAAGAGATGTCTAAATTAAAATGAAAGCAAAAGTCAGTACCAAGTATGAGTTTTTAAAAAATAAATTGAATAATAATGTATCAATATATTCTGCTATATGCCACCTTTGCTTTTCGACTTGTCTTTATATTTTGTACAAGAAGAATCTTAACTACTGTAATATTTATTACTTAAGTATTTATTTATTTACTTATTTACTTTGAGAGAGAGAGAGCACGTGCATACCCGAGAAGGGGGGGGGCGGAGAGGGAGAGAGAGAGAATGTTAAGTAGGTTCCACGCCCAGTGTGGAGCCCAGAGCTGGGCTTGATCCCACGACCGTGAGATTATGACCTGAGCCGAAATCAATAGTCAGATGCTTAACCGACTGGGCCACCCAGGAGCCCCAATTTATTATTATTTTTTTTAAGAAAAAGTGAAATGCAGGATGCCACAGTAGAAAAGAACACTAATAAAAGGAAATAGTTCAATTACAAAGATAAGGTTAAAGATTTATGTGCAAAAATATTCCTCTTATTATTTACATTAGCAGAAAAGGGAAACAACTTAAAAATCCTTAAGGAAGGATATATTCACACTGTAAAATATTACATTATATATAAAATTATGCTTTTAAAATATTTAAAAGCTAACACTTCCCAAGCACTGAGTATGAGTTAGCTACTATTCCAAGGACTTCTCATATGTTTACTAATTTAATCTTATCAGCAGCCCTATGAGATAGTGATTATTATCATCTGCATTTGGGGAAACAGAGGTCAAAAAAGTTAAGTAGCTTCCAAGGTACAGAGCTAACAGGCGAGGGAGCTGGGACTGCAAACCTAGGCAGTCTGACTTCTGGAACAGTACCTATAGATTCCATGAGGAGTGAAGTTTATATAATTTAGAGGATCCTCTTTAACAGATATAATACAAAATTAGGTATAGGATCTTGAAAAGGTATATTTAAGTGAAGAGTCTTAAAACATAAACATCACCAGATTTACAATAAATCTACTTTCAGTTAAGACATGATAACAGAAAATGCTGAGATAGAAAATGATCTGAAAATAGGGGCTCCTGGGTGGCTCAGTCGGTTAAGCGTCTGCCAAGTCCCCCACTGGGCTCCCTGCTCAGAGGGGAGCCTGCTTCTCCCTCTCCCTCTGCGCTTCCCCACTGATTGTGCTCTCTCTCTCATTCACTCTCTCTCTCAAATAAATAAATAAAATCTTAAAAAAAATTAAAATTAAAAAGAAAATGATCCCAAAATATATATGCAGTACAATCCCAATTTTGTAAAAAAAAAAAAAAAGGTATATACACATTGAGAAAAATAAGAACACCCATATAAAAATGGCTTATAGGGGCACCTGGGTGGCTCAGTCAGTTGAGTGGCTGCCTTCGGCTTAGGTCATGATCCTGGAGTCCTGGGATGGAGCCCTGTATCGGGTTCCCTGCTCAGTGGGGAATCTGCTTCTCCCTCTGCTCCTCACCCTGCTTTAGTCCTCTCCCTCTCTCAAATAAATAAATCTTTCAAAAAAATAAATAAATAAAAAATAAAAATGGCTTATAATGGGTAAAATGTTATCATTTATTTGCATTTTCTTCTCTGTACACTGCTTACTTTAGTTTCTATAATGACTATAAATTACATTCATAATTAAAAAACAAGAAAATAATATGTATTATTTTAACATAAAAAGACCTTTTAAACAGAAAAATGCTGCTTGTTGATGGGGGAAATACTTATTTAAAAATATAGACCAAAAAATAATAATAATATAAAATGAAACTAGTTTATCTAATAAATCTACCAATGGAAGTCCAAGAATTAAGACAAAAAAAAATGCTGGAGAGGGCACAAAACAAACAAGAAATTTACTCAAAAATCACCAAATTTATCAGCAAATTAGCAGGGGTAGAATTTGAGTCTCTTGACTCTAAACTTAGTGAATGCATGCTGATTAGTAAGAAGGACTTAATTAAAAGAGAGAGAGAGGGAGGAGTAGTCTCGCAGACACAGCATGCTGGTTGTAACATAATGGTCCCAGTAAGGTTAGTAATTATTCACTGATAATAAGAATATTTTTGGTATTCAAATGAACACTTTTAAAAATATAGATAATTTATATTTCTTTCTAGACAGAGAAAGGATTTCTCAAACTGATGTAATCAGTAGCCAATAAAATTCCATTGTTCATTATCAGAGATGTCAGCCCATACTCAAGAAAAAAGAACACCAAATTGTCCTTTTAATGATAATGAATTTTAAGTCACTGTTTTCTCTACAGAGTTTTTGGTGGGGTTTGATAATTATTAGCATAGGATGATAAATTGTGTAATTATAAGAATGTTTTCATAAACATTTGACAACCAAAATAGTAAAGGAAGTTTACCAAATGCTTGAGCTTGTTGGATAACACTTAGAGGTGCACTGCCTCCCCAATCATGTGTTCAGAATCATTTTATTCCTTAAATTTGTCAAGAGGTAATGACCATCAGCCTCACTTGGCATCATAGATGTTTAATTCAAAGGTAATTATATACTTCGATGAGAAAATAAATAATAGATAGCCCAGTATAGGTATATAATAAGACATACCTCAGTATTGTGTAGGGTATAAATGCAAATGAATTAATTTAACATTGATCTAAATTTGCTTAACATTGATTAGCTTTACTTTGCCAGTCATTTACCAGGTTCTTCTTAAAGAAAAAGTATTGAATTCATTAATCTCTTGCTATTTAATGGCTATTTTACTTTCATAACATCAATCGGTTAAAATGCAACAAACAAAAACAATCATTATTAAAGATATCATAAAGTATCAATGACTGAATGCCGATATCTTTTGCAAAATTGTACAGTGGTGAATATGTGCATCATATTCTTCACAGTGTTAAAATCAAATTAATCCTAGATAAGAAACAAGCTTATTTTGATTCATTGGCATATTTTAAGCTTACAAGTAACTTTCATATTATTTATATTTCAACTCCTGAATTAAATAGGTCATACATTAAAGTATTCAAAAGAAGATATTCAGTTGAGTAATCTTCAAAAATTTTTATTCGTACCACAAGTTTATTATTTTAGACTTTATTGGATGTTTTATAACATGTGTTTGTTGTATGTTATACAGTGGTATTATATCATTCTTATTTTTATTCTGATGTATGTCATAAAATCTCCCCCAAAGCAATTAGCAATGGTTTTCAAGAAGGCATCTATCTACATATTAGAAATTGATAATTTCTGTAAAGTGTAGTCTTAAAACGGCTCTGCTTTTTTGCACACTTAAAGGGCTCTGCAAAGCTTCTCCAACATAGCGGTCTTTTGTGTTTGGTTTGGTTTGGTTTTAAATACCCTGACCTAGGAATATGTGGCTTATGTTGTAAACATGACTCTCTCTATGCCCATTTTCCCCTTTCTTTTTGAACTACTGATGGTAATGAATCTCCTTCCTCCAACTCCAACTGCTGCCTTCAGTTATCACCAAGAGCAGACACCAACCAACACTCTAATCTTGCTCTGATGGATGGAATGCTAACCTTTCACAAGATTAGAGACACAAGGTGCTCCAGAGATAATAAAATTCAAATAGGTTTATTTCAAAGGGCAACCCAATCTCGCTTTTGTTCATGGGTCACTTGGCAGATCATTTGCCAATGTAGTTTTTGTGTCTTTTCAAGCTAGGTTCTGGTTCAGTGTGCCAAATATGTCAAATTAAGTGGGCCCCCAAAGCCAGTTCCAAGGTAGAAAGAAGAAAGGTTGAGAATAACATTATTTTAGTGTATGTGACGAAAACTCTATTGGCCAATAATTCTAATTTGCCTACATTATACCTAATATACTAAAAAGATAAATCAAGACTGACCATGCTAACAATACCAATGACTTCGTATCGCTGCCAGTATTGGGATCTTGGAGTGTAAATTCCAAAAGATTATTCAGAGATTTCCATTTCAAATAAACGCCTAATGGAAATCAAAATCAAGAGTCAAACATATGGTGCTTTTTGAATGTTCTGTAGGTGTCTGTTAAACATTTTGTTAGAAATAAAAGTCAAGGAATATTAATCAAGGAAATAAATCAAGAATAAGAAACTACATACATATGAAGGAAAAGACCAGGACTAAAATCTCCTCCTCTAAGAGTAGTGTGTAATCCTTACTAAAGGCTTCAAGTATTTTCTCCTGTCCACTGTCTTCTCATTATTTAAAATTACCTCGGCTGTGGACAAATCCATAGTTATCCTGATGAGAAAATGAGTAAGGAAACCCAACAGCAGTTTCATGTTAAGATGCTCCTAAAATGTATTGCTCACCTATAAGGATACCATTAGCAAATTACCATGGAAGGTAAAATATTCAAATTTAAAGAACACTGATAGGGGGCGCCTGGGTGGCTCAGTTGTTAAGCATCTGCCTTTGGCTCAGGTCATGATCCCAGGGTCCTGGGATCGAGCCCCTCATCGAGCCCCTCATCGGGCTCCCTGCTCAGCGGGAAGCCTGCTTCTCCCTCTTCCACTTCCCCGCGGTGTTCCCTCTCTTCCTGTGTCTCTCTCTGTCAAATAAATAAAATCTTTAAAAAAAAAAAAAGAACGTTGATAATTTTATACCACTGCACATGGCACTGATGATACATGTGTGTCATCACTTTTATAATTAATTTTGATTCTTAAATAATTACATATTTTGCAATGTAGTATGAAAGTTTTATTCATTTAGAAAAAGTTTTATAGATAAGCTTTTATAAAGTAAGAAAGTTAAATTTTTACATGTATATTTAAATTATAAAAAATTCTTAAAAATCTAAATGGTGCTTCATTAAAAGAAAACTCTGTGAACTAGTATTTAAATATCATACAAAACCATTTTCCCTGAAATATTTCTTTTTAAAAGATTATTTATTTATTTATTTATTTATTTATTTGACAGAGAGAGAGAGAGAGAGAGAGAGCATGTGCACAAGCAGGGGGAGAGGGAGAGGGAGAAGCAGGCTCCCCACCGAGCAGGGACCCCGATGCGGGGCTCGATCCCAGGACCCTGGGATCATGACCTGAGCCGAAGGCAGAAGCTTAAGCGACTGAGCCACTCAGGCGCTCCTGACATGTTTTTAAATCATAATTATCCTTACTGGGATTTAGTAATTACATAAGGCTTTTGAAATGAAACAGTTAGAATCAGTTGTATATTTAAAATAAAATATTTAACTAGGCTGTTTTGCTCTTTTATTTCAATAATGCTACTGAAGAACATTTCAAACAAATTCTTGTTAAAAATAAATCTGAGACTACCTTCTCCACAGAGGTTATGCAAAATTAGAGCATGTTAATTTGATTACTTTAAAGATGTTGTTTCCTTTTAAAAATTCTTAGAACAATCATTGCATATTTTTTCACTTATTTAGTAATATGAAATTGATGAGGTTAACATTATTTTTTTTTTTTTTTTTTTTTATTCATGAGAGACAGAGAGAGACAGAGAAGCAGAGGGAGAAGTAGGCTCCCAAGGAGCAGGGAGCCCGAAGCGGGACCCGATCCCAGGACTCTGGGATCATGACCTCAGCTGAAGGCAGACGCTTAACCATCTGAGCCACCCAGGCGCCCATCATTGTTATCTTGTACTGAGACACAGAAACCACTAAGCTAGCCTGGACATACATCATGCCATAATTGGAAAGACACAATGATGACAATTAGTGGGAATCATAATTCTCTTGGTTTTACTAGAAGTTGAGAATGTAGGCATATGTCAGTTACTCTTGGTGCCTCACCTAGAAAATGGCAATATTAACAGTACTTTCTCATAGGATGTTATGAAGATCACACAATATACAAAAAGTAATCATGAGAGTGTCCGGCACATGGTAAAACTATATAACTGTCAGCTATTTTTAGTACTTTCTCAAGAATAAAAACACTTGCTAATAATGACCATGATCGTTATTATCCATTTAAAATCCATATTGTTATATAAGAGATGAACATTATTTTTCTCATCAGACCAGCTCGCTGAAGTCTTATGAAGTATTTTTGAGAAAGCCAAAAAAAAATGTATTTGGTGACAAAAATAGACAAAATACATTAGTTGTGTGATATCCTTGATCAAAAAGATGACTTAATGGAAAATTAAAGACAATCCTATAAAAAAATTGTGTATCCCTTATTTTCTCTTGAGTTAATCAACTATCCTCCTATACTTGGGGATATGTGCAGCTTCATTGCCCTATCTCTCTATTTATGGTCTTTCAGTTATTAAAGCTTAAAAGAAACACCCCTTCACTGAATGTACAAAAAGACTTTACCTTCTCAGTAATCAAATGACATTGTTGATATATGATGGTAACAAGACTGGCTCAGATGAGCCCTACATCTTTCCCTTGGGACAGGAAGTGTGGTCAGGGGCAAAGATGCAACAAAGAGGCAAAACAAGTAGTTGATACTAACGTAAACAGCAGCTTTATTTTCACATTTTGCATTTGTGGGATTTAGTATTTTTTTCCCTTGGAGATACTTTTTTTTTTAAGCACTAAACACTTAACTATTCCTTCTCAATTAGTTTAAATTACAATTCTAATTTGTTAAAACTCATTTTGGATTCTCCATCTTCTATTTAGAGAGTTTGGCAAAGATGTTCAACAAAGCTGACTTTGCTTCAAATCTCTGAACATGTTTTACATTCTTTCACGAAACCATTCATTAAAAAAAAAAAAAAAAAAAAAACTACAATCAGATCTGTGGGAAACTTCTAAATAACCACGACCTCATTCTTATACTATTTACTCACCAATCCTAAGAACATTTTGCCAACTAGTTCAATATCTATCTGATAATTATTCTACCCAAGCCATTTTTTTTGTAAGCTTGTCAATGACCACTCCATGTGAAATAGTATTGATAATTGTGCAAAGTTCAAACTGGGCTGTGACCAGGGGGGGGTCTTCCAGTCTACAGGATCAGTCACTTTGTCAAAGAGGGAAATTAGTTTTGTTTGTCATGGTTTGTTTTTTGAGCAGACCATGTTACCTGCCACTTTGTTACATTCTGGGTGCTTGCAAATTGATTGCAGAATAAATTGCTCCTGACTCTTTCCAAGAATGGACCTTAACCTTGTAAGTAATTAATTCCCAGATATTTACTTCATTTTCCTTCCCTACAGTCATCTGCTGTGATTGTCCTTTCCCTGGTTTTCTGGACCTTCTGGACCTGTGCCAGTCAGCCATAAATCTGCAAATTCACTTAAATGAATACAAGGTAATTTGATGTTGCATTTGATTTGGCATTTTATGCTACACAGTTGTTGACTTCAAAGTCAAAAATATAAATCTTCACAGCTCATGGAAAGAGGAGGCATTTCTTCTGAATTGGTTTGAATATGACCATGCAGGCAATTTCAGATATACAAAGACAGAAACCGTGTCAAACAGGTTGGTTATAAACCCTTCTTCTTATCATAAGTGTACAGTGGTAAACTATACATATGTATGAAAATAAGATGAATAAAAACTTAAGGCAAACCTTGGCTTTTGGTATATATCCTGCTGTGGTATTTTTCAGATCCAGGCATTAGCTAATGTTTTCCCCAAGAGCAAAATACTTCCACAGTACTTAAGATAGCACACTTGACTTTAGACTTTGGGCATTAATTTTGAATTTCTTTGGTTTTAAGAGGTTGAATCAGATCCATCACATTCTTTAATGTCCTTTCTCTCTCTGTGTGTGTTTTAATTGTAGATCATGCCCTGAAAGGTAGCACAGTAACAGATTATCAACTAGTTTAGCCCTCCCATGAGGAAATGTCATCTCTTTATCTCAATATCAAAGCCAGCATGATGTCCATGGACCAGTGGATGTCCAAAAACAAAAACAAAAATCCTAAAAAAACAAAACAAAACACCCCCCCCCCCCGGAAACAAAAATACAGAACAATGGCCACATTTGAACAAGAACAGAAACAATCTGAAAGCCAGGACTGAAAACGTTCCAAGTAAGTTTCAAGTTAACACCGGCTTGAAACTCTATCATCCCACATGGGTCTGTGTAGAAATCCAGGGCAACTTACAACACAAGGGTGGGGGTGCTCCATTTAATTTGGGAAAGTGATAGAAAGGTGGCCAGATGAAAATAAAGTGCAACTAACTCAACAGAGCTTTCAGGAGTCTAGTCCAAAGCTGATTTTCCAAAAACTTCTTTCTTTTTTTCAAGACAAAAATAGAGTGGTCCTCTGAGTGCCCGCGGAGCCTAAACAGGGACTCAGAGTTTGCTCGTGTCTGATTAAACCACTTGTGGGCCACTAGCCAGAGGTGATAAGCTTGGGGAAGGAGGGGCAGCTATCTTCAAGAACAGCTGGGGGTGTCTGGGAAATGGCAGGAATTCAGGGGCCAGTTAGTGTTAATGCTGAGTCTGGCCC
This sequence comes from Eumetopias jubatus, assembly GCF_037043125.1. Lineage (NCBI taxonomy): Eukaryota > Metazoa > Chordata > Mammalia > Carnivora > Otariidae > Eumetopias > Eumetopias jubatus. The sequence continues at coordinate 178,203,241 of NW_028274809.1, read as the reverse complement.
CAGGGCAGAGACCTGAGGTTAAGGAAGGAAAGGGGATAAGTACAAGTTGAGCAGCAACTTTTCTTCCCGGAGACTGTGAGAGTCCCACTTGGGCCTCTAAGGTAGGGAGAGGGGTGTTACCCTGCCCAAGGAATCACAGTCTGGCCCTGGGACAGTAACCACCAAGGGACTGAAACTCTGTTTCTACCGAAAGACCTTACTGCCCTGGGAACACCAAGAAACAGCATCCAACCAAGCCCACGGACACAGGTAACAGCAGTGGTGGATGTAAGCTGCTCCCTGCCCCAGGCTTAGGAACTGCAGCAGAGCAGGGGAAGCGGTGAGGTGGTAGGGGGCACATATGTGCCAATATTCTGGACTCATCTAGAAAGACTAGAGAGACCTTGATGGGTGGGCATCCGTGAAGTAGCTGTCAAAGGTATACTATGAAGGGGAAAGGGTATCTTGCTTGGGAATTAATGATATCAATGCTGATGTATTTTTAATTGTACCCCAAAGTTCGTGAGAGCCAAAGACATCCACATTTTACACCATGCCCCCTAAAATCATAAGGTTTCCAGTGAGAGCCTTTGATTGTGCAAATTGAATTTAAAGGAAGCCTTAGTTAAAATGAAGAAAATTAACCCGCTCATTACATCTTATAAACTTCTTTTCCTGATTCCCCAAATTAAAAATGACTCTAGGAACCATCTTTCCTTCTTTCGTTTTCTTTCTTTCTTTCCCTCCCTCCCTCCCTCCCTCCCTCCCTCCCTCCCTCCCTCCCTCCCTCCCTCCCTCCCTTCCTTCCTTCCTTCCTTCCTTCCTTCCTTCCTTCCTTCCTTCCTTCCTTCCTTCCTTCCTTCCTTCCTTCCCTTCCTTCTTCCCTTCCCTCCCTCCTTTCTCTCTCTCTCTTTGTCTCTTAGACTTTGGGCATTAATTTTGAATTTCTTTGGTTTTAAGAGGTTGAATCAGATCCATCACATTCTTTAATGTCCTTTCTCTCTCTGTGTGTGTTTTAATTGTAGATCATGCCCTGAAAGGTAGCACAGTAACAGATTATCAACTAGTTTAGCCCTCCCATGAGGAAATGTCATCTCTTTATCTCAATATCAAAGCCAGCATGATGTCCATGGACATCTCTTTCTTTCTCTCTTTCCTTCTTTCTCTCCTTCCTTCCTTCCTTCCTTCCTTCCTTCCTTCCTTCCTTCCTTCCTTCCTTCCTTCCTCCTCTCTCTCTCTTTCTTTCTTTCTTCTTTCTCCAGCACAAGGAATGTAACCACCTGAGTCAGGGAAGAATCCAGTGTATTTAGTTGTGAGGAGTGGGAAGGAGGGAGGGGGATTATTTGCAGGGTAGTCAGAAGAGTGATAATTTGTCAGAGTCACAGGTCTATAATAAACCAGCACAATCCACCCGTCCTTTCAAAATGGATAAATTCCGGGGCGCCTGAGTGGCTCAGTCAGTTAAATGTTTGCCTTTGGCTCAGGTCATGATCCCAGGGTCCTGGAATTGAGCCCCAATAGAGCCCCACATGGAGCCCCATGTAGGGGCTCAGACTCAGTGGGGAGTCTGCTTCTCGCTCTTCCTCTCCCCCCTGCCCCCACACGCAGGCTCTCTCTCTAACAAATAAATAATCTTTAAAAAAATAAAAATAAAATGGATAAATTCCTGCTTTCTCCTATCTTCACATATTCTCCACCCTCTTGTTCTCACAGTCTCTACCCTCCACTGAGAAGTCCCATTGCTGATACTTTCAGGATCTGGATGGAGCTCAACCACTTTTCGCTAGCTCTATAACTAACACTGTGATAGGGGCCTCCCTCACTTTCCGCCTGCTTTATAAAGCAGTGCGAATGTCTCCTAATTGATTCCTTGCTTCCATTTTTGGCCCCCAGTAGTGTTCCCATTTACTGATTATCTCCATACCTTCTTCCAAAACAGAAAGCACAAAGGAGGCCTTAGGTGAGTCATGTGATCATCCTTAAATCTATTTATCCCAGGTAAGTCTACTATTACCTCAATCTACCATACATACCAGTGACCCTGTCAAGGATTCTGCATTTCTTTTGAGAGGAAGTGGTCAAAAAGAATGCGAAAGTCATTGCCTTCTATCAGACCAGTGAGGTCTGATAGGCTTAAGGCTTAAGGCTCAAGTCCCAAGAAGAGTGTCTGATACATAGTAGATGCTCAATAGTTATTTGTCAAATGAATTCATGCTCTCTCATACTTTCTGGCACAAAACCTCCTCACCAGAGTTCTGTTTAATCATATGCACTTCATCGTAAGTGCACCTGAGTTCAAAGCCTGGATCGTGGGAGGCTTCTATTTATTGATAGGAATTAAGATTTTAATTATTAAATGAAAGACATTGGTTCATGTTACAGCGAATTTCATTATCCAACAAGTTGTCTGGGGGAGAGATGTTTGGGATAGAGGACCCTGGCTGAAATCACATCAAACAGAAGAGTTAGTGTCTGCACAGATTAAAGATGAGTCTGACTCTTGCAATTTACATAACCTTTCTTCCTCTTCCTTTCTGTGTCTCTCTTAACACCCAGAGTCTCCATTTCTTTTCCCCAATGACTGAGATACAGAACAACACAAGAGTGATTTTTATGAGAAACACATTCTGTATAACATTACAGAATAGGATGAAAATGTTCTAATTTTAAAAGTTTCTTCCTCACAACTTAGATAGAGCTATGAAGTGTACATTACTAACTTCACCAACCTAAATGAATCTAACCTTTGTTGAACGAATTATTAACATTCAAAGCTGGGGTTTGGTCTTAACAGTTTGGTCCTTGTATTATACAGACATGGGGGGAATTAGGAAAGTGGAATTTTGTCTTAATGGTGCATTTATTTATTTATTTATATTTTTTATTAAGAATTTTTAATGTTTTCATTAAATTCAATTAGCCAACATATATTACTTCATTAGTTTCAGAGGTACTGGTCACCAATTCATCTGTTTTGTTATAACACCCAGTGCTCATCACATCACTTGCCAAAACTACCTTGCTGTTTGAGTGGCCCATCTGCTCTGTATTGCTAGACTTTTAATTAAAAAAATAAATATATATATAAATATATATGTGTGTGTGTGTGTATATATATATATGTGTGTGTATATATATATATATATATATATATATAAAATTCCTTAAGTGTAACCTTTAGGAGAAGGGTAAATATTCCAAAAACTTCTTTTGGTTGAACACAGAGTACTGAAGAGAGCATACCACTAAATTACATGACAGATACACTTGAGTTTCTGTGGCCTTAGGTGAGTCATGTGATCATCCTTGAATCTATTTATCCCAAGCAAGTCTACTATTACCTCAATCTACCATACATACCAGTGTCACATGATCATTATCTTGAGAGTGACCCTGTCAAGCATTCTGCATTTCTTTTGAGAGGAAGTGGTCAAAAAGAATGCCAAAGTCATTGCCTTCTATCAGACCAGTGATTCTGCAAGTGTGGTCTCTGGACCAGGAAATTTGTTAAAATGCAAATTATTGCTTCATTCAGGTCCTATTGAATCAGGAACACCAAGTGTGGGGCCCATGAGTGTGCATTTACTTAACAAGCTTTGCAGGTGATTCTGATGCTCACTCCAGGTTGAGAATGACTGTATTAGAAAAACAATTTCATTTGGCCAATTACAAATATGGGTCCTTCCAACAATTATGATTTTATCAAATTTCCTGATATAATTATTACTTGAGAATCTGTACTTAATTTCTGAATTTTGTCCACAGACTTTTAAATCTTCTAACCCCCAAAAGAGATCTTACCTTAAATCCCACCTTTCTGTAATTCCAGTCATTTTTATTCATTAGTAGAAAACACCTGTAACAGCAGGAGCTACTTACATTCTAATTGTTTCTTGTTCCTCTTAATTGCTTGTCATTATAAAAGAAATGACAGAAGTGAAATGGGAGAAGAGCAATGTGGCAAGAAGACTGGAGCCCATTTTCAATGTTTAATTGCTATACAATGCTAAGAACAGATTAAAAAAATAAATCAAAAGTTTGCCGAAAAAAGTGAGGCCCCCAGTCAGTTTTATGGTTTCATTTGAGCTGCAAAGATATTATTATACACTCATTTACAAAACAATGAGCTCTTACTGTTTATGAAAGTTTAATCTCTTGGTTTATTGCCTTAATATATTTCACATTGGTAAGGTTTACTTTTAAATGAAATTTCTGACTGTCTTATGTGGATGTTATACTGAGAACACAGAATGAGTGTAACATCATAATTGTATTCATCTATGAAGCATTTAGAGTCAGGGTAATTGCTTCTAGTTCTCACATATCTGCATACAAAGTAATAGAATTAATATTTTATCATTTGGCAGTATCCTTTGTTAGCTAAGAATTCTAACACTGTATATCTTCTCTGTCTACAGGAATTTAAACAGACCCTCTATTAATATTTGCCTAAATCAAAAACTGTGCCAAGTGGAAAAATTACACGGAGTACACCGGTGTCACTGCTCAACACAGGTATCCAGTTGGTGCACCTTGGGACAGGGGCCCTCAAACACGCTCTCCCAACTGAGCAGATTAATGATAACAGAGCAAAGGCTCAGGAAGCCCCCCTCACTTCTTGGTTCTTTTCCAAGTGATCTCACGGTTGCCAAAGTTGAGTATGAGTTCCATGGGGTTCTAGGAGAAAAATTCTAATTAAAAATACCAAGATTCCTACGAAAACAACTTTACAAGTTTCTACAAAGATACAACTCATAGAGCCAAGGAAGGAGAGAGCATGATGACCTAAGGGAGCAGCCTGGTGAATGACTGACAAGATTCAAATCCTTAGCTAGCATCAACAGAAATAAGAAGGGCTAAATGAAAACGTATAGGCTCATTTATTTTCTAAGAACCTTAGGCTGGAGGGAGAGGAAAGAAGCCATAAATTAAATGGCACTTTGCTTGAATAAAAGGGGAACAAATGAGGGAATTAAGTTGCAACTAGCAGCTCAACCACTGGACCAAAATTAATTGATAGATAAGCTGCGTTTCAATGTAAATAAATATTATAAAAGATGGGGGGAAAACCAGCAATTCTGCCCCTTCTTTTCAGCATCGGCAAACAAATACCCTTAATGGAGAGAGAGAGAGTCTAGAATTAGTGGTGGTAACAAGGATGAATGAATTATATTGTATGTATAATGTATACTACATACTACTCATGCAGTCCACAGTTTAGGTAAGAATCTGGTATTCAGTTGTAGTCTGTAACAGTCTAAAATGAAACTGCCTCCTGAAAAGTTGGGCTACATTTTTAAAAATGTATTAAAATTTGTATGATTTTCCCCAAATACTGTTTTTGTGTGTGTGTGTATTCTTTCAAGCTATTGACTCATTAGTCTCCATTCATCATGATGAAATGACCTTACAGAGAGATCATTTAACTGTAGGATGTCCTGAAGATAGGGAGAAAAATGTCAGTAATATATGTAAAGCATTTAGAATATAGGTTGGTACATGGTATATACTGTATGTGTTGTTATTAATATTATTATTATTATTATTAAATGTAAGTAAAGATTTAGTCTATGGTTAGTTAGAAAAATTGTCTAGGGTACCTGGGTGGCTCAGCTGGTTAAGCGTCTGCCTTCAGCTTAGGTCATGATCTCAGGGTCCTGGGATCGAGCCTCACATCAGGCTCTCTGCTCAGTGGTAAGTCTGCTTCTCCCTCTGCCCCTCCCTCCCTTGTGGATTGCTTGCGCACTCTCTCTCTCTCTCAGATAAATAAATAAAATCTTTAAAAAAAATGTCTAATTTTTTCAGTTACATAACAGTGACACATATGAGAACTGTGCCCTCACTACTCATATGGGTTTTATTTTAAATGATTATAAAACCTCATTAGCCCTTAGCTAATCTCCAGATGTCCTGACTCCTTCCTGGTCCTCTTCTCCTTATTAATTTGTGTGGCTGTTATTTTTAAATCAAATAAAGAATCATTTATTAAGCACTTACTAGGTAAAAGCATTAAATGTTACATGTAATAATGGCTGTAAAAAACTCATATAATTTTTTCAAACGGCAGTCCACAAACTGCCGGTCTATCAGTTGGTCTTCATAATAACACCATTAGGATGGAAGAGAAGAAATGACTCTCTGCTCTCTAGTTCACCGAGACCCTGAGAGTTTAAGCGATATGCCAACAACATAGAGCTCTTAAATGGAAAAGCCCAAACTGGCTTGGAGTTCAGACATTCAATGTTCAGACATTCCTACTAGAGTAGAGTAGGAAACTGGGATAATTGTTAAGGGAGAACCCCTGGTTCCTGATGAATGATTTGTAAAGGGTAAGAAAAAGCTGCATACATCTAAGGCCAACGGTTGGGAAGGCAGGCTCCTCACGGACTGGGGTGGAGTTACTCTGGAGGTAGCCACTTTGCAGTGCAATGGAATTTGCTTAATTATAGATTATAATGTAAGTGGGAAAATTAAATCCATAGTGCATGTGGATTTATTTCGTTAGGGAATATAGAATTAAAGTATTCAAATTGAAATGTTCTGGAGGCGGCTTGTGATTTGGACGTAAATGGCAGGTGACAGGTCCAAAAAAGAAGTTCCCATCTTGAAAGGAAACTGCAAGATAAATGCATTCTCGAAGCAATTCCATCAGGGAAGTCCCAAGGTTATGTACACGGGTAATATCGGACCCTCTTCAGAATTTTGTTTGCAGTCCTTTCTGATATGTCGGCCATTTTAAAAGATAATCTTGCCATGCCTAGTTTCTATCCTCTGGCTTGAGGTAAATTTAACACCAACGTTTACAGTCCATTCAATTTTACCATCCAACCTATCTTTATCCTACCCTATCTGACAAATAATTTGAAAAGTTTTAAAATAATATGGACTTATAGCATTGACAGACAGATTCATGAATCGGAGAAATGTTCCATAATATTGGGAAATGTTAAAATATGAAATATGGGAAATGACGGAATTCAATTTCTACGTTGATGTTCATGCCGATAAGGTAATTTTTAGTGCATGCTTTGAATTCAATTTCCTTTATTTTAACAAAACATATTTCACACACCCTGCTTGGGATGGACTAACTTATGAAAACATAATCAGGGTTACAGGCCATGTTCTCATGGAGATTTGCACGATTCCAGCTCACCATAAATGCTTTCCCAAAAGGCCCAGCGTTCCAGTCATCCTGTGTATGTTTGCTCCAGGTCACCCACTTCATACAACGCATACGTTTGTCAGGACACTCCTCTCTACTCAAAGGACACTTTTACTTTCTCTTTGGGAAACTGTTTGAGATGAACTACAGATCACAGTGTAGACTAAGTAAATTCCTCTGCCCCAGAGATGTTGTTTTGTCATATCCGTTCAGTTCCATCATTGAGAAAAGCCTCCGTTAGATCGCTCTACATTTTAATATAAGCTGACAGGACACGTTCACTCTGGATTCAGTTTTGTCCATGACAAACAACCTTGAGTCCTTCTGGTTTAATTCCACAACAAATTTATCAAATACAGCAATGACACACACTCTGAGAGGCATTTCTTTTAAAAGGAATATGCAATTAATGTAAATATATATTCAGAGAAAATCTTATGTCAAGTTATTTTGTCAGAGTTCATTTGCACTCTTTAGCAAGAGTTGCCTTTCTAACATCTCTGCGGTCAAGATATAATAAATACATTCTTGAGGCATAGAGCCAACGTTATTTGACGAGGCAGTAATAATAGTCAATGTGAATTATAAATTGTGTTAAGGGACAGAAATGAAGGAGTCAGGACGTTATGTCTCATGAGTTGCAGGACTTGGTCCGTCTGGGGAGCAACATCACACAGGGCATTGCCCACATGGATGCATTCAGTAAATATAGGGTGAGGTGTACAGAAATTGAATTTCTTACTAGATAGTGCTTTCTTTAAGGCAGGCATGATGCCTCATAAATCCAGATACCCGGCTCTGTGCCCGTGCAGTATCTGATACAGACAGAATCGTGAATATGAAGACATCTTTGAACCGGCTGCGGTACGTACATCGTCTGTAATTCTCAATCCTGCTCTATAGCAGGTTTTTCTGTGCTCATTTCCTGAAGAGGAATCGGAGGCACGGAGCCACAGAGCAATTTTGGGACTCAGGTTCTCTGACCCCAAATCCAAAATGCTTCCTATCATGTCACTCTACTCTGCTCTCTGCAAAATGTCTTTGCCTTGGAGTTGAGACCAATTCATTTCTCTTCCTTGCTAATAAATGACAAAGCAGCGAATGTTAGATGCATTGATAACTTCATATACCTCAGAACGGCAGTAGCTAGTCTTAAATGACAGTTACAAATTATTATGTAGATTATTACATGTAGTTTAAATAACTTTATGCAATTATAGACCTTCTCTGTACCTAGAAATAAAATTGGGCATTTAAAAAGAAACTGAATGTATCAAATTTAGTCATATATATTTATGTACATAAATTTATATTTATATAAAAATATATATTACATATATACATATATATGTAATATATATATTTACATATATGTATAAAGATGTATCTCTCTCTCTGGGAATACACACACACACACACACACACACACATACATATATATTCCACAAATTACTCAGATTTGAAAGAGTTTTACATTAGGGAGGACTTCATCCAAGCAAGTTGTTTTAACAAGTAACACAATGATAACATTTTTGCCTCTAACTAATGTACCTGAACTATAAACCCACAAATCTTGAAGAAATGGAGACAATAAAAGTCAGTACACGGCACCTTTGTAAATGTGAATCATTACATCAGAGACTACTCCTCACGGAGGAAGGAAGAACAGATTTTAGTAGCAGAAAAAGTGTTCAACACTTGGGCATGAAATGACAAAACATTACCCCAGGAGAGACCATGTAGCTTTGTAACATTTTGCTTATAAAACCGTAAGTCTTGCTACTGTGTCCATGTGAGAGCTAAAGGACGGTCAGTGTTGGGGGGCACATTCCCAATAACCTTCTCACTTGTCACCATAGGTGCTTAGTTAATGGCAGGTGCAGCGCGGTGCACCTGAGAACCCCTTCAGCCCCGCACAGCACGGCAAGCATATGATTTGCACTGCCTAGAATTTTTTTGCACTGCAACATCTAATAGTGTTGGACAAAGTGGCATCTGCTGTTTATTAAATCTTGTTTTCATATGATTGACTGACCTAATTTTCCAGGGTTTAAAATTCCACTTCTCATCACCTTTTCGGCTGAAACTTCAGAGTTAACGCTGTCAAATACCACACGTCATCGACACATGTACAAGTCAAGTAATTGGGTGCACCAAAGACCTGTGTCACTTTTAAATCGGGCCCCAATTAGGAGATACATCTTCAAAGTTGTTAAGTTCAGCTTCTCTTCTTCATACCTTCATCACCTTCTAAATCCCTGGGAGCAGAGAAGCGACATGATGTGACTTTCAGTCCTATCCTAGACCTTGCCTTTATTAATAACAGTTACCCTTCCATAATCTCAATTTCCAGGACTCCACTCTGACCGGCAGCTCGTCCTTCCTGCTACTCCCACTTGAACCATCCTTCAGGGATGTCTAAACTCCTGGGATGAACAACCCATTTTTCTACCATTTTTTTCTCTGCCCCTCCGTTTCCTCCTTAAAAGCCTCGATTCCCTGGCCCAACTGCACTCCTTGTTAAAATGAACAAAATTGCGACCTTGGTCAAACAACTGGAACTTGAGGCCCAAACATTTCATTTTTGTGTTCTAAACAGTCACTCACTGTCTTGATTACAAACAAAAGCAACAACAAAAATCAAATATATATATTTGGTTATTTATATATACACATATATATGTATATACATACATGTATATACATACATATATATATGTGTGTGTGTATATATATATATATGTATATATACATGTATATATATATCTCCTTAAGGACTGGTCTTAAATTCAGTGTCTCTAAACTAAAATTAACACTTAAAATGTTGCCTGGTTGGCCTATTATCTTTCCTTCCCTCCTTTCACTCTTAGTCTCTCAAACCACTATTTCATACTTTCTCCCTTTCTTTCCCCAAAACTTATGAAATGATACCAATATCCCCGCCAAGTTCTCTCTAGAAATAACTAGAGGACAATGGGGGTACCCTCCCTTACAATGAACCTGACCACTCGCATTTAATCATTCCCTCATCCATTCACGTACAGAGCATTTATATTGTGCCTGATGGAATCATAAAATATTAGGTCTAGAAGGAACTTCCCAATTATATAAGAAAAATTGAGGCCCCCAAGTTTTCATTTTCATGTTATAGAAGATGTTGCACTGTAATGGGAAATAAAAAAAATCTGCCCTCAGTGGGGTTTCTTGTCTTGGCTTCACCTAACCACCGTGAAGATCATAATGTAAAGGGTGCATCTCCATAAAATATCGAATGCCCTTGCTACAAGGATGGGACAAAACGCGGTCACTGGTTCCACAGCATCTCTTCATCTACAGTTGGTTAGAAATGCAGAACCTCAGGTGCCACCCCAGGCCTAGCAAATCAGAATCTGCATTTTAAAAAGATCCTCCTGCGAACCATCTCCATACAAAAGCTTGAGAATTACCGGTCTATTGAATGACAACGGGAGTGATAATTACGGTCCAGCATCAATGTGACTGCCAGGAGTTCCAGAAATAAAACCTCATCTTTTCTTATGTAAGGCTACTTTTTTCTTTCTTGACAGAGCTATTTTGTCTTGTTTTGTCTTGTTGGGATGTTGACTTGTGAAAATTCACCTGGTATTCACAATTCATCCCTTTGTGTACGAGACAGTTAGGAGCTTTGATTCTGTTGATACCAGAAACTGATGCAACAGCACATCAGGGCAAACCTCATACATTTTAAATTAAGATGGCACATCACAGTTAAGATGAAAAAGCTTAAGCTCTTCTTAGAATGGCGAAGCCCGCGGCAAATGCAAGCTTGGCGCCACGAAATCAAATAAGTGTTGTTTTCTTCATCTAAGCACACAGGCCTTCATAGCCCTTTTAAAAAGAATAGATTTCACTTTGGGGCCAGGAAGAGGTTAAAGCAGATAGATTCCTATTAGCAAAACAGGGAGAGAAAAGGTTGTGTTCTGGGGAAGAAGGGGGAGGAAGGAGGGAGTCCCCCCCACGTTCTCTCTTGGTTTTGAAATTACTTCTGAATCCTTCCAGCAATGGAAAAATATTTCCAGTCTTCCTGTCCTTTTTATTTATTTTAAAATTTTTATCTCTTAATGTGTTCATAACACCATCTTTGTGGGAAACGGCAGAAGCAGTGTTTTCTGTCAAAATGCTCACATTTCAATGAAAATAAACAGATGCAAAGCCTATTAGTACTGTGATTCTAGGTCAGAGACATATCATAGATAATTTCATGCTAAAAATGTCCACTACCTAAAATACCAAAATACCAAAACAGCATGGTAAAAATGAAGTGATTGCTACTTAAAACAAACAAACAAAAAAACACTCCCATTAACACATATTCACCTTTTTTTCTCTGTTAAATGGAAAATGTCCATAATTACTAGACTACTAATACGAGGTTACAATTTTTTTTTTTTTTTAAACAAGGTCTCTTGATTTTTGGCTCTTAGAATAATTCAAAATTCTCTAGATCAAATTCTCTTTCCAAATCAAGGTCTTACCTTTTTCAAAATACTTCCACACAGATTAAAATTCTGACACAACCTACAGGTAATCAGTACATGTTGCATTGTCCATAGATGGTGATTGCTTTGTCATTGGCAATGAAGGGCCTTTCTGAACCCAATTAACATGAATGATACCTACTCATCTGTGAACTAGATGTTTGAAATCTATATTAGGTAATAGAGTTTACACGTGTTTTGTTTTTGTTTTTTTTTCCTTTTATATCTCTGTCTTATTTGTAAATGCCCTGGCCAAGCAACAAAACGAATCTACTGACTATAAGACAGTGTGTTTTTAATTTTACTTGTCTTTTGGTTAATTTATTTAATCCTTACTTTCTGTGGATGGGGGTTGTTTTGGTACAGCTTGTAGAAGAGGATATACATGTATGCCTCACTTGGGTGCACTCTGGTTCAAGTAGAACTCCCATTTCCCAAGCAGGACTTTTTACTGAATGCGTGCTGGGAGCATTTGCCCTATAGTGGCTACATTTGTTATACAACTCTGTCCCAGAGGACTGATAGGGGAGGCTGGTGTACATTTTAAAGTATCTTGAAGAGCATGAATAATAATATGAATAGATTTTTAAATAAAATATTTAAAAGGACGTAAAAATGAATATAAACATCCTCATGCTCATAGGTACAGTGTGAATCCATACTGGTACTTGGTTCTTGAAACAATATGACATCTTGTCTGTTCTATTAGATCCTTGAATACCATGAGCCTTCCAAGTTAAGTGACTGTAATAGGTAGCTGTGAACATATTATCATTCCCACAGATTGGTTACAAAACCAATCATGATTCCAAGAGCTAGAAATGTGAATGAGTTCTCATGCATCATCCCCCTCCAGGACCCCTTGCCTCCATTGCACTACTGATGTCACTAAACACAACTCGTCCCTCTCCGCACCCCCCCCCCCCCACAATGTGGATTGGGAGTTCTTCCCCACCTTTCCGGTGTTACAAAGAAAACCACAGGCCCAAAAGGACTTCACTTAGGTTAAGGCCCCATGTCAGTTAACTAAGACTTAATACCTAACCTAACTGTAGTTTTCAACTCCCCGCAGAAATGTAACCTTTAATCAGTCAACATGGGAATTTCCTGGTCACGAGGAAATTTACTGATGGACCCCTTTCATTCCACTTAGGAGGGTGGCCTTGACTAAAACAATGGATTCTTTGCCATAATTTCCTTTATTCCATTCCCTCTGTACCTTTAAAAGCCTTTCCTTTTCTGGGGCACCTGGCTGGCTCAGTGGGTTGAGTGTCTGAGTCTTGATTTCATCTCAGGTCATGATCTCAAGGTGCTGAGATTGAGCCTCGGGTCAGGATCTGAGCTCAGTCTGCTTGAGATTCTCTCCTCCCTCTGTCCTTCCCCCTGCTCATGCTCTCTCTCTCTCTCTTTCTCTCTCTCAAATAAATAAAATCTTAAAAAAAAAAAAAGCCTTTTCTTTTTTGTAGCCCTTTGGAGCTCCTCTCTATATTGCTAGATGGGATGCTGCCAGTTTTGTGAATTGATTAATAAAGTTAGTTAGATTTTACTCGGTTGATATTTTTTGTTATTTAATACCATATTCCCCCTAAAATGTGGTGTTTAAAGTGCTGATGCGTGTGTATTAAACTATAAGGACCGATCGCTGGGCTTTTTAAGTGAGAGGGTAAGTCTCCCCCAATTTGCCAACATTTATGGCAAAATGACTTAATAATCTGAGAAGGAATGCTGAATATTTCTTAGCAAAGCAAAAATAAAATGTGGACTCATACTACAAAGACATGAGTCAGTTTATTTGCTCAATTAATTAAGAAAATAATCTGGCGATGTGAAATAACCCTATAGTTTAGATTTCTTTTTATTTGATAACTGCTGGTATTTTAGACTCCTGATCCTGCATCATATTCATTGCCACCATAAAAGTGGTTAATAGGTATTATTAAAAGTTCTTGGTTCTCTGCTAATTACAACACATCTTACTAACATTGGCAGTTCTCTTCCAGCCCTAACCGTCCACACAATACAGAACGCACACGGGGCACAACACAAAAGTTCACCTATGTTCTTAGCATGGAATTCACACACACAAACAGTCAATAGCAACATTCTGAACTATATTCTCAAACAAGGGGGTATACAATAAAATATTTAAATCTTTCACTTGATTTTTTTGGTTTTCTTGAACTTTTCCTTTTCAGAGAAAAAGAACAGGTTAGTGTCTTACTGCCTTTCTCAGCAGAGAATAGAAAACAGGATCTGAGAGGCTATTTTCACAATTCTCTCAAGAATGGGACTCAACAAGTACCAACCCAGAATTAATTCATTACATTAAACAGATGACTTAGTGCCCCAGTTGAGAATGGCTGAACATTTCAATCAGAACATATAGAAGCTTCCTAGGATTACATACCCTGTAATGGAGAAAGATGTGATCCACATCAGAAATGTTTTTGTGGAGACTCAAGACACTTGGGATAAGGTCTAGAAGCCAAATATGCTAGACTAGAATGAGGCACATTTTAATAGGCCATTATTTCAAACCAATTTCTCAGACATTATCCTTGCAATAATCTTGCCAAGTCAATATTATTTATTTCTCACTGTAAAGATTAGTGGTATGCGTGTTAAAAAATTCAGAACCTGAATTGTCAAGGTCCCATGGCCGGTAAGGAGCAACAGAGGTGTCATTTCTCCATACCAAGATGGTGTTCCCAGACCTGGGGGCCTCAATCATTTGATTTTGCAATAGGTCTGACTGTCCTAGGGAGCTTGCCTCTAGTGTCCATATACCCATTTTACTGATGTTCACTTAATTCAGCTAATGAAGTCTTCGGGATGCACTCTCTTCCAAACACCAGCGTAGCTTGAGCACCTCCCGCCCATGAGAAGGAATGGAAGAGGAAGTCTCCCCCATTAAGGCTCCCTTGTCCTTATGCAACCTGATTCTGCCACGTTAAGATGCAAGCAGAGCTTTGAAACCCCTGTGGAACTGATGGCCCAGCTTTAGAGAAGAAGGAAAATGACTGACGAATACACTGCCTTCAACTTTGAAACCACAGAAAACTAAGAGAGAGCCACAGGGACGGGCTGACCAGTGAGAAGGTCACCTGCACAAAGGCGTGGGAGGAGCTTGCTCTCCGGCACCCCCACTGCTACAAACAGGACCCAGATGGAACGGCATCTCCATTTCTTGTTAACTTTTCAGAAATGTGGTTTAGAGAGAAAACGATTGCATGCAATGGCTCCGTGTACTACTTTATGTTTGCAGAACTCCAAATGTATGAGGCCATTCTTTAGAACATTTTCTTAAAAAAAAAAAACACACCATAATTCTACCTCGCTCCTCAGGTAGAATCGTTAGGGACTAATACTGTGGATGGAAAACGAATTTACAACAATTCGAGGTGGGGGACAGTGATGTACAGATTCACTGGGATGAGTAGAAGTGCGATTACACCCTGTGTTGGTTTCAGTATCACAATCTAAACAAGTTAACGCTCAGTTTGAACTCTTCCCAAAGTAAGACTGCGGGAGGAGTCTTCCTAACACTCTGGAAACCAAAACTGTCAACTGACTCAGTGTGTCAACAGTGGTTTTCATATTCTCTTCTAACAAAACAAACAGGAGAGGCACATACCTCAAGATGTTTTAACATTTTAATTAATGTGTTGTGGGAAAAAAAATCAGCGGGTGCAGAGTTTGGACTATTTTTGTCAGGTTCCCAGTTAACACTATTTAGTAGTACTCTTAAACACAAGCTTTGGTGTGAAACACTGTTTTGTATTGAATTTCTTTGGAAATAAGTGTACATTATATACACCGTTCACCTCAAAATGTCAATAGCTGTGACTTAAATACTATTTTAATTAATATACCTCAGGAAACAATTACACCTATCTTGGAATTATTTGAATCTTTTACAAGGAAAGGTCTCTTTAGCACTGACTGACAAGGGAAGAAAAGGTAAAGAAAAAGATTTTTTTCCTATTGTCCTGTAGGCTTCTACAAGACAGGGGTCATTTCTGCCATGATAGCCTGCAAATTTCCAGGCATGCAGTAGCAACCCTGTGGTGTCAAATGAATGAATGGATGAACAAATATGTACACATAAGTCAAGAAGCATCACTGACAATTCTATAGATCACACACAATTCCCACCAGTACTCATTCACAAATGAATCGATCACAGTGGGCACAGCTAACACCTTAAATTTTACTGGGAACAGGAACGTGGGGGGTGATATTTGGGGCTCCTTACTGGTTTCCCTTTTCAGAAACGATTTCTACAAATGTCCCCTGAAACAGCTTGTTTAATGAAAACACTTGAGGTCTTTTCTCCACTTTGCTGTTCCCTGTGCCTGGATAACCTTTCTGTTCTTTGTTATTCCTGCAGAAACCTTTTCACACCTGAGGACCCAGCCCCCATGTTCTCCTTGGAGCTGACATTCTCATTCTCCATTTAGAATCAATTGTTCCATCCTCTGTACTTAAAATGCTGCATTATAATTAACGTGAATACGCTGTCACTGCCATTAGATTGGCCTCCCCTTGAGTTCCAGGAGTGTGTCTTATTCATCTTAGCATTCTCTTTTGCTTAGAATAATGTCCTGAATATATATTAGGCATATGTTAAATCTTATTTCATAAAATTGTGTTAAAGGGAGAGAAGAGGTAGGACCATCTATTGAAGTAAAAGGGTGGATATAAAAGTTGTGTTCTTCACCCAAAAGAGGCAGTTGGTTCTATAAGAGCTTTTGTTCACTAGTGTCTCTCCTTGGGATCAACCATGGCATGGGGAGGAAGGCTATGGTGTGCAGACGACCCTTTACCAGACTCTGATGATGGCAATAAGGTCCAATATACTTTTTTATAGTGCTCTAAAAAATGATCATCCTTCAAGTCCCTTGAATTGCCTTTTATGTTTATTATAACCTCAACTGAAGATCTAACACATTTTTCATAGACGTGTTTTTTTGAGAGCACCACCAGTGATCTGGAACACATTTTTCACATCTTTCCCCAAATCACAGACATAACAGACCCCGGAGTACATCTCGGTCCCACTGGGCAAATATCAAGAGATGCCTATGGTATAGGTTTGTCAGTTTTTTGGAAAGATGTTCTGATTCCTCATCATTAACAGAATTAACTTATCTGCAGAAACTGGCAATAAACTTGTCATTGTGTTAGCAATGAAAATAGTGGAATTTTTCTTCTTCAGCTACCATTATTACCCAAGTCTCCAGGCATACTTTATATGTGGCATTGTGATTACCCTTTAATATAAAGGAGTGAGGAAAACACCCTAAGACACATGCTATTATTTTAATTCACTGATAACTCATTAATACTATGAAGTATTAATCTTCATGAAGTTAAACCTGAATCACCAATAACAAATCTGATACATATTGTTTTTTTTCCTGCTATCCTCAAACCTAGGAGTTTTTTTATAGGCTTCCAGTTCTTTGGAATTGGAAGAGTAGACTATTCAGACCACTTCTATTTAAACATATGTGTAACTCTTATATAAATATAGTGGAATCTGTAGGGTCCACATTGACAGAGACTAAACCCCAAATGTTATGCTCTGTGAAATATAGATTTCCCACTGGGAAACAATCTTCTGTTTCAAAATTGGGAAGTGAATAGTACTCATCTATTATCTTGTTTAAAAGGCCTAAGTACAGCCCCAAGCTTTTGATTCCTAATTGGGCATAATTGATGTATTTTTAACTTTTGATTCTATGAGTATGTTCAAACACATACCCAGTGATAGACTGAATATGGTAATGTCACCTTCATTAACCTAAAGTCTATTTTTGCACTTCCCATTGACATTTAAAGATGGCCTCATGTATGTTGTCTTGTTCTCAATGACTGATTTTACAAGCCATGTTTATATATTCCAAATATTTTTGCTGCTTCATAAAAAGGGCCTTAAAATGCCTTTTCAAAGAGTTTTACCTTCTTTCATTGCAGCTGTGGGCAAAGTAAATGGGTCTGTATAGGGAAAAGAGTGTGTGTTTCTCCTTATTCCTAAAAACACAGCCAAAACTCTCACTTGTACTTGAGTTTACTTCTCTCCTGGCCGCCCCTTTACTAACAGAGTGATGGGACTGTTGCTTGGACCAAGGTCAATAAATCTCAGTTTCCTTGCAGCAACCCATTTCATTTGCAGTCTGTGGCACTCCACCTATTCTGTGTAGGGGTTGGTCTGTCACAGGCTTTCTCTGAATGCCTCTAGGCATTTTTTGCATATAACCACATTTAACTGTAGGCTGTATGCTGCATACTGAATGCTGCTCATTCAAATACTTAAGTCCTATACTGTACTCCCATGTACATTTGAAGTTGCTTGCTAGTAGAAGCCATGCCATTCTTTGATTCCCTGAAGAATCATGGCCTAGGGTTAGGCATATTATGAGCACACAGTAAATTCTCATGGATTATTGACACCTCCAGATATTGCAGGGCTTTAATATGTTCTGCCCTCATTTCCTAACCCACACTCCTATAGCCAGTTGCCCCCTCAAGATCCTCACCAATTAGGCATTTTGAATGAAAAAGACAAGTCAGAACTTTTATTTCCTCTCCCAGGTATCAGTACCATCCACAGTATAAGGTACCACCATCTTCCCAGTTTAAACCAAAACCTTGAAGAGATCCTTGACTTTTTTTTTTTTCTTCCTTTCCCTTCTCTCACACCGACTCTACTAGCAAAGTTATAGGTGCCACCTCTAAAATAACATCTGATTCTCAATACTTTTCTCTCTACCTTTCCTGCTACCCTCCTGGTTCAAACCATCATCATCTTTCCCTGAATCACTAAGTAGCTTCCCACCAATTCCCTCTTCTTTATTTCATCCCTCCATTTTTCATTTTTTCATGGGGTCATCTTGCCATCTTTTAAAAGATCCACTAGATCTGTACCTTTCATGCTGGATTCCCCCATTGGTTTCCACTGCTCTTAGATTAATGTAGCCATCTACCATGGCAGAGAAAGCCTTTCAGGATCTGGCCTCTGCCGGGTTATTCTCTCAGTCTTTCTGCCCTTGTCAAGCACATTAGTCCAATAGGGCATAAGAACTGCAAATAGAAATCAATGCATTTAAGAAGTATCTCACCTAGTCTACAGGCAGGGTTAGAGAAAGAACTTTTTGGAAAAGGACTAAACATTTGTCAGGCATACAGGTTTGTGCGTGTGTGTAAAGAGGGAGAAGGAATGAACAGGATGGAGTATTTTAGTAAGAGTTATATTTCCAAATACCATTTGTAGTGGTATAATACGCACCATTGTTACTTAGAACTAGTAAACTATATCCTGTATCTAGAGAATTTCTGAATACATTCCAAATCCCTGCCAGCCTGACATAGCTGCTTCATGTCTTTAAGTGAAGGTCTCAAAACTGCGCACTGTTCAAAACTTGAGTTATGAGGCATAGCTGTCATGATATTGCAGTTAAGAGTATGGGACATAACTCTACATGTTAAATCACAAGCATATTTACACTACCGACATGCTAGAAAACCAATCTCATAGTACAGGGGCTAGAGAAGTATAGCCTGCAGGCCAAATCTGGCTGACTGTCTGTTTTTATAAATAAAGTTTTATTGGAAAATAGACATACCCATTTATTTATATATTGTCTATGGTTGCTTTACACTAAAATGACAGAGTTGAGTAGTTGGGGCAGAGAGCATATGGTCCCACAAAGCAAAACATATTTACTCTTTGGCCCCTTACAGAAAAGGTTGACAACCTCTCTCATAGAAAATAGGTTTTTTTTTTTTTTTTAAGAAGATGGAAAATTAAAAGGACATGACATTTTTCATGGGTTAAGTGAACAGTACTCTTTTAAAAAAGCTTGTTTTTTTTTTTAAATGTGGTAATAGAGTCGTTCATATTTATTACTATTCCTAAGATAGTTTAATTGTTAAAGAAAACATTGTGGTTTATATAAAGGCCCTGTAAGTGAGGTATCATTGCTGTGGGATCAGCTGATATTTCCAGACATGAAAGTACCTTTCAGTACATCCTTAAAATGTACAACAATGGGAAGTGATTTGCTGAAATAAAAATGTTATATCTGGCTTCAGCCCAAATTGCTCAAGGCCATGTAAAAGTCTGAGGAAATGCAGACATAATAGGCTTGCTAGGTTGGAAGTAAAATCACATTTTTCTAAATACAAAGACTAATCTCCTGCCACTCACCAAACTGGGTTCAGGTTTCACTGACAATCCTTATTAACCTCTTATTTTCTGTATGTGTATAATTTTTCATTCAGGTATACTCCAAGTTGCTTAGTCACAGCATGCAAGGGATTTTTAAAGTGTTTCTGAACTGCGTGTATTTAAATAATTTCATTAACTTTTATGTTTGACTGAACAAAAGTTTTCGGTCTTCAAATGCTTTATTGCATTTTAATGGTTCACAAAATAATTTTTTTTTCAGCTTGAAATTTTGCAGCTGACTAGCTGACACTGTATAGTAGCTGTGTATGCGCCTAATAGCTTATGCCACTTCATTAGTGAAAAGGGGAAGAGAATATGGTAATTATGTCCACTCTGACAAGATGCTCATATGAACAATAAGCTATTTTTCTCCTTATGTACCGTAGCATTTTAATAAGATGATAGTCATAATCATGGGAAATATTATGGTTATCAAAAGCGCAGAGCTCTCGAACAAGAAACAGAGGAGTCCAGCCTAGGTTAGGAAGCTCTTCAAAATTTTGTGCACTAGGACCATCCTGGAGCTAGCTGCCTCAGAGTTCTGCTTTGAGTATATTGCTCTTTACCTTCTTCCCCCCGTACCCACTGCTGGGGAGATTGTACTATTTTGTTTTCAGGTCTTTTCTATTCTTCCTCCCTACCTTCCTCTGTCTAGTTCTCTGGTTTTGACAACACCATCTGGATACCGGGCTCCCTACCTCCTGGGTCAGTGGGTAGCACCTCAGAATCCTGGGGCCGCATTTCCATTGCTCTAGACATCTCTACCGATGGATGTTAGAGGGGAGTGTCCCCTCACTCTTCCCCCTTTTCCAAACGTATTGCTGAGTCCCCTGTATTTGTTCTACAGTATGGAACTACCACATGGCTGGAGAATAAAGTTTGAAATCAGAACACAATCAACACGGGGGGATTGCACGGGGCAGTTGTCCGACAGGAACCAGTATCTCGCTTCTTTCTCCTTCCTCGAACGGATTAACTTGGTGCGTCTCAAATCCTGATCTAGGGACCACCTGTGTCAGAAAGGATTGAGTCATTCTCTTAAAATATCAACTCCTCAGCCCCACCCCAGGCCTTCAGACACAGCTGCCACACCAACGGGCCATAAAAACCAATCCCCGGATGGTAATTACACATGCCAGCCCTTAAGAACCAAGGCGATACATTGTTCAAAACTGACAAAATTTTTTCTGAAAGAATATATCCTCCTTTTCTACTCCATTTATCACATTCTGTACAATGTATTTCCTTCCTTCTGCTCCAATCCAGGCCTTTATCCCTCATGTCTGGATAATCAAAAACCTTTGAAATGATTCCCTTGCCCCTAGTCTTCCGAAGCTGCCAGATTTGTCACCTCAGATCAGAATTTTAACATCTGATCACCGGCTTTCTAAGGAACGTACCTTCTTTCTCCTTGGTATTAATGGCATCTTGTTAGTTAAGGCACCTTGTTAATGCCTATGAAATCCTCTTCTCAAGAGACTTAGATTACTTGCTATTCTTAAACACGGATTCCCTTTTATACCTCTGTACCTTTGTTCAAGGTTTTCCAGGAGCCTTGCCATTTCCACTTCAATTTAATTTATTTATTATGCAGAGTTCACTTGAAGTTTACATCCTCCATGAAACACTGTCGTACCACCTTACTGGCCCGCCCCCCCCCACCCGAAGTCGTGAAGGATTCAGACAAAATCTGAGTCTTCCTTATGGTTGTTTGGGTGTGTTTCAAGGCACACACCACAGTCAAACACCCATTTCCATGGAAAACATGATTGGCTTGGCTATAATTCTGGTTTCCAAAGAGGAACAAGCATGAATTTAAAGCCACTTTGAGCCTTTCTCTTCAAGTAGATCTATCCATGACAGGCCATTCTGTGAGGGATACAGCAAAAAAGGGGATCACAGACAGAAAAGGAGGTTTTGGCAGTGGCCTCCTGATGCAGATGAAATGAATTCAAAATAAACCTTGCCCTGAGACATTTCATTCTGCGTCTCAGAGGGAAGCTGAAAGGTATGTGCTTTTGTGGGAAGTTAGTGTGAGCAGAACTAAAACCCCATGCTTTGAAGAGGAGGGCTGCTCTTCACAAGTATCCAGAAGTAGAGATGGAATAGTCTAGAAGGAAGGAAGCAACCAGCAGCCAAAATATCTGTACCGGGTGCCTCTCACCCAGCCAAGTAGAAGCAAATATTCAGGTCTCCTTGCCCTGTGAGCTGGACCCACAGGAAACACGTACTTCTAATAGTTCTCACACCCAGAAAAGTCACTCTTTCTAAGTCATGAATAAAGCCTATTATTCAATCTGTCACCCTATTTCAACCCCCACCCTCCCTCTGATTATCTCTGTGTGATTCCATTAAATAAAGATTTAGTTTATAGGTACTACCTTACCTACATGGGTACATGGTATTATGTCAGGCACAGAGATGCCGCGGTGAGCACTGCACTGTATGGTCAAAGACCCTAGAACGTTTACAGCTAATCATCGTGTGAGGTTAGAATTTCTACTTAAAATCTTATAGTATGAGCCAAATGCTATTGGGATGAAGGGGCCAAGGCAATTCTAGCGAGGCAATTGAGAAAGATCCGGGAGAATGAATCCCTCACACAGAAGCGGCAACAAGCAGCAAGATTATTCTAGGAAGAGGGAACAGAATCACGAAAAGCACAGAAGCATATATATGCTGGAGGGGCTGGGGAAGAAGCATCTAGAATGGAACGTAGCTGCATGATGGAAGTGTGGTGGGTGGGAGAATATGGAACTTTCCAGTACAGCTTAAGACACTGCATATGACTTGGGAGAGTCTCAGTGATGAGTGGTGTGACCATTGACATTTATTATGTGACTCCCTAAAATTTGTGTTACTTTAAAAGTAGATATTTTATTTTCCCAAAGGTGCTGACTCTAAAAGAAAAGACATTTTACTTCTGTATACACTTAGAAAGGGTTACATACCAGATCTCATTAACGTATTAGCCCTGGCTTGTCCTCTAATATTATGGCTCAAACAGGCAGCTCAGATAGACTTACTTAAAAGATTACATCATCTTAATCTGTGGACCCCCCCCGCATACAGTCATTCCTAGTGGCACCGATGGTCTTTGCCTCCTTCCCTCCGTTCCTCATAGTGACAATTTCAAATGCTACTAACACATACATTTTCAGGACCCAAATTCCAGGGATGGGAACGTGGTGCAAAGGACCCTAGACATGTACAAAATACAGATCCTGGCTCTCCCTGTAACCATCCCTTAACTTGGGCAAGTCAGTTAATTGTCTCTGAACCCCTGCTTTTCATTCACAAAATAAGAATAATTCCTACAGTCCTCCCAGTATCAAAGCAGTGCACACGAAAGCCTTTTGTTAGTAAAGAATAAACAGTTAAAGGAAGTGTCACCACGTATTTCTTTTAGTCTGTAAGACCCTTGAAAATATATTTGGTTTTATGGACCCATTTTTATGCTGTGCTTATAACAATACTTCACACACACACACACACACACACACCGATCATCAGAAAATAAACTTTCATTCAATAAAGTCAAACAGAAATAAAAAAAACTATTATATCACATGCAATCCAGTTATTTTGTGTTAATACATTTTTCTGTGGTAATAAGAAACAGAGTAGCCAAGAAAAATAAAGGTGAAGCCCAAAATAAAGATACAAAGATAAGGGCAAATTGCAGATTAATCAACTGTTCTGAGACTTGTTTCAAACATCAACAATACTATATCTTTAATAGAAGTGATAGTAGGTAAGGGCAGAAGTTATATCTTAAAAATCTACTTTTTTTTTGAAACATTAAGCCATGAAGGTTATTTTAATGAAATTTCATGTAGCAATAGCACCAGCTGCTTAATAATGAAGAATGTTGTGCACCAGTTTATAGAGAAGGCTTCACGGGTTGTTTTATATGCTGTTTTTAACAATTCAACTAAGTCAGGGGTCATTTGAAGACGAAGAGTTGAGAAAAAATAAATCCACAATGATGGCTGAGTTAATTGTTTACAAGAGCTAATGGAATCTGATATGGAGGAAGGTGATTGACTATGTGTGTAGCCTATGGTGATGTACTCGAGGGAAAAAACTTTTCTTTTTTACCTCTTTTTAAGTGTTCAGTTAGTGAATTTGATACACATACACATAAACACACATATGTATTTCATTCTGAGTAGCTGTTGTACATGTTTTCTTCACATTTTGAGAAAAAAAATGCCATCAGTATTTTTTTGATCTTGAATCCATATTTATTTTTCTTCTTCATTATTTCTCAGTGACTATTATGCTCAATTAAACATTAGTGGACTACTTTTGCTTTATTCTTACCTAACTTCTCCTGATCTTGGTACTCTTCTCTAAATGTTTTTTGTTTGATTCCCTTTTTAAGATAACTCTCATTTCGTAGATTTATTTATTTTTTTAAATGTCCTCAGTCCTTGACTACAAACTCTGCCAGTGGAAAGAGTATAGTTTTCCCATTCCAGGGAATCATGCGCACACATCTGGGGAATCTGAAGAAAAGCCCAGAATAGTCTTTCTCTATAGAGTAGGACAGTCTCATCATCTGTCAGGTGACATCAATTGTCATTTGTCCAACATTAATTCTAAGCTAAGTATATGGTGCCTCTGAAGAAATCAGGGGAGGAGGTGGTCTCCAATCTCTGTATTCAGAACTGCTAGAGATTTATCATCCCTGTTTGGCCAGAGGACAAAGAACTGACCCACACTGAAAAGGGGATACAGTAAACACTGGGGCAAAAACACACAGATTATACTGAACATAAGTCATTTGACTATTTAGAGAATAATAAAGCGATTTCTGAAATTGAATCACAGAAGCTGAATCTCATCACATTGTGGGGGACAAGAGTGGATGCAATCTATCTCTATCTAATCCAGTTGAGCATTACTGGAACTTCAGGCAAGTGATACACTCTACTGGTACATGAATACTTTGGGGCTTTGTATTATTTTTCTAAATTATCTCTAGACTTCTTATGAATTTTGAACATCTGATCAATAATTTTTAACTACAGACACTAGAAAGAGTTGAAAAAGCAAACTTGATTTAGAACGTCATTAAGTATGTTAAAATGCTTTTTGGATAAAATTATATTGCTTATACAAAAAATACAGTAATGAACTTTGATTAAAGCTCAATGAATTCAACCTAATGTGTTTAGTTGCTTTGCTGTGTTGTCCACAGTTTATAAAGATCGTAGTCTCAGTTTGCTCTCTCAAAGAACACACAAAACTACGTATAGAACATGACATAAATAATACACTGGGCTGAAAAACAATATGAGAAAGAAAATTATATTTGGCAGGTAAATATAAAATTTGGGTCCAATTTCTCTTTTGTAAGGTAGCTTGCATTTCTTTGATTTATAAGGAAAAGAAAAATGTCCTTATCCCTTTACTATGAACTCCAACAAAGGAGAAGAGTATAGTCTTCCTGTTCCAGGGGATCATGGGCATACATTTGGGAAATCTGAAGAAGAGGGCCGAATGGTCTTTATAGAGTAGAAGAATATCACTGTTTATCCCATATAAAAAAACAAAACAAAACAAAACAGTAAAATGCTAAGTCTAAATATATGGTGAGATCAAAATTGGCAAGTGTTTCAGGAAACAAACAAACAAACAAACAAACAACCCAGAAATATTTATATCAATTATCTTTTAGAAGAAAAGTGATTTGTTCAATTTGGATTTGCTACAGTTCTGAGTTATTTGATGGAGGGAAACAATCTCAATGGCCATCAAGGCAAATGTATCCAGCCAATCCAGAAACCCAAAGCACACATCAATACATAAGCCCTGGCTTTATGGGCTCAACCATTGACAAGTAAGCCATTTACCTGAAATGGGATTTAGCTGAGCAAGGGTGAGGACTAAGGAAAAGAGGAGTTAGTGAAAAGCGCTGGGGAAGATAACATAGTGACTTGTTCTAGGATAGAAGCTTGGAAAAGGGACAGGCTCAATAATTGTGAAAGTGGATACCCAAGAAAATTACCAGTGATGCCAAAAGCTACATCCAAATAGGCCCACTGATGTCACCCCAACCTCAACATTGATATCTGAGCTGCCTGAAGGGAGGATTACTGTCGCCTTTCTCACCTCTCCAATACTTAGCACAATACCTATAACCTTAGATACTCCAGTCACCATTTGCTGAGTGAATTATTGAACGTATTTGCATGTATTGGAGCATTGATTAATTGGCAACATAAAGCAGACTATCCACGAAACCATCCTCTAGTTGCCTCATCTGGGTCCCCAAAGTGCAAAAATATGTTGCTGTTTTTTGTGTTTGTGTATGTGTTTGTGTATGTGCGTGCCTTAACAGAGATGTTAGCAAAAGAAAAATCTGTCAAAGGAGAACAGCATTCTTTTGGAAGAAAAATACTGACATTCACAAGAAAAGAACAAAGCTCTTGGTGTCCCTTAATCTTTAACATCCCTTTACCAGCAAAGGGAAGCACAGAGGTTAACAGATTTAGCAGAAAAAGTAGGTTGTAGTCCCACTGACAGCTAGGAAATGAAATGACATCAAGTATTCAATGATTGCCCTCAATTAGCCTATGCAAAGCAAGAATTAATTACCAGCATTGAAAAAGTTCACCTTTGACTCGTCTTTCAAGATCTCACTTATATTGAGTGTTCCTCTGGCATTATAAATGAAAGTCCAGTAGACTTGATAACTTGCTTTACCCTTAATATATTTTAGTTGGAAGTAGGTTTTTTTGTTGTTGATTTTTTTAATATGGCAGCTCGGACTTAATGAAAGAGGACTCCTAGTTGGTGTAAGGTATAGATATAAATCTACATATACCTGCAGAGGTAGATCTAGATCCCGATTCATGGATGACTGATTTACTGATCCAGAATGTATCAGACATTAGCAGTACCACTGCAACATATTAGCTTTGGAATTCTCAAGGCAGCCATTAAATGTATTAAAATAAACCTATAAAATAATTTTATTACTATTCAGGGAAATAAATCATAAAAAAATAATGTCTATATAAGGTACAGATCCCCTTTTTTGACATACTATAACAAAAGCTGTATATCTTTTTCCCAAGCCAGTAATAAAATAAAACCAAATGAATCCAGAAAGCCATTCACTTAATGAAATAATTTTGTTAAGCAAACAATAAAAACCTTGTTGGCAACAAAGAAGTCGCGTTGGAGCACACAGGAACACTGAATAAAAGCTAGTATGTGCTTTGCTGGGTCTGGGAGAGTTATCTGGGCAAATGGAAAGGCTTAACTTGGCGTAGCCAATATTGCCAGAAGGAGTCAATCTTAGGTAACATAAGAGTTAGGAAATACAAAGGAGTGCCAGAAGAGAGGAGATAAGAATCCAGAAAAGGGGAAAACAAACCGAAGCAGGAAAGGGAGCTCCAGAGAGGAAATGAACATTTGCTTGAACACTTAAGTTTCATCCCCTGTGTGAGATTCTTTTATCTATGGTTTTGCAATGATGGCAGGGCATGGTACCAAACTAGGAAACTATATTGGGGTCAGAAGGATGACCAATGAGAAGCGTGTCTTTTTTGGAAGACCACTGGGTTTGAACTCAGCCAGATGTGAGTTCAAGTCCCAATCCTTATTATTAGAGGTATCTCTATGGATAAGGAAACAAAACCGGGCAACTGTGCTTAACCATGACATTAACTTAACTGTACTTACTTTGCGTGGCTGGTCATTATTTTGGTAAAAGAATGTCCCAAATCCTACTCACCTCTACAACCACCTGACATTTCTGAATGCCTACCAACCAGTCAACAGGGAAGGGGATGTATATGATAGTTTAACAGGAACAAGGTAAGCCTAAATGAAATGTTTTTATGTCATGTTTAGTGGTACATACACAAACATCACAATTGACTTAGTAACCATCTACCATGTGGGGCCTTCCAGACTTCCTCTAGTGAAGCCAGGGGAAGAAGCACCAATTTTTTTCTGGCTTTCCAAAAGAATATAGGTACCTGAATGTACCCTGAAAAGATCAACCAGAGAACTATATTAATGGATCCAGACAGTATTAGTTCACTATCCCCAGCGTGACATTGGTGTTCAAGAAGAGATACTATGTACATTCTTCTGGAGATAGTTTCATGAGGGGATGAAAGAGAGTCTCTTGGTCTCAGCTTCTTCATCTGTAAAATGGAATGTTCTCAGTGTCTATTTCAGCCTGCTGACACAGTGCTTTGGCCTGTGTCTGCACATAGTGAGGGTCCAACACATATGAGCTGTTATTGTTATTAATATAACAATCTGTAAAGTATTGTAAAGTATAGCTTTGATAGATTACCTAGATTATGTTCTTTTAAAATAATTATCTGTGAATACATGTTTGGGTTGTTTCTCCAGGCCAGTGCTCATTAAAATGGAAAAAAAAAGGGGGGGGGTGGTGGTGGGTTAAAGGCAAATGAAACTGAATTGTGTGTTTTCCAAAGGGGATTTATTGTTTCTGGCTGTAGCCCTCCATTTGAAAAAGCCCTTTATTTGCCTACAAAAACAGTCAGCAAATAATGAGTCATGCTGCAGAATTTTGTGCCTTTTCAGAGAAATATTTTCTGACAGCAATATATTTCTGAGTAACTTTAAAATTCTGTCGAAACCGGTTTGTTTAGACAATGTTAGCCAACTTCTGCCTTGGGTGTTAAGAGTGAAGCACTCTGTTTCAGCAGAGCAAGGCTAGGCTGACTGATCTAGAATATAGTAATGTTGCAGTCTGCCCCAAAGTAAACAGAAATTGGCAATTTGAAAATGTCATCAACCCAGAGCTTTCAAAGGTGTTAAATATTTAACTGTAGCTAATAGACTGCAAAGTAATGCTTGCTTGGCCAAATAAATGTGTTTTTTAGTTTTCCCTGATCACTCTTGGCATCTTCTTTTTTGTAGCCTCACTCAGCTTTTCAGAAGCAGAGCAAGGCTGAAGGCAGTGACAACAATCTGATTTTAGAAAACTCTCTGGCTCGAGGAGAATGCTTTAGAATCTAGGCCTTGGACCTGGGTTCAAGTCTCAGATACAAAACCTAAAACCTATGTGACCTGAAGCATGTCACCCCACCTCTGTAGGCTCAGTTTTCTCATCTGTAAAGTCTTGTGCCTGGTTTGAAAAAGAAATGAGATAATGAGCATTAAGTACTTAGCACAGTGCCAGGCACATAGTGAGCTCAGTAATTATTGGCCATAACTACAATTAGTGTTGCTATCACAATTAGGGTGCATGTCAAGTACTTTTCTTTCTCTGGGCATTTGTTCCTTTTTCTCTTGGGATGCCCCTCCCTTGGACTTGACATGGGTGTCTCTTTCTCAACCCTTCCTGCTACATCTCCTCCCGTGGGCCTTGGCTGGTCTGGATCTTTCTGGTTAAAGCAGCCCTTCCTCACTCCTCTGCCACACCTAGCCACCCCACCCCGCCCCGCCCCGCCCCGCCTTGTCCCCTGTCTACTGCATCTCCTAACTATAACTGAAATCACATTACTTCTTAAACCTGTTGACAAACTCGCCCCAGTCCAGTGCAAGCTCCTTAAATAAATTTTTTTCTGTCTTTTTCACCATAAATTTCCAGAGCCCAGAACAAGACATGATTCACAGGGCCTTCTAAATAGATGCTTATTGATGAACCAACCCTTATTATGATTATGATGAGTACACCTCCATATTAACTTATTTAATTTATGCATTAGGCTGTTACTCAGAATACAACATTATATTATTAAAAAGAGTTCCTGTAAAAGTTAATCCATCATGCAGGTATTATAAATGATTTTTACTAAATATAGCATCAAGTGTGTCATTAGCGTCTGGGATTCTGGGAAAAGTAATATGCTAAGGAAAGCTGGGAGAAAAGCGTATACTATTAGCATAACTTATCTCCTCATCAAGTTAAAAAGTATAAAACACTTTGTGATAACTCCCCAAAATAATCCAGTGTTCTTAGCAATGGCTCTGAGGAAGAAGTAAGATAGAAGAAACGGTGTCCACGCATCTAGGGGTGTTGGCAACTGGTTACAAGAAGTCTTTTTTCCTTCCTCATGAGAACTTGATCTTCAGTGAAAGTTGAAGCTCTGTTGCCCTGGTCACTTGGTATATACCAATTATGTTCCTTAGGAATAACATCTACAGGAAAAATGACCCTGATTGGCAAATTGGGTCTAGTCCTAGAGGAACTAGAAATTCAACTGTAAATATTCCAGGGTGGTCTTCCTAGTTTTGGGGTGTCCCCGAGCGTGGTGACTTTTCTCTCATGGCCCTTTTCATACACAACAGCAGCCATGACCATAGATCTGTCGGAAATATGGGCTGCTAGGGAGATTGAGGCATCTGAGCCAAGGCAGCTCTGCTGAAAGCCTGCTTTGGACTTAACTCCTTGTAGCTGAGCTGTCAGTCACGGGGCAAAAGAAATCTGTTCAGCCCTATGAACTGTTTGTTGTAAGGCCTCTGCCTGAAGAACAGTCTTGAAGCTGCCCGGCTAGCAAGCTGGGCTTCCCACTCTATACCTTTTCTAATGAATCTAATGCTAGCACGGCCAATGGCGTCTTGTTATGGACTAAATATGTGACACCCCCTCAAATTCCTATGTGGAAACCTTAACCCCCAATTCGAAAATATTTGCGGGTGGGGCCTTTGCGAGGTAGTTAAATTGAGATCATGAAGATGGGGCCTCCTTGATGGGATTGGTGCCCTTGTAAGAAGAGGAAGAGATAGGAAGTGACTCTCCTTATCTTGAGAGAAAACCCTGAGAAAATAGCCATCTGGAGGCCACAGAGGAGGACACTCACCAGGAATCAAATCTATGGCATCTTGACCTTGGATTTCCCAGCCTCCAGAACCGTTAAGAAATATATTCCCGTGGTTTAAGCCGCACCCGTCTTTGGTACTTTGTTATGGCAGTCAGAGCTAAGAGCAATCTTTAGAGACACTGTGCTTAGTAAAGCCTAATAAGAAGACACGCTGGTGGGGGAAACAGGACAGGTAATGGTCTGATGGTTCTGGACAGCAGAGATAATATTCTGCAAATGGGTTGCCCAGTCAAAGGCCGTAGACTGAGCCAACAAAAAGGAGGTGAGAAAACCATGAGAGAGAAGTGGCTCAGCTTCTGATTCGATAAGGAATTTGGCAGAGAGGCACTTTAAGGGTCCCTGGGAACCCTTCAATCCTACAGAAGTAAAGGAGACATGGACTATTTTAAATATTGTTTGAGCAGTTCTTGGCGCATAAAAGCTAAATAAAGGAGCTGAACTGTATACATGAGCTAAGTAAATACACTAACTAGAGTGGCACTTTACTACTTTATCTTAAAACTATCTCCACTTCTTATTCTCTCCTTGTTTTTTAGCTAAATTCTTCATACAAGAGCTTTCTTGGCAAGGATAAGCAGTGCTCTATGATGACCTACTATATATTGGAAGAAATGGAAGAAAAAAATGTCTCACAATGTAGGCGATAGAGAATATAATCCCTGAACAGAAGGAATTCGTACATTTGACATGACTCCAGCTTTCCCTAGTGCTCCATTCATTCCTAAAGGCAGCATGTCATCAGAAAAAAGGATGAGGGAGGGAGTCAAGAACTCCAGACTCTGGGCCGGCAGACAGCTCATCAGAATGACACTGTGGAGGAGCACCAACCTCTTAGCCTTTCAGGAGACAGATCCTCATCTGAAGAATGAGAAGGATGGGACCAAAAGAGCCCATGCAGGACTGACATTCTGGAATTCTATTACTATTACCCAGCATCTAGCATGACTACATTTTGTTTTATCTTTGCTTTTGTTTTGTTTTGTTTTTCCCCACATAAAGAATTACAGAAGTGTTGACCCAGACTTCTTTCTTCTTGTTTCTCTTCCTTCTGTACAGACTGCTTTTTACTATCCCCAAAACACACCTGTTACATCACTGCCCTCTCAAATGGTGCCTCACTGCCCAACAGTCCAAGGTTAAAACTCTCCAACTGAAGCCCTTTTTCTATCCATGCAAATTCTGTACTATGCATACACTCTATATTATATGAAAAATAGGTGTGAACAGGCAGGAGGCATAGGGCTTTAGCCGTTGCAAATCTGGATGAGCATTTTTAAGTCTGTTGTGCAACCTAATAATCCATGACTCTTTTGGAAGAGGGTGATAAAATGTGTTTTTCACAGACAGCCCTAAACCTAAGCAGTGCTGGTATTTTCATAAATAGAGCAAAAAGTATCCAGAAATAATGAGTCATCCTACAGTTATCCAGTGTGAGTTGACGTCATTTCTTTTATTTATCATTAGTGAATTTTATTAATAGTTTAGGTGCTTCGTTCTCAAAGAACCCCGGACAAATACCACAGAAAAGGAAATGCCACGAAGGCTCTATGCAAAAAACATATTAGATATGGATGAGTTCTCTTTTAAAAATATGATTTGTGAGTCATTTCCCTAAGCAGAACCTTGGTTTTGGCAACTTGGCTCAACCCTCCAGAGTCTTAATCTTCATCAGACTAAACAAGGTACAGCAAACTCCCAACTTTTATTGTCAAACCTAATCCAAGTTTGATTCCTCCACACTTAAAAAATTCATAAGGGTAGGGAGCTTTCACCATTTTCCTTGGCTGCTGGTTGCATACTATGATGGTTTCTTCTCTGTCATCCAGATCCTCTCCTATGAACTCTAAATCTCCTGGGGTTGACTTTTAAAAGTTGTTTATTTCTTTCAGTCGAAAAGGGTAAACGAACCAAGAATGAACTGCAGACCTCAGTGTGAACCAAGACACAGAACCTGTAATTCTGGGACTCCTCAAAGCCCACTAAGTTCCTTTGGACCCCTAATGAAACGAAATTGCCGAGTGTCCTCCCCATCACTGATGATGAGACAGAAGACATGACAGGAGAGATGAAGCCAGAAAAGCAGCACTCCCCTGCATCTTCAATTAGCCACGGAGGGAAAATGAGACAAACAGTCATGTATAATTTAGAGGCTTGCTCTCTGGTTCTTCCTGCCATGGGCAGCCTTGTGCGGAGGGAGGAAGCGTGATCTAGTGCAGTGCTCAGGGCTGGGCGTCTGTCATCTTGGGTTGTGTTTCCAGTGAGTTCACGGACTTACTTCCTGACCTTGTATGCTACTTAATTTCCCTCAAAGTGACTGAAAGAACTTGCTGGTACAGATGACATGTTTGGTTATTCCAGGGATGGGGACGGCCAGCGGTCCTTTGGCAGACACATTAGGTTGAACATAAAACAGACAGGATGGGCAAAGACCATGGTGTTTGAGACCAACATAGGCGGCTGACACTGAGGATGAGAGGGCAAGGAGCACAGGGCGGGGGAGGAGGGGGTCAAGGTTCTAATGTGCATCCTCTTCTACCTAGAGGGTTGTTTTTGTTTTGTGTTTTAACTGGTCAGCAAATTATAAACTGTCCTAATGATGAACGCTGCTTAAGAAAGGGCCAAATAAGTCTATACCCTTCCTTGACCAAGAAAGAATGTGGACAGAAAAGACATATTTTCTAGAAGAAGTGGGTCTTGGTTTACTATTGACCTTAAGCTGAAGTGCTGAGAACTAGGTAGAGAAGTTGGCAAGTTGACTTCTGCAAGCACATTTCAAACAGCAATCACTGCATCTTAGAACAGATAGACACTGAAAAAAAAATCATCAGCATCCACGGAAGAATCCAGAAAGAAGTGAGAAGACTCCCTCTCCTGATGTGGTGAGTGTAGAGAAGCCCCTCAACCTGATGAAGGTACAGAGGAGGCAAGTCTCCCCAGGAGCAGCCACTGAGTGGAGAGGGAGTGAATGCAGTTGGCCCATGAGCCAGATGGCCCAGCTCTGAAGGAGATGGCTTAGCTCCTCAGCCAGAAGAAATGGCGGCATGTGTTGGACCGGTTGTCGGCTTGGAAGACCAGTGAGAATCCTCCTGCACCAGAGATTAGTATTTCAAGAGGGCAAGAAGGAAGTATCTTTGGGCATTCAGAGAGAGAATTAATAGCTAATATTTATCAAGCACGTAGAATTAGGCACTATATTAAGCACCTTACATATTTTATCTCTAATTCTAAAATCTAATCTAATTCTACCTTTATCTCTAATTCTAAAATCAGTATTATGAGATGCTGCGTATATATATACATACACCCATGGAATAACTGAGGGATGTCTGAAAAATAACAAGTTATACGTCTATTTTATATCCATATGAGGATTTATTTTTAAGAATAATTAGGGTTGAAAGAAGGTGGGATAGGTGGACTTCGTTCTGGCTCTACTCTTTGTCCCTACATTGGGCGACCAACTGTCCCAATTTGCTCGGGAGTGTCCTGGTTTCA
The DNA here is from genome assembly GCF_037043125.1 of Eumetopias jubatus. NCBI lineage: Eukaryota > Metazoa > Chordata > Mammalia > Carnivora > Otariidae > Eumetopias > Eumetopias jubatus. The sequence continues at coordinate 178,169,029 of NW_028274809.1, read as the reverse complement.
GCCTGCAGCCCAGGATATCCCTCAGTCCTGGTAGGCTGCCTCGCCCCCTAAAGCTAAGTAGTTCTCAGCTACTTGCTCAATAAATACAGACATCTAAGCCCCAGAAGGTCTGGGGTAGAGATGAAGCATTTTTGTTGTGATAGGTTTCCCATGCTGATGCACACCAAAGCCGGAAAGTATGGACTTCAACCTAGAGGGGGGCGGCGAAGTATAAATCAGCTTTCCTAGGCCTGCCCTTATTCAGAGCTTGTGCGTGCATGCCAGCCTTCAACTGTATTCCCATCTGATGGAGGTGCCAAGCCACGCCCCAAAGAACCAGTGCATAGGCGCAAAAAAATAAAAGTAAGTGAATAAGTACAAGAGAAAAATGCCAATTAATAATTATGGAAGGGGTCAGCGTGGAGGAATAAGGCAGGCAAGCCGATGAGGTGAGTGGGAGAAGAGAGCAGTGTCCTGAGGCGGGGGAGCTGGGAGTGGCAGAGAAGGGGATCCGCTCTGACCCTGCGCACTTCTCCCAGAGGTCACTGCTGCCCTCCCCGACTCCCCATTGGCCATCTGCAGCAGGCTCTCACAGCTCGTGTTTCTCTCAAACCTGGATCATTTTACCAGCTATTTAATGAGCCTAAGTAAATGGCGTCAACTTCAGAAAGCATAGCACATTCTGTTTAGAGAAGTGGACATTCCTTCATACTATTATGCTGTGATAACCTTTGGCAAGAAGTATATATTCCTTTGCTTGGTCTTCTCTGAGAAGAGATTTTTCTTTGGTTCTCACGTGGTCATTGAAGAAACAAAGACTACCATATTTAGTGGAAGACAAAAGGGCAGGCTTTTAGGAAAATATTGACTTAGAAAACCTTATCCCTGAGAAAAAGATTGTAACAGAACGAGCCAATGAAAAGTTCCCACTGAGATTTACAGGATTTAGAAACTTTTTTTTTTTTTTTAGCTGATGTTCACATGTCACTTTAAGTTGACCCAAAGCATTAAATCCATGCTAATTTTAGCTAGCTACTATGTTTTGGAAATTAGGGTTTAAATCCCACTTTTGTAGTGGGAAAAAGTAATCCCATGAAGCTGCTCGGTCAGAATCTGATAAAAGAGCGTCATCCTTTCTTGAAAGACACTGAAAAAAACATTGCAGAGAACAACCTAAAGAGGGCTGAAGACTGAAGTACTTTACCATGAATATGTATTTTTTCAAAATTAAGTTAAAATAAGAATGGTTTAAAAAAAATACAATTCTTATTAGTAGCCTACATAGCCCAGCATTTCTCCCCAAAATCGATTTCTCTGTGAAGAATGTCCTGGTGGCCATGACCATGTCCACACTCAATCTTTTCATATTTCTCTTTTAGCACCTCCCTTACTCTGCTTTGTCTTCTTGTCATTTTTATACACCCCTTCTTCCCTAGAAGAAACCGCATTGAGGATACAGACGGTGTTTGATTCATTCATTCATTCAACCAATATTTACTAAGTGCCTGGTATATGGCAGACTCAGTTCTGGGGCCATAGTCACTGAATTAAATTTACAGGCTGAGGGGAGAGGATTAGGAAGCGAACAAGAAATCTTGATGCCAACTATACACGCCAAGGAACAGATAACCTTCATGACTCCATGGCCCTAATCTTAAATGGTCAAGGAAGGATCATCAGGGCAAACAACACTACTGAGAGTCCTTTGCTCTGCAGGTTAGCAAAAGTTAACCAAGCACTAAGGGGTGGGAAGACCTGTGCCAGCCACAGGGTGTAAATCAGAGCAACAGGTTGGCAGTCAAGCCACGGGTAGATCCTGAGCTCATGGTCTTCAGGAAGCACTCGGTTCTGTGCCTTGAATGTGGCATGCACTCAACAATGTAAGTAGAATTAAAATAATAAAAGTCTACCCAGATCAAAGTGTATGTGAAGAGATGTAAAGTCAAAATTATCCTTCAGATATTTTTAAGGGCTCTAATCACTCTGGGTTTTCTTACGCTTTCTTTTCTAGTCCTTGTTACTTAAGAGCTTAAGGAGCCAAATCAATGAGGAAAAAAGCTTACTCAATTTTTGCTTGAAGATGAGTTACATTTGTTTAACAACAGAAATCCGAAAGACATCAGATGTTTCCTCATCTGTGTTCTATACATGCATGAGTTGAAAGTTGGAATAAACATTTTTTAAGCTCAGCAAATTTTCCTCTCTGAGTTGGCCAGATGTTCCGGCTAAACACTAAGCTGGTGGTTAGTAATCAGGCCCTTCTTTGATGGTAATCAGTTTTTACTGATCAGGGGAAGAGTGTTTCCAATAATTCTCCCTTCATTTGTGAAATAGAGGATACACTTAATTTGCATCAGCTATACGTTGGAGCAAGCATTTGCCATTTGCTTATAAAAATAAAGCCTCAACAGCCATTCCACAAACGAGTAAAATGGGATTATTTTAGCTACAGAGTCCAACTAATTTTGATTGAAGAAGATGTTTTTCTGACTGATAAGGATTCCAAAAATATTTTTACTCTGAAGCAATATACAAGTACAAACTAAAAAAAAAAAAAAATAATAAAAAAAAGTGACTCAAAACACTGAAAAAAATACACTACCAAGTTAAATTTTCCCTGTTTTAAGATTCCTTAGTATAGAACTGCAGCTCATTTTGCTTTACTTCTGTCAACAAAATATGATTTTCTGGTACTTGTTGCTTTTTCATGGTGCATTAAAGAGAAACCCTAAGTCCAAAAAACAGCAGCTGCTGCCCTGATAAGCAGCTAAAATTATCTCAAAAAGGAATACCTTCATTATGGCACATCTCTTTTCAGGCAGTAGCTTCTCAGTCATATAATGCTCAGCATACTGATTATTAAAAAAAGTAACAATTATGTCCCTGAGGCTTAATGTTCAATAAAAGATATCAACACTAGTTCTAGGGAGCTCAACCCAAACACTGCCAAACGAGCCCAATGTCACCGACACTGAGTTAAAAATAGTGCAACCTGCAGCATTGCATCTTAGTTTTGAATCCATCAAGGGTGTCCGCTGAGCTAAAATGAGTGATCCAAAGTAACCTGATCCTTTTCGCCACTAGTAACAACTGTATTTATTTGGTCTTAAGCCAAGCTTAAGAAGATAATTAAATACATGTGTTTTACTTCATGAGCATGAAGCCAGTCAGGTGAAACATTATTTTACAAGATTGTGTTAGCAAACTGTCCAAAAACAGTATTTCTTCTGTAAAAATTCTTATGACAAATACCTCAATATTTTTAATGGTGATTTGATGATGAGAATGTTTATAGTATCTCCTTACATCATCTTTCCTTCTCCTTCCCCAAATTCAAGTTCATTTAAAATAATTTTCCTTGGATGTAATGTAATACGCTATAAAATAATCTTTTAACTTCATAAAATTGATTAACTTTGTAATTGATCAACTTTAGTAAAATTTATTTAATAAAATTGATCAACTTGACTTTTTTCACAAAGGAAACATTTCAGACCCCCTCTCCAAATACACACGCAAAATCCACAATCAGTAGCACTATGCCCCGGTCATATGTCCAAATACTCAGCAGACTTTCACAAATTTCCTTCAATTTTTTAAATTTTCATTGAAAAAGAAAAAAGCCAAAATACCTTGATTCTAATGATCCACTCCTTTTTTTGAGGGATGGCCTAGAAGCAGTTGTTACAAACTCCAGAGCTGATAACAACAGAAATCCTGTAATGGAACCTAAACAACTTAGAGCACAGCTTTTTCACTCTTGCAAATTGACCTTGGACCCTACCAAAACCTTACAACACCCACAGTCTGATTTGAGTGGGGTACCATAAGTCCGCATCAGGTGTCATGTTGAGTCACTTACGGCTCATCTGTCACCAAGCTGTGCTGTACTCACACAGGTTTGCATTTTGGCTAAGCAGCTGAGTTTCACAAATGTTGACTTTTTTTCATCATATCAAAAAGTTAACTTTTAGGAAAAGTGATACAACTTAAGAACAGCACTGTCTTATTCTTGGAGGCATGGGCCCTTTCCATGAACTAAAAATTCTCTAAACAGGGATAACAGTGATGATCTTACATTTAAGAGGTCAGCACTAAAATCAGATAAGACACCTTTGGGATTCATTAATTGTTCTGTATATCTGTTTCTCTAGGGTACCTTATAATTCACCGTTGTGAATTTTTGTTAAACAGGACCATAATTACCCCCAGAAGATTAACCTGCACTAAGAGTAATGCATATAATCTGAGGCATATATTAATTTAGTGGTTAAGCTTAGCCTTCTCAATATGATTCTATATTCTTGAATATATATGCGTGGAAATGTAGATTATACTCACCTTATTTATTTATTTATTTATTTATTTATTTATTTATTTATTTAATGTTGGGTTTTTTTTTTTTAAAGATTTTATTTATTTGACAGAGAGAGACACAGCGAGAGAGGGAACGGAAGCAGGGGAAGTGGGAGAGGGAGAAGCAGGCTTCCCGCTGAGCAGGGAGCCTGATGTGGGAGTCGATCCCAGGACCCCGGGATCATGACCTGAGCCTAAGGCAGATGCTTAATGACTGAGCCACACAGGTGCCCCTCATCTTATTTTTTTTTAAAGTTTAGATTCTAAATAACACATCTTAAGGTAAGGGAAATAAAACTGACATCCTTGTACAACCTACTTGAAAAATTCCTAAATATGTTCAACCATTTTTTCAACACATCTTCATCAACAGTGATATATGGTTACGTGTACATGGAGATTTCTAATACTTAAAATTAAGTAAGTTGTCCTTCCACAGAACATAATGGACTTTAGGATAAAAAAGATACGATGTTATTTATTTATTTTTATATAGCTTCATAAAACAGATAATGGCCAATGGCCTATAAAAATATGCATCTATTCCATCTAGATACATCTTATGAGACTTGCAGAAACATACACTAATCACTCATTGTTTATCTCCAACTAACTTTTCAGTAATCTTCCAGGATTACATGTATGTACGGATTACATATAGTCTTTTGCTCTTTCATCATTGGTCTTGAACATCTACTACTCCTACATTAACCCTACACAATTTTTGTTAATATACACTTTTCATTAATTTGGTAATAGCGTACTCTAGTGTGTGTGTGTGTGTATGTGTGTGTGTGTGTATGTGTATTCTCACAAACAGTTCTAACGTGTAAAAAAAAATGCTACAACCAACACCTCAGAGAGTCTCAAATTTTGTTGGTTCATCAGTGGTGCTAATTTATCACTAGTAGATATGAATCAGATACTATACAGTGTTTAGAGCTAGCAAGTTTATTGAGAACTCCTAGTATGACATCTGATTGTCGTGGGAAACTCCTCCACAAAAGATCAGGAGCAAGATAACAACTGGGGGGGGGGCTACCCAAGGTCCTGCCGTATGGGAGGACAGTGGCCTAGAATCATTCCTGGACCTCATTTGGAGAACTGCATCTATCAAGGAAAAAACACCTCTTAACTTTGCTCCTCTATTTTCCGCCGTGTGGTGTGATGCGTGAATGGTGAATATTACGCTACTTTTTGAACAATCAAGGAGTCCAACTGTCATGACCACAAAGCCTTTGTGCTTACCAATAAGTGAACTTGCATCACTAGGAAACAACCTATTTCTAATGACCTTCAAAGTGTCTGGATTGTGTTGGCATTTAGGACCAGTGGTAAATTACAGAAGTAATCAATATTATAGTAAAACTGTCTAGTCCTAGTATATCAGAGTGACTCTAAATTAATAGTTGCTCTTTATTGATTATCCTATCATGAAAATGGAGAATTTGGGAAATAATTGACTGCCTGAGTTCCAGACAAGTTATTGAGAAATGAAAAGTATGAAGCACTCCAGCTAACTGGGCCTCAAATATAAATCTGTTCCAAGGTGCAGTCTATTACTCACAGCTTGTCAGGCTCACCTCAGCTGAAGGATTTACGCAATATCTGCTTGGCACTGGGGCAATCCACCATAATTACCCATGCTCAGAATTGCTCTCAAATAGCACAAATGGTGGGTGACAGTTATGAATCACAATTAGTGTGGTCGCCAATCATGCAACGAGTAAATTGATCTGCATTTTATCTGTACACCAGCACATCAGGACCTGACTTAGAACAATAATATGGATTTATCCACAAATGCTGGTTAGGTCACTTTTACATTTGCATAATATTTTTGAAAAATCTCATTTTCTTTCCTTAAAGGTGACAGCTAAGTCAAGCATAGCCTTTTATTTTAAAATTCCCTGCCAGTCCATAAATTTCACTCTCCTCTTGGTAGCTTTCTTCTCCTTTGCCTGCATGGTATTCCAGGCCCTTCTGCATCCACGCTTACAGCTTCATTCTGGGCAGATGCCTCATGTCCCTAGAGCCTGGCTGTTACACTGACCACAGGTCAAGAAGCATTTATCGACTCACATCATCAGTCGTAACTCTGACTGAAGGATTCCTGAGAGAGTAGTCATTTTGCTTCCAAAAGCAGACACCAGGAAATACGAGATCAACGAAATTCCCTGACTTTGAAGGCTGGAGGATTTCAGAAGTGCATCAGACTCTTTCTAATTTCTAAAGACAAAGGGGAAAAAAATCTCAAATTTGTCACTGTTTGGCCACTATAGGAATATACTTTTGTCTTTAATAGTGAGGGAGAGGGTAGGGAAAAGAAGACTGAACTGTCTTAGGCATGACCCACAGGCCAGAAAAATAACCTTCCAGCAAACTGAAGATGTGCCTCTGAGTGCTAGTTTATAATCTGTCTATATTAAAGAATCAACTTTTAAGCTCTTTGCTCCATACTACATAGCAGAGTGCATGTCCCCCTAAATCAATATTTGTTATATTTTACACTAAAAGAAAATTAAACTGCTTTTTAAAATCAGAGTCTATAAACCAGTGTCTAATACAAAATTACTTAACTGACAATTTTACTGCTGCATGCTTTGCAACTGCCTCCAAACTCATAATTTTCATCAAAAATAGAGGGAAGAAAAAAAGAAGGCAGGAAGAAAGAAAAAGAGCTTAATGAATTTGAAATATAAATTCCAAAAGTTTAAAACAACTTTTTTTTAACTTTATAGAAGTAGTAAGACTCCTATATTGAAGACTGATCCCATGCTGTAAACATAATCGTTGTTGACATGAAAGAGATCTTACTTTGTTTTTGAAATGATCATATCCTATGTGAAGAAGCACTTAAGAACAATAGCAACAATTTACATATTTTAGTGCTTTTCATTTCAGTGATTTTTCATGGTGCTTTGCAAACTTTAAAGGATGCCAAGCAATTTAAACTCAAAAGCATATGTAACTAGAGGAACAAAAACGCAGGTCTTAAATCCAGTGAGGAAATGAACAGGCAATCATTTGCTGGAATTTTGAGGTGAATGCAGGAGAAAGGCATATCAAAGGTTGGCATATTAATTTACGTCAGCAACCATATATACAGTATATTTTACTGAGGGATGAGTCTTTGGGGTAGTGGCCTGGACCCTTGTTGAAAATATGATCGAGGTGGACTTTCCACTCCCCCCACCCTCAGCTTTACTGAGATATAATGGACAAATAAAATTGTAAGATATTTAAAGTGTACAATGTGATGATTTGATATACATATCCTTTATAAAAGGACTTCCCACCCTTGAGTTAATTAACCCATCTACAATCTCACATACTTAACTTTTTTTGTTGTTGTTTTTTGGTTTTTTGGGGGGGGTTGGTGAGAACACTTATGTTTTACTCTTTTAGCAGATTTCATTTATACAATACAGTAATATTAAGTGTGGTCATCATGTTATAAATTATATGTAGAATCAAAAAAAAAATGGCATGCCCTTTTTAGGAATTGAGGTCTAGGCCTGACCTTTCCCTGCCCCCAGTCCACCTTCTGTGCTCTATGCAGCTCATGCTTGGGATGACCTTTCAGAACTCTGAAGTTACAAGTTGCCTGAGATCAAGCCAGATTCACCACAGAGGTTGAATTCCCATAAAGTTTTTTTTTTTTTTTTTTTCCCTAGTCCATCACTAAGACAAGTCTTCCCTCACTAAAAAAGCAAGGGAACTTCCATCAGCCTCTTGTTATCTCCAGGTATGCTTAGGATATAATTAACATGGACTAGATGCCTTTTGAGAATTCTCCAATCCCAAGAGGAAGCATAATATGGTGGTCAAGAGCACGAACTTTGCATTCATTGACTTGGGCCCACTTTTGACCACGCTGCTTCTGGCTATTTGTTACTTAATATCGCTGAGCCTCAGCATTCCATGAATCAAATGCAAATGATACCAGCTATTTCTTAGGGTTCTGTAAAATCATTTTAATTAATACCTGTAAGATAGTTATTACACTGCCTGGCACACAAAGGAACTCAACAGATGTCAGCTGTTACTAAATGCTGTCCCAGCATCTTTTCCCTTGCATCTCTCTGTTGAGCTGGAAGAGGGATTGATACTTGAAAAGGTTATTCATCACCTGCAACACTTGTCATATTTTACTTCTACACTTGATGGCATATTCTTTGATGATAGAGTCAGTATTTTATTAGAGGGGAAATGATCCCAGAATCGGAAATTATGGGAGTTCTAGACTTGCCACCGCAACATCAGCTGACCTGCCTGCCACAATGGAATTTACAGTCAACTTGGAATGAGTTAGTCTGACCTTATCTAAATGATAACTAAAAATTAAGACTTCATTTTTTTAATACCTTCAGTTCAATAGAGGGAAATTCCAGAAACGAGATTTTTAGGAAAATATCAGGTTCACTTCAAACCAGGACTTTCTTTGTAGATCTACCATTGAGACTAAAAAAAGCTATTCTTGCTAAATTACAAAATATGACGTCAGCTAAGTTATAACCATAGGAAAGCAAGAAGTCACATTGATTTTGTAGCACAGATATGAAGTATTTCTTGTAAGCCCACAGCATATCCTACCTGTCTATCAACATAATAATGTATTCTGATGCAAACTTTAAGCATTCTTTCCATGTTAACTGAGAGTAGCAGTTATTAATGAGGTTTTCCATAAGCATTAAATAATACGTCCTTTATCAGTGACACTGGAACCACCATGAAATGCTCTTCACTAGCTGCTTTGCTGCAGAACACATCTACTATGTGCTACATGTGACCCAAGTGGAGATACCTGTGGGGACAATAATGATTAAAGCTTGCTCAGTCTAGAAAGGGAGACAAGCTTAAAAATGGAGCAATGAAGTAGCTCGTGAAGTGTTACTTTGGACACGTGCACAACAGACAACATTAGTACAGAGAAGGGCGAGATCATTTCCCTGGGAGGAAAGGAAAACCTCTAACTCATCTCCCGGAGGAGGAGATACTTGATCTGGATCTGGCAGACCAGTGGGAGGAGGCCAGGTAAATTGAGGCTGGTGGTCACTCTGGATTGGAGAAACAAAAGAGAAAGAAAATGTGACAACAGAAGAAAAACACTACATGTTTCAAAAAGGTGAGATCTTAGGGCTCAGAGATAGAGAAGGAAAGAGGTAGAAGGGAGCCTGGGATTGGAAAGAAACACAGGAGTCCGATCATAGAGAGACCCGCATTAAAAATTAAAGACGCACAGAAGGACACAGGAGATGAGTAAATGATGACACAGTTAGGAAATGCCAGTAGGTTAAAAAGAAGTGAAGTCAACATTAACACTGCAGCAACAGCTGACTCAATGCTCACCTTGCACAGGTTTGAAGATCAAAGGCAGGTAGTATTCAGGGAGACACTTTCATGCTGGGGGTGGGGTGAAGGAAGAAAATACAACCCTTGGCATTCTTAAGATGAGAAGACCTATGTCTGTAGGTAAACATACCTAATGATATGGGGCTGTTCTATTCACATATAAAAGTTAATACATATCTACACGTATACAGTCATGGTTTTGAGACATATTAATTCTCTACCTGCATTACTATCAGAACATTCACAATAACATGCATATTTTACACAGAATACTAAGTGTGTGTATATATATATATATATATATATGTTACACACACATATGTATTCTATTTATATATAGAATGAATCATATACACAGTAAATCATTGAAGAAATTCCTATAAATCATAGAACAGATTCCTATCCATGTATCATCTAGTTTTATAAAAGTATTTACATATGTGAGTGTGTGTGTGGGTGTGTGTATAAAGGGTGAGAGAGAGAGAAGAAGTATGTACTCAGAAAAGAAGCTGAACTAGGGAAAAAATCAGCCTTAATACACTGGCTCTTCCTCCATATGTCAAATATGACATTTCCTGCTCAGGGACTTTTTACATCCTGCTCGTTCTACTCAGAAGCCTTGTACCTCCATTAGCTGCCCTGTTGCCTCTTTTTGTGAGTTTTTGAGTCTGAGCATCAAAGTCATCTCAAAGTCAGCATATGGAAAGTTCTGACCATTGAACCCAAAAATGCAATGTGAGCAGATGGGCCATTTGAGAAACAAATTCAGTTGGTGTGGAGCTACTATGTTCATGGACCCGGTTTTTAGGAACCAGGGGATGAATGCCCAGAAATGGGGGCGGGGGAATGAGAAAACAGTCTATGAAATCACTTCTTATAAGACCAGAGACAGGATCTACTTTAGATCCACAGAACTTTAGCCCTGAAGGGGGCCTGGGAAATTGTCCAGCCTAGGCCCCTGAAAATATTCCTAATTCAAATAGAAATCTTAATCGTTCACTTCCTTTTTTCTTTTTCCCATACAAAATTACACATTGTGCCGGGCTAAAGCCAGGCTTTCTAGCCCAAAGTGACCTGTGTGTGAGCTGCAGAAATGGCAGAATCTGTGGCACCCGAATTCCAACGGAAACTCTCCACAGCAAAGCTTCCAACAACTTCCACTGGACACAGAATGGTCTAGAAGTTGAGGAGTTGCCCCGTAGGACTCAGGGAATGTGACATAGAATTACTGTCACTTAGAAAGAGATCAACACAGGAAGACAGAGAAGTAAGCCCTGAAAGCTTAGAAAGAAGAGGTGACCGAGAAATGTTTGCTGAACTTCAGACCAAGGGATGTTATTATGCTCTGAGCCTCGGGATCTGAACAAGAAGAGGGGTGTCTGCAGCCTCTCACTCCACTCATAGAGACGTAGGTAGCAGACAGCTCCAGGCAACCAACAATAATGCTTCCCAACACTTGAGTTGTCCATGGCTGACTCCCTGTGCTCTTCCAAGCCGTGACCTTCTGTGGGTGTCTCAGAGAAGACGCAGAGTCCCGGACGCCCCCTTTACAATCCACTGAGAGATTTTGTAGGCTCATTCCTTGTGCCCTCGAATCTCTAATCCCTTATTCCCAGGGCAGATTCACAGAGTCAGCGACCCCCAGCATCTTCATGAACCAGGTTTCAGACAGTTGCGGTTTATGTGTATTTAAGAAGGTACACGGACTTACATGGAGAATTGGAAACAATGTGGAAACAGAGTGCTGGCACTGAGAGCTTGGTCCAGAAGGTTTAATTTCCGCGTGGGGAATTATTTGGTAGGTTTTTCTTGTTTAGCTAACTAGAGATATCTATCATAATATAAACATCTACCTGTAGAACAAGGGAGTCATAAAGGGTTTGAAGTAGGATCTTCGCAATGGAAAAAGTGCCACAGGGCAATTAGAGTATATTTTTACAAGCTCTATTAAAACAGTTGTGGAAGTTAAGCCTGGAAAACCAATTTTACATCCCTTCTGAAGGGCTCTTGTTTATTTGCCTAGGGGACAGTGTTAGTGCTCACAGTTGGCAGTATTTAATCTCCCTCTCCCCATCGAGCCCCTAAAACAAAATCATCAACTTACCAGTGGCACTTTGGAATCCCAAGTACAGCTGGAAAGATTGAGAAGGCTGAATAAGGGAAAAGAAAAGCGATCTGTTCCTCACTGCAGTATCTCGTACGCCCTTGATGTTGGGAAAAGCCAATTTTGCACACACATCGCCACCAAGCCGAACACAAGCAGGGCAAAATGACACAGCATTCTCATCCCACTGCCTCGGCATTTGGTGAATCCTCATTAAAGGGCAAACAAAACACTCCGGCATCATCTAGCACATGCACATGTTCTGAAGCTAAAAGTAGTCAATGAACGGAGACCTGAGGCATACAGGACGAGAGTTAGAGAGGGCCCACTGGTAATCACCATAAGAAGGTGGTCCACTTTGTGATGGCCACCTGCCGGATGCCTTGAGGAATGATTCTGCCTTGGGGAAGGGGCGGCCCTGTGGTTTTCCACCAGGGATGGAACTCTTCGCTGAGGTGTAGGGAAATGGGTCGGGGTGTTTTTGGGGTTTTGTTTTCCTTTGATTGTGTTGATGACTATAAGATGCTTCTAGAATTTAGAGGCCAGGGCATCAAACATCCTGAAGTGTGCGGTTCGGTCCTGCACGATGAAGTATTGCCTTGTCACAAATGCTAAGAGCACCCTCCACTGAGCACTGTCCCTGGCTAGTGTGCAGCCCAGGTGGACCACCAGGGACCGTTCCCATGAATACTGATGCGAAGTATAACTTCCTCAAAATTTACTGGTGATGAAAAATAGAGAGAGAGAGAATGCCGGTAAACATGTACACATCTTCCACTGGAAATGTAAGCAATTTTTCTCTACCAAGGAGGAAATCAATTTCTGAGATAAAGTTATTGGTGGAACAGAAGAAATAACAGTAGAGAATTACTCCAGCACATCTTTCTTGTACAAAAATCCTCTGATGCTACAAAATGGGAGCCTTCTAGAAAAAGAACATCATGGGGCTCCTGGGTGGCTTAGTCGGTTAAGTGTCTGCCTTCAGCTCAAGTCCTGATCCCAGGGTCCTGGAATGGAGCCCCGCGTGGGTCTCCCTGCTTGGCGGGGAGTCTGCTTCTCTCTCTCCCTCCACCCATCCCCATGCTCATGCTCTCTCTCTCGCTGGCTCTCTCTCAAATAAATAAATAAAATAAAATCTTAAAAAACCCACAACATCATGTTTTCCAAAGCACATTGCTGCACATCGTATGTGCATCACAAACACGAAGTCACATACAGTTGAATGTTTCTTTGGGAATGCTGAAAGGCAGTGCTGTTCACTACAATGGCTTAACTTTGGGAGGAGCAGCATGTGAAGCCAAAATTCAGAGGAAATGAACTGTTCAGAGGTTTGGGAGTCCCTTATTTTTCCCCCTTTTAGCAGATATGCCTCCATTTCAAATGCACAAGGTTCTAAAACCCACTGTGGCCATCGAGAAATAAACAATGATAGAAATGTGAAGTATCAGCCTTTCCCCAGGGCATCTGTTCCAACAAAGATCAAATTCTTGAGCTAAAGTGAATTTCAGGGAGTAAGAGTGATTTCAAATGACACCAGTGCCTTTCCAGAGCTCTGAAATTCTTACCACATAATCCGTATTGACTTATTCCGCATTCCTACCCGAGAAGAAATACCTGGTCGTGTCTTTTACAGGGGGCAAAAATGATGCCTTTCTTGCATCGAGGACCATGATGACCTAATAAAAGTGACTGCAAGGCCCTTCAACTAAAAGAAGAGGCTGCTTCCAGGGAAACCCTCCTTCTGGGAGTCAGGGTACCCTGCCATACCACCTGGAGGCTGGGTCCAAATCCTGTACATTGCAGTGGTTCTCAATCTTCCGGTATATGGAGATCTCTTCAAATGGGGAAAAACAAAACAAAACAAAACAAAACAACGGACCCCATGGCTATACTTTTAGAATCTCTTGATTGAGGTTATGCACAATGTCAACAATAAAAAGCTACCATGTGTTTAAGGATAAAATTAAATGATTCTGCATTTTATTGATCACAACAGCACCTGTTTATATATTTGAACACTGGTACATATGTGTGTGAAATAATACTTTTTCATACTATGAACAATGCTTGGTACGCTTACAGATTTTAACACATCCCTTGTTTATATATTTATTTGAGAGTGAGAGAGAGAGCGAGAGCAAGAGAGAGAGTGAGGAGGGACAGGGGGAGAGGGGGAGGGAGAGAGGGAATCTCAAGCCAACTTTGTACAACACATCCCTTGGAATCAACTCTGGAGTTCCTGGAAGTCTATATTCTGAGACTGAGAGAGATTCACGTGCAGGCTTCGTAGCAGCTGAGCGGATCCCAGACCTTCTTGGGTGGCCTCAAAAGTTGGTAACATTAAATTAATTCAGGGGATGGAGATTTAAGTGAGCTCATAATTATGATGTTTACTTATAAGAACACTAGTTAACCTAATTGTTTTCTAGACATCCATTCTGTACCATCAGGCATTTTGCTCCTATCATTACCTTCTGATCCTCTAAGTGTAGAGAAAAACAGCATTCTTTAACATTTGGGAAGAAAGGGCACCCTTTGACAGCTCTTTTTCTTAATGTCCCCTGCTACTCAGCCATATGTGTCATTTTCTTCCAGTGGGACTAAGTGATTAATTATTCATCTCGTTTAGCTGGGTAAGTTGTTTTCATTCTAAAGGCGATACAGAGGAAGGGCTACAAGCATGTTGGAAAGTGTCACAGTCGGTGGGTGTCAGTATCAGGATTAGAGTGGTGAGAAAGGAAAAGGGAACCAAACACTAGCTTATCTGATTGCCAAGATTCTGAATTAGAGGGATAACCCCAAAGTAATTTATGTTCTATGAGTTATTAATATACTCCCTTGACTTCAATATAAATATTTCAGGCTGATTGATATTCCAGGTTAAAAAAAAACACAACAAAAACCACTATCTTTTCCAGCAAAAAAAAAAAAAATCTTCATTGGGAATAGTGGAAAATTTGAAAGTACCTTATGATATGCTTTAATTTGTCACAAGAGCATTAAAGCGAAAAATGCCAGAAGGTTTGCACACATCTTTACAGAGCGTGCTGGCTTCCAAGAAAGCCCTGAAGCCACCAAGTAGCCTGCCAACTTGTCATTCTTCTCCTTCTATTATGTGGGCTCCGTCTCCTTGGCTTCCTTTGGCTGAGGACGTTGAAACATATACCACTTACTGTTGTGGCACTGCAGATAAGCATCACCAGGAAAATAGTTGCCCAGCACAAATGCATTCGAATAGCAAATGTTGTTGATTGTTTAACCACACACACACACACACACACACACACACACACACACACACACACACACACACACACACACTAAGGAAAACTAACAAGGCTGTTTGGTGAGTTATAATAGCACCATGCCAAAAATGAAGCTCTATAAATAGTCCCTGAGGTGGCACAGATCATGTTCTCCCAGCACTAAGCAACAAGACACTGCTGAGCTCCTAAGCAATGATGTAAAAGGTCTCTTACTATTTCGGTCAGGAGGAAGTTGAGGCAGGGAACGTTCCGTCACAGTCTGGACACGTCATCACCAAAGCCACCAGAGTGAAAACAAGAACTTCCAATATCCCTGCTCGGAGACTCGTCAAGCAGCTTAAATGTAAGGAAGGAAGTGTTTATTCTTCTAAATTCAGCCTCAGAATGAAAGAGAGGGAATAAAAGGAAGACTGTCGGACACTCGCCGTGGAGCTGACAATTTAAAGTTAATGTTGTACAACCTGCTGAATCCATCTGATCATTAATTCACACACCTCAGCAGTAGGTGAGACAGCTACTGTGCCCAGAGGCTCAGTCATGCCTCAGCACTATCCCCAGTAATTGTCTCTCGATAAAAGACATGCAGCCTGGCCCATAAATGTCGCAGCCATCACCGGCATGAGTCAGGCCTGTGGGTCCACAGGTCCTGTGAGGATGACAGGAGAGAACACATTTCTGGAACTCTTCGCCCACACTGACAGATGCCTTTGCAAGACTGCAACACTGCGGCCGACAGACTGTTCAGCTCACATCCGCAGCCCTGCATTTAAACCTTTCCCAAGGATATCAGTTAGATTCCAGAGCTCTTCAGCAGCTCAAATTACAATGTGGCCAGTGGTAGTTAAGTTAAAACTGTTTATTCATAAATCTCATACTGGGCTTTCCTTTCCTTTTTTTTCCCCCCCCCAATTTAAAACACATAGAAAAGTGATAGCTCATCTCTGGTGTGAAGAGTACAGCATTGGCCTGACATGAAATCAGAGACTTCTCAGCCTTGACTTGCATCGGGAGCCCTGCTGAGCTCCCGAACATAGCATGTCTAATACACTGTGTGAGGTGCACGCTGCAGATGAACATGAGCTCCGAAAAAGCATCAGCCACCACAGTTTGTAAGACGGTCGTTGGCCACTGAAAGGATCTAGCAGGGTCTTCTGACCTAAGATAGGCTGGAAAACATAAAATCTCTATCCATCTCTATTTATTCAGAGCAAACTTACCCACAGAACCCAAATCACAACATTAAACTCAAAACTCCAATTAATATGTCATTCTGGACCCTTATGCTCAGTATGCTCATCAGAACCAATAGAACTGATTAATATTATATTAGAAGTACTGTCAGAGAAAATAGAGCCAGAGAGAAATATTAAAGAGTGTGTCAAAACCACATAGGCATAAGACCACACAAACAGGAATGGTGTGGCTAGAATCGAAATGAGAGGACAGAATGCTAACGACCGCAAAGTAAGGAGGGAGGCAAAGGGGTGGAAGAGAGGAATCCTCTGACTCATAGCGTAGAGGACTGTGCTCTCAAGAACAAAGCCCATGTTGTTTATTTCTGCAAAGACCTAGAAAAGGAGCAATGCTGAGATAGACATGCATGATCACTGGAGAGAAATTGTAAAATTCAATAAAAACAATTTATGGCCAGAACTCTAAACCCAATGACTAACACAGTAGATAGATTACATCACCTATCTACTACTGGTGGTGAGGCCACATAGCCTACATCCCCCTGATTTCAGATGAAGAATACTGCAAAAGACTCCAAGTCACCCTCCACTCCATCCGGCCTTACTTTCCCTTACTTCTGGGCAATCTGTTGTGTTGTGTTTGTTTGTTTGTTTTTGCTATGACATAGCCTTTCTGCTTTCCTTCTTTCCTGCTTTTTGTACACTGACTTTGCATCCAAAGGAGAAAAGAGAAGGGGATGCGGACAGAGGCTCCTCCATATTCCTCTTAGACATCTAGAGAAACCATTGCAGTGTATGCTATGAACTGCTACCAACAGGTCCAACTTGGAGTCCCCCTGGTGCCAATTCAGAAAGAAGCGAATTAAATCCTCACTGAGTAGCTCCCATGTGCACGGGCCTGATGGCCACCCAACCAATCAAATCAGCCAGAGCACCAGGGGTTGGCTGAAATAGTTAGGTGGGGTCATCTAAGCTTGATTAGTACCAAGTTGTTTCCACTTTCGGTCTTAAAGCCAATGACACAAATTTTCAGGATTCTAAACTAATCTGTTGAGAACATGTAGGCTATGTTGAGGTATATTTTCTTGTTTGCTTGTTATCTCAATTGTGATATCTTTTACACTGACTATATCTCTGTCTTCTTCAGAGATAATATACTTTTTACCACAAATTGGTTTGAAATAGAAAATGTCAACCATCATAAAGTAAGATTTTTATTTGTAAAAATAGAGCTCTGAAGAAATTATTCTCAGGATAGGGGACCATGCCATATATTTATTTATTTATTTACTTGTTGAATGAATGGTTATATGTCATTGTCCATTCTTTTATCATAATGGCAGTTCTAATATTCATACTTATCACCAAAAGAGAGACAGGTTATATTTATTATTTCTCAGTACTAGCCCATTTTATTCCAGCTCCCTGGTCAACAAATGATCTCAAAAATATCCTAAGAGTTCTATTA
Organism: Eumetopias jubatus; assembly: GCF_037043125.1. NCBI lineage: Eukaryota > Metazoa > Chordata > Mammalia > Carnivora > Otariidae > Eumetopias > Eumetopias jubatus. The sequence continues at coordinate 178,151,308 of NW_028274809.1, read as the reverse complement.
TTTTGTAAAAAATTTTTTATGAAAAGCAACTGTTTTTCAAAACAAAAACAATTTAGTAAGAAAAACTGCACTGTTTTACATTTTTACAAAATTTTATCATCTGTCTTAATGAAAGACAGCTGAATTGCCATATCTACCTCTGCACTGAATTTGTTTCAATATATTGTTTTACTTGAAGTATATGAAGAAAAGGTACATAGGTATGCATTTAGAAAAATGAAAGCTATTTAAAAAGACTTTTCAGATAATTACATATATTCTTTGATACAACATGAAAATCTTAACAAAAGAAAGTTTTTTTAAGGGTTATAATAATAAAGATCTGAAACAGTATCAATGAACTTTTTGTAGTCTGCTATATTAAAATCCATTGGTCTCTCTTTCACTTTGAATGGATCTTTAAGCAATCATGATATTGTAACACCATGTATGCATTAGTCATTTAGAAAACATTAGCGCTCTGAGTCATGTCGATCTTCCAAATGATGACACCCTTCATTATGCAATATCTAAAAATCACATTTATTTATATCACCACAAATCTGATGGGAAAAGTCTTTAAGTACTGACGCTCTCAAGGTCATAGTGGTAGACCCCAGAGTTCTAATTTTCACTTGAAAACTCAAATTTTATCATTAGAAACAAATTACTGTCAGTAGTTTTCCCTTTTTTCCCTCTCTCTCTTAAGATTTTGCCTTTTTCATTTGTTTTTAATTTTAAAATTTTTCCCAACTTTATCGAGTCATTATTAACATGTAACATATGCAAGGTACACAAAGTGATGACTAGACACATGTTATTTTGCAAAACGATTACCACAATAAGGTTAGTTAACATCTCTACCCCTTCACATGACTGTGTGTTTGAGTGTGTCTCAGTGTGTATGTAATGTGGTGATAACATTTAAAATCTACCTCCTCAAACATAGTCAAGTGCCTAAGCACTCTTTCTTTTTATCATTGCTAATGCCTTTCCCTTGACCTAAATTAGCCCTTTGTCCTCCATTATCTCCACAGATGAATCTCATCAATCCATAAAAACACTGCTTAAATTCTATTTATTGTAGGATGTGTTCCCTAACCGTTTCACCAGATGTATTTTTCTCTCTTCTCAGTCTCTTCATTATTTATTATTAGGCTTAAGCATACACTGTATTTTCTTTGTTACTACTTTCTCTTTGTTGTAGAAAATTTGGAAAATTCAGAATAGCTCTAAAAAGAATAGAACATTATCACCCAAAGTTGCAGTCCAGAAGGCTAGAATACCTTAATAAGAACTACTTATAAATGTAAATTTTTTCCCTATTCTCTCCAAACTCCATTGCAATTTGTTAGAAACAGAACAATATTTTATCATTTTACTTTGCATTTTTTTCATTGCTAGTGAGGATGAAGAATTTCTATGTGACTACTGGCCTCTTGGCTTTTTGGGGGAAAATACCAGTTTAAGCCTTTGCTTTTTTCCCCTGGGGATGTCATCTTTTATTAATAATGTTAACATTAATATTTGTAAAACTCTTTATGTATTATGGAAATCATCTCTCTCTCTCCCTTCCTCTCCCTCTCTCCATATATATGCTACACATTTTTATTGCAGCTTTGTATGTTTTATAAACCTGTTTATGCTATAAGAACTGCTTTACTGATAAAGTATGAAATATTTAATATAATCTGTTTGAAAATAAATTGAGACTCTTAGTATGATGGTGGATTGTGTTGCAAGAAATCCTTCCTCAGAAAACTACTTAGTAAACATTCTGATAGAAAGCAGCAAAAGTCAAAGATTAAAAGGGAGAATCAACAAGCAAGACCAAAGGAAAAAAATTCTGAACCACAGCAAAGGAGAAGACAGTGAATTTCTTGGAATAAAATCTAAAATTGACCCTCTCCGAGATGTATAAAATTAAAGTATAGAAAGATTGAAAAATCTTACCAAAGAGGTAAATAGGTTAGAAAAATATGACTTGCAATATATTGTTAATAGGAACTTGAGGTCAAAACAAAGGCAAAATACACTTTAAAAATCCAGGACTAAAAACACTAATAATGAAGAAAACATTTAAAAAGTTGAAACATTTGGGGGCGCCTGGGGGGCTCAGTTGGGTAAAGTGACTGCCTTCAGCTCAGGTCATGATCCCAGGGTCCTGGGATCAAGCCCCGCATCGGGCTCCCTGCTCCACGGGAAGCCTGCTTCTCCCTCTCCCACTCCCCCTGCTTATGTTCCTTCTCACGCTGTCTCTCTCTCTCTCTCTCTCTCTCTCTCTCTCTCTCTCTCTGTCAATTAAATAAATAGATGAATGAAATCTTAAAAAAAATAAAAATAAAAATAAAAAGTTGAAACATCTGAAGAGTGGAGATTAAGATTCAATAGCAATAATAATAATTTTGGAAAAAAATGTGTATGATTACAAATTTCATAACTGAAAAAGAAATCAGACTAGAAATAGCATCTTTGATTGCTATGTATAATCATCAGAAAGTGAATCCAGTTCAGAGCCTCATTTTAAAGACACAATACAAAGAAAGAACAGTATTCTACATACTTCTATAAAAAATGTAGATAATCTGCTATGAAATATAAATCAGACTCTTGGTTTTTCACTAGAGAAAACAAACATATAAAAATAGAAAAGCATCATATACTCGAATCAACAGTTTTGTTACTTCTCATTCATGAAAACAAGACATTATTATACTTTGAAAGACTTAGAAAATTCACTGAATAGAGATAGCCACTGTAATATCTGCTGGAGAATCTACACTAGGTATTATACCGAATAAACACTACTAATTGAAAATATAAGTAAATATGAACTCGACAGATTAATGCTAATAATTTTTTTAATTTAAAGCATTGTTAAGTCCAGATTAATTATGAATGGAAGCAGATAGAGGACAAGAGTGGCATATGAAACCAAAAGGGAACAAATTCTTTACAATTTATGAAAAGAGAAGACTATACAGAACTAAGGACATTGTAGAATATTCTAAAATAGGTACTGAATAAAAATTGAGTAATAGGGGTGGCAGGGTGGCTTAGTTGGTTAAGTGACTGACTCTTGTTTTTGGCTCAGGTCATGATATCAGGGCCATGGGATCAAGTGCCACATCGGGCTCCTCACTAGGCATGGAGCTTGCTTAAGATTCTCATTCTCCCTCTGCCCCTCCCCCCTTGCTCACACACAGTCTCTCTAAGAAAAATTTTTTTTAAAAATTTAAAAAAGAAATGAGTGATAAACTTTCACTTAAATTGTGTGTGCCAAATTCCACACAAAATAGAAAGAAGAGCAAAGAGAAATCTTAAATTACAAAAAATTGTGCAAATACAAAGTTAGATAAAAGTAGGAGACAAAAAACAGAAATTATTACATTAAGCATGAAACTGTCTCCCTTACCTCATTTAAAAAGCAGAGATTCTCAGATTGCATTGAAAAATTCAACAATTGTCTGCTTACAAAGCAATGTGTCATTTAAAGGCTAAAAATAAAATATTCAACAAAGATCTATCAATCAAATCTGAACAAAAGAATCACATGGTTGGTAATATTAGCCAAAGCAGAACTGAAGGCAGTAACTATGACATTAGATTAAAGAACGTTATCATACCATTATAGAAGACAATCAATCATAAGAAAATCACAACATCGAATTTCCATCCACCAAATATGATGGTTTAACACATTTTTATTTTTACATTATCAAGTCATATTATGAGCCAGGCACTATACTAAGCACTGTGAATACAGATGTGAATAAGACCCATTTATTCCCTTAAAAATGTCATAGTTTAAGAGAGAAGAAGGCATCTACACAGATAACTGCAATAAAATTTGCTAAGCACGATAATGGAAACGTTAAGCAGCATATGAAAGGTAAAGACCTACTGTAGAGAAGGCAGTGCTTTAAATCATGACATGAGGCCAGGAGGGAGCATTAGAGAGGATCATAGATGAGGATGTTGGGAGAGTACTCTAGAGGATAATAAACACTCTCTAGTTCAAGTAGGGGGCTGAAGGCAGAGACATTGCAGGCAGAGGAGAGAAATGGTGCTAAAATACAGAGGATAGAGCTCAGGAGAACAGCTCAAGGGTTAGCAATTCTTGAGTGTACAGGGTAAGAAGAATGATCGAGTTGGAGCTGGAAGGCCAAAAGGGACAGACCATGAACAGACAAATCAAGTAAGCAAGGCTAAGTAGTCTAAACTCTATTCTGGGAAGAACTGGGAGCCTAGAACTGGTTTTGCCCAGGGAAATAATGAGTTGAATTTGTATGTTGATGGTGAACCCTCCTGTGAAAGTCAGGAATGGACTGAGTTTGAGCTGAGACTGGAGGTGGGAAGGCCATCGAAGGGAGGGAGGTTCCTGGCAATGCGCAGAGAGGACAATGCAGATTTGAGTGCTACATTCATCTCACAAAACTGACAACGCTTGATGTTACATGAAGGGACAACACCCTACGTTGCTTGCTTATAAAAGTGGAGTAATTGACCAGCAGAAAGAAAGAGACTCAGGAGAGCAGGTTTAGGGGAAGGCAATGGGTTTAGTCTGGAACATTCTGAGTTGAAGGTCCTGGTGGGAATCCGGGTAGATAAGTCCACCATAGAGATCAGAGGTGGCCCCACTGAGAAGTGAAGCCAGCCTAGTGTAGCGGTGATAAAATTCGTGGGAATGAGTTAGGAAGGGTGGAGAGTACCTGTGGCTGTAAGGGGTGAGGGAAGGAAGAGACAGAAGGAAAGAATAAACAATGTTCAGAGAAGGAAGAGGTCAGAAAAAAGACGGACCACGTGAGTCAGGGCAATGGAGACTTCCAAGGTGCAGGGGTCAACAGTGTCAAATGCCACAGGAGGAAAAAAAAATGCCATATATCAAGTAATGAACACATCAGCAAAAACTGAAGATAACACAGAATGGATAAAAACAGAGTATAAAAGGAATTAATCCCTATCAAGTGGGAAATAAGTCTTTACCCCCAAATATTTTTATATATTGGAAACTTATTAAATAGAAAAACCAGATATTGTATGTTAATTTCACTTTAATCTAAAGTCAATTAAGAAAAGAGTGCCATTAAGTATCAGCAAAAAACTTAAAATATTTAAGTGCTCCCAAATTAACAATTTGGTCAGGATAGAAATAAACTTACATTACAAACAATACTAGTGGAAAGACCATATATTACATAATGGTTAAAGTGGTACACAGAGAGACATTCATAATTTTAAATGTTCGTAGTAGTTAAAAAGGAAAAGAATAAAATAAAGAAAATAAGAAAATAATAGAACTTAAGATCTTGGTTAGGGAGGAAATAATAAAGATGAAAGGAGCAGCAAATATATTAGAAACCACCAAAAATCAGAATAATGTAAACAAGAATTTGGTCCATTCAAGAGTCTTATAAAACACAAATCTCAGGCAAATTTATTTAGTTAGTTATTAAAGAGGAAAAACCTATCAACAAGGAAAAGAGGAACAGGGGCAGAACAGGGAAACAGTGCAAGAATCACAGCAAAAAAAAATATTGACAATTATAGAGAAATTTTTAACCTGATGAATAATCAAAGTTCATAAATTAAAAAATATCCATGTTCTTCATGATTTATCATTTTTCCTCTCAAAAGAAACAGTATTAGCCACCTTGTATAGTTAAGAAAACTGACACTCAGGACAATTAAGTTCACTTACTCTAAGCGTTTGAATCTGAGCCCAGGTCTTTTGGACACCATAGCTTTTGTGTTTTGCCTATGCCACATGGTCTACCATGTCTACATCTGTCTGTTCTACTCTAGGATGCCCCACAAACCAGGACCCTGAAGTCCAAAAGTCATCCACAGTCCACCATTTCCCTCAGGCCCTACTGGCCACTAGTTATGCTTTGTTTCATTGATGTGCCTATGTTCCGCTCCTGCAGCCTCAGACTCCCCTCCCGCTCTCTGTGGCATCTCACACGTGTCCCCTAAAACTTCTTGCTCCATTTGGACTGACCCCCTCATCTCTCTGCGCTGAAGCCAGCTTAGCCCTTCTTCATGCTGCCGTGTATACCGGTGCTTGATACACCAATGTTGAGTGCTGATATTTTACTGATAAATTCAAGTCGTTTGTTTGCACCCATATCTCCAGCCTGTTGAAAGCATTTGAAGATTGATTCTGTCACCAGTATATTAATTTTCTCCAAACCTAGCATCATTAGCAAATTTGATGAGTATGCTTCCTGTCATCATGTGGATCTTTGATTAAAGTGATGAACTAGAAAACATGGCCAAACACAGCGCCCAGAGGAATGACATTGGACGTCAACCTTTACGCTGATATCGACGCATTAATCAAGCACCAGGGTACAACTGTGCAGTCAGCCACAAATCCACTTGTCTGTCCTGTCATCTGGCCCACATTTATACATCTTATTCACAAGGTTATCATGAGATACTTGAAAAATGCTTGCTAAATTCCAATTACACAATGTCTATAACCTTTCCTGGAAGCTCAACACAAACAGAATAGTGCAGACTATGAATTAAGAATTCTGTATTTTAAACCTAGTTTTCTCCAACTCTTTACCTGGCAATGAACTACAGGAGGTTTCTGCTCATTTTAAAAGACCGTCAAAATAGAAGCAAGGCCAGCATGGTTGAGTTAAACTCAATCATCTTTGTATTTAAATGGAGCTCATTTGGCACATTTAGGTGGAATCATATTATATCCATAAGCCTCCCACATCTAGATGTTCATAGTGAATTTCCAGTTTAAGGACAAATCTCCACAAATGGAAGCATAGACATCACAAAGTATTTATTTATGTCAAATGTCAAAACCAGCACATATTCTTTCTTCTAAAACAGTCAGTAGAATGTAGTCTCGATCCTACAGAGGATCAATTAATCCTTGTACAGGATATGGCTCATCCAGCAGGTCTCAAGACATTTGATATCTGTTATATTCTTTCCTACAACTGCATTATATATATATTTTGTTTTGTTTCATTTTTCTGACTCTGCTTTTATTGGCATTAAAATACTACCACAGCAAATGTCATCCATGTGACTTGGTGGAAACTACAATGGGAAGAAATCCCAACTTGAGAAAACTATGTAAGATGAGAGACAATTAGTCAGAGAATTTGGAGGACTAGAAAAGTCTGTGATAAAAAATCAGTGAGAGTTCAACGTGTGGTTTGCACTGTCTAACACAACACACAGGTCAAGCAGAGTAAGATGTGAGGAGAGAGCACCAATTCATTTATGGAGAAGATCAAAACGAATAGTAAAATGACACAAATGACCTGGGTTTTATATCCTTTCTTCATCCATCAGTAACATTATTTCTACGAGAAGAGTATAGGCATGGAGAAACTGTAGAAACCAAAGACAGACAAAGGGAGATGAACAGAGTACAAATTAAGCTCTGTGGGGCTCTCCGGTCTATGCTTTAAGGAAGTTCATCAAATCCCAAAGTTTGGAAGAGAAGTGATGACATCGAGAATATGTGCCACTGGGGTGTGAGGAAGAGGTGGCAGAATTCAAACAAGGATGAAGTAACATGTACATCTGGCTCCATGTCTTGTGGGGGAGATTAAAAACATTCTGGAAGAGTATCTACATCCTATACATGTTCAGGCAAAGCGAGAAAAAAAAATAATGTTATGATATATTGTGTATATTAAGTATTTGGCTTCCTGAATAATTTTAAAATCAGTTAACTTCATATTTTACTTCTAAACTTAAAAACAACTGATAAAAAAAGTTACTTATTGCTCTTCCAGCACCAGTCATGTCTTTCTCTTTCAAAACAAATAGTTTTCCACATAAAATAAATGACCTTTTGAAGCTCTGCCTTGAAATCTGCCACAATCTCCCAGATTGTAATCGGGATTGTAGTTTTCAGTTCCGAATTAACTACTTTTGGGGCTGAATTTATTTTTCAGTCAGTTTAGATATTTGTTCTTTGGAATTAGTACTAAATTCATCTAATCTATCTTGCAACCTGAACTGTCATTTGCTTTCTACTAAAAGCTTTGAAATATGATCAGGAGATTTTTATCTCATAAAGGATTTGCATTGTTTAGCAAATGTGATAGCGTCAGAGTAAAACAAAGCAATTGTAATATTAAACTGTTTATCAATTTCAGCCCCACTTATCATTCTGAACATGTTATGAATTCCTCCTAGCAAAACGCTGCCTTAACTCTGGACTAATTACAGAACGCTGCTTCTTGACCTTGACTTTTTTCAGTCTTTATCCTTAATTGCTGCACAGTGTTTAAGAAAACACTTGTCAACGGAGTTAAACTCTGACATTTGAAATGTTTATAAAGTAAATAATTTAGTTTCAGCTACATGTTTAGTTTAGGTGGTTTTACATACTCTAATCTGGCATTTTCCTGCACAAGGCTTGCTTAGCACATTTTATTCAAAATGTACATAAAGAATGAATTATAAATATAATTAAAACTAGACCATAGCAGTGTAGAGTGATGTCCCATTGCTGTAGCGTTTTCTAAAAGTTTATAATTTTTAAAATGCTTTATAACTGTTTTAGTGGTTATCGAACACAATTGTTGAACAACTTATGTCATTTGCAATTTGAAGGAGATAGTGAAAGTCCTAAACTGAGAGTAATAGCATAACTCATCTCCTCTCCCCTTTAGGTCTTTAATTCTAATTCAGCGAGGTCTTCCGGGCTGCCCCATATATTGCAAATCCCCTCTTTCAACAATCCCTATCCCCTTCCTCATTTTTCTTCATAGCATTTCTCATTATCTACCAAACCGCTTATTTATTCGTTTTACTCTCTGACTTCACTCACCACACCTCCATTAGATTATAAACTCCATATAGACGGGCATTTCCCTAAGGGTTTCGATCCCTGCTGTGTTCCTAGAACCTGGAAGAGTGCCTGGCACAAAGCAGGTACTCAACATACATTTGAAGAAGTAATAAATAAAAAGGCACTATGGTAAGTACCTTATGAACTGTAATGGATACAAGAGCAACTACCAACTATTCCCTTTTATATTTTTCAACTGTAATTCTCAAGGGCATATTAGGGAAGGCACATTTGTTATGCTTACTTGTAAGGGGAGAAAACTCATCACCTAATTAATTTGCTTCTCTTATCTCTTGTCCATTGTTGTCTGTTGAAGTCCCTATCAATTTTCCCATTGTTATGCACATTTCAACTAATGGGAAAGGCACTGTGAACCTTTTCTTTCCCACACCTAGCTCTCCAAGGTGAGGGGGGACTGCCAATAGCCGTTTCTTCTTATCCCATCTTAGTTCTGACTTGCAGATTGGCCAACTGGCCAGAATGTCATCATATCTCTATGGAAAACCACCGTTGATATGTATCTTTGATTACAGATAAAGCTATAAGGTGTGCCTGTGTGTATGTATATAGTTGTAATTGTAGATATATGTAAATATGTCCCTACATGTATTTATATATGTTTATAAAACAGCATAGTTGGAGAGTTTAAAGTAGATACTTCCTAAAGCAGTGATTCTTAAGGTGGAGGATGGGGAGGAAATGAGCATAGTCCCTTTATATGGAGTATCAGAATCCCTTGAGTCCAAATTTGTTTTTCTTTCTTTCAAACTATCCACTCCATAACTGAGATTTTGATAAGACCTCTCATGAGGGATGCTTTATCTTCCCTTCTTTCTAGCCTTCCCCTACCTCACCCTTTTATCTTTGAGAATCATTGGGTATGATGGGAAGTGATGATATAATAACCATGAGAATTGCATACAGAATAAAAAAATGCTGACAACCCTTTTGGCTCTGTTTTAAAGTCATTTCTAAGTAAATATGTGGCATGCTTAGCATACGGATTTTAATTTTGTTTTAAAAGTAATATGAGAAGCTGTAGTTTCAAAAGACTTAGAAGTCATGGGGAAACCAATGTATAGGGAGAAACTGTCACACAATGACCCAAGTCACTCTTCTTTGGTCACTGTGCTTACAGAAAACTTAGATGATCAGTCTGCAAAGCCAGACCAAATACACTATTCTGGGAACTTCCATTTATTGTGAACCAAGAATATTCAGTTCATTAGTGGTAGCCTGAGAAATCAAATGGTGATCATGGTGATAAGGTACATAGTCTCTCAGACAGTCCATCAGTCACGAATATTAACTCAAAGACCACCATTTGGCAGGCCTCAAGCCATATTACATGAACCACTAGTATATTCCTTATTTTAGATTGCATTGTATTTATATTTGCAATGGACAAAAATAAGAAATGGTTATCATAGGAGACAGCACGTTCTTTGCTAGGGTAGTAAAGAGGACTATTGTGTGGCATCGACATCTTCAGTCTGAAGAGATGGGAGGTTGGAAGAGCATAACTTCAGTGTTCAGGGGCTTGAGCTTTGAGATGAAGAAAAAGTTGATCTCTAATCACTAATAGATGAAAAAGCTTCACTCATAGATGACCATTAGCATCATCAAATGCCCTGAGAAGACATCCAAAATAAATATAATGCTTTCCCAGAGCCATTTTCTAGATAGTACGTAGTCCTACCAATCATCATTTTTACAAAACAGGAATATTTTTTAAAAGTAATATACTAATTCACTTAATTTTTAAAATAAGGCTTTGCTAAGTTTTTAAAAAATAATTTTTCCCAAAACTGCTATTCACTCTTGCCTTCTTTTATTAACAAGCACTTTCTTCAGTCTCTCAAGTCTTAATGTAATCTGTTTACATCAAGGTAAACAGATGTAAAGCATTTTTGAGAATGGGAGCTCTGCTTATATACTTTAGAAGATTAGAAAATATGGCACAGGTGTAGGAAAAATCTCATGCATTTTCATCAAATTCTTATTTAAGTGAGTAATAAAGCTTCATATTTTACAGATACTCTAAGGCCACTAAAAATCTTTTAAGAGACCATTTTAGTCTTCTGGCTTAAAAGAAATCCATCTTGACCAGTATCTTAGTCTCTACAAATAGTTGTTTGTTCAATTTTTGTAAGCCAATCATGATGCCATGATCATTGTAACAAATGCGGGACACTCTGAAACACATGTTCAAAGTAAACAGCAGAAAGAAAAGGGACAGCAAACCACAATGAAGGTTTCAGGGAAGAACAGATGTCAGGTTTATGAAAAACGCAAAGGACAGCCCCTTGGAAAATGAAGAATGCTATATCTGGCTCATTTTCTCATTCCATTTACCTTTGCTTTCTCAGAAAACTAGACAAATTCCAATAGCAAGTGTTGTGCCTTCCTAGATTTAGCTAATGGAAATGGACATTTCCCAAACTAGGAGTCCCTTTAACATATATCAGAGAAAACAAGAATCTTAAGGTTGCATTTTTTGTGAATATCATGATTTCACAAATGCACGTACCTTCCATCCAAGAAATAAATGGAAAGATTTAAACTTCTTGCTATAAACACTAAACAGTATCCTCTATCTCCCTAGGCAAATGATGCTTTTTTTTCTTCCACTGGTAAATGCATCAAATTCATTTGCAGTGCCAAATTATAGCACAAGACTCTGTTTACGGAGCACACATTCTAGTTAAAAAAATTAATTCATATATTACATTCTCTTGATTATGCCTGATATGTATTATCATGGCTGAGAAATCTGTAGTTATTATGTAAAAATGAAGATGGAAAATGCCATATCTCCCTCACCCCTCTCAATTACCTGTTATTTAGACTGTTTTCTAATCAATATTCTATTCATCACTACCATTAAAGAGCAGTGGCATGCATTATCTTGAACTGAAAATTATATCGTGGTGTATTAAAAATAGATGTATGTATATGGCGATGAGATATAATAGCAATCCTATTACTCACGGTTCAAAGATGTCAGAGTTGCTGTCACACATATTTAGGAGATTACAAATTGCTGCAAAAGTTTCCCACAGATTTAAAGTTTTGATATGTAGTTATTTTGAAATTCCTCACATTTATCTCTAGTTTCAAGGGAGCTTTCAGCCTCCTAAGGGTCTGGTTATATTCTTTTATGTGTGGCTGGGTCCCTGAGAGCCTTCAATAATTTGGTATGTGTCTTTTTTGGCATAGAGAGATGATAAAATCTTCTAAATCCAAATAACAGTCTTGCAGCGGAGAATGCCAAAAGCTCGGCACTCTTTTTCCATTTAAATCCATTGCAGAATGCATATATTTTCTTTTTAATAATCAGTTTAAGGTGACGTTGAAGTTGCAGAGAAGGGACTGGCAGTCACCTCTGTAGGGAAAAGAAACAAGATCCTGGCACGAGCCATTTAATTTCTGGTAAAAGATCACTTGCTTTGCAGAAATAATTAGCCAATGAGGAGATATAAATACCCAGTAGATGTGAAAGTGCTTCAGCTACATCAGGCAAGCGTACAGAGTATGCACCCGTGTGAGCCCAGACATTTATGTAAGCTGTAATACACGGGTGTCCCTTGGAATGGGCCAGGGCAGTCCTGGTAATGGTAGTGATTCTTATTTTATTTTCAAAAGCTGACCAAGCATTCGACTTGGGGAAGGGCAAAGTGGGAATGTGTCTAGTTTCTCTGGTGTATCAATTTCACGATCAACCTGGTAAAGACTGATGAGAGTGGAGTTATCTTTCCTTCATCATTCTCTGTGCATCCCTGGTGTTCTACCTCCCACAGGTCTTTGCCACTGCGGAAAAATGGGCATGCATGGAATATTTCAGCATTTTTTCTTGAATTCTTGTGATCACCCCCTTACCTTTTACTTGGCTTAGTTGGTTTGGCAACTGCCTTCGGCTCAGGTCATGATTCTGGAGTCCTGGGATCGAGTCCCGCATCAGGCTCCCTGCTCAGCGGGGAGTCTGCTTCTCCCTCTGACCCTCCCCCCTCTCATGTGCTCTCTCTCTCTCTCTCATTCTCGCTTTCTCAAATAAATAAATAAATAAAATCTTAAAAAAATATAGTAGAAAATATAAAACAGCAAATAGTTCTACTTAAGACACAAGTCATTATCACCCATTGGCATTTGTTGGTAAAAGGAAAACATACATACGTGAACAAAACGTACCAAGAGAAACAGACTAAATATTCTAAAAATTCACCTTAAATATTTGGGTAAATTTTTGGGACTACTCATTGAATATGTTGGTGGAAAAATAATTTGAACTTTGGGCTAATGCAATGTTTTGCATAACCCAATGTTAATGTTTTATTTATTGATAATCTGCTCTAATCGCAGGAAGATTTCAAAAGGCTTATAATCTATTTCAACCACTACTAATGATCAGTTTGCATGGTTTCTCTCCTAGTTTTATTGCTGTTTGTTTTTTGCAGGGGAAGAATAACATTTGTGATTTCAATAATCGGGCAACTGGTTATTTTTAAAAATGTTAATTCTACCCACAACTAAGTTTCATGTGCCTATTTTGGGATGCATTAATTGGCCCATTATTTTCATGTTTACCATATCATCATGTACAATTTGTTGATTTTAAATAGACATAGATTCTCCTTGAAATTATTCAAATAAGTTATTAAAAATCTATCTGCCTAATTCTGCATTTCTAAAAAAGCAACAGAAATGTTTCTGAATTTTAGGTGCCCTAGTAATGGAGCAGGGAATGGAATTTCCATCCCTCCAAAGTATGGATGATTGTTAAATGCTGTTTATGCCTACAAATGGAAGAACAAATCAGTTCAGTACTCATAGTGCTCAGGAACTAGGAAGTCTACCGCTGTTACAGTTTTTGTTGAAGTAATTTGCTAACTTCACTGTGAAACAATAACTGTAATTGTTCCCACTTATGAGATCCTGTGAACATGTTTTAATTATCAACAAAAGTGGTGCAAATTTAAAGCAATTTTAATGATTCCAAATTTGAGTTTTGAAGAGCTCTTTATGGTTTGTTCATGTTTAACATAATTTGTGACTTATTTGGGGGATTCCAAGCCTTCAGGACACTTTTTGCTTTCCAGTAAAAGAATGCCACTTTCACTTTCCACCTTGTCTTTTCTTGCAGCCTAACAGGGCAGAATTCTAAGCCCCCCTACACCCCCATTTCTGCAGAAGCTAAGGTATAATTTAACAACAAATACTTAAACTGGCTAAACTTTAATGTTGGCTAGAGGCCATTAAACTCTGTGGGGGGTGTTGTCTTAATTTTGCAGACAGGAACGAAGGGATTGTGATTAACTGTCAAAATCAACTGAGAAGGAGAGCCAAGAAAAACGCCCCTCATCATTTCATCAGTTCCTAAACATAATGGACAGGTCTCTTCATTTAACTCTTCCCTTCCGGCCAATGCCACGTAACAGATTTTCTACTTCAGCCCATCATCATGGGTATTCTGCTGCCATTATTTCTCTTTGTCTCATTGTTCTGCATGTGCCCTCAGCAGAAACACTCCTGATTAGCAGAATCAGTGAATTCAATGCTACTATGAGGTAGCCTCCCAATGTGTCCATCATTTCAAACCAACTCTTCAAGGATAACCAAGACACTTTCCCTCTCAGAAGTGTTTTCTCTATAAATTCCAGGTGTGATGGGATGATATAGTGAATGTGTTCCCCATTCTATGCCCAAGCACACTATAGGGACTACATTATTTCTCACTCAGCTTCAGCATCCGTTGTCCTACAGCTGTTGCTTCGTGTCTGTAGGTCTCGCTTACAGGTGGAGAAAAGCAGGGAGAATGGATGAGGTAGAGCAGAGAAAAAGGAGAGAATTAAGAAGCCAGGATCAGAAAGTCCTTTCCTACTTAGCTGACATATTTGTGGCTCTCAGTTCTTAAATGTGCTAGTGGTTCTACACACAAATGACAAGTAGAAACTCCCTTACCTCAGCACCCCAACCATTCTCCCCAGTCCCGAAGGCTGGTTTCTTGATTGCTGTAAAAAGCCCCAGGCCTTTTGAATATACTGTGAAAGCAACTATAGTCTACAGAACTTGGAGATAAGAAATTAAAGTATAAAACCTTCCACCTTCAAGTAAGTTCAATAATCTATTTGTGTCAGAATGAACTTCTGTGTTTTTCCTATATGCTGCCTTTCGTACAGTGCAACTTGAGGCTATTTAGAAAAATGATGTATATCAAACTGATAAATGATGAAAAATTTTATAAATGGCAAAAATCTAATATTTTTAGTGCAGAGTGGTTTCACCTGTCCATTGGAATCAATACAAAAGAGGCTTTTGTCGTGCACAGTAAAATTTTTCTCAAGGTGTTCTTGCAAAAGGTAGCTGTGTTTTCTTCACTGGGGATTTTTCAATCTGTAACATACTGGCATGAACCATATATCCAAACTGAATAGGCTGTACCCTGAAATTTAGCCTTGAATAATAATTTGGTGCATGTTCAAAATATTATCAAATAAATCATATTAATGATTAATGGCTTCCTAGGAAACCATGATGTGCTCTTTATGATGAGAACATTCTTTCAAATATTGAGAGATTCATGGAAATACTAGTGCAGAAAGAGAATTTTTCTCCATTAGCAGAGATAAGATCACTAAAGGTGCAGTCCTGAAATTTTCAAATGGCATAGCTGAAGCAATGTAGTCTAATTTATCTCTAGTAATAGCCGCATAGGAAAAAGCTGTAGCCTGCCCTGTCCAATATGGTAAACACTAGCCATTAAGCATGCTTTGGCTAGACAAAATTGAGATGCTCTGAAAGTACAGAATACACACCAAATCTCAAAGACTTACTTTAGAAAAGATAGTGCCAAAGATCTCATTAATGATATTTTCTATTAAGTTCATGTTGAAATAATATTATTTTAGATATAGTGGGTGAAGTAAAAATATTATTAAATGTAATTTCTCTTTCTTTTTACTTTTTCATAATAGGGTCCCAAGAAAACTTAAAATTTAAAATTCCACATGTGACTTGCATGGTATTTTTATCACAGTCCTGCTATAAAAAAGAATTCAAGCGATCAGTCTGAGTCTATGATGAGTGATACCAAGGAGAGCAATTTCTTAAATTATATTTATTGAATTTGTTTCAGAAACTCCACTTACACCCTTAATAAGTTACTGTTTTGCAGAAAACATATACTAAACTCTGCTGCTTGCTGAAGGCATAATAACTGGTTTGATTGCTCCAACACTGGGGAACCTAATGACAAAACCCAATGACTGCCGGCAATAACGCACAGCAATCTTTTTAATCATATCTCAATTAGCTTTAGAAGTTTCTCATTTCGGGGCTCCCAGGGGTCTCATTGCTTGTCTTTTTCACTTGAGATAAACAAAATCATCTGTCTTATATTCAACTCCAATATTTGTTTTTGTTGTGGTGGCGGTGGTGTTAATAAGCTGCTGTGTCGACCGGGCTGTCAGCTGCAGACACCCCCACCGTCGGTGGCTCATACTCACAGAGCGCAGTGGAAGCACTCGGGGGTGCCGGGGAAGCGAGCTGGCCTCTCACAGGGCAAAACCCTGGAGAGACCCTTGGGCATGGCTTTGGGAAAGCACAGGTCAAGAAAGAGGCAACTTGTATCTTTGTTCTCTCAGAGTAGGAAGCTGGATCTGTGCCATCTGTCTCTGATGGGGAAATGTTTAAGAAAGACTTTATTTAGAATAGATGAAAGTATAAGCCATTTATTATTCCTTCTTTCATTTACTCATTCATTCATATTATTCATTATGTGAAAGGTGCTGGGGATACAGAGGTGGAAAATATGGTATCTTTGCCTTCAGAGATCTCACACTTCAAGTCACTTTCATTATTATGTATATGTAAAGTCTATCTTTTCCCCAAATATTTAGAATTTTATAATTGATTTTCAAGATTGGTAAGAATTTTATAATTGATCTTCAGATCTGTTTTAAACACATCAGAATGCCCTAATATTGCTCTTTCTTTACCCAATATCTATCCCTCTTTTACAGGAACCTACCATATACACATATAATACATATCCATGTCTATAATTGCTGTTCACACTCAGGTCTTTGTGTATGGGTATATATAACTGGTACCCATACTTGTATCTCTATCTAGTCCATACTTAAAATATACACCACATAGACATGCCTGAAAAAAAGCCATATTCAGCAATGGTTGTCCTAGACATGGGCAATAAAATCAATATCATTAATATTGTTAGAATAGATGCATAGCTGGTGAAGTGCTGTAAATGGAAACCAAATGCTATGCTGGGTTCAGGAATGGGATAGAACCACTGAGCTCATTTCCAGCAGTAAAAGAATGCATTGTGACAACCAGTTTTAGGGATTGCATTCAAGACTAAGGATTTAGCAGGCTTCCTCCAGATTCTTCCCAGTAATTACTCTGATGAGCAGTAATCTGACAATATCTCCAAAACTCTCAAGAACTGCATGATGTGGTCTGGCTACCACATTCCTTTGGGGCTTATGATTTTGGACCCAGAATCAGACATAAAATCTCACTCCTTCAGTAGTCTTAGCGCTGAAACTGATTATAGAAAAAAAATGGCCCTCCTCGTTTTGTCCCAAGTAACGTCACCCAGAGAATGAATATCACAAGAGTCTCTAGCAAATCTCTCCTCCATCGTAGCCCAAGCTCCCCCATGACACAGCCCTGTGGATTACACAGTAACAGCAGGATCTAAACTGTGTTTGCCTCTTTAACTTTCATTTTGTCCTGACCTTTCAAGAAGGAATGTTGTCAACAGATTGTAATGGGCCCCTCAAGTTTTACCACAAATTGCACATTCCAGCGAGGGGTGAGGTCCTGTTTTCTTTCTTGTAAGGGCCACCTGGATCTAGTAAGTCACTCCCAGGTCATCATCAGCTCTTTGCCCAGAGAAAGGCCCCAGTTAAAGACTTTCAAGCTCTTTCAAGTTTGAAGACTGCCACAATAAGAAATAGCTTTACTTCCTACCCAGCATCTCCAAGTTTATTCCTTCCTCTCCTTGACTGTTAACCTGAAAACCTCCTGCACAATATAATTAACTCAGTGTGCTCTAAAAACTAATGAAAACCTTAGACACTTAGGGAGCCTTCGGAAGCACATATCAACCGGAGGAGCCATCAAATGTTTTGTTAAATGGGATCTCATGCAGTCTAGGCCAATTAGTTACAATAAATGGCACAGAGCAGGAGGGAGGCTCTGGGTGACAACAGTGCTGAGGAACATCTCTGCTGGAAAAGCACAGGGATTCTCATAAATCCATTCGGGATCATATAGGCAAGGACTTGGCATCACGGGCATTTATATAGTTTTGAAATTTTATGTTGAAAGTCGAAAAGCAAGTGAGACTTTGAGTGTGATTTATTAAGTTCAGACTGTTATTTTTCCATTCAAGCCTATTTATAAGGCAGCTGGAACATTCTTGAATATGATCGCCTGTCTTGCTCATACAAAAAGTGTTGTCACTTGCACTTAGTGAGCACATGGTATAGGAGTTTGGGGAGTGAAATCAAAGACAGAAGTGTGAAGTCTGTCTTTCAGATGTTGAGGGAAACCATGAGCAACTTGCGATTGTTTAAGGACACATGTTATTTGTGCATATCTTCCATACAGAAAAGATCGCATTCATCCAGATCACAGCATCCAGGGCAGGAAACGAAACATTACTAGTGCTCCCAAAGCTTCTTTCTGGATACTCAAGCCCCTGACTCATACAGAGACTAGTTTTTAACTTTTTATGTATGAGCTCCTATGTAATGGGCTCCTCAGTGTGGTTTCAATGTTCACCATTACGTTTATGAGATGTATCCATTTTCTTGGGTATAGCAATTATATGTTCATCCTCATTGTTCTATAGTAACCTTTGAATGAATACATCACAATTTACTTTGGGTTATTCCAGTTTGGGCTATTTTTAAAATTATCATTAGTTTCAGAGGTAGAATTTAGTGATTCATCAGGTGCATATAACACCCAGTGCTCATTACATCACGTGGCCTCCTTAATGCCCATCCCCCAGTTACCCCATCTCCCACAGTCTCTCCTCCAGCAACCCTCAGTTTGTTTCCTAAAGTTCAGCATCTCTTATGGTTTGCCTC
Source organism: Eumetopias jubatus (assembly GCF_037043125.1). NCBI lineage: Eukaryota > Metazoa > Chordata > Mammalia > Carnivora > Otariidae > Eumetopias > Eumetopias jubatus. The sequence continues at coordinate 178,132,369 of NW_028274809.1, read as the reverse complement.
CTTCTCAATTTTCATCTTATTTTTCTTGCTCTTCCTCTATGTTCATCTGTTATGTCTCTTAAATTCCACACGTGTGAAATCATATGGTATTTGTCTTTGACTGACTTATTTCCCTTAGCATAATACCCTCTGTTCCATCCACATCATTGCAAGTGGAAAGATTTCATTCGTTTTGATGGCTAAGTAATATTTCATCGTGCATATAAAACACATCTTTATCCATTCATTTGTTGATGGAAATCTGTGCTCTTTCCATAGTTTGGCTATTGTGGACTTTGCTGCCATAAACACTGGGGTGCATGTGTCCCTTCGAATCCCTATGTTTGTGTTCTTTGGATAAGTACCTAGTAGTGCAATTCCTGGGTTGTAGGGTAGCTCTATTTTTAACTTTTTGAGGAATCTCCATACTGTTTTCAGCTATTTTGATTAGTGCCGCCATGAACTTTCATGTTCACATCTTTCAGGATGAATAGGTACCCATTTCTGATAGGTATATATCTAAAAATAAAATTGTTGACTCATAAGCCATGCCTATGTTCAGTTTTAGTAAATCCTGTCCAGCAGTTTTCCAGAATAGTTATACCAATTTACTCTTCGCTATAAATTGAGAATCCCAGTTGCTTCTCATCCTTGCTAACACTTGGTATTATCCATCTTTCTCATTTTAGCCATTATGACAACTATACAGTGTTACATTCAGTATAAATTTCATTGACACTTCTCTGATGAATAATGTATTTGTGTACCTTTTGATAAGTTTATTGGCATTTCAATATTTGAGCTCATGGTATTTTATAAAGCTATATGTCAATACAGAGTCCATAGTACCATGAATCTTCTCTAGGATGAACAAACATAGATTGTGTCAGTTCCTCTGAGAATGTGCTCTGATGATATTTCTCAACCCTGATGTTTCTCTCCTGGACTGGTCCAGAATCTCAATGTCCTTATAGAGCATGGCCCACAGAATTTTCCTCTGTGTCTAAGTGCACATTAAGCAGCACAGAGTAAAAGGGAGCATAAAGTCCTGAGACAAACCCTCTACATCTACTAATGTTTAATACAGCAAGTAAGATGAAAGCACTTCCACATTGTTTTCTTACTTTGGCTTAATCATGCCTTTAGGGAATTATTCTTTATCCTCTATTAATACTACTTAGAATCTGGACTAATACTAAACGAAATGTACTCATTCATTCATTCAGCAAACATTAATTTTGCATTAATTATGACTCAAGAATGTCTCTGGATATTGATGATCCAGAAAAGCAAGGTCTATGCCTTCCTGGAGCGTATGTGTAATGATATAACAGACAATGAATAAATACACAAAATAACATCATTGGAAATACTGACTGAATCTGAAGAAAGTAAACTGTGAAAGGAATAATGAAGGATTGGCCCAGGGAGAGGGGGGAGGGGTGTTTTTCACAGGATGGTCAGGAAAGCCTCTTTGCAGAAATGAACTTGAACTAATACCCAACTGATTAAAAATGAAACCAAAAACATACCAGCCAAGTGCTGATGAAGTGAAGACGATCTCAGGAGGAGAGAGTATGGGTTCCAGCGAGAGGGTCAGAGTGGTTAGAGCCTAACTGCTAGCAAAGCAGGCAGGAGGGTGCCTGGTCAGGAATACCGAGAGGCAAGTCCAGAAAGATGAGGTTCTATGAGCCGGCGGGGGGGGGGGGGGGGCAGGATTCAGATTTTATCTTCCCTACAATAAGGTGACAAAGGAAGGCCTCAGACAGCAGAGTGACAGGTTCAGATTTTTAGGCCAATGGGCCACCCTCAGTTTGTGTAAATAAAATGTATTGGAACACAGGCATGCACATTCCTTCATCTACTGTCTATGGGTGGTCCTATGCTTGGTTTCACGGTTTCATACTATACCACCAGAAATGAGTAGTTGTGGCAAAGACAAGGTGGCCTCCAAACCTGAAATATTTTTTATCTGGCCCTTTAAGAAGAAGCCATCAGACCTCTGTAAAGATCACATTGGCTGCTCTATGAAGCATGAACTCCAGGGAGGGAGTGGACGTTCAGGTAGGAGACGATGAAGCTGAGATTAGGGCAAATGGAGGTGATGAAATGTGAAGAGATACTGAGAAGAGCGTTATTAGACCTATGGAAGAAGAAGTCCAGAGGAAGGCAAAAAAATAGCAATATTCTGCTGTCACTGGGTAGTTGACACTCTTTTATAATTTGTGGAGTCCATATTTGAAAGGTTTTATCTTTACATGGTAAAAGCAGTATAATTTAGTGGAAAATTTTATTACTATTATTTTCAAAGCTAAACTTCCCTGATTATAGTCATTGACTCAGGTGCTCCACAAAATGAAACCACATGCCAGTAGGTGAAACACTCCCCTTCCCTTTTTAGTGTTACTGTATCCGTAAATGTTTGTTCTCCAGAACCTTTTCCCTAGACTGTTTCCAATATTCAATCAAGCATAAAGCAATGAATAAAAGGAGTGTGGTCTAAATAAAAACAGTAACATCTAAGCTCCAATTTCATTTTGCAAATAAGACTTTTCTCTCATCAACGTTCATCTGGAAGAAAAGATTCCAGGAGCCAAGCCTATCTGGGGATCTTTCACAGAGAGCATGCTAATGAGGAAGCCTCAGACCAAAGCCTCTTCAGGTAGGAGGAACTGAATTCAGGTCTGAAGGGGAGTTGTTCTCTTCCACCGTAAGAGCACAACTCCTGATGAATGGAGAGGTGGAAGCCATTGTGGGGAGATCACAACAGGAAGGAGAGGACTTTGCTAAACCACAGAAAGAATGCTGGCAGGGGGGCAGGCGTTCCAGTTGGCCATCCTGGAATCCTAGAAAAATTAGGAGGAGGGAGGCCACAGGATGGCTCCCAGTGAACTAAAGCAGGTTTAAAAAGAAAAGGGGGGAAAAAAGAGAGAGAGAGAAAAGGGAGATGTTAGAGATTTGTAGATCTACATGTATGTGACCTTAGAGGGGTAAGGAATTTTCTTTGACATACCCTGAGGAAAGGAAAACATGACTTTAGATTAGGTTTTATAAACTCCTACTCTGTGATATGTGGACAAGGTCAACATGTTCCAAAATTGTTTGGGTGAACTTTTCCCCATCTGGTTCAGGTTAGGGAGGTTATTGGCCAGGGAATTTCAACCAAGGTGGAAACTTAAAGCCAATTTTATGGGTGTGAACTGAAACTGACAAAGAGCTATTTCAAACAGTCTGGTAGGAATGGCGGACTACCTCCTAAAGGCCTGATACAAATGAACAGACATAAATATGTCACTGTATTCCACATGGGAATCAGAGGGCTCAAACAAAGCCACACAGAAGAAAAATAAATAGCTTCTATAAATGGGCATTTGTTTGTTAGGGGGAAATTATACATACATATATATATATATATATATATGGTCTTGGTTTTGCTTCTGAGTACATCTATTATCCTTCTTGAAGTAAATGGTAGCCTAGAATATCTACATCTAATAGAGCAGACTAAAGTCAGCATCTTCAATTTTCAGTGGGACCAAATGAGAGCATTCTAATTAATGTGGGAGGATTGTAAAATTTGGTTATGTTTTTTATTGGCCAAAAATTTGCTGATTTGTTTGATTAGCTAAACAAATGAACTACGTATTGTTTTTTTTTTTTTTGAAGGTAATTATTTCACTACTAATCAAGTTATTGAATAGTGCATCCATGGAAAATTTTATTAGTGTTTATTTTTTGTATTTTACTAATGTCTGATTTTAAAAATAATAATTAAACACATCATAGATGCTTTATTGATAAGGACTAAGAAGAAAGAGAAAGTGCAATGACTTTATGTCTCTAATCATCATCATTGGTGATGCACAGCACAGGGTTGTGGTAAATTATAAGCCACATCGCGATAAAGTGACCAAATCCTCACTGGGCATGGAGGGCCACTAAGGAATAAACTCTATGTATTTTCATCTCTCTAGAGTGAGATATTTTCATTTCTTTTCATTTCAAACTCTGTAACTAGACAGAGCAGGTTAGAGAGAATCTGAGAAGCATTCCTGTGTTTCTTTAGCATTTCTCCCCTCCAATTCTGCTTTTAGGACCACAAGGTCTGCAAGCCAAAGGGAGTTTCATAATAAGTGGCTAGCATATCATCTTGGCCTTTGATAAGTCTGTTTTAAGACAACAGTCCACTCAAAATTCACTAAGAACATCGGATCACAAATTACTCATCATCTTTTTGACACTTAAAAAGTCTATGGCTTCCCACCCAAGAAGGTTAGTTGCACTTCAACTCGCTGAATATTATTAGACTGTTTCTCAAAAGTTTATTGAAATCTCAAATTCTGATTTCACTCTTCAAGGTAATTTAATACTTTACAGTCAATTAAAAATGACTAAATCAAGTTTCTTCAGGAAAAATGTTAAATAGCATAGGTGTAAGACTTAGCATTGAACTTTGTATGTTATCTCATTACTGAACAAACCTTACCGTTGAGTGCACAGAAGTCATTTTCTTTGCTTAATATTAGGTTCTGTGGAGACACAATTAGTCTTTCTTTATAGTACCTTCACTCTATGGGTGCTAGGAGAGCAAAGTTTTTGGGGAGGGGGAAAAGATTGCTCTCATTTATACAGATGTAATATCTTTAAGGGATGGATTTTCACCACATTGTTATGAAATCAAGATGAAATGCACATCAATGAATGATCACACCTTAAAAGTGATATGCCAAGGACATATGATTTTGTGTAAATAAATTCTAGTGGTTCAAAAGCATAACAGAATGTACCAGGGACGAGAAATATAGTAAAATACTAGAAAAATGTGTTCAATCTTTATTTCTGAGATTATCTTTAAATCTGGTCATTAATCATTGGAAAATTATATATTAAATTGAAGTCAGGTGATAACAGAAAATGATGTCTTTGAGATCATGGCAAGAATATATAATTCTTTCCTAATGCATTGGGAATTTTATTTAGAAAAACCTCTTGAAAACAAAAGTACAAGATGAAGAATTCATTGTTATTTTTGTCCTGAGATATTATCTCACTAGAAAGTTTAAGATATAAATGACTGAATAGCTTAGCCACAGAATTTGACTACAACCCTTGTCAACAGAGAGGATCAACAAATACCTGTTCCAACAGTAAGTTCAGAGAAACAAAATTATATACTTTATTTATTTTTTTTAGAAGACAAATCACAAAGAACAATTTAGTAACACCTTTCCCCCCAAAGATATGTATCTTTAAGCGTTAAGTGTGTTACTGTGTCACAAATCAAAATCTACTATAAGCAGCTGCTGTTCCAACTTGGAAAAATCCAGTTGGGGAATCTACAGTCAATATGGCCACTGCTATTGGTAAAAGCTTATTAAAATAAATTATCATTTATTTATAGTAGGAAAACATCCACTAAACAAGTATTTCCATTTATCATGGAAGATCTTATTTTAATTTTTCATAGCCTTGTGCCCCCCAATAATATGCTTTTACCCAAAGAATTTAAACATGAATATGAACCATTCAAATAATTTCCATATCTCTTTTTTCACCTAAAGAGAGTGATCTGAGTTGCCAGGCAAGAGGGAAAAATCTTTATCAACAACACATAAGACTGGATTAACAGGATTTTTATAGTGGAATACATATTTTCCTTGGTAATTTTGTCTTTCTCATTCTCATATCCAGGTAGTGAATTCCATGGATACATAGCACTTTCTGAATGCACAATAGAAAAGAGTGGAATCTGCCTAGAAAAGAAAAAAAAGCTGGAAGATAAGTCCTTCAGATAAAAGCCTTTGGTCAACTGCTTGCGGTTAATGGTATGCAGAAGTGTATGAGGAAGTCTATCCGTTACCTATCACTGCGTAACAACAGACACCAAAATGCAGAGGCTTAGCATGGCAACATTTATGATACTGTCTTTTCTATAGGTCAGAAATCCCAGTGTGTCTTTGCTGAGTCCCCTAACTCTGGTTCTTTCAAAGGCTGCAATCATCTGAAGGCTCAGCTGGGAAGGATCAGCTTCCTAGCTCACTCATATGGTTTGCACAGAATTCAGTGCCCAGCAGTTTATTCAACTAATGCCTCAGTGTCTCACAGGCTGTTGGCAGGAGGCCTCCCCCTGGTCCTTGTCATTGGTCCTCCATAGAACATTTCACAACATGGCGGCTGGCTTCTCTCTGAGAACGTGAGAGGGCTTCAGAGGGCCAACAAGCCAAGGACAGTGCTAGCTAGCAAGATGGAAGTCTCAGGCTTCATAACCTAATCAGAAATCACATTTTGTTACTTTTGTTGTACTCTCTTCATCAGAAGCCAGTTACAAGGCCGGAACATACTTAAAATGAAGACTTTATACAAGAGTGTGAACACTGGGGCAAGGAATTCATTGGGAGCCCTATCAGAAACTTCCTATCAAAGCAAAGATGGAAACCAAAACACAAGGAATAGGTTCTGAGTGCTCAGGGGAAAAGCCTCACTTCTTACAAATCATGGTATCATTTTTTCATCAGTAAAACGCTGGCAATATCAGTTCTCTCTACCATGAAGGATTGTTGTTAGGTAGGAAATAAAAGTGACTTTAAAAAGTAAAGCTTCCTTATATCAAGCACAGAATCACATTATTGCCATTGAGCTAAATGTTGTCAAATATAAATGCATGTTATGAGTTGAACTGTGCCCTCTGGTAAGATATGGTGAAGTCTTCACCCAGTATCTGTGGATGTGACTTTAAATACTTAAAAATCAAGTAAAATATGGAGGTATTTGTCATATCACCCTGGTTTGGGTCTGAGGCTGGTTTTGGTAATGATGCCCCAATAATTATTTAGTTGCCTAATAAACAGTGGTGAGTGGAATATAATATTGTACATAGAGTCTGATTGTAAATAAGTACAATAGGAAAAAATATATATGTAGAAAAGTGCTCAGAAATAATTAGCAAAATTTTACGACTGATTATACTTAAAAGATAGGACTATCGTGATATTATCCCTTAATCTTTGAACTTTTTTAGTATTATTTCTATTAGGAAAATGATAAAATAATTATTACTTATTATTTACTATTTAAATGTAGCTAATTTAAAGTCATTTATCTATTGTATATGTTATAAAAACAAGATACTGAATAATGAATAAGGCTTAGAGAATGATCTTAAATATTACTTTCTTTGAATCTATTAAAATGAATTCATATCCTCGTATCTTTTTTTCACATGCTCCTTGGGTGGTTTTTGCAGACAAAAAAAATAAGTGGCAAATGATCACCTTGCTATTTGAACGTCATGATTAAAATTATTTTACTCAAGGGCATACATACTTGTATGTATGCTATTAAGTTACTTATAGCTGATTATCTCTGGAAACAATGAGACTGAAAAATGAAGGAATGATTTAACAGCCAAAATAGCAGTAAATAAAAAACGCATTTAATAATATTTTTGCTCTTAGAAAAGTAAACAGGTGTGTTTTCTTGCAACAGAACTGCCTTAGTAAACACATGGGCAGAATTTCATCAGAATACTTCCAGCTGTGTTAAGACCATCTGTTCATCCTTTTTAATTTTAATTAGTGCTAGAGACTTCCTTTATTTCATTAATCTCATCTGCAAATTCTCATTTGCATTTTGTCCCCTTTATGGATAAAGAAGCAGGTCTGAGCAAACTGGAAATTCTAACAACTCATTCCTTTTCTAGTTTTACTTTAATCAGCTATTCTAGAAGTAAATGAAGTTGTTGTTTTTAATAATAATAGCAATTTTCCATAAACTGCACTAAAGCAGCATCATGTTATAAAAGCAAATCCAGGAATTATTCAGCATATGTTTAACAGATGAGATTTTTAACCACTGATATTCGTTCTGTGACTTTTTCCCCCTTCTTTCTGAAGAGTCAATGGCAAGGGTTACCCACTGTGAAGTAATTTCCATAACATCCTAATTATATTTAAGGGCTTGCAGACATACTTTATTTCCATGCTTACATATTTATTTATCTTATAAACTATTTGCACTCAAATCAAAAATAAAAATTAAAAATTCGAATCTGTTTCAAAAACCAAATAAATATACTTTCAGTGTGTAGGTAAACTTGACCTTTTATTTATAGGTTAACTATTTTACTCAAACTGTCCCCATTAGAAAAGAGTTGTTTGCCCTGACCTTATACATTCATATTTTACCTAAGTATATATTTAGTAAAAACAGTGCTTCTCAAACTTTAGTGTGCATGGGAATCACCTGGGAGTCTACAGAATGCTGGTTCTAAGTCAGTAGGACCAAGTGGGTCTTGAGAATCTGCATTTCTAGTGCACTCCCAGGTGATGGTGAGGCTGCTGATCTTAGACTGAACCTTGAGTAGTAGAGCTGTAGACAGAGCAAGCATGCGTGATATTAAAAAAAAAAAGTAAACACCTGTAGCTCCATGAAACTTACATTAAGTATTAAATTAAACAGCTCATTTTATCTAAAAATTGGCACTTAAAATCACTCAATATAAAACTGCCAGTTATTCTTAAATCAATTCCAGAAGGCCTCCCATTTCCTAGTAGTCATATAAAATCATAAAATATACACTAGATAGAAAAAAGTGTACAAGAATTCTTCATAGAACACACAACCAAGTTTTTTAACTCTCATACTAAAATCCTATGTTTGAGAGGAACACAGACACATTGACAAAATTTCTCTTCCACTTAAACGTATTTGTGTTTGTTAATCTCTCCTTTTTTTTTGTTGCTGTAATTGTTATTTATGTTCCCTGTCTTTCTTCTTGATTAGTCTTGCCAGTAATTTGTCTATTTTATTGGCATTTTAAAAGAACCAGATCTTGGTTTATTATCGTCTACTTTGGCTGTTTTCTATTCATTTTGTTCTGCTTTTATCTTTATTTCCTTTCTTCTATTTTATGTTTATTTGGGTTTCTTTTGTCCTAGCTTCTAAAGTTGACTACTTAGCTCATTTCATTTAGTCCTTAGTTTTTTCTATTACTTGCATTTACTGCTATTTTGTAAATTTTAATTACATATTTTACATATACAGTGTTCTTATAGCTCCACTTTCTAAATGTGACAAAATCTGTTCTAAAGTGCTCTTTAATCAAAAAGTCATCTAGATAAGTATGTTAAGTATGTTAAATTGCTAAGAGGTTTGTTCTGGCTAGATACAAACCTTCCTACCTACATACATATTTATTGGCTACTCTTTGAAAATAAATATGCACTTTTATTTCTTTTAAGATTTTTTTTATTTTATTTTAGACAAAGAGAGAGAGAGGATGCCTGTGCACGAGTGGTGGGGGGGGGGGAGAAGGAGAAGGAGAAAAATCTCAAGCAGACTCCATGCTGAGTGCAGAGCCCCACCTAGGGTTGATCTCATGACCCTGAAATCATGACCTGAGCTGAAACCAAGAGCTGGATGCTCAGCTGATTGAACCACCCAGGCGCCCCGAATATGCACTTTCATTGCATTGTGATCAGAGAATGCATTCTGTATGCTCCTACTTACAGGAAATTAAAAATACATATTTGTGGCTTCATATATAAGCAATTTTTGTAAATGTCTTATCATTATCTGAAATACATAATATGGGCAGATAATTGTCCTAATACTTTGGGAAGCTTAGATGGAATTTATGCTTTTCCTTAGACATACATTGAGAAGGGATAATTGAAATAGAAAGACCAACTAGAACAAAATACATTAGGAGCACTGGACAGAAAATTGTCCTCCAGGTAGGATCACAAATGAATAATTTTTATAGGTGATTTTTATCAGTCTTCAATGAGCACATTTTCCTGTGTTACTCAAGGTGTTCATATAAGAAAAAAATAGACAATCCTGATAGGCAAAATCACCATTAGATCAGATTATGACTTGAGAAATTAGGTACCTGAAACCAAAATAAAATATCGACACACAAAGTTATATTAAAGAAATAATAGCTATGACTATGTGGAGTTACTCCAGCCCTACAAAGATCACTCAACATTAATAACTTTATAAGTAAATTTTACAACATTCACAGTTTTAAGTAGAAATAACATATGGACATTTTAACAGATTTGTTAAAAAGGTATTTTTAATTTTTAAGTTTTTATTTTAATTCCAGTTAGTTAACATGACAGTGTTATATTAGTTTCAGGTGTACAATTTAGTGATTCAGCAATTCCATACATCAAGACAAATGCACTCCTTAATCACCATCACCTATTTAATCCATCCCCCACGCACCTCTCCTCTGATAACTGTTCTCTATAGTTATAAAAGTCTGTTTCTTGGTTTCTCTCTCTCTCTCAATCTCTCTCTCTGTAAAAAAAAAAGCATTTGACAATATCCAGCAACTACTGACAGAAATGCTTAGTAAGCTGGAAATGCCAAGAAATTTATTCAACATGATAAAGAGTAGTTATCAGGACCCCAAAGAAATAATATAACAGTGGGGGTAAAAAGCCAGCATTCTATTAACATCAAGAAAAAAAAGACAGGAAGAGACAATACTAACAGTGTTACTCATTTTTCTGGAGGTTTCAGTCAATAAAATTTAAAAAGAATAAGAAATAAGAGATTCATATGTTAGAAAAGAAGATGAAATTTATCATTCATCTATAGAGGATATAACTCTCTTCCTTGAATATCCAAAAGAATAAACTAAAAGAATGCTAGAACTAAAACTTTCTAGGAAGTAGTTGGATATACCATGGAAATATCCAAAATCATTAGCCTTTTGAATATTGACATTAACTAGATATATAATGCTTTAGTCAAGTATCTCGGGGCACCTGGATGGCTCAGTTGGGCATCTGACACTTGATTTTGGCTTAGGTCATGATCTCAGTGTTGTGAAGTTGAGCCCCATTTCAGGCATCATGCTCAGCGTGGAGTCAGCTTGGGATTCTCTCCCCCTGCCCCTCCCCCCCTATTTCTAAGAGAGAAAAAAAGAAAGAAAAAGAGAAAGAGAGAGAGAGGAAAGAAAGGAAAGAAAGGAAAGAAAGGAAAGAAAGAAAGAAAGAAAGAAAGAAAGAAAGAAAGAAAGAAAGAAAGAAAGAAAGAAAGAAAGAAAGAAAGAAAGAAAAAAGAAAGAAAGAAGGAAGGAAGGAAGGAAGGAAAGAAAGAAAGAAAGAAAGAAAGAAAGAAAGAAAGAAAGAAAGAAAGAAAGAAAGAAAGAAAGAAAGAAAGAAAGAAAGGAAGAAAATCTTAAAAAAATAAAGTATCTCAGAAAACCACAAAAATGGAAATCAAATAGAAATAAAATTAGCAACTAGAACGCAAATATGAATAAAATTAACTTGAGGCATATATAACAATGTAAGAAATCCAAGATACATACTTATGTTCCTGGTTGAGAAAACACAAAATTATGAAATTAATTTCTCTTCATACAAATCTATAAATTGGGATTACAATATCCAAATCAAAATCCCTCAAGATTTTCCATACCTGATACCTGATCAGATCACTCCAAAACACTATATGGAGAAATTTGCAAATATGACAAGATAATCTTGACAAAAAGCATTTGCTTTCAGATTAAACCATATTATAACATGGCGATTATACCACATGCAAAATATTGGCCCCTAAATCGACACACATTAATAAGGAAGTTGGAAAACAAATTATATAAATTACGGGAATTTATGTATGAGAAATGTTGCCATGTGCCAGCCAAGAGAATGCACTTTTGCAAAAATAATGGGAGTCACGTCTCCTCCTGTGCCCATCCCTCTGGAAAGCAGTGCCTGGAACATAGACTGTCATGCAGAGATTTAACTTGGGAAGTGATGCCAGGAAACCACAGTGAGGAAAATAGCAGCATCACCAGAGAGGGAAAGTCAGTCCTTCAGTGAGTCAATACAGTGGGCAACTCTGGATTGTTTCCACCATGAGCCTCTGAAGAACCATGCGTAATGTTCCTTTTTTTTTTTTATTTAAGATTTTATTTATTTATTTGACAGAGAGAGAGAGAGAGAGAGAGAGAAAGAGAACACAAGCAGGGGGAACAGCAGAGGGAGAGGGAGAAGCAGACTCTCTGCTGAGCAGGGAGCCTGATGCAGGGCTTGATCCCAGGACCCTGGGACATGACCTGAGCCGAAGGCAGACGCTTAACCAACTGAGCCACCCAGGCGCCCCCATGTGAAATGTTCTTAAGAATTCTCTAATGGAATGACAGAAGAGAGGGGCATTCCTTCACCAATCCCTGTAATTAGGGCTGCACATGCTAAGGATGCTAAGTCCTTCACATTTCCAGGCTATGCATGGGTGAGTGCAAGTAGAGATTCCTGCCAGTGTCCCATGGTGGTGTCAGAGACACCTTCGGACAGAAAATTAGGGAAAAACAGGACAGCCAAGGTAAGCCGTATCTTATTTTGCCTTCACCTGGTTGCTGGAATGAAAGGTGGGGTAGGACGAGAAGAGGCAGAGCCCAAGAGTGTCCAGCACAAGAAAACTGAATATTCATAGGTAAAAAAAAAAAAAAAAAAAAAACTGGAGGGGAAGATATATTTATGTTTGATTTCACTCCTACTGTCTATCATTCTGGATCTCTGCAGGCACATTTAGGTAAACTGACAATTTATTTTTTATTTTTTATTTTTTTTAAAGATTTTATTTATTTATATGAGAGAGAGAGAGACAAAGAAAGCACAGAGGGAGAGTGTGAGGGAGAAGCAGGCTCCCCGCTGAGCAGGGAGCCCAATGCGGGACTCGATCCCAGGACCCCAGGATCATGACCCGAGCCGAAGGCAGACACTCAACTGACTGAGTCACCCAGATGCCCCTAAACTGACAATTTAAGTATTCCTTTAGAAGTCATAAAAAACTCAAGGTCAGCTCTGTCCTATGCAAGATCTTGAAAATATTCAGTGTTTTGGTGATATCTCTCCTTTCAGATGTATCGTTTTGTCACCTGCACTTAGAAGACTTCACTCTCTTTTTCTAGATTATTACATATAATTTTGCAGCCACCTTTTTTTTAAAGATTTTATTTATTTATTTGACAGAGAGAGACACAGCGAGAGAGGGAACACAAGCAGGGGGAGCGGGAGAGGGAGAAGCAGGCTTCCCGCAGAGCAGGGAGCCTGATGCGGTGGGGGTGGATCCCAGGACCCTGGGATCATGACCTGAGTCAAAGGCAGACGCTTAATGACTGAGCCACCCAGGGGCCCCTGCAGCCATTTTGATGTAGCTGCATTTCATTCACATGCAATGGATTCAAGCACTTTATTGTTTTCAGGTAATTGCAATAATTTTAAGGTAAGACAGAAAAAAAAGATGAACAAGTTATGAACAGATGTGTTTATACTTTCCTAATAAGTAATTTATCTTTAATACTGAAGTGTATGTTTATATTGTTTATCCTAAAGTATATTCAATTATGACTTATAACATGCTGACATTCGAGACTAGTGGAGTTATCCACAGTATTTGTCATATTTTAGGGAAAACAGTTACATTAAATTTCAAATATAGAAGCTACTATGCAATAAAAAAGTAGAGTGATTCAATCGCTTAAGGAAGTTCAACACTCTAAGAAACTCAGTTCCCTCATGTTGATCAGATATTCCCTCCGCAGGGGTGCCTGGGGGGCTCAGTTGTTTGAGCAACAGACTGTGGATTTCAGCTCAGGTTGTGCTCTCCATTTCCTGGGACAGAGCCCCACCGAATGCCCGCTCAGTGGAGAATCTGCTTGTTTCCCTCTCTCGCTCTCTCTGGCCCTCCCCCGAAAGTGCATTTGCACTCCGCGTGCGGCTGCACCTGCCCGCCCACCCTCTCACGCTCGCTCTCTCTGCTTCTGAAATAAATAACTAAATCTTTTAGAAGAGGGAAAAGAAAAAAATTTCCTCAGGAAACTTTAAATATGGCATTAATTTATATGAGGCAAAAAAATCTAAGGAATAATCAATATTTAAGAAAAAAACAATTTAGAATGCAAACTTAATAGAACCAATGGTTATGGGTAATGATCCTAATATAGGGGGGAACTCTGTCTTCACCACCGTTGGTATTTTTTCCCTTCTACACACATTAGTATTGGTTTCTATGTAAAATCACAAAGGTCACATTTGCCTAATTCACCAGAAAAAAAATCTTTGAAAGCCTGATTACTTATATATTTGACTGGATAAATTTTCACCAAATGTATGAACTAAATTCCCCAAATATGTGTGTTCTGTACTATGATAACCTATTATTTTTTCTTTTTTTAAAAAGATTTTTTTATTTATCTGAGAGAGAGACAGAGTGTGCATGTACAGAGGGAGGGGCATAGGGAGAGAGAATCCCAAGCAGAGTCCCCACTGAGGACAGAGCCCTAGGCAGGACTCAGTCCCATGACCTGAGATCGTGACTTGAGCCAAAATCAAGAGTCAGATTCTTAACCAACTGAGCCACCCAGGCACCCCTCTTCTATTATTTAATGTTCTCCCAAGATGTCACATTTTAAATTAAATATATGTACCATCTTTTGTAAGTAACCTTGTGTTGATTTCACTAAATATATTAGAAATCCATTTACTTTTGTTCAAGACTATTAAAATAACTTTCTTCTTTAATTTTAGACCTCCTACCCTCGGCCTCCCTGGCGCGGCTCACTCCCTGCCGGCCGCAGCCCGACACGCCGTGCGGCCCCCCAGTCTCCCGCGGCCGCCTCCCCCAGGCATGGCACAGGGCCTCGCCTCACTATGGCAGCAGCACGGCACAGCACGCTCGACTTCAAGCTCGGCGCCAAAGCTGATGGCAAGACCATTCTAAAAGGCCTCCGGTCCATTTTCCAGGAGCAAGGGATGACGGAGTCGGTGCACAACTGGCAAGACCACGGTTATCTAGCGACCTACATCAACAAAAACGGCAGCTTTGCCAGTTTGAGAATTTACCCACATGGATTGGTGTTGTTGGATCTTCAGAGTTACGACGGTGATTCGCAAGGCCAAGAAGTTGACAGTCTTTTGAACAAAGTAGAAGAAAGAATGAAAGAATTGAGTCAGGACAGTGCTGTGCGGGGGAAGCGATTACCGCCCATAATTTGAGGAGGAGCTATGGACAGATACTGGCCCACTGCTGATGGTCGCCTGGTTGAGTATGACATAGATGAAGTGGTGTATGATGAAGATTCACCTTATCAGAACATTAAAATTCTACACTCGAAGCAATTTGGAAATATTCTCATCCTTAGTGGGGACGGACGTTAATCTGGCAGAGAGTGATTTGGCATATACCCAGGCCATCATGGGCAGTGGAAAAGAAGGCTACAGTGGCAAAGACGGGCTGATTCTTGGGGGTGGAGACGGGGGCATATTATGTGAAATAGTCAAACTGAAACCAAAGATGGTCACTATGGTAGAGATTGACCAAATGGTGATTGATGGATGTAAGAAATACGTGCGAAAAACATGTGGCAACGTCTTAGACAATCTTAAAGGGGACTGCTATCAGGTTCTAATAGAAGACTGTATTCCAGTACTGAAGAGGTACGCCAAAGAAGGGAGAGAGTTTGATTATGTGACTAATGATTTGACAGCCGTTCCAATCTCCACATCTCCAGAAGATTCCACATGGCAGTTTCTCAGACTGATTCTTGACCTCTCAATGAAAGTACTGAAACAGGATGGAAAATACTTTACACAGGGTAACTGTGTCAATCTGACAGAAGCCTTGTCACTCTATGAAGAACAGCTCAGGTGCCTGTATTGTCCTGTGGAATTCTCAAAGGAGATCGTCTGTGTTCCTTCATACTTGGAATTGTGGGTATTTTACACTGTTTGGAAGAAAGCTAAACCTTGAAGACCAGTCTCTCCTAATCATGTGTGCTGCAAACAGCCTTCCTGACCTTCATATGCTGTACATGACATCGAAATGAGTCAGGCAATTGATTGTGATTTCCTTCAAGTTTTCTTTTTTTAATTATTATTTTTAATTTAAACAAAGCAAATGGAAAATGTATATTTTGATGTGCTAGGGTGTTAATTTTTTTTAAAGTCAGCTGAAGGATGATTAGACAGCACAGCGAAGGCTGCTAAATGCACTGAACCCCTAGAATGTGATTTTTGTTACTTTTTTTTGTGTGTGTGTGGGGGGGGCTTTTTGTTTTTGTTTTGGTAGACTTTGAATTTGATTGTTTGGAGGAATGAACATCATTGTTTTGTTCTGGAGGGAAGTTCTTTGATGGTGTTTCTTTCCCCCAAAATTGACTTAGCTATTAAAATTTGGTGCTTATAAGAAAGAGTTAAGAAAAAATGAATAGCAATGCTTCGATTAAAATTATAAATGAGAAAAAAATAGATTAATTTTAATTGCTTCAAAAATGTTTATGTAATTCAAAATATGAATTCAAGAAAAGAAGCCCCTTCATAAAACACATCCCCCTTCTTTATTTTCCGAGAATATTCTGTCCTAGAGGGAAGTCTTTTCACTCAAGAAGAAATTGAAAACATTTATATATAATGGTAATTTACAAGCAAGTGGAAGCAAGCTGTGTAAACCTTGAGTAATTGATGGATCTTATTTATAGAGCTTTTCTCAGTGTGTTTTCAATTATGCTTGTTCATAGTCCTGAATGGTTAATTTTAATATTTTCTGTTAATAATTTGAAAATGTGCTAGCACCTTACGATGGGAATCTTGTTTTCAACCAACCACATGTAAGTTATATCTCCTCGCTGTCAAGTAAAATGACTCAGATCCAAAGTTGCCCTGACACTGGAAGGCACTTCCGTGACACTATTTACTTTTAACACTTTACTGTTGAGCAAACCCAAAATCACAGTTTGGAAATACATAGCGTATTTGTTCCAATAAAGACGAAACACCTAAGAACATAAATTTGTTTCTGAATTTCCTGTTTTCATTTTAGGACAAATTATGCTCAGCTGCACAAACAAAGTAATTGACAACAGAATTTCAGTAAAAAGAAGGAATGTTTTCAGAATTATGAAAACCTCTTGAGAAGGAAATGTCTATGAGCCACAGAAGTATATATTCAACAGGCATGGAGCAAAAGGAACTCCAATATAAAAATGTCATTTTCCAAGAACAATGGTGTCAACGTCTACTTTAAAAAATCAAGAAAATATGAAAGGTTATTACCAAGAGGGTGTTAACCAGATGTTCTCAATCTCTATAAGGGAAGAATGTCTATAAGTTAGATAGAAGGCAGAGCAGCAACACACAGTAAGTTATTAAGTCTTGGAAAGGTTAAGAAGTAAGGATGTGAACGGTATTTTCAAGATTAATTAAATTTCACCTATCCAAGAAACTTCAGGTTGGAAGAAAAGCAGGCTGGATCGATTACATATATCTCCCTTATAGCCATTTTGCTTTCTTTTTTTTAGAGTGCTCACTTTAATAATACGCTAAATGTGACAAATTATTCTTTTCATTATAAAATAACTTTCCCACTCAATCCATGTATCTGACTTCAGTCCACTCTGTCATTTAGAGGGCATGATGCCCCCCAACACAACATATATAATGATCTGTTTTGGAGTCAAAAGATTGTAAACTCAAATTTGACATTTCCCTTAAAACTCTGTGGCTAGCATACGTCACTTAACCCGGAAGATGTATTCTGAGGACTCGCAGCACAAATGTCAGTAATGATCCCCACACAATGTTTGCAAGGGTAAGGAGTTTCTTTCACTGGTTTACAAGCTGGTTGCCCCCAAAGACTGGATTTCATGAGGGCAATAGCATCTTTTACTGAGGTGTCAAGCCTAGTGGACTGGTGCACCATAAATATGTGTTGAACTCATGTTAAATACTTGGCATCATTATAAAGACATTAGTAAAACTGCATGTCATTGGATGTCTCCCCAAAACACTTATGAAAAATAGATTTTGAGGAAAGAAATTCATACACACACAGTGAATGAGGTACTTATAAAAAGGAATAAATTAATGTCACTTAACAAAAAGTCTTCAATAAATGAATATCAGAGGAAAGCAGCAAAAATCTCAAATGCTGGTAAAAAGTCCAAAGCCATTGCCGCTAGAATTCCCTACGGTGTAACACAAGAAAATTTAATAAACTGAGCGCATTGTCATTTGAGACATCTGGAGTATTTGCTGTCTTTCCTGAGGGGCTGAAGTGAAGGAAATGTGATTCTCATCCAGCAGGTAATTGCCAGAAACAGGCTCTAAAACAGGCCAGGGATTTAAAAAAAGAAAAGAGGAAAAGAAAAAGAAAAAGAAAGAAAAAGAAAATGAATAAAAAGAAAAGAAAGGAAAAAAAAAAAAGAGATATGCCAGAATATTAAAATTTTAGAAGAAAACTAAGACAAAAAATATGACATTCTTATGCTTGTTTCGTACTGTGTTTAAAATAGGATATTTTGGGGTGCCTGGGTGGCTCAGTCATTAAGTGTCTGCCTTCGGCTCAGGTCATGGTCCCAGGGTCCTGGGATCGAGCCCCACATCGGGCTCTCTGCTCGGCGGGAAGCCTGCTTCTCCCTTTCCCACTGCCCCTGCTTGTGTTCCCTCTCTTGGTGTGTCTCTGTCAAATGAATAAAATCTTTAAAAAAAATAAAATAGGATATTTTATTTATACATGGAGAAGCACCCACAAGTATGTCATCTAATTAAAGGAAAACTGGTAAAGACTTGTCCATAAAACAAACTTAGGGTAGTTTCACCTACACGTTCAAAATAATTATAATGCTTTCTGCTAAATGAGTGATAAATGTGTTGCTTGATATTTGTTCTTCAACATTATTTATTAGTAATATTTCTGCCTAATATTAAGATATGCTAGCTAGTGTCAAAATGAACAGGATTTGGACTTAAACCATATCACATACTGCTTCCAAAAAAACTTGCTTCCTCCTTTGCATGCCATATATTATTTTCTTTTCTACAAACCTCTGTCTTGTTAGAGTAACAGCAAAGACCACCAAAGAGTGCTGGGAGAACCCACCAAGATATGAATCTCTCTACACTTGATCATCTAGAATTTGTTAAAAAGCACTATTTAATGAGATAGAATCCATAAATGTATCACTCTTACATATTAAAGAATGGAAGAAGAATAAGAAATAGAAGGAAGGTATCTACTGGAAGATGTCAGATTTCCTGCCTTTATTAGTGCAACTTTTTCAACACCATGTAAACCCTTCCTGTGCACAGCAATCCTCCCTCCTGGTTTAGGAACAACTGGATTTGCAACCCAGAGATTGTCTTGGCAAGTGGACAGGCTAGTCTACTTTGTTTCTCAGGAAGCAGAAGCACTGTTTTAGAGTTGTCATCCCTAGAGACGTTTATGTACCAGCTTCTTGAAACACCAACCACATGAATAGGATCTACTGCTGCTAAATCTGTAATACTCACAGTATTTGAAAAGAAGCATTGTTAGCTAACTCTAACTATGGAAATAATGGATATATTTAAAAAAGATATTTTAAATACAGGTAAGTATAAAGGAGAAAATTTAAATTATTTGTAAACTTATCACCAGGGAACTAATATTAAGAGATAATAAACAACAGCAGAAAAAATGTATAGCTCCTGGCCACATCTTCATTACACTCCATACCTACACCTACTTCACTAGAGAAGGCAATAAACCACACAAAATGAGTGCAATTCTGTCTTGCTTTTGTGTACTCTCAAAGCATGTTCTCAAGAAACGTCATTTACATTATATCCTGCCAAATTGGATTCTAACTAGTCTGTTACCACATTTGTCTCTCCCACCGGACTATAAGCTACCCCATATGAAAAGCTGCATATTTTCCTCCTTAAGTATATGAAGCCAATTATAGTGACTGGCAAATACTATGTTCTTGTTTGTTTTGTTATTGAATGGATGAACAATGAGCATCACCTCCTGTGTTCTCTCAATGTGGTAGTCAAGTCAACTTGTTTCTCCATAAGCCTCTTTATTCCCGACATGATACTTGCAGAACACTATAAATTCCAAAAGTTTAATTAAAGCTATGGCCTTATCTCAAAAAATTGGCTTTCCATGGCAGTGACTAACTGAGCCAAGAGAATCTGTCATGATTTCTACCTAATTTTCTTTTGCAACCAATTCAAAAATAAATATTTTATTAAAGTCATTAGCAAATAATTATTAATCATTAAATATGTTGATGAGGGTTTGTACAAAAATTATACAAACACCTGGTACAATTATAGAAGTTTTTTCATCTAATAGTATTGGATATGAACAGGTTAATTAAATGAAAAAGTTGGTTACCTAGCAAATTTAAATATATATAAATATATATTATATTAAATATTATATATTACATTAAATATTAAATATCTATATGGAAATATTCATTTCCTAACCTTTTTATGTAGGAAGAGGCTTTTTAAAAAATCTAAAGTAGATATTTAATAATTATGGCTTTGATTAGTCTTTATGATCCACATCAATACTACATCACCTACAATTTCCAATTTTAATTCTTTAAGGTGAAACAGGAACTTAAAGACAGTTGAGAAGAAAATCATGTGCAAAATCCAGATAGCTTTTACCACGTATTGTCAAAGTTCTAGAGCTATCAAACAGCCTCAAGTTCTTCATTTTTTGGAAGTGGATAGGGTTTGGTTTTGTTTTGCAATTAGATTTTATTGAATTTTCCTAAAACATCCAGCTTATTTATCCTGAAAACAACAGATATCTTCCCTTATGTATTCATTTTTCATCACTTTACATAACATTAAATTAAATTACATAATTACAAGAAAATGACTAGGATAACATCATTTGGGAATAAAAACTCAGTTAGTAAGTATGCCAACTGGTGGTGCGTAAGGCGCGCCTTGGCACAGGTGAGTGTGACTGGCAGAGGAAACTGGGAGAGTCAATTACAGGTACAGCTGACCTTTGAACAATTCAGGGAGTGGAGCAATGACCATCACGCAGTCAAAAATCTGCATACAACTTTTCACTCCCCACCCCCAAACTTCATAGCCTAGCTTTACCAACCAATAACACAAATAGTAGACCAAAACATATTTCGATGTTATATGTGTTTATGTACTGTATTCTTACAATAAGCTAAGCTACAGAAAAAAAAAAATGTTATTAGGAAAATCATAAGGAAGAGAAAATACATTTACAGTACTATGTTGTATTTATTGAAAAAAAAAAATCTGCATGTAAGTGGACCCACACAGTTCAAATCCCTGTTGTTCAAGATGCAACTGCTAATGAATTAGCAAAGACTATGTTGGAATTCTCATCCTCAATATGCATTATTATCTGAATCACTGCTTAATTCTACCCTGGCTCATCTACAGCAAAATGCTCACATCTTCCCTTTCCTCTCATGTGAGCTGCCTTGACCAGCCTAGTACTTCTCAAGTTTTCTACACTCTAAGTCCAATGTTTTCCCCAATCTGTCACAAACCAGTATTATACTTGTAAAATACAATAAAAATACAATGGGAAAAAAAGATATAGAATATAAAGGCATTTTAAATTATTTAGTTCAGCAGACATAAAAATTACTCTGTTAACTGCTATAAAATTTCCTAAACGTTGCCTCTCAAGTGTCTGTTCTTACCTCCTCAAGGACCAGGAACAGTTTGGGGAATAGCACTGGTTTGCAGACTATACATGAGTAGGACTTATATAGAACAAGACTAGATTAATTAAATTAATTAAGTTTGTAATCACATTTGTATGGGCAACATGATCTAGAATACAAATGAAAAGTGGATATAGAAAAATAAGTACTTTCAAGGGAAAACTGAGTATTTTCTTTTGATGGACAGATCTCTTTTATCCTGCATAGAATTCCATGAGGAAAAACAAGAGGATTATGGGAACACGTGGTTCAATGCTATACTGCAATGATAATTTTTTTCCAAAATAACCTAGTTATGAGAACTAATACTGTTGGGGTGCCTGGGTGACTCAGTCGTTAAGCGTCTGCCTTCGGCTCAGGTCATGATCCCAGGGTCCTGGGATCGAGCCTCGCATCAGGCTCCCTGCTCGGTGGGAAGCCTGCTTCTCCCTCTGCCACTCCCCCTGCTTGTGTTCCCTCCCTCGCTGTGTCTCTCTCTGTCAAATAAATAAATAAAATCTTAAAAAAAAAAAAGAGAGAACTAATACTGTTAAAATACAAATATATTACAATAAAAGGATTTTTTAAAGGAAGATAGAAGACAAAGCCTATGGAGAGACCATCAAACATTATTTTTGCTCTAATCATTTAACATACTATTTCAGTTAATTACAATATGATCTTCCTTTGCTAGCTTTTATTTTGCATTGTGGCTCAAAAAGAAGTCATGCAGAACAAGTCCTGTCCTTAATTTTGGGTTTATATTCCATAGCTGGTTCAAATGTACATATAAAGATATACCAGAATCCTGAAAAATCTAGATGCTTCCATGTGTGCGTCCATTCAAAGGGAAAAAAAGAAAGTCCAATTTCAACTTAATCAGATGGGCACCAAGGACAATTTGTAACAGAGCCAAACAATAAATAAAGGTGATGTTGGGGTCAAGCTTAAACAGGCAAGGGATAAACTCTTTTTAAAAACCATACTAAAAGCAGAAATTCCCTAAGTAATTGGTTAATTAAGTATTCTGTTTGGTTGACCATTCATAGTTTAGTGTAATGTTTAAACTGTGCTCTGTCATCATTACAAAGGCAACTCTCATGCCAAGATAAGACCCAAATACTTTTGTTCTGAATTAAATAAAATCCTATAATCATGGTTATAACATCTGTCTGACATTAAGCAGTTGGCTGCTAAAAATGGAGATTTTCTTTTCATCTGTTCCATAAAATCATAGACCCAGGGATAAGTCTTCAAAATACCATTTCCCACCCCCACCCCTCAACTTCAAGTCATCAGGCAAATATTTCTAAGAGTGCTGTAGCATCCCTAACCACCCCACCCCACCCTCGTGTTTTTTTTTTTACCTTGTCATAAGTTTAGTTATCTTTACTACTCCTCATTTGCCACTAAAACAGGACAAAAGATAGTATTTTGACTAAATTCATTCATGTTTTCAGAATGCATTTCAACCATTACAGCATATATTGTTTACTCTAACAACCTACACTCCTCTTTGGTTTTCTGTTCGTGAATTAAAATGTTGTGTTTGCATGCAGAAAAGTCCCTGGTGTGAACGTATTTTACAGGATCTCTTTGTAGGTAAAATTCTCAAGGTTCTTAATCATTTTTTATTCTTTGTGAACTTCTTAAAGTAGTTCCTTTTTGGTGTTCAACTTCTAACATTTGCATTTGTTTCTCTAATTAATCTAAGTGCAAATTGTTATATTTGATCTCTGCATACTCTTTTTTTTTTTTTTTTAAAGATTTTATTTATTTATTTGACAGAGAGTGAGAGAGCACAAGCAGGGGAAGGGGCAGAGGGGGAGGGAGAAGCAGGCTCCCCGCTGGACAGAGAGCCCAGTGCGGGGCTCGATCCCAGGACCCTGGGATCATGACCCGAGCTGAAGGCAGCCGTTTAACTGACTGAGCCACCCAGGTGCCCCAAATCTCTGCATACTCTTAACTTAAAGGCTCAATAAAAACGAATACCATTATTTCATATATAATTATAACATTACTCAAAATGAATATTTTGTCTCACATAGTCTTGCCCTTCTATCCTCCCTTCCAAGCAAATGTCATGGTTAGTGATAAAGAAGCTGTAATACCCGAGGTCTTAATGATCCCCTTGTTATGATGGAACAATGGTTTGAGCACCAAATACTCCATATCAAGGTTTCTAAATTATCCACTGAACTCCAGATTTCAGAGTATGATAAACTGGTAATACACATGAAAAGTGCGAAGATTATAAGGACAATGGAAGGTCAACCCCATGAGCTCTAAGCCTTGCTAAAGAATATGACACCACCAAGGAATGTATTAATTCTACACTTCAAAAAGGAGAACTCCCAATCTTTCCCTCATTTTAAAAAAGCCATACAGGAGCAGCAAGAATCACTTAGGCCCCACTTTAGGCAGCCCAGGAGATTTCGGTATGTCTTGATGTCCTACTGATCATGGTTAGTGTTTTCCATAAAGCAGAGGAAAGAGCAGGGGTTGAGGGACAGAGTGGGTTTATGCTGGTGCCAAGACTGTTCTTTTATGACACCCAAACATTTCTGTTTTTAATTTCTCTGCTTTGAAGTCCTCCTGCCTTAACTGGAAACAATTTGCTCTCTCTAAGAAAGATTGGCATTTTCCGTGGATGTAAGAGGTAAGTAATAGTAGCCATCATAAAATAATGCACTGGCATGTGTACTGAGCTAAATCCTCAATACAAAACACAGAAACTGAAGTGGTTTCATTGTACAGAGAAAGAGGCATGTTTAGTTTGGCAGCTTTGTATTTATAATTGTGCACCACATTTTTTCTGGGAGGAACTACAGTGTTAAGAGCAGTATAATCTTTATAGACACATGGATATAATATTTCCTTTTGTCTTTCCTTTGATTTTTTTTTAAGATTTTATTTGTTTATTTGACAGAGAGAGACACAGCGAGAGAGGGAACACAAGCAGGGGGAGCGGGAGAGGGAGAAGCAGGCTTCTTGATGAGCAAGGAGCCCATGTGGGGCTTGATTCCAGGACCCCGGGATCATGACCCGAGCTGAAGGCAGAGGCTCAAAGACTGAGGCGTCCCTCCTTTGATTTTAAGAGCATTGATGTGAACTGGTTAAATAAAGTTTATGTTAATATTTCTTTGAGAAATGTTTTCACCCTCAGGAGTGCATTTTACAGGTTTATCTGATAATGATAATAGAACACGTTTGTTCATCTCATGTTATCATAGAGAAAAGTAGGTTAGAAAAAACTAAAGGATATCATTGAGAAAGATTTCTTTAAGAGGAAAACAGGACTGTGCTAGATAGGAGCATTTGTTTTCCACTTGTTAGCAACAGTGAAAAAGGAATTTTCAGTAGAGGCTGCACTGTATATGTCCACATTGCTTAAATAATTTCATTCACCACAATTCCTAAAGAAAACATAGGATCTTGTGCTAACGTAGATAACATCCATTATAAACGACTTCTGAGGAAAAATACCAGAAGCTGACGAAAATATTTTTTTTGAAAACAACAAAATATATTCCTAATATGCTTTAATAATATTTATACGGAGAATGAGAAAGTAGAAATAATTTAGAACTTCGGATCCAAGTAGATAATACTTTAATTCTGTGTGTGAACAGACATTTCTGTATACTGTTATCGTGTGGCTTAATAAGCGTGTCTGTTCCTTTACAACTATGTGCACCCCCCCTCTCCCTTTTCCATTCTCTGAAAGCCAAGGGTACATATTTGCATTCAGTTACATATAGCCTATGGCTTGATCTTTCCTCACAAGCTACTTTTCATATTCAAATCTCGTCCTGTGTATTTTTACTTTTCTTTGAATTAAATTTATTATCCAAGGGTAAATGTGCCAACTTAAACTTCTCAATCCTGGCTGCACAAAGTTAGGTTTGAAGTGTCTGGGTCAGCATTTTCTCACGCACAGGAAAGTGCATGGTGTCCTTCTGGGCTCCTTCTCTTGAGCCAGTCTTTCCAAAGTTCTAATTAACTCTTTGACTTTTTTCAAGCTCCTGGCTGAAGACTCAATTCTCTCCATGGACTGCTGGATGTTCTACTTGGCCCCAATTAAAAGTTGTGCTGAGATGCTTAACTTTTCAAGTCCCTAGTACCTGAAGTACAGAACTACTCCCCCGGAGTCAATGCATGATACAATATATCAGGAACCCCCTCCCACACTCTGAAATGTTCCAATAACAGAGAGCTCCGCTCCAATTATGAGTCAAGATATATAACCACCGATTCCAAAATTGCATATAGAGAAGAAGAAGGAGGAAAAGCAGGGAGGGTTATAGAGGAGGCAGGAGGTGGGACGAGGAAGGGAAGGAGAAGAAGAAATAGGGGGGAAGAAGACCGTGAAAGTTAAGGACACAGTTACTGAAATTTGTAGGAAGCAAACATAAATGAATAAATAACAAATAAGACGTCTTCTTTCAGAAGATAGGGCAAAAATATTTAATAGAATTATCGGGGGGGTTAGAGGATCAATCCAGAAATGTCTGAAGTTACCTCATCTAATAAAAGAGAAAAGGCAATAAGAAGAGGAAATAAAGAAATAAAAGGAAAACATTTTCAGAAAGGAAATAAATACTTTGGTCTGCGGGAAAAATAAAGACTCATATAATACCAGATAAAACACACAAAAACAAACAAAAGAATACACTTAGATACATGTTCACGAAATGTCAAAGATAAAAACAAACAAAAAGTTTTTTGGGGGGATAAAAAAGAATGTGGTTAGGGTGCTTGGGTGGCTCAGTCGGTTAAGCATCTGACTCTTGGTTTCAGCTCAGGTCATGACTTCAGGGTCATGGGATCAAGCCCCACGTCCCATTCTGTGGTCAGCGTGGAGTCTGCTCATCCCTCGCCCTCTACTCCCCCCAATCCCCACTTGTGCATTCCCTTTCTCAAATAAATAAGCAAAATCTTTAAGAAAAAAAATACTGTGGGATTAAAAACTCCACCTGGGCACGCTAGGAATTCCTTTGATTGGTGTCAGACTTCTCACTGGTGACAAAAGACGCTTAATGACGATGAATAATAGGTCTGGAGGAAAAAGGGTTTCAACACATAATCCACACCTAGCCAAACCATCCACCATGTATCAGGGCAAAATAGAGACATTACTAGATGTATTTACACTCAAAGCATATCTCATGAGCACTCTGGCTAAAAATCCAACAAAGAGAAACAGTCGGACCCAGAAAGAGGACGTAACTTTGTAATTCAATGGAAATAAATCAATGATGGCAACTTCAGCATATGCTTTAAAGAAGGTGCCCCACTTCTGGACGTTGACAAGCAGTATAATCAGGAACCAGCTTATTCTAGAGATGTGGCTGAAGACCACACTCACTGTATCTGTCAAGATAAATGAAAGTTGGAAATTCCATGGGAAATAAAAACTGACAAGATAATCTATGAGAGTAATATAAAGAATAAAGTATGTTATCATTTGAGCAATTGATGGGTTATTAAAAAAGGGACATTTGACCTTGATGCTTAGAACATTCTCCTTTGAGCAGCATGCATTTAGCTCCAGACTATTATTATATTCTTCTCTGTAGACCCAATCACACTGAGGGATCCTACAATGCATGCTATTTATATATTCATAATATTATAAACACTATTTGTTGTTTTTAAATTTTTGGAACCAACTTACAGACAAAATACTGGACACTTAATTAATAGTATACAACAGGGTGTAAATTTTATAAACCATACAAATTAATTCTTTCAGCAAATACCTAAGTGTTTGTTCTGTGCCACGAACTACTCTCATGACAGTGGATTCAACATCAAAAACAGAAAAAAAAAGGCATGACCTCCTGAAACTTACATTATAGAAGAAAAACAGTCAATATGGTAATGCATTTATAGTACAAACAGATAACGATAAATATTATTGCAAAATAAAGCAGAATAGATAGCAAAGAGAAATGAGGGTGTGTAGCTATTTTTAGAAGGGTATATATAAAGCAAGTGCTCTCAGGGAGGAAACAAGCATGAATCAGTTGACGGGAAGAACACTATAGGCAATGAGCACTGCCTCCGGTACTGGTTGGTCATGTTTGAATTCCAGAAAGAAACCCAAGGCCAGAGAAGAGAGAATGGGTGAGGAGGAGTAGAAGCTGAGGTCTGAAAGAAAGTCTGGGTTCAGATACTGTACATAGGGCTTTGTGGGTCATGGTAAGGGCTTTGGATTCCTTCTGAATATGATGAAGAGAACTTCAGGGATTTCACCTGAGCAGTCCTGTACCAATTGAGGGCTGGAAGAGGAAAAAAGAGGAAAGGAATTCCTAGCGTGCCCAGGTGGCTCAATCAGTTAGGCCTACGGCTCTTGATTCGGGTGCAGGCATGATCTTGCGGTCATGAGATCGAGCCCCAAGTGGGTTTTGCCCTCAGCAGAGCGTCGTCTGCTTGAGATTCTCTGTCTACCTCTCTCCCTCTCCTTCTGCCCCTCCCCGACTTCTCTAATAAATAAATAAATCTCAAAAGAAAGAAAGAAAGAAAGAAAGAAAGAAAGAAAGAAAGAAAGAAAGAAAGAAAGAAAGAAAGGAATTTCTTATGGTACATGGCAGGGAGTCAAGAGATACTGTCAAAAGTTGATTGCTCAAGAAATACAGTTTCCAATATGCCATTTAAAGCTATGAAGGTAACCAATGTAAGAAGGAATATAAGAATACAAGTTAAAAACAATGAAAGAAGGAAGAAGGGAAAGTGGTTAATGCAAATGCGTTCATTGCTTATATTTCATAGTTGCTGCTAAAAATAGATGAAACAAAAAATGGGTATTAAAAATAGTCAAAATAGTAGGCAGACTAGAAATGAGGAGAGATTCTTACATTTCATTTTATATCTTTATTTAGTACATGAATTATTATGTCCTGTTCATTTTTTTGTTGTTGTTTTTAAACTTTTAACTTTTGTTCAAAAACAATGCCAAAACTCTAAATATTCAAAGTTTGTGAGGTAGGGAAAAGGAAATTCATGTCAGTTGGAAATGATCTTTCTGCCTTATCCAGCACATTTAACTCTAATTTACCGGTCAAAAAGCCATTTGAGAGATCATAAGGATTATAACTCTTTTCTTGAGTTATAATCTCATTACAACACATTTGGAAAGATTTTTATCTCAAACTTAAAAATGCATATTTTCATGTATCTGCATATATTTTCAAAGAGAAAAATATCAAAAGTCTTTCTTCAAGGCATTAGCATCTTCTGTATTTACAAACACTCTTGTATTCAATTGAATTTCAAGATATTTTCCAGTATAGCTTTTTCATATGACTACTAGATGATACTCATGATTCTATGAGGTTTCATTAACAACTTTGTTCTTCAATGACCTTTTAACTCTTAGAACAAAAATGAGTGGAAAACAAGTTCAAAATCTGTAGAGCATAATAAAAGTAAAGGTAAAACACCAATTAACATGAGCAATGTCACAATCAGCCGCTCAACATTTTTGTGCTCAACATTTTTAAAATATTTATTTAAGCAATCCCTAACCCAATGTGGGGCTCATCATTTTTAATATAGGTTGAAAAACATGAGTTGATAACTAAAAGGAAATTAATGAGAACTTATCTTTAAATCTCAATTTCATTCGTTAGTTTAAAATACACTGCATTTTTGGAGTAGAAATATTTTAAGATATGTTTAAGTAATCTAAGAAATATGCCACTAAACGTTTTGAAAGAAAACTCACTCTGAAGAGAATTTTCAATATCTAAAATAAATATTTTTATGGTTTTTAAATTTTTTTATTATCTTATGTTAATCACCATAAAATAAATATTTTTATGTTTAGATGTATCTTCAAAACAATCCTTCTTTTATAGATCAGGTAAATATATCATGCTTGAAAGTTCATGTTAAAAATAAATAATATCTAGGGGCACCTGGGTGGCTCAGTCAGTTAAGCATCTGACTCTTGGTTTTGGCTCAGGTCATAATCTCAGGGTCATGTGATCAAGCCCCGAGATAGGCTCTGTACTAGGCAGAGTCTGCTTTAGATTCTCTCTCTTCCTCTACCTCTGCCCCTCCCCTCAACCCCTGCTTGTACTTGCACTCTCTCTTTCTCTAAAAGTAAAAAAGAAAAATAAATAGATAGTATCTAAAGTATACTATTTAACACTTCTAACATTTGACTCTATATGCTTTCTTTCAAGTTCCTTTGAATTGTCTGCTTTGCTGATTTAAAAATGAATAATAGTGCCTATTTTTTAATGCTAAAAATTAAAAAGTTTAATATCAGCAACTGGTATTATGCCTACTCTTGTCGATCCAAGAAATATAAATTTAAAAAGGTAGCGAATCCATTTTTCACTTTGTTAGTAAATATAAACATACATTAGAGTGGTTTTAGGAAGTGATCTTTATATAATAAAAGGGGAAGCCTGCATAACTTTTTCATAAGCTTTAATTCCTAAATATGTCAGAAATCCCCATTTATTTAGGGACTCTTAAAACTATCACTCGTTTCTAACTGAAGAGCTTGATCATTATTTTAGTGCTGATTTTAACTGAATATGCATTGTTCTAGAACATTGGGGAAGTTTCTTTAATATTTATGGGATTTCATTCTCAGTAGAATTTCATGAGTAGAAATTTAAGACTGACTTTTCTTCATTTGCTGGAAGGAGATGTGAAAAAAATATTTTATGATATTTTAATGCAGAACAACGGAGATCTTAGCAAAGGGCCCAATGAGAATGACAAGCTGGGGCGGGGGGGATGTCCTTCAGGCTGATATCTGGGAATGAAGAGTTAAGTCAAAGAAATAAACACAACACTAGCTTAAGTAATGTCATCCCCACCTTTTTTCTGGAGTAGTACCTAAAGGTGCTGATCCTGTTGTGTTTGCAGTAAAGTTGTGTGTTAACAGTAACACAACTAAATTTCTTTTCCTAAAGTTTGTATCTGGTACAGGCCGCCTTTGGTGTTCAATTCAGTTTAACCACATTGGGCAGCCTTGGCTTATGCTGTCTGGCCAGAGTAATGCACTTTGTGAGCCTTAACCATTTTCCACAGTTGGTGTAAGAACCGAGTATCAAGAGCAATTGCTGGTTTTCAATTTGTGCTCACGAAAAATTGTTAAAGTTTTTTTTTTGTTTGTTTGTTGGAAAGAGGTATGAAACTTTTGAATAACATGTAATAAGCCATATAGGAAAATATATTTTGAGATAGGCAATGAACTACAAGGAAAGCCTTATTTTCAGAAACCAATTTCTCACTCAGATAAATGTCTCATCCAGCAAATGTATGAACAGGAGTCTTGTGGGCTCTATTCACCGCCTCACTTCCATTTCAGGGCACTGTCTATGCAAATCAAGAGAAACACAGGATAGAAAGTAAAAGGAATCCAGGAACAATTTAGAGAGCCCTCAGGCGGGAATATTGCATGCTTTATTTCTAAGAGATTAAAGAGAATGGGAGGTGGGGCAGAGAGAATGGGAAAAATCAGATAGGCACTGCAATTTGTCATTCATAAATGATATAAAATTACATCAGACACGCAGAAACATCTATGGATAGTAAAATGAGAGTTGTAGAAGAATGGCTTATTCAATTGCGTAACATAATGTACTGAATTTTTGTACATGTAGTAAAGTTTACTAGAAATCTAGAGAAGGTGGACAGTAAGACAATTAAGTTTCCTTAGCTAATTCGTACTAAAGTAGGCATAATTCTCAGTACTACAAAGCTCTAATTCTTAAGTTATAAAGAAAAAAAAATGTTCTCTTTAAGGGTCATACATTCAGAATAAACTGCAGATTGGCCTAAAAGAGCATGTTCAAATATTCACCAACAGCTTCTCATAGACGTTGAGCAGAATTTTTAAATTATCTTACTGTTTTAACCACATTCATTACCTTAATTGTTATTTATGTGAAAGCACTAAGTAAAGAATTATGTAAATTTAAGTTAATGATGGAAACACAATTCTTAATAATTATTTAAAACTACTTGAGAGTTTAAACTAGTGTATCACTCTATCCACTATTGATTATCCCAAAAATGTATGCCTGACCGTGAAGGTACTAATAATGTAGAAGGAAAGAGAAGCCAGAAATTTTCCCTCCACTATCTTGCTCTTTATTACATACTTTTTTATTATTTTTTTCCAAGTCTACTCTTCAGTGAGAAAAGCTTCATCATTGTTCAGTAGTATTTATGGAAACCGGGCTAGAAGCAAATATTAGACTCATATATAACTTTGTTTTTAAAACTAAGTGATTGATAAAAAGTTGCTTTTTAGTAAAAATTATTTATATGCGTTTTTTTCACTTAAATGCTAAAAGAATTAAAATTAAGACCAATGTAAGAAAAAAATTGTATGTACTACAGATTACATAAATACAGAGAAACTAGTATCTTGGGCATAGTATCCACATTTCCTATGTTTTTTTTAAGATTTTATTTATTTGACAGAGAGAGCACAAGCAGAGGGAGAGAGAGGGAGAAGCAGGCTCCCTGCTGAGCAAGGAGCCCGATGTGGAACTCGGTCCCAGGACCCTGGGATCATGACCTAGGCTGAAGGCAGCCGCTTAACCGACTGAGCCACCCAGTCGTCCCAGTATCCACATTTCCAACTAGATACACATTTTCAAATATATTCTCCAACCTGATCTCCCTAAATTCTAACTGAACAATGAAAAAGATTTCCTCATGAAAAGGTGATGTGAAAACAGAGTAAGATAAAAAGTACTGATTAAGAATAGCAGAGTAGCCTTTCTGCTGGGAGCTGCCCGTGGTGCTGAACCTTCACGCAGCAATTTAGTAAATAGTCCCCTTTGAATCCATCTTGCCCTCTTGAACCATCACTCGCAGCAGTTATTTATCAAAAAATGCAATGTTACTGGACTTTATTTATTATGTAGGTCAATTATATGCCCAGATCCGCATCAAAAGTGACTTCACCCTCACCTTGATTCAGCTTCTTAACCAGACAAGAAACTTACCCAGATCCCCACCACATAGTTTATATTGTCTAAGATGAAATAAAAGCACAGACAATCCAACATTTCCAGTGGATTAAGTAAAACACTAATCTTGAGTTATATCACTTATAACAAACCAAAAGTGATGTTTCCTTAATGACGGAACTAAGCTATATAAACTACCCTTACATTTTGCAGTCTTCAGCACCTGTAAGGAAAATGCTTACTTGTGCTATTAAGAAAAATTCAGTAAAAGCAATGGTTTTTAGCCATTTCATGATCTCAAAAAAAGTAGCCAAGAAGCAACACAGAGAACAAAGATTTGAGGCTATGGTGTAAGGTTTGTCTACATCACTTACTAGATTTGAGGATATCACTTGAAGTTTCTAAGCCTTGGCTTCTTCACTGACAAAATTAGTGAGATATAAGGATGATATACATAGCAAATAGGATATTATGTGTGACAGTGATTTTTTTTTAATGTAAAGGTTCAGGAACAATAAGAATAAAGTCAGAATAATTGCTGAGTACATCTACATCTGTTAAAGTAGAATGCTGCCTGGAAGCTAAGGTTCTACTTCAAAGACACAAGCCAAGATCTAGATGGTCTAAAACATTAAATAATGAGCTATCAAGTAAATCTGAGGAGAGGCTATCATTGAAAGAAGAAGCCAAATGCTAAATCCAAGTTTTGTAGGTTCAAGGTAAGACTATATGGTATCATGTTGTTTCATGTACTGAGAGAATTTTTAATAATGCTTTTTTTATGTTCATCTGGACAAACAGACATTAGTTGTAGTAGAAAGTCCAGTGAACTAGCAGACAGAGGCCTCAGATTATTAAAGTTTATAGATTGGTTGGTAAAATTATTGGAAAAAAAGCATTTGCATATGCACTTTCTTACGAACTCCCTGAATAGTCACAGTCTAACTAGAAACAATTTATATCCTTGGCAGGGCATATAGAGTCTTGTAAAAGCAAATATACAGTGGTTATAGATGATTTGATTAGTCAATCTTTTGGACAGTAAAAATAATTTATGAAAGATTGTGTGGTAAAGGTCTAGTGTCAAAAAAAGAATTATGATTTTCAAAGAAATTAGATGGTCATGGTACTCAAGAGAAAAGCTCAGTTGGTGTTATTCAAAGAGATATACTTAAGCAATTCCAAAAATGCCATTTTTACTACAAATGAGGTACGCTTAGGCTGAGCTGGCAGCAAGCCACTGATTCAAGACAAACTGGAATTATATTTAAACACATTTATAATCAATATCCATTGTACTTCCAAAATGATTGTAGGTGATTTAAAATAAAAGACACATATGCAATATAGCTTTGAATTAGAATAAGGAAAAATACTTAGTAAAGAGCAGAAAGAAAATCTATTAAATACTGAGAAAAGAATCACTATGACTTAAGCTTTTAGCTCTGACCTTCTTGACAGGCAGAGAAAAACAGAAAATAGGACTATATAACATTTCCAAACATACCACAGATTTTTTCTTTTTGGATTCTGACCTTTGTCTGTGCTATTTCCATGAACTAAAATACCTTTCTCGTGTTGTTTTACTTATTGAAATGACATACATCCCCAAGTCCTACTTTGTGTACAGCTGCTCCTATTAAAACCATCTTGGTTCTTCCTAATGTGATTTAAACTGTATTTTGCACTCACAGAAGACTTTGTTTATATATCTTTGGCCATGTATTTATAGAATAATCATTTAAGTTCTATGTCTGTCTTTCCAACCAAGTTCTAAGTTGCTGAAGGACACAAAGCATATCTTAATACTGGTACATCAGAGTCATTAATAAAATTTTGGGAATTATTTTTCATGGCTTCCTTCAACAAACCATTTATTTGAAAATAATTTTCGTTTTCATTTCTTTTCTATGATGATCTTAGGTATTATTAAATAGCAACCTAAGAATTCAATGAGTTTCACTGAGCAAGACTAGCATTAGAAAAAGCTATAAAGAGGGTGCCTGGGTGACTCAGTTATTAAGCGTCTGCCTTCGGCTCAGGTCATGATCCCAGGGTCCTGGGATCGAGCCCCACATCAGACTCCCTGCTCAGCAGGGAGCCTGCTTCTCCCTCTCCCACTCCCCCACTTGTGTTCCCTCTCTCGCTGTGTCTCTCTCTGTCAAATAAATAAATAAAATCTTAAAAAAATAAAAGAATAGAAAAAGCAATAAAGAAAATAAACCTTTGAGGAGAGAGGAAAGATGGCAGTGGAGTAGAAGGACCTAGGCTCGCCTTGTCCCACAAACACAACTAGACAACTATCAAAGCATCCTAAATACCCCAGAAACCAACTTGAAGACTGGCAAACTCCACAAATAGAGGTAGAGAAGAGGCCACATCAAAGGAGGTAGGAAGTGCAGAGACGTAGTTTGGGAGAGAAACAGATCATGGCCGCTGTGATGGGGAGGAAACTGAAGTCACATAGAAAGGAAAGAAACAGACCAAGACACAGGGGAGCCCTGACAGGAAGATGAAATCCCATAGCAATTGGTTTGGAAAGTGAGGGAGGCTGAATTTCACTGAGTTCTTGCAAACGCTGTATCTTAAAGCCTGGAGTTCTAAAGGTCAGTGGGCTTGGCTTGGGGAGAGCCTGGAGGGTACTACACTACTACAGGGGAGAAGGCAGAGTAAACAGCCTGCAAACATACAGTGTGGAAATAGCAATGGAAGGAATGCCTAGGGCACACAGTGGGGAAATTATTTGTTCATCTCCAAGCATGTCCCTGAGAGGTGGTATTCATGGACAGACCCCTCAAGGAACAAAGGAAATGGCTGATGTCATTTCCCTCCCCTGTCTCACAGCACAGGACCACCTGCAGGAACAAGCACAGGTGGACACTCACTAACTAATTGTCTTACACCAGGCCACACCTCCACTGGGCTCTGGTGGGACTACCCTTCCCAGTCATACGTGCCTCAGTCCCAGCACGGTGGGCCCCCCCTCCCCCAGGAGACTGGCCCCAAACCCTGCCAATACCATGTCTCCAGACCTAGGAGTTTTGCAGGGCCTTGATTCTGGTGGCAGTGGTGACAGGTCTCATTTCACAGTCAGGCCAGAGCATATCTGGTTAAAACATGCCACGTGCTGGCCAGGGACCACACACTGCCCACAAGAGGCAAAAAGAGCCTCTGCAGACGACTGGCCTAACAGACAAGAGGGCCAGGACACAACAGCTGAGCTCACACTGGAGACACTCCCTGAAGTGCCAGAACCTGGGGGACAGAGGACACTACACGGCAGGGCACCATGGGACCTCTTCTTCATAACGCCATTACTCTCAAGAACAGGAGAGGAAGCGGACTATTTTAACAGATAAACAGGCACGGAGATTTAGGCAAAATGAGAAAACAGAAGAATTTGTCCTAAAGGACAGAACAAGACTGGCCCATGGCCACAGATCTATGTGAAGCAAGCATATGTAACAAGCCTCATAGAGAACTTAAAGTAATAATCATCAAGGTACTTACTGGGTATGAGAAAAGAGTGGAAGACATGAGTGAGACCCTTAACCCAAAGATAACAAATAACATAACAGAGATAAAAGGCTCAATAAATAAAATGAGAAACACATTTGATGGAATGAACACCAAGCTGGAAAAAGCAGAGGAACAAATTAGTAACCTAGATGACAGGGTAATGGAAAGAAGCTGAACAAAAGAGAGAACAAATAATTATGCAAAATGAAAATAGATTTAGGGGACGCAGTGCCTCCATCAAATGTAATAACATTCACATTATAGGAGTCCCAGAAGAAAAAGGGGCAGAAAATTTATTTGAAGAGATAACAGTTGGAAACATCCCTAATGTAGGGAAGGAAACAGATATCCAGATCCAGAAGGCACAGAGAATTCCAAATAAAATCAACCAGAGCAGATCCATGCAAAGACATATTGTAGTTAAAGTGACAAAATTTAAAAAATATATACATACATATATATATATGTGTATATATATATATATAAATTTTAAAAGTAGCAACACACAGAAAAGGACAGTTACATACAAGGGAAACTCCATAAGGCTAAAAGAGGACTTTCAGGAAAAACTTACCAGCCAGAAGGGAGTGGCATTATATATTCAAAGTGCCAACTGGGAAAAATCTGCAGTCAAGAATATTCTATGCAGCAAGGCTACCATTCACAATAGAATGAGAGACTTTGAGTAGAAAGGAAAGATCAAAAGTGACCATATGAAGGTAGGAAACACAAAAGCAATAAAAATGAATATATTTGTAAAGTATCAGTCCAGGAAGTCACAAAAAGAAAGGGTGTAAAATATGATATTACATACCTAAAACATGGGGAGGAGAGGAGAAAAGAATGGGTTAAACATAAACAAGTATCAACTTAATATAGACTGCTATATGCAGAAGAGGTTACCTATATAAACCTAATGGTAACCACAAATCAAAAATCACTAATAAATATGTAAAGAATAAAGAGGAGGAAATCCAAACATAACACTATAGAAAAGAAGCAAAGCATGAAAGAGACAAAGACAAGAAAGGACCAGAGAAACTCTTCAGAAACAACCACAAAAGAGGCAGTAAAACAACAATAAATCCATATCTATCAATAATTTCTTTGAATGTAAATGGACTAAACACTCCAATCAAAAGACCTAAGGTGACAGAATGGATAAAAAAAACAAGACCTATCTATATGTCACTTACAAGAGACTCATTTTAGACCTAAAGACACCTGCAGGTTGAAAGTTAAGGGGATGGAGAAACATTTTACCATGCAAATGGATGTCAAAAGAAAGCCGGAGTAGTAATAGTTATATCAGACAAAATACACTTTAAAACAAAGACTGTAACAAGAGACAAATAATAATAATAATAATAATAGGGACAATTCAATAAGAAGATATAACGATTGTAAAAATTTAAGCACCCAACATGGGAGCACCCAAATACATAACATAGTTAAAAACAAACATAAAGGAACTAATTTATAGTGGTTCAAAAATAGTAGGGGACTTTAACACCCCATTTACATCAAAAGACAGATCATCTAAACAGAAAATCAGCAAGGAAATAATGGCTTTGAATGATACACTGGACTGGATGGACTTAACAGATATATTCATAACATTCCATTCTAAAACAGTCAAACACACCTTCTTTCAAATGAACATAATAGAGTCTCCAGAAGAGATCATGTTAGGCCACAAAATAAGCCTCAAAAAATTCAAAAAGGCTGAAGTCATATTATGCATTTTTTTCTGACCACAACACTATGAAACTAGTAGTGAACCACAGGAAAAAAACCTGCAAAGAGCAGAAATGCATGGAAGTTAAATAACATGCTATTAAACAATGAATGGGTCAACCACAAAATAAAAGAAGAAATTAAAAAGTACATGGAAACAAATGAAAATGAAAACAATGATTCAAAACCTTTGAGATGCAGCAAAAGTGGGTCTAAGATGGATGCTTTTAGCAATACAGACCTACTCAGGGAAGCAAGAAAAGTCTCAAACAACCTAACCTTACACCTAAAGGAGCTAGAAAAAAAAAAAAAAAACAACCTTAAAACCAGCACAAGGATGGAAATAATAAAGATTAGAGCAGAAATATATGATACAGAAACAAAACAAAACACAAAACAAAAAGCACACACAGAAAAACAATGATCAATAAAACCAGGAGCTGGTTCTTTGGAAAAAAAAATCAATAAAATTGATGGCTCTAGCCAGACTTATCAAGAAAAAAAAATAAAAAGACTCAAATAAAAAAAATCTCAAATGAGAGAAGAGAAATAACAACCAACACCACAGAAATACAATCATGAGAATATTTATGAAAAACCATATTCCAACAAATTGGACAAGCTAGAAGAAATGGTTAAATTCCTAGAAACATATAACCTACCAAAACTGAAACAGGAAGAATTAGAAAATTTGAACAGACCATTACCAGCAAAGAAATTGAAACAGTAATCAAATACTCTCAAAAAACAAAAGTCTAGGACCAGATGGCTTCACAGACAACCAGGACCAGATGGCTTCACAGACAAATTCTACTAAATATTTAAAGGAGAGTTAATACCTATTCTTCTCAAACTATTCCAAAAATAGAGAAGGAAAGAAAATTTTCAAATTTATTCTATGAGGCCAGTATTTCCCTGATACCAAAACCAGATAAAGGCACCAAAAAAAAAAAAAAAAAAAAAAAAAAGAGACAGAGAGAGAGAGAAAGAGAGAGAGCTACAGGCCAATATCTCTGATGAACAAAGATGCAAAAATCCTCAACAAAATACTAGTAAACTGAATTCAACAATGCATTAAAAAGAATCATTCACTAAGATCAAGTGGGATTTATTCCTGGGTTGCAAGGGTGGTTCAATATTTGCAAATCCGTCAAGGTAATACATCACATCAATAAGAGAAAGGATAAGAACCATATGATCACTTCAACAAATACAGAAAAAATCATTTGACAAAATACAATATCCACTAATGATAAAAAACCCTCAACAAAGTAGGTTTAGAGTGAACAAACCTCAACGTAATACAGCCCATATATGAAAATCCACAGGTAACATCATTCTCCATGGGGAAAAACTGAGTCTTTCCCCCAAGATCAGGAACAAGACAGGGATATCCACTCTCACCGCTAGTATTGAACACAGTACTGGAAGTCCTAGCCACAGCAATCACACAAGAGAAAGAAATAAAAGGCATCCCAACTGGCAAGAAAGAAGTAAAACTTTCACTATTTGCAAATGACATGCAAATGTCTATATATAGACAATCCAAAAACTCTACCAAAAAACTGCTAAACTGATATCACAGGATACAAAAACAATCTACCGAAGTCTGTTGCATTTCTATATAACAATAATGAAGCAGCAGAAAGAAATTAAGAAAACAATTCCATTTACAATTGCACCCAAAATAATAAAGATACTTAGGTATAAATTTAAACAAAAAGGTGAAAGAGTACTCTGAAAACTCTAAAATACTGATGAAAGAAATGAAGATGACACAAAAAATGAAAAGGCATTCCTTGCTCATGGATTAGAACAACCAATGTCATTAAAATGTCTATTTTACCCAAAAAAATCTATACATTCAATGCAATCCTTGTCAAGATACCAACAGCATGGTTCACAGAACTAGAACAAATAATCCTAAAATTTGTACAGAACCACGAAAGACCACGAATGGCTGAAGCAATCTTGAAAAAGAAACGCAAAATTGGAAGTATCACAATTTCAGACTTCATGTCATATTGCAAATCTGCAGTAATCAAAGCAGTATGGTACTGGCATAAAAACAGACACATAGATCAGTGGAACAGAGTAGAGAACCCAGGAAGGAACTACAACTGTATGGTCAATTAATCTTTGACAAAGCAGGAAGGAATATACAACTGGCTCTTCAACAAATGGTGTTGGGAAAACTGGACAGTAACACAGAGAAGAATGAAACTGGACCACTTTCTTACACCATACACAATAATAAATTTAAAATGGATTAAAGACTTAAATGTGAGACCTGGAACCATAAAAATCCTACAAGAGAGCACAGGTAGTAACTTTTCTGACATCGGCCATAGAAACATTTTCAAAATAGGTCCCCTGAGGCAAGGGAAACAAAAGCAAATATAAGCTATTGGGACTACATCACAATAAAAAGCTTCTGCACAGTGAAAGAAACAATCAACAAAACTAAAAGGCAACCTATGGAATGGGAGAAAATACTTGCAAATGACATATTCAATAAAGGGTCAGTATCCAAGATATATAAAGAACTTGTACAACTCAACACCCAAAAACCAAAAAATCCAATTAAAATATGGGGACAAGACATGAACAGACATTTCTCCAAAGAAGACATATAGATGGCCAAGAGGCACATGAAAAGATGTTCACTCATCATCACTTATTATCAAGGAAATACCAATCAAAACTGCAATGTGATATTTCCTCACACCTGTCAGAATGGCTAAAATCAACAACACAAGTAACAACAGGTGTTGGTGAGGATGTGGAGAAACAGGAACCCTCTTGCGCTGCTGGTGGGAATGCAAACTGGTGCAGCCACTGTGGAAGATAGTATGGAGAGTCTTCAAAAGTTAAAAATAGAACTACCCTACAATCAACAATTGCATTACTGGGTATTTACCCAAAGAATACAAAAACACTCATTCAAAGGGATACACGCATTATTTACAATAGCCAAGATATGGAAGCAGCCCAAGTGTCTAATGACTGATGAATGGATAAAGAAGAGGTGGTATATGTATGTGGTGTGTGTGTGTGTGTGTGTGTGTGTGTGTGTGTGTGTGTGTGTGTGTGTATGGAATACTATCCAGCCATCAAAAAGAATGAAATCTTGCCTTTTGCAATGACATGGATGGAGCTAAAGAGTATAAGGCTAAGCAAAATAAATCAGAGAAAGACAAATTCCATATGATTTCACTCATATGTGGAATTTAAGAAAGAAAACAAACAAGCAAAGGGAAAAGAAAAGAGAGAGAGAGTCAAACTAAGAAACAGACTCTTAACTATAGAAAACAAATTGATGGTTACCAGAAGGAAGTGAGGGTGAGGAATTGGGTGATAGGGATTAAGGAGTGTCCTTGTAGTGATGAGCACTGGGTGTTGTGTGGAATTGTTGAGTCACTATATTGTTTAGTGAAACTAATGTAACACTC
The DNA here is from genome assembly GCF_037043125.1 of Eumetopias jubatus. Classification (NCBI taxonomy): domain Eukaryota; kingdom Metazoa; phylum Chordata; class Mammalia; order Carnivora; family Otariidae; genus Eumetopias; species Eumetopias jubatus. The sequence goes on along the minus strand of NW_028274809.1, from coordinate 178,091,225 downwards.
TATGTTCACTAACTGGAATTAAATAAAAAACTTGAAAAAAGGAAAGGAAATCTTTGAAATGAATCTGATATTTGAGTAGAAGCTCATAATGTAGCAGAAATAGAGATGAGCCAGGTACCCTAGGCAAGTCCCATACACTCCTGTACAATGGAGAAAAAGCAAACCTCGTTGATTTCCTTTTTAAAGTATGCTCCACTCCCAGTGTGGAGCTCAACTTGGGGCTCAAACTTACGATCCTCAGATCAGGACCTGAGCTGAGATCAAGAGTTGGACACTCAACTGACTGAGCCACTCAGGCGCCCCGGATTTCTTTTTTTTTTTTTAATTTTTTATTGTTATGTTAATCACCATATATTACATAATTTGTTTTGGTGTAGTGTTCCATGATTCATTGTTTGTTCATAACACCCAGTGCTCCATGCAGAATGTGCCCTCCTCAATACCCATCACCAGGCTAACCCATCCCCCCACCCTCCTCCCCTCCAGAAACCTCAGTTTGTTTTTCAGAGTCCATCATCTCTCCTGGTTCGTCTCCCCCTCTGACTTACTCCCCTTCATTCTTCCTCTCCTGCTATCTTCTTCTTTTTCTTTTTTCCTTAAAATATGTTGCGTTATTTGTTTCAGAAGTACAGATCTGTGATTCAACAGTCTTACACAATTCACAGCGCTCACCGTAGCACATATCTTCCCCAATGTCCATCACCCCCGGATTTCTTTTTTAATTGTAGTAGATATATACAACATCAAATGTACTATTTTAACCATTTTTAAGCCTACAGTTCAGTGGCATTAAATACATTCACAGTGTTCTGCAGCCGTCACCACTATCTATTTCCAGAACTTTTTTCTTCTGTCAAAACTGAAACTGTGTATCCATTAAACAATAACCAGCCAACACTCCTGTTCTCCTGCACTTGGTAACCTCTCTTTTACTTTCTGTCTCTATGAATTTGTCCATTCTAGGTACTTCAAATAAGTGGAATCATACAATGTTTGTTCTCTGTGTCTGGCTCCATTTATATGGTAGCATATATATCTGTACTTGCATCTGGATTGTAGCATGTAGCAAAATTTGGTAACATTTTATGGCTAAATAATATTCCGTGACATGTATATACATCATATTTTGTTTATCTATTCACAAGTGACAAACACTTGTTTTTTTTCCCCACCGTTTATCTTTTATGAATATTGCTACTCTGAAGATACACAAGCATCGGTTCAAGTCTTGGATTTAATTCTTTAGGGTAGATACCTAGGATTGCAATTGTTGGATCATGTGGTCATTCTGTGTTTAACCTGTTGACAAACTGCCAGATTCTTTGGTTTTTATAATGATGACATGAGAAAGGGCTTTCGAAGAACTAAGAAAATCCACCTGTTTCTCCCAATTTTGGCTTGTTTCTTGTCTCTCCTCCCTTGTCGCGGTTGCCAAATTCAGGTCTTTCTTCTGGTAACTCAGGATCTACCACCTAGGCTTTAACCTCTGCATCTTCACTCTTCTCAAAACAAAGTTACCTCACAATCCCAATTGCTTGATAAACTGATAAGTTAACAGCAAGTAATGACTTCTAGGGAATGGATTTTTAGTCCATCCATGATAATATATATTACTAAGGACTTTCTTGAGAAAATGAGTTACTCTAAAAAATAGAGGCAAAACCAAAACAAATAAGCAAACAAAAATCTTAAGATTTTGAAATGTTCCACAGTATATGGAAGGAATGAAAGGGCAAATGGGCCTCTAGAAGCCCACTCAATGTATCTGTATAGACAAGTCTTTCTCCTGATGCAGGGTAGGTTTGGATCTTCTTGATAGGTTTGGTGAAGCTAGCTTATCTAACAATAATAACCAGTAATATTAATACTTTAGAGTTTATGAAGTGCATTTTCAGTACCTTACATACATGAACTTGTTTAAGCCTTACAAAAACTATTCTGGTGAGAAATCTGAGGCACAGAGGGATTAAATAAAGTAGTCAAGGCCACATGGCCAATAAGCAATGGCCCTAGCATTTAAACTCAAACTATCCTGCTGCAGAGACTGTTGATAAGCACTTCTTAATACAGTACAACAAATTTCAGGCAACCAGTTGGTCTGAACTTTCAATTCCAGATATACATGCTTTAAGTGCTGGGACTCATTGACCCGCAGTACTCAGCCATAAGCTGGATCCCCTCAAATATTTCTTGAATGTCTATTATAGACCAGACAATGAAGGATGAAGAATAAAAGATGAGTGCACAGGTGAGGAGGGCAGAACAAATAAGGAAATAATTTTAATTCTATAAGAAAAAAATGGAAACTAAGCGGGAAAGCACTTCAGTGCATACATTTAGCAAACATTATCTCCTTATTGAAGTAAATTAATTTTCCACCTATTTAGAAAGAAATTGAAATTTAAGGAATGAGGATAGTTTCAGCAAAGAATTCCAGCTTCATAGAAATGATTTTGATTAATTATGTAATCACACTTGAGCCTGAATTATCCAGATATTTGTCACACTCTTCTGATTTATTGCACGTGACCTCAGAGAAATAAAATGTTACACATGCTGTAATATCAGCAATGGCATCAGATGCTCAGTTCTTCTCCACATAAAAAAGTTTAGATCAACATGTTAGTGAACATACAGGACTGATGGCTGGAAAAAGGAGTTACTCATCAAAACTGTCACACTTCACTTAATTGCAAGAGAGAGACAGAAAGAGACGACTTTCTAAAGTGTCTTTGTTAAACATTCAAACTGTTAATATTCATCACTTTAAATGAAAACGAAAGATGCAACAGTTGAATAAAACAGTTGAAAATTTAAGTTTTTAGTCATGCGTGACTATTTTAACAATTCCTAACCAAAAGAAAAAGAGTGATTTACAATGGATATACCCATTTTGACCAAAAAAAAAAAAAAAAGAAAAGAAAGAAAATGTTCTACATAGTTGATGGGAGAAGAGAACACAGTATTCTTCTTTCACCAAATCTCATGTATGCCATTATATTTTAGGTAAAACCATTTCCCTTTCCAGCAGCTTCATTTTTGCTGAGCCAATATTACCTGCCTGAAATAGCTTCAAATGTGTTTGGATCCCCTGAGACTGTTACCAGGGAGGCACAGAGCACAAGGAAAAGCTGGGCCCCCACCCATCTTCCATTTCCCCTGGGGGATCAGGGAAACTCCAAGCACCCTTCAGTTCAAGCTAGCCAAAGAATATAGTCAAGATGAGAGCAGGACAACTTAACATTTATTTTATTTTGATGTTCAAAAGAGACTATGGGATGCTAGATGATTTAAATCTGAAGACTAGTTCCTCTTGATTTGGAACCATTATTCTTTAGCACTATCAGAACTTTGATTCTTAATCCTGATTACGTGTCATAAAGAAAGATGGTGAAGAAACTTGGTTGCATGTATTAAAACTGATACAATGGAATACAGTCAGGGGGGAGGGGGCTTAAGAAAGTACCGCACTTCTCTAGGGCACAATATGTGATACACAACAACTTATCAAATTGCTATTCAAATTGGCTGGCAATGAAAGCAAAGTAACCAATGTCTGCCACTTCTGGGACAAATAAATAATGTGAAAATCAGACTGCAGTTTTTGCATTGCTGTGTTAGTAGACTAGAGAAGAAAGAGAATGGGATTTAAAGTCAGAGAACCTGGCCTAGCAAATTCTTGGCTGTGCCAAGTCAATCAATCCCATTAAGCATCGATTTCCTCATCTGTAATGTGAGACTAGAAATGAAAATACTTTTCAGTCTTTTCTCCTGGGGTTGTTGTGAAACCCAAGGAAAAAAAGCCTGAGAAAATATTTTTCATAATATACAAAATGTCACTTAATTAGAAAATGTATAAAAAGTATAGAAAAATGCTGTTTGGTTATTTTTTTAATCTATGGGGAATGAATTTGACCTTATGGAAAATGAACTAGCAACTCCAGGCTCATCAGCACCAGAGTCTAACCAATTAAGCTAAGTGGCAGAGGACACCCACATTTCAAAATAAAATTTCAAGCTCATGAAACAGAGTAACGTGTTTATTATGTTAAATGAGGTATTTCATAGTTAATTTTAAATGGCAGGTGAAGCTTATACATTCCCTGGCACTTCATGCTCCATAGTGCCAATATGAAATTAGAAATAACACAATACAAAAAAAACTGACACTCCATGTGGGGCAGGGTAAGGGCAAAATTGAAATGTGTCCACCTTGATTATCTGGAACCATGTTAGGCACTAAGATAGCTGGCAAGCAGGTGGCAATGGGCATGCTCTCCAAGGGGGAGATTCGACACCAGCCTCTCAGTGCTCTTGGCACCTGACGGCTCTCCCTGGGGCAGCCAAAGTTTTGCGGCATTTAGCCCTACTCAAGTCACTGGACTGCCTGCAGCTTTGTTGCTGTCTCTGACAGACCATTTTCAATATGAATATATAGTACGTAAGTAGTCTCAAATGAGGAGAAAATAGTTTTGTGATTAAAATAGTTCACTTTAGGGGCGCCTGGGTGGCTCAGTCGTTAAGCGTCTGCCTTTGGCTCGGGTCATGATCCCAGGGTCCCTGCATTGAGCCCCGTGTGGGCAGGAGTCTGCTTCTCCTATGTCCCTCCACCTTGTGCTCTCTCTCTCTCTCTCTTGCTCTTTCTCTCTCAAATAAATAAAATCTTAAAAAAATAGTTCACTTTAGTGACTTGTAAACGGGTGGTAGTTGCTTAAAAAGATGAAGACATCTTACAATCTAGATTCATTATAACTAGTCAATTTCAAAACACTTATTATTTGCTACCAGATATAGGATTCATTTTCAATTAAGATAAATTGATGATTTGGAACACTAGAAAAATCTTTGTCATCATTTATGGCTACTTATTGAATGGGAGAAATAATAAAATATTTTATGATTTACTTTGTCCATCAGGTAGACAAATTGCCTATGCTTCCTTAAACTGAGGCATACTTGATATTTTCAGATTGAATAACTTAGTTGGAAGTTTTAAATGCCACTCTTTTTTTAAGAGGCAAAATGCTCTATTAAACTCCAATAAAAATTTTATTTAGAAAACATATAGTTATTAAGTGCTAACTGATTACCAGGCACTGTTCTAGAAGCTGGACATAGATCAGTGAAGAAAAATAAGGTCCCCTAAAAGACTCAGTGACCTTATAAAGAACTTAGGTCCTTTCTCTTTTCTGTTCTGCAAACCTCAGACAACATCTAAGTGACTGGAAAATGTCATCCACTTTAATCTTTATAAAAATCCTTTGGAGTAGTATACAACACGTTTAAAAATTTTGAGGTAGAAAATTGAGTGTAAAGAGGTTTGAAGTAAGAAACCCAAATCACCTTAAACCTCCAACAATAATTATGGAGTATCCAAGGTGTACAACAGCGTGTTCCTACAAAGGAGACACAATTTTACTCAAAAGGAATTTACAGCTTAACCTGGTAAATAAAACATGCATGTAAAAAATATAAATAACACTTCAAGGCAAAATACAAATAGTGTTCTGATAGTTAAGGAACCTCAGAATAGAATATGGACAGAACTCAGTCAAGCCTTTTGATGACTAATGTTTTGAATGCCACAGCAGTGGACTCCAAGGATAGATACATTAGCCTGGCTACATACCAAAGGTAATTCTTAAATACAGATGAAATCCCAATGAAAGTGATTCATCCTTTTAAATATTCATAAGCCTAAAATATAAATTCTGCGTCATGACAAGGTACATGAAGAACCTCTTTGACAAGACTAATTTTGAAAAGAAAACTTTTGGAAGAGAAGTTATGCATTTAATATTAAAGAGGAAATACCAAACAATGATATTATATTGAGTATTTCCTATATTTACTTTCTTAACTACCAGTAATCTTCACATGGTTGGTAATGAACAGAGCTAGATACCTTTCTCTTGGCTGCCAGTAAGAAAACTAATTCCCACAGATATTTACCCTGAAGTACTGCTATGGACCACTTAGTAATATTAAATGTGATGTTTCAGAATTATATGGCAGTTAAAAACTTAATATATAGACAATGCCTTTTCCTTTCGTTTCCGAAGGTAAGTTTTTACAAAGAAAACCTGCAAATTCTGCCAGCAAACAGATATCTAAACAGCAAATATTTCAAATAAGAAGGAATTTTTAATACCTAAAATGGAATACACTTTCTGAGAAGAGTTGTTTTTCAGACGTGTGTAACTCAGAATGTCGGGGATGTTGTGGTGTGCCACCCAGACCCACCTTTTAAAATGTAGGTATTTATTTCTTCCCGTTGCTGGGAAGGCTGACAGCTGAAATCCAACTGCATGTTCAAGGCCAGGCCCCCACGCTAGGAGCAGCAGGTGCACAGTGACTGGTTGGTGTGCAGGTATAAAGGCTCAGCCCCCTCGCCTCAAGGCTGGAAGGGCCATCCTGGCTTGAGAGCACTCAACGGGATCACCCGAGGCCAATCACAGCTCAACTCCTGCACTGATTCCGAGGACCCTGTCCATTACATTTACTGCAAACATGTTTTCATCTTATCATTCTTTTTTCTGGGGACACCCTCCTAAGATAATAAGTTTGGAATAATCCTTTTAATCCTTCCTGCCCATTACTTGCGGTGTCTACTCAATTAGCAATATTTGTAGCTAAACTTTTCAGAGTATTGCCAGTTATAAGCCAATAAGGCCAATATTTTCTAAACAAAATATACTAAACTGTTCTCCTCTAAATTGTAACTGACTTAGAAAAAAATCAATACAATTAAGTGGCTGTCAAAAAGGGTACTAAAAGTTAAAGTCAAAAGAAAATAGAAAAATGCATTGAGCAGGGACAGCTCAGCTAAAAATCAATGAAACCTATAGCATATATCAACAGATAAAGGCAATAAAATAATCTGGTTAGCAGCACTAGGCATCATATCTTTAGGTAATGGTAAGTTAAAAAGTTCAAGAAAATTAAGCATTCTCTATAATTTCCAGTAAGTCAGCTCACACTTTGAACATTTCTTGCCTTATGAAATATTTTTAAAACAGACTGCTTTCGTAACATCCCCTGAAGAAACATTGAAATTGCTATGATAAATTACCAAATATCAATTTCTCATTGATTCCATGAGCATGTTTTACCACTCTAGGTAACACATATAGATATATGAATTTAGTTCTCCCAGTCACGTAATATAATGAAGTTTTATTTACTACCACAGGACATCCAAATTGATTTCTGTATACTGCTGCCTCCAGTTTTTATTGATGGCTCTCCCCATATCTTCCTTAATCAGTTTGACAGGCATTCACAAACTTGTACAGAAAAATCCCATGTTATGCAATTAAATTGCCTATATCAGCAGTAAATACTTTTCAAATAGCAGAAATATGAAAAGTTACTGAATGTCCTGCATCTATTCACGGAAGTTCTGTAAGTTGTCAAGTATCTATTAGAATATCTATAACCAAATTAGCTTTAGTTTTATAAGAACCTTCTGCTTCTAGGGGTTTCAACGTAAAGTATACTGCAGTGCCATAAAAAAAAAAGGAGTTAGGTTTCTTCTCTATCATCTCATCTCACACTCAACAGAAAGGAAAAGACAGAAAGAAACACCTTAACAGTCACAGAAACAAAGCTACCAAAGGTCAGTGAATGAAATAAGGTGGGGATAAGACACAGCCCTGCCCCCTCTCTCATACCAGGGCCACTGCCCAAATTCAAAACCTCATTATTTCTTACCTGGGTTATTGTGATTGCCTCCCGGTCACTTGCCCAGTCTGGCACCCTTTCAATCCATTCAGATTCATCACCTTTAAGCACAGCTCTTTCTATATCATACTACTAGTCAGAAACATTCAATGGCTCCCTGCCGCCTACAGCTAATTTTCCAAAGGGTGACCACAAATGGAAAACAGATACTTGGAACTTGGAGGTATTGATCTCCTCAGTTCTTGTCACTACAGGGTAGATCTACGGAATCCAGGAAGGGCTTAGGTCAGCTATCTTCAACTGGGAACAGCCTCCTTCAGTGACCTCAGTGGACCCCATAAACATTATCACTGTCATCTGTGACGTATCGCTTGGCCACTATGCTGCCTTCTCCATGCTGAAGCACTGGCTTGCAAGATCTTCCACAATCTCACCCAATATCCCTTTCAGTCACTTGTGTATTGGTTCCCTTCAGGCACTCCACAGGTCAGCCAAGCTCCTCTTCTCTTACGCTCTTCAGATTTCCTGGACTCCATTTCCCTTGTTCAGAATGTCTCTGTACTAGTCTGCAGGGCTGTTATAACAAAGTACTGGAGACAGGTTGGCTTAAACAACAGAAATGTATTGTCTCCCTAGTCTTTGAGGGGGAGCAAAATTCAACTCACAACTGCCCGTATGTCCATTTTTCCACATCCACATCCCACATATACTTCCAGGGCCAATCAGAGGGCATCTTTTCCCATAACACTTTTCTTGACCTTTCATCTGGAAGCTACATTCTATTCCTTGAGATGTCTGCACTGGGGGCGTGAATCACCTTTTGACCTCTCATAATAATTATCCATGTGCATTATCCTTAAAGACGCTGACTACCTTGTGCAACTTTTTTTTTTTTTTAACCACAACACCTGGCACAATAGAGAGTATACAATGCACACTCAGTACCTGTGGAATTAACAAATCACCATCCACTTTAGTTATGGCTTTGATCACAAAACGGACTGTTGAGGTAAAGGGAATGTCAAATATTCAGTAAGATCATAAACCTTTAGATTTCAGGGTTTGAGACTGGACATGCCTTTAGTGATGAAATCATGATGGCTATTACATAATTGCCAGAAAGAATTTACTATCTGCTCCACTTTAGGTACCAATATGTCTAGATAATGAGATGACCTTTGGAGATAATCCAGGTCGAAACCAACATGAACAAACAAGATAGTTACATCATTATAAAAAGAAACAGTCTCTTCTTATGGCATATCTTGGTATGGACTCAGCAGCAAATTTTTCACTCTTTCAGAATAGTACACATTTAGTTACATTCAGTTCCCTATAAATCAGCTCAACAGTGGCCATCACTCCATGGTCTACTGGCTATCATTTCTCTTGATGGATCTAAACTTCTGAATTTCCCATTATTGGCCCACAGGTCACTAGGCTGAATCAAGTATTTATCTACCATTAAAGAGGAATTTTCTCCTGGCTCCATTTAACAAAAAGGAGCCTCATAATATGTAACATTTTCAAAGTCTTCTTATTAATATCTATTCATACAGATACTGCCCACTCCATCTGCATGCCTTGAAACACTAGCTACAAAATGGTGTTCTCAATCTCTTCCCAACAAACACACTGCATTTTCTATGAATCAAACATAGAAATCAGAATAGAGCCCTCCAGGAGATGCATAGAGGAATTGTGCCCGGTCTGAGCTCTAATGCAACTTCCTGCGGGAATGGAGCAAGGGTCAGAAGATAGGGGATGGATAACATTGGTGAAGCTGTGCAGCCAAGGCCCTCTTCACCTGGAGACAAGAGCTGGACCCCATGGACCCCGGGTGGACACAGGTCATTCATTCCTTTCTGGGTCTGATACACTCAGCAGTTCAAAATGTTGCTAAAATACATACGAGAAGCTGTGCCACAGAGCTCTGTTCCCCCTTAAATCTGGTGTGTGGGACACTTGATATACGTAACTAGAGAACTATCATGTCAGAATGCTGGCAGAGCTTCTCAAAAGGTTGCAGGTGAGTGGGAAGGATCGGGCCAATGACAGGGGCCAGATGATCAGGAAGTCTGCACGAGGGAAGGACTGCTGGGCTCTGACTGCCGGGAGCTGTCTCTGCTGATACTGCCAAAGTGTCTGGGTGTAAGTGTCATGGAATATACCAGTACTGATCAGAGCCCCACACATTAGACCTAGGTGAAATGTTGCCCTGCTTTAGACCAAGTTGGACACATTAAGAATACTTCACACACATGGCAGGTGTTATAGCTACTCAAAATGCATTTGGAATTTATCCTGCTGCTATGGTCACACATAGGCATCACTGTTTATAACAGCAAGATGCTGGAAACAACCAAGTCTGCATCAATAGTCATACGATACATTTATAGGACACATGCGTAAACAGGCATAAGAAACCTTCTATGTACTATTGCATGGCCATGTTAAAACCAATGAGCAAACAAAACAACCAGGTCGTGAAAGAGTATGTATATTATGCTATTTTTCTTGTAAAACCAGAAAAAAAGGCAGAAAGCAAGCACATTATCTTTTTATATTAGTTTGTCTATGCATAAAAAAACTCGAAAGGACACATGAACAGTGTGGCCACCTTTTTGGAGTCAACAGTATGAGGCAATGTGGGTCCAGGACAATTTTGGGTCAGAGGTAGGAAAGACTTTTCCCTTTATACCTCTGATATTTATTTTTAACTTTTGATCCATGTAGATAAGTTATCTAATAAAAATATAAAATTTAATTTGAATTGAAAAACTACAACTAATGCACTTGGCTGTATCAGAATTATCCATTTTCTTTTATGAGACTTGTACAATTCAGAGACCTTTCAACAAATTGATAAATTTTAAACATATTATCTCACCCTAAGAAATAAGTTATCCTAGGCTCCAAAAGTTTTAAAACTCAGATAGTATTATCCCTTTATCTCTTTTGTTCTTATGACTGGCCCTGTGTTCTGCAATTAATCACAGATGCTTTATTTGAGAGACTAAAAGTAATTTATGTGGCTCCCCTAGTCCTCTTTAGCTACTGCTAATGACTTGTTTATACAGTTGAAGCATAGGTAAGTCTCACCTGATTATTTCATGCTTAACCAATGTTCTACGGTTCCCAGATTACCAACATCTTCAGTTATTTGGAGAACCCTTGGATAATTATTATGTATTATTAGTAACTTTATAAAGGCTTAGTAGTACAAATTATGATCTCCTTTAGTCATTAACATTCATATATAAGCTGAATAACTGTTTTACCCCCACAGTACAATTATATAAATGGCTGAGAATATACTATGCATATCAGTGTCTGCCATCACCCAGACAGATTTGCCCCTACAGGGATACCTATGTTTTTAAGATAAAAAAATATAAAATTTGAATTGTATAAGTGTAGAAACGCAAGAGGCAAGAGTGGAGGACATGTTTTATGCAATGACTTGGCACATATTATTGACTCTCCTTTAAGGCTTTGTTTCATGTCCCATTTCCAAAGTACTCCTAGTACTTCATCACCGCTTGCTTAGAATATGCGGGCAACTTTTCTGGATTTCTCTTCCTTATATCTAACACCTTAATATTGATCTTATTCCTCTATAAACAAAACCAAACAAAACACACTTGAAGGAACAGTCGTATCTTTATTCTAAACTAGTTTCCACAGAAACTTTTCTGTTTACACCCTAAAGCCCTCCACAAACCAACTCCTCTATCCTGATTTCCCTACAACTCCTCCCATCCGCTCTTTCTATTCTCCAGTCTAGATTTCCAGATGTCCCATTCTATAACCCAACTTCTCCCAGGGTTCTCAGCTTTGCTTTATTTTGTCCTCTTGATCTGAAATGCCAGATAGACCTTTCCAAATCAAGGGTTGAACAGAGGTGGCCTGTGAGCCAAATCTAGGCAACAGATGGATTTTGACAAAACGTGAACAGCATATTTCCTAAGAGGATCCCAAGGTTCAAGATTTCCAGGTTCTCCTTAAAACTGGACAAATCTGACAACACTGGGCTATGACGCTACCCCAGTTATATCTCACACGTGCTCCCAAGTTCTCAATGATCTTCTGAAGGCCTATGTAGGCATTCGAATTTTCTACCCCTACCTCAAATCCTGGCACCATGCTTTTTAAAGCCCAGTTCAAATCTTTGTTGTTTTGTCCTGCATTGATATCCTCTCAAATCGAACAGTACTAGAAACAGACACAATATTTAGAAGAAAAAAAAAAACATTTAATCTCATTTGTATCCAAAGAAAAACAGTTATTAGATGCAGTTTATCCACTTATTGTATTAGTAAGATTTTGAAAGCAGTCTAATCTCCACTTTTGGTTCTAGTGGAGAATCAACTAAGTGATACTATAAATCGGCAGAAATATCCTGGGGGGTATATTTACAAAGATATTTAAACATTTTTAAACGGATGTAGCTTTTGATCCAATAAATCTATTTCTAGAAATAGACTTTGAGATAAATTGTTCCATACGTGAGCTGAGTTGTATGTATAAGGATGATCACAACACCCTTCTCAATAGCACAGACTGGAAACAAAATAAATGCCCAGTAACAGGATAAATTATGGCTAAATTATGACACAGACACACAATAGTCTACCTTATAAAAATTAAAATATAGCAATATAGAAAGAAGATCACACCATATTGTGAAGACTGGTGTACAGAACAGTGCACAGTCCATATGTGTGATGCGTGGGGTGTATATATACGTATGTAAATGCCTCTGAATCTTAGTCAACATGAACTTGTAAGCCGACTACCCAAGTTGTAGATGCTTAGTGCTCATAATCAAACTCTTTGTCGATCTTAATTGTATATCTCCCTTGAATCTGAAAATCATAACTATAAAAAAAAAACCCTAAATTTTAGGAGACTTTAGGAGAAGGCACTTAAGGTGCATTAACTAGAAGAATGTTTTATGCAGATATTGTACACCTTATGTGATAACCATTATTACACTGCACATGTTCACAGCTGTACTTGACTTGAATTTATGCTTAAGACCAAGGAAAGAAAGCTAACAATACAAGAGAAGATTATACTTGAAGTGAATCATAAACTTAATTGTATTCCCTTCATTTTAAAACATAAAATGTCAGCATTTGCACTTAAGTTCTGATTAGGAAACTAAACGGACATGCCTATTTAGACATTGGATTAACACCCATACCCGGGTATAAAAACTCCCCTACCCTGTCTTTCTTCAGAGGGAACATCTGACATGAAGCAGTCAAAAGTCATTTAGTGACTGACATTGACATAACTTTGCCACAAGCAACTAAAGCAATTACCAGGGCTGGTTTGGGCACAGCTGAAACACCTTGATAAGGCAGCAGTGAAAAATGACACATCATGCAACCTGAATGGGTTCATCAGCGCAACACTAAATCAGCATGTATGTCTCCAGCACTCTCATTCTGTCGATAATAGAATAATCAAACAGAAAGGAAGAGTGTTGCCTCCAATTTCTGCTGACAGTGGGAAATGGAAATAAAGTGATACATGCCCATGTTGTGTCATTCAAATGTATTTTAGCCAAGATGGTGTCAGTTTACTGTCCCATAAACCACTTCATATTTTAACCCAGCGTGGTTTGTAGTTAATAAGCACCAGACAAAAAGAGACTGCATTTCCTTGATTGCTCATTTTGTCAGAAACAGTGATGTTTAATACACTTAACAAAAACTAAATCCAAAGATCCTACATAAAATTAGGTCCATCTTGAGTTGATGAGAATCGACCTATTTTAGAAATAATACAATAACATGCAGTCCTAAGATGCATGTTAGGACTTCTTGATTTGGGACTTCTGTGAGACGGCTCTATTACATACATCATGGTATGATGTTGTTTAAAGATGGTCTTTAGCCCCCGCACAAATTGGTGTTTGCCATATATATCTTTTTTTCTACCACGTTCATCCTGATGACCTAAATCCTGATTGATTTAGAGGCAACCACAATGTTTCATTCCTTCCATTCCCCACCCTTCACCTGGCTATCACTAATGCTGGTCTCCTTCCAGCTTCTTGCCTCAACCCAGGTCCCAACACCCACTCCTCCTACTCTATAATTCATCTGCCCGACAAACCCCCTCCTCTGACCTTAAACACTCTAGCTGCATCGGCAGAACAAAAATTAAAAAGCAAGCAGATCATACATGCTTCCATGTAACATTTTTGGGATTTGGCATACTCCAATACTGTTTGCCAAGTCCAAGCTGTAATCAAACTGCTCCCCTGTTGTGGGAGGAACAAAATTCTCATAAAAATTAAAAAGTAAAAAGTCAACTGTGTATCATTTAGAAAAAGTCAAAAGAAACTCTGACATGTTTTATTAATTCTTTTTATATTCAGTTTATAGAGAATATGGGGAAAACTTCCTCTTTTATGACCATAACCACCATGTTTGAATTTTAAAATTAAAAAAAAAAAAATATATATATATATATATATATATATACTCAGTGAAAATTTGCTTTATCTTGGGCTAGAATAGTAAAAATGGGCAATATGTGATAGGGAAGAAACTTTGAGAGGTCAGTAAGCCACTCCCTGGTCTGGGGACAAGGCAATGTTAAATAGTACAGAAGAAATATCAATCTGTCCTCCTTTTAAAATCTTTCATATATCCCTCATTCTCTATTATCTCAAGCTGAAAATTTTTTTTAAAGTTTTTTATTTATTTATTTGAGAGAGAGAGAGAGCATGAGAGGGTGGAGGGTCAGAGGGAGAAGCAGACTCCCTGCTGAGCAGGGAGCCCGATGCGGGACTTGATCCCAGGACTCCAGGGTCATGCCCTGCGCTGAAGGCAGTTGCTTAACCAACTGAGCCACTCAGGCGCCCTTCAAGCTGAAAAATTAAAAGATCAGGCACAATGTGGTTTCATGAACTAAAACGACTGTCCACAACTCAGGGGAGAAATGAACTAGAATTCAGACTCTTCCACTCTCCTTGCATTTTTCCTTAAAGAACTGGAGTCTGACCCCTCAGCCCCGGTATAATGACCCACTAACCCTGGAACTTTCTCCCTGTTGGTTGGGGATTCCCCAGCTCACTGGGATTCCCCAGTTCCCCAGTACTCCTCACACTCACTGCTAGCTCTCCAGTCCATGTGCCACATCTTGACATTTGTTGTTGGTAAACCTTTGCTATATTCAATTTTCAAAACTATTTTCATATTTCCCAAGAATATGTAATTTTAAGAAAAAATTAATAAGTAACTACTGAAAGATTTTTCCATTTTCCCCAATACTTCATTCTAGGAACATCTGGGAAGACAAGGCAAAGAAGTTGAGTTATCTAATGAATTTACCTCACTGAAAATATCTTGGGGTCAACATTTTAGCAGAAACAGAGCATTAGTCATGAGCCTATATGATTCATTTCTATTAGAATACATTAATTAACATTAGGAGCTGATATATCATTTTGCTACCATCTATTGAGAAACTGTATATATTCATACATATGTGTATAAAAATAAAATATTATGTTTATACAAATATATATATATTTGATTTTCTATCTCTCTGATTTTCTGTGTATCAACACTAAGAATGTTCTATTTGAGAGCGGTCCAATTCAATTTTTATTTCTAATTTTAATGTGCCATATAAAAGAGGTAGATAACATAGGGAACACTACACAATTTTTAGAGGAAAAATCCAATTTTCACTCTCCTTATTTTACTTTCTTTTTCCCCATATCATCAAAAAAACATACTTTAATTTGTCTCTCAGTGATCTGACATGCTTACTTAACTGAATAGCAGTTCTACCAGCAGAGGCCAGATAACTAATATCCATGCAAAAATCATTTCCCATGTTTCTTGGGACTCATGAAAAAGCAGCCCCAGACACTACAGACTGAATAGTTATATCCAAATATTAGCTGGGATATATTTGAAGTTTTCCTTAAGCTCATATATGGCTGCTAAAAAGTGCTGGCACACCATCAGCTACTTTAAAATAAAAACACCGAGCACCCACATCTATTAGCTAAAAGCAAAAATCATCTCTAATATTTCATCTTTTATATTGTTTGTGCCTTGCCCTTCTCTTCAAGAGACATTTTTATTAGTGCCTTAAGGTCATTGCTGAATTAATCATAGGGTTAATTAAACTAATTGAATTAACCATACTGCCATTTTACTGGATCTCTATGAGGCACGTTGCGGATTGAATGGCCATAGGTCAGTGTGGACGCCATGTTGGCCAAAGAAGCATGCCATGCAGCCATATAGCCCCAAGGTGTGCTCAAACTTTCCTCTTTCCGATATGTCCACGGCTCTTTCTTTAGCACCACCAACATACCAGGAAGTGTGCTGTAAGAAATGATGAAACGTAGTCTGACTCAAAGGATCTGGGGATTTTGTAGGGAAGACCTGCAAGCTAATAGGATGTCAGCCTAGTTTGATAACAGTTAGGATGAGAGCTGAGCGTAGGATGCTATGGGCCATCATGTGTGTCAGATAACACAGGAGAGGAAACGAACAAAGCCTTCCTCTTGGTGACCCTTGAGCTAAATCTGGGAAGGCCACCTAGGAGATAAGGTGGCAAAGCAGGAGAAGCACCCCAGAGAGAGGACACAGCAAAACAACTTTACAGAAAAGTGTTTAGTTGCTTACAACTATAACCTAGGGTCTAAAAGTGGAATTCTGAGATACGAAGCTGAACAAAAAGGCAGGAGTTATTTTTTTTTAAGATTTTGTTTATTTACTTAGAGAGAGAGCACGAGTTGGGGGGGCAGAAGAAGAGGGAGAAGCAGACTCCCCACTGAGCAGGGAGCCTACTCTAGGCTGGATCCCAGGACCCCGAGATCATGACCTGAGCTAAAGGCAGATGCTCGACCCACTGAGCCACCCAGGCGCCCCAGGCTGGAGTCAAATTTTGAAGGAATGGTATTTTATGCATATTCTTCAGGCCAGTGTTTGTCAGAAGGTAAAGTTTTCCTTGCTCACAAATGTCCTGAGATGCTTTGAGGGAAAAAAAAGCTTCTATGCCTAAACAAGTTTGGTCAACATTATCTTTTAAAGGTGTTGAGAAGTCTTGCAAAACTTGATTTTGGCAGAAGCTAAACCCAGCTTGGCAAGCACATAGGATTGTGGTTCACATGCTGCGCATTACAACAGGCTGAGCTCGCTATTCATGGTACACACTTGTGTTAGGAGTGAGTTGGACAGTTAGGTAGTCAGGGACAGGGTCCCCAACAAGAAAAATGGAGTCAGGACAGCTAAAATAAAACAGTACTGACATCCTGTTTTGCAGCTTAGGACTGCACTGACATTCTGCTTTGCAGCCTTTGCAGAAATGACTTCTGCAAAACATCCTAAAATAAGACAATTCACCACAAAAGCATTTGTCAATATCATACACAAGAAGCAGTTAAGACCTAAGCCCCCAGATGTCAGCAGAAAAAGGATCATCAGCACATGAACATGAACCTAATAGGTAGACAGATACTGGACCAAAGCCCTGATTGGCACGACTCAACACACCCTGACTGCTTAAGAACGTTCTCCAAAAGAGCTCATAAAAACCCCTAAACTTAGAAACTCTGGGGGCAACCCACTCAGGCCCCCTCCCTCTCCGGGAGCTTTATACTCTTGCTCAATAAACACCACTCTTCATCTGGTCTACCTCTTCATTCTTTGAAGTGGCGCAACCAAGGACCAGGGCACTAAGGGGACAAAAATCCTCTAACACTTGGACAAATGCTGCTGCAGGTAATGAGACACATTGAAAGACTTTAGGTGGAGGCCTTTAAAGGATCCCTTGCTTTGCAACAGTGTGAAAATGAACGGGAATGGGGCAAGACCATAGGTAGCGAAGGGAGGCCAAAGGTTTTGCTTTTTAAACTGAGGGAGCCAGAGGGATGGCTTCTAAAACCCTTCCCTTGTCAGCATCCCATGATACTAAAAATTAAATCATTTAAAAATTGGTTTCATACTCATTAGAAACTACTGCCACAAATGAATAATATTTTGATCTTTTGAGTGCATTTAGTCCTTTTAAAGGCATCCCTTACATTGAGCTATTCGACTAATAAAGCAGAGATTATAAAACGATTACTGAGATACAGCGCTTTCAAGCATCTATTACATTTGGGGATGCTTCCCTAAAAATTACCCTGTACTTAAAATATTAATGTTGAATTACCTCTCATACTGATTACTATCACTGTTCTTTCATGTTAGCTATCTGAACCTATTATGCAACAGTATATCTTGCGGGCAAATGTCATCCTCACTCCCAGACATAATTTTTATGACCTTGCAATCATTTCGTTAGGGCCTAAGTTACAGCTACATCTTCCAGCAGTATACAGACCATCATGGCAGACAATTAATACTTTTGAAAATAAATTTTAAAGCATTTAGTGACTCTCTTTCATTTCAGATCATGATCAAAATATTTTTAAAATTAATGTTATATGCAAGAACCCGCCTTAAACCCACCAAAACATGGCAGGCGTATCATATCCCCGATCACCTTCTTCCCAAGTCCCATAAGGGCATCCAGGGGAATACCGAATACAATGACTTTTTGAGAGGCTTTCCGGAGTCAATATTCAGGGTGGAAATCTAAGAGGAGTGGCTCTTCTGGGTGTCACTTTGTTACATTACAAGGCTTTGTTATTGGCAAGCAAAGTGACTAGGAGCTGGTAAGGCCAGGTTTATTGGCTGTAAAAGTATACATCCCCAAGGAAGACTTAACTGCACTCAAGTTCTTAATGGATCACCTGTTGGTTACATTTCCAATTTAGTCTCATTGTGTGAACTATAACAGAGTGCTCAAACTACTGAAGCTGAGAGCAACAAATCAGGTAACCACAGCCTTTCCTCTCGGAAAGTAAAAACAGCCTAGCAGGCAAATAGGTTGCTAAATACTTTTGAGTAGGTAGACATCTCTTGCTAATTGTGAATTAACATCTGAAACAGCCCCTAAATAAACTAATCAATACATACTTTTTTTTTTTTTTTTGCTTAAGGTCGGTCCTTAATCCTGCATTAATGTGAGTAGGCTGGGATGAGTGATGCCACAGCTCTTTTTCCTGAACATATGTTAACCTCAAGTCTTGAGGACCCGTTGATTGTATTCCCTTTCTCAGATCTCAGGGAATGCCCTTCCAACTCCAGCCCATTCCACAGGCCCCAGCTTCGCTACTCCCTCAGGAAAGTTCTGTACTGGACACTGGGCTCTTGCCACCCACTACCTTATCCTTCCTGTGCACCCTGCCCTCCTCCATGTTCACACTCAGAATTATTAAAAAGCTAGGGTGCCTGGGTGGCTCAGTCTCTGGGTGTCTGCCTTCAGCTCAGGTCATGGTCCCAGGGTCCTGGGATCGAGTTCCGCATCGGGCTCCCTGCTCGGCAAGAAGCCTGCTTCTCCCTCTCCCACTCCCCCTGCTTGTGTTCCCTCTCTCGCTGTCTCTCTCTCTGTCAAAATAAATAAATAAAATCTTAAAAAAAAAAAAGCTATTCTCAGCAATTTGCCAAATACTTGTCTTCACAGTGCCTGGTGCATACAGGTACTAGGTGAACATTAATTGCTAATTGACAGACTGCTGGCTTATAACTCCTTATACTCTCTCTCTTGATTTTCCACACTGTGTGTATCTTCAACAGGGAAAGAGTTCTATGCATTCTAGAATCAGAGAGTCTAGACAAGATTTTGAACTGGAAGGAATTTGTTTTTACTGTTAAAAGTGACAGAACTCCATTTTACGTAAGTCTCTTAATTTCTTAATTGAGCAAGTTCTTACACCAGCAGTTGAGTTTTCCCTGATACTGAGATAAGGTGACTTAGTGTATTTATGTAAATAGGCAGCAATGCTCAGAAAATGGTCAAAACAAAAACTCTATGATAAAAAAAAATTCAGAACTTCCAGCAAAGAGAACTCACCCATCATATAATCAGACACTGCTCTGCATAATAGAGATTTTCCTAGATAACTGATATTTTTTCCCTTCCTTTGATTTAGGCTACTTGGAATAGTCTGGGCTTTATCACTAAGAATTTGAGGTATTTTAGCAATAATTTTACATAACATGATTTTGGGGAAAAAATTCTACCTTTTCTTTGTATTTATACCCAGTATATATTTCAATAATCCTCAAGGAGATAAGAAATGTTTAGCTGTAGTTACAAAAGTAGCTTTTATTTAAGCTGTTCTTCGGTGTATACTAAAATAGGCATGATATTTTGACCAAAAATGTCTTTTGGCTGGTTTTTATGCTTGCTGTATACATAAAATAGAAGCCAAGAATGGAAAACTGAGTGCATATAAACTGTTTCTATGTTTTTTTTTTATTTTTTTAACCTGTAGCACTACTCAAAAAAAAGTTACTTTAAATATTATGACTACATCATGCTACATTTCTAATGTCTTGAAAGGAAGTTATGTTATTATAGTTTATTAAAAGAAGTGAATATGAATAATTTAAGTTAGATTTCCACAGTTAAATTTACAGAGTTAAAGGTCAGCAGATAGGATAAACCCACAATGTGCTGGCACTTTTTGTTGGGTCAGAGTTACCCTAAAAATGATTTACAATGTGTCAGTGTTGATAGTGTATATCACTTTAACATAATGCTGATTTAACTTTGACATGCTGATTTCAGTGGAGAGAATTATCTAATTTCTTACTTGGTTGTGAATAAAAATAACACATTATAAAATGGAAGGCATTGTGTTTTTTTCATGAATCAAAATATATTCATTTTAAAAATCATCATTACTGTCATTACAATGCCTATCAGTTTTAAATATTTCCCCTGTGAGGCATTTTCCTAGATGCTTTAATAATAAAAAAATCTCGCTTAAATACCAACTCTGCATTAAATGCTAAAAGGACATGGTATAAGTTGAAAACCAGATTTAAAGGCTCAGAAAATCAAAACTGTTAGGTATAAAAAATACTTGTGAAAACTTGGTGGCAAGAATCTCTAGGTTCATGAAAAGACTTGCAACTTATAACATCATTGAGGATCCATTTATATAAAGCACTTGAGAGTCTTTCAAAAAGTACAATCAAGAAAATATGTTCTTGGGGCGACTGGGTGGGCTCAGTTGGTTGAGCATCCGACTCTTGATTTTGGCTCAGGTCATGATCTCAGGGTCATGGGATCAAGCCCAGTGCAGGCACTCCGTGCTTGGCATGAAACCTGCTCAGGATTTTCTCTCTCTCTCCCCCCTTCACCCTCTGCCCTTCCCCCATCTCTCTAGCACTTGATCCCCAACTCCAAATCCAGAGGTCCTCAACAACGAAAGCCATGTGCAAAAGCCAAAAACAATAATAGCTACAACTTATTCAACATATATTATACGCTGAACTTAGTGCTCTGCTCTCTCTCTCTTTTTTAAATTAATTAATCTTCACACTTAGAGAGTAAGCCTCCTGCCTAATTATTAGGCACTGCCTGACTTAAGGACATAGTATTGAGCATGTAGTAAGTTTTCAATATTGACTGAATGAATAAGTGAATGATCTTTAGCCACATTGTGCAGCAGATCTGACTTGTTACAGATCATCAAAGTGACACAGGACAGAAAGAAACATCTTTGCCCCTTAGTTATTAGCTTACACACATGACAAGATTTAAATCATTATATCATAAGCATAGTATGCATTCTCCAACAATCCAAGATGGAAACAACTACGTTTTCCCACTTCTTTCCTTTTTTTCTAGTTCTTCTAGAACTTACTTTTTTCTCATCATAGCTTATAAGAAATGCCATTCTTTACCTCAAACCAGTATTTCTTTATTAACATGCTATGTTCTATCTTCTTTGTCTCTTACATTAGTATTAGAAAAACTACAAAACAAATATGAAGAAATGCAGAAAATCCTTTACTAAACAAACACATTTGTACACACACACACACACACACACACACACACACACACTCTTCAAATTCTTCCAGAAATGTTTATGTACACAAGTATATCTCTGCGTATTTTTCTATGATTATATGTATTTATATGTGTGTGTGTGTGTGTGTGTGTGTGTGTATAAACACCCACACGGACTTAAAAACACAAATGGGATTATATGACAAATACTCATTGCAAATTGATTTTCATATTTATCAATATATCTTGAATCCTGTTTCATTTATTTTTAAGCAACAACACATTTATCGTATCATCCAGCTGAGGACATAAACATAAAACACTTCTTAATTTAAGAAAAAGATGAAAACATCAGGCAACTCCTAGAATACTGCTACATATGTAGTCTTCACCTACAGTAAAAACTAAGCCAGTCAATCATTTTGGTCATCATCGCAGTCTTCCCACTTGGCAATTTGGGCCCACCGGCTGGCTTTGCCATGATGATCTGACCCACTCTAAGTATAATTACGGCAGCATTCATAATCAGTTTGCTAGCCTAGTATTTTCCCAAGTGTCTAGAATACCAGCTTCCAACATGGCCTTTACAGCTGGAACTTCAGCCTCAATATCTAATCCAACATTTTTATTTCCTTCTTAATGTACTGCATAAAGTTTAGAGATTATGTCATTGGTCTTAACTCCAGAATTTTCTGCCAGTGCCTGGGGAACAGCTTTAAATGCCTCAGCAAAGTTTTTAATGGTATACTGTTCAAGTCCAGGACATGTCTCTCCATATGATGTGAACCTCGTTTCAATTCAACACAATTCTTTTTCATGGTTGTGTGCCATTGGATGGATGTACCATAATTTATATACTTCTCTGCATTAACTAATTAGGTGTTTTTAGGTTTTGCTATTACAAATGGTGCAATAAACATTCCTGTGCTTAAAGGTTTGCAAACTCAGGCACGTGTTCACCAAAATTCCTAAAAGTTGAATAGTAATGATTATTATGATGCCTTATCTTTAGGAATTATTATTCCTAAGAGTTGATAAATTCCTAAAGTTGAGTTCCTGAGTCCAAGAGTATGGGTGTGAATAAACATGTGTGTGTTCCACCTTGGTAGTGATTGGCCTTCTGAGAACAGTGATACTGTTTTCACTCCCAAGAATAACACAGGAAGGTTTCTCCACATTCTTTCAACACTAAGAATAACAACTTTTAAATTGCTGCCAATATAACAGGTGAAAAGTGCATATTATTGTCCTTTTTGTTTTAATTTCTGTAATAACTTGAGGAGGTATTAACAGAAACTTCGAATTCAGAATACCAGGTATTGCCCAATCCAAGTGAAAAGAAAACCTTTCTGAGAAGAGGCAGAGTATAGTCTGTAGTGACTGAAAATGGCAACGGTGGTAGAAATAATTGGTCATTGTAACGAGACCTAAAATATCATGGGTGTTTTACTAATTTACCTCTACCACATGGTGGCACCTTTCCATCTTTACTATATTTGCCAAATCAATTTCTCATGAGAAGGGAGATATTCTGACACCTGATAGTCTACATGACAACAAACACCTACATATTTCCTTAAATTAAAAAAAAATTCTTAAATTAAAAAATATAAAAATAAAAAAGGCTGCTGATTCCTACGTGCTTTTTACAGACCTACTGCTGGGTATTTTGGCTTTTTAAAACCACAACCTTCTTGAAAATAAAAATATAGGCCATATACCTGAATAAACGTATAAGGTGGTTCTTAAATACTCTAGAGTTTGAGAAATGCTCCCTGAAATTACATTATTTCAAAGTAGTTCTTTTTTTTATTGAGAATAAAATACATTGACATTTCCCAAAATACTTGACACTTTGAGTGTTTATTCAAATGACTTATTTCCTAAATGATTTGCAAACATTTCAAGAAATCCTCAAAATAAATACTAAGTAATACTGTCTATTATTAATCCAATATTATATGAAAGAACAACCAATGCTTAGAGAAAACAGTAGTTACTCAAAACACAGATCCAGAAAGTAGCAAAGAGGACACCGAAACATTGCCATTAGGACCTCGATTTTCCCTTGCTTTCTCTAGCTCTAGAATTTTAGGATAATAAAATGTCAGCATTGGTAAGGGGTTGATTTACAACCTCTTGGCTTGAACTACTTCTTGTACAGATGCAAAACACCTCATCTGAAGTATTTTTATCTATACATCTAGCACAGTCCTTGCCACTAGTGGATAATTCTACTTAATTATAAGATGAAGTGACTTGTCCATTTCCACACAACTTACAGCAGAGCAGATACCAGACCATGTTCCATGACCATGAAGCCAGTGTTTCTGTGTTCACCACTTGAGAAAAAGAAGGTACAATACAATTTTACATTGACCAAAGAAACGTCTGTCATTGCATTTGAATTCTCAAACATAGGAATGATTTAGGTTAACTTTGAAGTCTAATATTATTTAGAGGCAGATCTGTCTTAGAAGCAGATTATCAGATCAGACAAAGAAGAGTTATGCGGAAAGACTCAACAAAAATTACGTACATGTGCTTAATAGGTCTTTATTAATGTATCTCAGTAACTGTCAGGTACTAAAAATATTTTCTTTTTAATTTGGTGTGAAGAAAATCACTTTGCATATGGACATTTCCTTGGCAAATAGTTTGTAAATTCTTCTTTTGCCCAAAGTGCAATGCTGGGGACTACATGGGATTCCAGTTCAAAGCAAAGACGATACCGCAAAGGAGTGATGAGATCAGTCATCTGATCAGAGTGAGTCAAAGAGCTCCCTATTATAATTTGTATGGCTTTATAAAGCTCACCAGGAAAAACATCACACCAAGGCTTGGAAACCTATACATGGACTTAACTGTCTATTCTGTCGTGCCAATACTGTCCATCTCGGAGCTCCTTAAAGAAACAGTATTTTTTGTAACCAGTCCCTGGCATAGAGTATTTTCTAAGTAAACTTTTGTTAATGCTTACATGAATGAACAGTTCCTAACTAATATTGTTCTATTACAGTGTTCTCAGCCCTGGATGTACATTAGAATCATCTGTTTAACGTTAAGAATCATGATACCTTCACCTGATTCCACCGGAATTCTGATTAACTGCATTTGATACATCAAGGCATGTGCCTCAGGGTTTTTTCATGTGTGTGTATTTGTTTATTTTTAATTTCTTTTTGATTCTATTTCTTTATTATCTTGGTGTCTCTTAAGGAGACATTCCTATACAGATGTCAAATTTAAGATATGACCAGACTCAAGCAAATCAAGAATTGCTGCTGGGAGACATATGCCTGGCAGTAAATATACTCAAAATGACTTTTCAAGTTAAAGTTATTTAGATGTAGAAGTATTTTAATACTTGTCTTTCTTTCCTCCACCCCTCCCTACTCCCCATTTATAGGGTACCACTGGCTTTTGGTGATAATTCATTAGCCTGGGTCATTCTGAGTACTTAAGTGTTTATGAATGACCAAAAATCTGAGAAGGGATTAAGGAAAAGGTACATACACTGAATTCCAAAGAACTGAGCACAAGCCTGGGGCCTAAGAGCAGACTCACAATTGGATGGATGACTTCTGCCTCACATACGTGCTTCAGGCCAGTAAGGAGAAGATACAGGGATGGCTTTCTGAATACCTTTGAGGACTGGCAGTATCCCAAACAGTTTTGGTAGGTAAAACAAAGTTCAAAATTAGCAACTAACTATGGCCACTATCCATGTGTCTCATTGTCAGTGAAAAATGTCTAGTCAGACATGAAAAGCCTCTGGGGTTATCTGAAAAATACGGGGTCCCTCACTCTCCTCCATACAAGCCTATTCTAAAGCAACTCATTGCAAGGCATGCTTCTCCATGGCCAATGTGTAACATTTGTAAGGGGATCAATCCATAGTAATGATTGTCAACCCCCCATAAATCCTCGAACAGACTATTCTTATGCCATTCACAAAATGTGCTCACTCCAAACCACAGTTCAACACAATTCTTCGCAAAGACAGCACTAAACCTGGGCTTCTTTCTCATTCAGTAATTGAGGAAAAAAAAGACTTTCTTTCACCCAGCCTCCCATGGAGACGGTCCCAGTCCCTACTAAGCTACTTTCTTTGGATAAGTTATATACACCGAGTGTGTCCCATTTTCCTCTGTTTCAAATGGAGTTGATGGAAAGGAAAAGTTAGTTAATACAGCACATTACCATTACAAAACATTTGTCCTGTGCTTTCTCTCATATCTTTGACCGCTATTCTCTCACGTGGGTATTTTTGTCCAACCATGAGTTTACTAAGTCCGAGAAATTCAGTATTATTTTTAAGCTAGTGTACGGAGAATGAAGATCAAATCATAGTCCTTTCATTGCAGACGCTATGCTCTGTGTTTCCACCACTGAAACCTAACACTTGCTCCCATAGGAGAAAGGGTGCTTTCCATTTTTACTCATCTCAGGTGGATCATGATCTGTCATAGAACCTAACAACCTGCTGCCAGTGCTTCATTTTAAAGAAGAAGAATAAATAGAAGTAGCACCTGTCAAGTTCCCTCTAAAAGTCCCAATGTAAATGAAGGCGATCTCCTAGGAGACTGTCTTTGATGAGTTCCAAGAGTTTTGCAATGATAGTCAAATTCACCTTCTGCCTTAGCATCTCTCACTGCACGCCCAGATCTAGAGACAGCGCTAAAGAGGAGCAGAAGTTCCCTAGAGGTGAATCCTAAGATGTAAATTGTATGCAAAGGCTACAAAATGTGAACAGATTGAACAAACAGATTGACTCTCAAGGACAAAGCATGAATTTATATATCCTTCCAGATTCACAGAACCATGGTTTTGTAAAACTACATTAACTAAATCTTAATTTTCTGCAAGTAGTTTTATGTCATGTCTTATTACAGTTAGAGGGGATATTAAGCATTTTAACACTTTAATCACTGCCACACAATTGTAGTACCACAACCATGTTCATCCCTGATTTACTTGCCTTCACCAAGGAGTTAAATTTCTAACTTCCTACCTCAACAAGCCCTTAAAGCATACATATGGAAGAAAGTCAAGGATTGAAAAATAACTCTGACAGCATGGTGAACTGGCTTATAAGTAATTTAAAAGCTCTATTTTACTTCCTAAATTGTCTTGGAAATGAGAATTTTTAACTCAGTGTATTTGAAAATGTTTGATTGCATATTTTTTCCCAGCACAGAAAACTTTATTTAGAATAATAAAAATAGGTACATACTTTATATTGAAGAGGGAAAATTATTATTTTCCATATTTCTGTCCTTTGAATTACAAAAGCAATGCCATGCTAACTGTAGGAATTCAAAGTTTCTAATGTATAATGAATGGATAACCATGTCTCTATTCCAACACAATCCCATACCTTCAGTATTAATGTGCATTAATTTTATATACTATATATTTTATACACACACACATATCCTTGCACAATTTATTTGAAGTTCAAAAAAGAAAAGATGTTTATTATAAGGTACTTCCTGAGACAGTACAGAAAGGGAAAGGTAATGAAACAGGTAATGTAGTCAATCACCTAAAGAGATTCTGGCTTTGTTATTTCACAAATGAAAGACCATGGTCAAATTATTTAATATCTCTGCACCTCAAATTAACTCATTGATAAAGTGAGGTTAAGTTTGTGTGAGAATTTTAAAAAAATACATGGCTGTATATTGTTATTATTGTTAACCCACACTGGTACTTTAAAAAATATTCTATCAATTAAGAGAATTATAGGCTAATAATTTGATTACTGAGTGACTCAATTCAGGTCACATGTAAATCAGATGACCAATCCTCCAGGTCACTGTGAGCTAAGGAACTAAGTTTCTGGGACTCAGTACTTTCAGGACTAAAACTGCTGGTCTATAACTCCCAGACAAACCAGGAGTTGGGCCCTATGTAAGACAGGAAAAGAGTAGCACCCTGGAGGGAAGCACAGGAAATAAAAATAATCTAGTTTTCTAATAATCTAGTCTTTTGACTATTGTTACATGGTCATGAACTAGAAATAACATCACTGTCAATTTCTCTAGCCTCTAAGAGCAAACAAGCCAGATCTTTCCTGGAAAGACTGCTGGCTGAAAACTGCTTCAACTTCAGGTTTTTTGTTGTTTGTAGTTACTACTCTAGTATTTAATGTTGCATAAATATTACTGAATAGTTCTTAAGTAAATAGGGAATTTCAGGAGAGAAATAGAGCAAATGGGAATTTTACAAATGAAAAAAATGAGTTTCTGCAAAGCAGAACTAACTGAGCTTAACAGCAGGTTAGAGATAATGGAGGAAAATCAGTGAACTTGAAGACAGGTCAACAGAAAGAATTCAATCTCTAAAATGATATAGTAAAGGCAAGTAAAATAAGCAGGTACCAAAAAACCATGGGACAGCATCAAAATAACAAAGATAGCAACTAATCGAGAAAAAAACATAAATTATCAGTGTGAGGAATGGAAGAGAAAACACTATTATAGACCCTACAGATTTTAAAAGAAAAATAAGGGGCTATTATGGCCAATTTTATGTTAACAAGTTTGGCAACTTAGGATATGGATAAATTCCTTAAAATATACAACTTATCAAAACTGAAGCAAGAAAACAGTAAATCTGACAAGTCTGTGTCTATCAAAGAAATTGTAATTGCAATAAAAAAGAGAACCTTCCCATTGAGAAACTTCAGAGCCATATGCTTCCACTGTTTAGTTCTAGAAAACATTTAAGGAACAAATAATACCGATCTGATATTATACATATATTCCAGACAATACAGGAGAAAAAAACCTTGCAACTTATTTTATGAGGCTTGCATAATCCTGATGCTGGAATCTGACAACCATGTCATGTGAAAAGAAAATTGCAGGCCTGTCTCCCTCATGAACAGAAACACAAAAATCCTCAATAAAATATTTGCAAAATATAACAACATGATAATATATCATGACAAAGTAGAGTTTATCCAAGAAGGACAGATTTCTTCCGTATTTAAAACTCACTCAGTGTAACCCATCATATTAACAAAGTAAAAGGGAAGAACCATATGGCCATCTCGGTAACTGTGAAAACAAGATATGTCAAAAACCGACATTACCAAACATTGGTGAAGATGTGGAACAACTGAAAACTTGCATTGCTGGTACAAGTGTAAAACGTTCAAACTCTTAAGAAAAGTTTGGCCTTTTCTTGTAAAGTTAAACATGCTTACAAGATCATCAGAAATCAGTGTGACTCAATGAACTTACTATGATATATTGCTCGAGTAGAATGCTACTCAAATATTTAAAAAGAACAAACTACTGTTTTATGCAATGGTGCAGATGAATCTCAAAACTAATATGCTAAATGAGAGGAATCAGCATATACTACATGCTACCAATTATACAAATAGGCAGAAACAATCCATTGTGAGATAAGTCAGACTAGTGGTTTGCTGAAGTGAAGGCTGAGAGGAAGGACTAAAATTGGGGCATGAAGGAATTTTAGGGGTGATGGAAATATTCAAAATATTGATTTGGATTATAGTGATACCAGTGATAACATTTATCAAAACTCATCAAATGTTATATTTAAAATGTATTTTTACATATATTAAACCACAATAAAGTAATTTTTTAAAACCTCACAAACTTGGGGGTTATTTGGCTGGGCTTATTTCAAGTGTTAAATATACCCTCCCTAGTCCACCCTGATAGCCATAATCAATAAGCCAATGTGATTTATAAAGCAGAGATGAGTCAAAACTGTGACAAATTAGGTTACTGGGCCTCTAAGAAGTAAAAATTAGAGAAACTACAACAGTCTGAATAGAATACAGATTATATATGGAAATACAATATCATCTTCTCCTGGAACATTCTGGTGAGTTTACCGCTTCAGTGGTCCAGACATAGGAGAGACAGAAGTGTAGTAATAATGAAAGGAATGCTCCTTTCTTTACATTATTCTCATGGAATACCCAAAAGTCTACTATAAGAGAACGTTTTAATTTGGTCATCATTTATTTTACCTATAAAAATCAAAAACAGCTGCATATAGCTTTCAAAAGTATTTGATAGCTTTCTTGTATTGATTTTTTGCTGATGCTGTACATATTAAATAAATTTCTTTTTAATATGTTCCCTTCACAATTATTTCAAAATTAGCTAAAATCATTTTAATCAATTCACTAGTGAATTAATTCTGGGAAGGTGCTAAACTCTTTATATGCGTCTACTGTTCTATATAATTCTACTTTTCCTTATAGCTCCGTGGCCAGTTTTATTAACAACAACAAGAACAACAACAACAAAAACCAAGGTCTCAGATACTTTAAAATTCTATTTCTTACTGTTCATTTCTCTAGTATTAATAATGAAAACAGATACCACTACTAGCAGCCATTAAATTCTTTAAAGGAATATGATATATTTGTATTAAAAATAAATCAATTCAAATGCATATATTCAAATTCATACACACAAACACACACACACAGTAAGGTAAAATTATCAAATTAAACATTCTGTAACATAAACGCAAGTCTCATACCAGAGCGCCAGCATTAAACATTCACATGGAAGCTTTGCCATAAAAAGATAACTAACCTAATTTAAGAGAGCATATTCCCCTTTCTGTTGTTACATACAGGTCAGTCTTACAGGTTTAACATAATATTTTCAGATTCCACTTATGGCAGGTCTTTGCAAAAATACTGACTTCGCTAGCTGCCAGTGTGTCATTTCCCCCCCTTCAAATTTAGTTGATTTGTTAGTACACACATAGATTTTCAAGGTAGGTCTTGGGTTCCTTCCCCTGGGCATAATTTCCTTGACATAGAATTTCCACAACCATGGTTGTAAAAAATGTTTAAACAGAGAACATTTTGGTATGTTTGTAACTGGGACCGATCATTCACTGACATTCCACCAAGAGGCTATATTTAAACCTTTATACCGCCTTGCCTTATCAAAGGAGCAGTTTGGCATTTGGTATTTGGAGACAGCTATAAAGCCGCACCATCTGTACCACTCTGTTTCAAGAGGGACATCAATTTTTATCCTTGTTGGATCCTGTAGGAATACTCTGCTAAAACTCAGCACACACATGACTCAGTTATAATTCAGTCATCTAACCGTGGCCAAGGGTTTACATGGCAGACGGAAGCACTTGTGTTCATATATTTGGGTAAAAAAGGAAACAGTTGCTTGTTATTCAATCACAGAGGCAGGAGATTTCTAACTCACACTGGCTGATAAACTATCTGGTTGTGATGGTGGCTCAAAATTCATTTTGGCAGTTTGCTTTTAAGGAAATATCCCAGACTTCATTTTACAACAAAAGCATGTCTGTTCATTTTTGAGTTTTAATTGGGAGAGCAAACTGGAGAGTTACCTAACCTAACACATTTGCCATGTCTAGGAATCAGAGGGGTTCCAACTATAGAACTCTAGGTTGACCTCCTTTTCTTTAAAATTAATTACTTAAAGTACAAAAACAATCATCGGTGGATCAGAGCTAAGAGGAAATCAGAGAATTATAAGGAAAAAAGAAAATTGTGCGTCTGAGCAAAAAAGAGAAAAAAAAAAAACATCAAAGGGAGGTCCTACATGTAAAGTACAAAGAATGATACCATCTGACCTTTATTTCCTCTAAACACATAAAAAGGATAAATGAGCTGAAACAACATGGGAAATGCAAATTTTGCATTCGTAATGCACTCTTTCCAGGCTGTGATAGTAGTTAAACATTGGGATGGGTGTCAGGGTAAAATAAAGTTTCATTCCTCTAGACAAGTAAAAATGTGATGTTGCCTGAATAGAAAACCATCTCTCAATGGCCTGTCCAAATGTAAAATGCCTTACCTTTGTGAACGTCTTTGAGACAAACTTACAAGTAACTAAAACTATTTTTATTGCTTACCAACTTCTGATCCTCTAATGGTTCCTGGAGGAGTTGGATATCCTAAGGCTGAAAAGAAGCTAAGTTGGTGCTTTGGGTTTAAATCTACTTAGTATTACTTGACAATAAACTTTCATTTCCTTAACCTCCTTGAATCTATTTCTGCATCAGAAAATTGTTTGTGTGTGTGTGTGTGTGTGTATGAATAATGTATTACATGCTTACATATATATTATTCATATAATATTTATTCATATGTAATATATACTCATTACAACACATATATTGGATATATAACATATATAACCATATACATTATAGAATTGAGAACATTACGTTTAAATATCCACATAAAGTACTCAGGGCAATACCATGTTATTCAGTATTAAGAAAATGAAAGCATGTATGAGGAATGACATGATGAGCTGCCAGAAACAAAGATTCATTAGCATACTTGTTTTTTAGAGTTCAATTATCACCTTGGTATTCGTTTTTGTTTATCATGACCTCTGTATATCCTTATTTAGGGAAGAATATAATTGCACATGCAATTTTTTCTATTTTACAAGATTTCTTCTAGAGGCCTACTACATTCTAGGATGTCACAGACATGGAACAGACAAATTCACATATGATATTGATAACTATAGGATACTTTCAGAGAAGCCTGTGTTGCCCAAGGGAGAGCGATTGAGGTTAGTGGACCACTGACCTCATTCATCATATTCAGACAACTGCCTAAGTTAAGTGTCTGCTTCTCTCTCTAAAAGACGCAGCTTTATGTATAAATGGGCCAGGCGCATGGACACGATTTCTAGATATCTGTGTGTCTTCTTGAATCAGTATTCTAGCATTTTCCCTTAAGTACTTGAATATTATGAATTGCATATAAAGAAACATAAATGTTATACTTTTAAAAGTAGGCTATTCTAACCTAAATTTAAAATAGCTTAACTATTCCAAGTAGAATCATTCCCTTTGGCAGATGTATTTTTATACTGAAAGTCAAATAAAGTGTTCTAGCACATACACAAAATGTGATATTCAAAATCTTAGCAAATATCTCCTGAAACAAACAAAAATATCCATATTGTTGCATATATATTTAGCGCCAACATATTTGACTCAGACATAGGATGTGTCATTTGAAAAAGATTAGTTTAAATGCTTGAAGGGGAAGGGAGTGCAAATTAGTTCTGGAAGTTTAAACCCAGTTTTTCCTATAAAACTTGGTGAAGACAATACAGGGCCCATCTTCCTTATACAGAGCTCCCTCAAGGACAGAAGGTGGGGGAAAGCTGAAAACTCAAAGCCACGTTTCCTCCTTCCGCTCTATGGAAATCAAATTTCCCACAAGTGTGTTAGAAAACATCACTTGATACCTAACATACCCGAATATATTAGCTGAGTTTAGGGACAGGCTCTTACTCTGTTATTTGGTTCAGTAATGGTTGTGAGGTTATGCATGTGTGCTGGCAGAAACTAGGGAGTGGGGGAGGCTGTGGCGAAAGAAGCAAGACAAATCTGTTGTGGAGACTAGAGTGGGATCACCGTCGAGTTCGATGTATTAACATGACCTTGTAAAAGAGATCAACCAAATATTGAAATCTTACAAAGAAATTCACTGCTAATCAATACGCATGGACAAGAAACAAGACAGGAAAATATATTAAGGTGTTTCTATAAAATCTTTAAATTAGACAAACAGGAAGAGGCAAAATGTATTGTTAATTTGTTTCTCGTGAGCCAGTTATTGGAAAAAGTCAACTCTAACAGATTTAAAATGTCTGAAATCAATTAGGACTTCTCTATGGTTTTCCTTTTCTTAAACAGGGTTTTTAATGGTGGTTATGGTGGTTATATTGCTTTTCCTCCATTAAGTTTAAATTTATCATTTAGCCCAGTGGTTCTCAATCCTGGCTGTGCACTGGAATCATCCAGGGAGCATTTAAAGATTACTGATGTCCAGGCCCCATGCCCAAGGACTGTGACTTAATTGGTCTGGAATGGAGTACACGCACTGGCATTTGTTAATGGCTCCCCAGGGTGATTCTAATGGGCAGCCAGATTTGAGAACCATTGACGTAGCCCTTAGTTTGCAGGATGTTGATATGTCTGGCCTGAACAGGTAGGGCGAGGATAGCACCCAGAGAGATTAAAGACTGGCATTCCTCCTTGCTTCCACATGCAAGGCCTAGTCTGGATGGTGTCCCTTTGGGAAGGAGCTGAGTGTCTGTGGTTGCATGGATTATGTTCAGGGAATTCTGAATGAGGGTCTGAAACAGTCATTTGCCTCTCCTTGGTAGCTGAACCTGTACACTATAAGTCAAAAGGACTTTGCAGCCATGATTTACATGCTGTAAGGAAAGCGAGTTTTGTAGCACAGGAGAAAAGTGACATTTAAGTCCCTGGGTGCAGTTGCCTCCAAGGCCTATCTACACCACTGACCTTCCTGAAGCTTAGCTGTTTCTTGAAACAGACAGGCTTCTTTTCTTTTCAATAAATTCTCTGGTTTGTTTAAAGGAAAAAAAAAAAAAAAGACCCTACACAAAGCAAAATTTCCAGAATCTACAAAGCATTTCTTTATTTCCTAAAATAACTAGATGAAAAAAAAATGAAGGGAACCCTACCGATAGATTTTAAAAGGTTCAGGTGTTTTGGACTTTCTAACAAAACAATCTGAATAATTTTCTGCATCTTAAATATCTTATGCAAACATCCTGGGCCTTATTTGACCAAACAGAAAACATGCCGCAGCGTGGACTTAAAAACGGTTTGTGAGTGGCCCATTCCTGAGTTTGTACATGCTCTTGAGATGTAGACACTGAGGAAAGCTCTAATATTTGCAGACTTCTTTCATTTTTTCACATATACTTAACACTTCTTTATGAATGCACATCTTCCAAGGAAGTCTTAAAGCAGGAACATCTGCTAACCTGCAATTATGAGTGTTGACAGTATATCAGCAGAGTACACAGAAGCAGGTTAAAAAATGTGATTTTGAAGGAAATGATGGCAGGCCTGAGAACAGAATACAATCATCCAAAGGTACACTCATGAATCTTTTATGCACTCGAGTACTTGGACTGAACTTAAGATACTTAGGATGTCTATTAACCCTAACCAATTATTGAATTGACTAGGAATGTTAAAAAAAAACAAAACAAAACAGGCATTTGTGGCCTTTCATCTGAGTACTCAGTGGCTACGGACAGTCTTGGAAAATGGATTTGATCAAAGACTTGTTTCCAAAAATTATGGTCAGAATTTTGCTATTGATATACAGCCTTTGACATTATTCTTTTCTACCATCAAACTGAATTCTTCCTCTATTTTCCCTGTCTTCCCACTGTGTTACAAAGTGTACATATATATATATTTCATATTTATATATAGTATATATACTTACGAATATAGTATATATTACATATTTAAATTCACAGCTCTGGATTTTTTTTTCCATTTCTTTGGGGAGTATGATTACGGGGAAGGCTCATTCTAAGGTTTGGCTGTATCAGATTGAGATAATTTTGACACTTCACTAAGTCACAAGTATTTCCTAAGAAGTCTATAATAGACTTTCTTGAAACTCAGTTACCTTCTGAGCAAAGAGCCTGATGGTAAGGGTCTTTATTTTGGAAACCCATTATGTAGATACATCCATAACATTTCTCACGTTGTTTTATTAAAATCTACTTGGGACAATCAAACCATATTTATAGGTTTTGGACAAGAATATTACCTTACTTCAATTCCGATTCCTTAGATCTTAGCCAAAAATAAAGATTTAGTATGGAGTATTTGAAGCATAGCAGCAAAAGTTTTGAGATCCAATTATTTGATAATTTGACTCTTGAAAATTACGAAAAATATGAATTGCCCATAAAGTATTTTTATTTCCTTTTTTCCTTCTCTAAGATAATAACTTCACTGCAATATCTATTCCTGAAGAGTTCATTATTTTATTTGAAGGAAGATAACATATGCAAATCTTAAAATATGGGAATCTAGTCACCAAACTATATGTAGATATTGAAGCCCATAATGTACTGTGAAATAAAGTTACAAAAGACCTTGGATATTTAAAATATTGCATTTCAACCACATGACAGGAGTTGCTTCCCTTTCTTCCTATAATAATAGATTTCTGGTGTACATAAAGTTAATGACTCAGGATTCTTTAACTGAAGCAGACAGCTGCCTTTAACTATATACATATGGGGTACTTCATCTACATTCCAGAATAATTCTGGAGTTCTTAAGGAAGAAAGCCAAAGAGAAATCTCATAAAACTTAACAGAAGCTCAATTGGCCTAGGAGTCTAACCATTGTCATAAACAGCAGGGAATCAAAATCTCACCACTCTTTCATAGACCTTTTCATGACATCTGAAAATACAGTCTGTAGATTGCCTATACCCATTCAAATGAAAAAAAATACCATGAGTTGTGTTTGATTTAGAGTCTATTTCAGAAAAATGAGCTAAAACCCTTTTAAATACTAGTGTTCATAAAAAAAGAAGTTAAGGAAAAGAGCTGGACAAAATAACTTTTAAAAGATACTACATTAAACCATATGAAGTTGCTGACATATGATGATCTTCAACCCACAAAAACAGTAGATTCATATGGTTTAACTTGATATTACTTGGTCATGTGATTATGTAGAAAGAGATGGCTAAAGTCACTAATCAACTATTGACCTTATTATATACAAGTACGGGGTCTCTCAAAATTTTTGAAAGGAAAAATAATGATGCCCAAATCAACAACAAAATCATTTACAGAATTTTTCTTTCCATGAACAGGGACCAAGCTTTTATGTGCTGTATTTTCCAACAATGAAGAGATTCCAAAGAAGCTCCAAAGACATCAAGAGCCAGAAGGAAGCTGACATTAGATACGTGTTGTTACTACACAATTTTTGGGTACCTTTCAATCATGTGACTCTGTATCATTTAGGTGTATGCTACAAAGTAACACATGGAGTATTTATTTAATGAACATTAACGCTTGAAGTAGAGTAAAAGGAATCCTGACCTGGTCTAAAATAAAATACCATGGTCAGCACCTTATGTACTGATCCTCTGTGCTAGATTGTGGTAGTACAAACATTTTTTATTAGTCTATGTAGAATACTGTTTATATCAGATCATAAGTGTAGACACCATTAAGTATCTGTGACTCAGTTTAAAGATAATAAAGTGTCAGCTAAACAAGGCCAAAGATAATCACAGATGATCACAACACATCACTTCCCACTCCAGGATATATTGCTAATTTTATGTTATAAGCTCAGTAACGAGAATTCTTCCTTATTTCCTCTATGACTATATTAAATACTGCCATCACTTCATTCTTATACATTGGTAACTTCAACACTCAAAAACTGATTTTTCTCTTCAGTAACTTTATTGCAACAAGATACATGAGAAATGTTATGCATTTATCATATATGATTACAAGTGAGCTCCATGAACTCTCTTAGCATGTGGAGCTGTGGATTGTTTAAAGATCATGCTCCATCTCCATTCTGTTCTGCTCTAACTTAGATCCTATCAGAAATTCAAAAGAGAAAAAGAAAAAGAATCCAAGGAGCAGGGTCTCTTATCAGGAGGGAGGGGATGGGCACAGGTGAATGGGCTGACCTTGAAGTATATAAGGGGCACCTCTGCCATTTTACCAAAAAAAAGAAAGGAGGCAAGAGTGTCGATGAGGATAGTTATATATCCTTTCCTCCATAATTCCTTTCCTGAACCACTTTTCAGATAGGTGCCAACATACCCATAGGACCTTTGGGAAGGAGTTCTTCCTCATGCTCCCTGCCCAAGGAATGAGGACCATGTTTATGCAGTAAGATATTTGCTTTCTTATCGCTGCCTGGAGGTGACAGCACCAGAGATGGGCATCTGACCCAAGGACACCAACTGACAGGTTGCCCACTCAGAGTGGTGACCAGGTGGCCCACGCGATTGTTTCTTAGGACTTTGAACAAAGAAAGACAGAGAGAGCCAGGTTATTGGTCCTAGGAGCCGAGACTGAAAGGTGAGCATGGAAAAGCCATTAGTGAATTGAAATACTGAATAAACTGAAGTTTGAGTAACTTGTGACTTGAAGTAGGTGAATTGAAGTGACAGTAATGGAAGAATCACAGAATGAATGTTAGTAACCATGATGAGAAGGACCCCATGAACATTCATGACTCAGAGCAGAGTGAGATGACCCAGGTGGGAGAAAACTCTCAGCTCATCCCCCTCCTAAATTATACCTAGTCTAAGCAGGCCTCAGCATCAAGGCTATCCCCAAGTTCCCATGAGCTCCTTGTAATAATCTTCTCCAGCAAAGCCTCACCTCCTTCTGAATGCCAACAGCTCCTTTTTTTTTCCCTTAAATTTTTCACAAAGCCAGCCACTTTCTACATTGTACTGTAGACATGTCAGCACATATTTTATCTCCCCTATAGATGGTATCCTCACTGAAGACATAGGTCAGGGGGGCTCATCCTTATACACAATAGGTGTATAATAACAATTTACTAAAGGAACATCCATATTATAAAAAAGCATTTACACATTTATCCACATAAGAATGTTTCTCAACCTTAAAGAAATAAATGTTTGAATGACATATAAAATATAATTTTGCATATATTTGGGCACATAATTAACCCAGTTGTTTAGTTCCCACACATGGTATTTAAACATAGTTCAGCTTATTAAATTTAGATGGACAAAGAAATTCAAAGACTGTATCTTGATAACCCCATTAATGTCACAGAGAATCTATGAGTCAGTGGGTCTCTAGGGTAACTGAATACTTTTTAATGGGAGTGTCACATACGCTTATATTGACATGGCATTAGCCCTGTGTTTTAGCATAAATGCCATTCCAAGGTCAAGGAGGGTTTCGCTGCTTTCCAAGCATAAGTTTCATTTGTGGTTTGGTTTTCTTCATGTCATGACAATAGGTAACCAAACAGCCTGATTATCCCCTACTCCGTCGGACATCGGGATACAGGATGCCAGGGATGCAGTTAAACTTATTGGCACTTCTATCTAAAATTATAATGATAAGTTTCTCACAAGTTATAGGACCTAATCAATAGTTTAATGAAACAGCCTAACAAGAAAATATTACCATTATAATTCATTATGGGGGAAAATTTAAAATAAACTTAAAGACTATAAGATTCTAAGGAGGATTTTAGTTTGCTAGCCCAATAAGTCAGGGAGGGGGAAACATATGGTCAATGAAATATGCAGGAATTACTTCCCCATCTGCATTCTTTCAGCTTTTTCTCATAGCTTTTTCTCATCCCAAACGCTGATGACATCATTATGGAACAGATTTCTGGCGAT
The DNA here is from genome assembly GCF_037043125.1 of Eumetopias jubatus. NCBI lineage: Eukaryota > Metazoa > Chordata > Mammalia > Carnivora > Otariidae > Eumetopias > Eumetopias jubatus. The sequence continues at coordinate 178,052,401 of NW_028274809.1, read as the reverse complement.
GGATGACATTAAATGTGAATTTGCCAAGAAAAACTGACTAAAGTACATTGTTGGCTAGTTTACAAACAATCCACAGTTTTCACTCTTCCAATATGGAAAGTGTCTTCAGTTTATACTTATTAATGAAAAAAGAGAATATAAACTACAAACCTAAGCTGGGACCATTTCAACAAATTTTACTAAATCCTAGCAAGTTAATTCAGGTCATTAATCAACATGATTAATGACCTTTAGTAAATTCATAAGCTATTTTATGTGGTCATATTATGTGACATGACAAGAAGTGTACCTCTAATTTATAATTGAATCCTCTTTTTATTCCTGAATTCTACACTACTAATAGAGGGAGGTTGCCTTTTGAAAATAGTTTTGGGTTTTGTTGTTGCTGTTCGCTTATAAATTTATAGACTCTTTAAAAACTAAAAATCATGTTAAAATATCCAAAGAGACTACCGTTCCTCTTTTTTAAATATTTTTTATTTATTTACTTGACAGAGAGAGAGAGCACAAGGAGGTGGAGTAGCAGGTAGAGGGAGAGGGAGAAGCAGGCTCCCTGCTGAGCAAGGAGCCTGATGCGGGGCTCGATCCCAGGACCCTGGGATCATGACCTGAGCCGAAGGCAGTTGCTTAACCAACTGAGCCACCCAGGCGCCCGAGACTACCATTCCAACAGAAATAATTTCCATCATATTTGGGGGCACCTTCCCTTCTGCAAACTGTGAGGATTTGGGGGGATGTGGGCTAGATTTGTCTTTCATAGTATTTTGTTTTTCCTTGAAATGGCCAGCAGATGTGTGCTTTAGTGTGATGATAAAGAACTGCCATGCACAGACACTTTCAAGAATAGAAAAGATATATCTCTTGTTACCATTTACCCATGCTAATTCAAAATAAAGCATACCATTATTTACTTCCCAGCAACTAATTATAAATCCAGAAGTGCTCTGAATTGAGAAATAAACCATGTCTTCTACTTGTAAACATATACCCATGAGTAGCCTATTATTTTCCCCAGACAGTGAAGGGTGAGATAAAACGCAAGGACGTTCTAAAACACTGTAGAGCAAGATTAGATTTCAATCAAATGTCCAGTGAGCCTCCCTTGTTACTTGTTGGCAAGCCAGGCAAGGGCTTGTTCATTGAGAAATGATCAATTCTTGGGTTATTAAAAAAGCCAAAAATGCCTCCAAGGTTGGCTCCCCTTTGCCAAAAGCATGGGGCTCTTCTATCGGTTTAGGAACAATGGTTCTTATTTCTTCTCTGTTAGCTGGAAGTCATTCTGGTACATAACCAACTATGTAACCTCTGGTTCAGATCCACATACTGCATTTCCAATACAAATCTTTAAAATCATTTTTCATGCTTTCATGTCTACTTAAAACATTAGTCCTTCACAAAACACCCAGCAAAAGAACACAGTAGAATCTCACCATATTTTACCTTGGACGTGATCATGAACAATTAACATCAGGATATTTTCAAAAACAGATTTTGAGCTAAGTTCCAAGGTGAGGTTCTTTCCTTTGGCCCTTGCCCATAGGCCAGGCTCTGTGGTTACATGCTCCTCGCTCCCCACCCTGGCCCTCATTCTTACCCTCTCCACCCCCACACCCCCTTTACCTTTCCAGTTCTTGTTCTTCTATAACCCAATATTGCAACCCCCTGCTTTTGTTCTCTTGCTTTGACCTGTTCTCAAGGGAAAATTCTGTGGAATTCTGAAAGAATTTTGGCTGTTTATTTAATCAGAGGGTTCACTGAATATGACTGCATTTGACTAGGTTCCACCAAACTACTTAATTTGGGGAAAGAATGCAGGAAAGAAATGTCAGCTTCTGGACCATCATTTATTTATTAATTTAGTTGCTCCTGATTACAACAGCAATACATGTTGACAATACAGAGGAAAAACAAAACAACATAGAAACAGAATCTGTCACCCACAACCTCACCGCACTGATCGTTAACCATTATTACTATTTTAATACACTTCATTCCCTTTAATTCTTCTGCCAACCTAAAGAGCCTTAAATATTATCCTGTAATCCTACTACAGAAACACATTATAATCTGCTTATTTATTTTAATAAAATACATCGGATGTTTTCCTATTCCATTAACTTTTCTTAAAACATAAACTTTGCTCTTCGGCGGCATGACTGTTACACAATATGAAAATACCATAATGCATGTGAGTACTACCTATTGTTAGATATTTAGGCTGTTTCTAAATGATCACTGTTGCAAATGGAGCTGTAACTCTAGGACATGGATACACACGTAATTTTTTAAGATGACTAAGAAGTGGCTTTCAGTGGAAATAGTACATTAAGGTAAACTTGAGTAATAATAATACATACATAGATATATATGTATATGTATGTATATACGTATCCTCTGGTGATAAGTCTCAAGAAAGACCTTGTTTGGTATTTTATTTATTTATTTATTATTATTATTTTTTAAAGATTTTATTTATTTATTTGACAGAGACACAGTGAGAGAGGGAACACAAGCAGGGGCAGGGGGAGAGGGAGAAGCAGGCTTCCCGCGGAGCAGGGAGCCCGACGTGGGGCTCGATCCCAGGACCCTGGGGATCATGACCTGAGCCGAAGGCAGACGCTTAACCAACTGAGCCACCCAGGTGCCCCTGTTTGGTATTTTAAGAAAGGATCCAGAAGAAGTGTAATTTCCGAACTTAGAGAAGGTAAAAACTCTTTAAAATAACGAAGTAGCTAAATCTAAGGGAAATAAAGTACAGGCCAATTTCAAAAGGCTAACAGGTTGAAACGCAGGAGGTAGGTTTCAATGCGGAAATGGACAGGATAATGTATTTAGTGAAAAGTAATGTATTCCATATTTACAACCTGACGTGATGACACAGTTTAAAGTGATCAATTGCCACTCACAACAAGGACACAGGAATCGTTAATGCCTGTTTTCTGAAGACAGAAATTCAATGTACCACTGAGAACAGGAAGATGCTGATCTATTGAGAAATACTCAACTCAGGAATACTGAATGTCTGAAAAGCCTTATGGCTTTGAAGTGAAGCAGGCCAGCCAGCACACTCCTGGGGATGGGATGTACTACATGAGGTGGTATGTAACATTTGGAGGCCGAGGAGAGATTCGTTTGAAGTCTATTAAGTCATGAATATGCTTTCTCACTAAATGCTCAATGAGGAGACATCGTGGATGAATAAAAATAAGTATATTAAACGATGAACACTAAATTCAAGGCACTCGTTGCCTACAAACTTATAGGGGCAAAAAATATAATCATCACTGAAAAACCAGGAATACAACATCCATTTCTATTTTAATGAATAGAATAGTTTCCAACCCTCTTACCTTCCAAGTTCGTTCTCTGACATTTTCCAGATTTGTAATGAAAACACGTTTTAAGTGAGGCTCACAGATCAAGTGAAAACAGGTGTGAACCTCTTTAGTTAGTGAGTAAATATTTTCCTTGGAATTCTGTAACATCTCTCCTTTCATGCTTTTCTCATAATATACTAAACTTGATCAAACCACTGCCAGTGCTCGGATTCTTAGCAAAATGGTAGAATGCTGTGGAAGGATCTTACCTGACAAATTATGCCTTGTTTCCTTTAGTTTTTCTTCCTCTTTTGTGATTTACTCATTCAAATACAATCTGACGGCAATTAGTAAAAAGCATTGGTCTCTATAGCCCCTGGGCAACCCTGGAGCACACAAAAATCTAAGAGTGAGAGGTAGGACTGACCTAAAATATTGGTTTTTTTTTTTAAACAAGTTTCTAGTCAGAGAAATAGAAATGAAATACTTGAAAAAATTAGTTTATCAAAATATCCAACTAGATGTTTTTTACCCCCTCGCTATAAAATTGACTGTTCATGTGGATATGCATTATTTTATTCCCAAAAACAAATTTGTGTAAGTCCTATGACTTATATCACCTGTATATTCATATAGTCTGAAACTGGAACAATGTTGTCCTTTATAAATAAAATACAGAGAATGTTACTAATATGCTGGGGTTGAAGGTGGACTTTGGGTTCTCCTGCTGGTTGTCTCCAATCAACCAAGAACCACTTACACATGAATTGGACCTACCCACTGAGATGAAGGGTGCCCAGTGGGACTGCCGGACAGCAACACAATAGCCACAGCTTTGGACTCTGACCATATCCCCTTGCACAAAGTTCTGGTGCGATGACTCACTGAAGCCTCAAAATCACTCATCCATGTAAAAAGTATTTTTATCCCCATTGTGCAGATGAAGAAAGTAAGACCATGAGGTCTTAAGCACATTGCCCAAAGTTGGATCATGAGCACTGGTAAGTGGGCCAAACCCAGGCAGGCTGGATGCAGCATAGCTGGCATGCACCCTTATATGCTGACCCACACATACTCTCACTCAGTGGTTGCCTCAATCCTGTCTGTGTCCTTCCAAGGCCTTCCCCTGTAGGGGAGAACATGCGTTAGGTGAATAACATGGCTCTTCCGATGAGTGGGGGCTGTGGGGTAGAGGAGTGGAATACAATTGTGAAGACAGGATGGGGGGGTAATATTCATTCTAAAAATGAATATTTGACCCCAAAACATATACACACACACATACATATATAAAGAGATGTACGAACCGTTGGTTGGTGTCCAAACTGTTAATGGTGGTTGGCTCACAGACTTGCATTTCAGTGGATCTTTTCCTTCGTCCTTACATCTTTATGAACGGTGTGAATACTTTACAATGAATGGGCATGATTTAAAGAATCAGGAAAAAAAATAATGCTATTTTCACTGCCCTCCCCCATGCAAAAAAAAGAAAGGAAATCTTTCCTTGGCAGGAGGAAAAATGCTTCCCTTGCTGCTTTTAGTTTATTCCTTCTCCCCCACAGGTGGCTATAGAGTGCCTCAGCTCCTGCTTCTCGAAACCGAATTCCTATGGACCATTTAATATCATTAGTTGTGATACTTCCATGGTGGATAGCAGTATATTTTGGTGGTTAAGAGCATACACTTAGGAAAAAGACATGAATTTGAATTTTCACTTACAAGGTGTATGACCTAGGGGAAGTTACTTACCCTTCCTAAGCCTCAATTTTCTTCTATAAAAAATGGGGATAACTTCTGCCTCAGGTTTGCTATAGGAAATAACTTAGATAATGTACCTGCAGATTAGTAAGTACACAATCATTGATCATTTTATTACTATCCACATTACCTATGAGAGTGCACACTGGCATACTCTCCAATGTGTGTACTATTGCATGTGGTTAAAAGCAGTGCTTTTAACTTTTTGTGCCATGGACCCCTTTGTTATTTTCCTGAAGCCCATGGAAATCTCAGAATAATGTCTAAAATATGCCCCTAAAATAAAACACACAGAATTACAGAAGAAACAATTATGCTAAATTGAAGTTACCAAGATATTTTTAATTGTGATAGATGTGTTGCCTTATTCACACATTAAATAATAAGGTCTGGCAGCAGATCTAATTGCTAATAATTATTGGGAAGTAGTGATGAGTGTAAATCACATTCTGAGATATCTGCACCAATTGTAATGCAATATGAATATATGTGTGAATTCTACTGGTGATGAAGCTACAGATATTGCTAATTCTGCAGTTGTTTGTTATCTACATTAATAATGAAAGAAAATGCTAAATTTCTAAAAAAAATAGTAAGATGAAATATTCCCAGTCCAGACTGCAGAATCTGTGAATTCTGTCTACAAACCCACTCAGCTTAAGAACTCCTAGGACATAAGTTTACCTTCTGAAAGAGATCATTCATTTTAGCTTTGCCAGGCAAAAAATGAGCAACAATTTCAAACTTGGCATCATCCTTGACTCCTTCGCTTTTTCACACTCAAAAAGCAAATCGTCAGCAAACCTTGTATCCTCTAGTTCTAAATATATGTAGAATCTGACTACGCTCACTACCTTCATGACCCCACTGTGGTCCAGGCTACCGTCTTCCCCTCCCTAGATTATTTAAATAGCCTCCTGGCTACTCTTCCTGCTTCTACTCTTCACCCTGGCCCCATAATCTATCCTCAAAACAAGTCAGATAACATTTTCGATCTATGAAACTCTACTGTAACTTCCCATCTCACTTGGGGAACATTTCAAAAACTTCATTTATCCACAAGCCCAGAGGCTCTTCCCAGCCTCTCCAAGGGGCCTTATTTCCTACTGCATGTCACAACACCCACCATAGCCACAAAAGTGTTCTTAAAGCTCAAGGAATACTCCAAGTACGCTCTGGCCTTGGGCCTTTGCCCTTGGTACTTCTCTCAGCCTGGGATGATAAGCTCAGTGTCACCTTCAGGGAGGCCTTCCCTAAGTGCCCAACTGAAAATACTCCCCTGCCCTATTTAATTCACTATCCCAACCTTGCTTTATGTTTCTCTGCATATGTAGTATTATCTGACCAACCACATATTTCATTTTTTTCTTTATTATTTATACCTCCCCCCGCCACTAGAATCTAGCACAACGGCAGATCATTTTGTTCTTTTGCTTTTTTTTTCCCTCCTGCTGTAATCCTTAGCATCTAGTATTTAGCCCCAGCATAGGAGCTATATAAACACTGGTTAAGTAAATGAATATTTTGATATAAACACATATGCTACTTTGCTATGAACTTATACAAATATTTTTGGAATAAGTAATTAATTATTATCTTAGGGAAATAAAGCTAAGCTCATTATTAACCAGTTACTTGGACACATTATTATACGCAATAAGTGAACTTTACACCTTCTTCCATGGTTTCATATTTAAAAAGTCCATTCTCATGTCAAAAAATGGGCAGAAGACATGAACAGACACTTCTCCAAAGACATACAAATGGCTAAGAGACACATGAAAAAATGTTCATCATCATTAGCCATCAGGGAAATTCAAATCAAAACCACATTGAGATACCATCTTAACACCAGTTAGAATGGCAAAAATTGACAGGGCAAGAAACAACAAATGTTGGAGAGGCTGTGGAAAAAGAGGAAAAAAAAAATTCTTACACTTTGGTAGGAATGCAAGTTGGCACAGCCACTTTGGAAAACAGTATGGAGGTGCCTCAAAAAATTAAAAATAGAGATACTCTATGACCCAGCAATTGCAGTCCTGGGTATTTACCCCAAAGACACAGATGTAGTGAAAAAAAGGGCCATATGCACCCCAATGTTCATAGCAGCAATGTCCACAATGGCCAAACTGTGGAAAGAGCCGAGATGCCCTTCAACAGAGGAATGGATAAAGAAGATGTGGTCCATATATACAATGGAATATTACTCAGCCGTCAGAAAGGATGAATACCCAACTTTTACATCAACATGGATGGGACTGGAGGAGATGATGCTAAGCGAAATAAGTCAAGCAGAGAAAGTCAATTATCATATGGTTTCACGCATTTGTGGAACATAAGGAATAATATGGAGGACATTAGGAGAAGGAAGGGAAAAATGAAGGGGGGGCGGAATCTGAGGGAGAGATGAACCATGAGAGACTATGGACTCTGAGAAACAAACTGAGGGTTTTAGAGGGGAGGGGGTGAGGGGATGGGTTAGCCTGGTGATGGGTACTAAGGAGGGCACATTCTGCGTGGAGCACTGGGTGCTATATGAAAACAATGAATCATGGATCACCACATCAAAAACTAATGATGTATGGTGACTAATATAACATAATAAAATAAAATTAAAAAAAAGTCCATTCTCAAGGTAAAACATGCCATTGTTGGTTTCTGTATAGGGTTATAGTTTGTTGTCATCTTTAATCAACTTCAACTGTAACTTTGACTCTTGTTTCCAACTATAAGCCAGAAATATCTGCTGCCTGAGACAGAGATGGCAATAAAAGGATCTTGGAGTTGTTAAGCTAAAATGACAAGTGCATCTTGGAAAGCAAGTACAGGTGTTACTGAAAGAAAGTTATTACTTTATATCCAAAGACAGCTGATGCTATTTGTTTCTTTTTTTAAATGAGATTCAAACATTTCAATAGTTTTTACATTTGGGATGCATTTTCAAAAGAAAAAAAAATCTCAAATGACTGCAAACACCCAGTTTTGGTGGAAAAAGTCACACTTGACAAATTTTTGTTCTGGTCAGTATGTAGGATTTTGAATATATACGTATTTTCTCAGTACATAATATATATGTAAGATACAATATATACATATAGAGTATAATATATAAGTCTAGAAATCTGATTTTTATTGTCTGTGTCTTTGAAACATCGTTCGTCAACTAACCTACCTTAACTGTCGTGAGTATTTGAAAACGAATAAAAGGGTCATGTCTCAACAGTATGCTGGTCTGCTGGGAGTTACCTATCACCAATTGTCATATCAACAAATGTTACACACAGTTTGTTGATCTATTTGACAACTACAGTGCAATTTTACAGTAGTGTGATAAGGACACTCTCATAAAAATCAAATTCAGGTGCAGTTGAACTGCAAGCTAAAAGGGGGCATTAAATTTCTACAGTGTAGATGAAGGTTACATGTTGACTTCATTATTATAATTTTTTGAAAGCTCAGCAATTTGTGAACTTTGAAAGGGCTGTTTTTTTAAGGTGAGTACCCCATCTTGCATAACACAAAACGATCTGAGCAATCTGGACACCATTGGAATGTCCCCATTTGTCATCTCTAATATGACAGCCACATGTGGAGGTCACATTGCCTGCATATTATTCTTATTTCAAGAGAATGTTCTCCAGTCACAATCAACCTGTTCTAGTAATTCATTTCAGGTTGGGAATTTCACTTTCAGGTGCCAAAATGTGTTGATTTTCAGCAGTTTGCCCTAAAACAGTGTGAAGATTCATTCATAAATATCCTGCCTGCAAGGACCTGATTGTTTAATTATAATTCTATATAAGATGCCAATGTTTCATGTCAGCATTTCTCCAGGAAGCACATTTCCTATAGAACTTCACCTGGGGCTTTTGCTTTTGGGACACTACCTGAAAATAATCTGTACTATATTTCACTATATATGAAATGATAAATCTTCCCTGGAAAGGTATGAAAGGAAAAGTATGGAAAGGAAAGTAAGGGAAGTTGCAAAGGCCTACATCACAGTGCCTATGTGAATCATTTTGGCAAAACCTCATGGCAAGAGACCTCCAGTTATTCAACTCTGCTTTACTAATCAGTTTTTCCGCAGTCAGCAATTACTTTAAAAGATTTTAGGGAATGAGGGGCTCATATAGTCTGCCAAAGAGCACAAGCAATTACAAAATGTGGCTCACAAAAGAACACTCAAGTCCAAAGAGTCAATAATAGCTTCTTATACCCTGAAAGTGAATAAACTATTTATATAATCTATTGTACAGATATCCTCCTTTCTCGTATTGTAAAGTATTAGCGTAAAGCACATGGTCTTTGTTTTAAAGAATGCTAGCATTGCTGTGTCGATCACGGGCATTTATTCCATGCATGCTATGCCCCTCCAAAGAGACAAACCAATTTTAATTTCAAGAATGACAACATATTCATCATATGGAGGAAAAGGCTCCGCATTTTGTATTCCTTTAGTCTTCTTTAAATTATAACCTAAAATGTGTCTGTTCTGGGTGGTGGAGATAGGATCCACCAAGAGGAGAGACAGACAAATTATACCATTATTCTGGGCTTTTTGAAGCAATCCAGTGGAGAATGATACCCAGGTACAAACTAGGAAAGCAAAATTTCCATTAGTCAGCTTTGTTGCAATAACAAATAACCCTAACACCCCAGGGACTTAAAACAATAAAAATGTATTTCTCACTAGTGAACTTATTTCTTACCAATGTCTCCGGTTCACTACTGGGAATTAACAATTTCACCTCTGCTCCACCCTTTTCTCACGTGGAGATCCAGGGTGAATAAGCTGATCTTGTTTATGACATGTCATTCTTATGACAAAAATAAAGAGCAAAAAAAAAAATGGTTCTTAAAGCTACTGATGAGACATGTTCTATATCCTGTCTTCTCATTTTTGGGGGGCAAAAAAAAAAAAAAGAATCAGGCCAAGTCCAAAGTCAACAAGGGTGGGGATGTATAAGGCTCCCAGAGAAACATTGCCCCTCACATGGTTACAGTAGGAACATGTGATAATATATCCTACCACACTTCATCATAATTAATTCTGTCACTATAAACACTGGTTTTCTTGCAGATTCCACTTGAAAAGCAGGTCTATAAAAGGAATAGCAATCAACAACCTCAAATGAACAAACAATTGGAATTGTTTTGTTTCACATTACTTATTGTCTCATCCTAACAACGCTTTGACCATTGGCAGAACAGATACCCCACTGACCTCAAAACCCAACATTAATGTACATCTATGACTTCTAGCATTTTCATTAAAACTCATATTATTAGTTTGTTGTTATGATTTATAAACAGCCTCTATCATTTTTTGACTACAACGATCTTTACGACACTATTCTAGCTTCTACTCTGACCCTCATCATAGCCTCGCTTCCTCAAAACATTGCTCATTAGCCCATCCTGGGATTATGTCAACATACATGCTCCCTCTTGCTCTCTCAGGGGTGACAGAACTATGGACTGTGGAGTTGAAAGTTCGTAACCTTGTCGAAGAAAATCCATACATGACTGAGTAGCTAGGGTTAGTCAACGTGGAGGGATGGAGCCAGGGTGGGAGGGGGGTTAGAGAAAGGGCAAGTAGCTCTTTCTTGAACCACAAACACTACAAAACACAGGCTCTGTCAGCCCTTGAGCTCATCCACAGAAAAGTGGTAACATGTGTCATTTGCAGGATGTAGCAAAAACTGTGGTGCTATGAAAAGGTAAGTTCTGTTCTTTCCCAGTGATATCATCACTGAAGTAATGTGATATCATAGTGAAGTAATTAAAGTGAATCTCACCACACCATGCCAGGAAAATATATGCTGGGCAGATTTCACTGTGGGATTTCTTTGATGTAAGACAGATTACCAGAGTTCTCGGTATTGCTCTGAGTGTGCTTTTAATGAACAGAAGTTGCACATTTGGACTATCACTCACAAAGGGGCACCAAAATTTCTCAGGTTGTTTTTTTTTTCAGGTTATGGATCTGAACTTATATTTTTTTCTAGGTTTTCTTTATTTTTCATACTATTTCTGATGAACTTCAGATATCTGCCCTCCACTTTAAGTAAGAATTTCTACCATATCAACCCTGGCCACTTGGTTTTGTTGGGATATTTGCAATGACCCATTATTATGAGGCTCATTATTTTATTATGAAATCCTTTCTACTCTGGCACAACCTTGCGTATAATGTGTCTATACATGAGAAGTCCTCAGTTTATGAGCCTATAGGAATATAAAATAATGAATTTTTCATAAAAAAGATGTTTCTACAAATAGGTAATTCAAGATGGCCATGAGTTTCATATGCAATTTGGGGGTAATAAGATGAGGCAAAAGATAGAAATAAGTAAAAAATACCATTATGCTTAAGTTCATCTAGATTTGGATTTGTGAGAAAACTCAACATTCTTCTCTGAATACCTATGCAGAGAAGTGTTTATCTTTGGATAAGCATCACTGGTTATGATGGAAGCTAGCTGTCATGTCAAGAAGCTTTCCTTAGGCTCTACACTTTATTAGGCCCCCAAAGTATAAATTCTATGCCGGTCTGTGGCAGGTTTTATAGTGTTGCTCACTTAAGATTGTTCCACTCCCTTTTTCTTTGCCTTTCTTTAACTATAGAAAGCTAAAAACCTGCTTTCCCATTTGCCTAACAGTGGCCACATGATACTGTTCTGGCCAATGAGGTACAGGTGAGAGTTTGCTAAGAATTTGAGGGAAAGTCTTTGTTTTCTTGATACAGGTCTTGCTTCTTCCTTCTCCCTTTCCTACTGTGTTTTCCACCTCCTTCATACTTCCAGGAATTCAGTTGGGATGATAGATGCATTGGCAGCCATACTGTATCCATGAAATAAAAACTAGGAAAATTACAGGTGCACCCACCAGCCATCTTTGAGCCATAAAACATATGTGTGGGAATGGAAACACCTGATTGATTGCTAGGGAAGAAAAATAAAGGCCAAATTTCTTTTAAGCTACTGCTTACTAGGTTTTTCTATAATTTGTATATGAATACAATCTTGAACTGTTTAGAAGTATAAGTGATTTGTGGTAAAAAACAACAACAACAACAACAACAACAAAAAACCCTAGGCTGATGCCTATTACTGGGACCCTTGGTCATTCTCAACTTTTAAATGGTTAATTTGTCCCACCAGATCAGACTGGGTCTTCACCGAAACAGACAGGAGAGAGTCAGACTGATAAAAGGTCAGATAATGTCTCTTGGGGAACAAGGCTAATTGGGTGTCCTGAAGCTTTTGGAAACCCTGATTCAGTTACAAATATATCAAAACCCATTCCATATCCTAAGGCCTCTCAGATCTGAAAATAGAAAGTACACATCTAAGATAACACTTGCTAATTCAAAACTTCTATTAAAACAGGAAAGCAGTTCTTGTACCCCTTTGAAGGGGAGTGAGAAAGGGTACCATAAAAGTATGTGTTTCCTAGATCATATGATCATGTTAGAGATCATTATATCATATTATCAAACAGGCATGTATGTTAAAGTTATCATGAACAAAGAGCAATCTGCATCTTCATTTAAAAACTACACTTTTACAACCAGAGGAGGGGGGGCGGGGAAGCATATGTTCAGTAATTTGAAATTATGGGTTCTGAAAGAACTGCATAGTCCTAACTCTTGATTAAAGGCTTCCTGGGAAGCAATTCCTCTCTAATACTATAGAAATCAGAGGCAGCATCAGCTGAAAAATTTTAAAACATGAATTTAAAATCCTCAAAGGAATGGAAATCATAATCTGATTTGCTGTTCTTTCATCTCCTACTCTCTGCCATTTCAATTCCTCTTTTTAAAAAATTTTATTTAGTCTTGTGGAAAAAACTGGATCTTGGTGATAGCCAAGAACTATCTTGCCTCTTCAATGGCAAAAGAGCGATCTGGAAAAGCTATAAAAGTTGGGTCGGGGAAAAATGTGAAGTCCACAACAGTCACTGTGTCCCATAATGCTGAGCCTAAAAAAGGCTGTCTTTCATCTATGAAACTCAATTACCTCCAAGTAACATTCTTGTTTACCTCCCCATGTAAATTCACTAAATAATCCGTTCTCACAAGTCTGACCAATGAGAACATACTAAATGCAGAGTTCAACAAAAACATAAGCAAAACTACTCGCCAAATATTAAATTGGCAAAGGAAAAGAACTTGGCAGGCATCAGTTTTGGAAAATCAAATTCTTATGGAAAACTGTCAACATGCATTTTACTTAAGCCATCAACTGTGCCCCTACTTGGTATGACCTGAAGGGCTTAGTATATTTTTGTTTTCTGACTTATCTAAACTCAGATCTAAATATTTTCAGTGTTAATAATGTTTATTTTTATAAACAGTCCTCTGATGTTTGGCTGCTTGAATATGTAAATGCTTTTGCATTTAGCCAAGGCTAATTAGACTTGTTTAGGAAAAGGATGCTTATTTCCCAGATAGGTAAACTTATGTCAGAAGTGGTAGAAGGATGTGGTTTGGTTGTGTGCATAGCACTGTATAGGGCACACAAGAATGTGCACATAGGCACACAAACACAGACACACAAAACTTGGTCATTTAGAAAACACTCCTTTTCCCCTTACTTCATTATTACTGATAGTCAAAGACATTGCAAAACTCCTATCCCCAGTGTCAACACTAATGACATCCAACGGCCCCAAAGTTAAAACTTAGACACTTAGATAAAAGATTTTCAGAATGGGAGAAGATATTTGCAAATGATGTATCAGATAAAGGGCTAGTATCCAAAATCTATAAAGAACTTATCACATTCAATACCCAAAGAACAAATGATCCAATCAAGAAATTGGCAGAGGACATGAACAGACATTATTCCAAAGAAGACATCCAAATGGCCAACAGACACATGAAAAAGTGCTCAACATTGCTTGGCATCAGGGAAATCCAAATCAAAACCTCAATGGGATACCACCTCACACCAGTCAGAACGGCTAAAATTAACAAGTCAGGAAACGACAGATGTTGGCAGGGATGCGGAGAAAGGGGAGCCCTCCTACACTGTTGGTGGGAATGCAAGCTGGTGCAGCCACTCTGGAAAACAGTATGGAGGTTCCTCAAAAAGTTGAAAATAGAGCTACCGTACGACCCAGCAATTGTACTACTGGTATTTACCCCAAAGATACAAGTGTAGGGATCTGAAGGGGTACGCGCACCCCGATGTTTATAGCAGCAATGTCCACAATAGCCAAACTGTGGAAAGAGCCAAGATGTCCATCGACAGATGAATGGTTAAAGAAGATGTGGTATATATACACAATGGAATATTATGCAGCCATCAAAAGGAATGAAATCTTGCCATTTGCAATGATATGGATGGAACTGGAGGGTATTATGCTGAGCGAAACAAGTCAATCAGAGAAAGACATGTATCATATGACCTCATTGATATGAGGAATTCTTAATCTCAGGAAACAAACTGAGGGTTGCTGGAGTGGTGGGGGGTGGGAGGGATGGGGTGGCTGGGTGATAGACACTGGGGAGGGTATGTGCTATGGTGAGTGCTGTGAATTGTGTAAGACTGTTGAATCAGAGATGTGTACCTCTGAAACAAATAATACATTATATGTTAAAAAAAAAAAAAAGGAGAAGAAGATAGCAGGAGGGGAAGAATGAAGGGGGAAGATCGGAGGGGGAGATGAACCATGAGAGAGGATGGACTCTGAGAAACAAACTGAGGGTTCTAGAAGGGAGGGGGGTGGGGGGATGGGTTAGCCTGGTGATGGGTATTAAAGAGGGCACGTTCTGCATGGAGCACTGGATGTTATAGGCAAACAATGAATCGTGGAACACTACATCAAAAACTAATGATGTAATGGATGGAGACTAACATAACATAATAATAAAAAATAAATAAATAAATAAATAAATAAATAAAAAAGATTTTTGGAGACGTGATAAGCTTCTCATCTAATACCAATCAGATTTGAGGCAATCAAATGTTTTAAGTCTTAGGAGACCTTCTCTCTTTTTATGTACATATCCCATGAAGGTACACAAGACAAAGAGGCTGGCATCAGAGTTGCTCGAGCCAGTCTTCAGCAGGCTCTCCAAATCACATTTCAGAATCGCATGCTTTCCCCTCTCTCATTTCACACAACCGACAACCAGAGCAGAGCTCTGTTAACGAGGCATAACATGGTCAAGAAACAGAATTGCTGATAATATTTACCCAGGGAAATTCCAAAGGACCTACACTAACAGGAATTGTTCCATAAAACTGACAATCTCTAGTATCTTTAATACATGTCTGTATATGATTATTTAA
This sequence comes from Eumetopias jubatus, assembly GCF_037043125.1. Lineage (NCBI taxonomy): Eukaryota > Metazoa > Chordata > Mammalia > Carnivora > Otariidae > Eumetopias > Eumetopias jubatus. Next base: position 178,037,022 of record NW_028274809.1, on the reverse strand, counting down.
AGTCAATCAGAATATTTATTCAACATCTAACAGCTTAATATATTTGAAGAAGTATGCTAGATATGACGGGGAACACACACAGGTATATACACAAGCAGGTAAGGCATGACTTTGGTCCCTTTGGGACTGGTGCTCAGTTTGAAGAGATAAATTCATGAAAAATATAAAATGAAATAAAAATACAAGACGACTATGGAGATCCAACAGACCAGAGTTATCAGGAAAGGCTTTTTAGAAAATATTGGATTTGGACTGTTTATTTTTTTAAGGTTTTATTTATTCATTTGAGAGTGAGGGAGACACAGAGAGAGAGAGAATGAGTGGGGAGAAGCAGGGAGCAGGGAGCCCAACATGGGGTTCTATCCCAGGCCACTGGGATCATGACCTGAGCTGAAGGCAGATGCTTAACTGACTGAGCCACCCAGGCGCCCCGGATTTGGACGTTTAGATAGGAACTGTATTAGTTTGCTAGGGATGCTTTACAAAAGTAACGCAGATGGTCACTTAAGCAATAGAAATCCATTCTGTAACAGCTGTGGAGGCTAGATGTCCACCGGCAAGGTGTTGGCGGGGTTGGCTCCTTCCCAGAACCTGTCCCCTTGGTTTATAGATAGCCAGTCATATTTTCTTTGTGTCTTTACTGGTGTCTTTAAACCCCTGTGGGTCCAAATTAACTCTTCTTATATAAAGACACCAGGCATATTGGATTAGGCCCCACGCTAATGATTTCATTTTTATTTTAATTTCTTCTTTAAAGATCTGATCTCCAAAACAATCCCATTCTGAGGTACCAGGTGAGGAAGGACACTACTCAGTCCATAACAGGATAAAAAGTCAGAAAGTCAGAAGGAATTTACGCTAAATCTAAGTACACAATTTCAGAAAAAAATTAATAAAATGATGGTGTATTGGATTTTTATTTTAGTTACTGATATAGAATATCCATTGCCAGTCACATAAAATAGTCTCTCAAATTGTATGAACCAAACCAAAAAACATCAATGTTTAGTACCAAATAAATGAACATCTCTTAAGTGTACAAATAAATACTACCTCCTGAAACAGCTCTTAACACATTTTTTTGCAGGTAGGAAAGTTAGTTTTTAGAGTTTGAGGCGACATCATTGATTGGAGGGTCCAACAATTTATTCACTCGACAAACATTTATTGAACACCTACTTGTGTGATTAGCAATGTCCTCCATTAAATGAATTAAAATACAACTGACATGTGATTCTTGACTCATTATATAGATAAGGATACCTGTATCCAGACAATGTGAGCAAGGCAAGATCTAGCAAGCAGTTCTGCAGTCTTAGCCCACAGCATGACTTACTATGCAATGCTGACCTGTGAAACTTGGTTCCCATGCAGGGACCTGTTGAGAATTACGGAACTGAGAAGACAGAGTGAATACAAAGCATCATGGGGAACTAACGTTGTGTTCCATGTACAATCGATGAGGCTAATGGCCAGTCCAATCACTCAAAAGAACACAGTAAATTGTGGATACATCCGAATGATAGTAACACCTAACTTTTATTCCATGCTGCCTGTGGCCAAACCTAATACTGTCTGCTTTATATTCATCATCATATTTATGTCTCACAATTAGCCTGTAGGTTAGGTACAATTATCATTGACATTTTTATAGATAAGAAAGCTGAGGCTTATAGAGTTTGGGAAAAATACCCAAGGTCATAGTAGAAGATACTTATGCTTCAGGTCCCCTATTACCAAGTGAAATAAGACGGCATACATTGCAGAGATAAAGTTGTATTTTCTCCTCCTCTCAAGAACGAAAGAGGAGAAAGGGGGTGGGGAAAGCAGTGTTATGGATTAGTGGTTGATTGTTGTTTTTTTTTCACACACATATTAAGGGCACAACCATTCCGTATGTACATGATTAAACAAAGCAGTCTCACTTATTATTATATTTAATGGAACTGATAGAATTTTACCAATTGAAGTCTTTAGATATACATATAGAACATGTTTTGTTACATTTTAAACCAATGTCCTGACAATCTGCTACATGTCTAAGACAATATATAATGTTTTAAGTTAATTTAATCTAATCTTTTCTAACTTTCCATTAACTGAACTGGATCAACTGTATGACCTGTGAGTCATGAAAATTAAAAAATTAAAACAATTTCACTGAAAATTAGACTATTTCAGGGGCTCACTTAGGCATAGCCTCTCTAACCTTTGAATAAAAGGGTGCACTATTTTGTTGCCATTTTCATTTAATGGTGTTGTTTATAAGTCTGATTATTCAAAAATGTACGCATATGTATTTTTTTTTTGAACACACATACAGGCTACAATAGAAAGAAATAAGAATTTCCAGATGCTGTGAGAGATCTCAAAATGTCCAAGTGTAGCAAGTGATGCTACTCTAATTTTCAATATATTAGCCAGACTTACTATCTACATAAACAGACTGTGTGTTTAACCTTTTCCTGGAGGCTTTCAGCTCTGCTAAGCAGAACTCAAAGACTGTCTAGCCAGTCTTAAAAAGTCATTTGAAGTAAATGGATTCTTGGTGATAAATAATGACTTTTTAAAGTAGGTTTCTTTTTTCTGTCTAGAAGTACAGTTTTATATCTCATTTTAAGTCCAGTGAGTTTTTCCCATATACAAGGAAAAACTTCCCCAAATTGGACCTAACTTATTTGGTCCTTCTGTCTCTACCTTGAGTCCTATTGTTTTTGTTTTTAATATCATCTTCGTTTTCCATGCTTTTTAGTAAAAGTTGCTTGAATACTTTTATTTTTAAAATGAGATCATGCAACTAACTCAATAAGAGGCAGGAAAATACTTTTTAGAAATCTGGGTCTGATCTAAATGATATTTTTTAAATATACATATTTTAAAACCTATACTGACATCCTCACTTAAATATCTTTATCTAAAAGTCTGAACCTCCTTCCTTTGGTCATGGGAAAGGCATGGGGGCAAAATTCAACACAGCTCAAAATCCAAGCAGAGTCACTGCCCAGAACACTCTCCACTTGACCATTTACAGAAACCAGTACAAACACAGGTGCAACTAACAGGCCACTTGCAGCTACCCACGAATGCACAACCCTATCTCAAAGAACTGGGAAGACTTAGCACCCACTTCAGAGCCTCCAACACTGTAGAAATATGTGAAAGCCATTTACGTAGTGACACCTAGAGCTCCTGTGAATGATGTGGTTTGGACCACATTACCCTTGCCTCCTTTACCATGGAAGAGGCCGTGCTCACGGCTGAGACAAAAGGGAGGAGGAGGAACCAGTTTCTCCTCCCTGATTCGGAATTGGAAGTGCCATCGTCATCTGGGAGGGAACTGAACCTGGGGAGACAAATAAGCAGCAACAGAGGCAGAGGGAAGATATGCATATACATGTATATATGAGGAGGTGAACAGGCTGGCTGAAGCAGGAAGAAACACACATCCAGAAAGCAGTGGGCCACGGCTGTGGTTGAGCATTTGAGTGGGGAGGTATGGCTGCCTCTGGAAGGGGTCCTCAGGACCACCCAGGAGCTCCTGGATCTACGGCTCTTTCTCCTCACTTGTCCCCCAGAATCCCAGCTGTTCTCATGGCTCGGGTCCTTGGCACGTGCTGTTCCATGTCTCTGAAAGGCTCTTCCCCAGATCCCCACAGGCTTGCTTCCCCACCTCCTTCGGGAATTGACTCCAATTGGCATCGGCCCCGTCAGGCCTCCCCTGACAGTCCTATCTAAAATCTCACTTCCCACCTCATATGTCTTACCTGCTCTACTTTCGTCTTCTCTGTAGCAAGTATCACTACCTGGTATTTTATATACAGTTTCCTTATTTTCTTTATTTTTATGTTTAGTTCTTAAACCACTTTGTGAACTCCCTGAAGGCAGAGACCCTGGCCTACTTCATTCCCGGCCGTATTTCTATCTCCTAGCCCACTGTAGGCAGTACCTATGTTTCTAATTAATACATAAATTTAAAGCCAAAGCACCATGGACTATTTACAATTAATCATTTATTATCAGAGGCCAAGAGAATAAAAATGGGCTTCTGAAAAGACACGTCTGTCTATGTGTGTATAGGTTCATGAGGTCAATTTAATGGTGTTTGATCGCTAAGGTGGTGTAAGGTTGCACACTTACCCTCTTGCTGTGCTTTCTTAAAACTCTTAATCATTTTTCAACAAGGGGCCCACATTTTATTTTGCACCAGGCCTCCAAAATTAGGTGGCGAGTTCTACATGTATGTGAGCATCACAGTTGGGGTTAAAATCCTAAATGTTAATGTAGCATCATGTTTACCTGAATCATATAAATTTATATGGAAACATTCTACGGTCTTAATTTACCTGCCTTAGCTACCACAAGAAAAGTTGAGAGGGGCAGCGTGGCTGTGTTACCAATGCATGAACGGAACGTCAGTCGAGCTGAGTTATGGTTCCAAAGGAGCCCATAACTCGCTGACTAACCTCTCACCTCATTATTCTACTTGTAGAAGGAGGTACTTGAGCTAAAGAATCTCTAGGTTACCATCCAGTTCCTCTGTTCTTTAATTCTAAATAAAATTATACTACATCTTTAAAAATATAATAAAATATTTATTTCCCACCTCTTTACCAAACTCTTTTTATGGAAGTTGCAATGACAGCCAGGATTAAAGAAAAAGCAACTCCCCCTCTCGTTTTATGGTTTTGCAATATGAATTCTCACTTTGATTTGTGGGCCCTTAAAAAGGCTTGATTTTCTACATCTATTTCTGTGCTTTCCAACCATGCACTCCCATCTAAACCCAAGCAACCAGTAAATTGATTAAATGTACTCTCATTTTCTTGGCCACATTCACATGATCAAATAACTTAATCCCAGCATAGTCTGAGTTTTCTTCAACTGATCTGTAATTCCTTAGTGAAATTCAAACTCAGCTGTAGGGAGCAGGACCTCCTTACAGCCCAAGAGCATTATGATGAGCTGCAAAGAAAGTTATCTGAGGCAACATCAGTGTAGGTAACAACAATGAAACCTCCATTCTCCATGTGTGTCCACCAGAATTTAAATACTTCTAAACATCCCTACCATTGTTGTTTACTGAACTACAAAATTGCCGTGTCAAGGAATATTTAATAAAAATAGGACTTTTCTTCATAATTACAGTCAATTCTATTATAAAACTGTGAAATATGTGCTTCTGAAAAAAAAAACCACCATTCTGTGCAAAATTGTGTGGCAAAAGATGCGGGATTTATGGGAAAGATGGAGAGGTGTACACAGCCAAAACGTCCATCAGTGACACAAAGAACATGATAAAAACCAAGTACCAGTAACACCGTTTACCCATGTTGAATGGTTAAGAAACACATTAATCCTACAATGAAGATGGCACCTTACTCTGCAAAAGTCTGGAAGTGTGCTTATGGATGTGGTCGTCAGGGCAGCTTGTGAGTAACCGTGACGTGGCGGAAAACTGGAGGGAATGTTGTAACGCGAGGGAGAGATGACATGTGGGTCATGAGACAATGGCCCTGGCAGACAACTGGCAGGTGTCGGAGGCAGAACCAGCCTCATGGATGTGGGATCTGGCCATGGTCACTCAGGACCCCATGCTTATAAGGACACCATGCTCTGCTGGTTTAATACTCTGCCATCTTGAAATTCTTAATAATTTGGGAACAAGGAGTCACATGTTTACATTTTTCACTGGCAAATTATGTAGTCAGTCCAGGTTTAAGGTGTGTGTGTGTGTGTGTGTGTGTGTGTGTGCGCGCGCGCGCGTGCGTGCACACGCGTGCATTTTGTGTATTCTTACAGAGCACCGTTCAGCTAGGTGTAATTTTCTGTATTGAGGTCAGGGTGTTTCCAGCAGATGAAATTATGCACAAACAGACTCAAAATTCTCACTATATTCAAATTTCCCCCTGATATAGCTATCATGTTGGAACAAAAATATGTTTTCAAAACAAGTATTATAGCCGAACTGACTGTAGTTAAATTTGCAGAAACTATTATTAATCTGAGGTGAAGCAAAGGAGACAGAGATCCCAGAGTGAGGAAAGCAGAAATACATTCCCTATAAATCCAGGCTAGTCTCACTCCACGTCCTGAGTGGAGAAAGTCAGGATATACTACCTCCTCCAAAAACAATGTTGGAACCCCAGAAGAAAAGGGCAAATCTGCATTGAAAAGGAAGTCCACTGTTTACTGCAGGTTGCCCTGACTGTTCTTTTTACTTTTTCTCCCGTGAACTTCAGCATGAGGCTTCCTGAAAAGAAGTGGAAGGAGAGTATTTTTTTCTTTTTAACCTTCCAGCCAAATTGCTAGACCACGCAGCGGAGAAGTGAGGGAGGGTACTTCCCATCTGAAGAGGAGCCCAGATGTCAGGCAGGAGGTGACTATTTTCTCTGAGTTGACACCTGGAAAAAAGGAGGCGAGAGGACAGCATCCAAACCCAAGGAGGAGAAGACCAAAGGAAAAGAAATGAATACTTTGGAGGGCTGAGAACACAACGGAGCTACCCCAGCAAAGGGCTTCCTAATCCAACAGGGTTGAAGACAACCTGAGGGTCCCCAGTTCCCATAGATGGACTGTTTCTTAATCTTTGTTTTTAACCTTCAGACTGATGTTGCAGATAGAACATCTCTATTTTGAAATTTCCATTATTTAAGGAAAATAAGGAAGAAATGAAGGACGATAGATCAACACGCATCTCATTTGCCCTGGAAGAATGAGTATGCAGCCTTTTTTATTAAAGTTCTCTCACTGTATATGCTTCCAGTGAAATAAAAAAGTATAGTTGAATAATGGCAGATATTTTATAGTTCTTCTAAAGTTTCCACCCGATGCATTTTATATTTTTACAGAATAAGGAAAATCCTGAGCAGAATGTTTAAGTTATTTAACTATAAACCACAAAGGACAAATAACGTTATAGAAAACATTCTGCCAAAACCACTTTCCCTCTGAGCTTCCATCTCCCTCCACGTGTTACTTAGCTACTTAAATTCTATCATTTAATTTCAGTCCCAGGATTAAATCTTCTCTCTTGAAATCTCTAGCTTTTACTGATTCCTTATGAATAGGTTTATCTCTTCTCATATAGCCAGCTCTTAGCCCTTGGTTTACTTAAAAGCACTACTCTGTGATGATGCCCACTACTGATGCGTTGATTTACATCTTCTGTTAAGCCATCTAGGGGGAGGTTTGGCTGGCTTTCTACACCTCTGGTTATCAGGTGCTATTAAGAGGCTAATTACCATAATTCATTATCTATGTGAGTGTGCCTTTACACATGTGGTTTTGCTCTAAGTGCTACACACCTGCCATTTTGTTTTGTCTTGCTTTTTTTTATGAAAGATTACTTTTTGTACTTTTAGAGGAAATTCTACAGGATGCTGGTTTTTATCCTCCTTCCTTAATCTTACATTTCCATTCACAACGAAATAGCTCTTCGTCCTTTTGGTGTGAAATCAAGTTCAAGATAACATAGATTGAAATTCAGACCTACAAAGCCCTCCTTTCGAAATGAAATGTTCTCCAATAATACTACAGCCTTCTCAAACCCACAGTGTTTCAAATGTACTTTAAAATGAGGCAATCTGTTTCTTCCCATGAGATGTATTATTTTAAGAGAGCACCTCATATTTGCTGTGTTGCAAGTTATTGGGTGCCCCGTTAGCTCGCTCACTGTCAGCTCTGGGATCATATAAGGCCACTGGGAGAAAATTCACTACTCTGGCAATTTCCCACATTTCCGGTCAGAGAATCTCTACCTAGATCTCGAAGCCAGTGAAGAAGAGAAGAAAAAAAGAAGTTAAATTTCTTGTACTTAGGTACTAAGTCAAGAAAAATATTAAATGTGAGAATGTATGTCTTCTAATAAATATTAATAAAAAGCCTCAGTCACTGGGACTGGGGGAGGGAGGTCATGCAGCACCCTAGCCTCTGATTTGAGGTTGAAAATCTGTGTGTGTGTGTGTGTGTGTGTGTGTGTGTGAGAGAGAGAGAGAGAGAGAGAGAGGTGAGAAGTGGATTCTGTATCTCTTTTACCTATAGGTTATCAATTTCTTCTTCCTGCCCCCCTTGAATAAATTTTCCTTACCCTTCCTAAAGCTTCAGTTCTCTCACCTGTCAAGTGGAGGTCATCAGAGCCCCCACCTTGTGAGATGTTCAACATCAAGGATCTTCACACAATGCCCGGAACACGGTAAATTCTCAACAAATATTAGCAATTAGCATCAGCTTAAATATATGTGAGAGCCCTGTTGTGATGTGACACGTACAACTGTGACAACAGCAACAAGTGTGTGCAAGGGTTCAGCTCAGTTCCAGAGTTTCACAAGCTCCCCCCCCTCCTAAGGGCACAGCTATAAAAGAATTTACTTCTCATTAAAGATGGCACTGTCTTTGAGCATGCTTACAGTGTTTTTCCAAATTTGAAGTCTAATAAGAATCACATGTGGTTACTTGTTAATCCAGATTCCCAGCCCTCCACCCAGAAGATTCTGATGTGGTAGGTTTGGGGGTTTAGGGCATGCACAAGTATTCTCATTCTTGGGGATACACCAAAGTCATACTTCGTAGCAATCACATTTGGGAAACATGAGATTTAATAGGGGATAATCCCATTTTTATGGGTTCATTTTAATAAAATCATAAACTACCCAACGAATGTGGCTAAGACAGTAGTGTTCAGAATATTCCACGTGCCCCTACTTTTCCAAGCCTCCATTATGTTAAGATAAAGGCCACATGAGTATTTCTAGTCAATGGCTATGAGCAAGTTGCTATGGATCACGTCTAGACCACTGAAGTTAAAGACACAAGTATCCTTTCATTGCTCTCTTCCCATCTTGAGATGAACTTGGGAGCATGGGTTAAAAGAGGGATGTCACACCACTGGCAGAATCCTCTGGCAGCCTGGTTCCCGAGTAATTAGGTAAAGCACAGCACCAGCCTCACCCTCTTCCCCCTGGACCCATCCTATTCATGTAGCAGGAGCAAGAAACAAATCTCTGTTGAAATGAATGCCCACCCCAACCATGACAATGGGAGAATTCTCTATTCATCAAACAGAGACTAAAATAAAGGAATGGGCACAGGGAAACTCTTCGGTAAACACTTATTGATTACATTTTGGGGAAAAAAGATATCACAGAGAAGTACGGCCCAGTGAGATGAAAAACAATACTGACTCATCCAAATAGATGAAGGGTGTGCATTGATCAGGAGTACATGAAGAAAAGGTCTAAGATGGCAGCAGAAAGGGAGGGGTGCTGGTAAATTCCAAGGAAAACAACTGCTAAGGCCCACTGCACTCTGACCAACCCTCTACTCATCAAAGGGACCTCTGCTTTGATTAATCAACAGTTGTTTTGGAAAACCACAATAAAATGAAGAATCTACTAGATTTTCAGAATTTGGATGGGTGTCTGGTTTCCAGACAACAGCTTCAAATATTTAAGCTGCTAACATTAGACCAACAACGAACTTAATGGTAATTGAAAACATCTTTTCAATAAATAAAAACACATTTTGCACACTTTATTTAAAAAGTTTACTCATGACTTAGACTAACACAGATGTGGTTTAGAGACATTCTATAGCTGAAGAAATGGAACTAGATGGGGAAGAAAAATACCAAAGAGGAAATGAACTGATATGATTTAAAGTGTGATATTATTACCATCGTAAATTATGTCAGCCACGGCTGCCTCAAGTAGAACTTGACTTGATTTAACGCCAAACAAGGCCACCGAATTATTTTCAGTTAATTATGAGCTGGCCATATGTTGCAATGAGAACAATGTGTTAATCAGTCAACATTGACTCAGTGGTGACAATTAAAATGGTTGATTTCTTTCCTGCTGGACAAAGTGTATCTCAGAGACAGAAGAATAAGAATGTAATATATTTTGCTAGAGACAAATCTTATTAACTGATTTGGGAAGTTGCAAAAAGACATGAAGCCTGGCTACATAAGAGATTCAACACAAGTGTTTATGCTTTAAAAAAGGTTTAATGTCCTTATGAATGGCATGATAAGTCAGCAGCTCAGGAAATCTTCAAGTGTGGAACTCAGACCTTTTGTGGAAGGAGGCTTATCATCTGTTCTGTATCATGGACGTAGTAAAAAATATTCGCAATGTATTTAATACATAATTGAGCAATCTTATAAAACAATGCCATATTCAAGCCCAATATTAAAAGAGAAAAAATACTCTGCTATACTATAAAAACATAAAATATGTGAAATAAATTTTAATAGAGCATACACATGCATACACACACACACCAAAACAATTCTGTATTTATAACAAAAGGACACAAAAGCATTACAAAGTCTAAGATGGATTTTTATAAAAACATCTAAGGAAGACAGGCTTTTCCTTACTTCTGTAATTATCCACCCTGAATATTCAGGTTTCAAGCTATGAAATGTAAGTTTTCTTCTCTTTTAAAATAATCCATGTAGGGACACCCAGGTAGCTCAGTCAGTTAAGCATCAGACTCTTGATTTTGGCTCAGGTCATGATCTCAGGGTCCTGGGATCCAACCTCTCCTCTGGCTCGGTAATCGGCAGGGAAGTCTCCTTGGGGATGCTCTCTTTACCCCCACTCCTTCCCTCCCCCTACCCACACACTCTCTCTCTTTCTCTCAAATAAATAAATAAATCTCAAAAAAATATAATCCATGCAGTCAAAGTCTTGAAGCGATAGAAGAAAAAACAGGACGTAGGATGACCTATCCACACATTTGGTGCATTTAGGCAATTCCTCAGATGACGGGATGTCTCAACCTGAACTCATACGCCTACAATTCAGGATCTACACGTTACCCTGTCAAAACACTATACAAAACAGCCCTCTTTCAAAAGGATGTAGTACATTTAATTAATGGCTTGTTACTACTCAAACGTGTAAATCTTTGTATACCTTAATTTTTAAACATATGCTGATGTTTTCTGGTTGGTGGTGCTAATATTGAAACATTTTCAATAAATCCTACCATAGTTAATTAAAATATCTGAAGCATGATAAATTTGTCAAGTCATTTTAAGATTAAAACAGATTCTGCAAGCAGTGCCAGGCGCGAATTCTCAACCTTCTTCCAACCAAAGTGTAATTAGCGATGCTGGGCTTACTAAGGCTCCTTGGACATCTGTTTTGCTAAACCCTCTCTTTAAAGCCTTGATCTTTGCCTCCCTGATTGCAAATTTTATCAAAGTACTTTTGCTATTCTTTCCTAAGCCTTGTACAGTGGAGGCAATTCTGATTGAGATGAGTATGTAAGTCTCATTGATTTCATTGAGAAATTCCTACCGGGGCAGAATTTGGCTGTACAATTCCTGATTTATATTATTTTTTATGATCAATTTCTTAGTCTGTAATTTTTTAGCCCCATAACCATCATTTTTAGTTATTTTACTAAAACATATACACGTATATGTGTATACATATAGATTTATATATCTATATACTTATACATATGCATACATACATATTTGTACATGTACTTGTACATATATATAAAACATGAGATTCTGTGCTCAACAGAATGAGAAAAAATGGTGACTATGAAAGTAAATCAATCAAAATAGATAATTTATAAATATCAGCCAGCTTACTATTAGATGGAGAAAAGGTAAATCCTTAGCACTTTTCCACAATACATTTGTGTGTGTGTAATCTTTTGATTTTTCCCCCTAAGAAACCAGAACAAGATTAAAATTTTTATGTGAAATAGAAATCTCTTTTTAACACTAAATGGGCAGCAAGCTATTTCCTATGTTTAATTACAATATCATGAAATATATATGTATGTAAAGTATAGGAAATCATTTTTGGAAAGAACATCGTATGTTAATTTTAAATACATAAATTATCACGGCATGTGTAATAACCATAAAGATTTACAGTAAAAAAAAAAAGTTATAGTCCATTGTCTTTTATGAGTTCTCTTCTAGAATAAGTTGCCTGAAAACAAAATGACTCGTAAGAATATCCTAGAATGTTCTCTGCCAATTCCCATAAATGTAAGCTATCTGGGTGCAAAAAATATATTGAGCCTAGGGATCCCACAAGACCTGAGCTCCATTTTCTGATACATAACATCAGAGGACTGGAGAGAGTATTTTTCCTGTGGTACTGTAGAGCCCCGAGGTCCATGCCTGGGGAGCTGAGGGGCTTGCTGAGCCTACCACATGGATTCCTGGGAGTGCTACTCTCACCAGAAGAATGTTGCTTTTAGCTGTTTCTTAGGTATGTCTCCCCTTTCATTTTTTTTTCCACTCATATTTACCCAGCGTTTCCTTATACCAAACACTTTCCTAGCTGCTGAGGACACAGCATGACTAAGTCAAACCCAAGCCCCCTTGCAGACCTTCTTGAGTGAATTTTAAAAAAGGCTTACATAGCAGGGCACCTGGGTGGCCCAGTTGGTTAAGGGTCCAACTCTTGATTTCGGCTCAGGTCATGATCACAGGGTCCTGGGACCGTGCCCCTAAAGGGGCTCTGTGCTCAGCAGGCAGTCTGCCTTAGATTCTCTCTTTCCCTCTGCCCCTCCCCCATCTCAAATAGATAAATCTTAAAAAAAAAAAAGTTTACATAGCTACAAATGAATTTGAAAGCTCCTGGACTATACATCTTATCTTCCTTCTGACTCTAAAATTTCTTTAAGTAAAAACTGAGAAGCAATTATTTTTTGGCAAGCCACCACAGTCAACTGCATTACAAAGATCTCCAAAAGGCTTTTATTTCCCCCTTTGTCTCTTCCTGCATCCATCCTCAATGTTACACCAATAACTCCTGTGCTCTTCTGGGGTGGCCTAAATATGACTTTAATTCTAGTATGGCTTTTAAACAGTTCCCATTCTGCACACAAGATTATTATAAAATTTTAAAGTGAATGTAATTTAAAGGAGGCTAAAACTTTTAATCCATCTCAGGAAAAAAAAACAAATAAACCGTAAATATGGAAGCTGACAATGATGTGTTATTTCCTTTTGGTTCAGTGATCACACACTAGAGAACAATCATAGGTATTTTAGTAAAGTTAATAATTACTTATGATTGAAAAAAAGAGAGGGAGCAAGTTATTGGTGTTGAAAGTTCATGACTAGTCTTACGTACCCCACAAATGTGTTCTCAGATTGGTTGTGGGAATTGTGGTTTATGTTTCTTTATTCTCTGGGTATTCATAAAATGCTATTTTAAGGGAATATTTGTTATATTAAGAAATGATTGATATATTATTTAGTATGGTTCTTGCCTGTGCGTTTCCTGGTTATAGTTGAAGGATCCGTCTAACATTGTATATTATTAGCAAAAGCACTTTTTCTCACCCTCTGTAATCTGTTTCTTTGACTCTTTCAATTTGAGAAAATACCACTCATCTAATCAGAACCTTCAACGTAGCAACAAAGTCGATTTTTCTACCAGATGTGATTCCTCCCCAATGTAACATTTTAGGCAATTGTTTATATTTAAAAAACACACTGTTCTCAGTGATCTAATGACACATGGGGTTAGATACAAGCAACTTCTTTCCCTTGCTTGGTTAAAAAATCTATTAATTTCACAACTGTTAATCTCCAGTAAATTTTCATTAAAATATTCAATACAGCCTCTTCTGCCCTAAAACTCATTATATTCTCCCTATTTAAGAATTTATATTCTGAACTACATGACAATTCAAATTATTTTTTTTTTCTTTTATAGAATGGGCCAATTAGCTGCATTCGTGCTTTGAAAAGGAATAGAAAAGCCTTCCTGGCAGGGATTTTAATACAAATTCTTACCTATTTCACAAAACAAAGTGAAACTTAAAAGACTAAAGAGACACATTGCTTAGGTGAGGAAAAGCAATAAAACACACATGATGCATTTTCCACACACACACACACACACACACACACACGTTTATATTGAGATGGTCCTTCTTCAAACACCCAGGTAGACCTGGGCAAACATCAAACATTATTTTGCTGCTTTCCAATTTGGAATTCCTTTAGTTTAGTTACTATTTGTTGAGCACTTACTATGTGCCAGGTACCCACACACCATCGATGTTAGTTCATCTGGTTACTGCAAAAGTTACATGGAGTATTTTTATTCTCTTTTCCTCATTTTATGGAGGAGAAAATTTGGGATCAGCTTTGATAAATGAATAGGCTTACAGAGAAGGTCAGAAGATACTCATAAAGCCAGGGCTGTCTTTGTACTCAAAACACTTCCATATTAATAACCCTATGCTACGCAGCAGATCCTGCAGATATGTGGACTGAAGGTCCTTGTACATAAAATATTGTCCTGGAAATTTCAGGGGAGCCTCTGTGCAATACAGTTTTCTTTCCTAGGGTAATTATGTGGATGGCATGTACTATGTAAGAGCTTTTGTGAGGCTGATGCCCCAACAGCTCCTTAATAACACAATAGTTAGGGAGAGAGAGAGAGAAAAAAAAGCACGTAAGATCCCGTGGGTACATAAACCACATGATATCAGTCACCTTTTTCATTAAATGCCTTATGGAAAATGTGATAACAAATCATGGCATCAATCTTCTCAACAAAAGGGATCAATATAGAAATCAAGAGATGCTGCAATTCAGAATTTCTTAATAGGATCAAGTACTTTTCTAGCCTAATGAGATGCTAGCTTTGGACAATATTCAGTTATGTCAGTTATAAGGCTATTTGATAATTCACAAGATTGCTATTTGTAAATAAAATGACCTGGTAGTTTGGAAGAAAACCTGGGTGGGGTTAAATTCTAAGAAGCATACCAACCAGATTCCAACATGGGAAACTTTTATTAGCCAGTGTCGTTTCTTAGGAAATGGAGTTTTGAGAACATTTTTAAAGTGAGCAGAAATTACAATATTATTAAACATCTGAATCTGTGTTCTGTTTCCAGCCAGAGTCTGCAAATGGAAACGCATGGGGACTCGCTGACCTTACTCATGCCCCTGATATCATGATGGATAACACATTATTAAATTGCAGATGGTAAATAATGAAGCAATTTTATGAATAGAAAACAGATCATCAAGCCAAGTATATTCAGAGGCAAAAAGAAAGTGATGAGCACGACACAAAAGAAAACAAAATAAACGTGGCAGGATTCTTCACTGTTGCAGAGAACACACAGTCTTTTGAGAACTATTTTAATTTTATAAACAAAACATACCATGTTTCAATAACCACATTTTTATTTGCTTTTAGTATTTTGCTAAGATATTCTATAGCACTCTTTTCTTTAAGGTAAATAAATAAGGGATAAAAAAATCAAACAATTATGTTTTCTTGTTTTGAAAACTAAATCATGGATGTATTTCCTTCTGTTTGGGAAATCTGGCTGCAGAGACCTCATATTGACAATAATGACACCTCAGGCTGATCGAGAGCTTACTATGCGCCAGCCACTATTTTGTCACTTCATTTAATTCTTGCCACTGCCCAAGGAGCTACTCACTATTATGATGCTCAATTCCAGATGAGAATTGCATAGCTATATGGAAGTTAGGTAATTTGCCCAAGGAAATGGTGGAGTCCGCACAGACTTCTAAAACCACGTCCTCCTCTACTTGGCATTAAATAAATTAATCATATTCATTTAATTTGAATCATTTTGGGATACATATATCAATTTTTGGACAGGTATACTGAAAGTGTCTAACAATATCATAGTACATTATTCTGGGCTGTTACACTGTAGGTAAGTTTCAAATATTTTCTGAGAAATCATAGACAGTCATTCCCTGTGTCTTGGAAAATCACATTTATATTAACATGGTGGTAGTAGAGAATATTGAAGTTCTGACATGGTTTCTGAGAATCCGCTCTCTAATTAAAAAATATTTGAGAAAGGAATAAAGTCTATTATGCCTTGAACATAAATGTACAATAAGACTGACAGCTTTAGAGCATTTGGCATTTTGGCTACAATAACTGTCAAACCAGATTGATGTGTGATCTGGTCAATTGCCCACCAACCGTTCCAAATTGACTAGAACCTTGAACCATTTCCACATTTTACAGGCCACAATGAACAGGAAACATCATTTTTGCATCCCACCCTAGATCAGGGGGCAAAGCCTATATTTTAAGGGAAGACTGGTTCTCTGTGAAGACAGGTCCAGGGGCATGGAAACCTAAAACACCAGAGTAGAGGAGCAAGGCTAGAAATGAATGGGTAAAAATTCCCTCCCCTAAATGTCTCCTGCAGGGACATATTCTGAGCTCTGGCTTCTGAGGTAGAGCAAAAAGCAAGCTCATACCGTGAACTCCTCGAATAGTAATGAAAAAGCCATCACCATAGAGGACTGTGACCTGTCTAGGGAAATGCTGACCAAGGATTTGAAAACTAAAAGTGTTATCAGTGGCATCGGTATGGATATGTGGGTCTGCCTGTCCTGTCCGTCACAGAGAGGGATTGAGAGAAAGAGATAATTAATATGTCAAAACTCCATATAAAACACCTTAGAATGAATAAGTCACTGTATCAGAGAAATATCATCAATCTTCAGACTGCTGGCTCTCAGCCTCCCTAGCCCTTAGTCTCACACCTACGGCCCAGACTCCCTGACTTTTAGACCTGGTAACCCACAGATACCACACAGCCCAGTTTCGGTTACAAACTAAGAACTTAATGCACAAGACCTACCATTATTGTTAGAGTTTTACTTATATCTTTATGCAATACGTGTAGTTATCAAGTAATGCAGGTAGAGGCCAGGGAGGGGTGGTGACTGGTTGTAAAGGATGAAAGAGCGAACAGAGGGGCAGATGCAATTTTATACCTTAATTTTGGCTGCCCCCCTTCCTGTCCACTCTTTCTTCATGTCAATTGCAGCTTCTTTGAAAGGTATCCCAGCACACATGCATGAAAAGGCAAAGATGAAGGAACACAGGTCTACTCTTCACAACCAACATGTTATACTTGGAAGGCAAGGCAGTAAGAATGAAGTCCAGCATTATGCCCAGTTAAGGGTCTATCCAGACTTGGATATTCAGAAGCAGTTTCCTTCATCCCTCATGCCTTCAACCACTCCCAAGATTACCATCAAAAGCAGCTCACAAACCACCCAGTTCAATACATGCACACACCCCTCTTCTCTAGGAAATTACTGGACGAATGAGGGAAAAATACTTCTTTTCTGATTATGTCCTTGGAATTGAATGGGAGTTCCAAAAGAATTCTTTTCCTTCCTCCGTTTCCTGTATTCATAGCATATTTGCACTTTCCAATTTACTCCCAGTTTGGAGAAAAGAAATATGGGTATGTGCATCTTTCTATTTTAACCTCTACTGGCAAGTTCTCATTACAGTGGGATTCTAATCTAAACTGCACAAATGTCACATGCAGTGTTTTATAATCTATTTGAATCCAAAGTAAGGCAATCACAGCAACATGATTCACTTTATGCTTTAAACTGTTGTCATTTTTTTGAGAGGTATTATATATTTAAAATCTAACTAAAAGAAACTTTGCTGGTTATAAAATATCAGAGTCAAACATTCAGTATCCTTACTGAGCAGTTTGGATATTTTGCTAATTTTGAAGATTATGGGTTTGCAGCTACTCTGGCATTTCTGTGTCATCTTTAAAGATGATAAGTATAAGTTTAATTTCATTAACTATCTGGTTTATCAATAATTCAATCTGCCTTATAACCTCATAACCTTAACCTTATGACCTCATAAAGGATAGATCTAAATATTCATGTGAGAAATTAACCTGTTCATACAGTTAACCTTATATAATTATTTTATTACAATAATTAAAGGCACTATCATGTATGATATGATAGGCTTCTTTATTATTCTCAAAAATAAACATGTAAGCAAGTTATATCTTATCCAGAAGTAACCTTTAAAGCAAAAACACTACTTTATTCTGCACAATAGATGATCCACTTTATTGGTTGGACTGTGGTTTTTATTTCAATGGCAAAACACAAGCCTCGTCCCAATTTTGATAATCACTGATTGAATTAGAACTCCCATGATACTTTGGAATTTTCAAAACATTTAAAAACATTTTAAACTTCCCCTAGCATGCTAGAATGATTTGTATTGAGTGTTTCAAAAGACAAAATATATCTGTAGCTTCAATATGGAAAACAGGACGGCAAATATCATATTTTCTTATTAATTTTTAGGTTATATACACCCAGTGAACTTCTTCAATGGTAGGTCCTATAAGCAACAGGAAAAGGAGCTAGATTTTACATAGTTTCAATAGGCTACAATGTAGATATATATCAGTTGTCAAAGTTGTAACTACCTCACATGCCACAGTCTCCAATAAGAAGCCAAAGCCACTGTCAGAATCTTCACCATCACCTTAATCCCCAAAACTGAGCCGGAATTTTACCCTATGGAAAGGTATCCCAAAGTTTATACAGACCTTGAATGAATAATGTCCATATAATTTTACTTACAAAAACATTCATCTCATTTGCAAATGGTGAGATTTTACACTTTTTTAACAATAACTGATAAAGCTTATAAAGATAATAAAATTAAGTTTATGGTTCCAAAGAAGAAGTTTAATGAAATACAAACTTTTCATGCTATAGCAATCTATTGTTAATTGTACTGAAAGTAATCATGGTATTCTGAAATCCCTGTCTGCCCAAACACAAAATTCTTGACTTCCTGTGGTGACACATTTTACACTTACTACACCAGTGTTTTTCTGATCATGAGTTTCAATGTGCTGATGATGAGATCAACCCAGTGAGTTATAGCCAGCATTTTTAAAAAATGAAATAAAAGGGATGGGTTAGCCTGGTGATGGGTATTAAAGAGGGCACGTTCTTCGTGAAAAAAAAAGGAAAAAAAGAAATAAAAAATAGTATAAGAGAAAAAATATCAAAGTGCACCACACTTTACTAGTAAAGTATTTTACGAAGCTCTTTTCAATTATATAAACATGCATGTACACATGTGTGTATATATTATATAAGTACAGGAGATAGACATATAAACATATAGATGTAGAATATATGCATGCATATATATGCATATGTATGAGATATACATATACACATACTCCATCCATGATTTATCTCAAAATCATTCATGATCTCCTAATACTTCCTAATAAAATGTATCTCCTTTGTTTATTGTTTATCTTCCCCAACTAGAATATAAGTGATCCTGGTATCATTAAGGGTCACAGTAAATGCTCAGTGAATATTTATTGAATAAACAAAGTCATGACTGTACAAACACATACATACACATACACTCAGGGTTCGGATATAAAATATATTTCCTTTTGTAAATTGGTAACAAAAAAAGGTAGAAATGTCACTGATCACTGATCAGAACCAACCTCTGCTCTTCGGAAAGTTGGTTTTGTTTAAAATGGACCTCCACCTTCCCTTCACCACTGTCCTCCACTCCATCTAGCTGAAATAAAAACTTATGAAGTTTCTTCTATAAAATCTACAATAATACACTGTGAAGAAATACCCAATGAGATCTCTCCACAGAGAAGAGATCTGATCTCATGAAACTGATGACCCAACCAGGGCCACCAAAATATAAATAAATCACCTCATTCATTCAATATCCCTATTACTGGTTCAGATTGAGAGTAGACAGCTGTGGGAAATTCAGGCTTCGGGGGAGCAGAGGTAATTGAGAAAACACGTGGAGGTACAGGGTAGAATCACTATGCCATAAGGAATAAAAATGAAAACCAGACTTAAATAGTGTTTTGGTTACTACATCAGAAGGCAGCCTTGTGAGGGGGGGGACAAAATATGAGTTCACATAATCATTTCGAAGTACTCCAAGAGCAAGGGAGATTAACAGAGGATGAGGCAGAAAGAAATGAGATCCTGGATAGCCAAATAAAAGAAGAAAGAGCTTAGATTCCGTCAGGGGGTGGAGAGAACAGAAAGAAGCTACTAGAGGATCGAAGCCAGGAAGGGACTCAGGAATTTTTTAAAGATCAATCACACAGCAAAACCTAGGGTAGGTGGGGAGGTTTTCAACCCACTGGCAAACAGACGAGTTAGGTGAGCAAGGAATGAAGGAGGCAAAGAAAATAGCAAAAAGGAGTGGATCTGAGAGATACTAAGAAATGAAAATGATAAGGATTTGGGGAATGACTGGATGGAGGTGGGGTTAAGAACAAAAGTAGATGTGAATGGGAGGATCTAGGATCAGTACACTATGCAACCTGGGAACCTGGGCCAGTACCTGTTTATATGTTCACCTTTACCAATAGTCAAGAGTCAAAATTGGTCCTAGGTAGTTTCGCCATAAGCTTCTCTACTAGAAGCATTTGAGCCTGAATAACTAACTGGCAGTAAAGCATTTTTGCCTTAAAAAAAAGAAAAACTGACAGTTTGTTGGTTTCATCAACTGGTTGACAATTTGGTTTCATTTCTCCATTGATGCAGCACACCCATTTTTATCTTATATAAATCTTAGCCCTCATAATGGTCTATATGGTGGTGCAGACTTTTGAACACACATTTCCCAAAATCTTAAAACATCTGTCAATGGACACGTGACAATATGCTGAGAACAAATGACAGAGAAGGCTTTCACAATGCATCACAAAGCTCAGTTACCATGCATCTCAGTATTTGGAAAATGATATTGCTCTTAGAGATGAAAGAAATTTTAACAACACCAAAAAAAAAACCTAAATATGCAATGTCAAATAAGAAGGCAAATCAACAAGCAAAGAAGTAGAAGAACGATGACAACAACAACAACAATAAACTTTGCACACAAGTGCTTAGGTACAATCCACAAAATAAAATCAGTTATTTGAACAACATCACCATAAATCTACAAATGCATCCAAATGTATATATATTTTTTTACTTCACAATATTACACAAGTGCTAGAGGTATACTTCAGAGAGAGAAATGATAAATACATTGGGGAGATGAAATAAGGCTCAATGAAGAAGGTAGACCTTGAGTTGGATTTGGAAGGAAAATAGGATGTTGGCAGGTAGCAGCAGGGCTCTAGGTAGTAATACTGCAGCTAAAGTGTCAGTGTGGAAAGCATGGGAGTATCGAGCACAGGCCAGTGATGTCATGGGAGACAAGGTTTAAAAGGACTTGGAGACCACACGGAGGAGGGGCTGTAAAATATGAACATTGTTCTATAGAGCAAAGCATTACTGGCTCCAAAGGGATATTCCTACTGAAACAGGCACTGAGCCTTTTCACATCACCCCTGGCTCTAGTCTGGTGTGCCTCTCCCTAGGGATTTACCCACTGCCTGTCAAACAAAGATACTCACTAGTTCCGTGGGGGGGGGGGGGTAGGAGGGGGGTGGTGTGTAACAGATGATGCAGGAATACTAGAAAGGGAAATCCTCTTTCCAGTTGGGTGAGGACCTGCAGGACGGTTTGAGGCACAGCCATTCACAAGTCTTCTACAATTCATAGAATGCATGAGCTTAGCTCACAGTACCAGAATATAGTAGGCACTCAATAA
The DNA here is from genome assembly GCF_037043125.1 of Eumetopias jubatus. Classification (NCBI taxonomy): domain Eukaryota; kingdom Metazoa; phylum Chordata; class Mammalia; order Carnivora; family Otariidae; genus Eumetopias; species Eumetopias jubatus. The sequence continues at coordinate 178,015,561 of NW_028274809.1, read as the reverse complement.
ATAGCTTACAAACACATAACTCCCCCGACTGAAAAATATCAGTGTCTGAATCAATATAAGTGGAAAAGAAAGCACACTTACTTTTTCATGAAACCTAGGTTATTTCTAAACAATCACTGAGTTCATTAAACATAATCTTTAGTCCTATTATATTTTTCTAGTAACTGAGAGCTGATTCTCCCCTGTTGAGATATTTCCATTCAGTTATTTTAGTTCCAAATGCAAGTTTTGGACAACAAAAAATACACTCATATTGGGGAAAACAATCTCTACCGGTAGGAGGGTCAGACGTGACTTAATAATTAATTCAGAGTATTTCATGGATTTCTAGGTCATTCCCTCTGAGGAGGTACAATAAACATATCATAGCTTTTTTTTTCCCTATGAAAATGTTAGAAAATGAAAGAGAAGTCAAGTCTAAAACATTAGATTACCTGTTTCAAAAAATATATTCTACTTTCACTCAAGAATTATGAAAAATAAAAGCTATGTCAAAATATTAGTACAAATCTCCAATGTGTTCAAGCCCTGCTGGAGATTTATTTATTTGCAAAATGGGTCATTTAGTGCATTGATGATTGGCTTAAAGAAGAATGCAACTTCAAAATTATTAAAAAGAAAACAGAAAAGCAGATAGATCACAAAAGAAACTAGGAGTTGTGATTTGTTAGATTACATGAAATAGATTTACAATATACACCTGGTCTAACTTCCAATCCAGTAAATAAATCATCCCTTACACTGAAACACTGTCCCGTATCAAATTGAATATTTCCAGCAACATCAACTGATAATTTCAAAGGGCAGCCTATTTCACCATTCAAGAGCTCAAATACTTTGTGTATTTATCCTATGGTTAGCTTAAATGTACCTCTTCTGCTTTACAACGTATTTAAACTAGATGTGGGGTAATCAAATCATTTCTTATCCAAACAGGAATACTTCTATAACTTAATATCAAACACCAAGTTACTTTGGGCTTCTGCATGACCAACCTTGAAATACATGAAACTTTAGTGGCCATGTGTCTTCTTCCAATCCATCCATGTAACAATATACACTGAAGGGCTATAATGCCCTGCACATGGTGTGATAGGTAGTGGATACCATCAGACTCCATTAGCCAAGCATGTCACAGTCTATTTTACTGATGTTTCTCTTAAAATAAGTTGCCCAATTATTTACAATAGCCAAGATATGGAAGCAATCTAAGTGTCCATCAATACACAAATGTTTAGGGAAGATGCAGTATATACACACACACACACAATAAAAAAGGATGTGATTGCACCATTTGCAACAACATGGATGGACCCAGAGGGTATTAGGCAAAGTAAAATAAGTCAGACTGAGAAAGAAAAATACCATATGATTTCACTCATTTGTGGAATCTAAAAAACAAAAGAATAAACAAACAAACAAAAAGGAGAGTTAGACCTATAAATACAGAGAAGGAAATGAGGGTTGCCAGAGGGGAGTCGGTGGGGAGACAGGCAAAAATGGATGAAGGGGGGTGGGAGAAACAGGCTTCCAGGTATAAAATAAATAGTCATAGGAAGAAAAGGAACAGTATAGGGAAATATAGCCATGATATTGTAACAGCGTTGACGGTGACAGATGGTAGATACACTTGTGGTGAGCCTAGCATTTACAGCGTAGAGAAGTTGAATCACTATGTTGGGCATCTGAAACTAATGTAACATTTTGTGTCAACTATACTCACATTCAAAAAAAAAAAAAGCTGCCCAGAACAAGACACAGTATTCCCATTATGGCCTTATGAGTGCAGAATAAAGTGGAACTTGACATCCTTTGATCTAATGATATTAACTAGTAACAGCTTATATTTATTGGGTACTTATATATGTCAGGCATTGTCCTAAGACACATCTGTATCTTTATAGCTCTCTATTTATCTGTATATAGACATACATATTTATCTTTATGTATATATGGAAGGCAGAGGAAAAAAAGAGAGTTCTTTCTCCCCCTCCCTCTTTCTTTGCCAGTCATAAACACTTCTTGAGTACTCACTAAGGACCAGAGTCTTGGCTTAAACCTGGAAACATGCTAAGAAAATGCATTCCAAATTTTTTATCTGTAACAGACAGGTATATATTTTTAGGAGAAAATAACTTTCGTCTTCTTTCATTTTAATCACCAATTCTCCAACTTTTTCTTCTTTTAAACCGTTCACATGTGGAACACATTCCCAATCCATAGCCTCTTACTATAAGGAGAGCTTCTTAAAGGTGGGTCAGGATGGAGTAAGCCTCAGAGTAATCCTCAGATCGTGCGTGCGTGCGTGTGTGTGTGTGTGTGTGTGTGTGTGTGTGTGTGTGTGTGTGTGGTGTTGGGATGGTGGTGGTGGTGGTGAAGTTGTTAAGAGGACTTTGGGGAAAGCCACGTAGAGATGGTTGAAAAAGGTCACCAGGTGATTCTGATGCACATACTCATCCTTTATTGCAATTTAGCAGATCCACTGGACTAAAAAGTCTATCAAAATTCAAATGGGATAAATTTGGTATGATTTTTCTCAGAAAATCCACAAAGAACCCTGGATATCATCACTTTCCTTTCAAAGTTTTTATTATTCCATTTGAGTTTCTTGCAAAGAATGGACACTAAACATACCTATCTTTTACAGTGTACTCCGCACCTAGTGTTTGAATACCAAGAATTTCATCTGTCTTTATTCTCTGGCATTTCTCCTACCTCCAAATGTCCGCAAGAATTATGAGTCATGTTTTTGCTACCATATTGGTTTACGTATGCTTTTATATAAAGCCATAGATAAGTATATTAAAACAGCCTGCTGTTTTCTTTTTCTCACCTCACTACCTTTGAGAAGACATTTATTTTTTAAAAAATTGTTTCTTGTATCTAGATACAGAAGGACCAGGTGGTTTCCTTTGTATAGTAACTATCCTTCTGTTGGCACTTAAGATGTAAGTTGCATGAACGCATGTTTAAGTGAAAATCAGTTCTAAAATTCTTAATCCTATTTCACAGTTTTGTCCAACTGAGAGACAGTAGTGTGGTGCTTCAAGAGGACAGACTCTGGGACCACACTGTATGATTTTAGAAAAATTATTTATCTTCCCAATGCCTTGGTTTCCTCATCTGTAAAACTGGGACAACAATAGCTACTGAATTAAATGTTACAGAGATTAAATGAGTTAACATTTGGCAAGCTCTTAGAGCAGTGCTTGACATATAATAAGCACCAAATGTGTTAAAACATGAATTTTTTTAATTTAAAGATTTTATTTATTTGAGAGAGAGAGTGAGAAAGAGAGAGAGAGAGAGAGAGAGAGAGAGAGAGAGAGCACAAGCAGGGGAGGAGCAAAGGGAGAGAGAGAAGCAGACTCCCCACTGAGCAGGGAGCCTGATGCAGGACTCGATCCCATGACCTGAGTCGAAGGCAGATGCTTAACCGACAAAGCCACACAGGTGCCTCAACATGAAATATTTCAAGCAATTCACTATAACACTAAAGTACATATATGCATGTCTAAACGTTTTCTGTGTCAGTGACATAATGTAGTTTGCAAGAAATGGTCCCGATTCAGGATTTTATAATGCCAGTGGAAGATAATTATTGACAAAGGATTCCATGTTTGCATTAATTTACTTATCATTAGGTGCATTTCCAAATTGTAGTATGACAGCTATGAGAATTTCTTTTATTGGCAAACACTGTGTGCTTAAACACTTATTCTTTGTATTTTTTGGAGAAAGTAAGAGATAATGTACTAAATTATGGCATTTAAATAGTGTTTAAAGATAAAAATATGAAAGAAGTAGGCCACATATGTATTTAGGTATGGTTTCCGTATTTTATATTTTGCATCATTTTATTAATACAACACAAAAATAAATTTAACACAGAGACCTATACATGTTTTTCCACATTCATTCAATCCTCTCATTTGCCCCTCAAGATTATCTGTGAGTAATCATTTAAGGTTGCCAGCTTTCCTTATATAGCATGTCAGAAAGTGGTTGAAGAAGAATGTTCTGGAAAATAACAGCACTCACAGAAATCGGACTCTCCTAGAGTCTTTTCACATTCAAGGTGAATGCCAAACTATCTTTCCACTGGCTATAGCAATGAGGGATAATCAAATTGTGATTCTGTCACCTTTATTTTAATATTTCAAGAAAGTTTAGTAGAGGGTCCCTGAAAATGATATTTCCTCAATTTATATCAAAAACAATATTTGTATTGGTTGAGAAAATTTAAAACTGTTTTCCAGAGCCACAGTGGAGTTTTTCTGACAATAAGAGTCTAATTTTGCTGAGCGTTTGAGGCCGTTAGTTTTGAATATTTTATTCTTCCCAGATAGACTAGGAGGATAATCATGGTTTGAATTGATTTCCATAGACAGAACAAGACCTGACAATGTACTTTTTCCTTTCCTATTACATTTTTTTAAAGTGAGGATACATTTTATTCTACAGAATGTCTGTTATGGGTAACTCATATAAGAGCTATTAAATTCTCCAAACCTTACTATCTCAGGATATAAAGCAAAATGACCAAGGGGTCCTTATTAATAAGTAACTCCAAAAAAAAAAAAAAAATGAGGGGAATAGAATCTTAGGCAGAGTGCAGGAACCAAGGAGATAAGAAGGAGCTGAGATTTGGACTAGATTTTTAAAATTCACTATAGCAAGTTTGCCCCATTACCAAGCTTTTGACAGCAGTTCACTGACAGAGGAGTTTCCTCTCCCAAAGGACAAGAAGCCAGATTCATAGGTGTATATACTCCCTTCTATTTATCCCAGTTCTTTCATCTGTTGAAACATTCCGAGCCTGGGCACCCAGTTATAAATGGTAGGTACCCAACGAATAACAGCTGAACAAACACCTATCTAAATTTCCCTGCGGCCAAATGAGAAGTGCAAAGAACTTTAGCCCACAAACGATCATGTGAGAGGAGTTTACGTTAGACGTTCAGTAAGAGTTGTGATGAAGAAGCAAGAGACGAAGGATAGGAACAGAAATTTTCCTGCTACTAGAATGTATGGTGGAGAATTTATTACTTAAGGGATTGACTGCTCACCTATTCCAGTGTAGGAAGGAAGTATTCAATGCACACATCATGCCCAGGTTTTACTTATTTTAAGCTCCTTGTTTTTCTCCAGTCTTGCCTTTTTTGTGAAGACCGGATAGGGTTTGACACTAAGCTTCCCGTGCTGTCGGACACGTGGATGTAGAAGTATTTTTTCAGTGGAGAAAGAGAAAAAAAGAGGGTTGGACAAACTTGCTGGCAGCACATTTTTAATTCATTCACTCACTCACGCACCTTTCTCCCCAAATGGAGACTTTTTCACAACCAGATTCTGCTAATCCTCTGTACCTTCTTTCTAGCCTTTAAAATAGGACATTTCCCCTTTAAAGAGCTTACCAAAGAATCCTGTTAAATAATATGATTGCCAGTTTCACAGAGTGTAAGCCAAGATACAACCCAAGACCGTTCCCATCTTTCTCCACAAACACTCCAACAAACGCTTTGATCTGTGGTGAATTTACATTTCTCCGAAACCTCAACTGTAATTATGTTAGCAACATGCCACTTAGCATTAATTGCTTAGTGTCCTATAAAGTTCCTCCTAGGATGGAATCCCCAGGGACCCAAAGCTCCTCTGATCCCCAATGCCAGCAGAACCTGCACTCCATTTCTTCTCTCTACCTAGCCCAGGGCCAGATAAATAACAGCATTTTTTTTTTTAAGTAGGTTCCATGCCCAGCACTGAGCCCAATGCAGGGCCCGAACTCACAACCCTGAGATCAAGACCCAAGCTGAGATCAAGAGTTGGATGCCCAACTGACCGAGCCACCCAGGTGCCCAGAGACAATGTACATGAAAAGTAACAGCATTTCTTTAATTTAATACTCGGTTATTTGTTCTAAGAGACTATGTTTAATTGCATATGAGGAGAAACAATGGCTGTGCCACATGTTAAGAATGAGAAAGAATAATTAAGGAATTTACGAGAAATGGCTTATAGTGATTCTTTCAAATGACCTGTCCCAGGAAGCTCGATCTTATAAACATAGTTTTAAGGTGATTTCTTGCTGAAAGACGCTTTAAAAAAAAAAGGTTCTTTACACACTGGGTAAAAATGAAATGAGCTACCCTGGAGATGCATTGAACTTGCTATGCTTTCCTCTGTGACGTGGTATCTTTCTCTTGATCCCATCTTCCATTTCCTCGTCGTCTGTTGGCATTCTTAGGGTTATTATTTTTTTAAGCGGAGAGAAGTGGTTTTTTAAAAAGGAGTGACAAATATGGTGATATTTTAAATTAAGCCACCACTCATTCTGGCATTTTCATTTTTATTAATGAGAGGACAACATCCACAACAACACTTTATGAAGACATTATCTCTGATCAGACAAGGCTGGAGTGCCTTTCCACTCCTCCCTCCCTATGCCACCTTTGATCCTACACTCTACAGACTGTCACCATAACCTTCAAAGAACTCTGGCAGTATCATGTAATTACTGCTTCTTGAACTCATTACTTTCCCTCATTTTTTTTAGACAAATCACAAGAGCAGGATATCAAGAGTAAGCAGACTGTAGTCTCCAATTCCAATGGACCCTCAAAACGCTCTCAATTTCATGCTTCCCTGATCAACTTTATTTGTAAGAAAATAGACCTCTATGAGCAAATATGCGGACTTGATCTGCCAAAAAAATCTCAGCAATATTATTTTTGAGCATTGATAAAAATTTTGATGTCTCTATTTTTACCAGTATTTGGGGAGCCACAGAGTGATAGCTCAAAATAAAACTTAAAAAAAAAAATCAATAAAATATGTATTTCTATAAAAGATTCAGGGGCTTGTTTTTCAAAAATGCTTGTTTTCTAAAATTCGTATTTTAGGGGCTCGTTTTCTAAAACATAAAATTTTTTAATGAATTTTCTAAAATTCATATTCAGCAAAGTTTCTGGAAGTTATTAATGTGAAAATGTTGAGGTTCGGAGCGAATGGTCAAAAAAGAATTCTTGAGGTGTCTTTGGTGTTAAAAAGGTGGTTTTAACAAAGCACGGGAACAGGATTTGTGGGCAGAAAGACCTGCACTGGGTTCTGAAGTGTGATTATATACTTTCAGGCTGGGAGGGGGTTAGGGACAGTGTAAGTCTCTAAGCAAGGTTTCTAGGACCTTGAGGGGTCATTTACTACTATGTAGTAAATACTTAGTAATGAGACCCTTCAGATGGGTATCAGTGGGCCATATGCTTGATGGATGATTGCTAACATATATCGTGTGGCGGGGGGGGGGGAACGTAGAGATGAAGGAAGTTTCCAAAGGAATTTTTATACGTAAAAGGAGACTTACAGGATCCTGGAGGTTGGGCTAATGTCAAGCTAAGTTGCCTTTTGCCCTTAGCAACAACATGGAGGCAGCTTAGTTCCTAGAGGAAGGTCACTCTACTTGTCCCGAGGACTTGTCAATGGGCTTTAAGTTGTATGGAAATTTAATTTTTTTTTCTATATTTCTTTTACCTTTGTTCTCCACATCAGTTATCACAGACGTTTACTGCATAATTTTAAGTGAATAATTATAAATGATCACAAGGAAATCATACTTGCTACCTATTATGTTGTAATGATAATTTTTTGTTATCAAAGATTTCTAAAACTTTCAACATTTTAAAAATGTACAAGGAGGGGTATGAAAAGTACAGCTGTTGCAAATCCAGGTGTCTCCCCTCCTTATACACAAGGGTGACCAGAAATTATGGTGATTTCAGGGTTTCCAATATTTAATTTTTATTACGGAGGAAAAAAATCAAAAACTATGATAGAAACAAAATGATAGAAAGCATTTGACATCTCCAGTGTTGAAGCCATTAAAACCCTAGTTTAATTTCATCCTATCTTAGTTATCATTTCCTTGTATTGGGTAAGACATGAATGATTTGTTGGCTGCCAGTTTGATGGAGGCAATGTGCAAAAAATCATAAAGTGTTGCAGGTACATGCCTTAGTTTAGCTTTGTTACTTAAAAGCTCTGTGACTGGGGTGCTTGGGTGGCTCAGTTGGTTAAGCAACTGCCTTTGGCTCAGGTCATGATCCTGGAGTCCCTGGATCGAGTCCCGCATCAGGCTCCCTGCTCAGCAGGGAGTCTGCTTCTCCCTCTGACCCTCCCCCCTCTCATGTGCTCTCTCTCTCTCTCATTCTGTCTCAAATAAATAAATAAAAATCTTAAAAAAAAACGTTCTGTGATTATTAAAACAAACAAATAAACACTTTTACTTTGAGCCTCATTTTCTTGTATCTCAAAAGTAGGTTTAAATGATGCTATATCCAACCATATGAAATTACAGTCGACTCTTGAACAATGTGGGTTTGAACTGCTTGGGTCCACTTATATGTGGATTTTCAATAAACACACTACTGTCAATGTGTTTTCTTTTCCTAATAATATTCTAATAACATTTTACTCAACTAATAACATTTTAGCTTCTAATAACTAAATAGTTTAGTTTCTAATAACTCAACATTTTAGGTTTCTAATAACTAATAACATTTTAGTTTCTCTAGCTTACTTTATTGTAAGAATACAGTATACAATACATACATAACATAGAAAATATGTGTCAATCAACTGTTTTTGTTATTGGTAAGGCTTCCTGACAACAGTAGGCTATTATTAGTTAAGTTTTCAGGGAGTTAAAAGTTATACACAGATTTTTGACTGCGCAGGGGTCTGCACCCCCACCCCCTACCACCACCACTTTGTTCAAGGATCAATTGTATTGATTTTGTGAATCCACAAGGGTCAAATATCAGCAACTTCTCACCAAGTAATCAAATGAGACAAGGTACATGAAAATGCTCATTAATTGGAAAGCCTAATGGAAACGTAAGGTGAAGCCAGGTACTTGAAATGTGAAGTGGTGCTTAATCACATGATTGAATCTCGTCTCTTATTAGTGGAACTTGAGGAGGGGTTGGGGTTACAAAACAAGGAACAGATTTTTAAAGCAGAGATGATTTGAGGATAAAACACATACTAAATATTCACAACAGAGATTATCATGATGTGTATAGAAAAAACCCTGTATAAACATAATAATTAGGTTATAATTCATAAATGTATGTCTTCTCAAAGGAAGATTGCAAGAGGCTCAGATCTAGTCAGACCGCATCCTCAACTTTGTGAGTTCTCTCAGCTATTTCATCTAATAACAGAGAGAGAAAACTAGAGGGATGTAAGGACTTTCACGGGACTAACTCTTGTAACTTCACACTATCCATGTGTAAAGGCAGTCCTCGGGAGAGTCTTCCTGTGGCATTCACTACTGGGTCTGCTTTGTTCTCCCTATGATCACTGGGCCGTGGAGTATCTAGACATTTGGTCAAACATTACTCCAGATGGGTCTGTGGGGGTGTTTCTGGAAGAGACTAACATTTGAATTGGTAGTAAAGCAAATTGCCCTCCCTGATGTGGGGGGCCCCACCCAATCAGTTGAAGGACTAATTAGAACAAAAAAGCTGACCTTCCTACAAGTAAAAGGGAATTTCTCCTGGCTGACTATGGAGCTGGAACATCACCATTTTCCTGCCGTGGGAACTAAACTGAAACCTCAGCTCTTCTTGAGAATCCAGCATGTCAACGTTCAGATTGGAACTGAGACCATCAGCTCTCCAGGTTCTCAGACCTTTGGATTCAGACCAGAGCTACACACCCAGCTCTCCTGGGTTTCCAGCCTGGTGACTATGATCTTGGAACTACTCAGCTCTATAATCACATAAGCCAATTCCTTATAACAAATCTCTTCCTTTTCACACACACACACACACACACACACACAGAGAGAGAATAACCAGGGAACTGTACTTCTTGCATTACACCCTTGCTAACCCAAACACTGGTTGTTACTAGGCAATCATTCAAGATCCTCCCTAACTTACTCATTCCCAGCCAGTGCTCCTGGTAGCACTTGCTCTAAACTCCTTGGTCCCTACTCCTTTGCTCTGCATGCCCGATGCATACCTGCCTCTGGCATTCCTGAGTTCTGTCAGCACACAAACTGAACCGCTACTCCTCTTAATAAGGACCATGACATCTAGGCCTCAGGCCTCCGATCCCACTCCTGCCTTGCCTGCTTTGAGGATTCAAGGGAGAACTGCATGAACATTAGCCCTCGCTAGAGAGCTGAACCATGCAATACCTACATGATGTAAGAAGTTCTTAGCCTTAAATTATAGGATGCCTCAAACTAGATGGTAGAGGGTGCTCCTATATTCTCTATGGTCCCAAAAGATTATGCCATATAACAAATGTGCATATTAGTGAATAGATATAACTCTTTAATTCCATTAAATGTATACAGATACAGTTTTCTGAGTTGAGAAGAACTGCAATGCCATCGATTAGAGCCTACATTTTGTTGGAAGAAACAATAATTCTGCTGTATACTGATAAAATAGATATATGAAATCACTTACCATTCTCTGTAATGTGCCAATCAATCACACATTTTAAAATTATGTGGTACTGCTGAACAAAACAATGCACAGATAGGACATTATGTTTCCATTCTGAGAAAGAAAATAGTTCAATTTAGATTGTTCATCACCTGTATATGTACAACTAGCTGAAATTAGAGTTAATGGAACAAGACATAAAAAGAAGACTATGCATTCTTCTACACATTGGCAGAAAAAAAAAGAAAACTACTACATACAAGCTTTGGAAGCAGTTATCTGATACAAATTTCTCTTTATCCTATACTTCACTGAAACTCAAAGAGAAACTACTATATCAAAGATCAGTCAAGCCTTGTCGCTGTTGGGCAGAATTGTTTCCAAAAAGTTATTTTGTGATCAGAAAATAGATCATACTTTCATTTATTGAAAATGATCAATGTCAAATAGTCCCAGGCCTACAGGATATTTAAAGAAAATGGAATCTGTCCCCTGAGTATTCAGTTGCTATATCTTTTTTTTTTATTTTATTGTATTATGTTACATTAGTCACCATACAATACATCATTAGTTTTTGATGAAGTGATCCATGATTCATTGTTTGCGTATAACACCCAGTGCTCCATTCAGTATGTGCCCTCTTTAATACCCATTACTGAGCTAACCCATCCCTCCACCCCAAAAACCCTCAGTTTGTTTCTCAGAGTCCATAGTCGCTCATGGTTCATCTCTCCCTCCGATTTCCCCCCCTTCATTTTTCCCTTCCTTCTCCTAATGTCCTCCATATTATTCCTTATGTTCCACAAATGAGTAAAACCATATGATAATTGACTTTCTCTGCTTGACTTATTTCACTTAGCATCATCTCCTCCAGTCCCATCCATGTTGATGTAAAAGTTGGATATTCATCCTTTCTGATGGGTGATAATATTACATGGTATATATGGACCACATCTTCTTTATCCATTCATCTGTCAAAGGGCGCCTCGGCTCTTTCCACAGTCTGGCTATTGCAGACATGGCTGCTATGAACATTGGGGTGTATATGGCCCTTCTTTTCACTGCATCTGTGTCTTTGGTGTAAACACCCAGGAGTGCAATTGCTGGCTCACAGGGTAACTCTTTTTAATTTTCTGAGGCACCTCCACACTGTTTTCCAAAGTGGCTGCACCAACTTGCATTCCCACCAACAGTGTAAGAGGGTTCCCCTTTCTCCACAAACTCTCCAACATTTGCTGTTTCTTGCCTTGTCAATTTTTGCCATTCTAACTGGTATAAGGTGGTATTGCACTGTGGTTTTGATTTGAATTTCCGTGATGGCTAATGGTGATGAACATTTTTTCATGTGTCTGTTAGCCATTGGTATGTCTTCTTAAGAGAATTGTCTGTTCATGTCTTCTGCCCATTTTTTGACTTGATTATTTGTTTTTTGGGTGTTGAGTTTGAGAAGTTCTTTATAGATCTTGGATACCAGCCCTTTATCTGTAGTGTCATTTGCAAATATCTTCTCCCATTCTGTGGGTTACCTCTTTGTTTTGTTGACTGTTTCCTTTGCTGTGCAGAAGGTTTTCCTCTTGACGAAGTCCCAAAAGTTCATTTTTGCTTTTGTTTCACTAGCTTTTGGAGGTGTATTTTGAAAGAAGTTGCTGTGGCTGTTGTCAAAGAGGTTATTGCCTATGTTCTCCTCTAGGATTTTGATGGATTCCTGTCTCACATCGAGATCTCTCATCCATTTTGAGTTTATCTTTGTGTATGGTGTTAGAGAATGGTCGCGTTTCATTTTTCTGCATGTGGCTGTCCAATTTTCCCAGCACCATTTATTGAAGAGACTGTCTTTTTTCCATTGCATATTTTTTCCTGCTTTGTCGAAGATTATTTGACCATAGAGTTGAGGGTCCATATCTGGGCTCTCTCTTCTGTTCCATTGGTCTATATGTCTGGTTTTGTGCCAGTACCATTCTGTCTTGGTGATCACGGCTTTGTAATATAGGTGGAAATCAGGCAATGGTAAGTCTGGCCAGAGGTTTATCGATCTTATTCTTTCAAAGAACCAGCTTCTAGTTTCATTGATCTGATCTACTGTGTTTCTGGTTTCTGATACACTGATCTGTGCTCTAATCTTAATTATTTGTCTTTTAATGCTTGGCTTAGGCATCGTTTGTTGCTTTTCCTCTAGTTCTTTAAGGTGTAGAGTTAGCTGGTGAATTCAGGATTTTTCTATTTTTTTGAGTGAGGCTTGGATGGCTATGTATTTCCCCCTTAGGATTGCCTTTGCAGTATCCCATAGGTTTTGGACCGATATGTTTTCATTCTCATTGGTTTCCATGAATTATTTAAGTTCTTCTTTGATTTCCTGGTTGACCCAAACATTCTTGAGCAGAGTGGTCTTTAGCTTCCAAGTGTTTGAATTTCTTCCAAATTTTTTCTTGTGATTGAGTTCCAGTTTTAAAGCATTATGGTCTGAGAATATGCAGGGAATAATCTCAATCTTTTGGTATTGGTTGAGACCTGATTTGTGACCCAGTATGTGGTCTATTCTGGAGAAAGTTCCATGTGTGCTCGAGAAGAATGAGTATTCTGTTGTTTTAGGGTGGAATGTTCTGTATAGATCTAGGAGGTCCATCTGGACCAGTGTGTCATCCAAAGCTCTTGTTTCTTTGTTGATTTTCTGCTTAGATGATCTGTCTATTGCTGAGAGTGGAATATTGAGGTCTCCTACAATTAATGTATTGTTATCAATATGACTATTTTGGTTAACAGTTGGCTTATGTAGATGGCTGCTCCCATGTTGGGGGCATAGATATTTACAGTTGTTAGATCTTCTTGTTGGATAGACCCTTTAAGAATGATATAGTGTCCTTCTGTGTCTCTAACTACAGTCTTTTGTTTAAAATCTAATTTGTCTGATATAAGAATTGCTACCTCAGCTTTCTTTTGAGGTCCGCTGGCATGGAAGATGGATCTCCATCCCTTCACTTTCAATCTGGATGTATCTTTAGGTTCAAAATGAGTCTCTTGTAGACAGCATATGGATGGGTCCTGTCTTTTTATCCAATCTGCAACCCTGTGCAGTTTTATGGGAGTGTTTAGGCTGTTCACGTTGAGAGTGATTATTGAAAGATATGAATTTATTGTCACCATGTTGCCTGTGAAGACCTTGTTTTTACAGATTGCCCCTGTAAATTTCTGTTGTATATCACTCTTGGGGTCTTTTTCCTTTTATAGAACCCTCCCTTAATATTTCTTGCAGGGCCGGCTTAGTGGTCACATATTCTTTCAGTTTCTGCCAGTCTAGGAAGCTCTGCATCTCTCCATCCATTCTAAATGACAGCCTTGCCAGATAAAGTATTCTTCGCTGCATGTTCTTCTCATTTAGTACCCTGAATATGTCTTGCCAGGCCTTTCTGGCTTGCCAGGTCTCTGTGGATAAGTCTGACGTTATTCTGATGTTCCTCCCTCTGTATGTAAGACATCTCTTCCCCCTAACTGCCCTTAAGATGGTTTCCTTGGTTCTAAGATTTGCAAGTTTTACTATGCCGGGGTGTTGGCCTGTTTTCCTTGATCTTGGGAGGGGTCCTCTCTGCGTCTAGGATACGAGTGTTTGTTTCATTCCCCAGATTAGGGAAGTTCTCAGCTACAATTTGCTCAAATATATCTTCTAGTCCTCTCTCTCTCCACCCCTCCAGGATTCCAATAATTTTGTCGTTGGAACGCTTCATGGTGTCACTTATTTCTCTGATTCTATTTTCATGGATTCTGAGTTGTTTTTCCCTGGCCTCCTCTCTTCCCTTTTTACCTATTAAATGGTCTTCTAGGTCACTAATTCGTTCTTCTGCCTCGCTTACCCTAGCTGTTAGATTATCTAGATTAGATTGGATCTCATTGATAGCATTTTTAAATTCTGCCAATTCAGCTTTCATTTCTGCCCTTAGAGACACTATGTTGCCATTAATTGATTTCTCCGTTCTAGCTATCTTCTTCACAATTGCTAGCCTGAATTCCATCTCCAACATCTTGGTTATATTGAATCCATTTGTAAACCTGTGGCATAAGTCATAATCTCTGAGTCTTTCCTATTTTGGGAGTTCCTTCTCCTAGTTATTCTGCTGATGGGTAGTTGAGGGAATGTATAGAGTCCAAATTATTGACCACAACCCAAGCAAGATGTACCTGTTTTCTAGGGACCTTAGGGTTGTTGGCCTCTTGTTCTCCCAGCCTGTCTTCTGGGGGATGGACTTGCTGTTAGTCAGGCAACCCTGTTTGGGCAGAGTTGCCCTGCCCCCTGTGGCGGGGGATGGGCTCAGTGGAAACCAGTTTTGGGGGGCTTTTGTTCTCTGGCGTCTTTCCCTGGCAGCTTTCCACGTCTGTTCTGAGAGTCAGACCAGAAGAGACCATTTCCAACCCTCTGCCTCAGAGCAGAGAGATCACAGTGTGTGCTTCAGTGAGTTCTCCAGGCCACCCTATCTCCATTTCTGTCTGTGCTGCTATAAACTGCAGTCCTGGGTTGTGTGCCCCTCAGCAGGGCTCCCAGTCCTCGCCTTCAGGTCAGGGCACATCTCTGCCCTTTGTGCTTCTAAAACCACCAGCTGCCCCCAGTTTGCATGCGCAGCCCTGCAGCTCTGGTTTCCATCGGGGGGGCTGCCCTAAGTGCTTTCCCTGCCGCTACCGGTCTGCGAGTCCATGCCCTGTCCCCAGCGCAGGAGGCTCTCACTGGCAGTGTAGGATCCCCATGGCCAGGCTCCCTCCCGCTGCCATTTATCCCCCGATATCTGCCCACAGAATCATGGCTCCCCGCTTCGTACCTGGAAACCAACCACCTGTGATATACTATTTGTAGAGATCCAGATCTATCTTCTTATATCTCAGGCTGATTTCATGGGTGTTCAGAGTGGTCTGGTAGCTATCCAGTTCAATTCCAGGGATGGTTGGAATAGGGTCCCCTACTCCTCTGCCATCTTTTCCTAAGCCCTCTTCAATTGTTACATCTTGTTTAGGTCTCTAAACTCTTAATTGTCAAACTACATAAATTCTCCATAAGATGCTCCAACATTGGTTTTATTTGCAAGAGAGACATATGCAAATGCCCTTGTGGTACTTGCCTTGATTAACAGATTAAAGAACTAATAAAAACTTTGGAACACAAGTTATTCTGTATGTAGAATATGCATATAAAGGTTGGGTTTCAATTATACAGTTTTTTTTTAAGATTTCATTATTAAGTAATTCCTATACACGTGGGGCTCGAACTTACAACCTTGAGATCAAGAGTCACATGGTCTACTGACTGAGCCAGCCAGACACCCATCAATTATAAAGATATTTTTAATCATAAAAGTTTATGCAATGAAATGTTCCAGTACAGAGCTACAAAGACTCTGTAAGGGAGCAAACTAACCTAAGTATTTCAAGTACTTGATCAATTCACGACACAGGATTGAGCACACAAGCATTAAAAAAACTAGTTTTCTAATTCACATAACATTTTAATAGTCTTAATTTCTTGTTTTGATATATTCTTAGCTCATCCATCTTAATGAAATCCTTTAATATTCATGTAGAAATATAAACTTCACCATTCGTTTTAAAGTCTATCATACAAATCAAAAAAGTCTATTTTTCTCTAAGGCAGATTTTTAATCTAATAGACTCTTAAGCTATGGAATATTATTAATTCACCACATCTTGCTTTATTGAAAGATAAAAAGCCAAGCTGATCTTTGCCATTTTCAGCCCATAAGACAAGACCTATTCTTCTATAGTATCTTCTCTGACAGTCCCCACTACACACAGACACACTACAGGGAGGCTCCAAATGATTCATTTCTTGAATGCACAAGTGGAGAAATTTAAGCACAACACTTTTTAAAAAATGCTCACTGTAAAAGTAATAATAATACAATCACATGGTATGCCTCAAAAAGTAAAATGGTAGATAGGGAAAGTGTCCCTCCCATGTCTATACTACGCTCAGTAGACACACACATCCTTTCCAGCAGATAAATGCTGTAATTTCTTATTTTCCTTCCCCAGAGCAATTCTGTTCATACAAAGTTCATATAGACAAATGTAGATATTTTCTACTTACTCTCTTTATATGCATGGTATCATAATACACATATGTTTCTGCACTTAGCTTTTTTACATTTAATATTTCCGTAGAGGGAAAGCTTTTTTATATTGTTATTGCTATATTGAATTGTATTTTATAAATGCAGCATAATTAATTTAATCAACCCTCAAAAGGTGGTCATTGAGGCTATTTCAATTTTTTTTTTAATTATCATTTATTTATTTATTTATTTATTTGAGAGAGAGAGAGAGAGACAGAAGGAGAACAAGCACAAGCAGGAGGAGCTACAGGCAGAGGGAGAAGCAGGCTTCCCGCCGAGCAGGGAGCCCGATGCGGGGCTCGATCCCAGGACCCTGGGATCATGACCTGAGCCGAAGGCAGACGCTTAACGACTGAGCCACCCAGGCGCCCGAGGCTATTTCAAGTATTTTGATAAGTATGGCTATAGTAACACTTATGCAAGTATACCTGAAGAATAAATTCTAAGGAGTGGAATTTTGGGTTCAAAGAGTATTATAATACTTGTAATTTTTATACATACACCAAATAATCAGTATATTTTCTACCTGGCAGCCTCTAGCTCAGTGTTTCTAGAAATAAGTATTCATATACAATTATTTTAGAGTGTTCAATGCACATGTATACCTATGATATTAGATCTAAGTTACTATATATATATAGGAAGAAATGTTAAAATTTGAATTTCAATATTTCTTTATCTTCTCTGTCAACTGCAGTATAAATAATTTACGTTCAATAAATAATTAAAGCTTGAATTGTTAGTTTTCATGGAATGAAATAAAAATAAGTTTATATAGTGATTTCATGATTCCAGAGTTACAAAGAATGTCACTTAACTGTATTTACTCATGTATCCATCCACAAACATTTACTAAGTATTCTGTATGCACTTTCACCATAGTTATTTGAGATTAATTCCATTTTTAATACACTGATAAATTATATATGATATGTAGGATATATGCATTAATTAAAAACAGTATCAAATTAGCACCCCCATTCACGCATATAAAAGCTAAGATCTATTTAAACCTCTCTGATTTTAAGTAAGAGAGATATAATTACAGTCTTTTTCAACTGCCTTCAAAGGCAATTTAATGGGTATTTGTGTCCCCCGTCTCAAAGATTGTTTTCTTTCTTTTTCTTAAAAGCCTAAGAATAGAACCCAAGCCTGCATTAATTGCATTTTTCTAGGTTAGACAGAATGATCTCTTAATATCATTTTTTTGCCTTTACATGAGTTATATTCAAATCAATACATGTCAGAAAGTCTATTTTACTTCAGTATTTAATCTTTAATTCCCCTCAATGAAAAGTTTATACAGACCATTTTTATGCACCTTGCTTATAACAACTCTTGGGACAATATTTGTTTTCAAATAACCGATAGTTCTATTTACTAAAGATTGTCAAATTTTTCCTTTTTATAACAACTAACCATGGATTTCTGGTCCCAGAGGTATTATACATCTATCTAGGTTATTTCTTTAGCTGAGTCGCAGACACTTAGCTCAAAATAATCTCAAGTAAAATCCTCCATAAGAAAAAGGAAGTAAATATTTATTTTAAATAATAATGATATTCATTTATTATACTGCTATTCTCTAGCTTATGAACAACGAGTTTATAGAAAAGTTGCAGGAATTTCCACATATTTTGAATTGAATTTAAGGAAAGGAAGAAATTAGGACCAGGACTCAAATACATTAATGAACAAAGCCGTAATTGGGATGTGCCTCTTTTAACTCTGTCCATTTGAAAGCAGATCATACTTCCAACAGAAACAACATACATAAAATCCTTTAAAAGATACTGTTGCCTTACATTTCACTTTTGATGTTCACAGAATATAATACTTAGCTTAAATGACTTCTCTGGAGAAGCTCCGCAGGACACACCCAAAAATACACCATGAATTAGCAATTATTTTACTGTAAGTCCTCAATTCTTATCTGCAATTCTAAAATCCAAAAGCTGTGAAAACCAGAGACACTTGCAATCATCCAAACTGTGTTAACTAATAATTAACTTCCACATTGACAGGATGTTACTTAAAGTCTATCCATCTCACATAGAAGGAATATCCTTATGTTTTACTGCAGAAATATTAATACACTGCTTGATTCCACTAGAGATGTTCCATTCTATATTGCATAGGCATGAATTAACTTCTTAAAATAAACAGAATTCTGAATTCTAAAACATCTCAGATTCTTGGGGTCCTAGTTGAGCAGCTAAGAACTTCCATTAACCTGGGATGCAAATTCACTATATATAGATGCAAATAACTATAATAACATTATAGTTATTATCAAATACGACATTTAATCTTATAATACTGATATGGAATAAGATAATTTTCTTTTTAAAAAAACAGTCATTCTTCATCACATGAGCAACAATTTTACGTTGCTAAATTACACAATTTTTATAAATTTTATAAATTACACAATTCTGCAGAATTATAACCACAAGTGTGTTAAAGGGTTGCAAAGTGTAATGAGGGCTCTAGAGAACTAAAACATAAAGGCTTCTTGGCAACTTTGATGATTTCCCATTAGTCATGTCTGCTTTCTTGGCTGATCTATGAGTAATCTACATAATTATGTATGAGCATCTCTTCAAAATAATTGCTACATATTAGTAAGAATACTCTTTTTTTCCCCAAAAAACCTTATTTTTATCCAAAGAAAATGCATAATTTTAAAAAAAAAGCAGTCAATTCACATGTTCTTTCCTTCAAGATACAGTATTTAATAGAGGATGGAATATTACTTGTTAGGCACAATAAGAAGAATCATATTACTGGAATATATTAAAAAACACAATGCTATATATCTAGGAAGCTATTATTCATAATCACCCTTCTTTAAAATATAAGCTTTTACAGTAACACTCCCTTTTCATCCAAAAGAAAACCGTATTTTAAATAAATGGGAAAACTCCTGAGGTAAACACGTTAGGTTCTGCTTTCATTAGATAAGACGAACATGAACTGACTATTTGGCTAATAGTTCTTTGCTAACAGCTTGGGTATTATACAAAGCTCACAAAACTATTAATGGAAACTCACAGCTCTATGCCTCCTATTTAGCAAACTCCCATCTCTACTATAAATTACTAACTCTAGTATAATTGCAATTCTAAATAAATTCCCTGGTGATTACAGATTACAGTCACAAATCCAAAACGCTACAACACAATGTACTTTCTCCAGGAAAATTAATTATTCCAATTCTAGGCAGCTCAATAGTCAGAATTCAGCCACCAGCTGGGTAATATGTACAGTTGGAGCATTTACCAGCAGGCTTCTGCATTAGTAACAGCAAGATTCCATTTCACAGAAGAATGCCGCAAATGCTATGTATAAATGATTCGCTCTCGAAGAGTCCTCAAGGCATGAGTGTTTTATCCCCTTAAATGTTCAGGCTAACTTGCTCCCCATGATGTCATCAGGATTAATTCTGAGGAAAGCAAACAAAAGGTGTAATGCAGTACACTGCGCAGACTAAGGAGAAACAGGGATACTCACGTGGAGAATTTCTGCATTTTGGGGCCACAAGAAAATGATTGATCAAGGGGTCAAAATGGCCTCATTCCAGATTTCCAAAAACTGAGATTCAGAGAGAGTAATTTGATTTTCGGAGACTCCAACCATCAGGGAGAAGCAGGTCCTGGATTACAGGTCAGAGTCCCTAGTGGAGATCAGTCTCCTTTTACAAGATGGGAGGAACTTACATTGAGAAGTGGGCCGCTTTGATAGAATTTACCAAACTACGCCATGACTTCCTATGATTTGACTGTGGATTAAAATTACCTGATGGATGAATTTTATGGTTTGTACATTATACATCAGTAAAGTTCAAAAAGCAATGGGATGGAAGGATGGACACATAAATGGAAAACAGATGTGTAATGAACCAAGTTTGGTAAAATGTAATGGAAAAATAATCAGGCACTGGGTTTAGAGGCATTCACTGCAAATTCTTTCCATTTTTCTGTATGTTTGAAAACTTTCTTGACAAAATGTTGGGGAGAAATAAAAAAGATAATGGGCATCGTGTCTGCAACTTATTCTCAAAAAATTCAGGAAAAGGGTAAATATGATAAAATGCTAACCATTGGGGAATCTGGGTGAGGGGAAAAAGGAACTTCCTGTAAATTTGAAATTGTTTCAAAATAAGAAGTTAACAAGGGGAAAAATACTTGGCAGAAGTTACTATGTTAAGAGTCTTTAGTTTTTAAAGGAATTATATTATCTTAATGTCTTCCTAAAGTATATGATCTCATTGTCTCTCCGTCACACCATACCTCATCCCTGCCCCCTTCCCCAAATACATATTCACATATAGTAGGCTTCTGGTTATAAGGTTTAAAAAATTCATAAATCCATGGTTGGAAGGTAGGTTTGCATGGGCAAAAGCCAATCACTATGGACAAAATTTTGAATGAAATGTGTTAAGTAAATATAAATAACACACAAAGATACACACACACACACAATGTCAACAGCCATTCTTTTTAAAAGCCATTCTTTTTAAAAAGCTTCCAGCGTTGCCAGTGTGTGTGTGTGTGTGTGGATGGAAAATTGAATTTTCCTTTGAAGGCAGTTTGTATTGGCAAAAACAAACAAACAAACAAAAACATACTTTTAATTAGCTTCTTGTTATGCAAGACCCAAGCAAAGATCCTTTTCTAGAATCCACACAATGGTGACAAAGAAGAGACAGCTAGTTCTGCATCAAAATGCAAAAGAATCTCTAGCCTGGGGGTGGAGACTCACCTTAATCTAAATTTTCTTGGGTTGTTAAGGAACACCTGCTGTTTTCCTATCTCTTTTGCTGGAAGAAGGGATACTGAAATCCCAGTAGGAAAAGATGCTAAAACCAATTCCTTTAAGGAGGGCTATATTTTCATCTGGGCAAGGTGGGCTCTGGAGAGGCTTAAAGAGTAAGTTGCTAAGAAGAACCTATGAACTTATTTTAAATGTGTAAATGTGCGTCCTCACATCTTGTGTTAAGCTGTGTAAAGCACTGGAGGCTGGACTTGGCTGTCTGTGCAGGGGCACCCAGGTCAGGTCCCTGTGCCCCATGAGATGAAGGAACTCTGGGAAAGGTTCCCAGCTTGAGGGAAACTGTGGCTTGAGACAATAAGGCAGGGCGGGGGGAGGGGGCTGAAAGGGAGCCAGGCAGGGACCCAGAACAGGACTTGGGTGGGAGGTTTTGTGTTAATCTTGTAAACCTGAGGAAAGGAGCTTCCTGTGGTCAAGGAGCAGGGGGACAGTGTGGCCCCTGAGCACAAGGCAGGTCTGGGATATGGGGGTAGGGGGAGCTGTATACAAACAACAGTATGAATCATAACAAGCCAACATAAATCTGAGGAGATTTTCCACAAAAATGTGGCACTTTGAGTCTTTCTACTCCTTCAATTAAATAAAAATATTAGAGCTGGAAGAAGTCTCAGAGCTTACCTTGACCATCTTCTCCCTTTACAGATAACAATAATAGTAGTAACATGTTTATAGTGCTTATGAGCCAGGCATTGTTCTATGCACTTTATGTAAACTAGTTCTCCCAATCCATCCAACAGCCCTCGATATCCCTAGTTTCTAAATGGCAAAACTGAGACACGGGATAAGTGATGTGCCCAATATTGCAGATCTAGAAAGTCAAAGATAAGAAACTGAGACACAGGCAGGTTAAATTTGTTATCCAATACGCTCAGCTTCCTTTTACAGATCAGGTCCATGTTGAGTCTGGTC
Source organism: Eumetopias jubatus (assembly GCF_037043125.1). Taxonomy (NCBI): domain Eukaryota; kingdom Metazoa; phylum Chordata; class Mammalia; order Carnivora; family Otariidae; genus Eumetopias; species Eumetopias jubatus. Next base: position 177,993,255 of record NW_028274809.1, on the reverse strand, counting down.
ATTGAGTCTTGTTCGGGTCCAGAATCAGAGTCTGACTCTGTCTCGAGGACCCCATGTCATCTACTGACCACGTTATGAAAACCAAATTAATTCCTGAATCTATGAGTCCAAACCCCAAAAATTTCATCTTTAAATGTACACACAAACAATATGTCTATTTCCCACAAAATACCCAATATTCAGTCCTGGTAAATTTTGTCTGAATGCGGAGAAGCTGTAGCATTGTAGCACAGATTTCAGCGTACTATGTAAATTATAAAATTCACGCTTTATTGTGGTAAGGTCTTGCAAATTTCAAAGTGTTCTTGTTCCTATGGCTTGGCAATTACTGTAATTAGATGAGACAAGAGGATGACATAAGGGAAACTGAAGACAAAAATATTCATTCTATACCGTTCATGTTTTGTCTAAGAATCTGGTATAATGGCAAGAGAAAGGCATTTCTTTTCCTAGAACAAATGACAAACTGTTTCTCTGCTCTTCATTTGAAAATGAATTGGGAGTATGCCTTACCACTGCTGTTGTGCATTGGTTGATACTTAGCCTCCACTAAATCCCCAGTGGCTGTCCAAATTTCCTTCTCGTCCCTTAATGTAGATACAAAAATAATTTGGAAGTGCTCCCTCAGAGTTTTGTACGGTAATGGGTGCATCTGTGTTTCTTAATCAAAGGTTTCATAATTTTCTTGAGAAGGAAACCAAAAATATTCAAGTGCAGAACTATCAGGAATATCAAAGACGAGGGCAAAATTTACTTATTCTACAGTTTCTAAGAGGGGTAACAATTCTTGAATCTCTCAGGAAGTTCTTAGCAATGTAATTTTAGCATTTAAAACACCGCTGACATACTGAAATGTAGGGTCAAAATGAAAAGCCTGCCTCTTTATGTCTAGCTGAATGGCTTCTTTTTGTCAGACTGAGCAAATCTTGAGAAATTCTCAAGTTAACTGTCATTATAGAACCTAAAAGTGGGGTTTTTTTCCCCACAACACACACCAGGTAGAGTGAATGAACACTAATATCCTAAACTTCTCTGTAAACCTTTAACCTTCCTGATAAAAAGAGATTTTTCTTTTCTTAAGAGAAGAAAAGTTGAAAAGCAACTGCCCTTCAAAACAAATTCCAAACCAATCAGAAGGGAACAGATACAGAAGACTGAGTCTCGGGAAGGAGAAGAAGAGAGGATTTACGGCTCAGCATTAGTATTGTACGCCTGTTGTTTAGATAATTAATACCTGTGTTCTAAAAATCGACAATCGAAGCAACAAAATCTTTGTTTGGGGGCAGAGATACTGTATCAATGGGACACTCCTAATCAGGGTGCTAAGATATTTATCTTATCTAGTTAATAGGGGGTGCCCTCCCCTATTCAATAAAGTAAAGCACTTGTTAAGGTACAGAGTCATGTTGTTTAAAAGACGTTAAAACTTAATTACGTTTTATGATCTCTGGGCTCTTTTTGAGTATCTGAACAAATTCAGAAATACTTGCCAAGGAAAAAGGCAAGGCCCTACCTGGATGTATGCTTAGGGCCTCCTCCATGAAAATGTGGGCTGCCTATCTAGAAGGGTTGAGAGCAGGTGTGACGTCCACTGTTCCTGGCACAGCCGACCGAGCCCCGACCTGCCTGGCAGCCACAATAAGACAGCTCTGTTCTAAGGGAGACGTGACCTAGAGGGAGCTGCTCCAAGAGAGGAGCACCTATGGGTTACAGCAGAAGTTCCAAAATACCAGTACTGTCAACTAATATCAAAGTGCCCAGCAGCCTTAGGAAAATGGAGAAAAATAAAGACAAATATAACAGGTATTTTAGCAAGCCAAATATGCTCAATTTGAAGGTCTATTCTTTAGTCTGAGATAATGTCCTTCCTATGAAATGGGAGTGGATAATCAAGGCAGTAGCCTTTTCAAAAATGTATTTTTGTTAACAAAATTTAAAAATGGGCAGCCCTGTGACACTTTCTAGATTTCGATATCAAATTCTATTGATCCCTTAAGTCGAAATGTTTGAGGAGCTCGGCTGTAGGGCCCGCAGCCCGTTTCTTTGTTTCTTTTCTAATTTTTGTCTATGACATCTTGGATACCTGTCCCATTTCACAACCTCAGTTTAGGATGAAGCAATTTAAGCCCAGAGAACACTGAGGAAAATAATAGTAATTAGCATTTGCACTGCACTTGTTATGGGCAAAAGATTTTCACTCACATTCTGTCATTTAAAACTCAAAGCAACAATGACAGTCCTTCTAAGACATGACACTAATCATTATTCTTGACCTACAGATAATCAGAAAGTTACATATACCGGAACCCTCTCTGTCTCTGGACACCCAGAAAAATGACTTTAACATCAATGTAGTGTTAAGCCCTTGACTTCCATCGATATCTTTTTTTTTCGAAGATTTATTTATTTTTAGAGAGAGAGAGAGCAAGCAGGGCCGGGGCAGAGGGAGAGGGAGAGAAGGTCTCAAGCAGACTGCACTGAACGCCGAGCCCCACCGGGGCTAGATCTCACAACCCTGAGATTACAACCTGAGCCAAGAGTCGGACACCTAACCAACTGTGCCACCCAGGTGCCCCAAGTTCCAATGATATTAAAAACAGCCATCGGGGTGGTGGTGGTAAACACTGCTAATCAAAATGGTTTCTCTTAGTTTCATTTCATAATACTTTCTATCAAAGTCATACCTCTCTTCATGAACCAATAGGCCTATTGCCCTCAAAGGAAAAAAAAAATGTGAAACTCAACACATCATTCCTTTTCCAGGCTTCTAGGGGCACACAGGAAGTTAGGGGACCAGCTGCTATGGCTCTCTCCTGACACATATTTTTAACAGAACTATTTTCTTTATTTCTGCTTTACCACGGAGATTTCAGTTTTTATTGCATGATAATTTGCTTTTGTTAATTAAAATTATTTGTGGCGCTAATTCTAACGCTGACTTTGACACTTACTAGGAATAAAATTGACAGAAGTCATGCTTTCCTCCTTCTTCTTCTTTTTTTTTTTTTTTAAAGATTTTATTTTTTTGAGAGAGAGAGAGGGAGGGAGGGAGAACTTCAAGGAGACTCCTTGCTGTGTAGGGAGCCTGACAGGGGGCTCAACCCCAGGACCCTGAGATCATGACCTGAGCCGAAACCAAGAGTCAGACGCTCAACCAACTGCGCCAGCCAGGCAGGCGCAACAGAAGTCATGCTTTTCTTTTCTTTTCTTTTTTAAGATTTTATTTATTTATTTGACACAGAGAGAGAGACAGCGAGAGCAGGAACAGAAGCAGGGGGAGTGGGAGAGGGAGAAGCAGGCATCCCGCGGAGAAGGGAGCCCGATGTAGGGCTCAATACCAGGACCCTGGGATCATGACCTGAGCCGAAGGCAGATGCTTAACGACTGAGCCACCAAGTGCCCCTGAAGTCATGCTTTTCTGATCTCAATGTTCCGATCTGTTGAAAGGCATAGCAACAGCAATACTTGGAGAAAAAGTATCTCAGGGAGAATGGAGTATTCCAGTGTGTACTGACAGAATGCAGTCCACTTCTGTGAAACGTAGACCCTAAATATTGATATCAGTAGGAAGTCTGACTTCAAGGTATCAACTTGGAATTCAGTCTCATTACTACATAGTGTGACCTTCATTATCTTGCAAAATACACCTTCGAGAACTTAAAACTTGAAAAAGCAATTGTAATGGCTCAGAATTACTAATTTTTCTTATTCAAAAGGCCCAGTAGTTTTAATGTGAAAAATCTGCTTGCTTAAGTGATATAAAAATCTAAAACACTTTTATATTTAATTATATAGTAAGTTATACATTCAAAACAATACCTTTTGTAAAAATGATATTTTTCATGCTCTGCCATAGATGCTGGCAGGAAGGGTTTCTATTTAAATGCACATTATTGTTGTAACTTAAAGCCACTCTGACTTGACTATGAATAGGAGCTAAAATCTAACTTACATTTAATTATAAAAGAAAAATTTCACTCCAAGGCTAAACTAATTTTAAAAACAGATAAATGCTAGCTAACCAAGAAAAAAATGACAATGCTTTGTTTTAAAAAAAAAAATTATCCTAGGATGTAAATCTCCACAAAGCTATAGATGTTAGTCTGTGTTGCTCACAGATGCATCTGTAACACCTGGCACATAAAAGGGGCTCCTAAGTGTTTGTTAAATGAACACAGGCTTAAAAAAAGAAAGACAGATAATGACAATATTTTGAGTTCTGCCACACGCATTATGTATTCTTTAGGTGTCTGCATGCTCTCTTTCTGGTGGGAAAATACATCTGGGACAGATTCTTTAAGAAAAATTTGTTGGCCATCTAATACAGAAGGAATGATAAAAATAAGCAAGGTAAAATTTTTACTTTTAGACCTTCTAAAATATTTAGAGAGCCTAAGAAAAGGAGCACTTTTTAAAAAAATTAATTTGGGGAAAGCTCTGTAGTGGTTTATAGGTAATGAAAAAATGGAAATTGTGTAAGAACAGAACTATGGGACAGGAGCTCTGACACTGACTTTCAACTTATTCCCGACACAGAGACACTCATCTCTCCAAGTCCCCATTTTAATCATGCCATATCTCTTCTCTTAAGCTGTTATGAACTGAATGTGTACCCCCAAAATGCTTATGTTGAAGTTCCAACCCTAAGGTGATGGTATTTGGACATGGGGTCTTTGGGAGGTTATTAAGGTTAAATGAGGTCTTAAGGATGGGGCCCTAATTCAATAGGATTGTGGTCTTTTTTTTTTTTAAGATTTTATTCACTTATTTGAGAGACAGAGAAAGACAGCAGGAGTAGGGGGCAGGGGCAGAGGGAGAGGGAGAAGCAGACTCCCTGCTGAGCAGGGACTCCCCCTCCCCCCACCGCAGGGCTCAATCCCAAGACCCCAGGACCCCAGGATCATAACCTGAGCCATAGGCATATGTCCAACCAACTGAGCCACCCAGGTGCCCCAGGATCGTGGTCTCAAGAGGAGGAAGAATAGCTCTCTCCACCATGAGAGGACAGAGAGAGAAGATAGCCAGCCACCTAGGTACAAGCCAAGAAGAGAGCTCTCCCCAGGAACCAAATCTTGCTGGACCCTCACCCCGGACTTTCCAGCCTCCAGAACAGTGAGAAAAAAAATTTCTGGTTTTTGAGCCACCTAGTCTATGGTATTTTTTATGGCAGCCCAAGCTGACTGAGACAGGAGCTTTCCACAATTTTAATTTCCTCTTAAAATATGAAACATAATCACAGGCCTCAAGGGTCTTAATCAAGTCTCTTTTCTCATCTAGTCCTCCCTAATGATTCTCAAAAAACATACCAGAAAAAAAAAAAAAAGTCACAGAAAGCCCTACGTCTCTGATTGTCATTTCAGGTCTAGTCAGGACAGCTTTATAAAAGATATTAGAATTCAGCCTCCTCTCCTCATTTACATGCATTTTTTCTCCCATGTGAAAAATCTTCTTTTTCTTCTCTCTCTCTCTCTCTCTCTCTGTTTGACAGCATACTCCTAAGCTATTTTTCTTAGCAAAAATGGAGGTGGAGTTCCCATGAAGTCAGTGTACTTGTGCCTTCATAGAGACTCACTATTTGGGTAAGGGTTTAGCCCTAGGAACGGGGCAGGGCCATGGCAATCGGATCGCATAGCCAGGTGCTTTTGTAAAATTTCCAAAAGTGAGCTTGTTTCTCTGCAATTAATTGAGAATGTTCTCATGTGAGAGATGTGTCTCTCTCATGAGATGTTCTCAAATGAGAATGTGTGAGATAACCTTCAAGAGCCTAGGGGCATTCTTGGCGTGTAAGTAAGGGAGAGCTGACTTGGGAATACTTGTGACGTGGGTTCGGTAAGATACACTGTTGAAGCTCTTATAACTTTTGCATCAAGTGAAGTTATTGCGAGTGCAGAAACGGCCTCCCGGAACACTGCCAGCCCACTGGAGTCAGCGTGGGAAAGGTACCAGGCTGCAGATCATGCCACCACAAAAACATGTCCTACGTGACCCAGCAAAGAAGTTTATGGTAGTTGAGGAGGGGAAACGGTGATTCAAATGCATGGAGCGAAAGTTCTTCTGTAGGATTCATCCGATCCTGAGATATAAAGTTGTAAGTGGAGGATTTTGTTCTTAATGAAGTCTAATAAAAAAATCTCGGCTGTGCGCATTGTGCTCAGTAATGCGATTATGTGTAATAATCAAACATCGTGCATCTTTTTTTTCACTTAGTGGAAATTACATGAAACGAACTTTAGCAGAATTTGTGTCTACACCTGTAGCAGTTCTCGTTTAAAAAGTGAATGCTGGCGGGTGAAGCTGCGTGTTTCATTTTTCCCTGATGGGCTGTGTCTTAGCATTTCATTATTGACAATGAGGTTTGAAGCTGAAACAAACTTTCCTGAACTTTCAGTAATAAAAGACAAATTTCAATCAACCCTGCTAGAGAAAGGACAATATTTACTTCCTATTCTCTGTATAAACATATGACAGAATCCACGTCAGAGGTAGATACCATCAAGGAGTATACAGCCCGAAAGTGTAAAGACAAAAAGAAGGATGCAGGTATGTTAGGCAGTTAAAGAAGTAAAAGTAATTTCTCCAGATTGTGTGAGCTTTTATTGTCTTTAATGGGTTATGATTGCCCTATTCATTCTAAATATCTATTTAATATGAAATTGTATATTTTTATAAAATTCTTATGAATTCTTTTCTTTAAAGAATGATGCCCTCCCTCTCCTTATAGATATGCTTCAGACCTCACACAATTCGCATCTATCACTGAACAAATGGTCTGCTTTCACTGTAAAATGCTTTTAATTAGTATTATTTTAAGTACTTACTCTTACTATAACAACAGATCTACACTAGCAGCTGTGAGGTCACACACTACATGGAAGAGACAATATGATTCAGTTTGTTTTTTCAGTTAGACCAGAGATAAAGGGGGAAAACACAGACAAGCAAAATGAAGTTAATGGCATGCCTATGATTCCAAGAAAATGTCATTTATTACTGATTCACTGGAGACTTTGACCAATCTGTGTGCATTTAAGCAACTGGGTCTCAGTCTAGCTTGCTGGTTGAAAAAAAGAAGAAAAAAAATTGCTAGCAATTCTTAGCAGCCTTGTGGATCTGAGACTTCCTTAAAATAGGGCAAGTGACTATGATCTCAAGAAGGCATGCAGCACAGAAATGACATTAAGCCGATTGATTTTTTAATTTTATCCTGCAAACCAAAAGCTCGCAGGAGATGCAATATTCCACAGTGGGCATGGATGATAGTTATCAAAACTTAAATGGAGCTTTCAGAGATGTATGTGGACTGGAGGCCACTCTGGGTTAAGAAAGAGTAATCTCTCCTACTTATTATAAGTCACCGAAAAGGCAGGAATTGATGGGAATGAAAACGAAAGGAGCCCTACTACCACTAAATGTGGCTTCTGGTTAAAGCAGTCATCCTCGAAGGATGCTCCCTGAACCAGCAGCAGCATCTGGGAGCTGGTTAGAGATGCACGTTCTCAGGACCGGCACAGACCCAATGAATCAGAAACTAGAGAAGTGACTCTGCAATTTCCATTTTAACCAGTCCTCCAGGTGATTCTGATAGATGCTCAAGTTTGAGAACTACTGAAATAAATGAAGGCAGGAACAATGTCTCCTTAGATACACTATTAATAGAGTTTGAAGTCCTGTCATAATGACAATTCACGTTTCCTTCCAAAACTTTCTTGTTGGCCAAAAAAGTATATTACGCAGATCCCAGGACTTGTCATTACATGTAGACCGCCTTTGGAGAAAATTAATAATAAAAAAAAAAAAAACTATACCACATGGATGAACTCCCAAAACATTATTCTAATTGAAAGAAACTAGATGCAAAAAAACTGTATGTCTTATGATTCCACTTACATGAAATATTCACAATACCCAAATCTATGGGGGCCGAAAGCAGATTAGTAGTTGCCTGGGGCTGGAGGTGAAGGAGAACAAGAAGACACAGCAAACATGTATTTGTGTGTGTAGACACACACAAATCAACATGAGGAACCTTTCTGGGCTAATGGGAGTGTTCTAAAACTGGATTGTGGGGATGGCTGCACAACTCTCTATAGCACTGAACTGTGTACTTCAACTGTTGAATTTTACAGTATGTGTATGAGTTTCCTGGGGCTGCCATAACAAAGTACCACAATCTGGGTGGCTTAAAACAACAGAAACTTATGGTCTCACATTTCTAGAGGCTAGAAGTCCAAAATGAAGTTGTCAGCAGAACCACGTTCCCTCTGAACCCGATAGAGGATCATCCTCCTATGCCTCTTCCAGCTTCTGGCATTTGTTGGCATCCTTGACATTCCTGGCTTGGAGATGGATCGCCGCAATCTCTGTTTTCCATTGTCACACAATCACCTTTCCCTGTGCGTCTCTATCTCTTATAAAAAGGACCAATCCTATAGGATTAGGCGCCCACCCTACTCCACTATGCCCTCATCTTAACTAACTACCATCGTGTCAGTCAAGGTCACATTCTGAGGTACTGGGGAGTAGAACTTCAACATCTTTTGGGGGGACACAATTCAACCTGCAACAGTATGCAAATTATACCTCAAAAAATCTGTTTAAAGAAAACTTACAAAATGTCCACACAAAAGCTCGTATGATACTTGAACATGTGCCATCAAAAATATCTCTCATAAAGACAGTATTCTTGGCAATTGATGTGTTAATACCCATTTCTTAAAAAGACACACCACGGAGATCCGTGCCCCTGAACTCAATCCTGCTAGATGAGGACACCTACAACTTAAAGAACCATGGTTCAACCGTCAGTAGATGAAATTGAATTCCCACAGTCAGCAAGAGAAAGGAAGGAGCAATGGGAGAAATGGCCAAGAATGGAAGGCATTTTGAAAGTTACCATTCAGGGGCGCCCGGGTGGCTCAGTTGGTTAAGCGACTGCCTTCGGCTCAGGTCATGATCCTGGAGTCCCGGGATGGAGCCCCATATCGGGCTCCCTGCTCCATGGGAAGCCTGCTTCTCCCTCTGACCCTCCCCCCTCTCATGTGCTCTCTCTCTCTCTCTCTCAGTCTCTCTCTTTCAAATAAATAAATCTTTAAAAAAAAAAAGAAAGAAAGAAAGTTACTGTTCAGCATCCGTTAGTTTTTGTAGGTGTGTTGCGAGAAGGAGATTCCTGTTAAAACACAGCCACCTTTTGCACCAGGAGCCAGAAATTACATAAAACAGGCATCCAACTATAAACTGTTAATGAACTAGGTCTAGGCTGCTCAATTTAACCCAGCCCTGACTCTATTCTCTCATTTCATCCCTTTACAAGCTTTCTCGGGTATCTGTTTAATTTTTGTTTTTATTGTTATTGTCTGTTTTGTTGGTTTTGAAAATCCTACTTTGCAATAGCTCTATTCCCATTAAAAGAAAACTTAAATTTGGGTTTTCCTTTTATACTTTTTCACATGGGAAATTCCATCAGGACTGAGGAGGACTGGTATTGGGAGAGCCACCACACCCTCCACAAATACATTCACTGCCAACAGCTGCTAAATAAATACATTCTGTTGAAGGAGGGCTTATCTCAGGGGACCTAGCACAGGATCCATAACACGTCTAGTCGGAAGTGCGGCACAATAGCTCCCTAAAGGGTTTTCTTAATGGGTCTTCTTTTTTTTTTTTTAATTTCTTCCACAACTCCATCAATTACTAACATATTTTATAATATACTTTTTTAGAGGATTTATTGCATAAATCTGACTCCCTGAATATAATATAACCTACCAGAACAGTGATCTTTGTCTATATTTTTACTTAAAATACCTAAAATGCCTAGAAAAGTCAATGGCATACAAGAGTCAATACAATACTCAGGAAATACCTATTGACTTTATTCAATAGTCTTTCTATTATGACTCAAAATACTCTAACCTTTCCCTCTGCCTCCTCTACTACCTCAAGTAACGTCTGACTCTGACCTGATGGGGACCCAGGACAATTTCTTCTTAACTGACCTGCCATCTTTTTAATGCTGTGAGCTTTCTTTTATGAATGAGGTTCTATGCACAATTTAGTTGTCCCTCTATAGTCATGAGATATAAGGAATTTAATATAAAAGGAAGAACAAAAAACTTTTTTGAGGTCTCATAGTTCAGCATAGAGCGAAACTGTTCTGACAATAAGCTCTGGCATAGCAAAGCTTTTATTGAGATCTAAAGGTTCCTTCTGAAAGACCAAATACAAAAGACTGTCTATTCCACTAATCTTCACAAACCCATTAGATTGACTACCCCTTAGAATTTATATCTTTCTACACTTTTTATTTCTCTATGAAATAATGGTTAAGTTTCTAAATACTCTGAAGCCTAAGAACACACAGCAGGGGTTCTCAAACTTCACCTGCATGAAAGTCATCAGGAGGGCTTGATAAAACACAGACCACTGAGTCTTACCTCCAGAGTATCTGATTTAGTAAGATCAGATTACTGGGGGGGGGGGGGGGGTGGCAAGAACTGGCATTTCTTTTACCTAGCGATGCTGATGGTGATGATCCCAGAACCCTATTTTGAGAATCACTAGTAAGTGCCATTCTCAAGTTCTCATTTGTGGGTTTGCTTGTTTGTTTTTTTCCCTCTTAGAATCTTCTAGATTTCTCATGTGAAAGAGCACACCCAAGATGGTTCAGAATCATGAGTTAGGCAACCCTTTGAGAGTTAAAAAAAAGAAAAAAGCACTAGAAACACATAAGAGTCACCAATCTACCATCCAAATCCCTTGAGAGAACACAGAAAGCTCTTGAAGGGACTTGAAAGTCTACAGGTACCTTCTTCTTACCCTCTTTCCATCAAAATAATACCTTGTGCATGATGAACAAACAGCAAATATCCTGGACAGCTTCTGTCCAGTCACCTTCTGACTGAAGTTTTTGCCTTAGCTCTAGCTTGAAGTCTCAATTATTGTGATTCCAAGATGATGGTGATGATGCTAACTTTGCAGGATTATAGTGAAAGTAAAATTAGATCATGAAAAAAAAAAAAGGATATCAGATCATATTTTTTTCAAAAGTAGTATAAAGGTGAGACCAGTGAATCAAAAACTTTCTGTCATCTTATTTGTGAATAAAATAGATCATCTGATGGTTGACTTAGCAGAAATTATCTTATCGTCCAAACTTTTATTCCCCTCCCTATTGAAAATGTGAAGAAAATACCTAATATAAACAAAAGTAGTGAAAAACTATTGATGAAAAGTTACCTAAAACCTGTAAATTTTATGCCATCCAATGAGCTTGACAAAAACACAATGATTTAATAAATAAGCTAAATTTTGCATCACTTTTTTTAGGTTTAAAAAATAAATTTAAGTCATTTCGTTAAATCAAAAGAGTTCAATGCCATCCTGTAAGCAGATTTCCTTAGTGCAGAGTCTGATACCAACTACAACATCAAATCTTGAAACATTCATTAGAAAGTCAATAGATTTCTGGAAGTTATAAATTTGAAGGAGGCATAAAATTATATAAAACAAATTCTTAATATTGATTTTCTGGTATATTAAAATCTTAAGTGAACCAATTTCAACTCAGATAATGGGAACAAGATTTCCCTTCATGCAAATTTACCAGAAATCAAAACATTCTAAATTTAATTCTCATGTATGCATAACTGATCAGTAGAATTAGGGCTTTCAAACTTGGGCAGCAATAAGTGTGTGTGTCTTTGACGTGTGTGCAGTCGCACTTGCATGCGCGTGTTGGAGTTGGACAGAGCCCAGTGTGGCAGGAGGAAATTGGAGAAAGATGCCAGTGATGGCCTAAACTAGATTAGCTATTTTTAGTGTTAGGCAGGGCAGTGATCATAAAAGCATAGTATTATCCTGTCAAAAGATTTTTTTTAAATTTATTTGTTATGTTTATTTTTAAATCTTAAGTGTCTAATTGTATGGTGACAGATGGAAGCTACCCTTGCGGTCACTGTAGCATAATGTATGAACAGACTTCACCGATCAGTAGGTTGTATACCTACACATCAATAAAAAAAAGTCTCAAGTCTCTGATAACTATAACCACAACCAAGGTCATAACTAAATGGATAGAGAGAGAGAGAGAAAAATAGAGATATCTCACCCATGTAGAGAAACTTTGAATCACCTCAGAAAGATCACCAGTGCCTCTTTTCAGTCAACAGCCACTCCTCACACACACCAGAGGCAACTCGCCGCTCTTCCACTCAATACAGGGCAGAATTTTTCTCTCTAAGGCTAATATTAAAACTATACTCTGGGGCATCAGAAGAGACCCAAACGTTTGATTCACATTTCACAACTAAACAAAAAGAAGTATGCAAAGAAACAAATGCTATACACACTGAAAAATGCTAATATCCAGATTTTAACAGACTGGAGACCAACATCAGGACTCTCCTGAAACCAAGGACTGACAAATGAATCAGTAATTATTATTCATGTTAATTATAAAATAAATTTATATGTACGGCCTTTTGTTTCTCTCGGCTTTACATATTGGGATTTTATGTTCCATTTCAAATGTTCCCTTTGAAAGAATCATTTCTTATTGTAAATAATTTGAAAGCTACTGTTTTACAATATAAAGAAAAAAAGAAGACAGAAATTGAGCTTCTTTGTAATTGCATCCAGTATTGGGAAATTCACAATTTCATGAGGCAGTACTAACTGTGAAAAAGTTCTTTGTTATGTGTAGAAATCTTACTCTCTGTAATACCCACCCATTCAGCTCTGTTTCTTCCTCACCTACTCCACAGAGCAACACAGAAAAATTACTTTCCTAATACCGTACTTAGTACCCAGTATATCTCTCTAGTGCTCAGTCTCTCTCTTTCAGATCTTCTACTCATATTTTCAAGTTCTAAAAGGACTATTTATATGATACCAAATGATACACCCATTACACAAGTATGTTTTGTAAGTCAACATAGTAATTTAGCATGATACAGAAACATTTTTACTGTAACACGGGGGTCTTTCTACCTTTTGACAGCAAGCAGATTTACTTAAAGCATAGTAGGTACTCACCAGTGGTTACTGATGATAATACTGTAATGATACTCTGAGTAATTAAAATCAACCTTCCACAACCAAGAATGCCAACATTCACTTGTATACATCCAACCTTAATTAGGTTTCTAATTAATACACAATTGCGCTTTAGAAATAACTATGTATGTCCCATATTCTACTGGAGAATCCTTCCTTCAAATGTAAGGTAAAGTCCAAGATGACACGGTTTAAAGGCTAGATTTTCCTTTTTGATGAGTTGAAGTCCACTAGAAATTTAAACATGCACGAAAAACTAGCCTTTCCCTAGAGCTTTGGCAGTTATTTGACATTTGAACAGCACCATCAACATATTCAGTGACATTAAATAATGTGGTTTGTTTAAGGAAATAAATCTTCTAGAGACAGCCAAAAGATTAACAACATGTAATAATTAATTCAATTATTATCAGTTGAAACCCTTATCACATCCAGTGAATACACAGATGTTTTAGGTTTTTAAAGTTAATTCAAATACTGGGACCTAGGGCGCCTGGGTGGCTCAGATGGTTAAGTGTCTGCGTTCGGCTCAGGTCATGATCACAGGGTCCTGGGATCGAGTCCCACATCGGGCTCCCTGCTCCTTGGGAGCCTGCTTCTCCCTCTCCTTCTCTCTCTCTCTCTCTCTCTCTTTGTCCCTCATGAATAAATAAATAAAATCTTAAAAAAAAACAAATACTGGGACTTAGACAAGATACCTTACTTCATTTTCATACAAAGTCTGAGTAAGAGATTTTTCTTCTTATTAGAATCATTACTATCCCATATTTTCTTTAAATTATGAGGCATATTTGTCACGTTCAAAAAATGTGCAAAGAGTATAATATACTTAAGAAAACAGATTTTTCTCATCTTATTCTTGTTATGGGTCAAATTTTATAGCAGAGTTAGCAAAGCAGTGAATGCTCATCTTTAATTTATAATTCTACTAAGTTATGGAAATAAATTATGAAAATAACTTAGTGATTCCAGGGAAACACTCTTAATCCTAGTATAATGACCTCCAACCATTGGCAATGTGGTATTCAACAGCTCCTGGTCATTGCCAGTCTTGCTGTCCATGCTTCGAGTAGCAGAGATCAGAGAATGAGGGTTTGTGTCTTTTCCTTTTAAATTCAATCTCATGACTTCTCAACGCTCAGGTCAAGAATGGAAGAAGATAGTGAATCTCTATTTAATGTTATCTACATGAAATAATTTATCTGTATTATCACTATCCCAATATGACAAATGTGGAAGTTGAGGCTCAGAGAGGTTAAATGACTTCGTAGAGTCATTTGACAAGTATGGTCAGGAGCTAAATGATTTACAAATCAAACTGATGCTCATTCCGGTATATTGCACTAAGCCTCCTTTCTATTGTTTGGTAGTATTCTATGTCATTAATGATCCCGCACTTAATTACAATCATATTCACCGTTAGCATTACAGACTCATTATATAATGTTCACCTCTATGGTACCTTCCTAATCCATCAAAAATATTTAAAATAAAACTTACTTTGGGATTTTACAAAAGTCTTGCCTGAGGTTCTCCCCAGATTTTAAACTGTACTTTGTAAGCACATGTCAGGATTGGAAGTAGGGAAAAATATGTCTAATCCTGGCATGAGATCCTTTCCCTTATCCTGCTAAGTCTCAAATCCTGTATTTATCTCCAAAAACTAGTCTCGGTAAAAGAGTAACTTCTCACTCAAAAATCTCTGAAATTAGGATGAGAAAAAAAAAAAAAAAAAAGACAAGGAAACATAGGAGCAAATCAATTCCAGTCCAAAGTTGAGAGTAATCAATTAAGGAAGGACAGAAACATTAGTTTCTAGAAATACCAATGAAATTGATGTTTTTAAGAAAAGTAGTTTATCATTAAACATGAACAGGTGAAACTCTTTGAATGCAGGATGGAAATACACTCAGGTTATATTAAGTTGTAGAGAGCTGCTGTTGGGAGGTCCGTAGTCTCACACAGAGCTAGATTTTCATCTCAGGAACAGCTTATCTCTCAACTCTTGAAATCTTGTATTTTACTCACTACTTTGGCTTCTATGGTTTCTGTCCCTACTAATTATATTCTTTCTTTATGCCTCTTGGCATCTGTGTAGAACATAGAGTCTTGGAATTCTGCCCTTCCCGTTCACTCCACCATCTACTGCTCTTGAATTCAACATCTCCAAGGGAGAGATTTATTCAATAGTCCACTATTAAGCACAAAAGTTTTTGTTGGGTCAAGCCCATGCCCAAACTCACTACTTAAAAAGAAAGAGATTATCTTTCCCTACTTAATGAGATTCATATTAATCAAATGCTTACAAAAAAGCATAATGAGTACTTCTAAAAGTGGGATGAAATGTGTAGGTAGCCTATCATATGTTAAGTAGAGGTAATTGGCACATTTTTTGGAAGAGGGAACCTCTAAATTCCTTCAGAGTATAAAGATGTGTCCCTAAAGATACCTTCAAATAGCCCCATATTCTCATTTAAGTCCTATTCACTTGCAGAAAGTTTCCAATGTCTGTTCTAATATTGATGAACTAAACCATACCAGATATAAATAGCATTATGGAGGCATTTGTACTGTTTACTGGTTTCTTCATCAACTGGCTATTTTTAGCACCTTGTGGGGTAACCCTATGAGCTCTGCCTATTGTTTGGTGTTTTTTTGTTTTTGGCTGCTAAAGACACAGTGAGTCTTTCTCAGAATATCTGACCATGGTGAGCCTCTAAGCAAGCTGAACCAGCATTTTTTATAGAATGACTTTAATTATGTCTAAATAGCCTGATTCCTGTGCTTCTAAAGAAAAACTACCTGTTGGCCGGTGTAAGATGACAGTTTTCTTTGGACAATAAATAGGATAGAATTTAACCAGTATTTGAAGTTCATCTCAGAAGAAATTTGCTGGCATATAAATCTCTAATACAAAAAAAAATATAGGAAAGTCACACCTTTGTATATATAGCATTTCCTCAAGAATATTCTAGTCAGGGTATATAATATACAATAAAACAGTATTAAAGAAAAATATAATTGAAATCATCAGACCCTACAGTCTTCCATTAAAGTAGGAAAGTGATGGAGGCTGAAGTGTCCCCTATATAGGTTCTTAGTGAAAATGAATCAGATCAGCATTTTTAGGTGAAAATGGAAGTCCAGTGTTTCTGAAACAATGGAATCATGTGGAATCATGAAATTTTTAAATCAGTAAGAAATCTCAGGGCTTATATAGTCCAGTATTTTCCACTTTGATTTTCAGCTCAACAATAGTCTAACTGTATTTCTCACAAAAAGTCATGATGTCAAAAATATTTTGAAATATTGCATATTTTCTCTCATCTTTCTCTACTTAGAATAGTTAACTCCTAAATTTTCATCTAGAAAATTCCTATCCCTATGCTAGTATTCAATATAGTCCATCAGCTTTTCTAACAATTTCTGACTCAACCAATGAAAGCAGTTTCTCCATCTTCCTTGCTTCCCGAATCCTGCTTACACGCCTATTTTGGCACATATGGTGCTGTTATTGTAGATCTTTGTTAACAAAACTCTCTTCAGCGTGACAAGCAGCTTGTTTACTTTGTGAGATTCAACTTAATAGGCATCTCTGAAAAGTAGGAGGGGGTTCATAAATGTGATGAATTAATAAAGGCTTTCCAGAAATGCCGCAGTTGAGCATTATCACTTTTAATAGAGACAAAACTCATTTGTCTTTATCTTGAAAATTGCTGAGTTTCTATAAGAAATATTAAAAATATACAACACATTTAATTAATACAGGGTTGGAGGACTTAACTTTGAAAGAATAAGACATAGCAACATATCTCACATAAGCTATTGAACAATATTCAGGCAGTTAACTGCTTTTGCAGCTCAGTGGCCTAAAACATGATTCCATTATTACATGGAGAGGTAAAACTTTACAACTCATCTCTGCCTCTCCATCTCTCAAATGCAGATGGCAATGGTGGGTGGTCTGCTTCTATCAGCTCTAGTTCTTGGTCAGCCAAGAGACACTCTATCTTCAGAAGGTAACTCACCCTCATTATTTGTGTGTTTGGTTTTTTCTCTTTTCTCTTCAGTCATTGAAGCAACTCCCCTGACCAGATGTGTTTTTAATGAGCCTATATTTATCAATATTCTCAGGGTCCCCAGATAAAAAGAAACATCAGTGTACTTTTCAGAGCCCATTCGAGGAGCCATGGCCTGAAAAATCAACAGAATAGACACTTCCTCATGAAGACAAGATCAAAATACTCACCAATGTGGGAGAAAGGCAAAGAGTTGAACAAGAAGTTTAAATTGGTTAATTCAAAGGATCTGTATTCCTTGATCCCTGAGGAAGCTTCTTGTTAAAATGCTACCCCATAAGCAATGAACCAGTACCCATTATAATTCCTTTCAGAGTTTTCCCTACATGCTTTTCATTTCCAAAATTGCAGAGGGACCAACACCTGCCAGAGTGGAGCAGGTATATAATTCAAGTCTTAAATTGCAGAATGTTACCCTGAGTGTCGCTCCTTCCTACTGACAACAGAGAGAAGGAAGGAGGATAATAGAAACGGAGACACTGATCAAGAGAAGATAATAACGCTGAAGTCCTGCACATGGTCTTGGAGATGAGGGGCATTTAGGAGGCGGGGTTGGGGGGGAGGCAGGAAACAAACAAATATAAGCAAAGACACATGCAAAAGAATGACAATGAATTAAACATTTTGGCGAAGTTGAAAAAGGAAACTCGACTGACAAAAATGCTACATTCCAATGTGAAGTTTGTCTTATGTGCCTTTCTTAGGTCTCAGATCAAGAATATCTTTAAGTTTACATCTGAAATAGCACAGGAAAAGTAGGGCAATTTGAAATGTTCAAAACAACAGTAGAGTTAAGAAACAGATTTAGGATATTAATAAGGGGTGTGGGGAATGAGCAATTCCCAAGACACAGCTCCTGGTTACTACCTTACTTGGTTATGCAAAATCTTTAAACACTGAATTGGCCTTTTCCTGAATTAATTCATATGACAAAACATGCTTAAAAAAGAAACAGTACAACATCCAAATGTCAAAGTCATTCACTTCTAGGAAGGTAAAAAGTGTTCTTCAGAAAAGAAAAAAACATGTTTCATTGAACTTAGAAATGTTTTATCGTTGACTTTGACATGAACACGGTTACTTTTAAATTGAGAGTAGGATGTAGGAAAACCAAAGATTCACAAGCTGCCTCTAACATCTTGTTAAGAACTAAATTTGAATATTAATGCTTTTCTTTAGCATAACTGCATTTGGTTGTTCTTAAAAACATAGTTTTGAATAGGTAACCCACATATATATATAATCAAACGTTAAAAAGGTACTAAAAGGATATACATTGAGAAGTCTTCCTCTCATCCCTGATTCCAGAGGCTAGTTTCATTCTCCCAAATAAAACACTATTACCACCACATATGACCAAATTGCTCTCTCTGTCTCTGTGTGAGTGTGGCTCTCTCTGCCTCTCTCTCTCTCTCTCTCTTTCTCTCTCTCTCTATATATATACACACAGTATGTTTGCACTTAAGGCAAAATCAGAGTTCACAGAAAGTTTACAGGACTATTTACTAGGAATAAAAAAAAAGAAGTATTAGTGAAATCAAGGGTACTTTCTATTTTAAATAGTGACATTATCGTGAGCTATGCCATTTTCGTCATGAGCTAAAGTATAAAATATATAACACAATTTGCATTAAAACATGTGGTATACCATTGAATATAACTCTGGTAATGCCAGAATACCCGCGCCATTGGGGTTCTAATGCTTTCCTCAGAATAGACAAAGCATGCCTTTTCTGCTGGCAGAATCTGTCTATTTTTGGTTCCCCATCTTCCATCTGCAGGTACAGGGGTCCTTTTTGACATTAGCATGGAATGACTCAGAATTTCCAGACTCTAATGTCATACTTGCTACTATTTGGGTTGTGAATTTGGGGTACCAGGTCTTCCCTTTCTGTTCTTGTGTCTGAAATCCTGTCATCAGAATGCTTGTCATATGCCAAACTTCCCATGTGAGCTCTGACTCACTTCTAAACAGGGATCCTATCTCTGCACCCAGGTCAGGCTTTTCCCTGGGGTCAGCTGTGACTCTGTGTGGCTTTATAGATCATGTGGCCCTGAATCCTCAGTGTCGGCACCATCCTGTTTATAGAGACTCCTGTTAACTTTGCAGAGATGCAGGTAGTTCAGCTGTACCGTTGAGGTGACTATTCCTTCTAAATACTGTTTCCCTCTCCCCTCCCACCACGTTCTACTTGTAGCAGCTGTAAGTCGGTCTATCGTGGTGTGGGTGGGTCAAGCTTTAAGGTTGATTAGACTGTACCCAAACTTGTTCAAGTGAGAACGCCAAAGCGTAGACTTTTTCACAAAATGTTTACCAGAGCTTTCGATTATTAACATAGAACATTTCAGGTAAATACTTCATTTCAAGGTAAATTGATTTGCTCTCCTTGGGGGAGAAAATACAGCTTGGTACAGGGTGTACGTTGGATTAAAGCCTAGCTCTGTCTTTTACTAGCTATGTAAACTCAGCAAATTACCTACGTCTCCAAGCACGAACTTCCTCAACTATAAAACAGCAGGAATAATAATAATAATAATAATACGGGCGCCTGGGTGGCTCAGTCGTTAAGCGTCTGCCTTCGGCTCAGGTCATGATCCCAGGGTCCTGGGATGGAGCCCCACATCAGGCTCCCTGCTCCGCGGGAAGCCTGCTTCTCCCTCTCCCACTCCCCCTGCTTGTGTTCCCTCTCTCGCTGTCTCTCTCTGTCAGATAAATAAATAAAATCTTTAAAAATAATAATAATAATAATAACAATAATCTCACCTACCTCTTAGGATGGTTGTGAAGGCTAAATGGAACAACACATACCAAGTGCTTACAAAAGTCCCGAAGTGCTACCTAATAAATAGGAGGTATAACTATTTGAATGTCTAGGAATTTTCATATTTTTGGAGTGAGAAAATGAATTCTGTGCTCAGAAGCGAGGCAAGGAAATGCAGAACCTTTTCAATTATCAGAAAACCCTCAGAAAAGGGACGTGGCTGGCGCGGAAAAAATAGTAAAAGCTACCTATGTGTCAGGCATTTTAGATGCACATTATCTCAGGTTCATGCTCTGCAAGGAAGGATGTATTATTCCGAGCACTGGAGATGGAGAAACTGAAGTCCGCTGAGTTGCCAAACGCCGTGCGGGCGGAGGGCCCAGAGCCTGGGTCTGGAAGTGCAGCAGTCCGAGCACAGCCAAGTCTTGAGCCCGGGGAGCCCCCAGCGCCCCCTCTGCAACCCCTGCATGCTCAGCCTCACCAGCCCCAGGAAAGGGCAGCAAAGGAGTCCTTTCCTTTTTATTGTGCATCACAGGGGAAAGGCTCTATCACAGACTGTGGTGGAGGTAGGAAAATAAACTTGGATTCAGCAAATTAACTTTCAGCATAGCTTTCAATGACTAGGGTCTCAGACTATTACGTTCGGAATTTCAGAAACACGCTCCAGCAAAGAACAACAGCTGCTGCTGGATCCCAATCCACAAAACAACTGCAGTTGAGGCATCTGGACCAACAGCTACCAAAGCTACATTGGTAAATAAGGTGCAAGTCCCCATGCAATTTGACTCTTCAGAATCTTCTCCCCCAGCCTGCCCTGGGGGGCTCAAAGGCACCTACACAAGAAAGGCAAATGGCATATATATATATATATATATATATATTTTTAATGTCTGTTCATTCAGGAGGCTGTGACCTTTACCCTCTGTTGGTGGAACGGATGCTAACATGGCAGCTAGAAGTAAACGGAGATTTTAATTGAAACACATACAAGTGTCTACAACGGGGCGGTAGGGCAGAGCAAACCAGAGAGTCCTTCGAAGTTATCTAATGAGCAACCCAGCATGGCTTAGCTTTCTACAAATGATCCTCCATGAGCCTGTGCTTGTTTTGCAAACAAATACTCAAAACGAAAACCTTTCACCTCACTGCTTCCCTGTCCGGTACCAGCTCTGTTAGCTAATGTGAAATATAAAGTGGAATACAGGATCCTGTCTATTTTTCGTTTCCTGAGGAAAACGGAAAAGAAAACAACATTGGAACACAAGAACTGCAGTTTAAAAAAAAAGAAAAAAAACCCCACGTAACAGTGGGTTCCTTGATAAGACATAATGTGTAATTATTGATATAAATGCGGATTGGGCTCATTTAAAAATATTTTTCAAAGACACACCTTTCCCTTTTTTCTTAATACTTTTAAAAATATGCTTTGTTTCCTCAGACCCTTTTATTCCAGTGGAAGGAATTAATTATAGTCTTTGAATTTAGTATCTTATCGCCTCATAAAAAAGGTCTTTTTCATTTAATTCGAAATGCTAGCTATCTGGCAATATGGTTTATTACATGTACTGATGTTTGTTTAGATGGCAAGCAATTTTTGTGTAGAAAAAAATGTCATTAGTCATCATTGCTTCAGTTAATTAGCCTCTCTAAAGGTTACCAATGCTTCATTTCTTTTATTACGTTACTTATTTTAAAGAGACAGTGTATGTAAGGTTAAGATATTTGACAACAAAGACATATTTCTTGATTGCTGTTCAAATACAGAAGAAAAAGGTTTTAAAAGGAAGCTAATGGACAATGAGAGCAGAGAACAAAGCCGCATTTATGGTTTTACATTAGCAAGAAGATAAACAGCTGACCTTTCTGCTTTGTTATTAAGGTAGCTTTTATTAAGCTACCACAAAATCACCCTGCTATGCTGGGTATTGAGCAAAATTTTCACAAGGAAGGAGAATATATTGTTGATTTGGTTATTTTTAATGTATTGCTCAACTTTGCCTAAATCTGATGGCCCTCAAAACGTGTTTTTGTTTTTGTTTTTTTCAGATGAGGAATGGAACGGAGCAGAATTAGATTCATCCAAAAAAGACCCCTTAATGAAGAGCATTTGTCGGAAGAGTGCTATACTCCCTGGCATTGTCTGTGTAGACTGGGTAGTGAGGGAACATTACTCATTGGCAAAAACAATCTATTTAGGTGTGCAGCTGATGCCCGGGTGAAGTTTATTCTAAGGACTCTTAAGGCCCCTTTAAGCACTCCACACAAATGAACTTGGTTCCTATTAACCACAGGTGGTAAACCTGAGGATAAAGAAATACCATGAGTCATCCAGGGATGTATCTTTCATTCACCACTGGCAACAAGCTAAGGGTATGCCATACTACTGTGTATCACTCCCTACCCAGTAACTTGAACACTGGAGATGTTAGCTGCCTTGAAGAATTACACATTTTAAATGAGAGTTTAAGACTGCTAAAAAGCAACTACGAAAAATCAATAGCTACTTAATAAACACTGTATAAATGTACAGTAAGTAAATATGCATATCTTTACGTAATGTAGACTTCTTAACAGAGCTCTAGAGACTGAAATTTTCAATGACATGAAGACTTTGAGTGCATGAAAATGTTTGTATTCACCCATCCCCAGTGATCTACATACTAAGTTGTACACTAAATTGTTACTGAGAAAATTCAAATCATTACATGAAGTGGGCAATTATCAACAGTTTATGTGTCCCCCACTGTTGTTGATTGAAATATTTACAGCAGGGCCCTTGTCCTGTATATTTGTGTGTGATTTTATTGGGGGAATCTTTATGCAAGATATTTGAAAGGACTTAGACATTTTATGAAATATAACATAATGTGAAATTTAACAATTTCAAATACAAATCTGATTTTGAAATTGCCACCAGACGTTATCATGAAAAAATTTCAGCAAAATAACTAATTTCATATGTGAAGGTATAGTACATGGCAGGGCCTCACGGGATGTATCAAATTAATGTTCATTTTCATAATCAGATGAACCATCTAACAATTGTTGTGATGATAAGAGTTAGACATATTCACTGTAGTGAGGAACCTGAAAAGTAGAATAACAGAAGGAGAGTCTATGCCTAAACATACTATTCCTCACAAATCACCATGGAAATAACATTTAGCAGCCCTTCAGGTAAATAATTCTTACACATAGACCATATATGAATCATACTCAGTCACAGATGCCTGGAAGTTTACTACTTAAAAACATTATTATACAGATACACACACTAAAGAAAATGAGGAATCAACTGACTGCATTTTGTTCTCTAATCCACACGCCTATTGTCTGTCATCAATTAAACAGAACCAACCCCAGAGAGTAATCTTTGTTAGCTATTGTTCAACGGGGATTTTAACTTTCATCTACATAACTTCGAAATCAACAGTCAATTAAATTATTATAATGAAAAGACGTAAGAGCACCCGCTGATTTTCCAAGAACAGACTGTTTTCCACTTTGTTAACTAACTCACGGACCTTGCTACTGGTTCTTACTCCTCTCTTAGTCACACATCCTTCGTTCCACAACTGTATCCCTCTTGATTCCCCACGTCTGTGCCTTTCAGCTACAGGTCCACATCCTTCCAGATCAATGTCCAATTCCTTCGTAACTTTGAAGGCAGTTTTCATTCTGTCTTTTCACAAAGTCACTCACGGTTCTCTCATCATGAAATAATTTCATTCCTTTCTAATATTTTATCTGTATTTTCACGCATGGTACTAACCAGTATTACAGTTCTTTATGCTCTTGTCTGAGTGGCTCTGTGGGACGGTCAGCTTCTTAGGGACAAGAACAGAAGCACATGATAAGGATGAAGAGCAGGAGACAGCCACCATAAATTAAATCCTCACTTTTTGTCAGACACGTGTTGGGCCCCTTATGCACATTTTCAAAACTACAATTATTACACTCATTTTGAAAAGAGAAAACATGAAACCCAAAGAGTTCAAGAAACTTCCCAGGTCACTTTGTCAATGAACTGTAAATTCTGCATTTGAAATCTAGTTTCTGACTCCAGGGCCTGAACTGTTTACCTGACCTTTCTGTTTATTTGTTTTGAATAGAACTTGGCAGGATGTCATGAGCAAAGTAGACCCTTCCCCAAATATGGGGAATGAATGAGTGAATTAAGAAAATATATTGAGTGGAGGGCGCCTGGGTGGCTCAGTTGGTTAAGCAACTGTCTTCGGCTCAGGTCATGATCCTGGAGTCCCGCATCGGGCTCCCTGCTCGGCGGGGAGTCTGCTTCTCCCTCTGACCCTCTTCCCTCTCATGCTCTTTATCTCTCACTATCTCTCTCTCAGATAAATAATAAATAAAATCTTAAAAAAAAAAAAGAAAATATATTGAGTGTATTAGGCACCTAGAATCTACATGGAGAAAAAAAAGAGATTTCTGATTTAGAAGCAGCCAAGAGAAAAAACAATCTCAAACATTTTTTAAAAACGTGCCTAAACTTTTGGGGAATGTATTTAGCAATTTAAAAATAGACAATGCTAATATTAAATAAAATTGGCTCCACAATTCCTTCAACTGCAGAATACAATCGAGTTTTATGCACTAGAGACTAGCTAAACCTTGAAACTGAAAGCAGGTTGTGCCTGAGGTCTAGTCCTTGGTTTGTAGGGAGACTTGGAATGCTCCAGGCCTGACAATAGCCTCAGAAGCCATTTCCCTTCCTGAAATGTTTTGAGCACAACAGAGAGAGAGAGAGAGAGAGAGAGAGAACACTTATAGATGACCTAATGATAACTGGGCCAAGTTGGTAGAACTGTGAACTATTGTTCAAGAAGGGCATTAAAAGTGTTCATGTTGTTTTTCCTTCATTCTCTATTTTCCATAAATTCTTTCATGGGAGGATTCATTTGAAGTATTCCCTTGACCTATTCTTTAATATAAACCATGATTTATTGCATCATATAAATCTTTAGCACTATGCTGTCCTAATTTGAAAGGGCTTCTACAGGTACTCTAAATCAAGACCATCAACTCAATCACAGTAAAAGTGGTCCAAAAACATCGACAAAATGTTACAGAGTATGGGGGGGAATATTATCCCCAGAAAAATAGAAAATCCCCTCCCTCTTACAGAGACTTGGTTTCTAATTTTCATTTTGTATTTATGAACAATGAAACACAGAAATTGAAAGTTCCAATTTATTTTATTTTTCAGAAGTTATTTGAATAAATTTTCATGAGAAGCCATACACTGATTATTATTACATTTTTACCTCAGTGTCCTGACATCCCAGGTTTGGTTTCTGCAACCCGCCCCCCTCCCCCAGACATAAATTTAAAGAAACTTTAAATCTTTTAAAACTTTCAAGTTACTCAAATTTTCTACAAAAAGCATATGTTAATTTAGAATCAGAAAATGCTACTAAAAAAGGTTATTAAAAAATTTACATGGCTCCAAAACCATCATCCAAGCAAAAACTAAAAACTAAAATAAAAATAACAAAATAACAAATGACATGAAGAAATTAAAATGCATTTTATAGATTGTGAAAAATATCTGTTAGGTCCTATGAACTAGAAAATAAAAGAGAAAAAAAATTTGTAGTTCACAAATATTTTAAAAATTCAAATGAAGTATAATTTTGATCTGCAAAAAATCAAATGAGTTCTGGACCTTGAGCGTAACTCGTCAAAATCAGAGGCAAAAAAAGAGGCTTGTTTAATGTATAAAACACATTGTTTGATGAGCAATAGGTGCTTAAATCCTTTCTAACACAGTGGGGACCTTTTATTGGCAGATCTTAAACTGACCCCAATATTTAATGTGATAGAGCAAAGATTTAAAAACCTCTGGCATCTTTCTGTGCCCTACGTTATGTCCTGATAATTGACCTCTCAATTCCACTGAAACCAGGATATTGAAAAAACTACCTGTTTCAGAAATGTGGGAGGCTTAAGCTAAATAATTCTGAGTCCCATCCAGACCAAAGCATCAAAATTTCCTGGTCCTCCAGGTGACTCAGGTGCATCTGAACCTCTCCTTATTCTCACACACACACACACACACACACACAGTCGTCAAAAAGCAGGATGAGTATGTTCTTCTCTTTCCACGTGTGTGTGGAGTGTGTGTATGAAAGAGAAAACACACTCACCCTGCTTTTGGAGGTAAGGACAACTCCCTTCACTCTTAAATAAAGACTGTCTTTGCTCTGGGAATCTAAAATTAGTTCCATTCAATCCACTGGAATAAATGATGCTGAAATCAAATATGACTTCCAGGTTTATAGACCCTAAATGTGAATAGATAACTAGAATGCAAAGCTTCCCATTTTCTTCTGTCATATTTATATTGAAACCGAAGTACTTCACGTGACCAGTGTGTGCCCTTGGGTCTGCGCAGGCTGATGCCATAGTCGGACAATACCACACTATTAAATATGCTCCATATTAAGTCAAGCAGAGGAAGATAAAATAGAAATAGGAGACCTAATCCCTACACTCAGAGAGCTCAGACTTCAACAGGGACGAGGCAATCGATCATACTTTTTTAAAAGAACACTAAATAAGTAAAAATGAGCAGGTATCAATTACATAAACACTGAGAAGGAGACAGAAGGGTTGAGGGAACCAGAGTCTGTAATGACCACAGCACACTTCCTCTAAGAGGAGAAAATATGCCAAGAAATCTTCAGAAATTAAAAAAAAAAATATATGTGGAGAACGACAATTTCTTCAAACACGAAAAGGCCTTGGAAGCCCAATTCCCTGTTATCTTACTTCAAAGTTTGCTTTTCATTTTCAAGGTGCTGGGATTCAATTAAACCACTAGGTAAGGAGGAAACAGCATGAAGATCATGTATACTACTATATATAGTCATCCCCAAAACAATATTGTCCATTTAATGACTATAACAAACCTTCTGAAAGAATAATAAATGGAAAATTCTGAAGCTGTATTGAGTGATTTCTAAAAATTTCTCAGAGCGCTGTGAACTCTGCAGGCTTAGCTGGTTCCTGACTCTACCTCCACGTTTGGTTCAGTATTCTCTTCCTATCCCATGGAATACTTGGAACCCGATGGAATTAATTGCTTAGGCAAGCTGTTTTTCCCTTTTAATTTGCTAAAACGCCAAGCTCACGTAGGCGTTGTCATTCAACTAAAAATCACGGGGTAACTACTGAGCAATATAGAAATGTTATGCATAATGTACTTATAATAGACATTTCACATTTTCTTCTGAATCTTGCCAAATTTTGTGCATGAACAGTATGCTTGCCATGGTGTCCGTGTATCTTCTAAACAAGAGTTCAACGGTTTGAATCACACTTAATAGATTTTTTAACAAGCCCGTTCATGTGGATAAACTAGAGATGCCATTTCTAGCCAAAGAATAATAAAATGCTGGGTGGAAGCAGAAGCTAAGTAGTCTCAGCCTGAGTTAAAAATCCCTGTAAGTTCTGTCCATCTCTGCAATTTGAAAATGGTATGTTCCGTGTAATTTACTATTGTGAAATACACAGGACATGAGAGAGACAATATCTGCTGACATTGTTGTGTATCTAGAATGGATTCATGAACTAAAAATCTTCCATCCTGTATATGCTCAAGTCAGTTATCTCCTTTTCGTTATAGAAATGTAGAAACCATACATACATGAGAATATTATAATAAACCCTCATGGACTCATCGACTGACTTCAACTATTATCACTTTCTTACCTATTTTGTTCCTTCCATGCGCCCACCTCAGGGACTCCCATCAGGACAGGGTATGTCATTTCAGATTTTCCCCTGAATCGTTTTCTTCTAAACCTTAGAACTCTCAAAGCACATAAATGCTTCTTATGCCTTTACCATGTTATTTGTCTGAAAAGGGCAAACCATGTTGTCTCAGCAAAGGAGAAAGCACATTTTTATTCCAATTCCCTATGATGAAGGAAAGTCAAGAGTCTTGATATGAAATCCCAGTTAGAGTGGGTGACTCATACTGTTTCCCACTGCACATCACCCCTAACTAGAGATAATGAATTTTCCATTATCATTACGCACACCATGCAGTGGAACCAGTCTACACTGAGCTGAATGTTCTCAGGTTTGAAGACAAAAATGTTTCCACTGAGCTCTAATTTACACCACCATTAAATATGTTTTTTAATTTTCATTAAAATAAGAAAATCAGTTTTCTCTATTCAGTGGCAGATCAATTTAACTGAAATAAAATTTCTCCTGTAATTTACCCATACTTACTCAAAGGATTAGTGAGCCCCTGTCAGGGAGCAGATACTTGTCTGCTCATTAACATTCATGACCAAGAACCCTTCTGGTAGGGCTGGTTTCAGCATCTGATAGAGCAATACTTAAAAGAAATTGGCTTGTCTGTGAAACAGCTGCTCGGCAAAGCCACCATGCAAGGGAATTGGTGATAATAATATGATAATATTACAACTACACTGGGAGCATAATGTGTTTTAAGTTACTTTGAGCTGTGTGGTGGGGGTCTAAGAATTAGAAAAAGATTGGTAGTACATCACAGAGGATATGAGGCTGTGTATCAGCAGTGTGCTTCATTAGTTTTGAATGATCTGTCCAAAGAGCAGAATAAAAAAAAGAAAAAAATGAAGGGAAGGGAAGGGAGGAAAGGAGGAAGGGAGGAAGGGAGGGAGGGAAGGAAGGAAGGAGGAAGGAAGCAAGGAAGGAAGCAAAGGGGGGAATTGGGGAGGGAGGGAAGGGAAGGAGGGAGAAAGAAATGGAGGACAAATTTCACTTGTACAAAGATCTGGGTTTTCCATGCTTTGCATTTAAAGGACCCCTAGCATGGATCATCTATTCCAACATTGTGCAGAAGCAAGGCATTTGTGATGTGTAAATCTGTTCACTGGTTCTGCCACAGTTGAAATCCCTGGTTAGCCGATACTTATTTTTGGAAAGTCTGCCCTTTGGGAAAATTGGCAGATTACTTTCCAGTGATAGTACGACTGTTTCCAATTTCTAGGCCCAATTCAGCACACTGTGATTTCCAGAGGTGTGTCCTTCAGATAAAGGCCTAGCAAAATTAAAGGAGGTACTCAGCTAATTAGTTTGTAAGAAAATTAATATGATAACCCTTATGAATTATAGTTAGCTTGTTATTCTGTACAGTGAACAAGGGTACTAATAGCTTAAGAAATAGAAATATCACATCTATTTATTCTTGAATAACATCATGGAAGTGGTATGTGAGCGCATGTTTGGTTATGTGTGCATTTGTCACTGTGCTAGGATATAGAAGGTAGTGGTATATCAGGTATGTCAGTGCGCTTTATTTATCCCTCTTGAATTCCTAGAGAATCCACCAAAACAACAAGGAACAAACCATCCAATGTGGAACATAAAATATTGTTTCAAGAATAGCAGGAGGAGTCTCCATTGATGTTGGAAATGACCAGGAGACTTGCTTTGACCAACAGAACCTGGGAATAGAGTGTGCCTATCCTAGTTTAGGCAATAAAGGGCATCATGTCTCCGCTATGAACCTTAGTGTTCTAAACTCCAAGATGAGAAGAAAATCACCAAGACAGACTGTTGCCCCCAAAAGAACAGTGAAATCTAGAACAGATCAGACCAAATCATAGTTTAGAGCCAACAGGAGCAGGGCATAGACCAGAAGAGCCAAATTCAAGGGGACAATCCAAAGATGCACTGAGGAAAAATAAATGCTTCTTGTTTATGGCCTGAAATTTTGTTGTTGTTTCTTACAAAACAATAGAAGACTGATACAGGACTAGAACGTTTCTATAGAATATCTACATAACAGATGCACGCTAAAGGTCAGTAAATGAACAGTGTCACAAAACATCAATAGTAAATATATTTATGACCTATCCCAAGAACTTTGTGGACATGCACACAAAATCTCTGGTGTCTCTGTCCCCTCCTGCCCATCTTTAACTAATACAAACAATTCATCCTTTAAGGGCTCTGTCAGTCCCCTCTTCTAAAAGTCTTCTTTGACGCCTCTAAGTACAACACTTTATTCCCCCTTTCTGTCTCCAATGGACTTCTACCATCTGATAGAGCCAATCCTGCCTTCTTTACTGTTGGTTTTATACTTACATCTCCCCCACAAGGTAAGGTAAACATCATGACAGACTGTGAACATAGTTTGGTCATTATTAGTTGTCTTTTATCTACTACACCCCTGGTTAAGTATCTTCTATATAGAAGGTTCTGAATAAATGTTTCCAAACGGAAATCACACACAAGTGCACATGCACACACACACCCCACCCATGTGATGGGAGATATAGAAGATTCTACTACCATGTGGAAAACTACTTAGCGGTTTTTCCTTTTCAAGGAAGAGTTTTCCCTGGGAAAATTAGATGATATTTTACAGAGATCATTACATTATTGTCATCTCCACAGTATATAGACGAGAAATGATATTTAAAAAGAAAACATAAGCAGATTTGCAGCATAAAAATATTATGTCGTTGTGTATAAATTATTTCCATGTTCAGTAAAATGAGAGTTCTGAGAGTGTTACTATAGAATAAGTTCTTCAGAAGAATGGAAATTACTGTTCAACCTTTTTTTTTTTTTTTGCTTTTAAAAATGTACTTGCTGCCAGAATCTCTGGACAAATGTATATCATTAAAATGCATAAATAAAAACCAGAAAGGAAAGTAAAATAATAAGACCAAGAAGAATAAACTAAACAAATAAAAACCTCATATTGAGCTTCAAATGTGAATAAATTTCAGCTCAAATAAATCTGAAGAAAAAAATAAGCAAAATAAAATATCCCTTCAACTAAATTTTCCTGTCTCTGAATAATCCATATTTCATACACATTCCTAGAGAATAGGGTGCTAGTACCCACATTAAGACAGAAGCTACCAGGGCTTTGTGAGATAAAAATATATAACATGGCTTAACTGATTCAATAACATTTTTGCACAAAACACTCATTCCCCTTTAACTGAGGGTCAACTTCTGACTGAACACTATTCCTGCCTTTTCCGAAAATGTAGCTAGAGTCTTTCCCCACCAGTATCACCATTGCCTTGTTAAGGGAATATCAATAATTCTGAGCCAGCGTCCACTCGAAACAAATAAAAGCTTAGTTAGAATTTCAAGCAAATGTCAAGTTCCTATCCCATTACTCTTTATAAGTCTGATGTAAGTCAAGAGTATTACGCTACAGTCTTGGTTTCATTCTTCTTGGTAGAAACTTGGCAAATGGCTTACCCTCTCTAGGCCCCAGGTTCCTTGGAGGCGAGACTATATTTAGGTGGGTAATTCTCTTTGTTAAGCATTAAAAAATGTCCCATTCCACTTGTCTCTGAAAGACATCATCACATCCTCCTATGATCACTGGGACAGGGCAGACGCGAGAGACAGATGAATAGGTGTTGCTGTTTGTGAAACCTTAGCACCCTGGGGGGTTGGAAAGCACAGGATAGTTTAAAGGGTCCTGAGGGTAAAGAGCAGGGCTTGAGGTGTGCTCGGCTTAGGACTCAATGCTGAGTCTCCCACCAAATAGCTCTGCGACTCTGCACTGTGGTTCGCTTTGGTCTCTAGCTTAACATCTGTAAAGGGTGAGGAACAGGGCCAGGTGTTGCCCTAGTATTACTATGACTAATATCAGAGTGTTTCATTGTTGTCTATTTTCCTAGAATCCTAACACATTAGCCACTTAGTAGTATGACTGAGGCTGCGATTTAGACACAAATTTGACAGGTCAGAGGGTCACTACACACAACAATATTGGGAAAAGGAGTGAGTGGGTACATGAAGATGTCCCTCCCTATTTTTCACATTTTTCTATGAGTTGCTTATTGGTTTTGCACGCTTCCGGCTGCCTGGGTATTTGGCATAGGTGAGACAGGGAGAAGTAAAGGCTTACGTAATGCTGTGATCATCCTGCCAGGTGTTCCTGGATGGTCTTCATGATGTAACCCCTGGAGCGTGACAGAAAGTCTGGGCTTGGCTACAGAGCAAATTGAGTGCAACCCTGTATAGTTCTGAGGAAATCTTTGCAAGCTAGGCCCCCGTCAGCAAGGTAATGGGCTTGCAGGGCTAGATAATGGAGCCAGAGGTGGAGATTTGGCCAGAGAAAGGAAGGAAAAAAAAAGAACTAACCAAAACCTTGTGAGACACTTGGAAAAGTACCAGTGCCAAGTGTATAAACTATTATTTTATATACCTTCATCATAACATTTCAATCCTATGTTTAAAAAGAAAAAGAAAGCGACTCAGTCATAAGAAAATTCTCTGCCAAAGAACGAGAATGTCTGCAATTGATATTATATTTTTTTTTCAATTTATTGCCTCTCAGCCACAAATTTTAGGGCTAATGGAGGTATGAAGCCAAACTTGTCCATTTAGGAAACGTGGGGAAGAATTCATATTAATTCAGGTTTAGCTTCTGAGCACCCAATGAATAGTTAGAATTTTATACAGAGTTTCTTCTAAATATTACCAAAGATATTAATAAAAACTGGAAAGAATATGGCAATAAACAGAATGCTACGTTAAGGGGCGCCTGGGTGGCTCAGTCGTTAGGCGTCTGCCTTCAGCTCAGGTCGGGATCTCAGGGTCCTGGGATCGAGCCCCACATCGGGCTCCCTGCTCCACGGGAAGCCTGCTTCTCCCTCCCCCACTCCCCCTGCTTGTGTTCCCTCTCTCGTTGTGTCTCTCTCTGTCAAATAAATAAATAAAATCTTAAAAAAAGAGAATGTTACATTAAGGTTTTTGGAATTTCAAATTTTAGGAGTCATCTCTGCCACAAAATGAAAAGCTAAATGGAATCAAAACATTTCTAGTACAGTAAGGAAAGCAACAACTGTAGACTAATGACTAACAGTGACTGAATTTAGCCTCCCTGAATAGGGTTTGGACTGAATCATATGTATCAGGTGCAAAATAATTGCTCCTGTACTTAATGAAAATAGGAAAGGGAGTGGTCACCTTCTCATGGAATACAGTTATGTATATAATACAGCTAACTAAAACATGCAAAATCCAGATGACAAGTCAAGATCCCTAAGAAAGTGGGACTGGAGTCAGAAACGCAAAATGGACACTTTGGATCAAGGGACCCTGGCAAGAATGCAAAATGACTCACAGAATGGGAAGCTACTAAAAATAAACAAGTCTTTCAGAGCACCACTGATTTTATCTGGGAAAATAAAACTCAGAGGGTAACATTCCACAGCTGATCCTAGATAGTTCTGTGCTCATACCAACTTGATACTCATCAATGAGTAAGTTTTGTTTTTTGTTTTTTAAACTAAGGGAAAAAAATGGAAAGCTGCCCACATGAATGCACGCCTGTTCCTGAAAGGCGACTCAGCAGGATCTCCTTCATGGGATAAGAAGATAAGTCATACAACTGTGCAGCTGACCTTCTCGAAACTGCCTAAACAAACAGCAGAACTTCTAATGGTAAATTTTAAATTTACATATTTTCTTAATTTTTTTTTTTTTTTTAAGACCGAGCTCTTCAAAAGCTGAGCTCACCGGGATCACATTTTGAGTTTTAAAAATAAGGCTGGCTGAAAGCTTCCTTGAAAAAAAAAAATCTCAACTTCTCCCCATCCCAGCCTAATGCAGCGAGATGCACTATGAGGAAAAGAATTCATCACCCCCCATGTCAGATCTAATCTTAACAAAAATCAGTGTCCTGTCAAACCCACGGACATAATACCCCAAAGTACATTAAAACAATTTAAAACACATCTGGAGAGAGGGAGACAGAGAGACAGAGAGACAGAGAGAGAGAGAGAGATGGAGAGAGGTTTCTTTAGTAAGACAATGAGATGAGTTCAAGGACTCTGAATCCACAGATTAATATTAAAAGTCATTGAGATGAGCATACAAGTATCTTGTTCTGTCCTTTTGAATGACTTTACACATTTAAAAAAAAATCAATCAACTCCCCATAAAACTACCTTACATGAAATATTTTTTTTTAAAGATTTTATTTATTTATTTGAGAGAGAGAGAGAGAGAAGCAGACTCCCCACTGAGTGGGGAGCCCGATGCGGGACTTGATCCCGGGACTCCAGGATCATGACCTGAGCCAAAGGCAGTCGCTTAACCAACTGAGCCACCCAGGCGCCCTTACATGAAATATTTTTATTGAAAGGAATACACAGTGTGTGTCATGAATGGTGCCCCAGAATTATTTCCCCGCAATTTTGGAGTACAGCTTAATAAAGGCACAAGAATCATTTTCCAAAGACAGGTAAAAGTCAAGAGCACCAGGTCTCTCTCCCTGCTTTCTGTAACAAATGATAAGGTGTCTAAATCTGCCTCCATCTGAAGTGATACATTACTGTTCCTCAAACCTAGAGCCCCTTCAGGGGCTCCTGAATGTCACTGGATTTGTAATCTGTCAATCAAGGGGAACAACTAAGTACTCCCTGGTTTCATTCAAGGAAACAACATTCACAGCATCACCTCTAAGTAAGGAATTACTTTCGTACACATCCACATATAAAGTTGAACACAGAGGAAGAGGCAGAGGAAGAAGGTGCAGATGTTGAGATACTCGGCAGAAAAGATGAAGTCCCACTGACTGCCATGGAAGATGTCACATCCCCTTAAGCACTGAAAACACTGCCAGGTGGACCTGTCTTTCAGAATTCAGAGGGCTGACTTGAATGAAATTGGTGTTGCTATAATAGTTTCAAGCAGCAGTGAAGCAGAACATTTTACCAACTACAGAGAACAGAAAAAGGAAAATCAAAACTTCGGCAAGCCTTTTCTAAACCGGCTCTACGGTGCATTGTCCAGAGAGGATGAGGCAGGTCTCCTGCCCCATGACAACTCAGTGTGACCCAACGGTACAAGGAAGGGTCACCGCGATTGGCGAGTCTGGTTGACAATGAGCCCCAGGAAACACATTCCTTTCTTAGAGCACTAAAGACTACACAACCATCTAAGCATATGAACTTCATCACTATCATTATTAATTCAGTGTACAAAAATCAAGTTGCTTTTGAATAACTGTTTTTCTGAAGTTCGAATGAGAAAATTCAATGCTGAAAGCCTAGTAATAATTGCTTTCACTCTTTGTGCTTTCTCCTACAAAATGTTTATTTAACAAATAGAATATAGAAAGGAATCAGGAAATCAATAGAGTATTTAAACCTTACACAGAATGCACTGTCACGGCAATGTAAAATGTGGCTAGATTCTTGGAGGAGCAAACTCTGAAATAAAGGAGTCCGTGTCAGTAGCACTTAAAACAAGTCTGTCTTCTTGAAAGCGTTGTTATATTTCAAATAATTTTAAATGACATTTAATTATTTTAAAGAAAATCCCCAGATGAAAAATTAAGACAAGCTATGATGTGACAAAACCTGAATTAGAATCACTCTAATCATGAAAAATTAAGCTAAATCTTTCAGAATAAATCTCACAGGCAGACCACAAATTCAAAACAGCTCTTTGTTAACTCGAGCTGGTCTAAGATATTACTACAAAAGTTGTCAAGAACGCTCATGCTTTTTCTAAAAATAGACCAAGTTATATAAATGTTTAAGAAGGAAAGAAAAGCTCCTGCTTAAAAAAATGTTTTTCACGGAAGGCTGAGATTCTCAGAAAGGCACCCCCAGAACAGAGTGAAGCAGAAACTGTCCCACCTACCGTCAAACTTCTTGTGCCTGGACACGAATGTGGTGCGTACAAAATGGCTTGTCTCTTCCACGAGGTTCTCAAACTCGAGTTTGCTTTGCTGGCTTAATTTGTCTTCCATTTCTGTGGTGCAGCATGTATATTCTTGAGGGCAGATTCTTAAGTGTTCCCCTGCAATGAGAAGGTAAACGTCAGGATGGGATGATAGGGACTTTGGGGAATTTGCTTCTCCAACATTCCCCTCAAATCCTGGGGCATCTGGTCCAGCAACCCTTTGGGCCAGCACCGTGATCGTATCTGGGCCTCAGTGGACTTAACATCCCAAGCATTCACAACTTCAGCTGAACCTGATGTTGTGGTCTGAACGTTTGTGTCCCTCCAAATTCATATGCTGAAATCTTGACACGCAAGGTGATGGTATTAGGATCTGGGGCCTTTGGGAGGTGATGAGGTCATGACTGGAAGTAGTGCTCTTATAAAACAGCCCTCAGAGAGCTAGCTTGTGCCTTGGACACATGAGGATGTAGCAAAATGGTGTCTGGGAACCAGGGAGCGGGCCCTCACCACACACGGAATCTACTCGTGCCATGATCTTGGACTTCCCAGCCCCCCAGAAGTAGGAGAAATAAATGCCTTTTGTTTATAAGCCACCCAGTTTACGTTATTTCTGTTACAGAAGCCCAAACAGACTAAGACACCTGATATTTAGTCCCTGCCATGGAAGGGAAAGTATATTGAAGACCTCAGAAGACCACGACAATGTCCCTGCTTTTATTTGAAATGTGCCAAGTGGCGCCAGGTGACAAGAGATATAATACAGTTACAAGTGTGCTTGTCTTTGGAAACCTCCAGTAGCACACAAGATGCTCAGTCCCATCACCGCAGTCTGTGTGACAGCAAGGGCAAGACAAGATGGGGATCATTCCTTGTGTTCTGTCTCTGCCTGTCCGTCTGTCAGAATGCATCAGTTTTGCTCGCGGGGAAAGTGAGTGTGTTTTCAATGGCAGGTCTCATGTGGCACACAATCCCTCAGTTGACAATTCTTGTCAGAGAGGAAATGTTCTCCTGCAAGGAGGAAGGCACTGAGGGGTTTAATTAATGCTTACGTTCTATGGAAATGTAAAGTAAAAGGTAATGAAAGTCATGTATTTAATTCACAGTCTTTATCTCTGGATACACCAGAACACTTCCTTTGGCAATATTGCTTTCTTCAGCGCTATTTGCAAGGAGGAACCAAACCTCTGCTTCATGACCTTAAAATAGACTGTTAATGCATAAAATATGCATTTCCCATTGAGGCAGCTCTGTTAATGTCATAATGTTTGGTGGAGCCTGTGGAAGGAAGAAGAAAAATCCACCCAACATCTTGGTAAGTAGGAACAACAAATTGCCCCTGGGATCAAAGTCACTGTAGGACACTGAAATCCAAATGCACAAAGTACTTGACGTGGTGATTAAAATTCATTTATAATGCTTAATGGTACTTATATAAAATTATGTCCTGCGACCTGTGTGAAGTATAGGGTGTTTCATGTTTATGTCGTTGGATGCTTTAGTGCCTACTTAAAACAACCCCAGAATAAAAATTGACCAGAACTGTGTACCAAAGTTAGATCTTATATAATTCCTGGAAGGAAGGGAGACCATAAAATATCATATGTATATTTTTTTAGAAAGGAAATGAAAATGCATTGTACTTGAGAGTGATAAATACCAAATTCAAGGTAACAGTTCCCTTCCAGGAGAAATTAGGATTTGAGAGCGTACTCAAATACTTTTATCCATAATCTTTTATTTCCTAAGTTGTTTGATGGATGCATGATGGTTATCATACTATTACCTTTGCTTTTTCTGTACATTGAAAATATTTTGTAACAAAAACTTGGAAAGGTGTCATTAAATAAGCAGTAGCCACTACAGCTGTGCTAGAGAGGAGAACAGGGGGTAGGTATTAAGAAAGAAAAACAGGCTGCCCTTGACATTCAGAAGCCAGTGTGGCAACTCACAGCTAGGTCATGATAGTCTATTACACCTAAACAATCTCACAGAAATGCCAATCCCAGACAAAATTACTCCGAGACCATGATAAAGGAGACAAAGCAAAGCCACTTCAAAATTTTGCCTAAGCACACACAAAAACAAGGCCCTATGTCATCCAAAAAGTACTGAACATCTCCTTTCTGAGGCAAAATGAATGTACTTCCTTACCATTTACAGACTGATCTTTATACTACTCTCCCTCCTTTTTGATCATTTATTGAGATACCTTTTTATAGATTTACCTCTCCTTACTGAAAGCATCCAATCGAGGCTGAAGCCCTGCCTCTCTGAACCCTCCTCCAAGCCAACCAACAAAACTCCAAGTCCTATAATCAATTCTTTCAAAGTCCCTCTCACTGAGAAACCCCGTGGTTCTCCGTGGTGTATTCTTGCTTGAGGATAAGTGACATCTTATTCAACTACAGGTGTGTTCCTAATAGATTCTCATCTGAAGGTACTGACGATACCAAAATGGGGACGTATAGAACAATATGAATTTTCAGATTTTTCTCCAAGTCATTCTGATACTCCCATCCCAGTAAAAAAGCAGAGTTCTAGAGGTTAAGACACTGGTAAAGAATAAAAGTGGCTTTATCAAAAGCAAATGGCCTACAAATCTCTAATTTACTTTTTATAAAATATAAATCTAACTGATAAGGACAAAACTCTGTATCCACATTGAATAGATATTTAGCATTAACGATTCTGCATAATGTTCCCTTCTCTGAGTGGTTATAAACCATTTCCAAAAATCTCCCTATTCTATTTCCCACCCTACTGTGTGCAAATGGAATGTCCATTTCTCAAGATTTACTACTTCAGGGCTGCCTTCTACTTCTGAATCATTACAAATGAGTTTTCAGCAAAATGCATTGGACTTTTGGTGACTAGCTGATCAAAAGAGAATAAACATTTTATGACCTGAGGGAAATAACTGTATCTGGGATATTTGGGGAAGAAACGCCATGGATCTACATTCATGAAATTAGATTGGATTGGAAGCACTGTAATCTCCAATCACTCCAAGAAAATCAGTATTTTATGTTGAGTGATAAATAAAAACAGGAAGATACTTCTTCATGGGACAACTTCATTTTTTTTAAGATTTTATTTATTTATTTGAGAGAGACAGAGAGCGAGTGTGGGAAGGAGGAGGGAAGAGGACAAGAGAGAGGGAGAAGCAGGCTCCCCGCCGAGCAGGGAGCCCGACGTGGGGCTCCATCCCAGGACCCTGGGACCATGACCTGAGCTGAAGGCAGATGCTTAACTGACTGAGCCACTCAGTCAGATGCTTAACTGACTGAGCCACAGGACAACTTTAAACCAAACTTACTGTGTGTGTGTGTGTGTGTGTGTGTGTGTGTGTGTGTGTGTGTGTATAGGGTAATAAGGCACACGTAAGCAGCTGCCATTCTGATTCAATGCATTATTAGATATTTTCTAGAACTGGAAGTGTCCTCAAGAACTCAACACCTTCATGCAGGCCCAGGCAGAGAGATAACTAGAGACATGGAGAGACAGACATAAACAAACACAGAGAAAGTGAAGAGTGTTTCAGAATCCTGCTGTTCAATATTCCATGCAAAGTACTCGTTAGAGTGTCTAGAGAGAGATCATGCTGATGTCCCTGAGCATACAGCATCCGGGGTTGTGAAACGCGTGGTTGAATCAAGGCTGAGCCTTGTTTTCTTTCTAACATATGCTAGATAAGAAGGTTGTGGAAGAATGGACACACTGAAGTACAGTTCCTTTCTCCCCCAATCTGAGGTCCCTGATATTTGTCAAAGCAACCTGGTCACTTCAAATGGCCAGAAAGACTTAGGACAACTGCACGATTTGTTTTGACTATGTTTGTTCATTTATTTTGGTTTTGGCCCTAGTACAGGGGTTTGTAAACCATGGCCTCTGGGCCAAATCTGGCCCACCATCTGTATTTGCACACCCTGAGAACAAAATGGTTGGGGAAAAATATCAAAAGAATGATATTTTGTACTATATGAAATTCAAATTCAATTGTCCATAACTAACATTTTATCAGAAGACAGGCCCACCTCTTCATTTATGCATCAGCTGTGGCTCTTTTAGTGAGCAAACACTACAGCAGTCATAAGAAAGACCACAGGGACCTTCCGCTTGAATACTTACACTCTGAAATCATACGTGGCAGCTGCTCTACCACATAAAGAGTTAGCTCTAGCCCTTCCTGTTCCAATTTGCCCAAATGACAGGAATGTGAAACTTTTCTCAGCTTATGAACATCGTGCTTCCTAACATGAGTATTTGATATAATAATGAGATGCTTCCAAAGTGGTAACTTATGAAGGAGAAGAAAGTGTTGTCCTTTACAAGCTTCCCACACACTCTCTCAAATTCCCTCAGGTTCTCTATGTTATTTATTACATAATTAGATACAACATTTAGCTCAATAGGAGTGCCGCTAAATACCTCCAAGATCGCTAATATTAAACATACTAAAATAGTTCATTCCAGGAGACCAGGATAAGAGACCATAAATGCAAAAACTGTGGGAATGAAAATAATGACGACCGCACCTTCACTCGTCAAACATTTATTGAAACCTGTGCGCAACTCAGGATGATAGGTTCATGTCCATCAAGATCAGGCACAGGGTCATGCCATCAGCTTACAAAGGTGCATGCTTTTTTGGGGCACGTGCTGTTCATGCAGGTGAATTCCCAGGTTCCTGCTTTTTTGTAGAACTCTCCACTAGCTGTACTGTCAACAAGGGAAATGACAGAAGTGGGAGAAGGGAGTTCCACCAGGAAGTGAGAGACTGAGCTCACTCAGGGACATACAGTCAGGCTATAAAACTGTCATCTGTTTTCGAAGAAAGAAGCCATGGGCTCTTCCTCCCTTTACATGCCTCTTTGAACTGCATGTCACTCTTTACAATATCTTTTCCCAAATGCCTGCCCAGATGTTTGTTTTCACTCCAAGACACAGAGGTGACAGGAGAAATGTGATTCTGCCAAATTGCGCTCCCTCCAGGGATGGCCCTGGGTCTGAAAACCGCCAGGAGTCGACTTGGTGAGTGGCAAGAGCAGGAGACAGGAGGACCTCGTTAACCACAGAAGCCAGCCTCTGTGGGTCTGCTGCAGCAGACTCCCTGCCCTCGGAGGTGACACAGGGGGACCTCAGAATGCACATCCCAAACAAACAACCAAGATGAAGTGCCCCAGATGCATCACATTTCACAGACTAGAGCTTTTAGAGAGGTTTGGAGTGTGCAGGGAAATTACTAACCTTACCTTTCCTAAAAGGTAGGTAGGAAATCAAAAACTAACAAGGGCAAAGAAGATGGCAAGATCTCACACAGCAGAGCACTTTAATTTCTGAACCTCCAAATTCCACTTGATGACAGTGCGATATTTGCTTTGGACTTGGCCCTCTTGAGTGTGTGTGGTCTACGCCAGAGTGCTCTCATCCTTGAACTCTTAAAATACCCACTGTCAATTAGCCATGTCTGGTACCAAGCTAAGTCTCCTCCTCTTTCAATGTGTCGCCTCAAATAACCATTCCGTTTGTTCATCTAGTGCCTAGGAAGTTGACTGGAGCAAATAATCTAAGGAAACAGGCTTAGGGACATAAAAAACTCTAGAACAAGTGAACTTTTAACTAGAGTTTCTGATAGCTGAAATAATTTAAATTGGAGTTAATAGTCCTGGACTGTTTTCAGTCTCATAAAGCTCCTCTACAAGCTAATCAGGAGTGGCAGAAAATAGGAAAGCAATAGTTTTTAAATGTATGTTCTAGTTCATTTCTCTAAGTTCACATTCCCAAAACCTCCGAAAAAGCACTTCATCAACATTTTTCAGCGTGAAGTGTTATTACAAATGATCCTTTCATATCTTTAAGGGCTGCTCTTTAGCAGAGTTGTTCACTACCATAATCAGAATGTTCAAACGTACACGCAAGATTTTAAGATTCAATTAATGTTCTACTTCAGCAGATCTTATCCCTCAAATAACCTATATTAGTGTCACCCTTTGATGTTGTCAATTTCCCAATAAAGACTTTAAATACTAATTCTTTTAGTTATAAAATGTTCACTCAGTATTTTGCAAAATTCCTTTGGAGGGAACTTCATAAGTAATTGTGTAAATCTGTTCCAACAAGTGCACAGAGAGGATTTCAAACATGTTATGAAGACCTTTCCTTTCCTACTTCTTTGAGAATAAGACTCATCAAGTTTGTATTTCAATATAAACTTTTCATATCGAAAGTAGTCAAATGATAACAAAATCTCTTCAACATTCAAAATGTTAATTTGTTGGTCTCAAGAGAGTTCTTCAAGAATTAAGACCAATAAAGAAATCTTGTTCTCATTATTTCTGTATTTCAGACTCAAACTAAAAGTTATATAAGCACAGAAAACTTCAATTATACTCTCTAAAGATTTTATTTATTTATTCATGAGAGATAGAGAGAGAGAGAGAGAGAGAGAGAGGCAGAGGGAGAAGCAGGCTCCCAAGGAGGAGGGAGCCCGATGCGGAACTCGATCCCAGGACCCTGGGATCATGATCTGAGCTGAAGGCAGACGCTTAACCATCTGAGCCACCCAGGCGCCCTTCAATTATACTCTCTAGGTATCTCAGAAAAAGATAAGCAAAATGCCAAGGCAAAGATAAGAATCCCCAATTCCCCATCTCCCCTCCCATTGCAAGGTACACCTTCTGTCTGCCCAACAGTTATGAGCACTCCCTGTATGTCAGGCACTGTGAAGTACGTATTTTTACTGTCTTTATTTTACAAACTAGGAAACAGAATTGTAGATTAGGTAGCTTAATCTTCAAGCTAGAAAAGATCTGTCTCCAAAGCTCATCCTTATAACCACTCTAACTTGTGACAAGATTCACTGGCCACAGCAGCAGACTGAGAGACATCATAGAATATCTTAAATTTCCAGAGAAACTTGACGTGTAGGAAACTGCACAAACTGTGGGAAGTAGCTGAAGTTTCAACATCAAATTTTACTACATTCCTTCAGTGACATCCTATCTTTATGAAGCTGGTTTTTTTTTGTTGTTGTTAATTTTCCTTAATTTCCTTAATGTTCACACGGGTAGCATATGAAAATCAGCATGGAACAGGAAATGAAATTGGTGATGTCTAATTCAAGTGTAGGCTTTGAGGAGTTGTGTGCTGCCCAATAGTAAACAGTTGTGACTATTTAAGAATTAAATTTTCAAAACGTTCCTATAATGTATATGTAATGTTTACAAATGGCTACTAGCTCCTTATGAGATAAATTCTTAATTGTTCAGATTTAAGAAGAAATGGCTAGTACTTCTTCTAGCCTAGGGGAGTCATGGAAAAAAATATTCCTGAGGCAGTACAAGAATTTTGTGTCCAGTGGCTAGTACCAGTAACATAGAGAAACACGCATTACCGTGCTGCTATGAAGGTATTTTGTAGATGTGGTTAAGACATATGACTTGAAGTAAAAAAATAATACTTTCAATAGTGTGGGTGGGCCTTACCCAATCAGTTGAAAGCCCTTATGAGCAAAAACTAAGGTTTCTTTGAGAAGAAGAAATTTTGTTTTAAGACTACAGCATCGACTCTTGAGTTTTCAGCCTGCCAGCCCCATCACATTGCTGGAGTCAATTCCCTAAAAAAGACATGTGAATGTGTGTGTGTGTGTGTGTATGTCTTATTGGTTCTGCTACTCTGCAGAATCCTGACACTAAGGACTCCATGAACAGAGAACGTATGGGAACCTCTGTACTAGCTCCCAGTGCATCTATAAGGGTGCTCATCACAATTGCCATGCTTATCTGTATTACCCAAAGTTTAGCACCATTGCTTACTCTTTTTTTGCCCCTTTCAGTGCCTATCAATTCCAGTATCTGAGATATTATACATGGAATCAGTGTTGTGTTGGTAAATGTTTAACTACTAGCTCTCCAGTTTTGAGGAGGAGCCCTGATTTATAGAGTTTGCCAATTCTCATAGTATGAATACTCCTCCATGGCTGATTTCTAGCTATCAAAATGATGTTCCTAGATGTTGAGCTCTGAAAGGCTATGCAGCATGATAGAAACCTTCAATAAAAAAGATCTAGAGGGAACATACCTAAACATAATAAAGGCATTATTTGAAAAACTCACAGCAAACATCATATTCATCCAACACTACACACACACACACACACACACACACACACACACACACACACACACAGAAGAATATTACTCAGCCACCAAAAAGAATGAAATC
Organism: Eumetopias jubatus; assembly: GCF_037043125.1. Lineage (NCBI taxonomy): Eukaryota > Metazoa > Chordata > Mammalia > Carnivora > Otariidae > Eumetopias > Eumetopias jubatus. The sequence goes on along the minus strand of NW_028274809.1, from coordinate 177,949,448 downwards.
TTACCATTTGCAACCACGTGCATGGAGGAGTTAGACAGTATTATGCTAAGCATAATAAGTCAGACAGAAAAAGATAAATACCATAGGACTTCACTCATCTGCACAATATAAGAAACAAAACAAATGAGCAAAGGGGGAAAAAGAGATAGAGAGAGAGAAAGACTAACCAAGAAACAGACTTTTAACTGATGGTTACTAGAGAGGAGGTGGGGGGAGGGGGTGATGGGTGAAACAGGTGAAGGGGATTAAGAGTATACTTATGATGAGCACTGAGTAATGTACAGAATTGTTGAATCACTGTATTGTACACCTGAAACTAATGTAACACTGTATGTTAACTCTGCTGGAATTAAAAACTTAATTAAAAAAAGAAAAGTCGTGGAGCAGCACACCGTCACATTAACATTTCCTCCATACAGCTACAAAAGACCCCAAGAGTACAACTAATAGTGAAATGATTAGAAAGTGATGAGTTTTAAGTATTTATTACTTTGGTTTTCAATATAATTTATTTAACTGCAAATTATACAATTTAATAATGGCTGTGCTAAGGGACACCTGGGTGGCTCAGTCAGTTGAGCATCTGACCCTTGATCTCAGCTCAGGTCTTGATCTCTGGGTCCTAAGTTCAAGCCCCATGTTAGGCTCCACACCTAGCGTGTTGCCTACTTTAAAAAAACAAACAAACAAAATGAATAAATAAACAAATAAAATAATGGCTGTGCTTAAGCACAGGCTCACAAAATTCTTGAAAATTGTAATAATCTGTTCTTACAAGCTGGAATGTGCTAATGCACCACTACCTGAAGCTAAATGTACTGTATATTGTTAATTGGCTTCTTCTTTCAATTAGTTGGGTTCCCGAATTCAATTAAAAAGCCCCTAGACCAACAGAATCTGCCATTTCCACTACCTACATTTAGATCTATGGGTCTATTTGCCTCAAAGGAAAATTGGTTCTTCACCGTCATTTCTGACTGCCAAGGTAGAGTGAGGAGTTCCCCGGAGAGAGATGAGGAGGAGTGCGATAAAAGGATTAGTTGTTTTAAGAATGGCAGTCAGTGTGGACCATGGTTAAACTGTATGTTTAAAGGAAAAGTCACTACTAGTGACAAGCAAGGCTATCATCCAGCAAGGTGAGCCAAGGTGATTGACCCATGTTTTGCAATTTTCAGTCGCACACTGTTGCCACTATTCCAGGACTCAGGGAGAGAGTTGAGAGGGAAACTGTTACCTGTGCTACTGTTACAAAAGACCTAAGGTTCATTATACCATAGCCACCTGCTCATACCCACTGCTACTATGCCCGTAACCAGTAATTATGAGCCCTGTCTTGTTTACTTTTGAAGTGTTCATTGCATTTAGCATAGCTATTTGCACATGGAAGGTTTTATAATAAATGCTGAATCGGATGCATCTGACTGTCTCTTTGATCATTCATTCATCCATTCCCTTCTTTAATCACCACATAACACACAAGCAGCAGGTTATGCTTGGTGCTAAGGGACAAGAAGCTTAGAATTCAGCTTGGGGAGGTGCACCTATGTGCTAAGGTCCAACTTATAGAAAAGCACATTATCCTCACCATCTGCACAACTCCCAGACTCTCATGACTCTTACAGGAACAATGGTAATTTTAGGAGCTCTTTGATTGTAGCTTGCCTACTTGATTTCTAGACAAGAGTAGTATCGCCCATCTATCCAAGTTTCAATAACAAGCAGGAACATTCAAGTAGAGGTTTCACCTGTTTCTTTTGCTTCACCCCAGCTCAAGTATCTTTCAAACTGGAGGACCTAAAACCATTTAGCAGGTGTTCACAAAGCACTCATGTTTCAATTTTATAGAGTATTTCAGAGCTTATCATATGAATTACGGTAAGTGTTTCTTGTGAAAGTTTTGCTACCATTGTGTATATTATGTATGCATTAGGTTGTGATAAACAATGTTATTTCTTATAGCAGTTTGTGGGCAAAAATTGGGAAGCCAAAGTTTGCTATTGTGTGTAAGTGATGACAGAAAGGGCAAAGAGCCCACTTACTAATGCATATCTGTGAAACCATAAATAGCCAGCACTCCTTTAGAAAGGTTGGACTGATTTTATGCATGTTTTCTTCTTCAATCTTGTCATGATGTCTTGCGTGGAAGAATTCTTAGAGATGTCTAATCTTTACCATGCTTCCTAAAAATTTTTACACAGGCTTATTTTCCACTTGTGTTTCATAAACATGCTGTCTCAGGACCCATAAGACTGTCTAATTGCTAACCTAGAACGGGGGATTTAAGTAGCATTCATAAAGGTGTTTCAAGCTTCACTCCTGCTCACAATTCATTTGCCATTTGTCTTAGAAACTGTCCAAAACTTCATATTCAACTGTTCAAATATGTCTATAAGCCTGCAGCCTGAACGGCATCTTTATGAGCAGGCTTGGTCAGATCCAGTTAAGCTGCTCTGACGCGGCTTTGCCAAATCCAGGCAAACAGTAACTCACCAGGTCTCTGTGACCTTCTGCAAGTCAACTGACCAGAGTTGCTGACTTACGACTTTCTCTTCCTTTCACCCATATTGCATAAATCAAACCAACTGCTTCCGATAAGTTCAACCACAGATGATGATCAATTCCAAGTTTATTGCAGTTGTAACCCCCCACCCGTCTTTGCTTACTTGAAGTTTAACCATTCTTACAATTGAATTTGGTGATCCTGTGGTGATATACAATAAACCAATTTACAAAGTGCTTGCTTTGACCCTGATAACAGTAGATCAGCATTCTTACTAATTATATGACAGCTCACTTGCAAATTTAGGATTTACTGTTCAAAGCCCAATGGCTGTAAACAAGTGCAGAACAATTCAGTAAAGGGGCCGAGGCCAGGTGAGAGTGATTAAGAGCCTAATCAAACTGAACTGCATGTAAGCCTTCATGAAAAATTATTTTTCTTCCCCATAAAACACTGCAATTTTAGTAGGCATCCATAAAACCATGATTGCAACTCTGATCATATCATACAGAATAAAGTAATAAAAGGCAAGGTGGTTAGAAATGTTTCAAGATCTATGGTATAGTCTACAAGTGTATATTTCCTTAATTGTCTGCCTCCATGACAATGAAACTCCATAATATCTAACCTTTTACAACTCCTAGAGCCATTAATTTATAATAATTACTCTAATTCCCACTAATCATTTAAGATAGATACCCATAGGTAAATATCACTCAGTCTCTATATCACAGATGAGTGATAGGAGGTCCACAGAAGGGAGATAGTCCTTTTCCCCTGGCATCTCATTTCCAATTAATAAAGGGCAAGAGGTCTCTTTCTAAAATTTGTGTATGTGGATCCAGATTTTTAAATGATACTACGTCAAATGCTATAATAAATTCCAGCACCCTTTCCAACCTGAGCTTTAAAATGTCAGTGTGCATGTGGCAACAATATAGTCAAGCATTACCATTCCAAAACTTGTGATTCAAGCTCAGCCATATAGTTTTAAACCAAGATAACTGTAGAGCCTCAGAAGAGACTGGAACAAAAACTCTCCTGAAATTAAAGCATATATCCCTACATCCTTAAAAGAGAAAAGAAAGGCCACATTGAATTTTAAAGAACACACTGTGCAAAGATGATTGAAAATCATTTGACATATAATATTTGAAAAGAATGCCTTTTTTTAAACTTAAATCTCAATAGGAATACAAACTTAATACTTAAGGGGCACTAGGAGTAATCACAGCATTTTCTTCTTCATAATCTCTCTTTGGGATATATTTCTTAGACTGCTTCAAAGAAGGCAGAATCGATGGTCACTTATATCCTATAATGCAGATGAGAATCATGTGTAGCTTTGCTTTCACTAAGCACTTAAAATCCCTATGTCCAAAATAAGTGCTTAAGTCAATATCATTTAACCCAAGGAAATACTTGATTTATCAGATTGGCTCTTTCAGAATAAGACGTTAGTGTTAAGTCTCTCAAGTCAGGCCCTGGTTTTGATGAAAAGGCTAGAGGGTGATGCCATTCTAATTTCGGGGTGCCGATGCTGCTCCGGAAAGTTCACTTTAGCCTATGTCTATGCATCCCCTCATAGTTGTCATTACAAGCTACACACTCTGTGGCTAGACTCCCTAAATTCAATGTATTAGGGGAAGACAAAATATACATAAAGATATGTGTAGACAATTAATAGAACACAAAGAAGCTAAAGGTCCAACTTAGCCCAATTTATAATATATGATCTGATTTACTGAGTTTGTCTTCAGGACTTCTGCATAGTTCCTCGAGTAGTAAGTATTTGGGGCTCACACTCTTCATCCTTGAAAAGCCCCCTGAATTTAAAGAACTTCTCCTCCAAGAAACTCGCACTGATCAACTTAGTTGAGGTTAATCTACCTGTTCCACATAACGGTATTCCCTGCGATCTGTGTATTCATGATGGTGTTCATTCCAATGTATTTGAATTGAAGTTATTTATGAAGAAGTCTGTATTTCCATTCATCTCTTGCTACTCTCCTTCTTGAGACACGTGCCAAGCAGAACTCTTGGCAGCACAAACTTATTATGCTCAATTATACTCTCGACCTTGGCAATGCTATTCTCTCTACACGGACAGCTATGAGAGCTTCTCCTCCACCCCTCTACTCTCCCCCTCTGTCTCTCTTCTTATCCTTCAGTCTCAGCCTCAACACCACTTCTCCTGAGCCTTCGCAGATCCTCAAGTCTAGGTAAGGTGCCACTCCACTTGTTGCTGTCTCATTAGCTCTGCACATGGCCTTTCCTTACAAGTATCCCTACGCTGCAAGGACCAGCCTATCCAGTCATGTCTTCCACAGGAGCACAGCCCAACTGAGGGCCAGGACTGAGATTTGTTCATCAACAGCACCCTCACTGCCTAGCTTAGTGCCTGGCCCATAATGATGCTCTCTATATTCTGGTCCAGCCAAGAAAGGAAATAAAAATGAATTGATACAATGATGCAAGTAGTAGCCTTTGCACTCAGTAGAATACAAGGAGAATATTAGGTTTACTCAGAAACAACTAATTGTAGAGAAAGACCGCTGAATCACGGCATATCCAGGAGAAGGCAACAAAACTGGTGAGGAGCCAGTAACTCTGATATGCAAACACAAAGTCTGTCATGTTCTTCTGATTGACTGGAATTCAAACCATCTTTTAAAAATAAGTAATTTCAAATCCCATGACATTCCTTTAAAGAAACCTACTGGTAGCCTAACTATCCATACACATATTTTTTAAAAAGAATATAACACCCTGACTATAATATAAAAGAGCCATGTTGGGTGCCTGGGTGGCTCAGCTGGTTGAGCGACTGTCTTCGGCTCAGGTCATGATCCTGGAGTCCTGGGATCGGGTCCCGCATCGGGCTCCCTGCTCGGTGGGCAGTCTGCTTCTCCCTCTGACCCTACCCCCTCTTGTGCTCTATCTCATTCTCTCTCTCAAATAAATAAATAAATAAATATTTTTTTAAAAAAGTATGCCATCACAAATAATAATACGTAAATGCTGGGACAATGGCTAAACTTGGGGCAAAACAAGTAGTCAGGTATTTGACCTGTATGTACTATCACCATGAACACAACTACCACACACACAGACTAACAGAAGTGTGTTCAACTGCCACATCAATATCACAAATGGCATTGCCCCCAGTGATGAGATTTTCTAAAAAAAATTACCGACCCTTGGTAAAAATCTTCAAATGAAACAAATATAAGTTTTTCTTGATTTACATAATAGTCCTATTTCCAGAAATTTTAGAATCTATGTATATTGCACAATGATATTTTATGTGCATAATAAAATGGAGCTAGGTTCTAGGCTAGCCTCATTGTAAAGAGAGTTTTTACCTACCAGCGGAAAGAATGTTTACCCAGTTGTGCAGGATGCCATTTTGTGGGTAGGTCTCACTCATGGCAGGATATCTTGCTTCCTTGGTAAGCACCTAGAATGTTCTTTCAGAAGGGATATCCGCCCTGAAGAGTTAGACTAAACGAACTTAATAACCTTTTTAACTCTAGGACCCTACAATGTGATATGGTCTCTATCTAAACATAAGATGTTTATAGCAAATGCATAAATGTGAGTGGTGTGAGAGCCACTGAGCTGAAACCATTGGTTGTTTATCCATCCATTGATTCACAACCCCTGTACTTTCATCTCATTTATTCGGTCATGTATTGAGTGCCTCCTGTTACAAGGAGGTCCCTCTGGCACTTCCAAATAATTAACCACCTTGAAATTTTCTACAGAAAATCAGCCTTGTCCTGTCGTTTGAAAATTCCATTGATTGACCTCAAGCTCAACCATCCTCCCCAAGTGTACTTCTGTTAGTACTTTGAGGTAGGTGGAGAAAAAGAATACCTCTTGAACAGACCAAAAATTAGTTCAGTTTCCCCTTTAAAGTGCTCAGGAGAGTCCAATCCTTTTATACTGCATAACACTCCCAAATTTCTGGAGAAATTCCCAGAAATAAGAGAGGGAGTCAGAGGTGAGTGAATCTGTACAAACCTATTAGAAGAACATCTGACAGTCTTCCCAGACAAACTCCTAGAAGGTATTCTATTTCGCTGACACTCAGGTTCATTTTCTTTTCCAAACGCACACTCTTAGACAATTGGTTTTTGATAGCACATTTTCTGAGAGGAATCTTTAGCTACCTCTTGGGGGGCATGTACCTGACACTTTGCCCAGGGCACTGTGGAGAGCAAATGGTATGGCGAGGATTTGTTTCATCACCTCACTGTGCAAATGGCTGTAATTTACAAGTTTGGAAGCACACACCCTCTTGGGACTCAGTAAATTCTCCTTTCTTCTCCCTCTAAATTAATTTTGCTTTTCATGATTGCTCTGCCATAGAAGAGAGACATTGTATGTACAAGGAGTGGTGGAATCTAGCCAGACTTGAGCTTCCATAGGATTTGTCCTTCAACCAATCCTGCTGGGAGTCTACAGTTCTTGTGTGAGCCAACAACCCGGTACGGATTTTACTGTTAAGAAGGGTTTGGCCATTTACAACAAAAAAATGACCTTTAATTGCTCATTCCTAGCTCCCCGGAAGAAAGTTTCTGCAGAATTACTGCCTCTTGCGAATGATTGTAACTAAAATCACACCGGCACATGGTGAGGAACACACACACATTCAATGCCGACCTGGGTAAAGGTACCCACCCTGTCCCTTCGTCCTGTGCGGAAGAATTACAGACATGGTGCTCTGGTGCTTGCAAGGTTGGAATGGCACCACGACACCTCCATTTCACAGAAGCCCACATGTAGCTTCAAGCATGATGGCTCTTCTTTCTCTCAAAAAATGTTTGGATGTAAAAGAAGTCTCAATGTTTCAAGACTGTCTCAAGAGCTAAGAATAATATTTGCATGACTAAGTGACTTACTTAACTAAAGGCTGTGTATGAACATACAACATGGATCTTGTTCTCCATATTAAGGGGTAGACGGATGTAAACTTGCCCAAGGCTTTGTCCTGAGGAAAGGATGACATCAGGAACGAGGGACTAATACAATAAAGGAGGAGGAGAGGGAGGAGAAGGAGGTGGAGAAGGAAGAGAAGGGGAAGGAGAGAGGAGGGGGAGAAGAAATAAAATATTATAATAAAGGCAATGATACATAGTCTGCTTCCCACCTGCAAACTCCTCTGATTCAGTCATTGAGCTATACTCCAAGGTAGGCTTACTTGCCCCTATTTACACATATGTCGAGGTGATACAACTTACTGCTAATGCCCACCCCTTCTTGAAACCGCCTTCACTGAGCAAGCACACACACGAGTGCTCTGGCTAGTTATTTTAGGTCCTCCTTGCCTGAAAGAGTTGGGTATTTTTATCTTTAATTTTCATTGGATAGAGAGAGTGAGGGTCACGCTCATAGAGCTCCTTTGTAGTAAGCACAGAATTCGAATGAAATTGGTTTGCACTCACAGGAGTGCTGTCATCTGTGACTTCTCTCTCCCTCTACACCCAAGTCTAATAGAAGGCTTCTCTCTCTAACTCTCTTGGGTCCCCACGCTGTCTGGCTCAGGTTGACACGAGCTTATTCCAGACTCAAACCCACCTGCAGCCCTCCCTCCCCTGCCTGGTCCTTCAGCGCACCTAGGCTGTGGGGATACATGAATCCCCGTAGAGACTGTGAGAAAAGCTTTTAAAAAGGAGGCAAAGTAGAAAGTCCTCAGAAGTTAACTCTTTTAAGAAACAAAAAGGAACCGAGGAAAAAATACCCAGGAGATAGAAACGTTTTAGTAAATCAGCATTGAAACTTTTGGACTTTGAAATCATGGAGGCATGAGTATGAACTCTTGTACTTCAACTTAGTAGCTCTATGACATGTAAAATCAGGTGTGATGAAATATGCACAACTCCGGCCTTGTAGAGAAGATAAAATAGAATAGCCTATAGGAAAGTGCCTGATTGTTGGTGTGCAATGATTATTATATGCTCTAGTTCTTTTCCTTTTTGATCCAAAGTTATGATTTATATACATTAGATATATAAATTTCTCAATATCAAACTGCTCTGTTCCTTTCATTTCCTTCAACCCTGATGTTAAAAAAAAAAAAAAACCAACTGGACTGTTCTTTCAAGAAGCAATTGAGATGTGAACCACCAGCTCCTCCCATTTTAAGCTACTCCATATTGGCTTCTACCTTTTTCCATGGCAAAGCATAGACTTGGCTCAGAGCTGCTAAAATGAAATTTGATAGCCAACAAATGCCTCCATATTTCAACCTATTTGTAGAACACGAGGAAGGGAGAGGAAGGAACTGGTTACCTACACCACCCAGATCCACAGATTTCTTTTTGATGTCTTAGCACTCATTTCCCTGGATCATGGTCTTTCTGAAAGCCAGATTGTTATCAATTACTGACACGACCAGTGTGTAATAAACAGGCAATAAAACACACACCCAACCAACATTTCTGCCACAAAAATAATATTGTTAAAGAATAACTTTTAAAGAGGGTATAATCGTAATTCCTACAAATATAAGATAAACATTTGTCAAGGGTCTCATTTAGCTAATTAATCAATGAGAGAACCAGTAAGACATTAGTGGTTCAAAAGTGAATTCAAAGAACCGCACATATATTAGCAAAAATAATGCTGAAATGAAATACCAGTAAATATAAAACTGGCTTTTTTTCCAGGAAGAGAGGTAGGGGTAGGGCTGAAAATTAAAAATCCATTGTATTTCCACGGGACAAAATTAATTTGTGTGTCTATGGACAAGAATTGTTTGCACTGTTCCAACTGTCTAAAACATACAGTGTTGTACAATGGCTCAAAGATATTGGTAGGAGCAGAGATCCCACAGAATCAGATAATCCAGAAGGGCATGCCTAACACAGCCTAGTCTTCCACTAAAAACACCCAGCAATCATTTTGGTCCATTTCAACATTTTTCACAACCTTTTCCTAAAATAGAAATTAAAAACAAATAAACAGGACAGAAAGAGGTAATCGAGACTAATTTTAAAAGGAATATTCGTGGTAAAGATGACTTAAACAAAACCTAGTCATTCTAGGGACATCTAGCCCAGATTAAGAAATGGAAAAATGAAAGAGGGAGTGTACACCAAAAAGCTGATAGGTGATAAAATAAGCTGTACTTGCTGTCTTCTTCCAAACTTTTGGAGTTAGCCTACCATTCACCGCTGCCTGAAAACACACCCTCCTACATGTCTTTATTCTTTTTTAACATGTAACCGGGCAATGAGCCCAACTCTGCTAGAGAACTAAATGCGTAGCATATCGAATACTGCTGGGCTACCAATCACCCCATATAACCACACTGCCGTGTATTATCTTAGTATTTGTCACTATCTATTAACATTTTGCAAGGTTGGCTGTGCTGTATTAGGAGCCATGGAGGCCCATGGGGCTCCCTCCTGCCGAACTAAGGCAGGTGCGGTAGGCAGTTCAAAGTTAAAGTGACAATTGTAAAGTCAAGAGTTAATCAGCCTGCAGTGTAGTCCACTGGCATACGCAGGCACCTGCCAACTTAAGACAAGGAAGTTCTGAAACATTAATAGGTCCAAAAATAGTGTACTGCTAGAAAATCCAAGGGCTGCCCTCATTTAAGTAAATGGACTTAGTATATTGAGTAGCTTTACTAAGTATACCAATGTACCAGCACCAAGATAATTCTATTTAGAAGATATATTTTCACTTTAAAAATAAAATCTCTCCCTGGAGTGAATTCTTAGACTTCTTTATCTCTCTTAGAAAGAAAATGCGGTACCATTCCAGTTTAGGACTCACAGAATAGACTCAACAAATTCTTAAAACCTGTTCAACAAGATGCCTTATGGGTGACTGTTTTCAGAGTGAGTTGTGTTTGGCTAAAAGAGTTCCTGCAACTTCCTGAAATTTCAAGTCCTAATGAAAGTTTTCTCAAATACAAAATCTAAAATATACGTAAACACATATTCGTGTTATATCCATCTACAACACAATTAAATTTTAAAATTCTGGTACGTTAACTGTGAAAGATAATAGAGAGATTGCTTCATGGGATCTCTACACCACACGGATAAAACCCTGAGGTCCAATTTCTCCAAAGAAGACACACAGATGGCCAACAGACACATGAAAAGATGATCATCATCACTTATCATCAGGGAAATACAAATCAAAACTACAATGTGATGTCACCTCACACCTGTCAGAATGGCTAAAATCAACAACACAAGGAACAACAGGTGTTGGCCAGGATGTGGAGAAAAAGGAACCCTCTTACACTGTTGGTGGGAATGCAAACTGGTGCAGTAACTGTGGAAAACAGTATGGAAGTTCCTCAAAAAGTTAAAAATAGAACTACCCTAAGATCCAGCTACTGCACGACTGGGTATTTACCGAAAGAATACAAAAATACTGATTCAAAGGGTTACCCGCACCCCTATGTTTATAGCAGCATTATTTACAATAGCCAAGGTATGGAAGCAGCCCAAGTGTGCATCCACTGATGAACGAATAGAGAAGAATGGTATGTGTGTGTGTATGTGTGTATGGAGATATATATAATGGATTACTATTCAGCCATCAAGAAGAATGAAATCTTGCTATTTGCAACAACATGGATGGGGCTAGAGAGTATAATGCTAAGCAAAACTAAGTCAGAGAAAGACAAATACGCTCTGATTTCACTTGTATGTGGAATTTAAGAAACAAAACAAATTAGCAAAGGGAAAAGAGAGAGAGAAAGAAACCAAGAAACTGACTCAACAATAGAGAACAAACTGATGGTTACTAGAGGGGAGGGGGCTGGGGGAAGGGCTAAGTAGGTGATGGGGACAAAGTAGTGCACTTGTGATGAGCGCAGGTGATTAAAATAAAAACTTTAAAAAAAATGGGAGACAAAAGCACAGTCATTAGGTAACACTTCTACAAGAAAGCCTTAAACTTGGAACTAATATTGGCCCAAACTATTGTGAGAGAATTAGGACAATTACAAGAATCAACCAAACGTTGGCCTTACTGACCTATGTTTTTCAATATAGAAAAACCCCATTATAGCACCAACAGTAGGGGATCAAATAAAAATTCTGAGGTCCAACTCATTAGTTCCTAAGCCATGGCAGATAGGTGGGTTCCTGCCCTCGATATGATGTCCTCTCCATATCTGCATCCTTTGTCTCATCCACAAAAGTCACCCACTATCAAAGATTGTCCAAATTAATGGCATGTTTTCTACTTGGCATATGTTACTTCGTGCTACTCATTTACATGAAAGCACCTACCATCAAGAAAGGATTAAAACATGAAGGGTCTTTAGTTGACTTTAAAAAGAAAGATTTTTTTCAAAATTTTCAAGTGTTTTTAAATTTCTCAAGTTTTTTAAAAAGACCATTCCAGCAAATTGGCTTGTGAGAATCCTTACTTCCAAGCAAGACTAGTACTTATTAAAATGTTATTCACTTGCAACTGGTCCTTTGATTAAAGAGTATTAATGAATTTTTTGAGAAAGTGACTTGTTAACATTTCTATTTGTCACCTGACAAAGACTTTAAAGAATCTAAAACTGAGATTCCAATTGTTAAAAAAAAAAAAAAAAGTAAAGCCTAGGGCAGCAAGTAAAATTTGTAGTCAACCAGTGCTCCTCAAATCAAGGGAGATGGACCATCTGGTTCCTGGATTGGACAATGCCATAATTTTACACAGTCGCCAGTAATATATCAGCTGTGCTTTGCAAGTTGGTGGTATTCTGATAATATTTTAACTTGCTTTTAACAGCTGCAAGTCAGAGCTTTTTATGGTTCTTGCAAATGAAAGCTAGAGTCTTCCCAGTTGGCCTGGTGTGTCTTAATCAGTCATCATAAGCTTACATACCAATGTTTAGTAAAAGCTCTATGATGAATGAAGAGCTGATACTTTTTATGTTGGAATAGGCAAAAAAATTAAGATGTCAAATATGTCTTGCAGAGGATGGTTATGCTGTTTCATTTTATAAAATTCAATTAAATACATTTCTTCAGTTTTAGCTGATGACAAAATACATTTCAGTTAAAAAAAAACAAAAAACAAAAACAAACCTCTACAGAAATGTGTTCTGTCAAAGGCTGAATTTTCACCTGGTTTTTTTTTTTTTTGTATCTCCCAAGAAATACAGGCTGACATAGAGATACAACATTCAGATTCTTTCTTTTAATTACAACCTGAATTGGGTATGAAAGGTCCTCATCGATCGCCCTGTGTTAGACTGTCCCACTAAGAAGCAAGTGTCATTGCCTCACAAGGTCCATCAGGCTAGAAGGCAGTTAAACTAAAACACTGATCATGACATTAGGATACACTTTGGTGCATGTGCATGTATTCTTTTAACTTTCACAATCATACCAGAAAGTAAATCTACTTAAGTGCAATTGAACTGTTTCCATTCTACTTTTTATCCCTCCATCAATTAAGACACTCAGATGTAGACATTAATTCTGATGTTGAAGATTAAAGTTTTGTTTAGTGTTTATATATTATCCCTGGACTACCAAAATGTCATATAAGCCTTTTCACATGGACAATGTATGGAAATTGCCCTCCTTTTGAGGGAGGGGATGCTTGGTGTCTGTCTAGAAATGTGTGTGTGTGTGTGTGTGTGTGTGTACATGCATGCATACAAAAACATGGATGCACATGTGTGCATATATGAGGTATTATATAGAAAAACAGTTAAAATAGATCAATTTCCAAAAACTATTCTATAATTTAAATCGATGGGTGGTCAGTAAGAATTTAGAAGAATATCCAGAAGATTATAATTTTGTTGGTAGTTGTCTTAGATGTCGGCAAATTGTTTGCAAAAGGCCAGATAGTAAATATTTTAGGGTTTGTGGTACATAAGGTCTCTATCACAGAGTCAACACTGCCATGCAGCCTGTGTGAAAGCAGTCATATACTATATATAAACAAATGAGCGTGGATATGTTCCAGTAAAGCTTTATTTATTTATTTATTTATTTATTTATTTATTTATTTATTTATATTTTATTATGTTATGTTAATCACCATTCATTACATCATTAGTTATGGATGTAGTGTTCCACGATTCACTGTTTGCGTATAACACCCAGTGCTCCACGCAGAACGTGCCCTCTTTAATACCATCACCGGGCTAACCCATCCCCCCACCCCCTCCCCTCTAGAACCCTCGGTTTGTTTCTCAAAGTCCATAGTCTCTCATGGTTCTTCTCCTGCTCCGATTTCCCCCCAGCAAAGCTTTATTTACTTAACGAGGGAGCAGGTTTAGGTTTGGCCCAATGGGCATAGTTTGCCAACCCCTGGGTCAGTATAAAAAATCTGACTGTTTTACAATGATGTCTCATACTTCATTACCAATCCAAACAATCCTTAATAATAAATATAATTTAGGGGCATGCCTGGGTGGTTCAGTCGACTCTTGATTTTGGCTAGGTCATGATCTCAGAGTCCTGGGATCAAGCCCTGCAACAGGCTCACTCAGTGCTCAGCTGGGAGTCTGCTTGAGATTCTCTTTCTCCCTCTCCCTCTGCCTCTCCCCCTGCTCATGCTCTCTCTCTCTTTTAAATAAATAAATCTTTAAAATAATGATAATAATACATATAATTTATATTACTACTTGGAAACCCAAGTCCTGTTATCTCTTTTATCTTGTTTAGGCATCCCAGGGAGATTCTCTGAGATTCCGTGAGAAAGGCCCTATTACATTCTCCATTTGCAGATGAGGAAACTGAGTCTCAAAGAAGCTTTGAGACTAAAAGCCCACCAGAGTCCCAAGGTGAGTGTGAGCTCCCCCACCTGTCAGCATTATTTTTTAGCTCACTGTGAGAAAACTCCATGCTTAAGAAGATAATTGCTGGGAACTTTCCAATGATACATATTTTAAATATTAGAGTGTGACCCAGTCAGGATGCCAATGGGTCTCTTTTCAAGAAATGAAGCTAAGGTGAGAGAGATTTCAAAGATGGTGGTGGGGTTTGCCCTGAGGGGGCCGGCAGTGGTGTCATCAATAGATTAGAAATAGAGAAGAGGGTGGGGCGCCTGGGTGGCTCAGTTGGTTAAGCATCTGCCTTCGGCTCAGGTTGTGATCTTGGGGTCCTGGGATCGAGCCCCGCATCCGGCTCCCTGCTTGGCAGGGAGTCTGCTTCTCCCTTTCCCTCTGCCCCTCCCTCCACTAGTGCTCTCTTTCTCAAATAAATAAATAAAATCTTAAAAAAGAAAAGGGAATAGAGAAGAGAGGCAAGAACAGAGGACAGTTCTAAACTACAGCCAATCTGTGCTCAAGAGAAAGGGCAGACATAGGTGTAGATTGGAAGGTGGGCACACAAAGAAAATAAAGAAGCCAGAAGGCCTCCAAAAGAGAAGGTACAGGGTAATGATAAAACTCTGTCTTGGGAGGTCTTCAGAGAGGAAGTAGCATCTAACCAGCACCTTTTTCCCACCCACAGACATAAAACTCAGCAATCTATGGGCTCCTGTATCTTTGGACTCCCTTGAAAGAGTCTTTGTATCACGGAGAGAACTTTAAAACTGTTCAATAAATGAAAGAATTTGACATTTAAAATTTACCACCTGGCTGTAGTAGGTATCTTACAGTTTTGCCATATATCTCTCGTTATGTGGCCCCCCCAACACACTCTGTGAGGTGATGGATGTGTTAATTAGCTTAAGTGTGGTAATCATTCACAACATATACATATATCAAATCATCATATAATACACCTTCAATACATACAAGTCTTATTTGTTAATTATACCTCAGTAAAGATGGGGGACAAAAAACAACAGTAAAATAAAAGTACCCTTCCACTGAATCCCCACTAAAAACTAAAATTAGGAAAAGAGGGCATTTGTTGAAAAACAAAAATACTCAGTGATTTTTAGGCATTAAGTAGATTAAAATTGCTATCTGTATCTTGTTTAAAAACAAAGTTGACCTAACATTAAGATGTTTTCATGCCATTCCTTATCACTCTACCCAAAGAAAGGTTCCTAACACTCATCTGAGTTATCAGGAACTCTTGTTAAATACAGAGACAGGTGCAAAGTCAGGATATGTTGATGGCTAGTACAAAAGTATGAAATAGTCATATTTTAAGTGAACCTCTGGGCTGGTCTGACTAAAAAATATGAACCACCACTAAAGACTAGCTGGAGTTAATTTTTCTCCAAATTAATTCCCCAAAATAAAACATAAAGAACATAAAAATGCAAAGAGTACCAAATGTGAATGAATTAATTATGGAAAATGGAAAAAAAATTGAATTGCAAACAAATGACTAACAAAACCTCCACAGAGTGATTCACATTATCTGAAAATTACCGTCATAAACTTTAAGATTAAATCCAAAGCAATTACAATCTAAAAGAGATTAATTTTTTCCAAGTCGAGGATATGAAAATTTAGAACATTTTATCATCAAGTCGCCTGAAAGGGGAGTTAGCCTTGAAAACACACTGCTTTCAAAGTGCCATGGAAATTAAATGTGGGGCAGGGAATAATATTATTATCTTACATTTTGTTCCTTGGAAGACTATATACAGTCTTCTTTGGATACTCTATCAACCTTGTGATGAAAGAAGATGTTTCTGAGATACAAAGTACAAAGTAGGAAGAGTAGCAGGTGATTCTTGCTGCCTTATTAAAGCTCATATTTCCCTTTGGAGTTTGGTGACATTAGTACATAGTAATTCTCTCCGCCTATGAATGCAGCTAAAAATCACAACAGGTGAGCTCAAAGTGCTTTTCCTTTAAAATCCACATGTTTCTTTTCAAGTGTCAGAGAGCTATGCACTGCCTGCTAGAGGGAATTGATTCAAAAGTCTCCTTGCACTAATGGTTGGCTTTGGCCCCACTCCGTATGTCCTGATTGATCTATTGATGGTCATGATCCTCCTATTCCAATGAGACTGCTGGAAAACCATCCAGCCAAGCTCTTTTCACTGCTTTCCTATCAATCCACTCCACATGCTGCAGGTGGATTTACAATTTAAGGATTCGGAGGGGGCCAGAGAAAGTTAAGATACCAATTCCTCCATTCAGTTTATCGGTTTCCCATTTACCTGCTGTTCTTAGTGGATAAGGAAATATAAAACTGCAAAATAAACATCTATTTCCCTTTACACTGTTTCATGCACAATAGCATAGTCCACGTTGCTCTATCATGAAAGCGTTCTTCTCTTATTTTTACAACTTTTTTTTTTTTTTTTTTAATTTCCCAAATCCAGTTCCTCCTGCGGTTTTCTGGCTTTTTTTCAGTAACGTTTTACTGGTGTTGACAAACTATAACCGTCCCTTAGAAAATGTATTCAGGATGTTTCCAATTACCTATGCCCCACTTCTGGCCAAATGCCCCTGGTAATTTGGCAGCATAAGAGCTTCACTCTCCAGAACGCTTCTCCTGGAACATTCCAGAATGTTTGGAGTCCATGACCAGATCTGATGAATAGACTGAGCTCAGTGACTTCATTACGAGGGTCCTTGCTCTAGCATTTGATGTGAAGGGCAAGACATAAGGGTGCTAATGAAACATGAAAAAGTGGGTGCAGAGTTGGAAAACCATGAGTGGAGAGGGCTGACAGCATCAGAGTTGTGCAGATTTCTCCTTTGATGTGAAACCTTCAGTCTCCCCTGGATACTGCTGGGCTGGCCACTCTTCCAAAAGACATAACACTTTTAAGATTTCAAACCCACTGCTGATGAATTTTTCACATGGCAAGCTTCTACAGCAGCAAAGTTCTGAAAGAGCTTACCAATGTTGAAAGTAAGCAAAACTGTTGATCCCTGGATGGATTTCGATGGAACCAGCTAAAAAAATAGCTTGGGATTTCTTTAGGAAATGACTTCCTGACTTCACACTATCTGAGTTCTGCTACCCAGTCTTTTCCATTGTTTTTGTTTGTTTGTTTGAGGTTTTGTGGTTTTTGGGGTTTTTTTTTGTATTTTTGTGTGGATGTTTGCAGCTTACAGTGATTCCTATATGATTTTTCTACAGATATGTCATCATGACAGCATGCAGACACTCATCTGTGCTTACTTAATAGTGAGTTTTACACTGTATTGTGTTCATGGTTATTTGTGTCTATATTCTCTCCTGTAAGATATTTGAGGACAAGAGTATTCATTTTGCATAATGCTTCAAACTCTCATCAGGCAATATTTAACAGAGGCAAGGGTAGGAATGAACATATTTTGCATGTTCATTTTGCTTTGGGAACTTTGCTTGGTGACTTAAATACAATTAATCATTTCATCCTCAGAACAGTGGTATGATCTAAGTGCTACTGTCCTCATTTGCAACTGAAGACTTTTAAGGCTCAAAAAGTTCAAATAATTTGCCCAAAATTCTGAAGCTAGTCATTAATAGAGATGGAAACAAACTCTAATCCATCTCTAAGACAAGTCACTGGATACATGTTTATTAAATGTATTGTAAAAATAAAATTGATCATTCTTTAGTAACGTGTTATTTTATATAATTTTAAAAAGCTATAAAAATGGTAACAGTCAGGATGAGCTATTAATTTTCAGATCACAAACAGCCCCAAAGATTTATTTCTCCCTAAGACTATGGCCAATGTGGGCTGGTAGGGGGCTCTGCCCTTCACAGCCCCTCAAGAATTCAGGCTGTCTTGGTTCCCTTCTCAATGCAAATCACAGTCTGGCTCTTGAAACTCCTATCTGGAAGGAAGACACTTCATTTCCACTCACATTTCATAGAGAAATAGGTCACATAGCCACACCTAACTTAAAAGGGAAAAGTGAAATAAACTCCTACCATGTGCCCATAAAGAAGAGCATCAGTACATTCATGAGCAACTCTAATGACCACTGCATATGTCTACCTATGATGTGAAATGCACTGGAAAGATAAATTATACTCACTGTGTGTTTACATTCTTGCCTTGAAAGTTATTTGTATCAAGTAGATGCTGGCTTCTTGGAGGTTCTTGCCCTAAGACATTTGGAGTCTATTTACTCTTGGCCAGTGAAGTTATGGAGTGGTTATGGGCCTGATTCAGCTTTGGGAGGATCTTTAAAAAAAGGTGAAGTAGACCTTGAGACTGTCATAGTTGACACTTTTTCTGTATTCTGTGATTCAGTGCACTAAATCTCCCTACACCCACAGAGCATCTATGGCCTCCTTCTTGGCACACAGGTCTCTGCTAGACCAATCTGCTCCAAGAATCCAAGTCTCTGTGGCTACTACTTGAAAGGTGAATGTGTCATCACTCAGCAAAGGATTCATTCTCTACTTGTGCCCTAGGATTTCATGCCTCTCTCATTTGGGAAAATCATCAGTGAGGATGATTCTTAACACATAGGAGGACTTCACTAAGAGACTAGAAAAATATTAAGATTGCACAGAGTACAGGTTTAATCAGACAAGCCCAGCATCAGACAAACCACACAACTGTGCTCTTGGAGTGACTTCAGAGAGGACCAGAGGGCAGACGTTATGAGTAATTACCGAAATCCCAAATCTGGGCTTCTACTTCAGAATCTCTTGGCTGCACTGTAATGAACACAGCAGAGCAGATCCTGATAAGGTTCACTCTGCAAATACCAACATTTACTAATTACCAGCCACAAAGGTGAAACCTGGAATTAGAGCATTATAAGATACAATGGTAAAATTGCAATAAATTTTCAGAGCAAAGGACACCAATTTTCTTTGGCTAGATTATGTTGAACACATGCACTTTACAATCATACAATTGAAGGAAGGCAGGAGGTGAAGAGAAGACAAAAGCTCAAAGGTAAATGTAGTTGGTTTATAATCCCAGGGACATCTGGGAACTGGGTTAAGTGGCAGGAACTATTCTACTGAGGAGAGCTCAATATAGACTAGAAAGTTTAACTTCATTAGAAAGGAGGAGGTGACTACACAAAGTGTTAATCTTGCTCCCAGTACAATCTGCATTCAGGGGAGAACCAGTGAAAAGAAAAGATCCACCATTACCTTAGGGAATCAAGTTTGTAACACAGTCTAAAGCAAAGGCTCAGTTTCCCAAGGACAACAGCTAACAAAGTCACGACCTCTTGGCATCTACTGTAGATCAGCCAGGAGCGTCTAATGTAGCTAATTTACTCAGTTTAAATGGACATGTTGCACTGTAATATAGTTTTTTTAATTTGATTTTCAAACATGCCTTTGAAAAGGTAGCTCACTGTTCTTAGATCTATAATATATGTCTGATAGTACAGACACCTGCTTTTTCATATATAGGAAATCCTTCCAGCATGTTATTGTCTAACAGCTGAATAATGCCAATTTTTTGAAACAACTTACCATTTGGCTACAAATTTAATTTCCTCCTAAAACTGATCCACTTATGGTAACCACATAACCTCAGAAATAACTAGTACGTTCTTCTTTCTCCTAACCAAAATTATGCCAGAATAGGTTTGAGGGGAGATAAAAAAATAGAATTTTTTTTTTTAATTTCAGGAGAACTGAAAAGAAACAGTTTATTAACAAAAATATGCCTTAAAGTACAAATTATCTTCTCATGAAAAGAATTCAATTTATGATTCAACAGACAAATGTGTGTGCTGGGTAATCTTAGAAATCTGCATCTGCACAGGCTCCTAAGAATCAGAACCAAAACCAAGCTGTCGTAACTATTATGCAAAACAAAAATGACTCACAAAGTAGGCAATTTCCTAAAGCAAATTAAAATGCAATAGCAAGCATTTCATGAATATTTGAGAGTTCTCTTTTTCTCAATGACGAGCACCTGCATGTCTTTTGCTACTTTTGCTGTTCAAAACACATTGAATAAATGGGGCTAAATCTTTACTCCAAAGGTGCCTGTGAAACACAACAGGGACCCATGTTGGAGGTAAGTTGTCTTGGTTTTTCCAAAGATACTTAGACAGAAGCTTTGAGAAAATAATAATCTGTATGAATAAGCAAATGCTCTTCCTGTGCATACTAATGACATCCACGGAAGGCATAACATTTACTTGTGATATTGTTCTAGACTTGCACAATAGGCTGGCTCTCCGATCCCATGCTGAGTTAAATGAAGGTTCCCCCTTTCTTTTGTACTCAATGGCAATTTGGGTCAAGAAAAACATCAGCACGTCAGTGTGTGGGTCCATCTTAACCATGGTATGTTATTTGGAGAGGCAAAAGTAACCCAGCTTTCACAGTTTTAAAGATAACTACAACATTCAGTTGGTATTTATGCTAACTAAAGAACATACCTCATTCGGAAGCAGCTTTTAATATGTCATTCCAAGGTTTGGCGCCTGGTAAATAACAGCCACTAATGTATTTTCACCTTTACAGGTATGCAGTGCCAATGAACTTATAACATGTCCTTTTAGTCTCAAGGTCTAACTCAAATGACTCTGGCCAACACACACCTTCTAAATGTACCTGTTGATTCTTCCCCTTCTGTTCACACCCCCTGGCATGCGCTGAGTGTATGGGGAGCACTGCCAATCTCCTGCTCCCCAGGTTTGCTCTGTTACCATTCATTCTCCATCCCGCTAGGGAAGCCATCTTCCTACAGGTGACCAGCAGTTCCCTTGCTTTCAAGTCTTCAGGCTGAAGCCCAAATGCGTCCGAGTGACATCCGCGCACACTCTCTAGCCTTGTACACATCAGGGCCGGTCCTCACGCTTTATGGCACAACCTCCTAGCCCAGATTCCGCCCCCACCAACCCCCTCCCCCACAACTGGAATGTCTTCCTTCTCCTTTGTCCATCGATGTCCTCCATGAGGATACTCCTTCCCCACTTTCAGGAAGAAGGTTAACTTACCACCTCTCTGGCACTTCTGCCACACCTCTAATACTGTACACTTACATACAATACATTCTCAGCACGGCAGCCAAATCATTTCTGCCCTTCACTCATGACCTTCAAAGGCATCCCATCTCTCGCAGAATAAAATCCAGCCTCTGTGGCTCAATGTGATTCTGGCCCCTGCTTTTCCTCTGACTTCATCTTCTATCATGCCACCCCCACCCCGCCATTTCCTTTGGCCACACCAAAGCCTCCTTGCCACTGCTTAGCCATGCCAAGCACGTTCCCACCCACCCCGGGCACTACATACTCCCATTGCCAGGAATGCTCTTCTCTGGATATTGACTGAATGACTTGCTTTCCATTTCCCTGTTTTCTGCTGACACATGACCCATTGGCAAGGCTTTCCCTGACCACTCAAGTCTAAGTAACAACCCCATTCCCGATTCTGGGGCAATCCCTACTTCCTTGTCCTGTATTGTTCACTACCGCATTACTGTCAACTGAGGTCATACTGTCCACTCTTGACTATTCCTTCTAACATCACACCTCCCATTACTCTTCATCCTCTTATGCTGCTTATTTTTCCTCATACTATTTATCGTCAGCTGACAAGTCTATACAACTCCCTTAATTTGTTTATTTTCTTTCTCCCCCTACTAGAATAGAAGCCTGTAAGTCCATAAGCCTGTAAGTTCCTACTTTGTTAGAACAGTGCATGGCACACAGTAGTCACTCAATTCATACTTATCGAATGAACAACTACTGTATTTCTTAAGTTTGCTGTCTCCTGACTAAATCACTTAGACTTTTAACTTACAGAGGACATTCTTTTTTCATATGCTCAGTGCTATGCTCAGTGCTTGGGAGAGAGAAGAGTATTTATTAAACAGAAATCAGTGTATTTATTAAACAGAAAAGTATTTCAGATCTTGGTCAATCCCCCCTAAAGAGGAGAAGTGATAATTTTTATATAGTTCTAAAAATATTCCACATACCAGAACAGAAAAAAAACCCCAATCTTTTGAGAATACAAATTTGGCTCATATTAGGACTACCTTATAGTCTACGGGCCTTTGTCAATACTAAAAGAATAAAAAGAAAAAAAGACAGGTAAACAAATCATCTATAATATAGGTACCTATAACACTTAGATATTTCATATCTATATCACTATTCATATAATTGAAGTTCCACTGACTGAAGCTGCTCACTGGAATAAAAGTAGCGTTTTGAGCTAGTGGGTATTTTTAAAATGGCTACTCCAAAGGCGTTTCATAATAATGTAAGTATCTTAACTGTAGTTAGGGGAAAGAGGACTTGGTTTTCATCTTCTTTGACTAAAAGATTTGAAAATTTGGGTACGGTACGTAAGTTCTACAATATGACAAGAAGTAAGGGAACTGCCACCAAATTGAGGAATGACCAATGGAGGAAAGAGAGGAAAGAGAAATAGACTCTAACCTGACTCTTCTAATGTCCGTCTAAAAAGTTGGAATGGTAGGTCAAGGCTTCCAAGTAGATAATTGGCAGAGCTGCTCTTAGGAGCTCTGTTTCCTACCTTTCCACTTTGCTTCCTATGCTTCTCAGGGACACTTCACACAGAGGGAAATACACCGACCAGCCCTAGTTTGGAGTCCTGAACACACCCTAGGCTTCTAAAAGTACATTCATTGTAGTCTGAATGAAAAGAAAGTTAGAGCCAGGCTATTTAAATAGAAACCACCATCCTTATAAAATGGGTTATAGAACCATTAATTGTCTGCTTAGAGCCTCAATTATAAGACCTCTAGGGTACCATTTCAAAAATTAAAGCTTAAAAGATGCACTGGTGGCTTGAAAAAGTTATTGTAGCCTCCAGAAATGTCTAACCTTCCCATAGGGGAATGAGAGTGCACACAGGGAAGCCAGCCTCATCTAGAAAAGTCATCATTTACCTCTTCCTTGCTTCTGGACATGCCAGTTTAATGATACTTTGAGCAATCTCCTAATAGCTATCTTCTCAGTGAACTCTTCTTTTTTTTCCTACTGGAATAAAATACGGGCAATATTTCCCATGAGAAAGTACATGATTTCTTACTGGCTAGCTGAAAGTCTTTAACACCATCTACCAACCACACAACATACAAATTTTGCAAATCCTCAAAACAAATGAACTCATTTTAGAACACATTCTGGGGGTGCCTGGGTGGCTCAGTTGGTTAAATGTCTGACTCTTGATTTCAGCTCAGGCCATGATCTATCTCACGGTTGTGAGACTGAGCCTCGCGCAGGGCTCTGCGCTGGGCATGGAGTCTGTTTAAGATTCTCTCTCTCCCTCTCCCTCTGCAGCCTCCCCCCCCCCCAAAAAAAAGAGAACACATTCTGTAGGCTTAACTGAGAGCTCCTAACCTTTATCTAACCCCTGACAGATCTCTTCAGGCCCTGGGGTGGGCTAAGGGCCACACAAATAAGCAAATGTACCAAACTACAGCCCCTAGACAGGTTTCTCCCATCTGAACACACTGCCTATAGCAAAGCCTACTGGCCACAAGAGGCTGGAAAGTAACTACACCCAGCAACAACAAGAGAAGGACAGCAGGCTACACGAGAGTAACCATCGGGTGCAAATCATAGGAATAGAAATAATGAGGCTATTCTATAATAGAAATGCAAACAATCCTCATTTGTCTGCAGATTTTATTTTTGCAAATTTGCCTAATTGCTAAAATTTATTTGCAACCCCCAAATCCATGTCCACCACACTCACAGTCACTCACACAAATGCACAGAGTGACAAAAAATTGGGGTTACTGGACATTCATGTTTCCAGCTGAGCCTGAACTAGGCAACTCTCTTCCTGGTTTTGGTCCTCACACCATAAACAAGTGAACTTTTAGTGTTCTATTTAGTGCCCCCTTTTTTGTATTTTTGTGGGGTTTTGTTTGTTTGTTTGTTTGGTGATCTGGCTGTTTAACATGGCCCTTAAGTACAGGGCTGGGGTGTTGCTATCTAGCACCCCCACAGCAGGAAGGCTTGGTGTGCCTTACTGGGAAAAAAACGTGTGTTAGATAAGCTTCATTCAGACCTAAGTTATTGTGCTGTTGACTGTGAGTTCACTACTGATGAATCAAATATATATAGTATCTTTTTTTTTTAAGATTTTATTCATTTATTTGACAGAGAGAGACACAGTGAGAGAGGAAACAGAAGCAGGGGGAGCGGGAGAGGGAGAAGCAGGCTCCCCGTGGAGCAGGGAGCCTGATGAGGGGCTTGATCCCAGGATCCTGGGATCATGACCTGAGCCTAAGGCAGATGCTTAATGACTGAGCCACCCAGGCACCCCTATATAGTATCTTTAAACAGAAAAAAAAGGTTATATATTGATGGTTGATGAAAATGTGGAGCGTAGAGGCTCACAGACACCTAACCTTGTATGTCCCCCCCAGGCACAGAAGTTCAGTGTTCCCTAGTCAGGGTGTGCAACTACTTGATAGAACATAATTACCACATATAATGAGGCTGAGTTAAAGCCGAAGAATTTTTTTAGGCCACAGCTAATACGAAATGGTAGCTAGCTCGTATGCTATTGTATTAATCGTATCAATATAACATGTTATAATTATAGATTCTTTTAGTGCAATCTTAATTCCAGCTCAAATACCTTTGGATTCTTTTCATATGCCTTCCCATCCAATGTGTCCTGGAATAAACTACAGCAACAAAACACATTAGGACGTTGGTCCATTATTTTGTTAAACTAATTAACCATTATGATTCATTTCCTACACAGGGAAGTAGAGAATTATACTGTAAACTGAATTAGGGTAGACATAACTGGGGTTTGTGCCCTGGCTATATATTGACTAGTTATATAACCTGAAAAAATAACTTTACTTCTCTAATCTTCAGCTTCCTGAGGTTGTCTGAGGAATAAATGAAATACTGTATAGAAAATTGCACATGAGTAACATAGAGTAGGAGCTCACAGTTATTTCCTTTTAGTTTATGATCAGTAATATTGTTATTTTTCTTAAGAATAACATCCTTATTTTCAACTCAAGACTTCTGCCTTTTATCTACTATTCTCTCTAATTTTTGAGTGCATGTTCATCGATTAACCAATTTTAATGGAATGCCTATTCTACATCATACTATGGGCTCATCACCAACGACACAGCGCTGAAAAAGGCCCAGTTTTCACCACTAAAAAGGTTGTAATCCACTGAGGGAAGGCAAAAAAGAATACGTAGGTATGATTTTTTAGAATGAAGTTGGATGTTAAGGGATATGCAGAATACTATAAATTGAGCAGAATGGGTAGAAGGAGTTGGGGAAATAAGACGTTAAAAAACGTCTTCCTATAAAAGGTCAATTTAATATGCCTTGATGTGTGAGAAGAAGACAATCATGGAAGTCAAGAGGCAATTCACACAAAGGTAGCAGCCTACACAGAGACCAGGGGGCAGGAAAGAAAAGGTGAGTTTGGAGTCTTACAAGAACTTCACCATGGTTATAAGAAAGGTTAAAATGAGGATGAAGGGGCCTCAAAATTCTTATGGCTCCAGCATTTTCTCTATCAGTATCTCTACTTGTGGAAAAATGAAGGAATGAATGAAGTAAAATAAATTACGGGGAGGACATTAGATGATCATGCTCCAATTTAACAAAATTACCAAAAACTTAGAGCAACTACGTCAAGGTCGGCACTTCTAACAGGTCATGATGCATTGAAAGTAGAAGGCACCATGAGAGAATGTGGCAATGGGGTGCTGTAAACTAGGTTGCTGCCATGGGGCCAGGGCCCAGGGCTACTCTGGTGGATGGGAGCCCAAGGAATGAGATCGCTTCATAAATGCTCATCTAACAACACTATCACTGAGTTTAAAAGTAATGTAGATCTGGCCCTGGAGATCAGGCTGGTGTTTTGCAGCTCTCGGGAAACTTTCAAACTGGTGCTCAAACACTGTTTCTTTCAACTACACTGTTCATCGTAATAGGAACATGGTCTATGGAACAAAACAACCCAAAGCATAAACAGTTTGGGTTTTTATACAATACATATAGCCTGCCACAAGCTTAAGGAGAACGGTTGAGAAGCATTTTATTTGTACATTGATACGAGTCAAGTTCATCACATCTCCACCATGTCCAAGTACGGCTAGTCTGATGGGGCAGCCAGGCAAGAAAGCCGTTCTGATAAACAAGCTGTGTAGTAATTAGGGAGACAAGAAAACCCAGTTGTACCATATACTAAGCATCGGACAGAAAACAATGGATGCTATAAAACTCAACTGAACATAATTTGGACTTTTCTTTTGGTTCTCTTTCCTGATTCAGGTGGCCCTTTCAAGACTGTGTATCTCCTTACCGTTACTATTCCTATAAAATAAAGTAATATTTCCTCCGTACATGTGCAGAGGAGCTAATAAAAGTGAGTTCAGGTCAACCTGAATATAGTCACCCTTTTAAAATACATCTGAAATCTTAAGGAAGAAAGTGCTATTGTAGTTCGGTTTTTCCCATGTTCTCCCATTTCTTGCTCATTTAGAAAGCGGCTACAGAAACTGGTTTGTTACCATTTTACATTACTTTGAAGAAATTAAAGAAGAAGTGATCAGCCTCAAGTAAAAGTGGTGATTGTGAAGTGAATGCTTGGCAAATTTACATGGGGCCATGTTCAGAGTGACAAATTACAGAAGTTGTTGTTCACGAACACAGATAGCAGGGTCCTGCATTATCTAAAGACTAATTACAGTATGAGCAAGCTGACTCCAAAAGCAGTGCAATTATTAAACAAACAACAACAAAAAACCATGGTTCTTTCAGAAGTCAAATGCTTGTTTAAGAATTATTAAGCAGTACCACATTGGCACATATTTTTGAAATGGTGAAGGACTATTCACACTTACTCATCAGCCACAATGAATGCCAAAGAGAACGGAAATTAACAATTACTATTACTTAAATAATTATCATAAGAATAATGATTGTTATCAATTGAAGCTAATAATGAGAGCAAAATATCTCTTAACCATTTCAATACAGAATTAAGTAACATTTTATTTATTTATTTAAAATTTTATTTTATTTTTATTATGTTATGTTAGTCACCATACAATACATCATTAGTTTTTGA
Source organism: Eumetopias jubatus (assembly GCF_037043125.1). Taxonomy (NCBI): domain Eukaryota; kingdom Metazoa; phylum Chordata; class Mammalia; order Carnivora; family Otariidae; genus Eumetopias; species Eumetopias jubatus. Next base: position 177,922,076 of record NW_028274809.1, on the reverse strand, counting down.
TGTAGTGTTCCATGATTCATTGTTTGCGTGTAACACCCAGTGCTCTATGTAATAGGTGCCCTCTTTAATACCCATCACTGGGCTAAGTAATATTTTAAAAGTCGCTAAAGCTACCAAGGTAGCTCAGTTGGTTAAGCATCCGACTCAATTTTGGCTCAAGTCATGATCTTGGAGTCCTGGGATTGAGCCCTGTGTCAGGCTTGGCGCTCAGTGTGGAGTCGGCTTGAGACTCTCCCTCCCTCTGCCTCTGCCCCTCTCCCTGCTCTCTCGCTCTCTCAAAATAAATAAATAAAATCTTAAAAAAAAAAAAAAGTCACTAAAGCCTCTACTATTGGCAGATCAACACATTAGTTCTTTCCCAGAAAAAAACTGGGATTTACATCCTGAATTTACAATAAGAACAAAATAACAAAATGCCACAATGATGACTCTAAGTTTAAGCATAAAGCTCAAACATTAAATAGACGTATTCGCATCTTACTCCCTTAACACATAAAAGCGCATTAACAGACACTGGAAATTCTTTTCCATGCTAAGAATTGGAATTAAAGGATGAAATTTTTACTAATGTAAGATCAAATAATTAAAATTATCAGCTATATTTATTTATTGTGCACACAGCAAGAGAAAATATTAAGATCACATGATTGTTAACTTCTAGTTGCTTTATTATCAGAGTAGATGGTCTAAAAATTTCCTTTCTATTTGAAAATGAGGAGGAATATTAGAATGACTACATAAGGAATTTTCTCAGAAATACGGCAGACAATAATTAAGTTATAGAGGTAAACACTGTGTGTACTTTAAAATAAAAGCTGTTAAAGTTCATTGGGATTTTCAGTAGGGACATGCTTGGAAGTCATCCAGATCCTGGATATCAGATCTCTTATACAATAGTCCACATTTGACAACTAATCAACAGTCATGGCACTTTTAGCTCTAAAAAAAGAAAACGTAGATGCTGTACCCAAAAGGGCCAAGAAGCCAGTGACTATACCAAGAACCATTATTTGTAATCATATCCAGAAAAGGGGTTTTGTTATCTCTTTTCTTTGGGGGATATTTACAGGGAACAAAGCAGGAATGAAACATTACATAGAAAAAGAAGACATAATTTTAGAATGATAGCTTATGTTTTAAAATATTTTGACCTAAGTTTCATATTTTCTATATGTGCTCTCCTCCTCTTTCATTATTATGTGCATATTTGCATGAAAACAGACCATTTTTCAATATTTATCCGGCTCGTGTGGCTTAGTCTCCACCTGAACTCTTAATCCTCCCTTTATGACATAAATCCAGTAGCTGTGGAAATCATTCCATGCCACTGATGGAGGATTATAGCTTCATGTAGGCAATATGCAGCTAGAACAACAGATGAATACTTCTTAGCAACCCAAAGTCTGGAGCAGAAAGTACTGAGAAAAGAAATTATAAAATCATGAAATCATAGCTGTCACAGAACTATAATCACACCATCATCACTGAAGGTTGAGGCTGATATTAGTGATATGATTTATTAACTGTTCCTTAACTAAGGTTTGTGGGCAACAATTACCATGAAGAAATTGTACAGGCATGTCATAATTATTACTAGGATACCTAATGTGGTGAAGGACCCTGTCTTGAGTAATCCTCAGTGTAGGTAAGAATTCCAACTCTCTTACTTACAAGCTGTGAGATCTTGGACCCAAGAAGACAATATAAACTCGACAGCATTGTTGAGTTAAAATATGAACATAATTCAATAACTTGTGTTAAGTAGCCAGCTCTGAGTATGGAATATATGTGAGGACTCTACATTGGTAGTTAGAATTATCATTTGTGGAACATTTGGGGTCATCTATCATGTTAACCAGGAAATTGTCTATTATTCTTCAAGGTATTCTAAATATTTAAGGTTGTCTTCATTTAAGTTTGTCTTCATCTATTGATTTAGGCATCAAAGGCACTTGTTCCTCATTATTCATGGATTCCATAATGTGAATTTGCCTACTTACTCAAGTGTATTTGTAACCACAAAACAAGTACTCATGACACTCTCGCCCTCATTTGCGGACTTGCACAAAGTGGTGAAAAATTTCACTCTGATGCACAACCTTCCAATCTCAGGCTGAACAAGGCAATGCCATGCCTTCTTGCTTCAGCCAGCTCTCACATGGCAAACGACTGCCCCTTTAGAGTCTATTTAGTGCCACGTCATTTGCATCTTTGTTTTTTTGTTCGTGATTTCACTGTTTCAAAAGCTCAAGTGCTGACTTGTGGTCCTAACTACAAGAATGTTGTGATATGCCTTACAAAGAAAATGCATGTATTAGAGAAGCTTCATTCAGGCACAAGTTACAGTGTTGTGCGTGAGGTCAATGTTAATGAATCAACAGTAAGGTACATCCAGAAAAAGGAAGTGGAAATTCTTGGATCTATATGTACGGCTGGCCTGGAAAGGACTAAAGTCACATCTACAGTGGTTTAATTTGTGAGTTCCTGAGGTAAGTTTTAGAAAATTAATTTTTTAAAGAAAGCCTAGTGGACAGCACTGTAGTGTAGTTGAAAGCCAAAGAAGTTTATGGCCATGTAATTAACTCATTAATTAATTACACATAATTCATTAATTACAAGAAATATATTTATTCATGTATATAAAATGATACAAGGTTATGCACTTAACAGTTGATGCAATGTTGTGACCAGAGGCTCACAGGAACTTAACATTCTATTTCTCCTAGGAACGATGGTAATTAGCTAATTCACTGTTTGTGGTGACTTTACGCAACACAAATACCACACAAAATGAGAAGCAACTAGATATAAAATCTTTAAAGACCACCTACCAATTCAAATCTCTACTACAGCGCATAGAGTTCCCAGATACAAATACAAGGCACCCAGTTGAATCTGCATTTCAGATGAACAATAATTTTTTTAGTGTACATATGCCCCATTCAATATTTGAAACTCGAATTTAAGCAGGCATCCTGTATTGTTACTTGCTAAATATGGCACCCCATTAGGGCAAAACCAACTCTTCACTTGCATATCTAAGGAACACTGTCCTTGCTTTCATACTTTCATTTTTAATCCAATAGAATTTTTAAATCAAAGGGATCACTTTTTGCTGTCAGACTATTTTCTCTCGTATTCAAAAATCTTCCAGTACTTTCACGTTGTATTCTTTCTTTCTTTTGTTTACATGTTTTTTAAAAGATTTACTTATTTTAGAGAGAGAGAGAGACAGAGAGAGCGCGAGAGTGGGAGAGGGAGAGGGAAAGAGATGTCAAATTGACTCTGAGCTGAGCACCGAGCCCAACACAGGGCTCGATCTCAGTGCCCTGAGATCACAACCTGAGCCAAAATCAAGAGGTGGATGCTTAACTGACTGAGCCACCCAGGAACCCCTCATCTGTTTATATTTCAAAGAACAATGAAATGTATGGTTTTGTAAGTTTATTTTCCTTGAAAATTTGTCCTCACCAAAATGTAAAATACCAACTTCCTTCCCGAGAGAACATTGTATTAAAAAGAAAAAATAGATGCCAAATCTAAAGTGTTAATCTTATTTCTCAAAAATTAAAAATGGTTATACACTATATCTCATATTACCTTAAATCTGAAAATATCAACATTGTCTACCCAAATGAAACAACCGCTCTAAACTGGTTGTATTTAAAAAACATGATACATAACACATAGTCACTGAACTTACTAGCATTTGATCTGCTAATTCTAATAGAGATGAGAGCTTGCAACCCTTGCTCTACCCATCAAACCCTAAAATTCCTATTGAGTCCTTCTCCCATCTATAAGGTTTGTTTCCCCCCGCCAAGATTGCATTGTTATAGCCTCCAGAATTAGGGTCTGATATGCACTCCAAGAAACAGACAACTAGACATCATAGGCATGATCGCCATCCACCAATAACCTTTCACCTCCACTTGCGGGCACAAGGGAGATTCTGTTCTCACTCCTATTTTAAAGATGCCCTTAGGTTGGCTGTGACCAGTGCCATCATCAGAGGGGAAGTGATGTGTGTCATTTCTGAATGGAAGCATCTAATTGCTGTTGCTCTACCCTCCAGCAACTCTTTCACTGCCATTGTGAATGCAAAACCACATGCTCTCAAAGGGAAGTCATCAGATGAAAACTGCCTGATTGGCCGAGCCAGCACAGGGAGGAGCCTGGGCCAGCGAGCAGGGGCCAGGGAGCTATGACCCTCGAGCAAATCCCTCTCGCAGCCTCTTCTTCATGGTCCACCAGCTAAAAATGGTTTTCACATTTTGAAATGTAATATATGAAAATGACTAATATCCTTTTAGCCAGGATAGTTACTCAATTTTGCCCCTTGGCTCACCAGGCTTAAAATATTGACTCTCTGGACCTTTGTAGAAACTTTGCGAACCCTTGCACCAAACACTCACCCAGGCCCACAGCAGTCTTCATGTGAGCAAGAAATAAACTTGTGTAACACAACTGAGATTTATTTGTCACAGCGATAACAGGGACTGCAGTTTCAATACTGTCACTCAGTAGTGATCAAATAAATGCTCTGAGGTTCAGCTTCCGCCTTGTCAAGTGGGTGCACGTTAAATAAGATAAACTATATGAATATATTACTGGAAGTCATAAAGGAGCCAGGATGGGAGATTACACAGGCCCTGCTGAGGCTATGTTGAAGGAGGTAAAACAATGTATTGATCATAAGACTCTCTGCTACACAATTTTGCCCAAGTCCCGCCCTTTTTAGGATAAATTTGTCAGCACGTGTTTAAATTCTTCCAAGTGTCACTTTTTAATTTTCCTAATGCATCTTTCAGTGTAGCATTTGGTGGGCACTATATCAGCCTCATGGTCCAACAAACACCTACCCAAATGGATGCAGTCAGGCACAAATTTCAAATGAAAAACGAACTACCACTCATTTTTTACATCAACTTGGACAGTTTGAAAATTCAGAGGAGATTTCATGAGAAATTTTGGCAAACAATTTCTGTCCCATAAATAAATAAGCCTATGGGACCTCAAGCCCAGATTCCTTCAAAGAAGAAATTTTCCTCACCACTTCTGGTTCCCTGCCTTATTTAAGATGAGAGATTTTCTGCTGGGTATAGTTCTTGGGGCTGATTATTCCCTAGGGTGCTACTTCTCTTGAGAAGAGTCTGTATCAAATTACTGCCCAGAAGTTTACGATTTATGCATTTTAGAAAACACCCTCTCTGATTTCAAAAGCCAATCCCAACTATATTTACATTTTCAGTCTTAGCAATCCTATCTAATTAAACAACATATTGATAACAGAAAACAATGTGAAGTGGATTTCATTGTATTTGTAATAATTCACTGATGGTAGGTGGAAAATTCAGAAATACACGAAATCAAGTCCTCATTGAAGAAAAGGACTTTAAATAGTATCGAGAATGTACATCAAGTACCAGGAGGTTCTCCTTAATAGGAAAATGCATCACAGACTCAGAGTGAGGTAATTGCCATTTTCAGGTGTAATTTCTCACACATCCACGTGGATTAGTTCCTTAGGTGTGACATTTTGTAGGAGGCTTTTCTGTGGGAGGAGACTGGGCACCAGTATTAGGAGAAACAGGTTAGAATGCTGTTGGAAACTTAATGTTCTTAGTGCTCGTTGTCTATTTTTAACCTTAACACTTCCTATGCTCTTTAAAAAGTAATTATATGGAACCCCTTTCACTGTGCATGAACAAGATTTTCATTATGGGAAAATGATGTATAAGCAGAGCTGCATAAACACTTTAAAAAATATTTCTAGCATGCGTCTGCTAATTTGCCATTTTACCCAAATAAAACATGTGAGTTAATATTGAAGATGAGCTCTGCAGACGCAAAATAGACCTACACCCATGAAATATTAAGTAATATGCAATTTTTATTTTTTTTTTTTTACAGTTTGGATGCTTTTCACATAAAAAGGAGTATCCTCACTACTTCACAGACACACAAATTGAAACATCCTCCTCCCCTGTGGCCCTGGCCAAACTTACTACCCTTGACTATTCTCCAATGTTCCCTTATCCGAAGGTCTGAAGCTCTGAATTTCTTCACTGACCACAACTGCCACCCTCTCTCTCCAGGCTTCTAGTGTTTTACTCTCTTGCTCCTCAAGCTCTTTCCAACCCCCGCCCCACCATCAGATAAATCATTAGTCCGCCTACCACTCCCCTACCAGCTGATGCCCTCTGTCCCCGCACCTCACACCAAACACCAGCCCAGAATCACTTGCATCCCGCGTCCTACCTGCTCATGGTGGGCAAAGGCAGTCCAAAGAATGCCAAGAAATAAGAGCACATAGCATTGAAAAATGACAAACACAAAGCCTTGTGAGCACTGAGGAGCAAGGATTTCCCACTTGAGAAACCGAGGCTTCGTCACAGAGCCCAGCCTCGAAGAGTCGCTAAGATTTTTACAAGCAGATATCAAGTCGGGAAGATACTGGTAAAAGTCCGTGCAGACACCCATCTTTGTATGTACCTTGAAATGTATTTATTTTCTAAATTTTTAATTAAAAATTATTTATTTTTGAGAGAGAGAAAGGGGAGAAGCAGAGGGAGAGGGAGAAGCAGACTCCCCACTGAGCAGGGAGCCCGATGCGGGGCTCGATCCCAGGACCCTGGGATCACGATCTGAGCCGAAGGCAGACGCTTAACCGAATGAACCACCCAGACACTGTGTACCTTGAAATTTAAAAACAGTTGTGATTTACCATCCTAAAATCTCAGTTAAGCCACATCTAACTTCTTAACAACAATAAAAAAAGGTAATTTGGGACTCTAAGAGTCAAACATGAACAAAACTGGAAAAAGGATTGTAAACAATGTACAACGTGTTCATTTTCTTATGGAGGTTCCAAAGACCTCAAGCCTAGCAGCACCTCTGCTATTAATAAGTGTCCGAATTCTGTGTGTTGTCTCCCTAGCCATCTACCTCTCTATTCCCGTGTCTTTAAAGATCTCCAGATTTTCATTCAGGTGCCAACTCCCCACCTCACGCAGGAGAAGCCAACCCCATCCCCACCCAAGCCTGGGTTCTCACTGGCTTAAGCCAACCAGTATACTCCATCCCACTGCCTATTCTATGACAGGCTCAGATCAAAGAGCGTATGAGCCCTAACCCGGCCCTGTTCTGGGATCTGCTCAGAAGCAAAGACAGCAGTCCTTCCTCATGAAGTGCATGTCAGTATGGAAGATGGAAACTGCAACAGCAGCTGAAGGGCAACTATGGCCTTGAGAGAATATTCCAGTGTAGCCAAACAGCTCTGCCTTGTCCTCACAAATAGCCTTTTGCCACTACGGAAACTTCTAGTTTAGAATGGATTTGGAGCTCTGATAAAATAAACAAATCTGTCAACCTACTGTTCTCTTATTTCAAACCAACAGGTCACATCCTTAAGGAATCCGGAAGCATCACTTGGGATAGTCTGCTGAATCGGGTCATAAGTAGGCATTGCTGGATATCTATCATACCTGCCTCCGCCCTCAAAATGAAATGGCGAGTGGGGTGTGTGGGGGTGTGTGTGTGGGAGTGAAAAGAGACTAAGGATTGTAGATAGCATTATGACAACTTTGGTCTCCCTACTTTAAATACATTTCCAGGGTCAGTAAACAAATGATTAATGAATAAACATACATGAATGGATTTAAAAAAAACTGAACACAAGGCTTTTTGCATGGACATTTTACATCATCTGTCCTAAATTCTAATATTGTTTTCAGAATGCTGACAAATGAATCAAGCCTAAGAAAGCATTCTGAGGAGAAAAAGACCTGTGATTGGTTTTTTGAGGCATACGCTCTTACTGGCAATGAAACTCAAAGCAATGAACAGATCAATGCCATCAGAATGCGGCACATACGTTTCCATAGTTGGAAGGGACAAGACCTTTTAAAATACATCCTCAAGGGTTTGTAGGTATATCCAAGAATTCAAAGTCCTATACCTTCCATTAAAAGGGCAGAATGCCTATTTTTTTTTTCTTTCTTTCTTTCTTTCTTTTTTTTTTTTTATGAGTGCAACAAGCACTTTAGGAACAGGGACAAAAGCAGCCCAAGTGACTAGAAGGGAAAAATCAGAAGCAGGGCAAGTCACACAAAGCCCAGGGCTGGGCAACATTTGATCAGTAACTGTACAGGCTGCCTGGCAGCTTCAGAGAACTCGCATAGAGCACAACAAGGACAAAGTGCCAAATTTAGAAAACCATGGCAGCCAGCAGCTGGGATTTCACAGCTTGGAGCTATCCTGAAGCCATGACCAACTGGGGCAACCGGCCTCAGCTTCTCCGTGACCCAAGGAAGCAACAGTGGTGAAGAAGGAGCGGATCCCCTTGCTTTCTTAACAATACTATGAAGTTAGCAACTTTTGAGCACAGAATCCCCAACATATCTAAGAACATGGGCTGACCTCCCTTCACCCTGCAATATAACTTCTTTGGGCAGACTTTGGTTTACTACATCCAGAATTCCCTACAGATAATCTTGGCTCTCCGGGACACTTAGGTAATTTCTGTAAATGACCTTTTGTTCACCCATCGGCATGATCATCATTACTGGTTCTCCAGCTCAGAGAATGCCAAGCACAAATTAAGTTCATACAAGCCTTATCCCGCAGTCAAAGATGCGGGTTCTGTTTCCCTACCAATTTCACTCAAATAATTTAAGGCCCTGATATCAATTTGCCCTTCAGCCTCCAACTATGTCAACATTGTGTTCTTTAACATAAAAGTTTCATTTTTAGCGGTGTTTTTTTTTTTTTTTCCTGTGTTAAATGGCCATACATCTCTGTTAACTGACCAGGATTACACAGCATATGGAATGCCAGACCTCCTCTCTTTGAAATACAATTTCCTTTTGGCTTTTCGCCCAAACACAGTTAAGCAGTATTAGCTCCCCAGGCAGACCTCATCGTCTTTGAGTTAAATACAGTAAGAAGTGCTGATGCTTCTATTTCACTAATATCTTTGCTCTATAATCCTTTATTTTATGACCTGCCCCTGGCTGCTCCCTGAGCTAAGAACTTGCTGTTCATAAACCGGGGTGACAAGTCTCATCAAATAATGATAAAGAAAATGGTGTTACTTTAGCTTGCACATGAGCAATCAGAACACAATATGAATGTAGACGCTCTAGGCTACTATCTGATCCAATGTAAAAAGTAAAACATTATGCTTTCATCCAACATGAGAAAAATCTAGATTTTTGTTGTTTTAATCTTTTACTCATAAAAGAGACACAGACAGAATCAAACACAGAGAGTCATGTTCGAACAACATGATGGCATCAATGTCATCATTTCAGAAGCCTGTAAAGCATTTCTTGGATTAGCATGCCAAAAGCACGGTGAATCACAGACCTGTACCTCTGAAACAAATAATACAGTATATGTTAAAAAGAAGAAGAAGAGAAGAAGAAGAAGAAGAAGAAGAAGAAGAAGAAGATAGCAGGAGGGGAAGAATGAAGGGGGGGAATCGGAGGGGGAGACGAACCATGAGAGACGATGGACTCTGAAAAACAAACCGAGGGTTCTAGAGGGGAGGGGGTGGGGGGATGGGTTAGCCTGGTGATGGGTATTAAAGAGGGCACGTTCTGCGTGGAGCACTGGGTGTTATACGCAAACAATGAATCATGGAACACTACATCAAAAACTAATGATGTAATGTATGGTGATTAACATAACATAACAATAAAAATTAACATAACATAACAATAAAAAATTAAAAAAATTCAATATTGGTTGGAGTTAGTAATACTCAAACTGCTGAGCAATAATCAGATCAGAAACTTATAAACTTGATAATTATGAATTTTTCTTCCTAACAGACTCCACCTTTTATTATATTCAACACACACACACACACACACAATATCACAAATCCTCTGGGCCAGGTCTATTTGTAAGAGCTTTACAAATATTAACTTACTAAATCTTCCTAACTATATAGACTAGCTTCTAAATTACCAAAACTTTTTATAGATGAAGGAGCTCAGGCACAGAGAGGCTAAGTAAGTTGCCCAAGGTCACAGAGCTTGTAGGTTACAGAGCCAGACAGTCTGGCTCCAAAGTCTATATATTCACCCACTATAATAGGTTGCCTCTCTTCTAAAAAGCCGTGTTGAATATAAAACCCAGCCTTTGAAACCTTTGATTAACGCTAGTTAAGTTTTGTTTAAAAAGAATAGTGGAGCAACTTCAAACATGGTTAAAGAAAAAATAGTATATATGCATGTATTTTTTTACTTTGCAAAAGCCTTAGCAATGTGATAAGGTGGAGGAGACAGATTATGGATCTTGGTTTCCAAAATCTTCAATAAATGAAACAGGTTTAAAATCTAAATTTAATTTAAATTTAAATTCGGTTTTGATAAGCTTCTTAACTGACTACTGCTGCTTCCCCTAGGACATATTGATCTCACATCTTACTGTCTGTTTCTAGAAAATAGGGAAAGAAAAGTAGCTGGTTTTTAAATGCCTACCCTACTTCTCTCCTGAAAACAGTGTTATGTTCAAATACCAATGAAACAGGGAAAAGAAAAGAAGCAGAAAGGGTCTGGACAGGGAAATAAACGATCAATGCAAACTCTCTTCAATCAAGACTCTGTTGTCCCTGAACTTCCTGCCTCTTCCCTAGTGGGAAGATTCCCACTCCTCCAAACTTAGTCCTGCACCCAAGGTACTGTCTTCGCTGCTGCCCCCCCCCCCCGCCCCCAATCTTCTCAAAAATCCAGTTCAGGGCACTGGCAGCTGATGCCTTTGGCTTTTAGTCATTCCTTCTCTCTGTTATCTGCTCTGCCTTTCCCCTTTAAACTAAAGAAAGGCTTCTTACATGTGTTCCTTGGGATGATAATAGCGACAATACCAATAAGATGATAATAGCAAAATACTGCTCCCAGGCACTATGCTAAGTGTCTTGCATATTTCTATCTTGTCTCATAATAGCATTGCCACGTTAGGTATGGATGACAGCCAAGATATTTAACACCGGTTGGAACAGTCGCTGGCCAGAAACAATGGGTGGGGTTGGAAGTATGCAAACTGCTGAGTATCAGTACGCCCTGAGGAAGTGTGTAGATTTCCCGGTTGGGACAGAAGCAAAGCCGACCAGCACATTAAAGGCTCTGACACGCCCAGAAAAGAAACCTGTTTTACTTTACTGACCCCAGAGTTTTTCAAACTCTAATTGGGAAAAAAAAAAAAAAACAACAACAACAACACCTTCTTCATACAGCACCTATTAGCAGTAGTCCAAAAACACCGTTCGGGAAATGTGAGTCTAGAAATGTACACAAGTTTCTGAAAAATTTTCCCTGGCCCCTGAGGGCCACTGAACATCAAGGATACCTTTCTCTATCTTGGAAATCCTTTCCCTCGGCCACAATCACACCAAAACGTTCACGCTCACTCCACTGTTTCCTCTGTCTTTTATAACTATGCTCCCTCCAATCACCCCAAAGTGTAGGGATTTCTGAGGATTCCGTTTTCCCTAAATCTCCTGTTTGTCCAAAAGGAATAACACAGAGGTTGCAATGATCTTGCCTACAGGAGAGTCTTCCTTAAATTTGCATTCCACTCCAGATCTCCTCCTTGAGCTTCAGAGTCATATATCCTATCACCTCCTAGACAATTATGTGTGAAGGAATTGTGAACTCTCAATCCTGAGAGGCACAAGAATAAATTCCACCTCCCTACTCCACCTCCTGACTGAACTCCATAGCCTGGCGGTGGAAATAGAGGTGACGAGAAGAGCAATTTTCGGTATTTAGTTAACATCCACTATGCATTACTCCTAAAGATCTAATGAACTGGTAGAATGATTATTTTTTTTAAGATTTTATTTACTTATTTGACAGAGAGAGAGAGGGAACACAAGCAGGGGGAGTGGGAGAGGGAGAAGCAGGCTTCCCGCCGAGCAGGGAGCCCGATGTGGGGCTCGATGAGGGGCTCGATTCCAGGACCTTGGGATCACGACCCGAGCCGAAGGCAGATGCTTTAATGACTGAGCCACCCAGGTGCCCCTTAGGCTAAGTTTTAAGGGATGAATAAAATGAACCAGGTAAATCAGTGACAGGACAGGTGAAGGGAATGAAGGACATTCTAGCAGAGAGAGGGGTTAGCAGGTACAAAATACAGGTGGGAAAAAAAGCTTAAGTCTGGCAGAGGGAGTGGCGGAATAAGATTTTGTCCTAAGCAAAACCATAACTTAGCCCGATTTAGGCTTAAACTGGCTCACTTTGATAGCTCTTATTGAGAAGGGGGAGTTGAGGAGAATGAGGTATGAGACAGGATGAGCAATCATGAATTAATTACAGGGGTTGGGGTAATGGGCAGTTTTCAGGCTCTCAAGAAGAGGGGAAATGTTGCATGACCATCCATCTCAGTTTTGGGGGACAGTCCTGGTTTATACTAGTTACCGCATTTTTATTACTAACCCTCCCTTTATCCCGTTCATTTTCCGAAAGTGTCTTTATTTGGTTGATATTTTATATGGTTACCTTAGACATGTATTGGTTGGGTGTGGGTGGGTAATGGAGGGGGAGCGAACAAAGCCTCTCTCAGATTATACAACCTTCAGTCAATACCAGGAAGATACATTCCCTAAGGTACAGAGACACATCTGCATTACCTACAGTACCTGTTTGAAAACTATCCAACTATAGATCCTCAGAGAAATAAAATCAACTTCACTTCCTAAAGTAATAAACATGCCACACGGAACAATGAGTCCTGTTATTAAAGGGTGATGATGTTAAATCAAGTAAGTGAGAGAATAACCAGCAAATATTGCTGAGGGAGACAACAAAGAAAACAACAAACCCTAGATATACGAACACTGAATTTTCTGGAATTTTCTGCAAAATTTTTAACCAAAGTACATCTTTTCCCAGTATTGGGTTAAGACCACTCTGCTATAAAGAGTTTAATATTATAAGGCAGCCACCATTTAGAAACATTGTTTGTACCATAAGCTACATTCTTAATGCCAAATAATTAATTACAAAATGAAAGTATATAAGACCAACCAATATTTAGGGGATCTTAGCAATTGCTGAATTATACTAAAAATATAAATGTTAGCAAATATGTTTGGGAATAGCAATACAATTTAAAGTATTATCATTGCAAATTAGAATTATTTGCAGTACTGGCACAGGACCTGCATACCAATGATAAGTTTATTATTATGAATCTTTTAAATATTATTGGATAGCTGGATGGATACAAATTCTCAAATATGTGTAAAAACTAAGTGGAAGATTTTAACTTCTATACAATAACTTATAAAGTCTATCAAACCAGTTAATATTCTTTGACTCTAAACCATCTCTGCTGCATTAATATTGAGCACTATGTTTCACAATAGAGATCATAACAAATACCTAAAAAAAGGACAGTGATTCCTTTAAAACAATATATTTTAGTTGAGAATCTGAAGCTATTTGTCAAGTTTCGTATAAAAAAAAAAATAAAGCCTGTGAAAGGCAAAACTCCAGGATTTCTTCACAAGAAACAAAGCTGAATGAATGTCTCCGAGCCCCTGCTCAAATGAAAATGAAGATTATACATTAAATAAATATTTAATGAAGCAATTGCCAGTATTCTCATACCCAAAATACCTCCATTTATATATAATCAAAGTGTGGATAATCCCAGCTGTCCATCGGAATGAGTGGCTATCTGTTGTGGGTATTACTAAGCCAAGTCTTTGGGCCCCTGGTCATATCTGTGGTCTCCTAAAGAAAACCTGCTACACTAACCCTTCTATTTTAAAATGCAAGCAGAAATACAGACAGCAAAGTTAGTAGGTTTTAAAAATGCATCTAATGGAGTGCATGGGTGGATGAGTTGGTTAAGCGTCCAACTCTTGATTTCAGCTCAGGTCCATGATCTCAGGGTTGTGGGATCGAGCCCTGGGCCCAGTGTGGAGCCTGTTTAAGAGTCTCTCTGATTCTCTCTCTCCCTCTGTCCCTCCCCACACCCCACTCTTTTCCCTCTCTTTCTCTCTCTAAAAAAGAAAAAATGCCTCTAATGAAGATATCTGAAATAGAATTAGAAAAGCTTTGTATTTTAAGTTGGGCCAAATAAGGGGTGCCGGCGTGGCTCAGTCCGTTAAGCGTCTGCCTTCGACTCAGGTCACGATCCCAGGGTCCTGGGATCAGGACCCGCATCGGGCTCCCTGATCAGCGGGGAGCCTGCTCTTCCCCCTCCCACCTGCTCCGGCTCTCTTTCTCTCTCTCTCTCTCAAATAAGTAAATAAAATCTTAAAATAAATAAAATAAATAAATTGGGCCAAATAAGAATAAATAGTATTTGATTATTACAAAAGCTTTTGTAACCCTGGTCATTTCATACATCTCAATTTGAGGTCTACAGTTTTCCTCTAACAAACATATTTTTGAGCTCCCTTAATAAAGCTAAAGTTCATTTGAGTATTTACATACTTAAAAACTTCATGTCACCCAGAGTTTTTATTTCTTCGTTATTCTGTGTGTGTATTCTGTATTCCTGAGCAAGTAATTTCTCAGCCATTAACTTAGGCTTATGAATCAGAAATACAGATATGGCTTTAAATTCAAATGTATTTCCTGAACATAGAGATCACTTTTGATTTGATTTATATAAATTGCACTGTGTTATTTGCTAAGATCCTCCACAAACAGATTTTCCAATTAATTGTAGTAAAATGTAGGAGAATACAACCAATTAGTTGACATCTCACCTTTGGTGAATTAATTTTTTAAATCACACTTTCACAGGGCAATTAAGCAAGGAAAAGAAATAAAAGATAACTAGATTGGAGAGAAGAAATAAAGGTAATTCTACATGCTGATATATGATCATGTATATAGAAAATCTTAATGTTACAAGTCACTAAAAAAAAAAACAGAACTCATAAATGAGTTCAAAAAGGTTTTAGGACACAAAATAGACTTATAAAAAGCATTGTATTTCTCCCAGTTATTTCACTAGCATAATAGCCTCAAGTTCCATCCATGTTGCGGTAAATGGCAGGTTTCCTTCTTTTTTATTGCTGAGTAGCATTTCATTGCATGCATACACACACACACACACACACACACACACACACACACACACATCTTTAACCATTCATCTACCAATGGACAGGTAGGTTGTTTCCATACATTGGCTACTGTGACTAACACTGCAATGAACATAGGGGTGCATATATCTTTTTGATTTAGTGTTTTTGTATTCTTTGGATAAATACTCAGAAGTGAAATAGCCAGATTTTTTGGTAGTTCTATTTTTTATCTTCTGAGGAATCGCCATACTGTATGATTTCACTTATATGTGGAATCCATAAAGAAAAACAAAAGAACAGACAGAACCAAATTCACAGATACAGAGAACAGACTAGTGGGTATCATAAGGAAAGGGGGGTAGGGGAGGTAGGCAAAAATGGTGATGGGGGTCAACTGTATGGTGACAGATGGTAATTAAACTTATTTTGGTGATCACTTTGTAGTGTACATAAAATCATTATGATGTTGTACACCTGAAACTAGTATATACCAACTTTACCTTAATAAAAAAAGACAAAGAATGATAAAACAAGACTAAAATGTTAAAATGACATAGGTTTTCCATAAATATCTCCTAATAATCTTAGAAGGCCACGTGAGGTTTATCTTTGCAAGTACAGAGATAATGGTGAAGTTTTGGGGAAGGAAAGCCCTTGTTTTTAAGTATTTGTTTCCATGGTGGCATTAAGGTTAAAAAGAGTAATCAAAGGGCAATTCCTAGAGTTACAATGATGATTTGTTGGTTGACTTCTACAAACTGCAGGAACTAGTCATATCATGTGGCATCAAACACACGTGACTTGTCAAAATTAAGATAGGGCCAAATAGCAAGAAGACAGCGTTTCCCATCCTTGTCAGAAGAATAAACTGACTTGGGCCCTCACAGTTGCCGAGAGGGGGTAACAGCAAACAAGATGAGCAGAAAGAAAGAAAAATAACCATTACATTTGAAAGACTTAATGCTTCTCACAAAAAAAAAGAAAAAAGAAAAAAAGAGCCCAGGCACAGAACAAGGAGCAGTTGCTTGACTTGTTTCAAAGAAAAGGCTAACATGAAATGCTTCAAAAAACATAAAGCTCCCAGAACAGTGCTGCTCAACCACGAGATGAGGTCTTTGTGGAAAACACTTAAGACAACTTGTGACCAGTGTCTTGTGATGACACTAATTGTCCACGAAAGGTTACCTCAGCAAAGCAGCACAGTTAGTTCCAATCGTGCAGCCTCGCAAGTATTAACACAACGGAAGATGACAAAAGATACTCATGTATCACAAAAGACCAAAAATGCTAAGGATCACTGCAGAGCACACACTGAAAAGAGACACATTGCAGACTTTATACTTCATAAATGGAAATAACAAAACTCAATCACATCTTAGATTTTCTATTCTTTTATAGCTTTTCTTATTTTAACACTGGGAAGCAGAGAAAATGGAGTGGCAGTAACATCTTTAAGAAATTAAATGTGGTTACCTTGCAAATAAAAAACTCTTATAATAAAAAAAACAGCACTTGTATTTCTCTATACACTAACATTGATGAGTAATCTGAAAATGAAATTAAGAAGACAATTCCATTTACAATAGCATCAAAAAGAATAAAATACTTAGGAATAAATGTAACAAAGGAAGAGTAAGACTTGTACACTGAAAACTACAAAATATCACTGAAAGACATTTAAAAAGATCTAAATAAATGGAAATATATTTCATATTCATGGATGACAGGACTTAGTATTGTTAAGATGGCTATACTCCCTAAATCGATCTACAGTTTCACTGCAATACCTATCAAAATCCTAGCTGCCATTTTTGCAGAAATTGACATGCTGTTTCAAAAATTCATATGGAAATGCAAGGGAACCCAAACAGGCAAAATGATCTTGAAAAAGAACAACAAAGTTGGAGGAGTCACATTTTCTAATTTCAAGTCTTGCTACAAAACTATAGTAAACTCAAGACAATGTGGTACTGACAAAAGGACAGTCAGAGAAAAATGGAATAGAGTTGAGAATCCAGAAATAAATCCTTGCATTTATGGTCAATTGATTTTTTTGACAAGGGTGCCAAGGCCATTCAGTAGGGAAAAAATGGCCTTTCAACAAATTGGGCTAGCACGTGTAGATATTCACATACAAAAGAACGATGCTGGACCCTTGCCTCACGCAGAACACAACTGGTATCTCAAAGGTATAGCTACAGGAGTTAAGCCCTAAAAATAGGGGCTAAAACTATAAAATTCTTGAAAGAAAACTTAAGAGTAAATATTTCCAATCTTAGATTAAGCAAGAGTTACTTAGATAGAACAGCAAAAGCACAAGTGATGACAGAAAAAAAATAGATAATCAAAGACTTCCTCAAAACTTAAAACTTTTGTGCATCAACGAAGACCACCCAGAAAGTAAAAAGACAGCTCACAGAATGGTAGAAAATATTTGCAAACCATGTATCTGTTAAAAGACTTGCATTCAGAATACATAAGGAATTCTTAGACCTCAAAAAAAATTTTTAACATCACCTAATTAAAACATAGGCAACGGATCTGAACAGACATTTCTCCAGAGAAAATATACCAATGGCCAAAAGGCACTTGGAAAGATGCTCAACATCATTAACCACGAGGGAAATGCAAATCAAAACCACAATTAGGTAGCACTTCATAACCATTAGGATGTTTATATTCAAAAGGAAAAATAGCAAGTGTTGTCAAAGATGTGGATAATTAGAACTCTCACACATGACTGGCAGGGAATGTCAAGCAGCACAGGGTCTTTGGAAAAGTTTGGCAGCTTTTCGAATGGCTGAACATAGAGTTGCCATATGACCCAGGAATTTCACTCCTATATGTATGTTCACACAAAAACATGAACACAAATGTTTATAGCAGCATTATCCATAATAGGCAAAAAGTAGAAACAAGGCTCCTGTCTATCAAATGATAAAGGAATAAACTAATGAAGTGTCCGTACAATGGAATATTATTGAGCAATAAAAAGGAATGAAATTCAGATATGTAATACAGCATGGATGAACTCTGAACACATTACGCTAAGTGAAATATACAGTGCATACATATGAAATGTCCAGAATAGAAAAGCCCACAGAGAGAGCAGATTCGTGGTTCCCAGGTATCGGGAAAGGGGAGCAAAAGGAATGACCGCTAATGGGTATGGGGTTTCTCTTGAGATGATGAAAACGTTCTATGAGGAGTTAGCAGTAACCAATGGACAACTTTGCAAATACGACAAAATCCACAGAACTGTATACTTTAAGATGGTGAACTTCATTGTGTGTGAATTATATCTTGATAAAGCTGTTATATATATTAAAAAGAACTCACATGCACTTGTCCCTATGCCTGCCTTTTTTTAAAAAGATTTATTTATTTATTTGAGAGAGAAAGAGCACGAGCAGGAGGGGTAGAGGGAGAGGGAAAGAGAATCTCAAGCAGACTCCATGCTGAGCGCGCAGCCCAACGCAGGGCTCGATCTCACAACCCTGAGATCAGGACCTCAGCCACCCAGATGCCCCTCTGTACACCTGCTTTTTAAACTCACCAGTATAATATAACTTGACAGCAAAAGAAATAATGGCACTACAAAGCCCTAGTTTATCGTATCCAGCTCATATTTCAATAATTTCAGCCACTGAAAAAAGAAAATGGAACCAAAATAAAAAGAGTCATTACATTTAATTGAACATTGCAAAACTATACCCTTTGAAGAAGTATAGGTAAAGGAATCACCATGATGTCTTTCCATGCTGTACTGACAGTAAAATTAAGGAAACAAACTCCCCCTAAATCAATGTATGTATGTTACAGTTTAAAATGTTAATTAGTTTTCATCTAGGCATTAATGTCCCTTGGCGACACAGTGAGCAAAGCCACAGGTGGGGATGAAAGGAACACTGCTTATCAGAAATGAGGAATAACGTCTATGTTGCCAAAGTAACAAAATTGTCTCATAAGAAATGTATGATTTGACATTCATTTATCAATATTTCTAAAATGCAACTCTTATCCTGCCTTTGTGTAAATTTCATTTCCTAGTAATGACTTCACAGACTTCCCCCTTCATATGCATGTCTCATTTATTTCTGTTTCCAGAATAAATTAAACCAGAGAAACTAGGCCTGGGCTGTCTCTCACTCTCCAAGGGAAATACTAATTGTTTTCATCCAGAACATCACATTATATGACAATTGCTCACTCAGTTTCCAGTTTTGCACCTGAACCCTCTCTTACAGTGTTCCCCAGATCACAGAACTGTCGCTGGCAAAGGATCCCAGAGGTGAAATCTAGCTTAGAGTACAAAGTAGTGATCAATAAATATTTGTCGAGGTAAATCCTCTACCTTTTGGCACAAGTTATCCCTCCCCAACTTCCCAGTGAAGCAATGGTTTAAACTCCAGGGACGGAAAAACTCACGGCCTTACGTGTTTCCACATCCCACCACCCACCAGCAGCTCTAGTTGTTAGAATGAGAGTTTATCTAAGTCACCAAACACAAGACCAATATACAAAAATAAATTGTATTTCTATATAATAGCAATGAATAATTAGAATACGAATTTATTTTTTAAAGTGTCATATACAATAGCACCAAAAAGCAAAAAAGAAAGAAATGAAATACTAAGATACAAATCTAACAAAATACATACAGGATCTGTATGCTGGATACTACAAAATACTGATAAAATAAACCAAGAAAACCTAAAAAAATGGAGGGATATATCTGTTCATGGACTGGAAGAATCAGTACACTATTATAATGAAATACTATATAATACTGTAATGTACAATACTGTAATTGTATTGTGTGTTGCATTATATGGCTAGTGTGTTGTAATTTTATTATAATTACATAATACTGTAATGTACAATATTGTATCACAGTTTTGGACAACACTGTGAAGACTCAAAATTGATCTATAGATTTGTTACATTTTCAATTAAAATCCAAGTAAGCTGGGAAAAAAAAAAAAAAAGAAAAGAAAATTCTCCCCATCTGGACTATTAACCTCCTGGATCTTACTTGTGTCTTCTGTAGGCACATGCTATCCTGCTTTAATGCTTTCCCTGTAAATACTTGGTTATGTTTATCATGTCTGATTATTCACATGTTTGTTTCTAAGCTCAGAACATCATACTTCTTCCTGCTATAACTGTCAGATTGAGCTCCCTATTCATTTTTGAGCAAAATTATTTTTGGATTCCGGTTCTTGGATCCGTTTTTCGGAACTATGCATGGGCTACCAAACTCACAGTTTTTGAACTTATGATAGATTCTTGACATATAATACTATTTATTCCAGCCCTTTTCCAAGCAGGTGTGCTCCTTTTAAACAAAACATAGCTTTATTCTGGTTACAAGATCTATCCTTCAAAGTCTAGATGTCATCTGGCTTAACTGGCCTCCAAGCAAATAATTCTTTATGGTTCCTTCACTCTAATAACTTAAGCTCCAGTTCTGCAAGGAAAAATCTCCCTTTCTGATTTCATCTATTAGCCAGCCATAGAACGTTTTTATATCCCCCTCTCTTAAAGGGTCCAACATACCTAGGATTTAGTAGTTGTTAGCGGTATTTCCAAGATTACTTCCAATGGTGTACATGTCCTTTAAAGTAGCAATAGAACAGGTTGGGGTATATATTCTTGACAAGTTTTGGAAAGTTTGCCTCCCTATTTCAGGCACACTTATCAGATACATATCATGTTCTAACTGGCCATTTCACATAGATGCAATATGACTTCCCCATATTTTTCTAAAAACAGCTCCCTTACATCTCTACCACGATGCCAATACTAGGTGATCCCACTCTGAAATTCTCCTTAATGTCCTGTGGATCCCAAAGATCTAGATAAACACGCTGAGAGAGAAGGGTTGTTTTGAGTAACTGCACCTTATCTCCAAAATTTATTTATTCAGTCAAAATCCTTTTAGGATCTGATCAAATATACGCATGTGGATGCAATCTTGACATAATGATCCATCCAACTGTCTCCAGCTGATTTGTAAATGGGGATTTCAAGGATTTATAAATGGCAGTTTCATTCAACATGCTCTTCTTAAGCAAATTTTGCGTGTCAGTTTCTCTGTGGGGCCTAGAGAAGACTAAGGAATAAATGTCTTCAGGACCTGAGTCATGTGGTATATTGACTTTTATCACTGGAGTCATGTGGTCTATTGACTTTTACCACAACAGTGCCACAAATCAAACGATGAAAACACTGAGCCTATGGATCAAACATATTTAAAGTTTGGTTCTATGCTTGGTAGGCTAAAATTTTCTAAAAAGTAAAGTCATTTCTTGGCCAGGGTTAATCATTTCCAACAGCCATAATAAATGTCCCCAAAATGTTAAATAAATGAGATCTGGCTATTCTCAACATCTCCATTTTGAAAGCTGTAATAAGAAAAAAAGGTATATATTCACAAATAGACCACCCAAGTGCCATTAAATATCTTATTATTAATAACTCTGAACAAGCTGTTCAGATACAGTAGCATGTGAAGATTAAAAGGCTTCCTACATTTTTTTTCTTATATTAAAAAGAATACCTGCTGTTAAGATTGTACGTATTCTCTACATAAGAAACAAATAGTTAGGGATGAAGTAATTAAAGGAACTCTCAAAATTTCAGCATCCTTGGAGAAAAAGAATTTCATGCAGAAAATAAGCAAGATTTCACTTGTATTTCTATTCCCAGCCCAGTACATGAGAATTGTCCTTGAAAGGGTACTGATTCTCTGGCCTATAAATTATATGCACATTTCCAAATGTTCCCCTGATTATATCCTTCTTTGTTTGTTTTTTTTTTATGTAAATAAACAATTTCCTTGTGCACTGTTTGCTTATGATAGTTGATTTAACTGGGTTTTGGCGGTTCTCTAATATGCCTCAAGAACTTACTAACCCAATCAGTCTCTTTAGTTTTCTTTGGAAGCACGAAAACTTACTTAAACATCATAAAAATATGTCATTATCAGCCAAAACCAGAGGGGGGGTCGCAAAAAAAATTGCAGAGTAAAGGGTTCTAGCATTTGAATGCCACACTAACCCAGACAGCCAACAGGGATCTTCATTTTTCCCATTCATAGAAAGAATGGCCAATATGCTTTAAGAATTAAGGTAATTAGAGTCCTTGAAACAACCAAAATTATCTTTAATTCTGTGAGTTTACAAGAACTTTTTTTTCCTCAAAGAAAACTGAACTAATATTTTAAAATCTGAGATGCTCTAAAATATTGTTTGGTTTTTCATAAATAAGAAAAACTTTAATGTAAGTAATGTTAAATATGAAACCATTTGCCAACAGGTCACAATCCCACAACAACGTATATAGATACTCGGAGAAAAAAATGAGATGTTATTCATCAAAACTTCCTCAGAATAACTAGATGTGGTTCTTACAGGTGCCACAGAATAACGAACATTGATTTCAGTTCATTTAGAGGCCCAAGGAGATGGATATGTTAACATGAAAATCCTGAGATTTAAAAATTTTCCTTACATTAATGGGATAGTCCTCAAGAAAATAATGTTTCAGAATCATGTATTCTTATTTTAATATTCTATATTTTTCATCTTCTATGTTTACATAACCCAATATTTTATTTACACAATGTAGGTGACCCAAACCAAAGATTTGTTACCTTTTTAAAATACTGTTTAATATTGGATAACTGGTTTTAAGGGCACAATATTATAAAGAAAAGGCACTCACTAACTTGCCTGGAAAAATTATTTCTACTTTTCACATGCTATGTCGTTATAATAGTGATACAGGTACACAGAGTTTGGTAAAGCACTTACAGTAATCAACACTTGTGTATTAAAACTTTATCCACCATGATAACTCAGGCATGATGTAGCTAAATCCTAGGAATGACTTTTGCATAAATTGTGTTTCTTTCTGAACGGAAGCAGCACAGAACACTAAAGTGGGTAGTTACTTGAAAGAGCTTGGTCAACTGTCCATTGCTCTTTATTACCATAAAAAGCTACTAATATGCCAGTGAATGAATGCATATGGGTTAAAAATCAAAGAGAGGAGCATTCTTTTTAAGACCAATGCCTATGTCTGTATTGATGGGTTGCTTACAAAAAATTAAAAAATTAAAGTATAAACAAGTCATATTTATTCCTCTTCCAGAAAATCATAGAGTAGAAGTGTTCAGAGGGACATCCTTTCAATATTTATTTTCCTATCGTCAATGATTTAGAATGCATTGCTGAGTTATCATAATGTCCAACGTGGCAAAATTCACATCAATACTCCTGTTTGGTTAGACTTTCCAATTAAACAGGAAGAAACCACATTAATATGACAAAATCTGCCAGGTGTCTATCCCACACAGTTTAACAATACTAATATATATATTTAAGAAGACATGAACAAGTGAATATTCTCTTGTAAAAAAAAATCTAGTCATTCTCAAAAGCATAACAAATAATTCTCCTAGACTATCTTATTAGCAACATCATGAATTATACAACAGAAATGCTTGTTCAAACTGTTTTTTTCTGATAAGAAACACTGCATTTTAAAATGCAACCTCTATTTTAATATTTAATACTTTAGCATATCTATATCTCCAAAAGTAGCAAGCTATTTAAGAAAGAAGTGCACTTCTTGTAATGTTAAAAGCATTTCTGGCATTTTATATTATCTACTTTTTAATGACTGTATTTTCCTAGCATTAAAAATGAATTAATCTCTTTCTTCCTAAGTACTCTGTTGAACATGGTGAAAAAAAATAGTTCAACAGGTTACTTTCCCTTGTAAAAACCATAAAGATTGTTGCCTCTCTTTGCATATTTGATCTAAAAGCAAAACATCTAACTTTGCATCCAACTCAAAGCTCATCATTTTTTCTGGGGTTTCACAGACACAAGATTTACTTATTTCCCATCGAATTTTATTGGCTCTAGGGTAGAGTACTGAAAAGCAAAACGTAATTAAGGCACAATCTATATAGTTTCATTCATGAGAAAAGTCTGAGTTTTACTCTACAGTCTAAGAATATTTTAAAGTAAATTAATATTAATAATTTGGAATAATCTACAAGAAATACAACTGTCACATCAGTTTTCTAAAGATAGAGTTATTAGGTCAAGATCATACTTTTGCATTCTGACATGTTTCAATCATCAGAGTATTTGCTGTATATTAATTTAAATCACACCAACTGAACAATAGCATCTCGATGGAAAATTGTTTTAAAAATGGAGCAAAAAGTTCTGGTTCTGTTAAAAAATAGAGCCAAAAGTCACCATCTGGTAAGATGGTAGCCAACAGCTACTGCCATGACTCTCACTGAATGCAACAGGACAGAATGCAGGAAGAAGCTCTCCCAGGGCTCCAGAAAATAAATAGTGTCAGGCAGAATGAAGGAGAAGACCAGGATTTGAAACACCACCAATCCAGTAGTAAGTTGACCATGTTTTCCCTCTGGTATAACCCTGGCCTGAACTCAACACACTGGCAGTGGGCCAGTGGGTAGGGGGGCAGTGGGGAGAGAACTCCAGGAGGAAGCCTCAAGTGCTGGCTCACAGATCTGGAAAGGATACTCTGAAAGGGCCGAGAGGGCAGAGATACCCCATTTTCCCTCTATTCTCCACTGTCCTGCACCGTAGCCCACAGCAATCTGTCATGACAGACACAGCCTGCAGCAATGGGACCTTGCAAGAGCCAAATCTGAGGGAGAGGAAGTGTCCTCTTCATTTGATGGAACCGGGGTTACAAGAGGGTGGGGCCTACCTCTGCTTGTTTATTTGTTTCTATCTGTCCTCCCACAGCCCAGCCCTGGATGCTGACCCAGCTGCGGAGTGCACGGCAGGGAGAGGTAACTAAGCCTCAGTACTGTGGATGGAGAAAAGAGAAGCATCAACCAACAGGAAACTTCTGGGAAAATAAAAGAGAGAGAGGAGCTTGAAAAGCGACCTCATAAAGTTTTTTGAACACCTGGGCTCACCTTCAGCTGCACATGTACAGACTGGATCCTATTCAGCATGCCAAAATCTCTGAGAACTGAATTAGTAGATGAGCCACCACACAAGTCTCAAGCTGGCTGCTAGGTTATGCACACATGTGACACATGCAAACAACACTGAAGAGATTTTAAACCTGAACTGACATTGGAACTTTGCTGCACAGGCGGTGGGTTCAAAATCATACCCTAAATCTAACCAGCTTAAGCTGATTATGAAAAATAGAAATATCAACAATTTCTACAAAATTTAAATAAGAGCTAGAGCCTCATGTAATATTCAAAATATCCAGAATGAAATCCAAAATTACTCAGCACATGAAGAATAACAAAAACCTCAATTGCACAGGAAAAGATATTAAAGAGACACCATTCCATGACAATAAAGGGTCAAGTCACCAAAAAGACAATAACCATCCTAATTGCAGATGCACCAAAAATAGAGCTATATTATGATCCTATAACCAAAAATGAGCTAAATAGAGCCAAAACCAACAATACAGAAAAGAGAAATAGACAAATCTACAAATATAGTTGAAGATTTCAACACTTCTCCCTCAGCACTAGCTATAACCTGTAGGAGGTAAATCAGCCAGGATTGAGAAGAACTGAAAATTACCATCACTCAACTGAATGTAATTGACATTTACAGGTTACTCAACCCAGCAACAGCAGAATATACATTCTATTCAAATGCACCTAGATTATTGCCCAAGATAGACCATATCTTGGTTCATAAAACAAATAATAACAAACTGGAAATAATTAAAATCATATGCAGTATGTTTTTAGACCATAATTGTTTTAAACTAGAAATCATTAACAGAAAACCAAGAGAAAATTTCCCTCAAACACCTGGAAGTTATCAACACTTCTAAATAATCCATGAATCAAAAAGCAAATCTCAAGGACTATTAGACAATACTTTAAACTGAATGAAAATGAAAATACAATATGTTAAAATTGTGACATGTATCTAGAGTACAGATGGAAATGTATAACATTAAATGGTTCTATTAGAAAGAAGAAATGTCTCAAAATTTTCACCTTAACTAGAAAAAAAAGCCAAATAAATACAAAGCAAGTAGAGGGAAGAAAATAAGAAATACAAAAGCAGAAATCAATAGACTTGAATACGGAAAAACATTGGAGGTCAGTAAATCCAAAAACTGATTTATAAAAGGTCAATAAAATTGATAAACCTTTGGAAAAACAGAACAGAGAAGACACAGATTATTATTTTATTAAGAATAAAATTATTTTATTCTAAATAATTATTTTATTTAGAATAAAATAATTTATTAATAATTTATTATTATTTTATTAAGAATAAAAAAGGAAATATCACTACCAATCCTACAGGCATTGAAAGGATAATGAGGCAATATATAAACAATTTTGTGCACATAATTCCAACAATTTCAATGAAATGAACCAATTCCTTAAAATCTACAAACTGCAAAAACTGACTGAAAATTAAATAGATAACATTTACGATCCTATAACTATTAAAGAAATTGCCACTGGGAAAAAAATATTGTTTGCAAAGAAATCTCCAAGTCCAGATAGTTTCACTAGCAACTTCTATAAAACCTTAAAGAAGAAATGATACCAATTTTATACAAAATTTGTACAAAAATTCTCTTGGGAAACAAAAAGTAGAACTTTCTTAACCTAATATACGACATCCACAAAAATCCTACATCTATCATCTTACTGAACACCATCCCTGAGTAATCCTGGCTGGTGCCGTAAGTCAAGAACAGAAATAAAAGGTATACTGATGGAAAAAAGAAAAAATAAATCTGTCCCTATTTGCTGATGTCTACATAGAAAACCACAATAGATGCACACACACACACACACACAAATTTCCTTACAACTAACAAGCATGCTGAGCAAGGCCAAAGTGTACAAGATCAACACAAAATTAACCGTATTTTTATATCCTGGAAATGTACAATTCAAAATCTAATTTTTTTCCCAAAGTACCATTTATAATAGCTCCAAAAAATGAAATACTTAGGTATAAATATGAGAAAATGGATACAGAATCTATTGCAGAGAATGGTAAAGGACCAATTAAAGAAGTCAAAGAAGACCTAATAAATGGAGAGAGATACCATGTGCACCAATCAGAAGACTTACATAATAAAGATGTTGGCAGGGGGCCTGGATGGCTCAGTCTGTTACCTGTCTGACTCTTGGTTTTGGCTCAAATCATGATCTCAAGATCCTGGGATTGAGCCCCCGGGTGGGGCTCACATGGGGCTTTATGCTCAACAGGGAGTCTGCTTGAAGATTCTCCCCCTCTGCCCCTCCCCCCATTTGCACTCTCGATCTCTCTCTCTCTCTCTCTCTAACAAATCTTTAAAAAAAAAATAAAAATAGAAGATGTCATTCCTCCCTGAATCACCTCTAGATTTAATACAATTGCAATAAAAATTCTCCAAGATTTTTTTTTTTTGGTAGATATGGACAAGTTGATTCTAAAATTTATATGAAAAAGCAAAGGGTCTAGAATTACTAAAACATTCCAGAAAAAAGACCACCACAGGTGAAGGACTTACATTATCCAATCTTAAGACTTACTATAAAACTACAGTACCCCAAACTGCATGGAATTGGTGAATACACACCAACCAACAGAACATAATGGTGAACCCAGAAATAAACTCACTCCAAAATGGCCATTAGATTTTTGACATAAGATGCAAAAGTAATGAAATGTTGCCTTTTCACGAAAGGGTGTTAGAACAGTTGAGCATCCCCATGTCAAATATAAAGAAATCAATAAACCTAGATGTAAACCTCACTTCTTATGAAAAGTTAGCATGAAACATAAAGCTAAATGTAAGATGCAAAAATATAAAACTTTTAGAAGAACATAAAGAAAATCTTTGTGCCTTGGGGTTAAGCAAAGATATGGCAAGAAAAGCATGACCTATAAAAGAGTAACATTGATAAATTGGGCTTCATAAAAACTGAACACCTTTTGTTCTGTGAAAGACACTCTTTAGAGAATCAAAGGACAAGTTACAAACTGGGAAAAAAATTCTATAATCACATGGCCAACAAAGAGCTTTTATCTAATTCCATATCCTCAGTGTAACAAGTGATTATCCAAATCAAGACGTCTTAAAATACATAGACACACATACCAAAAAATAAATAAATAAATCACTTTAACACAATAATTTTAAAAATAAAACAAAATAAGGAAAAATGGAATAAAGTGAGTAAAAACTTCCAGTTATAGTACTTTTTTTTAGTAAGATCTGAGGCAATGCTACACAGTGCAAAATCTAGCCATCTTTATATTTTTTCAGATAGCCTTTAAAATGATCTTAATTACCCCAGAGATAAGTCACAGAAAGTAACCAGGTTGAAATAGAGAAATAAACCTAAGACCTCTGCCCTGAGGAAGCAAGAACCAAAAAAGAAAAGGTCTAATTAGTGTCATTTGCAATGAAATATTGAGGTAGTTAAATGTTACAATGGTTTTGTTTGGCAATTTACAACAACCAAGCCAAAATTTTATTTTCATTTAATCTAATCAAACTGCCCTATCCTTGCATAGTGCAACTGCATTAATTAGAAATCGTCCCAGTTAGTTTACTTTGGATATTAATACTTCTTTTAACTTAAAGTGATTTTTTAGTTGACCTGTATACTATGCATGCATTTCTCTTACACTGTGTACAATGGTGAACACCATGCTCACAACCGTTTTCTTTGGACTCCTGTGAATGGGAACGACACTTCATTTTTTTTTTTTAAAGGTTTTATTTATTTTTCAACAGAAAGAGAGAGAGAGAGACAGTGAGAGGGGAACACAAGCAGAGGGAGTGGGAGAGGGAGAAGCAGGCTTCCCGCCGAGCAGGGAGCCCGGTGTGGGACTCGATCCCAGGACCCCAGGATCATGACCTGAGCCGAAGGAAGACGCTTAACGACTGAGCCAACCAGGCGCCCAACACTTCATATTTTTACAAAATACAACAGTATTATGGGAAGCTAATTAACACTTAAAAATAAAAAAAATAAAAACATGTTTCACGTTCATTTCAAAATCCAATCCCCGACCCAGAACACCACTTTGTTTCTTTATTACAATAAGATATATAAGCAAATTAAATCTTTAGGCTCTATGGGGATGTTTCATCTCAGTGAATTTGTAACTATTTTTCACAAAAGA
Source organism: Eumetopias jubatus (assembly GCF_037043125.1). Classification (NCBI taxonomy): domain Eukaryota; kingdom Metazoa; phylum Chordata; class Mammalia; order Carnivora; family Otariidae; genus Eumetopias; species Eumetopias jubatus. The sequence goes on along the minus strand of NW_028274809.1, from coordinate 177,892,832 downwards.
AATAACATTCGACAGTTTCATTTGGAGCATAAGGATAAGTGGATGCAATTTCTCATTTTGAGGCATCAATTTAATTCAAGGAAGTAAGCTAGTCCAAACAATATCTTAAAATTCAATAGCCCAAATTCATTCATTACAGGCCAATGACCATTAAACGACAAAGGTAATTATTGAGGATATTTGTCATGGATATGGAAATACACTTAACAGTTTTTCTTGTTACAACCCTCTTTAATGGTTTGGGAGCTCAATTAAACATTCCAGCTAAGATTACCACGTGGCACACCTGCCATGTCACTTAGAATGCTACAAAACCTGAATCACAGCTTGCCAGGGCAGCATTAGACATTCTTCTCCAAGACTCTCCACAGCAATATGCACACAGTTGCTCAGGTGCAGGGAAACAAGATACACAGGAGTGGAAACGAGAGTTACCCTGGTTAAAAGTCTGATGCCCAATGGGATCTGTGCTATCAACAACATAAGCATAGCTTCCAGGGTACCCCTTGTGGCACATAACATTGATAAGTCACCATCCTCAGGGAAACCCAACATTATGGCAACTCTACTGGGTATTTATAATTAATTTATAATTCCTCCCAGTACATAGGCAATCGGAGGTCATGGCAGAAGCAATACTGCTGAGTAACTGAATTGGTGTACTACACTTAACAGGTTATCAGGTGATCAAAAGGACAGATTTAACCAAAGGTCAAATTCTCATGCAAAAGAGGGTTTGCTGACATGCTGCTCAAGAGTAAATGCAAGAAAGGCAACTTGGTATAGAGAAAACAGTTCTAAGCTTGGAGTGAGAAAACATGGATCTGAACCCTTATGCTGCACCTTGCCAGGTGTGTAAGACTGGGAAACTTACTTTACCTCTTTCACTTCACTTTTTTTATCAGTAAAATGCAGATGATACTTGCTCTCAAACATTTATTTTGAGGATGATATCATAGGGCAGATTTGGATTTACTTAGAGGGTGGCCCAGAATTAGAGCTCAATTAATGTTTTTTTTTTTTTAAAGATTTTTATTTATTTTGAGAGAGAGAGAATGAGAGAAAGAGAGCACGAGAGGGAAGAGGGTCAGAGGGAGAAGCAGACTCCCTGCCAAGCAGGGAGCCCAAAGTGGGACTCGATCCCGGGACTCCAGGATCATGACCTGAGCCGAAGGCAGTCGCTTAACCAACTGAGCCACCCAGGCGCCCCAAGAGCTCAATTAATGTTAAAAAAGAAAACTGATAAAGACAGCAAACTAATTGTTGGCAAATCTATAGTACTGCTTTACCAGCACGTGAGAGTTAAAGCCTACAGTTTGACTGTACAATCAACCACAAGTTAACTAAGCCCTCGTATCCATCCATTCACTCTTCTATATGCATTGCCAGTTCTCCACTAGTACTCTTTGAGAAACAAGGACCATATCAATTCTAAACATCCCCCTTAGAACTCAGCCAGGTGCTCAATACATTCTTGTTGAACAATCACACTCACCAAACAAAACTAATAGAAAACCAAACTGTACTATCCTGTTTTGAAAATTAACTCTTCCATAACATAAGTAATACAGATGACCCTAGTTTTTAGACTCATTCACTGAAATTCATTCAATACATATTGGCTGAGTCCTTATTAAGTGTTAGAAATGATGTTAGGTTCTAGAAATACAACTCCTAACGGGCTAAACAGTCCTTGCCCTGGCACATAGCTTACCCGCCAGCTAGGAAAGTTCTGGAAAAGTGAGTGAACACTCAAAAAATAATTATATACTGCATTATCTTTGGGATGGACACAAAAGGCTGAGGCAGAGAATATCCAGGTAAACCATTTTATATAAGGTGGCCAGGAACGGTCATTCTCAAGCAGAAATTTAGAGGATTTATCCAGGCAAAGATGAGGGGGGAAAAAAAAAGGAGTTAAGGCAGAGGTCCTGACCCAGAAAAAAGACAAAACAAACAAACAAAAAACTAGCATGCTTGAGGACTGATAGAAGACCATCTTTGGATGATAGCCTCTCAGTTTATTAGAGAAAAAGAAAAAAAAGATATAGCAGTTTACTTATAAGGCAACGTTATTTCGAAAGGTGTTCCAGAGTGTGGTTCAGGTTAATTAGAGTTGTTGTCATTCAGGTCCTAACATGGTCTCTATTTCAATCAACAAAGCTCAACATGGGTACAGTGGCATGCCAAAAATTACTAATGAGATGTCTACAATAAATGATGATAAAGGTCTAGTGTCAAAAAACAAATCACAACTCCCAACACATGGCAGTGGCCTGAGCTGCATAAGATTGCATTTAACTCTAGGCAGATCTGGTATTTGGATCACGCTAGGAACAAACAGTACTTTATACCCAAACTGAATCTAGAACAAATGCCCAGCTCCTGCAAGATTTAATATAATCTATGTCCATCTGGTCTTCTGGTCTACTAGATGAAGTGTGGTAGCCATTTTGGCAAACTTACATTAAACTCAGATCTTTAGACATTATTTCTTTCTCTTCTCCAAATAAGCACCAATGCAGGGGTCTGAGGCTATGGCTACATAATAAAACATTCCAAGTAGGAGATAATCAGGGATTTGCCTAAAATAATAATAGATTATACAGCATGTAATTCAATTTCTAATCTGAAATTTGCCCCAGAATGTGGGGGCCAGAGTGATTTATGCCTCATCATATTTGGGTTGAAGCACAATGTAGTTTTCATAAGCACCCGAAATTGGAGCACAATTTACTCCACTTCAAACAAAAGAGATTGTCCTAATTCTTAAATAAAATGATTCATACACAAACTGTCATATGTCAGGAAAGCTTTAGAAATGCGTTGAGCAGTACTTTGGAACCTTAGGAGGCAAATAGCAGGGAAGTAGAGCAGAAGCAGGGCAGAGGGCAGGGAAGGAGGAAGGGAAAGCACCGGTGAAGTCCAGACACTGCCAAGAACAGCCAAGTTTGCTTTGGAGTGTTTTATTCTTTGATTCTTTTCTTCTTATATACACAGTAGGCTCGAAGATTTTCTGCTTGCACCCAGGAGAGTTGATTACGTTAGGCGACCTCTTTACTGTAATGTTTTATACAAGTTGTTCTTGTGCTCTTTCATTTATATGTACTCAGCATTTCCTTTCTCTTCCTTAGTTTTTTTCAATTTTTATAAAATGTAAGTGGAGAGATTTTTTTTTCCTTACAGTCTCTATAGATGCTAGAATCCATTGACAAACTTGAGCTTCTAGGCTTTTTCATCTTTAAGGCTAAATTCTCAAAATTGAAAAGAATGACCGCTTCTTAAAAATATAACTGCAAAAACTGCCTTCCCATCCTACTGTAATACTGGAGAAGAGTAATTCACAAGTCTTATCTATACCAGTGATTTCTTCAGGTCAATGGGATGTCAGTGTTTAAAAGTGTAGTGTCAGTAGAAAATTAGCATTTTTTTCCCAGTAATTTTTTGTGATAGGTTGGCAATCCTGATTAGAGTCTGTCATTTTTAGGCATCTGAACTTCATCATTCCCCGTCTGCTTTCTATACGCTCTATGAGTTCTGAAGGATCTTTTCAAGGATGATGAGGGATGGAATCTTTCTTAAAGTGTATTTTGAATCTCATCCAACAGAGATGACACAATAAATCTTCAAGCTATTTTTGACCATATGTCACAACTCTTGAAGGCAAATGAAGGCTCTCACAGCTTTAAGGGATTACTTAACATTGACAGCTGTTGAGGCATTTATCCTGAAGTTTCTTCTTTCTTTCCACCAAGAGTATCTACATAAGATGCTATGGCTTGTGGCTTGGATAAGATGTAACATGCTTGAAGTATTATGTGCAATCACATACATTTCCTATATTCCTTCATGTTTCTCCATTTCAGTTCATCCACAAATGTCTACACCAACTGTGGGCCCAGGCCTTGGGAATGTAAAAATGGAATAATGTAAAGTTGGGAGTGTAAAAAAAGAGATAAAGCAGGCCATCGATGGTATGACGTAAGGTTACTTTGTAAAAAATCATTATTGCATCAGAGCTGAGAAAGTTGACTTGGAAATGTAAGGGTGGGAATGAAGATCTCTAGATTTTAACAAGTGTGACTTAGGGCAGATCTCCAAACCCTCTGGGCCTCAGTGCCTTCAGTTATGAAAGGTATGGCTTGAAATAGTTGGTCTTTGAGACTCCCTATAGATTTCAAATCTCCCTCCATAATTTTAAATGTTAGAGTGGATCTCTTCCATGCCATAGCTGTAACTCTATAAACAGTATGCATATACCCTTTTGGAAATCAGTGAATGGTAAAGTTACTATAAAAGGATTAAATTCCTTAACAAGATTAATAAATGCATTTGTAATTAAAGAGTACTTTTTTATATCTAAAAATTTCAGAAAGAAAAACTTGATTTCTGAATCAAGTCTCTAGGAACTATAAGATTTAAAAAAATTGTAAACCTTTTTTCGGACTAAAAATACAGAGAAAGATCAATGGAAAATTTTGCACTGATAGGAGGAAATTGCAATAATTTTTGAAGATGCTAACACAGGCATTCTGTCACTGAATATAGTCTAACTGTAGCTCTTTCCTTAGTAAGCAAAGCTTTAAAAAAAGGTATCAGAGATGTATTGTATGAGTCAACACACAGAGCAAAGCTGGCTTGCAATGAGCTTCCCAGAGAACATGCACATGTCTCAGAGTTCAGACACCTGCTGTTGAGGCTAGGTCACTTGTATTATTTCTTCAGATATAAACTGCATCAGCTCCTAATATTTCCAAAGTTTTACCATGGAGAAAGGGCAGACATAGATAAAGGAGAAGGAGAAAGAAGAGAGAAGGAGGAGAAGATTTGAATTTTGCAAAACTTAAGAAAGAAATAGCCTTTGCCAGGGCACCTGGGTGGCTCAGTCGTTAAGCATCTGCCTTTGGCTCAGGTCATGATCTCAGGGTCCTGGGATCGAGCCCCCCATCGGGCTCTCTGCTCAGTGATTTGTCTGCTTCTGCTTCTCCCTCTTCCTCTTCATCTGTGATCTCTCTCATCCCTGCTCTCTCTCAAATAAATAAATAAAATCTTTAAAAAAAAGGGGGGGATCCTTTGCCTAATAAACAAGCTTCACTCATTCTGCTTGGCTCCAAGCCAAATATTGGTTTCTAGACGTTAGACTTTCACTTGCCTGCATGGGAGTTACTCACAGAGTTTAAGGAATTACCCGCTCTCTGGCTCAACTCTGAAGATTCCAGTTCAGTATGTCAAGGGTGAGACCTAGCAGTCTGTGTTCTGAAAAACCTCCCGGGATGATCCTAACACACAGTCAGGCTTGGGAAATGGAGACCCAGTGCTGGTTGCACAAACATCCTACTTGCAATTCTTCAGTGGCAGAACCAAGGCTAGAACTTAGTTCCTCCCAGTTATGAGGCTGTAGACTACTATGGGTTTTGATAAAAATAAAAGTTGTGGCACTAGTATACATTTTTCAGATAAGAGCTACTTGAGGACAAAACAACAATAGTAACCTAAACTTCTAATCAGTCACTGTCAGATTCATTTGGCAAGTGTTGATTAAGAATTTATTTCTAATTGGTGCTAGGCTAAGTTTTAGGGATATTGAGGAATAAAAAAGTGAAGAACTAATGGAGCTTTCATTTTATATGATATTCTATAAAACCAATTTCTAATCATAAACTCATATGCACATTTTAATATCAAAACCAGCAATAAATGAGTTGATGTGCAAGATATACATAAATATTTTAAACGCCATGGTACTCAATACTCAGTCTACATAAAAATATAACACTTTTGATAAATAGTAGAAAAGAGAAACATATTACAAGAGGGATAATATTAACATTTTGGTTTATCTGATTAATATAAAAAAAACAATCGATATAATTTGGGTCCAAATTTTGTTTTTTTGACTCTAATCTTCCAAAGGAACATTGACTCTGATTACTTCTACTTCTAGGTAATCATTAAAATCTTCATTTTTTTTTTTTTTTTTGGTACACACAGAGCTCTTCTTTTCATTGAAAAAAATCAAAATATCATTAATAGTTATGTATATCAGTGTCACACTATGGCACTCCATCATAGGTAAGTTAGTGACTTTTAAAGAATCATCATCATCATTAAACATAATAATAAATGCAGTGACCTCTATTGAGGAAACTTAATGTTTGTGTAATGTTAACCTAACGTTATTGTATAAAATTAACTGAAAAAAACATATGGACCTAAAGCTTTAACTTATGGCCAAAGCCTCTCTATTTCCAAACTGTCAAGTATAAAAACTGGTTATACTGCCACGGTTTTCTCCAAGGTTGAAGAGCCATCAGTAATTAAAGAACATTTATCCAGTCGAAAAACAGAGACACAAAATACAGTATGACATCAGCTTGGCTGCCATAGCCTCTCAAGGTCAGGAAATCCATCACGGTGACAACAGTTCACAGCTAGAAACTGGGCAGAGTGACTTTAATGAGTAAAAAGCAAAGAGAGTATTCTGTAAAGAAGCCAAGTATACACTGTACTGTAGCAAAAGTGCCGCCAGAGACTCCCTGAAGTTATTTCAACCCCACCATGGAGACAGAGGCCAATATAGCAGATAACCAGGAACATACATCGGAAGCCAAGGGGACGGCGTCAGTCTCAAGGACTGCTTGAATCATGAACAAACGTCATTGATTTAGAAGAGTCTATGTGGTTTACTCCCCACTCTCTTGATCAGTCAAATATAAATGTAGATATCACTCTGTACAACTTCAGGAGATGCCATTTACCTAGAATACAATGTGATTACAGTCCGTTGAACTGACAAAACCAGCAACACTAATGCTAAAATTACAAAGATGGAGTCTTAACTGTGTCAGAATATCATAAGCTAAGAGCCAAAGCATGGCCACAAAGTGAAAAATTAGGGAAGGATATAGTACATACAAGATCTCCGAAAATGACATTTAGCATCATTCTGTAGTAAAAGGTAGACATACTGATAATCAAGGTTTAGAAAGCCCCAGGACCAGTAATTTCCCTAAACTCCCCTATGTAAACAAAGCAGCAGTTCATGGAGATTCTCAGGTCAATTGCAATGACAACTCTATTTCTTCAGTCAATTGTTTTCACTTGAGCAGTCGATGAATCTTTTCATAATTATTTCAATTACAGTCTACTATTAGAGAAAAAAGTAAGCCAAAGAATGCTTTTGTCTTTTATTTTTAAACACCAAATAATACTCAAGTGTTCCTTTAAAAAAGATTATTTGAATCCAGGTATTTCCTTAAAATATCTATGCAAAACTTCTCCATTAAAAATTTATCAGCAATACAATTCAACACTTAAAGTAATTTAGAAAAGAATCGTTTTACTTAATAGTTTCTGCTCAAATTCATTTACCCCAAATTACTCTACAAACATAGTGACAACAAATATTAAATCATGGACCCTTTAGAATAACTCTGCTGCGACCAGAGGGCATGTAATGTTTGGACATAAATGTACTGTTTCTTGAAAATGAGATAAATGAATATAATTTCATAATAAATAGTATGTGGTCATAAGAGACCTCAAGAGAAGTGTATAGGCTATGGAATCTGGAAAGACAAATAAGTTGTTTTGAAAACACTGTAAATGTTTACATTGCAAGCCTCTAGTTCCCATTACCCAGATCTTAGATAGTGATAGAGTATTTTCCCCAAATTCTTGCCTTCTGCCATTATGATATTATTTTAAAAGTAATAGTTATTATATTTATTAGTTCAATACTTCCAGTATCAAACAGATGTATTCTCAACACTGGGGTTAAAAGTGAAAAAACAGAGTTAGGTATCTGCATTCATGGACTTACATTTGGATGGAATGGAAGAGGGTGATGTGCAGTCCACAGCAGAAATGTAAGAAACAAGCAAACAAATGAGAAAACATCTGAGTGTGATAAATGTTATGAAGGGGATACATGCTATGAAGGATGATCTGACACAGGGTAAGTGAGGGACATTTTGGGACAGAAGGGGCTAAATAGGATATTTATGCCATAATTCCGTCTAGCTAAAGACCTTAGTTACTGTGTATCTGTGTCTCCTCTGGGCAGTTTGTGTGATCACAGTCCTGGTTCACGTCACCTTGAACACTATCCTTTCTACAAAAAGTAAAATACATCAGAGAAGGCCCCATGCACACAATCTTCCAGTCCCCTACCGTGGTTATCTGTGCATGTGTATTGCCATAGTTTATCCAATAAACTTTATCCTCAGTATAAACTAGTATGGCTTTGACCCATATAGATGTACTGTCCATTTTCATTATAGGATGAATCATCCCTGGGTAAGGGGGAGGCAGAAAGGAAAACTCATTAATGGTTCAACATTTCAAGTTCTAGGAAAACAACCTTATTTAGCCAGACAGCAACAGATCTTTCCAAGACATCAAAATGGATGTCCAGATAACAAAATAGATATCTTTACCTATATGGTAAAGATATATGGAAAAAGGTATATTGCTTCTCATGAATATTTCCAGTTCTCTTCTTTCTTGCCACACAGGAAGAATTGCATGTTCTTGCCCCCTTTAACTTCAGGAAAGGAAGGTGATTTATTTCAGTCAATAAAATTTGAACAGAAGTGATACTTTCCAAGAGACTGTTTTTTGTTTGTTTGTTTGTTTTTTTAAACTGGTTATAGGCCTTCCAGCACTCTCTTCCTTTGGACTGGAGATCATGGAAGCATGTACTACATGGAGGCTCAACACTGAGCCATTACATGGTGGTCGAAGACACGTCAGGATTTCCACTGGATATTGAGAAAAAAGTAAAACTTTGTTGTCTTAAGCCACTGGAATTTGGGAGTCACTTATTATCACATGATAGTCTATTCTATCTATTACAGATAGACTCGCATCCCTCCAAAATTTATGTTAAAGTCCTAATCCACAGTGCCTCAGAATGTGACCTTATGTGGATATGGGTTATTACGGATGTAATTAGTTAAGATGAGGTCATACTGGAGTAGAGTGGGTCCCTAATCCAATCTCACCAGTGTCCTTATAAAAAGGGGAAATTTGGACGCAGACACACACACACAGAGGCAGAAGACCACGTGAAGATGAAGGCAGATATGGGGGTTATACAGCAGAAGCCATGGAACTCCACAGAGCACACCACCAGGAGCTAAGAGAGAGGCCTGGAAGAGATTTTCCTTCATTGCCCTCAGAGGGGGCCAACTGCGCTAACACCTTAACCTCAGGCTTCTAGCCTCTCGAACAGTCAGTCGATACATTTCTGTGGGCCACCCAGTTCGTGGTACTTTGTTACAGCAGCCTAAGCCAACAAATATACTGTCTTAATGCAACCATATATTGTTTCAGAGAGAGATAATATGATGGGGGGAGGGCACAGCTAATAATGCAATAACCAGCACCTTCATAAGGGGAATCTGATCTGATTACATGAGATTATCTAGTAGTAGGGAAAAATTTCTTTCATTCTCATCTTAAAAGTGGGTATAATTTTATGGCTTTCTTAACTAAGAAAAAACACTTTTTTGGTTTTTTTTTCAACTGAAATATAGTTGGCACACAATGTTACACTAATTTCAGGTGTATAACATAATGACTCAATAACTCTATACATTATGCTGTGCTTGCCACAAATCACTGTATGTCACCATTACAATACCAGTGACTCTATCCCTTCTGCGGTGCCTTTCATCCCCATGACTTGTTCATTCCATAACTGGGAGCCTGCATCTCCCACTGCCCTTCATCCATTTGTCTTCCCTCCAGCCCGCTCCATTTTGGCAACCACCAGTCTGTTACCTGTATTTATGGGTCTGTAAAAAAAAAAAAAAAAAAAAGAACTTTCTATTCAAAATTAAAGTGCCCACACTTAAAGCTAAAGAAAAAGTTTATTACCTTTTCTGGGAGAACAGTTCCATATTTACATGGTCTTATTCTGTTGTCTCTTAATTATGAATGCTGAAGCTTTTAGCTTCAGAGGATTCGATATGTTTGCCATGAATGATTAAGGGTTCATAAGGTTTTTACTAGCATATTAATCTCCAGGTGCAGAGAAACTCAAGACACTTGTTAGAATTTTCTAGTCCTCACACAAGGTTGCCTCAGGAAACATGGTAAATAGCTACAGTGCTGGCTCCCCAAGACAGTACCTCAACACATCAACTTCAAAGAAACCTGTCTAGACAAAATAAGGATTCTACTTTCGGTGGGTTGGCCTAGAAAATGGAGAACTTTATTTTACAAGACTCTTTCTTTCTGAAATGAAACAGTCCATGAAAAGCAAGTTCATGACACAGAACTTAGAAACACGGGAGATGCTTGATATTTGAGAGGGTTGTGTCCCTGGTCCCCTGCAGAGTGAGCCCAGGCTCTCCAGGGAGATGCCCTGCAGCCTAGAAGACGAGTGCAGACACACAACAGAAGCACCTGGAAGGCCAGTAATTAGGTCCATTCCAAACCTATACCTCACATACCCGACTCAACCCCACTGACAAGTCTCTCCTAGAAGTCCCCCAACCCATGGCTTTTCGGATAACAACTATCATTTTCTTGCTATCCTTTTACACCTTCTTTAGCTAACTTTCCTGGTTCTTAATTTTTGAGGCCACTTTCTAAAGAGAGATTTCTCCACAGCTTATTCCTTATCTTTCTATTCTTTTTTTTAAGAAGCACTGGGGGTGGGAATCACAGGCTTTAAGAGCCAGACATATACAAATTGAAGTCAGGGCTCCAGATTGGTTAAATGGTCAATAAATCAAGCCCCCTGAATTTCTTTTCCCTCATTTGGAAAAAAAATCATCTTTTTCTTAGAAGGTGATTTGAGATTTAAGTGAGCTTTAACTTTAACACATTTAAAGTGCCCAGCAAATGGTAGGTACTCCACAAACTCTAATGCCTTACTCCTGAAGGTCTCACACAAGATCCTAATTTCAACTGTCTCTCATGCCATAAATCTGGGAAGGCCATCAGAAAGAAAGCTTGGAATACAAGCAAGGATCAAAGACAAAGGCACACAGTATGGGAGTGGGGGATGAGCAAAAAGACCTGTGTAGATTTTAGAACCTGAGAATGCATCAGGAATGACTAGTCTCTGGCCACGGTGTATTTACTAATTCAGGAACCAAGCAATGTCTAAGGCTAAAGAGGAAATATCCCCCACCTGTTGTCTTGGGTAGTGTACACAGGGCTCCAAGAATTTTATTAAGCCCATGCCAATAGAATTTACCATCTAGGATTTGCATAGCAAAACAGCCATGACACAGAAGTAGGGGATGTGAGATAAGTATACAACACTGACTCACATGTAGACAGATACCCCACGCTGGAGAAGGGTCGGCACATTTCAGGGACAGGGGAAATTAACAAGTGGCATAAGTGACAAGGGCTTTGGAATAGGAAACTAAAGTTAGCTCGTCTATAGCGGCAGTTCTCAATACCTACTTTAAAGCCCATGCTTTTTGAAGAAATGTAACTATGTCTTAGTTGCTCTCATGTTATTTGGAGTTTCAATACAAATAAAATAGTAAAACTAAAAGAATCAAAACAATCAGCCAAAGTGCTGCTATACCTGATCATCAGTAGAGGGGGAAAAAAAAAAAAAAAACAATTCTTCTAAAGGGTTTCTGAAACTTTCACTTGAGACTGACTGTGTCATGGTCAATAATCTCAATGTCCACTGACACCTTAGAACTATGACACTCACGGAAATATGACAAAGTGATTCTTCAGCTCCAAAACAGATGATACCATGTTTTTAAACAGGTGTCAATTGATTTAGGTGTTATCAAATCAAACGCTTCTTAGATCACCCAGTATTAATTGGCTGAGGAAACATGTTAAGGGAAACAATCCCTATCTGATATGCTTCCTAATAGTTTATATTCTTTAAGGAAATCGAACAAGTGTGTATACAAGTGCTATACTTTGTATGCAGTAGAAAAATCTGCCTCACAGTATCAGCCTTTACTTATAATCCTGAAAACGGTATGCAATGCTACTTGAAAAATAGTTATTACTATGGTTGGTTGGATAAAGTTATTTTTTTCTAAAAGCAAATAGGCTGAAGCATGACTGCAAACCAATTTCAACTCTAACAACTACTACGTAGCACATAGCATCATCTCACTACCCAATACATTCTAATAAAGTTTTACTGTAACATGAAATACGGCCACAGTAGCTAATGACATTGCAACTTGAAGATGCCCACAGAAAGCATTTGCTATTATTTTTTTTAATGTTAGAGTAAAGATAAACCCCGCTAAGATGCCATCTGTATTTTTTTTTCTTGCTCCTGGATTAACTATACCCTCTCTGAAATACACTTCCATGTTGCTCTGGTACTAAATAGTGGAAAAATTCAATGCTAATTAAATGCATTAATAAGTTTTACATTGATGCATCGGGTGGCAGGCACAGCCACAAATCTGAAAACCAGCCAGAAGTACACGATCCCTCATATAGAATGCCATGACATTTTTTTAAAGAAGTGGTTTTTTAATTGCAGATCATCAAGTTAGAGAATGAAACAATCATTTAGCGCAGGGGTGAGCATACATTTTTGAAAAGGGCCAGGAAGTAAAAACGTTAGGCGTTGCAAGTCAGAAGGGCCCTGTTGCAACTGCTGAACTCTGTGGTTGGAAGACCAACACAGCCACACACAATATGTAATGGGAAGGGCATGGTGGTGTTACAGAAAAGTTTCATACATGGAAACTAAAATTTACTTTTTATATAATTTCCACTTATCATGAAATAGTCTCCTTTTCAAAATTTTACCCCAACCTTCTAAAAATGTAGAACTCATTATTGACTTGTGGGACATTTCTGACTAGGCAACAAGCCACATTTGGCCCACGTGCCGCTGTTTGCTGACCACGGCTCTAGCGCATCATCTAAACCCTGAGGCAGAAAGGGACCCGGATGAGAAGCTACGCAGAGAGCAGGGCCTTTCCCACTTCCGAGATATGCAAAACATTTCTTAACTTCAGAAAATTCTAAAAATTCATCATGCATATTAAATATATGTGCACATTTTATGAGTCACGTAAAATATTAGTCAGAGGAATACACTCACTTCCTCTCCCCACCAACCTCTTCTCCACACATGCTCCATCCCAGTGCGAGACCAGATACCCAGTCCTTCAACTAGACATTAGCTTTGATTCCTTTCTTGCTCTTAAATTCTCGGTCCAATTCATCACTCAATTTTGCCATTTCTTCCTCTTAAATAACTTACAAGACCATCTCCAGTGCTCTGTGCTGGTCTGGGCCCCCGTCAGTTAGATCGCGGTAGCAGCCTTCAAGCCTGTCTGCACACTTTGGTCTTTGCCTGGCTCCAGGACATTTTCTACTTTGCACCTGGACCTTTTTCTTTTTCCACCCCAAATCTGATCCTGTGAACTTTCCCACAGATGCCAATGCCTTCCTACTGTCCTCGGGATAAAATGGGAACTCCTTATCATGGTTTACAAGGTCCTTCACAAACTAAATCTTTCCTAAACATCCATCTTTATCTTGCACTATATTTAATCAAACAGAGCTACTAAAAAGTGGGAAATGGTAGAACTCCCCGCAGCTTCTAGTCCCTCCACAGAGGTACATATTCCCAAGCAGAATGCAGGAGGGGAAGGGGCTACCATTTCTGTCTGAACTGCAAAACCATCAGAAAGAAACACTTCTACCAGCCTCCACAACTGGCAAGAAGAGGATGGTATTCCTTCAGAATGGAAGGTTCTGGAAGCACCAAGTACTGGACTGAGTTCTTCTAGGTTTGCACTTGTTGCAATGACATCAATTTTCCTTGTTTATAAAATAAGAATGGCCCAACTCCAAATTGACACAAAGTCCTTTGGGCTCACAGATGAAGGGTCACACATAATTAAAAGATTTGATGAAACTATACCATGAATTCAGAGTGTTGCTAAGAAAATGAGCAAAAATCTGACTTGTTGTTTCAGTGTTCTCACTGGAATTGTTAACTTTTTATGGCGTTTCCTCTGGCTTGCTCAACAGTAAATATTTAGCTCTTGCGCCAAAAAAGAACAAACATTAAGTCTGAGAAGCCACTAATGGGAAGTGAGAAAAAAACTCAAGTGATAGATAAAACAAATAATGGTTATGAGAGACCATGGCTGGGAGCAGAGCATGATCCAGGGGACATAGCCCAGTAGTACAGGGAAGGACAGGGACATCTTTCCAGTCAGTGGAAAATGCAACCGACTTTGTGTGGTCTCCCATATTTAATTCACTCTTCCTACTTTTTAAAGGGGGTATTGATGTAGGCGTTCACAGAGTGTAGGAGAAAGAATTTTCCTAGGGGAAAGCATAAAACTCACGTCAACATCTGACCACTGGGACCTCCATGACAAGGCACCTGCTTGTCTTGAACCTTCATTCTAGACAGTCTCTGTTACATACATCGTGTCCCAGAACTAAACTGCCTCTAATTCCCCACCCACCCATCCCATAATGCATGGTGGTTATCTTCCACCTTTTCCTACTTTTCCTTTGTACTTAATCTCATATCCTTCCGTAACGGGTTAGAGAACCCATTCATCTGTGTTTTCATTACAACCTGCACAGGCATCCTTATCACTCTATATTGTATCATTTGGTCATTTCATGAATATTTAGGAGGCGCCTATTCTGTATCTGGCCCAGTTCTAGGCTATGGGTGTTCAGCATAAGAATTCAATGTCTTTGTGGCTTTATATAGTATTATGCATTCAGCTACTTAAAGACAAAAACTGGTTTATATATCTTTGTACTTTTCTGTATATAGTAGGAACTCAATAACTGAATGAAGAAGTAGATTAACTAATGAATGACAAGGTATGCATAGAAGTCTTATTTTGATCTTCTTGTTGTTTTAAGTATCTGGACCCTAAATGTAAAGAATCTCTCCTGGAGCATGACAAAGGGATTCTTCCTTAAATCCTATATTTAATATTTATTACTGGATAGAACAGAAAACCTTGTCAAAAAACATTGCTTCATATAGATAAAAAAAATTCCATTTAGATATAGAGGACAGAGTAAAATCAAGACCCAGAGCAGGTCTTCAGATTAGATTGTAGTACTCAGTCTTGCTTGACTGTGAATATTTAGAGAGGCAACTCTCCTATTCAGATTCTTGCTTGGGTATCTGAATAATGGTTCTGTATGATCTTTTGACCACGGTGACTTTTCATATGGAAAAATACGACATCTTCTGCAATTGTACTTTAACCTGTACGGTGCCTGAGAGGCTCAAAATCCATATAATTATCTATTTGTCATTAATTAACTCTTCCAAGTCCACCCTAAGGGAATTGATTATAACTAAAATCTATCATACAGATGGTTAAGAGAGGCACAGAAAAAAATATGGAAGAGAAGACCACTGTTGCTCAGCTCCACGTACAGAAGTGAATACCAAGGTAGAGAAAAAAATCTCTATATCTATTTTTTCTCAGTAAGGAATAGACATTCTTTATGAGTGGAAGCATGCAAATGCCTGATTAGATCTATTTTTAGATTAGTTCATTAATGCCAGGGCTAATAGACTTAACTCTGTTCTGAAAAACCCTCGTTTGACAATGATGAGAGGTTCATAGAAACAGTGAAAAACTACAAACAGGAACTGAATTCTCCCAAGGCACCCTGATGAAAATTATACAGAGAATTTTTCAAGCAACATCCAAGTTATAGAGACATAAACTAATATAATTACGAGAGCACTGGTAACTCAAGACTATATGATAACACACCATGTAGGTCTCTCAAATTGAAGATTGTGAGTTTTGCAACATAATTTTAAATTTGAGTTTTGAGTATTTGATATGAAAGTTCATTTGGGGAACATGGCCAATCATAACACCTTGATCAGAGTAATGTGCTCCCCACCTAGGAAAGGGACGGATTTCATGATCATAGAACTTTGGAGAGAAGGAGCAGCGTGGACAGAGGGAAATCAACCTATGGTCTAATTTGCAGTCATCCAGGTCATCAATATAACCACAATTCTACACTGTGTGGGAAAAGGCATTGTACTTTTAAAACTTGTATGCATATACTTGCAATGAATAAAATTATAAATGACTTTTACTGATCATCTCCTAAATTTGTGATAAGAAGCTTTCCATGTTTTAGCTTTTATTTAATTTTGAATCTGAACAGCTAAAACATAAATGCTGTAGCTAAAAAAAAAAAAAAAATGAAATTCTATAACGAAGCCACAAATCCCCAACTCTGTGCCATAATTGTTTTCTTTCCAAGCATCAGAATTTGTGAATGTCATGGATTACTTAATGGCAGCTGGAGTCAAGTTTCAGTGGCCCATCAAATGGCAAAGCCTCCTACAGCTCTGCTGTTTGCTACTATCAGTGGATTCTAGATTCAGGCTCCCACTTAACTCTTGCTAACCCAGTGATGTAGGGCAGGTTACTTAGCCTCCCAAAGATTCCTTCCTTTTCTGTAAAATAATAATAACAATAGCTCATGGACTTGTTGTAAGGATTAACTGAGATAATCTATGCAAAGTTTCTAGCAGACAACCTGACATATAGCAAGCACCTTTAAAATATTAGTAAAATACTTTACATTTCCATTCATGAGCATGGAATTTAAAAAACCACACACATACACATACACCTCTCTTCACACCTATAAATCAAAAGCTTGTCAAACAAAAAACGGGAACGTAAAGACAGTTAAAACAAAAGTAAATTTCAACAAGGTAAAAAATAAAGTTGGGCCGGGACATCATCAAAACTACCCCTAGTTAAGCGTACATTTTTTAAAGGAAAAAGGAACACTGAGTCAAATAGCAAGAGGAAATTCTACATATCTTTCAATCATATTTTTCCTCAACAGAAATGCATCCTGAACGGTCTCTGAGGGATCTTGGTGTCGTGGAGAAAATATCTGAGGGGAATCAGGAAAGCTGGATGGTAGCCTTCATACTGTCTACTCCTGTGGCCAGGCTACTTCTGCGGCTTCTTCATGTATACAACGGGTGGTTTGTAATGGACCATAAAAATCCAGCTTTGCTGTGAAACCCTATTCTAGTTTAACTGATGATTTTAAAAGCTACGGATCCCTTCCTACCCAGAGTGACTGCAAAATAATTTGTGACCGTAATATTTCTGAATGAACATTCAAGTGGTCTCACAGAGACAACCTCAGAGGTGCCAGGATCCCAGTGGTATGTGGAGTTTCTGGGCCAAGGAACCAGACAAAGAAAATGTGGAATAGGAGACACAATCTGGGATTCTAGTCACAATAGCTCTGAGCACTCGGAGGGAAGGAAGACAGCCAGCAGAGGCTGTGGAGGACGCATTCCAAACGAGCTACAACACCCAGCCAGCTTATCGTGATCTTCGGTGGGTGGCATTGGACCATTAGCCTTAGGAAGTGCTAATACAACTTACACAACTGAATTCTAAAAGTCAAACAAGCAGGTCTCTGCTTTACTCACAAATCCCAGAAGATTCCTTTAAATCCCTTCGCTTCTCTTCTATCATTTTACCATTATTACCTACTACACTACGTGTCCATATTCTGTGAGACAATCTTTCTGTTCCTTTCCCTCCCCCCTGACATCTTTTCCTGTGAAGGCATATTTCCTCCGGCTCGGCCACCAGTGGAAATAAGAAAGAACATAGGTTTCCTTGGAGAGTTTCTTGCGTAACCATCCAATTCAGTTTAAATCAGTTTAGCAAATAAAATCCAGCAACATTCATTTATTCATAGCCTGTCTTTCATTCTGTCATTCATTTCCTCAATTAATAAGCAGTATCTTAATGCCTACTGAGTCACTGGCAATACGTGAGGTGCTAGGGAAGATGGATAGGACTCCATTAACAAGTTCACAATCCACAACGGATTGTACATAAATGTACAGAATTAATTGCAAGGTAGTATGAGTGATGCTATAATATACATAATATAGTAGGACTGGTGGGAGTCCTGAAGGAGGTAAACATTCACTCTGCAGAGAGGTGAAGGAGACAGCAGAGAATGGACAGACTGACGGCGTCTATTCCTCCTGAAGTAGAGAAGTTGGAGCATCTTTAATACTAATCTGAATTTTTTGCTCCCTCTGACAACAGCAGAACAGACTTAGCTGTGTCCAATATTACACTCTAACTAGAATTGTAACCTATGTTTAATATGCACATCACATAGAGAGATGATACTTAACAGGCCTGAGTATGGCAGCATTAGGAGCTCGGAGATACTCTTCATCTGTAACCTCCCATTATAGAAAATGAGGTTACATGCACTCAGGTAACTACTCTGTAAAGATAATGATATTATAGTCACTATTACCTGAACATAGGCTGGGAATTAAATGGGAAAAATAACACATAAAAATTCCTTACTAACCCAGAGACCCGTATGGTATATTTTTCCTTTTTGAATTCCCTCTACACTCTAACTCTATTCCATAAGGTAATATAAATTGAAATAACAAGTAGGTTTACTGTAACAGAAATGTTTGCTTCCAACTCATAGTAGGAAAGACCAAATGACAGTCATATAAAAAGCTGGCATACTTACGGCGCGCCTGGGTGGCTCAGTTGTTAAGCATCTGCCTTCGGCTCAGGTCATGAACCCAGGATCCTGGGATCGAGCCCCGCATTGAGCCCCGCATCGGGCTCTCTGCTCCGCAGGAAGCCTGCCTCTCCCTCTCCCACTCCCCCTGCTTGTGTTCCCTCTCTCTCTGTCAAATAAATAAATAAAATCTTTAAAAAAAAGAGTTGGCATACTTACACAAATAAGTTACATATTTTGAGGATGAAAGACTAAACACCCTATTGTCTCAAATTTTAAAAGAGGATGCTAAGTTCTAAATTTAGTGAAATCAAAGTATCAAATTCTGAACATGTACTATTTTTCCTGAAAGCTATTATACTACCAAAAACAGTAGATGTACTTGGAAATAATAAAATGTATATGTAATGCACTGCATATCATATGTACAAAGTAGGGAAAGTAGAAAAGGAAACAATTATGTTGGTTGTCAGAACCAAAATGTGAATCCAAAGCTTTGAATTAAACTTTTATGAGAGGTTCTGTCCTAAAGAAGAGACATTTTAAAAGAATTGCTGTAAAGATACATTGCTTTGCTTGTACTGCAGGCATGGCATGCCCACGTTTGTGATGATGGGTTAATTTTTCAATTTCTAGGCTCTTCATAAAATGAACCTCAGAAATTAGCAGAACAGTTCTGCTTTACTCTTCCCCACTCAACACCTATTCACAACAAAAAAGAAAATGGATTGCATTTTGACTTTTTATTGGATACTTTATGTTGCAAGTCCTTTAAACAGTATATTGGATAAAACTTTTTTAACAACTGAAAATAATGGATTCATAAGTAAATGTTTATAATGATCTGAAAGAATTTTGAAAACCTAAATAATAACACAATGAAGTAAATCATTTTGCATATATAGTCACTGAATAAAAATGAAACCCCATAGTACTTTCCAAGCATATGCAATGGTTATTGAGATCCTAAGTGGTTTCTATTCCCACAAAGCAGGCTTTATGGCATTAATACTATAATGTAGCTGGCTTAATCAAACATGATGCTCCTTTGATGTCTTTCAAACCAAGTTCAAATTCCTAGATCAAGATTAAGACTATTCACATTCCAGGTCCAATCTACAGCCCTAGCTTTTCATCCCGCCAGCTCTCCTCTCTTGAACCCCTAATACCCCAGTCCCTGGAAACTTCAGCCTGGAATATCCTTGATCTCCTATAGTCAGTCACCTCAGCCTGGAATATCCTTGATCTCCTATAGTCAGTCACCTCAGCCTGGAATATCTTTGATCTCCTTCAATTTTTTTTTAAGATTTTATTTATTCATTTGAGACAGAGAGATAACAGAGAAAGAGCATGAGCAGGGGGAGCAGAGGAGAAGCCGCACACTGCCCCCTGAGCAGGGGAGTCCGATGCGGGGCTCGATCCCAGGACCCGGAGATCACGACCCGAGCCAAAGGCAGACGCTTAACTGTCTGAGCCAACCAGGCACCTTGATCTCCTTCAATCTTAACACCGAAATCTGTCATCCTCATCTTAAAAATATGTTTTGTTGTATCTCCAAGTCTGACATCCATCAAGTACATTGTCAATATGCCTGGATTCCCCGAAGGATCGTATATTCCCTACAGATTGAAATTACTCACCTCTTTGTCCCCCAATGACCAGCAAGCACTGGGCTCTAAACCTAGTAGGTGCTTAACAAAATATGCCTAAATGAATTCAATGAACATTCATTACCTAATTAATCTTGATAATCTAGCCAGACTCCTTGTTCAGGTACTTAATTTGCTACCACTTACTTGGCCAGCCAGCTTCTCAAAAAAACTCTAATGATAGCAAAGTCCAGACAGAAAGACCACACTTATAATGATTGATTCCTAGAGATGATTCTGAAATATGATTCATCTCATTAAAGTTTTTGAACATCTGATAAAATCCCTGAGAGTGTTTCTCATTTTTAAATTTGGGGCGCCTGGGTGGCTAAGTTGTTAAGCATCTGCCTTCGGCTCAGGTCATGATCCCAGGGTCCTGGGATCAAGTTCCGCATCGGGCTCCCTGCTCAGCGGGAAGCCTGCTTCTCCCTCTCCCCCTCCCCCTGCTTGTGTTCCCTCTCTCGCTGTGTCTCTCTCTGTCAAATAAATAAATAAAATCTTTAAAAATAAATAAATAAATAAAATTGATTCTAAGTAGTATTGGCTGCTTTACATAGTATAAGCAAAGAAGAAAAAAGGGGAGTAATCTAATGATAAATAACTGAACTGTAAGAAGATTGTGGACAGGAATTAGGTTCCCTAAGCAGCAGGCGTTGTTTAAAATACGTTCTGCGTGGAGCACTGGGTGTTATGCACAAACAATGAATCATGGAACACTACATCAAAAACTAATGATTGGTGATTATGGTGATTAATATAACAATAAAAATTTAAAAAAAAGAATTATAATAAATAAATAAATAAATATTGTTCATCAAGTTATGTACAAACATAGCTTGTTTGTTGTTAATATAATGGTTTCCAATTATTTCCTAGAAAGCTCTTAAAGCAGTCTTCAAAAAAACAAGCACAGAAATGATAGAACTAGCAGCTAAAACTGCAACGCTAATATTTCAAATAAGTATCTAATTTCTACATAGGCATAGTTAGGGGATAAAGAACGGGTAGGTTTTACTGACTGTTTGCAGTAAGAAAACATACACACTTGGTAAGCAAATAAATGTCCAAAAAGAAAATGTCAGACTTTGTTTGGTAACTCAAAGACTGTCTTAATGAGTCATAATTCTCCCAGAAATAGGATGTCTGTGTGATATATCTGTAACATACCCATCCTGTAAGACACTGAAACATTGATGTCAGCTTCTGGCATGTGAAGAATAAACAAATATACTCTTACGAAACTCATGCTGCTTTGGAACTTACTTGTAGAGTTTGCTGGGGTGGGGTGGTGGTAGAGGGAGGATGATGGAAAACTTTATAAAGAGATTGTCAGGGGGAACATTCATTTACTCCTGTTTCACATGTAATCTTCCAAATGCACAAAATCTCTTAAATCAGAGTCTTTTCCGTTTCTACCAGCATCACCTAGCTCGGGACCTCCTCACTATAACCCAGTATTGCTGCAATAGCAATTTCACTGGCTTCCTTGCTTAGAGTCTTTCTTGCTCCAATTCCACCTGCACAATGTTGCTAGAATAATCTTCCTAAACTCCTTGGCATTATGTCTTTCCTCTGTTATAGGAGCCTCTGGTGGGTCCTTTTCACTGATCAGATTAAATTTACTCTTTTCAGCCTGGGTATCAGTGCCTTCCATTAATCTTTCCCTTCTTTCCAATAAGACTCTCCTTCCCATCTCTAAAATCAGGTGGAATTCATGTCTTTACTACTATTCTTCCTGCTCGAATGTCCACCCTTTCCTGCTGGAAATCCAGATCATCCCATCCAGCAAAGAACCGCCATGCCCACAGTTAGCCATTCTGGAGTTATTCTTCCCTTCCTGCTCCTTCTTCCCAGAGTCAATATCTATTTCCAGTGATCATAACTTGTCTCTACCACTGTCCTAAAAATGCCTTTCTGCGAGAGCAGTCCTTCAGCCAAACTGCAAGCCTCCCAGGCCAGGTGGATGATCTTTTCTGATACCCTATCTAATATCTAGCAGATGCCCTGGGAACTTAGCAAAGACCTATTGAGGAATGAAGGGCTTCTGCTATTCCTATCCCATGTGGTTCAATTCCTCTTGCAAGAAAAAAGTGAACTTTGGCTATCCATAATCATAAAGAAAATTAAAAAAAAAAAACCAAAGCAATAAAACTCATAGATGAAAATCACCATTTCCATGTGCTTCTCCACCAAATCTTCTCTGCACAAGTGACAAAGCAGTAGAAACTGAGAAGGTGACAAAACTCTGATCTGTACCTTCCCAGATTTCGACCGAGCATTCTAGGAGGCATGAAAATATTCAAGTGGTTGAAGAAACAACATCTGTGAAGGCCCTGATAATCAGAAGCTGATTATGAGAAAGCTTTTAATATGAAAGTCCTTGCCCTTGACTATTAGGTTCCCAGAGATCATCTGGCCATCAAAGCAGTGCCTGGCTGGCTGACTTGTTTTATAACTCACCCATCGACTCGGCCAACACTTGTTATATCTATGCTGCAATATACATAAAATAATGTGTGGCTGTTGTTGATTTCCTGTGCCCAGCCCTGCACGGAGCACTCTGAAGCATTTGTTCATGAAAGGCTTACAATAAACCTGTGAATTATATTGTGGCATTATCATGATATTACAGATAATGACACTGACGCTTGGAGAGGTCACTCTCTGAGGACATGCAGAGTGAAGAGGTTCACTAACTCCCCCAGGGGCACACAGTGAGGAACCGGGGAAGAGGAGGTGCATACTCTGAGATGGTGCCTAATTTCTGTACAAAAGCCTTAGACAAAACACATTGCCGGTCTGGATCCTAAACTGGTACTCCCCCTACTCCAAACTTCTTTAACCCATTTTGTGCAGTTCTGTTCTGCATATGCCCTCTGCTGTGCCATGTTAGTACTAATCTGTAGACGTGTCCATCACCCTTAATAGGTAGGTAGCAAGCTTTTGGAGGGCAGAGGACTTTTTCATGGTTGTAAACCGTTCAGAATGCGGTTTATAAAGAAAGCCCTCCCTAAATATAGATAGAGAATAAAAAGATTGTTTTTGTTTACACAGGCATGCAGAAGTGTGACAATCAGATTTTTTGAACCTCTATTTATAGGTT
Source organism: Eumetopias jubatus (assembly GCF_037043125.1). NCBI lineage: Eukaryota > Metazoa > Chordata > Mammalia > Carnivora > Otariidae > Eumetopias > Eumetopias jubatus. The sequence continues at coordinate 177,869,555 of NW_028274809.1, read as the reverse complement.
GAACCTTCAAAGACTATACCCTAGCATTACTTTTCCTTTCTCATTGCCACTAACATTGTAATGCCTGGCATTGCTTGTCAAATAGAATTGAATCATCCTTTGAAGAAGTTAAATACGTATCAATTTGCATTTCATATGGTGCTGGGATGGTGTGCAACATACTCAGTGTGGTCTGGGAAGAGCATTACATGGCACAAGAAGATGCCTGATTTATTGTCCATACAGCCAAAGCCTTCTTTTTCACTCTTACCATTGACAATTGATGTGCAGTTGGTTTCAATGTCTTATTTACAATGACATTTTTCCTCCGTATGTATTCCAGAGTGTTCTGCCTTTCAAGTAAGTTTCATGATTGTTGGGGCTTAGGGACTTCATTCTATTTTTGCTATGGAATTGACAAAGTCAGCTGGGGGCTTCTATGTTATACTCATGCAAATCTCTTCAACTGGTCTTGATCATGGAGATTTAAATAAGCAGCACAATATATATCATGGCAGAATGTATAGTCAAGGATCCTCTGGGAGTGTGATCATCAGCCTATGGGGTAGATTTCCGGGAACACCAAGGGCAGATGTTGTTAGTGAGCCAACAAATCGAGATCCCAGAGGCATTAATTACTCTGTGTTCATCTTTCCACAAAGCCTGCTGGTATGTATGCAACCCAAGAAGGAAATCTGCGTATTTGAGAACATGTTAGCTATAAATTTCCCCATTTGATCTTTGCATCTGCCTTGCCTCTACCTATTATTTCATTATAACTGTCCAAATCCTATCTCCATTCACAACTGGGTTTTCCAGGTTAAGGAATTAAGAAGACTACTGTGGACAGAAGGGCTTTCCAATTTTATTGGTGACCTTGTGTTATCAAAAATCTTTTAGAGCCTTGCTTCAGATGCCATGAGGGAGAAGTTTATTTTCCCTTATCAATGTGTTTATGGTAAACTAAAATGAAATTCATCTGTGGGGCAACAATAAGACGGATCCTTCTGGTATCCGATTTAACAAAGCTGGTAGAAGTGTTAAACAAAGCTTACCAACCTGGCGAAACAAAACAAACTAACAAAAAAACTTCAGTGAAACCTACTGAAGTGACATAGGAAGCAAAGTTTATAAGATGCCAACCAGTATTTTATTCAAATCTTACAACTGTCACTGGTGTATGAACAACCATTTAGTTTCAATAAATCCCTATGGGAGGCACTGATGTTAGCCATTAAGCCTATCAATGAACTCTGACAGGGGGATAAACTACATGATCTACAGCCTCCGTAGACTCAGACCATAGGAAAATCATGTGCCAGTGACTTTCACTCCCAGAACAGGACAGATAAAATATGGTCAAACTAAAGAATCCTGTGCAGATCTCCTCTCCCCAGCGGCTCAGAGACCACACTAATTGTTCTTGCTAATTGTTCACCCTCTTTAACTTGCATGGCCTATCTGATCTTTCTGGACTCAACAGTGTGATCTACTCTCCACAGACCCTCTCTCTCCTAAGAGAACAAAGCTCTACCTCCCCCAGTTATAGACCCATTACCTTGCCAACTCTTCCATCAAAAACACGCTAGGATCTTTTGAATGCGTTGTCAGCTGGGTCTCCAATGCTAACGTCCTTCAGGGAAGATTGAGAGACTGCAGGTATAACGTTAGACCATAGGCTGTGCTCTGATTAAAGTGGGTAGAAACAATGTAAGACTGTTGCCCACTTCTCCAGATTTGGCCAGTGCCCTTATGGTTGTGAGATGAGGGTCTATGAAAACAGATATATGGACAGAGGCAAAGCCGACAGTGACATTACACCTCAACGCTACTCCGAGAGCCAACGTAGTCCCTGCATGCCAGACAATTACCTAGCAAAGTACTATAGGAATGCGTTTTGGACTCCTTTCATTTAACCTATAGCTTCATATAGTACATGCTATCCCATTTTATGGGGGGGGGGAACTGAGGCACAGCAACCAGCCCAAGGTCACACTGCTGGAAACCTGACACAACTTGTATCATCTATATAAAGTGTTAACTCATTTTATCAGTTTGGATCCTTCTCTTTGGGTGGCACTTTTTTTGGTATTCCTGCCCTCAGTTCGATACTAAATCCCATATTCTTTGGTACAGTTCCATGTCTCCTATCTGCCACAGATGGGTAAGATAGAAGGTGAAGACTGTTAGGATTATGTCCATCCCTCTGCCCTCTGGAAAACCCACCACAGCCCAGCAACCCCTAGAAAATCTCTCTGTCTCCGTCCCTCTGTCTCTCCCTCTTTCATTTAGCACTACTACTTTGCGAATACCTCCATTTCTCTATTTTGCTTCCAGTGAAATACAATTTGCTCTAAACTTACAGTTCCACATTTCTCAGTCACCAGTACAGTGTGTGGCACATTTATTATAATTTAAGATTTTATAACAATCCTGCAAGGCTCAGAGAAGTCAGGCAAATTGCTCTAGAACTCAGAACAATTGGCTGATTTCCAAAACCAAACTTGTCGAATTCCAAAGGCTGTGATCTTTCCCACTGCTTCTTTTCTCACCTACCGACATATAACTTCAACTATTTCACTGGGGCTCCTAGAACAGATTTGACCTCCGTAAAATACCTTTTCAGATCTGGCAGCTGCCAAAGTAGACTGGCTAAACATCTCCCCATGGCTTTGCCTCAGGCCCCCTCTGGACCACCAATAGGTATAAATTGTCCCTATGCATCACATCAGACTAGATTTCACCGTCGGAAGATTCCAGCACCACGACATTTTTCAGAGTACATCACAATTTTGAATACATCAGCTACTCACTATTCAAAAACTATCTGAATTTTAATGCCAGACTACTGATAGCTAGCATAGATTTACTTCAATACAGAAATGCTTCTCACGGCTCTTAGTAGAGTGGTCTTTGTAAAAACAAACATAGTTATATTTTAAGTGAAAAAAAGAACAATTTCTAAATATAGGCTTTGAGCTCCTTTGTGTCCCCCCCCCACACACCCGAACCTAATCTTCACTAAAGCTCTCTTTGTCTTTGCTCTCCTTTCCTTCAGAATTTCAACAATGCTCTCTCACTCTCTTTGGGTTGCTGATTAGTTAAGAAATCTTAAAGGAGAATAATGGAGATAAATATCTTTAATTTTCTACCTCATTTTGTCTTCACAAGATATAGGCAAGCTGTGCTTTGCTTTTATTTACTGTTTGCTCCTACTAGGTAGTAAATTAATACATCTTTTGGCAAGGGAACAATTTGGGGTCTTAGTACCGCCATCTCACTTGAAACCACTCATTCTTAGAGCTTCATTCCCTAGCAGCACACATTAAAATGCTTCAACAAGACTGCACCCTTGAAGATATTTAGTTTTGATACAACATTACACAAACCCACCAAACTTCACATCATTTTTTGGTATGCCTGCCCCTCTTGCTCATTCTTTGGTCACTGTTTGCAGTCCTTCAGGGCCGGGCTCAAATATCACCTTCCCCTAATGGCCTAGTGCTCTATCTGCTATGCGGTCAATACATTTCACTTACACCTTCATTCCAGCTCCCACCAAAGATTTGACTGGACATACGGTCCTGCATAGACCCATCAATAATTCTCAGCCACTTCCACCACCCTCCCCATGTTCAAAGAGTAGAATATGGACTTTCTAAAGGCAGTATATATAACTCACCACATGTTATTTGGCTTTATTAAAGCTTGGCAGGATATGCTCAATAATTATTAGTTGAACTGAATCTGGGAGAATGTCTTGGGTCCCCTTCTGACTCAGTCTGATTATATATCCCATCTAAGGATTCTGTATTTCCTAGTGGCATACAGTGACATATGTGAGAGTATAGCTTTTGGGGTAAACTTCTAAGGGTATATTTTAGGTAAGAGAACATGAATTTCACTAGACTCCCATGGCCCATTAAAAAGACCACAGAAAAATGGTATCTGACTTTCTTTTCTCCAGACATTTTTACCATCACAATACCACTAGCATCATCCATTCAAGAAAAACAAGTTGACAAATGTCTTAATTCCAGAAAGAAAAGCAACTCTTAAACAATGAATCATGGAACACTATATCAAAAACTAATGATGCAATGTATGGTGATTAACATAACACAATAATAAAAAAATACAACAACAACAACAACAACAAAGAAAAGCAACTTTTGATGGTTCTAACCTACTATTTACTAGGTAGGGGGATGAATACTTTAATAAACTTTGCCCAGAATTATTTTCAAAGCCAACATTGATCATCTTTCTCTTCACGCCAAACTCGTCCTTCATTCAAAATCCTTAATGTCCAGATTTGTAGCATATACTTATCCTTCTCGGATAATTCCACAGGGATGGCTTTCACAAAGGGTATGTAAGATTTTAAGACTTTAAGAAGGTGTGTTGTGTATATAATAAAAACAAATTGCAAGTGGCTTTTTGGATTAAGCTGGATTTTCTTCTCCTGATTGATGGAACTTATTTTTCACTTATCATGCTATCTGAAATATTGCATAGAACTGTATGTCTTCTATCTTAATTTGCTTTTATCTGTTATGCACAAGAGAATTTAAAAATATTCATCATCTTGGTTATTCAAGTTATAATGTGCATAAGGACTTTATGGACACCTTATATGGGGAAACTTCCTATTTCCCCTATGCTTTATAGGTGAATGTGTCCTTTCTGATAATGAGCCTCTCCTCCCACACCCGCTCAAAATAGTCATGAATTCCTTAAGGATATAAATCATATATCACATAGAACTTGATTCCATGGTCAATACAAATGCTTCATGAGAAATGGTAGGTTAGTGTAATAATTATAAATATGTTGAGTCTAGCGTTAAAAATATTTATACCCCAAGATCATGATAGTCAAAATACTGCTTGCTTTGAAAAAACATCAATAGAATTTCCTGGACTTAGTATATTACAACAGCAAAATAGTTTTTTCTCATTTGAAAGTAAAAAGAAAACTAAAAATAATCATATTATTCCTAAAATACTTCATGGTGAAGTTTCAAGCACAAAAGTCTGGTAGTACCATATTGGTTTAATTCTTCCATTACCAGTGTTCTTTTTTTTTTAATTTTTTTTAAATTTTAGGTAAATTCTACACCAGCCGTGAGACTCAAACACACAACCCTCCCACCAAGAGTCACGTGCTCTACTGACTGAGCCAGCCAGATGCCCTTCACTGTCAGCCTTTTAATATCTGTGCCCATTATTACCAGTTTGAGAGTTATCAGCTGAATTTTTTTAATTTGTGGAACAGTGAGCAATTATTTCCTGTCAATACTATTATTCCATGAAGGAATAAACTCTTTCCTCCTTCGTTGCAAGTGCAGAATATCTTGACGATGACAGAGCTCTTTCCTATAAATGTAAAACTATCTAAACACCTAAACTTCTTAAAAGGAACATTTTGCAGGATTTCCTTGAGACATCAAGAGCAAAGAAGCAGGACTTTTGTGGTGTCAAAGTAATGTGGAGTGTTATTATCGCTACAATCTGCCAAGCAGATTCTGTGCTCAGTATGACTGCTAGTCCTTGTTCCTATTTACGCCCCGTCCTCAGACTCAGATCTGCTGGGTTCTCCACAAGTTTTTCAGTCTGTGTTCTCTCTCTCCATCTTCCATCTGCCATGTCATCTCTTCCTGCCTACTCCTTTCTTGCTAATGGAGCCTCTCTCTCTGCAGCCACTGTTCACAGAGCTAATCCTACAAATGTCAAAGTGGTGCCTTCTCTCCACTTAAGTAATTTCCTAACTTCTTTCAATTTGCGCGTTCAAAATTAATATTATGCTAATGATTCAGAGTATAATAATAGTAAAGATAAAAAGGAACTCTCCAATTCCTAATTATATATTTCACATTCTGCTTGCTTGGTGTTAGGAAGAAACATTCTCAAAGACTTAAAAAAAAAAAAATCCATCATTTCATTTACATGGAGTGTAACTCAGAAAAGTATTAATTACTCTTTGATCAATCCTCTTCACCTTAATTTTTTTTTTTTTGCTTAGTTTTCTGCCACAAGCATTTTCCTCCCCCAAAAGAATTCTTCATGCTACAATTAAGTACTACAGTAAAACTGTCACTGTATTCTTGACTGCAGCCTTCGCCCAAGGCACACTGGAGTAAGGAATATTTATTAGCAAGCTAGCAATCCAGTATTGCTCGGAAGAAAAAGCATCCCTGGAGTTTTCACATATTGATCAAATCTTAAGCCCGAGGATAATGTGTACTATACAGCAATGGTTTCCATAGGTAATCCGGAATTCCTGAGGACACACAATCCCAGCTCACAGATGTTCTTGTTTGTCGTTCCTTTTGTGTGGGTCAGGGTACCGGCACAGTACTGACAGACGGTCCATCAGTCCACAGGAGACGCACCGCCTTGCCCACCACAAACTTAACAGTATAACGGAGACCAGAAGGAAAAGGAAACATATTGAGAATTCACTACAAGGTAATTGTTTGTCCCTTTCCTTAAAACAGAAACCAATACAGAGATTGAGGCTCGTTCCAGAATGCCTAGGGGCTCCTATCTTGATGTTCTCCTGAATAACAAACAAGTGTTTTAATCAGCTGCCTAGTTAACCCAACAGCTACATGGATTGGCAGTGTGTCTAGAGACCCAGGGCGGGGTGGGTGGGGGAGGGAGCAAAGGGAGGGACGGAAGCAATTATCAGGAGCTAAAGAAAAATAATCAGAGGCTGAAATGTCTGCCTCAGTCACTGGACTATTAGCTAACAAAGCCTCCCAGACAGTCCCCTCATTCCTCACCAATGGTCCCCACTACTAATCCAAGTACTAATGTCAAGTTTTCACTTCACTCTGAGTAGAAATAAACTTGATAGCCTGGGGGTGGTGATGAAATTGGTGAAATAAACAAAAATCTCATAAAGGTTTCTTTTGAGGAGGCTCTGAGAAACAAAGTTTATGGAAGTATGCATGAGTATTACAGCCCATCAAAGGTACTGAAGTTAACTTTAGGAGGGTGTTCAGCTTGCCCACTGGCAGAGTAAAGGATTTCAGGTCATTTTAGCAAAAGCATTGTTCCCCTCTTTTATCTATGTGATGGGAATCCCTGAGATCCCAGGCAATTTAGCCGTTAGTAAGAGCAGAGCCACTGTCCAGAAGGTGATTAGGTTTGCTTGAAGGATTCTGGGCTGAAGGGAAAAGACAATCTCCAGGTGCAAAAGGCTCCTTCCTGTGACATGACTAGTGCTCGTGCCCCTAGCAATCAGAAGTGTGACTTTGTAAGCCTCAGTTTTCTTATCTGCAAAATGAGTGGAATGGGATTAGACGTGTGACTTTCAAAACGGTGTTTTTTTGTCTCTCTAACATTTCAAGTATTTGTTCCAACCCATATTGCAGAGAAGTTTATGCTATAAAACTGTATTGGGGGACGGAAGGGTCCATGCCAGAGACACAGCTGTTAACATTCCCTTCCCCATGAGATTCCTCGGGAATCTCAGAACAAGGCTAGAGGAAAAGGCCATAAGAGATGATCTAACAACCCTATGAATCCGTAGGTGAAAAAAAAAAAAAAGCTCCGGGTGATAATCATTACACATTAATAGTTTTCCTCTATTTGTCTCCAAGGCCAGGGAATTAAAAAAAAAAAAAAAAATCTACCTCCAGAGTGGAGAAGTTTTTAATCCTCAGACAGTGAACATTTTCAACAGATGATATTATAGTGGGGAGAATATAGATTTTCATCCCTGCAAGATGGAAAGAAAAGCTGATGCCTGAGCTCTTTGGATAAATTGTAACAGCAGGAGGTGGACTGCTGTTTGTTTGATGCTCCTGGGCAGGCAGCATTCTTTCTTTAATAGGTCTACACTTTAATACCTGCTTTCTATGAAATAAGCAAGCCCAATTTTTTTTTCCCATAGGATTACTCTACACTATATGTAAAGTCTTGATGACTGGGTGATTAATAATACCTTATTATATTACACATAAATCCTCAGTAGAATCGTACTTCTGTTTAATTACTAAATACATTCTTTTTCTCCTGATCAAACCAATGGAAATAAAATCTTGACGCTTAAAAAAAAAAATACTGGGCCTCAATTTAATAAAGTTGTCAGAATTTCTCAAAACTAGGATGGGTAGGGAATTTACACCTTGCTAATTTAGTTAAATATTTTTGAGTTAAATTCCACTAGGACACAGGTAACACTATCATGGTGTGTACAATGATTTTGCAAAAGAAAATTCATTACATCTATCTAAGACTTTTCCTCTCAAGAAATACTGACTGCAGAAAACTGTATTAAAAATAAAATGACTACAGATGTGCATATGCATGTGTCTACATATACATTGGTGGGATGCACAGAAGATCTGTTTCCACTTGGTTTGACCACAACCATCCCTGCATTCATTTTCCCTCACTGAATTGTTGAGTGTACCTTACGAGACTATTGCTGTGTTAGGGCTGGTGGTAGAGAGAGGAACACAGCTTCATGCCGAGGTGAAGGCTCCCCAAGCCTGGATTCATTTATTGATAAAATGGTGATCATAGGAAATATCACAGTATGAAATGATAGCGGAACACTATGAAATTTATTGAGATCAAACAAAATATCACATGTAGAGCACTTTCCCATTGCCTAAACTGTAGGAAGTACTACATAAACAGGTTCTGTGATAGTAATTTTCATTAGTACTAACAACATCACCAAACAGCAATAAAAGCCAATGGGGAGACAGCCGAGGAAACTTACAAATTGTATGTCAGTACATTGGACTCAAAGTGAGGAGGAAGTTTTTGTTTTGAACCCAGCCTGGGAGAGGCAGTTAAGGCTTCAAAGAGGAAGTGATATTCAATCAAGCCTTGCCTTCGGAGCAGTCATTTCTCCAGAAGGAGAAATCAGAGAAGGAAATAAAGAAGCAGGAGGCTGCCCTCGCACACGCCTAAGGCTAGGAGATACAGAGGATGGTGACAGCGCTGAAGCTGTTTATACTTGTGACTTGGGGTAAAGTTTTTTTGTAAGGGAAAGTCAGGGAAGAGATGAGACATAACAGCCAGAATGTGTGAAGGGCTGTAGATGCCTTATTGAGAAGCCGGGAATTTATTCCATAGGGAACGAGAGAGAAGTTTGCAGTGTTTAAGTCGGGAACTGCCCAGAGCAGTCACAAGAAAGGGAAAAAACAACAACAACAAAAACCCAGTGGTTTCACAACACACTCTTCTGGGAGGACTGGAGCCTGGCGAGCCTTCCACTATCCCGACTTGCCTGTGACCCCAGATCTGAGTCTCAGCTTTTAAAGCGTCAGTGAATCTGGGATTTGACCACTGGCTGTGTCCCTGAATTGAGTATTTGGTGAAACCCATTTAATCCTCTGATCCTCTTCTTATTTCTATGGTATTTAGCTCTGAAGCCAGCTCCCAATTCCCAGAGGTCGGCCTCGGGCTGTGATTCGTGTACACTGAACTCATACATTTAAATACATTCCTTCTATTATGTTTTCAGAATTGCTAAACAATATCTGCATTGATTCCATTTGAGGTATTTATGGAATTGTTCATTCATTCAGGTCCATGGAATTGGGAATACGTTTATCAGATTATTTCTAAGATGTGAAGTAGCCAGTGCCCAGCCAAGCCTCAGTGGAAGCCGAGGCAAAAGGAAAAATAAGTAACACTGATCTGGACTCCACGTAAAGTTTTTATAATTTGTTCATCATAGATGTTTTGCATTAGTTTTGAATTTTGAAAATACTGGCTAAAAAAATTTTTTTTTCAATTACTTCTTACATTTTGCACCTAAAGTGAATGCCTCATTTGGCCCTATTCTCATTCCAGCCTTGAAAGTGATGGATAGATCTCAAACACTCAACACTGGGATTGAGTGGGCTGTGCCTTATAGGGATGGGTGCACGAGATTCAGAATGCACTGTGCCCCATGACCAAACAGCCATGGGGAAAGGATAGAATTTCCCCGGAGAAGGGCCCAATGTTTCCAGTAGCTTCATAGTTCTGCCTCACATAGCTCTGTTTCCAAATCATCTCCTTTAAAATGTATGACAAGTCTTTCTTAATTTTAAGTTTCAACAGCAGAGCCAAACTGGAATAAAATAATTCAATGAAAACGTTTGACTAATAAGACCGGACACTTCTATCCCAGGCACTTTTCTTTTACCTAGAGATAACAGAACAAACACAACCTCAGTATTACATGTATTTTTGAACCTAATAACAATACTAATAACAATGTCTGTTCACCCTGTTTTACTATTAGAATCAGATTTTCTAGGCTTTTTAGAATTAGGTGGAAATTTAAGAGCTCCCAAGCCAACTCCCTCGGGCTGCACTATAGTAGGTATGACGGCGGGCCCCCCACAGCTCCCTTCAAGATGGAGGAACGGATGGGACGGATGATTCCTTAGCTGTCAGTAGTGTCAGTGGCCAGGACTTGAACTTGGCTGAAGAGAGCTGCTTTGCCTGAGGGTATGCCCTAACTCTGGAGCAGCCAGCTCTGGCATCCAGTGATCGGCCGACACAGGAGCACAAAGACTTGACCCTCTTGCCTCAGTCTGGGACAGCTTGAGGAGCCATTTGCAGCTACAGCCAGCCTCAGACGTGAGGCCAGCTGAGGCCCAGCTATCAACTTTGGGGAAGTTCAACTTTTCTCTCTGCCCAGTGCTGCTTCCTGCAACTCCCCCATAGGTGTCACTCTCAAGATAAACTTCCTGCCAGCAAATACCTCTCTCAGTGGACCCTGCACACAACACACTGAAATCCTTAAAATGCACCCGGGTAAAAAGAACAGTCACAGCTGTGAGTGAAGGAAAAGGCAGACATGATATCCCATCTGGTGACAGGGATGGTTTCTACCAGTTGTCGAATTTCTATTGTGTCTCAAGTGTCACCGTGGCCCTGGGTCATCCATGCCTTTAATACAGTCAGGTGCTTCACCTGTCAGCTACCTAAACTGTCCCAAGTTTGCCATTAAGCATCTCTACTAATGAGATATTATACACTGAAGCACTTTCTATTGATTTAACTAAAAGGGCACTCCAACAGCTCTCATTATGTTATAAGGTCAAAAGAGAAAAATGACCACCCCTCCATCAGTCAAGAAATACCAGAAGTCTGCTGGTGGCGATATGGTAGAAGTGGTAGAATCATCTGGGCAGAGAAAAGGATGCTCAAGAAGAAACCATTCCCAGAGACATGATCAATTCCAACTCCAGCAACATAGCAACCAATTTAAAACAACAACATTCCCATACATTTGAAAACAACTGAAAGCATTAACTGCTTGAAACTGAAGTTACTCCTTCATGGAATAACCAAAACATTTTTACTTTATGTAATTTCTGGATGCAAACAGAAGGGAATTTTTTTTTTTTTTGAAATTTTGTGTCATCTTTCCAATCTTAAGCGATGAAAAATTACTCACTCTTCAGAGATGATTAACTTTTATAAACACGGCTCCTAAGATAGTCTTTAGCCCTTGCCCAAGGGTCTGTCCTGCTTTGATGACGTGTTCTCCAATGTATTCATAATTACGTGGTTAGATCTACCTGGCCTGACAGGAAAGGCTTCGGTCCTCTCGGACAGCTGTTATAATTAATTGTCTCATATCCCAGAAACCTACAAGGCATGCATTATCTCATCAAATCCTCACCAGAACCACATGAGGCAGATACTACTACTGGGGGATTCACAGATGAAAACCCGCAACTCTTAAAGAGGTTAAATAATTTACTCCACACCACTCTGCTAATAAATGGGGAGCTGGCTGGATCTGATTACCATGTCTGCACTTCTCACCAGGGCCCAGCACTGACTCCTGACAGTAAGATAGAGCGCATCCCAGGCAACCAACACTGCCTTTTTAGCACAAATGTCTATAGAAAACAGTCTTTAATTAAATCTCTGGTCTGTGCTTTCTGAGGCCTTCGTTTAATTTGTGTGAGCATATTCTGTCTCTCATGTTGCTAACTAGGATCCTTCAAGTTAAGGGCGGACAGCTTCTTACTGAGAATGTCTTTGAAGACTCCTTTAAAAACTTTGGCTATATTTTGGGCAGTTAATTCTGTGCAGGAATAGTATTTTCTACAAAAGAGTTAAAATACTAGTTAATCATCACCTTAAATATGAATAATCTGCCAGATAAATCTGCCTGTCTTTTGTTCTGAGCAAATGTTATCCATTCACTCATCTTCAAAACTTCTTATAGTAAAATTAAGTTCAAATAGTATTTACAACACACAGAAAAAAGACTGAAAGGAAACACACCATATATTACCTTAATAGGCTGCAGGTGATTTTTTATCTTAATGACTATTTTCTTATTTTATCTCTTAAAATTAAAACAATAATAACCACAATTTTAAACATATGCCATATCCCTGCAGTGGCAAAGAAATGATCCAGAAACTAATTATGTGTCTGTTTAATCTGTGTTTGATTTAGAAAAGGAGGCAATTTAATTTTAAAGGCAAACTATACATTAAGAGCTTAAAGGCAGGAAATCTCGCTTGTGAACACAGTATGTCATTATGATCATTTCTCTGAATGAAAAATCTCAAGTAATGAATTTTGTGGTTGATTTCATATTTTGAGGATGCTGCTTAGAATTTTTTTTCCATGGGATGAAAAAAGCCTGGTCTTTTTTGAAGCAGAACAACTCTGGAGAAAAGTGTCAATCGGATTCAACAAACATGCATTTACTGCTTACTCTAGGCAAAGCAATCATGGGAAATAGGAGCAGGGAGAAGATTTTGTTGTGGTTGTTGTTTTGTTTTTTCCTGAAGAGTGATAAGGTGAATATTTCTGCAGAGATTTTCATTCCTGATTCTATTTAACTTTATCAATAACAAAGAGACTCCAAAATTCTATTAAAATGTAATGTTGAAAACTGCATCCATAATGTAATTGTACTAAGGTTGGTAGAAAAAAAATTCTATTAGTTGGGCTGAGGAAATCAATCATCCACTGTACATATGAAGCAAATGGCACATACCCCACTTAACATCCACTTTAATAACAGTTCTGGAACAGGTCTTCAAGCTAATGAAAAATAATTTTCTTTTCCAATAATTCTCACTTTTTGGTCGGAACAACTACATGTTCAAAGAAGAGCCAAGACAGCCATTTTTGTCATTCTTCTTTCAAGTTTTCCACCTGATCCCATTAGAAAGAATGATCTCATTGATATGAGGAATTCTTAATCTCAGGAAACAAACTGAGGGTTGCCGGAGTGGAGGTGGGTGGGAGGGATGGGGTGGCTGGGTGATGGACATTGGGGAGGGTATGTGCTATGGTGAGTGCTGTGAATTGTGTAAGACTGCTGAATCACAGACCTGTACCCCTGAAACAAATAATACATTATATGTTTAAAAAAAAAAAAGAAGATAGTAGGAAGGGAAAAATGAAGAGGGGGAATCGGAGGAGGAGACAAACCATGAAAGAATAAATAAATAAATAAATAAATAAATAAATAAATAAATAAATAGAAAGAATGTTAACTGGAGCAAACTAGACACTGAACTACTTTCAAATACATCCGTGAATTAAGGATTTTCAAAGAGTACAGTAAATGTTGTATTATACACCATTTAAAGCAATACTGCTCTAAACAGTAAGAGAAATATTCCCATTGTATATGGCTCATTTTGTTCTTTGTAGAACAAGGAAGTTTCTGCTTGCCTCTAAGCAACAGTCATTTTAGAATTTAGCAAAGTAGTAGGCAGGAAATCAAATTCCTAACAGTCATGATGACTAATAGTTTCTTAAAATAACTCAATGGCAATGATGCTAACAGCCAGTACCCACATTTTAATAAGCTAATAGAAAAGAGACAACAATAATGTTCATGAATTAATTGCTTTATACAGTGAATGACTTCATGAGGAGTGTGGGGCTCCAAATAAGTTGCATACACCCTGTCCTTGTCCCAAAGAGACATAAATGTTTGACACAACATCATAAACTCCTCTTTAATCTTTACCTCATTCTGTCTCCATGTCCATTTGCCCAAAGTCTTACAAGAAATGATTTCTTATTCTATATAATGAGGCCCCAGATGACTTCCTCTAGGGTTGTGATACCCTCTCACTTGGCCCCTCCAGAAACAATGGTGTTTGTTTGTTTGTTTATGCCAAACTTGTACCCCTCTTAAGGTCCTTCACACTGCTCTTTCTTTGCTTGGAAGTTCTTGCTCAAGACTCTCTCATGCCTGGCTTCTAGTCATCCAGGCTCCACCATGATCATGACACTACACTTGAATAAACAAACCTCCTCCACTGCATTACCTTGTTTTATTGTCTTCATGGGACTTAACACTACAATACCTCTCACTAGAGCCATAGCTTTGTGGGAGCAAAGTCCTTGCCTCTCTTCCTCTCTTAAAAATTCTGGTATGCCCAAGACTTACTATGGTGTCCTAGCATGCACTAGGAATTTAATGGATTTTCACTGAATGGATAAATAAATAAATAACTGAACCAGCATCTTTTGTTCAAGTAATTGTAAAGGTTGCTCCCTCCTTTCCCCCCATATTCCATTCTCCACAGAGAAACAAGAATAATCCTTCCAACTTGAACATCAAATGTCAATTTCCCACTTCAAACATTCCAATGGATTCCCTCTGTATTTAAAAATCTAAACTCTTTTTCATAGTCTTCAAGGTCAGCAAAATCTGACTCCTGCCTCAACCTCACCTCACACCCATGGTTCTTCCCCCTCCCTCATTCCCCATACTAAGCTCAGTCCCTATGAGGGCTTTTGTATTTGGCATGCCTTCTGCTTCGAAAGACATTCTCTCCCAGTCTTGTCATGGATGCCTGATTCCCATGGTTGTCCCATCAGGTCTTAAGTACCCTGTGGAAAAGCTTCCCTTGACTACCTCAACTAAACCAGAATCAGATAAACAATTAGGACTATGGTTTTCATTTGAATATGTATATTTATAAAAGATCAGGAAAAGTACATTTGACTAGTATAGAAGAATAGCTTCTATTCATTTATTAGGAGGGTTAAAACTCAGCTTAAATTTGACAGCACTGTCAGTGCTACTTACATATTAATTTTCCAGAATGTTATTTTCCAATTCTATAATTATAAATATTTTCTCTACAATAGTAATTTGGGCAAAAGTAGTATTCCTCTACTGGGGGGGGGATTGGTGTGGGGGGATATTATTATGTATTATTCAATGAGTCTGAGTTATTGTTTTTCCCCTTTTTGCCTTTAATTTAAAAAAAATAACCTTTTCTTCTTATACTCTGTTCTACAATTCTCTTTATCAACATAATACACCCAGAAAGGCAGAGGAGGTTCATAGCTTCAGTTTCATTTACATTTATACTTACTGTACTTTCAAATGTTTAACATAAAACAGTGCCATCTGTAAACCCAGCTTTTCTTAACAAGTAATTAACAACTATTCTTAACAAGTAAGGCACATAAACACAATAAAAGGAAGATGGTCATCAACGCAGGATGGCCGTCGTGAATGAACAATTCCCTATCAGAGGCAGGTAAACCCTCAAAATAGAGCCTCACAGAACTGTTGCTAATGAAAATTTCACTGTATCAATGACTCGGATTCAATCCTCACAGAGATGATGTCATATTAAATATCAATTCAAAGATGAATGTAGGGGCACCTGGGTGGCTCAGTCGTTAAGTGTTTGCCTTCGGCTCAGGTCATGATCCCAGGGTCCTGGGATCATAACCTGCATCAGGTTCCCTGCTCGGCAGGAAGCCTGCTTCTCCCTCTCCCACTTACCCTGCTTGTGTTCTCTCTCTCACTGTTTCTCTCTGTCAAATAAATAAATAAAATCTTAAAAAAAAAAGGTGAATGTACAAATCCATGTTTTCATTAGGTTTAACCATTCTTCATATAAATTCTCACTTCGATAAATATCCTAAGCACACACACAGTTCCATAATGGTAAAGTGGATATGGGAATAGATTTCAAAATGGTGGCCAAACACAGAGGTTCCAATACATATAACTTTTTCATGTTGTTCAGCAGCAGCATAGTGTTTTAACAACAAATGCTCTTGATATGGGAAGACTGATTTTTTAAATTATTATTATGTTCAATTAGCCAACATATAGTACATCATTAATTTTTGATGTAGTGTTCAATGATTCATTAGTTGCGTATATCTGAAACTGAGCCATAAAAATCCCAAAGACAGGAACACCTGGCTGGCTCAGTGAGTGGAGCATGGGACTCTTGATCTTGGGGTGGTGAGTTTGAGCTCCATGTTGGGTGTAGAGATTACTTAAAATAAATTTTTTTTAAAAAAGCTCAAAGATATAAACTCAAAGTCATTAAAACTGAATCCATTCTTGGGGTAGCTGAGTGGCTCAGTTGGTTAAGTGTCTGCCTTTGGCTCAGGTCATGATCTCAGGGTCCTAGGATGGAGCTCCATGTCCCGTGTCTGACTCCCTGCTGAGCAGGGAGTCTGCTTCTCCCTCTTCCTCCGCCCCTCCGCTCCCTCGCTTGTGCTCTCTCTGAAATAAATATTTTTTTTAAAAAAAGAACTGGAGTCCAGAGTCTCTCATGGTTTGTCTCTGGACTCCGGGAAACAAACTGAGGGTTACAGAAGGGAGGGTGCTGGGGGGATGGGGTAACCGGGTGAAGGGTATTAAGGAGGGCATGTGTGGTGATGAGCACTGGGTTGTTATATACAACTAATGAGTCACTGAACACTACATCAAAAGCTAATAATGTACTATATGCTGGCTAATTGAACATAATAATAAAAAATAAATAATTAATTAACAAATTGAAAAATATGGCTACACTGTCAAAAAAAATAAAATAAAATAAAAATAAAAAAGAACTGAATCCATTCTTTTAAATTTGGTGACCCAGCTCCCAAATAATGACACAAAGAATATACCTGCATATTATTCTTATATCCTCATTTTTATTCAGATTTTCACCTTTATACAAGAACCAGGGTCCAACATTTCTTCATGGGCCACTCTACAAGTACTCCATGATCCGGCTTACTAAAACATGCTAGGCTTTCCATCTTTAAATTTTTTAATATTTTTGCTCTACTGTGTTGTTAATTAAAAACAAAAACAGAAGATTCTGGACATCCTCTGATAATCTGGCATATTTCGAATAGCTCCATTTCTAAGTATAATAGAATTGGTTTGGCAAATAAATACCTATTCTTACAACATATGAAGGCTAATCAGGATTCTATAAATCAGCTAGTAGAAGTGAATAGTAGAAAACAAAACAAATAGCCATCAGAGTAACTGTTCTCTTCCAAAAGGCTTCTGAAAGGGAAGAAGGGAAGGTTTTTTGTTTTTTTTTTTTTTTTTGCCAAAAAACAAGCATATAATAATAGTATAGAGGATTTACATACCTATTTAGATCTTTAATTTAAATCTGTCTCAGTTCCAATCTGTTCTTGCAAGCATTATTTCTTAACTGGTTATATATTTAACAACATTGCCCATGAACAAGAGCTTTATAAATTCATAATGGCCCACACACAGCTTGCCATGCTTTCTCTCTTTGATTTTGTTTAAAGTTTCAATTATTCTAAAAATTTTTTGTGAAATACTGAGATTCTGCCCCCATCCTGCCTCCCACTCCATTTAAGTTATTTCGTGAAGGAAATATCTCAGCACAGGAAAACACTGGAACAGAAACAGAGAACAAATATATTCTACCACAAGGGCATTGGTCCTCCGCATGATGGTTTCTGGGTATGAGAGCTCAAAAAAGAATTGAAACTAGTGATGGAAAACTGATTCAGTATCACGTTGTGCTCCAGAGACCAGCTATAGAATTTAGTTAGGGAAAGAAAGGCACCAGAAATAAATGAGGAGGAGAGTACCTTCCATGGGTATTCATTAAAATCCCTTCTTTATGAGTAACTTGACATTACCCCAAGGCTATGTAGCTAAAAACAAAACAAAACAAAACAAACAAACAAAAAAAGAAAAAGAAAAAACCAACTATGAAATCAATTGAAAGTGAAACAAGCCCTTGTGAATGCCCATACATATTAAATAAAATAAACATTTTCTCATGCCACTGTTTTTCACTTTCCATTGTAAAATTGAAACCGGCATTTACACAGCAAATTCTGAAACATATGTTCCTAAAATAAGAGACACAACAAAAACAAAGCAATGGAACTTGGGAGCTTCACATTATTACTTCTCACTAGGATTCGAATCCCACTGGTTTTATTTTTCTGACAAAGGTGAAGGCACATATTTCCAGGTCAAGTGATTCAATGATCAAGAAAAAGAGGAAAAAAAAAAACAAAACTCTAGATTCAAAGTCAGAAGACTTGGGTTTGAGGCCAGTTTCAGCAGTTTATTAGCTGTCTGACCTCTGGGCATTACTTAAATTCTCCAAACCTCAGTCTTTACCTTTATAATAACAGGGGGTCTGCTCTGCGTCCCTCATCAGGTTATTGTCAGAATCAAATCAGATAATGTTATTCAAGTTCCATGAAAACTCAAAAACATTAGGAAATGTAAGTATTTATAAAATGAAGTTCCATCACTTCCATCAACTGAAATGTTTGCAATCCACAGTGAGGTAAGCGGACAATGTCATTCACAAGTTATTAAAAAATTAAATTCAGTCACATGTTGTATTTTAGAACTGAATTCAAAATCTTTTGTCAATGCAGTAGGAGACAATATTCAATTATTTAAAAGTAGGTGCTCAATGACACCAATTTTTCAAGAAAAAAAAATGATTGAAAATAGTTTAATAAAGTTGCATAAGCCAAAGGACAAAAATAAGTTTTAAGTTTGAGGGAATCTACTGAATTTCTTGACAATTTCACCCAACCTTAAATTATTAGGTTAAACCATGGGGTGCCTTGGTGTCTCAGTAGGTTAAGCATCTGACTGTTCATTTCAGCTCAGGTCGTGATCTCAGGGTCTTGAGATCTAGCCCGGTGCAGGGCTCCACACTCAGCACAGAGTCTGCTTGTCCCTCTCCCTCCCCCAGCTTGCACTCTCTCTCCCTCTAAAACAAATAAATAAAATCTTTTGGGATGGATGGGGTGGCTGGGTGATAGACACTGGGGAGGGTATGTGCTATGGTGAGTGCTGTGAATTGTGTAAGACTGTTGAATCACAGACCTGTACCTCTGAAACAAATAATACAGTATATATTAAAAAAAAAAAAAACAAAAAACAGAAGACGACAGCAGGAAGGGAAAAATGACGGGGGGAAATTGGAGGGGAGGGGGAGATGCACCATGAGAGACTATGGACTCTGAAAAACAAACTGAGGGTTCTAGAGGGGAGGGGGGTGGGGGATGGGTTAGCCTGGTGATGGGTATTAAAGAAGGCATGTACTACATGGGCACTGGGTGTTATATGCAAACAATAAATCAGGGAACACTACATCAAAAACTAATGATATAATGTATGGTGATTAACATAACATAATGAAAAAAATACTAGGTTAAACCACATAAAGCTGCTATTCTCTAAGTCAAAAGTTGTATAATGTTGTTAATTTCATGTTCATAAACTAGATATATCAAATATTTAATGCAGTCATTTTGAACTCTTCGAACTCCCTCACCTTCCCAAATTAATCTAGCAATAATTAAGTTCCTGTCACACTATTAAGACAAAGAAGATGCACATACCAATATAAAAATTGGGGAAAGATACATACAGATAAGCAGTTAACAAAAAGAGATACTAAAGATCTAAAAGATTATTAATGATGTTCATCATACTCAGTACTCAAATGCATGTAAACTTAAACAAGAATATTTTTTCTCACCTACTAAATTGGCCCAGACAAAAAACAATTAATACTCAGTGCCAGGAAGAGTGGTAATCTGGAAGGTAAACTATTCTAGAAGGTATTTGTGTCAAAAGCTTTAAAAATATTCATATTATTTGATTAGGTAACTCCTGTTCTGGAAATTAATCAAAGAGAAACAGTCTTGGATTTGCACAAAGAGTTAACTATGCAATGATAATTATATCTTTATTTTTAAAAGTAAAATATAAAAATATTAAATGAGGGTTTGTCATACGCATGAATACTATGCAATCATTAAAATAGATGCTGTAGACAATTATGGGAAGATGCTTATTTATGCTATGAAGAAAGCATAAGTCTAGAACATGAACCATGCTCCTAATTCAATATATTTAGTGCACATATGAACCGTATATAAATTTATAGACAGCCTGTGTGCCAGGAACTGGACTTAGTTCTTCAAGTGCATCAGCTTCCATAATCCTCAGAATAATCCCATGAAATGAATACAATTATTATGATTCTTACTGTACACATGAGCAAAGTGGAGCACACTTGGCCAACAAGAATGGTGCAGATGAAAGAGTCAGAACCTGAATTTAGAGTTCACGGTGTTGGACGGCAACCACTCTACTAGGTTGTCTCCCAGCTCTCAGAAAAAAAAAAAAAAAAGTTTCAGCATCAATAGACCAAATGTTAACCGTGATTATTTGTCACAAATGGAAAGACTGGTGTAGGTTTTTCTTAAATTGCTAGACCATCTAAATTTTCTACTCCAACCTTTTTGTTCCTTTGATCTTCACCACTCTTTGTTATTCAATATAGATACATTATACTGAGACAAAAAGTGGGAATGAGTTTAAGGTGCCGAAAGAAATCATCATATTACAAGGTAAAAAGAAGAGTTTTAAGAAAAAGTCTGCAACACAAATGTTTCCGCATTTATCTCCCCCTTTCCATTCCTATTATCACTGCTTTGGCAAACCTTTCATTACCCTTAGGGTAATCACCTATTTAAACCCCTGTCTGCAGTCTCTCCTCTGCATCCTCCACATTCCCATCAGAAGCCTCTTCCTAAAATACTTCTGGCAATCCCAGACTCTTCACTATTTATTTGTTGGTGAAGCATTTCCTGCGCACTCACAGTGTGCCAAGCATTGTTCTAAATCCTGAGTGTATAAAAATAAGTAATGCTCCCCATCCTCAAAGTTCTGAGAAACAGACCACTGTACCACTGAAATTATACAATTTTGCAGGTGCTGCAGAAAGAGAGCAAACATTTGCAATAGAAAAGTGACCAATCACAATAGAGCAGGGTACAAAAGCACTATGAAGCATAGAAACGTGACAAAAATAATTCTGCCTTAGTATGAACAACTAGGTAAAATTCACAGATACTGAAGAATCCTACCTAGCTGGCAGTGCAGGGTTTGGGAAATTAAGAGTACTATGAACAACCTTATAGAAGGAAAACACAAAGAAAAAAGGAGTAGAAGTACATGGTTGATGTGGTTACCTAACCAACTAACCACTGAAAGGTTACCAGTCAAGTCCACCCCACTCCAGGTTGGAAAGGTTTATAATTAGCATAGGCAAAAGAATGTGGTCCTTGATTATCTTGTAATTTAGATTTGGGGAAGGGGTGCTGGAAAGGGGAGGTGTATCCTTTTTAATGGGAAATTTTCAATATCAGTATTTTTTCCAGCAAATTTTTTTGTGTGTGTTGCCATAAAGTTAAGTGAAATGAAACAAATTCCAAAAGAATGAAACCCAAATTCATGTGGTTTTTATTATAAAAGTTTTTGGAGTAAGATGTTTGAAAAATATGACAAAGGGAATTTTTTTCCTTTAAGTATAGAATTATTCAAGTATACTGTTGTTCATTATTTTTAAACCATGTTTATTTTGAAAAAAAAATCAAGGGAGTGAATTTAAGGGGAAAAGTTAGAATGGAGAAGATTTTCAAACGAATACCCACATCAATTTATTTAAAATCAACATTCTTGAAAATAGGTGAAAATACCCTGAATTTATCCATAAATACTATTAAAATCACAGTATTTCCCCCAAATATATCATACAGTTGCATTACTGAATAGTAGCTTAAAATCCATTAATTTCCCAATTTTACACTTATCTCTCCAGGTAAAAAGCACTATTTTGTAAAAGAACTAAAGGATGAAAGCTAAATAAATGTCCAGTAATTTCTATGACAGGCCTAATTTTATACATCCAGTAGGGGTGCTATGAAATAGCATAGTAGGATCAATAACCTGGTTCTGCTGCTGATTCACGTTTCAAATACATACAGTGCTTGGTCCACAGTTACGCTAGCACTTATTAAGCAAATGACTAGTGTAACACTTAGCCATTTATTTAAACAGAATTAAAATAGGCTCAGTTGCAGAAATATTAAGTTCTGCAACAATCACTGCTTTGAGACACTCATTAAGTATTTCTTTCTAATGTGAAATAAACGTTTGAGGTTTAACATCAGTTAGGATAACCTTAAGTATAGAGAGACAATCTGTACATTTTTCTTCACAGTGCTCCCTAGACAAACCCATCGCCTACCACTTTCCTGTGTAATTTTTCTGCTAAAAAACCGAGACCAATAAGACATGGATTCATTTTATCACTGATAATCATATTTTCTTCTCTCAGTCTCTTATGAACAATGTAACACCTACCACCGATCCCCATACAAGTAAATTCCATGCTTGAATGAAGATGGAAATAAAAGAAGCAGGTAAATTTGTGCTGGATCAAGGCAGGTTTCCATACATAACTTATAAAAGGACCTTTTATTTATCTTCTAATCATCACAGTTTGTTAGTCATTGTAGGGATATGGGAGAAGGTGAAAAGTGGCACTCAGATTCACTCACAAGAAAAAATAATTATAGGACCCAAGGTGACTCCACTAGCCAACCTTCCTTGCTGGGTTTCATTTATTTATTCATATGATCCTTGATTTTGTTTAAAAAACATTTCTTTTGGGGTAAATTTCCCTCTACTTTATGAGCCAGAAATAAATCAATTCACAATCTGCCGATTTTTATGAAGATATTCCCTAAGTGGCACCTTTGAGAGTTATAAACAGAACTAAAAATCATGATTGATTTGAAAAGATGGTAACCCCCACAACTTCCAGCTGGGCACTGGAAATGTAGTTGATGGGCGTGACTCAAGCATTATACATACAGCAAGCCCGCTACTAGTCACCCATGCCCTTTCGAAAAGAAGACTTCTTTATTATTTATATCTCTCTTCTCCACGTAAGGGGTGTATCAGATATTGAAGTGGCCGGTGCAGGTTTTTTCGGTCACGTCCGAATAATGAAGAAAAGAAAGCAAGGACTTTTCAGTTACACTGACACAGAGCCGCTTTGTCAACAGAAGCAAGCTAGAGCTGTCCTGATTTATTATTTTCTCTTGTAGAACTCTATTCGAGAACAAACTTCTAGGAATGTGCCTTGGGAATCACACTGATTAGAGAACAACAATAATAAGAGTAATAACCACAGAACGGGCCGTGCCTCTACTGCCTGGGAACTTCTTATCTGCCCACTTCGGTCTGACTGCACTAAGTGGGTCCTTCTCAATCAGCGTTTGAAAATTTTCACTCTCTGCTCCATGTCTCCAGCCACTAAGATAATCAAGCTGACATGCACTGCAGCCGAAAAGTCTGCCTTGGGTGCTGGAAATAAATGGATGTGGACAGCCACTGTCATACTAATCCTTGCATCCAAACTGTGTGGGGCATTAGCTTGACAGTGTGGGCAGTGATGAGGCCAGCAGGTCATGAACAGACACCCAGCACCTCCTTAAACCCAGCAGGTTCGGTGTCTTTTGATGAAGACCCCAAAAAAGGTAGCACCATATCAGCAGCTAGATTAATCTCTCAGCTACTGTTCAAGTAATCCAGAAGTGGTAGCCAGCTTTGGGCTTCGCCAGCCAGCTGAGAAGAACCTGGGGGATGGAGGTCCATGGGGCAGAAGATGGCACAATGTGCTTATGTGATAGAGGAAACACCAGAAGCTGGTGAAGTCTTCATGGCAGAGGATGTCATTGGCATCTATGGATGCAATCACTGCAAATCTGGGTCGGGTAAAATTTCCATAGCTTAATTTTGCCTAGAAGTATTCTGGATGTTGCTGAGTATCATTTCCCCTGAGAAAAGAGATGCTCTCTAAAGGAAGAATCCAGTGACAGTCACTCCAGAGAGATTTGTCATTGAAAGACATTTGAGATGAAAGTTATAATTGCTTTTTAGAAGCTGTATTATGAGCCAGAAATTCAATGAATGTCCTGGAGTTCTAGGGTAGCACTCCACAAGGCTTTTTTTTCCTTCTTTTGGATGAAAAATAAAATCCATTAACTTAAAATACTGTGTAGGTCCATTTGTTATACAGTAGTCCTAGAAACTAAAAGGAAAATTGACTTGTCAATATAAATTGGTATCCCGACTGTCAGAATTCATTAATACTGTCTTCACCTGACTTTCTCTTCAAAGTATTAACAGGCGAAACTATGTATAATTTATTTAAATAACTGGCCCATATCCTTTAAGGCAAGGCAGTCCTAATGCAGGCATGATGCTCCTATTAGGACCTGTGATCATGCCATTACCTTACAATGGTTTCAGCAGCTTATCTTTCACTTGATGTACACCCAAAACCTTAGCTCTAAGGAAGAATGTTAATGAATGTAGGCTTTATTTTCTAGTAATGATAAATGAGTACCGATGGAAGTGCTTTCCAAAAATCTCTTTTTGTAGAGCAGTTGAAAAAAAAAGTATATAGTCTGTCGTTAATGGTTGTGTTTTTAAAAGAACACAATGTATAAATTGTCAGTTGGGCTTTATTTTGGGAATTAAAAGCTCATGGTGGAGAGAATCAACTGAAACACTATACAATAAAGTTATTAACAGTTCAGCAGATGTTCAATCTAATAATAAAGAAAGAGATTGGATCCATGAGCCAAGGGCAATCCTTGCCAAACAACTTTGTTTCTTCATCAAGTCATTAATTCCCAAATCAAACACGAATCGGTGAAGTTCTACCAAGCCAGGCACTGAGCTAGCTCAAGGAAATGGAAAAGTGAGTCTTACTTTTTCTTTACTTCACACTGCTGGCCATTTTCTCAAACTATTCCAACTAACATCAATACTCTACCTCCCCGGTTTGAGCCTGAAATTTCACCTGCTTAACTGTCCCTCCCTCTTAATTGTAAACACTTACATTTATATAACTCTTAAGTGCTTACTACAGAACCTGACACAAAGTAGAAGCTCAACAAATGTTCACCATAGCTATTCTTGCTATCTATTTTCTTCTTCTGTGATTCACTATCCTATGGACAACAAAAGGTATCGGGCCACATGCCAACAGGTGCCAAGTGAAAAATGACGGTCACTCCTTATTGAGGAGCAAAGACAAGGAGGGCCCTGTTTGGTCTGAATGCAGGATAGAAGAGAGGCAGCACACCCTCACCATCCCAAGTTCAGACAACACCTTTCCTTTCTCATCTGTGGAAATCAAGCCCCAGAAGGAGGAAATGTGATTCTATAAGCTAAAGATGGAACCACAACTCAATTCCAGGCACAACTTCCAAAGGCATCATCTTGAAATTAAATACTGTCTCCTCGCTGTTATTACTATTAGGTTTCAGTGACTATTGCTTATGGTTCCTAAAAGATTACTTTAGGCTGAATAAGAATTCTTTGTCCATGAGTGGAGAAGCGCACCTGCCCTCTGGCTGACAGTCTTGCATGGTGCCTATATACCAAAATGCCACCTGAATTAACTAGGGTGCATGGAACTGGGTAATCATCATGAGAAAATGCATGTGTGTATAAATAGGCAGCTTAATAAAGCATATTTATTCATTTGACCTCCATAGGAGTTCTATCTCCTACACTCTTTCTACTCTGACCTCCTCTCTCTCTCTAGTAAGTAAATCAAAGCAAATGGCAAGAACCAGCGACAGTGACCCCAAATGTACTTAATGTGCTGTCCACAAATTGAAGTGTGACTGAAACTAGACCATCAACTTTCTCCCAAACCAGTTCCCAGTTATTTTTCTCATCACATAGGTTGGAATTTTGGGTTTACTTCTCTCTAGTTAAGGAATGGCAAATACATGACCATATGCACTTTTATGGTCCCACCCTTGCCCTCAGCAGACATCACTAATCAAGCACAGCTCTTGTTACCTCCTCATTCTGTGGAAAATTCCTCCTCTCACACTCTCTCCTAATGGCACTTGGCTAGAACCTGTATTTCAGAGCTGAACACTCATCTCCATCCACAATTCCCAAGGGAAAGTTCCTTGCTGGTCTTTTCCTACATAATGCTACCATGCATTACTTAGTTTCCAATGTAATCACCCCCTGTCAATCCTCTATTCAGCAACCACTGGGGTCTCCTTGCTGCCTACCACAGGTTAACACCAGTGAGTTTTGCAATCCTTTCAATGCACCTAGCCAACAGGGTGGATCAGTTTCCTCCATTATATCTCCCTAGTATCAGCACCCGAGAGTTGTTCCTGCATAGGTCTGTGCACGTAATGAATGCACATTCAGGACTTTTCCCAGGTCTCCTT
The DNA here is from genome assembly GCF_037043125.1 of Eumetopias jubatus. Lineage (NCBI taxonomy): Eukaryota > Metazoa > Chordata > Mammalia > Carnivora > Otariidae > Eumetopias > Eumetopias jubatus. The sequence continues at coordinate 177,843,213 of NW_028274809.1, read as the reverse complement.
CATCTGCCCAATGCCTTCCCAATCCTGTTACACCCAGATCATGGCTCACCTTTTCTACTCTGAGTCCCCAGAAAACTCAGCCTTCTTTCAAAAGGGCTGTATTTTTATCCATTATGAAACACAGGTTAGGGCAGCTAATTATTTCACATACTCTCAACCACCTACATTTCGAGAGCACATAGAGTTGCCACATTCCTTTCACAGATGACAAAGTCAGGGTTACCTTTTCTAACTAAATCTCCTCCAAATCCAATCTTGTTTCAGAAGAAAATTAAGAGTTGTGCAGGAAAACAGATTTGTCAAAATACAAGTAGATTTTTCTTAGTATTATAACTTATAAGGGATAAAACCTTGGTACAGGATCCTATAAGAACAATCTCTAAACAAGGGCAGAATCAATAAACATTACCTTAGCTCCTCAGCATGACAATCCTCTCAGTGTTTCCAAGGCTGAACATTTGGATGGGAAAAGCTGTTTACCAAACTTTGCGGTAAGATGCTTAATCCTTACACAAGCTCTATGATGTAAACCAGAATTAGTTTCCCCATTTTATAGGCGGACCCATCTCCACACAAGTTAAAATGACTTGCTCAAAGTCATCCACAGAATCTGAGCAGAAAGAAATGAAACCCTTGTCATCAAGAGCTTCTGGCATAATATTTAACTTTGTGACCCATAATGCCCACATAACATAGAGGCAAATCTCAACATCTTTTATTATGACACATTATAGTTTTCTACTTGGTCAACTTTTCTATCAGTTACCATATTCAAACAAATGCCTGTACTTGAGATTTTTCTCCTTGTGTATGTCTATAAGTAAAGAAAATGTGCCTTTTTAGAAATGCAGCATTCTGCAATTGAATTCCTTAGAAATTAATCACATATCTGGCATTGGATACTTTATCATAATAGCTTAAAGTCAGGCATGGTCTCAACCACAAAATACAAGTTGGTAACTTTTTTCCCAACTTTTTAATTTGAAATTTGTCTAACCTTCAAAAAACTTAAAGATTTATTTATTTGAGAGAGAGAGAGCCAGTGCAGGAGTGAGCATGGGTGGAGGGGCAGAGGGAGAGAATCTGCAAGCGGACTCCGCGTTGAGCCCAATGCTGAGCTTGATCTTAACACCCATGAGATCAGGACCTGAGCTGAAACCAAAAGAAGGTCACTCGAATGACTGAGCCACCCAGGTGCCCCTAACCTTCAAAATAATTAAAAGTATAATGAAGATGTATAGACCTATCACTTAGATTTGCTAATGCTTTCTCTTTTTCTTTCTAGTGTTAAATGAAAATATACACGTATTTGTATATATACACATACACTGTGCACATACATGTATATATATATGTGTATATATATTATGTTCATTTTTTGCTGATCCATTTGAAAATAAGTTAGCAAATATCTTGACTCTTTCCTTCTAAATACATCTCTTTTTTCCTCTAGGAATAAGGACATTCCCCTCCATAACTGCCAAAGTATCTATCACATATAAAATATTTAACATTAATACAATAATACTACCTAATATATAGTCCCCAATTGTCCCAGTAAGGTACTTTATAACTTTAAAATCCAAAATTCAATACAGAATCATGAATTGCATTTTGTTAATTTTTTTAGTCATATACGTATATGTATACGTGTGTCTTTCATGAAATTCACACCATTTTAAGATTTCAGAATAGCTCCTTTGTGAAATATCTTACGTTCTATATTTGTCTGATTGTCTCTCTTTTTTTTCAAAGATTTTACTTATTTATTTGAGAAAGAGAGAGAGCGTGCATGAGAGAGAGCAGGAGCAGGGGGAAGGGCAGCGGGAGAGGGAGAAGCCGACTCCCCACTGAGCAGGGAGCCTGACACGGGGCTGGATCCCAGGATCCTGGGATCATGATCATGACCTGAGCTGAAGGCAGATGCTTAACCGACTGAGCCTTCCAGGAGCCCCTATCTGATTATCTCTTAATCATTAGCTTCCATGAGAATGCTACATGGGAGATGTTATATCCTCACTGCATCACATCAAGACCCCCATAATATTTCATTGTTACATTATTGATCCAAATGTGATCATGTGGATTGATCCAAGTTTTATCATTGGTTACGGCAGCATCCAAACTGATAACACTTAAACTTAGGGTTTATGTCATAATCTACCGAGAAAACACATAATCCATGATGATATTGTTACAAATCTCAAGGATGTATATTTTTAGAAACTTTAGTGATAGAAATAAGTGACTTTTCTAACATAACCTGGAGAATGTTAAAGAACTTACCAGAAGGGAGGAGAAAGAGTGATGGGAAAAGAAAAGAACTTAAACTGAGAGCCAAGAATTCTGAATTTTCCATTAAGGGCTCCATCAACAACTCACTGCAGAGTCCAGATGACAGATAAATTTCATTTCTTGTGGCAGTTCTGATTGATTTGTGGTGGTTGCCTGGAGCACTGTGTTAAAAAGGATTTTAAGGCTGCATAATGACTTGGCCAAAAAAGTGCCTTAACCAATCATGGGGCAAGGGTTTTGGAGGAAGGAATAATAGTCTATGTGTGGTAAATTAAATAAGGCCACAAATTCTTTGCCACTCCACCCATCAAGAAATGGGCTCTTATTTCCCCAACCTTTGAATTCGGGCCGTCCTTGGACTTACTACGATCAGTAGGATACAGGAGCTGTGACACCACGCAAACTCCAGAACCTAAATTTCACCTTCTTAGAACTCTGTTCTGAACCTGCTCTTAAGAAAACCAGCCCAGTGGCGCCTGGCTGGCTCAGTCAGAGGAGCATGTGATTCTTGATCTCAGGGTTGTAAGTTTGAGCCCCACGTTGGGTATTACTTAAATAAATAAATACACTTTTTAAAAAATCTTAAAAAAAGAAAGAAAACCAACCCAACAGCATTGCAGGAAACAATACATTTTTATGTTTCTTCTCTTTTTTTTTAGATTTTATTTGTTTGTCAGAGCGAGAGCACAAACAGGGGAAGTGGCAGGCAGAGGGAGAAGCAGGCTCCCCCTGCTGAGCAAGGAGCCTGACACGGGACTCGATCCCAGGACCCTGGGATCATGACCTGAGCCAAAGGCAGACACCTAACTGACTGAGCCACCCAGGCATCCCAATTTGTAATGTTTCAAGAGGCACTAAGTTTGGGGATAGTTTGTTTCATAGCAGTAGAGAATTTATACAACATGCCTCTAGTTTTTAACCCTGGTCACTATCTCCTTTAATTCTACCAGTCATCGGTTTACTCACCTATTAAGCAAAAGTGTTTTAGCAAGATTAAGGTGTCTTTCAGTGATAAGACTCAAGGCTAGAACAAAATTGGCCCTCTCAGTTCCATTCAGGGGAACCCCCCCCCAGTGTTCACAGACAAGATGACAAAAAGAAAAGGATTAAGTAGAAACTGAGATTGTTCTGTTTAGAAAGAATATTAGAAAAAAAAAAAAAAGCATTAGAAAATATTGGTCCAAACCCTTCATTATGAAGATGAAAGAACCAATGGCCCCAGTTGTGAAAGGATTTGTCTAACACCATAACAAGCTAGTGGCAAACTCTGGTACTGCAATTTCTTCAAAACAACTGCTGGACTATAGCTAGATCCATGTTTGATCCCCATACCTTGTGTTCACCCTGATGGTGTCTCGACTCAATACCTTTGCTCCCCCAGTGAAATGCCTCAGCTCCTCCAACTAAAACGGTATGTGCCAGGAGATAGAGACACTCAATGGATTTATGAAGAAAAGGGGCTTGGAATTAGTACAGACAGAACCCAAGGTGAGAACAAGTCAAAGGAGGGAATGGGCTAGGACACAGTAAAGAATGATATGCATTTTTGGATAGCTTTCTTTTTTAGCACATTTGCTGCTTTATTTCAAAAGCCAGTTGTCCTGGGAACTCCTTTGGCTCTAAACAAAAACAAATTCTATTGATAAAAGAAAAAAAAAATCACACTGAATTCAAGTAGAAGAACTGGCTTCTCTCAGTATTTATTAATTTTGATATTTTATATTTATATAAAATTATATACAAAATTATATTTATAATTTTGATATTAGTATTGATATTTCATTAAAAACTCTGCATATTTAGTATTTATATTGCTAGTCTCCTCTTTGATATTTGATAAGTGAGGTGATTAACCAGAATGAGCTTTATATCTTCTGTGATAGAATTTTTTTTAAGAAACCAAGACCACCAGAAAGGTTATTGTTAACAAAAATTAATGAATTAATTAGTAATCACAATTATCGGATCCCACCAACCTAATAAATTCTGATCCCAGTTCTGTTATCATATTAAAAAAAAGTTTTATAGGAAAGAGCAATGTGATTACCTCCCTCAGAAAGATTATCTGATGAAAGAATTCAGTACCTCTTGAAATTTTTCCTGAAAATGATTAACTATCATCGTGGTCACATATATGCCCCCAGCACACAAGGCTGATTAAAAAATATGACTAAAGAAGCCAATTAAACAAGTGAACAGCCTACTAAAAATCTGCCTTTCTACACAAAAGATAATAAGATGCTTATCTCTATTTTAAATAAGCCTCTTCTAATGTAATTTAATTTTGCAAAATTAGGTGGAATAACCCCCCTTCCACTACGGTGGGGAATTAGAGAAATGGGAAGAATAACACTTTTTCTGATGGCACCATTTAAAGGGTCAAAGCCTAAGTCAAGAGTTTGCTGAGGCCTGTGCCTTGCCTTCAGTCTTCCTTACCTTTGGGTTCTTCTTGGTAACTAAATTTTGGGTTGTTTGCTTTTTCCTCTTAGACCCACTGCACTTCCAATTCGCCCTCAAAAGATATCAAATCTTATAACTCAAGTTTTCATTGTGTGTGCATTTTTTAATATCTGTTGAGGTTAATAACATTAAAAAACAAAATAAAGTTTAATTGTTGTAAAGGGGCCGAGAAGTCTAAATGGAGATCTTCTAATGCCACAAGGTTGTCATTTGAGCTATGAGGAAATAATTCTGTCTCTTAGCTCATAGGAGAAATCTGAGCCATCGCCCAGGAAAATATGACAACTTTATAATATCTAGATGATTCTATGGAGACAAAAACTATTATGTATTAAAATTTCCAGTAAGAAAGCTATATTAAGATAAAAGTCTATTTAACAAAAAGGGAAATTTTTTAAACATACATTTGTTTTCGACCAAAAAGCTCAAGTTAACTAAATAGTTCATGAAACAACAGGCTTTAGAGACAGAGAAAGAGCAATTAGCATGATTAAGCTGATAAAAAAAAGGCTACAAATGCCTTTAAGAAACATTATCTCAACATTATTCCTTTTTTTAAGACAGGTATATTTGTAAGTACACAATTTCCAGAGCCCAACCAAATCACTGGGGAAGCCAGGGGTACGAAGTAACCAAGTTCTTGATTTATTTCTATTATGTTGGAAAAATAAGTCGAATAATTAAGCTTAGATTTACTTCTCCCAGAGCAAACTTTGTGTGAAGTACTAACCCCTGAAAAAGATCAACAGGAGCAAATAGATAGAGAAAAGTTCATTTTACATGCATTTTAAGGCTGTTAATTGATAAGTATCCGAGAAAGCCTTCTGGATTTGGAGAGCTTTCCAAGAGGAAATCAAGCCCCATGATGGCTGGAGTGGAGCCTAGCGTTAAGAACATGAGCCTGAATTCTGACCGAGCGGGCCACTCCAGTTTCTCCAACTTTTTCCAGACTCAGTATATTTTGTGCATCAAATGCAGTTAACTTTATTTTTTATTATTTTTTAAGGTTTTTTTTATTTTTTTTATTATTTTTTATTATTTTTTAAGGTTTTATTTATTTATTTGATAGAGAGAGAGACACACCGAGAGAGGGAACACAAGCAGGGGGAGTGGGAGAGGGAGAAGCAGGCTCCCCGCTGAGCAGGGAGCCCGATGTGGGGCTTGATGTGGGGCTCAATGCAGGGCTCGATCCCAGGACCCTGAGATCATGACCCGAGCCGAAGGGAGACGCTTAACGACTGAGCCACCCAGGCGCCCCTGCAGTTAACTTTAAATGTCATTAAATATTGGCGATAAGGGGCACCTGGGTGGCTCAGTTGGTTAAGCGACTGCCTTTGGCTCAGGTCATGATCCTGGAGTCCCGGGATCGAGTCCCGCATCGGGCTTCCTGCTCGGCGGGGAGTCTGCTTCTCCCTCTGACCTTCTTCCCTCTTGTGCTTTCTATCTCTCATTCTCTCTCTCTCTCAAATAGATAAATAAAATCTAAAAAAAAAATATTGGCGATAAAAGGGGCCCCAGACAACACCTCATCCAGGACCCTCCTTTTACATGCAGAGTAAGAGATGACGCTGTAAGAACAAGAAGGTGAAAGATCACGCCATGCATCTGGGACTGAAGCATTCAGCACACTTGAGGTCTACTTTGAGGGCTCTCTCACTTGCACTGCCCCTACCCTGATGAAGTGGGCTCAGCACTTGCAGAATTAATTAGAAGCAATAACTGATGTACTATCTTAGAGTGAAAAACAGCAGAAATGGCTCAGGTTTCATACATACTTGCACTCCTTATTAGCACTGCTATCCTAGCAAGTTGTTAGAAATTCCCTAGGAGCTGTAAAATATAATGGCAAAGACCATCCAGACTCTTCTTTTAACTTGTCCCGTGACACTGGAGTTCTTCCTTAACCTATCTTGGATTCATCATGCCCCCTTTTCTCAAAGGGCGTTGTGAGGATTAAATGAGATAAATCCGTAAAGTGCCAGATTCATAGTAGACACTCAGATACTGGTTTCCTTCCCACTGCCTCACTGTGAATTTATTCACGTGCAAAATAAGGACAAAGCCTACTTTATACGATTAGTTGTTTCTTGTTAATGGGTATTAACCCAAGTGATATATAAGGCATATAAATAAATAAACAGATAATCATTTAAAATATAAACACACAATAAACTAGCCAAGGTTTGGTAAAAGCTTACAATGGAATGCCTTTCCTTAAACACACACACACACACACACACACACACACTATACACACTACCATTCATTGAAGAAGAAGCAAAAATGTTCCTCAGAAGTTGACTTCTCTGCAGCTCTTTCAGCATGGGTTGAGATTCCCGGTAAAACCTTTCTCACACCCTCTCTCTGGTTTCTAAATACATTGTGTTAAGACAGCAGATGCTAGTGTTTGAAACAATACATATATATTTTGGTGCAACATCACAGTAGTTGAGTTAATAAGAGAAGAAACTGTGTTAATTCTCCATTAGAAAAAAAAGAGAGATGATGGTAAATTTGTCACATTCCACATTTCATGAAATGTTGTCTACTGCACTTTGGATAAAATCCTAAATCCAGAGCATGACCTAAAACAACCCCATGTAACCCAGACTCCACCCTCTTCTCCAACGACAATGTTCCCTCTCTCTCTTGCTCATTGTACTCACAGTGGTCTAGTCCCACTGGATTTTAACAATATTGGGCACCTACTATGTGTCAGGTGCTATTCCAGATACCAGAGATATAGCAATGAAAATATAAAACACACAAACACTACATAGATAAACATCCCTGCCCTCACAGTGCTTAAATTCTGTGGGAAGAGGCAACAAAGAAAAGAAAGAATTCCAATTTATGATGCTGAAATGCTATTTAAGAAAAACAGGGAGGAGGGTGAGTTGTGTATGGGGGTGTTCTTTGAATTACCACCAGAAATCAACCTCTTCCCACCCCAAGGGCCTTTACAGTCCTCACCCTCCCCCACCCTCTTACTTAATTCCAACCATATCAAACAGGGACCCATCCTTCAGTCTTCAACTTTCCAGATCAGTATTAATCCTTGTTTCTGTCCAAACTTTATTTTTGATCTCAGGCCATTATCACAATTTGCAGTTGTTTCTATGATTATTTCTTTAACACTTTGTATCCTCGATGGACTATAAAATGCTATAAAAATAAGGTCCTCTGTGTGTGTGTGTGTGTGTGTGTGTGTGTGTGTGTGTGTATACATATATATATATATATTTTAGCAAGTACCTAACACCAAGCTTTGTTGGTACTCAGTGAATAAAGTGTGTTGAGTGGTAGAAGGCGAAAAGAAAGAGGAAGGAAGAAGGGAACAGGAAAGAAGAAACACAAGAAAGAAGGAAGGAAGGAAGGAAGGAAGGAAGGAAGGAAGGAAGGAAGGAAGGGAGGGAGGGAGGGAGGGAGGGAGGGATTCACTGCAACCAGTGAAAGGCTTCAGACTCTCATCTGAACGGCTGTAGCAAACCAGATAGAATCCAAGAACAGACCAGGAACATTTCAGCTAATTACAAAGCAAATAGAGAAATCAGAATTCAGGATCAGTTTCCCAAGACAGGATTTGTTATCGTAGAGATTCAAGATACAGATTCAGTACAAATTACAGAAAATCAGGTGGCCAAATTAAAGTCAGCAACACCTGGCAAACCCACAAGGTGAATATTTTCAACCCCAAGGTGAGAAAAGGTAGCTAGGAGCCACAGGCTAGTTTGGAAGAGGTGGGCTTAAACAAAACAAATCGCCGAAAAGTGCAGTGAATTCGAGACGACATCTCCTACACCAAATTTAGGCTTGCAGGCCCATCCTTCCCTATTCAGCCCTCAAATGTTTCATTAGAACATGCTTTCATGTGGCTTGGTTCTATGTGGTTATTTCAACTTACCAAGATTTATAGTCATAAAACTACGGTGGTATCTTGTAAACTTTTAGCCAGGATCCTGCTCACCTGAAACTCCCTGAGTTCTAGCCACTTATTTATCTCCTTTGGAACTAAAAAAACAAAAACAAAAAAAGCCTGTGGAATATACACCTAGGCCTGTCTAGGAGAGGGGGGTCCACACATCCATGGACAAAGGCCCCTAGGAAGCCCCGACTGGGAAGGCTGAGCAGGTGTGAGCTGCCCATCAAACACCTCTTTGAAGGAGTGCCTGCCGACCCACAGAAAACCCAAATTTGTATGACTGCAAAGGATGGACTCAATGAGGACCAAAAGTCCTTTTCCTGTGTGAATATGCTTGACAGTATGAGGAAGCAGACCCATGAGTCAAAGTGACACTCTGTTCTTTTCACATCAAACTGGCTGTCCACTTCAGCATCTACTGTATGTGGAGGAAATATTAATAATGATTTTTGCGTGGGTCTAGGTTCCTGTGTTCTAACCTCTCAGAGAGAACTCACGCATTCCTTTATTGATTCGTTCACTTGAAGTAGATTTAATAAGTGCTTGCCATATGTGAGGTATCACGTCAAGTAGTGGGTATATGGTGGGAATCCAATCGGATATGGTTTCTGCACATGGTGTACAGGAAAGAAAGAGAGCATCAAAAGCATAAACAGAAAGAGTAAAATTACAAAATGCAACAAGAGTGATGAAGAAAAGCAGCACATGAACTTTGCGGGGCCCATTCCCAGTGTCTAGCACTTGCCATGTTTTCCAATGGAAGCAAGCATCCCCAAATATAGTCTTCCTGAGCATTTAAAATCATGCACATGAGATGAAAAGGAAGTGCCACAGACCATGGTAAATATGAAGGAAATTCCTCACTTGAGTGCGTACTGGGGGGTGGGGATCAGAAGAGAGAATTGGCCAAGTTAACAACTGAAGAAAGACTTCTCTTTCTTGCCTGAGGTGATTATTCACCACAATGCCCCAAAATAATCAACAACATGGAATCCCATCAGTGGCCAGTGGGGACCAACGTGGCAATAGACAAAAGCATTCTCTCCTGAGAGAACTGTTTCATACAGAGTCAAGCACCCCAGCTCTGCTCTGAGATCTCATACTCAGTTCAGAATCCTGACCCTAGCTATGTGATCTTGGGAACACTGTTTAGTCACTCTGGTATTCTCCATGTCTTTAAAATGCAGATAGTAACTGCCTGCCTCTTGAAATTGATAGGAGAATTAACTGGGCTAAGTCATGGCAAGTATTTAGCATAGTGCCTGGATTCACCCATAGTAGGAGCTCAGTAAGAAAAGTGTGAGCCACTGTTATTTAAAGATGCCACACACCCCAAACACTGCCTGCAGGCCTAGCCCCTGATCCAATGCCCTGCTTGCCAACAAACCCTGCATTCACCTGGCCTGTTACTCTAGCTCAGGGCATTGGATGTCGACCCATGGACTGAATGAGACTTTGGACACTTTACCAACAAAATTACCCTTGTCCTCAATACTCCTCCCCCTTGCACAGCCAGATGACCATAGTGAAGAAAACCAAGATGCTGGATAGTCATCTTCTGAAAAACCAAGAGAAGTCTGCAGAATATGAAAGGAAGCACTCCACTTCTCAAATCACAATTACTTCTGAGCAGATGTACCTCCTTAGGGTGCAGGCCAGCCCAGCCCAGATCTAAACTAGCCTCCTTTGCTGGAATACCCTGCAAGCAAGCTTAATGGGGGAGAACTGCAGAGGAGATTTTTAAAATAAAAGAAACATACATGTTTTTGCTTCACTGGACTCAGTCTTTCTTGTGGGTGGTTCTATTAATATGTTATCTTTCCCTCTGGTTGTATTATTTCAATATCGCTCTATGCTCTGGTGTGTTTTGGGACTGATTCAAGGTGTTTTGAAAGCTATTGCCTCAATGTAGTTTCAAAGTGCTGGAATGGGAATTGGAACAGAGTGAGCCAGGAAGAAACCCAGAACAAATTTACTATTGACAGAATCAACATTGGATCCAAACTATTAAAACTCTCCCTTGGTTTCATATAATCTCTTTCAGATAATCTAGCAGCATCTTACAGTGTTAGGGAATGCTGTCAGTTTGTGCTAAGAATATACATTTTACATTCTGTCCAGGGTCAAAATATTATATAGAGTAGTTATACTTGGTAAAGGACATGCTTTCAAGCTGAGGAGGTCTTTTGGTAAAAAAAATAACTTCTGAGCAGGAAAAAAAATTAACAAGGACATCTAGCTCACAACAGGAATAATACAGACACCCCAGGCTTGGTCACCTTAAAAGTTGAAACTTAAAAGTCATATGTGTGAGTGTGTGTGTGTGTGTGTGTGTGCCCAGCCATCCAACACCATGCCTGGCACAGAGCCATACCCATTATATGAAGGAAGGACTCTGATGAGCTTTAGTTCCACTATCAGAAGAGATTATAAACCCAAATTCTTTTTTTTTAAGATTTTATATATTCATTTATTTTTTTTGAGATAGAAAGAGAGCAGAGGGAGGAGCAGAAGGGGAGGGAGATGACAAAGAGACTCCACACTGATCTCTGAGCCCCATGCAGGGCTGGATCTCATGACCCTGAGTTCATGACCTGAGGCAAAACCAAGAGTCAGTCACTTAACTGAGCCACCCAAGCACCCCTACAAACTACATTCTAAGGAGCCTAAAATATCTCTTCCATAGTAAATATTTACAAACACAAATTTAGAAAGTAATTTCTTAAAAGGTAAATAACTCAAACAACAACAACAACAAAAATCAAACAATCCAGTTTTTTAAAAATGGACAGAGGATTGAATAGTTATTTCTCCAGAGAACATATCCAAGATGTTCAACACTATTAATCATTACTGAAATGTAAATAAAAACCACAGTGAGGTCCCAGTTCACAGATGCTAGATAGCTATACCAATTAAAAAAAGGAAAATAACAAGTGTTTACCTTAGTGTGGAAAATTGGATCCCTCATACATTGCCAGTAGGGATGCAAAATGGTGGAGCTGCTAGGGAAACCAGTTTGGTGCTTCTTCAAAGAGCTAACCACAGAGTTACCATGTGACCCAGGAGTGGTTCTACCCTCAGGTATACACTCAAAAGAACTGAAAGCAGGGACTTAAACAGATAACTGAATGCCGGTGTTCACTGCAGTATTATTCACAATGGCCGAAAGGTAGAAACAAACCAAATGTCCGTCAAAAGATGAATGGATAAACAAAATATGGTATAAGCATATACTGGAGTGTTATTCAGCTATAGAAAAGGAATAAAGTTCTAATACATGCTACAACATGGATGAATCCCAACAGCATCATACTACGTGAAATAAGACAGACACACAACGACAGGTATTGTATGATTCCATTTATATGAAGTAAGTGGGACAAGCAAATTTTCAGAGACAGAAGATAAATGAGAGTTTCCAGAGGACAAGGGAAGAAGGGAGTAGCAGCTATTGGTTAACTGCCCCAGTTTGAGGTATTGAAAAAGCTTTGGAAATCGACAGCAGTGACGGCTGCCTAACACTGTGACTATAATTAATACCACGGATGTGTATACTCAAAAGCGACAAAAAATGATAAATTTTACAATATCTATAGTTTACCACATTTTCAAATGTAATACACCAAAAGCCATTGAACTGTAAACTTTAATTGTGTGAACTGCATGGTATGTGAATTATGTATCAATAAAACTGTTTGTAAATTATATATCAATAAAACTGTGGGTAACTCAAAATCCTTAAAAGAACTTATACATTTTGATCCATCAATTCTTCTTCCAGGAATCTATCCCAAGGAACTCGTCAGGCCAATGCATAAAGATATATGACATAACTGTATATCAAAGCATAATACAAAAGTCAAAGATTAGAAACAATTAGGGACTGGTTAGACCAGTTAAGATAGGAAGAGATGACGGTATAATGCAACCAATAAATTCATATTCTAAGAGAATATTTATGTGGAAAAATGCTTACGATATACAAAGTGAGAAATGTTGGATGAAAAGTTGTACTTCAGTATATATTTCAGATTTTTAAAAATAAAATGACTGGAGGTATAATAATAGTTAAATTGAGTACATACTATGTGATCAGGTACCATTTTAAGTGCTTTACACTATAAATTCATGTAATCCTCATAAGAACCTTCTGATATAAGCAATATTATTACTTGTATTTTATAAATAAGTATACTTAGACCCAGAAAGTTGAGGTTAACTTTCCCATTATCCTTAAACTCTTAAGTCACAGAACCAGGATTTAACCCAAGCAACCTAATTCCAGAGTTAACAGTGGATGTTAATGTTCACAGTGCATTCCTAGTGATGAGACTATGGACATTTCTAACTTTTTTCTTTATATTTTTTTCTAAGTTTTCTAAAATGTTTACAATAAACATAGATTACATTTTATAACTAAAAAATAAAAATAAAGCAAACAAATAAAAAACTTCAGATGATCTTTATCATTTTGTGTTAAGCTCCGGAAATGAGGAAGGGTCAAATTCACTTCTACCTCAATTTTTACTCCCAGGATGTAAAGCAGGACCTAATGGCTGAACTTCCTCCCCTAAACCATCAAAGACAAATTCCTCCAGCCATTTTTTCCAGGGATAGTTCCACACATGACTCTTTTCTTTCAGCTCAAGGTAAAAGTTGTGATTTTCCAACAAGACATCTGAAATCGCTTAATGCCATATGGAGAAATGAGACCAGGGTCACAGTCCAACTTCCAGTGATGGCTGAATGACCCATGAAGGGTTAGAGTAAAACAGGTTTTAATTTAAGTGTTTGCCTTTCCATCTATGATCTTGGTTGACTCACTTAAGCCTTTTATCTTCTATCTGTAAAATGAGGGAAATAATTCTGGCCCTGTGAATTTCATCAATCTGAAGAAGGTAAAAGTACGTTAAAAACAAAAAGCACTACGTAATCAGTAGAGTTGTCATTAACTGTTTAGTTTTTATTATGTTCAAATAGCAGGAAATCAATAATGCAAAAGGGGAGCTATCAGAAACTGATAATGACATTGTGATAATAACTAAATAAATTCTTTGAGTGACATCGCTTTTTCTCACTTATCAAATAATAAAAGCATTAACTAGATAATCTCCAAGGTTTATTTCAGTCCCGTTTCTTCAAAAGCATTTACTGAACGCTTACTATGTAAGGCACAAAGCCAGATATAAGGAATCCAAAAATCAGTAAGACAGAGGCGCTTATCTGTAAGAATTCATGATCCAGTGTGGATGATGTGCATGTAGATGTATGCTGTTGATCATATGTGATGTTCTAGAACAATTACAAGTATAAATTACTGTCCGTGTACAAAAAAGAAATCAATATTCTAGTGAAGGTAGAAATAAAACTTCATAGAGGTAGTACCGATTGAAAAGATTGCTGGAGGAAAAATGCCAATGTTTGGGAAAGTTAGGGGAAAGGTTTCATTTAGAACATGAGTGACAGCATGAATGTGGGTTGGAAACCTGTGATTACCAAAAGGAAAATGGCATCACAGATGAGCCAGGAGAGATCAGAAAGGGAGTGGGAGAACGTGTATCCATAGGGGGAGCACAGCATGGGGTTCTGTAAGCCATTCGCTACCAACAATGAAGAGTATTGAAGATCTTTAAGTGAGAGAGAACATTCAGGAAACCTGGGAATGGGCAAAAATGGGAGAGAAAACAAGGCAATGTCCTTATTTTCACATCAGGCTTTTAATATCTTGACTATATATTTTCAAGCTTTGGAATTAATCACAAGCCAACTAGCCATTCGGGAAGATGTCGAAACCACATGTTGTGCTATTAAAATACTTAATACTCTGGCAATGTTAATGTTCTCAAGTGGGTCACAAAGTTATAACAAAGTTTTAATTAGCAATAAGTGATAAGGCAGCATAGAAGCTTAGGTTCTAATCTCCACGAAATTTCTCTATTAGAACTTCAAGCCAAGGCAGTTTTGATTATTTTGAAAACCAGTTAACTTTCACTTAACATATATGGGTTTAGGTTTTAAGCCATGAAAGACTACAACAGTAATCACGCGTATCTTCCCAAAAGGGCTTAATGAAACTTGACCTAGTCTCTTCCTGCTTTGTGAATGTGGGTTTAAAGTAAGTACTGAAATATTTTATGTAAACAATATTTCAGTGTAGTTGTTGACATGCGCCGTTTCCAATCCAAGCCAGAAGATATGCTTTCAGAACAGCTGCAGACCCTGGAAAATAAAGAAGCACTGCCCACTTATTTATCTTGGTGTTTTATTCTTCTCTCCCTGGTCACCCAGCTCCAGCACTTCCAATAGGGAGGCTGCTCGGAGCCATCCATAAGCGCAGAACCTGGAAGTCCCCTGGGACTTCCTGTCATGATTGTCTAATTGTTGAAATCTTGCATGGAGGTATTTCTGCAAATTAGGAGATCTATTAGCTAGACTGGCAAATCGATAGTTAAGGGGACTCCTTAAGGCAATGCTGATGAGTTTATAGAAGAAACAGCAACTGCACTTCGTGTGAATATCTTTTAAGAAAAGGAAGGATGGTGTTTCATTATTTCTGAATAAGCTCAATAAAGTAAGAAACAATTAGGGAGACCAAAAATCATTGGTAACGATTGGCTGCAGTTGCTGGGCTAATGGTGCAATTGGAGCTGAACCTTTCCATCCAGTCTCAGAGCAGACAATACGATGAAAATTGCTAAGAATGTGCCCTTCAGTTATTGAATCCCAGTGTAGACATTTTGTTATCAGCTTAATTGAACAGGAAGCAATGAAGACAGAGAGAAAGGACGGGTATTGGAGACTCCAAGATTTCCAGAGAAACCCAAGTCTTCCATACCTAAGTGTTATTCTATTTTACTATAAATCCTGATTTAAGAAAACTAAGAAGTTGTTTCCTGCAGAGTCCCATCTGGCAACAGAACACCTTGTGTAAGGGAGCTGGGTAATTTTGCTGATCTATAGCTCAAAAAATACAGCTGAGCAGCTGAGAAACTAGACGCTCAATAACCCCCCATCCTTTTGAACTGTCAAAACACTATGAGGGTCCCTCTATAGGAAAAAAGAAAAATATATATATTAAAGCATCTGTTATAACTCATCTGCCAGAGTAAATGTAGCCAATGAAACATGCTAGCCAGTAGCAAGATAAGTGCCTTTCAGTCTAAGCTATTAAATCTAAAAGCTAAGAAAAAGAAACCCAACAAATGAAAACCCACTCTAAAGGGTGGCAGAATCACAAGAGAAGTCAAAATTTAGAAAGGGTGACTGCAAGAGGTGCAAATTAAATTAGCCCTACCTGTTTTCTCTCTAACAAAAGTAAATGCATATGCATGTGTGTTTATCTTAGTATCTAAAACGGAGATCAGATTTTAAAAACCTGTGTTGTACAAAGTAATGTTTCCTCTGAACAACTGTTACATTAGTGTAAAATCCAGTAATGGATTTTTTTTTTTTTTTTTTTTGGAAAGACAAAGCACACTTGAGAAATATTGTCTTTCTCTGGTGGCCAAAGGTAGCTGGCATTTATCATCAAGACTCACAATCAATCTGATGCAGGTATACATCACTTATGTGGAGTGACACTGGTTGTAATTGTATCATTTAAAATCTCTCCACTGTGTCCCTGAAAAAGGACAAGTTAAATTTATACTAAAGTCATGACTTACAAGACACTTATTAGAGCTGTCGCAGAGGATAGTCCCTCTTCTAATAACATTCCATATTCCTTCTGTTTCCAAATTCTGCCACCACCCATTTTGGTGGTGATTTCTTTCCAGTATACCAGCACCAGACTAAAGCAAACCATACTTTGCCTATATTGTTACAGTAGACTTGGTGATACAGCACCTGGGAAAGTTGATAAAAGTTCCACCTCAATTACCAGGCACACTGCTCACAATAAACCAGATCCCTCCCCTAGGAGAAAGAAGATACCGTTTTTATTTAAGGAATCACAAAACAAACCCGAGGAGGAAACCAAGAGAAGTGTGATGTTCTAGTGACTTTCCAGAGTCTACATGAAATAGTTAACAAAAATAGTAGTGACACGAGTGATTCTGAATGCAACAAGCGCGATAAAAGGACAAAGAAAACGAAGATATAATGTGCCAAGATTGAAAAAAAAAAAAAAAAAACCATAATCAGAGAAAGGTGCAAAAACAATACACATGTAAGCTGATAAAATAGTATTTTTGAAGAACATCCATTTGGACACATATCATTACAAGGTAACAAAGAAACAATAATTTGAAGAAAATAATTAATAAATAATGGCTTAGCTGACACCCTCAGAAGTGGAAAGTAATTGCCGGTAAAGGGGTAAAGCCCACACACAAAGCTCTTGAGGCTATTCTTGAACACGCTGCCAGTTTTCTTCCATTCCCATCCACACTGCGCTGAAAGGCAGTGAACTTGATCCATTTCGGTGTGTTTTGTAAGCCTTACAATCTACGTTAGCACCTCAGCTGGGTATCCAGAATACACTACAGTGATAGCTCTATTACCTTTTTCATTGTCTCTGTAAGTGCCGTTACTGAAAAGAAGAAAGTGGTAATGGAACAGAAATCCACCAGCAGCAGAGACAGAGTTGAGCTCTAAGTAAATGTCTCCTCTCCCTTCCCCCCGCCACCCCTAGGGCTCTGACCCTCCTTCGCCATTACTGCTCCCGGAACTGGTTATCAATAATCTCCACACAGTCCTGTGAGGCAGTTTGGAAAGTTAAGACTTCTAGTCAAAGGAAGAAGAAAAAAATAGAATTCCCATCTCTCTCCTTCTCAACCAAATAAGTCCCGTTCTCCCTTGTGTTCATCATCCCCCAACCTCTCCTCAAACTTCACATGTCCCTTTCTAAGTGACTCGGGCCTTGGGTGGAGAAAAGAAATGTCTGACTCTCTTACCATAATGTTAGGCCTCCCGCTAGAATTACACATCCCCACTAACTCTTGAAATCCACTAACAGTACAAGTAAAGTAAAAGTAAAACAATTCCTTTTGTTGTTGTTGTTGTAAACTCATGGGCAGAGTCATATTTTGTGAGAGTTAGTGGTTAAATATAAATAAATATTCCCAGCCTGTACTGTATCTTAGAGGATTTAACAGTTAATCCCAACTGGATTTTTCTGATAGAGATGTTTATTAATAAATAAATAAGGTAACACTCTTCTGTGCTGGCTGTCCTTTAGTAAAAATAAGAAGTTAAAGGATACATACATATTTAATATATACTAAAGACAGTATATATGCTACATATATACACTGTATATATATGTAGTCATTACAAGCTGTATATATTCATGTCCATTATTGCTGTTTCCAGCATATTTATCCACTCCGTCTTTTTACTCCTTTAGCTCTAAGGTTTTTTTCGTCTCTCTTATTGGATCCTACCCAGAAGTAATCACAACCTTCACCCCACATCATCAGACCACATGAGAATACTGCGGACCACTAGATAGCTTAATACCCACAACATTTTGTCAGTGCTTAGGGCTCAGTGAAGTCCTAGAATTTCCTAAAAAATCAGCAAAGGAATAAAATAGGTAGGTGTGAATCACTGGTTTAACTATGGCAACATGATACGTTCATTCATTTATTCACTCGTACACTCACCCCTTGCTCCCACAGTCTTTGTGCCAAGTCCTCTCCTATCCACTGGGGATACAGAAGTGAAGGAGACAAAGCTCTTGCCATCATGAAGTTTACACTCTGGTGGTGGGCAGAAAACAAGGCATGAATAAACATACAAAACGCATCAAGCAGCAGTTCGTGCTGTAGTGGAAAATGCAGCCGAAGAAACAGCGTACAGGAGTGGTGGGGAGGGAGGGAGGGAGGAGGCTTCCTTCCTTACAGTGGTCGGGAAGGCAGCTCCAAGGAGGCATCATGCACATGTCAGGCCACCTTCCAATCTGGCGAACACACCTGAGCTTGGTGGGGGGCTGTCTCTTCACCCTGCTTGGTGACCCACGTCTGCATCCAAACAGATGCAGCTTTCAGAAGAAAATCTTAGTCGAAAGGGGAAAGGTGTGCTCCAAAGGCAAATAATCTCTGCCCCTCACTCAGTATTACTGCTTGTACTCAAAGCTGCCAGCCAGGAGTCTGGAGAAACATTGTGAACCATCCCCCCATTCCCCTCACATGATAGACCTGGAACCCTTCTCCTGAGGGAGGTCACACTGAGACCCAGCAAGACAATTCAGGTTTCAGGAACCTAGGTTCAAGATGACATTGGATCAACAGCAGACAAATGTATACACTTCCTCCTATACCTGGGACGGACATACTTAGAGAAAGGCATTGGGCAGTGGTAAAAAGCTAGTATCCTGGAACCAGACAGACTGGATTAGAAAACCAGTTCTTCTGCTGACACCCTGCACATCCTTGGGCAAGTCACTGAAGCTTCAGTTCCATCATCTATAAACCAAGGACAATAATAACTACTCCAAAGGAGTGTCGTGATACAGGACTGCTTTAGATAATGGACGGGGACCTGGCAGAGTTCCTGTCCCATAGTACAAGCTATTATGGGACCATGATTATCATCACTAAAACTGAAGGAAAATCCATAGTATACATAGAACTAAGGAACGTGAACTTTAAATAAACACATGACAAGCAAATATTCCCAAGCTAGAACCTAATTGTATGTCCAAGAAGCACTACTCCAAGCCCAGTTCAATGAAAAAAGTCATAAATTAGAACCATATACAGAAGTGTATTTCTTTCAAAGTCTCCTTTGCAAGAGTTCAATGGAGCAAATTTTTAATAACACTTTACAATTAGATGAAAATCCTTCCTTGTTCAATTCTATTCCCTTACTAAACATATATAGAGAGTTTTGGTAATTTGATCTTCTGGCAATCCTATGAATTAATCTCTTAACTCCATTGCAGGGAAAGCATGGAAAATAAGTTAGCTTCTTTTAAAAGTTGATAAAACTGAAATTAGAAAATAAAACCATCAACTCCCGTCCGTGTCTTTGTTTTGCGCTCTGAGTCAGTGATTGTAGTGCCCTGAATAGCGTCTTCTCCTAAATTCATGTCCACGTGGAACCTCAGGATGTAACCTTATTTGGAAACAGGGTCTTTGCCAATGTAATTAAATTGAAAATGAAATTGAGATCATGCTGGATTGGGGTGGGCCCTAAATCTAAACAGAAATGTCCTTATAAGAGATAGAAAAGGACACACAGAGACTCAGGGAAGAAAAACCATGTGAAGAGTCAGAGAGCAAATTGAGGCACACAAGCCAGGAAGTCCCTGGAGCCACCATAACCTGGAAGACTCAAGAAAGGATACTCCCCCTAGAGCCTTCGGAGGGAATGGGCCTGGCCAACACTGATTTTGGACTTCTGGCCTCCAGAACCGTGAGAAAATAAATTTCTGTTGTTTTAAGACACCAAGTTTGAGGTAATTCGTTACAGCTGCTACTGGAAAATAAAACAGTGATTTTCTGAAATATTCAGTTCTTGCTATGCATTGTGATGGCCTCCAACAGCCATATTTTTACTCTCAAAAACCAAAGATAAGACTAAAGAGGAGAGGGTGGTAGAGGCCCTTTCCGGAACGTTTCCCCTTTAAGGAGCTGGGTGGATATAACCATGTTTTCTGGAACCTACTATTGACCCCACTTGTGTACTATTAGTGTAGACACTAACATGAAACTAACACAAAATAAGATTGGTTCCCATGGGCCAAGCGTCCTCCATAGATTTTATTCCAGACAAAAGGAAAAAGGCAGCATCACAATTGTGAGTGTTAGAAAGGTCTGGGGTTTCATTGTGAGAAACAATAAACATCATTTTAAAAAGCTCAAAGAGACGAGGTGCCTGGGTGGCTCAGTTGGTTAAGCGACTGCCTTCGGCTCAGGTCATGATCCTGGAGTCCCGGGATCGAGTCCCGCATCGGGCTCCCTGCTCAGCGGGGAGTCTGCTTCTCCCTCTGACCCTCCCCCCTCTCATGCTCTCTCTCTATCTCATTCTCTCTCTCAAATAAATAAATAAAATCTTTAAAAAAAAAAAGCTCAAAGAGGAGAGATATCTACATCGAAGCAATGCAGCTCCTACAGTAATGTTTCTACCTTCCATTTAAAGACAAATAAATTTTCCATGACAGCTCTTAATAGCCTCCATAGTTATTCACTGAACTTGCCCTCAAAATTACAGAGTAATAAAAGGATAATAGCATTTGACTGACTACAGAGGAAAAGTGCGCTTTTGCAATAAAGTGGCTGTTTCATCCCTCCCCCCCCCCCCCCACTCCCCGGGCTATGCAGTGAAGGTGCTCTATGTGCCTAAGGACTGAGGAATAGCAATAATGCATCTTTCATCATGACAATGCCATTTGGACTCTTCATTTATTTATCCATAGGATAGGACACTATTTCCCTTACTACAGACCTCATCTATATAAGCCAAATGTTTCAATGAGGACAGTCAAACTCTGAGTCTCTCAGATTAAACCACATGAACTGGCCCATAATCAACCATTTTAACCCACAAGAATGGCAACTACATAAATTACAATCTAATATTGTACTTCACTTATTATTATGTAAACTATAATAGGGGAATTTCTCTTTGAACCAAAATCAGGGGAGAAAAAAAGCATTAATTAGAAATTCGAAACTAAGGTTTAGATGTTTGAGAAGGAAAAGAGCCACAATAGGTGGAATAAACTGAGAAACATATTCTGAAATATTTACTTATCCATAGTTTTGAGATCGTAGAGTTAAAAATGAATGAATTCAGAACGGTGTTCACTTCTTCCTGTCTTCACTGCCACCCCTGCTGTTCAGGCCCCTGGTGGATCAGATGAGAAACTGTTTAACATTGTCTCTACTTCCTCTATGAATGCCCCTTCAACCATTCTTTTCAAAGCAGCTAGAGGGAACTTTTCAAAGCAAAGACCAAATGGATCAAGTCACTCCTTGCTTAAAACCTATCCGTGGCTTCCCTTACTTTTATACACACTCCAAGGTCCTTGCCGTGCCTTAGGAAACCCTGCATGATACGGTCCCTGCCAACGTCTCCCATTTGATATCCTTCCACTCCCCACCCTCCAGTCTTACGGTCCAGCTCTCAGATCCTGGATTACGCCAACCTTGGCGCTACCTACAGGACCCCAGCTCTCTGCATGGCTGGTTCCATAGACTTCAAGTTCCATTTTCATAATCTCTGGGCCCACTATCATCAACCAGTGATATTTTTATCTATCACAGCATCCTCTGTATTCCTTAATAATTTTCTTGATTTGTTTGTGTATGTATATACTATTTTGCATTACTTGTTTATTTTCTGGGTTTCTCCACTAGAATAGACTTTCCCTGGAGGCAAGGATCATGTCCATTTCCCTCAACATGGTATATCTAGTGCCTAGTAGAGTACCCAGCCCAAGGCCAGCACTCAGCAAATATTTTATGAATGAATGAATGATTCAAATTACAAAAATAAATGCTGGAAAAAAGTCAGTCTTTCTAAACCACAGAAGGGTACCTCAATCCACAGAAACAACACACTCGGCTTGTTTGCTGTGTTGTGTCATGGAATGCTCACGGGTGTATATATTCACACCTCTTCTTCTCTCACTACTCAGAGCTCCAATAACTTAATATGCAAACAGTAACACTCTTATTAAGTCTAACTTGATATGCAGAATCACTCAAACCAGACGTTTAAAAAAATCATTTTTCCACCACTCTTTCTTTCTACTACTGTGTTAACCTTGTAGTCACAGATCTTTGTGTAGACAGAGATCATTTTGGTAAGTTTTGTCTCATAATTCCAACTTTAACCCATTAATTCCATTATGAATTCTTTATAATTACCATCGCATAAGCATCTATCTGATCATGTAATTGATCTAGTCTCCAATCAGAATTAATTTGTTTTGTCTTTAAAAAAATCCTTCAAAGGAAAAAAACAAAAAGGCTTTCAGATTCAAATGCATAATAGCAAAATACCTAATATGAAATATCCCCACACTTCTCAGACCAAAACAAAGCTGAACCACGACCAGTCCCTTCACATAGACCACCCACCCTCCTCCCCTTCATCTCATTTTAGTCTCCAAGGCAAGACCCAAGGACTTTTTAAAAAAATCTCATAGCTTTTTGAATAAATATCGCTTGTAAAACTTTTAATAAGTAAGTCTAGAAACTATTTTCAAGTTCTAACGTACTTTTCACATAAGTTAATTTTATCAACAATTTCTTTGTTTTTCTCAGTTAACAATGTCTGAATCTAAGAAATTTCATAAAATCACCGGTAACCTCTGTGGTATTCTTCCAGCTTTTTATAAATGAGAGGAAATACCAAATCAAGACATGCGATTGTCTGCTAGCATTAGTTTCTGAAAAGTACAGCAATCCCTCTCTTATGTGCTTGGGATGTGTTCCAAGAACCCCAATGGATGCCTGAAACCACGGATAGCACTGAACCCTATATATAGTATGCTTTTTCCTGTACATACATACCTACGATAAAGTTTAATTTATAAATTAGGCACAGGAAGAGATGTACTACAATAACTCATAATAAAATAGGACAGTCATAACAATACACTGTAATAAAAGTTATGTGACTGTAGTCTCTCTCTCTCTGTCTCAAAAATATCTTATTGTCCTGTACTCACCCTTCTCGTGATGATGTGAGACATTAAAATGCCTACATGATGAGACGAAGTGAGGGGAACGACATGGGCATTGTGACTGAGCATTCAGCTACTACTGACCTCCTGATACATCAGGAGGAGGATCATGTGCTTCTGGGTCACGGTTGATGAAGGCTAAGTGAAACTACAGAAAGCAAGACCATGGATAAGGGCAAACTACTGTGTAGATTAAAGATAAATATTGTTTAGGCAGCAATACCAGAATAACCAAAAAGAAGATATAAGGCTGGAGCATTCCGAAAGAATGAAAACATAAACATCCAGCATAATTAAATAAACCTCGATAGAAAACCTAAATCCCAAGGGAAAAAATATTGGAAAATTCCAAGTGTATTCAGGCATCACATTAAAAAAAAATATTCTTGGTCTGTGTAATACCAAAATCCAACTCTATAGGTTCAAGAAGCAGATTTCCCTCAAATTAGCATGATTGGGAGAAATTCAATTTCCCAGTACTAACCAAGGACAGGTTTATAAAGCAAATAGGTAATACAGTCTTCACAAGGTCACTATTAAACTATTCGCGAGCTATGGTGACTGGAAGAGGAATGAGAAACTGGGAGCCAACTTCTCTCAGTACATTAATAAAAATTTCTTTTACAGATGAGTTAGTTGAAAAGATCTTAAATAAATAGTAAATACACTGGTGAGATGGTCATAGGACATGCTGGAAAAGTCTAGCACTCCTCAAGCCCGCATACATGTCAGACATCCGGTCTTTCCCATTGATCTGAGCTGTAATCTTAAATCTTTCTCAACACAGGACTCCAGACAGCAATTATGGATTGATCTGAACCACTGGAAATATATCTTTAGTGTGAGAGGAATCTCAGAGAGAGAGAGAGAGAGAGAGAGAGAGAGAGAGAGAGAGCGGGCTGTGGGTGGAGAGAGACTAAATAAGGGATGGGACTGTGAAGGAAATGTTCTGCTTCAGGAAAGTCAGGACAACGTACAAAGAGTCCAAAAGGAAATGCGATAATCCTGAAGACCAACTTAGCTTCATCCACCATTTCTTTTGGGAATACTCTGGACACAGAAATTTAATTTGCTTCTAGAAACATGAATGATACTCCCTCTAATAAAAGTTGTAAGACGATATGGTAATTTTAAGACATACAGATGCACAGAATTTTTTATGTCTTTATAAAGTGATTTTACTGGCAACACAGCCTGAGAAACCTAATGGTTCATAAATTAGATATTTTCTTTTCTCTAGTACTATTTAATAAATTATGACAACATAACTGCCAACAACTTTTTCACAGAATCACAGGTTAAGCAATAATAATATAGACATTAAATTATTTTGTGGTACTAGATTCATTAATTCAAATATAGAAGACATCTCCATTAAAGATTATGAAGAATTACATTAAGTCAATAAGGGGGGAAAAAAAAGCTAAAGTCAATTTTTAAGTTAAATGTGAGAGTTCTCATTTGAAATAAAAATTCTGAAGCATTCATATTCAATCAATAATTAATCCCAACATTCAATAAGGAATGAAAAATAATGGCCCGTCATATCGTATCTAGGATTCAAGATAATTAGAAAGCATTATAGTTGAATGCCTATTACAGTTCACTGAGCAGATGTGCATGCTAAAGTCACGTTACATTACAATGCTGATCAACATCAGCATTAGTAAGGAATCAGTCAAAACATCAACTGGAAGACTGCCCCGTGATCTTGTCCAAATGTTGGGAAGTAGAATTTTTTCCTTCAATGTGATTTTCTAAATCAGGTTTTAAAATATACACATATTGATGAAAAATATATATTCATTCAAACAAATTCAAGTTACACAGTATGTCTTTGTTTCCATAAAACTGAAGTATTTCAAATTCTTTCATCACTGAAGAGCCAAGAAAGTAACAGATTCAAAGTGATTAATTAAGCTTCTGGCACAATAATTGGCAAATAGTAAGCACCAAAATGTATGTATCAGCAGGTTGAGAGAATGAATGAAACAGGATGATGTGGTGAGAAAATCCCAGGATTAAAATTAAGAAAGCCTGCATTCTTTTGCCACTTCTATAATTAATCCTGTGGAATGACACTGGGCAAGTTAGAGAAATCCATTATACTTCTGTTTCTTCATCTATGAAATTAGAAAACTGAGCAAGGTGATATATAAGATCGCTTCCATCACTGTGATTTCATGACACGTTACCAGACAGAAGGCAAGTTTCATCTTCTACATGTCTCAGTGAAAGGTATTACCCATAAGAAATCCTGACCCAGGCAATGAAAACAATGCTCAATTTTTATTTCAGTGAGCTATGTATTAGCCAATAACCATACTGCTCCTCTCAAAATTATTTTAAAGACTTGATAGTCATGATTTAAAATTTAGCTTATTAGATAATGCCTTCTTAAAATCCTTCCCTTTATGAAAGTGCAGAGTACCCTGTTCATAAACAACTCCACCCTAAACTCTCTCCGTAAAGATTTTGCCTTGAGCAATGACACTATCAGTTATGAGTAAATAGGATGACAGTGTCCACTGTGTAGAGAAAAAAAGACATCACAAATACTAAAGAAGAGGATAAACCGTGATCTCAGGTACAAAAGATGATTCTAGCATTCTTTGTCAATATATTTCCCTCTTAATGTGAAATGATTTGATTTCTAGTTATCTTCTTCTTTAAGAAGTCATTAACCATGGAACACTACATCAAAAACTAATGATGTAATGTATGGTGATTAAACATAATAAAATAAAAATTAAAAAAAGAAGTCATTAATTTTACCATTAGCAGCTTATAAACATAAATCTTAAGACTAGTCTATAGGATACACTTTCAAATTAAAAATTACCAGTGAGACAGTTACGATAAAAATCTAGATCATAATTCAATAGAATGCCACCTTGTGTGTGAAGAGACTTCAAGAGATTATCTGGAGTTAATCTAGACCAATCTAGACAAGTCAATGAACACAGAGGCAGTGACCAATAAGTATCTGTTGAATGAATGAATACATGAACCAATATTGCATGAAGCACATTTAACAGAGTCAGTGTAACACAATTACCTCACCTTACAATGAGTAAGGAAGGAGAAAAAGAAAGAGGAGAAAAGCCAAGGACAAAAAGAAGAAAATTAGAGGCATGGAGTACAGACCACTAATGTTACCAACAATTTCCCTGACTGCCATTCCATGACAGTAACTCCCCTATTTTCAACTACAGACAATAACTGGCTATTTTCTTCAAAAACATCTCTGGCTATTGATGCTCCTTAAGGGTAGCTACATCTGAGGCAAATCACAATGTTCCTTTTAAGTGTTCAAGAAGATAATCCTAAAAAGTCAAAAGGAATTTGACTTCTTATTCTCTAGATCTTTGAGAACACGAAGAATAATTTAGTGAGGAAGCTTCTCTTTACACATCTCCCCAGGATGTATTCTAGAACGTTTGTATGACCCTACACATTCTTCTGTTGGAATCTTTATTTCTAAATGTCCAAAAAACATCAGCTTATTCAGAATTTATCCTAGCTACACTTCCCCAATATTCCCTGGTCTTCAATGCACTTCAGTGCTTAGCTGCAAAATTTAGGTGTAGGTATTTAATGAAACCAATCTTTATAACTCTCCTGTAATGGATTTTCCTCACAATTTTTTATGCTGCTAATTTAATTAGCTAAAATCATTTCTGTGATTTAAAACTTACCTATAATTTCTTTCCATTTTTCTCATCAGCAAATTTTAAGCTTAAGTTGATAAACATAGGCAATGAGAAGGATTCTTTCTCTTGAATATCAAGAACATAAATAACATGTAAATATTCCTTGCCAACATCTCCCACTTAAAGGTATCATCCAACATTACCTTACCCTTGCTAGGAGATGAGCAAGGAGATATTTATACAATTCTTTTTTTTTTTTTTTTTTTTGAGGAAGGGTTTAAGCTGTTCAACTATTCTATAACCAAAAGCAAAATTCTTGGTTGTTTCTCTAATTACTTAATCTCATTGTTTTAGGAACTATTGGCAGCATTTTGTTTCATTAGTTAGACCCTACACACCAAATTGTCATGGTCTATGGGCAATGTATGAGATTAATAAAAGCTACATGCATTTATTTTTCCACTGCTCAAAAACTGGAGGTATAAAAAAAGCAACTGAACTAAAAAGACAATCCATTTGAATATTCTTCACAGTCTTATGGTATTCAATAGCATTATGAGGGTATCCTATCCCATATTTTAGAGAACTAAGGATACTGGATCAGAAAAATTAGAACCTAGGTTCTGTAAACTCCAGGAGTATATAAGATTATCAATAATGACAATTCATCATGTATATTTTGACTTTTTCATTTACTCCTGCTTCCTTTGAAAAAGTTATTAGTACATATGTAAGAAATTGAAATGTACCTATTGATATAGAAAACCAGTCACTCATTTTTGTCCATCCAGTTATTTTAAGTTCTTACTAGATTTCTGATATAGACCAATAAAACATTTTAAGACACACTCAGTGGAAACTAGTGAATACTATACATTAGAGATACAACAAACAGTAAGATGTATTAATTCCTCATTTTCAGGTAATTCTCGGCCTAGTGTTACAGACACGTTTACTCACTGTGTAAGTAGTGGGGTAAATGGTAAATTACACGGATGTAGTCTGGGCTATAATGAAGCTCACTGTCTATCTCAATGCTTCTCAGTGGAGAAGATACTGTACCCTAGGGTGCGTTTTGGAAATTTGCAGCGGCCATTTCTACCTTGTAGTCAAAGTACTCTTAAGCATTTAATATTGAAAATCTTAGTTTATAAGTAAAATGTAAAATAGTTTTATTTTATTTCCCTATATATTACAGATGGGGAGAAACATTGATATTTAAAAATAAGATAGGTAGGTCACATAACTAAGGATTCCGTGTTAAGATAATAACAGGGCATTACAAAATGTTTATTATAAGAGGGGGACATACGGTCTAGGAGTGAGAAGCACAAATCTAGAGAGATAGACACGTGAACCTATAAAAATACAGGAGGAAACATACTCAGTGCTAAAACATCATTATACACAAAGTGCCAAAAGGACACGAAATACAGAGTAACTACCTGAGGAATTAAGAAATGCACTGCAAGGAAGACACGCTGAAACTGGGCTTCAAAAGGCAAATGAGGGTTTCCAGCTAGAGAAGTACAAAAACCAGCCTCAGCTGAGGGAAGAACAACAAAGGCACCACGTTGTAGAAGGAAAAACAGAAGAGCAAACAATTGAGCCAGAGGATGAAGTTAATATGTTAGCCTGGAGCTGGTGGCTGTATTTCATACTAAGGAGTGCCATGTTTATCAAGCAGGTAGTAGGAAGTCATCAAATTGCCGAAAAATTTCTCTGGCCATTTCTGATTTCAAAAATGTACAATTATGTTCAATC
Organism: Eumetopias jubatus; assembly: GCF_037043125.1. NCBI lineage: Eukaryota > Metazoa > Chordata > Mammalia > Carnivora > Otariidae > Eumetopias > Eumetopias jubatus. The sequence goes on along the minus strand of NW_028274809.1, from coordinate 177,814,478 downwards.
CTTTGCCTAGAGAAATAATTATTAGAGTCGTGGTATTTATATTTTCCTTACTATATTATTTCAAAGGCTTAGTTATTCTGCTACAGGCTTTTAAAATACCTTAAAATGTTCAAAGCAAGACCATGATTTTTTAATGCAAAAAAAAAGGAAATCAGAGAAGGAATATTGAGCTTAAATTTACAGGGTTATTTCAAAAATATATCTTTGAAAATGTTATTCCACATGAAAATGCAACCAATTGACTTGAATTAAAATACACATTTGTTTGATTAACTTTTCAATTTTACCCTGTTGCTTCCTTTATAGCAAAAGGTGCTCCTTTTGAAATACAGACTTCATTTTGGAAGTTTCCAGAGGAAATGGTTTATTAAAAATTCTATTTTAGATAGCATAGATGTTTCATTTATCTCCTATTTTGGATAAGAGTATGGGGTGAGGACCCAACAGAGGATTTAAAATCAGTTTCTTAACAAGGAGATACACATGTGGAAATTGATTTACATCAAACCAAACTGAAGCCAAGGAGCTACAGCAATAACAAAAGAACCTCTTTTTGCTTCACAGCATTTTATCCTAGAACTGCTACTGGAACACTGCTACTCACAAAAGGAGCTCTGAAGTAGATGGATTCCTTTTTGTTTTATCACTGTTTTCTCAAACCAGACCAATGAACTCTCCACCCCTGACCCTTTACACCAGGCTGACCCTCCCACAAACTAATCTCTGTAGGGCTCATAAAAGCAAGCTGTAAACTCCAACGGTTGTCCAGTCTAGGGTATAGCTCAGGACCCTCCCTACTTTCTTGCCCCTTTCCTGACACTAAACACGTCAACATTCTTTTCTCATCCACCTTGACCGGGACACAGAGCTTCACACCCTCTGTGATTTGGGTCATCACAAGTTTCTGCTCCTGACTTCTTGAACTTTTCATACAGATTTTGGCTAAGGAAGTCATGGGAGATTAGTTTTAGAGCTTCAATGTATCTACAGCCCATCCCAACCTGAAACAGAGAGTGTCTTTCTGCACTGCAGAGCTACTGGGAAATACTCAGTGGTCTTTCCTGCACTCGTAGCCTGTTCTAAGGTCTGTGTGTATGTGTGTGTATGTGTGTGTGTGTCTCTGTAAATATATATATGTACAACTCTCTAGGCTAGAAATAAGGATTAAGCTTATTTGAAGGCTACATTTTAGAAGAGAAATTATTTAGGTAGGAAAGAGCAAGGCAAAGAAATTAATAAAAGACAGCCGTCTGAAAATGTTAAATTAAAATTACTCATATTTTTAATGATTGTTCACACATTCACCTATTCATTTTCTATGTATTTATAAAACGAAACTGAAATAGCTGTGCTGTGCACATAGGAATGTTTGGAAATGCCTAATGTGAGCACAGCTTCAACAGTGTTTTACCTATACAGATATATACCCTTCATTCTACTGAGTGTGTTCCCATGGAAAGAGTGAGTAGAGAAAAAAAAGAAGTAAACGCAGGAGAGAAAAAGATAGTTCAAACGGAAAACGAAAACTGATATAGAAATAAGTTTTTATATGGAGAGTTGCTGGCCATAAAATACAAACCGAAATTATATAGCAGCTAGATCTCCAAGTGAAGATGTTTAACCAACGTTTATAAAGTTGTCAAATGTTCTCCTGTTTTGCCAAAGCTTGTATATATTGCTACACCCTAATGGCCCAGAAGACGACCATATGAAGCACAAACAAAGCAAAACAAAGGGCTTGACAAGAGCTCAATAACACTGGTATTTGTCCTTACAGACCAAGGCAGTATTTGAGCAGAATTAACCTATTTGATTTCATTATGTAAATTTTAACTTCCACCAGGAGGTTGGAAAAACCCAATCCTGAATGTGTTTTTGAAATTAATTTCCTGTCTATTACTGTACTCACTCACTTACTTTGATTGCATGCTTTATACTGTGACTATTACAAATTAAAAAGATTGTTGGGTTACATGAGTCCAGTGAAAGCAGCTCAAAATATCTTGACACCATGACTTCCACAGCTCTAGCGCTCACAATAACAACAACCAAGGCAGAGACCAATGTTCCACGGAGGGCCTCTGTTCTCGCCGCTTCTCCACATGCATAGACAATATCTGCAAACAGGCCCAGGAAAGGACCGCCTTGTCCTCACCAACCTCCTCCCTCCTCACCAAAAAAATGCCAAATGCATCATCGACTCCTTAAATAACCAGGGCTGCAGTCAGCCATACTGTGAGGTAGCCCACTGCCTATCACGTATCCATAATGTACAAACCAGTGTTTGTGCTTATTATTTTTACTGTTCTCATTTCACTCTCAGGAATGAATAAGAAAGATCCCTGGATTCATCCGTTATATTTTGCTTTAGGGAGTGTGCAAGTAGGGAATGCCCTAGGTCTGCCCTGCTTCCCATTTTATCCAACTTCTGCTGTCAGTTGCAGGAAAGTTGTAAAATCCATTGGCCAGGCCCAGGAAGCTGTTATGAAAGAGGAGCCACAAGAAGCAGGCAGAGCTGCCAGAAGCCCCGCTCACTATCGGCCCCTTTGCCTGTTGTACACATTGTATAGCCAGGCTGGCCATTGGGCCAAGGGCCCTCCCTATAAGCTGCCGTGGGGAAAGGCAGGGGATGAGAAGGAGTCATTCTTCCTTGCAGTTGTAAGACAGTGCCAGGAGTACACTAGAGGATTTATGATGACCCACATTCCGCTCTTCCTTGTACACATTCGTGGGGGTGGGGGACAGTGCACAGGAAGACCCAGATACACTCGGACAGCCACATACCAGTGTTTAACCATATACACCATCTAATATTTAAGCACAGCTGAGATAAAAAGGAATTCTCCTTCTGCATTTTGGAAAATACGTGTTCTTTAAGCAGTGCTCAATGTTAATGGCATAATCTCTCCCACTCTTGGCTTTGCTTTGTCATTACATTACTGCACACAAACAGAGTAACTGGTTCACCTCCCTTAAAGCCATTGTTTTGTTTGCTCTTATGCATTCCAAAAATAGAGTCTAGACTTTTAGTGTCACTTACAGCCGCGTAAGAAGAATAATCAAGAAAATAATAATTTATGAATAATTAATTAGGCCTGATATCATATTAGAGAGGAGCTGTTTTTAATTTACAAAGGCCAGGATACCAGGGTATTTCACAGTGACAAGCACGCAGCATTGAAAGGGGCTGACTGACAGACGGATGGACTGCTTGTCAATGACTATACCATCACTGACTGGACTCCACTGTATTCCTCAAAGACAGAACAATTAGAGATGAAATCACAGACCAAAGGCATCAGAACATGACACATATCTCGGGACATAAGGCTAATTGTGAATTCACAGGAAGATGACAATTATCCCTAAACTTACCTTCACTTTAAGCTTAACACACCAACACTACTATGAAAAATGTGATCACCATAGGTATACTAAACTGATGAAGAAGACAGGTAGGAAAACTATGATAGTAATTGCTTAATATTTTAGTTTCATGATCTTTTTTTTCTTAGTTCTATTCAACCTACCTCTAAAATAAAGGAGGACGAGACTAGAAGACATAGAATAATTGAGGGACAGTGACACTAATTCCAAATTTCCAAATAACAGCAAAGACCACATTAATAATGTTTAAGTTAAGCCACCTCTGAGCTCTCTCTTGCCCCTCCTCCCCCCTCTTCCACGACCTAAGACCTGATCCCTGGAGTCACTCCCACCCCCAAGGCAAAGACAAAACTCTGTTGCAAAAGACAACACCCTGGTCAGACACTGAGAGAGGTAGAATCATGAATGATCTTATTACTCATCGACTTCCCATGGGAATTGTGTTTGAACATGGGGAACATTCTTAATCAGGGCTCCTAATTCTAGTTTGGGTTCTTCCACCAGCTCTGTGATTCTTAGGCTTTCCATTGTAACAAAGGTGTTGGAATAGGTAGATGTTTTCTAAAGTCCTTGCCAGACTAAATTATTTTATTTATTTCAGAAGTTCCCAATGTTTACTCCAACCACCAGAAAAATGGTAATTATGAAATGTGAGAGAGGTGCTGATTATTGCTACAATGGCATCATATTAAAATATTTAAACGGACAAAATTAACACATACACCTTAAATTCACACAGTGCTGTACGTCAAATATATTTACATTTTTTTAAAAAAAGCTCCGAATCCTGAGTGTTTATTGAAATCAGTATGGATACTCTGAAAAAGATTGATTTCAGAATTCTAATGTGGACTCACTGAATCAGAACCTCCTTGTATGACTGCCCCAAATGATCTAAAAGATCTCCAGGTGATTCTGATGATCCTGATGATGTCAGTTACTGCACTGGGTCCCTAGATTATAAAATCCTTGAGGGCAGCAAGTGTACCCTGTGCAACCTGAAATCTCTGTACAGAGGGCCTTAGAATATTGGAGGCACTCGGTAACTTAACTGCTTGATGGTTGCCCATCTGCTAAACAGAACTTGCAGTTTTTGGTTGTTACTGAACTCAGTAGAAAGAGAAAGAAGATCTATAATAAAGGCAAAAAAGTATGTTTATTTAATGTCACATATTTATAAATACACAAAACTGGCCTCCGCTGTAACTAAACAGAGATATAAATCATAAATCATGAATTAACTATGGATTCACATAAACTTTTTTAGTTCATCATATTTTTTGAATGGCTCATTCTTATAGACATTGGTTTTAGCATTTATTTTATTAATCTGACCTACATTGTTAGCTTTAGAGTTCACTGTGATGGAGGACATATTAATCAAAGCAAAATGGAGTTTTGAAGAGAGAGACTCTCGTGGATTAAACACACGGGTCATTCTGATTTATTTTCATTAAGTCACTCATTATTTTTTCTTGATTTGTTTGCTTTTCAGTTGCCAGAGGAATTAAAAGTGAAAATACAAGCTGATGTAAATCTGTCTCTGAATTAGATCCCTGTTTAGAGTCTAGCAACAATGTCAAACATCCCCTACTAGGAAGCTATTAATTCTGGAAGCAGAGGCTCAGAATGAAGAAAGGAGGTTGTGTATTAGTGTTTATTTCGTTATGATGTGAAATGCGCTCCTCTGCATTTAAATGGACAGAAAGAGACCAAAGCATTAACTTGGGGTTCATTAAAAGTAAGCATGAGCCTGTCCATTCATTACATTCCCCCCAAAATCTCCTCTGGTGAAAAACAAAATCACTAACACAAACAGCTGGGTATGAGTGACGCCATGCTGCCTGAATACCATTGTTTCATAGGTTTAATGTCACTTTTGTACTATTATATACCACAGAGAGAGATGTTGAGTTGCATCCAGCAGGGTGGCTAACATTCTGTAGCTAATTGCGTATAGCTCCATGACAGTACTGAAGGAAGGACAACGCTGTATATGTCTCAGAAGGGAATAGAAAGATATTTTGTTTATAGTCACCCATCTGTCTGGTCACAATAGAATTACATATGAATACAAGCCACTGTTCAGTGTGTCCTTCAAGAATGATTTTCTCATTATAAGCAGTCTATTGGCTACCTCTCAGTACAGGCGACTGGACACCGTCTCTATCTTCTTCACGGATAACACATCTGTTATTCTAAGGCTTCAATCAAAATGAAGTCTTTCTAATAGACTCCATAATCATAAAGAAAATATTGCTTTGTAGGATAAAGGCTAAATTCAAATTAAAAAAAAAGGTTTCAGGAGAGCAAAATAAAAAATCAAATGCTTACATTTAAATTCTTCTGTGCCTGTTTTGTTCTGTGGCTAAAATAACAGAATGCACACTAACCTGCACTGGAAAGGGTCTAAAACAGTATCTACCCCATAATCCTCACTTTGTAGCTGAGGAAGTGAGGTTCAGAGGTTAAATAGCTTGCCTAAAGTTCAGAGTGAACGACAGAACCTAGGTCTCCCAAAACCCAGGGTCTAGGTATCAATAAGCAAGCAGATTCAGTTGAAAAACTGTTCAATCCATTTCTTCTCACTGACGCCACTGAAATATTAATAGAGCCTTAGAGACCCAGAGAGAATGACATAAAAGCAAAAGCAAGTAAACAAATGGTAGATAAGCCATCTCCTACAAAGTAACAGAATCTCTACCTCTCTTAAGGCATCTGAAACTCTCTACCTTGTTACTACAAATCTTTCTTTACAAATTGTATCTTACCTATTCAACACCAAGGCCTATATCCAAATCATCACTTGTGTACTATAAAGTCTTCTGTGTTTAGTAGGCATTTGGCATACATATAAATTGAAAGGATGAAAGAACAAATGAATTAATGAAAGCAAAATCCATCAGAGTTAAGCGAGTATCAAAGTAAATCTTTTTTCCATCAAGCCAGAAATAGGCTAACAAATAACCCAATGAATATTTTACTAATGTGAGACTGAAGTAGCCCAAAGTCCCACAGTTCAACTTGGCTACTTGGAGAATATAGTAAGGGGAATAGGGATCTTTTGTTACAGTCTCTGGTCTAATAGAGATAAGAATAAATATGAATTCTTAATGACATTAGATTTATCTACATCTCTGTCTTTTTTTTTTTTTTTTTTTTTTTGGCTGGGTACAGTATACTTTATTGATGGTACATGACAAGGTAGGGCTCCCCAAGCCCCTCCCCTTTTTCAGGGGGTCTGGGATGGAAACGGTGGAGGTCGGGAGATTCTCAGTGTTTTGCGGGATAAGTTGGGGCAGGGACTCCCCAGCAGCTGAGGGCCTCTCTCTTCCTCTTGCTCTCGCTGGGGCTGGTGGTCCAGGGGGCTCTTACTCCTTGGAGGCCATGTGGACCATAAGGTCCACCACCCGGTTGCTGTAGCCGAATTCATTGTCATACCAGGAAATGAGCTTGACAAAGTGGTCGTTGAGAGCAATGCCAGCCCCGGCATCGAAGGTGGAGGAGTGGGTGTCACTGTTGAAGTCGCAGGAGACGACCTGGTCCTCAGTGTACCCCAGGATGCCCTTGAGGGGGCCCTCTGACGCCTGCTTCACCACCTTCTTGATGTCGTCATATTTGGCAGCTTTCTCCAGGCGGCAGGTCAGATCCACAACAGACACGTTGGGGGTGGGGACACGGAAGGCCATGCCAGTGAGCTTCCCGTTCAGCTCAGGGATGACCTTGCCCACAGCCTTGGCAGCACCAGTGGAAGCAGGGATGATGTTCTGGGCAGCCCCTCGGCCGTCGCGCCACAGCTTCCCAGAGGGACCGTCCATGGTCTTCTGGGTGGCAGTGATGGCATGGACGGTGGTCATGAGTCCCTCCACGATGCCGAAGTTGTCATGGATGACCTTGGCCAGAGGAGCCAAGCAGTTGGTGGTGCAGGAGGCATTGCTGACAATCTTGAGGGAGTTGTCATACTTCTCGTGGTTCACACCCATCACGAACATGGGGGCGTCGGCAGAGGGAGCAGAGATGATGACCCTCTTGGCCCCGCCCTTCAAGTGGGCCCCAGGCTTCTCCATGGTGGTGAAGACCCCAGTGGACTCCACAACATACTCAGCACCAGCATCACCCCACTTGATGTTGGCGGGATCTCGCTCCTGGAAGATGGAGATGGACTTTCCATTGATGACAAGCTTCCCGTTCTCAGCCTTGACTGTACCGTGGAATTTGCCATGGGTGGAATCATACTGGAACATGTAGACCATGTAGTTGAGATCAATGAAGGGATCATTGATGGCGACAATATCCACTTTGCCAGAGTTAAAAGCAGCCCTGGTGACCAGGCGCCCAATACGGCCAAATCCATTCACTCCAACCCTCACCATCGTGTCTCAGGGACGCGGCTGGCACTGCACCAGAATTCGCGGCTGTCTGTCGAACGGGGAGGAGCAGAGAGCCTACATCTCTGTTCTTGAGGGTCTTTTTGCCCATGCACAGAAGTACTCCATCAGCTCTTGGTTTCCCTTATGGACTTATTACCAAGTGATAACATTGCCTTCCATTTTGCTCTGTCTATACACATTAGCGTCCCAGTTTCCCGCATAGACTTATTGCTACCAGATATTCAATTATACTGCTATGTGTTTATTTGCTCATTGTATAAAATATAAGCTCTGTGAAAGCAAAGAGTTATCTTGTTCATCTTGTGCACTCAGTTCCCAGTACCTTACACATGAATTGAATGAATAAATCAGTTGAATGAAATGGTTCATTGAGAGGTTAAATTATAAGAAACCCTCAAATTTCAAATGTTATTTTCCCAACAAACTACTTATTATGCTTATTATACTGATAAGACTCTGTGGAATAATTGGTTTCTATATAATCTAAATTACATTGTTTGATAATAAGAACAAGTATTATCTCTTATTATTGCATAAATAGTTTACCCCAAATCTAAGTTAACTAGATTTGGATGATAAAATCCATTTAATATAATCCTTCATAATCTCCCTGCTATCAACAGCAGGCTCTATGACATCCACCTGAAGGCTATTACACCAAGCTTCTTTCTCAAACAAAATATATTCTTAGTCTTTACACTCCCTACCAACACAACTAGATCCATGTTATCTTTGGAATAGGTAATAAAAATGCCAAGAATTATTTTAAATTTCAACCTAGATTCGAAAAACAGAATAAAACATCAGTAATTACCATCATATAGCTGCAGACTCTGCTTTATCAACAATACAAAAGTAAGAAATTATCGATTACCTGTTAGTGTTCACCTAAATTACCTATTTTCACAAACTCTCTTTTCAATTTATCAAAGGGAGGGTCATTTTGATTGGCAACCTAAACAAGTCAATACAGTGGGAATAAGTGCTGTCTCTGTAAATGACCATGGGAGTGCAAGATAGTGACCCATCCTGAATTTTTTTTTCCTAAAGGAGGAATTACAACTTAATTAATACCTGCATGTAAATTACTTTGTTAAACAATAACCAAGATTATCCTTCATTATTACATTAAAGATCTGTCCATAATCTACGTGAACCAGATTTGGCTGTTTAAATCCACTTAACATAATCCTTGGTAATTTGCCTGGCACATGTGACAGGCTTTGTGGACACCCATCCAAAGTTTATTTCAGTCATCCACAAGCCTCATGCTCAATAGCAGAAGCCTGGCTTTTTAAAGAAGTCATACATGATTTAACTGACCCTAGAACTGTACTACATCTAGATTTCTAATGATTGAACAATCAATCCCCTTAGTATGTTTGATCTTCTATGCTTTTAACTGAAAAATCTGTCTTATTTTCCCTTGCTTAAATACAACTATTCTTAATCAGTGTTTCTAATGAGCTAATATGAGTTCAAATTATAAGATTATTTTATAAGTCTACCTTATTGAAGAAATAAAAGGGAGATGTTGAGTTGGAAGTGTTTATGTTTGACATATACAATGAATAAATAGTGGCAGAACATTCTGCTTTAAACCTATTTCTGTGTTTGCACAAATTCTTAACATTTCCAGATAGTCCAAAATTTTTATGTTATCCAGAGACCCAAAGGACATGCCGATTCTGGGACTTTAATTAAAAATTTAAAAAGGGTTTTCATTGCAGTATGATGACAACTGTCTAGAATAATGAATGCAACATTGTACCTTGTCTCCTCTAGAATTTAAAGACATCTATCCCTAAAGCTCTGGGCACGATTGAAAGGCTGACAGAGAAAGATAGGTTAATGTGTGTCATTTAAGTGAATCTGAAGAGTAATTCTTTGCTGCTTTAGAGGGAATGTCTACTGGCATTTCAAAAAAATAATAATACAATAATGTCACAATCTGCATAATCACTTGTCAGTTAGATTGGGTATAGCAGGCCATGAAGAAAACTGATTGTTTGAAATACACTGTCTTGTTAGATACAGATTTAATGATGATAATTTTAAAGCTAAGAATATTAACAAAAAGGTTGATTGAAGCTTTTGAACGTTTCTTTTTATAGTTCTGGTATTTTCACTCCTTCTTGTGTAGTACTGACAGTTTTTTCTCAAGTGGCAAAAGCGTTTAAATAGTTGTTTCAAATGTCATTAAAATAACAGCAAATGTGAACAATGGGCATACTTTTAGGTTTCTAATTCCGCTTAAACTAGAATATCCAAACATGATTATCACCAACTAGTATTTTATATATTAATGACCTTACATGCTGGAGCTATCAATGCTATTGCAATAAAAATGAGAGACTACAATGGCAAAATTCTATTTTTATTCCTACTTTTGAAAAATAAAACAGAATTTAAACCACAATGTAAAAATATTCATTTTTGATGTATGTACATTTAGGATTGCTATATATTCTTGGTGGACTTATTTCATACTATAGATATTCTTGCTCAATTTGGATTAACATTACATGATATCTCTTTTTCCATCTTATTTTGGTGAGTTTCTTGTAGACAGCATCAAGTTGGATTATGTTTTGAAATTAATTCCAACAATCTCTGTCTTTTAATCGGTATATTTGCACCATTTACATTTAATGTAATTATGGATATATCAGGGCTTAATCTGTAGTATCAGTGGAGAACACATGAGGAACCTGTACTTCTACCCCCACCCACTAGTAACGATATACTTCTCCCCTTCTCCCTGGGGTGGCATCAGAAGAGGCTGGTAAAGAGTAAGCACTTCACCACCTCCCACTAGTAAGGAGGCAACCCCTCCTTCTACAGTGCCAGTGGAGGCCATATGGGGACCCAGGACCCCTAGCAAACACCAATCAAAAGAAAGCAGGAGTATATATTTTAATGTCAGATAAAGTAGAGTTTTGAGCAAAGAAAATTACCAAAGACAGAGAAAGACATTACACAATTTTGAAAAGGTCAGTTCATCAACAAGACATAGCAATCTTAAATGTGTATGCACCAAACAACAGAGCTGTAAAATATGTGAAACAAAAACAAACAGAAAAGGAAAACAGACAAATTGACAATTGCAGTTGGAGATGCCAACAACAGTTTCTCGACAGTTAGTAGAACAACTAGACAGAAATTCAGCAAGGATACAGAAGAACTCAAAACACTATTAAACAAAGGGAATTAATTGACATTAATGAAACAATAGTGGAATGCATATTGTTCTCAAGTGCCCACAGAACATTTACCAAGATAGCCCATATCCTGGACCATAAAACAAAACACAAACCTCAAAAAAACTGAAAGAATTAAAAACGTCCAGAATATATTCTCTAACTGCAATGGAATGACAGTAGATATCAGTAATAGAAAGATAAGAGGAAAAAGTCTCTAAATGCTTGAAAACTAAGCAACACACCTCTATACAATTCTTGCGTCAAAGAAGAACTTTCAAGGGAATCTTTTTTTGGATGCATTAATCTGAATAAAAATCAAAACAGAACGTACCAAAACTTGTGACAAACAGCTAAAGCAGTCCTGAGAGGAGAATTTATAGCATTCAAAAGATATATTATAAAGAAGGGAAACTTCATCAATACTCTAGATGCCCACCTCAAGAATTTAGAGATATAAGAGCAATATAAACCCAAAGTGAACAGAAGAAAGGAAATAATAAAGATAACAGCAGAAATCAATGAAACAGAGAAAAGAAATACAATAGAAACTATCAGTGAGAGATTGAGAGGGATCTCTGGAAAGACCAATAAAATGCACAAACCTTTAGCAAAATTAACAAAGGAAAATTTTTCAGAAGAAATTTTGTTAGAGAAACAAATTACCAATATCAGGAATGAAACAGGGCATATTCACAGGGGTATCACTTGCTTCTCTTTGTGATATTTAATCCCTAGTACCAGGGTAATTGTTGCACAATTAATATTATTCTTCAAGAAGAGCGGAATTTCTTTCTGATAGCAGTTTTGGGTTGTTTTTTTTTTTTAAGATTTATTTATTTATTTGACAGGGAGAGAGCACAAGCAGGGGGGAGCAGCAACTAGAAGGTGAGGGAGAAGCAGGCTCCCCACTGAGCAGGGAGCCTGACGTGGGGCTCCATCCCAGGACCCCGGGATCATGACCTGAGCCAAAGGCAGACGCTTCACTGACTGAGCCACCCAGGCGCCCCTCTGATAGCAGTTTTAAAAGTTCAAGCTCCTACAGGAGGAATTCGGAATGTGCAGTTCTTTTTTACTTAGATTTCATTACTGCAACCTCAACTAAGCAATGAAATGCTTTTTGGTGATGATGAAACTTTAAGGTTGAAAATACAAAAAATGGATAAGCTTCCCGCGGGCTGGGACATTGTTTCTTTTGTAATCACCAGCACATTCCCAGCATCAAGAATAGTGTCCACTGTATCTTAGAGACAGTCAATATTTGCTAAATGAATAATTGAAGGAATTAAAAATTGGAAGAGGTACAAACAGTATAAATTTAAAAACAGACTAGAAGTTTAGATAAATGTTTGATTTACTTGATTTTAGTAAAAAGAAATCCATAAATCAGAGCAAAAGTCATTGGAAGGGCAGAAAAGTTGGGGATGAAATTTGGCTTATGAATAAATATGACCAATTCTTGCTCAAACTTGCCAATATCCCTGCTGTATTCCAAACCCACTCAAATACACAGATTACAGATCACTGGCAATCTGCTCTATTTGAAGGAAACTCCTTCCCCTAACATTTCCCCCCCAGAAAAGTACAACAGAAATTACCGAAAATAACTGTAAACAAAGTAACCTTAGTGAAAACTGAAATGGAATATTGAATAAAAAGACTGGAGAAATAAATGCAGATGGCTTTTTTTTTAGAAAGTTAAGTGATTTAATACAGTGATAATTTCTAAAAAGGAAATTGAGCTTCAATGAAGCATGCTTGTCCTCTTCTACATTATCTGCAACAGAGCATATAATTTGCACACATTTAATTAACTAATAAAACCTCTATCAGTAACATCAGGTTTGGAAATGTCATTGTTGATGACATGCTGCTCCATCAGGAATAGCTGATTGTTTTTTGTTTTGTTACCACTAAACTACAATGTATCCAACGGTGCTCTCTAGCACTTCTGCTTTTCAAACATTTCTTGATTTATTTAAAATTTGTTGGGGCTTTTCCACATAGCATAGAATTTACAGAATTCTATAAATACAATGCCCTCACTACATCATGATTCAAAGGGAACGTGAAGCATATTAAGGAAGCACAATTACAAAGGGATTCACTCAACCACACCGATTGTGTTCTGCTGCAGACAAATCAGGTTCCAGTTGGACCAGAGATATATAGCATATCTCTCATTCTACAATTTAGCTTTTTTTTTTATCCTTGTTCCCTGATAAAGAACGCTTGTAAAATAATGCCATAAAACTAAAATCTTCAAGACAGAAAATAAAGTATAAACAATACTCTTCTACTTATATTTTACACAACATAGTAAGTATTATATATGGAATTCCATTTTTCCCTGGAACTGAAGGAATCAGGGGAAGAGCCATTTGTTCTCTAGGATGTCACATGGGATAGTGTCAGCTTTGTCCAGAAAGAAATTTTAGTTGGAATCTGCTAAGTGAAGAGATGGAAGGCACTGTCATTCATCGTCGTCTGTTCGTTAAGAGATCACTATCCCACTGTTGACTCAGAGGCACAGTAATTATTCTCTTAAGGTAATTAGGTTAAAAGTTCCTCTAAAATTTAGGGTCGGGGCACCTGGATGGCTCAGTCAGTTAAGCGTTCAACTCTTAATTTCGGCTCAGGTCATGCTCTCAGGGTCGTGAGATCACGCTCTGCGTGGGGCTCCACACTCAGTGGAGAGTCTCCTTGAGACTCTTTCCCTCTGGCCCTCCCCACTGTTCGTATTCTCTCTCTCTCTCAAATAAATAAAACTTTAAAAAATAGTAGAATAATAAAATAAAATTTAGGGTCTATGTTTCATTAAAACACATGTACATGATGAGGGCATTTACACTAACAAATATGACATTTCTCTGAATCAGCATACGTTTATAAAGTATTATCGCTGTTGGTTTTCACAGGCAAAATACTTGACTACCAGCATTGAAGCAGTGAGAATAGGTTTGGAAATGAGGGACTGAGGATCCGACAGTGGATCTACAAAACCAGGTCAACAGAACTAGACACATAACCAAACATATTAAAGAACGATCCAAGAGAATTCTGTTGCCAGTAACAGAGATTACAAAATCCCCAGCACTTATTTCAGGATAGGTGTCAGGAAAGGGTGTCAGGGAGGGTGGAAGAGAAATCACAAGTTCCCCCTCGGAGGCATGAACTTGCAGGTGACTACAGGAGTTCCTAATGAAGATGTGCTACAGGGAGTCACACGTGCTGGTTCACCACTGAACAGAAAAGCCAGAAACTTGAGTTCAACATGGGGTGCTGGTCACTGACGTCTCTATACAGTGCACGTATACATCAGTATATGTATATGTCATCTCTACATATTCTATGTACTGACACACACACACACAGATATAACATCAGTATTGATATATAGACATAGTTAGGGATAACATATACACATTTGTGTGCCTAACCCCACTACAAGGAGGACCGAGATATATGAAGCTGTTTTACATTTCAGAGGTAGTTCATTTATGTCAAACAAGATTCACTTAATTCATAGTGTTTACTATCCCAACACTTACTAATGGAATAAAGAAGGGAAAAAATGCTACTAAATGTCATACCACTGCAGTGTGTAGCACCAATAATTAACCCTAAACAGCAGTTTTATTAATATATTTCCTGCATGAAAAGTGGAAACATTAAAACTGTCTTAGTGTTTTGAAAATTATTAACTTACCGTGTATCATGGTGATTTTCTGACTAGCTGCTCTAGCTGTCGGACATAAATTCTCCATGAACTTTACTTTTCAGCTCTAATTCCTGCACATGGTGATTAAACCAAAAATCTTTTTTTTTCTTCATTCAACAGGAATCATCTATTTGGTAATTTTATTAGTGATATTTACTAAGGCACAAAACCCAATGACTTCATTTAGTACTTATGAAATGCCTCCGTAGAGATGCTAATAAATTTTGCAACCATTTAGGAAACAGCTACTCATCAGTATAACTTTGATTTCTAACTGTCCTGACCTCTCTTTTCACCTAAAAAATAAATACATGCACTATTCGGCAGAAGTCAGTGGGGCAAGGGAATCTTGGAAACTCACATTTGTACTTGCTAAGCAACACATTTATTTAAAAAGATGCAGGGCGCTTAAAATTTTAATAGCCACTTGAGTACTCCCTTGAGAAATATTTATTTAGGACAAAATGTACCACAGTCGCTTCCTGAAGATTAGTAAAGCAAGGTAGAACATGAGAAAATCCTTTCTCCCATGTAAGACTGCAAACCCCTCTTTATTGATAAAGTTACTTCCAAATTCCTGTTACCTCTCAGTTCAATCACTACAATTCCTCCTGTATTTATTTGGGATTTATTACATGCCTAACAGTATTCCAGGCTGAACTTCATCACGTACTTGTTTGTTTTTTAAATAAAAGTCACTAAGACAATATTTAATATATTTTGGCACCCTTCCCTTGAGGTTATTTGGTTCTGATGTAGCAGGAAATGCTTCCTTCTAACCTTTTGCTCTCCCTTTGGTTGGGTTCACAGCCCTTAATGATCAGAGAGAGACAATCACAGCTAATGTCTTTCTGGGCAACAGCACCATAAGTATATAGAAAAATGGATCCACCACTTGGAAACCTAAAAGCAAAGGAGCGATTTGGGAAGAACCAAAACATGCTAGGTAAACAGTGGCAGCTTCAGAATTTCTCTCTGGAAAAGCTCAGCAGAGGTAATCTGATAGAGGAGCTGGGGGCATCCAAAGGGCTTGCTCAACAAGCACAGGGGGTTTCCCAATGAGTATTTACTTGGAGTGGCCTAGGAAAGGGAACTGGCAGAGTTATTATGCAGCTAATGATCCCCCTAAACAACCCCCACAGTAACCCAACAGCAGAGATTATGGAAGTTATTTATAATGAAAACAAGACTCACCTTTAACGACTAATTCACCGCTTACTGAGACTTGAGAATTGGTATAATCATGTAGCCACAGGTAGAAGATAAACAATGGATAGTAAACAAAACACTCCATTGCAATTCTGAAACAGAACAATGGTTGTCTTCTCTTGTAATTCTCCCAGTTGTAGTTGTCAGCTTTGACTGGCAATGTCCCTGAAAGAACACCCACCCAGGGACTTTGCAAACTCCTCCTGCCTTTACTGAAGTTGGGCTTTTAATGCCCAGGGATTTCTGCCCTGACCTCTACTGCTGTTCCCGTATGTTCCGACCATCCCAGCGTTATTAGCATTTGCACGATCTTACACCTCAGGGTAGAACAGAAGGCACTTCCATAAGCAGCCAAACCAAGATTCTTGTTAGTTATATTTTTTTGGAATTTTTAAATCCTATTGTTTTGCATGTTCTGAATATATGTAGTACTTGTTCATTGTAGAAGGTCTGGAAAACATTTTAAAGGTAAAGGGAAGAA
Source organism: Eumetopias jubatus (assembly GCF_037043125.1). Classification (NCBI taxonomy): domain Eukaryota; kingdom Metazoa; phylum Chordata; class Mammalia; order Carnivora; family Otariidae; genus Eumetopias; species Eumetopias jubatus. Next base: position 177,798,089 of record NW_028274809.1, on the reverse strand, counting down.
AAGATTGTATTTAACCTCCTATATCCCACAAAACAAGGGTAATTAATGATTGTCAACATCTGGTCTATATCTCATGACTATCTATGGCACAATGTTTATTTCCCTAAGAAAGTTTTTATGTCACAGACCAAGTCCTATACATTAGGAAAGGAAATTCTTTGGTCTCAGGAATTTGTGGGAAGGAATTAGAGACATAAACAGAAGAATCAGGCTGCCAGAATCTTCCTCACTTTGGCCTAATGTCTTGGAAATAGGGTGGGAACGGACAGAAACCATTTACCTTTGAACATTTCTCATGTTTGAAACTACGAGGAAAACTCCTTGCTCCTATGGTCCATGCACAACAGGGAAGTTTCAGAAGGTCAAGCGCGCAGAAAGGAGTATCCGTAGGTCAGAACGCGGGTGAAACCAAGAGCACTGCAACCAAGGGTTAAGGGAGAGGCCGCCTGAGCCAATGAACTGATACGCATCACAGCCAGGATCTGTAGAACCGAGCCAGAGGTGGTTGGCCAGGGAGAGACTCAAGTTGCAGATTTCAAGAAAAAAATGCAAGCAAGATTTCAGAGGACAAAATCAGACCAAACATTCCACAGTGGATGCAGCACACACACCCCAGAACCAGAACGCCAGCCCCACAGAGAGGTCAACATAACCAAAGGATCTCCACATCCCTTCCGAGAGAGCCCTGAGTCTTCCCCCCCGTACAACAGGTCTTGGGAAGGGAAGGAATGGAGGAGTAAGTATGATAGGGTGTTAAACTTTGAATTTACCAGATATGTATCCAATACAGAGTGTTTCAAAATCAAAAAGCTCCCTTGGAGGACAATGATAAAACATTGACTCCCCTACTGAAGTCAAGCTCCATCTCATTTCCACAGTCTGTACTGGCAAGACAGTGGACTGTAGAGGAGATTAATACCAATTACAGGAAACTCAAAAGGTTCTATTTTCCTGAATATCTAAAGGTAGGTGTTCAATTTTTTACTCAGACACACACACATATCCTGCACAAGAGTAATCTCATATTTCACAAATCCACTGTATTATTTTATAGGTACTCATGTCCTTGAAACGTACTGACTGTTGTCTAAACTGATCTCTCATTCTGTGTTAATCTTGGTGTCTGCTTTTGTGTTGTATGCTTTTGTTACCTACTCATAAATCCTCTCTCAGGCCCTGGACCCATGTCCTGAGGGCCAATACCCTTAGTACCACCCCCCCGCCCTCCACTTTAATTACACAGATTGGCACATCCACGTTCCAGCCCAGTCTCCAAATCCCTACCACAACCTTATGCGTCACTATGCTGATTCTCTAAGTGGTTTTCACTCTGGGGTTTCAGTGAACCTTCTGGGCTCTACTTCTGCTCAGTGGGAGACACTCTTTATCCTGCTCTGATGTTTTTAAATTGAAGACAGTAGTATCTGGAATGACGCTCCTTTTCAGACTCTCTCTAGGAGCAAGACATTTTCTGTACAATAGTGTTTCTAAATTTCTCCTTTGAAAAATTTCCTTTTCCCGGTGACTTGGAGTAAGCAGTAAAAATTCTGTGTAATATAGGAATGGTGGGGGGAGAACAGCTTGCATTTTCACTGTTTCTTTTCAAAAACATGTTTAAAGTTTTAAAAATACGTATTTTCTTGCCCAATTACCTATCATGTGTCTAATCTAAGCAATTACCTATCATGTAACTGATGTGAAGCATACACATCAAGAAATCAAATGTTCAAAACGTTCAGCATCTACTCTGCAACAGAATGACATGCTACGGAAAGACCCCCATGTTCTATGTTTGCTACGCTCCAGACTTACCTTACCTTCCTCCAGGTAAACAGCAATCTGGATAACCTCTCCCTCAGACCTATCGTGTACCTTGAAACATTTATTCGCATTAGCAGTCAACTTTTGAATCCATGCCTCTGTTGCCTTGGAAATCATTCCTATGTTTCAAAAGCTCTTCAAAATCTATTTAGTATTGGGACGCCTGGGTGGCTCAGTCAGTTAAGTGTCTGACTTTTGATTTTGGCTCAGGTTATGATCTCAAGTTGTGAGATCGAGCCCTGCACCAGGCTCCATGCTGGGCGTGGAGCCTGCTTAAGATTCTCTCTCTCCCCCAACCCCCCCCGCCCTCTCTAAAATAAAATCAAATCAAATCAACATGCATGTATTTAGTACTATTTATGTCTGGAATAAATAGTGATACCTTTTACATATTTTTAACCCTATTGCAGTTTGCACACTTTCTATACTGAATATGTATTATACCTGGACATCCTTATTATATACACAAATATACATGTATATACATCATACATGTATCTATCTATCTATGTAAAACTTCATTTTTTCTACATCCTCACAATTCCACAAACTGCATTCTCACAATTAAAACACTCTGACTGATATCGTACCCATTATGTAGTAACGCACTGAACACTAGAGGGAGGGGAGATAGGATCAAAAATCAAAACCCGTATTCTTAGGAAGTTTTCACACTTGCTGGAGCTACATGTTTTAAAATGAATAAATAGCAAAATCATTCTCCCAAGTGACATGGAAACTACAACAGAAGAAACCCATCTTCCAAAGTGTTCCCTCTTTTGAGGTAAAAACGGGTCAATTAATATTAGGACCTCAAGAAATGTATGTTGGATGACGCTGCACCTTCCTTCATGATAAAAGTGGTTTCAAATCTCTATTCACTGCTTCAGAATGGAGTCTTCCAGGCAGGCTTTGGAGTCAATCTGCCACTATTAAACACTGTGAGATCTTCTTAACACCTCTGTCTCCCTTTCCTCGTGCATAAAAAGGGGTTGATCATATCAACTACCTCATAGCACTGTAAGGATTAAATGAGAGAATGCAAGGAAGCATTTACAGTAGTCTCTGGCACACCGTAATCGCTCCATACATGTTCACTATTTCATGAGGATTGCGGATGTCTTTCTGAGAGTGAGAATTTTTACAGGCATCATGTGTCCCACGAGGAAGCTGGTCACTTCCAACCAGCCACTGCCTGGTTCTTCTAAGAGACACATGAGTAAGACGTGATAGATTCTCAGATCACAGCAACGCGTAAATTCAAATTCACATGTGAATCGAAGAATTGTGGCATTCAATTATAGAATGTCTTACATTTTTAAGATAAAATATTCATTTGCCCAGAGAATATTGTGGTGCCAAAAACTTTATCTCTCGATGGAGATAGAGTCAAGCATTGAACAAATTAATGTTGTTAGGATTCTATGAACCATTTTTTTTCCATCTCCTTTCTATTCATAGATAATTCAATAGCAGGTAATGAGAGACAAACTTCATTATCGTTCCAAATAACTAAATAGGAAAGAAAAAAGGGAAAGCCAAAGAGGACATCGAAGCAATAACAAAATTGAACAATTTTATTTCCCAATGCTGTTTATTTTGGATTTGGCTTTTAAACCAGGCAGAGAAAATCCACAGCATTTCAAACCACCCAAGAGCAACTGAAAACTCCTGCTAGCTTGGCTTGCAGAAATTCTGCACACAATGAAGGTGATGAAGGTGACTTGCTCTGTTTGAGGGAAAGGGAATGGCCAGTCTTGATTTTACAGTCACCAGATACATCCACCCAGTGGAGGAAGCTGGCTGAGACGCTGCACGTGCAAATAGCTTGAGGAAACGGACTTTCTCATTTCTTTGTTTTCCAAAGACCTCAGATTTGGAGTTGCCCCACTCAGAGATCTTACCTAGAGGATTCATCCAATTCTCCCAGTGCTTTTTCCTGACGTAGTCTGGTGACCTGGATCTCATGCACAAACTCAGTTCTATATAATAATCAGATATACATTTCATCCTTGCATCTGTATCCATCTCCCAACAAGTCGATTGCGTGCACTGGTCTCAACATGATTACATTATTGACATTTCTCAGCTGAGAGGCCCCTGCAAATACCACCCAATTTTCCAGTTCTTTCTGAAAAGATCAAAAGATACACCTTGCATAGTAGACAAGAATTTACACTGATGGCTGTCTTTTCTCTTGAATACTGATGCTGCTGGCAGCACGTGCCTGGAGCTAACAGGTAAGTCTCTGTGATAACTAACCGCATTCAGTCAACTCGAGCGACTTTGACCGGACATAAAATATGTTTGTGCTTGTGAATGCTTTTTCAGCTTGAACAACCTTGAGGCAATGATCTTCAAGGCCTCCTAATTAGGGCGGTTGGCAATCAAATGAGAAACCTTGCCCTTGGAAATCAAACATATGTCATGCCTGAAAGGAAAAAGCCTTCACTGGATCATGGCTCACATTTATGGAAGAATCGGCTATTACAGGCACAAACACTGAAGCTCTTTTCAACAGAGTTCTTGCTACAAACCTTGTTCATGGAAATTATCTTGAACTCTTGCTCTACCAGAGACAAAAGAAGTGTGTTGTATTTTACAATGCATCGTTTAGTTCCATTCTGAGGTTTCTTTTAATGAGCTAGAAGATTAATTGTATGAATTCACCTCAAAGGATGACGTTATGACATCCAGTTTCACTTGTTATCTTGCAACAAATAAGGACCAAATCTCTTTCTGTGCCGCTGCTTTCTCTGCCAAGCCCAGCTTCTATTTGCAACTGGTTATAGGATGTGTCCTCCTGCAGGTGCATCAGGCACAAACTGACAAGTAAACTCATTCTCTGCCCCATCAAACCCATTCTTCCTCACAGCATATCTACTTCTAGATGCCGCCATTCTCTCAGTCCCTGGTGTGCTTCCCCCCCTTCCCCCTGGGCTGACCCTTAACCCAACCGCTGCCCAGTCTTACTTCTCTCCGACATTCCCCCCCCCCCCCCCGTGTTTCTCACATCCACCCCCAGTTCCTTTCTATTGCCCTCCAGGACCACCTTTCCTCGGGACTTCACTGCTTCCAGACGGGACTGCTATCCTGGTGTCGCTGTTCCCAACTCTCAACACCAGACTCCATTCCCTAAACTGCTGCCCACTTACCTTCTTAAAGCGTAGTTCTGCTTACATCGTTTCTGGGTGAGCCCAGAGAGCCCAGAAGACTGGGCTTTGGAAGCCCAGTCTTCCAAAACAACCCAATGCCTCTGGAGTTCGGGAAACATTACACTAGGAGGGACTTCCGGTGACATCCTTGTCTGGCTAGCCAAATTCCGAACAGTTCTTCTATCAGTGACGTCTGAATGTCAGTTCTTTTGCTCATCTGATGCGGGCCCCTAAATGCTCACCTTTCCTCGTTCTCTTCTTAAACTCCAAAATCCTACTTAACCTTTAAGTCCAAGCCAAGGTCTGCCTCTTCCATTGAAAAACCCCTCCAGATTTGCCCAAATTAATATGGCTGCCCTCCTTTGAGTCTCTCATTTTGCTTATGTCACATCATATTTCACCTTGTGTCACCTGTGTTCTTGCCCTATTGCCTTAGTGGGGTCTCACACACCTTTCCCTCCCAAACAAGAGTTAACATGTGTCTGCGGAAAATGGCTTTTAACCGCTAAAAATACTTTGATCTTGAGAAGAGTATCTCCTCAGGTCAACTCAAATTAGGAAGGAGAAGAGAAAGGAAAAGGAGAAAAATGGGTAGAAATGACAATATTTATCAAGATGTGAATACTGGCTGCTTATTTTTGAAGATGATCAATTGCCTCTCCTGCCTGTAACCAGCCCAAGGCCAGATGTCGTAAGGAATGAGCACTTCCTAGCTCCTTTGGCATCACAGCCCTGTGAACAAAAGAGCTCATCAAGAATTATTTGAGTTTGTTGAATATAACTGTTTCCATTAATTTTTCTAATTGATAAAAACAGAAAGGGGTGAAGCTAGTCCTGGGATTTCTGCCTTTCCCGAAAGTCCCCACATGCCTCTTCTACCTGCCCGCTCAGATCCTCTCACTCTGCACAGAGTTTCCACACACACCCCAGGGGCTGGACAGGGAAACGCCAATGTAACCCTCTTCACAAACTGAATGCCTTCACTTTATTCTAAACAAACCTCGCTTATTTAACACAGAACACACGTTGGGATTTTTTTCTACTTTACATACCACCAAGAAGAGGACTTCTGATGGTCACTTGCCTTTTAAATTATATTAAGCTGATAGTGGTAAACAAAAGCGGAGAGTCCCAGTTCCCCTTGGATTGTTCAGTTACGAATCCGTGTATCATCCTATAGTTCTACTCACCATTGCCCCTGCAACCAAATGTGTCAGACCTGGAACCTTGAACTTAAATCTCGAGGAAGTAAAGTAACGGTCGAAGCAAACACACTTCGAATAAAGGCCTGGGGTTTGACTTATGAGCCGTGCTTCTCAGTTCTTGTCTCGTTCTTAGAAAAATAGATCATAGAACAGTAAATCTGATTTACCAAATCAGTTCCTTGGAAACCATCAAGAGTTCCATTCATTTCTCCTCAGATTATCTATCAAGAAACACACCTTTGTGACTAAAAGCTATTATTTGATAAAATATTCTTTCTTTGTAAAGACATAAATGGATTTTGTCAGAGACGGATGAGGAGGCACTGCCAAGGAAAAGGGAGGATTGTGAGTATTTACATCCAAACAGCAAAGAGGGAACTCTAAAGGAGTGAAAATGGCAGGGGACATTAAACATAATAGCCAAGATTTCCACCCAAGTTACCTATAGCACTTAAGTGAGTAATCATGTGCAAAAAAACAGATGATCCAGAGCCTGACATGCTGCAGAATCACATAAATCTAGAAGTCCTAAAAATGCCAAGTAATATACTAACCTAAAACAAGCGATTGTTCTTCATTTCTCCAGGGGCTTAGTTTTGAACACCTTCGGAATGTCAGGCGCTGTTCTGACATTGTTTTGAAGAGCGTGTAGTATGATGGGGGAAACGCATGGGCAAACCGATCATTTCATGAGAGGTTTATAAGTTCTTTGATGTTGTCTACACTTGGGGCTAGTGACATCAGGTCACCACATGTTCCCAATTATTGCCCTACAGCTTCCCTATTGGTTGTCCTTTTTGGACGTTCTTCCTCCTCCAGTGTTAGAGTGTTTCAGACCTGAATCCTTGGACTCCCTCTTCTCTAGCTGTTCACTGTCTGGGTGATCTCATCTAGTCCCGTGGTTTCACATACCATCTCAATGCCAACGACTTCCAAATTGATAGTTCTAGCCCCCATCCTCAGACCCCTCCCTTGCAGGTCTAAAGCCACCACAACCCAGATTCTAGATTTCTAGTGCCTTCGAGAAATCTCTGTTGCTCTGTTTTTTATATTTCTTTTGCTGTAAAAGGCACCCCATTCACCCTTCTCTTATTTCACACTGATATACAATACCTCAGCAGATTATAATTGAAAGTTATATCCAAAAAAATAGAAAGTTATGGGGCACCTGGGTGGTGCAGTCGTTTAAGCATCTGACTCTTGGTTTCGGCTCAGGTCCCGATCTCAGAGTCAAGAGATCAAGCCCCACACTGGGCTCCGCAATCAGCGTGGAGTCTGCTTGAGATTCTTTCTCCCTCTCCCTCTACCCTCCCGCTTGTGCTCGCTGGAAAAAAACAAAAAAAAGTTATGTCCAATATCCACCCCAACATCCTTGTCTAGACCATCCCAAGCCAACCCCGTTTCTCATCTAAATCAGTTCTTCTCAAACTTAAAAGTCTGTACAAACCACCTAAGGGTGTTGCAGTAGGCCTGGGGTAGGGCTTGAGAGTCTGCATTTCTACAAAGGTCCCGGGTGATGCTGATGCTGCTGGTGGAGAGACCATACACAGGATAAGGAGCAACGACTGCAAGATTCTCCTAATCGTCTTCTTTACTCCATCTCCACCCTCCCCCCCCCCCTTAGTCTACTCATGGGACAACAGTCAGAGCAACTGTATTTATGATGTAAATCTGATTAAGACCATCTCCTCTCTCAAAAAAAAAAAAAAAAGAAGACCATCTCCTCTCAAATACTCTGAAGGCTTGCTATATTGCTTAGAATGAAATCCAAAGGCCTTATCAGGACTTTAAGGCTCTGCAAAATCTGTCACCTGCTTACTTCTATGAATTCACTTCCTTCCACTCCTCCTTCCCTCATTTTAATCCAAACAAACCAGTCCTTTGCTGATTTTCAAAAATGCCAAGCACAGTCATTCTTCAGGTCACGTGAATATGATGTTCCCTATGCCTGGAAAGTTCTTTCTGCAGACACTCACATGAACTATTGAGTTATTTTCTTCATGTCTCTGGCCCATCTTCTCTCAATGAGCTCTACCCTGACCAGCCTATATAAATCTGGGCACGCAGCACACATAAGTATACACACATGTACTTTCCAGATCTTACCTTGTTATACCCTGTTGTCTCTGTAACACCCATTACAAACGAATAGCCTAATAAATATTTATTTATCATGTATCTTCTCAGATATGACATCTCATTTAAGACAGAGACTTCATATTATTTAGCATATTAGGAGCTCCGTAAATATTTATTGAATAAACGAATACATTTTTAAGTATGATATAAACTGATTAATTTAAAAAGAGATTCACAATCACATACTATATAGTCTATCATTTTTGTCAAGCTCCCTTGTATATTTAATGCTTTAATTATATAATGAGACTTTAACACACTCTAGAATACGCCACTGAATGAGTTTTGGCGTGACTCTTAGCAAATCTAGTAACACTTTTTCCCCCTAAAGAAAAAATTAATTTTTCTCTCTGCTTCTCTGTTGGGGTTGGAGTTAGGGATTGTGAGTCCATTGAGACTAACTCATTTTTGTGAGATATATCTCATTAGAGAGAAAAAAAAAAAAGCTGGTTTAATGGTTATAGAACAAACTTTGGGATCAGTCCGAGATCAGTCGAATACAAACCTTGGCTTCCTCAACCATTAAATAGGTAAAACAGCACAACTTCATAAAGCTGTTTTCAGAAATAAATTGGATAATGCATGTAAAGAACTTGGCTCAACCAGCCAAGGGTTACTGTGTGCAATAGCAAACAAACATATGTAGATAATGTGTGCTAATTGTGAAAATTCCCATGGAGGCTTCAAATTCAACAAATTCAATTTAGACTAAAAAGTTTATAAAATGTAAATTGCCAGAATTCACTAGGCTATTTAATATCTCAATTGTTTGAAATGTTAGATACTTTAAGAAGTAGTAAATTACTATAATCTAAATAACCTTAAGTAATCCCCAATGATGCATTAACATTAATTTTTGAAATGCGTAATGCTCAATTTCAAAAACAATAAGCATTTTGTAAACAAAATTTTATTAGAACACTGATACACCCATTCTTTTTAAAAATAATTTGAGGTAAAATTCACATAACATGAAATTAACCATTTTAAAGTGAATGATTCAGTGGCATTTAGCATATTCATGATACCGTGCAACTACCACTCTATTTTTAAAATATTTTCATCACCTCAAAAGAAAATCACATACTCATTAAGCAATTACTGCTCACTGCCCCCTCCCCCAACTCTTGGCCACCAGCAATCTGCTTTCTGTCTCTATGGATTTACTTATTCTAGACTTTTCAAACGAATGGACTCATATATAACCTTTTGCATCTGGCTACTTTCACTTAGCACAATGTTTTCAAGGTTTATTTTTACATTTTAGTGTGTCAGTACTTCATTTTTTATGGCCAAATAATATTCCACTGAATGGATAACCACAATTGGTTTGTCCATTCATCCACGAATGGACATTTGGGCTGTTTCCACCTTTTGGCTATTGTGAATTGTACTGCTATGAACATGCAAGTACATGTATGAGTTTGAATACATGTTTTCAGTTCTTTTGGGTATGTATCCAGGAGCGGAATTTCTGAGTCATACAGTTTAACATAATTCTATGTTAAACTTTTCGAGAAACCGTCAAACAAAAATAAGTTTTTGAAGTACAAATGAGTATCTATCACTATCAACTATAATTGCCTCAGAGACCTGTGTTTTTAAAGTGTTACAAAGTAGTATAGAAAAAAATGTATATTAAGTCTACCTAGTCTTAATCTTCGCATGAATATATATATATTCATACATACATATATGTGTGTGTGTGTACGTGTGTGCGTGTGTGCGTGCGTGTGTGTCTATATATATATATATACATATATATATATATATACACAATTAATGTCCTTAAAAAGGAATTTGGCAAGTGTAAATCCAGACTATTCACAATAATTATTTGAGGCACACTTGACAAAGAGGTAATGATGTGGCATGGTGTTTCCCGAAGTTGGGAAACCTACAAAATAGTCACGGACAACTAACCTAATCCCTGGAATACTATGAATGTCATTTTCTTTATCTGCAAAAATCTGATGAATCTATAATTCTACAGCCTTAGTTCGAATGAATGTTCTTTTAGTTAAATGGCTGAGAAGTATGAAATGGGAAATTAATTATTGTCATCTGAATGTATACAATGTGTGTCACATTGTTTGTGACAGAAAGAGAAATGTAGTTAACTATTTTTGACTACTAAAACATGTCTAAGAATGTCGTTTTAAAATAATCACTTTTTATACTAATCACCCACTTTATAAGATAGCAAAATATGTTTCAAAATATTGTCTTACAAACATTATTTATATATTATGAGTTGCCTTATATTTTTATTTTATAGCAAAACATGTGAAATATTAATTATTGAGACTATAAAAATATTAGTTTGTTTAACTGCAACCAGTATCATGAAATGGATAGAATTGATATTCTGCCTGTTGGGAATGCCACTTGCTATTTTTCAGATTAGTTTAACATCGCTGCGTTTGAATTTTTTTTTTTTTTTTGAGGTATAATCACATTGTTCAATTATAGGAAATGTCTTTCTATTTTCTTTTTCCAATTCTGCTTCTACCAAATATTTCATTAAGGCCTATGTTTACTATTGACATCTTTTACTTTATAACAAAGAAGTTCCTGATCCAAATTTCTAGGATTCAGCTACATCGCAGACTTCATTAACATGCTATCTATTTCTGCCTGTGAATGTGTGCCTGTAAGTGAATGTATGTGTGTGATTTTGTGTCTTCATCTGAAAAGCAGCAAAGAGAATATAAGAAACAACTCACAAATCAATGGGGAGCTTCTCACCTAATGGGTTCATTCAAAGTCACTGTGATAGTCAAGGCCATGAAGGTGGGTTAATGTCTTCTTAACACTTGTTTTAGTCTTTCTCATAAGGCTTAAAGCCCAAACATATAAACACATTTCACTCTACCTGAGGTTCTCAGGGTCTTGACACAAAATATTCTACAATGCAGGTATGATTAGTATAGATTACAACGAGGAATGCACTGGGATGAAATTTTAGGGCCCTAAAGGTCCAGAACCACTTTGAGAGCTCCAAAGTATGGGAGGTCAGTTCTTTGCAATTTTATATACAAGAAAATCACTATGTGCGTTAAAGAGTGTATGTTAGAAACTTTAAGCAAAAATATTAACTTGCACCATAGCGATTAAGACATTTGAGGGTTTATTTCCCTTTAAAATCAAAATTAATCAAGTATGCCATACTGCTGTATTCTAATTCACTGAATTCAGCTTATTTCCTCAGCTGTAAAATGGTCAATTAGAATAAACAATATTTCATAAGGTTGTTGTTAAAATTAAGAGAGAAAAACTAAAAGACTCTCACCTACAAAATTTCAATAGAGTACTAATTAGCAGTTTTATATCAGCATTTAACCCAATATTTGTCATAAATTATATACTTACCTAATGGCTGTTGAAATTGGTTCACTAATATTTATTTTGCATTGAATTTTATATTTTGTGTTTATTTTTATAAATATGCATATAGAGAGATTTACTTATATTGAGTTCTAGTTGTCTTGGGCACAAAAAATTGCAATAAATTAGTACAAAGGAGGAAAAATTACAACTTGCGTCTAATATAAAGAACATCAGTACAAAGATGAGAAAGAAAGGTCAGTCAGTCAAATTACAATAGTGATTTTTCTGTACAAAGTGAAGAAGCACCTTTTAGTACTAATGTAAATCTTCTTAGAAGATTGGTATGTAGCAAAATATTTAACTGAAACTTTCTAAACAGGTTCCCTTGAAAGTTCTAGACTTTGTAATATCTCCAGATCAGATGGGTTAGTACAAATAGTCTGGCGGCAAATTAGTCACACACAGAATTTATATTAAAATAATAACCTTAGATGTTTTTTCTAGGGTATTACATATTTTATATTCAACATTTAGTGTGGCCTACAGAGAAAGAACAAATCCATTTAATGAGTAAGGCTCTTTAGAATTTGTGCACAAAGCAAAATCAATTTTTCTGAAACTAATTAGTATTTAAAATAGGTTGGATTCCTGAAAATCTCCTTCATATCCTATTTGTCAATGGCACAATTTAGTGACTTCAGGAGGAAAAAATCCTAATATGTTCGGGAAGACTACAAAGATCAACAACACACTCCCTAAATTTTGGCAAAAGATTCAAAGAACTTGTTAAATCAGTTCCTAAGTTGAGAGCAATTATCAATACGTGTCAAATAGGACTTTGTTCATTTCACTTCTGAACTAATAAAGACCCAACTTATGTTGGTGCCAAGAATACAACATATTGAGCAAATGTAACGTCACCTCTCAGAACATTACCCCACTAAAACCTGTCACTGCAAAATTGAGGCTAATGTGTGATGCTTACTCCCTGGAATTATATTCGAGCAGTGTGTTATTTCAGACCCAAAACAGTGACATTGGTGACCTCTATGTTCTCTACAGAGGAAAAAAAATCCCCTCTGTGTTTGTGACTCTACTCATTTATATTAAGCCTAAGGGAGAGAATAAAAGACCAAACAAAGAGGAAATGTGATTCCAACTTCTATTCATTAAATTTGTATGTGCTCTCTTTCCTGCTGGAGGAAAATAGAGTTAGTATGACAGAATGCTTTCCCCAACCAAGATCTGGCTAACTTTATATTTTTTGTAGTCTATCAGAACTATCGGTGAAAGACAAAATATTTTCTAAAATGTTTTGATCACTAATGGAAGCAGCAGTTTCTGTTTCTGAAAGTGCTTCTGGGTTCCACAGGGCAAAATGCATCCAATCATATGGATGCTACTAATTTGGAGGGTCTGACACTTTAATCAGAGATTAGGTCACGGTTAACCTCATACTCTACATCTGTGAACAAAATCTTTACAAACAAGTCCGTAAAGCAAGTAAGATGCCAGGAGGATCAGAAAGGATAAATAAAAAAATGAGGTGTTGAAAATGAAGCCTATAACTAGTACTTGATTATAATGGGCTTTGATCTATTGCAAAAAAATGACCATTTACTTGGACAAAACATTCAAGAGATCTTTTTTTTTCATTCTAAAACTTCACTTTCTTTAGTTTATAATGGTCTGTCCCTAACAATGTTGAGATTTTTATATCTATTTGCCACTAGAAAACGAAAGCACAGACTGCTCATAGCGGCCAATTAGTACGTACAACCTGAAGGACACACCACTGGAACCCCTGGTTCGCTGTCTCAGGCCCAATTTCTTTTTTGGATCATTCACAGAAGACAGTTCCCCAAATGATAGTATATTAAGTAAAATATAATGAAAGAAAAAAAAAAGCAGCTCCATGGTCAAAAAAGTTGTGCAAAGACTAGGCTGGACCCGTCAAAATGTTTTTACAACCGTGGCTCATCTCAGAACCTTTACTTGGTGAGGGCACCGCACATCCTGCAGAAAAGAGCCTGCCTCTCTCCCCACACTAGTTTCTTCCTGGGACCTCGCTTTTTTGCATGGTGATCTCAGCATGGCTCATGTTTCATAAAAGCACTGGAAAGGCTGCTCCACTGTCCTCCCAGGGAAGTTTCTGGCAGGCCTCAGTCACTCAAAGCATTTATAACTTTCATCTCATCACTTCTGTCTGGAGTGAGCCTGAAGTGCAACAGGGAGCTTGAGTTAGGATCACAGAACTGAAGAATAAAGATCAAAGGTTCCAGGCTGCAGTACAGAATGCAAGTGCATCATTTAAAGAAAAAAGGAGGAGAGGGTGGAGGAGAGGGAGGAGGAAGGGGGAGGAGGGGGAGGAAGAGGAGAAAGGAAACCTCTAATGCCTAGCACTTTTATTCAGATGGGTACTGGCATGGAGGAGCACCAGAGACCCCTATATTCACTAAGCATTGCCCCTCATCCCTCAAATGACAAAAACAACTCAAAACATTTCTTTACTCACTGTAATACCAAAGAAGTGCTAAAATCCTTTCTCTCCCCACATGATTTATGGTGAGAATATGCATTCACATTAGAAAGTCTTTGCTAATGCATCTGCAATATCTTGAAATACCAGGAAGACCACTCAACTTAAACAATACGTCACCACAGAACCTGAAGATGGTCGAGCACGATGAAATTATTTCTCCTGGGCCCAGCTGTGTCAGCATTAGTCCAAACGTAGGTCAGTTATTCTGTCTAATGCAATATATGGCCATTTCCTAAACTAGTTGGGTAGTAAAGAATTCATTTTGTTCACACATATCTTCATTAAAAACTTGATGTGGACCCTTCTCTCAATTATTTGATGTTTCTGTAAATCCTCTTCTGTTCAAAAAGAGCATCACCAGGTGGGTAACATTTGGTAAGTATGTCATTTTAGCACTTTTTAGCCACTGTAATGATCACCAGTGGAAAAATCAGGATATTAAGTTAGCTTTAATCTACCATGAATCTATGATGAGTAAACTAAATGGATAAATTGAAGGTGTTAACAATGGTGACAATACAACAAAGGTATGGAATAGACCTATGGTACTGGCCAGCCCTGGCAGAATTGATGATCAGTAATGGTCTTATTCCAGTTCCGTGAGGCAAGCTGCAGCCTTCTAGCTAAAGCATTAGAATGGGAACCAGATGTAGCGATTCAGTTTCTAAGTTTAACACTGGTTTTCGTGGAAACATCGAATGGGACATTTAGTAAATATTTGTTGATTTTAGTATCTGAAATGGATCCCTACTTACTGGATGTCAAATGAGTACTACAAAATGGGTTTTGTACCCCCCAAAATACAAAAACATTAATTCAAAGGGACACATACACCCCTATGTTTATAGCAGCATTTTCTACAACAACCAAATTATGGAAGGAGCCCAAGTGTCAATTGATAGATAAATATATTTTTTTCTTACACTATACACACACATGCATAAACATACACACAATGGAATATTATTCAGCCATAAAAAAGAATGAAATCTTGCCATTTGTGATGACATGGATGGAGCTAGAGGGTATAATGCTAAGTGAAATAAGGCAGTCAGAGAAAGACCAATACTGTATGATTTCACTCATACATGGAATTTAAGAAACAAAACAAACAAAGAAAAAAAAAGAGAAACAAACCACGAAACAGACTCTTAATTATAGAGTACAAACTGATGGTTACCAGAGGGGAGCCGGGTGGGGGGATGGGTTAAATAGGTGATGGGGATTAAGGAGTGCACCTGTGATGAGCACCAGGTGATATATGCAAGTGATGAATCACTATATTGTACACGGGAAACTAATATAACACTACTAACAATACTGGAATTGAAGAAAGAAAAGAAAAGAAAAAAAGAAAAAAGAAAAGAAAAAAAAGAGTAAGGTAGGTAGGGTAGATAGATAAATGGGTTTTTTAGAGTGGTCCTAGAAGGTACAAAAATACACACGGCAAAACATGAGTCCTTCCCAAACCTGCATGTATTGCACCACTAAATATACCTACTTAATGCTCTACATAACAAAGTGCAACATCGCAACGCCTCAACTTTCCAGAAGTAAAATCACACTATAGAACTGAAACCCTTATGGAATTCTTATGGTAGATTCAATTTCCATTTTCAGTCCACTCTTTTAGTCCTTTTTCTTACTTCTTTCCTCAGGGTCATCCCAGTCCACAAAACATATATGCTCACATATTCACTTAATCCATCCAAACCTATTCGTATACTGCTTTAGGCACTGGACAATCAAGAGCAACAAAATACATATTGTACTCTTCAAGGAAGCATAAGAAGCAAAAATATCAGCCCTTAGTACCCGTCAGATCAGACCACAGGGTAACACTGAACGGTCTCGTGTACATTTCATGCTCGGTGACTATGGAAATACGGATTTAACACCACCGACAAGCCAACAGGGATGTTTCTTCAGCTTCCCTGGGAAGCACCCAAAGTCTTCTCTATATGCCTACTGATTTCTTCATGGCTAGGAAGGAACCGGGCAATTATAAATAGGAACAAATTATTAATTGATTGAGCTTTACATTTACCCATTTACGTTTTGCTGCACTCCTCGCCCAATTGTTCAAATTAGATGCGTAAAGAAGCGCACAAAAGTAAATAGACATCATCGATGTCAAATTCGGCATGTTTCCTTCTTCAACCCTTCACCTTCATTGTAAAATGAAACAATAAAAAATAATAATAATAACTGCACTCTGACCACAAAGCACTTTGATCTATGGTGATTTACTAAGCAACAATTCAGCTTCATTTGTAGGACATTAAAAGCAGTCATCCCGTAAGGTTTCTTAATCAACTAGCCCAGCAGCTTTCAATAAAGAGATTAACCAAGGAATTTTAAAAGGGCATGCTGGTCAGTCCATTCTTATAAATTCCACATGAACCAGTCTTGCAAACTAGGGTGAACTTTTCTTTACCTCACTGAAGAATTCTCTGACATCCTCAGATCTCAGCAAACATACCAGATAAGTGCATAGTAAGCTTGTTATTCTTTAAGACATCTTGTCCTAGAGCATCACTTCAAAACCATACCTGCTGTGGCAATGTTCAATAAAAAGTAGGTTTGCGATAAACTTTATCTAAAAGAGTTTCATTTCTAAAATACCAAAGAAAACTCATCAGAAGCTAATGGTACCAACAAAATGACCCTACAGCATGTATTATGGATTCAGTGTTTTTGAAAGCTCTAGTGAATTCCTTTGCTCCCTCTTACAAAAGTTATGCAAATATATTACAAAACCTATTTATATTATTAATGTTAAGGGAGGAAAGTATGTGCATGTATTTTTTAAAATTCTAATTTTTATTCATTCATTCACATTTTTTAATGTGTTTGGTATGAGATGCTTTTATTATTATTATTATTTGACATGGGGAGTAGGCTCAGTTCTTCTGCTACTATAAAAGTGGTGAAATGCTATAACAGTGCGGCAATATAACAGACAGGCAGCAAAAATCAACAACAATAACACCAATTAAAACTACGCATGATCATAGTAACCAGTACGCACTCTGCTCTGGGCGCTTGCTAAATTCTTCACATGCATTGCCCCACCGAAACCTCTCAGCAACCTATGGAATAGTTTTGTTTTCAATTGGGAGGTGAGGACAATAAGAGACTAAATAAGCTGATCCAAGGTCATACAACTAACCAAGGGGGGAAGGCAAGGAGCTGGAAGTTGAAGTGGCTCTGAAAGCCCAGGGTCCCAAACATTTTAATCACACCTCCCTACCAGGGAAATCATCTTGAGCAGGTAACATCAACAGATGCATTTGTATAAATTATGTTCATGTCCTATGATGCTAATATATTGTGCATATTTAAAAACAGGAATAAAAAGGCATGATAGCAAAATAAATATAATGGGATA
This sequence comes from Eumetopias jubatus, assembly GCF_037043125.1. NCBI lineage: Eukaryota > Metazoa > Chordata > Mammalia > Carnivora > Otariidae > Eumetopias > Eumetopias jubatus. The sequence continues at coordinate 177,780,506 of NW_028274809.1, read as the reverse complement.
TCTTATGCATCCCCACAAGGATGCGTATACTCCATTTTAAAGATACTGCCTCTGGTATCCAAGAAGTAAGGGTCTTTATGACTTTTCCCAAATTCCTAGAAGATTGTCTTTATATGATAAATGAAAGAAATCCGTTAATCATTAACATTAGAAAGTAAAGGTGGCAATTCATTAGTAATTCCGAGGTATGCTATTGGTCACTCAGCTTATTCAGCTCAAAGTCAGCGTGGCAACCAGAAGAGCAATGAAGTGAAAACATCACACAAAAGGCTCAGGGATTGTCAGGCTTTTATAGTCCCAGCAATTACTGAATTAAATGGTCCCATTCAAGAGTGGGGATAGGAAGTGGGAACACGGCCAAAAGTGGATGGGGCAGGCTGTATAAGGAATAAACCACAATATGGATCAAGAGAGCAAGGTGATGGAGGAGGTAATGGAGCTCAAAAAAGATGTAACCTACTTTATTGATGAAACCAGAGACCTGGAAAATAGGGGCTGTCAGGCTAATCTTAGATTAACTGGCTGTCCTCGGGGAGATAAGGAAGAAAACACCTGACAGGTTTTGGAGAATTCAAAAGGGAAACAATATCACCCAGGAGAAAGCCTGCCCCGGGATGTAACAAGTCCATCAGGCTCCCAAAGGGTAGCCCTGCGGCAGATACGGCAACGGACTATCTCCCCCGGCTGGCCCACTCAGCAAGGCATTCCCTCTTCGCATTTATTTTCCACTCAGAAAACAAAGAGGCCAGGCCACGCTGACCATAAAAGAACAAAGATTAAAGGTTAGAATGGCCTTGATGGCAGCCTGATCCCTTCCAGGGCGGGAAGTGGGACCTCGAGAGGCATGCCTCTGGCTGGGTTATGTCAGAACTTTGCCTTGAGATGATTTTGGTTTTTGTGTTGCTTATCGTTAGACCATAGTTAGATACTAAGAACTCATTTGAAGTCAACAAAGCCTAATTGGCAACACCCTCCATGTAAGGCACTCTGCTGGCACTACCATAAAAATCTGAAGACTATGCAGGGATGGGGCAATAAACCCTTAAGAAGTTGAACTAGGACAAGAGATAAGAGGTAAAATATCAAAAGAGAGGAACAAACAAATTATTGGGAGATCAAAGGATGGAGCATCAGGCAGGCATCTGAAATGAGTATCATTTGTGACAGGCAGGGATTAAGGGGGTGAAAAGGCACTTTCAAACAGAAAGAAATTAAGGAGCAAAGATGCAAAGTGTGGAAACAAAAGGGTTTGTGGAGGAAATGCCAAGTGGTTTAGATCAACTGGCAGAGAGAGATCTTCCTGGAGATTAAGGGATGATCACTCCATGGGAGGTCCTGGGAAGTCCTTCTGAGGGTCTGGGAGCTGGGCTCAGTGGTTTGAGGGCAATGGAGAAGGTATCTCTGAGTTATAAAATCGCCAGGATGCAAAAGGGGGAAAGTGCAGGAAAGAAGTGTGTTGGCTCTCGCGGTCACCTGAGTACGTTAGTAACAGGCAGTATCCTAGTTCTAGAATAATTGCCACTTTCGTTGGTACTAATTAACAATGTTCCTGGTGAGTATCTGGGGCACCCTAAACCAATTATGAAGCGCTGAGCGTCTGCAATAAGAAATTTCAATGCTCACAGGCACAATGGTCTCTGGCCAGGAGCTGAACAGATGGGACCCTCTGCAAGCACAGGAAACGCAGGGGAGTCAGCCAATCTAAATGAATGTGTTAAACTTGATCCACACACTATATCTCCTTGAGTCTGCCAGCCAAATTATTCTGGGTTATGTAAATGAACTGTCTTATCTTTGTAAAACCTTGCACTGTTTTGGAAAACTTAGCAAATTTACACATGTGCAGGTTCAACGCGGCCAGGGGTGGAGAAGACTTGTCATTATTTTACAGAACTAAGGAACAACAAATATCAGATATATTTTTATTCTTAACGGATTAAATTAAGGTAAGGAGACCTGGGAAAGAAAAAATAAGACTCCAAAGTGTATCACTGACTGACTACACTATTCTACATTATTCCTTCACGCGGCTATAGGAGCAGGCTACTAAGATCTAGGATAGGAAAGTGAGAAGACCACCTTAAGACGTTCACCACAGGGGCGCCTGGGTGGCTCAGTCAGTTAAGCGTCTGCCTTCAGCTCAGGTTATGATCCCAGGGTCCTGGGATCGAGCCCCGCATCAGGCTCCCTGCTCAGTGGGGAGCCTGCTTCTCCCTCTCCCTCTGCAGCTCCCCCTGCTTGTGCTCCTTCTCTCTGTCTCCCAAATGAATAGATAAAATCTATATTAAAAAAAAAAAAAAAGACGTCCGGCACATACGTCCAGCTGCCTGCCTGCACAATTGTGCCTCAAAGTGGGAACATCATCACTTCATGAACCCCACGTCCATTTGTATAAAATAGTAACACTGACATTGCAGGAACAGGGTTTCCTGGGGTTCTTCCTTAACATCCTGCCATTATATTTATAAGTGCCACGCTAAATCCCCCCCCCCCCGCCACACTTCTACATCATCCCCTATCCGGCCCTACAATATGACCTGTAATGTCCAGTGTGCCTCCAATAGCTCTCTCAAATGCACCACCCACTTCTCTTCATGACCCCTGACCTCTGCTAGTCAGAGCTGCCATCACGTTTCTGCTAGCTTACTTGTAACCCCTCCCGTGAGTCCCCCAGCTTCTCCTGTATCCCTAGAATCCACAGTCCATCCACTTTGATGAATCGACTTTCAAATCTGTCAGACTTCTCACCCATAAGGACGACATAAGGAGGACTGTACACGTCCAAGTACTCATCCCAAGTACTCAAGTTGCCATTCTTCTGCTTGCAATTCCTTCAGGGCACTGAGCACTCGCCCACATCGGGACCCTTGCATTCCTTCCCTCCGTGGAAATGATGAGCACTTTGCAGAGCAGCCTCCCTCTGGTCCCTCGTGTCTCAACTCACCGGGCCACCTCCTCACTGTTGTTCTTGAGTACACTGCTCTGTAGATTTCCTTTACCTCTTATCAAAAATTACCTTATCTGCCTTATTTGCTTAATTGTTAAGTTGCCTGTCTTCCTCAAGTAAAATATAAGATGCATAAAAGTAGGGACTTTGTCCATGATATTACATCTCAAGAGCCTTGAAAAATGATCAACATATATAACATTTAAATAAATATCTGCTTTTGGGTGGATTATTAACTAAACCACATATCACATTTGCCCAATAAACATTTTCACTGAAGTATCTAATTTTAATTTTCCAACAGACATTTTATTCCATTTATTCTTTTGGATTAATACTCCTTTTAAAAGCAATTTTTTAAACTCCTAACTTCATAAATTGAGAAAAGGAGAGAGGTTTTGTTTTGGTTTGTTTTTTTTTCTATATGAGCCTGTATTAGACTAAAACATTATTGCTTTGAGTGTGCAAAATACTGATAGTCATTTTAAGCCCAGGAAAAACTAGAAGAACCTGAAGTACACAAACAATACAAACAAACAAATCACAAATTCTTTTTCTAAAGCCCTGTGTCAAACTGACCACTCTCCCAAGCTCTGAAACTTACTCCACCTCCTGGTGCCAACTCCAGGGTGAGGAGTGGGGGCTCATTCACTCCACAGTTATTTAGGAAGTCACTACTGTATACAAAGCACTGTGCATGGAGTTGGGATTCAATAAAAACCAGCACCAGATCCTGCCTGCCTAGAGCTTTGAGTCTATTCAGACAAAAATGAGTACAAAGAAGAGGTCTGTGTCTGCCAGTTTCACTGTGAGGATGAAACAAGACAACACATAAACACACAGTAAGCCAGAAAGTGCTATGTGTGTGTGCACGATGATGGTGCTTCTTTCTAGAATCCGATGTCCATTTTTATATGCACAAGGGACAGAGGAGGAGAACCATGATCATGAGAGATTTCCCATATTCCAAAATATGGAATATGGGAAATGGTGGCATGACCCAATGTGCAGGAGAATAATCACAGGAATATTAAGGCGGCTTCAGATATTTGGAAGACTATCAGGTAGAAAAAGAATAGATCTGTTTTGTGTCATCTTAAAGATCCAAACTAGGAAGCAGTGAAGGCCATGAACACTCTGCTGGTTATAAGGAAGAATTTCTAAATGACGCCCAAAGTGTAACAGGCTGTTTCCAAAAGACAGTGAATGAACTGTTCATCCCTGGGAAAGTTCAACATGAAAGTGATGAGAATACCAAATTCTCATCTCTGAAGAAGTAAACTTTCTGAAATGCCCTGGGAAGCTTAAGCTATAAAATGGTACCAAGACTGGATCCCCTAGTTACCCAGTTGCTCCCTCTACCCAATGAGGGGAGGAGGCTTCCCCTCTATCACCAAGGTAGAACATTACTTTAGTTAATCTCATGCTTTAAAAAATATATATTGGTATAGTAAAATATGGAATGATGTCTAATCCCTAAGGGGGAATGTAAAATGCATTAAATTCTAACATGCTTATAAAATTCAGAGAGATAATCCTTCATGGACAGCCACTAATGATGGTGATTAAGGAAGATGACTTTAGTTCAAACAAGCAAATGATTAAGCTGGAGAATACAAAATGTGAAAGGGCCCTAATTAATAAAGTAGCAAATTTTTCTTTTCAGTCTACTTTCTAGAACATAAATATGTGAATCATCCTTCCAGGATACAGATGAATGACCTTCATATCTAAAATTCAGCTAGGGCAGAAATCACTGCCTGAAAACCAAAGTGCAATTCCAAAGGTCTACTGGAAACATTCCAGAAACACATGTAAGAAGCTTTGGCAAAGGCACGAATCGAAAAGGAAGGTGAGAAACTGATGAGGAGGGAGAGCAAAATCCAAACTTCCTGATTTCCTAGTCTGGCTTCCTGTCATGGATTTCCATTTCAAATATATCTTATTGAGAAAATTATTAATGTTGTATATTCATCTTTAAAATCTACCTTTTCATTCTTCCTCTAGATCCATTCAATCATCAACTACTGGTGAATTATAATGCCCATATTCAACTCACTGGGGATAATAACTTCACAGGTGGAACGGCTCTTTTTGTTACTTGCTGATTTATATTTATAGAATCCAAAAAGGAAAAGAAACATGAATCCCAATTCTTCAAATCAGTAGTTTCCTCATAATATTATAAAACATCGGTGTTTAAGTTAGCAGAAACAAACAAAAAGAATCTTTAGTGAGTCCTTTGAAAAGGGATGCCCCACAGCTATTAAGGAGAGCAACTGAAATCCAATTCTATAGTGAATTTAACACCAACTGAGGTTGCAGACAGTAGTAGTGCTTGGAAGAAGAAAGATCCACGATAAAGAGAAGGAAAATGGAATCCAGAAGACTCCACTCTTTCTCCTCCAACTGTTCTCCATTTTCAGCCTTGGAAATCCTGACCAGAAGGTAATCTAAACTCTATAATCCTAAACTACAGGTAATAGAAGAAATCTGTTCTCTTGGTTAACTGTAAAAAAAAAAAAAAAAAATCTCCATCAGAGCAGTAGACATTCAGTATGGGTGTTCCCTTTCAATGCCAAGAGTTTGTGTATTTCACTTCAGCCAATATGGAGGCATTAATTTTGGTTAAGTGCACAAATTTAACCAGAGGTTCTACCATATCCTGTCTATGGCATCAGATTATTTAATCTCTCATACCTTAGTTTTTCGTATTCATCAAAATGAGGACAATGACACCAAATAAAGAGGTTTCTTGTGAAGATGAAATAAATACATATAAGGTAAACATTCAGAACAGTACCTGGGACAGAAAAGCACATGTATTGTGCTTTTTTTTAATATTTAATTTTTAATATTTTAAAATATTTCAGTATCTTAAAATATTTTAAAATATTTCTGTGAGAGAGAGAGAGAGAACGAGCTGGGGAGAGGGCCAGAGGGAGAGGAGGAAGCAGACTCCCCACTACGCAGGGAACCCGACGGGGGGCTTGATCCCAGAATCCTGAGATCATGACCCCTGCCAAAGGCAGATGTTTAACTGCCTGAGCCACCCAGGCGCCCCTACTGGTGAACTAGTAATAAGTAGCTGTGTAAACTTGAACCCTGAGCCACATATGGGCATCTCCTTAAATCTTTCATAGAATTATCATTTTTAAGGGCACCTGGGTGGCTCAGTCGGTTAAGCATCTGCCTTCAGCTCAGGTCATGATCCCAGGGTCCCGGGATCGAGTCCCGCATTGGGCTCCCTGCTCAGCAGAGAGCCTGCTTCTCCCTCTCCCTCCCCTCAGCTCATTCTCTCTCTCTCAAACAAATAAATAAAATCTTAAAAAAATTATCCTTTTTAGCTTGAACCTTTTTCTCTATGATAAACTCATATCTAATACTATACACTGAAAATCAAACTAAACAAACTCAATGACTTAACAGCAGGTAGTTTACTTCTGGGAGAAAATGAATTGTTAAGAGTCAGCATAACCTCCACAGCTTTTAGTTGAAGAATTTTGCCATTAGCGGTTACGGGAATGGGACAGTGACCATGATTTGTGGCTGACGGGATGGCTCCAGAGAGCACACTGTGTGTTGAACACACAAGAGCGGATGTGTGTTTTGGCATCACTAAAATAAAAGTTACCACATTGAATCCACAGAAGGTCTCTGCACTGAAGGAGCCCTGACAGCGTTTGTCAGCTGGAACATTTTATGGCTCCAGCGCAGCTTGTTACAAGCAATGGAAAACAGCACTATTAAGCTCAGGGTGGTGCTGAAATAGTTTCATACAACCCATACTCATTTTCCCTACCACCAAGTGAGGATGCCCGTCGAGAAGGGCCGTCACGGACAGGAGGTCTCTGCAATTCATCGGCATTGATTGTAATGAGGAAGACATTTTATTGCCACCTGGTGTTATAGTCTACCTAGTAACCCACACAGCTGTTTTGATTAATACATGGACTTAACATAAAAAAAGCACTTGTACAGCAGTTTTACCTTGTAGAGCTCCCTTTATAAACTCCAAATAAAACAGAGCTTCCTACAAACAGAGGAAGGATTACACTGAATCCCATTGTTTAGAATTCAAAAGGCAACCTTGAAGGAGGGTATGGATTAAAGCAGCCTACCTTTCCGGAGTGAACGGGGCATCATTTTCATCAATGATTACTCCTCTTAATTGCAGCTCAATTAATTTTTGGTGCTAAGGAAAGCTCTCAATTACTGGAAGACATCCAAATCTGGAGGGACAAATATCACTCTGGTAAAGACCGTAGGAAGAGTTCTAGGAGGAGAGGACAAAGAGAAACATCTCCACTTGGAATAAAAATGGCATCACTATAAAAATGTGGCATGTCAACCATATCTCGTGCAAAGATCTTCCGAATGCACAGGTTTTATATAACTTCCTGCCAATAGTAGCAACATAATCCAAGACTTTCCTGACAAAATTCCATATAGGACCAAACACAGAGCAAGTTTGATTTTATGAGCTGGTAACATTTTATCTGTCGAACTGAGCTGCATCCTCTCACAATGAGATGAAGTGACTTCAACAAAATTAGATTTTGATAGATAACTACAAAATCTTCTTATTTAGGGGAAGATTTAAATCTTTTCCATCATCAATTAATATTTAGTAAGCACACATTGAGTGCAAGGCACTGTATTCCGTGTTCTGTGCCTATTCTTATGAGAATAATAATTTACCTGTCTTTCATAATAGAATTGCAAAGCAGTCTGTAAGATCTGTCTGGTGATAAGTAATCAGAACAAGTACAAATGGTAACAAGTACAAGGAAGAAAAAAATCAAACCTACAACAGGGAATGCCAGGCTTATTCTAGGGCTGAGATCACAAACTCAAATGCCCACAGGAACTGGGAAGGCAAGCAGGTACAAATTGGTACAATGCTAGACAGAGGCAGGAAACCCCCCAAAGACGATAGCTGGGAGGCACCAACTAAGGCTTTCACATTAGATAAACTGAATAACAATTACAAACTAGGTTGGAGGGTCTACTTGGCCTATGGTTCCACAATCCCTACCACCACCACCACGCTTGCCATGTAGAGGCGGGAACACTGGCTCTGAAGTCAGAACCTGAGATTGAGGCTTACCTCTACTAGACACCAGTTCTGTAGTCTTGTGGAAATTACTTCATTTTTCTAAATTTCACTTCTTCCTCTTCAAAATGAAAATCATAACACATGCTCTGCCTTAATAATATTGTTGGGCCATCCAAAAGAAATGCTGAAGTTGAAAGAACGTGGTAAAGCTGAAGATACCTCAACAATGTGCAGGATATTATGATGATAATGAGCCAGAGTATTGTGTAGAGTTAGCATCAACTAAGGAGGAAATATCGTATTAGCTATTTATTCTATTGTATAATATGATGGGGTATTTGTACTGCATATGACATACATTTTAGAAAAGAAAACTGAATATACAACTAATTATTAGTATCTGGAGAAACACCTGCCCTCTAAATAATTATTAATTATAATTAATTAAAAATTATAATAATTAGCCATGCTATGGGCAGGTAGAATGCAGATAACAATAGACTTGATGAGTGAGTCCCAAGATGGCTCAATGGTTGGAAGAAACATTTGCCCTGAGAGGCGGCGGGGAGAGAAGGCTGTGTAACCAGTTGCCCATTTACTTTTGGTCATTATATTTACTTTTGGGGAGGGTCAATTAACATTAAAGTAAAATATACAATTTTTCAACATGGATATCTGAAAATATAATGAGAAGCATAACTGATGAGTTGGGATTGTTTTGTAAGCCTTTTATAAAGAAATTAATAAAAATGTATTGAAAAACATTTTTTAAAAAACCTGAATCAATGGTGAGTTCTACATGTTGTTAGATAATAAGATTCACTATCAGAAAGATGTCAGTTCTCCCGAGATAAATATATGGATTCAATCTAATTCCAACCTAATCTCAGCAGAGATTTCCATGGATTGTGATTAGCTGATTCTATAATGTATGTGGAAGAGTAAAGGGCCATGAAAAACTATGACACTCCAGAAAAACAGGGTGAACAGAACACTAAGACTTTTATATTAGAACTATAGTAATTAAAATAATGTGCTTTTGCTATGCCCTCAGAAAACAGAATAAAGCCCAAAAATAAACATGCACTATAAGAAAATTCTATTTATGACAGAGTAGGCATTGCAGATAGGTGAGGGCTAGATGGATTAGTCAATAAATGGAGATAAGTAGTGGTTAAACATATAGAAATAAATAAAATGGATTCAACTTTACAAACAACATAAAAGTTGCAAGGGAATATCTTTATAATCTTATGACAGTGAAAAATTTCTTAATCAATACACAAAAAAATTAATTATAAAAGCAACAGTCTGATGAATACAATTACAATAAATGAAGGATATCCTCTTTGTCAAAAAGAAAAAGATAAAAGGAAAAGCCACAAACTGAGATATTTATAGCCTAAAACACCAACAAAAGATTCATAACCAGAATATATTAAAAACTGTTACAAATCAGTCCAAAAAGATAATAACCAAGGACAAAAACGTTTAAATACATGAACAAGAATTTTGCTGAAGAGTAAGCACAAAAACCCCCATAATACTTCACATTTAATATTTTGGCAAAAATCTAAATCTATGGCATCTACAACTAGGCGGTGTGCAAATTGGTACAACCACTTGGCAAATAATCCAGCAATTTTAATCCTCATATAAACCCAAAAAAAAACTTCTGCATGTATCAACCAGGAGACATGTATAAGAATGTCCATAGAGGGGTACCTCGGTAGCTCAGTCGATTAAGTGTCCTACTTTTAGTTTTGGCTCAGGTCATGATCTCAGGGTCATGGGATTGAGCCCTGGTCAGCTCCATGTTCAGTGGGGGAATCTGCTTGAGATTCTTCCCCTGCCCCAACTCACGCACTCACATGCGTGCTTGCGCTCTCTCAAATAAATAAAAAAATCTTTTAAAAAAAAAAAATGTCCACAGAAACAGTGTTTATAATATCAAGTATGTGAGATTCATAACTCTAAGGTCAATCAACAGTACATTAGACAAATAAGTGGTATTGTATCTACTCATAGAGTAGAGAAAAATAAGCAAACTAAATCCAAGTATCAGTATCGATGAACCTTGAAACAGAGTAAAAAATCTTAAAAGAAATCACTAAACATCACTAAACTCTAAAGTTCAAAGGCAGGCAAAAGAGAATATTGCTTCCAGATACATACATAGGTAGTATAGTAAAGCTATATATAAAGCATAAGAGTGATTTACAAAATTCAGTATTAAGTTAACCGCCACAGAACAGTGAAAAGAAAAGTAATTATGGAGTATATAATAAAAGTATGATGAAGTTCTGATAATGATTTTGTCTTAACCAGCAGGTGGTGAGCTTACAGTGTTTGCCTTCTTATTACTATGTAAACTATACATGCACAATAAATAATTTATCTATATGATAAATTTTATAATAAACACTTTTTAAAGAAGTGGTTATCAAAGTATGTAAGGTTGTGGTAGATGAAGAAATTGCTAAAAAATAGCTAGTTGGGGAGGAGCATATTTGGAAGCAGCAGAATGGAGAGTAAATAATATGACTACAACTCCATTGCTTCATGAAATTTAAATAATGAAAGACAGAAAAATGAGGAAAAAACAACGCTTTCAGGAGGACAAAAGATGATTTAAAATTCTCTAGATATTTATATGTTTATATTAGAAGAGAAGAACAAATACATTTGCTCTGAAAGGTGATAAAAGTCAACTGCTATTTCTCATGTAAATTTATATCCATGCCAAACCTTTCTCAATTTGACGATGAATCATCCTCCACCAAGCTTCTTAAGAAAGAGAGATAAAGAGCAGCATTTTTTTAAATTCACATTTAAAAATATAATAGAACAAGGAAAATTTCAATTTGGGAGATGCCACTGAGAATGGACAATTTCCATTTACATAAGAAGATAAGTAACTGATGCATATATAATTAAGTTTAGGCTAATTGGGATCTGAAAACAATGTAACACAAAAGTATTTTTTTTTTTTTTAAGATTTTTATTTATTTATTTGAGAGAGAGAGAATGAGAGAGAGCACGAGAGGGAAGAGGGTCAGGGGGAGAAGCAGACTCCCTGCTGAGGAGGGAGCCCGATGCGGGACTCGATCCTGGGACTCCAGGATCATGACCTGAGCCGAAGGCAGTAGCTTGACCAACTGAGCCACCCAGGCGCCCCCACAAAAGTATTTTTAGAAAGAAAAAGAGAAGGAAGGAAGGAAAGAAGGGAGGGAGGGAGGGAGGGAGGGAGGGAGGGAGGGAGGGAAGGAGGAAGGGAGGAAGGGGGGAAGGAACTTCAAAGTATACCACTCATTAATAGGCATAACACACTACAGAGTAACAAATAAGATTGAAACAAAGCAAAAATCCAATCTCCAAATATTTATTCCCAAGACCTTCTGAAAATACAATGAACATATGAGTCTTATCAGAGTTATTAGTGCTACATTCATTTGTCCATCAAACAAAGAGAACAATTTCTCTCCTAAAGTAGTGACTTTCAGTGCATGAATTAGCAGCCCCGCTGGAAACATTTGGAAATCTATGAAAGCAGTTTTGATTATCACAATGACAGGTAGGGTCAATTGGCATCCAGTGGGTGGGAACTTCAGATACTGAACATCCCATAATATGTGAGACATTCTTGCACAATGAATTACCTCACTCCCAATGCAAAAAGCTTCCATGTTAAAACACACGAGGAGCCTTTTTCTTCTTCTACACTTACGTTAACTTATGCTAACTTTGGCCTTAATTAGTGCAGTAAGATAATTAGAGTATAAACTCCCTCACTCATAAAACTTACACCTGTGAAGTAGATATTTTAATTTTAATAAAATATGACCTAGACTTTCTGGAATTTTCCTAAACAATGGATTCATTGGGGTGCCTGGATGGCTCAGTGGTTAAGCCTCCAACTCTTGATTTCGGCTTAGGTCATAATCTCAGGGTCGTGAGATCGAGCCCTGAGTCAGGCTCCTCACTGGGCATGGAGTCTGCTTAAGATTCTCTTTCTCCTCTCCCTCTGGCCCTCCCTGTCTCTCCTCGTGGGCATGTGCACATAACTCTCTCTCAAAAAAAAGCGGGGGCCGTGGTGCCTGGGTGGCACAGTCAGTTAAGCTTTAGATTCTTGGTTTCCACTCAGGTTGTGATTCAGGGTCATGAGATCGAGCCCCACATTGGGCTTTGCACTCAGTGTGAAGTCTGCTTAAAACAGACTCTCTCTCTCCCTTTCACTCTGCCCCTCCCCCCATGTACTCACACACTCTCTTTCTCTAAAATAAATAAATAAACCTTTTTAAAAACCACACACACAATGGATTTGTCTATAATTTCATTATTGTATAGATTTAATGTTACAAAACCTTTGTAACTAAGGTTTTATTTCTTCGTTCCTTTACCTGTTAGGTTTACGTAACCAGGAAAAAGGACAGCAAACTGATGGTGTTTGATGGACACTTAACACTCTCAGGGAACTCATTTTCATTTAACCATTTGCCTCTTTTGGTAGCTATTCAGAAAAAAAAAAAAAGAGTGCACGATAACAATAAAGAAGCCCTAGGAATATCAACAAAATACTCCATTCTTCCCTGCAAGACCTGTAATACAGGCTCTCTGCTTTAAGCCCATTAAAAAAGTGACAACAGATCCAAAATAGAGTCACTTGTGCTAAGCCCACATAAACAAAGCAAGATTCACAGTGTGAACCTGTCCCAGGAATGGAATCTGAATTACCTGGCCAGCCCTAGTGAGGTACTCTGATAAATCCCTGTCATCTCTCAAAGGAAGGTGACCTTGCCTGAAACAACCCACTCTTTCCTAGTAACTTCTTTGTCCCCCCTACTTTTTCCTATGAAAGTCTTTCATTCTGTACAGCTCTTCAGAGCTCCTTTCTACCTGCTAGATAAGATGCTCCCCAATTCATGAATCGTGGCATAAAGCCAATAAGATCTTTAAAATTTACTCAGTTGAATTTTGTTTTTTGGAGTTTTTTTTTAACAAGTCATTTTTCACCATTAACTACTGAAACAGAGAAGATCCACTAATAAAGTCTAACCTTAGGAACTTTAGGAAATAACATAAATCCCTATTAGCAATCAAACTAATTTTAATATGCAACTCAGCTTTTTATATTGTAGCTGATCAACAGAACAGAAAGTAGAGGGATGGTGTTTACAAAGTAGCCAACCCTGTTTGTAGATGAAGTGCAAAGAAAAAACTAACCATTTTACATAATTATGAGCACTTAATCCATTTACAATTTATAGTAGCTACTAATAATGACCAGTGAACTGGCTTTTACTTTATTATCCAAGTATCAAAAACATTGCCTACCTGTCATAAATTACCTTGTTTATACTCAGGATCAAAATCAGAAGAGAAATTAAAAAAATTTTCTCTGTGGGCAATTAGGCTGACCACAAAACATAGTAAATTTGAGTTTCTGAGTTTCCCTGGGGCCAATGTATTAAGGGAAATGAACAAAGTCCTCAGTATCTATTTTTGGTTAGTACGTCTCAGGGTACAAAGTTTAAGCTAGGTCACCATGGGAGGAAATTTTATAGGCGATTTTACACAAGATAATTCTTGTAAAGATTTCCTCTAATATTTAAAAACATACACAAATTTACCCTGGTCTTTGACTTATATACAAAATCAGATTCTGCAGCCCTGAGTTCTGATGACTATCACTGAATGTAAAATCTACTTCCTGGCATTTCAACACTGTCGAGAGAAAGCCTAGAAATATGCAGTGAACTTTTGAGGCGAAATCCCTAATTCTTCCAATATTACACAGTCTTCTGCAATACTAATTCAGCACTTAATAAACATATGACAGATAAACATATTTTACCATCATATTTCCTAAATTCTGGCTACTGGTCAGGATACTTCCAAATTTTTATATTTATTTCAGACTGAGCAACATTTTAAGCGAAATAGAAACAAAATAATCTTTGTAGACTACATTTGTTTTTCACATATGGAATACAACAAACACACACACACACACATTTTAACCTTAGTAGAAAAACAAGGTAGAGTTTTTTGTATCTGAAAGTGTAGAATATGAGTGGCTATAAGCTTTATGCATCTACGTGCACCTAGGAATTTGCTTTATGTCTTTATATAACTTAGTTAAATTATTTTTAATATGGACCCAAACAAGAAATAAAGATGTCTTGTGGGGAAAAAAGTGCAAGTTACCAAAATTTACTGATACTGATACTGAAATGAGGCTGGAGAAAGAAAAAGACTTCATAGTTTGGAAAGATTATAAATATGAATATATAAAAAAAGATACTGTGTGTTCAAAATGGTCATTTATCAGAGGTTATTTTTTATCTTTACACATTCCCTCAAAGCTCTACATCCCTTCCCCTGATTCCCCATAGAACATTCCATAGATCACCTCAGCAGGGACTGGAGAATATTTCCTCATGGCACACATATTACTACATTATAAATACATTTTTCCTGCACAGAACTCCATGCTGGGGAGACCAAGGCTCTGAGATGGTTTCTAAACTGGCAAGGAACAGAGCCAGGATTTTAATCCAGGTCTTCTGACGTTAAGCACCTTTCATTATGCAACAGTCATCTCCCTAATGAGGTTTTGGTCTATTAATGAGGCTGGACCATCTCTATCTTCCTCTAGGCAATTGATTTTTTTTTTCCCTGTTAAATGAGAGTAGAGTCAATGAACAGTGTGAAAGGAAATAAAACTACAAAAATAAAATTACAACTCCAACCAAGAAGTAGAAAGTCTTACTCCTAGAGTGTCTTCAGTGTCACCCTGATCATGCCATCCCAGCAGCTACAGTGAACAAACAGGTCCCCATCAGAAAAATATCCCTACTAGAAGAAGGAGGGTAATATTTACTCCATTTCTCCTAATAATTTATATAGGCAATGTTCAGAGCAAAGAGAACATTCATTCGTCACTGCAGGAGTAAGTAATGCTTATGAAAAGATAAATTTAAGTCAAGTGACTACTTACTATGTAAACATTGACTGGATTCCAACACATCAAAAGCTATTAAAAGGAATCCAACTTCCCAGTTATTCCCTGCATCGAAGAAAAGCCCTGTTCTATATTCTCATCCTTGTTTTCATATTAGATGCAAAAGAATAAAAAGCTGAGGATTTCTTCTTAACTGCTTTGCCTTGTGAGACAACCAAAAAGTAAAAAACCAATAACATCTACTGTTTTTTAGTGCAGGGTCAGAAGATGATATGCAATTATATATATTTATTGGACAAATGACACTTGTTATCTTTTTCCCTTGAGGCCACAAACACGGCACACATTCTATGAGTATTTCCCTCATAGAAACACATTCCTTAAAAATTTTAGCTGGACATTTTGTTTTATCTTTTTTTACCGCCTCTCAGATTTTATGGATTAGAGTTGAAAAGTCGACACTTAAAAATAAAGTATGGTTTGGAAATGGTTATCTGTGAATAAGAGTTCATTATTCCCCTTTGACAATTGCAAGTAAAGTCAAAATATGTTCTGTCCATGTTTGACATAAAGAAATATTTTCCAGATGACCTGGAGATTATGGACTTTCTGGAAAAGCAATTTTATTGTAAATGAAGGCATACATACACATCTGTAGGCATTCCCCAATCTGTAAATGGTTCCACTCCCAAATAGTTTGTTTATAAGATCTTATAAAGCTTGAAGTTTGTATGAGTGTGTGTGTGTGTGTGTGTGCGCGCACACACACACACACACACATATGCAGAGAGAGGGAAAGAGAGACAGAGACAGAGGGAAATAATGTGGATATTCTCCCAGAGGAAGGAGTTCTCCATCTCATTTTCAACATTCAACAATTTTTAACCAGCTTTTCAACTACCCTTCTGCAGCTCCAACTACTGTTTCAAGGGCAGGCAGCATCAGCAGCAAACAGGAGCTTGTTAAAACTGAAAAATCCCAGGCTCCACCCAAACCCTACTGCAGCAAAATTTGCATAAGATCCCAGGTGGTTCCAATGTACATTAAGGTCTAAGAAGCACTGGCCTAGACCTCCCAACCCCAAAGTCTCCCAATCCAAGTACTTCACCTCAGTCCTTCCAACACTGAATGCCATCCACAACTGCTCAGAAACCATTCAACTCACACACACAAGCCTCTCCCCAACCACCCCCCCGCACCGACCTCTGCCCCACGATTCCTACAGTGCTGACTGCGTCAGCTTCCACTAGTCACCCAAGCAGAGACTGGAGGCTGTCTTACATGTCTTGTGCTCCAGGAGGCAGTCTGTGTTGCTCTCCATTATGACCTAGCACCTAGTGACTACTCAGAACTTAATGAATATCTATTGAATGAAGAAAACTAGTAACCAGGCAGATATGCCCCTGCGTCCCTCCTCTGTATCCAACTGCTAGAGTCTCTTTTTTTTTTTATATGAGCAATCATCTGGTTTATAAAAAGATGCAACAATATTTAAAATGATACAAAATATCAACTTCAAAACATCAAGAAGTGAGTGTATTTAACCATAGTCAGCTCATAACAGAGCAAATGGGTAAGAAGAGAAATTCATGATACAGCATATTGCTAATATGAACTGGCAACATAAAAAGTTGGTAAAGGAAGGCAGAGGAACTCTATCTTTTAAGAATTAGAACAAAGGGGCTCCATAATCGTCTGGCATCCGCTCAATGTTGTACCTATGGTTAGAAATGTACATGATGGGAACTCCAGGGATCTTCCTGATCCTTCGTTTAAGGTCCCAGTCAACTGAGGCCACAATGGAACACTTGTGCTGAGTTACTCTCTGTACTAAGCAGTCATCTGCATAGGCTCCTTTGTGTATACATGGTAATCGTTCAAATCTTGGATCCTTGGCAATCCTTAGAGCCACTCAATACTTTTGCCCCAGTTTCTCAATTTCAGCCATTACACAGTCAGTTATACAAGGGATACACGTGGCATACAGACAGTCCATCATTGACTATACTAAGTCAAGTTTCGCTTTAATTAAAAAGTTGATAAAGTTGGTATCAACCAGGATGTGGTAAGGTGGGCCCAGCTGTGTGTTATACTGGAAGAATAAGCGGGAAGGATGTTGGGGGACTTCTCTTTCCTTGAGTGTACTGGGATCTTTCTTTTCTTTCTTTTTAGGTTTTAATCTGTCCTTCTCTTTAAGCCTCTGATCTTGGAGACTAAGCATTCACTTCATGGTCGCATACGTTCTTGCTTTCTTTTGCTTCTCCATGTTCATGCCATGCTCGTTTCTTCCGGAATCACCCCATACTGCTAGAGTCTCTTAATGAGTCTCTCAGGCTCTGATTCCTTCTCCTATCAGTACAGGAATTTGGTTTTCATGAAACACAAATACTGATTGTGAGTCACAATCAGTATTTGTGTTTCACTCAAATAAAATGAATGCATCCTACATTACTACTACCTTGATGTTCCCAAAACACGTATCAGATGATCCTCTTACACTCTCCATAATGCTTTAAAACTGTGATCTCCCACAGAGGAAAAAGCCAAGTTTCAGTGCCTGAGGATGGCCACGGCCCATTCCTAAGTGTTACCTGTCCCACTCATCTGCCCCAACCACATCTCATGTTCCACCTTTACTGAAGTATAAGCCACTCCTTGTTCCCATCTTCATCCTCAACTCCTCAAATCAAGTTGGATTATATTGAATCCTTATTGCCTGTAAGTATAAAGCAATGTATTGGGTTTTGCACTTCTGAAAAGCTATATTAGGGCTTAAAAATAACAAAATTAATTATGAAAATTTAAAATATGCGCCAATACATTTTCATAAACAATCATGAGATACGGAAATCAAACACCTAATAGGAAAACTACCTCCTAATTTTCCTGGCGGGGGGGGGGGCGTGTATTTCTGCATGAGCTAACCGACGGAAAAATCTTAATATACAAATCCAAATAAACTAAGGCTGAAGACACCTTTTCAGTTTCTAGTGTGTTCCTAAGTGTTGGCATTTTTTGTTTCTCCAAAGATCGTCCTAGGTCTTTCAAAATACAGACACAGGTCTACAAAACTCTAATTGCCCATTTGCTGTGCATGAATCCTTGCAATATTTTTCTCCACATAAACACTGCAAAGGGGCAGGTTCCATGCAGGCTCCAGCTGAATCTTAAAAGTAAATACCACTTTTGGTTCTTAGGACTGGGGTCTCAAAAAAAGCATAAAACAGGGAGCCACCACTCAAGCTGAATAAATTGGGGGTGCTTAAACAGGTAGTTCCAAAACCCAAATCTCATACCATTTTCACATCTCAGTGCCCTAGAATACATTACACACCTAAGCCCCCACATGGAGCATGTACATCCTCCATCACTAAATCACCCTAACCCAGCCGAACTGTAGTACTTTAGTAAAGGCTTTCTTAACTTATCCCCAAAGTTAAAGACTTTTAGCACAGCTTCTGTTAACAAGTTATCTATATGTCTATCTCCTACTAAATTCTAAAGCCCTCACCTGGGTGCAGTATTCATGTCTTCCCCATCTTTTTTTCTCAAATACTTAGCATGGTGCCTCATACTGAATAAACAAACCTCTAATGTAGGTAAAATAGCATTAAGAGCCACAGGTTGAAGATAGCCCTAAGTGTTCTGAATTTTTTAAAGATATATTTACTTATTTGAGAGAGAGAGAGAGAGAGAGAGAATGGGGTGGAGAGGGGGAGCAGAGGGAGGGGGAGAGAGAGAATCTCAAGCAGACTCTCCGCTGAGCACAGAGCCTGATGGACTAGATCTCACAACCCTGAGATCATGACCTGAGCCAAAAACAAGTGTTAGACGCTTAACTGACTAAGCCACCTAGGCACCCCCTAAGTGTTCTGATTTAAAGTCAAAATTTGAAACTTCCTGGGACCTGAGATCAACCCCAGTGAACCACAAGCTGGACGCAAAATGGGACTTGGGACTTGGAGGACAGGTGGAAACTGGCAACTGAGGAATGCACACTCATGGCAGCACAATGCAAAAGCTCATACAACAATAAGGTGGAGGAAGGATGGCAAAGGAGAAAGGAAAAGTGAGTGGGAAAATGGCAGCCCAGACCATTCTAATGAGCAATCCTTGGTAAGATAAGTGTTTATAATAAGTGTAAATAATAAGAGAAGTTATATATATATATACACTTATTATAATAAGTGTAAATAATAAGAGAAGTTATTATTATATATATGTTTATATACAATCTAATATATACATATCTTCACATACACACATATCACATATTTTGTCTATTATGCAATAAATTTGTCCGCATATGATATGCCCTCAATGATGCTATCATACATCTCTTAAGTATATAATGGTCATCATAACAGAAATCTTAATAAGGCAACTATTGATGAGTTGGCTACTAAGAAATTTATATTACAAAATGAACTTTATATAAACTGATACAAAAGTGGCATTAAAAATATATGTAATAATAGTCACAGAAACTGATATAAAATATGGATCAATCATTCGTACTGCTGGACCAATATTTAAGATGTAGCCAATTGCAGTGCAAAGAAAATGAAAGCTCGTCACACAACATCAAGCCTCACAGAGCACAGCAGTGCCACCCAGACTGAACTGCCAGAGCCTAATGAGAGATGCAGAAGTACTAGGAGTAAGAGAAATTTTCGTAACAAGTTGACATTTCCTTATCTATTGAATCTAATAATAATGAACTTGTTTTGTTTTATAATTAAATTTTAGAAAATAATTTTATCATATTTTATGAAAGAATCAGTCTGCAATGGGTTGGAAAAAGGAGGAAGCGGGGCCAGAGGAGGAGGAAGAAGAGGAGGAGGAGGAATGGAAGGAGAACTGATCCTTCCCCACCCAGAGTTTGAGAAGCACTGCTCTTCTACCCCACCAGAAGCCCGTCCAGTTAGTGGCTAATACTGGTCTCACACTAGAAGTTGAAATGAGCTGACAATTCCAGAGACAGGATCAGAGACAACTTGGATTTGGTTATTTAAGCTGCTCATAGATTTGGAGCACTCGGGGCAGTGCTTTAGTGAGGGAACTTCTTTTATTTATTAGAGGAGTGTATCTGGCACTGTTGTCTAGGAGGAGATGAAAATGTCCCTGTTTTAAGAAAAATACTGTTTTTGGATGGATTTAGAATAAATACTTTCTAGCGTCCATTTCAACTCCAAAAATCTGATTCTATTACTGGCTTAATGCTGAAAAATGTGCTAACCTGCAGTACAAAAAACAGTTAATTTGACAATGGAATCAAAAAAAGGAGTACTCAGTTTAACTTATCATCTGTACCGTATACAACACGATATAAGATTGGAGCCTTCAGTTCAAAAAATTATAGAGGAAGGCATTACCTGGGAAAGTGAAATCATTGCTTTACTTGTGGAATAGAAAGAAGGAAGGAAGGAAGGAAGGAAAGGAGGGAGGGAATGAGGGAGGTCATGTGATTTGCCTCAAGGG
The DNA here is from genome assembly GCF_037043125.1 of Eumetopias jubatus. Lineage (NCBI taxonomy): Eukaryota > Metazoa > Chordata > Mammalia > Carnivora > Otariidae > Eumetopias > Eumetopias jubatus. The sequence goes on along the minus strand of NW_028274809.1, from coordinate 177,760,055 downwards.
ATGAGACACACAATTAATAATGTGAACTGCTAGTGATAAATTGGACTGTGAGAAGTCTGAAGTTTTATTTGAAGGAAACACCCATCATTAAAGATGGGAAACTAGCAAACTAAAGTGATGTGATTCTGAGTAAGTGAGAGAGTGGGATTCAGCATTTTAGCTGCTTTAGCTGGGGAGACCTCATCATAGTTTTAGACTGTCCTTATAAGCATAAATTATCACCCCATGAAACTTTTGATAGGCTGGATACTGACCTGGAAATTAACAATCAAGCATACCGCAGAAAAAAATTTATAAATGAATCTTTTTGCTTATAACCAGCATGGTGTTGATTAGAGGAGAAAAGCAAAACCATGGTGCGGTGCCTGGGTGGCTCAGTCGTTAAGCGTCTGCCTTCGGCTCAGGTCATGATCCCGGGGTCCTGGGATCGAGCCCCATATCAGGCTCCCTGCTCAGCAGGAAGCCTGCTTCTCCCTCTCCCACTCCCCCTGCTTGTGTTCCTTCTCTCTCTTTGTCTCTCTCTGTCAAATAAATAAATAAAATCTTTAAAAAAAAAAGCAAAACCATGGCAATTCTTTAAATTGCTATTGTTAAAATAGAATTAGCTTAATTAGCAATGAGAGATACAAAGCTTCACCTGTCCTAGAAATCACTCCCTCCTATGCTATAAAGATTTGGTGATAGAGAGTAATTCTTATTGGTAAGATAACATTTGGTGAATAGGGAAGAAGGTTCTGGAATTTGGCTTTCCTATTTAATAAACTACTCCTCAATGAATTGCTCTATCAAAAAACACTTAAAAACACACACACACACACACACACACAAAAAAACAAGCAACTCTGGTATGTTGCCCAAAGTGAATCCAGTGGTTTTTCTTCCTAAACCATCACATGTCACCAAAAATATGTCATCAAGTTTGGGTATATGTATGTCCTTCTAGAAATACTTTTCCAATATGGTTATTATTTGTGAAAGTCACAATATTCCCATTTAAACTATATCTTTTAGTCCATATATTTAGTACTATTTAATATTCTGAAATATCTACGGCAACAAAATAATGTGTTACTGTCAAAATAACCTGACTCCAACAGTTTATAAATATTATTTGTTGTTCTCTTGTGAATTAAATCCCTTTCTTTTGACAAGTGATTTTTTAATAGACAGCTAAATTCAAAAAAGTTTATGTATTTAAAGGAATCACTTTAAAATGTAGTTAAAACAGGGGCGCCTGGGTGGCTCAGTCAGTTAAACATCTGACTTTTGATTTCAGCTCAGGTCATGATCTCTTGGTCTGAGATCAAGTCCTGCATGGCACTAAACGCTCATCATGGAGTCTCCTGGGGATTCTCTCTCTCTCCCTCTGAGGACGGCCCCCCACTCACACTCTCTCCCTAAAATAAATAAAATCCTTAAAAAATAAAATAAAACGTGGTTAAAAACTAAAAAAATGTAGTTAAAAAACTATGGCAATTTATTCTTTAGTGAGAGGAAAGAAAGGAGTCAATTTTTCTGAAACACACATATATATAACCAATTTTTGTTAAGGTATTGGGCAATATTTACACTATGATAAGTACATATATTTTCTCTAATGAGTCAAATAGTGCACTGTGACATATCCTTTTTTGTAAAACTTTGTATTTTTCCTAGATTTAATTGTTGCCTCTCTTTTTCCCTTTGCTTAGACTCTTCCCAAACTCTCCCCATTAAAACAACTTAAAATACAGGTTTTCCTATGATCAAAGTTATCCGGTAATCCATAACCCGGAGCCCTCAATTCTCCTGCTCCAATTTGGGTTGGTTGATCCCAGACCTGTCAAATAACTATTGTCCTGTGATTTTCCTTCACTGCTTCTAATTTCTATATTGCTGCAGGAGCATCCAGTGTCACTTGGTCTTAAATTCTTTGTGCACCACAAAGGACTTATTTTTCTCACTTTTTTTTTAAAGATTTTATTTATTTATTCAGAAGAGACAGAGAGAGACAGGCAGAGGGAGAAGCAGGCTCCCCGCCGAGCAGGGAGCCTGATGCGGGACTCGATCCCAGGCCCCTGGGATCATGACCTGAGCCGAAGGCAGACGCTTAACGACTGAGCCACCCAGGCGCCCTTATTTTTCTCACTTAAAGGCCTTTAGGATCTGGTCTTCATGCCTAGAGTTGTGAAATTTCATAATGATGTTCTTGGATCTTTTTCAATAATTTCGTTATGAATTGAATGTAGGAGCTTGTGTCCTTCAGTTCTGGGACAATTTTTTTTTTTAATTACTTTGAAAATGTCTTTTTTCTTTTGTTTATGCTGCACTTTTAATGAAAACACTATCAGTTGGATATTATGTGGTCTGCTTGTTATATTTTCTAGGACATTTCCTTAATGGTCAGACATTTCTATTGATTAATTTTATTCTTTCGATTTTTAAAATATCATGAGGTCGCTCTTATTTCTTCAATTGTTTTGATTGTAATAGCATTACATTCTTTCCCATAGAGGCAATGTCTTCTCTTATTTCTCTAAGTTACTTTCATTTTTTGTTGAGTCATCTTTTCTGCTCCTGAACTATTAATTTAGCTTCTCCAAACTCCTTTCTGGTACTTCTTGCTTCTTGCTGTAGACCATTTCATTCTTTTTGTAGTGTACTCCAAATACATGGTGATCCTTGGCTTTATTCAAGAGAAAATAAAATAATGCCCGGGAATCCTGTGCAGCTTATCAACAAATGGACTTATTTCACTGCTCAAGGTGAGCAAGCAGGGACTTGATCCTTCAAATATCAAAGATCTGGAGACCTTTTCTGTAGAACCAGTTTCTTCAGAAAATAAGCTTTCTCTCAACTCCTGTTTGAGAGTTACAGGCCTATGTGCCAATGCTTTTAGAGATACATCGCAGGAGAGAGCTACAGCTCTCACTGTTAATCATGGAGACTTTACCTTTAGCTGTGCATGGTGTTCCCATTTTAGAATCACCCTAACTCAGTGCATCCATGGAATAAATCACATCCCTGAAGAAGTAGGGGCACTCTAGTAATCAGTTGTCTGCTCATACAGGGGAAGGGGATACGGCGAGCTACACTATATCTTGTTCAGACTTTCACAAAACTCCCTGTTTTTGCCCCATATTTCCCTCCCGACTTCCGCAGTATCTACTATTGCCAATTCCTGTCTTTTCCAAGCTTCCTCCTTGTTGGCACCTCCCTCTGTAAGCACCAAGTATTCAACTCTCTCTGCTTGAGTAATCCCTCCTTCCAATTTATATTACCCAGAAATTCACAACATTTCCAATCTATTATCTCCCCTCAAATTCTCTTTGTTCATGTGTGTTTCTATCCTTTGTGTTCCTTTGATTTCAGTGAGGTATTCAGGAGGGAGTATAGGCAAATACATTTACTCAAGTTGCCATGTTTAACTGTAATCTCAAGATCTTTCTTCTGTCAGAAAATATGTTACTCCTAATATAATCAAGTTACCTGAATTTTATTACAGAAAAGAATCACACAGTCCTACTTTTCATTCACCTTCTTGATTTAAGATAAGAATTTGCTATTTTTCTTTGCAGGAGGTGGTCCATCAGCATCCAGCAACAAAAGCCAACAAACAAAATCTGGCACATAATTTATAAACAATTTAACTACCTAGGATGATTCTTAAAATTTCCTTAGTTATGGGGGAGGGAAGGAAGCCTGAAATGACCACTCTCGTCTATGTGTCTACTTTTTACCATTCAAGAGACCAAAATTATCAGTCATGTACAAAATACAGGCTGCTATTCCATCTCCTTGGCATCCATCAGAAATTTCCCAGCTAGTCGTTCCTTGTAGAATGACAATGCCACATAGTAACAGCTGAACTCACTGGAAGAAAGGCACGTATGATGGGACGAGAGGACCTGACTTGACAAAAAGCATTACGAGTAAGTGGCTTCCCTTGCCATCTATCACTCCTCCTGCATCCTCCACACTGGCATTAAGAAATCTCTTACCAAGTGCTGAAAGAGCAGATGGGTTTATCATAACACAATAACAGCCAAAGAAAAGTCCAAAATGAAAAGACCGACTTTGTAACAAGAAGAAATATTTGATGTTGGATTTCAATCAAGGTTTGAGCCTACTCCATGCATTTCACTCTCCACTGGTAATTTTAATAAAACCAATTGAGAATTCACCTTGATCCAGTCAGTTTCCTGTTAAAATCAATAAAAAAGAAAATATGGGGCCACAGACAGCTAGCACTGATTCTGCAGAGACTTGACTTCCTTCAAATGAAAAGCTTTCATAAATCCAACTCAAAAAACAAAACAGAAAAACAGAAAAGCATGCCTCTCATAAAAACACAGGGTCTGGGATGACTAAACAAGAAAGTGTGTGAGGTTTACATTGACCACAAACATACTGTGAGTTCAAAGGATGGCCTAGTTATCAAAAAAGTTAAGGCAACCTTGAGTAGCTTACAGCAACGTTGAGAAGCATAAGAGGTCCCCAGCTAATTAACGCTATTTATAAAGATTAAGGCATTTTTTTTTCTGTTCAAAAAAATCAAGATACCCAATGAGTTTACCAAATATTTTAATTATAATGGATGTTTAGGCAGTGTTAAATAACTTACTATGTGTGATTTCTGATTTTAATGAAAAAAAATGCTAATAAAAGGACTGTTGAAACCTGAATCTGATTTCTAAAAGCAGGACCACATATAAACCATCCCATGAATATGTTAAAAGTCAGCCAATTTTTAATAACAGGAAGGGTAAGAACAGGGACCACCTCTCTCATTACATTTCTAAAGCTCCCTAACATTTATAATACAGGTCTACATATTTGGAAATGCTGTCAAAATTGCCTTGCTAATGAGAATGGCTCAAAGTACTAACATAGCTTGCTCCTCAAATGTAGATCAGATAATGAGAGCTTAAGCACTTAGTGCATACGCTGTAGAAATTAAAAATGAAAACAAGGTATGACACCTTCTCAGAATAGTAAAGTACATTAAAGTATATGCTGAGCAATGAAACAAACACTGAAGCCATGAGTTCCTAATCACAGAAGAAGACTTTGATTTATTGATTTTGGGGAAAAGGCTTATAACTCTGATTTAACAAAGAAAAACATTTTAATAGAATGCCAATCTTAAAGAGATGTTCAACAATTAAATATTTGTAGGTGCCAAGCATGTAATAAGGGGTAAATAGATGGCTCTTTCATATTAATTATGATTTAGTGGTTGCTAAAGAAATCTTTTATTTAAATGTTGCTGTTGTCCAATGAAGACAAAAGTTTAGATATGGGTAGAATCAAGCTGGGTTTTTTTCCCTCTACGCTCTAGGGCATGTTTTTACATTATCCCTCACAGCGATCATCCCCCTACACTGCAATTTGTTTATATGTCCTCTTGCAACACTTGATCATGAGCCCTTTGAGATCAAGGATATATTAGATCTCTTTGTGTCTCAAGCACTAGACTTGGCCTACAAAAGGTACACCATGAATGAATAATGACAGGAGCCCATACATTAGGCAACCCAGGCATGAATGCAGATTTTATTTCTATATTCGGACAATGGACTTAGCTAAAGCCCCTTCCTTGGTAACGGTCTAGGGCGTGAATAAAAAAATAGTTTCCCACTCAAGTAATAATTTTAATTGGGGTTGCAGCCTGGAGCATTGTGTTAAAAAGGATTCTAATAATGAATTTAGGTATAGTAGCAGGGGTTTCAATGTGCTAGAGATGCAGAAAGAGAGTAAACCAAGTATATTCAACATTACGAGCCTAGGTTTAAAAAGTTGATGGTCTGCAGTATGTAAAAATGGATGTCCTTGTGAAAAGACATCATTGGAATTGCTTTGGTCGGGAATAAGGAACAGGACGCTATGAATGTTATTAATTTCTTTTTTTTATGTGTAAATACATCAACTAGAGGACGAGGCAAAAGCAGTTTGTGCAAATATACCACTCACACATGTCATCAACAAAGTGTCTGCAATAAAAGTGGTAAACACAGAGAAAGAGGAGAGAGAGACTCTCAAATCCTTCAAACATTAGTTGGTAATGATTGATTATATAAATGGTGAAAATAAATAAAGGACAAATACTTCCTCAAGTAAATATTCTAATTACCTATTATAAAAGGAAATGCATTTTTTTAAAGATTCTATTTATTTTTGACAGAGAGAGAGAGAGAGAGAGAGCACAAGCAGGGGGAGCAGCAGAGGGAGAGGGAGAAGCAGGCTCCCTGCTGAGCAGAGAGCCCGATGCGGGGCTCCATCCCAGGACCCTGGGATCATGACCTGAGCTGAAGGTAGACCCTTCACTGTCTGAGCCACCCAGGTGCCCGCATTTTTAAAATTCCTAACTGCCTATTTTGGGTATATTTCTGGTGAAATAATGTTGAATTCTATAAAGAATATTAATATGTAATGGTTAACCAAAATTTCTAAAAATGAATAATTTACTTGTCAAATGTTACTGAGAAAATATAATCACTAATTAAATGATTTAACATGTATAGCCTTATCTGTTAATCGGTGATTTTAATTTTCAAAAGCTAACAATTTACTAATTTTAAAAGCAAAATAAATAATAAACACAACTGCACTGGGACAATTAAAAGAATTTTATGGGACTACAGTGGATACAGGAATGTATGGGAATACAGGAATTCCTCTTCCAGGAATACATTTTATCATCTCCTTGGAAAAGAGACTATAATTGAAGTTATGACAATTCACAATATCACCATACTCATTTTTGATGGCAAGAAAAAAATTACAATCCAGAAAATTTTTGACCAGAATTATATTGATAATAAACTGCATAGCTCTTTTTTAAACAAGCAAAAACTAAAATTATTGCTTTAAGCATATGTAATATTTTAAGATTTGGCTATCAAACTTTTTTTTAAAAAAAAAGGACATAAATATTTGATAAAGAAGTCCCCTCCCAGGGCGCCTGGGTGGCTCAGTTGGTTAAGCGATTGCCTTTGGCTCAGGTCATGACCCTCCCCCCTCTCATGTGCTCTCTCTCTCATTCTCTCTCTCAAATAAATAAATAAAATCTTTAAAAAAAAAAAAAAGAAGTCCCCTCCCTCTCATGACCCCTAAAAATAACCAGCAAACAAAGGTACCTTAATCATCCTACACACTGACAATATGCTGGTTTTCAACTTTTAGTTCTAATTTTTTCAAACTCTCCCTTCCCTCTTGCTAACTGCCACTGCACATGAGTCTACGTTCTCATAAACCTCAGACCCAAGTTACCTAAAACAATAATCTGGCCATGTAATTCTTTGGCTTTATAATCTACTTACATGGCATGATTCACTGAATTGCATCATTACCAGCTTCCTCATTTCTCAGTATCCGTACACACACTCTTCCTTTTTTCCCATCTAATCAGGTCCAAATTGCTGCATTGCACGCCACCATCCTGTGTGATCTGGTACAGTCATGCCCATGGTCTAATTCTCTCAAAACAAAGACAAAATAGATAGCCTCGATTAAATGCTCCCATTTATGCACTGGGGAATGAAAAACACAAGAATGCCATGTGGGAACTCTAGGATAGTAAGTTTATACCCCAGGCCATGTGTTCTTAATCCTTAACCCCACCATGTTTCACCCTTCCTACTCATTAACTGCTAAAATCTATGTTTACTGTAAAAGGGTGGGTTCACGTGCTTAACTGATAGGATCACTTGGATTCTGATTTGTTTTCCAGACCAGTCTCACCTACAATGGCTAGGTTAAAAAGTATATATCACCTGTTTATTTGACTCTTTATATTGTGTTTTTTATAAAAAGTAAATCATTGGGTGAAAAATTAAGCCAAAAAAAGAGAAAAATCATTCTTCTATGCAATTCAGCTTACCTACAAGCTTTCTTTGTTCATCTGTGATGACATCAGAACTCACCGCAAAAAGACATTTTAGAGCAAAGAAAACCAGAATAGAATTCTCTTGACAACTCAAACTCAGAGAATGGTTCTGATTCCTCTAATTGCATCAAACTTACGACTGGACAAATAATCAAGAACAATCTGAAGATGAGCATGGAAGTCACACCTATAAAGTAATACTAGGCATGCCTTAGAAAGAATGAAGTATGTGCCAATACAGAAAAATCTCCCCTGTACAGTGTTTGTGAGAAAGCAATTTGGAGAACAGTAAATGTATAATCCCCTCATTTATATAATTCTTAGAGAACAGAATTCTATTACGGGTATGAACAGAAAAGAAAGGGTAAACACAAGATACTATTTACATGGGTTACACTGGAGTGGATTAAAAACTCCTGTTCCCACACTGAAATGCCTTAACATGGAGTAAGAGCATGTTGTACAAAGAGCACACAAGTGCTCCAAAGCCACACTGTTGGTCAGCTCAAGTGCTTTCTGTTATGCTCACACTTTAATGTGATCTTCATATTCCAACCAAATGTTGAGAAACTGATGGAAAACATTCCCATCTTATTTCAAAAGAAAGTGTACAACTTGGCTAGCTGTTCAACATTCAAATAATGGATTGGTTTTACTTATCCAGGGAGAAGAAACACTACTTCATTTCTGCAGTTTCAAGCCTGAAAGGTTTTACTGGTTCTTATTTTTTGTTTGTTTGTTGGATTTGGGTTGTTTTTACTCTTGGGCTGTGTCAAATAAATGATCCTAGAAGCTACTTTGTCAAGAATACAACAGCAAAGCATCTAATATAATGAGTATAGGGAAATTACAGAATTATACTTACTTAGATCTAAAAAAGGATCTCTGAAACAGAGTTAACATGTGCTGACAATGGCAGGTTGGAGTCCTAACTTCATTACCTAGAACACATTGCTTCTCTATTAAATATGAAAATGGTTATGTCTCTAATATCTCTTCCATTATCACCGAATGCCATCATAGACTAAACTACATTATTAACTGCATGCCAAAGATGGCTTCAGCACGGTTTATAGAGCCAAACAGGATATCGTTAAAATCAAATCATCCACTGGTAGGGCGAATCTTCTTGGGCACATCAGGTTCCCAAGAAGGCAAAGTTGTACACCAGTCTGTGGAACCACTGTTGATTTCCTGAAATATTTTAAGCGAGCTAAAGATTTCAAGGTGCTCAACTAAATAAATTATCCTTCATTTAATTGACCATGCTATTCACAATGAACACCTCCTTAATAAATGGCTCAGTATAGGGATATTGACTTGAGAACTTAAAGCAGGTTATCAAAGGCAAAAAGGAAATTGTTTATCAAATGATGGAAGAACACGGCAAGCTCGTCCCAGTAATCACTAGGCTGTATGAAACTATGTTGTCTTTGTAAAAAAGATAACATAGGACACAGATTAATAAGCTATAGAATAAATAATATAGAACATAGAATAAATAGAATAAATAATAAGCTATCGGATTATAAAATAATAACAATATAATAACAATAATGTAAATAAGCCACTGGTACTTAATCAGTTTTGGTCTTTCTTGCTTAGTTAAAAACTCAAAATGGGGAGCACATGGGTGGATCAGTTGGTTGGGCGACCAATTCTTGGTTTTGGCTCAGGTCACAATCTTAGGGCTGCGAGATCTAGCCCTATATCAGGCTTCACGCTCAGCACAGAGTCTGCTGGAGATTCTCTCCCTCTGCCCCTTGCCCCACTCTCTCTCTCTCTCTCAAATAAATAAATAATCTTTAAAAAAAAACTCAAAATAGGAAGTAAGAGGTGTGTATACACAATTCACAGTGCCAGAGGAAACAGACATGGAAATAAGAGCCTGTGGCCACACATCACGTAAGCAGGGACGTGAGCACACCCTGTCCTTGGGAGCTATTGACACTTAGAAACAAATAAGGAGGATACATGCTGAAAAATGAGAAAGTGTAAAAAAAAAAAGAAAGAAAAAGAAAAGCTACTTCAACAAAAGAAAAGAACTGAAACCTAACAAGGTTAAAAGTGTTTTCAAGAGACTGTAACGGAGAAGGGAAAAAAGAAAGTTATTTGGTTTGGTAACGCTTTCGGAAGTACTGCCAATTTCATATAAGACAGATGTGAAATGATGATACAATTAGGGTGCTTAGGTATCTTCTTCAAAGCCAAGGTAACTTTCTGAATGAATTATTTATAACTCACATACTACTGACAAGTATTCCACATCACTTTCTTTAAGCCTTCTATTAAACGGTACCCATTTTCTCCTTGGCTTCTCTCTCTTTTTCACTCCTGAATCTCAGAGGCTAAAAATCACTCTTCTACCTGCCTACCCCAAAGACCTTCTTGCCCGGGGAGTCTGGAACCTTCGACAGTTTACAGACATCCAGCTGAGAATTTCGTAAGGGCACAGTCTGACTGTTCCTGAACCAGGAGTTTGTATCCAGTTTGGATTCTGTCGCAATCCTATCACCTCCTTGTTAACAACCCAGGTTAGGGTACAGGCCAAACAGCTGGCACAACACAGGAGCTGGAGGCTACATCTCCCTCTATTATGTCATTATCTGTTTACAAAGGGACTATCTCCACAGGTTGCTAGGATGTTCCAGGCCTAACAAAATTAATCACACAGATTTGAAGGGATATGTATAGCTTAGCCACAGTCATTATAACAGACTTTGTCGGCCTTCACTGTTTTCAATTGCAGTATCTGCCAACATTATTACTGTGTGACCAGAACAAATAAATAAACGAGTGGTGTTGTCTTTGCTTGCGACAATGGAAGTAGGATGTCCTGTGTCTGGACAGGAATAGCCTCACTCTATGACTGAGATGAGCAGGGCCCACAAAGCATTCGGAGAAGGATTAGGAGAAGAAAATGGATGCTACCTGTATTAAAGTATCTAAAGAATCATCACATGAAAACAAATCTTGGTTCCTTCCGCATGTCTCCACAGGGAAAATGTCAAATACATAGGTAGAAGAGGCAGCCGGCTCTATCTCATTCCCTGCAAAAGAATTACCTGAGGGCGCCTGGGTGGCTCAGTTGGTTAAGCGACTGCCTTCGGCTCAGGTCATGATCCTGGAGTCCCGGGATCTAGTCCCGCATCGGGCTCCCTGCTCAGCGGGGCGTCTGCTTCTCCCTCTGACCCTCCCCCTTCTCATGCTCTCTCTCTCTCTCTCTCTCTCATTCTCTCTCTCAAATAAATGAATAAATAAAATCTTTAAAAAAAATTACCTGAAATGCAGAGCTTTCCAGAGCTAGAAAGGGTGTCAGAATTTCCTCCACACGTGGCGCTGCCCTTTTTTGCTGGATGTCGGAGGCCTGGGTTCAAGGGCCACGGTTAAGGCAACAACTGGATTCCTAAGGCAGGGATGAGTCAGTAGCGCTTAACTCTCTGAGACTCAATCCCTTTTTATATCAGAAATGAAATTCACAGACAATAGAACCCATCTCACGTATATATTTTTCTTAATCAGCAAAATGTACTAACTATAATATAAAAGGACCTTTCAACTTTTAAAAATTGTAATGAAATAATAGTTCAATACATAAATGCTTCGACCAGACTTCCCAAGAAGGCCATGAAAATAATGAGAGGACAGACACAACGTGTTTTATCAGTTATTCAAGTACCAAAAGCAGCTTAGCCATCAGTACCATGATTTGTTACAATAGTGAATAATGCCTGGTAAAATATGGAACACAACAAAGCATAGTCTTTTTTTTCAATTTACATGACAGTGGCATTTCTGAAAAATTCACTGCATAAAAAAAACCACAGGAAAATATTTTTTTTAATGAATAATAGAGTTAGTTTCCAAACTCAGAAAATTATACACAGGTTTTTCATTTGCAGGAATGTCTTCAAGAACATTTGAAAGGCGTGTGGAGTAAGAGACAACTCTGTGCATTGCAGGGAGCCACGCCACTCCAGTCCCCAGTCCCTACAAACCAGTGGCACCCACTCAACTACCGTGACACAGATATGACGTTGTCATGTTTCCAAAGTGCCCCTATGGGTGATCCTATTTTTGCTCATTGTGATGGTTAATTTTACCTATCACTTGACTAGGTAGGCTAAGGGATCCCCAGAGAGCCAGTAACACATTGTTTCTGGGTGTGTCTGTAAGGATGTTTCCGGAGGTGATCAGCAGTTGAATCAGAAGACTGAGCAAAAGAGGCTTGCCCTCTTCCAACATGGGAGGGCATCATCCAATTTGCTGAGGACCCAAACAGAACAAAAAGGCAGAGGAAAGGCAACTTCCCCATTTCCCTTCTTGAGTTGAGATATCCGTCTTCCCCTGCCTGTCCTCAGACATCAGAGCTCCCCACTCTCAGACCTTCAGACTCAAGAGACTTAAAATCAGTTCTCAGACCCTTCGATCTGGATGAAATGGCACCACTGGGTCTCCAGCTTGCAGATGGCTGATTGTGGGACTTCTCAGTCTCCACAACCACATGAGCCAATTCCTATAATAAATCCATCTTCTGGCACCAGGGTGGCTCAGTTGGTTAAGCGACTGCCTTCAGCTCAGGTCATGATCCTGGAGTGCCAGGATCGAGTCCCACATCGGGCTAATGAGTCTGCTTCTCCCTGACCCTACCCCCCCTCTCATGCTCTCTCACTCTCTCTCTCAAATAAATAAGTAAAATCTTTAAAAAAATAAATCCATCTTCATATATATTTTTTCTTTTTGTTTTCTGTTTGTCTGGAGAACTCTAATCCACCTGCCCCATTCACACGGACCTTCATCGGCAGATGTCTCAATAATAAAGTAAAGTTCAAAACCCACAGAGTAGGGGAAGTAATGCAGAAAGGAGTAGGGAGAAGACGAAGCCTGGAGGAGCTCCTGGACTGGAAGAACAATTGGCTGCAGTGTTTCTTGTACAGTTCTGCAGCTGCGCCTCTCTCCCAAGCATTTAAGGACACAGTTGAGAAGCAGAAGGAAGGTGTACTTTCGAGGTGGTCGCAGATGGTATCCAAGCAGAGGCCAGAGGACTAGTCACAAGGAAGACAGAAGTAGGGATTCGGACATCTCCAATTCTGTAACACTGTGCAAAATATTTATTCACCATGGCAACTGGTCAAGTCAGTCTTCCAAGGAATCTAAGGTGGTATCGTCAACTTTCACAGTTAGTTCACAAACAACCCTTCTCACAATGTACTCTATGGCTCCAATGACCATACCATTCTTCACCCAAACCAGGTCACTTTTGACACTGCAGCTGGATGCTTTTAATAAATATGGTGCAACAAGTATAAATCAGGGCTGTCCCAGGCAAAGCTGGACCTGTGTTTACCATATCTACGCTGGAATTTATGTCTAAGTAAGAACCACCAAAGAACAGTAGTATTACTAAATCAATAAAATCCCCACATGACTGCCTAACCATTCAGGACTTTTTTCTTATGTATTTATTTTAAAAATTAAAAACCCCAAATTATGGCATCATGAAAATAATCATAGCTTACTACATTCCTGTATATTTCTCCCAAGTTATATATTTTCTATATGACTATGTTTATACTAAGTATATATATTTCAAATTGCCTATACCAATTATAGTTTAAAATATAAGTCATATTATTAAAGGCTTCATTAATTTAGAAAAATACATATATAAATATATCATATTGCATACTATATTATGTTAACAGAGTGGTTTCAAAGTGATTTGATATATGTAATCATATTAAAGTCAATCCTCCAAAGAGGAAAACAAGCATGAAGGGGTATATTCATACCAACCAAAAAAATAGCAATATCATGAATTACCTTTATGTTTATATTTCAAATCTAACAGTGAAATGGCTGTTCCTAAAGTCATTCTTTATGGAAAACAGAGATATTTACATATTAAAATACTGGCTCTGTGATTTTTTAAAAAGTCACAATTTATAACATTCAGACCCTTTAAGTTTTTTTTCAAAAAGCAATGTTTATGTTGTAAATAAGAATTATTTGTATACAATTTGCCTATAAACTGCATAGTCTTCTGAAAAGAAATTAAGACCTCTTTGAAAGGAGGAAAATACCTGAATTCATCCATTGTGCCAGTATCATACTTTGCTCACAATAGTGCCTAATTAATATAAGCTCATTAAATCAAACACCAGATGAATGAATGAACGAATGAATGAACCAGCAATCTCTCACGGCAGAATGTTTAGGAAGATAACTGCTCCGTGATCATCAGTATTCCCAGTGGAAATGCTTCTAGAACGGAGTATTGCTATTCACCTTCCTTATATTTCTTAGCCACATACCATAAAGAAACATTCAGATTATAAATTAATTAAGATTATAAATGGAGTCAAGTCTTATTTATCTGCACCAAAGTTTCAGAAATTAAATTATATATAGCTATAGGTTTATTTATTTAAATTTGGTTCAATAACTTCTACCAACATCAGAGGATTTACAATGAGCAATTACTTCTCAGTCACTGTGGATACAAGGTGTAACTTTCGCCCTCAAGCAACTTTTTGCCTAACAATAACATTTCTCAGTTAAAATGAGTATTATTATAAAATTTTTCTTACCCAAGCCTCATGACTCTTAATAACTGATCAGGAGGAAAGTTCAGTTTATATCATTTGTATAGCGATTTTTAAAACCATCCTCAATAATACACACAAACCCATTCTGGGTCCTCGTGATGCAGCTGAGAGAGAGAGAGCCCTTCACACTTCACCTGTGTCTCTTTTCTTGCACAGTCATAAATGATTTATAATTAGCAAATTTATTATAATGACAATTTTTAAAGTACTCTAAAAATTTTAACTTCTCCACTTGCACTTTAAATAACCACTGATTGAACTTCCTACGTGCTTAAGATTACTAAGCAAAGATAAATTTCATTCCACTTCCTATTTGATTCATCATAAAATCTGAATTAGTTGAAGAGCCAGATTATAATATATTAATGTATAATTGTGAGATAACAATGAGAATACATGACCACTTTTGGCAGGCAAGATTTATGTTGATTAGGCAAACATATGGCTATATTTCTACCCATACCATGAATTACATTTCTACTACTGCCGTAGATATATCTTGTTAAAAATATGTATCTGTCAAATCTTTCTTTTCCTGCAAATCAGAAGGAATAGTCAGGTTAAGTATAAGCAAAATTCCACAACTGGTTACCAAGGGAAGCCAGGATAAGTCCTTCACTGGCAATATTTTAAGACAGAAATAAAAAATAAAAATTCAAAATGATTTATTGAGCTTCTAAGCATCACTGAACTTGTAAGCTTCATTTATTGCTCTTCTAAGCACCATTATAAGCACTGGAGATACAAAGACAGGACATGCCCCCTGCCCTACTGGAACTTAAAGTTTGGTGGGGGACATACATATTTTAAAAAAGAAAAACAAATAGGTACTGTGCAATATATAATGAGAATCTAGTCCAATACGATCAGAAAGAACAGCTTCTCAAACTTATAGTATGTTTTTAATGTATAACTTCAAAAACGATGGATGGACTAAATGGCTTGACAAGATTCATTTTAATCCCCTGGTTCACTGAAATTAGCTTGAATCTTAAGTAAATTAAATTCTTTTATAATATCAGATAGTTTCACATGACTCCCTAGGAGATAGGATTTATTTAAAGCGAAATCTTAGATCGATCAGTTATATGGAATACCTAACAATTTTATTTCTGATGGTAAGGTATTAAATTTGTTTACTTTTCCTCTTAAATTTAGACTTATACATTCCATCATCCTCTCAGAAATCTTTTCCAAGAAGACAGGTAATCAGATCCATCAAGCAGTTAAATAAAAGATTTTTCTGAATATATTCAAGATCTAACTCAACAATGAGGAAAACAAGTTGGTTCTATTTTAATTATATGTTGGCTAATAAATAGAATTCTCTCACTCCTAACTATCAGAAATTGCTAAGAAAATGTCTGGGAAATAGCAAAACCTCTGAAATTCAAATGCACTTAAACTTTCTTCCTCAGTCTTCAACACATGCTGAACTCATGACCATTAGGATCCACATTTTAACTTTCTCCCATAAAATAATAACTATTTTGTTTGATATTTCTGCCCTGTACTCTTTAACAAAAGACATTCAATAAGTATATATCGAAATGTGACTCTCTGATACTCAACTACATGATTACTTTAAGTTGTGTACTATGCACAGCATATTCTGAACCCCATTTGTTAATATTGTAAACATAGCTTGAACTGAATATACCAACCCTCCATTCATTTACATAGGAAAAAAAGCACATTTATGCCTACCTTAATCTTTTGGTAATCTGTAGTTTCTGCTCTTTGTTTTTAATATTTTACTTTCTAATACAGTTCCATGCATATGGGATACAGAAAGTTGATTGCTTGATAAGCACATTTAGAAAAATATGAGAAAAAAATAAAAGCAAATCTGGAAAGTAGATTGCTTGATAAAGTCATTTAGGAAATATGAGAAAACTAAAATCAAATCTGGAGTGCTTTTCTATATGGAATGCAATCTGAAAAGTTTAGAAGAATAGAGTTGTTAAGTCATCCATAACACATCTATGGGTTCTAACGTAAGACTACGTGACTAGAACAACAGAAAAGACATATGTAAAAAAGAATAGTCATTTAGGATGAGATAACATTCAAGAAATAAGAAGAGGTGTAATGCTCTCTATCTTCAGTAGTGTCTCTGTAGCTCTTTCAAGGACGGGGGTGGCATGGCTTTGGACATCACAAAGAGAGGGTTTCAGCTCCCTCACTTGTCACTTTGAAAAAAATCATGTTAACTTTTCAAATAACAGAATAATAATGCCTACCTCACAAAAGAGTTAGGAAGGTTAAGTTAAATGATATACTATTGATGAGTTCACTGGCCTATAATTATACGGTAAGGATTTTATTTTCTGCTCCCTCATCTAAAAGTTTAGGGAGGTGATTAACGCTGTAGTCACCCACAGGTTTGCAAACGAAGACTCACTTTGCAGAGGAGGGGCTTCAAGCCCAGAAGGAATAAAGGACTACTTGGCAGAGCATCACAGTTGGCTGGAGAGAGTGCCAGTTTCTTATCCAGACTGCCCTAACAATAACCATGAGTTGTGGTCCCCAAACGATAGCAAGCTGAGATCCCCATCAGATGCTGGCCTGGAGGCCTTATGTGTCTTTGGTCTCAACCCGGGCTGCTCATCAAGATCACCAGAAAAGTCTGATCAAAAATACTGATGCCTAGACCCACGCCAGAGACTCAGATTTAATTGGCCTAGGGTGAAGTCAGATAGAGTTTTGTGTTTTGTTTTGTTTTCATTTTTTGCTTTGTATTTGCTGGCTAGTTGTTTTAAGGTATCCCAGGTGTTTCTCATGGACAGCCACTGTTAAGAATGGCTGCTGTAACTGGAATGTAAGTAATCTGAATCCTGTGCCCATCACCTACTCCAACCTCATGATCTCAAATGGGGAATGGAGACCTAATCCTATTGTGGGTTTGAAGGACCCAAAGATCAGGAACGAAGGCTGAAGGGTAGAATGAAGAGGTGAGATGAGAAGTTCTCAGCCTCTACAAACATAAGTTGCCAAAACAGTGAGGGCAGAGCCTCTCTGAAGTAACAAGACCTCTTTCTTGACAAAACTGGTCTAGTTTGAGTGCTCTTCTAGATTATACCTTGTCTTTGGCTTGCTGAGTCCAATTTAGTAAGAATCACCTACCCATCCTTGATATATAATCAAGTTCCTCTTAGTAATTTTCCATCCACTGACCCCCTCACTCTGCCCATTGGCTCTAAATCACCATCTCTCTTTGCCGTATATGGAGTTGAACTCAGTTCTATAATTAAATTTCTCTCCCCTACTGCAGTAGCTCTAATAAAATCTGCCTTGCTGTTTTAACAAGTGCCATAATAATTTCCCTTTAACAGTTGTTATATTCTCCAAAACATGGCCATAACTACAGAGAACTCAAATGTCTGGAGAAGTTTAAATATGGAGCCAGGACTTCTTGAATCAGAGAGGGAAGAGTGAAAAGAGGCAAAGCCGGTCACATAAGAAAATTCTAGAGAGATTTTCTAGAAGATATGACAGTAGGGCCCTGTGAAAGCCAGGAAGAATACCTACAGATGAGGCTATCACCTGCCATCTACCAAAGGGCAAGCCAGCAGGAATTATTTGAAAACCTTACACGGGTTGCCATGACTATACCTCACAGGTCCATAACCCTTGGTCACATCCAAGATGTAAGCCCTATGATGGCATTTTTCTGATGGCAGCACTTCGTCTCCTCTGAACAAGTCCCAACAAACACCTTCCCTTTCATGGTGCATTTTAGAATCCCTTTCAATGGTATTAAATCATCTCACCTACATTTTCAAATCCCTTTTTTTATATAAAATCCATCTTTTACCTTAATCGAAAATCTTACAGACACTGCCCCTAATGCCTGCTCAAATGTTCTTCTCTCACCTAAGATAAGAATTAGGGTTAGCATCCTCCCAATTCTGTGCTGCTAATTCCACTATTATATTATCTAAGAATTTCTAAAATAGTATGAAGTTTACCCATTCCATTTAAGAACTCTTTCCTCCTCCCTGTTGTGTATCATCTACTAACCTCAGGGTCACTCTGATTCCTTGAAAACTTGATCCATACTCTTCATCAACCCAAGTACTGTCATCACCTGGGCTTTATGCTGAAAGCTATTAGCATGGGTTGGGTATTTATGTTTGATATGCTCAAAAACTCATGAGAATTTATGTTTATAGATATCACCATTAATAATAATAATAATATACACTTACTGTGTCTGCTACTGTCCTAAATACTTTGTCTGTGTTAACTTGTGTAATTTTCCCAACAATCACATGAGATAGGTATTATTTAAAAAAAACAAGATTCAAGCGGAACTGAATAAGTTATCCAAGTTCACAAGTTTGCAAACAGAATAATCAGATTTTGACCCAAAATCTATGTGCTGCCAAAGCTTGGGCTTTCCCACTACGGCATTCTGCCTTTCCTTTGCCAAATTCTATGTCCTGACTACACTGGGAGGAATAGCATCTGGCTGGCACAAAAAATACCTGTCTTTAACTTCTGCTATAGGCATTCAATTCACAGAGTAGATTTTAATGGCAGACAAGTTCACCTCCAGAAATTCCATTCAATCAGGAGGCTTTCCTTGTTTAATAAAGACCTCTCTAATTCTATGAGAGACATATGACTCTTCTCTGACATTCAACCACACAACAGTCAAGTTATTCTTTTGTCAACTTACACAAATAATGTCAACATTTCACTATCTAAATTACTTCAATGTATACTCAATGAATACAAAATGTTATTCTTAAAGAACACTCCAAAGATTGAGAAACGTCTTTGAATCCATATGGAAGTCCACTGGGGAAGGAAAATAGGGCCAAAGGGTAACAAGATCACTTGGATAGTATTCTAGAAATAGATGGACCATACGCTTTTTCATCATTTACCAGTACAAATTAAAGATTTTTACAATCAAAAAGACTGAAGTCAATTAATATACATTATCTCAGGCAGGAAACATACCAGATCCCACACATTTCAGAATGTAATTTTTTAAAAATAGGAACATCCCATTAGCTAGAAAAGAAAGTGTTCCCACAGCATTCCCACATCCCATTCCCATTTATAAACAGGCCTTCATAACACTTTGCTTAACACTCTCTATATTCACAGACAGAGGAAAATCTACAGTGACCTAATTTTGATCTCCTTTTCAGAAGTCTGAATAAATTATATTTTATTTTTATACGACCAAACTACGTTCATAAGAGGAAGTTTTGCAGGATTGTTGAAATTGCTAATATAATCTTATTCCTTACCCTAGAAATATGTGGTCACTTTGCTAAATGAACAGTCTATCAGGGCTAAAATTAACGTGACGCTCCAGGAAAGTCTGCCATTTATAGACAACATGGAAGTCCTAGTGAGTGCTGGATCTGGCCAAAGGAACCATACCAACTGGCCAACAAAGGATATCCACTGGCCAAAACGTATCTCAGGATCTTTCTCTCCCTAAGGCTGCATTTGTGCTAGGAAGGAGAAACTGTAATTATAGCATTCCCCCAGTTATCTATAAGCTATAAAGAGGCACATGACCCCTGAAGCTGATAGGAACAATTTAAATGAGTCAATGTTCAAACACCTGCCAGTGTAAAATGGACACATCTTATTCAAAGCTATGAAAGAAAACAACATCCTCCCTTCCATATTTCCTCTCGCCCTTCCTCACCCCTCACCAATCCAAGCTGCATAAATTAATATCAACAAGGACACGAAGCTCAGCACGGCAAATGCATGATGAAGAGAGTAACTCTAGCAACCATGAAGAGTAACTTACACGGTGTTCCCGTTCCAGAATTCTTTCTCCTAGCCTCTGTTAGTCAAGCATATATATCAGTCATTCCAAACTAAGCTTTCTCTGTGAAACCTCCTCAAGATCCCTTCAGGAAGTATCATTAGTACATTTCCATGTGTCACCATTTTGGGGCATAAATAGTCTAATTTAAAGCATAGTCTAACATAAAGCACCAAGTTTCAGACTCTGGAAACTTTGAAATCAGAGATCCTCAGCTTTGCATTCCCTCTACCAAAGACAGTAACAGTAAGCTACCAGACTCCCAATAATATTTGCTGAGTGAATAAACGAATGACTTAGTAAAGCTGAGGTTAAGGTAATATCTGCCAATTGAACAGGACTAGTCTTCATATGGGAACCAGAATAAGCAGGTAAAGGTTCGATTGGATATAAATTTAGAGCTAAGAATTGATCTCTATATTCTCTCCTCTACTGCCCTCACTCCTATTTTTATACTTCCATTCAGACAAAGAACTTGCTGAATTTACAAAGAATAAAAGAGGACTAAATAAATATCAATACTTATTTTCAGTAATACAGTGCTAAGACCCAGAATCTCAATGCATTGCTAAAATACAAACACCCAAGGCTAGCCCTAACTGGCTTTGCACTCACCACAGTTTCCTGGATGCGCCCCTGCTCTAGAGCCATGCATCATGGTGATTTGGCTCCCTGTTATCACTCGTGTTATGTAAATGGTGACCTTGGTGTGTATTTGGAGATAGAATCCCTCTCCACTCTGCAGACTCACTACCTTATTTCACTGGGAGTGACGGTTTGCCCAGGTGCTGCTATGCTGCAGCTTGGTGTAACTACTGGCGTTAATTAGTTTATGCAAATCAGCTAGATACCATCCCTGATTAATGTCTTCACTGCTTTATTAATTTTGAATACTTTAAGAGGCTATAGGACATGTATGATGCAATATCTGCTTAGAGAATAACTACTCATATGATTAATTTAGACCCTGAAGAACAGTACTTGATCTCTTTCTCGTTGATACTACTAATCACACAGAATTTATAACTTTAAAAAAAGTAATTGCGCCAGAAATGAAAGGAAGTTTTCCAAATTTTCTACAAGTGACATTGGCGTATCGCACCCTTAAAATAGCTGCATGGATTTGCGATCTAAAATTAATAGCAGAGAAAGGCTAATGAGTGCCCATTCTGTGCCAGGCTCTGGGCTTACGTGCTTTGGCAATCTTAATAGAATAATCAAGCCAGGCAGACGGGAGTGGCAGTTCCGGGATTCTAACCTCTGACCTCGGGCACCAGAGCCCAATTCTTAACCACGATGACATGTGGACCCAAAGAGCTCACACATTCAACAAAATTCATATAGAACTCATGGAAGTCATTTTTGTGATCACTGTTCCTTCCAAATGTTCCTGTTTTCTGACTTTATTTCTATTAGTTCCTCCACTAAGCACTAAGCTTCCAAGAGAGCTGAATTTATATCACACATTGCTCTGCATTACCTGCAAACATAAAAAACAGTAGCTTGTACTGAAACGGGTTTTATTGATTCAATTTTATGGTTAAAATTATTTTTCACCATTCTGTTAAAAGTCACAATCATTTACTTCTCCTCCTCAGATATTTTTCTAAGTGGTAAATACTCAAAGACACTTCTGATATAAAAGGGAAGTGTTCATGACTAGGGAACTCCTGACTTTTATGGAGAGGGGTAGAAGCAAGATGTTGAAGGGAATGAACGATCCTATGAGATCATTTATTCAATAAATATTTACTCAGTTCCAGACACAGTAATCGAAATGGTGGGATGCAATATCTCCCACCGCAAGTGCACAATCTGATAGATGAAATAACAGAAGTGTAAAAATCACTCTAATATGAGGCATCATGTAACTAATTCCCATTAACAGAAAAACAAACCTACAAGAAAAGAGTGATTTTGATTAGATAAGCTCAGAAGAATCAGAGGAAATTACTGACAGACACCTCATCTAGACTCCCAGAGACAGAGAAAGTCTGCGCCGGGCAATAGGAAATTGATAATAAAAAGGAAACAAATGGGGCGCCTGGGTGGCTCAGTCAATAAGTGTCTGCCTTCGGCTTAGGTCATGATCCCAAGGTCCTGGGATCAAGCCCCACATGGGGCTCCCTACTAGGCGGGGAGTCTGCTTCTCCCTCTCCCACTCCCCCGCTGGTGTTCCCTCTCTCTTTGTCAAATAAATAAATAAAATCTTTAAAATAATAAAAATAAATAAAAAGGGAAAAAACCCGGAACAGTAGACGCGTGCCTGAGAGAGGGCAAGGAGTCCTTCAGCACATGCACAGATCTAGGAGAAATGACTGGGAAGGTCACCTGAAGCTCAATCTGGAAATCCCTGAATGCTAAGCCAAGGGACTGGGTTCTTACTGGAATTTATTACTTAAAATATTTCTAGTAACTCTGGGCATAGGCGAGGTCTGGGGGATGGAGAAAGGTTGTCATTGCCGACGTTTGTTTCTCGAAAGTTCTTTTACTTGAATATGAGATCATTCTGTATGCAGATCTGTCCTTTCTGATGAGTGCCCATGTCAGCATTATGGGGAAAAGACTTTGATTTTTGGTCTGGCAATCTTACTATCTATTGAGATGTGTTCCTGCTGGAAAATCACTTTACCTCTTTCTCTCATCTCCAAATGCTTTATTTTTTTAGAAGGAGGGTTAGGTCAGGTGGCTCCAGCATTTAATACTCTATATTTTGTCAAGCCAAAAGTGGTGGCAGCCGTATTATTGTAAGACACAGAGACGGCCCTTGGCAAGACCCAGCTCAACTATCACCACCTCATAAAGGCTGTGTCCGGGCGCCTGGGTGGCTCAGGTGGTTAAGTGACTGCCTTCGGCTCAGGTCATGATCCTGGAGTCCCGGGATCGAGTCCCGCAGCAGGCTCCCTGCTCGGCGGGGAGTTGGCTTCTCCCTCGGACCCTCCCCCCTCTCATGCGCGCTCTCTCTCTCATTCTCTCTCTCAAATAAATAAATAAAATCTTTAAAAAAAATTTAAAAAAAGTCTCCATCCACCAACCGCCTTAAGTTTCATACCATTACTTCATTTATACAATTCATTTCAGTGACAGAATCCCTAGTCCCAAGTTGTGACCTCTCCAAAGGGAAGACCATACAAACTAAATGATAACTTAATAGGTAAAGATAAAGTGCTATGACAACAAACAATTGGTGCAACCAAATCCGTATTTTGTGGTAGGATAAGGAATTCCTGGAGGAAGTGCCATTTTAGTGGCGGTCAAGGAAGTAGGGCAGGGGAAACCATTTTACTTAGGATCATTTAGCTGTCAAGAACAGTCACACTGAAGTAATTTTAAGATAGGGAGGTGAAGCAAGGATACTCATATCAAGGAACCCAAAAATAAAGAAAAAAAACACCACAATAACTCAACCTTCAGGAGAGTAAATGGCACAATGAAGTTATGTCACAAGAGCCTCACACTCTGACACACATGTGACTCAGCTTCTGTTCGAATCTCTCCAAGTGTTTCTCCTCACTGACAGCTAGATTGTTGACCCTCTATTCTGCCTATCTTTTGTCTACCTCCCAGCTTTTCCTTCATGTTTGTACCTGCTTGTAACCTTGCCTTGCCAGGACTTGTGAAGGATCCAACTCTACCTCATATACGGTAACTGAGGTATTCGGTTGGTCTCAATGCACCCTAAGTCATGGTTTTCTCAGAATTTCTGTTACAATTTTTAAGATATAAGGAATCTGATTGGCCCAGGTCATCTTTTCATGCCTATGTACCGGCTCCTCATGGTTCAAATGTCATACTTTGTCCAATTAGTTGTTTCTGGAGGTAGAGGAGAAGGGGTCGGGGCTATGAAAAGCAGAGCTGTGCCACCCACTTCAGTGGGGACTGTGGAAAAGGCAGTCCCTTAAGAGATGTGTAGATACAGAAGCCTCACGTCATGTCCAAACTGTAACAGAGTCCCAAGCAGAAAGAGACCATGTATAATGAACAGAGGGGAGAAAGAGAAAGGCATGGGTGAGAAACTATAAGTTCAATACAGTCAAGGCATAGCTCATGACAAGAGATCACAGGCAACTACGTAGGACACTGTATTAACAGAAGATAAATTAAGGCAGGAAGACTCTTTATAAGCCTGCTGCCACAATCCAAGGGGCAGAAGGTAAAGACTTCAATAAAGACAGTGACCATGGTACTAGAAGGTAAACGATGGGTTTCACAGGAAATGGAGAGGTAGTATTTACTAGCCTACCTCATCAATTATGTGTAGAAAATGAGGGAGAAGTCAAATAGGATTCCCAAGTTTCTAATTTAGACAACTAGGTAAAAGGCAGTGCGATTAACTGAAACAGAAAAGGAACTAGAAGCTATTTATTATGGGGGGGCGGGGCAGGGGCTTTGTAGGGAAACAAGTAGAGAAGAAATGGAGAATAATGAGTTCTCAGGCTATGGTTACAGTGATTAAGGTATATCCAAGCAGAATAGCCAGTAGGCAGTCAGGTACAGAAGGCTAGAGCATTGAGAGGGGTCTGAGCCAAAAATGGAGACTTGGTGACTATCCATAATTACATGAGAGGAGAGCTCCTGGAGAGCGTGAGAGAAGACAGAATGCAGAACCCTGACAGGAGGCTTTTACACCTCTGTCTCAACTCGCCATGAGACTCGAGGCCACCTGAGGGCAGGCAGGTTCCCCTGTACTCATGTGCCAGGTACCCAACACAGAATGTGGTGGAATATGAGAAGGAAATGCACAAGCTACCTTATACACACCAAATCAACTTCATCCTGAGGGGGATGGAGGTTTTATTTCTAGTAGGGGGTAGTTCAGAAAGGAGTCATAGAGAATTTGGAGTCATTATAAAATAATAATACAAAATAACGATTGATTCCACCCAAGAGTTTCATATGTCAAATAACCAAATTCCTGAGTATGTATTTGGAATAAAAATTTATTTTCTTCTTCACTTACTGAACACCTGGGTAAATGACACAAATGTACACATCTGTCAAAGTTCATCAAACCATTTCTATGATATCCACGAATTTTGCTATAGACAAAATGAACCTCAATTAAAAAAAATAGCTGCGGAAAATGTGACTGGTTAAAACAGTTCTTTATTTCTTTTTTTGTTTTCCCAGAAAATAACCATTTATTGAGCACACACTTAGATCCTTAATTAGGTGCTCAGAATACATAAAACATGAGTATGACAAAAGCTCTTACTCTCAAGGAACTCATGGTTTAGGGTTAAGCCAGACATAAAACAGATCATTACAGTGGATGATAATTGAAGTAAGAATAGAGTGTCAAGGGTCAAACGAGACTGTATAAAAAGGTTACAATCTTTTTTGTCTCCTCTGTGCTCCTAGGTCAGATGTCCAGGGGGAAATGAAGCTGAAAACCTCACTTCCTAAACCATGAATGAATACATTACCAGAACTATGTGTACTAATTACATATGTAACTCATTAGAAGAGACACAGACAAAAAAGGAAAGCAAATGCAGAGTAATAAAAGTGTGCTGCTGAGTGTGCTTCATTCTGGTTTAATCAGTAATACAGCCCCCCTATTATATAAACCACTGTGCGCGAGATGCAGGGTGGTGGGCAGAATGAGGCTGGGAAGGTTAGCTACTTGAAAAATGAATACTAGAAAATGTTCACCACTCAAGTAATCTTACATCACTTTCCACAATACCAAGTTCAATTCTACTCAAACTCAGCAACTCAACTCACTTGAGGCCTGAACAACCTTTCAAAGAGTTACCGAACCACCCTTACAAATATAGTGATGCTTCAAGTTAACAGTTCTAACTCATAAAGATAAATATTAATTTCTGGAAAAAATCTCATATAGATTTTTTCTGGATTTCTATTTAACAGAACTGCCAAAGTTTTCCCAAATACTATAGCTAGTTATTTTTCCAAAGTTAGGTAAAAAGAGGTAACCTTTTATTGTTTCTTATTTCTGAGTGTTCTCTGAAACTGTAACACTATAGCTACTCAAAATAAGAACTTCGACAGGGACTATAACTAGACACAGAGGCCAAGGACAAGGTGTCTTTAGCCAGCCATGTTAGTCAATGAAGCAATAAACCTTTATTAACCCATTGTTTGCTAGAACAGCTTCTGGTGCATGGTAAATTGTAGAAATTGATTCCTAAAAAAAATTTAAATACTGTATATTTGAACACTGAATAAATATGGGCATAAAAATCATCTAGATTTTACTAAAGGGAAAGAATCATGGTAAATACACATTTAAAGTAACTGTGCATTTTAATCATTTAGGGCAAATTAACTGCAAAAGGAGGGGAGGGATTCATTTCCATTACAGACACATCAAGACACTGTATAAATTACTTATGATTTATTCCATATATATTTATTCTGCTTGACATAAGTATAGACAGGCAACACCTATCATGTCTTCGAAATACATTTTTGAATATTTATGAATATTCATATATTGTAAAATATATATTATTGTAAAAATATCATTGTTGGGGTTGTTTTACATACTAAGAGATATTACTGAGCTACATCTTTTTATCTCTTTTAAAAACGCTATTCCCAGGGCGCCTGGGTGGCTCAGTCAGTTAAGCACCTGACTCTTGATCTCAGCTCAGGTCTTGATCTCAGGGTTGTGAGGCCCACCATGGAGCCTACTTAAAAAAAAAAAAAATGCTATTCCTTTTCTTAAAATGCTGGAATTCCCCTCAGCTCTCAAAAAGAATATTTCTCTGGATAAGATTTTCCACGGAAGATGAGTTGCCGCGTTAGTAGGGCATTGGATCGTGCATCTTTATAGAAGTGTTCACATGAGTTAGAAGTTATACACCTGCTTGAAGGTATCATGTAATTTTCTGCATGTTCACGGTATGGAAATCTCAATTTTCATCCTCCTCACAAAACAAACAAACAACATTCTGAAATGTAATAAAGCTTTTAGTTAGCTACCGGCAACTTTGCGACAAAATGCTCTATCAATGGTGAAGTTGGTTTGTAGTTTCTCCATCACCGCTAAATATTCTCAATCATCATTGAAGGATTAGAATTCCAAAACTGAACTAATAAAATTATACTACAGTATTTAGTATTTGCAGCATTTTAACTTTTAAATTTTTGTAGTACAGGGAACATTTTTACAATGTCTTTTATTTCCACTATCTACGCTTTTGGAACTAACATATGTTGGGGAAGAGATAAACTGAAACAAATGATGTCTTTTACAAGATGAAATCTCCCTGGGTGGGAAACACCACCCCACATGATGTTGTTCCTCATCGGCATATGCTGAAGTGCTTGTTCATACTCATGTTAACTTGACTGGCCAGTTAGGGAAATTAGCTCATTCTTAATATTTATGCTGTAGGGATTAATACTCCAAAGATGAAATGGCAGGGGGACAGACCTGATAAAATGCAAGTGTGATTTAAATGTTCAGCAGTGTGTAGTCTAATTTGCTATTGCTTAATGATAAAGACTACTGGCTAGAGAAAAAAAGACACTTAAACTATAATAATAAAATAAAGGAACTGTGGTACGTTTATAGCAGAAGTATATAGCAAAAGGGTTGAACTGTAGACTAAAAATTGTTAAGTCCCCAGTTTTGGCTTATCACATTTTGTTCAGAAACCCACTGAGTAAGAGTATATATGGTTCTAGGGCTAAAGTCGGACAAACAGCCACGGTCTAATCATAGTTAAATATAGAAAACAAGGTTGAGATCAAGAGACAAGAACAGTCTTTAAGAACTGCCATATTGTGTAGCGAATACCACTGGCATTATTAATGCTTTGGGGCACAAACATCTTTAATGCAGAACAGCAGGAGACGAGGGGTGAACCCCAGCTTAGGTGTCAGAATGCCTGGGCCCTCCTCCATCCTCAGTCATTCAGTGTGTCTCAGCTTCAGTATTCTCAGTTGTAAAATGCAGACAGTAATACTTGTCACTTGGCTCATATTGCCAGCGCTAAGGCACAAGTAACCTCCCAGGTCAGATTTCCAAAGCAGAGGTCTGGCAACCAAGAAATGGACGGGACAGAAATCACCAAACTCTTGACAGCAAGAGTTTATAATCCTGTGTTCCAAAATGTTGACCTAACTGGCTTCAATCCATATTAACACAATACTTTGTCAGCATTCATATCTGCCAGCATGTATCTAATTTTAAATAGCGATTCCCAGTTAATTTTCTCAATGGACAATGCTTTGATTGGTTTCTTTACCCAAGTGGTCAGCCACAATTAGTATTTTAGGTCACAAAATATATGCACAAAGAATTCTAAAATCACCATAGTGAGACATAATTAGTCTCTGACCATAATACTGAGTACACTTTTTAAAATAAAGATGACTTTTATGCAAGCTTTCACATATTTTCTTAAAGACATTTTATTTACCTAAGTAAGCTGATTCTTTATAGCTGAGTAATAAATCTAAGACCATATCCTGTATGGGGATAACGTTATGAGATCAGTGTGGTTCCCAGAAGTTTTATTTCTGTCAAAGGTTGGAACAAATGACTCACCAAAGTTATACAAATTTTCACAGCAGTGGGTAGTCTGTCTATGCACAGAAATCTGGTGTGAAATGCATTTAGTCAGACTGGGTGATGATACTTCCAGTAATGGGCAGGGGAAGAGGGTTCCACCAATCTGTGATGCTTTGGAAATCAGACACATCAAAGATCATTATTCCTATACAATTTCCTGAGTAACTACAGAGATAATATCACTGAGATTTCAATCAAATTGTTTGATTACTAGAAAATGACCAATTTACTCATTTTATTGTCTCCCTTTTCCCCCCTCACTGTTAAAAAGAAAAAGAGGAATGTACTGGTTAATGGTTGCATAGTGCATATTATTACTGAAACCCTGGAAAGATCATGGAAATAGTTCTTAATGTATGTGCCCAGGGTACACGGTCATATCTCCATTCTCTTGTTCATTTGTGTTATTTTTATTTGATGCCACTCCAGCAGCCATCGCCTGCATTTTTGTTTTCACGGTTTAAAATAAGTCACATAGAAACTCTCCTTATTGGGGTGAGCATTTAAATGACTTGACAAATTTGCACCTGGACCTTATCAAGTCAGCAAATCGTTCTGCATGATTACCAAGAGTCTCGTTACATTAACTTCCCTGCTTCATTTAGAGCCCAGACCAAACACTATGAAACAAAAATGAGTAATCCCATGTACCAACTAAAGAATTTCTGCCATATTCAGTTTCTTGCTAAGTACAGGTTCAAGGGATGATACTACTAATAGAAAATGTCTCTTTATTTTGTGAGTCCAAGTGATGGAAAACAGTATCTTCCAAATGAGGGGCTATTTTTTCCCATGAAATACCAGCCTTCCATAGCCAACAGGAGTGATGGATTCAGAAAACGTAAAAGAAACTTCAACATTTATTTTCAGACTGGGCTGCTCACCTTTTGATCCCGAAAGCAATGAAAGTTGTACACATAAACAAATCCTTTTATATAGACTGGAATTCACATAAATATGAAATGGCTCAAAAGTACCAAATAAAATCTGCCAGGACTCTATTTGTAGGATTTGATCGTCTAAACTGAAAAGCTGAATTTTATCAACAGAGACCATATTCTTCCATACACATATATCTTTGTTTATAAGTGGATATAAAGATATGGGTACAGTTATGTTAGTAATCCGGGCCATATCAATATGTACGTGCTACACATAGATTGTTTGGCACATTTTATTTTTAAAAAGGGGGGATCAAAAAAAATAAATAAAAGGGGGGGGTCATTGCTTTTCCCCAATAGTACTTTTTTTTATTAATTTAACTTTATTTTGGAACTTTTTTTTTTCAGACCCAATAGTACTTTTAAATACATCTGTTGCACCCTTTGGTTGCCTTTCAGTGTACAGATTACTTTTAAGTAATCAGTTTAATGACATCTTTCTTATATTTTCATTGTAGCTTTCAGTACATTCTCATATTTTGAAACAGGGTTTGAGCCTCAGGGCAGGTATTACTGTCTGCATTTTACAACTGAGAATACTGAAGCTGAGACACACTGAATGACTGAGGATGGAGGAGGGCCCAGGCATTCTGACACCTAAGCTGGGGTTCACTCCTCGTCTCCTGCTGTTCTGCATTAAAGATGTTTGTGCCCTGAAGCATTAATAATGCCAGTGGTATTCGCTACACAGGGGTTTCAACATGATACTAATAAATCCAGTTAGCAAAGTCGATAAATAACATCACTATCTATGGAGATTATCACTCGTGACCTTGGTCTCTTCTTTGTTTCCCATTTTGGACCAAAACGAGGAATTCTAAATAGTCAAAAGGCCATGTTCAGGTTCCTACCTCAGTGTCCTCATCATAACTCTTCCGGTGCTTATTCAATAAGTGAAGCTGGCCTGGGGTCACCAACGGCCTTACACAGGGTTATTGGAGGATTTACATCTGCTTATCAGATGGCTGAACCACTTTGTGGAAATCACCTGCAGCAACATCAACTGCCTTAGTGGGCTGAGTATTTAGTGCTGAGCCTCCATGCCTGCAAACAGCCCTACTGAAAACTGGAGATCAAGCACAGGTCATACAGACACTGTCAAATTTTCATATACATACTGATTAAAATTTAGCAAAGCATCTTTCTTCCATATAAAACAACTGTGTGATCCCCACGTCTTCATTAAAGAGTAGTTTTTAAAGTAAATGCAATACTATAGTGTTAATACTGGCTAGCCCTTTTTAATTTTATAAAGCACCTTTTTGGGAAAATCAGAGAAACATATCATGTTATCCACAAACTAAATGTCTCAAATGCTTTTAATAAAATCTATCTTAAAAATGTTCTTTCATCATCGTCACAGAATCCCTAGATCAGAACCCCTGATTAACAAAACAAAAAAGAAAGTTTTTAAAGATTTAGAGGCGATGTTAATGTTAATTAAATCTCTTTTATCTGGATTGATTAGTGTAATTCATTATTCACTACTCTTCTGGACAGATGTGTTAAATTACAGTTGATACAGAACACTGCTGATACTTTATTTGATCACATTACTTCAGGCTTAAAAATATCCACACTTGAAATTAAGAGAGAGCACACAGATTTCCAAAGTGTTCTTCCTGCTCGACATTTTTTGGTATGATCAAGCCCAAATGGTTGTGACTGTCTTATTTTGGATATGTTTCTGCTAATTATCCTTTCTAATTATTTCACTTTTAAGAGTCCTACTTTGTAGTTTCAGAGTATTGCAATATGAAAACCTCAGAAACCAAACAGCTTACTCTGGATAATTTGCAGATACAGTTTATTAAGAGGGATATTTTTATAAATTTTACTTAAAATCAAAATTGATGAAGCTGAATGACAGTTTAATAAAATTCAATAAAATAAAGAGATTGCTTAAGAGCAAATCTTGATGATGACATTCGTCATCACAGATTGTTTTTCCTACAGGAGTATTTGTGCAAAATTAAAATTATAAGAAAACACGATTTCCTTAAAATCGAATTATTTTTCAGGAAGAAGAAACTTTTAAAGGATTACAAATAGTCCTTTAAATGTGCCCTTTAATGAACTGTGCAAATGAACGGAACATATGGATATCATTTCCCTTGCAATTCATGTGGGTAAAAGTTACAGGAAATATCATTAGCAAAATGTGTTGCAGACTTGATTATGCCTCCTAATATTTGAAAGATAGTTCGATGTGTTTTATAAATGCAACATGTGCCACATTCCTAATTATTACTCAATTCCACATCTCCTCTCCCATATCTTTTGAATATGTTGAAGTGATGATAATGTCCTTCGAGATGAAAAGAAGGCAGGCTCAGTAACAGATGAATCACAAGCGCTCTCCTCACACACTGACTTTGTTCAAAATTAGCAAAGAGCTGGGAGACCCGCTGCCCGGCCACTTGGGGGAGGACAGATTCTAGGCTGGAGGCTTAGTGAGAGGGTCAGCCTCACCCCTGAACCACTCGGCCTTTGCCTTCTCCGTCATTGGCTCACTTTGGGCCAAAATAGCCTTAAGGATTTCTTTTACGTTCTCATGACTTTTAATTATCTATACATTATTACAAAGTCATCACTTGATTTCTCCCTAGGCTCTTTTATAGTACATCACTAAACACGAGGAGCATCAGAAAGGAAAGAGAGAGGAACAGGAGAAAGAGAGAGGGATGGGAAGGAGGGAGGAAAGAGAAACCTGGCCTTCAGCGCCACTACCCAAGTGTTCAGAAGGCAGAGGAGGAAAACCTTCTCCTTACGCTCTTCCCTTGGGGTGTAAGAATTCCTGATCTTACCCCATTTGCCTTCCCCACAATGGATCAACAGTTGGACCACTCTAATAAGCTGCACAGAATGCCAAAAAAAATGTTTAATAGTATAAGAATTACCAAGACACACACAATATAGGGGATTTAAATCATGGATGGATACAGCCTTCTCCAGTTTAGAAGGGAAAAAAATTATTTGCATGAGACGCCTTGAGGCACGAAGAGCCTCTGGAAACCAGGCCTTCCAGGTCTCAATACGCTCTGAGCTCTGTTCTTCCTCAGATTATGCTGGGACTGCCTCTCTGAAATCACAGATTCCACATGGCCCTTTGTTCCTCCTCATTTAGGGTTCTATCTAACTGCAGGCATGGCCCAACTCTGGAAACACTTCCCTAGTCCGTCTTCCATGCAGGACATTTCTCTTCCCAGGCTGCCGACTTCTGGTACTTCCATATACACCTGTCTTCTGTCTCCGAAACGCTTTCATCTATATTTCTCATACAGGTTGAATTTAGGTAGTATACCTTTATGACAATTACTAAATAAGAAGAAACATCTATCCTTCAACAATTTTTTAAAAAAAGTCCTCGAGGGCAGCAATTTTGTCCCCAGTAATTTTCACACTTTTTTTAAAGATTTTATTTATTTATTCATGAAAGACAGAGAGAGAGAGAGAGAGAGAGGCAGAGGGAGAAGCAGGACCCTGGGATCATGACCTGAGCCGAAGGCAGACGCTCAACCATCTGAGCCACCCAGGCGCCCAATTTTCACACTTTTTGACATGACCTAGAAAGACCCATCATGAGCTTTGCTAACTTTTTAAGCAGGGTTTCAAGAGATATAATTATTGTGACTCTTCTCCATCTACCACCAAACACACACACACACACACACACACACACGCACACGCCCATATATACAGACACACACATCCCATAGAAAATAAAGTCATTTCAAGTGAGAATACAAATTATACAAATTGATCTTCTGACAACAGGGTAAAAGTATGTTAAAGATATAAACAGAACCCTGATTTACAGTCTAAATTGCCAAACTAGGACTACAGTGTGCAAAACATCATTGCTCAACTTATGAAATTACTTGCCAATCCAAATATTAGTAATATAGCATGGTAGTAAGGACTACAACTCCTTTCCCTGTTCAAGAAAAGAGTGTATGTTTACATATTTATGTTTTTTATTTGATAAAGTTGACATGCTACATTTTGTAAATTTAAGGTGTACAGTATGTTACTTTGATACATTCATATATTATAATAGGATTGTCCTTGAAGCAAATTGATCACATTACATCATTACAGCACAATATGAATATCTATATTCATTATACTGTGCATTGAATCTCCATGGCTTATTTACTACTCGTTACAAGTTTGTACCCTGAAACATTTGTTTTTATCTATAGATAACTGAAATGTATTAATACTTTTTCAATTCAGTAACTTTTCATTTTTGCCAGCTTAACTGATGAATAAAATTTCAATTTTTAAAAAAATCAAAATATTAAAATGAAGAGGCTATGGGTTAATAGGATCATCAGTGATCTTAGTTTTCCTCTCTGTAGACTGCAATAGTGTCAAAATTCCTTACAGTAAGCACATCTTACTCCAAGGATAAAGACCAAAATCTTGAACACAGCTCTCCTGAACGAAGTGGCCTTAACTCTCCCCCGGCCCCCTCTGTGCTCCAATCCCATGGCTTCCATTCATTTCCTTAAGGAGATCACTGCCCAGTCTGACTCAGAACCTCCACAGCTGCTATCCCCTCTGATTGGAAAGTTCCCTCCTCCTCCATCTTTACTTAGTTAAATCCTACTTGAACGTTCAGCTCAGCTCAGACATTATTTCCCAAGGAGGCCTCTCCTCACTTTCCAAGCCATAGTATTCCCTGATAAAGACCCCCCACTATCCTCTGCTTCTCCGGGGCAACACTCTTGCAGTTTAGGCTCGTACATTAATTTCATTTTCATTTTATTTCTCTAATCCATAAACTCCCCTAGGCACTGATTTGTTCAGTATTTTATGTCCAGCACTTGGCACATAGTAGGCACTAAGTATTCGTTGACTGAAATGGAGCGAATATCTTTATAATGTTGTATGTTACAATAGTTGTAAGATTTATGTATTTACTAGATAATTCTCAGACAAATTTGAGGTTAGAAAAGTGTTAATTACACAAATGCATTATATAATGGTTTCACGGAAATCTGAAAAATATATGAACTACGAGGGCACATATCAAAAAGTGTCTCCTATTACTAACATGAACACAAGTGAAGAAAGAGAATGTCAAATGACTACAATGTACATACTAAAGAATTTCATTTGTTGAGACATTGCTGCTCATTAATCCTGATAAAAACTATTAAATATTCTCTGTAGCTCAGACAAAGCAGCTAACTACTGGTATAAATCTTCATAAGCCTCTAAAAGGACTTAAAAGACATAATAAACCCTATTTGTAAGACATACACATGATTTGAGGTTGGCTTAGTTTGGGTGTCCAATTAAAATTATTGCTTACTGCACCGCAGCTATGCCCTGAGGGACTCACTTCTGGGACTTCAACTCAGTGGCCCTGCTATTTTCTTCCGCTGCACAAGTACACTCTTTTAAACATAAAATCAGACTCACTTGCGTAAAAGAGGCAGAAAACTGTAGGTTTTAATTTACGGTCTGCAAGAAGCTAAACTTCATTATTACAAATGTACAAACAAAGCTAGAAAACTAACAACATTCGAGGCAAAACAGTGTTGCCCTCAGAGAGAATAGGAACACTAGCGTACAGTTGTCAATTCCTGATCACCCATTTCTTAGATTATCTACTTTGTGAGTCCTTCAAAAGGAATCTGAAATTGTGGGTAGGCTTTCTGCAACCTATTTGCTGAGCTTTGTACCTCTTTCAATTTGTTTCTGGGTTTTAGGAATACTGATTAAATATTCATCAAATCAAAGAAAAATATCAGGAAGTGAATGAATGTAATAACAAACATCCATATTTATCCACACAAATAAAGACATATATAAAGGTTTTAATGTTTTAAAGTTTGTATTACCTGCAGTTTGGACTTATTCACCATTTAGACCTCTATTCCATTAGCGTACATAACTGAACAAAGACCACACATGTCATTTCTCACATTCACTAGGCTGTCTGCCTCTCCCTTCCAGCTTTTTACTGTTTTGTTCTTTGCAAATAATGAAAATTAAAATTCCACCATTCTCAACAAACCCATTATATTTGGTGGAGACCACTTCTCACAGCAGTTCATATCAGTTGATCATTCTCCACTGGTCCACACAATGCTTACACTTATCTAACTTCCTAATGAATTACCAATAGCAGCTGATAGCAACTCAATTCTGGAAGATTAATCCATCCCTTATTTTCTGGAGAAAACTGAGGCCATCCAGTATGACCTTTCCTAACATTTGGTCTCCTTCAACCTCAAAATCTCACCTTCCCCTCTGTTCTAGTATTTTTCTATCAGGAAAAAAAAATAAAATTATTCCTAGTTTGGAGCTGATTAGAGATAAATAAGGTTGGAAAACATACATAGTACTAAATCCTCCTCCACCATAGTGGGCAATCGTTCAAAATGTCTAAAATTTAAAAGTTAAGTACCCAAGGGGCGCCTGGGTGGCTCAGTCATTAAGTGTCTGCCTTCGGCTCAGGTCATGATCCCAGGGTCCTGGGATCGAGCTCCACATCTGGCTCTCTGTTTGGCGGGAAGCCTGCTTCTCCCTCTCCCACTCCCCCTGCTTGTGTTCCCTCTCTCACTCTCTCTCTGTCAGATAAATAAATAAATTTTTTTTTTTAAAAAAGTTAAGTACCCAAAAAATTATCTAAAAAGTTTAAAGTGATTATCTCCATGGAAAGAGAAATGGGGATGGTTGCAAGAGATTTTTCTAGCTGGGTAAATACCTAACTCTTTAAACTACATTGCTGTAACTTTAAAATAAAAAATATTCCTTGGGTGCCTGGGTGGCTCAGTTGGTTAGGCATCTGACTTGATTTCGGCTCAGGTCATGATCTCAGGGTTGTGAGATCGAGCCCCGCATCAGGTTCCACACTGAGAGTGTTCTCTCGCTTGCTCGTACGCTCACTCCCCCTCGAAATATAAAGTAAAATAATAAAAAAAAAATCATTAAAAATATTCCTTCTGTTTAGCCAAAATGAGTCTCCCTAGTTGGTCTGTTCCCCTTACGTTTGAGAGTCCTGAGAGAAAACTGACAAGAAACTCTTTTTTCACTCAAACGCATTGGTTAGGTCAGCTGAGCTGAGAGGGTTGGAGAATCAGAACTACCAAGGGGTTTTTCACACAACACATAATGGCCCTCTTCTCCAAAGATGTTGATGTCTCAGAAGGATATCAGAATCTGGAAATGGAGGATGAATATACTTAGTTTGAAAAATTTCCCCAAGGGCGCCTGGGTGGCTCAGTTGGTTAAGCGGCTCTGGTCATGATCCCGAGATCCTGGGATCGAGTCCCACATCGGGCTCCCTCACTCTGCAGGGAGCCTGCTTCTCCCTCTCCCTGCCGCTCTCCCTGCTTGTGCTGTCAAAAAAATAAATAAAATCTTTAAAAAAAAGGAAAAATTTCCCCAAATGATGCTGATAGATTGCCCTGAGTTCTTCCCCATGCCAAGGACGATTTTCAGAAAAAGTTTGTGGGTTTGTCTCAGCTCAAGGGAAAGAGATGGCTCCATTGCAAGTAAGTATTTTTGTTTCTTTCAATATCTTCTTCAAAAAAAAATTCAGAATTAGGACTGTCCTATGAAAAATAATATAAAAATGTTTCTTCAGTTTATTGTACATTGAAACCACTAAATAACATAGTAAATGTTCACTTTCAGAAGATATAAAAAGTTCCTAGTAAATGCTCGATGCCAAAAACAATTTTGTAGTAAATACTATCACATTATTAGTTCTATATCACTCAGGTGGCCACAACAGTAACACATAAAAGTATAAAAATGAGAGGCTAGGGGCGCCTGAGTGCCTCAGTGGTTGACCATCCGACTTTTGCTTTCTGCTCATGTCATGATCTCAGGGCAGTGGGACTGAGCTCCATTTAAGCTCTGCACTTAGTGCAGAGTCTGCTTAAGATTCTCTCTCTCCCTCTCCCCTGCCCCTTCACCCCACACTCACACACTCACACTCTCTCGCTCTCTCTCTCTCTCAAATAAATAAAATCTTTAAAACAAAATGAGAGGCTATATTGGCCCTACATTCCTCATCTTCCCACCTTTCCATTCCAGGCACTGCCCATGAGAAACCATGGACTCTTTAAAGCCCACACCATGGTTACCTGTTGCAGGCAACGTGAAGAAACCCGCACAGGAAATTCAGCATCAGTCCCACTGTCATGAGCAATAGAGCTCATCTGGTATGGACTAACTGAAGGCTTGAAGAAGAAGAATAACCAGATGAAAATCACTGATTGGTTGCACTTTCAAACAGAAGTATAAATCTGAGGGAGCGAACAGAACAGTAGTCATGCAGAACAGGAGAACCAACAGGGTGTGAGAAGGTGTGGGACAGAATGAGGCCAGGACAGGGACACAGATGTACCTGCTCTTCTGGTTGCAGGGGCAGCACCCCCGTGACATCATCCAGTACAGTTCCTGGAGTAACCATGACACACCATTTGGACCAGCCAACAGGAGCCACCCTGAAGAGTGGTGACTGAGAAACCACTTGGGGCCCCCCAAAACTGGCATCCAATCCTTCCCCTTTTAGTGGTAGGGAGAAGAGAACAGCAATCAAAGAATACACTCAAAGGAAAGAATTGAACGTATTTAACTACAGGGGCGAGTTAGTAGAGTGGATGAATTTACTGACCTAACCACTTACAGAATCAATCACATCAGTCACCAAGAGTTACCAGATTTCTTCCCATTTCTTCTGAAAGATTAATGCTGCTTCCCTTTAAAGTATCTGAAACTGACATTGAAAATAAGCTTTTATTTCACTGTTCGAAATATAATCTATCATTTGATAAGTCCCCATTTTTCAAACACTATTTCTACCATCAGCTAACACTTCAGTGTTCATGTATCAACAATGTACTGGGGGCTAAAAATGGCTTTAACTCTAAGATGCCCATAGGCAAATGAAAAATTAGACTACCATTTGTGAACAGATGAACACAGTCAATTTTGACAAGCACTTGTCAAGTCCTTATTAAGGTTAAGGATATCCTAACGGCATTGGCATCAGAAAATAAATACAGAATAAACACAATTCAAGGTTTGTCTTTGGTGGGGGGACCCAAGTACTGAATATCAAAATTTTCTAAATCAGTGGTTTCTAAATAGCTCCATTATTATAGTTTTTATTATTTAAAGTGCTTTCTTGACAAACTGACAAACTAACCTCAGTAGTTAGTACATGGATATTTAACACTGAGGTATTACAACAAATTATTTTGGCTTATTTCTTACACATTTTAATAACTGTTTTCAATTAGAGAGAAGCATTATTCTGCTTTCAAAACTTCAATTTGTTCTCCAAATAAGAATCATTCTAGCATCTGTTCTGTCCTTTCCACATAGTAAGAGGCAATGTGATGGGGTAGATTATGGAGGCCAAATCCTGGTTCAAATACTGCTCTCACCCCGTTATAGCTGCATGACTTTGGACCAATTATCCAGTATCTCTGGATAGCCTTACATTTTAAATTGAAGGTAATAAGATCTGCCTTAGAGAATTTGCTCAGCCACATTTGTAAAGTACCCTTTGCATTTCCTTGGAGAGCCCACCTGGTTTGAGGTCGTGAGAGGGCTACGCTCCATGCTACGCATCTATCACAATATGAAAACACCACACTTCAGTACATATTTATTTTGTGTTTACCTTGTACACAGACATGAACATAATATTCAAAAGTAATATATCTATGTCCAATGTAAAAACTCCAAAAAAAAAAGTACAGGGCAGGAAGATAAACAATGTGTAGTTAGGTATCAACTTTCTTCACTTTATTTTATGTCTTTGTAGAATCTCTGCTCTGTTGGCCAGTGATATTATTTGGCTCTAGATAAAACAAAAACAAAAACAAAAACAAAAACTGTGGGTAAAAAGTCTACAAAGAGGAGGAGATAACCATACGCATACAAAGAAGGCATGTCTGTAAAGCTAGGTTTGCTCAGGGAATTAACATAGGTGTATGCCTATTCTTGGCGTCAGGAACAGGAGGTAGGACACTTTCTTGGCACTTCCTAGAGAGAAAATTTTGTTCTGATCCTTCCACTTGGGAGTCTGGAGGATGATAACCATGTGCAGAAATCTCACCTCAGACACAAGGGTGGGAAAATGCATTCAGGTGAACCACAGGATAAACATGGCTGCTTTTAATCATGACTTGGAACTACTTACTCTCTAAAGGAGGTCACCTGGTGCATTCTGGACTCAGGCAGGTATCATCACACCCCTCAATGCTTGCTTCAGGCTACGCATTTGCCACAATATTTGCACATTTAACCAATTTGTGCTCTTATTACTGTGAAAGTTACATAAATCATAACTGAAAAACCAAACAGTCCATTTAAGACACCACAGTAGAACTTTTCAGTTACCAACCTCAAAACAAACGCTAGAATATAAGGTTAGTACAATTTTCATTTCATTTATTTTCTGTCTCTGAAGAAACTTCAAGTACTTTAGGTCCTTTCTATTCCTCTCCACACTAGGAAATGGAACTATACCATACTGATTTTAAGGATAAGGAAGAGAGAGAAGCCACCCATTGCCCCCACCTCACCATAAATTTTATAACCCTGTACTTTCAGCCATAACATTGAAAACCTTACACTTTCCTAATTCTTTATCCTAAAGAGTACTTTTCAACTTATGTACAATAGAACATGAGTGTCCCTCAAAAGATAAGTAAAGCTGTTTCTGCAATCAAGTAAATTTAGGAAATATTGGAAGCGACATTAAAGAGGCCATCTTAAGGCAGGATCTCAAGGAGTCTTTCATATGCTGACAGTCACTATGAATCCTGAGGGGTGATTATAGTACAGCATTTGCAAACTGACTGGACAAGTCTTGATAAACCACCTCTTACTCCTCGAAAGAATATGTTGGAAACTACTGCTTTGGACCAAAAGTTCCCAAAGTGTGATCCCCAGGCCCAGAGCTCAACATCACATTGAAACTTGTTAAAAATGAAAATCTGCAGGTTTCTCTCCAAACCTAACGAATTAGCATCTCGGGGGTGGGGGTGGGGGTGGGGAGGTGGACCAGTGACCTGCATGAAGAAGCTCTCCAGGTGATTCCAATACAGGTTTGAGAACCACTGATCTAGCTAGACTTCTGCCCTGCAAGAGTGAAAACACGGTCTCAATTAGCTTAGAAAAGAAAGAGTTTTCAAAGCAAAATGAGTCTTTAATAATAGGCAGTTTTTAAAGATAGATCATATTTCTTCCTTCCTTACCTAAATCTATTCTGATTTAGAAAAGCACCTATAGCTTTACATGTTATAGAAAAGGTCTTTATTCACTCATTATTTTACCGTTTATTCTTAGAAGGATAAAATCTCT
This sequence comes from Eumetopias jubatus, assembly GCF_037043125.1. Classification (NCBI taxonomy): domain Eukaryota; kingdom Metazoa; phylum Chordata; class Mammalia; order Carnivora; family Otariidae; genus Eumetopias; species Eumetopias jubatus. The sequence goes on along the minus strand of NW_028274809.1, from coordinate 177,718,942 downwards.
GATGCTTATTAAAGAAAATTCATATCTGGTTTTGTCATATATAAAGGAGAATGAAAACATCACCTAGTATTACATGATCCAGATGTCTTATATGACTTTGTTAGACATAAATAAAAGCAGAAATAAAAACTAATGTATCAATATAGGTCTTTTAAAAATATTTGTCTATATCTAAAATAGTCAAAAATCACAGAAACAATGTAGGAAGGAGGGGAAACCAGTGTTTAATAAGCATAGAATTTGACTTCTGCAAGATGGAAAAGGTCTAGAGATCTGTTGTGCAACAATGTCAATATAGCTAACAGTATTGAAGTGTACACTTAAGAATATTTAAGATGGTAAATTTAATGTTACGTGATTGTAACCACAATTAAAAATAAAACAAACATTTAAAAAATAGATTTCCTTATTCAGCTCACACAGTGGAACTGAATCATGGCAGCACTTCCTAATGATTGGAAATATTATAATATCAATATGCTCTATCCTGGAATGACAGTATTGAAGGAAAGTGTATTTAAATCATTGGGTCATAATATAAACTTATTTTCAAAATAAAGAGTGTGATTAAAAAGTGAAGGGCACAGCATCAAGAGGCTAATTTCATGTTAGGAAAACAAACATGAAAACCCTTAATATAAATAAAAGAAACATTCCCTGGTCATTTACTCCACAAGATTCTGAGTTGTGTAAGCACTGAGGTTGCTAAGCCCTCGGGAAACAAAAGAGATATGATACCTGCCCTTAGGAAGCTTATAGTACATTGGAAAGATATTCACCCAAAATATTACACACAGTTGAACAGTTATTCTTTCAAAAAAGGTGAAAGACAGTCAACAAATTGGTTAAAAAAATTAACCATAGTCTTTGTCGATATATGCTTCCATAGTGCAGCTAAAACTAATTTAAGTTCTAAGAATCTCTGAACATTTCAAGTTCAAGCTCAGACTGAAGTTGGAGGAACTGAGTTATAATAAAGACACCTTGGTTTCATCTGAACAGACAAGATTTTTGAGAAGCAAAAACATTTATTATAAGCTTTTAATGCCTCCAATATAATCTCACATTTCTCCACCGGCATTCATCATTTCTATTTGTATAGTGCCTGACAGTTTATAAAGCACTTGCCTTGACATTATTTCACCTGATCCTTACAACTCTTAATTAGGTTGGCAGATATTATCTTCATCATTTTATAGATGAGATGCTGAGACAGAGGGAGATGCAGCGACTTGCTAACAGTCACCAGGCTATTACTTGCAAAACCAGCAGTAAAAACCAGGTTTTCTTTTCACTGTGCTCATTGATTTGTGAATTCCTTCACTCAGAGTAAAATGATGATACAACCTTTACAAAGTATCATAACTAAGCTAATAATTAACAAAAAAAAATATGTACTTAGGAGTTGGGATAGGACTGTAGGAGATGTCATGGGGAGAGATTTTTGAAGGAAAATGTCCCTCCCTAGGTTCTTCTTCTCTCCAGTCACAGAATCATGTAACAACACCACTGCTGGTTTATGAGTATTTTGGAAGCATTGATTATCATCTTTATTGCCTTAAAAAATGTTGAAATGGAGGACAGTATTTGTATGAGGCAGCATAGAAAAGGGACATAAAATGGAAATTCCTCTTTGCAAGCTGCCTAGGAGGCTAGGAGAGAAAGAGGTAAGCTGGAAAGAAAAGAAAAACCATCTGTCTAAGAAGTTCCAGAAAGGACAGTGGGCTGTACATCATGACAGAATCCCTGCCCAGAGAGTGAGGCTTCCACCAGGCCTCTGGCACCACATCTGACATACTTCAAACAGAAGGGCACAGAGCTGGCAGCAAGCCATCCCATGGGGGCCTCATGAGCAATCTCCAGCCCTGAGGTCCAGGAGCTGCCCATTCACACTCCATATATACTCCTTTTCAGAGAAGCCCTGAGATCTAGGCATTTCTGGCCAGAGTTCACTTCCTCCACCCATTCTAGGGGAATCTCATCCTATAACCATCTCCACCCCCTCCACAACTTCCCCCCAACATATGTGCATGCACATACACATCATACCACCCATACACTCTCCCTCCCTCCTTCCCTCCCTCTCACTCTCTGGCTAGCTGAGTTCAAGATCTCAAAGTGAGAAGATCAATAAACTTGTTGGTGAAAAGACCAAAGTTTCAGACATTTTAACGCTGTATGTCCCTGACTAACCTCAGACCTTTTACCGAAAGATCTACTACAAAGGCAAAAAAGACACTAGTTACTGTATTTGACTTGTTCATAACCCACGACGTAAAAGCTTAAGCACCAAGTTCAGTCCGGAAACAGGGACAATCTTTTTTTTTAAGTTTTTTTTATTTTTATTTATTTGTCAGTGAGAGAGAGTGCGCGCGCGCGCGCACAAGCAGGGGGAGGGGCAGAGGCAGAGGGAGAAGCAGACTCCCCGCTGAGCAAGGAGCTCAGGACCCTGGGATCATGACCTGAGCTGAAGGCAGATGCTTAACCCACTGAGCCACCCAGGCATCCCCCAACAGGGACAATCTTGAGGACTTTCTCACCTTCCTTCAGCTGGAGCTGCAAGACCATCCTTGACTCCCGCTTGGCTAAAGGTAAGTGTTTCCACCTTGGTGGAAGGGAGGGAGGGAGGGAGGGAGGGAGGGAGGGAGGGAGGAAGGGAGGAAGGAAGGAAGGAAGGAAGGAATCGAAGTACTTAAAAATTTTCCTAGCTGTTATGGGCCGAATTATATCCCCCTACCCAAAACTTATATGGTGAAGCCCTAACCCCTAGTACCTCAGAATGTGACTATATTTGTAGATAGGGCTTTTAGAGAGGTGATTAAGTTCAAATAAGGCCAGAAGGGTGGGTCCTAATCAAATTTGACCTGTATCCTTACAAGACGAAATTTGGATGTACAGAGAGACAGCAAGGATGCAGGAGCACAAAGGGAAGATCATGTGAGGACACAGGGAGAAGGTGGCCACCTGCATGCCTAGGAGAGAGGCCTCAGAGGACAGCGAGCCTGCACAGACCTAGGTCTTAGACTTCTAGCCTCCAGAATGGTAAGAAAATGCATCTCTGTTACTTACACCTCCCCAGTCTGTGGTCTTCTGCTATGGCAGACCTTTAGCTAACTAACACACCAACTGAATCCTATGCTCCAACGGATCTCATGTTTGAGGTCTGTGGATTTCCCCTTTGCTATCTAGTCAGACACAGTGTTCTAAAGAATGACACCATCTTCTCATTTCTATGCCTCATAAAATTGTGTAATGTTTAAAACAAAAGGATCCTTTTGTACAAGATGCAAATGTGCATGAACTAGGCTCAACGACAGAAGAAGCCATTTCATGTACCCAATTAAGGTCTTAAATGAACCATTTTTAGAAAAATAACCATTAAGAACTCTCAAACAGTCTTTCCCCCAATGAGATGAAAAGAGTTTCAATGTATTACTGCATCTGTTTGCAACATGTCAGAGTTGGCAGCCAGGTTAGCCTATAATCAGAAGAGGCTTTCAGTTTGGAAGTGGGACGTGTAATATGCCTCAATATTTTGCCTGATTAAGTGCTTAAATTCAGAAGGCTTGAAAAGACAATCCAAGTTTGTGAATATGTAATCTTGTGATTAAATTTCCCCAGTGTCTAACCCCAAATCCTTATTAATTCCCTATACAGCATTTTTCTCTGAGTCTTTTATAAAGTATTATGTAAGGTGCTAATTTGTGATACAATATTAGTATGTTAAAGTACTCTGAAAACAGAAAATTATTACATCAAAATTAGAATTAGCTGCATTCCTAACATTCATTTCTATTAAAATTTATCCAGAAAATTTCAAAAACAGTGGATATATTTTTTTGTACTTATTGCAGACATTTTATGCATTTAAACTCGTATTTATGGTACAAAGCCAGAGATCACTAATAAAAAAAAACTGCCAATAAACTAAGCTGAAATATCTGAAGTCAAGTTTTATTTGTAATAGTTTTTTTCAGATGGAAGTAGTTTCCTCCTCCCCAGGAATATCACATTTCATTTCAGACTCCTAGCAAAATGCCTGGTACCTAGTAAGCACTCAATATATACAGTTGAATAAATGAATATAGATACTGTAAATATTCTAGAATAAAATCTCCATGCAGCAAAGAATCTGGTCCTCCTTTGGAATCCATTCATTATAGTATAACATTCAACACTTTGATACTAAAAGTATTATTTTCGTACTGATACTAAAAGGGACCAACATATTATTTATATAATTTCCAGAATGAATCTACTACATTCCCCAAAACAATGACACATTATTCATTTGTTTACATGACATTGTTCACCAAAATGAACACCTTAGGGAATGACATATTTCAATGCTTAGTAGATAATGGTTGAATGAATGAATGCATGTCTAGATGAACAATTTTTTAAAACTACCTTTTAATGTTTTACATTTCTTATACAGAAGCTGCGTGAAGACAGTTTTACCACTCATCTTGAAAAAAGAAGTCAGTTGTTGATCTTAAAAGGACTATTATGTACAGAAATCCACAATAACAAAGTACATAAAATTTCTGTGACAAACTTAAATTTCGATGGGTAAAATACTTTTTTAACTTTGAAACAAATGGATTGATTCTCTCAGCTTAGCAGCAAAGAATTTTATGAGTCTGTTGTTACACCTGAAGTATTACTAATGGATTATGTGTTCAACTTTTTTTTTTTTTGATATCTCTCTTAAAGTGCAATCCTGTATACCCAGATATAATTCAGACTACCTTTTGGAAAAAATAATTTGGAAAATTTATTCCTCGATTTCTGAGAGAACTAAAAGGTATTTTCCTAGACCTCAGGAAACAATTTTCCTTTTTAGAGTATGGTTCATTCACATTTGGCTTTAGAAGTTGTACTTCAGGCCACAGATGTGTTGAGAAGGGGGTGAAGCATTTTGCCCATCTTTCCTTTGTCCTAAGACTTTTAACGAGAATAAATCCTACCACCTGTCATTTTTGTGGCTAACCAGGCACCAGCTTTTCCAATTCTAATACAAGAAAGCACAATTCTGTTTCTGCAATTTAACACAAATGTTTCTGAACTGCTGATATCTAACATGGAAATAAAGTAGGAAAAGTCAGTGAGTACGCATATGCATCCAAGATCTGGATTCTGCGGTCCACTGTCTGTTCAGAGATTCTCAGCTGTTGCCAGTGATAAAATAGATGAATATTTATAACCTTATTTACTGAATCATTCACAGACATTATATCCAAATAAGACTAGAATACATTGTTGAAGCTCCACTCTGATACCTTACATGAATTATTTAAGAATCCTCACAACCTGGGATGTTGTATTTCAACAATCTGCGTGTTGAAAAACTTATAAACACTATGACTCCATCCTAATCACATCATTCAAACATTTCCTAAGATCTACATACACAATGAATCACCTCATTCTCTAATTTTCTCTCAAATTTCACTGCTCAAAATCATTCAAACTCATTGTTCTATAGATTATTTCTAAAATGAAGTGATAGGGTTTTTTTTAATTTATTTTTTTATCCCCCCCATCACCTGCCATATATTTGTCTTTCACAGTGTGACTAATTTCACTTAGCATAATACCCTCTAGGTCCATCTATATTGTCGCAAATGGCAAGATATCATCCTTTTTGTGGCTCCGTAATATTCCATTGCATGTATCTGGGTCTGTGCACCATGACTCCTTTATCTATTCATCTATGGATGGGCACTTGGGTTGCTTCATATCTTGGCTATTGTAAATAATGCTACAATAAATATAGGGATGCATAGGTCTTTTCATACTAGTGCTTTCATTTTTGGGGGGTAAATAACTAGTAGTGAAATTAGTGGATCATATGGTATTTCTATTTTTAATTTTTTTCCACAGTGGCTCTACTAATTTACATTCCTACCAATGGTGTATGAGTGCTCCTTTTTCTCACAACCTGTTATTTCTTATCTTTTTAATTTTAACCATTCTGACAGGTGTAAGGTGATATCTCATTGTGGTTTTGTTTGCATTTCTCATGATTAGTGATGTTGAGTATCTTTCCATGTGTCCACTGGCCATCTGTATGTCTCCTTTGGAAAAATGTATATTCAGGTTCTCTGCCCACTTTTTAATTAGGTTGTTTCTTTTTTAGTGTTGAATAGAGCATAAGTTCATATAAGTTCTTTATACATTTTTGATATTAACTCCTTATCAGATATATCATTTGCAAATATCTTCTCCCATTCAGTAGGTTGTTTTTTTGTTTTGTTTTATTGATGGTTTGCTTGGCTGTGCAAAAGCTTTTTATTTTGGTGTAGTCAAACTAGTTCATTTTTCCAAGTGAAGTGACTTTTGTTCAAATTTTTAAAAGGCAATTTCAAAAGTAATTTAAATTCCTATATCATGAATAAATTCCCCACCCAGTTTTAATTTTTGTTATCTTATTCATTTGGCAAAAGTATCATTTAAAGACAACTTAAATGCAATCAAGGCTGTCATTAAAACTACAGCTTAACCATAATTATTACATCATCAAGCTAGTCACATTTCCAAATTCGAAAAGAAAATATCCCAGAGTGGCCTGGGTTTATATTATCCAATATACCTCATTATTATCTGAGGAGTTATTAGCAGGTAAAAAACTATGGCTGAAACTATGTTTCATTAATATCAGTAAAAAAAAATTTATCTTGATAGTCAATAAATAACTCTAATCCCATTGGCACAAAATAAACTTGATTCCAGAACATGTAAAACTTAAGAGGAAATGTCTTATTGCTTATTAGTTATATTTAGTGCCAGTAACTAAAAGAGTTAATTACTGGTCTTCTCTGGTAGTTAGCAAGACCTAGTTCTTTATTCTGAAAAGCCACGGTCACTAAATTTTTACAGTTGGGTAAAGGAAAATTAGTTGTTTGTCTACCAGTATGAAACTAGTTCCCATTTTAACAATAAACTACCACTCAGAATACCCAAACGGCAGGGATCCCCCACTCATATTTCTTTCCAAAGTATATGATAATCTATGCAAAAATAACTTCTATATTAACAATAAGATCCACGGCTCTGCTGACACTCAAGGAAAAAGTGACTACAGTAAATATTAAATCATTCATTTGGTCTTCAAAATTCTAACCGTGGGTATATTGCTTACTTATGTTGGTCTGTTTCCAGTCATTTATTTTCAGATCTCTGTGTAAGAATTCATGTATACAGATATTCCTCGACTTATGATAGCGTTACATCCCAGTAAGCTCATCATAAACTGAAAATACCGTAATTTGAAAACGCGTTTAATGCACCTAAGCTACTGAACATCACAGGTTAGCCTAGCCTACCTTACACATGCCAGAACACTGCCATTAGCCTGGAGTTGGGCAAAATCATCTAACACAAAGCCTATATTGCAATAAAGTGTTGACTCTCTTGTGTAGTATATTGAATATTGTACTGAAAGTGAGAAACAGAATGGCTGTATGGGCTCAGAGTGGTTATCAGTGTGTCGGTCGTTTACCCTTGTGATGGTGCGGTTATGGGCACCTGTGGCTTGCTGCCAATGCCCCGCATCACAAGAGAGGACCTACCGCATATCACTAGCCCAGGAAAAGAGCAAAACTCAAAATTCAAAATACGGTTTCTTCTACTGAATGCACGTCACTTTCACAGCATCATAATGTCGAAAAATCATTAGTCAAACTACCTTAAGTCCAGCCCATCTGCACTCTGAAGCTATATCTGACACACATTAAGCCTCCAATTCATCAAATGCTTTAAGGATTATCTAGATTGTAATTTTTATATTAAAGATTTCTGAATACTTTTGCCTTAAGCCCTAGCTGTTTCAAGAAAGAGAAAGTTATTTATCCAAGTTCTTAGACAATACCTTCACTGTCGTGGGGAGAGCAGGTGAGAGAGGGAGACAGACAAGTTTGATCTAATTAAATCAGCTTTAAGGAGCTCAGTTAAGGTAAAAATGAATGAAACAGGAGATGATGCAGAAAGATTCGAGTTCTACAGATAAGTACCGCTTTCTTCCCCAACCATGGAAGGGTCCTATAGAGACAGTTCTCTTGGAAAAACACTCCAAGCGTCTCCTGCCCTTTTAGGCATGTCTACCTAGGGAGGGAAGAACTATCATCAGAACTAATGAATGATGGAGAAAGAGTTAGGCTCGCAGTACAAACCCTTACTTTCCTCCTGAATGAATTTGCTTTCTGTTCTGCTTCTTGCCCAGAGGAAAAATGGCAGAGGCCTCCAGTTGTCCAGATGTGCCATTAACTATGGGTGCAAGTCTGTTACTCTTCTGGGTCTTGGCAGCAAGCCCTTTCAACCTAAGATCAGAATGCAGATCTACAATCAGCTTTAATCTCCATTTGTCACATTAATCTCCCTCTGCTTTTTCTATATTGTTCCTCCTTTGGTCTCAAAGGATGGAAGCAAATGAAAGGCAGGGTTAGTGTTGCCTCTCTAAAACCCTAAAATTTACATAAGACACTGAGGGGAATGTCCACTGGGATTTTATTTCCTTTTGAGGGCAACAGACACAAATAAATTTAAAAGGATGCCAATGTGAAAATGTTATGAGAAAGATACAAAATAAATGGAGCTGGTAAAGGCAGGGGGAGCTTCTAGATAAGGGATTCTGGAAGGGCTTCAGTGAGAACCTTAAGCAGAAATTGAAAGTATTTTGGATTTTAAAAGCAACTTGCAGAGAAGAGGAGGGGAAAACATTCCAGGTATACAGAGGTAAAATGATTTTTAATTCTTTGTTAAGTAGGGTTAAAAAAAAAAGCACATTGTTTTTACAATACATACTACCTAAACCCTGGATATGATATAAATATTATCTACATTTCTGTAAAATTATACAGATAATAGAGCATGTGCACGTGTGTGTATGTGTACTCAGGTGTAAACACAAAAGCCTCTGGTGGGAAACATCAATTAAGGATAACAGACATGAGGTCACAGGTGGCTGTGAGGACTCTTTAACATTTAGTCATACCTGTGGTGGCAGAATGGACACACCATATACGTCTCTACAGTGGACCTGTATTCCTGTACTATTTAATTAATTGAAAAAGACCGTGAATAGAGAAAAAGACAAGAAGAAACAGAAGAAAGCAGGAAGGGAGGGAAAATTAAAATGAGAAACACATGACAATAGACTTACACACCCTTAATTTACTTCTTTATTTAGAAGGTACTCTAGGACTGTAAAATGTCAGTGGGACATTTTTGTGACAATCAATATTCATTACATTAATAAATACAAAAGTAGAAATCAATACTCAAATTTTCAACTGATAGAATGAGAAATAAATGTCATGTGGATACTCCTTTCTAAAAGCATAGGCTTTATATGTCTGTCTTAAATCAAAATTTAATTTTATTGTCTTTTCACTGATAGAATCCTAAGTCAATATGTATGAAATTATTTCCAAATTTGTGACATGCCTCCAATTACTCATCAAGTACACAATCACTCATAAAATAATATTGCTAACAGAAAACATCTTCTCTCCAGAGAAAAATATGAAATTCCAGACCTATCCTCAACCCACTATTTCTCTCTTTCAAGGATAAAAAATTAAGTTATCCTACATGTTTTTATAAATTTAACAATCATCACCTTATTGGTTTCAACTCAGTTTGATTAATGACAACTGTTAAAAGTGCTCTCCAGAGAGACTTTACAAATTGGAAGAAAGAGGCTCTGACGTTGGCAAAGGGTTCAAGGTAGGCTTCCCAAGGGCAGGAGACTTAGCTAAAATCTAAAGGATGCAAGGAGGGGGTCATTTGTTGAATGAGGGGCAGGCAGAGAAGAGCAGGTCGGTCCTGGAGGGAGCCTGGCTTCTTATCAGTGTGCAGGGAGTAGACCGTGCCAGACAGTGAGGATCCTGGGCCATGATAAGCAATTATGTCTTCTTTTCTAGAAGCAGAGGAAGACACTACAGTGCTTAAAACAAAGGAGTGGCATTTTGAAAAGACCACCCCCTCCCCAGCTTCAATTAACCAATCTTACCAAGCAACTTCATATTCATGTGCTTCCAAATAATATGGACTCGAAGGCAGCAAATGGTACTGACCCGAAGATAGCCAAAATGCTTACCTGGCTCCCTCACTTAGAACTGGTCTTTATATCCCCAGAAATGCTGTATCCACCCACCCCATGCCCACTACACCTCCCTGCAGGCAAGAATCCTGCCTGCCCGTTCACTGCTACATCCCCGGGGAACTGAAGTAGTTTATGGCATCCTGTAGGTTTCCTCACTGACTGAAGACCCTGATATTAAGATGTTAATATCCTAAATGGAGATTATCCAAGACTCTACTTTGCAGATTGTCCATATGAACTTGGCAGAGCTTCTGATGCAGATCAACAAACCAACAAATATATGGGCAGAACCAGCCATGGGCAAATGGCATTGGAGAGTTCATCTTCTGTGAACTACAGACCAACTGTGCGTAGTTCTCATGATGCTTTTTCCCTATAGAAATGCACATGACCCACTTTAAAACACCTTTTGTGATACATAAAATGCTAAAAATGAGGCCTCAGAAAACTATGCACATATAGATCATTTATTTTTAAGTCAAAATGGATACAATCTAAATTAAGGGGCTAGTTACCAAGGTTACAAAAACTGAGTGACTAAAGTAAAACAGTATTCCAGTCAGTCTTATCCACAAGTACAAAAACATGCTCAACAACACATAATCTCTTCAGAGAGAGCTGTAACAACACACTTTTCCCCAAGGTCGGCATGTCTACTAATCTAAGTACTTTTTTTTTCTTCTTTCATCTGTTACGTAAAAACTCTATCCCATCCCTAAACATGTATAAAAACCTCTGTGTCTACAAGCTGATGAAAATTTAGGTGTATAGTCTAATAACCTGTTAATCTAATAATCTGTTAATTTGGCCAGGTCATGTTTGGCAATCAACAATGGATAATTTTTAAATGACATTGGCTTTCTCCAAATTCTAAAGACCATTCAAAATGCTTCAGTCCTAAAATTCTAAAATTAGACTTTGAAAAAAAAAATGTATAGTGATTGAAAGTAATACTGCACATTCATGTCGTTCTTCACAATTCACAAAGTGCTTTCCTTTTTATTAGATTATTTAGAAATAAAAGATCAAAGGCAGCAGTATAGGAATCAGAGGTTCTAGCTGGGAAAAGGAAAGAGTAGCTGTAACTTCATGTGAATCTTCAAATATATAAAGAGATTTTTCAAAACAATAGTAATAATAAAAGGCTAGAGGGGTGCCTGGGTGGCTCAGTCATTTGAGCATCCCACTCTTGGTTTAGGCTCAGGTCATGGTCTCAGGGTCTTGAGATCAAGCCCCATTCAGCCTCTGTGCTCAATGGGGAGTTGGCTTGAGATTCTCTCTCCCTCTGCCCCTCCCCCACTCATGTTCTGGCACATTCTCTCTCTCTCTCAAATAAATAAATAAATCTAAAAAAAAAAAAGAATAAAAGAATAGAAGAGGAAAACTGGCCTGAATTACTTTATGAAGAACTGAAGTCTATCATAGAAAAATTCTGCAGAGGGGCGCCTGGCTGGCTCAGTGGTAAGAGCATGAAACTCTTGATTTCAGGGTCGTGAGTTCAAGCGCCATGTACGTTGTAGAAATTACTTAAATAATAAAACTTCAAGAAAGCTTCTGTTGAAAAAGCCTATTGAAAACTACAAATAAATGGTCGATCTTAACTCTCCATCTCAGAGAAAACCACATTCCTAAAATTTTTCATTCTTAAAACTGGAATGAAATAGGTTATCACAAATTTGAATTCATCAGGACCCTAAGAAACGAATCTTCTTTGCATTCCCAAAGGCCCAGCATATAAACCTCGACATTTTAATACTGCAATATTGCTATTAAAAGAAACTAGCACAGCTGGCTTTCGTTATTAGTGAACTATCATTACTCTCCTTAGTTTAGGTTTTACAAGTTATTTTCTTCACAGATCAGTAAGTCATACGCTAAAATAGGTGTCATAGTCTGTTTATAATCTCTTTCACATCCAGAAACCACGAGTGTCTCAGTTCATTTTTATGCAAGATTCCTAAGTCATCATCTATTTGCATCTCTTGAGTAATACATGACAGAGTACAGGATAATAAATCACATTTTACTACTTACAGAATGGCAAGTGCCACAGGGCTATATACAACCATTACTTCTGCCTTCCATAAATGATATTTACCAGCAGTGCCCTAACTCTGGTATTTACTCTCCTTAAATTCTGATGAAGTTATTAACATTAACTATATTTGACTGGATAACAGCTATTCTTCCCTATTTCAATAGTTGAGGGAAAAAATTAAGAACACAAGCTCCATATGTTGCTCAATATTCATGCCCTACTGACCTCAGTCTCTATATTCCCTCTCAACACACTTAAACCCAGGCAAGGCTGGATCTGGCAATTCAAATACTAAGTCATATGAATCCTAATAGCATTAATTCCCATTCTTCTTTCTTATCAAGGAGGGTGCTGAGCACTAAGAACTCTACCCGTCCTTCTGACCTTAGAGTGTGTGTTTATTTCCATAGTAGCACTTCTAGTTTTCCTGATTCCTAGGATCAAAATTAGGTGACCTTTTTTATTCATTAGGGTCAAGAGCTACCGCCATGAATTTTGGTAAATCATGCTGTTGGTACGTCTATAATTTATTACTTGCAAAAGTTTCTTTTGGTATGAGACTATTCAAAAACAACCAGAAATTACACACAAATTAAAAGGAAACTATAATGGTACATACGTACAGTATTTGTACTTAAAAAAAGTAAAACTATTCTTTAAAGCATTACTAAGGCTTTGATGAGAAAAGTACCAAATAACTGAGTTCTACTTTTCCTTGTTTATTAGAAATCAGACACTGCAAACTAATGGACTTTTTTCTTAAAGATTTATCTATGTATCTGAGTGAGAGAGAGAGAGCACGAGCAGGAGGGGCAGAGGGAGAGGGAGAGAGAGACTCTCAAGCAGACTCTACACTGAGCACAGAGCCAGACACGGGGCTTGATCTCATGACCCTGAGATCATGACCTGAGCCAAAACCAAGAGTCGGATGCTTAACCAACTGAGCCACCCAGGCGCTCCCAACAAATGGATTTTAAATAGTTCTGAAGGTTTCTTCATTTTTGGACAGAGTATCGATTATACATATACACGTATACACGTACAGAGGTGGACTGGTAAGTGTTTAACAACGAGCTTTCCAGGAAATAAGGTCCTGATTTTTAGCGTTTGCCAATTTCTGTGGTATAAATACTCCCACCGTGGCTGATTTGAAGCTACTAATGTGAAGTCGATCACTTTAGCAAATGCCTAAAAATTGAACAATTGGCCCTATGGCCCGGGATAAGCTGGTTCCAGCACACCACTGTGTGTACATTTTAGAGGTATACATATACATACACATACCCATATATATGCAGGTATGGTGTTATATGTTAGACACACAAAAGTAAACATGAACATGGTTCACAACGAATCAATTTCTCCAAAGTTTATGGCAATTCTTTCAAATGGTCAGAATTTCACTTTACATACATCTCCTATCTTTCTAACCACATATCTTATTATCACTGCCTCGGAGAGGTCCCTTACAGAATAACATCAACCATTCTGAAATGCATCGCATTTAAGCATATAATTAGCTATGGCCATATGTTTGGTGTCTAAAATTAAGCAAGCCAGATTTAAAAACTCAGACAGCAGACCTCTAAGAAATTTCACAATCTGATCTTCTTATCATCCCTTATGAACTTCCTATATGAATGCATGTTGGTAATGGATACCAGGCTCACTTGGATAGAGATACCCATATTCTATTCCAAATACAGAGACAAAGCATTTCATTTCCAGTGTGCCATCAAGCCCACATATTTAATAGGCCTATTTTCATTGACACAACTTTCTTCTGCAATGGTGCCTAATTGTAAAGAGAAAAGTCACCTGAAGCAAATCCCCAAAAGTCCATCCATCCGTCCATCCATCCATCCATCCATCCATCCACTCCACCTGAAGTTGAATAGCCCATAACCTGGAACCAAGGGCCCCAATAACAGAAGAGCAATGAGCTGGCATCAAGCAGGGCCGGGAATACTGCAGAGAAAGCACAATTCCATCCATATGTCCTATCATGTGAAGAGCATCCTCTGGGATTGTGTAACACGGAAACTCTGAGTGCTCTCTGCTACTGTTGTGAGGGTAATGTGGCACATTTAATGTTCAGGGAAACGTGGGAATGTCGATCAAAACATGTGATGCCCATGACTTCTCCCCAGAAATTCCACTTCCAGGAATTTCTTTTAGAGGTAACTCCCACTTACATGAAAAGGTGGTCATCTAACAACCTTCCTGACAGTATAGTTCATAACAGCAAAAAATGAAACAACCTAGATGTCCATGAATAGGCCACTGGGTAAATAAGGTATGGTAAATCTGTGCAGTGGAAATACAACCTTGGCAGTGGGAAGGGGGAAGGGGCGAGACCTTAGGTGCTGAAATCATACAAGTTTCCAGATAATTGTTAAGTGGCAAAAATATCTGAATGAAAATGTGTACAGGGTGTTACCATTTGAGTAAATACATAGAACATCTATAAATATTTGTGTACACAGAAAACATCAACAGAAGGATCACAAATGTCTGTAAGAACGGTTGCCTCTGAAGAGGCCAATCCTTTCGTATCATTAAATATTTCTGTAGCACCAACACATACATTTTTGGAAACTAAAAACATCTGGAAGGATGTGTCATAATATGTCAATTGTTCAAGTTTGAAAGGACTTTAAGTTCTCATCACATTTCTTTTCACAAGTAGATTTAAATATAACCCAGCATGAGAGCATCTACATTTCCACCCATTTTTTAAATTGCTCTCTCCCACTCCTTCTTCTTCTGGAACCCTCCCTTCTCTCCTCTGCTGAGCTAACATCTGAAGCCAGTACCCCCACAGTCACTGTCACGACAAAACTCTATAATCTGGGCCTGAGAAAGGCAAAGGTTATTTTTGACTGGAGGAAAGTTCTAGAAGTCAAGAAATAATTGCAAGGAGTCTTAATATACTGTAACATACATCATAGTTTTTGTCAGAATTTGTGTAACCTGACTCCCCACATGAGCATTCGCACCAACTCCACATTAAAAAATATATAATCTACGTAAGATGTGCGTGAGGTGTGGCATAGATAGGTAGATCGATAGAGAAAAATATCAAAGTTGCTTCATCTTCATTAATCTTCTTTTCCATTTCAATACTTGCCTATCTTCAGTATTTTTCACTAAATCCCAGGTTGACACCTCAAAAATGAACCAATTGTCAGTTAAATCCACCAGTTAAGAAGCTTATCTGTCTGTCCAACCTTGGGCAAAGTACATGAGAAACAAGTGAAACTGCATAAACCTCGCCCTGAAGGGACTTAAAATCTTCAAACAGCAAGCACATTCCTCAGAGAATTCGGGAGTGGTGGATTTACACTCAATTTCCCTAGAAACAAGGAAGCTCTTTTTTTTTTTCCCCCAAAGATATTACAAAATGTATTTAACTAGAAGTGGCATTTATATACTGGATCCTTCTTATATCTTAGAATAAGCCATATTCATATTCAATGCATCTAAACAGGTGTTTCACATCACTTCTACAGGAAAAATTACTGGTACAAAGCACTGGCGTCATCAAACCATCCTGGGTGCTTTATCACTCTTAGAAATTAATTGCTAAGAAATATAATTCTTAGGAAATGGGAAGCCTGGGAAAATCTAAAAGGCAATTTTCTGAATTTGGAATATATGCTTTGAATACCTCAATGTTTTCTGTCACAAAGGGTCATCCTGCAATCACCCTTGCTTTTCCCTCCTTCTTGCTACCTGAGCCACGCTCCTCAAATTCCCTTCTCCCTAACTGCCCACACCTCTTGGGACTAGCTTTACAGAAAGAACAATACATGCTTAATAATCAATAGGCTTCAAAGGGCAAACAGAAAACTTGGTAATACATCTTGGTCTTTAGATCTGCAAGGCCCATTAGACTCAAAAGGAGGACCTCTCCAAAGTTAGAAAGGAGGTTCAGATGTCAAACAGCTAGAATAATAATAATGTAACAGTACAGAATTATATACGTTATGATTGCAAAGTATATACTTTTAAGCAATAACTTATCTCTTTTACTTACTAAAAGATTCTAGAGATGTCTGAAGGATGGAATCTTGTTGGCAACTTCTTACCTTCTCAAATGATGGAAAGTTAAGTGAGGCATAATATTTGGAAAGAACTGCATGAAAAGTTGCATAGACCAATTAACTTGAGTAAATTAATTCTAGAAAAGGCTATTTTGCTCATGTGAAAAAGAAAACCATATGATTCACATAGATAGTAGTAAAGGCCATGGGCTATGGAATCTTCCTGGCTCATCTGCTTAACCTGTCTGTTTCCTTAGATGCGTTAATTGCACTTCCTCCGTCTCAGTTTCTCCATCTGTAAAATATGAATAGACAATACCTATGACAAAAAGATGCTGTAAGGATTACATGAGATCTTACAAGTAAAGAGTTTAAAATAGTACTTGGAACATAGAGAAAGCTGAACAAATGTTATATGTTATTATATATACTCATTGGCATAACAAAGCCCATTTTTTAATAACTCCACTATAATTTCCATGCTTTATCCTGATTCCATTTCATTTGATTAAAAGGCAATCTTCAACTACATGGAAAGGTCAATCATTTGATATTTTTGTTATAGCAAGAGAAGAGAGCAGATTGTCTACTTTATCCTTTCAAAAATATCAGTGAATAAGACTATTGCACCCATTGTAAAATTATGGCTCTACAATGTTGATTTTTTTTCAGAAGCAAAAGGACAAGTAAAATGCAAAAATGGTCTCCCCCCCCCCAAAAAAAAATTAGGGTTGGAACAATAATGTACAATGTTCAGCTGGACCAGTTCTAAATATAAATGTTATGTCTAGGTTAGTAATTTGCATGGTAGAGAATATCTCAATGTCAGTCTCCATAGGCAATACCTTACATTACACCTTGTACTGTGTTCCCTCCTAGAGTATAAACTCATTGAGGGCCAGGTACTCTGACCTCATTTGTGCTCAAGAAAAATCTGTAGAAATGAAAAGTAAAAATATAATGACTGAAAGTTAGCACATGTGTAGTAGTATACAGAATGCCTTTCATAACAGAAAACATACATGAGTTGGTCAACATCTACATAAGAGGTTGTTTCCTAGGAATTAAATGAAAGCCTAAACCATTGTCATTATTTGGTACATTCAATATGTGATTGTATGACAGGCGCTAAGGGCAATGCAAAGATAAAGTAGACCCAGCCCTAATTTCTAGGACCTTATAGACTCACAGGAGACTAATCAAATATGTCAGATATATAAACAAATATATCAAATGTATTTTTATATTTGTAAAAAAGTTCGCAAGTGACTACTGCACCAAAATGCTCAAATAAAAATTGCAAGAGATCAGAGAAGGGAGGAATTATTCCTTCTAAATGCATTACTTCTTAGGGAAAAAAACGACCTCTCTTGTCCGCAGAAAAGCATCTTTAAATCATAGCATCATTAGTGTCTGACCCATTTTTCCAAATGAAATAGAGAAACTTCCTTTAGAGAAAGAAAACTAAATGTGTACTGCACCTGAAATTAACACTTTAGCAAATTAGGCTATTAGTCTTTAACAAAACTTTATTATTGTGGTTAATAGTGAATTCTCTCTCTCTCTCTCTCTCTCTCTCTCTCTGTCTCTCTCTCTCTCTGTCTCTCTCTCTCTCTCTCACACACACACACACACACACACACACACACGCCATACTTCTCAACCTCAAAACTATACATTAGGTATAGAGGCTTATATTTCCCAGGTTAGGAAATTGGTGCTCTGTCCAAGAAACAAAGTCCCAAGACTTACCATTCAAGGTCTCTGACACACTGTTAGGCCTTTCATTCAGAGATCAGGCACACTTCTGAAAACAAACAGCGCTCCCTCAATGCTACAACTATTAGGAAAAATCAATGTAACCCTAAAGATCAGTATGTTTAACACCTAAAGAAATACACAAGTTCAGAACTTCAACTCCACGTGGGGAGAAAAAAAAAACTTTCAAACTTGTTTTTAGAAAGAAATATTCACTTGAACAGATCAGCTTTATGAAAACCAAAATTGCTTTTGTGTTAAAACTGTTTCTGGAATTCTCTTATTTCATCCACTGTTGCATTCGGAAAAGAAAGGTGCTTGCTAATACATCCGACCAGCTGCACAGGGTGCACTGCCCAAGTACAAGGTGGGCTCCTGCAAGAACAGTGAAGTGGCTGCATCCTGGCCACTCACCAGCCCCATAAATAAGGCTCCCTTGTGCCATGCTTTTAAATACCTTCGTTTTAAAAATTACATTTTGAGTTTTTTCTCAGGAACAGCAAAATCCCCGTTGAGCTCCCAAAACATATTTTACAACTTAGATGAGTATGTTCTGCCTTCCTGCTTTTTTTTTTTTTTTTTTTTTTTTTTTTGCAGCTGTTACTTTTAAGAGAACATTTTGCTTTACAAACGAGAATGGAGTCTTTTATGTAAAGGAGGAATCTTTCTGCTTGTTATCATCTAGGCATCCTCTCTATTTTTTTTTATCATGTCAGAACTTGCTTAAAACATCTTCATATGCAAACTGTGCAACAGCACAGGAGTTTAAATGTTCAGTTTCAAACCTGATAGAAAATAGAGAAACTAAAAAATAAACCAAGTCCAATCACTGCAATGCACAAATATACAAGAAAAGCTAACTTGGTTTCACCTTTCCTCCAGCTAGAACCACTTCTTGCACCATCTCTGTAAGAAAGTCAGTAAAAGGGATTCACAGCACAAAATGTTCTTTTTAGCCATCTATGGCAAATGTCATCTTTGACCATCAAAATATTTATCTGCTGACTTACACATATCACACCTACTTTAATAGGGTCGCTATGATGTCTAGGACTTTTCAAAATATACAGCACAATCATATGTTAATGTCTGCAAAGGAATAAGTTTGTGTATGAAATATAGGATTATCACCATTTAAAACTATACCTTTAGCAGGGATTATCGTGTGATTAATGTAGTTATTTTCCTAATGTTTCTCTGGAAATTTTATTAAAATATGGGCACTAAAATAATGTGGAGTTAAATATCATGCTTGGGAATTTATATACAATTTCCCAAGGACCGACACATGTTCTTTTGCTTAAACAAAGATCAATTGATACATTTTGCAAAACCAGAGTTGCTCATTTCTTAGGCAGTTCAGAGAGCATGATCTTCTAATTTGCATTAGAAGGGTAGAGGAGTTTAACCCTCCCTATTTACTATATAATTAGGGTTCATCCCTTTACATGGAACAACAATTAATCCTATGTAAGAAATAGATTATTGTGGTGTCGAAAAAAGGTACATCCTGCTCCCCGATTGAGAACCCTCACTGCCTCTCCCCTTCGCCCTCCAAAGGAGTACTTTTCTACCTGCCCTCAACCTCTACCTGCTTTCTTCTAGGCTCCCAGAGCCTTTGTCACACCACTCCCCACATCATATAGAAACTATCTATGTATCTGTCTTCACTACTCTATGTGTGCCTCAAGGGCAGGGAAATTGTGGGTGCTGTTCTTCAGCCAAGTAATTAAAAATAAATTTTCACTGACCCGAACTGATATATTAAGTAAGAGAGCCTAGGTAGGTAACAGCTTAAAGTGGAATTCAGAAAATTACAAGTGGTTCCTATGAGCATTCCGGTGGCACAATTTATTATTCAAAGTCTCCATCGTAAATAGATCATTCCAAAGGTGGTACAATTTGATTGCTTTATCCCTAGGCCTGACTTTTTAAACTAACTTTCCTCTCTATCAATTTCTTTATCTCCCAGGAAATGTCACTGCAATTTATAGTACTCTTTACATTTAGCATCCCTAATCTTTTCAGACATTTGAAAATTGCTGTCAGTGATAGCTAAAATATGCCACATTTTGAAAAAAACATTTTGATAGACATATACCTATATACAGTAAGGGCTTCACTGAGAGAAATGGTATGCTTTAAAATTAAGTGGAAGCAACAAAATGCATGTTCCACACAATAAATTCTGGTCTATACTTTCACAAATTGATTTCCACTGGCTTTAGCTAATATAATTTTATCAGCCGCACTCTTTCAAAGAAAATATAAGGGTGTCTTTATATTACACCATTTAATTTTGATCTTACTTAAAGTTGTCTTTAAGTAAAGCCTGGCCAAAAAAACAAAAAACGTCTTTTTATATTTCCAATCAAGGAGTAGTCAGTTATTTATTCAATACCTACTATACTCAAACACTGTGCTCTGGAAAGTACAAATATACATTTAAGCGCCCTCAGCTACCACATATCACACGGGCAAATTTGGAAACAAAAATTAAGTGACTCATTGTAAAGGACACAAGACAACAATTTCAGAGTCAGGAGAAGGCAGAATTTGGTTAATTACCAAATGAATAGACAAACACTACACAAGGAAGGCAAGGAGGAAATAGGAACTGGGTAACTTAGGACAAACGCATGAAGAGTGATTTGAGCTAAACTGCATTTTAGTTGGTAGAGAAAACTGGGAAGGACAGAGCAAGCATTGTCATGATATTAGCAAATGAAACAAGAACAGAAAGAAGAGTAAGTTGAGTGAAAAAGAGGTTTTATGAGACAGAAATTTCTAGAAGGGCACTTGGAACTAAATAAGATAGCTTCAGTACTTGAATGTCAAACCAAGGTAGTGGGTATTTATTCTCAGGCCACTGGAGAGTTAACTTGACTGTTGATAGTTTAAGGCTTAAACTTGAATCCAGTGGTTCTCAAAGTGTGGCCTAGATACCTTTAGCGTCAGCATCAACTGGGCACTGGCCCCATCTCAGATCTACCAGAAGGGGACCCGGCAGCCCACATTTGAACAAGCCTTCTGGAAAATTCTGATGTACACTCAAGTCTGAGAACCCCTGCTCTAAGCAAAGTGAAATAATCAAAGCCATGCATCAGATCTATCATTCTGAGGGCAGGATGCACAACAGGAACTTATGAGAACAGCATGAAAGAAAAGTTTCACAGTCAGTTCCAAGAAGGCTGAAGAGAAAAGAAAGAGAATGTTTTTAAAAGATTTGCTATTTGACATTTAACAGCATTTCAAGATCACCTTTTAACGTTCTATTAGAGCTTCTTTCTTAGAAGTTGATCATAAAAGGAAATTAAAAGTGACTAAGTCTTACAGTGGGGATTACAGCCTACTAGTTCCTCTCCTCTCCTGAATAAGAAATAGGAAGATTTCTCATCATAATACATGTGTCAGGAGGCAGTTGGGAAAAGGAGAGCTAACATTTACTGGAGACTTCTCTCTGTCAGGCTGCTCACACGCCATTTTGCCATTTCAGCCTCACAAAGAACAGTATCATGAGCCAGGCTGTAGTACTGCCCTTTTATATAGAGGAGAAAACTGACGTTCAAGGAGGTAAAGAAAACTTCAAAACAACCCATTAGTAAGCACAAAACAAGGAATTAGTCCTTTTGCTCCTATATGACAACATCTGCCAGAAAGCCCAAAGATTCCCACATAAACAAAGAATTTATGTTATTCCCAGTTCACTAGATGTTTGAATCTTCAGAAGTCTCCATATTGCATATGTGATGAGGATGATATTCTGCAAATCTTTCACTGATTCAGTTTTGTTTGCCCCTTAATTTACTGTCTTCTTACAGACTACCCCCTCCAAAGCCACGGGTATCTGTTACCTGATCTCTTTAAGAGACAAGTCTTCAAACCTGGATGAAGGGCTTGAGGTCTAGCCGGGAAGACAAAAGATGGCAAACCCATCCCTGCTCCCCAAGGGTCTGTATGAAAGAGGGAGGTACAGGGAGGCTCCCCACATTTCCCAGTTTCTCCTTTCTGAGCTTCGCATCAATACGGGAAAGCCAAGGGGAAGAGGGATTTCTAGCCCAAAATCTGTTTTGGAATCTGTGAAAAGATTGCCTGGCGGGCTTTTGGCAATGACCTTAAACTTGGAGGCAAAGATGTTGAGACAGAGGGCTACACCCACACCTAGGGGGCCCAGGTCTGGCCCAGTGGTTTCCAGAGCACTCCTGGGTGGATTCAGAATGCAGCTGAGTTGCAGACCAGAAGGCTTCTCATGCTCCCACCACAGCAGGTGATCAAAGCTACAGGAGGACCAGAGGCCAGGTGAAGAACAAGCCAGTGATTCTCGAGGCCTACAGGGCCAGAAAAGACCACTGTCAGGGTGAGTACTCCAGGAAAAGGGACTACCAGTTTCTGCCCAAGTTGCACAAGAGCAGATCACAAAGGACACCAACCGCGGACATTCACGGAGCAGGCGAGCTAAGCCCAGGAGCCGGGAGGAGCCCCAGGAAACGCACTCTTTCCCTTTCTCCCCTTGTTACTCCCTACCCTCATCAACAGATTGATGGGCTTCAAAACTGTATACAGCCTTCATCGTATGCCAGCCACTATTGTAAGAGCTTTATAAAGGTTTATTCATTTACTACAATCACAGCGATGACTGATAGGGACTGTTATTATCCCTGTTCACAGATGAAACAACAGAGGCAAAGTAATAGAGCCGGGAGCCAAAGCCAGGCTCCACTGGACCACAGCTCCAGAGCAGGCTGCCCACATGTGTGTTTCCCAGAAGAGTGAAACTGATCACACTAAATTTGAAACTAGACCACACTCATTATTTTTCCCCCATGGGTCCTGTGAGTGAAGAAGAGAGGAAGTAGGAGGAAAAAGAGGAAGAAAACAAGAAGGAAAGAAATTGCTTGTCTATTCACATCGCCTGTTCACATCAGAGTTTCAACGTATGTCTATTTTCAACTTTGGGGGAAGAAAATGGTGGCAGCTCACATACTTCCTAAAGAGCCCTCCAAAAGCTTGTAAAACAGGCCAGTTCCTGGCATGAGGAACGATGACTCATTGGCATGGCTGTTTTTCTCTTACCTCGTGTAGTCACCACTGGAAAGTTGAAATACCAAGCGCTGCTTGGACCTCAGTAAAATCAAAAGGCATACTATGTCTCTAATATTTTTTTTATTAACACATAATGTGTTATTTGTTTCAGGGGTACAGGTCTGTGATTCATCAGTCTCACACAATTCACAGCGCTCACCATAGCACACACCCTCCCCGATGTCCATCACCCAGCCACCCCATGCCTCCCACCCCCCTCCACTCCAGCACCCCTCAGTTTGTTTCCTGTATGTCTCTAGGATTTTAAAATGGAAAAACGTCCAATTCGACAAGTGTTCTTCGGTTGTGTTTGACTTTTTCCCCAGAAGTCCACAAGACTGAAATACTAACCTTCTTCCCCAGACCAAAGTTTAAAGGCCTTCAAGTTCACTGTGCAGGGAGAGCAGAGCTCCCCATTCAGGAAACATCTCACCACAACCCTAACCAACAGAAAGACAAAACTAGCGCTCAAGACAATAGAAAGGGAAACCAAAGGTGGCCTGGATATAATTCCTAAAGCTAAATGCATTGTTTTCAAAAACACACTGCAATGTTTAGGATGAAAATGAATTGACTTAACGTAAGTATAAGGACCTTCAGAGGCTTTGTGGGGCTCCATTAATTATTTTTTTCCCTGACGAGATACTATCAAATGGGCCCCTACTACTGGTGACAGGATCTGATGGGCGGTAACACTGGACACACAGCCCAGTGAGGTGGCAGACGTATGGCGCTGACAATACTTCATCTGAGGTTTGGTTCTGAGTTTCAAAACTAACATTCCGTTGAATAGTTCCTAGGATATGCTGTTAGTACAGTATCTGTAAAAAATGATTCTTTCAGGGAGGAGAAAAAAAAAGAACACTATTTTCAATGTTCGGTATCCTTTACATCTGCTGCTCAGCTGGAAACACTGTTAAAAGGCCATTAGAACCTTAAGGTAACAGACCTCGAAGGCTATGAAAGCCTTGGAGCAATTTGCTGTTTGTGTTTAGGAGTATCGGCCCCAGCTACTGCCTTTTCAAGGGCTGAAAACAGCTTCTGTCAGGAGCCGTGAAAATCAATTCCACAGTAACCGGGCTGAAATGTGGCTGAAGGTGGCACACCTACGGGCTGGCGCTACACAGCAGAGCCTCCTTCTGGGCATCCCTGGAACCTTCCAGAAGTCCCGGACACAGGCTCCCCGGCCAGCGCCTGGGAGGGAAGGGGCAGCATGGGACTTCCGGGAACCTTCAGGCTCATCTCTTAGGACCCTGGTTCTCTCTGATGCTTAATTAGGTTAAAATCGGAACCGTCACCCTGAATGAAGATGGCTTTAGGAAATATGCAATGGAGAGGAGCCTGCTCTGGCTGATTTGTATTCCATCTTTTCTATTTTCCCTGATTATAGTAGTTGTGAGTGAGGCTCATTTTTTTTTTTTTTCCAAATAATACTGTTTCAAAGCCTTTCAGAAATAGGGCATTTATAAACCTTTTTTTCAAATACAAGGTCATAACTTTTGAAAATAAATATTTTGGAGGTAAAACAATGCTTTGTCAAGAGTTGTACTTTACAAACTCATGGCTAGAAAGGTTACAATTCACTTTAAAATGCATTATAGGTTTTTCAGCTACAGGAATTTGTCATTCTGGTTATAAAACGCAACCTTAGTTACTACCTAGAATTAAGATCATTGCAACCTACACTTTTATATATACTCAACCCTCTGTTAAGCCGAAAACCTTCCTATAATTTACTGAGCGTGTTCTGGGTAAGAATAAACTGCCACTCTTAAAGTCATAGCAATCAACTCACCTTAATGCATGTAACTTCCCATAATATTACTCATCAATAATCCAGGCTGAGAAGTTGATTCAAAGTTAATTTGGTAAATTAATATAACAACAAATGAAAAAGTATAATTTTATGGCTTTTTTGTTGTGAAACTCTGATGCACCTGACTCGCTGTTTCAACTGGAATTTCGGTGTGATTACTCTATACATATTTTCTTGACTAAAGTAAAAAAAATGAATTTATTTTTTATGTCTATTGAACAAAACATCATGAGGATCTCTGATTTTAAGAAATCCTCAAGTTACTTTAAGAGGGGAAACAGCAATTGAAAAGGGATGATTCATAATAATTTTGTTGTTGATGACATAAGATTTGCCATTTGTAACCTATTTTATATTCAATTGAAACTGACCTTTTATGAGAGCCATGTGGTAATATAAGTGAAATGAATATATTCTTTATTGCAGTCATATAAAAAGACTGGCCTGAGCTTTTAACATAGTACTTGACTTCCTGATGTCTAAATACCCCCAAGTCTATGAAAGAATATTAAATAAGATACCACATAATCAAATGAGTAGTAAAAGCACAATAAAAGCCTTTCACACATTAGCACTTGATAATATAAAAGTAACAGTAAACTGTGTTACCTAAGTTCAGTGTAAATATATAGCTGGAGGAGAAGTTGTAATAGATCAAGTAGGAATGTTCAGGAATCCTACATCTCCAAATTACCAATATTTCAGAATTACAAATTCTTATTTTCCAAATCAAGTTCCCAGGATATCAAAGATCATTTAAACTCTTCGAAAACATTTGTTAAACCTTTTACGTAAGTAAAAAAAAGGAAAAAGATGTCAGCCATTTTAAATTTTACCATTTTTTTAAGTTTTTAAGTCACTGGGATTGAGAAGAAAATAGGATAAGCAAACAGCTAGAGTATGTTTAAAGTATTTTCCAACTTTTTCAGGAAAAAGCTAAGGCTTGTCATTTTAAAATATCTATAATATCTAAAAGCATTGTGGCTTTTTTCAAGTTCATTTCAAAAGCTCTATTGACTTTGAGCTATGCTGACCCATTAAGAAAATACAAATTGAAAAGTATTCATCTTTTTTAAAAAGAAGACCTCAAAGTGCTTTCTTTGCAAAGAAAGTATTTGTCTCAACCTCACTGCAACCTTAAGAGGAAACACCTCTAGTTCCCTGAAATTCAGCTGAGGAGCAGTGGCCCTTGTTAATCTCCACTGTCCTGGGGGCACAAAGAGAGGAAGCCAATTTCTCAAGAAATCCAAGAACTCTAATAAGGAGCAAACACACTAGCCAATCAAGCCTACAGAACACAGGTGTGCATGCCCTGAATGTATTATGCTACATCTTTAATTAAATGTGTATAGAATGAAGACTGACCAGCTCTAAATGTAGTCTCCTTGCACAGGATTCTAGAGGTCAGGAAAAAAATGGCTGGATCTGCATTTGGGAGACTAGTGCAGGAAAAAACAGCTCAAAGGGGGGAGTAGGGAGATGGCATGCTCTTTACCCGAAATGTTCTAAATAGGACCCCCCAAAACGAGTCACATACCCAAAGAAAGCCTGCCATATTAACAAAGAATAATAAGGAGCCTGTAAAAAAGAAGCGGAAAACATTTCCCAGTTGCCTTTAAAACAATGTTGAAGTTCTGTGCTACTCATGCAGCTGTGCGCTTGCCACTGATTTGGGTCCCTTTTGTTCCACACAGAGATACTTACGGATTGAACTGATCCAATCACTCTCTTTCCCTTAGTCCCCCTAGTGGCCAAAGTAAGCATTTGAAAGAAGGCAGAGGCGATGGGGAGGGGAGGAGGAGGGTGCAAAATTTGAAACAGAGGCACTTTCTCGGTTAGGATTCTTACCTATGATCAAGATGAGAAATAACAGCAATCATTGCCCAAATTTGACTGTCCACCCTGACAAAAAAACCGTATTTAAAACCACAGTGAATGCACCCAGAGTTTGGCCCCCTGAGACTCAAGAGATGGTGCCTGGACCAACAGCATCAGCATCACCTGGGAACTTGTTAAAAAAACAAAAACAAAACCCCTGCAAATTACAGACCCCACCCAGGAATGACTAAATCAAAACCTTTGGGGGTGGGGTCCAGGTATTTGTGTTTAACCAGCCCTCCAGTAATTCTGATGCAGGATCAAGTTTATGAAGCAGAGCTTTGGCTAACTGGTTCCCTTCCCTGGATGCACATCAGAAATACTTGGGAAAACTGAAAAAGAAAGAAAGGAAAGAAGGGAGCGAGGACAGGAAAAAGAGTGCCCTGTCTCAGACCAATTACATCAGAGTATTTAAAGATGGAACCCAAGTATAAGTATTGTCTTTTAGTATCTCACATGACTCCTGGATAGCCCTGGCTCTTTCCAACTCAAAAGAGCCAAAAGGTAAATTTTCAGGAATTTTGTCAGCTGGTTGTTAAACTGTTAGTAGCTTGAAATCTGTCATGGTGGGAACATTTCTATACCACAGAAACTGGCAAATGCTACAAATCAGGTCTCCCCCCACCCCACCCTCCTGAAAGCCAATTGCTATGTGTCAGCTCACTGCTGGCTGGAGTTGAGAACACTGGACTTAATAAGCAAAAATGCCAACTACCTAATTAATTCAGACAATCTGAGTAGTTACTTTCAATCTCTCCATTACTCCTCAATTCCTGGGGATTCTTATGAAGATGGCCAAGCAATTCAGTGGCCGTATACTTAAGGAAGGAAGACATCAGCCCCTGTCTGAGGGAGTAACCATGACTAATCCAAGTCAACAGCTATGGCCCTTTTCCTTTCTCTTCTGGGCATGGACACAGGAAGCAATTCTGGAATGAGAGGGTGGGTAAATCTGCCGGAGGGCTTCCGACAGTTAGTCTATCTCAACAATGAGGAGACACACATGGTTAGCAACAGCCCCACTGTGTGCCTCTGGGCATCATAATGAGGCTTTGACTCTTAGTACTCCAGCAGCCATCTTGCTTCCATAATGGCGCCTGGTATAGTGTTAACTTCCCACTTGCCACCATCATAAACTGTTCTGGGTTGGAACTCAGGTGAAACGATGGTTTTCCCTGAATGGGTATGCCAGCCAATTCAGGATTTTCTGTGACGGCTGCCAAAAGTATCTTAAATGACACAGGTGATTTCAGGCAAGAGTTTCAACGGCTTGTCTTCTTGAAACCCTTTTTATTGGAACTTCTAAGTAGTAAAGAAGAGTAAAGTTTTTTAAGGTTTTTGGTTTTTTTTTGCTATTTAATGTTGCCTCTTCTCTGATGACCTCATTCACCCCTCTCCTCACCTTGGCATCTCATGCTGTAGTATCTCAATCAGCCCCCTGGCTACCCTCCCTCCCTCCCCCTGGGACGTTAATGATCTCCTCTCTATTCCATCCTGATTATAGTGCTTGACCCATCAAAATCAGTACTTTCATCTTGTCACGTCACTGCTAAGAACCTAGGATGATGACCTACTTCCTGCCACAGAAAACCAAGGGTTTTCAAGGTCCATCAAAATACAACCCCACCGTATTTGTTCAGTATTTATGTCTCACAAATTCTTAATTGATTCCTTTCTGTAGTATCCTCCATACGTACTACTTTGCTTGCGAATTTAACCCCAAATGCCTTCTTCTTTCACGGCTGTTTGTCAAATGCTACCCATCATTCAATGTCCCTGTGACAGTTTAATTTTATGTCAGTTTGACCCACCTAAGGGATACCCAGATAGCTGGTAAAACATTATTTGTGGGTGCGTCTGTGAGGCTGTGTCTGGAAGAGATTAGCATTTGATTTAGTAGCAGGAGTGACCAGTGTGAGGGAACATCATCCAATTCACCCAGGCCCAAAGAGAACAAAAAGGTGGAGGAAGAACAAATTCTCTCTCTCTCTTCTTTAGCTTGGACATCTATCTGCTCCTACACTGGGACATGAGAGCTCCTGGTTCTCTAGCCTCGGAGTCTGAGACTTATACCACCAGTACCCTACCCCGCTTAAGGCCTTCAGCGTCAGACTGAATTACACCTCCACTTTCCTGGGTCTCCAGCCAGCATATGGCAGATCATGGGGCTTCTCAGCCTCCATAATCTCCAGAGCCAACTCCTATAATAAATCTCCTCATATATATACCTGCATCTATATATCCTATTGCTTTGGTTGCACTCAAGATCCCTGAATAATATACTCCCAATTAAATTTTACCTCTTCCTTTCGGCAAGGTCTAGGTCTCTTCCTTTTTTTGACTCCTATCATTACAACCAGTAATGATGAATTTGGTCCTTAAGCCATGGACATAGCATTGTTTAAATATTAGGAAGCGTTGAAGTAACAATTTAATTAATTCTTCATCTTGGTAAAAATCTTGGGTTTTTTTTTTAACGCTGCCATAGGACAAAAACTTTGACTTAAGTTTCAAAATGGCACAGCTGATTACATATATTTTGATAACTCTTTACTTTCTGAGAGTTAACATCTCACCCTACCCTGTCTGGGAAATCCCTTTGTCTCAGCCACATTGATACTCTTAACAGTGCTGTGCTGGTTTTATGATATTGAGTTTCGTCTCCACTGAAAAGCACACATAAACTATGTCATAGTTATTTACATGGCCTTGTAAACTCAATGAATGTTTCTGGGATGCTTGATTCTCCCTCTCAACCTCTCCCTCTCTTTCACATACACAGATGCCAGTTCATAGTCATGATAGATGTTCAGTGATTCACTTTTGATTGACTTGTGGTCTGTTGGTTGTATCAATTTTACCTCCTAAATATTTCATTTTTTAATTGAAGTATAATTGGCCTACAATACTGTATTAGTTTCAGGTGCACAACACAGTGATTTGATCTTTGTATACATTGCAAAATGATCACCTCAATAAGTCTAGTTACTATCCATCACCATACAAAGTTAATATAATATTCTTGACTATATTCCCCATGCACTATATTACATCCCCATGACTTATTTTATAATGTATATTTGTACTGCTCCATCCCCTTTACCTTAGAACCCCCCACCCCTCCTCCCTTGTGGCGACTATCAATCTGTCTTCTGCATCTATGAATCTGGATTCTGTTTTGTTTGTTCATTTTGGTCTTTAGATGCTGCATGTAAGTGACATCCTACAGTATTTGGTATTTGTCTTTCTCAGTCTGACTTATTTCAGTTAGCTCCTAAATATTCCTTGTTTTCTACTTCATTCCCTTTCCAGTCACCACTCTAGTTCAAGCTACCATCTCCTCCTGTTCCTGTATCTGCTTTTGCTCCCCTGCAATCCATTCTCTACAGAGCCACCAAAGTAATATTTCAAATCAAGTCCAATCCTGATTGGAACACTTCTTCAATAGCTTCTCACTGCCAGAGGCTGAAGGCCAACCAAGGTCACTGCAGGAGCTCCAGGGAGTTCGGGGCTGATTAAGGCAAGATACAGGACCGGGAGGTGGCAGCAGGACACGGAGAGCTTTAATTTGGTGGCACTAGACAGGTTGCATGGGAGGGGAAGTCCCTCATTGCTTGAGGTCTGACAGACGTAACAGAGGAGCCAGGACCAGAAGGGGAGGAGGTTCAGGGAACTCCCAGGAGAGGGGAGGGGAATTAAGTATCTAGGCTATGTTGCTCAGCCACAGGGTGGAGAGGGCAGCAACTTGGGAGTTTTTTTAGGTCCCAGATTCATCCTATAAATGACCAGCAGGCCTTATGCAGTTTTGCAGGGTACACAAAAGAGACAGGCTTTAAATGGTTAAAAGTCTATTTTCTTTGGGCTGTGTTTAAAACAACCGGATGTTGAAAAAACTTGAGTTTAGCACCCACAGGTTAATTTAGAGCTAAGGGTCCATACTTGCAGTGAAAAGGTAAACCGCATAGGCCCAACATGCATGGGCCATCTTTGGACAGTGTATTAACCTGGCCCACAGGCTCTCCCGTAGTCTCATGGGACTTTCCATTCACTGCTGTTTTCCCCAGGTTCTAAAAGTCCTCTCATGTTTTCAGGGTCTTCTAACCATACGGTACTAACTACGTACTCATGCTTCAGAGCCTATTGTCCATTGCTCTTCCTCAAGGAAGCATTCCCAGATGCTGTGATGAGATCAGATACTCCTATTAAATGCTTTCATGGCCTGTCATAATCTCAGCCATTCATTGTGAATGGTGCTCTTAATTTCTGCTTCCCTGCTGGGATTAAAATCCACTGAGGCCCTATACATAGCACCTAGCAAAGTGAATTAAACATAGTAGGTATACAAGAAATACTTATTGGATGAATGGAAAAAAAGACACCTAAAGGAAATAGAGAATGAGTTATAAAAATAAATCAGTAGCCTGGATAATGTTTAAATATGGAATCAAGTTTCTATTTTTCTTTGGTACATTTGTTTAAAAAAATATTTTTCATCCAAAGTTATTAAAAACTCTTAAGTACTTCCATTCAGGATTATTAGAATTTTAAACCTTTATCCAAGACTTACTGCTATGAAACCTTTTATTTACAGATATGGCATCCCAGTGAGGCAGTTACACTTTCAAAGAGTGTCACATAAATAAGTGAAAAGTGATTAATACTAAAGAAGTCTATGAAACTACTTAAAGTAGAATTATGTGCCAGCTAAAGAATTTAATGGAGCAGAATTTGGTCTGCAAAGAGATATAAGCAACAAGTTTAAAAGAATATTCAGTATTCTGTTTAAACTGTCAAGACAACTGGCCTTGCTAGAAGTCTTTTGAGAGACATGAATTAAGGGGGGGAAAGCAGTCTTAGAGATGTTACTGATCGGCTTTAAGCTAATAAACAATTTTATCAACAATTCCCTTAATACAATTTCTATCCTAAACTCATATTTCTATACAAATCTAGTGACTGAATTGTAAGTCATTTGGTTTAAAGGACTCAATAATTTTGTATTTTATAAGTGTTCATAAAACTCACCCATAATTGTGAAAGGACATTAGTCACACTCTTACATAAATTACAACAATGTTTATACTATAATACTTTAAAGGACATAATGCTGTATATTTTAAATCACTTTTGATAGCAGCCTACATTTCTACTCACCAGCAATTACCATGTGGCACGGTTAAAAGATGTGAGTTTTATGTAAAAAAAGTCAACTCAAATGAACTCTTGTTCTCAATGATGACATATTATCCTCTAATTAAATCAGCTAAGATAGCTCTGTTTGCAAGGAGCATTCTAAAATTAATTCCGAAATCAAGAGTTTAACAAGTGGCACTCCTAATAGCCCAGATTTTAGGTTGCTTTGATACCTGGAATTAATGGGATTCTTTTAGAAATCCAGTGACTCGACAAATCATTAAAAAAAAAAAATTTGAAGTTCAGCTAACTCATTTATACCTCTCACACTGTTCTTTGAAAGGATTTTAAAGACATCAGCTAACTCAAGAGAGGACAAAGAAATCAGAAATCTACGAAGCAGACAGTTAAATGGAAATTAAATAATTTATTTCAAAGTAGGATATTTAATGTGTCTATAAAAGAGTAAGAGTTACCAAACACTTTTTCTGTTTATGTTAATGTAATAGCTACAGACAAACTGATAAAAAAAATTGTGTTTAATGGCGAATGTATTAAATAAGTTAGTTTGCTGAGGGAACAGAGGGAGGGAGGACAGGTTCCTTGGGAAACCCACCAAAGAAAGGAAAGGACTGTTGGACAAAGATCAGGTAAAATGAAGCATCACATATCCTGAAATTTGAAAGCAATAAAGAAGGACTGAAAAAAGTCACTAGTATATCAGCAGAATAGAAGAGAATATTTTCTTAATTTGATTTTGGGATAAACTTTTAGAGTATTGAGCTAAATTCATATTCAAGAGATGGGAAAGAGTTTAATGCTTTAATATCCACCTGTAGCCCAGCTCTCAAAACACCCGAGACACAAAAAGGGACAAATACTGAGAAAACAATTATATTTTTTCCTAATCTATGAAGATAGATTCCCTCCTCCCTCTACCCCTGTGATAACTTCCTATAGCAAACTTTGTTGCACTAACCCATTATTCATGCAGGCCTGGTATACTGAAAAATACCAATACGTATTCTTTAGTTTCCATCTTTTATATAGCTACAGAGATACAATAAAAAAAAATCAGGAAAACACATAAGTACATGATCAATTTAGTGACGGTAGCATGGTTAATTCCTGAGAACATACATTTCAAAGTGATTTTGAAAAATTATAGATATTGCAAGTAAATAGAAAAATATGCAGCACAAACTGTGAGGGAATACATATGGTGATTGATAATACCAGACTATGTACCTAGTAGATGAAGAAAGAATTGATTTTGCATGCATTCATTCAACAAATACAGAATGGCAGGAGGCAGGATTAAGTCTAGGACTCTGGTACCTGGAGTCAGAACTCCTGAGTTGGAATTCTAGCCTCACCACTTTCTAGCTGAGTCATCCCTGGGCAAGTTAAATATTTGAGTCTCTCTGCTGCTCAGTCTTTTCATCTATAAAATGGGGATTATGACGATATCTATAAAATTATTAAAAGGAGTCAATAAGGCAGCATCTAATGTTTTAGAAGCAGGTAATGTTTTTTAAACAGGTGCTCGGCCTGTAGTAATTTCCAAATAAGGGATTGTTAAATACAGCTGAATTACATAACTAATGAAAAAAACGTGGGCATGTAGGCCAATAAGTCACCATTAGTCAGCTACAAGGAGTTATAATTAATGACTCCAAGAAGGCTCAAGGCATAGTGGCACAGTAAGCATAAAAAAACATTCTCTAATTGCCCAGTCTTTCAAGCAGATACTCTTTTCAGTTGTTGAGTCCTTTTAGAAGTTTAGAGCCATCAAGATGAGTTGGGTTGGAAAATGAGATAATATTATGGATGCTCAAAGAAAAGACTGGAATGTTTCATACCTACCTTTGATCAAAATAACATTCCTAACATAGAACTTGATGATCCACTGCTCAGTATCTTCCCAGAAGACAGAACAGAAGAAAATAAGTGAGCACACTGGGAAGGCTTTGGGCTAGTTATCTGGAAACATTTCGATACCACAAGAATTACTAAGTATTAGAATGGATGGCTGAGTGGGGCTCCTGGGTCTTCTCCTTTGGAGGTCTTTCAAACAAGGACGGATAGTCTATCTGATCTGCCTGGGATGGCTTAAGATCAGGGCTGAGTGAAGATTAATGGTGCAACCTGCCCCTTAAAGGCCTCCCAAGCACTCTCTGAGAGCATAACTTTATATATTACCCATCACAGTCCCTCATCTATTGAGTTTGAAGAACTCCCTTTTATCCTAGAATAGGAAAGGGCAACACTATTTCACAATTGTGACTTCTGAGTAGAACTTTAATAATGTCATGATGAAACATAATGTCCTTATTACTTCTCAGTTATTTTACCAGGCAAGCTACCTGCAAATATCTTTCAGTTAGAAACAGCTCTCATGAATCTAAATTATGAACAGCAGTTGCTTTAAAATTCATGTGCCCTGGCCGACTGATGGCATATGCTATTTCTCAAGCAAACCATTAAAAATCCAAACAAGGCAAAGGATGAAAAAGGAGTTTAAAGAAAGGATAACCACCACATACTAGATAATGAAATGTAAATAGTATCAGGAACTAGGGAAGAGCATATGAGTGTTTTCATTTAATAATGGGACAGCTTTCCTAAGCGATTATTCCAACAACATGTAGCACTGAGTAGTTCACTTTAAAAAGATTACACATATACACATAAATATATACATACACACACACTTACCTTTTACTTCATTTGTTTCCCTATCAGATGTGCCTCTGACCCCACAGTGACCTGTATCTTGATCATTTCCACCAGCATCAAAGCACACCAGGGTTAAGACAAAGTCAACAGTACCCTTAGTCCTAGAAAGTGATTTTAACAATAGTGCACGTTTCAGAACTTCATAGCTAATTAGTGAACACTGTGATTGTCAAGAGGTGGAGGTAAAAGGGGGAAAAAAAAAAACCCTGTAGTTAAAAATCTACTAAAGGATTTATTTTAACCACTGGAAATGTTTTCAGGAAAGTAAATGGTGAGTACAGAAATTATTTACCCTGAAAACCTTCATTTTGATATTAAGGAGATTTGCATCATGCCAAGGATGAAGTGCAGCCTCCTGAAATTCCCATAATCCACTAAAGAGTACTGAAGCAATTTAAAAATACTTAACTATTTTCTTCTCTGAGATCATATCTGAAATCATGCTGGGAAATATCTGTGTGTTTAAAAGATACAATTTGAAAAAGCCCAGGTTAGAGGAGAAAACGTTCCTAGAAGTAGTGAGCCATACCATAAAACCTTTAAAAGTTGAACTCCCTGAGATTTGGGGAGGAGAAAAAAAGCAAAGGTGATCCTTATCAATTAATTAAAAAGAATGAAATAACAGTAGACAAAGGGGAAGGAGAGTTAAAGAAACTTAAGGAGCTGTGGGGGCAGTAGCTCTCTCTTCACT
Organism: Eumetopias jubatus; assembly: GCF_037043125.1. Taxonomy (NCBI): domain Eukaryota; kingdom Metazoa; phylum Chordata; class Mammalia; order Carnivora; family Otariidae; genus Eumetopias; species Eumetopias jubatus. The sequence continues at coordinate 177,683,653 of NW_028274809.1, read as the reverse complement.
GATTAAAAAATTAAGGAGTTCTGGAAAAGGGAGAAGTGACAGGGATAGAAAAGTAGTCTTATAATTCACCACAGGTTCCGCCTCCGACTCACCAGAGGCTGGCTACGTCTGGCTCAGAATTGAAAAAGGCTCCCTGTGTATCACGCTCGGCGCTGTTAGCGTTGTGTATGGGCTTTTTTTTTTTTTCCCTCCAATGCCTAAATTTCTATAAATGTGTTCATTTCGGTATAAGTAAAAACCTTCACTTGTAGAGTTTGTAGATCAACCGTAATAAAACAGCAATTGCATGACATATCGAAACTATGATGTTTTAAGATATCTGCAAAAAGCTTTCACTCGGCGACCAGCTCTTTGGCGAAATGCAGAGAGGCTGGTGAAATGTAGCGTTTTGATTTGACCATCTGAGGTCACCGAGGACTTCAACGGACGGGTTTGAGCAGCCCGCGCCCTCGCAGCATCTCCTGGCCTCTCTCTGCCTCCCTCAGCTATGCTCTCTCGCAGCCACAGGATTATCTCTCCCCGACACGTTTCATTCACAGAGCCCCAGAGAAGCTCCCCATTCGGTTGGAGCTAAGAGCCGGAAAACACGCACTCGGGCTGCTGCGCAAGTTGTTGCAGCTCGAGTGCGATCCACACACTGGCGCCGAGAAAGGGGGGGGGGGGGCTCTCGAGCTCTCGGAGCAGGAATGCTAGTGGCCCGGCACGCGGGGTCCGGGGACGCCGGGACAAACCCACTAGTGAGCCACTCGCTTAAGTTGGAGCAGCTTCTGAGAACAGGCGGGCGGGCGAGCGCGCTCAGGCCCCGGCGCCGCGCCGGGTGCCGGGGGTGTCCCCCGAACCGCGAGTGACCAACCGCAATCGGGAAAGCACTGAGAACCCGTAACGCGAAAGCCCGCCCCAAGCCCGAAACTGGCAGCCCGTGAACTCCCCAAACCAGCCCGGAACTGCAGACGTCCGAAGGCCGGGTCCCCCGCGGTGGGGTCGCCCCGCCTCGCCCGCCCCCGGGCCGGGCGCCGTGCGTTCTGCCTCCCGGAAGGATCCGGGGAGCAGAGCGAGCGGCGAGGGGAGCCCTCCGCGTCTCTCCACCGCCCCCGCCGGCGCGAGGGCGGGAGTGGGGAAGGCGCCACTCAGACTGTGGCGCTGGGCAAACTGTGGCCGCAGTTCTTCCAAGTTTGCCTGAGCGAGAGGCGCGGGCTGGGCGCCCCGCTCGGCGACCTGCCCTCGCGCCGCGGCCGCCCCCGGGTGTCCCGGGCTCCCCGGCCGGCCCGGCCCGAGCCCACAACGAAGGGGGCGCGGGGGCGCCAGAGCCGAGGGAGGGCGGGCGGACGCTCCCGCGTGTGCACACAATGAGGCAGCTGACACGCACACCTTCCCCGCGGGAGCAGCCGCCGGAGCATCCGCCGGCGTCCGGGAGAGCCCTGACAGAAAGTGAACACCAACAACTCAGCAACAGGGGGGGAAGAAGGAGGGCGCCGGGCGGCCCGGGGGACGGACGGCCGCCGAGGGCTGCAGCCTACTGGGCCGCGCGCCCGCGCTTACCTGCGATCTCCTGGTAGGGAATGTCCGCCAGGCTGAATCCCTTGGCACCGTACGCCTGGCGGACCTCGCCGCAGCTCCGAGCCTTCACCTCCGCCCCGGCCGGCAGGGACAGCAGCAGCCCGGAGAGGGGAAGAATCACAGCCCCGATCCAAGAAGGCATGGTGCAACGTGCAAATCCAGCTCGGTAAACCCCAGGGCCCGTGCGCTCTTCACCTTGCCCCTCGAGCCGAAAGCCCGCCAGAGCCAGCGGCGCGCTCCTCGCCGCTGCCCAGCGTCACCCCCTTCCGCCAGCCGAGGGGACGAGCAGCGCAGCCCTCTGGACTGCGCTCAGCAAACTTTTATAAGCCAGATGGAGGATGGCAAGCCAACCAGGGCTGGCTGGGGAAGCAGCCGCCTAGCTCCTCTAGCCCCCCAGGTCGAAAACGGTGCAATAAAAAACGAGGGAGAGGAGGCACAGAAATGTTTTAAAAAACCACCCTGGGGGTTCAGAGCCGCGATCCGACTTCCGAGCCGCAGAATCGTAGAGCGCTGCGAGCTCGGCTCGCCCGAGCGTGCGGCGAAGGTGGGAACGCGCGCCCGCGGCTCTCCCGGAGAGGGAGCTGGACAGGCGAGTGCGAGTGTGTGTCGGGGCGAGCGCGGGTTCTTGGGGACGCGTGTGCGTGGAGGTATGTGTTGGGGATAAACGGAATCCAGGGGAAACCTCAGCTTCACACAGGCTGAGGGAGCCTGTGAGAGTCCTCCTGAAATAGGAAGAGCGAAATCCCGGAGACAGACACTGGAGGCTAGAGGGAAGGAGAAAGGAGGGGAGAGAGAGAAACGTGCTACAGTGAGCACAGCCGAAATTCGGAGGCAGAGTCGAAGGCAAAACCTGGACTGGATCTCTTGCTACTGGGTAGAAGAAAAAGGGGAAAAAAGGAAGCGGTTCTGTTTTCTCACTCCCTTCACATCCTTCATACTGATCCGAAACGTTTCCTTTAATGACTTAAGTAAGTAATCTAGAAAGGCGAAGTATTTTAAGTCATTAACATATGTGGTATTAAACTATGCTTTTGTGGACTTAAAGGACCACGCAATTCCAATTGTTCCTCTAAATATGAGCAACAATTTATGACCTACTGAAACACAAAGCCCGCGTAGAAATAAACATACGGGGAGCCCCTGACATTCAGAGCACAATCATCGCTGTAATTAATGGTCTTGTCTCTGTTTGGCTTTGTTTTTTATTTTCTAAAGACAGTTTGTGCACACGGGGACCAGTAGTTTATTATTATTATTTTTGTAATTTTTGGTTTTGGACTCATAAATTTCACCCTTTTTAATTTCAAGTATTACATAATCTTGGATCAGAAATCCTTATGCTTAGGTTCTAGTGTGTGGAGGAACAGGAAAGCTAAGGAGAAGAAACACAACAGGGAAGCAATGGGGAAATGAGAGAGCAGGGGTCAGTGGGGTGCACTAAGGAAGATACTAGGGAGGAGAGTGATTTCTTCCTTCCCTCTCCCCAGTCTCACATACTGGACTTAAACATTTTCTTCCAAGTTAACAGAATTCTCCACTGGGGAACTGACTCACTTTCTTCCCATCTTACACTCAAGTTTTGTGAAATGGAATAAAAATGAAAATTCAGGGTAGGCTAATTTCTTATTGACTTTCTTATGTTAATGAACTCTGCTACGCAGAAGCTGGTGTGGAGACCCAAAGCTTCTGCAACTACTAAGGTAGTTAAATCCAAGACAAAAAATAATAATAATAATAATGCTTACTCACTTCCATGGTCAAATGTATTTAGGCCAGCACATTACTCAAAAATTGCTGTAGGGTAATGTCCAGTTGTATGGAGCTCCCCTATAAAGCCACACATGCAGATGTTTTTCTGATGATGGCTGTTAATGACCAGAATGAATCATGAAATTTAAGTCATTCTATTATCATCACAACATGTTAGGTACATCTTCTTCCTCTCTTTAATTCCTCCTCTCTTACTCCACTGAAAAGGGACTCAAATATAAGATACAACCGCATTTAAGCCATGGAAATGCTTAAAAATATAAGGCTGACTTGTTTACAAATTGACTTTCTCTTCTTCAAAACTCCATAACTAAACATTTCTTTCCAAAAACAAGTCACATACACGTTTTTCTCAAATTTTTCACACGGTTTTTGTCTTCATGATATTGTACTGTCTGACCTTAAGTCACTGATTTCATTTTCCTCCAAGTCTGAAATCAAAATGAGAACAAAATCTACTCTTTGTGGGAAAAGGATAAGATGGGTATGATTAGAAATTGCTGTAACCCAGTCATTATTTCTATGATTTTGACATGACTTCATTCGAACTTCTGTTTCTATCATTGCCAGGTGATAAGCATTGTACACTCCTGAGCAAGGGGTAAAGCAATAAAAAAGATGTTGGAGGCGCCTGGGTGGCTCAGTTGGTTAATTGACTGCCTTCGGCTCAGGTCATGATCCTGGAGTCCCAGGATCGAGTCCTTCCTTCATCTGGCTCCCTGCTCAGCAGGGAGTCAGCTTCTCCCTCTGCCCCTCCCCCCTCTCATGCTCTCTCTCTCTCTCTCTCTCTCTCTCTCTCTCATTCTCTCTTTCTCAAATAAATAAATAAAATCTTTAAAAAAAAAAGATGTTGGAGGTGAAGGAAGAATGGGTAAAAACATAGTATAAGTGGTTTAAATTATTTAAAAATCGATGCATCATTAAGTATTTAATGAGCATTCAATGCAACTATACAGAACTAGGTTATTTTACATAGTTCCTACACTTATAAAATGACCTTAGGAGTTATGGCAAGGCTAGAATATGGAAAGAATTATAACTTAATCAAGCATAAATAAAGTACTTTAATGCCATCAGGAGGGTGAAACAATGCAGAGTAGGTTTGTGAACTCCACTCAGACCAAAGAATTAAGTAACTTACCTTACTGGTAGGTAAGGTACCCTTACCTACTTGGCCCACTTGTTGGGTAATTCAGCACTGTTTGAAATGGCGTAAGAGGAGCAAAGTCAAACTTCCCAGCTAAGGGCAACAGCACAGCCTACATGAGGTATTGGAATGAACACTGAATGACATGCAAGTTCATAGAAGAAACTAGAAAGAAGAGAGCTCATATTACTAAGGAGAAGTTGGCATTTGGTTTAGATAGGAAAAAAAAGTTTAGCCAAAGACCTCAAACTCTAGCAGTAGTGTTTATATTGTATGTAATAGGAAAAATGTTAGGACATTGAAGAACATCAGACCAGAGGAAGCAAGCACAGAGAAGCAAGAGAAAGGTAAGAAAGAGAAACACATAGAGTTCTGCCATAATGGTGAAGGTTTCAAGAGATTGCAACCAGAGTAGGAGGATAGTGAGCAGAAAGAAGGTGAAGGTAAATTTTGCAGAAAAGATTAGCATGATTTTTTCTTTGGTTCAAGACACACACACACACAATAATTAGAAGACTTATTTTAAAAATGTGAGTCTCATTGGGAAAATCTTTATTAGGGCAATAAGATTGTTGTTTATACACCATTTTTGTATCCCAGCTGTTTTCCACAACCCCTTCTGGGAATAAGATGAATGGAATCTCAGAGACTTTGAGTTGTAGAGGGAAAAAAAACTAAGTCTTTAGGAGCAGCCATAGTTAATAGGCAAGCAGAGCAGCCCATGATCTATTTCATGGTCAAGGGCTCTTCCTTCCCACCCTAAGTCTAATTGCATCTGGGGCCATTGTGCCAGCACCAAAGGATGAATCATATTTGGCCTAAGCATGGCGATCATTTCCCTTTCCTGTCAAATAGGAGTGGGCCTAAGATCCATTTCTGGCCAATGAGATGTAAGGAAATTTCTGATGAACATTATTTTTCCTAGTTAAAGGCAAGAACTATAGGAGCAAAGAGGTCTTTTTATCTCAGCTTCCTGCTTCTTAGAGCTAATTGAACATCTGGTGACTAGGAGACAAGATACCCCTCACAGGCAAAGAACAGAGGAAAGCCCCTAGATTTTTGATTTCCTGTTTGACCCACCAAAGGAGCCCTTGGACCGCCAACCTCTGGACTTCTTGTTAAATAATTCATAAATATCTTGGTAGTTTATACCACTGTCAGGTGGTTATTCTGCTATTTACAAATGAAAGCAATATAAATGTATAGGGCAAACTAAAGGAAGAACAAGAGACGTGAAGGCAAGAGACAGGGGTTAGCTGCAAATGTAAGAAGAGAAGAAAATTAGGTAGCTCCATGGCATCTAAGTTAGATTTTCAGTCATGAAGCAAATCACAGTAGACATCAAGGACAAGGAAGGCAGAGAAAATGGTACTTAGAAAATGATGAAGAGACTTACTGGAAACTTCAACAGAGACATTTTAATAAAACAGTGGGGTGGATGCCAGACTCCATGGAATTGTGTATGAAGTGGATGGATAGAATGGAAAAATCAAGGTATAACTAATTACACCGTGGTGGCTCTATGTGGAAGAGGGGAAAGGGTAGTCAGGGAATGCTTTCCAGAAGAAGCTTCTAAGATTACAAGGAAGAGAGACTAGACATAGAGATTGAAAGTCACTATGATATTATTTGGTATGTTGGTTTTAAACAGTTCTCTTTTTTATTTGCATTCTGTAAGTTTTCTACAGGAAATATGAGTTCTTTTTTAGGATGAGAAACATTTTAAAATAAATAGTCACCCTCTCAACAAATGCAAATAACATTTATTTTATAAAATAAAGGAGTCTTACCATTATCTCATATATGAGATAATATATGTTATATTTATATTATATGCTTATATATAATATAAAACAAATGGCTGTTAATACTTTTCTCAGCAACAACCTTGTGCTATGAAAGTTTTTTTAAAAAAAGACACAATTACAGAATTTACTGTTCTTTTGTTCAGTTATACCAACGCATGAATGAGAAACAGCATGGATTTTAGGATTTGGGTTTTTTTCCTTTGTGTATTTAGATCAAGTAGGACAAATAAGTTCAAATGAAATCTCATGAAAACAGGAGAATGGTTTTCAAGTGTCTATCCCATGTCTTAGCTTGGCACAAATCAAAATCACTTAGTTAACCTGCCTCTTGAAAAACAGAGTCTGTAATGAAAAAGCTGTCAGAAATTTAACAACAGAAACTCTGCCTGGTGCCTGGATAATGGGAAGGTTGCTGAGTTACAGGGAAAGAAAAGGTAAATTTGGGTGAATGATGACCAAAAATGGTGGTGAAAATAATGCTTTATTTTTCTTACCAAGGTTTATACCCAAACAAAATGTAATAGTCCATTTAACATTTATTGAGCCTTAAGAGTATACCTAGTATTAATATAAACCAATTAAAATTATATCTTTATGGCAGCTGGGGACCTGCTGGGTTACTAATGATCTCTTGGGGAAAGCCAAACACCAAACACTGAGGGACAACAGATTCTTCTTGTCTTCCAACATTCTTCTAATGTGAAGCCAGAGATATTTGGCTTCAGTGGAGGAGGGAACTGTGTGATTTTTGCCTAATAGTGATGTCAGAGTTTAGCCCAAGAGAATTGAAAGAGCTCTGATTATTTAATCATATGTAGTTTCCATATATTTTGGAAGAACAGACAATGAAAGTATTTCACATATTCTTAAGCACTACCCATATTTACTTGAAATATTACTGACAATCATGAAGAAGGTGTAAATAGAAAATATATTAAGACATTACAATGATTTAAAATGCTATTTTTAATTTTTTATATTATTAAAGATCCAGGAGTCCACTCTCCACTGATTCTAAGTGAGATTCATGCCTAAAAATACATCTTAGGTCATAGAGGACATTTAAATAATCAAGTAACAAAATATTTACTTTCAAAAAGTGGTGTTAAGACCATTTTCTGCCTTGGAACAACCTCGGCAAATGTAACACTGTCTAAGCACCATTTTATACCATCATTGGAAAAGCTTATTGTACATAAGGAAGAGAGTTTCATTTTGACTTTATGGCTCACAATATTAATAGATGCCTTCAATAATGTCATTATTTAAAGCTCACGCATTTTTGAAGTATTTCCAAATGAGATATGTAAATGTAAAAGAGTGACACAAATGAAAATCCTATTGCAGATTAATAAACTTGCATTTTTGTAGTTCATAAAAGAAGATCATTTAACCTTGTCTTACTTGTTATAAATCCTGATATTAATGTTATGAAAGATGATTCTGGAGCTAAGCAGTCATTTGACATACCTAGATTATTTGAACCGGACATCTTGGCAGTTGCTTCTCTAGTTCTTTGCTTTTGTGAAAGATGAATGGAGCTTTGCAGTTTTCAGATCATCTAACACTATAAACAATGACCTTCCTTTTTTTTTTAAGTTTTTATTTTCATTCCAGTTAATTAACACAGTACTATATTGGTTTCAGGTGTACAACATAGTAATCCAACACTTCCACACATCACCGGGTGCTCGTCACAAGGACCACTCCTTAATCCCCATCACCTGTTTCACCACCCACCCTTCCATCCCTTTATCCTCTGGTAACCGTGGGCAACAATGACCTTCCTCAAGGCAAGTGGAAGACAACATTAGAGAACAGGGACGAGCTCTTCCCATGTTGCTGATTTTCATCAATGGAACACCTTAACTCTATTATAATGATTTCTCAGATTTTAACAACTCCAGGTTAATTATTATTAATTATTCCAACACTAAAGAAGCAGTATGACAGGCTTTGTTTTTTGGGGAAAAAACTGATGATGAACCCATAAAATGTTGCTGTTATTGACTATTTTACCACATACAGGTATCTGCTTTTTAAAACTATGTCTATAGAATTTCAGCTTAGAGGGACTCTACTCTGAAGGAACAGTAAGATAATTTTCTGATAAAGCTCTTTTTTTAACTTAATGTCTCCACAAAAGAGGGTCAAAACAAAAGTTACTTAGAAAACTAAGCTACAAAATTGTTTGATTGATTAGAATCAGAAGAAATCCAGGATCATACTTTGATGTGAAATTACTTTTAATAACGGGAGGTGATCTGAATATTCCACAATTCAATAATAAATGTATTCAAAGTTTTTAATTTGGGCAGTTATCTAATAACTTCAAAATACAATGATTACATTCATTACATACATTACATTACATTCATTACATTCATTACATTCATTATTATAAGTTAACATAGATACTGGCAAGGGGAAAAAAAGGAAATGGAAATTTTAAATGGATTCTGCTTCATCTACTGATACCTATAAGTCAATAAAACTTCTTTGTTGAGGGTTACACCTTAAAGCAGTATTGTTTTTGTCTGTGAAAAACTGATGGAGGGGTTAGAGACAATGTTCTTGAGACCAGACCGACCATTGGCTACAGTCACAAACATCCCAGTTAAAAACTATACAGAAACTATTGGTCATAAGAAAGAGAAGGTAGGAGAAAAGAGCCAGGTTGTACTAAATCATAACTCTACAAGGAAAAACTCGAAGTCCTAATGGAACCGAGTAAACAGGTCTAATGGAACCAGATAAATAGTAACATACCAATAATTTCATTGATACATTTTACTTTCTCCTTTGTCAAAGATTAAGATTATGTTATGAAGAGGCCAGACTGGCTCCTCAAAAAAAAAAAAAAAAAAAAAAAACTGATTCTTTCATAGTGCATATAATCCCTTAAGCCAGTTACAAGCATAATGTTTTCAATAATAATTCATGCTTATATAGCTTTTCAAACTCTACCATTCACCTTCGTGATTGGAATGTATATACATGGACACAGAGGTACAAAGAAAATTTGCTTCCTCCACTTAGCCATTACTATGAATAATAAGTACTAGGATTTATCAATAAAATGTGCTTCCTACGAAGCCAGGAAAACAATTTCTCAATGTGACCAGACAATTCCTGTAACATATTTTCTATCAATGCTAGTATTTTCATTGAGTTTTATGCATAAGTGGGGTTTTTTTTAGTTTATTTTCCTGAAATTATTTACAAATGTACTCTCACCTCCCATCTAGAACAAAGTTTTCTAAGCAGTCTATGACTACACTACACTCAAATTGTGTCACATTTTAAAAGATCAGTAAATGCTAAGGAAAAGAGTAATAAATCTTTTGGTTTACAGCCTGTGTAACAAATACAAACTGGCAATAATTTTTAGATCTATGGTTAAGAAAATAGCACTGATCTTGATCTATGTCTTTTATTGGTAACTCAAAATATAAACAAAATTCCACTGAATTTTATAAAACATTTACGGCTAACATCCTCCATTCTTTATCAGCTGCAAAAAAGTAGAATATATGTGATTTCATATGAAACATCATCATTTCTTTTTTACTTGAAGAAAATGCTCTTATTTGTCTTCATAGTCAGAATTCACTTTCAAGCAATCATTTCTAACACTTGCCTCTATATTAACTTCGCACATTTTATTACATTTCAGGGGGAAATAATTAAATGTGAGAGAGTAAACCTCATGTATTTTTTTTAAGTTACTTGGAGAAGAGAAAAAGTCTGAGCTTGGAAGTTGGAAGTTCCATCCACAAAGGATCTGTTTCCAGGGAGGTGTCTGAGGCAAGCAGAGAAGCAGTGAGCAATGAGCCTTCAGTTTTCTCCTGATGTTCATTTGCAATCATAGCCAATCAATGTTGAGGACATTACTAAGCAATCCGGGGCTGTTTGCTTTTAATTGGTAAACTATCTTCCAAAAATAACATCTTTGGGCTTCACAACACCCTAGTCATAGAGCCATTAAAGAATGAATGTCTTTACTGTACGGGAGGACCTCTATGAATAATGAATAGGGCTCTATTTTTGCTGGGAAACAAACATGTACCGGCATGTTCGTGGAAATGAACAGTATTGTGAGTGTGCACAGCGTAGGACACTTCCTCTGCTCTGACTGCTACCTTAATTTAAGTAGATAACTGATTTTAAAACCCCACGGAGTGTCAAACAACCTTATTTTAAACTTGCAACATGCTGCCTGGTTTATATGTTGCTTTTGCAACTTTAAAATGATGATTTAGTACAAAAATTGAAGAGATGAAGGATCATGTTACAGTCTCCAGGGGGCAAGACTGGCTTACACAAATTTGAGAGGCAAAGAAAAGAACATTTGAACACAGTATTGAAGAAACTAGAATTTCATCTTTATTTTTAACTTCACAAAAACGTACTTGAGTCATGATTCTCCTGGGCACACATAAAAAGTAGTTTTGTGCTGTGCAAAGTGTAACTAAATTTAGATATTTGTGCAAGAGATAGTTCACAAAATAACTAATGAAAAGTAAGATCTAAGATTTTAAAATGATAATGACCTTGGAATGTGTTTAAAACTATCTGGCTTTTCTTTAAAAAGATCATGAAAGGGCTTAATGTATTTTGTAAATTACTTCCATAATGATTTCACTTACAAAGAATATAATTTGCTAGTCTATTTTCATAATGAATGAGAGCCTAATGAATCACACATACTTCACCATTCAACAGGATGGGGCATCATGGCACTGAATTGAAATATTCATTATAAGAAGTCTTTGGACTTGGGCAAGAAGATTTTTAAAGGTGTTTTCTTTTTTTCTGTATTTTTGGGTAAAGCATGTTCCTGTTCAAGTTGACTTAAAGGATTAGTTAACCATCATACAAAATTATTGTTCACTGCAGTTGCTAGCAATTCAAAAGGAAAGTTTTATATTTAGGTAATGGTTATGAATTTTCACAGACCACAAACTCAGATATAAGGAACGGAACTTCCTTTGGCTTCCTATAATGGAACTTAATTTCTGTTTTAAGTCTCTCTTCTACTCAGCAGCAGAAAAGTTAATCTTGCCAATTCAAGGTAAACGTAGTCACCTAAGAATTATCTCAGACAGATCTCCCTCCCCAGGGAGGGTTCTTTTTGTCCATGTGGAGATGGTGAGACATTTGGGCATGGGTGACAACAGATCACCTGGTTGTTAGTCATGGTTATTTTCTAGGACAGCATTATCTGAGGTAAATAGATCTTTTTTCCAGTCCCTGGACCACATAGTCCACAGTACATCCAAGGCAATGCTCTTCTCACCTAGAATCCTGCAAATGCACTGTGGGTGTGAACTGTCAGTGGTGATAGCTTTCTCTCCCTCAGCTTATCTCTGTCTTTTGTTGGCTGCACAAGGACAGTGGGCTGCCCTCTCGCACCACTCAGCAGTTGCCTCCGTCTACCCCTGCATCCTTTCGGTATGCTTCCGTTCCATTGTAGCACAAGGGACATCAGAGAGCATACAGATTACAGTGTCTCTGGATACAAGAGTCCAAATGCACATCTCCACCCTCTGGGGATCCTGATCCTATCAGGGTTCAGCCCACACCGAGGACACAGGGATACCAGAATGTCTATTAGCTTCCAGCTTTCTGTCTTCCCCCTCACCCAGCGTTCTTATTAGAATGGGAGGAGAAAATGGTTCTTGCTTCACGTATGTTGCATTTATTCTAATTTATTGCTTATGGCCTCTACAACAGGGCTTCTTTTTCCTTCAGAACTTAGAAGGAAAGACCTTCTTTCACATGCAACAACTCAAGGAGTTGTTGAGTTGTATGTGAATCACTTGAGCTGAGTTGTGAATCATTAACAACGGGCACAGACTGAGGAGGCTCTTAGTGCTCCCAGAAGGAGAAAGGGAGCTGTTCAAGCACTTGAGCTACTTGGAGCATCTGGTCAACCCTGTGTGTGTGTGTGTGTGTGTGTGTGTGTGTGTGTGTGTGTGTGTGTACACATACATGCATATGGACATACATGGACAAGCAAGGGAGTGTCTGTATGAGTTCGGAAAGTATCCCAAATACGAGAAATGTGGACAGAGCCTATGTGTGTCCAGGTGTAGCCTTGGCCCTCACCTCCCCCCTCCAGAGTAACATGCCAGACTTGATTATCCCAGCAACTGGAGGGAAACTTAATTTTGAAAAAGATATCTCAAAACCCAGAGGGCCTGAAGTGAAGGAGAGTAGACAGGAGAGAAACTCTGCTTGTCCAAGTTTAGGGAAATCCTGTCGTCTGTGGACTTCAGTTGTACATTGGCCTTGGGTGCTGGGAATGTTATGGTAATCTTCCTCAGCTTATCACTTCAACTCCACAATTTGCTACTAAGTAGACTATTTATTCAGCCACTTATTCATAAAAACATTTGTTGAATATACATATCACATATAGTGCCCTACTGAGTTGAGGTCCTTTTGAGTTTAATTTTTTTTTTAATAGTTGGATAAGAAGTAAGAAGTGGCATAGTAGAAGGTCTCAGGAAGAACAAACAAGCACAGAGATCATGACTTTAAAATTTTAATCTCAGGCATACTTAAAAATCTAGGTTTTACTATTATTTCTTTAAGGATTACCACTTCAACTCAATAAGTTAGTATATTATATTTTAATGTAAATATGGGTCACATTATGATTTATGTCTTATGGATTGACATCTGGCTTCTTTATATAACTTTCCTAAGAGCAATCAAAGCAGGGGTCTGGTTACACTTACAGTGGTGACTTGGAAACACTTTAATTGAAGGAGCAGTGGCTCAGAATATCCAGAGTTTGGGATTTTGTTAAGTTTGATTATTCCAGCCCCTAGAAAAAGTCTTACCTGTAATTGGCATTCAATTAGGACTTGAGAAACTAATGAATCTGAGAATGAATAAAGTGATCAGTTTAGTGGATTTAGTTGCTCTCCTTAACACTCACCGTCTGATTCATGTACCCTCAAACCCTACCAAGATTAAGAGAATTTTTAATCTATTGAATATTTTCCAGTACATTTTGGAGAAAATTTTAATTTCTCCATAGTGGAATTTAGTATTTTAACTGGCTACAAATAGCAGAATAAACATGAATCTCTTGACTATTACCTTGCAACAGAGTCTAAAATCATCAGTTTTCAACACTTGAAAGTATGATATTAATTCTGATTCAAAAGCAGTGATATGATCATAACCTTTCAAGAAAATGAAATTTAAATTAGAATAAGAAAACTTATCTTGGATTTTCAGAAGAGTGTTATGGGTCAAGAGGAGAGCCTCAATATTGCAAATGAACTAATGTGTGCTATTAGAATTCATATTCAAGGAATATGATAAGTTAGCTAGGAAATGGTAAGGATGTGCACATGCCCACAGACTTCCAGGCACACTCCATCAGAGAAGAGGTGGTGATCTTCTATTCAAACCAATTTAAAACCTCACCCCAGCTTTACCAGTAGCATCAAACTAATACAAAGACATTGCAACCAATCAGGATGTTGTTATCTTTCCACAAGGTAAACCAATCAATAGTTGATTCTTTCTCAAACACCTGTAGTAAGCCTGGCACTATCCTATATGAGGTTTTAGGCATAAACAAAGATACACTTAACTTCTTGCCCTCCAAGAGCTATGGTCTAGTTTTCACAGAAAGAGGGAGGAATGGCCTATAACATTTATTGAGTCCCTTGCATTTTTCTGCCATTGTATGTATGATTTCATCCAAATAAAAGCCCTATGAAGGAAATGTACGTCAACACTGGGATTGCTCTTACCATTGCACCATGTTGCAAGAATTACAATTCATATTTTCAATGTCAAGAAGGGCATCTTAGTTCTAGAAAACATCTTATCTTTTATCTATTTTATCTTTTGACTATTTTATTTTCATGTTTAAACCCATTGTAGAAGTCTCAGGATCTGGATGGTTGGTTTCTGCTGTGCTAAATGTATATGTTCATGAACATAAATATACAAATATATTTACCTATGTGTAATATATACAGTATTTTGATTTCTTGCCCTTATTTAGTTTTCATGGTAAGTACATTCTGTAGACCTGGGAATTTTGCATTTTGAACTAATTACAGAAAAACTAGAAACTGTACAACTGTATCAACCTATTAACATCTCCATAATAAATATTTGGAAATTATCCAGATCTTCAGTGAATTATGGTAAGTATCAGTAGCAAGGAATGTGTATGATTGAACCCTGTTATTATAATGGTTATATGCTAACTATTATTTCTATTTTTTAAAAGATTTTATTTATTTGAAAGAGAGAGCGAGCACGAGAGATAGCATGAACAGGGGAAGAGGCAGAGGGAGAGGGAGAAGCAGACTCCCCGCGGAGCAAGGAGCTCAATGTGGGGCTTGATCCCAGGACCCTGGGGTCATGATCTGAGCCAAAGACAGATGCTTAACTGACTGAGCCACCCAGGCGCCCCTATTTCTTATTATAGTTGTTTTGGTTACCATTTATTTTTCCTAGTCGTATAACAACATCACTCAAATAGTGAGCTATACGATAGTGGTGATTAATAGTACTTGAAATAAAATGTTCCTTGTTAAATTATTTGATTCCTGCTAGACCATTAAATAAGAGCTGGCAATAACTTTTCAATTATGTGCTAACTCCAAGTGATTTGAGGAGGACTCTGAGGTCACTTCCAGCCTTAGAGAAAAAAATTACATTGCTAGATTAGTAATGTCTGTCATGAGAAAGGGTGAGGAGAATGGTGGAATTCTTGCTACATGTTTGCCCTCCTTGATCTAGACTGCAAGTTAAATAATCCTGTAAATTTTCTTTCCTGATGTAAAATCAGCTTATTTATTAAGACAGAGCAAACTGATTAACACATCTCTGTACCAATTGCCAAAATGGAAATTCATTTTCTTATCGTAAAGAACAGGAGAGAGAACCTTTGGGATGGGAGATTTCAATGATAAAAACTATTTTAATGAAATGTGCTCTACGTTTCAAAGTCATATTTTAAGTTCATGATTGAAGATCTAAGAAATAAAGAGCAGCTATAACTCTACATTTTCCACATATTCTTGTTGTCTTTTTTTATCAGACTTTGCTAAAATTGGGGAGGGGAAAGCTGTTCATATTTTAAGAATCAGCAGTATCATAAAGTATTTCTCCTGACTTACATCTTTATAATGAAAAATCTACTATAATAAATTCATTGCTAGGTTGTATTTTTATTACTACAATCTCCCCCATGAGTTCTCAGTTAAAAATATTCTGGGGGAGGCAGAGAAATGTCATTTCTGTCAGAACATAATTCTCCACCTGCTGAAAAAAAAGGAAGACAGTTTGTGCTAGTTGCCTATTATTTTTTTAAACATTGATATACAAGCTTATATATTTATAGCAAATTAAAAAAAATAGATGGGAGTACATTATACTACCAAGTTATTGTTATTGAAGTAACCATCATAAATTGTGAAGTGTCTAAGATCCATCTCAAACTTCTATCAGGAAAAAAAAAAGAGCTCAAATCTCTAAAACAAAGAAGATGAAAAAAAAAGTGTAATAGTACTGAATTCATAATCTTGGTATCTATTCATGAAAGATAGTCATGTTTTTCTTTTTTATTATGAAATAAAAATATATTGATTCACTTCCAGAATCTATTAATTTGTCTTGTGCTACTTTTAAAATTTGGATAAATGTATTCTGAGTTTTTAAAAAATCTGCTTTGTGACTATGAAAATTGTGTCTAAACCACCCCAGGCTATAATGAGGCCCCTTTGGAAGGTATCTAATGGCAGCTTCTCACATGCATTTAAATCAGACACAGTCATCAGGTGCTTAGACTGATACTGAGATTTGACCCATTAAATTCAAATCTGCCTGTATATTTGCTATGGGCTAGGGCAATAATCTAAGATTTAAAAAGTAATCTCAAGGCAATTGGCTTTCGGTTTAAAATGACTTACTCTATTCATGCTAAAGATTCTCAGATCCTATTTCTGGAATTACTCTTGTGTTGACATTTCTCCATCCCCACCAGCACTGTCTCATTCCAGAACGTCACTGTCTTTTTCCATGTATAATATCCTTGATCCAATAGCTCTTAACCCCACATCACTCTCCATAGCACCTACAGAGTCATCGTTGATGAAAAAAACCCAACAACTATAAAGTTAGTCACTACTATAAAAGAGCATCACCAAAAGCCTGGCTTCAGTGCACCTCTCCAGTGTTATTTTCCTTGACTCGAATCTAACACTTCAACTCGACTAGACTTTCCATATTCCCTAAAAGCCTGGTACTCTTTTGTGACGCTATGTCTTTTTTTTTTTTTCATTTATTTTTTTTTATTGTTATGTTAATCACCATATATTACATCATTAGTTTTTGGTGCAGTGTTCCATGATTCATTGTTTGTTCATAACACCCAGTGCTCCATGCAGAACGTGCCCTCCTCAATACCCATCACCAGGCTAACCCATCCCCCTACCACCCTCCCCTCTAGAACCCTCAGTTTGTTTTTCAGAGTCCATCATCTCTCATGGTTCGTCTCCCCCTCTGACATACTCCCCTTTTCTTCCTCTCCTGTTATCTTCTTCTTTTTCTTTTTTCTTAAAATATGTTGCGTTATTTGTTTCAGAAGTACAGATCTGTGATTCAACAGTCTTGCACAATTCACAGCGCTCACCGTAGCACATACCCTCCCCAATGTCTATCACCCAGCCACCCCATCCCTCCCACCCCCAACCACTCCAGTAATACTCAGTTTGTTTCCTGAGATTAAGAATTCCTCATATCAGTGAGGTCATGTGATACATGTCTTTCTCTGATTGACTTATTTCACTCAGCATAACGCCCTCCAGTTCCATCCACGTCGTTGCAAATGGCAAGATCTCATTCCTTTTGATGGCTGCATAATATTCCATTGTGTATATATACCACATCTTCTTTATCCATTCATCTGTCGATGGGCATCTTGGCTCTTTCCACAGTTTGGCTATTGTGGACATTGCTGCTATAAACATTGGGGTACACGTACCCCTTCGGGTCCCTACATTTGTATCTTTGGGGTAAATACCCAGTAGTGCAATTGCTGGATCGAACGGTAGCTCTAATTTCAACTGTTTGAGGAACCTCCATACTGTTTTCCAGAGTGGTTGCACCAGCTTGCATTCCCACCAACAGTGTAGAAGGGTTCCCCTTTCTCCACATCCCCGCCAACATCTGTCGTTCCCTGACTTGTTAATTTTAGCCATTCTGACTGGTGTGAGGTGGTATCTCATTGAGGTTTTGATTTGGATTTCCCTGATGACGCTATGTCTTATTCCACTCTACCTTTCTGCTGTTCTTCTCTTTGGTGTTTCCATGTATTCTCATCACCTGTATCTTGCCTTGTTTTCCTAGGTCAGAATTTTACTTCCTCTTTTGGTCTCGGTTAGGAAAACCGAAAAACTTAAAAATGGGCCACAGAGGATTTCTAGGTAGCCTTTCAACAGAATGTTGGCATTTTCTAGCTGGCCCTTTGGAGATATCTCATCGTGTGGCAACTTCAAGGGTCTCACTAGGTTTTTCGACAGCTATGTTAGCTGTAGAAAGCTTATAGTAATGCGAATGATTACTGTCCATAAACATACAAATAAACTCTGTTCTGTCAGTAGAGACACAATGAGTTTCTGCTTTGTAGAAAAGATGACTTCAAATGTTTTATTTTATTGTCCTACAGGGTATTAAGCCATTTTGAGTCTGTTGGGAAATTTATTTCAGTGTTGTTGACAACATATATAAAATTTGGATTTTTCTTTGGACGAGTTTTAAAATCTTACTGGTTCACTCAATAATAAATAAACTAAATAAAATGTCATATCAGTATGAGTCATGGATTTATGTATTTTTTTAAATTATATTTGAACAATTTGGGAGGTCCTGCAGACATGCACGAAGGGTTCATCCAGAAGATGTTGTTGTAGAAGTTACCCCAAGAAGTTACTTGGGAAATCCCAAGTGGCAATAAAGTTTAAACATTGCTGACTCTGTTTCACCGTAGTTCCCCTTTCTACCAATTGTGTGTGTGTGTGTGTGTGTGTGTGTGTGTGTGTGTAAACCTGGGCAGGGGAGGGGTTTGTACACTATGATAATTTATTCCATATAGGTGACAACAGTGATTAGAAAATTGATTTTATAGTGGGAATTTTTGACAGTCTCTGTCAGATGTGTGATAGAAATATATTTTCTACCAAATGGGAAATGACGGGGAATCTGGTGTGAAAGCCTTTTCTGTTTGTATTTATCTTTTGCCTATTTGTCTGCTCAAATCAATTAAAAATTTTCTGTTGACTGATAATGAGAACCTTCAAAGATCTGAATCAGTGAGTCAATGAATTTTTGTGTTTCTGTGTTTACTTTTGACCCTTGCTTATGATTGTAAAACTGAAGCTGTATATTCTCTAGGTGTCGGTCTACGTCTGCGTGCCTCTAAATGAGAAAGGCCTTGACCTCTCCCTATGTGACTGTGTCATGTTTTCCTTTTTCCGGAGGGTTTTAATAAATTAGATGGTAATGTCTCTTAAAGTTAAAGCACTCTCTCAGTTGGATTGTCTCACTGTCGCTGTGCTTGGGGAATTGGGTCTGTGCCTTTGAAGACCTTAACCTAGGCTGTTTTATCACTCAGTAAACAGTAGAAAACTGATAGGAATAAAAACCATTCTTGTCCATGGAAATGTAAATGAGCATCTCCAGTAGGGAGACAATTGGTATCTGCCCAGTGGAAAAATATATTCCAAAGGTTACATGTTATTCGCCTAGTCTTGCATCTGTAAGCAGCCATTCCAACCTTCTGGAATGTGTCTGCACATCTCTATCTATGTCAACATCTACCTCTACGTCCATCCCTTCTTCAGATTCTCCTTTACACCAGCTGTAACATCTTACAGGCATTTATTAATTAGTGAACTCGATAAAATAATGTCTGTTCATTTTATTTTGCATTAAAGTGATGGTGAAGTGATTTGGTGAAGAAGAACATGTAAGAGGATGACCACATTTTATAAGACCTATTACCTTTCATTAGTGGGTTGACTCTAAGTAGTAGAAGTATTCTTCCATTTTGTTAATCAGGATTCATGCAAAAATAATCGATGCGAATGTTGAACACCTGAAAACATGTCAACCTTTATCTCACCAACATTATGGAGAGTTTGTAAAGGTGATATCTTTTTTATTATAAAAATTGTAACACTACAGGAACATAATTTTCTAAGTGCAAAATCAAATTTTCTCACTCTTCAAGTCTGACTTTAATTAATAAATTAATTTTAATGGCATATTTTCTTAAAGTCTGAAAAATAATTACATGATAATTAAAATTGCAAATCTTTCTAACTTTGTGCCCTGAATTTATTCAAATTCATATTTTGATTTTTAACCCTCTAAACTCATTTTATTAACAAATACTTTGCACTATTTTTAATTTCTCAGAAACATGCAGAGACCTACATTTCTACATTTTTGACAGAATTTTATTTTCATATACTTGTTCGTTCTCTTGAACTTTATTTTTTTATTACAGGTAGAGATTATCTTACCAAAGTGACTAAAAGAAATGTAATTTTTAAGAAGATTTATTTATGTATTTATTTGAGAGAGTGGGAGAGAGAGAGAGTGCAAGCAGGGGGAGAGGCAGAGGGAGGAGAGAGAGAATTCCCAAGCAGACTCCCTACTGAGCACAGAGCCTGACTTGGGGCTCTATCCTAGGGCCCCGAGATCACGACCTGAGCTGAAATCAAGAGTGAGCCACTCAACCAAATGGGCCACCCAGGTGCCCCAAGAAATTTTGATTTTTTTATTTTCATAGTTCCCTTGCAATTGAGTGGCTCCATAGTTCTCATTGTGTATTCAACATACAAATAGCTGTTTTCTGATAGAAAGCTAAATGAATGAATTTTTTAATTTAAAATTTTTTCTCTATTAAAAAACCTTCCTAAATTATAGAATATATGGACTAAACTGGAAAAACATCGTATGTATGATGCAATAATTCTGTGCTATAATATATCTAACTCATACAATTAATGAATAATTTTCTATAAATTCCTACAGATGTTGAGGCATTTTACATATTAAGCATTTTATTTGAACATAATGTTATTTTCATTTGCAATAATTCCTGGATAAGTCCAAGAGTCCTTTCATAGTATTACATGAGTTTTATGTTACATACCTTATGTAGTTGCTCAAAAATGAATGTTTCCTCCGAGTTTTGGAGCAGTTAGGGACAAAAATTCCACTGGTAATGAATTGTTTCAGTTAAGATAAAGAAGATTGAGAAAACTTATATACATAAAGGCTCACTTATTACTGAGTGTTACAAGTCCATTACGAAATAACATCAAATTCAACTCGTAATGGTAAAGTTTTATCTAAGAACATCTAAGCAAATCAATATTTTAAATGGTAAAGCATAATCCAGCTCTGGCAATTTTAAGCATGATAATTGAACTTTCTAAATATTTATAGACACTAAGAAGAAAACCATTCCAGCTGCAGATTTCTTGGTAAAAAAGTTCATATATCTTAAAAGTATAAAGTTAGGCAAGTCATTTGTTATATCAAAGATTTATAAGCCAACCCTTTTGGGTACTTTTGATAATTTTTTCTTATTGGACAGAATATTAATTTTTTAATAATATAGTAATTCTTTGTAGCAATGAAACGAAGAGAAAGTAAGGTGTACTCCTTCTGTGGGAATTACAGACAATGCTCAGAATTACAAAAATCAGAATTTTTTTAAAGATTTTATTTATTTATTTGAGAAGGAAGGAGAGAGAGCGCATGAGCAGAGCAGAGGAGGGAGAAGCAGACTCCCTACTGATCAGGGAGCCCAATGCCGGTCTCCACCCCAGGACCCTGGGGTCATGACCTGAGGTGAAGGCAGATGCTTAATGGACCAAGCCACCCAGGTGTCCCAGAATTTTTTGTTTTAAGATTTTATTTGTTTATGTGAGAGAGAAAGAGAGAGCAGGAATGGGGGAGGGACAGAGGAAGAGAGAGAGAGAGAAGCAGACTCCCAACTGAGCCTAGGGCCTGACGCAGGGCTTCATCCCAGGACCCTGAGATCATAATGGAGCCGCAGTCAGGTGCTTAACTGACTGAGCCACCTGAGTGCCCTCAAAATCAGAATGGCATTACAGAATATCATTTTCAGTAGATGCCAATTTCCAAAAAAATATAAAATAGACCCTGAAAACGAATGGCATTTAATATTTAAATTAAATAACAACGTCTGTTATATGCACTTATAGCTCCATACTTAATAAAATTCACTGTATTTTTGTCATCAACCTTTTAATAATAAAATCCTTTAAAAAATCCTTAATATTTACCCATACAGTTACCAATTCTAGTCTTCTTTATTCCTTGTGTAGGTCCATATTTCCATTTGGTATAATTTTCCTTTCTCTGGGCAGCTCTCTCTTTCCTGGCTTCTTCCCTGACAACGCCAGTTGCCTTGGTCTCCTCAGCCTCTGTTCCTGCGTTCAGAGCATTCATGAAGCTCTATTTAGGTTGTCCCTCCTTGCACTATAGTCTGGGAACTCTCCGAAGCCAGTAAGCTGAGGCAGTCACAGGACCCACCTCTTTCTTGTCTCTCAGAGATGACTCCTCCTTGTTACCCGATGTAAAATGGCTTGAAAATTGTTATTGCATATATTGATGAGTTTTTTTTTTTTTCTAGTTGCGAGCAAGAGGGTAAATTTGGTCCTTGTTATTCCATCCAGGTTGGAAGCAGAAATTCTTGTCAGCAACTTTAAAAAAAATTACTTTTACTACTTCTGAATCTGACATGAAACCAGTACACTTTATATCCTACCACTTGGCAAATACCAGGGTAGAGCAAAAATATGGGAAAATTACTTATTAGATTGTGGTTATAAACCCTACCTTGCCTTGTATCTTAACTGGGTTCTGCTGCAGCAGATGCTGTGACAGGATCCAGGTAAAAGTGATTTATTAGAATGTATTCCCAGGAAAACCTGGTGAGGACATTGGAAAAATGAAGGGAAGGAGGCCAGTCAAGGACGTGATGTCAAGCAAATTATGCCAACAGTCACTTTGGCTCAGTCCTATAAGAGAACCATGGAGAAAACAGTTCATACTTCAGAATTAAGAGATGGGCTGATAGAATATTTTTTCCCCTCACCTGTCCATCATTGGCTAAGGGTTGCCCAGTGGGAGGTATATTCTTAATCTCTTTGGGTGCTCCTTGCTCACAGGCAAAGTTTGTTCTGACAGACTGAAGGTAGAAGAGGCAGGAAGGGTTGGGATTAAAAGCAAACTGGTAGCTGGTGTGCACAAAAATAATGAAAGTATCTGAGAGAGGTGAGAAGAACAGTCATAGCTTTACCTACCCAGTATGTGGTTAGTTGTTTTAAAGTGCATATGAACCATCTAGGAATTTTATTAAAATGAAGGTTCTAATTCAGTCGGTCTAGGCAGGACTCCCAGACAATGCTGATGCTGTTGGTCCACCAACATGCCCCTCTGCTGCTGGTAGGTCTTACGGTGAGTGGGGATGGTTTTCATTTCTCACCTTTCCTTGCCCTCGCTTCAGCCTTTCAGAACACTTTGGCGCTATTGAGAGGGCCCCTCACATCGGGTTACCATAACTTGAAAAACACTGCTGTTCTATCAATATTAAAGAAGAAACAAAAAGTTAGAATGGTGGCTATTAAAATTTCTTGATCAAGGCCCACAGTAAAAAAAATATACATTCTGGGGACACCTGGCTGTCTCAGTTGGTAGAGTGTGTGACTCTTGATCTCGGGGTTGTGAGTTCAAGTCCCATGTTAGCTGTAGAGATTACTTTAAAATAATAAAAAAGTATATATATGTATATATACATATATATATACATATATATATATATATATGCCCTGATCCAGCACAGACATATATGTGTTTATTTAAAAACATGATGTGAACAAATGTGTCATGAACTGTGATTGTGAATGCATTTTGCTTCTTTTTATTTTTTTATTTATTTTTTTTTAAAGATTTTATTTATTTATTTGAGAGAGAGAGAATGAGAGAGAGCACGAGAGGGAAGAGGGTTACAGAGGGAGAAGCAGACTCCCCGCTGAGCAGGGAGCCCGATGTGGGACTCGATCCCGGGACTCCAGGATCATGACCTGAGCCGAAGGCAGTCGCTTAACCAACTGAGCCACCCAGGCGCCCCCGGATTTTGCTTCTTTTTAATTGATTATTCTCTTCATTCTATTTTATAAACAAAAATTTTATTTCCTAGTACACTATGAGGTTTTAACCCACAATTAAAAAAAAAAAAAGAACCAAATCATGGTAGAAACAGAACTGAGATTATTATAGCTAATATTTTTTTGTTCCATTAATGAAAAATTGTGTTTACTTATTCATGGTCTGCTTGAGACATCTGAGTGCTTTGAGGAATTAGGATTTTGGAGATCCTTCCAGGCTTTATTGGAAAATGTTGGCTATACATTCATTTTGAGTGGAAATTGAGTTCTCCCTGAAAGAAGAATGGAGAAGGAGCAGGAGTTTAGCTGTATTCTCGCAGATTTGCACTCCGCTAAACAAAGGCTACAGCTAACTGGATTAACATTCCTAAAATGGCGAACCAGAAACCACCTATTGTCATCCACATAGATGAGGAGGGAACCCACTTCCTCAGCCTGAGCCCTATCAGCTTATTCAAGTATTGCTTCTGGATACTTAGTCTCTGACAGAAGTTCTGGAATTTCCTCCATCCTATAACAGTCCAGGTGACATTTTTGTGCCTCTTGCAACCTGTTGGTTAACCAACTGTGCAGTTGGTCCACACTTTAATTAGGTTCTGAATTCACGTACATATTAATTGCATGTACCTATCACATACTAGATGTTCAACGGTTAGCAAGATGGATATATTCCTGCCCTCAAGCAGCTCGCCACCTAGAAAGGATGATACATAAAACAGGAGAAGAGTGATGTTAGTTAGGGTCAATACAATGTCATAGGGCATAAGGCAGAAGTATTTAAAACAGAGGTTGGCAAACTTCTTCTGTAAAGGGCCAGGTAGAAAATATCGAATGCTTTGTAGGCCATGGGGTCCCTGTTGTTAAGTACTCAGCTCTGTGAAAACAGCCACAAGCAACATGTAAACAATGAGTGTGTCTGTGTTGAGATAAAGCTGTATTTACAAAAACCGACAGTGGGCTGGATTTGGCCTTCAGACCATGATTTGTGAACCCCTGATCTAGAGGGGCCTGGGGAGGGTCGGAGACTTCTGAGAAGGACTGAGTGTTAACCAGATTCCCAAACATAGGTGCAAGTATCCGAGCAAAGAGAAAGGAGGCCCAGAACAAGAAGGCCCAGAAGTGAATAGAGATCGTGTCAAAAGCACTGACCGATATTCAATGTGTCTGTAGCTTAGATTTTTTTTTTTTTAAATTATGACTTTTTTTAGAACAGTTTTAGGTTCACAGAAAAATTAAGGGGGAGGTACAGAAATTTCCCGTGTATTTCCTGCCACCACACATGCACAACCTCTCCCATTTTCAACATCCCCCACCAGAGTGGGATATTCGTGACAATTGAAGAACCTACACTGATACATCATAATCATCCAAAGTCTATAGTTTACACCATGGTTCACTCATAGTGCTGTATATTCTATGGGTTTGGACAAATGTATAAATGACATGTATCCACCATGATGGTATTCTACAGAATATTTTCACTGCCTTAAAAATTCTCTGTGCTCTACCTATTCATCCCCACCAACCCCCACCAATCCCTAGCAACCACTGATCTTTTCGTCTCCATTGTTTTGTCTTTTCCAGAATTCCATACAGTTGGAGTCATACACCATGTGGCCCTTTCACATTGGCTTCCTTCACTTAGTGATAGGCATTTAAGTTTCCCCTATGTCTTTTCATGGCTTGATAGCTCATTTCTTTTTAGTGCTGACTAATATTCCGTTGTCTGGATGTGCCTCAGTTTATCTGTCCATTCACTCACTGAAGGACGTCTTAACTGCTTCCAAGTTTTGGCAATTATGAGTAAAAATGCCATAATCACCTGTGCGCAGGTTTTTGTGCAGACTTACGTTTTCAACTTCTTTGGGTAAATACCAAGGAGTGGGATTGCCAGACTGTATAGTAAGAGTTTATTTAGTTTTGTGAGATACTTCTAAACTGTCTTCCAAAGTGGCTGTACCATTTTGCATTTCTGCCAGCAATGAATGTGAGCTCCTGTTGCCCCACCTCCTTGCCAGCATTTGGTGTTCTCCATGTTCTGGATTTTGTCCATTTTTTAAAAAAATAATCTCTATGTCCAACATGGGTCTCAGACTCATGGACCCTGAGATCAAGAGTCTCATGCTCAACACAGCTGAGCCAACCAGGTGCACCCTGGATTTTATTCATTGTGATAGGTAAGTAGTGTATCATTGTTATTTTAATTTGTTTTTCCCTGATGACATGATGTAGAGCATCTTTCATATGCTTATTTGTATATCTTTTTTGGTGAGGTATCTGTTAAGATCTTTGGCTTATTTTTTTTTTAAAGTTCATTAATTTAAGTAATCTCTACACCAAACATGGGACTCAAACTCATGACCCTGATTTGCAATTCAGAAAGATCACTCTGTAAGCTCCCAGGTGACAGGGATTTTTTTTTTTTCTATTTACCTTTCTCTGCTCAATGCTTAAAATAGTCCCTGTCATATAGTCAGTAACAAAAATAAGTTCGTTGAATGGATGATGGAAATTTTAATCAATGAATCGGAGGGAGGGAGCCAAGTAGAGGGATGTTGTGTAAATCAAATGACAACGGTGACCTGGAGTAAGTTAGAGTCCTTGAGGAGTCACTGAAACCCATTCACTGAAATGGATTCAAATGATTGATATGGAGAAGGCAGACTCTAAACAATGTGAACAGAAATTACATATTAATATTTTAAAATGCAAATATGCTTTAAAATTAAATTAAACTTATGACGGTGTCAATTTCAATAATTAAATATAAGGTCAATATAGAGGGAATGCCGGGAAATATGTGTTCCAAAGCCTTTTTTCCATCCCCTGCATGGTAGCCTTGGTAACACAGATACAGTTTTGTCAAGGGGCGATGCTCAGTTAAGTAACTTCCAATGACAAGAAAGTGAACAAACCCAAAGTGTAAATCATCAGTTAGTGCTGAAGAGATAATCATAGTATCAAATGTAATTGTTTTCAGTTGTTTAAGGATTCTCATCTTTCCTGCATTGTTTGGGTTACCCAGGCTGTCACCTTTTTAATAAGCCTACCAGTGGATTCAGTTAAGTAGATGAGGAGCATTTAAAGGGTAAAACCAGACTGGTGTTCAACACTCTTTCTCCCAAGCCCTTGAGATGATTTAATGAAAAGAAGACAGAATATTAATTTTTCTGAATTCTTGTTTGGTTGGGTGACCTTGGTAAAAGCAAGTAGGTGAATTTAGAAATTAGTTTAATTGACTGTTATCACCATTCTGCTATTTCACTGGAATAATTCACTGGTCATTCAAGTTGATTCACTAATGGAACAGGTAGATAAGATGGGCAGGGCAAAAAATCACCACTGTAGCTCAATAATTTCCCCCAAATTTTGCTGGCAAATTGCATATCTTAACATGGAATTTCACTTAACATTCTCAAAACAGCACTCAATAATATAGAAAATGAGGTTATCAGTGAATTATTTCTGTAATAGTTTTTCTGCAGTAGTATGCAGCATTGGTATTCTGGAAAAAAAAAATCCTTATGCCTTTAGAGACCAACCAAACAACTTTGATAAAATTAAGTCAGCAATATTTTGGAATACAATGGGATTTTATTGTCTGGTTATTATGTCCAGTAGAAAAAAAATTAACTGTGAGTAAGGCATGGATTCTTAGTCTTTCTTACTTGCCAATAATTTTAGTCAACTCTTAAACATCTTCATGCCGCAATTTCAATTTTGGGGAGAAAAATTGAACAATACACTACCTTACATGTTATTACCAGTCAGCAAACTCTGGCCTAATATGTGTATTGAGGTGGTTGGTCCTTTGGGTTCTAATTTGATAGCTCCAGAAAACCGACCTCAACTCTTCCCCCAACTATCCAGACAAGTACACTAACGACATCTGTAAGGAAATCTCTGCTTTACAGTGATGCTAAATTGGCACATTTATCAGACTCTTTACTTGGAGATCAGCCTGTGAGCGAAAGGGAGTGGGAAAAGAGAAAATTCTGCTTTGGAAGAGAAATGGAGTCACAGAAGGATGGAGAAGTATGCAGACTCTCTCACTGCCTGAGTTCATCAGCCTTGTTTCCAGACTCTTGTCAGGCTCACCATGATATATTTAATGAAGGTCAGTGGGAGAACACAGCAAACACTTTAACTTGAGAATTAAAGCGGGAATCTGTGTGTACCACTATAATAAAACAACAGGCTGAAAAGGGAAAATTTCATACAGCCAATAATTTTGTCTACATGCCACCAGCTAATAAGTTTTGTTTTTACTGAAATGACTGATTGTGCCTTGGCCACAGTAAATGCAAAACACTAACATCATTAATGTATGTTGTCCCTGCAACTAGCACAGTGCTTTACCATGGAAGGTGGTGAATGAATATTGGTTGAATGAGGGAGGAATTCTGTACGTGGCCTTCCCATTTTCATGGTCCACAAGTTCACAGTCCCTAACCTAAGCTATGCCCTTGGTACCGTCTATAACCCTTTGAGTTTTCTCCATCTCCCCGTCTTGTTTCTCCATGACTGCTCCAGACTTTTCCCATTCTCAAGACCTGACCCCATCCATATAACTCTCATCCATGTAACCTCTTTCAAGTTAACTCCATCATATCCAAGGTTATGCCTACCCACACCCACCTTTATCTCCTGTCCTCCAGGCTAAGAGTACGGGGTTCCCTATGTTTAAGTCACTCCGTCCACAGGTGCCATTCTCTTACACTGGGCTACAAAGCCTTCCTTACACTCTTATGCATTCCCCATCCTTTGTTCAACCATTTCCTTCTTCTTAGCCCATGAAGAAGTCCTCTCTTATAAAAGAATGAACACCTCCTTTACTCCATGTTCTTCTCAGCTCATTCCTCCTTTTCTTAAGGACCACTTCTTCCACACTAGGACTTTCATCTACCTGTTAAAAGGTCAGATTGTTCCCTTGAAGTCTATAAGTCCAATTGTCTGCTTGTCACATCACCCATGATTTTATTCATTCATTCATTCATTCGTTCCTTCACTCATTCATTCATTCATTCATTCAACAAGTATTTGTTGCATATTTACTTTTGGTGCCAAGAATGGCCTTATAATAGGGATGGAAGTTAAGTAAAAATAGATAAGGTCCCTTTCCTCATGAAGTTTTACAGTTTATCAATCCTGTAATGAAATGAGCACAGAAATAAATGAAAAATGCAACAAGTACAATGAAAAAGGAGAGCATACCCCAAATGGAATATTCCAACCCCCTCCCATAGTTGCTTCTTATTTAGCATTGTCTTGCAGTTGGTGCTCTTATAGTCAAGTTCCTCACAGAGATGCAGGGGCATTGACCTTGATGCCCCTCCTTAATCCTGACTTCGACCCATCTCCAAGTTCTGCTTATTTTACCTCCTTTAATCTTTGCCTACTTCCCCTCAACTGCAGTTATACAGTTGATGGCAGTTCCTCCTGTCTTGCCTGTGCCACTCTTGCCTATAGAGCAGGTTGCTATAACAAACAGCACCAATATCTTAGAAGCTTAAAACAATAAGGGTGTGTTTCTTGGTCATGTTTGATTCAGACACGGATCTAATGGATCTCCATGGTAGCTCTCCTCTAAGGACTGTCTCAGGGATTCTGTGCTTTCCAATTTGCCACCCTGCCATTCAAAGCCATATGCATGGGGTTCTTGCAGAAGTGGAAGAGAATGAGCTGAGGATGTCAAGGGTGATTTTAGGGGCAGGCCCAGGCAATATTTCCATTTATGTTACATTGGCCAGAAGGTCAATATGGCCCCAACCTAATGGTAAGAAAGACTGAGGAATTTAGTCTTCTTGGGTGCCAAGGAAGACAAAAAGAAACATAGCATTATGAGCATCTAGCTACTTTTTGCCTGATCTGCTTTCACAGTCTTTAAATTCTCATAGCTTAAGAAGTTCTAACCTCTGAACACAGGTTATAAGACCCATGTGCTAGCATCTCCATTCTTCTCATGTCTCTTCTTTGTTTTCCTATACCCTTTCTCACTCTTGCCCCCTACTCTCTTTTCTTTTTCTCTCCCTCCAAAAAAAAAAAAAATCAATACCTGAATTTTCTTAGCTGGATACATTTTTCTAACAGCTACTGTATGCTAAAATGATTTGCTTCTTACAATTTGTGTCTTAGGTGTCAAAAAGAACTACATTTTAACACTGCATTTATTTACAGAAATACTTTCATACGCAAGTCCTTGTTTCTTTTTGTATGAATTACTGACTCAATGAAGTATTTTCTAGAGGAAAATTTGAAGTCTCAATACTTCAGGTGTACCTAACATTTCAGAAATGATGCTGAGAGAGATTTACAGGTGTCAAAACATGTCCTCTGTCCAAAAGGGCAGCCTTTTCAAAGGTGTCAGGATGAGATATATTTTCTAAATACCTATTATACTTCTTTCCTTAACATTTTCACCAGAGTAAATACATAACTATCCCCAGAGCTGAGATCAGAGTCTGGGTAGGATTAGTCACCAGGTCCCAACATCCGAGGGGCTGGCATAGAATCAATTTTGGCCTGAGTGTTAAGCCTGGAAAATGTGATTAAAGCCAAGTTTGCAGAGGCCTCACATTCAAAATCATTGTTCCCATGAACCAGCCCAATAGCACCATCTCTCCAGCACATTGTCTGGATTGAGGGTTACCTAAAATCTAGGAATGCCTTCTAGTCTCCTGCTAATTGTACAGTATAGGCTAATAATATCTACCTGATGGGGCTGCTGGGCCAAAGAAATCTGACACCACACCAAAGCTTTAAACCGTTGGCTTTCATTAACATTATTAATATTACATTGACGAAATCTACAGAAACATATAAATGCTTAACACATAGTAGGTCATCAGTAGCTCTCTATCTCTTTATGTCTTTGAAGGTAGTCATATCTTAATTATTGTCCACGAGGGACATTTCTATTATTGTCCTTGAGAGATATTATTAGAAAAATAAAACCCATTATAAAGTTATCGGTAGGTTCATCAACAGAGGAAGGTGAGGATAAATTGTGATATATCCATTGTTGTATTGCCTATAATATACATCAAAATGTTTTGATGTTGAACAGTATCATGTGTGTATGTGTGTGTGTGTGTGTGGAAATTAGCTTGAATTCTTGGTGGGTAATTAACCAATGAACCACCATAACTTGAGGTCTACACTGTAGAAGTTTCTAAATAAGGGTTTGGATACCCCAAATCTGCTCCAAACAGAAGAACCATTAATTAGAATAAAGGGTGTTGGGAATGATTTTTATCTATGAAATAACTGATGGTGGGCACGTGGGTGGCTCAGTCGGTTAAGCATCTGCCTTCGGCCAGGTCATGCCCCAGGGTCCTGGGATCGAGTCCCGAGTCTGGCTCCCAGCTCAGTGAACAGTCTGCCTTTCCCTCTCCCTGTGCCCCTCCCCTCGCTCATGCTCTCTCTTGCTCTCTCTCTCTCTCGAATAAACAAATAAAATCTTAAAAAAAATAACTGATGGTGACAACCCATGGCTCTCTAGAAAGTACAGATGGACTAGCAAGAAGGACCTTAGTCTGAAGGCCAGGTGACAGCAGGTTTGCAGACTGGCACAAGGAGATTGGGTTAGAGGGCATTGGAGAGACTGTTTATTATAAACTTTATTAGGCTCAACAATGGTCCTAATGATAGGGTTCTCAAAGATGCCCATGTCCTAATCCCTAGAACCTTTGAATATGTTACTTCGTATGGTCAAGAAACTCTGCAGGTGTCATTAAGTTAAGGATCTTGAGATGGGGAGATTAGCCTGGATTATTCAGGTGAGTTGAATGTAATCACAACAGTTTATGTAAGAAGGAGAATTGGGCGGGGGGAGCAGAGTTGGAGCAGAAGGTGAGGTGGTGAGGGAAATAGAGTTTGGGGTGATTTTCCTTGAAGGAGGAGGAAGAGGCCACAAGCCGAAGTTACAGACGGCCACACCACTGGAAACTGCAAAAATCAGGCACGTAGATTCTCCCCTCGGAGCTTGTCGACAGGAAGAGCCTGTCCTATACACACCTTGAGTTTAGCTCTTAAAGACTTTTATTTCAAACTACTGACCTCCAGCACAGCAAGAGAATGAATTTGCGTTGTTTTAAGTCATGAAATATGTGGTAATCTGGCTTGAAATAACAAGAAACATATATAAATTCAAGCTTCTCTTTGAGTAATGGCAGACACTATACCTTTAATTGACCTCGTCTGTACCCACACCAGAATTGGCCTTAGTTGAGTGAAATCATCTGAACTTAACTATGGACAAGGTGAAATGGGCATGACCAGCAGAGAGAAAATGTAAAAAACGGGGGACTATCAAGCAGAATCACCCCATTTCCCCCCCATAGTCTTCTTAATTCAGAGTATAAGAGATACCTGGCTGGGAAAGGCCACACTTGACGGTCATAAGTGCAGGATGAGTCCTGAAAACTGATGTGATGTTGTTCACAATTTTGCCTTGGTCAGCTCTGTTGAACTATACAGTGCGTGTGTGTCAGGAACTTGTGTGTGAGTGTGCATATGTAGGAGGTGGCGGTGTGTGTGGGGGGTGCTCGTGTCTAAATAGATCTAATTTTAATTCCTAGTATAATTACAGGGTTGTTTTTTTAACAGCCAGCAGTTGACTAGAAAATGAAACAATTAAAAGAAACAAAGCTTCTCATACTTTAAAAGAACAAGTTGACCTATGTCAAAACATCCTTCCCCACAGAGATAAGGTGGAGATATTGGAAAATATTTGATTCCAGACAGCTCACTTTTGCTACTTTCACTACAGGGATCCTGTGTTCATCTTTGGAAATTAGAGTTTAGCTTTTGGCTTAAATAGCCATGTTAGGTCAGAAACCTCTTTAAGACATTGGGAGGGTTTCTGAAGCTAATAAAGATTGTGATTGTGTGTGAAAGATGGGGACGAAGTACATATTTAGTCATTGGATCAATAGCCCAGGAAGGAAAGGGGAAAATAAGCTCTAAGGAAGACCAACACTGGTATGAAATTCCAAATGTCACATAAAGAGTACACCAAATTCCATTTCTTGCAGTGAGGTCCTCTGGGCATCCTGACTGACCTTCTCACTGAAAACAACTAAAAATCCCTCATGGAAATATAAAGAAATATGGTTTTAAGTTTAATTAATGAGCTGGCAAATGAGTAAGGACTATTCAGAGGCCAGAAACCAGGTGAAAATGGGAAGGCAGAGAGGACTGCAGGGCACTGATGCTGGCTTTTATCTTAAGAGCATTTGCTGAACCAGGACACCTTGAACTTTAGGTTTCATTCTTCCCAGGACAAGGTAAGCCAGATACATGGCTCAGGACCAGCACAAGGTGGGTACCTAGTAGCAGAATCCCCACATAAATCTCGGACCACAAAGAGCTATACCTATGGTATAAGGGTCAAGTAGAAATACCACCTCTGAGCTCAGAAAACACCAAATATGGAAATTATCAGGCATAGAATATAAAATAAGTATTTTAATATATTTAAAGCAGAGAGTATATGGGTATTCACTCTACTATTGTTATAGCCTTTCTGATGTTTGAAATTTTCCATAGGAAAAGTTAGGGGGACAAACCCAGGACTAGAAGCAAACTTCCTTAACATGACAAAGGATGAATAAAAAAATGTACAGCAAATATGTTACTTAATAGTGAAATGTTAAAAGCATTTGCCCAAGGCACTGGAGTTCAATATCCACACTTCCATTTAAAAATGTATAGAGGTCCTAGCAATAAAGCACAAAAAGCAATAATGAGTATAGGCCGGGGCGGGGGGGGGGGGGAACAAACCTCTCACTAGTTAGATCATATTATTATCTGGAAAGAATACTCAAAAAAAAAAAAACCCTACATAATAATAGAGTTTAATGAATCTGCTGGATATGAAACCAGTGTATAAAAATCAGTTGAATTTCTACAATACGGTAGTTTAGAAAGTGTCTTCTTGAGTGAAGATGCCATTTATAATAACACCAAAATTACAAAGAGGCTAGAAATAAATCTAAAAAATTTGAGCAAGACATTTTTGAGAAAGTTGTAAAGCTTAATGGGAGGGCTTTAAAGAAAACTTACGTAAATAAACAGACATATGATATTTTTGGTTTGGATTATTATAAAGGTGTTGACCTTCCCAAAATTCACCTACCAGTTTGCAGCAATTCTAATAAAAATCCCCACAGGCTTTTTTGTTGAACTTGAAAATATGATTCCAAAGTCAATGTAGAAGAATATAAAGCCAAGAATAGACTCAGTCTGAAAGAAGAACAAAGTGGGGCGCCTGGGTGGCTCAGTCAGTTAAGCATTTGCCTTTGGCTCAGGTCATGATTCCAAGGTCCTGGGATCAAATCCTGCATTTGGGCCCTGCTACTCCCTCTCCTCCTTTCATGCCCTCTGTCACTATCTCTGTCTCCCTCAAAGAAATAAATAAAATCTTTATAAAAAAAAAGAAGAAGAAGAAGAACAAAGTGGAGGGATTTCCTTACCAGCTATCAAGAATTATTATGTAGTTGCAGTAATAAACTTAGTGTTTTGCAAGGGAATAGACAAATTGGCTAGTGGAATTATCCGTTTCAGCAACAGATTTATCCAGATATCGAAATCTGATCTATGACTGAGCTGGCATTACAGATCATGTATAAAAGATAGACTTGTTGGCATGATTTATGCTGGACAAATAATCATATAAATGGGAAAAAATGAAATTGGACGCTACTTCACACCATAAACCGAAAGTATAAAACTCTAAGAAAATAAGATATTTATAGCCTTTAGCTTGAATCTACATTAAAAGTTTGAGTGTTTATAGGATATTTTTTATAAACCTCTGAGCTATAAATATATTTGGTATAAAGAATTTTTTAAATCAAATCAGAAAAAAGCATGAACAATAAAAAAATGTTTGATGGGCCAAAGTTCTTGATTTAAATGTACTCAAAAGACATAGTTTGGCAAAAAACAAAACAAAAAACAAACGCAAAAAACAAAAACCCACAATAGGTAAATATGTTTGTAATTTATATAAAGGACAAAATACCATTATCCAGATTATGTAAACAATTCCTAGAAGCAAAAAAGAAGAAAAAATATAATAGAACATCTGGCAAAGGGCTTCAACAATTCTTCACATAAGCAAAAACTCAAATGGTCAATAACATACGAAAATTTGTTGAATCTTTCTAGTAGTTAGAGAAATGCAAAATTAGAAGCCACAATAAAATACCGACCTATTTTTCACAGTGGCAAAATTTAAAAACATTGGATAATATTAAGCATTGATGAGAATGTGGAGAAGCTGCACATATACACAGGTGGTAGAATGGCAAATTGGCAAAATTATTTTGACACTGTCTAGTTAATTTGAGATGCACCTATTTAGTGAGGCACTTCATTCGTATCCCAGAGAAGCTCTTGTCCAAGACACAAGCACAAGAGTGTTCACTGCAGTGTGGTTTGACATAGCAAAACCCTG
Organism: Eumetopias jubatus; assembly: GCF_037043125.1. Classification (NCBI taxonomy): domain Eukaryota; kingdom Metazoa; phylum Chordata; class Mammalia; order Carnivora; family Otariidae; genus Eumetopias; species Eumetopias jubatus. The sequence goes on along the minus strand of NW_028274809.1, from coordinate 177,648,658 downwards.
GCAACCACCCAAATATCCATTCACATTAGAAGAGATAAGTAAATTGTGCTATGTTCATCCGATGAAATAGTAGATCATTGAAAATGAATGAATTACAACATGAAGCAAAAACTTAATTTGTTGTCAGGAATATCATGCTGCAGAAGAATACACTGGTAGGTTTACATGTATATAAAATTCCAAGCCATACATAATTAAATAATGTACAGTTTAGGGATGCAAACTTTATAGTGAGCTAAACGTGCAGAGGGGAGCAAATGTATAATAACGTTAAATTCAGAATAATGGTTACTGCTGAAGGATGAGGGATTATATGGGATGCCCTGGAATACACAGGGCTTTGGATGAGATCTTAACTTCCTGTTCATTAAATTGGGTCATGGGTACCCAGGTGTTTGTGTCTGTTTGTTTGCCTTCTGTATATTTAATTAAAATTATTTTGTATCTGTTCAATGTTTAACAGTTTATAAAAGAAAATACTGAGAAGAGTTCAGTTAGAGGAATGTTGACAATATCTACTCACTTTCTGAGGGTTGCGTTAATTGTCCAAAATATTTTTTTAAATATGTACTATATAAAAGTTAGGGATTTTTTTTTTTTTTTTTAATAGGGCCTTTCTAAAAACTTTCCCCAATGTCTGCTTCTCTTAGTGGTTTTCCTTTATGGACACACCTAGACGGTGTCTACTTACTACCAAATTTTGGAAAATTCATTCATTTTTTGTCTCCATCATGATTGAATTCCATGCCTGGAGGTCCTATGTGCCCTACCCTCTGCCATCCTCTTGATAGCCTCCTCTCCTCTTCCCGCGGACAAGCGCTTGTCTCCTGTAGATCTGTTATTCATTTTGAGATTTCTTCCTCTAGAAGCTCATTCTGAGTCCACAACATGTGGAAAGGAAAATAAAAATATATTGAATAAATAAATACATAATATGTGAAAGAATAATGAGTAAGGCCAAAGCTCTTCCCTAAAAAAGCTTGCAGATAGTGATAAATACAAGAAAATTGCACTGCCCTTTAGGGAATAAGTTAAAAACAAAAAGAGTGAGACAGAAATGATAATTACGCGATACGATAGAGGTAGTAGCTAAAGCTGTGGTGAGAATCATCTGACAATGTAAATGTACCAAATCAATATGGCATACACCTTAAACTTACACAGTGTTATATGTAAATTAGATCGCAATTCTAAAAGAATCGAAAGGTGGGATGTGGTGATTGTTAGTAATTGAAAGAATATTAACTAAAACGAAGGACTTAGCTTCTTTAAACTTTTTTTTTTAAGAGACTTATTTTTTTAGCACAGTCTACAGAACATACCAGTGGACACTGCTGATTCCCCAGTAGGAATCAGCATACTTAGCACCCACATCTTGGTTTCTAATTTAGATTCCCCACTGAAAGAAACTCAGGCTTTTTGGATAAATGGATGGTTGCTGGTGTGTGGCAAGAAATAACATGTTGAGTCTGTAATATCTTTGTCCAAAAGGAAGGAAGGGCTTTAAAACTGATGGGAACATGTCAAAAGAAGGGCTGAAGGGTTGCCCACTGGTCAAATCTGGGACAACTAGACATCAAAAGAATAATGCTGATAATGAATATAAGGCATTGAATTAAAAAATAATTCACGAGTTTACAGTCTTGGTAAAAAGAAATAGGGAAGGAGGAGGGAAAAGGCTCTTCTTCATGGAAGTATTCTAGGTGGTATATATGATTGAGAATCATACAATCGGAAAAGCAATCTCCATTTTGCAGCCATAAATGTAATAATTGATTCCGGCAAGGGTCATCAGTGGATGCTGAAACCTATTCTGTTGTTGACAAACAGAATATGTACACAGTTTCAAAGTTTCAACCTTACATATACTTACAGAGGTACTGAAGTACCTTTACAATGAAGAAATCTGGAATACCCCACCTTAACCAAGTAATTGAACTTAATGTCCCCAGTAATGGGAGAAACAAACAGTGCTTGCCTTCTGAAGTTATACCAAGAAGGACTAACATTGCTTCTTGCCAAAAATGTTTAATCTGAATCTATTCATGAGGAAACAATCAGGAAAATTCAACTGAGGGTCATTCAACAAAACAACTGGCTTGACCTTTATTGACTCTCTAAAGGTCGGTAAGGATGAAAGAACTGCTCTAAAGGATGCCAAAGAGACATGGCAACTAAATGCAATATGTGGTTCTTGATTGTAACTTTAATGAGGGAAGCACATAAAGGACATCATAGGGAAAAACTGAGGAATTTTGAATAGGTAATACATATTAGAAAATATCATATCAGTAGTAACTTTTCTGAGTGTGTGTTAATGGTACTTTGGTTGTGTAGGAAAATGACTGTGTTCTTAGGAGATCTGTGCTGAAGGGGTAAAGCATCATTATGTCTTTCAGATGTTTCAGCCAAATAAATATAGCTATGAGTTTGGATAGGACAGGTATAGATATAAATGTGGCAATTGGTTGACCATTGTTGAATCTAGGTTAAGGGCATATGAGTGTTCATAGGATATTCTTTCCATTTTTCAATACCTCTATATTTCTCAAAATTACAAATTGAAACAAAAAGGAACTTAAGACTTTCAGAAAGAAAAAAAATTAGGATAAGAGAAGATCATGAGCAAACCAAAGAATTTTCTAAAATCAAGCCCCAAAGCCCGTAGTCTGGATGGCCTTTTATTTTCTCTTGCAGCTAATTTGAGTTCTACCTGACTTGCAAATGACTAAAACTGATTTTCTGCATGGGTGATGTTCATGCAAACTTCACAAAGGGAATTTTTTATAATGCATACTAATGCCATATTGCAAGGCCTATGCAGGCCGGCCAGAACCATTTGAGTGAGCTGGGCCTAGTAGGGTGCAGGTGGAAAACAGCTTTACTCCTTCTCTCTGAAGGAAACACACAGTCATCCCATCCCCTAGATGAAATTTCAGGCAGTTCTTAAAGCTTGTCTGACCATTATTATCAGGTAGTAAACTGTCTCTATTTTCAAGTTTCAATATATCCGATCCAATCTGTGTAACATTTGGAACCTCAAATTACATTGAATTTAAATCTTTGTCCCTCCTCCTACCCCTTCGTTAGGCTGAGAAATGGGAAAGGAAAGAGGGCATTGAAAATTTTCCAGCTCTTTTGGCTCCTACCAGATTTGCCATGGGGAAGAAGGGAGATCTGGAAAACTGCGTTTTCCAAAGATGGCCACAACCATATCTCCAATTCCACAAGCTTTTCAATGATCTTTTCTGTGATCTTGCCACTTCCCCATGTTGCCACTTTCCATAAAGAAGTGGAGCCCAATTTCAGCCATTAAGGCCCAGCAGAAGTGATCCTCTGTGAGTCTGAGGCTGGATCATAAAGGGCCATCTAACTTCCACCTTGCTTACCAGAACACTCGTGCTCGGAATCCCGACCTTGCCGACTTCTCGGAGGTCCCTATGGCACGGGGAAGTCAAGCACAAGGAGAGGCCACGCGCAGGTCACCAGGTTCAGTTAGTAATCCTAGTTTCTAGTTGTCTCAACAGAAGTGCCCGATATCTAGGTAAATGAGCCTCAGCCAACAAGAGAACTCCAGCCCTTCCAGTCTTTGCTGCTGCATTCCCAGATGTCCTGGAACAGAGACAAGCTATCCCCACTGTTCCTTCAGTGAATCTCTATTCTTCAGAATCTGTGAATACAAATAAATGGCTTTTAAAACCTCTATGCTTTGGGATAATCTGTTACGCAGCAATTTTAACTGAAACGGAGAAATAACAGGTAGGCTCTGTTAGGAGGGTCAGGCTGGAATCTATGGTTAGTGCTTCTTTTAAGTGGTAGATTCCAAATGTTGATTTTTCTTTAATGGGCTCTTTTGTGGCTATTTCAGAGAGAGCCCCACTTTCACCCCTTGTTCTGTTGACACAAGGGGTTCTCTATGTCTGATAAGAGAGCAGGAATAGCACATTCGTAATGGTCTCTTCTAAGTTCTCCTTGATTACTGGCCTCCAGCCTCCATAACTAATTCTTAGCCTGGAGGTGGGTGATGGACGCATGTTGACGAAGCTATGATTTTGAGATATGATAATTCTGGTGCTTGATAAATATTCTTAATAGTTTGCAAGCCAAGTTTCAAATGTTCCTTTCATTATGAATAGTCTTATTGTGTATATATGTACATGCCCAACTCCCTAGTGTATTTTCTAGTACTTAAGCTTTTAAGTCTGGAGTAGTTTTAGGTTTGCAAAAAAGTTGCAAAGATTGCACAGAGTTCCTGCATACTCTGAACACTTTGGAAACTATTGTTGACATCATACTATTATATTTGCCACAGCTAACAAACAAACATTGGTATATTTTTATCTAAATTATGTGCTTTACTTGTATTTCATTATTATTAGTTTCCCTCGATACCCCTTTTCTGTTCCAGGTTACCATTGAATAGAGCACTTTATATTTAGTCATCATACCTCCTTAGGCTCCCCCGAGTTGTGACAGTTTCTCAGACTTTCGTTGGGTTTTATGATCTTGACAATTTTGAGAAGTGCTGGTCAGGTATTTTGTAGAATGAACTTTGATTTGGGTTGGTCTGATTTTTTTTTTCATGGTTAGTTTGGGGTTAAGAGTTTTGCAGACCACAGCACATCATGTCAAGGGTGCATGCTTCAACATGGCTTTTAACTGTTGATGTTAACCTTGATTACCTGTCTAAAGTGGTGTTCATCAGGGTCCTCCACTGTATAGCTGCCCCTTTCCACACTGTATTCTTTGAAGGCAAGTCACTAAGGATAGCTCATATCTCAAGGGCAGGGAGTCCTGTTCCACCCCTTTGAGGGAAGAGTTTCTACATAAATTATTTTGAATTCTTCTGCATGTGAGATTTATCTATTCTTGCCCATTTATTTAATCATTTCTTCATATGAGTATGGACCCAATGATATCTATCTATATATTTAATTTTAAAGATTTTATTTTTAAAAGTAATCTCTACACCCAATGTGGGGCTGGAGCTCACAACCCCCAAGATCAAGTGTTAATGCTCCACTGACTGAGCCAGCCAGGGGCCCCTCAGGATATTTAGTTTATGCTCTGGGTTATAGTCCAATACCGTTATTTATTCTGTTGCTCATATTGCTCCAACTTTGGCCAAAAGGAGCTCTTTCAGTTGGCTCCTGTGTCCCTTTTGTTTGTGAGCGCTTCCTTGCTTTCTGGAAGAACAAAATGTGCTCTGATCTCAGTTTACTTATTCCTTGCCCCAACCCTAAAATTAGCCATTTCTCCAAGGAGCCCTAGTTTCTCTTATTGGCCCCAATGAATTTTCATGTTTGAAGTACGTATTATATATGTAAACACACACGATTTCTAATTTTAAGCCATTTCTTATTTTTAGTCTGCATAACAGAAGTAATCAGCTGTGACATTCTTGTTATCAGTGAAACTTCTAGCAGAATGAAGCCAAGTTAAGAACCCCTCCTCTCTCCTCCCCAAGACTTTGCTTGTCAACCCTGCTTGCACATTATGATTCCTGAAAACATGGAGATCTCCAGGCTCTTCCTGAAGCCAATTAAATCAAAATATCTAGATGTGGAGCCCGAGCACAAGATATTTCTTAACATCTCTGAGTGATTCTAATTTGCAATCAGGCTGGGAATCACTGGCTAACTCTCAGTTCTTTCAAATTCATAATGACTAGTTTCAACTCTTAATGTTTTGTTAAGAATAGCCTACAGGACTATTTTGTTATTTGGAATGCAAAAAATGCAAATTGAAAAAATTGAACATTTATATTTATTTGCCATGCTTTCTGTTGCTCTAACAAGCCAGAATCATATAGGCTGTGAAATATAGGTATTTTAAAGTGAAACTTTAAAACAAATAGTGAAACTGAACAACTGCTATTTAAATGCTATAAATTGTATCTTTAGGGAAAAACAACAATTTACATGACTTGAAAAATATTAATCATATATTGATACATTAATAATTGGTTAATCATAATTAATAATCATCTAGGGTAACATAAGTGATGGGTTTATATTTAAAGAGAAATAGCTGATACTAGTTTTATCAGTTAATTCAGCGTTTAACAACCCAATAGTTGGAAAATTAAACCTTGTTTAATTATATACCTAAACAAAAATTTTTGAGCACTATGCAAGATATTGGGGTAATAGGAAATAAAAACCTCCTTTCCTGATAAAACTTAGTAAGTAGCAGATTTTAATGCGAGTGTTTTAAACTTTGAACAAAGCCAAGTTCTTCTCATTCTCCATGGTTGAAGTAGCTGGGTCTGTCATAGGAGTACATATCTGGGTTTTGTGGGCCCTGAAGCTTGCACTTTTTGGGGGATACTGTTCAGGTAAAACAGTACAACGTTATACCTTTTAAGGTATAAAAAAAGCTGAGGGTACCCAGAAGGGTCTATGTCAGTGAGAGATCCCACACACACTCTGGCTCCATCCGTAAGAAGGGAAAAGGGAATGTGCGTGAGGAGGCAGGTCTGATGCCTAACGACCCTATCAGGTTGTTGCATGCGACATCTCAGTCACTTTCTGGGGCGAGCCCCACCTCATTGCAAAACAGGCTGGGGAATGTAGTCTCCTGCCGGGTGGTCCCCTGGCATGGCAGAAGGGGCATGGATATGGGGAGATGAGTGGCAATCTCCCTCTCAGAAGGAACGGCTGAGGACTCAGGATCCCAGAAGTCACAGAGGTTCTCAGTGGAAGGAGCTACTTCGTAGAGGCCAGCTGTTCACGAGATCTAAGGTGAGGGTCCCAGCAGTGAGATTCCAACGAGCTGTGAGGAGGTCACATGGAAACACACTTGCTGTGCTGGGGAAGCAAAATAACATATGCGCATGGGCAAACGGACCTCCAGGAGCCTTCAGGTAACGGCGCGTGAGGACTAAGGCAACTGAAAGTGCCATCCTGCCGTGACTGATGGGGAAAAAGAGCATTCCCCTGAAGGAAGCTTCGATGTTGTCAGGAGAGAAGAATAAGTTCTGTGGGTCCAAACTGGAATAGATAGAGAATAAATACGTAAACAATGAGAGAATGTGATAAATTCTTTAGTAGAATAAAGGATGCAATTTGGAATCACTCCAGGGATGTGTGAGGATGAGGGAACACAGGAGGTGGATTTTAAGCTGAATCTTAAAGGTTCAGGATGACTTTCCTAATTAGACAAGAGGGGGAAGTACACGCAAGCAAAAGGGTCACAGACAAAGGTGAAGAGTTTGAACAAGCCCTCTATAGGAAAACATAATCCGAATTTATGAAACAAAAATTAATATGTGGTAGTGAATCGGTTTTCACACGAGAAAACCTATCATAATAAGTTACTGGAGACTTAAAAGTTTTAAGTGCCTTTCTTGGAGATGCCTTGAGGCAATTTAACAGAAATGTTTACAAAGGAATATTTTCTGATTGCCGCTTGATTTCTGTTACTTTCTAGAACATTCTAAAAACTCAGCCACTTTCAGCATGCACAGAGAGGGACTGGCAGCTTATGTTTCGCTAACTTCAGGGGCAACCTGCCTTGGGTTGTGCCGTGGTAACATGGGTTTCGGGAACTCCAAGCAGATTGATCCCTGACTGTTCTGTAACACAGCTGAAGCCGAGGTTCGACATATAGGCAAAAGTCGATGACGGTTTTCTGTGTCGCCTTATGAAGCGCTTTTACTCTCTTGTAGGCAAAGGAGACTTTGAAGGATTTTATGGGAGAAAGCTACATGATTATGTTTACATTTAGAAAAATGCTTCAGGAACATTTAGGGTCTAGGTAGAAGTTTAGAGGAGTGACTTTAGTAAGGACTTCTTGGAAACCATTTAAGGTAGTCTAGAAATAAACAGGATTCCTGGACCCTGGGAGAAGAAATAGTCACAAAGTAGAATGGACAGGAACCTAGATGAAGAGGCAAGGATGCAATACCTGAATCCACAAAAATAAATGTAGTTTGAGGATGGGAGGCCATCAATATTTATTTTATATTTATATAGGTCAGGAGAGAAAAATAACAGCTTTAGAAAGACCAGATTGTCCTCTTTCTAACAGCGAAAAAGCACCTATCTAATTAGATAATGTGTTCTTCAATGAGAACAAAATTATTTAAAAAAAACAAGTGAAAGATACAGAAATATAAATATAATTATTATTCAATTTGATACAGAGTATAATATCTATGTTGTATCTTAATAAGCATGACAGCATTTATTACAGCTTAGCAAGAGAAAATAAAAAAAATTGGTCTTAGCAATTAACCTTATCCACATGTAAATGAGATTAATTAGTAGTTTTCCTTTGTATTCTTTTGGGGAAAGCAGATAATTGTAATTATACTGTTTATGCAAATTGTATCCAAATATGCAAAAAGGGCACAATAGTTTGCAAATTAAAGTTCAAATAAAAAAATTATTCTAAAATTTACTTTTAGAATACTAGGAAAGCCAATTAGAGCATGTAAATGACAGATTATTAACAAATATGAACATTTTCCTGAGAGAACCAGCTTTTTATTTAACTTTACTCATGAGTTTGTTCCCTATTTGAGTTATAATGAGGTTTAACATGTGTTCTAAATTTTCTTTTAACTGTAATGAAATAAGTTTGAAATTATTTCAGAATGAAAAGTTTTTAAAAAAGCAATAATTTCTCAAAAATAGATCTTGAGAAAATGTGAAGGCAGGACAACTTTGATTCCTACTTTCTGGAGAAGAAGCAGAAACAAATTTGATTTTGTTTCAAAATGAAAATAAGAATTTTGGTGTTTTGATTTCTGATTCATTAGTCTTTTCAGCACATTCATGATTTACAGAACGGGGGAAGTCCTTTCTCTCCTGTCAGGGGTTTAAGGTTCTGTGCTGACATTCTCCTACTGATCTATTTTTTTTCTCCATCTCCTTTTATTGTGGGAGAAATGAAATGCATACTTCATTTGCAGAAAAACGGAGAAAAACTTTTTGTCAGTTTCAGAGACCATCAGAGTAAAACTTCTGCTCACACTTTGAGTGAAATGATTAGGATATGCATTGATTTATTTAGTGAACAAACTGTTATTAAATATTTACTATGTGACAGGCTCTAATACGGACCCTAGGGAAAAGACTAGTACAATATAGTTTCTGCCCTCAGGGAGAAGGCATGGGGACAAAAAATGTACATGATATGCAAAGTTCCCTATAAGAGGTAGGCACAGCACCGTGCTCAGAGGCAGAAAAACTCACTTTTGTGAAAGGAGAGGTTCATTCAATACAGCCTTATTTACTGAAGTCCTGAATTTCTCCAGAATACCCAGGGATACTGAGACAGGAGGCATATTCAAGATGATTTGTAAAGCCCCGGTTTCAGACATCAAATTTCCAAAACCACTGTCTTTCTTCCTGAAGAGGGAGCAGCACACAGTGTCTGGGAATGGGAAAAACTGGGATATAAGGGAACCTCTGCTTCTCCAAGCCTCGAGAAGGTACCCAAGCCACAGACTGAGGGGCCGGGTCAGGTAGCATGGAATGCAGAGAAAGCAATTCCGCCTGTAATGGAAAAGATAAATGACCAGAAACTGAGTGTGCTGGGATGGAGGACTTTGATCTTTGAGGACAACATTTTACAGAGTTGTGCTACGATGTCATGTTTTAGAAGCTAAGGAATGCTGAGGGTTGATGGATACTCTTTTTTTTTTTTTTTTTTTTTTAACTGACAGAGAGAGAGAGACAGCTAGAGAGGGAACACAAGCAGGGGGAGTGGGAGAGGGAGAAGCAGGCTTCCCGCCGAGCAGGGAGCCCGATGCGGGGCTCGATCCCAGGACCCTGGGACCATGGAGCCGAAGGCAGCTGCTTAACCAACTGAGCCTCCCAGGTGCCCCGACGGATACTCTTGCAGGCTCCAACTGTGAGGCCATTTCTTTACTCAGAGGGGATGAAGTTTTTTGCTGACAGAGGTGTTGTAGAGCAGCAGAACTAGTTTTCAGATTTTGTTTCTGGGCGCCAATTGCTATGGCTTACATCACAACAAGAGGGCAAGATTTTTTTTTTACTCTGTCTGAAAGCAAGATTTTTTTTTTCTTCCCCCCCCCCCCCTTTTTAAAGTAAGCTCTATGCCCATTGTGGGGCTTGAACTCATGACCTCGAGACCAGGAGTAGCATGCTCTACTGACTGAGCCAGCAGGCACCCCTGAAGGCAAGATTTTTGACTTGGGATATCATTCTATGACATGAAATGCCATCAGTATCAACCATTATACTCTGGTTCTGTGCTCTTTATTCCTTTTAAATTTGTGGAAGAAGCTACCCATTCCCTTAGATCTGTACCCAACTCCAGTGCTCCACAGATAATAACAGGAGGGGATATTGGACCACTAAATACCACAGGCTGCTCCTTTCCCATCTTGAGATGTCTGTAGGAGACTTACAACTTTTTGGCCTGATGACAAGATCCGAATTCTGCACATTTCTGTGACTTTATTGCTGTGAGACCACTCCATGGTACCAATTTCCCTTTGATGTTCTTTGTATGAAACCACCAGAAAGTGATTCTAAGCCTCTCATAAAAATGAGTGGCTGGGACTGGACAAAATTGAACAAATTGGTGAACCACCAAGTCTCAGAATGTATAGAACCATTGCAGTTCTGGAGATCTCAGCAAAGGAATTTATAACCTTTGCTCATTTTAGGACCTGCTGTCAGATGCCATCAGGTGATAGGCTAAAAGTAAGGTTCCTGGTAGAGAGAATCTGATTAGTCTACCTTGCATCATCCTGTCTACCTTTAAGGCCTGAAGGTTGTGTCTAGTATCAGAAGAATGCAAGAGGAAAGTAGGAGTCTTGGGATGAATATCAGTAGCTCCTCTAAGTTGTTATGCTTCCCTGCACATCTGAAGATGATTCTCGTGATCCACTATGAACATGCACTTTAAAAGGCAATGAAATATTGTTGGATCATAACATCTTATGGGCCACATTCCTTAATATATAGGTGATAAATAAATGGGACCACGTGTATCATCTGTTATTGGAAAAATATACTTAAATGGCCCATGCGCACATATGGAATACATGATTTTGACCTGGTTGTTGATGATAGTGATGATGATGATGACGGTAACAGTTTAGGCAGTTCCGAACTGTCCAGCATTCACAAGTTACTTAATCTCTCGGGGCTGGTTTCTTCCTTTGTAAAGCGGAGGTAACTATTGTATATATCAAGATAAAATATACAAATTCTGTTTCTGAGATGCTCAGTGATTTGCAGCCATCATCCCTTCAGACTGAGAACTGACTCCCTTTATTCTCCTTTCTTGGATTTGATACATTTTTCAACATATTCTTTTCAGACACCATTTTTGAATCTAGCCACTGTGTTTCTGAACCTTGCAAATCAAAATTGCCTGTCTTTGATATTATTCCCCACAGGAAGATTATATCTTTTCAAGTGATATTAGAGAAGGTACTTCATTATTTATGCATTATTTATGCATATTTTGAATGATTCTTGGATAATTGCCACACATTCTTTAAGTAGCAGTATTTTCAAAATTTTATTTCTACATTATAATGCATAAACTATTAACGTTTATTAAGCAAAGAAGATGATAGAAATATTTATTACTGAAGACACTTTTATGGTGTGCTTTTATAGTGCTTTATTTATAAAGAGGCTGAATTTTCAATCTATTTGCCCTAAAGCATGTGTGTAAGTAATCATATTATATGTTTATATGTTTGTGTAGTCTTGTTGTCACTGCAATATTTCTAAATTAACTGCTAGCAACAAGGCTATTTCTTTCCTGTGAACCCCTAAAGGTCAAGGATGTCTTGTTTAATTTCTTATATACTACTCTAGTTGAATGAAAATCATTGTATGAGTTATCCAGTGCTATGTAACAAATCACCCCAAAACTTAGCAGCCATATTAGTTTGCTAGGGCTGCCATAACAAAATACCATACTGGGTGCCTTAAACAACTGAAATTTATTTTCTCACCATTCTAAAGGCCGGAAGTCAAAGACCAGGTGTTGGTAGGTTTGGTTCCCTTGGAAGCCTCTCTCCTTGGCTTGCAGATGGCCACCAACTTGCTGTGTCCTCACATGGCCTCACTCCTGCCATAGCCCTCAGTTGGCCACCTGCTGATATATCCTTCAGAGTTTTAGCAATCACAAATTGTGGGAGTGCTTATGAGTTGTAATTTATTTGCTTTCATTTAAAATAAGTTTCCTACTGACAATTTTATTTTTTTTATTTTTTAAAAGATTTTATTTATTTATTGGAGAAGGAGAGGGAGAGAGAGAGAGAGAGAGAGAGAGAGCGAGCGAGAGTGCAATAGCAGGGCGGGGAGAGAAGCAGACTTCCCGCTGAGCAGGGAGTCCCACAAGGACTTGATCCCAGGACGCTGGGATCATGACCTGAGCTGAAAGCAGACGCTCAACCAACTGAGCCACCCAGGCATCCCTTCCACTGACAACTTTAAAAGAAGGGATGGGTACACTGTTGGTGGGAATGTAAATTGATACAGCCATTTTGGAAAACAGTATGAAATTTCCTCAAGAAGTTACAAAGAGTGCCACTGTATCCAACAGTTCCACTTCTGGGCATATATCCAAAGGAAACAAGATCATTATCTTGAAGAGACATTTGAATTCCTATGTTCATTGCAATATTATTCATAATACTCAACATATAGAAACAACCTAAATGTCTATGAGCCAATGAATGGATAAAGAAAATGTGATATATAGATATAGAGATACACAACACACACACACACACACACACACACACACACACACACACGCTGGGATGTTATCCAGCCTTGTAAAAGAAGGAAATTCTGATATTTGCAACAACAGGGATGAGCCTAGAGGTCATTATATTAAGTAAAATAAACCAGACAGAGAAAGGTAATACTGCATGGTATCACTAATATGTAGAATCTGAAAAAAAGGCAGACACATAGAAACAGATAGTAAAATGGTGGTTTTGTGGTTGCCAGGGTGGTTCCCCTGATGTGGGGAAACTGGGTAACAAGTATAAACTTCCAGTTATAAGATAAACTCTGAGCATCTAATGTATACCATGGTGACTATAGTTAATTATACTATGTTGTATATTTGAAATTTATTATGAGAATAAATCTTAGGTATTCTCATAAAAAAGAAGGAAATCATGTGAGGTGATAGATGTACTAATTAATTTGTGGGAATCCTTTCACAATATATAAATCAAATCATATCATACATATTAAATACATTATAATTTTGTCAATTGTATCTCAATAGAGCCAGAAAAAAAATTTTAAAAAATGGGTAGTGAAAAAAAAAAAATACTGTACATGCGTTGAACAAGATTAGATTTGACTTAAAATTTAAGCTATCATAATCAAAGTATATTCCTTTACTAGCTATCATAATTGAAGTATTGCATTTATTAGGTCTCTACTACGTATCAACCTGTCTCTATTCCAGGGGTTTATCATATATTAGTCAACAGTACAAAAATGCATTATTTAATATTGCTCTATTTATGTGAGGGAAGGCAAACAGTAAAGCTTGAATTTGAAAAAAATGGAATATTCAACTCTATCATGGTACACTACTCTTGTGTTCTGAAAATTTAACGGTGTATTAATTACCATAGTTTTAGAGCCCACAGATTTGTTTACTCAATGCTTCATAGACATCTCCCAGATTGAACCTGGGTACGTTTTCTGATCATGTTTTCATTGTTCTAGAGAAAATAAATTAAGCTTACCAAAATACCTCTCTCTACTGTTTAGATGTTAAAAGTGTAATTTGATTGGGGGGCCTGAATTTCCTAGATAATTTCTTGAGCTCTAAAATTCTCTTGACTCTTGAGGAAACACTGAGAAGGCTCTTAGCATCACTGATACCCTCTGCACTGAAGACCAAGACTGATGCTCGGGTTCATGGGTTAAGATGCTCAACTTTTTACTCTAATTAATTTTTGGTTTGAATACATTTTCAGCTTTAGTAACAAAATATTATCATTTTACTGAAATATTTTTTCCTACAACTTAAAAAATATATCTTATATTTTTCTTCCTGGAAAACTAAAACTAATTCTAGTTGTTCTGGAGTAAATATTCTGTGGATAAGTAATACCACATTATTCCAAGAATGTACCTTCAACCTTGAATTTTAACTGTCATGTTGACACTAGAATATTTATTTTTCTTATGGAACTTTGCACATGTTATTAGGTTTTACACTACTTCCATCTCCCACTCCTATGTCCTTGCAAGTCTTATGCTGTCAAATATCTGCTTTATTAAATTTTACATTGTAGATTGGATAGTTGAAAGTTTCTAATAATAAATACTGTCACTGCCATGTGATGTTTGGTTTTTTTTTTTATGTTGTTAGAGGTTAACAATTCAGTTTATTTTTCTCTGGAATGGAAGGATTATAGCTGGTGTTACATATTTTGAATATGATCTTTTATTCCAGGGAAATGAAATCCTGAACTTTGCTTAAAGTGTTGTATACATTACTTCTGCATACATTATAGCACCTTTGATAGCCCATTTACATATTATTAGCTCTTGGATAGGATTTCTTTGAAAGTAGTGTTTCCTTTTAGTTCAGAATTTCAAGTTAGTGAAGAGTCAGGGAACACCATGTCCTTGTAATTTCTCTCAGAGCAGTGGTTCTTCTTAAGAAAGTGACTTGGAGATGGTAAGAGAGTTGCATGGGATAGAAGAATGGGAAAAAGACAGAGACTAAAGAATACAGAATATAGGGCATTTTATTTTTATTTGGACGCTTATTTTCTTTTATTTTCCCTGAGTCTACAGTTCTCCAATAGGCGGTATTCTATGCTTTCAGAGTTTGATTGACTCTGAAAGTAACTTGTTAAATATGTGTGCCTGTGCTTTTGAGCTGTAATTATTTTTTCCCAAGTTTTAATGCGACATGCTTGCCAGATTGGCCTTGAAATCTTTCCTCTTTGCAGACTGAAGAGTAGGTAGGTGCCTATTTTGTCCATGGCTCACTTTTGTCTCACCTTTTGGGGAATAGCTCTTCCCCCTATTGGTACGG
The DNA here is from genome assembly GCF_037043125.1 of Eumetopias jubatus. Classification (NCBI taxonomy): domain Eukaryota; kingdom Metazoa; phylum Chordata; class Mammalia; order Carnivora; family Otariidae; genus Eumetopias; species Eumetopias jubatus. The sequence goes on along the minus strand of NW_028274809.1, from coordinate 177,633,637 downwards.
ATTCAAAGTTAAATCACTGTGCTTGTGCACGGGCCGGGGGTGGGGGGGCGGTGGTGGTCTGTGGCTCTGGGATTGAAAGATGTCAGCCCAGTGTGACTACTCTTTTGAACAAAGAAAATACACACCCGAGGGCAGTTTGTAGTAGCTGTGTTCCATCATGAGCTTTGGGAAACAGAGCACAATAATCTAGACTATTGTAGGTGGGGTGGATGGGGCGCAAGCTCGGAGAGAGGTAGACCAATGAGGGAAGGTCCAGGGGTTTGAGTCAAGGTTTAGTTTGTTGTGAGTCCCAGCTGTATCTTTGTTTCCATGAGCTCATTATCGTCCTTTTAGTAAAGTGCATTTTTTGCTTAAGCCAGTTTTTTTCCCCTGAATTTTGCCATTTTGTAGATATCCAACCCAAAGCAAGATATTTGTCTCCTTATTCTGGTTGAGAAAACTGCAGTTTTCTATTTTTACTATTCAGTTGGCATGCTTTTTAGTATCATTCATAGTGGCATGTTGTTTATTATCTTTTTAATGCAGTTCTGAAGTGCATTTAATATAGTTCCTGAACTGAAGGGGATATAATTCTTTAAAGAGGTTATATATAGAATGTAATGATTTTTAAATTGCTAATTATTTGGCTAATTCAAAATATGACCACATTCCCCCATTCCATCAAGTACCCCTTTTGGCACTGAAAATAAATTAGGAAAGAATAGTGGGAATAGGAATGAGACATTACAATATGAAAACCCAGTTTAGAACAGGCATGATAAGGTAATTGATAGTAAGAGCCTTGAGTAATCTGTGTTGAACAAAGATAGGAAAAGAATGTGAAGAGCTTACTCTTTTTTTTTTTTTTTTGAAGTGCTTACTCATTAAGACCTTAAACTGGATTTTTCAATACCATGAAGATGGTACTGTTTTAGAGGAACTAAGGTTAGTGTATGGTATTGTTTTTGAGTTTAGTCGAACATTTCAAATATTTGAACTAATTTTTATCTGTTCTTATCAAAATTGTTCTTACCATGTGTATAGGAAAATCCATATTTCTCTATGTATTAGAAAATCATGAAGTTGTGTGATTCTTGTTTTGTTGACTCTGAAGTTACAGGGATGAGTAACTGGGGTGCTTAACTAGATAATGCACCAGTCTCTGTTTCCCAAGCTGAGGGCTCTGTGCAGTTTCTGGTTCTGAGTCTAATTACTGTAGAGATCTTACAATGGGCTAGATTGCAACATGAATTCAGCAAATTCCTCCAGTCCCCTTGGGAGGCCTTTGACAAAGCCACAATAATATAGAAATTGACTTATTTTCCACTGATTGTGATATGTTTTGCAAGCTGATGTGCAGTCAGCAATAGTCAGACAGGTCTGAATCATGATTTTTATCCTTTTTTTTGTTTTTTAAGATTCTATGTCTCTTTTACAACCTCCTTACTCACTTCCTCTAGATCTTTCTAATAACTGACAGTGGTACAGTGGAAAGAAGCCTTGGCATCAGGCAACTTGTGTTTCAGTGTGGCTGCGCCTTTCTACTTGACTTTGGATGAGCCACAGAACCTGTTTCTTCAACTATAAATTGAAGATAAAAATACCCAAGTCACAGAGTTGTTGTAAGGATTAAGTGAAATGTAGCTGGCATGAAATGGTCCATAAAATTGGGGTATGATTCCTGATGGTGCTTTTATTTTCCCAACAAATAATCATAATAAAAAAAAAAAAACAATTACTTCTGGGTAAGCGCATGGAATCTGAACAGGCTGTCTGGGTTTGAATCATGTCGTTATCACTTACTAGTAGCTTGACTTTGCGTAAGGCATTCCACCTCTCTGTGCCCTACTTTACTCATCTAAAAAATGGGTATAATAATAGTATTACCTTGTACAATTGCTGTGAGCATTAAATGAGTTAATACTTATAAAGCACTTGCAAGTAGCTGCACATAGTAATGCTATATGTGTTTGTCAAACAATCAACCAACTAAATACGTTTATAAAGGGGCTGCCTGCCTTCCCTCAGGTGACCAAGGGAAGTCCAGAATTCTGTGGTGGACACTGAAGCATGGAGAGCTCTGTTTGTCTGCTGTAGTCGTTGCTTCTCCTTCGGCAAGTGTCTCCCAGGAGGGGCCATCCAGAGCCTGTGAGTCTTAGCAAGAAGTGAGAGCCTACTCCCTCTGTATGCGGTTCAGCCAAGGATGCTTTTAGGTTCAGTTCTTCAGTCCCACAGGCATCTACCTCCAAGGGCCTCAGCTTCGCAGCAAGCGCAGGGCCTGGACTGGGAGCCGTGACACCTGTGGGCTAGCAGCAACTCCTCAACCTTGACCTCCAGTTTGGAGCAGCCTTTTTATTTCCTACCATCAAAACAAAAGGACTGATTACCTCCACCCCACCCCACCCCACCCCACCCTCTCCGGGACAAGGATTGCTTTTCCCTGCTCTCCTTTGCTTGGTTAATCTCCTTGAGTAATTCTCAGGCACAAAGGGGTTCATTATACTCCCTTTTCCTGGATACTTTCTGGCAAGATGCAGCCCGTATACCTACTTGCAGTACTTGTGGGGAGTGGGGGTGTGACGCTGGTAGTGGCAGAAGGTGCCCTCAGTGAGGCCATGTTGTTTTTTTTGAAAGATGGATCCTGTATGACGCTTTCTGGATTAGTTCAATCAACTTTTGCTGTTCAGGATTTAGCATCTGTGATTCCAACCAATATGTGCACAAGTTGAGATAGTCAGGTCACCCTGGGTAGAATGCACCTCCCCCCTAATTTAAATTATTCTATGCATAATTACCAGTCTTACCTTGGTTGAGGTAAAATTTTTTTTATTAAATATTTTATTTTTATGTATTAGAGAGAGAGCACAGAGGGAGAGTCAGAGGGAGAAATAGACTCCCCGCTGAGCAGAGAGCCCAACATGGGACTTAATCCCAAGACCCCGAGATCAAGACCTGAGCTGAAGGCAGACGCTTAACCAACTGAGCCACCCAGGTGGGGTAAATCTTTAGTTACGGTTCGTAATTCCTCTGAGGTCTAAGGTTTAAATTCTACCGTTGTCTGAATATTTTGCTCATGAAAGAGAAGGATCTTTAGAAGCAAATGGGATTTAGGAATCTCCAGGAGATTCCTGACTAATGCAGGTGGTCTGGACAGGTGAGGAGGAGAGAGACTGAAGGAGGGGGAGACTAGGTATAGGGAGGCAACAGGAGGACAGGGACGAGGTACTAGGGAAATGATTCTGGTTTGTTGTTGCTTAAGTTTATCAAATTCCTCATGAAATTTTGCCAGAGAAACTTTTAATAAAGCAATTTTTCAATCAGAGTTTTGTTAGGAGGCTTCTGCATATCAGTAAAAAAAACACTGCCCACTGAACTGGAGGTAACTTATTTCCTTTTTAAAAATTGAGGTATAATTGACATAACATTTTATTAGTTCCAGATGTACAACATAATTTTGTTACATTTTGTTATAATTTTTTTTCTTGTGGTGAGAACTTTTAAGATCTCTCTTAGCAACTTTCAAATATACAATACAGTATTATTAACTCTAGTCACCAGCCTTGCGTTACATCCCCGTGACTTATTTGTATTATAACTGAAAGTGTGTACCTTTTGACTCCCTCACCTGTTTCCCTTCTGCTCCCCTGCCACCCCACCTCTGGCAACCACCAGTTCTGTTCTCAATATCTATGAGCCTGAGGTGTTTTTTTTTTTAATTTTTTATTATTTTTTTATTATACATATAAGTGAGATCATATGGCAGTTGTCTTCCTCTGACTTATTTCATTTAGGACAATACCCTCAAGGTCTAACCATGTTTTGGCAAATGGCAATTATTGTTTTGTTTCTTAAGGTGCTTCTCCAATGAACAATTTTTTTAAATCAAATGTTCCTCAGAGTGGCCCTGGAAGTCTCAGTCATCCTTGCCAAAGTCATGCTATTTACAGAGAGAGGTGTAAGCATTAGGACTGTAATGAGATCATAGATAAGGTGTAGCAGTTTTCACTGTGAGGGGAAAATTTGGGCTTAGACGGCCTCATGAGACCTGGCCGAGGTCATGTGAAAGCGATGTGTATACACTTTTTGTCTCGGGCCCCCACCTAAGGGTTGGCTGCTCCTCTACACACACCCAAAATATCTGCACTCCGGCAGGTGTGCAACCAGAGAAAACATGCTCTCTGGATCAAAGACAAACTCTCAAAACAAAAAAAAAATGAAATAGAAGAAGAACAGATCAGATTTTACTGGTGACCCATGCAGAATTTGTCCAAATGGACACCAGTCCAGTGAGAACCACAAACTCCTCTATCTATGGGGTTGGCTTGAAGCCTTGCAGAGCTTGTGTTGTCATCTTCTGCCTGTCTTCTACCCATGATTCTCCTTTTCAAAAAAAAATATTTATTTATTTTAGAGAGAGATACAGAGGGAGTGTGAGTCCTAGTGGGAAAGCATCCAGGGACAGTGTGAGCCTTGTGGATATGCCTTACCTTCTGGCCCTCCTTAGGCTCTCAACCCTCCCCCATACCTCACCTTCTAGAGAGCTCTCTGTCGATTTCTATTATGGGAAATTCATCCTTGTGCACAGAACAGGATCCTGGTCCCTGAATCCAGTGCTTCACACCAACATTTTATTATTTTTTTAATATGGAATGGAAGAGAAAGCCTGCCCTTGGTAATTCCATGTGGGTTTTTTTAATTTTTAATTTTAATTTTTTTTTTTTTTTAGCACAACAATGTTTTTCTGCTGTGAAGTCTCTCAGGAATGCATTGCGGCATCACATTTGCTTCAAATACACAGCTCGGCATTTTGTTTACTTAGCATTTATCTTGAGTGAAGACAGTTCTTGGGAATGACTGCAGTTAGGCTGCATTGTTTACTCGCTGAAGTGAATCATAGGTAATTTCTGTTTGTATTTCATTGTTCTGATCCCCAATGTCTTTGACTTTTACCCCAAGAAGTCAGTTAGAAAGGGACTGAGCCCTGTTTAATACTGTAGCTGTGTTTTTCACGCACATGCTCACTCTCTTAAAAATGCAATCAAGAAGGCTGCTTCCTTAGTGGGTGCGCATACAATTAAAACAACAACAACAACAACAACAAACCACACACAGTGGTGTTCTTCCCTGTCATGCACTCCAGAGACTGGTCTTCCTTTTAAGTATTTCCACAGGTGAAGAGTAGGCAAACCTATTTGCTTATCCATGGAGGCTGTTATTTGCTAGAGCTGAGCAGGCACAGCACATTTCCCAAGGACAGAGCTCATTTTTATGTTTTCTTAATTAAAGGAGGGAAGAAAGCCTTACCCCATGTTGAGAATGGGAACATTTCCATAAGTAGTGAAGTATTGCCATTGTGCACAACGGTCTTTGGTTCCTTCCCTGTTCTACAAACTATATTGCCTTTTCATGGAAGTTTCTGTTATCCTAAAAAGCCTTTTAACATTTAGGCAAGAAGTAAATTTCTTATTAGAGTGGATGAAATTATTTAGTTCTCTTACATGGGGATGTGGTTGGGTGTGGAGTGAGTCATGCTGGTGATGGTAATTCATCTTGTTCCATCTGCGTGGTGTTCATGGTCAGAGGCAAGATAACACAGCACTGCAATGTTTTAATAACCTCTAGTTGTATTCTGGGAAGAATGTGGTGTGGCTGGATCATATTTTTAACTGTTAAAATTTGTTTAAGTACACTTATTCATTCTCCTTCTATTTTCATTTCACCATCTAAGCAACCTGACTTGTATTTCACTGTCTCAAAAGAGGAATGCACAGGGCTGAATATAGAAGTTGGATAGAATCCCTGGCTTTTTCTTCCCATAAATTATTCTTATTAAGAAGAACTGAATTTGCAGTTCAGAAAAAAAAAAAAAAAAGGACTTCTCCAGAGGTGGGAAACAAACTCTTGGACAAGAGAGAAAAATGATGGTGGATCTAGGAATAGTAGGTTTTTCTTCCTTCTTCCTGGTGGAGCATTTAGAACTGCTCGTATTAATTTGTGCATAAATCACGTGGTAACATAACACGCTCATCTTGCCCTTTGCTATCTCTCTAGGGGAAACCAAGACAAAGTTAGGTGTAGTTTCCTTTAGCTCAGTGGGTTGGAGGTTCAGATGCAAAATGATTTTTATTTAAAGAAGTATTGCTAAAGCTGTAATATTCCTGGCACATAAAATTAGGGGAATAATTGTAAAGTACCATACCACTTACTAATTTAACGACCTTGGGCAAGTTTCTTAACCCTTCCAAACCTCATGTATCTGTAAAATAGGGATAACAAACTAACCTTGAAGGCTTGTTTTAAAAATTAAAGTACAGGAGCCAATGTATGTCAAGGATTAGCAGGGTATCATTAACTGGCATCTATTATTACATTATTACTTCTGCTTGTAATAAAGTGACAATTATGTTGATATAATAGTATGATAAAAGGCTTGTTTGATCCAGTGTGAACCTCTCATTATTATGTTGTCACCCTGCCTGAATACACATTTACATACACGTCAAAATTTTAAGGCTGTAAGTATAGTTTTATTGAGTGAGAAGCTCATTATTGGAAATAATGTCTCAAATTTGTAAAATTGATTCCATGTTTAAGTGAAGGACCCAAGAAATACTTGCTACTTCTTTAAATTGCAAAGATTTACTCATACTAAATCCTAATTTATTGCATATACATTTCAAATAAGTTTATGAGAAATTCATTAAAAACTGTGAAAATGTCAACATAGAATTTTAATTATTATACTTACTACATACTGGAAATGTCACAAAATATCAGGATTGTATGAGCTAACAAGTTGAAAGCATCTTTAGGGAACACACTATTTCTAGTATAAAGACTTGTGTCCTTATTCCCTCCGTGATTTGTTGTTCAATAAATGATAATCGATGATGATACAATAACATTTTGTGAATTTCATTTTCTCCATTTCTCTCCTCTGGGAAGGTACATGAAAAGTATGCATTAAATAATTCTTTGCTTCAACTCATCCAACTTCTTGTTAAAGCTATTTTGCCTTTAGAGTGTTTCTCTAACCACTTAGTCCTTCGTGCCCTAAAGCAGAGCTTTCTAACCAGTGATGCACAGTGTCCCTAAAATGGGTTATGAATATGTCTGGGGAGGGCCCCCTACCCCTTCAAGTTGATGAGTGGGGTCTCAGATAGCAAGTGCTCCATGGTCCCTCTAGCTAAGGCAGCTGCTTCCATTTACCTCACTGTTCTGTACTTATGTTATTAATACTATATATATGTGTGTCATGAAAAGGTAGAAAGACTGGCAAACAAATAAAAATTATAATTCTAGATTTAAAAACTCATTTAATTCTTTTGAGTACCTTCATATGTTAATAATTTATAGAAATGCTAGCTGCCAGTCTTTCTACCTTTTCATGACACACATATATATAGTATTAATAACATAAGTACATGCAAGTAACATAAGTACATGCAAGTAACATAAGTACATGCAAGTAACATAAGTACATGCAAATAACATAAGTACATGCAAGTAACATAAGTACATGCAAGTAACATGCAAGTACCTGTTAGATTCAGGTACTTGCAATTACATTTTTCTAGGAAAAATTAAAAAAAAACAACAGTGGGAAGCATCTTTCTGAGAATTAAAAAAATTAACAAAATAAAATAAGATTGATATAATTTCAAGATGCTATATTAAATTTAAAAGCCAACTTGCTAAGAGGATAGATCTTAAAAGTTCTCATCACACACACACACAAATATTTGTAACCATATATGGTAATGGATGTTAACTAGAATTACTCTGGTGATCATTTTGCAATATATACAGATATTGAATCATGTACACCTGAAACTAATGTTATGTGTCAATAGTACCTCAATTTAAAAAAAGTAAAGTGTGCACTTCTGCCTTAGTGCAGTTATTTAAGATACTTTTTGAATAGAAATTCTTTAAGAGGAAGAAAAATCTAACTTTCATGGTGTCTTAATATTTAATAACTTATTTTTATGATTTATTTCTAATATAACGCTTTCTATTCACTTAGATCTTAGAATTAAATATTTCAGAAAAGTTGCATGGAACATCATAAAACATTTTCATAAAGACATTTAATACACTGATTTGCATCATATTTTACTTTACTGTTTCTACATAAAGATTAGTTGTATTTTCAGTGGAGGAAATAGCAAAAGAGAGCACAACAATTTGTGACAAGCAACAATGAGCGCATTCTAGAAGAGATGACTGAAGAAGTTAGAGGTTCAACTTCTATAAAAGAGACCCAAATAACAGTGGTTTAAATAAAATGGAGATTACTTCTCTCACAAAAGAATTCAGGGGAAGCATGATGGTTCCAAATGTCGGGTCCAGGCTCTCCTATCATGTACTATTCCGGTATCCTCAAATTATTTCCACTTCATGGTTGAAAATGTCTGCTCCAACTCTAGCCGTCATGTCAATGATCTAGTTGTGGGAAGGAGTAATGAAGAGGACATAACTTTTTCTTTTAATTGGTTAAACTGTAAATTTCATACATTACTCTCACATTCTATTGGACAGAATATAGGCACGTGGTCATGCCTACCTTCCAGGAAGGATGAGAAATGCATTCCAGCTAAAAACTATCACTACAAAAGAGGAAAAGAGACATTATAAAACAGTTAGCAGTCTGTGCAGCAAAGGACCGATGTGGAAACATCTATAAATAATCACATATGAGACAAAGAAGGGCACATTTATTGTGAACTTTAGTATGCTTTGGTTTTCTTGGAGCCCCAGAGGGAACACAGGGATGTCACTATACAGCCTTTCCTTCAATCTGAGGTATGCTCCCAGAAAATAATTGTTTTCCATTCCAAGAAAAAAAAATAAGCAAGGCAGTCCTTTAAGGACTTTACCCTGTATTAGGAAAAAAAATAAAAATAAAAATTTAATGTCATATGTTAAGAATAATAATAGAAATACGTACAAAGTTTAGTGGCGGGTTAATAGTCACTAAAACAATTTAGGTAATTCCAATAAAATTTTATCAAGGATTTATGCAATGCTTGAGCTGGGTCTGAATGGCGAACTTGTGGGTTTTCATCTATTTCTTGGAAAAAGAGAAAAGAAATTATGCACAACTTAAGCTTTCTAAGGAATTATTTCTCATCATTATAGCCAAGCGATCTGGCCGTGAGAAGAGGAGAAGATCCCAGTTTTGTTTAGGGTTCCTGTTCAGCGAACCTCCACCGAAGATGGTGACCCCTTCCGGCAGGGCCCTCTCCTCACAGACCTCTCTCTTCAGATCTGGGGTGGCACCTTGCTCTTACTAGTTCTGGAGTCTGCACGCTCTCTCTCTTGCGGTTTCCCTACCCTGCCATTCTCCTCTTCCTCCCTCTCCTCTTCTTCCTTCTCCTGCCCCTCCTCCAATCTTTTAAGTAAAACCCTCTTCAATTTGATCCTGTCCATCTGTTTCTTACTGGAAACCTGGTGAGTATAATGTGTTATTATATATTGAAAAAATGTAAAATATACAATGAAATAAGGAATAAAAAGTCTTTTTTTTTAAAGATTTATTTATTTGAGAGAGAGAGAATGAGAGATAGAGGGCACATGAGAGGGAAGAGGGTCAGAGGGAGAAGGAAACTCCGCGCCGAGCAGGGGGCCCGATGCGGGACTCGATCCCAGGACTCCAGGATCATGACCTGAGCCAAAGGCAGTCGCTCAACCGACGGAGCCACCCAGGTGTCCCCAGGAATAAAAAGTCTTATTCTAAATTACAAACACAATTATCACACACAAAAATAATCAGTAATGGAAATGAGGGCACAATGCTGAAATAATTAAATATAGCATTCTTTGTGGGGGCATGTCAATTTTTAGGATTGGATTGTTATAAAACATTGAATTAGTACATATGTACACAATTTTGAATTTATATGCTTATATATTTATGTCCAATGAATTAAGCATGTGATTTTAAATAATAATAAACCTTAAAATTAGTCATTATTAGAACATTGAGAAACATTTCTAACTACAGTGTGGTCAATTTCTGATTTCACTTCAACAAATCAAGAAATAAAATGACCAGAAAAGTGAAAAGATTGCAGTGACTTTTGTATAAATAGTCCTTAATTATCACTGCTTAGGAGAAAAAATTAAATCTAAATCACAGCTCTATATAGTCAATTGATTAGGATATTGCTACTCAAACATATATGGCAGTGCTAAAGCAATATTCAGAGGTAAATGCATAGTGAAAATTTTTTCAATATGTAGATGATAGGAATCAAAATAAACATTAAAATGAAGAGAATCAAGAGAAATTTTTCAAAAGCAATGGAAGGGGAATATAAAGAAAAAAGTAAAATGTATATTAAATTATCTATAGAAATGTATAGTAAGTATAAAATGTATATTAAGTGATATAGATTAAATGATTCTAAGAGTTGATTCTTCTCAAATGCATAACTTATTAAAACAATATATTCTGGTTATTCTAATCAATTTATAGAGAATGAAGAAACTATATTTAGAAATCAGAAAAAAAACCCCACAAATCAGAAAATATTAAATAATTTTTGAGTCCAGTCTTAATATTATTTCTGAAAGCATGTATTATGATCAGTTAAAATGTTTTTAAAAATTTAAATCAATAGAATAGTCTAATTTATTTCTGAGAAAATATAAATTACCACAATTGATTTAAGAAAAAAATTAAAATCTGAATAAAAGATAGTAAAAGTGTTTTAAATGATAATTTTTAAACAATTTCTAGATTCTCTCTGGGTTACAAAGTTCATTAGAAACACTCATTGCCTTAAGAAAGAATAGAAAGACAACAGGATTCTACAAAATAAAAGACAAGTAAAATGTCACAAATGTTAGGCAATTAAATTACTCATTCCTATGGTAGAAAATCTGAGACCCTGGACGAAAGAGATTGTAATGTTTGTTCTTTACAGAGCATAAAAATAGAAAGCTCATTTCCAAAAATAGTAGTGAGAATTTTCTTGACAAAGATGTAATGCACAAATAATCTCCATCAAATTATTGTATGTTTTGACTTCTGCTTCCATGGATGATGAAGTAACAGACAACAGATTTATCCTCCTATTGGGAAAGGGGTCCAAATCATATCCTACCATCTCACTGAGTTGAGGAGACAGAGATCAGATTTTCAGGGTGAGGTGACTAGATTCTTAAGGACAGATTTCCAGTGAGGAGGTAGCTCTTAATATTTAAGGAACAAAATAATAGCAAACATACAAATCCTTCTGGAGACTTGAAAAGGATTGAAACACTGCTAGCTCATCTGATGAGTCAGCGTAACTTGGAGAAAAAACCTTACAGGAATATTACCGACTCATGTCTATTGCAGTCATTTGACTCATGAACACTGACGCAACAATTCTAGTTAGAATGCCACCAAACTGAATCCAGAAACATGGGATTTTAAGTCACGTGAAAGGTTGACTATATATATTTTTTTAGGAATGCAAGTATACTAAGTATTCCCTACACTATTCCCGATAGCCCCCCGGCCCCATTAACAAAATTATGGAGAAAAATATCATAGCTGCAGAAAAAGCTTTTGGAAACATTGCATATTTATTCATGAGAAAAGCTTTTATAACATTAAGAATAGAAAGAAACTTTATTCATATAATAAAGGGTAACCAACCAACCAAGCACAATCCCTAATGCTAACACTATACTTAAGGGTAAAATATTGATAGCTTTCCCTTTGGGAGTGAAATAGGCAAGGAAGTTTGCTATTATCACTTCAATATTGTCCTGGAGGATTAGGAAACGATTGTTAAATAGAAGAGGAAAAAGCTCTAAAAAAATGGATAATTTTGACCGCATTACAGGTAAAACCTTCCAATCTTTAAAATAGTTCTTTAAGAAAGTGAATGTCAAGCCAAATAAAAGAGGATATTTGCAATCCATATAACTATAAATGGCTCAGAGTTCATAAGTAATTCATAAAAATCAATAAGGAAAAAGTCTATGTAGTAGAAACCTAGGCAATGAATTTGAACAAGCAATTTGTAAAAGTGAGTATCCACATAAGCAATAATTGTACAACGGAGTACGTATTACTAGCTTTACTAATAGTAATTGGAAAATGTAAAATTAAACACAAGTGAAATTCTATTAGACACCACCACCAGGATGGCTCAAATTTTTAAAAACCTGAAAATGTCAAGTGTTAACAAGGATCTGGAACAATAGGAACTTTCACACAGCTTTGGTGGAAGTGTAAATTGGAATAGGCATAGTCTGACTTGTCAGTTAAGTTGAGAGGGGCATACCTTAATACCCATAAGTTCTACAGTTAAGAATTTGTCCAGCAGAAGTGTATACGCATTTGCTCTAGAAGATACAGACCTGAATCTTCACAGTAACATTATTCACAACAGACTCAAACTGGAAATAATTTAAATATCTACCACAGAGTGGGCACATGAAGTGTGGCTTATAATTACAGTGAAGTACTATTCAAGAAAATGAATGAACTTAAGCCATGGGCAAAAACAAGGAATAAAATACGTGTATAGGTGTATAATATAAATATATCGTTGAAAGAATCAAGATACAAAAATACATACTATATGATTCTGTTTGCATAAAATTCAAAAAATAGGTGAAATAAACCATTGTGTTTGGGGCTGTGTGCTAACAAGCGTGTAGAAAAGGAAGAAAAACCACACTATAAAAGGATGCGGGAGAGAGTGTGTCCTGGGGGCTTCTGGAAGTTGCTGGCAAAGTCCTCTTCCTTCACCTGTTTACACTCGGGGTTTGCACTGTAATAATTCATTGAGTAAAATATATTTTATGTACTTTTCCGTATGTGTGTTATAGTACACAATAAAAAACTTTACTAAAATCAACACAATTTCTAGTTTTTAAATCAAATGAGGAACTTTTTTTTTTTTTTAGGAACTCTGTATTTTACCTGGAAAGTAAAAGTAATGTTGAATGCTCCAAAGTGGAAGAACACGCCAGTTAATTAATTTACTCCTTTACCTTTGTATTAGAATTGTTTCCTTATCATAAATGGTGTTGAGTTTTTATACAAACACCTGGATTTTCTCCTCTCTAGTTTTACAAATATTGTCAAAAATTTAAGTTTTACAAGTAATTTTGTACAGCTTTGTTTTTTGAAGAGGTTTGTAACAAGTGGAAATAATTGAATTTAAGCAGACATGGCCTGCAAAACTCTCACTTTTCTGTCTTCTATTTCATAAAAAACCCAAACTATTAAAGCTGTTTCGTTAGGTGTTTCACTGTCAGGAGACAGTGCCTTTGTGAAGAAACTAGGGAATAAGGAAAATTCCTGGTGTCTTCAGTGTCTAAAGTCAGTGTGTCTTGTGATTAAGGAGATTTGGGTTTTGTGCCTTTTTTTTTTTCTTTTGGGCAAAGTATAAGGAAATTAGGGGTTCCAGGAGGGATGAGACTCCACTTCCTGCCAGTCCATTGAGAATGGGCTCGGACTTAAATTTACGTTAATACAATAATAATTGTGTATTAGGTGAAAAGGCACAAGGAGAAGCTTCTAAAGTATGTTTTAATTTTTAACTTTGATTGCATGAATGTTTGCTCTGCAAAATTCAACTGTACATGCGCTTTGTGCTCTGCTTCTCTTTGTCTTAGCCTGTGGTCCCTTGAAAATAGAGTCTAATGCAAGGGTTTAGTGCTGATGCGTTATTTGTGAGGTACAATTCCAGGAGATGAGAGTGAGGGCAAAGGGAAGTGAGGTACAATGCAAGCTGATGGAGTACCATGCTGATCCTGAGTTGTTAGGACTGCAAAAGATGCCTTTGGCTGCCTGGTAGGTGCACCTGCCATGCCTCGCAGACTGTCTCTAGGCAGGTTCTACAGAGAAACAGTGTCTCAGAAGAGAGCAGTGAAGAGAAGGAGAGGCTGTTTATGAGGACTTGTCCTGTCTGCACTGGTCAAAGATCGTGGCATCAGGTATTGATTCCCCCATATTTCTAGAGTGCATTGTTTGGCCTGTTAGGTGGCCCTTTGGGAAGTCAGATATTATTCTGTGTCTTGTGTTTCACTTCAGTTCAAGAAATCTTTGGAGAGCCAGATTCTCCTAGGCTGTGGTCAATCAAGCTCTGGTGGAGAAGTTCTGTGAGTGTCCTTGTGTTGGAATATGCCATGAGAGTGACTGGGGAGACACAGATACGGGAGGTCCAGGAGAGGCCAAGGGGATATTGAGGAGGTCTTGAAGGTATATTTGAGCAAAACGAATTTTAAAACAAAAAAGTAAAGTTATATATATATGTGTGTGTGTGTGTATATATATATATCTTATATACACTTCTCAGCCATAAAAGTTACTTGAAATAAATTCGTTGTCTCTAGTATCCATCACTTTAAAATATATTCTTGCATGCTGATAAAAGAATTTCATTTTCTTGATTTCTCTGCTTAGAAAATCACACTTTATTTCTGAGCTACAAATCAATTTGTAGCTTCATATTGGTACGGAGAAATTGGTCCATAATCATCTCTTTTTGATAGTGTTTTAAAATTTATTCTTTATTTCAAAGGGGCTGTATCATTTATTACTATTGTTATATAAACAATTTTTGATATGTTTTATGGAAATGTTTATTCTTACTGAAAGTTACTTATTTTCAATCAGTATGGTTTAATTGTAGTTTATTTTATTTTATTATGTTATGTTAATCACCATACATTACATCGTTAGTTTTTGATGTAGTGTTCCATGATTCATTGTTTGCATATAACACCCAGTGCCCCATTCAGTACGTGCCCTCTTTAATACCCATCACCAGGCTAACCCATCCCCCCACCCCCTGCCCTCTAGAACCCTCAGTTTGTTCTCAGAGTCCATAGTTTCACATGGTTCATCTCCCTCTCTGATTTCCCCCCCCTTCACTTTTCCCTTCCTGCTATCTTCTTCTTCTTTTTTATTTTTAACATATAATCTATTATTTGTTTCAGGGGTACAGGTCTGTGATTCAGCAGTCTTACACAATTCACAGCGCTGACCATAGCACATACCCTCCCCAATGTCTATCCACCCAGCCACCCCATCCCTCCCACCCCCCACCACTCCAGCAACACTCAGGGTTTAAGTGTAGTTTAAAGTAGCTTTGAGGGGCACCTGGGTAACTCAGTTGGTTAAGGGTCCAACTCGTGAATTCAGCTCTGGTCTTGATCTCAGTGTCATGAGCCCACATCAGGCTCTGCGCTGGGTGTGGAGCCTGCTTGGGATTCTCTGTCTCCCTCTCCCTTTGTCCCTCCCCACAAAAAAATTAAAATTTAAAAAAAAATTAAGTAGCTTTGAGGATAATATCCTTGTCTTCCATGATGTTTTAGTTTTTGTTAATGGACACAATGTATAATGTCAAAACTCTTTTTTGGATTCAGTGATGATTATAAATGAATTTGTAATTTAAAAAATCATATCACCAACAACAGGCTTTGAAAAGGAGCAGCATATAACAAACCCTCAACTTTTTTGTTTTTGTTTTACTCACTTCGTAAAACTGGAGCATTGGTCAAAGCCAACCCTGTATACTCTGTGCCCAGACAGTAATTGGAGAAGACATAAAAAACAACAAAACAAAATAAAACAGTGTTGCTGATCTCATTTTAAATACAGCATCACTGACCTAAGAGGTTCTTCACGCTGCCCATTGATCACAGTGTACTTTCCTGGTCAATTTCTTCTTTCTCACATTCCTGATTTTCTACTCTCTCTTCACACTTGCAACATGTTTTTCCTATCCTCATTACCAGATGATAACCTATTTTCCTTCTTCACTGAAAAATGGAAGCAATCAGAAACAAATTTTCAAGAGCTCTAACCACCCCATCTCCCCAAGTGTCTATAGTTGAGTTCATGGGACAACATCGTTGCCTGCGATGAATGAACCCTCCACACTCTTCACTGAGGTCAGCCACCGTGTTGTGCCCTCCATCCTATTCTCCTTCACTCATTCAAGTTCAATACTCCAGCAATTCTCTCATCTCTCTCCTGCAACAGTATTTCTTCTCTTTCGCAAACCATTTGCATCAGCATGCAAATATGATTTTTAAAATTACCATCATAAAATGATCTTCTCTTGAGCCCCAACTCCCTCTAGCTATCATATCATTTTTCTTCATCTCACCTTTTAAAATAAAAGAACTCTCTAAAAAAATCACCCTTGCTTGTACTCTCTTCTAATTCTCTCTTGGAGTCATTGGGATCAACTTTCCTCCTATAGCATTGCACTAAACCTGCACTTTATAAAGATCAGCCATGACCTTCAATTGCCAAGGATCATTTCTCATTCTTCATCTTACAAGTAGCATTTGCATCATTGATCACTATGTCATCTTGAAATACTTTTCTTTACTTGGCTTCCAACACCACACTTGCCTGGTTTTACTCTTACCTTTATGGCCACTCATTCTCATTGTCTTTTGCTGGCTTCCTCTTCATCTCCCCTATCTTTAAATATTGGAGTGTCCCAGTATATAGTAGTTAGACTTCTTCTCTTTTCTATTTGCACTTACCAGTCACATGGCTTTACATATAATCTAAATGTCGATGACTCCCAAGCCCTGGATTCCAGAAATGCATATGCAGCTGTCTTCTTCACATTTCCACTTGATATCTAAAGCATTTCAAAGTTTTTACCTCAGAAGACTTGGCTGTTCCCGCCACAGACTTCTCCGTTTAAGCTGATTACAATTATATTCCAGTTTCTTGAGCTAAAAACCTTCCTGTCAACTTGACTCTTATCTTTCTGTCACACTCACATCCATTATTGCAGAAAATCTCACCTGTTCTGCCTTCAAAATCTATCCAAATTTGACCTTTACACTGTCTCTACCGCCATGAAGTCAAAGCCTCCAACATCTGATCAGTTTCTCTGCTTCTGCCCTCATTCTACTCTTGCCTACTACTAACACTGCAGACAGAGTGGTCTTGCTAAAATGTAGATTTTCTTAGAAATTCACTACTCCTTATCCCACTGAGTAAATGCTAACATGCTAATATGATTTTCAAGGCCTGACAGGATCTGGCCCTCTCTTACCCTCTAACTATATTTTCTACTCTTTCGTTGACTTTCCTCCAGCTACCCTGAATTTCTTGCAGTTCCTTGAATACATCAGGTATTTTTGTACTCAGGGCTTTTCACTTGCTGTTCCCTCTGCTTAGAAGGTTCTTCCAGTAGATATAATCTTTGAAGTATATATGGAAACTCCACACATAACTTAAATTTTAATACCAACTTCTACGTTACTCATGGGATAAAGAAAAATCAAAATGGAAACTGAAACGTATTGAGTAATGAAAAAGCTGTAGGTACTTCATATACAAATTTATAGGATAGGGGCACCTGGGTGGCTCAGTTGGTGGAGCAGCTAACTCTTGGTTTCAACTCAGGTCATGATCTCAGGGTCATGGGATGGAGTACCGTGATGGGCTCCATGCTCAGTACAGAGTATGCTTGAGATTCTTTCCCTCTCCCTCTCCCTCCTCCTCTGATCCCCCCATCTTGTACTCTCTCTCTCATGAAAAAATAAAGTCTTTAAAAAAATTCATAATATCTAGCTTAAGCTTATACAAGGAAAAATTATAGCCTTAATTTCTTTATTAAAAAAAGAAATGCCAAAAACTATGAATGAAATATTCAAGGAAAGACAGAAGGGAAGAAAGCTTCTAAAAAAGTAGAAGAAAAATAATAAAAGCAATTAAAAAACAGTGGAAAAGGAAGTAGATACATGAAATAAAAAAATTAAAAAGCCGAACTGACTCACTGAACGAACTAATAAAATCAGCAAACTTTGGAAAAAATTAAGGACGTTGAAAGGAAGTGCAAAGAAACATACTGAAAGAAAAGCCCAACCACAGATGCTGCAGAGTTTGGAAGATATTGTTATGAAGAATATTGCCAAATATTAGAAAACTCAAATGAAGTGAACAACCTCTATAAAAATGGAAGCAGAACTGAACTAAGAGGAAATATAAATTATATAAATCATATAAAGGTGAACAAATTCTAACTCACAGTTAAGATAGTCTTCTCACAAAATATCAGATTCCAGTTTTATATAGGTAACACTTCTTTAAAACAAACACTTTCAATTTTGTAGATAACATTTCAAAAAAATATATTGGCTAATGTATATATTTTATCACAAGGCAAGGCACATATAGTGTGAGAAATAAAATATGCACGTCAATTTCTCTCAGTAATAGAGGTACCAAAAACCCCAAACAAAATATAAACAAACCAAATCCAGCAATGTGTAAAAATATAATACATTTTGTCAAGTTGTGTTTATGTTCTAATGCAAAATTTGTCAATGTAATTCACATTAAAATGAAGCCCATAGGATATATATCATTAGAAGCAAAGAAAATATTCAATAAAGCTCAATATCCATTAATAAGACAAATTCTTAGAAAATGATAAAATACATACAAAAACTCTACAACAAATATCATATTTTATGATTAAACATTGAAAGTCTGTCTCCAGAAAGCAAGAAGCATGGTCTAAGATGGCCTTTACAAGCATCTTTATTATTTTTCCCTTGAGATTCAAGGTAGGCCAGTGTTACAAGAAAACAAAAATGCAAGAGTATAAGGATGAAAAAATATAAAATATTCATTCAGCAATGAAATGATTGTCTTCATAGAAAGCAGAAGAATCATAAAGAAACTATTGGTGTCTTATAAGAGATTCTAGCAATGTCTGATTCAAAAATCAATATATAAAAAACAATTTTATGAGCACACATTTATAAAATATAACTGGAAAACACAATTTGAAAAGGTGAACAATTTACGGTAAAGCTATAACTGCAGTGTTTAAGAATAAATAGAACCAAAGATGTGCAGGGATTTCACATAAAAAACAAAATTTATTTAAAGATATTTAAGAAAAAGCAAATAGGGATACTTCTCAAGTACATGGACTCAAAGACTAAATATTGTAAACATATTGATCTACTGATTCAATTCATATTTTATATAAAATTTCAAAGATTTCAGACAAAATTTCAGGGGTGTGTGTGTGTGTGTGGCGGTGTGTGTGTGTGTGTGTGTGAAAATGGTCACATTGATCCCACATTTCTTTTATGTAATAAACTGAAAAAGAAACTAAAAAAGAAAAGTTAGTGGAACTTGCTATACCAAATATAAAGATTTATTAAAATGCTTTAATATGTAAGCAGTGTATGGTACATATATTGCAATAGATGGGTTGATTAAAGCAAGATATTAATGCTCTTAAAGGAAGATAAGCAAATATAGAAACTTGGACTCTGTCAGAAGGCCCATTGAAAATTCAGTAAGGAAAAGATTGAGTTTTTCGATCACTAAAACAAAACAAAACAAAACAAAACAAAACAAAACAGAAACAATTCCAGTTAGGTTAAATGTGAAAAATACAACAATACTGTTTGAGAAGGTTACAAAAGACAATATTTTCTTGCCTTTTCGGTAGGAAAAGGCAAGTGCAAAACACAAAGGAAACAACAAATTTGCCCCCATTAAAGTGAAGAGCTTCTGGTCCTCAGAATACACCATAATGATAGTGAAGTAATAAGCCATAGAATGGCCAACTATTTCTGAAAAATATTCGAAAAAAGTCTCTATCTAGAGCACAAAACCACCTGAGTCGATAAGAAGAACAGTCCCCTCCTACTTCCTTTTCCACTGACAGGAACAAAATATTTGAACAGGGGATTTCACAAAAGAGAAAACAGGAATGGCTGATAAACACACTATATCACAGGTAACCTCTCTGACAACATCACAATATAATAACTTTGGTCACTCATAAGACTGAAATAAAGAATGTCAGACACGGATATCTGGATGGAGGAAATAGATGTCCTCTGGGGAAGCACATATAGGTGGTTCCAAATACATCGGTATATTTCTTTTTCTTTCTATTTCTCTTTTAAGTATGGGGCTTGAACTCACGACCCTGAGATCAAGACCTGAGCTGAGATCAAGGGTTGAACGCTTAACTGACTGAGCCACTCAGGCGCCCCGCATCTGTATGTGTGGTAAGCTAACAGATGGGAAAGCAGGTGTTTTTAAAAAATTATTCACTTTTCTTTACACATAGAGTATAAATATTACTTTGTATGTATTCAATATTTAATAAAAAACATTGAAAAGAAAAAAAATGTCACCAAACCTCAAAGGGTTTCGTGGGATTAATAAAATCCTTTAACACCGTAGATTCAAATAAGTCAAATAAATGAGACAAATGGGAAACTTTCCCAGGATATCACAGGGGTGTCCCTTACACTGGCCAGGCACTAATGTGACTTCTTTCCCAGGGAATCATAGAGGTTGTCCCTCACACTGCCCAGGCAGTAAGTCAGTTTCTTTACCACTAGATGCACATTGGTTTTTGCGTGGGAAACAAAGACTGAAGTTTTCTCATGAGAGGTCTCTAACATTTCCTCTGTCCTGCCTCCCTCCTAATTTTAAATTTTCAAAAGATTCCAATACTATTAATAACTGTGACTGAAGAGATTTTAGAAACTGAGGGCTGAAGAATGAGAATAAGGGGCGGAGGGTACTCAGGCAAGATGGCATAAGCTACTCCCAGTTGATGGAGTAAGGCTGTTTCCTGGAAATTTGGGGTCCTATTTCATGATGTCATTTTTAACATAATTAATTATCAAAACACATTTGCGGCTTGGCGAGGCGATGTTACTTAATGGTAAATATCCTACTCTTTGGAGTCAGACCGACATTGGGTTTGGATTCGGCTTCCGGCCCTAATGAGCTGCTAGCAAGAACACATTATTGAACTTCTTTCATAGTCTGATTTGAGTAGTCTCAATTTCCTCCTTGATTACATGGGCATAGGTATTACCTACTTTAAGCCTGTTACACAGAACCCGATGCTTTGTAAGCACCTAGTAAATGATAACCGTAGTAATTTTATTTCATTTTACATTCTGACTTTAAAGGATTAAAAAAAGCAGGAATTTGCAACTTCTAATTAAACACCAACTCTGGATTAGCAATGATTGTAAAGACTGTTAGTCTTGATTGGAAACAGGATAGTTGAAGAATGCCAAAGTAAAACCACAGAGATCACTTTCTAGTCCTGATGGGGAGAAGTAGCTGTGTTTAAGGAATCAGACAGTCACGACCGAAATTCAGTGGTTGATCTTAGTGTCATTACTAGCAGGTCACCCAGATGTCACCTGACGCGATGATGGGTACTGCAACATCTTTGATGTAGTCTGAATCCACCAGCCATTTAGAACTAATTTCAAGAGGAAAGACAAACTAATGGACCCTATGGCACATCTGGAAGCCAAAGTGGTCTTCAGTTTAACAAGGTCTTATCAAGCAGTCAATGCCAGGAGGGAAATGAAAAGGGAAGGGGGAGGTATAACAGATGAAAAAAGAAGATATTTTAGGACTATAAAAATAACAGATGTAATACGTGTCCTAGTTTGGATAAACCAACTCTACTGAGCATTTCTGGGACAATTGGGGAAATTAGAATATAGACTGTATATTAGGTAAGATGAGGAAATGTAAGGAAATGTAGAGCTTAAGTAATTGAAAAAAATGTGTGTTTGTGTGTGTGTGTCTTTGTGTGTGACACAGCAAAATATCTGTAAAGTTTTACACTAAGGTATAAAGGACGTGTGTAGAAATCTATGGATGGTAGAAATATGGCATTTCTATTTTCTTGGTATTGTTGATCTGAATATTTCCTTTAAAACACAGACTGCATTGAGATAGTAAAAAGATGTTGCCTTTGTAATTAGGCAAGTATTGGATTTTTTAGATTTATTTATTTTAGAGAGAAGCGCCAGAACACTGCCAAGAGCATGAGCAGGACAGGGGTTGGGGGGACCCGAGACAGATGGGGAGGGAGAAGAGGGGGAAAGAATCTCAAACAGACTCCCTGCTGAGCTCGGAGCCCAAGCAGAGGGGGCTTGATCTCAGGACCCTGAGATCATGACCTGAGCTGAAACCAAGCGTGAGCCTCTCACTGACTGAACCACCCAGGTGCCCTGAAATATTTTTGAGAAAAATATTTTATTAAGTGTGTTTATATATCATAAATTCAGAATCATTTGACTCAAATGTACAGGCTTTGGTGAATGCGAAGGCATTTATATATTTCCTTAGACCTAATTGAGAGTGTGTTGACACTTGAGTTTCTCCATCATTGTCATTCATTTAGGTCTCATCTTGGCCATCCCTGGAACACAGCTAAGTGAACAGTAGAGAGAGTAATAAGCATCATTGTTTCCCATTACTAATGAAATGACAATTTTTACTAAGATTTCTCTGGAGAACATATTTAGTCTGGCATTTAAATAATTAAATAAACTCAAGCGGCCCTGTAAATTGTTTTTATGTAAATCATCTAACGACGAATGGTATTTTTTCATAAAGTAATTACTAGGAAAATTATAACATGTCTAACTTGTCATGATTCTTCAGAATATATTTGCTAAAATACTGCTTTGAGAAAATCACAAAGCAACCTCATATTTATAATGTTATGAATTCTACTTTCCTGTAATTTACCCTTCTCCTTCAAACTAGTTATTTCCTATATTGTTAAAATGCAGCATCCCTAACCTTTGCCTGCATTTCTTGCAATTTTGAACTCTTTTCTATGAACAGTTGGTAAACACTCCAACCGTGTGTCAAAAAATTTTCATCAAAGAGCAGGTATAGTCAGAATTTCACTATGGAGTCTTATTGTGGTTTGGATTTGCATTTCCCTGATGTGGAGCATCTTTTCATGTGTCTGTTGCCCATTTGTATGTCTTGTTTTGAGCAATGGCTGTTCAATTCCTTTGGCCATTTTTAAAATCAGGTTATTTATTTATTTATTGCTATTGACTTGTAAGAGTTTCTTCTTTATTTTAGATCTTAAGCCTCCTTATCAGATACATGGTTTGCAAGTATTTTCTCCCATGCTGTGCAGAAATTAGAGATATATTTGACAGAAACTTACAAAAGGCAAAAGGGTAAATACGTGTTTGTTGCTTGCATCTTGTTGTTATCTGTGTTTTATATGATCATGGTAGAATATTGATCAAGCCCCACTCACTCCATTTTTTAACAGGTAAAGCCCTTGTCACCGACCCTTTTCAGCTTCCTTGTTCTGGTCACCAAGACAGTGGTTCTCAAACTTCAGTGTGCACCGTGCCCTGGAGGGACTGCTGAACCCCATCTCCAGAGTTGCTGAGTCAGTGTGTAAATGGGGCTCAAGAAATTGCATGTCGATCAGTTTTTCAGGTGATGTTAATGCTCCTGATCTGAAGCCAGGCTTTGAGAACCACTATTCTCAGAAATGATTCCATTTCCCCAAATGACTAGAATCCAGCTCTCAGCCTACCCCTTCAGTGTTTCATTCTCTCATCCAAAATGACTTTTTCTACATCCAGGGTCTTAACTTAGCAGAAGCCTTGACCTCATGGTAAATGCCACCTCCATGCCACATCAGGCCTGTGTGGAACTCTGTCATAAAACACTGCTCCCAATCACTCTGAAGTACCAAAATTCAGCTCTTCTGCACATTCTCTTGCCTCTCCCTCCTCCGTAACAGTTGGAACTTTCTTTCTGCTTTGGGAATTATGACATTACTCAGCCTGGCCCTGTTTTGCTAGGATCAAGCTTCTCTCATCAGACCAGACTTGACTCCTCTGCCCCTTGTATTAAGCGGTCAGCTGCCTCCGTGCTCCCGCGCCTGCATGGCGGACTCCCTGTGGGCCCTCCCTCTCTCTCTAGCCTTCGATGGCTCCGCGGTGAGCCTTCTGCTTGCAGACGGCTGCATGTGGCTGGAGAAAGCCGTGTGGCTTCGCGCAGCCTGCTCCCTGGAAGAGCCTGCTGAACAATTTACTCTTGGCCTGCGTCTTCTGCTCAGCGTCCTTTTTGTTTATTGCTCACTGATTCCCTGGATTATTTTCCACAACAATTGCAGGCCTTGTTTTATGTCGTTAAGCCCTCAATTCTACCAGGTCTCTCATCTTTGCTTTGATTTGTGTATATCTGTATTTATTTTCCCTCAAGTCTCAGAGGAAGATATATCATTCTCGCAAAAGTTAATTTCTGACATTTCAAAGGGATGTCTGATGTTCTTGGCTCTTCCTCTTGTCAGACTTACAAGGGAGCTTGTTGACTCCTCTCTTTACTGCCTTTTCCTTGAAATTTTCCTGCTTTATCCTAACCTTCCCCTTTTCCAAACTTGGACTTCTTTCCTTCTGCTTTGAAGCCTGCCTCAGTTTCCTCTGTTGAATGAAACTTTTACTTCATCCTGCTTACCCTTTCTAAGGGTAGTCCACAACGCCGCTCTCTCCGAAGTTGGAAACGGCAGACTTCACCTCTCCCCTCTCTCCCTGTCCCGGCTGAACTGTCTGTTCTCAGTGTTGACTCTGTTTGACTTTTCTGTGGTAATTATATTAATTTACCTTTCAATTCTTTTTTTTAAAGATTTTACTTATTTATTAGAGGGAGAGAGAGAGAGAGAGAGAGAGAGAGAGAGAGGGTGCTCATGAGCAGGGGGAGGGGCAGAAAAGCGGACTCCCCGCTGAGCAGGGAGCTGGACACAGGACTCCATCTCAGGACCCTGGGATCATTACCTGAGCTGAAGGCAGACGCTTAACGGACTGAGCCACCCAGGCGCCCCTTACCTTTCCATTCTTTTAAAGAACATTACGTTCTTCACATCTGAGATGCTGTTCTCACTTTCTAGTTCTCTATTTCGCTTTTTGTCTCCTTCCCTTATTCATCTCTCTACCACCTTCCCAGTCCAAGCTTAATCCTTGGCTTCCACCTTCCATTACTCTCTTGAGGACATAACCATTTTGTCCAGGATTTTGACCCTGAAGTTCTCACCTTTGGTCCCAATCCCTAACATGTCCACCTCCTCATAGAATTTTTTTTTTTTTTTTTTGGAGTATATTAACACTTTGTTTCTTCCAAAAAAAAAAAAAAAAAAAAGACCCTTTCTATCATTCTCTCCTTTATTTTCAATATCAATATTTTGGATGGCTTTTTGACTCATTGCTAACCTTTCCCAGGTTGCTAATCCCCAGACTCATTTCATTCCCTGGGATCTCTAAATATTCCTCTCCTTTCCAAAATTGCTGTTTAAACTTTCAGGAACTTGCGTTTGGTTTCCTCAGATGGTCACCTAACAAGAAACACAGTGCATCTTTTTTCAAAAACAAATCTCTGTGCATGCTTCTCATATCCTGCCATTACCTTCTAAAAGTCTATAACGACTCCTTGTTTCTCTTGGCCATGGGGTCCATCGGCCATGGTGAAAGCACTTAACAACTGGCCGCCCTTGCTTCTTTGCCAAGTGCCCCCCTCCATCCTTCCCCACCCCACAAAAAAACCACCACCACCAACAACAACAAAAATTGTACCTTTGGTCAGAATTATTCCCTCACCAAACCGTAGGCTCGTGTTCCACTTAACACATTTCATGTGCATCCCTGCCCCAAACTAAACGGCCTGTTTTCTCCCTTTCTACATACTTTTCTCCAATAATCAAATGCCTATGCATCTTTTAAGATGGATACTCTTTTCTCCGGAAGACTTTGCTTATTACGTTAGTCCACTGCCATTTTTCCCCTGCTCAGCTTCTATACCTCTCTCAGAGTCAGATGTTTAATTATATACTCAAGTGAATCCTTTTTAGAGATTTCATATATGTGTATCAGTTTCCCGGGAAAATTATAAATACCACATTCCTGAATTCTATTCACTGCAACTATGCATTTAGTGGTTCTGTCAGGCCAGGGCTCCTAGCCTTGTGCTGCATAACAAAAGGGGCCTAAGATGGGTTACCTTGCTATTATTTAGAAAGACAGAAAGGCTTACTTCTCTACTCCCCTTAGGTTTCACGCATGTGCAAATTTGCATGATTGACTTTTTAAACTCCAAAGTATTAGGTAGTCATTGTTTGCAGTGAGTTCTTAGCTTAACACTATAATACACATCAGCATTGTTATTATCAGAAACTCAGCCTAGAGAGCTAAGTAACTTGCCTCAAGGCACAAAAAAATTGTAATATGGATTTTGTGGACTCTCTCAAAAATTTTTTTTAATAGAGCTGCAGTCTGATTCTTCAGTCTGACATCAGGACCGGGAGGCATAGTCAGACCCCAATAATCATGTCTCAGCACAGACTTTCTTACTACATTCTAATGAAATATGTAATATTTTTTTGAAAGATTTTTTATTTATTTATTGAGAGAGAGAGAGAGAATGGTAGAGAGAGAGCATGAGAGGGAAGGAGGTCAGAGGGAGAGGCAGACTCCCTGCTGAGCCGGGGGCCCGATGCGGGACTCGATCCTGGGACTCCAGGATCATGACCTGAGCCAAAGGCAGTCGCTTTAACCAACTGAGCCACCCAGGCACCCTGAAATATGCAATATTTTAAAACTACCAGCTCATAAGTACCTAGAAAGAAACATTTTGATTGTTTAGAATACCCCATACCTTTAATAGTATATTTGACAATTTTATTTAAATATAGATACTCTAACATAAAGGTATGTGAAAACAAAATACTGCTCAGTAGTATAAGCCATGCCTGTTTAGAATTTCTTTAAAATACATTTTGTAGTTTAACATTTTTAAGCAGCAAGAGATACTAATTCATTAATCAGGTGGAATGAAATAAAACTAAATGTAATGATTATTTTTCTGATATATAAGGTAGTTCAGTTTATGAATGACACATGACCAGGGGCATCTTATTACCCTTATGTTAAAATGATCAGTGGCCTAAGGAGATATATATATATATATATATATTTTATGTTCTAGATAAGAAATATATAGCAAAGATACTTCTGAAAAGACCTGAAATCCTGCCACTGACCTGTCATGGCCACTGGATGTCACTAAGACCAATAACATGGATATGAGCCAAAGTCTTCATGAAAGGCATAAACACTAATACTGCATTTCAAGTTTATTTTATTCTCCAAAACGGAAAATTCAAAATCTTATTAAACACAATTGATTTATAAAGAAATGGAGACAGGAAGAATAGGAATATAGTATAATGAAAGTATAAAAATGAAACGATGGAGAAGGGAAAATGTAGGTTATGACAAATCTTAATGTGACTCCAATAGATGAGTTAACTCTAGTAGGGCATCCTTTTGTCTTAATTGATTAAGATACTACTTTAAATGAGCATCCAGTTTATCCTGAATGAAGCCAGATATAAATTGTCCCTTGTATCAGTTGTCCGGGCTCTTGTTTTTTTTTTTGAACAGGGTTATGTCATTTTTAGTTGGTGCTGGTTGTAGTTGAATTATGTCCCTCCCTAAAATTCACACGTTGAAGTTCTAATTCCTAGTACCTCAGAATGTGACCTTATTTGGAGATACGGTTTTTACAGAGGGAATCAAGTTAAAAGGAGGTCTTTATGGGGGAACCTAATCCAATATGACTGGTGTAATTATAAAAGGGGAAAATTTGGGCACACAGATATGCATAGGGGTAAGACCATGTAAAAAGACACAGGGAGAAAATGTCACCTACCAGCCAGGGAGAGTCCTGGAACAGATCCTTCCCTAGCTGCTCTCAGAAGGAAGGACTTCATTTTCATCAGTTCATGAAAAAGGCACTATTCTCTCTTTTCTTCAGGTAAACCTGAGAGATAAGTGATTTATAAAAGGCAGACTTCATGTGATATGTTTAGATATGTTTTACATCTAAAACCCGTACTGTTTCATGACCATAATGCTTAACTATTTTGCTTTACTCTTAGACTTAAAATTTTTAAAACCTAGGTTTTTACGAATAATAAACATTTCTAATCATACTAATATAATACTAAAGTAAACTATAATATAAAAGTAAACTATAAATGAAAAATCTAAAACACATTGTAAGTCATAATCTAAATAGAAACAATATTGTCCAAAGAAAACCTCAAAAATTTACACCATATGGAAGATATTTTCTAAATGTTTGCGCCAGCAATTATTTGGATTAATAAAATTTCGGTAGAGGGGAACATTGTGAAAATGGTGTAACACTTTGAAACCAAGTGCATGCAGTAAGCAATTAGTTTAAGAAAGTTGTTATGATAATCTTGTGTTTTACTCTTTGAGTGCATCAAATTCATGCCTTGGAGTGGAGAAAAATGAAATGATGTACATGTAAGAATTATATACTATCAGAGGGCATATAAATTCACCATTTTTTATCTAATGTGATAGGTTAAAAACCTTCCATGCAAACTTAAATATTAACAATAATGAATAACTATTTCTGTGCTTTGGGTTTCCATTAAAAAAAAAAAAACAACTTGCTCCTAATTACTAGAATTATGCTTGCTAAAAAAAGATTGAGATGATAACGCAGGAAATGCAAACAGTTCTGCCTTTGCAATTTCACTGCTTACTATACCACCTGTTACTGATGCTGATGCCAACTCGCTAAGTTGATGCCAATGCCCAATCCACATCTGAGACTTTTCTTGCAATCATTGCAAATTTGAAAGCATCTGTGAGCTCTTTCTTTTAACATTTTGGGGTAAAAGGCAGAATTAGCAATGGACTGGAGCACATATGTCAACGTACTCCTATAGGTATATGTTTTTGCATTTACATGAAATTTTCAATAACACTTAATAATTCTAAGTGGAGCATGGCTAATTTTGCTCAGAAATCCTCAAAATTCTTTTGCTGGTCAAAAGAAAGTCTCGTTTTTTTTTTTTTTTTTTTTTCCACCAGCAGGGTTATCTTCTGTCTTAATAGGCTGATTTGATATTATTCATTTTTACAAATTTGTCTTTTATTTACTGTAATTGCTTACTGACGGGTTTTCACTTTGCTATTTTAAAAAAAGGTAAAATGCAAATCATATCCATAAAACTTTGTCTGGTTCTGTAATATATTTCACGATATATAATATCATATAAATTCCAATATGGTATATTCCACAATATATTTCAGTTTTCTTCAAGCTGTCAGGCTTAGAATCTGAAGAGTTATTTGATTTCCTTGGGCAGCTAAGAATGAAGTCCTCAAATATCCAAAAGAAGAAAAATCTCACATGGATTTTGAGCGCCATTAATGACAGTTTGCTTTTAATTCACAAGAATCAAGACAAAGCCTATTATTTGGGGATTTTGAACAAAGTACAAAACATCAAATGAGAGGTTTTGTTTCATTAAATATCAAATATATTTTTGTAAGCACTCTCGAATGCAATCTACAGATCTAGGAAAAGCAGACTTAGAGATTTTGAAGAATGGACTAGATTGACTATTGTTCAAATGTTGTGGCCATTCTTTTCTCAAAGTATGAGAGATGCAATATTGCCATTGAACCATTGAAATAAATGCTGAGAAGCCAGCCAAAGACCTGCAAAACTCTATACTGTACACGTATCAACAAGAGAGTTAGAAGGTCCTCTGATCTTAGAGGCTTTACAGTTGAACATGGCTTTAGTATTATGGAGAAATATGCCTGCTCTCTCTACATCTCAGCCAATCCCCCAGAGAACAATCAGCATGCTTTGCTGTCCTGGGGATGGTGGTTAGCTTGTGTACACTGAGGAGGGATTTCCTTTTCCTTTGAGTGCATCACAGTCCCTCTGCTCCTATCTTCAACTGTAATTACTTTTCACTCCAGACCCTCTGGCCCCTCCAGCCAAAAAACCCAACCAACCAACCAACCAACCAACCACCAACCAACCAACCAAACAACCACCAACCAACCAACCAAACAACCACCAACCAACCAACCAACCGAACAAACAAACAAACAAACAAACAAACCAACCAACCCTCTAAGCTGGCCAAAAGAACTGAAAGAGGAAGGGAAAAAAAAAAGTCTAGAGAAACAGAACAATGCATTTGTTGGGGGAAAATATGGTTTCCTGTAAGAGAGTTTTGGGTTCTGTTTTCCCTAGCATTTGTGGGCCTCCGCTTCCATATCTATAAAACAAGTGTTGGACAAAGTAATCTTTGTTTTCAATGTTAAATTTCTATGAATTATAGAAATGAGGAATTGAAATAAATTCCCAACATTAGAAATAATGGAAATGGCATCAAACAAATGGCTTTGTAAGTCAGCTCATTACTACTGATAATTATGTTCAGTGGCTTACTTCCCTATCAGGTCAGGTTTGAAGCTGTGAGTTTGAATACTGGCCAAATTAAGCAAACACAAATTCTACTTCAGACTTATTTGATAGAAACATTTCTATATTATTTTCTGAGAATGTTTGTTCACTCTACTAGTGTCTTTGGAATTTATGTATGTTCTAAAGACATGGTTTATTTATTCACAAGGCTTTAGGTCTGGTGAAGAATGTTTACATTTATTTTTTAAATGTTTGGAACAATGGAAGACCTCTTGAGAGCTGAAGCAAATAAGTGGTCATTTTGAAAATGAAACTATAAAATTAATTTCAGATAGCTGTAACTTAATCTGCAAAGATTAATCTAGGGTCAGTAATGAATATGCTATGTTCTTCTTTATTATTTATCTTAGATCTTTATCATTTTGATGGAATCCTATACATAATCTAATAATGTACTTTATATCTAAAGTATTATGGTCTGTTGATAACGTCAAGGCTGAAAAACAACAGACTGATAGTATAGAGATTCCAGTCAGCCTTTATACTTTGAATCAAAGTTCAATTCAGAATAAACTAAATGATCCTTTAAAATACTAATTTATTGAAAAGTTTCTTTACCCCATCAATAAAGCTAAAAAAGAGACTTGTCCAACTTCATTTTCAAGTTATAAAATTAGGACAAATAGTAAATTTATTTAACAAAATAAATGCAAAATATATTATATATATATGTTATATATTTTAGAAAGCAATTTATTCATTTGTTTAAGGAAGCACTGTCCAATAGAAATGTTGTTAAAGCCACATATGTAATTTTATTTTTGGTTTTTAAAATTTTTGAAAGATTTGTCTATTTATTTTCGAGAGAGAGAGAGAACGCAATTGGGGGGAGGGGAAGGAGGAGAGGAAGGGAATCTCAAGCAGAGTGTGGAGCCCTATGCGGAGCTCCATCTCAGGACCCTGAGATCATGACCTGAGCCGAGATCGAGAGTCAGATGTTTAACTGACTGAGCCACCCAGCCACCACTCTGTCAGGTGTTTAACTGACTGAGCCACCCAGACAACCCTATTTTGTTTTTAAAATTTTAAATTTATTATTGAGGTATATCTATGTTTTGCCAAATATGTAATTAAAAATTTTCTAATATCTACATAAAAAAGTAAACATATCTGAAACTAATTTTAATAATTTTATTTAACCCAATATATCTAAAATTTTATCATTTCAACAAGTAATCAATATAAAGTTAAGGAAATCTTTCTTTCTTTCTTTCTTTCTTTCTTTCTTTCTTTCTTTCTTTCTTTCTTTCTTTCTTTCTTTCTTTCTTTCTTTCTCTTTTCTTTCTTCCTTCCTTCCTTCCTTCCTTCCTTCCTTCCTTCCTTCCTTCCTTCCTTCCTTCCTTCTTTCCTTCCTTCTTCCATCTCTCTCTCTCTCTCTTTTTTTGTATTAGGTCTCCAAAATCTGGTGCACATTTTAAACTTCTAGCACATCTCATTTGGCCACCAAATTTTCATAAAAAATACCTTGATCTGTGTTTAGATTTCATAAGTTTTGCAGCTGAAAAATAGACTCATATACCCAACTTGTCCAAACCTATTTAAAAGTTTTCAAATGACTCAATTGAGAATTAAGGTAATTTCCCTTTAATATTTGCATCTATGATGACCAAGCTTGTTCATCTCTTTTAGAAGAAATAATTTGACTTTGAAACTTTGAAGCAAAAGCCTATCAGTTTCAAAATTATACCTAAATTGGTTAAGTTTATTAACTCATGCCAATTTGTTAATGCCAGTATTATAACTCAAAGAGATGTTGCATAAATTAAAAAGCAACTCTAGATTTATCAATATCAACAAAGCATTCTTAAGATTTTCGTAGTAGTTTTTGTAACCCATTAAGGTAATGCTGCCAATTGTAGTTAGCCTATGCGTATTGATTCATCTTAGAAAACTGTAAATTATTATTATTATTTTGCATTATGAAAGGTATCAATTTTAATATAAATTCTTTTGTCTATCTACTTAGGCCACAGATAAGCTTTTTCTTTTCTTGAAGCTTCAAATTTTTGTTTGTATGCAGTGTGAAATTATAATTTCTCTTACCATCTCTCCATTTAAAAACAGTTTTACTCTTTTGGTAAGAATCTGTCATTTTATTGCCCATAATTACAAGCTTAGATCTTGTTAAAAAATCAGTAGAAAGCTTTTTGATGTTTTATCTGATTTTTCTCAATTTGTTTCAACTCTTGAGAGCAAAATTCTTATCAAATTCATTTTATAATTACTGAAAATTGTCTCTTTACATTGAGCATTTTACTACCTTTAAAGTCATTTTTACACAACAAGCAGGAATTTTTTTAGTTTGCTCTACTGCAGGAAATTGCAACAGGTTTTCATCATTAAATAGCAGCATACCTTCTACCACACTATTTTTCTTTACTGATCTAACATAAGCTTCTACATCTTGAGTTGATTTTGCATCAATAGTGTACCTTAAGTTAAAAATTTTTTAATGCTTGTTTTTAATTAGAAAAAATATTTTACTAATTCTAGTTACATAATGATGAATATTCTACCTAATAACTGATTATGATTTAGATAGGTACCACTGTTAATTTATCTTGAGTGTAAGAAATATTTAAAGAAACACAGTGCAACATTACAATTGCTGTGTAGACAAAATATTGCAACTGAATCTGTCTGTTGATACTAACTAGATTGTTGCTGTGTTTATGGGGCATACCAGAAAGGACGCATGTGTCCCACCCCACATATCACAATAAACAGTAATAGCTCATGTGATGTAATGTTTAAAGTAAAATATAGTTCTACAGAGCAATAATATTGTGTTTACCAGACAAATGATTTACAATGCCTCCATTTCTAAATTTAACTATGTTTAATTACATTAAAAAATCAGTTACTCTGTTGCATTAGCCACATTTCATGTGTTCAGGACCCATCTGCTGCTAGCAGCTACTATATTAGACAATGCAGGTCTAAAAATAGTGGTACTTCAAATATATTATGTATATATAATATTGAAAAGCATTATACTGATTTTCAACTCTGCTGAAGTGTTGCATATATAACTGAATGTTGTGTGCTCCCCAAACTCATATGCTGAAACCCCACACCTCAATGTGATCATATGAGGAGGTGGGGCCTTGAACGGTAATTATGATTAGATGAGGTTATGAGGATGGAGCCCTCATCCTCATAAGGAATTAATGTCCTTATAAGAGTCATGAGAGAACTTGCTTCCCCTCTCTAGTCTCTGCCGTGTAGGATGTGATGAGGAGTAGGTAGTCTGCAACTTGGAAGAGGGTTCATTCAACCATGCGGACATACTGATCTCAGACTTCCAGCCTTCAAAATTTTGAGAAATAAATTCCTCTTGTTTATAAGCTACCCAGTCTATGTTATAGAATTCTAAACTAAGATGTATACATACATGTATGTGTGTGTGTGTGTGTGTGTAAACAATTTCATGAATAAAACTGCTATAGAGTATGCATTTTTTAAAAAAAACGTTTTATTTATTTATTTGAGTGAAAGAAACAGCAAGAGAGAGCATGAGTGGGAGTCAGGGAGAGGGAGAAGCAGGCTCCCTACTAAGCAGGGAGCCTGACTCGGGGCTTGATCCCAAGACCCTGGATCATGATCTGAGCCAAAAGCAGATGCTTAACTGAGCCACCCAGGTGCCCCTAGAATAATGCATGTTGTTTTAAGGCAGCAAATCATTCTAACTTTGAAAGCAAATAACAATATTTTTATTAAATAATTTGGAACTACACTATGCATATTTGAAAAAAATTCCATTTAGTTAATTGGAAAGAATGGCTTGCTTAACTAATCCAAGAGACACATTAAAAGCATAGAATATATCTATTTGAGGAAGAAGTTTACCACTAATCTCCTTTGCTTGTGAGTCTTAAGCATGCCTGGCACTAGGGAAAAATATGTTAATAAATAGCAAATATTGATTAGATGATCTGTCAGAAACTTTATGGGTGGAACAAAGGGTTCCTTGTGATTTTTAAAAAACTTAAAAAATGCAACATTGTGTGTACATTTGTTGAATGATTCATTCAAACTGTCTTTTTATGGGGGGCTGACAAAAGGGTAGTTGTCTTAATGACAGAACTCTGTTCAATCAAGTTTATCACGTGTTAGTAGGAAACATGCATGTTCAACTTTTTTTCTGTCTTAGAAAAAATGATAAAAAGGGCAGTCTAAACTTTTGGGTTTCTATTTCCATAAAAGTTAAATCCAGTCTTCAGAACAGTCCCGGCAATTTTAGCTGGAGTGGTACTTATACAGGTGGATTGGCACTTGCCTTCTGTATGACCACAAAACTCATTAATCAAATGCTTTTATTCAAAACATCAATACTAAAACTAGAAGCCAAATACTATTGATGAGATGTTATCTTAGGGATACCCAACAGCCTAGAAATCAACATTTACTAGAACCATCTGAATGGTGAAATAGAAGAACTCAATCTATAACTAAATGGCAGCTAACACTCATGCAGATTTTAACAAGTAGCTGGATGTTTGGCATCCTGTATGAAAGTTCCGGATGGTTGACTAGACTTCTCACTTTTCATTTAGATGTTTTTTTCCCAAGATGTTTTTTCCCAAGAGGCTCATTCAGTTTTAATGTTCATTCATGAAGACAATTTGTGGCAGACACATAACTTTCAGGGATATTCTTATCTTCTATTAACAGAACATGAGTCATATTTGGGCATGCCATCTTTCAGCAGATTAAAACAACATTAGTACACAAGTAAATTACTTGCATACTTGTGTTCCTTTGTAACCACTTTCAAACTTAATCTTGTGCCTTATGATGATCTCAAAATACCATCTGACTTTATTTCAAGTAGTATTAATTAGAGTCTGAAAAGCAGTGGGCACTCAAGAAGTGTTTGATATATGTAGGTATAAATAACAATATATGTATAAGCAAAAATTGCAGATAGTTTCAGTGGAAAATATCTATAATTGATAAAGGCTAGAGATCATATGTTAAAGGGAAGAAACTTACACAAATGTAGAAAATTAATAAGATGTATGAGGGAAATCCAAATATTTGAACTACCAAGTAATAAGCCGGGATGTTATTTAGTCTGATTTGCATGATTTGTCTGTCTGGCCATACTAAATAATCACCAACTCTCTCTCTGCTTTGTGCTGAGAGACAGCAGATCTGGGAGTATTCCATTTTACCTTCTGGAATGGTGGCTGACAGCAACTGGATTGGGATTTTTTTTTAAACACATGACAAGCTAACAGTTTATACATATTGTTTTTTGTGGAAATAGAAGTGATTGAAAGGCAGCTCCCTAGTATGTCAAAAGCTATTAAACTGGGGATGTGTTAATAAACAAGCTCCAGTGCTAACAAAATTTAGAGTGTATAGAAATGCTAACACAGGGTACCAAATGAGCACTGGAATTAGGAAATCAGGTACTGGGCAAACTATTCTAGGTATACATTTCCTTGTCATCTTTAACACGTCCTTAGGAGTGCTGAATATACAACTTATGCTCGTCAAGTGTGTGTGGAATTTCCTTACCCCACCATTCAAGCACAAGATGTCTGTCATCAATATGGAATGCTGGGTAACTTTCTGAACTGGAGATTCCATCTAAATTTCCCTGTAGACTAATACTGTGACGACAAGGAGCAGAACTTTACGATCCACTGGCATCTTCCACCTCTATGTAAAACAGCCTGTGTGTGCTGATACGTAAGCATTGTCTTTCATGCAGAATGGCCGCCAATGGTGATACTGCTAACTGGCAGTTCTTTCCAGCCAAAGGCAAACTCTGGGAACTAGTCATAGTAATTGGCTCTTACTGGATGCCTAGCTACCCATCTCACAATTTTATGTTTTGTTAATGAATCATCAACACCTCTTGTTAGCTCCCGAGGTTTGGTGTTGCCCTATCGGCAGCCAAGAATCCCACATTTCAATTACTTTGGCTGTTAACTCACCACATATGTTTTTGGCATTGTTCGCTGAGGAAAGGAAAAAGTACAACTTGGGCTGCAATTAAGCCAGTACCATAAGAAGGAAGAGTGTGTCGTTTTTTATTGTGACCATCAAAATCACTGATTTTCTTGTTGGTGTGTTGCTCAGTAAATGCAAGCTGCTATTTAATTATAAAATAAATAAGTCATGGGGATGTAATGTACAGCATTGGGAATATAATCAATAGTATTAGAATAACCTTGTATGGTGACAGATGGTAACTGGACTTATCATGGGGATCATTTCTTCATGTATAAAAGTATTGAATCACTAAGATGTACTCCTGAAACTCATAGGACATTGTATGTCAATTATACTTCAATAAAAAATTAAAAACCTAAAAATTCATATTTTTCTTTAAAGTGAAAGTAAAATCCACTTAATTTGAAAACAAAAAAGTAGACTACAGTAATCCAATCCTCGGGGACTCACAGATGAATACAAAAAATTAAATGCCTTTGGTATTTGCTAGCAGCAAGAAGAAAAATTTGCAAAAAATGTAAAATAATAACTGATGAATAATAACTGAGACCATTTTGTTTTAAAATGATTAGATTTGAGTTCGGTAGTCAAGAAAAGAACATGTTAAACTAGCTCATCTTTATTAACAGCATTTAATTTAAAAAAGGAAACAATTACATTAGTAAATCATAAAACTTTTTATTTTGGAGAAAAGGGTTGGGTTGTCGTGGTAACACTCATCAAATCACCATAGCCAGAAAAACAGGAGTCAGTATGGAGTCCTCCCTCTTCTCTACCCCAAACTACATATTATCTACACTAAGTTCCTTTGGGTGTGCCTCTTTAATAACTCACATACCTGTTTTTCCTCTTCACCATTCCTGCTGTTGCCCAGTTCATATGCTCATCTACTTGCAGAGCCCCGGTAACAATCTGTACTGACTATTCCTGATCTCCTGGCTTGTGCTTTTATCCTTCCTAACCTATCCTTCTTGGTTTTTTGTTTTTAGAGAGAGAGAGAGAGAGAGTGGGAGAGCACACGTAAGCTGCTTGGTGGGGGAGGAGCAGAGGAAGAAAGAGAATCTTAAGCAGGCTCCATGTCAATGTGGAGCCCGACACAGGACTTGATCTCACAACCCTGAGATCATGACCTGAGCTGAGTCTGATGCCTAGCCACCCAGGCGCCCCTATATCTTCTCCTTCTTATAAACACATTTGCATTCAGATTTCCTACTGTCTTAGCCGTGGGAAATTTGCATACAAATCCTTTCGTGATTTTTTCCCTGACCATCTTTTCCAGCCTTATTATTTGCTACCCATCTCTACCTTTTTTACATTCAACCTCGTCCTTTGTCACCTCTGCCTGTGAACTTCCGTGCACCAGTCAAGTGGAAATGCTGCAACTGCCTTTTGAGTACCATGCTTTTTTGTGGTCTGTGCTCAGGCTGCTTTTCGGGGTGGAATTACTCATCTACCCTCTTTACCCGGTGAACATGAACTCTAGGGTCATCTCTCTTAGACAATCTTTCTGGATTCCCTGGTTCTTCACAGGAAGAACCAGCCATATTCTTTTTCTGTGTGTTCCACTCTACCTGGTAATCATTTTCTGCACCTATTTATTTTAGTTTCTCATACTCTAGTTGAGCACATATTTATTGGATGTTTGCCATGTGCAATACACTGTCTTATTCATCTTTGTATTCCTGGCATTGAGCATAGTCCCTGGCATATGGTAGGTCCTGCAGGAAAGTAAGACTTGAACAGAGAAGGGAATGGTGACAGCAGTTCACTAGTCCCAAAAAGGTTGTGACATGAGATGTTCTGTGCAAGGTAAGGACTTTATCCTGGAAGTGAATTTGGCAGGGAAATTCAGGGTAGGGGGAGCTCTTTGAAGAAGCAGATCTGATGCAGAGATATAAGGTAAAATAAGAAGCAGATTGATCACTGATTAGACTGATCAGGAACCTACTGCAGTGTTCTAGGCAAGAGATGATTATGACTGAAGCAGTTGAGATAGAGAAGAAAGGGATGTATAGAAGAGACACTTAGATGGATTTCAGTAAAAGCCAATACTCTCCTCTAATTTTTCTGCCTGGTACACACCTACTTATCTTTCACTTCACACCTCAAGTGTTCCAAATGACATCCTTTCCTACTGGTTTTGCCAAACATGGAATTTTTCACTCTGTGCCCTCACAGAGCTGTTTTAGACAACCATGAACCAGAGTTCATGACATCTTGCGTTCCCTCTGCCATCCTGTCTTTCCATATTCAAGACCACACCCTACACTAGAAGTGATGACCAATACTCATTTACCATAACCTCAGCACTCAACATGGACAACAGTCCCAGCCAAGGCTATTTATAAAGTATCTTTTGTTTGCCTAATCATGCAGAGGCAATCCATACAACACTGAACCAGACAATAATTTCAACAAAGGGGCTGTGTGTTAAGTGGGATTTAAGAAGAAAGTGTGTATGTGAGGTATAAGAAGAAAGATGGTGATACAGCAAAGGAAAATGTTTTCAACTTGAACAAGGAGAATTTGATCATGGTAAGGGAGAACTATTTGATATATTAGAGGTCAGGGTGAATTTCAAATGTCACCACAGGAGATGATACATTCTAGATTTAGGATTCCTCATGATCGTTGTTCGGGAATCAAGTTACATTTGGAGTCATCTGTACATCATTCAGAGGATTTGTAAGACTTCTTCCTACTTTTTAAATTAGTAAATTTGTTTTTTTCTAAGAGAATGAAAGCTCTCTTCAGGGAAGAGAACACTGCCTCAAAGGAAGGATAACTGAAGAAGTAATTGTTGAATAAATGAAGGAAAGGATGGAAGCAGATAATAAAAGCTTAATTAATAAGCCTTTGATTGATTGCAGTGGTAATGGAAAATCAGTAATTTCAATCAGTAATTGAAAATGGAACCTCGGTAATCTTCAGGGCCTAGAGAATTGAAGGAATGGCCTTTTTCTCCTGTCTCCTACTGATTGTCTCCTATTGTCCTGCCAGGATGGAGGGCATTTCAAATTATCTGGTTTGACCTTGAACACAAATATAAAGGGTAAATATTATTTTCATTTTGTAGATAAGGAAAATCAGGCTCACAGGAGACAAATAATTGTTCAAAGTCTTACATCTATCTAGTAAGAGCAGAGCTCCAAAGCTCATGCTCTTTTTAGTCTGTATTTCAAGACTGGCCACTCCTTTTTAAAGCCTGTCACTCAAGTTAAATTGATCCACTTAGCACCCCTTAACTCTTCAGCCCCTAAGCCCTGTGTATCTGTGGTTCTTTACTTCCCTCCGTCATATCTTTTCTCCATCCTTCAACACTTCAGTGAAATTCTTTTTCAAAAATGGCTTAGCTTTAGTCCAGGGTTCCTTAACCTTGGCACTACTAACATTTTGGGTCAGATAATAATTGTTTATTTTTGTGTGTGGGGGGGGAGGGGGGGCTGTTGCAAGATGTTTAGCAGCATCCTTGACATCTATCCTCTAGATACCAGTAGCATTTCCCCCCACTCCCAGTGTGACAGCCAAAAATATTTCCAGGCCCTGCTCAATATCTCCAGAGGGGCCTATTGCCCCCAGGTGAGAACTGTGGCTCCCTCTATCATCCCTCCCTAGAAATCATTCTGAATCTCTCACAGGCCTTTCTTTGGTAATCTCTGTATTTGCAATTCAACATGCATTTCCTTTAAGACCTCTTTTTCCTAATTTTCTTTACATTTTTAGTCCTATGTTGCTATTTAACTTTTCATGTATATCGGTTATCTCTTCAACTTTTCGTAAAGTTTCTTTAAAATAGAAGTCCTCACTAAATCTTATTAAGCCCTTGTATCTTTCACAGAACAGGCATTCAAAGATTTGATGATTGGATTATTTTGTGACATGAAGATTTGATCCATTTATGATGGGAAATTATTTGAAACACCTAATGAAGCTCAACAGTACCCCTGTCAGTTTTCAATTCACATGAGAGGAAGATGACAAACGCCATCCACTGTTTGGTTACACTCAGTGCTCCAGGTTCATTTCTTG
Source organism: Eumetopias jubatus (assembly GCF_037043125.1). NCBI lineage: Eukaryota > Metazoa > Chordata > Mammalia > Carnivora > Otariidae > Eumetopias > Eumetopias jubatus. The sequence continues at coordinate 177,593,520 of NW_028274809.1, read as the reverse complement.
AATGCCAACAAAAATTTGGGTTTCTGCTATCTTTTCTATTATCCCTGAAAAGGTGGGAGGTAAAAAAAATGAGGTGAATTAAGAAATCGCAAGATAGTGTTTACACCCTCATGAAGGAGGGAAGTCACTGTTTGCCAGAGGAAGTATCAGAGACTTCCTTGTAAATATGCATTTTTTTTTAACCCTTCTGGAGAATGCATTAACATTTCAGCATTTCCACAGGTGTAAAAAACAGGCAGATTCTAACATCTTTAAGGTTCTTAGGCTTATGGCCCATTTTAGGAATCTTGGGTTTAGACTGAAATTATGATTTTTGTAGTCTCATACAAGAGTAGTTAATGTGGTGAATGCTCCTTCGGCACAGGAGTAGCAGATCTCTATTAAATTCATCTATTTAATTAAAAATTATTTTAATTGTGGCAAAATATATAACATTTTTCATATTAACCATTTTTAAGTGTACGAATCAGCATTGCTAAGTATGTTCACATTGTTGTGAAATCAATCTTCAGAACTCTTGTCATCTTGCAAAGGAAGACTCTATACCCAATAAACTCCAGCCCCTGGTGACCACCATTCCACTTTCTGTCTCTATGAATTTGACTATTCTAGGTATCTTAGATAAGTGGGATTATACAGTATTTGTTTTGTGTGTGTGTGTGTGACCAGATTGTTTCACTCAGCAGACTGTCTTCCAGATTCATCAATGTTGTAGCATATGTCAGAATTTCCTTCCTTTGTTAAAAATGATTTTATTTATTCATTTGAGAGGGAGAAATAGTGAGAAAAAGCACGAACAGGGTGTTGGGGGGCAGAGGGAGAAGCAGACTCCCTGCTGAGCAGGGAGCCCAATGTGGTGCTCAATCCCAAGACCCTGGGATCATGACCTGAACCAAAGGCAGACACTCACCCGACTGAGCCACGCAGGTGCCCTGGAATTTCCTTCTTTTTAAGGCTGAGTAGTACTCCATTATGTTTATCCATTCATCTGTTGATGGATACTTTGTTCGTTTCCATCTTTTGGCTGTTATGACTAATGCTGGTAGGAACATTGTGTGTAAATATCTTCTTGAGACCCTGCTTTCAACTCTTCTGGGCATTTATACAGAAGTGGAATTGTTGGATCACATGGTAATTCTATTTTTAATGTGTTGAGGTAACCCCATACTGTTTAATAGTGGCTGCACCATTTTACATTCCCACCAAAAGTGTATAAGGGCTCTAATTTCTCCATATCCTTGCCAATATTTGTTATTTTCTGTTTTGTTTTATTGTTGTTGTTGTTTGTTTTGATAGTAGCTATCAATGAGTGGTATCTCATTGTGATTTTGATTTGCATTTCTTCAATGATTAGTAATGCTGGGCAACTGTTCATGTACTTGGTGGGCATGTGTAAATCTTTTTTGGAGAAATGTCTGTTCTAGTCCCTTGCCCATTTTTTAAAATTTAAAATAATTTAATTAACATACAGTGTATTATTAGTTTCAGAGGTAGCCCATTTTTTAATTGAGTAATTTGTTTTCTGTTGTTGACTTGTATGAGTTCTTTACATATTTTGGATATTAACATTAAGATACATGACTTGCAAATATTTTCTCCCATTCCATAGGTTGCCTTTTCACTCTGTTGATTGTGTCCTTTGATACATAGAAGTTTTAACTTTTTATGTCGTCCAGTGTATCTATTCTTGTTTTTGTTTCCTGTGCTTTTGGTGTCAGATCTAAGGAATCATTTAAATCCAATGTCATGAAGGACTTCTATTAAATTGGTCTTCTTTACAGAACCTGGAACTCATGATTTACCTTCTTTTTGACTGACCAAAGGAGGAAAATGTTAACTACCAACTATATGAAGTATCCTCTTTCCAATTCCTCCGTGTGTATGAACATTTTTACTATAAAAACTGGGGGAATGAGTTCTTTCTTCCTTTCTCCATCCATCTTTCACTCTCCATTCTGGCTCTGGTGCTTTCTTATACACTGCATACTATCTTATTTTCTTTTAATCTTTTAGCCCGAGAGCAGCTATTTTTGTCATAGCAACATCTCTTTTAGGCAAAACAAAACAAAACAGAAAACCAAACACCACCACCACCAACAAACACCGAGTAGTATAGTGCAGTGGTTAAAAAACTGAGCTAAATCTGCATCTAAAATCTGTCACTAGATTAAGGAAGAAACTGTGTCTTCTTCACTGCCTGGTACAGATTAAGAGCTCAATAAATATCTATTGATTGAAAAAAGGTGTAAAATGGGTAACCTGCCTAAATGTGCTACGTGAGAGAGTCTGCATTCTGTGAATGGAGGTCTCAGTCCTTGGATTCCCCACAAGAAGATTTACATGGGGACCCACAGGAGCATACAGACAGCCAGAAGGAAAGTAGCAAGCACAAAGCAGTCTATTAAAGTGAAAGTACACTCTCAAGGTGGGAGAGGCGGCAGGTTCCACAAGAGGTGGAACCAGCCCCTGGGTAGTTCTGGAATTGGATAGCATTGAGTCTCTGGGCTGGGAGGAGCTGTGACATAGAGTGGAGTGGTCTCTAATGGAGGCTGTTTCCAATCATTTGGGAAACTCCTCCCATATGTTGGGAGGGGAAGGTTTTGACCCTACAAAGTTTGTACCTGAACCCTCCGGGTAGCCTTTCTCAGTGGTGGGGCTGTTAACTGCAATGCAAATGTATTATAATGAGTCTAGGGGTTACTCTGGGGCAGAGGTGAAAGAGGAGCACCTGTTCCGTACCTGTGGCTCTTGATCTGTCAGGCCCAAGGTCTTGGAAGCCGCAAGGTCAGGATGTTGTGCCCCCTGGGCTTTTACACTAGATCTTAGCCGAAAGGCCGAGAAGCGATCCCCCCTGGGCTTTTAATGTGTAGCTTACTTATCCTCCCTCCAGCTCACGTCTCTATCATTCCCCTTGAAGGACTTGGGACTCTGCTTCGGGGCATTCCTTCCACTGTTCAGTTCTAGAGTGAGGTAGAAACCTAACATAAAGAGATTAACAGTATCAATTTTTATATGTAAAAATCAGATAATTGTACTTATTGATGGGGTTTCGGAATATAGGTGAGGTTGGGTGGAGTGAGGCCCGGAGCTGATGGCCAAGAAAGAGTTCTTGAGACGTCTTTGATGCAAGATGGTGGTTTATTTAAGCAGGGGGACAGGACCTGTGGGCAGAAAGAGCAGCTGTACCGGGTTTGTGAAGGGGTGGCTGATTATATACTATGGGGTTGGGGGAGGTAAGGGAATGGGAGGTTGCAAAAGGATTTTCATATGATAAAGAAGGCTCACAGGATACCAGAGGCCTTGCCATTGTCAAGGTTGTTTTTCCCTCTAGCAAGGAATTAACAGGAAGATAGTCGGGAGCTTCCTGGAGGAACACGACACTCTGCAGGCTTCAGGTATCTGTCAAGGGGCTCCAGGTTATAAAGACATTTAATTGTATCTACAGTTCCTTCTAGAAGCTAAGTTATTGATAGAAATGCTTTCCTCTTGTAGATTGCTAAAATATTTGTAAACTGAGGGAGACTCAGGTCTTGCAGGATTGTGATCTCTATAAGTTAACTATTTGTTTTTCCTTTCCTTAGGTTTAGGACAGCCAGGAGTGCAAGAGGAATATCACATATATCCCATGGTGGGGTGCGGGGGGGTTGTGGGGTGTCAGCTTCTGCTTTGTCCTCAGCTTGCCTTCTGTTCCCTCATCACTTATCATCTAAAATTTTGTGAGGACTAAATGAAGGAAAAACAAATGTATGTTCAGGTTTGGCAGTACTTGGGAATAGTAATTGCTGATGAATGAAGGTGATTAATTATTGACTAATAAGAAATCAGACTTAGAGGACCTAGAAAGTCCTTAAAACTTACAACACTTTAGTATCAGTAGAAGATTTTTATCTTCTACTGATACTAAACATTTTCATGACATTGTTAGAAGGGACCCACGTAAAGATCTTACACTTTTGTTCAGAAGACAAGATTAGATAAAAATATGTACATAAAAAGAAGCGAGATCATCAGTGAGTAAAGCAGATACTGATGTCTGTTGGAGTTCCAAGGAAGGAGGTTACTATAGAATTGAATAGCTGGATAAAGCTTCATGGAGAAAATGAGCTTGAGTTGTCTTTTGATGGACAGCTGAATTTAGATGACAGGAGAGGAAAGGAAGCACATGCCGAGACAGGGAATATTTGAAGTGTGGTTAGGCTATCAATTTGCCTTTAGAGTATGGAGGGCCTTAAATGCCATGCTATGGGTTTTGTACTTCATCTCATAAACCAGAAGTCTCTGTTGCCTACATCTTTGGCTTAAAAAAAATAAAACCACTTAAAAAATGTAAAAACCATTTTTAGCTCTCAGGCTGTACAAAAACAGGCCACAGGCTGGATTTGATATAGTTCACTGACTGTGGGGCTCTATCAAAGATTTTTGAGCAGTTACTTGACATGATCAGAGGTACATTCTAGGAAAATGGTTGGTAGCAGTGAGAACTACCTTACGCATCTTTATTATCTAGATTTATATCTTCAGAGAAAACATGTTTTACAAACTCGACAGACAAAACTTCATATTTTCTGGCTGTGTATATAGAGTAGAGAATTCTATCACCAAGAAGATTACAGTATGTCACTTCTTTAGGATAACATCTTCATTGCATTTCACTGTCTTCTTGTTGGCTACAGTTGCCATCATAATTGCTATTAATAGCATTACAAATGGGTATATTGTAGGCACTTAATGGCTACTTTAAGATTTGAATTTAGGAGGTGAAAATGCTTTATGGACTCTATAATAAAGAAGTTTTATTGCAGCTAGTTCAGAAACAAATGTTATGAGAAGAGCAGATTCTTCTAGTATGTATCATAAAGTATGACAGCCTTTATGATAACAACTTAATTCTACAAGCTTCATGTGTTTGTGTTTAAAGGTATTTCCATCGAAATGAACATCTGGAACCAAATACATGTATTGTTCCTCTGCTAATCTCCTTATCAATCAATGATTAAATATTTTGTTATATGAACAAAATTACGTTTCTTCATCTTTTAATGCAGTATAGGCAAACATACATGCTTGGGATTTGTGATGGTTAATTTTATTTATCAACTTGGCTAGACTATAGTACCCAGATATTTGATTACATATTATTCTGGATGCTTCCATGAAGGTATTTTTTTCGATGAAATTATATTGATTTAGAATTATATATTTTTATATATATCATATATGTCAGGAATGTTATATATAGCCTATTTATATATAGGGTTTTTATACATTGGTTCTGTTTCTCTGGAGTACCCTGACTAATACAGTCTCTGTGTGTGTGTGTGTGTGTGTGTGTGTGTGTGGTGTCTGACTTAGAATACAGGTTTTGTAGCATATACATAATTAACTTTTGGCAGTAAAGGGGTAAGCTGACGGATAAGGAGGCATCTTCCAGAGTGATTGATATCGAAGCCTGCTCTTGTATGATGTATGTATTAAGCTACTGGACATAGAAAACATACAAGCATGCTCTTGTATGATGTATGTATTAAGCTACTGGACAAAGAAAACAACATTTTCAAATATAAGCCCTCAAAATTAAAGTCATATGAACAGATTTTGAAGCATTGAAAGCTATGATAGGGCAACTGTGTAGTGTGCTTTTCAGGGAATAGGGTGGAGATTTATTCTTTGGTATTTTGATGGTTAGTGACTCTTCCAAGCCATCCAGAAAACTTTAAACATTTTGCTCTCTTGGATTTATTAGCCATTGTAGAGAGCAAGGGTTCTCCATCAATGACACACAATTTTGAACTAAACTGGAGGTAATGCACTTATGTTCAACCAACATTTATTGAGTAATTGCCATGTGCTGGTACTAAGCACTGTTCAAAGATGAATAAGAGGCAGTATTCTCAAGATTATAGTTTCATGGGGTTTCAAAATGGCTAGAATGTCTACGATAGCTAGATAATTGAAATTCAGAAATCTCTTTCTCAGAATAAGGGAAATTTTCATCTCAATCGCAGTGTAACACAGATTCTTCAATAGGGTGCAAAAGTAAAAGGTGTTCAAGATTGAATACCACTGATATGTTCTGTGGGAACAGAATTTAGGTCAGGTATGTTTTCACAAAGAAGGTGGCAAAGACTTGGAGAAATGATGTGCTCAGAAAGAGACATTTGAAGAGATCCGTTGTGAGGACACTGGGGATGGAATCCGAAATTGAGGGGTAGGTGAAGGAGCAGAAGAGTGCCGGGCAAAGGCGATGCTTGAGATCATTCACCTTATTTCAAGTCTTGTCTATAGTCCTTAAATAGTTTTACTGAGAAGTTAGTTGATGAATACTCCCAAATGCTTCATGTGTAAACTAAATTGAAACTGATAATATAAAATGGAAGGTTTTAATTTGGTGCTGTATCTTTCCTTCTTTTTTTTTTTTCAGAAATACATACAGATTTTATTTATTTATTTACTTATTTTTAAGATTCATTTTATTTATTTATTTATTTTTATTATGTTATGTTAATCACCATTATTACATCATTAGTTTTTGATGTAGTGTTCCACGATTCATTGTTTGCGTATAACACCCAGTGCTCCACGCAGAACGTGCCTCTTTAATACCCATCACCAGGCTAACCCATCCCCCCACCCCCCTCCCCTCTAGAACCCTCAGTTTGTTTTTCAGAGTCCATCGTCTCTCATGCATCATGCATCTTTCCTTCTAAACTGTTACTGTCGTTATAATTTTCCAGGATTATCTGTTCCTGTTTCATATGTTTTATAGATTTTTATCTTCTAGTGAGAGCAACTAAATTTCACTGATAGGGTCTGGAACACTTAAGGAATTTTTAACCATTGAACTATCTTTCACACAATTTTCCTGAGAAAAGTAATACCATTGTGGCATTTTCCATGGTGGGAAAAGCAGCAATTTTTGTTACAACACCGAAGCAGACAAAGGATCCATTGGCTCTCACCACAATTCTAAAATAAATTGTATCGCTATTTGAATGATGGGTACAATTACCTATTTTCTACTTCCGTTCAGAGGGAATTCAAATAATTGTGAAGAAAAAATATTGACTGTCAAAGTGCATTTGCCTTTGTAGAAACAGTGCGAGGTGTTATTAATGAGGATCCGCAAATAACTGCAATTTTGCACTGCTCAACATTCCTAAATAACTACTGGTTAAATCAAGGGAGCAATTTCTGCTTCCATTATATCTTGCATATGAAGTGTCCATGTTATCTCAGCATCAAAGTGTGTATAGTACTACCAAAGGAAGGAATCTGATGATAGCAGCATTTTGAGCCACAAGTTATCAGGAGATCGCTTTGTGGTATGGAAGTGTGCCAACCAGGCATAGTTTCTTTTATGCTGCAAACAAAGCTTGTTCTTTTGCCCATGTTTGAAATCCACACTGATACACATGATTTGTTCTGCTAGGCTGCTGGCTGATTTAAATACGTGAGCATTTCTTTTGATTAATCTTGTGAATATACACACACAAATACATGCATCATACCTATTTAATACATTTGTATATATAATCTTCATATATATTTAAATGTATTTAATATCCACATATTTTAAAAATGATGACTAACGTGCAGGTAACAATACTTACCTGGTAGTGTTCATTAGTTGTTCACTAGTCGTTGGGTTGTGGGGGACAGTCCGCCTTGTACAAATCAAATATTGATTATTTATGTTAAATTGTCCCTTTTAACATTATTTATACGTCAATGTTTCAAGCTTGAAATTGGCAAAGAGCAACTGCCATTAGTTAAAATATCCTTACTGTTGGCTTAGGTTCCAGTGGTTTAAAATTCCTGCAAATATACTTAACCCCAAATGGTTTAAACATGTGATTTTTGTTGGGCTCTTGATATTACCAACATTTGAACCCGAGGGTAACCTTGGACGATGCTGCCACTCTAACTTGAACCCCTTTTACAGTCACTAGTTGTTAGTTTTGATTTTATTTTTTTTGTTTTAATTTTTACTCATTGTTTTCTATCGTTCCTGCCACCAACCCTGTGCTGAGCCATTGCTTGAGGCATGGGCTGCAGATCATTGAGTAATGTAATTACACAGTCTGTTGGCTGAACCCTCCACTCCTACTGCCGACTGCATCTTGCATAATGGGTGACTCATGTGCACCGTTCAGCACAGTGGGCTAGAAAAGAATCAAAATTTGGTCTGGGAAAAGTAAAGGTTCTTAGGATTTGAGCTTAGATTTCTAATGAAATTCAAATTTGACAAATTCTATTTACTGTATAAGCACTGTATGAGACGTGAAAAATTGCAGAGTTGCATGATGTCTCACATTTTGGTATCATGTAACTATTTAGATGGTAATAAACAGCAAAGGAAATTTTGATAACAAAATGTATATCTTATTTTGGATAAAGGCATTCTCTTCAGATATTCTTGGTAAATTTTAGGAAAGTCAGAAAAAATGTTCTTTTGAACTAGCCTGGATATACTGCACAGGAATAATTCTGAATTCTACTGCCTTTCTTTAAATATTTAATGAACATTTACTGTTTGCAAAATTTTAGATGTGTAACTTTTTTTTTTCAGATATTATTTTTAAGTGATCTCTACACCCAGCATGGGGCTCAAACTCACAACCTTGAGATTAAGAGTTGCATGCTTCACTCACTGAGTCCAAGCAGGCAACCCAGATATATGACTGTTTTTCTGTTCCTTAGGGATAACTTTGGGATGCTCCAAGCTTTACACTTTTTCCTAGTGGATTTCCACTCATTATCCACATATGAAACTGTGTGGCGTAAACTATAAACTATATCTAAACAAAGAAATGTATTCATTGAAGCAGTTGAAATGAATAGTCTTTTAAGGAGTTGATTATAATATTTATATTATAAATATATGAATATATATCAGCTACAATGTAGGTGGCCTTATTTCAAGTAAGACCCATAGAAACTTACATAAGTGTCTTGTAAAGGAGACTCAGCTAAGGGGACTCAGTATTCACAGCCGCAATAAAAGTAAATCTAGTTACAGAGGATCAAGATTTTAGTTGTAATTTAAATGAAGTTTTTCATGACGTATAGGGACAGAGATATTTTAATATCCAATCCAACATGCCATCTATTAGTACAACAGAAATAGAAGCACCATGCTATGTGTCTCAGACCTTCCATATTCCTTAGATGTTCTCTCATTTGATGGAGAATTTCTTTCATTGATCTCCTGCAAGCCATTTTTGTGTAGATACATGGTCACGTAGATGTGCACTTTCATCTTGTGGTTTTACTTTTCTGGTCCTTTTATCAGTTCTCCCTTCCCGTCCATGCTGGAAGCACATGTCATGCTGTTGAGCGTGCCACTGATGCGAATCTTGTCTGCTAATTGTCTATTAATAACAATATCAAGGGCAATGGATTGATTGGAAAGATGCGAAAAACAGCATTAATATGAATCTTGAAATATTCCTAACTGTTTAAAGTATCGATGCCGTTTGGACTACTTATGCAGACCAGTGGATTTAAATTGTTACAAACTTCTAAGGAATCCTTTGATTCCGAAAGTCCCATGGCTTGATAATTCTGTGTTAGAAAAAGCATAGATCCTAAATCTAGGATTTATTAAGCTGAGTGACTATAGTTAGAATAGCTTCAGAGCCGATTTTAGTACCTCAGTTCCATTTCCAGGGTTGTATATAAAAAGATGGATTGAGAAAAATTGAGAAGCTTGATTTGAATGAGATCATCTAAGATTGGCTCCAAGAAAATCAGGGTGCATTGAGTGGAAATTCTAGAGAGAAAGAATGAAATAAAATTCAAATTATAAAAATGAGCGGGGAGTCTGCTTCTCCCTCTGAACTTCCCCCCTCTCCTGTTCTCTCTCTCTCTCTCTCATTCTCTCTCTCAAATAAATAAATAAAATCTTAAAACAAACAAACAAACAAAAAACGACCTTGAAGTGGACAGTTACTGTTTCCTTCAGTATTCTGATGCTGAAACCTAAAGTACTTTAAAATTTGGGGTCTGCTTTAGCAGCATCAATCTAATATTATTTAAAGGAAAGAAATAGAAGAAATTTGTGGAAGTCTTTTTGGAAAATAGCATAGGAAACTAGACTAGAATAAGCAATGCATGAATCTTTGCTTTGTGGGGAGGGTGTGACAGTCAGGAGGGAAACATGTTAAATTCAGCAAAGAATTAGGTCTTTGCAGGAAGCGTATAGATATATTCTATTAAAATGAGACATGTTAATGTCATTTTGGAAAGTTTTCCTATCTCACAGTCCTTTATATGCCATTATCATCTCTGCCTGAATGGCCCTGTGCATATAATAATTGGGCTTCATTTCTTAGTGTTAGCTCTTCCATCTCTGGGAACACTTCTTTCTTCCCTCTGGTTCACAGAATTTTCTCCTGAGATTCTGCTTTTCTTTAAAACGTATCACCTTCTCTGCCAGTTTCATCTTTGTGGATGTGTTTGCTTTTCTTGGAAGAGGTCCATAGCTTTTAAACAGCTTCTCAGAAGGATCCATGTATCCCTTACTGTCCACTCTGTAGGATGAAAACAGTATCTCTGTTCAAGCCTAAGAAACTAATTCCTCTCCTTTTCTGTTTTTATCTGGTTCTTAAGCAACTCAAGAAACTTTCTTAATGACTTCCCAATCTTTTGGGACCAACCATCTCATAGAATGATTAATCCCAATCCTATATATATATATAGGATAGGATATATATAGGATATATATATATACAGGATCCCCTCGCAGACTTCAAAAAAATATATGGTTCCTGAGCCCCATACCCAGAGATTCTAAATATATTAATGTGTGGGGGTATCAAGGGGGTGGGTACAATACTGGATATTTTTAAAAAGCTTCCCTAGATAATTCTGAAGTGCAGCCAGGGTGGAGAACCACTGACCTGAAGTGTTATAGAACTTCCCATTTTAATTAGTCATGGTAAATTGGTAACAATTTTGAAAATTAGCATGAAAATGTCTTTCTCTGATGCTTGTGATGATCAGATTTGATTATGAAGATTAAGGGGTAAAGAGTGAATGGGTCAGGTTACCATTTACATATTTCAATGGTCGACACCTGCAAGGATTATGCCATCCCCAAATTTATGGTAAAGCCCTGTAATGTGAGGAACTGTATTTTTTTATTTAATAAATCCCATGTGAGCTATTAACATAAATACACATTATAGAAATTTGACTCTTCAGAAGCATTTAACCTAAGTATAAGTGTTGAATCATGCGTGCTATTCGTGAAACTTTCATCAATGAAACATTACCCTCCTTGTCTCTTTTTGAAGAATCTGACCAGGGGCAGCTGGGTGGCTTGGTCCATTAGCATCTGCCTTTGGCTGAGGTCGTGATCCTGGGGCCCTGGGATAGAACCCCGCCTTGGGCTCCCTGCTCAGTGGGTACTTGTTTCTCCCTCTCCCTCTGCTTGTGCTCTCTCTGTCAAATAAATAAATAAAATCTTAAAAAAAAAAAAAAGAATCTGACCAGTTTTCAAGTTAGGAGCTATGCTAAGATTTTAAGATAACGTGTTTCTAGGTTTTGTAAATAAGGTTCATGAAATGCAAATACATCCTTTAATTCCTCTAGTTTCAGTATTTTAGTCCAAAGCCTCTCCTTCCAGTCTCATACAAAATCTATATTTATTTCCTCAATTTAATTAACAGGGCTTCCTGCTTCATGAGGGATATATTTTCCTTCTCATCCCTTCTCCATTTTCCTTTGATTTTTAAATCAAGATTCAAACCAAGTCTTATTCATTGATGAGCTAAATAGACTGTTCTCTAGCAAAGAGGCTGCTTTCTAATTAGCTGTAGGATATAATTAGTACATTTTCTGGGCCAATAAGAATTGGATTTACCAGATGCCAGCAACTGACAGTCCGAGGAATATTGGTGGTAAGCAGGCAGAAGCGTGGGTGGAGGAATGGGGATAAAGGAAGGGTATCCTTACTTCAGGCTGTCAGGGTTTGTGTGTGAAAATTTCTGTCAAGTTAGTCACTTGTACTCTTACATATGTTAAAACTGCAATTTTCAATATACAAGTCTACTAGACCAAAAGGAACCACAGAGGATTCTGCATCAATAATCATGTATTATGGCAATTAGTCCATGAAGTACAAAGCTGACATAGATGTAAAGCATCTTAGCTGAAAACTAGAATCTTGGCTCTAAGTCAAAGTTTAATTTTTGATAAAAGCCTGCAGTTGGCTTCAGCATTTGTCTGGCACCAGGACACCATAGACCCATGATAAAATTATATTATTTCTTAATAAGAAAGCAGACCATGAAATAGTTTAACTCTATCTCATTTTCATGAAGTTCCAATTTATCTAATCCAATTGCAGACACACGTATGTGTATCAAAATGAACATCTAAGAGCCTTTTGAGCTGTTTTTAAGATCTGAAAATAGAGAGTAGCATATTAGATTTGATTTTGAAATAAAAATACATTACTTACAAATAGAGCAAAAAGTTTCATATTTGACTAAATCCTTTCAGAAATCTCTTGTGAACAGAGATGTGATATGAAAAGGTGCATTGCAATTTTACGTGAGGACAATCTCCAAAGGCCCTTCAAGCCCATTTTACTTGACCTTTTTCTTACCAGTTCACAAATGGGGAAGTAGTAGTTACCAAGAATACTTTAAAAATATTCAGAATTTCCTAGTGTTCAAAGTATAATGCTATTATTGATACATATTATGAAGCTTTAGTAACTCCAGTTCTACTAGTATGACTCTATGAAAATGGATAAATTTATTCGGTTCTTGCTACAAGATTTATAAGTTCTGAATAAGTAAGAGGTATTGTGCAAATATATATATTTCCAAATATATACACATATTCCAAAAATATGTATTCCAAATATGCATACAGTTAGCCCTTGAACAACATGGGTTTGAACTGTTTGGGTCCACTTATAGACAGATTGCTTTCAAGAAATATACATACAATACTGTAAATGTATTTTTTCTTCCTTATAATTTTCTTAATAACATTTTCTATTCTGTTGCTTACCTTCTTATAAGAGTACAGTATGTAATACATATGACATACAAAATATGTGGTAACTGGCTATGTTACTGGAAAAACTTGGGTCAACAGTAGGCTATTAGAGGTTAGGTTCTTGAGGAATCAAAAGTTATATGCAGATCTTCAGCTGTGTGGGGGTTGGTGCCCCTAACCCCTGCATGGTTCAAGGGTCAACTGTATATTCTGTATATTCCAAATATATATAATTTCAAAATCCAAGTATTGATAAATATACAATATATATAAATAGATATATAAAGTTTTAAGTAGAAGGTAGGTGATGCTGACAATCTTAATTCTAATTTTCTTCACCATCAACTCATACAGTTGCCTGTGTCTCATTATCCTGTGTGGGGGTGCTATGGCTTCAATTATATCCCCCGCCAAATATGGAAAACCTTAACTCCAGTAAATGTAACCATGACTTTATTTGGACTTTATTTGGAAATAAGATCTTTGCAGATGTAATCAAGTTCAGATGAGGTCATTAGGGTGGGGCCTTACTCCAGTATCACTGGTGTTTTTATAAGAAGGGACTTTGGGCACTGACCCAGGAGAACATGATGTAAAGACACAGAGACACCAGGAAAAGAATGCCATGTCAAACAGAGACACCCAGGGAGAATACCAGGTGACAACAGAGGTAGAGATTCAAGTCCTGCAGCTGTAAATTAGGGATGGCCAAGGAGTGCTGGCAACCACTGGAAGCGAGGAGAGGCCAGGAAGCCTTCTCCCCTTGAGGTTTCGGAGGGAGCCCGGCCCTGTTGACACCTTGATTTTGTACTTGTAGCTTCCAGAACTGTAAGACAATATATTTCTGCTGTTTTAATCCACCCAGTTTGTGATACCTTGTTATAGCAACCTTAGAAAACAAATCTAGGAGTATATAACGAATCCCTTGTCACAGGAAGGATTAGTGTCAAAATGAATACATCCATCAGTTGGGAGTGTCATGGGGGAGAGCCCTATCCTATGTGGGAAAGTAGACTGAATCAAGTCAACACAGCACATTTTTATTGACTTCCCACAGTTAGGGATGTAATGATTAAAAGTCACTGGCTCTCTCTTTAATTTTTTTATCGTTTAGAGCACTTCTAAGGTTCATATAACTCTAAAATATTTTTATTCTATGGTAATTATAGTGTATTAAGTGTGGAAAATCAAACAGCTTGTCAAATTGCAGATAAATTTAATAATAAAAGCATACAAGGAAGTGCCTAGTAGAACGAGTTTGCTTATGAAGATGTAATTTTGATCCTAAAATAAAATGCTTCAGTATTAAAGATGAATTTGTGGGCACCTAGGTGGTTCAGTCGGTTAAGTGTCTGCTTTGGCTCAGGTCATGATCCCAGGGTCCTGGGATAGAGTCCTGCATCAGGCTCCCAGCTCAGTCTGCTTCTCCGTCTGCCTCTGCCCCTCCCCCTTGCTCATGTACATGTGTTCTCTCTCTTTCTCTCTCAAATAAATAAAATCTTTAAAAAATAAATAAAAGAAATTTTTAAAAAAATAAAGGCGAATTTGTTAATATAATTTTTCTTTTTTTTTAATTTTATTTTATGTTATGTTCATCACCATACAATACACCATTAGTTTTTGATGTGGTGATCCATGATTCATTGTTTTCGTATAACACCCAGTGCTCCATGCAGTACGTGCCCTCTTTAATACCCATCACCAGGCTAACCCATCCCCCACCCCCCTCCCCTCTAGAACCCTCAGTTTGTTTCTCAGAGTCCATCGTCTCTCATGGTTCATCTCTCCCTCTGATTTCCCCCCCTTCATTTTTCCCTTCCTTCTCCTAATGTCCTCCGTGCTATTCCTCATATTCTACAAATAAGTGAAACCATATGATAATTGACTTTCTCTGCTTGACTTATTTCACTTAGCATCATCTCCTCCAGTCCCATCCATGTTGATGTAAAAGTTGGGTATTCATCCTTTCTGATGGCTGAGTAATATTCCATTGTATATATGGACCACATCTTCTTTATCCATTCCTCTGTTGAAGGGCATCTCGGTTCTTTCCACAGTTTGGCTATTGCGGACATTGCTGCTATGAACATCGGGGTGCATATGGCCCTTCTTTTCACTACATCTGCGTCTTTGGGGTAAATGCCCAGGAGTGCAATTGCTGGCTCTTAGGGTAGCTCTATTTTTAATTTTCTGAGGCACCTCCACACTGTTTTCCAAAGTGGCTGTACCAACTTGCATTCCCACCAACAGTGTAAGAGGGTTCCCCTCTCTCCACAACCTCTCCAACATTTGTTGTTTCTTGCCTTGTCAATTTTTGCCATTCTAACTGGTGTAAGGTGGTATCTCAGTGGGGTTTGATTTGAATTTCCCAGATGGCTAATGATGATGAATATTTTTTCATGTGTCTGTTAGCCATTTGTATGTCTTCTTTGGAGAAGTGTCTGTTCATGTCTTCTGCCCATTTTTTGACTTGATTATTTGTTTTTTGGGTGTTGAGTTTGAGAAGTTCTTTATAGATCTTGGATACCAGCCTTTTATCTGTAGTGTCATTTGCAAATATCTTCTCCCATTCTGTGGGTTGCCTTTTTGTTTTGTTGACTGTTTCCTTTGCTGTGCAGAAGATTTTGTCTTGATGAAGTCCCAAAAGTTAATTTTTGCTTTTGTTTCACTAGCTTTTGGAGATGTATCTTGAAAGAAGCTGCTGTGGCCAATGTCAAAGAGGTTACTGCCTATGTTCTCCTCTAGGATTTTGATGGATTCCTGTCTCACATTGAGGTTTCATCCATTTTGAGTTTATCTTTATATGATATAATTTTTCTATACCATTTTTTTCCTATACCAAAAGAAGTCCACTTCTTTTTTTTTTTTTTAAGATTTATTTATTTATTTGAGAGAGAGGGAGAGAGCATACAGAGGGAGAGGGAGAAGCTGGCTGCCCGCTGAGCAGGGAGCCCTATGCTGGGCTTGATCCGAGGACCCTGGGACCATGACCTGAGCTGAAGGCAGACACTTAACCAACTGAGCCACCCAGGCGCCCAAAAAGACCACTTCAAATACAAAGTTTGATACACGCATATGATTATAAAGTAACATCTGCAATATATTAAATGATATCTAAGGTGCATACACAGTTTATGCCTATGCAAATGTATTGTTTATCCTTATTTAAAAGACTTGTGTTTTCAAATTCTGTTAACTGGACAAGTGTACCTGCAATAATTGAGAAAGGTTTAGGTTTTAAGTTTTAGAAAACTAACCATTGTGGGTTAGAAATGCTTTCATTGGTTCCATGTAAATTATTTGTCACTTTTTATCATGCAAATTTCAAAATGTGAACAAAATTAGAGAAAAAATGGAATCAATCCCCATGTAGCCAACACCCCACTCCAAGGATCAATATTGTAAAGTATCTTAATAACCACTTTCATGATTCAAGGACAATGACCCCAGCATCAAAATTAGCAAACCCATTTTATAAATTCAATAAAGTTGCAGGATACAAAATTAGTAGGCAGAAATTGGTTTCTATACACTAAGAATGAAGTAGCAGAAAGATAAATTAGGAAAATAACTCCATTTACAATTGCACCAAAAATAATGAAATACCTAGAAATAAACCTAACCAAGAAGGTGAAAGTCCAGTACTCTGAAAACTATAAAAAATTGATGAAAGCAATTGAAGATGACCCAAACAAATGAAAAGATATTCCAAGCTTGTGCACTGGAAAAATTAATATTTTAAAATGTTCATACCACTCAAAGCAATCTAGATTCAAGTAATCCCTATCAAAATATCAACAGCATTTTCCACAGAACTAGAACAAATAATCCTAAAATTTGTATGGAGTCACAAAAGATCTCAGCCAAAGCCATGTTGAGAAAGAACAAAGCTGGAAGTAACATAATTCCAGATTTCAAGACATTCTACAAAGCTGTAGTAATCAAAACAGTATGATAATGGTGCAAAAATAGACACATAGATAATGGAACAGATTAAAGCTGAGAAAGAAACCCACACTTATATGGTCCATTAATCTCTGACGATGAAAGCAAAATTATTCAGTGTGATAAAGACAGTCTCTTCAAAAAATGGTGCTGGGAAAACTGGACAGCAACATGCAAAAGAATGAAACTGGACTGCTTTCTTACACCATACACAAAAATAAATTCAAAATGGATTAGAGACCTACATGTGAGACCTGAAACCATTAAACCTCTAGAAGAAAACATAGGCAGTAATGTCTTTGACATCAGCTATAACAAAGTTTTTTAGATATGTTTCCTAGGGCAAGGGAAACAGCAAAATTAAAATATTGGGACTACACCAAAAAAGAAAAAAGAAAAAAAAGAGCAAACTTTTGCAGATCAAAGGAAACCATCAACAAAATGAAAAGGCAACCAAATAAATGAGAGAAAATATTTACAAATGATATACCTGAAAAAGGATTAATATCCAAAATATATAAAGGATTTATACAGCTCAACATCTAAGAAACAAATAATCCAATTGAAAAAAAGGGCAGAGGACCTGAATAGACATTTTTTCCAAAGAAGACATACAGATGGCCAACAGACATATTAAAACATGCTTATCATTCATCATCAGGGAAATGTAAATCAAAACCACAATGAGATATCACCTTACACATGTCAGAAAGGCTAGAAACAGACAAGAAATAACAAGTGTTGATAAGAATGTGGAAAAAAAGGAACTTTCATGCACTGTTGGTGGGAATGTAAATTGGTACAAGCCTGTGGAAAACAGAATAAAGTTTCCTCAGAAAATTAAAAATAGAAATACCTGAATGATCCATAGGAATCCACTACTGGGTATTTACCTAAAGAAAATGAAAACACTAATCCAGAAAGATGTATGCACCCTTCTGTTTATTGCAGCATTGTTCGTAATAGCAAAGATATGGAAGCAACCCAAGTTCCATCAATAGATGAATGAATAAAGTGTGATAAACACACACACACAGGAATACTACTCAGCCATAAAAAAGATGAGATCTTGCCATTTGTGCCAACATGGATGGACCTAGGGGGTATCATGCTAAGTGAAATAAGTCAGACGGCAAAAGACAAATACCATATGATTTCACTTATATGTGGAATCTAAAAAACAAACAAAAAGCAGAAATAGATCTATAAATACAGAGAACAAACTAATGGTTGCCCAAGGGGAGGGAGGTGGAGGGACAGGCAAAATGGGTGAAGGGGAGTGGGAGATACAGGCTTCCAGTTTAGGAATGAGTAAATTATGGGAATAAAAAGCGCAGCAGAGGGAATATAGTCAGTGATATTGAAGTAGGCTTGTATGGTGACAGATGGTAGCTACCCTTGGGGTGAACATAGCATAACATAAACTTGTCAGATCACTGAACTTAATGTATAGTTGTATGTCAACTACACTTCAATAAAAAATATCAAACTATTGGGTGGGTATTCTCTCACCCAGAACAATGACAGTTTCACGGTAGATTCAATATTTTTGAATGAATACTACTGCTGTTTTACAATTCAACTGTGGTCTTTATTTTTTGCTTCAATTTTGTTTTATTTCATTTTATTATGTTTTGCTTTTAACCTTGTGTTATAGAAAGTTAGGGGAAAGACTTTAGAAGTCACTATAATGATCATATTAAAAAATCACTCACTTATGCTCAGCAAGCTGAAATATTGTTTTTCTTAAGGCAGGCACTTAATCCAAGTAAGTGAAAATGCAGTAGAACTTTTAAAAGTGTCATTCTTTAAAAAAAAAATCTCTTCTTCAAAAAATTGTTTTTTTTTTTAAAGTATATATTTGCCATCCTGGTGCTTTAAAAATTATTATTATATTGAATATTTTCCTTTATCATCAGAATTATTTTTCTGCTACATAGTTTTCCATTTATGAACTTTTCCTTATTTGGCCATTTCCCTGCTGGTCTTTTCAGGTTTTATTTATTATATAGAACACTACTATGGAAGTCCTTATATATAGATCTTTAATTGCATTCCTAATTATTTCTTTAAGACACAGTCCTGTCAGTGTAATTATATTGATAAGGCTTCTAAAGCATAATGTAAAATCTCTTTCCAGAAGTGTTATATTACTTCATTCCACTACGATAACTCCACAACAGCAACAGACGTTAGTTTTCAGAAAATCTAATTTAGATGGGAAAATGTAGACTTTTTTATGTTTTAGTTTACAGTTTTAAAATACCAGCAGAGTATATTTTTTCATATAAATAGAGCATTTTTATTTATATTATGTATTCTTATTTTAATTTCTTTGCCTTTTTCTTGAAGTTTTATTGTTAAAGTTATTTAAAAAATAAATTTATTTTATTTCTTTGCAAATCATTAAGTCACCATCAAATTAATATTTAATAGGATTATCTGTTCATGTGGCTTTCATGCATAAAACACCTCAATAATTCCCCCTGAGTGGGTGGACACTGAAGTTACTTCTCAATACCTGTTTCACCACGACCCCCACCCTGCCCCCCAGTGTAGGAACTGAGTGATTGGGTGACTGACTCCCACCCCAGGGGCAGCCCCAGAGTGTCAAGCTGAAACACAGTAATCCCATCTTCCTTGCCAGTGATTGGTTCAGGGTTCTAGGTCTGAGCCAATAAGGATATTGATATGATAATAGAAATTGGTTCTGGATGGGGTGGGTGAATTAATTTGGCAAGTGAGATGTAACTGGAAGTTGCAAGTTAGAACTGACTCCGGAGAATGCCATACAGAGAGCCATTTCCTTTCCCCTGGATGGTGTCATCCATCGATGTGAAGTCTGAACAGCAGTTGAGATGGTATTTACCAGCACAGAAAGGAGGGCAGAACCAGGAGAGCAGCGGTCCGAGATGGAGCCACAGAGCAAAGTCACCACCAGCATCTATTCTTTGGCTGGAATTCCAGGTACACGAGCTAATGACGTCCTTCATGTTTAGGCTTGAGTTGAATTTTCTGTTATCTACAAAGAAAGTACCTCAATGATACTTATTAATATTACCCATTAAATACAACCCAGATTTTAACTTACATATTCAGGGCCTACTGGTATTCAGTTTCTACTATTTCCTGGTTTATTCCCTGTACACCAGGTGTGTTAAGAGTATATACTACATCTTCTAGTTTCCGTTGTCTGAAACGTTGTTCTTCAGTCATGTATTATAAAAGTTTCCTTTTTCTTGAAGTTCCAGCTCAAATCTTGTCTCCACCATAGGGCAATCCATGATAACTTCTGCTGGAATGAATCATACACATCTGTAAATTATTACATCTTTCATTATTTTGTTTTTCTCATTCATTTACCCAGTGCCTGTTCTATGTACTCTCCCATACATCACGACCTATCTCATGGACCTTGTTAGCTCCTTGAGGACAACTGTATCTTTTTATTTTTATATGCCGCCTGAAGTTTAAAATTGCATAACCTATATTTTATTTTCCATGAGTCGGGAGTTGTCATAAAATTTCCCAAACTTTCTGTCCTATGAGTGCATTTGTTCTCTTTTATCTGTGGAAGGAAGGAGAAAGCCACTTCTGAAAATTAACCGTCAAGTCAGTGGTTCAATATAAATATAATTTATAAATCATAGGCTTAACTACTGACAAGATGAGCATGAATCTGCGATGGTACCAGAACTCCATTCTATCCACAACGCCTTGAACACTATTCAGCATGTCGTTAGCTTTCAACAAAAGTTATTTGAAGATGGAAAGGAGGCCTACAATGAGGGAAACAGTAGCAAGAACTTCAAGAATCCCTGAAATGATTACATCAGTTACACGCACAGATTTCAGCTAGCTCCAAAGCTCTTGAACAAAGCCAAACCTGCGTAATTTAGAACTGTAACTAGTTTCATGAGCTCTGTAGCCATGAAACAGATATTTAAAATGAATAAATGATGCAGTTCCAGGTCTTTTTAATGAGGTTCTCAGGAAACGAGTAAGGAGGTTGAGTTGTCTTCTCCACTTTCATGTGCCAAGCACTGTGCTAGATGCACATACATTTTATTGACAGAACTGAATTTCTGATTGCTTAATAATCAGCCAAAGTCACATGGCTAGTAAGTAACAGCTGGGGCTGCAGTTCAGTTTTCTGTCAACCTTTAAGGACCTTGCTTCTTCTGCCACGAGCTTAGATCAACTGAGCAGTTGCCAAGCAATCTGTGGTGAAGTCTGTCGTTTGTGTAGTTTCCTGGGGGCAGGGGGAAGGGACTTGGATCATGCCAGGCCAGTGTTTCTGACAGTCAGTGGCCTTTAATCCCTTAAATCATTCATTCATTCATTAGTTGCCAAGAGGCCATCATGGGCTAGCTCCATAGCTGTGTGCTAACCATCCAACAGGCATAAGGCACGTTTTTTTCTCTGAAGGAGCTCACAGAGTACTAAGTGACACACACACACACACACACACACACACACACACACACACACACAAGCTGCTTCCCTCTCTCACCGTTAAAGCCTGCTGATCCCTTATCATAATTTACCCCATTATACCTATCAATTGTTCTTACCTATTCTTCCTAATATCTTTACGCTGGTAACTACCAAATTTATCTCTACGGCCCTAACCTCTCTCCTGCATTCCTGAAACGAACAGCCCACTCAACATTTTCAACTGGATGAGCAATAGACACTTCGATATTTCCAAACTAGAATTCTGAATCCCCATCCTCCAAATCCCAAAGTTGGCCTTGCCTGGTCTTTTACGTCCCAGCATTTGAGTAAGTAATTCTATTTACTCAGTTGCTCAGGCCAAACATCAAACTGTCTTGATTTCTCTCTCTTAATATGTGCCATGTCTACGAAGCAAGTCATGTTGGCTTGACCTTCCGATTATGTTAGAGTCTCCGCCACCATAGCTCTAATCCAATCTGGAGAGGCCAGAGCTCCCCACCTGTTTCCCCCTTCACCTCCTGATGCCTGTGATCTTTTCTCCACCTGAAGGCAACAGTGGTTCTTTAAAAACACCAATGAAGTCAGAGTCAGGTCATATTAATTTTCAGCTCCAAATGATTTAACTGCTTTCTATTTCACTTAAAATACAACCCACAATCTTCATCTTGCTTCAAAAGCCCTTCCTAGTCCCACCCCTGCCATGGTCTAATCTCATCTCTTCCCACTCTTTTCCCTGCTACCTTGGCTCCCAAACCAGCTTTCTTACTAATCCTTGAACAGGGCGAGCTTAGAGCCTTTCCTGGGCTGTCTGGAATAATTTCCCTTGTTACCCAAATGGCTCACTTCCTGGTTTCATTCAGGTCTCAGCACAAAGGTCAGGTCTTAAATATTTCCGTGACTCCCCTAGGACATAGTGCCTCTCATCCCTCCTTACCCAAATACTCTGCTTTCTTCTTCTTCTTAGCTTATCACTACCTGGAAGGTAGACTTAAAAAAATTAAAAACAGTTTTTTTCTGATGTTCTCTACTGAAATACAAGGTCGATAAGAACAGAGACTGTGATGATTATTTTTTTGTGTTCATTTGGCTAGGCAACAACACCCAATTGTTCAATTAAACATGCATCTAGGTGTTGCTATGAAGGTACTTTGTACATACAGTGAACATGTGTAATCAGTTGACATTAATATAGGTGACTATCCTCCACAATCTGGGTGGGCCTTATTATCCAATCAGTTGAATGTCCTTATGAGAAAAACTGAGGTTTCCCCAGTGAGGGGGAAATTCTATCTGTGGACTTCAGCCTCAGTGTCTTTTCCAGAGTTTGCAGCCTACCGGCTTATCCTTTAGATTTCAGACTTGCCAGACCCCTCAGTCATGTAAAACCAATTCCTTGAAATGAATCTCATTATAAATATATGAAAAGCACATATGGGTGTATATATATATATATATATATATATGATATACATACATATTTATGTATTTTATATTCACATAGACTTACACATTTAAATTATACACGAGTATACATTTTATCCATAAAACATAAATTATATTTTATATACATTTTATTTATATGCATCTACTTTTTATATATGTGCATTATGTGTGTGTGTGTGTGTGCATGCACAGGTGTGCGTATTTATCCCACTGGTTTAACTTCTCTGGTAGTCTCCTGGTTGATACAGAAGACTACGCTGAACACTTCTGTTTTCCTCTTCAGACGTCATCCCCACTCTTCTCCATCTCGCATAGATCTGTACTGACTACATTGAGTTGGCCCCTTTGCTTTCTGCCTTGTAGTTGGAATCAGCAAATGGGAAACATTAGGAGGAAATAGAGAGGCAGGAGTTGGGATATTTATTCACTGGATTCACTCCCAGCGGGGGTCGCTGCAACTTGATAGTGATCTTTACTAAATGCCACACCTCTTGTCAGACAGCCCTTCTCTCGGATCTTCTCTCTAGGTTCTGGTAACTTCTTCCTGCTGTCCCTTCAAAAGTAGAGGTGGTGGCTGCTTCCTAGTATTGCTGGCTTTAGGGTATTATACAGCCTCTGCTGATTTCCTTAAAACCTGCTCCTACCTTTATAAATAATCTTTTCATTATACTTCCCTCTCTTAGGCTGTTTAGATAAGCCCTGTGTTTCCTGCTGGGAGAAGTGCTATGGGAGATTTGCCCTCCTTTTTTTCTTCTCTTACTACCATATCCCCAGTATCTAGAATGGTAGGATCTCCATAAATATTTGCTGATTTGATGACCAAATGAGCAGGCTTCCTTTTATTCTCTGTCTCCTAAGCAGCTCTCCCTTTTTCAGAGCATATCATGTTTATTTCCCCATAGCCCACCCAGAACATCTCTCCTCTTGCCCTCTCTCTGTGGATCCATCCACTGAGATCTAGCTTCACTTTAAACTTCTTCGAGAACATTTCCATGTATTCTAAGTAGCCAGGATCGATCTTTATCTCTTCTGATTTCTCACTAAATGGAGAGTCAATCTATAAAACAGAATTTAGTGCTTAATCACTAAATTTAGGGCTTACCCAATAGTGCACGAGGCTTGCACACTTTGTTCTTGTTTACTGTGTCTTGTTTCATGCTCCCAAGGAGACTGTAAGTTCCCTGAGGGCAATGATCTCTTTTCATCCATTTCTTTTTATAAAGCCTGAGTAATGCTGATTGTTAATTCAATAATGGCTTAGAATAACATCCCTGCATGTTATTTCCAGGGATGTGGAGTCATTGGGATTTTCTCTGATGATTTTGTGGAAGTAGTTCCTTCACTATAGTTGGTGAGAATTAAACAATCTATATACATTTTGAACATAAGCACTAAATTTTATTTTCAGGTGTAATGCTGCCTTAAACATTTTTTTTTTATTAAGGCCAATTTCAAGCTTACCTGTGGCTGCACATCCTTCTGTAATAAACAACAAATGATATTAACAGCAAAGATAAATTGCATCATCTTTTCTTTAATGCACGAAATATGGTTTTTTTTTACGAACATAGAAAGCTATGTGGCCTGAAGCATAGAGCAAAGGGTTGTGATCGGGTTTCTGATTTGGACTGAGCCACTCAATTTTGAGGCGATCCCAGAGAAGTCACTTAATCTTTTCCATACTTCCATCAATCTAGCAAGAGCGCCTACATATCTTACAAAGCAAGAATCTATTATACAAAAAAAGAATCTAAACATACAATGTCTAAGTTAACAAATCTTGTTTCATTAAACTTTTAATAAAGCTAAAGCCTTTAAGAGCTAGCAGTTACAGTATTAAAATGGTAATGTCAAACTTAGACGAACAATATAGGCAGTCTTAAATGTGAGCCCACATTTATGTTGAGTAAATATGCCTAGAGAAAATGCCCTACTTGTTCATGCGCCTAGATTTTTCCCCCTTTGAATAATAAAATCCACCCCCCCCCAAAAAAATCATCAGAAGGACTAAGTGTGAGGGGCTGAGCTGCTTTCTGTAACATGCTTTGAGGGAGAGCAAATGTGTTTTGTTGATTAGCTGGTTATTGACACTTTCCGTTTAAAAAGACAACTTGAGCTGATTAGAAAACTAGGGAAAAGGAACTTTTAATGGCAAGATGAGGACATTAAAACCAATATTGTAGAGAACCAAATGGAAAGCATTAGAATGCATTATTGATTGCTCAGCCTGGAAAAATATGGTAATTACTCTGTGAATAGCAGGAAAAATGGACCAGATCATCTACTGTGTCTCTTCAAGTTCTGTGATCTTATCTCTCTCGCAGTAATAAAGATGTGAATGGTATTTTCAGATGGGTTGGGAGATGTCCACATTTACAATGGTTGAATCACCAAGGCTTTCAAAACATAGCCCACAAATTCTCGGCCCCAGCCACATAGCTTATAAATGCAGCACACTGGCCTCTGACCTTATAATTTCATATACTACTAAGTTGAATCTAGTGAAAATAGGAATCATACTTTTGCATATCTTTGTAACTTTTTGAAAGCAATATACTCAGATAAGTTTTATTTGTACCTGACATTCCAATTTGATACCAACATTTTCCCATCTATCCTGTTCTTTTCTCCCTGATTGTAAGGAAAAATACAAAGATTTAAAATTTTCAGGAAAAATACTATGTATTCCCAAACATCATATTTATATTTCAAGGATTTATCATGTCTTTCTGAAGAGCTTACCTTATTATCCTATTAGGTGTCATTCGCTGTAGTGTGTGCCACTAACATATGGCACTTTGATATTGTGCCATTTCTACTTGCACAATGTTTAAGACTTTCAAAGAATACATCAGAAAGTGCTAGACTTCAATACAAATTTCCCACTGTAGTTTCTTCCACAGAAAGCAATCTTGTTCGGTAATGTCTTAACAGCACATTTTTTACATGAAGAGGTGAAGTCAAATTGTTGGAAACTAATCCATATTGGAAACAACAGGGAGTGCATCTTACTAGGATAAAACAAAGCGTTACTTACATTTTAGTAAGAGAGATCAGCAATTCACTTTATTTCTGGAGCTGTCTGAAAAAAGAAAAGAACAGTATCTAGCTTGAGAGCGAGGATGACTTAGAATCAAAGGTAAGAAAAGAGAAGATGAAGAAAACTAATAGACACATCCCATAATCTTGGCAGACCCACAGAATGATGTGGAAAATTCTCCTGCGCTGTAGGGCTTTTAGCCTGACAGCCCTGATATGTCATCCTTCCTGAGTATACACATCCTAATTGGAAATGTGGCATTTTATGCATACACACGCATGCAGTCAGCATAAAAGGGCAATACATGTCGTAGAGAAGATTCATCTTGCAGAGATAATATGCATGGGGAAGGAGTTGAACAAAAACACATCACAAATCACCTTTTTGTGGTTTTGAGAGTGACAAAGGAACCCCCCCCCCACCGGCCCACCACCAAATACCACTAACTGAGATTAAGGAATTTTGCTCCCCGTCCCCTTATTTATCTTTAAATGCCTATCACTTTCTGAAGTGAGCAAATGCACTTTTCAGAAAAATCTGTTAGTTTTGTTTATCATAAAGTAGTTCTTATGGGCTAACATGCCATGCTATTTTTTTTTTTTTTTCAGTAAATAACATAAGACCTCTCATTTGGAGCACATGAACTCAATATAGATGTTTCTTTTTCTTCAGCTGGTTTTCCTTACCCATATTATTTTAGTACAAAGAATGCTGCAGGATATAGTGGAAGAACAAAGTCATCGTTTATCCCGGAGACTTGTTCACTGTTCAAAGTGACATCTCTGTTTCCATCCCTGAAAGGCAGCGGGCTTGGTGGCCGTCATGTAAACTTCTGGGGAGCACTGCATAGTGGGTGACCAAGCAGCTGGATGACTAAGCCTAATCCCTTCACTGGTACCTTCTGGTATAAATGCAGCCTCTGCCAAAGCCCGTAGTAAGGTTTCTTTAATCTGAGCTACATCGTCCCAAATATCAGGGCCAATTACAGCAGGAGGAAGGAGGCTCTGTGTTGTAATTCATGCTTGTTCTAAAGGCTTTTCCCTCTGTACCAATTCTGCCACCCTGTAATTCACTTTAAATAATTTGAGAATCATTCATTTTGTAAGACTTATTACCAATTGAAATGAAGATGTACCCTTGAAGAAGAATACTATTAAGAATTATGATGTTAGTTTTATGTTCTAAGCCCTGGCCATGAATGATGCTTTATGAGAAAAGAAAAGGTAAAATTCTTAAAAAGCGATGACTTGAAAACCAAAATTATGAACCAGCTGGACAAAGTTTAGTAATATACGAAAATTATTCAAATAACACGGAAAAAATACGTTTTGAGCATATTTTTGTTTTTGTCTGAATACTGGATAATTGTGTCAAACTCTGGCCAAAATTGAACACTAGAAAACTAGGCATCTTGAGTTTTCATGATTACTTTCACTATAATAAGTGCTTGTCAAATGTCAAAACCAATCTGGACTATATGCTGACTTTCTGCTCTCATATACACTTCTTCTTTTGTTATATTAATTTTCAGACATGCTCATTTAGGTCCCCAAATAACCTAATTCATTCCAAAATTATACTCCTGAGATTCTTTTCTCCGAGCCTCCTAAAAGGTCTTCTCCCTGCTAATTCAATCTCCCCAAAGCATTTTCACAATCAACAAATATGAATCATGCTATAACATTTTGCTAAATCTAATCATCTACATTTTCTCAGTCTTGGATATCACTCACCTGGCAATTACCCCTCTAAAATGGACTTTTGTAATTCTTACAGAACCAGATAACCGGATTATGTGAATTACAGTTGGAAGGCAGAGGCCATGTGGTGTGAGATATAGAACATGGCTTTTTAGGAGGTACCATGTGAAAGGTTGAGGATACTATGGCTCTCTCTAAACCTTTCTAAAATGAAGATATACTAGTGTTTCACTCTGCAAGTTATGTGACAGTGTTAGAAGAGTCCTGATCTCAGGGTAATTGCAGGTAGACTTCTTTTTTTTTTTTTTTTTGCAGGTAGACTTCTTTCCTAATGAGTTATTTCTTTATGGCAACTCCCCCCAGATGTTATTTTAAAATATCCTTATTTATGGAATAGAACAGTTCTTAGCAGAAGCCAACAATATTTTTCCATGCCATGTCATTATCCTCACTTATCCTAATTTGTATAAAAAATGTTGGTCTTCTTTAGAATATTTGTTTATAAAATTTAGAGAAATTCACTCTATAGCCCTAAATATTTAGTAGTCACATATGTGACAGAGGGCAAACCCTCTTATATTATCTCGTAAATGAAGATAAGTCTACAGCGAATCACAAAATACCAAAAAATTGCTTTGGGTTTTGATTTGGAATAACAACTTATGTGATCCAAGTGTGAACAATGACAACTCAAACAATCATTCTCTTTCACTGCTTGAATTCTTACTTCCTGGGATGTTTTATGAGCTTGCTGACTTTCTGTGTTGCAAAATCTTGATCTGGACTTTGTATTGAAAAGCTTGATTTATAAAGAAATATAGAAACAGTACAATTCAAAGATAACAATTCAAAATAGTCCAGTCAAGAACAAGTTTGGCAGTACTTTTGCTAGAAACGCCAAAGTTTGAAGGTGGTGTGTATTTTATTTTATTTTTTAATTTTTTTAATTTTTTAAAGATTTTATTTATTTATTTGACAGAGAGAGACACAGCGAGAGAGGGAACACAAGCAGGGGGAGTGGGAGAGGGAGAAGCAGTCTCCCTGCTGAGCGAGGAGCCCGATGCGGGGCTCGATTCCAGGACCCTGGGACCATGACCTGGGCCAAAGGCAGACCTTAAAGACGGAGCCACCCAGGTGCCCCCGGTGGTGTGTATTTTAAGACATAGGGTTTACTCATTCATTCAACATTGGACATTTCCTATACACCATGTGCTCTACAGTCACCGGAGATAAAGAGATTAGGAGAAATAGGTCTCTGCTTGTGTGGAGTTCAGCCTCCAGGGAGGTGTTTTTAGAGGGGTGGGTTCTTCGCATTAGTATCACCTGAGATGCTTGTTTAAAACGCAGGTTTCTGGCTCCCCTCTCTGTATCTGAATCTCTAACAGTAGAATACTAAAATATGTACCTTCAGTACATTTTAACAAACTCCCTTGGCAATTTGTTTGTGCCCCAAATTGAAGGACTGTATTGTTGAGACCTGGACTATTGCTGGGGCAGGAGTCGGGAATGTGGTCCACAACTCTGACTGGGATGGTCTTGAGAGCATCGCTCTGCCTTTTGTTTGCATCAAATATTTATTCCATAAAATGAAGGTGAAAGAACTGACTTAGGGAATGTCTAAGATTCCTTTCACCACTGAAGTTCCTCTGGGGAAGGGATGATATTTTGCCATGGCACCCAATACTAGGTATACCCAGTTTACCACTTTCTCAAAGTGTTACATCTTGCTGTCATGATCTCTGAGAAGAGGTGACCCACACCAATGTAAAAAGAATAAAAATAATCAAATACCTGACCTCTGAATTTCAAAAGGCCATGGCCAGGCAAAAGACAGATTTAGAAGACTATAAAATGAATCAAAGCCACTTTTTTCTTGAACTCCCTAGATAAAGATTTTATGGGCTCATAGAAGAGAGACCAAATTAATCAGATTAAGTGACAGTACCAGGTTCTAATGGGATGCATGTGGTTATAGAGCAATGATGTTTTTGCTTTGTCCTTCATTTGTGCCATGGAATTCATGTCCCACCATACATTATAAATATATCTGCCTATAAATTCCTCCTCATCCTTCTAGACCGCAGTTAAGATTTCACATTTTTGTGAGATCTTCTCGTTCTCTTCTATCAAACCATAGGCATTTTCCTTCTATATTCCCACTGTACCTTTTACCTGTTTCTATTATGGCTCTTATTTCATTTTATGACAGTTGTGGCTTGGATGTCTGACATGCTCTGAGTCTCTGAGAGCCTCCTTCAGGATGTTCAATCTGGCTCTTTGGCTGAGTGTTCTCATGAATGCCATGGATTACCACTTAATTAAATTGCTCAATAAACATGCTTAGGAGTTATTTCCATAGAATATGTAAAGACCTTAGCAATATTGGAGAGATGAAGTGAGTTTTTATGAAACAAAAACAAGGGCAGACTGATGGGGTTGAGAAGTGAAGAAAGCTAATGAAGGAAAGATTGAAAAAGATCACTTAGCTTCCTAGGAGCCAGAGTGAAAAGAACAGTGCTGAGATGAATAATTTTCGTTTGGTAAAAGATGCCAAACCATGAGAAATAGCCCATATATCTTCATTCTGAATTCAGAAAAGTGTGTCATGTGACATTAGAAGAAAGGGAAGTTCATAGTAAACTCTCATCATGTATGAACGACAACAAAGGAAGCCATGTGCGACATCACATCACTGTTTCATATATTTGTCCAGACAAAAGACAAGGCACAATATCAAACTGTAGATCTGAAATGACATTTCTATGTGGGAAGAGTTAATGTAATTTAGTAAATATATATCTCTTTCTCGTGATCAGGGCTGATAAAAAGGGTGAAAATTAGAGAATCTCAGGAAATAAATGGCTACGCTGTCCTTATCTGGAGAAGCAATTGTCTGCATGGGCTTTCTGATGGGAATCAGTCAAGTGTAGATGTTCTGTCTTATTGATTGAAAGGCAACATAGCTTAGAACTTAAGCAAGGCTGACATTTGATAAAATAATTAAAGAGCTGAACTTGTGTTTCATATCCCTGGAGGTCTGCTCTAGGAATACCTTCAGGCAGGGCCAACACTTTTCTCAAAAAGCCTTTTCAGAGAAGCACAAATGTTCAAAAGCAATGTAAAATAAATCCTAGTGTTTCCTATCATTAAGAATGGACAAATGGATTTAGCTAAGGAGATGGAGCTACCAGAGGTTACCAGAAGGCTGCCTTTATCATGACGGGGATCTTGGTAGGTTTCATTATTCATCATGATTGTATCAATCATGAGTCCATGAATTTAACAAGTCATCATCATAGCCAAGGTCTTCGGATTTTCTATGTTTTCTATTTTGAGTTTTATAGTTTTGTGTTTTACATTTGGGTTTATGATCATTTTGAGTTAATTTGTGTGAAGACTGTAAAACCTAGTTTCATTTTTTGGAATGTGGATGTCCAGCGCAATGTGTTGAAAAGAGTATTTTTTTCCACGTTATTGCCCTTGCTCCTTTGTCAAAACTCAGTCTCTTATCTTTATGTGGGTCTATTTCTAGACTCTTTATTATATACATTGACTTATTTGCCTATTCTTTTGCCAGTACCATACTGTCTTGGTTATTGTAGAGTATTTTGAAATAAAAGGAAGAGAAGTTATGGAACATGAGAAAGCAAAGGTTACTGCAGGGGTAGGAATTTTTGCAGAATTCCTACACATACATTAGGGATCCAAGTGTAAATGTTCTGAATTAGCCTCCTTAACTTAAAAATCAAGAAATTAGGGATTACCATCTCTCCTATTTACCTGTCCTAATGCTCTTCTATCCTGTAGCAAAATTCCACAAGATATATTTGTCTATACTTGTTGACTTCCAGTTCAGCTCCAGTATTCTATCTTGTTTTCAACAATAGTTTTTGTTTTTAACTTCAAACCTATATATAAAAGCTGGACGTTTACTGCAATGAATAAGCATACAGCTTTCATTTAGATTCACCAATTGTTAACATTTTGCCTCCCTTTTTTTCTCTCCGTCTTTCTCCCCTTCTTTCCCCCCCCTTTCCTTCTCTCTCCCTCCTTCCCTTTTCACCCCAGGAATTTTTATTTTGCTAAACTATTTGAAAGTAGGTTACAGCTATCATGCTATTTCGCCCTTAAATACATTAGCATGTCTGTTCTAAGAAATGGTAGAGTCTCCTCTATAACCACAGCACCATAACTGCACCTGAGAGAGTGAAAAAAATTTCAATAATATTATCCAGTCTGCAGTCTTTTACATTTAAGGTGCATATGTTACATTTGCTTGTTATGTCACTTTAGTCCCTTTTAATCTGGAAGAGTCCACAGTCTTTTTGTTGCTGCTATTATTGTAAACCTGACTTTTAAAGATCAGATCGGCTGTGTTGGACAATGTCCCATATTTTCTATTTGTCTTAGTTCTTTAAACTCACAAATGAACCCAGGTTAAACACGTTTAGCACGAATACGTGATATATGTATCACATCAGGATGGCTCATACGAGCAGGTGTTCTAGTTAACAGTGATGCAGAGTTGAATCACTTGGTAAAGGTGGTATCTTTCAGCTCTCTCCATTAGAAAGGTTGACTGTTTCCTTTTGCAATTAGTGAGTAATTTGTGGCTGATACTGTGAGAGTTGGTGAGTACATTTCTACCCGCCCCCCCACAGCTCCCACTACCTCCAGTTTTTATCCAAAGGATTTAACATCCATTGACGATCCTTGTTTAAATTAGCTGTTACCTTGGTGACTACAAAATGGAGATGTAATTCTAACATTTATTCTGTACTTTTTAGCTGGCATCAGTAATGAGTTTCCCTTTCTTTCCCCCTCTTTTATCCCTTTATTGCTTTCCTCTCTTTCTGTCTTTCTCCCTTCCTTGCTTGTCAGTGTGAACTCACGAATTTTCTTTTATTGTTCAGTGTTTTAGTGTCCGTTACTGTTTGGCCCAGTTGTTATGGATGTGGAAAAAATTGTTCCCAAACTTAGTGGGTTAAAGCAGTAATAATAATAAAGTACTGTATTTTCTTGATACAACCTCATAAGGATTTTGTTGACTCTGATACTTTCTGTTAATTTACTTTTGTAAATAATGTGCTTATATTGTTTTTAAAATCATGGAGCTGTGTCTCAGAATAGATTCCTAGAAGTGGGCACGGTGGGTCAAAAGGGAAATGCATATACAGTTTCATTAGATGCTGAGAAATTTTCCCTGACAGGGTCATATCATTTTGTACTACCACTCACAATGTATGAAAGTGCCTGTTTTCCTGCAGCTTGCCTCTGTCAGGAATTTGTGTTTTCAAGATTTTGAATTTTTCCTAATTTATTAGAATTCCCATTCCTGGGCCCACCCCAATCACATCTTTACTCAAAAGTCAGTCTCTCCCTGAGGCCTTTCCTCAGCCACCATATTGAAATATCCCCCATTGCATATTACATCTTCCCTTTCTTGCTATTTATTATCTGCTCCTTGGCATCTGTTTTTTTTTAACATTTCATACATTTCAGTTATTTATCTTTAATGTCTCACAAATTAAAATGTAAGCTACCTGAGAGCAGCAAATTTAGGCCATTTGGCTGATGATGGTGTTCCAGACCCTAGAATGGTGCCTGGGGCATGGTAGGTGTTCAGTCAACATTTGTTCAATGAATGTTTGAATGAGACACAAATACTCAGTTAATGGATTTGATTTAAATTATCTTCAAGGTCCTCTCCAACATTGCAAGTATTATATTTCTCAACAATTTTGTGGATTATTTAGAAGGACCCCAGAGATGTAATGATTAATTGAAAACTAATTGACAGACATGTATTTGAAATACCATACATATCTTTTCTAAATATAGCAATAATAATAATAATAATAATAATAATAATTTGTGATAAAATGGGACCAATGGAGGGGCACCTGTGTGGCTCAGCCAGTTAAGCATCTGCCTTCGACTCAGGTCATGATCCCAGGGTCCTGGGATCAAGCCCTGTGTCGGACTCTGCTGAGCAGGGAACCTGCTTCTCCCTCTCCCTCTCCTGCTCCCCCTGCTTGTGCTCTCTCTCTCTCTCTTGCTCTCTGCCTGTCTCTCAAATAAATAGATAAAATCTTTTAAAAAATGGGGCCAATGGAAATATGAAATGGAAAATATCCAGAGAGATCGAAAATTATATTTTATATAATTTCTCAAAGACATCTAGGCAGATTCTAAAGAACACTTTTAAAAACTGAAGACCATTTCTGGCATGTGAGAATCTCTTGTTTTGCTAAATGGACAAGTCAGATTCTTTCCAAACCTAAGATATTCTTTGATGAAAAGTTGGTCAACATTGACCACTTCATAACCATTGTGAGCAATTTGATCTAGTAGATTGCAATTCATGTGATTTATCTGGGAAATATGAAGACTCTGGTGAATGGCGAGGGTGCTGAAATTTGAACTTGAAGTGTCAGGATCACGTCCTAGCTTTGCCATTGCTAGACCTCAGTTTCAAATACTATCTCCCAGAACAGCTTGTTTGTTGTTTTTTTTAAACAAAATCTTGTTTAAATTACAAGTCTTTAAAAAATTATTCACAACATTATCACAAAATCTTGTTTGGACTAACATATGTGTAAAATTACTTTGCCAATGAAAAGGGCTATTTAATGTAAGTCTATGTTACAAATAAGGTAATGGGGATTATATTTTGAAAATGTTAGACCAATGTATACCTCATTCTTTGCTCTATCCTCAGTGTATCACATGGCCCTATAGCTACTCCCCCAATAAGTGTCCTTCAATTTATGAAAAACTATGATGTGGAGAGGATGAATTCTGTCTTTGTAAGAAGAAGGGATGTCCTTTCTAAGAAAGGGGACTAGAGGAATGCCCTTCTAGTTCTGGAGAAGGAACGAGGGAAGAGGAGAAAGAGAGAGAGAGAGGAAACAGGTGGTCAGACAAATAACTTCATGCTTTTCTGACTCAAAAGTTGGTAAAACAGTGTTCTGTAGTTTAAGGGGAAAGAAAAATAGGGAAGGCTGGTGTCCCATTCCAAATTTGACACTTTTGAAGGAGGTGGCAGTGTCATGGAACCTGGAACCAACATGCTATCACTGCCTCAGAATAAAAATTTTTGATGTGTTCTTAGGCAAAGAAAATAAATGAGCAAATGCTCTAGTTCCTCTCTTGGCTACTGTGTGCTGTGGTTAAGATGTGGGAAGGCCATCCTGGTGAGCCGAGTGGGATGTGTAAGGTAACTGTGCTGAGATGTAGCAAGACTGCCAAGGGGCCACCTGCGTTAGGGGCAAGATCACACCATTGTATGAGCTGAGGCTGAAGATAGCCTACAACTTGGTCTGAATGGAGACTGGCTACAAATCATAGGGTCGGTAGCTCTGGAATAGAGCCAAATTTGAAGGGGAGGAGAAGGAACCCTGACATAAAAGAGGGTAACCCATAAGAATACCAGTGATATCTCAGAAACTGTGCAGTGGCTCAGATACCAAGCAATAAAAATCCCTCTCTCCGGTGGAGGCAAACAGGGTTCCATAGCACGGCCCACAGATCTGCATGTTTGGATACTAAGTCCTCATTGGTCACGTAAGCCCTACAACCTTCCCTCACCCCTCCCCAAATCCTAGGTCTCATCCTAGGGAGAATGGGATGGAGATCCAATGAGGTGGCAGGAAGGAAATGTCTGAGCACTCAGCTGGTGGAGACTAGATTTCCTTAAAGAGTTTATTAAAGCCCCATACTATAAAATACCATCAATTGGCAAATGCATATTTTGTTTATGCCGCCAGTGGGGTGGGATTTTATAGGAACATGAGATTGTTTTTAGAAAATAAAGAAGAAGTAGTTTTTGGGCATCCGAATAATAGAGAGTAAATTTGTGAACCTGTTTTAACATCTGTCTAAACAACTGAATTTGAGATTATTCACATAGCAACATTAATAGAAGAAAAACTATAGTTGTTCTGTTTTTATAATCACACACATTTATGAGTCATCCAAAATGTATGGCCTTATATATTATGCAATTGTTCTTGACTGTGGATAAAGCCACAAGGACTTTTCTTGAATTTAGGCAATATTCATAATATTGGAATGGCATGATAAGATTTTGAAATACGTTGGTTTTTCTCTCCCCTTGCATTTCCTTTTTCCTATTGCTTAATCATCTTTGATCCCTGATGTTCTTTGCCTCCGCAGAGGGATGATAGTGAAAACATGAGAACAGAGGAGTCACCATGAAGCTTTGATTTCCAAAGACCTGCACCTTGAGAGAACTTAGGCCAAAAAGAATCATGACAATGTAAAAACTAGGCCCCAAGGTGATCATTTCTCTAGGCAACAGGGAGGTATAAGTGCAAACATTTGTTGATCTGCAAAGGGCACCTGAGTTCAGTCTATTTTGCTGCTTAGTCCAAGTCTGGGGTGGGATGGATGATCAAATTTCCTGTAAGAATGGGAATCTGGGGCACAGAAGAGCTACATACCCACTTCAGGGTGAAACCTGATGGTGGCAGGAGGTAGGAATGAAGATCTCAGTGTTTTATGCAGCTCATAACTATGAGCAAAGGAATTGTTTAAGGATATCTGGGAAGAAGGACAAGTAGCAGTCACCCAGAGGTTTGACAGCTCCATTCTGGCATGGAATTATCCTACGATGGGGACAGGAATCAGAACTTAACCACAGCCCTGATGAACGGAAGTAATAGGCAGTTTCTCACATACCTGAGAGTAGTATGGGCATTTCAGAGAAAACAGTTGATTGAGGAAGCTAAGTGAGGAAGAAGGAGAAAGGAGGGAATGATGGTCAAGGAGTGAAAAACAGAGGTGAACAAGGATGGGATTCCAAAAAGGATGAAGGAAGACCCTGGGTTGACTGAGATTTAGGAGAAAAAGGATCTGAAAGAGAAATTAGTTTTAAATACAGAAAAATAAACTGATATTTCCTCATCATGACAGGTTATGGACTGAGATTTCCACTAGCTACTCTTATATGAATTAAAAGGGTTATTTCATTAGTGGAAATATATATGAGGTTTTAAAATGATGATTAAACAGGGAACTTTTAAAAGAAGTCAGATTTCAAAATCTCACTACTCTGTTCTGATCCATGTTGTCAAATTGTTTCCAGTTCTTGAAGATAAAGACATTTAATTTGACAAAGATATAAAATACTGTGCAGATGCCATATTGAGACCTGATATTTATCTTAATATTACATTGTAAACATTTTAAATGATACACAGTCTTCAGACTAATATTTTAATCATTGGGTACCAGTCTTTCACATTTTTCAAATCATTTTCACCAGTCTTTCAGAATCTACTTAATCATATATTGCAATTTTTATGTATTTGGAATATATATTTTTTGCTATAACAAAATTGTGAAATACTAAGGGCCCTATAACATTCATATGTCTTATCTTTTTTTCCTTGTCATTTAGTTATTATCTTTAAATTCTCAGGAAAGACATTGATGAATCAAAGTTTATGAAATTCTGCTAATTTTGAATGACGAGTGTTATAATTGACTTGTAAAACTCTGTGTTCCTTTTGTTGTTATCAGTATTGTTTGAGTAGTTATATTTCACTGAAAAATGTCAGTAGTGGATATTATCATTTTAAATATTTGCATTTTAAGTACAAATATTTAAATTTGGGCAAGATTCTTAAAATCATGCTACACAAAGACACCAGTGCAGCTTAAACTATGGTAAAAAGGAGGGTGAAGGTCGAGAGCTGCTGCTGAACAACACTTTAAGATGAGAAAAAAGATTAAGGCAAGA
This sequence comes from Eumetopias jubatus, assembly GCF_037043125.1. NCBI lineage: Eukaryota > Metazoa > Chordata > Mammalia > Carnivora > Otariidae > Eumetopias > Eumetopias jubatus. The sequence goes on along the minus strand of NW_028274809.1, from coordinate 177,556,154 downwards.
TTGAAAATAAAATGAATCCAGAAGTACTAATTCATTTTTCTAAGTAGTAGGATAGAATATTTGCTGTTCATAATGAAGATTTGTTTGTGGACTTGTGAAAACTGTCTTTACCTCAAATGTCATCTGACTCTTAGGTCTGCAGAAACAGAAGCAACATTTTGTTAGGTGGTCTTCTCTATTTCTGGGGGAAAAAGGTTTATCTTGGGTAGCATTTCTCAAGAGAAATAACTTAATAAACAAACAAAATAAAACAACTTCTCTCTACCCCCAAATTCTTCACTCTGAAAATGACTAATGACACCAAAAAATATTAGAAATAGATAGGGTATATACACATATTATATATGCACAAATGGGTGAACTTTAAAAAATTTTCCAATGAGGGACAGCTGAGTGGCTCAGTCGGTTAGGTGTCTGCCTTCAGCTCAGGTCATGATCCCTGGGTCCTGGGATCGAGTCCTGCATCAGGCTCCTTGCGCAGCAGAAGCCTGCTTCTCCCTCTCCCTATGCCGCTCCCCCTGCTTGTGTGCTCTCTCTGATAAATAAATGAAATCTTTAAAAAAATTTCCAATCATTCATAATAGTTGATCCACATTGATTTGTTTTTAAATAATTAATATTCTTACTTGAAGTGACATCATTTAATCACCAGATTAGAACATTTTTTAAAAAACTATCATTCATACTTTCTCCTTTAAGTTTCAAGATCATGAAGTTTGTGGACCTTAAAAATTTGTGGTTCTTTAATGAATTAGTGATTCAAAAGAAGATTGTGTAGGGAGAAATCAATACCACTGGTGATCATTACTTGATTTCCAGTCATAAACTAGCAAGAGACACTTTTATTGATATGGATGCTTCCAAAATTTCTGTGTGATAAATTGTTTGCAATTTCCTCAGCATTTCAAAAGTGAATGTCTTCAGATTAGAGTTACTAAATAAATCACTGTTCTAGGGAAAAAAAGTCTCAATTTTCTAATTTTGGTCTGGATCTGTTGGATAATATAAAGGAAGTGAGCCTACTGCCATGTGGCTGGTAAGTTTTTATAGCATCTTAGGGAATCAAGCAGTTAGGTGTGCCAGGCTCACACAATTCCATGGCAGTAAGTCAGTGGGTGTGGTCAGAAAGCCAAGGGTACACCTGGTATAAATAAGCAGGACCATAAATAACACAGCTTTCCATTGAGCACTGAACCTATGTTCTAATTTTGAACAATAAAATCCCACTGCGCAACTACCATTCACACTGTCCAGCCTACTCTGATTTTTCCTCCTCCTTAGAGGAGAGAACCATGTTTCTTCTCTGAGCCATTGCCCCATGTTATTAAATTAAAGCAAAATTAAATCTGTTCCAGCACAAGTTCACAGTTGGCCACATCATAACCCATGTGATTGTGTCTGGGGAATAGGAGCAAAATCTAGTTGGATGAATGTATTTGCTATTTCAAGAAGAAACTTTTTCTTGTGTAATATTTCCCAAGAGGAGTAATTTGAAAACCAAAACCAAAGCGAGCAAACAGCCTCCTGCCAATTCTCTAATCAATGATGCTAATGATGCTAAAAAATACTAGAATTAGTTATTTTTGAACATACACATGCAAGTATATTCACAGGTAGATATGTGCTATATAATCCTTGACCTTGTTTTACTTGCTCATCAGAACAAAATAAATTTATCCAGTAGTTTTTTTTTCTGAGAAAAATGACAAAATACTAAGCTGTGCTCCTTCTCAGGATCTTATTTGTATAATTAATCCTTATTAAATGCTATCTTTTGCAGCTCTATATTACGTGAACTAAGGAAGAGAATTTTTCAGCTTGCTTATTGCACAGCATTCAATCTCAAACATTAGTGTCCTAAAACAGCGATTTTTTTTCCTCCTAGTTCCTTGGGTTGGCTGTTTTTTTTTCTGGGCCAGCTTGGTTGTGGCTGGGTGATCTAGGAGGCCTCACTCATACGTTGGTGCCTTTCGCTGGTACAGCAGAGATTTTCCTCACATGCTGTAACCTTCTGGAGGGCAGCCTGGGTCAACTGACATTGTAACAAAAGAGTTCCCAGCAACAAAGAAAGAGCCAGTTCTGAAGTGCAAGCCCTATTCACTCCTCTGCTTGAATTCCATCTGTTAAGTCTTCACTAACCACCATAAGTCATATGGCCAAGTCTAGCTTCAAATGGCAGAGGAATGGCCTCCATATCTTATTGCAATTCATGGAAACTATTGTGGTAGGTTTTTTTGTTTTTGTTTGTTTTTTAAAGTATCACAGAGAAGTGCCAGTAGAGAAACAAGGAGCTGAGAAACTGTGCTTCACTTTTCCTTTCCTTTAAGCATTTAGGCTTTTCCGTAAATGAAATTGATATGGCCTTGGGTTAAGGTGGAAGGACAGGGGGATTTTCTGGGCTACAGCTGTAAACAGCGAATCCTGAGAATCTGAAATCTGGCTAAGATCAGAGAGTCAGCTCCTGAATTATAGCTTAAAATTGTTGCCGTTAAGAAGAAATATCTCTGTCTCACTCAGCACCACCACATGGAAGCTACATCTTCAAGATGTAGAATTGCCCTTGGCAGGCCTCCAGTGAGTTTACAGAGGCCCTAGCTGCAAACTCCAGGAGCTGACATCCTCTGGACTTTATGCTACATGCTTACTACACCATCCAAATGGCTCAGTGCTGCTAAATCTGTAAGTAACCATCTAACCTGAACATACAGATCAGGAGATTGTTGAGAATGCTTCCACCATGGCCACCTCTTCCTAAGAAGGTAATGAGGAAGAGCGGCAACAGGGCTAGGTAGGTCTCACAAGAGCTCTCTACCCCTCAGCCTTCCCTTGGCCAGATAGCGAGGAAGGTTGGCAAGCTTACTGGATTCTAGGTCTTTTGTGCCTTGATATGTCTTCAAAGGATACATAAATGTTTGTTCTACAAGCACGCCTATGTATTTTTTTTTTTTTTTATAGAGGTAGATAATAGCAACTCTTGTTTCCCCCTGAAAGTGATACTTGATTGGTCGGGGTACCAATTGGGTGGAATAGATTATAAGTAGAAATCAGACTTTAAGACAGCAGGTATGGGAGAGGTCTGAAAAATCTGGATCAGAAGCATAAAAAAAAAAGTGGTCAGCATTATTTGCCACTGCTTTGGGTGAGGGTCTTTAATTACACATATCCGTTTAATCTGCTATAAATCAGAGTGGTAGGTGTAATCTTAATGGTACTTGTGAGGCATTAGGCTTGGGTTCTAATGTGGGTAAAAGATGAAGAGCCACATGGAGACTTCTGCATGTCAGCATCCAGCTCTATCTGCGCATCTCTCTGGAGGCTTCTTGACTAGGGCGTGGACTGTTTGACCTGCCAGCCTCAGGCTCAGAGATGCCTCAGTTCCAAAGAAAAATTTACTTGATGTAGTGTTCTTCCTAGATTTTTACTTTAGTTATCATAAATTAATCATCAACAACCAATCAATTATTTAATACACTAACCAAGTTTCTCCTTCTAGTACATAGGGCTCTACTTTATTCCCTCGACTCAGGCTTACTGAATTTATGTAATCTGTTTGATCCTCTGATCCCTCTATGATTGAGGTCCTCCTCATCCCCCCTTCAGAGATTAATCTCCAAACCCCAGCATTGAAACTGAGGCTCCGTTACTTGCTCTCAGACCTCTTTGATCCCTTCTGCTCGCTCGCCTTGGATTCCGAAGGTATATGGTGCCTTTTCTCCATTGCTCTTTTCAGGAATCCCAGGGCATCCTGCATGTAGGATCACACTTTACTCAAACTGTTTCCAGAACTCCCACTGTTTATAATATTTATTTCCAGATAGCATCAATATGTCTTGTCCTGTCTCTTCCCAGCATCTATAACATGGCCAGTTCTTTCATCACCTACCTCACTCTCCTGCCGGTGCTGGTCTCAGGTTTGCGCTGTCTGGGCTTGCTGCAGTTTGCCTCTGACATGACTGGTCTCAAGATCCATGAGCGCCATGCTGACATCTTTACTAGTTAAATGCAGACAAATGTTGATGAAACCACAGAAGTAGGTTTTGTAGAGAAGTGCTGTTCATGGAAATACTCAGAATGTTAAAAGAACAAAGGAATTATTTCTCAATTATCAGAGAGAAAATATGTCTTCTTTAAAAAGTATGTATGTAATAACCCTTTAAAGGAGGTATATTTTGCTTTCTCAGAAGCTCAGATAGAGTATTTATGATGAATCGGGCCAATTAAAAAACTTCAGGGGATTTTAGCTTAAATTAATGAGCTTGTATTTTATTTCATTAATTTTGTATAGATGCCTTTTCTGATCACTCATGACCTAGAAGAGTGGTCCAAGGTATTTACAAATTGGATGGATCACTTGCACACTATTAAAATGATCAACGTCGCCTTGACTTCTTTACTTGTTCCCATGACTACCATATAAATTTCCCAAAGCAATCATTTAAACGGCCACATAAAATTTTAGATGATTTCCTTTGGAAGGGTAAGAGACCTTGAATTAATAGGACCTCTCTTCTGGATGTTTAGGGTAAAAAGGGAATTATTCCCTATCCTCCTTGAAATGATAAGACTTATCACTATACCTCTGTCTTACACCCAGTCTTATTAAGGAATTGCAAATGTAGTTTGTCTTGCTTGGATACTTTAAAAAAAAAAAAAAACTTATAAGAATGGGCAAAAATGCTGAATTCTCTAAATGTGGAGAGATCTATTGCAGATCTCACAGAGAAAAATTATAATAATGACCTTCTACCTGGTTTTACAGTTATCGTATTTTAGATAAATTAGCCAGCCAAATGGCACTGCAAATTTTACTTTCCATTTTGTAGTTACTTCTTTAAAAAGCTTATGTAAGCAGTTTAATGTGTCCACAATTTTCTCCAAAGTGTGAATATAAAAATGAGTTTATAAATTAGAAATTCTAGTTCTGTAGTGCAGTGTCATTTTTTAATCATTTGTAATAATATGAAATTAATTCTTGCTGAATATTAAACACTAAAAAATCAAGATATGCCTTATTATGAATGCTCCACTATTTGAGTGAAAACTTAAGTCACTCATGATTTTTAGAATATGAACAAACATTCTTGTAATGAAAATGCATATTAATATAAATTTTTATTATTTGAATGAAATCTCTGTAGAAAATCTCTATTCAAAAATATTTTTCCAAATGTTATATGGACTAAATTAAAAAATAGGGTAAAAACAGCATAAAAGTAGTAAGAATAAAAACAATATCACTTGATTCAATACAGGACTAGAAATATGAAATTGTAATTAGTCTTCTAATTTCAATCATTTTAGAACAAACTAAATCCAAATAAACCTCAACATTTCTTAAAAAAGTTATTGATGCTGAAATTCCCCACACTATAAATACTTAGGCAATAAAAAATGTCTGATTTTCTCAAATTTTATTTTATATCACGGTTTAGGAGATATATGGCTATATATCTATATATTTCCCAAGGCAGCCAGCTGCAATTCCTGAGGCAACATATAATATTAATTCAGTTTAGCCTCCTGAATTTCAGGAAATTTTGATGCAGACCACATAATATATTTATTTTATGTTTATGGTTTTAGTCAAAGGATTAAATGATTTATTCCTGAAATAGCTGTTTGTCTCCTTCCTTTTTAAAACTAAACATTTTTCTTTTATTTATATAGCAAGTGATGCAGAGTGAGCTAGTCTATACACTTGTAGAATCGTGTTACTCGCTACTGACTTACTGTAGAGAATAACATACTTCCTTCCGTGAGAAAAAAACGAGATATTTAATTTAAATAATTTATCTTTCTTACTTTGAGAGAGAGAAGAATATTTTGCGATTTGGTGTATATTTTTGGGAAGATTAATCCAAGAGGACTGACCATGTCTTGAAAACCAAAACCCAAAATTGATTATTCTCTTCCTGTTTTTCTAGTTAATAGGAGATAACTTATGATAGTAAAACTTAAACTTTCACTCACTTTTTCTATTTACATTAGGAAATACCTATTTTCTGACCCTGGGGTTGGGGAATATTTTTAGGGTAAGTCTGAGGTGAGAAAGGGGATGAGAATCATGTAAAGAACATTGGAAAGGTTATTGGTTAAAAGAGCTCAACCTAATAGTTCAATTTCAGCAATCAGATATTTATTTTTAGTGGTTTTCCTATAAAATACTGAAGACTGAATTATTTTACTTAAGTCCTTTTGAGGTAGCCATCGAGACTAATTATTTTTACTAGAATCTGTTAAGATTAAATTTTTGAGCAGTTGTGAAAAAGTACTCATGAATTGGGAGTTGCATTTTGTAGGACTCTTTGATTGCAAATCATAGGAAAAAAAATTGGTATAGTTTAAGCAAACTGAAAGAATTTATTACCAGACTTGAGGAACATCGCATTAACCTTAGTGTCAGGAATAGAGCTGGGCCTGGAACTAACACTTTCAATGCCGGGAGGGCTCTCTCTCTTTGGGTTTTCTCTCACTTTTCTGCATGTCTGCTTGTTTCTCTCTCTGAAAACCTCAGTTCAGATGGCAGGATGAAGTCTGCTACTCTATAATCTCAGAACGCTTCATTGCCATAGAAAAACCGGCTTCAGGGAATCAGCTCCAATCCCGGTTTCCCTGGGAAGACCCGCCGATTGTCCTGTCTTGGATCAGCGGTCAATCCATGGTCAATTAGAAACAGTCCGGTCACATAGTAGGGAGCACCCACCCCTGTTGGAGAGAAATGGGAGGAGTGACCAGAGAAAAGTCCATCATAAGATTGGACACGTGTCCCAGAATGTTTTGTCTATAAGGAGTATGGGTAAAAGTAGGAAAAAGATGGTAGGGCGCTGAATCTAAGTTTTATATACTGGACAATTTTTCTAGAATCAGTGTTTGTCTTGCTTATCCTTTTCCAGATTTTTCTCTTTTGTGTGTGTGTTTTGAACACAGCTAAGAAAGAAGGTCTTTGGTCTTTGGGTGACATCCTTCGTCAGGGAGTAGTTGCCCTGACATGTTTTTTATGTGCAGGAAGAGACTTACACATAGTGAGGGAGGTACAACGGAAACAAATCAAACATTGGAGTCTAAGGACCTATGTTCAAATTTTGTCTATGTCACTTACCAGCTGTGGCAGTGGTCAAGTTCCTTAGTTTCCGTATTCGTCAAGATGGTTACGTCATGAAATGGTAACAAATAACTTCTGAAATCTCAGATCTATTTCCCCCTTATGTTACATGGTCACTGGGTATTTGCTTCCTCATATTGTCCTCAAGCTGGGACTCAGGATCTGGAACTTGTCAATGATTGTTGCAAAGGGAAAAAGAGCTCTGGAGGATCATTTGACATTAATTAAGTCTTATCATGCACTGCCTGGAAATAATTAGATGGCCTTTCCTCACTAGAAAAAGGATCAGGAATTATAATCCAATCATGCATTCAGAAGACAGAAAACTATTTGGTGAACAGTAGGAATGGCCAGTACAGCTTTTCTGAGCTTCAGTTTCTTCATAAATGAAATGAAAATGTTGGGAATAAAGCATGGTAATGTATATAAAACACCTGCCAGGAATAGAATCTTGCACATAATAATTTTAATAAAAGATAATTATTAACTTCACTAATTATTATCGTTAGGATACTTAAGCTCAGGAATATCTAAGCGTATTCTAGTGCATTACAAAAAGAATTTAGGAGAGTCCCAGGGGTTAGTAATCCATGGCTTATAGGCAACATCCAGCCCACCACCAGTTTTTGTAAATAAAGTTTTATTGGAATGCAGCCATGCCAATTTATCTTGTAGTGTCAGTGGCTATTTTCACTCTAAAATTGCAGAATTTAGCAACAGCAACAAAGACTATATGAACTACAAGCATTTACAATCTACCCTTTCAGAGAAAAAGTTTACTGATCTCTATTCTAAAGCAATAGCAGGTAGTAAACAAACCTACTTATCTTAATTTTCATTCCCTTGAAAGTAGAGCCTAAGACAACAACCTGGGTGCAAACAATTTATGTTGGAGATAATCCAGGGAGCAGGAGTAAAGGAGCAGGCAAGGTGAGACAGGGATGCAATGAAAGTTAGCCGGTAGTGTATAATTGAGGTAGCTGCTTTTGCTTGTGCAGCATTTGCTTGGTTCTACCAGGTTGTACTGAGATGTAGAGAGAATGTCCACCTATATTTCCAAAATTGTCAACCTCAAAGAGAGGAGGCAGGAGCATTTACCTACTGGCTCCTTTCCCCCAGTAGTTAGGGTTTGCCACTGGGAATATTAACCCAGTACTTCATGGCTGTGCTTTCATGTGGGGCAAGTGGACTCCATAGTGTTGGAGAACGTTCAGGGCACAGAATAGAAAGATACGTGCAGCACGCTTGAGATGAGTAGCTGTCAGTGGGAACTTAATGTGGTGCTGTCCATCACAGCTGAGGCTGAAATCAGAGTTGGAACCGGGAGACCTGACGCAGGGAGCCAGAGGTCTTACCTGCTTTGTCTGACATCATCAGGAGAGCTCTCTTCTCTCAGTTCTCACTTGGCTCTTGAGTACATTCTTTTGACCACTGTCATCTTGTGCAATGCAAGGAGTAGTATGTGGAGGAACTATGAGAAAAGATTATTTCATCGCTGGTGTTCTCATGCTTATAATCTCAGTCTCGGGGGGTAAGAAAAACAAGTGCTTAGAAGGTGGTTAGAGTTGAAAAATGTCATTTACCATTTCTAGTTTTTTTTTTTTTTTTTTTCCTTTTTCCTGTAAAGGATAAACTAGTGCCTGTCAGATAATAACTATTTTATACTCTGATCCTTTTAGGTCTGATAGCAATGCCACTGATAAAAAATTTCCTGTTTATCTCTGTTAGGGATATATACTGCTGAAATCTGAGAGGGTATCCATTATAGCACAGATACCATCAGCTCTTGTCTAAATTTGTGTTGCTCCTGAAACCAATAATTTTCAAGTACGTGAGTTTAAAACAAGAAATAAAACCATTTGAAGTCAAACTGGAGATGAGTGTTATGAGAAAAGGAAACCAGATTGAAGAGGCCTTTCATGCTTCATGGAGGGAAACAAGGATTTTTTTTTTTCTTTAACCATCATGCAACCTCAGTAAAGCAGACAAGATGAACCCATAAATCTGAGTCAGATTATTGAAGGCCTTTATCTGCTTAATATGGCTCTATTAGCGATTAAAAATTACCTTCTCTGTTTTTAAATAAAAGGAGCAGTGTAAAGAAAATTACATTTTTCTGCACTTCTGGATTTTAAGGGCTGGTGTTTTATAGTTTATGGACCTTTGATTCAGACTTTGAAATCACAATATACTGGATAAACTGTATGAAAAGACAAAAGTGTTTTTGTTTTTAAAATAATTTCACCTAAAATTTTATTGCCCAACTGTCTTTGCCGCGGAAGATGTAAATATGACTAGAGACATAGTTTAAAGAAAATAATAATGCTTTATATTAGTTTGCATGAAATAATACTATTAAAAGTTTATCTCTACAAGGATGATTGCTCAAGTGGGGGAATGAATGAATAAGTATGCAATTTAAGATGACGTGCAAGGTCAAGGACATTCTGCAGGGTTCTTCCAAAGATCTCCCTTGCTAAGAATAAAGCTATTAGGAATTTCTATCCTACATAAACACCCTCTCATTCCACCTCCTGGTCAGTCTCCTCACCAGGCCCTAGGCACCACATTCCTTTCGTAGTTCTGGGTGATCTTCTCCCCCACCCCCAGCATACATATTTGCTTGCGTTTCAAGGTCCTATGTAGGCTCACTTCTCTAGGAGACTCTCCCAGCACAGCTCATGCCTACAGGGGGAGGAACTCATATTGTTTTTGAAATTCATTCATTAAGTAGATAATCTAGTTATAAAATTAATACTCTGTGCAAGAACTTTACCTTTACCTAATATTTTGTGTGTATATGTTCTGCTCCCTTAAATGTAATGATCTAAGTCCCCAGAAAGAAGCAACCATTTCCTGTATATGTTTTCTGTCCCTTCAGTCAAACTGTTGATAGGTCAAATGCTTATATTGGCGTCATATATACTGGGCTTATGCTAACTAGTTAAGAGTTATTTTTAATGAATGAATTGGGCATCTCTGCACCGCTGCAGTTGCCATGTTAACACAAGTCTAAAAGTGTCTTTGTCCTACATTCACATGAAATTAAACAAAAAGTGTGTTTTTTTGTCTTTCACTTATAAGTTGACAAACTTGTCTTCTAAAACAGACAAATATACACAATTATTTTCTTTCAAATTATCTTGACTGTCTCTTAAACTCAGGACCTGCTCCTCTCTTTCACAGGGCAGCTGAGTAGAAAGCAGTGTTCCCCAAATTGGCTGAATCTAAAAGAATCACCATGGATGCTTGTTTACAATATGGATTGTCAATTGCCATCCCAGACCTACTGAATTAGGGAATTCAGAAGAGCAGAAGCCTGGAATCTGGATTTTAATCAAGTAACCAAGTTAGTTTTTTTATGCCCACAAGTTTCAAATGCACTTGTATCTAGGAAACTCTCTGAGGATCTCTTTTTTAAACCCTAAAGTGGACATAACTGTACCCAACTTATAGAGTTAGAGTGGGGATTGGATGAGGTAAATGTGACTAGATCACATAGCTGTGAAAGCCCAAGGACATAGAAAATACTTGATAAGCTGTAGTTGAGATTTTCCTGTTTCTCATCATACTATTTCATAAAATCTTATTTTGGAAATTTTAGAAAGCAACAAGCAAATCAATAAGCATCCCTTTAGAAAGTCCCAACTTCACAGTTGTTCTATTACTATCTGAGTTTATTGACTCATTCTCACCTCTATTTTTCAGTGAAGCTAGTTTCAGTTGGATCTCTTAGACTTCCCATGGTTTAGGTAGAGATCAGCTCCAGGGGAGCCTTCTGGGCTGCTCTGTCTTTTCTTCTGGAATTTTAACATCAAATAGTCTGATAAGTCAGGAAGGTATTAACTAATATTAGCCTGTCAACATTACAAATGAAATTTTGCATCCACTTTCTTCATTCCTAGTCCTTGAAAATTACTTTTAATGAATTCCTCTAGAAATTTTAACAGTGATCATTTTTTCTTCTCTGTTGTTTGTCTCTATCTATCTATCTATCTAATCTATCTATCATCTATCTATCATCTATCTATCTATCTATCTATCTATCTATCTATCTATCTATCTATCATCTATCATTTTTTCACTTCTCAGGGCTGTCTAAAATAATAGATAATATCCTACTTAAAATAACATTCTTATCTGCCAATCTATTTTATATTCAAACCAATATTTACAGCAGGTATTCCTATTATTTGTTGATCCTGTGAAATCTCTAAAAGTCTGACCTCTACCTATATTCTTATAGAGGAAAAGACTTTTTATTTTTGTTAAGCTTCCTGAGGAGTATCTTATTTCAAGTTCCTTAAATAGAGACATAGGGTTTAATGTAAGGTGTGGATTTTGTTCAGGTGGATAACTTAATTAACCATGATGAATTGAATGAGCTAAATATTTTTGGTATCTCATGAAACTTCAGTCGATCTTATCACTTTAATTTAAAAATGTAAAGTAGAGTTTTAAAAGAGTTCCTGAATTCATCAGAGTTATATCTCATTTGTCAAGAGCCAACAAATTTGCCCATGTGTGTGTCTATGTATCTAAGTATCTATCATTTATCTATTTTTAGAATATTCAAGAATGCTGAACAAAAAGGAATATACCATAATGATAATATTGCTCATTTAAAAATATTAACCTTTTCTTGCACTTGTTCCCCAGAAATTATGTAAATCTAAATTCCTTGAGTATAATTTTGAACTTCTCTTATAATGATATAAGTGCTCAAATAAAAATACAAAGCCATTCTCCTGATTATACTAAAGATTGCTTGTGAAATACTTTATAGCTTTCCCTCTGTGATTTATTTGATCAAACTGTCAGAAAGGATTATTCAAGTTCCAGATGTTTATTACGTTTTCATTTTAAAGTATTTATAGAGTTTAGAATCGTTTTTTCAAGGGTTCTAGAATTCCATTCCAGAGCCATGGATAGAACTAACCATTTGTCTCATAGCATCTTGGAGGTTTGTGCTCAAGTCGGTAACTACTAACACCAGTACGATGCCCTGAAGCATCCATGATCTGATAGTCTATGCAGAAACTAACATGAATTCTAGGAGATTTAATAAGCACTTAAAGGATACTTATGAACTATTAGTAAACACTGGTAATCCTAAACAACAAAAGTGAATCCCATTCAGTACTGGAAGAACAAACGTAGCAAGAAGCTATCAAGCTAAGTATATTTCCTCAAACACTGTATGGTCTTGTCATCAGCCTTACAAATGATGTAATCATTGTACAAAGATAGGGACAAGTGTATTTTGAAGGAAAAAACAACTAGTTAATTTAGTGGGAAAAAAAATTTAAATTGACTAGGTTTCGAAGATTATGTAAAACCGTATAAGAAAAGTCCTGCTTGGTTCATCTGCTCATGGTAAATGGAATATCATAAAGATTTGGAGTCTTGGTAAGTTTTAGTTTGGGCAAATTATTTTTCTAAGCCTAGTTTGGCTACATCTTAAATTTTGGTGAAAATATGTAACTTTCAGGCTTGACAAAGGTCTAAGTGAGATAATGTAAGTCTAGCTCCCAGTACACTGCCTGCCGTGTAGTAACGAATGGATACTATTGTATGATAGCAGTGCTTGTTCTTTTGAAAAATATTTTGCCCAACTGAAGAGAATGGAGCATATTAAAATAAATGCTTTGATGGAAATATTTTGTTGGATATACTCAATTTTTATTTTTTAAGATACTGCTACAGGTCCCAGTCCCCAATTGATTTGTCACCTTTGTGTAGAACTTGCCTCTTTAGTAATTTTTACTCATATGCCTTAATAAAATGTCAGGGAAGCTCTCCCAGTCTCACAAAAGAATCTCTAGAGGGCCATTATTGTTCCCAGAATTTTCAGGTGAGGGGGAAAAAGAAAAATAGATAAATATGAAGAGAAGGATGGAAACTATTATAGCTTAAGAGTCTTGGTTTAATGTAGACCACCTTATTATTTTAAATTAATATGTTACTATACACCAAGATAAATTTTAGAATGTAATCAAAGTATTAAAAATATTTTAAAAATTCAGTACCTTCATATATCTAGTCTCATATTTTATTTTGAAATTTAGCATCAAGCCAAATAGTTACCAGGAGCAGTTAACCATACTAATAAAAGACTAATAAAGTACTAAAATAAATTAAATAATTAGTACTAAATATACTAATTATATTGACATCACTTCTGATGACAAAAAAGAGTAATAAAAGTAAATATCATTATTATTATTATATTCTGGAACAGCTTTCTAATTAAGATATGCCATCAAGATAATTTTTTCACAAGTGGTTTTTATCATGTTTTTAGTCTAGTGATGAGATGATTTATTGCATTTTAAAATGCAATTAAATAAAGAACTTTATCTTGAAAATTTGGTGATGGTCACATCACTTTCTTTTTTTTTAAAGATTTTATTTATTTATTTGGCAGAGAGAGACACAGCAAGAGAGGGAACACAAGCAGGGGGAATGGGAGAGGGAGAAGCAGGCTTCCCGCTGAGCAGGAAGCCCAATGTGGGGCTCGATCCCAGGACCCTGGGATCATGACCTGAGCCAAAGGCAGGCGCTTAACGACTGAGCCACCCAGGTGCCCCAGTCACATCACTTTTAAACAATTTCTGGGTAAAAAAGGTCTATATGTAGATACAATAGGCAAACAAGAAAAATTTTTGAGTAAATCATATTTTTAATCAAAAGAATAAAATAATTTTCATGAAACAAGAATAAATGCTAAGAAAACCGATTGAAAGAAATAATATTTAAAATGGATTACTTTGGTTGTTTTTAGTTCATATTTCTCTTTTGAATTTTCAAAAAACTCTCCTTTGAGTTTTTTTTATTTAACTAAATACTATACAAAATAATTCGAGCTGTTTTCAATGTTTCATCACACAAAAGAACAGTTTAACTTAAAAGATTTTAATATTTATTTTCTGAATTATTTATTTTATAATCATTCTAGTCATTGCCTAAATGTTAAGTTTATATTCTCTCAGGTTTCATTACAATGAGCAAAATATCACAGAGGGAACTTAAGATGTTTTGTGGTTTGATGATGGGAAAGAAGGATTCTACAATGCCCCGCAAACACTGTAGGACGTGGAATATTTTCAATGGGATAGAGCAAGAAAATACTAAGCAAGTGAATTAAAAATTCACTAGACAATGGAAAGGTTTAAAACTAATAATGTGAATTCATACTTCACAGTCAAGTCAGGACCACCCCTAAGTATTAGTCAGAGAAGTGTCTATATACCTTACACAGCAATACCAAGAAAGGTGGCACATAACTCCAAGGAAAAGAAAAGAAAAGAAGCTAGTTACTTATTTACTGCTTGTGTATGGAAACAGGGAGTAAAGAAACTAAGGAGATGAACAGAAATTCTTCATTTTTAAAATTGTATTTATGACTTAGGTGAAGCCTGAGAATGCTACCCTGAAGGACATTTATGATGGAGGATAATATATTTGGAAAGGATATTCAGGGAGAAAAGTGAGGTAATACAGATTACTGTAAGCATCTCCATGTCCCTGGTTCAATTATTCAAGGAGAAAAATAAAAAGGGATTTTCAGGGTAAGTGTTTATCATTGGACTCCAAGTTACAGACTGAATTTTCTTAGGGCAGTTTATTCCTACATTGGAACTATAAGAATATGACAATCACTAAATTATAAGAAATTGGGATGTGGTATCAGAGTTAAACATAAACTTACTATTGGGGCACCTGGGTGGCTCAGTTGGTTAAGTGTCTGCTTTTGGCTCGGGTCACGATCCTGGGGTTTTGGGGTCGAGCCCCGCATCGGGCTCCCTTCTCGGCAGGGAGCCTGCTTCTCTCTCTCCCTCTGTCTGCTGCTCCCCCTGCTTGTGCTCTCTCTCTCTCTCTCTGTCAAATAAAGAAAGAAAATCTTAAAAAAACAACAACCAAAAAACCCCCGTAATTATAGTATTACAATGTGTTATGTAACTCCTACATGAGAACAAAATCATTTAAGTGGCATATCTTTGATATGTGTGGAGGTCATTAGGGTTTCTCACGTTAGTTCCAGTTCTCATTCTGGTACAAGGTAGAATTTCATGTCTTTCCTTCTGAAGTTGGATGTGGTCATGTAACTTGCTTTAGCCAATGCAATGTCATTAGAACTGTGTATCATTTCAAGATGGAAGCTAGAAAACCAATGTGGGATCACTATATTCCCTTCCTCAAGCCTAGCGTTGTAGAAGCACATGTAAAGATGGAACCTCTGTCATCCTGGGGACCTGAGTGGCTGATGAATGGATCCTTCCACAGAGCAATCATTTCCTTTTTAAATCTTTTATCTGTCTTAGAGAGCCTGCAAAGTTGGTATAATTTTCCTATATTATAGGATTGTTGTGAGAATCAAAGATGATTCATCTTTGGCACTTGAGATGATGTTCAATAAATGTTCATTATTAGCATTATTGCTAAAATTTAAAACAAATGTAAAATGCTTAAAGCTCTCTCCGGAAGTTTTATATTTTTCTTCCTAAATGATCATTTTGAAAAGTTCACTTAATCTTATTATGTTTATTTTGTGAGATTTCCCTCTTTTTCGTACATTGTTAATTGCTTCCAAGAACAATTAAGTGTTAGCATTCAAAAGTCATGGAGTCTCGACATATATTTAACACACAAACCACATTAATAATCTCATTAGACAGGAAAACCAGGTAAGGCACAAAGGTACATGCTTTCACGATTCATCCAGAGGTGAAGGGCAGAGAAGGGAATTATGGTAGGTTAGCCTTTGGCTGTTTTGGCGTTCTAGGAAACTAGAAGGAAGGGGTCAAGAATTATGTTTCCAATATTCCCAACAGAGCAAGGGAGTTACTTGCCGAAATCTTGTAATTCAAATCTACTTGTACCTCAAAACCATTAAAAAAAATGTGACAAAAATAGACAAGGTCATCCCTCTAGAAGAATTTTGGCAGTGAACAATTCCTGAAAAGAAAGAGCACACATAATAAGGTACAGCATAAGCCAAGAAGGGTGAGTTCCATTTCTTTAATGAGTAATTTCAATCTAAACTGTAGACTTCCGACAAGACTCAGGGACTTGCTGTAGAATGCCTTCAGGAATGAAGCTACTTTAAATACTGCCTTTCGACCAGGCTTTTGTTTTGTTGTTGTTGTTGACTGAGATTTTGCAATACAAAAAAAGGACCACTCAAATCCACTTATTGCCATCTCATTGATGAACTGGAGCAATATGACTCATAAATTAAATGATGGCGATATGCAACGGAGCCGGCAATTTTCGTATCACTTTTGCGGTGAGGCTTTCTATGAAATGGATGCCGTTCAGAAGTTATTTTCAGAGTCTTTGTATTTAGAACAGCTTTGTAAATCTTTCTCAAAAGTTTCCAATGTATACACTTGATCAGCCCACTCTTCCAGTGGAGGATAAACTGTTACATAAGATGAGCGAAACCGCTGTTTAATTTTATTTGTTGCGCATATCGTTCTACTCCTCTCCCTGGTCTGAGAAGAAAATAGGACTTAACTCACTTTGACACTTCTCGCAAGCGCTCATTGGCCTTCTACAGGTATCCCCCGCTTTTCGGAAGACCTCCATTAGTTACCTGTTTTCGCAGACTGAAAGAAATCCAGAGACGTTTTTGCTTTTATGAAAACAGGCGAACGGCGAACGGCGTTCAGCATTTGTTCTGCAAGGAGATGTTGTAGAGCACAGCATGCCCGCCGCGCTCCTTGCCTGGAAGCTACACTCAGCATCGCAGCCTCAAGCCACCAGGGCTTTGAACTGTGTCTGTGAGCATCTGTGCTTTATCTTGATTTATTTTGTGCATCCGTTATCAGTATGTGCCCTAAGGTATACAAAAGCATTAAGAGATGATTTTTGGGGTCTAGGAATGCTCAAAAAATTTTCCATATAAATTAATGGTGATTGCTTTGGATAGCGGGGAAATCCTGTACCCTATTCTGCCAATTTTTAAAAACCCACAAATGAAACAAATTTATTAAAGTGGGTTGCAGGTACTGGCTTCATCCTATTAAAGGTAATCACTAGGGTGGTCAAATATTAAAGCACCAGACTTTTCATAGCTTAGAAATCAGCACTTTGAATCTCTGCTATAAGATAACCTCTTAGCATTCTGGAAACTTCCTGGCAAACAGTTTTATAGCGGAGGGCCAATTTTGCTATTCTCAGTGATTAAATAGAAGCATGATTATATATAAACCCTCATTTAGCTTATAACTTGAATGTATACTTGATTAAAATATCTGAAAAATAACTGGCATCTGACCAGTACTTTGGAGTTTTCTCAAGGTCTTCTCATGAGGTATTTTATTTAAGCCTTACAGCAATCTTGTTCATTCACCCAATTCACATACACACAAAGTAAAGTTCAGTTGGGGCTTGAATGTGACTCACCTCCAAATTTTCTACATATTCCATATTACCAAAATTTCCCTCCAAAGCGGTACATACATAGCAAGCCACAAATTTAAATTTTTCCCAGCGCTGCATGACAAAAGGTAAAAAGTAATCAGTAGAATTAATTTTAATAATATATTTTACTTGATTCAAAATAGCAAAAATATTGTCATGTCAACATGTAATCAATTTAAAAAATTACTAATGACCTATTACAGGCTTGGCTCTTTTTGTACCAAATCTCTGAAATCCAGTGTGTACCTAAAGTACATCTCAACTTGAATGCTAAGTTTTCATCAGAAATACTTAACTTGTGTATAAATTTTATAAAATTTAAAGTTGAAAAAGCAGATCTACATACTTGAGTTATTCTAAACATACTTAAATGTTTTCCAATAATTCAATTCAGTGTAAATTTTCAAATTTAAATGTAAATTAAATTAATATTTAAAAATTAGTTCCCCAGTCATACCAGCAGCACATGTGATGGGCTCACCAGCCATGTGTGACTATATTAGAGAGAATTTGTAGCATATGACTATATTCACATTAGAGTTGAAAGTCACTTCCACATTGTTTATTTCATCTTTCATGTACATCTTTCATATACAACAATCATGTACATTAAGAAAAAGCATGTTAAAGATAAGCAATTACATATTCAGATTGATTTTCTTTCTTATTTTCAAGGTAAGTTTTAGTTTTTTAATTTAAATTCAGTTAGTCAACTTATAGTGCATCATTTGTTTCAGATGTAGTGCTCAATAATTTATCAGCTTCATATATCACCCAGTGCTCATCACATCGCATGCCCTCCTTAATGCCCATCACCCCACTACCCCATCCCCCCTCCCACTCCCCTCCAGCAACCCTCAGTTTGTTTCCTATAGTTAAGAGTCTCTCACGGTTTGTCTCCCTCTCTGATGACTTCCCATTTGGTTTTACCTCCCTTCCCCTATGATCCTCTGGGCTGTTTCTTATATTCCACATATGAGTGAAACCATGTGATAATTATCTTTCTCTGATTGACTTATTTTGCTCAGCATAATACCCTCCACGAAGATGCAAATGGTAAGTATTCATCCTTTCTGATGGCTGAGTAGTATTCCATTGTGTATATATACCACATCTTCTTCATCCATTCATCTGTTGATGGACATCTGGGCTCTTTCCACAGTTTGGCTATTGTGGACATTGCTGCTATGAACATTGGGGTGCAGGTGCCCCTTCGGATCACTGCATTTGTATTTTTGGGGTAAATACCTAGTAGTGCAGTTGCTGGGTCATAGGGTAGCTCTATTTTCATCTTCTTGAGGAACCTCCGTACTGTTTTCCAGAGTGGCTGCACCAGCTTGCGTTCCCACCAGCAGTGTAGGAGGGTTCCCCTTTCTCTGCATCCCCGCCAACATTTGTTGTTTCCTGTCTTGTTAATTTTAGCCATTCTGACTGATGTGAGGTAGTATCTCATTGTGGTTTTGATCTATATTTCCCTGAGGCCAAGTGATACGGAGCATTTTTTCATGTGTCTCTTGGCCATTTGTATGTCTTTGGAGAAATGTCTGTTCATGTCTTCTGTCCATTTCTTGACTGGACTATTTGTTCTTAGCCATTTGTATGTTTCTTCAGAGAAGTGTCTTTTCATATCTTCTGCCCACTTTTTGACTGGATTATTTGTTTTTTGGGTGTTGAGTTTCATAAGTTCTTTATAGATCTCTGATACTATCCCTTTATCTGATATGTCATTTGCAAATATCTTCTCCCATTCCATAGTTTGCCTTTTAGTTTTGTTGACTATTTCCCTTGCTGTGCAGAAGCTTTTTGTCATGATGAAGTCCCAATAGTTCATTTTGTTTCCCTTGCCTTTGGAGATGTGTCTAGTAAGAAGTTGCTCTTGCCGAGGTCGAAGAGGTTGCTACTTATGTTCTCCTCTAGGATTTTGATGGATTCCTGTCTCACATTTAGGTCTTTCATCCATTTTGAGTTTATCTTTGTATATAGTGTAAGAAATGGTCCAGTTTCATCCTCCTACATGTGGCTGTCCAATTTTCCCAGCACCACTTATTGAAGAGACTGTCCTTTTTCCATTGGATATTCTTTCCTGCTTTGCTGGAGATTAGTTGACCATAGAGTTGAGGATCCATTTCTGGGTTTTCTATTCTGTTTTGTTGATCAATGTGTCTGTTTTTGTGCCAATGCCATACTATCTTGATGATAATAGCTTTGTATTATAGCTTAAAATCTGGCATTGTGATGCCACCATCTTTGGTTTTCTTTTTCAACATTCCTCTGGATATTTGGGGTCTTTTCTGGTTCCATACAAATTTTAGGATTATTTGTCCAGCTCTGTGAAAAATGTTGATGGTATTTTGATAAGGAATGCATTGAATGTGTAGATTGCTCTGGATAGCACAGACATTTTAACAATATTTATTCTTCCAATCCATGGGCATGGAATATTTTTGCATTTCTTTGTGTCTTCCTCAATTTCTTTCATGAGTGTCCAGTAGTTATTGGAGTACAAATTTTTACCTCTTTGGTTACATTTATTCCCTAGGTATCTTACAGTTTTTGGTGCAATCATACATGGGATCAATTCCTTAATTTCTCTTTCTTCTGTCTCATTGTTAGTGTATAGAAATGCAACTGATTTCTGTGGATTGATTTTATATCCTGCCATGTTGCTGAATTCCTGTATGAGTTCTAGCAATTTTGGTGTGGAGTCTTTTGGGTTTTCCACATAAAGTATCATGTTATCTGTGAAGAGTGAGTTTGACCTCTTCTTTGCCAATTTGAATGCTCAAGGTAAGTTTTAAATGGGCAAGTTTATATCACAAACTGAGCTTTTCATGGAAATACATCAATCTAAAAGAAAAAAACCCCACATCCTTCACAGGTCAACTAAACAAACAATATTTAAGAAAATACAACTCATTTCCTTTATCTGTCAACCAAAATCCTGGGTTTTTGGCAGTCACGTCATGGATTTTTGTCAAAGGTGAAAGTAGTTCTTTTCACTCTTTGCACTACAGCACGCTTTTGTGGCTGCTCCCCTCAGGGAAGGTAGAGTTTAGAAGAATCTTTAATGAATGTTGGAATGTGATAGATTGCAAGGTTGTTGAAATTTGCCTTGCAAGCTCCAAGAAACACTTCCGTACCTGTTTCTCCCTTCTGTGGCAACTCTTTCAGCACTTCTATACCCTATGCTTCCCTGCTGTCCTCTGCTGTGAATTCTGATGATTTTGGACTAAAGAGTCTTTCCTCTTCTCTTCAAGTGGCTCACCCCGTGATTTACTTCTCTCAGGAAAGGGTATTATAAACTCATTCACTCAAAGGGATGACTGACACCTTTAGTAGAGATATTAAATATCGGATGAGAAACTTGGGTAGCAGCAGGCTATACAGAATATGTTTTGGGGGACAGGAGAATTCTGAAGTCATATCACTTTGTCAGGGACTAGTTCTGCCTATCCTCCATAGGAGGCCTTCAGCCAACTTCTGGTGCAGAAACTTTAATACAGAAAGGATCACTTCTCTTTTTCATCTGAGTTTTAGTATAACACAAAATTGAAAAATTATGTCCACTGTTAAGTAGCTAGCTAAAAGGGAGGCTTCTTTACTTTATAAAATTAAATTCAGACATCTATCTCCATAAGGCAGTGCTGTAATATCCCATAGATTTGGGTTCTAGGATACCCTGTTAGAATTTACTTTATGCAGAGAGAGTTGTTCTCCTTTGTGGATACATTTCTTTAAAAATTCATGATAGGGGCGCCTGGGTGGCTCAATTGTTAAGCATCTGCCTTTGGCTCAGATCATGATCCCAGGGTCCTGGGATAGAGCCCCATGTCGGGTTCGCTGCTCGGTGGGAAGCCTGCTTCTCCCTCTCCCACTCCTCCTGCTTGTGTTCCCCCTCTCTCTCTGTTAAATAAATAAAATCTTTAAAAAAAAATTCACGGTAATTCTTGCCTAATTATTGGACATTCCAAGATCCATCAGAAAGACTTTCTCTTGATTAGCAATTATAGCCTTCTGCCAATAATATGCTAAATAAGGTTACAAAAGGGCTGGCACTGCCAAAAATTGCTCAGTTCCAAATATTATGAAATATTCTGTCCAGGCTGTGGAGTCAATGTACCATTTCTGGGAAATTACTGGCAAACTGTTATAGCTACTTAGAATCTGTCTACAAGGATATCAAAACTCTTCTTGAAAATTGTGCTTATTAACTATTTGAATAGTTACAAAGGATTATTTATAAAACAGATGTCAGATATCAAGAATAATGGTACTTTGAACCAAGTTTAAGAAAAGGAACACTACCATTATTTTTCAATTCCCTAGGGGAAATTACCTCCATTAGAGGCAATCATTACCTGAGTTGTGCTTTAATCATTACCTCATACCTTGGTTTTCTTTATGGTTTCTCTACATATGTTTATTGCCCTAAGTAATATATGACCTAGTTTTTTAAATTTTTGAAGTTTATAGGAATGAAATTAAATTATATTGTATATGTTTATAATTTGCTTTTTGTTGTTCAAGAGTATATTCTCCTACTGACACTAAGTAATGGTTCTAATTGTTCTTTATCCTTTCTGATGCTTGAGGTGGTGAATGTTAAGTGCTATTTTATTATTGTTTTAATATGTATTATTTATTTTTTATTCTTATTGATGTGTAGATGTTCTTTATATATCAAAGTACTAATGCGTTATTAATAGCTTCTCCCAGTTTGTGGCTCATCTTTTCATTAAACGATATCTTGATGAGAAGAAGCTCTTAAGTCATCGAATTTATCAATATTTCCCTTTTGCTTTCATTTATTGTACCTTGTTTAAGAAATCTTTCCCCTCCCTTCCCCTTCAGAATGAACTACACTGTCTTTCAAAATTTTGCCTTTTACACTTGCATTTACAAAACAATATTTGTGGATGTTTTCAGATAGGGGTCCAATTTCACATTTATTCCCCACGTGGATACCCAAATGTCCAGGTGTCATTGATCAAATTGTCTGTTTTCTTCTCCCAGGCATCTGTGATAGCTGCGCAGTCATAAATATGTACGCTTATTTCTGGGATCTCTACTCTATGGTCAATGTATCCATCTTTGCACCAATACAAAAATGCCATCATTTAAAGTATTGAATTTTATCTTGTGAATCAAATCTTCTCACCTTGCTCTACTTCTTCAGAATGTCTTGGCTGTTTATAGCTCTTTGCTCTTCAGTATATTATAAGATTAACTTGTGACATCCCTTCCATTGCCTCCTAAGTTATGTTTTGATTCGAAATGTCTTGATTGGAAATACCTTTGACTCTATAGACTAACTTGTGGAAAAGTGCCATCTTTATAATATTGTCATCCAATGCATGAATATAGTACATTTCCAGGTTATTTAATTCTCTAATGACTTTTAGTAATGTTTTATAAGTTTCTCTATAAATAACACACATCTTTTATTAGATTTATTTCTAGGGACATCATATTTTTTGATACTATTTAACATGATACATATGTTCAAATTTCTTAAATCCACACCTTGATGAATTTTACATATATATTTGATATATATTATCATATATATAACATGATATATATATCATATATATATGATAACATGTTTGTTTATATTATAAAATGCCCTCTTTATTTCTGGAAATGTTTCTTGCTTTAAAGTGCAATTTGTTATATATTATGATTGTAAATGTATTTCCAAAAGGTAATATTATTGTTCATCTTTATTTAGATTTACTCACATATTTACCTTTTTTTTTTAACCTCTGAATTCCTTCTTGCATCTCTATACTTTCTATGGATCATTTTCCTTCTGCCTAAAGAACCTCTTTTAATGATTTCTTTAGTTTGAGTTTATTGATGATATATTTTCTTAGTTTTTGTTTCTCTGAAAATGTCCTTATTTTACCTTAATTTTGGTGAATATTTTCACTAGATTGGTATTTATTCTCTACTAGGAAATTGAAAATATTGTGTTGATTCTGGCTTCCATGCTTTTTGTTGAGAGATAAATTTATAGTCTTATTATTAGTCTTCTGAAGATAATATTTATTGTTTCTTGACTGCTCTTAATATTTTCGTTTTCAACAGTTTTACTATGATGTACATTTTCTTATAGTGGTTTGTAGAACTTCTCGGATCTATGCCTTGGTGAATTTTATCATTCTTGGCCATTGTTTCTTTAGTTATCATTTCTGTTTCATTAACTCTCTCTTCTTCTGGGGTTCCAATTGCATAATGAAATTTTTTACTATGTTTCCTATAACTCCTATTTTTTAAAAAAATATTTTCATCCTTTCTTCTCTTTAAGATTCAGTGTGTGTATTGTCTTCTGTCCTATCTTTCATTTCATTAGTTTTCTCATCAGCTGCCTCTTTTATAGAAAGATTTATTTTTTAGAGGGGTCCTGGGGGGAAAGAATCTCAAGCAGACTCCTGCTGAGCAGAGGGCTCAATGCTAGACTCTACAATGGGCTCCACGCTGGACTTGATGCTGGGCTCCATGCTGGGCTCCATGCTGGGCTCGATCTCACAACCCTGAGATCATGACCTAAGCTGAAATCAACAGTTGGATGTTTAACAAACTGAGCCACCCAGTTGCCTGTTGCTTCAGCTGTTTCTAATCTGCTGTTAACTACATCCATTCCATTTTATTTCAAGTTTGTATATATCTATTCTGAATACATATTCAGTTTTTTATAGTTTCCAGTTATCAAAGATAATTTTCCAAATTATTATTTTATTTGTTTAATAGAAGACATAAGTATATTTGATTTGTTTTTGAGGTATATATGTTTTTTTAAAATTTATTTTTTTATTAAGCTCTACACCCAGTGTGGAGCTTGAACTCACAACCCTAAGATCAAGAATCACATGCTCTAAAAAGTGAGCCAGCCAGGTGCCCCTGATTTGTTTCTGATAACTCTAAAATGTGGGTGACCTGTAAGAGTTTTTCTACTTTGGTTTTCACCTTGGTGCGTGATAATTTGGTATTGTGTCCTGATACTTTGATATTTAGCGATGCTGAACAGATTGTATGAAAAATTTTAGGGGTAATAGGAGTCTCTGGATGTTATGTTGTCCTCCAGAAAAAAAACTAATTATAAACTGGGCTTTAGACTTATGCTGTCTGGTCTATTTCTGGTTCATTTCCCCTCCTAGAAAGTAACCTCTTAGGAATTCAAAGCTAAAAGCATGAGGTCTTTACTATGACCTTTTCCTCCATGGAAATCTCAGCACTCTAGCTGTTGCTCTATAGCCCTTTAAGACTACTAAACAGTTGTGCTTAGCAAATCAGCAAACATCTTGAGGCCAAAAATGGGAATGAATGAGGCTGAAGTGGGCTCATTTTCCACTTCTTCCCAGATCTTTGTTCATTAAATCCTCACTAGATTAGTATCTTGAATGTCTTCTAACAGATAGATTTTATATTTTGTCAGGTTTGGTCTACTACAAGACAGCCCACCATTACCAGAATGGGAAATCCTCTATGTAAGCCTGAAAATAATACATGTTCTGCAACTCTGGGGTGCATTGTTATATATGTGTATATATGTATATATGTGTTAGATCATCTATAAGTGTTTGTTTACATCCTCCATATTACAGTTGATTTCGTTTTTTCTGCTTAATCAGTAAATTAGATGTGTCAAAATCTACCAGTATGATTCTGGATTTGTCAATTTCTCTTGTTCTTTCAATTTTTACTTTGTATATTCAGAAGCTATGTTATTCAGTCTATATTATGTTAGAATTATTTTATTTTCCTGGAGAATCAAAACTTTTAAAACCTTTATCATTATTTAGTATCCCTATTTTATAGTTAATATTATATATATATCCTTACATTTGTTCTAATCATAGATTTATTTCCAAAAGAATATTTCTCTTTTCTTACTCTCTTTTAGATTTATCAAGTATCATTTCTCACTGAATTAACTATAATCCTCAATTCATGGCACATCATCATTATCATCAGTGCTTGCGTACCAGGCCCTCTCTTGTATTACATACATATTTACATATTTATTTGTTTTTCCTTATTTTTCCCTCATGTTATACCAAATCCCTATGAATATTTTGTTTTCATATGGACTTACCACGTGTGGATTGTAGCTCTGTGTGCATGTATTTTCAATTTAGGTAAATGTTATTGAACTAGATATCTATCTCTATCTTTTTTTTTTTACCTTTTGCAAATTGTTTTTAATTTAAATTCAAATAATTAACATATAATGTATTATTAGTTTCAGAGATAGAGTTCAGTGATTCATCAGTCTTGTAAAATACCCAGTGCTCATTACATCACGTGTCCTCCTTAATGTCCATCATCCAGTTACTCTATCCCCCACCGCTCTCCCCTCCAGCAACCCTCAGTTTGTTTCCTATAGTTAAGAGTCTCTTATGGTTTGTCTCCCTCTCTGATTTTGTCTTGTTTTATTTTTCCCTTCCTTCCCCTATGATCCTGTTTTGTTTCTTAAATTCCACATATGAGTGAGATCATATGATAATTGTCTTTCTCTGTTTGACTTTTTTCGCTTAGCATAATACCCTCTAGTTCCATCTACATCATTGCAAATGGCAAGACTTCATTTTTTTTGATGGCTGAATAGTATTTCATTGTAGATATATACCACCTCTTCTTTATCCATTCATCTGTCAATGGACATCTCAGCTTTTTCCAGTTTGGCTATTGTGGACATTGCTGCTATAAACATTAGGGTGCAGGTGCCCCTTTGGATCACTACATTTGTATCTTTGGAATACCTAGTAGTGCGATTGCTGGGTTGTAGGGTAGCTCTATTTTCAACTTTTTGAGGAACTTCCATACTGTTTTCCAGAGTGGCTGCACCAGATCTTTCTCTCTTATATATTTTTTTTAACTCAGCATGATTACTATAGAATTTACCTTTTTGCTCATGGTACATGTGATCTGCCTTCTAAGGGCTTCCTAGAATTTCATGCTGTGCACCCACTATATTTTAGCTATCTGTGTTTCCAATAGTCTGCTACCACAAAAATGCTGCAGTGAAGCTTGTTCATATATGAAACCTAGAAATTTATTTGCTTTCCACATCCATTGTCTTACTCCATCACAGTCTCAGCCTTGGGAGATTGACAGGCATGGATTATATCAATGTGTTCCTTTGCCATCTGTTCCTTGGTAAGATTTAGCTAACAATGAACCCTAGCAGGACAGTGATGGCAGAAAGGAGAGGGATTTAGGGTATTTATTACTTTGTGTGGTCATTTCAGGTTGACTTTGTTGCCTTATCCATATTTATAATTCCTCTCCAGAAAGCCATCTCTGTAGGCTTTTCTCCTTGAAGATTCTTATAATTGCTTCCTCCCATCATCCCTCTGGGTCAAGAGGTGGTGACAGCCCAAAGTATTGAATTCCCCCTTTAGGTTCCCTGACAGTACACTTGTTCTCTTACAATAGTCTTATTAGTAACCCCCTTTAAGTTATTCTAATATGCTGGGATCTTGACTGATATAAGCCCTTATGGAATTGTAAGAGAATTGACAGTCTTTAACTGTTTCTATTGGTGATTTTTTAATTCATCAAATTCTAAGGCTAATCAATATCATTAGCCTCACAAGTGATATAAGAGTTGGAAAAACTTTTTCTATTTCATGAACTCTCTGGATTTATATGCTACTTTTTGTCTTGTACTTTATCTATCTTTTCTATTTATCAAGTTGTAATTATTAATGTTGTATGCTGTCAGTCTTTGTTTTGTTTTACTCACATGGTTGCCATTTCCTCTTTTCATTCCTTTTTGTGTCTCAAATATTTAATGTTGGATCATTCCCCTTTCACCTGAGGTGCAGCCTTTAGATTTTTTTTTTGCCATGTATCTAATTTGATATTGATGATTATTTTTTTCAGTACATTGATATTATTTCACTGTATTCTTCATATTGTTACTATTGGTAAATTAGCATCAGTTGAATTATTCTTCCTCTGAAGCAATCTGTGTTTTCTGTTTTAAAATTTTCTCTTTGTCTCTGTGTTTTCCACTTTTACTGTGGTGTCATTGGATATGGCTTTTTTTTTACTTATCCTAATTATAATGTACTGGCTTTCCTGAATCTTACTGGTGATTTTCAACTTTTCTAGCAATTTCTCATCATTATTCTTAAAACTATTTCTGGGGGCGGGGCACCTGGGTGGCTCAGTTGTCAAGCGTCTACCTTCTGCTCAGGTCATGATCCCAGGGTCCTGGGATCGAGCCCCGCATCGGGCTCCCTGCTCCACGGGAGGCCTGCTTCTCCCTCTCCCACTCCCCCTGCTTGTGTTCCCTCTCTTGCTGTGTCTCTCTCTGTCAAGTAAATAAATAAAATCTTAAAAAAAAAAAAAAAGCCCCAGGCGGGGCTCCTGGGTGTCTCAGTTGATTAAGCATCTGCCTTCACCTCAGGTCCCGATCCCAGGATCCCAGGATCCAGCCCCACATCAGGCTCCCTGCTCAGCAGGGAGTCTGCTTCTCCCTCTCCTTCTGCCTGCCAGCCCCCCTGCTTGTGCTCTCTCTCTTTCTGTCAAATACATAAATAAAACCTTAAAAAAACTGTTCTGCTTTCTTCTCTTCTTTCTCTCCTTATGCAACTCCGATGGGTTATAAGTTAAACTTTATCGTTTGGACCATGTTTTTCAAACTCAATTTTTAAAATTCCTTATCTTTGGACTTCTGGATTATTCTTTTCAGATGTATTTTGGAATTTACTACTTCGATCTTCAGCTATTCTAATCTATTAATTTTATTCATTGATTTTTTTATTGTCTACTTTAATACACTTTTTATTTCTACAACTTCTACTTGTTTACATTTCAAATATATTTGCTAATTTTAAAAGTTTTTCTTTTGTTCCACTGTCATTCTATTATATCATTGCTTTACACTTCTAAAATTATATCATTTCTTTAAATTGTGGAAAACACAATTACATTGTATTTTATATGTGATAATTCCAACAGGTCAAGTGTTTTGAAGGCCTTATTGCTGTTTTTCTTCATGGTATCTTGTTTCTTTGTATGTTTGTTACTTTTGTTGGAGTGCTTCTATATTTTGAATATTTTGTTCACTAAGTATTGAGACCTTATGTAAAAGTTTTTCCTCTGCTAATGATTTTCTTCAGTAAAGTTGTTCCCCTTCTAGGGGTCTGAGGCATTTCCAATCCATGGCCATTTTTGTTTGTTTGTTTCAAGTTTTTATTTAAATTCCAGTTAGTTAACATACAGTATAATAGTAGTTTCAGGTGTACAATTTGCTGATTCATCACTTACATACAACCCAGTGTTCATCACAAGGGCCCTCCTTAATACCCATCACCCATTTAACCCACCTGCCCACCCTCCTCCAGCGACCCTCAGTTTGTTCTCTATAGTTATGAATCTGTTTTACAGTTTGCTTCGCTCTTTTTTTCCCCCCATGTTCATTTGTTTTGTTTCCATGACCACTTTTTTTTTTTTTAAATATAGAGAGTGTGCATGCATAGGCAATTTGTGGGGAGAGGCGGAGAGAGAGGGAGAGAATCTCAAGCAGGCTCTACACTCAGCACAGGGCCCAATGCAGGCGCAATCTCAGGACCCTGAGATCAAGACCTGAGCTGATATTTGAGGGACACTCAACCGACTAAGCCACCTAGGTGCCTCTATGACCACTTTTAATCAAACTCTTACTTAGCAGTGTTTTGAACTATACCGGTTGCAAACTGAGGGAAGGCTCACATGGTTACAGATATTCAGGGGACACCACTCTACACTCAGCTTTAAGTTTTCACTTGGGGAATTTTCTTAAAATCTTCCATGGTAAACATTTGGGGTCCAGGATTATTTCTAACTCACCTTTACGTTGAAGGTAGTACTTGGAATTTCCAGGAATATCTTGGAAGTTTTCTAGTAGTCTCTCCACCTTGGATGTTTCCTGAACTTTTCTCTAGGCATTCATTTCCTTAAAACTTACGAAAACTAAAGCTGAATTTCTCTTGATCAGCAAAATCTCACTCAATATGTAAATAAGTTTTAGTGCTCTGCTTACTTCTCTGAAATAAAACTTTTCTTTTTAACTGCTTTGTATTTCTCAGTGCTTTTGTCAGTTCATTAATGTGTTTTAAGATATTAGAAAAAATATTTTATATAGCATTTTTAGTTGTTTGCAATGACAAGAGCAGCCAGAGTATCTAATCCACCAGTACTCCTGAAAACACAGTTTTAAATTTGTGGGATTTTGGCAGGACTGTA
Source organism: Eumetopias jubatus (assembly GCF_037043125.1). Lineage (NCBI taxonomy): Eukaryota > Metazoa > Chordata > Mammalia > Carnivora > Otariidae > Eumetopias > Eumetopias jubatus. The sequence goes on along the minus strand of NW_028274809.1, from coordinate 177,526,384 downwards.
GATATTTCAGTTATTCAAACACTTATGTTATTGGCATGATTAATATTTAATTTGTTTAGAACAATATTAGGGAAGGAGATTTTGTTTTCTCTATTACTAACACAGACACATTTCTTTCTGATATTCCAGTTGTTCTTTTATCATTGCTATGGGCAATGGATCCTCCTGAAATGTGATTTCACAAGGCAATTTTCTGTATTTGTCTTCTGTGATTCACTAACAGCTTGTTCGATTTTCATAACAGAAAATAATTCTTTCCGTATGCCAAAAGACAACTCATTTAAATAGGCCTGGTTCATGGTTTATCAACTTGATTACATCAGTTCTTTGAAAATATAGGAGTTTATACTATGGTTTTAGGATAAATTGCCTTCTCTAGTGTCATTTATATTTTACTAGAAAACAAACATGTAATTTGTAATGCCATGCCATCATACTAATAGAACAAGGAGGAATTTATCCCACCATTTCATCAAAAATTCAAATGCATAACAAATCAATGTCAACGATGAAAGTGTTTCTTGTGCATTGTAAGGATCAAAGTAAGCTAAATGTTATCATCAAGACAAGGCCATTGTCATTGGTCATAGGAGTGAAGCAAGATCATGAGGTAGAATGGAAAACACTTTTTTTTTTTTGCACATGTAATATCTATTTAAGTTAGCTATTCCCAGCATGCAATTCATATTAAGGGAGTGTGAAAGCCTTTCCAAAATCATAACATACAGTATATGTTGATAAACTATCTTTTTTAAAAATGTATGTTCTTGTTTTTCCTTAATAACCTTGTAGAACCTATGAAAACCACAGAAGGTATCCTATTTTTTTCCACAGAGAATGAACGAATATCAAACCTATGTAATTGGTTAATAACAGATATATGATATCTCATAGCCAGATATTGCTACAATTTTGAAACTAAAAAGTTCGGAAGATTCCATTTCAGACTTTCAGATGGTTGTCACAAAAGGTAACTCATAAAAAAAAAAAAACATGAATTCATTTTTGCAGTTCTTTTCTATAAATACTGTAGATGTCAAAAACAAACATCAAAGCAAAGTCAAACCCAAAACTTAAAAAAATAATTAACCTGGTCAGATTCATGATAGCTTTATGAGTACACTGTATTTAAAAGGTGAAAGAAGTCTCACATAACTGTTCAAGTTCTGTAATAGCTTTCACTCTGTTTTAAACCTTACTATAGTCTAATGCTAAGTGAAATGAGTCAGACAGAGAAAGACAAATACCATCTGATTTCACTCATATGTGGAATTTAAGAAACAAAACAAACAAGCAAAGGAAAAAAAATGAGAGAGAGAGAAAGAGAGATTCAAACCAAGAAACAGACTTTTAATTAGAGAGAACAATGTGATGGTTACCAGAGAGGAGCTGGGTGGGGGGATGGGTGAAATAGGTGAAGGGAGATTAAGGAGGGCACTTGTGATGAGGACCATGTGATGTATGGAACTGTTGAATTACTCTATGTACACCTGAAACCAATATAACACTGTATGGTAACTAACTAGAATTAAAACAAATCTTAACAAATAAATGGAAGTGCATTAAATATGGAAAAAAACCAAAATATCCTTACTATAGCTTCTAAAGGCATTATAAAACATATTTCAGTTAGGATCAAATGTCTCACCTTTCCCCACAACCCTGAACCCACTATGTAGAGCTAGCTTTTCTTGAAATCACTGGAATAGCTTTTTGCTATATAGAGGTAGGCACAATAGGAAAATATATGACAAGTAAATACATGACTAGGAAAATACCTGCCAAGGAAAATAAAATGGCATTTGAAGTATTCTTGGTTTTATTTATAATAATAATAAAGTTGAAGGAAGAACTGGAGATATATTTACACTTCATATATGAGAATAGCAATATTGTTTTTTTTCTTTCCAAGTGGAGTTTGGAGATTATGGATAAAAAAGAAACATTATGAGAACACAATGTCTTATGGGTAATGTATTCTGTGAAATGAATACAGAGAATAACAATAGTCTAATAATAGAGAGTTTTTTCTTCAGATTTCTTATATACCTGATAAATACTATTTCTTACTTTTCTAAATGCATGCTATAATACATATAAGTAAATATAAAGTATGGTTTTTGTCTTCAGACAAGTTATAATTGGACTTGGGGGGAAAAATGTGTAATTCTTATACTTGGAGAAGTCCTTGCCTAAATGTGCCCAGGTTGCTTTTTTGGCCAATTTCTGATTGTGTCAGTGGTCTTATATTGGCCACTAGTTTTCTGCCTTTAATATCTCATCATTTCTGAAGATCCCATTATTTCTGAAGTGGAAAAGAAACTGGTTTTACACGATGTATTTCGGGACCTGCTTATTGCTACCTTTAGAAAATGTTGGAAGAATAATGAATAATATAGAGGGAACATACTCTTTTTATTCTCATCTTTGATCCACAGGGGTAATCTTCCAATTGAAAAAACAGAATCCTCAATGGGTGCCATACATGCCCACTCAAAAAGATTAAACATATCACTAATAGTATAAGGTATTTTTGGCAGTATATGATTATAAAAGATAAGCATATAGAAGCTAGGCACCAGACACCTGTCATTTTTATGCCTCTCACATACTCCTTCTCAGAGAATTTACCTCCTATGGCCTGGAGAGTTTACTAGCCCACATGACACTATCAACCAGTCCACAACTGATCTAATCATAGGTAGAAAAATGACCAAAGTCATACCAATGAGTTTCTATCTTTCATGAATCTTAATTTGTGACTCAGAGACTCTAATCATGGTATTCAGGGTAAAAGCTTGTTACTCAGGATAGGTGTAGATCAAAAAAAGAAACAAAGTCAAGGCTAAAGGGCATTTGTTACCATATTCAAAGAAAAGCATAGAATTTTGGATTGAATTTTCTGCAGTGAAATCTGGCATCCAGAGGGAGAATTAGACAGCCAAAAGAGCAGGGTGACCGCATGGCCCAGGAAAGATGAGGAAAGAAGGAAAGGAACATCCTGTCTAATTTCTAGTTCCTCTCCTTCATGAGATCAGATAAGACATTTACCCTTGGATTCCATGAGATTCCTTTGAATTCTTTCATTAAATACTAACTTAAGCTAGTTTGGGTATTTCTTAAAATCAAACAATTCCTAATTATGATAGAGTTTGCTAATTGCTGACACAATATCTGTCTTTCCTTTTCCTTCTTTACAGGATGCTTATATTGTCAAGTATAGCAATATGTTTAGCTAAAAGACTTATTTCTTGCCTTCTTCCACTAGAAGTGAGTATAAGTTCTGGTCAAAAAGATATTAGCACATATGCTAGGACTTCTAGATAGTCTGTAAAGGGAAATAATTCATTCAATTATTATTTTCCCCCCTTTCTGTTTCTCCATCTTACTGTTTGATATATGAACCTAATGGCTGGAACTGACTAGAAATAAAGCAGGCTTTGGAAATCTGAATGGCTGTGAGGGTAAAAGCTTGTTACTGAGGATAGGTAGGAGTAGAAAGTGGAGGAAGCTTGAGTCCTTGATGACCTTGTGGTGTGTCTAAATCAACTTTTTTGCTGGCTCCGTAGCTTAGCTGGCTAAAGCTTCTGTCTAGTAAACCAACTTTTTCCCATAAGGGGTTGCAACTACTCAACTCTGCTATTGCAGTCTGAAAGCAGTCATAGACAATATGTAAATGAATGGATATGACTGTATTTCCATAAAAGGGATGTAGTTTAATGATCCTTACTCTAGATCATCCTTGCACTGCTTACTTCCAGATTTCATCTGTTGACATAAACCCACTGGAGTTCAAGCCACTGGTATATTCATCTGAACCTGACATGCTCAGATCAGAGTTAAGACAAAAAGTAATAAATGATAACTGAAAAGAACGGACCTTCAAATGTAGAGATATCATTTTGAGCAGAGCCCACCTGGAAAAGATTAATGAAGGTAGGATCTAAAGAATAAAAGACATCTCAAAGAAAAGACACTTTTTATATGGGACAGAAGAATAGCATTTTAGGAAAAGAAATGGCAAAACAGGAGAGAAGATGTGAGGAAGTGCAGAGTGTGCATCAAGGGTTTGTTTGACTAGTGTGATGGACTCAAGTAAGAAAGAAATAAGACACAAGAAACAAAACTTGAATTATAGTCTATGATTTTACCGTTGAAAGCCTTAAGCCAGGCTAGAGAATATGTATTTTCCCTCTCTTTCATTAGGAATCATTGTCTTTTGTCTCCTCTGCCCTGCCCTTCCTCTCCTCCTCCTTCTCATCTTCCCTGACTTCTCTCAAACTGTTTCCAGATCAATAATCAGCCTGGGATAAACATTAGGTAGGAGGCTCTAATGAAATCATTAGCAAAGGTTTTATGTGGAAGTTGCACCATTATTCTCCTTTACTCCTTATTCTAAGGTTTTGAAAGGTACTTTTCCATCTGTTTCTCACCACATGCAGAATATCGGAAGATGGTGTATTTATTCTCAAAGGATTTCTTGGTTGGTTTATTTATTTTATTTTACTTTTTTAAAAGGTTATTTATTTATTTATTTGACAGAGAGAGAGACAGTAAGAGAGGGAACACAAGTAGGGGGAATGGGAGAGGGAGAAGCAGGCTTTCCGCTGAGCAGGGAACCCAACGCAGGGCTTGATCCCAGGACCCTGGGATCATGACCTGAGCCGAAGGCAGACGCTTAATGACTGAGCCACACAGGCGCCCCTCTTGGTTGGTTTAAAAAGTCAATGCAGATCAAGGCAAAAGATGGAGTAATTTGGAAAAAGCCAAAGACCTTACTCCTATAGCATTTGTGTATCTCTTTGCTTCATCGACTCCCACTAGTATATAATCTCATTCAAAAAGCACATCATTCTTCCCATCATAACTTTCTGTTTGTTATCTAATGTCTTATGTCTGTTTTTTCCCTCTATTTCTTCATGACTGTTTGTGTTAAATAGATATTTTCTAATGTGCCATTTAAATTCCTCCCCCTTTTTTTAAACTATGTTTTTGAGTTATTTTCTTAGTGATTGTCATGAGGATCACAATTAACATCTTATTTATAACAACTTAATTTCATACTATCCAAGAACTCTGTTCCTATAAAGCTTCATTTATCCCCTACTGTTTGTTCAGTGACTTTCTAAACTAATTCTGTAGAGTCTATGTTATTTATCATGTGTGGCTGCTGATGTCTCTGTCAATTAGCTTTGGTGAACTAATGATTCAATGCAAATTTCCTTATGAACCCAGAACCAGTAAATCTCAGTCTTTGCTAAGAGGCTCTGTGTGCATGTTAAGGTTTTGCTTCAGTACTCAGCTGACAATTACTAGCTCTGCCTTAGACTTCACTTCCTGCTCATGAAGAGTTTCAAGTTCAAGCAGAAATAAGAAATAGCTTAGGGCCTTCTTAAGTCTTTCTTGAGGAGGCACATAGCGCTGAACATGTGCACACTCTTATGTATGGAAATGACCCTCTAGATTCTCAGGAATAGGTTAGATCTTTTCAAAGAGACTGTGGACATCTTATCCCCTAGCTTTTCTTTTTCAGCTTTTGGTCCATCTATTATTTGCTTCGATTGTGATCCACTTCCTCAGGCAGCCATGAAGTTAAACAAAGGCCTGTATTTGTTTTTAACAAATACTCTCATAGGAAAAGATATTTTTGCATTGGGGAAGTTCTAACACAGGTCAAATGAAGACAGCCTTACAAGGAAGGTCTTACCGAAACTGCCAATAGGTCAACTGATAGTGGTTCTCTGGAAATGGAGTTTAAGAGAAGTTTCAACTCTGTTTTTGTTCCTCCAGTGATCTCCAGGCTGCTGGTTTTCACCATGGTATGGGTTGTTGGATTTCAGGTGAGTTAGCTAGAGATGGAACTCAGGGAATTTAAAATGCCACAGAGCTCATTGTTGCTTTTCTTGAATAAATCCTCCATGGGTTATTGTAAACCTTAGCTTAATTTTCAGAGTTCTGAAAAGTTAATTTTGATAATTTTTTGCCATGTTCTCATAGCTTTTATGAGGGCATTAGTTTTAGATGTCCTTAGATGTTGGTTATTTTCACCAACGTCCTTTTTCTAACCTTTCTGCTGTTCAGTAATTTATAGTAGAAAATTTTTATATTTGTTTCAGAGAATCGTTATTTGATTCTCCAGGCTTAATTTTTATATGCTTGATAGGACAAAAAAACCCCAAATAAAAACATTTATTTTAAATGTATTTTCTTATTCCTTTCTGAAATCAATATGAAGTGTAGAAATTGTTACATATCAGGTAATCTTGAATGATAAATTTCTTATTTTTCCTTTTCGGGTTGATGTGGTTGGGTTTAATTCTTGAAGTAGGGTGATAATGGTAAGGTGTATTTAAACTTTATGGCTTTTAAAAAAACTGTAAACAGAATCCTATATTAAGTCTGATTTTTTATCTTTTCCTTTCCTACCTTTTTTTCCTCCTTTCCTACTTCTAATAGCTAAATAGTCCTAACTTCTAATGACATTAGACTGATCATGTCTGCTTAAATAACTTTAAGTTGGCCAGTCTGAATTTGAGAGAATTATCTTTCCAAGGTTCATGTATAGTATTGAATTACTTAAAACAGTGGCTATACAGAAAAATTCTTGAAAGGAGTCTTGCTCAAGGCAGGACAGAAGTGAAATTATTGAATTCACTCCTTCTATTTTTCTGCCAGACATACATTAAATAGTTGCATATAAGCCTTTCTCAAAGTTCCTTCATATGAAACAATATAAGAGGAGACCCAAATGGGTCTTCTTTATTCCTCATAACAGGAGCCCCATGTAGGAAGGAAGGAACAGTGTCCTCCAAGTAATATGTGTGGCAAAGACTACTTTTGCCTAATTTGTGGATGAAGACTGCAGTAGGCTCTCAATAAATGCTTTCTAAGTGGTTAGTCCTCAGTAAATTGCTGTCCTTAAATTATTTCTTTGAGTAGTAGATTCAATGAAAAATGATGTGATTTACTGTATTCATGTGCCTGCCACATGTTCACTGGGTAGATCTATAAAACTCCATCGTACCTCCCTATTGCTTTGCACATTAACACATCTGGGGTTAGGTTCCTAAGTATAAAGAAATACCTATTGAACCAAAGCTGACTTTGCTTACATCTCCTGAACGTGCTGACTTCTTTTGACACTTCTGTCTCTTGACAGGAGAGTCTCAGCTTCCTGAATAATGATAAATAGTGCATTATAATAAATGTGGACTTGTAAATGAACAGCATCATTGTTTGTGTGTGTGTGTGTGTGTGTCTCTGCAAGCCTGGGAAGATGAGACTGACAATTTATAGTAGAATAATCTTGTGTCCATTCCCTGTGCAGAGATTAACTATATGGCTTTTTAGTGGGTATTTCAGGAGGCTGTCATGCTTAAGAATTTTGAGAAATGATGATCAGATAAAGGACTGTAGAGGTGTTAAATAATGATTAAACAGGGATATAGAAGCTAAGGGGGGAAATCTTAAATGATCCACTTTAAAGACTATTAGTTGAAGGAGAAATTCAATTCTAAAAGTTATGATTATATTTCATATGGCATACAAAATCTCCCACTAAATCTGCTTAAAAATTGTAGGCAAGGAAGAATGGGGTGGCAAAATTATTATTAGAAAAAGCACAGAGAATAACTATAACAGTTTCATTTAATGCCAGCATCCTATCTGTACTGAATTGTATAATCTGTGGTGTCTTTTGAAGAACATCAAAAATATAGGAAATTGTGCTATTTCAGGTTTGCAAAAGACCACAATTATTTCCCAGAGGAATGGAAAGAAAAAACAAACAAACTCACAAACCATGCTTTTACTAACATGCAAATCTGGTGTTCTCATATGAATTACATCAGCATATGGATATATATGCAAAGAACAGAATATTCAGTATTCTACAGAAAGTATCTAAATATATGAACAATGCAATGTTATTATAGATTTTAAACATAGTGTACCTGAAAAATAAGCCTCTAACCATGTAATAATTCTGACTTAATTATATTTTGTTGTCTAATATAATTCTCCAACATAATGAAGTTTGAATCCTAAAACACTATTATTGATATGTTAAAATTATATTTAATTAAATGATTTTTATTTCCTTAAGGAAAATGACTTATTTTATTTTAGTAAGATGGGAAGGATTCTCCTAATCTTATCATAAAATAATAATATTTTATTATATATTATTTTTATTATATCAACATGTAATTTATGTACATGAATTGTTATTAATTTATATTATAATTTAATGATATATTTATCTAATAATCAGTTTAAATATTGTCATCTTTACCCAGTTATCTTGCCTATTCTTTTTATTGCTTTTTTGAACCGTTTTTAAAATTATAGATCCTTTTTTAAAATTTAGTTATGCTTTTTCTTCCATACTAGATCTATTTTCATTGAAGGTACAACTTATGATTTAATGTTTTTGTATCATTGACATAGTATTAAGAAAACAGCTGTTTTAAAACATTATTTTTATCTTCAAGTATCTTCTTTTATCATAGCTGAACTATCACAATGGAAAATATGATATTCCCTACTCAATTGGCTTCTCTTTTATCACCAAATTTGATACTATGGCACTAAATCTTTGTGGCAATGAAATAATCCCTGTTCCTCTCACCTCCTTCACATTTTCTAGCAAGTCCATCTTTCTTGACATAATCTTTTATTCTTTATGCCAGTTAATCCAGGACTACCAAAAGGCAGAAGAATGAATGACTTAGAATTGAAACTGTACTCAGATTCAGTTCCTGGCTTTCATCATGCACTCCTATAACCATGGGTGAGTTTCTCAACCTTTCTGTCTTCTTGGCAATTAATACAAATCATGTTTATTAATTGTACAGAAGAAAATGTATACATATAAATGGCCGATTAGATATTTATAACTAATATAAAAGTCAGGGTAGGGCAAACTATGAATGTCATACAGGCTCAAATGTGAGAGATATTTTTTGTAGACTGTTTTTTTTTTCTCTTTCTTGCATTTCTTTGGAATTTTGTACTTTCTCCTTCTTTAGACTAGAACTATTTTCTTACAAAATGGCCTTTAGAAGCTATCCTGTTCTGCAGAAGTGATAATTTTGTAGCTGATTTAGGGGAAAATGTTAAAGGTACTACCAAAAAACAATTGTTATTGTACAATTAATGATATTTAGGTAGGATAGCAAACATTTTCCAAAAAAAAGATAACTTTTTTTTCCGAGAAGAAAACATCTGGTTGTTTTACATGCATGAGAAAATGTTAATTTCTGAACTACTTAGGCATTTGTTTCTCCCAAAATATCCTGGAGGATTTTAACAGTAAATACCAGAGTTGTGGAAAGTTTTAACTTTTAAATTTCTATTTTGTTGTTATCCAGATCCTTCAACTAAATATTTTTAAGTTAAAAAATAGGATATTTTTAAAGTTTTAAAAAATACAACTTTGTGCATTAATTCAAGACATCTCTACAAAATTTGATCAATCTTTCCAAAAGTATTGATTCTACTTCTTTGATGACTCAATGAAAATATGGTCTGAAGAGTAAAAATTTTGTTCATTAATTTTATGATGCTGAAAGATAGCTTCATATTCTTTGATGACTGTTATAACTATTCATTTACTCCAAGGATTAATCTAAACACTATATGATTTAGCAGAATTTATTTAAGTGATTTTGAGTGAATGATAGGAGTTAAGATGTCTTATTTTGCAGAGCTAATTTGTCCTGTTTTTAATGCTGTTAGACATCAACATGCATATTTATTTCTCTCCCCTTTTTAGCAAGGCCGTTTGTTATAGACTTTTGTTTGTGTCCCCTTCAGAATTCATATGTTGAAACCCTAATCCCCAAAGTGATGGCGTTAGTAGGTGGACCCATTAGGAGGGGTCAAGAGAGGGGCCATGACAGGATTAATGATGCCCTTATTAGAAAAAGAATAGACACCAGAGCTTCCTCTCTCTACTATGTGAGGACACAGCAGAAAGGCAGCCTTCTGCAAGCCAGGAGGAGAGCTCCTACCAGACATAAGAACTGCAGGCACCTTGATCTTCCCAGCCTCCATACCTATGAGAAATAAAGGTCAGTTGTTTGAGCCACCCAGTTTATGGTATTCTGTATGGCTGCCCAAGCTGACTAAGACATAGTTTCAATTCTATTCTTCGGATAAGATTTTGTAATTAACTTCAAGTCAAGAGTTATCTGAGAAACATAGGGTTGATTTTTATGATTCTAGTGTTTTATAACCCAACAACTCTATTATATTTTTTCCATATATAAAAGAGGTAAGTTGGATTTATCTAGGTGATATATAAATAAAAAAATCTTTTAAGATTTACTTAATTAATTTATTTGAGAGAGAGAGAGAGAGGAGGGGCAGAGGGAGAGGGAGAGAGAAAATCTCAAGCAGACTCCCCACTGAGTGTGGATCCTGACGCAGGACTTGATCTTAGAACCCTGAACTCATGACCAGAGCTGAATTCAAGAGTCAGACAGTTAACCAACTGAGCCACCCAGGTGCCCCTGAAAGAAAAAAAAAATTAATTTTAAATAAATTAAAATTAGATAAGGCAATCAAAAAGTGGGGATAGAATTGAGAAATACTTGTTGAAGATAATACTACATGCCACTGTTTTTATTATTACTAATACTCTGGGCTGTTCCAGGGTCTTTGTACATTGCAGCTGATTTGTAGAGTTTGAAATTTGCAAAAGGTCAGGAAAAGCTATGATCAAGGTGACATGACTAAGGAACTATACACTTTTTGAGAACATATACTATGTATGGATTGCTTGGAATCTCATGTTTACAGATGCAGAGAAGAAAACTTGAAGAGATCAAATAGCTTGTTAGGGACACACAATTCAGGATTAGTGGAGGTGAGGATTGAAGCCCATATTCTTTCTGTGGTATCATATTTTCTTGCTATATTGGACATTCTATCTTGTTACTCCTTTTTCTCCTTTCTTCTCTAATCAGTCAGTAGTTTTCTCTCTCACAGCTAAACCCTGGAAATTGAGAGAGAGAGAGCAAGAGAGAGAGAGACAAAGATCACTGGCATAACATAAATAGCAATTGGCTCTATTGCCAATAACAAAGTAATTTAATTCACATCTTTCCGACTCAGGGAACATACAATGCATATAAATTCTTTTACTTTCTCTTTTTTCTTTCTGTCTAATTACTATCATTTTCATTATTCCGACAATAATATTACCGTGTTTATGCTGAATGAGGTTAAGGGATTAACTGCTTTATTTAGAAACCATGTTTTCTGCTCTATTCTGTCTCCTATTGGCACAAAGATGAGAAGGGTATTAACTGAAAGAAGGAAAAAAATACCTTGGTGTCCACTATATGTTTTCACATTCTGGGCTCCTAGAGTGATACTGGGCCCTAGTTCAAAGGGGGACTAAATTCCGATCTTCATGCATATAACATGTAATAACTTCATTTTCAAGATATTTATGTATCTATATCCATATCTCTCTATATGGTTTCTGCCACTCTCCCTCAACTTTTTAGGTTTATACCTTAAGACCTGGAGGATTATTTTCTAGAGAATAGAAAGCCAATCCTCTTTTACTTTCTTGTCCTGTCTTTAAAAATGGGAAGTTTATTTTAAATAGATGTATTTATTCCATAGTGAGGTAGAGGGAGTGTTAGACTATGAACCAAAGCTCAAGTTCTAGTTCATGTCTAACACTTTTGTTTTGTGATTCTACCTGGTCAGTGGTCTATGAACTTGTAGTTCCTGAGACTATTTAGAGGATGCGGTATGTAACACACATAAAATTTTGTTATAAACAAAGAAGAAAGAGTCAAATCAGGTAGAACTATGAAGTTGCTGATTTAAATATTTGTGGTAATTGTTAGTGCCTGAAACGTAATCAAGTCAATTGGTAAGTATTTTGTGACACATTTGGAACTCCCAACTGAGTTGGCATCAGATCTCTCCCTGTGGTCTGGGTGTGGAGGAAAGAAGAAAAGGGAGCTCTGCCGATGGGATTCAGAGGAGGAAAGTCTCATGAAGTGAAGGGGGGCTCTCTCTCTCAACTCAAGACCTGAACAATACTAAACCCGTGCCATAGAGCTAGGAGTTAAGTGACAATTCAAGTCATCATCAATACAACAACAGCAACACATTACCTATGAGTTAGTTACCGTCAGCTATGTGCCAGACACTATAGAAAGCAATTAGTATGCATGGTCCCATTTAATTTATTCATTCAATGCATATTTCAAAGTGTGTATCATGTCCCAGGTTCTGTTCTGGGCATTGAGATGGCAATGGTGAACAAGGCAGACAAGTAGCTGCTTTCTTAGAGCTATATTTTAGTAGGAAAGGCAGACAATAAAGGAGAAACAAGGAAAATAATATTTCAGAAAGTGTTACACTATGAAGAAATATTTGAAATGAGACTTGTATAATGAGAAGCCAGACATAACAAAGATCAGGGGGAGGCCCAGTCTAACTAGTGGAAAGATCAAGTGCAGAAGGTCAGTGAATAGGGAGTCCCCTTTGGATTATGAAGGAATTCAAAGAAGGCCAGTATGGCTGGAGCATAGTGAGTGAGGTAGAGAGAGATGACCATTGACACTGAGGAGGTAGGCAAGTGTCACATCTTATTGTAGCTTGAAACACCACGGGAAAGAGTTTGGATTTAATTTTAGGTGTAGAGGAACAATTTACACAGGGGAATGGCATGATCTGGTTTATGTTTTTTTTTTATTTTTTTCTTTAAATTTTTTATTGTTATGTTAATCACCATACAGTACATCGTTAGTTTTTGATGTAGTGTTCCGTGATTCATTGTTTGTGCATAACACCCAGTGCTCCATGCAGAACGTGCCCTCTTTAATACCCATCACCAGGCTAATCCATCCCCCCCAGAACCCTCAGTTTGTTTTTCAGAGTCCATCGTCTCCCATGGTTCGTCTCCCCCTCCGATTTACTCCCCTTCATTCTTCCCCTCCTGCTCTCTTCTTCTTCTTCTTCTGTTTTTTTTTTCTTAACATATATTGCACTATTTGTTTCAGAGGTACAGGTCTGTGATTCATCAGTCTTGCACAATTCACAGCGCTCACCGTAGCACATACCCTCCCCAATGTCTATCACCCAGCCACCCCCTCCCTCCCACCCCCCACCACTCCAGCAACCCTCCGTTTGTTTTAAATGATGATGCTTTAGTTAGGTACAGTATGGTTTGTAGAGTGGTCAAACGTAGAAGCAAGGGATGAATGGGAGGCTGCTGTAGTACTTGGCAAGAACTGCTCCCGGTTTGGGGAGGAGTGGTGGGTGTAGAGGCGGAAAGAAGTAGGAGGTTTGCAGATGAGATTTGAGGGATTGCTGATAGGATGTGCTGAATGACTGAGTGTGGTATTTAAATGTAAAGAAAAATCGATATACCAAAGAGGTGGACATACTAATTTTGAGATGCAGTTTTAGTTAGGATACTGGTCGGACTGCTGAAAAACATCCAAAAATAACAGAGGCTTAAAAAAGATAGACCTTTGTTTGTAACAGTCTGAACATAAGTAGTTCAGGACTGAGGTGATAGGGCCTGATGGGGACCTAGGGTTCCATTATTTTGTTCTGCTATCTTCACCATTAAGTTTCCTTCCTGTGGTTTATAGTAACTGCTTTGGATCCTTCTATCACTTTCCAAGCAGTGGGAAGGGAGGAAGGGAAGAAAGGGGGTACATTTTTTTCTTCTTAAGAAAACAACTCTGAAGTTGCATTTATCACTTCAACCCTTATCCCATTCTCTAAATCCAGGATATATGGTCCCACATACCTGCAAGTGGAGTTGGGGGGTAGGAAAATGTGTCTTTATCTGGGTGGCTACATGACTGAGAGCAATGATGACCTACATCAATATGACAGAACTGTTAGGGCTAAGACGGAGAGCATCTGTGTCAACAATGACTTACTTGTTTGTTCCAGTCCAGAAAAGATAAGACTGTAAATCAACAAATAACTTCACTGTTTGCTTCAGGAAATTCTTATAAATCAATTTATCTGAGACAACAGTATTCTACTCATCTGTTCAAACAGGTTGCTTATCAAACAAAAGTTTACTTCTTAACACTTATTTCCAGAACCTTCCCTTACTAGGTACACCAATCCTGAACTATTATGTCCTAAACTGTGTCTGATCCCAGTCAGTTCCCTGTGAAAAGCATGCTTTAAACCAATTTAAGCCACAATCCAAGCCCTATAAAAATCTCACTTCTAATCTCTCCCTACTGATACACTAAAAGTTTGTCAAGGTAGTGTTTTTTCTCCCTTACTCAACTGAGTTTAAATAACCTTAGATTTTGCTTTATTGAGATTAGTCGTATTTTTGAAATTTCTACTCTCTTGAGGTTCATGAGTCCAACTGAGATGGCTTTCAATGCCTCAGCATAAGATACTTAAAATCTCCCATTATCAGAATGGTGAGGCATGTCTTAAATTGGATTTGAGCTCCAATTAATTTTCACTGAGCTACAAATGTTAAGTTTATATTTCTCCCTAAGAAATGATTTCCCTTTTCCTATGATAACTAATTTGATTTATGAACTCTCAGCCTCGATGGAAACTTGCCTTGTGGCTAACAAAAGTACTATTTGCTTGACCTTATCTGTTCTTGCCTCTGTATGCTTTAAATTTATGAGAGTGAATGTTTAGGGAGAGGATTGGAATAGATTTGATAAGTCCATCTATAAAAACAAATCCAGAAAGTCTTGTTTGGCATCCCTGTACACTGTTTTCCTTGGGTCACCTTATCCAGACATCAAAGATTTTTTTCTCAATCTTGTCTTTGTATCTCTGAGAACTACTATGTTTGGTCCCATATACCAGGAGTCTGCAGTTTGGTCAGATTCTCAAAGAGTGATGATTAGTTTGATGGCTAGAGTCTGCAGGTATGAAGTTGCACACCCTGCACTCTTACTAATCTTGGACGTGCTCTTGAAACTGTCTCTGTCTAAACTGAAGTCTGTTTCTCCTCTGGGCTACACTCCTTATATATATATTTATGGTATCATTCTATTCCATGGGACTATCACTGAATGGCACAATTTCATTAAGGATCTTTTAGGATTATGGGAGCTGCTTCTGGAGATCTGAACAAAATTCATTTGAGAACTGTCATACTATGAAAAGGGGGTACAATTTCAAACATTCACTGGTCTTTAATTTTTGATTGGTATGAAGAGGCTTTCAAAATAAATTTAGATTCCAAAATTGCTTCCTTAGAAAATTCTTTGGTGAGGGGTGCCTGGGTGGCCTTAAGTGTCTGCCTTCAGCTCAGGTCATGATCTCAGCGGGAAGCCTGTTTCTCCCTCTCCCCCTCCCCCTGCTTATGTTCCCTCTCTCGCTGACTCTCTCTGTCAAATAAATAAATAAAATCTAAAAGAAAAAAAAAGAAAATTCTTTGGTGAAAACAAATTAAAAATGTGGAAAATCTAAAATGAGATTTTCTTTAATCTCTCCAGGTCAAGGCAGGGGAACAGATTTTTTGCTAGAGTACCCAGAAAAAAATGCAGCCCTGCTGAGACCTTGATTTTAGCCTAAATGGAGCCCATTTTGGCATCTGGTCTCCAGAAATGGAGACGAAAGTCTGTGTTGTTTCAAACTACCAAGTTTGTGGTAATTTGCTACAGTAACAATAGGGAAATCATATAGCTAGTAATGTTGAAGCAGATTTTTGTCTTGTCTGACACTAAAGCACATATTTTTAATCAGCCCAGATAGCTCCCCACGATGAAAATCATCAAACAAAGCTCCCAAACCCCAATGGGGCCAAAGCCAAAATGGAGACCAAGATGAAGAACTAGGAATCTAACAGTAAAATCTGATTAAAAAAAAAAAAGTGTGTGTGTACGTGTTGTGTGTTGTGTTGGTGGTGATGCTCTGTATTGAGAGCAATTTTATAACAAGAAAAAGTAAGGGAGCCTCAAATAAACACTGGCTATATTACATTCTGTTCAAAGTGTTTAACTGGGAAGATCGAGTGAAAGTTGCCCAAACAGAGCAGGCACTATGCATATAACCAACACTTCAGAAACATCCTCTTTTGAAAAGTGCCTCTATGTTCATTTCAGGAAAGCTCTTGCTAAATTTAATGTGATTCAATTTAAAGTTATTGTCAATAGAAAAATATTTTTTATCGTGTGTTTTCTCTTTCTCTTTCATGTTCTTCTGGTTAACAGAAATGTTTTTAACATTAGCCACTTCAGATAGCGGGAGGTCCTTTGATAAGCTAAACTTGGAAAGGAGTAATCTTTGTTTTTCACAGTTCTATCCTTGTACACCCATGATGGTACAATAACAGACTTGCTAATTAGTCTAAAGACCTCAGTAGCCAGCATTCCCCAGGTTCTATGCATCTGCTACCCATCACCTCTGCCCTAATTGCTATAATTATCTACAACTATCTATAACCAGCTCCCTCTACACTCAAATATCCCTGATTTCGGTTATATCCTAAAGATACTAGAGAAAGAGAAATTTTAGCATAGATCCTACTCCATATTTATATATGCTGTTGGCATGTCTCTTTATCCCTGATTTGTATTTATGAAAACAGATTTAGAGAATCCAAAGTCCTACCAAATATTTATTTTCATCTCTGGATCACCTCTTCTCCTTTTCTCTGGTTCCTAATTACATCAAAAAGAGAGATATCTGAGAAAATACATGGGGTATCACTGAGCATGTATAATTCTCTTTTTCTTTTCTTTTCTTTTTTTTAAAGATTTTATTTATTCACTTGACAGAGAGAGACACAGCGAGAGAGGGAACACAAGCAGTGGAAGTGGGAGAGGGAGAAGCTTCCCGCGGAGCATGGAGCCAGATGTGGGGCTCGATCCCAGGACGCTGGGACCATGACCTGAGCTGAAGGCAGACGCTTAACGCCTGAGCCACCCTTGAACAGGGTTTTGATATAATTTAAATTCCTATAAAGACACCTGAAATTATTTTCAGTGATAGTGCTCGTATTAATACTACTCACAGGATATTCTTTTGTGAAACTACAATAATAAATAGCTATGTGTTCTTGCTAAAAAATCAAACTCTAATCCTCTCCTCTGTCCTTTGTATTTCCCAAATGGAATTTTGGAAGGGTACACATCTGTTTCTCTCTTGCCAGAAGATACAAAGTACATAATCTGGGAACCGTTTTCAGCACTGAGTATGTTCAGCACCAAGGATGACAGAATCTCCCAGGTAGGAGTTCCTCCCTCGGAGTACAACAGATATAAAGGTGGACAATGAAAATTATAATCCTCTTCAGACAATCTGCTTTTTATACCAATAACAAATCAGAAGCCACTCTTCACAACACCGTAAACAGGAAGAATACAATCTGTTGTTCTTTTATAAAATTATGTATTTATTCTTTGATTCAGTGAGGCATGCGAATTGATATAAAATCCCCAAATGTTCAAAAGTCTATCCTCCAATCACTTAGTTGCCTTCCACAGAGATTGCCACTGTATCCACGAGGCATATATTTTTCTCCATAAGGCATATCAAAGTCTTCCTGTGTTTGGTAATAGTGGGCAGAACTTGAGCAGCCATTTTAAATAACAAAATTGCCAATAAAAAGCACAAAAAGATGTAAAAAATGTGGCACAAAACAGACCCCAAAAAGAGTACTTGTTTACAGTATGAGCAATGAAATGAGAAGGCAGTCACCTTGTTCACCTCAACTGAGAACATGTGCAGTAGGTGACTCAAATATTTTGCTGCTCTGTGCGTATGCACAAATGGATGCAAAAGTCCTGTGGACATTGATTTTGGGGTTGCAAAGAAATTTTACCGAGTAGGTGAATCTGCAAATTTGGAATCTGTGAATAATGAGGATTGATTTCCTTAACAAATAAATACCTTGGCAATATCTCCTAATAGTACACAGAATGTTGTCCCATTGTTTCAGTTACATTTTATTCCATTTATGAATGCAACACAATCTCTTTTAACCAAACTCTTGTTAATGGAGATTTAGATTATTTTGTCGTTGTTGTTGCAAACAATGGGACAAGGAATATTGTTACACAAGTTATTTTGTATATTTGTAGGTGTAACTGTAGCATGCATTTCTAGAAATAGGATTGCCAGATCAAAGTATATGTGAATTTTTCATTTTGATAGATATTTCCCTTGCTGTTTTGTTACTTTTTAAATAAAAAAAACTGCTCTGCTAAAATATTGCTCTCCAGATTTTGTAAGCAAACATGTCATCTTTTAATAATAGAAGTAGAACATTCTTTTAAGAAGGAATATCATATTTTTAAGTGGAAATCTAAAACTTGAACTGAGCTCCATCCTGTTGGAAAAAAAAAGCAAGATTCTTTTGAATTGATTTTGATACTATGAGACAAAAGTAAGTGGGGAAAAAAAAAAGAGATGATGTGTTTCACTTCACTTCGTACTGGTTGCTGAGACTTGGTAGAAGGCCAATGTGTTTCAAGCAGTACATGATGATTAATAAGTGATGACAAGGTTCAGAGACAGTCACACACCCAGGCTGCTCCAGGCAGCTCCCATCCCGCCATGCTTTTTTTGGCAGCAGACTTATTGGTACTGGCTAATAGTAACATGAATTCTATGTTGGTCCAGAGAAGGAGATATGCCGCATATTCTTCCTGTCAAATAAAAATGTGGAAGGAGATACAGGATGACCTTGCACACATTATAGCTGGCCTACTGCAGATTGCAATTACTTAGAACTGTCAGAAAAGGAGTATATTTTGGCACTGCTTTTGATCAAGACTCTCTAATTTCTGTCTTCGGCATAAACCCAAGCAGGATTTGCTATTGATTTTTGCCATTTTCTTCCTTTGACCCATGTGACCTAAAGAGCAGAAAAATTAGGGTCTCGTTAGTGGAAGGAGACAGTTTGATAAGACTGCTCATTCCACAAGGATCTAGGAACATGAAAGGTTTGAAATTCAAGAAATGTTCTTTGAATAAGAAGTTTAAGGCCAATGTGGAATGTAGATTTAGGTAGGTGATAAACTCAAGAGCTATTTATGCTTAGAAAATAGTTAAATCAGAAGCAAGTTGCTAGAATCAGATGAACCACCAGGAAGAGAGTAAAATATCAGAATCAGGCAATGAGTCAGAACAGATGGGTCTTGGAGGACCAGGCAGGCACTGAAGCTGAAAATGAGCTTGACACATTGGATTATCAATTATAGATCCACTAAAAATTGAAAACAGGGATTAAGGAATGAAGGCAAGTTGTGTAGCTTATAAATTTAACAAGACGGATCTCTACATTGACTAATGAACTCTCTCATTGTGCTACTTTGAAGTTTCTATCAAGGTGGGAACTAATTTCTAAGTTTGGCTGTTCTGGATTCTGTAGTTCAACTTAAGCAGGAGCACAAGGTATTGAAGGAGCTTAAAAAGCTTTAGATACTATATTAGCTCAGTTTCTTAGAAAACTTCTGTGTATCCTAATGATGTAATGTATGGTGATTAACATAACAATAAAAAATTAAAAAAAAGAAAACTTCTGTGTATCAACATAACAAGTTCTGCTTAAAAAATACCTCAGAATTCTACTCTCTAGAGAGCCAATATAAGTTCTTGAATATGTCATAGAAGGGCCATTATTTTTATCCCCAACCATCATTCTTGACTCAACTCCTAGAATTCCACCATATTTACCATGAACTCTATAGCCACTCCAAATCACTAGGATTTTCTTTTAATATGCCATGCTCTCTCTTGCCTGAGATGTTGTACATCTTGTCTCTTTTGCCTATAACACCCCACCTTTCCTCTTATCTAGTTGTAAGATTCACTCCTTTCTGAGGGCTCCCCTGACCATCACAGTAGAGCTAAGTGCTCCTTCTGTTCCCAGTTCCATAACATCTTGTGCAAATCGTTGTTTCTTATCTCATCTCTGTTGCCATTAATATTATTATTATCTTCAAATGACCGATGTGGAAATTGAAGCTCAGAGAGATTATAGCAAAAAGGTACCTGCTCTGAACATTGGTTATTCCCAAGCTATAATGACTGATTGATCTTCAAGGGGTTTAGTTGTCTGTATTTTCTAGTACGGTGCATTTGATATTTGGTACCTTTATGTCTGAATGGGATAAAGTACATGCCTAACTATCAAAACACAGTAATACCTGAGTTTATTTTTAAAGCGAAAGGCCAACAACCTTGAATTAAGGGTCAGTAAAACTGTATATTTCTCATTTGAGAATGTCTCTTTTATCTACCTTCAATTATAACTATAGGTCATTTGGTGGTCTTGCCTGTCCTCCCATTTATTATCATTACAATAGTATCTGGAACTAGTGTGGCTTACAAACTACCTCCAAATTCCCTGCTCTTTTCCCTCAAAACAAACCGTTAGGATAGTTTTCTAAGAATTGTTAGAGACAAGAAGGTATGACTTACCCAAAGTGATATAGTCAATAGCTGTGATGTGACTCAAACACAACTTTTCTGATTCTTCATACACTGCTCTCACTCTTATGCTGTTACATAAATAAACTCTTTCTGTTGATTGTCCACATAAATTCTCAACTAAATTTCTACAAATCGAATGTTGTCTGGTATAATAATGAAACACGAGCACTTGGAATTTTGTAGGGGTATGAATGTCACTCTAAAAAGTCAAGCAATCAAGAAACAATACATGTTTTTATTTTCCATAAATCAGTTGATTTCTACATCAAGTCCACTATTCTCTACAGAGGACAGGAAATTTAATCGCAGCAATTCTTGGGCTTCCCCTCTTTCTCAGGGTCTGGGACTTCATACTGTTAGATTTTTCAGAGGAGGGTCACCAAGTCATATGTCTCCATAAGTTACCCTGAGACAACCAATATTCCTGACTAAATGGGCCCTTTGGGTATATGGCTGTCTGTGGCTTTGTGCCTGTGACCCAGAAAGACATTCCTCTCTGGGGGCTTGTCTGCACCAAGCCAAGGGATTCGCTACAGTAGACCTCTCTCCTTCTTCCCTTCCCAACAGTGAGTGAAATATATAGTTTTGGTGTGGAGGGTTGAAAACACAACCAGGGGAGTCTCCCCCATAGTTCTTCTAATCAATCTGCCTCTATCTTCAGTCTGCTTTTTTTTTTTCTTTTTTCAAAAACCTTGCTAAATTTTCTAAGGGCTTAACTTTTTGAAAAAAAATGAGAAAGACTTGCAGACTACTCATATTTTCAGGCCTTTCACATACCTTACTTCCCCTGAGCTGGCTAGTAGTTTGGAACAGGAAAGAAGTCAGGTGAAGTATGTGTGGTGAGGGCAAAGGAGAAAATACAGCAGGACAAAAATTGTAAATCAATTAAAAAAAAATCTCAAAGTAACAATATCACCCATCAGTATTTTTAACCTTATAGTAAACAACATTCCATATCACAGATGCAGTTATAGAGCATAGGATTAGGAGGAAAAAAAAAAAGTAAGAATATGACGTAATAGCATAATCTTCAAGATATTTCAACATTAAGCCATTGAGTCTGAAAGTATGGTTATTGTATCAGATATTAACAAACACATGACCTTAAAACTTGGACTAATGAGTAATTGTGCCTATAATATTTTAATTAAAGTTATTAAATAAAATCTATTTGGTTTCTGAGCTCCTATAATTGATTTTCTTTAGGAAAAAGGTAAATTCTCTCTAAACATTTGATGTGTTCATCCTCTGTAAATGTGGAACTCTAGAGCTTTTTAATTCCTTTATGAACTTTAGTTTCCTTATATGACTTTTGGGTGGGAAGGAGACTTCCACAACAGTTTCTATGTAGGAGGATATCTTTTATCTAAACACTCCCAACCTTGAATCTTAACATTTACTTCTCTCCAGAGAGGGGGGAGTGAGTTCCCTTGCTGCTGAGTTTGGCAGAAGAACTGGGAGTCAGTTTTTAGCCTTTCCTTACCTTCTCTCTCTATGAAAAGCAAGCCTTCTGACTTCTGCCTTAACGTCAGTTTGACAGGGGAAGACTCCACACGGGGAGTTCTGCCGAGTTCAGCCTCTGAGCAAGTGGCTGAATTGACCAATTCTGGGCAGCCTTGAGGAAACTGTTGTAGTTCCCTTCAAAGCCATGTTAATTGGTATTAGTTTTATCAGTAATATAGATGATTTTTTAAACTTTTCGTTCTGTCTAATTTTTGTCTTGTCAATTAGTTCACCCATTGGGTGGGATAAAACAATGACTTAATTGGGTTTCTCTTAAAAAAACTAACAATCACTTTGGACAAGCTATTCAGTTTCTAGAATCAAAATCTATGCCTCATATGGAACAAGAGCAACTGGCTGAAAAGTTCAAAGCAAAATTATAGTAATAATAATAATAATCAACTTTTCAACACATTGCCAAATAAGGATGGCTGTGTTGATTTTTTTTTTAAATTTCTAAATTGAGGTCAACTAAACCTACCATTCATTTTGTTGTCATAGTTTCAGTGTCTAATACAGTTAAATCCATTTTATCTATTACTTTTAAAATTTCTAATTAAAAAGCAATCTCACTTATTTCACAAATATTTTTTGAACAAGACTCAGAATGTCTTTTTATATCCTTAAACCCAATGGTTTCTTTTTCCCTTCTAAATCCTTCATCAAACACATTTTGTACAGTGATACTGGTCAGTATAGCCTTTGCCTTTGGGTATTCTCAATAATACTGGAAGTAGAGAATAGAAAAATGTTGACTTTTTCATTCTAGATTTTATTAATGTGATTGCAGAACCACGGCAGAACTAAACTGATATGATCTTACTCAGTGTTAGTAAGCTGTGGTCTCAAGACAGACTTTTCAGTCAAAATCCCTAAGGGTTATTGGTGTTTCTTTGTACTAATTAAAAATGATCCGTTTGAATGGAAATAATAGTGAAAATCTAATTTTATGAACTTTTGCCATAGGGATCAAAATGAATGCAGGTAGAAGGTAGTTGAGTTGGTTTTCCCAATAAAAACTAACATTGACTTAAAGTTACAGACAATCAAGATTTTTGTGAAGTGATTAGGCGATTGAGTATGGCTGTAATTTCAGATCTTGCCTATACCTATGTAGACCTTATGTAAATTTCTTAGATCTCATAGCTTTTAATAATAATGTTCTGTTGCTTGGTATATAAATGTAAGGGAAAAATAACACAGTATGATTATATGGTTTAAATGGTTTTGTACTTTCAATGGCATGTACTTTCTACATCTTATCTCTTATTTACTGACTTTTCATTTAGAGTGACATTAAAATGAACCAATAGTTTGTTCCAGTATTATTTAATTATAATTTAAAATCTGAATTCCTTGAGCAGTGTTGGCCTTGGAAGAAGTGAATTTTGGACTGAAGGCCTTTCTCCGTTACTATAACACTGCCATACTCAAGTCTTCCAACACTCATCTGTTCATGTTTTTTGGTACTGAGATTCTTGCTTTTATGATTATTGCTATCTCACTTGTGAGACTGAGTATGATTATTCAGTAATAGCCTTAATAAGTTACCAGTGGAGGATGAGTTCTCTCTGGCATATTCTTTAGGAATGAGTGATCTAGCAGGGAGATTTTTTAAGTGGTAAATCAGACTAATAGAAGACTTGTTTGTGACATTTAGAGCATAACAGGCCAAGAGAAGAGGAATATGAAATCAGTTAGAACTTTCACATGATTATTTAGCCAATCATTTATACACTTAACAAGTATTTCTTCAGCACCTACTATAGCCCAGACACTACCATACAAGGGTGAATGTTGTAGAGCCTCATGCAACTTTTCAGGTCATCCATTTTAGTATATCTTCCATCTATCCATCCATCCCTGGACATCTTATATAGGCCAGTCTCTTGTTCAATGTTTGTCTCTCCTGTTAGTGTAAGTTCTTTGGAGGAGTTTCCGGTGTTAAATGCCCATAAGCTAGCGTAGTGTCTTGCATGTTGTAGATCAATAAATATTTGCTGAGTCAATGAATGAATATGCCAGGCCCTGTGCTTAGTGATGGAGAAATAAGATGAAGTAGCACATTGCCCTTGCAGTATTCTAGCTTAATGCCTATTCAGGAAATTATAATAAATCCAATCTTGTCATCTGAGTGATCAAAGGTAAACCTTAATGTTATTCCTCCTAAAAAGGAATCTAATTTCTTATAGTTAAATTTTTCCATTTCCACACTATAAGGAAATGTTATATTTCTATGTCCTTTCCATGGGGCTAAGAAGGCATTGCCATATCTGATGTATTGTTAACATCTTTTGTTCCTCTCATTAAAATAATATAAATCAGATACTTTTTATGTGCTGATAGCTTTCCTTTTCCTTTTGTCTTTTCTTCCTTCTTTCATTTTTTCCAACTTTTTTCCTTTTCCCCCCCAAAAATCACTATAGAATTGGAATAATTGAGTATTTTTCTGAATTAATGTATCTGAAGAGTTTTTAAAATATATCTGAAGAGTGTCTGAGAGTGTGGAGGCCATCATTTCTTAGAAGGTTTTATTTTGTGGTGTATTTATGGACAAACCTTTACTGATGTTAGAGGTTTGGTAAATTTACATATTACATCAAACAATTAAAGGTAAATTTGACACAGATGTTGCAAATGTCCTTAAATTTTTAGTTCAGAGGTGTAAAAATTTGGCAGACTAATCAGGGGCCTGAGTGGCTCAGTCATTTAGCATCTGCCTTCAGCTCAGGTCATGATCCCAGGTTCCTGGGATTGAGCCCCACATTGGGCTCCTTGCTCAGCAGGGAAGCCTGCTTCTCCCCCTCCCACTCCCCCTGCTTGTGTTCCCTCTCTCGCTGTCTCTCTCCCTGTCAAAAAATAAATAAAAATCTTTAAAAAATATTTGGCAGAGTAAGCCCTCTCCCCAGTACCTCCCTTGGCGATTAATAGAGCTCAGCATCTAATTGTGCACAAGTTGAAAATGTGTCTGCACTGAGGCTTGACCAAAGGACATGCCTAATAAAACACATATGTGCCTTGTGTGCATTCACATTTAGAGCTAGCCAAAGTAATGGTGATATCTTCAGTGTTGTCTAAGAAGAGTATTGTTCTAGTTACATTCAAAGTGCATTGTAAGAAACTGCTATGAGGTGATCAAGGACATGTAATACCTGTTACTAGGAAAGTACCATCGGTGCTACAACAACTTCCCCAGGTGCCAACCTGAATTATATGACAATTAGAATGGGAAAGTCTCAGGAAAGAATGCTGAATTGCGGGTGGGGACTGTTGGCTTTTTGGCCTCTTTGGACCTTTGCCCAGTTCAGTGACTTTTCATTAATTATGTTGTCAGTGCAGCAGACCCTGGTAAACTAAAAGAGCCCATCTACTCCTCAGAGGAAAATATAATGGAAAAATCTGCAAAGTATTTGCCAACCAAGTACTTGTCAGAAATATTTACTACCTACTTAAGTCAGTGTGAAAATAAAGGAAGTCAAGAAAAAATAAGGACATTTTTCTGACCAGAGATTCTTGTACTCACAATGCAGAAAATTTGCAAGGACTTGAATTACTGACATGTGAGTTTTTTTCCTTCCTATTCCTGGAATCCATTTAGCCTATGCAAAATTGGAAACATGGTATTGCAGCACTGCATACTTCCATGAATCATAGATAAATCTTATTTTCTACTATTTCTTTTTTTCTTAAAAAACATGATAAATGAGCCGTTCTACAGTTCATCACAGAAATAAATGGATTAGATTTTTTATTCATATTGTTAAGTGGATCAAAGGATGAAAATTTAAACCTAATTTTGATGAATTAACTAAAAAATATAAAAAGGTACAATCAACCTTTTCTGGCATCTATATTAATCAAATAATCAGTTCAAATATATTTCCTCACTATGTAGCCATTAATATTAGCATTAATTATATTCATCATTAGCTTTCCAGAAAAAAGAAAACAGAAACAGACATATATTTGATACATATTGCATGTAGCATCTGAAATGTAAAAGGTATATTAATATCTAATAAACAATATCAAATAATAGAAGTTAAGGAGAGTGTACCTTCTTATGCATTATTTATGATCATAAGATTTATTACATACTAATTTTTTCAAAGTGGAAAGTATTGTAATGTCTTTCTGATTATCTGAATTACACATACTCATAAAATAAATGCTTTTAATAAGTAAAACAATAGAGAAAATGGGAATAAGAAAATCAGCATGCCAAATTCCATGATTCAGAGACAATTTTCATTTACATGTATTGGTCCTTGAATATTTCATAAATACCTTAGAGTCAACAAGTCCAAAGCAAAATTAAGATCTTCTACCATATTTCTGGTTATTGTCATATATTCTCCATTTTGGTATCTATCTAGCTCAAGCAACACCCCCAGGCTTAATGGCCGGTTAATTTTTCTCCCCCACTTCCAACATTCAGTGGATCCAGATCAATTTTGCTCCTCAAGCATTGATATTGATTCGCTTCTCCTCATTTATACATCTACCTTCTAGTGTAAGCGAACATTGACTCTTGTCTGGTGCATCCCCACAACCAACTATCCAACCTCCCTACCTTCCCTTGATTCCCTCTAAGCCAGTGATTCCCAGTTGGGACAATTTTGTGATACAAGGGACATTTGTTTGTCATTTTATTGGTCACAACTATTCACAACTAATGGGGAGGGTGCTACTAGCATTTAGTAGGTACAAGTCAGGGCTACTGCTAATCATTCTATAATGCCTAAAACACTCCTCCACAAAAAATAATGCAAATTTGATTAGGCCAAATTCTTGCTTAAAATCTTTTGATTCTTCTTATTGTTTTAAAATTTGCATTCAAAAGTTTTGTTTTTTTAAAGGTTTATTTATTTATCTGAGAGAGAGATTGAGAGAGAAGAGTATGTGGGGTGGAGGGGCAGAGGGAGAGGGAGAGAGAATCTCAAACAGATGCCATGCTGAACGCGGAGCTTGATGGCAGGTCTTGAGACAAGGCCCTGAGATCACAACCTGAGCTGAAACCAAGTGTCAGATGCTTAATCAGTTGAGCTACCCAGGTGTCCCTGCATTCAAAAGTTTTAAGTTGGCCTACTTGCTTACCTTCCCAGATTTATGATATAAAACATCCCTTCTCATTTGCCTGGGCTGGGACATACTGAATTTTTCAAATTTCCTTGATTTCACGGTATTATTTCAGAAGAGTGTTTTTGTATTCTAGTATCTCTCTGGAATGCCTTTCAACTCTCTCTCTCTCCTTATGGTCTAGGTAATCCTACTTATTTGCAGGTCTGAGTTTAAATGCCACTTCTTCAGAAGCTTTTCCTAATTCCTGAGACCAACTTAGTTCTCTGTACTGTACATCCTCTTGGCATTCTATACATCTCTTTCATAGCGCTCATAAGACTTTTATTATTCATCCACTCTTTCGTTATATGGCAAATTAATGAAGGTGTGAACTATATTGTTTACCTTCTTATTTCTAGTGTTTGGCACATATGAGGATCTCAAATTTTGTTCAATTAATCACCACTATGGAAATCAATGTCATTGACGTTTATTGTCATAATATGTTATTTTCGTAATAGATAAGTTTGTTTTTTTTCCATCTTATCTTTGCTCCGGACTTCTCTGTTGGTTTCATTGTTTTCTAAATTTTGCTCTGTGGTCTGTTTCCCAATCCCTACCCACCACTCTCACTCTTTTTTAAGTATGCTTTGTGTTTTAGATCAACTAATTATTACTTACATAATCTTAAATAATAATTATACATTTTATATATTTCCTAAACTATAAACTTGCAATTAAACAGTAGACACTGAATTCCTTCATCATCTGCAAAGATGATGAAATTCTTCACTTTTTTTTTTTCCTTTTCTGTCAACGTGGTCTTAGACTTTGGTGCCAATCTATTATTCAATTTTATTACTGTTATTACTTAAATTCTTTCTTCATAGTCTCCTTTTAATTTTTACAGTTGTATATAATGATACATATGGTAATAGTGTGGTAAAAATAAACACTACCAATATTTAAGGTAAATCTATGTTTATATTTATTACCTGTTTCCCACTGGTCTGCTCATACCATAAATCCTTCATTTGTTACTTATGTATTTGAATATGTTGGTTGCCTAAAACACTCCTCCACAAAAGGTCTAAATTTTCCCAAGAAATTATCTGTCTACCTATTTACTCATCTATTTATC
This sequence comes from Eumetopias jubatus, assembly GCF_037043125.1. NCBI lineage: Eukaryota > Metazoa > Chordata > Mammalia > Carnivora > Otariidae > Eumetopias > Eumetopias jubatus. The sequence continues at coordinate 177,498,261 of NW_028274809.1, read as the reverse complement.
ATCTATCAATTTCTATATTCCCTGAATATTTGAGAATCCCTTCATATGTGATTAATAACTGCAATGGTTAAATATGTAATTTGTCTAGAACTTTTCCCCTCAAAATCTTGTAGAAGTTGTTACACTGTCATCAGAGGTTGCTGAGAATGTACAGGGATGTCATATTTTTCTTCTTACTGGGAGATGATCTCTTCTTTTTTTTCCTATCTAGGTTAAGATTTTCTTCTTGATCCTTGAAGTTAAAGAATATCATTATCAAGATATATCTTGGTTTTTGTTGCTCTTTTCTTTCTCTGATGAGGAGAGTCTATTCAATTGCAGACTCAGATCTTCCTTAATTTTCTGTAAGTTTTCTTTTTTAAAAATACATTTTGTTTCATTTGTTTGCATCTCTTCTTTAGACATATGAAATAGCTGTGTGTTAGCTCATATTTTTTTGCCCTCCATTCCATCATCTTTCTTCCACTTTCTTCTTTCTCACTATTCATTTTTCTCTCTGTGATTTTTCTCAAGATGTCCTTCACGTCAAATTTCAGTGTATATTCTCTCTTCTATTAAGTTTTTATTCTAGGTTAAGTGTGCACTTGCATTATTATCCATTGAATTTCCTTGCTCAGTCAATGACTACTTGCTCAGTTGATAACTGTTTCATCTTGTTTTCTTACCTAATAACTCATTTTGAATCTTTTGATTCAAAGTCCGCATCTTCCTTTATACATTTGACAACATGGATCAGCTATATTCAAATTTCTTCTGCTTTTCTGGAATGGTGAATTAAACCCCTCAAAGTATGATCTTAATCTAGTTTTCCTCAGGGGATTCTTTTCTTCCTTCCCCACTTCCACAACTATAATACACTCTCACTATATCTTGGAATTATTGGGTAGTTTTATATTTATTTTGTTTGTTTAACTCATCTTAGAATAGATGTTCTCTCTTGAAATGTTATATATTCCACTTCCCTCTTACCTAAATCCTTCTCTTAAACCTTAAACAGAGCTGGATATTGATGGTTTATATCATTTGTTCAGTCACTTATCTGTGTAATGTTTTGGAACAGTACTTTGAACAGTGAATGATTGTTTGGGTACACTTAATTCTCTGCTTCTCTGGAATCATCTGTGTTAAGTACTGTCTTTCCAAATTGTTGGCATACAGTTTTAAATCAGAGAAAGGATCTTACAGTTTTTTCAAAATCTCTCCTCAACCATACTGCTCTTCTGTCAAGTTTTTTATTTGAATATAAATCAGGTTTGTAAGATATATTCATTGGCTTTTGTGTTGGGATAATTCTAAAACTGCTATTGTTTTTTATGCTTGGTGTTAACAAACAACAATGTCCTCTTTCAAAATGTTCCCTGTGTATACGGCTTTAGTCACTGCTCAGATAAAATTATAATGGTGAGAAATTTTTACTTTGGCCAAGAGTGGAATAATAGGGACATTTAATCTCTCATCATAAACTAGAGAATAAAACATCTATCAAAGTAATGGTTTTCGTATACTTTGGAAAGTAGACAGTGCAGTACTGTGATCCTTGAAAAAAGGGTAAGAAAACAAGGTTAGCCCTACTATCACTTTGGCTTTCTCTTTGGAAGTGTATTCCAAACCTCAGAGCAAGGACAAGGGTCCTAAGCAGATCATGGTTGAAATTTGTGGGGGTAGATTTTTAAAATGGGGTTTTATACAGAAAAAAACAACTTTATAAATCTGCCTAGATGCCCTATTGATTGAGTTTCTTCTGAATATTAACTTGAGAATGGACAAAGACACATGAGTGAGCTGTGAGTTGCATGGTTTCTAGGCCTTGTACAACAGGATTGGAAAATGTTTAAATTTTTACTAGCCAGAGTTGAGAGTCCTCACTGATTGCTCAAGGCATTCACTAGACACCCAAAAAAGATTATGCCTTAGAAATGGGGCTAAGCCTTACCTAGAGTATAAGCCACTCTATAAGTACTCTAACAAAGTTAAGGTTAATCACACTTGAACTTAAAGACTTTAACTGACTGCTAGAACAAGATCAACACCCTTTAAAGGAACTAAGCAAATACTAGACAATAAAGTTCACAGTACCTGGCTTTCAATTAAAATTATTAGATATGCCAATAAACAAGAAATCTTCACACAAAATCAAGAAAGATCAGTGTATAGAAAAAAGTCCACAAGTGAAAGTGAGGGGATTATTAATATGTTATTATACATATGTTTAAATACATAAAAGAAAATGTGAAGATAGTGAGGTAAGAAATGGAAGACACAAAAAGAAAAAATAAAACTTCTAGGGAAAATCTAATATTTAAAATGAAATAGTCACTGATGGCATTAGCAGAAGATTAGAAACTTCAAAAGAAAATCAATAAACTGAAATCATAACAACAAAAACTATGCCACATCAAACACAGTGAAAATAAATTCTGAAAAAATAATGAACATACAGTCAGTGAATTGTGTGACCATATCCAGCATTCTAACATATGTATAATAAGAGTCCACCAAGAGACAGTGTCAGAAAAAAGATTTAAAGAAATAATGGTGAAATTATTTCAAATTTGATGAAAGTTGAATACAGATCCAAAAACTCTCCAAGCAGGATTAAAACAAAGAAAAACACGCAGGGCACCTTATAATGAAAATTGCAAAAAAAACCAAAAAACAAAAACAGTGATAAATAAAATTTCATGAAAGTTCCTAGAGAAGAAAATATGCATTGTGTATAACAGAATAAAGACAAAAGGACTAGAAACTTTTCATCAGAAACAATGCAAGAGAGAGGACAATGGAACAGAAATATATGTAAAGTACATAAATAAACAACAACAACCAACAACAACCAGTTAACCTAGAATTTTCTACCCTGTAAAAGTGTCGAATAGCATGATGTAGTCTTAAACCCAACCACACCAATAATTGCATTGCATTTTAATAGTTTAAACACTCCAGTTGAAAATAAGGGATTGTTAACTTGGATTACAAAGCACAAACTATATACTGTCCTCAGAAAACTCTCTTAATATATAAACATGTTAAAATTAGAGATGCACCATGTAAATATAATAATCCTAAAAATGTTGACTTCACAACAGGAATAAAGCAGTACAGTTCTAATAATAAAGGGTCAATTCACTAATTAGACTTAGTAGTTCTAGATGTGTATGTAATTAATAATAGAACTTTGAAATGCATGAATCAAATACTGAAAAGTGAATGGAGAAATAGCTAAGCTTACAATTATATTTGGAGAGTACAACATTTTTCTGTCAGTAATCAATAGGGCAGGTAGACAGAAAATCAGTAAGGATATTGAAGACTAGAACAACAATGTCAACCAACTTGACCTGAGTAACATTATAGAATATTCCACCTAGCAACTGAAGAATGTACATTCATTTCTAGTGCACATAAAAACATTCTTAAAACTAGACCATATGCTGCTATAAGTCAAGTCTCGATAAATTTAAAGGACTGAACTCATTTGAAATATATTTGTTGTATACAACATAATTAAATTAGGACTAAAGCATGATATCTAGGAAAACTTCAAATATCTGGGAATTAAACAACATATCTCTAAATTCGTAAGTCAAAGAAGAAATCAGAAGGGAAATTAGAAAATATTTAGAAATGAGTGAAAGCAAAATATAACAAAATTATAAAATTCAGTTCATGCAGTTTATAGAGAAAAATTTATGGCATTAAGTGCTTATAGTAGAATAGAAGCAGGATCTAAAATTAGTGATCTGTGCTTCCACCTTAAGAAGCAAGAAAAGAAAGAGAAAATTAAATCCAAACTAAATGAAAGGATGGCTATCATAAGAAATCAGTGAGAGAGAAAATGAAAAAACCCAATGAAATTAACCTTATTCTTTGAATAAGCAATAAAATTGAAATTTCTAACTAGATTAATCAAGAGAAAAGGACACAAATTACCAATATAATGAAGGAAATATGGACACCAACACAGATTCAAAACACATTAAAGGGATAAAAAGGAACTTTTATGAGCAATTGTGTATTAATAAATTGTACTGTTGTACCACCTACATGAAATGGGCAGACACAAATTACCAAAATGGAATCAAAAAGAAATAAAAAATCTAGTTTAGGTATAATTTAGTGATTCAACACTACATCAAAAAAAGAAGAAATTAAAAAATCTAAATATATCTGTTATATCTATTAAAAGAACTTGAATTAATAAATAAAATCTTCTCATAAAGGCAACTCCAGGCTAACATGCATTTGTTGGTGAATTCTATTGAAAATTTAAGAAAAAAATAATAGTACTAATTCTACCAAATTCTTTCAGAAAAAGGAGCAGGAAGGAACTCTTTCTGGTTCATTGTATGAGGGTAGCAATTGAAAATCTGCCAGAGACATTACCAAAAAAGATAACTATATACCAAAATTTCTCAAAAATATATTTCTCAAAAATAAAAACCTATTAAATACTAACAAATCAAATCCAACAATACGTAAAAAATGGTTAACACATCAGGTATATGACCAAGTAGTGTATATACCAAAAATGCGAGGTTGGTTTTGCATTTGGAAATATATCTCACCATGTAAAAGAGTAAAAGAGAAAATCTATATAGTCATCTAAGTAGAGGCAGAAAAAGCATTTGATGAAAATTCAACAACCATCCATGAGGAAAACTATCACCAAATTAGAAACAGAAGAGAACTTCCTTAATCTGATAAAGAGCATCTACAGAAAAATATAACACTGAAGCCATATTTAATCATGAGACTGAATATTTTGCTCTACAGTTGGGCAGAAAGCAAAATCGTTCTTTCTCATCACTGTTATGCAACATCTCAGCCACAAAGTACAAAAAAGAAATAAAAGACATTTAGGTTGGACATTTAGATTGCAAATCACATAGCTATTATTTGGCAAATGCCATGAAATATACATCAAAGCTATTGTATTTAATAAATCAACTTAAATTTACAGGACAGTGGGTCAATATACACAAATCCAATTTTATTTTTATGTAGCAATGGACATTTGGAGGCAAAATCAAAACCAATATTTATAATAACATTAAAACTATAAAATATTTAAAGACAATTTTAAGACAATATGTGCAAGAATTATTTACTGAAAACTGTAAAGCATTGCTGAGAAAAGTTAAAGATCAAAATAAATTAAGAACTCTATAAACTCATGAATCAGAAGACTAAATTTTTAAAAAGTCAGTTCTCCAAAAATTGATCTAGAGTCAATGTAATCTCAAGATTTTTGCAGGTATTTTATAGAAACTGATGAGCTGTTTCTAAAATTTACATGGGAAAACAAAGGACCTGAAATAGCCAAAAGAATTTAAGAAAACAAGATAAACACTGATTTCAAGACTTGTTGTAAAGCTATAATAATTAGTATAGTAATCAAAACAAAGATGCTCAAAATAATAGAACAGAATATAGTTCAGAGATAGACCCATGCATATATGGTTAATTAATGTTTTTTAACCAGTGTACCAAAGTAATGCACTAGGGAAAGAATGATTTTTTTTTTTTTTTTTGTCAAGTTGTGGGGGAACAGCTGATTGATTATCCACATGCAGAAAAGGAACCTGGATCCTTACCTCATACTACACATAAAAATTAACTGAAACTGGATCAGAGAGTTAAGCATAAAATTGAAAAGTGTACAACAGAAACCAACAGGGAAGGAAAATTTTTCTTGATTTTTGGATAGATACAATTTTTTGGAACAGGACATAAAAGCACAAAGCGTAAGAGAGCAAACTGATAAAAGTTACGTATCTATATCTACATAAAACTTTTGCTCACAAAAAAACACTTAAGAAAATGACAGGGGGAAATTATATATATAAGATGAAGGATACATGTTCAGAGTATGTGAAAAACTCTTACTACCCAATAATAAGACAAGATAAATAAAAATTGGCAAAAAGGTGAACATACATGGTGTTAAAAATGTATACAGATGGACAATAATCGCATGAAAAGTTGCTTAACATCATTAGCCTTCTGAAAAATGCAAATTAAAACCATAATTAAATACTATCACATAATATTTTAATGATTAAATTATAAAGTATATCAAGATTCTATGGAAAAACTTGTACACAAATGTTATATCAGCTTTATATATGATACTCTTGATTGGAAAAATCTCAAATGTTTTTTAGCAGTTGAATGGATAAACAAATGGCTGTGTATATGTATACAATGAAATAACACTCAGTAGTGTAAAAGAATAAACATATTGATACAAGCAACCATATGAATGAATCACAATAAATCCTGTGAAGATACAAAAAAAAATCCTGCTCAGATATAAAGCTTGATGTAAAGTTTTATTTATATGAACCTCCAAAACAGTCAAATTTAATCTAGAGTGAAAGAAAACAGGTCAGTGTTTGCCTGGCACTGGGGCAGAAGGAGAAGTATTGATGGAGAGGGGTACATGGAACATTTTGAAGGTGATGGGAATACTCTAGATTATGGTTAAGATTATCCAGGTGCATAAACTTGTCAACATTCATTGAAATACACACTTCAAATGGGTATATTTCATTTTATGTCAGAAAAACTTAAGTTGCTGTCCTTAAGTATATTGACAGGGACAAGGTATCAGTAAATATTCCGGAGCTGGAGAATATAAGTGGACTTATTTATAAGTATGCACAGTATACATACAACCTGGAGATTCTTAAAAATGATTCAGTAGATGTATGGGTGTGGAGGTTGGAACTGCAGCAAGTTATACGGGTGGATTATTGAATCAGTAAAATGTGATATGGTAAAAATCCTGATGTGACCTCATTCGTTTCTAAAGACTGGTAAATCTGAAGTTATATGAATTACAACCAAGAAAACAGAATCACTTCTTTCTCTTTAGTTTAAAAAATAGTTGCTAATAGATTTTCTAATGCAATTGAATTGTGGTCCTCCCTGGAAATAGAGCAATTGGATATGTTGTATATCTTGAAGCATCTGTAGTGTGTTATAAATTCAATTTGTACAGATAGCTATGATCAGTAGAGTAATAAACATATTTTGGAATTACAAAGCAATATATTGAAAAGTTTAGGGGCGCTTGGGTGGCTCAGTTGGTTAAGCATCTGACTCTTGATTTCGGCTCAGGTCAAGATCTCAGGGTCGTGAGATCGAGCCCCAGGTTGGCCTCTGTGCTGGGTGTGGAGACTGCTTGGGATTCTTTCCATTTCCCTTTGCCTCCCCACTCCACCACTCATGTACTCTTTCTCTTAAAAAAAAAAAAAAAAAATTATATGGAGCCATAATGTTAGAGGTGGAAAAGATCTAAAATATTTAATCCAATTTCTTCATTTCAAATATGGTGATTGAAGGCTAGTTGGTTGGTGGTGGATTGCATTATGACCCCTGATTTTTTTAATCTTTCTAAGTCCGTTAACATATGGTTTTGGAGCTCCTTACACAAAAGCGGGGTGTATTTCCTTGGCATGTGCATTTGGCCACTTGACTTGCTTTGGCTAATAAGGCAGAAGTGACAGTGTGCTGGTCCCAAGCCTGAGTGGATTCAAAGTGGTTCTCCTTATCATCTCAAAAAGAACATGCCCACGTTAAGCTACCGGTCTAAGAAAGAGAATGAGACAGACCTGAGCAGAGTGGCCCAGGTGAGTTGTCCTATCTAAGCCAAGTCTCGAATAGCAGATCCCTAGGCAACCTGCAGAAGCAATGTCTTAAGAATTTTTTCTTATTGGCTTTCCAATGCACAATAAAATAACTTATTTGGAGAGAGTCTGGGGATGGTATAATATAAACCAAGGGGTTAGAAGTTCTCAGTGAAGTGTAGTGTTTCTCCCTCCATTAACTGGAGAATGGACTTGTATTTATATATACAAGAGTAGAAGGCCCAAAGCAAAGACTTACAGAAAACAAAATTAACTTTGATGCACATATAATCTACCAGAAGCTAAGTATTTTCAGGTGTTCAAATGCTTTATTTTGGGGATAGAACAGCTTGAAACCTAGCTCTCCTATTGCATATTACATATGGCCATATTATAATTGACGCTAAAGCTGTGGAAAAATAGGAGGAAATTTTTAAAAGAATGAAGAGCAGAGAAAAAAGAATCATATTTCTTGAGAGAAGATAATTCTGTGTGCCAGTTCTTTCTTTTTTAAAAAAATAATTAATTTATGTATTTATTTATTTGAGAGAATGACAGAGAGGGCATGAGCAGGGGGAGGGGCAGAGCGAGAGGGAAAAGCAGGCTCCCTGCTGAGCAGGGAGCCCGATGACTTGGGGCTCAATGGGTCCTGACCTGAGCCGAAGGCAGACACTTCACCGACTGAGCCACCCAGGCGTCTCTTCTTGGTGCCAGTTCTCTCAGAAGTTATTTTTTTTAAATAAGATAAATAAGATGTTTTTATTCAGTTGAGTTTTTATTCAGAGGAGGGAAACTAGAGGAACTGTCGCAATACGAAAATTAAAAAAAATTAGTGTGATGTTCTTCTTGGGGTCGAGCAGTACTACCTTTTCTTGTCATTGCAGCTGCTAACTAGTATGGCCAAGGTGATCAGGTGAACTTAACCTGACCTTGTGGGAAACCTGGAAAGTGAATGTAAAGCATAGTAGGAAACCCTGGGACAAATATCAACTCATTCACATCGTAAACCTGAACCCAGCACAAGATGAATGCAGTGCATCAAAAGCAAATGATAAAAACAAAACAAAACAAAAAACAAAAAAGAAAAAGAAACAGAAAACAACAAATAACCCCAAACCCACAAATTTTCTGATCAGACAGAATAAAGTATCTTCGATTTAAATAAAAGATAAATGGAATTAGCATGATAACAGCTATAAAGGCATATCAAGGAAAATCCTTAAATATTTAAAATCTGACTTCAATAAAACAAAGGGAAAGAAATTTTGCAGTCAGCAAAATTAAAAAAAAAAAAGAAAGAAAGAAAAATAAAACCTGGTGAGGATTACCGGGAATTCTTCAATAACCATCTTGAGACCTGGCCAAGGGTCACACTGGCACCTTAACAGTCGGCCAAGGTGTAAAATGAGCGAAGTGCACCAGGGGAGTCTAAAACTAGGGAATTAATTGCACATAGGGGCTGGCCTCAAAGGGAGTGGCTAATTGCTGCCCTATGTTTCTGGCACTACAAAACAAAACCAACCTGAGTGAGCTGAAGCCAAAAAAAAAAAAAAAAAAAAGCCAAACCAAAAACACAACAAAACCCCATTTACTGGGAAGATGCAGAGTTATCTTTTACAAAACTGAAGATTATGGAGTATGTTTGCTCTTCCACAGGCTTAATCAGAAGTCTATGTACTTAATCTCACTCTTTCTGGTCCCCCCACACCCCCATCTTGGTTTAGCACGGTGAAAATTTCTAACTCACAAAGTCTAGTTGGGTACAGAGGAGAGGATTGCTATTTGAGGATTTAGGACTCTGTCCCATCTTTAAAAATGTGCTTGCAAGGACTTTGTGGCTTCCTAAGTCCAATGAGTGGATGCAGAAAAAGACAGAGGATTGATCATGAGGGCTTTGCGTGGCCAAGGTCTAGAAACGCAAGGCCCCTTCCCATTCAGAACTCAGTCACTTGACTGCATTTAATTGCAACAGAGGAAAAGAAAAGTTGTGTGTCCTGGAGGCAAAGGACATTAATTTGGTGAACTGGAAGCCAGTCTCTGAAATTACAACAGTCCTCTCTTTTGGTGACCAAATATGTTTCACCCTTTGTTCCCATACGGAGAGATAACCCAAAGTTCTACCTGCTCACTACAGGCCGGTGACTTTTGTCCAGTAACCTTAGATCTAAAAAGACAAGTTATCTGCTCCACCTTTCCTCCACATAATTGTGAACCAGTAACAGATAACGGCAATAAAACTCCCATACAGAAACAGGTGAAATGGTAGAGATATGGCAATAATTGGCCCATATGAGTTGCAAAATCCTACACAAAGAATAAGGAAAGTTCCCTGATTATAATGTGCTTCTGGTCCTTTAGAGAAAGTACCTTGTTTGTTGTTCTCTGTGGATAGTGTCATGCAGGCTCTACCTTCTGGGAGATGGTTCCTTTTTTTTTTTTTTTTTTTTTTAATTACCCTCCATGGCCACCTTTGAAATGGACACTGAGGACTACTCTCTCCTTAGTGGCCACACAGTTTTTGGAGCCCATTTCCTGCTAGTGCAAATTTGAGAGTCCAAAATTTATATTTAGACTGCTATAGACAAAGATGTATTAAGTCTGGGATTTGCTTCTGGTTAATATAATTCCCTTATAAACTTAGTAGGCTGCTAATTACTTGCTTGCAGTAGGTTTCATGTGCCAGTGACCACCAGCCAAATTCCTTCCTAGATATATTTCTCAAGCTTGATTTATGTTGTTCCTTTCTTGCCCTTATACTTTCTTCTGAGCTTATAATTGGCCACTTTATTGTCTTCTGAAATAATAAATGAGATGGCTACACTCTGAATCTGATCTTTACGGGACTGAGTTTTACGGGGCTTTTGTAGCTCAAAATCCTTTTCAGCCTTAACTCTTCTTGCTTGGAGTCTGAAGCAGGCAGTGTTGTAACTTGCAAGGCTCCAAATTTGCAGATGGCCGCTCTTCCTCCATTTACCTGGATAGAGAGGATTCAACAAAGGAGTCAAAGGGTTGGTGCACAGCAGAGCCACTGACAGACTGAGTTTGTATCTGTGTTATTGTTGGTTTGGATATTTGTCCAAGGTTGCTGCCTACACAGAACTTTTGCTTGAGTGGGGAATAAACTTTTAGTATGCTAAGATTCTGAAATTTTGGTGTTTTTTTGTCATAGCACTTAGCCTACCTTTACTGATTACAGGGGCAAAGCATAGAATTTTCTTATCATACATTTCTTGATCTAGACATCAGCCATGTCTGTGTATATGCCCTAATTTTCTCCACTTTCAGTGTAAAAGCCTGGATTAGAGTTTCTCTCTTTCTCGATTCATATGCTGATAATATCTGAGACTTACCAAGTGCACCGTCATATTTTTCTAACATATTTCCAAAGACTGCTAGGTGCAGGCCCAGTTCAGGAGGAATCCTCAGACTATGCTGTTGTGTCTCAGCCAATACCACACTTTGTCTTAGAGACTGTTCCTAGAGGTACCATTTCCTGGTAAAATGCATTTTAAGGATTTAGAGATATTTTATAGAATGCAAAGTAGAAAATAAAGATGAGCCTTGGGAATGGAAGGCCCTTGGGAACTGGAAAATAATGAGGATCTGAGGCCCTTTCTCCCAGGGGCTAACTGGTCTTTGCCTCTACTTCTCTCCGCATGTCATCTTTATTCTTACCTTCTGAAGACATTTTCCCTGCAGTTCTCCTGCTGGCTGCCCCACAGGTCCAGTTTACAGCTTCACTGCAAGTGAATAACTCGTACTGGAAGAGAACGTCTCAGTCCTGATTCTGAAATCCCAGAGAGAGAATCTGATTGATCTAACTCAGTTCGACCCCAGTGTCCATCTGCAACCAGGAAACTGGGGGCTTGGGTCATGTAGTACAAACATGGCTGCATGAGGTCCAATCCTTTGAAATGTGAGGGAGATTCCCAGAAAAAAAAGGAAGGTTACAAACCAGACAGATGCTTTGTAAGATTTATATGCTAACTAACCACAACACCCCAGAGGACTGGTGAGTTCATATCCAATCTGGGCTGATGGCTAATGTCTACATATAAGAGAGAAAAAATTGTTCTATTTTATACAAATAAGTTGCCATGGAATCAGAAATCCTATGGTGTGGCTAAAAAAGAAAAAAAAAAGGAAAAACCACAGAGTTTTTAAATCAGAAGACCTGGTATCAGTTGTGACTTTGCTTTTATGCTGGAAGTATGACATTAGACAAAACATGTAACCTTTTCAGTTCTCATATTTTAGTGCTTGAAATTGGGCTAAGGGTCTTACAGGTCCTCTTTGTAGATTTGATAGAACTTAACTGGTTGTTTTGACTATGTATTTTGACAAATACTAGCTGTTGCTATGCAGCTGGTGATGGTTTTATTTTTAAGACCTCAGGCTGTCTTTCTGATGAACTGAGAGAACAAATGTATTCTAAACACCCAAATTCATTAACCTTATACCAGTCCCCATATACTCATTTCAGGGCAACCGGATCTTTCCCAAATGGGCACTAATTTCTAAACAATCCAATGTGGAAAATCTATAAATTAAACCTTAATTCACTATTAAAACCATATTTGCTTAGATTACATAACTGCCAAATCTGAGAGTCTTATCTGCCACAAATGAGATTTTCCTAAATGTGTTTTTAATCACTTTGCTTTCATGTACCGTAAGTGTCTTATCTAATCTAAATAAATGTTGGTACTAATTCATGCAGCAGTCAGTTTCTTTCTCTGTACTTTGATAGAGCTTAAGAACTCTTGGATTGTGCGAAGTTGGTGAAATAGATGGTTTGCCTTGAACAGCTTCAGTCCTTGAACCTGTCCATGGGCCCAGAGAAGAGTTTCCATAGTGCTTACTCTCCACCTGCACAGCTGAACCTCAACCCTTCCAGTAATGTAAAGCGATATAGAAAAGAGTGGAAGTTATCTCTTCCCCTTCATGAAAATTAGTCCAATTTCTATGAGTAGAATGTTCTTTTAACACCCTATTCTCCAGTGAAAAAAATGGTAGTAAATTAATCTGAAGCTAAATGGAGAATGCCCCTTTGTTGATGGCATCTTATGGCTACGGGTGTTAACCTGAACCTGTTATTGAAGTCCCCCATGATCCATGGTTATGCTTACAGTTATGGTCATGGTTATGCTTGCCTCTTAAACTTCATCTCTTGTCACTAAAGTCAGGATGTTTTATCTTCAATTATTGCTTAACTTCTAGTGCTTAGTAAGCTATCCCAAATTTTTACAGTATTTCTCCTTGTAATTCCCTCTCCATATTTTCTACTAGGCAAACACCTAGATAGATATTTAAATTACATGCCCTGTGAAGAGTTTCTATGCCAAATTAAGTGTGGTGATTTATTAACTTTCTTTTATGTCTCAAGTATTTATCACTTATCTCCCAAATAACACTTATCAAAATGTATTGTAATTATTTATTTTCATGTTTAACATCTCACCAGACAATGTGGACTATTGAGAGAAAAATTATATATCTTATTTTTTAGCATGTACCAAATCCTTACCAGGTTACCTAGTACTTAGAATGTGCTCAAAATATTTTTGTTGAATAATTTTAAAAAATCTTTGTTGACATTCTGGATAATTAGTGTGTCAACTCCAAGGAAACAATGTTTTGGCCAAGGAAAAAATAAAGTCCCTTAAAAAATTATTTTATTTAGATCTAATTTTTTTCTAGAAGCAATGTTTCCCTCTTCTGCAGTCATAAAATCATAGCACAGGTACTGATTTCTGGGTTTAATATTATTGATAATATTAAATATTTGGAAAATAGTTGAACTATTTTGTCATCTGACTATCGGTTCCTTGGGTAACTAATATTGTGTAGGGAAACCTGAGCTTGGATGTGTATGTAGATATTTGAGAATAATGCCAAACACAATCAATGCTCCTATATTGCCTTGTATATACAACTTGTCATATTTGTTTTGTTTCAACATTTTCTCATGGGAAAAAAAAGTCTAGTTATTACTGAGAATGAGTATATACAAGAAAAGTGAATCTATAAAATTACAGAACACTAACATTTTTCCTTTTTAGAATGACATATGTGGAATGACAACTGGAAAGATGCATAATGCAGTTCTTTCTAGAATTAAAGAATGCTTCACAATTTAAAAATATTGTAATTCATTGCATTAGCAGACAGTAGTGACTGCCTCCCTCCTACCCCAACATTTCTCCCCTAATGGCAAAATAGATAAAAAAATTTCTGTTGTTGTTATAACCCTTTAGCTAACACATAATCATACCTTCCTAAGTAAACATTTTGAAGGCCACTCCTGTAGATCAGCGATCGGCTCTGCTATTTCGGCTTGTACCTGTGGTTGCATGAATTATTTGGACTTAGTTCTAGCTCTTTCATGGTAACTTTAACAGTATTAGTCACACAGTTGAGCTAATAAGTAAGGATCTGGCTCCAAAATTTCCTTGGCTACTATTTTATTTATTTTTTGTTTTTTCAAACAATATTGCTATTAGTAATGGAATTTTTGTTTTACACAAATAGTTTTGGGTACTCTTAGAGAAATACAGCATTGAAGTTTTTCTACTTGCTTAAATTTATTAACAGAGTCTTCTGTCAGTTTGTATTCCCTTTCATTAGTATTTCTCAAAGTGTGGTTCTTGGACCAGCAGCCTGCATCACCTGGAAACTTGTTAGAAATGCGGTTCTTCAGACCCCAATCCGGATTTACTGAATCAGAAACTATGAAGACAGGGCCTATAACGTAGTTTATTAAGCTCTCCAGGTAATTTTGTTCTGTAACTTGTCCTTGAAAGTCACATAGTGTCCCTTGCGATGTATTGTGTAGGTCAAGATAGTCACAAAGTTCTGCCCAGGTTCAAGGGCAGGGTATATGGACTCCATCTGTCAGTGAAGGAGCAACAAGTTCATATTATAAAAAGTATATACAGGACAGAAATAGGGTTATACCATCTTTGAAAAATACAATCAGCAAATACCCTCTGAAACCTAAATGTATTTAAATATGTAAGACTGATAATAAATATAATCATGTTTAAAACAGAAAATCAGTGAATGAATAAAATGGAATTAATTTTTATGGACAAAGAAAATGACGACTTTCTGGTTTAGAAAGATTAGACGGGTTTCTTTTTTTTTTTTTTACCCCGAAAAGTCCCTTCTACTTAATTTAAGAGATTCAAATGAGATGATAATTTACCAGTATTCTGGCTCTAAGTTATAAAATAAGAAAAACATTTAGGGGAGACTAGAGAAACTCAAATTTATTAGTTAATAGAAATTGATACTATGGATTTATAATTTCCCTGGAAAGGGATATGTAGGTCCCGTGAAGTAATAATCAGAGCCTACTGGACAACTGGTCCTTGAGAAGCTTGAACCAAAGTGCATAAAGCATAAACTCAGCATCTTGGATGAAGAAAGGAATGGAATCAAGCAAGCAATCAGACAGAATAAATAACTGAATAGATTGGGAAGAATGAGAAAATCCATGACCAAGGCAATGGATTACTAGTAATAAATCCTAAAGCAAGAGAAGAAACCAAGGCCTTGGAAGATATGCTGGAGGCTCCAAGGCTTGGTTATAGGCCTATTTGCCCTTGAGGCCTTGAAGATGGTTGGTAAGGCTACTATGTCAGATTAAACATTCAGTGCTATTTACTACTAATGGATTACAAGGGGGGATGGGTATAACAAAGACAGCAGTGGTGGCCATTTTTACAATCTACCATGGTCTTTGATAGAATCAGGTTCATTTTCTAGTGGCCTGGGGAAGGGGAGAGATGGTTGGTTGGGCTGGGGAGATTGAAAATGAGTCTACAAAAAAAAAAAAAAAGGAGGGAAACAATAGACAAGTAAATAAATAGCATAATATTAAGTTAATGTAAGTAAGGTGAAGAGCATTTTAGGAAGAGAAACACATGTACAAGAATTTTGGGTTAGAATGAGCTGGCACATTTGATCACAAAGAGAGCCAATATGGCTGCCGTGCAGTGATGGAGGGGTAGGGATGGTGGATGAAGTGGGTACCTGTGGGTTCAGATCATATTAAGTCTTGAAGGACAAAGTAGAGTTGGTATTTGTATTGTAAACATTGAGGATTTTAGTTAAGAAAAAGACCTGTTCTAGGTTAAACCCCATTTTGAGGCTTCAATAAGGTAGATGTCCTCAAATGACATTTATGGTTGAAAATACGTATTCCTGGGTGTTCTTTTTTTTTCTTTCTAGTTGACTTTTTTTTTATTATGTTATGTTAATCACCATACCTTACATCATTAGTTTTTGAAGTAGTGTTCCATGATTCATTGTTTGTGTATAACACCCAGTGAGTGCTCCATGCCATATGTGCCCTCTTTAATACCCATCACCAGGCTAACCCATCCCCCCCACCCCCCTCCCCTCTAGAACCCTCAGTTTGTTTCTCAGAGCCCATAGTCTCTCATGGTTCATCTCCCCCTCCGATTCCCCCTCCTTCATTCTTCCCCTCCTGCTATCTGCTTCTTCTTCTTCTTCTTCTTTTTTTAATGTATAATGTATTATTTGTTTCAGAGGTACAGGTGTGTGATTCCACAGTCTTACACAATTCACAGCGCTCACCATAGCACATAACCTTCTGAGTGTTCTTTATGCTACTTGTAGTTTTCTCTTTCAGTGATAATTTTGGCTGCTAAGAGTGCTCTCAGCAGGCCCTTCTCCTGGCAAATGCTGTTTCCAGTTGAGTGGACCAAATTGCCCAAAGTGCCAACATAGGAGAGACAAGAACTGAACTTCAGAGTAAGGGAGAATGTATTATAATTGCCATATATAGCACTTCCTTGTACCTCCATACTTTTGTCTGTAGCAAATAAATAAGTAGGATACAAATGAGAGTGTATTTATTTCAAGAAAAAATTGTGATTAAGTTTCTAAGTATAAAATTAGTGGGAGCTACAAAGTCTATCAAGTTTTCATCTACTGGAGATCCAGAGAATAAGATTCTTCTAGGCAGAAAGAATACTATTAAATTAGAGTATGGAAGTTACTTTATCTCCCTTAGTGGCTGCTGTTAGGGAGACCTTGACTGACTAAAGAAAGTCCTTTCAAGCCATGCCTATACAAGACCAAAAAGAGATAAACTAAAATATTAAAATCAAAGGTAGGCACACACCTACACCTCCCCCACCCCCACAAACTCCAAAACATAAATCCTGTTTCCTAAAGCAATTCCTCCTGAATTTTTCACATCATGGCACACATAGAAAGTGATAGTACGGGGCGCCTGGGTGGCTCAGTTGGTTAAGCGTCTGCCTTCGGCTCAGGTCATCATCCCAGGGTCCTGGGATCGAGCCCCACATCCCATTGGGCTCCCTGCTATCCCCAAGATAAGTCTGCTTATCCCCCTCCCCCTTCTTGAGCTCTCTTACTCAAATGAATAAATAAATAACTCTTAAAAAGAAAAGAAAGCGATAGTATTTGTAGTCCACACTAGAATAAACAGGTGAGACTGCTTATTGAAGAAGGTGATTCTTCTCAATGATTTTGCCTCTAGAGATTTGGTCTTACTATCCCCAGGGCTTAGGGGACCGATATTTCAGCCCATGTATAACCTATTTCCTACACTCTGGTTATAAAAAAAAAAAAGAAACAAAAACTAAAATTTAAAAATAATTTCATTTTATAAGAACTAAATTTTATTAGTCTGCTTATATCTTGGATGCAAATAGTTTCTGGTGTTATGATCCCAATGAGTGTTATTTTGACTTTTGCAGGCAGCATAGCCCTGATTCCTTTCTGTAATGACAAAGTTCTTAAAAGGTGAGAGATAGGACTAGTTAAGAATGGCTGCATGCTAAAAAAAAAAAAAAAAAGTTTGCATGTTTATATGGCAATTCCAAATAAAGAACCAAAATACAATAACTATAATTTGGGAACTTCTCAGTGGGGGAAGGAATCTGTGTCTTTGCAATGTTATATTTTCATTAGCAACATGTTTTGTTGGTTAGCTCTAAAAAATGAGTATGTCATTCTTGACATCCTCTTCCCGTCACACTTGTTTCCAATAGTTCAACAATCATCAAGATACAAGCTAGAAGCATGCTGTGCATATGAGGAGTTTTAGCACCACACAAGTAGCCATGTTTACTTAATTTGGAAGATAGCACAATAATTTTCCACTTAAATTTCTGTCTGTGAGTCTATAATGGAAATGACTTCCTTGGTTGTGGCTTTTGCTGCTTTAACATTTGTTGTTATTGTTTTGGTTAGGCATTGCTTACCTTATTTTTCCTTTCGCTGTATTTGAATTAGATACTCTCAATTATGCAGTAGCTTTGAGAATATATTTTAAAGGGAATTTTCTATTTTCCTAGACAGGTTTTTGAAGCTCCTTTCTATGTTCAGGTACCTATTTCTTACAGCTTTATTGATTTTGGTCTAATTACTTGACCCAAATTGTGTCATCCCTCTGTATTAAGTATGTGTTAGGGCTTTTGTCTCAAGCTCTTAGTCTATACTTTGTTAATGATGCTTTTTAAAGGTTACAGACATTTTCGGGCGCCTGGGTGGCTCAGATGGTTAAGCGTCTGCCTTTGGCTCAGGTCATGATCCCAGGGTCCTGGGATCGAGTCCCGCATCAGGCTCCCTGCTCTTTGGGAGCCTGCTTCTCCCTCTGCCTCTCTCTCTCTCTCTCTCTCTGTCTCTCATGAATAAATAAATAAAATCTTAAAAAGAAAATAAAAAAATAAACGTTACAGACATTTTCTATTGGAAGAACTGTTTTTTAATTCATCATTTAAAAATTTGCAAGTATATTTTCTGGGCATTAAATATTACCATTATCATTAATATTACTAAAAGAATATTAATGAAGTGTCAGTACACTGGAGGACACAGGGCTTGTGGAAGTAGACATTTTCCCTCAATGGTCAGCTAAGAATTTGAAGAAAACATTGCACACTTTTCTCCCAGTTAGAAAATTAAGCTTTTAGACATGGATAGAGAATTCTCTTACATTTCATGCCTATATATTATTTCTTTAAATAACTATGGTGTGGGGTGCCTGGGTGGCTCAGTTGGTTGGCCATCTGTCTTCGGCTCAGGTCATGGTCCCAATGACCTGGGTTTGAGCCCCGCGTGGGGCTCCCTGTTCAGCAGGGAGTCTGCTTCTCCATCTGCTGCTCCCCCTGCTTGTGCTTGCTCTCTCACCCTCTCTCTCTCTCTCTCTCTCTGTCAAATAAATACATAAAGCTTTAAGGGAAAAAAATAACTGTGGTGTGAGTGGACCAGTTGCCAAACATGCTGGAGCATAATGAAGCAGCTAACTCTAGGAGCTGCACTTTGTTTTACTGGTAGCAGATTTTCTTTTCATGTACTTTTTTTTTTTTCTTTGATGTGGCATGAATGATTGCAGCAGTGGTAGGAAACAGAGGAGGAAACATCCTGCCATACAGAAGATACAAGTGGACTCTGGGGTTCATTGATGCACCCTCTGCTTTCTTCCCTATAATACACTCTTGAGGAACACCTACAGAGGCTCCCCAAGCTTGTGCATGGGAGAACACAACTAGCAAAGCTTCTTCTTTGGAGCATGTAGGAAAAAATGAGGAACTTGGGGCCAGGATTTCTAATTGCTGTGTTTTAGATTCTACATCAATGACATGTCTCTTTAGGATGTGGAAACATGAATGGGTGACAGTCACAAAAACGCTTTCACATCTAGATGGATCACTGAAGAGGACAGGTGAAGTCAGTGAGGGCAGATACCCTGGTCCTTGAATGACAGCACTGAATGTTGTGACTCTTGTAGAGGATATCAGGTAGTTTGGGTCCTCTTTTATTCTGCCCTCTTCCTTATGCCAGCTCCAGTAATACAAAGCCTTGCCAATATTGCCTTGTAAATATTTTCCAGATCTGTCCCCTTCTTCTCCATCTGCAAACTCTGTCTTGGACGACACCCTCATCGTCCTGCAACCTGACCACTGAAATAGACTATTAACCAGTTTTTTCAGCCTTGTTCCTTTCAAGTCAGTCCTTCACTAAACCATCAAATGGTTCTAAAATATAAATCTGACCCTGTCATTTCTTTATTTAAAACTCTTGAGTGGCTCCCATTACCCAGAAGACACAGTCTACGTTTCTAACATAGAAGTAAAAGTTCTACATGCTAGACTCTTTCCCCTGTGCCCTCTACCCTCAGTGTCAGCAACGCTGAACACTTGTTATGCAGTTTCTCTTTCTCATACCTTTGCTCAAGATGTCCAATCTGCTCGGAATATATGTATTTTTTCTCCTATTCATGTTTGGCTCTCCTTCATCCTTTAAAACTCTGCACAAGTATCAGCTCCTCCAGGAATGCTTCCTGCTTCTTTCCAGGCAGGGTTAGGTGCCCTTACTCAGTGCCCCACATGTTAGAAATGCACTTCCTTTCAAAATGACACTTGCTGTATCGTCTATGTGGTCACCATCACTACTATACTGCGAGCTCCTTGAGGACAGAGGATCCTCTTATTCTTCGAATTCTTGGCTCCTTACCAGGTACATGACTCAATAAAAACACCCAGTATGTGTTTGTGTAATGAATTAACTAAACTATTTTTTGTGAATAGATAAAATCTCTATGAAGGAGAGAGAGAGAGAGAGAGAGAGGGAGAGACAAGAGAAACCTGGAATGAGCCTTTGGAAATTCCCACCAACTATGCCCTTTATTGTATTCTATTTTGTCTTTGCATTCCTGTTCTTATCTTTAGATCAAGGGCTATAACTGATTTCCTGCTTTCTCAGAACCACTTAAAAATGGATGGTATGGTTCTCAACACACAACACTGTGTGTTCAGTGAATATTTGTGATTGCCTGATAATCCTTGGGACACTGCTGAGATCAAGACAGCAATGTATAAGAAAAGTTGGTTCAGAGCAGAGATATAGATGCTCGATATTATATTGCAAGGAATGTTATTGTGCCTTATAGAAAAACATATGAGAACATTTGTGAAAAGATAGAAACATGAAAAACAGAAAAACCCATCCTCTGGTGGGTCATCCAACAATTATCTTCCTAATCTCTCTCACTGTACCCATCACCCGTTTCCCATCACCAATCATTTTTAGTTTAGTGCAGTGGCATATATTTTATTTCAGTAGCACAATTGAAAATATTTGTAAACAGGAGAGAAAACTGAATGTCAGCATTAACTGTTTACATATGTCCTATTATTTATGTAGAAACCAAGGTCATTTTCTGCTTCCTGCCATGACTATACAGGCAGACAATTCCTTACCTGGTGAAAGAGGAACAGTTACATCATTCTTATCTACCTAGACAATCAGAACTAAGTGCATTCCATAAAATTGTTCCATGTGAAATTGGCATCAATTAATGCACTGAATTATTCATTCTCCCAGATGAAAATGTCATTTAGGAAATATGAAGATATTACTTCATTGTACTAGGAGGAAAAACTAGACATCAGGAGGATTCTTATTCAAGCACTGATAGCTATTAAAAACTTACCTGAGGTGCCCTGTAAGCAGGACCTCTTTCACATCCTGTTTTATCTTTGACAGCCTGTCTTAATGCTGAATCTTAAGGCCAGAAACAGGCCACAGCTCAGAAGGGTGAACACTGTCTATTGCACTGGATTCTATAGAAAATGCTTTTGTCCATGAGTCCCAACTGTCACTTACTCTCTTTATCACGCTGTAGGTCCATGAAGCTCATGACAGTTGACATACGTCAATCAGGAAAGGTTTACTCTCTCTCTTTGCCTTTCACAAGACACTTAAAGAATTGAGGCAACACAATTCCATCAAGTGTACATTTGGCCGCAAAGGGATGTTTCACATTTATCTACAGAGCAGCAAGCTAGCATGAAATGAAGCATGGTTAGTTCCAGTTATATCCTTGATCTCTTTAGCAGAGATAAAAAATTCCTTGATGGAATATCTAGAATTCTTAATAAAAATTCCTGGAAGCCTGTGAACTTCTTGGTGGCATATGTGAATTTAGGAAAACAAAATAATCACAAATGTGTCATATTAAAAAGGGCTGATTGGGGTTTGTTTGTTTTTGTTTTTTTGAACAATGGAAGAATTACTGAACACTGGCACAATTTTCTTCCCAGTGTGCCCTGAATACTGTGTATGTTTCCCTAAGATACATGAAAGGAGGGAAAACTAATCTATAATGAAACCACGGATCTTGAACAAGTTCTTGACATACCTTATAAAGAATATCTGACAGATGCAAGAAAATTTTGAACAAAATGAAAGACTCAGATTTCACAACTACTCTAAAATGGTTAAAATGATGTTGTTTTCAATAATGTAAATGATAGAGTTGTGAATTACCCTGACAGTGGTCCTTATCTTGGAAATACAAGGGCTTGGGACATGGGGGGAGGTAACAATGAAGTGCAGTGAGGGGCACACTGCTTGAGGTCTAGTCTCATTTTTCTAGGACATCATGTGTTGGGGCTGAAGGAGGTATTGAGATTCCATGTCATTTTAACTCTTCACAGGGCTTCTTAGAGAGGTGGGCTGGTGTCAAATGATGTTTTAGAGGGAGCAAAAAGAGGACAGGAATTGGTGAGACAACAGTAAGCCATCCGAGAATATATCGCTACTGGAGGAAATGATAAATGTAATGGCCAGAAGATGAAGAATGTTACCGAACTCCCAAGGACTTGACTGCACTTTCTGTGTGGAGGATATAGCAGATTTGGAACTTACAGATGAAAGTTTATACATTAGCTGCATGCTGTTCCAAGGCATTCATCATTTCCACTATTTTCATGCCTCCAACACTCTCAAGCAGCTAAAGAATAAAACAGAGAAACAAAATAAACAGTATTTAGTTCTCCAGCTGAAGACAGGGGGATGACTCCGATATCTTATTTTTTAAAAAAGGCTAGCTAATGGGAGTCCACCCACGCTACCTTTCTACACATTGCAAAACAGATACTCTGGCCTCCATTTAAAATGATTAATAGAAAGGATTTGATGTGCAAAAAGCACCACAAAAACAAATGAAGGGATGGATTAACGGTCAGAAGACTATTAAGACCGAACTTTGGAAGACAACTTACTTGAAAAGAAAAGGAAATTTCAGAAAAAAAATTATTTGCAGTCTCAAGGAACTTAAAGAGAACATGGAATTTCTATGAAACAAGGAATCATATAAAATAAAGTTACTGACAAATTCAGGAAAAGAAATTGAGGAGACACATGAAATAGTAAAATAGTTAAAAACCATTTGTTTTAAGAAAAAAATCTAAAAGAAGTGGTGAAGTAAAAATCAGAAAATGCACAACAACAATAAACCCTAAAAACCAAAAGCATGATATGGGAGGTAAGTTAGATCAGATCATACTGCAAAGGGAAAAATTGTAAGAGCAAAATGTTTAGAAAATCGTAGGTGTGCAGAATGGCTATCCATCCGTCTTCACAAATAAATGGATAATTAGTGTTTCTCAGGAAGAGAGCTCAACAACTAAATTCCAAAAAGTATTTAAAGATATATAGGAGAAAGCTTTCCTTAAAGGAAAAGTTGAATATGCATATCTTATGATTTATCTATTGCTGTATAAGAAATCAGTGCAAAGTTTAAAGGCTTAAAACAATAACAACTTCTTTAAAAAAAGTTCTCTCGGGGCGCCTGGGTGGCTCAGTCATTAAGCGTCTGCCTTCGGCTCAGGTCATGATCCTAGGGTCCTGGGATCGAGCCCCACATGGGGCTCCCTGCTCCACGGGAAGCCTGCTTCTCCCTCTCCCACTCCCCCTGCGTGTGTTCCCTCTTGTGTCTCTCTCTGTCAAATAAATAAATAAAATCATAAATAAATAAATGAATAAATAAATTCTCTCATGACTTCCTGGATGGTTCTGGTTCAGAAACTCTCATGTAGTAGCTGGAGCTAGAGGAGCAGAGCATCTTTCTCTCTCTTCATAGAAAGATCTTTTGGCCCCTCCACGTTGTCTCGCCATGGGCTAGTTTGGATCTCCTCAGAGCATTAGGGCCTCAGGACACTTGGACTGCTTATCCGGTGACTGAAGACTTCTAAGAGCTAATGATTTAAGAGAAGAAAGCAGAGTGCATGGCATTTTTATCATCTACTCTCAAAACTCACTTAGAGTCTCATCAGCTATAGTCAGAAGCCTGCCAACATTTCAGATAAGGGACCATACACCCACCTCTTTATGAATGGCAATGTCACATTTTAAGATGAGCATGTTGGATAGATGATATTGTGGTGATTTTGAACACACAATCCATCACACATGTTGAAAGGGGTTAATGTAAGTACAGTAAGATATAATAAAGAACTAATAGAGAATCACAGACAAAGACATAACATGGTGAGAGTTTTGAACCTTAAGGTCAAGGAAAGAACAATATAATCATTCTTGAAGAAGAAACAATCACAGGTAAGAGGAAGTTCAGGCTAGTCTAAGATTTCCACATAGTAATGTTCTGGAACAGGAAGTGATGATACAGTTTCTTTGGAGTTATGAGATGAAAAGACTTTTCCCCAATAACATGTCTAGTCTGTAGGTACAAGTTTCATGTATAGAGATGACAAGAAGAGTATTTTAAATATGTAAAGGCTGAGTATATATCATCTATTAACCATTATGAAAAATCTTCCTGCAGACCAAATCTAGTCACATTAAAAATAGAAGAATAAAAATTCAAAATAAAGAAATCGTGAATAGGCTTTTTGTTTGAACATTGGAATATAAAATCAGCATTTTCTTCTTGTTTTCTAGAAGTCATTCAAAAGTACCAAGGAGAACAATGAATACAAGGCAGAAACACTATACTTGGTGAAACTGGAAGACAGCTAAAACCCCAAATCACCAGATATAAAGTAATAATAATAGTAATAATAAGTATAGAGGGTGGGAGCAAACTTTTGGAGGTAATAAATATGTTTTTGGCAAAGATTTCAGGAACGGTTTTAGAGATATATGCTCATCTCCAAACTCATTAAGTTGTATACATTAAATATGTACACCTTTTTGTATGTCAATTATACTTCAATAAAGTGGTTTAAAAAAAGATATTTGGAAGGGTGACTTACAGCAGAGGGCATGCAGTAGAGGAAGTAGGAGAAAGCCAATAAATGATGATAAGAGCTTTAGATCAGAGAAGGAGCCAGCAAAAACTATTGTATCAATGATGAAGATCATGCCAGGTGATAAAACAAAGTTCCTTATTTTCAGCCACAGATCTAATGGTAAACCTGGCATGCGTTTTACTTGACCCAGCATGGTTCCAGGAAGGAGAGGAACTGAGACTATCCTATGGGCAATACATATGTACAAGCAGTGCTTTCTCTGTTGCAGCATAGAAAGAAGCTTTGAATTGAGAAAATTGATACCTATTTCCACTGCATGGGAAAAAGTCATACCCAGAACCCTTGATCATAAGAAATCAAGCCTGTCCTGAATACTATTGCTTTCTGTGTCTGACATATACTCCTGGCAAATAGTTGCTGCAGGAAACATTCACCTTCTTCAACAATACAAGAAGGCACCAGCACAGGATCCGTTCAAAGACAAATCAGAAACAAAGGAAGTTCTTCACTATAAATTTCCTATCAAGTAAGATACAAAGAAAAAAGGCAAAAGCTCTGGGAAGATATGTTGAGACAATAAAAATTATCAGCTGGTAGTGTTCCAGAAAGTATGGAAATAACACACAAAACTATTAAATTCAGCTGAACCTGCAAGAAGCTCATTGAAGAACAGATTATTCTGAAAACAAAGGATACAGTGAAAAAGGTAAATGAAGATAAATAGAAAAAAATACATTAATAGACTCATACAATTAAGAAAACAGACATTTAAAAAATGACTGATTTGGAAGTCCTATGCGCAATTGGAATCCTCTATGAAGAAACAACAACAAAACAAACATAAAACTATTTTTGAGATTAAAAAGACTTGAACTTACAAATTGAAAAGTCATATTGTGTTCTTCCCAGTAGAAAATGAGTAAGAATGGTTAACAATAAGGCAATGCAGGAAAGTTATTTGTCTTTTAACATACAAAAAGAATTCACTGGAAAGCCAGATGAGAATATAAAGTAACTTATATAAATTAATTCAACTTATATTTCTCCACTGCAACCTTTTATGCAAGCAGGCAATAGAACAATACCTACAAAAGGCCAAAGGAAAGAGAATGCACCTAAGGATTTTATGTCTAACCCACTGTCATTTGAGTATAAAGGCAATAAACATGTTTTTGAGTGCTTTAAATACTTATTTCCCCAAATTTTGTTTTAGAATTTTCAAAAAAAAGAATAGTAGAATAGTTTAATAAATACTTGTATATGTCCTCCACCTGGATTCCACAATTTTTACCTTTTTGGGGACATATTTGGTTTGTCTTCACACTCATTTCATCCTCTCCTTTTTTCTCTCTCGCCCCCTCTCTCTCTCTCTCTAAATATATATGTGTATGTTTAAAGGTAAGCTTAGGACCTCAGGCAACTTTATTCCTAATTATTGAACATTCATTTCCTAAGAATAAGGACAATTCCCTACATAACATTATACTGTCATCACACCTAAGAAATAAAATTATTCCATAATTTCATTTAATATCCAGTCTGTATAAAATTTTTCTAAGTTGTTGTGATTATATATTTTACAGTTTGCTTTCTTAGGAACTAGGATCCATCCTAGGTGGATGCTTTGCAATTGGTGATTTTGTCTATTTAGTTTCTCTTAGTAATAAAGTCCCTTGCTTTTAATTTTTTTGTAACTTTCACTTTTTGAAGAATTCAGGACAAGTGACATATGTTTTTTCCAAATCTGCATTTACCTGATTCTTTTCTCTTGGTGTTTTTTTAACCTGCTCCTATATCACTCCTATTTCCTGAAAACTGGATATTAGGTTAGAGATTTAATGAATAGTTTTTAAGTTGCACAAACATAGGGAATATTTTCCCCATGAGTTCTTTTTGAGGAATTTAATTGGAGGACAAACTTAGTTTATCAAGATATAATTGGCAAAATTACAACAAAATCATCAGTTCTGATCACTGGATTTATTTTAGTATTACTTATAGTAGAGGCTAAGTCCCTGTAACAAAATGACCCCAAATTCACTGACTTAAATTGGACAAAAGTTTTGTTTTTTACTGTTTTCATGAAATAATCCTGATATGAATAGTCCAGGGCTGACATGGTATCCTTTAGGCTATCCTCTAGGAAGACATTCAGGGACCTAGGTCTTTATATCTTATTTCTTCACTATCTCCTAGGATGATTACATACTCCTCTCCACAGTTTAGACTGGCTCGTTCCCAATGCAGGCAAACAGGGGAATATGGAATCCAGTATCAAGCGGCTTCTTCTTTAAGGAAATATCCTGGAAGTAGGATACACTTTAGTTCATACTCAACTAGCTTAAACTTAGTCAAAAAAACCACACCTAGCTGTGTTAGAGGCTGGGAAATGTAGCCTATTGTTTGATGACTGGAGCTCAAATAAAATGAAAGGAACTCGTTATTAAAATAGAAAATGAAGGTGTTGGGGCGCCTGGCTAGCTCAGCTGCTTAGGTATCTGCCTTTGGGCTCAGGTCATGGTCCCAAGGTCCTGGGATTAAGCCCCACATTGGGCTCCCTACTCCGCGGGAAGCCTGCTTCTCTCTCTCCCACTCCCCCTGCTTGTGCTATCTCTCTCTCTGTCAAATAAATAAATAAATCTTAAAAAAAAAAAAAGAAAATGAAGGTGTTACTTGAGGATCACTAGCAATCTTTATTAAATTTGAATGTATTAATAACACTAAAAATGTAGGGATGAGAAGTACAGAAGAGAATATAAATGCCAAATGCATTGGTAATATAAAGAACAAAAATTAGAGGGAAAAGGACAAAATGGTGATTTCTTCATTTCTATTAACTGGAAGTCAAAGGAAATCATTTAAAAGTACCTATCAAAAAAGAGATATATAACTATATATCATGGTTATCATGGTAAGTATGAAATTACTCATGATAGAGTATCATGGTAAATATGAAGATAATCATTGACTAAAAATGGAAGTGGAGACAAAGGAAGAGAGAAAAAGAAAACTAAATTTATTTATTATAGCATAAAATTAATATATATTGTCTAACAAAATGGAGGGCTACCTGTGATTAGATAAGAGTATACATTAAGTTACAAGCATAAACTCCAGGATGTATTAAAGAAAACTCTAAAAGATGATGAAGTAAAATATCAGAAAAATATAAAACAAAATCAGAAAGTATAGCATAAACTCGGCTGGCAATTAAAACCAAATAATCTTACCAGCAACTGTAAATAAATAGATATCAATAAAGATGACTTTCAGAATGGATTACAAAGGAAAAAACCCTACATCATGCTGCTTAGAAGAGAATGGACTTCTAAAGTAATTTAGAAAGATTGAAAAACAAAAATGTGTTCAGAGATACGCCAAGCAAATGCAAACAAAAAGTAGAGTTATGATTTTACTTTCAGTTAAGTCTGAATGCAGGTACTTGAATTAATGGAGACAAAGAAGAACAATGCTAAGATGTGCAATTAACAATAAAAATCTAACAGTTATGGATGCCTATGAACAAACAAACCTAACATTATTATGTGTAAAGTAGATACTACAGGAGACATCATATATCATCAGAGAAATGCAAATTAAAATAACAATGAGATACCACTACAAGCCTATTAGAATGGCCAAAAGTCTGGTATACTAACAATATCAAATGTTGGCTAGGAACTCTTATTCACTGCTGGTAGGAGTGCAAAATGGTATGGCCATTTTGAAAGACAGATTGGCGGTTTCTTACAAAATGAAACATACTTTTACGATATGACCCAGCAGTTGTGCTCCTTGGTATTTAGCCAGAGGTGTTGAAAACTTACATGCATACAAAAACCCGTGCACAAATGTATAGTCACTTTATTCATAATTGCCCCAATATGGAAGCAACCAAGATGTCCTCCAGTAGGTGAAAGGATAAATGAATAGTGATACATACATAAAATGGAATATTACTCAGTGCTAAAGGGATATGAGCTCTCAAGCTATGAAAAACCATGGAGGAACTTTAAATGCATATCACTAAGTGAAAGATATTAATCTAAAAAGGCTACATATTGTATGATTTCAACTATATAATGTTCCGGAAAAGGCAAAACTATGGAAACAATAAAAAGATTAATAGTTGCCAGCGGTACATGAGGGAGAGATGAATAGGCAGGGTGCATAAGAGTTTTAGGGCAGTGAAACAACTCTCTATGATATTATAATAATAGACATGTCATACACATTTGTCTGAAACTATGGAATGTACAACACCAAAAGTGAATCCTTGGGTAAACTATGGATTTGGGGTGATTATAAAGGGTCAGGTTGATTCATCTTTGGTAACAAATGTCCCACTCTGATGAGGAATGTTGATAGTGGGGGAGGCTATGCATGTGTGGGGCAGGGAGTACACGGGCAATCTCCATATCTTTCTCTCAATTTTGCTCTGAAACTGAAACTGCTTTAAAAAAAAAAACATACAATAGTAGAAGGAAAACCGACAAACAAAAACAGGGAAGAGTTACATACAAAAAGAAAATTCTGAACCAATCTCACTATGACGATGGAAGCAAAATTCCAAAGTAACCAGGAGCACATTAAGATAATTATATGCTTTTGCAAAATGATATTTATTCAAGAAATGAAAGAATAGTTCAATGACAACTAAGATTAATCATAATAATAGAGCAAAAAAGAAATGTCATACTGTTGTTTTCATGTTGAAAAAGCATTTTTTAAAATTAAATATACTTTTTAAAAAAATATTTATTCTTGATATGAACTCTTTAAAAAAAAAAGATTTACTTATTTATTCCAGAGAGAGTGAGCAGGGGGGCGGGGGGCAGAGGGAGAGGGAGAGAGAATCTCAAGTAGACACTCTGCTGAGCAGGGAGCCCGATATGGGGCTCCATCTCAGGACCCTGAGATCATGACCTTAGCTGAAATCAAGAGTCTAACACTTAACTGACTGAGCAACCCAGGAGCCCCTCTTGATATTAACTCTTACAAATAAAGTGAAAAAAAAAAGAATTCCAATGTGATAAAATAAGCAGGTCAAACAAAAGACTGCAACAATCTTTGTTGAAACAACTTTAGAAGCACTCTCATCTGTATCAGGAACAAGGCACATATTCCACTATCACTGCTATTAATTGAATTGAGTCTGCAGGCACTAATCAACATATTTATTTATTTACTATTTTATTTTTTTATTAAAAAAATTTTTTTAAAGATTTTTATTTATTTTTTTTGACAGAGAGACAGTGAGAGAGGGAACACAAGCAGGGGGAATGGGAGAGGGAGAAGCAGGCTTCCCACAGAGCAGGGATCCCGATGCGGGGCTCGAGATCCCAGGACCTGGGATCATGACCTGAGCTGAAGGCAGACGCTTCCCGACTGAGCCATCCAGGTGCCCCAACATATTTAGATAAGAGAAATGGCAAAAATTGTAAAGAAAGAGGTGAAATGATCACTACTTGCAGATGAAATGCTTATGTATTTGAAAAACTTAAAAAGGTACAAAATTAATATATAGTAATCAAGTCCACTGATACAATGC
The DNA here is from genome assembly GCF_037043125.1 of Eumetopias jubatus. Lineage (NCBI taxonomy): Eukaryota > Metazoa > Chordata > Mammalia > Carnivora > Otariidae > Eumetopias > Eumetopias jubatus. The sequence goes on along the minus strand of NW_028274809.1, from coordinate 177,468,022 downwards.
TATATGATATAAGGCAATAAAAGACCTTATTTACATTATCAATAATAAAAGATAGAATGCCTGTTATATTAGTTTTTTATGGCTGCTGTAACAAATTACTGCAAAAGTTGTACTTTAAAAGAACACAGATTTATTATCTCACAGTTTTGGATGTGACAAGTCCAGAATGGCTCTAAATGAGTTGGAATCAAAGGCTCAGCAGGACTGCATTCCTTTTGCTTGCTGTAGGAGAGAACACATTCTTTTCCCTTTACAGCTTCTAGAGGCTGCCCACATTCTTTGGCTCATGGTGCTCTTCTTGCATCTTCAAAGCCAATCCAGGCCAAGTTCTTTTCATGCTGCTAGCTCTCTAGTTCTTCCTTCACTATCTTCTTTCAATTTATAAAGGAGCCTTGTGATTGCACTGGGTCTACCTGAATAATCCAGGATAATCTCCACATCTCAAGGTCAGCTGATTAGGAATCTTAATTCTATCTATAACCTTTATTTCCCTTTGCCATGTAACATAATATATTCATGGTTTCTGAGTAGATGTGGACATCTTTGGGGCAGGGAAGGGCATTATTCTGCCAATTTACCTAGCAATAAATTTAACAATAAAAGTGCAGTGTTTATTGTAAGACAACTTTGAAATGATTCAGTAAGCCACAAAAGAATACTTGAACAACTCGAGAGGCATACTATATTCTTGGATAAGGAGAAATAGCATGTACTTGGATGGTGAGAAACAGCATCACAAAGATATCAATTATCCCTAAATTAACCTATACATTTAATTAAAGCAATCACAAAAAAATCCCCAATAATTTTGGAAAGAGGTGATTCTAAAATACAGATGGAAACTGAAAACAAACAAGAATAAATAGGAAAATTCTGAAAAGGAAGGTAAGGGCTGTTACCAGATATTAAAGAATATTACTAAGCCTTAATAATTCAAACAGTGTGATATGGCTCATGAATAAACAAGTATATCAATGGAACCCCATAAAAAGTCTCATATAGGTGCAAATCATATAGGAATTTGCTAAATGATAAATCATATAGGAATTTGCTAAATGATAAAAATTGTATCTTAGACAGTTTATTAGATTGTTTATTAAAGCCAAATGGTGGTGGGGTGTCTTGGTAGCCATCTGCACTAAAAAATGTTCTTCCATGTCTCATATTTTATATCAGGGTACATTTCACTTGATCTTAGCCAAAAGGCCAAGAAACGATATCAGGGTACATTTCAAATGAAAAAAAAAATTGAAGATAGAAATAAAACCACAAAACTGCTACAATAATCCATGGGTAAAAATGTTATAATATCAGAACCAAAAGGCCTTTCTGTGACAGAAAACTTAGAAGCCATAAGGAAAATGGTTGAAACTTCCAATTACTTAAACAGAATAAAAACAGCAATGAGAAAAAAAGAATGGCAAAATTCATCATAAGAATGTTCAAAATTCAAACTTGGTAAAACTATTTATAACTCATAGAAGTCTAATTTCCCTTAAAAATAAAGCATTCCTACAAATTGAAGGAATAAAGACCAACAAATAAATACAAAAGATATGACAAGGTTATGAAAAGATAACAAAAGAAGGAAAGAGTTTGGATTTTAGATATGTGGGAAGATCCTCAACCAAAGTCACTCATGATGAGGGAAATAAAGAGTAAATCTGCAGTGAGATACCATTTGTTAACTTTCAGCTGATCCACAATCCAAAAGGTTAATAGCCTATTCTGTGAAGGGGAGGAGAATAGCCACACCTGCTCACTGCTTGTGAGGATGTAAATTGGTACAATCCCTTTGAGGGGAGGTATTGTCTATCGAAATTACACATCGCATACCTCAACACCCAGCAATTCTATCCCTACAATATATTTCACTTATGTACAAAGTAAAAAAAAAAAAAAATTATTCACTGCAATAATCTCTTTTTAGCAGCTAAATACTACAAAAAAAAAAACCCCAAAATGTATCAATGGGCACAAGTTAAATTATGGCATATCAGACAATGGATATTATGTAGGTGTAAAATATAATGACAAAAGCCTTTGTGTAGAGTTATGGAAAGATCTCCATGAAATATTTTTAATTTTTAAATAAAAAAAAAAAAACAAGGAAGGGGCGCCTGGGTGGCTCAGTTGTTAAGTGTCTGCCTTCGGCTCAGGTCATGATCCCAGGGTCCTGGGATCGAGCCCCGCATCGGGCTCCCTGCTCGGCGGGAAGCCTGCTTCTCCCTCTCCCACTCCCCCTGCTTGTGTTCCTTCTCTCACTATCTCTCTCTGTCAAATAAATAAAATCTTAAAAAAAAAAAAGCAAGGAATAGACTAATGCGTATAACGTTATTACCTGTATAAAAAAGAAGGAAAAGAGAACGTATGTATGATAGCTAACACTTAGAAAGCATTTCCCAACTATTCTAGTAAAAAGTCATGTCAAGGCGGGTACTGTCATTCTTTTCCCTGCACCATAACCAGCACATCTGTATTATTTACTGTTTTATCTTCAGTACCTACCACAGAGCCTAACACATAGGTGCTCACTAGATATTTGATAATTAAATGAATAAAGGATTTCCCATTTAAAGATAACAAAACCAAAGCTCAAGTAGCTTGAGTAACTTGGCCCACGTCACACAACCAATAAGTGGAAGGCTGTCATCTCTAGATAGCCTGTCTTTGGAAATATACACACTCACAAATCCATCCCATTAGTTATCTGTGAAGATGCAATCTGCCTGGAGGAGTATTGGGGACACAGGCAAAGGTCCGACTTTTTCTATAGGCCTCTTTATATTTTTTGAATTGTGAAATATGTGACTATATTACATAGTCAAACAAAAACAAAAACAAACCATATAACTCATGAATAGGAATGCTGACATATAAAACACCAGAAGGGGGCACCGGGTGGCTCAGTCGTCAAGTGTCTGCCTTCGGCTCAGGTCATGATCCCAGGGTCCTGGGATGGAGCCCCGCATTGGGCACCTGCTCAGCGGGAAGCCTGCTTCTCCCTCTGCCTGCTGCTCTCCCTGCTTGTGCTCTCTCTCTCCCTGTCAAATAAATAAATAAAATCTTTAAAAAACAACAACAACAACACCAGAGGCAAGCACAATTTTTTTAAAACATAAATAATATAAATTTTGTAGATATGGCTAGTAACTGTTATGAAAGGGGCAATTCTTGAAATACATCTTAAGTCACTTATGATTTGAAAATAACAGACTGGGATGAAATCTCAAATACAACCAAAAGAGCTGGGTGGAAGGTCAGGGTGAAAAAAGGAGATGGTGTGCTCACTTTAGCTTCTAGATCTCTCACAGAGGGTAGCCTCTCTGCACAGAGTTTCTGAAAATGGTACATTGATACACAGGCACCCATCCTACTTAAATGTATAAACATTGCCTCTAATAGTTTTAAAAACAGTTCCTACTCCTGTGGGCAATGAAAACAGTATAACAAAAAAAGGCTACTGAAAGAAATTCATACATTAAATGGGCTCATAATTAAATTCTAAGCCATGTTAATAAAATGTGTGAAATAACTCAGAAAAGTTGAAATAATGGACAAGGATCTAATCAGCAAAAATAAACAAAAAAGAAGAAAGAATGTTTAATATTAAAATATAATTTTGGAAAATATTTATTAAATGAGAACATGATCCTTTTAAAATTATGAATTGAGTTCTTAATGAGCTTTTATGTATGAACTGTAAATTGGTATATTAACATCAGAATACCTGAAGAAAATATTGCAGGAAATGAAATGAGAAACAGATGGAAGAGCAACAGGAGAGAGAGAACTTAAGAGATCGTTTTTCTGTCCTTGAAATATCGTGTATATAAAAGTTGTTCCTACATAAAAATCTAAACAATATTATAAAACATTGATATATTCTAGTCAAATAAATAAATGTATGTACTAAAAGCTATAATCTGCAAATGTAGAATCAATCTTCTTTTTAAATGGCCCCTGCAGCATTTTAGAAAAACAAAACAAAGAAAATCCCCCCAAAAAACATAATCACATATTAGCCGAAAAAAAATTCCAAAGGGGAAAAATACTTCAGATCATAATCTGAAACCACAGTCTAATAAAGTAAAAAATAAATGTCAAATTTATTTGAGACAAAAACCTCAAAGCATTTGACATTTTAATACCATTCTTTTCTAAAGAACTCTTGGGGCAAGAAGGACTTAAAAAAAATTTCAGAGTATTTATAAAATAGTAATAATATGGCCTCCAATATTTTTAGCGCAAACAAAAATAATGAAAATAATAAATAAATTCCAAAAGTTGTGAAAAACAGCACAGTGGACCCAAGGAACATAAAGGAATAATTAATGAAAATGAAAACATAAATAAATGAATTAGGGAACAGAAAAATGGTGGAGTTGCCAACAGCTTATTCCTAGGGAAAGAAAAAATTGAACCACTCACTTGCCCATTCAAGGAAACGGAATAAAATGCAGCACAAACATAACATTAGATAGGAGAAAAGAAAAATACATATTGATGACATTAAAGAATTTTAATATTTCACTGTTTTACCCAACTGCATGTTAATAAATTGACAACTCAGATATATGTTATATTGTTTTAAAATTAAACTATCTAAAATGAACCTAAGAAGGGAATGAAATACAAAACACAAGAATACAAATAACAAGACGTAAAAACTCACACTGTTTTGTGAGAACTAAAAGATCTGTACTTAAAAAATCATTAGGTTGAGATGATTGCATAATTGAACTTTATCAATCTAATCATGGAACATCTAATTTTCATGTCAAGTGAATTATTCCAGAAAAAAAGAAAAACGTCTGCTTTCTATTTCTTGTTATAAAGCCATGTGGCTAAGATACCAACACTGAAGAAATATAGCACAACACTAAAGACCAATATTTAAAAATACACAGAATAAAACTATGTGTTAAAAATTGCTCAATATAACTCTAGTAAGGTTTATCCCAAGGACTGCAAATATGGTTTAACATGATAAAATTTATTAAATATAATTCAGTACATTTAAATTAAAGGATAAAATCCATGTAATTATTTTGATAGGTAGGAAAAGTTTTTGACGAAATTCCATCTTTGTCTGGATAAAAATTTATATATACATCATAATAAGCAAACACTCTAAAGAATATAAACTGTTTTGGAGAAACCTGAAGAACTTCAAACAAAACTTTGGAATTCTTTGTTGGCAGTCCCTAACTCTACCTTCCTGTTTATGAGAAACAGAAGTGGTAATGGAGTGGGACACCTGGGTGGCTTAGTTGGTTAAGCCTCCGACTCTTGATGTTGGCTCAGGTCATGATGTCAGAGTCTTGAGATTGCGCTCTGTGCTGGGTGTGAAGCCTGCTTAAGATTCTTTCTCTCCGTCTCCCTCTGTTCTTCCCACCCCTCTCCTCCACAGTCATTCTAGAAGAAGAAGAAGAAGAAGAAGAAGAAGAAGAAGAAGAAGAAGAAGAAGAAGAAGAAGAAGAAGAAGAGGAAGAAGAAGAAGAAGAAGAAGAAAGAAGAAGAAGAAGAAAGAAGAAGAAAAAAAAGAAGAAGAAGAAGAAGAAGAAGAAGAAGAAGAAGAAGAAGAAGAAGAAGAAGAAGAAGAAGAAGAAGAAGAAAGAAGAAGAAGAAAGAAGAAGAAGAAGAAGAAGAAGAAGAAGAAGAAGAAGAAGAAGAAGAAGGGGGAGGGGGAGGAGGAGAAAGAAGAAAGAAGAAAGAAGAGGAGGAGGAAGAGGTAATGGTAAAGTTAAATAACACCAAGATAAAACAATCAGATAAATTCAGATTTTGTGAAAATATGCAAGATGATTCATACATACATACATACATACATATATATATACATATACAGGGAGAGCAATTATATTCATATATATGATTCTTTTTTTTAAGATTTTATTTATTTATTTGAGAGAGAGAATGAGAGAGAGAGAGAGCACATGAGAGGGGGGAGGGTCAGAGGGAGAAGCAGACTTCTCGCCGAGGAGGGACCCCGATGTGGGACTCGATCCTGGGACTCCAGGATCATGACCTGAGCCGAAGGCAGTCGCCTAACCAACTGAGCCACGCAGGCACCCCATATATATGATTCTTAAGTGTTCAGTGATGGAACATTGTTAGGAAAAATGATTGTCCTATTAACATTATTTTTCATATTTTCTTTCAGATGCTAGTCAGTGCAATTAGGCAAAGCAAGAAAATAAGAGACAAAAATGTTTAAAAGGAGAGAGCACAGGCTTTTATTTTAGAAGATTATGGGAGACCCTCCAGCTTGGAACCATGGCCCAGTTTGTCCGTAACCTCACAGAGAAGACCCCGTGCTGGTGAACGCTGCTGTGACTTACTGAAAGCCTGGACTGGCCACATTTTGGCACTATGCCAAGGTTGAGCTGGTTCCTCCAGCCCCTGCTGAGATCCCTACAGCTATTCAGAGCTTGAAAAAAATAGTCAAGAGTGCTCAAACTGGTAGCTTCAAACAGCTCACAGTTAAGGAAACTCTGCTGAATGGTTTGGTGGCCACCGAGGTATGGATGTGGTTTTATGTTGGTGAGATCATACGCAAGCGTGGCATCATTGGCTATAATGTTTGAAGACCAATCTTTAACGTCTGTTTATATGTGGCTTATTATTTGAGTATTCTTGGACCATGTGTGATCAGACTGGTATTTGAATGAAAGAAGATAATGTATCAAAATCAATGTTTTCTCTATCAGACGCTACATGGATTACAGTTTCTCTTGATAATAAGATGGGTTGTCTTCCTTTAATACATTAATAAAGCTCTAAGGGCATGTCTTTTGCTTAGACTAAAAAAAAAAGAAAAAGAAAAAGATTATGGGAGAGGTGAGAATTAAACTAAAACTCATTCCTTGAAAGCCTGCATTTCGAGGGAATTCTATGGATCTGAAGTGGTGGCCACAGGGTCTGTGCTTCATTGTCAACTACAATGAATGAGAATGCTTGAACTGTGGTGTTCTCCCACCCTTAGAGAATCTTGTGGTTTTTTGAAGCATGCAGTTACAGCTCAAGGTCTGGATTCCCCTTCTCAGAATCTTAGGTCCAGCTCTGCTAGATCTCCGTGTTCTGCTCTGGAGTACAAAACGCAGCAGGAGACCTGTCCGTTGGATACTCACCTCAATAAAAGCGATACCACCAATCTTGGGGAAAGCCAAGATAAACAACTAAAAATAAAGCTGTTATAAATATTAATAGAATTTACTTAGATTTTAAATCAGTATTTAAAAAACACCATTACCTTTTCTATATTCAAACCGGCAACAGTTAGAAATAAAACAAATGGCAACATCTACAAAATAATATAAGTATGTAGCTTTTAAAAACTAAGAGAATGGGGTTACTGAGACACTGAAATTGATACTAATGATCTCCGAGAATTATCCAAGCTCTAGGAATTGATTACAATCTCACCAGCCACAGATGTTACCCACAAATCCCAGCAGAGGAAGCAGCATCTGACTGGACAAGGAACACGTGACATGACAGGAAGCCAGAGGAGATAGAAACTGGATAACCTTAACTCTTCTCTACACCATGAAGCTACAAAAGTCATACCTTTCTACCTCCCCATCCTTGTAACCAAGTACTATCTTGGATATAAGCTGGGTTTGGAGAACCTAAGACTGAGAAATATGACTGACTAAATGAGCATTATTTTTCCCTAGCAGAGTCTGAGCACAGAACAAATGTACAAAGAGATGCTCAAAATCACCAAACCTGAAGGCAAACCTGTTTAAATTATGGAATGAGACTAAGCTGTACATCAGATTGGACGTCATTAGTTGTTTTACTCCTGCAAGTCAGTTGTTGGAGATAGGAGAGGAAGACCAGACTCACCATATAACATAAGTAAGTTTACGTTTCCCCTGAACATCTGGACTGTAGGGTGAGTTAAGCTTTGTTATCAAAGATACTTAGATTTCTTTTTTAAAGGCACAAAATACAAAAGAAAATGATAAACACCAAAATTTTAACATGATTTTCTCAAGATTGGTTAAAATTTCAGAGATGTTTCTTTTCTTATTTTTCACACCTTTAAAATTTTTTTTACAATATGGATTATGTTGGCAATTATAAAAAGTAAAAAAGTTAAATTAGAACAAGAAGAAAAGAAAATAGCAAAAATAATAGGTAAGAATTTTGAAGACATATTATATGCTTGGCAGTATGCTAAGCCCTTAAAACATTTAATTTTCTCATCAACTCATTTAATTTCCCATCATCTCCATGAGTTATGTTATACCCTATTTTACAGAATTGAGGCTTGGAAAAACTAAATAACTTGACGAGGGTCATGAAGCCAGGTAATATTGAATTACAGATTCAAAACCAGCCAGTCCAACTTCAGAGCACTTAAATTTAACTAACTTGCTCTATTGCTTCCCGTGAGGCATTATAGTTCTCCTATTCTATGGACTCAGTCTGGTCTTGTGCCTTTTTTTCCCTCTGAGCATTTCTATGAGTAAAACTAGAATAAGGAGCAACCTGGAATTCTTATCATGGTCTGGGTAAATTTTTCTGGTTGGTTCATTTAGGACTTAGAAATTAACGTTCTGTGCTTGTGAATTGTCCACAAAATGCACTTAATGGGAGTTTTCTGTTGACGAATTTGAAAGGAAGGGAGAACCTAATGTTATGTGTATTTTTCTCTTTGTTTACCAAATGGTACTGCTGGCATTTCATAGACTAATATTAGACCCACAAGAAAGATAGGACACCATCTAGTCTACCATAGTCAGTCATTTCAAAATTATGTTACAATGTGTTTAATGGTGCCAACAACGTATTAGATAATATGATCTATTGCTATTATATCAGTAATTCTTGTCATTTGTATTGATTGCCAATTTTCACAGATATTTCTGGCCTCTCCTTCCCTTCATGCTTTATCTAAAGAGTTTATTTATTGACCATATATATTGTAACCATAATTATAGGGGATGCACAAATAAGACCCAGTATTCCCCTTCAAAAGGTTATATATAAGTTCATGGTAAAGATAAGGTACAGAAATACTCCAGGCCGAAAGCACTGATGTAAATGTCTGTGAAAAATGTGTTGTTTATGTTGAGAAAGATCCTTTTTGGTTAGAGAATAAAGGAAAGTCCATGAAGAAAATCACATTTAAAGTGAATCCTCAGAGATGGGTAGGATTTCGACTAGAGGAAATGGGAGAAATTATTCTGGATAAAAGAAATCCATATTTGCAATGAGATGGGGGGATTGGAAGATAGAACATATGCACAAAGATTCATTAGCAAGCCAGGTTGGTTTTAATGAAGGTGGGGCGGTAGAGAGAGAGGAGGTAACAACATAGATTAGAACCATCTGAATATCCCCAAGTGTCCCATAAGAATTTGTATTTTATTCATTAAAAAGGGAAGTCATTTAAATTTTTTGATAAGGTAAATATCACAAGTAGAGATTTAATCTTGTTTTCATGTACTGTTTTTATTAAAATGTAGAGAGAAGCTGAAAAAAGAAGAAGATAGCAGGAGGGGAAGAATAAAGGGGGGGAATCGGAGGGGGAGACGAGCCATGAGAGATGATGGACTCTGAAAAACAAACTGAGGGTTCTAGAGGGGAGGGGCATGGGGGGATGGGTTAGCCTGGTGACAGGTATTGGAGAGGGCATGTTCTGCATGGAGCACTGGGTGTTACACGCAAACAATGAATCGGGGAACACTACATCAAAAACTAATGATGTAATGTATGGTGATTAACATAACATAATAAAAAAAATAAATGTGGAAAAATAAACCAGAGAGTTAATATCATAGCTCAGGTAAGAACCTAAAAGAGAAAGTTAATACTAGAAATAGAGAAAGGTGCAATGTCAACAAGATTTCTGTGGGACTTAGTGACAGATTGGGAGGAAGAAAGAAAAGAATATGATTCTGAGTGTGGATATTGACAAAAATTTTGGTATTATTGAAGAAAAGAGAAAGTTAGGACCAGGGACTGGCATGAGAAAGAGAAATTACTAATTGATTTTTTTGCGTGTTAAGAATCAGAAATACCTGTGGTATTTGGGGATCGATATTAATGTCCTACAGGTGGTTGGGAGTATCCCAATATAATTGGAAAGAGTAGTTATGTTGGGAACTATACATTTTTTAGCCATTCGCATTATATAAGAGTCACAAGGTCGAGATGGCCAGGCTAGACTAGACAGACGATTGAGAGAGGGAAAGAAAGCTGTGGAAAAACTTTGAGCAATGCCTATTTTTCAGCAGCAAAAGGATTAGGAAACAAGTAGGAGAGGAGACAAAAGTTATGTTTAGAGACTGAGAAAGAACATAGGAAATACTGAATACTCTAGGAGGAGATGGTTTTATAAAAGAAGAGTTGGACTAAGTTTTAAATGCTGTGGACTTTTTAAGCTAGAGAAGGGAAGCTTTTGAAGGAAGCATGGAGATAAATGTTGGGAAGTATCATTATTGAGAAATAGATCAATAGACTAATTAGGAAAGACGCCAAAATGCAAAAGTTTGGGTCGTGAGTTTATTACTCCCGAATTCCTTCATTCTATAGCTTGTTTTTCACACTATATACAGATACAATTTTATTTTGAGAATGAATTTCAAAGGTGATTTCAATTTTCCAAAAAAAGTAATGGTAAATGATTATTTGTTAAGATCGGCTGTATTGACAATGTAGTGAAATTTTTAGAATGGAGATATTTTAAGCCATGGAGAACATAAAACTTAGGGGTCCTTAAATCATACATGATGCCTGTTTCACCTACTTGGTAATTTGCTTAAATCTCATCTCAGAATATTCACACACCAATTATCAGCTGCTTTTATACCCAAACATTGAAAATATGGGACCACTGTATCTTGAGAGCAATTAATTACCTAGAAAAGGAAAAATGCTTCTTGCATTCTTTTGACTAGGTGGAGGTGAAATTCCTGGAACAATAAGTTTTCACTTGAGAAAAGATCATAGGTTATTTATTAAGTTGTTAATTAACAGAAAAACACATTTTATTTGCAGGGTATTCAGTTGAGATGTTTCTTGAAACCTTAACAATTCTGTTTTGAAATTATTTCAGGCTTCCAGGTAATTCTTCAGACTTCAAAATCAATGGTTCAAACCTATGAAATTTCCTTCCGAAGATAAATATAGACTTTTAATTGAGTGCATACATGGTGTGTTTATGTGCATACTTGGAGATAATAAGTATTTATAAAAATGAAGAGAGTTGAAAAGTGAATAATGCTTAAAGAGACCAATTCCAATTTAAATTTCCAGTTTTAAGATAAATAAGTTCTGGGAATCTAATGCACAGCATGGTGACTATAGTTAACAATACTGTAGTGTATATTTGAAAGTTGCTACGAGAGTAAATCTTAAAAGTTCTAATCACACACACAAAAAATGTAACCACGTGAGCTGATGGATGTAAACTGAAACTTATTGTGGCTATCATTTCATGATATATACATATATCAAATCATTATATTGCATGCCTTAAACTAATATAATGTTGTATGTCAATTATATCTCAATAAAACCAGAAAAATATAAATACAAAAAAAGAGAGACCAATTCCTCTATAAAGGGAATTTCAACATACTTTTCTAAAGGACAAGTAAAAGTAAGAATATATTATGACATTCACAAAGGAAATATTAGAGTTCATATTGAATTTGAGATTTCTAATTTTTTATGTCTTCCACTGATTTCTAGGAATGAAGAGCAAACAAACACTGGTCTCAATTTCTTTTTAAATTCTTACTAATTTATTTTGTGAAGAAAGGAAGGGGTGCATATATTATTTGATGATACAATGGGGAACAAATCAAGTAATTTTAGTTTGAAAAAATAAATATAAAATTATTTGATAGTTAATCAGACATGGACATTACAGTCTGGTGGAAATAAATTTTATACATCACCCATTACTAAGATTATTCCACACCAAGACTTAAATATCATTTCTAGCCTTGAATTAATATTTTTCTTTGATTTATATGTAAGGTATGCCTCTAAGATAATATGCTTATTTTCGTTTAACAAAGCATCTTTATTGAAGTATAATTTAGTAAAATTAAATTCACCCATTTTAAGGTGCAGTTAATTAAGTTTTCATAAATATATACATTTGTATAATTACCAGTGAAATCATGATATAAAACATTTTTATTTCCCCCATATTTCCCACATATCCCTCTGTGGTTAACGCTTTCCCTCTACTTTTAGCTTCTGACTGCTGAGCTCTACTCTGTCACTATAGTTTTACCCTTTCTATTGTTTCATACAAATGGAATCAAACAATGGGTAATTTTTTTTAATCTGGCTTCTTTCATTTGGCATAATGGATTTTAAGCTTAATCCATGTTGTTTGTTCTTTGAATTGCTGAATAGTATTCCATTGATAGATACGCCACAATTTGTTTATCTATTAGCCAAATGATAGAAAACCAGGCTATCTTTATGCCAACATATGTTTTTATTTTTGCTTGGATAAATATCTAGGATGGGGATTGCTGGAATGTATGGTAATTACATATGGTAATTGTATGTTCAACTTTATAATAAATGGCCAAATTGTTTTCTAAACTCTTTGTACCATTTGTTTTCCTATGAGCAATGTATGTGAGTTTAAGTTGCTCCATGTCCTAGCCAACACTTGGCATTGCATTCATTTAAATTTTAGCTATTTTATAAAACAAGACAAAATCAGAGAGAGAGACAAACCATAAGAAACTCTTTTTTTTTTTTTTTTTTGGTATAATTTTCATCTCCAAAGTTGTGTATCGCCATTTGTTCTTTTTTTTTTCTTTTTTAAATTATGTTCAGTTAGCCAACATATCGTTTTTGATGTAGTGTAATACCCATCACCTGGTTACCCCATATGAGAGACTCTTAGTCATAGGAAACAAACGGAGGGTTTCTGGAGGGGAGGGGGTTGAAGGGGGGGATGGGGTAACTAGGTGATGGACATTAAGGAGGGCATGTGATGTAATGAGCACTGGGTGTTATATAAGACTGATGAATCACTGAACTCTACCTCTGAAACTAATAATACACTATATGTTAATTAATTGAATTTAAATTTAAAAAATAAAGGCCATTTGGGGGGTGAAAAAAATAAAAAATAAATTTTATCTGTCTTAGTGGGTATCTAGTGGTTTTTCATTGTGGTTTTAAATTGCACTACCCTAATGATTAGTGATGTTTCCTTAATGACAAATTTGCCATTTGTATGCTTCCTTTGGTGAAGTGTTCATTCAAATCAATTATCCACTTTTTTATTAAATATCAGGTGGTTTTTCCTAGTGTTGAGTTGTAAATGCTCTTTATATTTTATGGATAGAAGTGCTAAATTTGATGTTTATATTTTGCAAGTACTTTCTTCCTGAATATTTTATTCTTTTTGATGGTATTGACACAAATTGTTTCTATAATTTCAGTTTTGAATTATTAATTGCTGGAAACTATAGAAATACAATTGATTTTTGTGTATTGATTTTGTATGCTGAAAACTTACTAAACTTGTTTATTCTAATAGTTTTTTGGTGGGTTTCTTGGGTTTTTAAAATATGTAACACCATATATCTATGAATAGAGATAAATTTATGTCTTTCTAATCTGTCTTCCTTTCTATTCTATATGACTTTTATTTCCTTTTCTTGCCTAATTTCCCTGCTCAGAATCCCCAGTATAATGTTACATATAAGTGATGAGAGTAGACATTTTTGTTTTGTCCTGGGTTTGGGGAAAAGCATTTAATCTTTCATCATTAAGTATTATGTTAGCTGTGCTTTTTTCACAGATGCTCTTTATTTGATTGAGGAAGCCTTGTATTTCCAAGTTTCTTAAGTGTTTTTGTCATGAAAGAGCGATGGGTTTTGTAAGGTGCTTTTTCTGTGCTTAGTGAGATGATGTAGTTTCTTTTCCCTTTATTTAATGAATATCATGTATTGTATTAACTGATTTTTAGATGCTAAACCAACTTTGTATTTCTTGAATAAATTCCACTTCATTATTTATAATCCTTTATATGCTGCCGGATATAGTTTGCTAGTATTTTGCTGAGAATTTTTCGTCTATATTCATACATAGTATTAGTTTGTAGTTTTCTTCTCTTATAATGTCTTTGATTTTGGTGACAGAGTAATATTAGCCTTATAGAAAGAGTTGGGAAGTGTTACCTTTTCTTCCGTTATTTGAGAAGAGATTGTGAAAAATGGGTACTAAATTTTTAAATGTTTGGTAGAATGTACCAGTGAAACCATCTAGATCTGGGATTTTCTTTGTGTTTATTATTAGGATTACTAATTGTATTTCTTTATTTATTATAGGCCTATTCAGATTTTCTGCATATTTTTGAGTCAGTTTTGGTAGTTTGTGTCTTTCTATAATTTGTTCACTTTATCTCAGTTATCTAAGTTTTTGACATGGCTTTTTAAATAGTATTCCCTTACAACCTTTTAAAAAAAGTTTTATTTATTGCTTTGAGAGAGAGAGAGAGAAGCAGACTCCCTTCTGAGTGTGGAGCCCCTCATGGGGCTTGATCTCATGACCCTGAGATTGTGACCTGAGCTGAAATCAAGAGTTGGACGCCTAACTGACTGAGCCAACTTTTGGTTTTGTTGATTTTCTCTATCACTAAAAAAAAATATTGTTTTATTTATTCTCACTGTAATTTTTATCTTCCTTCTGCTTGCTTTGGGCTTCATTTGCTTTTTTTAGTTTCTTGAAGTAAAATCTTAAGTTACCTATTTCAGATCTTTCTTTTCTAATATGGGCATTTACCACCATAAATTTTCCTCCAAGTACTGTTTTAGCTTCACCCCATGAATTTTGGTATGTTATGTTCTAATTTTTATTCACCTAAAAGCATTTTCTAATCTCCTTGTGATTTCTTCTTTGCCCCCTTGGTTATTCAGGAGTTAGCTGTTTAATTTACACATATTTGTGAATTTTCCAAATTGGATTTTATTTTGATTTCTGATTTTAAATTTAAAAAAAATTTAAATGCTGTTTATGTTTTTGTTTTTGTTTTGTTTTTTGTTTTGATGTTCTAGCATGTTGTCCTTGAAGCAGAGATCATTTTCCTCACTTCATTTTGACCCACTACAGAACCAGGCTGGGACAGTGCATACTCAAACATTTGTGGACAGATCTTGGACATCTCTGTGATGATGGAGGCATTCTTCTCAGCAAAATAACTATTTGGGCACTGGTGGGTGGGAAGAAATGAAACAACAAAGTGGTTGCTTCTCTGCAATTCATTCCCAGAGCTTGTTAATTTTGGCCACGCCCTCATCTAGTTATCTCTATTGTGGACGGACCAGGTGGCAGAAACTAGACCCAACACAAGAAATTTCTAGGCTGGGGGATGTTGAATACTTGAAGTACCTACCCACGAATGCTGTGTGGTCTTTGTTACTTGCAATCACTGAGGATAAGCACTCCATGTGCTCTGAAGAGGGATTGAGAGGCTGCGCCATTGCAGTGTGGATCTCAAATGACTTTAAATAGAAGGCTCGAGTACCAGTCATTTGGAAGCTCTGAAAACACATGCCCCGCTGCCAGTTCTCCCACTGAAAGAACCAGGACTCATGGACCTGCTTGATGAATCCCAGTCATCCCTCCCATCACAGCTTTGTGAGGCTTTCTCTCAATCCAGGGCACATGCGCAGCAGGAATGTATACAACAATCCAAGGGTGGCTAGGGCACTTGTTCATGCCATGTCTGTTTCTTGCCCCTGTCTCCCAGATCATGCTATGCACTGGGAACATCACGAAGAACCCAGACAGTGTGGCATCTGCCTTGACTTGCTGCGGGTAAATCTTCCTTGGTGGTACTCCCTGGTCTGGCCAGTCTGGTGTAAACACTGTTACCCTTTCCACAATTCAAAGGGACCATAGGCCATCCAAGAGCGACTCCCCATCTGGTCTGAACAGCTTGTAAAAGTGCAGACACAGCAGCTCCAAGGCCTTGACTGATGAACAATGAGTGTCTTCATCTTTCTGTCTGCTGAGGGCAGTAGATCACCTGCATCGCCTGCACTACCATTGCTCCCTCACACAGCTGAAGAGTGAGAGCCAAACAGCGTATGTCTGTGATTCCTAATTCACTCAGAAACTTAGCCATATTTGTTCTATATCTGTGGCAATTGGCCTGGTACTTTCATTGGCTGATTTCCCATTCCATAAATATTTCTTCTGTCAGATTTGCTATTCTGACTCAGGCATGGTGCAGGATTAGCTGTGGGAGACTCAGGAGAGCAGAAGGAGAGCTTAAAGCATTGTTAATGCACTTTGGGGACCAACTCATATAAGAGTTGTCTGCTTAACTGCATGTCCGCATTTCAGTTTACACGTGTCATGTTTAGGTACAGCCATCAAATTTAGGCTGAATACCAAAACTGAAATCAAACTTCAGTGCATTTCTTTCTTTCTTTCTTTTTTTTATTATGTTATGTATTTTAATCCTTCTTAATTTATTATCTTTTTCAGTATCTACTACTATATTTTTTAGAGGCGGGGGGGCAGAGGAAGAGGGAGAGAGAGAATCTTAAGCAGGTCCCATGCCCAGCATGGAGCCCAATGTGGGGCTCAATCTTACAACCATGAGATTATGACCTGAGCTGAAATCAAGAGTCAGATGCTTAACCAACTGATCCCCCTAAGCACCCCTCTACTATTTTTGAAAGGTCTACTTCTTACTTAAATTTTGCCATGGTTGGTTTCGTGTATTTTGGTGATCTGTTGTTAGATACATATATGATTTCTCTGATCAATTATTTTTTCTCGTAATTTTAAGTCTGGCCCCCTAGAGGTTGTCCTAGTCAGCAGTATTTAGTGGTAACACTGAATGGTTATTGATTGTGTCTGCTGAGACTGAGATTTTCAACTTTTATTGTTGGATGTATTCATGGTTCGGAGGTTGCTTTCCCTGTACAGAAAGTCTATCCCACTTTTATTTTAAGATTTTTATTTATTTATTTGACAGAGAGACACAGCCAGATAGGAGGGGGAGTGGGAGACAGAGAAGCAGGCTTCCTGCGGAGCAGGGAGCCCAAAGCAGGGCTTGACCCCAGGACCCTGGGGTCATGACCTGAGCCGAAGGCAGGTGCTTAAAGACTGAGCCACCCTAGCAGCCCAAGTCTATCCCACTTTTTAAAAAAATTTTTTTATTGTTATGTTAATCACCATACATTACATCATTAGTTCTTGATGTAGTGTTCCATGATTCATTGTTTGTGCATAACACCCAGTGCTCCATGCAGAATGTGCCCTCTTTAATACCCATCACCAGGCTAACCCATCCCCCCACCCTCCTCCCCTCTAGAACCCTCAGTTTGTTTTTCAGAGTCCATCGTCTCTCATGGTTCGTCTCGCCCTCCAACTTACTCCCCTTCATTCTTCCCCTCCTGCTATCTTCTTCTTTTTCTTTTTTCTTAACATATGTTGCATTGTTTGTTTCAGAAGTACAGATCTGTGATTCAACAGTCTTGCACAATTCACAGTGCTCACCATAGTACATACCCTACCCAATGTCTATTACCCAGCCACCCCATCCCTCCCACCCCCCAGCACTCCAGCAACACTCAGTTTGTTTCCTGAGATTAAGAATTCCTCATATCAGTGAGGTCATATGATACATGTCTTTCTCTGATTGACTTATTTGGCTCAGCATAACACCCTCCAGTTCCATCCACGTCGTTGCAAATGGCAAGATCTCATTCCTTTTGATGGCTGCATAATATTCCATTGTGTATATATACACCACATCTTCTTTATCCATTCATCTGTTGATGGACATGTTGGTTCTCTCCATAGTTTGGCTATTGTGGACATTGCTGCTGTAAACATCAGGGTGCACATACCACTTCGTATCACTACATTTGTATCTTTGTGGTAAATACCCAGTAGTGCAATTGCTGGATCGTATGTAAGCTCTATTTTCAACTGGTTGAGGAACCTCCATACTGTTTTCCAGAGAGATTGCACCAGCTTGCATTCCCACCAAGAGTGTAGGACAGTTCCCCTTTCTCTGCATCCCCGCCAACATCTGTCGTTTCCTGACTTGTTAATTTTAGCCATTCTGACTGGTGTGAGGTGGTATCTCATCGAGGTTGGATTTGGATTTCCCTGACGCCGAGTGATGTTGAGCCCTTTTTCATGTGTCTGTTGGCCATTTGGATGTCTTCTTTGGAAAAATGTCAGTTCATGTCTTCTGCCCATTTCTTGATTGGATCATTTGTTCTTTGGGGGTTGAGTTTGATAAGTTCTTTATAGATTTTGGATACTAGCCCTTTATCTGATATGTCATTTGCAAATATTTTGTCCCATTCTGTCGGTTGTCTTTTGGTTTTGTGGACTGTTTCTTTTGCTGTGCAAAAGCTTTTTATCTTGATGAAATCCCAATAGTTCATTTTTGTCCTTGCTTCCCTTGCCTTTGGTGATGTTTCTAGGAAGAAGTTGCTGTGGCTGAGGTCAAAGAGGTTGCTACCTGTGTTCTCCTTTAGGATTTTGATGGACTCCTGTCTCACGTTTAGGGCTTTCAACCCTTTGGAGTCTATTTTTGTGTGTGGTGTAAGGAAATGGTCCAGTTTCATTCTTCTGCATGTGGCTGTCCAATTTTCCCAACACCATTTGTTGAAGAGACTGTCTTTTTTCCATTGGACAGTCTTTCCTGCTTTGTCAAGGATTAGTTGACCATAGAGTTGAGGGTCCATTTCTGCGCTCTCCATTCTGTTCCATTGATCTATGTGTCTGTTTTTGTGCCAGTGCCATACTGTCTTGATGATGACAGCTTTGTAATAGAGCTGGAAGTCCGGAATTGTGATGCCGCCAGCTTTGCTTTTCTTTTTCAATATTCCTCTGGCTATTCGGGGTCTCTTCTGGTTCCATACAAATTTTAGGATTATTTGTTCCATTTCTTTGAAAAAAGTGGATGATATTTTGATGGGGATTGCTCTAGGTAGCATTGACATCTTCACAATGTTTGTTCTTCCAATCCATGAGCATGGAACGTTTTTCCATTTCTTTGTGTCTTCTTCAATTTCTTTCATGACTATTTTAGTTTTCTGAGTACAGATCCCTTGCCTCTTTGGTTAAATTTATTCTTAGGTATCTTATGGTTTTGGGTGCAATTTAAAATGGGATCGACTCCTTGATTTGTCTCTCTTCTGTCTTGTTGTTGGTGTATAGGAATGCCACTGATTTCTGTGCATTGATTTTATAGCCTGCTACTTGACTGAATTCCTGTATGAGTTCTAGCAGTTTTGGGGTGGAGTCTTTTGGGTTTTCCCCATACAGTATCATATCATCTGCAAAGAGTGAGAGTTTGATTTCCTCTTTGCCAATTTGGATGCCTTTGATTTCTTTTTGTTGTCTGATTGCTGTGGCTAGGACTTCTAATACTATGTTGAATAGCAGTGGTGAGAGTGGACATCCCTGCTGCGTTCCTGACCTTAGGGGAAAAGCTCTACAGTGACTGATATTCGCTGTAGGTTTTTCATAGATGGCTTTTATGATACTGAGGTATGTACCCTCTAACCCTACACTTTGAAGGGTTTTGATCAAGAAAGGATGCTGTACTTTGTCAAATGCTTTTTCTGCATCTATTGAGAGGATAATATGATTCTTGTTCTTTCTTTTGTTAATGTATTGTATCACGTTGATTGATTTGTGGATGTTGAACCAACCTTGCAGCCCAGGGATAAATCCCACTTGGTCATGGTGAATAATCCTTTTAATGGACTGTTGGATCCTATTGGCTGGTATTTTGGTCAGAATTTTTGCATCCATGTTCATCAAGGATATTGGTCTGTAATTCTCCTTTTTGATGGGGTCTTTGTCTGGTTTTGGGATCAAGGTAATGGTGGCCTCATAAAATGAGTTTGGAAGTTTTCCTTCCATTTTCTATTTTTGGAAAACACTTTCAGAAGAATAGGTATTAATTCTTTAAATTTCTGATAGAATTCCCCTGGGAAGCCATCTGGCCCTGGGCTTTTTTCCTTCGGGAGATTTTTTTGATGACTGCTTCAATTTCCTTAGTGGTTATAGGTCGGTTCAGGTTTTCTATTTCTTCCTGGTTCAATTTTGGTAGTTGATACATCTCAAGGAATGCATCCATTTCTTCCACGTTATCTAATTTGCTGGCATATAGTTGCTTATAATATGTTCTCATAATTGTTTGCATTTCTTCGGTGTTGGTTGTGATCTCTCCTTTTTCATTCATGATTTTGTTGATTTGGGTCATTTCTCTTTTCTTTTTGATAAGTCTGGCCAGGGTTTATCAATCTTGTTAATTCTTTCAAAGAACCAGCTCCTAGTTTCGTTGATCTGTTCTACTGTTCTTTTGGTTTCTATTTCATTGATTTCTGCTCTGATCTTTATTATTTCTCTTCTCCTGCTGGGTTTAGGCTTTATTTGCTCTTCTTTCTCCAGCTGCTTTAGGTGTAGGGTTAGGTTGTGTATTTGAGACCTTTCTTGTTTCTTGAGAAAGGCTGTATTGCTATATACTTTCCTCTCAGGACTGCCTTTGCTGTATCCCAAAGATTTTGAACAGTTGTGTTTTCATTTTCATTGGTTTCCATGAATTTTTTAAATTCTGCTTTAATTTCCTGGTTGACCCATTCATTCTTTAGTAGGATGCTCTTTAGCCTCCATGTATTTGAGTTCTTTCCGACTTTCCTCTTGTGATTGAGTTCTAGTTCCAAACCCTTGTGGTCTGAAAATATGCAGGGAATAATCCCAATCTTTTGGTACCGGTTGAGACCCGATTTGTGACCTAGGATATGATCAATTCTGGAGAATGTTCCATGGGCACTAGAGAAGAATGTGTATTCCGTTGCTTTGGGATGGAATGTTCTGAATAGACCTGTGAAGTCCATTTGGTCCAGTGTGTCATTTAAAGTCTTTATTTCCTTGTTGATCTTTTGCTTAGATGATCTGTCCATTTCAGTCAGGGGGGTGTTAAAGTCCCCCACTATTATTGTATTGTTGTCAATGTGTTTCTTTGCTTTTGTTATTAATTGCCTTATATAATTGGCTGCTCCCATGTTTGGGGCATAGATATTTACAATTGTTAGATCTTCTTGTTGGATAGACCCTTTAAGTAGGATATAGTGTCCTTCCTCATCTCTTATTAGAATATTTGTTTTAACATCTAATTTGTCTGATATAAGGATTGCCACCCCAGCTTTCTTTTGGTGTCCATTAGCATGGTAAATGGTTTTCCAGCCCCTCACTTTCAATCTGGGGTGTCTTTGGGTCTAAAATGAGTCTCTTTTAGACAGAATATCGATGGGTCTTGTTTTTCAATCCAATCTGATAGCCTGTGTCTTTTGATTGGGACATTGAGCCCATTTACATTCAGGGTAACTATTGAAAGGTATGAATTTAGTGCCATTGTATTGCCTGTAAGGTGACTGTGACTGTATGTTGTCTCTGTTCCTTTCTGATCTATGCTGCTTTTAGACTCTATCTTTGCTTAGAGGACCCCTTTCAATATTTCTTGGAGGGCTGGTTTCGTGTTTGCAAATTCCTTTAGTTTTTGTTTGCCCTAGAAGCTTTTTATCTCTCCTTCAATTTTCAATGAGAACCTTGCTGGATATAGTATTTTTGGCTGCATATTTTTCTCCTTTGGTGCTCTGAAGATATCACTCCTGTCCTTTCTGGCCTGCCAGGTCTCTGTGAATAGGTCTGTTGCCAATCTAATATTTCTACCATTTTAGGTTACATATCTCTTCTCCCGAGCTGCTTTCAGGATTTTCTCTTTGTCTCTGAGACTCGTAAGTTTTACTATTAAATGTCGGGGTGTTGACATATTTTTTTCGATTTTGAGAGGGGTTCTCTGTGCCTCCTGGATTTTGATGCCTGTTTCCTTCCTCACATTAGGGAAGTTCTCCGCTACTATTTGCTCCAATATACCTTCTGCCCCTCTCTTTCTTCTTCTTCTGGGATCCCAATTATTCTAATGTTGTTTCGTCTTATCGTATCGCTTATCTCTCAAATTCTCCCCTCGTGATCCTGTAGTTGTTTCTCTCTCTTTTTCTCAGCCTCTTTATTTTCCATCATTTGGTCTTCTATATCTCTGATTCTCTCTTCTGCCTCATTTATCCTAGTAGTTAGTGACCCCATTTTTGATTGCACCTCATTAACAGCCTTTTTGATTTCGACTTGGTTAGATTTTAGTTCTTTTATTTCTCCAGAAAGCGTTTCTCTAATAACTTCCACGCTTTTTTCAAGCCCAGCTAGTATCTTTAAAGTCATGATTCTGAACTCTAGGTCCGACATCGTACTAATGTCCGTTTTGAGTAGGTCCCTGGCTGATGGTACTATCTCTTGTTCTTTTTGCTGAGGTGATTTTTTTCATCTTGTCATTTTGTCCAGAGGAGAATAGATGAATGAGAGAACAAAATGCTAACAGGTTAACAACGTCCCCATTAAATATACTCTAAACAAATCAGAAAAGACCTAAAACCAGGGAAAAGAAAGGGAAAGAAAGAAAAAAGAAAGAGAAAAGAAAGAAAAAAAAAAGAAAAAGATAAGAACAAAAACAGAACAATACAAAAAAAAACCAGAATATGATCAAGTATGATCAGGCTAGTGCATAGATCACTGCCACACACTAGATTTTGGGTGTATTTTGGTCTGTTAGAAAAAAGTGCCTCCTAAAATTTTAAAGGAAGAAAGACTTATATATGTACAAAATAAGGGTTGATACAATGAAGGGATGGAAGATGACTGTAAAGATGAAAATTATAAAAGATTTTATAAAAGGGATTGATAAGATAAGAAGTTTGAAAAAAGAAAGAAGATTAAAAAAAAGAAAAAGAAAAACGAAAGAAAAAAAAGGTAGAGAATGTGATCAGGCAGGAGACTAGAACAAAGCCATACACTAGTGATTTAGGGTATATTTTGACCTGTTAGAAGAAACTGTATCTCAAAATTTTAAAGAGAGAACAATTTATACATATATATGCCAAAAATAAGGGTAACTACTATGAAGGGATAAAATATGACTCTAAAAATGAAAAATAAAAAATGTTTTTTTAAAAAAGGGATTGATAAGATGGTTGAAAAAGGGAAAAAGAAAAATTAAAAAAAAACAGTTAAAAAAATTAACTGAAAAACTAATGAATCATGGTAAAAAAAAGCCGTGAATTCTATGTGCAGTATTCCCCTAGCGCTGGAGTTCTCCTGTTCTCTTTGATCGGTAAACTTGGTCTTGGCTTGCTGGCGGTTTGCGCTGATCTTCTGGGGGAGGGGCCTGTTGCCGTGGTTCCCAAATGTCTTTGCCGGAGGCGGAATTGCCCTGCCCTTGTCGGTCAGGGCTAAAGCAAGCTGCTCGGGTTTGCTCTCAGGAGCTTTTGTTCCCTGCAAGCTCTGGTACAGCTTTGGAGGACCAGGGTGAAAATGGTGGCCTCCCAATCTCCACTCGGAGGAGCTGAGAACTCGGGGCCCCGCTCCTCAGTGCGCCCCCAGCGAAAAGCAATCACTCCCATCTCCCTGGTCTCCGGCCGCACTGCATGCTCACCTGGCCTTTGACCAGGCTTTCTATCTCTGGCACCCGACCCCGTGTGGAGTCTCCAAACGCAGCAGATCCCTGAAGTGCGCTCCCGCGCCACTCCTCCCTGGGGAGGGAGGGGAGTCTTCCCAGCTCTGCAGCTTGTTCGGTCCCTGCTGGAGGAGCAGTGGCCCGACTGTCACTGATCACAGTTTATGGCAACCCTGAGCTGCGAGCCCGCGCCTTGGCTCCGTCTCTGCAGCCGGCTTCCCCGCTCCGATACCCGGGAGCTCTGCCGCACTCAGGCACCCCCAGTCTTTCTGTGACCACGAGGTCCTGAGTCCACACTGTCCCGCGAGGTTTCCACCTCCCGCTTAGCCACTGGAGTGACGTTCCTCAGCGGAACCGACTTCTAAAAGTTCCGATTTTGTGCTCCGCGGCTCTAGCACTTGCCAGAAGCGGCCGACGGAGGCCCCCTCCCCCGCCGTCTATCCTCCCGAATATCACGTCAGATTCACTTCTCCGCACATCCTACCTTCTAGTAAGTGGTCGCTTCTCTGTTCAGAGAGTTGTTGCTACTCTTTTCTTCGATCTCCTGTTGAGTTCCTAGGTGTTCAGAATGGTTTGATCCGTATTCAGCTGAATTCCTGAGACCAGACGAAATCCAGGTCTCCTACTCCTCTGCCATCTTGCTCCGCCCCCACCATCTATCCCACTTTTAACCATGACTTGTAGTTCAGAATTTCTCTTCCTGTTTATTTTTATTCTATCATCTCTCTAGGGATCTGTTTCTGTTTATCTCCTGATTATGGGTAATATTTTTCTCCTTTTTTTTATATTTGATCATTTTTTTACTGATGCTAAACATTATGCATTTTACCTGGTTGGATGCTGGATTTTGTTGTGTTCCTTTTAGGAGTGCTGAATTTTGTTCTGGCACTTAGTTATGTCAAACATATGGATTTTTTTCAAACTTCCTTATGGCATTTACAGCAGCAGTTAGTCTAGGATTAATTCAACCCCACTACAAAGACATAACTCTCCTGAGGATTTTATCCAATTCTCCATGTATTGAACTTGAGAAGTTAAAGAAAAGCATTGTCTAAGTGGAGATATTTTAGTGAAGAGCACAACAGCAAGAGGTATGAGCATTGTTTTCCATACTGCTTTCCAGTAATTCTTTCCTGGCCTCAGGTAGGTTTTTCTTGCTCCTGTATTGAGTAAATACTCAGCCAAACACTCAAGGAGAGCTCTGTATAGATTTCTGGAAAACCCCTTCTATCTTCTTCTCTTCTAAACTCTGCCAAACATATTCTAACCATGTCAGCCTCCCAACCTCCAATCTTGTTCTTTTCAACTAAGTCTGCCAACCTCTGTTTGGATGACCCCTCCATTTACTGAAGCCTCAAACTGCCTCTAGGAAGTAAACTGGAAACACCATAGAGCTTGCTTTTCCTTTTCTCAGGGATTACTGTCTGAAAGGATTTTTTTCCCATATATTTTGTCCCATTTTCTAGTCATAAATGGTGGGAAGGCAATTGGTGTAGCAGTTAATCCTTCATGGGCATAAGCCATGAGACTGCTTTTTTAACACAAAATTTTGTGTCTAAATGAGTGATTGTCTTTCAAAGTAGTAATAGTGTTCCAACATTGTTAATATTTCATAATTAAAAATAAATAAAAATAGCTAACATTAATCAACTGCTTACAACTGTGCAATAAAAAAATAGAGGCATTTTATAAACAAGTTTTAGAATTTCTAGTAGAATCTACAAAGGCTGATACATCATTTTAGAATATCTTCTATGATTATAAATATTCAATCTTGAAGGTTGATTAAATCATAAGAATTTGAGAAGTTAATAAAATATATAGTCATTATGAATATTTTTTGGAAGTAAGTAAGATACAATTATTGAAAAATATCAGATTCCCTATGATTTTACATGTTTCCCCCTTTTTTTGTTCTGGTTAGCTCTTGCATGTGACTCAAGACTCAATTTAGATAATATCTTCACAAAGTTAGACTCTTTTCTAGCTCCCCTAACTGTGTTTGGTGTTAAGTGCTTTCATAGATCTCTGTGTCCTACACAGGTGGCATTTACCAATTCAGATAACATGGTTCCTTTCCTTTTTTGCTCCCTGCTTTTCTTATATTTTTCTCTTTCTTTTTTTCCCCCCACTGTGGAATCTCTGGGATATTCACCCTTCGCCAAGTGTGATAGATAGTATTTTCTTGATCATTGTTATATATCTCCGTTTTCTTCATTTCCATGCTCTCTTCTTTCTTTAGGACACTCATCAGCTTTCTTTTATATTTTGGCAGTAAATTTCTGAGTGCATTTCCCATCTCCATATGGGTCCACCTCCTAATACTATCTGACTAAATGATCTCTGAATGGCTCCTCACTGTTTCACCACTGAGTCCTGTTTCTTTAGTGTAATAAAACACACTCTGATTACTATGTCTCTTATCTATTTCCACTAATACTGTGACCTCAATAACAGAGGTTCTGTCTTTGTTTGATTATATCCTTTTTAGCATCAGCACCTGGCATAGTGACTGTGGAGAAGGTATTTCAAGCAGCCGAATTGTGATCCACTCTCCCCTGATCAAGGAATGCTCCCCAAAAAAGAATGTCTGGCTTTGGTCTAAATTACTTGTAAACATGCTGATAATAATGAGACTCATGGTAAATAGACTATGATATTGGCTAGCAAAGGAGTACTTACCAGTAGAAAAGATATTTCTCTTTTAGGATTACTTACAATAACCAACTGTAATGTATGGATTTAGGAAGCAAGTTTCCCTGAAGAATATCATGTAAGCCATTAAATGATCTGAGTACAAAATGGAGAGGATTAACAAAGAAAAACTTGCTTGCTGAGAAAATAACTTGTATTTCTTATTTAGAGATGGTCTCTGTTTCGCTGGATGGGCCAGAGAGTGCATATTTTGAATGGGAAGGACTTGGGGGAACCCCATGTATGGCCCAGATCTGTCTTGCTTTACCTGTGCCTCTTAATTGCTTGATTCTTTAAATCATTAGTAGAGTTTGATACTAGCTGTGGTAGGCAGAATACTGGATCACCAAAGATGTGCATTTCCTAACCCCCAGCACCTGTACATATTTGGCTATATGGCAAAGAACTAAATCTGCAGATGTAATTAAGATTGTCAATCAGCTGACTTTGATATGGGACGATTATCCTGGAACACCTGGCTCTGTCTGATGTAATCACAAGCGTCTTTATAAGTAGAAGGGGGGGGTGCAGAAGAGTGAGAACTATAAAAATGGCAGTGTGATGAGGGCTTAGCTCAACTTTACTCCCTTTGAAGATGGGAGAATAAAGCTTGAGCGAAGAAATGCAAGCAAGCCTCTAGGTGCTAGAAAAGGCAAGGATATGGATATTCTCCTATACCCTCCAAAAGGAAAGCAACCCTGTGGACATCTTGATTTTAGCCCAGTGAAACCTATTTCAGACTTCAGAACGGTACGATAAAAAAATATGTGTTGTTTTTAAGTCATTAAGTTGGTTGTAATTCGTTATAGCAGCAGAAGAAAATCAGCAGGTAAGACCTTTGATTCATGTGATTTTAGTTTGAAAATCCAATTACTTGTGTTCAGAAATTTAAACAAAGTTCCCAATAATTATTTTTTTGCTTAAATAAATGGTAGACTGAGTGTCTTCTAAGACTGACTTAATTAATGTCAAGGTTTTAGGCATTTGGCATTAGAAAATAATTTATAAGATATGAGACAGGTTTACAATTTTGAAAATCTCTGATATGTAAAGTGGTAAATTTGAATAAGCATGTTAGTGGTCAATATAGCTACAAAAACACTGTGAATGTGTTGAGAAGAGAAATTGCATGTGCTTGGCGGGGGTGGGGGGTTGGAACAAGCCAGGCCTTAGAAAGGAGTATATTTTGATTTAATAAATAACTAGTTTAACTTGGAAAGTCGGAGGTGGGCTTTCATGTAGAGTGGTATAGGGAAATTGTGGAATAAAGCCTAACTACAGGCATTGAAGTGACCAGTATAGGGCATATTTAATAAGAGTAAAATATTCTGTGTTGCTTGTATCCTGCAAAGCTAAACAATGTACTGTGCTCATTAGAAAGTCTCGGTCAGATGGTGTTGTGCCTTGGATTGAGCAGGTGAAATTCATTTCCCATAGCAGGTGGGGAGACATTGAAGATGTTTGAATAGGGTCCTGCTATGATTATAACTGTACCTGAGAGGATTCTGTGGGCAGGTGTATGTAAGAGCAACTGGAAGTAGATAGACCTTTTAAGAGGCAATTATAGTTCTCAAAGAGGAATTCATCAGTGATACCGTAAGTGTACTGGACACTTCCATTAATGCCTTTGGAGTTACGCCATTTGGCATGCTGATTTTGTACATGGTCAGTTCTTCTGTGCATTCTCTTACCTGCCCTTTGTAAATATTTTCTTTGCAAGATACACATTACTTTTAAGCTGTGCAATTAAATTCTGAAAATTAACAAACAGAAGCAAAAGCAATTTCAAATATTCTAAAGTCAGGGTCTAATGGATCATCATGTTATCATTGCAAACTCATGTTTACTAACATCCAGGGAAGGTGTATGAACTTTAGTGAATTTAAAATACGAATTAAGAAAAGCTAAATTTCTGCAATCATAAAGAATCGGGATCTTCATACTATAAGAATAAACATCTTAGGTTTTCCTGCACTGGCAATATTTCCCTTCCACAACAAACAGCTCCATTAGTAATGGGAAGATGCTATTTTAATGTATTAATGGAGTTTGTACTTTCTCATAAAACTAGCTATTTTTCTTTGTTCCTAGCCATATAATGACCAAATACTTATTCACTGATCAATAATAATAAAATTAACATCCGTATGTGTCAGGTATGCTCCAGACACTATTCTAAGAATTTAAATACACCAAGTAATTTTATGCTCAGAGCAATTTTAGGAGGTAGTATTATTAGTCCCAATTTAAAGATTTAGAAATAGGAGCACAAAGAGAAGTTAAGCAACTTGTCCAACATCACAGAGCTAGTCAGTGGAGGAACTGAGATCTGAATCCTTGCAATTGAGTTCAAATTCTTTTTTTTATTATGTTAATCACCATACATTACATCATTAGTTTTTGATGTAGTGTTCCATGATTCATTGTTTGCGTATAACATCCAGTGCTCCATGCAGAATGTGCCCTCTTTAATACCCATCACCAGGCTGACCCATCCCCCCACCCCCTCCCCTCTAGAACCCTCAGTTTGTTTCTCAGACTCCATAGTCTCTCATGGTTTGTCTCCCCTTCCGATTTTCCTCCCTTCATTATTCCCTTCCTACTATCTTCTTTTTTTTTTTTTTAACATGTAATGTATTATTTGTTTCAGAGGTACAGGTCTGTGATTCAACAGTCTTACACAATTCACAGTGCTCACCATAGCACATACCCTCCGCAATGACTATCACCCAGCCACCCCAGCCCTTAGAACCCCCACCACTCCAGCAACCCTCAGTTTGTTTTCTGAGATTAAGAATTCCTCTTATCAGGGCACCTGGGTGGCTCACTTGGTTAAGCGACTGCTTTCGGCTCAGGTCATGATCCCGGGGTCCTGGGATCGAGTCCCACACTGGGCTCCCGGCTCAGCGGGGAGCCTGCTTCTCCCTCTGACCTTCTCCCCTCTCATGCTGTTTCTCTCTTGCTTGCTCTCTAATAAATAAATAAAATCTTTAAAAAAAAAAAAAGGAATTCCTCCTATCAGTGAGATCATATGATACATGTCTTTCTCTGATTGACTTATTTCACTTAACATAATACCCTCCAGTTCCATCCACGTCATTGCAAATGGCAGGATTACATTCCTTTTGATGGCTGCATAATATTCCATTGTATATATATATATACACCACATCTTCTTTATCCATTCATCTGTCGATGGACATGTTGGCTCTCTCCATAGTTTGGCTATTGTGGACATTGCTGCTATAAATATCGGGGTGCACGTACCACTTTGTACCACTACATTTGTATCTTTGGGGTAAATACCCAGTAGTGCAATTGCTGGATCGTATGTAAGCTCTATTTTCAACTGGTTGAGGAACCTCCATACTGTTTTCCAGAACGGCTGCACCAGCTTGCATTCCCAACAAGAGTGTAGGACAGTTCCCCTTTCTCTGCATCCCTGCCAACATCTGTCATTTCTTGACTTGTTAATTCTAGCCATTCTGACTGGTGTGAGGTGGTATCTCTTTGGGTTTTGATTTGGATTTCCCTGATGCCGAGCGATGTTGAGCACTTTTTCATGTGTCTGTTGGCCATTTGGATGTCTTCTTTGGAGAAATGTCTGTTCATGTCTTCTGCCCATTTCTTGATTGGATCATTTGTTCTTTGGGGGTTGAGTTTGATAAGTTCTTTATAGATTTTGGATACTAGCCCTTTATCTGATATGTCACTTGCAAATATCGTCTCCCATTCTGCCAGTTGTCTTTTGGTTTTGTTGACTGTTTCTTTTCCTGTGCAAAAGCTTTTTATCTTGATGAAATCCCAATAGTTCATTTTTGCCCTTGCTTCCCTTCCTTTGGTGATATTTCTAAGAAGAAGTTGCTGTGGCTGAGGTCGAAGAGGTTGCTGCCTGTGTTCTCCTCTAGGATTTTGATGGACTCCCATCTCACGTTGAGGTCTTTCAACCATTTGGAGTCTATTTTTGTGTGTGGTGTAAGGAAATGGTCCAGTTTCATTCTTCTGCATGTGGCTGTCCAATTTTCCCAACACCATTTGTTGAAGAGACTGTCTTTTATCCATTGGACAGTCTTTCCTGCTTTGTTGAAGATCAGTTGACCATAGAGTTGAGGGTCCAATTCTGGGCTCTCTGTTCCATTGATCTATGTGTCTGTTTTTGTGCCAGTGCCATACTGTCTTGATGATTACAGCTTTGTAATAGAGCTGGAAGTCCATGTGATGCCACCAGCTTTGCTTTTCTTTTTCAACATTCCTCTGGCTATTCGGGGTCTTTTCTGGTTCCATAAAAATTTTAGGATTATTTGTTCCATTTCTTTGAAAAAAGTGGATGATATTTTGATAGGGATTGCATTGAATGTGTAGATTGCTCTAGGTAGCATTGACATCTTCACAATATTTGTTCTTCGAATCCATGAGCATGGAACGGTTTTCCATTTCTTTGTGTCTTCCTCAATTTCTTTCATGAGTATTTTATAGTTTCTGAGTACAGATTCTTTGCCTCTTTGGTTAGATTTATTCCTAGGTATCTTGTGGTTTTGGGTGCAATTGTAAATGACATTGACTCTGTAATTTCTTTCCTCTGTCTTGGTGGTGGTGTATAGGAATGCCACTGATTTCTGTGCATTGATTTTATATACTGCCACTTTACTGAATTCCTGTATGAGTTCTAGCAGTTTTGGAGTGGAGTCTTTTGGGTTTTTCACATAAAGTGTCATATCATCTGCAAAGAGTGAGTTTGACGACTTCTTTGCTGATTTGGATGCCTTTGATTTCTTTTTGTTGTCTGATTGCTGTGGCTAGGACTTCTAATACTGTGTTGAATAGCAGTGGTGATAGTGGACATCCCTGCTGCGTTCCTGACCTTAGGGGGAAAGCTCTCAGTTTTTCCCCATTGAGAATGATACTCGCTCTGGGTTTTTCATAGATGGTTTTTATGATATTGAGGTATGTACCCTCTATCCCTATACTCTGAAGAGTTTTGATCAAGAAAGGATGCTGTACTTTGTCAAATGCTTTTTCTGCATCTATTCAGAGGATCATATGGTTCTTGTTCTTTCTTTTATTAATGTATTGTATCACGTTGATTGATTTGTGGATGTTGAACCAGCCTTGCAGCCCAGGGATAAATCCCACTTGGTCATGGTGAATAATCCTTTTAATGGACTCTTGGATCCTATTGGCTAGTATTTTGGTCAGAATTTTTGCATCCATGTTCATCAAGGATATTGGTGTGTAATTCTCCTTTTTGATGGGGTCTTTGGTTTTGGGATCAAGGTAATGGTGGCCTCATAAAATGAGTTTGGAAGTTTTCCTTCCATTTTCTATTTTTGGAAAACACTTTCAGAAGAATAGGTATTAATTCTTCTTTAAATGTTTGGTAGAATTCCCCTGGGAAGCCATCTGGCCCTGGGCTTTTGTTCCTTCGGGAGATTTTTGATGACTGCTTCAATTTCCTTAGTTGATATAGGTCGGTTCAGGTTTTCTATTTCTATTTTGGTAGTTGATACATCTCTAGGAATGCACCCATTTCTTCCACGTTATCTAATTTGCTGGCATATAGTTGCTCATAATATGTTCTCATAATTGTTTGTATTTCTTCGGTGTTGGTTGTGATCTCTCCTCTTTCATTCATGATTTTGTTGATTTGGGTCATTTCTCTTTTCTTTTTGATAAGTCTGGCCAGGGTTTATCAATCTTGTTAATTCTTTCAAAGAACCAGCTCCTAGTTTCATTGAACTGTTCTACTGTTCTTTTGGTTTCTATTTCATTGATTTCTGCTCTGATCTTTATTATTTCTCTTCTCCTGCTGGGTTTAGGCTTTATTTGCTCTTCTTTCTCCAGCTGCTTTAGGTGTAGGTTTAGGTTGTGTATTTGAGACCTTTCTTGTTTCTTGAGAAAGGCTTGTATTGCTATATACTTTCCTCTCAGGACTGCCTTTGCTGTATCCCAAAGATTTTGAACAGTTGTGTTTTCATTTTCATTGGTTTCCATGAATTTTTAAATTCTTCTTTCCTGGTTGACCCATTCATTCTTTAGTAGGATGCCCTTTAGCCTCCATGTATTTGCGTTCTTTCTGACTTTCCTCTCTGATTGAGTACTAGTTTCAAACCCTTGTGGTCTGAAAATATGCAGGGAGTGATCCCAATCTTTTGGTACCGGTTGAGACCCGATTTGTGACCTAGGATGTGATCTATTTTGGAGAATATTCCATGGGCACTAGAGAAGAATGTGTATTCTGTTGCTTTGGGATGGAATGTTCTGAATAGATCTGTGAAGTCCATTTGGTCCAGTGTGTCATTTAAAGTCTTTATTTCCTTGTTGATCTTTTGCTTAGATGATCTGTCCATTTCAGTCAGGGGGGTGTTAAAGTCCCCCACTATTATTGTATTGTTGTCAATGTGTTTCTTTGCTTTTGTTATTAATTGCCTTATATAATTGGCTGCTCCCATGTTAGGGGCATAGATATTTACAATTGTTAGATCTTCTTGTTGGATAGATCCTTTAAGTATGATAATAGTGTCCTTCCTCATCTCTTATTAGAGTATTTGGTTTAAAATCTAATTTGTTTGATATAAGGATTGCCACCCCAGCTTTCTTTTGGTGTCCATTAGCATGGTAAATTGTTTTCCAGCCCCTCACTTTCAATCTGGGGATGTCTTTGGGTCTAAAATGAGTCTCTTGCAGACAGCATATCGATGGGTCTTGTTTTTTATCCAATCTGATACCCTGTGTCTTTTGATTGGGGCATTTAGCCCATTTACCTTCAGGGTAACTATTGAAAGATATGAATTTAGTGCCATTGTATTGCCTGTAATGTGACTGTTACTGTATATTGTCTGTTTTCTTTTCTGGTCTATGTGACTTTTAGTCTCTTTCTTTGCTTAGAGGACCCCTTTCAATATTTCTTGTAGGGCTGGTTTCGTGTTTGCAAATTCTTTTAGTTTTTGTTGGTCCTGGAAGCTTTTTATCTGTCCTTCTATTTTCAATGACAGCCTAGCTGGATATAGTATTTTTGGCTGCATATTTTTCTCATTTAGTGCTCTGAATATATCATCGCAGTCCTTTCTGGCCTGCCAGGTCTCTCTGTGGATAGGTCTGTTGCCAATCTGATGTTTCTACCATTGTGGGTTACAGATCCTTTCTCCTGAGCTGCTTTCAGGATTTTCTCTTTGTCTCTGAGACTCGTAAGTTTTACTATTAGATGTCGGGGTGTTGACCTATTTTTATTGAATTTGAGGGGGTTCTCTGTGCCTCCTGGATTTTGATGCCTGTTTCCTTCCCCAAATTAGGGAAGTTCTCTGCTATAATTTGCTCCAATATACCTTCTGCCCCTCTCTCTCTTTCTTCTTCTTCTGGGATCCCAATTATTCTAATATTGTTTTGTCTTATGGCATCACTTATCTCTCAAATTCTGCCCTCGTGATCCAGTAGTTTATCTCTCTTTTTCTCAGCTTCTTTATTTTCCATCATTTGGTTTTCTATATCACTAATTCTCTTCTGCCTCATTTATTCTAGCAGTTAGAGCCTCCATTTTGAATTGCACCTCATTAATAGCCTTTTTGATTTCCTCTTGGTTAGATTTTAGTTATTTTATTTCTCCAGAAAGGTTTCTCTAATATCTTCCATGCCTTTTTCAAGCCCAGCCAGTACGTTTAAAATCGTCATTCTGACCTCTAGTTCCGACATCTTACTAATGTCCATATTGATCAGGTCCCTGGCAGTCGGTACTGCCTCTTGTTCTTTTTTTTTTTTTTTTTGAGGTGATTTTTTTTTTTTTTCCATCTTGTCATTTTGTCCAGAGGAGAATAGATGAATGAGAGAACAAAATGCGAACTGGGTAACAATGACCCCAGGAAAATATACACTAAACCAGAAGAGACCTGAAAACAGGGGAAAAGAAAGGGAAAGAAAGAAAAAAGAAGAAAAAAAGAAAAAGATAAAAAAAAAGAATGTGATCAAATATGATCAGGCTGGTGCATACATCAGTGCCACACACTAGATTTTGTGTGTATTTTGGTCTGTTAGAAGAAAGTGCCTCCCAAAACTTTAAGAAAAACTTTTATATGTACAAAAATAAGGGTAAATACGATGAAGGGATGGAATATGAATGTAAAGATGAAAATTATAAAAGATTTTATAAAAGGAGTGTGCCTGAGTGGCTCAGTCATTAAGCGTCTGCCTTTGGCTCAGGTCATGATCTCAGGGTCCCGGGATTGAGCCCTCTGTCTGTCTCTCTGCTCAGTGGGAAGTCTGCTTCTCCCTCTGCCCCTCCCCTGCTTGTGTGTGCTCTCTCTCTCTCTCTCTAATAAATAAAATCTTTAATAAAA
This sequence comes from Eumetopias jubatus, assembly GCF_037043125.1. NCBI lineage: Eukaryota > Metazoa > Chordata > Mammalia > Carnivora > Otariidae > Eumetopias > Eumetopias jubatus. The sequence continues at coordinate 177,433,450 of NW_028274809.1, read as the reverse complement.
AAGATTTTATAAAAGGAATTGATAAGAAGAATTTGGTTGAAAAAAGAAAGAAGAGGAATTAAAAAAAAAAAGAGAATGTGACCAGGCAGGAGACTAGAACAAAGCCATACACTAGAGATTGAGGGTATATTTTGGTCTGTTAGAAGTAAGTGTATCCCAGAATTTTAAAGAGAGAACAACTTATATATATACCAAAAATAAGGTTAACTACTCTGAAGGGATAGAATATGACTCTAAAAATGAAAAGTAAAAAATTTTTTTTCCTAGTTTTGGTTAGATCACTATTCTGTGTGCATTGCTAATTAAGTTCCTTCTTGGTTCTTTTCAGTCCTTGCTTGAGTTTCAATTTATTTGGGTCTGTTGATTCATCATCATTTTTTCTTCTGCTTTTCAACTCACAAAATTGTGTGGATGTATCACCTGCTCTCCCTTTTCATGTGTCCATATATGGTTATGTTTTTAAATATATCTTCTTGGTGTGTGTGTGTGTGTGCATATGTGTGTGAGTGTGTGTGTGTGTGTATGTGGTAAATGTGTTCAATATACTGTTTTTTCCCAGATGTCCTTTTAGTTCCTCAGTATCCATTAAAAATCTGGGGCAAAGCTATAATATAGTTTTCACTTGGACAGGAGCAATGCCTTGAGGATAATCAGAACTCTGAGTCAGGTAAACAAAGACAGTAGGAAATAAGCTGTGTATTTTGTAAAATAGATTTGGAATATGGAGAACTCTGCTATGCTGCTAAAATTGTTGAGTGGTAATACCTCTTTTTAAAAAAATTTGCTTGGTTTATAACACCTAATATTAAAATGGCTCACAAAAAATATTGGTAATATTTTTTACAAAAGTGGATTAAAATTAGTTCTGCTTACAGGATGTTATCGTTCCCTTTTGTACAAATAGTGACAACCCCTTAAGGATTATAAAAGAGATTGGGTAATCTCTCTTCTAAACCAAGTCTCATTCAAGATAGAAAAGAATGAAATATTAAAGTAGAAAAACTGGACTTTTTAATGTTTATAGCAAATTACTCATATTTGTTAAAGTCTCAATAGTTCATGTAGAGATATAAATTTAAGTTAAATATTCAGGATCTTTGAGGATTTCCTAAGAGCGCAAGGCTTTCTGGATACTAACAAATTATGACATAGTTACAGATCACTTGAACTTATCAAGATTGTGTATGTTTTATTTTCTTTAATTACAGCTGTGACTTCCAGTATGCGTGTTAACATTCATATCTATTACATTAAAATAATGCCTTTTAAATATTAGAATGTACAAATCTTGGAATTTGGGGCGGGACGGGGGAGAGGGGGAGATGGAGAATCCCAAGCAGGATCCATGCTCAGTACAGAGTCTGAGGCAGGGCTAGATCCCATGACCCCGAGATCATGACCTGAGCTGAAATCAAGAGTCCAATGCTTAACTGACTGAGTTATCCAGGTGCCCCAGAATTATTTTTAAATGTTATAAATTCCTGGAATGAGATAAATTTTGAAAAAATGTTATAATCAGTAATAACAATTCAAGAATTATATCTTTTTCAGGGATAAATCAGATATGTCTGAACTCACATTTTTTTCAGTCATTAATTTACAATTTATGAGGCAATGTATTCATTCAACTAACACTTATTGAAAATATTCAGTGTGTGAGACACCATCACTGGCCCTGTTGATACAATATTGCCTTCAAGGAGCTGGGAGTGGAAGAGAAATGCTCTTGTTGACATTCTTCTCTGTCTTAAAGTGAAAATGTGAAAACACTATTTCCTGTGTTTGAAATAAGTATCCCACAGGCTTGTGGTTAGTATGAAATGATGTATGTGAAAACATCAGAATATAGTAAAGCTTAACAGGTTTCTTTTTCTCTCTTTGCATAGATTTTGGTATATGCAGTATCTTAGATATAGCATTAGCTCCCTGGGTAGAAAATCACCACTGAAGTACCAACAACTGTGATGAGAACAGTATAGATAATTTTTTAAAAAAAAATCTCTGGAACTAGAAGGGACTTCAGAAAGGCTCTAATCCAACCCATCTTACTGGCACATAGCAAACTAAAGGCAAAGCCCAGAGAGGACTCAGAGTCGTAAGTTTTATGCTCTTCTATCTTTATAATAGAAAAGACATAAAGACTCATCTTTAGATGGTGAATTATAAATAAGAAATCAAAATTATTGGGGCACTTCAATAGCATCCTAGATAATAGTTTTAATTCAATGCCTGTGATGTCTTACATGAGTTGAAAAGTCTATGACCTTGAGCTTTGGAGATTTAAGTGACTAAAAAGCTCTCTTCTGAAATCTTTATAGCAAATATTGGATGTTCACTGCCAGTGTTGTGCATTAAGTCAGAAACCATAAGCAACACGAGAGAACAACTTCCAGTATCATTTCAAACATCTCACTCAGTTGGTGGTTGGCTGCTTTCAGAGCTGTCCTCTTTGATACCCCTTCTCTAACCTATTCTTCCTGAGAAGAAAAATCATCTGGATCCTTCTGTTCTGGTCACCTTCAGATACCTTCAAATACCTGGGTGAAACTGCAATGAACTATGGGAACATATGTTTCTGATGGACTATAACCATTTGGAGAGTCATGTAACACTACCTAATTGAGCTTTTCCATGGCAGTTTTTAAACACATTAAACAATAAACAGTAGTTTTAAGAACTTTTGGTAAACAGATACGGGACCTGTCAGTTCTCAGGTCACTCCCTGAGTTATGCTGGGTCTTGTTAAAACAATCACAAATCAGATGAAATCTTTGAAAGATGGCGATTTTATTTTTACCTCTTTCCCTGGAAGATGTTTGGGTGAACATAGCACCCGAGAGGCCAGGCAGCTTCTTGTTCGGTCACCAAGACTTTGAAGTGCTTTAGACTTCAGTGTAGACCCTGAATTGAACTGGCAGGCCATTAGACTTGGGGACCCCCTTCCACCTTTTTTGGTTTTGCTTTTCACTTGGATCAAGGCAAAGTAGCTTCCATTGTGTTCGTATCTAAATCACAGTGAAATAAATGCATGCTGGAGCGGCTTAAACACTTGGCCTTTAGCACTGAATTCAATTCTCAGACTGCCGGCTGTAGAGCAGCCAGGAAATGCTGATTTATGATGAGAATAAAAGAAAGGTGGTCTCCATGGTCCTGTTTCATCCTACAAAGCCATGATATTTCAGATACCTTAAAGATGAATTCCCATTTTAAAGATGAATTCACACCTCTTCCATTGGAATGCTCTCATACTTTAGAAAGATTTGCAGACAGGGGAGGGTTTATTCTTGCTTTATTTCCTCCAGATCCATACTTTATCAGAAGTGAATTATCCTTTTTTTGATGCATATGCATTATATTATCTGTCATGCACTTCCTCTCTGCAATGAGTTGAAATAAAAGCAATTATCCTATGGCTTCCCCTTTCATTCCTCTCCTTGACTTCCTGAGTACAACTAATAATCAGAATGAGGCAGACATTAGCATTTTCTGCAGCAGACAGTGACCCAGCATAGAGACTCCTTTGAAAGAAGGAGCGTGATTGCAGCTCTCATGTTGCTGTCATCCTCTTGCCCGAGTCAGAAATAAATGAGAAACCACCAATTCTCACAGGGAAGGTACTTTCAGACTTTTATGTTGATGGTTAAAGTGCTCTAGATTATTGGTCTCTCAAAACGCACACGCTACTAATCTCACTTTGACGCTGACATGTAAAATATATTGTGCAACTAACATGGGAAACCATTTTAAACAAAACAGAATACTAGTGAAGATTTGATGATTATGAAAACTAAGGGTTTCTGGAGCTCTTTCCTCTTCATCGCTCAGATTTATTTGGACTTGTGCTGTGCCATGTACATTAATTGTTGGATAGAAATTTCCTTGTACAGCAAGGGTGGGTCCTCGTAAGCTGGCTGTTGGGAAAATTATTACAAGATCATTGACTCTTATTCTCTCTGCATATAAGGGAGAGTAAGCTGATATAAATACTTTTATAGTTTGTCAAAATAGAATGAATTGCATCTGAAATGAAGCATCACTTATCTCCTCTCTATCTTGATATCTAAGTCTTCCTAATTTCAGCAGCACACACAATGTATGCAGGAGACCCTCAGTGCCAGTATGATATTTGTGGAGAGTTATTTGTAGAAGTACACATAACATGTGTTCCTCTTTGCATTGACACACACACACACACACGAACATTTTATTAAAATCTATGTGCCAGGCCCTACATACCAATGCATTCATGATACCTCTGTCCCTTTCGATTCTTATATGGTTCTATTCCTTCAATCAATAGGTTGAGGGTACTTATTCTGAGGAAGGTATTTGTACTCAATATGAGAAGACTGAAACTCAAGATGATCAACATTTTTGCCTGAGTGATTGCAGAATCCAAAATCCATGTCACTCACTCTTAATTGCTCCATCACAGCACGAGCCCTCCCACCCTGACTGGACACGAGAGCTTCTCCGGCTGATCAAGACGAAGACTCTAATATGTGACCTTGAGCAAATCTTATTTCATTTCTCACAGTTCCAATTTACTCAGTAAAATGCAGAACCTTAATAGATGTGGGATTTAAAAAAAATATTTGTATATCATCCAATGCATAAAACAAGTTCTTTGCAAAGCTGTTTTAGCCAAAGTAGGAGTGGCATCCAGGGCCCAGACCTTGGCTTCTTTGGGCAAAGAGTATTTCCTCCTCAAATCAGAAACAGCTCATGATCTACTTGGTTCCATTCTGCTGTTTTTTTCCTTTTTTAAAAAAGTATAAAGTGAAATTAGTAAAAATGAATATACAACATAGGATTCATAGGGCAGTCACTTCTGCTATAATGAGATGGATTTGTTCCTAAAAATCACTGTGCTAAGAAAAGCCCCCGTGGTTTTGTTATTTATTGAACAAAACAGGATAGAACACAGCAGTCACCCTGTCAGTGACACCTGGTGAAGTTGAAGAGGACCAACCATCCCAGATCTCTGAAGCTGGGAACCTGCTCTGACAATCCTTTCCTGACCCTATACATGGCCATTGGCTCAACTGTCCAGAGTGATTGAGTTGATGTCACCAAGACAGTTATTTTAGATAGCTTTCCTACTGCCGTTTCTTTCCTCCTCCTCATCTAGTGAGGACCTAATCCTCTGAGACCCTGAAAACTAATCACTTGCCTTGCTCCCCAAATTTCACTTATAGACAGCCTGAATTCCCAGGATTAGTTAACAAAAGTTATGAGGTAATACAGCCAGTAGTAAGAATGATGGCCATGTATCAGAGACCACGTGAAGTTCTTTACAACCATTACTTCATTTTGTCCTTACTATAACCTATGAGGTTGGGATTATTCTACTTTTAATAAATGCATTAAAGGAGGGTTAGTAATTCACCCCAATTTGCTTGCTACCTGACTGATGCACTCTGGACCCTGAATAAAGCAACCTTGAACTATGAATAAAGCAATGCAATCTGAAGCTATGATGCCTTCTTGAAGAGGGTCCTAGATAACTGGAGTTGCAATCCAAGACCTCTTCAGTTACATGTGGATCGAACATAGACCATACACCAAACATAGACCATACACCGAACATAGAACATACACCATACACAGTTCAGGCTTTGTTTCCTTATGATGAAGAATACTGAGCTTTGAACACACTTGCATGGAATTGTTCATTTCTACAGGGTATTCATTATCTTTGCTATTTCTGTTTCCAAAACCAGGACACCTACTGCCCTTTCACACTCAAAATGATGGCTGTCACAAGTAGATTAATGAGCATCATCAGGCTGATTTGGGAAAGACTGGAGCAGTAACAAATAATTGTGTCATTGCCAATAGGAATGGTAGATCGAAGAGAATGAGTTAATTGATTTGTACACCAAACCAGTCTTTTAGAAATCAAATACTTCTCAGGATTTAGGAAAGCATGGCCGATTTTTCTTGGTAGTAGATCCTGGCTTCTGCTACAGAAAGTAATGGTGTGACAACTTGTCTGTCCTGTTTGAGAAAAAGGATTTTGTGGCTTCAAAGTATGCTCTCATGTACAAGTTAGACTTTTGCATTGCTCTTCTTTCTATTAGGACCTGAGTGTTAAAAGAAAGTCTTATTCTCTTGGTGGTTGTTTTGGTCACATTGTTCTAGTGTAGAACATGACTCCTTTGAGGAAGTCAAAAGTGAATGCTGGCGAACTGTTCAAGCAAAACCAAACAGCAACTGAATTGCTGAGAAAAGGGGGCAGGGCTGAGATGTACAGTCTGCACAAAGCATCGCTTCTCTTGTCTCCATTTTACACCTTCAAAATAGTGATTTGCTGAAAGTGTGGGACAGAGACACTTCTTATTGTGCTTCTATATACATTGAAGAAGAAGAAAAGACTGTGTGTCAGAATCTAATTGACAGAGTGAAATTGTTTTTACGTGCTTTTGTGCTTTGACAGCCAACTCTTATGTTATTTAAAAGGAAATAGGGGTACACGTCTTATGCTAAGAAAATGCTATTTCTTCCCTTATTGTAAAGTGAGTGATTTTTGGACAAAAAAAGTAGTGCCTTGTTTCACGGGTTTCTCAAAACAGAATTGCAGTTAGGTTGGCACGATGACAGATTTCTGCCATACAAAGCGAACCATATTGGATATTCAAATATTCTACTTTTATTAAAAGTAACCTTGGAGGTCATAGTTTAACCCCTTTATTTTACAGATGAATAAACAAATTGAAACTTTTAGAGGGTCAGTGACTTACCGGAGCCCTCACAGCTCTCTGGAGGCTGATTGAAGTATAGGATTGTTCCATTGTTCCCTACATATGATTAATTACACTTCCTCCACGAACCTCCATACATTTATGGGATTATGACTGTTAAGAAATAAATTTTGCGCCCCCCCCCCCCGCCCCGGAACTACACACATCTGGCAGAAAAGGAAGGCTGAAGTAGTTATACTCCCACCAATAGAGAGGGCCTGATCTCTCCTCAATTTGGGATTAAGGGGGGCCCATAGAGGGTCCAGAGTTTCCTTAGAAAAGCACTCAGGGCTTGGCTGAAAGCAGGATTATAAAGAAAACGAAGTCAATCCTTTACATCTTTCCTGTCCTCGTACTTGTAACTTCAGTTCACTTATCCCACTTCCTGGATTTAAGATTGTCTGGCCTTTTCAGTGGAAAAAAAAAAATCCTACTGATATTTCCATTTCATTTTTAACATATTAGAGATTTACTCAACTTTGTTGATTTTTATTCTTGAATATATTTTGTCTTACACTGAAACTGGTTTTAATATTAAAATTACAACTTTATTCTAAAATATATATAGGATTATACAAGATATACATATATACATATACATATGTTTTAAAATACAGGTTTTGAACTAATACACATGAATATATTTACATAAACACACATAACACTAGTTTAAAACTGCGCCTGGTTGGCTCAGTCGGTAGAGCATGTGACTTTTTTTTTTTTTTTTTTTAAGATTCTATTTATTTGGCAGAGAGAGACACAGCGAGAGAGGGAACACAAGCAGGGGGAGCGGGAGAGGGAGAAGCAGGCCTCCCGCGGAGCAGGGAGCCCAATGCGGAGGGGGGTGGATTCCAGGACCCCGGGATCTTAATATTTTATTTTTTGTTTTCCTTTCCTTTTCTGCCTTTTCTGGTTTTAATTGAGAATTTTGAATGACTCCCTTTTCTCTGCTCTCAATGTATCAATTATGCTTTTTTTTTTTTTAAGTTTCTCATGGTTGCCCTAGACTTTGTAATATACATGTGCAACTAACGTAAGTTAGTATACTTATAAATAACACTATAGCACTTCACAGGTAGTGCAGGTAACTTACAACCGAGTTTTCCCAATTCCTTCCCCTTTTTTGTTATGTTGCTGTCATTCGTTTCACTAATCCATAAGCTTTCATCACCCAACATTGTTGTCATTATTATTTTGAGCAAATTTTTAATTGTTAGATTAATTAAAAATACTTTCATTTATTCCATTTCTAATGTTTTTCTCTTCTTTATGTAGATTCCAGCTTCTGAATAACATCATTCCCTTCTCCCTTAAGAACCTCTTAATATTTGGGCGCCTGGGTGGCTCAGTTGGTTAAGCGACTGCCTTCGGCTCAGGTCATGATCCTGGAGTCCCGGGATCGAGTCCCACATCGGGCTTCCTGCTCAGCAGGGAGTCTGCTTCTTCCTCTGACCCTCTTCCCTCTAGTGCTTTCTATCTCTCATTCTCTCTCTCTCTCAAATAAATAAATAAAATCTTTAAAAAAAAAAGAACTTCTTAATATTTCTTACAAGGCAGATTTCCTGGCAAAATCCTCTCAATTTTTGCTTATCTGATAAAGTTTTTGTCTTTGACTTTTGATGAATAATTTTGCTGCATGCAGATTTCTAGGTTAGTTGCCTTTTTTTCTTTCAACACTTTCTTTTTCCTTTTCTTTCAATACTTTAAATATTTCATTTCATTCTCTTCTTGTTCACATAATTTCTGAAGAGAAATCTGATGTAATTTTCATCCTTATTCCTCTATTGATAAATCAGTGAGTATTTTTTCCTCTGGCTTCTTTCAAGACTTTTCTTTTTGATTTTCTGTGGTTTGAATATGATGTGACCGTGTGTAGGGTTTTTTGATATTTATCAGATTTGGCATTTGAGAATCTGGGATTTGTCGTGTGGTATCTGTAATTATTTATGGAAATTTCTCAGTTGTTATTACAAATATCCTTTCTCTTTTGTTCTCCTCTTTCCAGTGTTTCAAATATATGTATGTGAGACCTGTTGTTCTTCGACACTTCTTGAGTATTCTGTTAATTCTGTTTTTCTCTTTATTTTTCAGTTTTGGAAGTTTCTGTTGACCTATCTTCAAGCTCACTGAGTCTTTCCTTCATTTATGTCTAGTCTACTGATGAGCCCATGAGAGGGCATTCTTTACTTCTCTTACAGCGTTTTTGAGAGTGTTCCCATCATTCTGCTTACATTACCCATCTTTTATTGCATGTTGTCCACTTTTACCAGTAAAGGCTTTAGTGTAATAATTAGTTAAATTTTTGGCCTAATAATTCCAAAATTTCTGCCATATGTGAGTCTTATTCTGAAGTTTGCTTTTTCTCTTCAGCCTGCATTTTGGCCCTTTCGTGTGCTCTGTAATATTTGTTGTTGTTGTGAGCTGGACATGATGTATTGGGTAAAAGGAAGAAAAGTAAATAGGCTTTTGATGTGAAGCTTTAGGTTGTCTGACTAGGAGTTAGGGTGTGTTTTACTCTTTGTTATGACAAAATTTCTTCTAGTGTCCCTATTTTTGTCTCTCCTGATGTCTTTGGCTTTCCCTAGAGACTCATTCTCGAAAGTAGTTTGAAGCTTACAGTTCTTTAGCTGTAATCCCCTGTAATGCAAGAGCCCAGTCAATACCATTGATATGGTAGTAAGTTGTGGGGAGAAGGGAAGTGTTTTATACTCCTTTGATAGGTCTCATTCTTTTAGTGAACTTTCGCCAAGTGCTTCTCAGCTTTCATTCCCACCACCTCAGAGGAAGAAGGAAGGCAGGTTACAGGGAGCCGGAGTTGGGTATTTCCTTTCTCTCACCTCAAAGTTGAGAGGTGGCTAGAGTGTGCGTGTTTTCCTTTTGTGGTCAGTTAGGTCCAGAAAAAACCCAAGTGGGTTTGGTTTTGGTAAAATAGTTTCTCTAGAGGGTAGGCCATTTTAAGAAGAACAAAAAACTCTGGGTGTATTTCAAAGCGGTTACCTTTCCCCTCCCCTTGACAGAAGCCTGAGGGGATTTTTCTTGAATTTTGAACCTGAGATTCTGGTAGGGCTCTAGAAGGATAAGTCATGGAAATGGAGGTACCCCTCTAAGGCTGAGCCCCCAACCAACTTTTATCTCTCTAGATAGTCCATGCTCTGTCTCTGGAAATTAGCCAATTACACTTTAAGAGCTCCTGTTTCTTGGTGGCTTTAGAAGCAATGATTCTGTTTTGTGATTCTTTCCGCCTATCTCTCCAGTTTGGGGGCAGCAGTTAATTCTATGACCTTAGTTTTTGGACAGATCTGAAAGAATTGCTGATTTTCAGTTTGTTCAGTTTTGTTTTGTTTGTTCGTTTTTGTTTTTTCCTTTTTGCGAAGATAGGAGTGAGGACTTCTGAGCTCTTTTTCACATGTCTGGCCAGAAACTAACATATCTTATTGATTTTTTTTTTTTCTTTTAACAGACATGAGAAGGAAAATCTGGCATATTTATTTGTTTCTAGTTCTTTGTTAATTTTTGTTTTTTAATTTACATAAATGGTTTTTTTATGAGGATTTAATAAAAATTCTTGGTATTGGGAATTTAAGCATTGCCTTTTAAAAATATTTTTAAAAACTTAAAAATGCCTTTTTAAAATCTTCTCTTCCTAAATTAAATAATACAGATTAGAAGAATTTATTTTGAATATAAATTTTATTTTTTCTTGGTACCTTTATATGTATATTGGCCTACATGTAACAAAATTCCTTCTTGAAATACCAATTGAAACTTTTTTCCTACCAAGTAATTTATGGATATTTCCACACACATAAATATATACTTGTTCTGAAAAATAATATCCCTTGGGGAAAAATATTCAATTTTTTTGACTAACTTTTCTCAATGAACATCTTTATTATAATCTGTCTTATATTGTGTGATTTCTCTTTTTTTGGAAGCTAATATTTGTAGTGTTATAACCAATAGAACTTCCCCCAAAATGATTGGTGTTGATGATCTGGGAAAATCAAATTAGACTTCCATTTTAATCTGAACTTCCATGTAAAGTAATAAATTAGTATGACTTCTTTAAAATCCACAGATACCAAAGTCATATCTTTTGAACCATTTTTGTTTCATAAAACAATGAATGTTTCTAAACTGCTAAAGAAATTATAGTACACTGGAAAATCTTAGTTATAAATGAGGTACATGGAGCCAACGTCATCATCACTCTTTAGGGACAAAAGCACATATGGAAACACTTCATGGATTCATTAAATATCAATCTGAAATAACATAACATCAATATTGGTAGCTCAAAAATGATAACAGCTGACAGATGGCAACCAATTAGAGCAATTAGCAGTGAACTTGTGTGTCCCTGTCCCACCTTCATCCTCCTTCATTTGCTCCATAAATTCCTACAATCTCTAGAAATGTGTCTGAGATTTAGTCTCTGCTACAGACCATTGGGATAATGTATTTTGGGCCATTAGTGAAGATGGATTTGGAGAGAAAGCGCATATACCCTAAACAAAGAGATGCACGCTAAGACATTTTTTCTAGAGTGAAAGGGAGTGCCAAAATTGTTACAAAATTTTTTGAAATATTTATATATTAACATATAAATAGGCTTCACTATATTGGTGGTACTATAAAATAGTTCAATTAAAAAAATTTTATATACATTAGGGAATATATAATGGAGAAAGAACAGTCTCTTCGATAAACAGTTTAGAAAATTGGACAGCCACATGCAAAAGAATGAAACTGGACCACTATGTTTTACCATACACAAAAATTAACTCAGATGGATTGAAGCCTTCAGTGTAAGACCTGACCGTAAAACTTTTCCTAGAAGAAAATGTAGGTGGTAAGGAACTTGACATAGGTCTTGGCAGTGATTGATTTTTTTTTTTTTTTGAATCTGACACCGAAAGCAAAAGCAACAAAAGCAAAAATAAACAAGTGAAACTACATCAAACTAAAAAGCTTATGCATAGCAAAGGAAACTATCGACAAATGAAAAGACAAATGACTGAAGAAAATATTTGCAAATCTTATATCTGATAAGGGGCTAAATTCCAAAATGTGTGAAGAATTCATAAAACTCAACAACAAAAGAACCCCCCAAAAACAAAAAGCAAAAACTGATTAAAAATTGGGCAGAAGATCTGAATAGACATTTTTTCTAAACAGGTATATGAAATGATGCTCTACATCATTAATCAGGGAAATGCAGATCTAAACTATAATGAGGTATCATCTCACACCTGTTAGAATGGCAATTATCAGAAAGACAAGAAGTAACAAGTGTTAGTGAGGATGTGGAGAAAAGGGAACCCTTGTGTACTGTTGGTGGGAATGTAAATTGGTGCAGCCACTACGGAAAACAGTATGGAGGTTCCTCAAAAGTTAAAATTAGAATTACCATATAATCCAGGTATTCTACTTCTGAGTATCTGAAGAAAACAAAAACACTAATTCAAAAAGATAGATGTACACCAATATTCATTGCAGCATTATTTATAATAGCCAAGATGTTGAAACAACCTAAGTATCCATTAATGGATGAATGGATATATCTAGATATAGATCTGTAAAATGGATTATTATTCAGCCATAAAATGTGAATTTTTTTCATTCACAACAACATAAATGGACCTCAAGGGCATTATGTTAAATAAGTCAGAGAAAGACAAATACCATATGATCTCTCTTATATGTGAAATTTAAAAACAAAAAAACCCCCAAAATACCAACCTCATAGATACAGAGGACAGAGTGGTAGTTGTATGAGGTGGGCGGTGGGAGAAATGGGCGAACTTTAAAAAAAAAATTAATAATTAATTTCCAAAAACATTTTTCTTAAAAGTGAAATATATAACCATGCATATTTAATTACCTAAATGCATATCAAACTCCGTTATAATGATTATCTTATTGAAAATAATATAAAATCATTATAATATTATATAATATAAAATAATTATTCTTGGTATATACTACTCAGTTTCCATATCTCTAATACAAGAGTCAATGTTATTTTTCTGAAGAATGCATTTAATAAAGGAACTTTCAATGTAAAAAGTTGCCTGAATTCTTCTCTAAAGTTGTATTTTATGGTTAATAAAATTTGAAATTGTTGGTATCTTTGGTTTACTTTTTTCTTTAAATGTAGTTTTTGTTTGTTCTAAGATTTTATTAGAGAGCAAGAGCAGGGAGAGGGACGTGGACTCCCTGCAGGGAGTTGGAGGGCTTGATCCTAGGACCCAGGGATCATGACCTGAGCAGAAGGCAGATCCTCAACCAACTGAGCCACCCAGGCACCCCGACCATAGTTTTTAAGTAAGGTAATATTTCCTCTGTAGGTGCTGAGCCTAGTAGGCTCAGAGAAAATTCTATTAAATGAAATCTATCCTATTAAGTGAAATCTATTCTATTCTATCTATTCTATTAAATGAAATCTATTAAATCTGTTCTATGAAATCTATATTTTGTTATTTTTGTATTGATATATATAACTATTTTAATTTTCATTCATTGTACCTTCATTTGAGAAATATTTTCAAGATGTAATTTGTCAAAGTCTCTAATTATGCTTATTTTTAACATTTACCAAATTAGGTGTCATAAATTAGAGGATATATCTTAATTGTATTCAATTTAGGTAATCAGTATATCTAATTCTGAATAGGATTTTCATCAAAAGATTATTCTTACAAGTTGAAATACTAAAAATGTAGAACTTCAGACTTCATTTGTTGAATAGTTCAATTTAAAATTTTCAACTGATTTTGGACAATATGTAACCAAAACTTGACTCATTCACACACAAAAATGCAGCACAGTTATAGGGCACTAGTGTGTTTTACACTAGTGTGTTTTACAAAATAATTCTTGAAAGGTTTCAACTTTCTAAAATTGTGGTTATAGGCGGCAAGAAGAGAATCTATTACCATGTAGAAATATATATATATACATATATATATATGTATGTTTTTAAGTTGAGACTTCTTGACTTATTGAGCGACTTCTGTAACACACCTTTGCTCTGGAGCCCCATGGCAACACTCTCCTCCCCACTGCCCCCTGCTCCCTGCCAATGCAGAAATATTTGTAAAATTCAGTATCTGTGTCATCACAAATTTTAGATAGTTTTTCTCTTGGTGTGCATGTGTGTGTGTATATACATTTTGACAGTTGCACTTCTATTTCAATTTGAAGGGTATTGTAGGCTTTTGGATACATTAATGAAATGTATGTTCAATGCAACCCATTCCAAGAACATTTCTGATATTCAGGCTTTTTCTTTTTTTCTTTTTTTTAAAGATTTATTTATTTTAGAGAGAGAGTGCATGGGGCAATGAGCAGAGGGAGAGAGAAGTAGAGAGAGGAAGAATCCTCAAGCAGATTCCCAACTGAGCATGGAGCTCAATGACCCCTGACCCAGGGCTCCATCCCAGTTCCCTGAGATGGTGACCTGAGCCAAAAGCAAGAGCCTATTCCCCAACTGGATGAGCCACCCAGGCACCCTGATGGTGTTCAGGCTTTCTTGACTGAGCAAGAACATTGTTTATTACCTGATACTGAATACTGACCTCTCTCAAAATTTGTGTTTATTATCACTACAGAACAAGTAGTTTTAAAATATTTAACACTTAAACTGATTTTATCATAATAACATTCACAATGTTAGATGTTTCACCTTTGACAAAATAAGCTTTCAAAATCTTCACTTTGATTCCATGAACTGAATGGAAAAAATCGAAGCATTATTGGAATTAACTGATTTTTTTGGCTTCAAGTATCCAATGTGACTGATAGAACACTGGCATCATGTAACTTTTATAAAGTTCTTCTCTAAAGAAATTAACACAAGCAAATTTACATTCTATGCCCCTTCCCTTCTAAAAATCATTTTATTTTTGCCATTTCATTTGTCTTCAATTAGTAGATGAAAGAACAAAAGGATTAGAGCACAAGAATACATTTGGAGAAAAATGTTCTCTCCACTTGTTGGAGCCCTGCACAAAATTATCCCTTAACAAAGACAATCCAGGTGACAAAATACAACCGTTGCTCCACTCTCCAAGCCATGGTACCCTATGGGGTTGTATCATTCTGGAAAAGTGGGTGAATTTTAAATTATGAATCAATGACTGCTTTCAAACCATATGCCCACAGAGCTGTTGCAACCCAGATAGGGTATTTTTGTAATTCCTATAAAGGTTTCCGGGGAACTGGGTGTTTCTCTGAATACAACGGCAATGAAAAATCCTTTGAGGGATTAGAAGAAATCGCATTCCCTAAATCCTTGCCATCAGGCTCCCAACACATTACATTCCCAGAAACCTTTAATTTAAATTTCATTTGACTAGAGAGACCATTCTAGAGCTTCAACCTCTTAAAGTTCAACCATAGATGCTCAATGTGAAGCACTTTAAGGAATATTCCATCATGTTTTGGAGAGTTTTGTCAGCCTCTTCATGGAATGTGCTTCTCTATGAGTAGCTGTCAAGGAATGCTGGAACAAAACCTTTCCTGTAACTTGATGGTAGGCTGAAGAGACACTGGCTTGATGAAATATGTGCTGTTTTTCCAGATATAACTCAGTTTTTGCTTTTGTTAATTATGAACCCTGTAAAGTTGTAGGGAATAAGCATTTCAATGAAGAAATATTAAATCATTATCAGCTACAAAACATTCCGATTAAGTAGTTTCTAAAACTCCGCTCATCCCCAAAGTCTCCAGTAACTTAACATTTGACATAAGCTATATTCTACAGATGGAAGGCACACTTGAAATTTTGGAAAGGTGGAGGCAGAGAAAGAGTTTCTCTCTTTTGTTTTTTGGACAAAATACCACTTTTTTTTTTTTTTTCAGAGACAGTCTGAGTTGCAGCTCAAGCTAATTCATTAATATGAATTCAGGTCTCAAAAGAATGCCTTTTATGATAAAACCGCTTTTATCTATAGAAGTCCAAAGACTTAAAACCTACATACAGGTTTCTCCAAAATGGTGTGAACAGCTTGACAGAACTGTGTATCATCAACCTGATAACAGCAGTATTATGCCAGATCAACGATAATATAGCCTTCTTACACAAAACTTGCAAGATTAGGGCATGATAGCTTTCATTTACTTCATGTTATTTCATTCCCTTTTGCTCATGCAAGATAAAAATATATTGAGTTATTTATCACTCCTTTATTTGTGGTGGAGTCATCTTCATTCTGCAAAATAATAATAAAGCCCTTATGAATTGAAATGGGATACAAGAGCTCACCAGGTATAGCTGTATGTCTCACATGGAAATAAACGGAATGTATTCCTTAATCAGTAGGAGTGATGTTGATGGGTTTGGCACTGACTAAATCAGGGCCTCCGGTTCTGGCTACCCCGCATGATTTCATCTTTCCAACCAGACTAGAACCAGCTCTCCCTCTTTCATGCTGCACAACTTTATTTTCACATGTCCAATTTAACAAAGCTCAAAAGGAATTCTAAAAGCTTTGCCTGTCTCATAAAATGTTTACCATATATCTCTACAGGATGGCAGTTGTACTACCATGTTTCATAATAAGAAATAAAGTGGCCAAGTAAACTCTACTGAGGAGCATAAACAATCATATTGGTGGGAGGTTGTTTATTGTCAGTCACGCTCCAAGGTCACATTTTTCAGCAATTTTGTTTAAAACTTCATTTAAACAACTGCCGGCTGTAGAAAATCCTGGACAACTATAGGGCTGCCTTGGTTTCAATCAGTTTTGAAAGTATGATTGAGTTAGTGACATCCTTTAACTTTCTGTTTTTAGTAGGGGTTCAAATCCTTGGTGAAGCAGTCCATTTTTGAGTTTCCAATGTATATTTCCATGATTATTACCATAATGATCCAGTATAAGCACATTTTTAAAAGGCATTTGTCTTTTATTTTTATTTTTTTCAAGCCAATCCTCTTGTTTATAACATAGTTGACACAGTAAGAGCTTTAGGGAACTAGAGGTAACTAGAAAGTCTATCTAATATGCAAAGACTTTTATCTGTGTGTTTATTTTTATAAGCCTAGAAATATATTGTAACTTGAAATGATTTACATAGATTATTATTTCTCACAACAGTTCCATTTTATGGGTGAGGATACTGAGGTATGGAAATTTCAACTCTTTAACAAAGGTAACACTACTTATAAGTGGTGGAGACAGATTCTATCCTTAGCCAAATCTGACTATAGAACCCATCCATGTACCTGACTTTGACCCTCTACTGCTTCATAGGAATCAGATTTTTTGATCTTTTTGAAATATTTCTTTCTGCCTTTTCTGAAGGTTTCTGGGCCTCAGTGATTCCCAAAGCTATGCTGAGATTCGTAATTCTGGATTCTTGAGTGGTGTAGGGCAGTAGGTAATTGAGAGAACTATAGAACATCTCCAGTAATTGCCTTCCTGAAATACTTGCAGTGAAGAGGAAGGAAATCAGGCATATTCTTTCTTCTTGAATCCTGCCATTAAGTCATACTTTGGCATTTCTAAACTGACCCACAAGTAAACAGTGGTTTTCAGCATCATAGTCCAGTACATAGTCATGGTGGTTATTTCTAAACAGAGCAGCACTCATTCTGTGATGACAAATTAGTGACTGAGATGCCCCTGGTGGGCAAAGGGTCTTCTCTGAACGCAATGCAGAATGTGGCCTTGTAAAAAACTACATCCTAGAAGGTGGTGAGTCATTGCCACCTGGTGGTTAAAGCGATTTAACCTTCTATGCGGGTAGACAAATCAGCAGTGCCACCGTTAGTTCACACGATTTTTACTGACTTTTGGCAATGGAGATGATTAGTGACCTATGGTTTGAAACGGTAAATTCTTACCCAAAATTCGTTTCCATCTCCCCAATTTTTTATACTTACTCTATCTCAACTCCTTCTTCCTTCTCTTCTATCTCAAGTCATCCTTCTCTAGTTTCACAGAATTAGAAAAATATCTTCCCCAAACTCCAGATTCAGGACTTAGCGCAATGCAGATCATTCTGAGACAGGCTTTCTTATCTCAGATATCAAGACTGCATCTTGATTGCCCTGAAGATATAGCTATGCATTTTTCTAGGCCATTATTCAAAAATATGTAGTTTCTTTTTTTTTTTAAGATTTTATTTATTTATTTGAGAGAGTATAAGCCAAGGAGAGAGGCAAGAGGTCAAGGGAGAGGGAGACGCAGACTCCCCACTGAGCAAGGAGCCCGATGTGGGGCTCGATCCCAGGACCCTGAGATCATGGACCGGGCCAAAGGCAGACGCTTAACTGACTGAGCTACACAGGTGCCCCAAGATAGGTAGTTTCTGAAGAGTTTTGGAATCTAATATAGAGAATAAATATGCATATGTTCATAGATATAAAATATAAAGAAATATTTGATATATATAAATAAATTTATACATATATAAAAATGTGGTATATATGTATAAATATATTGTCATGATATGTTAGAGGCCAGGTGTGTGATTTGGGGTCCAGAAATAAAAATTATGTAGTAAATATCTAAATTTAAAATGAAGCCAGTAATTACTGGCTCATGACACTAAATAGGATAAAAAGGGAGATGGGCATCAAGAGAAAAATGTATTCAACAGGTATATATCAATTGTAGTCCTGATTTCATTTAACATCACGGAGATAGTGTGTAGAAAAACACGGTGCTTAAAAGAAAGAAATACTTACAAATGCAATAATAGACACAAAATGAATATCCTAGTTACTTCTCAAAGCTTTTGCCCCAAGGCAATGAGAGAGCTCACTAAAACTAGGCCAATATAATCAGCAATCCATGTCCTTCTTTCCTTGGCAATTTTCTGTCCCCATAGTTGTAGAGACATCATGGAAACTCGTGTGTGTCAGATGAAAGCTTTTCTTTTCAGTTATGGCAATGGCTTTGTTCATATCCCATTATTTTGGTGACAAAATGCCATCTTAGGAAAGGCTTAGTAGTTTGTATCCCACACAGTGTGGGGTGTCTAATGTTAACCCTTGTTCCATTGTCCATTCCTTCTAGCAGTGACAGAAGCGTTTTGGGGAAAGATTTAAAATTCATATTTTCTAAAGCCATATGAAAATATACTATGCGACTGATGTTATTAGACAACCACAGAAATGTTTTATGCCATTGAGCTAAGTAGATAATATTTTGACAACCATTTTAGAGAGCATGCTTCACTCCTATCTTTAGCTCTAGTTTCTCTATATACATACATATATATATTTTCTAGTTGTATAATCACGCATAAAAATACAATAAAAAGGGGTTAAGCACCCCTCTCCCTTTTTGTCAGCATCTCATCTCATTGTACATTTTATTTCTACAGGATCCCATAAAGGCAGCTATGCATCAGCAGGAAAATATACTTCCTAACATTCAAAGTCAATGATGCAGATAATAGGGAACCAGCATCCTCAGTGTGGGATACATACTGTCCTCAGTCCCTGGCCCAGATGTTGGTAACAACCAATAAACTATATTATACACATATATAAAAAAAAGCAGCTTGAAGGAATGGCCTGCTTAGCTAGATTTATTAGGAGAGATCTTTAATATGCCATATGGCAGCTTGGCTCTTCCAAGCGGGGCAGCCCTGTGAAGGAGCGGATTGAAGTGTGATGACCGTCCCCGGCACCAGTGTTGATGCCTCCGCAGGGAAGCAAGTGCTCGCTGCAGAATTGCACCCCAGTGTCATCCATGACATGTGCCCTCGTAGTCCATTATGCCTCAATATGTTTTCCATCAGAGCCAGGATCTCCATTACTGTTTAGAGAAATCTCTAGACATCTCTGGGATAGGGGATGTGAGAAGGGGCAGGGCTGAGATCCATCATGTTATTTAACATAGCTTTTGCCTTTTATTGAGACACTTTGTATAGGAAATACAAACTGGGGAGTTGGCAAGCGTTTTAAAAGCTATCATTCAAGTAAACGGAAAAGTGGCATCATGTATGTTGTATGGAATACCAGAGCACAAAACAGATTTTCCTTCTACTTGAAGGTGGCTGGGTGAGAACTACTTTTCTTCATCAAACGTCGCGCCTTCCACACATAAAAGCCTTTGTTCAGTGATTTGTATCAACCTTTGTACTTCCTTTTCATTAATGTGTAAGATAATTTTATCAATTTCTAGAGCTGCTAGGGAACAGTCACTGTGATATATGTATAATAACTGCATCTTTGCAAGTTAAGAGCGCAAACACATTTTTTAGGCAAATGACGGGACAACTTTTATGGTCTGAACACTATCTTCATTATTTAACTTTTGATAAATCAAGTTTTTGCTGTGTCCGGGAACCGGATATGCAAAAGGAATGCCAAAATAGGTTTTGTAAATGCAAACTCCATGAATAGAGGAGTCTCTAAAATCGAGCCATGAAAAGAACATACCTCCCCTGTGTAATTCTGCTAAAATGAAAAATCTGAGCCTAACCATGAGGAAATATCAAACCAACACAATTTGAGAAACATTCTAAAAAATAACCAGCCTGTAATCTTCAGAAGTGCCAGGTCAAGAAAATCAAAGACAGACTAAAAGTTCTAGAGTGAAGGAAACAAAAAAGTGGCATGAAAACTAAGATGTGATTCTGAACTGGATCCTTCGGCTATGAAGGACGGTACTGGAGGAATGGATTAAAACTTGAATGGGGTCTGTGGAAGAGATTAAAACATATTAATGCTAAATTTCTGATGTTGATGGTTGTATTGCAGTTATGTAGGAAATATCCTTTTTTGTAGGATACACAAAATATTCAGAAGTGATGAAGCATCATGTAAAATTTACTCTCTGATGATTCTGCAAAAAAAAAAAAAACAAGTTATACTATTTTTCAAATTTTCTCTGAATTGAAACAATTTCAAAATAATAAATTTAAGCTAACTTTGTGCCTAATTTTTCTTTTCCTTTTCTTTCTTTCTTTCTTTCTTTTTTTTTTCTTTCTTTCTTTCTTTGGTGGCCCCACAGTGATGGAAGCGCTATTAATTCAATCCGTAAAAGCAACTGAGTCTGGTTAATTACATTAAAGAGATAACTAGCTAATTACTTATCATTATTTCTGGACTATATCAGTGCTATAAAATTTAATTATGATGCTAAATCATTTGATTAATTTCTAGATAATAAACTGAGTCAATGCCACAGAAACAGTCATGAACAGAATTATGTCATTAAGGGACACCTGGGTGGCTCAGTCGTTAAGCATCTGCCTTCGGCTCAGGTCATGATCCTAGGGTCCTGGGATCGAGCCCCACATCGGGCTCCCTGCTCAGTGGGAAGCCTGCTTCTCCCTCTCCCTCTGTCCCTGCTTGTGTTCCCTCTCTCGCTGTGTCTCTCTCTGTCAAATAAATAAAATCTTAAAAAAAAATTATGCTATTAAAATACAGTGCATGCTGTTCAGTTCAATGCAAAGTTTCTCATTAACTTTTTGAAGTACAATTTTCTCTTTGTAGCAAGGCCAATTTCACCTATAAATATGGTGTCTTTGACAGAAAACTTGTAGTACTGTAGGCACTGTCTTGTTTAGCCTTTGAGCATTAACTGATATTTGAGTAGTGATATTTGCAGAAGAGCGGCTATGGTTTCAAGTTGACAAGCCATTAACTCTTCTTTCCCTAAAGCAACTACTACACAATTCACTTGGAAATTTTACAATTAGATTTTTCCACTTGGAACTGTTTACTGCTTATTACTTCATCCTTCCTCTGGAACCTTTGAATTCTTTAAGTATCTCTAATATATCTGTGTTTTTTTTTTAACTGCCAATTTTTAAAATTGGGTGATTAATTATGGAATAGTAAACTCAATGTGGACATGCATTCAATTTGAATTGTGTTCATGTCTATATTTAATAGCAGTTTACTTTAATGTGGTAGGACACTTGGGCTTTTGAGCAAATGTATTCTGAGTGAAAGAAACTATTGTTAGTTGAGTAGCTGATAGTGTGATTGGGTATAGACTTTTTGTAATAATCAGTAAAAGGAAGTTATAACTATGCCTAGGCAGGGAGTTGGTAAAAATCTTAAAAATCATCAAGTTCAAAATCTTTAATCTTGTGCAATGAAGACTAAGACTTCTAGAAGCTGTAGGACTGGTCCATGGACCCTCAGGTATTATCAGCATTCCCTGGTACCACAAGGACCAGATATAGACAAAGGGCCATTACAAATATCATATAGGAATAAACCCTAAGGGAGTGTCTATGAAGATCTTTTTCTTTAAGACCTCTGCATTATTTTCTTTATACAATTTTATCCTGTTGGCTCATGTGAGCCAAGAAACCATGATGGAAAATTAACTTGTAGTTATAAATTAGCAGTTTTAAGCTTATTGGACCTTATTTTTCCATGGAGCTCAAAGCTGTTGACACCTTGGTGCTCTCTTTGCACAGATATGGCCATTTCATGCCTAAATATTTTGTCCCATTCTTTCTCTGCTCTCAGAAGAATATCTTCAGCAGTTGGGCAATTCTCTTTTAAGACAAACAGAGCACATGTTCAATCTTATTTTATCTAGGTTTTCTGTTCTGAACAGACTGGAAATGGTGTGTTGCTTGGGCATTAGAAGAAGGGCAATGCTGTTCCCATAGTGATGTTTCTGTAGCTCACCAGCTACTGGGGCCTCTTAAGGCATCTGTTGTAGAATTCCAGCTATTTTTAGAGAAGCCTGTGCTGACCACAAGCAACTTGCCTTTTATATCAGCAGGAAGCTTTGTACCTTCAGAGGCCTGTACAGCATCAAACCAGAGTCTAGAGGAGGTTGGAGAAAGTTCCTTCTCTGTGGTCTGAGGGACTTGTTATCCTTCTTAAGTATAATAAGGAAAAACTAAATCGATGACAGAAAATTTAGAAGCCATAGGAGAATTATGTACATTATAAGGTCATATCCACTGTTTTTCAAAGAAAGGGCAAAAATAAGAGGAATCCTGTTTATTTTCTTTGATTTATATTTTGATGATGGAAATATTTAAAATATTTTACATTTTCCTAGTAGGTATTTTGGAACTTTAGGGGCAGAAATTAATTTTTCTGTAGTTCTGGGGTATAAGGTCAGGAAGAGAAGAAATTGAAGTCTTTCTCCCTTCTAATTATGACTAGAGCATTTTGGCATTCTAAATATTTCAGTATTGGCTTTATTTTTATTTTAAAATATTGACACATTGTTAAAAACATAAGATTGTGAGCCTTATTTTTTTAACCAAATTATTTTCTATTTCAGCGTATTGAATGTATATAACACACTTAAATTCTAAAAGCATTTTGATAGGGGGTGCCTGGGTCACTCATTCAGTTAAGTGTCTGACTCTTGATTTCAGCTCAGGTCATGATCACAGGGTGGTGAGATTGAGCCCTGTCTCAGGTTCTGCACTGGGCCTGGAGCCTACTTGAAATT
Organism: Eumetopias jubatus; assembly: GCF_037043125.1. Lineage (NCBI taxonomy): Eukaryota > Metazoa > Chordata > Mammalia > Carnivora > Otariidae > Eumetopias > Eumetopias jubatus. The sequence goes on along the minus strand of NW_028274809.1, from coordinate 177,410,310 downwards.
CTCTCTCCCCCTCTTCCTCTCAAAAAAATTAATAAAACCATTTTGATAGAAATTTTGGATCTACAATAAATGGTGTTTTAAGAATATATTCAAAGAAAAGAATCTTCTCAAGAAAATTGTAGTAGCAATAAACATTTTCAAACTTTTCAGCTCACAATGTTTACTATAAAGTCTGGAAATAGGGTATAAATATGAAATATCAATTTGGAAATAGATTTCTTTTCATGTAACTAAAACACCTGGTTAAGCATATTAAGATATTGAGATAATAATATCACTGGTTTTTCAAACGCAGCCAAATTTTAAGAATGTAGAGCAGGTAGGTTAAGACTTCCCAAACCAAAAATTATTAAAATGGATCTAAAATATTAAATTTAAGGACAAGGAGGAAGCAAATCATCTAAACTTTCTCCAAAGCTTAAAAAATTCTCATGACTTTTAAAAAAGACTTTATTTATTTGAAATAGAGCACACAAGCAAGGGGAGGGCAGATGGACAGAGAGGAGCAGACTCCCTGCTGGGTGTGGAGCCTGATGCAGGGCTCAATCCCAGGACCCTGAGATCATGACCTGAGCTGAAAGCAGATGCTTAACTGACTGAGCCACCCAGGTGCCCCCTAAATTCTCATGATTATTAAACAGATTTTTTTTTACTGTCATTTTTATAGCTATGAGACAGCTTCTGGTACTGTGCTTTTTTTATTTTTAGAAATAAATATCCAGTAATATAAAATATTTAGCCGGTATGATATATTTTGAGTCACGTCTTTACATGTTTAATCATGTCCCAATTTATGAATTAATTATATTTGAATATTTTTATTAGTTTTTGGAATTTTGAATATATTACTTGGTAGAAACAATGATTTAAACAGTGATTTAGATCTAGGCAAATCTTATTTTACCCCTATGTTTGGCTGAAAGGTAGTGTGTCTTAGTCTGTTTGGGCTCTTATAACAAAATACTATTGAGTGGGAGGCTTATAACAACAAAAATTTATTTTACACAGTTCTGGAGGCTAGGAAGTCCAGGACCAATACACCAGCAGATTCTGTGTCTGGTGAGAACCTGTCTTGGGGTTCATAGTAGAATATCTTTTCACTGTGTCCTCACATGACAGAAGGGGTAAGGGAACTCTCTGAGGTCTCTCTCTTTTTTTTTTTTAAGATTTTATTTATTTATTTGAGAGAGAGCAAGCGCAGGGGGGAGGGGTAGACGGAGAGGGAGAGGCAGACTCCCCACTGAGTGGAGAGCCAGATTCGGGACTTGATCCCAGGACCGTGGGATCATGACCTGAACTGAAGGCAGATGCTTAACTGACTGAACCACCTAGACGCCCCACTGAGGTTTCTTTTCTATGGGTACTAATCTCATTCATGAGGACACTGCCCTTGTGCTCTAATCATCTCTCAAAGGCCTCATTTCCAAATACCTTAAATTGGGGATTCAATTCCAACATATAAATTTTGGGGGACACATTCAGTCCATAGCATAGTGTTAGTGCTTTTCTAGACATTATGTATCATTTGTAGTAGTATTTCTTGAAGTTCCATCTTAGAAATATTGGAAAAACATCCTGACTCATAGTTGTAGCTTTTATTTGCCTGCTTCCATTCCCCATAGCCTACACTCTTCACCACTCCCCCAGCTCCTGGGGATGATCAGATGTTCTAACAGAAGCAGATGTTACAGATCTAGAACTACTAGAGAAGGGGCAGGGGTCTCTCTGCTGAAGGGTGGAGTAGGGTCTTCTTTTGGAAGTTGAGGAGTTTGAGGCAGAGGATATGAGTTTAAGAAATGGAAGAATGGCAAGAGGTTCTGCTTCCTTTGGGAGACTTGCCATTCAAGAAATGATCCCTTGGCCAACAGCATCAGGATTATCAAGGATCTTGTAAAGAAAGCAGAATCTCAGGCCCCATGCTGGACATACAAAATCAGAATCTGCATTTTAATGTAAGAAGAATTTAATTTGAGAAATCTTTGTTGGGAGGAGTGTAAGATTTTATATTAAGGAAGACATTGTGTGCTCTCACTATGTCTTTATCACCCCAGCATAGTTATGTCTTACAAAAGATTTTGGCATTGTTTTAGGAAGCTGACCTAAATCCTCTAGATTCTCCCAGAACCATGGGAGCTCTTATAATTTCTTCTGACTCATGGTTCTTTTTCTCCAACCATCAGCCGGAGTCTCTGCCCTTTGGTCTTGGCCTTACTTTCTGTATTAACTCTTTGCTCCACTTAAAGGTCTTGATGTATTCTCTCTTTACATGGTCTTGGGATTAACACTCACATTTAGTTTTCTTTCCTTCCCCAGTTTGGTTTCTTAGATTCCAGAATGCACTTTTAAGCCAATAGCTTCCATGCTTATCAGACTTGCGGTGCATTTCAAAGAAGGATTCAGATCCTGTCAGGTATACTTTGGAGGTCAGAAAGCAGATATATATCTTCTTAAGATTAGACTTTTCAGGGAGGGAAAAGAAAGAGGAGTAATACTCATATTGATGATTGGGAGGTGTCTTAGTCTGTTTGGGCTCAAGTACCAAATATGGGGTCGCATATCAATAACAAATTTATTTCTCACAATCCTAAAGGCTGGAAGTCTGAGATTAGAGTGCCAGCGTAGCCAGGTTCTTAGGAGGGTCTTCTTTCCAGTTGCACATTGCCTACTTCTCATGATATCCTCACATGATAGAGAGGAAAGAGTGGAAGCAAACTTTCTTGTGACTGTTTAAGGGCACTAATCCCATTGTGAGGCCTCTACCCTTATAACCTCATCTAATCCTAATTACCTCCCAAAGGCCCCAGCTACGAATACCATCACACTGCAGGGACAGTGTTTCAGCATACTAATTTTAGGGGATGCACAAACTTGAAGCCCATAATGGGAGGTAATAGAGGGAATCCATACGTTCAGTGTATGTTAGGGATGAAAGGGGACACTGGGACCCCGGAGAGGTTGAATGACTTGATGAGAATTTCAAAGTTAGTGAGAAAGCTGAACTTGGTGCCCATGTCACTAGTTCTTTTTCTATCACCATGGTAACCACCAGTTTCTGAGTCTGGTTTGTGTTGCATATTAAACTAATAAAGACATAATAAAAGAATTATCTTTAATTTCTACCTATATCCATCCATCTCTTACTATATATACTTTTTCCTAATTTTCACAACAACCCCTTCAAGTAGTCCTCATTTTCCTTTATTTATATATTTATTTAGTTCCAGTATAATTAACGTTCAGTGTTATCTTAGTTTCAGGAGTACAATATAGCAATTCCACAATTCTATACATTACTCAATGCTCTTATTTTTTAAAAAGAGAAAACTAAAGCTCAGGAAAGAGAGGTCATTCACCTAATATCACATGCTTAGTTATTGACAGAATCAGAATTTGAACCCCTCTCCAACTTTGTCTGGAATTTTTGCTATTTCCTTAGGTTTATCTCTGATCATTGGGAGTTACTGCCTGGGTCATTAATTTACTTGAAAAAAAACTATATATATAGTAGTTGATGGCAAAGTCCCCTGGGCCAGGATCTGATACAAATTCCAGCTTTGCTATTTGTAGGTTGTGTGATCTCTGGCAAGTAACTGTGCCTCAGTTTCCTTAACTATAAAATGAGATTAATAACCAAAGCACTCATCTCCTAGAGTTTTTACAAAGACTAAGACACCTAGAAGAGTATCTGGTGCATGTAAATTGATAAATGTTAGCTCCAGTTGTTATTTATCATTAAAGATATATCATAGTTCTCCCTAAGCATAACTGGGAAGTAAAGATATTTAATGTTTGTTAATTATTTAAGTTTGAGATACTTCCAAGATCCTTTCCCACAGGTAGCTGGTATAAACATTGGTTATAAAGTTATGTGTTGCTGACGTGAATCTCCAGAGAGTTTGCAATTTGCTTTTGATGAATAAGGTTTATAAAATACAAAATACTTAATTTTTGTTTGTGGGGTGTATCTTAGGTCAACTGTATTTATCCTCACTTTTAATAGATTTCAAAACCAATAGTGTTACTTTTAAAATAATACATTAGCTTAACTTTGATCTTAAAAGGAAGCATGTCTCATGAAGTGATTAAACATGAGAAAATGCATGGGAAATGAGTATCTAAACTCCTGACTTCCCAGATGGAAATTTATAACCTGAAATGGAAAGTTATATAAAGGTTGCATGAATTAGGGATCTTAAAAGGGTTCATGCAAAAGCCGAAGCTCCATATAACTGAGAGGAAAGTTCAGATATTCAGAAATAAATCCCACATGGAAACAAATATTACAAATTTTTGTTTATAATCAATAATAAAATCAGAGATTACTTCATTACTTTAAATGACGCTTGCTCAATGAGCTCGTTGACATTCACAGTTATTTATGTTTACTCAGTACTGAAGAAAATTCCGTTGATATGAATGACATCACACAATAAAATGACTTGATTGCTTATTTAAAATTATATCCTTCAGAAAAGGATATTCAAAAAGAGCTACACTTTAAAAATTGTAAGTGCTTAGGAATGCAGTAAGAACTAAAGGAAACCATTGTCCTCCTATTGTTGAATCAGCATTTTAATTTTTTTTAAATCTCAGAATTTGGGCTGAACACCCAACTGAAAGGTTTTCAGAGAGGAAGTCTTCAAAGCCAAGCTCTTTCCACCTTGTGGTTTAAAGCCAAGGCCTCTCAATAATGGAGCAGTTATTTTTTTAAGTGGCCTTGAAGATTTGTGATCTTGGCTATGGAATATGTAATAAGCATTGATTGCTTTTATTCTGTTCTAATTTAATTTTACTCTGTGTGTCTTTTTTACCTCAATGCTTTTATGTTGAAGATAAGGATCAAATGAGTAAAGTAATCATAAAAGACATTCATCAACTTAGAGAATTGTTAGAAGGAATTCAACTACGGTCAAGTTACATGTTCTCTTAAATAATATGAGTAGTAGTAGAGCATTTCAATTCCAAAGTATATATGTAACTGGCAGTTCTGAGTTGGTCATCCAGTTATGGCATAATTGTGTGGTGAAATGGGAAGGAGCAGGAAGTTGTGTATACTGTACAGCTCTGGGTTAAAGAATTGGCTTTTCCATTTCCTGTTTGAGGAATATTGAACAAACTTCTTGACTCCTTAATATTTCAGTTTCCTCATCCATAAAGTCATTCATGATGGATGGTTTTACTTCCTAAGTTTCTTGTAAAGATTATATAAAACACTTGATATTAGAAGGCTTTTCACAAAGTAGATTTATGGGCAATGCTACTTTTTAAAAATTGCATTATGCACAGATTTGAACTTAAAATTCAAGCAAAGCGAAAGCCATCTTGAAATTTTCATAACTCTCATATACCGAAAATTTTCAGTAGCTCCCTTTAAATTAAGCAAGGCAGAAATCCAAACCCATTAGCTTGACTCTAAACTCATTCTTTAGCCATATTCTCTCATTACTACCTTAAAAGTAACTCTCTACTTCAATCAAAGGATATACATCCTGGGCCCTGCTTTTGACATCACTATGGCCTTTTTTGTCTTGATAAGATTGCTTTTCTTTCACCCTCTTAATTACCAATTTTTCTGTAAGGCCTAGCTCATCTAGGGCTATCTAAAGACTAAAACTCATAGGATTGTCTTCTTTTTGTGCCTTTCCAGCACTTATTGCCTATGCAGTTCATTAGGTACTTAATCACACAAATCATACAATCTGATAACAATGCATGAAAAGTCAGTGACAGCTGGGAAGAGTTCTTTTCACACGGAGCCAGGTACTCATCACACCCTCCATTCATATTTATTTTAAAAATGTCTTTCTTCATTGTTTTTCTTTTTTGTTTTTTGAGTTGTTCTTCAGTTACTATTTTGTGCCTCTTTGGTGATCAGAATTATGTATGCTGTATGGATTAAAACTGAAAAACTGTCCTGAAACAAGATAGAATTTTAGTTTTTCATGGAAAAATCTCTTGCAAAAGTTGGGTTGAGCCAACCCAGCTGCAATAGTATGCAGCTCTGCCGTCATGTTGGATCTAGCCCATTGATGACTTTCTATAATTTCTACAGTGTGGCTCTTGTTTCACAGTCCAGCCACTGGATCCACCTTCTGTTTCAGTAGGTTAGAGGAGGTAGGGAGAAGGGCAAGGGGCAAATTCCAACTCTCTTTACTTTTAAGGGCAGGAAAAGAAGACGGATGTCTCAGCTCAAGCAGAGAAACCAAGTTTGTCCTTTCTCTGCCTTTTTGGTTCTATTTAGGCCCTTAATGAACTGGATGATGCCCACCTGCACTGGGGAGGATGATCTTTACTCAGTCTACTGATTCAAACGCTTGTGTCTTCCAGAGACACACTCACATGCACACCCTGAAATAATGTTTTACCAGCTATCTGAGAATCCCCTAGCCCCGTCAAGGGGCACATAAAGTTAACCATCACAAGCACTGCTTACATTTCACTGGTGAGAACATAGTGTTGGCCTCACCTAGCTACAAGTGATATTGGGAAATTCTGGGAATCCATATTAAAAAATGAGTGACTTCTATTACCAAAGAAAAAAGGGAAGAATGGATATTGGGGATCTGTTATCCGGCTCTGTCACACATGTCTTATGGTACCCTGCAACATTTCATGAATAGAAAGCAAACGTTTCCAGAAACCTTGTAGGGAAAATGAAAGAATCTCAGGTTACCACATCTAGAACATTGACACAATTACTTTCACATATGTTAGGGAGCCAATGTTCATACTTCTGAGACTAGAAAGAGGAAGAATGACAAGAAGAAGAATCAGAACATGTTTTATTTTGAGAGTGATAAGATAAACATGTCAGCTTTTCAATCTAATAGCATCTCAGTGAGTGGCATTTCCTTCATGAGATAGGTAGGGGCATGGCAAGGGCCAGAAACTAGTTTTTTTTTTGTCAAGACATTCAGAATTAACATAGGTTAGCCCTGACCTCCAAATTCACAAGAAACTGGTATATAAACTAGAATTCCATTTGAATTTATAGTGTGCAATTTGTAGTCCATTTTCAGTGCTTGTGATGCTTTTGTTCATTCCCTTGCTCTGATAAATATCAAGATGCATGGACATCTTTAGAAGCTAGAATATTTCTGATGAACAGGGAATCAAAGCAAAATGAAATTGAGTTAGTGGATATTGTATTATCCATGTTCTGCTTTGGGGTGTTCTATTAACCAGAATCACAAGCTGTCTTGGATAAAAGCATAACTGCCTGGGCAGTGGTAGTGAAATGTTAATCTGTATAGACTTTTGCCTGAGAATGAATTTCCCTTGTCAAGGAAATGTGTCCAAAGTTTCCATGCTGACAAACTATGAAGGGGTCAAATGTTCCTGTGTCAGACTGATGTGCATGAGGACAGGGGATGGAGTGCTTAAGCAGATAAGAAAAACAGAGGTAAAATATCAAAGGATTTTGGAATTGACTACTTTGAAACCATGCTTGAACACAGCTGCCAAGGCCCGGATAACTCAGGCATGTCAGACTTCACAAATCGTCGTGCAGATAATATCCACAAGCAGCATTCTATAGTGAATCACACTTATATACATGGATTTGCAGGATGTATAGTCTGCTTCCTTCAAGACATTCTTACCATGTAAATATTTGGTAAACCAAAGTGTTTGATGTCTGGGTTGGGGCAGCTGGACAGGGGAAGCAATTCTAATAGCTTTTGCAACATGAAACTAAAAATCCACACTTGGGTATTGCAATGGCCGCCAGAGATTGCCTTGGGAAAGGCTGCCATAGCACCAGTCCAGAGAGTTGGTGTCCAGGTGTCAGGCAGGAAATTCAGAAAGACTTTCTACTTGCTGGGAAACGACAGTTGGTTCTTGTATGGAGGATCAATATGCTCCCTCAGGTTATTCTCTGTCAAAGTGTTCAATGATTTTCTAGGATTCAGCTCTTTTAAACTCCATTAAATGTCTAGAAGTATCCTTTATGGCAAAGGAAAAAAAAAAGTCTGTAGCTGTGTAAGTTTGTTCAAGCTGCTATACCAGAATACCATAAACTAGGTGGCTTAAAAAGAACAGAAATTTATTTCTCACAGTTGTGGAAGCTGGGAAGTCTAAGATCAAGGCACTGGCAGATTTGGTGTCTGGTGAGAGCCTACTTCCTGTTCATAGATGGACGTCTTTTTGCTGAAAACTCACATGGCAGAAGGCGGCAAGGGAGCAATCTGGGGTCTCCTTTATAAAGGCACTAATTCTACTTAAATAGGCTCCATCCTCACGACCTAAGCACATCCCAAAGGCCCCATATCCAAACACCATCATCCTGGGAATTAAAATATATGAATTTGGGTGGCGGGGGACACAAACATTCCGTCTACATAGCAGCAGCAAGGAAATGTTGAAGAAGCAGCATTTTCTTTAAAGACTAAGTCCCAAGCACTAAGTATCTTCAACTGCCCTGCACATAGGTAGAGATCCCTGTCATTGCCATTGTAGCTTTTTCAGGGTAGATCATCTCTCTCCTCAGGGTTAGCTCAGTAAGGGGAGATCATGCCAGACTGACAGACTTTCAGCAGTCAGGCTTTGACCCATTTGTACAGACACTTAATTAGGTCACAACTTCTTCCCCTCAGGGTCTTAGAGATCCCATTCCTCTTCCTTTCTAGGTTTTGTCCAGAGGTTTGGGAATTTCATTTCTTAAGGTAGGGTTTTCTCTATGTTATTTTGCCTTGGTCAGGATTCACCTTGACATCTTCCCTAACTTTGAATCAAGATGAAAGGATTGATCTTTTAAGGTTCATATTGTCCAATCATTTCCTTTTTTCTAAGCAGCTTTATTAAAATATATACTATAAATTTCACCCATTTACAGCAGACAATTCAGTGGTTTTTAAATATATTCAGAGTTGTGCAGCTATTACTGCAGTTTTAGGATACTTTCATGACCCTCCCCATTCCCTCAACCCCAACGCCCAGCCCTGAAAACCATTTTTTAACTTTGTGTCTCTATGGATTTGCCTATCCTGAATATTTTACAAAAATGAAATCATACAATATGTGGAATTTTGTATTGACTTCTTTGACTTAGCATACTTTTTCAAGGTTCATCTATGTTGTAGCATTTAGCAGTACTTCAATACTTTCTATTGTCAAATAATATTGTGTGGATGTACCATATTTTATTCATCAATTGATGGCTATTTGGGTTGTTTTTTCTTTTTGGTTATTATGAATAATGCTTCATGTACATGTTTTTGTGTGGATATATGATTTTATTTCTCTTGGCTATACACTTAAGAGTGAAATTGCTGTATCATAGGTTTTAACATTTTGAGGAACTGGCAAACTGTTTTCTAAAGTGGCTACACCATTTTACATTCTCACCAGCCATACCTGAGGGTTCTATTTCTTTACAGTCTTGCCAACATTTATTATTTTTCTTCCACTTTAGTGGGTATGAAATGGTATCTTGTGGTTTTGATTTCCTTTTCCCTAATGACTAATAACTATGTTGAGCATCTTTTCATGGTTTCATTGGCCATTTGTATATATTCTTTGGAGAAATATCTGTTCAGATTCTTTGTCCATTTTTTTGATTTGGTTATAAATCTCTGTATTAATGAATCATAAGAGTTATTTTTTTTAAGATTTTATTTATTTATCTGAGAGACAGAATGGGAGAGAGAGAGCATGAGAGGGGGGAGGGTCAGAGGGAGAAGCAGACTCCCTGCTGAGCGGGGAGCCCGATGTGGGACTTGATCCCGGGACTCCAGAATCATGACCTGAGCCAAAGGCAGTTGCTTAACCAACAGAGCCACCCAGGTGCCCAAATCGTAAGAGTTCTTTATATGCTCTGAATGCAAGTCATCGTATATATATGATTTTCAAGTATTTTCATACATTTACTTTCTTGACAGTGTCCTTTGAGGCACAAAGGCTTTTAATTCTGAGGAAGTCCTATTTATCTTTTTGTTGCTTGTACTTTTGATGTCATATCTAAGAAACCATCACCTAATTCAAAATCACAAAGACTTACATTCAGGTTTTCTTCTAACAGTTATGTGTCATTAGTTCTTTTATTTAAGATCTGCTTTAAGCTAATTTTTGTGAATGGTGTGAGATAGTTCAAATCTGGATTCATAATTCTATATTTCATTGATTTGTACATTTATCCATAAGCTAATACCACGCTGTCTTGATAACTCAGTACTGTGCTTTGAAATTAGAATGAGACCTTCAACTTTGTTATTTTCCAAGATTGTTTGTCTCTTTTGAGTTTTTTGCATTTGCATATGAATTTTAGGATCAGCATGTCAATTTCTGCAAAAAAGCCATCTGGAATTTTGACAGAGATTGCATTGAATCTGCAGATCAATTTGGGGGTTATTTTCATTTTAATAATATGAAATCTTCCAATGTATGGACATGAAGTATCTTCTCATTTATTTAGATCTTTAATTTCTCCCAGTACTATGTTATAGTTTTATGTATAAGTTTTTGTGTATAAGTCTTACCTTATCTTGTTAAATTTATTTCTAAATACTTAATTCTTTTTGATTCTACTGAAAGTGGAATTCCTTTCTTTTTCGGATTGTTCATGGTTGGGATACAGAAATATGGCTCATCTTTGATATTAACTCAAACTCACTGATATTAACATTTTTAGTGGATGCCTCATATACATACAAGTTCAAGTCATTTGTAATTAAAGAGAGCTTTACTTCTTTTCAATCTGGATGTCCTTTATTCTGTTTCTTTTTCTTGTCTAATTGCTTAATTATCCTGGCTAAATCCTCCAGTAAAATATTGAATGGATGTGGAAAGAGCCAACATCCTTCTCTCATTCCTCATCTTAGGGAGAAAACTTCCAGTGTTTTACCAGTAGATATGATAGATGTGGATTTTTTTTTTTTTAATAGATACACTTTGTCAGGTTGAGGAAGTTCCCTTCTATTACAGCAATTCTAGATACTGATTCCTCTTCAGAGAGTATTGTTATTGTTGTTTGTTTGTTTAGTATTTGGCTGCACTAATACTTGGCTGCAACTGCTAACTTTACTGGGTTCCCATCACACCCAGTAGAGATCTTCTGTAAAGCCAGGGATGGTGAGATCTGCTGATACTCAGTTGCTGCCAAACCTACCTAGAACTGCTCTTCCACAGTGGGAGTGTAAGAGGGAGATGGAAGCTGCAATTTACTTGAGAAAGAAGGATTGCACTCCTTACCAACTGTCCCAATATATCTTCTCTGCTTAGTGGGAGTTGGGTGTGGGAAAATACTGCTGCCAAGTTGGAACCACTGCCAACATAGACCTCTGATAACACTAAGCTGTTAGAGGTGGAATCTATTGATGGCCGTCTGCATAATCTATCTGGAATAGCTCATCCATGGCAGAAAGCGGTGGGGGGGAGGGGCGGGGGGTGGCAGCGGTGGCAGTGGTGGTGCTGGCAGGGTAGGGGTGAGGTGAAAAGGTCTTTCAGCTGTGGCTGCTCTTATAGGAATTTTTCCTCAAGGCTTATCTGTGGGTCATGAATGCAGTCCTGACTGGAGTGCCACAGCCTCACATTGCTTGTACTGGATTTCTTTAGATTTAATGAATAAATTCTTCTGAATTTGTGTAAACACTTCAAACAACTTCCAGAGATTTTGAATGATTATCAGGGCTAACTTTGACCAGCTTAGCAGATACCTCTTCTGAAACGTTTCCTTGAGTTCCTCACACTGCCGTTCTGAATGTCCCACCCTTTAATTAAAGAAAAACATTACATGACACTTGTTAAAACTGTAAGGCAGATTTTATTTGGTGGGGGGACTACTGCGATGAATTGTTGGGATCGCTTCAGTGGGGTTTTGCAGCGGGGGAGAGAGATCCTGTTCAATTCAGAATAAAACACCAAGTAGGAATGTATAGCCAAGGAGAACAAGTAGATTAGTTCTTTTCAATGGATGGGTATTTACTAAGAGGAAACATCGGGAGTACGGGGGAATTCTGGCCAAAGTGATCTAACAAATTCTTGCCGAAGGCGGTCCAGGGTGATCAGAACCACCTGTGGGAATAGTAAAGGACGAGGAACCCTATTAGATATTGAGGATGACCAGATATTGCAGATGGAGAATTCTGGCTAAACGTATGGAGCCAGATTCTTGGTAAAATTGGATAATACAGACACCAATATGGAAGCCCCAAATCAGAGCCTATTTGAGAAGAGTGTTCTGAAGAGACTGACTAGAATTTATTCAAGGAGAGAAACTTTGTCCTCTTCAAAGATCTCTCTCTCTTTTACAATTGTCAAATCCTATTTGAAAGATAGGTTTTGCTAATACATGAAGAAAAGGGCCTTTCTCCCGGTTGATATGTATTCTCCTGCTTCAGATTTTTGACTATGAGAGGCTACTCAAGTTTTTTTCCTTTAATAATGATAATTTTTGCCAAGGTGCCTTGGTTTCTCTACTTCTATATCTGTGTTGTGCAAGACATTAGCCAATAGCTGGGCAACTGTAATTGTATCCAAATTGAGATGTGCAGGAAGCACACCCTAGATTTCAAAAAGAAATTAGTATAAAAAGTAGAAAATATCTCACTGATTTCTATATGGATTATAATTTGAAAAATAATATTCTATATATATTAAGTAAAACGTATTGTTAAATTAATATCAACTGTACCTTTTTCATCTTTTTTAGGTTGTAAGCTACTAGGAAATTTTAAATTACATTTGTGGTTCGTATTATATTTCTATGGGACAGTGCTATCCTAGGTCACCCCATCCACTCAGCTGCAAGGGAAGGGGATCATATTTTGATTTTCATCAGAAGGGACTCTGAGCTTGGCAGATACACATTCTAATAAACTCTTTTCTGATACAGACATCTTCAAAGCTTCAGGTCCCTCAGGTTATATTTCACTACTTTTAAAGGTAGTATGTGGAATACTTAAAAATGTATGGACCCCTGGCAAATAGTCCTGGCTGGCTATAACAGTAGCAATTCTAATCTGTATTATTTTTCTATTTATAAATATTTTCACATGCTACTATATATCATTTATTCCCCAAGTTTACTTTGATATAGGCAGGAATTATTATTCATATTGTGACTATTGTTAGGATATTTTGAGATGGGAAGTTTCTGAGATTAATCAATTAGAATATAGTAAAACAACACTTTTTGTGTCTCCTTGGAATTAGATTTGATCCAATACATATATTTAGACATCTATTAATTTCAAAAGACTATGCTACTATGAAGGATTCAGGAAACCTTTAGTAACCTTTAATCTACTAAAGAAAATAAGATAAATACACAAATGATTATAATCTAATTTTCTATTAAGTTGATTTTAGGAGAGAATTACTTCTAATTAGAGGGAATGAAGAAAGTGTAACAGGATCAGTGATTATGAAAAATACACCTAGTATCTTTATTGTTTGTTTGGTTGGTTTGCTCTTGGTGATTGTGGTCAGTAGAAGATAGACTCTCCTTTCCTTATTCCACCTAAGAGAGGAGAACTATTCTAAGATGGAGGTGTGTAAAATTTATAGATTTTCATTGGAACATTGTTTATGACATTGGCAATAATTCAGTGCCAGTGAATTATTGATTGTGAAATGAATCAATAGGGAATTGATTAAAGTGATGTGAAATTATAATTTTTAGAATTATTGACTTAGAAAACATTCATGATATATTGTTAAGCAATAAAGATGGCTTAAAAAAGGAAACATCATATCACTATATCATAAACTCATATCATTGAATATTTATGTAAAGATATAATCACTACATACCTCGGTCTCCTTTTGTGTATGCATGTATTTGTGTCTTCTTTATGGCTATCTGTATCTAGATATATGTGTGTATATTTTATATAGCTGCATTTCTAAGAGATTTTTAAAAATGCAGCAAAACATTAACAGAGGTTGACAGAATTTTTGGAAACTTTTCATCAGAACAAAGGTTGACTAATGTCTTATAGAGAATCTTGTATTTTAGATAAATCTTGAAGGACAACAGTAATGTAAATTTCTCAGTTACCATATGAGCTAGTATCTATGAATATACTGATCATTAAATTATTTTTTCTATTATTACAATGGAATCCATCATTTAGTTGCTAAAGTTTCCTGTATTATAAAGACAATTTACTCTGTTTTAACAAAAGGTAGCTAATAAGAGAAAAGAAGACTTTTCTTTCTCGGCTCAATAAAGACAAATAGTTAACATCTCCCTGGATTTTAAGAAAAGAATAAAACTCTGGAACTGAAGACCACATATTTCAACTCTAGCTGACTTGTCCTTCTGTCTTACAGTAGAATGAAAGAACTCTTCTCAGAGGGGAAGTTGTTTAGGAGAGTTTCAAATATTCATATTTTCTCATTATTTTAAAATCTAGAAGATGCTATAGCACAATAAACTAGTATTTAACAAAGAACTACCAATTAAAATAAACATGGAAAAGTTCTATTATCTTCATGTTTCAGGATATAACCTAATTTTAATCTGGCACAGACATGGTAAATTTAAAGATTGCATCAGAATATTATAGTAGAAAACAATAACAGTAGCAAAAAAAGTTTCTGTTAATGCCTTTAAAAGTGACACAAAACATTTTATTTTCCATATTTCAAAGGAAATTATTGGAAAATTTGAAAATGATGATCTATATGTTAGAATAAGTTATTTATCAAGATGTCCTGAATACTCTCTATATTCTATTAAATATAAACTATATTATATTATCTCACTATTTTAATGAATGTCAAGGTAATATTAAGATTTTATAATTTCTCTAAATGCCTTATCTTCTCTTTGGTAACCCTTAGAATCAAGAGTCTAAGTCTACTCCCAAGTTGATGTATTTGCCTGTTTCTATCTGTTTAGTCCCAGTGGTTATGGGGTAATTTCTACTGAATATCAGGACTTAAAAACAGACCTCTTTTAGTTGACTTGAAGAAAAGATTTTGATTTAATAGAGTATACATAGAACTATTCTTAAACAAAGAGCATTTGCTGGTCTTCTGTTTCAAACTAGTTGTATTACCTTTGGTAATTCATATATCTTTTGGATTTTAGCGTTCTTTACTGCAAAATACATGATCTTTAGGCTTCCATATAGTTTTGAAACAAAATGATTTTTCAGCATATCATTCACATCTTAGCGTGAAATATTTCACCTAAGAGCAAGTTTTGATAAGATATTAACTAAGATTGGGGCGCCTGGGTGGCTCAGTTGTTAAGCGTCTGCCTTCGGCTCAGGTCATGATCCCGGGGTCCTGGGATTGAGCCCCGCATCGGGCTCCCTGCTCCGCGGGAAGCCTGCTTCTCCCTCTCCTACTCCCCCTGCTTGTGTTCCCTCTCTCGCTGTGTCTCTCTCTATCAGATAAATAAATAAAGTCTTAAAAAAAAAAAAGATGTTAACTAAGATTAATGTTCCAATCATGATAGGTACATCACTAATTAAAACTTCCCAATAAATCAGAAGAAATCCCAATATATCTGCATAAATCCCAATAAATCAGGGTTGGATGTATGACCATCTTTATTTTACAGGTATTTCAGAGAGTTGGTGGCAGAGCTAATATTCAAAACCAGGGCTCATCTAATTTCCAAGCCCGAGTGCTTGTTTCTGCCATAGCATCCCACACAGACACTGAGAGTATAGATAAAGGCAATGGGACGCTAAAAGATGGGTGTCACTAAAGGAGAAGAAAGCACAATTGGTGACTTGGGGAAAATGATAAATTTTAGTTACATTGAATTGTCATTCCTTGCTCGGTCAGCTTACCAGTTAGGTAACAACTTAAAAGCAAGTGGGTAGTTAAAAGTCACTTTTATATATTTTGTAATGAAAATACTAAGCTAACTATTTTTGTTGGTTGCATTGTTCCCCCAGGGAAGTCTCTTAAGGAAAATAGAATGTGTATATAAGACTGTGTAAGTGAAGGTTTCTGCAATATGTAACTTATGCATTCATCTTATTGCTGCAGAGGCCATCTATTATCCCTTGTGTAGAGTAAGAGAGTTTTGTTTAATGCTGATCTGTTTCAAATTAAAAATGAAAGTTCATATAGAAAAGTAACAAATAGCAATTTTTTTTTTTAAAGATTTTATTTATTTGAGGGAGCGAGAATGAGAGAGCACATGAGAGGGGGGATGGTCAGAGGGAGAAGCAGACTCCCTGCTGAGCAGGGAGCCCGATGCGGGACTCGATCCTGGGACTCCAGGATCATGACCTAAGCCGAAGGCAGTCGCTTAACCAACTGAGCCACCCAGGTGCCCAAGTAGCAATTTAAAAAAAATTATGTTTCATTGACCTTCTCAGTCTGATTAAAAAGCCAGAACTAATGGACATAAGGCAGTTGACATAAGGCAAGTTTTATATGTTTATAAAACATAAACACGATAACAACAGTAAACACATGAATGTGTATGTATATTTTATGAATAGGTATAGATAAATGTGTATATATGTTCATGTATTTACATGCCATTACACCCATACTGTAATAGATGTGTAGCTAAAATAGTAGTAAAAATATTTATTATAAATTTATTGCAGTTACCATCTGTGATGAAATTTTTAGATTCTCATTAATTTTTTTATAAATAAGGAAAAAATACTAAAATTACCCACACACCATGTTTAAGAGCTGTATTTTTAATAAGCTGTGATTTCAAGCTTCCATCTGCTTACTTGCTGAGTGATACAGAGCATTTGCTCCCACTGCTGCACTTCCGGTCTTTCTTCATTTTCTGAATTAGCCCCTGCACTACAGGGGACCAGATAACATGCTTCTGTGCTCTGTCAGCTTGTTCTGCAATAAATCATCAGAGACAACAACATTTGTTTAGGCCTATTTAAAAGGGTCTCCTGGGAAAATCTGCGAGAAGAGAAAACACTGTCAAACTAACTTTTATAACTTCATCTCTTCTACACCGTTTTATCTTTTGGTCTCTCACTGGTGTCACTCTGTGTATTATTTGTTTTTAAATATTGTGAGATGCCACAGCTGAATTAGTGAAGGCACCAGTTCCCAACTCCTGTAAGATTAGCTAAAACAAAAAGCAATTAGTTGCTAACTATTTAATGACAGGATAGATTTCTTTGCTCAGGCTATTGTCTTATCCATTAAATGAAACCTGAAGAACATTTGTGCTAGCTATTCTTTCCTTTACTTGTAAAAAGATTATCCCACTCAATCTTAGAGAAAAGCCACATCTCTATGTGTGATAAAGAAATCTGAATTATAAACATATGCATAAAGTTGTAACTAAAATTACATTTTATCCATTACTTTGTAAAAGCACCTTTAATATATTAAGTAATGTTGGTTATAATATAAGACATCAAGTAAATAAATGTTCTCTGTTGCTGCATCAATGTTTCCTGTTTTAAGACCAGAAATGTAGAAGGGAATTTAGTGATCATTTAGCTCAAGCACATTATTTTACAGATGAGGAATTGTAGTTCAGAGAGGGTATGGAAGTTGCTGGAGGTCATGCAGAAAATTAGTACGTAACTTTTGAAGCTGTGTTTGTTCTGGTTTCCCCAGCATTTTTGGATGATTGTAAGTCAGTGATTGAGCCAATCTCTCCATCAGATGGCCACACTAGGGCATCTAGCATATGGAATCTCTTCAGGATGCTTACCTTATTACCAAGCTAAATTTGAGATGAAAGAAAGACAAAAGAAAGAAATATATCTGAAGACTAGATGGGAATAAAAAGTAAATGTAATAAGGAAAAATTTAAAAATACCTTGCAAAATCTGCAAATTGGCCAACATAATCGTCTGACTAATCAAGGTTTTTTGAGCTCATGGGATACTGAATGGTGCAGTAGAAAGAAAGATTTTGTGGTTCGACTCAATTTAGAATACTTGCTTTTTCACTTATTAGCAATGTATACCTAAAGGAGTGATTTGGCCACTCTTGGTGACGCTTGGTGCAATATTGAGCAATGCACTCCTTGCTTATTGATGATTGATTCTCACCTCCATTCCGAAGAAACCTCTATTTGGGCTATGCTCTGCCCCATGGGATAGGTGCCAACATGGCGGTCCAAACATACCGGTCAGGTAAACTTTCAAGCAGGATGGGGAGGTTGAGATTTTCAGTTTGTTACAGAGATCAATTCACAAGTAAACACTGGGTCAGCGACGACATCCCTTTAAAAATCAATGAAAGCAAGATCACTCCCTAACTCCCAATATATTTTTTGAAATATATTTTCAACAAGGTTATTACCTTGTAGCCAGGATGAAGCTAAGCAAAGCTTGGAATATGAAACCAGGCAGGAGGGATTCTCACCGTAGTTTTTCACTTTTCCCTCCCCAAACTCTATTTACTCAATTTCACACTTCCTTCTTGTTGTTCTGTTTACAATTCAAAAGCTTATCCACAGGCAGAATCCATAACTAAATATTTTGTCATTGTCACATCCTGGGAACATGTGCATTTGAACAGAAGGCTTAATGGGAAAGGAACAAACATGAATTATTAAGGTGTGTAGCGGAACAGGAGGATTCCTCACATGTGTTGCATTATCTAGGCCTCTAACTCTGTGAGTTAGATACGCTTAACTCAATTTTATAGATAAGAAACCAAAGCGGAAATAGAAAGAACAGCAAGAAAATGTATATGGGGTGTGAAAGTGTGTATGTGGGCAACAGGTTGAGCAATGAGCATGCACGGTGAGTTGGAAAAGGACAGTGACTTTGTAAATTGTATTCTGGAAGTCTTTGACAATTTGACCACAGTTATGGAGTTGGACTCTTTCTTGGTTCTATGTGGGTCTTTCAACCTCATTCTGAGGAAACTGCTACTGTTGAACATTCTTCACCTGGTCAGTGCTTAGATTTCTTAAAGAGCTAGGATAAGACAGGTGCACAAACTGTACTGCTCACAGCATTTGTCTTGCAATTGAGCTTTTTTTCTTTCTAATGTTCGTGGCCTTCCCTGGGTAATCTTAGGAAAATCAGAGACTCTTCCTCACTGCTTTCCTTCTACGATTCTTCCTTTCTTCTAGTTCAGTGCTTCTCAAAAGTGGTTATGGAAACTAATAAAAGTAGGAATTTACTAATTTACCAGGTTACCCAAATTCATCCTATGGGTCAATCCTATCCCTTCTGTCATCAATGAATTCTTGATCTTTAAATATTTACTATTCTGTTTTTAATTCTGGGTGATTTCAAATTCCTCTGTCTCCTTCTCTCCCTCTTCCTTTTGTTCTTTGATATGGGCAAAGTAAAAATTGGGGGGATGTGTGATCTATCCTTCATGGTGAAGATGATTCCATTGTGACAATTGATGAGTGCAAGAAGGCGAGAGACTCTTGAATCATGTTTGCAAATTTATCAAGAAATATTCATCCCACCCTACCCTGTTCCAAATACTATTGTTGTTTCCACTATAAAGATAAATTATATTGTGAAGAAATTCTTTAGTATTTTTCTGCATATGAAAGCAAAGAGACTAGTTTAAGAACTGCATTAGATTAAATCTGCATTTATAAAATAATGACATAACACCACTTCAGTCACCATGGAATTATAGCAAAGGCAAAGAAAGCAGACTTTCAACCTGAGCAATATGTTTTATCTATATTTTAATCAGAAATAATAAATTACAATAATCTGCATTTAAAGAAAAACTTGATATGCCCAAAGTCATACCTAACAACATTAAGAATTATTTCTGAATTTTCATACAACCCACATAATTATATAGGCTACTAAAGTTTGCAATATAAAGAAATACTGATATCACAGACTGCCCTGTGAATATCTCATAGAATAACAGAAGTCTAGGTTGAATTCATTCACTCAAGAAGAAACAATTTTTATTGTACCTGAAGGGTGATGATGATAGAAACAATATTTTAAGTGATTGAAAACAATTAGCAATAAACTAATTTCAAGCATCATCATTGAGCACTTCAGAGAAATCTGAGTGTTTGGGAGGAAATAGTTTATTAACTTCTATCCTTTAATGACAAGAGAATACTCCAGACATTATTTCATTGATAAGACATTCCTGAACGAATAGAGGATAAAAGGCAAATCTAGGGCTTTAAAAATGATATTCTGCCACTTCCTGCCTTCCTCCCTCCCTGCCTTCCTTACATCTTTCCTTCCTTCTTCCTTGCCATCCTTTCTTCCTGCCTTCCTATTTTTTTATGACATCTGTGCCTTATGGCTAAAGAAATATTTTATAGCCTTCAGTCGCACAGAATAGGAATTTCATGATTCCATGATAGCTGTAAAACTTGTGTATTTTCTATCTCATTTTTGGTAGCTGATGTATCTTGGGTGTTGATGTGTTCGAATGGGTTTTCAACATGTGGGAGGGCAATGACTAGTACTGAAAAAAGGTTCATGTTTACATTTCCTTTCCTTTATGCTTTTGCACTAATATGCAGTTTTATAATTATACAATTATCATTATACAGTCAATTGAATTTGTTTTTTAAATCCTAGTCTGGAGCCTTAAATTACCTCTGAATAATTTTTATGCTAATCTCATGATTCTTCGCTATTGTTTGAACTATACCATCTTTGAACCAGGAACATATACAGTTTATTTGGAGATGTTATGTTCACCCATCTGATTCTACTGTGATGAGTTGTATGACACCAGACAAATTACCTAATATTTGTAAGCCTCAGTTTTCTCATTGGTATATGGAGGTGATAATGTTATTGGGAGGACCAAAGGGAATTGTGCATGAAAGCACTGATCATGGTGCTATACAGAGGAAGAGCCACATAAATTTTATCTCATATCATTAACTGATTCTTCTCTCATACATGCATAATACTAGACTGTTCCAAGATCACTTAAATTTATGTCAAAATAACTCAGATTTAACAAAAAGCCATTGTTTAAATGATCAAAGCATAAGATATGACTATAAAGATTAAGTGATATTTTAAAAATACATATTCACTTGAATGTTATCCTTTAAGTCGTCTTAGAAAATAGACACATATTCAAAAATCTTACCATTGCTCAAAGGTTTTTAGACTTATGGAAGGCTTCAGAAATTCTGAGCCATTTTAAAAAACCCTCAGTGTTACTGTTTTTATTTGGCTAAAAATTGAGCCCATCCTTGAAGGGTGAGGAAGGTCAAATGGGATACTCTGTTCCATTTTAAAGAGCTTTTAAATTATAAAGAGCTGGTCAAACATACAATGCTATGGAGTAGAGTATTAAAGAATGAATATCCTCATTGAGAATATTAGGAAATATGCCTCAGGCTCTTAAAGGAATTCTAAAAGCCTACTCATGTTTTAAGCTAGAGTAGCACTGTTATGATGTATATCGTTTCTAGAGTGCCTGCCTGGAGGTAGACAACACCCACTTGAGGATGTAAAATTTAGTTGATAAAAAAATTCATTCATACTATTACTCTTGTTACCACTCTGCTTTTATGCATCTCTTGCCACATCTAAAATGTTCTCCTATAATGTTATTTAATCCAGAAACATCATAGTCTGCAAAGCTATGCCCTTCAGTTTGCTTCTAAATTCCTCTAAGTTTGGGAAAGAAGTTTTGCCAGAGCAAACCAACCATGACTTGGGCAGGAGTGTCACAAATGGGTGACTTCATATTACCTGTTTATTTAAATAATGAGTAAAGACTAGACAAATATATGTTGAAGTTTATAATTTGTGGAGCGTGGTGGTGCAAATGAGTTATAAACCAAGTAGATCATGGAATAAATATTAAGATCTGGAATGGAAGCCTAGGGAAATGACAGCCAGACCTGGCAGGTAGAATACACTTACAGTTTTGAGGTCTGTTTAAAAGGCAATAAAATCTGATTTGGCAGTTTAAACATATCGTAGTTTCAATGGACCATTGTCAGATCCTTTGGTTAATTTAGAACCCATGAGAGAACAAGATTTGATCATATACTGTTTTCCTGATTTGGGGAGATTGATTTCACCTTCACAAATATTTGCAATCACTTGAGTCCTGTTTGACTTTCCTTCAGAGGTCATTTCAAATCCTTTTCATTAAAAAAAAAAAATTACAAATTCAGCGTTTCTCTTTTCGATTCCGTCACTTTGTATTAATGATATTTTCTGGCTACCAACTGGATATGATACTTCTTAATAAAAGCTGACTTATCTCTTCCTCCTTAAGTACAACAATAAACATATCCTAATCGGAGTCTGCTGAGGCATGTTATCACAACTGGGAAATCGGACTGTGGGTTAGTGGCTCTCCTTATGTGCGAATAGAAAAAGAGCTAAGCATTGTGTGCTACATTTTCTGTATTAGTACATGTCTTTAGATATTAATAGGAGCCTTAGAAATGTATAGATATTCAATTATTTAATACTGATCTAAAAAATAGCAAATAATATTTGGAGGATGGATGAATATATCATTTTGCAAGTTATTTACCAAATAATTAATGGCTTTCTTAGAGATATTCCCAGAGCAGGTGTGTGTTTACAACATGGCAAAATCCATTAGGCAAAGGGAGGGAAAAGAGCCACAATACCAAAGATGCATTTTGAATGTATTAGAATACAGCTCAGATGCTACCAAAATATTCAGGTTAAAGTTTGTCAATGGCGAAGTTACAGTGGATAAAATTTATCAAGTTTCTTCAATGAAATTACATGAAATGCTCCTCAACAATCTACTCTATAACTTACAAACTTCAAGTAATTTCTTCATATAGCTTGCAAAAATGGAAGAATCTCAAAAATTCATGCATGCTATTTGCCATCATTTGTTTTGATTCATTTAATGGAATTCTAATTTCAGTATTTCAAGAAACACTATGTACTGTTTTCATTGTTCTGCAAATACACTTTCAATTTAAGACACTTTTCTTTTATAAAGAGTTTAGAATCAAAGATAGTAAAATTACAGATATTCTAAATCCTTCTTATTTGAAGTCGCTTCTGTACTCTTCACATTTGTAGGTTTAATGTGTTAGAATTTAAGAAGATTTAAGTTAGAATACTAGAAGACATGTTTGCAAATAGTCTATCATTTTTAAATACTCTGTGAACATTCCCACTTGGCTTATAAGAAGTTAGTGTGACATACTTTTTCGTAAATATAATTGTTACATTCGAAAAGATTTCTTATTCCAGTCAGGTGAAGACGGGAGAAATCAAGACTCCAATAAGACAGGTTTATCAGGGTGGAAGAGTTCAGTTACCAAAGCCAAGGAAGTAACATTACCACACCCATCAGCATAAATGTGGTAGATTCAGTCGCTGCTGAACATCCTGCTCCCGTTGTATCTAAAGTACTACCTTGGTCTGTCTGATGGATCTGCTTTACGTCACTGAGGTTCATCTCTTCTGGCATCCCTGCAGAAGCAAATAAGAAAACACAGGATAATGCATGAACCCCTCGCCATGATGTGTCTAGAACAGCTGTTAAACCCAAAATGTGGATGACAAGTGTTTTATCCTAGCCTTCCCCATGCGTTCGCCTAACTCAACATGGGTGACATGCCACAGGTACTTCTGTTCTTCTTAAATTAGAGAGTTCAGGCCCTTGAGTGGAAGTTCTCAAAAATATTATAAGAGCAAAATGAAAACTCTCCAGCTCTTTAAAGCACTTGGAATATTTTTCTAATGTCATTGATTGGTTTAAAAAAAAAGAAATTTAATTAAAGTGTCCTGAGGTATGGCACTTGCTTGCCTCAGAGATGTAACAATTGCAGTAACTGTGTGAAACTTTTCTAGTGAAAACAAAACCATGTAAGGAGAAACAATTAGGACATTTTTAAAATAGAATTTATACAGATTGTATTTTGTTTTAGACTGAACTATGCATAGGATCCTCATTGGAAAAATATCAAAGAATAATAACAAATATTAAATGATATCCTTTACACACCTACACAGCTGTAGGGATGGAGGTGTAGACATCTGTCAACAGATCAAATAATTTGTTAGTAGGGTGGGGATTAAAGTTAGGAATGATGTGTTGGATTTAAAAAAAATGGGTAAAATGATAGACCAAGATCCAGGTACATCCTGGTTATTACTTCTCTGTTCTATGAAACCTGACAAGTTGAGGAGACCAGCCCCCAAATTATTGGGAATGAAATAATCCTTTTCTTAAAGACGACTACCTTACTGTGATATCTGTAGAGAGTTACTAACTTATCATTTACTATGTAGTACCTGCAATGTTTTGAGACCAGATGGCCATCTCAAATATCTCATGGCATACCACTATCAGTCACAATTAATAAAGTTTAAATTCAGTGTTGCTACAGCCATAAATATTGACATCGTAATTACAGTGAGATTGAAAAAATCCTCATATAAGGAAAAGTCAATATTTATGTAATCAGGTCAATACACGTATACGATTCAGAAGGTAAGCTCTACTGCATTCAGGGATGAAAACATTAAAACGAAGCACAGCTCTACTGATCTGACATATTGATTTTACAGCTCTTACATTATCATTCATTGTTTGGGTAGCTGTTTTGCCCTTCTCTGTCATTAGGCAAGATGAATAAACTAGTGATTTTTTTTTTTAATAGGGACCAGAGTGTGAATATTTTAGTCATGGTTTCATACTTCTTGTTATAGCCAGAGCTTAACAAGGAGCTATTAGGGCTTTAGGCAATTAAAAAGAATTTATTTCCAAGATAATTGTATAAATTTGAGCTTGAAGGGATTTGCTTTTCTCTTTTAAAACACCCTGAAGTGGTGTCTGGGTTGGATTCATGAGTAACTTTTTCTTATGCCTTTTTGAGCTTCATTCATTCATAAGCTAGCCACTGGTCTGGGTTCAAGGGTATCAAAATGAGTAAAAATGTGTAAGTAGAAAGAGGTTAAATCTTGGGTCAGCAAGTCAGGCAATGCTGGGAGGGATATCCCACTTTCAAGCAGATGTCATTTTCACATCTGAAGTAGAGATGTTATTAATAGTTCTAAGGATGATGGACCTTTGAGATGAGACTTATATGATAACAATTAAAGATCCCTTCAAGAGCCTTGCAGTGAAGGCTACAGTTTCGGATCAAATCACAATGTGATCTTGACATCTGTCAAGAAATCTGAGCGTGCTAAGAAGGCTAGCCCCGCAATTATCTGATGCAAAGATGGTTTTCTTAAAGGAATTTAATTTAATTGTAAATTATACCAAAGCTTAACCAAAGACCCATAACAGAAAAAAATTAGTTTGGGAATTTATTATATTAATACATTAAACAAAAAGTAATCTTTGAATAATCTTTTTCATGCATCTTAGCAATATACAAGATGCCAATAAATTCATATTTCTGTGTTTGGTGAGGGAAGACAGATAATCATATTATTATAAAAATAAATGTGCTATTAAAATTTGGGTACATGCCTGATGGTTGGTACTATGAAGTATGTAAAAGGGATGGATGTAACTTGGTCAGAAAAGGCACCACGAAAGAAGTGTCATGTGTTAATTTATTTGGCGATACCTATAGAGCACATGCTAAGGTGCCAGTATTGTTCTAAACACTTCACAAACATTAACTTGTGTAATTCTCATGATAGTCCCATGTAGTCGGCACTGTTACTGTGCCTGATTTTATAGCTGAGGAATCTGAGGCCCTGGGAGGTTAAGTAACATGTGAACAGGGGAAGCAGGGGTCAGATCCAGAAGTCCAGACCCAGCTTGTGTTCTGATCACTAGCTGGACTGACTCCAGGCACTTTGCTGGGCACCAAGAAATCAACATGTAACACAGATTGGGAACATAATCCCACATATTGGGAACACAGAACATTAATTATGTTGCCCAGAATATGTGTGTGTGTGTGTGTTTTCTTCCTTTATTTGGGATGGCTGATTATGTGCTACTTTTGTGTATTAAGCAACTGTCAGTACTCAGAATTAGAATTCATGTGGCAAGTAAACTGTTGAATCAAAATGACTTGATGAATCTGAGAGGATTGTAGTTTCTTTTCTTTTTGTTTTTTAAAAAACAATTTCTTTTAGAGACAGAGTATGTGCACACACATGCACGTGTATAGAGGGGAGGGGAAGAGGGAGAGGGAAAGGCAGAATCTCAAGCAGACTCTCCTCTGAGTGCAGAGCCCTAAGCTCCCTGATCCAAGGACTGTGAGACCATGACCTGAGCAGAAATCAAGAGTCAGATGGCTAACTGACTAAGCCACCCAGGCGCCCCATGTAGCTGCTTTTTTATCCTGCATATGCCAACCTTTGCCTTGTGACAGGGGAATGTGGGTATTTCTTCCTCTCTTTCTCTCCACTTCATCTATCCACATATTTAAAAAATTCTCTTAGCTTCACTGAACAATGAAGACTATGTTTAAAGATAATTTATTCTCTATTTTTAATAAGGAAAATTACATGGGCAAGAATTAATTCTTAGTTTAGTCACTCATTTACAAAATTTACTTTCTGCTACCTCTCTGTCAGGCACCCTGCTGGAGACTGGATATGCACTATACATTTACAGGCTTTTACTTCATACTTTGAGTCTTAAAAAAAACAAAAACAAAAAACAAAAAACAACAACAACTGTTGTCTTTTCTACCAATGGTGAGAATGTAGGGCAGATTTAAATGTTGGGGGTGGACTATAGGTCATTATTTGAGTTCAACAAAGTCAAAATAATTTATCTCTACAAATAGTCTAAAAATGTCTATTACATAGTATGCTTTTAATAAATAGCACTGAATGAATAAATTGAAAGATGTGATTCTCACACAGTCGAATGAGTTAGGTAGAATTATTTTCTCCCATCTACAGATTAGGAGCTGAAGGAGTAGTCTGCTCAAGGTAATGTGGTTGTAGCTAAATCCCAGGTGTGTCCCAGTCAAATGTGGTTCTCTTTGATCCTAGCACCACGCTCTTTGCCACTACACAAATAAAGCATTGAACTTGCAGTCAAACATTGACTCAGCCATAGGCTGGCTGGATGACTTTAGACATGACTTCGGTTTTACGGAACTTTGAAATGACAGCATTTTCAGTGAGAAAGGAGGGTTAGTCAAAATACAGTCCTGACTAATTGATTAAGTATTTGGAAAATAAAATAGATATTTACCCCAGAGCATTCTCTAAATTAAGTGCCTCTAAGACCAAAGACTTAAGTATAAATAATGAGGAAGCAGACAAATCCTGCAGGTTGTTTTTTTAAATTTACGTGTAGGTGGGGGAAAGCATATAGATTTTTAGGCAGACTCTATAAAATAAAAGAGTAGTAGCTTTAACATCTGAAAAAAAGAATCTCTGTGCAACGTGGAAAAGTAAAGTACAGGGACAAATAGTGAAGTGGAGGAAGTATTGCAGTGCATGTTGCAGCAATGTCTCTAACACAGAAAGAGTTCTTAGAATTCATAAGAAAACAACAAAAATCCCAATAGAAAAATGGTGAAAGGAAGTAAATGGATATTTACAAGATAAAAGTTTAACTTATCTCTAAAAAAAAATTGAAAAGCCTTCTTTGCTGGAAAGAAAATAAATATCATTTTACACATGATGTCAATTACCTAATGTCCAGTGACAAAGGCAAGGCAGAGAGGAGATAATAGTCAGTTTTATCAAGGATACAACCTCCTTTTTAGGGCATTTGTCAATATATATAAAAATGTTTTAAATATATGTTACCTCAACCCAATAATTCCACCTTTATCAGGTAATTTTATCTGCATAATTAAGAAAATATGCACCTATTTATTCACAAAATATTAATCTGTACAATGTGAATAAAAATAAATGTTACTAGTAAATTGGGTTAAGGAAACTAAGTGCACACATAACATGATTCAAAGAGTAGATATTGGTACAGAAAAATATTTGATATAACTTTATATATTTTCATGATCTTTAGGGGTATCTGAAATCTGATAGTCTATAGCTGTCTTTCTTTGAGGGTAGGGTATCCCTCATTAATTTCTGTGTTCACCTAGTAGGCACTTGGTAATAATTAGGTGAATGAATAAATTGATAATTTAAACGAGTACAGAAAATCACAAAATTATAAAAAAATGTTTCTCTAATTCAGTTTTTCTTCCCCCCATCTTTAATGAGGTGTAATCGACACACAATTTTTGTGTAAGTTTAAAGTATACAACACACTGATTTGAAATACTTAAATATTGCAAATGATTACCATCATAGTTTTAGCTAACACATCTTCATCACGTCACATAATTACCATTTCTTTTTTGTGGTGAGAACATTTTAGATCG
Source organism: Eumetopias jubatus (assembly GCF_037043125.1). Taxonomy (NCBI): domain Eukaryota; kingdom Metazoa; phylum Chordata; class Mammalia; order Carnivora; family Otariidae; genus Eumetopias; species Eumetopias jubatus. Next base: position 177,382,157 of record NW_028274809.1, on the reverse strand, counting down.
AATCTCTCAGTGACTTTCAAGTATATAATACAGTATTATAGCTATAATGACCATGCTCTACACTAGATCACCAGAACTTATTTATCTTATACCTGGACCATTGCATCCTTTGACCAACATCTCCCCATTTCCCTCACCACTACCCACCCCCAGTCCCTGGTAACCACCACTCTACTGTTTCTGACTTTAGTCTTTTTTTAGGTTTCACATATAAATGAAGTATATAAGTATATTTCATTCAAGTATATAAATACAGTATTTGTCTTTCTATGAGTTATTTCACTTATCATAATGTCCTCATTTGTCTCAAATGGCACAATTTTCTTCTTTCTCATGGCTGAATATTCCATTGTGTGTATATATACCACATATTTTCCCATTAATGAATTCTTAGGCTGTTTCCTTATCTTGGCGGTTGTGAATAATGAGGCAATGAACATGAGAGTAATGATATTTCTTTGAGATCCTGTTTTAATTTCCTTTGGTTATATGCCCAGAAGTGGGATTGCTGCATCATATGGTAGTCCTATGTTTAATATTTTAAGGAATTCTATGTTGATTTCCATTGTGTGCAAACCAAATTACATTCCTATTAACAGTGCTCACGAGTTCCCTTTTTCTCCACATCCTTACCAACGTTTGTTGTCTTTTTGATAGTAGCCATACTAATGGGTGTGAGGTGATATCACACAGTGGTTTTGGTTTGCATTTCTCTGACGATTAGTGATGTTTAGCACTTAGCTTTCTCATGCACCGGTTGGCCATTGGTATGTCTCTTTGGAATATGTCTATTTAGTTCCTCAAATTCAGTTTCATTCATTCATTTTACATTTTAATTCCAAGGTAGTTAACATACATTGTTATATTAGAGCTGTACCATATAGTGATTCAACAATTCCGTATATTAGTGCTTATCAAGAGAAGTGTACTCCTAAGAGTACACTTAAGGGATGGATTTTACCCATCCCTTCCCCCACCTCTCCTCTAGTAACCATCTGTTCTCTGTAGTTGAGGGTCTGTTTTTTGGCTTGTTTCTCTCTTTTTTTGCTTTTGTTCATTTGTTTCTTAAATTCCACATATGAGTGAAATCATATGGTATTTCTTTCTCTGACTCACTTATTTTGCTTGGCATTATGTTTTCTAGATCCAACCATATTGTTGCAAGTGGCAAGATTTCGTTCTTTTTATGGCTGAATCATATTCCTATATATATAAGAATATATATACCACATCTTTATCCATTTATCCGTTCATCTATAGATGGATACCTGGGCTACTTCCATAGTTTGCCTATTGTAAATAAGGCTGCAATAAATATAAGGGTGTCTATATCTCTTCAAATTAGTTCATATTCTTTGGATAAATACCCAGTAGAGCCATTCTTGGATAGTAGGGTAGTTCTATCTTTAATTTTTTTGAGGAACTGCCATACTATCTTCCACAGTGGCTGCGCCAGTTTGCATTCCCACCAACAGGGCATGAAGATTACTTTTTCTCCACATCCTCACTAACACTTGTTATTTCTTGTCTTTTTGATACTAGCCATTCTGACTGGTGTGAGGTGGTTTTGATTTGTATTTCCCTGATGATGAGTGATGTTGAGCATCTTTTTTTGTGTCTGTTGGTTATCTGTATGTCTTCTTTGGAGAAATATCTGTTCATGTCCTCTGCCCACTTTTAATTGTAGTCAATGAATCTTTGACAAATTTGTTTTTTTTATTGTTGAGTTGTATAAGTTCTTTATATATTTTGGATACTAATGCTTTATTAGTAGGTCATTTGCAATGACCTTCCAATTTTCTCTGACTCAGTAAAGTTACCCTTTTTGTTTTGTTCTTTTTCTGTGCAGAAGCTTTTTATTTTGAAATAGTCCCAATAGTTTATTTTTGCTTTTATTTCCCTTGCCTCAGGAGACATATTTAGACAAATGTTTTTATGGCTGATGTCAGAGAAATTACTGCCTGTGCTCTCTTCTAGGATTTTTATGGTTTCATGTCTCCCATTTAGGTTCCTAGTCCATTTTGAGTTTATTTTTGTATATGGTGTAAGAAAATGGTCCAGTTTTATTTTTCTGCATGTAGCTGTCCAGTTTTCCCAATACCATCTGTCTCTTTCCCATTGCATATTCTTGCCTCCTTTGTCAAAGATTAATTGACATGTAATTGTAGGTTCATTTCTTGGCTTTCTGTTCTGTTCCACTGAACTATGTGTCTATTTTTGCGCCAGTACCATACTGTTTTGATTACTGTAGTTTTTGATATAACTTGAAGTCTTAAAGTGTGATACCTACAGTTTTGTTCAAGATTCCTTTGGCTATTTGGGGTCTTTTGTGGCTCCATACACATTTTAGGATTGTTTGTTCTAGTTCTGTGAAAAATGCTGTTGGTATTTTGATTGGGATTGCATTAAATGTGTAGATTGCTTTGGGTAGTATGGACATTTTAACAATATTTGCTCTTCCAATCCAGGAGCATGGAATGTCTTTTCATTTCGTTTAGTCATCCTCAATTTTTTTCATCAACATTGTATAGTTTTTAAGATTACAGGTCTTTCACCTCTTTGGTTAAGATTATTCCTAGGTATTTTATTATTTTGGGGGCAATTGTAAATGGGATTATTTTCTTAATTTCTGTTTCTGCTGCTTCATAATTAGTGTATAGAAGTGTGATGGGTTTTTGTACATCAAGTGTATATCCTACAACCTTGCCGAATACACTTACCATTCTCGTGTTTTTGGTAGTCTTTAGGGTTTTCTATATGTAGTATCATGTGAAATGCAAATAATGTAAGTTTTACTTCTTTCTTACTAATTTGGGTGTCTTTTATTTCCTTCTCTCTTTTTAAAAAATTAACTTTTTAAATAGATTTTGTATATCTATTTGTGAGAGAGAGAGAGGGGGAGCACAGGAAGGGGAGAGGGGGAGTGGGCTCCCTGCTCAGCAGGAAGGGACACAGGGCTTGATCCCAGGACCCTGGGATCATGACCTAAGCCAAAGACAGACACTTAACTGACTGAGCCACCCAGGTGCCTTTCTCTTTTCTCTTTTCATTGCTGTGGCTAGGACTTCCAGTACTATGTTCAATAATAGTGGTGAGAGTGGACATCCCTGTCTTTTTCCTGACCTTAGGGAAAACACTCTGTTTTTCTCCATTATGATGTTAGATGTGGGGTTTTCATATAAAGCCTTGATTATGTTGAGGTCTGTTCCCTCTAAACCTACTTTGTTGGGGGTTTTTAATGTGAATGGATGTTGTACCTTGTTAAATGCTTTTTCTGCTTCAGTTGAAATGATCATATGGTTTTTATCCTTTCTCTTATTGATGTGTTGTATCCTATTGATTTGCAAATATCGAATCACCCTTGTATCCCCGGGATAAATCCCACTAGATCATGGTGTATGATTTATTTAATGTATTGTTGGATTCTGTTTACTAATATGTTGTTGAGGATTTTTCCATCTATGTTCATCAGAGATATTAGCCTGTAGTTCTCTTTTTGTTTGTGGTGTCTTTTTCTGGTTTTGGTATCAGGATAATGCTGACCTCATAGACTGATCTGGGAAGCTTTCCTGCCACTTCTATTTTTTGGTATAGTTTGAGATTAATAAGTATTAACTCTTTTAAATTTTGATAGAATTCACCTGTGAAGGCTTCTGGTCCTGTTTTTTGGGAGATTTTTGATTACTGATTCAATTACCTTGCTGGTAAGCAGTGTTCAAATTTTCTATTTTGTCCTGATTCAACTTTGGAAGGTCATACAGTTTTAAGCATTTATCCATTTCTTTAAGGTTGTCCAGTTTGTGGGCATATAATTTTTCATAATATTCTCTTTTGTATTTATGTGATGTTAGTTATTATTTATTTCTCCTCTTTCATTTTTTATTTTGTTTGAGTCCTCTCCCTCTCTCTTTTTTTTGATGAGTGTGGCTAGAAGTTTATCAATTTTCTTGATCTTTTCAAAGAACTAGCTCCTCGTTTCATTGATCTTTTCCTTTTTTCCTTTTTCCTTTTTCCTTTCCTTTCCTTTCCTTTCCTTTCCTTTCCTTTCCTTTCATCATTTATTTCTGCTCTAATCTTTATTGTTTTCTTCCTTCTGCTAGATTTGGGCATTGTTTGTTCTTTTTTTAGTTCCTTTTAGCTGTAAGGTGAGGTTGTTTGAGACTTTTCTTGCTGCTTGAGTTAGGTCTGTATTGCTATAAACTTCCCTCTTAGAACAGCTTTGTTGCATCCCAAAGATTTTGGATGATTGTGTTTTCATTTGTCTCCAGGTATCTTTTGATTTCTTCTTTGATTTTTTGGTTGAGACATTCATTGTTTAATAGTGTGTTATTTATCCTCCATGTATTTGTGGTCTTTCAAGATTTTTTTTGTTGTTGATTTCTAGTTTCATTGTGTTGTGTCCAGAAAAGATGCATGGTATAGCTTTGATCTTTTTGAATTTGTTGAGACTTATTTTGTGACCTAATATGTATTCTGGAGAATGATCTGTATGCACTTGAAACGATGTGTATTCTGTTTTAGGATGGAATGTTCTGAATATATCAGGGGTGCCTCATGGCTCAGTTGGTTGAGCACCTGCCTTTGGCTTAGATCATAATCACAAGGTCCTGCTCCCTGTGTCAGTTCCCTGCTCAGTGGGGAGCCTGCTTTTCCCTCTGTCTCTGCTTCTCCCTCCACTTGTGCTCTCTCTCAAATAAATAAAAAAATCTTTAAAAAATAAACTTGAATATATCTATTATATCCATCTGGTTCAGTGTGTCAATAAAAGCCATGAATTGCTTCTTGATTTTCTGTTTGGATGATTTGTGCATTGATGTAAGTGGGGTGTTAAAGTCCCTTACTATCATTGTGTTACTATTATTTCATTGCATTGTATTTGTTCTTTTATATTATTAACTATTTTATGTATTTGGGTATTCCCATGTTGGGTGCATAAATATTTACAATTGTTATATCTTCTTTTTGGATTGTCCCCTTAATGATTATATAGTGTCCTTTTTTTTTTCTCTTGTGACAGTCTTTGCTTTAACATTGATTTTGTCTGATGTAAGTATTTCTACTCCAGTTTTCTTTTCACATCTGTTTTCATGATAAATATTTCTCCATCTCCTTACTTTCAATAGGCATGTGTTTTGTAGGCAGCACATAAATGGGTCTTGTATTTTTATCCATTCCATCACCCTATGTCTTTTTTCTCCCCTTAGGGAGAGGGGTGTGGAGGGGCTGAGGGAGAGAGAGATAGAATCTTAAGCAGGCTCCAGTGTAGAGGCCCATGTGGGACACAGTCTCACAACCCTGAGATCATGACCAGAGCTGAAATCAAGAGTCAGATGCTTAACTGACTTGACTGAGCCACCCAGGTGCTCCTATATTTTTTGGTTGGAGCATTTAGTCCATTTACATTCAAAGTTATATATTGCCATTTTGTTATTTTTCATGTGTTTGTTTTTGTGGATCCTCTCTGTTCCTTTCTTCCCTTGCTCTCTTCTCTCTACATAAGTTGGCTTTCTTTAGTGATATACTTGGATTCCTTTCTCTTTATCTTTTGCGTATCTATTACTGGTTTTTGATATGTGGTTACCATTAGATTTGTATATTACATCTGTGTACAGCATTCTATCTTAAGTTGATGGTTAAGTTTGAATCCATTCTTTACTTCCCTCTCCTCCCCATGTTTTAGGTATACGGTGTCATACTTCTTTTTATTTTGTGAATTTCTTGACTGATTTTTACAGATATACTTATTTTTACTGATTCTGTGCTTCCTACTTTTCTTACTCTTACTTTGGTCTGTCTTCTCCACTCAAAAAGTCCCCTTGAACGTATTTTATAGGGTTGGTTTAGTGGTCATGAACTCCTTTAACTTTTTTCTGGGAAATTGTTTATCTCTCCTTCTATTCTGATTGATACTTTTGCTGGATAGGGTATTCTTGGTGCAGATTTTTTCCTTTTAGCACTTTGAATATATCATACTACTCTCTTTTGACCTGCAAAGTTTCTGTTTAAAAAACTGCTGATAGCCTTATGGGTTTTCCTTTGTATGTAACTGTTCTCTGTTCTTTTTTCTCTTGCTGCTTTTTAAATTCTTTATCATTGCTTTTTGCCATTTTAACTACCATGTGTCTTGGTGTGGACCTCCTTGGGTTGATTTTTTGTTGGGAGATCTCTGTGCCTTCTGGATCTGAATTTGTTCCCTTCTCCCAAATCAGGAAGTTTCCAGCTATTCTTCAAATAAATTTTCTGCCCCCTTTTCTCTCTCTTCTTCTGGGATCCCTAGAAAGTGAATGTTATTATGCTTGATGGAGTAACTGAGTTCCCTAAGTCTATTCTCATTTTGGATAAATTTTTTCTCTCACTTGCTCAACTTTTTTACTTTCTCTTACTCTGTCCTCTAGGTCGCTGATCTGTTCTTCTGTTTCTTCTAGCCTGCTATTTATTCCATCTAGTGTATTTTTAACTTCAATTATTGTATCCTTCATCTCTGATTCTTTTTTATCTTTGTGTTCAGCATTTTGCTGTTTTCTACTCTTTTCTCAAGTCCAATGAGTATATTTATGGTCACTACTTTAAATTCCCTATCAGGAATGTTATTTCTGTTTCACTTAGGTCTCTTGCTGTGATTTTGTCTTATTCTTTCATGTGGGACATAGTCCTCTGTCCTTATTCGATCTAACTGTGCCTATGTCTCTGTGTTAGGAAAGTCAGTTATGTCTCTTTCTCTTGAAAGTAGTGGGCAGGGCATGAACTTTTAACAAGGTGGTGCTGGTCTCTTCCACAGGAGATGCCCAGTTGCCACTGAGACTGGAGTGACTGGGATCACTCTGCAAGGTGCATGGGTAGAGTGCACATGTCCTCAGTGGGAGGTGACCAGCTGCAGCCACCCGGACTGAAGTCCTGCAAAGCATACAATTGGGAAACTCAGTGTTGGCAAGGATTGTACAGGTTCTCCTTGAGAAGGGGACCTGCAGCATTGGGACTGAGGCAGGCCCTGCTAAAGGAGGCAGGGCATGATGTAAGTAGATTAGTAGTAAATGCTGGTGGTGTGCTGGTTCCTGCAGGTGACCATGTGTTTATCCTGGGGGCAAGAGAGGGAAATGGTGGCTACCAGCTCCTTGGTTCCTGAGAAGTCCTTCAGGAAACTCTGAGATTAGTAAATAACTCTTTCCTGTATGCTCCAGATGTTTTTCAAACTGCTGCTTCTATGCTGTATCTCTGCTTGCGGTTTGTAGTGCTGTCTCTTTAAGGGCATGGGCTCAGCTTCCTATCATCCTCTGGGCTCTGCCAGAGCTGAGCCTGCTGATTTTTATAGTTCTAGGCATTAAGGTCCCATTGGTTGTAAGAACTCACAAAATTCAGCCCCTGGAATTTTTAAAGCCAAGTGCTATTGTCTTTGCCATGCAGGCTTCTTAGTGTGATAGTTTCTCACCTCTTTCCATGTCTGTCATCTGTGGCTCCCTCACACCTGTGGTCAGACCCATGGTGTTTAACTCCCCACCCCTTCTCTACCCTTCCTATCCTCTTCAGTGTGGCCTCTTATCAACATTTGGTTGTGGAGTTTGTTCTGTCCGTCTTTGGGTCCTTTTTTCAGTTATTTTTACTGATGTGTTATTTAGTTGTATCCAGGGGACAAGGTGAACTTAGGGTCCTCATACTCTGCTGTCTTACACAGAAGTCCCCAAAGAGAAAATTTTTAAAGTATCCAGGGAAAAGACAGATTGCCCTTAACAGAAAACAAAGAATACTAGATTAATTATCAATATGAAAAGTTCATTCTAAACATGGAGGAATACAGAATTTTATGCAGAGTTAAACTGTGTGGAATAAATAAAGCTTTTTAAACAAAGAGTAAGTGTTTTTAATACTCCCCAAACAATTCTACATGCATTATTAAAGAGTATGTGTAAAAATCCAAGAAATTGAGCCAAATGAAGGAATGGGATGAAGTTACAGTAGTGATCAAAGCAACTGGCAAATATCTAGCTTACTGTATATAAGTGTGTTGGTTGAAAAAAACAATAGAATGACTAATTTAGGGGGGTAAAAACAGGGTATGATTGACATACATGTAAATGTTAAAACATTCTAAAATATTTGTATATTTGGGAAGAAGTGAGAAATAATAAATTTAGTTTCCGTCAGGACAGTGATGTATTTAAATGAATGTAAAAAATTCAAAACTTAGCAAATAATTAATATAGTGAGGAAAAGGGGATTAATAAAGTCTAATGGAAGTCAGGAAAGAACAAACACACAAACAAAAATGCCTGGCAAATAGAAAACACAAAAATCAGATGTTAAAACCACATGCAAATAATTTAGTAATCTCTAAGTGAAATGAACTAAATCAAATTAGGGAACACTCAATTTGGATTTAAACAAATAGCAGCACTAAAATAAAATGATATAGCAAGGGTGAGAGTAAATGCTTGCAAAATTATACTCCAAGAAAATAATAACCAAAAGAAAGTTGATGTCATTATATTAATAAAAACGAAAATGGGTTTTAAGCATTTAAAAAAAGTTCATTACATAATAAGAGAAATAATTGAACACAATTCTGAGCCTAAGTTATCTTTAACATCCTTAAAGAAATATCAATGAAGGAAAATAATTGGATAAAAATCACAAATGGACACCTCCACAGTCAGTAGGGGATTTTAACCCCACTGTCTCAGTAATTGATGGCTCAAGCAGATGAAAATCAGTGAAGATATATATGGATGACTTGTTAGCCAGAGTCTCTGGGAGAACTCCATTGCCTTCTTGCCATGGTTCTAGTAACACTCTTCACATCTCTTTGCCTTACCTCACCAGTTCCTTCACATGAAAGAGAACACATTTATCTGGCTAGCAGGTGGGAAGGAAAAACCAGAATGTTGACCTTTTAGGGTTTTCTAACTCTAGATTTGCTTACCCACAGTGAAGGTGCATTCTTCCCTGCTCTTCTCTATGACATGAGCTGAAGCCAACTGTTTTTGCATGGAAGGCCCATAGTTTTCTAGCTACACTTCTGACTTAATGATAACTCCTGGATGAAATATTAGATATCACATATAAACACATTCCCTAAGTTAGTTTTTAACTATAAAATAGCTGGTATTTTTATTTTTATCTGTCCGACATATGTGCTTATGTTTTAATTGGTTCTAACCTCAGAAAAAGAAGAAAGGAGGGTTATTTTTTACATCAGTTCCAAATACAGGCTTTCACAAACTTGACTTAATAAATGAATATGGCCGGGTAGATAGATTTACAGGTAGCATCATGAAGTTAATGACTAATGGATAAACACTTTTAAAGCATACATAAGACATTTACAAAAGAGATCACATATCAGGCTACAAAGCAAATATCAATAATAAGTAATTTTAACAAAATATGAATTCTCTGACTACAAAGCAATAAAATTAAAAGCCTATAGCAAACCTTATTTAAGGAGATAAAACAAAAAAGATGTATAGTGAATGGAGATATCTCAGTATATCTCTTTCACTGTGTTCTGAAATCTCATTATGATGTCCCTTGGTGTGGGACAATTAGATGTATTGCACTGGGAACTAGTGGCCCTAACTCCATATCAACACATGCTTCCATGACCACAAGAGCATGGGGAGTCAGGGGTGGAGAAACTGGCAATTAAAAGTGTCCATCTGGAAGGGACACATGTCACTTCTGCTCACTAGTTTCTTGGGTAAAGCTAGTCTCATGACAATCCCTAACCTCAAGGGGCAAGGATGTGTAATCTTACTATGTCTACAAGAGAAGAAGACCAATCATCCATTTGCTTACTAGCTTCTAACTGTTATTGTTACCATTTCTGCTTTGCTCTCCATAAATTTAGTTTAGTTTTTTTTGGGGGTGGGGAATGAGTCCTTATACTGTATTTTGGTGGGGTGGCAGGAGGGAATAAAATTATATGTGTTCTGATCAACCTGCCATCTTGAAGGCAACATTTCCAATATCTGGCCTTGGGCAGTCCGTCCTGACTTTGGATAAGCCTACATCTCTTCAGCCTCTTCTCACTGGTGTAGTTCAGGTTCGTGTCTCTGGTCAGTACTCCTGCTGTAGATGCTGATTATTTTTGATGACCATCCCTGATATGGTGACTATTTTCATTAAAAATACTGAACAGTGTTTCATTTTGCCTGCAAACCTACTAGTAAAACATGACTGCTCCCTCCTCGCTAATAAATTGTGCAAAACCACCTACTGCCTAACAGAGGAATGATTGAATGCACATTAGAGGATTGGAAGGCAGGTTGTTTTGCCTTTGCATTGCCTAATCCAGGGTGCATTTCCTGTATAATCTTGTAAAGCTCGCTGAATGTGCCAGAAGATGGCCTACCTAGTTATAGAGCTTTGGGGATAATTGGAAAATTGAGGATTGCTATAATTTGGGGCCTTTAAATATTTTCTTTTATTTGGACTTTTTGTTGGACCTATAATGCATCTTCCAGACACTGGATTGGGCACTGAATAAATAGATGACATTTTCACTTACGAGTATTTGCTAAAAATTAGCTGCAGCAAGTAAAATGTGAATACTGATGAGGAGACAACTTTTCTCCCAACGAAATGTAAAAATTAAGTTCAGACGAAATTCCCCCATTTTACTTCAGCAAGTGAAGACTATTAAGTAGCTAATCCTTAGAGCCTAAAAATTGTCAAAATGTCTAAGAATTTTGTGCAAGAGAGATTGTGAAGCTTACTACATTTATTAAATAGAATGAATTAGTTTGGCCTGCATGTGTATTATCAATTAATATACTTAATATTTCAAGCTCTAAATATTTTGTATGTTATTTTTTAAGAAGAAGATCTCTTGGCCCAAGGGATATCTAAATAGAATATAAGGAAGTAGCCATTGCAATCGTCCTTGAGAAGAAATATCAAAGTTTTTCATGAAAATATCTACAAAACACAGCACACATGAGGACAAGTGCTTAGATTGGGGGGGGGGGTGGCCAGCTCTCTGCTTGCCCTTGTGGTGTTCTCAATCGGAGGTTTGTATTCAGATGGGACTGTGTAACATTTTAAAATATGTTATTTGCTGTACTTTGGGTTGACAAGGCATTATGAAAAAAATAACAGGTGCATGTGTAAGGAGGGAACACTCTCATATTGAAAGCAGGAGAATAATGCAGATGTTGAAAATTACAGCATCACCTTCCCTGACCCAGTATGGAAATTCTTCCATTCTTGCATTATATCTCTTGGAATAAATAACATCCATACTCATTCCTTCTCAAACCCACAATTCACTCTTGCCCCCGTATCTAATTCCATGTGACATATGATAATAAAATGCATAGTTTTCCAACTTCTGTAAGTTTTCAGCAATCTTGTCAGCTCCTTCTGTCCTTGTCCCTATCCATTGTCCAGTTGTAAACACCGCTGTGTTTTTACCCGAGGTATGTCTATGTTTTCTTCTTGTCATAATCGCTCAGTTTAGGACTGTTTAAAAAATATGTTTTTGTCACTTTTATTTGGGTTCATGTATTGATTGTTGAGATCACGACCTGAGCTGAAACCAAAATTAAGACACTCAAATGACTATACCACCCAGATACCCCTCTTCTCAATTTATTTAAACTGGAGCTGCACAGACTCCTAGAATTCAGGCTAGAAGGCCATGGAATATGGTGGAAAGAAACTGGGCTCAAGCCCCAGAAATCTTACAAAATTCATAGTCATTGAGATTAGGTTTCTTCATCTGTAACATTTACATGATAATAATGCCTTCTCCCAGAATAGGTGTAAAAATAAAATGAAATCATAAACATGAAAACATTTTATAATTTTTTTACACAGACAGAAATATGGTTATTATGTGAATATTAGAGGTTGAGGCAAGTGAGTTGAACAGCAAAGTTTCCTTGGATAGTAGCCAATTGATCCAAAAATAGGATTCTAGACTCCTGACTCCCAGTCAGGGCCTGGCAAGGGGACTTGCTGCCTTAGAGCAAACTACCTGCACTATATACATACCTACACTCTTAAATTTCAAAGTTTAGCAAGGATGATTATTTACGTGTAGGATGAGCCCCCCTACATGGTTGGAACTTGATAAGTGTTTTTGAATAAATAAATTTATGCAAAACCCTGGCCTAAATAAAGAGCCACAAACAAAAAACAAGCCTTCAATACAACACACCCAACCTCTGCTTTTTCCTGTAAAGACAGATGGGTCACCTTGTTCCCAAAGATATTTCTGACTTTAACTTTTAGAGTGATTTTAGGTTTATAACAACATTGAGAAGAAGGTACAGAGATTTCCCATATGCCCCTTGCCCCCACATGCGTAGTCTCCCTCATTACCAACATCACTCACCAGAGTGGTGCTTTTTTGTTGTTGTTCCAAGGATAAACATACATCGACACATCTTCATCACCCAAAACTTTTACCTTAGAGTTCACTCTTGGTATTATACATTCTATGGGTTTGGACAAATGTGTAATGACATATATCTCTCATTATAATATACAGAGTAGTTTTATTGCCCCAAAAATCCTCTTACTCTGCCTGTTCATTTCCACCCAACACACTGCTGGCAACCGTTGATCTTTTCAATTGTCCTCCATAGTTTCGCCTTTTCTAGAATGTGAAATCCTTGGAGTCACACAGAATGTAGCGTTTTCAGATTGGCCTCTTTCTCTTAGTAATATAAACATTCCTCTGTGACTTTTCATGGCTGAATAACTCATTTCTTTTTAGTGTTGAATAATATTCTATTGTCTGCAAGTACCACAGTTTCCTTACCTATGAAAGACATATTGGTTGCTTTCAAGATCTGACAATTATGGATGAACGTGCTATCAGCATCCCTGTGTAGGTTTATGTATGGGCATAAGTTTTCAACTCTTTTGGGTAAATTCCAAGGAGCTTGATTGTTAGATCTTACAGAAGTGTAGGTTTAATTTTGTAAGAAACTGCCACGCTATCTTCCAAAGTAGCAACACCATTATGCATTCTCACCAGCAATGTACAAGATTTCCTGTTGCTTCACCACTTTGCCAATATTTGGTGGTGTCAATGTTCCAAACTTGGGCCTTTCTAATAGGTGTGTGGTGGTATCTCGTTGTTTTAATTTGAATTTTCTTGATGATATATTATGCGGAGCATCTTTTCATAGGATTATTTGCTGTTTGTCTATCTTCTTTGGTGAGGTATCTGTTAAGATCTTTGGCCCATTTTTAAATCAGGTTCTTAGTTTTCCTACTGTTTAGTTTTAAGTGTTCTTACATAATTTAGATAGCAGTTCTTTAGCAGCTGTATCTTTTAAAAAATATTTTCTCCCAGTCTGTGGTATGTCTTTTCATTCTCTTGATATTGTCCTTTACAGAGTAAAAGTTTTGTGTATTTTTTAAATCACAGTGCTGTGCATTAGATCTCCCAAAATTATTCATCTTCTAACTGTAAGAGAAGTTTTTAATTTTAATGTAGTCCACCCTATCAACTATTTCTTCTGTGGATTGTGTCTTTGGTATTGTATATAAAAGGCATTATTCCCAGAGAATTTTAGGTAAATTTCCTCACCCATTTCCCACGAAATTGCTGCCCGACTTGTAAGAGTGCATGAGATATTTGTGCAAACAGAAATCTATTATTTTTAAGGGCACTGAGATGTAAAAAGGGAACTTGGGTCTCTAAGTGATGGGTGTTATTCTGAGGAAGGGTCAATTTCAACACAGAATGAGGTGGGGGAAATATCATTTCAAAGGGCAAAATCCAGACAGGATGTGTCCTTGGAGATGGAATTGGAGGATATTGTACAATAGAACATGAGTAAATGGGGACAAGAAGGAAATAATTCTTTATGAGCACCTCCAAGCAGTTTTACAATATCACACTACCTCTGAATATGGGACCAAGTGTGAGCCATATGGTTCTAACTCAAACAATTAATACGTTATGAGAAAGAATGGTGACAAAGAGTATTAAAAAAAGATGTTAAGATATACTTCTTATTTTAAATAAAAATCTATAGTATATATGTGTGTGTGTGTGTGTGTATAATATAGCTCCTCAAAAAATTTGCACACTTCAGTTTTCTAAAATTTCCTTGGATATGTGAAACAAAATTTCAGCAGCTTTTGCAGATAAATCTTCTAGAGTTATCTAAATATGAGTTAAACCAAATTTATTATATGAAGATTGTCACTTAAACCAGATGGTACACATTATGCACATGATAAAGGTCTCTCATAACATTCTCACTAATATTAACTTGTTCATGGAATACTAAAGCTGTAACACCAACTGACAAGATCAAGATCTGGGATGCTGCTCTTCTATTCTCAACTCATTCTGTACATAAATAGAGCAGAGTAGTGGGTGCTAGGTAGGATCTCAAAAATCACTACAGCAACAGGATTCAATTAAGGACAAAATTCTCAACACCAAATTTATCCCCCAAACAAAATCTATACTTTATTAAATTATTATCTTGAGATAGTGGCTGTCTTTCTATGTAATAGGTTTCTCAATCTTGTTTGTGTAACTTGTGGCCAATTTTAAATGGAAAATTTTTTTTCATATCTGCAGTTTAGAAAACTGATTTTAATTTATTTGTAATGTTAATTAAATATGTATAAATGCACAATATACACTTTATGATATAAAACTAAAATAAGCTTACAAATTAAACAATGATTAAATTAACTTTAAAATTATCATTAAATTAATGTGATGGATGCCTTAGTTCTCCCAATTCTAAACTCCCACTATACTATGAATACTTATAGATGGTGTGATGGTTAATTTTATGTATCATCTTGACCAGGCCACAGGGTGCCCAGATTCTATCAAACATTATTTTTGGTGTTTCTGTGTGGGTGTTTTGGGATAAGATTAACATTTAAATAGACAGATTAAAGCAGATTGTTTGCTGTAATGTGGGTGGCCTTATCCAATCAGTTGAGGGCCCAGCCAGAACAAGAGAGAATTCTTACTGTCAGGCTGCTGTTGAACTGGGGCATTGGCTTTTTCTTACCTTTGGATTCTAATTAAAACATGAGCTCTTCCTGATTCTTGAGCTTGCCAGCCTTTGGACTGGAACTATACCATTGGCTCTTCTGAGTGTCTAGCTTATCAACTCACCCTGAAGATTTGGGGACTTAAGTGAGTCAAGTGCTTATAATAACAACAACAAAATCGTAATATATACATATATATATATATATATAGCCTATTGATTTTCGTTTCTCTGGAGAACCCAAAATAATACAGATTTTGTATCAAGAGTGGTTTTAGAGGAACAGAATTTTAATGAGTTTTCTGAATTGATTCTGACATTTTTAGAATTAATTATCTGATTAGATTTAAAGATGCTAATGACTCTGTTTCCAGTGGTAAAGAGAGCAGCAATAGTCCTTAGCATGATCTGGCAATAGAGATATATAAAACCTTTCCATTGGATACTCCTAACCAACTACTTATAAGCAGCAAGGATCTGGGTGACTGTGTATAGGATACTTTTGAACATTTTGTCAAACTAATGAATAGAATGAAATTGGTTGGCTGTCCTAGTGTTGCTGGACAAAGTCGGGAAAGAAAAGGATGAGCTCAGGGATTTGAATTCCTACTTCAAGTGTTGCATAAATGACCTGAAAGTTTCTTCCTGAGGCCTGTAGGAGATTATTATCTCCTGTAGCTGGCAGGGCTAAGTTTAAGTTAGAAATGTCTGACAGGCCTTGGTTTAATGTACAGAGAGGGCTTCAAAGGCTTAGGGAGACTGAGTGTTAGAGTGCATTTGTCATTTAAGACTCATTTAACCTGAAATGGTCCAGAAGACACAATTTTGCCACGACTGTGAGAAGTAAATTTGTGAGGGGAGCCCCAGCATCCTCAGAAAGATCTATGATTGTTTTTCTCTATAGGCCAGTCCTTACAGTGGGAACTGAGATCATTGAACTCAGAAATGCGATAGGAGTAATTAGATCCTGGTGTGGAAAGGGCCAAGTGGTGGCACTCTCCACTAAAGGCAGGTGGGTGTGGTTACCTTACTATAATAAAAAGCAGAGTCAAAGCCGCAATCAGAACACTGACTCATGCAGACTTATGGTGTTGGCTACTTTATTGTGGTGTTATTAGAAGTGAAATAAATGGGAAGTTTACCAAATTCTTACTTGATCTGTATAAGCACAAAAAAATCTAGGTCAAGTGAACGAAAATCTAACCTGAATCATAAAAAGAGAGGCACGTCTCCTCAAGTAATTCCCAGACTTGAGCCAGTTTACAGATCCAGAACCCCTTGAATGAAAGGAAAGCCAGGGGAAGGCCAGGGGACCTCAGTGTACTGAGGAAAGACCTCAGTCCACTGCCAAAATTTATACTCTTAATACTAAAAATTTACTAAAGAGCCGTATGGCCCTTTACTAGGGTAAATGTGCATTAAGGGAAAAAAAATCAGATTTTTTAGGTACTATCAGACACTAATTCTGAACTGATACTAAGTCCAGCAGCCTCATAGTGTCACTCTGGTCTACCATCACTGTAGGGGCTTATGGAGGTCAGATGATCAATGGAGTTTTAACTTAGATTTTTCTGATAGTAAGCCCAGTGGGTCCCTGAACACATCCTGTAGTTATTTCCCCAGTTTTGGAATTCATAATTGGAATAGACATATTCAGAAGGTGATAGAATCCTGTTTGTTCCCTGACCCATGGAGTAAGGACTATTAAAGTCCAAGCAGGAATCGCTAGAACTCCCTCTATGAAAGACAATAGTAAAATAAAATTTTTGGAGGGATTGCAGAGATCCCTCTGTGCTATCAAGAACTTGAAAAATACAGGCATGATGATTTTTACAACATCCCTATTCAACTCACCTTTTTGGCCTTTGTAGAAAACAGATGAATCTTGGAGAATGACAGTGGATTATTATAAGCATAATCAAATGGTGAGTTTAATTGTACCTGTGATTTCATCACTTGAGCTAATTAATACATCTCCTGGTAGCTGGTATGCAGCTATTGATCTGGCAAGTGCGTTTTTCTCCATCCCTGCCAATAAGGACTACCAGAATCAGTTTGTTTTCAGATGGCAAGGTGAGCAATATAACTTAACTGTGGTACCTCAGGGGTATATCAACTCTCCAGCTCTATGTCATAATTTTGTTTTTAGTGATCTAGATTTTCCTTTCTTCCCAAAAGGTATCACACTGGTTCATTACATCAGTGACATTATGCTGATTGGACCTAGTGAGAAGTAGCAACTGCTCTAGACTTGTAAGACATTTGCATGCAGAAGGTAGAAAATAAAAAAAAAGGTAGGAAATATGAAAAAGGTAGTTATAATAGCCATGACTACATGATGGAAATAAAAACTAATTGTCATGAGTATTTCATCTTTACTTTATCAACAATGAAGGTGGGCTTCAATCAGTCAGTTGAAGGCCTGAAAAGAACAAAAAGGTTTACTCTCCCCTGATTAAGAGAGAATTCTTCCTCTCCACTGCCTTTGAACTGGATGTGGCTTTTTCCTGCCTATAGACTAGAACTGAAACATCAGTACCTTCTGGATGTCAAGTCTGCTAGCTTACAGACTGAAACTATATCATAGAAACTCTATTCTGGTTCTTTGCCCTTCCAACTTGGACTAGAAGTATACCATTGGTTCTCCTGACTCTCCCACTTAGCAACTTAGCAGATCTTGGATTTTTTCAGTCTCCATAATTATGTGAGCTAATTCCCTATAATCTCTCTATATAGCCTATTGGTTCTGTTTCTCTGAAGAATCTTGACTACTACAGATGGCAGTAGTACAAGTTATGATCTAGGCATGCTCATTCTTCTGTGTCATGTGATTGCTTCATTCATGTGCTAATTTTCCTTTGTGCATTTATATTCAGTGTTCATTTTTACTGTGAACCATGATGACATTGGCCTTCACCTGATGGGATCAGACATTTACACTTTTAGTCACTCTGTTCATTTCTCATTCACCGGAGGTGAGCAAGTAAGTAGTATTTTTCAAGGTGATCCTAAACACAGATGTGAATATTGATATTGGTGGCTTATATTTGATTATTAAGCAGTTTTCTGGGTGATGCAGAATGAACATGGACACTGACACAAATTGACATAAAATATTTACTCAAAAAATCAGCTTTACAGTGAATCACAACCTTATAGTTAATCATCCATGGATTTTGCAGTGTTCTACATATTCGTATTTTAGAAATACTGAAGTAGAACGGTTAAAACTTAAAATACAGATCAACCCAGCTTACATATTAGTTCTTTTGTTTATTAGCTATGAGTGCTTGAGAAATGAGACAGTGCATAACACAGCATTTAGCATAGTGACTGACACACAGTAAACAATAAATACCAGTGGTTATTATTAATAAATGATAAACAATTCAAACCTTATAATTTTGGAGGTTTTTTATTTTCTCTAATCCATTGCCTTTCTCTCCCAACCTTCTACTCTAGGAGACCTGTTTTGTCCTTAATATTGTTCGATAATTAACATGAAACCTCTTTCTGTGCTCAAAACAACAACAACAAAAAAGAGATTAGCGGCCCTTGGAAAAACTGTGTACCTTCTGCCAGTTGATTTCAAACTTAGCTGCACACTAACATTTGTGCAGAGCATACAACTTCAAACAGTCAGCTCCTGTCACTGGAGATCTTGATCTGATTAGCCTGAAGAAAGGGCTTTATATTCAGGATTTTTAAAAAGTAGATAGACACAGGAAGGCATCATGCACTTAGTTCTATTTCCTTCTTTTCTTATTCTTATTTTCGGTATTAGTAATAGTTAGAATTTTAAAGAATAGATTAGGAAACATCTGTTCAGAAGTATTAATTTTTTTTCCTTAGGGCCTTCAATATTTAGGGAAGCAATAGGCAATTATAGACTAATGGAGTGTCATGGGCAAATTATACTTTATTGATGTGGAGCATAACAGAGGCAACTGTTGGCTCCTCTCTAGTGGCCTCTTTGGCAAGTAAGCACCAGTGGTGTTCATGAGAATGTTCTGTAATTATTAACTGGGTTCTAGTTGCAAAGCTTTCATGGACAATGCAAATCCCAAATAAGGTGATTTTTAATTCTCAAAGAATTTCCTGTACATTGAAAACATAATTGCCTAGTTTTTTAAATTTCTTTTACCTTTCTTCTGATATGCAACTTAATATAATATGGTTGTTACTAATTGTTGATTTAATACTATTTCATTTCATATTTGTTTCTTGGAAAACCAAGAAATGTTTGGCATATTTCAGTTATATTTATACAACACACCTAAAAGTTAATATTTCACATGTGGGCTTTATAGGTGAGCTACCAAGTCAAGCTATAATAAGAAGGACATTTTATCTCAGAGTTTTGAAAGCATAGCTGCTATGATAAAGCTGAAATAAAAACCATTGCTTCTAGGAATTGAAAGCAACAGGAAATCTCATTAAAATTAGCCCTTGTATCACACTACATCTTTATACAAATTTAAATGCTTAGATTCACTGGAAGGGAATTTAATGAGAATAGAGTTCAGGTGAACTCAACATAAATTTTTCTATTTTCAGCATGTAATATCTGATCATTCTTTTTCTTATAAAAGAAATTCCTTTTGAATAGACTATATGCAGATTTGGATGAGAAGCTGCACATTAAACTTGTATCATTTAGAAAATTTGGACTCCTATCTAAAAGAGTTTCTTATTCTAGTGTAACCATATTGACACTGAGATTATTGAATAGAATTAATTAAATAGTTTAATTATGAGAAAAATATCATTTAGGGATACTTAGATTTACCTGACTTAGTCCATCAAATTGAATCTTTTGTTTTTATTTCTAAGAAATGTATATGATCCAAAGTTATGGGCCTCCAGCTAATTACTCTGACAGAGCCAGGTACTTTCTGCTTCACTCTTACAAGATTAAATAATAAATAAAACAAGTCCACTCTTTCAGGCACAACACATTGATAAAACTCCATCCAGGTTAGCATCCCAGTCAAAGACATAAGTCTAGGGGTGCCTGGGTGGCTCAGTCACTTAAGCGTCTGCCTTCGGCTCAGCTCATGATCTCAGGGTCCTGGGATGGAGCCCTGCATTGGGCTCCCTGCTCAGGGGGGAGTTCGCTTCTCCCTCTCCCTCTACTGCTCTCTCCTGCTTGTGCTCTCTCTCTCTCAAATAAAATCTTTAAAAAAAAGACAAAAGTCTGCATTCTCTGGGTATGCTCTTATCATATTTTAAATATATGAAATGTTCAGTTTACCAAAAGGCTTATGATTTAATTTTGCATTTCTTCTTAATACGTAGTAAAGTACATCACACAAAGAGCATATAATTTTAGTTTAGAGACCAAAATGTATCCAACTTCATCAGGAGGGGGAATAAAACATTACAAGCTGTTCTGATCAAGAATGATTGATCTTCCAGTAATTTTCCTGAAAATTTGCTAAGAAGAAAAGATGGAAGCCTGTGGAAGACATATCCCCAAATGCAGCTGTGATGTTTACTTGGACATGCACAGAAAGAGAAAAATGGAGATTCAGAAATACTGTTCCTTCCAGTTGCATCTTTGAGGAGAATGGACATGAGAATATAAAAGTTTGAGAAACACTCTTTGCTCTCAAGTGTTTCAGAGCTAAGCCTTCTCACTTTTCTTGGAAATGTGCTGCACGTTTACAAGTATACATATTTCAATTCTGCAAACATTTGCTGGCTTTCTATATAGTTCCAGGAATTTTACTAGGTCATTTTTGTATATCTATTTACCATATATTCATATATGTTTTATAGATAACACTGATCAGAATATTCCAAAATACTAAGTCAGTACACTTGGAAAGTTAAAAATAATTGACTAATTGTTTACTTTGTGGTGTGACCTACCTGTGTCCAAGTCATGATAAATGTTGCCTAAGTGAATAAAATCAGGAACACAAAGCACACACACACACAAATTGCCCTTGTAACAATAAAATAAAAATGTAAAAGGATTTGTTAAGGAAATCTTTTGCACTTTTAGGTTTCTCTTAGAATTGACTCTGGTTAAGCACTCTGCGAACTTTTCATAATATCTGGTTTTAATACAAGGTTTTTGTTTTTTGTTTTATTAGGGGGGTGTTGGGAGAGGGAGAGAGAGAATCTTAAGCAGACTCCACACCCAGTATGGAGCCAGACACAGGGCTTGATCTAATGACGCTGAGATCATGACCTCAGCCAAAATCAAGAGTTGGACACTTAACCCACTGAGCCACCCAAGTGCCCCTCATGATATCTGTTCTTAAGTACTTTCACACTCTGTGATTGTTGACCCTGGTTTATTTCCATGCCTATTTTATGTGATGAGTGAGTTTTAATTAAAACATTACACAATATATCATGTTGTAGATGAGAGCCAGCATTCTAGCAGCAGAAATATCCCCATTATTTTCCATCCTCTAGGATAACTGATACCTGCCTACTTAACAGTACTTTTTTTTAGTATAAAAAGGAGTCTCAGTTATAAACAAAGTTCTTAAATAGTAGCCTTATAACAAGATAACAATAAGTAATAATCACTTAAAAATCAATCAGCCTGTTTCTTTTCACCACTGTACTCATTTAGAGTCCTCAGTTTTTTCATTTGTAAAGTGAGGTGGTTGGAGTAGATATCTTTAAAGTCTTCTCCAGCACTGTTACCCTAAATCATAATTATTTGAATCACATTACCGCTTAACAGCCAGGGGCAAGTGTTGGGTGGTAAATCCTGGCCATCTGTGGTCCCAACCCTCTGTCCTAAGAGTCTGTCTTCTGTGTAAAGATAGAACTTGCACTGTTATTCTGTAAAGAGTTACTTTAAAAAGAGTTAAGCCACACAGTTACATCAGCTGTGTAATTTTCTCACTTGTCATTTAACAACATCGATGACAGATTTAGTCAAATTACAGCTGTTTTTTCAAGGACAAACACGATGTCATGCACTTGTAATATTTGGAAGTAATGAGTGATGTATGGTTAACGAACCAAGAAACCTTTCTCTCTTTAGACATTATAAAATGCAGAGCCACATCCTGCTTTTGATCTGTTTGCTCTTTGTGATCTAACCCTTCAGGTGTGAGCTATTTTTATATGTGCTATCCATCTAAGATTCTCTCTAAGAATACCAAAAGAGTGGAGAGAAGGTAGATGCCTTTGGAAACGTCTTTGTCTTTATTCAGTCCCAAACTCAATTCTGTAATGTTTATACTCTTTGCCATTCCTTTTGCTCTAGCTTTATTTTTGCCATTGATTAAGGACAGATACACTTGGATCAGTTTAATTCAATTCAGATTGAGTTCAGTTTGATGAGTATTTGCTGAATTCTGGTAGGACGAGAGCATTATACTGAAAAATTCAGTCCATGGTTCTAAGGGATTAAATAGTTGGATTGCATAACATTTATTGTTTCATAAGAGAAAGTAGAGATCTTGAACTTACAATGGGGTTATGTCCCAATAAACTCATAGTAAATTGAAAATATAAGTTGAAATGCATTTAATACATCTAATATATCAATGTAGCTTAGTCTAGCCTACCTACAATGTGCTCAGAACACTTAATCTACAGTTGGGCAAAATCATCTAACACAAAGCCTATTTTATAATAAAGTATTGACCATCTTGTGTAATTTATTAAATATGGTACTGAAGCTGAAAAATAGAATGGTTGTATGGGTATAGAATGTTTATCACTGTATGGGTTGTTTACTCTTGTGATCACTGGCTGACCCAGAGCTGTGGCTTACTGTCTCTACCCAACATCTCCAGAGAGTATGTTGAAAAATTGTAAGTTGAATCACTGTAAGTCAGGGACCATCTGTATATTGGTATATCATGAGAAGTAAAGTTCATGTTTAACAGACTGTGATGGTTAAGAGACTGAGAAGAAGAATATTGACCATGCTTTTAAACTGTACTATAAAAGGATATCAAAATTATGAAAATCCACATTGTATTATAATTACATGATTTAGTCATTTCACTTAGGGAAAATAATAGACATTATTGCTTTGCAGACAGTTATAATCTCAGTAGCAAGAAAAATACCTGGCACATGGTAGATGCTCAATAAATCTTTGTTGAAGGAGTTAACAAATTACTCAATCTATGTCCTTCCATCTGGTTTAATTTTCTTCTTCCATACCATTTCTTTTTTTCAGTGTGGATCTGAGTGATATTTGTAGATTTTTATAAATAAGAAAGATTATATCTTTCCCTCTCACTTTTGAATGACTATGCATCTTATAAATTTATTTTAATAATTTTTATCTCAGCTTGAAAATATTACATTATTTTCTGGCATCATTTTTTGCTGATGAATATATTTGTTTCTCTAAGTTCTTCATGGGTAACCTGTTTTCTCTGGTTGCCTTTAAAACCTCTTTTTTGAGTATAGTTGATAAAGAATGTTACATTAGTTTCAGCTGTATGTCTTAATGATTTGACAAGTCTATACATTATTCTATGTTCACCACAAGTGTAGAACTACTATCTGTCTCATTACGTCACTATTACAGTACCACTGACTGTATTCCTTACGCTCTGCTTTTTATTTTTGTGAGTTACTCATTCCACCACTGGAGGCCTTTATCTCCCTCTCCCCTTCGCCCATTTTGCCTAACCTCTACAATTCTTCCTCTCTGGCAGCCATCAGTTTGTTCTGTGTATTTATAGTTCTGATTCTGCTTTTTGTTTATTTTTTAAGATCTCATTTATGAAAGGAATCATATTGTATTTGTCTTTCTTAGTCTGACTTACTTCATTTAGCATAATACCCTTTAAGTTCATCCATGTTGTCTCAAATGGCATGATCTCCTTTTTTATAGTGGCATAATATTCCGATGTTCCATATATATATTCCAGTATATATATCATATTTTCCTTATCCAGTCATCTATTGATGGCCACTTAGGTTGCTTCCATGTCTTGTCTATTGTAAATAATGCTGCAATAGACATAGGGATGCATATATCTTTTTGAATTAGTGTTTTTTCATTTTTTTCTGGGTAAATATACAATAGTGGAATTATTGGATCATATGGTATTCCTATTTTTAATTTTTTTAAGGAACCTCCGCACTGAATGTTTTCCATGGTGGTAGTACCAATTTACATTCCCACCAACAGTGCATGAGGGTTCCTTTTTCTCTACATCATCACTAATAGTTGTTTTTAGCCAATCTAACTGTGTGTGAAGTGATATCTCAATGTGGTTGTCTTCTTGATTTTAGCCAATCTAACTGGTGTGATGTGATATCTCAGTGTGGTTTTCATTTGCATTTTCCTGATGATAAGTGATGTTGGCCATCTTTTCATGTGTCTGTTGGCCGTCTGCATGTCTCTTTTGGAAAATTGTCTATTCAGGTCCTCTGCTGATTTTTTTACTCGGATTGTTTGTTTTTCTAGTGTTGAGTTAAATAAGTTCTTCATGTATTTTGGATATTAACCCCTTATCAGATATATCATTTGAAAACATCTTCCCACATCCAGTAGGCTGTCTTTTTGTTTTCTTCATGGTTTCCTTTACTGTACAAATTTTTTTTATTGTGATGTAATCTCAATAGTTTAATTTCACTTTTGTTTCCCTTGCCTTAGGAGACATGTAGAAAAATGTTGCTAATGGCTGATGTCAGAGAATTTACTGCCTGTGTTTATCTTCTAGGTCTCACATTTAGGTCTTTAATCCACTTTGAGTTTATTTTTGTGTATGGTGTAAGAAAGTGGTCCTGTTTTGTTCTTTTGCCTTTAGCTGTCCAGTTTTCCCAGCACCATTTGTTGAAGAGATTGTCTTTGCCCCACAGTATGTTCTTGCTTCCTTTGTTGTAGATTAATTGACCATATAAGTGTGGGTTTACTTCTGAGCTCTCCATTCTGTTTCATTGACCAATGTGTCTATTTTTGTGCCAGTACCATTCTGTTTTGATTACTACAGCTCCATAGTATATCTTGAAATCTGGGATTGTGATATCTCCAGCTTTGTTCTTCTTTTGCAGAATTGCTTTGGCTAGTCAGGGTCTTTTGTGGTTCTCCACAAATTTTAGTATTCTGATTCTGTGAAAAATGCTGTTGGTATTTTGATAGAGATTGCACTGACTCTGTAGATTGCTACATGTTAACAACATTAATTCTTCCAATCCATGAGCAATGGAATATCCTTCCATTTGTGTCATTTTCAATTTTTTTAATCCATGTTTTACAGTTTTCAGAGTACAAGACTTTCACCTCTTTGGTTAAGTTTATTCCTAGATATTTTATTCTTTTTGGTGCAATTTTTTTTTTTAATTCTCTTTCTGCAAGTTTGTTCTTTTTTTTTTAATTTTTTTATTGTTATGTTAATCACCATATATTACATCATTAGTTTTTGGTGCAGTGTTCCATGATTCATTGTTTGTTCATAACACCCAGTGCTCCATGCAGAACGTGCCCTCCTCTGCAAGTTTGTTCTTATAAGAAACTCATACTAATTTCTGGATATTTATTTTGTATCCTGCCACTTTACTGAATTCATTTATTATTTCTAGTATGGATGTCTCTTTTTCTTGTCTGATTGTTGTGGCTATAACTTCTATTTTTAAAAAACATTTTATTTATTTGTCAGAGAGAGAGAGAGAGAGAGCCTAGGTGGTGGGGAGGGACAGAGGGAGAGGGAGAAGCAGGCTCCCCACTGAGAAAGGAGCCGGATGTGGTACTCGATCACAGGACCCAGGCAGGGATCATGACCTGAGCCAAAGGCAGATGCTTAACCAACTGAGCCACCCAGGTGTCCCATGTTGTGGCTATAACTTCTAGTACTATGTTAAATAAAAGTGGCAAGAGTGGACATCCTTGTCTTGGTCCTGGCCTTAAAGGGAAAGTTCTCAGTTTTTTACCATTGAGTATGATGTCAGCTGTGGGTTTTTGATATGTGGCCTTTATTACATTCAGGTGTGTTTCCTCTAACCCCATTTTGTTGAGAGTTTTTTTTATCAAGCATGGATGATGAATTTTGTCACTTTTTATGTCACTGTGATATGTCTAGGTTTGGATTTATTTTTAGTTGAGATTTGTAAATTTGAGGATTTACATTGTTTCATTAAGTCAGAAAATTTTTATCTCATCTCCTACTCTCAATTGGGATTTCTTATTGTTGGAATATTGAATGTTTCCACTCTATCTGCCATTCCGGCAAATCTCTTTCACATGCTCCATTTCTTTATCTTGCTGTATTGACTTTTGAGAATTCTTTTAAGTTCATTTTTTAGTATATTCTTTTTAATTTTTTTCTGATCTGAAACTATCCCATTATTTGAGATTTTATTTTTCATGACTGTGTTCTTTTTGAAGCTTTAGTGTTTTTCAAATAGTTATCTTTTATGTCTCATTTATTTCTTATGCTTTTGAATTTTTGTTTTAAACATTTCAAAGATTTTTATGGTCTATCAAATTGTTCTATTAACTAAAGTTCTTTCATGGCTGCTGTCTTTGGTTTATGATGAGTTATTTCCTTGTGTATTTTGTATTTTCACCTCTATGCCCATATTTCTTTGGACTTGAATTTGAGTAATTCTGTGACATTTAACTGATGGTGTGGTTTTCTAGCAATTACTTTATATTTGTTTCTTTTAGGAGCACAGACACATCATCTTGGAGGTTCCTGTATTACACGAATACTGCAAATTTGAAATATTTAATTTAGGCACAGGATTATTTTTTTTCATTTCCCCTACATTTAAATCCCAAAGAAGAGTTTCCTTGTTACTTTCCTGTGATAAGTTGATTTTTTTTTTCAGTTCCCTCTTTAATAGTGTACATGGCACAGGTCAGAAGGCTTAGGTTTTATTCCTGGCTTTGCTGTTTATTGTGGGACCCTAATGCACATGGACTCTTAATATCCTCACTGGAAATATGAGAAAATAGTCTGTCATATCTGTTGTTGGGAGATAATTCTCCTTGGGCCTACAGCAATTCTACTTGTCTTTCTGTGTGTGTCTGCAAGGTTTTGGTCACTCTTCCACTGGACATTTTTCAAGATTGTTTATGTACCTGGTAAAGTTGAGAGATGAGAGAATTCTTACTTTCCTGGCCAAAGAGCATGCTTGCTTACTGCTTGCTATAAATTAGGTGGATTCCCCCAAGCTAAGTGTTACTCAGCTATGACAGAACACACTGCATGTGTATCCATCTGGGTCATTCCATGCCACTCACATGGGACTTAGAAGAAAAAGAAAGGAACAGAAATGTGCTGATGTTCATGCTGATTTTTGTGCCATGAGTAATACATTCCTTATTCTCTGACCCAGGAGTCTGTTGTTTCCTGCCAGTATTCATGATTAATAACAGGTCAATTTATTAGTTTGTAATTGGATAAAATCAAATCCTGGACCTAACACCTACTTGACAGGGATATAGTAAAGATCAGTGTATTTGTGTATGTAAAAGTAATTTCCAAAATTATAAAGTGCTATGTGATGCTAAAGCATTATTTGTTCTAAATATTGATAACTAAAGCAGAGTATAACTATTTCTTAGAGAAAAATCAGACAAAGTTCCTTTGAATGAAAGTATCCAGGACCACTTGTGAACTATTTTTGACAAAAACAAAAGACCCCTGAACTTTTATCTGATCAAATCTCTAGATCCTGATAACAATTTAAAACAGATATAGGGAGAATTAAAATATCAAGCAATACCACTTGACCACAATTAGTAAAATCTGTCCTATGGAAAACTCCTCTGGGACAACTGACCCAATTAAAAAAAAAAAAAGTAGATAAATTGTAAGGAAAACTAGATACAGGAGGAACTTACAGATCATATAAAATTTAAGAGATATAATATCTAATTGCAACATAGACTTTATTTTTATACAGATTTGAACAACCAACCTAAAAAATTTTGAGATAATCCAGAAAATTGAACATACAGTGAATATTTGATAGCATTAAAGAGGAAGTGCTTAAAACTTTAGTATAATTATGGTGTAGTTGATTTGCTTTTATAGATATATTTTGAAATATCTGTGGATAAAATGCTATGATAGCTGGGAGTCAAAATAATATGGAATTGTAGAGAAATGGATTGAATATAGATGAAATAATATTGTCCAGGATTGTTGCAGTTGGTGATGAGTACAAAGAGGTTCATTATACTGTTCATTATTCTTTCCCATACATAAAATATTTCCACAATAAGTCAGAAACTATTTTTGTTCTTCATGGGAAAAGATTTTCTTTACATAGTCTATCATTAAATTGCTGATTTTAAAACCAGATATATTGGCAGAGATAGGTCTTACTAATCTGATGATTTGTTCAATAATAATGATCATTAGTATTATTAACACACACAACAATGATATTAAAAGCCAAATAATTAACAAGTCACAAGAACTAACTTGGACAACCAACCAAAACACCTGGATAGTAAAACAAACTTTGAGGAAGTGGAGCAACTGGCCAAGGAAAAGAAATAAAAGACCTACAAATTGGAATGAAAGAAGTAAAATTATCTCTGTTCATGATGACATGATCTTATATTTATGAAACCTTAAAGATTCAACAAAAGATAAACTGTTAAAACTAATAAATTCAGCAAATTGCAGGATATAAAATCACACAAAAATTGTGTTTCTATATGCAAAGAACAATCCAAAAAGGAGGTTAAGAGAACAATTCCATTTACAATAGCATCAACAAGAATAAAATAATTAGAACTAAACCTAACCAAGGTAGTGAACAACTTGTACACTGAAAACTATAAACAACTGCTGAAAGAAAAAAGACACAAAACAAATGTAAAGGCATCCCAGATTCAAGAAATGGAAGGCTTAAAAATGTCCACATTCCCCCCAAAAATCTAGGTTTAATGCAGTAAATCTTTAATGATAATTTTTGCAGAAATAGAAAAATGTATCCTAAAATTCATATAGAATCTCAAGGGACCCTGAAAAGTCAATACAATTTTGAAAAAGAACAAAATTGGAAGATTCAAATTCCCTGATTTCAGAACATAGTACAAAGTTATAGTAATTAAAATAGTGTAGTACTGACATAAAGACAAATACATAGACCAATGGAATACAGTAGAGAGAAATAAGCCCTTGGGTATATGGTCAAATGATCTTCAATAAGGGTGACAAGATCATTCAATGGGGAAAGTAATGTCTTTTCAACAAATAGTGTTGGGAAAACTGAATATCTACGTGCAAAAGAATGGAGTTGGACCTTTATACGATATTGAAAAAATTAAAACAGATTAAAGACCTAAAATTATGAAATTCCCAGAAGAAAACATAGGGGGATATCTTCATGACATTGAATGTGGCAATGAGTTACTGGATATGACAGCAAAAGCAAGAGCAACAAAAGCAAAACAGACAAATGGGACTACGTCAAACTTAAAAGCCTTTGTGCACCAAAGGATACAATCAACTGATGGAAAGGTAACCTATGGAATGGGAGAAAAATATTTGGAAATCCTATATATGATAAGGGGTTAATATCTAGAATATATATATATTCTACAACTCAACAAAAAAATCAAATAATTCAATTAAAAAATGGGCAAAGAGCTTGAATAACATTTCTCAAAGATGGTATACAACTGGCCAATAACCAAATGAAAAGATGCTAAGCATCACTAATCACCAGAGAGATACCAATCAAAACCACAGTTCTCTATCACCTCAGACCCATTAGGATGGCTACTATCAAAATTACAGAAAGTAGCAAACCGTGGTGAGAATGTGGAGAAATTGAACACTTGTGCACTGTTGATGGGATTGTAAAATGGTGCAACTGCTATGGAAAAACAGTATGGAAGTTTTTCAAAAAATTAAAAATAGAACTATCATATGATCCAGAAAACTCAATATATATAGAAAAGAATTGAGAGCAGGGTCTTGAAAATATACTTGCATACCCATGTTCATAGCAGCACTATTCACAATGGCCAGGATTGGTAGCAACCCGAAGTCCATTAATGTGCAGATAAACAGAATGTAGTATGTATATTTAATGGGATATTATTCAGCCTTTAAAAGGAAAGAGACACTGCCACATGCTACAGCATGGATAAAACTTGAGGACATTATGTTAAGTGAATTAAGCTAATTAAAAACAAATTATGATTCCACTTATATGCAGTATCTAAAATAGTCAAATTCATGGATACAGAAAGTAGAATGATGGTTGTCAGAGGCTGGAGAGGAGTGGGGGGGGAAAAGAGTCATTTAACAGATACAGAATTTCAGATCTGCAAGATAAAAAGTTCTATAGATCTCTTTCACAACAGTGTGAATATATCTGATACTGCTAAGCTGTACACTTAAAAATGGTTAATATGCTAAATTTTATTTTAACTATAAATTTTTTTGAGGCCACTTATGATCTTATCAAATGTAGATATTTCTGATGTGATGAACGGATCAAGATAAAAATTTAGTCTATTAAAATAGGAAAAAATAAATTAATGTGCAGGAGGTTCTTACTTTGGTACAATTTCTATTTATAAAATGTAAAAACTTTATGTCCTATTGTATTCATTAGATATTGAAAAAAGTCAGTAGAATTAGGTGTGTATAATTTGACAGAAACTTTTTGGGTCAACATGAAATTTATAATTTCAAACAGATTAAAGAGAAAAAAATTATTAAATTATGGCATTCTGATGATCACAAGGAAGTGACGAGCCAAGAATATAGCCAAAAGTCTACAAAAAAGAGCCAGTATTTAGTCTGTGAATCATATATACAAGCTCCATTCTTGGTTATTTCAGTTAACAAGCCCCATCTTTATGCCAATGATATCACAATAAGCCAATTTTCATGCAATGAAGAAAATGGTTAGATTTTGAAAGGACATGTGGTCTGGATATTCCTATTCAATGAGAACTTGAGTGGAGTTTGGAAGTTTATAGAGAGGAACATGAGAAGGTATAGAGGAGAGTTTGGATCATGGATAAAAGGTAATACAGTCAGACATTGATTAGCTTGACAATATTTGTGCTTCATTAAGAGGATTACTACCTCAGAAATGTATTTTAAACATAATAAACACAGACATATATAAATCTCTTATAGAATTAAACATTGCAATTAATGTGATTTTTTTTATGACTGGTTAGTTATTACCATAGTTTATATATTGGATAGTTAGGATCTATTTTTCTTTTGGATTTTAGTTACACGTTCCCATCTTTTTATGTATCTACTAAGTTTTGCTTGATTTCAGTATCAAAATTGTAAATGCTCCAGACTATATTATTTTCTTATAGGTTTACTGTCCATCTGGTAGAGAAAGGGCTGTGCCTGAACACCTTAAGCCCAACCCAGAATGAGACTGAGGAAAACCTGGATGATAATCTAGAAGAGGCACACTCAGCTCTGGTTACCCTGGCCATCCAGAGGTTCAATTGAGAGTCTAGTTTATTTTCTCTGGCACCTCCTTCTGACAGATTTTAAACTCAGATATTTATCCCTTGAGACACTATTGACTGTGATGTATTGCTTCTCAAAGGTTTTCTTCTTATAATTTAAGCCTTTCCTCAACCATATACAGACCCAAGATACAGCAAATATTTTGAGAGAAAATTAGGACATTTGGTTTTCTATCCACACAGTGACATACCTCTGTGGGTACACAGCGGGAATTTCTGCCTATTGTTTGGCTCCTGTTGGGAAATACTCTGCTCTGCAACTCAGAGCTGCTGCGTAAATCAGGTCATCTCTTAAAGGTTCTCCCCTCTCTGGGATCTTATCCTCTCTAGTTATCATTGCATTAGCAGCTCTCTGCTTTATAAAGATGCTTTATGTTTGTTAATTTAATTTTTAATTTATTTCTTTCCCCAGTGGGAGTGTGGTCTGCTGCTTTCTCCTTTGTCCCATAGGGAAGTGGAAGGCCTTGCTCTCTGAATTCTTCCATATGTATAGTTTTGGTTTGATATATCTTGCAGTGTATTTCTTTTCTCTTGGTAATCTATACTATAGACTCTATTCAGTATCTCCTAATTTCTAGTAAAACAGATATGAAGTTGATACCAGCCTAATTATCTGCTGTAAGAAATTTTATCATTCATTCTGGAAGCTTCTAAGATTTTCTTTTTTAATCTTAGATAATAGGGGCTTTTTCCAGATGTGCCTAGATATGAGAATATTTATCCCAATCTTAAAAATAGATAAGCCATTTTAATAATCAGTGAATTTTTTTCTATAATGTAATTCTTTTTCTCCTTTTAAGTCTTTTTTTTTTTTCCTTCATGGATATGTTTTCTAAATCTTATTTTTTCATCATGATTTCCATCTATTCATACTGACTTTGAAATACTTCTTCCATTTGAGCATCCAAGTCACTTATGTGGGTCTTTACGATGATCACCAACTATGTAAAATATATCTAAATATATTAAGTTGGAATATATAATATAAGTAATATTTTGTGCTAGTCTTGAATCCCTTCAAATATTATATGGGAGAATATCACATGGAGGAATAAGTGCGTGAATATAATCGAGACAACATACAAAACCCCAAACAAAGAGTACAGACTTGCCTTTTTAGGTATCTAAGTACACTGTAAAACTACTGTAACCAAACATATATCGAAATGTCATAAAAATAGCAAAGTAATACAAAATGCCAGTACTAGAAACAAATACTAATATTTTTGACAACTTAATAATTAAAAAACTAAGTCAGTGAGAATAAAATGGACCTAAAATGAGTGGTTCTGGAACAAATGTCTATCCATCAGGAAGAAAGGAAAATTGGATCCCAATCTTGCATAATATTTAAAAACAATTAAAAATCGAATGCAAATTTAAGTAAAACAAATATAAAAATCATGCAAGAAAATCTTGGAGGACACAGAATTTGGTGATAAGAGCAATACTAAATAGAACTAGAAATCAGTGAAGTGAAGATTGAATTTAAGTGAAGTAGAATGTTATACTAGTTAGATTGCCAAAACACAAAATACCCCACAAGATACACATCTTGCTGTTGGGAATATAGGAAGAGGCATGTCAAATTTTATCGCTGGTGAAGATGTCAATTGTTAGAGATTTTGTTGGAAAGCATTCTTGCTATATTGAAGATATGTGTATAAACCATACCCCTAACCTTATTAGTCATTTTCCTAGAAAACTATTTTATAGAAATACCACTAAGTAAAGATACATACCCAAAGATGTTTATTGCAAAATTTTATATAATCACACACACACACACACACACACACACACACACACAAAGATACAAAGTGAATATCAATTGCTAGGGAAATGCTTAAAAAATTGATACACTAGTATCAAATATTATACAACTATTAAAAATAATGGATAGGAGCCAACCCAATTGACTTTCTTAAGGTGTAATTGACTGAAATTTCTTAAGGTATCATTGACTGAAAAAAAAGTAAGATTCAGAAAAATGAGTCCATGCATCTGCTTTTGTAACACACAAAAAATGATCCCTGTTGATATCTGTATATTAGTCTTTGAAGAACAAGTAAATAGGAAGTTCACCAGAGTGTCAGAAAGGAGCCTAATAAGAAGGAAAATGTGTTATCCAACACACACAAAAATAGCTAAATTAGAATACAATAAAAATTATATATTGTATGATCACATTTATGGATTTATATAAAGTTGTATTATGTATGTTTATAAAAAAACATAATAGGAACCCAGGATTTGAAAAACTTGGTATTTTGGGGTGCCTGGCTGGCTCAGTTAGTAGAACATGTGACTCTTGATCTCAGGGTTGTAATTTGGAGCGCCACGTTGGGTGTAGAGATTATTTAAAACAATCTTTATTATTTTTTGTCTTTAATTTTTTTTTATTGTTATGTTAATCACCAT
This sequence comes from Eumetopias jubatus, assembly GCF_037043125.1. Classification (NCBI taxonomy): domain Eukaryota; kingdom Metazoa; phylum Chordata; class Mammalia; order Carnivora; family Otariidae; genus Eumetopias; species Eumetopias jubatus. The sequence goes on along the minus strand of NW_028274809.1, from coordinate 177,348,344 downwards.
ACATTACATCATTAGTTTTTGATGTAGTGTTCCATGATTCATTGTTTGTGCATAACACCCAGTGCTCCATGCAGAATGTGCCCTCTTTAATACCCATCACCAGGCTAATCCATCCCCCCACCCCCCTCCCCTCTAGAACCCTCAGTTTGTTTTTCAGAGTCCATCGTCTCCCATGGTTCATCTCCCCCTCCGATTTACCCCCCTTCATTCTTCCCCTCCTGCTATCTTCTTTTTTTTTTTTTCTTAACATATATTGCATTATTTGTTTCAGAGGTACAGGTCTGTGATTCAACAGTCTTGCACAATTCACAGCGCTCACCATAGCACATACCTTCCCCAATGTCTATCACCCAGCCACCCCATCCCTCCCACCCCCCCACCACTCCAGGAACCCTCAGTTTGTTTCCTGAGATTAAGAATTCCTCATATCAGTGAGGTCATATGATACGTGTCTTTCTCTGATTGACTTATTTCACTCAGCATAACACCCTCCAGTTCCATCCATGTTGTTGCAAATGGCAAGATCTCATTCCTTTTGATGGCTGCGTAATATTCCATTATGTATATATACCACATCTTCTTTATCCATTCATCTGTCGATGGACATCTTGGCTTTTTCCACAGTTTAATGCAATCCCCATCAAAATACCATCCACTTTTTTCAAAGAAATGGAACAAATAATCCTGAAATTTGTATGGAACCAGAAAAGACCCCCGAATAGCCAGAGGAATGTTGAAAAAGAAAAGCAAAGCTGGCAGCATCACAATTCCGGACTTCCAGCTCTATTACAAAGCTGTCATCATTAAGACAGTATGGTACTGGCACAAAAACAGACACATAGATCAATGGAACAGAATAGAGAGCCCAGAAATGGACCCTCAACTCTATGGTCAACTAATCTTTGACAGAGCAGGAAAGAATGTCCAATGGAAAAAAGACAGTCTCTTCAACAAATGGTGTTGGGAAAATTGGACAGCCACATGCAGAAGAATGAAACTGGACCATTTCCTTACACCACACACAAAAATAGACTCAAAACGGTTGAAAGACTTCAATGTGAGACAGGAGTCCATCAAAATCCTAAAGGAGAACACATGCAGCAACCTCTTAGACCTCAGCCACAGCAACTTCTTCCTAGAAACATTGCCAAAGGCAAGGGAAGAAAGGGCAAAAATGAAGTATTGGGATTTCATCAAGATAAAAAGCTTTTGCACAGCAAAAGAAACGGTCAACAAAACCAAAAGACAACCGACAGAATGGGAGAAAATATTTGCAAATGACATATCAGATAAAGGGCTAATATCCAAAATCTATAAAGAACTTATCAAACTCAACACCCAAAGAACAAATGATCCAATCAAGAAATGGGCAGAAGACATGAAGAGACATTTTTCCAAAGAAGACATCCAAATGGCCAACAGACACATGAAAAAGGGCTCAACATTGCTCGGCATCAGGGAAATCCACATCAAACCTCAATGAGATACCACCTCACACCAGTCAGAATGGCTAAAATTAACAAGTCAGGAAATGACAGATGTTGGTGGGGATGCGGAGAAAGGGGAACCCTCCTACACTGTTGGTGGGAATGCAAGCTGGTGCAACCACTCTGGAAAACAGTATGGAGGTTCCTCAAAAAAGTTGAAAATAGAGCTACCATATGATCCAGCAATTGTACTACTGGGTATTTACCACAAAGATACAAATGTAGGGATCCGAAGGGGTACGTGCACCTCAATGTTTATAGCAACAATCTTTATTATTTTTAAAAGATTTTATTTGTCAGAGAGAGGGGAGAGAGAGAAAGCACAAGCAGGGGAAATGGCAGGAAGAGGGAGAAGCAGGCTCCCCGCTGAACAAGGAGACTGATGCAGGACTTGATCCCAGGACCCTGGGATCATGACTGAGCTGAAGGCAGATGCATAACCCATTGAACCACCCAGGCATCCTTAAAAAAATAAGATCTTTAATATTTGAAAATAAATAAACTTTGTTTTTAGTCCAATAATAAGGACAGATTCTGCATCATGGATATTTTGGTATAAATTTGTTGAATAAAAATTTAGAAGCTCAACTCTGAGTTTATTTTTAAAATGTTTTTCTCAACTTTACAAACCAAGCTCAACACAAAAAGACATTGTCAAGACTTATTCTTACTTCTTAGGACTGATAAATACAGTTGATTTAAAAATCTAACACTAATGGGTGTGTCCCAGAAAAATTCCTTGCTTTGTTTAGAATGATAGGTCTCATTCTTGCCGACTTTTGCACCTTAACAATCTTTACAATATGGTCACATGTGGTAAGATCTACAATATAGTTTATTTCATTTTCCAAAATGATAGCCTCAAATTAGAGACTTGTTAGTTTATTATACACTTCTAAAATATGTCAACTTTTTAATATACATATATATATATATATATAATTTTCAGTTTGGGGTCTTCCAGACCAATATTGTATGTGAAAGCATGGATATAAGGTTTTAGGAATAGCTATTCCACTATTGATTCTGGTATATTCTTTGTCACAATGTGAAGGAATCTATTAGGAATGGCATTGATTTTTTTTTAAAGCTTTCACTGCACTTTTCTTGGTCTGTTGATTCTGTGGGACAGCAGTTGATTATGGACTAACTTGATTGTTTCTATACAGATACTATGTCACTGATGCTTGTGAACAACTTTCCCCTTAATATAACTTTGGAAATCAGGGGCAGTAGGAACAGTCTTTGGGTAAATCATATAGCAATACCCATCAGGATAGAACAGTGGTACACTTCAGTTCCCCTTTTAAAATCTTGTAAATTATAATTTGATAACAAGTTGGGTAAAATGTGTGTATTTCCCCCCTACCATTGAAAGAGAGAATTGAAAGAAAAGATTCTCTTGTCTGAGGATGGCATGGCTTTTAGGAACTAGTAAGCAATAATGATAACTAATTATCACATCTTAATAGGCAATTTGCTTTTTAATCTATTAAATTCCAGGAAGTGAAATCATCAACTTTCTCCTCTCCAGCAAATTCCAGTGTCTTGGCAATCTTACCTTCTGCCTCTTGAATCCATTCACACTTGTCCAACTTTACTGTCACTGACCTAATCCAGATCATCATTGATGCTTTCCTGACTTATAAATTATGGCTTCAGAAGTTCAAGTCAGATTAAATTGTCCTTCTACTTACCATCCATCAGTGGCTTCTATTTGTCTTTGGATAAAATCCAAACTCCTCACACCTTAAAGGCTCTGAACAAACTGGTTCCTGCCTCTGATTTCATCTCTTCCTCTGACTCCTACTCACTTTTTGGTTCTATACTGATATAACTTCTCTCATGAAGCTGACCTCTCTGACCTTCTTACCTTGGCATTTTCTGCAATAATATCCTATAATACATATATCTCAAAATAAATATTACAATAAAATACTAATCACATTGTATTTTAAAAACTTGTTTCATGTCTTTATCAGTTCCAAGACTATGAGTTCAAGAGCAAGGACTTTTTCCATATTTTGTGTGCTGCATCCCATAGTATGCAGACTAAAGAAGGAAATCAAGTTTTTCATGAAATGAATTAATAAACAAGTGAGGGAAGAATATATTATCTACTTATCTAGGTTTTCTAAAATCTATCTAAGGTTAACCAGATAATAAGAGCACCAGGTATTTAGATCACAACATTTTGACTCTACATCAATTTGCTTTTTCTGAAATATGCTTCAATATCATGCTATCATTTTGTGTGTCATTCAGTTACCTGGAAGGATTGTGTTCACGCTACTACAGTAGTCATGAGGTGTTCTGTAGCAATTCTTTTTGGCTTAGGGGCTGGTCACAGATATTCTAGGCAATTGGTTTGCTTTTGCTTGTATGGATATTGTGAATCATATCTTTAAATCTAGTTTTCCTCTTTCTATTGGTTTCTGGAAAGCTCAAATTCAAATATCTAGCTCATCTTCCTCAAAGATTATAGGTTTTAAAGGAATACATTTTTATATTAACTCAAATCTAGGTTTAAATTTCCCAGCTGCCTCTTCCTCATTGTTAAATGTATTTCATTGTGCTATATTGTAGGTCTTTTTGGAGGTCATCTCGAATCCCTCAAGTCATAGGAAGTTTGGTTTGGGTGGATGAGGAGATGAGAGAGAGGGAGCAGTGCCAAAAGAGGTGAATAGGTACGGAAATGTGTAGAACTTCTCAGTTGTGGAAAGAACTATGGATTTTAGGTCAGGTGAAAAAAATTAAGTAGTTACTTTATTCACATACTTGTGAAGCAATAGTATGTTAAGAACATTAGTGCGTAATGTAAATGTAATGTGATGTAAAAAGATTAGAAATACAAATATTTTTATTTTAACCTACTTCAGGAAATCCATTATATAACTAGTTGGAAACTTATTCCATTGGCTTGGTAGTTTGTGTTATAGTTTTTAGTTCTAACATCTTTGTTTATGCTCAAATAAATGCCAAACAGAAACAGTTACTTAAATACTTTCAGACAAATGCCAAGTTGAACTTCAACAACTCACAGTAAAATTAGACTCTATGTTTAACTATTTTAACGTTTTGAAGATGTGTATCATGTTGATAAAGGTAGATAAACGCTATGTCTTTTATGCAAACTAGCTCATTGTTGAAATTATTTTAGTTAACCATGCTAGTAACTTACTGTGTAATATTGGTTAAGTAATTTACTTCCTGGCTTTAGTTTCCTTGTAAAAAAAAAAAAAAAAGGAGAGAGTGAATGAGTTCTAAGAATAGAATGTATATTGCTGTCACCCCATCTACCTGGGCAGTGACCGATTTAGGGATGGGCACATGTTTCAAGTAATGCCACACTGAGTACTCCTCAGGACTTTTGTGCTTCTGGTCTCAAAATAGAGTCACAATTACTTTTGCATATAAACTGTGAGTGTAGTTAATTGAGGTTACTTTTTTTCATCTTATCAGTGGGAAAGAGATCAATAGTTAAAAGAATCAGACCTTAGAAATATAGAGAGTATTCAGGTGACATCATTGGAACTCCCGGATCCAGATATGCCTGAAGTTAGACATACTCATGGGCTTTTCAATTACATGGAATCAATAATTTCTTAACTACTTAAAGTAGTTTTAGTTGTATTTTTGGTTACTTGCAACTCCAAGAGTCTGGATTATTATAAACTTCATCTCCATGATTCCATGCTTTCTGGACATAAAGACTACTAAAGTCTCTTAATAATTTAACAAGCATAAAAAGCTTCTGCACAGCAAATAAAACAGTTAACAAAACTAAAAGGCAATCTACAGAATGGGAGAAGACATTTGCAAATGACATATCAGATAAAGGGCTAGTATCCAAGATCCAAAAGAACTTACCACATTCAACACCCAAAAAACAAATAACCAACAAAGAAATGGGCAGAAGACATGAACAGACATTTTTTCCAAAGAAGACATACAAATGGCCAACAGACACATGAAGAAATTCTCCATATCACTTGGCATCAGGGAAATACAAATCAAAACCACAATGAGATATCACCTCACACCAGTCAGAATGGCTAAAATTAACAAGACAGGAAGCAGCAATTGTTGGCGAGGATACGGAGAAAGGGGAACCCTCTTACACTGTTGGTGGGAATGCAAGCTGGTACAGCCACTCTGGAAAATGGTATGGAGGTTCCTCAAGAAGTTAAAAATAGAGCTATTCTATGACCCAGCAATTGCACTACAAGGCATATACTCCAAAGATAGAAATGTAGTGATCCGAAGGGGTACATGCACTCCAATGTTCATAGCAGCAATGTCCACAATAGACAAACTGTGGGAAGAGCCATGATGTCCGTCAACAGATGAATGGATAAAGAAGAGGATAAAGAAGATAAAGAAAGTGTGTACACACACACACACACACACACACACACACACACACACACTGGAATATTACTCAGCCATCAGAAAGGATGAATACTTACCATTTACATCAATGTGGATGGAACTGGAGGGTATTATGCTGAGCGAAGTAAGTCAATCAGAGAAAGACAATTATCATATGATTTCACTTATATGTGGAATATAAGAAACTGGGCAGAGGACTGTAGGGGAAGGGAGGGAAGAAAGAATGGGAAGTCATCAGAGAGGGAGAAAAAACACAAGAGACTCTTAACTATAGGAAACAAATAGGGTTGCTAGAGGGGAGTGGTAGGGGGGATGGGGTAATTGGTGATGGACATTAAGGAAGGCATGTGATGTGATGATAACTTGGGGTTATATGAAACTAATAAATTATTAAACACTACATCTGAAACTAATGATGTACTATAAGTTGGCTAATTGAATTTAAATAAAAAATTTAACAAGCATCTAAATGAAAAGTTGTCTAGATCATTTTTTTTTAATACAAGGACAAATAAAAAGTTTCTAAGCTCATTGAGCTCATGGAGCTCACAGAGTGGAAATGAGATTAATCTTGTAATGTAATATTATGGCCCCAAAAGGCCTATTTGAATTAGACTTTTTGGAATAAATAATTTTGAAATAATACATATGTCCTAAGTAAAAATAAAATAAAAAGTAACATGAAAAGACTCACAAAATAGATTTAAGAATGGTGATTTACTCTAATTTAGGGCAATTAAACTCTGGTGTACATCTAATACACAGCAACAGTTTAATATTATTTTACCAACTTAAGCCAAACCTAGCCATGAATACGACTTTGTATAATTTTCTCACTGGGATCATTTCCTGGTGTTATTTGCGAACATGAAATTTTTGTGAAAGTAAGCTTTCACCAACCAAATGAGGCTTAAATCAAGTTCTAAACCTAGAGCAAACAAGTAGACTGTTCTGAGAACATTTTCTTTGGATTTGTAATCAAACAGATCTACGTGGAAACAGCCAAGTACCACTGCTCTAAAACAGAAAACTCTTATTTAAAAGTAAAAAGGCAGTTTTTCTTTTTCCAAGTTAAATATGTTCTACTTCTGTGGCAGAACTCTTTCTCAATTTACCCCCCAAAAATTAACCATATTTTAAAATTATTTGCAGTTATTATTTGGGAAATTTGAATGTTTTACTATTTCATAGTCTTAAAGCTTGTGTAATATTTGTATATTTAAAGGTTTTTTTTTTCCCATTTCATAGGGTGCCAAGTGTGGCTGAAAATAAATTATCTTAAAATGGTGGCTTTTTATAATTCTCAATAAATAAAACTTGTTTACAGTGATTGTATAAAGTATTAAAAAAGTAACATGTAAAATGATTATTTGATTTTATGTTTTTAGATTTTATTTGAGAGAGAGTATGACAGAGAGAGAGAGAGCAGGGGAAGGGGCAGAGGGAGAAGCAGACTCTGCTGAGCAGGGAGCCCGACTTGGGGCTTGATTCCAGAACCCAAGGATCATGACCTGAGCAGAAGGCAGAAGCTTAACCGACTGAGCCACCCAGGTGCCCCATGATTATTGATTTTAATAGCAGTGTTCTGAATATACACTTAAATACTGACTTTCTGAATGTGGCTTATTTCACATCATATCCCTTTATGATTCTGGACAAGGATATGTAAGCAATGGAGAGATCTCCTGTCTCTGTTTTGAGAGAGTGTAATCAGAAACATTTAATCGCTGGACTATTGATCTATGAACTTCTGACTGGGTAAATCATATGAACCAAGCCTCTAAGATCTTCTATATGAAAAAATCTGGAAATGTAAAAGGATATCATGAGGTGAATTTTGTAGGATTCAAGGATATGCATCAAACATTTCCAGCACATCCTATTTCAATTTATTTTTGGCTTGTGTAGACCAATCTTAACCTAGAGATGAAACATGGAAAAGGAACATAGAAAATGATTAATTTGATTTAAGATGTAAGTTGGGAATGATGACACAGCCAAGGACATTTATACAAGTACACATCATTAACCAAATATGGTGGGGCAGTTGCATATTCAATTAGAAACAATGGGTGTTCTGGTAGTTATGAGGTCATGAAAGCCTCAGTTCAAATTTTTTTGATTTGTTTTTTACATTACACTTAATGCCTCCAAGTGCTAAATGACTCTTATCCTGTACATCATGGATTGAACCAAAAATCTTAACTTGTGTTAGAAGCCATCCATAAAAATGTAAAAATTTTAAGAATTGGACAGATTTTACACTGTATAACTGCAAATGCTATAAGTAAAAGACAAAACAAAAAACACAATTTTTATACTGCTTATCAATCTTTTCTCACTTTAATTATTTTCCTGAATATTTTTTCAAAAAATCAGGAAGATGTAAAATAAATAAATAAGCCAAGTAGCAGAGACTTGATTCTAATGATAGACAACTTTAAAAAGTGGCATCCATTCAGAATCTAAAGCACTATAATATTTTATATGATTTTTTGTATTGTCAATATATTTTATATTTGAATTCTCCAAAGACATTTAGTTCTAGAGGCAGTAATGAGTAAAAATATCATGAAATTAAAATTTTTCCACTAAAAACTATTTATTTTACTAATATAAGATCTTAGTGTGTTGTCATATGCATTTTATTCTATCAAATCCATGCTCTGGAAAAACAAAATATACTATTGAACTTGAGATTTTATTCCATGTCTGTATTTAGCAGTTTAGAATAAAATATATGAAACTTTATTTCAGTAACTAGTCAGACCATTTCTGAAATTTAAAAATGCCATTTAAATAAATGTCTTATTTTGAAATAATACTTTATGATGTTCATGTGAGCTGGTACTTTTATGGTAATAACTTGTTATATCTGACCAAACCCACCTTCCGGAACTATCTCCCCCATCAAACACCTAAGTAAAATGACTCCTGTTTCAGAAAGTCTGTCCTGACAATGTGATGAATCACTTTCAGTCTTCTGGGTATAGACTCTGAGGTACATATGGGCATTTGTGGTTTCTTCTGGGCATGTCTGTAGTGTTTTGCCTAGATTTATATTTATATCTGTTTCCGTTTCTCACTTATATTCCCTGACTAAATTAGGAGGTGATGCTTCAGAGTACATCTGCCCCAGTAAATGTCTTCCGAGGGTGCATTTTGATTTAATGCCATACTTGTGAAGTTTTAGTGGACATCTTTGAATGTGAGGTGGCATACTATTCTCATTTTCACAAAGTTCCACTTAGAGCTCTAGGATCATTCCAATAGCATGTTAAGAGCTGAGTTGAGTTTTCCTACTGTGCATATTCATGCTCCACAAAAGATCATCATAAGACAAATGGAGGTCCAGGGGATCCAAAGCAGGGTTAAATGATTCACAGCTGTGTCAGATTATATTGTGATGTTTCTAAGTGTTAGACTGAATCTATATCACATCAAACATATGGTAAAAAAGTGCAAAATTTAGCCAGTCAGCCAGATATTTTGCATGCAACTGGGCAAACATGTCAACATAGGTTGAAACATCTGGCAGTTTCAAATATGATTTAACTGACCTCATGAAAGATGACATTGGTATGAACAGCTAATTTTAAATAAGTGAAACAGGTATTTTTAACACTGAGTGGTCACAATCTTTGAGTAGTCTTATATTTATATGAAACAGAGTGGAATGTTTAAGTCACACTGCCACGCAGATGTGCAAGGGGAAAAAAGCAGCTTCTTTATTTTGTCTGTAACCAACCTAGTCTTCCTTTCAAGCCTTCAGCAGCTGGTGTGGAAATGTGGTGGAGTAAGGTGGAGAGTTAATATTAACTTTAACGGTCTTACTTGGTTGAGTTTAGTTTCTTTTGGATGAGAATATTCAGTGTCTCAGATGTGAGCTTCCCGTGCTTTTTCCTTAAGATTTATCTATGTGGTTGGTAGTGTATGTGTATCTTATATAATGGGGAAGAGTTGAAGTCCTCAAGTGTGGTATCTTGTAGCAACCCCAAGGTCTTTTGTACTTCTTCCACCTGGCAGTGGTCAAGGCAACTTGAAGTCTCATCTTTCCTTCTCTCCTCCTGCAGTTTCCTTAAAACTCCCTGGTTTATTCAACCCCTTTCATTTCTGGCTCTGCCTCCCATACAGTTTTCTTCCTGGAGGTCTTTTCTGTAGTCTCCATGTCGATGCTGCAGTCTCTGCTGACTTCCCAGTCAGTGTTCTCAGCTAACATAGGTTCCAACTCTGTGTCAGGAACCAAGATGACGTTAGAAAAGTAAAGACAGGGTCACCTGGGTGGCTCAGTCGGTTAAACATCTGACTCTTGGTTTTGGCTCAGGTATGATCTCATGGGTCGTGGGATTGAGCCCTGAGTGAGCTTCACACTCAGCAGGGAATCGGCTTGAGATTCTCTCCTGCTGCCCCTTCCCCTACTTGTGCACTCTTTCCATCTCTCAAATAAATAAATCTTAAAAAAAAAAAAAGACATTGTACCAATTGCTGCCCCTAATGTACCTAGGTTGGTATGGGTGAACACACAAAGTGATTTATTCCCAAAGCCTCAAACTATAGTGGGAATAAGGTGCTTTCTATTGTTAGCTAAAGTTGCTTCCTTTCTCTGTCTTGCGATTCAGAGCTGGAAAACTGGAAAACACCCCTGATCTACCCTATCTTTTTCTCCCATCATTTACCAACATCTTGCAGGCCGAAAAGTAGTGAGCTTTTCTTGTAGGTCATGACCTCTTTCTTTCAACCTAATAAATAAGACTAAATGGTATTCCGAGATATTCTTGCTAAACTTTAGGAGAATTCAGATTCTAAAATATCCAGGGTTAGCCATTGTGTGTTAAATGGTAGCCACAGAATATAATTTAAAAAATCCTCTTTTGATGATCTTGTCTTGAAAGGCTGCTGCTGTCTGGATGCAAAATCCTACTCTTGAATGTCAGAAGCTGAATAATATCTAGCTTGCTCTTTGCATTTCTTCTGTGTCTGCTTCCTGTCTCCCACTATATCTTTTTTAGATGGAGGAGACCCCAGACTTATTAGGCCTACACAGACATGTACTCAAATAAGTTTCACTAGTAGCTTCACTATTTATTTTCAAAGTGAAGGAAAAATATTTATTTTATGACATTAAATTTATTTACTCCAAGTTAACTTGAAAACATAAATAGATAGATGACAGAAAAAGGATATTTGAAATATCTAGGACTAATGAGAATGAGAATATAGAAATTCAGCAAACCTTATAGAAAAATGGCCAAGAATATGAACTGGCCTACAGAAGAGGAACTCAAGATAATAAGGGCATGAAACAAGCAAATGAAAGTTGCTTAAACTCACTAGCAATACAAAAAACACACTACATCCATCAGAAAGATCTTTTTTTAAAAGATTTTATTTATTTATTTGACAGAGAGAAAGTGCGCATGCACAAGTGAGAGTGCACAAGCGGGGAGCAGCAGAGGGAGAAGCAGACTCTCCGCTGAGCAGGGGTCTGATGTGGGGCTTGATCCCAGCACCCTGGGATTATGACCTGAGCCAAAGGCAGATGCTTAACCCATTGAGCCACCCAGGTGCCCCAATAAAATAGATTTTTATACCAGTTATAGTGGCATTAATTAAAGTGTATGCAGGAACGTTAGAATGCAAGAACCCTCATACTGTGAAAGTCAAGTATAGTATACAGGTACCTAGTGACTCAGAAATTCTGTCCTTTGGGATATATCCTAAGGCGATTCTAAAACCTGCCCAACAGGAAATCCTAGTTTTCTATTGTTATGGAACAAATTACCACTATCTCAGAGGTCTCAAATGACAGACATCTATTGTCTCACAGTTTATGTGGGTCAGAAGTCTGGGTTTGGACTTAGTTGGATCTTCTGCTTAGCATCTCACAAGGCTGCAATTCAGATACCATCTAGGGCTGTGGTCTTATCTGAGACTTGGGGTTCTTTTCCAAGCTCAGGTGGTTATTGGAGGACTTTATTTCCTCACAGCTATAAAACCCATAGTGGCTTGGTTCTTCAAAGCTAGTAGGAGAATTACTTTTTAGGGTTTTTATCCTATTAAGTCAGGCCTACTCAGGATAATATTCCATTTGATTAATTCAAAACCAACTAATTTGAGACCTTAATTACATATGCAAAATCCCTTCATTCTATTAGAATGTAATTTAGTCACAGGAGTGAAATTCTATCATGTTTGTAGATCCTGTCACATTCCAGAGGATATTCTACAAGGGCATACATAGGTCATTGAGAGTTATCTTAGAATTCAGTCTTCCACAAGAGATATACATAAGAATATTCTCTGGAGCTTTGTTTATCCTGGCAAGATATTGGAAGCAGTCTGAGGCCCATCAGTGGGGAATGGATAGATAAGAAATGAAAAATGTATTCCAAAGAAAAATATGCTGTTTTGAGGAGGAATAGAATTTATGTATTCATGGCATTATGAATAAGTATGGAAAAAATAACACTGCATGAAAAGGTATGAAACAGAATGAGATCTATAGCATAATGACATTTATATATATCAAAATACATATACATTAAAATGATATAGATGTTACAAGGACATAGAACAATCAAAGGCTACCCATAAGCATAGAATAGGTGGGTATGGTGAAGAAAAATAAAGGGGAGAATAGAGTTAGAATATAATTAAACAAATCAATATATAAAATTATTGGTAGACATCATTCTTGGTACTTTATTTGACATGAATTTGATATACATGCTATGTAAGGGTTACATAGATACCTTGCAAGTATATAATTCATGCTATACTGTACATACAAGTAATCCAATATAACTTGGGGCTATTTTGGCATTTTAATACTTTAGGAAAAAGCCAACTAGAGTTATGGAAGAGATCGTGGATAGCCCATAACATATACATATAGTCCATAATGCAATAACTATATTGCAATATTATTTGTCTTGTTTTTATGCTTTCAGAATCACTTTGTATTACCTTTGACTTTTATCATTTTTTCCATTGGTGGATTACATATATCTTTGCACTGATTTTAATCTTTAGGACACATGAAATTTTAGGAATATACCTAGTATATTTAAAACCTCAGTGCAAATTTATATTTACTATAAATTATGAAATGTCCTGTTTAAATTCTTAATTCTTAATGCCTTTTGGAAAGAGGAAACTCAGACACATGGATTTTATTCTATCTAGGAAATTCTCAGAAATCTAGACAAAGGACCTTCCCCAGGAATAGAGCTATACTTATTTGATCGGAGATCATAGAGATCAACACACTTCAAATTCCCTCTCCAGGATATGTCTTAGTACCCCAAGTAGAATTGGATGCCTGAATTATATAGTTTGTCTGACTTGTGTTAATAGACTTACAAAAGAAAGTTTTTAAAATTAGTACTTCACCTTGGATAAGAACTGAGCTAAAAGCTTCTTAATAGTAAATCATTGAGCAAATTTTACTCTTTTTGATGCTATGCCATGAAAACTATATTGGAATAAAGAAGAATTAGTGAAAGTTTTATTTTATTTTTTTTTTACTTTCCAGATGAATGTAATTGTGGACAGAGGCTTGTAGATTGTTTGCCACAGGGATAGTTTTCTCTTTCTGAGGTATGCATGTGTGTGTGTGTGTGTGTGTATATACACACACACACATTTATATATACACACATGTATATATACACATAACACATACATGTATATACATCTATATACACACATGTATATACACAACATATATACATGTACACACATGTATATACACATGTACATACATAACACATATATACACATGTACACACATGTGTACACACATAACACATATATGCATGCATATGCATGTGTGTATACACACATGCATATACATGTACATACACACATGTATATATACACATAACACATGCATGTATATGCATGTATATATATGTTATGCTGGAATGTGGGAAGCTTTTTGTAAAGAGGTGTTTGCTATTTGAAGTTATAATGAGACATTGGTTTAAAGTCACAGGGTTCATTTCACTGGCACATTAATATATGTATTAAAAAAGAAATTTCAGTTGATGGAGCCTGAGGATGGTAGTGTCTACTTATTTTTTCAATCCTCAATGTATCTCTTCTATTCTACCTACATTTATCACAAATGATTGAGCACCTTTTATGTTCCATGGTACTAAAACTATGGAGTCATACACTAAAGGACTTCTATTCCAATAGCCAGTCTAGAAGGCATCCCATGAAACTACAGCAAGCAAGAAAAGAAAGATGTCTCAGAGAGGGTAGGAGATGAAGGGATGAAGAAGGGCTAGAAACAGTCAGGAATGACTTTCCAGGAAGCAGAAATCAGCATAGCTGAGTTTTGGAAGGTGGGCTCCAGCTAAGGGATAAGCTTAGAAAACATCTGCCAAATTTGCTAACTAGTAGGCAGGTTTTTTTTGAGAAGAATATGTTTTGTAGAGGAGAAATGGTACTGAGAGGTAAGTGAAGTAGGGCGGTGTGAACTGGTAAATGGATGGAAAGCAGGGGAATAAACAGGGATTTTGAGGAAGCAAACTGAAGTTTTATTTTTTTTTTAATATTTATTATTTATTTTAGAGAAAGGGGGGGGGAGGGGGAGAGAGAATCTCAAGCATACTTCCCACTGAGCACAGAGCCCGGCAATGGGCTTGATCTCATGACCCTGAGATCACGGCCTGAGCCAAAATCAAGAGCCAGACGCTTAATGAACTGAGCCACACAGCCACCTCCTGAAGTTTTGGAATATAGAATTTAAGCACTTCAAGCACATATTAGGAAGAGAAAGCTAAGGAAGCCCTCTCTAGCCAGGACGCACCACTGCAGTACTGTTGGGAGGAAATGAGAGTACAAAGTAGACTGGTGTAGGTAGAATGGCCGGACCAGATAGAAATTTTAAAGAAAAGATCAACAGCAAAGAGAAAAACTGGATAACTCTAGTGCCAGTCCAGGGAAATCGAGTTGTTATTGAGATGAATTTATATTTCCATATGGAGCAAGATAAAAGGCGTTGGAGAGAAAGTAAACTTGGATATTGGTATTTAGGTGGTGTTTTAATAGGATAAAGGACATAGAGTATTTAGAATATTTCCTCACATCCATAGGTCTTTAGTATGTTATGCTATGACTCCCATTATACTGTACTCAGTACTATATTCTTTACATAATTTATCATTAGAGATCATTACAATTTTTTAAATTGCAATACTAGGAGTTAAGCACAGCTTGTTATACCTTTTTTAAAATGATTATTTTAGAGAGAAAAAGCACGTGCATACAAAAGTAGGCTTGCTCACACATTAAACAGAGGGAGGGGCAGAGGGGGAGAGAGAGAATCTCAATCTAACTCTACACTGAGGGTGAAGCCTGTTTCCAGGCAGGACCCTGAGATTATGACCTGAGCTGAAATCAAGAGTCAGCTGCTTAACCAATTTAGCCAACCAGGTGCCCCTTCTTATACTTTTTAAATGAGCTTTTCAATATCAATAACATTTTTGCATGCTAACATATTTTTAAGATGATTGTTTTAGTATATTTCCTTATTGTTGAGTTAATAATAAGAAAGTGTAATGAACATCATAGAATGTTCTACAGTATTTAAGTCTTTCTTGGATAATCTTTTTCCTGGTCACTCAAACTTAATATAATTTTCTAGGCATATTTCATTTTCATTAAATCATATTATAGAAAGCCAGCTGAATACAAATAATTACACTGAATACAAATAATTACACTAATACAAATAATAAGTTGTATTTGTACAGTTCTTTGTATTTTCCCAAGTCATGTCTTCTACATTATGTCATCTGAAAGAAAGTAAAATTTTAGATAGATACTGACATTTAGAAAGAATGCTTTATTTACACAGCTGGCTAATTTTTTTTTTCTATCAGGGCGGTTTGTTGTAGCCAACTATTTCTCTTATGCACCTGGCTCACCTGTTTTTTCATGAACATATTAATTCTTTTCAACCTAAGTGACAGCAACATTTTTGAAATGACAGTTTAATTTGAAGGTGAAAAAATATAGTTGTTTCCATCTGGTGGTCCTTTTTGTCTTTATATTAACTATGGTTATCTTCTTTAACCTTTAAGTGGGGGCAAAAAACCACTGAGGTCTGATATGTTCTATGGCACTCATGATTTTTTCACACTTTCTCAAAAAGTATTTACTACAAAGAACACAACTTCCCTTCAAATAATACTTTTTAATGAAAAAAAGATATTTCTCTGGATTTTGACTATCTGCTGAAGAGTCACCACTATGACAATACACAAGATATGTCTGGGAATTTTACATTGCTTCTACAAAGCAAATTTCTATTTCTATAAGGTACAACTGCTTCTTTTAATGAAGTTCAAGGATGATCAAGCTTTTCTGTTATTGATTCTGTAGGTAAAAATACAGGTATGTCATATGAGTATATGATCTGATTGCCTTGGGAAACAACAGAGACATCTTTAAGATCCTCATTTCACTTCTACTCTCTTCAGTTGCCTCAGTTTCTACTGACCTTCCTGTTCTTCATCTTCAACGTTACATTGGCCACAAATCTAGTCATTGACCAATGATATGGCTAACATATTTTAAAACCAGGGATGTAGAGTACAGTAAATTTCAAGTCAGACTTTCTGGGTTTGAATCAGCAGTTCCACCCCTTACCAACTTCTCTACATTTTGATTTATCGATAAAATGGGAATAATAATAATAATCTTCCTCTCCTAGAGCTGTTGTGAGGAGTTGATGAGTGAATGGATAAAAGGAGTGTTTGGTCAGTGACTGCCATATACTCAGTGCTAAATACATATTACCTACAATAGTCATTTTACCTATTCCATAAATTTTACCTTGAAAAAACACTTGCATAGTCATGCTTTTTAAGGCAGATAATTTTGTTAATAAATTAGTATCTATTCATATTAACATTTTTAATAAATTAGAATCTATTCAATTTTTCCTATGTGTCTGCACATTTATTTAACCCTTATAAAAATTCATCAATATAATTAGTCATTTTATAGAAAAAAGTAGCAATCAAGGGGCTTAAATAACTTGTTCAAGTTACTCAGAGATTGTTTGCTGTAGCCTCAAAGCATGCTTGATTTCTCTAATACACACTACAGGTTTATACCTTCATGATAATCATGTACCCTCTTAAGGATGTTCATCTACCCCTTAAGTCC
The DNA here is from genome assembly GCF_037043125.1 of Eumetopias jubatus. NCBI lineage: Eukaryota > Metazoa > Chordata > Mammalia > Carnivora > Otariidae > Eumetopias > Eumetopias jubatus. Next base: position 177,331,281 of record NW_028274809.1, on the reverse strand, counting down.
CAACTTATTCTTCCCCATGGGTTTTTTTTTTCTATGTATTTATGGGCATGTTTTGAAGGCGAATAGAAACAGATCTCAATTTAGAAGACTATGTTTTATGAGTTGATATCTAACTTTGTTGTTGGTATTACAGAATTAATTTTGCTATAGGAAAAAATACTAAAGGTGGTAGTTGAATTCCCAGGAGAGCAAGAAGTTAATATATAGAACTCTTGAAGAAAGAACATTTGCCCATTTCATTTTAATAGTTTCACTATTAGGATCAATTGAATATGCATTGGTGGGCCTGCTCAGGGATACTGGCATCATTTGAAAATATTGATTTACCAGAAAATGCATTCTAGGGAAAACGATAGGAAAGCAATGTGAAAGATGGAAGAGAATTCAGGCCTTCAACCATAGCTGTACCAGTTACTTGTGTAAAGAGGATTCCTGCCTCTGATAGACACTGTCCAATGTTAGACAAGCACCACCAGGTGCAGAGCAAGAAAAGACCCGGAGACCATTTCTAATTCCTTGGGGCTTTTGAGGCAAATGTGTTGACTTGTGAAAGATACAAATGATTATTAATTGGCTGTTCTTAAGAGGAAATACTTACATATTTCTAACTTTACAAATTGTGAAAAGGAAGTACTGAAAATATGGATAAATATGGATAAAGCCTCTGCCTGAAGTCTTCAGAATTCTAACAAATGCCGAATGGATGTAGAGTGTTAATGGTGCTCCTTTGTTATTCATTCATTCCTTTAGTAAGTGTGATTTCTACCCTTGAAAACTAGATAGTCTGGCAGGGAAGAAAATGAAAAAGCAGTGACTTAAATAAGTAAGCTTTAGTAGTGGGGGCAGAAGAGACATGATGTCAGAAGGTAGGCCAGGGGCAGCAAACCTAGTCCGGGCTAAGTGCTGTGGGGCAGAGACAGTATAAGTTCAAATAGGGAAAATGATTTTTAAGTACAATGCCAAAATCATCAGCTCTGCTGCAGAAGATCAAATGTTGGCTCTGCCAGTTCCCTGCCCTTCTGATTTGGGCAGTTCCTTAACTTGACTGGTTTTCACATTCCTCATTGTAAAATGGTGATGATGATGATGATGATAATACAGAGAGCTGTTATGAGATTTAAGGAAGTTAATACATGCAAAATGCTATAGAATTAAGGATTTATACATAGAAATTAATCAAAATATGTTAAGGATAATTAGTTTCTGTCTCAGCTGAGAATTGAAAAGGAAGAAAAAGACGTTTCCTAGGAAAAAGAAAGAGTCTACACAAAAGCCTCAAGAGATGAGAAAGGAGTGACGTATTTCGGGAATCAGAAGAAATTCCGTGTATCAGCAACCTTAAGTTTGAGGCAGGAAAAGGGCAGAGCTGGAGGCCAGAGGATACATGAATGCCATGTAAGGAAGGGTTTTATAAGCTTTGTTAATGAGTTTGGTTTTATCCTAATGTTAATGAGAGACAAATAAAAGCGTTGAAGTAAGAGTAATATGATCATATTCACATTTTGGTAAATTCACTCTGTCTGCAGGGAGGTGAGAGTGAGGGAGTAAGAATGTCTTTCAAAAGGGAAAGACTGGGAACAAGCTGCAATTGAAAGATGATTGTTTGGATCTAGGGGTGACAGTGGATATGGAGGGGAAAAACCCCAACAGATTGAATAGTATCATACATGGTGGTTGCTTGAATGTGGCGTTGAGGGAGAAAATCATGCCTTTGATGACTGACTTAGGGACTGACTGGTTGATGAGGAAATTCACTGACAAAGAAGCTTTATGGAAGGAGCATGCTAGGGTGGTAGGGCATGAATTTGGTTTTACACATACTGTGCTTTGTGGCTCTGAAACAAATAGGGATGTGCACTAGGTGATTGGATCAACTAGTTTGTGTCTCAAAAGAGAGTTTAGGTTGGGGATATTGATTTGGGCATGTATTAACATGTGATGATTGAAATCATGGTCACAGATGAGGTGTTCACAAGAGAGGAAGCAGAGAAGAGAAGACAGCTTAGGGAAGAACAGTGAAGGATGAAAGATGAGCATGTACCGGAGACTGACCAGGAATAGTGCGACAGCAGAAGGGTGGTGTCAGAAAAAGAGTGCTGTGAAACATATATGTATATTTTTACATAAGGGGGGAGGCAGTCCTGTTGAATGTTGCCAAGTTTAAGTAAAATAAGAACTGAAAAGTGTCCACTGAGTTTAACTGATAGTAGTTTTGCAAAAATTTTAACCTAGAATATTCTTCCCCACCTTGCCAACTGTAAATAAGATAGAATTCAGAACATGAGGCACAGTATTATTTACTATTAAGTCTGGAGTTTTCCTAACCTGTACCTTCCCCAGGGGGATGGATATGGAATGATAATACATGCCCTCGAATTCATAGTGAAAACTAGAAAAACACAGGACTTTGAAAAAGAAAATTAATGGTGAATAAAAGAAAACTTTATTCATAAAAAGTAATTTAGATATATAGACTATTAGAGCTGAAAGACATTTTACAGTTCATCGGTCAAACAGGCTCATTTTATTAATGAGAGGATTAAAGTTCAGCCAAATTAGCCCAAACTTATTTCCCTTTTATTCTCTAGGATCAACTTCCTCATTCCTTTTGAATGTGTGCTGGAGTTTAAAAATTCTTTCAGTGCTTAGGAAGTCCACATAGAGAACATTGTATTATTAAGTCAAGTCATTCTAAGCATGTGCTAGATATTTCCTATATTAAAATGAGAAGAAAGCATCCTATCCTTGTTATGCTATCACAGGGTCATTAAATAAGACTTCTTTTTTCCAAATTGTCAAGGTGAATGGAAAATACAACTACGAGGACTGTAGGCGTTCACTCCATCACTTCTCATGGCGTGAGAATGCAAAATAAATAGCCCCTCACACACACGAGAAAGAGCCCCTTAAAACATTAGTACTTCTGTGCAAGGTTTTCGTTTCCCCTTAAATACTTTTATATTTGCTGGGATGAAACAGGCAGCAAGTGACAAACAACAGGAAAGACCATCCAAATAAGCCTAAGGAAACCTAATTTAAGCTCTTTCCCTATGTGATCTGTCTACAGTGCTTTAGAAAGAGTTGTATTTGCCACTGGCTTAGAGCAGTGTATTATTTTTGAATCCATCTGTCCTTTTTTCCAAGTTTCTAATACTTCTCATTCTGCCCTAGTCAGACACTTGAATGGTGGAAGTTCTCTATTATTCATCAAATACCTCAAGCTGTTCCTGTCAAGTTTCTCAACTCATTTCCTACAGATATTTCACAAAAATATAGCCAAAAAACTTTACTGCCAGGTATGAGCCCATCTGAATAAAGAATGCAGGAGCCAGGCATTTTGCAAAAAAGGAAATGGAATGGAAGCCTGTACTCTTTCAATACCTGCAGTTTGTTTACTTTGTGCCAGCTGTTAAACCCTACTTCCAACAACCTGATTATTCATTTTCATCTTTTTCAGCCTTCCTCACTAATAAGGGATCACTCCTTCCCCAGGGAGGAAGGACACACTCCTAAGAAGAGGACTGTTTCCTAGCCTCTTTTTAGTAAGTTAAAGGCATTTACTTTTAAGAGTCAGCTAAATAACTTTATAAAGCACATGAAGCAAGTGAGGAGTTTGGAGCAAACTTCAAGATATAAAAAGGAAAACAAGCAATTTAGGCAAGATGTTCATTACCTGGGTGGAACATTTTGTAAAAGTGCTAGTTTCTAACCAAAATGTGCAGATTTCTTTTTCTTTCAAAATATTTAAAGAAGAGGTAAATAGAAAAAAATATTATTTTGCATTATATCTTATGATTAAATAACATGACTTGGGAGATGGAAGTGGGAACAAAACATACTCAATATGCTTGCTTTTTTTTTTTTTCTTGGCTTGTTATAAGTCTTGCTTCCTAGACCTTTAGTAAAATAGTATTCCTGTAGGACTTGAAGAGGGTCCTAAGAAGAAATAAATATGTTGGCCTAGAAAATAAAATTTTCACAGAAATATCAACAAAGAACAGAAGAGGTTCCAAAGATAACTATTATGACAATTCTGATTAATTTTTCAAAGATCAAAATATACTCAAGAAATGGTATACAGTAAATCAAATAGCTTGATGATAATATTTTAACTAATTTGTGTAGGCTTCATGTAGGCTTCATGTACCCTTAAAACTTAGAAGGTTATGCAAACAAGAAGTTACTCTTAGAGTATTTCACTTAGGACAGTTGATTAAGGAAGAATTTCCATACAAATGAAGAACTAAATATGAGAATTGTTAAATATGACTCCATCTGAAAATGTACAGACTATACAAATTCTCAAACTCAACCTTTAAAGCCTTAAATTCTTGATTTTAAGGTTAACTAAACATTTTAAATTTAAACTATAAAAATCCATGTGTAAATATTTTTAAAGATTTATTTATTTATAAAGACTCCTGCACACAAGCAGGAGTAGAGGGAGAGAGAGAGAATCTCCAGCAGACTCCTTGCTGAGCACAGAGCCTGACACGGGGCTTGATCTCACAATCCTGAAATCATGACCTGAGCCAAAATGAAGAGTCAGACACTTAACTTACTGAGCCACCCAGGTGCCTCCATGTGTAAATACTTGTACACTGACTTATTTGTGTCCAGTACATTAGTTAATGCTACGGAGAAAGAAATTTCTCAGCAAGTTATTCATCTCCTCAAAGAATTTATAATATGTTAGGGACCAAAATTACTGCAAAAACAGTGAATAATGTGCGACAGTGCTTACAGAGTCCAGATACGGAGATTATTAACACACTTGAAAGTCAGGAAAGGTTTCATGGAGGGAAGATGAAGTGAAGAAATGGAGACGAGGATTCAAATACCAACCAAGCAAACAAAGACCCCAAAGTAAAAAACATTGTTTGTTAAGAGAGTGGTGGGATAAAGACAGAGAAAAATGTTGAGATAGAAAAGTCTGAGATCAAAGCAGCTCTTATCAGATGATAAGATGATAGCCATCTTTACAGCAAGATATGAAGCTAATTTCCTGGTAAGGAGTAAAATTGGTAAAGATGAATTTGGGGACTGTAAACAATATGATGTAATGTTAAGAATCTGGGCTTGAGTACCAACTACCTAGATGCAGAATCCTGATTCTGTCACTCATTGGTTATATAACCCTGTGTACTTGAGTTTTACTCTCTGTGAAATGGGAAAAATAACATTGTATACTTTGTAGGGCAGTTGTGAGGATTAATTAAAAATACATATACGTGATTAGAACATTGGCATTTAGCGAATATTAATTTCTAGCTGATGTTATTTTTATTATTTTGCATTATTGATTTGTTTATATTAGAGAGACAGTGCATGAGTAGGGAAAGAGGGAAAGGGAGAAGGAGAGGGAGCGAGAATCTCCAGCAAACTCCCTGAGGAGCCCAACTCGCGGCTCAATCTCACGACTGTGAGATCATGACCTGAGCCGAAACCAAGAGTCAAACACTCAATTGACTGAGCCACCAAGGCACTCCTATTTTTATTATTATTATTTAAGAGTTGGGAATAGTTTGGAAAGAGCCCTACAAAGAATATAATCAATAATCGATTACTGATGATTGAAAGATTATCAAGCAGACAGATTTTGGTTATCTAGGTAGTATAATTAAAAAAAAAAATTCTTCCAGGGCACCTGGGTGGCTCAGTCGTTAAGTGTCTGCCTTCAGCCCAGGTCATGGTCCCGGGGTCCTGGGATTGAGCCCCGCTTCGGGTTCCCTCCTCAGCAGGAAGCCTGCTTCTCCCTCTCCCACTCCCCCTGCTTGTGTTTTCTCTCTCACTGTCTCTCTCTCTCTCTCTCTGTCAAATAAATAAATAAAATCTTTAAAAAAAAATTCTTCCTTCTCCTGATATCACATAGTACTTTATCTTTGTTCTGTTACAACATGTATCTATTTTCTGTTATACTTATGTACATATTCTATTTTACCTAGAAACTGTAAGATCCTAGAAGACAATGTTAGTAGCTAATTTGTTTTCAGATCTCCAGAGCAAGTGAGATAGCACCTTACAAACAGTAGATGCCCACTAGCTTTAGTTGAGTGAGTGAGTGAATGAATGAATGGTTGTTGAAGGACCAAGTCTTTGGCCATTCCTAGTGTGAGGGAAGTAAGAAATGAAGAAAGAGCTCACTAAGAAAGGCAGTTAGAGTGTTGGGAGGAGAAATAGGATCTCAGGAAGCTTTGAATTCTAAGTAGGCTTAGAACTTGGCTTTACAAAGATTGCTTTCTATATTAGTTCATAACATTGCATTTGTACCAGGACTTACATTTAAACTCTCCAAAGACATCAACAAATACTTCTTTAAAAATAACCAATGTATAATACTGTTACTTTATTAGAAGGATAATAAATGAGCAGTGCTATGAAATCAGCATGCACTTTAAATGCATACAGATGAAACAGAAGTATTTTCCTTGCATTAAGTTTCCTAGTCTTGTAAGTTTGGATCCTCTTTGTTATTTCAGAAGAGTTTGAAAGGCCATCAAGTGGTAGTTAATTCCTTTCTTAGAAATATTAATGTTCTCTACTTATACAGTCTTGATAGAAGGCTATAATTCCTTAGAAATCAATTCAAATGCTAAGAAGACTTTTTTTTTTTTTAAAGAGTCTAGCAGTCAAAATGCATTATTAGTTCCATGGGGAATTTGTATTATTGGTACTTGTGAAGAAACAAGAACTAAAATATGTCCTCAGTGATTTTACCTCATGTAACATATGATATTGATGAAAGACTTAAAAATCAAAAGTTTATTTACCCAAACCAAAATATTTAAAGACATGGATGTTTTAGCATTTTAGAAAACAGAAACCATAGATCTCTATTACATTCATATTTCCTGCTGAATAATAATATTTGAAAATTTGCATGTGTGAGGGAGTGGGTGAGTCTGAATAATTAAACATAGGTACTTTAGAACAGTTTTTAAGATGTTATTTATCATTCTTAGGTTAGATCCATTTAGGGGTAGCTTCATTCTTCTTTTATGAGGTGTCCGCTGAAGCCCCCAACCTGAAGGTGAGACTTCTCCAAGCACGTTTATATTACATGAATCCACTCCTGCTTGGTCCTACCTAACAGATCCAGGATGGGCAATTGATTCAGCAAGCAGCAACAAGGAAGCCAGGCAGAGTCAATCAAATTCTGTCTCCCAGGAATGTGAAACTGGGACAATTTCAAAGACTGGGGCCATTCTTTGTGGAATATATATTTCAGGAATCCAAGGCACTTTGTTGGAGGAGTCAGGGCAGATGATGATGTGTGATTAGAGAAGAGGAAACCAGAATGGAGATTAACAGTCTTCCATTTCCTGTTTCTGTCTCAGGAGATCCTCGAGTTTTGTGAGGCACACTGGACTTTCCAATATATTCTCTTTTCTGCTCAGGCTACTTTCAGAGAGTTTCTGGGTTTTGAAACCAAACCATCCCTGACTAAGTTATAGAACAATAAAGTCAAGTGAACAGCAAGCTGAAAAATAAGAAGCCAGTGCTATGTAAGAACAGCTGCAAAAGATTTAGGGGTCATTACAGATGACATAGGTCATGCTCAATGTAGCTAAATCTTCTCTCCTAAACTAGTAGCTTTCCTGCCAGGGAACCAATGAATCTCAAAACCTTTGTGTTAGTTTTACTCTTTTCTTTTTTTCCTCCTGCTCAAACAGCCAACAAGCTCTATTGTTTTAATTTATAGATGATGAAACTGAAGCCCAGGGAGGGAAGTCATAGAGCTCAAGGCCAGGATCTAGTTACCAGCAAATTCAGGGTTAGCTGGCTTAGTTCCAGGACTTGCCCAATACCTCTTCCTATCAGCACTTTACTTTTATAGCTATAGTGCTATAACAGAATGAAACAGAATGAAAAATTTGTATATAATAGACACATTGAAAAAATCTGTTCCTCTCCAATATAAGCACTTTTGATACATTCTGGGATCCAGTCTTGGGCCTCCTCTGTAAACATTCATTGACTACTTGAACTGATCCAATCCTATGGTTTGTTTTAAATATCCTCTACAGGCTCATGACTCCCAAATTATATTTCCGGTTCTCATTTTTCCCTCGGACTCTATCATTTTATTTCTCACTGCTTATTTGACGTCGCCACCTGGATGCGGATCCACCTTAATAGTTACCTCGAACGTGACAAGTACAAAGCCAAACTCTTGATTCGTATTCCCTATTCTTCCCCTGTGTTCCCATTTCAGAAAATGGCACCTCCATTCATCAGTTTCTGAAACCCAAAACCTTGGAATTATCCTTGATCTTCCACATTCCACAACCAATCTGCAAGCAGAGCACGTCAGCCCTGTCTTCAAAATCTACTCCAAACCTGACTTCTTTTCCCCGTTCTGCTACTGTCACTGGAGTCCAAGCCAGTACCATTCTCCACACTCCTGCCAGAATGATTTTGACACACACAAAGATGATTCATGTGACTTTCCTGCTTACAGTACTCTGTGATTTTAGATCAAATGTAGAAAAACATCCAAAATGTTATAAGACCTATCTGACGAGGCTTTGACGACTTCTCTCCTCTGATTCCCTGCCCCAAATCTGTCCTGTGTTTTTCCGTGAGTTGTTTTATATTTAGGACTAACTTGAACTTGAGTTAAACTTTGCACAAGTTGTAAGGTATGGATTAAAGTTTATATGCATAGCCAGTTTCAGGACATTTCCTGTTTCAGGACAATTTGTTGAAATTATTATGTGTTTCTCTACCGAACTGCCTTTGTACCTTTGTGAAAAATCAGTTGACAGTATGTACGTAGGTCTGTGCTCTGTTTCTTTTATCTGTCTATCTTGATATAGATACCACACAGTCTTAATTGCTGTCTTGTTTAAATTGAGGTATAACTGGCATATAACATTAGTGTACAATGATTTGAAATTTGTATACACTGTGAAAGGATCCCAATAAATCTAGTTACCTTCTATCACCAAAGTTACAGATTTTACTTTCTTGTGATGAGACCTTTAAGATTTACTCTTGGCAACTTTCAAATAAGAGTATATTATTGACTATAGTTACCATGCTGTACCTTACATCCCAATGACATTTATTTTGTAATTGTAATTTTATACCTTTTGACCCCTTTCATTTTGCCCATCTCCGAACTTCCCTCCTCCCTTCTGACAACCACCAGTCTATTCTCTGCATCTGTTATGTTCTGTTTTTATATATCATGTGTGTGATATTGTATGGTATTTATCTTTCTCTGACTTATTTCACTTAGCAGCATGCCCTCAAGTTCCATCAATGTTGTCACAAGTGGCAAGATTTCATTGTGCGTGTATGTGTGGTCTTTGTTAATTTGTGGATGCTTAGGTTGTTTCCACATCTTGGCTATTATAAATAATACTGAAATAAACATACTGGTGCATATATATTTTCGATTTAGTGTTTTTGTTTTCTCTAGATAAATACCCTGAAGTGGAATTGCTGGGTCATAGGATAGTTCTGTTTTTAATTTTTTGAGGAACCTCCATACTTTTTTTAATGATGACTGCACCAATTTTCATTCCCACCAACAGTTCACAAGGGTTCCCTTTCTACACATCCTCGCCAACACTTGTTATTTCTTGTCTTTTTGATAATAGCCATTCTAACATGTATCTCCCTGTGGTTTATTTATTTTTCTAATGATTAATGATGTTGAGCAGCTTTCTATGTGCCTGTTGGCACCTAGTTAGATTGTTTTTAAGTTGTATGAGTTCTTTATATGCTTTGAATATTAACTCCTTAAACACATGATTTGCAAATATCTTCTCCCATTCAGTAGATTGCCTTTTCATTTTGTTGATGGTTTCCTTCACTGTGCAAAAGCTTTTCAGTTTGCTGTAGTGTCCTAGTCAGATCCACAAAATCATCACCATGATCTATGTCAGAAAGCTTACCACCTATGTTGTCTTCTAGGATTTTTATGGTTGTAGGTCTTAGGTTCAAGACTTACACCATGCACAAAAATTAACTCAAAATGGATTAAGATAATTGTCTAATTTCATTCCATTGTATGTGGCTAATTTTTCCAAAACAATTTGTTAAAGAGACTGTACTTTATTTATGTTCTTGCCTCCTTTGTCATAAATTGGCCACATACGAGTGGGTTTATTTCTGGGATATTTTGTTCTGTTGATCTGTGTGTCTGTTTTTATGCTAACACCATACTGTTTTGATCACTACAGCTTTGTAATATAGTTTGAAACCAGGGAGTGTGAAGCCTCCAGCTTTGCTCTTCTTTCTTAAGAATGTTTTGGCTATGGGGCACCTGGGTGGCTCAGTCGTTAAGCGTCTGCCTTTGGCTCAGGTCATGGTCCCAGAGTCCTGGGATCGAGCCCCACATCAGGCTCCCTGCTCGGCGGGAAGCCTGCTTCTCCCTCTCCCACTCCCCCTGCTTGTGTTCCTTCTCTCTTTCTGAGTCTCTCTCTGTCAAATAAATAAATAAAATCTTAAAAGAAAAAACGTTTTGGCTATTTGAGATTGTTATTTTTTTACATAAATTTAATGTTCTATTTCTGTGGGAAAAAGTGCCACTGGAACTTTGATAGGGATTGATCTGAATCTTGTAGATTGCTTTGGGTAATATAGACTTTTAAGAATATTAATTCTTCCAATCCATGACCACAAAACTTCTTTCCATTTGTTCTTGTCTTCAATTCCTTTCATCGATATCTTCGCATTTTAATGTACAGGTCTTTTACCTACTTGGTCATATTTATTCCTAGATATTTTGTTCTTTTTGATGCAATTGTAAATGGGATTAAATTCTCTTTCTGATAGTTTGTTGTTAGTGCATAAAGATGCAATAGATTTTTGCATATTGATTTTTTACCTTCAACTTTGCTGAATTATAAATGCTTTTTGGTGGAGTCTCTAGGGGTTTTTTATATTTAAAATCATGTTGTTAGCAAATAGTGAATTTTTATTTTTCCTTTCCAATTTGGATGTCTTTATTTTTCTTCCTTAAATGCTCTGATTAGGACTTCTAATATTATGTTGAATAAAAGTGGAGAGAGTGTGTACCCTTGTTTTCCTCTTAGAGGAAAAGCTTTCAGTTTTTCATGATTGAGTATGATGTTAGCTATGGGCTTGTTATAAATGGCCTTTCTTTAAGATTTGTTTATTTTAGAGAGAGAGCAAGAGAGAAAGAGACAGCATGAGTGGTGGGGGGGGAGCAGAGGGAGAAAATCTTCAAGCAGACTCCCCGCTGAGTGCAGAGCCCTAGGCAGGCTCAATCTCATGACTGATGAGATCATGACCTAAGCTGAAACCAAGAATTGGATGCTTAATCGACTGAGCCAACCAGGTGCCCCCATAAATGACCTTTATTATGTTGAGGTACATTCCCTCTATACCTACTTTGAGAGTTTTCATTATAAGTGAATGTTGAATTTGTCAAATGCTTTTTCTGCTTCTGTTGAAATGATTATATGATTTTTATCCTTCATTTTATTTATGTGGCATATTACATTGATTTGTGGATGTTGCACCATCTTTGCATTTCTGGAATAAATCCCACTTGATCATGGTGTATGCACTTTTTAATGTATTGTTGAATTTGGTTTAATAACCTGTTGCATCCATGTTCATCAGAATATTGACCTGTAATTGTCATTTTTTGTGGTACACTTGTCTAGTTTTGGTAGCCATCTTCTACCCATTTCAATGTGGCTCTTTTCCCCTTTGTTGTAAAGAAGCTGTTCAGCTAGTTTCAGGTCTTTTTCAGAGGGACTTGTTCCATATGTGGCTGTAGATCTGGTGTGTCTGTGGTAGGAGGTGAGTTTAAGGTCTTCTTGTGCCACCTTCTTGAACAACCTCCCCTCTCCTGTTTTTTTTTTTTTTTCCTAAGTCTTTAACTTCATTCTGTTTTCAAAATTGATTGTTTTGGCTCTCCTCTAGGTCTTCTGTATTTCTGTTAATTTAAAATGTGCTTCTTAATTTCTACAGAACCCTGCAGGGATTTTGATTTGGATTGCATTGGATGAAGAGATCAATTTAGGAAAAAAAGTGTCATTGAATTTTCCAGTCCATGAGCATGGTACATTTATTATGTCTTCTTTAATTTCTCTCGGCAATGTTTGCAGGTTTCAGTGTAGAAGACATGTACATTTTTGATAATATTTTGATAAAGAGTACTGTTGTATATATTATACTGAAGAAAGTTTTGACTAAACTTGTATTTCACATCTTCCATATCCTCCAAACAAACACACATTTGTCATTCTGTTAATTGAATTTATTACACGATTTCATGGTGAAGAATTCCTAAAAACAATTCTAACCCAGGAATTTACATAAAGTAGTTTGGAATTATGGAGGAAAGGGTGGCAGTAGAAGAAAAGTGACTATTAAATAAGATAATCCCCTGAAGAAATTTTATGGAGCCCTGGGAATTAGGAATATTAGAATTTTCAAGTAAGAAGAATGTGCGTTTTTATTTAAAAAATATTATTTACTTTTAATTGTGCCTGTCATTTTACCATGATTAGAAACTAAAGGGAAGGCTACGAAATTATTTTGATGCATCTTCATGGCCTTACTAAAGATGGTCATCAGTTTCCTTAGTGAATTTTAACTTTATTCCAACAAAAATAGAGTAAGAATCTCTTTTCTGATACCGGTAGTATGCCTTGTGGTTCTGAGCAACCATTGTTACAGAAGAACAAAAGTCAGAGCAATAAAACCAGTTCTCCAGGGTAAGGATTGTTTAAGATACAGTATTTTCCTGTAATACAAATTTTGAAAGACTGGTATTTAAAATAGAAGTCTTTTATTCTTTTTCCTATAAGATTGGAAAAGAAACCATTTTGTTTAGTAGTTAGCTCATTAAATTTTAGAAGGTGACTTAACACTAGAAAAATCAAGATGATTTTGCTGCTGCTTTTTCAATTTGATGGCTTTTATTTCTTAACTAATTTCTCTAGCTAGGACTGCCAGTATAATGGTGAATAACAGTAGTGAAAGGAGACATCATTGTTTTGTTCCAGATTTAAAGCTTTAAGTCTTATACCATTAAGTATGGTGTTGGTTGTGGGTTATGCATAAATACCCTTTTTCATAAGAAGGAAGTTACCTTCTATTCCAACTTTTCTGAGTGGTTTTATTATAAAAGGATACTGAATTTGTCAAATACATTTTCTGCATCAATTAAGATTATCATGTAGATTTTTGCCTTCATTCTACTTATGTGATGCATTACATTGAATCAATTATATTTTATACATTACCAGTGAATAATCTAATGAAATCTTGCCATTTGCAAAGATGTGGATGGAACTGGAGGGTATTATGCCAAGTGAAATAAGTCAATCAGAGAAAGACATATATCATATGACCTCACTGATATGAGGAATTCTTAATCTCAGGAAACAAACTGAGGGTTGCTGGAGTGGTGAGGGGGGTGGGAGGCATGGGGTGGCTGGGTGATAGACACTGGGGAGGGTATGTGCTATGGTGAGCGCTGTGAATTGTGTAAGACTGTTCAATCACAGACCTGTACCTCTGAAAGAAATACATTATATGTTAAAAAAAAAAAAAGATAGCAAGAAGGAAAAATGAAGGGGGGAGAAGATGAACCATGAGAGACTATGGACTCTGAGAAATAAACTGAGGGTTCTAGAGGGGAGGGGGGTTGGGGGATGGGTTAGCCTGGTGATGGGTATTAAAGAGGGCACGCATTGAAGGGAGCACTGGGTGTTATATGCAAACAATGAATCATGGAACACTACATCAAAAACTAATGATGTAATGTATGCTGATTAACATAACATAATAAACCAATGAATAATCTAAAAAGGAAATTAAGAAAACAGTTCCACTTACAATCACATCAAACATAATAAAATATTTAGGAATAAATATAACCAAGGAGGTGAAAGACTTGCCCACTGAAAACTATAAAACCTTCCTGAAAGAAATTAAAGACTTATTTAAGTGGAGAGACAACTAATGTTCATGACTGGAAGACTTAATATCATTAAAATGTCAATACTACTCAAAGCGATCTACAGATATATGCAATCCCTGTCTTCAAATTCATATATAAAGTCTTGAGTCAAAATAATATTGAAAAAGAGAAACAAATTGGAGGACTCAAACTTCCTGATTTCAAAGCATTTCAAACTACAGTAATCAAAACAGTGTGATATTAGCATGTTAGCCACACAGACCAATAGAATATAATTGCAAGTCCAGAAAGAAACGTTCATATGGTCATTTAAATTTTGACAGAAGTGCCAAGTCCTTTCAATGGTGCAAGAATAGTGTATTCAACAAATGGTGCTGAGGAAATTGGATATCCACATGCAAAGAAATACTGTTGGATGCCTAATTAAATTGACTTAAAATGAATCAATTACCTAAATCTAGGGCTAAAACTATAAAAATCTTAGGGTTAAATTTTCATGTTCTTAAATTTGGTAATGGATTCTTAAATTTGACATGAAAAACACAGGCAACAACAAAATAGATACATTGAGTTTATCAAAATTAAAAAGTTTTGTGCATCAGAAGACATCAAGAAAATGAAAAGGCAACCTACAGAATGAAAGAGAATATCTAAGCCATATGTCTGATATAGTTTAATATCTAGAATATATATAAAAACCTTTCAACTCAACAAAAAATTCAAACACCCCAATATAAAAGTAGACAAAGGACTTGAATATTTCTACAAAGACAATATACAAATGGTCAATAAGCGCATCAAAATCATTAGTTATTAGGGAAATACAAATCAGAAGCACAATGAAATACCACTTTCCTCCTCCTAGAATGGCTATTTCTTTAAAAATGCTGACAATTATGTAGAGAAATGGGAATCTTTGTGTGTTGCTCTTGGGAATGTAAAATGGTATAGTCATTGTAAAAAAAAAAAAAAGTTTGGTGCTTCCTCAAAAAAAAACTAAACATGGAATTACCATATAATTATATACCAAAAATTCAACTCAAAGATGTATATCTCAGAGAATTAAAATTAGGGGCTCAAAGAGATGCCTGTACGTCCAGTGTTTATTTGGAGCACTATTCAGGGTAGCCAAAAAGTGGAAACTACCCAAGTGTTCATCAACGAATTAATGGATAAACAAAATGCACTATATACACACAGTTATGAGAAGGAATGAAGTTTTGACATGTGCTCTAACATGGTTGATTTTAAAAACGTTACTCTTCATGAAATAAACAAGATACAAAAAGGCAACTATTGGTTGCTTCCACTTACATGAAGATGAACCTGGAATAGGCAGAGACCAAAAATATTTTAGAGGTTACCAGGGGGTGGAAGGAGTGGAGAATGAGGGAGGAGTCATTGCTAAGTGGTTGCAGAGTTCTTTTTGGGACAACAAAAATTATTTGAAAATAGTGGTAATGGTGGTACAACACGGAATTAATGCCATTGAACAACATTTTTATTTTTTTTTATTTTTTTTTTTAAAGATTTTATTTATTTATTTGAGACAGAGAGAGAACGAGAGATAGAAAGCATGAGAGGGAAGAGGGTCAGAGGGAGAAGCAGACTCCCTGCCGAGCAGGAAGCCTGATGTGGGACTCGATCCCGGGACTCCAGGATCATGACCTGAGCCGAAGGCAGTCGCTTAACCAACTGAGCCACCCAGGCGCCCCATTGAACAACATTTTTAAATGGTTACAATTAAGCGGCCCTCTTGGCGCAGTGGGCAGCACATCAGTCTCATAAATGGTTACAATTATATCACATATATTTTACCACAATAAAAAAGTCCCTTAGCCTATTTTTTAAAAAAATAGATTTAAGGTTTTCTTTGTGAATAAATATGCTAAGCAAATTTATTTCCACAGATCATCCTGTGTGAATCTATGTTCGACCTAGAAATGTATATGAATCTTTTTTTCTAGTAATTACTATATAAAGATTATCCTTATTAATCACTCTTATCAAGCAGTGATATTAACTACAAAGCAAAACTTTGTGATAATTTAGAATTATCGTTGTTTTAAAAGTATAAAAGCTTTAGTTTGTATTATGAGAGATCGAGAGCTTATTGCTAAGGCAGAATGGGGACATTCACAATGTGATACAAATATAAATGGGATATCTTTTACAAAAAGGAATAACTTTTCAGTAACTGTTAATATGTGAATATAATTAGAGAAAAGTAATTAATTCATTTTATTGGTACTATACTAACACCGCAGGTATGTAGTGCATTCTTTCTGAACCTCAACTTCAGGTTTCCCACTATAGTCTTTTGCATTGTTTACCTGAGAAGCTCACCTTGAGAAGATGGATCCAAATTCAGAGGGGATTATCTATTTCTGTTTGTGATTAATTTTAGTTGTATTCATGGAAATAGCAGACAGGATCCACTCGGTCTTATAAATTTTTCAAGGACTTGTTACCTTTCATGCAAAAAACAGTTTATTAGGTTTTAAATACTATACTATATAATGGTGTATTTTTATGTACACAAAATAAAGAGGAAGAATATTTTAAGGTTGAATTTAAAGAAAGATTACAAATTTTAAAAATCACAAGTAAGTAATGTGTGAATCTACATTGAAAATAACCACTGTGCCCTTTTATTTTTTTAAGTTTATTTTTTAGTAATTTCTAAACCTAACATGGGGTTCAAACCCATGACCCAGAGATCAAAAGTCACCTGCTCCTCCCACCAAGGCAGCCAGGTGCCCCCAAACCGTGCCCTTTTAGAAATGCAAGTGTAATAATGCAAATTACTGTTAGAGTTAAAGGACCTCTGTCTGAATCTGGGTTCTGGCTCATTACCCTAGACGAGTCATTTAACCTTTTATTTTTGTCAAATGCACCGCAGACATAACCCAAGCCATTCTTCCCACCTTATTGGATTGCAAAGTGATATGCTATTGGTGAACATGTTTTGTGAGGTGCAAGCTTGAAATGAACTATTCCAATAGCCAGACTAAGTTGCTTTTTTAGTATCTATGTTACATAACAGAAAACACATCAAACTCAGATACATTAAAGATGGAAACATTATTTTCATTAGTGGTATGCCAGCTATGCTTGGGTGAGAACAGCTATAAATTTTTTCCTTCTCATATAAGTATTTAATACACAGTAATCATCCACTCTTTTGAACACTCATAGGTGAGCAAGCAGAGGCTAAATCAAGGTTTTCCAAGTGTAAATATATGGTAGCAAAACCAGCCCTAAACTCAGGTTGTTCATCTCCTACTTTTATATTTTGGGAACTGGCAATATCTAATTGTAGCTTAAAGGTGAAAATATAGGAGAGAACATTTACCTGCTGTTATTTTGTCTTTTCCCAGAAGAATGCACTTACTACAGGTAAGAAATGGTCTCATTTTTAAGAATCTGAAATATTCTTGGAAGTAAATAGATAAAAATTTCAAGAACAAATTCTTAGAAATACTATTCATTATAGTGTTTACAAGAAAATAAGCTAAAACAAAAAGTTTAAAAATATACAGAAGCTTCTGTCAAAATACTCTAAAACAAAGATGGAAGGATAACAAAATTAAATATCCAATAATATGAGATATTTCATATTCTAGAACTGCAATTTTGCTAACTGGTTAATTTAGTTTGTATATACCTCGGGGCTTTTTTTGTGTATGTTTGTGTGTGTGTGTAGAGAGAAAGAGATATTGTATATATTTCATTTAAGTAAATGTATTAGAACAAACTATCTTACTAATCTTGTATAAATTCAGCCAAAATTTGAGTTCTGTAGATACTTGATAACAGTTTGAGAGCCTTCACAATGAAACCTTCCTATGATCAGAGTTGAGGTTGAAAGTAATTCAATCACTAGAAATATCAGAACCAGTACCATCATGATTATTCCTAATAATAAAATAACTGAATAGACATTTTTCCCACTGAAGACATATAAATGAGCAGACATTCCACATCACTAATCATCAGGAAAATGCAAATCAAAATCACAGTGAGAGATCACCTCATACCCATTAGAATGGCCCATCATCAAAAAGATGACAGATAACAAGTGTTGGTGGGAATGTGGAGAAAAGGGAAGCCTGTGCATCATGGATGGGAATGTAAATAGTACAGCTGCTATGGAAAACAGTATGGAAAGTCCTCAAAAAAAATTAAACATAGAATTACCATATGATCCAGCAACCCTACTTCTGGGCATATATCCAAAGGAAATGAAAACAGAATCTCAAAGAGATACCTGCGCACACATGTTTATTGCAGCGTTGTTTACAACACCAAGATATAGAATTAACCTGTGTCTATAGACAGACAAATGGATAAAAAGGATGTGTACCCACAAACCCCCCCAACACACAGAATGAAATATTATTCAGCCATGAGAAAGAAGGAAACCCTCCCATTTGTGATAACATGGATGGAACTTGAGGACATTATGCTGAGATAAACCAAAGAAAGACAAACACTACATGGTTTCCCTTAAATGTGGAGTCTAAAAATGATGTCAAATTCATACAATAGAGAGTAGGGAAGTGGTTACCAGGAGCTTGGTGGGGGGGAGGGGAGTTGGGAACAGACACTAAGAGGGTACACATTTCAGCTACAAGATGAATAAAGTCTGAGGATATAATGTGCAACATGGTGACTGTAGTTGATAACACTGTATTATATACTTGACATTTACGAAGAGAGTCGAACTTAAATGTTCTCATTTAAAATAAATAAATGTCGTGATAGAGGTGTTAATCAACTGGATTGGAGGAATCCTGTCACAATATGTACGTATATCAAACCATCACTATGTACAGTTTAAATATTTTTAAATGTCAATTATACCATGATAAAGCTGAAAATTATTAAACAATAAAATAAAGGAAATAGCCATTGATATTTACTTAAGCATAATAATCTTTGGTATAACTTGGGTACAAAGTAAAGAAAATAAAAGAATATATCAAACTCTCTCTAGGAAGCTGTTGTGTTAATTTTCTTAAGGAGAAAAGCAATTCTTTCAAAGCATCAAAGTATCCAAGCAAGTCACCTCAGACCTAAAAATTTGGGCTGTTTGTAATAAAACTTGTACAGCAGATTTCTAAAAATGTTTTATTCATTTTCCTTTTAACGATTATATATGTTTTGGGGGAATAGTGTATGCACTGTTAGGAATGTTAGACCTTTTCCTATAACCTTGAGTTGGTGCTGATGGACATGTGATATGTTTATTCATATTCCTGATCAGTTTCTACAATCCCTATATAAAATAATTGATCATTCTGATGTGGTGTTGACATGGTATATATTTACATATAAAACAGCTTCACACTTAAATTACTCATTTAAAATAAATTAAATATTTGGCACATTCATGCAGGAAAAAGCCAAACCAGTTGCCTGCATTATATATTAATGTACCTAAGGAAATATCAGTTGTACTGATTTTACGAATAGGCACCTTTTAAAAAAAAAATCCTGTTATCGTTCCAATTTTACAGGGAAGGAAATAATTTTTACTGTTTTCAACTTCCCTCATGGTTTTTCTTGGGATAAAAGCCTAAAGATCAAAAACGCTCACTAATGCCGTTATTCTATAAACAACGCTCCCAGTCACCCTCCTCCCACTACTCTTTGCCAGAGGAAACAAATGCCGGTTGCTTTCACGCAGGCAACACTGAATTTTGACAAGGAGGCAAAATGATACAAAGCCAACAAATACCAGAAGAATAACGCAAGGAATCTCACCTCAAACTGAGAGGAAAGTCAAGCAGTCACAACTGGAAAACTGACTCTCCTCTTGATTTTGATAATCTACCTCAAGTTTCAAAGCATAACTAAAATATTCTTTTCCATAAACTCACATCATGAACAAGTTACACAGATGACTATCAACCATAATATGTATTTCGAGATTTAACACTTCTCCTTGTTTTTCTTTATTCAAATGGCTTTTCTAGTGTCCTAAACTGTTGAATTCTGCTTTTGTGTAGGGGGACTATTGGCAAACCACTTCTCTGTTATTGCACAAAATTAAACCACCATGGTATTAGTTATAAATATAAAAATATAACAGCAAAGTTTTTTTATGTACTTGCTAAATTTCAGGTATTGTGCTAAGTGCTTCACATTTATTATCCCTTCTCATTTCCATAACCACCTTATGAAGTAGTGTAATGATCTCTATTGAACAGATGAGGAGATTGAGGGACCAAAGTAAAATAAGGTGTCTAATTCATAATGGACAAATGGAAGAGTTTTTCCCTAAACCCAGACACATCTGATGATGAAGGCAGTTCTTTACCATTATGCTCTTCTATCTCATAATAGAAAAAAATGGCAGTTTTATCACTTGAGGGCTCTAAGAAAGGTCTATTTTCACACTAAATATTAGAGGATTAAAAAAAAATGTTCTGTTGAGTGCTTCGTATAAGTGATGCAGATGGTGTTGTCTCCAAACTACCAGCTGATTACTGCAAAGAATTTTTATTGGGTAGAAAATAAAAAATCAAAGTAGTTTTCTTCTCCTCTAGGAGAATTTAAACTCCCACCAGCTGTCTACAACGCTTCACTTTGCTAAACACACAACTTGGCTGGCACTCTTACTCTGAAAATTCTGTGAGCTGCCTTGTATTGCTTTAGATTACCTAATTTGTGGCAAATGGTTTTTTTCAGGGGGATGAGAAGTGTGGTATCTCCATGATACTAAACAAAACCACTGTACAGGGAAACAATTAGCTAGCTTGTGCTGTGGAACACTCACTATGTGCTTATTAATTTCAGACATGAAGATATTAGCCCTTTTGAACACAAAGATAGAGTTTCTGCAGTCTTTTCAGATGGAAGAAAGTGTATGTGAGCAAAGGTTGAAAAATAAAATCTATGAGAAAAAGTTAAAAATGTAGGGATATACAAAATTAAAGAGAAAGCTGTTAGTACCAAGCCCTTAGCTTACAAATAATTATTTCAAGGTAAATAGAGCAAGAGATTTATATGATAATATTATAATAAGAATGTAGATATTAGACAAAAGAAACCTCCTCAATTGTAAAGGAATTTGGGCTTTGAAAGGAGTTTAAATTTCCGATACAGAGATTTTAAAAAATTAAAAAGTTACAGAATCCTCTCTGCTGAATGGTTTAGTTGCTCCCGGCAATGAAACAGCCCATATCACTTGAGGTTGCTGAATTTAGGTTGCTTTGAGATTTGATTATTCATGATTATAAAACAGCCATATTAGTGGTACATTATTGGTGTAGTAAAATCAGCATTATTTTCATAAAGTATTTTACTACTGATTACAATAAATTTAGACATACTTTCCTGAGTACCACTTACTAAAGTAGAATATTTTTTATTTTCTTAATAAATATTACCCTATTGGGGAAAGTGCTTTTAAAAATATTTTCCAGCCAAATCAAATAAATGACAGCATTCTCTTTTCCATTTTTTAAAGGTACTTGAAATTTGGGGGAATGTGTTCAGAATTTAGAATATTCCAGCCCATATTCCAGGAAATTCCTTGGCAGTGTTAATCATGGGCCTCAGGCATGAAATACCTCAGTAAAAATGCTGTCTGCCACTTGTCATGTGGACATGTGAAAGTTTTTGAACTGTATTCACTTCGTTAGATCCCAAATACTTTGAAATGGTCATAAGCATTAACCAAGGCAGGTATGTTGAAAGCCATTAATTTTTAGGGTAGACTATAAGGATAGAGTATATACATAGAATATATAGGTAGAATGAAAAAATAAAATATATAGGTAGAATGAATATATATTATATAAATATATAATTTTAATCATAATTCTGGCAGGTGTTCCTGTACAAAAAAGATATACCTCTTTTCTTGTTAAGACATCTAAAGTCCAGAATAGAGGTAGTTTTATAGTTTTGGAAAGAACCTTACATTTTTGCTAATAATTTTTGATATTTATAACAATATGGAGATTGGAAAGTCATCATTTAAGAGAATTAGAAATGGTAAAAGAATACTAAAAATATTGAGGGTTGGAGAATTTGACATTTCTCTATACCCCCCACCGAAAAAAAAAAAAAAAAAACTAAGGTATTATTGAGAATATCGGAAGTTAAGTCCTTGTTCTGCTCTTGACTAATTCTGTAGCATGAAGGAAGTCATTAAATCGCTTAGGACTCTTTATACTGTGGGAAATAGAGTAGACTTTGTGGATCATAGGGACCTTCACCACTTTTATCTTTATCATTCTTTAGCTCTATTTCTTTTCTGGACTTTCATCTTTCTCCATAAAGAGGGAACAATATTCCTGGAAGTTTGGTTGTTTCAGTTGCACAGGATTCATTAGTTGATGGAAAGTCATGCTCAGGAAGATTTAGAAAAGCTTTTGCCACATGTGATACTGATCATTTGGACAGAGCTTTCACATTCTACAAATTGTTGTAACAGCTCTTATCTCACGGAAAGACGTCCCTTGTCAGTTAGGGGTAGTCTTAAGCACAGTGACTAGAGGAGAGGCTGGTGTTTGGGATGACGTTCATATCTTCAGGAAGTGAGGAGAGGCCATGTAATAGGTATTGGTACAGTGATGGCGGTATACCTATTTGGGGCTTTCAGAAGAAGGCTTATCATGTAAATTTCCTAGTGAATATCAGTGATTGAAATACCAGTAATTATACATAGCTTTTACTTCTGGAAGAAGACTACTTTTGTCAAAAATGTGGAAGCTTTAAACATGTCATAAACAGAATACTTGGATCAAAGTAAACGGTTTTTGATTTTTACTTTGTGTGGAATGAAGAAAGAGTGATTATCTAGTTTTGGATAGTCAAGATTTGAAGATCCAGAGCTTTTATCTCATCTCTGGAATGGGAACTGAAAGTAAGGTAAGAACTTGCCAATATAACATGGCAGAAAATTCTTAAAATCTAGCAATATGATGTAATGAGATGGGAAATTTGAACCAGAACTGATGTTCTCCTCTGCATTTTTATTCACCTTCTTTCTTTCCTGACAGCACAAATTGTTTGAATGCATTCTTTTTTATTAATTTTTTTATTATGTTAATCACCATATATTACATCATTTGTTTTTGATGTAGTGTTCCATGATTCATTGTTTGGTTTGAATGCATTCTTATCTATAATGACAAAGAGAAAGGAGAAAAGCAATTGACATACATTTAGAAAACAAGGGGGTATGGAGGGGGCAGAATGGTTCTTTTTTTGGAATGACTACCTGGTAGTATCAATGCAAACAACCAAACCCAGACATTTTTATAGGATCCAACAATAAGATCAAAACATCTGTAAAATGGAAACTCACTGAAAAGACTCCTCTGAAACTTGTTATTCATCAGTATCTATAACCCTTCATTCCTTACCTGATTTTGCTTACACTTCATTTTCAATGCCTTTTACCTTTAAATTAAATTTCCGGACATTTCTGGTTTCTTCTTCCTGTTCCACTGCAAATTTTTAAATATCATGTGCATCACTGTTCTCTTTAAAAAAAATTTTTTTTGATACTACTTTATCTGATCAACTATATGGTAATGGGATAAAGAATAACATCTGGCTCAGGTAACTGTTAAATTATTTTGGATGAATAATAGTATAGAGCC
This sequence comes from Eumetopias jubatus, assembly GCF_037043125.1. NCBI lineage: Eukaryota > Metazoa > Chordata > Mammalia > Carnivora > Otariidae > Eumetopias > Eumetopias jubatus. Next base: position 177,307,743 of record NW_028274809.1, on the reverse strand, counting down.
CTCTGCCAACCTAACATATAAACATTTCATGTTCATTTGTAGCTTAATCTCAGATTTTTAAGTGGATGAGAGGAAGAATTTCCGGACAATAGGGATTTTGGAATATGTGAAATGAACATGAAATCAGTCACCTTCCCTCTTATGCATATGTCCAAGACATCTATATTTCCTAATTGACCCCAGGAATGGGGAAGTAAGGTACAAAGGGATTTTTGTTTCATTGAAAGAAAAAATGAAAGTCTGATAATAAGTCTTGCTAAGTATCCAGGTTGCTAAGGAAAGAAGAATCCTTTCTAACGATCTACTTGTTTCTGTTTTTATGCAATCTTTCTTAGAGACAAAGCACAGAAAAGGTGAGGGATCTAGAATGTTGCATATTTTAGTAATGCGGTTCATTTAGTAAAGCTACTTTTAGAGTTTTCTTGCGGCAATGTGCGTTTAGAGTTAATGTGAGTTTAATTTTTGAATATTTGTCTTTTGGTTTGTTTAATGTACTGTCTGACCATAAATTTGAAATTTTTCAATGCCTTTAAGAGAAAAATTTGCCACAGCCTAATCTAAAATGAGATTTTATTTTGTAAAGGTTAAAAATTGTAGTGAAGAAAGTGAGAAAATTTACTTTGTATCTAGTATGAAGTTTAAAGACTAAATTAAAAACAGATATGAAAATCCCACAAAAAACTAAGACAATATTCCTGTCTGAATGCCTTGAAATTTTATATCCTGAGAAGTAGATTTGCTTGAATTACAGTGTAGGTTATCATCACATAAGGCAAATTGAATAATTTTCCCCTCTCAAATACTCTAAAATCCTCAATATGGAGAATATTTAATTTCCCAACAAGGAAAATAACACATAAATGATTCATTAGTTGCTTCAAACTTGGAAAGCAAAAAGCCATTTCATGCTATCTGCCTGCATCAATTTAGTATAAATTATGAAAAGAGCAGAGAGAGTGTCTGCCTTGCTATTATGTTCTGCAAATTGCTGAGCAGCTCTCATAGTATTGTGCTCAACAAAGAGCTGGAGACGAACACCCATAAACTATGTCTGACATTGGAATTTTATTGGGCCACAACAGTATGCTTAGGTTTCAGATGTCCAGTTTTCCAGTGGGGAGACTCTTCCTCCTCAGACCATTGTGCCTTGTTTTCTTGCGCATGCCCTTTTTTTTTTTTTTAAGATTTTATTTGAGAGAGACTGAGCAGTGGGGAGAGGCAGAGGGAGAAAGAGAGAGATGCAGACTCCCTAGTGAGTAGGAAGTCCAATGTAGGGCTCAATCCAAGACCCGGAGATCATGACCTAGAGGAAGGCAGATGCTTAACCAACTGAGCCACCCAGGCGCCCCCTCCATGCCCATTCTAACATGGCTTGTCGATGCTGAGTGATACCTAGTGCTTGGGGAGAAAGACTTAGTGAGAAAGGTAAGGAATAGAGAGGGAAGGAATTAATACTATGTGTTCCATACTCTAGATTCTCTCTCTCTAATCTATCACATTTAATGCCAAGCACTTAATAGGTGACTTGCAATTTTTTGGTTCAACATTGGTTGACACTTCAAAACATTTTTATATCATTGAAAATTGAGGTTGATTTTATTTTTGCCGCCTTTTCAGAGATGGAAGAGCTGAGCTCAACAGCATAAATAACTCATGTAAAGTTATACAATTAGTGAGTGGCAGGACGTGATTCAAGATCAGGTTTGCCTGATTCTCCAAACTATCTTTTAAGAAAGGCAAACTATTTCTATAAGAAACATGGAGAAAATGCAGCAGTTGAAAGATTAAAAGATGTATTATAATGCAAATACTTATCCGGAAGGGTCCTTAACAGTTACATAATCAAATCTCCTTATTTTGAAGATAAGGAAATAAATCCAACAGGTAAATGGGAATTGAGTCAGAAGTATAATAAGAGAACATGTTCATATTTTAAGTGTCCATAAATTCTACAGAAGGTTGCAATTCTCTGTTGAGTCCTATAATGACATTTTAGAAAACAGGTTTTGCATTTGATGGGTAAATTGATACTCATCATCGTCATTAGCTTTGATATCTAAGATAGAAAGCTTCGGGAAAGTGCTCTCTCATCACTGTAAAAAGAAATGTGGATTTTAGCATACCATTCTTTGAAATGTCTTTTTTCTTTCATCTATGTGTAGTTAATTTTTGTTAAGTTTCCATGCATGCTTTAAAAAAAGTGAACATCGTATATTTGTGGATTTCAGGTTTTTATATTTATATTAGATCATTTGTTTATATCCTTGTTTTTTAATATTATTCTTATTACCTGAGAGAGATATATTGATACATCCCCATTTTTCCTTGTAATTCATCCTGAGTTTTAAAAAACATTCATTTATGGTTTTAAGTACATACAAGTTCAAAGCTGTCATATGTTCTCAGTAGCTTCTTTATCTTGTCATGTAATGGCCCTTTTCCTTTCTAGGGTTTTATATTTAATATCAAGGTACAAATTTATTTTTTATACTAGTTAGCACTAGATAGGTACCATTAATCTGAAAGCTCACATCATTCTTTAAAACTGGAAAGTCCTCAATATTTCTCACTTCATATTTTATTTTTTTCTACCATTCCATTTTTTTCTTCCCTATTAAAAGTATTGTAGTGGTTCTCATCTGCTTTCTGTGTTTAATTTTTTCATTTAAAAATGACATTAAAAATAATTTAGAAATAAAATTTTTTTATTGAAAAACTTTGCTTTATCCCGAGTTACCAATTTACTATTTTATAAATTGCCATTTTCTCTTTGACTGAAAACAAAATTAGATAGAATTAAATTTTCCTTAAATTTTTAAAAATCTCTTGTCCACTTCCTCCTGGTTCATATGCATCTCTTTGTCTTTCATAATTTATTCTTTTTATAATAGATATTAATTATATACTCTTGGATCATAACTCATTTTATTATTTTCTTCCATTTTGGCAGTGAATTCCTCTTTCAACTGGTGATTTTGTTGGTCGTTTGTCTTTTAGTTTTTCTTCTGCCATTGGGAGTGTTCATTTTGGGAACTTATCTTCCCCATGCTTCAAGTCTGATGATAGGTTTTAACTTGTTCACTGAGGGCTCCTTCCCTTTCATGAAGTTGGTAGAAGATTAATTTGGACCAAGTTCAGTCCAGGTGGCTTTTTATATTTACTTCAGGTATATTTACCTTGTATAAGTTGGAGTTCCAGTCTGCAGGACAGTGATCTTCTCTTCTCTTCCAGGGAACAGCAAAGTCCTTGGGCTGCCCCTTCAATGTGGTATCTGGCAGCAGTCCTTCTTGCCCTCATTACCCCACCAGTAATTATTCTTGCTTTTGGGTACAGATACTAGTGGGGTGGAGCTGAATGCCACAGTTCTCACCACTTTGGGTTATTATTCCTTTTCTGTTCCATAGAGGAGTACATCTGGTATTATTATTTTTTTTATAATTTTTGTACTGTGTTTGTGGTAGGTATAGAAGTTCAAAGCATGAATTAGTTCACCAAAAGTTTCTTGGACATTCTTTATACACCTGCCAATATTTTATTTCTAACAGTCAGATTCAGTTATATCTCCCCTCTGTTTAAACACTTACACTGGCTTTCTCATCTCAAGATGTGTCAGTTTCCTTAGTTTCCTTAGTGAGGCATTTAAGATTTCTAACATTCCCAATCAATATCTAATCTATTTGTCCAATCACCTACAATTATATATCTATATCTATCATCATCTATATTACATATCTGGTGACTTAGCCACAACAAACCCCATTATCCAACCATGTCCACCTGTCAAAATCATATATATCTTTCTACTTTCAGTCCAAATATCTCATCTGAATAATAATTAAAAACCTTGCAAGGCCACCCAAATTAAATTACACCCATGCCTTTATTGAGCACTTTCTCTATCCTGCATTTTACTAAATTTCTTTTCACTATGGCATTATAAATTCCATCGTGGAAAACTTCATGGCTTATTTGTATAAACAATCTGTATTGTCACTATAGGTCAATTGACCAAATGAATTGACATTTGGAATTAACTCTACTAATTTCCAACCCATACCCCAAGTCAATATTACAGCATCCACCACTGGGGAACATTTACTGTCCATGTTTTAAGGAGGGCTGATTTTTGAGTAATAGAGACCTAGGAAGTACATATAATAATAGTAATGGAAGCTCACACTTATACAGAACTTCTCATGTGCCAGATTCTATATAACTACTTGGCATACCACTCATTTAATCCATACAACAACACCGTAAGGCAGGTACTAGTAGTAGTCTTATTTTACGGATGAAGAAACTGAAGCACAGAGAAAGGTACTGCACAGAAACATGTTGTCTGAAGTTACATAGCTAGTAAGTTGCAGGCTGGATTTTTTTTTTTTTTTTTTTTGACAGAGCGAGAGAGCACAAGCAGAGGAAACAGCAGAAGGAGAGGGAGAAGCAGGCCTCCCACCGAGCAGGGAGCCCGATGCGGGGCTTGATCCCAGGACCCTGAAACCATGACCCAAGCCAAAGGCAGACGCTTAACCATCTGAGCCACCCAGGCGCCCCTGCAGGCTGGATTTTACACAGAAGCAGTCTATCTTCTGTGTCCATGCTCATAACCACCATATTTTACCACCTCTCGATACACATATTTCACCATTTTCAGACTGAGTGAGAAGAGAAACAGGCATCAAATATCTAAATGATTTAATAAGGTCTATAATAATTTGTTACAAATTTAATATTTAGATAATAATTGTTTGGGGCTTGTTGCCTGCAAGAACATATGCTCCTACAGAGTGAGCACCTCTTGAAACACCAAAGGTTACCTGATTCATCTGGAGAGCCCAGGATCTTTTTTATGTTTATCTTGACTTGTAAAAAGCATCATTGTCTGTTGATCCATTGCTGAAGGAAAATAAAAATAATCCACAGCTTCCTTTTATATTGAGTGGCTAGAAGAATTACAATGGCTTGGCATTTGCTAAATGTTTTCAAAGCAAACCACACAAGAATATGGCATTTACCTTTGTCTTAATATTGATGGAAAGATTACAGAAAGAATGTCACAGATGAAGTGACCTTTTAGATAGACTGGTACTATCAACCCATTCATTAATATTGGGAAAAAAATGAAACTTATGAATGCAGTGTGAGTTTAATAATTAGTCACACTCTCTTTGGCAGTTGTCATCATGGCTAAATTTACCACTCTATGGAATAAAAACTTTCTTCATAAACTTTAGCCAAACCATTATATAACAGATAATCATTAAGAATCTGGGTCATTAAGTCATCTGGACCCTCACTTTTGGTACCTAGCCACATAGAAATTTATATCTTGGAGCATGGACAATCAAATCTAGGCTGTTTAAAAGTCCCATTAATTAGGGGCACCTGGGCGGCTCAGTGGGTTAAGCGTCTTCCTTCAGCTCAGGTCATGATCTCAGTGTCCTGGGATGGAGCCTTGCATTGGGCTCCCTGCTCCATGGGGAGCCTGCTTCTCTCTCTCTCCCTCTACAGCTACCTCTACTGCTCCCCCTACTTTTGTATGTGTGTTCTCTCTGAAATCAATAAAATCTTATTTAAAAGTCCCTTTATATAAGTGAAGTGTTTCAAAATAGGAGATTTTCAGACTAGTGAATTTCCTCTATCAGTATGACAATCCCCAGATTAGCACAGGGAAGGTTGCCAATAGGACATTTCCCCCCTAACATCAACAAACATTTCATCAAATCAATATATGTGAAGTCCTATATACAATCAAAATGTTAAGCAGTCTAGTGTGGGGGACAGATAATACTGTATGATCAGTTGATAATGGTATCTACAAGGTCCACAGAGAAGCATAAGACGAGAGAAGGGGAGTGGAAATTTGCCTGGAACTGGTAATAGCTGAGCATGCTCTGCAGTTTACCAGTTGGCAAATGGGAGAACGGTCAGTCTTTGCAGAAGGATTAGGGAGATCTAAAATAGCATGAACTTGGGGTGCCTGGGTGGCTCAGTAGGTTAAGTGACTGCCTTCGGCTCAGGTCATGATCCCAGGGTCCTGGGATCAAGCCCTGCATCGGGCTCCCTGCTCAGCCGGAAGCCTCTTTCTCCCTCTCCCACTCCCCCCGCTTTTGTTCCCTCTCTTGCTGTAGCTATCTCTGTCAAGTAAATGGATAAAATCTTAAAAAAATAAAATAGCATGAGCTCTTTGAAATTATAATTCAACAGTAGAAATATTTGATAATATTTAAAATGGCAATATCAGAAATAAGATAGTACAATATTGAAGTTCCCTGATAATTTTGGTTTTGTAAAAGTAATCTGATAGTATTGGGTTACTCTCCAAGCAAATATCTTGACTAGGTATATTTTCTATTCTTAACTAGAAAATGAAATGAAACCATAGTGATACTAAAATCACAAGCTGTGAATCGTAGGGATATCTATATACAAAAGTAAGCCAGCACCTCAGACAGGTCTAATATAAAGTGAAATCGGTGGTGCCTTTAATATCTTGGATTTTGGGTATAAAAATGAGAAACATACCAGTGTTTAGTCACAGACAGCAGAGTTAATAGGATCCTGATTATCTTCGAGAAAAGTGAAAGGAGAAAAAATCAGTTAATTATCTAGTATTTCACTGCAGTAAACATGTTTGGCTGCTTTAGGGTCTTGAAGATGATGTTTTCTCAGCTCACAATGATGCTTGTCAAAAAGGCTTCCTCCTTTCATATTCTTCAGGACTCAGTTCAAATCTCACCTACTCAGAGAGGTTGTGTCCCAGTGCTATGTCCTCAGCCTCATTCTCATCACATCTTTATACTTTGCAGAACTTGTCCTGATCTATCTACAATTAACTTGTTTGCTTATGTGTATCCTTATTTTGGAGTAAAAGCCCCACAGAGGCATTGGCTATTCTCCTTTGCACATTATATACCAATACTATATACCTGGGTATATATTATACCCAAAATAAAAGGCAACAATTCAATAAGTATTTGTTGAAGGAAGGGAGAATTAAAAAAATTTATTCAGAATCATAGTAGGGAAATTAATAGTAATGTTATATTTGTGATTTCCTCCCTCCCTCCCTTCCTTCCTCCCTTCCTTTCCCTTATTTATTCATAGGTCAATGGGCCAGAATGCCTTTCACACTGTATTACATACATAATATTATTACCCCTGAAAATTGTGTGGAAATTAATTTTTGTACGCTTTATTTATAATTATTTTGGCAATTAACTTTCTCTGTAGCTTCACAGCTGCTCAATCTCAATTTCTAGTTGATCCTTGGCTGGCAACAGCTACTAATGCTGTAGCTTTACTATCTTTGCCTATCAGTCACAGTTAACAATCTGTTTGCAAATATTTTTAAATGCTCAAGGGAATTTGCCATTTAAATAAACATTTGCATATAGTTTTTAATAATGCAAGCTTTAGCTTATTTATTTTACATTCTCATTTGTATTCATTGATAATATTCAACATGGTGCCTGAGAAATAGGAAGAAAAATTCACTTCTCAGTGTTAATTTTACAAATCGTTCAGTCAACCACTCTGATACTTTTTCATTTATATATAAGAACTAGAAAAAAGTATTTAGCAATGGCTGTCCTATACCATCTAGAGTTCTAAGAAACAAACAAATAGAAAGTAAAAATTATACTCTTCTGAGTGCCCATTATATTTTTGCATATAACATTCAGATTTCTGGATCAGTTTGGTGCCACAAATTATTCACATTTAAATTTCTTCATGATGACAAAGTATTTAGGTAAAAGTATCAGATATCCAGAAAGCAACTTTTAAATTTACCATGCTATCATTTATACCGTATGATTCTAAATGAAAAGAAATAATGCATAGAATAAAATTGTTTAGCACTAAGTGTGAATTTTAGGAATGGAATGGAGATATATTTGGAGAGAGATAGATATTCCTATGTTCACAATATATATGTACATAATGAGTGTATATATATGTATTCTGAAGATATTTTTTTAAAGATTTTATTTATTTGAGAGAGAGAGAATGAGAGATAGAGAGCACGAGAGAGGAGAGGATCAGAGGGAGAAGCAGACTCCTTGCTGAGCAGGGAGCCCGATGCGGGACTCGATCCCGGGACTCCAGGATCATGACCTGAGCCGAAGGCAGTCACTTAACCAACTGAGCCACCCAGGTGCCCGAAGATATTATACTTAATAAAACAGCACTATTTGTTACTATGGCAGCTAATGTGTGAATTTCCAGAAATTCATTATGTTTCCATAATTTCTTTATTGGTTTCCAGAATTTTGGTTAGCCAAAGAAATTTGAAATGGCTATATTTTTTTCTGAGTTGTTGTCTTGGTTCAATAACTCATCTATAAGGAATACTTAGTTTTGTTCAACATAGCTATTTAAAGAAACCCTTATCTGTATTGTCATAATTTTTCTGATGTAAAGGAAGTTGGAAGAAGATGGTGGACTAGGAGGACCTTAGGTTCACCTCATCCCATGAATACAACTAGATAACTATCACATCATCCTAAGTATCCCAGAAATTGACCTGAAGACTGACAGAACAAACTCCACAACTAAAGGGAGAGAAGAGGCCACATTGAAGGCAGAAGCCAGGCAGAGATATAGTTTGGGAGAGAAATGGATTATGGATGCTGTGATGGGGAGGGAGCCACAGTCATGAAAAGTGAGAGACAGACAACCATACAAGGGACCACAGAGGAAAATGAATCCCCATAGCAATTGGCTTGCAGCAACTGCCTTGGAAAGTAAGAGGGGACAAATTTCAGGAATTCTTGCAACCAGAAGCTCTTAAAGATAAGTTTTAAAGGTCAGTGGCTTGGCTGAGATAGGGCCTGCAGGGCATTGCACTGCTCTTGGAGAGAAGACAAACAGCCCCAGGACATACAGCATGGAAACAGCCATCTGAAGAATGTCTGGGGCACACAGTGGGGAGGTGATTCACGCATCTCAGACCATTTCCAGAGCGATGGAACAAAGGACCTGGAAGGTATCATTTTTCTCCCCTGCTCCTCAGGGAATAAGCACAGGGCCACCTGTGGGAGCCAGCAGAATGCTAACACTCCCTACATAACTTGCTTACATAAGCTCTGTACCCTATGCTGTGGTGGAACAACCCCTCCTAGTCACACATGCCTCAGTCCCAGCACAGTGGGCCCCTCCACTAGAATACTGGCACAAACCCTGGCCAACACCACATATCCTGACTCAGGAGTTTTGCAGAGCTTCAGTTCTGGTGGTGGTGGTGACAGGTCTCATTTCACAAATAGACCAGAGCATACCTAATTAAAAGGCACCACTTTCAGGCCACAGACAAAACACTGCCCAAAATAGAGAGAGCCCCTGCAGATGACTGGCCTGAAGGATAAAGAGGCCAGGAAAAAAGAGCAGGGCACACACAGCACACATTAGAGCACCAGGCCCTGGGGAATAGGTAGCACCTCGTGGCGGGGCACCACAGAACCTCTTCTTCATAAGGCCATAGCCCTCAAGAAAAGGAGATGTAGCTGACTTTCCTAAACAGAGAAACAGGCACAAAGACTTAGACAAAATGAGAAGACAGAGAAATTTATCCCAATTGAAAGAACAGGACAAGGCCACAGACAAAGTAACATTCCTGATAGAGAATTCAAAGTAATGATCATAAGGATAGTCACTGGACCTGAGAAAAGAGTAGAAGACATGAGTGAGACCCTTAACACAGAGATAAGATCATAGAGATAAAGGGCTCAATAAATGAAATGAGAAACATACTTGATGCAATGAACAGCAGGCTGGAAGAAGAAGAAAGAATTAATGACCTGGAAGACAGAGGAGTGGAAAGTAATCAAGCTAGAACAAAAGGGAGAGAAAGAACTAAGCAAATTGAGAATAGACTTAAGGAAAACAGTAAGTCCATCAAACATAGTATTCATATTATGGGGGTCCCAAAAGAAGAGATATAAAAGGGAGCAGATAATTTATTAGAATAAATAATAGCTGAAAACTTCCCTAATCTGGGGGAAGGGAACACATATCCAGATCCAACAGGCACAGAGAACTCATCAAAATCAACAAAAACAGATCCACACCAAGACATAGTGTAACTAAATTGGCAAAATATGGTAATAAAGAAAAAAATGTTAAAAACATTAAGACAAGAAAAGACACTAACTTATAAGCAAAACCCATATGCCTAACAGGGAGTTTCTCAGCAGAAACTTGGCAAGCCAAAAGAGAGTGGTATGATATAGGTCAAAGTGCTGAGTAGGAAAATTCTGCAGCCAGAATAGTCTCTAGCAAGGCTATCGTTAAGAATGGAAGGAGAGAGAGAGTTTCCCAAACAAAAACTAAAGGAGTTCATAGCCACTGAACCAGCCCTGCAAGAAATATTAAAAGAAACACTTTCAGTGGAAAAGAGAGCCCCAAAGTGACATTATAAAGGTAGGAAACACAAAAGCAGTAAAAATGAATATTTCTGTAAAAAATTAGTCAAGGAACTCACAAATTAAAAGGATGTAAAATAAGGGGCTCCTGGGTGGCTCAGTTAAGCATCTGACTCTTGATTGCAGCTCAGGCCATGATCTCAGGGCTGTGAGATTGAGCTCCATGTCAGGCTCTGCACTAGGCATGGAGCCTGCTTAAGATTCTCTCTCCTTCTCCTTTTGCCCCTCCATCCCCAGCTCTTGCTCTCTCTCTCTCAAAAAATAATACATAAATAACATATACCTAAAATATGGGGAGAAAAGGCAGGAAGAATGGGTTCAAACTTAATGACCATTAATTTAATATAGATTGCTATATGCAAAAGAGGTTATATACAAACCTAATGGTAAACTTATATCAAAAAACAATAATATGCAGAGGAGCCCACTAGGATCCAGAGTTGCTTCAGCCCAAACTGGCTGTGATCTCTTTCCCCATGCTTGAGGCTGCCGAGTTCTACTTTAACGTGGACCATGGCTACCTGGAAGGCCTGGTGTGATGGTGCAAGACCAGCCTCCTGACCCAGCAGGACTACATCAACCTGGTCCAGTGGGAGACCCTGGAAGATGTGAAAATTCATCTCCAGACCACTGATTATGGAAACTTCTTGGCTCATCAAACAAATCCTCTTACTGTTTCCAAAACTGACACAGAGATGAGGAAAAAGCTATGCAGAGAATGTGAATATTTCCGGAATCATTCCTTGGAACCCCTGAGCACATTTTTTACATACATGACGTGCAGTTACATGATAGACAATGTGATTCTACTGATGAACGGTGCATTGCAAAAAAAAAAACCTGTGAAAGAAATTCTGGTCAAGTGCCACCCGTTGGGCCGTTTCACGGAAATGGATGCAGTCAACATTGCGGAGACACCTTCTGATCTCTTTAAAGCCGTTCTGGTGGAAACACCATTAGCTCCATTCTTTCAAGACTGTATGTCTGAAAATACCTTTGATGAACTGAATATTGAATTACTGCGCAATAAACTGTACAAATCTTACCTCGAGGCATTCTATAAATTCTGTAAGAATCATGGTGATGTCACAGCAGAAATCATGTGTCCTATTCTTGAGTTTGAGGCTGACAGATGTGCTTTTATCATCACTCTTAACTCCTTTGGCACTGAACTGAGCAAAGACGACCGGGAGACCCTCTACCCTACCTGTGGCAAACTCTACCCTGAAGGGTTGTGCCTTTTGGCTGAAGCAGAAGACTTTGATCAGATGAGGAGAGTAGCAGACCATTATGGAGTATACAAGCCTTTGTTTGAGGCTGTGGGTGATGGCAGTGGAGGAAAGACATTGGAGGATGTGTTTTATGAGCATGAGGTACAAATGAACGTGCTGGCATTCAACAGGCAATTCCACTATGGTGTGTTTTACGCATACACAAAGCTGAAGGAACAAGAAATGAGAAATATTGTGTGGATAGCAGAATGCATTTCACAAAGACATCGAACCAAAATTAACAGTTACATTCCAATTTTGTAACCCAGTGTGGGGCCTCCAGTGCAGAACATCTTAAATATTAAGAAGAGCTTCTACGGAAAATAAAAAAAGTTGTGTTGTGTTAAAAAAAAAAAATAATATGCAAAGAATAAAGAGAAATAAATCCAAACATATCACTAAAGAAAATCAGCAAACCATGAAAGATAAGAAAGCACCAAAGAAAATATTCATGAACAACCACAAAACAAATAAGATGACAATAAATACATATCTATCAATAATGACTGAATGTAAATGGACTAAATGATTCAATCAAAAGACAGGGTAACTGAATGGATTAAAAAACAAGACCCATTTATATGCTGCCTACAAGACAGACTCATTTTAGGCCTAAAGACACCTGCAGATTCAAAGTGAAGGGATGGAGAAATATCTATCATGCAAATAGATGTCAAAAGGGAAATGGAGTATCAATACTTATGTTGGACAAAATAGACGTTAAGATAAAGACTGCAACAAGAGATAAAGAAGGATTCTATATGCTAAAAAGGGGACAAACCAACAAGAAGATAAAACAATTGTAAATATTTATGTACCCACCATAGGAGCACCAAAATACATAAAACAGTTAATAACAAACATAAAGGAGCTAGTAGATCACAGTAAGGGACTAGTAAGGGACCTTAACACCCCCTTTACATGAATGGACAGATCACCTCAACAGAAAATCAACAAGGAAACAATGCCTTTGAATGACACAGTGGAACAGATGGATTTAACAGATATACTTAGAACATCCCATCCTAAAACAGCAGAATACACATTATTTTTAAATGCACATGGAACATCATTGCAGGGGAGGAGCAAGATGGGGGAGGAGTAGGAGACCTAAATTTCATCTGGTCCCAGGAATTCAGCTAGATAGCTATCAAACCATTCAGAACACCTACAAACTCAACAGAAGATCAAAGAAAAGAATAGCAGGAACTCTCTGAACAGAAAAATGACCACTTTCTGGAAGGTAGGACATGCGGAGAAGTGAATCTGAGGCAAGAATATCGGAAGATAGACAGTAGGGGGAGGGATCGTCTGTTAGCTGCTACTGGCAAGTGATAGAGCCACAGAGCACAAAATCAGAACTTTTAGAAGTCTGCTTGGCTGAGGGACGTCATCTCGGTGGCTAAGCGGGGGTGGAACTCTCACTGTGACAGTGTGGTCTCAGGAACCTTGGGGTCACAGAAAGACTGGGGGTGCCTGAGTGCAGCAGAGCTCGCAGGTATCAGAGTGGGGAAGCTGGCTGCAAAGACGGAGCCAAGGAGTGGGCTCTCAGCTCGGGGTTGCGATAAACTGTGGTCCGCAGCACAGTCGGGCCGCTGCTCTTCGAGCAGGGACCCAACAAGCAGCAGATCAGGGAGACTCCCCTTCCTCCCCCAGGAGGAGTGGTGCAGGAGCGCACTACAGGAATCTGCTGGGTTTGGAGACTCCACACCGAGTCGGGTGCCAGAGATAGAAACGCTCGGTCACAGCCCGGGTGAGCACGGAGTGCGGCCAGAGACCAGGGAGACAGGAGTGATTGACTGCTTTTCTCTGGGGGCTCACTGTGGAGTGGGACCCTGAGCTCTCGGCTCCTCCGGGACCAGGGACTGGGAGGCCGCCATTTTCAGTCTCGTCTTCCAAAGCTATATGGAAAGATTTCAGGGAACAAAAGCTCCCGAGAGCAAACCCTTGCAGATTACTTAGCCTGGCCCCTGGCAAGGGTGGGGCAATCCCACCTCAGGGGGATTTTACAGTCATATTTACAGTCATATTCCATCCCTTCTTCGTATTTACCCTTATCATATTTTTCCTTTGCACAGCAAGGGAAACAGTCAACAAAACCAAAGACAACTGACAGAATGGGAGAAGATATTTGCAAGTGACATGTCAGATAAAGGGCAAGTATCCAAAATCTATAAAGAACATATCAAACTCAACACCCAAAGAACAAATAATCCAATCAAGAAATGAGCAGAAGACATGAAGAGACATTTTTCCAAAGAAGACATCCAAATGGCCAACAGACACATGAAAAAGTATTCAACATTGCTTGGCATCAGGGAAATACAAATCAAAACCTCAGTGAGATACCACCTCACACCAGTCAGAATGGCTAAAATTAACAAGTCATGAAATGACAGATATTGGCAATGATGCGGAGAAAGGGTAACCCTCCTACACTGTTGGTGGGAATGCAAGCTGGTGCAGCTACTCTGGAAAACAGTATGGAGGTTCCTCAAAAAGAGGAACTATTTCTTCAAAATAGAGCTACCCTACGACCCAGCAATTGCACTACTGGGTATTTACCCCAAAGATACAAATGTAGTGATCCAAAGGGGCACATGCATCTGAATGTTTATAGCAGCAATGTCCACAATAGCCAAACTATGGAAAGAGCAAGATGTCCATGAACAGATGAATGGATAAAGAAGATGTGGTATATATACACAATGGAATATTATGCAGCCATCAAAAAATGAAATCTTGCCATTTGCAACGACGTGGATGGAACTAGAGGGTATTATGCTAAGCGAAATAAGTCAATCAGAGAAAGACAAGCATCATGTGATCTCACTGATATGAGAAGTTTGAGAAACAAGACAGAGGATCATAGGGGAAGGGAGGGGAAAAATGAAACAAGATGAAACCAGAGAGGGAGACAAACCATAAGAGACTCTTAATCTCAGGAAACAAACTGAGGGTTGCTGAAGTGGAGAGGGGTGGGAGGGATGGGGTGGCTGGATTACGGACATTGGGGAGGGTACGTACTATGGTGAGCACTGTGAATTGTGTAAGACTGATGAATCACAGACCTCTTCCCCTGAAACAAATAATACATTATATGTTAATAAAAATTTTTTAAAAAATAAAAAAATAATGCACATGGAACATTCTCCAGAATAGATCACATATTAGCCCAGAAAACAAGCCTCGCTGAATTCAAGAAGTTCAGAGTTATACCATTCATCTTTTCTGACAATGCTATCAAACTAGAAGTCAACCACAAGAAAAAAATCTGGAAATACCACAAACACATGGAGATTAAATAACATGCTACTAAAAATGAATGGGTCAACCAAGAAATAAAATTAAAAAAGGGAAACAAATGAAAACACAATGTTACAAAACTTTTGGGATGCAACAAAAGTGGTCTAAGAGGTAAGTTTATAGCAATACAGGCTTACCTCTAGAAGAAAAATCTCTAACAACCTAACTTTACACCTAAAGGACCTAGTAAAAAAAAAAAAAACTGCTAAAAGCAGCAGAAGGAAGGTAATAATAAAGATTAGAGCAGAAATTGTGTAAAAACTAAAAAAAAACAAAACATATCAATGAAACCAAGAACTGATTCTTTGAAAAAAATCAATGAAGTCGATAAACCTGTAGCCAGTCTTATCAAGAAAAAAGAGAGAAAAGATGCAAATAAAATCACGAATGAGAAAGGAGAAATAACCAACACCACAGAAATACAATTACAAGAGAATGATATGAAAAACAATATGCCAACCAATTGGACAACCTAGAAGAAATGGATAAATTCCTAGAAACATAAACTACCAAAACTGAAATAGGAAGAAGTAGAAAATTTGAACAGCCCAATAACCAGCAAAGAAATTGAATCAGTAATCAGAAAACTCCTAACAAACAAAAGTCCAGGACCAGACGGCTTCACAGGCACCTTCTACCAAAAATTTTAAGAAGAGTTAATACCTATCCTCAAACTATTCCAAAAAATTGAAGAGGAAGGAAAGCTTCCAAATTCATTCTGAGGCCAGTATTACCCTGAAACCCAAACCAGAAAAAGACACCACTAAAAAAGAGCTACCTGCAATATTCCTGATGAACATAGATGTAAAAATCCTTAGCAAAATACTAGTAAACTGAATCCAACAATTCATTAAAAAAAATTATTCACCACAATTACGTGGGATTTTTTTCCTGGGCTGCAAGGATGGTTCAATATTCACAAATTAATGTAATACATCATATTAATAAGAGAAAGGATAAGAATCATATGATCATTTCAATAGACACAAAAAAAAGCATTTGAGAAAGTACAAGATCCAATGATGATAAAACCTTTCAACAAAGTAAGCCTAGAGGGAACATACCTCAACATAATAAAGGACATTTATGAAAAACCCACAGTTAACAACCTTCATGGGGAAAAACTGAGAACTTATCTTCTGTCAGAAACAAGACAAGGATGTCCACCCTCACCACTTTTATTCAACATAGTACTGGAAGTCCTAGCCTTATCAATCAGACAACAAAAAAATAAAAGGCATCCAAAAAATTTTCACTATTTGCAGATGACATAATATTATACATATAAAACCCAAAAACCTCAGCCAAAAACTGCTAGAACTCATAAATGAAATAGTAAGGTCACAGGATTCAGAATCAATACAGAAATTTGTTGTATTTTTATACCCTCATAATGAAGCAGCAGAAAGAGAAATTAAGAAAGCAATCTCATTTACAACTGTACCAAAAACAATAAGATACCTCAGAATAAACCTAACCAAAGAGGTAAAAGATCTGTACTCTGAAAACTATAAAACACTGATGAAGAAAACTGAAGATGATACAAAGAAATGGAAAGACATTCCATGCTCATGGATTGGAAGAATATTGTTAAAATATTCATACTATCCAAAGTAATCTACACACTTCATGCAATCCCTATCAAATACCAACAATATTTTTCACAGAGCTAGAACAAACAATCCTAAAATTTGTATGGAACCACAGAAGACCCCAAATAACCAAAACAATCTTGAAAAGAACAGAATAGAAAGAAGAATCTATAGGTCAATAGAACAGAATAGAAAGCCCAGAAATGAACCTACAAGTATATGGTCAATTAATCTTTGACAAAGGAGGCAAGAATATGCAATGGGAAAAAGTCTCTTCAATAAATGGTGTTGGGAATACTAGATAGCAACATGCAAAAGAATGAAACTGGGTCACTTTCTTATACCATACACAAAAGTAAGTTCAAAATGGATTAGAGACCTAAATGTGAGATACAAAACTATAAAAATCCTAGAAGACAACACAGACAGTAACTTGTGTGACATCAGCCATAGCACCTTCTTTCTAGATATGTCTCCTGAGGCAAGGGAAACAAAATCAAAAATGAAGGCAACCTACATAATGGGAGAAGGTATTTCCAAATGACATATCTGATAATGGGTTAGTATCCAAAATATATAAAGAACTTACACAACTCAGTACCCCAAAAATAAATAATTCAATTAAAAATAGGCAGAAGACATGAACAGACATTTCTCCAAAGAAGACATCTGGATACCCAAGAGACATAAAATGGTATTAATCATGACTTACCATCCAGGAAATGCAAGTCAAAACTACATTGAGACATCATCTCACCTGTCAGAATGGCTAAAATCAACAACATGAGAAACAAGACGTATGGGGAAGAATGTAGAGAAAAAGGAACCCTCTTGCACTGTTGGTTGGAATGCAAACTGGTGTAGCCACTGTGGGAAACAGTATGGAGATTACTCAAAAAGTTAAAAATAGAACTACTTTACAATCTAGCAATAATCCTACTGGATATTTACCCAAAGAATACAAAAATACTAAATCAAAGGGATACTTGTACCCCTATGTTTATAGCAATTTGCAATAGCCAAGATATGGAAGCAGCCCAAGTGTCCATTGGTTGATGATTGGATAAAAAAGAAGTCACACGCACACACAAACATGCGAATATTATTCAGCTGTTAAAAAGGAATGAAATTTTACCATTTGCAATGCCATGGATGGAGCTAGAGAGTATAAGGCTAGGTTCAATAAGTCAGTCAAAGAAGGACAAATACCATATGATTTCACTCATATGTGTAATTTAAGAAACAAAACAAACTAGTAAAGGGAAAAAGAGAAACCAAGAAACAGATTCTTAACTATTGAGAACACACTGATGTTTACCAAAGGGGAGGTGAGTTGGGGGGATGGGTAAAATAGGTGATGGGAATTAAGGAGTACAATTTTCATGAGGAGGACTGGGTGATGTATGGAATTGTTGAATCACTATATTGTTCCCTGAGAGTAATATAACACTGTATGTTAACTAACTGGAATCAAAACTTAAAAAGGCCAAAAAAAAAAAGTATGAGTGTGCATTTATTTTAAATACCATAGGTTTTCTAATTTTGTGTCATTTCTAATGTGTCAATTTCCTTTATTTATGTAAGTTTTCTGTAAGAATGAAGATGTTGACTCATAATGTGGATATACATACAAGAGTTTTTTTTTTTTTTAACAAAATTATGGTTTGGTTCAAAAGTTGTAAAATTTCCTTTAAAAAAGGAATCAGTATGGATAAAACAATTTCATTTTTAACTTGATTAAATATCTGACATTCTTAGATTGAATATATTTTCATAGCATTTTCTGTGTATTTGGGATCTTGCTGGCAATGTGTTGCTGTTATTTAAATCATAATCAATATTCTAGCAAAGTGCTCTATCTTGAGAGGATGTGAATCTTCCAAGATGGTGTAATCAGGGATCTATATTCTAGAAACTGGACTCTAAATCAACCTGGTGATATTTTCAGAAAATATTCCACTTTACCTTGAAGCTCATGAGCATTATCATTGACACTGAGTTTATTCACTCTGTATAGGTGAAATCTCTGAAATAAACTGGAAATGATCACTTGGTAAGATCACTTTGATGAGATCAAGTACTAGAATGCAATGACATTAAATGAAATATAAGTTAAAGTATAATCTAAGACATTGTAGTAATGACTAATAAATGTTTCCCTGATCAAAGCTTTGAATCATAAGGGACTTTAGTTAGATTTAAAGAATAATATTTAGTAATGGTGTTTCTAAAAAATGTAAAGTTAAAGGAGATTATACTGTAAACAAACTGGAATGTAATAGTCCACTTAGTAGACATACCACTATGTTAATTAATCTACATTTAATAGGGATAAAAATTTTGTAGTTTGGGAATATAAAAAGATAGCTTAACTTTGTTCACTGACTTAACTTTTAACTGGAAACTTCCTGGTTTTAAAGTTAGTATGAAAGAATTATCTTTTGTAAAGAAAATAGCTTACTAATATTTGGGAGTATTTTGAAACACTTGGCATTAATATTTTTAAATATGACTAAATTAGCTATCTGGTTTATTAATTTGTCATTACAAATTTAGTTTGTATCATTTGTTACAGAGCAATTATTTCTGTGTCAATTGATAAACTAATGTTTTGAACTTGTATACTTTATATAATGTTTTAGATCTATGGTGATTCCATATGACTTCTAGAGGGGAGGGGGGCCGGGGGATGGGTTAGCCTGGTGATGGGTATTAAAGAGGGCACGTTCTGCATGGAGCGCTGGGTGTTATATGCAAACAATGAATCATGGAACAATACATCAAAAGCTAATGATGTAATGTATGGTGATTAACACACATAATAAAAAAAATGAAGGTTTTTTTCTTTGTAAAAAAAAAAAAAGACTTCACAAAGGAACAGCTATCATCCACATAGGATGGGTTTAAAAAATAAATTGAGCATTAAATCCCAAAGTTATTGCTATTTCAGGAGGGAAGGATGGTTGTTAACATAACCTCAGAAAAATATATAGAGTCATCATTTTATTTTTCCACAGATGGTACTCATGTTAGAAGTTACTTTCTTCCAAGTAAATTATCAGGCTAGCCCATGTTACCCCTCCCAGCTGTAAAGCACAGTTGAGAGTGAGAGATGAGGGAGAAGGTGAATATATATACACATATATACACACACATACACAGGCAACAGGCATTATGAGGAATAATGAGAGAATTACACTTCTATATTCTAGTACTTCATTGTTACAAACAAAGGCAAATAAGTAGGGGTTAAAGGGCTTTTTAAATTATTGATCAAATTTTATACTGTAATTTTGAGTGCATACATATAAAGAAGTAGCTACACTCAGTCTGAAAATACAAGTCTAATAGTGTTACCCTTGTTTAAACTGACCAATGTGGGGTATAGAGGATGATTAGTACTAAAACTCAAAATAATAAAAGTAGAAGATGTGAATGAGACCAGAATAGACATGATTCCTTCACTAGGTCTTCTTTGATACTCAGTTTTATGAACTATTGGTGGGCAAAATCTCAGAAATAAACTGGAAATGATCACTGGATGAGATCACTTTAATGAGATTTAGTATTGGAACTAATATCAGGACAATATGTTTTTGGAGTTAATGTCACCTGCATTAAGTACATGTTATCTGTTTCATAAATAATATGTTATTCAGTCCATAATGTAGGCCAGTCAATTTAATATTTACTCTTAATAGAGATCCAAACTGAAAAAACTTTAAGTGTTTTTATTCTGAATCTGGTGGACAATAACAGGGAGCAACTTGTGAAAAGCCCAAGTCAATAGCTCTTCTTAGAAAAACAGTACCTAAAAAACTGATTCCTGTCTAGAATTCCACACATTACAAACCCAAAATCATCAAGAAGTCAAAGCATTCTTTATAAAATATATGTAATATACAAATATCATAAAATTGTCAGTAAAAATTATCACATTATTTAAAAAATTAGATGGGTTCCTAAAATTTTTTGGCGTCTTTTTGTAGACATTCACCTGTGAAATATGACAGGAAGTCTGCACTTTCAGAGTTGTGTTATGACCTTCAGGCATTGCTTCATTCCCATGAAAATAATTTAAACATCCTAATAGTTCAATAAATTTGCTACCTTCTGTAGCCTCAAGGATACATTAGGAGACATATTTTTGGGTACACCATTTCCAATGATCATTGTTTAGTTACTCAAACCTTAAATTTCTATTCAGTTGTGGTGCTAAGCACTATGATAAATGTTGGGTATAGAGAAAATCAAAGAACATAATCTCTGTGCTGGAGGCATGGGGAAGTAAGCAGAGGTAGGGCATAAATAATTGTATAAAGTTCTAGAAAAGGGGATTCTGTGCTCTGCAGAGACAAAGGAAGCAGAAAAGTGACCATGCCCCAGAATGTCAGGGAAGAGCTAGCAAAAGAATGGAATTTGAGTAAGGCAGTTTTCAGATTGAAAGTTTGGGGTAAAATGTTTCCAGTTTTTATGCAAGAGACAGAACCTTATAAACAAGGACTCTATTAAGGAAACAGTGAATGTCCTACTGTGACTTAGGTCTAGCGTGTACAAGGGAGAGGAGCAGGACTTGAGTCAAGAAGACAGCTTGTCAACAGTCAGGTTGGGCTAAGGTCTGTTTTATCATGATAAAGACTGGATTTCATCTGATAAATTTATAGGGATTTTACAGTTAAAACTTTTCTGTAACTAGAAAAGTAGTATGATAAAATTTGGAAAATACAGAACAGTAAAAAAATTGTTTAAATGTCACCAAGTATCTGCCCAATCTGTTAGACAAGTATGGTAAATAAAACAATGCCCCCACCCCCAAAGGAGATCTCTGTCCTAATCCACAGAACTTGTGGATATGTTACTTTTCATGGTAAAAGGGACTACAATTTTGGATTGCCTGGGTAGGCCCAATGTTGTTACCCTGTTCTTATGGGATTTAGAGAAGGAGATGTGATTACTGAAGTCAAGGTATATGAGAGATTGAGATTTAAAGATGCTACAGTGCTAGTTTTAAAGATGGAGAAAGGAACAAGAAGCAAGGGTGCAGTTGGTTCTAGAAGCTGGAAAAGGCAAGGGGATGGACTGTCTCCTAGAGCCCCCAGAAGAAGGTAGGTCCTTCCGAAATCTTGATTTTAGGACTTCTGGCCTCCAAAATTATAAGATAATGATACACTGTGTTGTGTTAAGCCACAAAGGTTTTGATCATTTGTTACAGCAGCAATAGGTCACTAATGCACCATGTAAGTCCCAAGAGAGCAGAGACTGCATCTCTCTAACACAGTGATGACAATTCCTCTTCTGCTTGCCATCGTGCTTAAAATGCTTAAAAGTCATTTTGTGATGAATGAATTTTTCATCAAGAACACTAAAACTTACAGATGGTAAACAACAGCCTGTGTGATTTATTAGGAAATGATTTAAGACTGATGTCAGTGAAGGTTTTTAAAGCAGCAGCATAATATGATCAGATTTGTGCTTTAGAACTAGAACTCTTTGTGAGCTAAATAGATGGGGGTGGAAGGAAGAGAACACAGTGAAGAAGTGACTGAAAAAGTTTAGGCAAGAGGTCTTAAGATCTGTGCAGACAGAAGGCCAAGGAAAGGAGAGGAAGGAAGAATATATGGGAAGTTGTGATTGAGGATTAGCTGGACAATGGACTCCAGCAACTCTATTGTAAGTTAGAAAAAAAAAAGAGAAACAAGGCTCTGTTGAGAAAATATACTATAATTGACTCACAATTGGCTTATTTGAATAAAAAATTAACTGTAGACAGTTGTGCTACAATGACTTTTTTAGATGACAACAAGGACTTATTGGTCACTATGTTAATATTTATGCTTCTCTTGCCATTTACTTCTTTATCTGAGGAAAATTATGTATTTATGTTTTTTATTCTCTTATGTGAAATGCCATTATTTCCTGAAATGGCTCAGTTGCACTTAATAGTGAAGCTTATTAAAGAGCACCGTTTTCTTTGTTTCAATTTGTCTTATACAAAACACAACAGCTGCAGGACAAGACAATAAATGAAAGATATTATTCAGTTCATAGCCTTCAAATACTGTGACTCATTAAAAACCCTGATGGGCAAATTGCCTGTTATCTCATTTTCAATATAAAAAAATACACAAAAAATGGAGGACAAAGGGAATATGTGTCTGGTGCCCTTCCCTCCTAGAGAAAATTGCAAATTCACAATAATTTCACGCTAAAAAAGCTAATTTTGCCTCTATTTGTCAATGTTGAACAAGAGGCAATTTAATTTAAAACAATTTTTTAGTATATTTCAACATCCCACATCAATAAAAATTCTCTCTAAAAATTAAGGATTTTCTTTTAAAAGAAATTATTAAGTGATATTCTTCCTATCAAATTTTAAAAAATCTTTTACATTAGGAAGAAGAAAAATACTCAGATGGTTAATGATAAAATGACTCTTTCACCTTTGCATTGTATTTCACTTTCTTAATCCCAAACCTGCAATCATTGAGTTTGTACCTAAATTGGGCTCAATTCAGGATTATAATGGATGATTACGGGTGAAAGTTGCATAATCTAGTGATGGACTTAGATTAGGTTCCCTAACTCTATCATATCCTATCTAATTCCGATTGGGAGGGGATTCAAAGGGGGGGTAGGTAGAAAAGTCTTCATAGCCTCTGAGCTCTAGAAAGGTAGGATCTATGTATTATTCAACTATGGATTCTTCACACCTAAGCAGTGTCAGAAAACTGGTAAATTTTCCATTATTTTTCCTTAATACAGAGAGTGTTATTTAATTCAGCCTTGAAAAACATACAGAACATTACCAGTTAGGCAAGAAGGAAATGTGCTTTAGGAAGAGGTATGAGACATTTGTAACGTGGACTTTTACAGACCTACAAGGCTGTACCTGTGAAGTAAAGATGATGTGGCTGGAAAATTTTTATCAGGATTAACCTGTGAAAGGGTTTGTTTGGCATGTGAAAGATGTGGGACTTTTTCTTCTTTGATTATTGAAAGGCCATTGTGGCCTTTGGAAATCTGGGATCAAAGAACACTGTTGTAAAGAGAGAAGGGGAGATGGCTTGGTAGGCCATTCAACAGTCTGGGGGCAAGAAAACTAGTTAGCAGATCACTGTGATTTTCTCAAGAAGATTGGAGGCCAATAAGATATAAATGTCTTTGACTATGTAGGAGAGGAGTAGTTTTGTACTTTGCAATATAATACTTGTGACTTTATTTAAATCATTTGATATATTTTCTTCTAACAATCAAATATACAGGGAAGTCATTGGACACATCTGAAAATCTTAGTAGAGAAAATCCTCTCTGCAGATGTCCAGTTATATTTTAGAATTGATCATTGAGAGTGAACTCCAATTTCAGAAATAGATTGTTGTGTCAACAAGCAGAAATTCCCAAAAAGTTTGTAATCAGTCTGGAAAAGAATGTTATACATATTGGTTTCTCAATTCTAGCAGACTACAGAGTAATATTTCTACCCACCATTATGAGTTTATAAATTCACAAGGAAATGGAAGTGGGCATAAGAAGTAAATCCTACCATTAAAACACATAAGCTGATAATAAGCATTAAAGAGAATGTATATTTCATTCAGAAGTAATATTTTATTCTAAATTCTGGAAACCTATTAGTTTTCCAATTTTCTGGAATATCAGAAATAGTATTACAATAGAGGATCTCTATTTCTAGCAATTTGTTTAAAAGATGATGGTAATTCTATATTGAAGTCATTGAAATTTCTAAGTTTTAAATGTACATATTTTTAATCAGAATTGTTACTTGTTTTTTTTCTTGTAGTTTGGTATTAATTTAAACACATTTCCTTGGGAAGAAGAAAATACACAAAGATGAAGCATCATATGTCAAAAACATTTTTGATTTACTCTGACCTACATTTGGAAGGAGATACATTAACCAGAAAAAAATTTTTTTAACTGTGGTAAGATATATTTTGGAATTAATCACCAAATATTTACTGAGTACCCACAATGTTCCCCTAAATTTTCTAGGCACTGAAAATACAGAAGAGAATAAAAGAATGCTCCCAATTGCATGGAGCTTACCTTCCATGAGAAAATCAGAAATAAATGAATGTACAAACTACAATATGTCAGGTGGTAAGAACTATGAAGAAAAATAGAACAGGGTAATGAGATAGATAGGGTAGGTGATCAGAGAACCTCTTTCGGATAAAGTGACTTTTGAGCAGAGACATAAACTAAAAATAACATAAGGATATCTGGGAAAAGAGCTTTCTACATGTATGAAACAACAAGTGTGGTTAGAATGTTTGGCCTGGTCACTGATCTGCAGGGAAGCCAGTGTGGAGAAATAGTGTGAGTATAATAGATGGTGTTATAAGTTGAGGCAGAATTTTGTATATTGTGAATAAAATGAGATGATGAAAAATTCTTGAGCAGAGAATTACCATGACTTTACGTCCATCTTAAAAAAGAAAAAAAGTCACTCAGCGCACCTGGGTGGCTCAGTCCATTAAGCATCTGTCTTCAGCTCAGGTCATGATCCCAGGCTCCTGGGATTGAGCCCTGCATCAGGCTCCCTGCTGAGTGGGGAGCCTGTTTCTCCCTCTCCCTCTGCTTCTCCCTCTGCTCGTGCTCTCCTAAATAAAATCTTTTTTTAAAAAAATCGAACACATTTTTTTTTTAAAGTCTATGGGACTTCTGGGGAAGATGGCACAGTAAGAGGACCCTAAGTTTACCTCATTCCACAGATAAAACTAGATAATTCTCCCATCAGTGTAAATAACCCAAAAAATGACCTGAAAAGTGGCAAAACAAATACTCTGTACCACTAAATGTAGAGAACAGGCCACAACAAAGGGGGAGCCAAATGGACCCAAGGGGCTGTCCTTAGGAGGGAGGGACATGGCAGACGCAGAAAGGAGAGAAGAGCAGAACCCCACACCGGGCATGGAGGACCCACATAGAGAAGATGAATCCCCATAACATTTGGTTTGAAAACCAGAGGGGCCTAACAATTAGTGGGGCTTATCACCTGGAATATTAAAAATCAGCCACCTTGGCCCTGGGAGAGCTGGGAGGGTGGAGTCCCTGCCCTTAAAGAGACAACAAAACAAACAGCCCTACTGAGATACAGCATAGAAGCAGCAGTTTGAAAAACACCTGATGAATGGATAAAGAAGAAGTGGTGTACACACACACACACACACACACACACTGGAATATTACACAGCCATCAAAAATGAAATCTTGCCATTTGCAACAATGTGGATGGAACTAGAAGGTATTATGCTAAGTGAAATAAGTCAATCAGAGAAAGACAATTATCACATGATCTCACTGATACATAGAATTTAAGAAATAAGGCAAAGGATCATAAGGGAAGAGAGGAAAAAATGAAACAAGATGAAACCAGAGAGGGAGACAAACCATAAGAGACTCTTAATCATAGGAAAAAAGCTGAGGGTGCTTTAGGGGAGCGGGGGGGGTATGGGGTAACTGGATGATGGACATTGGGGAGGGTATGTGTTGTAATGAGCACTTGGTATTATATAAGACTTATGAATCATAGACCTGTACCTCAGAAACAAATAATACATTATATGTTAATTTTTTGAATTTAAATTTTTAAAAAATGTTCAAAAAAAATACCTCAGGTATAGAGGAAAATTTATTTATGGTCTTAGTGTGTGTGCTGGAGGGGCAGGGATCTTTAGGAGACTTCTTCAAGAAAAAAAGAGCTGGCAGGTTCCATCTTCCTTCCCCACCCCCTAGTCTAGATACATGGATACTTGTGGGAACCAACTCAGTGCCAACACTCTCCACCTAGCTTGCCAACAGTGCACCCAGCCCCATGTGCTTCTGTGGATCCATCCCCTCCAACCTAGATGCCTTGACATTTTTTTCAGATAGCTACAGGACCCCTACTGCAGTGGACCTGCCTGGACCTTGCTGGCACCATGCACCCTGCTCCTGCATTCTCCTGCACACACGCCCTTCAATACACCTTTGGCCAGAGCCCATCCAAATGATGCCACAAGACTGGCAGTGTGCAAGCATCGCCAATAGGGGCCAGCAAAAAACAACTTCTGCCCTGGGGAGAGGGGAAGATTACCACACACATCAGTCCAACTGCAGCCATAGCAGTGGGCTGGGGGCAGACATCTGGTTTGACTGCAGGCCCAGGCTACCAGTTAAAGCTTTGCAGGGGCAACACAAGGGAGAGTGCCATGCAGTTCAGTGCTACTGCATCTCGGGCAAATGCCTGATCTGACTCAACTCAAGCCTTCAGTGGCCCCAGACTGGCCCATTAACAACACAGGGACCAAACCCTGCCCACAACAGGCATAGAGAGTCATTGCAGATGCCTGGACTGGAGGCAAATGTGACTCAGCCACAACAGTAGGGTGCACACAACACACATAGGAAACGCTTCTGAAACTCCAGGTTCTGGTGAACAGGGGACATTGAACTCCAGGGCACTACAGGACCTTTTCTTTAAAAAGTCAGTACTTTCAAGAGCAGGTGACACAGGTGACTTTTCTAAAACATAAAAATAGACAAAATGAGACTGAGGAATATATCCCAAATGAAAGAACAAAATCACAGCAATAGAGCTAAATGAAATGGAGATTAATAATACACTTGATAGAAAATTTAAAGGAATGGTCATAAAGATACTCACTGGACTTAAGAGTGGAAGATCTCAGTGAGAACCTCAAACAGTGATAGAAAACAGAGAACCAATCAGAGATGAAGAACTCGATAACTGATATTAAAAATACACTAGAGGAAATAAACAGTAGGCTAGAGGAAGCAGAAGAATGGATGAGCAACCTGGAGGACAGAGCAATGGAAAGCAATCAAGCTGAACAGGAGAGAGAAAAATAATAAATGAAAATAGACTAGGGAACTCAGTGACACCATCTATTGTAATAATGTTTGCATTATAGGAATCCTAGAAGGAATAGAGAGAGAAAAGGGGATATTATAAGAAATATGTATAATTTATAAGAGATAGCTGAGAACTTCCTGAATATGGGGAAGGAAACAGACATATAGATCCAAGAGAGAACCCAACAAAGTCAACCCAAGGAGGTCCACAGCAAGACAAAATAAAATAGTTACATACATGGGAAACCCCATAAGGCAACCAGCAGATTTTTCAGCAGAAACTTTGCAGGCTGGAAGGGGGTGACATGAAATATTCAAGGCACTGAACGGAAAAAAGGAAAACTCTGCAACCAAGAATACTCTATCGAGCAAGATTATCATTCAGAATAGTAGGAGAGATAAAGAGGAGAGACAAAAGTTGAAGGAATTAATCACCACTAAAGCAGCCTTACAAGAAATGTTAAAGGAGAGCAAGTGGAAAGACTGTAAGTAGGAATCAGAAAAGGAAGAAGCACAAAAGAAGTAAAATTAAGTACATCTATAAAAGTAGCCAAGAGATTCACAAAATAAAAGGGATGTAAATTATGTGGAGAGGGAGAAGAATACAGTTTGGGATCAAACTTAAGCAACCATCAACTTAATATAAACTACTATATTTATAAGAGGTTATAATATGAACCTGGTAACCACAAATTAAAAACTGGTAATAGATATGCAAAAAATAAAGAGAAATGAATCCAAGTGTATGACTAAAGAAAGCCAGCAAACTGTGAGAGAAAAGAACAAAAAAAAGAAAATCATAAAACAAGTAACAAAAAAGCAATAAATACATACCTGTCAATAATTACTTTGATTGTAGGGAGCCTGGGTGGCTCAGTGGGTTAAGCGACTGCCTTCAGCTCAGGTCATGATCCTGGAGTCCCGGAATCGAGTCCTGCATCGGGCTCCCTGCTCGGCAGGGAGTCTGCTTCTCCCTCTGACCCTCTCCCCTCTCATGCTCTCTCTCTCTCTCTCATTCTCTCTCTCAAAAAAATAAATAAAATCTTTAAAAAACATAATTACTTTGAGTGTAAATGCACTAGATGCCCCAATCAAAAGACATAGGGTGACTGAATGGATAATAAAGCAAAACACATCTATATGCTGCCCACAGAGGCTTATTTCAGATATATAGACACACAGATTGAAGTGAAGGGATGGAAAAGCATTTATCATGCAAATGGAAGGGAAAAGAAAGCTGGGGTATCAGTACTCATCAGACAAAATAGATGTTTAAAAAAAGAGTATAACAAGAGACAAAAGACACTATATAATCATAAGGGGAACAATCCAGCAAGAAGATAAAATAATTCAATGGAAACAGTGGCTTTGAATTACTTATTGGACCAGATGCATCTAACATATATATTTAGAATATTCCATCCTAAAACAGCAGACTACATATTTTTTTCAAGTTCATATGGAACATTATCCAAAATAGATCACATATTAGGCCATGAAACAAGCCTTAACAAAAATATTGAAGTCATACCATGGATCTTTTCTGACCACAAATTTATAAAACTAGAAATCAACCACAAAAAAAAAAAAAAACTTGGAAAGAACACAAATACATGGAGGTTAAATAACATGGTACTAAACAATGAATGGCTCAAACAAAAAAATCAAAAAGGAAATAGAAAAATACTTGGAGACAAAGGAAAATAAAAACACAATATCCAAAATCATTGGGATACAGCAAATGCTGTTCTAAGAGGGAAGTGTGTAGTGATACAAGGCTACCTCAAGGAGCAAGAAAAATCTCAAACAACTTAACCTTAAAACTAAAGGAGCTAGAAAAAGAACATACAAAACCCAAACCAGTAGAAGGAAGAAAATAATAAACATGAGAGTAGAAATAAATGAAATAGAAACTAAAGAACAATAGAACAGATCAATGAAATGAGGAACCAGTTCTTTGAAAAGATTAACAAAATTGATAAAACTTTATCCAGATTCATAAAAGGGGGGGGCTCAAACAAAATTAGAAATGAAAGAGAGTAAGTAACAACTAACACCACAGAAATACAAAGGTTATAAGAGATTATGAAGTTATAGGCTAACATATTGGACAACGTAGACGAAATGGATAATTACTAGAAACATATAACCTCCAAAAACTGAATCAGAAAGAGGTAGAAAATTTCAACAGACCAGTTACCAGCAAAGAAATTGAATCATTAGTCAAAAAACTCCTGGCAAACAAAAGTACCAGACCGGATGGACTAACAGGTGAATTCTACCAAACATTTAAAGAGTTAAATAAATACTCTCAAACTACTCCAAAAAATAGAAGAGGAAGGAAAACTTCCAAATTCATTCTGAGACTAGCATTACCCTGATACCAAAGTCAGATAAAGACACTAACAACAACAACTAAAATCCCTACAGGTCTATATCTCTGATGAACATAAATGAAAAACTTCTCAACAAAATATTAACAAACCAAGTCCAATTATACATTAAAAAAATTATTCACCATGATCAAGTGGGATTTGTTCCAGGGATGCAAAAGTGGTTCAATATTTGCAGATCAATCAATGGGATACAAGAGGAAGAATAAAAAACATAAGATCATTTCAAGAGGTTCAGAAAAAGCATTTGACAAACTACAAAATTCATTCATGATAACCCTCAACAAAGTAAATTTAGGGGGAGCATATCGCAACATAACACAGGCCATATATGAAAAACTCACAGCTAATATCATATTCAGTGGTGATAAATGGGTAACTTTTCCTCTCAGATCATGAACAAGATAAGGATGTCCATTCTCACCACTTCCTTTCAACATAGTACTAGAAGACCTAACCACTGCAGACAATAAGAATAAAAAATAGGCATCCAAATCAGTAAGGAAGAAGTAAAACTTTGAGTTTTTGTACATGACATGATATTATCTAAAGAAAAACCTAAAGACTCCACCAAAAAATACCAGAACTGATAAATGAATTCAGTAAGGTCGCAGGATAAAAAATCAAAATACAGAAATCCATTGCATTTCCATACAATAATAATGACATAACAGAAAGTGAAATTGAGAAAACAATCCCATTTATAATCACACCAAGAATAATAAAATACTTAGTAATAAACTTAAACAAGGGGGGTGAAAGGCTTGTACTCTGAAAACTATAAAACATTGATGAAAGAAATTGAAGATGACACAAACAAATAGAAAGATATCCCATGCTCATAGACTGGGAAAACAAATGTTAAAATGTCCATACTGCCCAAAGCAATCTACAGATTTAATTCAATCCCTATCAAAATACATACAACATTTTCCACAGAACCAAAACAAATAATCTTAAAAATCTTAAAATTTGTTATGGAACCACAAAAGACCATGGTAGCCAAAGCAATCTTGAAAAATAACAAAAATGGAGGTATCATAATCCCATTATAATCCCATTACAAAGCTGTAATAATCAGTACGGTACTGGCACAAAAATAGACACATAGATCAATAAAACAGAATAGAGAACCCAGAAATAAATCCATAATTATACAGTCCATTAATCTTCGAGAAAGAAGGCAAGAAAATGCAATGGGAAAAAAGATAGTTTCTTTAACACAGTGCTGGAAAAACTGAACAAGTACTTGAGAAAGAATTAAATTGGATCACTTTCTCACAGCACATATGAAAATAAAATCAAAATGGATTAAATACCTAAATGTGAGACATGAAAACATAAAAATCCTTAGAAGAGAGCATAGGCAGTAATTTCTCTGACAGTGGCCATAGGAACATTTTTCTAGATATGTCTTCTGAGGCAAAAGAAACAAAATAAAAAATAAACTGGGACTACATCAAAATAATAAACTTCTACACAGTAAAGGAAACAATCAACAGATCTAAAAGACAACCTACTGAATTGGAAAAGATATTTGCAAATGACAAAATCTGATAAAGGGTCACTATCCAAATCATATAAAGAACTTATAAACTCAACGCCATATAAAACAAATAATCCAATTAAAAAATGGGCAGAAGAAGGGGTGCCTGGGTGGCTTAGTCAGTTAAACATCTGCCTTTGGCTCAGGTCATGATCCCAGGGTCCTGGGATTGAGCGCCATGTCAGGCTCTGCTCTGGGGAGAGCCTGCTTCTCCCTCTCCCTCTGCCTGTCACTCCCCCTGCTTGTTCTCTCTCTTTCCCTCTCTGTCAAATAAAAAAAATGGGAAGACATGAACAGACATTTCTCCAAAGAAGACATAAAAATGGCCAACAGACACATGAAAAAATTTTCAACATCATTAATCATCAGGGAATTAGAAATCAAAAGCACAAGGAGCTATCACCTCACACCCGTCAAAATGGCTTAAATCAAAACCACAAGAAACAACAGGTGTTGGCAAGGATGTGGAGAAACAGGAACCCTCTTGCAGTTTTGGTGGGAATGCAAACTGGTACAGCCACTGTGGAAAACAGTACGGAGATTCCTCAAAAAATTAAAAATACAATAGCTATATGATCTAGTAACTTCAGGATTGGGTATTTACCCAAAGAAGATAAAGCACTGATTTGAAAAGATATATACACCCCTATGTTTATTACAGCATTATTTACAATAACCAAATTATGGAAGGAGCCCAAGTGGCCATTAAGAGAAGAACAGATAGAGGTGTGGTATATATATAAAATGGAATAATCCTCAGCCATAAAAATGAGAGAAATCTTGCCATTTGCAATAACAAGGACGGATCTGGATGGTATAATGCTAAGTGAAATAAGTCAGTCAGAGAAAGACAAATACCATAAGATTTCAGTCATGTGGAATTTAAGAAACAAAACAAAGAATATGGCGACAAACCTAAAAACAGACTCTTAACTCTAGAGAATAAACTGATGGTTACCAGAGTTGAAGTGGGTGGGGGCATGGGTGAAATAGCTGAATGGATTTAAGAATACATTTATCATGACAAGCCCTGAGTAATGTATAGAATTGTTGAATCAGTATATTGTGTCCCTGAAATTAATATAACTCTGAATATTAACCATACTGGAATTAACATTTTTTAAAAAAATTACCAAAAAAAAATCACTCTAGCACTTGTACTTAAGTATATCAAAGAAGGTTGCAAACAGAACTGGAGGCTATTGCAGTGGTCCAGGTGAGGAATGACGGTGCCTTGCAGTATGATGGTAGCAGTGGGGGTTTTAAAAAAACAGTTAGAAATGTATGTATCTTGAAAATTGAACCTATAAGATTTTCTGTGGGATTAATTCAGGGTGTTAGGAAAAAAAGAGGAATTTATTATTTGAGCAGGAGCATCTGGAAGAATAAAGTTACTATTAATTAGGAAATCAGGACAGGAGCAGATTTGGGGGCAGTAGTAGGAGCTGGGAGGAGTCAAATTTTGACTATTCATTATTAAAATGGAGATGTTATGTAGGCAAAGATATACATAAGTTTGGATTTCAAAAGAGGCTGAAGCTGGAAATACTCAGGGGTTATAAGAAATATAAGACGTGCTTATAGACATGGGATTTGATGAAATCTACAGAATGAGTGCTGATGGAAAGGTAAAGATGGTTGACTAAGCACTAGGAAACTATTATTTAGAGGTATCTCTGTGAATAATTAACTTTTCAGAGCAACTGGATGTGAAAATAAAAAACTCCTGAGAAATAAATTAGGCCTGAAGAGTAGATTTTATTTTCTGAGATGGGCAGTATGGGGAATGCCACAAAGCCAAGGGGTGAGTCTGGAGTCCACCCCTTTGAAGCTATAAGGAAGCACCTCTAATTCCCACCAGGGTGTTGTCAAACAAGCCTAAATAGAGAAAGAGGGTTTTATCCCTGCCAGGCTATAATGACGTTCCACTCTCGTGCCAGTGAGGTCCATGGAGGGAGCCTGGACTTCCACAGTCCCCTGCAGTATTGAGCCGCTCCTCCACCTCTCCACTAGGGTCGTGCCATAGAAGGCTTGTGGAGAGTGAGGACTAGTGAGGACAACACCCCTGTGTTACTGGGGACAGCCCCACTCTCCTGGAGTCAGTGGAGGCCTCGTAGGTCTAGAACGTCCCCCTTGCGTGTTAATAAGTAGGCAACCCAGACTTTTACCCATGCTTAGCAGTAATGAGGTGGTACTCTGCCCTGAAAGGGTGGTGGTAGTGAAAACAGGGTGGAAATAAGGTCTAGAGTCTCCTAACATACAACACATAAGATAGCTGGGTTTCAGGTGAAAAACACTGATGAAGTCAAGAACCAGGAAGATATCAAACCTAATAATAATAAGAAGAAGAAGAAGAAGAAGAAGAAGACAATCCATAGATGCCAGTACCAAGATAACAAAGATGTTCTAACTATGTTGCAAAGGTTTTAGGGCAGCCATCATAAAAATACTTCAACCAGCAAGAACCTCCTAGAGACAGATGAAAAAAATAGTCTCCACAAAGAAATAGGAAATATACAGAAAGCTAAAAAATATAAGTTGTAGGAGCACCTGGGTGGCTCAGATGGTTAAGCGTCTGCCTTCGGCTCAGGTCATGATCCCAGAGTCCTGGGATCGAGTCCCGCATCTGGCTTCCTGCTCCTTGGGAGTCTGTTTCTCCCTCTGCCTCTCTCTCTCTCTCTCTCTCTCTGTCTCATGAATAAATAAATAAAATAGGTTTTAAAAAAAATATAAGATGTAGTAATACAGTGTGCAGAGAAGCGATTTTAAATGGAAAGAATATCATGAACAAAGTTATGGATATGAGACTGCTTAAGGTGGAGAAGTTTTGGGGTAAGGAAGAGTGAGTTAGCAGGGGAATCAAGTCTGAGTTCAGGAGAAGGCTGAAAACAGTGGAACAGCAATGGAAGCTGTTCTTTAAATGAATAACTGATGAGAATTTTAGTGATGATCAATATGTACAAGTCTTGAACTAGAGTCTGAAATTACAAAGGGATTTAAGCTATGCTTCTGCCTTTAAGGAAATTAAAATCTAGTTAATGAAACGTGACACACATACAAATGCATTTTAAAGAGAACAAAGTCTACTTCATTATTTAGGTGCGAACATATAGATAGTAAAGTAGCATTTAACTCAACGCATTTAAACTCAGGTCTACTGAAATATTTTTTGATATATTACATTTGGGGTTTTCATTTAAATAATAGTCTATAAAATAATGTAAACATATTCTGTGCCATCTGGATGCCAGCCTCCTATCTACAAACTGCAAGACTATTTCATTTGTGTGTGTTTATCATTCATTGCATGGTAATCAGGTAACACTGCTTTAATTTTAGTGAACTAATGAGAAAAGAATCCAGGTAGACTTAAGGGGTAAATGATGCATTTGAAACCAGTGAAGGTAAATGACATTGCAGTGCATGAAGGCATGAATGTTTTAGAATATTTCAAATGAAGAAAAATGTTGGGAGGATTACATCATCTCACATTGCAGGTGTTATTTATAGTCCTGCTATAATACTTGCTCCATGAGATGATGCAATCCTCCAACACTCATCTTAGGCTTGGCAATATTCAAAAAGTGGCAATTAGTACAATGCCCACTTAATCGGTGGGGATTTATTTTCATTTATTGTAGTGATTTGAATTATGTTAGTTTCATAATTTTGTTAGGGTTAGGTGATGATTTATTTGATTTTATATTTACATAGGCTCTATAAGAAGAAGGATTTTATGCATAGACTTATGTTAGTACTTATTTATATTATACTATAATGAAAATTATTTAAGTCAATGTTGGGGAGCTATAGGATACTTTTTGCTTTAAAATGGACCCACACAATCTTGAATTTGGAGAAATACTGATTTAAGTTGTTCAGCAGAGGACTTGCTTAATTCCATCAGAGGTTTAGGGAGCATACAGTAGATGGATTGCAGCTGGGAGAGGGTGGACCAGGCAGGCGTGTTAGATCATCAGTGCAATCAGGACTCTGGTGATGAGAATATGAATTATGAGCGGCAGTGGGAAGACGGTGGAAAGGGAGTCCAACGACTCCCACTGGCTAGTTTGGAGAATTGGTAAATAACAGAAAAAAAGGAGTGCCTGGGCAAATTTGATTATGGAGGAATTTCTTTTTTTTTTAGTAAAAGATAAATCAAGCAAGGGAAACAATATTGTACATAGAAAATGGTTCAAAAATGGAATTACTGAGTTTAATAGAACAAAAAAATTGCAAAAGAGCACAGAATAGAGGGCAAAAATGACATGAATAAAATCCAAACAATATATAACAGCCGCCAGAGAAAAGTGAATTAATGATCCTTGAAAAATTAGTCTCATAAAGTGTGGAGTAAAGTAGATGAAAATTATAAATTTTCTTAAAGTAAAGCCATTCATCATCATGGGCTTCTAGGTAGGTTTTAATATCTACAGGGTATCAATAATCATGAAAACATGCAAAACCTACAATTAATTTTTTAATTTGTATTGTAGATGAACAGTTACATCTTTTCTTGTAACTTTACATATGAGAAAATCACAATTATGTTAGATAACAGAAGAGAAACAGCATTTCA
The DNA here is from genome assembly GCF_037043125.1 of Eumetopias jubatus. Classification (NCBI taxonomy): domain Eukaryota; kingdom Metazoa; phylum Chordata; class Mammalia; order Carnivora; family Otariidae; genus Eumetopias; species Eumetopias jubatus. The sequence continues at coordinate 177,271,754 of NW_028274809.1, read as the reverse complement.
TTATTTATATTTGTTTAATGTATTTTATTAACATTCATTCATCTAGACTAGGTTTTTACATGTTTTCTAGGGAGATGAATGACCTGGGTTTAAAAATTGTGGACCCAAAATTGTGGCTGTTTCTATACATATACCTAAGAACATATCTAGTCAGAGGCACAATTTTGAGCAAAAAGACACACTCTGAAGACTAAATAATAAATGATTGCATACAATTTTAAGAAACAGACAAATCTATGGTTCTATAAGTGAGAATGGTGTTTACCTCTGGGTGGGTGCTGACTGGTTGGAGTGCGGAAATGTTCTCTCTTGTGACCTGGAGGTGGTAACAATTCATTGAGATTTACACCTAAGATTAGTGTACTTTATGTATTCCACCATATGTATATTTTACTTCATTAGAAAATAAAAAAGAAAGAATAGAGAGTAAATCTGTGAGTCAGGGTCACAAATAGAGACTGGAAGAATTCAGTCCTTCCCTTTATGTGGAAAAATACTGGTGATTAAAATGTAGCTTCCAGTTATCATTACATCTGCAATCTCCAATGCGACTTCCAAAAGACACTGAAAAGAACCAATTTTCTATCCAAACAGAAGGGAAGATTTTTCTGGTTTTATACTGTGAACGGAAAACCAATGTGTCACCACCCCCAACCTTTCCCACATAGCCAATTCTCATGCCAAGCACCTGGACTCAGTTCTTGATCAGAGAATCAACTGCTCAATACCCACAATAGATATGCTCATTCTGGAGTGGGGGTAGTGAATTGCATTATACACACACTTTTGGGGAGAGCACTGGGCTCTTCTTCCAGATAGAAGAGAACATAGCAACTAGAGGCATTGCTGTGGTTCTGAGTCAAGGGGATTATAGAAAATGGAGCCCAAGTAATGTTTAAAACTGAATAATCATAGCCTCATCAATGCCCTAATGAATGTATAGAGAAATTAAACTAGTCAATTGAATTAATTGCAGGAGGCAACCTTCCAGCAAAAGCAAATGAATTGATACAACTAATTTGTGCGCGCTCAATGTTTTTACTTAAGATGGAAACTTCGATTAAAAAAGATATCTGTGTCCAGTATTCCCACCTGAATGGATAAAAGAGAATCTGAATAATATGTCTTATTCACAATCTGGTAACAGGTAATTGCTTGGGATATTAAGTTCCTGCTTATATCTTATTTAGAAGAACAGAGGACTTTGATATATTTTATTTCAGCTAATCTCTGAAACACTGTTGACTTTTAACAGTCTTTTTCCCAACAGACAATAAAGAGCTCATGAAGAATACTGCTGATGGATTCTACAGGATATTTCAAGTCTATCTAGAAGATCATTATTACTATTTGGCTTCACTCTGGAAGAAATCAGTTGAGGAATATAAGGATTCATTTTGGACTTTATAGCTCATCTAGTCATTTATTGTTTAGTTTTCATGAAAGATCTACATACAGTGCTGTGGGAGGATGGAGTGACAGGATTTATAATTTGGGTCTTAATTTTACCTAAAGAGGAGGAAAAAAAGCAAAGGTAACCAAGGAAATCCAACATTGATGCAGGTAAACTTATAAAAGGGTAGAGATGGAAAGGACTTTAGAGGTCCTATATATTAAGGGTGGCAAACTCTGGCTTGCAGGACAAGTCCAGCCTGCCATCTCATTTGTAAGGCCCATGAACTAAGGAATGACTATTACAGATGAATATATGCAATCAATTTGATGAGAGGGAACATTAACTTTGAACTCCAATTCATCAAAATAGTATCCTTTCTAAAGAAGATTACATTCTTTACATCACCAGACATAAATAACAACAACAAATGTTCTTATTATGATTATCTTAAATTATGTCAAGAAAAATGTTTTCTCTCTTTTTATATAAATGTCTACATAATATCCTTGATTTTGCTTTTTGTTCCATACAGCCTAAAATACGGTAGTTGCCCCTGCTCCATGATCAACTGAGGTCCAGGTCAATGACCTAATGCTGTATCACAATGTCCAGGTCTTTCATTCACTTCATCTCATCACATAGGCATTTTATCATCTCACATCATCACAAGAAAAAGGGTGAGTACAATACAATAAGGTTTTTCAAGAGAGTCAGACCACACTCACATAACTTATTACACTCTACTGTTATAATTGTTCTATTAGTAGTTATTGTTATTAATTTTTACTGTGCCTAGATTGTAAAGTAAACTTTGTCATAGTCATGTACCTATAGGAAAAACACATTTTATATAGAGGGTTTGGTACCATCCACGGATCTCCAGGCATCCACTGGTGGGTCTTGGAACATGCCCCATGGTTAAGGGGGAGGGGATATTGTATTACTCTCCGGCCCTATAGAGAAAATATTTTCTGATCCCTGAAGTAGAGTAGTGGTTCTAAAACTTTATCATGAATCAGAATCACCTAGAGGACTTGTTAATTCACAAATATCTTGGTCACATTCCCAGAGTGATCCAGTATGTCTGGTATGGAGCCTGAGAATTTGCATATTTAAGTTTCCAAGAGATATTAATGCTGCTGGCTCTTGGGTCACACACTGAGAGCCACAGGTCTAGATCAATCTCTACATTACAGGAAACTGAAGCCCAAGAAATTATGTTACCATGCCCAGGTCACAGCTATGAAGTGGTAGAACCATAGTTGAAATACAGCTTTTGGTTTCAGTCTTAAAAGTCTTTTCAGCAGAACAAATATTTTACTGACCTAATGAATTATATGCAGACTTGTAATGAATTAAGAGAGCAAATTCAAACTGAAATCCATTTGTCTGTAGAACAATGTCTCAAGGGTGTAAACCCTATCATTTTGTAGACCTAATGACTTTTGAAAGCTGTTTTCCAGGCTACATTACACAATCATTAGATCTGTTCTTAAATTCATCAGCCTGTATGCAATATGTGTATGGCCCAGAATCAGTACGAAGACCATGGGGAAAATACCTATGCAGTGAGTCCTACATGGCAGCTTATTAATCTAATGAGATGGTTCCACACTGATATCAATGATATCATCAGCTTGCATACTGCTTCTCTTTCTCATAGTGTTCTTTCTCATCTTCCAGATAAACCCTCTGAAGAAATCTAAAAATTAAAAAAAAAAACTTTGAAAAATCTAAGTAGGGAGCTTGTTAATTTTGCCAGGATCACAGAGCTATTTTTAAAATAAATTCCACCCAAAGTGTGTGGCCTTGGTCTTGATATGTTAAATTCAAATTTCCTCTTGCTTTTGCTTGGATATGGAAGAGTGAATTACTTCATGCATTATCATAGTATAAATTTAAGTCTCAAATCCTTTCCACAGAAAATTAAACAATTTATTCTTATTATAATTTCTGGCTTATTAGTCCTTACATGTAAAGGGGAAATCCTTACCTAATATTATTGAAAAGAGAAAATGAATGGGATTCATATAGTGAGTGTAATGACCCTGAACATAAATATAAACACAGGTGATGTCAGCCCATCTCATGACCAAATGGTTCTAACAGTCAAAGAATGCCCATTCTATCTTTAAAGCAATTGCCATTCATAATGTTCTGCCCACGATAATAATTCTGTATTTTTCCCACAAATTTACTATGTGTCTGACAATGTCCTGAGCAGTTTAATTTTTTAATCTTTCCAAGAACTTCATGAAATAAGTATAATTACTATTTCCATTGTCTCCATAAGAAATGAAAAGTAAAAAAAAGAAATTGGGCTAGGATTACCCTAGAGTGGTGGTTCTCAATGGGTAGGGGTAAGCATTTTGCCCCCCAGGAGATGTCTGTCAAGGTCTAGAGATAGTTTTGGTTGTCACAACTGTGGAAGTGGGAGTACAAGGGGCATCTTGTGGGTAGAGGCCAGGGATACTGATAAACATCCTACAATACACAAGACAGACCCCTCACAACAATTACTTGTCCCAAAATACCAGTGCTTAGATTGAGAAGTTCCGTTCTACTGGCTTTGCTTTTCTACAATATACAATTAGAAGGACCAAGACTCTTCTCATGCCTTAAAGTTATTTTATGTACAAATTCAGCAGCTGCTAATTACCTTCCCAGTGTCTCTTTTTAGCGTAGAATTTGTCCTGTGTTTGTTAGATTGGCACACTCCGAGTCATCTTCTCCATAAATTAAAACTCACTTTTAATTCCAGATTCTGTAACTGGAGAAACTAAGAACAAAATAGTAACACTTTATGATTTTGGAAGGTAAGCTTCTAACTTTCCTGTTTTGTTTTATTAAAAAAACAATGAGGTTGTGGATGACCAAAGATTTTCCCCAAAACAGTTCTTATATGGGTTCCTTTTCAAATATCTCCACACACTGACAAATCTGTGAGACAGTTTGCTTTCTCTAGACTAGTCTCTGGAAAGTGTTAGCTCACAGTAGGGGGAAAATGTTCATATCTTAGTGTGTACTTCTAATGAAGGATGAATTGCATTATGGTTTAGCAAAAGGGGTATATCACTTTTTCATAAACAGTACATTTTGTGCCTCATTATACGTTAGAGGAACTGTTTCCTATACCACAAGCATGTCTATTTTAAGCAACTCCTGAAAAGAAAAATCCTAGAATATAAGTGATAACTGTTTTCCTCATTCTTTTTTGTTTCTATAGAAATGCTTTTAGTGTGAGAGTGTTGTGGACATAGCATTGTTGAAGGTCAGAAACATACATATTATCCTTGACTGTAAACAAGAGAGATGGTGGGTTAGCTAATGGCTCAGATCTCAGAGGGAAGGTGCGGTAACATGACACTCCATATGGACCCACAGCCTTTCCACTGTTTCAAAGTCTGTATTTAATTCTGAATGAGCTGAATTCAAGAATTAGTTCTCTTTGGGTCTGAAGGTCAAATTCTGAGCCTGAGTGATTATCATAAGTATAGAAAACTATTTAGATACCAGGAGTGGAACATTGATTTAGTAGTTGAGGACTCTAAGAAAGTAGACAACAGAGAACCAAGAAAGAGAATTTCCTTTCATGGATGCTAGCTAGAAGCTGATAGTTGTATAACTGTATATGGTTTGTATTTTTTTTTCTTATTTCTTTTCTTGAGACTTAATACCCTTTCATTTTCTGCTTTCTCTGCCCTGCTTTTCATTTCATTTTTTCCTCTTCTGGCATTCCCCACTCCCATAACACCGTTCCAAGGAGATTTAACCCAAGAAAGGAAAACAGAGAATGATATAATTCACTGATAATCAGCTTTACATAAACTATTAAGAGGATAAGATAAAAGAAAATTCATTTGTCTATAGAGTATCATCACAGGTTGGGGAACTAGTCAGTTTTCACATGGCCTACAAAATGATTGAGAGAAAACATTTTTTCCTACAGTCTTAGGAATTAACATTAATATGTCTCTTCCTTTTATTACTTTTCACACTGTGTAGAAAAATACTTAATACTTGTGGCAATTATAAAGCTACATAGCTCAGTGAACTACACTCCTGCAGGGAGAGAAATAATCTGGCTCAGATACTCCTACTGTAAAACTCCCATTGATTTTAATGCACAGAGAATCTGGCCCTCAGATTTTTTTCTCCAACAATCTTTCCTTCATTATATAGCCAGAAAGGTGAGTTGAATTTCATGAATATGTTTCTTTCTTTATTGAATTGTACAAACCAGTGGTTCTTTGAATGGTAGATGTCATTCAGCATAATTACCTATTGCTATACTCTCTACTTGCACATCCTGCATTTCACTGAAGTAAAATTATAGCAAATGTTACCACATGCAGAAGAATGAAACTCGAGCATTTGCTAACACCATACACAAAGATAAACTCAAAATGGATGAAAGACCTCCATGTGAGACAGGAATCCATCAAAATCCTTGAGGAGAACATAGGCAGTAACCTCTTTGACATTGGCCACAGCAAATTCTTTCAAGATACATCTCCAAAAGCTAGTGAAACAAAAGCAAAAATGAATTTTTGGGACTTCATCAAGAGAAAAAGCTTCTGCACAACAAAGGAAACAGTCAACAAAACAAAAGAGGCAACCCACAGAATGGGAGAAGATATTTGCAAATGACACTACAGATAAAAGGCTGGTATCCAAGATCTATAAAGAACTTCTCAAACTCAGCACCCAAAAAACAAATAATCAAGTAAAACAATGGGCAGAAGACATGAAAAGACACTTCTCTGAAGAAGACATACAAATGGCTGACAGACACATGAAAAAATGTTCATCATCATTAGCCATCAGGGAAAATCAAATCAAAACCACACTGAGATACCACCTTACACCAGTTAGAATGGCAAAAATTGACAGGGAAAGAAACAACAAATGTTGGAGAGGTTGTGGAGAAAGGGGAACCCTCTTATACTGTTGGTGGGAATGCAAGTTGGTACAGCCACTTTGGAAAACAGTGTGGAGGTTCCTCAAAGAGTTAAAAATAGAGCTACCCTAGGACCCAGAAATTGTACTCCTGGGTATTTACCCCAAAGACACAGATGTAGTGAAAAGAAGGGCCATATGCACCCCCAACGTTCATAGCAGCAATGTCCTCAATAGCCAAACTGTGGAAAGAGCCGAGATGCCCTTCAACAGACGAATGGATAAAGAAGATGTGGTCCATATATACAATGGAATAATACTCAGCCATCAGAAAGGATGAATACCCAACTTTTGCACCAACATGGATGGGACTGGAGGAGATGATGCTAAGTGAAATAAGTCAAGCAGAGAAAGTCAATTATCATATGGTTTCACTTATTTGTGGAACATAAGGAAGAGCATGGAGGACATTAGGAGAAGGAAGGGGAAATATGAAGGGGGGGAAACAGGGGGAGACGAACCATGAGAGACTATGGACTCTGAGAAACAAACAGAGTTTTAGAGGGGAGGGGGTGGGGGGAAGGGTTAGCCCAGTGACAGGTATTAAGGAGGGCATGTACTGCATGGAGCACTGGGTGTTATACGAAAACAATGGATAGTGGATCACCACATCAAAAACTAATGATGTATGGTGACAAACATAACAAAATAAAATAAAATTTAAAAAAATAAAATAAAAGAAGTCTTCACTTAATTCCATCAAAATCAAACAGGATACTGTCAGTAAAACCATTGATTTTATGTATACTGTGAAACATGAAATAGCATGCATTACTTTCTCAAAAAAATGAAAGTGTCTTACATACAGTAGCATTTAAGTAGTTACTAATATGACATGATTTATAGTGCTTCCACCTACATTAACAGTATCTAGCAATGATGTAAGACATTATATTATATACAATATATTTGAAGAATGGCTCAATAGTTCATTACTTACTATGTAAAATATGCCCTTTAGAGCACTAAGAAAACTCCCTTTTGTTTAGATTTTACCATTTTGGTGTAAAGAGGTTGTGTTGTTGTTTGCAGTTTCACGGTTATACTTAATAATCCAATGGACACACTGAAATCTCTTAGTATATAAAAGCAGTTTCAGAGTATATCAGTGTATCCTGCTTGGGCGGGGATCTGATTCAGTGTATGTGAAAGAGTGCCTACAATTAATGGTGCAAGTGGTCTGAAAAGCTGTGTTTTTTTTTTCTTTAAATTCTGAAGGGTGAATAAAGAACTGGAGTTTTATAGTTAAGCCAGAAACTGATACTCTTCTGACAAAGTAATATTCAGAATTTCATTAGAACCAGAGAGATAAAATCAAGAGTCCTGTAACTTTCACTCATTCATCCATTCACTAAATCATCCAACAAACATTTAAATACCTACTCCAAAGAGTAGGAAAAACATGTACTAGGTGCTTAAAATAGTATCTCATTTGTAAATGTAATGGTCTGGGGAAAGGGTATTTCTGTCCAAAGAATAAAGACAGAAATGCCCTCTTTAAATTAGAAGGTGTTCCAGAATCAACACTTTATGATTTAAATAACATAAAAATATTTGACTATCTTTTAATGTTCTTAGGGTTCTGAAAAATTACTTACAATAAGAAGACCCATCTTTTCAGCTTTTCAGTTCAGAATAATCCTTGTCTTATATTGTTATTATTTTAATAACAATGGGGTATATCAAACTAGCTTAAGTACTAAGTTCACAGTCCATGATTTGAACTCAAGGAGAAACTGGCAAAATGTCATTTTCTATTTACTACTTTTAGAACTGTTTTTTGTGGTCATATGAGGTAGTTCAATAAGCATATCATATTAAATCTCTTCAAGAAAAAGAACTCTTTATTATATATTCATATAATTCATAGACTAGGTAGGCCTTCATTTTCCCAGTTATTCAAATAAAATTGAAGTTGCTAAATACATATACATATATATTAATTTCAGAAACTAATTTGCAGTCAAAATGACTCTGCATGTTGTGTATCATATCACTAGCTTATTTTATGGTTGAGCTACAAGCTTTTAAAAAAAGGATTTATAACAGAAATGCTTACAACCTCTTAACTATTGCAGTGTGAGCAGCAATATAATAATATATTGTAGCAGTAAACACCCAATCAATAGCAGCTCATTAAAGTCAGAAGCATCAATTTAATCAGGAGAATCTACATGTTTTCAATGATCAGTGGAAGGTCTTGTCCATCAGTGTCTAGTTCAGTTCTTAAGTTGCACCTGACAAGTTACAATGGGTTTCATTAAAAGACTTGTGTGGAAGCTAATGTGAAGGCCATTTGTCATTTTAATATATGATCAATACAATCCATAACCAGCGTTCAGACTCATTTACTAAAGGAGAAAGGAGGAGGTCAATGTACACCCCAGTGACCTGCATATTATTTCCCACAGCTCTCTTTAAAACAAAAGCGACTTCTCTGTCTCTTTCAACACAAAATTAAATAACCACTCATAGACTGAAGGAAACTATGATGCATTTTTAAATTTCTACTTTTTTCTTATTAATTTCTCTTTTCTCTGGCTCAAAGGTATAATCCAAGAGAATACCACTGGACTTAGGTGAAAACAATGCTTTAAGTTCTTTAACACTTAAAAATGTTGGCTCATCTACAAAAGCCTCTTACACATAGAGCACAAATAACTGTTAGACCAGCTTACCAAAATACTAAAAATGGATGTGTCCATGATGAATATTCATATATGTGCTAATGACTCAAGGAGCCAAATCCTATTATTTGTGAGATTTTAAGATATCATATTAATGAAGTTTGAGAGAAGTATTTTTGTTTAAATGGAATGTTATCTTCATCAAGATAATCAGTGTTGTCCTTAAAATCTACTGTAAGAATAATTATTGAGTAATTAAGCAATAGTGTAGTAAACTTGGAATAAGTTCAAAACGTGATGTGAATCTTTCATAGACAAGTTGGGTATTAAAACTATCCCACACAAACAGAAGGCAGGTGGAAAAACCTGTGAATTTCTCTGCCTTCAGAGGTACCTGCAAATGTACTGCTGGGAAGATGCATCATGTCCTTGGTGGGAAAGCTACTTAGAATAAAATCCAACTAAAAATTAAACAAATGTAGGTGGCTATAAAAAATATTGTTCTCTAAGATTAAAAAAACTTACTTGAAATTATAGTGAGCAAAACATTTATTTTGAAGTTAGTTGGTTTTGCAGGAAGACCAGAGTTAGTATTAAATATTTAAAATTTCAAATGAAAATTGATACATCCCTATTAAGTACCTCTTACACAGCTATTATATTTATTATGGTTCAATTTTCAGTATTCTAAAGTTAGGTCTATGTGCTGAGTCAACACTCCATTTTGAAGAAACAATTAGATGACAGATTGGGACCAATATTTGTGTTGTTGGACTAGTGGTAGATAAAATAAGCATCCTAGAACTGAGAACTCAAAAAAAAAAACTGATTAAATATAACCAATAGATTAAATAAGATGTATTTTTTCTAAAGCCTCAATTGTGTTCCTCAGAAATGCTGAATGCTTTTAGAATTCTTTAATACGTATATGATGAGCTTAAATTTATAAAAAGATGTCAATTAAAAAGAATCATATTTTTATATAATTCAAAGAATGGCTTAGAGTGTAAAGCTGCTTAAAGGTAAGCTCTATGTTTAACTTGACATTTTCAGAATCCATGTATATAAGTAACTAGCATGCCTTTGAAAAATTTAACTATTAGTTTTTACTTGTTGATCAGCCTACGGAGTTTTAAGAATGCCTGCCGCCAGTCAGGAATATCAAGAGTTAAGAACTGTATATTCATGATCAATGAAGCGAATAATAGTGCTAAACAAGACTAGCCAAGGACTTATAAATAAATGCTATTTTACCTTCATGACCAGAGGATTCAGCTTGTTCAGAAAGGCAATGCCATCTGGAGTGGCAAGCTGGCTGGAGGGAAGTTTTCAAGACCATGCCAAATCTCTATAAACCATGTGAGTCCAAATTATGAGGAAAAGAAACACACAGTTATTTCAGACCAAAGCTTTAGCAAGAGACCTTCTGCATCACTGATCCCAGAGGATTGGAATTCAAAATAATCATTCTAATATGACTTAACATTTTCAAAGGTGCCAGGTACGGTGTAGAAATGTATCCAGTGTGTGGAAGTGTCAAAGATGCTAAAATATGAAGTTTGTGGTTCTTGCTACTGGCATCTCAAAGCATAAATCACCACTCAGAAGACTTCAGTAAAAAGACCAGCATTGTGTCTATGCTGGATTAATAGAGTCCTGTTTTGTTTTGGGCACTTTTCCCATATATAGGATCATTCTAATATAAGATGCTGATCAATATCATGGACCAAAATTTCAAACTGAATGCCAAATGGTGAGAGAAATAAATTTGCTATTTTCATAAGTAAAGCATCCTAAATATACCTGTATTAATAATATTTTCAGTATTTTACAGTTATGACTTATTTTATTATGAATCATAGGATACAACAAGGAATGACAAGGGCAAGATTCCTCAGCTAAATTTCAGTACAATAGAGAGAAGCGGTAAACACAGTTACAAAACATGAACACACGCATACATTCTGTGGGACAGATATCTGTGTGTGTGTGTGTGTGTGTGTGTGTGTGTGTGTGAGTGAGTATATGTCACTTTTTTTTTCCCCCAGCCCAGAGATTTGCTACAGACTGAATTAGGCTTATTCTCTAGACCCGCACTCCCTTCACCCTCTGCGACCCTCTGCTATGGCTTTATTGACATTCTTTTTCAGTCTGGTATTATGTCATTCCTTTAACTAGTTACCTCAATACCTTTAGGTCTTTAATTTTCTGAACATTATTCCCATGAATCCCAATCTTGCTTGCGATCCCATATCCTTGGGCAGCTTCTTAGGCACCTCTGGATATTCCTGAAACATTTGTATTCCTAGGGTTCTATCCTACATTCTGTGTCTTTTCTTTTTCCCTACTCTCTTCCTAAAGTCAATCTTTTCTCCTCTTAACAACTTATATACTACTTATAAATCAGTGATTCCAAAATCTTTAGCCTTTATCTCTTACCTGTATTCCAAAGCCATTTAATACCGGTCTACGAAGCACCTTATCTTGGATGACTATAGAAACCTTAGGCTCCTCTTATCCAGAAGCAACCTCATGACTTGTTCTGACAGGTACACGTCTGCTATCGCTTTCCCTACCTCATGGGGGTCACTTTATTCATCTCGTTTTTCAAACAAGATAACTAAGCATTATTGCACTTTTTCCCCCTCATTCTTACACCTAAACAATTACCAAATTTGGTGAGATGACTTTTAAAATTTCTGTCTATTTTGCTCTATTCCCACTGCTGCTAATCTAGAGGAGATGATCTGAATCTCTTCTCTGGACTTTGGGTTGTTACAATACCCTGTCCAGTCCTCTGTCTGATCTCTATCTTCCTCCCCCCACTGTGTCACCAGCTACACTGAGGCCAGGGACATTTCTAAAGTGCAAATTTTAGATCATGGTTCTTCCCTATTTAAAATTCTCTTGTTACAGGACAGTATCCCCAACAGGGTAGACACAAACTTCCTTTACAGGGCCCTCAATAGCCAATCTAGCTTCATCTTGTGCCATAGTAACCTGTCCTATATTTACACATTATGCTGGAAGTTCTATTAAATGTGAAGCTACATCGTGCTCCTGAGTTTTTGTTTACAGTGTTGTGACATCTGAAAAACCCGTTCTCATGATTTCTGTTCACATTCTCTCCCATTCCTTGAGGGAACAGAAGAGAGGGTACATATCCCTCTCTCTAGACACCTCATTTAATATCTCCCTCCCAAATTCTCCCATTTATCTCCAGAAGCAGAACCAACGACTTTCTCATTGGTGCTCACAGTGGAATATACAGATATTTCTACCATCATAAGCAAAACATGCCATTGTACTTTCTCACTTATATGTTTGTGATTACTGGACAGAAAGCTCCTTGAGAGGTAAAAATTAGTTTATCAAAGTTTTTAACCTTAGCACTTGGCATAAAATCACAGTGAATCCTGGCTTACAGGAATTAATCGGTTGATCATATCATACAACAAATAAAAAGTGGAAGTTAACTCTACAGTAACCAAAGAAAAGACTATTACTACCATAATATTATTAACCTCTGTCCATATGTAGAGATCATTACTTTAAAATTATTTGAGTATATTTGCTTATAGTTTAACCCAAATGTATGCTAATTCTTTATTCACAGATTCACCTGACTCATTTTCTTCATTTTTTACTTACATTCTTTTTTTTAAGATTTTATTTATTTATTTGAGAGAGAGAATGAGAGATAGAGAGCACGAGAGGGAAGAGGGTCAGAGGGAGAAGCAGACTCCCCGCCAAGCAGGGAGCCCGATGCGGGACTCGATCCCGGGACTCCAGGACCATGACCTGAGCCGAAGGCAGTTGCTCGACCGACTGAGCCACCCAGGCGCCCTTTTACTTACATTCTTGTTATGGGTTTTCATTGAAAAATTACACCTGCTCTACTTCAAAAGACAGTTTGTTGTAATTTTTTACTTCCTCACTCTAATTCATCTTAAGAACAATTAGGATGATCAAGGAGAGCTTTAGTCATTAACTCTCTTTGCAGGTGTATCCAAAGTCTCTATCTTTAGCATTGACCTTTTCCCTTAAATCCAAATATAACTGCTGTTTCCTAAACATCTCCACTTGGATGGCCAACAGAACCCCCAGGTCAGGTATCAAAACACAAAATCATCTTTTACCAAGAAACTTCACACTTTCCTCTCTACGATAATGGCTCCATTATTCTTTAAACACTCTATAATATTCCCTAAAAAGATAAGCCTCTAAATATTAGAGCTGACACCTTAAGAAGTCTTTCCTTTTGTCCTCTCTTTTCCATCTTCATTTGTTCCACTTCACTTCAGTTACTCATTACCTGTTAACTAGTTGGAATTACCTACTGGAATTAACTCCCAGATTGCCTCCCTGTTCTGAAATCTCCCTGCTGTAATAAAGTCTATGATGCTAGATTAATCTCTCCAAGGTACAATTTGGATTGTGACTTTCAAGCTCAAAAGTCTTGTTTAGGTTTCCATTTCCTACCCACAGACTCAAACCAGCCAAGATTAAAGAACCTCTTTAAAATCTTTCCTCAGTCTACCTCTCCAGTATTTTAGTTTAGCACTTTTTCCACTAAAAAATGTCTGCCTTTATTAATGCAATACACTTTTATTGAATTCTTCCCTGGTAGGAGGAATGGTTTTAGGCAGAAATGGAAATAAGTATATGAATCGGGTGGCTTTTACCTTTGAGGATCTTACTCTACAACAGGGGATATATACATACACATTTCACAAACATATATACATACATAATTGTTCATACTTAGGTTATTAAAACTAGCAAGGCCTATACAACTGATGTAGATTATATAAAGAGAAAATGCCCGTCTCTGAATTTTAAAAATGAAATAAATTTACAAATATTTGAGAGGAGGGGGAAGGCTATTTTGGTATTTGGACTGTTTTTTTGTTTTACCCAATGCATTCTACCTGCTTTACAACTCAAGCAAAAACCCAAATAACACAACTAACAAAATAGACAAAGGACCTGAATAGAGTTTCCCAAAGAAGACATAAAGATGGCTAATAGGCACAGGAAAAGATGTTCAACACCATTAATCATCAGGAAAATACAAATCGAATCTACAATGAGTAGATTACCTTACACCTGTCAGAATGGGTACTATCATCTGTGGGATTTAAGAAATAAAACAGATGAACATAGGGGGAAATAGAGAGAGGCAAACCAGTAGAGAGACTCTTAACTATGGAGAAAAAACTGAAGGTTACTGGAGGGGAGGTGGGCAGGGGGATGAGTTAAAAGGGTGATGACGATTAAGGAGGGGGCACTTGTGATAAGCACTGGGTGTTGTATGAAGTGATGAATCACTAAATTCTACACCTGAAATTAATATTAAACTGTTTGTTAACTAACTGGAATTTAAACAAAAACTTAGAAAAAAAGACAAGAAATACAAGTGTTAGGAAGGATGTGGGGGGAAAAAAAGAACTCTCATGTACTGTTGGTAGGAATATAAATTGGTACAGCCACTATGGAACACAGTATGGAGCTTCTTCAAAAAATTAAAAATAAAACTACCAAATGATCTAGCAATCCCATTTCTGAGTGTGTGTTCAAAGGAAATAATATCACGATTTTGAAGAGATATCTGCACTCCCATGTTCATTGTAGCATTATTCACGATAACTATGATATGTAAACAATCTAAATGTCTGTTGGGGCAGAAAAATGCATAAAGTTACATATATGATATACATATACAATGGAATATTACACATCCTTTAAAAAGGAAATCTTGCCATTTTTGACAACATGGATGAACCTCAAAAACATTATGCTAAGTGAAATAAGCCAGACACAGGTAAATATTATGTGATCTCACTTTTATGTGGATTCCTTAAAGGAAAAATAAGACCCTACAGAGTAGAGTACTGGTTATGAGAAGCTGAGGTGTAGAGGGAAAGGGAAAATTAAAGAAGGAAGAATGGCAGTTGCCAGGGGTTGAGAGGCAGGTGGTCATGGGGAGTCATTATTTAATGGGTATAGAGTTTTAGTTCTGCACTAAGAAAAGAGTTCTGAAAATGAATGATGGCTGTACAATAACTTGAATGTATTTAATATCACTGAACTATATACCTAAGATAGAAAATTTTATGTGCATTTTACCACAATAAAAAAAATCAGAAAAAAATATTCTACTAGCTTTTTATTCCCAATCACACAGTCCCTTGTTTTAGAGAAATTACATTAGACAACTATTTCCTTAACACTTTCCTACCTCTGTGTTCTGTTTATTATATGCTTACAGTTCCAAAGCACCTCCACGTATAGATATTCTACCAATCTTTCAGGAGTAGTCTAAGGTCAAGCATGAAGTCTTCTTGGTGTTCTCCACCCATGTAGCCTCTTTTACAAAGACTGATAAACCTAGGTGGGAGGAGTAAGATGGCGGAGGAGTAGGAGACCTAAATTTCATCTGGTCCCAGGAATTCAGCTAGATAGGGATCAAACCATTCTGAACACCTACAAACTCAACAGGAGATCGAAGAAAAGAATAGCAGCAACTCTCTGAACAGAAAAACGACCACATTCTGGAAGGTAGGATGTGCGGAGGAGTGAATCTGAGGTGTTATTCAGGAAGACAGACAGTGAGGGGGAGGGGCCTCCATCAGCCGCTACAGGCAAGTGACAGAGCCGCGGAGCACAAAATCGGAACTTTTAGAAGTCGGCTCCGCTGAGGGACGTCGCTCCAGTGGCTAAGCAGGGGGTGGAACTCTCGCTGGGACAGTGTGGTCTCAAGACCCTTGGGGTCACAGAAAGACCGGGGGTGCCTGAACGTGGCAGAGCTCCCAGGTATCGGAGCGGGAAAGCTGGCAGCAGAGATGGAGCAGAGGAGTGGGCTCTCAGCTTGGGGTTGCCATAAACTGTGATCTGTGGCACAGTCAGACCACTGCTCTTTCAGCAGGAACCCAACAAGCGGCAGATCCAGGGAGATTCCCCTTCTTCCCCTCGGAGGAGCAGTGCGGGAGGGCACCGCAAGGATCTGCTGGGTTTGAAGACTCTACATGGAGTCGTGTGCCAGAGATAGAAACACTCGGTCACAGGCCAGGTGAGCACGGAGTGCTGCGGAGACCGGGGAGATGGGAGTGATTGATTGCTTTTCTCTGGGGGTGCACTGAGCAGTGGGGCCCCGAGTACTCGGCTCCTCTGGGGCGGAGATTGGGAGGCCGCCATTTCAGTTTCATCTGCCAAAGCTGTGTGGAAAGCTTGCAGGGAACAAAAACTCCTGGGAGCAAACCCGAGCTGATTACTTAGCCCGGCTCCCGGCAAGGGCGGAGCAATTCTGCCTCCGGCAAAGACATTTGGGAACCACGGCAACAGGCCCCTCCCCCAGAAGATCAGCAAGAACAGCCAGCCAAGACCAAGTTTACTGATCAATGAGAATGGCAGAACTCCAGCGCTAGGGGAATACACCACATAGAATTCATGACTTTTCCCCCATGATTCTTTAGTCTTTCAAAGTTATTTTTTTTATTTCTTTTTTTTTTGAATTTTTCTTTTTCCCCTTTTCAACCAACATCTTATCAATCCCTTTTTTAAAAATCTATTTTATTTTTCACTTTTAGAGTCATATTGTATCCCTTCATAGTAGTTAATCTTATTTTTGGTGTATATATATATATATATATATATATATATATATATATATATATATATAAGTTGTTCTCTCTTTTAAAATTTTGGGATACAGTTTCTTCCAACAGACCAAAATATACCCTAAATCTCTAGTATATGGCTTTGTTCTAGTCTCCTGCCTAATCACATTCTCTCCTTTTTTTTTAATTCCTCTTCTTTCTTTTTCAACTAACTTATCAATTCCTTTTATAAAATCTTATATAATTTTCATCTTTACAGTCTTATTCCATTCCTTCAATGTATTTACCCTTATTTTTGTACATATATAAGTTTTACTTTCTTTAAAATTTTGGGAGGCACTTTCTTCTAACAGACCAAACTATGCCCAAAACCTAGTGTGTGGCACTGATCTATGCACTTTATGCATTTTATTCTCTCATTCATCTATTGTGCTCTGAACAAAATGACAGACAGAAAAAATCACCACAAAAAAAAAAAAGAACAAGAGGCAGTACCGACTGCCAGGGACCTAATCAATACGGACATTAGTAAGATGTCGGAACTAGAGGTCAGAATGACGATTTTAAACGTACTAGCTGGGCTTGAAAAAGGCATGGAAGATATTAGAGAAACCCTTTCTGGAGAAATAAAAGAACTAAAATCTAACCAAGTCAAAATAAAAAAGGCTATTAATGAGGTGCAATAAAAAAATGGAGACTCTAACTGCTAGGATAAATGAGGCAGAAGAGAGAATTAGTGATATAGAAGACCAAATGATGGAAAATAAAGAAGCTTAGAAAAAGAGATAAACAACTACTGGAACACGAGGGCAGAATTTGAGAGGTAAGTGACACCATAAGACGAAACAATATTAGAATAATTGGGATCCCAGAAGAAGAAGAAAGAGAGAGGGGGGCAGAAGGTATATTGGAGCAAATTATAGCAGAGAACTTCCCTAATTTGGGGAAGGAAACAGGCATCAAAATCCAGAAGGCGGAGAGAACCCCCCGTAAAATCAATAAAAATAGGTCAACACCCCGACATCTAATAGTAAAACTTACGAGTCTCAGAGACAAAGAGAAAATCCTGAAAGCAGCTTGAAACAAGAGATCTGTAATGTACAATGGTAGAAATATTAGATTGGCAACAGACCTATCCACAGAGACCTGGCAGGCCAGAAAGGACTGGCATGATATATTTAGAGCACTAAATGAGAAAAGTATGCAGCCAAGAATACTATATCCAGCTAGGCTGTCATTGAAAATAGGAGAGAGAAAAAGCTTCCAGGACAAACAAAAACTAAAGGAATTTGCAAACACAAAAGCAGCCCTCCAAGAAATATTGAAAGGGGTCCTCTAAGCAAAGAGAGAGCCTAAAAGCAACATAGACCAGAAAGGAACAGAGAGAATATACAGTAACAGTCACCTTACAGGCAATACAATGACACTAAATTCATATCTTTCAATAGTTGTCCTGAATGAAAATGGTCTAAAGGCCCCAATCAAAAGACACAGGGTATCAGATTGGATAAAAAACAAGACCCATCAATATGCTGTCTGCAAGAGATTCCTTTTAGACCCAAAGACATCTCCAGACTGAAATTGAGGGGCTGGAAAACCATTTAACATGCTAATGGACACCCAAAAGAAAGCTGGGGTGGCAATTCTTATATCAGACAAACTAGATTTTAAACCAAAGACTTTAATAAGAGATGAGGAAGGACACTATATCGTACTTAAAGGGTCTATCCAACAAGAAGATCTAACAATTTTAAATATCTATGCCCCTAACATGGGAGCAGCCAATTATATAGCCAATTAATAACAGAATCAAAGAAACACATCAACAACAATACAGTAATAGTAGGGGACTTTAATACCCCCCTCACGGAAATGGACAGATCATCTAAGCAAAAATCAACAAGGAAATAAAGACTTTAAATGAGACACTGGACCAAATGGACTTCACAGATCTATTCAGAACATTCCATCCCAAAGCAACAGAATACACATTCTTCTCTAGTGCCCATGGAACATTCTCCAGAATTGATCACATCCTAGGTCACAAATCAGGTCTCAACCAGTACCAAAAGTTTGGGATCATTCCCTGCATATTTTCAGACCACAATGCTTTGAAACTGGAACTCAATCAGAGAGGAAAGTCAGAAAGAACTCAAATACATGGACGCTAAAGAGCATCCCACTAAAGAATGAATGGGTCAACCAGGAAATTAAAGAAGAATTTAAAAAATTCATGGAAACAAATGAAAATGAAAACACAACTGTTCAAAATCTTTTCCATACAGCAAAGGCGGCCCTAAGAGGAAAGTATATAGCAATACAAGCCTTTCTCAAGAAACAAGGAAGGTCTCAAATACACAACCTACCCTACACCTAAAGGAGCTGGAGAAAGAACAGTAAATAAAGCCTAAACCCAGCAGAAGAAGAGAAATAATAAAGATCAAAGCAAAAATCAATGAAATAGAAACCAAAAGAACAGTAGAACAAATCAACAAAACTAGGAGCTTGTTCTTTGAAAGAATTAATAAGATTGATAAACCCCTGGCCAGATTTAACAAAAAGAAAAGAGAAATGACCCAAATAAATAAAATCGTGAATGAAAGAGGAGAGATCACAACCAACACCAAAGAAATACAAACAATTATAAGAACATATTATGAGCAACTACATGCCAGCAAATTAGATAATCTGGAAGAAATGAATACATTCCTAGAGATGTATCAACTACCAAAATTGAACCAGGAAGAAATAGAAAACCTGAACAGACCTATAACCACTAAGGAAATTGAAGCAGTCATCAAAAATCTCCCAACAAACAAAAGCCCAGAGCCAGATAGCTTCCCAGGGGAATTCTACCAAACATTTAAAGAATTAATACCTATTCTTCTGAAACTGTTCCAAAAAAGAGAAATGGAAGGAAAACTTGCAAACTTGTTTTATGAGTCCACCATTACCTTGATCCCCAAACAAAAGACCCCCATCAAAAAGAATTACAGACCAATATCCTTGATTAACACGGATGCAAAAATAATCACCAAAATACTAGCCAATAGGATCCAACCGTACATTAAAAGGATTATTCACCACGACCAAGTGGGATTTATTCCTGGGCTGCAAGGTTGGTTCAACTTCTGCACATCAATCAACATGATACAATACATTAATAAACGAAAGAACGAGAACCATATGATCCTCTCAATAGATAGAGAAAAAAGCATTTGAAAAAGTACAACAACGTTTCTTGATCAAAATTCTTCAGAGTATAGGCACAGAGGGTACATACCTCAATGTCATAAAAGCCATCTATGAAAACCCCACAGAGAATATCATTCTCAATGGGGAAAAACTGAGAGCTTTCCCCCTAAGGTCAGGAACACGGCAGGGATGTCCACTATCACCACTGCTATTCAACATAGTATTAGAAGTCCTAGCCACAGCAGACAACAGAAAGAAATAAAAGGCATCCAAATTGGCAAAGAAGTCAAACTCTCACTCTTTGCAGATGATATGATACTGTATGTGGAAAACCCAAAGGACTCCACCCCAAAATTACTAGAACTCATACAGGAACTCAGTCAAGTGGCAGGATATAAAATCAATGCACAGAAATCAGTGGCATTCCTATACCCCAACAACAAGACAGAAGACAGAGAAATTATGGAGTCAATGCCATTTACAGTTGCACCCAAATCCATAAGATACCTAGGAATAAATCTAACCAAAGAGGCAAAGAATCTGTCCTCAGAAAACTATAAAATACTCATGAAAGAAATTGAGGAAGACACAAAGAAATGGAAAAATTTTCCATGCTCATGGATTGGAAGAACAAATATTGTGAAGATGTCAATGCTACCTAGAGCAATCTACACATTTAATGCAATCCCTATCAAAATACCACCCACTTTTTTTCAAAGAAATGGAACAAACAATCCTAAAATTTGTATGGAACCAGAAAAGACCGTCAATAGCCAGAGGAATGTTGAAAAAGAAAAGCAAAGCTGGTGGCATCACAATTCCAGACTTCAAGCTCTATTACAAAGTTGTCATTATCAGGACAGTATGGTACTGGCACAAAAACAGACACATAGATCGATGGAACAGAATCGAGAGCCCAGAAATGGACCCTCAACTCTATGGTCAACTAATCTTCGACAAAGCAGGAAAGAATGTCCAATGGAAAAAAGACAGTGTCTTCAACAAATTGTGTTGGGAAAATTGGACAGCCACATGCAGAAGAATGCAACTGGACCATTTCCTTACATCACACACAAAAATAGACTCGAAACGGTTGAAAGACCTCAATGTGAGACAGGAGTCCATCAAAATCCTAAAGGAGAACACAGGCAGCAACCTTTTCGACCTCAACCACAGCAACTTCTTAGAAATATCACCAAAGGAAGGGAAGCAAGGGCAAAAATGAACTATTGGGACTTCAACAAGATAAGCTTTTGCACAGCAAAAGAAATAGTCAACAAAACCAAAAGACAACTGGCAGAATGGGAGAAGTTATTTGCAATTGATATCAGATAAAGGGCTAATATCCAAAATCTATAAAGAACTTATCAAACTCAACACCCAAAGAACAAATGATCCAATCAAGAAATGGGCAGAAGACATGAATGGACATTTTTCCAAAGAAGACATCCAAATGGCCAACAGACATGAAAAAGTATTCAACATTGCTTGGCATCAGGGAAATCCAAATCAAAACCTCAATGAGATACCACCTCACACCAGTCAGAATGGCTACAATTAACAAGTCAGGAAACGACAGATGTTGGTGGGGATGCGGAGAAAGGGGAACCCTCCTACACTGTTGGTGGGAATGCAAGCTGATGCAACCCCTCTGGAAAACAGTATGGAGGTTCCTCAAAAAGTTCAAAATAGAACTACCAGATGACCCAGCAATTGCACTACTGGGTTTTTACCCCAAAGATACAAATGTAGTGATACGAAGGGGTATGTGCATCCTGATGTTTATAGCAGCAATGTCCACAATAGCCAAACTATGGAAAGAGCCAAGATGTCCATCGACAGATGAATGGATAAAGGAGAGGTGGTATATATACACAATGGAATATTATGCAGCCATCAAAAGGAATGAAATCCTGCCATTTGCAACAATGTGGATGGAACTGGAGGGTATCATGCTGAGCAAAATAAGTTAATCAGAAAAAGATGTATCATATGATCTCACTGATGAGGAATTCTTAATCTCAGGAAACAAACTGAGGGTTGCTGGAGTGGTGGGGGGGTCGGAGGCATGGGGTGGCTGTGTGATAGACATTGGGGAGGGTATGTGGTATGGTGAGTGCTGTGAATTGTGTAAGACTGTTGAATCACAGACCTGTACCTCTGAAACAAATAATAC
This sequence comes from Eumetopias jubatus, assembly GCF_037043125.1. Classification (NCBI taxonomy): domain Eukaryota; kingdom Metazoa; phylum Chordata; class Mammalia; order Carnivora; family Otariidae; genus Eumetopias; species Eumetopias jubatus. Next base: position 177,249,782 of record NW_028274809.1, on the reverse strand, counting down.
ATTATATGTTAAAAAAAAAAAAACATAGTAGGAAGGCAAAAATGAAGGGGGGAATCAGATGGGGAGACAGCCATGAGAGACTATGGACTCTGAGAAACAAACTGAGGGTTTTAGAGGGGAAGGTGTCGGGGGATGGGTTAGCCTGGTGATGGGTATTAAGGAGGGCACGTACTGTATGGAGCACATTGTTTGTTTTACACAAACAATGAATCATGAAACACTACATCAAAAATTAATGATGTAATGTATGGTGATTAACATAATAATAAAAAAGAAATATAAATTGCTACAAAAAAAAGATTGATAAACCTATACCTTCTTCATAATTGAGCTCTTCAATGCCTAATCTATTATCTTGGGCATACCAAGCACTTGATATATGTTTACATTAATTTATTCAGCAAATATTCAATGAATATCTCTTGCATAGTGGGTACTATTCCATTGCCAGGTAAACAGCTAAGAACACAGTAACAAGACATCTGCCATGTAGTGCTCACATTATAAAGTAAGTGAGATAGACAATGGCAAATGGACAAATGAATATTGAACACTTATTTGTTCAATTGATAGATGCTGGTAAAAAATGAAGCGGGGTACAAGATGAAAGGAAGTGTCAGAGTATGGGGTACTTAATTTATGTAAATGGTCCGGGAAATTTCACAATGAGGTGACATTTGATACAGAAATGTAAAGAAAGTGGGGGAATAAGCTCTGTGAATATCTGAGGGAAGAGAATTTCAGGTAGAAGGTACAGCAGGTGCAAACACTCTGAGAAAGCAGGTGCTTGGCACATTTGAAGAACAGCAAAGCTCACGATGACTGGAGCAGAAGGGTCAAGGAAGGTGTGCAGCAAACAAGGACTGAGGAGTAGCAGAGGAAGCTTATGGGCCTTATGGAATAGGTAATATGGAAGTCATTGGTGACTTTGAAAATAGATAAAATATATTGTGTGGATTTTGAGGAATTAGTGGAGAAAAATAAAGAATAGCACTTTCTATCATTTTTGTTCTAAAGGAAGGAGAAAAGTGGGGCAAGAATTGGAGAGGAATATTGGATCAAGGCATTTTTTTTTTAGGATGGAAGTAATAATAGCAATCTTACAGGGATATTCCAGAAGAGAGAAAAATTGATGGTGCTGAAGAAAGATGATGTAATAATAGTCTTGAAAAGGTGAGAGGAAATGGGATTTAGATCACAAATTTGCTACCATCATGTTCAGGTCATTCAAAGAAACCGAAAAGAGGCAGACTACATGGTCCGGAGGCAGAGAAATGAAAAGATGAGAGATGAACTTGCAGAAAGTCTCATCTGATCACTCCTCTTCATTGAATGATCTGAAAGTAGGCATAAGAATGTTGTTCCTGTTTTTTAAGAAATAAAAAACAAAACCTACCAGTGGCTGCAACATGCTGACTCCAACCTTAAATTTCTCCTTATGCTCTTCAACACTTAGGTCAATTATTGTTTATCCTTATCTAATTAAATATATTTCTAATTCTCAGTTTAAAATTCTAGCTCTGTTCTAGGCACACTAATTTGTCAAATCCAGCTGGCAATCTTTAAATTTATACCAGAGAATGAACACTCTGAAGTATCTTAGTATTATTTTATACAGATGAATTTGTTAAAAAGAGACATATGTTTACAATATAAATAAGGATATTGCATGTGTATTTAGAAGTCTACAATGACCTGCCAAATTACCATTTTGTGTGGCAGTGGTAAATCAATTTCTTAAAACTAAATACTATGAAAATGAATTATAGCCAGCAAAATCATAATTCATATAATGTAATCTTCAGAGCTATTATGAAAAGGCAAGAACCCCCCAAAAAGTCTGTTCCTGTGGCTTTTAACACAGTTCATAAAGAAAAGAGTATCATGGCCAAATAAGCTTGAAAAATTTTAAGTTAAACTGTGAGCGTCACTCCTGGATTTCTGTGAGCCTTTAGTGTGCTTTATGTGTGTAAATTCTCAAGAGGGGGATAGGCCATGCATGGCTTTCCAAACCTACTGGACCATTTGGCCTTTTTTCCATGGAAGACCCTACAGGATTACCTGCCTACAGAATATACTTTGAGAAATGCTGGGTAATGTGATACTTGGTCTGAGAAGCAGAATAGTATAAGCAAAAATAAAATATTCCCTTGAATTATTAGTATAATGAATTTGTCTTATAAAAAAAACTTTCACATTTAAGTTGTCATTTTTTAAGAGTTTGCTTTTCACTAAATATTATTCTCCCTTTGCACTCAGCAGTTTTAACGTTAATTACAACATGATCATTCCCTAATAGAACCATCTCCACATATGTGTTTGTTTTCTCAAACTTTTGGTATTTGAAATAATTCATCAGTAGAGTATCTGAAGGAAAGTCAATGAAAAATTAAGTTTGAAATGCATACAAAAAAATCAATGCTAATCTCAATATCTAGAAATACTATGGTAAATGATAAGCTGTCATCCTTTATATGTTTTAAGAAGTGGTCTTTATTATTGAAAAGTAATTATTAAGAATGCTTACAATTATAATAATAATTAGATAATTATGCTTAGTAGTTTCAGGTCCTTAGAAAAGGTAAAAAAAAAAAAAACCTGTCAAAGAGCTGACATTAGTTCATAGGGTGCAAGATATAGTTCAGAATGGTTCTATTCAATGTCATTCCTTGAACCAATATAGTCTAGATGTTACATACTTATATTTCCATATGACTAGAAGAGCTTTTAGGAAAACATGTCACTTTTCATTCTAGGGTTAGATTCAAAGGTTGGTATTTATTTTTGAGTGTTACTAATATTCTAGATACAAAGGCATCAGTAAAAAAGCATATTTCTGCACTGTTCAAAGAGGAAAAATATATGAAGCAATACAAGTTGTAATTTTTATCTAAGTAAAAACTAAACTTTCATTCAAACTTGCTATATTGCTAGCTTTAATTTTATAAAGAATCTGATATCCTGTTTAAGGCACAACTGATATGATGGAATAAAGTGATTGTCCAGGTATCTTCTGGTTTAGATTTTTCTTTTGTCAGAATTAGTGTGCAATTTCAAATAAGCCTGAGGGTGGAGATGATTTACAAACACCACAAAAGTATGAACTGCTCAGTGATTCGGTCTTCCTTGTGAATTTTTTTCTGAATTATTTTAGTTGTAGTTTTATATAATCATGGAAGAAATTCAATTTAATTCAGTATATATTTGAGCATCCACTGGGCCCAGGTACTAGAGATAAAGACATGAAAATAAATATTTCCTGCCTGAGAGCAGTCAGTAATCTAGTTAGATAGATACTTTACAATGTAGGTACAGAACAATGGACTATTATAGAGTGTGAAGAATGCTATGCTATTGCTGTGGAATTATAAGATTAAGTGATTTTTGTCTCCACTCAGTGAAATAATTACAGAGATGGCATTTGAATAGGTGCTTAAAATGTTAGGCCTAGCTCAAACCCAGTGGTTTAGCAGGAAGTGATTTGATTATTGATAGAAAAATATAGCCTATGTACTTGTGAACTTCATCATTTAATTCTTTCATTTATTCATTAATTCAGTCCATTAATCATTAAATCTGTATTTAATGAGCATATATTGCATATTAGACAGATTTAAATAGGCTATAGTCATAGTACTGGACAAGACAGGTAAGGGTCATAATCCCAGGTTAATTATATTCTGGGGGTAAGGGAGACAGTGCAAAAGCAGATAAGAAACATGCATAGAGATAAATAGAAAGCTAATTTTAGACTGGGATAATTTCAGTGGCGGATCTCATTAGGATTATATTGGAGTATTTTGGCAATGTATTGAGAGCTATTTTCACTGGAGAGCTTAAGAACAGCTTATTTGAGAAAGTGACCCTAGTGTGGACCTTATAGAGTATGAGATGGAGCCAGTTAGCCAAAGGTGGCATAGGGAGATAGGGGAAAATGTTCAGGACAGAGGGAAAGACAAGTTCAATGGCTCCCAGGTGCACTAACATTGCAAGAACCTGAGGCAGAAGGGGGTAGGGTAACAAGTTGATCTTGGAGATACAGGAAGGAGTTAGGATAGAATGCAGTCCAGACTACAACAGGGGATGTTAGTTTCATTCTACTTTCAATTATGGTGAAGGTATGGGAAGGACTACCTTATTTATATTTTATAAAGGTAACTCTGGCTGTTCCAAGGAGAATGCATTCAGATGGGGAGTAAAAAGGTGAGCAGGATATCTAATTTGGAGGCAATAAGTACTTAAAAAAAAAAAAAAAGATGGTGGCTTCCTTTAGAGTGGTGGCAGTGGAAATAAAAGCATAAAAACTGCACAAACAATGAATCATGGAACACTACATCAAAAACTAATGATGTAATGTATGGTGATTAATATAACAATTAAAAATTAAAAAAACAGGGCGCCTGGGTGGCTCAGTTGGTTAAGCGACTGCCTTCGGCTCAGGTCATGATCCCGGAGTCCTGGGATCGAGTCCCACATCGGGCTCCCTGCTCAGTAAGGGAGCCTGCTTCTCCCTCTGACCCTCCCCCCTCTCATGTACTCTCTCTCTCTCTCATTCTCTCTCTCTCTCTCAAATAAATAAATAAATCTTTAAAAAAAAATTAAAAAAACATAAAAACTGAAAATATAATTTGCTGGTAGATCAGAAAGTCTATCCAGATGGGTTAGAGAAGAGGAGAGGATGTGGGAGAGGGTGGATGAGGAAAAGAATCAACTAATATACATATATTTTTGTTTGAAGAACTAGGTAAAAGGTGATATAGTTCTGAGGCGAAGAAGGCTGGGTGAGCTGCCCTTGTATGTTTCTGGATTTCAGTATACTCATATTACAGAATTTATCACTTATCTGTTTATAGTAGAGGGCCCATTATACATACAACAACCTTCTTCACATCACAGCTCATACTCAGGGGTACTTCCTAATGCCAAGCACTGAGATAGGCGCATTACTTAACATTTTCTCATTTACTCTTTACAATAAAAACCATGTTGAAGGCACTGTTTTAATCCCTGATGTATAGATAAGGAGACTGATACATGGTGAAGCTCTGCAATTTGCTTTTGTTGATTCAAGAAATGGGTATCAGGAATTGGATCTTAACCCAGGTCTGGATCTAGTTCCAGACATGGGCTTGGGCTTGTTTAGAAAAGTATGATGTGAGTAACGCTCCTCATTCAATTTTCTGAGAGAACTGATTCTTTGTGCAGCACTTTGTAGTTTGACTATATCATAATTTTTTTTCATTCAATGGAGTTCTCACAACCTCTGAAGTATATATTAAATTTTAAAGAAGAGGGAATGGATACCAAAAAATTTAATGTAATTAACCAAAGTCACCCTATGAAAAAAGAGAATCAGTATTTAAACAAAGACCATTAGATGTGATAGTCTATGCTCATTCCTCAGGACAGGGTATTGGGTTAAAATCTTGGCCAAGCAAGGCCTGACTCCAGTTGGAAAGTGACAACCTAGAAGGAAAATATAGTCAACTATGCATTATTTGCCTAAGAAATGGAGATAATATGGTGATAAAAGCAAAAGAATCTATGAAATAATCAGAAATTTATTTTAACTAGATGGCTATATTTTAAAATATCTTTGTGCTATTTAAACAATGGGAAAATCAAAGCTCTTTGAGATTTTGTAAAGACTACAATGCTATAATATATGTGTATTTTGCTTGATTTTTCAGCAAGTATTTTTCTGTGCATTTGTCAGTATTAGGGTAGTTAAAAGAGAATTTGATGAGTCTATCACTGATTCTAAAGCACACTTAGAAAGATAAAACACTGTCATGCCTATGTTTGTCCTTTATGTATTCCTATATAATATAAATTATTAATAATAAAATAGCGTATCTTTTTTAAAATGTTGCTGTAGTGATTAGTTTTCTGTGAATGTTTATATGCATTTGCAATTGTGTTTTATGTAGAATAGAGAAAAAATTAACAAAGTTAATGTTTTTAGGAAGACTCCAAAATATTTGGGTTTGGATTAAAGCGTCATGGATATTTTTCTGTAGAAGAATCTGCAGAGAAAAGCACCTAAGCTACAGGTGCTGCTTCAGCAATTTGTTTTCCACTGGGGGGTGGGGTGGGGGGAACAAACAGAAAAGACAAATCATCAAGTATACCTGATTCTCCAATTTGAAAAAAATGCTATATTTTGTAAACATCAGAAAAACAGGGCTTTATATAGACTGTCAGTAAGAACAGGAGAATATATAACTGGAAATGCTATAGATATTTTTTAGAATATAATTCTACAAATTAAAAAAAGTGTGTCTTGTTTAATTGGAATTGCTATTTTTATCCCATAAATCATTTTCTCAACAAAGATATTTAAAAACTTAGTATATAGTGTTTTATCTATATAAAGAATAGTTTAATCACACATAGTATTTCCTATGATCATGTCCTCATCTTTGTTGTATCTGGATCTATTGACATTAACAACATCTGTATTATCTGACAGAAAGAAGTGCAAGCATGCAGCAGTAGATCAGCCAGGGCTAACCTGGGAATGCGAAGGGACTCAATCAGTCTTAGAGTCTCAGAAATTTAGAACTGGGAGTTATTGTGGAGATCTGGCCCATATTCATCCTTTCTATATGAAGAAAGAGAATCAGAGAGGAGAAACAATCCGCCTAAGCCATGATGTGTTTGTGGCAGAGTGGTGTATGCTGACCACGAAACAAATACCACCAAGCAAAATCTGAATAGAGATGTAGATAGAAACATAAAGGAGAGAAATCAATTACCAGGACACATTTTCCCTGCTGCTTCAGCCGTTCTCCAATAGTTGAAGAGCAGCTCAGACATTTAACACTTTCAGATTCTAGTAGCTAACATTTAGCAAAACAACTTTCCACCGTTTTAAATTATTTCCCAAATATTCTCACAAAAGGTAAAAAAATGAACAGAAACTTATTTTAAATAGACCTAATGGCCTCCTTTCGCTTAACTAAATGTCCTGTTGTAGTAATTTTACTATTAAGAAAAAAGTTGTCCATAATGACATAAAAGGGATTTTAAAAAGATGTATGTTTTGCTGTTTAAAGACAAAATAAGACCCAAACATTTATCTTCTTATTTTCGAAGTGTATGGAGAGTACCTATTGTGCTAAAAGAATTCAATCCTCAGAGAAATAGGAACTTTGACTATAACAGCAAAATAGTCCTTACATTTGAAATTCTAGATATTGTCAGTTTGTCACATTCTCTTTTCATTATATAAATACAGCTTGCATTTAATTTTCATACAATTTGTTTTAATCAGTTCAACTGAACAAGATGAAGGTCACCAATCATGGAGTATCTAACCCAAGCAACTTAACAAGGACAGCATTCACTAAGTCATGAATGAATCATTTTGAGTAATAGAAGTTTCAATTTCCTGTCTATTGGAACTAATGAATGAAAGACAAAATATTTTAAAATAAAGATGATGCATTTACCACAAAAAAAGTCCAATTCCCTCAAATACAAGGAGGAAAAAAAAGATCAAATTCTAACATAGTAAGGTAAATGTTGTGCCTATAAGATTTTGAAGATAAGCACAATATTGGGTTTCAATTGATCCTCTATATCTTCCCTTTGATATTGACAGACTCTAGACTCTACAAGAATTTTATGTACCTATTCTTGATGCCATGAGTAGCTTCCACTGTGGCTTTTCAACTATTTCCAATTCCCTCAAACTATAGATTACACAATGACACTATCATTCTTTGTGATACATTTGTTCTGATTAATTACTGAGAGCAAAATTATCTAATGAAGAATCCTTCAGTTTTTCTGTATTGGTAAGGAAATTTTGGTCAAATAAACAGCAGCAAGATATTGGGTGCTGGATAATTTCAGGAAAAGTGAAACTTCTTAGTTCTCAGGATCTTGCAGGAGGAATAAGAAGCTAAGAGCAAATCTGGAGTGGGAAGAATAGACTCTTGGAATGAAAAAGAACCAGGAAACAGATAGTTATGTCAGAAAACATCTAAATAAGGCACACAGCATCCAAAGCACAAACAAATGGTTATCAGAGCATTAAAGACAAAGATAGTAGGGACAACCAGGTGAGTTCAGTGACAAATCAAACCATTCAGTAAATAGTGGAACAGGCTTTGTAAAAGGTGTTAAGGACTGATGGTTTTACTTTATCCCTACTTTAAGATGAAAATTATCTTCCAGGACTTGTCTAGATAGGCATTACCTTAAACCTCAAGGTATCTAAATCTTCTTTACTTTTTTTCTTTCCTCATTTTGAGTTATATGTATATATCTAGACTAGAACTTCCAAATTTGCAGAAGCTTAAAGAAGCTAAGAAAACAAATCAACAAATCAAAGTAACAATAAAATTAAATCAATAAACACAAATAACCATACTTGATAAAATTTAGAGGCTACTCCTGATTTTTTTTTAAGATTTTATTTATTTGAGAGAGAGAGAGAATGAGAGATAGAGAGCACGAGAGGGAAGAGGGTCAGAGGGAGAAGCAGACTCCCCGCTGAGCAGGGAGCCCAATGTGGGACTCAATCCCGGGACTCCAGGATCATGACCTGAGCCGAAGGCAGTTGCTTAACCGACTGAGCCACCCAGGCGCCCCCTGATTTTTTTTTTTAAAATCAAAATACAGCAGTATAAGAGAAAGATATACAAGTATTATAAATAATAATTTTAAAAGTTTAGTGTTTGGCGAAAAAGATAAGAGAAAACCTCAAAACAGTAATAAGTTTATGAGTATGAAAGATTTTATGATGACATATTAAATTGTTTTTTGGATTTATTGGATTATAAATGGTATATAAATGTGGATTTTTAATTTATAGTTTTTGAAACTCTTAAATTAAGCTTTTATTTGGAACCAAGTAGAAGATATTTTTTGAAAATAAGAGAGGAATGCTTTTTATTCTGATTTTTAATAGTCATAGCCAATAGCATATATTTATATTAAAATCAAAATTCAAGAAAATGTGTGCTCCCACCAAAACTTAAATTCTCCCCCTCTGTACAGACATATCAAAAACAGATTTTTAGGACTTCCATGGAAGACGGTAGAGTAAGAGGATTCTAAACTCACCTTGTCCCATGGATACAACTAGATAATACCCACATCAGTGTAATAACCCAGAAAATGACCCAAAGACTGCAAGAACAGACTATCTGCAACTAAAAGCAGAGACGAGTCCACATAAAAATGGGTAGGCAGGCCAAAGGCATGGTTGGGAGCCAAATGACTTGTGAGGTTGTCCACAGGAAGGAGCGACACCACAGTCATGGAGAAGGGTGAGAGGCAGAACCCACACACCACAGACAAAGGAGACCCATGTGGAAGGCAAATCCCCATCACATTTGGCTTTGAAAACAGAGGAGCTTAACTTCAGGAATTCTTACAATCAGTGGGGCTTAATACCTGGAACTTTAAATATCACTGGGCTCAGCTTTTGGAGAGCCAGAGGGTCATAGGTAACTGAGTCCCTTCCCTCAAAGAGACAACATAACAAACAGCCCCTCTGAGATACAGCATGGAAGCAGCAGTTTCATAAAATGCCTGTGGTATAGGGGAATGAAATTTATTTACTGATCTCAGAACATGTTCTGGAAGGACGGGGATTTTTAAGAGACTTCTCCAAGAACAAAAGAGCTGGTAAGCACCATTTCCCTCCCCTGCCCCCTAGCCTACATACACAGACACCTGTAAGAACCAACTTGATACCAACTATCTCCATCTAGCTTGCTAACAGCACATCTTGCCCCCCAGCTCTTCTGCAGACCTACCCCCTCCAACCCACCCTCAGCAGTTCTCCAGAGCAGCAACAGGTCTTCTCCTACAGTAGACCAGCTCAAACAAACCTTGCTGACACCACATGCCTGGCCACCGAGTTCTACAATGGACTGCCCCTTCTAACACACACTTCACTGGAATCCAAAGTGGCACCGCAAGTGTAGTAGTGTGCAAGGAGTCCTGACAGGAGCCAGCACTACTGGAAAGTGACTCCTGACCTAGGAAAAGGGAAATAATACCACACCAATTTGACTTTGGCTCTAGAAGTGCGCTGGAGGCATATATTTGTCGGACTGAAGCCCCTGCCCACCCACAAAAGCTTTTCAGGGGACAATACAGGGACAGTATCCTGCAGTTTGGTATAACTGTAGCTCTGGCAAATGCCTTGTCTGACCCAACTCAAGCACAGGGCAGCCCCAGACTGGCCCACTAACAACACAGGGACCAAACCCTGCCCACAACAGGCAAAGAGAGCCATTGAAGATGCCTGGACCGAAGGCAAATGCAACTCAGCCACAATAGCAGGGTGGACACAACACACACAGGAGACACCTCTGAAGTGCTAGTTCCTGGGGAACAGGAGATACTGTACTGAAGGGGACTACAGGAACTCTTCAAAAGACTGCTACTTTTAAGAGAAAGAGACATAGCTGACTTTCCAAACACAGAGAAACACAGAGAGTTAGACAAAATGAGTAGACAGAAAAATATGTCCCAATTGAAAGAACAGGACAAAAACACAGCAAGAGAGCAAAATGAAACAGAGATAAGTAGTAGGTCTCCTAGGAAATTTAAATGGTTATAAAGATGCTCACTGGACTTGAGAAAAGAGTAGAGGACCTCTGTGAGAACCTTAACAAGGGTATAGAAAACAAAAAAGAACCAATTAGAGCTAATTCAATGACTAAAAATACACTGGAGAAAATACATAGTAGGCTAGGGGAAGCAGAAGAATGAATGGATCAACAACCTGGAGGACAGAGTTACGGAAATCAGTCAAGCTGTAGTAATAAAAATGAGAATAGATTAAGGGAACTCGACACAATCAAGCATAATAACATTCACATTATAGGGACCCAAGAAGGAGAAGGGAGAGAAAAGAGGATAGAAAATGTATTTGAAGAAATAATAGCTGAAAAATCCCCAAATCTGGGGAAGGAAACAGAAGTCCAGATCCAGGAGGGACAGAGAGCCCCAGCAAAATCAACAAGGTACACCCAAGACAGATTGTAATTCAAACAGCAAAACAGTAATGATAAAGGGAGAATTTCAAAAAGCAGCAAGAAAAAGTAAAACAGTCACATATAAGGGAAAACCCACAAGGCAATCAGTGAATTTTTCAGCAGAAACTTAGCAGGCCAGAGGGAGTGGCATGATGGTGGTGAGAGGATAAAACCTGCAATCAAGAATACTCTATCCAGTAAGCCTATCATTCAGAATAGAAGGAGAGATGGAATTTCCCAGACAAACAAAAGGTAAAGGAATTCATCACCACTAAGCTAGCTTTACAAGAAATGTTAAAGGGACTGACTGGAAAGGAAAGACCCTAAGTAGGAGTAAGAAAATTAGGAAGCACAAAAGCAGTAAAATTAAGAATATCTATAAAAATCTGTCAAGGGATTCACAAAATAAATGATGTAATATGATACTATATACCTAAAACGAGGAGAGGAGAGGAGTAAAAACTTAGTGCATTTAGAATGGGCTCAAACTTAAGTGACCATCAAATTAATATAGACTGCTATATTCATAAAATGTTATATATAAAACTAAAGGTAACCACAAATAAAAAACCAGTAATAGGTGTACAAAGAATAACAGGAAAGTAATCCACTAAAGAGAGCCAGAAAACCACGAGAGAACAGAGCAAGAAAGGGACAGAGAAGAACTACAAAAACAACCATAAAACAAGTAATGAAAGGGCAATAAGTACATACCTATCAATAATTACTTTGAATGTAAATGGACTAAATGCTCTAATCAAAAGACATAAGGTGATGGAATGGATAAAATAGCAAGACCTATCTATATGCTGCCTACAAGACAATCTCATTTCAGACCTAAAGGCACATACAGATAGAAAGTGAAGGAATGGATAAGTATTTATCATGGAAATGGAAGTGAAAAAAAATCTTGGGTAGTAATACTCTTATTGGACAAAATAGACTTTAAAACAAAAAAAATAACAAGAGACAAAGAAGGACACTACATAATCATAAAGAGAACAATTCAAAAAGAACATATAACAATTGTAATTATTTATACACCAACATGGGAACACCTAAATGCTTGAAGCAGCTACTGACAAACATAAAATAAGTAATCAATAGTAATACAATAATAATAGAGGACTTTAACATCCTACTTAAATCAATGGTTAGATCATCCAAACACAAAATCAACGAGGAAACAATGGCTTTGAATGACTCATTGGGTCAGATGGCTCTAACAGATATATTCATAACATTTTAACCTAAAATGGTGGAATACACATTCTTTTCAAGTGCCCATGAAACATTCTCCAAAATAGATCACATCACAGGTTAGGCCACAAAACATGTCTCAACAAAGTCAAAAAGATTGAAGTCACAGTATGCATCTTTTGTAGCCACACTGTGAAACTAGAAATCAACCACAAGAAAAAAATCTAGAAAGAGCATAAATACATGGAGATTAAATAACATGCTACTAAACAATGAATGGATCAACCATGAAATCAAAGAAGAAATAAAAAATTATATGGAAACAAAGGAAAATGAAAACACAATGATCCAAAATCTTTGGGATGCAACAAATGCTGTTTTAACAGGAAAGTATAGCAACAAGTCAACCTCCAGAAGCAAGAAAAATCTCAAATAAACAATCTAACCTTACACCTAAAGGATCCAGAAAAAGAACAAAACCCAAAATCAGTAGAAGGAAGGAAATAATAAAGATTAAAGCAGAAACAAACAAACAATCACAGCAAAATAGATCAATGAAAGCAGGAGCTGGTTCTTTGAAAAGATCAACAAAATTTATAAACCTTTAGCCAGACTCATAAAAAAAAAAAAGATGAAGAAGAAGAAGAAAAAGGACTCAAATAAACAAAATCAGAAATGAAAGAGGATAAATAACTGACATCATAGAAATTCAATGGATTCTAAGAGATTATGAGCAATTATATGTCAACAAATTGGACAACCTAGAAGGAATGGATAAATTCCTAGAAACATATAACCTCCCAAACTGAATCAGAAAGAAATATAAAATTTGAAAGGATCAATTACTGGTTATGAAAATGAATAAGTAATTAAAAATATCCCAACAAAGTTTCAGGACCAGACAGCTTCACAGGTGAATTCTACCAAACATTTAAATAAGAGTTAATTCCTATCCTTCTCAAACTATTCCCAAAACTATAAGGAAAGCTTCCTTGCTTCCTTGCAAGGACAGGCCGCACCAATCTACAACACTCTTGGAATCTTTGGTCAGAGCAGCCTCCCATTTACAAGGCAGTAGCCCTAAAAGGTATTTTAGCTTAAATGGTCGGGCAATATGTCAGCTAACTGGGGGATGAGAGGAAAAGTGAGATAGCGGGGAAGGTCTCTCTCCTGGTGGTTATTTTGATTGTGTTAAAAGTTGGGAGAAGTTGACAACTCTGGCTTTAGATACAATATTTAATGTAACACTAGAGGATACTGTTTGATTAAGAGAAGTGGTAGCACGTTTGGGAATCTGTGATCGTGGAGTCCATTTATTAGAGGAGAAAATCTGCTAAAGGATTTGAAGGAACATGAACGTGAGATTTGGAATTACTACCCCCAATAAATACATCAACTTTGCTAGTGACCCATACTGCCCCATGTGCCCTAGACATAACACCTTTTCTTTTCTTTTCAAGGACTTTCCAACTGGTAGTTGTGAAATTTTTTTAACCTAAGAATGGAAATCAAAGGGACAAGAATTTGCTTTTATGTTCCTTTTAGTTTTGTAGAGCATTATTTCTCAGCTTGCGGGGAGAATCTTAATTCACGTGGGTACTCTGGGGACAAAAATGTATTCTTAGGTTCAGGGTAAAGTTAAAAGCAGAAGTTGTTCCAGCGGAGGAATTGGGGGAAAGCACGGGGGGGAAGGTTTTTCTCTTTACAAGGGAATAAGGTTGCTTTCGAAACCAGTCCTGGTAGACCGGCATCAGTTTAGGGAAGAGACTGTTTCTTAGAAAGTTTGTTTGGTCTCAGAAGGGAGTACACAGGATGGAATATGCTGGCACTTGGGCTCTCTCTGAGCAAGAACTTTAAGACAAATTTGATGGAGATAATCGAGATGTGTTGAGGATTAGTGTTTCTGAAGTTGGAATCTTAGATTTTGAAATGTTAAACCGGAAAATGAAAGTAAAGAAATTAGGTCCTCATCACACACGCAGTTCTCAAGAATCAAGTCTCCTTGGAGGAGTGCTTGAAATAATACCTTGGCTTGTCTGTCCTGGGCTCAGCCTGACACCTTTTCATGCTTTTGAAGATGGTGTTTACAACTCAGACTCCACAGCCCTGTTTTGTATAAAGTAGAACATAGATTATTCAGCAATAGGCAATACTTTTCTTTTAATTACCCAGGGCCCTCCTCCCTTCGTCAGTTTTCCTGTTGTTTTCAGTAGAGAATGATAAAAGGGGAGAGAGAAAAGGGGGTGAGTTTTTGGCCTTGGTCTGGCACACCACTACAACAGAATATTGGCCTATTTCTAGGAAGAAGTCGGTTTTGCCCGTAAAATTTTATCTCACAAATAATAATAAGTGCTACCTGTTGTACCCCAAAGGACAGCTTTTGAAATTATGTGTACAGAAGGACAAAGCTCTACTCATGTTTCAGTTGAGATGCTGTGTCTCGTTTGCATGTCCATCAGTTGCCTAGACTTCTAAATGATTAGTGCCAATGTCTTCCTCACCCTGAATAAGTGAGTGCTAGATTTATAAAATGCCAGGGTTATAAACCCTGGACATTAAACCTAATAAGCACAGACCTTCAAGTGTTGGTTTTTGAAAAGCATAAGGTTAAATTCAGATGAATCACGCTGATAGAGGTACTATGCAGAGAAAGTGGTGGGCAGCTTTCAGGAAAGACTAAAATTTAATCTTGAGCAATATTGAGTATTGAAGGACAGACACTTTTTATTTTCAGAATTTTGCCAAGTAAAATTAAAATTGCCAATAAAATAATCAGTATTAAAGAAATGCCAGGCAAGCTCCTGGCTAGAGAAAACATCTGAGAACTGCATTTGTTCAGCACTCAAGTGTCTGTTCCTGGTGCTTTGCCAGCTCCCAGAGCTGCAGAGAAGAAGGAGAATGCCTGTCCCGTGGAGGCTTACCGTCTAGGGGTAGCATTTACAGAATGCATGAGTACACCCATTTTTGGTTTACCTAGATAAACATGTTTTAGTTTGCCGCTGGTGGAAATGAGAGGCCAGCCTTTGGACACTTTAAACAGCAAAGTGTGGTGTACCTTTTTTTTTTTAAGTAAGAAATTAATGTTTCTCAAGATTGTAGTGTTTGTTGGTGCAACTGTTCACGTGTGCAAAGTAACAGGAGGTTTTTCCTCTTCACTTCTTCCCTGGATGAAGGCACTTAAACTGCCTGTCACTGGTTAACAGATACTGATTGTTGCCATTAAGTAAACTTGACTTCTTATGCGTGCTCTATAAAGGTTTTGTTTTGTTTTGTTTTTGTATTTTTTAATATTGTGATTTTTAAAATTGACTTAATAATGACAAATTTGATGTATGTAATTGTCTATGCATTTTAAGTTAAACTGCCTAAAATGTGATTTGAGACATAGACATTTGTTTTGTATTATGAACTGTAAGCAATCTGTTTGAGATGTTAGGTTTTATCACCTGCTGCTGTATTTGTAAACAAAGACATGTTGCTTTAAGAAGTAATTATAATTAGGAGTAGTCTATTGATGTGATACTTGATATTTTTTAAGATAAACTTGTTTGCTTTTGTGTATTATACCTAAAAACTTTAAAAAAAAAACTATAAGGAAAGCTTCCAAATTCATTCTATGAGGCCAAACAGATAGACACCACAAAAAAAGAGAATAGGCCAATATCTGATGAACATAGATGCAAAATCCTCAAAAAAATATTAGCAAACTGATCCAACAAAACATTAAAAAAATCATTCACCATGATCAAGGGGGATTTATTCCAGGGATGAAAGTGTGGTCCAATATCCATAAGTCAATTAGTGGGATACATCACATCAACAATGGAAAGGATAAAAACCAAATGATCATTTCAATAGGTGTAGAAAAAGCATTTGACAAAATATGACATCCATTCATGATAAAAACCCTCAACAAAGTAGGTTTAGAGGGAACATACCTCAACATAATAAATTCTATATATGAAAAACCCACAGCTGACATCATATTCAATAGTGAAAAACTGAGAACTTTTCTCCTAAGTTCAGAAACAACACGAGGATGTCCACTCTCACCACTTTTATTTAACATAGTACAGAGATTAAAAAGAAACAAAAGTAATCCAGATTGGTAAGAAAGAAGTAAAATTTTCATTATATCAGATGACACAATACTATATAGAGAGAAAATCCTAGAGACTCCACCAAAAAACTAGAAGTGATAAATGAATTCTTAGGTCATAAGATATAAAATCAACATAGAGAAATGTATTGCATTTCTATATACTAATAATAAAGTAACAGAAAGAAATTAAAACAATTCCTTTTATAATTGCAACAGAAGTAATAAAACACCTAGAAATAAACTTAACCAAGGAGATGAAATATATGTGTGCTCTGAACACTATAAAACATTGATGAAAGAAATTGATGAAGACATGAATTCAAAGATATTCCATGCTCATGGATTGGGAGAATAAATATTGTTAAAATGTCAAGACTATTCAAAGCAATCAACAGATTTAATGCAATCCCTATCAAAATACCAACAGTAGTTTTCATAGAAGTAGGACAAATAATCCTAAAATTTGAATAGAACCACAAAAGATCTTGAATAGCCAAAGAAACATTGAAAAAAAGAAAAAAGAACAAAACTAGAGGTGTTACACTCTCATATTTCAAGATATGCTACAAAGCTGTAATAATCAGAACAGTATGGTACTGGCACACTAATAGACACATAGATCAATAGAACAGAATAGAGAGCCCAGAAATAAACCCATGATTATATGGTTAGTAATCTATGACAAAGGAGTCAAGAATATTGACAGTCTCTTCAACAAATGGTGCTGGTGTTGGGAAAACTGGATAGCTACAGGCAAAAGAATGAAACAGGACCACTTTCTTGCACCATACACAAAAATAAATTCAAAATGGATTAAAGACCTAAGTGTGAGACCTGAAATCATCACATTTTTTTAAAGAATTTACTTATTTATTTGAGAAAGAGAGAGAGCAAGCCAGGGGTGGTGAGGGGAAAGGAAGAGGGAGAAAGAGTCACAAATAGACTCTGTGCTGAGCATGGACACCAATGCAGTGTTCAATCCAATGATCCTGAGATCATGGCCTGAGCCAAAACCAATAGTCAGACACTTAACTGACAGAGATACTCAGTTGCCCCTGAAACTGTAGCATTTCTAGAAGAGAACATAGTCAGTAATTTCTCTGACATTGGCGATAGCCACTTTTTTCTTGATATGTCTCCTAAGGCAAAGGAAACAAAAGCAAAAATAAACTATTGAGACTACACCAAATTCAAAAGGTTTTGCACAGCAAAGGAAATAATCAATAAAACAAAAAGACAACCTACTAAGTGGGAGAAGATATTTGTAAATGATATATATATATATATAATAACAGGTTAATATTCAAAATATATAAAGAAATTATACAACTCAATACCAAAAAACCCCCCAGACTATCCAATGAAAAAATGGGCAGAAGACACAAAAAGACAGCATATTCATGAAAAGATGCTCAACATCATTAATCATCAGGAAATTGCAAATCAAAACCACAATGAGATACCACCTCATGCCAGTAGGAATGGCTAAGATCAAAAACACAAGAAACAACAAATGTTGGCAAGGATGTGAAGAAAAAGGAACCCTCATGCACTGTTGGGAAGGCAAGCTGGTCACTATGAAAAACAGTATGGAGGTTCATCAAACACTTAAAAGTAAAATTACCATACGATTCAGTAATTCCACTACTGGGTATTTAACCAAAGAATATGAAAACACTAATTTGAAATTATATATGAACCCCCATGTTTATTTTAGCATTATTTACAATAGCCAAATTAAAGAAGGAGCCCAGGTGTCCACTGATAAATGAATGGATAGAGAAGATGTAGTTTATATATATAGACACACATATATACATGCAGTGGAATATTACACAGCCATTAAAAAGAGTGAGAATAAATTGCAATTGGCTACAACCTGGATGGATCTATAGAGTACAATCCTAAGTGAAGTAAGTCAGTCAGAGAAAGACATGCCATAAGATTTCATTCATATGTGGAATTTAAGAAACAAAACGAATGGGGCGCCTGGGTGGCTCAGTTGGTTAAGCGACTGCTTTCGGCTCAGGTCATGGTGCTGGAGTCCCGGGATCGAGTCCCGCATTGGGCTCCCTGCTCAGCAGGGAGTCTGCTTCTCCCTCTGACCCTCTTCCCTCTCGTACTCTCTATCTCTCATTCTCTCTCTCTCAAATAAATAAATAAAATCTTTAAAAAGAAAAAAAGAAACGAAACGAATGAATGAGAAAAAGAGAAAAAACCTTCTTAAATATAGAGAACAAACTGGTGATTACCAGAAGGGAAGTGGCTGAGAGGATGGGTGAAATAGGTGAAGGGGTTAAACATACATTTACTGTGAGTAGTACTAAGTAATGTATAAAATTCGGGTGTATTATATTGGACATCTGTAACTAATATAACACTGTATGTTATTTATACTGTAAATAAAAAGAACAGATTTTTATTGTGTTTTTATCCTGCCTCTATCCCCTACCATACATTGTCACAGAATCTTCCCATACCTACATCCTCTGCTAGTTACTACATTGCCCTTTACAAGATAACTCTTTAAGAAACTTTTTTGATATGAATATAATTATAAATCACATTATCAACATTCATTTATACAAATAATTTTTTGTCTAATACTATTTTACAGCACATTTTCTTTACCTATCTTGAGACTTATTTTTTCTAATTTTCATCAGGTTAAAATATCCCTCTGGAATTTTCTCTAGATAAGTTCTGATATTTTTCCTTTCTAATAGTTTGTTCTATTTGTCTGGAAGCTTGTAAATTTTACTCTTAATTTAAATCATTTTCCTATGCTACATCAAGGTGATTTTATTTTTCCCTTAATCCCACTAGAATCTCAATGACATCTTTGAATACTCAAGATGTTTTCTTCTATTATTCTCTGATTCTTAATCTCTCCCATCTGCCTATTTTCTTTTTTCTGAAATGGCCTATAATTTGCATGGAATGTGCTTATCATTTATATATTCATCACCATGCCTCTTCCAAGTTTCTTTCCTCTATTTCACGTTATATATTTTTCTCTATTTCAAAATTAATTTTACAAAGCAACTGTTGTATTTTTCAGTTCTACTAAATTCTTACATTTTAGAAATCTTGATCTTTAGCTCTAGAAAGTTTATTTTGAACTCTAATTTCATTGCATCACATTGAGTTATTTTCTCCTTGATTTTTAGTGTTTTCTTTTTCCTCTTCTATTTTATGCACTCTGTAGGGTCAGTGTGTTCTAATTATTCTGATTTCTCTCCCTCAAATTATTGAACTCTCTTTCTCTCTTTTCATCTCTCTTGTGGTGACAGCAAACATGATTATTAGGCTGCTACATTTTCAGAATTTAAAATATCTTGCTGGATTGCATTGCATTATCTCTGTTTCAAAATACTTATTTATTCTCTAAGCCCCTTCAATTGAGCTTTTGGCCACATTCTATATTAAAATTGATCAAAAGTGAACATATATCAATGGTATTTGACCTTTTAGGAATTTTCCTTCTTTTGGCTTTCATGACACTGTACTAAAGTATTCTTGATATTTCCCATGGCTCAAATCATAATATTTTGAAGCCCCAAACATTTCAGTGGTCACTGTTGCTTTTGTTAGAGACAAAAAAAACTAAATGTGTGGTATTCATGCATATCCTACCCTTTTCATCAACTTCCTTTAACCCTGTCTATAAATTGTTATTATCATACTTATGTTTTCATGTATATTAGGAGAAAAGAAAACAGTAAGAAATTGAATGACTTAAAAATATATGTGGAAACTTCTGGGTTCAGGTCCAGTATATAAGGACCTTGGAAGTCATTTCTCATCATAATCACAAGAAAACAAATAAATGCTGGGCCCCCTGGGTAGCTTAGTTGGTTAAGCATCTGCCTTCGGCTCAGGTCATGATCTCAGGGTCCTGGGATGGAGCCCCACATCAGGCTCCCTGCTCAGCAGGGAGTCTGCTTCTCCTTCTCTCCACTCATCGTCTCTCTCTCAAAAAATAAATAAAACCTTTAAAAAAAAAAGCTGAACAAACTGAAAATCAACAACTCTTCTTAGATCTAAGAACTGAGGTCATAGCAAACCACTGTCCCTCAAATTGGAGAAAAAGACAGATAGAAAGATATAGACAAGCACAAGTTATTGGAACAGAAGCTTATGAACAAAATCTCCCTGAGAACTATTTATTACTGGGTTAGGAAACCTAACTTTAATTGATAAAATGATAGAGGCTCAGTGGAGACAAGAATGAGAGTTAAGAACTACATGGGACCTTAGTCTTTGGGGACAATCACACTTTTGTAGTTTTACCTCCAGGAGAGCTATCAGTTTTCACAATGAAGATCATAGAAAAAAAATTCTTATTCTTCTGGCAGAGGGAGGGGGAAAGTAGCCAGTGTTGAAATAAACCCAGATTATTCTGGTTTTTGTTTTGCTTTGTTTTGTTTTTAACAATGTCTTCATTCAAACTATTTTGCCATAGCCCAGTGGACCTTAGAAAAGAGAAATTCCCAACTCCAGCCAAATTTTGTGGATATCAATAAACTTATTACTAGGTTTATATGGAAAGGCAAAAGAGCCAGAATAGTCAAAATTATACTGAAGGAGAAAAACAAAGTTGGAGGACTGAGATTACCTAAATTCAAAATTTATCATAAAACTTTAGTAATTAAGACAGTGTGGTTTTGCAAAAGAATAGGCAAACAAATTAGTAGAACAGAATGGAGATCCCAGAAATAGATTCACGCAACTAAAGTAACTGAACTTTGAAAAAGCAGCAAAGGCAATACAATGGAGAAAAAATAGTTTTTTCAACAAATGCTGCTGGAACAATTGGACATCCACATTAAAAAAAAAGAATCTAAACAGAGATTTTATACTTTCCATAAAAATTAACTCAAAATGGATCATACATCTAAATGTAGAATGTGAAACTATAAAATTCCTAGGAAGTAACATAGGAGAAAATCTAGGTGAACTTAGGTTTGGTGATGAACTTTCTAGACACAACACCAAAGGCATAATCCATGAAAGAATAAAATGGACATCATTACAACTGAAAAGTTCTGCTCTGTGGAAGACATTATTCAGAGAATGGAATGACAAGCCATAGATTGGGAGAAAATACTTGCAAAACACATATCTGTTAAAAGATCAACATCTAATATATATATAAAACTCTTCAAACACAACAATAACAACTCAATTAAAAGATGGGCAAAAGACCTGACCAGATACATCTCCAGAGAAAATATAGAGATGGCAATTATACATATAAAAAATACTCAACATCATTAGGGAATTGAAAGTTAAAACAACAGTGAGATACCATTTCACATCTATTAAAATAGTTACAATCTGGAACCCTGACAATGCCAAATGCTGACTAGGATTTGGAACAACAGGGACTCTCATTTATTGCTGGTGGGAATGTAAAATGATACAGCCATTTTGGAAAATAATTTGGCAAATTCTTACAAAGCTAAATAAATATACTCTTACCATATGACCCAACAATTTTGTTTTTTTGTATATGCCCAAATGAGTTGAAAACTATGTTCACACAAAAATATTCAGGTGAATGTTTATAGCAGCTTTATTTATAATTACCAAAGCATGGAAGCAACCAAGATGTCCTTCAACAAGTGGATAAACTGTGGTAGGTTCATACAATGGACTATCATTCATCAATAAAATGGAAATGACCCTATTAAGCCATCAACAGATATGGAAGAAACATAAATGCACATTGCTAAGTGAAGAAAGCCAATATGAAAAGGCTACTTACTGTATGATCCCAACTATATCATTGTGGAGAAGGTGAAACTATGAGTATAGTAAAAAGATCAGTGGTTGCTGGGGCTCAGGAGAGAGGGAAGGAAGGATAAATAGGTGGAGAACAGATGTTTTAGGGCAGTAAAACTATTCTGTATGATACATATCATTATAAATTTGTTAAAACCCATAGAAAGTACAAAGAATGAACCCTAATGTAACTGTGGACTTTAGTTAATAATAATAATGTACTAATATTGCTTCATCAAGTATAACAAAAGTACCCTTCTAATGCAAAATATTAAAAATAGGGGAATCAATGGGTGGAGGGTGGTGAGGGGTGATATGGGGGATCTTTTTGTTTTAGCACATGATGTAGCACTTCTACCAGAAGTACCAAGAAATCATGTAAAATATACTCATCATCCATTCTATGAATAAGGAAGAAAACCAAAGTGGCTATAAATAGTTTATATTTTTATTTCTGTGTCCTGGGACATAGTGAAAAATATTTCTAGCATACTTAATATGTAGACTTTAGCTAAGCTATACATGAAATGGAAATTATTTTGAGTTTCAAGACTGGTTTGTTTTGAGATGGCCAACTATTTTAACAATTTTTAAACCAATTTCATAATTCAGCATTTTTACATAACTTATTAATGCATATTATAGTGCTATACACTGTAATAAACTGATTTGTGAAAAAGTATTACAGGATGAATCAGAAGATCTGGGTTCCAAGCCTATCTTTCATGCTTTTCTTTTAGAACAAGAGCAATTCAAGCAACATCTGAAACAGTATCAGTCAACATCAACAAACAGATAATTGTCCCTCAGCTAATTGCTAAAGTCCCAAGTGATGGGTATATAAAAATAAAAAGCCTTGGTCATTTCAAGAGACCACTGAAAAACTTATGGTCTAAAGCAGTGCTGTCATTAGAAAAAATACAAGCTACATATGTAATTTAAAATTTTCTAATAGCTACAGTAAAAAATGATAAACAGGTAAAATTTTATAAAAAAAATTTAAGGATAAATTTAACCCAACATATCCTAATATTATCATTACAACATAATAATGATATATTTTACCTTTTTTTAAGTTGAATCCTTGAAATTTGGGTGTTTTATACTGGGAGAAAATCTCAATTTGTACTAGTGATATTCCAAGTACTCAACAGATACATGTAGCTGATGGCTACCACACTGAAAAAAAATAAAGATCTAGGGTACAATAGATATGGGAAGAACATGATAATTTATGTGGTGGGTGCACAGGAGGGCAGAACACATTCTTCCATCATCTTAGGGAATCTCTGGAAAGTTTCATAGAAAATCACAACTGAGTGAAACTTTTAAAGTGTGAAGACATGGCAGATACCCAAAGGAAGAGCAGTCAGTGGGGATACTCAAGGAGAGAGACTCACTCCAAGTGAATGAAACAAAGTAGCAAAAGGCATCCAGGCTCTGCAGGGAATGTTGCTGTGCAGGTGAATTGCCTGTGAAATGGGCAGAGAAAGCTGGAGCAAGCAAAGCACCAAATTGGAATGAATATTGAATTCTGAGATAGTGTTACAGAAGTAGCTTTTATGAGAGGGTTAGCAAACTGACTCTGCCCTAGTTCTGCTTTTAACTAAATATGTGACCTGACTTAAGACACTTAAACTTATTATCTCCAGTTCCTAGTTTCTACCACTGTAAAATCAAGGGATTGAACTAGATAATCTCTTTTTTTCCAATTAAAACCGTAATGTGCAAAAATTGCAAGGCATGAATTAAAATGGTTTAAGATTTAGATAAATATATGCAGAAATGTCAAAGTTGGTATTTAGAAGGTAGAACAGTATAATTATGTAACCTGGCTATTTAAGCTCATTCTGGGAAAACGTTAAGTTAGAGATTGAATTTTAAAATAGTAACAGCCAATGCTATATTCTATAAGTGTCAACATTTAATTTTTTACTTCCCACTTTTCCTAGAAGAAGAAACCATTATAATTGAGTCAATTGTGAGATTTTTCTCTTGTTTTCATGCTGAGTGGATTCTGAATTTTTAAACCCACAAAATCTTGAATATTTTGCTTAAGCACATTCTTTAGAAATAAACTTGGAAACAATATATTTGTAACTCATAGCGAATCAAGGAAAAACATATAATGTCTAAGTCTGTACATTCAAGATCAGTTAAATCAATAAAATAAGAGAAATTTAAAAGAAATTACCAAGGTGGGATCTAAGCAAATTAAAGCCACCTGTGGGCTGACACATTTCATCAAGAAAGACATGCCTTTCACTCTTTCCTAGAGCCACCTGGAGGAGGAAGAAACTGCCTCTCGCTTTACAATGATAACAATAACATCTATTTGTTTATACAAATAAATGTCTGCAGCAAACAGGGGACTAAGAAATAAGCTATGTTTGAGGCAAATAGTCCTAAAGAGTAACATACCAGAAATTATCTTGTCATTCTATGCTACTTTCTCAGGAAATTATAGTCCGAAGAGTTAAATTAGACCATGAAAAAAAAAATACCAAGAGTATTCAAAAAAACAAAACAAAACAAACAAAACCCACAGAAGGTGAAAATGTAAAGCACTGACAAAAGTATACATATTTTTATATGAAGTACGAAAATACACTGAGTCAAAGAGTTGGAGACGGGGAAATGTCTGTTGGAAGAGGTGGAGATACAGAGAGGAGTGATAGTTAAAAGACCTAAATATGATATGGTAATGGCAGACAAAGGATGGACGGGGCAATTTTCAAGGAGGCTGCTGTATAAAGAAGACCATCTCCAATAAAGTCTTGAAAATGAATGGAGAGTCATCAGAATCCATTAAGAGCATGTTTCTTTTCACAAGTGAGAAGGTGGGTAGCGGAATTCTGCACAGTAAATGAAGCCTGAAGAAATGTCTACTGAATTGAGAATCCATAAAGAAGACAGTTGATAATAAAGAGACGGATTGCTTGGGATATCTGCCAAGATTGAGTGGGACAACTTGTGACATCATTATGGAGGTTGTGAGGCAGAATAGGAATTCAAAGGTAGACACCCACACACCAACTGCTTGGAAAGGAGGCTCTCAATTTCTGGGAGGTCTGTGATGAGGCAAAGGGAAAGGCATTGTGATCAATTGCAACATCTGGACTGAAGGAGAAAGGGAGGAAGTAGAATTCTGTTTACATTAAGTGAGCATTCTTTGTACAGAGACCAACATCTGGCTTTGGTTACATTTATCTGAACATAGTGAAAATGTTTGAATTAACCAAAAAAGATTAGACTAAATTTCATAACAGTGTTTACACAGCAGAATAAATGACAAAACAGATACATGGCAGAAGTGTCTGTTTATGCACACATTTCAAAGAACATGGAAAAAGCACCCAAAACTACATTATCTTAGTGTGGATAACATAAAACAGGGTTCCACATAAATTCCTAATGATGGCCATTACAAATTGTGTTAAGCCAAGGTGGTTTAAACATAGATATCCCATGTCCTTTGTTTATCACTATAATAAAAAGAGTCTGAATACATTTCTACCACAATTAAAAGAAAACATAGGTTAGGAAGCATATTGATATTTTATTTTCCTACTATAAATAGCATTTCAAGTGACATTTTTATTCCTAGGGATTATAGCTCTTACAATAAATCTCTGCCACCCTTTCTCTCCATAAATAAATTGCATTTGGGGCTTTGATTTGTTAGCATATTCAGAGTAGAATATTTATCTTTACAGAAGCAATCTCAATTTTCCTTGGCCTTATTGACTGGGTCTTTGAAATCACATAAACCACTAATAAAATATATTCTTTATTGTTTTGCCTTGTCTCGGAATCTGATCTTCTGCTCCTGTCATCACAACACCTGATTTGAACCAGGAAACAAGGGCAAGTGATAATGTGCTAGAGAACAAGCTGTGATTTCATATCAGGAAAGTGCATTCGAGTACAAGAATAAACAGTTAAACTTTGAAAGGCTTTATCATTTATTAAGAAATAGTTCAGAAGTCCTAGTTCTGAAACAACTGGGATGAAGGGTGGCAAGAGCAAATATAAACATTCTCTTTCAATTACTTAAACAGATCATGTTAATAGAAGGAGAAGCCCAAGTGCATTGACCTCCGCTATGTTAAACAGGATCTAGTCAAGTAGAGCAAAGGTGTTTTCAGTTCAGCTTAGATCATGTGTTATAGTTTCAGGACATCATCATGGGAAGAGCAACTGGATTAAACGCACTTATTATCAAACCAGCAATGAGAGAGAGAATGCAAATAAGAGCATCACTTTTGCCAGTACTCTACAGATCATCCCCTCTCTCCTAGAACTCTGCCTCTAATCTTCGGTGAAGCAGCTGGAGTTCATGTCATGGAATAATGTGACTTTTGACAGAGACTAGAAGACTTGGCCTAGGGCACTATTCAGGGTAGTCTATTGGTTTGGGAAGGTGAAGCATGATACAAGCCAGTCACTCTGGGAAATGCTTCTTACTTAGCACACACCCTGCCACTTGAAAATTTGGGGGGAACAGTTAATTGGATGCATGATTATTTGAAAAAAGAAGTTCAATATGAAGTCATAAATTACACTTTCAGGTTATATTATGAGTAAATGATTAACAACAGTATAAAAGCCAGTAACAGCTTCTTTCTATCTAGAATCTAAATTTCTCTCAGATTGTCTCTTTTATAATTCAGGTGAAGAGCCCTACTTTGACCATTTCTAAGATGTTTAGTTTGAAGCAATGCTCATTTTTTGTTAACATTTAATGTGAGAATTTGAACAATGCACTATTTTTATTTTTTATATACTCTCAGCACACTGGATTGTTAAAAGTGAGATATGTTAAAATAGATCTAAGCTCAGTGAGAGAAAGCTGTAGAGATAAAGTGACCAGATACATTCCAGTCAATTCCTAGAATGGAGTTCCTTATATACTCATAAATTGATTCTAGATTAGCAATTGCCAAACTAATGCCACTTATTTGCTTCAAAGATTTTTTTGGCAGGGGGAGGTAAAAAACTTTGCTTATCCCTGCTCAAGTCTGAAAGTGAATTGTGTGTTTCTAAGCATTTTGATGTAGAAGAAGGATAAAGAATGGGTATGTGTTTGGGCAGTGTAAGTTAGGCAGCACAGTAAATTTACCAGAAAGGTTATAATTCTAGGAAATAAATAGGCATTAACATAACTGTCATAAATAGTTGGAAATAAAAAGAAAATTGTACTCTTATAGCTAAAGAAGAAGGAGAGAGAGACAACTCACTATCTAAATGTCAATTGTAGGAAGATGATAAAACTGTATATATGGTAGTTGAATTTATTAAGTAGACCTTTGTAAAACAGTTCAAGGTTTAAATTAAAACCCACTCTACAGTCTTACATATGAAGCTTTTTTAATGCTGCATTTGTGAAGATGTGGTCTGATGGGGGATACATTCCAACACCTATAGACCACTCACTATGCATTCTAAACATTTAAGAGAGTACATTGCCCTAACGTGATAAAGAAGGCCAGTGTTTTATTTTGTGAAGAAATTGGTGGGTGTTTTTGTGCCAGTACCATACTGTCTTGACGACTGGCACAAAAACAGACACATAGATCAATGGAACAGAACAGAGAGTCCAGAAATGGACCCTCAACTCTATGGTCAACTAATCTTTGACAAAGCAGGAAAGAATGTCCAATGGAAAAAAGACAGTCTCGGGCACCTGGGTGGCTCAGTTGGTTAAGCGTCTGCCTTCAGCTCAGGTCATAATCCCAGGGTCCTGGGATCGAGTCCCGCATCAGGCTCCCTGCTCCTTGGGAGCCTGCTTCTCCCTCTGCCTCTCTCTCTCTCTCTCTCTCTCTCTGTCTTTCATGAATAAAAAAATAGAATCTTAAAAAAAAAAAGGCAAAAAGACAGTCTCTTCAGCAAATGGTGTTGGGAAAATTGGATAGCCACATGCAGAAGAATGAAACTGGACCATTTCCTTACATCATACACAAAAATAGACTCAAAACGGTTGAAAGACCTCAATGTGAGACAGGAGTCCATCAAAATCCTAAAGGAGAACACAGGCAGCACTCTTCAACCTCAGCTGCAACAACTTCTTCCTAGAAACATTGCCAAAGGCAAGGGAAGAAAGGGCAAAAATGAACTACTGGGACTTCATCAAGATAAAAAGCTTTTGCACAGTGAAAGAAACAGTCAACAAAACCAAAAGACAACTGGCAGAATGGGAGAAAATATTTGCAAATGACATGTCAGATAAAGGGCTAGTATCCAAAATCTATGAAGAGTTTATCGACCTCAACACCCAAAGAACAAATGATCCAATCAAGAAATGGGCAGAAGACGTGAACAGACATTTTTCCAGAGAAGACATCCAAATGGCCAACAGACACATGAAAAAGTGTTCAACATCGCTCGGCATCAGGGAAATCCAAATTAAAACCCAAAGAGATACCACCTCACACCAGTCAGAATGGCTAAAATTAACAAGTCAGGAAACGACAGATGTTGGCAGGGATGCAGAGAAAGGGGAACCCTCCTACACTGTTGGTGGGAATGCAAGCTGGCGCAGCCACTCTGGAAAACAGTATGGAGGTTCCTCAAAAAGTTCAAAATAGAGCTACCATACGGCCCAGCAATTGCACTACTGGGTATTTACCCCAAAGATACAAATGTAGTGATATGAAGTGGTATGTGCACCCTGATGTTTACAGGAGCAATGTCCACAATAGCCAAACTATGGAAAGAGCCAAGATGTCCATCAACAGATGAATGGATAAGGAAGATGTGGTGTATATATATATATATATATATATATATATATATATATATATACACAACAGAATATTATGCAGCCATCAAAAGGAATGAAATCCTGCCATTTGCAATGATGTGGATGGAACTGGAGGGTATTATGCTAAGCGAAATAAGTCAATCAGAGAAAGACATGTATCATATGATCTCACTGATAGGAGGAATTCTTAATCTCAGAAAACAAACTGAGGGGTGCTGGAGTGGTGGGGGTTCTGAGGGCTGGGGTGGCTGGGTGATAGACATTGGGGAGGGTATGTGCTATGGTGCTGTGAATTGTGCAAGACTATTGAATCACAGACCTGTACCTCTGAAACAAATAATACATTATATGTTTAAAAAAAAGAAGAAGAAGAAGATAGTAGGAAGGGAATAATGAAGGGGGGGAATCAGAAGGGGAGACGAACTATGAGAGACTATGGATTCTGAGAAACTGAGGGTTCTAGAGGGGAGGGGGTGGGGGGATGAGAGGCTGGTGATGGGTATTGAAGAGGGCACGTTCTGCATGGAGCACTGGGTGTTATACACAAACAATGAATCTTGGAACACTACATCAAAAACTAATGATGTAATGTATGGTGATTAACATAATAATAATAATAATAATAATAAAAAGAAATTGGTGGGCCTGATTTCTTTCCTAAGAGGTTTTTGCTAAAATTTCCTGAAGTACAAATTAGTTTGCAAAAAAAAAATAAGTAAAATAAATAAATAATAAAAACAGTATAACTTATTTTTGAGGAAAAAGATCTGATTGTGAAGAAGCAATATTAATTTATTTTTGACCTTGAATAATTTCAGAACTTAAACTTCTGTGAAAGCAATAATGGTCATTTAACTTATTTTTTTGTATAATATGAAATTTTAGCATGCAGTAAAATCAATAAGATGAAAATAAATCATATTTGTAGATTTTTTTAACTTATTCTTTCTTAACTTCCAACTCCACTTATGAAATACAGGGAAATTGTTAAATTAAACCAGTCTTCTTACTTAAAATGAGAATAACAGGAAGGGGGAAAACAAATTTTTCCAATGTGGTCTATTCTTTAATTATCCTACAGTAAAAGAATCTCACCATATGATAAAATTTGATTTCCAACAAGATATACAGTATTCTGACCTCTAACTGACCTTCTCTTTCTTTTTTTTTTTTAGGTCTGGAAACAAATATTCAGTAAGAGCCTGAAGAAACTAAACTAAAAAGAATTCTCAACAAGGCATGCAAAGACACATTGCCTATTACCTTCCATGTTAGCAACATCCTGACTGAGATGAAAGAAGGGGAAAAATAACAGTAGCAAAAAGTTTTTTTATAAGAATATTTGTTGTGGAATCAAGGGCAAGTTTTCTTTCCATATTAAAAACTAGAAAGTAAGACTTACTTGGAGGTGGACTGGGGTGGGTAGAGAAGGCTTGTGGTGATTTTTCTGTGAATTTATAAAAGGGAGAGCATCGCATCGGGCTAACGTGACCCATGGCCGTAATACCAATATGGCCACCATACTGACACACTGTAAGTACAAATTATGATTTTGGGGAGCAAAGAAAATACTGAGGTACATTTGACTGCTTATCCGGTTTGACCAGGGGTCTATGATTAACTTATTTTTTCTATTTTTTTCTATTAGGTAAAGAAAATAAGGAACTGCATTTTGTCCAGTGAATTTTAAGAAGAAATTGGTAGAGAGTTAAGAATCTGTTTGGTCTGGTGAATCAGGATAGATGTGTATTTTATTCCTTTGACTGTAATGCTAAATTAATATGAATCTTACTATAATTCCTTGAATTATGAACAATTAATTACAATCTTCAGTACCAGAATTGGATGTTTCATATAGCTGGCTCTCATCCTTATGACAGCTCTAAAGGTAGATATTATTATCTCATATTTTACAAAAGAGGAAATTAAGCTTCAGATATGTTCAAATTTACTTTGTTAATAAGTACCAGAGCTGAGACTTGAACCCCTTTCAAATCCATGCTATTTTCATTCTGCCACATATCATCTAAGTACATATTTTTTTGGCTAAGCCCATTTATGTGGATTCAAAGTAAAATAGGAAATATGAGTCATTTACTGAGTAGCAATTTTTATAATTTCTGCTAAAGAACTGTGAAATTGGCAAGTAATCAAAACTTTGTATTTAAAATACAAAAGACATTCCTGAGTTCAAGACATTCCTAATCAAACTGGCTTTTCTTTGTGTAATTAAATCACATTCTGGAATTCCAGTCCTTATTTCTATCAAAACAAATCAACACTTTTTTTTGTTGTTACAGTAAAGGACCTGCCTATATCTTATTAATCTTTTTTCCTTTGTTTTATAAT
The DNA here is from genome assembly GCF_037043125.1 of Eumetopias jubatus. Lineage (NCBI taxonomy): Eukaryota > Metazoa > Chordata > Mammalia > Carnivora > Otariidae > Eumetopias > Eumetopias jubatus. The sequence continues at coordinate 177,218,578 of NW_028274809.1, read as the reverse complement.
ACAAAAGAGAGGTTTGATGGATTGTTTTCCCTGTCATGTTTAGGAAGACCTCTTAACTGGAGCCCGTGCATTTCTTAAGTCCTCTGGAAATATATGCACCGTTTTGTATTAAGTGATTAAGTGCATTTTTCTGGCAATGGGTCCCTTAGCTTTCACTGGATTACAAAGGAGTCCCTGACTGAAAAGAGAGATTAAAAACTACTTACTGTCCTAGCAGAAGCTTGTTTTTATTCTTGGTAGTGTTTATATAAATAAATGGGATGGAAAATACAATAATATTTAGTCAAACCCTGTCAAACAGAGACAAAGCATTTTCTCTTTAAACCATACATGAACTACATGCCTTTCTTTCTTTCAGGTCATTTGAAATAAGCTTTTATCTTTTAAAATAAAAAACAAAAAACACTGGGGACAAGACTTTTAAAAATTCTCTGGGACAACTCAGTGGCTTTCCAAAACTGGAAGAAAAGTAGAGGTGAAGTCTATTTTATACTGAGATTTACAGCCAAAGCTTGTCTTAAATAATAAAATCAAAAGAAAAATAAAATACAATTTAAAAAAATGAAAAGAAAGATAATAGGTTGGCAGTTTAAGTGTTTCTAATTAAAGATTCAGCTAGGTACCTCTCTGTGTCATCTAACTAATCATTTCCCAAATTTACCCTTGAACTGGATATTTAATGATAGCTTTATAATGGAAATGACCCCTAAATAGGTCATTTGAGTTTTTTCCTTGCCTCATTAAACATGGAAGGGGTGAATGTTATGAGCCTCCTTGATTTTTTTCCATAAGGCAGTGACTTAATAGCATGTGTGAATAAGGCATTTGCTTAATCCATCATCCTGAAAGTTTTTTCCCTAGATAATGGTAATCCCAAATTATATACACCCCTTTTATTACAAAAGAGTCCAGTCTATCACTTCCACAAAAGTTAGTTTTTTTTTTTTTTTTCTAAGCCTCGCATTTCAAAGTGGGTGCAGAGTAATCCTGTTTTGAGCACTTCAGCAAAGTTTGCAGTAAATAGAAAGGCACCGAGATGGTTTAAGGGTTGGGATCTTGGTGAGCCTTTGCGTTTTTGAAACCAGCAATCATTTCTCTTCTTTGTTTCAGTTACCCTAAAATAGCAGTCATACTTTATATGGACTATAAATTGATTTTGATACACATTTTTAAAATTTGATTTATTTTGTTTTGTTTTGTGTCATTCCTTAAACCTGGAAACAAAGAAATTACCTTTTTTTCTCATTGTCTTACATTCTGTCCCAGAGTCTAAATTCTGCTTTTATGGAGAATGTTTATGGAGTGGCATTTGGAACTATTACTTTGCATTATTAGGGGTTGCCATCTATAGAGTTTTTATGCATATCACATAGACAGGGAACGGATTGGTTTTGGTTATCTACTGTGTGCACTAGGAAGAATTTTTGGCATTACACTCAATTCCCTATGCTATCTAGTTCTCCATATAATTGGTGGAGTCATTCTGTTTCCATGGACAAGAGGAAGCACTTTGGGAACACACATATCCATTGACCCTTGTTGGATTCTTTATATGCCTTTATCAAGTCCATCTCAGTCGTAGTTTGGAAGTAGTATATATACAGTACTTCAAATATCCAGAAAGAGAACTGATACATCAAGTACAGATAATCAGGTCCATTCTATAGACAGATATGCAGACTCAGCCCCATATTTTTCTTATTTGCCCTAACCTTGAGTACCCCCTGAGCAGCTCATTCTTGATTTTACTGCAAGACGATTTTTAATAGAGGAAAATACTTGGCACAAGCTTTGCAGTCCTCTGTAAACAGGAGTATAACTAAGTACACTATATCTTTCACACTTCAGAAATTCCCTCCGTGTAATTTTGTCGTGTTTTTCCACCATGGTCATAGCCACATTTATTAGGCAATAGCCAAGAATGAATAAATAATTATTCTCTATAAGAAAGGTAGTAATGGATTTGGTTTCAAAATGTTTTTGAATTTAAGTACGTTACAGAACATGAAACACTTTCTTATTGTGTTCATCATTTTTGATAATTACAAAGAAAAAATGCTCAGATTATGAAGTTTCTATTATTTTAGCATAAGTTAACCCAAAATGTTACCCATAAGAGATCAAATATGGCTCCATAAAAAGAAAACCAAATATTTTAAAGGTTCAACCCTTAAAGTAAAATCTATTATTGACTCTTTTCATAACATTTCCAAGTGCCTCTGGTTATGTTGTTGGCAAAAGCCTCTTTAAATCATTATTTTCTCAGTGTAGTTTATTTAATGCAATGGTTGCTGTCTATATGTATGATAAATAAATATAAAGTAAAGGGCAGCCCTCCAGTGGCATCTCAGGGCACTGGAAAAGAAACGTTTTTCCTTTACCCTTGACTTATGTTAAGTATTCAGCTCAGGTTAGAGAAGATGTTTGTCTGATTGCCTGCCCTTATTTTTCTTTGCCAGAGCACATAGAGTATGCTTATCTATTAAAAGCACTCTAGAGTAACATTAAGCCAGGACACCTACGGAGCTTGTCAAAGCAGGTTCTCAAACAGGTCACTGGTTGCTGGGGCAGCTTCAAGAACAGAATAACAAGCACTCTTTGGTATGGGAAACAAGGATCTCAGTGCCTTCAAGTGGCCTGTGTAGAAGAAAAACTTTCCAACGAGAGAGAGAAAGGAAAAGATATTCATTTCCCACCATCTCTTAATTGATCATTAATCCATAGTTTTATTTTAAATTCATGTCTTAGTGCCTAGTGCCCAAAGCAAAATTTATTATAAATATTTGAACAAATATTTGAATAGAAGCTGCATGGTCTTTAGAGACTTTACTTTTCTGAAGCCAGAAGACAATATGTGACATCAGTTTATAGCAAACAATGCTTTGGTACTCCTTTTCCTCTTATAATAATAAAAATATGTGACCTAGGCAAATTTGAGGGTATAATATCTTACTCTTTTATACTGTGAGGAGTATGGGATTTGTTAGAATCATTTGACAGGTCTTTTTAGCTGAGTAACATGTTTAAAATAGTTCTGATAATTTTGGAAAGTTACAAAGTAGTGATAATTTATGTTTAGATTTTTTAATTGGCAGGTAGTAGGCAGCAGAATGAAATAAATTCTAAAGGAATATAACTGTACAACCAACTACTCAATGTTCAATTACAGAATCATGTGCAATACTCTAGAAATAGCATTAGGAGCAATATCACTTTTTTGTGAGAATTAAGGAATGCATTTGTTGTGATGAGCACCAGGTATTGTATGGAAGGGTTGAATCACTATATTGTACACCTGAGACTAATATTATACTATATGTTAACTGGAATTTGAATAAAAACTTCAAAATGTTTTCAACTTAAAAGTGAGTAGTTTTATTACTTTACATGGCATAGTTTTTTCCCTAAAAGACCAAAACCCCTCATTTTATCTTATGTGGTATTTGTGAAAACTAAATGTAGATATTGAGAAGTCATCTAGGAATCAGATCACTTGAGCTTATATTTCATCTTCACTATATGAAATAATCATTTCGGGGACTATAGGTGTTAATCTATGTATTTTCAGTGCATTTCATAGCAATTAGAGCAACATTGTTTCAAATGAAAAATCACATTCACTATCAAATAGCAGTGAATGATGTCTCTAAATTACCTAGAACAAACCCTCAAGGTTTGTACAAATTGAAGGAAGGAGAGAATAATGTTCTGCCCCAAGTTATTTCCTAAAGGTTTTTAATTTTGGCTTTTTAATACACTTTGAATTTCTAAAACAAAATAATTTATTATTTGCTCTAACACCTAAATTATTATGTGTTTAATGAAATGACGACTGCTGAAGAGATACACGTTTGTTGTGTAGTGGGGTAAAATGAAAGTATAGAGGATAAAATGTAACATCAGCTTCTTTGCAGAGTGAAAAACCGCCAGATAAATTCTGGATCTAAGGACACTTTTATAAATTAAAATTGTTTCTTTAAATATCTGAATATGATCCTGGGTCAAATTGATTTTTTTTAAAATATCAAAGGGAAAATTAAAATAAATACTATATTCATGTTATATGTCTAGAAGCAAAGGTACATATATGTCTGTATGTGTGTGTGTATATATATATATATATATATATAGTAAACCAAGAATTTGTTTTTTTTTTTTTAATTTCTCTTGGGCGAATACTGAAGAATAGCTTTGCTGTTACATAATGAGGTGTATACTTGATAAGACATTGTCAGACAGTCTTCCAAAGTGTCTGCACCATTATACATTTTTGCCAACGATGTATGATTGTTCTAGTCATACCACATTTTGCCAGCTTTTGGTACTGATCAGTCTTTTAAATTTAAGCCATTTTAGTAGACATATAATGTTACCTCATTACGATTTTAGTTTTGATTAAAAAGATTTTTTAAGTATAGTTGACACACAATGTTATATTAGTTTCACGTGTACAACATAGTGATTCAACTTCTCTATATGTTACGCTGTGCTCACCATCAGTGTGGCTACCATCTGTCCCCATACAACACTATTATAGTACTATTGACTATATCCCCTATGCTGTACCTTTTATTTTCATGACTTATTCATTTGTGCTTTCCTGATAACTAATGCTACTAAGCTATTTTTAATGTGCTTATTAGCCATTTGCATATCTTATTTTTTGATGTGTCTGTTCAAATTTTTCCTAATTTTTTATTCAATTGTCTTTTTATTACTGAATTGTATTTCCTTATATAATGTGGTTATTAGTCACAAAGGGATATGTTTTCTAGAGTCTTACCTTTAGGCAAGTGCTGTATCAGATAATTCACATAACCAGGATCCAGATCCTGCTAGAACCCTGGATCTTTGTCAACAATAGAATATATATCAATCATATTCATTGAATGTTACCAAGTCATGCATATGTGTAGAGCTTGACCAACAGACACAAGGAATGAAATAGTATTTTGGAGAAGTAATTTTAGTCATCACAAAGGATATAGTTTGAGAAGCTGTATAATCTGGCACTTCTGCCTACAGATTTGGAGTGAATCAGAGTTGCACTTGATTTTCAGTCCCTCTGTTTGTTGTATATGCCACTCTGGGAAAGCTCACCAAACTTCAATATTCTCTCTTGGAAATTAGGATAATGTTAAATATGCCCTCCTCTGTAAAGTTATCATGAGGAGTAAATAAAAGGTTTAAATGTCTTGTCCCCAGCCCTGTATACTAAGTGGTATTAAAAAAAGCTTGTTTTTGTTTGTTTTGTTTGCTTCAGTATATAAAAGAAGTCCAGGTTCCAACACTAACCAGCCTGAGATGTGAATCTCTTTGAGCTTCAGGTTTTTTTCATCTGCTCTATCTACTTCTCAAGATTATCTTGAAAGATCAACAAGATAACATTCTAGGGAGTCTATAAACTCTATTTTAAAATAAAAGGTAGTATTAGCCATACATTAATTTATCAAAAATCTTTGGCAGGTATACGTTGTGCCAGATGCTGTGTTAGGCACAAGGATACAGCAATGCTGAAATCATAATTCTTTATTCCAAGGAGCTAGCAGTCCAATAGAGGGGCAGAAGAACACATGTATATTATAATCTGGAATGACAAAAGATTAATATAGGGATAACAGTAGTACCCTAGGACCCCTGACAAAACATTGTCCAGCTCTGATCAACTTGGAGCTAAGTCTAAAAGATGATGGGGAGGTGGCAAGGCAAACCAGTAGAAAGGTCATCCAGAGAGCAAAATTAAGAAAGCAATCACAGGTATGGGGTATTCAGAGAAATGTAGATAACTCTATATTGATGGCATATATATCTGGAGGCAGGGCATAGCAGCAGATGAGGATGAGTAGCAGGAGCTGACCTCATATGAATATGAAAAAATATTAATTATGTTACTATTATTAATGCCTGATTATACGAAGAATAAAGCCTTAATAAACCTATGATAGGTTTCCATATAGAGATGGGATGACTGACTCTTGGCACATTCATTGAATCCACTGGTGAGGGAAAAGTTCTGCAGTCCCTGCCCTCATGCCATCTATAGCCCTCCATCTTCTACAATGAGAACAAAGAAGAAAAACTTAATAAGCAGAAATGTAGAGCACATGTTAGAAAGAATTTGATAGGTAAGATACCTGTCAAGATAACCACGTTCTTCATATCATCTGTTGTTAGCTCAGAATCTTCACTAACTAGAGTAATTTTCTAAGCATTTTGCGTGCATGCATGCACACACACACACACACACAGACTGTAGCTCAGAAATTGATATATAGACAAAATACATGTTTGTTATATAAATCCCTGTCATTCACTGTGACAAAACTTTTCTGTAATTGTCTTATTTCTCTGCTTTTCCTTTTTCACGTAAACTCAGGGTCAGCTGTGGTTCAGGGTGTCTTTAAGTCCTCTACCGTTTTCAGTGGTTAGTTCTTAGTATAGTATAATAAGAGTTAAATGAAGCTCTCCAGAGTCAAGAAAACATATGAGATAAAATTCCAAAGCAGATGTAAACAGCCAAGTCAAGGACCTCATGTAGTCCGGATAGCATTATTACTGAAAATGAATGAGGTTACCATATTTTCTTGTTAATTGTTAATTTTCTGTATTATTTGCTGTCAGAAGACCAGAGACCTACTGATCAAATTATCTTGTTTAGTTAATCATTTGGAATTATTTTCCCTTCCTAAGCCTCCTTTAAGCTCTCTGTTTCTTGAACTTTGAGCTCAAGCTCAGGAAAGGAGAAGTAGCAGCAATCTCTGATTCAATGAATAGCCTTAAGGAATTGGTTTCTAAGAAATGTTCAAAATATAAGAGTTTTCCAATCTTAAAATCTACAGTAAATACTTCCAAGGTCACATCTGAACAGGAAACATGAACACACTCTCATTGGAAAGACAGATCTTTTATTTTCTAGGAAACTGCCCTCGCAATTCTATGCAACTTTTTGAGAGTAATGCTTGATTTTATTTTTCATAACAGAATGTGTAGACATAATGTCCAAGCATTCAAACCATGGAAGAAATGAAGTTATTTTGTTGCTTGACCAAATCCTTTATTATGTTGTTTGACCAACTTCTTTTTAGAGAAGCATTGTCATATGAGGTATGGAAAGAATATTCACATTTAAGAGCTGCCTCTGCCAATTACAATTGGAGTAACTTTGTATATATCACTTAATGTCTCCAAGGCCCAATTTCCTTGTCTATGAAATGAGAATGACAGACACCTAAGGAGGTTGATATTATTTAAGTTGATAATGGAGGTAGAAGAGTTTTGTGGGCTGTGAAACTTTATATGAATTTAGGTGCTGTTTTCCCATGATCCATAGCAATAGTATTTTTTATTCAGCTAGTCAAAGTAAATAAAACACAAAAGAAGACCAAAAAAAAAAAAAAAAGAAAGCTTAAGTGGGAAGTTTTCAGCAAAAACTAATGATGTAATGTATGGTGATTAACATAACATAATAAAAGAAAAAAAAAGAAAAAAGATTCATGGTTATCTGGCAATAATTTTGTTCATGTTTACATTAAAAATAGCTTCTGATTATCTATCAACAGTTTTCATTGTTCTCCGGTACATTGTAATGCCCTTTCAATTCTCTGTATGTAGCTAATACAGGAAGGGCCATAACATGGTGTAATAGCAAACCTTTGAGCAGCAGAGGAAAGGGAGAGAAGACATTTAACATAATGATCCAGGAAGTCTCTAGATTCAGTGATTTCTGTGAAATGTAACTGGGAAGCTCTTTCTTCCCATCCAGAGCCAGAGTGGTGCATAAGGTGCTTCCAAGGTACTATGTGGCAAATGACTGCAAGAAATTCATCTCACCAATGAGAAATTTACAGATCAGGGAGAAGACTGTAAAGACAGAGATCATTCTTTAATTAGGATTAGCTATTTTGAAGAACAAATTGGAATGGAATGAAGAACAATGAAGAACAATGGAATTTCTTGGTGGGCTATGACAGCAAGAATGTTATAGTTGGTTCTATAGGAAACTGTTTACTGTTTATCAGAGTGGTGCCGTATTTTATGTTCCCAACAGTAATGTGTGACTGACTCATTTTCTCCATATCTCACTGATATTGGGTGTTGTCAACTTTTCTTATTTTAGCCATTCTGATAAGTATGTAGCATAAAGTGATTATAATTTTAATTTGCATTTTCCTAATAGCTAATAATGTTGAACATTTTTCACATGCTTATTGGCCATCTGTGTATCCTGTGCAGTGAAATGTCTCTTCAGTCTTTTGCACACTACTTAATTGGATTGTTTTTTTACAGTTGAGTTTTTAGAGTTCTTTACTTATTCTTGGCACTAGTCCTTTATTAGATACATGGTGCATTAGTTTGCTAGTGTTGCCATAACAAAGCATACACGGTCTGGGTGGCTTAAACAACAAAACTTTATTTGCTCACAGTATTGCAGACTAGAAATCCAAGATCAAGGAGTCAGCAAGGTTGGTTTCTTTTGAAGACCTCTCTGTTAGGCCTGCAAATGGCCCTTTGTCTTCTCCTATTGTCTTCACATGGTTTTGTATGTGTCTTAATCTTTGCTTAAAGGACATTTTGGATTGGCTTAGGACCTGCCCTAATTACCTCATTGTACCTGAATTACCTCTTTAAAGACCTATCTCCATATAGTCACATTTTGAGACACTGGGGTAAAGACTTCAGTATATGAATTTGAGGCCGTTGGGGGGGGGGCACATTTCAGTTTATAATGTGGCTTGCAAATATTTTCTTCTAGTTTGTACCTTGTCTTTCTTTCCTATTAATGGGATCTTTCACAAAGCAAATATTTTTAATTTTGATGAACTCCAATTTATCAGTTGTCCAGGTCCCAAAGACTTTTATCTTGTTTTATTTTTTCCTAAACAGTTTATGAGTTTACCATTTACCATTTAAGTTTATAACCATTTTGATTGGCATGTGAAGTTTAGATCAAGGTTATTATTTTTTTCTTCTGTGTATGGCTATCCAGTTGGTTTAGCATTATATTTTGGGGACAATTATTTTTCCTTCATGGAATTGATTTGTACCTTTGTAAAAAGTCAGTTGGATATATTTGTGTGGCTCTATAGCTGAGTTCTCCATTTTGGTCCCACTGATCTGTATGTCTATCCCTTCTCAAATATTACACATCTTGCTTACTATAACTATATAAGTTTTGAAATCAAATAGACTGATTCCTTTCATTTTCTTGCTCTATTTCAAAAACGTTTTAGACATATAAATTTTAAAATAATCTTGCTTATATCTATAAAAATCTTGAGATTTTATAGGAATTATGTTAAATTCATAAAATAATTGGGAGAAAATTGACACTCTTTACTATGTTGAGACATCCTACCCATACACACAGTATGTCTCTTATTTAAATCTTTGATTTCTTTGGTCAATATTTTGTGGTTTTCAGCATATAAATCCTGTATATGTGTTGTTAGATTTATAACTCAGTAATTGTTTGAGTGACTGTAAATAGTATTTTATTTGTTAATTTGGGTATCTGTATCTCTATTGCTAGTATATTTTCATATCTTGCTGTATTCACTTCTTGTTTCTAGGAGTTATGTAATAGAATCTTTTTGATTTTCTATGCAGACAATCATCCATCTTCCGATAGGAACAGTTCTATTTTTTTAACAGTCTGTATGACTTTATTTCTTTTTCTTACTTTATTGCACTGGCTAGAACTTCCAGTCTGATATTGAATAGTAATGGCTAGAGCAGACATACTTGACTTATTCCTGATGTTAAGGAGAAATCATTCAATCTTTTACCATTATATTTAATGTTACCTGTAGTGTTTTGTAGGCTTTCTTTACTGAGTCAGGGGAGTTCTTATTTTTAATGGAGTATTTATAAAGAATGGGTGTTAAATTTTGTTAAATGCTTTTTGTGCACTGATTGATATGTTCATGGGATTTTTCTTTATCCTGTTAATATGGTAGATTTTATTGACTGATATTTAAATATTGAAACAAACTTTCAGTTCTGGAATAAAGCTCCTCAGTTCTGTTATATGATTATTTTTTATATATTGCTGAAATCTATTTGAGAATATATATTCATGAAGGATATTGGGCTGTAGTTTTCCTTTTTTTGTCTTGTTTTGGTATCAGGGTAAGTCTAGTTTCATAAAACGAATTCAAAATTTTTATTCTCTTCTGTTTTCTGGAGGAGGTTGTATAGAATTGGTATTAATTCTTCTTTAAATGTTTGGTAGAATTGTCCAGTAACTAACTGGGTCTGGATTTGTTTGGGGAGGGGTGCTTAAATTACAAATAAAAGGTCCTCAATGGGGCTATTCAAATTATTTCATTTTGGGTTCAGCGTTATAGTCTGTGCCTTTGAAGAACTGTCTTTTCTATCTAAGTTGTCAAATTTATGGATATAGAATTGTTCCTACTGTTCCCTTATTATCATTTTGATGTCTGCAAGGCCTGCAGTAATATACCATTTCATTCTTTTTATTATTTTTATGTTCAGTTAGCCACTGTATAGTACATCATTAGTTTTTTTAATAAATTTTTTATTTTATTTTATTTTATTATGCTATGTTAATTACCATACATTACATCATTAGTTTTTGATGTAGTGTTCCATGATTCATTGTTTGCATATAACACCCAGTGCTCCATTCGGTACGTGCCCTCTTTAATACCCATCACCAGGCTAACCCATCCCTCACCCCCTCCCCTCTAGAACCCTCAGTTTGTTTCTCAGAGTCCATAGTCTGTCATTGTTCGTCTCCCCCTCTGATTCCCCCCCTTCATTTTTCCCTTTCTGCTATTTTCTTCTTCTTTTTTTAACATATAATGTACCTCTGAAACAAATAATACCATTTCATTCTTGATATTGACCATTTGCATTTCTTTTCTTTTTCAAATTTGTAGTCTTGCTTGTGGTTTGTCAATTTTACAGATCTTTCAAAAAATAATTTTAAATTTATTTTTTCTATTCTTTATCTTTTTTAAATTTCATTGATTTCTGCTCTTTATTATTTCCTTCATTCTGCTTGCTTTGGGTTTATTTTACATTTCTTTTTATTCAAGTTTGTGGGGTAGGAAATCAGACTATTGATTTTTCTCTTTTGTAACGCATACATTTAGCACTATAAAAATCTCTCAGTTAAAGCATTGTGCCACAACTTTCATATGTTGTGTTTTCATTTTTGCTCAGTTTAATGTATTTTTAAAATTTCTCTTGAGACTTTCTCTTTGAATTATGGATTAGAAATGTGTTCTTTAGTTGGAGTTTTTCTGGTTATTATTATAGATAATTTCAACTCTAAATTTTTGAGGTTTGTTTATGGTCCAGGATATGACTGATCTTTGCATATATTTGTGGGGACTTAAAAAGAGTGTGTATTCTGCTATTTTGGAGTGGAGTATTCTGTAGTAAATGTTGGTTAGAGCCTGTTAGTTGATGTGATATTTTCTTGAAGCCTCTTGGTTGAAGGCGATATGCCCTTACTGATTTTCTTTCTAGTTGTTCCAACAATTATTGAGATAGAGTCTTAAAGTCTCCAGATCATGCATCTGTCTATTGGCCTTAAACAAGAAAATAAAAATAAAATTGTGGGATGGGAATATATTTTTAAATAAGTTTTTTTTTTTTACCTTAAATGTAATCTATGCTTCATTTTATCATCTAGACATGATAGAATGCCTCACTGAGACAAGCATTTTGATAAAATTTAAAATTCATTTCTATTAATTAGAAGCTCGGTAGAATGTTATAACCTATGAACCTAACTTTTTAATAAGTGGGCTTAGTGGCAAAATGTGCATATAATGATAATATTAAATATATACCTTTCTGATGTCAGAATATTTCATTATTTTTTAAATGTCCATTTTTCATATCACTTAATTGCATTGAACATCCAAATATAAAATTACTCTTAAGAAATTGGACTACATGCATAATGCACAATACCCAATTTATATTTTTCAGTACATTATATACTTTTGACTAGAGCATAATTAGTAACTTTCATAATATAAACTTATTTAACAGATTTCAAACAAAAGAGGATGAAATTTTGCAAATTGAGTCATTATTTAGTCTTCATATATTTCACTATTTCTCAATCCTTGCTTCCCTGACCACTTGTATTAGCTCTCCCAAGTGCTTATTAAGAACTAGATAACCAGACCCCACCCAGTTTGCTGAATTAACATCTGTGGGCCACAGCCTAGGGAAATCTGGGGAATAAGTGTTTTAAATAGCTCTTCAGGTGGTTTCTATACATACTAAAGTTTGAGGATTCTGCCTTAGTTGCTTAAAATCCAACAGAGACCACCAGACCATAAACTTGTAATTTAAATGCCAATGGATAGATTAATATTTAGACTCTTCTTTCTACTGTACTTTGTTCAACTTTTTACTATGTGTTACATTCAAAACTGTAATCAAGTGCTATTATGCATTTTTTTTGCAATTCCAATAACTTAGTGTGATTTTTTTCATGTTTTGCCTCACCTTCCCATCCCTCTATATTGTTACACTTCTGTATTACCTCAGGATGGCAAATTGTCTGGAAGCAAGACCATTAATAAGCTCAATATTTATTTTCCATCTTCCTCTGAATGAATAACACCATTTTGTTAGATTTTCACTATATCCTTTTAGATACATAAAATATTTTTAACCATTTAAAGAGAGAATTCCTAGGTTTTGACAACCGTCAAGTGCCATATAACTGTGGTGGGATTATGTATGACTCTTGGCTATTGTGGATACTGGAGCCTTTGGACTTAGTCTGGAAGTTCGTGTGAAAGCTAGAAACTCTTGTTGTCCCAGTGACATTTTTCTCTATGGTGGTGTCTCTGCCAGTGCCTATAAGTCACCAGAAAGTCCAGATGTCCTTTGAGAGCCACTGAGATTTTTTCCTCTTTAGATGAATTCCTCCTTAGAAATCTTTCCCTACAAGGTTTTCTAAAGCTATAGGATTGACCTAAAACAATAGGAGGAGTTATTACTAGAACCAGACTGTTTGATGTCCATTATTCCTACATTTGAAACACTATTTATGGATATGGCATTGCTGTTTTCAAATGTTGGATCACTTTCTTACAGGGGGAGTATATCTCTGCCCATTGTACTTTGACTTGAAGTGCTTCACTGAAGGTAGATTACACATTTCCTCCCTATTATTAGGCTTGGCCATAAAATGGATATGAGCCAGTAGGATGTGAGAAAAAGCACTAATTTTAAGCAGAAGTTCTGAGTGACATCCCATGCCTCTCCTCCCATCAGCTTTTCCTCCTATCCGTCCATTCCCTCTGCCAGTGAGAGTCCCAGGATGAGAAGACACATAGGGCAGAGCAGCACCTGCTGACCGGCCAGCACTGACATGAAATATGAGTAAAAAATAAATGCATGCCTTTAGCAAATGGTACAGGAACATCTGTAAATCCACATGAAAAACAAAATCTACATATAGATCTCATTCAAGAAAATTAACTCAAAATGGATCATAGAAGTCAGCAAATGCATGAAAAGATGCTCAACATCAGGGAAGTACAAATCAAAATCACAATATCACCTCACACCAGTCAGAATGACTAAAATTGAAAACATAAGAAACAATAAGTGTTGGCAATGATGAGAAAAAGGAACGCTTGTGTGCTATTGGTGGGGATGCAAACTGGTGCAGCCACTGTGAAAACAGTATGGAGGGTCCTTAAAAAATTAAAGACAGAAACACTGTAAGATCCAGTACTTTCACGACTGGGTATTTATGTTTATTGCAGCATTAATTACAATAGCCAAAATATGGAAGCAACCTGTGTTCCTCAATAGAGGAATGGATAAAGAAGAAGTGGTGTGTATAAACCTATACACACACACGCACATATATACTTGCAGTAGAATGTTATTCAACCATAAAAAAGAATGAACTTTTGTCATTTGCAACAACATGGAAAAATCTATAGGGTACAATGCTAAGTGACATAAGTCATTCAGAGAAAGACAAATACCATATGATTTTACTCATATGTGTAATTTAAGGAAAAAAAAACAAATGAACAAAGAAAAAAAGGACAAACAAACAAACAAAAAGACTTTCAAATATAGAGAACTGGTGGATACCAGAGGGGAGGTGGGTGAGGGGATGAGTAAAATAGGTAAAGGGGATTAAGCGTACACTTATGATGAGCATGGAGTATAGAATTGTTGAATTGCTGTATTGTACACCTGAAACTAATATAACACTGTATGTTAATTATACTGGAAATTGAATGAATGAATGAAAAAGTAAAACAAATGGACCATAGACCTAAATGTAAAATGCAAAACTTAAAACTTTTGGAAGATAACATAGGAAAAAATCTAGATGACTTTTTAGATGTAACACAGAATGAATCCATCAAAGAAATTGACAAGCTGGATTTTACTGAAATAAAAAAACTTCTGCCCTGTGAAAGACAAATTCAAAGGAATTAGGAAGACAAGCCATAGACTAGGAAAAAATATTTGCAAGAGACATATCCAATAAAGAGATATATCCAAAATATATCAATAACTCTTAAAACCCAGAAATAAGGAAACCTGATTAAAAAATGGACCTTCACAGACACCTCATCAAAGATATAACAGATGGCAAATAAGAATATGATAAGATTTTCCATCCATATCATATGTCATCAGAGAAATGCAAATTAAAACAATAGTAAAATACAATTAATGCCCATTAGAATGGCCAAAATCCAAAACACTGACAATGTCAAATGCTGGTGAAGATGTAGAGCAACAGGAATTCTCATCCATTGCTGGTCAAAATGCAAAATGGTGCAGCTACTTTGGAGGATGTGGCAGTTTATTTTTACAAAACTGAAAAGACTCTTACCATATGGTGTAGAAACAGTGCTCCATGGTATTTCCCAACCAAAGGAGTTGAAAACTTGGTACTTTCAGCTCAAATGAGTTGAAAATTTATGTCCACACAAAAACCTGCACATGGATGCTGACAGCTTTTTTTTTTATACATAATTGCCCAAACTTGAGAGCACCCAAAATGTCCTCCAGCAGTTGATAGATAGATAAACAAACTGTGGCATACCTAGGCAATGGAATATTAGTCCATACTGAAAGGAAATGAGCTATCAAGCCATGAAAGGACACAGTAATAAACATCTAAGATTCCTATAAATCAAGGAAGCCAATCTGAAAATGATTAAAACTATATGATTTAAGCCATGTAACATTCTGGAAAAGGCAAAACTATGTAGACAGTAAAAAGATCAGTGCATACTAGGGCTTGGGAGATGAGGGAGGGGGATAGGAGAAATGAGGATTATTAGGGCAGTAAAAACACTCTGTGATATTTTAATGATGATATTTTAATGATACTTCAGAAAACTGAAGTATGTCTTTTCCAATTTATGGTGGTATATCTGTAGGAGAATGGAGAACCACTTCAAATGTCCAAAATTACAATCATAAAGTATGTTATAAGCACCCAAGTGCACTTATCATTCTAATCATTAAAATACATTTGTCCAAATCCACAGAATAAGAGTGAACCTTAAGATAAACTATGGGGATTTTGAGTGATTATGATGTGTCAGTACAGGTACATCCTTGGGAAAAAACAAAAACAAAAAAGATTGTACCACAATGGTGAGTGATGTTGATAAAAGAAGAGGCTATACATGTGTGAGGGGAGAGGTTATATTGGAAATCTCTGTATCTTCCTTTCAATTTTGTTGTGAACCTAAAACTGCTCTAGAAAAGTCTTATAAAAAATTATTGTTATTTTAAATCGCTGGGATTTCAGAGTGTTAATGCAATAAAATAAAATAAAAACTTAGCTTTGTGTGGATATTAATGCTATGTTGATAATACCCATTATCTTGAGAAGGATTTCCATAAACATCTAAGATGCTGCTGGTAGCAGAGGTGGATCATACTGATTGAAAACTCTGTGATTTTCATATGTTTTACAGTGAGCTTTTTAACAATAGTTTGCACTTGCTGAACTTCCCAATAACATCTCTTGTCCCCAACTTTACTTATGTCCCCACAATTTTTTCCAGGCTCACTATCGAACTTTCACTCTGATTTTCCTGTACAAGAAATTTAACTCTACCAATAAATTTGAGCTGTCTTTCTCATAAACACCATCAGGGAAAGTCCAGCAAAGATTTTTGACCTTTCAACTGAAGTATGTCTTTTCCAATTTATGGTGTTTATATCTGTAGTAGAATGGAGAACCACTTCAAATGTCCAAAATTACAATCATAAAATATGTTTTAAGCACCCAAGTGCACTTAGTACTCTAACTGAAGCAGTAGAAGGTGTATTTTCCAGAAGAACTATATAAGGAGGATACCAATTTTGATTGTAATTGAAACTTTTGAGTATAACTTAAAGTACACTGATAAATCCAAGTAGCATGGAAAAAAAAATTCTATAACCTTGGAAAAGGCTATGAATTTCATCTGGTTTATTCTTATCTTCATCAAATTGAACAAAACTAGTTTTTTATCCTTTGTATTTGAAATTGGTTGAAAAATAATACAACCACATGAGTGTGGTGTTTCTCAAGTTAATTCTACTTGTTAGAAATTAGAAATACGTATTTTAAAAATAAATACTCAACATGACAGGGCCCATGACCCTATCCTCATTTCATCTTGAAAATACTCTATTCCTTGCCTTGCTCACAAACTTCCAGAACTAATTATCCAGTGAGCTGGTTTATCCCTGCAACACTTGGTCCTCTATAACCATGAGCTTGTGAAATCTGGAATCTGATTGTCATTTGTTGGCTCACTGCCTCTGCCAAAAGTCGAGTTTAATGAATGTTCAGAAAAAAGACTAGTGATCCAACCAAGCAAAAGCCTTCTAATCATCTTACCACTAATACTGGGTCATAAACATTTCTATTCATTCCAAATATACTGTATATTTTGGAGAACTGTAGTCCATGTTTAGAATGACTAAAACTGTTCTCACCAGAACATGGCCAGTCTTTCTTGAATGAAGGGTACAGTTCCTTAGTTTTGCATGCATGCATATACAAAAAAGAGAAGCTTTCCCCCTCTGATTACCTGGGAAAATTAAGTATGCTTATCTTAATTAAACTTAGTTGTTTCTACACTACCACATACAAATCTATGCTATTTGGCAGCCCTCTCTTGTACTGTTTGCTCCTTTGACTGTCAAAAAAGTCCAGGGCAACTGAAAAAAAAAAAAGCATCAGGGGAAACAGATTGTAGGAAATTAGCAAACATAAACTCACAGAGTTTAGTCTGCATAATATGAAAGGGCAGGTGGACAGTCAGTGTGCATTTCTTCCCTGATAGGGTCAGCTTTCATGATCCACCTCTAAAGGACATCTCTTTAAGTCTTGGACTTTGGTGAATGGAACTTACAAATATAAATATTTCAAGGTAGCCGAGTAGTAGAATAAGGAGATGGAATGTGAAACACAAATTACTTCAAGTGTGTATAGTTTAATTTAAAATGTTTATAATATATTGTGTGTAAGTATTTCAATTTGTCTTGGTGATTTAGAGGAAGATACTAGTGAGTGTTTCATTACCAGGAGGGAGGCCAATATCATTGTGGAGGGAGAGAATTTTATTGGCAGTTTAACTCCTTTGTCCAGAAAGCTCATGAGCAGGCAGAGTAATGAACTGTCTAAAGGTCATTTGATGGCTGAGAGCAAGTAGTACCCACCAATATTAGGGTAACACAGAATCTAAGTATGGGAGCTGACTCCATACTTTCTTGGAGCCTTTGTTTCACCAACTGTTGTTATTTTATATATTTTTTTTCCATTGGAAATCCTCTTATTAGCAGGTCAATAGTCCACTTTCAGTCAGATTATCAGACCAATATGTTGTAATATAACACGAGATATAATCGCCAATGAGGTAGAACAAAAATGAGGCTAATCCATAATTACATTATATTCATATACAATTTGAATTATTCTATTAAAATTCTGGATTATATATCCTGATTATGTATAAGGACATTTTTTTTAAAATGCCGGTGCCCTAAACATATGGCAAATGAATCAGTTATACAATAAAGGAAAAAGCACATGAAAGGAACACTTTTTCTATCCATTTAATCGAATATTAAATTTATTAATGGATTACTTCTGAGCTGGGTATTTAAATAAATCAGAAGAACAATACAGTAAAAGAGACCTTTTTATGGTTTTTAAAAAGTTTGTAATACAATTATTTGATCTTATTTAATCTGCGAGAAATGGAAGCTTAAAACAATACTTTCTATATGGCTGTCCAATACAAACATATTCTGGACAAATGTAAGCCACACATGTCATTTTAACTTTTTAAATAGCAACACTGAAAAGAAAAAAGAACTAGGTGAAATTAGTGAATATATATTTATTTTGCCCAATGAATCCAAATATTATTTCAACAAATAATCAATATACAAATTATAAGTGGGATACTTTACGTTCTCTCTTTTATTTTTTTTTTACACTAAGTTTCCAAGTTCTGGTGTGTACTTTATACTTATAGTATGTCTCAATTTGGAGTAGCCACATTTCATGTGCTTTGTAGTCACATGTGGCTAGTGACTTTCATATTGTACTGTGTCCGTACTGGACACTATCCTATAAAAACTTATTCAGAATGATATTTATATTTTATTTAGCATTTTTTAACTGCATAATAAATTGCCTTGGAAAAAAAGCAGGAAAATGAATAATCAATAGAAACCAAAATTTGCATATAGAATCTCACTGGAAATAGTACATTATTTACCTTACTACACTAAATTCAAAACTTATTTAGATGGATGGCCAGATAATAATTCTTTGAAGTCAGTTTTAAAATACTCGGTGGGCATCTGAAATTATTGTATCATTATGTGTCAACTGTACTTCAATAAAAATAAATTTAAAAAACATTAAGCGGGCTTGTTGGCAAGACAGAAAATGGCCACTAGTACTTATTTCACATCCTCTCAGTTTAATCAGTGTAAAGCACACACTGGATGTTTAGGCAAAATATCAATTCTAGCACAACCCATAATTGCATATTTCATTAGCAGACCAATAAGTGCTTTTCTTAATAAAGACCTAACATATCAAAACCTCTAAATGCTTACTTAGTACCTAATACTTATGTATACATACATATTTATATATATATAAACTTGAGTACATGTATAGATATATGTAGCATCTTAACCAAAATATTTGAATATATGGAACTCCTATTATCTTAGTACACCTGATAAAGCAAAATTGACTGCTTCAGATAAAAAATGTATAGGAATAGTCCTATCCTACTTGGAATTCCTCCTCTTTCTTTTTAAACCTATAGATCAATAAGTCATCATTCATTCATCATCATTGATATTATTCAGTATCAGGATGATATTGGCCTTTCCCCTATAAAAACACATCGGTTTTGTGAGTCTAAAAAAGCAGCCATGCATAAAGAAAAATTTAACTCAATGAATTCTGAAATCTTGTATTCTTGAAGGGATTTGGCTTTTGATAATTT
This sequence comes from Eumetopias jubatus, assembly GCF_037043125.1. Taxonomy (NCBI): domain Eukaryota; kingdom Metazoa; phylum Chordata; class Mammalia; order Carnivora; family Otariidae; genus Eumetopias; species Eumetopias jubatus. The sequence continues at coordinate 177,199,064 of NW_028274809.1, read as the reverse complement.
TCCATTTGGGAAAACAATCTTCAAAAAGGTTTAGCTAATAACCCACAGCTAAATTCCCTTTTTAATTTTTTCGGTCAGAGAATCACAAAACCATATTGTCCATTAGTAGTTGACATATATTCATGACAATTCTCTCATATTGTCATAAAACTTCAATGTTACCATGGTCTAAGCAATGAGTCCTAATGCTCTCTAACTTTACTGTAACTATAATTCTTTATTTTCTGTTTATTGCCTTGAAAAGGGTTATTTTTGGAACATAAAAACCAGGAGAGATTTTGCAAATTGGAATGGAAGCAAAGCATTTTTTTCTTTACTCAACCGTTTTATTTACCCAACTTTAGTGTAATAGGAAATGTAAACTTCCAACACCAATGAGAGAAACTACTTAATGGGTCATCTAGTCACGATTACCTGTATATTAACACAAAAAATACTCATTACATTGTCCAATTGTTTACATATTTTATTTCCCTTTAGGGGAATTACCAGAATATAATGTTATCAAAGGGATTATGCACCAAACATACATTTTATGCCTTTTACAGAACAAATGATATGTAGTAGAATAAGAGGTAAACAACAAACTAAGAATGTTTGTTGTAAACAACAAACTAAGTTTTAAAAAACTATTAGATGTTAAACACAGTGTACATCTAGTGTTTGTAGCATTTTTTTTTAATGAAGCCACCATTACCTTGATCCCAAAACCAGACAAAGACCCCATCAAAAAGGAGAATTACAGACCAATATCCCTGATGAACACGGATGCAAAAATTCTCACCAAAATACTAGCCAATAGGATCCAACAGTCCATTAAAAGGATTATTCACCATGACCAAGTGGGATTTATCCCTGGGCTGCAAGGTTGGTTCAACAACTGAAAATCAATCAATGTGATACAATACATTAATAAAAGAAAGAACAAGAACCATATGATCTTCTCAATAGGTGCAGAAAAAGCATTTGACCAAAACTCTTCAGAGTATAGGCATAGAGGGCACATACCTCAATATCATAAAAGCCATCTATGAAAAACCCACAGCAAATATCATTCTCAATGGGGAAAAACTGAGAGCTTTCCCCCTAAGGTCAGGAACACGGCAGGGATGTCCACTATCACCACTGCTATTCAACATAGTATTAGAAGTCCTAGCCACAGCAATTAGACAACAAAAAGAAATCAAAGGCATCTGAATCGGCAAAGAAGAAGTCAAACTCTCACTCTTTGCAGATGATATGGTACTTTATGTGGAAAACCCAAAAGACTTCACCCCAAAACTGCGAGAACTCATACAGGAATTCAGTCAAGTGGCAGGATATAAAATCAATGCACAGAAATCAGTGGCATTCCTATACACCAACAACAAGACAGAAGAGAAATTACAGAGTCAATGCCATTTACAATTGCACCCAAAACCATAAGATACCTAGGAATAAATCTAACCAAAGAGGCAAAGAGTCTGTCCTCAGAAAACTATAAAATACTCATGAAAGAAATTGAGGAAGACACAAAGAAATGGAAAAACGTTCCATGCTCATGGACTGGAAGAACAAATATTGTGAAGATGTCAATGCTACCTAGAGCAATCTACACATTTAATGCAATCCCTATCAAAATACCACCCGCTTTTTTTAAAGAAATGGAGCAAATAATCCTAAAATTTTTATGGAACCAGAAAAGACACTGAATAGCCAGAGGAATGTTGAAAAAGAAAAGCAAAGCTGGTGGCATCACAATTCCGGACTTCAGGCTCTATTACAAAGTTGTCATCATCAAGACAGTATGGTACTGGCACAAAAACAGACACATAGATCTATGTTTGTAGCATTTTAGATGATTTACTTAGCCTCAAATATCTATTTTAGTTTTTTTATTTGTAGATGGATATTTCCAGGGCTACATTAAAACTTACTGAACAGACATTAATTAAAATCTACCATTTAGTCTTCTGCATACCTTTCTCAAATTAATAGTAACATATCATTCAAAACTCTAGGTAAAATATTTCTAAATAAATTCTTGAAAAATAGAGAATTTATAAAGATTGTTTTATATACATAAAATTGATCAGGTAATTAAAATAAATGGTTTAAAGATTCAACAACTCCTATAAGAGAAATAGAGAAAATCTCTAGCCTCTCTAGAGGCAAGTATAATACAGATTATTTAGAGGTATGTATCTTCTTATTTCTAAATAAGCTAGATAATTATTTCTTAATTTCTAGTATTAGATATTATCTATTATCTTACCTAGAGTTGAGGGTGAGGATTGAGCTCTCTCATACTCCCTAGTCCAGCCTCTAATAGGCATGTACATATTCCCTGATAGTCCCAATATTTATTTATTAATTTATTCCTTCAAAAATATGAAGTCCCTATTACATGCCAGGTATTATCATCAGTTCTGAGATTACAGTAGTACACAAAATTGACATAGTTTCCTGTATTCATGGAACTTATAGAGTACTGCAGAAAAGTAGAAATGAATACATACATAGTATGTTAGCAGATGATAAGTACTATGGGAAAAAATGAGATGGAGGGATGGAGAAAGAACTGAAATTTAATATGGGAAGACATCATGGAACAACTGACATTTGAAAGTGAGCTACATTGTTATTTGGGGGACAGCACTAGAGGCAGGGAAGCACCAAGTGTGGAGTTTTGATCAGAAGACTGACATGTATTCATAAAAATCACACTGGCTGCTGCGTTGGCAATAGAATGTAATGGGCAAAAGTGCAAGAAAAATGAACTCTTAGGACAGTATTGTAATATTCCGGAAGGGAAGATGGAGATTTGGGCTAGGGGGGTGTAAAGTGACTGGATTCTTGACACGTTTTGAGATAAAACCAGGAGGATTTTCTCATGGTGTCCCATTGTCATCTGACTGATCGTGGGGTCAGTCAAGATTGTAACCAAGACGTCTAGTCAGAAGCTTGAGAAGGATAGAATTACCACTAATTGAGATTGAGAAGAAAATGAATGAAAAACTGATGCAAGAGGGGGAAAAATCATTTTGGGTATTTGAACCTGAGATGCTGATTAGACATCCTGATGGAGATATCTATGTAAAGGCTTGGATAGACAAATCAAGAATTAGGAGACGTGGAACCAGGCTGTGTGGGACTGAACAATGTGAATTTCCAATTTAACTTACCAGTTTAACCTTTAAAGTCAGGAGAAGAATCTAGCAAAGACTCTGAAGAAGCACACCCTGTGAGGCATGCTGCATGCTGTGAGCCTCTTCCATTCAGTTTCTCCATAGAGGGTATTTCCTGTCTCCTGCCACATGGGAGAGGAATGGCTACCTATCTCTCTGAACTGAGAAGGGTTTCTAAGACCTTAATGAAAAGCGTTTTCAAATAATCATTTTTCAGTCCTACAGCCATACTCTGACATTTGAAATGTATCAAAGTTTCTGTTTCTTGATCTTTCCTGAGTTCTGAGCTTCAAATTAGCTTTTACTTTCTTTAGTATGTATTCTCCCTATGAGCTCAGCTTTTAGATGTCTCTTATATGCCAAGTCATTCATCACTTTTTTTACCCATTCTTTAAACTTTCTAAAATAGATTCCCAGAACGTAGATTGTCACATAAAGGAGTATATGAGAAATTTGAGATTTTTTTTAAATACATAGGAAATGACCTATGTAGATACTACATGCTGTAGAGAAGTTCCTCCTCCTTTCTTACAATCAACTGATTAATTTGTATTATTTAATACCCAAGCTTTCATGCTAACTACATCAATATGCTACTGGACCAAGATGTTGCTACAAGTCATTTAGGGCTACTTTACCACCATTTATTTCCTTCCCTCTGCAGCTGTTTCAACATTCAGAATCATTCCAGATCTGAAGAATCCCTGAAAACTGAATTCTAGAGGGTCAACATTTAAATCTAAATATCTGGATTTCCGAATTACTGGCCAGTTAGAAAATCTTTTAGAACATGGGTAGATTTAGGTTAGGTGATTTTCACACAATGAAAGCCAGTAGATAATATTTCAGAGTTTGTCTGGCGGTAGAAGTATAACATTTGGTGGTTCATGAAGAAAACTGCAACATACTAAGTATTTTAGCTCTAATATAATTTCTTAATGTGATTTCTTTTATGGCCATCAAAATAATTTTTGTAATTTCTCTAACATTTAAGATAGCATTGTGTATTGTAAAGTGACAAAATAAATTATACACATCTTATTACTCATCATATTTTGGTTCCTTTACTCACACTTTATTGACTAAAGCAAGTCAAATTACTAAGCATGATGTCAAAGGTTTCAAGTGTAACCCTCTTTAGTGGAAACAGTAAATAATTAGGAGCAATAATAGAATCTATTACAATGATTTCATAGCCCCAGTCAAAAACTAACACAAAATCTGGAAGAAACCCTTGGGAAGATTCCTATGGACTAGAAAGGAAGGATACTAAATTCCAGAATAGAGTCTGATCTGAAAGCAGTTTTCTAAGCACATTCTATCCTCCAACACATATAGACCTGGGCAGAACAGTACCTGATTCTCTCCTTATTTTCTATCATGAGGCAGGAAAACAGATGCACCAGATGTGGCAAGGTAACCTCAGAGAAAAGTTGGAGACAAGTTAAGGTAGGAAGTCTAAATAAACAGATGGTTCAACATTAGAAAGTCTAACAATTTAACACATTCATAGACTACAAAAGAAAAAAAAAACTGATACAGCAATGGAAACAAACACATTTGAGAAAGTTTAGTGTTTCTTTTTTAGAAACATACAATTTTTAATACAAAAGGAACTTCTTGAACTTCACAAGTCCTATCTATAAATAAAATCTATAGCATATATCATACATAATAGAAGTATTCTGGATACATTCTCTTTAATTTGGGGAGACTATAGGATGACCACATCATTATCACTTCTGTTCAGCATAGTATTGGAGAGGTTGGTCAATATCATAAGATAGGGAAAAATGAAGTATAAATACTTGAGAAAAAACCACAAAGGTGCAAGTGTTATGATCATCCATAGGAAAGCCCAATCAAATGAGCGTAAGGCCATTAGAACTTCTAAGCAAATTCATCAAGACTGTCATAAATAAGCCACCTCTGCCACCCACACACATCCAAAATGTTGTTCTCTACCAGCAATAATTTAAATGAAGGTGTAAAACTGTAATATAAACTGAGATACTATAGAGTGCCTTGTAATTAACCTACAAAAGAATACTAAAGCCATCTATGTACAATATTTTGCAAATAGATTTTATCCAAAAAAGACCCAAATAAATGGAGAAATTATGTCATATTGATGGATGTAATAATTTACCCCTAAAACTTCTCCTGACTTTCAAAACTTCTCTCAATAAATCTAATATTGTGAGTGATTTTAATAAGAAATATTACATTTTAAAATTTGCAGAGTATTAGATTCTCAAAAATAACTTAGTTACTATTAAAGGATGCAGAGGCTGGGACTTGGCTTGCCTTATCATATACTGGAATTTATTACACCTATATACAAAGAGTGGGGTAACTAGCACAGTTTTATGTTCCACTAAAAAATACTGGATCTCACTGGTAATAGGAAAGAAAGTGATGACAAAAGTGATGACCTTAGTGATGGCAAAAGTATGGCTAATGGCAAATAAGCATATGCAAAGATACTTAACATCACGTGTAATTAGGAAACTGCAAATTAAAACAACAATGAGATACCACTATGTACCTCTTAGAATGGCCAAGATCCAAAACACTGGCAACACCAAATGCTGGCAAGATGAGCAAAAGGAACTCTCATTTAAGCTGATGATAACACAGAATGGTCCAGGGTTTGTAGATTCTTATAAAACTGAACACACCCTTAACATATAATCACAGTAATCAAGCTCTCTGGTGAAAACTTACATCCACACAAAAACCTGCACACAAATGTTTATAACACTTTAGTCATAACTGTCAGAACTTAAAAGCAAAATATACTTCGACAGGTGAATGGATAAGAAACTATGGTATAGCCATACAACAAGATATTATTTAGTGCTAGAAAGACATGTGCTATCAAGCCACAAAAAGACATGGAAGACTCTTAAATGCATATTGCTAAGTGAAAGAAGCCAATCTGAGAAGGTTATGTACTGAATGATTTCAACTATATGACATTCTGGAGAAGGCAAAACTATGGAGACAGTAAAAAGACTAGTCATTGCCAGAAGCTGCTGGAGAGAGAAGGAAGAAGGGATAAAGAGATGGAGCACAAGGGATTTTTAGGGCAGTGAAACTCTTCTTTGGTATGATACTCTTAAGGTGGATACATGTTATTATACATTTGTTAAAACCCATAGCATACCAAAAGAGTTAACCATAATGTGTTTATGGACTTCATTTAACAATAATGTATCAATATTATTTCATCAGTTTGACAAATGTTACACTCAAATGTTAAGGATATTAACAGGATATGAAAAATAGGAGAAACAGAGGGAAAAGCAAGCATATGGGAACTCTCTGTACTTTTCATTTTTTTCCTGTAAACCTAAAACAGCTCAAAAAATAATCTCTTAATTAAAAGAAATATATAGCTTGCCCATGTCTCATTGAGATGAATGAACAGTGATAGACTGTGTCCAAGAACTGATAGTCTTTCATTTGAATAATAATGTTAAAATACTACATTAATGAAATTAACTAGAAAAGAGGAAAAATAAAAATTTTGTTTGTAAATTATTTATAACCCTTGATTATTGAAATAACACATATTAATCTTCATCTGCTCTGATACCAACATATAATTAAAGGTCTCCAGCAGGTCTAGTTTCACTCATTTTTAGAGCTAATAAATTTCACTCTAAGAAAAATGTTGTGTTCTATTTTTCCATAACTGGCATCCAAGGTCATGGAGATAAAACTGTGGGCATGATCTTCCAAGTGTCTATGGAATCTACTGTCCTTAAGAAAAGAGTGTTTTGCAAATAGACTGTTTTGGATCCTTGTGGGTTTTTCTACATTTTCTCATTCATATTTTTTTTTCTACCAGTTTTCCCTTTCTGCCATTCTCGTCATTCTTTTCTCCCTATCACTATACTTCATTTATCTTGCTGGGAATGGCCTCATCCCTAATGTTGTTGGTCTTGTCCCCAAGTCTGCCAACTTCACATCTAATTGTTCTGGTGTAGACATCTCATCCTATCGGTAGTAAGAACTCCCAGAACCAAATTTCATCTCAGACCTCAGGATCATAACTCTCTCTACTACACTGAGTTTTGTTTCAACTTCCTCATTCTTGGCCTTGTGGCCATTACCCTATTCTCAGAATGTAAAGCCTGGAGAAGAGCTTTCTCTTGTGTTTTAATGTTATCCCTACTTTCACATGCCTTATAAAAAGCCATGAAATATCAATCCAATGTTTCCATTTGGTTTATGGTTCATCTATATTTAACTTTTGTATTGAACATGAATAAAATGAAAACTTCTTGAAATACCATAAACAATTTGATAGAGTTTTATAGGTAAAAATTACACAAGCTGTATTAAATAATTTACTGACATATAAATTTATTATAAATCTTTTTGTTTCATCATGCCCTAGTTCAGTAATTCTATTGTAATAAAACTAACATTTTTAAATATAATTTGTGCTTTGTAAGTCTTTTCCTGTGTTCTGCTTATGATTCCATTATCTTCTAGATGAGCACTTTTATATATTTAATTTAGAAGTTTTACATTAAGAACAATAAAAGAAAATCCTTTTATCTATATTTCCTCTTAAAATAAGATTATAATAATATGTGCTCTGTCACATATAGATCTTCACAAAACATAAGTATGAATATTTTATCATAACTACTTATGAAGAAATAGCAGGGCTCCTATTACATGTACTGTAATAAATTAATCTACAAAATCATAAACTCGTACTCTTTTTAAAGCAGTAATAGGTAAAAAGAGAGAGAAAAGAAGAGAGGACACAATGTTGTTCCCAAGAGACACCGATTTATTGCTACCACAGAAGAAATTTTTGAAAGGAACAAAGCTTTTTGCTACATATGTAACAACAACAGCAATAACAACAACAAAATAGAAGAATATGAACTGGAATTTTTAGTTGAGTCAATCTGTTTGTCTATAATATAATTTAAGAGGCACAGACAAGTATCAGTTCTGGCTTTCTCATCATTCATTCATTCATTCACTTACCCATGAATGTATGTATACTATGCTAGATATGTATACTATGCTAGATACTAGGAATACAAAATGGTTAGAACACTGCCCTCAAGTTTCTCAAAACCAGCAGGGGAAATAGGCACATAATGACAAATATCACACACTGTTATACTGGACATTTGAAAAATACCTAATGGACCATGAAACCACAAAATAAGATACAGTCAATTTATCATAGGAGAGAAGACAGAATTCGGTCGTAAAGGAAGAGTAGAATCTTCCGGGCTACCAAGAGAATTCTGTTTCAGATAGCAGGAACACTGTGTACAAAGTTAAAGGGTAATAAAACAATATGATGGATTAAAAGGAGTCAATTAAATCGAAGTTGTTCAAGGGGTGGAGTATTAGGTAGAGTGACTTAGGAAGGAGAGGGGTGGAGTCAGATCATAAAATATGGTGGTCAGTCTAAAGCTGAGATTAGATTTTATCAGGAGACAAGGGTGTGGCATTGAAGGTATAATGAAGTACAAGATGAAATGTGCATTTTAAAACCACTGCCCTGAGAGTCCTGTGCAGGCTTGATTGTAGATGAGGCTCGGGGGGAGGATCTCATAAAAGGTGATAGAAAAAGGGATACTAGGGTATTTTATTGGTGAAAACAGGGAGAGAAACAGATCTGAGAGGAGGTAGAATTTATAGGGTTTTGTTCTAATCTGAATAAACAGTGAGAACAAATGGTGATTGAAAGTTCGAAATATCAAACATGTTATCTTAATCTTCATTACAATTAATTCTGGAAAAATTCTCTAAACTGATTTTCAGAGGAAGTAAGTAATTTATTGAAGGCCACACAGATTTTCGATGCATCTGCCCACACACAGAGCTACACTGACGATATCATCTGATCTTCTAAATTACACCAGAGACTACATTATCTGAGCCTCTAAATTAGCAGGAGAGGACATAGACTAGAATAACTCAACAGTTCTCGGTCTTGGTTGCTAGTATCTGTTTAAAGGAAGATATTGAATTAAGTGGAGGTACCTGAAGGATATCCAGGTAGAAATGAGAAATTGGCAATTGGTATATGGATCTGAAGAAGTCTCTTGATAATATTGTTTTGTAGATGCCCCAGGACTGGGACTGAAAGACATAGGCATATATAATTCTGTCGCTATCTGTGTCTTACTGCTATATTGCATAGGCCAAATCAATATATATATCCCTCCACCTTTTCAGGAGAGAATTTATGATACATGTCCATTAGTTACTTCCTGAAGGGTAAAAGTCCTCTATACTAGTTTTTCAGTCATCATATTATTCATTATTACTACTATAACGGGGAAACTTAGCATGTCCGACTCCATATTGCTTCTATTTTCCCTTGTTACTATGACATATAGCTTAGAAACTTCTGCTTAGCCCTGCACACAGGCATGTTATAGCTAAATCTGCAAAAACTGCTTTTTACCTGAACTCTACGTCACCTGAGGAGATAAGTACATACTGAAATGACTATGCTGTGTTTAAGACTTACAGGAATTATATAACCAGATTCCTGTATGCAAAGATCCACTGACCAAGGACAAAGAAGTTAAAGTACCTCCCTCAGATGTCTACAGACATCAGTCATCTTTTGACTCTAACCCTCTCCCACTTCCTCATCTTCCTAACATAAAAGAAGTTCAAATTTAATGCCGAAGGGAGATGGTTCTTTGGGACAATAGTCCACCATTTCCTCAGTTTTCTGAAAAAAGTGCTTTGCCCCAACATCTGGCCTCTTGACTTACTGGCCTGTCCTGCAGCAAGCAGAATGAGCTTGGACTCGGTTACCCTATCCTCAACAAATACATGTCAAGCAACTATTGGATGCATTGTGCAAATTACATTATATAATCTGACCAGAAGAACGAGGTCTTTAAGTGAGTATAGTCATTTACCGTCAATACTCAGCTTTATTTTCTCTTTATGTCAATTTCTTTTTCTATTTATTATTGATCTTATCAAATAAGTTCCTTATTTGCTTAGCTGCCTAAATTCTATTTTGAATGAGGACTATCAATGAAAACACACAACTAGAAAGTTTAATCTTTTAGCTGCCACTGACAGTTGTTGCAAAAGCAAAAGGATGACAAATTTGCTCTTTTGTGCATATGGCTTTTGATTTGAAATGACAGGAAAATTAAAAAAAAAAAAGAAATGGCAGGAAAATTAAGTAGACAAAGAACTTTGATGTAAGAGTAACACAATCTTGCCAGGGATAAAACACAGAACACATAGAGAATGGATAGAAATTATTTTTCAGACTGTAAGAGGGCAGTTCTTGGCACTTCCCTATAATTATTTTCTGGTTTACTGAAAAAAAAATATGAGACTATCTCAAATTTCCTCAGGCTTGGATTATAATATTTCACTTACTAGCCCTGGGACAACATGAACAGAAATTTTAGTGATAATGTTACACTCTATGCTTAAGCTTGTTAGAAGTGCATTATTTTGTCTATTCTAAAAGAAATTGTTGCTTAGTTCAGCCAGGTGACTGGAGGTCACAAAAATCCTTTTCCCTTAAAGAGAGAGAGAGAGAGAGAGTCAGCTCTTTCTTCACAGAGTAATTCGTGTTAATGCATGGACCAGTAGTCCCAAGATCCATTAATTAAATTAATTAGACTTCATAGCATTCACTCATGAACAATGATGAAAAAAATGAGAAGGAAACAGGAAACACATACACCACAGCATATGGTTTTGCTAGTGTTTGGCCCTTGAGAATTATTAAATGATAGCTTGACATAATTCAGCATTAATAAAATCTGTCTGATCTCTGAAGGTATTTTCATAACTTAAGTAATTTATGCAAATTAACTTATATCAAAATGTGTGCTCTATTGCTGCCCACAAGTCAGAATGATTTCACCATTTGTAATGTAATAGTTATAACACTAAGCCATGAAACTATATTTCTGTGAAATTAAGTAATATAGTTCTATCTGATTAACTGTATTATACTGGGAAAATACTGCCAATATATATAGGGACTTTCAAATATTTTGAAGTTCATAGGAAATTAGATATAATGAAATAATACATCCTACTAGAGACATTTGAGAACAGGTAAATCAAATCCTCATTGTTGCAGAATTTACCAAATATTATTTTATGACTAAAAAAGTTAAAGTATCTAGCATGGTGCCTGAAACATAGTATGTAAAAATACACTAAACTAAAATGACCTCATTCAGTCTTATGGTTTCAAATACCAGCTACACGGTAGTGATGCAAATTTTTATACATTCATAGTTTTTAAAATGAAATTTAGTTATCCAATATCTCCATTTGGTTTCTCTACCTTAACATGTCTCAAACCAAATTATTTTTCCTTCCCCAAATCTATTGCTTTCCTCCCATCTTTTCCATCTTATTATGTCTAATCGAATAGGAACTTTACTGCCTTTTGGCTCAGGTCAAAAATTTGGATCACATTCCCTTATCACACCCATTAGCAAATCTCACTTTACTTTAAAAATATCAAAAATATGACCACATCTTCCCATTATAGCCCTAGTACAAATTATCTTATATCTTTCCTGGACAACAGCAAAAGCATCTTGACCATTTAGCCCTGCTGCCTGCAATCGGTTCCTATCTCAACAGCCAGGAGGTCATTTAAATTGTATATTCTATCATTCTCTATTCAAGGCTTCCAACTCACTCTCAATAAAATCCAAATCTCTACCATGGTGTGTAAAGCCCTCCATGGTTGGGCCACCCCTTTGCCTTACATTCATGAACTCTTCTACTATTTTCTACCTCAATCACTGCTATAACCTAGAGACCTCCTTGCTGTTTCTTGAACATGCCATTTTCTAGCTCTTTCCAAGTTTTGGTCCTGTTACTTGGGATATTCTTCCTTCCTACATCTCCTTCATGACCTCTCTCATCATCTTCAATTAATATAAAAAACTATAGCCTTAGAGCTGTGTTTATGTGTTTAAAAAAAAGGTTGGAAAGATAACAGTGTAGGAAGATCCTACGCTCACCTTCTCCCACAAATACAACTAGGTAACACCCAAATCAGTGTAAAAATAACCCAGAAAATGAAACAAAGTCTGGCAGACCAGATTCTTCACAGCTAATTATATATAAAAGAAAACATATTGAAGAGGGTAGGAAGGGCAGAGATGCTGTCTGAAACTGAATAAACCAGCTGAATGTCCACTGGAGAGAGGGAAAGATGGGCTTGAATAGGGGAGAGGAGAAGAACCCCACACCAGGCACCCCAGCCACAGGAGATCGGCATGGGGAAGACAAATAACCATAACATTTGGCTTTGAAAACCAGAGGGGCAAAATTATGCGAGTTCTTAAAGCAGTGGGGCTTAATACTTGAAACCAAAAAAAAAAAAAAAAAAATCAGGAAATTTGGCTCTGGGAGAACCTGAAGGCATCAGAAAAATCAGTACCTCCCCCTAAAGACAAAGCACAACAAATAGCCCCCCCCCCCCGAGAAACAGCATAGAAGAAGCAGTTTGAAAAATACCTGGGATATAAGAAAAGATTTATTTATTAATCTCAGAGATATGCTAAAGGAGCAGGGATCTTTGGGAGACTTCTCCAAGAACAAAAGAGCTGATAGGCACCATTTCTCTCCCCCAAACCTCCAGCCCAGATATGTGAACACGTACAGGAAGCAGCACAATGAAAACACTCTCCACTTAGCTTGCTAAGAGAACATGCCACCACTGCATGCTTCTGAGAATTAGCCTCCTCCAATCCAGTCAGCCTTGCCAGGAGTTTTCCCAGATGGCTTCAGGTCTCCTCCTGCAGCAGACTAACACCTTGTTGGCACCACACACCTCACTCCATGTTCTCCTGTAGAACTGTCCCCTCAAGTATGCCCTTGCCCAAAAGCCATCCAAAACAGTGCCAAAAGCCTGGTTGTGTGCAATCAGCCCTGTTAGGGGCCAGCACCACTCCAAAGCGACTCCTGCTCTGGAGAGAGGGAAAAATAACCACACACACCAGTTCCACTGGCCCCAGCGCTGGGCTGGAGGTAGACATCTAATCTGGCTATACACCCCATCCATCAACAAAAGCTTCTCAGGGGACAACATGGAGAAAGTGCCATGCAGTTTGATGCCACCATAGCTCTAGCACACACTTGGTCTGACCCAACTCAAGCCCCAAACAGTCCCAGACTGGCCCACTAACAACACAGGGACAAAACCCTGATCACAACAGGCAAAAAGAGCCACCGCAGAGGACTAGGGTGAAGGCAAATATAGCTCAGCCACAAGAGTAGGGCCCATGCAACACACACAGGAGACACCCTGAAGCACCAGGTCCTGGTGAACAGGGGACATTGCATGGGAGGGCACCATAGTACCTCTTCTTTGTAAGGTCACCACTTTTAGAAGCAGGAAATGCAACTGACTTTCCTAACAAGTAGAAATGTAGAGAGTTAGATAAAATGAGGAGACAGAGGAATATGTCCCAAATGAAAGAATAGGACAAAGTCAAAGCAAAAGAGCCAAATGAAACAGAGATAATAGGCCTGACAAAGAATTCAAAGTAATGACCATAAAGGTACTCACTGCACTTGAGAAAAGAGTGGAAGATCTCATTGAAACACTCAACAAAGAGCTAGAAAACATAAAAGACCCAGTCAGAGATGAAGAACTCAGTAACTGAAATGAAAAATACACTAGAAGGAATCAACAGCAGATTGGGGGGGGGGGCAGAAGAATGGATCAGTGAACTGGAAGACAGTAATATCAACCAAGCTCAACAGCAAAAAGAAAAAAAAAATGAGAACAGGTTAAGGGAACTCAGTGACATCACCAATCATAGCATTCACATTATGGGTATCTAAGAAGGAGAAGAGAGAGAGAAGGGTGGGAGAAAATTTATTTGAAGAAATAATTGCTTAAAACTTCCTGATCTGGGAAAGGAAACAGATACCCACATCCAGGAAGCACAGAAAGCACCCAACAAAATTAGACCAAGGAGGTCCACAGCAAGGCACATAATAATTAAAATGGCAAAGAATAGTGATAAGGAGAGAATTTTAAAAGCAGCAAGAGAAAAGAAAAGTTACATACAAAGGAAACCTCACCTGGCTATCAACTGATTTTTCAGCAGAAACCTTGCAGGCCAGAAGAGAGTGGAATGACATAATCAAAGTGCTGAAAAGAAAACACCTGCCACCCAAAATACTCTTACCAGCAAGGTTATCATTCAGAACAGAAGGAGAGATAGTTTCCCAGACAAACAAAACTTAAAGGAGTTCATCACCACTAAACCAGTCTTAGAAACATTAAAGGAAATTCTTTGAGTGGAAAGAAATGATCTATAATCAGAAATAAGAAAATTATGAAAGGAAAAGAATTCTACGTGTAAATGTAAGCATATAATAAAAGTACTAGATCAATCACTTATAAAACCAGTCTAGAAATTAAAGCATAAAAGGAGCAAAATCAATTATATCTTTAAAAATCAGTCAAGCAATTCACAAAATAAAAAGATATAAGTTTGACATCACTTAAACAAAATGTGAGGGGGAGGTAAAAATTTTGTGCTTTTAAAATGGGTTCAAACTTAAGTTTAAGTTTCAACTTTATGCCTAAGACATTATATATAAATCTAATGGTTAGCACAAGTGAAAAACCTATAATAGATATGCAAAAAAAGAAAGAGAAAGGAGCCCAAAATTAACACTAGAGGAAGTCATCAAATCACAAAGAAAGAGGGCAAAAGAGGAAGAAAGGAACAAAGAGAAGCCACAAAAACCACCACAAAGCAAGTCAAAAAATGGCAGTAAGCACATACTTATGAATAATTTCTTTGAATGTAAATAGACTAAATGTTCCAATCAAAACACACATGATAACTAAATGAATAAAAAGGTAAGACCCATATATATGCTGCCTATAAGAGACTCACTTCAGAACTAAAGACACATGCAGATTGAAAGAGAATGGATGGAAAAACATTAAGCATGCAAATGGAAGTGAAAAGAAAGTCAGCATAGCAATATTCATACTGGATAAAACAGACTTTAAAACAAAGACTATCAAGAAACACAGAGGACACTATATAATTGTAAAGGGAAAAATCCAACAAGAGGATATAAAAATTATAAATAATTATGCACCAATATAGGAGGCTCCACAAACATAAAGCCACTATTAACAGACATAAAGGAAGCAATTGATGGTAATACAATAATAATAGGGGGCATTAACATATCATTTACTTTAACAGACCATCCAGACAGAAAATCAAAAAGTAAACAGTTCCTTTGAATGACATATTGGACCAGATGAAAGTATTGGATATATTCAGAACATTCCATTTAAAAATAGTGGAACATACATTATTTTCAAGCATGCAAGGAAAATTCTACAGAATAGATGTTAGACCACAAAACAAATCTCAACAAATGCAAAAAGATTAAAAGCACATTGTGCATCTTTTCTGACCACCATATGAAACTGAAATCAATCAGAAGAAAAAGTTGGAAAGAACACAAATACATGAAAACTAAATAACATGCTGCTAAATGAATGGATGAATGTGTCAACAAAGAATTCAAAGAGGAAAGTTAAAAAATGTGGATAAATGAAAATGAAAACATAAGGGTCTAAAATCTTTGGGATGCAGCAAAGGGCATTCTAAGAAGGAAGTTTATAGCAAAATAAGCCTACCTTGAGAAACAAGAAAAATCTCAAATAAGCAATTTAGTATTACACTTCAAGGATCTAGAAAAAGAAGAACAAACAAAAGCCAGATCCAGTAGAAGGGAGGAAATAATAAAGATCAGAGGAGGAATAAGCAAAATAGAAACTAAAACAAACAAAAAATAATAATAATTGAACAGATCAATGAAACTAGGAGCTGCTTCATTTGAAAGATCAACAAAATTGGTAAGACTTTAGCAAGACTCATTGAATAAAAGAGAGACGACTCAAGTAAAATTAAAAATTAAAGAGAAGAAATAACAACAAACACCTCAAAAACACAAAGGATTATGAGAGAATGCTATGAAAAATTATATGCCAACAAATTAAACAACTACCCCCAGTGGATAAATTCCTAAAAATATATAACCTTCAAAAACTGAATCAGGAAGAAACAGAAAATTTGAACAGATGATGACCAGCAATGAAATTAAATCATTAATCAAAAAACTTGCAACAAACTAAAGTCTAGGACCACATGGCCTCACAGATGCAATTTACCAAACATTTAAAGAAGACTTAATACCTATTCTTCTCAAACTATTTCCAGAAATAGAAAAGGAAGCTTCTAAATTCTTTCTATGAGGTCAGCATAACCCTGATGCCAAAACCAGATAGACATACTACCAAAAAAGGAAACTACAGGCCAATATCTCTGATGAACATAGATGCAAAAATCCTCAACAAAATATTAGCAAGCCGAATCCACACTATATTAAAAAAAAATCATTCACCAGGATCAAGGTGGATTTATTCCAGGGATGCAAGCATGGCTTAATACTGACAAATCAATTGACATATCACATTAACAAGAGAGGGGATAAAAAACATATAATTGTCTCAAGAGATGCAGAAAAGAGCATTTGCAAAATCCAACATCCCTCCATGATAAGAACTCTCAACAAAATAGGTTTAGAGGGTGAACATACCTCAACATAATACAGGCCATATATGAAAAACCCACAACTAACATCAGATTCAGTGGTGGAAATAGGTAAATTTTCCTCTCAGAATTAGAAAGAAGACAAGGATGTTCACTCTCACCACTTATTCAACTTAGTACTGGAAGTCCTAGCCATAGCAATCAGACAAGAGAAAGAAATGAAAGGCACTGAAATAAGTCAGGAAGAAATAAAAGTTTCACTATCTGCAGATGACATGATATGTAGAGAAAATCCTAAAATTCCATCAAAAAACTACTAGAACTAATAAATGAATTCAGTAAGGACTTGGATACAAAATCAATATACAGAAATCTGTTCCATTTCTACACGCTAATAATGAAGTAGCAGAAAGAGAAATCTAAAAGAAAATCCCATTTACAATTGCACCAAAAATAATAACTAGGAACAAACTTAGCCAAGGAGTGAAAGAACCATACTCTGAAAACTATAAAACAATGATGAAAGCAACTGGAGATGATACAAATAGAAAGATATTTCATGCTCCTGAATTAGAAGAATCCAATATTGTTAAAATGTCCATATTACCTGAAGCAATCCACAGATTTAATACAATCACTGTCAAAATATCAACATTTTCTACAGAACTAGAATAATCCTAAATTTTGTGTTTGGAATCCTAAAAGACCCTGAATAGCCAAAGCAATTCTAAGAAAGAAGAAAAAAGCTGGAGGTATCACAATCCCAATTTTCAAGATATACTACAAAGTTGTAGTGTTTTAAACAGTAAGGTACTGGCACAAAAGTAGACAAATAGATCAAAAGAACAGAATAGAGACCCCAGAAATAAACTCATGAGTTTATGGCCAATTCATCTATGGCAATGGAAGCAAGACCATACAATGCAAGAAAAGACAATTTCTTCAACAAATGGTGCTTGGAAAACTGGATAGCTACATGCAAAAGAATAAAACTGAACACACACACGAATAGTTAAAATGGATTAAAGACCTAAATGTGAGACCTAAAACCATAAAACTCCTAGAAGCAAACAGAGGCAGGAATTTCTTTGACATCAGCTATAGAAACATCTAGATAGGTCTCCTCAGATAAGGAAAACAAAATCAAAATTAAAATATTAGGACTACACCAATATAAAAGAGCTTTTGCACAGTGGAAAAAAAATTAACAAAACAAAAAGACAACCAACTGAATGGAAGAAGATATTTGTAAATGATATATCTGAAAGGGGTTAATATTTAAAATATATACAAAAAAACTCATACAACTCAAGAACAAAACAAAAATCTGATTAAAAAATTGGCAGAAGATCTGAATAGACGTTTTTCCAAAGAAGACATTTTTCCAAAGTCCTAAGGTGGACAATGGAACCATGAAAAGATGCTCAACATCACTCATCATCAGGGAAATGCAAATCAAAATCACCATGAGATATCACCTTGCACCTGTCAGAATGGCTAAAATAAAAAACAGGAAAATAACAAGTGTTAACAAAGATGTGGGAAAAAAGGAACCCTCGTGCACTGTTGGTGGGAATGCAAACTGGTACAGCCACTGTAGAAAACCATACAGAGGTTCCTCTAAAAACTAAAAATGATTTACTGTGTGATCTATTAATTGTACTACTGAATATTTACCCAAAGAAGACAAAAACATTAATTCAAATACATATATTATGCACCTCTATGTTAATTGCAGCATTATTTACAATAGTGAAGATATGGAAACTACCCAAGTATCCATCCAAAGATGAATGGATAAAAAAAAAAAAATAGTGGTATGTATATATATAGAGAGAAATATTACTCAGCCATAAAAAAGAAAGATGTGGCATTTGTAGCAACATGCATGGACCTAGATGGTATAATTCTAAGTGAAATAAGTTAGTCAGAGAAAGACAAATACCATATGATTTCTCTTACATGTAGAATTAAGGAACAAAACAAATGAACAAAGAAAATAAGAAGCAAATATAAATCGGACACTTAAATGGAGAACTAGTGGTTGCCAGAGGGATGGTGGTTAGGGGGAGGAGTGAAATAGATAAAGGGGGTCAAGAGCACCCTTATTGTAATGAGCACTGAACAGTTTCCACCACTATATTGTATAGCTGAAACTAATATAACACTGTATGTTAGTCATAATTCAATAAAAATATATGCTAATATAAAAAGGAAGAATCTGGTATAGTATAATTTACTGGTTTCATATAAATAAAATAAAAATAAATAATAATAATGATGAGGACTGGTAATTACCTTAGAGTTTTCTTTTTTATCAGATTTTTAAATAAAAATAGGTGAATGCATGCAGTAAATACAAATTGATTTAATTGTTTTTTCCTTTTTCTACATTTTTATCAGGTAGCAAAGTGTCACAGAAGTGTTATGCTGAATTTGTTATTTTCTCTCTAAAGTGTAGTGCTAAAAGAAATAAATAACTTGAAGTTGTAAAGAAGCCCTTCTTTTTTAGTGCTAATTTCTTTCCTTTGTATACCCTGAAGTAGAAACACATTTAAAATGTCAACAAAAGGAAAAAGAAGATAAAACCATGATGACATAAAGCCCTTTAGAAATTAATAGTGTTCTTGATTGATTCATGATATGATGATCTAACTTTCTATAAACTTCTGATCTTACCACTGTTTGATTATTACCCAGCAACAGGGAAAGATCACATTCGGTCTTTGTTCTAACTCAACACAATGACTATAGTTTTATCAGAGGAACCCTCATAATTTTACCTGCTTTGTAACAGCAAAGCAGGGTTCACGTAAACTCCTCAGAGAGTAGCCAGATAACTTCCAAGCATGTTTGAGAACCCAAAGGCCACTTGGTCAAGTGCCCCAGAGAAAAATTCAAACTGTGATAAAGGCACTTCTTTGACCCAGAGTCCGAAAGCTACTGACTACATAGATTCCTTATAAGCATTAGATAAAGCCAGTGAGAGGAATATGTCAAAGCTTGAATGTGAGGTCTCAAGTTTGAACGTCTACTCTTTTCCAGTGGGTTTCCTGAAACCAGGAGAATAATTGTTTTGCATAAACGGTCATACCACCAGCCTAGTGAAGCTATATATTTAGTTCTCTGATCCAAATATTTGTCAACTCCTTCAATAAGTCTTTGCACAGGTCACCTAAATAGTTTATGCTCCACCTTCCAGATGTGAACATGAAAATATCTGTAATTAATGATTATTTTACTACATTTAAACACTGTCATTTCTAAAGAATTGAAAACACCAATATTAGTATTTCCCTCATTCTCGTGTTTAGTCTGCTTTGTTCAGAAAAGTATTTAAAATCATTGTTTCTGAAGTTACTCTAATGTCCTCCATTCTCTAAGAATTCCTTGCTATGGAAATACCTTTACATGGGGTCAGTAGTTGTCTTTAAGTTCTAAGTTGAGAAAGATATTTTCTAATTGTTTAGAATTTTAGTTTTTCTACTGTGAGATATTTATTTGTTAAAATAAAGCTTTTCAAGTTGTCATGGTATTCTATCAGGTATTTCTGTTGGTTCCTCATGATGAAAAAGCAAAAAAGCACTAAAATGTGGGAAGAGAGTACAAATAAGAGAATTCATTGTATCACCAGCCTGCAAAGCAACAGATATGTCTTGACATGTTAAAAGAGCTTATTTCATTTCAAATGTAACATTGTCTTTGAAAACCCTGCTAAAATTTTGTGCATTTATGAAGAAAAATGACTATATATTTTTCTACACTGGTTAAGAATAGCATTTCTGGGGCAAGACTGCAGAAATTAAAAAAATGAGGTTGGAAGAGAATGACCTAAATTTAGGGCCAAATTAAGCTATCCTAGAAGTAAAAAATCTGAAGTTCTAATCCTATTTACTCTATTTAAAAAAATATTTATTGTTGAAATATAGTTGACATACAAAGTTGTATTCATTTCAGGTTTACAACGTAGTGATTTGACAATTCTATATGTTATTCAATGGTCATCACGATAGGTATAGTCACCATCTTTCATCATATCATTACAATTATTATTACAATATTACTGATTACATTCCTTATGCTGTACTTTTCATCTCCATGACTTATTTATTTTATAACTGCAAGTTTGTACCACTCACCTATTCTGCTCATCTCCCACTCCCTTCCCTTCTCTGGCAAGCACCAGTTCTCAGAATTTATGAGTCTCTTTCTTTTTTTTGTGTTTGTTCATTTGTTTCTTAGATTCCACATATAAATGATGCCAGACAGCATTTGTCTTAGTCTTGTTAATCACTGATCCTGACATCCTTCTCTCTGCTAAACTGTCAGATTTTCTCACTGAATCCTCCTCACCCACTTCTAGCATCTTCCAATAAACGGCCTTGCCCTGTGTTCCATGGCAATGCCTTTACAATGTATTTACTTTAGCCTCCCAGCACTTCAAGACCATTTCAACATCTTCCTTAACTTCTCTTAGCCTCCAGTATCTTCTATTTCTAATCTATCCTGCACGGAGAACCATTCATTTACCCTTAAATACTACTTGCTTACGTTACTCTCAATTGCCTACAGGATAAAGCACTGCTTTTTTAAAACTTACTCCAGTTTGGAAAAACTGATCTCCCCCACATGTGTTGTCTCATAGATGCTATTTATTTCTAGCATGTCTACCTACTTTTTCCATGCCAATTAGCCTACTTGTAAGAAATCTTTCCAGTCTCTGTGTTATCTACATGAATTCTGCAAATTCAATTGACCACAATAGCTAATCTTAAAAACTCCTGTTCAAGAAATTCTGGAGCCCTACTGTTGTATTTCTTTTTGTAGAGTACCCTTATGTGTATAATTTATTTATACACTATGAGGACTACACCTCCCATAAAAAAAAATCACACAGTGACCTATATAAAAGTACATTTTCTGTCTTCTTTATAATTGTAAATATGACATATTATATATTCATATATATATCACATATTCATCATCATTCATTTGAATTTTCAAACTTTCTCAAATTTTTATTGACTACGGTTTCCATTACATGTGAAGCACAGTGCTAAGTAAGTGAGAATATAGCATATCTTCAAGAAAAATAGTAACAGTTATAAATACACAAGTGAAGAATTTAAGGCAGAATGATAACGATTTACAAATCATTTGTATAGGGTACCTGAGTTGTTCATATGAAAAGTGATTGGCTAGGACAAGCTTTTTTTTTAAAATTGGGATTGAGGATACTTAACAATTATCAATTGAGCAATTTATATATCTTTTGATAATCTTACTCCACTGAGGTAAAGCATATCATTATGTCCATTTTATAGATGGGATAACAGATGTTCATTATGGCTAGGCCACTTGTCCTAAATCATTCCCTCAGTGGGTACTAGAGATAAGGAAGGTCAGAGAAGTCTTTAAAATATCATTTGCTGTTATGATGAGCCATAATATACTTGTTAGGTAGAAAAAAGCATAGAGTTAAACACAAAGATTATATATATATATATATATATATATATATATATATATATACATATTTGCAAAGTGTTTCAAGATTTCAAGATGCTGTCCTACTAAGTCACATATATCCCTGTAGCTACAATCCATCACCCTATATTCTGCTGTATTCTTCTGGGCCTGCAAACATTTCCCCAACTCCCCTGCCAGCTGGCTTTCTCTTAGTGAAAAGCACAAAGGGAGACTGGAAGGAGGAGGGCATAAGGGTTCAGTTTTCTGTTTATACTTCAGGTCAGCATCTTAAAGCAAGAGAGGACAATGACAGTTTCAGCCTTTTGCCTCTTTTGACACACTGAGCACCAGCCTTGGTGCCTCCTCAGAGGTACCTGCACCAACTCAGAATGCCCCTGGGTGGTCTGAGCACTAGCTGCGTGGCATCACCTTAGGAGCTTCTAGTACCAGTTGTGAGGAGTCCTCTCCTATGCTATGTTCTGGTAACCCCAACCCCTCTCTTTTGTTCCCCCAGCTCTGGTAGAGCAGCTACTCTCTATAGTTATGAATTTTTGCACTGTTGTACCATCCTTTCCTTGCTATTTCAGGTTTCTGACAACTGGTGGCCAGTTCTCTGAAATACATACCATAGTTTCAGTTTTTCTGACTATATCCTTTTTTTTTAAACTTAAATTCAATTAGCCAACTTTTAGTACATCTTTAGTTTCAGATGTAGTGTTCAAGAATTCATCAGTTGCGTGTAACACCCAGTGCTCATCACATCACCTCCTTAATGCCAATCACCCAACTGCACCATCCCCCCACCCCTCCCCTTCGGGAACCCTCAGTCTGTTTCTCGGAATTGAGTTTCTCATGGTTTGGCTTCCTCTTGGATTTCCCCTGCAGTTTTCCCTTCCTTCCCTTATGATCTTATTTCTTATGTTCCACATATGAGTGAAACCACAGAATTGTCTTTCTCTGATTGACTTATTTCACTTAACATAACACCCTCCAGTTCCATCCACGTTGTTGTAAATGGTAGGCGGTCATCCTTTCTGATGGCTGAGTAATATTCCATTGTGTGTATAAACCACATCTTATTTATCCATTCTTCTGTTGAAGGACTTCTGTGCCCCTTCCACAGTTTGGCTACTGTGGACATCGCTGCTATGAACACTCTGGAGCAGGTGCCCCTTCGTTTCACTACGTCTGTATCTTTGGGGTAAATACCCAGTGGTGCGATTGCTGGCTCGTAGGGTAGCTCTATTTTTAACTTCTCGAGGAACTCCCACTGTCTCCCCGAGTGACTGTAACAGTTTGCATTCCCACCAACAGTGTAAGAGGGTTCCCTGTTCTCCACATTCTCACCAACAACTGCTGCTTCCTATCTTAGTAATTTGAGCCATTCTGACTGGTGTGAGGTGATATCTCATTGTGGTTTTGATTTGTGTTTCCCTGAGGCCAAGTGATATGGAGCATTTTTTCAGTGTCTGTTGGCCATTTGGATGTCTTCTTTGGAGAAATGTCTGTTCACGTCATCTCCCCATTTCTTGACTGGATTATTTAGTTTTGGGGTGTTTACTTTCATAAATTCTTTATAGATCTTGGATACCAGCCCTTTATCTGATATGTTATTTGTAAATATCTTCTCCCATCTCATAGTTTGCCTTTTAGTTTTCTTGACTGTTTCCTTTGCTATGCAGAAAACTTTTTTCTTGATAAAGTCCCAATAGTTCATTTTTGCTTTTGTTTCCCTTGCTTTGAGAGACGTGTCTTGCAAGAAGCTGCTGTGGCCAAGGTCAAAGAGGTTGCTGCCTATGTTCTCCTCTAGGATTTTGATGGATTCCTGTCTCCCACTGAGGTCTTTCATCCATTTTGAGTTTATCTTTGTATATAGTGAAAGAGAATGGTCCAGTTTCATTCTTCTGCATGTGGCTGTCCAATTTTCCCAGCACCATTTACTGAAGAGATGGTCTTTTTTCCATTGGTATTCTTTCCTGCTTTGTCGAAGATTAATTGACCACAGAGTTGAAGGTCCATTTCTGGGCTCTCTGTTCTGTCCCATTGATCTATGTGTCTGTTTTTATGCCAGTACCATGCTGTCTTGATGATCACAGCTTTGTAATAGAGCTTGAATCAGGCATTGTGATGCCTCCAGCTTTGGTTTTCTTTTTCAATATTCCCCTGGCGATTCAGGGTTTTTCTGGTTCCATACAAATTTTAGGATAGTTTATTCCAGCTCTGTGAAAAATGTTGATGGAATTTTGATAAAGATTGCATTGAATGTGTAGATTGCTCTGGGTAGCATAGACATTTTAACAATATTTATTCTTCCAATCCATGAGCATGGAATGTTTTTCCATCTCTGTGTGTCTTTCTCAATTTCTTTCATAAGTGTTCTGTAGTTTTTAGAGTACAGATCCTTTACATCTCTGGTTAGGTTTACTCCTAGGTATCTTATGGTTTTGGGTGCAATTGTAAATGGGATTGATT
Organism: Eumetopias jubatus; assembly: GCF_037043125.1. Taxonomy (NCBI): domain Eukaryota; kingdom Metazoa; phylum Chordata; class Mammalia; order Carnivora; family Otariidae; genus Eumetopias; species Eumetopias jubatus. Next base: position 177,174,352 of record NW_028274809.1, on the reverse strand, counting down.
TCTTACTTTCTCTTTCTTCAGTCTGTTAGTGTGTAGGAATGCAACTGATTTCTGTGCATTGATTTTGTATCCTGCCATGTTGCTGAATCTCTGTATGAGTTCTAGCAATTTTGGAGTGGAGTCTTTTGGGTTTCCACATACAGTATCTGTCAATGCAAAGAGTCAGAGTTTGGCTTCTTCTTTGCCAATTTGAATGCCTTTTATTTCTTTTTGTTGTCTGATTGCTGAGGCTAGGACTTCTAGTATTATGCTGACCAACAGTGGTGAGAGTGGGCATCCCCGATGTGTTCCTGACCTTAGGGGAAAAGCTCTGTTTTTCCCCATTGAGAACAATATTCACTGTGGGATTTTCATAGATGGCTTTTATGATATTGAGGTACATTTCCTCTATCCCTATACTTTGAAGAGTTTTAATCAAGAAAGGATGTTGTACTTTGTCAAATGCTTTTTCTGCATCAATCGAGAGGGTCATATGGTTCTTGTCTTTTCTTTTATTAATATGATCTCTCACATTGATTGATTTGTGAATGCTGAATCACCCTTGCATCCCATAAATAAATCCCACTTGGTCATGGTGAATAATCCTTTTAATGTTCTATTGGATCCTATTGGTTAGTATCTTGGTGACTGTACCCTGATAGATACAGAACACTTTATTTCAATTTTATAAGCCCTCCTTAATAAAAATGTCACATCCTCTTTATTCCTATCTACAAACTTCTCTTTTCCTTCTTCCATGAACAGAAGGCCACCTTTGTTTTTATATCTATACCATAGGCAAGAGAGCAGGCTGGGACCCCCCATAGATTCAGGGTGGAATCATAAATTCTCCGAGATAATCCTGCTATGGAGTATAATTTTGATGTTAGGAGGCATATGATGGAAGCTTAACACCAAAAAGAACATCTTCTCCTCTAGCTGTTTAGAGGTTTTTTGGTGAAACTATGAAGACTAGAGCTGGCGTGTCCTTTCTTAATGATTAAAAAAGAAGCTGAAACTTTGAGGATAATTGAAAGAGCCTAGGCATTAGATAACACCACTGAGCCACTGAATCAATGATCCCTAAAAGTTTGCCAACTTGGATTTTTCTATTATATAAAATAAGTCATTTTCATTGGGGTTAAGACACTTCTAGTAGAGTTGTCTGTTCTTGCTACAAAAATCCTAAATTATAGAACAGAATGTCTTTCTTTAGATGATAGATAGATAGATCTACAAAACTATCTCTCTCTATTTTTATATATATTTGCAGCTATAATATATACACACCTACATATAAAAATATATGCTTTGCCTTTATCTTAGTAGCTAAGACAAATGGTGAGACTTAGTAGCTATTAACTAATGGTTGACGGAGTATGTTTTTACACTTTTCATGCATAAATGAGCTTTCCAGTATAAGGAAAGGTAAGATGTACCTTCAGTCCGAGGAGAACAAAGTGATTAAATATGGAAAAATAAAAACCTGGAAAGGTAGAAAAGTACTCACAAAGTCCAAAGTAATAGTCAAGGGGTTTCATTGACATTGAAACTGCCTCCAAAGAAAGTGACGAGTCTTTCTTTGAATTATATATACTTTTAAAGAATTATTTTAGTGAGCCCCTTTGTAGAGCACTGTCTTGGATCTCCTCACTATATCAGGTGATTACAGGAGAAGAGGGAAAGCATGGGTTACAAGGCCTTCCCTTTTAGGCTGGTCTTGTTTACTTCTGAATGTTCTCACTGAGGACTCAGTTCTGTTTTCATGGAGAGTTTTATATTATATGTACAGGACAGAATGCAGTGACTAGGCAAGATCTGAGATTTCTGGCAAGTCTGTTGAATAAATAATACTATTTTTTCAACTTCCCTACTGCTTTCATCTTGGGATATGCAACACTCTAAAATACTAGTCAAACTTCAGAACACCCCTGCACTATGCTTATGGGTGTTCTTTTTCAGAGATTTACTGAGGGGCAAACTGATGGATCATAGGCTGCCTAGAAAGTTACCTGAAAAATGCAGATCAGACCAAGAAGCAGCCTTTTTGCCTTAACAGGTAGTCATGTTGCTGCTTCAGGACTGCATGATGGAACAGATGAAAGTGTGTTCTTATATGTAGAGCTTCAGAGTGTCAAGTGTATTTGAAAAAGTGAGATCTTTTCCTTAAGAGGAAAAAGAAAAAGAGAAAGCTGAGGGCTGGTAGACAGTAGAGATAGCTCTAGATACTTGTGAGGGCAGGCTAATATTTTTGCCTTGAATTCTGGGAAGACTTTTTTTTTTTAACTTGCTGTGGTCCGTTTTTGCCAACTAGGCCCTATGTAATCCTAGTGACATACCTACAAAGGAAATGACCATCTTTACATCGTTAGTACAATCTTAGAAAGAACCAATCTAAATAAAGACTCAGAATTTGGTAGGATGAAAAAAAAAAGTGAACACTGAGAGATGGATCTTAAGTAGTTTTAGGATTATGAATTCAAAACACAAGTTGGTGAGACACTTTATACAAACTCATCTCTACCAGGAAAGACCTCTAGATCATGAGTAAATACAATGTTTAAAGACAACAAATCATTCTGGTAATCGACTTCAGGGTTTCCTTTGGACCCCTCTAGGCTTTGGCTTCCTCATGCTGATCACTCCCTCTGTCCAGTGTTTACCCAGACTCATCACCTTGGCATCCATATGGATTAGTTCTCTGGCTCCCAATTTAACTACATTTCCTTGAATCTGGCAACTTTCCATCTTGGTATATTGCAAATGATAATTATCTCCATTTGTATTGCACAAAGCTGTGTGAATACATGTACAGCACCCATGAATTCATTTCTTTGTAAAACCTAAATTCACTTAGTGCCAACCATGTACCAAGGATTATGCTGGGTGCTGGAAATCAGTAGTGATCAAGGCACTGCTTTTCTGGGATTTACATGCTAAGGAGAAAAGGGTTAAAGCATTAAAATTATTTCAACAAAAGTTATCAGTATAAATATGTAGAAAAACACAGGGTATGTTATGGCAAATCACAAGGTACCTTGTCTGTAGTTTCAGGAATATCATCCCAAAGGAAGTAACTTCTATACTATTTGCATAACTTAAATATGAGGGGATGTGAAGTGGAGTGGAATAGAGAAGACTCCTGGACAGTATGCCTTGTACAAAATTCTGAATGAGAAAATATCTGTTCTCTCTGAGGAAATGAGGGCAAGACACTGATACTGAAGATGATCATGAAACAGGAAGGGAGAAGAGGTTAATGGACAGAGGCCTGGGTGGCAAAAGGAAAAATAAAGAGAAGGGAATGGGTTCAACTGCTCTTTATGATTTGGAGAAAGGAACTTGCAAGTCAGCCTCATGTGCTCCAAAACTGTGATAAATGGCAAGCAGGTATCGAACCTAATCTGTCAAGAGTAATGAATATGTAGCAACATGGTTTCCCTTGTCATATGTCTGTGAAAGTACTTGTGTGTGTGTTCATCCATGGGTGCATGCCTGTGGATATGCGGTGTGTGCTTAAGGTATGAAGAGTCAAAGATAGGTGACCATCATGTTTGGGTAGTCTTTGAGTAGAGAGAGGACGGTAGTCTCAGGAAATCAAATGTGAATGAGATCCATCATCTCAAAGTAAAAAATAAAAAAGAAAGAAATGAAATGGGAAGTGACCATGAATTAGATTCTTAAGGAAGAGATGTCTTGGGAAGAACAAAGGATAAGCAGCTTAGCTGAGTTCTTGGTTACAAAAGTGATACCCTTATACATATACAGAATGACATTAAGTAACATAGTAATATAAGTACTATAAGACTTTGGTATAATTAAAGGCAGGGCATTTAATACTGAGCATTAGGTGTACTCATCATTTGATATATTTTTATCTATTCTGATTATAGTGGTATTATAGTTTTATCAAAATAAAGATGTATTTGCATGAGTGTGGTATCTGGAAATTAAAATCAAATGTGTTACAAATGTTCTAAAATCAACAAATAGATTTATATACAGTATAAACAGTTACTGATTTATAAACACTAATATTTTCATGTGTTGTCATCATACACATTTCAAACAAAATTCATTAAAATATTTTAATTCAAAATTAATTTCTATAAATATATTTTGGGTAAGGTTTATGTAATCACTATTTTTATGAGAACAAAATGTTTAAAACCTAATTATATAAGGTTAAACTTTTATTGCAGGCCCAAAACTTATTCAAGCTCATTTCTGCTTTGTCAAAAATGATATTTTCCCCTTAATGTCAAATAAAACATTGTCAAGGTAAATATTACCTTTTGTGAAAAGAAACAACAAAAACTTGAAATCAGGACTTGAGCCAAGAAAGAACTGAAAACCTTAAGGCAATTTTAGCATTAAAAATACAATCTCTTAAAGTTACATGTAGCTGTAAAAAAAAAAAAAGTTACATGTAGTTGTGAAAAGATTGAAACATGCACTTGCTGAATGTGATATTCCAATTCTAAAGGAATGCTGATAAGATTCAGCTTCTAAACAGCTTAGACTTAGCCTGGATGGAGATTGTTGGTATTCTCTGTGCCCTCCGAAGTTTTAAATACTTGGATCTTTTGCCCTCACCATTTCTGTTATACATAAGTATGATGAAACAGGAACAAGAAAATATGTTTTCACTGCCTTAGGATGACTTATTTTAAGTCAAAGTTCTCAGTTAATTTTCCTAATATCAGAACTTGTGCAATGATAATAGCTAACACTGAGAGCAAAAGAATCTCTGAATTTTCCCATAATAAAATGTATTAATATTAACAAAGGTTTATTTTGAAATGTTTATTTCATTAAAAATTATGTGCAATCATGCCCATGTATACGTGCCCAAATGCCTAAAAAAAGTAAACCAAAGTTTAAAGACAGCAGTTTATATTATAGCATAGACTATTTATAGTGTTAAATGAAATTTTAAATACCTCTTCGGAGGGTCTATCATTCATAGGTAACACAGAAATTAGTCCTGATCAATTTTCTTTCTTGATACTTTTTGCTTATCTGAAATTCCTAGGAAATATGCCCAAAAGGCTTACAAAAACTTTACAGTAACTTATGAATTTATCCACTTTTAGGTAAAGTTTCTCAATAATTATTGTTAGACTATATCCCAATTCACATATAAATCATGGTTTGGAATTACCTCAATAAACTATGTATTCTTTTGGCATGCTATCAAAAGTCAAATATGTCCCACAATCAAACAAATGCCTGTTCACCTCATCTGCAATGGGCAGTTGTCTAGGGCATCTCCTCCAAGGCATCAGTGATGGCTGTTCTTTGTGAGCCTGGATATCCTATAGCTCTCTAAAAAAGCAAGTATGTCCTTTGCTATGGGCTGTGTTCTCTTGATTATGTGGAAATCCTGTTTTATAACCTTCATAACCCATGAAAGGAAAAAGGAAAAACTCTTATTCTTTTGCTTTCTGAAGTGCCTTCTTTATGGTTTGATTTTTCTCTTTCCATTTTTCTCTATCTTTGTGTCTCTATGTCTTATTTTTAGTGGAAAACTAAGTGCTTCTGTTTCCAACCATTGCCTTTTTTTTTGTTTTCCAAGCACTCTGCATTATCAACAACCCCCCAACTCTTCCTCCTCTCTAGAATGCATCTATTCTCTCTTTTTAAAGAGCAAAAGTCAACCAGAGAAAGTCAATTATCATATGGTTTCACTTATTTGTAGAACATAAGGAATAGCATGGAGGACATTAGGAGAAGGAAGGGGAAAATGAAGGGGGGAAGTCAGAGGGGGAGACGAACCAGGAGAGACTATGGACTCTGAGAAACAAACTGAGGGTTTCAGAGGGGAGTGCGTGGAGGGTGGGTTAGCCCGGTGATGGGTACTAAGGAGGGCTCGTATTGCAACGAGCACTGGGTGTTACACGCAAACAATGAATCACGGAACACTACATCAAAAGCTAATGAAGTACGGTATGGTGATGAACATAACATAATTTAAAAAAAAGAAATAGTAACTGGCATTTTTATGAACACAGTACAAAAGTACATTTGTGCATACACAGACACACATTTATATATCTCTGTCCAATATCCTGAATCCTAAAAAAGTGAAAAAGCAGATCGGCAATGTACTTCCTTTCAACTAATCTCAGGCAAAATTTGGACCAAAGTACCGTTTTTATGACTATTTTGTAAAATTCTGTCACCATCCATCAAATATTAAGCATAATGCTGCCAATGATGCTGAATGCATATAGTACAGAGCAACAATTTTTTCCATTGAAGAACTCCAGGAATTCCAATGTTAAGGGGTGACAAATTAGATCCTTTCCTGAAGGAAAGAGGAGGGAAATATAAGGTCCACAATACAGCTGCTCTGTTAAATATTTGTGATTAGCCATTCAATTTCATTAATCTCTTTATAAAATCCTACATTCCTATAGCATGTATACTGTTGGGAACTTAAGGAATAGATGTATCTCTTCTATGTCCTTAGAGATTTTAGTCTAAACATCTACTGATAAATTTTAAGTGCACTAATATCTACACTTCAAATTGCATTAAAAGTGTTCTCCATGCCTCACGAGTTTTAAGAGCCCCAAATTCTACTTTCCCTCAGAATAAGCCTAATGCCATCAAACAAACAAACAAACAAATAAATAAATTACATGTGTGTAAAAAGAAAAAAAGTGCTTTCCAGCACAGGAAATAGAAAATTTAATTTACAACTCTACTTGCAATTTCAAGTTAATCTTTAAGATCATCTGTTTTGCAAAATGTATATACATATCAATTTATTAAACTGGAATTAGAATGTTTGTAGGAATTGAAATACGTACAAAAATATTGATTATATGTAATATAGAATTTTAATTATTGTTAGCATGTTTTAAATTAAAATAAATTATGATTAATTATATTATAAAAGCAAAGAGAAACATTGACATACTATTAAACTTTATCTTTAAATATTCGCCAATTTTTTGTTTTCATTTTATTTCCTCAGTTTATTAAATTAGTACTACTGATTTTGGCAAACATACATGTAAAACTGTATGTATGAATTTCAATACATAATAAAAAGTCAACGACAATTTGAATGAAGCACTAGAAGTATCTTGAACAGACTAGAAAAATATTCATTGTTAATATATTGAAAACCACAAAAGAAAATCTATCTCTATTATCCTAAAATAATGAAATCTATTTGTAATTTCCTAGAAGTAGTTGGGTAAGGTAATTAAATAAATTTTTTTGTTAGTCACTCATTAATACTTTCAATAAAAAGTACTTCTAAAAAAGGGAAGTACATAATAGTCTTTTCACTCACATTCTTAGTGATTAACTTCTCATTTTCCATAGAGTGATACTTGAAATTTTATATGATTGGGCATTTATACTTCATAGCAACAAATGGATCGATTGGTGCTGCTCTGGATAATATGTGCTCATATTTCACTTATACTGTGCTTAAGAGGAAAATTATTGGAGACATGTCAGCTTATGTATGAAATAGGTAAGATATTTGGTACCTTCTTCCTTACAATTTTTAGGTGCTACTACATAATTTCTTTGCCTCTAATTCCCCAATATTTCTTCTTTTAAGTTAGGGATGTAAGTTGAGCCATATTTCTCAGTGCTTTTGAAAGCACCCTTTTAGAGCAACAGTATTAAATTGAGATATTCTGATTCCGTATACATGGACACTTTAGTGTCTCACAGCCAAACCTCCAAAATTTTTAAATCTACTTATGAACTTTTAATCAATTCCATATATTCAGAGAAGGTAAAAACAATGGCTGAGAACTTTTGCATCTTAGTTGATTTGATTTTCTTGTTGTAGATATACTATTGCTTAAAATAATGGAGAGAACACTCAGCAAGGGGTCAGGACATTTAAATTCTAGGCCTCCATTAGATACTTATGAAGTGTGCAATTAGCCTCTATTTCCCTATCTGTAAATGACCTTCCCACTATTCTCAGGTGTTCCTATGAGGATTTTATTTTTATTTAATTTCAAGAAAATTATATAAATTTTTCACCTCTCATCTGCTCTGTTCAGACACATAAAAAACCTAAGCTGCTTCTCTGCATTATCTAGTTATCGCCCTTTTTTAAAATTCATTTTAAACTCAAACTACTAATTTGTCATGGAAAAAAAAAATATATATATATACCAATAGCAAAGACACATCATTTTCAAGCCCCAGTTGTGCACTTTCAGGTTCATTTTTTCAGAAATTTTTAATGCATGTATATTCTCATTATGTGGTGATGAGATTATGTTCCACAAAACCATTTCCACCATTCCTTTGCAAGCAGGTATTTATTGGCCATTTTCATTGCAGTGCTTTCTATACAACTTCTGAATAACATTCTATGGAATGTTCATTTTATAATGCATTTAATTAGTTCCTGTTAATAGACTTCTAAATAATTTTCAATGCTTTTTTTTTGCTATTACAAATATAATGTAATAAGCATCTTCATATATTTATCTAAATTGCTTTTTATTTCAAAGTATTAACAGGATCAAAGCAATGAGCATCTTAATTGTCCAGAGATTGTTCAGCTGCTCTCCAGAAATTTTACCTATTATATTCCCCAGTAGTGAATTAGCATGTTGCTTTCCTCCATACCTGCCCAAACTGGATATTTTATACTTAAAATTTTTGCCAATCTGATATTGGTTTAATTGACATTTTTTTAGTTATGTGTGAGTTTGGACATATACACTTTTTCCCATATATATATTATTTAAAATCCTTTTACATGATTAGCCTAACAATTCTTTAGTAAGAAATCTATATGTTATGATTCCATTTTACTATCTACTCTATTTAAAAAGTGAATATATAATAGATTGCCACTGTAGAGAATTTGGAAAATACAGAAAATCTAGTAAAACAATTGAACAAGAACCTGCAGAAGAAAGGGAAATGCCACATTAGATTAAGATAAAGACTAAAAAAATGTCCATTGGGTTTGGTTACTGGGAGGGGTCCAAAGCCTAGAATCTTCTATATCTATCCCCAGACTTAATGAATTACTAAGCACTGCCAGTCCTTCCTTCTATTATCTCTCATTATCATCCCTCCTCAGCATTTCTTACTCACCATGGTATTCAATTTTTAACAATCCTTTCTCCGGGCTAGCCCTACATGCAATTTTCGAATCTCCACTCTTCCAGTCCCTCTTAATGCTGCCAGAGCAATAGTTAAAACTCTAAATCTGATGGCATCACTTTCCTGATTTCTTCATTTCTTTACCATTTTAACAGAAAAAACAAACTCCTATGAAGGTACTCTATGAGTACTTTGAGTCCAGATTTCTGCCATTTTATCCACCTGCCAGAACCAATTCCTCATTTTTTTTTTACTGTCACATATTGTACTTTGATAATAATGAATTAAGTTATTTGTAGTTCTTGAAAAATATCATGTTCTAATATCATGATATTTTTATCTATACTATTTCCTCTGAATAGTTTCTCTTTGCTTTCTGCCTGAAAAAAAAAAAAGTCTTACTTCTTTGGATTTCAGGTCAGACATTACTTTAGGGAGGTAGATATTCTACTCTGACCTCTCTCATCTGAGATAGATATTTCTTCTCATATCACTGGACTTTGAACTACTACTATGGCAGATATCATATTAGAACTGAAATTGCTAGTTGTATGCCTGTTTTTCTACTTGGTGTGAGCTCCTTTGTAGTAGTAATCATGTCTCTGGTTTGAATAAAAGTGTCCTGCCAAGGATTTTCCAGAAGTAGAGCCTAAGAGGACAAATTCTGTGCAAGTTAGTTAAGGAAATACTCCCAGTGTAGCTGGATAAGACATTGGCTGAAGCAGAGCCAAGAGGGAGAGGAGGCCAGGCAAAGATGTGATCTCAATAAAAAAGCCCAGAGAGAATAGGCTTCAGCCTGAAGCTATAGGGAAACTTGAGAGTATTCAGATTTAGAAATATAAGCCTCAGAGCTATTAAAATCCAGGTAATGAATCTGGAGCTTTCTTATTTCTGCATCTCTCAGTCATTAGTTGGTGGAAGCCTTGGGGAGAGGAAAACCCCCAGGCACTTCCAGCTCTCTGCAAGTGAGGGCCAAATAACTCCAGGAGATAAATAACAGGGCTCTGAAGAAAACTTCATGTAGGCACTTAATAAATTTTGAATGGCTGGGTGGATGGATAAATTATACTTGGGGTTGCTTAGAAGGCAAGAGAAAGATACTAAAGACTGTTGATGAAGAGCATGGTACCTCAAAATGATAAATTAAGTACAGTAGTTTAGAAGCATTGTGAAGAGTTCCTTCCAACTTTCCTCTTGTGATTGAGTTCAAGTTTCAAAGCACTATGGTCTAAAAACATGCAGGGGATAATCCCAATCTTTTGGTAATGGTTGAGACCTGATTTGTGACCCAGTTTGTGATCTATTCTGGAGACTGTTCCATGTGCACTTGAGAAGAATGTATATTCTGCTGCTTTAGTGTGGAATGCTCTCTATATATATATCTGTGAAGTCCATCTGGTCCAGTGCATCATTCAAAGCCCTTGTTTCCTTGTTGATCTTCTGCTTAGATGATCTATACACTGCTTTGAGTGGGGTGTTGATTCCCCTACTATTATTGCATTATTATCAATGTGTTTCTTTAATTTTGTTATTAATTGGTTTATATAATTGGCTGCTCCCAAGTTAGGAGCATAAATATTTACAATTGTTAGATGTTCTTGTTGGATAGACCCTTTGAGTATGATAGTGTCCCTCTTCATCCCTTACTACAGTCTTTGGCTTAACATCTAATTTGTCTGATATGAGGATTGCTACCCCACCTTTCTTTTGATGTCCATTACCATGATAAATGATTCTCCATCCCCTCACTTTACATTTGGAGGTGTCCTTATGTCTAAAATGAGTCTCTTGTAGACAGAATATGGATGGGTCTTGCTTTTTTATCCAATCTGATGCCCTGTGTCTTTTGATTGGAGCATTTAACCCATTCGCATTCAGATTAACTATTCAAACATATGAATTTAATGCCATTGTATTACTTGGGAAGTCCCTGTTTCTGTAGATTGTCTCTGTTTCTTTCTGGTCTGTTACTTTTGGGTTCCCTCTTCACTTACAGGATCCCCTTAAATATTTCTTTCAGGGCTGGTGTAGTGATCACAAATTCTATTAGTTTCTGTTTTAAAAATTGGAAGAATTTTAATTTGACCTTCCATATCCCAAAATGTTTTGGGAACACTAGGAAGGAATATATCCCAGGTTGGTAAGGCTCTGGGCAGGAATCAGAGGAACTATTCATTGTTTTGCCTCTACCCAGCTGAGAGACCTTGGACCAGTCATTTAACCCCTTTGGTCCCCAATTTACTTGTCCATGAAACAAGAGGATTAGACTAGATCATTGATTCTCCTCAGAGGGAGCATTGCCCCCAGGAGGGACATTTGGGCCATGCATGGGAGAAGTTCTGGTTGTCACAGGACTGGACAGTGCTACTGGCATTTAGCAAGTGTGGACAATGATCATATGACTTCACTCATATGTGGAATATAAGAAACAGCACATAAGATCATACCGGAAGGGAGGAAAAACTGAGTGGGAAATCATCAGAGAGGGAAAAAAACATGAGCGATCCTTAACTATAGAGAACAAACTGAGGGTTGCTGGAGGGGAGGTGGGTGGGAGAATGGGGTAATTGTGAGATGGGCATTAAGGAGGGCACGTGATGTGATGAGCACTGGGTGTTACATGCAAAAGATGAATTGTTGAACACTACATCTGAAACTAAAGACGTATGATATGTTGGCTAATTGAATTTAAATAAAAAAAGAGAAGCATTGTGAAGAATAGATTAATTAAAGGAACGTTTAAAAGAAGAAACACCATTTAGGAGAAAATCGCCATGGTGATAAGGTCCTGTTCTAGCATGGAAATAGCAGTAACAGAAGGTAAGACATGCTTTTGATTAATATTGTAATAAAGATTCCATCATTCTTGATGACTTGAGTGGATATGTTGAGACAAAGGAAGAGAGGAAAAAGAGCTTTTTGGATCCAGATAAGAATGAGATTACTTATAGAAAGGGAAAATCAGAACATACTGGGAATTGGGTTAGGTTGGGCTGGGCATCAAGGATAAAATTAAAATTCAGATCTAGACGTGATGGGTGTCAGTAGGAACAAGCAGCCAAATATTCAGAAGGCATACTGGGAAAGTGAGATTTGATCTTGGAAAACATGACAGACTGGAAATATAGATATGAGATTCAGGTTTGAAGACAGGTAAGCTGAATCAAACAGGGAAGAGAATTTAAGAAAGAGGTTATCAAACAAAAATAATAAAGAAGACCAGAACTATGGCAAATGCCATATGTAGAGAAAGGAAAGAAAGGTGATGTGGAAAGGTAGAGGAGAAATAAAAGAACACACAGCAATGTGTTTTCAAGGAGATGAAGACAAGAGAAAGGTTCAAAATGGACGGGGTGGTTTTAGCCTTAGGCCCTCAAAGAGTTCAAATAAAATAGAATTGAGAAAAATACTAGGTGACAAATAGAAGATATCCTTTACATACTTAAAGAGTTACATTTGGTGGTGAAAACTCACATCAAATGCCAAAATATATACCAATAAAAAGAACACGCATCCTTATGTTCCTCTAATAGAAATGCAAATTCCTACAACTTTTCAGGGAAGCAATTTGGCAATATATGACAAAAATATTTTAATATTTGGATAATTTATTCTAGCAATTTCATCTTATCTTTGTAGTCCTAAGAAATCAACCAGATTTAAAGTCTGTAATTTAGAGGGAGCTCTGGAAAAGATGGCGGAGGTGTAGGGGACCCTATTCCAACCGGTCCCCGGAATTGAGCTGGATATCTACCAGGCCACTCTGAACACCTACGAAATCAGCCTGAGATGTAAGAAGATAGATCTGGATCTCTACAAACAGAATATCGCAGGCAGTTGGTTTTGAGGAATGAAGCAGGGAGGCTTGATTCTGTGGGCAGATACCGGAAGATAAATGGAAGGGGGAGGGAGCTGCCATAAGTGCTGGCGCCCGGCCGGTGAAATAACACAGGAGCGCAAAAGCCTCTGGCGCTGGGGACCGGGCACAGACTTGCAGACTGGTAGCAATGGGGAAAGGACTTTAGGGCACTCCCCCAGACTGAAACCTGGAGTGGCAGACCGCACATACGAACTGGGGGCAGCTGGTGGTTTTAGAAGCACAAAGGGCAGAGACATGCCCCGACCTGGAGGCGAGGACTGGGAGCGCTGCTGAGGGGCATACAACCCAGGACTCTGCAGTTTATAGCAGCACAGACAGAAACGGAGGTAGTGTGGCCTGGAGAGCTCACTGAATAACAGACTGCGGTCTTTGCTCTGAGACAGAGGGTTGGAAATGATATCTTCTGCTATGACCCTTGGAAGAGAGGTGGAAAGCTGCCAGGGAAAGCTGCCAGAGAACAAAAGCCCCCCAAAACCAGTTTTCACTGAGCCTATCCCCCCCACAGGGGGCAGGGCAACTCTGCCCAAACAGGGCTGCCTGAGTAACAGCACAGCAGGCCACACCCCCAGAAGACAGGCTGAGAGAACAAGAGGCTGACAACCCTAAGGTCCCTATAAACCAGGTGCATACTGCTTGGGTTGTGGTCAATAATTTGGACTCTGTACATTCCCTCAACCACCCCTTAACAGAATCACTGGGAGGAGGAATCCCCCAAATAGGAAAGACTCAGAGACTGTGACTTCTGCCACAGATTTACAAATGGATACAGATATAACCAAGATATTGGAGATGGAATTCAAGGTAGCAATTGTGAAGACAAAAGCTAGAATGGAGAAATCGATTAATGGCAACGTATGGTCTCTAAGGACAGAAATGAAAGCTGAGTTGGCAGAACTTAAAAACGCTATCAATGAGATCCAACTTAATCTAACAGCTCGGGTAACCGAGGCAAAAGAACAAATTAGTGATCTAGAAGACCAGTTGATAGAAAAGAGGAAAAAGAGGAGGCAAGGGAAAAACTCAAAATCCATGAAAATAGAATCAAAGAAATAAGTGACACCATGAAACATTCCAATGTCAGAATTACTGCGATCCCTGAGGAGGTGGAGAGAGAGAGAGGACTAGAAGATATATTTGAGCAAATCATAGTTGAGAACTTCCCTAATCTGGGGAATGAAACAAACATTCATGTCCTAGAGGCAGCAAGGACCCCTCCCAAGATCAAGGAAAACAGACCAATGCCCTGGCATGTAAAACTCGCAAATCTTAAAACCAAGGAAACCATCTTAAGGGCAGTTGGGGGAGGGAGGGAAGAGATTCTTTACGTACAGAGGGAGGAACATCAGAATAACATCAGACCTATCCACAGAGACCTGGCAAGCCAGAAAGGGCTGGCAAGACATGTTCAGTGTACTAAACAAGAAGAACATGCAGCCAAGAATACTTTATCTGGCAAGGCTGTCATTTAGAATGGATGGAGAGAGTCAGAGCTTCCAAGACCGGCAGAAACTGAAAGAATATGTGACCACTAAGCTGGCCCTGCAAGAAATATTAAGGGGGGTTCTATAAAAGGAAAAAGACCCCAAGAGTGATATAGAACAGAAATTTACAGAGACAGTCTATAGAAACAAGGTCTTCACAGGCAACATGATGACAATAAATTCATGTCTTTCAATAATCACTCTCAATGTGAATGGCCTAAATGCTCCCATAAAATGGCACAGGGTTGCAGATTGGATAAAAAGACAGGACCCATCCATATGCTGTCTACAAGCGATCATTTGGAACATAAAGTTACATCCAGACTGAAAGTGAAAGGATGGAGATCCATCTTTCATGCCAAGAGACCTCAAAAGAAAGCTGGGGTAGCAATTCTTATATTAGACAAAATAGATTTTAAGCTAAAGACTGTAGGTAGAGACACAGAAGGACACTGTATCATTCTTAAAGGGTCTATCCAACAAGAAGAGCTAACAATTGTAAATATCTACACCCCCAATATGGGAGCAGCCATCTACATAAGCCAATTGTTAACCAAAATAAAGAGTCATATTGATAACAATGAAAGTTAATTGCAGGAGACCTCAATACTCCACTCTCAGCAATAGACAGATCATCTAAGAAGAAAATCAACAAAGAAACAAGAGCTTTGAATGACACACTGGACCAGATGGACCACATAGATATATACAGAACATTCCACCCTAAAACAACAGTATACTCATTCTTCTCCAGCACACACGGAACTTTCTCCAGAATAGACTACATACTGGGTCACAAATCAGGTCTCAACCAATACCAAAAGATTGAGATTATTCCCTGCATATTCTCAGACCATAATGCTTTAAAACTGGAACTCAATCACAAGAAAAAATTTGGAAGAAATTCAAACACTTGGAAGCTAAAGACCACTCTGCTCAAGAATGTTTGGGTGAACCAGGAAATCAAAGAAGAACTTAAACAATTCATGGAAACCAATGAGACTAAAAACACATTGGTCCAAAACCTATGGGATACTGCAAAGGCGGTCCTAAGGGGGAAATACATAGCCAGCCAAACCTCACTAAAAAAAAAAAGAAAAATAGAAAAATCCCAAATTCACAAACTAACTTTACACCTTAAAGAACTAAAGAAAAAGCAACAAACAATGCCTAAGCCATGCATTAGAAGAGAAATAATTAAGATTAGAGCAGAGATCAATGAATTAGAAACCAGAAACATAGATCAGATCAACGAAACTAGAAGCTGGTTCTTTGAAAGAATTAATAAGATCGATAAACCACTGGCCAGACTTACCCAAAAGAAAAGAGAAAGGACCCAAATTAATAAAATTATGAATGAAAGGGGAGAGATCACGACTAACATCAAGGAAATAGAAACAATTACTGAAATTATTATCAACAACTATATGCCAATAAATTAAACAACCTGGAAGAAATGGATGCCTTCCTGGAAACCTATAAACTGCCAAGACTGAAATGGGAAGAAATTGACAACCTGAATAGGCCAATAACCAGTAACAAGATTGAAGCAGTGATCAAAAACCTCCCAAAAAACAAGAGCCCAGGGCCTGATGCATTCCTTGAGGAATTCTACCAAACTTTCAAAGAAGAAATAATACCTTTTCTCATGAAGCTGTTTCAAAAAATAGAAACAGAAGGAAAGCTTCCAGACTCATTCTATGAGGCCAGCATTACCTTAATCCCCAAACCAGGCAAAGACCCCATCAAAAAGGAGAATTTCAGGCCGATATCCCTGATGAATATGGATTCCAAAATTCTCAACAAAACCCTAGCTAATAGGATCCAACAATACATTAAAAGGATCATCCACCATGATCAAGTGGGATTTATCCCCGGGATGCAAGGGTGGTTCAACATTTGCAAATCAGTGTGATAGAACACATTAATAAGAGGAGAGAGAAGAATCATATGGTCCTCTCAATTGATGCAGAAAAAGCATTTGACAAAATACAGCACCGTTTCCTGATTAAAACTCTTCAGAGTATAGGGATAGAGGGAACATTCATAAGATCCATCTATGTAAAACCCTCAGCGAATATCATCCTCAATGGGGAAAAGCTGAGAGCCTTTCCCTTAAGATCAGGAACACGACAAGGATGCCCACTCTCGCCACTATTGTTCAACATAGTACTAGAAGTCCTAGCAACAGCAATCAGACAAGAAAAATAAATAAAAATATTCAAATTGGCAAAGAAGTCAAACTCTCTCTCTTCGCAGATGACATGATACTTTAGTGGAAAACCCAAAAGACTCCACCCCAAATTACTAGAACTCATACAGCAATTCAGTAATCTGGCAGGATACAAAATCAATGCACAGAAATCAGTTGCTTTATTATATACTAACAATGCAACTATAGAAAGAGAAATTAGAGAATCGATTCCATTTACAATAGCATCAAAATCCATAAGATACCTCGGAATAAGCCTAACCAAAGAGGTAGAGGATCTATACGCTAGGAACTAGAGAACACTCATGAAAGAAATTGAAGAAAACACAAAAAGATGGAAAAATATTCCATGCTCATGGATCGGAAGAATAAACATTGTTAAAATGTGTATGTTGCCCAGAGCAATCTATACCTTCAACGCCATCCCGATCAAAATTCCAATGACATTTTTCAAAGTGCTGGAACAAACAATCCTAAAATTTGTATGGAATGAGAAAAGACCCTGAATCGCCAAGGAAATGTTGAAAAGAAAAACAAAGCTGGCAGCATCATGCTGCCTGATTTCAAGCTTTATTACAAAGCCATGATCAGCAAGACAGCATGGTACTGGCACAAAAACAGACATATAGACCAATGGAACAGAATAAAGAGCCCAAATATGGACCCTCAACTCTATGGTCAAATAATCTTCGACAAAGCAGGAAAAAATGTGAAATGGAAAAAAGACAGTCTCTTCAATAAATGATGCTGGGAAAATTGAACATCTATATACAGAAGAAGGAAACTTGACCATTCTCTAACACCATACACAAAGACAAACTCAAAATGGATGAAAGACTTCAATGTGAGACAGGAATCCATCAAAATCCTTGAGGAGAACATAGGCAGTAACCTCTTTGACATTGGCCACAGCAACTTCTTTCAAGATACATCTCCAAAGGGCTAGAGAAACAAAAGCAAAAATGAACTTTTAGGACTTCACCAAGATAAAAATCTTCTGCACAGCAAAGGAAAGAGTCAACAAAACAAAGAGGCAACCCACAGAATGAGAGAAGATATTTGCAAATGACATTACAAAGTGCTGATGTCCAAGATCTATAAAGAACTTCTCAAACTCAACATCCAAAAAACAAATAATCAAGTAAAAAATTGGGCAGAAGACATGAACAGACACTTCTCTAAAGAAGACATACAAATAGCTAACAGACACATGAAAAAATGTTCATCATCATTAGCCATCAAGGAAATTCAAATCAAAACCAAACTGAGATACCACCTTACACCATTTAGAATGGCAAAAATTAACAAAAAACAACAAATGTTGGAGAGGTTGTGGAGAAAGGGGAACCCTCTTACACTGTTGGAGGGAATGCAAGTTGGTACAGCCACTTTGGAAAAGTGTGGAGATGCCTCAAAAAATTAAAAATAGAGCTACCCTATGACCCAGCAATTGCACTCCTGGGTATTTACCCCAAAGACACAGATGTGGTGAAAAGAAGGGCCATATGCACTCCAATGTTCATAGCAGCAATGTCCGCAGTAGCCAAACTGTGGAAAGAGCCGATATACTCTTCAACAGATGAATGGATAAAGAAGATGTGGTCCATATATACAATGGAATATTAGTCAGCCATCAGAAAAGATGAATACCCAACTTTTACATCAACATGGATGGGACTGGAGGAGATTATGCTAAGTGAAATAAGTCAAGCAGAGAAAGTCAATTATCATGGTTTCACTTATACTTGGAATATAAGGAATATCATGGAGTACATTAGGAGAACGAAGGGAAAAATGAAGGGGGGAAATTGGAGGGGGAGCTGAACCATGAGAGACTATGGACGCTGAGAAACAAACTGAGGGTTTTAGAGGGATGGGTTAGCCCAATGCTGGGTATTAAGGAGGGCACATACTGCATGGAGCACTGGGTGTTATACGAAAACAATGAATCATGGATCACTACATCAAAACCTAATGATGTATGGTGACTAACATAATAAAATACAATTAAGTTAAAAAAAAGTCTGTAATTTATATCCACAGATGATTCATAATCATGTTAGTAATAGTAGCAAAATATGATAAACAGTCTAAATATACAGCAGGAGAATGTTTAAATTATGACAGAAGCAAAAGATGAAATCTTATATAATCATTATAGACTGATTTTAGAGATTATGTAATGACAAAATTCTTTGATAAATATTATGTAAAAAGGGAAGTCTATAAATGTACATATTACAGCACTGAAAAAGTTTATTTTCTTTATATTGTGTGTATGTATATATATGTATGTATACATATAGAACCTCAGACACAAATATACATACATATGTATACCTATAATTATACTAAAATATGAATGCTGATGAGTGAATCTTACTTAACTGATTATAACTGTCTATATTTTTCAGATGAAGCATGTTAGGTTTTTTTAAGTATAACTGGATTGTAAAGATATATATTCATGAGATAATCATAACCTATAGACTGTTGCTGTCCAATATGGAAGTTACTAGAGACATGTGGCTATTTAACCTTAAGTTTTAAATAATTAAGATTATATAAAAGTAAAATTTTAATTCTTCAGTTTTGTTAGCCACATTTCCACATCTAAATAGTTATATGTAGCTGTGCAATACTGATTTATAGAATGTTTTCATCATAGCAAACAATTTTTTTAGACAAATATAAACTACTCGTTTAAGAAATGTGTGGGGCAGATCCATTTTTTTTTATTAAAAAAAAAAAGGCTAGGGGCACCTGGGTGGCTCAGTCGATTAAACGTCTGTCTTAGGCTCAGGTCATGATCCCAGAGTCCCGGAATCAAGCCCTGCGTCAAGCTCTTTGCTCAGCGGGGAGTCTGCTTCTCCCTCTCCCTTTGCCTGCCACTCCCCCTGCTTGTCCTCTCTCTGTCAAATAAATAAATAAAACCTATTAAAAAAAGAAGAAAGAAAAGGTTAGTAGAAATTCTGGAGCTATAACAATGTAACAACCAAAACAACAACCTAAATTAAGAACTCAATTGATAAGATGAAGAAGATAATTAACTGAAAGATAGGGAAGGAGGAATAATCTGGCAGAAAATTAAAAACAGAATATAGGAAAAGGTATATAAAAGTATATAATATTACATTATTATTACATGTATGTTGGTTTAAATATACTTGTATATATGACTATGTCTACTTCTTGGTATTTATTCTAGGAAAGTTATGTGCCAATATGTGCCAAGATATTCAAGAACGTTCTGAATGACATGACTTTTAAGCATTACAAAAAGAGAAACATTGAAAGTGTCTATCACCCAGACAATAGGTAAATAAATTGTGGTTTATCTATACAAAGAATCCTATACAATCCCCCAAATGAATGAAATACATTTAATCATAAGAAATGAACAAACTGGAAAAAGAAAATGCATAGTGAAGTCATACACAAAGACTATATGCTTTACAATTCCATTTATGTAAGTATAAAAAAGGAAAATATACTATAATGGCTAGGGATGCATATTTAAGTGGCAAAACTACACAAATAATAAAGGAATGATTGCTATAAAATTTGGACAGTGTAGTCACTATCCTTTCAGTGGAAGGATAGGATGTAGAGTACTGGCATTTCTGATTTTATGATATAACTGGGGAATTTTTGGTGTTCACTTTATATAAATTTGTTATGCTTTACATTTATGTTTTATGAACATTTAAGTGTGTGTTCCTTAATAAAGTTTAAAATAACAAACAACTAACCAGGGAATAAATTAAATTCATATGTAGTCAATTAGGAGAAGATCAACACACACACACACACACACACACACACACACACACACACAAACACTGATAATGCCAAAATCCTTTCCCTGCTTAAATGATGAAGACTCAAGTCTTTAAAGCAGCTCACAAGGTCCTGTGTGGTCAGTTCTCATCTGGTCTGTTCCCCTCTCCACTTCACTTTGTATTCTATCAATATCATTTTTGATATTTCCAGTGCCCCCACCCCTCTGCCTTGCCTCAGGGACGTTGCACTGCTTCTCCTCAACTGATGCAGCCTTCCTTTCCTCTTCAACCTCATAACTTATCTCAGGGATCATTTTCTCAGGGAACATCAGCCCCGCCAAATGAAGAGTGGACTTCTTCTTGCACACCCTTTGAGAAGGAAATTCTTTCCTTTCTTCAGATCATCCTTCATTTGTAATTTTACTTCCTCAGTACAATTACCTGAAAAATGTCTGCTTCCCCACAAGGCTATAAGTACTGTCAGGATACAGCTTTTACCAATGAACTTCAAAGGACGTTGGCTAAAAATAATTTTTTAATTAATGATGAATAAGGTTTTGGATAAATCAAATTTAAGACACCTTTGGGATACACAGGTTGATAGATACAGTAAGTAAGCAGCTGGAAATATGTATTACTTGTTCTTACAAATGGTCTAAAGTTAGAAATTTGGGAGAGAAGAGGCAGGGAAGATGGCAGAGTAGGAGGACCCTGAGCTCTCCCTGTGTCAGAGAAACAGCTAAATAGCACTCACATCAGCATAAATAATTTGAAAAGTGACCCAAAGACTAGCAGAACAAACTCCACAACTAAAGACAGAGAAAAGGCCACACATAAGAAGTTAGGAAGAGTGGAGATGTGGTTTGGGAGCAAAATGGATCTTAACTGTCTGGAGTCAGGAGGGAGTCAGGGTTGAGGAGAAGGGTGAGAAAGAGAGTATCACATCAGGGATCCGGCATGGGAAAGATGAATCCCCATAATTGGCTTTGAAAGCAAGAGGGGCCGAATTTCATGAGTTTTTACAAACAGCAGGACCTAAAGCCTGGAATTTTAAAAATCAGTGGGCTTGACTCTGGGAGAGCCGGAGGGCATTAGGAGCTGAGTCCCTGCCCTTAAAGAAACAGCACCACAAACAGCCTGTGCAGATACAGCATAGAACCAATAGTTTGCAAAATGCCTGGGGCATAGGAGAGTGAGAGATACTTACTCAACTCAGAGTGTGCCCAAGAGGCAGGGATCACATGAAGACCCCTTCGGGAAGAAAGGAGCTGGCATGTGCTATTTCCCTCCCTGACTCCCCAGCATAAACACATGGCCACCTGCAGGAACCAGCAGAGTACCTATGCCCACTACCTAACTTGTTTATAGCAAGCCCTATCCCCACATGCTTAGGCAAATGGTCCCCTTCCAATCACATTTGCCTCAGTCCCTGCACTCAGGTCCCTTACTGCAGATGACTGACACAAACCCCACCAACACCTCTTTTCCTGACCCATGTGTTTTGTGGGGCCTCAATTATGGTGGCAGCCAGTCTCATTTTGTAAGCAGGCCAGCACACACCTTCTTAAAACATGCCCCACATGGGTGGGGACCAAACAGTGCCCACAACAGGCAAAGGGAGCCTCTTCAAACAAATGCATTGAAGGAAAAGGACACCAGGTCTCAATAGAAGAGGACACATAACACAGATAGGAGACACTCCCTGAAGCATCAGGTCCTGGGGAAGAGGAGACACTGCACTGCAAGGCAGTACAGGATCTTTGCTTCATTAGCCATTACCTTCAAGAGCAGGAGACATAGCTGACTTCCTAACACAGAGAAACAGACACAGAGAGTTAGACAAAGTGAAGAGACAGAGGAATATGCCCCAAATGAAAGAACAGTACCAAACCACAGCAAGAAACCTAAGTGAAAGAGATATAGGTAATATGTCCAATAGATAATTTAAAGTAATGATCATAATGATACTCACTGGACTTGAGAAAAGAGTGGAGGACATCAGTGAGACCCTTAACAAAGAGATAAACTAAGATGAAAAGCACAAAAAAATGAAATTAAAATACACTTACTGGAATAAATTGCAGGCTAGAGGAAGGAGAGGAATGAATTAATGACCTGGAAGACAAAGTAATGGGAAGTAATCAAGCTGAGCAAATCAGAGAAAAATAACTATGCAAATTGATAATACTTTTAGACAACTCAGTGACTCCATCAAGCATAATAACATCAGTATTATAGAGATCCTAGAAGAAGAAGAGACAAAAAAGGGGACAGAAAATATATTTGGAGAAATAATAGCTGAAAACTTCCCTAATCTGGGGGAAGGAAACAGATATCCAGATTCAGGAGGCACACAGGTCCCCTACACAAATCAACCCAAGCAAGTCCACACCAAAACACATAATAATTAAAATGGCAAAATGTAGTGACAAAGAAAATAATTTAAAAGAAGCAAAATAAGACAGTTCTAAGCAAGGGAAACCCCAAAGGCTATCAGTGAATTTTTCAGCAGAAATTTGTAGGACAGATGTGAGTGGTATGATAAATTCAAAGTGCTGAAAGGGAAAAATCTGCAGCCAAGAATACTCTATCCAGCAAAGCTATCATTCAGAATAGGAGGGAAGATA
Source organism: Eumetopias jubatus (assembly GCF_037043125.1). Lineage (NCBI taxonomy): Eukaryota > Metazoa > Chordata > Mammalia > Carnivora > Otariidae > Eumetopias > Eumetopias jubatus. The sequence goes on along the minus strand of NW_028274809.1, from coordinate 177,151,286 downwards.
AAGAGTTTCTCAGGTAAACAGAAGTTAGAGTTCATGACTACTAAATCAGCCCTACAAGAAATATTAAAGGAGACTTATCAAGCGTAAAGAAAGACCATAAGTGAGAGTATGAAAATTAAAAAAACATGAAAGCAGTAAAAATAAGTATTTCTGCAAAAATCAAAGATTAATAAAAAAGGATTAATATATAATACCATATACCTAAAACATGGGCAGGGGGAGAGGAGTAAGAATTGTTTCAGATTTAAGTGACCATCAACTTAATATCGACTGTTGTATGTAAAGATGTTATTTACAAACCTGATGTTAACCACAAATCAAAAACCACTAATAGACAAAAAATAAATAGAAAGAAATCCAAGTGTATCACTGAAGAAGGCCAACAAACCATGAAAAATAGCAGGAAATGGATCAGATAAAAACCACAAAACAAGTAAAAAAAAATGGCAGCACATACTTATCATTAATTGCTTTGAATGTAAATGGACTAAATGCTCCAACCAAAAGACATAGGGTGACAGAGTGGATTAAAAAACAACAACAACAACAACAACAAGAAAAAAACAAGACCCATGTATATGCTGCCTGCAAGGGACTCATTTCAGACCTAAAGACACCTGCAGGTTGAAAGTGAGGGGATGGCAAAATATTTATCATGCAAACTGATGCCAAAAGAAAGCTGGGGTAGCAATACTGATAACAGACAAAATAGACTTTATTTTTTTTATTTTTTTAAAGATTTTATTTATTTGACAGAGAGAGCACAAGCAGAGGGGGAGAGAGAGAGAGAGAGAAGCAGGCTCCCTACTGAGCAAGGAGCTTGATGTGGGACTCGATCCTAGGACCCTGGGATCATGACCTGAGCTGAAGGCAGCCATTTAACCGACTGAGCCACCCAGGTGTCCAGACAAAATGTTACACTTGTCAGTGTAACAAGTGACAACTATGGACGCTATATAATAAAGGGGGCAATCCAAAAAGATGATATAACAATTGTAAATATTTATGTACCCAACATGGGGACACCCAAATAAATAAAAATAGTTAATAACAAGCATATAGGAAGTAACCGGTAGTAATGCAATAAGAGTAGGGGACTTTAATGCCCCACTTACATCAAGGGACATATCATCCAAACAGAAGATCAACAAGGAAACAGTGGCTTTAAATGACACACTGAACCAGATAGATCTAGCAGATATATTCAAAACATTCTATCCAAATATAGCAGAATACACATTATTTTCAAGTGTATACAGAACACTCTCCAGAACAGATCACATGAGGCCACAAAACAAGTCTCAACAAATTCAAAAAGTGTGCATCTTTTGTGACCACAAGAAAAAATCTGGAAAGAACACAAATACGCGGAGGCTAAAAATCATGCTACTAAAGAATGAATGGGTGAACCAAGAAATCAAAGAAATAAAAAATTACATTGAAACAAAGGAAGATGGAAATACAATGGTCCCAATTTTTGGAATGCAGCAAATGCTGTACTTCTTAAGCTATTCCAAAAAATAGAAGAGGAAGGAAAACTTCCAAATTCCTTACCCTGATACCAAAACCAGATAAAGACTCCACGAAATAAGAGAGGTATAGGCCAATATATATGAACATAGATGAAAAAAATCCTCAAGGAAATAGTAAAAGAAGATATCCAGACGGCCAAGAGACACATGAAAAAATGCCCAACCTCACTCATCAGCAGGGAAGTGCAAATCAAATCTACAATGATATATCACCTCAGACCTGTCAGAATTGCTAAAATCAAAAACAAGAAAAAAATAAGTGTTGATTAAGGATGTGAAGGAAAAGGAACCCTCATGCACTGTTGGTGGGAACGTAAAGTGTTTCAGCCAGTGTGAAAAACAGTATGGAGTTTCCTCAAAAAATTAAAAATGGAACTACCCTATGATCCAGTAATTGCACTACAGGGTATTTACCACCAAAATATAAAAACACCAATTCAAAAGGATATATGTCCTCCTATGTTTATAGCAGCATTATTTACAATACTCAAATTATGAAAATAGGGCAAATGTGCATCTACAGATGAATAGATAAAGAAGACGTGGTAAATATATACAATAGAATATTATTCAGCCATAAAAAATTAAACTTGCCATTTGCAACAACATGGATAGGTCTAGAGAGTATAATGCTAAGCAAAATAAGTCAGAGAAAGACAAATACCATATGATTTCACTCATGCGTAATTTAAGACACAAAAGAGGAAAAGGAAAATAAAAGACACAAACCAAGAAACAGATTGTTAACTATAGCCAACAAACTGATGGTTACCATGGGAGAGGTTGGTGGATGGATGGGTTAAATAGGTGATGGAGATTAAAGGGGACACTTATCATGATGAGCACGGAGAAAAGTATGGAAGTGTTGAATCACTATAATGTCCACCTGAAACTAATATAACACTGTATGTTAACTCTATTGGAATTAAAATTAAAACTTAATAAAATTTAAAAAAATAAAGTTAGCAATTTGGGAATCATCAATAGTGCTGGCATAACTGATAGTGGATAGTGATCTTAGAAGAGGTGATAGAAAGCTAAAAGAAAAAAAAAAGAGAACAAAATATAAGTCCCCTATATAATTTAACCATGATATATTTACTACCTCTTGACCCCTTCCTAAGGTCTACACCCTGATCCTCTGGGCCTTTTTGCCTTTCCTGAAGTATTTTTCTCACTTCTCTATTTCTTTATGTTTTTTCTTCCTTGCAATGCCTGTCCCTTCGCTCTCTCATTATTTACTGAAACCTGGTCATAGCTTCCACAATAGATATTGATTCTATTGCTTCCCCTTCCTTTGCTTAATTTGTGACCCTGGCTCAAAGTGAAACATCTCCTGCTTCCTGTTAAAGATTTGTTTTACTTCTCAGGTAAGATTTTAAGGTTCTTTAAAAAAGTCCTAGGGGTGCCTGGGTGGCTCAGTCAGTTAAGCAACAAACTCTTGATTTCGGCTCAGGTCACGAACTCAGGGTCTTGGGATTGAGCCGCATGTTGGGCGTTGTGCTCAGTGCGGAATCTGCTTGAGATTTTCTTTCTCGCTCTCTCTCTGTCCCTTCCTCTGTTCATAACACTCTTTCTCCCTTTCTAAATAAATAAATGATAAAATCTTAAAAAAAAGTCCTAACCCCCACTGTCTCACAATATGCTCCACAATTGACAATCATGAAGTTAAAAAAACACCAACTCTTAAAACCAGATTTTTAAAAATAATCTTATTTTATTTGGCACCCAAACTTGACCTGATCTGAACTCATTTAAGGGCAAAGCCTGAGCTCGGCTGATGTGAGTTCAAAGCTGATGCTGTCTAGAACTTAAAACATGTGACTTGAATATGCCATCGGCATGATATTATCATTCTAAAATCCACCCCCCCAATTAAAAACTAAATTTCAAGCACATATACTCACCAGCATGTCATTTAAGATTGTACATTTGTACATTATATTGTATCCTGCACTTGGTAATTTTGATAAATTTTAAATAGTGCCAAATGAGTGCATAATTGTATGATTTCTGAGACCCTGTCAATTTCACACAACATATAGAATGCTTACCTCTTGTGGGATGCTGGAAGCTAGCTCATATGAATAATGTATTTACTTTCTCCCAAGAAGGTCCCCATCTAGTGACTAATGCCTATGCAGACAAAAAAGACCATGACAGTCTGGTGAAGGATGCATGCCATGCAAGATAAACATGTCAGGATGGAGAAATGCAAAGAGCTAACCGTAAGGGCAAAATTTTGTGATATTACACATTAGAGTAGGTTGTTTTGCATTTTTTAAGAAAAAATATTCTATTAATGAGCATGTTTTTTAAATAGAAAGATGATTCATACTGGTGTGCAAAAAAAACAGAAAGATAGGGGAAGCAATTCAGATGATCCAGACTTTATTAGTTTTCTAGCAAACAGGCTGTGCATTTAGATTCTAGCAACAGTTTGAGGAGTTGAAAGAATATGAAGTTAGAGATAAAAAATCAAAGTGAAGAATCCATTTTGTTTTCCACAGATTTATCTTGGAAAATTTGAAGTATTCAAATAACAGAATGTATGATTATATTGAAATAACCAATGCTGATACTACAGAAAAGGATGGCCTTTGAAATAGCCCCATGGCTTCAGAGAGTCCATTCATGCTTTCCTTCACTCTTTTGAATTTCAAAAAAAAGAAAACCTATAGAAAGTGAGGAGTTTTACTTCTACTCAGTACTCCTAGTGGCTTCTCTAATTCGCTTCTAGCTGTTGGTATTTTCCCCTTTATCATATGCTGTGTATCGTATTCTCATGCCCTGGGACCTGGACATGGGGTGAAACTTAGCCCAGATCCAGAGTTAGAGCACACACATGGAATGAAGAGACTTCAGAATGGAGGCTAGGGGGTCAGAGCGCTAAGGGAGCATAGCTACACTTCTAGAACAATAATTCTACTACTTATTTAGTACTTCCATGAAATAAACGTGTTTTCCTTTGCATTTAAATACATTTATCGTATGTTTTTTGTTTTAATCTATCTCAAAATAAATAATTGAACTTCCATCTTATGTCATTATGTTTATTATTGACCTGCTTCTTGTAGGCTTTCTATATCATCTGAAAAGTTAAGGAAAAAGAAATAATAATTATGGGATGTGATGGAGGTGCTTGCTAAGGCTATGATAGTAATTGTCTTGCAATATATACATATACAAAATTAACATGTTGTATACCTTAAACTCATACAATTTCATATGTCAATTATTTCTCAATAAAACTGGAAAAAATTCACGCTTTCATGGAGCTTACATAGTACTGAGGTGTGCTGGTACTATGTCTCCAGTAACTTCTCTGGATCCACTTCTCATTACCTCACTGTGCTTTGAGCTCTAGCCACTGACATCAAGTATTGCTTGACTCCCTTGTTTTCTGGCTTCTTGTTGGTTTGACTAATGAAAAGCAAAGGCAGAAATTCAGGGGTGGGGGAGTAGAGAACATCTGGGTATTATTTCTCAGGGTCCTTCCCCGCTGGGGTATGGCTTGGCAGTGACTTTTCTCTCTCTACTTACACAGTAAGCTACAGATCTTGTAATTTCAAGTACCTGCTCCCACCCTGGCTCCTTCAGACAATGGAAATAAGATTAGTCCACCTAGCATTCTCATAACTTGTGGGGTTTTTAAAAATCTGCCTATAAACTTGTAAATAGTCTTCCTGTTAAACTCTTTCCATTTGACCCCTTTGAGTGTGCCATCTATTCCCTGAAGGTTTCTGAATAATTGGTGGAGTTAGGAAGGAAATAAAATTCATCAAATAATTGAGAAAATAACTTTAGCAGATGCTGTAAGACCCCCCTCCATATCCTGTTGCCCCTCAGCACCTACACCATTCCTGTGTATGGTTCCTTTCTACACCTTTACCTGAGGGCTTTCCTTAGCTGCTAGTCTGCTGCGCTCAAGAGCGGAGCAGGTGAGGCATGCTGGGAGGTTATATGTTCCTTTCACCACATTTTCCTGCAGTCCTGAACCAATAACTGATAGGATATTGCTGACAAAATCCTCAGCTCCTTAAATCTGGGTGAAAGTACTTTGAGTCATTGTTCACACTATCTCCCAGCATTCACCACTGGGATTAGCCCCAGTTGCCCACAGCAGTAATCTGCTTAATAGCACAACCTTTATTGGCTTTGAGAGAGTTGGGGTGGGGAGACAGGCAGGAGGATGTGGGGAGGGGCAGAGGGAGAGCAAGAATCTTAAGCAGGCTCCACACCCAGTGCAGAGCCCAACACGGGGCTCCATCTCAGGACCTGAGATCATGACCTGAGCCGAAATCAAGAGTCGGTGCTTCACCAACTGAGCCACCCAGGCGCCTCTTCTTCACCTGACATACTTCCTCATCCCACTGTGATGATACACAGACACACACTCACACCACATTAAACTCACATTCCTGTCCGATGGTAAGCTCTGCAAGGTTATGAGAAGAGGGACATGCTCTTATTTAGATTTTTATGGCTCCTCTCTGGATTTTGTGTCGAGAGAGAGATTTGAAGGGGTGTGAGGGCAGAAGCAGTGAGACCTGTTAGGGAGGTTTGTTGGTCCAGTGCACTAGTAGGTGAGGGTGATAATCCAGGAGAAAAATGACGAGGGCTTGCTTGAGAGCAGTAGTAGTGAAGAAAAGAACCCAGATTCTGGGTCTTGTTTCTAGATCTCCTGACCAGTAGTTATTGAAATATATTATTTACCAGACAGACCAAGATGGATATAGTCTTAATGCTCGGTTTAGAGCTGTGGAAAGCAAGTTCAGGAAAGTAAAGTAGGATATGGAAAGTTCCAACTGCCGAGCCCAGAGCTCTTTGCCTCCCAGACACAACATTTCCATCAGGGAGGCTGTCATAACATCAGAACCAGGAGAGGTAACAGCAGACAGTGAACCGACAGTGAGAAAAAGAGAGAGGACAGTAGAAAATAACAAGGCTGGATAACACTTTCAGGAATTTTGGCAGCAAAAGAAAAGATGATATGGAGTAACTGATAGACAAAACGTACACTTCTTGTTTTGTTTCCCAATTTTTCTTTTTAACGCAGGAAAAACTTATTCTTGTTTACATGCTCAGCAGAGGACACATTGGAGAAACTACTTTATGTTATGGAGTGAAAGGGAATAATTGATCAAGGTAGGCTTGGTAGCACACAGATGTTAAAGTATATATAAGGGGTTTAAATCCTAAGTAATTTACAAATATCTACAAATACATGCTCATTATCAAATATTCAAATAAGAGAAACATACACAAAGAAATCTATGCCAACGTGCACCCCATTTGCAGCAACCCCTAATGCCACTGCTTTTGCTAAAGTCACCGTGCCTCAGTGGGGTTAACCTGACAAATATTTGTGTGCATGTATGTGTTTAAATATGTGCGTAAAATGAGTCACAATGTTTTTGTCACTTGCTTTTTGTTCATAATGTATTTTTGCATTTTTCCACATCAGCAAACATGAAACTGTTCTATTATTCTTAATATTTCAATTATGACATCAGCTGCCTAATACTACTTTAAATATCAGCCACACTTAAAATTTACTTTTAATAAATGTTTACTTTTAGAATAGTTTCAGACTTACAGAAAAATTGTAAAGATAGTACACAGTTTTCCACATATATCATACCCTGCTTCTTCTATTTGTAACATCTTTCATTGGTAAGATATATTTGTTACAATTAATGAATAAGTCAAAATACTATTATTAACTAAAGCTCCTATTTGTATTCTATTACATTTTCCTTTATGATTTTTTTTCCTGTCCAAGATCTCATCACAAATATATTACATTTAGATGTCATGTCTCCTTAGGCTGTTCTTGGCTGTGAGAGTTTTGTGGATCTTTACATTTTGGATGACCTTGACAGTTCTGACACATGTTTTGTAGAATGTTCCTCAATTAGGATTTGCATGATACTTTTCTCATGGTTCTGGGAAGAAGACTCCAGAAGAAAATGCCGTTCTTATAGCATAGCGAGGGCATGTATTATTACTTATTACTATTGATGTTAACCTTGATCACCTGGCTGAGGTACTTTTTTTTTCCCCCAAACTTTCATAATCTTTGGAAAGTGTTCACTATGCATACTTTATACTTAAAGAATAGGGAGTTATACATGTTCAACCTCATAGAAGGCAGAGCATCTACATAGATTATATGGACTTCTCCTGCACAGCATATTTGTCTGTTCCCCTGTTTATACAATTATTTTAAGAATCAGTATGAATTCATATACACTTTATATTTTGGGTTGTAACCTAGTACTACTGTATTTATTCTGTTGCTCAAACTGCTACAGCTTCAGCTGTTGAAAGCTCTTTCAGTTAGCTCTTATCCCTTTGATATATCCCCGTGTGTGTGTGTGTGTGTGTATGTGTGTGTGTGTGTGTGTGTGTGTGTGTATTTAGCACCTCTTTACCTCCTGGCACTACAAGATGCTTTAAACTCATTTGCATATTTTCTGCTCCATTCCTAGAATCAAGCATTTGTCCTTGGAATCCTTATTCCTTTCATTGGAGAACAGTATTAAAAATCAAGAGATGAACACTAGCGTGCTCATGGCTGCTGGTGTGTGATTTCTCTTTGCCTCTCAGTGGCCAAATCAAAGAAATGTGTGTGTATACTAACCTGCGCATAAACACATGTCTAAAATATCTGTACATGTAAGCATCTTTAGTAAGCTAAACTTGAGTTCATACTGATGTTCCAATTCTAATTCATTACTACATGGCTCATTCTAGCCTCTACCCCTTGCTCAGCTATAAACTCCTGCTCAAACAGAGAGATCTGGCTCTTATTATATGTTAATCATTTTTTAAAATTCTTCAATCCGAGTATATGTGGATAGTGGTTTCAGAACTGTTAACCCCTATGCCTGTGGAAGAAAACATGTAATCAACCAGTCTACACTGCCTATGGATGGTTCTTTTTGCCCTTCATATCACAGCGCACACTCATTTCAAAGTTACTTTGGTCAGCACTTTTCCCTCACTCTCCCTTCAGTGCGGCTGTAACACAGATAATTTTGTCACATTCTGCATTCCATCCTGGGATTTCATTGATCTCTAAATAATTTTTGTAAATTTGCATACACTGTGTTCATTTTTTTTATGTTTAAAAGCTCAGTGGATTTTGACAACTGCATAGTGTTCTGTATGACGATCACAGTGGCACACAGGAGAGTTTCTCCACCCTAACAATACTTGTGCTTCACCTATTCAGTGCTTCCCTAGGCCCACTGTGAACCCCTGGGAATTGTTGATCTGCTTACCTACTGTGATTTTGCTTTTTGCAGAATATCATATAAATGGAATAATACAGTACATAGTCTTTTCAGCCTGATTTCTTTTACTTACCAACATGTATTTTAGATTCACTTGTGTCTTTACATGCCTTAGCTCTTTTTTTTTAAATGCTAAATAGTATTCCATTATATGGAAATACCAGTTTGCTTATCCTAATGAAGGGCATCCTTGTTGATTCCAATTTTTGGCAACTCTGAATACAGCTGCTATACACATTCATCTGCAGATTTTTGTGTGGATGTTAATTTTCAAATCAGTTGGTAAATACCTACGGGCATGATTGCAGGGTCAGAAGAGATTATGTTTAACTTCATAAGAAACTGCCAAACTGTCCTCCAAAGTGACTGTCACCTTACATTCCCACCAGCAGTAAATTAGAATTTCTGTTATTACACATCCTCACCAGCAATTGGTATTGTTTTTTGGATATTAGTCATTCTAATAATTGTATATCTCACAGTTGTTTTAATTTGTGATTCCTTAATGACAAATGATTTGAGCATCATTTTATGTGCTTATTTGCCATCTGTATATCCTCTTGGATGAGGTGTCTATTCAGATGTTTTGTTCACTTTTTAATTGTAATGGGTTGTTTTCTTAGTGTTGAGTTTTAAGATTTTTGCATTTTCAATATGTCTTTTATCAGATTTGTGCTTTGTAAATATTATCTCCAAATCTGTGACTTGTGTTTTATACATCTTAACTGTCTTTGGCAGAGCAGATATCTTTAATGGCCTATATCATCAGTTTTTTATTTCATGGATTATACTTTTGGTGTTACATCTAAAAATTCATTACCAACCCATATTCACCTAGATTTTTTGCCTATATTTTCCTCTAGATATTTTACAGTTTGCATTTTATAATCTAGGTATGTGGTCTATTTTGAGTTAATTATTGTGAAATGTATGTTTCTAGGTTCATTCTTTTTGCAGGTGTACATCTAATTATTTCAGCACTCTTTATTGGAAAGACTATTCTTTTCTTTTGAATTGATTTTTTACCTTTGGCAGACACAGAGGACTACATTATTGTGGTTCTATTTCTAGGCTTTCTGTTTCCTTCCATTGATCCAGGCATCTGTTTGTTGATCAATGCCATGTATTCTTGTAGCTTTATACTAAATCCTGCAATAGGTTAATCTTCCAATTTTGTTCTTTTTCGGTATTATACTGACTACTCTGGGTCTTTTGTTTTTTCACATAAACTTTAGAATCAATTATTGTTAGATATAATAGTAGCTTACTGAGATTTTCATTAGCATTATTTTGAATATATGGATCAAGTGGTTAAGAATTGATATCTGAACAACACTGAGTCTTCCAAACCATGAACTTGGGGTATTTCTCCATTTGTTTCGATATTTTCCAACTTCTTTCATCAGTGTTTTGGTTTTGGTTTTTTGCATATAAATCTTGTATGTATTTTGTTAGACTTATACTTGTTTTCCCTTTTTTATTATTGTTGCTAATGGACAAGTTTTTTGATGTTATTTTGTTAAAAAAGTAAGTTCAAAATGTTTATTGATGGTATATAGGAAAAAAAGTGGCTTTGACATATTAACTGCATCCTGTGACCTTTCCATACTTACTTATTTGTTCCAGGACTTTTGTTTGTTTGTTTTTCCCATTTCTTTGGAATTTTCTTCATAGCCAACCATGTCATCTACAAATAAAAATGTTTTCATTTCTTCCTTTCCATTCTGAATACATTATATTTCTTTCCCTTGTCTTATTATACTAGCTAGGTCCTCCAGTACAATGTTAAATAGGAACTGTGAGAGAGGGCATTCTTGTTTTGTTCCCAATCTGAGCAAGAAAGTTTCTAGTTTCTGACAATTATGTATAATATGGGGTTTTTGTAGATGTGTTTTGTCAAGTCAGTAATCTTTTTAAGTGATATAATCTTTAATCACCTATCAACCCAGGTGATGGATATTATTTATAGATATTAATTTCAGATAACTAGACATGGATTCCTGTAGGCCTTTTTCCCTTTTTGATTTTAATTCAAACAGATATTAATTTACTTATATATGGAGATATGCGCAAAAAAAAAACCCATACAAAATAACAAAGGAACTGCAGTTTAAAAGAAATAGAAATAAAACTGACAATAAGGTGATAGTATCAATTTTAAAATGAAACAGAAAAATAAAAGAAGTTGAGATAAAGTAATCCCCGGATAGTGGATACGGTTGAAGAGATCGGAATTACTCTGATTTGCTAGGACCACAGTGAAGTTGGGGGAGTCAGTCACAACCAATCATAAAATTAGAAATGCATTAAATATTGAAAGGAATATGACATGTATGAAAAATAATTCTTAATATGCATAAAATCTTCAGTAAAGTAAGCATATCATCAAAACACTGTGGGTGGTAATCTTGAAAAGTTTCTGGAAATTAAGGGACTGTAATGTGCAATACCTATTATTGTGAATGCAAATGTGTGTGGTCTTTTCTTTTTAATCCATTAAAATGAAAACTTATAAGAACTTTCATAAATTCAACCAAATTTCAGTTCGTTGGGTTTATTTTTCCCAGAAGATCCTTAACTCCTCAATGATGAATTCTCCTACTATGTGGTTTCTCGGGAATATATGGCCACTTTCTATTTCCTGAGTTTCTATTTTAGAACATAATGCTGATTCATAATTAATGTTTTGGTACCAGATAATCACAACACAATTATTAAAATATTAACTTCATACTAAAATAAGTATTTTGCCTAAGACACTTGGAAGTATCCTTTTTATTAGATTATATTTTCCATTTGCTGGCATATGCTCTAGAAATCACTAAAGAGACATCTCTGAGAGCAGAATCCTAAGGGGGAGTGACAGATATTTCTTAATAAAATTATAGTTATAAAACGTCAAATGGAAAATCAATCCCTTTGCTTTCAAATTTGTTAATTCTAAATGTCTACAGCATTCAAAACAAAAAGTTCCCAAATCCTGAATGGTCAGCATGCCTACCTAATATATAACCTGTAAGCATACTGAAGAATTAGAGAAATTCTACACTCAATAAAGAATGTAAAGACTAGATGTAAATGAGATCAGTGATAACAAACTACATTAAAAATAAAATCTTACCGATGAACTAATTATGAGAAACAGCAACAAAAACTCTCAAATCAACAATGAGTTTTCATACTTACAGCTCTGCACATTTTGCTAAATGATAAGCCTGACCCATTGATTGTGAAGTTTTTGAAGCATAAAATTGGGCAAATGGGATGCACTTAGCATTTTTTCAAGTGTTCAATGTACAACCAGAAGTTTAAGACAATAATCATAAGTTAATGTCATAGAGTTTCAGAGTTCAAAGAAAATGGGCAATAAGAATAACTTAATTTAACTTACTGACAAAGAGACAGAGAATGTAAGGCCAAGTGAATTTTCCAAATTTACAGAAGAAGGAGTGGCTTGGCCAGGAGGATAATCTGAATCTCTCTTTTTTTTAAAATTTTTTTATTGTTATGTTAATCACCATATATTACATCATTTGTTTTCGATGTAGTGTTCCATGATTCATTATTTGTTCATAACACCCAGTGCTCCATGCAGAATGTGCCCTCTTTAATGCCCATCACCAGGCTAACCCATCCCCCTACCCTCCTCCCCTCTAGAACCCTCAGTTTGTTTTTCAGAGTCCATCATCTCTCATGGTTCGTCTCCCCCTCTGACTTACTCCCTTTCATTCTTCCTCTCCTGTTATCTTCTTCTTTTTCTTTTTTCTTAAAATATGTTGCATTATTTGTTTCAGAAGTACAGATCTGTGATTCAACAGTCTTGCACAATTCACAGCGCTCAACATAGCACATACCCTCCCCAATGTCTATCACCCAGCCACCCCATCCCTCCCACCCCCAACCACTCCAGTAACATTCAGTTTGTTCCTGAGATTAAGAATTCCTCATATCAGTGAGGTAATATGATACATGTCTTTCTCTGATTGACTTATTTCACTAAGCATAACACCCTCCAGTTCCATTCACGTCGTTGCAAATGGGAAGATCTCATTCCTTTTGATGGCTGCATAATATTCCATTGTGTATATATACCACTTCTTCTTTATCCATTCATCTGTCGATGGACATCTTGGCTCTTTCCACAGTTTGGCTATTGTGGACATTGCTGCTATAAACATTGGGGTGCACGTACCCCTTCAGGTCCCTACATTTGTATCTTTGGTGTAAATACCCAGTACTGCAATTGCTGAATCGAATGGTAGCTCTAATTTCAACTGTTTGAGGAACCTCCATACTGTTTTCCAGAGTGGTTGCACCAGCTTGCATTCCCACCAACAGTGTAGGAGGGTTCCCCTTTCTCCACATCCCTGCCAACATCTGTCATTCCCTGACTTGTTAATTTTAGCCATTCTGACGGGTGTGAGGTGGTATCTCATTGAGGTTTTGATTTGGATTTCCCTGATGCCGAGCGATGTTGAGCACTTTTTCATGTGCCTGTTGGCCATTTGGATGTCTTCTTTGGAAAAATGTCTGTTCATGTATTTTGCCCATTTCTTGATTGGATTCTTTGTTCTTTGGGTGTTGAGTTTGATAAGTTCTTTATAGATTTTGGATACTAGCCCTTTATCTGATATGTCATTTGCAAATATTTTCTCCCATTCTGTCGGTTGTCTTTTGGTTTTGTGGACTGTTTCTTTTGCTGTGCAAAAGCTTTTTATCTTGATGAAATCCCAATAGTTCATTTTTGCCCTGGCTTCCCATGCCTTTGGCAATGTTTCTAGGAAGAAGTTGCTGCGGCTGAGGTCGAAGAGGTTGCTACCTGTGTTCTCCTTTAGGATTTTTATGGACTCCTGTCTCACGTTTAGGTCTTTCAACCATTTGGAGTCTATTTTTGTGTGTGGTGTAAGGAAATGGTCCAGTTTCATTCTTCTGCATGTGGCTGTCCAATTTTCCGAACACCATTTGTTGAAGAGACTGTCTTTTTTCCACTGGACATTCTTTCCTGCTTTGTCAAAGATAAGTTGACCATAGAGTTGAGGGTCCATTTCTGGCCTCTCGCTTCTGTTCCATTGATCTATGTGTCTGTTTTTGTGCCAGTACCATACTGTCTTGATGATGACAGCCTTGTAATAGAGCTGGAAGTCCGGAATTGTGATGCTGCCAGCTTTGCTTTTCTTTTTCAATATTCCTCTGGCTATTTGGGGTCTCTTCTGGTTCCATACAAATTTTAGGATTATTTGTTCCATTTCTTTGAAAAAAGTGGATGGTATTTTGATGGGGATTGCATTGAATGTGTAGATTGCTCTAGGTAGCATTGACATCTTCACAATGTTGGTTCTCCCAATCCATGAGCGTGGAATGTTTTTCCATTTCTTTGTGTCTTCTTCAATTTCTTTCCTGAGTATTTTATAGTTTTCTGAGTACAGATCCTTTGCCTCTTTGGTTAAATTTATTCCTAGGTATCTTATGGTTTTGGGTGCAATTGTAAATGGGATAGACTCCTTGATTTGTCTCTCTTCTGTCTTGTTGTTGGTGTATAGGAATGCCACTGATTTCTGTGCATTGATTTTATAGCCTGCTACTTGACTGAATTCCTGTATGAGTTCTAGCAGTTTTGGGGTGAAATCTTTTGGGTTTTCCACATACAGTATCATATCATCTGCAAAGAGTGAGAGTTTGACTTCCTCTTTGCCGATTTGGATGCCTTTGATTTCTTTTTGTTGTCTGATTGCTGTGGCTAGGACTTCTAATACTATGTTGAATAGCAGTGGTGAGAGTGGACATCCCTGCCCCGTTCCTGACCTTAGGGGAAAAGCTCTCAGCTTTTCCCCATTGAGAATGATATTCGCTGTAGGTTTTTCATAGATGGCTTTTATGATATTGAGGTATGTACCCTCTATCCCTATACTCTGAAGAGTTTTGATCAAGAAAGGATGCTGCACTTTGTCAAATGCTTTTTCTGCATCTATTGAGAGGATCATATGATTCTTGTTCTTTCTTTTGTTAATGTATTGTATCACGTTGATTGATTTGCAGATGTTGAACCAGCCTTGCAGCACAGGGATAAATCCCACTTGGTCGTGGTGAATAATCCTTTTAATGTACTGTTGGATCCTATTGGCTAGTATTTTGGTGAGAATTTTTGCATCCATGTTCATCAAGGATATTGGTCTGTAATTCTCCTTTTTGATGGGGTATTTGTGTGGTTTTGGGATCAAGGTAATGGTGGCCTCATAAATGAATTTGGAAGTTTTCCTTCCATTTCTATTTTTGGGAACAGTTTCAGGAGAATAGGTATTAATTCTTCTTTAAATGTCTGATAGAATTCCCCTGGGAAGCCATCTGGCCCTGGGCTTTTGATTCTTGGGAGATTTTTGATGACTGCTTCAATTTCCTTAGTGGTTATAGGTCTGTTCAGATTTTCTATTTCTTCCTGGTTCAATTTTGGTAGCTGATACATCTCTAGGAATGCACCCATTTCTTCCACGTTATCTAATTTGCTGGCATAGCGTTGCTCATAATATGTTCTTATAATTGTTCGTATTTCTTTGGTGTTGGTTGTGATCTCCCCTCTTTCATTCATGATTTTGTTGATTTGGGTCATTTCTCTTTTCTTTTTGATCAGTCTGGCCAGGGGTTTATCAATCTTGTTAATTCTTTCAAAGAACCAGCTCCTAGTTTCGTTGATCTGTTCTACTGTTCTTTTGGTTTCTAGTTCATTGATTTCTGCTCTGATCTTTATTATTTCTCTTCTCCTGCTGGGTTTAGGCTTTATTTGCTGTTCTTTCTCCAGCTCCTTTAGGTGTAGGGTTAGATTGGGTACTTGAGACCTTTCTTGTTTCTTGAGAAAGGCTTGTATTGCTATATACTTTCCTCTCAGGACTGCCTTTGCTGTATCCCAAAGATTTTGGACAGTTGTGTTTTCATTTTCATTGGTTTCCATGAATTTTTTTAATTCTTCTTTAATTTCCTGGTTGACCCATTCATTCTTTAGTAGGATGCTCTTTAGCCTCCATGTATTTGAGTTCTTTCCGATTTTCCTCTTGTGATTGAGTTCTAGTTTCAAAGCATTGTGATCTGAAAATATGCAGGGAATGATCCCAATCTTTTGGTACCAGTTGAGACCTGATTTGTGACCTAGGATGTGATCAATTCTGGAGAATGTTCCATGGGCACTAGATAAGAATGTGTATTCCGTTGCTTTGGGATGGAATGTTCTGAATATGTCTGTGAAGTCCATTTGGTCCAGTGTGTCATTTAAAGTCTTTATTTCCTTGTTGATCCTTTGCTTAGATGATCTGTCCATTTCATTCAGGGGGGTGTTAAAGTCCCCCACTATTATTGTATTGTTGTCAATGTGTTTCTTTGCTTTTGTTATTAATTGCCTTATATAATTGGCTGCTCCCATGTTCGGGGCATAGATATTTACAATTGTTAGATCTTCTTGTTGGATAGACCCTTTAAGTAGGATATAGTGTCCTTCCTCATCTGTTATTACAGTCTTTGTTTTAAAATCTAGTTTGTCTGATATAAGGATTGCCACCCCAGCTTTCTTTTGGTGTCCATTAGCATGGTAAATGGTTTTCCACCCCCTCACTTTCAATCTGGGGGTGTCTTTGGGTCTCAAATGAATCTCTTGCAGACAGCATATTGATGGGTCTTGTTTTTTAATCCAATCTGATAGCCTGTGTCTTTTGATTGGGGCATTTAGCCCATTTACATTCAGGGTAACTATTGAAAGGTATGAATTTAGTGCCATTGTATTGCCTGTAAGGTGACTGTTACTGTATGTTGTCTGTGTTCCTTTCTGATCTTTGCTGCTTTTAGGCTCTCTCTTTGCTTAGAGGACCCCTTTCAATATTTCTTGGAGGGCTGGTTTCGTGTTTGCAAATTCTTTTAGTTTTTGTTTGTTCTGGAAGCTTTTTATCTCTCCTTCTATTTTCAATGACAGCCTAGCTGGATATAGTATTCTTGGCTGCATATTTTTCTCGTTTAGTGCTCTGAAGATATCTTGCCAGTCCTTTCTGGCCTGCCAGGTCTCTGTGGATAGGTCTGTTGCCAATCTAATATTTTTACCATTGTAGGTTACATATCTCTTCTCCTGAGCTGCTTTCAGGATTTTCTCTTTGTCTCTGAGACTCGTAAGTTTTACTATTAGATGTCAGGGTGTTGACCTATTATTATTGATTTTGAGAGGGGTTCTCTGTGCCTCCTGGATTTTGATGCCTGTTTCCTTCCTCACATTAGGGAAGTTCTCTGCTATAATTTGCTCCAATATACCTTCTGCCCCTCTCTCTCTTTCTTCTTCTTCTGGGATCCCAATTATTCTAATGTTGTTTCGTCTTATCATATCACTTATCTCTCGAATTCTGCCCTCGTGATCCTGTAGTTGTTTCTCTCTCTTTTCCTCAGCCTCTTTATTTTCCATCATTTGGTCTTCTATATCACTGATTCTCTCTTCTGCCTCATTTATCCTAGCAGTTAGGGCCCCCATTTTTGATTGCACCTCATCAATAGCCTTTTTGATTTCCACTTGGTTAGATTTTAGTTCTTTTATTTCTCCAGAAAGTGTTTCTCTAATAACTTCCACGCTTTTTCAAGCCCAGCTAGTATCTTTAAAGTCATGATTCTGAACTCTAGGTCCGACATCGTACTAATGTCCATATTGAGTAGGTCCCTGGCTGACGGTACTACCTCTTGTTCTTTTTGCTGAGGTGATTTTTTCGTCTTGTCATTTTGTCCAGAGGAGAATAGATGAATGAGAGAACAAAATGCTAACAGGTTTACAACGTCCCCAGCAAATATACTGTATACAAATCAGAAAAGACCTGAAACCAGGGGAAAAGAAAGGGAAAGAAAGAAAAAAGAAAGAGAAAAAAAAGAAAAAAGATAAAAAGAAAAACAGAACAATACAAAAAAAGCAGAATATGATCAAATATGATCAGGCTAGTGCATAGATCAGTTCCACACACTAGATTTTGGGCGTATTTTGGTCTGTTAGAAAAAGTGCCTCCTAAAATTTTAAAGGAAGAAAGACATATATGTACAACATAAGGGTTGATACAATGAAGGGATGGAAGATGACTGTAAAGATGAAAATTATAAAAAATTTTATAAAAGGACTTGATAAGATAAGAAGTTGTTTGAAAAAAGAAAGAAGATTTAAGAAAAAAAAAAGAAAAAGAAAAAAGGGAGAGAATGTGATCAGACAGGAGACTAGAACAGAGCCATACACTAGTGATTTAGGGTATATTTTGATCTGTTAGTAGAAACTGTATCTCAAAATTTTAAAGAGAGAACAACTTATATATATATGCCAAAAATAAGGGTAACTACTATGAAGGGATAAAATATGACTCTAAAAATGAAAAATAAAAAATGTTTTTTTTTTTTAAAAGAGATTGATAAGATGTTGGTTGAAAAAGGGAAAAAGAAAAATAAAAAACAAAACAGTTAACAAAAATTAACTTTGATGAACTAATAAATCATGGTAAAAAAGCCATGAATTCTATGTGCAGTATTCCCCTAGCGCTGGAGTTCTCCCGTTCTCCTTGATCAGTAAACTTGGTCTTGGCTTGCTGGCTGTTCATGCTGATCTTCTGGGGGAGGGGCCTGTTGCTGTGGTTTCCAAATGTCTTTGCCGGAGGCTGAATTGCCCCGCCCTTGTCGGTCCGGGCTAAGCAAGCTGCTCGGGTTTGATCTCAGGAGTTTTGTTCCCTGCAAGCTCTCAGTACAGCCTTGGAGGACCAGGGCAAAAATGGTGGCCTCCCAATCTCCACCCGGAGGAGCTGAGAACTCGGGGCCCCGCTCCTCAGTGCGCGCCCAGAGAAAAGCATTCACTCCCGTGTCCCCGGTCTCCGGCCGCACTCCGTGCTCACCCGGCCTGTGATCGAGCGTTGCTATCTCTGGCACCCGACCCCGTGTGGAGTCTCCAAACCCAGCAGATCCCTGCGGTGCGCTCCTGCGCCGCTCCTCCCCGGGAAGGAAGGGGAGTCTCCCCGGCTCTGCCGCTTGTTGGGTCCCTGCTGGAGGAGCAGTGGCCCGACTGGGCCGCGGATCACAGTTTATGGCCACCCTGAGCTGAGAGCCCGCGCCTCGGCTCCGTCTCTGCAGCCGGCTTCCCCGCTCCGATACCTGGGAGCTCTGGTGCACTCAGGCACCCCCGGTCTTTCTGTGACCCTAAGGGTCCTGAGACCACACTGTCCCGGGAGGATTCCACCCCCTGCTTAGCCACTGGAGCGACGTCCCTCAGCGGAGCCGACTTCTAAAAGGTCCGATTTTGTGCTCCGTGGCTCTAGCACTTGCCAGAAGCGGCCGGCGGAGGCCCCCTCCCCCGCCGTCTATCCTCCCGAATATCGCCTCGGATTCACTTCTCCGCACGGCCTACCTTCCAGTAAGTGGTCGCTTCTCTGTTCAGAGAGTTGTTGCTACTCTCCTCTTCGATCTCCTGTTGAGTTCGTAGGTGTTCAGAATGGTTTGATCCCTATTCAGCTGAATTCCTGAGACCAGACGAAATCTAGGTCTCCTACTCCTCCGCCATCTTGCTCCGCCCCTCTCTGAATCTCTTGATGAACATCAAGGTCTGATTTTTTTCCCCCATTACAGAGTTTACTTCAAAAACATTTATTTACTTCCCTGTAATTGCACTGGACCTGAGTCCATTTAGCATAAAAATAAATAATGCTACTTATGGCTTTAAAATAAAATATGATTGTCATGTCATCAACAGTTTATTTGGTATGATTTGAAGCTCAATATCAGTTTTAAAACACAGCTTAATAAACAATTGAAAATTACCAAGGACTTCAGTGGGGATATGCAAGTAAGATTTTGTTTTGAATAAATATAAATCAATATGAATAATAAGAGCACCACTTGCTATGATGGATAGATTATTTTTAAGAATTAAGAACCGAATTATTGAAGAGAGAGAATAAGGGGAGTCTATACATATCCAAGTTTTCTCTAAAACTCTACAGCAGTTAAAAAACAACTGATGGAAGAATAGATTAAATGTTTACATGAATACTAATGTCAGCAACAAGATTATAGAAATAAATGCCATGGTCCTCGGTTTTCTTATTAATTTAGAAATATGCCATGGTCTGCTTAAAATTAGAGAAGACACATAGTGCATTCTCTGGATAGTACTGCAATATATCAACAGTATTTGCTGAAAACTCCAGCTGTGAAGACCACTATAACACATGAAGGCAGAAGGAAGCCTATTGCATACTGAAAGTTCTAGCTGGTAAGTATGCATACCTGATTTCTCTTCACTGATGAAAACTATCCTCTATGAGAAGGGTGACTAGTCCATGAGTAGGACTCTAATGAATGCTCATTCATAATGTTGTCAGAGGAATGTTATACCCAACAAGAAATTCAGAGGTACTGCATCAAGTGAGACATCAAAAAGTGACATATACCCCAGCTTTGATTATTCCTTCATTCAACAACACACAGTACCAACAGGGATTAATTTTTACAGTGGTTTTAACAGTGATTAATATTCTAGTCGATATAAACTACTTAGAAAACAATCCAGAGTTTTATTGTATTACATATATTAAAGACTCAAGATAATTTCCTGGATGTGTGCAGCAAATCTGGAAATAAAAACAACAGTGACATCTAGACATACTTATTTTTTTAGCTAAAGTCAAATGAGTTTTCTTAGAAATTAAAGGGTTGGGCAAATCAAAATAGGGAAAAGATATTAAAATAGCTGTAAGGACTTAATGAGAGAATACTTATTTTCATGGTAGAGAATAATAGTGACTAATCAGTTAAATATACACTAGGAAGAAGATTCATTTTGGCCATTCCATAGAAGCATATGATAATCCTAATAGTCTCCATCAGTAATTAGCTTTCATATATTTTTATAAAAAGTTTAGTATAGTGCTATAAATTGAAAATTGTATGTTAAAGTAACTCCAAAAGAAAAAAAATGCATTAAAAAAACTGAACACAATATTTATCAGTATAAAGAAGGTTGAGTAATGTACTGACTGATTTCATCAGCAGCAATTTTGCATAATCATTTCTAATAAGAGATATATAGCTGAGAGATAAGCAAATGTAGAAAACAGCACAAGCCAAGTAACTTCATATATCTTTATACATATGTATATACGTGTGTGTATACAGATATGAAATTATTGAGAAAAGTTTTGCACATTTGCCACATAAAAGTAGTTCATGTCCCAAGAGAGACTATTATGTTATATCCAATCAATATATACCCCAATAAGACTAAATATCTATGGTATTGATATATATCAATAATAATAATCTGTAGGATAGATGTGAATCTTCATGTTTCCTTTTAATCATATTAGAGCCTGAAAAAATGCCTATCCTCTTACAGACACATTCAGTAAATATTTGTTGAAGGAACTCTATCATATTTTCCAATTAAATTTCAATGAAATAAGGAGAGTTTAAAAGAGTTAGTTTTCATTATTCTTAATTAAAGGTAACATGTAATCTGTATGGTGGAAATGTCTTTCTAGAATGTTTAGCTTTTGTCTCTACATAATGGATTCAAAAAACATTTTTATTCTAATTTCTGAACTTGAGAATGCTATTATCATAAGGATATTTCAAATTAAAGTCCCCAACCTGCTTGAGGTTGTCTTGATGTTTGGCTATCTCATGAGAAATTCTTGGCACCCAGGCACAGAGCTGGAATTGAGACTCCTTGCCCTATATCTGGCTGGGGAGGATGAGTTTTGTAGTCCCTCTTATCTAAAAGTGCTGTATTTAATTCTGGGTCTTTGCAGGCAGCTTAGATTCAGCTCCCCTCTTTAAACACAGAGAAAAACCTCATCTCCTGGCCCTGGGAGAGGGAGCATCTTGACTATTCCAATGGATGCAGAAAATGCATTTGAAAAAACCCAACTTTCATTTATTATGAAAATTCTTAGCAAATTAGAAGGACACAGAACTTAAAGCTTACAGCAAATATCATACCAAATTTTGAAAGATGAAAGCCTTTCCCCCCTAGGCCTAGCACAAGGTAAGGATGTCAGATGCCACTGTTTCCATTCAACATTAGACTAAAGATCTAAGTAAATACTATAAAAGAAAAAAAATACAAGGCATGCAGATTGGAAAAGAAGAAACAAAACGGCCTTTATTCACAGATATTATGATTACCTATTTAGAAAATCCTAAAGAATCTCTAGAAAAGTTAAAATAATTAACACATGAATTTTTCAAGATACCAGAATATTAGGTCAATATACAAAAAGAAATGATATTTATACATATGAGCACAAAATATTTGGAAATTGAAGTTAGAAACACAATACCTTTTAAAATATATCAAAACTGTGAAATTATTGACAATAGATTTAACAAAATATGCAAGATTTGTATGGTGGAAATTAAAAATGATAAGAAAAAATAACAGACCAAAGCAATGGAGAGGTATACTAAATTTATGGGTTAAAAGACTAAAAATTGGGAGCGCCTGGGTGGCTCAGTCGTTAAGCGTCTGCCTTCGGCTCAGGTCATGATCCCAGGGTCCTGGGATCGAGCCCCACATTGGGCTCCTTGCTCGGCGGGGAGCCTGCTTCTCCCTCTCCCACTCTCCCTGCTTGTGTTCCTTCTCTCACTGTGTGTCTCTCTCTGTCAAATAAATAAATAAAATCTTTAAAAAATAAATAAATAAATAAATAAAAGACTAAAAATTATTAAGATGTCAAATCCTCCAAAATTGATCTATAAATTCAATACAATCTGAAATAAAATCTCATCAGTCTTTTTTTTAGAAACTGACAAGATAATTCTAAATTTTATATGGATAATTCAAAGTTCAGGGAACAACCAAACCAATTTTTAAAAGAATGAAAGTAAAGATGTTATTACAGTACTTGATGTAAAGATTACCAACCTTACTATGTAATCTAGATTATAATGCTGCAGTAATGAAGAGAGGGTGGTGTTGATAGAAAGACACAAGTCAATAAAACAGAAGGAATGTCCAAACATAGATCCATACATATATAGTCAACTAATTCTACAGTAATTGACTTTTAGTGGTGAAAGAAGAGTCTTCCTAATTCATTATATTGTAATAATTGGGCATCCATATAAAAAAAAGGTGAATTTTGATTCTTACCTCTCAATTTATACAAATACCAAGTTGAAATAGATCACAGGCCTAAATGTAACACATAAGACGCTAGAACTTGTAGAAAAAATTATGAGAAAATCTTTAAACAGTTTTTTTTTAAGGTTTTATTTATGAACCTATGAACCTATTTAGGCAAAGATGTCTTTGATGAAGAAACAAATGGACAAAAAAGAAAAAAATAGAAAAATTGGACTTGATAAAAATCAAGAACTCTTGCTCTTCAGAAATTACCATTAAGAAAATTAACCACAACCCCCACAGAGTGGGAGAAAATATCTGCAAATCATATAACTGAAAAGGGGCTTGTATAGAACATATAAAGTTTTCTTACAACTCAATATTAAGAAAACAAACAATTCAGTAATAAAAATAGGTAAAAGATTCGAACAGATACTTTAGCAAAAAACCATAAGAAGCTGATTAACATAATTAATAATTAAAGGAATGCAAATTGAAACCACAACACTATATGGCTACATATTTATTAGAACATAAAACAAATGTATGGTAACAAAGGTAACAAAACCAAGGTTTATGCAAGGATGTAAAATAGCTAAATTCTGATAGATTTCTGATGAGAATGGAAATTATTATAGCCACTTTGAAAAACAGGTTGGCAGTTTATCTTATAAATTTACATATGTACTTACTATATGACCCAGCAATCCTTTCCCTAAATAGTCACTAAGGGAAATGAAAATGTATGTCCATACAACTTTATGTAGAATAACCCTAAAATGGAAAACAACTATAATGTCCATTAACTGGTGAATAAACAAACCTGTTGTGGTATACCATGCAATGAAATGCTACTTTAATAAAAGGAAAGAATGAGCTACTAATACACGTAACAACAAGAATGAATCTCAAAAGCATTATGGTAAGTGAAAAAAAAAGTCAGATTAAAACAGCTATTGTATTATTCCATTTATATGAAATTCTAGAAAGCACAAAACTATAAGGACAGAAACCAGATTAGTGGTTCCCAGAAGCTGAGTGTGGTAGAAAGGAACTGACTACAAAGGGGCACCAGAAATATTTCTGACACGATGAGATTGTTCCATACTTTGATTGTGGTGGTAGTTATATAATTATGCAACTATCAAAGCTCATTGAATTCTACAAGTAAAATTGGTGTCACCTTATGAAATTATGCTACAGTGAAGCTGAATAAAGAAAGAATATCAAAGATCTGTCATGGCCTATTTCTGAGTCTAAGGACCACATGCATATCCAACGCAGGTTCACCATACATAATTCTCACTTGATATGTACTGTTACCTCTCCCCTATTATTGGGGGTATCTGTGGTTGCCGGTTTCAACTATTTTCTAATGAATTCAGCACTATATATATATATGCACATAAATATACACACATACAATTTTTACATTTTAAAGATTTTATTTATTTGAGAGAGAGAGAGAGAGTGAGTGAGAGAGAGAACACAAGCAGGGAGGGGCAGAGGGAGAGGGAGAAGCAGGCCTCCCGCTGAGCAGGGAGCCCGATGCGGGGCTCAATCCCAGAACCCTGGGATCATGACCTGAGCTGAAGGCAGACACTAAACAGACTGAGCCACCCAGGCACCCCTATCCAGTGTTTTAATTGCAACAGAAAGCATTTCGTATTCACTCATTTAGCCATGTTTCAAACACAGAAGTTCTATTTTCTAGTGTGTATGTACATTATAATATATATTTAATGTACATTAAATTATATAATATATATGTGTGTGTATATATATATATATTCCCATGATAATACTTTAAATAGTATAAAAGGATATGGAATGAAAACTGGAGGTCTACTTTTATACCCAAATTCTTTCTTTCATTAGGGGCAATTGTAAATAATTTACTATATATGCTTACAGAGCTTTTTCATAACACAGGACAACTGCACATGTATTATTGGTTAATTTGTCTTTTTCACATAACATTGTATCTTAGAGAACTTAATGTCAACTTATATAAATAAATTTCAATTTTTGAAATTACGGCATGTACAAAAAAGAACATATGTACTACAAATTGTTTAGCCATTACTCTATTGTTAGGCACTTAGGTGTTTTCCAATTTTCCAGTTCCCACTAGACATGTATTTTTAAAACTAGCAGAGAGTATACAGGTATAACATCTTGGGCTCACCTCTTATGCAAATATATAGCCTACTATGTGCCTGGTGTTGTGCATGTGTAGGATGCAAATAAATTCTAGAAATCACCAAGGACACACTGCTTCGTAAACACCAGACGAGTTTGCTTGAAGCCATCAGTTACATTTTCTGGAAAATCCTACTCAAGATTTTAGTAACTTATCTGTAGGTTTATAATTCTATGGTCATTCTTCCTTCCAAGTTTCTTCTTCCACTGATTTAGTTTAGCTTCAAAACTGTGTAGCTCTTCCATGTGTATGGTTCTTATTCTAATTGTTTTGACCTGGTCACATAAATCAGCATTTTCCTTAATGTTTATAAAACAAAAATTGTACACGTGCCATTTATATATATATATATATATATATTTAACAGATTTGATTCAAGTTTTTGAGAACCACAAAAAAATTTTATTGCAGCCTATTGTAGCATTGCAAATACCTAAAGTTGTGTGTTAATCATTGCCTTAAAAATAGAGTCTCTTTGCCTGGTCTGGATTCTAGTTTCAGTTTACTATACTGAAAAGTACTCTACTTCTCTACTTTCTTATATATACTTTGCTTCTTTTCTCTATTTTCTATCTTCTTCCTTTCAGGGAAAAAACTCCCAATTTCTCTCACTGCTCCACACAGAACATTTTAGGTCCCTGCAGCAAGATTATCCAAGTACACATTCAACCCAGGACACACTTTGTAAAATCAAGCGCTGGGCTAAAACTTAAATGTGGTCCATTTGTAACAACCGCCCCAATTAAATTAGTAGACAGGCAGTGTCCTCTTTACTATCTGTGAGACTGAAGGAGCAAAAGAGACTCTTACCTTCAAGGGATTCACCATGTAATAAGTGTACAGACCTGTTGATCCACCACTGGACTACCATGATGGAAAAACTGTGGGAACACTGAACAGGGTAAATTTAATTCAGCCCTGAGGTATTATGAAATGTTGCCAAGAGGAGGCTATAATCAAAGATGACCCACAGGTTATACGGCTTTCCATAAAAAGGCAAGAGTGTTCTGCATTTGCAAATAAACAAACAAAGCTGAGAGACACCTACCATATTGCTGATTAGGAGACCACTCCAAGAAACCTTACTAGTTGCATTGCTTTCAACAATAAGTTACCAGTCTGATGTAGGTGGGCTCTACCATTTACAGCAATTGCACATTATTTGGGTACACTAAAACCACAGGAAAAGCAAAAATAAGACAATTGTCATGCTATGACATATTACATAATTCTTAGTTTTCATTTTAGAAATATTTTTTTCTGTCATTAGCAGCCATGAAAATAAGACCATGCATATAATTTAAACATGTTTTGAAGAACTGAGTCTGGACGTTTTGAGGATTCTGGCAGAAGAAATAATAAAAGACATTCTGGTTCTGAAAACTAATGTCAGGTGCTTATTTGATCTGTGGCCATAACAGTGAAAGGGGAAAAAAAGTAAGAGGGTAAAATTAAGATAGATGCAGAAATGAAAGAGAAGCAAGACATGTTACCCCCTGCCCAAACTACTTACATCTTCCATTAAAGAAACTACACGTCACCATACTGTTAGAAAAGAAACTGAGGTTTCTAGAGGGGAGGAGGGTGGGGGGATGGGTTAGCCTGGTGATGGGTATTAAAGAGGGCACATTCTGCATGGAGCACTGGGTGTTATGCACAAACAATGAATCATGGAACACTACACCAAAACAAATTATGTAATATATGGTGATTAACATAACAATAAAAAATTTAAAAAATTAAAAAAAATAAATAAAATACATCAAACAAAAACAAAAAAAAATAGAAAAGGATGCTCTTAAACTATGAACCCTGTCCAAAAAATACCTGCAAATAGGAGAAAAAGAGCTACAGAAAACTATAACCAAAAAGCTACTATAGTAGAAAATAGATAATATTAATCAAAACATTTCAGCTTAAGAAATTCTTCACCCAAAACTAACCACTAAGTAGAATAGTGGTTTCCAAACTTAAATATTTTCAAATTAGCATTTGATGATGATCCAAATTTAGGAAATTTCACATTGAGGTAATATTTTCATCAAACCTACAGTACATATTCCAAGTCTGGAGTCACACACTGTTTATTGTTTTCAGATCTCTTTTCCCTTCTTCTATCTGCAAGAGTTTCTCAGCCTGTCTTTGTCATGACATTGACATTTTTGAAAACTTCAGCCTAGTAATTTTTAGAAAGTTTCTTAATTTGAGTTTAACTAATATATTCTCAAAATTAGATTCAAGTTGTGCATCTCTAGCTGGAATAATGCAGAAGTGATAAAGTATCCTTCTCAGTGTATCACATCCCAAAATATATGATGTCTACCTGCCACTTCCTAATGAGGCTAATGTGAATCATCAGGTCAAGATGGTGTCTACTTTCTCCACTGTTTAGTTGCTATTTTTTCCTCCATTTTTCTCCACTTAGTAACTATTTTGTTACTACTTAGAAGTCTGTGGTGAGACACTTTGAGAACAAGCAAACAGCTTGCTCCTTATCCAGCTTTTTCTGTAGCTGTAATATGTGTCTTGCCTGAATCAATTTTTACCAACATGCTGCAAATCATTGTTTTTCCACTCAGTCATTTCTTCCACATTTGTCAGCTGGCACACTAATTTAACAGGCATCCTCATTTCTCTTCTATTTGGGTTTATTTACTTATTATCATAGTAGACTTAAATGACTTCCTACTTCATTTGATGGATTACAATCCACTGTGGTCCTCATTTATTTTGATGCTCAAATTACCCCAGAAATGGCCAATGGGAACCCCATCAAGATGTCTCTAATGTCCTTTTGGCCTGTCATTATTTTTGAACACTTTCTTACTCTCTGGTACACCAAAATGTTCCAGTTTCATCTTTGCCCTTTTTGCCCCAGCCCTGGAATTAGATATTTTTCTAAGAAGTTATTCCTTTTGGTAGGGCTGGGTGTTTAAAAACTAACATCCGAGCACAAGATTTGCTTATGGCTACTGGAGTATCAGTGCTTTATTCTGTGGATAGAGGTAGGGAAAATATTGATTTGTCTCAGACTCCAGGCTGTTCCCTTAACTACATAGTTGATTTCAGGTCCCTATTTCAGCCTGAGAGTGAGAGTGTGAGACAAAGTAAAAGTGTGAGAGAAAGACTGAGAAGACCGAGAGTTCTCAGGATCTATTATAGAGTCATTTCTGGAGGTGGTGAGTAGGAGAAGGAAATCTAAACTGCACTTTA
This sequence comes from Eumetopias jubatus, assembly GCF_037043125.1. Lineage (NCBI taxonomy): Eukaryota > Metazoa > Chordata > Mammalia > Carnivora > Otariidae > Eumetopias > Eumetopias jubatus. The sequence goes on along the minus strand of NW_028274809.1, from coordinate 177,122,933 downwards.
TTCTAGACCTGCAACATAAACTTTGCCCACTTGTATTTTCAATAATGTTTTCTGTCCAAATGCTTACCTTCAGCTGGCCTTAGATATGGTGAAAGAAGAACTCTCAATGCATCCATACCCATTTGATTTGCAATGCTTTCTGCATTTCACTAGATCTTAGAGGATCTAGAAGGTCCAGTATGTAATAGATATTAAGATAGTGAGATAGGATTCCCCCTGATTTCAAACTATATTACAAAGCCATAGTAACTAAAACAGTATGGTGTTGGCAGACAGACACATAGAACAATAGAACAAAATAGAGATCCCCAAAATAAACCCAAACATATCTGAACAACTGATTTATGACAATGGAGCAAATAATATGCAATGGGGAAATGATAACCTCTTCAATAAATGGTGCTGGGAAAATTGGACATCCTCATACAAAAGAATGAAACTGGACAACTATCTTATACTATGCACAAAAATAACTCAAAATGAATTAAAGGCTTGACTCTAAGATCTGAAACCATAAGACTTCTAGAAAAAATAGTTAATAAGCTCTTGACAGAGGTCTTGGTGATATTCTATTTGAATCTGACATCAAAAGCAAAAACAACAAAAGCAAAAATAAACAAATGGGACTATATCAAATAAAAAGCTTCTGCACAACAAAGAAAACCATCAACAAAAAGAAAAGACAACCAACTGAATGGAAGGAAATCTTTGCAAACCATATATCTGATAAGGGGTTAATATTCAAAATATACAAAGAACTCATACAACTCAATTAAAAATTCTGATTTAAAAATGGACAGAAGATCTGAATAGACATTTTCCAAAGAAGACATACAGATAACCAACAGATCCAAAAAAAATATGCTCTACATTATTAATCATCAAGGAAATGCAAATTAAAACCATGAGATATTACCTCACACCTATTAGAATGACTATTATCAGAAAGACTAGAAATAATGTGTTGGTGAGGACATGGAAAGAAGGAAAACTTTGTATATTGTTGGTACAAATGTAAACTGGTGTAGCTACTAAGGGAAACAGTATGGAGGGTCCTTAAAAAATTAAAAATAGAATTACCATGTGACACAGCAATTCCACTTCTGGATATTTATCTGAAGGAAACAAAACACTAATTTAGAAACACATATACATCCCCATGTTCATTTTGGCATTATTTACAATATCCAAGATATGGAAATAATTAATCTAAGTGTCCATCAGTGGATGAACAGATAAAGTTGTGATATATATGTAATATACTTATATTTATGTAATGGAATATTATTTAGCCATAAAAAAACAAAATCTGGTGATTTATGACAACATAGATTGATGTCAAGGCATTATGCTAAGTGAAATAAGTCAGAGAAAGAAAAATGCTATATGATCTCATATGTAGAATCTAATATATATATATATATATATATATATATATATATAAAACAAAACTACAACTAAGCTGGGTGCTGAGGTGGCTCAGTTGGTTAAGTGTCTGACCCTTGATTTCAGTTCAGGTCCTGATCTCAGGGTGGTGAGACTGAGTCCTGCGTGGGCTCGGTGCTCAGCATGGAGTCTGCTTGAGGCTCTTTATCCCTCTCCCTGTGCCCTTGCCTCCGCGTACACATGTGCACATGCTCTCTCTCTCTGTGTCTCTTTCTAAAATAAATAAATAAAATCTTAAAAAAAGAAAAACCTAAGCTCATAGATACAGAGAAGACAATGGTGGTTGTCAGAGGTAAGGGGTTTGGTGTGAAAAAAAAAATGGGTGATTTTCTTTTTTCTATTATTTTTTTAGTTTAAATAGAATTTAAAAAAATATATAAGGGAGGACTGAAGGGATAATCTTTGAGTAACTGGCTTAAAAATTCCCAACCACCCCAGAGAAGACTAAACGCTGTATATAGATTATGTCATCGTGCCCACGGATCATTGTGATAAGTGAGACTCCATGGACAAGCTTGAATCGCATTCTGTTCTGTGAGGAATGCATTGCCATCTCAAGGGAGCCAGGTACTCACAGGACTTAAATCAGGCAGGATTTTACAGGAACTGTGATATAGCCCTTTTAAAAACCACTTTAGATAGTTGTTTGATTTTTCATTTTATTTTTAGCAAATACAGAAAAAAGTGGGAAACATGGCTTAGCTTAAACAAGACAAAGGAAGATTTGATACCTTTTTTTGATACTTTATAATAGAGACTATTCTTTAATGAATAGCATTATGAAAGAAATAAGATTATGCTGGAATATAAAGCTATGTAATATGCTTCACTGAATTTAGTGGCTGGTAAGTTATAACAAGATTATTTTTAATATATTTTGGAGATAATGCTAGATACATTTCTTTACTCTGTGACTGGAGTTACTCTGTAATAATTTCTGTGCCCTTAACCTAAAATGTTTTACTGAACATATCAAAGCATGTTATAAAAACAACAACAATAAACAAATAGTAAACTATGGCACAAGATGTTATGGAACATGTAGCCCAATTTTTTGACCACTTGTCCATCTATTCAAACTCAGAACTGATGTAGTAAAAACAGATGGCCACCTACTATAATTATTTCAAATTATTTTCTAAAAATCCTTATTAGTATTTAATAAAAGACTAAGAGAGAACTACGTCAAACTAGAAAGTCAGAATTTCTCAAGTCTAGAAATGACTGAGATACAGACTTTTCTTTTTCCGCGAATATTTTCCCAATTGCTTCCTCTTCCAATTAAGATAACAAGCAGTCATCACCATGTGCTCTGCTCTAGACACAGACCAGAGTGGGTGATGGTGGTCACCAAGAAACAAAGAGCTTACAGGTAGTATGGGCTTCTGTGTTATGGAAGTTTTAACCCCCAGGGGAACAGTATTTCATAGGTAGATATAAAACATATGAGGAGACAATGAAGGAAAAACTATCTTAGACATTAGAGGCAAGGAGATCTGGGAAGAAAGGTCTATAGGAGAAAACAAGCAGCAGACTAGTTTATCAGGTGAAGAGTCTTAGAGATGGGTGTGAATACCACGAATTGCTGCCAGGGAGAGGTTAATTCTTGATGGAAACTTCTTGTTGCTTATAGCATTCTCACTCTGGAACCAGGTTATCACTCACACGATCACTCTTTTTGGTGGGTTTGGTGGGGATGTGGAATTCTTTCCAATCATGGTGATTCATCCACAGCAGCTTTCCTTTGCTTTGTCTCAGGCTCCCTTACTCCGTGTGAGCTTGTCCCATAGCAGTGTTCAATTCAGTAGCAAGCTCAAGAAAAGGAAATGAGACTTTGGACATTCACTAGGATGAAGAGAGCTCTGTTTACCAAATTTATTTCTCTCTTATTCTGCCCTGTGAATTCTAGCTGCCTTGGCCTCTCTGAATTCTCATCTTTGTTAAGGAGAGCTAAATTTAGTCTTTAGATTTCTATTTTTAAAAAATGTTTTTTGGCAGAGATCTGAAAAAGGAATTGGGAGGAACACGACTTATTAGGGAACATTAAATTACAAAATTGTGAGGGTCTTGGCCAAGGCAGGATGGTGAGGCTACAGGAGGTCATGGATTTAAGATATATTTAGAAGGGAAAATAGAGAAGACCTGGTTATCAATTAACCCAGGTATGGAGGGGAAAAGAGACACGTAAGTTGGCTGCTAGGCTCCTAGCCTATGTGAGTGGATAAGGGTTGGGCTCCTCATCAAAGTAGAAAATGCAGAAAGGGAAAGACCAAACAAGTAGGGGACAAGGATGATGAGTTTAGTTTTCCACATACTGAGTTTCCTGATTCATGTGGCTTTACTGGAGGAATACACAATCAGTATTTCAGTTTGGTTCAATTCAACATTCACTGAATACCTACCATATGCTAGGAAATTTGTTAGGAACTGGAAAGAGAAGGCAGAACAAGATGCAGTAGTTTTCACTGGTGTAGAGCACAAGAGATCTGAGGCACATATATAAGTTTGTTCTATAATAATGTCTTATTTACCTGACCACCAAACCCGAAAATTCGAAAATTCGAAACAACAGTTGCAAGTGCGAAAGTAAGGGAGAGAAGATCAATGAAATAAAGGTTTATATTCTTTCTTCCATAAATAAAGCCCCAGTCCATTTTCAGAGACTTTTGACCCCCGTGTAATACAACATCCAGGCTAGCTCTGACTCTCAGCCAAACTAATTTTCTGCTTCTGCTTCAAAGGAGGAGATTAGAAGCAGGGAGGGAACTGCTAAAGGCAGTTATATTTTCAGTAGTGTGAAGTGATCACCGACAGCTTGTCAAGAAAAGCAGGAAAGCAAAATAGGGAGAGCACATCTAAGCCCAGGAATCCACATGTCAGTAGCTCTGTGTTTACCTCTGTATTGCAGTAATGATCGTTTATTGTGATGATTGTTTACAGTTGTATGTTTTAATCAAAGAGGAATATTTATTATGCTAATTTATCTTCTGCAACTTCTGTCGGATGCAAAATAAACATCTAATAGATTTGTATTACATGAGTTCTTACAAATGTTAGTGGTCTCATTAAAACATCGAGATATTTTTCTACAGTATTATAAATTAGGAACACTGGTTAATATTGTCCAGACTCCTGTATAAAGGCTAATTAATAAAATGTCAAATTAGATGCTCAAGTAGGACAGTAGAGCCTTTTGGAAAAAAAAAAGAGTAGATGACATTTTTCATTAAACCATTGTGTTTTACAATCCATCTCCATATCTCTTGGCCATTAGTAACCATGACCAACGGGCAATACCTGGCTTAAAAAGTGGCCATGGTCACTTTATTCTTTCAAATTTACCGTTAGTTCCTTTTTTTCCCCTCTATCTACTCTAGTTCTAGTTTTCCAGGAAGTTCAACACAGGTGGAAAGTACAAGTAAATGAAGAGGGGTTTTACTAGGAAAGTAAACCTGGCAGAAGAAAAGAGCTAAGCTTGATAAAAGTGTGCATCACTTCTAAATATATAAAATTGATTAAGGGTTGGGTCTTTTAGAGTCTGCAATGGGAGATCTGTTGAGAATTCTATCAATAATCAGATAACTAGAGGAGGAACCAAGAGAAATTTACAAGCACTGTTTATGGGCAATCTGGAGAATGTGTAGATATTGCCTTATTTAAATATTAAATATTTAAATTTTAATATTAAACATTGTAAGGAAACTTGAAGTACAAAAGAGATTAAACCTGCATTAGAAGCAATAAAGAGAAGAATTAAAACTATAGAATACTCAATTATGGCAAATGCAAACTTGAGAATTTTAACTCAGGTTCCAAAGAAAGTGGGCAAAGAGATTACAGTGATTATAAAGTGATATAATTGAGGGAATGAAAATACACATACTGGTACATAAACTTTTCAGAAAAAAATTACCGAGGGAGAACCTAATATCAATACAAAACATACTTTTGATGTAAAGAAATACCAGAGTCTATAGATCAAAGGTGACCATTGAATACAGGCAAAGTAAATAGAGAATAATATCTAGAGTTCAAAGGCATCACCTCCTTACCCTCATCACTTCCTCTACCCCACAAAAAGGCATGAGGACTCACTGGTGCTTTGTATTAAATCTACCCAAACTTTGAAGAAAGATAATTCCCTTGATAATTAAAATGTTTCAGAACACATATGTAGAGAAAGGCAACATTGGGATTCTGTCTATGAAGTAAAGCCTAACCCTGCTGGTAAAACCTGAGGAAGAAAGCTGACACTAATGCTGAAAACACTCAATAAGATATTAGCAAACTGGATTGAGCAAAACAGTAAAAAATAATATATAATGACTAAGTGAAATTCATAATAACAATGTGAGATAGATCAATACTAGGATTGTTCATATATTTCACACCATTAATAAATGAAAAATCATAGCATTATCTCTGAAGATGCCAAAATGCATTGAAAATATTAACATTTATTCTTGAACGTAAAATAAGTTTAATAAAGTATGGATACTGGTATTTCTTAACATGATAACTATACACACACAGAGAACCCATGTACACACAAAACCAAACACAAACAGATATAACACATGAGGATATATGCAGACACACATTCTCCTTAATGGAGAAAAACTTGGTGCATTCCCATTAACAAGGAAACAAGTTGAACTGTCTACTATTACAGTCATTAACAACCCTCCGAAGTACTGGTTAATAAAACAAAACAAAACAAAAATAGTAGGTAAACTCTTTAAAAAAGGAAAATCATCAATTGATAAATTTCTTTTAAATAACACAAAAACTTACAAAGGTAAAAATCAATTGAAAACTATTATAATAAAAATATTTAGTAATATGTTGGGAAACATATTACTTCTTATATTCAAGAAGATATAAATATATCTACATGTCCCTTGATGGATGAGTAAAATCTCAGGTATATAAGACGATTAAGTTGTAGCAATCTGCATTACAACATTGTGCCTACGGTTAACAATACTGTATCGTGCACTTTTAAAATTTAAGTGGCGAGATCTCATGTTACATGTTCTTACCACAACACAATTTTTGAAAAATATGTAAATTTAAAAACACACAAATAACTAACCAAGTAGAAAATTTAACATTTAACACTTTTAATACCAGACTAAGTGTAAAAAGCATATCTTTTTATAAATATAAAAACAAATTATAAAAAAGTCAATTTTTCCTGAATTTATACATTTACCATGGTCTATACAAATATGACAGTTTATATTTTTGTTTCTTTGACTCAGAAAATATGATTCTTAGCCTCTCATGAAGGGAAAGGATATATCTGAACAATAAAACTCATATGATTTATTTACCTGCTTTACCTGATATTAAAACAATTTATAAAGTCTTAGTTACTAAAACATTTCTTTTAATGCATATATTTATAGATCAACAAAGCAGAGTTGGAGTAGATCTAATATATATATATACATATATGATATATGAATTTATATTTTCTTCTCCAAAGGAGAGTAAAGTTACTGGTAATGTCACCAATTGATTTGTACTTCTGGGTCATGTGCTAGATTAAAAAAGAAAAACAATCCTGGGGAAGTACATATAGAATAAATAATTAAAATATTTTGAAGATGCTTTGGTTATTAAAAAAAAATTAAATACCTAAATGCTGCTTCTGGAATTTACCTCTTCAAGTCTATCTGAGCTTAGTTATCAATTGTAGAATTAGAATTCACCCACTGGCGCTTTGTACTCAGCCTACAAATTTGCTAATGGGCTACACAGGTGAGAAGGAGGGCATGATTGTATTTCATTACAATAAGAAAGTTTTTATAATCGTCTTATGCCCTAATTTTTACATGTAAGTATTTGCTCTTTCTCAAGCTCAGCAACAGATCATAACTCCTCTGTGTTATGCCGGCTTAGTTTATCTGGAGGGAAGATTGCTGTACTTGCCTCAATCAGGTGTCAGAATCTTACGGAAACCAAACCATACTTTTCCTTTGCAAGGTTTCTATTCTCTCTTCTTTGACATTCAAATGTGTCAACCAACAGCTTCGAATGTTATTGCAGATAAACAGAGAAGGATGTTTTGTATTTGTGGTATCATCTTCCATGTTCCCCAAATACTTAGGAACCTCATGATCCTTTGCTGTCAAAACAAATGCATGCGTGGCTTTTACAGTTATTACATCCCTAGGATGTTCTCCTGGCTATTATGTCACCTTTTAAATTATATTTCATCTAAGTTTGGACTGAGTTGGAAAAGAAAAATAAACCTGGGCTGTCTGGAGATGCAAAAAGTACATCTGAAACAATATCACTATATTGCATTAGTTACAGAAACATAAAAAATTTAATTTTAAAAATAGACTTTTACTGTTATTACCTAGAATAACAGAATAAGCAAAAATGGCAATTTCTTTCTTTGGATAAACAATATATCCTTATTTTTTCATAATAGTTGGCAAGCATATTCTCATTTCATACAACAATCTTTTAATGTGAAGTATTATTTTATACATAAAGAGAAAAATATGAAAGATCAAATGAATTTATGAAACTCTCATAGACAGCACATGAGATAGTTTATGTTTTACATTCCAAATCCAGTGGTTTTCACATTAAAAAATGATGCTCGATCAGCAATATGGAATGATAACTTTAGGCAGCATATTCCAGATGAATAAAGGAGCATCATCACATATTTACCTTGCCAACTGGACTTTTGTCATAATGAGAAATTAGGGGACTAAAAGAAAATAGACAAGCCATGTCTTTCCACATCAGAGGGTAGGTATATTGACATATAATCAATATTGTTCTGTAGCAGTTTGGCAAGGACAAATTGAGACCCCAGAGGCCAACCTTATGGGTCACAGCTGAACTGTTCAAATTGTTCCCAGAAGAAGAATCAGGTTTCTGTGATATTTTTTTTAAAGATTTTATTTATTTATTTGAGAGAGAGAGAATGAGAGACAGAGAGCATGAGAGGGAAGAGGGTCAGAGGGAGAAGCAGACTCCCCGCTGAGCGGGGAGCCTGATGCGGGACTCGATCCCGGGACTCCAGGATCATGACCTGAGCCGAAGGCAGTCGCTTAACCAACTGAGCCACCCAGGCGCCCAGGTTTCTGTGATATTTTAATAGCTCTCCTTTGATTACAAGAAATTTCATCATGTCTTGTTTTTATTTATTATAACCAGAAAGTATTTCCTTAATTTTAAAAAAGGCATTAACATATTTGACTAATGAATACAAGGTTTTGCTAAAAAATCCATCTTGATTAAACTGAGAAGTAAAATATGATAATACACCAATAAAAATTCTTACATGAATATTTTGTTTTTCTAGTGGAGGCTTAGATGATCACTTTGAAGATAGTATGGAAAAATACTTGCTAGTACATATTCTTTAACTGTTTTTATTGTATTGCCAATTATTTTTGTTCAATTTCTGCCTTGGTATTACCACATCTGCTATTTTAAAGTGCTTTCATATTGAATACATTAATATTTTCAAGTTGACTTAAAATAGTGCATTGCACATAATAATTGCTCATTTAATATTGGCTGTGCTAGTAATACTATTTTTTACTTTTCCAATCACTCTTTCCTATTCTGTAGTAGTCTTATGAATTCTCTTTTCCTGTAAATTCCTGCCCTGTCTAGTCTCTTTCTTCAAATGTCAAATAAAAAATGTTTTCTCAAGGTACACTACTAGAATATTCACATTTCTTGCTCCTACTGCTCCCATACTGCACATTTTTATTGTTTTTTTCTCTCAAAGCCTTGCTTTAGGACCTGTCTTCAAGTATTTGAGGATAATCGGAATCAATTCAATTACAGGAAAATCACTAATCCCTGCATTATATTGTCAATATTTGCCATGAATGCAATCCTATTGATTTTTTTGTATTCGTGACTTGTGTATTTTCTAATTCTATATTTCCCCAAACATCTATCACAGGTGGTATTTGTCTAACAGCTCAGAAATAGCTTGATGTTGGGAAAGAATGGAATCATTGCTGATGCTTCCATGCTTTATTATTTTAAGATACTCTACACTTTATTGTTTGTATTATCTTTGTGATCTTCATGATTATGTATTCAAAAATGTTTCTGTATACTCCTTATCTGTTATCGTAGGAGACTTTTTTGCTTCCTAAGTTTATTTGTCACATTATAAATGAAATCACTATTTTTTATATGTAGCAGGTAGAAGTTAGACACACAAATTAAGGGGCCAGCATGAGCTAAGTACAGCTGAAAAAGTCTCCCAACATTATATACCGAGGTGACACTGGTTACCACCAGTGGGACCTGGAACCTCCTATTTAAGTCTTACTAAGGGGAGGCCAAATTGCCCTATGCTCTAAACCAATGCACATATCCTTCTTTTCCTCCAGTCAATTTAAGAATAAGACTGGGCTGGCTTAATGGGAATAAGCATCCATTCTACCATAGGTTGTTTTGGTTTAATACAAATGGAGGGAGTAACTTCTAAATCTAGGTCAGGGAAGCTCCAAGAGAAATTTGATAAAAATTCTGGGTGCCTACAGAGGAGAATTCTGCCATCTCATTTTTTTTCTCCTCATTGTGCTGAATGTCAGCAGACCTATTCTGGTGTCTCTGTTGAAGCAGAAGTCTTTCCAGAGTTAACCAAAATTAGAAATTTTGTGTGTGAATGAGGACACAGCCTGAGGTTCCCAGGAATAGTATGTAACAAAGATCAAAGGAAATTTGGTGTAGCATGACTACAAAGAAGATGGCAAACTATTGCCACCACTTCCTAATTCTTTAAAGTCCTCTGGGGAAAAGGAGGCATCTCAAGAAGTTCTCCTATTTCCATGAAAAGAGTATGGAAGTTAGAAGAAATGACAGGAGCTGTGGGATAGACCAGTGTCTGCCAGGACAATAAGAGTCTCAACTTAGAGAAGTAGCTGGAGGTTTGCAAATGTGGACAAGGTAGATGGAAGGTCCAATTTCCTTTCACAGGTATCTTCAGTGATGAAGGGGGCCAAAACCATCTCCGTCACTTCAGAGAAAACCAGTTTGAGTCACCACGATGCTGGGGACACATTACCACCAGAAGAAGCAGTCCTTCACATTAAGATTCTGCTGGCTTTCCTGTCCCTATTTCTAGTCCTGGGTACCTGAGGGCTAGGGATGGGGCTGGAAGAAAGAAAGTCTCAGAGCCAGAACCCCCAAATCTGCTGTTCTCCAATGAAGCCTAGGTCATAGCTCTAGCCTGGGGGAAGAGAAGTATGAATCTTGAATAGTGAAATTGTAAAGAAAAATAGGGTTGATTCTTAAGAACAGAAAATAAGACCTACTAAGTAGTTTCTATGTGATTTTTAGGTGATGAAGGAACTGCAGCTGAGGCCCTTCTCACTTTCTCTTTTAGTGTTGAGTGAGTAAGAAGAAGGTCAGTCTGGGGCTGAGAGGACATGCTTAAGGCTTAAGATAGACTCAAGTGTAGGAGGTATTCAACAACTCTAGTCTATGTACTTCAGTCTACCTCACCAATGTTGTATTAGAGAATGTCAGTAAAGAACGATATATTATCCCAGAGGGGAATATACCACTGATTGGAATTCATTTGTGCAAATTCAGGAATCCTGGACACTTTGGACAGGCTGCATGAGGGAGAATATATACTAAAGGAAAATCATGCAGGCTGTCCAAAGTGTGCAGGATTCCTGAAATCGCACAAACTGGTGATGTATTGTATGATGACTAACATGATAAAATAAAATTTAAAAAAATATATATATATATTAAAGCCAAATAATGGCATCTCGTGTGAATTTTTTTAAGATTTTTATTTATTTATTTAACAGAGATAGAGAGAGAGCACAAGTAAGGCAGACAGACAGAGCTGCAGACAGAGGTAGAGGGAGAAACAGGCTTCCTGCAGAGCAGGGAGCCCGAAGTCAGGCTCAATCCCAGGACCCTGGGATCATGACCTGAGCTGAAGGCAGTTGCTTAACCGACTGAGCCACCCAGGCGCCCCTCTCATGTGAATTCTAATTACTACTTTGTAACTGGTCCTTGGCTGAAGATAATTTGTTGAGACTAAAAACAAGAAGGGACTCTCTTAGGTATTTCAAAACCAATAAATATGTGCCATCACAACCTATTCATGGATGTGTTATTGCTAACACATGTAGAAATACCATATTTTATTTTATAAGTTGCAATAAATAGGGTTGTAGCACACAACAGCATCTATCAGTGTATATTTTAGAAGTACTGATGTCATTTAATATAATCATAAGAAAGAGGCTCTTTGCACTTATAGGATTTTGTCTGACCACTGATTACCCCAGGAGCTCAGTGGCTAAGGGATGAAACTTGATGATGGAAAGCTGTGGAGAGTGCAACCAATAAACAAACCTAAGCTCTAGCATGGTTCTATAAACCATGGCTGCCATGCTGAGTGAGTAATTATGCTATCACCGAAATGATAAATAATGCTGTGCTATCTTCACTGGGAAAATGAAGTATTTCTTGCCCCTCAAATTGCTAAAGGTGAAACCTGTTTTCTGGGACCAATTTGTTAGAAGGGAAATAATCTGACAAGATAATTCTTCTTAAAGGGCCACATGTTTGCCTCTATAGCATGAAAATATTTAGTTTATAAATTCTACCTGTCCTCCTTGTCGTGTTGTGAGGAGGAAAATGAAAGCCTAATTGAGATTCAAAGGAACAGGTTTTAAAAATTGGAATTTCAGAATAATCTTGATTATGATTGGGGTTCTTATTTAGTTTCATTTAATAATTATCTTACTTTAAATCTTCAAACCGGGGAATGAATAATGGATTATTATTTAATCATATTGTGGAAGGCTAAACATAAAATAGAGCAAAATTAGTGAACGAATGGTGTCTGTATGTGTATCTCATTGCATATTGAAGAGTTATCAAATTAAGTCTAAGCTATCAACCACCCATTAATATTTTATTTGTTGGAATACTTGTCAAATATTATAAGAGAATTCTATTTCCATCTTCTTTCCATATGTGATTAGAATTATATATGTAACTCATCTAAGCTGGGCCCCCTCTAGTGCAACCCAGCAGCAAGTCAGCATCCCATCCAAAGAAGCATCAAGTTCTAAAAAGAACTCAAAATGAATATTGACCTTTACTAAAGATCTCTTGAGGAAGCAATTCATAACACAGCACACAGCACAACATGCCTACAATTCTCTTTCAATAGCTCTTTCTCTCCTCAAAGTCTCATCATACATAACCACAGCTCATATTTTTCTCCTCCTCCTCATTTAAAACTCCCTCATGCCAAGTGGCTTCCTCCTCTCTCGCCCTTCCTGCTCTGGGCTGTGCCTACTAGTCTCCAGATATTTAAAATTTCATGCTATTAACCCAGGAGACTCCCCATAGCACACAGTTTGGGACAGTAGGGTCCATCCTCTTTGACTGCTCTGCTGGGATCCTGAGGAATGAGTTCCCCCCACTCAATCCCGATATTTTCAATGAAATATGTTACATTTTTTGGGGGGGAGACTGTCTTCAAATGCTGCAGTTCGTATAGTACATTTGTACTATTTAACTTTTTCACTTTGTCAAAATTATTACTATACAATCGGATTCAATACTACAATTATAGAAAATAACTAATAGGATTATGTAATTGTAAAACATAACTTGAAATAAGTGATTTACTTCAATTGATGAAGTTTGTATGGTGATGATTAAAGCAGAATGCATTTTCACAGCAAGGAGAAGGAAAGATATTTAGCCGGGATCTGGAACTCCAGAGCCCTTGATGTGATTCCTATGGTGAACACAAGCTCACGAAAGAGCTACAGAGCAGGAACACAAAAGAAAAAGGGTGATACTTTGAACTATCAAAGCGCTGGCCTATGTGGTGGCTACCTAGCCGACCTCCATAGTGACACCACCTGTGAGTTTCAAGGACTATTCCTCCCCCTTGCACCAAAGGCTTTGATACTTTGTTTTGTGCCTACACTTAATCTTTACTTTTAGGTTTTAACCACTCCGGTGATGTGGAAAGACAAGTAAACAATAACTTAAAAAAGAAGACTGCTAAGGGAAATTGAGTTTCCCCCGCCCTCCCTAAAGCTGAGAACATCTGAATTACATCCACTAGGAAAATCTTCCCCATCCTCTAAGGTCTCGGTTAGTGTTTGTGCATGTGTGGTGTAGGGGGAGTTGACAGCAGGTCCTGCATGAAATTGCAGCAAGACAACTTACTTGTCTTTTTTCACTGAAATCCAAACAGATAGCCTATATTTTTGTCTTTGACCTGTATCATCTACCTTCTCCTATTGGTGGAGTTAGAATGCTGAGTTCACACCATATGTTAAAACATGTGCGTTATAATTAAAGCTACTTTCTAAAAGAACTCATCATTAATCAATTTCTACTCAGATGTTACATAGCCAAGAAAATTTCCCAATGATACTCTATAACTTTCTATAAGTGACTAAGAATAGTCATACATCCCAACTGAAATAAATTGTATAGTGTTATATATTCTTTTTTGGAAATGAAAATTTACAATCTGAGTTAATAAAAATAAAGGAAAACTAATTTAATATGGGAATTCGTATCATCAAAGCTTTTTTTTTTTTAAAGATTTTATTTATTTGAGAGAGAGAGAGAGAGAGAATGAGAGAGAGAAAGCACATGAGAGGGGGGAGGGTCGGAGGGAGAAGCAGACTCCCCGCCGAGCAGGGAGCCCGATGCGGGACTCGATCCCGGGACTCCAGGATCATGACCTGAGCTGAAGGCAGTCGCTTAACCAACTGAGCCACCCAGGTGCCCCTCATCAAAGCTTTTTAAATTCCTTGTATTTGTAAACCTGTGTCCTGTATTCAAGATAATACCTCAGATTATATGCCCAAATTAATCTAAATTCTCAGTAGACAACATTAAACTGTCAAAATCACACTAACACAAGGTCTCAAAGACATGGAAGCTTGATATCAGAAGGTTAATAATTTTTGCACATATCACTGTGGTAATAAAAGCAAGCTGTGAACTAAACACAGACACAGAGATCTGAATACTGGGGATTGTAAATCTAAATTTATGTCACATATAAGTATACCCTGTCGGAAGACTGTTTTTTATGTGGTCCTCACATTTCTGTATATCTTACAAGCAGATATACTGAGCGTCCTTTGAACTATCTCATCAAGAACATTTGGGTGGTGAACAATCCTGGGAAAACAGAGAGAGTTTTTACCTCCAGAGCAAAGTCCCAATTTGCTTAAAACCTTTAAGATCATGATAGTGTCTTCTTGCTAAGCAAAGGCAGGTATTCTTCTACTTGCCATTATAAAAGATGTGGGTTCCCTAAACTCAGGGTTTCTTTCCTGTAATGCAACCCATATTGTGAGCCTGTCACCCATCGTTCTTCATACTGATTTTTCTGAACTGGGGTTTAGAAAGCCAATGCAAAAGTGCTGATACTCTGGCTACTGTTATTATGTAAGAACCTCTCAGTTTCTGCTATCATCCATAAGGCTAGGGTTAGATGACTTTCTAGTAGGATAAAATCTCCCATCCTTCATAGTTATAGACACACCTCACACTGAAGATGGTACGAGTGGACATGGCAGATGTAAAAGCTGGTAAATGTTTCCACTAAAGAGCTTTCCTAGACCCAAGGATCTTTTACACAGAATTTAAATTCGAATAGTAACAATAACGTTCTAAGGGAATTTGACTGAAAAGATAAGCAATCCTGAATATTTTTATAATACTCAGAAACAACTGATTTCTTCAGCTTTTTTTTTTCAAATAGGAATTGTTTCTATGCACTAGCCATACAGAATCACTAAAATTTTACTTTCAGTAACAATTTCATCTCACATTTGAAAACAGAACCTGTTCCTTACTATAGGAAGCCTACTACAAGATGTGTCATAACAATTAATCCACTACAGTGGATTATATACTTGAAGATAAAAGAAGCTTCACTTCAAGAATTCTTGGGACTTAAATGAGATTTCTCTTCTGTTTTTAATGGGAAAATTACATGTTGCATAAAAGTCACTTGATTTTACAACCCACTATTTAAGAGAAGGTTGTGAGGTACTGTACATGCAAGTATTTGGGAGCGGTTATTCCGTACCCTGAGGAACTTGGCAGCCCTCACAGTTGTTTAGCAATTCCTCCATTCACCATTCACCTCCATTCATCACTAGTTGGCATCCTAGTAGTCTTTGCAGAAAATGTTCCAAAGAGTTTTAACTATCCTTAGTTTTCCTTAGGAGTCCCTCTCATTCTGAGCTCACCAGTCCTCCAACTACATGCTCATTTGCTGACAACACTGAGACCTGCAGGCTTGCTCTTTACCTAAACATTTTTTTTTTTCTGTGTCCTTCCACATAACTTCTTTGCCTCACTATTTTCTCAGAGGAAGAAATATTCCCCTAGTTTACATGCCTGAAACTTTCATTCCTTTCTCTTCCCCTGACCTCAATCCATAAAAAGTATTACAGGATATTGAAAAGTCACTATTTTCTCTCTTTTACCACATTCTTACTGAGGTTCTAATTCACTTCTGCTGAATATTTTAAGAATTATGAAGCTGGTTCTTCTAGCATTAGCACATCATCTACTTGCAAGTTAAATAAGAGGACATATTTTTTTTTTTAAATCGGGCAAAACGATGATGAGGATTTCTCTGAAGAGAGTAGTTGGCATATTAGTGTGGAATAATACAGAACACTATTGAGCAACATGGAGGGAATTGGGTGCTTCTCCTCACTTCAATCCAAGTATAACATTCAAGGTTCCAATAAAAAAAAAATAGAAATCCTACCTAAAGTGTTAAGTAAAAAACATTTAAATAAGGGAACAATTGACAGAGTTGTGGAGAAGGTTATAAGAACCAACAATGGAACATGAAATCATCTGGAACGAACAACAAAGAGGAATTATTGTCATTCCTAGGCCTGATGGGGGGGAAACAGAATTAGTGGTTCTCAGACCCCAGAAAAACTGCAGCTATATAACTAAAGGAGAGGGCCTCCAGGAGGAACTCTACATTCAGAAGAGGAACAGAGTCACTGCCAACCTGCAGCCTCACAGAGATGGGGTCAGGAGAACAAATAACCACAGGTTCTAGTTCCCCCAACACTTCCCTTTTCCTTATGTTGCTAGAACTAACCAGAATCCAGAGGACTCAAAGTTGGGGCAAACCACCCCAGGATAAACAGAGCAGGTTGGAAGTGGGTGGAGAAAAGACATGAAGGGACAAAGGGAAAATATCAGCCAAAGGGCCCTTTTGGAAGAATACACAGAGAACTTGATATACATTCCCTCATTGTCGTTGTTATCCTTGGGTGATAAACAGGAACTTGTACCTGGCTTGTGCCTTTAAAAAGTCTGAAGATTAGAGACTGCTTGAGCTGGAGAAGTTAGGCATGAGATGCTTCAATATCACCAAAAGTCAAGGCAAAAGTTTATGTTTCCTGTGCATCACATGTTGGACTTCACAGAGGAAACCTAATCGAATCTATCTTTGGCAAAATCGGTGTTACCCAAAGTGGTTATCAGAGATGACTGTAACAGAGGACTGGACCTCTGGTAGCGAAGGCTTGAGACAAAAGTCCTAAGGATCCTGCCAGATATGGGAGCTGAAGATGGGCATGGAGGTTGGGGGTGGAATACCACCAGCAGTGAGTTCCCAAGGAACCCAAGCGGCCCACGGCAGAGTCAGCTTTGGACATTTGCCTCAGCCAGAAGTAATCATTGTCTGATGACAACACTTTGGTTATTCAAAATTTTATCTTTTCCCTTTCTTCCAACTTCACCCCCTTGATCCAAATAACAGCTAGTGAGTGGGGCATGAAAAGAAGCATGAGAAAGAGAAGCTGACCCCACATCATTTTCCCTCAAAATATTTCCAGTCTCAAGGAGGAATGAGTGGTGGAATACGAATTTTACATTAGTGGAGTTTACATGTACAAGACTGGATTGGAATATTTAATCCTCCAGATTTGAGACTATGAGTTAAGGCCTGAGTGTGGTAAGAAAAGTTGTGCTGAGACTTCATCCAGGGATGTGAGGAACAAATACACAGATATTCAAAGGTAGTGGTCTGGAAAGAGAAAGCCAGTTTATAACTTCCTCCATTACAAGTCCAACTCCTGCAATGAATTATGACATTTACAACATTCTTTCTTGACCTCCCACAATCTGCCTACAAACAGGCTTAGATGTCCCACATTCTAAAAGTCTCCCCAACTCTTGACATTACTAATGCATCCAGCCCTGGATTTCAGCTTTTTCCTTTTTTTGCCAAATACTTGAAATGGTAGATTTTGGTGGTATTCCCTCTCGTGACTTAATCATTTTAATTACTTTCATTTAATTCTCTCAATATTTTAATCTCTAACTTTTGGAATTACTTCTGTATAAATATCACCAGTGCTTTATATTAAAAAAAAAAAAAAAAGATTTGGTAGATTACCTGAAAATCTCCTTCCTGGAAAAACCTAACCCACTTTGTTCAAAATAGTTGTTCCTAGGCCTGCTGTATTATTTATTTGACAACTGTGGAACTCAGCTTCATTAAATGATAGATAGTCTAGACTGATTCTCAAAAATCTATTCTTTTTGCCTCTTCATTTGTTTTTAATCCTTAGCTTATTATTAGATATTTTTCTGGGATTTTTTCCCTTAAATTTCTGGTTCTCTAAGTCATTTCCTTCTCGAGATTATCCCTTCAATTATTTTTTTTCATTTTAAAACATCTTAAGATTATACATGCATTTTAAAAATAAAAAAATCAAGTAGTATTAAAATATTAATAATAAATATGATTAATCTCCATCCTTTAGTCCAGTTATGCTCTCCAAAGGTAATGATACTAATTCTCATAGCTATTATTTATTACCATCTTTCTAAATAAAATGGATTGTTGTGACACATCTATTTCTTTATTTTATCATTACATACTGTAATGATTGTAGATTAGTAATATGGTTAAATAATATCTAACCTCTGTAGATTAGTAATATAGTTAAGTAATATAATATTCAAGTAAATCGGTACTAATATGCTTTTGACTAGCAAATGTTATTTAATTCAGGTATTAGAAAATTATTTTCTTTTTAACTTGATATAACTTTTGCTTTTCCTAAGATAGAAATTTCCTACCCTGTTTTGTTTTTGGCTTTTAACATACTTTTCTAATTACAGGCCAAATATTGTCATCCTACAAATTATCGATCAATGGTTTGTCAATGACCTTTCCTACATTTGATGTCCCACATTTTTATCTTTAATAACAATAATTTCTTTCATTTTAAAAACAATTTAATTTTACCTTTCATTTTAGAATTTGTGTATATGATCTACCTATACTATTAAATCAAAATTATTTAGGAGAAAAATCATATCTTAATCATCTTTGTACTCTTCATGATATTTATGAAATGCATGTTATTTAAATTTAAATGAACTCACCTGTATATGTACACGCTATCTTTGCAAAGAATGTGTCAACCTAAAGATAATTGGTGAGTCATTTCATAAAGCTGCTGTACAACACATATTTATATTTTAAAATTTGCTGTTCTATTTCAGATAATAAATGCACTTTAGTGCATGTCTATATGAAGGTATTCATAATAAAATGCAGTTATCAGGGTTATAAGGAAATTCAATATGGCATAAACATGAAATATGCCATTTTAAACAAACAACTACAAACTCTTAGCATATTATCTCTGTGCATAAGTAATAATGTGTTTACTGACATAGAAAGCATTATTCAAAATTGCTTGACAAGAAGCCCCATAGTTATTTTTTTAAATATAAATTAAGTGATTTAGTTTTGAGAAAATTAATGATCACTTATTCTGCAATTACTTTTGCATTTCCTATTATAAGGGGACAGTTGTGATTTAACAAAAACATTTTTTAATATAGATGTGACAACTTATTCTTGGATACTGATTATGTGAGCCAATAAAGACAGAAAGTTAAATTTAATAAATTCTTAATTTGTTTTACTTCAATATCTTAATACTATTAGTAGTGTGAAGGAGGTCACTAAGATAAAAAAACAAACTTAATATTTTTGTAGTGACCCATTACCTAATAATATCCATCTTTATTTTACACTGTTATCTGAAATTATGGCATGCATGTGGTCAATATAATCGTTGAGGACATGAATATTAACCTCCATTTAGTCACAGTAAGTTTTTATATATATTTTTTATATATATTTTTTCTATTAATATTTTGACAACTTAATTTGGAGTGATTTAGTTTGTGAGCAGCATCTCTATTAATACATAAGTTGAAACCAGCTAATACTCTTAAAAAATCTATTTAAAATTGAAGACGGGAGAATTGAAATGACCTGTTTTTAATCACTGGCATATCTAATTACCCATGTGAATCGTGTCCCCCATAATTAATATTAGGAAGGGTTAGCTATTTACTCTTATATCTTCTGTGGTTGCTCAGATCATAAAGAGTGACTAACATGAGAGAGTGGGGGGAGGTGTCAAAAGAGCCTACATATTTATCTTTTTTATTTAGTCTTTCCCTGCAATAATTTATCTTTAGTTTGTCAGTGTTCAGATTATCCATGACAATCACTTGTGAGGAAAAGAATTACTTCAGTTTTCCTGAAGGGAGCATGTTAATAAAAACTTGGACATGGATGGTCATTTGAGCAAAAAAACAAAACAAAACTGTGATTAGGATATCCATGGAAATTCATCTTAATTTTTAGAGGTTACTTAGCAAGAATCAGAGAGAGAGGGAGGGAGGGGAAGGGAGGGGAAGGAAGGGGAGGAAGGGTAAGAAGGGAGAAAGACAGAAAGAGGAAGGAAGGAAGGGAGGGTGGAAGGGAGGGATGGAGGGAGGGAGGAGGGAGGGGGGGAGAGAGGGAGGAAAAGAAAATTACAAAAAAGATGCTGAGAGCCTAGCTTTTATTCTTCATTCCACTGGTAAACCATTTGCTTCACAAGTTTTCATTAATTTCACAATGGCAATCACCATGGAAAGAGTGCTTCAGGGCTGCACATAACTGAGGCATTAGATATCACTGGCTTTTAAGTTATTGCTCAAGAAAGGAGAAGTGCCTTTTTAATTTATTTTCCTGAAAAGTATGTAATTCCTATAGGTGGAGGGTAAATTTTTTAAATCCTAGAAGAGAGTAGTAACTGTAATCCTTGTTAGGTCACTACCAATCATTGCAAATTTATAGGAGTTACCTGAAAGAACAGTAAAATTTTTGGATCGTCATTCATATCAGTCCAATAGTGATGATGTATGGCTGATGCCTGGAAACACAGAAAAAAGTCAGGGACATTTATCAAGTGAATCTTTTGTGAAAAATCTCATACAGTAGGACACAGGGAATGGGAGGCTTCTTAGCTTCCATTCCAGGATATTTAGTAACAAATATCACTAGGAGCTTCTCAGTGAAAAAGAAAAAAGTCAGTGTAAGAAATAAAAAAGCTTGGAAAAGGGCAAGTGGAGACAGATTCAACTGAAGCTGGTAGACCAGAAATCTAAAGTCAAACTTCGGTGTTATGATGCAAGTAAGGTTTAGAATGGGAAGAGCTGGAAGAACTCAAAGTTGTATCACCAATTGCTGCTTAGAATGAAACCACTGGCTTCTATGTGGAGAATGAATTCTAGGAGGCAACCTTGATATGGGGAGATAAGATGAAGAAATTGCAGCCAACCAGATGTGAGATCATAGTCTTTAAGGAGAGAGATAAGAGGGGAAACAAGAAGTAGAGGAGTTTGTGATGTGCTTGGGTGGGAGAATAAATTTTAATTCAATGTACTAAAGGATGACATATAGAAGGAAAGAGTGCAATCAATGACTACTCTTAGGTTACTGGGTTGAACAACCAGAAAATAATAGATTAACACTGGTTGGGGAAGATTTGGTGGAGGTGGAATCAAGACTAATGATATGATTATCGTAAATTAGATAAAGAGAGAGGTTAAGACTTTATTTCAAACTATTCTCTAATTTCTTCCTATTTTCTTGTGATGTATGTGTGCCTTTCTCCTTTCCTGCTCCCCAATGCCTACTCTCTTCCCTACTATTAAGTTACTTTGTAGCTTAAGTATTGAAAATTTCATTGATTTGAAATATCAGTTTCTGGATTTATTTATTGGCACATTTATTTTTTAATTTAGTAATCTGTATTTCTTCTCTCTGATCAACCTTGCCCTTTTAGCACTTTTTAAATTAAATGTTTAATTCATTTTTATTATACTTTCGTTTTTAAGCTACATAAACATTTAAAGCCATTTTGTATTTTTTTTCAGAGCAGTTTTTCTGTAATTCGGTCTTGATACGAAATATTTTCATGACCTTTATTATAAAGATATTCTACAAATTCAGTTTTTGTTTTTTACTTGGCTTAGAGATATTCAGTAACGAGTTTAAAAGTTAAACAACAAAAATTAAACAATTAAGAGTTTTCTCAGTACTTTATAATATCATTATTAAAGTCTTATAGCATCATGTGTGTTCTTTTCCATTGTTGAATTTATTATCTGATTTCAACATTCTGTAACACATGACATAAAGGTATCCTACATTTTATACAACTGAATATATGAGCATATGTACTTACATTTATGTATTACATTATTTTATTTATATTTTCCCAATTTTTACTAATATTTTGCCTACTTTAATTTTTATGGCCTTAAAGAGGGATATTAAAATCTTTTAACAGTGTCTTTTTCTCTTTTTAGGTCTCAGTTAATATAATTATTGCTTATGCTTTTTGAAGCTATGCTATTTGATACATAAGGATTCATGAAAGAGAATCTTATACAATTATTCTTTTATGTCATGTTGTTATTAAAGTGCCCATATTTAAAGTTGATCATTTAAGTTATAAAATCCTATTATTTTTTTTGCCAAAATAAATCCAATATCATCAACAGTATGATGGCTTTATGTTGTGGTAGTTTAAAAATGCATCTCCTAGTAACTAGGAAGAAGAAAGAAAAGAAAGGAAAAAAAGATACATGTCCTGAATGTTAGTACAATAAAACAGGTCAACAATGTTATGTATTTCTTGCAAATTCACTGATATTTGAATATCAAAAGTATATTATTATTAATACTGTCTATTATATTGGAATAACTTTGTATGGTGACAGATGGTAACTACACTTAGCATGGTGAGCATTTTGCAATGTATAGAATCATCAAATCACTATGTTGTACACCTGAAACTGTATTATATGTATTATATATCAATGAAAAAAGACAACATTAGTGTTCATAAATCACTGCAGACACAGTCTGTTTTACACCTACCAGTTATATGCCACGACATATCTAGATTTTTTCACCTACTATTGCCTGCATCCAAATTATGTTATGGCCTTATTAAACAAGCATATTTGATTTAAAGACGTAAATTCTGATTGCTATACATTAGTAGGAGGCTAAAGACATTGACATTCACTTTCTCTGTATTTCTATAGTAGAAGTTTAATTAAAGAGAGCATAAGCTTAAATTTTTATCATACCCTATATGTATCACCATATCTTTCTTCAGAAAACTTAGCTCTTTGTCACTATTCTTTAAGGTTCTTCAATTTTACTGAGGAAAAAGTAAATCCTTATTTATATCAGCTTTTTCATTTGCTTTACATACTTTTTGGGTATATATGTGGTTGGTGGGGAAATTTTCTTGGTCAAAGAAGTTAGGGAAATGTTGCATTTGTTATACCTTTATAAGCCTTCTCAGAAACTTAAAATGAGTGCTAATTAGCATACATAAGACCAATAGAAGTCTATTTTACTGCCTTTGTAATATTTAACACAAATTATTTTTTTCAAAATATTTATATCATTTTTTAGCATCCCAGAGAACATGCTTTGGTAATGTCACTCTAGATACATGTATTTTAAAAGCATATTCAGGAAGGGTATACAGATTCTTAAAGCCAATAGATCATTCCTGATTGTAAACTCAAATAAATAGAAATATCCTGAGGTCAGCCTCCTGCTGAGGGTTGTGGGAGGTATGTGGGTTCCCCCATACCACAGGTAACTACAGAAATGTGGGCACATTGGTAGGTCTGCATTGCCTACCTTATAACACTTCACACGCTACTGGAAATGCAAGCTTCTGTTTTTTGTGGTTCAAGTGATCAATATATTTGATGTTATGCCTATTACCTTTCTAGCACCATTTGAGATAGAATATCAGTATTATTTATGAAATTGACTATACCACTAAGTCTTAATTGTCAACATAAAACAACGGTTGTGGTAAAGTGAGCAGTGGACTTGGACTCAGAAGACAGAGGTTTAGCCTCCATCTATGTGATGTTTGGAAGTCTTAAAGTCTAGAAGGTCTTACCTGAATTACTGGATTCTGCTTCCTTAAATATGAAATGGAGGTAATCATATGTACAGAGAATGATGTGTGCAGATTGAATTATGACCTTTTTAAGAAGGAAAGTATTACCATTATGTCATTTTAGTTCCCATATTTAATGAAATGTCTCCTGTTGGATGTGCGTAGATTGTAAAATATTTCAGGCACTCTCATCAACATTTTGCCCTTTTATACAGTTAACTTTATTTTGCAAAAGATAATTCTATAAGAAACTTTGGTCTATGATCAGAACTTGTCTTTTGTGTGGGATAAGATCAATATCATGGAATAAAGATATAAGAACTTGAAAAGGTATTTGAAATGATCTTGTCTCTCAGTGTTCCTCCCCTCCCCTTACTGTTGAGGGAATGGAAGACCAGTGAGACTAAAGACTTGCCTGAGGTTGTACAAGTGAGTGACAGAATTGGTAATTGAATCCAGTACCTCTAATTGGCCATTCCACCACACTCACTCGGAACCAACCATCTTAATTATTTACAGGGGCAGGAAAATGGCTTCTCCGCCCAAAAGTATCTCATCCTTCTGCCAACTGGCTTGAAATTTGCAATATTAGAAAATTCAAGGGATTTGTACTTTTCAAATACACCTTAATAAATTGCAAATGTCTGTGAAGAGTAATAACTGAGTGATACTCGTTTGTATCAAACTGTTTTCTATCTGTATTAGTCAGCCAAGGATCACAAGACAACAACAACAACAAAAAAAGGGAACATTACATTTGGTAAGTGAGAGTTGATAAAAGATTCTTTCCTTTACTGAAAACCCCGGGATAAAATAAAATTCCTTAGCAGAGTGCAGACCTTCATAAACTGAGCCCCGTTCCTCTGCACATTCCCATTCTAACTCACATTCTAAGTGTCCTGAATACTCACTTGATCTATCGTCTCACACCTCGGTGACTTTTTCACATCCTGTAAATACAACTCCTGTCTGATTGTTTTTTCTCATCATGCCAGTCCCTACCATTTTTGAAGAATAACACAGGCTTGTCACCTTTATGAAATCTTTCTTACTTAATCTTTGAACCCTGCAGATAAAGTTAGATGCCCTCTTCCTATGCAATTACCCCCTTGTACTTACCTACACTGCATCCCAGTATAATATGGGAATATTGATAACATTTACACATGGTGTTATAAGGATTAATATACGTAAAGCATTTTGAAGAGCTCCTGGCAATTAAACATTATTTGTTATTATTGCTTTTATTAGAACATACATTAATATGTGTCCATCTTTTCCAGTGGGCCATGAACTACTTTAGGGCAAAGAATGTTGGAAGCACTGTATCCCAGTAATTATTATGTTTTTTATATACACGTCATAACGTCTGGCATAGAGCTGGCAATAATAATATTTTTTCAC
The DNA here is from genome assembly GCF_037043125.1 of Eumetopias jubatus. NCBI lineage: Eukaryota > Metazoa > Chordata > Mammalia > Carnivora > Otariidae > Eumetopias > Eumetopias jubatus. The sequence continues at coordinate 177,097,728 of NW_028274809.1, read as the reverse complement.
TGATTACATAGCTGAATTTTGTTGGGAAAATAAGTGTATTTTCTATCTAAAGAGGTCTCTGTGGTGCAATACTGGGCACTATAAGACTGAAAATGAAGGACTTAAAGCTCTATAGGAGGAAGAGTATGTTTGCCTTTGATGTAAGAATGGCCAGGAAATAAGAGTAAATGGGGAAGTATGATGGCATCAGACACAAGTTTATGCAACTTTATATTTTTCTCAGAAACATCCCTCTCTGTGAAATTGTTTTATTGGACTCATTGAATAACTTATTCTCTTATTTGGATCAACCTTATGAAGGATAAAATACATAGAAAAATCTTGTGATGGAACATTAATCATTTTCCATATGTATTCAAATCTCCAGAAAGTTAATAATAAAATATTCTAATGATAATCACTGAAACTCAGTATTTTTGGAAAATTTACACAAATGTAGACAATGGCACAATTCTTGATGTGCTTTGATTGCTCTGAAATGGCAGTTTTCAATAAATATTGAAATTAGGTGATAATCACTAGCATTATGTATTATTTATCAGCATTCAGATTGCCATGAATAAGGATGCCCTTTTACACATTAACCTCCCTTCAAAGACCTTAGATAAAAGAGCTAATTCCAAATGCAGTATTATTCTTTATACCTTCTTTTTTTTCATTCTTCATTATTTATTGTAGAAATGTATGTATACTCTTGGGGTAATAAGGGAGTTCACTTTTACCCAGTCATGTCTAAAATAGCTCTAAGCTAAAAATATTCTCCCTGGTACCCAATGCAAATAAGCCTCCCATGCAATTTTAATGGCTGATTCTTTGAAACTTTTGTAAAACTAAAGCTCTTAAATATTTGGAATCTCACAACAGTAGAAATAGTAAGAACATACCGTTTTATACATACTGGCATAAAATATATACCAAAAAACATGACTTCCTTGCCCTTGGAAACACTAGTTTAGTTATATTGCCCAAGAGAAAGACAAATGTTTTTAAGAGAGGGCATAGAATGCCTTCAGTGTTATAATAATAATTAGAACTTTCCCTTTAAAATTTATTATAGCACTGTTTGGAATAAGTCCTATATATAGAATTTTTTAAAGTTCTAAAATGTTTTAAAACTTTTTAAAAAGTTATTTAAAAATAACTGGGTTATTTAATAACTGGAAGAACATTGGCCTGCTATTACAATAAGAATCTTGAGAACTGCAGATTCTATTCTGTAGATATTTAATACTGTAGCTCTTTGAAGGTGGATTTTTTGACAAAAATATTTTGAATGGATTACCTTATTGAAACTTAAATATTGATTACTTCCTTGCCATGGACATCTGTTACCTAAAATATTGGTTGTAAACTCCAGTCTCAGCAGTTGTTTCTAGGCAAAAGGAAAGAGCAAGGATGGAAGATGCCTGACTCTCAATGAGTGATCCAGTCATGGGATCACAAATCACACCCATGGGGTACAGGAAGGGGACGTCGCTATTTCCCCATGACCCGTACTGTGATGAGTCCCCCTATAATTAATTCTATTCCTTACTTGGGAGTCCCTGGTTGCAACTATATTTTTAAAGTACATGGTTTATCAGAATTTAAACCTGTTTGTCATTTATCCTAGCTCTTTTTTTTCTGATTTTATTATGGTCAAAAAATTATTTTAGACTTCCAGATATCTCGTAGAAATATTTGAACTGCCTAGGGACTTCTGAGATTTTGATGTATTCTGTGGAATGTATTGAAGAGGAGTTCTCAGGGCAGAGAAATCTACTCAGATTAAGGAAAATGGCGATCCTTTTCTTTCCCTTCAAAAGGTCTGAATGTTGTTTCTAGATTAGCAATAGCAAAATGTGTCTAAGCTGTCTCAGTGCAACACAGCGAAAATGATACTTTCCTTTAAAGTGAGACAAATAATTGAGGTAATTTATATAACCTCAGAATTGTCATGAATATAGTTTTAAAGCAAGATAGGAGTGCATTTTTTGATATTTTTTCTAGCTGAAATTGGAAGCCATTTATAGGCCATTATCAAGATTTCACTGGGAAAATTTTGAATTATAGGATAAACTAGATGCTACAACAGTGTGAAATTGTTCACCAACAATTCATGAGCTCTCTGGATTAACCGTACTCACATGAAATACAAAGCTCCTATTTCTTTTCTTTCATGAAATAGTTGTTTTTAAATGACAAAATATCTGTAACAATTATAAACCCAGAGTGTGTTTATTTTACCTGGAGTGAATTCTTGTTTAGCTCAAAGTTCAATAAATACCTTGCATTTCTTTCTTTTTGAACAGAAAATTTAACTTTACCCAAGGAAATGTTAAGATTGCTTTTATATTGAACTTCAATGTTAATACCACTCAAGTCTTGATATACTTTAACTAGGGTGAATCTTATGTTTTCCTTACTTAAAGGCATTAATAAAATGCATTCTAAGATTAGATGCTTGTGCCTCATAGGGTTTTCATGCATGAAAGCTGGTCAACACAGTAGGAGCATAAACCTCATTATTGGGACCAGTTCAGGTCCATTACCTTAACCAGTCTCATCACAAAGCACTCTATTTTTTGCTTACACACTGAATAGTAAATGGAAGTTAAATAAACTTTTATCTAGTGAAGCAAAAGAACCGGTCACTTCTAGTGTATTTCTTATAACTTTCTTTTGAATCTTAGGACAAACCTATCAGACAGGTATTATTTTTCCCTTCAGAAAGGTGAACAGAAAGGAGGTAAGAATTTGTCCAAAGTAGCAAGTGCCAGAATCTATACCCCTTCAACCACCCCCCTCACCATGCCACCCTTCTTTCCTCCCTTTTCTCCTCTTGATACATTTATTAAATACCTACTATGCGCTAAAAGAATTTTCCTTATTTCCCGAGTTTTGAAGATTTGGCTTTTTTTTTTTAACACTCAAATTGCTGAAAGAGTAACAGGAAATTAATATTGAAACACAAACAATAAACTAGAATGTAGTATACCAGTCAACATGGAATAACACAGAATTCACTGCACAAAGGAGTAAATAGTTAACTCTTTGGCAGAGAGGGGAATCAGGGAAAACTGCATATAGAAGCCACTCTGACCCATAAAGAAAGCTGTAGTAGTTTTTCAAGGTGAGGAAAGAGAATTGAGGACAGAGATTGCAGATGCCAAGTTACAGAGGCATGGGATAGGTAATATAAAGGGAATAGTACAACTGGTGCCTATGCAGTATGGTTGGAGCACAAGAAAAAACTGAAGTAGGTGAGACAATGTTGACATAGCTAAATTATCCAGATACGATGATCATGTGTAAATGAGTGTTGGGATTACAACTCTATACTCTGTCTTACAGACAGGGTCATGCAGAATTCTGGGCTCACATTCAACACACATTCAACACACACACACACACACACACACACACACACACACACACACACACATTTGGATGAGAATTTTCTATGTTATTTTTCATAATTTTCTACTTTAAATTGAACTTGAATGTCATTAATTAAAGAACCTATTCTTTCTCTTGGACAATTTCTCCCCCTACCTATCATATCTGGGGTCCAAAAACATTTATTAGACAAAGGGAAACCACATAAGATTTAAGATTTTATTAAAAAAATAAAAATACTTTTAGACAAGAGTCATAGACTAGAGGAAGAAGCAGCAAATTCCAAGCTTGACTGGGCAATTATATGGCTAAATACTTTTAGATAACTAGTCTGTATGGGTTTCCAACTTTCAATTTGTATAATGAAGAAGTATGATCAAGTGACCCAGTTTCTTAAAAATTCTAAAATGCAGGAGAAACTACGAATTCAACTCTATACAAGTAAAACTGATATAGAGCATGACTATGCTATTTATTGGTTTAGTCAGATTTACTTTCAGGTAACAGCACTGAAGCTTTTATTTTCCTGCTATAGAAAATAACATTTAAAACCTTATTTAGTAATTTTTTAAAACACTTTCAGAAATAGATCATTAAGTTAACATCTGTAAATAATGCAGAGGGCATAGTTTGGTGAGTCATTTCAATTACTTTTTAATCAAATAGAAATATGATTTGTTTATACTCTACAGTAATACTTACAATGACCTCTAATCAGGTTATATTGTAATTATTGCATTTATCAATGTATATCTATCTATATATTTATATAGATTTTCAGAATACTTTATTCTTTAGCCATACATTCAGTCATAACTACCATTAGGTAGAAGGAGAGGAAATATCCAACAATGAAAATCAATCTATTCACTTACTACTGCACTGTTTGTCTAAGTCCTCTCCCCCAACCCATACTGGATGGCAAAGTAGCAACTACATGTGAAGCTAAAGTGCAGGCGAGACCAAGGTGAGGAACTCCTTCTTAAAAAAGTAGTAACTATAAAGAAAAATATTCCAAAGTGAAAATAATGCAAAAGAGAGTAAAGCACATCTTTCCAGTATCATACATGGGTACTTTCTAACACCCTCATCCACCAATTAATTCTTTAAGAGAATACACCTATGCTTGACTTTGCTATTTACTATTTGGTTATAGCCCACATACTGCAAAATTAAATGTTAACCATTAGGTTTCTGTCTAGTAGAAAAATAATCCTGTACAATGTTAGCCAGTTATGTATCCATATTTTTAGTAGTGTTTATTTTATTTTATTTTTTTAGGCAGAGAGAGAGAGAAAGACTGGGGGGAGGGTCAGAGAGAGAGAAGGAGAGAAAGAATCTTAAACAGGCTCCATGCCCATTGCAGAGCCCAACAGGGGGCTTGATCTCACAACCTTGAAATCACAACCTGAGCCAAAATCAAGAGTGGGACCTTGAAATGATGGAGCCACCCAGGAGCCCCAGTGGTTTTATTTTAAAAATGTCAATACATACTCAGTTCTTGTAGTGCTCTTAAAGCCAGGTTTGGCATCTTATTGGTTCCCCATTAATGAATTAAATAAATATTTGACATGTATTTATTTTATATTTGCATGAGAGTCATGCATTTAACTTTTAACATTTACACTAACATTTACTGGGTATTTGTTATGTGCACTGTTCTAAGAACTTTAAAAATGTTATCTACATTAAACTTCGCAAGTCTGTAAGGCAAGTATGATTAAAATCCTTTTCTCAGATAAGAGAGTATGTGAAGGGTGAATTAAGTACTCTAATAATAATAATACATTTATTCCATTATTTATACATATTTATTGAGCAATTACTTTTCTAGGCACTTGGAACACAATGGCCCAAACAGATAATACCCTTACTCTCATAGAGCTTACATTCTAGTCCATATAAGAAAGACAGACCCAGCCACCCCATCCCTCCCACCCCACACCACTCCAGCAACCCTCACTTTGTTTCCTGAGATTATATATAATGCAATACTACTCAGCCATCAAAAAATGAAATCTTGCCATTTGCAGAGATGTGGTTAGAGCTAGAGTATATTATGCTAAGTGAAATAAGTCAGTCAGAGAAAGATACCATATGATCTCACTCATACGTGGAATTTAAGAAAGAAAACAGATGGACATATGGGAAGTGGCGGGGAGGAGAAGGGGAAACAAACCATAAGAGACTCTTAGGATAGAGAACAAATTGAGGGCTGACAGAGGTAAGTGGGTAGAGGAGGGGCTAGATGGGCAATGGGTATTAAGGAGGGTGCTTGTCATGATGAGCACTTGGTGTTATATGTTAGTGATGAATCACTGAATTCTACTCCTGAAACCAATATCGCACTATATGTTAACTAAAATTTAAATTGAAAGAAAGAAAAGAAAGAAAGAAAGAAAGAAAGAAAGAAAGAAAGAAAGAAAGAAAGAAAGAGAAAGAAAAGACAGTAAATAACATACAAAATAAAGAAACCTAATACTTTATGTACTTGAATTCACATTTAGTTCTGCCTGCTTTCAAACACCATACACTTAATCACTTCACTTTATAATCAAAAGTGTTAAAAATTAAGGGAAATTCATATTAAAAATGTAGGTTACTATAGTTATTGATTCTCTCATGCCCACTAGAGAGCTTACCTTGACCTACAAAAGTGAGACCTTTTCAAGGAAAATTATCAGATTACTTTTTCTCAAATCTGAAAACACCTCTAATGTTCTCACCCCAGGTCAGAAAACACACACACACACTTGCAAAGGACTGTGTGCAATTGCAGAAACAATATGAGATTCTACGTAGTGGGCTGAAATAGGAAACCTGCCTGCATAGCAATGCCTTCTGTTAGAAGGGAAAGAATAAAAAACATGTGCTCTCATCTCTATGTCTGATATTCCCAATTTTCTTTTCTGTACCCTCCCATTCTCTTGGAGGGACTAGAGTACAGGCAGCACCTTAAACAAAAATCCTCTTAAATAATTGTTATTTCTCTAATGTGAGCTAGTCTATTTAATCCAATATAAACAGAATTGTAGGTACCACTAGTAGATAATTGTGCTCTGTCGCTCTGCTCCAGAACACAATCATTAAAAGTAATTGTGTAGGTCTTGGAGAAGAGTAGGGTAAAATGAGACAGGGAGTTTTATATTTCTTCTTACAGGACATCATTTTTGAAAGACAAGAATAAAAATTTTCAAATTCCTCTCTTGACCTAATCTGATTATGTTATGGTCTCAAACTACTATCATCCAGGTACATTTACCACATAATTAACTAGGGACTGTCATTAAAACTTTTGGAAATTTCAGAACATTAAGCCATCTACAAAATATAAATATCTCTCAACCATTGGTTACTAAAAAAATTAATTGTCCTTTTGACTTGACAGAAATCTCAAAGAAGGTATAGCAATTTTTTTAAGGGAAGTCAGTTTCACCTGAACCAAACCAAGTCATTACTTTGGGGCAAAACACATGTGATTTAATAGCTTATGAAATATTTATAAAATGAAATTCACATTGTACATTGTTGAATTTAAATTTATTCAAGAGGACATTCATGCTATCCCAGAGAAAAGGAAAAAATTTCAAAGCAAAGAAAAAAAAAGCAAAATAAGAAAACTCCCTTGGGATAACACCTTACAATTAAAGAAACAGTAAAAGCAATGTTAAATATCTAGAACTCTAATTCCTGACCCTTGTAGTTAATATAATCACAGTCTCTGAACACTAAGGAAGGAAATCTAGACGTGAGCCCGTGCAGGAGAAAGCAACAGGCTTGATTTCAATTTATTAACAATCTACAAGTCTAAAAGTGAAAGGAAGAAGTACCAGTTTCATCCAATTTAGACTTCCTGACCAAGTTACTAAAAAGTTTAATTCCTTTGTATGTAGCTTCATAAAAAACACAATTTTAAAAATTTCAACATATATGAATTCAAAATCTCTATCCCTCACCACCTTACATTTACATTAATATAAAATACATCAGATAGCATTTCCTGATTTTCTAGCTCTTTTAAATTATAGATTAAAGAGCTAATACTACATTTCTATTTTCCCCCAGTCTTTTCATGCTGCCTTAACAAAAACCCAAGCAAACCATTTTTCTCTTGGTGTCCTAACAGTATATTTTGCAAAACTAGTGAAATGGCTGCTCATTTATTTTTCAGGCCTCTCTGATGCAGAAATGTTTCAAAGGGATAAATTACAGACAGAATTCTAATTTAACTATTTGCAAAATACTACTCTTTGCCAAAACTGATTGAACTTCAAAGCCTCCCTAAAACATCATACATAATTTATTTTAGGGAAGAAAACAATAAAATCCAGGACTAGACCTGGAACAATGGTATTTTAAAGAAGCCATAGTGACAAGCAAAGTATTTGCTTGGAAATGAATATATTTTTTAATCAAACCATTTTTTTAACAATTGTAAATCTGATAATATTGTAGGATTAATGTCACTAAGAACACTTCTTGTAGAGTACAGAAGAGAATAATTCAGTGTGTTTGTTTCCCCTTCTCTCCCCCTTTTCTAAAACTGTGCATTTAATGGTTCCTTAATCATATATTCTAGTCACAGATTTTTAATTGGTTTTTGACCTACATACCGGCATAGGTTGATTAACAATTCTCTAATCAAGGTTGCATAGCATTCATGTGTGTTCAATAATTCAGTGATCTGTCTGGGAAATGTAATGGGTCCCACTGTTTGGGTGAACATTCAGTGACTGTTGAAAGCACCCGAACACTTTATGCCCAAATTGCACTCAAATGCCTTAATGAAGAATCAGCACTTACTGCTAGGCACTTACTGCTATACTTTCTAGATAAATAGAAAACCCTGTATGCTGATGAGAAGAGACAGCCATTTTTACCGTGAAGAAAAGTCTGTATGTGAAATATTGAAAAATAAGTATAAAATGGAAACACACAATAATCAATAGCTTCTTCTTTGTAGACACCTAAAAACCAACAACACTGAAATAAAATTCCTTAAAAGTGCTAGACTTTAAATACATACTGTAAATGCTCATTAATGAGTAATTTTCTGATTAAAATAGAACAGGTTATTTCTACTCTATTTTTCACTCAATTTGGCAAAATTAGCATAAGAATAAAAGTGAGTATGAAATTAATCTATACAAGGCACAATTACAGCGTGTTGGCTTCAGTCTCTCCCACTAAGTGGTTAATTTGGAGAAAAAATAATAATTTAGAAAGTTCTAGATGCTCAGGAAAAGCAAGGTGTGAAAGTTCAGGTTTTAAAAGGCATATGGTTCTTCTTTTAGTCAACATGGTATTTATTTATTTACTTGTGGCAAAAAAAAAAAATCCACATGAGGTGAGGACTGCGGGTTGACCATCAAAATCCGTTCTTCTCTTCCTTTTGAGCACATGGGCAAACTACATTTCCCAGCCCCTTTCACAGTTAAATATGTTCAAGTAACTAAGTTTTTCCCAGTGAAGGGATTTAAAAGGGATGCTTTCTACTTGCAGACCTGATCCTTAAGACAGTGAGATACCTCCTGAATTTTCTCTTTCCCCTTCTTCTTGTCTCAAACCCATATTGATTTAGCCTTGGCTGTGCAGATGATGATGATGACTCTCTGAATGATGTCACAACACAGTGGAAGGAAGCTTCATTACTGAGTGATTATATATAGCAGTGACCTACAGACCTAACTTCTCACTTCAGATTGTAACGCAAGAGACATATTTTTCTTCTTTAGGCAAGTGAATTAACGTTGAGTTTCCTTGTTAAATAGTCTAGGTTTACTTTAAATAATATGGCTATGAATGAGATATGTTCAGCCCTTGATACACCTGGAATTCTTCTAAGTGGGATGTGTTATGCCTTTTGGGTGCAATCTGTTAAAATATTTCCTTCGATTTTTGATACCTCAGATATAAAATAATCCAGATGTTCTCTACGGAATATTTTTATTTCTAACTTGTATAATCTAGTTTAGTAAGTTTCCTTGAAAGGACAACAAAGCAAAACAAAATTGAACCCAAACCCTCAGAATTCCTTGAGAAGTCTCCATGGAGAGGAAAGGATTCTAGGGTTTTGGGGAAGAGGTTGCTGCTAAGAAGAAAGAAATGCTCTTAGACTTTAGAATAAGGAAAAACTGCTGTGTAGGTAAGAGTTAGCACTGCACACCTGAGTTGTTCAAACCCTGCACATTCCTAAAGAGGGCCGGTTTTCAAATACTGGCCCTTGGTCAGCTCTTGAGAATCAACCTCTTGGAATTGAGACCTCAAACTATGTTAGACCAATTTGTCTAGATGCTTTCAGCAAACAGTGGTATTTATGGTAAATGGATGCTTTCCTTCTGGGAATCTAGAGCTTTAGTGATGGAAGTCAACTCCTATAGTCACTATGTATATGGCTCAAGAGAGCTTCTTTGGTAGACAACACTTTGCATATGTTGTCACACCTGCTGGAGCAATTAAGTATGTCCTGTGTCACTCTAGTGAGAGAGGACACTTAGAAACGTGCACCTGATTTTCTCTAGAATATGCCCCATGTGTCTTTTCCCTTTGCTGATTTTGCTTTATATCCTCTTGCTGGAAAAAACCTGAAACTATGGGTATTGAGATGTCTGAGTCTTGTGTGTATTTCTAGTGAATCACCAAGCCTGAATTTTGGGGACCCCTGACACAGATATTCTCCTAATAATTTGTTTTGAGAGTGACTTAGGTCACTGATCTAATTTCTCCGTTTGAATTGGTTGCTAGCCAGCTAAATTTCAAAAGTATAGTCAGCCTCCAGGAAGGATCCCTGACTGGCTTTATTTTCTGCTGTATCCTATTTTCAGAGAGCTGGAGTATTCAAGAAGCTAGTGTTTTCTAGTCCTTAGCGGTGGGAGGTTACACTGGTATAGATGAAACAAATAAATAAAATAAACAAAAAACTGCCTCAGCAGCCCTTTAAAGGTGACCATGAGGAATCGGAAGGGCTAGTTTGGTCAACAATCCAAAAGGCAGGTTTATCTTTACAACTAGTCTTTAACTCCAATCAGTAGAGCCCTAGGCAAGCAAAGCCCAACAAATTGGAGAGCAAGTCAGAGTAAATTTATATTAAGTTTACTGAATATTTGTTGATGATTTAGTCTTTCAAAAGTCACAGGGGGCTCGGAAATTTTCCACCATAGTGCAACCAAAAGCTATTTATGTGTGTATGTATATTTCCTTTTATAAATGATAATTTAAGTAATTATAATAAATAAAGTAAAATAAATACAAGCCAACAATTATTTTCAAAGCATTGTGCTCTGGGGATGTAGTAGATATAAATACTACAATTTTGGCCACAATATGGAAGTGAGGTATGTATAAAACTGATTTATAACATAGGCCTGAGTATAATAAGTGGCAATAAAAAGAAAATATTAAAAATGTAATCTTTAATAAAGCTTATTTAAGTTACAGAAAATTCCATAAAAGAAATTTCAGTGAGTCTGCCCCTTTCACCATGATTCACAAGTTTCTGAATTTCTTACCCACAAACTTAACTTCTGAAAATTAGCTAAATCTTTCTTTTGTTAGCTTACTTATAAAATCTAAAAACACTAAGCTACAGCAAATTAACACATTCCTATAAAACATCTTATTACACTGAAATTGTCAAATATTTATTTATTTAAAACACATAAACTGAAATCTTATTATGTGCCAAGAACTACATAATCCCTGTGGAAGATATAATAATAAACAAATCTTGGTCCTTCTCCTTCATAAGTCTTCTCTTAGGAGGTAAAATTAATTGTATTACAATGAAATAAACTTAGTGTTAGAAATGAAGTAAGGAGAGAAATTAAATTCTAGACACGTTAGGAATTTTTCAAAATGCTGTAGTGTAAAGAAGACAGGTTGAAATGTTGAGCCTGTAACTTACAACTGAATTATTCACGTCAGTTATTTTATTTGAGTGGTTGGTATCGAAGTTATACTGCAAGAGATTTGAGATTCGGCTCTCAGATCAAACTTGCACTCAAATGAGTGCAGGATGAAGCATATTGAGTATATGTCCAGAAATTTAGTGGTTGAGAGGTAGAGTCATGAGTTAGTTGCTTATAGGGGAATTTAGGGTCAAGGGATAGATATTTTCATATTTGGATAAATTTGAGTACATGGTTATATGCAGAGAATGTGCTAAAGGACAGCCAAACATTAAAATGGAAAGAAACATGGGGAGCCTGGGTGGCTCAGTCAGTTAAGCATCTGCCTTCGGCTCAGGTCATGATACCAGGGTCCTGGGATTGAGCCCTGTGTCTGGCTCCCCGCTCAGCGAGAAGCCTGCTTCTCCCTCTCCCCCTCCCTGTGCTCCTTCTCTCTCTCTCTCATAAAGTCTTTTAACAAATAAAATAAAATATAAAATGGAAAGAAACATGGAAATACTTCCTTTACTGATAGAATGGTGCTAGATACACTCTAAATAATGTCCTCTTAGAAAGCAATTCCCAATAAGAAATAAAATGAAGAAACATTTTAAAATAAATTGTTGGGTTGATAAGAGAGCAAACAACAACAACAACAAAAACACAAAAACCCAGAAGTCAAAATAAGATCAAAACATATATAAGATGAAGGAATATATTCAAATATATCAATAACCCCCAGGGTTATGTTGGATAAAATGCAAATCCATCTATAGGTGATTACAAAGCTACTTAAAAAGTGTATGGATTTGACAGGTCGTAAATTTAAGATAGAAAATTCAAGAAAATACTAAATTAAAAAACTAGCAGCTGATAGGAGTAATAATAGGCAACATCTGAAGTTTTTGAATGAATTGCACATCCCACCTTCCAAATCTCTAAGCCAGAATCTTCACATCATTCTTTACTAATTCTACTCTACGTCAAATAAACCACCAAGTCCTGATGTTAAATATCTCAAATATTTTACAATTCAACATCCTTCTCAGTCCCTAAAACTTCTCCATTAGTTGAGACCCCTTAAAAAGATAATTGCAATTATTTCCTAATTGGTCTCCTTGGTCTCAGTATTATGACCTTCAATTTGTTACCTTTGATATAGCCAGAGTGATCCTATGTCACAACCCTGTGTATCACCCCCAGCCCCCCCCCCAGCTACCACCAATGGTTCCACTTTGCCAGCAAATTAAATTCCAAACTCATTAATATGTCTTACCAACTCCTTCATTTTCACACCCCGTTTATCTTTGAAGACTCGTCCCTTGGTATACCCTCCTCCACATCTACACTTTGGACTATGTTCCTTTCCTCAAATTCATGCTGTCTTTCAAGGCTGGCTTTGCAAGGCTTTTCCTTCTGTCTAGAATACTCCTTTTCCTTTTCCATTCTCCATCGTCCACTCTTCTTTTCTCATCTCACAATTACCTCTCCTCTAGGTAACCCCTCCCTAATCTTTATATTTTAGCATGGCATTCTTCTCACAGAAACCTTTTCTAATGAGCCTAAATAGAGTTTAGGTGCATATTTATCTTACAATTTGCACTTAGTGCAGTATTATAATCACCTCTCTAAAAGTTTTTATCTCCCACTATATTATAAACAATAAAGCCAAGCAATGTGTCTGTCATGTTGAGCATTTATTCCCTGGATCAAACACTATGCTAAATAATTACTTGTCAAGGAACTTACAATGAAAGTGTTATTTATAATTTTCTAAAGACCAACACACAAAAAAATCTTTGGAATGATAATAGAAATTGCATTGATCGCTATATAGCACTAAATAGATACAGTGTTACAACCCAGGATTTGTCTACATTTGGGGATAAAAGCTGACTTAAAATCTTTACTGATACTGATCAAAAGGCAGAAAGGGAACAAATCCTAAATGGTTTTCCCCAACAATGTATAAATTATTAGGTCTCAGTTTATTTTGTGATGGTATCAAAAGTATGCCTTTAAACTCCTTCTACTGGAGGCTGTTAGTCAAAAACAAACACTAAACTCACATTAAACTTGCACTTATTTTTATCATTTTACAATTATCTAACATAGATAAAAAAAATAGTGAAGTAACAGGAGATCAGAACTATAAAAATCGTTGACTTCAAGAAGCTAAAATCCCCCATGAAAGACAAGTTTAATGAAACAAGAGCAACAAAGATATCCAAGTCAGAGAAGACATTAAAAAAAAAAAGGTTGATCTGACATTCCAAGCACATGAACGATTGCTGAGAGGAAGTTAAAAATTAAAACAACAAAACACATTTTGCTATAGTCTAACCTCCTTAGCAAATATTTGCATCCATATGCATTTTATATTCCATAGCTTGACTGTGAAATTTAATTAAAAACAATTATAAATACAGCTCCTTGAGGCTATTGAGGATTTCACAGTTTGAATCTTTATTTTTGAAGCATTTTATTTCCTTAAAAAAACATGCATCGTAAATGGTCATGTCATCAGTGTTTGGTTGGAGCGGAATTTGTCAAGTTCAAACACACCCAGATAAACTAAATTTGGATGGAATGACCTAGACACCTTGCCCTAGGTTTCAGTCAATATACCAAATGAATAAACTGAACATTGTCCCTGCAGTTCCAAATTTGGTCTTGATGTCAATCTGTTTTACATGAACCTCCAAAGGGAATGGAGCAACAGAGCCGTCTTCAGAACTGCTGGAGCATAATTCTATAAGAAGACAACTGGATGAACACAACATAAAATAAAATGTAAAAAGTCCCAATTCCATAGTACGAAAATTTTAGGGCTAGAGCAGAACTCAGATAAAGACGGATCCACTTATTCTATTCAGTTTTTTCCTCTGACACCAAAGTAAACCTCCATACAAATGTACCAATGAGTAAAATGGAAGCCAGAAAAGAAAATGGGATCTAGTTTGTTTCTTCAGCGTTATTTGGAAAAATTGCAGTGCTTTGCTTCTGACATTTTCTTAGATTTTCTGTGAAGAATGTAAAAAGCCTGATTCTGATTCCTCTATTCACCACCCAGACACACTCAGTGATGTCTGTGGAAACATAATTGATTTCTTTTTGTTTATTTGATAAACTCACCACTTTAGCTGGGAGGATGTCAGACTTAAATGCAGTTTTATAGTCTCTTCTGAGGATGCAGTTAGTCAAATATCATGTAGATAAATTATCTGTCTGGCTCCTAAATGTCTTCAGAACATGGAAATAAGTGCTCTAGTTACATGTTTCTCCAAATGAGCATTAGGACTATTTCCTTTTCCCTACCTCCATGTGGCAAGCATTTTTCTCCCCCCTGGCATTATATGCTGATCTCCAGGAGGTGAGGATGTGGAAGGTTGTAATATGCTTCTGGAACTTGGAAATCAAAAAAGTAAATGCTAATTCTCTGGAAGTATAAAAAATATATGATTTGACTCCCAATTAGGTCACTGTAAGCAGGATTCTAACAGAGTTCGTGATTAACATTAAAAATATAAAGTGTTCTGAATTCCCAAAAATAGTCACATGACTGTGCAAAGGGGGAAATTAAAAACAAACAGGTGAAGCACGTGTCTTTCCGTGTTGTAACCAGGGAGCCATCTGTAATCCTTGGAGCTGCTGTTGTGTGTGCCTTCTGAGCGTCCTTTCAATTATTAAATTTCCTTTTCACATTATCACTAAAGAAATATGCAAAAGACTCATAGGTAAGGAGCCAGTTTTTTAGAATTAAATTACTCAACAGTATTATGACTTTGGCATTACATGAATATACATTTCTATGAAACCTTGAATAAGAATATTTAGGACAATATCTTTTCAGAGTTTTCTAATATTTATATGGGAATATTATGTGTCATCTTGAACATTCACACATACTCTCAGTTCATATTGAATTTATCTCTTAACAACATTTTTAGTGCTTTCAAAACTAAGGGATTTTTTTTTTCTTTTTTGAGAAACGGATATAGATCCCAATGAACAGGAAAACCAGAGGCCTGAGTTTTAGTCCTGAGTCTGCCACCAGTTATAAACGTGGCCCTGGTTGTCATTTACATTCGATGGGTGAACATTTGTTCATCTGAAGAATTAAGAAAGTTATTTAGATTATGTGACTGAAGGTACTCAAAACATATCTATTTGAATGAATGAAATGTGTATACTTAGAAAGTAGTAGTGGATTTTTTTTATAAGAACAGCAGATGAGAGCAGGGCTAGATAAATAAACTAGATTGCAGGGAAAAAAACATAAAAGTATATTTTTTGACATTTTCGTCTTTGATTTTATGACTCATTTGAGAAACCCCAGGGGCAGAATTCCATTTTACAGTAAGTGAGGATGAGGCTTAACCAAAGATGTACAACTTTCTCAAAATTGCCAAAAAGGTTATTCCATAAAAGCAGAGTGAATGCAATCTTCTGACTTCCAGACAAGGTCTATGCACAGCTCATAACCATAAGTGTGTGTGTGTGTGTGTGTGTGTGTGTGTGTGTGTGTGTGTATAATAGTCAACTCCTATTAAAACTATTACTTATGACAATATAAGACATTAGTTATAAGCTAGTACAATTGTGCATATATTCTATGCAGAAAGATCTGAATGAACATTGTCTGATTTTATTGATCTATGCATTGGCCTGGAGGGTCTAGGCATTTGGTTTGCTTGGTTTTTAGATCTCTGTTGAAAGCTTTAGAAAGGGGACGTAAAGGTTATAACTGTATCGTGTGGTTGCTTCTGAAGGTCTTCTATGACAATTTATGTAAAAAGAACAGTTAACATGTGAATTTAATAATGATGTGCAAAAAATGTGGTAAAGCAGCTGGATCTCTGCCTCCTTGGATCTAAGTAATGATTTGGAAAGCTGAGATTTTTTTTTTTTTAATTTTTGTCATCAAATATCATTAAACACCTAGACGCATGTGTTGTGCCAGATCTTCTACCCATCACATTGGACCATATGTTTTCACACCAGAAATACTGACTTGGCTAAATTACAACAATATCTGCACATTTTAATCACATACCACTTACAAAAAAACACAAACAATAATATGAGCTGGAAACAAAAATCAGTAATTAGTGATACATATTTTGCTGTTAATTATCTTTTGCTTGATATAATATTCTATTTAACGTTGGAAGTAGATGGAAATGGGGACATTTATATCACGGGATTTTATTTCATTCATTCATTCATCCATTCACTTATTGTAAAGAGGACAAAATCCTCTGGGTGAATTTGAAGAAGGGCTTTTCCAAATATAGGGAACAGTCTGAGAGAAGTTTCATTATCGGTAGCAGA
This sequence comes from Eumetopias jubatus, assembly GCF_037043125.1. Classification (NCBI taxonomy): domain Eukaryota; kingdom Metazoa; phylum Chordata; class Mammalia; order Carnivora; family Otariidae; genus Eumetopias; species Eumetopias jubatus. Next base: position 177,081,130 of record NW_028274809.1, on the reverse strand, counting down.
AAATTGGATGGTGTCAGTGAAGAGAAGTTTAGCAAAGCTGCAGGAGAAATGGGTTACTACAAGAAGATCACAATGCTCACAACTAAAGGGGAGATTTTTGGATTGATTCGAGGTAGGAAGGCGCTGGTAGAGACCCAGCAGCCGTCTTTTTGAAGGTGAAGCAGAAAAACAGGTAAGGAGCTGGGGTATAAGGTGTTTTACTATTCTTTAAAGAATTTGACTTAAAATCTATGTTTTCGGTAAGTCACTGCACTCCCACCCTCACTTATATCTGGTATCATCATCTCCAGAGCCCTTTAGCCTTTTGTCAGGCTTTTTCAGAGAGTGCCTCTTTAGTCCTCTGCTGAGTCCAGATAGACACCTGCATGGCTTACAGGTCTGCAGAGTGGAACCTGGTGTCTAATACCTACATGAACTTGCAATCGGTCCTTCTGTTTTCAACACCATCTCACGATTCTGCCATCTGATTCTTGAATTTCTGAATTTTCTTGGGGTTTACCAGTAAACAGATTTGCATTTTCCTGGCATCCTGAACATGGGTTAAATTTTAGCTTCTCTGGTCTGCTTGGTTACTGCCACTTCACTGGTCTCCAGATGATAAAATTTTGTTGACATCAGTTTTCTGCTGTTGTCTTCTTTTATTACACTCTTTGTCCTTGTAGTTTATGCCTACTTTAAAAAAAAAAAAAACAGGTTCCATTACATACACTTTAGTAGTGTTTTGGGAGGGTGTGGAGATAAACATATTTAATTAGGAGTTCTCCCCACTCTCTCTTTAACTCTCTCCAGTCAGATTTGCATGCCCACAAATCGAGTGAAAATTCTTGTCAAGATCATCGCCTACTTGCCCCTTCAGGGAACATGAGGCAGCCTATAATCTTCTTCTTAAAATATTTTCTGTCCTTGACTTGTTAGACACACTTTCCAGGCATTCTTCACCTGACTGGCTGTTTTTTCTCGATCTCCTTTCACTGTGTCCTTTTTTTCAAGAAGGTCAGCTTCGTCTCCCCATTCTCAACTTACTCTGTGGTTGATCTCATCCAGTCCTCTGATGCTATGTATTTTCTTCTTGCTTTATTTCTTTCCTGAGTTCCAGATTGTTGATCCAGTTGCCTACTCGATATGGCCACCTGGATGCCTAATGGGCATTCAAAAGTTCTCTCCAAAAAAAAGGGTTGGGGGACTCTTGATCCCCTTCCCCTTCATCCAATGCCTCAAGCTCCAGTCTTCCTTATTTCAGTGCATGGTATCAACATTCACTCAACATTTACACATTCATTCTATCAGCAGCCATCTTCATCTCTACCTTCAGTATATATTTCAGATGAAATCACCTCTCCAGCATGGAACCAGCTACTGTCAGGCACTCCTGCAAATGTGTCCATCTTTTCTTCTTGTTTGCCCTCCTTTTTTCCTATAGTCAGTTCTAGACAGTCAGAAATGGCTTTAAAACTTCAATCAGTCATGTTACCCATGCTCAAATCATTTCAGTAGTGCTAAATCTCTCTGATCTGGTCTCTCCTGGCCTCTCCTGTTTATGTCTAGCCCCATTCTGCCTCTCTCACTCTGCTTTAGGTGCACTGGCCATCATGCCTTCCCTCTACTGTGCCACAGGTATTCCAATATTGGGACTTTTGCAAACAATGCCATCTGCAGATTTTGACCTAGCTTTTTCTTATAGGACATTCAAATATCTGCTCTCAAATAGTACTTCTTCAAAGAGCTCTTTCATGATCAATCTACCTCTTTTCCAATCACTTTTACTCCTTCACTTTTCCTCATCTGATTTTATTATCTCTTGATATTATTTAGCTTATTTGCTTGTTTATTGCCTGTTTTCCCCTCTGGAATGTGGACTCTAAGAATGTGTAGAATGTGTCTGTGTTGTTTGGTATACTATCTCTAGCACTTAGGACAGGAAGGAAACATTTGATGAATAAAAGAAAGGGAGGTGAGAAAGTAAAAGAGAGGAAAGCAGTCAAACATATATATCCCAAGTCTGTTTACTCTTACATTAGGCTAGGAGATAATGTGGATATCTGACGGTTACATGAATTGATGAAAGAATAATGGTGGGTATGCACAGTACCTGGGTGGTTCAGTGGGTTAAGTGTCCAACTCTTGATTTTGCCTCAGGTCATGATCTCAGGATCATGAGATCAAGTCTTGTGTCGGGCTCCACACTCAGTGGGGAGTCTGCTTGAGATCTTGAGATTCTCTCTCTCTTCCTCTCCCTCTGCCCCTCCCCCTGCTCATGCACTCACAATAAACAAACAAACAAACAAACAAACAGATAGAAAAAAATGAATAATGGTGGGGTATGGTCTCCATCTACTTAAGGGAAACACATATTCCTCCTGTGTTTCTCCTCTACTCTCATGTTCACAATATTTCTGATACTAGATGTACAGGTTTTCCAAATGTTAAGCAACTCTCTGTGACACCAGCAGGGTGTCCTACAATTTAACTCAATTCTGACATTATCTATCTGGAGATAGCATCAGATCCTACAGGTTAAGGGCTCAGTGCACATGACTGTCTTCCCCCAATTCGGATGCCAATCACAAGTCCCAGTTTGTCACCAGTACTTCTGACAGACCAGATATACATCAGGGTTCCTAGTTCTCCCTCCTTGGATTCCACAATTTGCTAAAATGGCTTATAAAACTCAGGGCAACACTTTAAGTTACTGTTTTTTTATAAAAAATATAATAAAGGGGGCGCCTGGGTGGCTCAGTCGTTAAGCATCTGCCTTCGGCTCAGGTCATGATCCGAGGGTCCTGGGATCAAGTCCCACATCAGGCTCCCTGCTCAGCAGGAAGCCTGCTTCTCCCTCTCCCACTCCCCCTACTTGTGTTCCTGCTCTTGCTATTTCTCTCTCTGTCAAATAAATAAATAAAATCTTTAAAAAATATATATATATATATATAGAATAAATGATCTGAATGAACAGCCAGATAAAGAGACATGTAGAGCTAAGTCTGGAATTGTCCTGAGCACAAGAGATGCTGTCACCATGGAATTTGGGTGCAGTCCACCCCCTTAGCATGTAGATGTGTTCACAAACCAGCAGCTTACCAACCCTATACTAGTGGTATTTTTAATGGAGGCTTCATCATAAAGACATAATGAATTATAAACTCCATTTATAGCCTCCTTCCCTCTCCAGAGAATGGGGATTGGGACTGAAAGTTGTAAGCTTCTAATCATGGCTTGGTCTTAGGGTGGCCAGCCTCCGTTCTGAAGCTATCCAGTGGCCCACTAAGAGTTGCCAAAACAAAGGTACTCCTATCACCTAAATAAATTCCAAGGGATTTAGAAGCTCAGTGTTAGAAACCAGGGTCAAAGAAGAAATGTTAGAACAAAAGATATTCTGAGTGCTCTTGTCACTTAGGATATTGTAAGAGATTTAGGATCCATGTGCTAGTAATCGTGAGCAGATCTGCATATATTTTGTTTTCTATTATTTCACAACCCACTTGATATACTCATCATACATTTATATAAAGGAAAGCTAAGCTGAGACTTTGTTTTTATGGCTTGTCATCAGTCCTTGCATTATGTAGATCAATCAGTAAGCCTAGCATGGTGTCAGTCACAAACTGACCTGCAGCAGGCATTAGGGGTAGCCCCCTCAGTCAATGAGTTGGATGAAGGACTTGACAGAGACTCACATTTACTGACAAATATAGCTCATTCGAGTTTGAGTCTGTTCTCCCCTCTATCACTGCCAAAGACAACAAAGAGAAAAGCCAACAGTGGACAAAGCATCTGGGGAGAAAAGGCATTGCCCTGGACATGATCAAACACCAGCCATAACCTATACTAGAAGCAAGAGAAGCTCAAGGTCCATGACCACTTATGTGAACGATGTTAAGCTCTCTAGTCATTACACCCAAATATCATCTTAGGGAGAAAAGCTTCAGGAGGGTTGAGAAAAGGCATTTTCCAAATAAGAGACAATCCTTGTACGCTGTTGGTAGAAATATAAATTGACACAGCTATTATGAAAAACAATAGGGACATTCCTCAAAAAAATAAAAATAGAGCTACATATAATATATATGTAAATATATCCATAAAAATAAATGAATGGATATATATATATACACACACACACACATATATATACATACACATATACATACATACATACATACATACATATATGTATATGTCCAAAGGACATGAAATCAGTATCTTAAGGAGATATCTGTGTTCTCACATTCATTACAGCATTCTTCACAGTAGCCAAGATACGGAAACAACCTAAGCATTCATTGACAGATGAATGGATTAGAAAAAGTGGTATATACATACAATATATTATTCAGCCATTAAAAAAAAGGAAATCCTGCCATTTACAATGGGATGAATGATGGGCATTTTATGCTAAATGAAATAAGCCATACAGAGAAAAGCCAATACTGTTTGATACCACTCATATGTGGGATCTTTTTTTTTTTGTAAGATTTTATTTATTTATTTGAGAGAGAGAGTGCACAAGTGAGAGCACAAGTGGGGGGAAGGGCATAGAGAAAGAAGCAGACTCCCTGCTGAGCAGGGACCCCCCCCCCCCCCGCAAAGATGCGGAGCTCAGTTCTAGGACCTTGGGATCATGACCTAAGCCAAAAGTAGATGTTTAACCAACGGAGCCACCCAGGTGCCCCTCATATGTGGGATCTTAAAAAAAATGTCAAACTCTTAGAAAATGAGGAGATATTGGTCAAAAGGCACAAACTTTCAGTTATAAGTAAATTCTGAGGATCTAACTTATAGCATGATGGATATAGTTAATAACACTACATGGTATACTTGAAATTTGCTAATAGAGTAGATCTTAAGCCTTCTCGCCACACACACAAAAATGTAACTAGGTAAGGTGGTGCATGTACTAACTTGATTGTGGTAGTCATGATACAATGTATATGTATATCAAATCATTTCCTATACTTTAAATATATAGGCAATTTTATTTATCAACTACACCACAATAAAGCTGGAAAAGATATGTGATTGAACTAAGTTAAACTGATTTAGACATTTAAACAATTTTCTCCTAGTCTACATAAAGGGGCTTATGAAAGAGTCCTGAAGAGTTATTTAATAACTTGTATTTATTTCTCATGCTTTCAAATATTAGCGTGAGTTGACTTCTGGGGCTCTTCCATGTAATTATATACTTTGATGTGACCTGTGCTCTTTTGATTCAAGAAAGACATGTAGAAAGCCCAGCACGAAGAAGAGAGGAGCAGTATTAGAAGAAACATTATACAATAAAAATACCCATTGAACAACAAGAGCATGGCCAAATAGGTAACAAAACCCATTTAAAAGGATTCATCTAACATAGACCTTGACAAACACAAGTGTTCAAACAATAAACTCAGTGAGGAAATAAAATGGTGAGTAGGCAGCCTAGGTGACTAGCGTCTGTTTCAGAGTTCAACATGCGTATTATTGAATCTGCAATAAGATCGTGGTTGAGACCTTTACCATGAATCCTGAATTGGTGGAGGAGACTCACTTATAGATGTTTTGTGAACGGAAAGAAGAGGAAGTGAATTCAGGAGGAAAGTTAGGGTGAACCGTGGAATGCCATGACTGCAGTTCTGATAGACAACCAGGAAACAGGCAATGGGATGGAGCCAAGGAAGAGAGTGAGGACATCTAGTCAAAGGTTTTGTTCAGAAAAGTTAAAGTGGTTCTTAGCATATGTACCAACCATAATACAAGTGCTCATAATTTCTTTGATTTAAGTAGACTCTTCACACTTCAAACGCATGGGATAATGATGAATTAGTTTTTTCCCTAGTGCACAAAACTACCTTCTAGGTGTGTATGGCCTGCCCCCGGTTTAACTAATTTTATAGAAGTGGAAGAATTTCACTGAATCACGACAGACTTAACTACCTTGTACTATAGTTATTTTTTTGTAAGAATGAAATCAATCATGGGATTTGGCAAGCAGGTTTTAGAAAATTAACTATTTGGAGAATAACACAGTTGCTATAATAGCAAAATCTCATGAATTATTTCTTTACTCACTAACAATCTCATGATATCTAAGAGGAAAAAAATGTCTTTCATGCTTTCAAAATAAAAAGAACCAAGATCTGATCTGAAATGCAGGGCATAAAGGGACAGAAATGAAATATAATTGTATAGAATGCTGAAAAAAATGGACCTTTGCCAGTAAGAGAATACTCCTTCTGTCTTCAGAGATTAAAAACAACAGGGGAAAATTGTATCACAATGTGTAAATGCCAAAATGCTTTCTTGCTGCACTTAACTAATGATTCTCCAGATTTCAACTAAATCATCTCATTTGAAAGGGCAAAAGAAAAGGAATATTCCTTCATTCTCTTCTAAGTCTTGGTACAGATGGCAAGAAAAACAAAAAATCTCTCCAGTGCTACTGAGGGCTGAAAACAGCTTTACAGTAACAGTCTCATTAGAGCTAACAAGGACCTGTAAGAAATTTCATAACCAGATTCACACAACATTTACTTAGCTAACTCAGAGAGAGAAAAGTTCAAAGTCCTGGCTGTGATATTTACTTTAAACTTTGAGTGAGTCACATAACTCCATGAATCCCCACTTCTTCATACTGACATAAAAGAATAATAATTCTATGTACCTCCAGAGTTTTGTAATGATGAACTGAAATACCCTATATACTATTATTTATAATTTCATTGTAAGTATAAAAATGTAATTGTTAACTTTCTGTAGGTCCCTATATGACAGGACAATTCAGATTACCGAAGGAGAACCTATTAAAAAAATGTGATATTCTTTTTCTTTTATTTCTAAGCCAAGGTAGGAAATTCAATATTTTACTTCAGAGCAGAAAAAGAGTCATCTTCACAAATCATGCACATTTCTTAATTTTCAGCTGATCAGGAGAGGTTGATGAAGGACTCAGTGGCTAAGGAAGGAAAGAGAGGAAAAGAGCTGAGTGAATATAATCGTGTCCCTGTGTGTAGGTTTCCGTGTGTGTGTGTGTGTGTGTGTGTGTGTGTTGTGTGTGAGTGTTGTGTGTGTGTTGCTCATGTTGTGTGTGTGTGGTGTGGTGTGTGTGTGTGCGTGCGTGCACACAGGTGTGGCTGGGTGAGTGGGGGATCTCGGAGTAAGTAGCATGTTGTGTTAAGGACTTAGGGCAGAAATACTGAGAGCTTTGGGGGACCCTGTAAGCCCCAGGAGTTGGTCACCACTGTGCTGATAGGGGTCTTGCTTGACTCTTTCACCCTTGTTCCTGGTTCTTCCCTCTTTCTCTGCTCCCAGAATGCTTGGGGTTCAGGCAGATATGTGTCATATTCATGGCTATTTGATGTCTAGCCCAGGGTCCACACATATTGGCCCTCCTTAAATGTGAAACTTAACTGAGTCAAGCTTAACTCGCCCATTCTTCTGAGTCATTTTTGTTGGCTTTGCTTCCTCTACTCATTTTTCCAATTCACTCTGTACATTGACACCAAAGTAGCTGCTTAACGTGCAAAAATTCATCATGACAACACATGGCTAAAAATCCAACTTCACATCATAGGCTTGTAGGCTTTTCACCATCTATCTACAGCCTGCTTTTCTGAACAGATTTCTCAGACTCTTCTCATAAGCTATGCTCTTTGTTCATCCTGGGGTTACTTGCAATTTCAAGAATACTGCATGGCTTTTTAGTCCTCTGGATATTTGCATGTGATATGCTTTCTACAGGAGTATCCTACACCCTTGTCTATGAGAATCAGCTCTTCATTTTAGATTTTCGTCAGTCATCTCCCTGTAATTTCTCTCACTTCACTATTTTCATGACACATGCTAGAAACTATGTGGCATGCATGCCACCATTCTCCCCTCCCATGTTAAGGGCAGACACTGATAATTCCTCACAGTGTCTTCACTGGGCACAGGCTCCGAGTGGGTTTTAGCACCCATTACCAGGTAGTGAGCACTGGGTGTACACTACGTTTCCCAGCAAGCCCACAATACTGCACCACTCACAGGACATAAATTACACTGTATTCCATATAAATGGTGGCCCTGGGCATTGTGCAACACAGGGACCCTCTTTTCTATCCCTATCACTTGGCTGTAATTCATTCCACTCCACTGTAAATACCTGTATGCTTGCTGGTCTTCCCATCTAGATTGTGAGCTTCTTGAAGGCAAGCATGTTTGTACTCCCCACACTAAGAATAGTGAATGACACATGGAGGACAGACACATATATATTGACTGATTGAATGAATGCAAACAATTTAAATGTAATGTTGTCTATGTTGCTATGCTTGGATCCAAAGAGGCTAATGGAACAATATAAGAAACTATGCAAAGTCCATTACAGGCTTATTCTTTTAAAGTCTGTATAAGACAAAAACAGAAAGAACTTTAGTATGTAAAACAGTGCCCCCACGCATCCTAGTGTCTGATCAAGAGCCTCTGTGAGGCAGTGAGAAATTCACTAATATTTCTCCGAGGCGAGTTAAGCACATCCCTAAACCACTAATAAGGAGCAGGAATACTTGGGTTGAAAGATAAGGCCTTCTTGGCGGAGAAGAAGCCATGTGCACCTCTGGTGGGTCGGAATTGCTCAAGGAATTCCTAAGGAGGTAGAGATCTAAGACACCACAGTGGAAGAGCCAAGAATTCCACTTGCAGAGATATATTAAAAAAAAAAAAAAAGAAAAAAAAAAAGGATGAGAATCATATGGATGTAAGATTCTCTTCTTTTCAAATCAGGTGGATAAAAATGATTTACTTTCTGTATATAAATGCAATTTTTATTACATTTTACAAATATAAAGATGCTGGTATCATTTGGACCTAGCAAGTGATTATCATGTTCACAGGACCGATGTGCTATCATAGCTGTGTTAAAATAGAGAACACAACGAAGTCCAAGCCCTCTCATTTCGCACTGGGACTACTGCAACAGCCACCCAGTTGGACTCCTCCTTTTTTCCTTTGACCCAGCAGGTTAGAGGCTGCTCAGACAGCTGCCAGAATGATCCTTTTACAACCTAAATCAGAACCCGCAATTTCTCCCCTCAGAGACCCCCCATCAGCCAGCCCCCCTGCCTTGAGAGTAAGAACAGACTGTGGCCTACAAGGCTATGCACCCACAGCTCTCTGTTCCCTTCTCACCTTCGTCCCCTTGGTCTCACTGCTCCCTGCTGGCCTTCTGGCTCTTTCCCAAACTTGCCGAGCGTAAATCCCCGTCAGGGGTGTGTTGTGCCTGCCCTTTTCTCTGTTTCAAAGGCTCTTCTCTTCGCTGTCCACTTGGGATCCATTCCCTCACTTCAATCACCACCTTTCCTCATGGAGGCCCTTCCTGCCTGAGCACCTACCTCCTGCAACTCTTACTCCTGTTTCCCTTTTCTTCTTAGCATTTATCGTATGAGATATATTACACATGCACTTGCTTCTGTGTTTAACTGTCTCCCCACCCAGAATATATGTTCCATATGAGAGGAAACTCAGTGTAACACCCTGCTGACGGTATGCCCCGTACCTAGAACAATGTCGGGTGTGTGGTCCTTGCTCAATAACTATTGCTGAAGTTCACAGAATATGTATAATTGATTGTGCTGATGGTTGCACAACTTGTGAATATATTAAACAGCATTAAATAATAATCTTTAAAGGGATGACTTCTATGCCAGGTGAATGAATTGTATCTCAATAAAGCAATTACAAAAAAAATAATAAGTAAAGCAAAAACTGAAGCAGGATTACATACTTTTTATTTATCCAAAAGCTTCAAGATTTTCATGGTAATAAAGGGGCTGTTATTTATAAATGATATATCTTTAAAGTAAATTGTTTATCAGTGGGTGTTCATCAGCCCAATTGCTTCAAGTTACACTTTAAAATTCAACCATAGAAGTTGATTTGCATGTGACATTTGAAAATTATCATTTGAAATGTCTATACATTTGTTAAAGACTGGTAAAGGAACTTTAAAAGGTAAATTACATTTTTAAGATATTTTAATGTTATGGAGCTTGGTTTGCAGTAAGAGGCCTTGGGGAGAATTAGACCACAAACTGTATTCAGAAAAACTAATTGTCATACATTTACAGTTAGCTGGAAATATAATTGCAAAACCAATTTAACAACATCATTATCTACCAGATGTGATATTTTGGAGCTAATTTTCCTTAGTAAACATCACCTAGAAATCCGTATCATTTTGGAGATGAAATAATTGTCTGGCTTTTATTTAGCCACACATAGAAGCAGGGATGTTGACACTATAGCTTCACAGTTGAAATGTTTATTCTTCTAGCCGGGCTACATAAAAATATTCTTCGTGAGAATTAAGTGCTGTGTCACCAGAGATAAATTACCTCTTCCATGTTTACATTTCACATGCAGAAAAGCAAGTTTCTGAATCGCATACCTCAAAATCAGGCTATATTGTTAGGCTATGAGACTATGTAAAAGGCCTTATAATCTATAATCATTGCTTGTATTGTCTTTCCTATGAAACACTTAACAGATATGGTATTATTAATTCCCACAGCTAACTTGGAGAGAGAAAAGTTCAAAGTCCTGGCTGTGATATTTACTCGAAAACTTTGAGTCATGTAACTCCATGAATCCCCACTTCTTCATATTAACATAAAAGAATATTAATTCCATGTACCTCTCAACATGAAACTGATTTTACATCCTGCATTTTGCCACCTCAGGTCACATTTGTTGCAGCAATTTTATATATATATATATAATTTCTATTTCTTTTGATTTACATATGGCATTTCCTCCTTTAACATGAGGTCCTTATCAAAGGCTTCATGCAGCAGTTGCCTTTTGAATGTAATACTACTTTAAATATTTATCTACTTATTTACATGGCTATCTCCCCTGTGGACTGTGAGCGCCTGAGTTCTGGACTCTGCCTTAATCATCTTTATGTCCCAAGGATTTATTACAGTTGTTCAGAGTAAAAGACCTGCTGGAGAAAATAATCTCCATTCTCTATCCCTGTGTTGCTTCACCTGTTATGAAAGGAGTCCATTGAATAAATGATCTTATATTTACACATATGACTTGGGTGTTGGGACAGGTGACTGACTTAGTCTTCTTGTCCCACTCCACCTTTATTAACCCTGCTCTCTTCTCCAAAAAGCCTATCCATGTAAATGACAGCAATAGGCTCCCTTGTTTCCAGCTTCTAGTTGGATATGGCCATAGGGACCCACTGGCCAGGTTTCAGAAATGGAAGGAAATAAGCCCAGCATATTTTCATCTGGATCTATTCCTGTCTTATAACCTCAAGCTGAATGTGCCTTCAAGCAAAGGTGACAACTCCTCTCAAGATGGCTCTTTCCTTAGGACTGTCTCATTCTAGGTTCCAGTGACCCCTCTACTAGCCTATTCAGGCCTAGATATTATAATGACTCTGCAGTCACCAGTATGGGATATTGCACTAATCCCTGTGTTTTCCTACACCCTACTCTTACCTCTGTAAATAGGTCCTTAATAAATTTTCTCTAGTTACCCTTATTTGTATATGACTTCTGTTTCCTGATGGTACACTGACTAACATAGGCATTATGGAGTTACCACTCATAATATCAAGATAGATTTGGTTATTTCTGTATATATGCATATGTGTATTTTACATGTTATACATATATATATGTATATATATGTCAGGTTTCATTGCTTATACCCATACTATGCATAATTATTAAAATATAAACTACTATTCCGCTGATGACACAAATGTTACTGCAGGGTGTAACTTAGTGGACTGATTTGAGAGATTAACATCCATAGTTCCTACAACGGATAATGATTCCTTAATGACATTTGCTGGTCTTTGAAAAACATCACTATATTTTGCACTTGAACTTAACCTGAAATTTTGCTCAAAATGGGCTATTCTTCTTTTTTTTAGGTCTAATTGACATATAATAAACTATTAGTTTCAGGTGTATATTAGAGTGATTTGATATTTTTATACGTTATGAAGTGATCCCCACAATAAGTCTAGTCACCATACAAAATCATTACAATATTATTGACGATATTCCCCAGTGCTGTACATTACATCCCCGTGTTTTATTTATTTTATAACTGGAAATTTGTATCTCTTAATCCCCTTTACTATTTTTGCCTGTCCCTCCCCACCTCTGCCACCTGGTAGCCAACAGTTTGTTTCCTGTAACTATGAGTTGGCTTCTGTTTTGAGTTTTTGATTCTACATATAAGTGAAATCATATGATATTTGACTTTCTCTGTATGACTTATTTTACTTAGCATAAGTAAAATGGACCCTCTAGGACCATCCCATGTTATCACACATGGCAAGATTTTATTCTTTTTTATGGCTGAATAATAGTCCATTATGTGTATGTGTGTATACATAATACATATACACACGTAGCATAACTCCCTTATCCATTCATATGTTGGTGGACACTTAGGTTGTCGGGCCATTCCATTCTTGAAACACACTTCCTCATGCTTTAATGTTTAACTTGTCAACCTTCCTTCAATTTAAATTTCTCTGATTTGCCCACAGCATTTTCTCCTTGAACATAGTGTCCTTAACAAGGGTTGCACACAGCAGTTACATTCCCACTTAAAAATGTATAAAGTTATCCAAAGTGAATAATGAAAGTGACAGAGGTCTCTTTCACCTCTATAAAAAATTCCTGTCCTTCAAATGTGGAGAAAGTTGTTGGAATGTGTGCTTGCCTTATTATTTGAGAATATTCAATTCTGTTATAAAAGAAAAATAAACAGGAGTAATGAACCTTGTAAGAATGTTAAACACAGATAGTGAGAAAAGTAGTAGTTTATCAGAGAGAGACAAATCTCATAGTATGTGTTAAGTATAGGTATGAATAAGCAAGTAGCTTATGACATATAGAATTCAAAGGAGATGTTGGAGAAAGTAAGATTATGATTTTTAATATGTATTAATAAAACAACTGTGATACATGATAAGAGTGTTTCTTCTAGAAAGCAGGGATAAAAAGACTAAGTGATAAGGTCTGATTCTCTCAGCTCAGTTATTTTTAACCCTAAATTGGCTGCCCTTTTGTAGCACACATAATAGTCTCATTTTGGCCCCACATATGCTCTAAGAAATGCAGATACAAACATGCCTACTCAGCAAGCTACCTGGTGATCTGTGGCCAGGAATGCTTGCCTGATTCTCTCAAATACAGCAAGTGTTTTCTGTTGCCCCAGATTATCATGTATTAGCCATTTTTATACACACCTCAACTCTAGTGTAGAAAACTACACCATCTGTGGGTAAAGGTGATGAGACAGAGCCAGAGACAAAGAAAGGGAGAACTAGTAAACGTTGCTAACCTAGAATCTAGAATTCAGGTAGTATGGTTCTACCTGCTTCTATACTATCCTACCTCAATTCTTTCCTTTTACCTCTCACCATGCATTTAAAATTGACTTGATATCTGTGTGATGGGAGAATTTTGACGGTAAGAGTTTCTGTTTCCTGACCTCTGAGATCACTTTCCTACAAGTGTTCTGGGAAGCTACTATTGCACCAAGGTAACTTTCCACACAACAGTTGTACTTTGAATAAAGGTTGTGTGCTGTTAGTTTTATTCAGAACTGTTACAGAATTTTAGTCCTTATATACGAATTTTGGGGGGTTATCACCTATTGTGACCATATGATGTATTTTCAAAGTGACTGGCTAATGACATTCACCCATGTGGCTCTCAAGCCCCTAACTTGGACCCATGTTCTCTTCTAAACCAAGTCTCAATGCTGACACCAACTTACCTAATTAAAACAGTTCTCAAACTTGGTTTCTCATTAAGATTACCTCTGAAGTTTGAAAGAATAAAGATTAACATCTTTTTCACCCCAAAGATTCTAATATAATTGATCTGAGATGTGACCTGTGCACTAAGATTTTAAAAGTTCCCCAAATAATTCTAACACAGCAAAGTTTGGGGACCACTGCATCTCACCAATTGATGTAATAATGTTTAGTTTCTTTGGGCTGTTTTTAAGTACAGCAAAAAGAAAAAGTGATAAATGAGGTTCAAAAAGTTCACTTTCCTAAAATGTGTTGTTGAGTTGTTGAGTGGTTAATAAAATGACCTCGGGGAAGATTGCACACCTAGCCAGTCTAGAGTTCAGACTCTGACTCTGAGGTTCAAAATTCATCTAGGTCCACTTGCAGCTTGGCACCACCTTGTGTGAGTTGTTTGCTCCTTTTTACTTATTTATTTATTTTGTTAATCGCCATACATTACATCATTAGTTTTTGATGTAGTGTTCCATGATTCATTGTTTGCACATGACACCCAGTGCTCCATGCAGAACGTGCCCTCTTTAATACCCATCACCAGGCTAACGCATCCGCCCAGCCCCCTTCCCTCTAGAACCCTCAGTTTGTTTCTCAGAGTCCATAGTCTCTCACGGCTCGTCTCCCTCTCTGATTTCCCCCCCTTCATTTTCCCCTTCCTGCTCTCTTCTTCTTCTTTTTTATTAACATATATTATTTGTTTCAGAGGTACACAGGTCTGTGATTCAACAGTCTTACACAATTCACAGCACTCACCATAGCTGTTTGCTCCTTTTAAATATTGGGGATAACTGTAGGGGTTCTGTGGTTGAAAAGGGCTTTCAGGAAAGCAAAAATGGTTTCCCTCATTTCCTGCTCTTAGATCCCGTTTTGTTGACTTGATCCGGCATCTTGGGCTGAGAGAATACTAGGAACAAGAGACTCTTTCTCTGACTCTTCTTTTCCAGACAGAGATTTGTCTGTTTTTAATATTCTCTGGGGCTACCACACATAAGGGTTGCCTGCCATTATCCTGTTACCCTTACCTCGCTCTCCATAAGCACAACTGTAGCATCTACAACACAAGATAAGAACACTTGTTCACAATTCACAGCGCTCACCATAGCACAACTGAAGGTCCTAGAGGGGAGGGGGTGGGGGGATGGGTTAGCCTGGTGATGGGTATTAAAGAGGGCACGCTCTGCGTGGAGCACTGGGTGTTACACGCAAACAATGAATCATGGAACACTACATCAAAAACTGATAATGTAATGTATGGTGATTAACATAACATAATAAAAAAAAAAGAATTTTACTTAGCAAAGGAGTCTAATGGCTGAAGTTGTGGCCCAAGGGGGAAAAAAGAAAAGAACTCTTGTTCATCTCTACTAAAAAGGACAGATGAATCCAGGAGTCCATGGTCAATCTCATCATAAGTCAATTCATGGTTTTTCAGTGTTACTCTATTTGGAATTACCAGCATTTTCACAGGTAACCTTTGTTGCTACAGCATTATCTGTACTTTATTGGCTATCAAGAGCACATTATTTATAAAATCTTCCAAAAAATTCAAGCTATAGACTTAGATGACATCATTTTGAATGAAAAATGGCTCACAAAGCTATTTTCTTTATTCTCAAGGCATTGATGTTCCTTGTTCCCTTTTTCTTGTACCCAGACCCATATCTTGCATTGTTCCTTTCCCTGTTTCTTATGCTATTTTTCTGTCGACTTGCTCTGACATGCTTCTAGGTAACTTTCATTCACTGCTTTTTACAATGAGATTTTGTAGTTTGTGACTTACAGAATATTAATTAAATTAATAAAAAGCAAAATGTTCAAACTCAGGAATTCAAAGAGCATTCACATTCATTATAGTTTTATCTTTTTATCATCTGAAATAGTAATCTTTCTTAGCTAGCCAGAGTAACAATAAAAGCCACATGGATTTTGAAGGCAAATTCTAAATTGGGGCTTCAATCCCTGTTTTGTTAGTCTATGACCTTGAGGAAGTTCTTTATATATCTGCAGAACAAGGCTAATAATACCAACATTTCAAGGTTGTTGGCATGTATATACACACACATATGCATATACAGGCATTCATCTATATCTATATCATCTATAGTTCATCTGCATCTATCTATCTATCTATCTACCTACCTACCTACCTACCTACCTACCTACCATCTATCTATCTAGTACTTGGAACACATTAGTGCTTCAAAATGGTAGTTATTAATAGCTTGCCAACTCTGGGCTTAAGCAAGATTGATGACCTGGGTGATAGGTTGGTAGAAACAAAGGTCTTGTCAATTATTTTCCAGACATAACTTCACAGTTATTCTAAGTAAAGGGCATCAAAGTCTCACAAGAGCAGCATTCAAAAGAGAAGTGTGGCAGGTAGAACATAACTTAGCCTTGTGACTTTCCCCATGACTGATGACTGAGGGTAGGTGATTCTTATGACTTTTAACATTGCAGATGAAATGATACAGTCTACTATATTGGAATCTTGCTAGTTAAAATCTACTGTGTCTGATCCATTTTATTTTGAGGTTTACCTCACTTCAGTTTTTTTTTTAATTTTACTTTATTATGTTAAGTATTTATTGCAATGAGAGGTACAAAAGAAAATTAAGATATGGTTCTTGACCTCACTGAATTTGTAACCTCAGTAGCAAGATAGATATATGTAGTTGAAGGAGTTTAGATATTGCTACAAGATGGTTATGATTACAAGTTGATGATTGATAAAGATACAGATAAGGTCTTTGAAGAAAGAGATCAATGTGGATTAGAATTATTCAAGAAGATTTACTAGAAGACACGAGGATGGAACTGGCTTAATATATTTAGGGGTTAAGAGATGGGGGTGTTTTCTGATACCAAATGATTTGAACTACGGTTCCTATCACATAGGGATTCATTAAATTATATTTTACTTGCTCTAATTTTTCGTAGAGTTGCAGGGTTATTCATTTTTCATGCCTAACTTTCAGGCTCTGACATCAAAGGGAGATAGTTAAGAAGTGTTCTGTTGCCTTAGTGCTGAGCACCTTGCTTGGCGGAAGTGCCACACAGCTTCTCATTTGTAAAACTTCATGCATTTACAGGGAAGTTATTGCAGTAGCAAGGTACAAAAATTCTTTCAATTTAAATTATCTTCAAACTGAGAACTAAACTTTAAAATGTCTTAATGAAGAAAAACCCATGTGACCACCCAGTCTATTCCTAGGTGCTGTCTCCCTTCTAATGCCCTCTTCCCATTTACATATCAAATTCTTCACTGGCAGAAACAGATCACTGCATGATTTTTGCTGGAGGAAAGAAATGATAGGAGATTTTTGTAAAGCACACTTACGTCTCTGAAGGTTTGAAGTTAAAAATTAGTGTTATATGGGGAACTGATTTTATACTTATTCTGACTGAAATTAAAATGAATATTGGGTATTTCTAAAGGGATCTTGTGAAACAATACTGGTGGAAAAATTAAGAATTTAATATATATACACATATACACACCTTGATGGCTGAAATGGCATGGGGGGCAATGAAGCTGAGTAAGTAAGCTATCAAACCCATCAGTCTTGATTGGCTTTCATTTTACATGCTTTTGGTTCTACTCCATTGTATCTGGGGAATGCATACTCTATGTGCCATGGAACTGAAATTAAATCCCCTTTCTTATAGTTGAATGCCTTTTCTTCAGTCTAGCCTGAATCTGGATACCAGGGCAAGATTGACTGGAGTTTAATATTAAATACTACTTTAAAATTTTCAATGCAGATTGAGAATAGTTAGCTTCCTTTCCAGTCAAAAGAAACAAAATAAGATAAATACAGACTAGTACAGAGAAAAGGATGGGGCCAAGGGTTATATGAGCAGCTCAGAGATTTTGGAGGACTTCTAAAAGACAGGAAGTTAATGGGATTCTATTTTTGTTAATTTCCTAGGGCTGCCATAACAAATTACCACACACTTGGTGATTTAAAGCCCATGAAATGTTTCCTCTCACAGTTCTGGAGGCCAGATGTCCGAAATCAAGGTGTTGGCAGGACCATGTTTCCTCCAAAGGCTCTAGGGGAGAATCCTTCTCTGCTTCTTCCATTTCTGGTGGCTAAAGGCAATCCTTGATTTGTGGCTGCTCAACCCCAGTCTCTGCCTTCATCTTCACAAAGCCTTCTTCACATGTGTCTGTGTCGCAAATCTCCCTCTTTCTCTTATAAAAAAAAAACACCAGTGACTAGATTTAGGGACTAGGGTACATCCATGATAGTCTTATGTTGAGATCCTAAATTTAATTACATCTACAAAAACCCTCTTTCAAAAAAGGTCACATTTACAGTTACTGGGAGTTAAGATCTAAACGTATCTTTTTTTTTGGGGGGGTCACTATTCAATCCATTACACTATTACAGAATAAAACAGACTAGAGGAACCAACTGTCAAAAACTTGCAAAAGAGGAATAAGTAGTAGTAATGAAGGTGGGAACAATTTTTCAGGACCAAACTTCAAGGGGTTCCAAGCTCCATGTGAGCAAATGAGTAGAGCAAGAATGGGAATGTCAGAGAAATTGGGGAAATTATGGAAGTTCTATGGATGACCAGCTACATCCTTCCTTCCAGCTCCCCTACCTCTTCCCTTCTTTCTGTCCATTCTAAAAATAAACAAACAAACAAACAAATTGGCATCAATGACTTTCACTTCTGGTCTCCTGCCAGTGAAGTCCAGGAGAGTACAATGTCAGGTAATAAACATTCTTTCTGAGGAGGGTTAGTCTTTTGGGTCAGAGTCACACTGGCATTTTGGGGGAATCTTAGCTGCTCCTCTTCTGCCTGACTTCAAGTGGTACTCACACGCCTGCCCGTATACAGAGTTCAGAGCCAAACTTCATGCTCAGAAGAAAGTTGGTAGAAATGATTCACAACTGAAACAAAATCTCACACAAGCCACTCTATACACATGAATAAGAACAGAGAACCATGGACCATCAGACATATGAAGAAAAGCCAATACCATGGAAGAGAAAGGTCAAGATTTTTCTGATAATTCATATTAATCACGATAATTTGCAATGCATAAACAGCTTATCTTCTCCCTCATTTTTGGAAATGATGAAACTGACCCCCTCCAAAATGAAGGCCCCCTCCAAAATGATGAACACAACTACATACTGCATATTTTCTCAAGGGAATGTTTAGGGTTGGAAGTGTCTCCCAAACTTGGTAGGCATAAGATTAAGTAGAGATGGTGAAAGAGCCTGAGATTTGGTATTAAAAGAAGGAAAAAAAAAAAGTATTTCAATCATCACCAACTATGTGGCTTTTGGCATTTGCTTACTGCTCTGAACTTCATTTTCCACATTGTTAAAATTGAGATAATATTTGAACTCAGCACTTGGTGTGACTGTTGTAAAGATCAGCTTTCACAATACAGGTGAAAGTGCTTCACAAATCATCCGAATAGACATGCTATAAAGACAATATTAGGAGACATAATTACAGATTATAAATTTTAATTGAGACATTCTTTTTAAAAATATTTGCTGGAGGGGAAATGGGTGGAAGGATGGGGTGACTGGGTGATGGGCATTAAGGAGGACACTTGATGTAATGAGCACTGGGTGTTATATGCAACTGATGAATCACTAAATTCTAACCCGCTAACTAATAATACAGTGCATGTTAACTAAATTGAATTTAAATAAGAATTAAAAAAAATCTGCTATGTCCTATGATGTAGATTTTATATGGGTTTTCTCCTGTATTCATTTTTGGGGGCTTAATTTTACCTTTTTCCACATCCAAACATATCAGGGGATACCTATGCATTAGTTAATTGAAAGTTAATTATATTGAGTAAGGAAAACAAATCTTTATATAGAAATAAGACAATTTGTTAATAGATTCTAAAATATTATTTGCTAAAAGCTTTTAAGTTAAATATTCTTTATTACAAGTTACTAAAAGATTTTAGAAAAAGTGGAGTTCTGCATGCCCAAAGAAATTATTAATTTTTAAAGATTTTATTTGTAAGTAATCTCTACACCCAACATGGGGCTCAAACTCACAAACCCAAAATCAAGAGTTGCGTGCTTTATCAACTGAGCCAGCCAGGTGCCCCCTAAGGAAATAATAACAACAATTATATTATTTTATTTGAGAGAAAGATTGAGCACAAGCAAGGGGTAGGGTAGAGGGTGAGGGACAAACAGACTCCCCACTGAACGGGGAGCCCGATGCTGGGCTCGATCCCAGGACCCCAAGATTATGACCTGAGCTGAAGTCAGACACTTAACTGAGCCACCTGGGTGTCCCCCAAGGAAATCATTTCTAAAGAGAACTCAGTAAAACAAAAAGAAAAAAAAAAGTTTTAAATTACAATTGGCTTGGTCAGAATTAATTTCAAAATGTTAATTTCTAATTGACAGTTATCTACGCTGAATTATTTCTTTCTAGTTTGGGAACTGTTTTCAAATTGTTCCTGAATTTCCTTCAAAATATGTGCTCTAAACTGCCCTAACTCCTGGGATTTAAAATATGTGTTTTATCATTTCAGTTTGTGCTTGCAATTTTATAGTTTACTCTGATTTTGCTCTTCTTTTATGATTTTCAAATATTACCTACATCAAGCTTGCATAAAACATTGTCTTTCTTTAAACACATATGGCGAAAATCACTCAAGCAGATGGCGATCCACAGTCATTGGTAACAGAGGATCAAGTGTCGGCTCAGTGGCTGCTGAAATGGAGTCCAATTTAATAGCTCAAATGAGGACAAGAATTAAATTGGAAATTGCGAGCTGAAATATTCTGCATTTGATCATAAAGATATTCTAGGAAGGAAAGAACACAGTGTAAAAGCCTGTGTTTTAAAAGGAGCCAGACTTCTGATAGTTCCGTGTTTTATCAGTTCATAATCAAAGTAAGCAATACAGGTCCATTTTTAAACCACTAATATATTTGTGATTTATTTTTTAGGAGAGGTCAATCTTTTACAGATTTCAACACTACATTAAAATTCTGTTTCTTGACATTTAGAACCATGGGGTATTCAACTTGCAAAACAGAATTTAGTTTTGATTTGTTGGATGTTGGAGGGGTGTTGGGTGATGTTTCTAGCCTGTCCTCTGCACACTCTAGCTAGGCGTTCAGATGTTTGTGATACTTCCTCTGTTATTCCCAAGCTCCCAAGATCAGTGGCAGGCAGTTTTAGCACAAATAAGCTTTTTAGGATGAGGCAAGATTGGGGTTGGCCAGGGGTTCTTATTTGAATAACCATATTATGCACTAACTATATAACTAGTTAAATTAGATCCTGTTGTTTCATCGAAGTGTGCACCATGAGACATAAGGGCTCATTTGGTGAAGTTTCAAATATCCTGGAGTCTCTCAATCTCTTTAAGCCTCAATTTCCTCCTTTGTAAATGGGGTTAATAATAGTATTTACAGAGACAGTATAAGGAATCACTGAGACAAGGTATATGAGATGTATAGATTATGTCTGACCTAGACAGAGGTGAATTTGATAAGAGCACAACTTTTGAATCCCAATCCTGGCTCCAAGACTTGCTTTTGTTGACCATGTTAAGTTACTTAACATGTTTTTTGATTTCTTCAGTTATAACATGGGATTAATAATAATACCTCATTCACAGACTTGTTATAAGGACTAAATGAATTGATGTTTATAAAGCACTCCATACAAGGCCAACACTTAGTGTTTGCTAATTAAGTAATACAGTCATAAGCATACCAACATGAGTTATTATCATGTATTTATCCAAAACAAATTGAATATTGTTGGTAAAACTTAAAAATCATATTAATACATTTTGAAAGTTGGGAACCTAAATAAAGATATAACAAACTGAACTAAATATTCTATTAACACAAATATATTTTAAACAAGTCAAGCTAGAGTGATCTTTGTCATAATTTGACACTGAAAAAAAATATTTTTCCATGCTGACCAGTACTGCAACCAGTTGTCATTTTTTATTTGTTTTAATTTTGTGTGTTTAGTTTTAGGCAAAGAATATTTCATTCTAAGCATAATTTGAGAACTGTAAAACAAAAATGCTTGCAACTGTTTCATGGTATTTTAAAATTACTCTCATAGGTACATAAAAAGATGCTCAACATTACTAATCATTAGGAAAATGCAAATTAAAACCACAGTGAAATATTACCTCACACCTATTTGAATGGCTACTGTGAAAAAGACAAGAGATAAGATGCCAGAGAATATGGAGAAAGGGGAACCCCTGTGCACTGTTGGTGGGATTGCAAATTGGTGTAGCCACTATGGAAAAGATTACGGAGATCCCTCAAAAATTAAAAATGGAACCACCATATGAACCAGTAACTCTACTTTTGGGAATATATTGGAAGGAATAAAAACACTGTGTCAAAGAAATATCTGCAACCCCCACATTTAGAGCATCACTATTTATAAGAACCAAGACATGGAAATAATGTAAGTGTGCATTGATGGATGAATGGATAAAGAAGTTGTGGTATATCTATACATAACAGAATACCAGTCAGCCATAAAAAGGAAGAAACCCTGCCATGTTGACAGCACAGAGAGACCTTGAAGGTATTATGTTAAGTGAAGAAAGACAGAGAAAGGCAATTCCCATATCTCACTTTTATGTAGAATCAAACGGAAAAAAAAATAACTCCTAGTGAGAGAGCAGAGTTGTGATTACCAGAAGTGGGAGGTGGAGGGAGAGGGAATCGGATAAAGGTGATCAAAAGGTATAAACTTCCTGTTATATGATAAATAAGTACTAGGTGATGTAACATACAAATAATGACTACGTTAATGCTGCTATATGGTATATTTGAAAACTATTAAGAGAATAAGTCTAGTAAGAGTTCTCTCTTTTTCTTCCTTTTTTTTTGGTATCTATATGAGATATTGGGTGTTAACTAAACTTACTGTGGTCATCATTTCACAATATATGTAAGTCAAGTCATTATGCTACACCTTAAATTCATACACTGCTTGATGTCAATTGTATCTCAAAACTGGGAAAAAAATGAGTAAAATTATTACAACAAATTGGTTGATTTTTTTCCAATTTTGATTATAATAGATATATGCCAACCATTATTTGCATTGGTAATAAATAGTAGTAGTAATTTGAATATTTTTTTCAGATTGTTTCTTTTGTGATCATTTATATAAATTAGTTGGATCTCAGTAAAGCTGGGAAAATATTAGTGACTGAATTATGAAATGCCAAGAAGCTAGTGCATTAGTTTTCTATTGCTGCCCATAACAAACTATCAATAAACTTTGTGGCTTAAAATAGCAGCTAGTATTTCACAGTTTGGTAAGTCACAATTTCAACTCAGGACTCACTGGGCTAAAATCAAGACATCGACAGTGATGTGTTCCTTCTATAGGATCTAGAGAAAAATTCATTTTCTTGACTTTCCCTCATCTAGAGGCTGCTCCCCCCCCACACCATGCCTTGGCTCTTGGACCCATTCCTCTAGCAGCTGGACACCTCATGGTATTACTATGACACCGACTCTTCTTCCTTCCTGAGTACTAATGACCCTGTGGTTACACGGGGCCCATCCAGTTAATCCAGAGTAATCACCCTATTTTAACATCAGTTGATTCACAACATTAATTCCATCTGCAACATTAATTCCTCTTTGTCACATAACCTAACACATTCATTCACAGTTTTTAGAATTAGGGCATGGACATCTTTGGGGAGGAATCATTATTCTGTCCATCACAGTCAGCAACCATAACCAGCCTACAAAATTTTGCATCTAACTGGGTCATTACAGTATCGAGTACGTGATAAAGATAAATTTCATTCACCTAAAAATGCTGAAGACCAGTGCAAAGATGATGGGTTTTCTGTCTAAGAGTTGAAACAGATAATGCAAAAAAAGTATTTTAAATATCATCAAATCTGGAGGAAATTTTGGCCTAGGGAAATTTTTAGCACTAGGAACAGGATTAAAAGGATTGATTTTCACACAGCCTTTAAGGCAATGACAGCGTCCGTTATGCGTGAATACAGGATGTGGGCAAAGACCTCCTCATCCTTTCAAATAAAAGGCAGCTAAGTATCAAAGTTTTATAAACTTCTATGACAGCTGTCTTTGCAGATGGTATCAAAGGCTTCCCAAAGGTTCTGCTAATATAGATCTTAAAGATCAATCATGGAGAATTTCACTGTGTCATCAAATGTGTTAGATATTATAGTTTCCTGGGTAGGCTAGAATTTACCACAATGATTTAAATAATAGTTAAAAAGCAAGAGATATTCCTTGACAAATCAAGTCTGAATTTAGGAGAATAAATTTGACAAACATGGTCATTTCCTTGATGTTATTTACATTTCTTGGTATCATGAGAGTTCTTTTCAATTTGGCTTTTCTGATGCACTTTTCTGTCATCAACACGACTGAAGACTGAATTCTTACTTTGTAGGGTCTTAGAAGTAGTATACATTGGGACACTTATGAATGTTTATTTACTCTGTTACCACAGAAGACCAAACCGTAGCCAGATTATCATGAAATTAAGGAAAAGTTGCCACGTTTTCCAGTAGAAGTCTATTTCTTTGCTAAGGGTGCCACACTGACTTTAAAATGCATTAGCCTTTCCAGGGGCTGTGATCAATAGTTTTGAAACTTTCAACTCTCTTAGGTCCCTTAAAACCCATGGGTCATGATATACTCAATTGGCAGCATCAGTCTATTTTCTTTTTTTTAAGATTTTTATTTATTTGAGAGAGAGAGAGAGAGTGCACAAGCAGGGGGAATGGGAGAGGGAGAAGCAGGCTTCCCGCTGAGCAGGGAGCCCGATGTGGGACCCAACCCAGGACCCCAGGGTCATGGCTGGAGCTGAAAGCAGATGCCCAACCAATTGAGCCACCCAGGCACCCAGCATCAGCCTATTTTCAGTATTCTTCTATGCAGTCTCCTAGTCTGTAGTCTGTATCCTTGATTCTTTTACCCCAAAGAAAATCAAAAGGGGACTTGAGAAATTAGAAGTGACATTTTTTTAAATTCAGTTCAGTATGTCTGTAAACATTTTGATTTTAACTCATGAGAAGTTGGATACTGATTTCTAAGTTGGTAAACTACTCACCGATTCTGAACATAGGATCATCTTCCTGATCAATTGTTATTAAATTCTGCCTGGAAAATCAGTTTTTCTATAGCAAATAGGAACCTTAGTTGTCTGAGGTGGAGTAAACTGTCCCTATGGTTTATATTTAACAGTTAAACTAGATTAAATGATGACATGTCCTGCACTCAAGCAAGATCTCCACTCCCATTAGTTGGGTTTTAGTTATTCCCTAATCAGGTTGTATTTGTTATTATAATTGTATAATTTAATTAAATCATTAAGTGATTGTGAATAGAAATACATTTCACATATTACACAAAGAATTATTGAATACTTTGGAAAGTCAATTAAAGTTTAGTCACTAAAAAGTTTATGTCAAAGTAAGGATATAGAGACAACTTTAACAAAAGGGTTAAAATCTACACTCAGATTGCTTTAAAAGCAATCTTTAAAAAACATAAAAAAACAACTTGAAAGAAAATTTTTTATTGTTTATGAAGAAAGATGAAGTGAAACTCCAATTAGCAGACCCATTCTGAGGGAGGGAAAAAAAAAAAGAGGAACTTGGTTTAATCAAATGTTTGGCAAATAAATGTGCATTTGTACATATTTAATTGAAAAAAATTCTTCTGAAGAGTTTTTACAGCTCTTAGTTTGTGAGATAGGAAGACTTCACAGGAAGTTATTAACCCTTTCTTTTAATTACTGTTGTGACCACAAAGCACAGAGAATGCTGGTTCACCACTCTTTGTTTTTTGTTTATGTTTTTTGGGAGTTTTTTTTGTTTTTGGTTTTTTGGGTTTTTTTGAGAAAGAGAGAACATGAGAGTATGAGCAGCTAGAGGAGGTGAGGGGCAGAGGGAGAGAGAGAATCTTAAGCAGGATCCACACTCAGCATAGAGCCGGACCCCTGAGATCCTGACCTGAGCCAAAACCAAGAGCTGGATGCTTAACTGACTGAGCCACCCAGGTGCCCCCGGTTCACCACTCTTTGTAGCACTGAAAACAAACCATGTATTTGACAACATCATCCAGAAGAACTATGGCCTTAAAGTTAGCTTGGCTACTTTTTATTTGTATGACCCTGGACAAAGTTCTTAACCACCTAAATTCATTCCCTTTATTTTAAAAATAGAATTTATAATACTAATCTTCAAGATCCCAAATAAGCAAATATATGTGAAAATGCCTGGCACATACTAGTCATTAAATAAATTAGTTTTCCTTTCCTTAGCTGGAATTATTATATAAACTGTTTTAGATGACTTATACAGAACTGTGTTTTCTTCAAAATCTATTTTCCTTAAAGTTTTGTCCATCAAACCTACTATTGTAGCAAAAAAATAGTTAATTTGTGAATATTCAATATGTATTTATAGACTCCACAAAAAATAAGTGCATTAACCCTTTTTCTTGCTTAACTATGAGTATAAGAATACTATGAGAGGTGTCATATCTTTTATAACTGGATATTTAATGCAAATCTCCCCTTGACTTGCCTGGTATAAATTTTATCTGATTGTCTCCTAAAACTTTCTGATTAGGATGGAGAAAGAATAAAAACTTTAATCTGGTTTTAAACCAATGTGATTGGAAGTAAATTAGCTTCAAAATAATAGTGTTGTCCACACTGCATTTAAACAAACACAACACACAGACAAATCTATTTAATATCTGAAATTTTATTAGGCCAGTGAATAAAGAAAGCAATAAAAAAGCTCTAATTGTGCAATTTCGTTATCTATGATACTGATGACTAAGATACACTCTTGTTCTAGCGATGGACACAGGCAAAGCCTATTAACACAAGGGAAGAATAAGCTGCTTTGGATTTTCATTTACCTGCAAAAAAATGGAATTATTATCTCTCATGTGACCATTTGGACAGTAGCACCTGGAAGCCATATTTTTGCTCATATGTTTAAAGCCTATTTTATATTATAAATGCTTTTATTAAAAAAATCTCTTGTGAGAATTATTTATTCCTTGATGTTTAGCAATAACATGATAAAAATATAAGACTTTTCTATAGTTTCGGTATATCTCAATCCCTCTTATTTTCATTTTTTAATAATAAAGTGTATAGTAGTCAGGTGTGGTGGAAAATTGATGGATAATTAAATGAATAAAAAAGATCATCCAAAACTTCTCTTCTAGCAGGTAAATTTCTAATCCAAAAGAGAAATATTACATTAATGGATGAAATGTTTAGGATTTGCTAAGGCTATAATAACACTAATTAAATAACTCTAAATTAAATGGCAGCACCAGAGAAAAACTTATCGCCTATTACCATCATCATTAAGACACAGAAGTAGATAGCATTATTATTATAGGGAACTTAATCTTATTTACCACTTCAGATCGAATCCTAGGTTTTGAACAAGAACAGAGACCTAAAATATGGTTATCCTGTATCTTACTTTACCATTAGACAAATGCTCATTTTGCTGTATTAGTTAACTCGGGCTATTACTAAGCACTGGATTTAACAGAGTGGCTCATCTTTCTAAAGCAGAGAGTCATGCTTTCTTTGCACATGTCAAAGAGACAATGCATTAATCAAGTCTGTTCTCAACATAAAATTATTCCATGCAAGTTAAATTTAAGCAGAAAACTACATATAAATAAATGTGATAAATTCAAATAAAAAATTGGTATTTGCCAGCTTTTTTTATATTTAGCATCTATTATTTCTCCTCTAAAAACCATTAGATAAAAAAACTTAGAGAGAAAAAGTCAAACTAAAAGAGTCTTTTCATGGGGAGGAGCTCTTTTGTAAATAATGCACACTGTAATGAGATCCTTTTTTTTACTTTACATGAGAAGTTTTCATGGAAGTTATAATTCTAAAATGCTAAGAGATCTTACAGCCTTGGTAGATAAAATACAGCAACAGAAATTTAACTGCTCAAACCTCATGTTCTCTTATTAGCTGTGTGCTAGGATTTTAAGGGTCTAAGGCTGCTATAATGACACTGATGGCTATCTGCCCATCAACAAACTGGGGTGGGGGCACTTGGTATTTAGAAATCTCTTCCTTTTTTCCTGGTGCATACCAGTATTTTTCAATTGGTCATCAATAAATGGTGTCATATTTTGACACATCATTTGTATCCTTCTACCATGCTACAGTCAATAGTATGATGGTGTACTATTCAGCCACACCTTTTGTTGTCACACAGCAGTAGTTCTGAGAATCCCATTTAAACAATCTCTCATGGTATAAATATTGTGATTTTTTAAGTACTACTTTTTTAAGTGCTACTTTTAGCAGATGTAAAAAAAATAAAAAGTCAAATGAAGGCTGTTACTACTTCTGAAAACTTCACCCACTTTTATATAATCTGAGAAGAGTTACCTGAAACTACTTAATTCTCTTGGACATAAATCTAAAACCTGTACCTATGACAAAGCAAAGATTATTTCCCCTATTGAAGAAAAAACAAGGCAAAACAGAAGAGGAACCCACATGGGGCTTTCTTCCTTCTGTTTGAGCAGGCCAAAGCTTTCTAATTGCTAAAGCACAAACAGAAAATTTCAGAGTTTGAAGAAGCACACAAACCACAGATCCATCTCCTACTGCTTACAGAAAATGATGGAAAAGATGATTCCTTGCTATCTGAGTGCCTATGGCTTCCACTTCACCCCCAGAATGGGACGTGGGTGGGCTGGAGGGTGTGAGATGAACAAGCACCCATAGGAATGTTAGTGGAGAGAACATAGTGAAAGCAGGACCCAAAACTCCTGCTTAGATGCTGACATCTTGAGGGAGCACCACACGGAGGAAAGATGTGTGCCAGGGAGAGGAGTTTGCAGGAGTGAATGGAAAATTCGTAAGTGTTTTGGGATTCAGGGAGTCACTAACAGCTGGAACGCTGGTGAGAAGATTAGAAGGAATCTCACGTATTTGTTAGTGTTTGGATCTTATTTTAAATGTTCTCTGAAGGCATGACTGAAGAATTAAATTTCTTTCTGAATTCCTATTAGAGGCTGATACTGCTTTTTTATTTTTATTTTTTTAAAGATTTACTTATTTTAGAGAAAGAGAGAGAGAGCTTGGGGTGTGGAGGGGCAGGGGGAGAGAGAGTCCCAAGCAGACTCTACACTGAGCTTGGCGCTCAAAGAGGGGCTCAATCCCATGATCCTGAGATCATGGCCTAAGCCGAAACCAAGAGTTGGCTACTTAACCAAGTACACCACCCGGTGCCCCCTAAGACTGCTCTTTTTTAAACCTTGCAACATATCAGAAACTAAATCAAGTAGGTCCCTAGGATCAATAGCGTATAGTCATAAGCAGAAAGAGATGTTAGGAAAGAGAAGATACCTGTCTAATGAGTTGGTCTCATTGGTCACTATGGCCAATTAGGATAATGTCATTCATCCAAGGCACTTTTCCTTGCTTTCTAATAAATCCAGTTCATCTCCTGTAAGAATTATGCTCAGCAGCAGAGACTGATTCACTAACATGTATAAACACTGCTGCCCTCCTGCCATAAGAATTCCAGAACTTCTCTTTTCTTATAAACTTGTTCTCATAATAAAAGAATGCAAGGCCACATTTCTAATACAGAAAGAACTCTAATAAAATAGTTGTAGGGAGAAAAGGAAAGGTTGGTTGGGATTAGTGATAACATGACACTGTTCGACATTTCAAAGCAGTCTAGGGGACTTCTCTACTTATGACTGTGGAACATAGAAATCATAGCTGTCATTTGCAGTGTACTAGCTATGTGCCAAATTTGTGCTAATGGCATCACACAGGTTAACTCAGCCACTCCTCTCTGAATGAGGTAGGTCCTGCCAGGATCATTCTCATCTGACATGTGAAGAAATGAAGACACTGAGTGTTTAAGTGGCTAGTTCAAGTTCACACATTTGGTAAATGGCAGGGCCGGGATTCTGAGACCATATGCTCGCCCATCACATACGTTGCCTTTATTGACTTTAACAAAATGTCTGGCTAAGATTCCTGTTGGGCGTTCTTTATACTTACATATCCTGGCAATTAATATAACAACTGTATGTAAATAAGTGCTACAGAATTTGTTGAAAGATGTAATTGCTTTAAGTAGGCTTATTAGATCGGGTTTATTGCTACTACTTTACCAGATGAGGATGTTGATGTGGCTAGGTCCATGAATAACTAGCCAAAGTCATGTCTTAAAAGCAATTCTTTTTCCAATATTATGACTGAATTACAAAGGATTTAATTGTATAAATTAGACTGTGTTGTATTTGAAATGTATTTGAAAGGAATTTGAAGTCATACTTTGGTACTGTAGGTACTGCCCACCGCTGCATTCTTTATGACATGGTCCTCAGGATAGGGTCCATATATGTTTATTTTCTCCTAACATTTGTACCCACTGAGGAAGGTCAGCCTTTTCCTTCTGAATGCTCACTATAAAATGGACACACCTGCCCTCTGCCTTTGTGAAGAATGGCATTTCTTAGTAGGTGGGGAAGTCAGTTAATTCCCTGAATCTGAGACAGAAAGACTCCCTGGATAAAATAAAGTGAGGCTGTACCTTACCTGGGATTCTCCTTCCTTCTGACTGGTCCGGACTCTCATCTCTGAGTGGTGAGGATTTTGTATTCCAGTACCAATGATACAGGCCAGTTAGGTTCTAGGCCTCTGCCATTTACACACCTCCTCTCCCCACTACCTCACCGCCCACATCATCATGACAGCCAATCCTAAAACTTAACCATTTCCATTGCAGCCAATTCCAAGAGTTTTCTGGTCCATTTCCTTGTTAGAAATGGCAGGACTAGGGAATACATGAGGGGAAGAGGCCATTTTGACTTGGAGTACAGACACAGGCAAAAATCAAGAGGCGATGGTTTCTAAGTTAGGGTCCTGTCAGGGCCTATGGAAAGAATTGGGGGAGGGGGTATAAACTTCGAAGGGAACAAAATGCACTTCTATTTTCACTAACTTTAGCTGACATTAATTATTTCCCTCAACCATCTCTGAAGACCACAAACCACAATTGTATTATCAGGACCTGTGACTTTGTCAGGTGACCTTTGTAGAACAGATAATTTCATATCATGGTTGTTGTAGAGGTCTCAAAATACCATATCCACACATCATTATTTTGTAATCAAAGTAGCTTCTAGACTAAGAGATTTTGTTGCTTAATGCGTTAAAACATAAGTATGGGCTACATAACTATTTGTTTATATTTGGATAGCAATATTTAATATAATTGCTTTATTTTATAATTATATTTATTTGATGCATTTAAAGTTACTATTCTGGGGAACAAGTAAAAAGGTGAAGAATCTCTTCTAGAAAGTGATACTCTGGAGGAAAAAGGAGTAGAAAAATAAATGGAGGACGTTGCTTGCTTTTGGAAGTTAATGCTGGACTCCTGGTACCTACACAGCTTGCCAGAGAAAGAGGTTCTGAGGGAAGCCAGAGTCACTGTCCAGACTGACATACGGCTGCTAACATATCTATTTTTAGCCTACCTCTAACATCACTTCATTGTACTCCTATCCATGAAGTCTAAGGAGTCTGCACTTTCTTTGAAGACATAGTGTTGGAATCGTCACTTTGATTCCATCAATCATCAGGAGAGAAGGGTACCCATGTGGTTCTGAGGGGGAATAAGCAAGGAACCAAGGGTGGACCTTGATCTCTTCAAAACTGAGCAGGGGTTGAAAGATGAGGTCCGCAGTCTTTTAAAATAGAACGTCCAATGGACTGGAACGCCATTACTACAAGTTTGTCTTTTGATGTTTGCTCCCCGCTGATCATGCCTGGAAAACACTTCCTAGAAATCAGATGTGTCAGAAGGGGATGCTACCATGCTGATTTCACAGCACCGGGATCACACGGAGCCCTGAGACCCAGGGAGTTGCAGTAGGCTACCGCCTGCATGAGCTGAAAAAATATTTTTATTCAGATATTTGTTTTATCTTTTATTTCTATTACTATCTGCACTAAATAATACTGTCCTAGACAATGTTCAAAGAGTTAGCAACAGATTTCTTTGTTTTATGCCTTAATCTGTGATTTTAAGAAGTGTACAGCAGAATCACCTGCAGCAGTTAAAACAATATAGATTCCTTGTTCAGTCCAATGATCCTCTGATCTCACAGATATTGGAAGGTTTTCATGTAACTAGGCTTTTTAAAACGTGCATATATATCTATAACAAATATAACCCTAGTTGAGAAAACTGCCTTACTATGTCCAGGAATGATGAAACCCTTAAATATTCTGATTATGATAATGAGCATTAACAGATATAATACTAAGGTGGTGTTAGTTTATATTTCATGGAGTTATTTGAATTTTGGAATAACTTTTTGGAAAAAGTTACACAATAATTTCTATTTTGTTTCTCCTAATTTTTGTATTATAAAGTACATTAATTAACTATATAAAAGGAAGAGCACAGAGGCAATCATTGTAGTTTACTTAATGAATTTATCGTCTAGGTATAAAAGATACAAAAAATAAAAGCTGTAAAAGTAAAGCTTTTCTTAATTGAAAGAATTATCCTCACCAGCTTTACTGAAGTCCTCTGTGCTTGACCTACTACAAATCATGATGATGCCAATCTCTAATAGATATCATCTATTTAATATTTTAATATTCCCATTGTTTTTGTTAGCACCACCTTGATTTTCCAGTTACCTGCTTTTATTGATGAAAATAAACCTCCCTTTAGTAACCTGGATCCCATCTTTTTACTATCATGAATTCCAAACTCTGTATATCTATCACTTTCAATCTTATCTGGATATAGAATGTGATTTTATTCCTCGAGCACAGTTTTCCTCTGTTGTCCCAGTGTTTAAATATCAAGGGATATTTTCTGATATTCCAAGTACTGTGCCAGACTCTGGAGTTATGGAGATATTTACCCACAGTCCTTTGCGAGGAAACAAACCATTATAATACCATGTGATAAATGCTATCACCCAGGTAAACCTAAAGTACTGATTTGGGGATGACTTTGCACAGGCTTGCCAGAGGGAATGATTCCTAAAATGATTTAAAATCATCAGTGGAAGTTGGCCATTCAAGGACTATTTACTTATCCATCTGTTTATCACCAGCACCACATGATACTTGTCTCTAACATATAGTAGGTGCTCAATAAATGTGCAGCTGATTGCAGAATACAGAAAACATGGAATTTTTGGCGGCTGAACCTAATTACCTGGGTTTCAGTATAGATTGTAACTGATGAAAAAGTGCAGAAATGGGTTTAAAATGCACCAGGGGCTGTAAGATTACCTTCTCTGCCATACAAAGGCATTACCCTTTTTTTTTTTTTTCTACAGTGAGATTTCAAACAGGGGGAGCATATCTGACTTACTTTTTATAAAGTCTAGTTGGACTTTTCACAGAAGTTTAATCTTCTAATAAGTCTGGTAGTCCTTCTCCCAACTTATTAGAACATCTATATAGATTTAAAAAAAAAAAAATCAAACTTGACCACATGCTAAGACAGAAAACTTATTTCTCAGAAACTGCAAAAAAAATCTACCCATATGACTAATGCAGCTGGATGGAGAGAAGTGATTGGTGGCCTACCTGTAACTTCAGTTACAAAAAATGCAGACTCAAACCAACAAAACAGATTAGGAAAGCACTATATTTTTTTTGTCTCCTTTCTTGCTCAGAGATCCAAAGATTGTGCCAAGAACAAACCAAACAAACATCTAGAGTAGCCATCCCTACACTATGTCTACAACTCCGTCAACTCTACAACTGCTGCAGAGATTAAAAACATTATCCCCAGGCCTATCCTCTACTGTGCTACCCACTGTTCCATATTGTTTCAGAAATGGCAGTGTGGAACTCTTTACCTCTACTGTTTACAGAATGCTTAAAAAAAATCACTTATAAACTACACTACATTACCATCTCAGCATATTCAAAAGACTATATATTGTACAGGTGACATTTCAGACCATAGTGCAATACATCTAAACATTATTACCACAATTTTAAGGAAACAAGGATCTGGGACAAAATATAGATACATATTTAACTTTCTACATGAGCAATGGTTTTCTAAGAATTTAATTCTAAAAGAAAAGGTGATTACATTTAATATATATTGGCTGGATGCTCCTCTTTGCTCTCTAGCAGCATTTGTTTGCAGTTCAAAGCACTAATCACATTAATATTGACACTGGATGTGTCCATTCTGTGTTCCCTTCCATTCTGTAAGCTTCTTAAGGATCACAAACTATGTATCTCTGATATCTACCTACTGTCTGTCACCTAGTGGATATCAATAAGTATTTCATACATAACTTTTTCTAATAGCACTAAACTTAAAAAAAGAACATTTGCAAACCAGTATGAAAACATTTCTCTAGTAGAAAACTGTTTAAACGTCCAAAATATTAAGATGTATGAATTGTTAATAAAATATTTCTAAATGTTTAGTCTCATTTCAAATAAAAATTAAAACTAAATACAAATTTTGCCTACCAAATTGGCAAATTGATATACATACTATTGCACAGAATGATGGTGTGAATGTAGATTTATTACAGCCTTCCTAGAATAATTATAAAAAGCAAAGAAGATATATTACCATGAATTCAAAACAAAAAATCCCCAAATAAAACCCAATCATGTTCTTTATAGCCCTGTAGATTACTAATGAATTCCAAATATACAATGTACAGGAAACAAGGGGAAATACAGATGAATGAAATCAAACAAGATTACTGAAAATAATCAATCCAGCCACAGACCAAAACCATATATTAATCTCTATGTTCTCCATTGTAGGAAACACTTGTATATAAAATATATCTGTTACGCTTGGTGATATGACAGACTTAATATAACTCCCTTATTCTTGAATATGATGTCATGTATTATTCTGAAAGCTTTCACTAAGGTCAAGGATGCAATACAGGTAGCAGATGTATTCTGTTAATATATGGACTATGTATATTAATATATTGTGTTAATATATAAATTCATATATATTCATATATCACATTTATGGTTTACACCATATGTGCTTTTATTACAAAAATATGTATTCATGTACTTCTATTTTTATCTACAATTTTTAAATTAAAAATAAATATTTACTTTTTATATATTCATATAATTGTAACCTATTATCTAATTATATGTGTATAAGAATTTTCAATAGTACTGGCAAATCTGTTCTTCATTTGACTTTATTGAAAATATCTTTATTTAAGTAGGCTTCTCCTGCAAATGTACAAAGGATTATTCTTTCATTCTAAAATTTCCTGAAATATTCATCAAAAATAAGGAATAGATGTTTGACTCTTAAGTACTTTGACATCTTTTAAGATGATCATTTGATTATTATTTTTAATATGTTTAAATGAGTTTGTTTGTTTGTTTTTTAAATGTTCTCTAAACTTAATCATTGCCTGCCTTCCTGGAGTAAATCCTACCTGATGAGGATGTTTTACTTTTTCAACAAATTGCTGATTCTGATTTGGTAGTATTTTCTCCAGTATTTTACACATATGTTCATGAGTGAGAGTTTGGTAGACAGGAACAGATTAGACGGATGCAGATAGACAATGTTTGCACACCTCCTTGTTTGGGTTTCTTTTGCTAGTTTCATGACCTCATATAATATTTTTGGAAACTCTGCATTTTTTTCCGATGTTCTGTCACTGCTTAAAATAACAGAAATGGGTACCAGGGGCCTACTGCTAATGGGTAAGATGTTTCTTTTAAAAAGGGTGAAAATGTTCTAAAATTAGCTTATGGAGATATTTGCACAACTGTGTAAATACAAAACCATGGAATTGTACCCTTTAACCATGTGAACTTTATGGCATGTAAATTACATTTCAATAAGGTTGTTTTAAAAAGTATTATTTCTTGTAGATTTAATAGACTCCTCCATACAAATGTCTTTTCCTAGTGAATTTCTTATCAAATTTTCAATTTGTATAAAATTTTACCAATTTGATATATTTTGTTCATCTGTATTTGTGTCTTTTATCTCTTTCTTAATATCAATACTGCCTTTCTGTCTTTGTTTATATTTTAAAAAGATTTTCTTTAGTAGCCTTTTCAAGTAAACTTTTTTCCAAGTCTACCTCAGGTGAGTTTCCATTTCACTAAGTTTTTTTTTTCTATTTATTTCCTAATTTTTATTTATGTTGGATTATCCTGCTCTTTTTCTAGCTTCTGGCTTAAATTTGCATATGTAGGAAAAAACAATGAAAATAAAAGGATTAAATTAAAACTATGGTATAGTTGGCTTATTGGTGATTCTAATTTTTACCATCAGCTTTTCTATGTTCCAGATGTTATCTAGAATCAGCACGCATCACTGCTATAAACAAAAAAGAACCACTATATATATCATTTATATGAAAACAGAATTGGTAGGTAGAAGAATTCACCATAGGGCGTTTGATTCATAGGTAACTTTCAAAATATTTGTGACATGGCAGTTTAAGTGAACCTGTGTTAAAATGCAAATTCGCTATTTTTCATTATCAAATAATATGTGCATAATGTGTCCTCTTACTTTGTCCTTAATTCAACCATGATTATAGGAAAATTTTATTTTTCTCTTCTCTTCTATATTCCTTGGATATATATGCATAAATGTATAAATTATTTGTCTTTTATAATCAGAATAAGATCCACAAATAGATTTTTAAAATTTTGGTTAGAAGTGCATTTGCCTCCTAGAAGGAATTAATCATGTTTTCAAATGCTATTACTATAAAAGGGTGACCTCATTAAATATTAAATACAAAGGTTGTATTTTTAATTGAGGAATTCCTGTGAAGTCTAGAGAGGAGAGCATGACTCATACTGTGGCCCAAATAGATTCCTCCATATTTTTATTGAGTTGAAGAAATCAGAATATATGAAAGGTAGATCATTCAAGATCCTGGGAAGTTGTCAGATAACAGCAATTTTTCTTAGGAAGATTAATGGATCTCCCGGTTTAAATGTGTGATTTCTCTGCCAGATGGTTCCTCATCTGCTCCTTCAGCCTGCACCCATTTCCTATATCTGCCTTTGATAGTCCCATATGGTTCCACACTCACAAGTTGGGTATGGATTGAGGATGGAGATATTTGGGGACATTACTAGGTAATTTTACTGAAAGCCACTATTATATATATATTTTTATCATAATGCCCATGTATCAAAAGGGCTGCTTTCAAGTAGTTAACTCAAATAAAAAGGGATCTGCCAATTCAATATCAATATTAAAATAAAACTTTAGGTGACTGATGCAAACCTCTAGGTGAGAAATGAGGAGGACTGATCTAATGCCACAATGACCCAAGTGTCAGAGCAGGAATTAGTGTTGAGAACAAGGGAAACCTGACAGGTTTGGTAATGGCTTAGAGATCATATTGGCTATGATGGGCTAGATATCCTGGTCAATGATGCCTAACAGGTTTCTGTCTTAGCAGACAGGTTCTCTGAAAATTTTTTTATATCCAACATTATAAATGCAGAAACAAACAGTAGACATAAAATAGTAAGATCAGTTACACAATGTTTGAATTTATATAGTGAATGTGGGTTGAAGTGACTGGTAGATAGGTAGATATTTAGTCTGGAGATCAGGAAAGTATTATGGACTGGAAATACGAACACAGTCTAATCAAAACACTGTCATAAATGAAATTGTTGGGGTAGACTAGCTGAGCCATGGTGAATGAATAGAGTGAGAAGAAAAATTCCAAGTGGAAATCTTGGGAAATACAAAAAAGGACTTTGACGCACACACAGAAATTGCACAGTAGAAATAGAAAGGCATGTTCTCCTTCGTTCTTTATTTTTTCTCCTATCAATCTTTCTTTTGTGACATCTCTGGGAGACCACATATATGCACTTAAGAGCAAGGACTCTATCTTGCTTTTCTTGATATCATGGCACTGAACTAAGTGCCTCCATTTCAATGTGGTTGTGTTGAAATTGCTGACATATTAATCTCTTCCTTTAAATTTCAAGTTAATTTCACTCAAGATTTTTAAGAGGGTTTTGTGGAACCCTCTCAAATGTGGAACCCTGCTCAAATTCTTAAAATTAAATAAAGATTCTAGTTAAAGAATTTTGGGTGATATTGTGTATTATTTCACTTTTTGGAGAATTCTTAATATACATTAGCATAGAAAAATCTCAGAGAAAGTCTGAATCATTTAAGATTTTGAAGTAATGCATAGTAGTATCTTATAGTACAAGTTAGAAAATTATAAACTTTTTGAACACCTAAAAAAGTATTTTTAGTTTGTCCTTCATGGAAAGTCTCAAGACATTTACTTGACTTTCTCCCACCAACTGATCTACATTTTGATTAATTTTGTATTCCCATGGAGGGCTTCCTAGTTTCATTTTTTTGTTGTTGTTGTTTGTTCTTCTCACATTATTCTTGCACAGGCAGTCTGTATGTTACACCTCCTACCTCCTACTGTTTCTTAACACCAAATGAGTTTAACATCTAGACTTCATCTCAAGATCCCTTATGTTTCACCCCAGTGAAGAAATTTTCATGCTCTGCCATGCCAAATCTAAATCAAAATCAAAACAGATTGCTTTCTTCATGTCTTCACACTAAGCCTATGTCTTAGTCTTTGTAGCTCTGTAGTTGAAGGTGTGTTCCTATGTGATAGTAAATATGGCAGCTCTCTGTTCTTGAAAAGAAAATGACTTTGGAAAAATATCTTGGTGGATAATCACCTCAAGTTTTGTCTTTATTCAAGAGGGTCTTGTCTTTTTGAAGTTCCAATTTAATCTAATTCTGACTTTTAAGAACTTAGAAGGCTTTGAGAGCTCAATTTTTATTTAGTTTTTTTTTTTTAATGTGTTTGTATTACCAGTGTTTTGGGATTATTACCATAGTTTGGATGAGAAAGGGACACACAACTTTTAATCTACCATATACGGGGCTATTTTGTGTACTTCAGTCCATTAACTCTGATTCAGAATGCAGTGAAATTCTTTTTGTTTGAGAATGCAAAGAATCCTACAATCAGTGTTCATTTTTTTTTCTTTATTTGTTGACTGTCTGGTCCTGGGAACATGAAGATGAATATCATACTAATAACACAAAATATAAAATGCAGTATCAGTATCATTTTTTGGACATACTGTGTTCAACTTAGAGCTAAAGCACTATTTGATCATTTTCCAAGAGTAGATCTGTAACATCTGTAAAGACATTAATCACCTGACTTTATTTAGTTGATCTCAAAAGCAAAAACAAAACAAAAGAAAAACAGGAGCATGTGTGTTTTTCCTCTCTCACTGTCTAAAATATTGCCAGGATAATGATCATGCTGTTCATGCTGCTGCTGTTGATAATGATATATACTTATTGATATTTTCTTTCTAAGTGCCAGAAAGCAAGTTGTTTTTACATAAAATGAAATGCATGAATTTTAAGTGTGCATTTACTGAGTTTTGACAAATGCATACACTTATAACCTAAACCCCAATCAAGATACAGATCCCAAACAAGTTTTTAACAATGCACTTTACAAGTCTCTATAAACAGTATTGCATCTCCCCTTGGAACATGCTACTTGACATACACTTCTTTACTTTTGGTCTCTGGATCCTAACAAAAGAGGATGATTTGGACATCAGTTATTGCTGTAATTTGGCAAAATTAATTTATAGTACAGTTTTGGCTCCATATATACCATAAACTTTATAGATATTTCTACTTTTAAGAATGACAGAAGTGGGGCGCCTGGATGGCTCAGTCCTTAAGCGTCTGCCTTCAGCTCAGGTCATGATCCCAGAGTTCTAGGGTCCAGCCCTGCATTGGGCTCCCTGCTCAGCAGGAAGCCTGCTTCTCTGTCTCCCAACTCCCCCTGCTTGTGTTGCCTCTCTTGCTGTCTCTCTCTCTCTTTATATAAATAAAATCTTAAAAAAAAAAAAAGACAGACGTATTACCAGAGATATATATACTGAATAGAGAAAATATATTTCTTCAGGTTTGAAGAACTCAATCCTTTGGAATAATTTAATAGGTAGTAACAGGTTGATTACTTGGATAAAAATGTTTTCTACTTCTTAGAATATATTAGTAATGTACACTGGTAAGATTTTTATATGTTTATTTTTAAACAATAATTCTATTATTGGAATAAAATAACATATAAATGGATATATATACCTATTCAAATAATATGTAAAGTAACTGGAAACTAATTACAGGTAAAGATAAGAAATATCACAACCTCTAGATTTAAACTGCTGAAAATCAAAACACTAAAAATAAAAGCACTTTCCTTTTTTCCTTCAAAGAACAGATATTTCTGGCTTAAAGAACAAGGAAAATATTTAGTATAATTGCACTGTAGTTGGCAGTGATACTTGATGTTATAGAAAAATAGCTGCATCAACCCTTCAACAACCAAAACATATAAAAAAAATATTTTAGTAAAAAACAAACAAAACCAAAACCAAAAAAACTGCCCCTTCTCACCCCCATGTTGCCAAAAGAACTTATTCGGCAAAGAATTATTTTATCACTTTAAATCAGAAAATCAAAATGAGCAAAAAGCAAGCTACTTGAGAATGTAAAATGGAAGATACTTGGTCCTGTAAGAGATTTAATTTTATCTTTGACTGCTAATGAGCAATAAGTTCTAGCTAAGACTTGTTCGTTGGGAGGGGACATTGTTCACATTTGCTCATCATTCAAGATCCATAAATACTAATGCATGATGGTGATCCATACAAACATAAAGTCATTTCAATTCCAGAAAGTGGCATGAGATGTAGTGAACAATACAGACAAACTCTAAATTGATTTGGCTTTGATTCAAGGTCTCTGAACAGAGCTGAACTGTGCCTTCGAACCCATAGAGAGAACAGCTTGTGAAGAGGTGGACTCCAATTAGCTTTTCTTCAATGAGAATTTTTAATTTTAGTCAGAGAGAATACTTTTAAGCAGGGCTTCCTCAAGAAATAAAGATCATTTATAACCTACATTGTCAGAAAAGTAAATTTTCTGACTCTGTTAGCATGATAAGTAACTAAACCACATAGAAATGAGCTATAGTACAGTAGGTCTAGTTTTATGTACTATTTTTATGGATCTGACATGTTGAGTGGGAAACAAGCATAGTGCTCCTATCTTGTAGTATCGGCCATACTCAAAAAAGCTCATAATTTGGAGAGGTCCCGTTAGTTACCAATTCATTTATTTTACCATCTAGTAAGGCAGTTTTACTGTTGTTGTTGTTGTTTTTTTTTTTTTGAAAATGACATTCATTTTTTTCATTATCATTTTAGATACAGTAAGAAAAATAGTGAGCATTAGTTTAAGACGGCTTTTTGGATGCATATTTTATTATCTATTTTATTTTATTGTTTTTATTTAAATTCTAGTTAACATACAGTTTAATATTAGCTTCAGGTACACAGAACAGTGATCCCTACTTCCATACAGCCCCTGGTGCTCATCAGGACCAGTGCCCTCTCTAATCCCCAACACCTATGTCACCCATCCCCCCACCTACCCTCCTTTCTGGTAAACATGAGTTTGTTCTCTATGGTTAAGAGTCTGTTTTGTTTTTTGTTTTTTGGGGTTTTTTTTGCCTTGCCTCTCTTGTTTTTTCCCCCTTTGTTTGTTTGGTTTCTTAAATTCCTCATATGAGTGAAATCATGTGGTATTTTTTTTCTAACTGACTTATTTTGCCTAGCAGAATACTCTGTAGCTCTGTCTGCATGGTTGCAAATGGCAAGATTTCATTATTTTTTATGGCTGAGTAATATTCCTGTGTGTGTGTACACATATATACTACATCTTCTATATTCATTTATCAGACAATGGACACTTGGGCTATTTTTGTAGTTTGGTTAGTATAATAATACAGCTATAAACATTGGGGCTCATGCATCCCTTTGGATTAGCATTTTTGTATTCTTTGGGTAAATACCTAATAGTGCAATTATCTGCTGTAAATGCTTATTTCTAAATTTCATTTATTATGTTGTGACTGCCCTCACTCTCAGCACTTTGTAATTTGAAAAAATGATTCTATATTGATAAAATAGACAAAGAAATAAAACCAAGAAATAATAATTCCTAGAAAAATCATGGAAATAATATAAGGTCTAGAGATCATGCCATGTGAAAAGGAAAACTGAGGATCTTTTGTATTTTTTTTTTTTTAAGAAAGCTGTGACCGGTCACCCTTTCCACAGGGAAGTTTGTATATATTTGCCTTAAAACATGATAAATCTTATACATAATAAGTATTTTTAAACATTGTATTTGTTTTTAAGAACTTTTGTTGGTGAAATTTGACAAACAAAAGAGGAAGGCTTGGAGATTTTCTTTCAATAAAATATACAGTATTATTTGGCAGAGCTTAAAATGAATATTTCACACATTTATATATAACTTTTATAAATATATATGATATACTATATATATTTATATAATTTATATATCTTAATTATAGCAGAATGGCCCAGTATATTAAATCATTCAAGTCACTTTGATAGCTCTGATTCTATAGTTCTTGCTTGGTGTATTTGCTTTTAGTATTTGATTTAAAAAATGACATTGTCATTTTAATAATTATAAATTATTAAGTGGATTATAGTCAATTTTTACATTCAGTATGAAGAAAATAATTGCAATAACAATAATTTGTTTCTTTTTGTATTTTTTTAACAAAAAATCATTTCACATTATCAACAAAGAATTATAAATAGAATACAAAGATTTTCACAATGACTTTTATGCCCTGTAGCCTGGAGGCAGGTTTAACTGCTAAATTGCTATATCGATTATAGAAAAGAATAGACATTCAAAGGTTGGCTGTCTGGGGCTGCCCTATCAGAACATGATTAATTTATCCAGTCAGAGGGCTGGCAAGTTCACCATGTGTAAAAACAGAATTCCTTTTAAACTCTGCTATTTTATTCCCAGCAGCTCATTTTTGAGTTTCTCTGGTGATATCAGTGAGTCACTGAAGGAAACTGGTCTTCCTTCCACATCTGCCTCCAGTGACTAAGACAGCTGAGAATAAGCAGGTAAAAATTCCCCAAGTGTCAGCATTGACCTGCAGGACTTATTATCAGGTCACTTTCCAAATGGCAGGCAATTTTGAGTAATGTCATTCAAACAAACAAACAAAAATCTTTCCTTAAAGTTAAATTTCCCTCTAAAGCACTTAGAACTAATACTTTCTTTGATTCCATTTTATGCTTATTATTATTTTAGGCCATCTACCTCTCCTCTTTTTTCCTTGAGAAATCACAACTCATTTTCATTCACACGAACATTTTCCTCTCAATCTAAATGCTTTCGTATTTTCTCATTAAAAAAAAAAAAAACACCAACATCAATTTATGTCTCCCTGGATGTAAATACACCTAGGATCATCAGGCTAGATTACCTTTGAAATGAGAAATTTCTAGACTCTCAATGAGAAATTACATTGTTTTCCCTCTCCATTTACATAATGAAAAAAATTTCATGATCGGATAATCCTAAAACAAATTTTTTAAAAATGTTTGAATGATAGGGAAATGAAATTTCCTTCAAGTTAGTGATTTCAGTTCACACAATTAATGTAACCTTCCTCCTAAAAGTTCATTAATTGATTTTAAAAAAGGATTAAAAAAGTAAATTCTGCTTCAGTACTAGGAAAACATAAAATTTGTGAGGAACTGCTTCAAAAGAACCAAACAGAAGGCAGAACCAAATAGCTCATTCATTATTCAACACGTGGGTCACCAAACCAAACCAAACCAAACAAACAAAACACCTTTAGGATGTGAGATGGATATAAGCTGAGAAAAAAACAAAAACAAGAACAGAAGATAAAAAAATCAACAACAATAATGTCCAAATTCTATCACTTAAGAAATTGTCATATAGATATTTCCCTCTGTTCTATTCTGGTAAGAGGGTACATTTAAATGTTCCTTGAGTATTGATAAGCTCTTTATGAGACAACCCCAGAAATGGGTCTTTAG
Organism: Eumetopias jubatus; assembly: GCF_037043125.1. Lineage (NCBI taxonomy): Eukaryota > Metazoa > Chordata > Mammalia > Carnivora > Otariidae > Eumetopias > Eumetopias jubatus. The sequence goes on along the minus strand of NW_028274809.1, from coordinate 177,037,266 downwards.
TTTTAAAAACGTTAAGAAAACACTCTTTTATGAAACGTCAATGTGTTTCCCAAGAGTCCCTGTGGCTGTAGAAACTGAGTTTGTTTCCAGGTTTTAGTTCCTGGCAAACACCCGCTTACTCTTTAATGTCACAACAAGGACATGTGGTTATGGGAATACTAAGCAAGGCTACCAAGGGAACTCAACACTCTGAAAAACTGAGGTAAACCTAGAGTACCTTTCTTCCAATCCAGCGGGGTGTAACTGATGGTTGGCATTAGTCAGTATGGCCAAGTAACTTGCTCATCTCTACTTCGATACATGTTCACTACATCAAAAGTACTTCTGTCTGACATTTTGAAATTTAAGTTTGGCAATCTAGGTTAAAAAAAAAAAAAGCAAAACAAAACACTCAGCAACCTAAGAATAGCTCATATCTTCATGTGGATATAGGAACCGATACATCTAGGGCTTTAAATACACATATGAGCTGTATTTTTATGCTGCAAAGTAAATTGCAATTTGTTTGAAAGAGAACACTGGGGGTGCGGTGCCTGGTGGCTCAGCCCTTTAGGCATACTATTCCTAGTTTAACTTGAGTCAGGATCTCAGGGTCCTCAGATTGAGCTGCATACGCCACCCCACCCCCTAAGCCCCTGGGCCAAGGTCTGGCCTGGGGCTCCTGGCTTAGCTCTGAGTCCTCCCTCTCGCCCCTCTCCCCTCCCCCCACTCATGCTCACAGCCCTGTTTGCTCTCATATGCTCTCTCTAAAATAAATAAATAAAATCTTAAAAAAAAAAACACTGGAGAGTTTTATGCCAATTAAAAAATATATGGAAGCAGTCTTAGCATCTCTTTGGAGGTTGTTCAAGTAAAATACACTGAAAAAGGCAAATTTAAATAAATTTTAGTTTAGTCAAAAAAATGAAAAGGCAAACTATCACCTGATACTAAGATGTCCATATAAATTTTTTACCCTTTTCCTGATGAGAATTATAGGAGGTTCTTTTAATCATTATACTGGCGAAATAATAATTAACCTGGACTGTCCAATGCAAACCAGGATATATGGTCTACCTATTTAATGGGAAACATAAAGATAGCGAATTTTTTTTCTTCTATACAATTAGTAAGAATAAGTTGATGAAAGAGGTATAAATCTGGGGCAAAAAATCACTTTATATACTCTAAATATATTTGTAACATATATTAAACAAGTAGGCTTTCAAAGCAATAATGTATCTTCTAAAAAGCTATTAAAGTATTTTCACCTTAAACACATAATTTAATAGTCTCAATAGTTGCTGATGAAAGTAGCTTAAGAATTACTATTCCAATGTTACACACAAAGAACCCAGGGAGAAAAAAATATATATATAAGTTCAAATGCTCATTCAGATATTTGGTAACTGAGCAAGGCAGGGCTAAGACACTTTATACTTAAATTGACACTCCCTACCACATCATACTTTAAAAATGTTTTTATCTGAAAGCTTATTAATTTTTATAAATGGAATTAGAAATAAATACAGGGAATATAAATCTAAAGATCCACCCATTGTTGTAGTGCACACTATAAAAGTACAGATGTTGAGTCTACTGGAAACTATGGTGTAGGTTTTAAAACCATGGACTTAGGCAGGTCTGGATTTGGTCTTGTTACTATCACACCAGCTGTGTGATCAATAGCCATAGATCATAAAATTTAACCGCAGACTGACATCAGTTTCAAGGGAATGATCAAGGCATTTACTCCTAAGATTGTGGTGAAGATGAAAGGATGAACAAAGTGAACAAAAACACAGGGTCAGACACACTGTAAATGCTCAATAAACATTGAGCAATTAGCCAATATTATGTAATATTAGCCAATTTTATGTAATAAAATTACATTATTAGCCAATATTATGTAGTAAGTGCATATTTTGCCATTTATTTATTTTTCTCCTTTTGATTGAAATATAACATGCAAAGTATGGAAATATTAAACCCTCTGAGAGAAATAGAGGAGAACCTAAAGAAATGGAGGGATGATTTGTTCATGAATTGGAATACTCAATACTGTCAGGTTAGTTCTTACTACATTGATCTACAGAGTTAATGCAATCCCATTCAAAATCAGAGCAGGTGTTTTTCCTTGTGTGTTAATTTTTGTTATGAAAATTGAATGAATTAATTCTATCATTTATGAAATGCAAAGAATTAAGTACCGTGAAGACAATCTTTACTAAATATAATAAAGTTGGAGAACTTATACATCTGATATAAAGATTTATTATTTATTTAACAGTAGTCAAGCGACATGTTTTTGGTGTAAGATGAGAGAAATAAGTCAGTGGAACAGAATACAGTGCAGAGACTGACCCGCAAATATTTAATCATTTGATTAGAAGTAAATATGCCACTGAAATAGTGACAAATTAATGTATATATGATAAATGGGATTGGACCATTGGATGAGGTTAAAAATATAAAATAAACCTTGATTTCTTATTTATAGGACACAGAAATGAATTATATACGGATTTATAGGCAAATAGATGTAATACAAAGAAACCTAGAAAAAAAGCATAGAATATATTCATGATCTTGGAATGGGCCAATGACATTCTTCAAAAACACTACCCTTAAAGGAAAAGTATGATGAATTAGACCTATTAAAATTAAGAACTTCTGTTCATGAAAAGACACCATTAGGAAATATTAACAATATAATTCATACCTAAAATAAGAAAAAAGTAGAAACTCCAATAAAGTTGAGCAAAATGAACTTAACAGGCATACCACCAAAAAAGAAATATTCAAATAACCAATGTATTAACTTTATATTCATGTAATACATCGATGATTTTGTTTCTTGAATTGTATCTTTTTATTCCATCTAAATTTGGGCTTTTAAATTATTATTTTCTCCATAAAAATAATATATTTGCTACATACTATTTCAAAAACACTTGAAAGTAATACACAGACACAAAACAATCCATTATGGCCCACCCTGCCAAACACCGTGGTAATTCATTAAGGATTCAACATCTACATCTTCCTGTACCATCTTCCAGGCATTTAAGAAACATTTAAAATATATACTTGTGGTCACTAACAAATTTTATGTTTTATTTTTTATTCAATGTTATGACCTCAGGATTTCTTTATAGTATCCTATAATATTCATAAATATTATTTTAGTAATGCCATAAATCACCATAAGTGTAGGTCCTTATTTATTTGAATCTCCATCTACTATTTTTTTTTATTTGAGAGAGATAGAAGGAGGGAGGGAAGGAGAGAGAAAGAGAGAGAGAGAGAGGTAGCACAAATAGTGTGCAGGGGGGAGGTGCAGAGTGAGAGGGAGAGAATCTCAAGCAGACTCCCTGATAAGCAGGAACATCCCCCCCCCTACCCCGCACTGCCAAGGGGCTTGGTCTCAGGACCCTGAGATCATAACCTGAGCCCAAATCAAGAGTCAGACACTGAACTGAGCTACCCAGGAGCCCCTCTTCATCTATTTCTAATATAGGATTCAAAAGTTTTTATGAGTGTTTGTGCAAGTCTCCACCTTTATATTTTAAAACCAGCTTATCTGGTCTAATGATGTCTGAAGACAGCTTCATGAGCTGGAATTCCCCATCGGCTACCTACTGTGCTTCATCTAACTGGACACAAGTAATCACTCCATTATAGTCTTTAAATAAAAGGTCTTTTCTTCCACCAAACATCCCTCCTTTTTTCCTCCCTCATCAATCAAATCTACTACTTCTGAACTGGCCAAATTGCAAATGGTCTGGCCATTCCAAAAACAGGCTAATAAAATCAACTAAATAAAATACCCCAAATATTTGCAAATGGGTCAAATTTCATAGATATAAATTACATCAACTTTAAATGCAATTTTACATGGCATTACTAAATACCAATAAGAAAGTCACCTATATTTTCACAGCCCCATCACCAAACAGTAATATTTCTTTTGTAAAACAAGTTACACTTTAATTCACAATTCCTGATTATACTTATTTACAGAACCACTCTTATCTTAGTCATTTTTGTATTCATCCTACATTCTAACACATACCTCATATAGTTAGGGAGATACTCAACAACTGTTTTTCTGTGTGTGTTAAAAGAAGAGAAAACAGCCACCTCACACTTTTGCCTAAAATGGTTTTCTTCAACTAAGCTTTCATATTATTAGTGATGATGCTTTCCGTATTTGTATTGATTAATAGATATCAGCATGCTGGAGAGTTTATTTTGTTTAATGCATGCCAACATAACATTATTCTAGTTTCTAGAGTGTGACAAGGCCCCAATAATCCATAAACTATTACATAATGAATATGAACATCAATGCTATTTAATCCAAAATAGATGCTGTTACATCCTTAAAAATACACTCTGGGAGAAAAGATGTTTCTCTATAATCTAGAAAATTCACCAAAGAGTATTACTATCAGCTATCTTTCAAAAACATTTTACTTTTCTGCTCTTTTGATGAAAGACTAAATTTACACAGATGAATTAGGGAATTAAAGGACAGTAAATGACAATCAATTTTGACCTGCATCCTTCCAAATATAGAAAGAGAAAGCAATACAGAAGATGCCATACAAATGTCATACGGAAAGTAAGGGGCATACAGAGAGGTAACAGCATTGCTTAGAGAGGGGAGTAAAACAGGCTACTCATGAGGAAACCAAGGGAGGGAGGGAAGGTGGAAGGAAGGAAGGAAGGAAGGAAGGAAGGAAGGAAGGAAAAGGTGAAGAGAAACAGAAGGAAGAGAGAGAGGAACGGATGAAAGGAAAGAAGGGAGGAAGGAAAATAAAGAAAAAGAAGGGAGGGGAAGGAGGGAAGGAAGAGGACTGGGGAGCTGAGGGAGGGAAGGGAAAAGCTGGAGAGAAGAGTAGATGATCCATTTTAAAATATGAAATGCAGTTGCTCTAAATAGACTCATTTGGGAAATAAGTTATTTGGTTAGTTAGCCTGGTATAATGGAATTAGCATCAGATTGGGAGTCGAATTATTTTAGTTCTACTTCTAAATACATCACCAGCTGCCAGTGTAATTTTAGACAAATATCGTAAGTCTCTTATTTTGAAAATTTAAACATTCAGACTAGCATCTTTCAAGTCCCTTCCAGCCTCAAAACCCTATGCTTTCAAATATTTCCACAGTAAGGGACAAATTAAGGAAAATAAGAAACAACTGAGACAATGTTGTCTCAGATCAGAGAGATTTTGTCTTCATAATCATCTGGACTTCTCAAATGCCTTCCTTCTACAACATATGCAAACTTTGTACATTAGGGTTTGTTTGACCGTAGAGTTTGGAATGAGCTCCTCACTTGGTGTGTCCGCAATGAGGCATGGAGATGGATAATATACTCATAGGCTGGCATGATTCTGACATTCATTACCAAAGATGCCACTGTTTATGATATTGTGGAGAGCTGTAATGCACTAGTACACCTCAGAGACTGGTTGTAAACTTCTATTAGGCAATCAGGGAGATGATGATAAACACTACTTGAAAGAAGCTAGTGACATGAACATATTTTACCAGATGCCTGGACTACAAGAATTCAGATAAGCCTGTGCATATGTTTAGCTCTGGCAGAATTTATACTCGGTGAGTTGATCAAATCACATAAGAATCAAGACTCCTTGAAGAAGTCGGTTGTCTACTTTTACTGATCACTTGAGTTATATATGGTGCAGTTAGAGCTGCCTTTGAAATGAAAAGTATTTATTTAAGCCACAGCTAAAAAGGTTGTTTTCAGGAACCTTTCAACCACAATTTCAATTATTTCCTGGCATGATAAATTTTCTTCCGCAGATACTTTGCCAACACACTCCTGTGTATCAGTACTTGAAAAATGGCTTAATTTTTTAACTTTGAAATAAGCATTCAGCTATTTGCATTTAAAAGATTGTGCACAAGTTGCTAAAACATAATGTAAATGAATACCTTTCTTCTTACTGCTTTGGAGATGGAATTTTAAATGTGATAGTTCTTGGAACACCCTTAATTGTAAGCCAAAAACAGGGAGACCTAAATCTTTTCAAAGCTAACAACTGTAACATACCTTGGTTCATGTTTTCTCTGATAAATATGCACAAAGTAGATTTAGAAAATGCCAAGAGATAAGAACTTAAAAAGAATTACACACACACACACACATGCACACACAAATAAGCCTGCATAAAAAGGTAAAAATGTTAAAATTTGATTTGATTGCAGGTGTTTTTCTATGATTAAAATATACCAAATTTTAAAATTATATATATATATGTGTACACACACACACACACACACACACACACACACACACACACAGAGGCTTTTGTTTTTTTTTTTAATTAACTTTATACCAAGAGAATTTCTTCATTAAATATTCTTCCAAACCAGGATATCAGGGATTACACCATATTATATTTGTAGATATGCTATAATTTAATAATTTCTCTGCCTGAGAGCACTTATTTCTAATTTTTATCATTATAAATAATGCTAACATGAAAATCTTTGCTCATAAACTTTCTTTTATTCTCTGGTTCTTCCCTCAAGCTGGACACCTAGAATATAATTACAAGATCAAATGGTATGCCCTTTCTCAGTGCTATTGGTATGAATTACTAGATCGCTTTCAGATCCAGTAGGTGTGTGAGAGGTCTCTAAATAGTCTGCAACAAAAAAGTATGTTAATTTGGTTAAAAAATTGTGTTGTTCAAATTTGTTTTCTTTTTATTAGTTGTGGGGTTAACATTGGGTTACTTTTTATTGTTACATAATGTTTAATTCATATTTATGTATCTGTGTACATATTTGGCATTTATGAAAACTATTAACTTCTCATTGGAGATGTATCTGACATAAAAAGTTGGGTACTATGGTCAAATGATTTAAAAATGCTATATTGTGCTATCTTGCTTAGAGAATAATAATAAACACTGGTGTATAAAAGATTCAGAGATAATGCACCATAAATCAACTTGTCGAACTTTATTTGGTACAAAGATAACCCAGTGCATTTTAATATTAGTCCCTTTTCCATATAGTAATTATAAATATCTGGTAATAATGCCAAAGAAAATCAGTCAGAGAAAGACAAATACCGTATGTCACTCATATGTGGAATTTCAGAAACAAAAAAAAGAGCAAAGGGAAAAAGAGAGAAACCAAAAAACAGATTCAACTATTGAGAACAAACTGATGTTTACCAGAGGGGAGGTGGGGGGGGTGAAATCAGGCGATAGGGATTAAGAACTACACTTGTACTGATGAGCACTGGGTGATGTGCGCAATTGTTGAATCACTGTATTTTACGCTTGAAACTAATGTAACACTGTACATTAACTACACAGGAATTACAATTTTTTAAAAAAGACAAAGATCCTGGTGAGCTAATGTCCATAAAAAACATTCTGGAAATTTCCTATTAAGTATATCAGCTCCTTGTCATATTTCTGCAAATTTTCTCTCCCATGTTTGCCTCTTAATACATACTTTGTTTAAAATCACCATGATTATCAATACTCCACTCTAGTGAATTCAGTCTTTCTACTGTCCTCACTCTTGCTATATTAATTCCAAATTCCATACCTTTGCTCACAGGTTATATCTCTAATACACAAGTACAAAGAAATGTGGTATTTAAGTGTGAAATTTGGAAAGGACACAGTTATTTGTCTTTCATGATGTTATCAAAAGAAACTACCATTTATCTTCATGTGTTCACTCCCACTTTTCTTCAAGGCTTTTGTTGTTGTTGCTCTCTGGGATAACAGATGAGTTGGGTGTGTGTGTGTGTGTGTGTGTGTGTGTGTGTGTGTGTGTGTACATACGTATGATTAATAAAGGATATATAGGAAGTATGGTTTGACTAAATTTTCTTCTGTTGAGTGCTCACACTTTCTAACCCAGCACAGTACATATCACTTGGTAAGTTCATTGTACCCGACAAATTGTTTTCATCTCTCTCTGAATTTCTCCCTCACACATCTGTAAGCAACTTGAATACAGAGACAGGCTTCCTTTCTCTCTCTTCCTGCATTTTTTTCCTGCAGAACCTGCCCTCTCTACGGCAGCAATGCATGCCAGAGGATCCTCCCCACCCACGTGTGTGCCTGGCTGGAGAAGAAGTGAACTTCTCACTCCGATCCAGGCAATCCATTTGCCAGGGAATAAAAATTCAATTTCTTGTCCTTCAGATATCATTGAAAAACTTAGAAACCAGAGTCAGTTATGAGTAGGCATTTGAAAAGACATAAAAATGCAGGCCTGAGACCATATCATGGCAAACCAAAGCAGTGGACAGAGTTAAGTTATTGGCAAAGAGGAGGACATAGATGAAGAGAGTGATTGGTTAGGAAAAACAACAATTCAGACATGAAAAACATGAAGATCCCAAAAGGAATGATGAGGAGAGTAGCCACCAGTTCTCATTATCTTCCCATTCCTCCGCTTAAGACACTATAAGGCACATCTATGTTCCTGGCCATAGTAGTTCATGTGATTTCCCAGAAGTATTCAATAGCAACCCTTTAAAATTAGTCTAATTTGGGCGCCTGGGTGGCTCAGTTGGTTAAGCGACTGCCTTCGGCTCAGGTCACGATCCTGGAGTCCCAGGATCGAGTCCCGCATCGGGCTCCCTGCTCAGCGGGGAGTATGCTTCTCCCTCTGACCTTCTTCCCTCTCATGCTCTCTCTCTACCATTCTCTCTCTCTCTCAATAAATAAATAAAAATCTTTAAAAAAAATAAAAAAAATAAAATAAAATTAGTCTAATTTGACTTTCTAATCTTTGCAATTTAATGAGTTTTGACTAGAATTCTACCAATATCTTACCTGACTTTGTAGCCTTTGCATCAGAGAAGGATTCACTCGAAGAATGAGAACATGACTGAATGCATAGGTAGCTTTGGATGTTCAGTTGAAAAACATGGCGTATGTCCTTAAATCTCTAGATGTGTATGTATTTCCCTATTCTCTTCTCCTCTAACAATTATTTGTTGTACTGTATATTTTTAGATTTATTTTCTGTTTTGTACCGTTAGGACTTGTTTCACATCTGGAACGTACAACGTGTTTTGAAATGTAATTATATACTGCTTTATATCTAATTTGTATTCTGTTTCCTCTACTATTTGTAACTTCTGGGTGCAGGGAATACATTCTATTCTTATGTTTTCCATATATTAAATGATCACTAAAAGCTAAGTGAACCACAGTGCTGTCGTAGAGAGGGTCTGAAATTCCCTCACCTTACTCAAAGCGTCCCATTTTCTATCCGTACAATTTGGTAATGATCCCATCTCCCAGTGAAGAATGTTAGGAAACACACATAGATGTTATGCAAGAAAAATGCAGCCTCAGTCAGTAGTTGTCATGAGGCAGAATGCACATCAAAGAAGTGGTCACATGTCACCACTCCTCCTCTCCCAACGTTTTTGTTGCTGTTCTCAGTCTCTGTTATTCCAGGCTTGAGAAGGAAGGAAAGTGACGTAGGACAAAGCTGCATTTCCAGGAAGCCAGACTTGTCACTTAGTGTCAGCACTCAAGTAGTGCTGGGGGAAAAGGTTTGTTACAAAGAAAATGAACAACACTGGTTTTACAACTGCAAATCTAATTTGTGTGTAAAGGTTTTATTGGTAAGATAAGCACCTTCAATCTTATATACTCTCCAAACACCATGCAAAATATGTGGGGGGTAAAGGAGGAGAGGAGGAGGGGAAGGAAGAGGGGAAAAGGGAATAAAGAAGAGGAAGGAAGAAAGGAGAAGGAAGAAGAAGAGGAAGAAAAAAGAACAGACTCTTCCCTATCATAATTTTCCATTAATTCTACTTTGCCCTATCTAATCTTTTTATTCTTATAAGGTATTGGCTTCAACACCAGAATGTATTTCTTCTGATAGAAGTCTACCAATGAGATCTTTTGAAATAAATATCTATCCCCTAGAACTGGTGTTTCTACTGAGCATACGTTAAGACAATTGAGAAGACAGCTGTTTAAAGTTACTAGTCAGATACTCTTCATATCTAACAAATGTTTATAATAATACTCAAAGCCATTGATGATGACTGGTTCCATCATAACATGCTAGTTTCTTTCTTTCCATGTGGAGATGTAACCGTGTAAGTAAATTTTCTCATAATAAATAACTCAATTAGGGTGCCTCGGTGGCTCAGTTGGTTAAGCCACTGCCTTCAGCTCAGGTCATGATCCCGGAGTCCCGGGATCAAGTCCCGCATCAGGCTCCCTGCTCGGCAGGGAGTCTGCTTCTCCCTCTGACCCTCCCCCCTCTCATGTGCTCTCTGTCTCTCATTCTCTCTCTCTCAAATAAATAAATAAAATCTTTTAAAAAAATAAATAACTCAATTAGTGTAAAGAAATATGCTTTGATGGAAATCCTAATGAAGGCAGAATGAGAAGATATAGAAAAAAAGCAAAGTATTAAAAGGATATTTGATAACCTATCAAGATAAAATCATTACCTATTTTATTTTAGACAAATGAACTTATGATATTAACACAATGGTATTCAATACCTATGGTATTAGAGCATATAGTGAGGTAAATAAGAGGTATTAGAGCATATAGTAAGGTAAGCAAGAGTGACAGTTAAATTTAAATTTTATATATAATCTCAGCATATATTTTTAATAAGATAGTTATCTTTAAAGCAAAATCATGTGTATTAAAATCCTTTTTTTTTTTCCTTTACTGGATTTTGCAGTGAAATTTAAAATAAATTCTTAGGATACAATAAATAATAAAGACTGGATAAAATAATTTCATTTATAGTGAGGAAGATATCTTTTCTGATAAAGTAGTAATAATTATTTTCAATTTTGTCATAAAATGTGAATATCATGTAGAAGGGGTTATGCTAGTACTTCCCAGAATAACTTAGTTCTAAAGAGGAAAGTGTCAGGTTAACTAACTTGCACCTTAGCATCTACCTAAACCCCACATTGTTCTGATAATTTATACATTTGTCATATTTTCTTTCATTGTATAAAGGATGTGGTATTTTAGACATAAATTGGTTTATTGGGATGCAAAGGAAAATGAAACAATATTAAATAACCAGTCTTGAAAATGTAATAATCAGTGACTAATGAAGGGGTCTGGGTCTGAACCCCCATGAACGTAACTGTGAGTTTTCATGTAGCTGTGTCATTTCCATAATTTTACAAAACCCTGGATAATCCAGATTCAGAGAACAGAAAATGAAGAAGGGAGAGATTAGATCCCTAGCTTTTTTTTTTTTTTTTTTTTTATCCTCTGATAGATGATGGAAGGAATTGGAGTAAGCCTGTAACAACTCTATTTGGAGTCCACACATGCGGAGTTTTTGTTCCTTTGGGACTCAGTAACCTAGATTTAGGTATTGTATGCTTTGACACTAGTGACTGTGTTCCATTAATCACGAACCACTTATCCTGCATCATATTCCCTCTCATCAATACCCAGATGTGTTACATCAAGTATTTTTATTAAATGTCATCTCCTACCTCTAGAAAATAAGTTCAATAAAAGCAGAGATTTGTTTTCTTCATTTAGATTATTCCCAGTGCCTGGTTCATAACTGGCGCATAATACATATTGACTGAATAAATGAATGCTACCTGAATGTATGCATTGTGTGTGTGAGTGTCTTAATGAGGCCAAAGGACTAACCCACAGCCTTGTGTATAGGAGTTTCTCCCAAAAGAAATTGCCATTTGCAGTATCACGTTGGAAACTGTGTCATTTCTGAGGCACTAGATGAGGACAAAGGCAACTGGGCAAAAAGGAACATTCTCTTCTCTTGGAGAAGTCAGGGATGTGGTTTTATATGAGGCTGGAGTCAATGGGTATAGAGGATGAGCCATCTGCCTTTAATAAAGGCAGTCCCAGAGTGAGAGAAAGAAGTAGCCACATAAAAATTTCTAAAGTGGATCTAGGAAGGTGGAAGAGTTGACAGGTAATTTAGTGTCACTGTACTATCCAAAGTCCCAAATTTCATTACATTTAAATGAAAAATGTCAAACTGATCCCATTTGGGCTGTGGAAATGATAAACCTGTTTCTACCTATCCTTAGAGCCACTTAATACATGAAAAATCACTGTATCCTCCCTGCCATGAAACTAGAGTGGTGGCACCTGCCCTGATCACTGGGAGTGGACATCAGTACTAGAAGGGCAGCCTTTGTTAATGACAGTGACAATCAAATCCTGCAATGGAAAAGGAGCCGAGGAAACTGGGAGATGGTTCTTTAACTCAAGCAAGGTAGAGGACACACAGGGGGGCATTAATTTTGGGAAAGATCTAATAAGAGTGATCATAGTATCTGATGTGGATACACACACATATAAAAATATTAAAATACATTAACACATTTTTATTTTATGTAATCCAGTATAGAGTACTGTAAAAAGCAGTGATTAATTTAATATCCAAGCACCAATTTTTTTTTGTTTTTTTTCTTTAAATAGCGTCCACACCCACGTAGAGCCCAACATGGGGCTTAAACTCAAGACCCTGAGATCAAGACCTGAGCTGATATCAAGAGCTGGGTGCTTAACTGACTGAGCCACCCAGGCTCCCCAAAGCACCTGTTATTCAGCTCCAAATACCTAAAACCTCTGTTTCAACAATATCATTACTAAAGTTAATTTTTTATCAAATAGGTATGATTCTTTGAAGTTAAGACCCAACGTGACTGTGGATTGTTCAGATGAATCTATAATTTCTGAGAGTAGAGTAAGAATATAAGCTTTGGCTTTCAGAAAAATCTGCCAAGTTCCAACATCTAGGACTTGGTACCACCAGAATGAAGAATTTTCTGCAATCATAACGGCAGCACTCCATCAGAATATGCTCAGTATTTAGGTATTTATACTCTCTGCAAAGCAGCTTGTACTTTTACCATAGGAAAAGGTAACAATTCAAGGATTTCATCAGGAAGTGTCAGGATCACATGTGCCTTTCAAAAGATCACTCAGGAATTTATGTGGAGATCCTGGAAGACATTCAGAGGAAGATCATCAGTTATATGGATGATTTGTCCATCTTGACTGGAAAGAGTAAGGGTCTGAAATAAGATATTCATAGGAAAGACAACACAGAACTGTGTGGCTGTGTGAATCTTAAGAAAGAATGAATGGGCAGCATTTATTCACCCATAAAAGAATGTGACCATAGTTCCTGCATAAGTAGGAGAAAAAACATGACCCACATATTTGGTCCAAGCTATAAATCTTCAACAGCAGAATTAATGCCTTTGGTCTATCAAATCCTTTTCCTGCTGGGTACACAGATAGACAACCACATGGAAAAATGTAGACTAAGGCCACAGGAATGAATTCTACCCAATAGAATTGGATGGAAAAATGTACTTCATTTTTGTACTGCCTCTAAAATTTTATTCTGTGTTTTATTACACTTAACTTATTTCTCTAAAGTTGCTAAGTGTTCTTCTAGTTCCCTAATGATTAGAGACTAGATATGAATTTTAGAACACTGCTACACATTATTTGTAATATATTATCAATTCTTAATGCTTAATGTGACCATCTAAGTCGTATTACATGGTATGGATTTACTTTTTAATTACTTTTTTTGTTGTCTTTATAAAATTCTGAGTTTAAAAAAATCCTTTTTTATGCACTCATGAGGAATATTTGAATAAGGTGAAATCCAGCTGAGAACTGTGATCAGAATTCTAAGGCTGAAGCGGGCAGAGCAGCTAAACAGTAGGTTACCTGTCTGCTAGTTATCTTCTTGCACCATATTAAATCACCTAAAGACAGTTACTATTCTTTTTCAGGTATTTTTGTAACTTGTTTGATTATATTTGTTGCTAGTTTTATTAAAATTCTTCCATTATCTGTAATCTTGATGTTTGTAAAATATTTTATTGTAAGACCTTGAACAATATGCCATAGTATCTCTTTTTCTGTGGATGTTCATGTTTGAGGTCATTGTTTGCTGCTGACAATTTACAATCTTTGATTAATCTTAAGATGAAGGCTATTTTAATAGATCCAGTTCAGGATCCATCCTAATTGCTATCCTGATTCCATGCAAATTATTTATTAAAGTAAAACTCCTTGGACTGAGAATTTTAAACTATTACCCACAAAGGTAAAATTTCAACTGTTAAATAGCCCAATCTGCATCACACATATTTTCAATTAATAATACAGTATTTTGAACTCTTGTTCTTTTATTAGGTATTCTAAAATTCAAGTGTCATTTCATCTTAAATTTCTTATTTTCAAGAATATGCAACTGTAATTGGCAGAGAATAATTTGCAGAATTAACAGTGGTACAGTAATAATTCAATACATACCACTTAAACTAAAATTTATTTCATTAGGTTTTCACCTTCTATCATACAAAATGTACAAGTTGTAAGCTTCATAATTACTAACACGTACATATTTCAAGGAAATAGTCTAGTCCTGTTTCATTAAAATTTTATATGTGTACCGTATTAAGTAGAATTATTTTAATGACATATTTGAAATACCACTAAAAAATAGCTCAGTCTCTCAACTGTGTTTGCTTAAAGAACACCTACCACATACATTATCTTATCAAATTAAATTTAAAGAGGCACCTGGGTGGCTTAGTTCGTTAAACATCTGACTTTTGATTTTGGTTCAGGTCATGATCTCAGGGTTGTGGGATCAAGCCCCGCATCAGGCCCCACACCTAGTGTGGAGCCTGCTTAAGATTCTCCCTTTTCTCCCACGCCCCCATCTCTTTAAAAAAAATTAAAATTTATGTTCCGGTTTTAAAAGTTCCTTTCCTTAGCATACACATTAAGCATTTACTGCAGATGGAAAGTCAGTTTAGTATTATTATCACTTCATCAAGAAATATGGACTTTAATAAATTCTTTAATTTTGATGGGTCCAAAAGTGCTTATTTAATTCTAATAGTTACTTTATCATTTAGAGACAGAGATACTAGTAATTAATGGATTTTATACCACAGTGAAAGAAAGAATGAAAGAGAAAGAAAAAGAAAGAAAGAAAGAAAAAAAAGAAAGAAAGAAAGAAAGAAAGAAAGAAAGAAAGAAAGAAAGAAAGAAAGAAAGAAAGAAAGAAAGGAAGGAAGGAAGGAAGAAAGAAAGAAAGAAAGAAAGAAAGAAAGAAAGAAAGAAAGAAAGAAAGAAAGAAAGAAAGAAAGAAAGAAAGAAAGAAAGAAAGAATAAAGAGAAAAATCTGTAATTGAAATTCTGGATTGATTATCATAAAAATTGACTCCGTATAGGGTTCTACAAGATTTCTTTCATAAAGTAATTATGTAAGCTAAGCCAATTTTTATTCCAATTTGCAATGACATACATCAGTCAACAGGAACTGACTGGCCAAAATTCTCTCTTCCAAAGTTTATAAAAATGTGGCCAAATGCTAATAATTCCTTGAAATATTATGAAATCAGAAAGAGTAAGAATAGGTAGCAGATTTCGTATAGCATTCCCAACTAAAATGATTTTTATAGTTTTTGCAAAATCTCAAAATTGAGCATAGAACCCTTCTTCATTGGTTGCATTTTGGTGTTTAACTCTCTATTGGTTAACATTCTTAGAATTCACGGATATTTTAGTTAACTCAGTGTTTTTTCTAAGTTTCAAATTAAAGTGGCAATCAATAAGAATTTAATTTTTATACTCAAAATTATCATTGAATCGATTCCAAAATAGCAGTGGTTATCATCTTCTGGCACTTAACCACTTCCATTAAATTTAGAGGGAAAATGACTTATAGCACAGCTAAATCATATTGAAATACATTCTTTGGCCAGGTTTCTCCCCAATTTGTGGCTTGAAATTAGTAATTTTCTTCATAGTCAAGAAGCTAAACTAGGCCTTACAAATCAAATTTGAGAAAAATCTAGTAATTTAGCCTCATTGAAGTGACGTATTTGAAGATTTGAAGGTCTTAGCAGGAGCCATTTTAGTGTTCTGATGGAAGTGACCACAACAAATTCTGTTGAAGATAATGGAATTGAGACAGCAAGTTTATAAACTGAGCTGTTTTCTCTCCTTCAAGCAAAATCACAGAAGAGCTGTGAATATTTGCTATCTCCACCTCCTTCCCCACCACCCATTTTCCTTGTATCCACTCCACCTAGGATCTCCTGTCTACCACTCAAACAATTTTGCCTCTCCCAAGCTCTCCAATGACCTCCATGTTCCCAGATGCAATCATCATTCCTTAGTCCCTATTTTAATTGTCCTCTCTGTAGCATTCAACATGACTAACTCTTTCCTCCTCCTTGAATCACACTTTGCTACTGACTTCTGTATCATATTCTCCTGACTTGGTCTCATTTTGCTAGCTTTTCCTCTTGCAGTGGACCTGTAAGTGTGGTAGTGCCCTGTCTTAACCTGCTCAAGCTCTGTAATGAAACCATAGACAGAGTGGTTGAAACAACAAACATTCATTTCTCACAATTCTGGATCTGAAAGGTCCCAGATAAGAATGGCAGGGTGGCGGAGTTCTGGTGAAAGCCCTCTTCCTAGTTTTCCTCACATGGTAGAGAGACGGAAAGAGGAGAGAGGGGAGGGTTCTTCTTTCTTATAAGGGCACCCATTTTGTCACGAAGGTTCTGCCTTCATGACATAATTACCTCCTCCAGGCTCCACTTTCAAATGCCACCATGTTAGGTATTCAAAATGTGAATTTGGGGATGGTGGAGTTTACAAACACTAAGTCCATAGCATGTCATGCTTTGGGGTCGCTTTCTTTTCTCTGCTAGCATTTTCTTTTTACACAATTTCAGCTATTCCAGGGATCTTTATGTTTAAAAGTTTACTCTAAATTTGTAAGTCTAATCCTGGCCCTTTACTTAACTCCAGAATTATATACCTCATTACCGTAAATGTAACAAAGCCAAACTGATCTCTGGTTATGTTCATCTCACTTGTCCCTTACACATACTTTTGCATCTCATTCACAAGTACAGTCATATACCCAGGTACTCAAGCCAAAAGCATAATAATTACACTTACTGAAAATAGAAATGTCATGTGATATGGTAATTCCACTACTGGCCACTTACCCAAAGAAAATAAAAACACTAATTCAAAAAGATATATACACCCCTAGATTTACTGCAGCATTATTTACAATTACTAAGATATGGAAGCAACCCAAATAGCCATTAAGAGATAAATGGATAAAGGAGATGAAATATTATTTAGCCATAAAAAAAAAAAGATGAGATCTTGCCTTTCACAACAATATGGATGGATCTAGAGGGTACAGTGCTAAATGAAATGAGTCAGAGAAAGACCCCATATGTTTTCACTCATATGTGGAATCTAAAAAACAAATGGATAAACAAAGAAACAAACAAATAGACCCTTAAATACAAAGAACAAACTGATGGTTTTCAGAGAGGAGATATGTGGGGGGATGAGGGAAAGATGGTGACTATACTTACTGCTGGTGAGCATTAATACATAGAATTGTTCAATCAATATGTTGTGCACGAGAAACTACTATCACACTGTGTGATAATTATACTTCAATTTAAAAAGTTGCCTTTAATTCCTAGATTACCGTCATGTTTCAAATGCAATGTATCAAGAGGTCTTAGCAATTCTAAATCCAAAATACATTCTAAATCTCTTCACTATTTCTGCAGTTGCTAGTTACTAGTTACTGCCTTCCTAGTTTAATCCAATCTCCAGTCACCTAACAACTATAGTCTCCTAACTGGTCTTACCGTTTCAGTTCTTTCCTAGTGTCCATCTTCAAATAGCCAAGAAGTAATAGCTAAATATCCAAAATATCCAAAGTAATGTCTAAAAGGCCTAACTAGATCATGTGAGTCCCCTCTTTGACACCCTCCTATGTCTTCCTATTTATACTTTAAATAAAAGCTATACTTCTGGGCGCCTGGGTGGCTCAGTCATTAAGCGTCTGCCTTCGGCTCAGGTCACGATCCTGGGGTCCTGGGATCGAGCCCCACATTGAGCCCCATGTCGGGCTCCTTGCTCAGCAGAAAGCCTGCTTCTCCCTCTCCTGCTCCCCCTGCTTGTGTTCCCTCTCTCGCTGGGTCTCTGTCAAATAAATAAATAAAATCTTTTTAAAAAAATAAAAAATAAAAGCTATACTCCTTACCCTGGCCAACAAGGCTCATGTGATCTGGCTCCTGCTCAGCTTTCTAATATTCCTCATTGTACACATTTTTGCTCAGATGGTATTTATTTCTGTTCTTCAAATATACCAAATCACATTCTAGTTTTGTGGTCTTCACACCAGCTGTAGAGCTAGCCAGTGCCTAGAACACTATGACCCCAGATTAGGACATAGAATAATTTTCATAGCACTCAATTCTCAGAATATCATTCCTTTTGACCATTAAGTCTAAAATTGGCCTTTGGTCAACACCTCTATATATTTTTTATCTTTCTTTTATCTTTCTTATGGCCCTTAATCATCTATCCTTTTTTTACACATTTGCATGTTTGTTGTGCCAGTTTCTGTAATGCCAGACTTGGAACACTGCCTGGACCATAATATATACACACACAAAAATGCTGACTACAGAAACAAATGAAGGTATATCATATACCTAGTGGAAAACATGAAGTGAAGTTTCTTGTGTTTTTTTATAGTAACATTTAAGGCAGGAGATATTTGAGAGGTTTATATAATGAAGGGAAAAGTGGGAAAGAAGAAGTTAAAGATTTGGGTAAGGATAATGATGTGATAGAGCATCCGATTAGTTAAGAGGCACTCAGTAATTAACATTGGAAAGTGTACATTTCTTCGTGGGACCAAGAAAGAGGTAGATGAGGAAGGGTTTCAGTATAGAGGAGAATATATTTGTCAATATTGTGATCAGAGCAAATTCCCAGCAGGAGAATCTAGTGTCGGAAGTGATCTCCCTACTCTCTTGCCATGCTCCCTATTAGGGAGCTAAGAGTCCAGACTCAAAGAGGGAACAAGGAGAAGAGAAAACATCAAAGGACTCTCTGCTCTGGAGAAACACCAACTTTATGTTTTACAGCAGTGTCTTTGGAGATTTAATTAAATATGCTGGCTGAAGTCTGTTATGATTCCAACCAGGTAGACATTTAGGGACACTTCCCTTTCTACCTTGCACCTATACTATGGTTTCCCTTTTTCATACAATTACTACTGTCATCCAAAGTATCTTTAATGCTTTTATTTTCAATTCTGATTATTCTTTATCAAATGCATACACACTTTTCAATCTGTCTTCTTCTGAATCATTTTGTTGCTCCTTGTTTCCTCCCTATATTAAATGCAATCTTCAAGAAGCAATCCATATGCTCACTTGATTCACTAAGAATTTGACATTTTTCTTTGAATCCATGGTTTCTAGTTCAGAGTACTATGATAAACCAAAACCCCTCCACTGTGTAGTTTCCACTGAAAAGATACCAGTGATTAAAAAAGGAGAATTGGGGCACCGGAGGTACAGTCAGTTAAGCAATGGACTTGTGGTTTCCACTTAGGGATCAGAGATCAAGCCCCCTGTCCTGCTCCACACTGGGCATGGAGCCTGCTTAAGACTCTCTCGCCCTCTACCCCTCCCCCCAACACATGCTTTCCTCTCTTTCTCAAATAAAAATCTTAAAAAAAAAAAGGAGAATTCACCAATAATTAGCAAGGAATAGGTCAAACAGAAGTCATCCACTGAAATGTCTGAAAAAATAGATGGAAGGGCTGTTGAAACTGTGCAGAATTATTCACAGTGAGGCATCATCAAATGGAATGGTCTCCGAATCATAACTGCCTTAACAACCATTGCATTTAAAGAGAGCATAAAATTAAATGTACAAACTTGTTTATCTTAGTTGACAAGCCTCAAGAAGTCCAAAGCAAATACAAGTTTGCCACAATAGCTGCTTTTAGCTCCAAATGAATGAATAATCATGCTATGATAACCAACCTGTCACTTTTCTTCTCTTTGCTCTTCTGCTAGGCTCTCAGTAGACGGAACTGGTGTCATTACAGACTAGAAGGGGCAGAGGAAATTTTAATCTGACTTTAGAGAAACAGCTAACAAACTTCTTACTCTTTGGATTATACACAGAGGTATGAGATGTGTATAAATACATAAACACTATTAAATTTCATTTCTAAAATAGTCAGTGTCTTAATACTAGATCTGTTCAAAGGAAATTACTGGGATACTGCTTCACCTTGTGAAATTCTGAACAAGAGGTTCCAGAATCATCTAAGGGTACGTATTTTTCCCTACAGAAACTGCATTGTCTATAAGCTGTTTTGTTTTGTTTTGTTAAAGATTTTATTTATTTATTTATTTGAGAGAGACAGAGAGAGCACAAGTGGGGGTAGGGGCAGAAGAAGAGGGACATGCAGACTCCCTGCTGAGCATGGAGCCCAATGTGGGGCTTGATCCCAGGACCCCGAGCTCATGACCTGAGCTGGTCAGACATTTAACTGACTAAGCCACCAAGGCACCTCTGTCTATAAGTTTTTATAGTTTAATTTATTATAACTACTACTTATCAAGTAATTTAAAAACCTACCATTTATCAAGTAATGTCTTACGTAGATCATCACATTCAATTTCCCATAACACCTCAGAAAGACAGATACCATTATCAACATTTTATAGATGTGGAAACTAATGGTCATCAAGATGAGAAAATTGGCCCAAGTTTTCATGTCATTAGTCTTAAATCCAGTCTGATTGATGCTAATATTTATTGTTTTAATCACAACACTATACTGATAAGGTTGCTATTGTCAACTATTCTCTATTGTTACTTAATATTTAAATTCTTCACAAGGTTGTGGATAATTTGTTTTAAATGATACAATTGGCATATGGAAGGCTCATACCCCAAAGTGATAAAATACTATCATTCTGCTTAGATCTCCAATTTTGTTAAAAACAGACCCTGTAGGTCTAACAAATGTGCTCTTATATATTTGTAAATTACATGAAACATGTTACTGTAGTAACATCTTATATGTGTTTCAAAATTTACACAAAAAGTAGAAAACTAAACAAGATAATATAAGCTATAATACTTTAAAAATTAATTTTATTTCCTTTGGTACATTAACATTTTGTTCTATTGAGAGAAAAATATTCCTAAATACTTTTAAGTTTTGGTTTATTTTTTTAAAGATTTATTTATTTGTTTGAGAGAGTGAGAGAGAGAGAACATGAGCAGGGGGAGGGGCAGAAGGAGAGGGAGAGAGAGAATCCTCAAGCAGACTTTCCACTGAGCTTGGAGCCTAATGTGGGGCTTGATTCCAAGACCCTGAGATCATGACCTGAACCAAAGTTGGACACTTAACTAACGGAGCCACCCAGGTGCCCTTGGTTTATCTTTTAATAGACACAGTGATTTAGTAGTCTGGTTCTAAGGTTGGTTTATTTTGCTCTTTAGTTTTAATAACCATCATAACTGAAAGAGGTTCCTTACAAAAATTTAAATTCCAATAAAAAATTAACTTATAGGCTATACTGAATAAACATTGATACTATGATACAAAGGATTTTGTTGAGATATGGCTGGTTGATTTCCATCTTCCCTAATATTAGTTTTTCTTAGAAACTAATCATTTAATATTTATTTGGGAGATCAAGAAATTTGTGATTCTCAAACAGTTGAGAAAAGTTTGCTTCCATGTATTTGAACTGTGTAGATCCAATAATTTTTGTTTTGACAAAAACAGAGTGATTATAATTTAAAAAATCAAATTATTGATGAAAACTTTTAAAAACATCAATTTTCAAATATTTTCTACCTAGCAAGAGTTACATGCTAAAGATTTTTGTCAAACATCAATGAAATGGGACTTCTGTTATAAAGGAATAGATAAAATAAGTGTATGTTCTAAAATCCTAAGCTAGGTAGCATATCACTGTGATTGTCATCAAAATAGCTCATTTGTAACACTGGTCATATTTTCATTTTTTTTATTTTTTCACTTGTCATGTTTTGTTTTTTTTTAAGTTTAGTTATATTTAAGGTAACATCTCTGTAGAGTTTGTTGCCAGAAGGCAACCAATAAATATTTAAGTACAAAAGATTTTATTGAAAACTGAGATTTATTACCAACTATTATTAAATTTCTTTTACATTTTGAAGAAGGCCTTGTTTTAATAAAATTAACTGCCTCAGTGACATCCTGTAATACTTTATGCACTTTGTGGTTTTGAGTCCTCATCACAATCATGTGCCAATGAAAGGTGTAATAGATGAGATTCACTCTTGTGCTGCCTCTCTAATTTTCATCAGTGATTACATTTGCATTATTTTCCCATAAAATGCTGTTTTTACAAAAGAAGCCATTTATTTCTTGAGAAACATATCTATTATGCTTTCTTCATGCCTCAGGAAAAAAAAGTGCATATATTACCATACTGAGAAACAGAATTTCGCAAATATTGTAAGTTGAGATGTGTTAGAAACATCTGTTCTTTTACCAGCTTTACAGAATACCTCCCACACTAAATAACTTTGTCCTAATAGTCCTTCTTCAAAATTGCAACAGCATTTAAAAAAGGAAGATGGTGGCATAGTAGGAGGACACTAAGATTGTCTTGTCCCATGAACACAACTAGATAACTATCAAATCGTCTTAAATACCCCATAAACCAACCTGAAGACTGACAGAACAAACTCCACAACTAAAGGGAAAGAAGAGGCCACACTGAAGAAGGTACAAAGAAGGTAGCAAGTGCAGAGAAGTGGTTTAGGGGAGAAAATGAATTGCAGGTGCTATGGGGTCAGGAGGGCTATCAATGTGGAGAAGGGCAAGAGAGGAGCGCACAGGGACATGCACACAGAGAATGCTTCCACAGAACCAGTGGCTTGGAAAACAAGAGGAGCTGAATTTCATGAGTTCTGGCCATCAGTGGTGCTTAAAGCCTTGAGTTTTAAAGGTCAGCAGGCTTGGCTAGGATAGAGCCAGGAGGGCACAGCTCTGCTCTGGAGAGAAGGCAGGCAAACAACCTGAGGGCAGACATCATAGAAACTGTGATCTGAAGAATGCCTAGAATACACAGTGGGGAGATTATTTGCTCTTTTCCAAGCACATCCCTGTAGAGGCAGTGTTCACAGAGACATCTCTCTGGGAACAAAGGAGCTGGCTGGCGTCATTTCTGTTCCCTGCCCCTCAGCATAAACAGAGAGCCACCTTCAAGAAGCAGCCCAGTGCAGACACTGGCTCCCTAATTAGCTTACACAAAGCCCCACTACCCTCTGCCCTGGCAGGACTTCCATTCTCAGCCAAGCTTGCCTCAATCCTAGCATGACAGGCCCCTCCCTGAGAAGACCAGCACAAACCCCTGCCCACACCACATCTCCCTACCAGGGAGTTCTACAAGGCCTCAGTTCTGGTGGAGTTGGTGTCAGGTCTCATTTCACAAGCAGACCAGAGCACACTTAGTTAAAACTCACCACATTCAGGCCAAGGGTGAAACACTGTCCACGGCAGGCAAGAAGAGCTTCTGCAGATGACTAGCCTGGAGGATAGAGTGGTCAAAACCAGCAGCAGAGTGCCCACAGCATACATTAGAGACAATTGCTTAAGTGCCAGGACCTGGGGACTACATGCCCTCTTCTTCATAAGGCCATTACTTCAGGAGCAGGAGACATAACTGGCTTTTCTAACACAGAGAAGAAGGCAGAGACTTAGACAAAATGCCAAGGCAGAAGAATTTATCCCAGATGAAAGAATAAGATAAAGCCACATCCAGAAATCTAAGCAAAACAGATATAAGTAATATGCTGGATAGAGAATTTAAAGGAATAATCATAAGGATACTCACTGGGCTTGAGAAAAGAAGACATCAGTGAGACCCTTACCACAGAGACAAAAGATTTAAAAAAGAGTCATAGATGAAGAATGTGATAAACAAGATTGGAAACAGGCTTGATGCTATGAATAGCAGGCTGGAAAAAGCAGAGCAATGGATTAGTAATATAGAAGACAAAATAGTGGAAAATAATGAAGATAAACCACAGAGAAAAAGAAGAAATATGGAAAACAAGAACAGACTTAGGGAACTCAGTGACTCCAACAAACATATTCACATTTGTGTTACAGGAGTCCCAGCAGATGAAGAGAGGGAAAGGGGGCAGAAAATTTATTTCAAGAAATAATAGCGGTGCGCCTGGGTGGCTCAGTCATTAAGTGTCTGCCTTCAGCTCAGGTTATGATCCCAGGGTCCTAGGATCAAGCCCCACATCAGGCTCCCTGCTCTGTGGGAAGCCTGCTTCTCCCTCTCCCACTCCCCCTGCTTGTGTTCCCTCTCTCGTTGTATCTCTCTCTGTCAAATAAATAAAAATAAAATCTTAAAAAAAAATAATAGCAAAAACTTCCCTAATCTGTAGAAGGAAACATATCCAGATCCAGGCGGCACAGAAAGCTCCCATCAAAATCAAGTAAAGCAGGCCAACATCAATACAATACAACAATACAACAACAACAATACAATACAACATATTGTAATTAAATTTGCAAAATATAGTGATAAAGGAAAAATCTTAAAAGCAGCAAGACAAAAGTCCTTAACTTACAAGGGACAACCCACAAAGCTAGCTGGAGATTTCTCAACAGAAACTTACCAAGCCAGAGCTAGTGGCATGATATATTCAAAGTGCTGAGTGGGAAAAAACTGCAGCCAAGAACACTCTATCCGGCAAGGCTATCATTCAGGATAGAAGGAGAGATAAAGAGTCTCTCAAACAAAACTAAAGGAGTTCATAACCAACATACCAGCTCTGCATGAAATATTAGAAGGGACACTTTGAGTGGAGAGACCAAAAGTGACAAAGAAAGGATCAGAAAAATCTCCAGCAACAATGACAAAACAAGTAATAAAATGGCAATAAATACGTATCTATTAATAAGTATTTGAATGTAAGTGGATTAAACACTCCAATCAAAAGACAGAGGGTGACAGAATGGATTAAAAAAAAAAAAAGACCCATCTCTATGCCGCCTACAAGAAACTCATTTTAGACCTAAAGACAACGGCAGATTGGAAGTGAGGGGGTGGAGAACCATTTATCATGCAAATGGATGTCAAAAGAAAGCTGGAGTAGCAGTACTTAACATTTGACAAACTAGACTTTATTGTTCTTATATTGTTTTTTATCCTGCTTTGGTATCAGGGTAATACTGGCCTCATAGAATTAGTTTAAATGTGTTCCCTCTATTCCATTATTTGTAATTCTTTGATAAATATTGTCATTTTTTTTTTTAATGTTTGGTAGAATTCACCAATGAAACCATGTAGTTTTGGGTTTTTCTGTGCTGAGAGATTTTTGATTCCTAATTCAACTTTCCTTGTTATTGGTCTAACAAGATTTCCTATTTCTTGGATTCAAGACTCATGATTCAATCTTGGCAACTTGTGCATTTTTAGGAATGATCTTGTTTTTCTAAGCTATCTGATTTGTCAGTATATAATTACTTATAGTAATGTTATCACACTATATTTTCCTGTGGTATCTGTTATATTGTTTTCCATTTCTCATTTTAGTTTTTCAGTCTTTTTTTCCTTAGTTAAGGTAGTTAAAGCATTGTCAATTTTATTTATTTATTTTTTGGAAAAACTGGTCATTACATTCAATGTTATGGTATTTATTCTGGTCTCTATTTCTGATTCTTCTTTGTTAGTTCTATCCTCTGCTAAATTTCAGCTAAGTTTCTTTTACTAGTTCCTTGTAGTGTAATGTTATTTGAATATTTTTTTCTTAATACAAGCATGTATAGCATAAATTTCACTCTAAGATCTGCTATGCTGGATCCCACTGGTTTTGGAATGTTGTATTTTCTTTTTCTCGTGTTTTGAGACATATTGTGATTTGCCATTTGATTTATTTGGCCCATTGCTTGTGCAGTACTATGTTGTTTAATATTTACATATTAAATATTTAATATTTATATTGTAGATTTTCCACCTTTGTTTTATTGTTGATCTTTAGTTTTGTACCATGGTGGTTGGAAAACATACTTAGTAGGATCTCAGTCTTCCTGAACGTACAATATTTGCTATGTTCCTTTTTATGTGATTTAACCAGGGGATTCTTTTGTGTGTACTTGAGGAAAATGTATATTCTATTCTTCTTGGATGGAATGTTTTATATAAATCTTTTAGAACCATGTATTCTGAAGTATGCATCAGGTAAAAAATGTTCTTGTTGATTTTGCATCTGGATAATAAAGTTTGTTTAAAATGGAAAGAAAATGAAAACTAGAGCTAAAATTTAAAATTATTTTCCATCCACTAGAGAGAAATTATAATGCCAAATAAGTGTCCACTACCAAGATAGAAACCACGTAAGGTAGAAATAAAAGTTCCTTATGTACTACAAAAAATAAGTAAATAAATAGCTTTAAAGTGAAAAAATTTTCAGCAGCATATTCTTTTTATCTTCCAGCAATATTCACTGACAGAGAAATTCATTTCAGCCATTTTTATTCTAACAGGAAGAAGTGTTTACCCTTGAGGTCCCAAGTACTTCAGTGGGTCTACAAACTTGCATTTCTTCAGTTTCATTTAAAAATTTGACAGTTAAAAAATACTTTCAAAAGTCTAATTAAAAACCTACAATATAGATTCAGTGTATTTTATTCATAATTAATCTCTAGAACAGTAACAGCAATTACTGTTACATGGATTATTAGTTTTGTGTAGACCTCAGTATAATCTTTCCTTAACAGTGCATATTTCTTTAAAATTGTAATTAATGTGCCTTTTGGTAGAAAAATTTTAGTTATTAGGTTTTTGTGGGTTTTCTTAAAGATTTATTTATTTTAGAGAGAGTGAGCATTGGGGGGGGAGGGAGAGAGAGAACCTCCAGCAGGCTCCCTCCTGATTTTGGAGCCCAGTGCAGGGCTTGATCTTAGGACACTGAGATCATGACCTGAGCTAAAATCAAGAGCCAGATGCTTAAGTGACTGAAACACCCAAGCACCCCTAGTTCTTAGTTCACAAAAAAAAAAAAAAAAAAATGGTACTAAGAGAGGAGTTTTAGCAGCCTATGTGTGGCACACACGATTAAATACCAGGCAAGGCTCACAGGGATCCTTCAGCTAGCAGCTAGGTCTTGATGTGAAGTTAACAGTTGTATAAGAACACATAATATATGGTTTTCCGATAATATCAGTACTAAGAATCCAATGCTTCTTTTAGGCTTTAAGTGCTTCTTTTTATATTCACAAAGAGGAATGTGAAAAGTTGTTAGTTACTATTACTATCTTAATTTAAAACCATAATTGAAAAATTCCTGGTGACTTTACTTTCAGATTTTTGGGACCACTGAATTATAGTCTATTCGGATTGCAAGATGGTGTTGCCTGATTTTGTCAATATTATACACACAAAACACAATTCTGAATGCCTATGCTATCAACCATAAACCACGATTTCAACTTTTTGAGGCTAAGAAATGTTAAAAATTGCCTAGTTGATTGGATTTATGGTATATGGTAGTTACTGATTAGATCTTACTCATTTTAAATAAATTACTAAATTTTATCTGCTTTAGATTTTTATGTTCATATACGAAAGTGTTCAAAAAAGAGTTTGGGCTTAAAAAAAAACAAGTATAATAAACTATATTGTATTATTGGTTACATGTACATGGATCTAACAAAAATACTACTTTCCCAAACATCTAATTCAGTCTGAAACTTCATGTCACAGTGGTGCTAAGCTTCCTGTTTTGTCCTGGACCAAGAACAAAAATCCTAAAATTAGATGGGGAAAAACGACATTCAGATCTGTGACATCTTTCAAATGTCATTAATACCTAAAATACCTCCTTGGACTGTCAAAAATCTTTGCTCCCATTTTAGTTATACTTTTTGTCTATTAACTGTAAGGTTATAAATTCTTTGAGCTTAAGTATTATATATTCATTCATTCATTGCCAGGACTAAGCCTGGTAGTGTTTGGCACAAAACAAAACAAAAACAAACCAAAAAAACAAACAAACAAAAACACCCCCAAAATACTGTTTTCTTTAGGTATGTAAATGTTTGGGGTTAAGTTAAAATAAATTCCTGTCATGTTTTATAAAGACATCTCATTTTGTTCACTGATTTTATCTTGACTTTTTTCTTCTAAGTTATTTTGTACTTTTATGCCCCAGATTTTTCTGTTTCCTCTAACCTTTACCATTTCTGTTGCTTATTCTTCAGTATATATGTTCTCTCCTCACCTCATTTCTCTCCCACTCCCTGCTTTATTTCTGTGGATTCTGCCAGTCATGGTGAGTGAGGGAGTTATGATAGGTCATTGAGGATGGTTGGAATACTTAGTTATTATCGCCTTGTTTTTTCATTTGTTGTCATAGAGAAGAGTCATGCTTTGCCACACTATACCTCTTGGGTTCTTTACAAGAGAGGGATGAATGGGTTGGATGGTCTGTTGGTCTGACCCAATAGATAACTACCCTAATTTTATTCACAGTAGCCCTGAACTAAATGATCTTTGCAAAGCGTTAAACATTCTGTACCCCCAAAACATGTGACTCCTTTCTCCCACATAGCACCATGGCTAATATGCAGATTCTGGATGGAGCAACTGGAGACCCATATCACAGGGCATGTGACCCAGGACATGTTATTTGCCTTTCTATATAATATAGAATAATATTATAGATATTATTCTATAATATTATAATACTATAGATATTACATGTAGAATATAATACCTATAATATTATAGAATAATATTATTCTATATGATATAATAATAGAGCACCCACCCCATAAATTTAAGGAGATTGGGTCAAATGCATACAACAATGCATTGGACTAAGGGAAGCAAAAAATAAGTGGTAGTACTTTCTATTCTCTTTTTGTCAATTACCTCAAGATTGCTTATCTGGGCTTGAACACCGAATTTGAGACCAAATCTCCTGGGCTAAGTTTCTCTAGGCTCTTTTTGATAAATTTCAGTCTTCTCTAGAATAGCATGCTTGGTAGTTTTGCAAGTGACATCTCCAGAGCCTGTCTCTCCTGCTTCCTGGTCTTCAGGTCTGGGAAATATATTCCAAACATAGTAACAGAAAGAATATATTTGATAGGATCATATATTAGAATAGTATCTCATTTACATAAGAAGATACATTGACAGGTGAGAAATCAATCCACCCTAGGAGGAATAATGAGAAGAGGTAGATTCTTGTGAAAGCCTCTGGCCTTGCTCCCTTTCATCTAGCTGATTATCTAACTTTAAGTAAATTACTATTAATATCTAGTTAATATATGTTCAAAGGACATTTATTATAATACAATCTTTTTTTCAAACTCTCTTAGCCTGAATTAACCAAAAAGAAATAAAATATTTTATATACCTTAATTAAAAAAGAAGAAAAAAAAAAAAAACAAAAGAAATTCTTTAGATTTTTAACTAGGGCACCGAACAATACACAGGAAAAGATATTTATTTTGTTCAATAAATATGACAGGAGTCCAAGTAAATTAACTCGCCATAAACACTTCCGATTTTGATTAGAAATTTACTTTTTTCACCCAAACTTAGACAAAAAAGGATTCCATGTTCTTCTATATTCAGTCAAGCCCTAAGCACAACGTTTCCTAAAGGGTTATTTCTGGAAGGTTTGAACGTGAAAAGAGCTATATTCCTATTGATTTGTACTATACAACATGAAGGCCTGACGATTCCTTCCCTCATGGTCCAGCACAGAGTCTCAAGTGCGGACAACATACTCTCTCTGTTCCTCTGAGTCCAACATGACCTTCTTCCCCGTGACCCTTACAGCACACTAGCACTGTGACCCTGCTGTTCAGGTGTTCCTCCCAACATCTGTGGGGCGGATAGCTACCAAGACTGAGCAGTAGGGCTCGCGGCCAGGAACTTTGTCATAGTCATCCCACTGACTACCGGCCCTGTTCAATTTATGTAAAATCAAAGCCCGAAAGACTTTAATAACAGGAATGAGGGCTGTTGTTTGCCGTATTACCAGGGATCAGAAGCAAAATGAATCTTTCAGAGTCAGAAGCTATACAGCCAATTGGCTAAACTCCACAGAAAACTGATTCTAAGTGTGTTAATTGGGCATAAATCAATGTGAATATGGTAACGAGCCATGTGAATTTTAGACGATTGACTATAGCATTAATCTCCAAAGCATGAAGAATGTGAACCAACCCCCTTCTCTTCTAAATGATTATTGAAAATACAGAAGAGCTCACTGGATATTTGCATAGTGGAAATGAGGAAGCAGAAGTACAGGGGAGAGTAACTGCTCAACACCTGGATTACTAAAATTCAGAAAAGCATTATATTGATAACTTCCTCAAAAAGTCTATCTGCTTAATGTAGCATTTATAACACAATTATTTATCAGAGATATTCTTTTTTGTCTTAAGTACAAGATATTTTTTATTTATTGAAATTTTCAGAGATAACCATCTTTGAAAATGTATTTACGTGTGGCTTTGTGATTTTCATTTAAAAAGTGCATTTGAGGGCACCTGGGTGGCTCAGCCAGTTAAGCGTCTGCCTTTGGCTCAGGTCATGATCCCAGGGTCCTGGGATTGAGCCCCACACTGGGCTCCCTGCTCAGCGGGAAGTCTGCTTCTCCCTCTGCCCTTCACCCTGCTTGTGCGCTCTCTCACTTGCACTCTCTCTCTCTAATAAAGAAAATATTAAAAATAAATAAATCAAAATAATAAAAAGTGCATTTGAACTGGCTGGTCTTCTGGGAGTTTCTCCCAATTCGTCACTGAAGTATTTAAGGTGACTCGGAAATAGGAAAACATACATTTTCACAAAACAGAACAGGAAGAAAAAACAACAGCTAGGATCTAAGGACTAAGTTATTGCTGGGTAGAGTCTAGGAGACATTTCAATTAAATACCAGGTAAGTGGGAAAAATTGAGAAATTTTTGAGAGTTGAGTAAAATCATCAGTAGCTCACAGTACATGTTTTGCCACTGAAAGTAGAACAAACCTGCTTGTCCTGAAGAAGGTCAGGAGCTACTTTATTTCTTCCCACAGACTTGTTCTAGCCCACACACCCACGGTGCAAAACAACCAGAAATCAGGGCACCCAGAACTTTACTTCAGGGAGGCTGTACCATGAGACTGTTCACTGCCCACTTCTTTTTCATTATATAACAAGCAGAACCTGGCAAGAGGTAAAATGAACACCGATGAGGGTACTGCAGGAGATGAGGCAGTTAGGAAGGAGGTGGAAACCATACAGGATGTGGATTAAACTTTTTCCTTTACTCCTCTGGTGGACGGACGATGTCAAAGAACTAAGCATCAGAGGTAGGAGAAAATTATGTCAGGCCAACAAAATGACACCAAAGAGAACTTGCATTTCATTGTTTAGAAGGAAAATCAAAGAATTATATTCCTTAGTTTTTTTTTTCATTCTTCAGAGCCCTTGTCACTACCCAACATACTTTACATATTTATCTGTTTATAGTCTGTCACCCTCTTTAAAATGCTATCTCCATGAGGACAGGGTTTTTCTCTGTCTTACTCACCACTCTATCCCCAGCACTTGCAGCAGAGATTTTCATACAATGGATACCCCGTTGCTGATGGAGGAATGAATAATGGAATAAACTGTGTGCTTAAGACTTAAGCTTCCAAGCCTCCCACACTCTAATTTCAATTTTCTTTTCTAGTTTTAGTGCAACCTGTATTACAGCCAAATCTTCACCACTTGTATTCACATTTTTTCACTTAAATTGTTGTTTCATTTCTAGGGCTTGACTGTTTTATTTGTCTTTATATAGAACGTCTTTTGAGTTGATCCACTTAACATGCTAATTATCTGCAAAGTTATAAAATTTTAAGACAAAATTAATCACCTATTTGGCACAGTTTTTAAGAATTTAAACTTCAGATTCATACTTCTATCTTTTCTGTTTACTGTGTATCTTTGGGCAAGTTACTGAATCTCTCTGCACATGTGTTTCCTCATATGAGAAAGGATATTACCCACTTCACCAACTTCTTGTGAAGATTTAGTTGTATAAAGATAGGAAAATTAAAATCTTAAACCATTGAAAGTTTAAGGTTTTCTTTCACATGGTTATGAAGTTTTCATTTGCACAGGGTATATATTTCTATGAACCCGCAAAGCTATCTCAACTTAATTCTAAATAAAAATAACAATTTTTCTTCTTTCAAAATACTGTACAACATTTTCAATTCTCAGTGGTATAACTTGTAAATAACTATGCTTTTAGGCATTCTATGAACATCACAGCAGAGATACTATAGGTAGAGTGGGTGTGAGTTTAGTCAGTGTTGTCTCAACTGGTTATGAAAACAATCGTATGCTCTTATGTGAGACAAGATTTCATCTATTCTGCCAGCTTTTGTCAATAACACATTTTCAAATACTTTATATGCTATAGAATAAAAAAACTGTTTTATAGAGAATATTTTGTAGATATTTTAGAATGAAAGGACTAAAGCCAAGAAACATTGAATCCATTCATTCACACATTCATTTATACATTTATCCAAACATTTGTTGAAATTCTCTAACAATATTGCTGCAAAATAGAACAAAATAAAAAATACATGAATTGATGAAAGGAAATCTCTTCATGGTACCATTTAGTTTGGTAAGTAGACAAAATTAAAATATACTGTATAAGAAATAACAGAGAGGCAAATTCAGTGAACTGTGAAGACAACCATGAATGGAGTGATCAAGGAAGTAGTCAATCCACCATGTGAGGAGTAGGGAATAATTAGTACAAATTGACCCAAGCAAGTAATTCCTGAATAACCATTAGAAGAAAGGGCAGAAATTACTAGGATGAACAACGAGGCAAGAATATTCTAGGCAGAGTAGGCAGTGTGTGTAACACAGAGACATGAAAATGCCTGATGGGTTTAGGAAACTGTTTTTTGGGGGGGTGGCCAGGGAAGTGAGGAGAAACGAAACTGCAGACATGGGAAGAGACGTCAGAAAATTTTTAACACGATGATCCATACGTGAACATTTCTAGAAACTGAATGAGATTCCCCTCCTTCCAGAAATTTCAATCGATCCTGATAAAACTGTAGTGATAGAGTGAGGGAACACGCTTTTTTGAAACTGTAAGTAGAAGTATGAACCAAAGTTAGAAGATTCCAAATGAATCACCCAGAAGCTTTGACACAAAGAAGCGATTTCTAAGTCCCCCACAGGGATATTATATATTTGAAGACACACACACACACACACACACACACACACACACAGAAAAAGGGGACGTTTGGAATTGCACTTTCTTAAGTGTACTTAGGACCACCAAAAAGGAGTTGCAGATGGTAGGTTAGTTAATTGAGTCCTGTTTAAACTTTATTTTGGTCACCCTCAAGAATTTAGATGGGGAAAGAACGCCTGAAAAAGATCTAGAATTTTCTTAGTATTATCTTGTCATCAAAAACTACTTTAAAATATGTATTTTAGGGCACCTGGGTGGCTCAGTTGGTTAAGTGACTGCCTTCGGCTCAGGTCATGATCCTGGAGTCCTGGGATCGAGTCCTGCATCGGGCTCCCTGCTCAGCAGGGAGTCTGCTTCTCCCTCTGACCCTCCCCCCTCTCATGCTCTATTTCATTCTCTCTCTCAAATAAATAAATAAAATCTTAAAAAAATATATGAATTTTACATAGTCATTTTTTTCATCTAAACTAGCCTTAGTTTATCTTATTTCTAATGAACATTTTATTTTGAAACTTTAATTTCTGAAATAAAAACCATATAATATTGTTCCTTAGAGCTTTTTATTTCTTCACATGATTTTTTGGAAAAGTTGTGTGTGTCTACAATGGTTCTGCTTTTCTTGAAGTCATCACTTTGCATTTCATGCAGCTTTTCTTCCAAGAATTTTGCCACTACAAACAAGGTCTGGTATTTAAAATTGTATTTTGAAAGTAACATATGGTAAAACTGACCTTTACTTGTGGTCTACAGTTCTGTGAATTTTCTTCCATGCATATATTAATGTAACCACCAACAGAGGAAAGAACACAGCTTAGTTACATCACCACCCACCAAATCTCTCACATTTTATACCACCATTTTCCACCCTTACTCCCTGGCAACCACTGATCTCTGTTCCATAACTAAAGTTTTACCTTTTTAGAGAATATAATATACAAGGAAACATGGAATTTGCAACTTTTTTGTACTGGCTTCATTCACTTCAGCATAAGGCCTCAGAGATCATCGGAGATGTTGTGTATACACAAAATATGTTCCTTTTCAATGCTTGGCAGTATTGTGGAGTATGGACATACCATTTGCTTACTCATTCAATCACTAAAGGATATTTGGGTTGTTACAGGTCCAGCAATTATGAAGAGAGTGGTCATAAACATTCTTATATAGATTTTTATGTGAACATAAATTTTTATTTTTCTGGGGTAAATACCAATGAGTTGGATTGCTGAGTCACATGATAAGTGAATGTTAAACTTAACAAAAAACTACAAAATTATCTTGGAAAATAAATACCATTTTGCATCCTCTCAAGCAATATATGAAGATTTCTGTTGCTCTGTATGCTCACCAGCACTTGGTATTGTTAGAATTTTTTAAATTTTTATTTATTCTAATAGGTGTGTAGCAATATTTTATGGTTTTAATTTACATTTTCCTAATGGTTTTGATTTTGAACATCTTTTCATATGTTATGCATGCAAGTCTTTTACCCTTTATAATTTAATTTTTACTGTCGCATTTTGAGATATCTTGATATATTCTGGATACAAGTCCTCTATCATATAGGTGTTTTGAAAATATTTTTAATCTTTATTTGGCCTATCTTATCATTCTCCTAAAATTGTCTTTGAAAGAGCAAGGTTTTTAATTTTGATGATGTTTATCTTTTTTTTGTTCTTTGATGGGCTTGCTCAGGTATAAAACCTAAGAAGTTCAACCCTAGGTCATGAATATTTCCTTTTATGTTTTATCTAAAAGTGCTACAGTTTTCAGTTTTACATGTAGATCTATAATCGATCTTGAGCTCATTTGTAAGTACGGTATGAAATTCACAAGTGTTAACTTTGCTTTGAATGTGGATGCCCACGTATTCCAAAATCATTTGTTGAAAAGCTGATTATTTCTTCATGGAATTGTCTTTCTATCTTTGTCAAAACATTGGCCATATTTGTGCAGCTACACTTCTGGACTATCTTTATTCTTCTATTGATATAAGAGCCCATTTCTTTGCCAATACTATATTGTCTTGATTACTGTAGCTTTATCATAATTTTTGAAATAAGAAAGTAAAAGTCTCTGTTCTTTTTCAAAACTATTTTGGTTACACATGGATCTTTCTCCTTTCTATATACATTTTATTTATTTTTTAAGATTTATTTATTTGAAAGAAAGAGAGCATGAGTGGGAGGGCAGAGGGAGAAGAGGGAATCTGAAGCAGACTTGGCGCTGAGTGTGGAGCCCAATGCCAGGGTCAATCTCATTACCCTGAGATCATGACCCGAGCCAAAAGCAAGAGTCAGCTGCTTAACCAACTGTGCTACCCAGGCACCCCCTTCCCATATACATTTTAGAATCAACTTGTCTATATGAGCAAAAATAAAAACAAAAAAAAACTGTTGAGATTTCTATTGGATTTGCATTAAATCTATTGATCATTTTGGGTTGAAGTTAACATTATTATGTTGAATATTCAAATACATGAGCATATTTTATCTCTCCATTGATTTAAATCTTCTTTGATTTGGCAGTGTTTTCTATTTCTCAGCATTCAGTTTTTATATCTGTTGTATTTATAACTAAATATTTCTTTTTTTAAAAGATTTATTTATTTGAGAAAGACAGAGAGCAGGGGGAGGGGCAGAAGGAGAGAAAGAATCCTCAAGTGGACTCCTCACTGAATGCAGAAGCTAATACAGGTCTCAATCGCAGGACCCTGAGATCGTGACCTGAGTCAATATCAAGAGTAGAGCACTTAACTGACTGAGCCACCCAGATGCCCCTAAATATTTCATTTTTTGAGCTATCGCATGGTTTCTAATTGTTTATTGCTACTATACAGAAAGGCAATTCATTATGTGTGATTTTGTATCCTATTATCTTGCTAAAATCTCTAAGTAGTTATGGGAGGTTTTTTGTTTGTTTTTTGGAGATCCTTCAGGGTTTTCTATATAGAACAAGTCTTGTGTGCACAAGGGCAGTTTTATTTCTTCCTTTTCAATTAGTATGCATTTCCAGTGCATTTAAGTAAAAATAACTCTCATTTAAATATTTCCTAAAATTTGTCAAACCCAGTATGGGTTCAACAGTTATATGACTATGCTGCTTACCTAATTTATCTTTGGTATGTATTGGTGATTTTTGGTTTTGAGGAATTAATATATTTCGTGCAATTTGTCAAAATTTTGCATGTTTTTGAGGTATTGTCATATTGCCTTTTTAATATATCTGGTGTCTGTAGTGATAGCCTGTCTTTCATTCTTGAAACTGGTAATTGGTCTTCTATCTTTGCGGGTTTCATTGGAGGTTTATCATTAACAGATTTTGTTTTTATATATTTCCTTTTTTGCCATTTTCATTTTTGGAAGATTTCTGCTCTTAAGTTTCGTTATTTTCTTACTTCTACTCACTGTGAAATTATGTTGCTCTTCTTTTTCCTAGTTTCTTAAGATTCTTAATTATGTGAAGCCTTTTTCCCTTTCTAGCATAAGCATTTAATTCTATGGGTTTCTATCTAAGAACTGGTTTAGGCTGCATCTCACACACTTTGATATGCTGTATCTTTATTTTCACTCTGTTTAAAATATATTCTAACTTCCCCTGAGACCTCTTTGAGTGCTAAATTATTAAGTGTATTATTAAATTTCTAAATATTGGGTCATCTTCCTGTTATCTTTGTTACTGAATTTTATTTAAATACATTATGATAAGAGACCATACTGTATGATTTCAATTTGTTTCTATTTGTTGAAGTTTGTTTTATGATACATGATATGAGCTATCTCAGTGAAAGTTCTATGTGTATATGGAGAGAAGGTATGTTCTGCTGTGGGTAGGTTATTAGAATCAATTAGTTAGGGGAGCCTGGGTGGCTCAGTTGTTAAGCATCTGCCTTTGGCTCAGGTCATGATCTCGTGGTCCTGGGATTGAGCCCCACATCAGGCTCCCTGCTCGGCGGGAAGCCTGCTTCTCCCTCTCCCACTCCGCCTGCTTGTGTTCCCTCTCTTGCTGTCTGTCAAATAAATAAAATCTTTAAAAAAAAAGAATCAATTAGTTAATGATGAAGTTTTGTTCCTTTATATTCTTGTCCCTATTCAGTATTAGTTCTATCAATTATGGAGAAAGGCATGCTGAAGTCTGTATTTGCGGACTTGTCTATTTATCTTGTCAGTTTTGTCAGTGTTTGATTTATATATTTTGAAGCTCTGTTGTTAGGTACATACACATTTGGGGTTGTTTTATCTTCTTATGTAAAGTTCCCTTTTATCTCTGGTAATTTTTCTTGCTCTGAAGTCTACGTTGTCTAAATGTCCTAGGTTTCTTTTGATTTATGTGTGCATGTATGTTTCCCATCATTTACATATAATCTACACATTTCATTATACTTGAAGTGAACAAATGTGTTGTAGACATTTTTTTCATGTTTTTAAATCCATTCTGATCATCTTTGTATTTAATCAGCATATTTAAACCGTTTGTATTCATTGTATTGATTGATATAGTTGGATTTAGG
This sequence comes from Eumetopias jubatus, assembly GCF_037043125.1. Classification (NCBI taxonomy): domain Eukaryota; kingdom Metazoa; phylum Chordata; class Mammalia; order Carnivora; family Otariidae; genus Eumetopias; species Eumetopias jubatus. The sequence goes on along the minus strand of NW_028274809.1, from coordinate 176,999,582 downwards.
TCTACCATTTAATATTTGTTTTCTGATTGTTCCCTGTTTTTCATCTTTTTTTTTCTCTTCTGCTGCCTTTTGTTTTATTTGAACACTTTTTAAATTTCTACTCGAATTTACCTATTATGCTGTAGACTATATCTCATTGTAAAGTTTTTTGTGTTGCTGTAGGGATAACAATACAAATACTTGCATTTTAAATAGAATGTAGAAAACTTATTACTGTACAGTTTTCTATACCCCCCCTTTATGATATAGTTATCCTAAATAATGCATTGAGAACATCAAACAATGTTATAATTTTGTTCTCAACTATTTTAAAGAATCAAGAGAATAATGATCTATTCTTTTGTTCCCCAAATATTTGCCGATTCTATTGCTCTTCCTTCATTTCTGATATTTCAAGTTTCCTTCTGGTATCATTTCCTTTTTATCTGACAATTTTCCTTAAACATTCTTTTAGGGCAGTTCTGCCATCACAGAGTTCTGTTAGTTTTCCTTTATTTGAGGACACCTTTATTTCCTGTTTATTCTTGGAGATTATTACTACTTGATTTAGAATTCTGGGAAAACAGTTATTTCATCATTTTAAAAATACTTTTCTACTTTCCCTGGTCTCCATGATTTCTGTTGACAAATACACAGACATTCAAACTATTGTTTATCTTGAAAGCTTTCAAAAGTTTTTGGTTTTTTTGCTTTGTTTTTAGTTTTCTGCCTTTTGATTTTACTGTGTTTAGAAATTATTTTCTTTGAATTTATCTGTTTGGGGTTTGCCAAGCCTCTCAAATCTGTATGTTTATATCCTTCACTCTGTGTGGGAGTTCAAACATTTTTTTTCTGTTCTGCACTTTTTCTTTTTAACATTTTATTTATTTATTTGACAGGGAGAGGAGCAGAGAGAGAGGGACAAGCAGACCCCATGATGAGTGTGGAGTCCCATGTGGGGCTTGACCTCAGAAACTTGAGATCATGACCTGAGCAGAAATCAAGGGTCAGATGCTCAACCGACTGAACCAGCCAAGTACCCCTGCTCTACCTTTTTACGTCACTTTCTGGGACAGTGATGACAAACTGTAGACCCTAGAAATTATTCCAAAGTTCCCTTAACATCTTTTATTTTTTCAATCTTTGTTCTATTGTTCATTTTGCACACTTTCTATCAATCTGTGAAGTTTACTGACTCTCTCTCCTCTGTCATTTTCATTCTGTTTTTGAGCCCTTCTAATGACTTTTCCCAATGCTAAATTTATTAGTTTCTTCTTTATAACTTCTATTTATTTGCTGAAATTATCTTTCCATTCCTTCCATGAATGTTCACATTGGTTAGAATTTTCATATTAGCTTTTTAAACTGCCTAGTAATCCTAAACATTGGGTCATCCAAGCGTTGGCATCTCTTGACTGAATGTTCACAAGTGAGTTGATATTTTCCTTGTTACCTACCTGCTGTGTAGATTTCAATTGTATCCAGGACATTTTGATTTTTAAGTTTTGAGAATCTGGGTTGCATATACATCTTACAAAGAACGTTTAATTTTGTAGCAGGAAGTCAATTCAGTTGGGGTGAGGTCACAAGATTTGACCAGCCTTCTGTGACTTGTGGATTCAAAGCCAATTCCATTTTCAGTCTTTGCAATGCTATTCAAATCTGTCTTGTGTGTGCCCCACTCAGTTATGAGTCTGGAAACTAGGCAGTTGTCTTTAATTAAATTCAATTCTCAATGTCTTCAGTGTGTACTTTAGCAGCAGATCGACTCATCTGTTAGGGACCCCAGGCATTCATTAAGAGAAAGTGTGTGTTAGGTTTCCTGAGCTGCTTCCTCTCTGGGAGCCTCCCAGTACTTTCCAATCCCTTGTGGGCCCTTTTTTCTTTTGGTTTTCTAGCCAGAAAGCTGGGGATTTATTTATTCAACTCTGGAGCTCTAGGAGTTGCACCCATGTCAGGGCATTTGGTGGGAGGAGAGAGAGAAAGCAAAAGCAATGGGAGTTGGCCTTGCCCTCTTATGGCCACAGACACTTCAATCCAAGAGAAAGTTGGCCCATTAGAGTTTAGGTGGCTACAGACAGGCCTGTGATGCTGCTGCTGCTTCCACTACTAGCAAACCAAATTTTCTTCCTCCTCAAGCCTAAACTAGAGGCTTCCCCGGGTATTCCCTATGTCTGTGCTGATGTTCACTTCCATGTTGTGGTCTGTTCTAAAAGAAAAGGTAAACATCACTGGTCTGGTGGTTCTTCGGACTATGGTCCTCTTCTCTAATCTACCTGCCACCATTTACTGTTTAGAGTCCTCAAAGAACTGCTCCATTTGTATTGTTCAGGTTTCATAGATTATTGCATCTTATGGAAAACCAGAAATCCTAGGTTGGTGATTTTTGATTCATGGTTGCATACAGGTAAAAGTAGAGTCAAACCTTAGGTGCTACTCCCAGCAGAAGAATAGGGCAGCCAGCATAATTATGTAACAGGAAGATTCACGTCACCAAACCAGAGTGTCTTTTCACTGAGTTAACTGGGATATTAATGTACCCACATGGCATTATCTGAAAATGATGTAATTTTTATTTTTTAATTTAATATTGGCTCCAGGATTCTATACTCTTTTGTAGTTAGTTATGAGCTGACTCCTATTTCCAAGAGTTACAAATTAATGCACTTCTTGGATTTTTCTTTTTTAAATACACAGTCCTCTTCACGTCTCTCAATCTCTTCCTGTGTTACCACCTTGACTAGATGTTCCATGTCATTTATGAAAATATTTCCAATATTCCAATGCTGGAAGAATTATTTGCTTAAAAGCAGGCAAAAAAATTGATTCTTCACAGTAATTCTCATATTTCTTTTTCCTGAGATTATTCATCAGTACAAACTCTTTTGCTCAAAAATATGTGCTATTGCCAACAACATTTGGGAAAATTTCTATCCTGTCAGAAAGATTCCTGTTATGCTGCCCTCTATCAACTTAGTTTTCTTGTTTGAACCCTGGAGCTGCCTAACAGAACTACTTTTGAGCACTGTTATTCTTCACTTAAGAAAGGGATGTCTGTTGGCGTGCACCTCTGCATATGTCCTATCCTCACATCTGAGCTTGTCCTGTCTATGTCAGGGATATTCCAGTAAACCTCTCTGTTTTGTTCTACTGTATCCATACATAAAGCTGCATTTTTTAGGATGGAGTTGAAAGAAGAGTTCTCAGTAATTTTCTGCATTCCCTCTTGCAGGTAATCTTTCATTGCCATATCCACATGCAGAGAAAGGGTTAATTAACATCTAGCCTCAGGGAAGCCTGAATATTTGTCACTTGCTTCTTCATTCCTCTCCTTGCAACAATAACTCAAGCTGTTAGGAAGTTACCTAAACTAGATGAGGAAAGGGTGAATCTGGCCCAGAACCAAGCCAAATTCCCTCACTTCATTGTTGAAATTGGGTATGGAGTAATGAGTAACCTTTACAGATGAGATAGGACAAATGATGGGTCTGACTAGCTAGGTATAAAAAGTGAAAGGATACTAGGTTGGTCATACTCACAAAGCTACTTTTGAATGCATGTCCTGAGTCAGAACGGCCTGGGACATCATGACTGAGTAGGGAGACTCATGAGACGTCTACTCTGTTGTGCATGCCCTGTGTTTCCTGTCCTGCAACTTTTCTTAAAACCGAGTAAACTTGGTGCAGTCTAGCCTACTAAGTACTGTCAGCTTGATGTCAATATCAAACCAAATCCAAGGGTATTGCTGTTAGGAACGCAGAGCTGCTATCAAAGTGTAACAGTTATCTTTTGTTTTCACAGCTAAGTTTCTCCTCATTTTGAATTTTTAAAAATAGTTTCATGGAGGTATCCAGGACAAGTGGATGAGGTATTTAGGTTCCTATTTGCCTAGAAATTAGGTTTGATTTTGAGAAAATCCTAATGATATACATTGTGTGTTTGTCAATACTTCTTTGGTATTTTCTTCCCAATTTGGAAAAACTGAGCAAATTGTTACTGAAATAACCTTTGCCTAAAACTTTGTAGCCTGAGAAATTGGTAGGTGTTGTGGTCTCATTCCACAACTATTCCCCCCCCCTTTTTTTTTGTATCTGAGTAATATTTTCTAATAATACTTAAAATGCTACCTAAGGAGCATAGAAGAATTCACCATTTTACATTTGTAACATTTGAACTTGTTCTCCTGTAATTCATTGCCATCATAAATTATTAGTTTTGATCCCATAAGATGCATGATCAGTTTTAATGTTTCAAATATGAATAATCAATAATTAAGCTTAAATTATAAAATACTTGTACAATTTTAAAAATAACTAACAGCACTACTACCTGCACTGTGGAGAATTAAGAATTCTGATACATTCTCCATAGACAGAAAACACTCAGATGCAGGAAAAGGACAACAAGATACATAGTAACTCATTGCAGAGCTCAACAGAATACATGAAGTATTAAAGAACACAGAACATTAAGATAAGCTGCAACTTAAAAATAAAACTTTAAAAAGCAAGCTTTGGTGCCAATACAACTCTAAAGGTCAAGGTTGTACAGGGGATCCAGAATATTCCAGATAAATAGACCTTAAGGGAAACAGTAAACAAGGGCTTGTGCTGGAACAAAACATAGATTCTGAACTACAAATTAATGAACAAGACTGGGACCTTTTAAATGTTTTAATTTCAGTGAAGGTATAAATAAGGGAGAAAAACTGTCTGTCATAAAAAGAACTGATGAAGACAATTCAGTTTCTGCTCCTGCTCTTTGTGGTAAGAGTCTCCTTAAAATTTGTAGCCACAGGCCTGTTGTTTCATGTTTCTGGGTTGTAAATTTACATTCCCACCTAAATCTGGGCTCCCTGCTATGAGAAATCAAATTAAAATATTTCCAGGCTGGTGGCATACCCTGACACCATTCAGAAGAAATTGAATATATTTTTCTGGAAAAAAAAAAAAATCCAATTCATTCAAGATTCCCCAGTGGTATTCTGTTAAATATGAATTCACAAATAGAGGAGGAAATTAAAAAACCTATTATAACTAAAGGTCCTAGCAGAAAGAAAAACCAAGAAATTTCTGATATTTACCACTTTCACATACACACATATGCTAATCCAGCTTAATGAAACTCAGTGTCACCAAAGACAAAGGGAATATCTAAAGAAGCCAGAGATAAAAGTCAGATAATATAGAGGAAGTATAAACAACAGATTTTCTAGTGTTCATGCTGGTGAAGATAGTATAATATTATTTTTAATGTGCTTAGAGGAAGTAACCATTTTTCTAGACTTAATGAACTCAGGATTTATGAACTCAGAATGAAGAAAAGATGTCTTCACACAACAACTAAGGGATTTTACAGCCAAAAAACTAGAAGAGAACTTTTAAAAAAGGAAACTAGCCCAGATAGAAAATATAAGATGCAAGAAGGAATGGTAAAGGCAGAATTTTACATATTTTGTAGAAAGCAAAATGGAGTCTCTCATGTCAAGCAGGAGCCCGTGTCAAGCAATGACGCAAGCAGTTAAGGTCCTGCAGCTACGAGACTTCACCAGGACCAGCGTCACCTGACACCCCAGAACTGATAAGGAGCAGAACCAGAGGAGGTGTGCAGAGACCCAAAACTGATTAAATCCCTTTAAAAAGGGTAGGATTTTGGCAGCAAACCGTCAGACTCTTCAGACCTGACCCCTCTATGTCTGACCACTTAAAAAACGCAACTGCCCCCGAAGGCTCTGCCCGATTGATCTCCAAACAGAACCGAGAGCCTTCCCTGCTTGCACATCAGAAGCAGTAAGTGCCAAGAGCTGACCGGGACAGGACCAACGCCTTACCTCAAATGCCCGCCCACAGACTGACTTTGCGCGTTTGGTTTGTTAACTTCCCACACCCTTCTGTTATCTTGCTTTTTGTGTGGCTTGTCTTCTGCCCTGCTCCGTGTTTAATCACATGGTGAATTGTCATGGAGTTTGGAATCCTGAACCTGCTTTATCATTGTGATTAACTTTGCTTTATGACTGAATAAAACTGACACTGTGGAAAGACACAATTCCTGTGTGTGCCTTCATAGCGTGCTCATGAAATATTTAATTAAAATTAAAGAAATATCATTTGCATGATACAAGAATAATAATTTGTAGGGTTAACAACAATACTTTAAGAAAGTTCCAGGGCAGTGAATAACAATACTTTATAATCAGGGTTTCGGATATTAATTAGAGTACTTCAAGCTTATTGTTTGATTCAAAAGAATGATAAAGAAATGGTTTAAATTCTGATATTGTTTCGATAACTTTGAGAAGTTTGGATGTAAAATTTCAAGACCAGCAATACACACACAAAGACACACACACACACACACACACACCAAGAATAGGATGTCTAGTTCTCAAACCAGTAGAATAAAACTAGGACAAAGAGTGCAAACCAAACTTAGGTCTCAGAAAAGAAACTTCAAAGAGGGAGCACAGAAACTTTTGATTGCTGGGAAGAAAGAGAAAAAGCAAACACACAAACAGAGCAAGATGAAGACTGAACCTGAACCCCAGCATAAAAAAATTAGAATCCTAAAAGACTTTGCACGTAAGTTAATAAGTACTCATCCTAAGAGTCCTAGTGATGAAGGAGCAGAAGGGAAGCTGAGGACAAAGTACAAGCTGACACCCTGTAAACATTCCCCCCAACCTTGCCCCTCACTCCTGGGTGGGATATGTATGACGTTCCCCCAGGAAGCTCCCAACTGTCTTAATGTTAATGCCCTACTCAAGGGAAAAAAAAACCTTAACTTGACAATGGCAAAGGCCTCAAGTATCTTACAGGTCCTCTTTAGCATATGAAAGTTCTTTTGAAAACCTCTATTTTTCCCTACCTCCAACTCCCAAGTATATAATCAGCCAACCCTCACAACCCTAGTGCCGCAGCTCTGTCTGCCCACAGGTCCTGTCTCTGTGCTTTAGGAAGCCACCATTTTGCATCAGATACGTCTCAAGAATTCTTTCTTGGTCATCGGCTCTGGACCTCACCGACCAAACCTCACCTATATTCCCAAACCACATCATAAGAAGGTATTATTTTATCATTTCCTTTTATGACTAAGGGGGAAAAAAAACAGCTGAGGAATTCAGAAAGTAAAGTGGTAGAGTGAAAATGGATTATTCTGAGGATGAAAGTCCAGTGTTCCATGAATTCATGTTCCACATTCTTTTTTTTTTTTTTTAAGATTTTATTTATTTACTCATGAGAGACAGAGAGAGAGAGAGAGGCAGAGGGAGAAGCAGGCGCCTCGCTGAGCCGGGAGCCCGATGCGGGACTCGATCCCAGGACCCTGGGATCATGACCTGAGCCGAAGGCAGATGCTTAACCATCTGAGCCACCCAGGCGCCCCATGTTCCACATTCTTGTTTTCATGCCCAAACCATGTATGCATTATATTTTTGGGTCCTCTAAAGAGGAAAAAAAAGAACATGTACTGAATTCATAGTATGTACAAGACAATGTCCTAAACTTGTATCAGAAATGTTATTTCATCTCTACACCAACAGTCTGATTTATTATTTTCAGTTTGCAAATGATTCAGAGTAGAAGTAACTTTTCAGATTGGTGGAGCCAGTATTTAGTACTAGAGATCATTCTGAATCCAAAGGCTTAATTAACTACAACTTACTACCCGAATAAGAGCAGTTGAACGCACAAATAACTGGTCAATGCTAATGTAAATATGGAATAACAAATTCCCTTTTTTCGTTACATTCTATTAATGGTGTTTTTAATGAAGAGGATGATGTTTCCCTCAAACCATTTCTCCTTATCTATTAGAATTTTATCCATACAAATGATAATATATCTTCTTATTTCTCCACTTATGATTGTCCCGGTCAAAGTATAGAAATAATGTCTACCAATCTTTATTGCTAACAAAGTGTTCTGATTTTAAATTAATGTGTGCATTTTTCAATATATGTGTTTCAAACATGCTTCATATGGACGAGAATTTTAAGAACATAACTTCTGCAGAAACTATTAAAAAATAATACTGTGAACTTGTTGAGTCTGTGTTAAGAAAGGACAGCTACACATTTGGGGTCCTGGAAGGGGGCCCATTAAGTGTGAATTCAAAAGGCAACCAACAGGTTTATTGTCATTTATTTGTGAGAGAACAGTCATTTGTTTGACATGCTGAAGTCAGACTCAGGGGGAGGCAGCTTTGTTCCACAACTATCAGACAGGAAAAATTATTCCCCATCCTCTTGATAGGGAGTCAAGGAGAACTTTGAGATAACAGCTTATGCATATAAATAATGTGCTGGACAACAGTGTGGGGGGATACCAGGTACTGTTAAAAAGAAGCAAATTTCCTTTATTTCTGAAACACTAAAAATTGTGTTTCAAGATTTAACAAATGTATGAATATTCACTTTTCCCAATGAAAGAGAAGAATTTTACCCCAGCACCGAGTTTGATTGTTTGCTTACGTTTTGCTTTGTGATCTATAATACCATCCCTTTGATCAAATATTTAGCCACTCTAATTTAATTACTTTCTTAAGGAAATAAATGTGCTGCTCTATTAAAAGTTAAAAAACAAAAAACAAAAACAAAAACAAAGCAACACTGACTATATTGATAAACTATAGAAAAACATTTAAAACCTTACACACAATATTTTTCTTGGGCAAAATACTGAGTGTATACCTATTTCTTATATATGGTGTTGCACTTCAAGAAAGATAAAATGAAAGTCTTTTAGATCCTGATCACAGCATGTAAAAACAAACAAACAAAAAACATCAAAAGGACAGGAGTTTGTCTTTAGAGAACAGACTTAAATGATGTGGATTGCAGACTGAAATGATAAAAACTGTGAAGTTGACGATGGAGTGATTTTGCAATTATAAGAAATAAAGATATATTTTAACTGAATTCAGTTAAAAAGAAACTCCTTTGAACCAAAAGAGAAGAAAACTGAAGGCAAATAAAAGGAAAATACTATTTGACATAGTATAATTTTATGAGGTTTAGTTTTCTAGTCAGAATTGATATAGTCTGAATTTATTATGTATTAACAAGATTTAGGGAATGCCTTGAATAGAATTGATAAAGGAATAGTCTCAAAAAGTAGATGGTTTGAGACTACACTGCTTAATTTTTAGAATAATATTTAGGAAAAGAACACACCATCTCTACAATCTACAGCCTTGGTGCCTGTTAAAAAAAAAAAATGTTGAGTTGAGTAACCTACACAGTTGGCCAAGAACACTAATTCTTATATGCCATTATCATGTTTTCATGGAAGCCTATTTATCTAGAAATGATCGTAAAGAACATGCTTTCCTTGTATGTTGAGAAAATCTGTTTTCACACAAGATCGTATTAATCAAAAAGACTTCAGCATAAAAAAGTAATCACTTAACACATGTATAAAACATTATGTATTAATTACAGATTTTAAAAATGTATTAGGTTTAGAAGTGTGCTCAGTTGGTTTTTAATGATATAGAATAATGCTTCCTGTTTCTTTATCAGGCCATAGTTTTGTGAGTTTGAAGTCTAAAAATCACATCTCTTTTCTGTATAGATTGTTATTATGTAGAACCTTTCAAAACAAATTAGAATAGCACTTCATCTATCAAAGACATCTCAAATATTTTTCAAGTTAACATTTTAATTAATATGGCTCTCATAATAAACCATTAGCATAGGTTTACTCCTAAAATAATCTGTAGTTGAGGAGACTTCTCCTGACGGAAAACATAGTAATTTCTGATTTATCATGAAGCAGAAATGCAGTTCCACAAATGAACAAGTCCACTGAATCTTTTCTAGTTTCCATAGGTATCCTGCTCTGTTCGACTTCCTTCTATAGCCTTACCATGTAAGGTTACATAATTTGTCCCTGTATAAGGTTTGTAATGCTCCTTTCATGCTAATAAGAGCAAAGATTTCCAATAAATTTTTATTGCACCCAAAAGCAGGGTAGCCATTACATATGCGAGGATTTATTGGACTACTACTTACAGTATTATGGATTCAACCTCAAACTCTTTTTGGTCCATCATTCGTAAGTCATTTTTTGTTTATTTTGTCTACAATAGGGTTAATTCTTTATGTCTCTATTTTGACTAAATATACGTAATATTAGATCTAATCCTAGAAATGAACAGGTGAAAGATGCTTTCTAATTTACAAAGCACTTTTGTTTTATTTATTTATTTTTTTTACAAAGCACTTTTATGTATTAGCTACTGTGACCCTAAACAGCCCCCACAGGGACAGGCACTATTTACATGTTTATTTGGGAGCTAAGGAAACTAGGGTTACAAAAGTGTTTAAAAGGACATAGCAAGTGGAAGAACTAGTCTTCTACATCTGAGCCCTGTGGAAATACTTTATGTTCCTCTATGAAGTATAACAGGGACACAGATGGAAGGCAATCCTTTCTGTGAGGTCCTATACATCCTGGGGGCTGTTAATCATCTGCTCATTTATTTATTTGAAAAAAATTAATTAATATCCAAAAATGTGCAAGGCAATGATTTGGAGATTAAAGAAGCTAAAAAGATATTTTTCATGGGGAAAAATACAGACATATATAAAAGAATCCAACGGAAAAAAAGTCTAGAGGTTAACTCGAGATTTCTGTAGGAATTCAGAAAAAAAATATGAATAATTCAGCCTGGAGAGTTCAGAAAATAATGCACCAAAAAGTTGAACTGGCCATTAAAGATAAATAAGACTGTACCAGAAGAATGTAAAAAAAAAAAAAGAGAGACAGAGAGAGAAAACAGCAGCATTCAAGGAAAAAGGGTCAGCATGCTGAAAAATAAAAACTTACTTTTCCTATGATACTTGGGAACTAACTCATCATAATGAATTTTCACGAAATAATTTACAAGCCGGCTAAGAAACTTACCCTACATTATCCCTTTTAGGAGCTGATTTTTTTTTTCTGAGTTTGAAATATCATCTTCCTTTCTGGTTTTCATGTAGAGCTGAGAGTTTCTGGCTTGTCAATGAGTAAATCAGACCTCAACCCTACATACCCTTCAGGTATTGTCAATATTTTGTGTTTCTAGACAAACAAACAAAAACCCACATAATATTTACTCATCCATACTGTAGGGAATGTGGGGAAAGCAAATTAATATTCTGAGGTCTTCTGAAAGAAGTTATTGCAACCTCTGGATGATTTTTCTAGAACACCCATGCCTCACGTATACATATGAGTGGCTCCCTCCCTTAAGTATCTGCTCCAATGTCCCCTTTTGGAAACACTGTCCCTACCTCTCAGATAAAACAACAAACCCAACACCCCATCTCACACCACACTTTCTATCTACATTACCTTGCCTAATTCTTTCCTATAGTACAAAATTAATATCTGACACATTATTCTAAACTATTTACTCTACCATCTCTGTACTAGAATAGAAACCCTAAGGGGAGAGAAACAGTCAGTTGCATCATCTCTGTAATACCCAAAAATATATGTAGAATAACTAGGTAAGTGAATGGACATAGTACATGGAATGCACAGGGAAATGAAAGGTGGTTTATTATTATTATCATTATTATTATTCAGTGGTTAAATCATTATTTTTTTTGTCATTTCAGAGTTCAGTAGACTAGGCACCTTGAATTTCACATGATTACATGAATTGTCAAACAGGAAAAAAAGAAGAACCTGATTGAATTGTAAGTGTGCTGACTTGTTTACAAATAATGAAGATATATCAATATTAATATGAATGTCTGGGAAATTGTCTATAATTCTGATTAAACTTTAAATGCCCCCCCCAAATTTACTTGTTAAGAAAGTCTTTTTTAATCTTCCATTTGCTAATAGCTACATTTTTCTCAAGCCTTTAAATGCATTAGTGCATTTATCCACAGCAGCATGGACAGTGTTCTAGAGGGCAGTTTCACAAGCAAAATTAATTTCAGCTGATTTTACTTTCAAAGCCCCAATCATCATGAATCAGGTGAAATGGAATGCCTGCATGAGCCCACCACCTAGGACATAGTCTTACTGTGAATTTTGAGCATATGCACTGTAAACACTAGATTTTATATCCTTGTATCTCCTGTCTGGCTTTGAATGTGTTCTGCCCTGCAGGACTATTAGCAAACAACAAAAATGTTTGCACGTCACAAGCCAAGGGATAACTCACCTACTTAAATAGATCGTCCCTTTGGACACATAAGAAATGCCAGCCTTAACTGCGGAAGTATCAGCACGCAATGCAAAGAAGCTATTTCTGCAAGAATATGCACTTATAACAAATATTACTTTTCCCATCACTGTTTGGAATTTATGTAATTTAATTAACTTATGCTTTGGTGGCATTTGAGAAAGTGGTTCTGAGGTAAGCATTGGATGGGATCTACTTACGTTTCCATCGTGGAAAAGTGATGCATAAATTTAAGTTTTTCAATAAGATTATGCTTTAATGCCAATTAGTTTGAAAACTTGGGGGCTGTATAATAAGTTTGCTATCTTTAAATAACAGTGATAGTCACATGGGGGAAAAGAGTGGGGTTTTCATGTGAGGTTTGATATTGAACTCACAGCATACATATGCGTACACACGTTTGTATATTTCTATACAGACATATATGCACAGGTTCTCAATGTGCATATGTATATTTTTAGGTATATTATTGTAGGTAGAACCTTTTATTTAGGTCTAATATATAGAAAAGTGGAAATATTGCAAGTGTACACTTTTGATGAGTTTTCACAAACTGTATACCATGACCCACATCAAGAAACACAAGTTTAGACATCCTCAAAAGTCCCTTCATATTCCTTTCCAGTCACCAATCCTTACCCTCTCCCCAACAAAGGTATCCATTATCCTGACCTCAGTAGGATAGGTCAGTTTTTTGTTTTTCTTTTTTTGTATAGAGTCCATTTTTGGAATCATGATTTTCTGCACAAGAAAGCAGCATAGTATGACCAAAAGCTGTTCACAACTCTACACAAGCTACTTGGCCTGAGATAGTTATAATAATTAAGTGTGATTACTCTAAGAATTAATTTAATATATGTCAAAGCACAACAAAATTGTAAGAACAATCAAATGCAGTCTTTATTATGATATATGTTCCTTTTAATAGTCTCTCCAGTGAAGCTAAATTATCAGATCTATTTTTCCTAAAATTTTGTTTATGGCTAATAAGCAAATATGTAATAAAAGATAATATTCATGCAAAAACATGCCGTCTCTGAGGTCAGGGACTGTCTTATTTATCTCTGTATTTTCCAGTGTTAAGAGGTAAGCATTTATAATAAAATCTAAGGCACTAAAAACAAAACATCTAAGTGGATGAACAAGTGATACCAGAATAACATTGAAGAGACAATGTCAATTGTACCACATCATGGATGAGAAAGGCAATAGCTTTTCATGTTCAGTGAACACTTTGTGCCCACTTTATACTTGCTCTAAGTATAATTTATGGTTAGCTGTAAAGATAAACTTATTTAATCATAATAAATCCACAAAGTGGGCATTATTATTACCACCTCCATTTTACAGATGCATATGTGGGTCGCAGAGTTACAAAGAAAATATAACTAGTAATAGTGGATATAGAATTCTATCCCTACAGCCTGCCTCTCAAGCTTAAACTCAACAACTACTCTCTATAAACATCTTTATTAGATACCCTTGAAAAAGAGGAAGATAAGATTGATGATGTTGGCATGGATAAGTAATAAGAAGACATATTATGCTCTTTTGTTTTTATTTTTTTTTAAGATTTTTATCTATCTATCTATCTGTCATCTATCTATCATCTATCTGTTTTAGAGAGAGAGAGAGAGCAAGAAAAGGCAGGAGAAGCAAAGGGACAGGGAAAGAAAATCTCAAGCGGACTCCGTGCTGAGTGCAGGGCTCGATCCCATGACTGTGAGATCATGACCTGAGCCAAACCTAACTCAACCAACTGAGCCACCCAGGTGCCCCCATATCATGCTCTTTTAGAGTAAAATTTACTCTTCAGATCATATTCATATCACTTTAACTTTTTCCTCCTAACTACATATTGTTAGGTAAGAATAATGCTGTCTCAAAGGCCATTATTAGAAACAAATCAAAATATAAAAAACAAAAACATTCTAAGTAACTGTAAAGATTAAGCAACTAAAGAGGACAAAGGAACACAGCTCTGGCAGCAAACTCCTTAGCATAAATAACCTGTAGTTCCCTGTGCTGGGCTTAGATACATGTATAGAACCTGGTTTTGAGGTCAGGTTCTGCCCCTGAAAATGCCTCAGAAGTCAGTATTTCCACTGTTGGATGATGAAAATCATTGCTCTCTAAAAGTTTTTCACTCATTGAAATATATGGAGGCTCATTTTTAAAAGAAGTAGCCAATCCTATAATCACACCATCTTATCTGTAAGTTATTATCCAATTTCAAAATGGTACATCATCACATGTCTTGGTGAATTATGACAAAGCAATTTCAGAAACAACTAAGTAGATAAACAGTCTTCTGATTGCAAAATCCCTTCAGACTCTGGTAAGCCCAATTACAAGTGGCTCCACTGCCTTCGTTCTCTAGCAATCACTGGATTGTCAGCCGTACCAGTGGTCTCTTGAAAAAACTAGTTTCTCACCTTGGGAAATTCTTCATCATCTGCCAAGCATTACGTTAACTACCCAGAGATGATACACAAAAATGCCAATGCACAAAAGCAGTGATGTCCAATGAAACTTTTTAAGATGAAAGAAATGTCCTATAACTGTGCTAATAGAATAGCCACTCACCACATGGTGACTATAGAGCCCTTGGTATATGGTTGATGTCACTGAATTTTTATTTTTAATTAACTTGAAATTTAAATAGCCAAAATGTGGCTATTTAACTAGTGGCTATCATACTGATCAGCACAGCACTAACCATATTACGAATTAAGCATTGATTGGTACCTCCCCATTCTTACTGTTTTGTTTGTTTTTTTTTCCATGTAAGTAACCAAACACTTCTAAATTGTCAAAAAGACAAATCTAAAGTTAAGATGGATATTTGGAGGATAGGAACTAAAACTCTATTATTTTCAATTTGATTCCCACTTTCCAGTTCCTCATGTCAACAAAGCAAACATAAATATTTTTTTGAGAAAGAGCTGGAAATTTATGGGTTTTTTTTCTTTACTTGAAAATTGCCACCTTTATTAAGGCATGTCCTATGCAGTTTATATTTTATGAAGTTTAGGTCCTAATTACTCTTTAATGTATATAACTATAATTAAAGTATAGTGATACTAACTGAAAAAGCCTTATCTAAAGGTAAGACAGAAGTATCTTTCCTCAGTGCATTCTCTAATGGGAGGCAGTCCAGAATAAGCTTTTTTCTCATTGAGATCCATCCATCAATTTTACCTGACAGCCTTTATATTTTAATCAGGGGACTATCATGTTAACCAGCATTAAATGTTTTGATTATACTGATACATTCCAACAAACGAGACATTCGAGTTGTAGTGAGACAATACAAAATGTGGTGGAGTATTTGGCAATTACATTTATTTATCATCAAAATGAGGTATCTGGATCATTCAGACCACCAAGTGAATTTTTCAGCCTGAATGATTCATAATAGCTGTCTTGCATTAGTCAATCTAACTACATAGGTTTTAAATGTCCCTTTTCACTTTACCATTTGTTGTAAGGTAGGTCCATAACAATTCAAAATGGCAACACGGTATTCCATCAATTTTTACCATCTAGAAATATATTGATTATCCAGTTAATAAATCAACTTGGGGTTATTGCTCAATTAGTTTGCCTAATTCTGCTGTAGTTAACCATGATTGAAACAGGAGAAATATAGGAAGTGATTTCTTTTGCTCTTAGTAAACTTGTGATGTGGTCGTGGAGACAACTTTGAAAATAAGAACTTTAAAGAAATAAATAGCAACTTTAAAAAATGAGAGAAAAAGCACTTTTCTATGAAAGCAAGGACCATACATTTATTTTTCTCTCACCTTATCTCCAGGGCTTATTTTGGACTCTGGTAATTAAGTCCTCAAAGCATTTGTTGAATAGATGTTGAATGAAGAAGAATTTAATTAAAATGATCCTACCTGAAATTTTAACTTCCTATAATACCATTAAGATTAGGTAACCCATATACTGAGAAACAACATACACACACACACACACACACACACAACCAAAAATTACAATCTATTGCACAGGTTTACAGTGTTGGAAACTTTCTTGGCTCAGCCTTCACCAAAATCCCAGAACTCATTTCCCATTCCACCCCTCTATTCTCTATACCATTTCAGATTATGAACCTAGGTCTATAAACCTGACTTTGTCTTCCATATCAACCTGCTTTAATTCCTATTGTTCAATGCACCTGAAATGATTCATCCTCCAACATCCCCTTACCTGCATCTCCAAGTCCATATTGAAGGCACATCTGACCTATAATGTCCAAATTCACATATCTCCTGTCCTTCTAAAGAATGTAGCTTTTATCATTTTTATTATAGTCATTTCATTCATTCTTTCTCATTGGATTAGAAAGTTCTTGAGGATGAGCCTATTTTTTTGGTTTTATTAATTTACGATTCACTGAACAGTTATAGTTTAAGTGCAACATAACAGTGGGTAGAATTAGATCTGGTTTCTACTATAATGGAGCTTGTAACTTAGAATAGAGGCATTAATCGAATAATCACACAAATGAGCATATAATTACAAACCAAAATTAAATTATATGAAAAAGTACTTAATAAAAATAAAGGCCAAAACCAGAAAGGAGGATGTTGTTGAATCTTTCTCTATAAGTAACACTTGAAAAAAGATAAAGTTAAGGATTTTTAAATTAATTCTAATTTTTTATTTTTATTTATTTTTATTTTTTTAAAAGATTTTATTTATTTATTTGACAGAGAGACAGCTAGAGAGGGAACACAAGCAGGGGGAGTGGGAGAGGGAGAAGCAGACTTCCTGCGGAGCAGGGAGCCCGATGTGGGGCTTGATCCCAGGACCCTGAGATCATGACCTGAGCCAAAGGCAGCCGCTTAACGACTGAGCCACCCAGGCGCCCCTAATTCTAATTTTTTAAAATATTTTATTTATTTATTTGAAAGAGAGAGAGCATAAGAAGGGGGAGGGGCAGAGGGAGAAGGAGAAGCAGGCTCCCGGTTGGTCAGGGAGCCTGATGCGGGCTCAATCCCAGAAACCTGGGGTCATGAGCTGAGAGGAAGACAAACACTTAACTCACTGAGCCACCCAGGCTCCCCAATTCTAATTTCAATGACAAGTTGTTCCTCAAAAAACAAAACAAAAAAACAATGGGTTAATGTAATACATTTTTAAGATGAGACTGACTGCACAATGATGAAAAAAATAAAGAGGTGAATATGAAGCAAATAGTTGTTAGGAGAAACAGCTGATTATTTTGGGATAATTGAAAAGCAAGATAGTGTTAGATTGAAACAGAATGGTGGTTGTGGACATGAACCTAAGAAAAAGTTGGAATGCATTTGTCAAAGGAAACAATGAGGCTTGCTAGTAGATGGGATATGGGGGGCACTGTGGCAGACACCATCTTGGGTGTGGCTCCACACTCAACTTCCTAGTGCCTTCTTATACCCAATATCTGTTGCATAACATATGTCTCAACACTCACTACACCTCTAGTGCATCCCAATGTCTGCTATATACTCAATATTTCAACATCAGCTACATATTCAAAATTCATTCCTTTTCAACCCATTTCTTCCTTTCCAATAGAGTTTGCTTTTTCTTGCTAATGACAGATAAAAAGATCTTAGGAAAAAAAAAAAGAACCCTTGCCTCAGGCCCAGCACATAGACGGCATAAAAGTCTGAAATGAGACTAAAATCATCTGGAAGTTCTATGGAGAAATCTGTTTCTTTGTGTTTTCGCACATGGAGAGGCCACCCACATCCCCTGGCTCTTGGTCTTTTTCCATCTTAAAAGCCAACAATTGCCAGCTGGATCCCTCTCACTCTGTATCATTCCCACTCTGTTTCCATCATAAGTACCCTTCTCTGAATCTCCTGACTCCTTCTTTTACTTATAAGGACTATGGTGATTCAATTGGGCCCAACCAGATAAGCCAGGATAATCTCTCTATCTCACATTCCTTAACTTAATCACATCTGCAGTGTCCTCTTTGCTAAATTAGGCAACATGTTCACAGGTTCTGGGCATGAGGACATGGATATCTTTGGGGATGGGCATTTTATGCCTACCATGGTGTCTTTCATTCTTGGAATGGAAACATGATGCCTGAGAATAAAGTAGTCTGTCAACTTGGGACCATGAGACAATAAGCATAAGAAAAAAATTTCCAATTGCAAGTTGTAATACTATCTGGTCACTTAAGTGTTATTAGTAGATGAATAACTCTGTGACACAGTGAACTCTCAATTGGTTAAGGCTGCTTATTTGCATTTTTTTCTTGGAGCCATTCATATTGAGAAATGCATTTTATGTCATGACCCAGTAATGGGCCACAGCCTTTATTTTGAAAAACACTGCCCTAAGAATAAAGACTATTATTAAGCTTTTTTTTAGTTTTGTCTTCTCTACATTATAATGCACATCATTTCAACTGTGTAAACAAAGTAATGTTCTCATTGAAATTGCTTGCTAAAAAGATCATCTTTCTGAGCACTGAACTCCATAAAGCTCTTAGAAGCACCTGATAATGTCATCAGCTTCTACCTCTGGAAGTTCCCCATCCTTTGCATTGAAGACATTGTTTTATCCTACTTTGCCCCTTTGTATTCTTTCTTATGATTATCCTTCATCCATCTGATCTCTTATTTTAGTTACCACCAAGCATCTTACTTATAAAATCTTTGACTAGGACCTAGAAAAAGAACTGCATTTTACATCACAACCTACTACACACACGGGCATAAGGCCAGTCTTTACTTCTCAACTATACTTTCTCAATGATTTTTCTTTATAAATGTAAATAATTGTCACAAGGCTGAAGTGACTTCATTCCCATAATATGCCTGTGCCACCCTGTGCCACAGTCCATAGCCTTGCATCCTCTGTGGATTTACTTATCTTGGATAGTTATCCAATTTCTTTCCATCATCATTCGTTCTTTTCCTTTCTACTTTATTTGCTCCTAAAGTTTTGTTCCTTTACACCTACCAAAAGAAGAAGAAAAAGACCAAGGATGAAGAGGAGGCAGCAGAGGACGAGGGATTCCCTTAATTACACATGTCTCTCCAGCTCTGCTCCAGTTCTCTGCTATCCTTAAAAGTTAAACTTCTAGAAAGAGCTGTTTATAATCACAGTCTCCACTTCATCACCTCCTTTCTCTTTCCACAACTCTGGTTGGTTTCTCACTGTCACTCTTGATTGGTTCATTGTCATGAGCCAACTTTTGTCAAGCTACATGCATCTAAGTCCAATGGTAACTCTTCTGTTTTTGCCATCCATGAGGATTTAGATGCATTCAATAGTTTATCACTCCCTTCTATGTTAAATTCTTCTCATGGCTTCAGACACCGCGTCCTCGCCTTGTTTTTCTCCTAGTCACTGACACTCTGTTATTAATCTCACTTGTTGGCTCCTCAACCCAGTCTTCACAAGGTTCTAGATTCTTTCCTAGATCCTTTATCCTTTTCTATGTACAAATATAGCCTCTTGAACTCATCTAATCTCTGAGCTTTAACCAACATTTATAGGAACAGGACTTTCAAGTCTAAATCTCCTTTCCTGAGTTCTCTCTGGAACTATAACTTGTTTAAACTACAGACTTGACATCTACACATAATATGGAATTGTAGAGGTGCATACAATCTAAAGACAATCTTTGGCGAGTTCCATTTCCTAAGTGGTAAAACTAAAATTGAGAGAGAATGAGGAACTTGCCCAACTTCACACTGCTTGTTAAGAGCAGAGATGCCTCCAGTCCAGTACCATCAGCTATGTGTGATTAGGAAAAAAAAAAAAAAAAAAGCACATGACTCACACATCAAGAACTCAGAACTAAAAGTGTAAGATTCCTTTTCGTTTGTTGGAAAGGTCCAATGTTGGACAAGCCCCACTGAGTAGACTTCCGGAAATCCAAGCCCTGTGGTGAAGTTCATTTTGTCTCATGCTGAGTATCATGGCTGCGGCAAAACTACAGTTCTTTTAAGCTCTCCCAAATAATTCAGTCTGATTTTCACAGTTCTTTTTTCTCCCTGCTAACAGTTTTCATTGGACTGATGCAGGTTTACATGCTCCCCAACCTGGTTATATTTCAGTTTATTGATTAAAAACTATCAATGGGATATTAAGTTATGACACAAGCATAATCACTTAGTAAATAATCACTTTTATAGATAATCATCACTCCAGTGGCAGGCTCTCTTTAAATTACCCCATCAAATAGTTGCTGTGCATTCAGAGCTTGCTGAGATTCAGATCATTTATGTAAATTTCCCAATCCTCAAGACTCAAAGCAGATTTCTAAAAAATATTTGGATTTTCAATATAGCTTCTCCACTGAACTGTCTTCATTGACAAGCCTTTTAAAGATCAAAGAGACACTGCAACCTTGACACTCAACATTTGGAGGCTTATATTAACTATTAAAGACTGAATTTTCCACATAATAATTTTTCTTTATCGAGTCTTCATGCACTAATGTTAATCATCAGGATAAACAAATCAAAATGAGATTACAGCTAAAAATTGCAATGGCTAAACAAATTCTCCATGATCATGGGGATGACTCAATTAAAGCAAATTACAGCTGAATGCAGGACAGCAATAAAGGAAACAGGGAAATAACAAGAGAAATTATCTGAATCAAAACAAAGTTCTAAAGCCAAAATATTTAAGAGTAGTACAAAATGGTTTGGCTCAAGAATCTAAACCAAATGCCAACAGTATACAATTACAATGATCACAAATGCCAGGTACTTAGCATTCTGCATGCCAGATAGTTTACTAGGGAACACCAATTACATGAATGCAGGCTATATATTGAATGACTACTGGTTTTATTTTCCCCATAGCAATACCCAGCTATAACTCTGCATGCTCTTTCATTCCAATCACCTCTAGAGAGCCTTTATTATAAGGTTTCAGAGGACTGAAAGAACAGATTTGGTGGACTTAAACGTCATTAAGCTTACAGGACAGATGTATAAGTATTTTTGTGATATTTTTCTTAATGGATATTCTTTTACAAGGCACAGAACTTGGCTATAGGGTTGCTTTTATTATAAAACATAGGATTTTCAGGGAAGAAACCTAATGCCCTCATTTTATGTTACCAAATTAGACAGAAATGACCATTAATCTTCAGTCAGTTTCCTTCCAAAGGGGTAGGGGGACAAAAGGCATGGCCCTCAGCCTTCCATTCTAGTTGATAGCAGACGAGGGAAGGAGGGAGGAGAGAATGGTGTAAGGTAGACAGCTTGCTAAGGTCCTACAGGTACATGCCTGGGTTCTTCTGGCAAATACATTCATTTACTCTCAGATACTGAACTTAGGACAGGACAGAAGGGAGATAGCATTCTAAACAATTTTGACTTGAAATGGAACAAGGGAATGTAGAAATGTCAGAGAAAAAAACAGAGCCTGAAGCAGCTGAAGGGATAAAAATTGTTAAAGAACACCAGAGCTGGGCAGTAAAGTGATAAAAATCTTTATTCAGAAATGTTTACAATAAGAGAAAAGAGACCTCAATATAGAACTGAGCTCAATTCAGAATATAGCATGGACAAGTCGAGATTTGTAGCCCAGAAGCACAATGAAGGGTCAGTGGGAAGAAAAATCACCAAGAGGAAACCTCGGGAGTAAAAGGGGGATTCCGGTTAAATAGACTTGAAGGGAATGCTGAAGAAGGCCAGGGTGATCCCATATCACCTGGGGACAGAGGGCGATCCATGTAATCCACACACTAAGGGGGATCGGATATCGAGGGTGGGCGATTCTAGCCACACTGACTTAGCAAGATTCTTGCTACAAGTGGGTGTAGGCCCAAAAAGGGCAGATGCCAAGGTTGAAGCCTAGAGCTCTTAGAGAAGCCTAACTAGAGTAGTCAAGGAGAGTGGTCAGCAAAATTGTTTCAAACAAGGGAGGCAACCAAGTTACCCTACACCTTCACTTCCAAACATTTTCCTTCCACTTCCTCTAAGATATAAAACGATGATTTCCCAACATGATTAACTATTTTCATCTTTGTGCCAGATAATGTGGATCACAAAAGGAATTTGTTCATTATTCAACATGTCAGATAAAGTTTACCTTCACTGTTTATTTTTGGCAATAAATTTTTGTGTTCTTAGTCTCCATAGTCTGCGGATATTCTTCATAGTCACGATTGACGACTTAAAGTTGTAGGAAGCACGGTTTCTTACTTCCAGTATGACCAGAAAGACATTGCACTGATTTCTTTCACCCTTAAAAATAAAATTAGTTTTATGATTTCGTGGCAAGTCTTCAACTAAGGGCGTAATATAGCTTTCCCATAATCACTGTATATTAGGCTTCTAAGCTCAACAATGGAGAATTTTGCCTGAATATATTTGAATAAATTCCCACACTCTTCATGTCTTCCTCACTTTGTTAAAACAGATCGAGCCCAAGTGTCTTTGGGACACTTGGGACCCTGACTCAAGATTAGGTTACTCTGAATTATTTTCTAAAGTAACTTAATTTTATGGTATCAGAGTGCACTTATAGTTCATTTTATAGCTATGGAGAATATATATTTCTAATTTCTACTTGACAGTTTTTTTCCCCATCATAGCTGAGAATTTTAATTCTGTGCCTGAAAAATTATACTATACAAATTTCCCTCAAAGCCATTTGGTATGAAGTACTGCCCATTAGATGCAAGCTGAACATTCTGAATATATATTATTCATCTCTCAAGGGACAGTCTTACTCAGTAGATCATAATTTAAACATCTATTACTACTGTGATTAATTTGGCTCCTCCCAACCAGTATCTGAAAAAAATGTAAATAGCCACAGTAACACAATTATTTGAAGTTTGTATTTTAAAACTTTTCCACTGAGAAACCAAATATACAGTAAAGGTTACACAGCTCTGTCTGACAGACCCTCAGATGGATGGACCTATTACAGTCTATCCAAACAGGAAGGCCAGGTCACTCATTAAACCATGGTCAATAAAAATGGTGAAATGGGTTTTGTCCCAAGGACTGATGGCTAGATAATTTGACAAAAGGACAGAGAAGAATTGTGAAAAACCAGAAGATCAATGGCTATTAATTTAAAAGCAACACATATCCTAGAATGAAACAGTTTATGTTGTTATGTAAGATAATTACCATTTTCAATTAGCTGACATTTCACATAGCTCTGGGACTATAACAAGACAATAACCCTCAGCATCTAATCTCAGCTCTGCCTTTTGTCAACGATCTGGTATTGCTTCAAAGGCAAACCCAATACTTTGTGAGCAATGGCTTTCTTTGTCATAAATAGCAAGAAGTGCACAGAGTTCAAAGGAAGTTCAAGTGATATACACACTTAGGCAAAATATCTCACGTTAATACTTCCCTGAGTGAATATTTTTTCCTGGCCATTTCACTAATAAGTATGAGCTTTTAATGCAATAGAGCAGTATTTTTTTTGCATTATGGTAATACTATAAAAAAACAGAAGGGGATTAGAAATTCCAATATGCAGATTTCTATCCCATCAGTGTGTATATAATTTACATAACTGTTTTCCCTTACTCTATTGTAAAACTTAAATATTCACTTCCATTTACCTAATTTGTTTGAAATTTGAAAGTATAATAAAATATTAATTGTAGTTTAAAATAAATCAGCCATTTCCTTTTTGAAAAAAAAAAAGGAATCTCTAATTTGTCAAGAGAACATGAAATGATATTGAAGGTCATTCGCTTTAAAAAGATCTTTCTGCCAGAGTACCAGGCCACTGGTGCAGAGACACAGGTCTGATTCTGTTCTGGAGCCCGTGTGATATGTTCTTACTTACTTAGGCCCCTAACAAATACAAGACATAGATTACAAAGTCCGACCTGGGGAGAAGCAGAGTACGAGAATGTAAATAACACATATCAGCCCATCATTCATGAAACACAAAACTCAAAGTCCATGTCTCACGTATGGTCATTGATCAGTGGCATCCCCATCTCTGTATTTGAGAGGTATTGAGACACTAGCAATAACTGAAAATAGAAACTTTCAAATATATCTTAAACATTTGAGATGTCCTAAAGATCTAGACAATGGAAGAAACCATGTGCTATGTACTTCCCGACCACAATCCTCAGAATCTAGATGTACTGCTCTACTCCATGTTGTACTTTTTAGGAACATCATGGATATCTATTTGTGATAGTTTTTTTCTTAATTAGGCAAATGATCATTAATGTTTTATATCAGTTTTTCCACTCGGTACTATGGTCTAAATGTTTGTGTCCCCATAAAATTCCTATGTTGAAATTCTAACTCCAAGATGATGGTGTCAGGAGGTGGGGTTTCGGGGAAAAGCCTAGGTCATGAGGGTGGAGTTGTCAGGAATGGAATTAATACTTTTATAAAAGGGATCCCACAGAGCAACCTAACTTGTTCTACCGGGTGGTGTCACAGCGAAAAGACAATTGCCTAGAAAACGGCCCGCCCAAGATACCAAGTATACCACTGCCTTGGATCTTGGACTTTCCAGCCTTCAGAACAGTGAGAAATACATTTTTCTTGTGTAAAAACCACTGAGTTTATGTTATATTTTATAGCAGCCTGAATGGACTAAGACAGATATCTGGTGGAATTATCTAGGAATGAAAAGCCGGTCATAAATAAGATGCTTTCCAATTGCATTGCTTTATTCACACAAAACTTCTGAATTGCCCTATTATTTTATATGCTTCTTAAGATTTTAATTTCACACCCTTCCGAGTCATGATTGTATTGTCAATTAAGTATGCCATTAAGAAAATTGGAGACTCCTCACACAAAACACTGTGGTACAAGTTAAATTGATACCATCTTGATGATGTCTGAAATGCTTCCACTTATAAGATCTGTCATACCATCAGCCCAGGGAGCTGACACTTATTTGTCCCCTTTGTATTCATCTACAAAATGGCAACAGAGTAAAATCATGTGAAGTCAAAAAATTAAATGTCTGTTAAACCTTTTGTGTGTTGAAAAGTAGTAATGCATTTCTCTACTCTCCTGAGCCTCTGAACAAGTTGCATGATTGGGCAACTGGCAAGAAGGAAGGACCCCAATAATGACTGAGAATCTTCAAATGCATCAACTGACATACACTATCTAAGTTATTCTTCACAACAACCCCACGAGCCTGAAATCTCCAAGCCAAGACACCATCAGAATTGCTCAAAATTCTATCTTTAAGCAGCCAGCAAAGCACTTGGAAAGAGAACAGACTTCCAATAAATATTCTTGCAAAGGGCGGAGGAGAGGAGTGAAAAGAAAGTGAAATCAATAATGATTATACTCAAAGATGAAAAACCTGAAATAAAGAGAGAATAAATAATTTTCCCAAGATCACATGGTGAGGAAGTGATGGGCCTAGAATTCAAACCCTGATCTGTCCAGATTTCCACACTAAAATATTCTTCCATTTATATATGGATTATGTCCTTTTCGTTTGCAACAATTGCCATGATTTCATTCATGCTAGCCATGAGCTAAGAGTATCATTATAACCTGGACTCTAAGTCAGAAGAGAAAAATTCTTGAACAGATATGCTTCAAAATATTTCTGCCTCTTTCACTTTGTGTAGTAACAGAACTTCCTATTGTGGAGAGATTGGAATAGGTGAGTACTTGGTTCATTCTCCAGCTCCACATTCGGAGTCTCATGATGGATCAAGCCTATAAATACCTGAACTGCTTTACTGTGATCTAACACATAGACATTCTCACAAATCTTCACTGAAGTCATTTTTTAGATTATCAAATACTTGTAAAATTGTTTTAACATCTTAGCAAAAGAACTCATTAGCACCTGCAAGTCCTTGAAATTCCCCCAATTACTCAGTGTGTGTGTGCACGTATATATTATGCATGCGCATGCATACACACACACACACACACACACACACACACACAAACACACACACCTGCCAATCAGTTAACTAGGTTTTCCTGTTCTGACTGAATACAGTGTTCATCCCTTATTGTTAATGCAATCAAACGTCTCCAAGGCTCCAATATCTGGGTGGTGTATATATAAATAGGGAGAGATGAGTAACCGAATGACTTCAAAGTGCTCCCCTGGAGCATCTCTTTCTATTCTGATGCTCAGCAAGTGATGACCACTCCCACCTAAATGCTCTTCCTCATAGGTGCATGTTCCATCTTAAATTTCATCTCTAGATTGGAACAAAAAGGTCTTCACTTATTCTTGTGAGTAGAGCTTAGAGTCTGGTATTTTCAAAAATATGTTAAAAAATACCATCGAAAATCATAAAATAAAAATGGGGGAATGTAGACAAGCTAATAAATAAGTTTAGTTTACAAAGCACATGTTTCTGACCCACCCTTTATAACTTACCTCGGGATCTCATTTCCATATCCCTTCCTACACTCTAGCTCAGAGCAATATCTACCCAGTAGCCCCAACAGGGCTTGGCCACCACCAAGAGCAGCATGTGAGCCCAGGTGCAGGGAGGGGAGCTCCCTGAGCTTTTCCTCATGCAATAGTCTCACTTCCTTACCCTTTGGAGGTAACATCAGGAAAGAAGGCTCTTGTTTGCCAACCTGTCTCCCTTCTTTTTAATCTCTCATCAAAGGAACTTGCCTCTTCTCCCACATGACTGGTAGATCTATATAGTTGATAAAAATAGATGTTCTCCATCAAACTTATGACATCCAGAGGGCCAAAGTAAGTCCTCTTAAGCCCCTTAAATACATAAGAACTCGGATATTTACACACACAGGCCATAGGATGTCCCATGTCACTGTGAAGGCTGAAGCTGCATAATCAGATTGGCTTTTAGACCTGCACTAACCAAAATGATTTTTTCTTTTATTAATGTGGTGTAAGAATGATTGGAATGAGAAAGCTAGTGCTCAGCAGTGGCTAGGGAGGAAGGTGCTGAGCAGAGGTCAGGGGGAGGCCAAATGCATTATCCTCCCATCTCATGCTCCTTGTAGTATTTGCTCTCTCTTCTCAGAATTTTCTCTCTCCCTCTTCCCAGATGTTTTAGGGCTATAGTCAATCACGTTCAGGCAAAAGAAGAAAATGGATAGAAAATACAGTTGAAAGTCAGCTATTTCATAGAATATGAGTTTGAATCCCACACAATCTGCGATGAAATACAAATTGATTTACTACAGCCAGATAAGACAATAGGTATACACATTAATATATTCTCTGTTGTACAATAGCCTCCTTTTATAGAACCATATCATATATACTTATCTCTATTCCCTATAATTAAAATTAATCCTTAAACATGCCATGGTTGAGAAAAAAAAATGAGTGGGCTGAATGATTTAATTGCTGCTTAGGAAAAATGACCATTTAAAAACGATTATGAGCTCAAAGCTCTTCCAGTTGCAGAATGTCAGCCTTTGTTCAACTTAATACCGCAACTCATTTCTGATAGTTCTCGAAAATGGACTATACTACAGATTCAGTTTAAATATTCTTAAGACACTTTGTTATGATACACAAGAAATAGAATTTTGAAAAGTGTGAGTTGTGAGTTGAAACATCTACCTTACTGTTCTTGTGTGATAGGATTATAAGTAAACAATGATACAATTTGAATTTCAGAATTATTACTGTTAGTATTATACACATAACCCCTATAAGAAATTCCCTTCCCCTTTACTATTGATTATAAATCCAAAGCTTTCCAAGAGATGCAGGAAATACGGTCTTGAACATGGAAGTTGGGAGCAATTTAATTCAACATTTACTCGGTGTCTACCATTCACTACAGTGCTGCACAAAAATCACGATTATACAGACATGATTTAAGCTCTAAAATGACTTAAATTCTATTCTCTAAGTCAGAAATTATATAATGTGGAACAGGTAAAAAGAGCCCCATAAAAGCAATTAGGAGATAAAGATTCCCGTCTTAGTCCTATTGTTCACTATCTGAGAGGACTTGGATAAATGATTTCACCTTCCTTACTCTTTGCTTTCTCATCTGTAAAATAAATGTTTGAACTAGTCCATCTCCCGATCTCCTTTCAACTTTCATGTCCTGTGATCGGTAACACTGTAGGTAATAATGGCATTAAAGATTGTATGAAAGTTTAAAGAAGGAAAATTATGATAACTGATTTGAACGTCTAAAGATAATGTAGGAATTCCTGTAACAAAATTAGCAACAGTTACTTATTCATGTAGCCTATGGACTTCATACATACACACAGAACATTCCGCCCTGAAGCAACAGAATACTCATTCTTCTCCAGCGCTCATTTAGGTTCTAAGTATTTGTTGCCAAGTCCTGTACACCTTGTCCTGTGTCAGGTACTGGAAAATCAAAACTGAGTAAGACTTCAAGCAACAGTTAACTAGACAGTTTCAAGGAAGAGTGTTAATTTGTGTAATAGAGACAGGATGCTAGGAGCACATTCCTAAACCACACAGGGAGGTTATGAGGGAGACTCTCTGGGGGAAGCGACGCCTGAAACAAATACCGAAGGAACAGCAAGGCGCAAGTGGGAGGCGGCTTTTCTAGATGGGGAGGGCATGGAACCAGAATGACTCAGTGCTTTGCATGGAAGTGTGAGGAGTTCTGAAGAGCTGGAGTAGGATTCCAAAGATGCAAAACAGTGAAGGATCTCAGCCAATTCTGCCATGTCCTTCCATCGAATGACAAACAGGCAGGGTGTGAGTATGTACATGCGCGTCATTAATCCTACGCATACAAAAACATGACGTAAGAAATTTAGCTAAGCACTCTTGTTAAAGTATGCAGGATTTTACTTATGTAAATAAACATAATTTCTGTGCATACTTTCCAAATAATGCTGTGCCACAAGTTCCAATTTATTTATATCCCTGTCTCCTCTCAGAACCTAAGAAATCCCCAGCTCATGTCTATTTGCTTTGTTTCAGGTCAGACATTTTTGCTTACCCAATACAGATCAGCAGAAATTGACCTAACAGTCTCTCTAGACCTGCATTCCAAACAACCAAGGATGCCCTCCTAGATTGAGACAGACCTTTTCTATATCCCCAGCTCATTTTCCATAGATCTTTACCTAAACATTCCTCTTGTGAAGTTGTAATTTGTTGTTTGTATGTTTGTTTCCCTTGAAGGCAAGCAATAGCTTTGTGTTCTCCAGTTTGCAGCACCTAGAATCTTCTGTGGATGCATCCTTGAATCCATAACTGAATCAGCCAATATATTAGCTGCCCCTCACCTGGCTAGTGTGCTATTTTTTGCCTTTGAGAGTTGGATTTCATGATATTGCTATCATGTAAACAGACCCTTTTAATTTTAAGGATATATAGTGAAAAAAGTGGGAGAGTTAACCTAGAAATATTAACTTTAACTTGTGACAGAGGAGTCAACACTGAGCTCTCTGGCCCAGCAGCTTCTTTCTTTTCATTTGTATTGAACTCCGCTTTGAGTTGAATGCCTCCTTATCCTAACATATGTGTGCATCTCTCCAAGGCACATCAAGGCTATTTAAAGCTCTTTCCCCTGACAGCTATTTAAACTGCACAATCTTTCATCACTGAACAAATGGCATTGCTTTGGGAAGGGAGATTTAATGTCCAGAATTTTCTTTGGTGTTCTCAAAACTAAGTCCACTTATAGGCAAAACTGGGTAGCAGTGTAACCCAGCAGCTGAAAATAGGGCAATGTAGTCAAGATCCTGCCTCTTCTAACTAGTTTTCCAGCTTTGGGATGCTGAATGAGTTATCTTACATCTCTGGGGTTGTTTCTTCACCTGTGAAATGAGGACTAAATAAAAGAACTGATAACCATATTTTTCTTGTGTTTATATCTAAGAATAAAAGAATGCACAAAATGTGCGCAGAACAGTGACTGCTGCTGCCTAATAAATGCTCACCATATGCATCTATTGGGAGGGATATTTTTTTCTCTCCAATTTTGTACTTAGGAATAAGCATATGCAACTAAAGGGAAAATCTGCAAGCACAAAATTATTTCTGTAGGCCAGTGTACAGAGATTTCCAATTTGATTATTCAGTAGTCATTCTGTGCTTACTGTCATTCTTAAGATGAATATGAATTTCTGTCCATGAGTCCTTCCCTTGCTTTGTCGTCTTTTTTTTTTTTTTTAAGATTTTATTTATTTATTTGACAGAGAGAGATAGTGAGAGCAGGAACACAAGCAGGGGGAGTAGGAGAGGGAGAAGCAGGCTTCCTGCCAAAGCAGGGAGCCCAATGTGGGACTCGATCCCAGGACCCCGGGATCATGACCTGAGCCGAAGGCAGACGCTTAACGACTGAGCCACCCAGGCGCCCCCTTGCTTTGTCTTCTAACAACACCAGTAATGTCTGAAAAGCTCAGCAGATAAAGGTGAAATGATTCAAGGTCTTTATTAGCTCTCTATGCAGTCTCACAATGTTCAAACAACTTCTAAGAGTTTCTTCAAAAGCCACTTAAGAAAGGCTTGCTCACATATCCCATGACAAAGCATTATTGACAGATGAAAACTGGAAATGCTGTCCTGCCATTGGGAAATGGAGGCCTCTTTCCTCCAGCTTTTACTAGAAAAGACAGCCAAAACATTTTGAAGCCTGTTTAGCATGGTGGGCACCAAACCTTTAATTAACACCTCATATTCAGTGCCTTCTCAATTGAATCAAAGTGTAACCTGACTCATTTTCAGAAGGGACAATATTCTACTCACTGAAAATTTGGAATTTAGTCAATGGTGTTTATGCCACCTTTATTATTTTCTTAACCTTAACCCAATATCTTACACCAGGGACTGCAGAATTTCCAGGTACCACCATTTTACTGTTGGCCACCTTTTAAAACTTCATGGACAGATTAACCAAGTTGCAGCAACATAAAACTTTATCATTTTTTTATTACTCCATCATTGGCTTTTGATTAGAGAGAAATCAACTATGATCAAAAGCCCTGGCTATTACTGCTTCCATAAATAACACATTTTAAAGGCACTGTAAGAATTATATTTACCATAAAGAGGACACTGAAAGATAAGATCAAAATCTCAAGTGATATATTGTTAACCAGGGTTTTAATCCTATATTCTTTAATTTACACCACAATGGTCTGAGACTATTTAGAGATCAACTGAATGCACAGTTTTCTTTGCAAGTAAACAGGGAGAGGAGTCCTTACTGCTTGCTGGGTGATTTTATATGTAAAAACTAGGAGTGACTCATAGTCCTGTTATCAATCTAATGCTCATTTTTGGTATCATTAAAATCAGTTTTCTAAAGCATATTCTGAGTCAATTTGTCTAGATATGCAAGGCTATTTCACCACTGAAATTATCCTAGTGGCCACACAGGGAGATCTATTTAAGATGAAATGTTTTTTTAAGGATCATCAGTGGGCTAAACTCTATGTAATAAAAATCCCCTTTGATATAGGTTTAGAACTCTGGGATTTTTTTCGGCTCTTGTGCAAATGCTGAAATAAAACCAAAATGACTCTTGGAGGAAACAAAACAACAACAATAGGATTTTGCCTGAAGGAGATTCAGTGATTTAACTCATGTGGAAATGATGTGGCCATCCACCCATCCACCTCAGAAAAACAAAAACAAAACAAAAAGCAAACAAAAAACATGGTTGGGTTTTCAAGTTTTAAAGCAGAGTGTTGACTCTATATGAGCTTATCTAATTTGTATAGAGAATGTCTCTCCCCGAGTATAACAGACTAGAAACTCTCTAGGTCAAGTCAAAGCATACCATCAAATTGCTATCCAACTTCATCTCTTTTCCTAAATAGTCTATATTCCACCCACATGTGAGATTATTTTTATCAGAAGCAGTATTAACAGAATTGCTTGAACGTTAGAACAAATAACTGCATAAGACTTGTAATTATTCAATAACCTATGCTTTTGTACGTGTGTTCCATGTCTCAAATAAAGTTTCATGTGAAAAATTTATTTAAGGATTGATTGCATAGTGAATTGTGTTTGCCCTTTGAAAATCAGTCATATTTTCCTCCAAAAAGTAGAAAGACTGCGAATGCTGGCTTCCCTCATGTTGGTTGTTGGGAAATCCAAGAATGAATATGGTATCTCTCAGTCACTTTACTAGTCATTGTTACTAGTATAATGCTTTTACCCACTATGTTTAACACAGAATATCTAAATATATATGATGTTTACATATAAAGACTATGTTTGGATTCATAAATATATACGTAAGTGTTTATGTATCCACATAATTATAATCTCCCTCAAATAATTTTGGGTAAGAGATAGGGCATCGACAAATGTATATTGGGTGTAATTCTAATTCTGTCATGATATCCTATGTAATTAAGTGTTTTAGTGTGATTTTAACAGTTTCAGTTACTATTATGAATGACATGTTCAATATATTATGCAATATGTAACTTCAAACTTCTCCATGGTTTTAAATGGAACTTTTATCCCATGCTAGCATGGTATAGAGTTGTGGAGGTTGTATACTGTGTAACTCCAGAAGTGCCACTAATTCCATAGTCTAAGTAAATAGATTACTTGGGGTTGTCCCATGCATGAACAGTGTGACCGACAGTTGGCCCCATTATATGTAAGTGCATATTTCTCCAAAGAAACTCAATGAGACTGTAATGTATTAAGGTGTTCTTGACTATAAATCCATCACTAAACTATGTTAATCATGGTGAAATTGATGGGAAATAAATGCAGTCAATTTCCATGTATTAAAACTTCCCTTTCTTTTGGATTGATGGGTAAAGTAGCACCTTAGAAGGCAGATTCTTACTAAAAATTTATAGATTTTGTGATTTATTTGTCCATAAATTTATTCCTGACTCTATAAACGTGTTTCTGCAAAATCTATCTACAATAGTTTGGTATAAAAATATGGAAATTTTCATGGCAGGCAAAAAAGATGGACTCATTAATAAAAATTTAGGAAGGTATTATTTAATATGACTAGTTCACATGGATGGAGTGGGCCATAAGCAATGTATAAAAATCAGGATTTGAAATAAGATATGGTGGCTGTATGAGGGGTAATACAAATATCCTGGTCTCTCTAGTCAGATCCAAGTGATAAATTATACAACTTTGAGCAAGTTCAACCTTCTTGAGTCTCATTTGCCTCCTTAGAACACTGGTAACACCAAGACTTCTTTCACTCTGCAACTGTTAATTAGAATGATACCTGGGCAGGAGTCAGCTCTTTTTAACATATACTAGCTATTCCCAATCCTCCTTTGAATTTGAAATGTAACAAAAAAATAATAGACAAGAAACAGAATGACAACTGAACATGCAAAAAGCAGACATCTCTTCTTCCTGAGAAACTTCTAAATCTAATACAGTGAACTGCAAAATAATTTGGAAATTTTATTTTGAAACTACATCTTAAAGTACTGGAAACTTAGGAACAAAAATGTGACATTACATAGATAAAAAAACTTTGTTTTATAATTAGCAAATATAATTTATGGAAAATTATCTGTAAGGATGTTAAATATAAATTAGGAGAAATGTAAATAAAATTTACTAAATACTATTTTGTATATTTATGTTAAAAGGATGAACATCACAGTATCTGGTAATTGAGCTCTTTTAAAATTAAAAAAAAAAAAATTTCCTCCAAACCAAGATTATTTAACATGCAAATGTAGTTTAAAGATCACAAAAACTTTGTCCTAAAGCAATAGAATTCTACCCAAGGTGCAGTTAAAGCTGATGCTAATGAGTGATGAAGTAAGAGTAAGAGACTCTTAGAGATGACAGACATGCCAAGCCTTCCCTTGCTCTGAGGGAAATGAGGCTGGAGGAGGTTAAGCACATTCTCCGTGAGAAGAGAGGTAGGTCCCGACAGATCAGGCAGCTCATCTACTTTCTGTGTGTCAGGAGCAACCAAGGCAGCTCATCACGTGTGCTGCAGGGAACTGCATCAGACTCGGTTCAAAGAAAAATAAAAGAACATCTTCTATTAAAATCCAATGTTCTCCTTATAATCATATTTGTCTTATAAACCTTAACAAAGGGGGATCCAAATATTGGGATAATTTTGATGTTTTCCTCATGCAAATCTGGCTCATTTGAAGCTACAGTAAAGCTGTAACCCTGAGCCTTTATTCTCTGAACCATAACTGGTCCTGGATGGCCCTGGCGCAGGGCTCTGGTACCATAAATTAGCAAAACAGATGTACTGCACAGTATGACCTTAGTCTTCACCATGCTTTCTGAAAGATGCCTTGTACGACTTTATTTTAAAAAAACAAAAACCCAAACATACACACACATTCTTTTGGGGCCCTCACCCAGTCTTGTGCCTTAAAATACCATCTACATTGGGACAACACTCAGAATGATTTATCCAGTTCAGATCTCTTCCTGGAACTCCAGGCTCCTAGATCCAATGGTCTACTATACATCTCTACAGGAATGTTCAGGAGGCATCTCAAAATTACCATTTCCAAAATCAAATTACTGCTCTTTTCTCCAAAAACTGTATCTGCAGTCTGTCCAGACTAAGTTAATTTCAACTCCATCCTTCCAATTAATTACTCAGGCCAAAGACCTGGGACTCACCTGGACACTTCTCCCACACTCCACATCTCATCTATCGCCCAATCTCTTAGTTTCATCATGAATCTGATTCTAACCACATTTCACCACCCCTGCTGACATCATCCTGTCTCACTTCCCCATCATTTCCCACCTGGTGTGCCACAAAGCCTCATCACCAGTGCCTCTGCTTCCACCATGCACACTGTGTCTCTTCTCAATGAGGAAGACCAACAAAATGATCCTGTGAAATTGTAAATCTTATCACATCCATCTTTGGGCTCAAAACCCTCCAATGGCTTCCTAGGTCACTCTGATGAAATGGCCAGGTTCACCCTCACTTTCGAGGCTCCATAGAACTTGGCATCCCAGTATTGCTCTCGCTGCATTCTCCAATAGTTGCCTGGTCCTTCTCTCAGTTCCGGCCACACATCCAGCTGCCCCTCAGACATCCCTGGCCTCCACATCATTCCACTTGCTTTTCCTCTACCTCCCCCATCTCTCTCAGGTCTGTGCTCAAATAGCACCCACCCAGTGCAGCATCTGTCTTAGGCTGTTTGGGCTGCTATAAGAAATTGGCATTGACTGTGTGACTTAAACAGCAAACATTTCTCACAGTTCTGGAGGCTAAGTCCAAGATCAAAGCACCAGCTGATCTGGGTCTGAGAACCCTTTTCCTAGTGTACAGATGGTTGTCTTCTTACAGTTTGCTCACATGGTGGTGAACAGAGAGATGGCACAAGCTCTCTTGTCCCTCTTCTTAGAAGGGTATTAACTCCATCAAGAGGGTCCCCACCCTCAAGCTCTAATTATCTCCCAAAGCCTCAATCCCCAAGTATCATCACAGTGAAGGTGAAGTTTTCGATATATGAATTTTGGGAAGCCACAAACATTCAGTCCATGGCACTTTCACTGACAAGTCTATTTACAATTAAACTCCCCCATTACCCACACTATCCCCTTGTCCTGCTTCATCTTTTTTATACACCCACCATCACACTGTACATTTTAATTATTTTGTTATTGTCAGTCTCTCTCAACTATATCATAAGCTCTATGAGAGCAGGAACTTGTGTTCATTTTTAAAGAATTATTTATTTATTTATTTGAGAGATAGGGTAAGAGAGATCATCAACAAGGGGGAGGGATAGAGGAAGAAGCAGACTCCCTACTGAGCAGGGAGCCTGATGCGGGACTCGATCTCAGGACCCTGGGATCATGACCTGAGCCGAGGGCAGATGCTTAACCGACTGAGCCACCCACGTGCCCACTTTTGTTCATTTTAATAACTATCTCCCCCTCTAAGCCTAAAGCAGGGCCTAACCCACCAGGAGAAGCTCAATACATATTTGTTAAATTGATTAGTAAATTTCTCTCCTCCCAACAAATCCTGTCATTAATTTTCTGTACTTTTGTCTTAGTATCTTTCCTGTATATTTGAGTCTACAGAAAACACATTTTACTTGCTTTCACCAAATATAAAGTTTACAGGATTCATTTTTTATTCTCCTTGATGTTTTTGATTGATTTTTAGAAAAAGGAGAAAATGCTCACTTCTATAGCCAAGTGCATGGAGAAAATCCTTCTAGTCTGTGTCTGAGACCAATTGTTTCTTCTTTGCTGCCACGTCTCTAAATTTCACTTATAATTCAGAGCCTCTCACACAGTTACCCGAGCTCTAGTACCTTCCTGCAATACGTCTTATACCCCCTATAGGAAAACACAACATTTACTTTTGCCACCCTCAGATCTAGAATTCCCTATTGCATCTTTTGAAGTTTCTATCTAGAATCCGGGGTCCCTGAGGTTTATGTTCCTAGTTCTGATGCCTTTATTTTACTTACACATATCCTCCAATATCCCTTTCCTACCTCAATTCAGGCTTTCCACCTTCCTGCCCCATTTTGTCTTCCTGCCCTATTTCCCCAAACACTCGTCAGTCTTCAAGACTTAGTTCAGCTGGTCCCTCTCCTCATAGCAATTTCCAGTCATTCCAGGCAACATTGATCATTTCCTTACTGGAGTAACTACATAGTTTTAGTATGAGACATAACTGAGCATTTAGTTGTTCTTTAGTTTATAAGCTCCTTGAGCACTATATAAAAACTCAAATTTCTTTGATATCGTCTGGGACATATAATCCTAAAACCTCAATCATTTTTTTATTCATCTGACATATAACAAGGTGCTTAGCACCTGTTGGCCACTTCTGTTTTCTTTGCAGAAAATGAAAAAGGAAGGAAGGAGGAAAGAAGAGAGTCTAAGAGGGAGGGAAGAAGAAAGGAGCTAAATTTTTGAGTTCTATGTTTTGGGGAATAAATATATTACCTTATGTATTCCACAATTTGTTTGCTTTTTGAAACTCATTGACTTTAGCGAAGGTACATAAAATTAACAAATAACATATTAACTTTTAAAGATATTGCAATAAAAATATGATAAAATCACGCCCTTTAAATGTTCAAAGTAAAAAAAAAGTTATTGGTAATTGGTATTGTATAAATGTAACTGAAAATCAGCAAGAATTTTACTGTGCTGCTGTGTTATTATGGAATGTTCAGATGGAGATTATATGATAAACCAAATTCAGATTGTTTACACTCAAATGCTTTATTCATAATAAATGCTTATATTCTACTACTTCTCTTAAAACTACTTCAAATGTTTTTCAGAAATTTGTTATGGCTGTTTGGTAGACATGTAAAGATATTTTAAATGTGGCCTTCAACTTGAAGGAAATCACAGTCAAATGGGACAGATCTATTTCCTTCCTATTTCTATACTAGGTTTTCTCTTTAAAAAAAAAAAAAAAAACGAGTTCACTAGACATTTTAGACTAGAGAGCAAAAGGGAGAAAAGAAGTGGAGTTTCAGTTTTTAAATAGTAAAAGAAGCTTGTGACAGATTATATATCAAAAGTAGAGATAAGATGTATGTATTTCATAGGATTAACAGAGCATAAGGGTAGAAAATTATTAAATAAAGGCAAATTGGAGAAATAACATATGCATTCAAAAGCACATTTTAAAATGGTAAAATACTTGGTGCATCCAGCCTGTCTATTCCCTGCAACAGATTTCTCATTTGGCCACAGTGAACGATCGTCCAGCTGTCAGGGGAAAATCTGTCATATTTGGGCCAACTTCCTCTGTGCCAAGAACAAGGTCAGACGTAAAGAAAAGGAATATCCTGTCACTTAATGGATTTGACAGTAAATTACTCTTTGATGAACAGATGGACTTCAAGTGATTTAAATTCATAATCGAAGTGTAATCTTGAGGAACAGTGATTTGGAATCTTCTGTCAACCCATCAGTGAAGGACATATCTTGGACACAAGTCACTGAATCCTGCCTTGCTCCCTATCTAGACCTTGTCCACCATCATGTGAAATATATCTATGTACTACTAAAAATTATGCAGTTATGCAAGTGTGTGAATTACATTTGTAGCATCTTTCCTATATAACCTGAAAATCATGTTCAATAGGATGTGGGGACTAAAGCAAAGCTAGAGCATTTTTTTGAAAAATTTACTATTTTTAAGGACAAAATACACATTGGTAAATGTGCATATATCCGAATGAGCTAAACTACAAGCCTTTACTTGATAACATTAGGGTGGGTGGGGATTAATAATAGGAGCAGCTTTCAGATCTCCTAAAGTGAGCTCCCATGAAGTTCGTGGGTCTTTCAAAGGTAATGTGTATAAAGTGCCTAGAAAGTTCTCACTATATGTCCTCACCATTGCATTTATTAATGTGGTGGTGACTAAGACACTAAGGATGATGATGAAAAGTTTGGTATAAATATGCCGACATGTAAGGAAAGATAGTCTAAATGTAGATCCGCCATGCATTTATCGAGAAAATCAGAACTCTTCATCACAATACTGTTTTCCTTTCTCCCTATTTGTGTCTCTTCTTCCTGGCCTCCTCCCATTTTCCCTCCTCTCCTCCCTCGCTTTCCCTTTTCCCGAATAAGTAAATGCCTACTATGTGTCAAATAATATGCTATATGGTAGAGAGATCAATATGCACAAAAAATGATCCCTAGCTTACAAGAATATATAGACCATTATATTGTATTAGGCATGTAGAAAATCAAACATAACAATTTATGAGTGGCACACAGATGTAACCGAAGTTTTTCTATTTAGAAACTTTCCCTATATGAACATATGCTCCAAAGTAAATTGGATTGCCTCAATGTAGTATTTCTGAAGATGGACTCATTCTTTTAATTTGTGCAAGTGCTTTGAAGGACTGAAAACAGAAACATCTCTTAATCACACTAGATTTAGAAGCAAGTTGGTACAACATACTTAAAGGCACAATACAGGGTAGAAGAAAATAATAGTTTTGTATGGGACAGCATAAAGATAGACAAAACTTCATTAAGAGAAGAGGCTATTCTTGCTGAATCTTAAAGGTAATAAAAGCAGAAATTTGGGGTGAGACGAGAGATGAATGGCAGGAACATGTAATTAGAAATTTAGAGGAAGCACAATTACAAAAATAATAAAAAGTACATGAATAAAACCAATCCATTTGGCAAGGATGGAGTCTAAGAGCTCATGGGAGATAAACGGGCTAAGCTTGAGTTAGAGGTGCAGAGATACACAAGGCCAAATTATGATAGACCTCTTAAGAGGTTTGGACTTTATCCTATAGTTTTCGGAGAATTCTTCAAATGTTTTAAGCACAGGGGTAGCATCTCCGTGTTTTGTAAAGAACATTCTGATGGTGTCGAACAGTGGTTCTCAACAGGGGACAATGTTACCCTTTAGAGGATGTATGGAACTATATGGAGATATTTGTGATGATCACAGCTTATGATAGGGAATGGTGCTGCTGGTATCTAATGGGTAGAGACCATGGATGATGTTCAATATTTTTAAATGCACAGGACAGCTCCCCCAGAAGGAATTGTATAATCCAATACGCCATAGTACTGAGGTTGAAAACCCTGATGTAGGGCCGCCTGGGTGGCTTAGTCGTTAAGCGTCTGCCTTTGCCTCAGCTCATGATCCCAGCATCCTGGGATCGAGCCCTGCATAGGGTCTCCTGCTCTGTGGGAAGCCTGCTTCTCCCTCCCCCACTCCCCCTGCTTGTGTTCCCTCTCTTGCTGTCTCTGTCAAATAAATAAAATCTTAAAAAAAAAAAAAAACCCTGATGTAGGCGATTAACTGTGGGCATGGAGTGGGAACACAGAAAATGAATACAGAGAGAACAGTTTCAAGATCAGAGGAAAATAGTCCCAAGGCATCAAAGAATTTACCTAAGAGGGGATGGAAGTGCTGGTGGGTAGGCAGTCCCACAAAGCCGGGGGCTCAGTTACTCCTGCACTTGGTTTAACATTCTGCTTTCGTGATACAAAAATTCATAGTATTTTTGAAAAAGAAGTCCACATTTCCATATTGCACCAGGCTTTGCCAATTATAGAACCAGTCCTAGAGGTCAGATTTTGGAGTTGTTAAGGAAGACAAATGAGGGGTACAGGGAGGAGGGAGCGAAGAAAAGGAAGGAAACTGAGTTAATGGTAAGGCTTGAGATGCATTGTTACTAGTTAGGAGAAACAGAGTTCAGGTCTTAGGGAAAAGATAATGAGTGTAGTTTGATATGTATTGATTTAGAGCCACCTGTTGTATATTCAAATAAAATTAGGCAGAAGACAGCATCCTGAAAGTATGAGTATTTTAGGAGCAAGGGCACCTCTAGGCCACAGTCATTAATGTTAAGAATAAATTCTACAGTAGAGAGAAAATGATATGACAGTATCTGGGAAAAATCAACTTTTGGCTAACATAAGCACGTTCATGTCACGGAAGTAGTTATATACTCAGTTCAAAATGCACAATGATTATTTCACCCTTTTTAAAGAGATTAAAATATGGTGAGATTTTTGCAAATCAAAATGCATTTGTATTTGAATGCCTGTGTTTTCTCTATCTGAGGACAAGTTCTTTGAAGTAACTTTTTTTTTTTTTACTTTTTTAAAGTATTTTTAAGCACTTAGAAATCTGTGTTACAATAAAAGGACCCAAAAGAAATGTACTCATATTCCTAAAAGAAGCATAGTTTTGGTAACCAATGAATATGAGCCAAAGAATTGATATTATGTCATTTTTTTCTTGGTACGCCTTGAGACATGGCAACTACAGCTGCAAAAATTTATAGCTACGATTTTAACAGCTGCTAGTCTTGAAACTGACTTTAAAATACATTTTGACAGGAGCGCCTGGGTGGCTCAGTCGTTAAGCGTCTGCCTTCCGCTCGGGTCATGATCCCACGGTCCTGGGATCGAGCCCCGCATTGAGTCCCACATCAAGCCCCACATCGGGCTCCCTGCTCAGCGGGAAGCCTGCTTCTCCCTCTCCCACTCCCCTTGCTTGTGGTCCGTCTCTCTCTGTCAAATAAATAAAATCTTTAAAAAAAAATACATTTTAACAAAAATATACACAATTTCCCAAGTAAAAATGTTTTAAAACTTAGATTTTTTTTCCTATCTTAGGGCCTTTAATTTTTTTTCATCTCTTTGATCAGTCATGTGCTATCTTTTCTATGTCATGCCCCATCAAAATCCATTTGTAGTATATAGTATTCATCATAAAGTCAGTATGTTACTGTGTTCAATGGATGCTGCCTATGTAAGAGTTGTTTAAAAAAATGTATTCCTTTAGATATTATAGTCTCATGACACTTGAACCTCATCTATTTTGCTGGTATTAGTTGAATTTTTCCAAATAAATCCTAAAACACTTCAGAAATCCTATACAAAATATGTATAGTGCATTTCTTTAGGGAAAGTTGAATTTTTTTTAACCTTTACAGATTTCTATTCTGTTCCCTCAGAATAGAATGTGGAGATAAGCTGATGTATCATGATTACATTTATGGATAATCATTTATGAATGGTCATAATTACATTTATGAAGGAAGTAGACTTATTTCTAGTCATGCAATGCCCAAGTCATACTTATAAAAGAATGCTTGAACTTTGTAAAAGGAAAGAAGAGGTCTTTAAGGATAAATAACTTGTTAGAGGCATGGAGCTAAGATTACCAAAATTATCTTTGTTTTTTGAGACTGAGGAGGTGGTTTAAACTAAGGACAGATATGTTTAACCACGGAGATGCGTTTAACCTTGGTCTGAGCTGGGTATCCTGGGATGTGGTTAGAGTCATTCCAACCCTGACCCTGAAAATGATGTTGCTGAATACTGTGGAGCCAGATGGATCAAATCAGACAGATTGCAGGCTATTTATATGACAATGGAGATTTCTATCATTAACAAGGACTATATAGCCTAAATAAGGATGTTCCCTGCCCTTGCTGAAGAAATAGGTAATCTTAAATGAAAGAAATGTAGTGTCACATTTTCTAACTTTTATATACAAATGACAGCCCAGACTAACAAAGAAAAAATACAGTGTTACAGTTTCACTTTGCCATCCTTTATGAGGCCATGCTCCCATTTCCCTCAAAGACAGACATGCATTATCTTTTAAGAAAGGTTAGGGAGAAAAGACAGTCTGATTCTTTTGTATTGCATTTCTGCCATTTTCATCAAAGTAATTCAGGATCTTCAAAACTCTTCCATGCCTTTAGCACATTCTGCGTGGGGCACTGGGTGTTATGCACAAACAATGAATCATGGAACACTTCATCAAAAACTAATGATGTAATGTATGGTGATTAACATAACAATAAAAATTAAAAAAAAAACCTCTTCCATGCCTTTAGTCAGAAATTGTTTTTGTAAAATTATAAAAATGGAAACTTAGTTTGTATGATTTCACTTTCTCTCTTCCATTTATTTGTTCATCTTCCAGTCAAGTAGGGGGCTCATGCCCTTCCATGAACCAGTGTAGTTTGGTCTAGCTAGCTATTCCACTGCTCACTTTCAAGTTCAATGTATTTTCCATGTTTACATTCACACCACAACTTACAAGTCCCCTACATGCTGATTTGGATCAAAAACTCCATAAAAATCAAGATTATGTTAGTAGAAAACAAGGTTTATGGGTGATTTTCTATTAGAAGTTACATTATGTAGGTACTCATTAAATTGGAACTTGCTTTTAAATGTTATAAACAATTTAAACTATAAGAATATAACAAGGAATGTTTGTATTTACAAGACACTTCCCATTTTAGAAGGTGTGCTTTCCTTCACATACTGTTCTAGAAAGTAAGGGATGAATGATGAAAAATAATCATATTCATCTTAATGAAGGGGGGGAGGCCATTTA
Organism: Eumetopias jubatus; assembly: GCF_037043125.1. Classification (NCBI taxonomy): domain Eukaryota; kingdom Metazoa; phylum Chordata; class Mammalia; order Carnivora; family Otariidae; genus Eumetopias; species Eumetopias jubatus. Next base: position 176,956,684 of record NW_028274809.1, on the reverse strand, counting down.
GAGGATGATGTTGCCATTGTAGTCATAACTCCAAGTTGTTGAAATGATGCATAAACAGTGTGGCCTAGAGTTTGAGGAAGGACAAAGGCTCTCGAGTTAATTTTGCCTCCTCTGAAACAGATCCCTGGGGCTTCTTCTGTGTGTGTCCTTTGGTGAGTTATAGAGCTGGGATTTATTCTGCTGTGTCACCATTCCCTAACCCATCACATGGGATTAATAACTGTGTCTTCCTCATAGGCTTACCCTAAGTATTAAATATTAATGTAAAGAACAAAGCTGGGCACATATGATGTCAAATGTTAGTTATTTCTTAAATTCCTTTCCAAATTTCTAAATTTATTTCTAGTAAGTCTTACTTATTAAGGACTTTTTATTCTATTCCTTCTAAGAACTTCAGCTATTTTTGGTGCTGTTGTTAATTTAATGCACACTTCTCTGTATGTAGGTTTTTGTTAAAAGGTGACTTGATGAACAAGTTTTCTTTGGTAACTAGGATCTGTTAAAAATAATCATGGTTATTCTATATTTTTGCCTATAGAGGGAAAGCTCCCTACCTCTTTATACACACATTTGCCTTTGTTTCCCTTTACACCTCCCTCCTTCAAGCTGCTTCTACCATATTTCTTAAAGATAAATTCTTAGAGTAACTGCAATATTTACCTACTAATTAGAGATTGATACTTTCAACTGGATTTTTTTTTTTAGATTTTATTTATTTGGCAGAGAGAGAGACAGCGAGAGAGGGAACACAAGCAGGGGGAGTGGGAGAGGGAGAAGCAGGCTTCCCATGGAGCAGGGAGCCCAACACTGGGTTCAATCCCAGGACCCCGGGATCATGACCTGAGTTGAAGGTAGAAGCCCAATGACTGAGCCACCCAGGTGCCCTGGACTATTGTTTTTTTTTTTTTTTTTAAGATTTTATTTATTTAAGAGAGAGAATGAGAAAGAGAGAGAGAGAGAGAGAGCACATGAGAGGGAGGAGAGTCAGAGGGAGAAGCAGACTTCCTGCTGAGCAGGGAGCCCAATGCGGGACTCGATCCCGGGACTCCAGGATCATGACCTGAACCGAAGGCAGTTGCTTAACCAACTGAGCCACCCAGGCGCCCAGGTTTCTGTGATATTTTAATAGCTCTCCTTTGATTACAAGAAATTTCATCATGTCTTGTTTTTATTTATTATAACTTATTATAACAAAGACTTAGAGAAGAAGCCCACTGGACTATTGTTTTTATAGGATTGTGCAAATGTGTTTGCCTATGGTGACAAAGCAGCGGAAGTTAGAACATTAGCCCTGTTCTTTTAGGAGCACCACGTTACAGAGCAGGATGCAGTGCTGTTTGTTTTGCACGCAATTATCACCACACTTGAACTAAACATATGATTTATAAAAACCAATGACTGGGACTGCATTTGAATGCCTAGAAGTTGAATCCATTTAGGGTTCATGGATATAGGTTCCTATTCTTTCTTTCCTGGTACCTGAGCTTTTGCCAATTTCACAGCCACTCCAAAGTGTTGGTAATTCCATGGTGAGCATAAAATTTCTGAAATTCAAATCAGTCTTTATTGACACTTATTAAGTCATCTATAAACAACATTGGAGTGGAGGCTTTTATTTTTGACTATACTTGCATATTTTCAATGTCTTGTGCTGATTGTGGCAAATGCAGAACATATTATGCTACATATTCTTTATTATGATAGAAATCTTGACTGTCATATAAATACTCATCCATCTGATTCTCATCCTGCATGGCACTAAAATTATTTTGGTGATTATTTCTCTGTTGAAGTGTTGAGTTAATGTCCTACTTTTTACACACATTATCCTAATGAAGATTTTAGGAGGGGTGACATGGAGGATATAGACCAAGGTTCCGTACAGAGCTAGATACCTACAAAGACGTCCTGAGCGGACCTGGACCAGATTGTTCATCTCATTTCACCAAGGGAATGAGTCAGCTAACTGATTTGTAATACACTGCTGAACCCAGAGAAATCTATCAGGCTTGTGGTGCTTTGGCACTCGAAAGTAGAGTGGCAGAAAGTTATTTTTAATCCTGCCTGCCACTGAAGGAACAGTTCCAGTTTGTTTCAGGTGGGACCAGGCAAAGGATGGATACTGACTCGAGTCAGCCAGATGAATGTTAATACGGGATATATTAGCACATGTACATGTTTCTGTTAGAAATCATAATTCATTAATGCTGTTATTTGTAAACTTGGAGTAAAAAGAATAGATACCCAAGACTCAATATTTCCCACAATAAAGATAAGCGATAACCCTTATGGAGGATTTCTCTGTGCCAGATACCAGTTAAAAGTTTTGCCTTCCTCATCTCATTTTATTTTCCCACAATAACTTATTATTTCACATGAAGTAGGAAAGCAAAGACTTAGAGAAGAAGCCCACTGACTGCTACAATAAATCCTAAAGATACAGAGCCTCTTCTGGAACTTCAGCCCAGGGATTAACTGCTTCAATGTAATACTCGGTGGTCACAGAGCTCTGATACATTGTATCACCTGCACGTTGGCCTGGTTTCTGTACTCAGGATGTCAGTTTTACATGTTCTGTCATCTCCTGGATTAGAATATCAAAACCAGCTTTTGCTGCTTCCAAACGGAAGTTTATCTTTACTTCATGAGTATGCCTAAATAAAACTGAAAACTGAAACATTCCAACTCTGCTTGTGTTACTGGGATGGGGTGGGAGACAGGAGCCCAGTGAATGTACAAGCCTCTCCTGATGGCTCTTCTTCAAAGAGCCCCATCTTTCAAGATCCACCATCAATGTAAATTAAGGGAAGATGTGTTTGACTTCCAATATTCTCTGAAAAACTCCCAAGTTCTGCTTGGTCATACTTTCCTTTTATTTAAGGTTTGACATACAGATCTTTCTGCTCTCAGCTTTAATGTATTAGACTATGAAATGTATAATGGCATAGAAGTATACATATGATTTTGTAGCATTGTTTTAATGGTTTGGTTGTAAAAACATTCGCTAAATAGTTGCTTTTGTTTTACTCAGTGGACCTGAAGTTTTATCTTCAAGATGTCATACTCCAGTCAGAATTCCAATGCTTGGCTGATTACTATTCTTGATTTTTCAGTATTCATGGAATATTATAAACTGATTTCATTATGCCCTACTCGACTCAACTCTGGTTTTAAAACTCTTTTATAATTGTTCCATTTCACTTTTATCTTTAGCTAATCTATTCACTGCATTATACGATGCTTATTGTCTAAGCAGAAAAAAACAACTGTAATTTCAAGTTTCATTCTAATAAAAATACTACACATAATGCCATGTATTCCTATTTAACATACAGTAATATTTATATTCACATTTAAACATAAGGCGTAAATAACATGGATTTTCTATACTCGGTATTTGACTGTGAGACAACCTAGTAGTTGAAAGGTGGTTTAATGACCCACATGGCTCAATGACACAAAAGGACTGCATCTGAGAACTAGAAACAAGGAATAAAACCAAAGTGAAGTGTCTGTGGGTTCAAGGGGCAAGGAACACCATGCTGCTACTAGGACTGCACCCAGTAACCACTACTGTCGTTACTTAATTCGTCTTTTGAGAAATGCCTGCCCTTTTCACTTTAACTAAGAAGTCTTGAACATCACATTTTTTTAATATCTTTGGACTGACAAGAATCTTGGGAAGATTTATCAGTAGAAACACTGAGCTCCCATAAAATTGGTTGGGAAGAGTCCAGAGCCTGCACTTTACCTGAGAATTACCAGAACTGTCTCAATATCTGGATGAAGTAGGTTACCCAACATATCATCTGACTTTGCAACTCTTGAATCTCATAGGTTATAGCCACCCCAGTAGGCACTCTTGCGGTATCCAAGAGCATTAGCCTTATTGGGGGCATAATTGTATTGGCTCCATCACTCAAGGATGCTTCTCTCTCATACCATTACGTAGCGACCTGCCAAAGTTCTATCACCAGGATAAATGAAGTTTTAATATAGATTAATTCTACATGCTGATTTATCCATTTAAAAAATAATGTCTAAAGGCATATTGAAAGAACGTTTCTCATACCAAAGTAAAATAATAAAATCAACAAAATCTAAAGGTAAAATGATTTTCTTTAGGCTCATCTTACCAATTATGCTAAGTCCAACTCTATGCCTGTCAGAATCACATTAATGTTTTCTTTTGTGAAAAATCATCTAATAAGTTTTAAAATACAGGTAATATTGATATATATCACTGCAGTGTTTACTAAGCATTTCCAAAACATATTTAGAGTTTGAAATTATTTGGACACCATTTAGTTATTTCAGGTATTACTTCAGATGGCTTTTGTTTACTATTTCGTGTATCTGATACCTAATCAACTTTTAGAATCACATATAGCTGGCTGATTTTTAAACCAAGTTGGATTTATTGCACACTTTAGAAGCACATTCTCTTTTGGGGAATAATCGTCAAGTGAGTCATATATTTATTATCCTATAATTTCCAAATATCCTTCAACAAAAACCTCCAAGAAAATACATGTATATATGCTCCTTTCTTTAAATAGCAAAATAAAACTAAGGCAAATAAAAAATGAAGCTGTTGTAGATGTATTTACTTTTTAAAACCTTAAAGTATTTGTAAAAGTTTCATTCATTTTTAATTTCTTTAAAACTGAACTGAAAGAAATTATATGCCTAACTGCTCAAATGCTTCCTTTTGGAAAAAAAAAAAAATTAAGTAAAGCTGAATGATCTGCAACCACCTCTCCTAATTGCTGTTCGATATATGCTGCATCAGGGAAATAGAGTTTAATTTACTCAAAATGAAATTTATCCATAAATAATTATCAAATTGATAGAAAAGAATGATTATGAGAAAACTGATAGAAAAGAATTCAAACTGCAATACTCTTAAATAAATCATAGTTAATTGCACATGGAAATCCATTAGCTTCATTTGGAAACACAGTTAGATGACTAATTATGTTGAAAATGCAGTGGCCCTCTAAAGCATATGTTCTCTTCCCCAAGCCCTGGAGGGTGGCCTTTCTTCTGGGAATAGAAGTCATTTGTTAAGTTTAAAAGATCTTTACATTCCAAAACATCTTTAAAATTTGAAGGCAATGATATGTGGAATTACTTGTCCACGACTGAAAAATCTATTACTTTATTTTCAAAAGCAAACCATTTCACTCCTGAAGGACACATATATCATTTTAACATTTGTCAAGAATTGGATTTAGCTTTAAATATTAAGGGTTTTTCATTACCATATGATGAAACTAATATTATTTTAGCTTTCCTTATTCCCATGGGTAATACATCCCTACAAAAAAAAATAATAATAATAAAATGAAAAATAAAAAAGCTTCTGTTCTCATTACATTCCAGCTTCTCTGTTTAGTTTTAATTTTTTTACATCTTATGTATACCCTACAGTTATCATAACCTTCTCTAGTAAATGTACGTTATCTTTTCCCCTATAAAAGCAATGATATAGCTTCTATTTTATAAACATGAGACATCCCCGAGAGTTGCTAGTTGTCATTGACGGTACAGATAGCGTAAGTCTTCTGCGTATTCCTCCACCCATAGGAATGTATGCCATCCCAGCCTCCTGAGATTGTACCTGCTAAGATCATCTATGCTTGTCCATTTGCCAAATCTATTCAAGCAATTTGGTCTCTCTTGTCTGGATCTCTGACTTATTGGACTATATTGACCATTTTTCTTCTGGAATCCTCTTCTTCATTTTTCTCAGAAGGAAATAGCCTGGTCTTGTCTCCACTGTCTTTAATGCTTGTTTCTTATTCCACCTACCCGTCAATCCTGGAGTTTCTTAGAGTACAGAATCCACTCTCCTCTCTCTCCATGCTCTCTAGGGGCCATCCTATTATATTCCCCTCTTTTTTATTCAACACTGACTTCTCTTCACAATTAGAGGTTCATCTATTTAGCTTGTCTGGTTAATATTGCCACTTAGTTTGTTATATCAGCTACTCATATTAAATGGGTACTAATTGTAATTTTTGGTACAGCCTTTTAAAATTGCTACTCTCCCAACCACATTGTTTTTCAACCTGAAAACAGCAATCGTTCTAGTAAATTGTTCTGAGAACAAACACTGAGTCTTATTCATTTCTATATTTCCAGCAGCTGGTATAATGCATGAAACATTGAAGTTGCACGGTACTTTGAATAACTTTTTCCTTTCCCCTGCTTCTCAAATCCAACTCACTCTATTGATTTCTAGTTCATTCTTGAATATAAAAACTGTGTCATCTCAAAAATCTACTTACCTGCCTAATATTTCTCTTCCAGACCATACCTAGTATGTATTCATTGCTGGTATACCTGTGTAGAGATTTCAAAATTCATAATTTCATCTCAGTATTCCTCCAATTTTCCCAAAATGTCAGACCTTTGTACCTCATTTTCTTGCTTACAGAGTTGGAAACAGTCCATCAACTGGACTCCAGTAGTACCTTCAGGTCTAATCCCCCCGCCGTGTTTTTACTCACTTGGGCCCTCCACACCAGATCAGCAGTGTTTCCCCTTGCAATTTGTCCGCTCTCCATTCTCCTCAGAGTTGTCCAGATCTGCTACTTTTCTCCACACTCCTCTCTCCTTCTCTTACGCAGAGATGATCGCCTTTATTCGTTATTTCAGAAGTTTGAAGCCGCTGGGCATGAAAGCCACCAACAACTCCCAACTCCAGCACCCACAAGCTGCTACTTGTGGATATTTCAGTGCTGCTTTCCCTCCAGTCTTTGAGGATAAAGTCTGTTCAGTGCCACCCCGCCTGGGATAGTCTCAATCCTGTTCACTCCTGCATCTTCCCGCACTTAGCTTTTCAGTCATTTGTCTCTCCTGAGTCTTTATGTATCCCTTTCTACTGATTCTTTCCCCTTAGGGCAAATTATACTCTGTATCCTTGGTCTCTGCCTCCCTCACTGAATCTGCTTTTGCACCTGGCCCTTGAATGCGGGATGTTTCCACACTTCCATCCTTTTCTAACCTTCATGCTTTAATTAGGTGATGTCGCCTCCCACCTATAAATTAACAACTTTCAAATCTCTATCTCCAGCTGTGACAAAACCCATGAATTCTAGGTATGTATACCCACCTGCTTACTGGCTAAAGCCATGTAAAGTATGTAAAATACCTACAGATGAAATTATTTTTGCCTTTTTTTTCATCCCACCGAAAACTTACTCTCCTTGTTCTTTCTCTTAGGGACCATCTCCATTCTCCAGCCAATGGCTGAAGCCAGAAATTCTAGGGCAATGACTGACTGCTATCTTTTCCTTTAAAGACTTCAGGAAGACTTGAATATTACTTATTATCTTAGTTTCATCTTTATCATTTTTGAAGAATCCTATATTCAGGTATTACTTATTAAAAAATTTTTTCACATAGTCATGGAAAATATTGATACCTAGAGACAATTGATTTGTATTTTTTTTTTTTGTTTAACATCCTAGGGATCTTCTGAACGCTATAGGCTTTAGGACAGATAGACTGTGTCACAAGAGCCAACTGTGTTCCTTGGTATAACATAATGAAGTTTGTCTTCAAGGGCCTTGTGTAAGGAGTCTACATTCTAGTCTTACATTACTCTCAAGGTTGCCATTCCCTGAATCCCAGGGTATCTACCATGAATCTGCTATATAGAAAGAAAGAAAGTGAGATAACCCAAGAGGGAGAGTTGGACATTACCTTATAAATTTGGGGTTTTAAGAAGGGTCATCATTAATCTTTCAGTACATAGCTAGTGCTTTGCATACATCAGGACTACACAAATATATTCATTTGATTCTAGCGACCGCTTGAGGCTGATATTTATTCCTAAGCCTCCTTCAGTTTGGATTGTACCCACACTACACCCTGAATCATACTTTGTCAAAATCACCAGTGAGTCCATTCCACTTACCAATCTTCTTTTGCATGACTTCCCCCATAGGATTTGAAAAGTTTGGCTACTCCCTCCAAATTTGGAAACTTTTGAAATTCTCATTTCCTTGTCTTGCATAATAGCAAGTGTCCTAGCTCTTCTTTGTCTAGGACACTTTATGTATTCTCTTTCTTGAGCCACTTCTGAAATGGAAGTGTTAGTGGACCTGAGGAGGATGTCTTAGATTTTCTCTTCTCAAGCGACATACCCTCCCTAGGAGACAGCTTGCAATTCTAGTGACTCTAATTAACCTCAGGTACTGAGGGTTGTCCATTGTTTATATCCAGCCTAGATCTTTCATCTGAATTCTAATACACCCAACTGCATAATAAACACCTACATTTTGCTGTCTTAAAAGGATTTCAAATTTTTCATGTTCAATATACAGCTACTCATTTCTTCCCTATGCTTGCAATTCCTCCCCATCCTTATTATAGAAACAGCTTTTCACCTCCCAGTGGCTCCAGCCAGAAACCTAGGCATCATTCCTGAATTCCTTTCCCCTTTATACCTCTATCTATTTAACTCCCAACTCTGGATCCACCTGACAAATTCCAGTATATCCATTTATAGACATACCTTCATGTCACAACCATGGTCCCAGCAAATAATCATCTCCCACCCAGATTTATATCTCCTGGTTTTGTAACTGGTCCCATTTCCTCAAATGTTATGCCTTTCAGCTCTTTCGGATACTGCAGGCAGGGTGACTTTTAAACACACATTTGATCAGGTAATCCCTTTGATTAGAAAACTTAAATGTTTTCCCATTCTCTCCCGTCTCTCCCAGTGCGAGCCATCTGTGACCACCTTCTCCTCTGCAAACATTGAAAACTATGTTATCCATGCTTAAGTTGAACTTCTTTCAAGGCATTCCTTGTCATATTACTCATTTTGCTTTGACCAGCACCCCACCCTTTTACCCTACAAGGGTCTTCATTTACTGAATAAATCCTAGTATTTCCTCCAGGACACAGCTTACGAGACTGATTTGGGAGTTCCACTGACGTGCTCGTATGTACATTCCGGCTCCTTAATACAGCTCATCCTTTATTGTATATCCTCTCCATTGAAGTTTAAGATTTGTATGAATGGGAACTGACTCAGTTTTGCTTATTTCATTCCCAGCAGTTGGCACCTGCGGGAGGCAAAATTCTAAGAATGACCCTAATGACACTTAACCCTTGTATGATCTCTACCCCTTGAGAGTGGGTATAAATAGGATCCAACATCATTCCCTGATTATATTACATTATGTGGTAAAAGAATTAAGGTTAATAATCAGTTGACTTCAGGTTAATCACAAAGAAGATTATCTATATGGGTCCACTCTAACCAAATGAACCTTTTAAAAGCATAGAGTTTTCTCTCATTTGTGGTAGAAGAGTCAGAAAGTTTCAGGGCGCCTGGGTGGCTCAGTTGGTTGAGCGACTGCCTTCGGCTCAGGTCATGATCCTGGAGTCCCGGGATCGAGTCCCACATCGGGCTCCCTGCTCAGCGGGGAGTCTGCTTCTCCCTCTGACCCTCTTCCCTCTTGTGCTCTCTATCTCTCATTCTCTCTCTCTCAAATAAATAAATAAAATCTTTAAAAAAAAAAAAAGAAGAGTCAGAAAGTTTCAAAGAATAAAAAGGATTCCAGCCAATACTGCTGACAACTTGAGGAACTTGGATGTGGATTTTTTTTTTTTTTTTTTTTTTGGTATGACCTACAAGTAAGAGCTCAGCCTAGCTGATACCTTGATTTTAGTCCGTTAGACCTTAGCAGAGAACCCAATTAAGACTACTTGGACTTCTGACCTAAAGAACTATGAAATAATACATGGGTATTGTTTTATGTCACAAAGTTTGTGCTAATTTGTTATAGCAGCAATAGAAAACTAACATAGCATGCTTCTTGAAACAGTTGGGACTCAATAAATTATGGAATGATTGAATGCAACTTTAAAAATATAAAAGAGTTCTAAACTATTCTGCTCTTTGAAGTACAACTGTATTTTTTGAAGGTATACTATGTATATTGTTTTTAAGTTAGTAATGGATTCATTTTTTTTCTTTAAATTTTTTATTGTAATAATGGATTCATTTTTAAGGTGATTCCTTTGATGTTGTCTGTGTAATTTAAGCGGAGTCTCTAGGCCAAGAGCTTCTCAATGTTAAACTACATTTAATGGGTCTATTATAATAGATATGTAATACATCCATCAAAAATATAAAGACTCCAATATCAGCACTATTATTAGTAATTCAATGAAAGATCTAGCATTGAAAGCTTGTCATTGGTTTCAAAAGGGTTGGTTCTATTGATGTCTTTGTCTCCCACATACATCCCTGGGTGACTTCCTTAGTGTTCCGGGTTTTGGCTTGCCCTTTTTCCCTGAGGCAACTCTTAAATCTATGGCAGAGCAATGTAGAATGTCTGCTTATTCAAACCACCTGCTGTTCTGGGATTGTTGTTGGATTGCTGGCATATATTTCTCTTTGAGTCATAGTCTATTAAGAAAACACTCCCTATGATAAGGAAAATAAAGCTATCAATCCTTCCCTGTTTTTGACTATATTTTCCCTTTAAATAATTAAGGTTATTTAGAGAATCTTTTAAAAGAACACCTAGATGAACCTTTGAAATACAACTGTGTGGATTCATTTAGATTTTTGTTGAAAACTTTGGGTCAGGCACAGTGTTGGGCACTTGGAATAAAAGGACATATTAGTCACTGTGAATGTCATATTTCAAATAATCTCATACAAAATTGATCTCACTGCAAAATCAAGTAGCAGATACTGCATTAGTCTAGCCACATAAACACTAAAAGGTCAAAGGTTCTGGCTTCTGAGAGGTTTGAGCAGAACATTAGTTCAAAAAGAATGTGGATAGAATATTCCTGAGTGGAAATTTAAAGAGTGGTCTATAAATGAGGATATAGATTTGTGAGTTATATTTGGGAAGAGCGAGTAATGCACCTTAAGTGTCACATAGACTGGAATATAGGGAGGATCAAGAGATGAAATTGGAAAAGTCATGTCAAGAACTGTGAAGAAATGGAGCCCATCTATAGAGAGCTACAAAGTTAGCCTGCCAGAGTTTCACGGATGCTATAGGACATACAAGCCTAGCTACTGGGTTAGATGCAATGAGAAAAGGGATTTTTGTCTTTTCACAAATGCCATATGAATGACCAAATCCTGTTATAGCTCTCAAGGTATACATATTTATCTCTACACAAAAACACACATTCATATACTGGATTGTGTGATAGCTAAGATAGATTTTTCCAAATAGCCCCAGAAGTTTTAGCTATGTAGGGAATACATAGTTCAATGGTACCACAAACAAAGTAAGTCTTTCACACAAAATAAAACCCAGGAGCCACCTGGGTGGCTCCATCAGTTGAGCCTCTGCCTTCAGCTCGGGTCATGATACCAGGGTCCTGGGATCGAGTCCCATGTCAGGCTCCCTGTTCAGCAGGGAGTCTGCTTCTCCCTCTCCCCACTTGTGCCATTTCTTTCTCTCTCTCTCTCAAATAAATAAAATCTTAAAAAAAAAAAAGTAAAACCCAGGCCACTTTTCCAACAATGTTGAGAGATGATACAGTGATTAGAATCTTATTTGACCCAGGGCCAGAAAGAATGACTGTAGTACCAAAATAAAGACAAAATATTCACTAGAATCAATTTAAACAAATGGTTACTACTACTTTTAGAAAATAAAAGATTCATTTAAACATGTGAATATTTAAATAGGTCACTTAAATTTAGGATACTAATAGTTCCTACATTTCATTTAGAAAATGAAGTGCTATATTTATTTTTAAAATATTTATTTTTATTTAACACAGAGAGAGAGAGAGAGAGAGAGAGCATGAGTAGAGGGAGAGGCAGAGAGAGGGGCAGAGGGGATGAGAGAGGGAGAGAAAGACTCTGAGCTGAGCTCAGAGCCCAAGATGGGTCTCGATCCCAGGACCCTGAGATCATGACCTGAGCCGAAATCAAGACTTGGATGCTTAACCGACTGAGCCACCCTGTTACCCCATGAAGTGCTATATTTTAAAAGTATCAAATGTGAATCCTAAGTTACTTTTTGTTAAGTGCCTTAAATGCCCTGGATATGTTCTGCCAAGTTTAGCCTATTTCTAAACTTCCTATTCAGACAGTATTTTGATCAAATATGCATAATCGTCTCTGATTTCTATCTGTGTTCATGAGCACAAACTCTCGTACATATAGTCATAAAGAAGACTGATTGACCAAACTAATGACATTTGGGTCTTTTGTTCTTTGTCCATTCTTTTATAATTAATGCCCAGGGGTGACTTTTTTCTTTTCACACATATATATCCCTCCCCACAGTTTGCCTATGACTCAGTTCTCTTTTCAGGCATTTCTAACACTGTCTTTGTAAAGTCTTTCTTCTCATCATATTTCTGAAAGGATGTCAGTCCCTTTTAAAATTCTCCAATGAGTGCATTTTCTCCTTCAGAAGAGAATCTTTTTTCTTTGACAAAAAGTTTCTCTTTCTTTCTGCTATTTTCAATCTCTTTTTAATATTTTTCCTTGTTTTTGAGAAACTTTCCAAAGTAGTTATATCTTTTTAATCCTCCACCCTCCCAGATTGCTAAAATACAATTATTTATATATTTAGAATAATTATATCATTTTTGTCTTGATTCACAGTCTATATTCACAATCAAATCACAATAAAAATATGGGAGATTATAATGTATATTCTTTCAGTTCCAGATATAGGACAGAAAGCACCTGGGTTATACATAAAGGACATTTACTGATTAATTTTAGGGCATGTGCTGGAGGAGCAGGAATCTGGAGGAGCATTCTCCAGGAACAAAAATTCTGGTGGGTGCCATTTTTATCTTCCTTTAGCCTAGCTGGTTGGATCGTTGTGGAAGCCAGCTCTGACACTTTCCATGTTGCTAGTACAGCTTGCCTTCCTTTGCTGACCCACACCGCTCAACACACCCACCCAGCAGGAAACCCTCCAAAGCAACTCCTGCCCTGGGGAGGGGGTGGTCAGCCCCATCAACCAGTATGCCTGCAGCAGCTATAATACTCTGAAAACTGTAAGACACTGATGAAAGACACTGAAGATCACACAAAGACATGGAAAGATATCCCACGCTCATGGATTGGAAGAACAGATATTGTTAAAATGTTTACACTATCCAAAGCAATCTACAGATTCAATGCAAGATACCTATGAAAATATCATCAGTGTTTTTCACAGAACTGGAACAAATTATCCTAAAATTTATATGAAACCACAAAAGATCTGAAATAGCCAAAGAAATCTTGAGAAAGAAGAACAAAGCTGAAGGTATCACAATCCCAGATTTCAAACTATATTACAAAGCTATGGTAATCAAACACACTGCTACTGGCACAAAAACAGACACAGAGATCAATGGAACAGGATAAAGAGCCCAGAAATAAACCTATGCCTATATGGTCAATTAACCTATGACAAAGGAGGCAGGGAAATACAATGGGAAAAAGAAGCTCTTCAATAAATAGTGTTGGGAAAACTGGACAGCTACATAAAAAAAATGAAATGGGACTACTTTCTTATACCATATCAAAAATAAACTCAAAATGAATCAAAGACCTACATGTAAGATCTGAAACCAAAAAAACTCCTAACAGAAAACATAGGCAATAAATTCTTGGACATTTGTCTTAGCAATATTTTTCTGGAGCAGTCTCCTCGGGTGAGAGAAACAAAAGCAAAAATAACCAATTAGGACTACATCAAACTAAAAAGCTTTTGCACAGCAAAAATAACCATTGACAAAATTAAAAGGCAACCACTGAATGAGAGAAGATATTTGCAAATGATATATTCACTAAGGGGTTAATATCCAAAATATGAAGAACTCCTAGAACTCAATACCAAAAAAAAAAAAAAAAAAAAAACGGGAAAATCCAAAAGCAAATAGTCCAATTAAAAAATCAGCAGAAGACCTGAATAGACATTTTTTTTTTAATTCGACATAGGTGGCCAACAGACACATGAAAAAATCCTCAACATCACTAATCAGGGAAATATAGATCAAAACCACAATGAGATACCATCTCACAGCCGTCAGAATGCGTAGTATCAAAAAGACAAAAATAACAAGTGTTGATGAGGATATGGAGGAAAGGGAACTGTCTTGCACTGTTGGTGGGAATGCAAACTGGTGCAGCCACTGTGAAAATCTGTACTGAGGTTCCTCAAAAAAATTAAAAATAGAACTCCCATATGAGAGGCGCCTGGGTGGCTCAGTTGGTTAAGCATCTGACTCTTGATTTTGGCTCAGGTCATGATCTCAGGGTCATGAGATCGAGCTCCACATCTAGTTCCACACTCAGTGTGGAGTCTACTTGAGATTCTTGCTCTCCTTCTTCCTGTGCCCCTCCCCTGCTTGTGCACGCGCTCTCTCTCTCTCAAAATAAATAAATAAAATCTTAAAAAAAAAAAATACTCCCATATGATCCGGGAATTCTATTTCTGGGTATTTACCTGGGGAAAAAAAAAAACACAACCAAAAAACAAAAACACTGTTTTGAATAGATATATGCACCCCTATGTTTATTGCAGCATTATTTACAATAGCCAAACTATGGAAGCCACTCAAGTGTCCATCGGGAAATAAATAGATAAAGATTTGGTATACACACACACACACACACACACACAGGAATATTACTCAGCCATAAAAAAAGGGGGCGCCTGGGTGGCTCAGATGGTTAAGCATCTGCCTTTGGCTCAGGTGATGATCCCAGGGTCCTGGGATCAAGCCCCACATCGGGCTCCTGGCTCAGCGAGGAGCCTGCCTCTCCCTCTCCCTCTGCCCCTCTCCTGGCTCATGCTCTCTCTCTCTCTCTCTGTATCTCTGTGTCTCAAATGAATAAATAAAATCTTAAAAAAAAAATAACGTCTTGCCATTTGTGACAACTTAGATAGACCTAAAGGGTATTATGCTAAATGCTACAAGTTAAACAGAAAAAGACAAATACCTTATGACTTCATTTATATGTGAAATCTAAAAAACAAAGCAAATGGTCAAACAAGCCCAGAAATGGACTAAAATACAGAGAACAAACTGGTGGCCCCCAGGGGAGTGGAGGGGGTGGTGGCCAGGGGTTGGGAGGGGTAGGTGAAGGGGATTAAGAGGTACAGACTTCCAGTTATAAAACATATCACAGAGATAAAAAGTACAGCATGGGGAATTCAGTCAATATTTTAATGACTTTGTATGGAAACAGATGGCAACCACACTTATTGGGGTGAGCATTTTGTAATGTATATAACTGCTGACTCACTATGCTGTATACCTGAAACTAATATTGTATGTTAACTATACTGCAATTAAAAAAAAAATCTTCATGTGATGACATTTATTCAATTGCTTTTCAAAAGTGAAAGCTAAATGCTACTGGTTTCAATTAACACAGAACTCAGTAACTTTATAAAGAAATAAAACATAAAGAAATATCTTGGGTCCCTGGGTGGCTCAGATGGTTAAGCATCTGCCTTCGGCTCCAGTCACAATCCCAGGGTCCTGGGATCGAGCCCCACATCAGGCTCCCTGCTCAGTGGGGAGCCTGATTCTCCCTCTCCCACTCCCTCTGCTTGTGCTCTCTGGCTCTCCCTGTCAAATAAATAAATAAAATCTTTTAAAAAAATATCATAAAGCCATGTTAATTATACCATTTAATCTAGGAGTTTGGATATGAAAAAGTATTATATATATTATGCAAAGCATATGTCACTTTCTTACTATAATTTTATCAAAACTTGAAAAAACAACTCAGATTAAAAAATGCATAAGAGATAATCAGTAAAGATTTCTGCTAGTTGAGCTTCAAGCATAATCATATGCAACATAAAAAGGATACAAATACTAAAGCTCCAGTTGACTGGAAACAGAATTAGAAGACCTGGATCCTCACCTTGCCTTTGCTGTTAATTCACTGTTGTCACCCTTACGTCAATTTGTACCGTTAAGGGCAAGTATTTTTTTCTCATCAATAATATAGGCAGGATCTCTAAAGCTGTTTCAAAACTTAAACTCAGGTTTTAGTTAAAAGTTTTAGATTAGAAATCCAACACATCCTTAAATTATTATCTGATTTCACTCCTCTGCATTTCCCACAAACTACTGACTAATCTTGGTCATCTTAGAGTGAGAAAATTATTCTGATTTTCAAAATCTAATTGAAATCCAGTATCTCCTAAAATATTTTTCATAGTTTCCTTTGTGATGCACTTATACTGGAACAGCACTCACTTTATAAAACATAGGAGCATCCTCAGGAACATCATCTGTTCCCCACCTAGAGACAATCCAGAAAAAAAAACCAAAAACCCTTCTTCTTACCTTTTATGATAAGAGCTAGCCTTAACTAGTATAAATAAAATATTAAATCTGTAATACAGAACAAAGCATAAAAAAAATAATCAAGAAGGATACAGAAGTCAGGAATAGATCCCAGAAACAGATGCTCAGCAAAATTGATAGTACCTGTCCCCATATTTAGCAGACTGTATTTTCAAAAAATGGCCACATGTGCTTCTTCAAATTGGATATCAATGCTCCTCCCAGGAGAACGAGGTTTATGTTCCCTCCTCTTGAATTTGCCTAGCCTGTGAGTACCGTGTAAATGATAATGTTGTGATTTTCAAGGCAAGGTTATGAAAGGTGATTCAGCTTCAGCCTGGAGCTCTAGGGCTTTGATGTTGGTAGCCAGGCACCGAGCTGTGAAGAAGCAGAGGGGCCACATGGCAAGAACACATGGCAGTGTTTGAGCTGGCAACCACAACCAAGGCTAGTCATCAACCTCCAGATCTGTGAGTCAGCAT
Source organism: Eumetopias jubatus (assembly GCF_037043125.1). Lineage (NCBI taxonomy): Eukaryota > Metazoa > Chordata > Mammalia > Carnivora > Otariidae > Eumetopias > Eumetopias jubatus. Next base: position 176,939,879 of record NW_028274809.1, on the reverse strand, counting down.
ACCTTCAAATGTCTGGTCTGCAACCACCAACTCACTTTCAGCCTTCGACTCTTCCCAACTGAGGTTCCAGACATCATGAAACATACTGTTTCCTATACTCTATCCAAACTCTAAGTCACAGAATCTATGCATATAATAAAATATTCATTGTTTTGTGCCAGTACATTTGGGGTGTTTTGTTATGCGGCTAAAGATAGCTCGAGCACACTGCAGTAGTCAAATGATTTTTTTTTTCCTCTCATATCTACCAAACTGGATATGAATTTGTGGTCATTCCACTATAGAGGATTCAAAATACACAGCTTTATTTCTCATGTTATAAGGGAAGTTCAAGTAATACTATTGACTTTACCACATGATCAATGCCTTTATGCCTATTCATTAAAATACAAATTACATTCATTAAAACATCATTTTATATAAATTATTACTCATCAAAGCTCATTAATGTATTGATAATAGTAAATTGATTTGCTTTCTCAAACTTAATCCTGTCACCTGCCAAAGGCTCTATCAGTGATAACCAATCAAGATTCCTTCATTCGGGTTTCGCTTTTTCACCTTATCTCCAACCCATAAAAAACACCAACTGCCTTGGTTGGTGAGAGTGAGCTCTGGTCATGATCCCAGGGTCCTGGGACTGAGTCTCCTCTAGGTTGCTATGTCAGCCTCTCTTCTAGGTTGCTATGTCAGCCCTTAGTGCTTTTCTTTCTGTTTCATCTTGAAATTTCACTTTTTTTTAAGATTTCATTTGTCAGAGAGACAGACACAGGCAGAGGGAGAAGCAGGCTCCTTGCTGAGCAAGGAGCCCGATGTGGGATTCGATCCCAGGACCCTGGGATCATGACCTGAGCCGAAGGCAGATGCTTAACTGACTGAGCCAGCCAGGCGTCCCTCCTCTTGAAATTTCAGTCCCTAACTTCTCCCATGTCTATTTGACACAGTGGAACCAATTCCCTCTTCACCCTAGTGTTGGATCAAGTAAATCTCCTGTCTTCCATCTCACTGCTCTATTGTTCATGAATTCTTCCTTCCCTCCTTTGAGCTCAGAACTCATCATTCATTGAGAAGAAGATTCTACAGCTTCATGAACATCAAAATATTTACAATGGGATCTCTGATATTGAAATGTAGAGATAAATCAGCACTATACAAATATGGGTTTTCTTTCTCAGCTGAAATATTAAAAAATAATGTGTAAATGAATTTGACTTTTAAGAGTTAACAATTTATTTTAGAAGTGGAATCCAACCTGCTAATATCATTAAGATAGGTTAGAATAGCTAAACAGCAGCCTTTTCACTAATGAATTAAAATAGAGATCTCAGCTTTGGCATTTATATGTTTATGTCACTTCAGCCTGTATCAGAAAAATGGCAGAATGCCATCAGCAACTATTAATTATTTAGGGCTTTCTACATTGTAGACATTTGATAGGTATTATGTCTTCAATATTTTTAATGCTTTTAACAATGCTACAATGTAGATCTCAAAATCCTAGTTTTCCAGATAAGAAAACTGAGGCCTAATAACATTAAGTAGCAATCTAAGATCAAAGATTATTATATTCATTTATATTTAACTCAGAGTTACTGTTTCTGTCACTTCAATAGATTTCTTCCTCCCCAGCGAAGTACAGTCACAGAAACAATTCCATTTTTTTTTAAGATTGTAGCATTTTTGGCATTTTTAAAGACACTGTTCTTCCAGTTTGTCAAGACATAATTTCTAAAAGGTTTATTGTTAAGTATTATATACTTAACCAAAGATCTAACAATAACATCAGTCTGATGTTATTTTTATTAATAATATAGAATGATATGGTATGATTCCTACTTTATTATTTTTTTAAACATTACTTATTATTTATTTGAAAAAGAGAGAGAGAGAGAACACCAGGAGAGGGAGAGGCAGAGGGAGGGGAAGAATTAGACCCCCCTGCTGAGCAGGGAGCCCGACGATGTGGGACTCAGTCCCAGGACCCTGGGATCATGACCAGAGCTGAAGGCAGACACCTAACTAACTGAGCCACCCAGCCACCCCTCTACTTCATTATTTAAGCGTGCATGTGTGTGTGTATTTAGTGCCTAGTATACATTTAATCACTCACCTACAGAGCCTTTTACTTAAGCCTATACTCAGACAATATGTTGTCAGTAAAAGGTAATTCTAAACTACATTTTAAAATGCCTTATTTAATATCTATATCTCAGTTCTTAAAGATCCTCAGAGAAAATCTTATAGCCACAGGACACATTTTTCAATCACATTTTTCAAAGTTGCTCTCAATATCACTAGACAGAATGTCTACATGTCTCTTTTACTTTCACACTTCAGTTTTCCAAGATATACATTTCATAATTTCACCTCTCTCCTCAAATCTGTATCTGGCTGATCCTTGAGAACCTTATTCATGTGCAACCTGTTTTTGGAGACACATCTCATGTTCATTACTGCCTGGAGGTAGGTGTCATTCTTTGCTGCTTCTAAACCATTTCTTTGCCCCTATTCTTCCTAAACTTCCTGCTCCTTTAAGAATACAAGGCATCAGGCAGGTCTTCCTTTGTGATACAATCTCTTAACCTCTCATTCACTTATTAATTGTGTCTAGTTTTCCTGTTTTATTCAACTCTATGCCTGCACTAATCATTGAAGACCTCAGCATTCATATAGAGAATCATCTAGCACCTTGATCTCTCAGTTCTTGGTACCCTCACCTTCAACTATCTTTTCCTCCACTTCTCATCAGTCATGAACTGTCATCCCCAGTGATGACTCTAGTTCTGCCATCATGATCTCAAGCATTCCACCTTGGGGTCAATATTTCCTATTTTCCATCTTATGTACTATAAAATATTCCCATTCACTCAGGTCTCCTATCTCATCGGAACTTTCAATCCATTAATCTACCATCTGTTCTCCTCTCAGATGTTAACCTTACCTCCCAATTCATAGAGACAATAGATGTGATCATATAGGACAGCCTCTTCTTTTGTCCACCAAATTCATCAATCTGGCTGTCTGTGTGTTCATATATCCTACCTTCCCCTCAGGTTATAATGGAAAATGTGTCCTGATTTTCATCTCTGTCATGAATCCCCTGTCTTTTCACCTTTTCACTGTCTTTACTTTGGGGAATATCCTACTTTTTTCTCCTGCATCATTCTTTCCTCTCATTCTGTGGTTCATTACCATCAGCACACAAAACATGTCTTAGTATTAACCATCTTAAAACTTTCTTTTACTTATTCTCCCCCAGCTACACCTGATTTGACTATCAAAGCAAATTTCCCAAAGTAGCAGTTCTTGACATTTTCCCTATGATATCACTGCTTTCTTTAATAATCTTACCTGGCCAAAATTTTACATCTCAACTTTCTAGTAATAACTACCAAGTTTTTTGTTTATCCAGAATATCCTAAGCCATAGACTAAAACAACCAAAAAAAACCCTCTCTATTAACAACTTAGAGGTTGACATCTTATAAATATAACTCTTGATGTTTCTTCATATTAAACCCTGTCTTCTCCAAATCTTCTCTAACTTTGTAGAAGGTACCACAAGTTTCTCAGGCTAAAAAGCTAGTGTACAAGTCAGCTAAGGCTACTGGAGAAAATATCCATATACTCAGTGGCTTAAACAACAGACAGTGTTTTTCTCATGGTTCTGGAGGCTCAAAATTCAAGCTCCTGGTGTTTGTAGACAGCCACCTTCTCACTATGTGCTAGAGAAAGAGAATTATGTGATATCTCTTCTTACAGGGTACTAATCACATCATGAGAACTCTAACCTCATGATCTCACCTAAACCCAATTCCTTCTCAAAGGACCATCACCATATACTGTCACATCAGGCATTAGGGCTTCAATATGTGAATGTGGGAGGATGCAATTCAGTCAGTAACACCTAAGTATAAATCCTCACTTCCTCCTTTGTTGATCCTTTCTACAGTCAATTTACCCACAAATCCAATCACTTGTCACCATCTTGCTCTGACAAAGTTCAAGCCACATAATTCATCTACGACATGGCAAAAGCCTTCTAGTCTCCTTTCTGTCTCCTCATTGGTCTGTAAGTCCTTTGTAAACTCAGAGGTCAGTGTCTTAGTTTGGGCTGCTATAAGAAACTACCACAGATTGGGTGGCTTATTTCTCATAGTTCTGAGGCTGGAAGTCCAATGTCAGGGTACCAGCATGGTCAGATTCTGCTGAGAGCCTTCTTCCAAGTTGCAGACTGCCAATTTCTTATTGTATCCCCACACAGCACAGAGCTCTCTGGGGTTCCTTTTATAAGGACACTAGTTCATTCATGAGACTGCATTCTGAAGACTTAATTACCTCCCACAGGCTCCAGACCTTCTAATAGTAGAGCTTAGGATTTCAATATATGAATGGGGTGGGGGCACAAGTATCAGTCCATTGCTGCCAGAGTAATCTTTTTAGATCCAGCCATGTTATTCCTCTGCTAAAATCCTCCCAATAGCTTCCCTGGCAACTTTCCTTCCCATGGCCTCACTTATCTTTGTTGATAATCTATTTTACCTTATCTCCATCTTCTTTACACTCGCCTTTTCCCAAACTTTGGTTATATTAATCTCTTTGTATTTCAGAGCTTCTCCATTTGTTAATCTTCTAGAAGTGGTTCTCCTGTAGACCCTTGTATGGCTGCCTCATCATTTAGGCCAAGTGTTCTCTTCACAGAAGCTTCTCTGATGGACAGCTTAAGCTAATGAAGCTGTCTCTTAATGGCTCACAATTGATCATGTTCTATTTTCCTATTGCAGTCATTATCTCAAATTTTATTTTGTGTATGTTTATGTGTCTACTGTTCGTGTTTGGCCATTAAAATGGAACCTCCTCGAGAGCAGGAATGTGGTCTTTCTCAACATTTCATAACTAACACTTAGTAATGTGCCTGCACATAGGAAGCCATTAATAAATATTTGCTGACTGGTTGATGCTTTGTGATACACACACATTAAGATCCTCTAAAATGCATAGTCTCAGAGTATCTGTAGAGTTTAACTGGTTTGGGAGAGAGAGAAAAAAAATCTAAATTATACATTTATCAGACACCTAGTACATAGTGCTGATCAACAAACACCACTAATTGAGAAATATTTTATATAGTATCTCTGATGTTTTGCACCATTTCTTATGAGAACTAATTTTTACATTCATATGCTTGGAAAAACAAATCCCAGGCCAAAGAGTTCACCTAAAATGATTTTTCTTTATAAAAAGATTTTTCTATATATACTTAATGCCGTCTATTGCTCATGACTCCTTTAAGTCTTATGACTTAAGACTGTCTCATGAAGTTTGTTATACAATTAACCAGCCATTTTCAGCAAGCTTTAAAGAAACTCCTCTAAAAAGCTACCATTCTTACTATTTGGATTTTTCTGAATTTTGACTATCTTCCTCTTATTGTAATGTGGGTCAGAACCATCTGGGTAGTCAAGAGAAAGGCACAAAAATGTGATAAAAATGTAGATTCTACCTCATCCCCACGTTTGCTCAGAAATCTACATTTTGAGTAAACATACCAGATGATTCCAATGCAGGTAATGCTGCATTTACTTCTCAAATAAAATCAATGAGATTGATTCTTTGAAGAGTTATCCTTTCTTAGTGGATGGCTGCATGGGAACAATTTGTTGGTAGCTTGTATCTTTAAAAACAACCAATAGGAATATATGCTGTTTTAGAAAATTTGGAAAGTACTGAATAATATGCAGATGGTGAATATCACTTATAATCCTATGGTTACAGGCAACCACTGTTAACTTGATAACACATTTCTTGATATAAATGCTTTTCTATTTTTTAAAAGCACATACAATATACCAGGCACTGATATGTAAGCAAGATGAAAATGTATCTGTTCTCATGAAGATATATCATGAAGATATATATACAAATATATGTGTGTGTGTGTGTGTGTGTGTGTGTGTTATAATTTCAATTGGTGCTGTCATCAACAATTCTTAATGGTTAAAAAAATATTTCATTGCATAGATGGACTACAACTTTTAAAACTATTCTAGTATTCAATATTGAGGGTGCATAAAAAACATCTTTCTGTATAATATTCGCCTAGGTTTTAGATTTTTATATGGATACCTCTTAAAAGCACAATTTACAGAAATGGTGGATAGAAAACACACAGCAAATGGTTTGTTTAAAAAAAAAAAAAGGGCTGATAATTTTCACTTCCAGAGGCAATAATCTTTCAGGTCTCCTTTCCCTCTGGGGAAAAGTATTTTAAATTTCCAAAATCTATTATTATAAAATTTAGATTAAAAAATCTAATATATTAACAAGTATTTTTATTTAAAAAGTTATTTTTAATTAATCATTTAAACACTAAAATTTAATACTTTATATATTATTATTGCACCTGGTCAATGGTACCCCATGAAATTGTGCCACATAGCAGATCTGATGCACCCATTTTTCATTTGTGGGGAATCTTAATGATTTTCTTAGTAAGAAGAAAGTATTTTCACACTTACTATTTTCTTTAATTTTGAATGGCTTCATGATAGATCTGTATATGAATTATTCTCTTAATCTTTCTTTTCATTTTAATCTTATCCCACTGATACTATAGACAGAAAGTGCTTTATTTTATAAACAGTATAGTTTTGTTCTCTTTGGTCTTTAATTTTTCAACTCCTAGCTCTTAATTTGCAAAGAATGTATTTGTTTTAATGTATGAAGTTAGGATCTAAATTTATTTATCCCTCAAAACTAACCAATATTCCTTAAACCATTAATTGGCAATCCTAATTATTCTTTCTTCATTGATGTAGTATATAGGAATCTTAACATGTACAGGGAAATCGTTTCCTAAGAATTTTTTGAAGCCAAAGATTTGTCAGACATTTTTTCCTAGCTAAAGAGATATATATTTTTTGTTTGTTTAGAATTGTAATTTCACTTTCAAAAGCATGGATCAATAGGATCAATTACTAATGAGTAGCCATATAGGAGCATTCCTAAATTCTCCACTGAGGGTTGGAATGACTGAAGTCAATGTCAAGCCTTGTGTATGACATTTCCTACAGAAAATGTCAAGCCTTTAGGTAAACTTAGTATAAAATATAATGTGACCAGAGATAACTCTAAGCTGTCATTATCAACTGATTGTTGGAATATTTTGATGTTCCTTTTTATTCAAACTCATAGTTTCTGTTATATATTTGAGCCAACGATGATCAGACAAACATCTCCCTTAACTGAATATTTGCAGGAAGTAAACCAGTGAGAGTATTTACCCCATTGTAATAGATCTGGGAAATAAAAGCAATCAGAAACCAGGGGGCTTCAGGAGAGCCAGGAGTTGTGGATGGATTCTGTAAAAGGGCCAAGGCTCTGGGATGAAGTAAGGATGGTTCAGGATATATCTTCCTTGTTCAAATAATGCTCTGAGAGTTGGCTGAATTAGAATTATTTTCCCTGTCAAACAAGGCAAACAAATCAAAATGTGGCTCAACTCAGCCAAAATATGGTCCAAAACAGGAGATTCTTATAATTAGAACAGCAAAAGCCATATCTGTTCTAATATATCATTCAGTTGGGCCAGGAATAAGAAAATGAGAAGATGATGTTTGGAAGCAAGGCTACATATTATTAATTATTATTATTTTACATTGGCAGTAACAAAATCTGTGTTTTTTGTTGACTAATAAAACCTATTGTTGACAATACTCAATAAAGCATGGAGGTGAGAAAAATTGATACAAACTATCTGTAAACTAGTCAATTATTCTATCTTGGTAATTGATTTAAAAATTTTAACCATCTTTTTCTGAGACAATGCAATTATATTCTAGATATCTTTCCACAAATTATACCCTCTTTACTTCATTTTTCATAAGCAGTATTTGTTAGCAACCCAGGAGAGCTAAAGCAAAAAATTTTTATCACTAATTGAGATCTTTGGTTCCATTTTACACGAGCTTTTAGAAGTAGGTGGGCTAGGCTTGTATTTCCAGGTTAATCAACTTCAAAGGTATGTCTTGCAAGATGACTTGACCCCAGTGGAATTATTTAAAAAAAAAAAAAAATACTCCTAGTGACATCCAGCATTGATTTCCTTAATGAATACCTCCCTCCTGAGTATTCTCTGGGCTTACTTCCAGTATACCCCTGTTGTTAGCCATTTTCTTCCTATCACTGTCAGAGTTACCTGGTAGGTATTCATTCATAATGCTGTCAAACACCTTGTTCAGGCTCTCACTCACTGTTCACTCCGTGCAGAGCCATTCGCTAATTTATGTCAGAGCTAAGTTCCAAAGAGTTTGCTCCCCCTGAGGAATTTGTACATTTTCCTTTATTAAACAGTAAGAATCATATAATGAATCATATATTGATTCATGTATCAAACCTGGTTCAGTTATCTGGAGTATCTCTTATGTTATTTACCAGTCAAATGAAATATAGTAGACACCTATCTGATACAGGAGTTAGGTTTTTAAGTTAGCACATCAGGCAAAATAATATATAGTCAAATTCATCCTTAAAAATCTCCTTTCTAGTTTCCACCTTAGAAACCAACCCACCGTGTTTCAAAACTCAAACCCAGCCCATCCAGTCTCTTTTCCAATGTTCAAAATGATTGCTATTCTACAAATAGGTCAAGTATTTTTCATATACATTCAGACTCCAAATCCACACTGTTCAGTAAGATGCTCTCACTATGAAAAGCAACCAGAAGTGAGAGGGCCCAGGTGATGACCAGGACAGCAGACTCACATCTTTCGTCCAAGCATATTAGGGGGATTAGTAGTCCAATTTCCCATGTGGTTGAACTAGTTCTGTCTTGCGCTCTTCATTTTTATGGCTCTCCTATGTATTTTAATTCACTACAATCAGGTAGACAGATGAGTCAATAGCACTGTAACTTGTATATAACTATGGTCTCTATGTATACCCATATTCCAGTTTTCTAGTCTTTGATCTCTATCCAGCATTTACAGTTCCTGAATTTCTGATTTTCATTTATTTTCTGAATTGTATATATCATATGTGATCAATGCCTGGGTGAAAGTAGGTAGAGAAAAATGTACAGAGTATAGTTAAGCATGAAAACAAATACATAAAAGTAACCAAGAAGAAAGCCAAAAAAGGCAAAGTTTCCTATATTTTCCCCAGCGAACGCTGATAAAAAAAATTGTTTAAAAGTAAATAAAATTTTCCATTATAAAAATTATAAGAGACTTTTATCTGGCCTTCCATCTAAAAGTGAATGGAACCAAAACAGAAACTGAAACAGGTTGTCACTGCAAGAGAAATACTAAAAAAAAATTTTTTTTAAATTCAATATGGAAGCAGATTGAAACATGAGAAAACAAGGCCACTTTGACAGAAGTGGTAGCTGGTCTTTTTTGCAGGACATGCAAAGAACAAGCTCAGAGTTGGTAGTAGAGAATGTAGGAATGACAATCGGGTTAACAGTGTTCACGGAAGGTCTAATGCTGAGACTTTCAACATCTGACCCCACCTTTATTCACAGACTGACAGCCTGTTGTATACTGTAGAGAGGGAGAGAGGGCAGGGAAGAGGCTCTTCACCAAGTAAACTGGATAAATGGGAGAACTGAAGCTTCCACTCTAAGTCTGGAGTGCCTTAAAGAAAAGCATTCCTAAACCTGGGATCACAGAAGTGTTCTGTATGCAGTGTTGGATTGCCTGTAATAGAAAAGTGCCTAAATATCTATCAGTGAGGGACTGAGTGAATGAGTGTAGATACAAGGTAGCATAGAATTTTAGATAGCCAATAAAAATAATTGGAAGTGTGCAGACATAATATTAGCAAGTTTTTTAAAGAGAAAACGGCATAGCATAGCACTGTATAATATGCTATTGTTTGAACTAAAACAACTTAAAATGAGAACATAAACTATAAAATATCTCCAAATATTTACATATTTGGAAGATAGAAGCCGTGAAAGTGGGTTTAAGGAAAATGAACTGAACCCTTTTCTTTCCTAATGGAGAGCCAAAAGGCATTATCTAAAGTTGATTAAAAAAATACAGGCATATCGGGGCACCTCAGTTGGTTAAGTGTCTGTGTCTGCCTTTGGCTCAGGTCATGATCAGGATCCTGGGATAGAGCCTGGCATCCGGTTCCCTGCTCAGGGGGGAGTATGTCTCTCTCTCACTCTCTCAAAAAAATAAATAAAATATTTTCTAAAAAAATACAGACATATTGCTTAGAATTATGGGCTTAACCACAAAAAAAAAAAAAAAAAACAAATTTACAAAGACTACAGGAAATAAGTGGGGGGGAAAAAACAAAAGTTTCCGAAATCTGACTTCCTGGGTTTAAATTTGCATAGCCACACCTTAGTTATATGGCTTTAATCAAATCACCCATTTCCTCTCTTCTAAATGGGAGATAAAAATAGAATCTTTGACATGGATCTGATGTGGTAATTTTTTTATGGAATAAAAAGATCTTAGTTCAATACTTGACATACAGAAACCAACCAATAAGCTTTAGAAATACTAGCTAACATTATTATTTCTGAGAGGTAAGTCTGTGAGTGGGTAGAAGTAGGAGATGGTAGATTGTCACTATCCAGAGATACTATGTATTTATTTTACATGTTATCCTATCATGATTTACTGAAATAAAATTTTTAAATCTGTATTTTATAAATAAGGATGTTTGGCAAACTGAGTGATCCTGATATGAAGTAATAGGGAAGAGAACAAAGCAGCAATGGAGACTGATTGGTGGAGAATCATGAGAAGGACATGGCCAGCAAATTAACCCAAGAGATGGAAACATGAAATAACCATGAACAGAACTAGAAAATGTTGGCTGGAGATCCAGTTTGGGATATAACTTAATTTTAGGTATGTTGAGCCTGAAGGGATGTCAGTCTATCCAGATAGAAATATCCAACCCTTCTTTTCAAAGCAGGGATTCTGTCTCATTCATCCTTAATACTCACAACCTAGTTCACTTGGTGAAATATAGTAGCACGCAATATATGTTGAATGAATGAATGTTTGGATGGATGGATAAATAGATGAATATTGATTTTAAGTGTCACACAAATGTTTCAGTAAAACCAGAGTGTGTAAACAAAGTGAAAATATTAAGGAGTATCTATATTTAAAGAAAAATAAGCAAGAAAGAAGATCACTGAGGGACACCAGAAAATTAGAAATAAAACCAGTGATCATGGCGCCAAGTCATGGAATAAGGATTTTAACTTATTAATAAGTAAGTGTTTCTGCTTGTTTTCTACTGTTAGGAAAAATGGATGACCCCTCCCTTTGGTCAGAAAAAATGCCTGTGTATTGAAAAATACATAGCATCTTATTTCTAGAATAAAGATGAGGATACTTAAATTTCTGTTTTATAGTTTAAAAATAACCAAAAAGGCCTATTGTATTGAGTGCTGATTTGTATGTATCTATTCAATATATATTTATTGGATTACAGTAAATATCTTTGCTGGAAGGTAATAGCATATCACTCAAAAAAACTGTACATGCTAATTATAAGCAATTGAAAAACATAGAGAAAACTGGAAGGAAGAATAAATCATTGGTTTAACTATAATACTTTGATGACTTAGAGTTTCTAGAGTTGTTATATTGCATTGATTTTTGAAGAAGTTATTATGCTAAAGGAATTTTCATACCATCAAAGGTATTTTTGTTTATTAAATGCATGATCATATCGAGGCTATGTTAGGAAATATTTATACATTTCTTACAGAGCAGAGGCATTCTGTACATTTCAGTTTTCATCTTTCAAATTATCTGGACCTTACACAAAACTTCTTACTGACATGCATATTCATTACCCAAGAATGCATAGATATTAATTTGATATTTTGCAGCATACTGCCTGTGGAAGTGATTTCTTTAAATATTCTGACTTTATGGTGGGTAAATTTTTATGCTTTTAATGTGGCTTTATCATTTCTTGTGCAGTAAATGGTCACTGTTTGAACAGGCTCATGGTAGCCAGTGATAGGTCTTCAGGACATATCATTAATTCTTCTCTGGCTATGCAATCAAACATGTAATTTTACTACAAATGGTGCTCCTTAGGCTATAGGGATGTGCAATGGGTATTTTCAAAGTGAAGTTGCTAAGTAACATTAAGAAAATTGGTATGAAAGCAAAGTTAATGATCTCAGTTGGTACCATTTAGTGAAGGCATTTAAGCTAATGGCAGCATCAGACTGAATTTATTGCAAATCGGCAGCTCCTTTTCTCTGCTTTGTTGGAGACATCTTCAGTCTCCAAACAACAGTGCTTTTGGTCTTTCAACTGCTTAGCAAAATTAACAAATTAATATATCACACTCTGTGGAGTGGTTATTATTCCCATTTCACTATTAGCAAAATAATAAACAAGCAACGTGATTTGATGGGAAAATAAACTAGATAAATTAAGAGAAAAACTCAAAACACTAAAATTTGTTGATATTAGCAAGACAGCATCCTTAGATCTTCCTTAAATATTGTAAACTTATTTGATGCAAGTACCTAATACATGAGAAATTCTTAAAATATTTTGCTATTTTCCTGGATTTTATGTTTCATTTGGTGTTAACACAAAATACAAAATTCACAAATTACTAGTGGGTGGCTCAGGTTAGCTGACTAGATTAGTTAATGGATCTCTTGTATTGTTGCTATGTGAGAAATGTGCAAAAAAAAAAAAAAAACCAAATGGCTTGTAGATACATCCTTGCGTGATGGAATTGTGAAAAATGGCCACAATCTTTGTCACAGAGTCTTCAGCAGCTGAGACCATCACCTGTCTGCTCTGTTCACTATTGGTTAGTACCAACCTTATGAACAACCCACCCTCTTCTAATGTAAAAAGGAGAGGGACCAGAAGAAGTATGGGTGATGGGATACTGAGGTCATATAGGGTGCTTAAATGAATATCTCATGAGGTTTGTGGGTACAAGTTACTATGGAAAATTGACCTCTTGATTTGGGCTAGACGCTTACCAAGTCTTAGGACTATGGACTCACCATGGTGCAAAGTTCTTGGAAGAACATTCTGGGGACATCTGTCCAAACTGTGTTATCCTTGTTTAGACCCTGTCTGCTATTAAGGTGGGGAACAGGGAGACACTTTACATGTACCCCCTGAAGTTTAAGGAGATCTTTTAAACAGAGATTAGAGCTCTCTTTGGTTCTAGAGAATTTTGAGGGCAGGAGTCTTTGGAGTTGTGTGTGGAACCAGGGCTTGAAAATATGGTGGTAATTTTTTGTCAGGAAGAATATGGAGCAACCTCTGGCCCATGTCTCATTTCTTCACAGCACTTGGAAAGGGCAAATAAAGCTTTCTTCATGTGGTTTTACAGTTCTAGGGAATGATATGTTAAGAAGTATTGGTCAGGAGGGGGCAAAAGCCGAGTCTTCTAGTATGTCAAATCCTGAGAAAGGCGGAATTGAGACAGAGCCCCCTGCACTACATGAAGGGAGGTATTTGGCAATGATATACTTGGAGTGAAGTGGATAGTCACATCACCAGTATAAACCACCTCAGGAAAAACAGAACCCCACCAGGTGCAACAAAGAACTCCCACCACTGGCATAAGGAGCCTTATTCTTCCTCTCTCTCCTGCCTGATTCAAACACAGGGGGAGCTAGTTGCTGAGGGACATGGGACAGACAGCACCACCACTCAGGAAGAGCAAGACTTACTTTTTTAAATTAAGTTAGCTTAGAAGTCTATAATGCTAACAAGGGTGGTGTCTTCTATGTAGTAAAGAAATTGTGCTCTAAACCCAAAGTCAAAGGGAAATTGATGGAACTTGGCAAAAATGTCATTAAAGTACCTCTTACAAAGAGTCAAGGGAGATATGACAGTGTTCAGATGAAAAGAATGGTTGGGGAGACTATCAAGCCATTTCATGTTCATACCCTAGTATTTTGAGACTTCTCACAAAACTGGTTCATTCTATTTGTGGCAAGTTACTTTATCAAAAAGGAAATGAAAACTCATGTCCATATATGAAAGGAAAATTTCCAAAAGAATAGCTTTATGAGACTTTCCCTTAGAAGAATAATGGAAATAATACTATGTTTAGGTTAGATAATGAGCATATTGTGGCTTGAAATGAATGGAAAATTTTATCTTTACTAGAAAACAATATTTTGATTTGTACTATCCTCTCTAGAATCTCTCTCTTAAAAAGGTCAAAGAGTTTAGTCAACAGAGATTCAACCTCTATATCTTTAATTGGATTGGAGGAATTATGTCAATATAGGTTACAACTTGAGGAATAGGGATAAGTTGGAGACATCTTATACTGATAAGGATCTGTGTAGAGAAGGTGAACAGAAAAGAACTATAAAATGGTTTGAGCTTTGAAGTAGGTCAAAGGTAGGATTTGGTCCTTATGCATACGTCCTATTCAGACAATGATGTAAGGCCCAGAATGCCTCAGAAGGAGCCATGTCCTTCTTGAAGGGGAGAATGTATAGGCCATGCCAAGAGAGAAGAATGGGAGATGAAGGGTAATTGACTAGTGGGATCATTTAGTCTTTTGTGAAGAAATACAATAAATTAAACCTTCCCTTTGAGTTCTTGATGTAAACAGTATGGTAGGACAGAATCTAACATTATATATCACCTATGGGTCAAAAAGTTAACATGTATGAACTTCCAAGACAAACGTGAGTTTGACAGTATGAAAGTCACTCTTCATTGAGGAAACTGAGGTCCAGGGTTGGCATTTAGTAATATTTCACACTGGCCATTTCACCTCGGTTATAAGATAGAATCAGGATTCTGAAATACTTGTTCTAATAATTCACCTTTTTGCAGTATACAATGGATTATAGCAAGGAGGCACCATTTAAGACAGAGTTATGTGTTATGAAAGGAAGGAAAAGTGACTTGTTACAGTGAGAATAAGCAATAACAATGCTTAACAGTTTCTCAGCTGGAAAAAAAAAATAGAGCTTGGTCTTGGCTGTGGTCTAATGAAGGATATGACTTCTGTCTCATTGTTATGAAAGCTCAGATTTGTTTTTCTGCGGTGACTATGGTTCCCCTGATGACCCAGGTGGCAGTCTTATTGATTTTTATCGCTAAATGAGTTGCTGCAGCTTATATGCATAACTAGTCTTAAGTGCTTCCCTGAGTGAAATTGACAGTTCATTTTATCTGGCTTGCACAGAATTCTTGTCCTTTGCTTTACACATCTTATAAGCAATGCGAGAAGAAGTTGATTTTCTACTATTTACATTAGGCAGGCAATGTTTACTCTCCAGGGCTGGGAATGGGCCCTGAAGAAGGAGTGGGAGGGTGGGTTGGTATTTTCTTAGCAGAAATCTTATGCCTTCTTTAGTTGAGGGCACCAGAGGTATAATTCTCTCCCTCTCCTATGTCTCCTCTATGTCTACCTATTTCTTTAAATATAATTTACATTTCATCTGGTCCAATACACAAAGGCTGAACCTTGAAGTAAAATGGTTGAAAGACACAAAATAGTAACTGAGAAAGTCAGACTAAAGGATGTTGGTTGCTCTTACCTACATTCTAGCATCATGCCATCAGACAAGATTTTAAGAATGAAAAGTGGTCAGGCGCCTGGGTGGCTCAGTCATTAAGCGTCTGCCTTCGGCTCAGGTCATGATCCCAGGGTCCTGGGATCGAGCCCCGCATCGGGCTCCCAGCTCGGCGGGAAGCCTGCTTCTCCCTCTCCCACTCCCCCTGCTTGTGTTCCTGCTCTCACTGTCTCTCTCTGTCAAATAAATAAATAAAATCTTTAAAAAAAAAAAAAAGAATGAAAAGTGGTCATTATACATTTTAAGCCTGGCGTTGCCAAGTGTGTATTTTACACTATTAGGAACTTGAATATGTTAATGATCTCAGAATCCTGAGTCTTTGCCCCCTCACTCACTTTAAGCTCACTATTAACATTACTTCCCTTCCTTCCCCAGGTGGCTTCTTTAAAATCAACCCCTTCTTTTCCCTTAACTATTCATGGCAAATCTTCTCTCTACACTTCAATCTTCTCATCTCCCATATCTGTGCTATCAGTAAGTCATCTTGTCTCGGTGTGTTTTTTAATATAGCAGCTTACAGAGATTGTAATTCACATAACATATCATTCACCCATTTCAAATATCCAATTCAATAGTTTCTAGTGGACTCACAGAATTGTGCAATATTACCATCATCAATTTTAGAACATTGCCATCACTGCAGAAAGAAACCCCATACCCATTAGCAATCATTCCCCTCTTCCACCCACCCCCAGCCCCTGGTAATCCCTTATCTATAGATTTGCCCATTCTGGATATTTCAGATAAATGGAATCATACATTTGAGTTTTTGTGCCTGGCTTCCTTCACTTAATATAATGTTTTCAAGGTTCATCCACATTGTAGCTTGTATCAGTACCTCACTCATTCTTCTGAGTAATATTCCATGGTATGTATATACTGCATTTTGCTTATCCATTCATCATTTGATGGACAGTTGGGTTGTTTCCACTTTTTGGCTATTATGAGTAATGTTGCCATGCATGTTTCTTTCAAGTTTTTGTTTAAATCTGTTTTCACTTATTTCAGGTATACATCCAGGAGTGGAATTGCTTCTAGATATGTTCTCATGACTCAGTTTCTTCTGAATAGCCCACACTCACGCTTATAGTACCAGGCTTTGTTAGTACTTTTCAATTTCACCTTCACTTGGGACCTTCCATTGAGCACTGGACTCGTACCTAATAAAATCCTTAACACCTTTACTTAGGTACCACATAGACACTTTAAACTCAGTGTCACACAACCAAGCTCATGATGTTTTCCACAAAACCCTGGTCTTGGGCCAGTCCTCTTTCTCAGTAAACAGTACATTTTTTCTTCTGATCATAGAAGCTAGAATCATTCCTTAACTCCTTCCTTACTTCCTGGGTCCAACTAATAACCAGATATATATAATTCAATTTTCTAAATTTATTCCACATGTATCTACCTTTTCCTGCCTCCATCACAGCTCCTCTCTTTTAGACTTCACTTGGATCACATTAATTGTTTTCCAACCCATCTTTCACATTTACTCGAGACTCCATCCAAATTCACTCCACCCTTCTTTAAAATCAGGAACGTGTTGTTAAAGTGTATATATGACACTACCCTGCCCAACTCCTCAGCTCTGTCTTCCTCCTCAACCCCTTCTGGGAAGCACAGATACCTTCTTCTCATTTTTTCCAGTTCTTTCAATAGGCTCATTCTTTTCCCAACTTGAGGACTTGTGCAAATATTCTTTCTTCTGCCACACTCTAGTCTCATTTAGAGAGAAATGCTACTTATCTTTAATTTCTTAACTTAAAATTACATCTTCAAAAATCTAGCTCTCACTACATCAATTCTATCTTATAAGCTTTCAATGTGCCCAGTACTTTCCTTTGTAACATTTACGACTTTTAACAATATGTAGTTTACTATCTGTCTCTGCAGTAAAATGTGCCTTTAAACAGGAAAGGCACCAAGGTGGGCTGGATTACTACATTCTCAGGAGTGGCATAGTATCTGACCTGATGAAGGGAACTCAAGAAATATTTTTGAATTAATGAGTCAGTGAACCTCCAACCCACTTCATTCATAATTTGATTTGGCTTATAAATCCAAATTATATAATAGGGGCAAATTAGAAATAACTAGGACCAGAAAAAGTTAAAAAATGAAAACCTTGGTAGATGATGACTATGTGTTAGAATACACACAAGAGGAAACATATTTAATGTTTTCTAAGAAACAAGGAGACCAAAGCCCTCTTCCTCCTATTTAAACTCTCAAATAAAGCTCACCTCGGGCTCCCTTCTACTGGTGCCCTTGCACAGATAAACCTTGATGGTCCCTGGTAAGTTTACTTCATACCTTTCTCCTTGGCACAGCCTCTTTATCTGAATTCTGTGTTTTCATCCAAGCCCACAGAGTGCTCGTGTTGATGATATCAGTCCTGTTCCCTCCACCCTTGATCTTTACTCTTGATTTAATTTTACCTCTTATCTCTCCCACCTTTTCCTCTTCCGTGACACCAACTCATGCAAATATCTTGTTTACAAAAATGAATACTAAATAATATCCCTTAAAAAAAAACTAAGATGGGATTTGGGCTTTATCAATTGTACATACTGTTTCTGTGATAAAAGTGGAGTTGAAATCATTAAGTAGGAAGTATGCCTGTTTACAATGTCTGGCCAATAAACCTGATTTACTCACTTTATTCTAGACTTAGATGGCAATCCGAACTATTTCAACCCAAATTGCTGATAATACTTAAATTGCAGTGTTGCTTGATTGCTAAGTAATGTTAAGGAGCTATAAAGCCAGTACGTGGTATAATATAGGACTTTGAGCTAACTCTAGGTCATAGGGAACAACTAAATTTAGAGTCAAGAGCTTAGGATTTAATCAAGGCTCAACTACCCACCAGGTCCAATCTGACTCCGGACAAGTCACTCAAATTTTCTGGGTCTAAATTGTCTCTGTTTATAAGATGAGAAAAGAAATACCTAATTCATTTGGTAGCTTTGAGAACTTAATTTGATAATATAGCTAAAGCATTTGGCCCATAATAAGTTCTCAACACTTGTTAGTTTAATGCAAATCATATTTTGAATTCTACATTTATCTGACAATAGTATATCCACTAATGGAGATACTCAGTAAACATAACAGGCTTTCCTTATTTTTCTTTTTAACCAGCAAATACACCAATGTTTGAATTTTAATTTGGAGAAGGTTTTAGCAGAATAGTGTATTAATAAGTTGAGATCTATATATTGATATGTATTGATCTGCAGACATTTACATTGATGTGTATTTATCTATACACGTTAACTGTGAATTTTGGTAGGCAAGTGAAATATTACTAAGTTATTTAATGCAAGTGTCAACAAACATTTTCTGTAAAGGACCAGATAGTAAATATTTTAGGCTTTGCAGATCATACGGTCTCTCTTTCTCAACTACTTAACTCTTGTAGTACAAAAGCAGCTATAAAAAATACTTAAACCAATAAGCATGGCTCTGTTTCAGTAGAAGTTTACTTATACAGAGGAATTTTAAATTCACATGTCATGAAATCCTCTGAAGTGTTTCAACCATTTAAAAATGTTAAAAAAACAAAACAAAACAAAAAAAACCCTAGCTCACAGGCCTTCTAAACACAGGTGGCAGGCCTGACATACCCCATAGGTGGTGGTTGCCCACTGGGCACACCATATGACTTGTTGAATTATTATGTTCACTTTTCATTGATCCTTTAGCCTGCAAAATACATAAATTCAATAAGCACAGGGTTGTTTTATTTTCTGATGTATTCCAAATGCCTGAACAGTGACTAGCATTAGTTAAAGAATAAAGATTTGTTAAATAAATGAAATGATCTTTTTCCTCCCAAACTCTTTATGGTAGAAATCTCTAGCAACACAAGTTTGTACATGCTCTTTGACATGCTCCCACAGACACAGAGGGTTGAAAATTTTAAAAAGGTGAATTTTGACTTAATGACTATTACTCTAAGGTAATAATTATAATTTAACCATGGTATCAAAAGAAGCGTATGTTAAAGGTTAATAACCTTTTCATGTATGTGTATAGAAAGTGTGTAGTTATATACAGAAATATATATGTGTACACACACAACTATTTTCTAAACATATACAAGTTCTATCATGACACCAATACTTCACAGAGCTAACTTATATATGGGTTTATATAAATTGTTATTCAAGTATAAATTATTTCTTTGAGAATGGTACTTAAACAGATGTTTAATGAGGGCAGCTAAGTGGTAATGACACTAATTAATCACAAAATGAAAACACATTCACCTTGGAAAAACCAACACTATTAAACTCTAAGAGATTAATTGGCTTAAAAAAAAACACATTGTAACATAATTATCTTAGGACAAATTCAAATGTTCTGTTGAATCTATGTTTGTATTCAGTAAGCATGAAGACCAAACCATTCACCGTAAATCATAATCCACCTTGGTAATGAAAGGGAAAAGAAGCATGTTTTTACACAATATTTACATAGCATAATTTCTTAGAAAAAAAAACTCTAAAAAAAATCTGTGTAGTTAACCTTTAAACTTCTACATATAAAACTGTCTGTAAACATTTAAAATGGATATTCTATACTGCAGATCAATTAATCATATATAATTCTATAGAAAATGAGTAGTTTCCCTATCTCAAGTAATTTTTAGTAGGCCAAAGTGGATTATATTCAGTTATCAGATTTGTATCACATCTTCAATAAAATGAGAAGTAGAAAAAATAAAAGTAACTCCTAAAATTCTTATACAATGGAGTTACTGCTGTGAGATTTAAACAGTATTAGCCAAAATCATAATTTAGAAATTGCAAATTATTGTCATAGTTGAATGCTTGAGGAGAACAATTTAATCCACTTGGAAACTCAAAGTTAATTAAAACAGTTTTTATGTTAGTTTCAACAAAAGTCTCGCTAGCATCTTGGCACTTCTGCATCAAAACCATTCTCAGTCACCGTCTTTGTGCATTCCCATTACCACTGCCAGAAAGCTTAGAAAATTCAGTACTTGTTTCTCCTTTGAACTGGAAAAGGGCATTAAGCTTAATGTGTTAAATAGCAAGGGCCACTTTGTACAACACTTTGAACATATTGAAACGTGCCATCTAGTTTCCACTCCAGTAGTAAATGTCATCACCAAAGGAGTGAACAGGCACAGACAGCAATGCTCTACCTGGCATAGTAAACAGCACCTGCGTACCAGGTGAGGGACTAACTCAATGTGTATAGATTAATTACTCCAAGGTTCACACTTTGAATCATAGAATCAAAGTATAGCAACTATCATCCATTTTCTCAGATGCTGTACCCCTGGGGTCATTCACAGATTATCATCTAGCCCTCAATGTGACCATGTTAGGTGTCAACGAAAGGCTACAAAACCCTTCCACATGGTTACTCTGTAACTTTGATTCACTGGTGTTTAGTTTGACCCCAGTGATCTACTAAAAAAATCTGTAAAAACATCATGAAAAAAATTGTATTTAATCAAGTAATACATGAACAAATATTTACTGCAACATACTCAAATAATATGAAATATATTGAGTAAAATGGGAAAAAGCCTCTCTAAAATGCACACTCACACGCACACATACATCTTATCTCCAAATGAATGCGAGTGTAATTTACAGAATGTCTCTTGTCTTTTTTTCCTTCTTGACTTCATCTATTGGAAAGTGACCTATACCACTATTTATATCTCTATTCCATTCCTTTTAAAGGCTGAGCATACATATACAATAATTTATTCAATTATAATCTTATTTATGGAACTTAATTTTCCCTTTCCATTTCCAGTACGATATAGAATTCTGTAGTGAACATTCTGGGCATATATCCTGGTAGTAATGTGTGACTATTACTCTAGGATAAATTTTTAGAGAAAAATCCTATGTCAATGGGGTTGCGGACATCAAATTTGAAAATAGAGCTAAATGCTCCCTCAAATGGGCTTTACCCATAGAGTCTATGATTGGTTCTGCTTTTTGTATCCTCATGTATAACATATATTATCAGCCTTTCTGATATTGGTCAAGTATACAGATTAAAAGGACCATCATCGCTTAATTATATTTCTTAGACTGTGAGACCAAGCATCTTTTCTAACACTTTTTGGAAATACTTGTAATTCTTCCTATCTGACCTCTATGTTCTTACTCTTTGTTCATTTGTTCCTGGCTATCTTTCTCTCATTGTTATATAAGCAATGACCCTATGCCTATTATATTTGTTAAAAATATTTTTTCTAATTGTCATTTGTATCTTTAATGTCAAATTTTAACATTGAGAATATTTAATTTTCATTTGTCAAATATGTAAATTTTTGCATTATGGTGTTTGGGTTTTGATTCTGACTTGGGAAAGTCTTTCTCCAATGTTATAAATCTTTTTCATTATTTATTATTTCTAAACATGTTAAATTTTAGCTCTTGGCTTCATCTAAAATGCAGATGTGAGTGTGTATGGTGTAACTGTGTGTGGTATATGGAAGGTGTTTATTTACCAATGGACAGAGTATAATCAAAGCATAATTTATTGAATAAATCTGTTTTAAAATGACAACTCTATCATAAACTATATCTCTGGAGGCTGATTTGGAAACTAATATGTATTCCATAGATATACTTTTTTCTATTCATGTATATATTATACTCTCTCTTTTATTATAGATTAATCTTTTGGGGCATGTAGCAAATGAAAACCAGGTCCCTGTACTTCTTTTTAAAAATTGTCATGGTTATACCTTCACATTTTCTTTTCTTTTTTTTTTAAGATTTTATTTATTTATTTGACAGAGAGAGATGCAGCAAGAGAAGGAACACAAGCAAGGGGAGTGAGAGAGGGGGAAGCAGGCTTCCCGCTGAGTAGGGAGTCTGATGTGGGGCTCGATCCCAGGACCCCGGGATCATGGCCTGAGCCGAAGGCAGACACTTAATGACTGAGCCACCCAGGCGCCCCCCCTTCACATTTTCTTATCCATATACATTATGAAATCAGGTTGTCATATTTCATAAAAAGCTATTTGAGATGTTGATTGGCATTGCATTTAAAATATATACATATATTTTTACATATGTATTTTTTTACAGTGAGAAGATCTTACAGAGTGTCCAAGATGTCTCAAGGAAGTTGGAAAAGAGAAGCTGAGATACCTTGTAAGACTCCAAAATTCTGCTCTCTAGGCCTGTGATGCTATCCTGTAATTGCAGTATGCACTGGACTAAGAGAGGCTTATGCATAGGCAACTCAAATAAAACATAATGCTAATATTTTAAACTTATAATGAAAAGGATAATTGGGTGAATTAAGTCCTCATGTCTTCTACATATCATATTTTCTCAATGTAACAAGCTACAGGGTAACACAAATTATAATCAAAAAGTTGATTGAGCATGAAATAAGAACAAAGGAAGTCCATTATTTAATTCAAACATTTAATGATGCAATTGATCTAACTGTTCAACAGAGATTCACAAACCACTTGACTTGGACAGATAAATTCCCTGTGCCAGGCTATACTTTCCCATGGGCATTCTTGAAGTCCTTTTGGCAATATTTACCTTTTTTACACTCACATTCCTATACTTGTGTTTTATAGCAATCACCCTTCTGATGGAAACAGATTTTCTTATAGATATTTTGCATCTGATAAGAATGTGTTAAGATGTGCATAACTGAAATCCTGATAAACAGCGACTTGCATGGCTCAATAGTAGTAAATGCAGCCAAGGCGGGGAAATGGTTGGGAATAGGTACAGTGCTGTTCATGTAGGGCCATGGCTCATCTAGGTACAAGCAAATCCCATCAGCTGGGTCACTGTTTTTTTTTTTGCAAAAAAAACCCTCAATTTATCCATTCTATAGTGTTAGATGTTATTTTTATAGTTCCAAGTGAGTATCTAATTCATATTGGTCCCAGGTTCCTGAGAAGCATTTTATTTATTCTCTCGTTGTCTAGATGTACTTCTGTTTCTTCTTTCATATTTGAATTCTTTAGAACCAATACTCTTAAAATTTCTATAAAACCACAAAAACAACCCTGAATAGCCAATCAATCTTGAGAAAGAAGAACAAAGCAGGAAGTATCATGCTTCCTGATTTCAAACTATATTACAAAGCCACAGTAATCAAAACAGTGTGGGATTGGCTTCAAAACAGACATGTAGATGTATACAACATATATCCACCATTACAGTATCATATAGAATAATTTCATTGCCTTAAAAATTCTCTGTGCTCCACATATTCAGAATGTGCAACACAGAGAAAACCCTAACGTAAATTTAGACTGTAGTTAATAATGATAATGATATATCAACATCAGCTCATAATTTTCTAAGAAATGCACCACACTAATATGAGATGTTATTAATAGGAGAAACTGGGGAGGCGAAGGTGTTGAGTGGGTACATTGGAACTCTTTGTACTTTCTGCTCAATTTTTCTGTAAACCTTTAACTGCTCCCCAAACTAAAGTCTGTTAATTTTTAAAATGAGGTATATTTAATTATGGTCCTCTTAGAATATTTGCATTTTTTAGTGAGAGCAAATATGTAGTATTAATAAATGGAACATCAAAAAAAAAAAAACAGACACATAGATCAATGTAACAGAATAGAATGGCAAAAAATAAACCCATCTGTATTCAATCAATTAATTACAATGAAGGTGCCAAGAATATACAATGGGGAAAGGACAGTCTCTTCTACAAATGTTGAGAAAACTGGACAGCCACATGTAAAAGAGTGAAACTAGACATCTTACAGCATACACAACTATTAATCCAAAATGGATTAAAGCCTTAAAGGTAGACTAAAAACAGTAAACTCACAGAAGAAAACATAGGCAGCAAGCTCCTTGACATCACTCTTGGTAATGTTTTTTTGGATTAACACCAAAAGCAAGGGCAAGAAAAGCAAAAATAAACGAGTGGGAGACTAAAAAGCTTCTGCACAACAAAGGACACTTTCAATAAAATGAAAAGGCAACCTACAGAATGGGAGAAAATATTTGTAAACCATATATATAATAAGGGTTTAATATCCAAAATATACAAGGAATTCATACAACTCAACACCAAAAAAAATTTCATTAAAAAATAGAGTATCCAAAGAGATATTTTTCCAAGGGGAAAATACTAGGGGCCAAAAGACACACACAAAAAAGTTCAACATCACCAATTACCAGGGAAATGAAAATCAAAACTACAATGAGATATCACCTCACATTTTTCAGAATGGTTATTAACAAAAGGCAAATGTTGATGAAGATGCACTGTTCATTTCTATGCAAACTGGTGCAGCCACTATGGAAAAGAATATAGAGGTCCCTCAAAAAATTTAGAAATAGGACTACCATATGATCCAGTAATTCCATTTCTGGCTATTTATAGGAAGGAAAAGAAAACATATTAACTCGAAGATATATATGCACTCCCATATTTGTTGCAACATTATTGACAGTAGCCAAGACATGGAAAAACCTAAATGCTCATCAATAGGTGAATAAAGAATATATATAGATGTAGATATATAAACGCACACATACACACAAAAGATTATTCCGCCATAACAAAGAAGGGAATCCCACCATTTGTGACAACATAGATGGACCTTAAGGGCATTTATGATAAGTGCAACAAGTCAGACAGAGAAAGACAAATACCATATGATCTCACTCACATGTGGACTCTAAGGAAAAGAAGAAAACTAATTCATGGATACAGAGAACAAACTGGTGCTTTCCAGAGGCAGGGAGTGGGGGATGGGTAAAATGGGTAAGGGTGGTCATGGGTACAAACTTTCATTTATAAAGTAAATGTGTCATAAGGATGTTTTGTACAGCATAAGGACTGTAGTTAGTGTTGCTATGTTTCGTATTTGGGAGCTGCCAGAAGAGTGGATCTTGAAAATTCCCATCATAAGAAAAAGATTTTCTGTGTGTGTTGATGGATGTTAACTCAACACCCTGGAGATCATTTCCCAATGGGCACATGTGTGAAATCATTATGGTGTTCACCTAAATTTAATATTATATGTCAATGGTATCTCAAAAGAATTATAGTTCTTCAACTAATTAAAAGTAGCTACCCTATCTCCCATGGTATGATTTTAATTTTTGTGTATTTCTACATTTTTCAAATATTTTGCTACATGACGATGTCCAGATACCTCGCCATCCTGTTTGATGTTCTGTTTGAATTTTAAGTACTTACTGTGTATCAAAAACATGGAGGCTGTAACTAGACACAAGAGTACTGGTTTTGGTTAACCAGCATGTGTTCTCAACTCCTTTTTTGTATTGTCAAGTGTATTTTATCAAACAATACCTGACCTACATATTTCTATTGTGCACCCATTTTTTACCAATACAAATACATTTTACGTGGAAACATCTTCCCAGTTCTCCGGCCTTAATATTTAAAATTTTTACTATTAGAGTCACAAGGATGAAAAAGTCACAATCCTTGTAGAGATAAATGATAGCACAGTGGTGCACTACACCTCAGAAATACACCAAATGTCCAAAATTGTTCACATTGCCCATTTTATGTCTGCCCATTCTCCTTTGTTGGAAATGTTTTCTCAACCAGAAGCTCTCCTGAAGGGGTGGGCCAAGATGGTCTCCTTGCTCCTAAATAACCCCATTTGCTGGTCACAGCTGTGTGCACACATGCATATCTGGCTCAGGGCACTTATTTTAGGGGAATTCAATTCATTAGTCTAAGCTTATCCAAATATACTCTTCCTTTCATAAATTTTGGATTGTAAAACAGAGATAATTCAGATTCATATCAGTAGAAATGAAAGAGGTTATAAAACTAGTTCTAGACAATGTCACATACAGTTCAAAGCTGTGAAATACAAGGAAGCCAAAGAGGGAGAGAAAGGTGCTCTGCAGAGAAAAGTTGGAGATGTGAGGTAAACAGAGCCATATACCTCTGAGGGCCCATGAACAAAGAGAGAATAGCCTTGACTCATGACTTTCCATTTGGCTGTGAATTAAAAAAATCTTCATGGCTTGGATGAAAAATGTCTTTTTGTCCATGGAGAGCTACCAGATTCCCCTGTGTCTCATCAATAATACCCTTTCATATTTGAGCTACTTTGATTGGACTTTTCTTCCTTACAACAACATTGTGAGTTTGTAAGTCAGGCATCATGGGACTAGAGAAATGCAGTCACCAGTTTTGCTTTGGAATGTGAGGGAATGCTCCATCGAGCAGGTGGCCTATGTGCTGGGTCTTGAGGAATGAACATAAATTGGTAAAGAAATGAACAGATGGATTCCATGCAGGGGTCAATGAGGACACAATCTGAACTATCTGGGGATTTTAAGGAAATATTTGGTTACATTAATTTCCTTAGATAACTAAAACCAGTTGAATTTTTACTAGTATTGTCAATAGGCGTGTGACTTTTGTCAAAGACCAGAAGGAAGTAAGGTTGCAAGGCATGTGGGTATCAGGGGAAGAACACTCCAGCCAGAGAGAATAATAAGAACAAGAGCTCTAAGGTAGGACCTGTCTGGTGTACCTTAGGGACCACCAGGGCAGTGTGACAGAGTGGTGTGAATAAGACATAATGTGTTGGGAAATGAGGTCAGAGATTGGGACCAGAGCATATGAGGTTCTGCAATGCAACCTAGGAATTTGGGACTTTATGCTGCTCAAGATGGGAAACTGTGGAACATGTTTGAGCAGAGAAATGATTTTAAAGAATCATTGTTAAATATACTTCAGTGAAACATAAATTCATGACTACTTTTAATTTACCAAAGACAACTTCCAGATTGTAATAATGTAATAATAATTAATAATTAGTTCATATATAAGCTACTGAAAAATTAGATCAATGGACATACTTGATATTCTTTAGAAATCCATAACCCCCTCTCTGTGTAAAATTTTTAATAACACATTTTATAGAAAATATACACCATATTCTATAATGAAAACCTGGAACAAAGGAACTTTGTTTTCTCAAATTAAGTGCTATTAAAAAAGTGAAACAAATATTCAAAGAACACAACACAGACTATACAGTACACAAAATGCACTAAATAATTGCTAATTCTCACTAATATTAAAAATTGACATTTTTGGGGCGCCTGGGTGGCTCAGTTGGTTAAGCGACTGCCTTCGGCTCAGGTCATGATCCCAGGGTCCTGGGATCGAGCCCCACATTGGGCTCCCTGCTCAGCGGGAAGCCTGCTTCTCCCTCTCCCACTCCCCTTGCTTGTGTTCCCTCTCTCGCTGTCTCTCTCTCTCTGTCAATTAAATAAATAAAATCTTAAAAAAAAAATTGACATTTTTATAATCAACTTAGCGATAGAGGATAATACTGATATTCCACTTTGAAAGAGTGGGCAGCCTAATCACTACCTAAAGAACATTCAATTTGAAGCAATGTAAATTTGTGATGAACACTCTCTTTATTAACTACACAGAGTAATCTGTGGAATGGATATGTTAGTAAAAGCTAATTAAACATCAGATGATATCTACCAAACTGTTTATTTCTATTTCTAACTAGTCGATCTTAAGCCATACTTTAAAATGACAATCTTAAATAGCAATTATATAGGCTGAATTAGACAGGCTTCAGGTAAAATGGTAAGATATAGGAAAATTATTTCCATTCATTTTGAATAAAAAATAAGAATCTCTGAACCTAAGCTATTTCTCCTTCCATTTCACTCTCGCATTTTATTACTCAGTAATTCTAAAAAATTAAAAGTTCCCAGAACACACTGTTTAGCTCCTCTATAACTGTAAATGCTCTTCCCTCCACCTGGACAGGTCTTCCAACTTGTCTGCCTAGCGAATTTCATATAGGGTCCCTCCATCTGAAGCTTTCCCTCAATGGAGGCACAGTTCACTCCTCTTCCTCTTCCTCCTCCTCCTGTTTTCCTGAATTAGTTTTCTATTGCAGCTATAACAAAACATCTTCTCTCTCTCTGACTATAGTCTGGAAAAGCTCTCCACTTTTCGGGACTCATGTGATTAGGTTGTAGACACTCATATAATCCAGAGTCATCTCCCCATGTCAAGATCCCTAATTTAATCACATCTACAAACTCCTTTAGCTATATAAAGTAACATATTCACAGATTCCAGGAATTAGAATATGGACATCTTCAGAGGCCATTATTCAACCTACCACAGAACCTAAAAGCCTAAG
The DNA here is from genome assembly GCF_037043125.1 of Eumetopias jubatus. Classification (NCBI taxonomy): domain Eukaryota; kingdom Metazoa; phylum Chordata; class Mammalia; order Carnivora; family Otariidae; genus Eumetopias; species Eumetopias jubatus. The sequence goes on along the minus strand of NW_028274809.1, from coordinate 176,911,120 downwards.
TCATCCACTATAGTAACTACCATAGGTAGTGTAATTACTGGTTTGCAGTCTTTCCATAACACTGCATTCTTGGACAGTAGGGTTTATATTTGTTATACCCACCATGTTTAACACAGTGCCTAATATAATACTAAGTAGCTCAAATAAATAAATTTATGAATCAATAAATATACATTTAAATCTATATGGTGCTATTAAAATAAAGGACAATGAAAAATCAGAAGTAATGAGTGGTTATTTTAGAGAAGTTACTGTCCATAGGACAGTCATACTATAAAGATTTTATTCTTTAGTACATTTGGGATACTTTTACTCTATAAATCATTTTATATAATTTGGAGATAAATTTTCTATTTGTTATATCAATATTTTGATGACATGCACAATAACTTTATGGGTTTTCTCATTAAAAGTGAAGTAATGATGAGATTTTATTTGTTTTTAGTTCATATTTGTTTATATTTTACTGTTTTGTGAAACAATAGCTATTAAATATTTAAATTAGGTCATTGATTGTCAACATCTAAGATCATTACACACCAGGAACTGATATTCCCTCAGAAATTAGCCAGAGTAGACAGGCTACAATTTTTTTTTTCTAAAAAGAAATTATAACTAAAATTCCTTCACTATTTTGTAATGATTTTCTTTTAGAGTAGGTCATATAGTTTAGTAATAGAAGCTCCATTTGTAGTTTAAGATTTTGTTTTTCAGTTATTTAAATGATCATTAGGCAAATATTTAACACAGGTTTCTCCGAAAAGTCATACGCAGAATGGAATCAAAGACTGAGAGATCTTCTAGCCAAATCTAATTTCATTCACACACCAGGAATTCAAGACTTCTAGAATCAAATGAATTGTATAATTTTACAATGGAGAGGCTTCTGTGCATTTTCTAAATAGTATAGAAGTCATGATGCAAAGAAAGATTTTTACATCTTAGACTGTCCATAAAGTAAGCATATTCATAATTTATTCTGTGTCAAAATTCTGACAAGAATTTAAATAATAGCATTTATAAAAAGAGCAGCTTTGAGCCTATTCTTCACCTTGGTGTGGTGTTATTTTAATCCTCCATCTGGTTTTCAAATAGGCAATAGTGCTAATATTCAAGACAATAATTACATTAAATTAATTATGAGCATGATCCAGTGCTATGTTAAAATCAATGCATATTATACTTGGACTTTCTCTTTATAGACCAATGTTTTACTTCCATAAAGTTTATTGACAAATTATCTTTTCCCTAAACTTCTATGACTTTTTGGTATTATCTTTATTTTGTTTTTTCATGGATTTTTCTTTAAATTGATTACATAATAAAATCAAACTAATCACACAATAATTATCTTCTTTTATGTCTTAATATTTTATCAGACTTCTTTCTATTTCACCTATTTCTCCATAAGTTTTCAAAAGAGCTTTGTCAATAATCTACATTTCCCAAATGCAGGGCAATGCTTTGCATTAATTTGTGTAGCTACATATTACAGAAAATAACACATTTAATTTTTTGAGCAGTAATACAGGAAAAAGAATCATTGCGATACACAGATCTCAAGTAGTACAAGAGAATAAACTCAGTAATTCTTACTACAAACTTGATCTTAGTAGTAAAAAAGGAGTTAACAATATTTGGAAAAAATGGCCTCAATTTAATGAAGTAGTTAGCTTGATATCTCAAACATAAAGTTCCATTTAAAAATAGATACTATTTCATAAAGGTTACCAACACACCATTTTATCAATTAGTGGTTAAAAACAACGTTCTTTTTCTTTTAAAGATGCATAGAACATTTAAATAATTAAACCATTAAAATTTGTTTTTGGATAGATATTCCTGTTTTTACATGTAATTCAGATTGTGTATTCTTAGAAGTAATTTGTTTTTATGCATCAGCTTAGAAACAGATGAAAGAAATGTTGATCAACTCAATTTATGTCCTCCTGCTTCAAAGTAAATCAGTAAAATGCTAATTTCTTAATATCACACTCATAGAAAAATTTTAATTCAGCTATCATTGGATATTTACCCATAAACTAAAATTCTATCTAGTGGATAATTTTGAGAATAAAATTTTGAGCTTCACATTCATATCCAAATCTTGACTAGAAGATCAGCAGTGGAGGTTAATACTAATCAGAAAAAAAATCTGCAAAAAGGTAAATACTATCACACCCAGCAAATGGCCATCAGTGTCTAGTAATTGAGAGTATATGTCATACTTTCCTTCAAGAATATTATCAGAAGACAGGAACACAAACTCTCCCTCTCCAACATGTGGTTGAATTTCAGATTTACTTAAACAGTTCATCATATTGAGTACTTAATTTAGCAAGACAATGAGATCTCTAAGTAAATGTGGTAAGAAAACACATTTGAGTGGGGAAATGTGATCTTGGTTTAGTGATATAATTGAGAGTAAACATTATCTGGGTTTGCTTATACACTTCTATGCTGTAAAGGGGTCTCCATATTTTGAATTTCCCATCAGAATGACGTGCGGATGAACACATAGTGCCCCTGACCACCTGCCTCATGGTAGGTACACAACATTTGTGAACTATAGGATTCTCTGTGCCTTGGTTTTCTTAACTGTAAAACAACCTCCAAATTCCTTCCTGGCTCCAAATTTATTACAGCAGAATACAATCTTATTGTTTTAACAAATATACAAAGTGTTAAAATCATGAAGTCAGGGGAATTAAGGGGTTATTAAGACATTGTTTTGAAACAGTGAGATCCCAGGTTGGGGTTTCATGGAAAACAACTTATACAATGGAAGTTTAACTACAAGGGTATCTCTCTTGATTGCTTGGATTATAATGACCCTCCTCATCTTAATTATAAATAGTAAGAAAAGACATTCATGTTAAATAAAAATTAATGGCAGAATAATTCATGATTGAGTTAGCTCCCATTTGGGAAATAGGAGATGGATTTGGATGATATACCAGGGCAGCACACAAAGAGTGAATGGGAGGTTAAATAGATATAATGAACCAGATGCTCAAAATTTCCTGGGTAACGAGACCTGATCTATTCCTTAGTCATACTTTGTATGAATTTAACTAGCATTAATATTTTTTGTGTGGATCCTCTTTATACCACCTGTTCTGACACTTGGTAGAATACCCTAGGTAGAGTAGCAAAGGTGGATCAACTCTAAAAACACTAGATAGAATCATCTATCTTCTTTGTAATTGTACTACACTTTCCAATAAATGTTAAGATGATAAACGACATGTAATGCACACTTTTTTTTTTAAAGGTTGAATACCCTGGGGGTGCCTGGGTGGCTCAGTCCATTAAGCGACTGCCTTCAGCTCAGATCATGATCCCAGGGTCCTGGGATTGAGCCCCACATCAGGCTCCCTGCTCAGTGGGGAGCCAGCTTCTCCCCCTGCTGCTTGTGCTCTCTCTGTCAAATAAATAAATAAAATCTTTAAAAAAAAGGATGAATACACTGAACAATGGAGAGATAAGAGTCTAGAGATTTTAAACCCTAGTTTCATATTCCTCATTTTCATTGCCCTCATCATTCAGCATAAACAGGATATCATGTATTATGAACTTCCAATATTTACACAAGGACAAAGTCATCTTGAAAATAATTTACTCTTTTACTTAAATTTCACTCATCTGACTTTGCAAACCCAGTGCTCTTTTTGAAAAAGAATCTTGAATTTTTTATATAAAATATATATATTGAATTGAATTTATAAACTATATATAAAATCTCAAAGAATTTTGAAAAATCTGATTATCAAAAAGGGATTCTAACTACACTGAAACATACATGTAAAGAAAAGTATCAGTGACGTACCCTTAAAGTGACACCTGAATCAACAGTTTAAGATCATTGGGGAGCCTGGGTGGCTCAGTCTTTAAGTGTCTGCCTTCAGCTCAGGTCATGATCCCAGGGTCCTGGGATTGAGCCCTGCATCGGACTCCCTGCTTGGCGGGAAGCCTGCTTCTCCCTCTCCCACTCCCCCTGCTTGTGTTCCCTCTCTCTGTCTCTGTCAAATAAATAAAATCTTTAAAAAAAATTTAAGATCATCATACCAGGGGTTATTTATTTATCTCCATTAAGCATCTTCTGTGGAGCTACCTCAGGGAAATGGTGGCTTAGTAGAAAGGACCTGGGAGCCTGTCAGAAGACTGGGCTCATATTCTAATACCACTATGGTGACACTTTGGGAAGAAGAGAGTGTAAGACTAGTTCCTTACTGTAAATCAGGAATAATAAAGTCACCAATGTCTTAGTCTCTGTGAATGATTACTCATTCATTGAATATATATTGGGTTGAGGTCTGAACATTTTACTGGAATTAACGAAATAAGAAAATAATGAATAAATAAAAAGAATATTAATTACCTGCTATTTGCCAGGCATTATGGTGAATGCAAAAAGATACAGGAGCTAAATTATTTTGCTTTAGTTTAATCTTATTTATAAAAATGGGCTTTGAATTATTGGAAATTTGTCCTAAATTTTTTCCCTTTGGTTATTTGTTCAACAAATTTTAATTCAGCATGTCCCAAATGGTTGGTACTATTTCTAGCATCTGATGACACAGGGATGAACAGGAGTAACAATGCCCTTACTTTCAGAAATCCACTCACCTTCTATGTTTTAAAATTAACACTGTAACAATCAGAAAACAATACTAATCATAAAGCAACAAAAATAACTAAACTATGTAGAGAAGGGAAAAGTTAGCTATCCCGAAAGCCTTTACTTTTCACCTCCCTTCTTAGTAATTTTATAGAATTAAAATCACATTTCAAACACAAGGCAATTCAGGGAGCATTATGAATATTGAACAATTTAATAACAAATGAATAAAGTCTCTTTAGAAAAATCATATGTAAGAGAACACTGCTAATTTGATTCTGAAAAACACTGAAAACTAATTTGTTTTTGTCTTTTTTTAAAGAGAATGGTAGATTTTTTTCAATAGAAAAGTTTGTAATATACTTGTGTTATTTCTTTTGCAGAAATTATCAGTTCCATGAATGACTTCTTTACCATTTAGCAAAATAATGTAAAAATGCCAACAATGAAAAAGTTTGCAGTTTCTCTATTAGCGTGTGGATTATGACCTTGCAGTTTAGTGACATGGATCTACATCCACTTTTCTACTCCCTCATTAAAAAGAAACCAATAAATACTGTATAATTACAAAACAGTATCACCAGAATGTTACAACATGTTTATCTGTTTCAGCTTTTTTTTTGTTTTCTGTTTTTTGTTTTTGCTCCTTTTATTTTTTTATTATAGTTTTTTTATTATTATGTTATGTTAATCACCATACATTACATCATTAGTTTTTGATGTAGTGTTCCATGATTCATTGTTGGCATAAAACACCCAGTGCTCCATGCAGAACGTGCCCTCTTTAATACCCATCACCAGGCTAACGCATCCCCCCCATCCCCCTCCCCTCTAGAACCCTCAGTTTGTTTCTCAGAGTCCATAGTCTCTCATGGTTCATCTCCCCCTCCGATTTCCCCCCCTTCAACTTGTTTTGACAGTACTTAATGCATAGGTAGGAAAACTATGTATTTTTTAATTGCTTTAAGCTACTTTAGTTAGCCATTAAATTTTTTTTCAGTTTTTTTATTATGTTATGTTAATCACCAAACATTATATTAGTTTTTGATGTAGTGTTTGCATCATTGTTTGCATATAACACCCAGTGCTCCATGCAGTACGTTAAATTCTTAAATCTCACCCATTAACAATACAGCAGGTCAATATAATTTTTTAGGCATCTTGCCTTCAACTTCACAAAACCTAATGGACTAGAAATGCGTTGGACAAAATTGAGTATGAAAATATAGTATCGGGGCGCCTGGGTGGCTCAGTCGTTAAGCATCTGCCTTCAGCTCAGGTCATGATCCCAGGGTCCTGGGATCGAGTCCCACATCGGGCTCCCCGCTCAGCAGGAAGCCTGCTTCTCCCTCTCCCACTTCCCCTGCTTGTGTTTCCTCTCTCTCTGTGTCTCTTTCTGTCAAATAAATAAATAAAATCTTTAAAAAAAAAAAAAGAAAATATAGTATAGTAGTCCTATATTAAATTATGGATTTAGAGTTATATATCCAGTTGTTTATTGTTTTGAATATAATGAATTAAAATTTGACTAAGAAACATTCACAGGTAATCATGAGGGAGGTTTTGGAAGAAGGCGTGACTCCATTCTTCCAAAGAAGAACAAATAGAGCTATGCTGCTGGACCATGGGGGGAAAAATCTCAAAAGCTGAGTTTAAAGTTGGGTGGAAGAGAAGCATGAAGAGAATTTCTGTTCCCTTTATGAATCTTCTGTGACATGAGTAAAACACTCCATAGGAGCACAATTAACTTAAGGTTTGGGGGGGCTTCTGATCAACTTTGAAATTCTTAGAGATTTGTCAAGAGCTTCCAACTGACTTTCAAGAGCTTTTTGGCTTCCACTTTGATTCAATTCACTTAAGAACAAGATCAAGAAAAGAAGCTACAAGTTTAACCAAATAATAAAAAATAAACCACACAAATATGTTACATTTCAATATCCTTGGAAATGGCTACCATCAAACTCAAGGTGCAATGGAAATCAAGACCATAAAGAAAAAAACATGCATTACTATTATGTTGTATAAAACTAATTTGGCCCCAAATATCTCAGAAACCTGCATACTATCAGTCTGAAGAATGCTGAGACTCAAATCTCAATAGCTATGCTGAAAGGAAATTTACATGGAACTGCCTATTTACAGTTTCATTATTGTCATTAGTAAACAATCAAAATCAAGTGCATACATGGTATTTAGTACTTCTCTTATTTGCCCCAACTTCCTGCCATTAATAAAGTGACGGCTGATCTTAATATTGAAAAGGTTAAATGCTAAAGGAGATGGTATTACTTAATCCTGATTAGTTCAAATTCTAGTTAAAGTTATACCTAGCACAATGAATATGCTCACCAATTTCTTTCCCACTCAACACATTACCAAGGAGAATACAGACTTTTTGAGAAAAAGGGATCAACTAGATCAACTGCTTTCAATAAGGGACTTTCTTAGGTACAAACAGTGGGGCATAAGGTTGTTGGGTCAGTAGATCATTAAATGCTATACATATACACACCTATATATTAAATTATTTTTTCTTTCTAAAGATAATTAAATACAGTTAAGAACTTTTTTCAAGCAAACAGGGAGCTTTCAGACAATTCTTTCTGCCAATCAAGGCAGCCTACCATAGAAAACTTAGCAAGGTATCATTTTAAGCCATTTACTTCATGATAAATGAGAAGAGTATGCAATGAACCCACTGGAGCAAGAGTTCCGTGTTCTTTATAAGTAACAATGTAATGTCCTCTTCATGTACATGCTTTCTTGTTCATTTTCTGCTCAGATAATTAAAGGAAAAATGTTGGTATCTCCAATAGAATTCACCATAGTAACTTTCAATTCTTTTGGATTTAAGAATATTCTAATGAAATAAGTTCCCAAAACCCTGCAAATTCAATATGGGTTATACACAATTTTTCCTTATATATTTTTATCTTCTTGACTTTCTCTTTTTAATTTTAATTTTACTCTTCAAAAATTGAATATAATCTTTGCAAGTCACCAGAATAATTTCTTATATTCCTCCACATCAATTGAATTTAATCAGTGAAAGGAAGTTTAAATATAATATGGTATTTTGACTTCCAATATAATAGTCTAGTCATTTTTATTAACTCCTTATTGTTTACTTAATCTCTCTCTCTCTCTCTCTCTCTATATATATATATATTCCCCCCCCACAACAGGACAGGTCATCATGCTATATACCCCTTACTAGGTACCTAGAATATAAAAAGACTTGTATCACATCTGTAAGGAGCTTACATATTGTAGAAGTTACATTATTTATCTTCCTTCAATTTTCTCAAAACAATACTTCTTTAGAAAATTAAGAATTAAAAACCAAAACCAATAGTGGCAAGTATATCAATTATTGGCCAAGTGAAGAGTCTCCTGTGGAAGACAGTTACAGGAAGTTCCTCCCATTTTGGGAACAGAAATGCTTCATGATTTCCCATTTTATTTTGTAAATCACATTATAATGGAACTTTGAAATCAAAGTCAACAATATCTGTCTGCCCCTGAATATGTCCTAGGAAAAAATTTAATCACCTTATGCCCTACCCCAAGAGCTGATGTCTTTTTTTTTATAAATCATATAAGAAAGTTCAGACAATATTTTATTTGTCAAGAATTCACAGACCTGAAATGGAGAAAGGAAACATGATTCAGGCTTAATCTCTTTATTTTGAAAATTATTTAATTAACCAAATTATATATTCCTACTAGTAGAATAAAAAAATAACTACTAAAAAACAAAGTGAAAACTGCCATAGGAAATACAGACTTGAGTGCTTTGTAAAGTTCAAAAGGCAGGAGAGAGAAGTTCCCACTTCACAGAAAAATGAAGTTTCATGGCATTTAGGTTAAATCTTTAAAAACACTAAAATTTGGGCATATGCAAAGACAAGGGGGAAATTCCAGGATAATGGAACAGCTTAAGCAAGCGAATAGAGTTCAGAAAGCAATTAGACTTGCATAGTATGCCATGATTAGTGTTATATGCTGTGAATTTGTACACATAGTGGGGCATAAGGTTGTTGGGTCAGTAGATCATTAAATGTTGTACATATATATACACCTATATATGAAATTATTCTTTTTACCTATTATTTAGACACATTGGAACTTATCTTCCTTTTTATTTTTAACCAAATATATCTTGGACATATGATATTGACATTTGTGCTGCTTTATGCTTTATCTCATTTAGAGTTCAGAATCCCACTGATAATGCCAGAAAGATGGTTTTACCACTCCATTCCTTTTTTGAAACGGACTTTGTAGTGGGAGGCAATTCATGAAGAAGAATGGCAAGCTACAGCATATCCCAGAGGCCAGGACTGACTGCAAATTTGAATTTTTTTTTCCTAAACTCAACCAATACCTGACCACAAACTGAATTATAAAAGCCTAGAGTCAGTCAGCCACAAATAATTGTCTAGTAGGGGTGTGTTGCTGCATTAGATGCCCTTGGGGAAAAAAAAAAGAAGTACACAATATGATTATTGCCTGAAATAACTTAGTTTCCTGGTTGAAGGGATGAGACCCAGGCACACAAAGTGAAATAATAATGAAAGATAAAGCATGGTTAAGCAAATATATGATAGATATGGATCTGTCTGAAGCGACAGTAGTTTCTATCCTAGGGCACCTTCATGCCCTAGGTCTCTGTGAGTAATAACTTGCTTCTGAGGGAACTATGTTCAGTATTACAAAAGTCCAAAGGAAAATGCCCAGTTCTTTCCTTTTGGCCAGATTCACATGAACTCTGTGTGACAACACTGTTTATCGCTAGGAGAAAAACAGGTTACTACTGCAGGGTTCCAATATGTACGTGTGTTGGAGGCTAAGCAGCTGGGGTGTTTAAGTATGGTAGAAAAGGAAGCAGTGTACCTTAAGGAATGGTTTGAAATGAGTATGTAGTGTAAAATGATACCCAAGGTCCCTGATTTCTGTGAGAGGCCTAAGAGAGGATAATCTATTCAAGATTATACAGTTATAACTATATATAGACCGCTCTTCAATCACATGTAACAAGAGTTTCTACTAATATACCCATCACAGTTTTTAATTATTTTTAAGGATCTATATTTTATCTCACTAGACTATGTGATTTTTAGAGTAGACATTCTAATTTATTCATCTCTGCAACCCAGTCAGTCTCTAGCATAACACTTGACAGACGTATATAACAAAAAGTGTTTATGAAAGAAATAAATAGAAATGTGGAATCAAATCATGAAGAATATTTAATGTCAATTGGCAGGATCTTATCTGTAGAGAAGTTATGGGTGGAGGTTTGGCCTGAGCAGAACTCTAGGAAGATAAATCCAGTAGTTCTATAAACCACCACACGGCACTCGGTCTTACAACCCTGAGATCATGACTTGAGCCAAATTCAAGAGTCAGACGCTTAACCGACTGAGTCCCAGGCAACCCCTGATAATGAATTTTAGATCATTGCATTTTGTTATGTCAAGTTTTCCTTCAGAGTCCTACAAGTTGGTGTGATACAAAAATTATACCAAGCTATAGCCTAGAAATAATTTATTTTCTAAAATAATTCCACTCGATTTGTTTTAAATGGCAGTTATACAGTGACACTTTGAATATTTGCTCTTTGCTTCTTTTTCTCAAACTTTTTTCATTTCCTCAGATGTTTAGAGTAAAACACCATATGGATAAAGAAATTAAATGACAATGTCATAAGGGTCAAAAGGAGGAATTAGTAATATTCCATTATCTCTGTAGTGCATGAAAAGTGTTACAGCATTATTTGAAGGTGGTTAAATTAGCTAAAATATATATTAAGAACCCTAAAACAACCACTAAAATAATTTTTAAAAGAAGAATCATTGACATGCTAAGAGAGGAGACAAAATGTTCAGTGAAAACCAGAGAAAACATTAAAGGAGAGGGACATGCAACAAATGTAAAATAGGTTTAGGGGTGCCTGGGTGGCTGAGTCATTAAGCATCTGCCTTTGGCTCAGGTCGTGATCCCAGGGTCCTGGAATCGAGCCTCGCAGCGGGCTCCCTGCTCAGCGGGAGACTGCTTCTCCCTCTCCCCTCCCCCTGCTGGTGTTCCCTCTCTCGCTGTGTCTCTGTCTGACAAATAAATAAAATCTTTAAAATAAAAATAGGTTTAAACACATTAGGTAGTAATTCAACTGTATCAATACCTTTAATGCACTAATTAAAAGACAGATTATCAAGTGAATAAAAATACAAGACTCAATTATGCATTCTCTACAAGAAACTCACTGTAAATATAAAGGCACAGGTAGGTTAAAAGTAAATGGATAGAGATATATACACCATGCTAAGAGTACTCAAAAGAAAGATGGAGTAGCTACATTAATTTCAGACAAAGCAGCTTGCAGAACATGGAATAAATTAAAAGACAAGCAACAAACTGGGAGAAAATATTTGCAAAATCATATCTAATAAAGAACATATATTTTAAAAATACAAAGAACTCTTTAAACAGTAAGTAAATAAATAACCCATTACTTCCTGACTTTGACCATATTCCCAAAGTGTAATTTATACAAGGACTGATCTAGCCTAATGTACAGATATTAGGCAGTTGAGTTTCTCATTACTAGAGTGGGAGATGACAGATAAGTGCAGGAGGCTAGAATGTGTCATGCTGTAATAGAAGAGAGTTGGAGAGGTAAACAGGAGGTCATGTCTGATATAAATGTGATTATATACATGTTGATCAGGTACAGATAGTTGCAGATGGAAATATTTATGGATGTGTATATATAAACTCGTTAGTATATGCACTTATTTTCTTTCTCATTCTTTAAGAGCTTCTTGGGAAAATGACTGATTCTAGGGCTGAGCAGGAAATACACAAGATGAAGTTGAGCATCTTACAGTGCCAGAAAGTAAGGAAGAGCTGAAAAGGTTAAAAAAATAATGGCAGTATGTCAAAATAAGACAGGAGTCAATCAATAAGCTCAAAATGGCAAAAATGGAACAATTTGAATAAAATAAATTAGAATTGAATTATAACCCAAAGTATAAAATAAATATCCACAGTCCATATTGGTATAAATAAGTGATGAATAAATTAATCATTTAACCTATGCAGAAGAATTCCAGATAATTTAATTGAATACTCTGCCCTGAGGGAGGTAGAGAATAATTCACTTTTTAAGTGGGAGCTCAGCATTGTAACTTCTTCCCAAGAATGGAAAGCCAGGGAGTGAGAGGAGAATAACTTTTCAGTGAAGAAGTATGTACCCTTGTTATGTGATGAAAATAGCCCTTTACCCCTGAGGTCTCCCCAAAACACAAAACTTCAGTCTAATCATGAAAAAACAAAACAAAACAAAACCACACACATACACTAGATAAATCCCAACTGCGGAACATTCTATAGAATACCTTACTAGCACTTACTCAAAACTATTAAAGTCGTCAAAAACAATGAAAGTTTTGGAAACTGTCAGACTCCAAAAGAGCCTAAGAAGACTTGACTGCAAATACAATGTGTCACCTTGGATGGGATCACTGGGGGGGAGGGGGGGACATTAAGTAAAAATGAGGTAATATGAATAAACTATTGTGATGGTTAATTTTATATGTCAATAGGCTATAGTGCTCAATTTTTTTATCAAATACTAGTGTTGATGTTGTTATGTTATGATGTTTAGTTAACAATTAACATTTAAGTCAGTACGATATCTTGAGTAAAACAAATTACCCTGCATCATGTGGGTGCTCTTCATCTAGTCAGTTGAAGGTCTCAAGAGCATAAGACTAAGGTCCTCCGAGGAGAAGGAATTCTCAAGACTGTTGTTTTCTGGAGAACCCTAATACAACTATGGACACTGGTTAATAATAATGTTGGTTTATTAATTGGAACAAATGGACAATGTTAATGTAAGCTGTGGATGATGGTGGGAACTGCATCAGAGGTATATTGTAACTCTCTATACTATCGTCACAATTTTTTTTGTAAATCCCAAGTTATTCTAAAATAAAATGTTCATTTTTAAATAATGATAAAGACAGCTTTCAAATCAGGCTATGTTTTACATATAATTTTAGCCAAATACAGAACCCTAAAATATTAAAAATCCATACCAGGAAAAGAAAATCACGACAACACGCACACCTGTACAGCTTAAATCTATGTGTGTGCATACTCTACATATCAAAGAAAAAAAAGAATAATTTGCAAATTGGATCAAGGAATTTCAAAATACTTTCTCAGTGGCAAACCAAAATTACAGATATGGTGGTTCAATTTATGCAGAACCTAATTCAAAGAGAGTACTAAGAATAATATTAGGGCCTAAGGAAGCCTAAGTATCTTTGGGCGGCAGTGGGGGGAAGTACTGAAGGACAAATAAGGATACTTCAATTTGAATTTTTTATGAGTGAAAAGCCCTTGAAGAACATAGAATATGTTATCCCTCAGTTATGCATCTTTACCTACCCCACTGAATATTAAACTTATCATAAAGATTCCTTAACAGTTTGTCTAAAGCATGCAAATTTAAAAATCAACTCAATTAACGACAGAGTTGTTATAAAATAATTCCTGAAGAAAAGTAACACTTGACTTTAAAAAAATAAAGTACACTAGGGCACCTTGGTGGCTCAGTCGGTTAAGCATCTGCCTTCAGCTCAGGTCCTGATCCCAGGTCCTGGGGTTGAGGCCCGTGGTGTTCTCCCTGCTCAGTGGGGAGTGTGTTTCTCCCTGTCCTCCCTGCTCTTGCTCTCTCCTGCTGTCTCTCTCAAACAAATAAATAAAGTCTTCAAAATAGAAAATAAAAATAAAAAATAAACTTTAAAAAAGTATACAAGAAAAATCTTAGGTTAAAAAAGTTGAAATTCTGTCAACTAACACTATTTAAATTTATAAAATGGATTTTATTGTAGAAACATCTAGTTAAATCAGAAAGACAAAATTTTCTTTTAAAGAACTATGTGCAGACGATCAACAAATCAAATATATTGTTCTTTTGTAGCTAGTTGAAAATATGTGTCTTATTTTGATTAGAAAGTAACTTCCATGACATCAAATACTTTGAGAAAGATACGTATAGACAGACTGTGTGTATATGTGTATTGTATGTAAACATAGAAACACACCAAGTACAGGAAATAGAGAAGCACCTTTTTAGTTCATCTGCCTCTGTAAGTAAGAGCAGTGGTCTATTTGACCACTGAATCCTTTGAGGTCCAAAATTCCACTTTGCATTCAATGTGGAAAACGTCTTCCCTTTGTCATTCAGCCTCTGCTTGAATACCTCCAGGGATGGAAAACTCACTTTATGAAATAACCCAATAATGTCTGGAAAATTCTGAACACTACAAAATTATTCCTGGAAGACATCTAGGAATTCAATTTGTACAAGTATAATAACTGCTAATCTAGAACATTTTTGGCTATTTTTTTCCCCCAATTTGGGGGTAGTTCTAGCCTTTGAAATAGAGTAGGCCACATAGCTCTTTCTCACAGGAAAATTTTCCATGGATAAATACACTTGCTTTTTATTAAAATGTGCATTTTTTTTTCCTCCAGAAAGTCACATTACGAATGGTTTTTTTCTTTAGTTTTATCACATTAACTCTTTTGCGGTTTTGCTTTAGCTAACTAATGCTGATCTTATACAACTTCATATATCCTTAAATGGATGGGTATCTCAGTTACTCATGTAATTCATTCCTCTTATCAAATCATTAAGGTGGGTGAGATAAGATCACCTACAATCTCCTTGCCTCCAAAATCCATCCCCTCCTGTCATCATCATGCAGTTCAGCTGTGAGGAATTCCAATCTGACCTACATCTTGCTAGATGTGAGCTTTCCTAAAGTCATAACCAATATGCCTTTGGTTCAATATGACTGCCTAAAGGATTTCATAGTGACCTCTCAAATAAGGAAGCCAGAAGAAAATTGGCCAATATTAGTAGGAAAAAGTCTTTACAAAAGATCATGAATAAATACAGCATCAGATATTAAGGTAAAAATTAGAATATACATTATTCATGTAAAGAGTAATAATCCAGAAGATGGATATCATAATTCTAGTAGCAAATGAATGGATCTATTGTATAACATTTCAACTACAAAATAGAGTCTTTGGAACATTCTGTTATACTTGGGGAGGATCATAACAATGTATAATAAGCCTTAAATAATAATATAAAATCTTTACTAACGTATACAAAATCTTATTTTGCATTGAAGATCCCAAGCAAATGAAATACACTGAGCTTCCAAATAAAAGATTGTAAATCCTCTGGCATTTTAAACAAATTAATGTGAGAAATTTAGTATTGTAGCTTATTACTCGCAGTAGTACGTTTTGTGTTCACAGTTGGACTGCATCGTAATGGACAATCACTTCTCATTTCTGGTAGAAATTCAAAACTAACAGAAAGGTGATGCAGCCCTTATACCTACAAAATTAGTATTTACAGTTGCAAAAGTAGCAACTAAAAATATGGATTGGAGAATTCACAGCATTACTATAAAAAAGTGATTTGTTTTCTGTGTTTAATACATCAAGAATTCTATTAATGAATAGATTTTTCTAAATAAAATGTGTTATGCCTCTCAAGCAATACAAGGTCACTAATCTTACTTATATAAATATAAAAGCCAGAAAAGTACTCTGAATAATGTAAGTGGACATTAATTTCTTGTATGATTTCATAGTTAGGTCTCTACACTTTAAAGCAAAACTGTCATAATTCAAATCCAATTTTAACTCTAAGACTTAATAAATAAAATTAATCTATACATTGATACCGTGACTAGTTGAATCAAAGCCCTATATATTTGCCAAGATTTTGCTAAAATAGGTATCATTAATATGCTAAATTTAAAATGGAAACTTCCTCGTTAAAAATAGGTATATTTGATAAAACATACTCCATTTCTGAAAAATTGCTTCTTTCCCCTTGTAGGCCATACACACACATGAAAGATAAGGTGTGCATAAAAAGTCAATGAGGACAAGAGAAACATACCAATGAAGACAAAGAATCACAGACCCAGAAGGAAACTGAGGTAAACATCCTGAATAGGATCGTGTATACAGATGTCTGCAGGAATGCTGGGTATCAGATGTGTGACTCATCTTGACTATACTCCCATAACAGGTAGCTGCTCCTTAGCGCCTCCTGATTGTGTCATGCAGAAATGCGGGGCACACAGATGTCTCCATCACACTCCCGCTGGCTCGCTGTTTATCTTGGTAGAGATCGGCTTATATTTTTTCTTCAAAAAAAATCCCTGAGGAGATCAATACTCTTCAGACTAAAACAAAACATGTCGGCAAACTACATTTTTTCATCCACTGATGGTCTGCCACCTCTCATCTAGACCATTCAGTAGTTCATATAACTCACTCTCCATATATAAATCTTTTGGACTAACAATAGTTGCATTATCCTCTTTAGATATTTTAAGATCTAATATAAAATGACCTTTTTCAGTTTATACTAATTTTATCCTGTCTTAAACTATTATATTTGACCTTTTGTTGACATTAGGTTTACATTGTAAATTATTTTTTAACTCCCTTTCATGAGCATATACATCATTTAAGCAAATCCCCTGAATGAAGACAAAATTCTAATCGAGTTGTGAGAATGGTGATAAGATGATTATTTGTTTCCTATCTTTAATAACATTACCATAAAGCCAGTTTTATCTGACAAAGTGGTAAGAATTATACATAATAAATTTTCTAGATTATAGCATTTTACCCATTTAGTAACCAATTTGTTGTATTTCATACTTTTTAATATACTTTCTTAAATGTATAGCCTCCATAAACTCGATAAAATGATTATTTTACATTTTTGTAAAATAGGATACATTTAGGATATCATAATAACCAAAATAATATACAATGTTTTATTATGTACATACATTAATGGAGCCTCAGAGATTGATTGTACTATTTGTCTTTATAAGTCCCAAACTGATTTTGTCTTTGAGATCACGTGTCTAGAGTTTTTTTATTGTCTATGAGTGTTGGCAGGTAGAGTACAGAATGCCCCCATTCTGTTTTGTGGTACACAATTTCTATTATTTGAGCATACAGGTGGTAATTTAGGAAAACAGGTGGTAAGTTAGAAAAATGCCTAGAGTAAGATTCTAAAAGAGAATTAGATTGGTTCTAATAGGAGTCCTTGTTTCCATGAGAGATGGTGCAGTTTTAAGCAGAATCACCCAAGTTTTTTATTTTATTTTATTTTATTAAGATTTTATTTATTCCTTTTAGGGGCACCTGGGTGGCTCAGTTAGTTAAGTGTCTGCCTTCGGCTCAGGTCATGATCCCAGGGTCCTGCCCCCGCCCTGTCCCCGCTCAGCAGGGAGGCTGCTTCTCCCTCTGCCCCTCCTCCCACTCATACTCTCTGCCCCTCGCTCTCAAATATTTAAAATAAAATTTTAAGATTTTATTTATTCTTTTTATTTGAGAGAGTGAGAGAGAGCAGGGGGAGAGGCAAAGGGAGAGGGAGAGAATCCCAAGCAGACTCCACACTGAGCACAGAGCCTGACCCGGGGCTCAATCCCATGGCCCTGAGATCATGACCTGAGCTGAAACTAAGAGTCAGAGGTTTAACCAACTGAGCCACCCAGCCACCCCTCACCCAAGTTCCTTTGTATGAAAGTTGTGTGCCCCACCCCTCCTCTCTAGCACGCTAATTGAAACACTTGGAGGAGGCATGGCCTGGTAGAAAGAGAATGCATTTTGGAGAGAGATGGTTTTGAGATTTAACCCTTACTTTAAATGTGAAATTAGGTAAATCACGTCATCTGTCTAAGTCTTGTTTCCCAGGCTACAAATAATGCTAACATTCTTTATACAACTAAGACTCTTGTGCAGTATAAATACGGTCGTATATTTGAAGTATTGAGCACAGTCCCAGCACTTAGTTGCCTTTAAGTAAATATTGGCTTTATTTGCCAATAATTACCGATTGTGTAAACTATGAACACAGTGAGAAAGAGAAAAGCAGTCCCTGGCCACTTTCTGTCACTTATACAGCTAGACTCTAAAATTTTCCTGTTGAAATAAACAGCTTCACAGAACATTAACATCAGCCAAGGTCACTGTGACCATAATGGATCGAGAGTAAAAGCAAGACTGCTCCATGACTATTTCTGAACACAGATGGAAGCATAGTCTTTTTCCAAATCAACAAAATTGACTTAAACAACTTATCCTGGCTAATACAAAACAAAACAAACAAACAAAACCCTGCTACTTTTAGATAAGGCTTATTAAAATACCTAGTCATAAAATTATTTCTGCTTCTTGACAGTATCCCATTCAGAGCAAAGAACTGCTCCCGTAGCGATTTCCCCAAGTGATCTAACGTGAACCCAAATCTTAGAAGTCTTTGTAGCACCCTTTTACTAAGATGCCCCATGCCTCCTTATGGTGAGTGTCCTCTCAGCAATGAGCAAAAAAAATCTAGCTTGTTCGATCCCAGGTATATTCCTGATAGTCACTGGCTGGAGAGAATTCACAAAGGAATATCAAGGGAAGTTCCAAAATGAGGCAGCCTTTTTTGTCAGAGATGGCATTTATGGTCATGCCATTCTAGCCACCATATAGGCCCCAAATTCCTTCATCAGAGACTCTGTATCTTGCAAGTTAAATGTCAAACTTAGTTAACAGAAGTTACAGTAAGTTAACAGCAAGCTTATTATTTTTCTTAAGCCAAACTATTGGAAATAGGTTTCCATCTCCATTCCTTATATGTACATAGAGAAGTTAAAGATCAAGATTATTGACTTCCCTTTTTATTTTTCACTAACTCAAGCAAAGTGTTAATAGAAAGAAGCAGTTACTTCAGACTCTTAGAATGGGAATTTTAAACTAAAAAATAAAGTTCAGGGGGCCTGGGTGGCTCAGTTGGTTAAGCGACTGCCTTCGGCTCAGGTCATGATCCTGGAGTCCCGGGATCGAGTCCCACATCGGGCTCCTGCTCGGCGGGGCATCTGCTTCTCCCTCTGACCCTCTCCCCTCTCATGCTCTTTCTCTCTATCTCATTCTCTCTCTCAAATAAATAAAATCTTAAAAAAAAAAAGAAACCTTTAAAAAAATAAAAATAAAAAATAAAGTTCAGAAGGAGTTTCAAAGCCATATTAAAGTTACATTTTAAAGTCTAACCTCAGAAGGAAAAGATACTTTAAGAAGGCAAGTGTTTAACATTGATTTTGATTTTAGAAATATTTGATGCACTTCAATCTTCAAGCAATATGGAAAATCTTGAGCAGTATCCTCACATCAATTATAAAATACAGACTGTATTAGGCAAACAATTTAATCAGTGAAATAGTAATAATGTGACATCAGTTGCATGCTGATCACCTGCTAGGCACTATGTTACATGCCTTACATGTGTAATCTGAATTAATCTTCAAAACAACCCTTTGAATTAGAAATTACAATTATCTCCACTTTACTGGTAAAGAAACTAGGGCTTCAATAGGATAAGAAACTTGTCTGAGCTTATATAGTTTGATGGTATAGCTGGAATTCAAACCCATAAAAGCCAGTTCCAGAAGCACACACTTAATCTCTAAGACTAGCTTTGGCACTGCCCAAGGATTCAGATTTCTTCTAGGAACATCATACATTTCCACATACAGTGAACCCTGTATATGATAGGAGCATAAAAACTTCAGAGAAATGTCTCTGTTGAAGCAACTCTAGAACCTCTCCAGAAATCAGGAAATAACATTTTCTGAAGTCTAATGACTCAAAGGCTGGTGGCCCCACTTCTGCTTCATTAACAACAACTTCATTAAAAATATTTGCAGTCAAGTTAACTATAGGCCATGTGTCACATTGTCAATAAAAAAATCACTGGAATGAGGTGTCAGGACCTGCGAGTTCTAATTCTGACTCCAGTAAAGGCATTAAGTAACCTATATCTTTTCAGAGGTGAACAAATTAGAGGATAGTTCCAAAATTATGAGCAAAAGCTTTAAGTTTGAAGCTAGGAATTAATGTAATGCCCAATACCCTGAGACTTTATTATAATCAATAATTATGTCACTACAATGGGAAGTACCTTCTTATAATACAGCAAGTTCCAGACCAGAACAACAAATTAGAAGTTAAAAAGGAAATTCACTAGAAAATAAGAAAGATTTATTTTAAACATGTGGAATCCCTGTCTTTTGACATGGGGCCATGTTTATGGGAATGGCTGCTTGTTCCCATAATGTGCCGCAGGTATAACTCTACAAATGTATCCTTCAAAAGCAGATGGAAAGTTATTTTCCCATTTAGTGTTTAAAACACATTTATTGAAGGCCTTTTAGGAGCTTAACACTGTGCAAGACACAATGGGTATATTAAAAAGAATTCAGCTGGAAAATAGTTCACTATCTATGAATTAGGAGTCATAGAAAATGACTTACAGAATCTTCCTTTTTAATACATACCTCATGGTATGATCATGTTCCACTGTCACTCAGAGCACACTAATCATGTCCAAGCATCATTATCTCTGACCTTACAGAACCACTAAAAGTGATATTGTTAAGATCCCATTGGTTTTCTACCTATAGCTAACAAGTTTAGTTTTGCAGAAGGTTTGAGCCAAAATGGCAGAAAATAATACTGTGCTTAGGAACAGCAAATTGCCTGGAGCTCACATTAGCAAATTCTTCATCATGAATTTAAAAATGTTTCTAGAATTCTATACCATTACAGTTTTCCTAGACTTTTCACGGACCATGGCTTTTCTCATATGTTGAACTAAGAATTTAAAAGAAACTACGTCTTACTAGGTTTGTAAAGCTTTAAATAGGCTCAGTTTAATTTGATGAAGTAGGCAAAGGTAGTTACATCGACAGATATTCTATGGTTCATTACATCACCCTAGCTAGAAATAGGCTTGTTTTATGGGGTATAGCCTTTCCATTGGAAGGCCATTGACTGCCTGCTAAAGAAGAAGTGAGTCATTTGAGTATGATTTTCAGTCCCTAGATGAAATATTTTACTTTTTATTTCTTTTCATTTGTAATTTATATATACGTACACACACACACACACACACACACACACACATAAACACACACACCTACATATAGCACTATAGTACATAGTATAAACAGTCCATGGGGCACAGGACAGCCAAATTCTCAACCTTTGCCACAACAGTTGGAATATAATGAAATGTACATATATAGCCTTTTTATTCAGAATTAATTGGCTAGGAGTAGGCTACCACTGGGATGTTCCAGCACACTGAAGTGAGAGACAGATGCTTTGCTCCCACAGTGAGAGCTAGAAAATTAAAGGCCATATTTGGGGAGTGTTTTCCAATCTGCTCTATAGATAAGATGTCTGTTCTAGGCGTTCTGTAACCCAGGCAGTCACAGCAACATGCAATCACCAAGGCATCAGTCCCGCCTTTACGATGCCCTCAGGTTGGATCTGACCTCCCACGAAGCTGGCCTCGGGCGTCCTTTCAGAGTGACGGGGTGATGGGTGAGGGGATTTCAGCACTGCTGACTGCCCAGCTAGCACCTCAGCAGACATGTGTGATGAATACCTTCCCCTCACAAATGCCATTAGTTCACAATTCTGCTTGTATCTCTGTCATTGTAGACGAGTGCCCAGGGGTGAAAGAAGACAGGAATTATTTGGGGTGACGTTTCTGCTCCCTTTCCAAACCCTTCAGGTTTACCGTGCTATTCTGTTGGCACTGATTCTGCACCGATTCTCTCTGCCAGATAAAAATACTACTGTTTGTGCAGCTACCTTACTCGCCCCGCCAGCCTCAAAGTTCACATGCTGGAATTGTCTGCTTTTAAGATCACTCTGTAGAAATTTTTAAGGAAGAGAAATGACACACATTGCCTTGGTACCATGGAGAATATCTATGTTTCAGAAATATATTATAGAACTGTAAGTTGATTACATCAATGATGGGATTGTAATTACATTTCCTTAAGTCATGCTGAGTCTTAATAGAGCTGACTAAAATAATTTGATGTTTTTTTCAAAGCAAGTTTTTGCCCAACATAGCAGGAAAAAAACAAACAAACAAACAAATACAAGAAAAAATGAGTTCCGTGGTTGTGATATCCCGTCTTGGGTCTCCAATTGAGCTTCGGAGTCCTATAGCAGGAAGACAGGATTGATTACAAACTGGGCACCAAATGATATCTTTGTGTAATGATCCATACCTGCACAAACCTCTGCCCCGTCTCCTCTGAGACTCAGCAAAGCTGCCAGTTCTAGTTACTTACCAATCAGATGGCAACTGAAACAACCTGAAGTGAAAAAGTAAAACACAAAAACAGTACATATATCTACCTTAAAATGGCATTTTGTGAATTAATTAATTAATTATGGGGGGTGGGGCAAGGGCAAGGCAAAGGCAGAGGGAGAGACGATCTCAAGCAGACTCCCCACTGAATGCGGAATCCACCAGGGACTCCATCTCATGACCCTGAGATCACGGCCTGAGCTGAAATCAAGAGTCCATTGCTTAACTGACTAAGCCACTCAGGCACCCCTTGTGAATATATTTAACTGAACAGGTCACTCTCTGCCATACTGAATCTTATTTTTTTCACGTCCAAACTTTGGAGAAACCACTGAACAAATGGCCTTCATTAATGAAATTGTCCTGCAGTGTAGCAGGTAAATACTTCGCACTTTTGAATTTCAAATGCTAAGTATCTAGTTTTGTTCTCTAGTGACAGGGTTTACATCCTAATGGCCACTATTGGTTTTTCTGCAGAATTATGCTCGTGATCTAAAATTTCATTTCTTAACTTTTTAACTGATAAAAGAATTTTTAGAAGTTAAAATAGAACTTATTTATAGTCTGGCCTTGAGTGGTTAATTGACGTATCTTTAATGTGCCTAAAATAGGCTTTACTAAAATAATTAAATTAAGGGGAGTAGATAATGATGAGTAGAATAGGACCTGAAATACTTCACTAAAAACTGACAAGAACTGGTTTCACTGTTTCCTCCCCAGGTATGCTCTTCCTTTTACGACTCATTCTATTTCAAAGAATACAATAAGAATGTATCTGTGCACTAAACCAATACAAGCATGGTGTAACCTTAGTCTTCTGATTTTTTATTCTGGTAAGAATACAAAATTAAATAATATCACTGTGTTTCCTTTGCTTATTATATTGTACATTTATGTGACAATCAGCCCTGGAGGCAAAACTTAAGTATTGGAAACCATCTTTCTGTAGATTTTCAAGGGCTATTAAATATTCAATGACCAAAGGATTTACTACTTAGCTTAAAAACAAGTAGTTATTTTACAAGATGTGTGGGACATTTCTGCTTTTACAAGTGAGTTTTACTTCTCCAATATGCCATGGTAATGGCCTATATATGATATTGGTTTAAACATGCTTTATATTTAGGAAAAAAAAAAAGAACTTTAATGTTTCCTTTGGGAAATAAAATGGCAGGTGATGAAGATGTGAGAGCAATGAACATCATACATATTAAGATGAGATTGTCCTTTTTATGGCCAATGAACTGAATACTCTTGTCTACTATCTTGCAATTATGAAAGTATTCTCTCCATAATATGATTTCTTATAATTTGCATTATAATGTGCATGTCCCATTAACTGATATGAGCTAACCAGAGACAAGATTTTCTTATATAAGCACTTTGCCAATATTTTGACTTAAGTTGAACTAGGGTCCATATAATAGTGTCCAGTGTAAACAACCTCAGCCAGAGAAATAAGTTTATTTACACCTATCAGAAAATATGCTCTTCTCATGTGCTCATGTTCAATAGCACTCTAATTAAAGTATAAAACACAATATTCCTTGTAACCATTCTTCAGAGTGGTGAAATAACCTAAATCCCCATTCAAATCAGAGAACAGATGTGAAACCAGGCCTTCCTAATGTTCATTTATTCATTCAACATCACTGTAAGATACGTAGGACAGATGTAATCAGTGATAATGCAGGAAACAAAGGACCAGAGTGTACAATTTACTTTGCAAAATTAGAAGCCACTCATTTTTGGCAGACCCCAGATCGTACGTAGTATTCTGTGTATAAGGAGTAAGAAAAGACATACAAGCATTTTGAATGTCTCCTTACCAGCCCTAATTGATTTACTCTGTTAATTCCATGTTTACTTTAAAATGGCCATTTTTTTTTTTTCAGTAAGAATGGACAAATAGAAGCTAGTATTTAAAAAAGGTCATCATAGTCTGTAACAGAATGTCAAAAGGAAATTTTCCTATGGTCTTGTAGAAGAGATAAAGTGTCAAAGGTGAACACCTTGGGTGTGTCCATAGTCTAAAGAACCTTAAGGAGCTTCCAGATCTATCTCCACAAAATCTGCTAAGTTGGCAAACCCAGCCCAGTTACCATCAGCAGACTATACTCCTCCAGTCTCTGTAAGCAGCATTATGAAAGGAAATTGGAAGTGTTCTCAAGAGTGTAATGTTCTTGGTGAGAGATTACGTGGGGATGGAGAGGGTTACTTCTCTCCCAGAGGCCAAGCTAAGTGAGGAGGGCACATCAAGGGAATCATTCCTTGTGAAAGAGGCTGCCACAGAAACGCATACCAAGATTTCACTTATGCACTGGAAGCCGGCTTATGCGGTAGCCTTAATCTGTGCAAGTTACTGAGTTAAGAAGAAGAAATTAAGTAGGCTGAGATAGCTGGGAGGTTTAACCACCAAGCAGCCTGCAGAGCAGTTTGACATGGGAAGGGTGAGGCTACCTAAACTACAAAGATCAGCAAAAACAGATATATCAAGCCAAAAGGCCCTTCGCTGTCAGAGATAAGTGCCTAAAAGATACCCTCCTACAGCTCCAAAACTCACAAGTGTGAGTCAAGAGAAAGCCAGCAATTGATTACTCGCTACACAGGGACACAGACAGGAACAGACAGTGCTAATCATAATTAATGGCTTTTGTCCCCTTTCTCTAACCTTTCCTTCTCGCCCCAACAATGTATAAACCGGAGGATATGGGTAGGAGGAATAAAGAAAAGAACACACCTTCTCCGCATTTCGGGTTTCTCAGCTGGGGCCTGGGTAGCATTAGGAA
This sequence comes from Eumetopias jubatus, assembly GCF_037043125.1. NCBI lineage: Eukaryota > Metazoa > Chordata > Mammalia > Carnivora > Otariidae > Eumetopias > Eumetopias jubatus. The sequence goes on along the minus strand of NW_028274809.1, from coordinate 176,886,429 downwards.
GAGGGGAGAACGTGAGCGTTGATTTAGAAGAAACACTGAGTAGACTAGAGTGAACTTGAGTAGAAAGACAGAGGATAGACAGGGTCTGCCTCAAATCACATCGATGGATGAGAAAGGGAGTTTCAATAGAATATGTTTGAAGCTAGTGATTGCAGAAATAATTGAGTAATGTCTGAATCCCACCAAAATAATAAACCAGTTTCACAGGTAATCTTTAGATAGCTACTTAATATTGCTAAATATTACTTAATATTTCTGGGCTTCAGTTACTTCATTTTAAAAAGTGAGATGCTAGTATCCCACCTTTTTACATTTATGCCACTAACATCTATTAACTGCTTAGTGTATGCCTAATTCTTTTCTTCCAGAAGAAGGCTAACCTATACGATCAGAAGACTGGCACCTCTATGTGTCAGATGGCATTGCAGAAAGTTAGACTTCTCAATCAAGTAACAACCTTTAAGAAGTCAAACAAGCTAAAAAATACCCATCGTTTATTCCTCATGTCCTCCATGCCAGACTATATAATGCCCTTGGGGGGAAAAAAAATCCCAGCCCTCAAGACGCTTACAATCTTTAAAAGTAAAATATACACATAGAATACCTTTGAATTGTAATAAATGTGATGATGACTTTGTTTTTCATTTCACCTGTGCAAAACTCTGCAATAGGTCTCATTAAACCCAGTTTTACAAATGAGAAAATTAAGTCATGGTGCTAAGAAACAGTATATCATGGTTTTGAATAAAGGTTTCCTCGGCTCCAAGTCTATACTGTTTCGATATCACTGATCATAACCTCAAAGACAAAGCAATGCTTCGTGTATCCAATTTATAACCTCAAGTTGAGCCAAAGCCTGGAAATATGTTTAAAATTGTTTTGCATCAATAAATAGTTATTAAGGGAAGATAAGGACATTTGAAAGAGGAGTTCCAACCTTCTTTTAGTGATGACATTATGAATCGCCATGGTTTTTGTAGCAAACATTTGTCTTTTCTTTGTTGGGCTGTCTACAATCATCCCACTGCAATCAGTAATATATCATGTTTACTTGATTTTAATTTAGCCACACCCCTTAATTCCACATATATGACCAAGAATAATCCTAATCCTCTGGCATTTGTTTCAAGACAGGACAATCAAGCTCTCCCAGGGACTAGGAGGAACACAGCATTTTTTAGTTGGATTCCTAGATGGGAGGATGATCTAAGCCAAGAGTTATTTATGGCAACCTGGTGGCCATATTTTCCACCTTTAAGGAGATATGCTTGAGAATAAAGGCATTAGAGAGAAAAGATACGGTAGGGAGGGAGAGAGGGAAACAGGGCAGGAAAGAGAGGGAAAGGAAGAGGGAGCTTCCCTAGCTCCCTTTAGTCCAACCCGGATGTGGGGCAAAAAAAAAAAGGTTCTGCTGCCCTAGCTTTACAATTCACGAAGTAATTATGAGTATCTATGATGTGTCAGGCCTGCACAAAGGGCTAAAATGTTTTAGCTTAAGACAAAGAACACACTACTGCTTTATTCTAAGTTAATGATATGGACTATATCCTCTGATTAATGACTCCAGAAGTTCCAAGAAAAAATTTACTAAATGGTCCACCAGGACCCAGGTTTTGACAATTCCACCCTTTTTTTTCCCCTCTATGAATCATTATGCATTTTTAAAAATTTGACAGGACTGTTATTCAAAGATAATTTTAATGGAACTTTATTTTTCTGAACTCAATCCAATGTTGGCAACCACATATGTGTGTATGTATACACAGGTGTAAACGTATATAAAACTTATCTGTGGAAAGGAAGATTAAAATTTTTTACTATCTTGAGTCTTCCGTTTTATTTTTAATGATTTGGAGGTTCCATCTCTGCCACACAACATTTATTATTCATTCTCCAACACATTCTTCCCCAACCCCACCCAAACCATGCTTCCCTCTTTCCTCAGCTTCATGAATTCTAAAACTAAGCTGAATAGTTAAAAAATGAAATTCTTATTAATAAACTTTTCTAGTTGCAATTTCCATGTAATATTACAGAAACAATCTGTTCCTTTGCTCCCACATCACTTGGTTTTTCAACTATTTTGCCTGATACATACTGTGAATCCAGGCCTGGCAGATCCAGTGAGCAATCCTTACAATACGATACTAATTCAAATGTAATTCAATAAACACTCACTGGACACTACTAACTTATCTTTGTCCTCCAGGAGTTCACAGTATAGAAGGGAACACAGACATGCAGAATGTAATCAAACTTCTCAGTGAGACCTGCAGCAGTGCAAGCATGTGCCAAATACGGGAGGCAACACGGAAGAGTGACTCATCCCATTTGGAGGCATTTATAAAGGCTTCAGGGAGATAATTGATTCAAGAAGTAAGATTGGAAGGATTTAAAAAAAGAAATACAAAACTGCCCAGTAGGGTATCAGGAATAGAAGTCAAGAACAATTAGAGAATAATTCCTTCTTGCCTTTGTTTCAGAACATATTTCTGAATTAAAAATTTACTTAATCACTGAAAAAAGTCGTCGTGAATTTTCTGTGAAGAGCCAGGTAGTAAATATTTTTTATTTTGTGAGCTATGTTGTCTCTGTTACAACTACTCAACTCTGGAGTTGTAGCTTGAATGCAGTTATAAGGTAATACTTAAATGAAGGGCTGTGACTGTGTTCCCATAAAACTTGACTTAAAAAATAAGTGGTGTGTTGGACTTGACCCATGGGCCTTATTTTGCAGTTCCTTGGTTTGCAGTGTTTATCAACAGCACAGAGAAAAGATCTTTAATTTTAGCCAGAGTTTTAGAGACCAGTGATATTATGTTGGGGAGGGGGCATATGAAATTGAAGAGTCTTTATTCATGTCTTTATTTTTAAATAAATATCAGAATCCAAGTACATAGTTTATTTTCTTCCTACTTCAATATATCTTTTGAGAGGGGACAGAACACTGAAAAGACTCTTAATTAGCTTTCCAAAAGTGTTTTAATTCCTTTCCAATGACAACAACTTTGGGAATTGAATAAATTTTGTCTCAGAATAAGCTAAGAGCATGAGATAATATTTAAGCACCACTAGGGACAATTCTTTGAACAGAGGACAAAAATTATTACTACAAGTGTATTTCTTCTAAAAAGCAACAATCCCAAGCTTCATTGAAATTATACTATTCCAAATAAATGAGAATTAGCAAATTCCTTCAATTACCACATAGAAGAATGAAACTAAAGAAGAGATATAAAGACAAAAATGAAGGAAGTAAAAATTTACTGTGTTACCTATTTCAAACAACAAGGGTAAAGAGACAAAGATTGAAACCTAAAACTTGCTGGAAAAGGAGTATACTTTGTACATACACAAGTATACACAAACACATTTTCCCACAAGATAACATAAATTAAATGATTTATGTGACCTTTTATTTTCATTAAGTAAACAAATTGTAATGATTCTATTTCAAAAGTAATTCTCCTGACTTATTTTAAGATTTTTTTCCACTAAGCTCTTCTAAATCATGGTATATTTTTTAACATTATAGTTATATTGTTACTTATGTCTGTTTTTAGATGTGTAAATATGCTAGTAATTATAAAATGAACAAACAAACAAAACTACTTATCCTGTGAAACCTGAAATACATTTTGGGCCAGTCATCTTATTTAAGCTTGAGGCTTTAAAGGCTTTAAAATTTGGTTCATTAAAAGCTCCTACTTGTGGGCCTTAGAAATGTAGATTTTTGACAGCCTTCCCCCCAGGTATTTCTGATGCAGAAAACCACAATTTGAAAGAAAATCTTAAAACTTTCTTAGGATACAAATGACTCTGAAAAAGACAAATCTTGCTCTTTCAACTCTGCCCACAGGATGCATTTGGTTTCTACCCGTTTTGATGCTCCAAGAATGCTCCTTGGACACATTGCCTGTGGGATCTTTCTCCCAACTTCATACATAGTAGGTAGTGATGATTAATTAATACTAATTAAAATTAGTATTCTGCTTTCTTATTGTAATGTAAATTACTAATATTTTCATCTTAGATATTACAATTTTATCATTAAACTCGTGTAGCTTTTGTCACTTAATAAGTTATGTGGTTTAGGATGAAAACATAACAAACAAATGTAGTTTGTTATATATAAAAGCTAAAACATACATATACACACACATACACATGCACACCTAAATGGTATATAACTATAGAGATGTGTGGTATATATTTATATTTGCCATAAAAGAGGCAGTCCCATTCATTTATATTTTAAAATCTTATGTTTTAAATTTCACTTTAATAATTTAGTGCAAAATTGAATATACAATGGGTAATGGCTTGACAATATATGACAAATGAATTCTGATTCACAATCTTTACAGCAACCAGCCTGGGAAGCAAACCACAACCCCTACAGCAATCACCTTAGAGTATTCATAACTTTGCTAATGTTTTCCAGCTTTCCTATTTTGGGTCCTTGACTCCAACTTGGACCAATTAGTGGGAGCCAAATACATACCCCGAACATTTTATTAGAATCTGGTACTTTTCATCCTTGCAACACCTAACTCCTGCTGTTCTTCTGCCCTTACCAGAAGAAGGGAAATAGTCCATACCTATCAATTATTAATTTAAATCCAAGTGGGACTAAATTCTCCAAAAAGACAAAGAGGCTGAACGGATTAAAAAAAACAAGACCCAACGATATGCTGCCCACACAAAATTCACTTAAGTTTTAAGGACACATACAGATTGAAAATGAAGAAATGGAAAGAGATATTCCAGGAAAATAAAAACAAAAAGAAAGCGTGGGTAGCTATACTTATATTAGACAAAATAGTCTTTAAGCCAAAGACTATAATAAGAGACATAGAATGACATTAAAGAAAGAGGTAAAGTTTTTGGAAAGATAAACAAAATAGTTAAAGTCTTAAGCTAGGCTTACCAAGAAAAACAGAGAAGACACAAAATTATAAATGAAAGAGGAGATATTACAACTGATACAAATACAAAGGATCCTAAGACATAGCTATGAACAATTATAGGCCAACAAATTGGGCAACCTAGAAAAAAATGGATAAATTCCTAGACACATACAGTGAATCATAAAAGGAAAATATGAACAGAGGGATTATTAGTAAGAATTTGAATCAGTAATCAAAAACCTTCCAACAAAGAAAAGTTCAGGATGAGATAGATTCACTGATGAATTCTACCAAACATTTAAAGAAAACATTCCAATCCTTCTCAAACTTTTTCCAAAAATAAAAAAGAAAAAGAAATAGAAACAAACAAAAAAATCCCAAACAAAGAGGAGAGGCCACTTCCAAATTTATTTTATGAAGCCAAGATTACTCTGACACCAATCCAGACCAGGACACTACAGCAAAAGATTACAGACAATATCCCTACACATGCAAAAATCCTTATATAATTTGCAAACCAAATTCAGTAGTGCATTAGAAGGATTATACATCATGATCAAGGGGGATCTATTCCAGGGAAGGAAGAATGGTCCAACATCTGCAAAACATTAAGTGTCATACACCAGATTAAAAAATATAGGAAAAAGTCATATGACCATCTCAGTGGATGCAGAGAAAGCTTTTGACAAAATTTAGTAATTTTCGTGACACAAACTCCCAACAAACTGAGTATAGAGGGAACATATTTTTGACATAATAAAAATCACATATGACAAACCCACAGAGCTAACATCATATACAACAGTGAAAAGCTAAACACTTTGAGACAAGGATGCCATCTCTCACCATTTTATTCGACATACTACTGAGAATCTCAACCAGAGAAGTTAGGCAAGAAATAGAAATGAGACATCCTTATCAGAAAGAAGTAAAATTGTCTCTATTTGCAGATGACATATGAAATATAGTAAACCCTAAAGACTTAAAACTGTTAAAAAAATAAATGAATTTAGTAAAGTTTCAGGATACAAAGTCAATATACAAAAATTAGTTGTGTTTCTGTATACCAACAAACTCCCAGAAAGGGAAATTAATAAAATCCCATTTTATAAAAGCATCAAAAGGAAGGGAATACTTAGGAATAAATTTTACCAAGGAACTGAAAGATGAACAGGACACAAATAAATGGAAAGATAGCACATGTTGAAGAACTAGAAGAATATTGCTAAAAGGTCCATAATACCCAAAGCAGTCTACAGATCAATATAATTTCTTCAAAAGTTCCTATGATATTTTTCACAGTTATAGAAAACCTGATCCTAAAATTTATGAAACCACAAAAGACTCTAGATAGCCAAAAAAAAAAAAAAAGTCTTGAGGAAGGACAGAACTGGAAGCATCACACTTCTGATTTCAAGCTATACTACAAAGCTATCTAAACAGAAACTTTACTAAATTCACTTATCAGCATAAGAACAGAAACACAGATGAATGGAACAGAATAGAGAGCCCCAAAATAAGCTCATATGTGTATGGTGAATTATTTTATAATAAAGTTGAGAATATACAATGGGGAAACACCAGCTAGTCAATAAATGATGTTGAGAAACCTGGATGGCCATGTGCCAAAGGATGAAACTGAACCCCTTCTTACATCATAAGCAAACATCAATTCAAAATAGATTAAAGACTTGAATGTAAAACTGAAACTGTAAAACTCCTAGAAGAAAACATAGAGGGCAAGTACACTCCTTGATATCATTCTTAGCAGTTTTTTTTTTTATTTTGATACCAAGAGCAAAAAGTAAACAAGTAGGGCTACATCAAACTAAAAAGCCTCTGCACAGCAAAAGAAACCATCAACAAAATGAAAAGGTGACCTAGGGAATGGAATAAGATATTTGCAAATCTGATAAAGGATTAATATCCCCAACATACAAGGAACTAATACAACTCAATAGCAAAAAAACCAACAACCCAATTTAAATATGGCAAAGGATCTGAATAGTTTTTCAAAGAGCTACAAATGACCCATGGTACATGAAAACGTGCTCAACATGACAAATCATTAAGAAAATGCAAATCAAAACTACAGTAAGAAAACACCTCAGACCTATCAGAATGGCTATTACCAATATCAGAATGGCCACTCCCAGAAAAATTAGAGATAGTAAATGCTGGCAAGGATATGGACAAAAGGAAATCCTTGTACACTTTTGGTGGAAATGTAAACTAGTAAGCCAATTTAGGAACCAGTATGGAGCTTTCTCAATAAATTAAAAAAACTACCATATGATCCAGCAGTCCCACTTCTGGGTATATACCTAAAGGAAATAAAATCATTATCTCAAAGACCTATCACTCCCATGTTTACTGCAACATTATTCACAATAGATGATGGATACAACCTAAGTGTCTGTCAACGAATGGGTAGATAAAGAAAATGTATATATGCACATTGGGATATTATTCAGCCTTTAAAAAAAAATACTGATGTGACATACATGATAACATGGACGAAGCTGGGGAGCATTATGCTAAGTGAATTAAGTCAGAGCAAGACAAAACTGCATGCAATCACTTATATGTGGAATCTAAGTTGAACTCATACAGAGTAGAAAAGTGGTTGCCAGCGTCTGGGAGAGTGGAGGAAACACTGGTTGCCAAAAGAATACAACTTGCCTATTCAGGACCAACCGAAGAAAATTCGTATGTTCCCCAGACCAATCACATGCCCGGATTCTAGGTAGCGCACCTGCAGCTTCCAAATGTCAACAATCTCCTACCAGGGCACATCTGAAGCTTTTCCCCACTGCCACCAACAAAACTTTCTCACTGCCCTGTTTGACTTTGAGTCTCTGACGGTGACGGATTACCCTGCTCTGAATGAATAGCCCGTTTGTTCTCATCTGGGTTCATTCTCCTTCATTCATTTCCACATTAGTCATGTCCTCCTTTTACTAAGAAGAAAATCTGATACTTATTTAATGAACAATTTTGATAGCTCTTAACATTAACTTAGACTAGAATAAGGTCTCACAATGCCTATCTTTTTCTCATCAAACAATATGCCTGCCATGGGTCTTTATGAACTTTAATGCAAAGGCATCTTCTGAAAAGTCTTCAAACTAATAATGCTAATAAAGACCTCCCAGTTTTAAGCTGCTATCCTTACTGAAAATTTCTCCCACAACTTTTACGTCTTTCCTCTGGGACTCATTGTTATGACCTATATTTTCCATGTCATGTTATTAGACATGTCTGGCTGATTTGAACCATATCTCTAGGTAACATAAATCAACACCTTTCTTTGTACTTAATCCTCATATCATCACACTGCAGTGTGGATAAAGTTCCTTATGCATCTTTAAATTGCTATCATTTTGTTTCTGGCTAGTATCTTATTATAAATTGCCAATTCCCAAAGGGAAAGACAATTTTTTTTTTTTTAAATTCCACTGTAGCTCTCCAAAGAACATAGAACATAGCTCTAAACCCATGGATAGTCATTCCGTGTTGGCAATGGAATGATGAGATAAAAGAAAGAACAGATTTGAAACTGTAATTTGAAACTGTTCTCTTTCTACATACTCCTGAAGTGAACACAAAATTCTTCAGTGTTCTGATAGCTCTCTGGACCAGTAGAGGTTCTCGAGATTGGGTCCCTGGACCCGAGTCAGCAGTATCACTTTGGAGTTTGCTAGAAATGCAAATTATTACCCAATCTCCTTCCCGTCACACATATACTGAGTCAGAAACTCTGGAGCCAAGCATGTTTGTTTTAACACTGTCACGTGGGGATTCTCATCCATGCTTCAAGTGTTAGAACTAGTGTTGTATATTCTTACAACTCCATGTACGGCCCATGGAAGCAGAAGCTTGGGCCTCATCTGGGAACTTGTTAAAAACGCAGAATCTTAGGCCCTATCCCAAGCTGAATAAGATTTTCCTTTTAAAATAAAAATCTACTTGCATGATTTGTTTGCACATTAAAGTTTCAGAAACATTGGTCTAGAGAATTCCATCGTGCAGAACCTAGCAGAATTTTAACCAGAAAATCAACAACCCATTTTATTTTTTGTCCAGGAGGAGGCTCTTATTGTCTCCATCCATAAGAATCAATTGTGCATATCTCCTATTAACTAGAAGAAGTTTAGTGCCATCATGCTGAGAGTTTAAAATGTGCCATTATGGAAACATTTGCACCACAGAAATCAGCAAATACTACACTGTCACTCCACTACTTTACCTGCATACCAAGGGTAAGAGGATTTATTTTATTAAATTTCACCCAATCTAAGGTGTGATATATTCAGTTAATAAGGAATCAGAACTTATTGCAAAAGGTGTTACTTCATTTTTGACATCTTCTACTGGGTTAGAACAGTGGGTTTTTTAACTAAGGTTTGAATCTATACCATGGTTTCCATTTGTTAAATTTTACCAAGTTGATTCTATAGTTATTGAGAGGGTTAATGAAACACCAGAGCTCAGGGTTTTGATTCATTTGTAGGAAAATTGCAACACAAGGTCAAAGCAGTATGCTATAATATTAATAGGATTATTGAATAATTTCAAGAAAATATGAATGGCATTTTAGTAACTACATTCAGCAACATTACACCAATCATATTATTATGAATTATTTATCAGTTCCATGAAACTAACCATTACACTTCCTTCACTGTTAATCAGATGAAGGAACGTTATTGTGACCTTGGCTAGTTGTGGCAGGATTTGTCACTTTCAGAAAGAGTAAAACGAAACTAGCTCAAGTTGACTACTATTTTTCTATAATGCAAATTCCATTGGAATGGACTTTGTGATGTGTACAATTTCACCTTCATAACCCTCCTGCTATACTTTAAAAGAATCTTTTTCATGAGATATATTCAATAGCAGAATATCATCAGGGATATGAAAGATTGAGTTAGAAATATTTATAATCATAGATACAAAGTACCTACAAGAAAACAGAATATTATAAACTCATGAAGTATATGTTGTGAAAAAATTAAATTATTTGGGGGAAAAGAGTGACAGTGCATTGAGTTTATGTATTATGTATAGCGAATGCGTTCTAAAAGAGTAGAACACAACTCCTAAACATTCTAATGGTAAATGGACAATGCTTTTTAAAAATCTTATTTGGAGGAGACTCAGTTAATTTTCCATCATTTTTTCCATTTAACAGAATGTTAGAGGTAACTAACATGCTGATTTTTCTGTTTCTTTTTATCTTCACATTTTAAAAGCAAACCACTGACTTCTGGGTTTTAAATAAAATTAAGTAGGTGGAGTTTCCATCCCATCTCAAGAAAACATCAATTTTGCTGATATAATAGGCTTCCTTTTCCATCTATTATTTTAAGGTAATGATTCCCTGTGCCTTTTATAATTCAGAAGTTACCCATCTATTGACCATTTAGTGGAAAATAAATAAAGCAGTTGCCATCCAAACTCTGTAGGTAAGCAATGTAATCCTCTTGCTAAAATTCATGAGCCTTAGAAAGAACCAGATATTGTCATAATTGACTAGAAGAAAGCAATTTTAACAGTCTCCCTCCAACTTACACCCATGATGCATTGGTCTTACAGCAATTCCCACATATTTCACCAAATTATTTCAGACTCATCTTCCATATGAATTTCTAGGTTTGTTTCAATCAAACTAATTTTCTAACACTCAGCTAAATTTTCCATATTCAGGTCTGACATTTATCATCATATAGATATATTTTACATTTTAAACAGCAATAGGTGACAGCAGGATTTTTACATTCTAAGGAAAAATTATCAGCCTCAAGTTGGAAATAATGCTTTAATGATTCTGGAGAAGTAGAAAAGTCATCTGGAGACAGTACTTACTAAAGTCATCTTAAAAAAGAACCTGCTTATAAGCACTGATAGGAGAATACATAGATGAGCACCTTACTACATGGGCTTATTAAATATTTGTTGATTTTCTTTAATAGAATTGTAGAGTTAACATTTGAAAGTATATCATAAATCTCTTTCTGGCCTTTAGCAGAGTACTTATTTTGGTATCTTGTGAAATTATACTATAAAAATCAATTCTAATTACTACCTATAATACAACACAGGCAAAAGATAAGGAAATGGAATGTTAATGGTAAGTGATTATGCATTAAATTGCAAGGATTTTTATGATGGGAAGTTCTGAAATTTGGTGTTATCACTGCTCTTAATTTATTTTTATTGATGTTCATTGAGCGAATAGCTCAAGACTCATAAAGTAGTTTTCCTGAAATAGTTTGTAGTGCTCATATCCACAGTTTTATTCATTCAGGCTTTGCTTATTGAATGCACATTTGATTCAATATACTATGTTGGGTACCAAAGGAAATACAGCGACCGTGAAAGCGTTAGAAACAGTTCTAAAGACACACTGATGAATGACAGTTCCTATATTAGAGTCTAATATGTAGCTGTCTTATCTTTTTACTTATTGCAATCCTTGTGAAGGCAAAGACTGTACCTTGTTTATTATTTAATCACCCAGGGCCTAACCCAGTACCTTGCAAATGGTAAGTGTTCGGCAAATAAGATCTTAAAGACTTTGTTTTGTCTACGACTTTTTCCCCATTATACCTGACAAATACCAGTGTGCAGGTTGAGAAAAGATAATACAGTAAGTTCATGCTTGACTACAGCACTTAAAGACGGTTTTTCTTCTCATACAAAGAAACCACTAACCCAAAGCCAATAATTACTCTTCTCCCTAGAAAACCAAAGGAAATCCTTAATTCAAAAGTGTGTATGCCTAGCTTTGGTTAACTTAATTAGTCAGATTCTAGCCTTTCTAACGAACATAAAATGAATACCAAAGCTTTTAAAAGTAGTTTGAATTGTAACTCATTTGTAAGTTATTTATTACTTTCACAAATACCGTATTTCAGTCCAAAATTTTAAAATGCACTTCCAAAGTTTAGCTTTCAGGATTCTATTTCATTTTTGGAGGTCTCTGAGGTTAAGAGTATAGCTCTCAGCTGCTTATCCGTGACGGTAAAAGGTTTTACCTTAGTAACTTGAATAATTCTGTATGCTTTACCACTAACAATTTCTCCAAGTAGAACCGATTTATCAACTCCTGAAGAAGGCAGAATTCCTTTCTGATACCCTGTTCTCATTTCCAGCAGTGGGGAATACCCAGCATTTGTTGACTCTTCCTATCAAAACCCAAGAGAAGTTGCATTTTCATAAAATTACCTTATAAATTAAGGAGGAAATGGAAAAATAGGTTTTAAATCTCCTTCTGACTTCCTCATGTCAAATCATTGTATTTACTCAACTACATAAAGATATGTATCTGGAGTATGGTGATCTTAAGGTGAAGTAAAAAAATGGAAAAATAATTTTCAAAATAGAAAAATGGTATTATCACTAACTTTGTTATATAATGAATATAAAATATCCCTTCTCAGCCTCAGACTTACATCACTGAAATCATGAGAAAGGCAAAAAGTGACAAGAGTTAGAACAAAAGGTAAAATAACAAATGTTTTAACTGTTGAAGATATTGTTAAGACTATCCATTGGATGCAAATTCTTTGGAGTTTTGTGGCAATAAGAGTTCCTATGTCAATGACCCAATGACCTTCTAGAATATCACTCTTGATGAATGCCTCCTGAAGATTGCAGTTAGAAATCAGGATTGTATGTGAAACTGACAAAATCATTGACAAAGTCAATTAGAATATGGAATGGATTACGTCTCCTGGCCATGAAAACACTTGTTGCTCTAGAAGCAGATAGTCTTATGTCACGAACTCTCTGAGAATTTTCTGATTAATGTGGACTTCCTTTTTTCCATTTTGTATTTGGTTGTTTCTTTGTGTGCATTACTTTTGTAGACTTTGACATTTGGCAACAAACTGAATGGATTATTATTATAACTGTCCTGTCTGAAATGCATGTAAGATGATTCAATATAGAGAAGTACAAACTAAATTGAAGTAAAATAAATCTAAGCAACAATGCTGCAAGTACACCAAGTAAACTGCAAATTAAACTTTTTTGCAATATGTCAATTCCCAAATCCTCTATCCTACTCTACAAATAACAAAATTGTATTTATTTCTATGATATGTGCACTAGTCTTGAAGTGCTAATGCCAATGTCTGAATAATAATGCTATCAGCGTTTCAATCAAAAAATGAAATTTGTGTTGATGTCGAGGAGACTTTTTTTCTCTTAGGTGTAGTGCTGAAAGTACTAGGTTTATGAAAAGAAGTAATCCTCTTTCTGTCTGACAAATATTCAATCGAACAGCAGTAGCTGTAAATGCTGGTGGCCTTAACTTTGAATTGAAATGTCAGATACAGCATTCAAACCTGAATATGTCTTTTCAGACATTACATTAAAGAAAAAGAAACCTGAATTACCCTTATAAAAAGATGCTTTACCATCCGTTAGTGCACTCAAAATATGAAGAATTTCAGAAAAAATATCTTAATGGTGTAATGCTAGTTTTACCGTGGTTTGCTATTACTCATGTTTACCTAGGTCAATGAAAGTTATTTGTAAGACAACCATTCCTGCAAAGTAATGAGTCAATCAAATAAAAGACCAATTAATAAAAGCTTTTAAGTAGAGAATTCTCTGATTACAAGGAGAAGGTAAAGGAAAGAACCAACAAGGCCAGAACCAGAAAACAGAGAATCTTGCTGCTACATATTATTTTTAAGTAATAATTACAAAGTTTTGCTTGTATATTTTTGCATTTATTTATATAATGTACTTTGTTTCTATCATTATTACTCTGGGGATACATAACTCGATTGCTTATTCCTTATTCTCACTAACTTAACTGGGGAAAAGCAAGAGGGATTAAACTTATATGAAGACTGCTAGAAAAAAATAAAATACATTTTAAAATCAATGTTCATTCTCAAGAGTAGAAATGTGTCACAATCTCAAAATGTGGACTTGATGCCTTCTCTAAATTATTAAAATTAGGAAAATATCTGAAAATCAAATTCACACTTTGTTTTCATGAGAAATAACTCAAGGCTAGTTTTAGGTTTCTAGCATTTCTTCAGGAAACATTGAGTACTTAGTTATATGCTTAGTAAGGTAGTCCCTACTGGAGAGCAAAAGATGAATGAGTCTATATCCTTGTAAGCCCCGTAGGGTATCTTTTGCAGAATACTACCCATGCGTTCATCTGAATTTCAGTTTTCACAAGCAAGATTTTCCATTTTTCAAATTTATATGCTTAATAAAAAACTTTTCAGTCCCTCTTTTTTTTAATATATTCCATTTCTTTCCTAGTCATGCACATCTTTCCTTTACTCTCTTGAACATAGGGAGAATAATTATAAGCACCATTTTGCCGTCCTTGCCTACTAGAATCATCTTTTTCAGCTGATTCCTTTTTTATTTATCTCCTCTTTATGGATGACATGTTTGTGCTTCTTTGCTTAGCTGGGTATTTATGACTGTCAGACATGATGTATTTCACATTGTAAGTTGTTGGATTTTTGATGTGTCTCTCAAGACTGTTGTCCTTTGTTCTGGTGTGCAATTAAGTTACTTTGGAACTAGATGAATGCTTTGAAGGCTTGCTTTTAAGTGTCATAAAGCAAGTACAACACAGCTTTAGTCTAGGGCTAACTTAACCCCATTGATAATAAACATCTGACAATCTTACCAAATAACCCATGTGTTACAAGATTTTCACTCTAGTTTATGGGAACAGGAAATGTTCCATTGTTTTTCCCTTTGCTCTGGGTAGTTATCACTCATGCATGTGGGACCAGTACTGAGCTCAAGTACTGTTTGAGGAGATTGGGGAGAAACCCCCTTCAGTTCTGGTTGTCTTTGTCTCTAACTCTCTCCTCTGATATTTTCTCCACAAATTCTGGCAATCTTGGCCTCTGTGAATTCTGGTCTCTGCTTCCTCGACTCGTCAAGACCACCAGGCCCTGTGTGGGTTCCCTATTCTACACAATGGCCTGGGAACTGCAAGCAGTAAGCTGAGGCACTCCTAGATCTTGACTTGTCATTTCTCTTCCCTCAGCCTTTTCCCTAATGCATGAAAATCATTGTGTGATGTAATCCACCTTTCTAGTTGTTTAAACCAGAAGGCTATCCCCTCATCTTGGGCAGAAGTAAAACCACTCCCCAAATCTTAATAAAAAAAATCTGCATTAAAGAAATATTGCTCAAGAACTAAGGGAACAGTCTATTACTTCTAGCAAACACTAAAGCTTTTGTTTTTTAACCAAAAGAAAAATGTAAGAATGGAGCAACGAATTTTCAAGGCTGTTGAAAATGTTCCCTGTGAGTTCTCAATGTCTTATAGGACTTGTACTTGAGTTCCTGGTGATGAGAGAAATCAAAGGACCATCAAAACCCATCTCTCAGCCGGGGTAAATTATATACTTGAATTTTCAAAGGTGGAAGAAGAATTGCTAGTGACAGTGCTCAGGAAAGAAGTATATATAAAACCCTCCTTTGTGACTAAAACTGGTGACTAAAATAGTCTCGGTCAGTTTCTCAACAGAACTAAATCTCCTTGTTCTTGTTAGTCAAACACCTGTCTCCCTTGACAGAGGCTGAGGACAGCTAGTAATAGTTCTTTGTGGCCACATTTTAACAGGAATCCTTCCAGGCTAATAGAAAGGAAAGAACAATCACAAATGCTTATGCAAATACACAAATACATCTGTAACAACAATTTGAGTTACAAAAAAGTATAAAACTCTCACCGGGTACGTGGAGAGGATGAAATAGTATGAAATTATTTAATTCTACATTACTTTCCCTAAGCTAAAGAGTTAGTAGTAGCATAACAATTATTTCTTTTATTATTTCAGTATCATGTTTAAGGAATCTGCCTCCACAAGATTTAAAAATGCCTAAGGTCTATAGCAAATAATGAAAAAAAACCTGAATTTAAATCTGAGTGTTTTATATTTATATAATGCAAGTTTATCCATGTAGATCATCAACTTTTTATGCTATCACCCAAGAATGGAAATGTCAAGCATAACTCTGAGAAAAACCACCTTTTTTGCCAGGTAATCCAATAATGAATGGATCATTATAGAGAATTCTATAATCTGTGGAGGTTTTCTTGAGCCAGATATTTGTCTTCAGCTTATTCACAAATGATTAGCACCCACTTTCTCCCCACTCTCTCCACTCCTAAAAGGCAAGAATTTCATTCTACTCTTTGGCTGTCCACATCTCACTACTTAGGTGCTCTGTTGTGGTTGCTTCTCTGAATCCATCCACTAAGCCCCACGTTTCACTCTCCATCAGACATCTATATATTAATTGGTAGTCTTTAGGGAGCAAAAAACATTCTCACCCTCTCTCAGCTCATATACTATCATACACATGACAGCTTTTCTCACCCATAGGGTGGTTGTCTGTCAAAATCTTGATCCATAATATTAAGGAAACCTAGAGTACAGCACCCATTCCTTTTTGTTTTGTTTTGTTTTCTAGAATAAGAGAAGGAGCCTGAAACTCAGACAAGTTAGATGACTGGTCTAAGGTAAGGCAGCAGTGTAAGCTGCCATGATGGGATTGAAGTTTGAGTCTTCTGAATCCCAGGATTTCATTAAAGGTTTCCTACTATCCCCAGATGTTCCAAGTTATGGCATGTAGACTTTTGTGACCCAGGGTTTTGTTGTTGTTTTTTTCTTTTTTGTGCATTTATTTTTTTCATTCATTTGAAGTGGCAACATTTTATAAAATTAGGATATTTTACATACAAACTCAGATTTCCTGCTTCTCTGGACTAAATGGCAGATTCAGTGACAATGCCCACACTCTCACATGGCAACCATTTGCTAGAACAGACAGATCATGAGCTTCTCCATTCCTTCCATTTTCTGTTGTCTCTGTAGTACTGAGACAAAGTTTGAATTTTCATTTGTTAATTTATGCCAGGCTCACATCACCCATTTACTCAATTGGTCTCCCAGACAATTATGTGGAGACCTTTGTAATCCACACTATTTATTGTTTCTGCAACACAGTGCTAATGGTTTACCAGATCAGACTATAAACAATTTCTCCATTCTCAGTCTTCTTCTCTACAAATGGCATTTCCATCCTTCCCATTTTGCAGGCCGAACACAGGGGAGCCATTGCTGTTGTTCACTCACATCCATATCCAACCCATATCCAACCCATGTTCAGTTCTCCCTTTAAAATGTATCAAAAATTCAACAACTTCCCACCACCTCCACCAAGAAGATGGACACCATAATCTCAGACCTGGAATATTTAAGTAACTTCCTAATTAGTCTCCCTGTTTCCATTTTTCTCCCCTGGAGTCAGAATGCGTAACAACACTGCTCAAAACCCACCAAGAGCTCCCATCTCATTCTAAATGCTAAGGCATTTACCAGGGTTACTTGCTCTAGCCCCTCCTTCTGCCATCTCTTCACATCTGACCTGATCCTCAAGTTCTTTTTCTGTGGCTCATTCTTTTCTAGTCACCCTGGACTCCTAGCTGTTTGGGTCATATTATATCATAAGTATGTGTATTCTCAATAAACATGTGCACAATAAATAAATGGTTAGAGAATGAACTACATACACAAGGACTATGCTGGATTCTCTGGTCAGCTAGGACTTTCGAATTTTATCTAGATAAGAGAAACAGAAGTACCAGTGAGTAGAGAGCAGACTTTAAAATAGGGCTGAAATCTTCCCCGACAGGAATGATGATGGAAAAAGGGGTCAAAGGAGTGGGGTATTATGGGTAATGACAGTAAAGCGACAATGTGAATTTCAGTCAAACAATGAGGGAATTGAGGGTCTAAAGAAAGCGATTTACATTGAAAATCTCAAGGAACCTGGTAATTGCTGCAATGAAGCTGTAAGAGACAGAAAGAAGATGACTGATTAGTGAATGGGTATTTGAAACTGCATTTTGGGGTACGGGCTCTTATTGGTCATGACAAAGTCTATTATATGCCCATGCAGGAGGTAGCTGATGTAAGTGAGGAGAAGGAATGGAGAAGTCAAGACACTGAATTGATCATCTAGTGGGAATGGAAATAACAGTGTAAGCAACAAAAATATTTGTGGAAAAGAATACAGTGAGAGGTGTTATAGTCTTCAGCAAATGAAGGAGACAAATCAAGAGGACAGTGTGACTAAAAACGGGAGGACCACAAGATAAAATCTGATGTCAAGTACCTCAGAGGAGCTCAATGGTCTAGAAGCAGCAAGGAGAATCCAGACGTACTCCTCCTGGCTAGTGGTAAGGAAAGCAAGGGACACAAAACATGAAAGGCTGCAGGAGAAACAGCCTTAGGTTGTTTCATTTCAATATCATGGATTCAAGGAAGTTTCCTTATATTACTTTAAATCCAACAAGGCTATAGAGCTCTTACTGCTTTAGCTTCATAAAAATAAAGTATTTCCTTCATTGAGTATTATAGTTTAATTTTTCAGTCTTGAAAATCCAGTTATGTTGAAAACAAACCACAAAACCTCTAAGAGCATTTAAGTTTCCAAGGTGAGTGATTTATCTTCAAATAGGTTACATATACACATGTATATAGGTGTACACCTATATGCTTATGTTATTAATAACATCAATTTTTAACATTAAATAATAGAGAACCACAGATTTGAGCTACAGTTCTCAAAACATTTACTTCAGTCTCTTAACTACATCTCAAAGAGGTAACTCAATATAGGGCATGTAATACCAGCTTCATTATCAATCACTTCTGCTACACTTTTCCTTGCCAACTGAATACCACTTTCTCTTTTATACACAATATTCTCCAGCATTCCAAGATTATTTTCAGTCCAGGACTTTGCTCAAGGATTATTTATGCCTGGAATTCTCTTCCGTTGATTTCCACAGAAGTAACTCCTTCTTCTGACTCAGATCTCAGCTTAAATGCCATCTCCTCAGAAAGGATTCTCTGACTACACAGAATACAAGGGCAACCCATTCAATCATTATCATACACCCTTTTAAACCCCATAGCCTCTAAGTTTTATATTGGTTTCTTTATTGTCTCACCCATTCAAAAGAATAACCAGTATCACTGCCTAAAATGGTGTCTGGTACACAGTCAATTCTCCATAAGACTGGATGAATTAAAAACAAATCATGGATAATGTTAGTCTCAAATTGTATAAAATGGGTTATTGTTCCATATCTCTATTGCTTAAGCCAAATTCATTGTCTAAATCACATCTCTATTTGACCTGTAATCAACTGATAAAATGGAAAAGGATAAAATTGATAAAAGCAGCAAAATAAATTTCACGATAAAATGCTTTAAGCTATTTTAAGAAAATGGTTACATATGCCTTAGCTATATTACCATGGTTATATCAATAGAGAATGGCAAGTCAAAGAACCCAGGATTTAATATAAATTAGCTTGATTCCTTAGTGGAAAATTCTATCAAAATTTGTGACCAGAATTACTGTCAAAGTATACAACAAACTCTTAACAGGCTACAATTGTAGTTCAGAGCATGTGTAACTTTATAATCATCACATTGAAAATTATGTTTTGACAAGGTCAAACAAAAAATGTTAAAATCTGGGCAATAGGTTACTAACAAAATGCATGGGAAACAGAGACAAATATGTTTATGAACTTTTAACATTAAGCATATAATGGGTTCTAAAAATATTACTCTTCCACATAAAATTTGTACAATTCTTTTCAAAATAGCTAAACACTCTCAGTTGTGCGTGGTATAAGTTTGTATACATTTTTATTAATCCCTTCACACTCAGAAATAAGGTTCAAATAACCTCAAAATATATTAACATATAGTAGGTCTCGGTTAGAATCCTTATCTAGTGCTAGATGTTTAGTGTATGAGCTAATGAAGTCAGTGATTATCCATACCCCAAAAAACACTAAGGTTGTAATTATTATTCATTTTGAACTTCAAAAATCAAGTATTGAAATAACTGTAAGGCTTTGTGAGTTATATGTGCTTATAATCTGTTTACTCCTGGCCTGCTATGTAGTGATTTATTTAATAAATTTTAGTGAGTTTTCTACCACAAGTCTAGAACCCAACACAATATTTACAGAAACCCAGTGTTTCCTCCTCAATTTCATTCCTCTACCTAACAATCAGAGATGATCGGAGAATCTTTCCATTCCCATGCTTGTCCCTCCCTTTTTATTCAGTTTTATATGCATATGTACTCTGTATAGGCCTTAAAATGTATTTGCTTGTATTTGTGATATTTCTAATTTTATTAGAAAGACTTCATGCTGCATGCAATCTTTAGGAACATATTTTTCATTTATCATGTTGCCAAGATAAATCTGTACTACTGTGTATCATTGTATTTCATTTGTTTTGTGTTTCATATAATATTCACCATAGAAGTATCCTTACTTCATCCACTCTTAACTGATAGACACTTCCACTGATTCCAGACTTTCGTTATTATGAGCAGCACTACTATAAATGTTACTGTCCAAATCTGAATGCACATGCACAAACATTGTTCTTGGATACACCCCAAAGGGTTTTAGAGTATGTAAACAATTTCTGGAATTTCTATTTTTTATTTTAAAGACTTATTTATTTGAGAGAGAGCGAGACAGTGTGTGTGAATGGGGGGGGGAGGAGAAAAGGGAGAGAATCTTCAAGCAGACTCCATGCTGAGTGGAAAGCCCGTCTAGGGGCTCGATTGCATGACCCACGAGATCATGACTTAAGGCTAAACCAAGAGTCAGTCACTTAACTGACTGAGCTACCCAAGTGCCCCAAGTTTTTGAATTTTTAAAAGGTAATACTATAATACTATTTTTCAAAGTTGTTGCACAAATGTGTGCTCCCATTAGCAATAGATCAAGATACTATACCTATATCTTTTTTAAAACTTTTTCCAGACTTTCTATTCCTGACAATAGGTAGAAAATGGCATCATACTGCTATCTTGATTAGTATATTAATGATTAGTAATATTGACTATCACATGTTTACTGATCATATGGGCTTTCATTTCTATGAGATACCTAGTTATGTCTTCTGACAAGTTTCTACTGAATTTTGAAATTTTCTTATTCATTTATAGGAATTCTTTATGTATTCTTGATACTAATATATTGTGGTTGTGTACAATTATCTTACCCCAGTTTGTAATCTATTCCTTTGCTTACCTTAAGTTGGCTTTTTAAGTATCCATGATCTTATTTTATTTTATTTTATTTTTAAGATTTTATTTATATATTTGAGAGAGAGAATGAGATAGAGAGAGCATGAGGGTCAGAGGAAGAAGCAGACTCACTGCTGAGGGTCAGAGGGAGGGTCAGAGGGAGAAGCAGACTCCCTGCTGAGCAGGAAGCCCGATACGGGACTTGATCCCTGGACTCCAGGATCATGACCTGAGCCGAAGGCAGTCGCTTAACCAACTGAGCCACCCAGGCGCCCACATGATCTTATTTTAATATGACTAAGTGTAGTATCTTCTGTTGTAGTCAATTAAGAAACAAAAAATATGACTTAAACATTTCACTATCTTAATATAGAGGTTTATCTATATTTTTAATCAAGCATTTTAAAATTATATTTTTGATGTATGACCAATTGGATTAAGTTTTAATATCTTTTATGAGGTAAGGATATATTTTTTTCATACATACAGTTATTTTTCAGGTTCATTTATGATATAACCCTTCCATAACCCACTGAAATGACAGGCCAATGTTGTCATATAATAAAGTCCTACACATTAATGAATTGATTTCTCATCAGCTGGACTGTCTCTGCACCTTTGCCATACTCTCTTAGTAACCATGGTTTATAGTAAGTCTTATTAGCAAGTATTGTCTTGCTGCATTTCTGAGTTCTATGTATTCTTTACCTGTCAATGTAATATTCAAAATCACATTGTTGAGTTTCATCAACAATTTGGGGGGATTTTGATTGGAATAACACTGATCAATTTAGGGAGATTTAACATTTCACACCATTGTTTTCCTGTCCATGAATAGGACAGATCTCAATTAACTTAGTTAATTTTTATAATCTCTGTATTTTTACTTTATAAACTTATTCTTAAACACTTGATACTATCTTTTACAATTTTAAATGATGTTTTCTCTCTAAACTTTCCTGTTTGCTGCATTTTATAGAAATGTAATGGATTTTCCCATATTAATTCTTTATATATCAACATTTATCTGCCACCTATCAAGTTCTTGCATTATATCAAATAATTTGCAGGTGAGTTATTTTGTATTTCTACATATATGATCATATAATAGGGTTAAGTTGCTTTTATCCCTAATTTACAGTCTTTGTCTTCTAATTATATTTTCTTCCTTTTTGCCTGGGGTAGAACGTCTAAAATGATATTGAAGACAAATGGTGATAGTGACCTTAATTACCTTGTTCCTGCTATTAAAGATATTTCTTCTAATGTTTCAACATTTAATATGTTTGTTATAATGTTTAGTAGATATTCTTTAAGAGAATAAGTACAAATCAGTTCTGATAAATTATGTACTTTAAAATATATATCCATTTTGTCTACTTATTAAAAATGTTGCTATATAGTGGTTACTTTTCTCATGCTATTATCAAAATCTATTTTTCATGTGGCTATTTTCCATATTTTCATTAGTATCACTATTAATTTTTGTCTTTTCCTAATCAGCTGGATAGACCTATGTGTGTTTTGCTAGATTTTTAAAGAATTATCAGGAAAAGAAAGTAAGAAAATCCCACTTAAAATTACATCAAAAAAATAATGTACCTAGGAATAAATTGATGAAAGAAATGGAGTATCTTTCCACAGTAAGTGGAAAGATATTCCATGCTCATGGATTGAAAGAATATTGTTTCAATATATACTACCAAAAGCAATCTATAGATTCCATGCAACTCCTATCAAAATTCCAACTGTATTTTTAATGGAAAAAAATAATCCTAAAATTTGTTGGAACCACAAAAGACCCCCAGTATCTAAAGCAAACTGAAGGAGAACAAAGCTGGAAACACCATGCCTTCTGACTTCAAACTATATTATAAAGATATAGTAATCAAAAAAGTATGGTGTTGGGACACCCAGGTGGCTCAGTTAGTTAAGTCTCCAACTCTCCATCTCAGCTCAGGTCTCGATCTTAGGGTCATTAGTTCAAGCCCCACGCTGGGCTCCACACTGGGTATGGAGCCTTCTTAAAAAAATAAAGAAATACAATTTTAAAAGTACGTTGTTGGCATAATAGCAGACACAGATCAGTGGAACTAAATAGCCCAGAAATAAAGGCATGGATACTTGGGCAATTAATTTATGGCAAAGCAGACAAGAATATATAATAGGGAAAGGGCAGTGTCTTTAATAAATGATGCTGGGAAAACTGGATAGCCATAGGCAAAAAAATGAGACTGTACCACTATTTTATACCATACTTAAAAATCAACTCAAAATAGATTAAAGACTTGAACCAAAGACCTGCAGCCATACAAATCCTGGAAGTAAACTTAGGGGATAACCTCCTTGACCATGGTCATGGTTATGTTTTTTGTTGTGTTGTTGTTGTTGTTGTTGTTGTTGTTGTGTTGTATGTGATACCAAAAGCAAAAATAAACCAATGACACCATAGCAAACTAGAAAGCTTCTGCACAGCAAAGGAAACCATCAATAAAATAAAAAGACAATCTACAGAATGGGAGAAAATATTTGAGAACCACGTATCTAAAAAGGGGTTAATATCTAAAGTATATGAAGAACTCATACAACTCAGTATCAAAAAAACTGAAAGTGTGATTTTAAAAATGGACAAAGAAACTGAACATTCTGCCACAAACAACATACAGATGACCAACAGGCATATGTAAAGGTGCTCAACATCACTCATCAGGGAAATGCAAATCAAACCAAAATAAGGTATCATTTCATACCTATTAGAATGGCTATCATCAGAAAGACAAGAAATAGGTTTTGGTAAATACGTAGTGGAAAGAGAACACTTGTCCACTGCTGATGGGAATGTCAATTGGTATAGCTACTATTAGAATATAGTATGGAAGTACCTCAAAAAATTAAAAACAGGACTACCATATGATTCAGAAATTCTACTTCTGAGTATTTATCTGAAGGAATGAAAACAGCAATTTGACAAGCTATATGCACTCCCATGTTCACTGCAGCATTATTTACTATGCTTGAGACTTGGAAGAAACCTGTGTCTTTTAACGAATGGATGGATAAAGAAAATAAGGCATATATATACGTACGTTATACATGTGTACATACATGTAGTGTGTGTATATACACATACATACATACACAATGGATTATTATTCAGCCATTAAAAAAAGGAAATCTTTCCTTTTACAGCAACATGGACGGACCTTGAGGGCATTATTCTAAGTGGAATATGTCAGACAGAGAAAGACAAATACCCTATGATCTCACCTACAAGTGAAATCTAAAACAAAAAGCCTCTCCACACCCACCCACCCCCAAAACAAACCTAAGTTTAGATACAGAAAACAGAGGCAGGGGTTGAGAAGTACACAAAATGGATGAAGGGGGTCCAAAGTACAAACTTCGGGTTATAAAACAAGTCATAGGGATGTAACATACAGCATGGTGACTTAGTTAACAATACTGTATTATGTATCTGAAAGTTGCTGAGAGAGTAGAGCTTAAAAGTTTTTATCACAAGAAGTGAAAATTTGTAAATATGTGTGGTGATGGATGTGTACTAAATATATTGTGATCATTTTGCAATATATATATTTATCAAGTTGTGTTACACATCTGAAATTAATATAATGTTATGTCAATTATAGCTCAAAAAAAAAGCAGCAGAGGAAAGAGGTCATTAAATTAAAAAAAAAATGGACCAAAGGACAATAAACTTGAGAATACTTTAAGAACCCATACTCAATTCCTGAACTCTACTATAATAGCAGTTTTACATTAATATATTGTTAACACAAATAAGCTCCAGGAATACGGTTTAGGTGACATTTTTAAAAATTTAAGTCATATCTAAAGAATTATGGGTCAATGGTATTCATCACTGAATGAAGTATATTTTCTTAGAGCAGTAGACTTACCTTTTAAAAATGACTTTCATTATTTGCCATAGAAATATCATACCTATTTGGTCATTTCAGGACAACACACACTTATTCATCCTTATCTTTTAGAATGCAATTTCTTGCCTTCTCACCATGAGATTGGGCTTGTCATTGTTAGCTTCCACTGCTCTCATAATAGAGGTTTCCCCCACTATGCAGAAGTAAAGTGTTATGAAAATGTCCTAAGTCAAAATGTTTGAAAGTGAGAAGTATCCAACACTTTCCCACAAAAATCACATTAAGCCACTTTGCTTTTAGGAAAGACCAGCAATAGTATCTGTTTCACTAACCAGAAATCCTAAGAGAATTTTAACATTTAAAAAAAAAAGTTGTTATCCTACTAGAGAAGACCTTTCATAAAAGTGAAGTGGCATAACAGCAACTTTCGGAAAGTGAGTGATACGCATCTAAGACTGGACAATAGATTAGCAAAAGCAAATGGATAATAGCACATGTTCAATAAACTTATGTGGAAACAAATCAAACACTGATTTTATATAGAACAGGTTTTGGCAGAATATAAAACTCTGGCACATTTCATTTAGATAATTTAGTGATGAATGTTATATTGCTTAGTTTAAATTATGAGACTGATTTTACAACCACTACCAATGTTTGATTGAAATGTGGTGTTAGGAGGAAGCTACTGAAATGTTAATTTTATAAAAATTATGTTAATATGGGTTCATTGTAAAAAACAGAAAGCATCAATATCAATCAAGACAACCCTATTATTGTGTTTCAATACATGTCTGACTTATATCAAAATAGCCTAGTTTGTCGAAAGTAGAACTTGAGAACTCATGAAAAGAAATACAGTAAGAGAAAAATCAGACAGTAATATACCATGATTTCAGAGGAAAGAAAAATAAAAGAAGTAGTTTAAGGACAAGAATATTAGCAGAATGGAGCACTGGGTGTTATACGCAAACAATGAATCATGGAACACTACATCAAAAACTAATGATGTATGGTGACTGACATAATAAAATAAAATTTAAAAAAATAAAGAATATTAGAACCACAAAATCAAACTGAAAGCACTGTACTCTATCTTACAATACAGGGCAATTTGAACTTCACTTAGTCTTCCAAACTCTGTCAGTAATTAGCAATTTCCTGCTCTCCCTGGCTCCTGGGATGTAGGCACAGACATATTGATCTACATGATGGTGAAGTATCACTTTGCAGTAAGTGTCTAAGTGGTGTTTTAACACCCGGTACTTTGATAGCCTAAGAGAAGGACACCTCCAGACCCATCTCATTATAAAGAAGTAAGACAAATGTCGGTCTCTTAATAAATAAAACCGAAAACCAAGGGTGGTTGTGAACTTCCCATCTCACCATGTTACTCTTTAATCTGTTACCTATTTAAATTTTTTCATTAAAATATTAAATATAAAAATATTGTGTTCTAGAGAGATAAAATAATGTTGCAATATATGAAAATGAAGTACCTGAAAATGTATATAAAGCAATATGATAAAATTCTGACCAGTTAAATAAATCCCCTGAAGATAAAGTTTGATTACCCAAGGCTGGAGTAATAGAAAGTGGTGGGGGGAAAAAAAAAGTAGTAAGAAAGTGGTAGAATGCTTTTGGGTTTGTTAAGACTTAGAACATAAAAGCAATGAGAAATAATGGAAGGGTTTTCAGAAGACTGACATGAAAACATTCATATTTTTAAAACATAATGTGGCATCACTGTGAACAATATCCACCAATAGCAGGTGCACAGGAACTAGTTAGGAGACTCTTGGAATATTTGAGGGGAGAAAAGGTTCCTTGATGAACAATGGACAGGAATTGATAACTGACTAGAAATGGATAAAAATACCTAGTTAAGGAGTATGCAGTGAAAACAGAAAGTTAGAGCTCAGTACAATAGACACCATGCTCCAAAGAAGGCAGTTGTAGAGATCAGAGTTGAGCCAGAAGGTGCAAGGTCCAAGATTGTGGCCTGATATAGGAACCAAACAATTAGAAGACATAAGAGTTTACAGAAAATAAGCCAATTGGTGATAGATGTTAGGGATGCAGAACTCAAGATATCAAACTCATGATCAAGGTTAAGAATGAAAATTGTAGGACGATAGCAAGACAATTTATAAACATGATATGTCCTGCATAACAATGATTTCTTGGTCAGAAACCAGCTACCCCAATCTGCATCCCCTTTATAAACATCGTAACTTGCAGCATCTTTTTCACATTTTTGTTGGTAGAGATTTTCCCCCTTGATAAATACTATGCTCTAAGTTTTTGTCCTCTTTTATTGATTACATACAATAAGATTTCTTTAGTATTTAAAGAATAAATAATTTTAATAGGAGATTTACTTTGACAAAAATTTCATGTTTGTAATCATTCAGTTTTTTTAAAAATGTGTAATGTCATTCATTCATTCAGAGAGTGCATGAGTGAGAAGGGAGAGAGAGAGAGTATTTTAAGCAGGCTCCATGCCCAGTATGGAGCCTGATGTGGGGCTCAATCTTCCCTGAGATCATGACCTGAGCCAAAATCAAGAGTCGGATGCTTTCCGGACTGAGCCACCCAGGTGTCCCATTCAGTTTATTTTCATACAAAGCTGTACTTTGTATGTGATCAAGATATTTTTGAGGTTGGGTGCCTGGGTGGTGCAGTCGGTTGAGCATCTGACTCTTGGTTTCAGCTCAGGTCTGATCTCAGGGTGGTGGGATCGAGCCCCAAGCTGGGCTCCATGCTCAGTGTGGAGTCTCTGCTTGAGTTTCTCTCTCCCTCTCTGCCTCTCCTCCTCATGCTCCTCTAAAATAGTAAATCTTTAAAAACAAAAAAATATTTCCAAAGAAAATCTGAAAAAATGTTTCTTTGCTGTAAAACAAGTTCCTATAATATTTACAGAATTACTTTACATTGATCAATACAAGGTTTCTTCTAATCTTGTAACTTAATTCATGTTTCTTTAATATTTATTTTAAAAAAAATATAAAGCAACTATGTCTTTCATAAATCTCTTATCAAAAATTTAGAGGCTGATCCCAGTATAGAATTCAGCGATGTGCCTTTAGAATTTAGGCCCCATATAAATGGAACTGAAGCCCAAATTTATTTCCTCCTTAAATGCTTGCTATCATAAAATCCATTGTGAAATGTCCAAGTAAAGCCCTTGGAACTTTTCACTGGGAAAGAAATCAGAGCAAAGTAACAGTGCCTGTTAATTTGCTTTTTTAACTAAGTTTTTCATCATCTAATCTCTTCTTTGCTTGAGAACATGGACATATTTACTTTTATCCAAACTTTCTTGAAACTAATTATTTCCATTATTTTGTCAAAGATTTCTCAAAATAGGTCTTTTCTTAAAATACAAACTTTTAACATAATAAAATTTTTAAAAAAATACAAACTTTTAAAAACTAAGAAGCACTAGAGCAAATCAATGCAATTCTACAAAACACAAACAGAAAACCCTTGTTGCTTTAGTGCTTCTTGACAGAATGATGTTCATTAAATGGTATTTGCATGTTTTACAACCCAGTAACCTATCTGATGACACTATAGGCTGTACAGTAGGAAATATAAGAAGTAAAAATTGTTTCCATTATTTTTGCTCATTAAAATCAAATTGAGTTTTTGTATCTGTTGGGAGTAAAAGTCAAACATTTACACTTTCAGAAAATCTGCACTATTTTTTATTATCAGTACAGCCATGTGACCAATTTTATATTTTACCCAATAGTTTCAAATCCTGCCCTTTCAGAAAGTAAAGAACTATTAAAATTACACTGCTTAATATATTCATGTTTTAATATAAAAAGCTTTTAAAGCCCTTGAAAATCTAAGATCGTGTTTATTTTTGATAAAACACTAGTTTTATAACTACTTTCAAATACTTAAGAATTTAGATTCAGTCATATTTCAGAAACTGGGTGTATAGACTAAAAGTTACGATATCTACTTGCTTCACATTCAGTTTTGGCTTGGAGTTAGAACCCTGACATTGAATGGGAGGTTTGTTTCCCAAATTCTACCTATTTTCATCATTATGTACCATTATTGCTTCCCTGAAAGTAAACATAGTTATCATTTGAATATAATTTTATTATGGACATGTGTAATATGTAAATATTTTCTGATTGTGACATTAATTAGTAAGCCAAAATTTCATCTCATCTTAAACATTAATACTAAAGTAGTATTACTATTCCTGTAATTTTTGTCATTTAACTTTTATTTTTAGTGTATTTTTGGTAAAGTAAGTAGAGATGATAAAGTGAATATGTGCCACAAAAAGTAAACATTTGACGAACATACTCTTCCTCCTATATTTTTTTCATAGGGACAAATGCTCTGCATAACTAGGGTCTAACACAAATTAAAAAACATTTTTGTAGATATATGTGTGTGCACATTTGGCATCATAAATACATTTAATTCATTGTAAAAACATGGCTATAACAATAAAAAATAAGCTACCCAATTAGCAATTAGAAATTATATATATATATATATTTTTTTTAATTTTATTCATTTGAGAGAGAGAGATAAGGAGCAGTGGGGAGGGGCAGAGGGAGAAAGAGAGAGAAGCAGATTCCCTGCTGAGCAGGGAGCCTGAATGGACGTGGGCTCAGTCCCAGGACCTGGAGATCATGACCTGAGCCAAAGGCAGACCCTTAACCAACTAAGCCACCCAGGTACCCCTATATTTGTTTTAAATAAAATTTCTCTAATTATTAGAATACCTTGCTTTAACTGTCCTTTAAAGCCTTTTAGAAATGTCCAGATCAGTAAAAGCAAGTTCCTGAGCTTAAAATTGCACATTTGTAGTAGCTTTGGCAATTCTCAAAATGTATAATCCCCGGTTTTCATATATACCCAATCAACATTTTCCTGTGTGTCTGAGATCAAATATCCTCAAAAATACTTTCAAGTGCACATCACTAGCTAATTGGATAGTTATAATACCATTTAATATGTTCCTAAATGTGGAAATAAATGTGGCAGAAGTCTAGGTAATGTCATAAAACACGAGGCTCTGAATAGGTCTCCCATTTTCATGGAATACAATAAATAAATATTACATAAAACACTTAATGCCTCCTTAAAAACTTCCATTTTAATGTCATTGATTTCTCAAACACCTATGGCCTTCTCATTTGAAGTCTATGCAGCAAATATTTATTAACAGAAAATTACACTCCAACCTTACATTACAAGCATATTAGGACATCCTGTCTTGAAGAACAGTATCATTAGGCAAGAAAGACATGAAGAAATATTGGAAACAGAAGACACTATAGACAAATAACGTCCTATATATATATTATGTATAATATATACATATATATGCTACTAAAGTAATATTAATTTTCCTGTAATTTTTGACATTTAACTTTTATTTTGAGTATTTTTGGTAAAGTAAGTAGAGATGATAAAGTGGCATATATATGTGTATATATATGCCGATGTATAGCATCTGTTCTTTGAACAGAAATAATATTTTGAAATGGTCTATCTGGTGTCAAGCAAGCGCTTTCATTTAATGAATGTTTTAGGAAAATAAAATATCTTCAATGTCTTGTTCTTTTCATTAGGGCTAAGTCTACCTAAGGGATCAAATTCAACCTATGAGGAGGATGGTAGAGAATGACTTTCTTGGACAATGAAATTTTCCCTATTTTCTAAAATAAAATTTGTGATCTTTTCCCAAATTAAATTGCAATGATTGCAATGTGTTGATTGCTTACTTTACACTGTGCTGTTACTTCCCACAGCATTCCTATGAAGTACTCCCATAGTTCTCATTTTAAAATTGAGAAAACTAAGGATAGAGGAAGTTACATAAGTGAATTATCTTGAGCCATTTCAGTAGTAAATCATGAAGCTGGGATGGGGCACAGATCCCTATGACTTTAGAGCTCACACTATTAACACCCTATTTATTGTGCGTCAATCATCTTTACTCCTCACTGCTAAAAGCCACTTAAAGGTGAAGTACAGAGAACAAAAATACAATGCAAGAGCTAATAAACCAGTATTCCCAGCTTGTTTACCCTAGTCCCAGTAAAAAGGATGATCTTTGAAAAGCTTAAGCAATACTGAGATACATCCCGCCTCAGCTAGAATGTACAGTTGAGTATTATATATTCAGTCAGAACTTCTGAAAATGTGTTATTGAGAGAAAGTGAAAGGACTGCAAAGTCGTTATAAAAAAAGCATTTGAGAAAGTTCAGAGCGGGAGAGTGGCTGGGGCGGGGGAAGGAAGGAGACTCATGATGTCAGCAATGGACCTTGCCAGGAATATTTCAAAGATTTTTAGAGCTATGAAATGAGGATTTTTGAACATATGCCTCTAATTACATAGTTTATATACCCAGTTGCTTTTGTTTTGTTGCAAACTGTAATTACTTCTTACTTTGCTTACTAATCAAAATTGTACTGAGTGCTCCAATTTTTCTTTTTTTGTTGTTACGGAATTGAAATTACAAGAAAGAATCCTCCACAGGGCGCATGTTAGTTAGCATCTAAAACACTCCTAATATAAATTACAAGGGTCTGGTAAAGATCTGAAGACAATAGTTTAAGTAAGACAGTTTTTGGTCAGCAAAAGTTTGGTTGCATGGACACACAATATGAAATGAAATAAGATGTACATTTCAGCTGGTATTCAGACAAAAATATATATTTTATCAGCCATTTCTGTGAATGATTTTTTTTCAAGCTGCAAAAATATTTACACTTGGAATACTGGAGGACAGGTAGAAGGGAGGCAACTTGAAATCCTGTTGGTCATCGACCCAGCCAGGGCATTACTGTGCTTCTATTTCAACCAGGTATCTCAGCCGTCGCTATTTTTGCTTTATAATTAACAGTACTGTGAATATAAAGACTGAGAAGACTTCTTCAATTTAGCTTTCTCTTTAGTGAAACTTCAAATTTCACCATTCATCAGTTTCTCATTATGTGATAAAATATCCAAAGACAGAGCGGAACCGGATGAGAAGAAGCTTAAACTCGCAGACTTCAGTCATTTTGAGAAAATATAAACTGGAGGCAGTCTGTAATCATTATGCTTTAAAACACATTCCTACTTTGATTTCTGCCTCATTGAATTTAGGGTGTTCTCATGTGCATTAAAAGACTGAGGAAGAAAGGAAGAGGGAAAGACTAGATCATTGAAGAAATTATGCAGTCTTCACCCAAGAATGAGCAGAGAAAATACACTGGCAATTAAAAATTCAACAAGTAACATCTTATTACGATGTTTTTAAAAATTTAGATTTCGGGGGCGCCTGGGTGGCTCGGTCGGTTAAGTCTCTGACTTCGGCTCAGGTTATGATCTCAGGGTCCTGGGAGAGAACCCCGAATCAGTCTCCGTACTCAGCAAGAAGTCGGCTGGTCCCTCTCTCTCTGTCCCTTTCCCTGTTTGTGCTCTTTCTCTCTCTCAAATAAACAAAAAATATACACACACAGGATTACAATATATACGAAAATGCTTGTTTGGTGGATGGATGAATTAAAGAAACAGTGAATAGGGGTGCCTGGGTAGCTCAGTTGGTTAAGCGTCTGACTCCGGATTTTGGCTCAGGTCACGATCTCAGGGTCCTGGGATCAAGCCACTAGTCAGGCTCTGCACTCAGCAGGAGGTCTGCTGGAGATAGTCTCTCTCCCTCTTTCCCCACTCACGCCCTCTCTCTAAATAAATAAATAAAACCTTAAAAATTAAAAAAAGAAAAAGAAAAAGTGGATAAAAAACCAATGCTCTGCAGGGAATTGTATCCCCTCTATGATATGCCAAGAGCTGGTCCTAGCACATCCCACTAAGAATGGATGTTAAAAATAGGCACGTGGAGGAGATTACCATCTTCCACCACTGGCAGTCTCCCTTAACCAATGAGGGGAGACAACTGGGGTTAGAATCAGAGGATTCTGTGCAACTTCCCTAAGGGCCAGAACTTGAGGCCTCTCAGTATACCAACCCATTGCATTGCTAATAGTGTCTCTCATCTCCAAATCGTGATTCATGTTTTTCTGGGGCTGCGAAGTTCTTAATCAGCCTTCCAACAACTCCATCAGTTCTCCATCTGACTAATTAGGAAAAGCTGGCTTGAAGCAAGGACGTGTGAGGAAGAAAAAGTGGGGTGGGAGGAAGGTTTTTTTCCAGAACTTAATAGTCTCATAACTGGTTCTCTTTCATAGAAGGGGAAATTAAAATCAAAGCCTCTTCTAACCCCAGAACAATTCTGTAGAATGCAGTTCACCTAGTTGACATAAAGCATCTTTATTGAGAGATCGCCACTTTTTACAACTTCCTTTGATGATGGTTTACCAAGCCAGAAGACTGTGGCTGTCTTATGCTGTCTTCTTGGCCCCTGTTGACAGACTGCTATAGCCATGGTCTGGTCTTTTCTAAGCCCAACATTTTTACTTCAAAAGATGCCTCAAGTTAAAATGAATGAAATGAATGAATAATACAGCTGGAATAATAACACCCCCTCTTCTATAACACTTGAGTTCATCATTTTTAGAGTGAAATTAGAAACTGATGACTAGAGGAAGCTGAGATAAGCCATCTAATTCTTTGTACATATTTGAAGGAAGAATTATAACCTGCTTGACTCCCTAGTATGTTCCACACCCTCAGTTTCTCAGAAATTTAGGATTGCAAGCCCTGACATAGGTCAGGGCACAAAATTCTAATAGGTTGAAAGCGGGAAGGCATAAATCAGGAGTTGCCTGATACCTGAGCACATAAATTCAAGGAGAAGAACATGAAAAGCAGCATCAAAGAAAAAAATAAAATACCAGGTAATTGATCCAAAGCCACTAAACACAGAATTCAGTATGGATTAAATAACAAGCACCACCACAAAATGACGAATAGGAAACTCAGCTGGGACCAAAGCATTGGAAATAGGTAGGGATGCAGAATCCAAAGAAACTCTTTGAAAGTGGAAATAAAATGGCAAGGCTCTTCATTAACCCTCTTTTCCTTTCCAGGGAGATGGACAGGTATGAATGAATCTGACCTGACCTAGAGGCACTAAGTGAAATCTGTTCCTGCCCATGGGTAGTTTGAGGAGTACTGAATCATTGGTATCTTCCTGTGTGTTTACTCTGGTTCTTTTCAAGCCAACAACTCTTACCTCATAGCCTACTTCCAGAACATGTTCAGACTCATTCCGCTGGGACAAAGGCCTTGATTTAATACCTTCCTTAATACTCCCATCTACTTGGGAATGAAATCCCTACTTCTTTTACTTGACCTCTTAGGAATAGGCAAACTGTCTAATAACTCAATCCAGATGCTCTATCTTGGTCTCTTTATTTGTACTTGTAGTTCCTACCACACTGTTGCCTGCATCTTGCAGCCCTCAGATATTTGTATGCCATGTTCCTCATGCCTACCCAGCAGGACCTATTATGTGCATGTGCCCAGTCCCAGAAGTACAAAGAGAAAAGGACATCTTTCCTATCCTTAAGGGGCTCTCATTTTAATACGGATGACTTGTTAGTGACCAGATGAACCACTGTGCCTTAAGTACCATAGAGTATACAGAAAGCTGCTTCTGCCCTGAGGCAAGGTAGCAACAGCTCTACAAAGTATATTGCAATGAATCTGGCCCAGCTAGGAAAAGCCTCAGAGAGGGTTGTGTTGGGCTTTGAATTTGAGTTAAGACTTTATCCAATGAAGACAGGCTGGAAGCATCTTCCAGTTTAGGGAACTTCACTGCAGGTGGCATGGAGGAATGAGGACTTGCTGGTTTGGGAAGTGAGGGATTTGCTAGTAAAGAAGCAAGGACAGGAAATGATTCAAGAAATGTGGTTTCAGGACAAAATGAAGGGTTCTTGAGTATCATAGTCAAGGGTTTTCATTTTGTTCTATAAGAAACCAAGGAGTCATCTATAGCTTCTAAAATTAGAGCATGATTATGTCTGTAGTTCACAAAAGTAATGCTGATGGTAGTGTTAAAGATGAATATGTGCTTAGATCTCACCCCTCCTACTACTGGGAGCTGTACAGATTATTCACTCTGTTCTAGCAGCTACACCATTTCCCCGATCTTATTCTCTGACCTACAACCAATACAGCCAATACAGCCCTTATTTTGATAGGTTGAACGCTAATTATCAGGGGGTCTTAACTAGTGAGGGTCATTCTTCCCTGGTCATAGAGCTAGATGTTGACGGCTGAAGGATCTGATATCCTGCTACCTGTCCCTTGAGAAACAGAAAAATAAAATTGCATGAAGAAAACTAGTCAAGGTAGAGGTAAATATCTGAAAACTGAGTCAGAATAAATTAATGTCATTTGCTCCAACAGTTAACATCATAATAGAAAACCAGATTTTAGCCTCAGAGAATCCTGGTTCTACCACTTCCTAAACACCTAGCAGATGGCAAGATCCTGCCCCTTCCTTTGCTTTCATTTGTATTGTTTAAAAAATAGATTGATTCATTCAATGATCCTGATTATAAGGTACAATAAACAGATAAAATTGGATAATATATAAATGGCACTTGGCACATATTCGTTGAATGTTGAAAAACATTCTCCCAGCAGATCAAGAGAGAGGGTCTTGTTTCCAGCAGCATAATGCAACCTCATAAATGATGACATTAAAAAAGACCAATAGCTAATGACAAATTTTGATGGCACTAGCAGTTAAGGTATAAATCTTGCCCATTAGAAGTGGCTTCAACCAGCAGATCAGACTTCTAAGGACAAATGTGAAGGCTGGAGCCAATGTCATGGGAAAAAAAATGACCTCAAATTTGGAAACAGGCAAAAGGATGCAAGATTTCTTTGCAGAGTAGTAGAGGGTGTTGTAATAGCTCAATCTGCTTGAGAAATTATCTGACCTTCAAGGTATATGTACATCTGGTCTTCCTATTTAAGTACATGTAATAACTCTTAAGAGTTGAAGTTAGCATGTAGAAAAGCAGTAAGTAATTGACTGTCTGAGAGCAATGAAGATAGTTTTATTCAATAGCAATATAAATATCTTCTGTCCAGGATAGAAGGTAACACCAGATGTTACCATTTATTGCCCTGAGTTTTGTATCTATTAGCACATTCATTGCCCTATTCCTTTGACTGACTAATCACTAAGTTTCTGTTCCTTTGTTTTTGAGCTAGTCTTAAACATCAAACTGACCCTTTCAGTAACTGATATATTCAAGGGAATCTTTGGCATATGTTGAAATTTTATATCAAAGTCATTTCTAAGATTTTGAACATACTCTACCACAAACTTCTTTCCAATGATAGTACAAAAGACTTGGAAGTCTTGATTACTATGTGAATTTCTTAATGTTTCATTACAAATATGCCTTAGTTAACTATTTATATGTGACTCACTGCAGATGTTACTTTGGTCCCTCCTCCTTAATTCCACCATTTCAAAGTCCTAAAGATTCCTTTCCTGGTGTCAAGAAAATAGAAACTTTGAAACCATGGGGATTGACCACATTTCAGGTGGGACTGCTTCTCCCTTGAGTCTGCCAAGTTGGCCAACCATTTTGCATTAACTTTGCCCACACAGCTGTTGATCACAAAAAGATGGTGCCAGATGACCACGTCTTTCCCAAAAGCAGTGGAAAGTATAAAAACTGGCCACACTACCACTCCACATTTGATATAAGAAGTGAAGGACAGAAGGCAAGGAGAACAGGCTTATCCATCACTTCAGGTTTTGCCTGCACAACAGCCTCCACTGCCCGCTTTCCTACCTCCTCCACCCCCCCCATGCACACACACATCACACTCTCCCCACCGAGAATGACTAGAGACATTACAGTAATGCAGCCTTCTCTGATAGCTAGGCACACAATTTTTCTTGGGTAATGGATACATTCTTCTAATAATTTCCTCAATAATTTTTTATCTTACAAATAAGTTATTTAATAACTTACAAGTGACTTACCAATAAGTATTTAATAAGCCATCACTATGCACAAAGCATTCTACTATAAGTTTTGTGCCTGTGTGTGCACTAACGAAGAAGTAGAAGACCGAATTCCTGCTCTGGACTGAATGTTTGTGTACCTCTAAAATTCATGTATTAAAACCTAATACCCAGTGTATAACAAGGTGGGGCCTTTGAGAGGTGCTTAGGTCTAAGGATAGATCCCTCTTGGATGGCCTTATAAAAATGGTCTGAGAGCTCCCTTGTCCCATCGTGCAGAGTTACTATCAGAAAACCACCGTCTAGGAAGCAGTCTTGCCCCAGACGCCAAATCCACCACGGCCATGAGCTTGAATTTTCACCCTTCAGAACTGTGCGAAATGTTTGTTATTTATAAGCACCTATTTTATATTATTATAGTAGTCCAAACAGAATAGAACAATTCCTTTAATGAAGGTGCTCACCATTTATAACAATTTTAATATTATTAATAGTAACTAAGTTGCCCTGAAACGTTTATGAATTTTCAAAGGCCCAATTTGTAGGTGAGAATTCCTTAGATTACATTAGGTAAAGGTGTTTGCTTTATTTGATTTATTGAAGTACTAAACCTGGATCTCACAGTATGATCACTGAAATCATTATGTGAACAAGTGGATCAGCTGGGGCCCAAGAACGTAGTGGAAAAAGAGATAGCTTCCTGCTAAAGCACCTATATTTCACTCTCTTGGGAAAACCCTTTTTTCCAAAGTATTGCTGTTCATAAAATTATTTTTCACGGACACTTAAATGTTTTATCACTATTATAAATATAATATGAAGCCAAGTAGACTTAAAGACATTAAAAACCAAACTACCAAAACCAAAGAAATAGATGAAACTGTGCATACACACTGAAGTTTCTATAAAAATATGATTAACAAGTTGAATGCTATAATTTCTTTTTTCATTCCAGACTATTTACATGTAAGCTTTTTCCTTAAAGTTTTAGGGGGAAGGGGAAAGGAAGGAAATATCTCTGTGTGAGTCTTGAGTTTTTTTTTAACCTAAATTTTTTTTTAAGCTACATACTGGTAAGAGGCATTGTACTTGAATGAGAATATTAAACCTATTTTTTTCTCACTGGTAACTTTATTCCTTACTCAGAACCACAACATAACAGTAATTAATGTTTCAGATGATTTTGAAAAATCTCAGAATCACGAGTTCAGATTTACTTTCATTTGGAATCTTCCTTTGCCTCTTCCAGATATATGACAACATGTTTTGTGAAATCACTACTTCCTTTTGCAAATGAACCATATAATTGTGCTCTTAGTCTGTACAGTTTTTCTGATTTGTGTGATATGAAGTCTTTTTGGGATGCCTAAAGATAAGGTATTTCAAAAATGGCTCTAAAACTCTTCTTGATCAAATTTGTCTCCTTTCAAATGAAGAAGTTTACAATAACATGTTTAGGTTTATAAAATCTCTACAGCAAAAAGCAGTGAGAAAAATCAAAGTCACACACACAGTAATATGCAGAATGCTTTCCAGCAATATTTTGTCTTACCATATAATGCTGACTAGAGATCATACTACAATAAACTTTAACAAGGTATCACCTCCTTGTTCTTAAAGTCTTATTTCTATTCTCAGGGCTCTTCATTTGGATCTTGCTCTCCAGTCTGTGCTAATCTACAATAAAGACCAGAGAACTGCCACCTATTTAACTGTATTTTATTTTCAGTCATTTATTATGCCAACCAGGCATGTAAAGTATTTTATCTTTATTGCAGAGTGAAAACCTTTGTTTCCTGTTAGGATAATATTAGGCATTAATATTCAGGCATGGAGACTTTTGTTTTAAATTGGCTAACAGCAAACATGTTTATATCTAATTATAAGGTAGGATGTGGATGCAGTTCTAAAATAGTGTGTTTTTTATCTCATCAATCCACACCTTTATGTGCTGTGTGTGGGCAAACTACCATAATCACTTTGAATCTAGTACTGGAGATCTCAAGTACAACCAATATGTTTTCCTTTAATTTTAAATTACTATCTTGTATATATGCAAACAGGCTTTGTGTTCATTGTTGTATTTAAAGTATGCATGAAAAGAATTAATTCTTTTGCCATTAACTTATTCACAGATTGTTAAGTACAAAAATCTCTAGGGTATAATGACACTACTGAACCTCTTGACAGGTAAGAATTGTCATTTTAGTTCTCATGAATGGAAACCACAACATTAAAGTATATGAAATACAAGAGGCAATGGGACTTTACTAAAAACATACTCATTTTTATGCAATTTTTTTGTAAATTACTACTTTTTAAGCAGTAAAGTATGAATTGTCAGATAGCTTGAAATCACACAAAATGGATTTGTTTTCCAAAACTGCGACATAACCATCTATCTTTAAAATAAATTAGATTGTGAGTACGTTTTATAAACAGAACATGGATATTAGCAAAACAAAGGATTCATTTTTTATGGACAGTTAAAACTATTCTTAACATCAGGAATCATGCTTAAGAAATCATTTCACTTTTTAAAAATTTTCAGTCTTTCCTACCAGCTTAAAAATTGATTTTAAAGACACAGTTTTTATTACTAGATTAGATATTCAATACATAAGTGAAATTTTTAGAAAATTATTTTTTGGAAGATATAGGATACAGGCTTTAATTTAGAAAATAATCCAACACCTAGTGTGTGCCAACTCCTTTAAATATTTTTTCATTGTCTAGTCAGTTCAAACCAGTATTTTTGCTGTATCTTACCAAAAATACACCTCATATGAAAAAAACTAAGAACCTTGTTTGTGTGCCCAGAAATAGTAATTAATAAAGTTGATATTGGTGCTCTGATGTATTTGATTTCATAGACTTTTTCCTTTCATTACAGAGCTTCCTTCAGAGCATGTCAAATTTATTAACAGAGAGCAATGGGGGTATTTTAGGAACTATAAAAGTCAACTATTTTTTTTTTTCTAGGAAGAATCCTGAACAAGATCGAAACTCTGCTTCTCTGTCAGTCTTAAATTTCTTAATATTTTGCCCCCTTCCCTGACAAGACACAGAGCTGATCCAAAGCATTACTGGGCTCCCTCTTCCCTGGTGTGAGCTGTATATGCTTCCTTGTTAAGGACATGAATGTTTCCTGTTTACAGAATGCTTGTGGTAGCATATTAAATACTTGCCTGATGTGGAGAAATTCATTAGAGAGTAAATGGAGTCTTCAAATCATTTTGTCCATGATGGAAATTGAGCATGAAACCCTATTTCTTCAAGGATGAAAGTCATGTCGCTGTTGAGCTCATGAAATTTGTTTCTACTTAGATACATCATTATACATACAGTGAGATTTTAATGAATTCACAAGTACTTATTGAATGCCCACTATGTACACAGCATTGAATTTAGTCTATAGAGAATTACAAAGGTATACAGTCTAGCTAGTGAGACTGTATTAGCCATTTACAAAACCTATGTGCTTATATGTGTATTGCACTCAGTTTAAGAGGCCAGAATTCCTGTGGTTGCTATAGAAATTGATTCCAAAGTCATGCTTTGAGATACAATTTACAGATGCTCCATAAGATTTTTTTTCTTTTTATTTTATGTCCTAAGTTAGACCAGATCTAGTGTTTGCTCATAGTTTGTGAACTTCTCTTATCTTATCCCACTCACCATCTACTTGGTAACTTGGTTACTACTCATCTCTCTCCTAAGGTTGTATCTAAAGCTCTACCACTTACTATATGTGTGAACCTGTTTGAGTTATTTAACTTCTGTGTGCCTCAGTTCCCCCACCTGAGTTAACAGAGGCTATGTATTAATTATCTTTTTATTCCTAAGATGAGCTGATGTGTGATGCATTACATACATCTTACATGGATATATTCATTAATTATTGTTTGGTTATAAAAATAAAGTTAGATTAAGTATGATCACAGAGACTATTTTGGCTGATATCTCTATTTACTATTGGTTGTGAATAGAAAGTATCATGGCAGCTAAAACTAATTAAAAGAAAATGAATAAAAAATATTTTTTCAACCCATTCTAAAATGTCTGAAAGAAATAAATAGGAGTGTGTATGTTAAGTTACAAGAGAAAACAAAGAAATTTAGTAGCCAAATCAGTATACTTCAATTATAAAAGCATAAAGAAGCATAAAGTGTTACTAATTTTCCCCATCAATAATTTAATTTGCCTAATAATCCCATTTTAGATATTAGTCTTTCATCTTAGCTCTTTTGCAACTTATGCATTTGAAAGTCTTTATGTTTACCTTACCTTATATTTAATGTAATTTACTTAAAAATGCATTGATGTAAAAAGATGACAGTACGTAAATCAATGATACATGTATCTGTAAGAGTTTGACATCAGCATGCTGTCAAGCCATTTTCATTCGCTAAAACGTGGGCTGAATGACTTACTCCAGAGATCTCTTCCACCGTTTTAGTAAGGTGATTTCTAACAATACTATTCTACGCTGTACAAAAAAGAAAACCAACAGTATTTTGTTATCAAGATAATTCGCTCAAATTTAATTAGATACCAGGATTTATTATCAGTGGGTCAAGGATTCAAGAAGAATGTTGGTTTATGTGTTTTTGTGGATCACTGATTTTAAAAATTCCACATTTAAAAAGATCTTCAAAACAGTCTTGTTTTCATAAATCATGTTATGCTTCAAGATATTTAAAACAATTCCATGAAGTTCAGGCATTTGGGGGCCTTAATTTTCTGTCTACGGTCTTTCTAGTTGCTAATCAGATTTGGCATTTGCCCTATGTTTTGATGAGAAGGTTGCAGTTTTGGTTAGAAAGAGATTTTAGACAAAAGTGTATTTTCCCTTATCAAGGGTCATTAAGAAATAAGGCATCCAGCAAAAGACAAGCTGGAACTCATTAGTTAGCTTAATAAAACACTTATGAGAAACATCACGTACTAAAAGAATGACTATTTATATGGCCTTTTAAATAAAGCAAAGCCAAAAATTACAAGCGAAAATGACATAAAATAGATTAGAAGGTAAAAGTTGAGCAGCTAGGAAAACCACCTGCATGTTATTATCTTATACATTGTGGAAATCAGTTTTTCTTCAAAAGAGTAAAGTAGGGTCTTTATACAATTCATTTAATCCTATATCATGCTTTACTTAAGACAGTGGTTGGGATTTCAAGATTTTAACCTTCCCTCAAGTGTAACATTTGAGTTGATAAGTAATTTAAGTTTCTTAGATTACTCACCACAAAAATGCATGCAACTCCATACACTAATGTGGCTTTGCATTTCTTGGAAGAAATTATAGAGTCAAAGCAAAATAAAGTAGTACTAAGTTTAATTTATAAGTTATATCCTGTGCTTATTTTTTTTTCTAACTTAAACTATGGGAGACTATGTTGAAAAATAATAAATTACCTTGAAATAAAACTGTTTATTAATAGTGGTAATGATACTTAGAAAAACATATTGAGATTCAACGAATAAATGGAATTACAGATGGTAATTGTGACTACAGACCCAAAGCAATGATAAATAACATGAGTAATATGTACGTTTGAAGTGCCAAGGCACTAGTTTTCATTGCCTGCTAAACTACAAATGTTTTACCTGATGCAAGAATTTTTAAGCTTTTTGAAAATTCTCACTGAAAAATGATGGTAACAATGTTGATGCACTGTACTGCATAGTTCATGTGACATAACTGTATGGAAATACCTACCACTAGGCAGATAAAGCGCAAAAAGGGCCAGCTACTTTTAACATATTAAGAAAGTAGCTATTCCTTAAGTCAGTGATTACTGGAGAAGTCATAAAAATGTTAGCTCCTGAAAGTTCAGTTTTATGGGGAATATATTAAGGATATGCTGATCTTCCAGACAATCAGTGCACATAACAGACAGACCATGCTTTAGATATTCGAAGGATTTCATGATGGAGATTGAGGTAGACAATCTTTATAAAATATGTATTACCATCTTAGTTCATATTTTTCTAACTAAATTCCTCTTTTAACTTTAAAGATATAGTCTCATGAGGGAAAAATACTTTGGTCCCAAATTATACTAAAAATCACAGTTAAGATTCCTGATGTTTTTTTCCAAAACTACCTTAGTAGTAAAATACATGTATATTTAATTCACTAATACTGATTCTGAGAGAATGAGAAAATAACCCTGATAAACTGCATAAACATTCAAACTGCCGTTTCCTGCAAAAGAGGATTTCCACTGTATTCATAGATGTAATCTAGTGAAAGGAACTTGGATGTTTAATACCACTGCTGTGTCAGTCTCCACCCACCTCTCAACCAATTGAAAGAGCAAATGGAGAGGACTTTGCTAATAATGTTTCCATTTAAATATATGGTCCTTAAATACATGAGGTGTTCTTAAGTAAGTTCCTGCACCTTTTATTCATTCACCCAACCAAAAAGCAACATTCACTGAAAATATCCTTTGGACCAGTAGCTGCCGTTGTTCTCGGGGATGTGGAATGTAACAATGACATATACAAAAGTGAAGCAAAAATGCTAGAGCATATCTACCCTCCTTTCAAAGACTTCAGAGATTAGTGGGGACCCACAAAAAATTACAGTACCTTGTGAAAATTTCCACAATTAAAATATATCTGCAATTCTATGGGAAAACATAAAAGGCAATGGCTAACTTTATAACATTAACTGATAGAAAACCTAACTGAGTAATGCCTGTTAAGATGGTACGGAGGCATGTATCCTGAACTAAACTGAGACAGTATTTCTGTTCTATAAAGCTTACCTTTGGGCCCCTGGGTGGCTCAATAGGGCTTCGGTGTCTGACTCTTGATTTTGGCTCAGGTCAGGATCTCAGGATTGTGAGATCAAGCCAGCTTCGTTCTCCCTGCTCAGCAGGGAGTCGGCTTCTCTCCCTCTCCCTCTGCCCCTCCCCCAACTCTCTCTCTCTCTCTCTCTCTCTCTCTCTCTCTCTCTCTAATAAGTAAATCTAAAAAAAAATTCTCTCTTTTAAGACAGGTGCTGGCAATTATCAGGAATTTGGGGAGCAAGTGGTTCAACACACATTTTAAAAATTTTAAGTTTTAAAATTATTTTAATTTATAACTAAATAACTTACAGTAAAACCAAAGATAATAAACACTCAAAACCCACATCTTCCTATTTTACTATTATCTATGCTCTTGAGGTTATTTAAGCCTGTATGATAGAAATACTATAAAAATAAAAAACTCCACGTTTAGTGATGTCATGTCGGAGATTGGAAATAAGCCCTATCCGTATTTATAACACAGAAGTTGAAAATAGTACGATGCAGGTTTTGGTGTGTGTGCATGAGAGTGATGCAATCCAATTATTAAACATTTTCTAGCATACCACAGAAGGCACCCAAAGCAAGTTATCCTATTCACAATCAGTAACAAAATATAAACAGAAAATGTACCTTAGGTACATTAGGTACATTAAGGTAAAGATACCTTAAACATTAAAAAAAAAAAAAAATCAGCATAATGACACTTAAGTCCCTCCATGATAGGTATGGTTATGTTGTCAAATATGAAAAGCTTCTATCGGGGAAATTAGGAATTGATATTAAGATTTTCTTCACTTAGCCTTCAGTCAGTGATTAATGTAGGTTTGATGGTCTCAACTTCTAGAATATATTTTATCTAATAAATTCCATTATCCATAATTGAAATTGATTACACCAGAAATACTTCAAAATTGTATAACCACA
Organism: Eumetopias jubatus; assembly: GCF_037043125.1. Taxonomy (NCBI): domain Eukaryota; kingdom Metazoa; phylum Chordata; class Mammalia; order Carnivora; family Otariidae; genus Eumetopias; species Eumetopias jubatus. Next base: position 176,841,817 of record NW_028274809.1, on the reverse strand, counting down.
TGATCTTCCAGACTGCTACAGTAATTAGAGGAGCGAGGTCCAACTAAAATGTTAACCAGCACCTCTCTCAAATGTACAAAGGGTAAATACATGACACATGAAGAATAAATTCTATTTTCTATTTCCCACCATCCTGAAACTTAGAAATCCATCACTTTCCCCGAAGACCTCTTTCTTGACCATTATGTTGGCTCCTTTTCCCCAGCCCACCACCTCCTACCCTTCTGAGAGCATTCCAGATAGATCACACAAACTGTCCCTTGCTGCCTACAGCCCCTGGACACTCAGCTCTTATTGTCCCAGACACACTATCACTATAACGGCTTTTATCTCAAGAATCCTGCCCCTGCACCCTTGGTTGTTGGAGAAAGCTCTGGACAATTGCACATTAACTATCTTTGGCTAAACTTTGATATATTTAACATTTAGAAGTAGGAAAGCTTATGAATATAATTTCTCAAACTATGATTTGATATGGAATTTTCTATAGCTTATAGAATAAACAGTATCAGCCATACCCAAAAGATTGCAATTTATTACTACAGTAAGGAGAATATGGTGTACCATTTAACATGTAGAAATATGAATAATTTATGAGTGATTAAGAGAAAACCATCATATATAAAAGTTGAGGTAATTACAAGTGACCTTAATCAAAATTTATGAAAGAACTTAGTTCAATACCAAAATTTGATCTTGAGCCCCTTTCCTTATCCAGAAAATTTTTTCCAAAACTGATTTATACATATATATGTAACACTTTCTACTAGAAGAATCTTCAATTACTCTATCAAATGCAATATTATTCTTGGAAAAATATAAATTCCATGTGCATTTGAGATAATAACATTAATTTGAATCTATTAAATAGAGCTTCAATGCTCATACATTAGATTAATAGATATTCAAAACTCATAGTATGTCTTTAGTTTTCTTATATATATTTTTTTTACAAAAAGCTATTTACGTTAAAAAAATAGCTTACATAAACACTTAGGTAGCTGTCATTCCATGCCTAAAATGTCATTTTACTGAAAGCTAAATAAATGTACAAAATAGGATTTTGATTAATGCTAAAAGCTAAAGGAAATGCTATGTTAAGGAAAGCATAATTATCTGCATATACCCCATTCTTGTGTATTACCTTTCCTCCTACTTTATAAGAAAATCAATGATTGTTTTTTCTTTTTCTATATAATTAGCCTGTAGATATTTAAAAATAAAACCCCAGGCACTGGCTGGATGGAAACGTGGTGGTATGGTCTATGTTTTTCTGAGTTTACATAGTTACCATTCTCATTTTGATTTTCCATGGTTTCATGTTAAAATATCTTACTGATCATTGCCTTCTTCGTATTATACATAGATTGAGATGTGGTAAGAGACAAATGTAATCACTGAACAGAAATTTTTTAAATACAATAAAAATCTTCTAATCTAATCTGAACCTGCCTTTAGAGTTAATCAAAACATCGAAGCAGGGAATTATATAACTTGTTCTTTTCAGTTTTATTTTAAACACATGAGAGTATGTTTATTAGTCCCTTAAAGTAAGGTCAAGCTTTTCTCTTTGGGAGTATTTTCACTGAGTTCCCTTTACATAAACCACATCCACAAAACATCTACTTTTTCTAATTTTATTTTCTTTCAAGTACAGCACAAATTAAAACACTTTAATATAAGTGGGAGTTCTTCTTAGATGTTTACTAATTGTTTTTCCAATCCATATCTCGTTCAACAAAATTTTAGTACTTTACCTTTTCTAAACTGATCCAAAACTGGAGTTTCAGTTTTAGTGGAAAAACTGCTCTTCAATCTTTCTTCTTCCATCTTTAAGTTTACACATTCCACGAACCTAGTCACTTGTGGTATCAGCACACATGATCTACAAGTTCAGGGCAGCATTCAAGAGGTGGGTAGGAAGAAACGAGAGGTACTCTTCCAACTCCGACATTCAAGTCACAATGGATAGGAGTCCGAACGTTTCCAGACTGAATGGGGAGATCTGGTAAATCCATTGTTTCGGTAAAATGAAAAGTGAGTTAAAAAAAAAAAAAAAAAGCTTCCAAGAGGTTAAAATTGAAACTTGGGAGTAAATCCTTATCCAATTACCCATACCTGGAAAGAGATTACTTAGGAGTCTATCCAATTTATCTTACCTGCATCTCCTCAAAATCTCTCTAGTCTGTTCATTCTTTCCTACTACATTTCTGATTATCTAGTCCAGGTAACCACTGTCTTATTCCTGAACTTTTCCAGAACATTCTAAAAAGAATTTGTTCTTCCACTTGTTCCTTTTGCAAGATATCCTAACCCAGAAGTTAATGCCCTTTCACTCTATTGCATCTGATTACATCACCTTGAATTTAAAACCTAAATCAATGTTCTACTGACTTTTGGCTAAAACCCAAAGTCATCGATATAAAATACAATTTTATCATTTCCCCCCTCCCTCAATGTCTCTCTCATTGGCTTTCTATGTGCCCATCTCATTACTATTATGTATTCCTCTACGGCCCTGTGTTTTGAGGATATTATCCCCTTATCACCATGTTTTCAAACAATTTTTCTCACTTTGTAACACTCTTCTAAACACTTGTTCAATTTCTGTCTGGTCTTCATCTGAATAATTTTTACTTATTTACCAAGGGTCAGCTTATAGTTCTTTCCCTTACCCTCGAGTTGGTTGAGTATTTTCTGTATTCAAATAGAAACCTGTCCTGCCTCACTAGTCCACTAGAATTGCCTTTTTCCTGCATGTTGCTCACTATGATACACAATGCCTAAAAATGTGTGTTTAGAAGAAAATAGGTAAATGGGGAAAGAATAGATGCTTGTTTAAAATTCATAGTTACTATTCACTAAGTGCCATGTGTAAAGGTACTTAACATAGTATCTCTCATCCAGCAAACTATTATTCACTTGCATTGTTCTTGCTCTAACTCTTGGGAGTGTGTCTAATGGGAGAAAATTATTCTGCTGCAGTGATTTCAGTAGGTCTGGGTTTTCCTTTGCAGCCCTGAGGTACAAAACTTGAGAATATTTTTAAGGTGTAAGAAAGGTGTAAGAAACTGACACACAAGCTGTGACAAAAGGGATTGAGAGAGAGACAGTAGATCTACAAGGTACCTGACAACTGTCTAGCTACCATTGCTTCCGGAAAGTTCAGGACAGAGCAGTTACCATTGAAAAGAAATTTGAGGAAGTATTGAATGTGGCATGTGATAGAATTCTCCTCTCCATTTGCCTCAAGAAACTTCACCAAAAAAAAAAAAAAATCCATTAAACTCTGATGTCAGAGTTTATATGCATCCTTTCTATAAATGTAATTAGTGTTCAGAGCCATATATTTCAAACTGATAGAAGGACTCATTTTAAGATTGGTCTAAAGGTGGTTCTGGCAAGAGAAGTTCAAATTCCCAGGTCAGTACTACAAATGGTATGGGAAAATCTCTCTCGTTCTTTCCTCTTTGATGTGCCAAGACTATTTTCCTATAAAGGACAAAGTGGAAGTAAGGGCTGAAGATTGTAAGAATAGGGAAAGGAAAGGTGTCTAAATAGGACTCTGCCTGGTTCCAGATTGGACCCTTAAACATTAAGAAAAATGGATAAAGTCTGGGGCAGGAGTAGTCTTTTATCTCACTTAGTTCATGGTCATAAGAATAGACCAGGGATTTGGAGTAGAAATCCAATCCAACAACTTGACTGACACATCCTCTATATCACATTGCTCAGGTAAAGAAGAAACTAGATGTCTGAGGTCTTCTTTAGGCCAAGGTAAGAGAAACCTTGACCTCTGAGACAAATAGCAAAAAACAGAACCTCAACTTCTGGAAACAGTAGACTTTAAAAACAAAATCAGTGTGATGCATCTCATCTCTTCATTTTCCTTTCATTTTTCCTGTGCTGCTTTGTCACAAATTATTTGCAATTATCTCAAGTGCAGAAGGACCTTTCTTTGGGTAAAATTTTGGAACTGTGCAACTTTCAGGTATAAATGGTACTAGGTAGATTAAGATAAAAAAAAAAAATCTGTTACTATTCTCAGCATGGCTCCCAGGAATTGATATTGCTATATTATTCTTTGGGAGTGGAGAACTGGCATGAACTTTTACTTCAATAACCTCAGTGGCTAGAAAAAATGCTTGTGTGTATCAGCAGCTATGTCACAATTCTGTTTCTGGCTCATACTGTTGCCCACCCACCCCCCCTTAAGGTTTCTTTGGTCAGAAACATTTAGAATTCTCATTCTAGGTACAGAGGAATGACAGTAATGGTCTTTTAGAAAATTTACTCTTTATATGTACAAGCTCATGGTTCACATCATTACCTCAACATTAATATAATTTCTGGAGTTACTACATGAAACCTATTTCCTCAAACTAGGCATTTTGAAATTAATGAATGATATTGGAATTTGTCACTCATCTGAATTAGAATAATGAATTCCTTTACCACACATACATTTTAGAAATGACCTAGGTACTGGATATTATAATCAAGAGCTAAAAAACATTTTCAAAATTTAATTTGGGGTTAAACTTATTAAACAAAAATGTTACGTATTAGCAGAAATTGAAGACAAAATTATATTTACAGAACAATTCTGTTTTTCTAACGTGACATGAAGATTATCCTGTCACTTTAAAATTATGTCAATAAATGGTAATTTTATGATTAAAATACAAAGGAAATTTTAAAGATGAGTAAGTCAATGAATTTTATTCTATTAATGAATATTCAGTGCAAAGTATCAAGCAATTACTTAAATTATGAAAATAATATGTTGATAACAAGTGTTGGCAAGGATGTGGATAAAAGAGAATCTTTGTACACTGCTGGTGGGAATATAACTGGTGCATCCAGTATGAAAAACAGTATAAAGTTACCTCAAAGTATTAAAAATAGAACTACCATAGGATTTAATAAAACCCACTTCTGGGTATATATCCAAAAGGAGCAAAATCAGTATCTCCAAGAGATATCTACAGTCCATGTTCATTGCAGCAGTATTTACAATAGCCAGGTTATGGAAACAGACTAAATGTCTAATGACTGATTAATAAAGAAAATCTTGTATATATACATACATAAAATGGTATATTATTCAGCCATAAAAGAGAAAGAAATTCTTCCATTTACATCAACATGGATGAACCTGGAGGACACCGCTAACTCCAATAAGCTAGATACAGAAAGACAAATACCATAGGATAGCACTTGTATGAGGAATTTTAAAAAGTCAAACTAATCAAACCAGAGAGTAATAAAGGAGGGGTTGCCAGAGATTGGGAGATGGGGGACAGACAAAGGGAAATATTGGTCAAAGGGTACAAACTTTCAGTTATAAGATGAGTAAGTTCTAAGTTCTGAGGATCTAATGCACAGCATAGCAATTATTGTTAGTAGTACAGTATTGTAAACTTGAAAATAGTTAAGAGGGTAAATTTCTGTTATTTCTTTGCAGTAGGTACTATTAAAAGTTTGTTTAGCTTTTAAAATATTATGTAATACATATAGGGCCTTAGTTAAACTGCTTAATTTTGATATACTCCTGAACTTTTTTTCTTCTTAACAGTATGTTACATATATCAGTGTTTTCTTACAGCGCACAGATCTTCAACCTCTCTTAAAGTGGAAAATGAAGAAACAGGAGCTATCCTAGAAAGAGGAGTACAAGAAAGGCTTTGAAATTCATATCCTTTGAAGATTCACAATGTTTTAAAGATTTTTTTTTTTATTTATTCATTTGAGACACAGAGATACAGAGCGAGCGAGCATGAGCAGGGGGAGAGGCAGAGGCAGAGGGAGAAGCAGGCAAGGGACTCGATCCCAGGACCCCGGGATCATGACCTGAGCCCAAGGCAGATGCTTAACCATTTGAGCCACCCAGGCACCCCGGTTCACAATGTTTTAAACCTAATCTAGTCCTACAGAGGCCCAAGTCATCTCTTCAAAAAGCAAATCTGATCTTGCCACTGTCGTGGTTAAAATTCTTTAATGACTTCCCAGCGCTCTTGGAATAAAGACCAAAGTCCTTTACAGAGTCACAGTGGTGTGACTGGTTGTCCCTTTATCACCTGATTTTTTCTCCTCTCCCACTTGTTCTCCCCCCCCCACCCCCCCAACACCGTTTCCACCCATCAGATCTCATCCAAAGGGTATTTCCTCAGGAAAAAATCACCAGCACCAAAACTGAATCAAAGTCTCCTGTTCCTTCCCTTTCTCCTTTACACTTGTGTCGTAAGTCATTAAATGATGGGTTCATTTTTAAAATGCCTAATTCCTCTAATAGAAGGTAAATGCAGTGAAGACAGGGCCATTTATGTCTTACTGCTCTAACTTCAGTGGCTAAGATAGTTCCAAGTACATGTTAGCTGCCCTACAGATATTTTGAATATGCATTTTTTTATTACTATGTGACTTTCATATTTTAGAATTCCTCTCAATTACTCTTACATGGATTCCCATATGTATACCTTGTATTTATGAATTTAACTATTGCTGTTCCTTAGTTATTTTCATTAGAAAATATCAAATGGCCTTTTTCTATGTGAATCATTTAATGTTTTCCCCTCTCTTTTAATTTTCTATTTTGAATTTCAGGCTAGTTTAACATTTGAAGCCTGAAAATTAATTTCTACTAAACACAAGAGATATTCATGGAATAATGACATGATACATTCAACTAGGATAATCAACCAAGCATTTATTTATTCAAACTTTCCTTCAAAATATTCATTATCAATGCTATCTGTATAAATTAGCACATAGCCTTTCACCACCCCTTCCCTATAATGTGGTTATTTGTATAGAAAGTGCAAATTCAATGGTTTTTACATCTTCTTATCTACTTGCAACCTATATATATTGTAATCGGGAAAAATGAGATTAAAGTCTTAGAAAAAAGGCAGTAAGGAGGATAGAAAAATGTGATCTTAAAAGTTTTCAGAATAGAAAATGAGAGAAGGTAAATAACCATAAAGCGTTTGGGAAAATCTATCCCTTTCTACAACAGGATTAATCCACAGATAAAGTAGAGATGTGAATTTCTTACTGGTCTGCTCTCCTGGAACTCTGCAGAAATGGTTTTGTGAAGGCCATCTAAGGCAACTTGCATGGAATGAGATGGACTGCTACCCCTGAAGCCATGCTTCTGCTTTCCAGAAAGGTAGAACCACAGCTCTAGACTAAATTTTTGGTAAAAATAGACGTCTCTTTCTGATGTGCCATAGATGAGCATCAGTAAATATAGAAATAAGGAATACGGAGGTGAAAAAGCATGAAGCAATTTTGTTCAAGACCCCAACCTATTAGTATAGAAAACCTGCCTCATTCAAGTGTATGAAAGTCCAGGAAAGAAATAGAGAAATGACAACCACTGCTATTTATAGCGGATTTAAGAGGTCCTGTTTTAAGAATATTTTTTAAAGCGTGTTTCTTAATTATTAGCCAATAACGTAAATGAATTAAACAGTATCTATCCAGTGGCCTGAATTGAAGATAGTGAGATAGAAATAACAGATTAAACATGTTTATATGTAAACACATTTAAACTGTTCCATTCTTATAATATACGTAAGAATCCAATTATTTAATTAAAAATACACAAGTCATGAATTCTTAGGCAGATGTCTGAAACAAGCCTTGAGAGATCATATAATTATGTTCCATTCAGGACTGAGTTATTAATCTTGTGCCTGTAGATTCCCAGTGAAACGGAATATATATTTTGTTTCCTCAATCATTGCGGTGTACTGCAGCTCTTACAATCAGAAAATTGCACATTTTACCTTCAATTACCTTTTCCTATTATCTAAAGAAAATATACTAATACAATGTGCACCACAGGGTCTATATTCACTCCATTCTGCTATGGATGCTATCTTGTTTTCAACAGCTATTAAAAAGCTAATGCTTTGTTTTGTTTTTCATTGCATGAATGTGTTCAATATTTGCATAATGATCGCTCTCAAAAGATGAGAGAATGAATGAGGAATAAATAAATTGCAACCTCCCTCCCTGAATAATGACTCTACCTTTAAAGATGGATCACACATGGCCATGCTCGAATGCATCCAATATATCAATATTTATTAAGTAGACAGAAAGTCAATTGAACCATAACTTGCTTTGTGCTAAGAAAGAAGAAACATTGAAAAGGATATGGGAAGATTATTAAAAAGAAATGTAAGAACCCTCCCCAACGTCAATATCAGAAGCTCCTACTGAATCTCTTTTTCCAAATCTTTATGGAATTGAGTAAACCATCTACACAGGGAATTAAAAAAGATAACTAAATATGAAATGGTCATGCCCTGTCAGAAAACCTTATTGAGTTCTCAAAACAAATATCTTCAATCTCTATTCGCAAAGATGTTCTGTACCATTCTTACACATTATGCAAGAATTTTTAGTTCTTATAGATATATATTCATTTCCCCAACTGGAACATGTTCCTTGAGAACATGGTCGTTGCTCTCATGTATTTTGAGTTCCATAGAAAAGTGTTTAATAAATGTAAACTAGCAAATGGTGAATAATTGGGGCAGTGTATTAGGAAAGATAGCAATCACATACAAAAACCAAAACAAAACGCCACTCCTAAGCATGGTCTTACCCCTTTATTATAGTAACACTTGTTGAATATTCTGTGTACCAAGTACATTAAATAACTCTCCTTATGTTATTTAATGCTGACAAACTGAGTTGAGTTTTATAATTTCCACTTTATAAAGGAAACGATGCTTGAAATACAATTTTTTTCTAAATTAAAAAAGGAATAATTAGAAAGCCAAGGCACCGAACACTGTTTTCTCTGATCCCACAGACCATGCTTTTAGCGACCTTACTATACTTTCTGGACCACTTGGTGATTTACTTTGAAAAAGATCTATATGAACAACACGTTTGATTGAAAAAGAGACTTAAAGTAAATCCTCAGCTGTCACTCTCTGCCTGATAATTAAAATGTACTCCCATACAGATGCCGACACAGGCTTGTTGAAAATATTTATTCCTCCCTAGATGATAAAAAAAAAAAAGAGGGGGCAAGGTATCTAACCCCTTACTGCCTTATTATCCAATCTATAATGTGGATATACTGTTTGGAGATGTTATTTTAGGTTCTCTGTATGTGTGTAGGTTTCCTTTTCTGTGTTTTCTATTTTCACCTGTCTGGCTCAGTCTTAGGGAAGGGTTGTGACTTTTGTTTTACACAGGTTTGGGCTCCAGGAAAGGAAAATTTCCTCAGCCATGACCAAAATAGAGAATGACAAACTTCTGGATTACATAGGGGTGTGTGTGTGTGTGTGTGTGTGTGTGTGTGTATAAATATATGGATAACCTACAATTTTGAGTATAAGCATAAAGAAAGATACATGTTTAAAAAAGAACACAAATTTCATAAATTATGTTTACTTTACAGCATGTAGGTCTCCTAGGAATAGTCTAAGTGTCTAAGGAAATACAAAATTTCATCTTCCTATAAAAAGTTAAATTTTAAAATAAAGCAAAGTAGCTAAATAGCAGGGATTTTCAATATCCTGTCATTTTCCTTCCATTGACTTTGACTCCTGCTCTCTAGCATTAGATCTTTATCAAAACAAACATAATGGCTGGAGTAGAGTCTCCATGAGGCTACCTCCCACAGGATGCTCCCTCTTGACTAAATTTTTAATTCTAAGGAGCCTTCAAGTTCTTCTACTCCTTCCAGTTTACTGTGCATCTCCTTTGTGCTCCTTTTTCTCTTATATTTTTTCCTCTCTTACCTGGTTAAACATCTCAAAGGTAAGCTCTGCCTCTAGTTTGCAAATTATGTTCTATACATCCTAAGTCTGAGAACTAGGAAGAGGAGGGGAAGAATACAAGTTTTACTTCTTACCATTTTCAGTTTCTCTCTCTGTCTCTGTCTCTCTCTCTCTCACACACACACTCTTCCACTTTTGAAATAATAAAAATAAATAAATCTCGAAGTTTGAAAAACATTGGTCTATTCACACTTAATTTCTTATTGTTCATTTACTCTATAGCATCCTAAAATCCAGTTTCCAATCTCACTACTCAACTGAAACAATCTTTTAAAAGCAACAGCTTGACTTAATGGAGAAGCCAGTCCATTTGCTTTTTCCCTCCAGGTACTTTTCCATCTCTCTGTAGCACTTGAAACTGACAGTACCATCCTTTGAAAAACTCTTCTTCACTTTGTCCTTCTTGGGCAATCTACTAACCCAGTTACCCTCTGACTACCCTAAAAGCTACTCCCCAGAATCCTTCACTGACTCTCATTACTCCAGCCACTCTCTATGGGCAAAGCAACATCAGGGGCAGAGGGGGGAGGCAATAAAAACAGTGGACTTGGAATCTGAAGAGTTGGGAACAAGCTTAGGAATTTTGGATTTTCCATCAAATATGATCAAATATATCACACAGTCCTGAACACAATGGATGCTTAATAACTGATTGTGAAGGCAAGAATATAATAACTGAATATATTAGCAAAAGTGGACATAAATTTAAAATACCAGATTTGAAATATTTGCTTTGGAACAATATTCTTTTAGGATATTCTTTGAGTGAAATGTAGTGTTAACATTTTGACAATCTAGTTTCTTAACTCATGATATTTCCATGATAATGCTGTGTGAAGGGAAGAATATTAAAATAACCAATTGATAGGATCAAGGCAATGTGCTAAAGGAAGATATCTTATTTTCCAGTGTATACTAAAACACAGTTTTGTTGACTAAATGTCTAAATATCAGGTCATTTGGGATTTTATCTTAAAATACTACTACTTCTAAAAAAGTAATAGATTAATTAGACCTATATGATCTGAGTTTTAATAATTCTCTTCTGAACATATTTTTAGACTTAATAACCTCTGTATTTTAGAAATTGGTGATATGTTTTTGCCCTGTATTTAACTGAATGTAGGTTTGATGGCTAATACAAATGACAAACGGTAATTTAGTACGAATAGTTGGATATGAGCAATGAGTAGTACATTATTCAGAGAGTTACATCATTTAGCAGCATATTTTTTTAAAGAATTGAAAATTAGATAGATTCTTCTGAGAGTAAAAATAAGTGCAATGTTCAGTTTAAAACGGAATTCTTTGATTCTTGGTTTGCTACCTTCTTTCCTTTAAAGCAAACTACTGTAACCAAATGAGGTTTGCATTTGGGTTATATCCAAGGGCACCATTCAATTTCACAATTTCCACCACAGCAATTATACTGAGCTCATTTCATTCATGAGCATAGAAGCACTCAAAAAAAAAAAAAATCTATGTCAGCAATTGTGGTACTTTCTTCTTTTCCCTATGGGCATTATCTTGTACAACTGTCCTCAAACAACATAACAGAAAAAATAAATATTAAGAGCAACATTATTTAAAGTGCAGAAAATTAGTGCCAACATTGTACTTGCAATGTGTTAAATGGAAGATTAACGTATGCAATACTGTTTATTGTGAGGGACTGAAATTCATATCTATTCATATATATCTACATACATATGAAAATTTATTCTACATATATATTAAAATTTCTAGACAAGCATATTACATAGATATGTCTACATTACACACATATGAAACTGTATCTCTAAGTATATTGACATTCAGAATTTATACATATCTGTACATAATAGATCTGCTCCACTTGACAAGTTAAAATTTAAACTACTGTAATCATATCAGTAAAAATAGCATCTTAGGCTTATATGTAACTTTATAATTTAGAGTTGTGACCGGTTTTTATATATAAACCCTAAACCTGATGGAATAGAAGATGCATTATGCTCACTACGGAAGTGAATAAACTGAGTTATGGATAGGTTAATCAATAGGTACTAGGTCAGAAAGCTGGTCAGTGAAGAATCCGAATTTTGTAAGAGACCAAGTTCTCCAAGTCTTTTCTTGCTACCCCATTTTAATAAACTTCAGTCCCGACCGACATATCTTATCACTTATAAGTTTACCTAGACCCTCAAGTACGTTTTTACATGTCTTTTTTTTAAAAGATTTTATTTATTTATTTGAGAGAGAGAGAATGAGAGATAGAGAGCACAAGAGGGAAGAGGGTCAAAAGGAGAAGCAGACTCCCCGCTGAGCAGGGAGCCCAATAATGTGGGACTCAATCCCGGGACTCCAGGATCATGACCTGAGCTGAAGGCAGTCGCTCAACCAACTGAGCCACCCAGGCACCCACATTTTTACAGGTCTTAGCACAACCTCTACTCCCATTTCCAGCAACAGGGATTCCAGAGCCTCCATCTTTCCAAGCCCTTTTAGCTCATTGCTGACTTCTGTCTAGCAGATGATTACATGATCTACCACTTTGAGAAAACTGGAGTTATCAGGAATGAATACTCAGTTTGATATTTCAAAGGAGCCCTTATTTTTCTGGATTTCAATATTTCCTTTATGCTAAAAGGGAGGTTTAATTTCCAGACAAGTTGATTCCTTTCAGTGGCATGTTAAAGTCTCTCCCTTTCCTTATACTATGTACTACTAGCTATTCTGTTGCTTCAAGAGGAAAATAATAGACTTTATTGCTGTCAAAACCACAATGACAACCCTAATTAGCCAGGAAGCCAGCTTTTTAGCAGTTCCAGTGAAGAGGGCTAGGATCCTCCTATCAGGGCATAACCCTTACTTACACTTAAGCTAGCAAAACTCATCTGACTTATCTTAGATTTTCCAGGTGATTCTACTGTAGCTCAAATTTGAGAACCAGTAAGACTTACGTATTCAACAGTAAGGCAGAATAAAAAGGAGAGAATCCAGATTCTCTAGAGGAGTTAAAAATCTGAGAAATTGGTGCAACAGGTTTTGGGCATAGGTCTTTGGGAACCACATTGTCTTTGTATGCAGGCTAATTTTCCCTACTATTGTACTGTATTCCTTCAAAACACTCTAGGGATTATACCCTTTGCTTTACAGTCCTCTACACGTGAAAAGTATGCTTCCAGAAAACCTGTCTTCAAAAAACAATAAGGAATTTCGGCTTTATGTGGTTTGAAACTCAAATGAATATAGTTTCATTCTTTTGTGAATGATAAATCTGTTGTTTTCAGGAAGAGTTTGATTTAAAAAACAATCCTTCCAGGTATTGTTTCAAATATGTTATCACTTTAAAGTTTGGTTCCAGAGTGGGCAAATTAAGCGAGGAGCACTCCTTACAAAATGTCAATTTCAGAAATCTGCTTTTTTATAAGCCTTAGGCTTACTATATAATTTGCATATCATACAAATGATACAATATAATCATGCTAACAGCTTAAAAGTCTCTACTATGTATGCAATACTTAGATAAAAGACCCCTATTCTTCAAAAAACCCACTTTAAAGCAATTGTTACTAATGATTTCTTAGTGAGTTAAATGTGCACATAATTTCAGATACAAAAGATGAAAACAGTTACTTGAATTTTTAAACTAGAAGAGTAATCCTTTCATTTTTTCTTAGGCTTCAGAAATAATCATTTATGGTTATAGACCATCTTCTGGGAGAAAAAGACAAAATCTCTGAGTTTTGCTATATTTATTAAATATTTTATTGTTTTTACCCTACCTTTATAAAAAGTATTTTTTTAAAGTAGGAGTGTGCTTTAATTGCTAAGATTTTTCTTAGAGATGTTAGTATTTACATTTAAAATGAATTGTTGAAAAAAATAAATAAAATGAATTGTTGATATTGGAACTGGACATTTATAAATCTGAACGTTAATTACAGCCATTATTCATAGTCATTACACTTTTGGAGGTATGGATATCACCCTAGTGTTTCATTATATATTTAAAAAAAAAAAATGCACCATCGAAGAAGACTTGCTCCTAAGCATATCAGCTTCTGTCAAAAGATTTCATTACTATAGAAATTACTTAAAATAACCATAGTCTATCATGTGGAATGGTTTGAAGTGCTGAACTATAGCCTTTAAAGATTTTTATGATAAGTTATAAGACAGAAAAACATAGGGCATTTTAAGTGTTGGAATGCTATATATCACTTATTTTTCAAACTTACATATTAAAAAGCCTTTACAATTCCATAACTTAAAGTACTAGAAAACAACATCCTAAAATTCTTTTTTTTTTTAATTTTATTTATTTATTCATGAGAGACAGAGAGAGAGAGAGAGGCAGAGGGAGAAGCACGCTCCCAAGGAGCACGGAGCCCGATGTGGGACTCGATCCCAGGACCCTGGGATCATGACCTGAGCCGAAGGCAGATGCTTAACCATATGAGCCACCCAGGCACCCAACATCCTAAAATTCTAACTGAATTTAATTAAATGATTTCCAATTTCAGATTCACAGCTTATTTGAATGTGTATTTAAAAATTTTGCTAATATTTGATTTTAATGAGCAAGTGTGCAAAAGAAAGTGGTTTCTTACAGTAATTATGACTTACTTCATGGAAAAGTGCTATGAATCAAAATAATGTAAGTGAAATCCATTTTCTCATATTAATTGGTTACAATATTTAGATTGCTCACCAGGAGTCTCTTGACTACATAGCAATGGGCAAAGATATGTTCTGTAATCAACTACCAACTCTACATACTTGTAGTCTTGACTTGAAGTTCTAGATAAATCAATTAAACAATTCAAAATTAATATTACCTTAAAGTTGTCTAGCACTTCACATTTTACAGTACTATCAGAACATAACCCAATTGCCACCTTAAAAAATATTTAATATTATTCTATACCATAAAATCTGTGTGTAAAAGGATGATTGTGGGTACTTTTTATCTAGTTTCCAATGCCTGCTAAATATCTCCTGTAACAATTTAAAAGAAACTTAAGGCTTATGATTATAAAATTCAAAACAATTTTTTAGGGAGCTTTGAGAACTCTTTTAGGGAATCTTTAGGCAGCTCATGAGTGTCCTGAAAAATATATTCATAAGAGTGTATTTTACTGTCTTTTCTCCTATTAGTATGGGAAATACGACAGTGATGCTTTTTATCTTGGCATATCTATCTAGTTAGTAAGTTGATAAAATTTATAAGAAAAGCTAAGGATTAAACATACTAATTGCATAGATGTCCTATGATTATTTTTGAGATGATCTATAGAAGTTATTTAACAGTTTCTGGTATATAATAAAAAATATTGGTAGTTGATAGAATTATTAACAAATATTATGACATATGTGATAAAAAGTAAAATGTTGGGCGCCTGGGTGGCTCAGATGGTTAAGCGTCTGCCTTCAGCTCAGGTCGTGATCCCAGGGTCCTGGGATCGAGTCCCGCATCGGACTCCCTGCTCCTTGGAGCCTGCTTCTCCCTCTGCCTCTCTCTCTCTCTCTCTCTCATGAATAAATAAATAAAATCTTAAAAAAAAAAAGTAAAATGTTTTCATAGGGCTAATTTATACCCTTGTGATCTTCATTTCTACATTATCAAATATATATATATTGAAGGAGTAATGGTTGAAAACTTTCCAAATGTTACAAAAGACAAAGTAATGTCAAAAAAGTTCAATGTGCAACAAGCAGGATAGATTCAAAGAGCCACACTGAAACACACTTTAGTCAAACCATTAAACCCAAATACAAAGAGAAATCTTCAAAAACACCAAGAAACAATACTCACCATGCAGAAAGGAACTTTAATATTATTAACAGCCAATTTCTCATCAAAAACTATGAAGGCCAGAAGGCACCAGGATGCTTATTCAAAGTACTGATTCATCAAGAAGCTAATACAATTATAAATATATATATATATATATATGTTTGTTTATATATGTTGAATAGATCTATCTCACATATAGATCTTAAATAGCAGAGCCTCCATGTACAGGAGACACACATTAACAAAATTTAAAGAAACAGGCGGTTCTATAATTGGAGACTTCAATATCCCACTTTCAGTAATGGGTAGAACTAGAATAACACTGACACAGCACTCTACACAACAAAATACACATTCTTCTCAAGTGTACATGGTGCATTCCCCAGGACAGACTAAATGTTAGACCATAAAACAATTCTTAAATTTAAACAAAACTGAAAGTATACAAAGTTTCTTCCCTGGTCACAATGAACTTAAGCCCGTACTATAAGAAAACTGGAAAATTCACAAACAGTGGAAATTAACATTCTTTTTTTTTTCAAGATTTTATTTATTAGAGAGAGATGTGAGAGAGAGAGCACATGAGAGGGGGTAGGGTCAGAGGGAGAAGCAGACTCACCGCTGAGCAGGGAGCCCGATGCGGGACTCAATCCAGGGACTCCAGGATCATGACCTGAGCCGAAGGCAGTTGCTTAACCAACTGAGCCACCCAGGCGCCCAAATTAACACACTCTTAAAGTCTGTATTAGGTTGTTAGGGATGCCATAACAAAGTACCACAGACTGAGTGAATCAACAGAAATTTACTTTCCCACATTTCTGGAGAGTGTAAATCCAAGATCACAATGACAATGGGTTGGTTTTTTTTCTGAGGGCCTTTCTCTTTGCCTTGTTCGTGGCCATCTTTTGTTTTCATATGATCTTCCCTTTGTCTGTTGATGCCTTTTTCTCCTCTTATAAGAACACCAGCCATATGAGAATATACTCAAATCACCTTATTTTACCTTAATTACCTCCTCGAAGTCCCTGTCTCCAATTATAATAACATTTTAAGGTACTGGGGGTTAGGACTTCAACATATGATTTTGGGGGGTGAGAGAAGACATAATTCAGCCCGTAACAGGCTCAGAGAAGAAATAACTAGGAAAATTAATAAATACTTTGAGATGAATAAAGACAGAAACACAGCATACCAAAACTTACAGGATGCTGCAAAATCATTGCTCAAAAGGAAATTTATAGGTGTTAAGTGCCTACATTGAAATAGAAGATTCCCAATCAACAACCTAACTTTATACTGTAAAGAACTAGAAAAAAAGAGCAAATTGAATAGAGTGAACAAAATAAAGGAAATAAGGTTAAAAGAGAGATGACTAAAATAGGAAAACAGAATATATACAATACCAATGTTGCTTTCTTGAAAACAACAAAATTGAGAAACCTTTAGTTAGCCTGAGAAAAGAGAAAACACAACTAAAACCAGAAGTGAAAGTGGGGACATTACCTCTCAAACTTACAGAAATTACAAGGATTATAAGAATACTATGAACTCTTGGCAATAAATTAGATAATCTAGACAAAATGGGTAAATTCTTAGAAACATACCAGTCAATTCTATCTCAGGGGAAAAAAAATCTCAATACGCTTATAATAAAGAGATTCAACCAATAATAATAGTTCAGGACTACATAGGTTCTCTGGTGAAGTACAACAAACTTTTAAATAATTAAAACCAACTCTACTCAAACTCTTTCAAAAAAAAAATTGCCTAAGACATTGTATAAGGCCAGAATTACACTGATTACCAAAGTCCAACAAAGATACAAGAAAACAGAATATTCTTTATAAATATAGACACTAAAATGCTCAACCAAATCCATTTATCAGAACATTAAATGGATTATACACTGTGACCAAGTGTGATTTATCTCAAGAAAGCAAGTATATTTCAATGCAAAAAAAAAAAAAAATCAATGTTATACACCATATTTGTAGAACAAAGGGGAAAAAAACATAAGGAACTGATAAAATTCAACCCTTTCATAATAGGAATGACATATTCAATGAAGGACTGAAAGTTCTGCTTTTAAGATCAAGACAAATATTCTCACTTTCACCATAGGTCTTCAAAATTGTAGGGGGGTGTCCTATCTAGAGTAAATAGACAAGAAAAATAAATGAAAGGTATTTAAATTGGGAAAGAAGTAAAATCATCTTATTTGTAGGTGACATGATTCTCTACATAGAAAATCTCAATCTACAAAATAGTATTTTTGAATTTAAGAATTAAAAGTGTAATATTTGGGTTTTTTTTTTTTTTTTTTTTTTTTTTTGGAGAGCACTAGGATCTTTGGCTAACCCTGGATAGATACGTCCTGAAATTCCAGTTTCTTTCTCAAATACAAATTTATCATTTTCATTTGGCATCCATTTGTTTATAATACATGTTATTAGTTTTAATCAAACAGTATGTAGAGACCATACTAAAATGAGAATATTTTAGTGTCTAAATACCATCAAGCCACAGATCAGATCTTATGTTGTATATACATTCCTATACTTAACAGATGTTCAGATGTTCATAGACTATCTATTGAACACTCCTTCGCATATTACAGAAATTAGAAAAAAGTTTCCTGTGATACCGTTTCTGTGATCAAAACTTTGAACCTGCTAGTTTTGGACATAAACATTTTTGACCATTTATTTTTTTTTAAAAGATTATTTATTTGAGAGAGAGAGAGAGAGAGAGAGAGCGCATGAGAGGGGGGAGGGGCAGAGGGAGAAGCAGGCTCCCTGCCGAGCAGGGAGCCCAATGTGGGACTCGATCCCGGGACTCCAGGATCCTGACCTGAGCTGAAGGCAGTCGCTTAACCAACTGAGCCACCCAGGTACCCCATTTTTGACCATTTAATTATACAATAGCCACCATTGGCTGGAAAAAAAATAATTAATCCATTAATTTTTGATGTATTCTCAATATGTTCTATGGGAGTTTTATTAGCAATGGGAGAGACTAAATCATTAATTTACACATGTACTGAAACCGGGAGTTTTCATTGGCTGGGCAAAATAAGTGATCTATGATTTTGCCCTTTCACTGATTACATGCCACCCTCATCTTTGACCATCCTTGAACATAACCCATACCTAAAATTATGCAACCAATAGAAATACAAGTGCATTTCTTTGAAAATAATCCTATTGTTACTTTAAAATATAGAAGTGATTGATTTGGCCTGTGACATGGTTTAAAATTCATTTCTGTATTTCCCACCATGAAATCTCAGTGCAATCATTAACTTTGTCTTCCTCTCCATTGCCCAAGGACACTCAAGCTGTTAAGTGTTTCCAGATCCATGGCCCATGTCCATTCTCTACACTCTTGGGGAAAAAAAAAATCTATAGAGTTGTGAAAAAATATGAAACAGAATTTTGAAACTTTCTATTTATTTAAGGAGAGGGGGCAAGAGTTGAAACATGGTATCAACCAGCATAATTGGGACTAATCCCAATGTTGTAAGCACCAGAATGTTGCTTTAGCATTTCCTATAGTTTTGATGTAAAATAGGAAAAAGACGACTAAAAGTAATGTTCACTTTTCCTATTTTTCAGTGTACTAAATACTGTAAATGTGTATCTAATCTGGATGAGTAAAATTCTACTTCACGTGTATAATTCTTTTCTGTGAACTTTAAAATTTTATCACGTAATGCTTTCAACTCTACTGAGAAAAGATGTTAATTTATGGCGACATTAATAAATATAATCTATAGGAAGTCATTATAAGCCTATTGGAGCATTGCATCTTAGGATATTTTCTAGTAATATAAAGCCATTAATTCTGATGAAATAATTCATGGAGCAAAATGTAGTACAAATGTTCCCTGGAATGTGTTCTGAAAATTTGGAAGTAGTTGAATAAGTAACATGGGCAGAGAACTAGCATCCGTGAGTCACTTCTCCCCCCCAGCCCCCCAGGAGCACAGGGAAATGAAATGGTCAGCTTAATGCTGAGTTATTTTTGGTTCTGATTTTAAATAGGAATAAATATTCTTTTTGAATCTTAACTAGCAATAATACAATGGCCCCAAAAAAGAATGTTCTTGTCAAAGAATACATTAGCTTTCACTGGAAAAACTGAGATAGTCTATGAAAGAGTAGAATTTTAGTTGGTAGAAATACAATAGCAAAACAAAACATTCTGAAAAATCAGAATGATTAGATATACTGTGGATTGCAAATTATTGCACTTTAATTTTTAAATGAGCTTAGACATCTGTGAAATTTAAACCCCAGGGCCAATGATTTGTGTGGCAGTAGCTCACAAAAGGAACAAAGCTTTGACATGCAAATTTCAGCTTTATGTTGCATCAGCTCAGGTAACCTTGCAAACCACCTTCACACAAACACGGGAAGCTGAGTGATGCCTCCCATATGGATCCATTCTTCCCTTCCCCTTCCCAATCAAGTTGACAGCAATTCTCAGTTCATTTTCTAAACACACTGATAAAAGATATACTAGGTCTTTACCTGTTATTAACCTCCCTGTACTATTATTACTCATATTTTTTTTTCCTTTGAGAGAAGCAGCTAGATGCAGAAGCTGATCTTTGCATATGGTGGGCCATTACCCCCCAAAAAGAATTGCAAATGTCAATTTGCAATTGGGTCATTAATGTCAGGTCATGATATTTCAGAATTTGATGTTTTTAACCTTTACAGACATCAACCCATATACAATACACTTTTGAAAAGAATTTATTTATCCTTAGAAACAGTGGATGCATGCTCCAGGAATGCTGTCGTGTAATGTTAGGTGCTGTGTATATGGCAAGGATCATTAAGTACGTTTATGTAACTCTCTCTTCAGCTTAGTTTGGCCCTTCATCTATTACTTTAGAAGAATCCCGAATCACAGATGGAAGAAACGTTCAGATGTCTGATAGAGAAGATGAAGGAAATAGAATTTAATAGTGTTTCTCTTTTATTGTAGAATTATTCAACTTTGACTTACTGTTTAGACAAAATTTGCAAGGATATTTTTTTTCTTCTGCATCAGAAGTCAAAGTTGTTTCATGTTATAAAATTCAATGGAGTCAATTTCACCACATGAAATAGTTTTAGTGCATAACATTAAAGTCATAATTCAAGAGGGTAAGGAAAATCTACGATGAGATAATTTAAATAGGAGATTCTGTACACAGCTGTGCCCATGTTTACACTGCTTTGGATACGTGCATTTGCAACATAGCTTGAAGATATTAGAAAATAACACAAGATGCCTGTGTATTTTAGAATTATTTGAAGTCATTTTGCTGATTTATTTTTAATTGTTTTGTATTTTCATTAAGTCCCTACTTTTTAGGTTAACTGGACATACCTAAAAAATATTTTGAAAACAAGTAAGGGGGAATAAAAAGGAATCTAGTCAGAGGGAAAAAAAGAGTTAAACAAATTTATCTGTTATCTTACGCTCAAAGGAAGGGATTTTCTGCATGTTTCTATAAAGTAGCCTGCATATAAACCATCCTTCCATTCAATGAAGCATTCACTGGGCAACTATTACCTCAGTACCTACTGTACGTTGGCACAGGACCGGTGATGAAGGACAGTCGGAAGAAAGGCCGGCAGGGACGAGGAGTCCCCACTGCGCTAAGAGAAAACCACCCTTAAGAGGATTTTATACCACCCTGGAAGGAGCCCTCCACCTTTTCCCACCTGATAGAACCAAAACCTGATTGGATGACAGGCATATAGAGGGTTAATCAGATTGAAACAGCCTGCCAACGAGCCCTTGAAAACCCCTAGACTTAGAAACTCTCTTGGCAACCCTCTCAGGTCCCCTCTCCTCTTCGGGAGCTTTATATTCTGTCACTCAAGCTTTACTATCACTCAATAAACTTTGTTTTGCTGCCCACCACTCTGTCTGGTCTACCTCTTCATTCTTCGAAGCGGTGTGACCAAGAACTGTGGGCACCAAAAGAGAAGAAATCTTGTAACACTGGGCCCTACTGTGGTAGGCAGACTCTCATCATGGTCCTTGCCTTATGTCATTTCTCCCCCGGAGTGTGAACAGACCCATGATTTGCTCCTAACAGAATATGCCAAAGATGAGATGTCCCTCCCCACCCCCCAATTATGTTATATAAGATTGTCATTTCCAGGGTGCCTGGGTGGCTCAGTTGGTTAAGCGACTGCCTTTGGCCCGGGTCATGATCCTGGAGTCCCGGGATTGAGCCCTGCATCGGGCTCCCTGCTCGGCGAGGGGCCTGCTTCTCCCTCTAACCCTCCCCACTCTCACGTACTCTCTCTCTCTCTCATTCTCACTCTCTCAAAAAAAATAAATAAATCTAAAAAAAAAAAAAAAGCGTGCGGGTCTGGAGTGAATTCCGGAACCCCGAAACGCAAAAAAAAAAAAAAAGATTGTCATTTCCATCTTGCTAACAAACTCTGCTGTCTTCTCAATTTGCCCACTTTCATAAAGCAAGCGGCCATCTTGGAGAAGCTCACATGGTCAGAACCTGAAAGCAGCCTCTGGGCAATACGGAGGGAGGATCTGAATTCCACCCAACAATTATGTGAGCCTGGAAGCTTCTCTTGCCCTGTTTTACCTTTTAATGAGACTCCAGCCCTGATTGACACATTGTTTATAACCTTGTGAGAGACCATGAAGTAGAACAAACAGCTAAGCTGTGCTCAGACTCCTGACCCACAGAAACAGTACTGTGGGGTTTAAGTTCCTAAAGGTGGGGTAATTTGTTATGCAACAATGGAGAACTAATGAACCAAGGGATGCCATAATAAATAAAACCATTAATAGTTGCTGTATCTTAGGGAGCTTATGTAGCCTATGGGGAAGGAGCACACAGTTCTAACACAGCATGGTAAATGTGACCGAGAAAGGTGACTAATGCTACTGGAGGGACACAAATTTGGAAAACCAAATGGGGCCTGGGGAATAAGGAAAGTCTCCCAGGGAAGTAGCAGTTGAAACTTGAAGGATGAGTAGGAGTTACTAGGGAGAAGGGGGAGGTATGTTTTGTGTGTCATGGGTGGACGGTGTTGGTCTGGAAGGTACAGCATGTGAAAATACAGAAGTGAGAAGGGCAGTGAAAGTTGTGCCCGATCAACATGTCTGAGATATCAGAAACAAGCCAAGGTATAGTAAAAGATGAAGAACTAAGAGAGACCAGATCAGGTAAAGCCATAGGACTCATATCTACAATAAAAACCATGCTTACAATAAAATTCTAGGGCAATAAAATTATAAGAATCTTGCAGAATTATTTGCAAGAAGCATTTGCTCCACACTATTTTCTGATTATTTGATAAGTCTAATTTTCATAAAATTTTAAAATGGGACTTTATTACAAATATAAGTGGTCAAAGATTAAATGGTGAGGGAATATGTACTAAAGACTATTTATTAAGAGAACCCAGTAAAATATTAAGATTGGTTTAAGTGAGGTGGAGGTTTACATCATCACCTGAACAAGATTTTTTTGTATTGGTGTGAATAGGAATCTCTTGTGCTGTTTTCTATTTTTTTTAAAGATTTTATTTATTTATTTGAGAGAGAGAATGAGAGATAGAGAGCACGAGAGAGAAGAGGGTCAGAGGGAGAAGCAGACTCCCCGCTGAGCAGGGAGCCCGATGTGGGACTCGATCCCAGGACTCCAGGGTCATGACCTGACCTGAAGGCAGTCGCCCAACCAACTGAGCCACCCAGGCGCCCCTGTGCTGTTAGTTTTCTAGAAGGCAGTTAAAGATTCATTCTTACATAACCCTTTATATAATCATAATTCGAGGAGGACCCACTAGATTATCTTCAGGAATCTACTGGAAAGTCACATGGTAATTAATCATTTTACCTATTTGCAAATATTTCATAATTTTCCTTATTAAATTGTATAACACAGAACATCTAGGACTTTCATTTGACTGCCTATTTTCTGAAGGATTAAATACTTGGGTCAAACTATTTCCCCTGAACCTTGACTTTTTTTTTTTTTTATCCTTTTCCTCCTGGCATTTAAATTGACAGAGAAATTTGAACTTCTCTCCCAAATTCTTGTATCCTCATTGAAAACGTTTTTTTTTTTGGGGGGGTGCCCTTTTTTTGTTGCTTTGATGCTCTAAATCCATGTAATTAAATACCTTACTAGAGTCTATGGAGCTAAGATTCCTTTTATTATTTTGATTAGAGCTTCAAATCATCTTTATTTCTACACCCAATTGTCTTCCGTTGTTTTAGTGTGACAATAGCTAACACTTATTCTGTACTTATCTGTACTAGGCATTAGGATAAACACCTTACATGCCTTACTCATGTAAAGCCTAACATACTTAAGAATTAGAATATCCACCTATTTCACAAATGAGAGAACTGCACAAAAAGGTCATATGTTCAAGATCGAATAGCTAGTAAGCATTGGGATGAGAGGTGGACTCAAGCTGACCAGCCCCACTTCGATTAGTGTGATCATCACCCAATGATTAATTCAACAAATAGCGATAAGATACCTACAATATCTAAGCCTGATGCAGGGCAAGGAGACTAGTGTGCTAAACAAATACATCTAATAATAGAGACTTTTTAATGTTTAATATTTTAAATTTAAATTAAAGCAAACACTGATTAAAATGAAATCTAAGCAATAAGACAAAGCTCTGTTGTCTAATGAACATCCACGTCTCAGGAAAATCCCAGGGAGCAGTGTCCCCTGTCCAGGATCCCCATGAGTTCAGCCCTTTAATTCTGCTAACACAATATGAACGACACTTTACTGGCTCGTTTTTTGTTTCCTACCTGTATTGTTGCCACAGTCTTGCTTTCTAGTCTTCTCAGTTTGGGGCCATGCTGTCTCCAGTCTCCTATCAAGAATGTCAAATTGCTTTCTAAAATGTTCTATGGGTTCCAGAGAAAAGCATGTTTCCCTCTGAGTCTCACCGATTCTATTCCCTCCAATGTTCTCTGCAATATATTCTTTCAAGACCCATGGTGTTGAATTTCATTACATTTCTCATCCTCAACAAGGAGGGAACTATGCACCATTGGCATCTACCCTTGGCTTCGATCAGTGGCTGTGCAGGTTCCAGACAACAGGCTATTTCCATTCTCCTAGCACAGCGGGGCAGCAGACCACACTTGCCCATGCCATCCCTCCGCAGAG
This sequence comes from Eumetopias jubatus, assembly GCF_037043125.1. Classification (NCBI taxonomy): domain Eukaryota; kingdom Metazoa; phylum Chordata; class Mammalia; order Carnivora; family Otariidae; genus Eumetopias; species Eumetopias jubatus. Next base: position 176,817,051 of record NW_028274809.1, on the reverse strand, counting down.
CCTCACTTGGGCAAGGATGAGAACTTCTGCCCCAGTCTGCTCTTCTGACAGGTTCGCAGGATACCCAGAGGCTGGGAGGATAGAGACTCACAGTCTTTCTGTTGTGTTTTAAGTAGGCCCATCAGTTCTACTTCATAAATCCAAACACTGTTAGCTATTTAGGTCTTAGGCAGTGCTTGCCTCACAGCTGGTAGACATTCTTCCCAGGAATGGACAGTGACCAGGCTTTCTAACTTTGTGCCCTCTGGGTACCCTATGGTGTTTGGAGTTCCCCCTTTCTCTCCTTCCTGTGTTCCTATCCTCCTTCATCTCTTCCTTTCTTGGATTCTTATATTTTGGTGAAACATTTGGGAAGGGTATATTAGGTTCACATACTCTAATGGCATTTTACACAGAAAGTCCCTTATTCAAATGTTGACCCTGACCAGCCTTTAAACTTCCTTACTTTGGGGATTCTGGTACATTTAGGGATCTAGGAGTCACGTGCCCCACCCCTGATTTCACTGGCCAAACAGTGCACAGAGTCCACAACCAAAACACAGAGAATGTAGGTTTGCCAAATCAGACCTGTGAGCCCCTGCACAATTAGATGTTTGTCTCCTGCCACCATCAGGCTTAGTGTTTGCTCATTTGATGCCCGATTTATTTTTAGTTTCTTTATGGTCATTGTACTCCTACCAAAGGAATATTACCCAGACCACATGTGTCTATACTAAAGAAGAAACCATCCCTTCAGTGTCCTTTGTTTACTTACCTAGTCACATACAGTAGGACTTGCTGAACTCCTGCTCAGTGTTGGCATTTATCTCTAGACCTCTATCTTCTGCCTCTCTGTTCTTCTCTCCTGCTCCTTCACACCCCCAGATCTCTTCATCTAAGGGGAATATCACTACATTTTATATTCTTACTAAATGTTTTTAGAGGATTAGGACTTGGAATGTTCTTTTTTATTTCATTTAAGACTTGTTGCATAATATGGGGCACCTGGTGGCTCAGTTATTAAGCGTCTGCCTTCGGCTCAGGTCGTGATCCCAGGGTCCTGGGATCGAGCCCCGCATCGGGCTCCCTGCTCAGCGGGAAGCCTGCCTCTCCCTCTCCCACTCCCCCTGCTTGTGTTCCCTCTCTCACTGTGTCTCTCTCTGTCAAATAAATAAATAAAATCTTAAAAAGACTTGTTGCATAATATTCCTATAGCATTCTTTCTCCATCAGTTTCGTTCTCTTTCTCAAAAATGTAGTTGTAGCAGCTAAACTCATCAAAACAATGTGTATCACCGAGCTTTGTACTATTTAGGATTATTCCCTCTGATTCATGGAAAACATATATTCAAAGAGAGTTAACAAGTAAGTTACCAGTCGTAAAAGAGTAAGGATAGAAACAGACCACACATCTATTATGATTCCTGGAAAAATATTTTTGCTGGAAGTGACAGTTGCTCTTGTTCTCAACTTAGTTTAAATGTGAAGCCAAACTTGCCTATACAACATGTTTTATTCCTCCCTAGGATGGCACCCTGGGCAAAGCACATAGATGCACTCACCCCGGCATTGCTCTGTACAGAAAGATACTTCCACATTGTTCAGAGACAAAGCATAGGTGACACATTTGTCTCACAGCATGGGGGCTCCAGGGAATTGGGTCTAAATTTTTTCTCTGGGCACAACGCAAACTACTGTGTACATCAAATAATAGGTCAGTTGCCAACTTCTCAGGGAAGAACTAAGACTATGTTTGCCTTTTGAAGGCAAAAATATATTATTTTTAAAGCATGCAGCAGTGTTACATAGAAACCATATATAAGCCAATGGAGCTAAAACCACTCATAATCAAGTACAAAGATTACAAATTATATATGCTTAGTCTAAATCCAGGGTTAAGTTAGCTTTCCAACAATTTAGGAAAAAGTGTTTATTTTTTTAAAAGGAGTTTAGTTTTGTGATCTGTCCAGAAGAGGATTTAAATGAATGGAGTTCAGAATTTCCATACAAGTATTTTCACATCTTTTTATGTAAAATGTACATGATCTGTTACTATCTGATGAGAAGTAGTTGACACATGGCTGTGTTTATGATAGCAAGATCTGGACATTTCATCAAGTATTAAAATCTCTTTTACACCATGCCCAACATGCTCATTTACCTATATTGGCAGGTTTCACGTTCCAGTCATGGTCCCTGTGTTTGCTATTGTTGTGACATATAGCTGAAAACACGCAAGAGCTTCCTACCCTCACCCCACTTTTACCAGAACCACTATTACCACATGGGCTTGCATAAAAATACAAAGATCTCTAAATGGTGAATGGAATCATTCAGAGGATGTGAATATAGATTACTTGAGTTAAACTAGGTTTTGGTAGAAACACTTAGTAATTAGCAAGATAGAGAAGAAATGCAAGAATCACCCATCCAAACCATGAACTCTCTTGGAAAGAAAAATACCAGGAAAAACAAAACAAAATCCAAAATTCTGCCTTAACCTTGGTAGACTCTTGTGCATCACAACACACAAGGACTGAGACGTTCTGTAGGGATTAGGGTTTTCATCCAAAGAATTCTTCACAGAGGATACATCTATGTTATTTTCTATGCACTTATGTAGCTGATCAGTCAAGATGGCAACAAAGTCTACCTTCTATTAAGAACCATTTTTCAGTAACTGAAAGAAACAGTAACCTTACCCTTGTTTCTCCCTTTGGACAAATATTATTCTACTCACATCACTTTTCATATTGTGTTACTTACTACTCTTGCTTACATGGACTTATTCTCACCCAGACAGCATAGATGCTCTTTAATAAAGGACAGATTCTTTTTTAATTGTCCCCTGTTCTCAATATAAAGTCTTGTATGTTCAATAAGTAGTTATGGTGTTGGATATACTGTTGAAGTGTTTAGCCAACATGCAACAGAAGTTTCAAACAGCAGATATTCAAAGTTGGACAATAATTCAGTAAAAATTTGTCAGCACTATGGTAAGCTAGGACAAAAGAGAAAGGTCAAATGAGCCTTCCCTTTAAGAATTTAAATCTCATGGGAATTTAAATCTATATCCACTAGGAATTGCAATCTAAAAACAGATGTGTAAATAAATAAAGCTACTATAATTAAAACAGTTTGATATAGGGACAGTTGACAAATAGAAAACTACAAATGAATGGATTACAGAAATAAAGTATTTGAATTCCAAGATGAAAGAATTATTTAAAGAATGCAGTTGGATAATTTACTGTATAATTTGAAAAAAATACTCCTACAACCTAGTGTACACAAAAACAAATTCCAAATAAGGGATCAAAGCATTAATAAAATTTCAGAAAATTAGAATAATTGCTTTCATCTTTGAGTAGACACTTTGAAAAAGCAATCAAGTAATATAGCATCCCCAAAGAGAATAATTGGTAGGCTTGAATACATAAAAACCAGTAGGAATCATAAATATTTAATGATAAAATACGGACTTGGGGCAAAAAAAAAAAAGAAAGAATATAGACAGACCAAATGATAATTTCCCTGCTCAATCAAGTATCCCCATACATAAATACGAGCGGGACTTAAAAACAAAAATGGATAATGCAAACTTGCATTTGATGGAAATATGTAAACAAAGGTCTTTTAAATACATCAAAAAAGTTTGACAACATGAGGAATACAATGATCAACTTCGAAAAGTTAGCTGTACCCACTGTCAACAATGATATAAGAAATAGGTACCCAGAAACAGGCATTTTACTCTGGACTAAAAATTACCCTGATGCTGTTCAGACACAAAGCAGAGGGGTCACATATTTGTCTCGCAGGACTGACGCGGTATGACAAGTGTAAAAGAATAAATCTTATAGAATCATTTTGGAGTTTCACTTCAAAAAAAAAATGCTGCTACCAAGATACTAGCAGAAACAGATAAAGATAAATGAACAAGGTCGTTTATGGTCCTGTGCAACAGTCAAAAAAAAAAAGAAGAAAAGGATACATCTAAAGGTCCACCATGTAGAACAGATCAAATAATTTCTAGTATACATCCACACCAGGAAATACAAAGTAGCTATTTTAACATTTTACCGAGGAGGTACATCTATACATACTAAGGTTGAGAGCAGTGAATAAAGGGTAGATCTTTTTTACCTTGTGGGAGAAAAACATCATTCTATTTTGTTATAGATCTGTTTTTAATAGATACATTTTTCCACGAGCATGAAGACATTGAAAGAGATACACATGAAACTAATAGCAGTGGTCGAGTCTGGAAGGAAGGCTGGGATGCAAAGGAAGGGCTGCAAGGGAAAATCCATTTGTACTTCACATATTTCAAAATGAAAATGGCAGTATTTGGGAAACTTTTACATCGTTTCTTTATTATTTTATTTCAAACCAAAAATGAATGAAACCAAGTAGCTAAGATAGTGTGATATACACAATAATAATAAAAGAGTTTCTGGATAGCCCCCCCCACAGAAATGGAATACTTATTTGTGAGGTTTAGGACTTGAGAGAGTACTAGACAGCAAGGGTGTTTTGTTTTGTTTTGTTTTGTTTTGTTTTGTTTTGCTTTGTTTTTGTCTCCCATATAACGGGGGTTGGGGGGGGAGGGGGTAGTGTAAAGCACCTATTAGAAGATTCTACCTGCAAGGTGGAGAAGAGCAAGTAGATTGGAGCACTATATGGGCTCCAAGTTCCTTGCTCCACTCCTCTATATCCTAGCTGGGTCTCTAGGTAAGCCCAAATCCTGGAACCCAAGTGAGTACAGTCAGAAAATGCTCAAAAGTGGAAAGCACTCCTTCTCGCTGGAGAATCAGGAGAGATGTTCTTGGAAATTGCACCACTCACTCCAACTACAATGCGGCAGTGAAGCCACAGCTCTTCCCACTGCTTTCTTCCCCTCCTGGGGGCGGCCACCATGCTTAGGAACAGCAACAACTGTATTCACAGACAAGAGGCGTTTGACATTCCCCATCTGTCTTATACCAATTGAGCCCCAGCCGTCCGGTGGCTCCTCTTCCCCCACTTCACTAACAGCGTTGAGACCCGTTTTAACTCCCCCGCCCTAAAACTGAGACACAATATTGACGCCACCCCTGGATGCAGCAGCAGCAATGGTGAGAATGGCTAAAGCAGCCATGCAGCCTCTTTCCTGTCACCACGTTGCCACCTGTTGGGCCAATTTGTGGGTACCACGCAGCAGTGTGGGGAGGCTAATGCCCCAACTTTTAAAACTGAACACAAGGAATAAGAATACTGGGGGACCAGAGACTGAGGATAAGATCACGGAGAGGAGCAATCAGAAGGGGCTCTTTGCATCTGTGTATGAAATCTCTATTCACTCTTTCACTGAAAGAATGAAACCAACTGAACTCAGATGGAAAATACTTCCAGAACAAGTAGAGGCTAAGGCTAAATTAAAGACTGGACTACAGTGGCATATGCATAGACCAGACAAGGACAGGTCCAGGGTATGATCTAAATTATTAGATATGTGAAGAAACAAGGAAATAGACAATCATCAGGGGAAGGACAATCAACAGATACCAATCAGGAGATGACACAAGTGTTAAAGATTTTTTTAAATGGTTATTATAAAAAGGACCTATGAAGAAAAGGTCAATACTCTTGAAATGGAAAGACAGAAATCTCAAAGAAAAAAACCTATGGAAAGAAAAAAATCGACAAAAAATTTTATTGGGGTGTCTCAAAAGTGACATTGAGAGGTCAAATGAAACAATGTACATTGTACATTAAGATCGAACAACAGAAATCATCTAAAAAATTATGTATAAGAATCAACAGAGTCTCAGGGAAAAATATCAAAAGGTCCAATATCTGTGGCATAAAAGACCCAGTAGGAGAGGAGAAAGATCAGAACAACAAAGAAAAAAACATCTGAAGAAATAATGCTGAAGGCTTCCCACTTTGGGTAAAAGACCGAAATTGAAAGTTCTAAGAAACTAAGTAAACCATCATTAGGATAAACTTAATCATCCCCAGGCACATTAGTATCATACCGCTGAGAGCCAAAAATAAACATTTTTTTAAAAGGCAGAATAAAATAAACTATTATATATAAGAGAACAAGAAGTCGAATGCCTACAGATTTCTTGTGGGAAACCAAGAATGGTAGAAGATAGTGGAACAATATTTTTAAAGTGCTGAAAAAAAAAAATGACCTATCAATCCAGAATCCTCAATCTAGTGAAAACAGTCTTCAGAGGAAGGCAAAATAAAGAATTTATTCGCAGGAATAAAACTAAGGAATTTGTCAATACTAGATCTGCTTTAAAATAAATGCTAAGGCAGAGAAGGAGCAAGATGGCGGAGGAGTAGGAGACCTAAATTTCATCTGGTCCCAGGAATTCAGCTGGATAGGGATCAAACCATTCTGAACATCCACGAACTCAACAGGAGATTGAAGAAGAGAATAGCTGCAAGTCTCTGAACAGAAAAGCAACCACTTTCTGGAAGGTAGGACATGCAGAGAAGTGAATCCGAGGCGATATTCGGGAAGATAGATGGTGGGGGGAGGGGGCCTCCATCAGCCTCTAGTGGCAAGTGACAGAGAAGCAGAGCACAAAATCGGAACTTTGAGAAGTCGGCTCTGCTAAGGGACATCGCTCCAGTGGCTAAGCTGGGGGTGGAACCCTCGCGGGACAGTGTGGCCTCAGGACCCTCGGGGTCACAGAAAGACTGGGGGTGCCTGAGTGCAGCAGAGCTCCCAGGTATCGGAGCGGAGAAGCCAGCTGCAGAGATGGAGCCGAGGCACGTGCTCTCAGCTTGGGGTTGCCATAAACAGGGATCCGAGGCACAGTCAGGCCACTGCTCTTCCAGCAGGCACCCAACAAGCGGCAGATGCAAGGAGACTCCCCTTCCTCCCCCAGCAGGAGCGACGCGGGAGCACACTGCAGGGATCTGCTGGGTTTGGAAACTCCACACCCAGTCGGGTGCCAGAGAGAAATGCTCGGTCACAGGCCAGGTGAGCACGGAGTGCGGCCAGAGACCAGGGAGACGGGAGTGATTGACTGCTTTTCTCTGGGGGCGCACTGAGGAGTGGGGCCCTAAGTTCTCGGGTTCTCCAGGGCGGAAATTAGGAGACCGCCATTTTTACTCTTGTCGTCCAAAGCTGTACCAAAAGCTTGCAGGGAACAAAAGCCCCCGAGAGCAAACCCGTGCAAATTACTTAGCCCGGACCAGCATCGGTGGGGCAAATCCGCCTCCGGCAAAGACATTTGGGAACCTCGGCAACAGGCCCCTCCCCGAGAAGATCAGCAAAGAACAGCCAGGCAAGACCAAGTTTACCGATCATTGAGAATGGCAAAACTCCAGCGCTGGGGGAATACAGCACATAGAATTCATGGCTTTTTTCCGCATGATTCTTTAGTCTTTTAAAGTTTTTTTTTTTAATTTTCTTTGTATTTTTTTCTATTTTTTTGTTCCATTTTTCAACCAACGTCTTATCAATCCCTTTTTTTATCAATCCCTTTTTTAAAAATCCTTTTTATTTTTCATTTTTAGAGTTATATTCTATCCCTTCATTGTAGTTAACATTTTTGATATGTGTGTGTGTGTGTGTGTGTGTGTGTGTGTGTGTGTGTAGTTCTCTCTTTAAAATTTTGGGATACAGTTTCTTCTAACAGACCAAAAGATACCTTAAATCTGTAGTGTATGGCTTTGTTCTAGTCTCCTGCCTGATCACTTTTTTAAATTTTTCTTTCTGTTTTCAACCAATTTATCAATTCCTTTTTAAAAGTCTTTTATATTTTTCATCTTTACAGTCATATTCCATCCCTTCATCCTATTTACCCTTAGTGTTATACATATATAAGTTTTTCTTTCTTTAAAATTTTGAGAGGCAGTTTCTTCTAACAGACCAAAATATGCCCAAAATCTAGTATGTGGCACTGATCTATGCACCAGCCTGATCATATCTGATCATATCCTTTTTTTTTTCTTTCCTTCCTTTTCTTTTCTCCCGGTTTCAGGTCTCTTCTGATTTGTTTAGTGTTTATTGTTCTGGGGTCGTTGTTATCCTGTTAGCATTTTGTTCTCTCATTCATCTCTTCTCCTCTGGACAAAATGACAAGATATAAAAAAATCACCTCAAAAAAAAAAAAAAAGAACAAGAGGCAGTACCAACTGCCAGGGACCTAATCAATAGGGATATTAGTAAGATGTCAGAACTAGAGTTCAGAATGACGATTATAAAGATACTAGCTGAGCTTGAAAAAAAGCATAGAAGATACTAGAAAAACCCTTTCTGGAGAAATAAAAGAACTAAAATCTAACCAAGTCAAAATCAAAAAGGCTATTAATGAGGTGCAATAAAAAATATAGTCTCCAACTGCAAGGATAAATGAGGCAGAAGAGAGAATTAGTGGTATAGAAGACCAAATGATGGAGAATAAAGAAGCTGAGAAAAAGAGAAACAACTACTGGATCACAAGGGCAGAATTCGAGAGATAAGTGAGACCATAAGACGAAACAATATTAGAATAACTGGGATCCCAGAGGAAGAAAGAGAGGGGCAGAAGGTATAGTGGAGCAAATTATAGCAGAGAACTTCCTTAGTTTGGGGAAGGAAACAGGCTTCAACATCCAGGAGGCACAGAGAACCCCCCTCAAAATCAATAAAAATAAGTCAACACCCTGACATCTAATAGTAAAACTTACGAGTCTCAGAGACAAAGAGAAAATCCTGAAAGCAGTTCGGGACAAGAGGTCTGTAACCTACAATGGTAGAAACATTAAATTGGCAACAGACCTATCCACAGAGACCTGGCAGGCCAGAAAGGACAAGCATGATATATTCAGAGCACTAAATGAGAAAAATATGGAGCCAGGAATATTATATCCAGCTAGGCTGTCACTGAAAATAGGAGAGATAAAAAGCTTCCAGGACAAACAAAAACTAAAGGAATTTGCAAACACAAAACCAGCCCTCCAAGAAATATTGAAAGGGGTCCTCAAAGCAAAGAGAGAACCTAAAATTAACAGAGACCAGAAAGAAGCACAGACAATATACAGTAACAGTCACCTTACAGGCAATACAATGGCACTAAATTCATATCTTTCAATAGTAACCCTGAATGTAAGTGGGCTAAATGCCTCAATCAAAAGACACAGGCTATCAGATTGGATAAAAAAAACAAGACCCATCGATATGCTGTCTGCAAGAGACTCATTTTAGACCCAAAGACACCTCCAGCTTGAAAGTGAGAGGGTGGAAAACGATTTACCATGCTAATGGACACCCAAAGAAAGCTGGGGTGGCAATCCTTATATCAAACAAATTAGATTTTAAACCAAAGACTATAATAAGAGATGAGGAAGGACACTATAGCATACTTACAGGGTCTGTCCAATAAGAAGATTTAACAATTTTAAATATCTATGCCCCTAACATGGGAGCAGCCAGTTATATAGGCCAATTAATAACAAAAGCAAAGAAACACATTGACAACAATACAATGATAGTGGGGGACTTTAACACCCCCTCACTGAAATGGACAGATCATCTAAGCAAAAGATCAACAAGGAAATAAAGACTTTAAATGACACACTTGTCAAATGGACTTCACAGATATATTCAGAACATTCCATCCCAAAGCAACAGAATACACATTCTTCGCTAGTGCCCATGGAACATTCTCCAGAATTGATCACATCCTAGGTCACAAATCAGGTCTCAACCGGTACCAAAAGCTTGGGATCATTCCCTGCATATTTTCAGACCACAGTGCTTTGAAACTAGAACTCAATCACAAGAGGAAAGTCAGAAAGAACTCAAATACATGGAGGCTAAAGAGCATCCTACTAAAGAATGAATGGGTCAACCAGGAAATTAAAGAAGAGTTTAAAAAATTCATGGAAACAAATGAAAAAGAAAACACAACTGTTCAAAATCTTTGGGATGCAGCAAAGGTGGTCCTAAGACGAAAGTATATAGCAATACAAGCTTTTCTCAGGAAACAAGAAAGGTCTCAAATGCACAACCTAACCCTGCACCTAAAGGAGCTGGAGAAAGAAGTGCAAATAAAGCTTAAACCCAGCAGGAGAAGAGAAATAAAGACCAGAGCAGAAATCAATGAAATAGAAAGCAAAAGGACAGTAGCACAGATCAACGAAACTAGGAGGTGGTTCTTTGAAAGAAGTAACAAGATTGATAAACCCCTGGCCAGACTTATCCAAAAGAAAAGAGAAAGGACCCAAAGAAATAAAATCATGAATGAAAGGGGAGAGATCACAACCAACACCAATGAAATACAAACAACTAAAAAACATATGAGCAACTATATGCCAGCAAATTAGACAATCTGGAAGAAATGGATACATTCCTAGAATTGTATAAACTACCAAAACTGAACCAGAAAGAAATAGAAAACCTGAAGAGACCTATAACCACTAAGGAAATTGAAGCAGTCATCAAAAATCTCCCAACAAACAGGAGCCCAGGGCCAAATGGCTTCCCAGGGGAATTCTACCAAACATTTAAAGAAGAATTAATACCTATTCTTCTGAAACTGTTCCAAAAAATAGAAATGGAAGGAAAACTTCCAAACGTCGTTTTATGAGGCCACCATTACCTTGATCCCAAAATCAGACAAAGACCTTATCAAAAAGAATTGCAGACTAATATCCCTCATGAACATGTATGCAAAAATTCTCATCAAAATACTAGCGAATAGGATCCAACAGTACATTAAAAGAATTATTCACCATGACCAAGTGGGATTTATCCCTGGGCTGCAAGGCTGGTTCAACATCCGCAAATCAATCAATGTGATACAATACATTAATAAAGGAAAGAACAAGAACCATATGATCCTCTCAATAGATGCAGAAAAAGCATTTGACACAGTACAGTATCCTTTCTTGATCAAAACTCTTCAGAGTATAGGCATAGAGGGTACATACCTCAATATCATAAAAGCCATCTATGAAAAACCCACAGCAAATATCCTTCTCAATGGGGAAAAACTGAGAGCTTTCCCCCTAAGGTCAGGAACACGGCAGGGTCCACTATCACCACTGCTATTCAACACAGTACTAGAAGTCCTAGACACAGCAATCAGACAACAGAAAGAAATAAAAGGCATCCGAATTGGCAAAGAAGAAGTCAAACTCTCACTCTTTGCAGATGATATGATACTTTACGTGGAAAACCCAAAAGACTCCACCCCAAAACTGCTAGAACTCATACAGGAATTCAGTCAAGTGGCAGGATATAAAATCAATGCACAGAAATCAGTTGCATTTCTATACACCAACAAGACAGAAGAAAGAGAAATTAAGGAGTCAATCCCATTTAGAATTCCACCCAAAACCATAAGATATGTAGGAATAAATCTAACCAAAGAGGCAAAGAATCTGTACTCAGAAAACTACAAAACACTCATGAAAGAAATTGAGGAAGACACAAATGGAAAAACGTTACATGCTCATGGATTGGAAGAACAAATATTGTGAAATGTCAATGCTACCTAGAGCAATCTACACATTTAATGCAATCCCTATCAAAATACCATCCACTTTTTTCAAAGAAATGGAACAAATAATTCTAACACTTGTATGGAATCAGAAAAGATCCTGAATAGCCACAGGAATGTTGAAAACAAAAAGCAAAGGAGGTGGTATCACAATTCTGGACTTCAAGCTCTATTACAAAGCTGTAATCATCAATACAGTATGGTACTGGCACAAAAAAAAGACATAGATCAATAGGACAAAACAGAGAGCCTAGAAATGGATGCTCAACTCTATGGTCAACTCATCTTTGACAAAGCAGAAAAGAATGTCCAATGGAAAAAGTCTTTTCAACAAATGGTGTTGGGAAAATTGGACAGCCACACGCAGAAGAATGAAACTGGATCCCATTTCCTTACACCACACACAAAAATAGACTCAAAATGGATGAAAGACCTAAATGTGAGACAGGAGTCCCATCAAAATCCTATAGGAGAACACAGGCAGCAACCTCTTCGACCTCAGCCACAACAACTTCTTCCTAGAAACATTGCCAAATGCAATGGAAGCAAGGGCAAAAATGAACTATTGGGACTTCATCAAGATAAAAAGCTTTTGCACAGCAAAGGAAACAGTCAACAAAATCAAAAGACAACCCACAGAATGGGAGAAGATATTTGCAAATGACACATCAGATAAAGGGCTAGTATCCAAAATCTATAAAGAACTTATCAAACTCAACACCCAAAGAACAAATGATCCAATCAAGAAATGGGCAGAAGACATGAACAGACATTTTTCCAAAGAAGACATCCAAATGGCCAACAGACATGTGAAAAAGTGCTCCACATCTCTCGGCATCAGGGAAATCCAAATCAAAACCTCAATGAGATACCACCTCACACCAGTCAGAATGGCTACAATTAACAAGTCAGGAAATGACAGATGTTGGCGGGGATGTGGAGAAAGGGGAACCCTCCTACACTGTTGGTGGGAATGCAAGCTGGTGCAGCCACTCTGGAAAACAGTCTGGAGGTTCCTCTAAAAGTTGAAAATAGAGCTACCGTATGACTCAGCAATTGCACTATTGGGTATTTACCCCAAAGATACCAATGTAGTGATCCAAAGGGGTACGTACACCCCAGAGTTTAAAGCAGCAATGTCCACAATAGCCAAACTATGGAAAGAGCCAAGATGTCCATCAACAGATGAATGGATAAAAAAGAAGTGGTATATGTATACAATGGAATATTATGCAGCCATCAAAGAGAAAAACGAAATCTTGCCATTTGCAACGATGTGGATGGAACTGGAGGGTATTATGCTGAGTGAAATAAGTGAATCAGAGAAAGACAGGTATCATATGATCTCACTGATATGAGGAATTCTTAATCTCAGGAAACAAACAGGGTTGTTGGCATGGTGGGGGGTGGGAGGGATGGGGTGGCTGGGTGATAGACATTGGGGAGGGTGTGTGCTATGGTGAGCGCTGTGAATTGTGTAAGGCGGATGAATCACATACCTGTACCTCTGAAACAAGTAATACATTATATGTTAAAAAAAAATAAAGATAGTAGGAAGGGAAAATGAAGGGGGGAAATCGGAGGGGGGAGACGAACTATGAGACTGTGGACTCTGAAAAACAAACTGAGGGTTCTAGAGGGGAGGGGGTGGGGGATGGGTTAGCCTGGTGATGGGTATTAAAGAGGGCACGTTCTGCGTGGAGCACTGGGTATTATGTGCAAACAATGAATCATGGAACACTACATCCAAAAAAATAAATTAAAAAATAAATAAAAATTAAATGCAAGGCAAGATCTTCAGTGGAAGGGAAAGGGTAGCAAAAGGACACGTGGATTGTCAGGAATGAAGGGAGAAAAACAAAGAGAAACATCTTGGTAAATAAAAGACAGTTTTGGCTTATAAATTCATTAAATGACACGTCACAGGTGAAAGCACATGTTATGACACTGATGGGATTTTCAGTGCAGTTAGATGGAATACTTTGGGCAACTACATCATAGAGGAAAGTACAGGTAATAAAAGATATACATTGGTAAGATCATTACATTTTGCTTGAAATGGTAAAATATTAATTCTAAGTGGATTGTATAAAGTTTGTTAATATAATCCTTAGAAGCCACTACATAATACTAGAACCTATTTATGTGCAGATATTTTCCCCCTTTTCTCCACTTATTTAATAGAATCTATTTCTGCATCTAGTTATTAATCATTCATGTGCTTCTATGTGCTTCAATGTCTTCTTCCAATGGGTTTTTTTAGCTTTATGAAATGTTTTGCCAAGTTTTTATCTTCATATAATCTAATATTTAATCTATTCTATCACTCTATTTTTATCTTCATACTTTAATTATATTTTTTTAGATCTTGTCTTCTAAAAGCACAAATTATCTCAGAAACCCTTACCATTATGTTAGCACTTTCCTTATAATTGTATTTTCTAACCTCTTTATAAATTACGTTATTAGCGTACACTGGTTCTTTTACTGCAATCATTTATGTAATTATTTGTTCTCTCTTAAAGTCTGGCCAATGTACATTTTCACTATGATTCTGGTTTAGTTTCCTTTTATTTCTACATGTGTTTGCTATTTGTTTTGGTTTTACATTTTTTGGTTTATTAGACCTTCCTGCTTGCTCTGTTTTTAGGTACCACATTCATTGTTACAAAATAACATTTTCCCATTTAATATTAGTTTAAAAGTAGTAATTTCCCAGTTGTTCAGTTTCTCACCTTAACATTTCACTTCTAGCTCTGTTTTCAACCTCTTTGTGCCTTTCATGTTTGAATGATCAATGAACATCAGAGCTAATGTTCTTTAGCTCATTTTAACATTCTTCATATTTTAATTAATCAGTTGAATCCAATCAATGGATTTATATAATTAATGTATTTGGTCTTATTAGTACATCTTCATATGTTCTTACTTGTAATCTACTACTCTCCTTTTGTTGCCTTTCCAATTATCTTGGGTTTCCTCACTATACTGATCAAGTTTACACTAAAATTGCCTTCCTTCCCTCTCATAATTAATGTTTAAGTTCATATGTATTTCTATTCTATTAGCTATTTTCAAACCGTAAAACATTTAAATTCATTTTAAAGTAATCAATATATACAAGCCCCTGCAGGTTCTTTACCGCACATTTAATTCTCCTCACCTCCTATCTTACATTTCTAGGTTTTTAGGTAACCTGAAACTTAAGATACATTTTTATTCAGAGATCACCAATAGCAAAATGTGAACATGCGTGCAATTTTATTCTATTACGAATAAATGGGACAAGAGCACCTAATACCTTGCTGCTTTAGCTTCAAAAGAAGTCACAAGACAACTGTATATACTAAAATAAAGGGAACAGTTGACCTGATACCAGACGCAGGATAAGAGAATGGAGCAAAACTCACACAAGTTTTGAGTGTCCTGCCTCCTTTTTCCACCCACTTCCCAATTCTGGTTCTAAATCATGCAACGTGACATCCAATATTCATATCTCACAGGGTTTTTTTCACTCTATCACATATATATATATATATATATATACACACACACAGACATATACACATACATATACACATGTGCACACATACATATACATACACACATGCACACACATGTACACATGCATACACAAGCACACACACATAATCACACACATACACTAGCACACATACACATAAATACATATATATACATACACATATATATACATATATATGTGTATGTATGTATGTATATATTAGGCACTCTCCCAAGTTAAAAAAGCCAAAAAAGGGGTGTTTGACCTCACACAATTGCCAGTTAATGGGGCAGACAACTAAATGAGTTGTCAAATGGAGGAACATGAGTTAAGTGTTGCAGTGGTCAAAAGACCAAGTGTTCAAACAGCCCAGAGAAAAGGGAAACTATTCTACCTCTTGAAAGTGTCCAAGAATATTATATAGCCTGATATTAGGGTATACTGCATATGGATATAAACATAGCGAAGGAAAACTCTGTCGATGAAGATATCAGTCGCGAAATACAGTAATAGAAGGATATTCATTGTGGCAGAAGGATTCTCACAGAAAATGTGAAGTGTTAAAGATATGAGGCCCGAGTAAGGAGAAGAGTTTTAGGCATAAAAAGCCTCAAAAGTCGTTCAAATTTTGAACCTGGTCCTAAGGGCAATGTTATTCATTCTAAGTCTGATGTAAATCAGAGCTTTAACATACCATTATTCTAAATAGCAGGCAAAATTTCCCTATTTACACTAAGCATGCAAAATCTATAAACATATTGACAGAAAGGACAAGTTCGAGTCATGTATCAGCCATCCCAGTGAAAGCTAACGTCCAACTCAATGAAACAGAAACATAACCTAGCTTTCAGGGGAGCAGGTCATTTGAATGCAAGAGGGCAGTAAATTGTAGTACATTGTAATTCACTATACTACACTTCATAATGAGGGTAATCATTTATTATACGGATAACAACAAAAAAGATTTTGTTGATTTAACTGCTTTTAAGCAAATAAATTGTTTCACAAGGGTGTTGTTTTCTTAGATATTTCTTACAGTTGACAAAGAATCAAGTGTATAGTTCCAGCTGAGCCAAAGAAAATATAGCTATTATTCAGCTTCTTTCTCGGTGAACAACATAAAATTACATCCTTAATTTTGAAATGGAACTAAAGTTAATATTTAATGGCTATATGGTCATATTCAGAGTAAATTATGGCTGAAGACAGAATTTATGAGTTTGTTTTTAACCACCAGGGCACTATGTTCCCATGAAGCTATTTGACAAAAAAATATTTTATCTCAACCATAAAAAATAGTTCACAAAATCGTAGATAAGTTTTTATTATCTCAGTTATGCATGTGTTCTATAAAGTAGAGGTACTCAGGGTATACAAAGCAATTTCTATTGTACTGAAGTATTAGCAACCCAGTTCTTTAAGGACTACCCTGAACATTACGTCATCATGGTACAGATCTTCATCCATGGATCCTGAGGGAGTTCTTTAGTTGCCTTGTCTGAAAATGATCCTAATTTTAAGTTAAATTATTTTTTCATGTTATTGTTATAGGAGGACATGAGTTATTCTATTACAAAATTGAGACCTTTTTAACCTTTGCTAGACAACATCTGAAAGAACAAGGAGGATGCAGCCAGTGGTATCCTCCTTTCTCTGCTGGATCCTTGGTCACTGGAATAATTGCCGACACTTGGTAAGTTCTTCATAACTGTTTGTTCAACACCTGGATGAGTGCAAGGAAAAATATTCTTCATATGTATTAGTATACAGTTGATTCTCGTTACTCACAATAGTTATGCTCTATAAAGTCACAGCCAACACTGAACCACTGCTCCTAAGAAAGACACAAAATAGGGTTCCTACAAGCCTCTGGTCAAAACATTTTCATCAAATAATGTATAGCCTTGTTTTATATGTGCTTCAGATTACGAACACTGTATTTAGCACCTATTATTGATTCATTAACATTGAACTCCCAGCAACAGCACTACAACTCAAGTTTGAATAAAGGTTCTCTCACACATACATTTTTCTCCACGAGGCATACTTGAGTCTTCTTGTACCTAAGAACACAAGGCAGCACCTCAGCATCACACTTGGGGCCATTTCAAATGACAAAATTATGAACAAAAGGCATAAAAGTGCTATACAGGAATACTGTCTTTTATTGCATTTGGCTTTATTGCACTCAGCAGATACCGTGTTTCCTTCAACAAGTTGAAGGTTTGTGGCAACTCTGCCTCAAGTGGCCTTTCAGCACCATTTTTTCCAACAGCATTTGCTTACTTTTTGTTTTTGTGCCACAGTTTCATAATTCTTGCAATATTTCAAGTTTTTCATTATTAATGTATTTGTTATGGTGATCTGTCATTAATCTTTAGTGTTACTTATGTTTTGGGGCACCATAAACCATGCCCATGTAAGGTAGCAAGTTTTGTAAATGCTGTGGGTACTCTGACTACTCCACTGACCAGTTGTTCTCCCACTTTTCTCTTCAGACCTCCCTGATCCTTGAGACCCAGCAATGTTGACGTTAGGCCAATTAATAACCCTACAAGGACTTTTATGTGTTCGAATAAAGAGCTGAACATCTCTTACTTTAAAACCAAAAGGTAGAAATGATTATGCTTAGTGAACAAGGCACGTCAAAAAGCTGAGACAGGCCAAAAGCTAAGACTCTTGCACCAAAGCTAGCCAAGTTGTGATTGCAAAGGAAGAGTTCTAGAAAGAAATTAAAAGTGCTATTCCAGTGAACACGCAAATTTTAAGAAAGAAACAGCCTTATTGCTGATAGGGAGAAAGTTTTAATGGAATATCAAACCAGCCACAATATTCCCTTAAGTCAAAACCTAATCCAGAGCAAGGCCCTGACTCTCTTCAATTCTATGAAGACCGAGAGGTGAAAAAGCTGCAGGAGAAAAGTCTGACACTAGTGGAGACTGGTTCATGAGGTTTAAGGAAAGAAGCCATATCTGTTAACATCAAAGTGAAAGCAGCAAATGCTGATGTAGAAGCTGCAATAAGTGATCCAGAAGATCTAAGATAATTAATGAAAGTGGCTACACAAAACAATAGATTTTCAGTGTAGACAAAACAGCCTTCTATTAGAAGAAAATACCATAGCTGGAGAGGAAAAGTCAATGCCTGGTTTCACAGCTTCAGAGGACAGGCTGAGTCTCTTGTTAGGAGCTAGTGCAGGGGGTGACTATGTTGAAGCCAAGGCTGATTAACCAGTTTGAAAATTTGAGGGCCCTTATGAATTATGCTTTATCTACTCTGCCTGTGCTCTATAAATGGATGACAGCATATCTGTTCATAACATGGTTTACTGAAACTTCTAAGCCCACTGTTGAGGTCAACTACTCAGAAAAATGTTGCTTTTAAAATATTACTGCTGACAATGCACCTGGTTACTCAAAAACTCAGATTGTACAATGAGGTTAATACAGTTTTCATGCCTGTTGACACCACATCTATTCAGTAGCTCATGGATAAAAGTTACTTTGACTTTCAAGAATCATTTAAATACCTTTCATTAGGCTAGAGCTGACATAGATAGATGTGGGTAAACTAAATTGAGAATCTTCTGGAAAGCATTCACCATTCTAGACACCATCAAGAACATTTGTGATTCATGGGAAGAGGTCAAATATCAATGTTTGTAGGAGTTTGGAAGAAGTTGATTCCACCCTCATGGATAACTTAGAGGGGCTCAAGACTTCATTGGAGGAAATCACTGCAGATGTGGTAGGAAAAAAAAAAAGAGAGAGAGAGAGAACTAGAATTAAAAGTGAAACCTGAAGAGTGAGTTGCTGCAATCTCCTTATTATACTAATGGTTGAGGATTTGCTTACAAATCAACAAAGAAAGTAGTTTCTTGAGATGGAATCTACTCCTGGTGATGATGAATATAGCCCTAGATAAGAAACAAATCCCCTGTTAAAGTATAATTGTTTCAAAATAATCATCCAAATAATTTCTCTGGAATCAGGTGTTTCTGGTCCCCATTTGTGTGTGTGTATAAGCATCTTATCAGAACATATGGGAAGGTTTTGTAACTAAGAAAATCAAAGAAGTGAACAGAAAATAAATATTCAGTAACTGCTGAAAAACAAATATATCGGGATTAAATGAAAATGTCAGCTCTGTATTTAAGGAATTATAATAAGTATAAAAGGCATTGAATTTTTAATATTCTCTGAGGAATTCGAAGAAATATAGATAGATTGGCTCATGGCCAAAGAGAAAAAAATCATTTGCTGGGAATAGAAATTCTATTACCATTCAAACATCCATCCTAAAGAGTAAACTGAAAAAGTTTTTCCCAAATACTATCTGGAGATGGAATTATCTCATAAGGGAGAACTGATGCAACATCAACTTAATGAAAATATTCCTTTGTTCTCCACCCACTCCCACCAGAGCCTTATAGTTTAGGAGAAAATTAGGTTAGCTATAAGATCATGCCAATTGTATTGGCAGAGTAATCTAAGACCGCCTCAGTGGCCTTAGATGCAATGAATGACAAAGTTAATTTTTTTGTGTGTCATTACTATCAATAGAAGATATATTATCATGAACCAGAAGTATAGCTTTTAGAGAAAAATAGTTTTATGACTGTCTTCTCACATGTTTTAAATGTTCACAGAGTGATGTTCAAAGCATTTTACTTCCTATGAGAAAGATTGGGGAAAAGCTACACTCCCCAATATATTTGGTGCATGGTAGTCCACATGGCCTTCGGGAGAAGTCATCCTTTTCAATCTATATAACACCAGTTACCTATAAGAGTTAAAACACCTTAAATGTTGTGCCCAAAATATAATGTAAAAAGAGCCAAAGAATTTGACGTTCTCTTGCATCTATGCAATTTGTTTCTAATTCAGTCTTAAGGTTAGGAATTTTGCTACAACACAGAAAACAAAAAGTGATGTGAGTTATGTTTCTAACTTTTAAAATTGAAGTTTTAGGGGTGACTCAGTCATTAAGCATCTGCCTTCGGCTCAGGTCATGATCCCAGGGTCCTGGGATCGAGCTCCACATCAGGCTCCCTGCCCTGCAGGAGGCCTTCTCCTCCCTCTCCCACTCCCCCTGCTTGTGTTCCCTCTCTTGCTGTGTCTCTCTCTGTCAAATAATTAAATAAAATCTTTAAAAAAAATAAAATTGAAGTATAGAATGCACATTCAAGAAAATGAAGGAATTTTGAAACTTTGTAACCAACACTGAGATCAAGCACAACATGACAGGGAGCCTTGGTTTGTTGTTGATTTCAGTAGGAAACTTTCAGGATTTTAGCCATTATAGAAGATCATAACTATTAGTGTCAAGTTTATGCTGGGTTTATTTTTTTTAAATTTGGAAGTTTTTTTTTTTTTTTTTTGGTTCTCCTTGAAGAACTTGTCTTAGGTTGGTATTATTTCTTCTCTAAGTATTGCAAGAATTCTCGACTGAAGCCACTGAGCTTCGAGTCTCCTCTGTGGGAAGTTGTTTTTAATTAAATATTTGATTTTAATAATGGAATACGATTTACATATAGTATTCTAAGTTTGCTCTCTTGCATTTTTCCAGGAGTTTGTTCATCAAAATTTTCATATTGTCCAAAAAATTGGGTTATATATTCTCTAAGGAGCAATTTATCACTTTTGTATAGTCATGTCTCCTTTCCTATTCATGATATTAGTAATTTGTGTCTTTTTTCTCTTCCTCATTGGTTTTTGTCAGGGGCTGATCAGTTTTATTTTACTCTTCCCACAAAGAATTATTCCTTTCAATTGAACATGTTTTTAAGTTTCTGCTTTTAATCTTTATTTGCTTGCTTCTTTCAGTTTCATTTGCAGCTACTTTTACATTTTTCTTTAGGTAAAGATTGGTTTTTAGCCTTTTCTCGGCATTAGTATATGCATTTTAAGCTATTCATTTTCCCCTGAGCACAGCTATGGTGGCAATCTCATAAATTTGTGCCATGTTACCATTGTCCTTCTATTCCAAATATTGAGTAACTTTTTCTTCTAATTTCTTGACCTACAGGGTATTTAGAAATACCTAGGTCAGTTTCCAATGATATTAATCTTTCCCACTCAGTTTTTGTTACTATTTTTTAGTTTAATCACACTTTGTCCATATAATATGTTCTCTTTCAGAATTTATTGAAATTATTATATGGTCTTGTATGTTTGGGTACAGAGTGTGTGTATGTAGCACCTCAATTCCGAACCCAAACAACCATGAAAACCTTTACAATAAAATTAGGTATACAGGCATTCTCCCCCATAAAACAAACTAGAAGAGGGACACGGAGAAACAAGTGTTCACTGAACTGTGAATTATCTTCATCTGTGTGGGGAAAACAAAGGAAAGCAAAAGGGACCTGAAGGACCTCAGCCTAGAGGCCACTTGCAATTTCTAGCCAACATGGTCACTCCCTTCCTCAAGCCAGCAAAGAGATTCCAGAACATTCCTAACATTCCCCAAATTGCACAGCTAGGATATGAACTACTATCCAACTCCAAAGATCAAGTCCTTACTCTCCATCCCTTAAATGTTACGCTTCATGGAAGGCAGGAAATAAGCGATCTAAGAAGGGAATAACCCTTGGAAAGCAAAAACCGTTTTTCTCAAGCAATTAGAAGAAAGACACAAAGAAATATTTTCATAGTGAGGAGGAAGGAAAGAAAACCTATATCCAATGATTTTGAGTAGAGCTTTGCAGCTGAATAGGAAGTATTTAGTATTTTGGTGCAACTTGAGATCACGTTCTTTATGCTGCAAATAGCCTGTATCACTACTTCAGCATGTACATATTTTAAACAATATCTAAGGGATAACTTATTTACATGACTTACATTTTAAGTACTTTCTTATTTTATTTCTCTAATATGGTCTCTCTGGTTTTCATATTTCTCCATAATGGAGAGACACCTGGAATTCCTCCCTAGTAAGTGAAAATGGTGATGCTCTCAGATATAAAAATTGAAACCAACGTAGTCTATTTTTATGGTAGGGTAGAAAATATTGGTTCCCCCTGAAAGCTGAATAGCATGGCAAGGGCGCGACAGATAAGAATATTGGGATAAGAACAGATTTACTCAGGGTTTAGTATATTCAGTAGGATATACTAATGAAGCCCACAACGAGAAACTGATAATTGGAACTAATTCTCAATTTTTTAATGCATTTTCCCTTCAAGCTTTACAGGAAGTATATTTACGTCCTTCTGTGAACTTCAAATTATATACTGTGGGAAATGGGTTTGAATAAAACAGTCTATTTTATGAGCGTTTAGTAAGGTAATAGATTCTAGTTCCTTCATCTTTCATCTTTCATCTGAATCCATGACTTGTTACTGCCTAAATTGTATCTGATTGGTATCTGCCAATCATTCTGTTCAAGTGAACATATTAACAAGTCTGCTCTGAAAATAGACGGGCTACAACACACGGCATTGATACCACATACATGGCTCCTTTTCGACTTTGCTGGGTGCCTGGCCCAAACTCCCTCACTCTGAAAGACAGGCAGAAAATGACACATCTATTTTCTTTATTATATCAGGTCTTAACCCAACATTAATATCAATTGAATAAAATCAATTTTAAAACTTCTCCCAAATGTCACATTATTCAAATAGACCATGTTGTCACAAAATGTACTATCTATTAAAGCAATGAAAGTAAAACACAAACGCCCCGTGTTGACATTTCACCGCACAGCATCTCCACTAATAAGATTCTGGCTCCATTTCTACTTGTAATGCACTTGTGAAACACTAGGAACCAAATATAAATCAGATGCTATAAAGCAGCCCCAAGCTCCATGACAGCCCAAGAGCCTGCTGAGAAAGAAGCACTGGAAGGAAAGGGCAGACAAGTTTGCTTCTCTTTGTCTCAGAGATAGGCAAGCATTTTTCTTCCCTTTCTCCTTTTTTATGTTTGTTGTATGCATTGTTGAACAATAAAGGTCACCAGAGAGTGCTCGCCTGCGTGCGCATGCGCACACACATACTTACGATGCATATACCGTTTTATCTTGTGTTCTATTATGTATTTGATCACCTGCAGTTAGTTTTCCATTTTTAATGTAGTTTTCATCATTGCATTGAACGGTTTAGAGAAGTTCTCCGTTTATACCCGTTATTATTTTCCTTCCAAATTCCCTATCGAGATCAGTAATAGTAACTTCACTATGGCCTATAAAACGGGTGCGAAAAAGGATCTTCCTTTACCAATGAATGTGCTTCCTTTTAATTTTCTACTTTGATTAGAAGTGGATCTATAAAAAATATGCTGAAGTAGTGAAGCCATTTCTCAAAAATCTGTAAGTTTCCTTATCAGCAATCATTTCATTATTGGTGCAATTCTTTTGTTTAGAATTCTTTCCCTTCCATATTTTCCTATTTCCCAGATATTTAAAATTGGCCATTTATACTTTCATTAAACCGCCTTAAGTTTTCCTTTTCCTCTCTTACAGAAATTCGTTCAGAAGATAGTAAGTTAAATAGCTTCAGGAAGTCAATATTCGAAATTATACACTGAAAAATGCTGCATTTAAACAGTTTGAGGCTTTTCTTTCTAAAAATCAGTTTTAGTCTTCATCAGTATGGGTGTGTGAACTTCCAAAGCTTCTTTCTGCCCAGGGATTTTATATATAAAAATATTAGACATTAATATTCACCAATGGGAAGCCAGAGGACTCAGCCTTATATTCAAATAATGTTATTTTACTTGCTAACTCGAATGAATAGCCAAGTTCTATTTTTCAAAGGAACATATGAGACCTTTTCTGAGGAACACTGGGGAATTTACTTCTTTATCTGATGAATCATTTTTCATTAATTCTGGGGAATGAAGTCCTACAAAGTGGTGAAATTTAAACATGAGCTCCCTTCCATTGTCCAAGCTTTTATTAAAACTTAACAAATGAGGCTTTTTTCAATATTTACATAAAGCACTTTATTATCAAATGGTTCATGTGTCATGAGTTAATGTCTTTTTAATATGAAAGTAGTGAAGTTTTCCTATTGACCTGTACATCATTCTGCTCACTGGTATAATTAGTGATAATAAAACATTATCTCTCTTAATCAACTCTTTAAAGCTGGCAGGAATCATCAATTCTACATCCTTCCCATTTAGATGAGTAATGTACACTCTTCAGAGATTTTGTCCCATCTAGGTGAAAATATATTCTTTTTAGAGAATGTTCCATTTGCTCTACTAATGACTAACCAATGACAATAATTACCATACAACACTAGATTCCTTATTACGAGGTAGAAACTTTTTTTGCCATGTCTGACCTCTAAAGCATTACTAAGCTTTCAATTACCTATGTAGTATGGAAGATGCTGACTGGAATATTTTGATTGTTATTTTTGATTTTCTTATCTCATAAGGTTATGTTAGCAAAATTGGAAAATAAGACCAGTCAAGAAAAAAACAGTTCTTTCACAAAGAGATAACAAGTTACTTATTAACTGTTTATGGTTTTCATTTAATATATCATAGAATTGTTTCCTATTATTTTAACAAATTTAGGGACTTTTAAATTTTAAATATGAGGGTGCTTGTAAAGTTGATGTAATGTTCTGATGGGCATATTGGTACATGAATGCTTTTATTTAAGAACTGAAATCAAAGTTTTGGACAAGTTATGATAGTGTCCGGTAATTTGTTATTTCAACTACAATAACAGCTGAAATTTGGGGTCTTAGGGATTAAACATTTAGCTTTTAATTCCAACAAACAAATGTCTTTAAGCAGAGAACATCTAATCTCAAGAGGCTGGTTTTGAATTCTCATGTTAATTAAATCAAGTAATAAAATAGGAATAAAGGTGGATGTTATATAATAGATTTTCTACCAAGAAAATTTCAGAATGCTATGTGCACATGAAAAGAGAAACAGGAAAAGGAACTAAATCATGGTTTACTACAGTGGCCAAACCCATCCCACTAATTTCTTATGGCCAGTGTAACGATTTTTGAAATTTCTAGAACTCAGCAGGGAGTTGCAGACATGGCACGAAGAATGGTAAAGCCACAGAGGCCCTGGTTCAGGATGTAGTGGAAGGAAAGAACAGAATATGTAAGGCAGGGAGCATAGACTTGAGCATAGGCTTGCTCGGATGGACAGGGTCTTCTAGGGACTTCCAGAACAGCACACAGCACAGATGAAGAACATGGTTCTGTCATAATAGGACATTACCGACAGCGTGTTTAAACAGGATCTTTCTGCTCTCATTTTCAACTGAGGAATGAAAACAATAGATGCAATATTCCAAAGAGTTAGATAAGCCATATGGCATGGTTTCCAAGAAGGGGCTTAAGAGTATTTAGGAAACTCTTCTGCATTGACAATTGGAGATTTGAGAGAGGCTCCGAATAGAGTTTCTGGGGAGGGCTAGTATGTTTTTAGCGCTCTCCCTACCCTCAAGGTAGAGGAATGGCCAAGACCGTATCTCTGAACTCCAATTTCAGTTAGACTTCAGCTGGATAATCCAAAAAAAAAAAAAAAAAAACTTGACACAAACCCCAGTGCGCAGAACAGACTGACTCATGTATAGAAATCTAGAAGAGGAATAAGCAGTTTAGTTGCTCTGGCTGCATCTTAGAGGGGAGTTGCTGTTGCACTGGGTTTGACCTGTTTTCCAGAGTTTGTTGAGTCAAGAATACATGATTATCTCCCAGTTAAAAGATACGGGTTCCCCCCAGCCCCTCAAAGATAGATCGATCGATCTATCTATCTATATCCCATTTGTGAAAGAGCCAGCATGAGGATTACCCTGAAGCCTTCTCAAATGGGCCACTGAGAGGTGTGACAAACCTAAGAAGTTGGAAGCTACAGATGCATTTCTGATCTGTAGAGTTGCAGAGACAGTGACTCACCAAGCCAGTGAAGAATGCTTAGCCCAAGCCCCCCAAACCAATAAAATCTGTTGAGATCATAAGTTCCTCTTAAAAGGAAAAAACTCAAGCTCTAAACACCTGGCAGGCCCAGCCATTTTAGAATAAGTCCAGTAAGAACACTCAGTCACCTGCCTCTCTGTCTCTCTTGCTTCAATCTTGTATCAGATACTGGTGGTTGGTAAAATGAGAAACTGGAGTCAAAGCCTAGGGAAAGGTAGGAAGGGAAACACCAGGTGGAGCATTCGCGGTACTGAATTGGGTCTGCTTTCCACTTTACGCCACTAAAGGAGTTTTACTATCCAAGACTGAGTAGAAAATAGGACTGCTCGAGTTTTCAAGCAGGAGTAGGGGAGAAATTTCTTCCACAAAACACATTTTAAAATGGACAGTGGAGATTAAAAAAAAAAATAAGTGTCTTTTATTATATCCCCTGCATTGTAACTGTTCAAAATATTCCATGAAGCTTCTATTTGCCTTTGGAGGCTGCACACATATAAGAATGGAAGGGTAAAAACAACAACAACAACAACAAAAAAAAAACAAAAAAAGGCAAGAAAGAATGTAAAGAGCAAGGGTGGGGCAAAAACTAAATATGATTAAATGTTTACTCCAAAGAAAACTTAGAAAGCCAAAATAAATTAGGGAGTTTGAAGTGACAATTACAAATGTGTCTTACCAATAGCAGAAATAAGAGTTGGAAAGCAAGTTGAACTCAGATTTAGAAAGAAATATCAGGTCTTCTGTATATCCAAGGTGTATTCTATAAACACAATTGCGGGGCACATAATGCCAAAATAATCTTAAACAGATTGTTAACTTCTATCCTCTTGAATAGTATATGAAAATGCAAACCTTATTCTATCTCTCAAGGCTCTTAAATCTTTACCAATGGGCAAAAATAGAATCTCAGTATTAGCGACCAGGAAGTCACAGAATTGATTTTATGTGTGTATGCTTAGTATGAAATTTTAGAGTTTACCAATAACCAGGAACAAGGTTTAAGATCGAATACAGGATATTAGTTCTTTTTATTTCCCAATCCAATGTATTTGGAGATGATAAAAATAAATTCCAAATGTGTCTCACCTTTGTACCAGTTAAAACCGAAAAACAAAAATCCTTTAATCTTTTTTCTTTTAACATATTGATGAGAAAACAATTGTACATACTTTAACAAGTTTAACCACTGGAATGCATCAATGTTGATAAAGCATCCAAAGTCTACCCCAAATAATAATAATTATGGCAATTATTGTCTTGTGATATTTATAAGCCCACAAAGGAATTGTATCTCAGGCCAAGTTTTAGGATGCATTTTCTGCACAGATTAGAAAGTGCCTGATAGCTTTGGTTTAACCAACACTGCAATTAGCAGGTTTTGGCACCATTACAGGATACGGGATACAGCCGTTTTTAAAATGGATTTGCATTAGACTCTCCCTACAAATAAATGAAATTTTGTATTCTAATCTAAAAGTCATTATGAGAAGAAGCCCAGGCATTTAGGTACCAGAAATTAACTTGTTCCCCATTACTACTTTTTTCCCTTTGAAGTCT
Organism: Eumetopias jubatus; assembly: GCF_037043125.1. NCBI lineage: Eukaryota > Metazoa > Chordata > Mammalia > Carnivora > Otariidae > Eumetopias > Eumetopias jubatus. Next base: position 176,789,595 of record NW_028274809.1, on the reverse strand, counting down.
GTAATTTCTTCTATATTTTCATTCAACAAAGATTTGATGAGCAATTTATATAGCTTAGCAAGGCAATCAGAATAAATTGGTGTCATAAAAACAAACCCCAAACTGATTACCTTTTATTTTCTTATACATTTTAAATAAAACCTTTTATTATATCTGGATAATTACTATTAAAAGGCAAGTTCACTTAGCTCATATAGTCTACAACTAAAATGGCTCATCAAGAACATCCTTATATTAGAAGTTTGCCCTACCAGCTTAAAGGCTAGAACCACATGAGTATATGCTGGGTGCAGATATTTATCTGGAATCATTACATAGTATGAACTTCATAAAACTTTTGATATTTAAGAGGTGATAGGTGAAAATATTCAAGATCTACCAATTTTTTTTTTCATAATGTAAGTAACAGATTATGGTAGTCATACCTATTCTGAGTCTATAAACAGCCAAATAGCTTCAAAAAGCATAATTATGCAAAACTTAGGCAGCTCGCATCTATTCCTCACAAATACTGGGGTGTATTCACAGTATTTAAAGAACATACTTTGGGGCACCTCGGTGGTACATTAGTTAAGTGCCGTGAGTCTCGGTTTCAGCTCAGGTCATGATCTCAGGGTCCTACGATCAAGCCCCACACAGGCCTTCGCGCTCAGTTGGGAGTCTGCTTGAAGATTCTCTCTCCCTCTCCCTCGGCGACCCCTGCTTGTGCTCACTCACTCTCTGTTTCTCAAAATAAATAAATCTTTTTTAAAAAAAGAGTGTACTTTGCTTTAAGATCAAATTTCAATTTAGTCAAAATTTAAAACTATTACCAGATACTCCCTGGCACATTTTTCACTTCAAATAGATCTTTTTGGTTTAGTTTTGAATCTTTGCAAGTACTTACCTAAAGTTAAGACCAGATACTTAACTTTAGGTAAGTACTTGTTTTGTAAGTACTTGTTAAGCTAAGCTTAACAAATTTCTTTACTGCAGTGTGTTTTCACTTTAAGGATATCCAGCAAGTATTTTCTTTCTAATAGGATTTTTACATGAAAAGTTAGTAATAGAAAAAAAAAAAAGATCATCAAATTTGATTCTCTACTTTCAAACTGATGAGGGAAAAAAATGCAGGGCTATGTCTTTTTATAAAAAATAGAATATAAGTAATTTTGTCCCAGGAACTATCAATTAGTAGATTAATTTTATTTTTTTATTGATTAAGATTTTATTTTTAAGTAATCTCTACACCTAACATGGGGCTCGAATTTACAACCCGGAGATCAAGAATCACATCTCTACCAACTGAGCCATCCGGGCGCCCCTAGGGGATTAATTTTAATTGGCAGGAATTCATAATGAGCTAGGTGCATCTCCACTTTGTCAATGAACAACCAATAAATTAAAACATGTTCCACTGTGAAAATACACAATAAAACAATAGCTTGGAAAGGAGTAAAAAAGATGAGAGAAAAACAATGCTATGAAGTAAACAGTGGAAATGCATTTCATCCAAAGCTCCAGCAAGACCACAGAGTCAGTCTCAAATATTGCTAACTCTAGATAACCTCTGACAATATTCTGGATTTAAAAGTATTTGAGCCATTGTGGGATTTGGCGATATAACTTAACGCATTTAATTTGCTTCCTTCTCATATGTTTATTCTGCAGAGAAGTTAGGAATACTTAAGATAATGTGGTATATATAATAAATTGTATACTCACATCTATGGACATACGCATTCAACAGAACACACCATCTCTGAGTGACTACCAGATACAAGGAGTGGTACTCCAAAAATAGATCTACATCTCTATCTATATGCCAAATCAACAGGTTCTAAAATAAGCTTTTTCCACAAATACAGAGAGAATTATAAGTATGGAAATCATGGCATCTTAGAAAAAAATAAAATATACCTTTGTTTCATCAATGTTGCTTGAGTTGCCTAAGAAAATTGATTCAGAATATTAGGTCCTAGTGATTCTCCTCCTAAATGATTTTAAAGTGACCCAATAAAGAGTATGCAAAGGAAATTATATAGAATTGTTCCCTTCTTTCTGAACACTGTGCACCCATACTTTCTTTTGAGGTTAACAAGGCTATGAAAATCCTTGGAACAGAAGTAGAGACAACATAAACAAAGATAATAAACGGATAAGGAAAATAATGACAATACTGAAAGAAACCAAATACTCTGAGTTCCAAGTGCCTGGAAGCCAAGGGACCCAGCTGTGTTACTGCTGAAATTTATCCCTATGCTAATATTCTAAAATCTACTAAGAGATCTAGCAGGGAAATCCAGACTAGTAGTGACTGCATAAAGAAAACATCTGCCCGAGCAACTGTTTCTGTTCCTTAAGAAGAAACCTGAATAGCATGATACTTTAAGTTCACATATCCTTATTAAAAGTTTGTTTCTATTTTTTTAATATTGAATGGTATAAGACATATTAAAATAACATTCATTTTATTTTTAAACCGTATGTGTCTAGATGCATAGATTTCCATCTAGAACCTACAGGAATTTCCATGTTTTAGGTTAGATGCCCTTCCATGAGAGTTCACAGATTCAAACGACCATGGCTTCTAAAGGAAGAAAAATCAGCTTTTTTGTTTGACATTGAGACGGAAAGTATGCTTAGCTCTATCAATGATGCCCCCTTCTAATTAGGTATAGAACTTTGTTTTCTCTGCTTTCACAATGGTGAAAGTATGAACACAGTATGTCCTTCTCCTCAAGAGGTACCCCAGAGTGTTATATAGAAAATCAGGTTTTGGCCCCATTTTGTCCACCGCAAGTTGTTCCATTTTCTAGGCAAATGAGTTAAGAGTGAGGAGCCAGTGCCAAGTTCACTTTAATGTGCATCTATATCAACTTCATTAAATGCAGAATACCTATCATTACCCCAAGGTTCTTCAAAGAAGCTTCCATTATTTTTTGAGCATGCCTGAGTATTACCTAGACAATTGAGTCTCATTCAATTGTTGGTGCTACCAACACTCCCAAATTCTTAAATTCTGGCTGAAGACTCATTTCTACCCATCTTTCAATCTTCCTATTGGAATCTGTATCAGTTATCTTCCTTTGTCTAGATGCACTCTCCATCTTGCTCTCTGTCCCAAGAGGCTGACAGGCATGGATTACCTTACTTGGTGCTCGTGCTTGTTGGCTTCCAATTAATTCTGCCAATGGGGAATCCAGTGAATACTCGAGGAAGGAAAAAGAGTGTCATCTAGTTTACATGCCCCATGACGCCTCGCCCACCCAATCTCTGGTTCATTCCCTATGATGTTGCCTTGGTCTGTCTTATGGGTGGAATCCACTGGGGCTACTACTTGCTCTGTTTCTACAGTATCTTTTAGTAATTCCCTTACACCCTACTAATATCCTTACAGTTAATCATTTTGTAAGCAAAACATCCTTGAACCATCCTAATTTTTTCCTGTTGGGAACCTGAAACAGTCTTTTTATCTTCCTAAAATTAAACTCATCCATTCCCCCTGCCCCCAGTGATTTGATTTCCACAATTCTGTTAGTATTACCAGTTTTCTAGACAGGTCATCATGAAACTTCATAATAAAATCAATAATAATCTTCATTTGCTTAGAGCATAATTAACAAGTTAATTTCGCATACATCCTTTCATTTACTCTCCATTTATGCTTCCTTGCTTCTATTACACACATGAAGCAATCTGCTTTGCAACATCATGTACGTGATCATCCAAAATCCTCTTAGCTTCATCCATTTGGTCTCCACTGAACACAGAGGTGACTTTTTCCTTCCCTCCATTACTAGCTATTAATTTATTCCCATTCCATCTATCTCTTTTTTTTTGTATCCCATTATTTTTAGCTGCTCACTAAATAGAGCCCTAAATAGATTTCTATCCTCAATCACTCCAGTCTACCAGCAGTAGAATAACTGTCCTTAGAGCTCTCATTTTATATGCAAGTTCTAAACCCTTTGGTGGCTTTTCATTGACACAAAATTTCCATAGTCCACAATTTTCTAGCCTGTAACAACCCCTTGAAACTTGTATCCAATTATTTCCCTCATTACTTCCTGAATTTTAGTCCAAATAAAATGAATACAAGTGTACCTGATTTTCCCTATTTCTCGGTCTTGCCTACATACTCTGCTATCATGGCAAAATTCTCCCTTTTTTAGAAAGAGATACTACCCATTTTAAAAGGTCCAAGGAAGAGAACACCGTAAGTTTTCTCTGCCAGCAGAAAATCATTTTGCTCTTGAAACTTCCACAGTCCTGTCACATTCTTCCATTTTTATCACAATGCACTTCTATTTTAGCTTTTACATATATGTTTTATATGATACCCATTCTCTATTTTGGACCCTTTTAGCTAAAGGAGTGGGTCTTATTCATGTTTATAGTACTTAGGAAGTCACTGAAGCTTGGCTGACAAAGAATTAACCTCAAAGATGATGACATTTGATTTTTTTGTAATATCAACTCAGTAGTGTATTAACAGTAACGTTCAAAATTTTTGATCACTGGTATTAACTATTGCCAGAAATTCTACTTTTTATCTTTTAATAAAATCTTAGGTAGATTGAATAACTTTATGGTAACCTCTAGCAATGAAAATGATCCAGAAAAAACTTGTTATACAATAGTAATTTTCATCTAAGAGGTGGTAGAGATATACATACACATGTTTTTATAAGTCTATATATGCAAATATATGATCATGTATATTTTTTCTTTAATACATTCTAATACCTAGAATGGACCTATCATTTTATAGTCTCAAAAGTATTTTTGGTAAAAAAGCAGATAAAACAAGACTAAAGGTTTTACGTAGTTTTATATTAGTGCTGCAAATACTTGGGTAGATATATAATAAAACTCTCAGTACAACCACACAGGGAGCTTCTTTCTTATATGTATTTGCACTTATTACAACATAATGATTACTCTCAGTTAACGGGAAATAGCTGTACCTTATCCAAATATCAACCTTCCTTGCCTTACAAATAACAATGTCATCTTTGACAATATAGGTCTTCTTAGCCCCTTTCTATTCTCCTTCAAAAAATTTACAAACTTATCATCAGAGTCCAGCCATATCACTAATGCTTTTCTAGACCTGAGTGTTACCCTCAAATCAATGGTTGCTTAATATTCTAAGTTACTTAAATTCCATCCTTTCTCAGATAATTTATCTATTCAGATAAGACATAAAGGATAGAACCACATTGGGGAGATTATTTTACCTTTTGACTGCATAAACTCAGTTTGCAATCATTATATTAGAGTGTTTGATGTTCTCTTTGCTTCTAACTACATTTACCCTTGCTCTGCATTATTGAATAACGCTGTGCTATAGAGGGGAACCAGCTTCCTTTGAACCACACATGATTGAAAGATGAGCCAGAATAAATACACCTAATTGGGGCTATCAATGGTCACTTAACAGGGTATAGTTAAGCAAAGCACAGTTTGCTAAACTCTTATAGAGAAGCTTTATGCAAGTCTGACTTTATTCTGCCTCTCCTGGTACCCAACCATTTAAAAGGAAAGAGATATTGGTTTTCGGGATCTTCTATGTGCCAGGCACTGTGCTAGGATATTATACACATTACTTTCTTATACTCCCTTTACAAAAGTGCATTTTATAAATGAGGTCCAGGGAAGCTACCTTGTTCCAATGGTCATGTAGGAAGAAGTCAGTGGGATGAGATTCTGAAATCTACCATCTTTTCCATGCCCCATACTGCATCCCAAGAATGGTCCAGAGGGACTGAGTAAAACAGCCATCATAAAACACAGCATCTACTCAGATATATACAGAAGCAAGAGAGTAAATAAGACCAAATGAACTCTGATTTGTAGCATTTGGAAATTTCATAGTTTATTCCCATCATGACTAACTTCAGACTACCAACATGGGGTCACTGAATACAGACGTGAGCAAAAGGGTGCATCGTTGGCTCTCGTCACTGGTAAGAGCCAGCAAGTACACACCATTGGATAGTCCAAAGGAAAAAAAAAGTATGCGGCCATTGAGGAAATCTAAATGCAAATGTTTTCTACCATCCATCCAATCAGTGATTATTGAAAGGTAGACGTGAAGCAGACACGGCAACTTCTGCCCAGACACTATCTGGCCACTAAGTCAAACACGGACCTTCTTTTGCAAAACAATTACAGATTTCAAAACTGAACCATTTGAGAGTAGAATGCTCCATTCTTATTATAAAATTGTATGTTCACCAGAAAACTGGACCAAACTGTCAGATTACATCAAGGATGCAAAGATACTTCATACAAGAAGAGGATTAGATATTGATAGAAGACAGAGCATGTGTTTAGATATGTTAAAAAAAAATAAAAGCATTAGAAAATATTCTTTGGGGTTTTCTTCCAAATTTGGTCTTGTATATAAAGTGACATCCATAGATGTGCATATTCACAGACTATTTTCTTCATTCAATAAATAATTGCTCAACTCCCATGTGACCACATTGTTCTAGATTCCACAGACTTATTACTAACCAACATAGATTACATTTCCTCCCACAATAGGCTTACATTCCATTTAGGAGAGAGAAATTAAGTACGTAAGAAAATATATTTCATTATGGCTTTAAAAATAAATTTTCCAAAGTTCAAGCTAATATTTTCAAAAGCACACATGATACAAATCTACTTTAATATATCTAGTACCTCAATATATTTTATAAGTTATATTATGGAAACTTAGAAGAAAAGCCACTTGATCCCTCAAAAATTATTTCATCAGTGCCTACTATAGGCAAGCAATATTCTAGGAAATAGGCCAATTGTTTTTTCCAAGTCAGTTATTGTCCCTTACTTTAAGCAATTTTCTAATGGAGAAGGAAGACAACACAAAGTATTAGATAATTTCAGTTACTGATGTATACTATTAAAACAATGAAAAAAGCTAGTATGAAAGTGATTAAGTGAAAACTTGAATCAAAGTGGTCAGCTAAACAGTCCTAATGATGTGGAATGGAAGAGATCTCTGAAAACCCCATCTCCCAGTCCATCTGCTAACACCAGCAACTCCTCCTGTTTCTGCTTCAAATTTCCAGGGACTTGAAACTCCTTCCTTTCAGGACCATGGAAGGATTGGGAACAAAACATTAACATCTGAAGAAAATGAAAATCAAGGTGCCCTGAGCTAAGAATGAGCTTGATGCATTCTAGAAAAATGTTCATGTATCCTAATAGAAAAGATAATGAATTTCGGTACCAGATAAAGTCCTAAAGTTTTGCAGAAACTCACTATGAACAGCTTTATAAGCATTGGTAAATAATTTTGCAGTTAACTATAATTCTAAAATAGTCATAGAAGGGGTACCTGGGTGGATCAGTTTAGTGTCCAGCTCTTGATTTTGGCTCAGATCATGATCTCAGTGTCCTGGGAATAAGCCCCATGCTCAGTAGGCAGTCTGCTTGAGATTCTCTCCCTCTTAAATATCACAGGTTATTTTAAAATTTTGATTTCTAGAATTCAATTATGTAGATTTCTATGTATGTGTGTATATATATATACACACACATACATGAAGGCACATATGTTAGATATTATTAATAGCTTCTTCTGGCTTTGCTTATGTTCCTTTTCCCTACTGTTCTTCTTTACTAAGTTTAATCAGCTGATTTTAATATTGCCTATCTTATACCATCATTTTAAAGGTTCAACAGAGTTATGACAAGTCATAAATACAAGATAAGCAATTTTCAGCCTTGTGGACATGGTTAAACTGAATTCTCCCATTGAAAGGATGTAATTATCTATAATAAGAACAGGACTTAGTGGTAGAGACTAAGTTACCACCCATGACATTTTATTCCTTGGTAATAGAAAGTTCATTTCAGCTGAGGCTATACTACGTAGCTGTCCATCCTACTAGCTGACCTTCCTAATACTTGCAATATGGAGGTGATATCATCCTGCAGGAGCTCCAAAGGTATCTTGGGACCTGCAAATTTAGCCATATGCTAAGATAGAAAAGGAACATTGAAACCACTGTGGTCCTTCATGACCTTGAGCTTACCTTTTACTTCTTTCATGTGAGAGGAAAAAATTCTTAATGAATCTGCTGTTATCTAGAGATCTGTTGTATGCATGTGAACCTGATCTTAATTGACAGAATTCAGTTTATTTCTAAATTTCTATTTTACCTAGTCATTCCTATAGACTTCTAAATAGGATACCATTTTGCCAGAAAAAGAAAAATGAAATATGAAAATGTCACTAGGAGGAACCTAAAAACCAATTCAATTGCTTAAAAATTAATGATGAAAGACAAATCACATATACTCAACTCCAGCTCTGGCTTTGTGGTTATTTTTCTAGTTTTTTTTTTTTTTTTTTTTAATGATTTCTTAAGCACTTAAAATATGGACTGGAATTACTGGTATTATTTGCTTATTGGAAAACTAGATATAATTATCAGTGTGTTTTTACAAATGAAGCATTAAAGTTCCTAACCATGCTTATATTTTTCTCAGCTTTTGTAATTACCATCAATGTAATGGTCACTGACATGATTAGGACAATGTATTTTAAAATTATAACTAAATTGGTCATTGAGCAATTGCATATATTCTAAGTTAAAAGATAAAAGGAAATATTTGATTCGTTTGTGTTAAATATCCATGAACTCCATCTACCTAAGTCTATCATCTTCCTAATTTCATTTGAATTTATAGGTATTATAGATATGCTGAGTTCATCAGATTATGTTAAGTATCCCTAATATCTACAGTACATCCATATGTCTTAAACATTCCCTACTTTAAAAATGCCTACTACACCAAGATCCAAGAGTATAAACACAATATCCTAAGTACTTACTGTACCCTCTGTTGTAACATTGTCTATTATAAAAGTTTCCCTTCATCAGGAGAGAGGAACATAGAGAACACCCATAGTCTACTGTGAGGGCTATGATAGAGACCCATAGAGACAGCTATGGTGGCATATAGAAAGGAGATGAATCTGTATTGACTTTGGGGAAAGAGAAAGCAATACTTTAGCTGTGTGCTGAAGGGTAAGGAGAAATCAGTAGGTAGAAGAGCAGAAAGGGAATTCAACCAGAAGGAAACACCCTGAACACAAGCATGAGAGCAAATACAAACCACCTCTCTCACATTGTTATTCTGCCAAGAGCAAGCCTCACCTAACACACTGATACTGCCATCCCAATAATTTCATGAACTTAAAAAATTCCATTTTTAACAGTCTGTTGTTTGATTCACCACCTCCTATACATTGAGCTATTGACTTCAGTATTGTCAGTTCATCAATACCACCCTTAACTGTCTTCCCAGATTCACTGACCATTTGCTAGGTTTTTCTGGAACTTTATGATGAATTGCAATTTTAATTGATGCTGTGGGACATTATCACAATATTTAAGCATACAACACATGAATTATGAAGAAAGTAAGGTACTAAGGAGAATCCTAAATATAGTTTTTATACTTTGAAACATTACCATATTTATGGATTTAAATTATTTTAACTTGGGTTTCTAACCCAAAACCCATTTTTTGGAACAGATTTATTTTCATACATGCCATATAAACATTCTTTTTCCCCCCAAACAATGAAAATGACCTGCCATTTGCCATCATAAAGCTGGTCAGGTTTTATTTTTATTAGTTTACATTGCATCCTTACTTAGCAGGATCTGGAAAAGTCTGAAAATCCAATTTTATCAGTCAGCCAACTCTTGTTTTAAACATGCATTATTTTATATCTTTCATCTATAGTTATTTTTTGACAATGGTAAGTTGTACTCATTTTTATTTTTCAAAAGCGATAATCTTGAAGGAAAGACAACAGCAGTGAAGGTCATTCAAGCTATTTTGGGGGAGCTGTTCCATAGCATTAGCCTACAACTTGCAAGTGTTCTCCTCTGCCAGTATCTTTAAATATACAGCCCATTTATGGACATAAGGAAGGATGAAGTGGATGTGAGTTCTGCTCAAGACACATGGTATAAGGAGCATTGTTCTCTTGAGGACCTTTATACACATTCAGTGACAGCTGTGAGCACAATTATAAGTTTCATTAACGGGAGTTTCTTTCAAATTCATCTTCATTTATTTGAAGGCTAATATTAAAATGGGCATATGGTAGTTGCCCATCTTATGAGTAAGACTCTGCCTAAAATCATACCCATGAACACAAGCACACAGACTATACATAAAGCCATATATCTGTTGTGGGACACACAGGCACATGCTTTAAATGGCTATCTTTAGCTCTCAATTTTGTTGGCTGACATGTATCAGTGAATTTGTATAAATCTTTCATGAGGCAACCCTACAATTTATGATCAAATGACCATTTGTCAGAAAAAAAAAATAGGATCTATTCATATGAATGCAGAAGTATTTGTTATCCATTGACCTTTAGTATTATGTGTTTGTTATTGATTTCTTGTTTAAAATATGCAATTACATAAAATATGATTTCGTTAACTAAACTGTATTTATCATGTTTGACAGATACCAGGAGAGTCATTGTATTAGAACCTCGGAGATAAATGGATAACATTTCCACTAGGCAAGTTTCTAGTATGCATGCATTTAATTTCTATAGTTCTTAGATAATATTTTGTTCAGGTTGAATAAGATGCTGATGGAACAGAACTAATTAAAACAACACAGATTCCTGAATGACTTGCTTTGTTCTGCACTCTGTATATACTATTGTTTCTTTATTCTGCCATTACCTGAAATACCTTAAAACACTGCATTTGTCCTATCACTACCCCCTCCAAAAAATTTATAATCTCCTATGTATTCAGACAAACTCCCTCTGGCCACCCCTCAATAGGATTCTATAGGAAAAGCCAAGTAACAACAGGAAAACATCAGGATAAACATACACAAAGGGACTCTTAGGCTGACCTCTTTGTATGGACCAAACAGAAGAACCACACCATACAGAAGCAATTTAAGGAGCAAGTCTTTGAATTGTGGCTTAAGAGATGCTGCACGAAGATAACATTCAGTTACTCACACCCCTTTGTATTGGCCTCTGTAACCTCAGTTTAAAGCAAGCATCATTTACCAGGTTTTAGCATCTGGTGAAATTTAACAACTTTAGCAAATCTGCCATAGTTCTATAATGGGGAGGGAAGGTTTGATCAGGCAGTCTTCCATTGTTTGGAGGGACAATATCTTCAGCAGCAGGAAAACCGGAGTTTTTCTGACAGAACTGCTATCTCAGCATCTGTGTTCAGGCACTGCTTTGTGTCCTTTGCCAATTGGAGTCCTCGCCTTCTCTCCTAGCCTCCTGGTGAATTCCAAAATAATTTATTGAGTTTTACTGAACTCATTACATAGATTTTATTTAATCCTACCACAACCCCAGGTAGGAGGTAGTATCACCATTTCACAGATGAGAAAACTGACTGGGGAAATGAAGGAATTTGCTCAAGGTTAGGCTCTTGTAAAATGTGGTGAAAACAGGTTAAGAAAGCAGCCTATAGGACTCTGGAGCCCCAAGCTTTAACTCCTGTAACTAGGTTCTTACAGTTGATCGTCAGATTTTTCTTTCTCCAGATTATTTAAATTCCAGTTAACATATAGTGTAGTATTGGCTTCAAGAGTAGAATTTAGTGATTCATCACTTACATGTAACACCCAGTGCTCATCACAAAGACCTTCCTTAATACCCATCACCTAACCCACCCACCTGCCCTCCAGTAACCCTCAGTTTGTTCTCTGTATTTGAGTCTGTTTCTTGTCTGCTTTTGTCCCCCCATGCTCATTTGTTTTGTTTCTTTAATTCCACCCATGAGTGAAATCATATGGTAGATCTTTGACTTATTTGCTTTGCATCATACTCTCTAGCTCCACCCGTGTCATTGCAAATGGCAAGAGCTCCTTTTTCGTGGCTAATATTCCATTGTATATACATACCATATCTCACTAGCCATTGCTATCCAATTTCTTTGATGTGTCTCAACTTTCACACACTGCTGGCAGACTGTCAAAGTACTAAACTTAACTTCCTGGCACACCATCCTACTTTCCCAAAATACACCCAGCCAGCCCTCCCAAAGCTCCCAGTCTATTGGCCTAAAAATCCAGTGTTTCTTTTCCCACTGCCATACCTCTATTTCATGTCCCACCAGCCTATCAAGGCATCCTACAGTATTTACACACAGGTTCCCTCTCTGCCCTTAACTGCCCCCCACCCCCGCCGCCTCTTCATGATCATGCCATAGGGACTTGCTTAGGTTGCCTAGAAGATAGGACTTAGGCCTGGCAGTTTGTCTGTTATCTGAGTCCCAAACATCCTCACGACCTCCTAAAGAGTTATTTAACATGTGTATGTGTCCATCTGTCCATCTGGATCATAAATGTGTTATTACTACGTATCTGCATTCTCCTAGTATCTATCAAAGGTTAATGCATATACCAAACAATGCAGGTGGGAAAAAAAAAAAGCACACACATGATATATGGATAAATGCTGTTTTCCAATTATTATTTGGGGAGAAACCAGAGCATTTATAAACCCTAATTGTTCAAACGTGTGAAAGGGCTTCTATTCTATTACATTATAATTATATATAAAAGGGTAAAACAAATGACTTTCTGCATAACAATAGTATATTCCACAAATCATCACTCAGCAGCTTATTTGGAGTACACAGCTTACTTCATCTTATGTATTTATAAATGCCTCCTATGTATTATGTATATTACAATATACCTATAAGGGGTGGTAAATGTTCCATAGACTATGTTGTACTAAGTACTATTAAAGTATTCCTATTTCCTACGAAACAGTCAATTTACACTTGCTTAAGATATGTAAGAGACAATAGCAATATAAATATTATTAAAGAATGGTGATTATGTATGAATCATAGTTCAACTGTTAAATATACCAGTATCTAAGACTTCATAGTGACTTAAATTAAGTCTTAATTTACTCGTCCTTCTGTAGGGGTTTTCATGAGGAACAAGTAACATTTTACACACACACACACGCGCGCGCACGTGCAAGTTGTTTGCAAGCTGCAAATATTCAACATGTTAATAACTAACTGAAAAAGAGTGGTCTTCATTTTCAGAAGTATTAGGTTTTAAGATAAAGCCTAATTAAGTCACAGTATAGGACATAGATGATACATTGTAATCATTTAGTTTTGTAGGATATCATGCAAAAGTCTAAGCACACTGCTTGTCTTTAATAATCCCACAGAGGGCAAACACCATCCTTGTGGGAGAATCATGATCCAGCATGGCAAAATAACTGAAAGAAATATTCGCATCACATCAGCATCTCTGAGTATGTACCACAGACATTTGGATTTTTTTATCTAAGTGGTTAATGAAAACATTAGTATACTGAATCTCTTATAATTAAGATGAACTAATTTAAGAATCAAAGTTGAAAACCACTTATAAAAACTTGAAAAACATGACACTATGTCTAAAACATAATAAACTCTAACAGAAAAATTGATATACTTAAAGCAAAACATGTTTGCATAGCCAGAGAACAGAGTTCAGAAACTGGAGTCTATCTTGTTTCTAGGTTTATCTCTGGATTTTTAGTTTAGTTTTGTTTTTTTTAAATATGAAGAGCTAATCCTCCAACTCTAGCATAAGCTATAGTTGCTTTTCCAGAAAGTATTAAAAACAAAACTGTGATGCATTGCCCCACCTCCCTCCAAGTCTCCAATGTGGCAATTATGTTGGCAGGAAGTTTGGTCAAGACTAGTGATGTGGCTTATAGACCATAATGCAGCAATCTATTTCTATACCTGACTTTCCAACAAGGAACAGACAAGAACAAGCAACTGCGATTCTCCCTCTCACCACCACATATTGAGACAATTTCTCACTGACATGAGACACGTTATCCTAATGAATGAATTCAATAAATTTATCTGTTATTGATGATGCTATACATCACAGTAGTTCAGAGCTCTCTAACCAGCAAGCCATTGGAGATATAAATCAGAAACAAAGTCCTCAAGTTTAAAATAATGCCTTTTAAACCTAACTTTTCCTAGTATTTAGGATGTGTAAAGTAACATACAGTACAAAATAGTCCTTGCATATCAAAAGTAAAAGTTATTTTCATTAGTAACTATTACCTTTATACCCATCTTCATATTACAGAATCGGTGAGGTAATCATGGGTGATTCAATTATATTAATTTACTGTATTTTACTCTAAATGAGACCTATTTCTCACCTTTGTTCTAAATTTAAAAATTTGTACAAGAGAAGGCTTATCATTTTTATAAAGATGTTTAAACACAAATACCCGGTTAAAACAGTCACCAAAAATATATTTGAACCCAAGCAAAAAAGGAGTATGTTCCACACAAATGTTAAAATAAGTAATAATAAAAGTGAAAAAAAGATCCTGACTACACACCTCCAAAGCAATGTTAGTGAGGCTAGGATCCACTGGCTTTGTGGATTTGATATGTGGTATTAAGTTATTTTTATAGCAATAATAGTCAAATATGTTTTTGGTTATATATATGCAATATTAAGGTACTAGATAAGGATCTGTCAAACTCTACAGTTACTGAAGCATGTAACAACATGTCATTTACAGTATTTGACTGAAAATATTCATGGGCCTTAAGCAGATATTATCTCCACCTTATGAGTAAACAGATTCAGACCTATTTATTCAAACTTTCATTCATTCCATTGCAACTATACCTTAGTACAGGGTCTTGGTATGGAGCCCCGCTCAGCGGGAAGCCTGCTTCTCCTCCCATTCCCTCTGCTTGTGTTCCCTCTCTCACTGTGTCTGTCAAATAAATAAAATCTTTAAAAAATAAATAAATTTGGGGTAAACATTGAATAAAAGTAGAAATTAAGTTAAACACATAGAATCCTAAAGACTTTAGAGATCTTACACAGTTTTGAATATAAAAATATGGAGTTAGCAGGTTATCACGCAAAGACAACTTTAATAAATGCTCAGTGTTTGGGTTACTCTCAGTATCAAAAGCTTATGGTCTATAATCTTTGTGCATGCTGCAAGGCTTATCTCATAGGTATGAGCATAAGTATGA
The DNA here is from genome assembly GCF_037043125.1 of Eumetopias jubatus. Taxonomy (NCBI): domain Eukaryota; kingdom Metazoa; phylum Chordata; class Mammalia; order Carnivora; family Otariidae; genus Eumetopias; species Eumetopias jubatus. The sequence goes on along the minus strand of NW_028274809.1, from coordinate 176,774,539 downwards.
TGAATTTTCTGAATAGTTTGATATGCCCCTTAAAGAGATCAGTAACAGATTAGTGGAACTAGATACAGATTTTGGATGACTTTTTCTCTATGTGAAAATACTCCTTGAAGTTTAATTCTAACTTGAGATTTTTTTAAAGAGTACCTCAGGAGAAAAAAATTAAGGAAATGATGCTTATAGGTATTAGGAAAGGACTACTAAAAAGCTACAACAGAGTAAGACAGAAAAACATAAGTCCATGAAATTGAGAATCAAATTCTGAGCATGTCTATTCGTAAGGGATACATGTTAGAGATGGTTCTGTAAGGTAAAGTTGTTAAGGCTATGCTAGCACTATTTTCAGACAATGCTCCAAAAAAACTGAGGGATTCTATTTTTTACCCACAATACACTTCAACTTATTCTCCCATTCCCTGAACTACCATTGTCATGGACTATAAAACTCTGAAATCTGAGACTAATTGTCTAACTTCTGATTAAGAAGTCCTATCCTCCTAAGCTTTTCACACCAAGAACATCATATCTCAATTTTGTTGCAACCTCCATCTCCCTGAGGAGCTCCATTTTCATCCATTCTCTTACACCTCTCTGTAATTTCTTTCCATAATCATTTTTTACAGAAAACCTATGCTTCAGCAACTCACCTCTTCTTACCAGGCACAAATTTCTTGTCTCCAAAACTTGTGTTCATCTCCTTTTATCGGTTCTTAAACCTATCATTCTGGAGTGGAAGCAAATTTGGCAGAAGAACTCTTCAAGATGATTTCTCATACAAAACACTTATTGTACTTGGGGTTATGCTTGAATGATAGGGAGTAAATATTTCTCCAAAGAGTAATGTAATCCACTTGATTCTTGGCAAAGATCTAATAACTTTATGTATTTAAGAATATATTTAATTTAAATAAGTTCAGAAAACAATTAGTTTCTCCCTTGAGCTATAGGTATTCCATCTTATCCCCATGCCTGATTAGTATTCATAAACACTAGTTCTTCTAAGCCTTTTAAAGTTTCTAGAGCTCACCTTTTATGGGTTTAAGGACTCTGAAATGCTCTTCCAGGATTACCTTGGTTACAAACAATAGGAGTCAAATTTACTAACTACTGTAAAAAGATAATTTGTTGACTCAGGCAGCTGAGAAGTCCAGGAGTAGCTGGGGTTTGGGTTTGGCTGGATCCAGATGCTCAGATACTATCATCAGGAGTCTTCTTACATCAGAATACTGCTATTATCCTTATTGCCTTATTCTAGACAGGTTCATTCCATACAAGGGCAGCACAGTTAACAACAGCTCCAGGCTTCCGAACCATAAGCCTAGCAAAATGGACAGATAAAGAGCTCTTCTTTCCTTTAGTCTAGCCATAATCTCAAGATATTTGTCTGGCTTGAGTCACTAACCTGCCGCTAAAACAATCACTTTGGCTAGAGAGATAAGATGTTTGAAAGTGTCCTGTTCCCATCCTATGAGACTGGATTAAGAGGATTTGTAATGTGTAATGCAGGAGTGGAGAGAAAGAAGGTGGTTCCTAAACCAAAATTTGAAGGCAACAGCCTTCAAATTAAAAAAAAAAAAAAAATTTTTTTGTGGACAGTGGCAAAACATTAGATTCCTAATACATCCTGTGTTATGGACTGAACAACATTCCCTCAAATTTATGAAGCCCAAACTCCCAATATGGGTATATTTGAAAACAGTGCCTTTAAGGTGATATTAGGGTTAAGTGAGGTCATAGGTCATTATGACTGGTGTTTTTATAGGAAAAGATACACCAGGGAATTGTGTGCACAGAGAAAAGGTCATGTGAGGAGACCTTGAAAAAGCTGTAGTCTTCAAGCCAGAGACACCCGAGAAGTATCTACCTTCGATGGTTCCTTGATCTTGGACTTCTAGCCTTCACAACTATGAGAAAGTCAATTTGTTTTTGAAGCCACCCAGGATGGGGTATTTTCTTACGATGGCCCTAGAATACTAATATGCTAAGTACAACTGATGCATATTGATGTTTGGAAAATGGGAAGAAAAAAATCAGGACACATCAGAGTAAAATAACCTAATTTCAGGAATTCAAGCTTCTTTTAATTCTGATGAATGAATTGTATTCCCAGGGTTAATGTTACACTTAAAGATAGGCTACTAGCTTCAGGGTCTCTGTAATGAAACCAGGGACAATTACATATAAACAAAAGAATGTATTTGTAGGATAACTGGGAACAGTTTTTTTTTTTTAAAGATTTTATTTATTTATTTGACAGAGAGAGACACAGTGAGAGAAGGAACACAAGCAGGGAGAGTGGCAGAGGGAGAAGCAGGCTTCCCACCAAGCAAGAAGCCCGATGTGAGGCTCGATCCCAGGACCCTGGGATCATGACCTGAGCCGAAGGCAGACGCTTAACGACTGAGCCACCCAGGCACCCGGGAACAGTTTTTAAAGGGGAAAAGAGAAAAGGACACTATTTGGTGATATCCAAAGACGTTTTATTTCCAAAGCTGAGATGGAGTTCAGATTCTTCAGTCTTACAACAATTACTTTTAAATCTTACCTTATAAATTTGATATCAACTCCTTACCATCTGTACTATCAATATCACAGTATTTCTGGACATTTTTATAAGCATATTTTTGCTGTGTCAGAGGCACTATATCAAGCAGGTGCCCTGTCATTGTTGTGACAATGATTTTTAATGTAAAAAAGCTAAAGTTCGTTAACACCAATTAAAAAATCAATCCTAGGATGTACAAAAATAGTAAGATATTTATCTTATATAAAATATTAGAATATGGAAATGCTGACTTTAGAAGATCAAATATGATAAAGTTTAAAAAATTAGTCAAATATGTATCGAAATAATCAACCATAAATTGTATGAAAGCAAATCTTTGGTGGGTAGAAATCCAGCCTGGACTGTCACTGAAATATACTGGAACTCATATTACAATATAATTCCCTATAATTCAGATAGGATAGAGATTACATCTATTATTTCTCTGGATATTTGATCCATTGTTTCTTCAGCTTGATTATATACATATTTTTTAAGATTGTATTTGAGAGAGAGAACATGAGAGTGCGACAGAGCATGCAAGAGCCCACAAGAGAGCAGGAACGGGGGAGGGGCAGAGGGAGAAGCGGTCTCCCCGCTGAGCAGGGAGCCCAAGGCAGGACTGGATCCCAGAATCCTAGGATCATGACCTGGGCCTAAGGCAGACCCTTAACCAACTGAGCCACCCAGGAACCCCGGATTATATCTTTTTAAATAATGAATATAAATTCTGTAATAGCATACTTTGTAATTAATCTCAAGAACCAATTCCTATTTCTTTGCAAATGTGGATACATAATAACAGTTTTGTGGTTGTGCATTGTGTGTTGTGACACAAGACCTTAATGCTATGGATTGTTTGTTAAATAGGACTAGATTATAAGAATGGTGTGAATATTCACTGAATTATTTTAGGTCAAGAAGTTTTTTACTACAAAGACTGAATGAAATTATGGACATAAATGAAAAGACATTCACGTTCATGAATCCAAAGACAATACCGTTAAGATGGCAATATTCCCCAAATTGATCTATGGATTCAACAAATCCCCATCCAAGTGTCAGCTAGTTTCTTTGCAAAAATTGAGAAGGTAACCCTAAAAATCACACAAAGGACCCAAAAAAGCCAAAATAATCTTACAAGAAAAGACAAAAGTTGGAGGACCCATACTTCCCATTTTCAAGATTTACTAAAAAGCTACAGTAATCAAGACAGTGTGGTACTGGACATAGAAGATTAATGGAATAAAACTTGAGTCTACACCTAAAATCTCATGTTTGTGATCAGTTGATTTTTCAACTTTTGCTAACAATTCAAGAAGAATCTTTTCAACAAATGGTGCTGTGACAACTTGATCTCAATATGCAAAATAATGAAACTGGATTCCTACCTCATACCATACACAATTAGAAAACTTGAGTATAAATCTCAATTGTTTCTTTAGTAAGACATTGCTAATGCAAGCAATAGAAGCAAAGATGGACAAATGAGACCTCAAACTTAAAAACCTGTGCTTCAAAGAACACCATTACAAAAATGAGAAAAACCTATGCAATAGGAGAAACCTTGCTAATTCTCTGATAAGACTTGTATTTAGAAAATATAACTCTTAGAACTCGTTAAGAAACTGGAGGGTATTATGCCGAGCGAAATAAGTCAATCAGAGAAAGACATGTATCATATGACCTCACTGATATGAGGAATTCTTAATCTCAGGAAACAAACTGAAGGTTGCTGGAGTGGTGGGGGGTGGGAGGGATGGGGTGGCTGGGTGATAGACATTGGGGAGGGTATGTGCTATGGTGAGCACTGAATTGTGTAAGGCTGATGAATCACATTCTTGTACCTCTGAAACCAATAATACATTATATGTTTAAAAAAAAAGATAGTAGGAAGGGAAAAATGAAGGGGGGAAATCAGAGGGGGAGACGAACCATGAGAGACTATGGACTCAGAAACAAACTGAGGGTTCTAGAGGGGAGGGAGGTGGGGGGATGGGTTAGCCTGGTGATGGTATTAAAGAGGGCACGTTCTGCATGGAGCACTGGGTGTTATATGCAAACAATGAATCATGGAACACTACATCAAAAACTAATGATGTAATGTATGGTGATTAACATAACATAAAAAAAGAAAAACAGTGAAACTTAAAATGGGCAAAGAACCTGAGGAGACCTTTCTTCCAAGAAGATATACAAATGGCCAGTAAATGAAAAGATATTCATCTTTAGCTTCAGGGAAATGCAAATCAAAACCACTAGGAGTTATTCCTTCACACCTACAAAAGTAGTTACAATCAAAAAGACAAAAACAATATATCACATTAAGTTAGAGGCCAAAGACCACATACATGATTCCATTTATAGGAATGTCCAGAATAGGCAAATTTATATGGACAGAAAAGTAGCAGTGGTTGCCTAGGGCTGGGAAGAGACCGTGGGTGTGTGGTTTTCTTGTGGGCGGTGGTGATAACAATGTTCTAAAATTAAGAGTTATACAACTTTGTGACTATACTCAAAACCACTGAATTTTATACTTTAAATATATTGTATAGTATGGGACCTACATCTCAATAAAGATGTTATAAAAATTAATGGTGCTTTAAAATTCACACCAGAATGCAGGTACATGAAATGCACACATATTTGGATGAGAAAGTCATAGGATCATGATTTACTGATGCATATGAAGTTGAAGAAACAAAGCCCCTTATTTGTATACAATTGTTAACAGAAAGACAAGACACAAACAGAAGTATACTGATCATTAAAACCTCATGATGAGAGTCCTCAGTACATATCCGTTCCGTCCCTCAAAATATTAGGTATGGAACGTTTTCATGAATACGTCGATGAACGATCAGAGCAGGAAACATGTTGAAATCCTGCAAAAACCAAAGAGAGCTCTTTATGTAACTATGAGGATTTAGATGCATGAGAGGACACCTGCATACAGTGTATAAGGTCAGCAATTTGAGACATCATGGAGGCGAAGACAGTAATGTATTTCCATGCGAGAAACATAAAAGTTGTTAAGTACCCTATGTATTTTGTTTTTTAACAGCGGGGACTTTGTGTTCTATCATTCTAAACACTTGATTTCATTAACTTAAACTTGAATCAAGATACTTATCTACAGTTAACTATAATTATATACACTTAGTTGAAACTTAATAGACAATGTCTAATCCTCAAAGGACATTAAAACAAGGATTTGAAAATATCTAAGTAGGAACAATTCATTTAAAATCCATGAGAATAAGAATTCACATTAAAATAACATTAATTACTCCAACAATATTGAAATATTAACTCAGTACGGTGAATTCAACTTCAGTTCTACAGTTCCATCTCTATCTAGCACATATTCCTGATACATTTCTTTTTTTTTAATTTTTTATTGTTATGTTAATCACCATATATTACATCATTTGTTTTGGTGTACTGTTCCATGATTCATTGTTTGTTCATAACACCCAGTGCTCCATGCAGAATGTGCCCTCTTTAATACCCATCACCAGGCTAACCCATCCCCCTACCCTCCTCCCCTCTAGAACCTCAGTTTGTTTTTCAGAGTCCATCATCTCTCCTGGTTCGTCTCCCCCTCTGACTTACTCCTGATACATTTCTATTGACACATAGAATACCTACCTCATATTGTCTTTTGTAGAGAGAATGTACACAAATTACATAGATTTATGTCATTTGTAACGAAATGATACTCTATTAGTATAAAAGTATTCTTTAATACTTCCTCTTCTTATCCAATTTGAGATTGGATCTTTAGGTGGCTCAGATGGTTAAGCGTCTGCCTTCGGCTCAGGTCATGATCCCAGGGTCCTGGGATCGAGTTCCGCATTGGGCTCCCTGCTCCTTGGGAGGCTGCTTTGCCCTCTGCTTCTCTCTCTCTCTCTCTCTCTCTCCCTCTCTCTCTCCCTCTGTCTCTCATGAATAAATAAATAAAATCTTTAAAAAAAAAAAAAGAAGCCCTTTCAACATGGAGAGTCTGATTTTTTTGAATTATCTAAAAATATGTAAGTTGATTATATTTAAAGCACTTGTACAGACATTATTAATACTCATTAAGTTTCCTGTTCCAAAAATGGATTTTATAGAAGATAATTTTAAGTAAGATTCTATTATATTAGTGCTTTTGATAATACAGAACTTCAATCAACATTGCTGTATTTCAGAAGAGGTCAGATAGGAGTCAAACTTCCATAGAGGAAGAAAGAACACTATTCCATCTGAATCATTAGGAAAAAGACCTAACTTAATTTGGAAACAAATTTTTCAAAAGAAATGTTTTCATTTCTTAAAGCAATGTCAGCAATATGCTTAGCTTTGAGTACAACTAAAAATGCCAGTTGGATATCACTGTTATATCAATTATAATAGGAAAAAAAGGGGGGAAAGAGTGTCTAAGATAAATTCAAGAAAAAAATTTAATAAGGCAATGAGAAAAGTGAGGGAAAAAAAAAAAGACAGTAAATTTTGAATAGCCCCAATATAGGAAAGGTCACTGATAAAAGGACATCATCCTATTTGGATTGACTAGGGGATTTCCATTAAAACTGCTAATAAATAATATTTTCCTCAATTGTCTAAGATGTTCCTCTCAGTTTGCTAAGTTAATCAGCCTTTTTTTGAGAGTGAGAGTGCGTGCGCATGCACACACACACACAGGGGCAGAGGAAGAGGGAAAGAGACTCTCAAGCAGACTCCATGCCCAGCACAGCCCTGAGATCATGACATGAACTGAAATGAAAGTTGGATGCTTAACCAACTGAACCACCCATGTTTCCAGCCCATCATATTTTTATTGGAAAAATAGAGATTTGTGAAATTGCACTGGACCAAACAGCACTGTTTTCAAATGTAAAAAAATTCAGCCTAGCTAGAAACTACAAAAGGATTGGGTAGAAAAAGTGCATTTACCTGTGGAATATGAGTATGAAAAATGGAATAAGATGATGTACAATTTTCACATACTCAAATGATATTTCATCTTTAAGTAACTGAAAATTTTGTGTATAGAAGATAGTCCTAATGATAAGGAGTCTCTTAACCATAAATACGTATTAGTAAGGTAACAGACTATAGTCAATCCACAGATGCTTGGGCATAGTAAGAACTAAATTTTTCTATTATTAATTCTATTGTAATTATCTAAAGGCAAGATTTCCTGGTCAAGATACAGAAATATAGACATGGGGTGAATAAAATGGTGACCTTTATTAATCAAGGGTATGAAGCCTAAAAAGAAAAATCATAAAGTACACCCAATCATCAAGTACATTTAAAAGCTTCCCTAAGTATTTAATATTTCCCTGACTTCACTCCTTAATTTTTGTGGATTTATCTTTCTATCGAGTTGTATGGCCCCAAATTGTTGACATTTTTCCTACATTTGTCCCAATTTAAAAACAGACTAGATTCCCTGCCAAAGCCCCATCAGATGAGTGTTTACACAGTTAGGTCTCAACAAACCAATGATTAAATTGCTTATTCTAAGTGTGAATTGCTGAAAACTGTAATAAAATAACAATGCCTTTTTAATTGCTACAAACTTTGCTTTATATAGAATGTAGTATTTGATGACAGCAATGACTTTCTTCTCCCCTCCGTCTGATGTCATACTTAAGTTGGTTGCTGTAGGGCAGATTTGCCATTTAAAAATCCTTTCTGATGTGGTGCCATAAGCATTGTTCTTCCATTACCCTGAAATGAGATGATGACCAAGGATAAAAGTATCTTGTAGCCATAGTGGCAACAAAGCAATAATCTAAAGATAGACAACCCAAAAGATGACATGGCAGCTACAGAGTGGCTGACATTTAGATATGATCGAAATGCTCAGTTTAGTTCAAGCAATTTCTGAAAGCCATGCCATTCATATGTACTAAGAAGTTCTTTGGGTCAAGTTGAAGATTCTCTTGAAAACAGCTTCAATACTCTTGCTTGAATGGTTGGAAAAATGTGGAAGTTTTGATAACTGCTTCAATTACAGATTTAATGTGGTTTCTTTAGATTAGAAAGGAACATCCAACATTATGTTATTTGTGATAGGAGGGATGCTTAGATTAAAGCCACTATGAGAAACCTCAGAAAAGTCCTCCCCCTGCCCCCGTATTTCAGGCTATAAATCCACAATAAATTTCTATAAATTTGATATCTTCCCAGCCATTTTAAGGTCTTCTTTTGGAGATGTAATTTATAGCATTTACAACAAGAATTTGTGTCAAGGAGGAGTGTAAGATGGGTCTGCTATATCCATGAATTTCCATTAGTGAATGGTGATCAGTTGTATCTGCCAGGCACATAAATATTGCTGACCCTAGAGCCAGGTTTAGTTGGACACTTATGACATTCCTTTACTCCAGCTTTAAGGATGTAGGGATGCTATATAATTTTAGAAAAAATGGGCAATGAAATTAACCTTGAAATATTACTGGTAGCTTATCTTTAAACTAAGATGAAATTATTTGAATTTGACTTACTGCATAGAACTTTACCACTACCCTTCCCCCAACCATGTATCCACCACCTGCTACTTTCATAGATGTATTTCTGGGTAATTTGACTATATGAACATGCCAATATAACCATTGAAACAAATCAGGCTGAATGACAAAAATCATTTTGTTTTCCTTCTACAATTTAGAAAATTAAAGGTAAACCAAACTAACTGCCACATCAGATTCAATCAGAATAGTTTAGGATCATAAAATATTCACACCATGTTTTCATCCCATCAAGAAAAACATATGTGCCAAGAGTTCACTTAAGGAATTCCTATTTAGCATTTGATTTTCAGATTAGGCAACCTCTGGAACAATATATATCTGGATCTATTTATTTCTATAGGTAATTAAAATGGTAGATTAAGGCTAGTTTAATTCTAAACCTTCTTGCCTCTTTACGACAGAGTTAAATTCATCTCAAGGGGAATTAAAATATCCTATTTTCTGAGGGATGCTTTGGGGATTTCTGTATTTATTAATGGACCGACAGGTGTTCTCTAAACAATTAGGACTAATTAGCATTTTTGTTGACTAGATTGAATAGGGAGCACTGGAAGAAACACTTAATGGCCATGTAAGTGATTATTTCACCCTTGGAATTTCCTTTGCCAGTGAAGAGATAAAATGTACTGTGGAGAAGCATGGAAAAGGGAAAGTTGCTTTACTCCATAATTATTATCATGAGTTAGCTTCCTTTAAAGGAGGGGGAAAAATGTTAAATTATCTGTAAGCCAAACTAGATTCCTGTCTACAATAGCTACCATATATTACATTGAATCCTTTATGTAATTTACCTCTTAGCCTCAGAAACCTTACAAGTACTGTTATCACCATATTTAGTTTTAAGGAAATGGTATTTCAAGAGGATATTTAACTTCTCTACCATCATAGAAATAACCAGCTCTAAATATGGCTATCCCACTGCAAACGACCTTTGCTTTTTGAAGACACCTTGCCACCTGTCTCCCCCTCCAACCCCAAGAACATCTCATTTATTAAGGACTTTTATTTTAATAGTGGAATAGCATGCTAAATTATATAGTCACTAGGATTTACTAATTTCTAGTTTCGCAGAAAATGCTCTTCATGTTTCTTTTCATTCATCAGTGTAATTTTGACAATCTATGTGCCAATCATTATACCAGACCCAGGAAAGAAAAGAGGGTAACTAAAACAATATTTGTTCTAAAGGGCAGCATGTTTTAGTATAGTTTTAAGTCCATTCTGATCATTATTTATACCCCTTATCAAGTACTCTCTCAAGTTTGTTACAGTAATGGAAAGGTAACTGACTTTGTAGATCATTAATAAGCACAATGTTTATTTAAGTTACTTCTGGTTTTAATATATCGGGAATGAGATAGCCAGATAGCAGAAATCTCAAAATTAAACTTAGCTAGAGTCAACAAATATGCTGATATCAAAAAGAGAATTACGTTAAATAACTGAATTGTTTCATAGTTATTAAAGATTTAAATTCATATGTGTTCACAGTATATTACATATTCTCTAAACACATTGATGAGGTATTACAATTTGACAACTTTATTTTTTAAAATACCCCAAGTTGCATGATAGCTCCATAATCAGCCTGAGAATATGTTACCTAAGTTATAATATTCTTAAAAGTTCTATTATATGAGGACCTATTTATACTTTTCACTTTGTAGCTAGGCGTTAGGCAAGTATTAATCCAATACATATCATTTGCAAAGCTGTCTGCTCTTTGGTCTAGATTTTTCATGAGACCATATCTGCTCTGGATCTCGTGTACAGAGTAGCAAGGGATTTCTACTTTATTTTCTTCCTCAGTCAAATATTAAGAAAAATTTACTTCAGGAAAATTTTTAATTCTCAATCATAAGACATAGTAGTATACGGAAAGCTAATAAATAAGGTTAATTATTAAATTCCCTCTTAATACAATTTTATACTTCAAATGCTAAGGGGGCCTAGGGGGAAGGGAAGAGAAAGAGAGAGACACTATAAAACAATGCCAAATTGCACCTACCAACCTGCCGTTGGAACCTACAAGAGTTTAATGCCACCAACATAATTCCTTGCAATATGTAATACTTATGGCAAGAAGTTTTGTCACATTGACTCTAAGTCTCTGAAGAGTTAAAAGTAAATTTCTGAAGCCCAAGGAGATAGAGGAAGCTCAAGAAGGTAAAATCAAGCATAGCTGCTGCTGAATTATACATAAGAAGCCAAATATAGGACCACAGATTGACATCACAAAGCTATAAATGAGTAGTAACCAATAGCCTCCTGAAGGACTTAAGAGAGGCCACATGGATTTCACCATCATGCTGACATTTCTTCAACAATGACCTGCATTTTAGGTTTTCTTTTTCAGATTTCCAACTTAATGTATACTTTATTTACAGTGGAGATTTTATTAAGAGTAGGAAATATAAATACTGACAGCACAAATCTAAATTCAATCATAGAAAATAATTTAGGTAAGAGTAATAAGTTTTGTTCCATTTCCCAATTCATAACCCAGTTAAAAATATATCTGTATAGTTTTTTAGAGTAAAAAGTCAACATTACCTCCTGTCATCAATACAGAATTTCAATTTTAATATTATGAGTCTGATTTATATATGTAAAGAATCACCAATGACCTAGGATTTTGTAAAAAGCAATTCTCATTCTGTGTATGGTACTTCCCCACAGTGCTTTCCAAAGGAAAAGACTAAGTTCAGATTTTTCTTCAGGAATTCCTTTCCATACCCAAATAGAGTCACACTGCTATTATTTGAATGATCAATCTCAGATATTGACCCATGACTTCCTGCTGTGGCAGATACAAATTTAATTTCTTGGGCTCTCAGCTTTAACATTTCTACTCCCTCCAAAACCACATATAGGGTTATTACAGGTTTTGGTTAAATCGATGGTCAGAGTTTATATTTTCATTACTATGTAAATGCCACTCACCACTGAACCAGTGTATTTTATTTCTTTTGTCTTCTCGTAAGAGTTTGTTTTGCTATTATTTTTTACTATGCTTTATATAGCATTCTTGTCTCTCTCACTCTCTCTCTCTCACACACACACACACACACTTTTTTCCAGATGCTCAAGCATATCTTCCAGACCTACCAATCTCTTCCAAATAATCCTTAAGTCTGTTGGTAAACCTTTGCTGGTCTCCCTGGTCCCATCTCAGGGATGGTTTGAGCTTTCCCTCCTCCATCTGCATTGCCACTGTCAAGGATGCGACACGTGCCATCACCTGCAACAGACGGATCCTCACACATCCTCTCTCTTCACAGAGGACTTTCATCAGAAAAATAAGTTTTGAAGAAATGGTACATAAAAGATAGCTTTGATGTTTAGGTTTACGACACGTATCCTGTTCCCTTCTTTACTGGTAAAAATCAAGTGGGTTAGATATCAAGTAGATACCTAGTTCATTTTTCTTCAGACTCCTGAAGGTATTTATTGAGTGGATACAGAACAGAGTCTTCAAAATAAATTCTCAGATACTTTATTTCCCGAGTTTAACATTTTCTAGCTAGTTTCTCTAATTTCTTTTTAGAATGCCTGCTGAATATATATAGGGCCCCTTTAATTTTTCCTTGGAGAGCTACATTTTCAATTTTTCTATGATTTTACCTTATTCTTCCATTGATTAGATTTTTAAAATATTGTGGTATTTAAAGACTAATTTATATTTTCTTTTGTATTAGGTAGTTCTCTTTGGAGACATGGTTCTAGACTTAACTGGTCAAAGCTCAGGGCCTTTCTCAAATCCTCCAGTTGAATGTGCAACTCTCTCTGTAGTAGGAAGATTTTTATGGCCTAATCACCACTCATAGCACTTTATGTGCTCTTTTCTCCCTTTATTGGAGTTTCTCTTGATTGACACTTTTCTCTCTTGAAGGCATATAAAAGTAATAGCAAAGAGATGGTTTTGATTCATCTGCCATAGCTATTCAGGAGTGTTAATTTCAAAAGGTACAAGTTTATATTCAGTTCAAATAAACAGATCCAGAATATTAATTGTTGTTCTCTTAAACTCCCTTGACAATCATGTCAAAAATTTCAAAGAAAGTACTTAAGATGCAATAGTGGCTTACAAATTTCTATTTTCCAAATTCTGTCCAGTAGAGTCTTTGCTTTCAGCTGTTGCCTCATACTCAGCATTTTGAATTAAAAAAAAAAAAAAAGCCTAATAGGAGAAAAAAGGACATAGAACCTTTGGGAAAGGATTCATGAAGGCATTTTGGGGAAGATTTTGAGATCAGCATTAGGTATTTAGGGTTCTCCCCCCTGCAATTGCTCTAACTTATGACTAGCTGATATTATTTTGCACGTGTATGCATATACATTTCAAAAATCAATTCTCTTGAGTAATTTTTGTTCCCTTTTATATGTATCCAGAAATCAGCTGGCAAAAGTTCACACATTTTTATTTCAGGTCAATTAATCAAAGTTATTAGATCCCCTGATTTACAGAACACTAAATTGCTTAAAATTCATCAACAGCTGCATTATACTTTAAGACTGCCCCTCAGAAACCCTCAATCCCAGTTTTAGTATAGATCCTGGGACCCAGTGCAAGTTGTGCAGCACATTTAATTCAATGACATTCTTTTATCAAAAAAAAAAAAAGAACTTAAATATTGTACAAATATATCCACTGAAGTCAAAGACAGGATTCGTGCAGAGAGCAACCTGCTATGGGTGGTACAGTAACAACAACAACAAAATATTCCATGTTTAAATAACTTAAAATCAGATAGAAGATACATAGATACATCATGAAGTAGACTGATCAATGCCATGAAAGAATTAAAGTAATATGGATAGTTATAGGATGCTCCAGAGTCTTTTCTACTTGGGAAACAGTGAGAAAGTCAGAGATCAGCTCACATTGGGGTCTCATCCAAGCCCAACACCAACAAGCCACTCAGTAGCTGATAGGGTAAGAGGTGGTCTAGGGCTAGGGAAAAGTTATACAAGATGGAAAGCACAATTGGCAAAAAATGGTTTCTATGACTATTATAATGCCAGGGGTTCCCAAGACCACCCCTAGGGTTTGTTGATTTGCTAGAACAACTCACAGGATTCAACATATAGTTGTTTGGGGTAGGACTCAGCTAATCGATAAAAAGCACTATCAGCAGGGGGAAGACACACATGGGGCAAAATGCACAAAAACAGATAACTTACTTAAAAGTCCTCTTAACAGAGCCATACAGAGTATATGCAGATCCTCTAGTGACAGAATTGTGACATGTATGACAATTTACAAAGGAAACTCACCTGAGCCTAGGAATCCGAGGTTTTTATGGGAGGTCATAGAGGTATCTTCCACTTAATACATACCCAAATTCTAGACCTCCAAAAGGAAAATATTCCTCATAAAACAGTGTTTATACCAATTTTAGACAAGTGATCCACTTTTATCAGTTCTGAGAATAATAAGAACCCTCTTGAAACCAAGTTACCATAAGCCAACCAAGGGCCAAATTTGCAAGCAGGCCTAACAAGAGAAGTCTTAGACCTGCTATGTTAATTCTCTTTGCATGATTATTAACTATAGTTAATAGTTAATGAAAGGTCTTGAGAATTAAAAAAAAAAAAAAGAAAAACTAAAAAAGTTTCCTGAAGCATTTATTATTATTTTGGTAATACTTTGCAAAATTGATAAGAAAACTTGCTACTCTGCCACAGTGGAACTTCCTACAGTTTGTTACTCTTCATTGTTAGGAGAGAACAGACAAGAAAGGTCTTGGTCAACAATTAAATTACTGATAGTACTATTCTGAGGGCATGATTAGTACATTACATCAAGTTTTCTTTTGTTTTTCCTCTCAGTGTAGAAAGTTCTTTTAGAGTTTAGATTTTTTTTTTAAAGATTTTATTTGATGGGAGGGGGACACAAGGAGACAGAGTAGGCAGAGGGAAAAGCAGGCTCCCCACTGAGCAGGAAGCCCGGTGTGGGCCTCGATCCCAGGACCCCAGGATCATGACCTGAGCCAAAAGCAGATGCTTAACCAACCGAGCCACCCAGGCACCCCAAGTTTAGATTATCTTTAAATAATTCCAAGTTATCACAACCTGTTTTATGCATGGTGTTCAGTTTCAAGTATGAAAACCATTACTACGCTATGAAAACATTTTGATAAAAATTGGATGTGTGTACAAGATGCTTACTTTTTCATAGCAGTAACACCAGGCTGAAACTGAAACACATTCAAACATTTCATTGACCAGGGGAAGAAGGGGGGTGGGGGGAAGCAATCTTTATTGCTCTTCAAAATTTTGATCTTTCATGAATTACAAGTGTACTATTCACAAAGCTAGTCTTTGTTAAACATAAGAAAACTAGGTTTCCAAACTCAACCCAATTTTTATCACCATCCAGAGCCATAGTTCTACAAAATATCCAAAGGTTATAGAAAAAATATGAATTTTTTATGTCATATTTACTACTTACAATTTCTATCATTGTGACTGAAGAAATAATATCAACCTGCAGAAGCATGGTGTCTTTTTATAAGTAAATGGCAAATAAAGGCAACTTCAATAGTATACAAAAGCAGATTTCCCAAGTAGCTAATTATATATTATTCTTCTAATAGAAAACCCCTGATATTCTTAAAGTTCTTCTGCGGTTCTAATAAAAAAAATACAACTATGAAGGAAAAGTTGACCCCTGATGTTAAGTAAGATTTATTTTATCTCCAGAATAGGGTGGGAATAAGTTTGGCTAAAATCACTAGGGTGTAACCAACATGATGATTATTTCCATGTGTCAAATACCAGAGGAAAAAGTCTTTCAAGTTTATTGGGTCCAACTTGCATAGAACAAAATGGCTTTGAGGTCAGGTATGAACTCTTTTGTGCTATTAATCTTCATCTGAACATAAAATTGTTTTTTCTTTTAGTTTTAGCAACAGGCTCTAATTGTCGCATTTCCTGTAAAAGCAAGTTATACAAACAAGGAGAGAACGTGGGCAAAGAAAGTTATATTTAGGGTTTACAATCATCATAAATTTGTAAACACTAGCTCAAAATGTTTTCCAGTCAACCTAAAACAATTTTGCATAAAATAGGAAAAGAGGTTCTATAGTCCACCTGGTCCATGCCAGTATTTGGCATAAAATCATCGTTTGTTTTTATTGAATGAACACTTGCTAATTTTGCCATCAATATGCTAAGTTTAAAATATTTGGGAAATAGTTTCAAACTGTTAGCTATCAATACTATTAACCTTTTTGGGGCACCTGGGTGGCTCAGTCATTAAGCGTCTGCCTTCGGCTCAGGTCATGGTCCCAGGGTCCTGGGATCGAGCCCCACATCAGGCTCCCTGCTCGGCGGGAAGTCTGCTTCTCCCTCTCCCACTTCCCCCTGCTTGTGTTCCCTCTCTCGCTGTGTCTCTCCTTGTGTCAGATAAAGTCTTTAAAAAAATAAAAAATAAAAGAAATACTATTAACCTTTTTGAAATTTTAATAGTTGGCAAACTCTTACTATGAATATTCTTAAGTTGAGAAATATCCTCTAAATGAAATGAGACCACGTAATAAAGGAGGATGTTAAAAAAAAAAAAAAAGAGGGACCAAGAAAACATTCCTGACACATCTTAAGGATGTCAAAAAACAAAAACAACAACAACAACAACAACAAACCACAGTGGAAGAAATTGTTTTGTGTCTGGGAAAACCAGCTTCATGTCTTAGTTTCCCCTTAATGTTTCTAATAGTTTTGCATTAGCATTTTCTTCTTTGACCATCTGTTGTTTCTGCTTCAGTATTTTCTTCTCTTCATTTACTGTAATTAAACTACTTCAATTATTTCTATCAAGTCTCAGTTCATGTGCATCTCTGTATTTAAACAATTTCAAAAGCATCAAATAAATAGTACCATCACTCAATTGTGAAAAGTATTTGAAGGCATACTTTATAACCAGTTGTGTGGGGCTGTTTTTTTCCTCCCATCTTTTCCTACTAACCAGGGGAGCTCAGAGAGGACAAGAGCTCAGTCCTCCCGTGTTCTGAGGTGTTTTCTCACTCTTATCCAGCAGCACTCGGTGCCTAGAGATTACAGAATTGATCGCAGATACCAAAGGAAGATAACCACTTTGTCACAACACAAAGAAAGGGTGGTTTCACTGCACAGATTAGTTTGGGGAAAACAAAAGAAGATAAAGTTCCCACCAGCTAAAAGGTCAAGAATCACACTCATTTACTGGCAACACTCAAATACCACGCAATTCATAAAATGCTTCTGCTTGACTACTATTTAAGATAGAACTGGACAATGCTAATCAAACAGCGAAGAGTCTACTACATTGTTCCAGATTAACAATTTAAAGGTCTAGTAGTTTCTAGTGAACTTAAAGAGCTGTATCTTATATGCAGGATTACGAGTGTTCCTGCGGGGTATCAAGATATGGAGAGGGCGACAGAACTGGGTTCTAGCTGAGATCGTTTACAATGGAAGCCAAGTCTCCTCGTGCTTAATGGAAAGGATTAGGACTAATACAGAGACTGGACAGTGACAAGAAGAAGAACCAATGGCCGAAAAGCACGGGCACTCCCCTCTAATAGTCTTAAGAGGTTTGACTGAGGGTATCACATGCAGATGTAACTACAGGATTCAACTGGCCCCAAGATCATTGCTTAATGTTTACTTCAGCGGTAAAGACTTGGAAGTCACAGGAAATCAGAGTGTAGATTGAAACCACGGTAGAAGAGGGTGGTGGACAGACACGGGATCATGTCTGATAAATCCCTGCCTTTCATCTCTAATCCCATGAGTCTACTGTAGGGCATCTGTCTGAGCCAAAACCAGTGAACCTGATACTATGATTTTTTTTTTTTAATATTTGTCAGAGAGAAAGAGAGAGAGAGAGAGAGAGAGAGAGAGAGCACAAGCATGGGGAGCGGCAGGCTCCCTGCTGAGCAAGGAACCCATTGTGGGACTCGATCCCAGGACCCTGGGATCATAACCTGAGCTGAAGGCAGACACCAAACCAACTGAGCCACCCAGGCACCCCTGAATACTGGATTTCTGACAAGGGAGTCCTCTTGCTTTATTGATCTTTTACATAATGCCCTTTAGCATGGATTCATTATACATGGGATAAGGTGCATGGAAATACAGTATATTCTCAGAAATAGCTCAGGTTGCAATCAGCCAAAATAGCATAGCCTTGAGAAGTTAATTAGCATTCTACCTGGGACAGTCATAAAGCTATTTCTCAGCTATGATTAAACAGAGAGTACTCCCTCTAACCAGCAAGTCTTCTAAGACAGGAGCACCAGGGCTGAAATCCCTGCTTTGCCATATACGCCTGACAACCCCTGACCAGTAGTGTTTGTTAACTATGTGCCCTCACTGCTTTGATTTCTCATCGGCAAACTGATGCTAATACTCTGATCAATACCACGTGCTTGTTTTGGGAATGAATTAACATATGAAGCATAGAATATACTCCCTAACATAGTTAAATACTTCCAAGGGTTGTTGGCCATCATTCCTACTGCATTACTGGAGTGGGGCTGCCAGCCTAGACCACCAAACAGAAGAGTGGATGGTGACGGTGCAGCATTTATGTCCAATAAGTTCCAGAAACCAGAGCCAGTGTAATCATTTGCCATGGAGCCACTATTCAGTTTCTTCATGTTTCTGAAGCTCAGTTGCCCCATTTAATTGAAAAATAAAAGACCAAGTCAGTTGATTTACATGGCAGAATCTCAGATGTTCAAAAATGGGCTTCCCTAGGGGTCTCTTTGGGGAAGGGGGCAGGTTAGATCTGAGAAAAAAAAATGGATAAATACAGTGAGCATTTATCTTGTATTTAGACTGCTCGGTCCCCTCCCTCAAGCTCTTAGCCAGGTGGCCAGCTTTCCACTTGAGCAGAGGCCAGACCTTTCCTGCACAGATCATAGAATCAGCAAGGTTCCAAAGCAAGGCACAGCCCTTGCCAACCAGAGGCAAGGGGAGTATTTCTCTCCAGTGAAATTCTGACGAACCCCTAGAAAGGCCTACAAAAGGGACATTAAAGATTGTCCAGACAAGTGTCAGAATATCAACAACCAAGCCCTACCCAAGTAGACCGATTCTAGTTAATTTGTAGTGTCCCATTATTAAATAGGGACTAAGTATGTTATCAGACGTGCAAGAGAATCACTAACACTGTAGACAAATCCATACAGAATTTTTAAAAAAAGAAATTAGTGAGAAAAAAATCCAGTGAGAAACGAACATGAAATGGAATAAACCGCCCTCAAATGAATATATTTATAGATATGAAAGCTTGAAGATATTAGTGGTATAGAAAAATGTATTTTCTGGCCTATTTAAAATCTCCGTCTCTAAATTTGCCTTTCTTATCTCTATAATGGTTTGATTCACCTCACCGTAGCACCCAGAAATCCATTTAAAAAATTTATATACTCTTTGCTGTCCAAACATATAGATTTAGTATGTATTACAACTCTAGAAGTAGATTTTTTTCCCCACTTAGACAAGGAAACTAAGTCACAGAGAAGCTGGTAACACTCAAGGGTCACAGTGTTGCTACATATCAAACAAATAGTATTTTAGCCCAGGTGAGCAGCTTTCACGTTTCCGGTTCTGAAGTACATTCCTTGTGCTGCCTCCTCTATAATATATTATAGGGTAGAGACACCCCCACCTCAACTGTTAGATCTCCAGTATGCAAAGGAATGGCTACACAAGAAGGTGGGTACTCAGTAAATCGTTGTTGAATTGGGGAAACAATAAAAAGCCAGTATTCACAAAGAACTCTACATTGAACGGAGCAATATTTGTATAGTCAAAATATAAACACAAATTTAACTGGAAGCGTTCTCTAATTATAGGGTGGTGATGTGGAAAAAAAGTATGTACGAGTTAATAAGGTAAAAGACCTAAATCCTTTTAGTAGAAAGGCAACAGGAAATTCCCATTTAATTGAAATATCTAGAAATACTGGTATTTTAAGGCACGTTTAAAAAAAAATACAGAAGTGAACACCGGAAGAAACCAAATCTCTAAAAAGAGAATCCCTGCCTTAGGTGTATGGTCTATCATGTCTGGGAGAGGGGCAGAAGCTGCCGGCAAAAATAGTACAACCTTTTTCTTCTGGATGGTTCCTTTCGAATGCCAAAACCCACCCTCAACATCACATGAGAAAACCTGAGAAAAGTGCACAGAAATCTACAGGCCGCCTCTAACAGCACTGTTAAGATGAACAGTCATGTAAGTTCAAAGCCCCTACGTTTATTATGAACATACATCCTTTAAAGCCTAAGGAGGCTCTAATTTCACTGTGGACTTAGAAACATTCTGACTTTGCAAACCTATTTCAGTTTCTGCCCCCAAACCTTTTATGAACAAAATCAACAAACTGCTTTAGTGTTCCTGAGAGGCTTTTTGCCTAAGGACTGCCTTTCTAATTAAGCCCTCCAACTCTTTAACATGCTAATTTTATCCATTAACTTGTAGATGAAGTGGTTTCAGCTGCTGTCCGTGCATCACACACAACAGGGCTTGATCTACAATTTCGGGGAAGCTGGTTTGAAAGTTTTTGCCGGTTTTCATTAAAGAAACTTGAGTTTTATAGCACCAAATTATGTTTTAGCGTAGCTGACGGGAGCTTCATGGACTGGCCAAAGGGGAAGATAAAAGGAAATCAGCAGTGAAGCTGGGAGGGAGCAAAGGCAAATGATGAAGTGAAAGTGCTTTTGTGGATCTCCACCATAGAGTGAAAGGAAAAAACCTAACATTTAATGGTATTGAGACTTCTGGAAATGTAACCTATGCTACTATTACTGACCATATTCGTGAACCCAGATAGAAGTGGTGAAATTCTAGATTGGCATGCCCATCTGAAAAAGAGTTGTATCTGAGGCCACTGGATTCACTTAAAGATGAAACCAGTCCTGGTTCCACTTCTGCATAGCTTTCCTACTTGAGATTCTTTAACCTCGGGACACCTCAGTTTGTTTGCTAAAATCAAGGTAAAAATATCACCAATGTCATGCAATTGTTGGAGGATAAAACGCTGTATATGTTTTATGTGTTGTATTAGATTTCACCTACGCGATTAGGAGAAGGGTAATGGAGTTTTCTGGCATGCTCAACACAGAATGCCATATGCAAGCTAGTCTGTAACCTACCTCAAGGGAAATTCATAAAAGGTTGTAATCAAAACATAAGAAACATGCTTTCTTTTGAATCTAAGAGGCACAACCCAGGATATGGAATTTGAACATGCTTCATGCCTGAAAGAGGGAAAAATTAAGAATCTATGTCAAAGGAAAATGGCACCTAACAGAGTTAAATAGGCAGAGACTTTATTCAATACTATCACAGTAAGGGCTGAGACTTTCAGTGGAGTGGAGTATCTGTCCCTTACTGTAACAAAAGGCCAGAGAGTAAGTTGAGGTGAGCTAAAGACAAACAACTGGCAGATGGAGTTACAAAGAGCAAGGGTAATCCATGTGAATAGACCACCAGTGTTTGCTAATTAGCACTTACCTTAAAATTAGGTTCCTCCCCTCCCACAGAAACCGGGAGACGGGGTCAGGTCCTCTGTTTCTTCATGACTGCCTTTCAAAAGTATGTCCCCTAGGTCTTTGAAAAGGACGGTCCTGGGTTGTCAAACTGTCAAGAGGCTGGAAAACTTTTATATCTCAAAGGGGTGGAGAAAATTTGCAATAGCAAGCTTCCTCAAGTAAACACTCTAAGAAAAACATGTCCAGGAAGTCTAGTCAGGAAGAAATCAGTCTGAAATTTAGTCTGGCTGAGGAGACTGGGAAGGTGTTCTCCATTACCTGAGGCAACAAACCCTTGTCCTCTTTAGGAAACGTACTGTGTGTTAGGGTGGAGACCCCAAACTGTGTGACTGGACCCCAGCCCCACACTTAACCCGCTGTGCGACTGTGGTCAAGTCCTACAGCTGGAGCTGCACCCTACTTACTCGTCAGACAGTAAAAGTACCAGGCCCTGGCACGGAATGGCTGCTCAGTAAGAATTAGCTATCATGATTGTTCTTTTCACCATCATTACCCTATTAGTACTTGTTTGGCACTTGAGCATGTTTTGAAACACTAGACACTGAGGGAGAAACAAGTTTCAGACAGTGAGAGGGGTCATAATTGTAGGAAGGTAGGCCATAGGAACAGGTCTGGCCTACTTCTCAATAGGGCTATTCCCCTCAGAGATTATCTGAAGCTACAACCACTTTAGGACTCCCTTTGGGAGATCAAAGCCTAGAGTTCTGTTGTTGGAATGCTGTTCCTCCCTGGAGACCCTGGGGGCTGGCATTCCACTGGGCCCCGGCCCTCTGACCACACCAGGTCCTCGAGGGCCTCACACTGAAGCCTGGACTGAGGAGGGATGACTGAAGTTCCCTCAAACCGAGTCCGCTGCTACCCTCACAAACCGGGCTCCACCACAAGAGAAGACGCACAATGCTAGGACGCAGGAGATCCCACGGGGAGGGCTGCCACCCTGCCCTTCCACAGCGTGATACACTATCACACCCCAACGATGCCTAGACAACGCCCTGGAGCCCCAGAACCGCAATGCAACAGGGAAGCGCCAAGGCCGCCTTCAGGTAAGGCTTCCCAACAGCTCAAAGAGCCCATTGCCGCTAGGCACTTGCTTATGACAATTCTGTTTGGTGAGCACAAGCCGCTCCACCAAAGGACACAGAACTTCCACAATCACCAGTTCATCATGCTTTATCGAATTTCAGTTAGAAAAAAACCCCAAATTCATGAAAGAGAAACCACATGAATTAGTTTCCTTTCTCCCTGATTCCTTTGCCAAATAGTAAATGTTTATGTATTAAAATTGCTTTAATTATTCCATTGAGTTGTTCCAGCAATTACATTCTCTCAAATTAATTAAGAAAGCGTTGTAAGGCTTTTAATGGAAATAAACTTGTTCAAGCTGTAAAAAGACGGATAAAAAGTTCGAAACCTTGATAGGAAGAGGCCTGCTGAACATGCTTAAATCACAACGCTCCTCCACAAGTTATATATATATAAACTTTGTAGAATCCCTCATTTTTTTTCCACATGGATATAATCATTTCTGCTAAAACGGTATTTCATTACTATTAAGCAAATCCCCTTCTAAGGCTTAAACAGCAAAATAAAACAATATATTTCTTACCTTGTAGTTCTAGAGGTCAGAAGCCTGAAATTGTCTTGAAGCAGAAGGTAAGCTGAAGGCAAAGCACAAGCTAACACCCCACAACCCCAGTGCAACTCTTTCTGCCCATAGGTCCTGTCCTGTTGCTAGGATAAAACCACCTTTTTGCACCAAAAACATCTCAATTCTTTCTTGGCCTTTGGCTCCCAAAACCCCTCAAACCACATTATTCTTACTTTTAGTCTGGGGAGATGAAGGCGTAGTCAGAACTTTGTTCCTTCTGGAAGCTCTAGAGGAGAATCCATTGCTTTGCATTTTGTAGCTTCTAGAGACTTCCAATAGTTTTTGGTTGACGGCTCCCTTCCTCCATCTTCAAAACCAGCAGTAGCAGACCTTGGCCTGACCACATCACCAACTCCCATCATGTCCCGCTTCCCCCTCTTTCACTTTATAAAGACACTTGTGATTCCATTGGGCCCACCTGAACAATCCAGGCCAGGGTCCCCATCTCCAGGTCAGCTAATTAATAATATTAATTCCTCCAGCAACCCTTACCAGAGTTAATAGCTCACCACCAACCTAAATCAAGGCGAGTAGTAGGCGCTGAGAGTCAAGTGTTCAGAAAGGTGAAATTGGCTTCTTAACAGAATACGTCTCTTAAATGGATACTTCAGTGATGTTTATAAAGATGAGTGAATTAATGCTTTAAAAAAAGTGCTATTGGTCTTCTATAGCACTATGCAAAAATATGGATGAGTCCCATGTACATTTTTGACTTCAAAGTAATTTGTAACAAACCACCAAAATTGAATAAACTAGAAATATTGAAGAACCTCTAAAAACAGGAAGACAGTATAAAAGGAATTAATGCCTGAAAAGCCCTTGATTTTCAGATGATAGAAAGCAGCTGAGAAGACTCACTGTCTCGCTCAGTACTGTGACCAATAAAAAAGTTAAACTCTGATCATGTATATTTTTTTTAAATCTGTGATCGTAACAATATAGAGCCCATTTGAGGCTTTTATAAAGAAGAGGAATAAGCATCAGATTACAATCAGACATATCAATAAAATGTTCTGTGCCATGGAAGCAGGGTTTTTTATGTCGGTCATAGAAAGCTCCAACCACAATGTAGGGTTAGAAAGCTCTGTGTCTGCTTCTCCCTCTGACCCTCCCTCCTCTCATACGCTCTCTCTCTCTCTTTCTCTCTCTCTCAAATAAATAAATAAATAAATAAATAAAATCTTAAAAAAAAAAAAAAGCTCTGTGTACATGATAGTCTTACAGCAGTTTCCTTTATAAAGCACTTGAATCTTCCAGCTTTAACTTCTGAGATACACCAGCTAATGGAAGCAGGACTATAGAAAAAGACTATCAAGTGGAATTCACCTTCCCTGAACTATTTGGGAGTTTGCCTGTTTATTCTGAAGATCATAAAGGAGTTCTTTATTATCAATAATGGAAAAACTGACAAAACATTTCTGGTGTGATTTTTGGGATGTCACAGGTTATTAACTTGTTGATGGAAGGAGTTCTAACACCCTCTGCTTTTTAAATGTTAGTTTACATGATGACTCTGCCACATTATAGAGTTATTTCAGGGGCAATAGCAGAAGTTTTAAATTCCTCAAAAGGAATTGTTCACTAGATCATTGTCAAGCAAGATAAGGTCTCATTTTCTGACAGATTCTCAGACTAAGTGTTCCGTAGATAGCAAACATAAAAATTTTCTGTTCCAAGGCATTCTTTTTCTCCCCCTATTGCTGGGCTGTCTTTCTATTCACTGAAAATTATTATATGAAATAAAATCTGTCTTCCCAAGTTTTCCATTAAAAAACTGATTTGTGTGCTCCAGGAGGATGGGAAGTTTGTCATATGTATGTTTGATACAAAGGAAAACACATTGAAAATGTACACTTTATATTTAGCAACTGCGGGGAACATCTGTTAACTAAGGGACACATCTATTATTCAAGGCAATCATCAACATAACTATTCAATCATTTGTCCGAGAAACCTGAGCTTTGAGTTCGGAGAGAAATCTCCCCCTCCCCTTTGGGCTAGTGCAGAGGAGAGCAGGAGTGTGGTTTGTATCAATCGGATTCTTGTCAAGATTATTCCCTTTGGTGGTGGCTTGACTACAGCTGAGAGAAACCTCTTTTACTACCCTCCCATCCATCACTGATTCGTTGGATACATTGCCAAGTGATTTGGGTGGTAGAGCCAAGGGTACTATAGTACATGGGTGATGTGCAAAATGTTTAACAACAAGGCCCGTGAAGGTAATACCCAATTAGGATGGGTCCTGACAATAGCACAGAGTCCCGAGGTCCTGCTGAGCAGTCTTCAGGTCCAGGCCCAGAATAAGGTCCTTAGGGAGGCACTAGGGTTGCTGCACACCCCGAGGACATTAGTGGAACTTAAGACAGCAGCTATTTATTGATCTGAAGTATTCCAATGTTTTGACAACAGGTCCAAACAAACTGAATATAAGCTCTAGTATAAGCAAAGGAAATTTCATTACTGTATTGGGTTTGACCCCCCCTAGAAACAGTGGGTCCATGTGGCAGGCACTTCCATCACAATGTGGTAAGATGTAAACCTCTCCCTCTTTAAGATATTATGCATGTTAAAGACCTGTTTGAAGGAATGAAAGGGTCTCAGAGAAACTCAATAACACTACCCACGGATTTTGTTGTATTAGCTCATTTTTTTTAAGATTTTTATTTATTTTTCAACAGAGAGAGACAGTGAGAGAGGGAACACAAGCAGGGGGAGTGGGAGAGGGAGAAGCAGGCATCCCGCGGAGCAGGGAACCTGATGCGGGACTCGATCCCAGAACCCCGGGATCATTACCCGAACCAGAGGCAGACGCTTAATGACTGAGCCACCCAGGCGCCCCTGTATTGTCTCATTTTTACTCGTAATAGAAGATTGTTTTTGAACATTTAATGTATCTCTGCAGGGAATATAGCGTAAGGGAAAATGCTCACACTTCAGGGCTAACAGCCCTCTGTCAAGATCATGGTCCTACCATTTGTCAACCTCTGCCATCCTGGGCAAGTTGCTTCACCCCCGTGTGCTTTGGCTGGCAGAGCTACAGGTCAGGCCAAGGGTACCTCCTCACAGCTGTTCCCACTTCTGGATAGAGCACTTCTGCAGCATCCGTAGCCCTTGCTACCTGCTAACCATGCCAAAGTTTGTTTCTTACGTTTTGACCCTTTCCCCCAACTAGAATGTAACTTCCATGAGATTTGTCTTATTATTATTTATTTATGTCTTATTATTTATGTCTTATTATTATTTTAATCATTATTCTTGTTATGTCTCCAATGCCTAGAACTCTGGCTGGCACCCGGTAGTTGATCTACATGTATCTGTTGAATAAATCAATATTGTAACATTTATCTGTTGAATAAATTAATACTGTAACATGTGCTGGTTCATTTGTATCCATTAGGATGCTCTCTGCTGCAGTAACAGAAAACCTGAGCTAAGTGGGTTTAAATAATAAAGAAATGTGGTGTTCTCGCTAGACTGGAAATCCTGCACTGTCCAAGTTGAAGCTCTGTTTTCAAGTACTTTATTCTGCTTCCCCTTCGCTTTTCTGTCCACAAGCTGAATTTTCTCCTGCTGTCAAAAAGTCTGCCAGCAGCAGTTGGGGTAGCTTAGTTTCCTATTTAAATCAAAAGGAGGTAGAGACAACCTCTCTCATATCCATGGGTAAGTCCTTTCCATGGATCAGACTGAACCTGTCTAATTCATGAGCTCATCCTTAACCCATTTATTTCCAAACTTGAGCATGTATCAGACTCATCTGGAGGGTGCGTTCAAACACAGATTGCTGGGGTCCTCTCCTTTCGTTTCTGATCCAGGAGGTCTCAGTGCAAGCCCAAGATTTTGCATTTCTGACAAGTCCCCGGGGGCTGCTCCTGCTGCACCGTACTTGGAGAACCTCTGCCATAACCACTATCCATCTTCTGGGAGAAGCCACAAACCGCCTGGCTAAAGCATGGGTCCTTGAATCAATCAGTGGTAAGAGGGATGGAAGGACGAAGGTCAGCTTGGATTTCAGGGGCCACCCTTATTGCTGAGGGCAGGATCAACTTCCCCTGACCCACAAAGGTTACAAAGGGAGGATGTCATGAACGAGGAGGAGCAGAATGGATGGATTCTGGATGGGAAACCCACAGCCAAATAACCCCTTTAATGTAACTGGCTTAGGAAACATGAAGAGTATCCATCATTTCTTTGTTTCCTCCGAAGAGTTCTCGTGACCAAGATTCAATTACCAGCGGTCAGTGGATTTCTTTTCCTTCTAAAGCCCTCCTACCCTGCACATGCCAAGAGTCAGCTGCTTTTCCACTATCATTTATTTTATTCATCTATTTATTTATTACATGTCTGAGGGCCTGCTTCTCCAAGGCACTAAACACTATTCTGGGATAATTAATAGAAAATAAAATAGCTCTATTTTTAAAGAGTGGTCATTTAAAACTCAGCTGTTGGCAAGGCAGTGGTGCCAATGCCTTAGAGGACCTTTAAAATAGGAAAGTCTATTATATAAGATAGAATGCTTTGAAATCTACCAGAAAGGCTTGATTCATGTGAGGTTTGTCTCATTTCTTTACTTCATTGGCCTCTTCTCCAAGCCATGCCAATGTGACACCTACCTTTAGTTTTGTTCTCATTTCTGACTTGAAAACTACAGTTGCTATATCAGGAGGAACAATTCAACCTTGTTTTAAGGTGACTCGTATGCTGCTCCCATCCATTTGCCTTATTTTTGGGACTAAGGACCCACCTTGCAGCGAGAATGTTCTCTTTTATACTTTATATATTGTTCTAACAGATCTTACTTTTTATAAACACCATATTAACTTTTTATGTCCTGGTCGAAATATTTTTAAAAGATTATGGAACAAGGCTGTTGGTGATTATTATGACTATTATTTGGAACTGGAGAAGTTCCTTGATTCGCCTGAAAAGAACAGAGAGCTGTATAGATAAAAGGAGGTCTAGTGATAACTTTGTTCAATCAGATTTTAGTTAGGAGGAAGAAGCAACTCTTTTTAGCAATGCTAAGAAGGAAAAGAAGGGAACTGAGCCCCAAACATCAATGGAGAACTGGCAAAAATTTCCTAAAATACTTTTTAAATGCCTACCGAGGAACCTAAATGTGTTGAGTTATTCAGTAGGAAATCAGAATTCACTATGAAAAAAAGAAATAAAGCTTAATAGTTTCCATGATGCATATTGAAACTCTGAATCTTTATGGTACATAAAGAAAAAAAATACATTCTCATCACTGTGATACTGATAACATGCTAAAAATCTAACATATGATACATAAAAATGCACACATATTTTTGTTCGCATGAGATAATAACTATTCATTAATTTTTACAGTTAATGCAGAATTCTCACATGCATTTTATTTATATACCTACTGTGTCAAAAGGTTTTTAGGACTATTAACTGTTATGAAACAAGCTCAGATTCAGGATCAAGCGTATTACCAGTAGTTACTAGGTGCTCACCAGATGTTAGTTCCAATTCCTTATTTTCTTGCAGAGTTAGTAAGCAAGAATTGATTACAACCATTCTATACAGAAGACTGAAATGCATCCTGTTTAATCTTTCACCTAATATCACGGAGCACAGACAAAACTCAAACTTTACCCCAATCCTTTCCATGACTGTTGTATTCTTTTAGTGAGATGATTCTTTCAACCTTCCTACTCATAATTTGGCCTGAAAATTCTTCCCAGGTCTAAAATTTTTGTATTTTTTTGTAAACATCCTTATTAGTATAAGAACAGTTCATGAAATTAAGGTCTTACCTTGAATGGATATGCCCCACATTGTTCCAAACATTTGTTTTAATTCAAGGCATTGAGAAATAAGTGACAATTAAAAGGTTCAACCAGCATGTTTCTTCATTTCTCATACTGGATTAACTGGGACTGGTGATTTAAATGGAATAAGTAAGAGAAATGGGTTCATAATAAAATATATACCTATAGTTTCTCTGTGTTTTACCCTAGATTTCAGGATCTCAGTGCAGGTGCTAACATTATTCCATATCTAGTTATGTGATTTTTGTTAATTTTTGGCTGGTTTCCACAGCTGTCAGAGAATATGCTCTGAGTGATTTTTTTATGGCCCAACATATTATTGATGTGGTAAACATCCTATGTGTGCTTGAAAAGAACATGGTTTCTGGCATTGTTGGGCTCAATTTTCTAATACTTGATGCAGTGTTCACTATATTAATTAGAGTAGGTCTGTGATTTATGTTGTTAATGTCTTCTATATCCTTACTGTCTTCTGTTTTTTCTTTCAGTTATTGAAAAAGGTATGTGAAGATCTCCCACCAGGACTGTGAATTTGTCTATTATTTCAATAATCTGATACTAATATAATAATCCTGCTATTCCATAATGCTGCCAAAATGACTTCCATGAGGTAATATCAATTTATTTTATTATAGTATTTTATTGACATCAAAGATATCATCAATTGTAACATGTAGTATTATTTTCTGTACTATAAAGAAAGGAAAATCCTTGCTAAATAACATGTCATGATACCACAATGACAATTCTATGTAATTTTGTCATTCAAGACTCAAGTTCTTAAATTCCTTTCATTTCTTTCAAGGCATCTAGCAATCTCCCTTAACCTCAATTGCATTGCACCTGAATCAGTAATAAAGCAAAGTATAGCTTCAACCACTTGTGGGAATGCTTCTTTCGTAGGTCCCCTAAGGTACTTGGTTTTTGCTCTAAAAGAATAGAAAATTGAATTGAACTCATGCTTCTACTTCTGAATATTCACTTCAAAAATACCAAATGCATGCCCACTGCTCTGTTTGCATGACTCTGCAAAAGACAATATATTTTTTGTTTTAATGCTGAGTCATTGTGTAATTTTTTTGAAGATCTCTTCTATGACCATTGAAATCAACACATGCAGTATCAACCAAGCTGATCATTAATTAAAGTGGCAATGTGCTATGGGTGCCACCTGACCAACAGCAACTTAAGACTTCCATCAATTCTAAGATTTAACCAGGTGTCAGAAATGTGACTTAGAACTGATGAAATACCACTCTCAGACATCTGATTCATCCTTTTATGCTGTTAAATTTTACACTTTAGTCTATAATGTCTTCCTCTCTTTAATCGTAAAAGGCATAAATAATGGCAACTCAAATTTCTGAAGAACAAAAATCATGAATAACCCAAAGTATGCCGATCCCTTAGTGCTAGCTTTCACTGGAGTCCACAGATGATGTTCAGTACATGCTTGATGACAGGGAAGATGAAAGAGTCGGAAATGAGAGAGTGCGTGACCTCGTGTGTGTGTGTGTGTGTGTGTGTGTGTGTGTGTGTGTGTGTGTGTGTGTCGCCCTCCCTGCACTCATTTTTTTTTTTTTTTCTGGAAAAGGTATTCTTTGTTTTTGGGAACACTTCTTTTGCTCTAACCATGAGATCAGAACAGGAACCACCAACTTCTTACATGATCCCCAACTCCATAATTACAGGTATTGGTTTAAAGATGACACCTGAGCAAGGCTGGTTCAAACATAGTAACAGGTTCCTGGGCCCATAATAATTAGTCTAGTTGTAGGCATGTGACCCTACATAGGCCAATTAGAAAAGTTCCCCCAGGACTTTTCAAAATGAAG
This sequence comes from Eumetopias jubatus, assembly GCF_037043125.1. Lineage (NCBI taxonomy): Eukaryota > Metazoa > Chordata > Mammalia > Carnivora > Otariidae > Eumetopias > Eumetopias jubatus. The sequence goes on along the minus strand of NW_028274809.1, from coordinate 176,743,647 downwards.
CTGAAAATGGCAGTATTTTTTTTTTCCTGTTGGGAAAGCTTTGAGGATACAGGCACTGATGATGTCGGACATCATGAGTTTAGCCTTGAAGAAACACAGTCTGAGGTAATTTGGCTGGCAAAAAGCCAAAAACGAGAGGTACAAATAGAATCCCAACTGTTTTAATTCTCTAGTTCCTCTAACTGAGAGTCTTCTACAGTCTACATGAGCCAAATAATCCCCCATTTTGCTTATGTTTCCATTGGATTTCTTACATTTACACCCAAAATTGCATTAGCTCTGGCCAATACAATTATTTAAGGAAATACATACTTAGCACATGTTTATGATGAAGGATAATATAATTACAATTATTTTGTGTGACAGCAAGTGTCACTTCATCACAGAAATTAAATTACAATATTTTGGGGTATATAGAAGGGAATAAAACTTTCACTGAGGTCTTTTTTTATTTTTCTTTTGATCTCATGTTTTAAGAAGGAATGCGTGAGCAAAATATTACTTGGAACTTGGGAAAAGTTCAATGCAAAACAAAAAAATAAGAGGGATTCAAAATAACATAGTCATCCCTCAGCATATTGAAAAATGCAGCCATTCATTCCTTTTTGGATATGTTATTATATAATTAAAATAAAGTTTGGCTGTGATTATAATTACAATGACTGTGCTTCGTAGTCTCAATGAGAATACATTGAACAAAGACTTAGACAGGAGCAGGTGTTTTCAATTTGACTTACAGACAAGATCCAAGTAATTCTCAGCTTGCTCTGAAATTTAGTAATATCTACATATTGTAGGCTTTTGCCTATGCCTGTTTTTCTTAAAGGATTTCTGAGATACAAAACTATATACACTAGTCTGGAGGGACTATCATAGCTCTTTTTAAAATAAAAACACTTGTGTTTGAATTGATGCAGTCAGTATCAACACTTCTGTCTGAATTTTAAAATAAAACCTCAGTGGTCCTGTGACTGATGTAATCTGTCCATTTAGTACAAATGGGCAAATCTCCGGACTGTATGAAGACTCCCGAGACAAATCCAACACTAATAATTCCTTAGTAGCATTGAAATCTTGAGCCTTTAATTTGACTTATAAAAATATCCAAACATACGAATAATAAAAATAATAATGATTGATGTTCTCTTCTGAAATTAGTCTTCTAATTGAAAATAGACAATATTTCCTTTCAAACCATATGAAGTCACCTTTACATTTTTATGAAAAAAAATATTTTTTTCACTATTAAATATTACCTCAAATAGAATTAACCACTTTCTGACACTGGGGACATTTATATTTTGAAATTAAATGAGAAGTCTATTGATTGATTTAGTATGTTACTTTTGCTTTCAAATGAAAGGAAAGGTGATATTAGCATTAATGAATTAAGTTCTCAGATACTTTATATAACTTTTACGTTAAGTGGACCATAGGCTAGGTGCTGCTGATTTTGGAGACTGGAATACACAGATCTCTGCAGTGAAAAGAACAATGAACTTCTCAAATGCTATTTCCTGCTACTTGACTAAGTAATGGTCATGTACTTATTTTTTACAAAGAATCTAATTCTAGAAGAACCTTACTTCCTACCTTTAAACTATTTGGCAATATTGAGCTCTCTTTAATTTCCTTTGCTGTAACATTGATATGACAGTTGATAGCAAGTTATTTGATCATGGAAGAGAGTCAAACCGTATTTGTTGACTTCCCTTTAGATGTTAAACATTTTTCTAAATGAAATAAATAGTGTGTATTTCTGGAGCATCTGGGGTGGCTCAGTTGGTTAAGCGACTGCCTTCAGCTCAGGTCATGATCCTGGGGTTCTGGGATCGAGCCCAGTGTCAGGCTCTCTGCTCAGTGGGAAGCCTGCTTCTCCCTCTCCCCCTGCTTGTGCCTTCTCTCTTTCTGTCAAATAAGTAAAATCTTTTTTTTTTTTTTAAGTGTGTATTGCCTACCAAACTTACTTATCTTCTGTAAGTCAGGTACCTCTACGATGTCTAAATTTTAGTATGGAATTAATGGAATAAGACTTGGTTTGGACTCATTGTTTTCCAACTCATTTTGAGTATGTGACCATTTCTCTATTTCTAAGATAGAGATGTGACTGCAGCTTATCAGAAATAACTTACTTGGATTGTTTTCCAACTGTAATTTGCTAGTAAAGATTTATAAATAGCCATCCTGGATCAGAAATTAAAATTTATCAGGCCACTTAGTCATCTCTGTCATTGGCTTCAAGGCTGTACAGGTAGTGGACTTCTTTCTTGGCATCATTGTTGAAAGGTGCAATTATCTTCCTAAGGTTCTGACTTTCCTCATTGTTTTATTAATTTGTTTACTCATTTACTCATCCATCCACATCTGTATTTCACTCATGATGGAAGCAAGAATAATATTTGAGCTAATTAGATCATACAGATTTTTGAACGGCAGGTTATAAATTTGGACCTCAGAATGCTGTGGGGAAACCATTATCTACCAATAAAGAAGTGTTACTAATTAATAAGGAGCGTATCAATGACCCATAAACAAACCTGCCAGTGAGAAACATTTTTAATCGGACACAGCTAGTAATGGAATCAGTTCTAGGTGCCAGGAATATAGTGAAATATAGCACTAAACCATTTAGTGAAGAGAGGCACACAACACCTAAATACATAATATATAAACAAATACATAATGAGATATCTTTGGATGAGAATAAGTTCTCTAGTATAAAATAGTTGAGGGCTATGATATGGAGGGGATGGTTGACCTCTTTACATAAATCAGAAATGGTTTTTTAGAGAAGATGATATTTCACCATGGACTGAAAAGATAAGAAGGAGCCTTAAGTCAGAAAAGCCAGGCACCAGAATTCCAGGAAAAGGAAACAAAGTGCAAGCATTTTGAAGCAAGAATTTGTTGGCATGTTGAGCCTCATATAGCCATGTGGCTATAATGTAGTGGCTTAGCATGCAATGGCTCATATCTATCTATATCTATCTATCTATCTATCTATCTATCTATCTATCTATCTATCTATCTATCCTATATAACGTATGTCATATATACATGTATATGTGTACATATTATATGTTACTTCTATACCTTTATATACACATATATACATATTTTTCTCAGAAAAATATGAAAACTTTTACTAGGACATTAAAAACAGGTAGCAAAAGCAACCTATTCTGCATTTTCCCAAAGAATACTGGGGCTGGGATGCAGCCCCACAAGAATAAAGTGGAATTACAGAAACCAAGGCACACAAAACTACTTTAGCAGGTTACAGGGATTTTACACAGGATTTTAAGTGGCTAATGCAGACAATACAATCGACTATGAATCTGAAGAAGCAGTACATATTTCTGAAATGAAACATACCTTTCAACATCAGAGTATAACATGTCAAAAAGCAGCTCTTAGGGCGCCTGGGTGGCTCAGTTGGTTAAGCGACTGCTTTCGGCTCAGGTCATGATCCTGGAGTCCCGGGATCGAGTCCCACATCGGGCTCCCTGCTCAGTGGGGAGTCTGCTTCTCCCTCTGACCCTCTTCCCTCTCGTGCTCTCTGTCTCTCATTCTCTCTCTCTCTCTCAAATAAATAAATAAATAATCTTTAAAAAAAAAAAAAAAAAGCAGCTCTTATCCAGGCTGATGAGGACAGGCAGCCTCGTGGCTGGTGACCGCACCGCATAACGTCCTATGAAGGACATGATGTACACATACATATGTCATATTATGTACATGACAGTTCCTTCTCTGAATACTGTGATATTTCCAATGTGTTCTGTTCTTGGTACTTCCAAATTTCAAGTTAACAAGTATGAAGTCTATAAGAAAATGGCAGGCTTGGGCGGGGGGAGGGGGGTGGATATTTTACTATTGTTTGGTATCCTTGGGACTTCAGAGAAGGGAATTGTGAGTGAAAAAGATGTTTATAAAGCATATCAGGAATCTGCGAGTGGAGGCGTTTAATGAACTCTGTGTGAGCAGCCTATCTGAGCCGTCCCCATTGCCGCCATCACCACTGTCTTCAGTACCACTCACTTCCCGCGTCCTCAGCCTGCTCACCTTTGGTTGTACAATTCATGCTGTTTCCACTGCACAGTTTTCAGTATCTTAACATTTCCTGTACGGCAGGCCCACCCAAATAAATATTATTTTAACTTAGGATCAAGTCATGCACGATAGCACACTTTCTCCTATCTGAGGCTAGAAAGGAGAATGCCCCACTTTCACCCACTGCTGTCTCTGGCAACTGCGTGTCTCTGTCTCGTGCTTTGTTTATCGGTAAGATGAGCTGCTGTTGATGTTGAAAGTTCTCCCAGTTACCCTGGGTCTGACGTGGATAAGGAGAGGAGAGGGCAAAGTTACAGCTTTGATGTTGGCATGTTGGAAAGTAGAAAACAGAATAGCTTAGCAGCTAGAGAAATGTTGCCTTTGGATCATGAACAGAAGGGCCAAAGCGAAAGTTTTATAAATAAAAGTGAAATTTCTCTAAGACTGAAATCTTTAGTGAGGCCACTTAGTTTTCAATAAAGTTTTCAGTTGGAGACTAATTCTCTTGTAGGGTTATAATTATATTTAAGAGCTGATTAAATATAGAACAATAAAAAACTAATCAAACCTCTGCTTCTCCCTCTTAAAAATCAGTTAAATTAAATTTTAAAATACATATTAAGCATATATATTTATATATTAAATGCTTTGTACATACAAATCTTCATTTCTATTCTTATTGCTATGTGAAAGTTGGTATATGCCTTTAAAATAAAACATTACCTCTCTAATTAAATCTTATAAAAATATCAGGAGCTATCAGCATAAGTGGTTGTAAAATTGATATTATTACTTCAAAAATTTTAGACAAACTATTTAATAATAGACATTACTACTTCATTGATAGTATATTATATAGTATTACTTTCATGAGATGGGGAATACATCTTTATTTCCAGTAAATTCTATAAGAGAAATATACTTTGAAGATATTATTAATGAAAAGCAAAATTAATTCTTCTCTAATTAGTTATTCATTATGCTTTCCTTGCTCCCTTGGCTCCTGCCCTACTGGCTCGCTCAGTCTCTGCAAGGCTCAGCGAGTCCATGCCTAAGGGTCTGTGCACAGACTCTGTCCTTCTCATCAAATGCTCATACTCTCCTTAAAAGCGATTGTTGAATCACACTGAATTTCCTTCTGAATCCAGAATGCCTGTGAGTACATAACAACTCTATGTTTACTGAATGAATCAGTGAATCAATGAAATTCTGAGATAAACTTAATGGCCAGGAGAACTTTTCAAAGGCAAATAAAACTTATCTTTATTGGAGGTGGTTCAAGATGGCGGCATAGGAAGTCCTGAACTTACCTCCTCCCACAGACACAATAAAACTCTAGCTACATGTGCAACAATTTTCTCCGAAAAACTAGCTGAACAGCTCCTCCACAATAAAGGATAAAAGGACCACACTGAGACCGGCAGGAGTGGCAGAGGCATGGTCTCACCAAAAACCCAACCTCTGGTGTGGTAACGCCTATTTGGGAGGGATCTCACAAATACAGAGCCTCTCCCTGAGGACTGAAGGGTTTGTACCCCAAATCAGGCACCCCAACCCTTGGGATGTGCATGGGAGTGATGAGCCTCCAAAACATTTGGCTTTAGGATACCTGGCTGGCCCAGTCGGGAGAGCATGTGACTCTTGATCTTGGTGTTGTGAGTTTGAGCCCCGCACTGGGTGTAGAGATTACTTAAAAATAATAAAATCTCTAAACAAAACAAAACAAAACATTCAGCTTTGAAAACCAAGGGAGATACATCTAGGAGAACCAGAGACCTGTAGAGAATGAGGAGTCAGCTCTTAAAGGGCGGGTGCACAGACTTACTTGCCCCAGGACTCAACATAAAAGGAGCAGTTTGAAAAGCACCTAGAGTATAGGAGAAAGAGATGCATTTGCTAATCTTAAACCATCTTCCAGAAGCCTGTTAGAACTCACTCCAGAGCCGGAGGCACTAGTGGGCACCATTTTTGCACTCCTCTGTAACTTGCTAGCACCATGGGCACACCCCACCGCATGCTACTCCCAAGATCCTGCTCTAGCCACGGTTGAGGTCCTCACCCCTGTTCCCATAGTCCCACCAAAGCTGATAACTTTGTGCCTCCGAAGCCGGCAGTCTGGCATACCACCGCTACTGCATTGCTCCTGTACCCCACCAAGGCCATGCACACACCCCACATAGGAACACCCCCTGAGCACCTGGCTCTGGTGGCCAGGGGGATTGTGTGTCAGGGCCCCACAGATTGGGAACAATAAGAGAGATAGTTCTTGGCAGGCTATCACCCCCAGGGCACTACACAGACAGCAGAATGAAACACAACCCCAGTCTTCCTCAGGGAAGACTATAGGCTTATCACACTTCCAGAGGCTACGAAAGTGTTCTCAAGGAACGTAGGCCAGGGGATGCCATCTTTGCGCTATCCCTTGGCCTCATTATAGCTTGCCAATACTTGCACAGAAGAGCTCATCTATTCATCTGAAGCCCCAATATTTGCAACTGTCACCAGATCACCTGGTCTGAAGGCCAGCAGGCTTTACAATTGTTGTCACACAGGACTGCATGCATTTGTATACCTTAAAATCTGCCGCCCGAGGGTCTAGCTCCCAATCAGCCTGAAACGAGGTGTTGACATTTATCCAGAGAAGGCATACCCATGACCAAGAGGCACATGAAAAGATGCTCAACATCATTAAAAATCAGGGAAAAGCAAATCAAAACCACAAGGAGATATCACCTTACACCTGCCAGAATGACTATTATCAAAAAGACAGAACTAGCCAGTGTTGGCGAGGATGTGGAGAAAAGAGAACCCTTGTGCACCCTTGGTGGGAATGTAAATTGGTGCAGCCACTGTGGAAAACAGTATGGAGGTTTTAAATTTAAAAAATAAATTAAGAATAGAAATAACATATGATCCAGCAATTCTACTTCTGGGTACTTAACCAAAGAAAATGAAAATACTAAATCAAAAGGATATATGCACCCCTATGTTCATTGCAGCATTATTTACAATAGCCGAAATATGGAAACAACCTAAATGTACATCAATGGGTGGTTGGATAAAGAATGGTATATTTATTCAATGCAATACTATTTAGCCACATAAAAGAATGATAATTTGCTATTTGCAATGACATGGCTGGACCTATAGGGTATTAGGCTAAGTGAAATAAGTCAGACAGAGAAAGACCAATAGCATATGATTTCACTTTTACATGAAATCTAAAAAACAAAACAAACAAGCAAAACATAACTTATCGATACAGAGAACAAATTGGTGGTTTCCAGAAGGGAGGAGGTTGCAGAGGTTGCAAAATGGGAGAAGGTAATCAAGAGGTACCTACTTCCAGTTATAAAATGAATAAGTCATAGAGACCTAATGTGCAGCATTGTGACTACAGTCAATAATAATGTATTGTACATTTGAATGTTGCTAAGAGAGTAAATCTTAAAATTCTCACAAGGAAAAAGGCAAATTTTATAAATTTTGTAGGGCGACAATGTTAACTAGACTTAAGGTGGTGATTATTTAGCAATACAAACAAATTTCAAATCAATGTGGTGTACCTGAAACTAATATAATTTTACATATCAATTATACTTCAATAAAAAAGCTTCAGAACATAAAACAAATTAATTTTTAATGAAACAATTATTTTTATTAAATATAACATACTTTATTCAAATGAAGTACAATTGGTAGTTTGTTCCTCTAAGTTGTTCATTGAAACCCACTTGCCAGAGTTATGGCATTTTCTGTTTGCTTTATGTCCTATCATATTAGTTGTTAATTCTTACATCCTTCTTTTCTTCACCATGATCACTGACACAAGTAGATAGTGGCCTAAAGAACACAAAAGTAGGAATACGGTCTAGTTATTAAAGGCAGTGGATTTGTCCTCAAACAGATTTGGATTTAAATACCACAGTTGAACACTTGTCTGGCAACAGGAGCAAATTAATGTTAGTTTTTTTAACATTTGGAGCCAATATACTCTAATGATTATTTTAAAGATTAAATAATGAGTATAAACCCAATAAATACAATACACTTTTCATAGTGCCTGATTTAATTTTTTTGTTTAATCTTCTTTTGTAAGTTTATAATCCTGTCTTGTTATTTAATTTCAAGCGCTGAGCATGACCAACAGTAAATTGAGAAAACATGTATTTTTTGTCTGTATGTAGATTATAGTTCAAAAATATTTACTATATAAGAAAATGCATAGACAGATCTTAATATCAAATTATATTGCAATATTCATTTACATTGAAGGGCCATGCAATCTTATGACTTGGTTTTCAGATGCATTTTCAATTATCATTCTTCCTAAATTATCCTTAATGCAATACCATGTCCACACGTCTATAGCAGAGATCTTTATTAGTCTACTAATGCTTCTCTGATTTAAGCTTTAGAATTTTCAATGATAATTATCCTAAGATAAGCTTATTTTTTCCTGATAATACATGTCTTTGAATATGTGCCCCGTTAGCTATTGTCATGACCCTAAAATCACTTTCTTTCTCACTCTACCTCAGATTTTGAGGAAATGGCCCTAAAGACCACATTGTTGGAGAAAGACTATTAAATAAAGTGAGATCTAACAGGGAAGCCCATAGTAGGTCAGAAAGAGCCTTGTATATGCCCTCTGCTAATCCTTTATACACTTAGGTTTTATTTTTTCTATTCTCTTCCCTAATGAATACCTGTATTACCATGCCATCATGTGTAGCTTCAGGCTACAGCAAACTGAAACTGATTTCTAAATTCCTAAGACGCATATCCCACCATGACCACTATGCAATTTCTGAATGAGGATACTGTTCTTCTGTAAGGAAATGTGCAAGAGCTTTGTCAGGCAGGTTCGAGGCAGTGGAATGAGCCTTGAACTTGAATCATGAGATCTCTCTTGGTATCCTGGCCTCTTTTAACTTGCTCAGGGACTTCAGAGACTTGTTCTAACTTTTCTTTTTCCTCACCCGCAAATAATGAATCATCATACCTAGACTACCATGGTGACAGTATCAGGATTCGGTAGGTTTCTATATGGCAATGTCTGCCATGCACATTGCACCCATTGCCTGAACCCGCAATGTGCTGAGCGTGGCTCTCAAGTCAGATAGAGATCTGTGAGTTCCATCTCAACCACCCTTGATGAGCTGGGTGAAATCAGGTGAGGTGCTTCAACTCTCTGAACATCAGATTTGGTAGGTTTTTTGTTTTTGTTTTTGTTTTTTACTTGTAAAATGAGGATAATTATCTCTACCTTATAGGGTTTATGAAAATAGATTGCCATAAAGAAGTAATGGTAGTCAGATGGACTCCATTAACTAGAGTTACCTATAGCAAGATATGGAATGCAAATTTGGGTAAACAGGTTGAAGATAAGGAACTTCTAGTTAAAATGTTTTCAGCCCAATTAAACCTTGATACTAAAAACCATTATGCAAATAGCCAGGTTTTTAAATTATATTCAGCTTATAATTTACCCATTCTGGAGTATATCTTGCTGAATATGAATTTTTTAATTTGGAGAATATCTTAATAAAACTACAGAGTCATAAATATTAAAATGCTTCACATGGTTTTCATAGCCTAAGCAAACGTTTATAATTAGATTAGACACAATGTGCCTGCATGACTGCTTTCTGAAGTACTACGTCTCAGTTAAAGAGCATGGATCATGGCACTACCTGGACAGGAGGGGACTCTTCCTATCCCCTGACAGCCCCTGATGTGTTAGGAGACAGCAAGTCAATGCGGAGCAGGGTTGTTACATACAGGAGTGTAGGGTTATATGTTTCTGGGATGCCCCCCAAGAAAGCAGGTGGTCAGCACCTAGTAGAACGATAAGCAAATGTTATCTAAAGATTATACTTAAAAAAAATGTACATTTTTCCTAATGCAAAGACTAAAACCTTTGTTACAAAAGTAACATAAGAAAATTGGTAACCCTTGTTACAAAAGTAACATAAGAAAACTAACATAAGAAAATTGGTCTCTTACTCTTTCCATTCCTCTAGTCTTTCTTCCTTTTATTCATCCAGCAGAGTTATATTAAGTTTCCGATGAGTTTTTCTGTGGGCCAGTCACTGAGTTCACCGCGGTGCTAAACATCGGAAATTCAAACAGAATGGTATTTCTCTTACTCTTAAAATGCATGCGGTCTGCTAAGAAGAAAGAGATAAGCAAAAGTAGAGTAATACATCATTACCTGGGTAATAAAAAGCTGTCCAGTCTATAAGGGGAGCATAAGGAATGGAGTGGCTACTCCCCCTGGCCAGGAAAAGGCTCTCAAAACAGAAGGCAGTGGAGATACCAGAAGCATCTGAAAGAATGAGGCGGCTGTGGAGCAAAGCTGACCAAGGAGAGCCCTCCAGACCTGCTTACAGGAAATAGCCAACTCCTCAAGACTCAGAGAGCCGTGTCTAGAGCAGCTGGGTTAATTCACATAGAATGATAATAAAATGGTATAAAATTCCATTTCAGAGTTTAAATACAACCATTCTCAAAGTGGATTTTAGCCTATCAATCAAATCCATAGTTGAAGAAACCTCACTTACCTATTATTCAATGTAGGAAACTGTATCCAATATAGGTTTCAACCTTTACCGTTAGTTACATATCCATAATAAAATGAATACTAGTTACTGTTTCATGGTACTCTAGATAATTTGTATTTTATTAATATAAGTGTAAATATGCTACTTTGGTTCCATCTTAAATTATGAAACAGTAAATTTTATTTTTAATAGAGAAAGGAAATATTTATCTTATTTCAATGTACAAATGGGTAGGTAGATATCAAATTAATAATATTCTTTAAATTTCCATAGGAGTGTAATATACAATATATTTTTAATAAGCTCTCAAAATTTCATGATTACAGTGTCAGATAAACTTATTTCAGAGTTAGAAAAGTAATAATGGAATATGTGTATATTTGTCATGCAAACATAAATTTACTTGTTGTAATGTATGGTCTACATTTCAGTAATCTGTAATCCCATGCCAGGACATAGAAATAAAATTAATCTAAAATGAAATTTTTTTTGTATTATTCCCAGACCAACTAAAATTAATGAACCTTGTTCTCACCTTTAGATATCTAATTTCATAATTACCAAGTGCTTCAATTAAGCAACACTTTTCCTTCCACATTTAAAACTAAAAATAAACTAACCTCATATTACTGAACATTATATTATTTTAAGATCATTAGAAAAAAGAACTGTGGAAAAGGAATGACCACTGTTACTATGTACTGTTAAATTTACTTATAAAATCCACTCCATGAAATAGTGAATGATCCCTTTAAACAATGAGCTCCATGTGTCTTTTTAGTTTGTTTTGCTTTGTCTTATTTTGCTTTTATTTTATATCCTCATTTATTGTCACGCACTTACCGAATACGAATGAAACAGCTTAGTGAAAATCAAAGGTACAAAAGAAATACATAAAATAAAGGCTTCTTTTCTCTTTCTCCTCCTTTCCCTTTACTTTTTCTCTGTTAGGTGCCATTTTTACTCTCAACTCTGACAATTAATTAATAGCGGGCTTGTTCAAAGCTGTGATTTTAGCAAAGTAACTTCCTCCTATTGTATTTCTTTAAAGATAATCCATTGGAACCTCTTTTAGCTGTCAATAAGTCTTCAAGGCCTCCTTTCTTTCCTCTTGTCATCAGCAAGTGATACATTTAGAGCTACATGGGAGCCCATTGAAATTCTCGCCAGGAAAAAAAAATGAACTTTTTGATATTATATATGCTACTAGTAATTTTTAAGAGCCCTGTTCTCTCACAATAGAGATTTCAGCAGTAGCAACTGACTGATATATCTATTTGCATCAGACTGAAATGGGAGAAAGGAGAAAAATATGCCAAAGTAGGCACTGCCCTACATACCACCATATGATTAAATGGGTTTTAGAACACAGCTAGTTACCATAGTAGGAGTTTCATGTTAAAAAAGTAAATAAAAAGTCAGCCACACAATTTGTGGTTAGAAGAAGAAAAAAATCTTGAGGGGAGCAAAGAAGACTTTATTTCGCATTCAGTCATAATGTTCTTTGTATGAGTAATTAAGCCTGAGAATATTGTACTGAACAATGATGATAGAAATTAATAGATTCTAAATGAAGTATTTTCCTTTTATTCTCAACAGCTGTTCATTTTTACTTAATGTGCACATCTTTTCCCCAAAAAGAGAAAAGTAAAATTATTCTTTAGGAAATTAATCACATGCGTCTCATTATGTCAAATAAAATGTTCTAAAACCTAGCATCTTCCTTAAATGGAGAATAATCTCTTCACTGCACCCGCCTCAGAATCTCATCAATGAGGAGTGCAGTGCCACCTTCTGGTAGAGAGCGGGATCGCTTTTCTCTGTCTAGAGAATCTCCTGGACCGTTGGAATCCAAATGTGGAAATGTATATAGTAATGTAAAGAAACGGTATTCTTAAGCATGTATACTTCTTTATTATAATGGCACAGTGGGTTGAAATTTAGTCCCCTGCGAACATGGTTTGATGTATAGTTAGCTTAAAATATTTCTGAGGTTTTTTTTTTTTTAATAGGAAACAATCACTATGTCAAACTCAACAAGCCTTAGCGATTTCCTATGTTAAAAGATAGCAAATGAGTAATTTGTTTTTAAAAACGTATGAGACAAAGGAATATAACTTTCAAGATGTAACAAACATTAGCGCCTACTGCATTACATTTTAGAGTTGCATGTGTTTAAGGGCGCCTCGGTGGCTCAGTCGTTAAGTGCCTGCCTTCAGCTCAGGTCATGATCCCAGGGTCCTGGGATCGAACCCCCCATTGGGCTCCCCGCTCAGCGGGAGGCCTGCTTCTCCCTCTCCCACTACCCCTGCTTGTGGTCCTGCTCTCGCTCTCTGTCAAATAAATAAATAAAATCTTTTAAAAAAAATAAGGTTGAATGTGTTGCTTTAAATTGGGGTGGTGATTTCTTCATTTAAAATAATACAGGTTACATGGAGAGTTTGCATACATACTGAGTGAACAGTTTTGGAAGTTCATGTTTATATAATATGTACATGAGGATTTTCCATTGAAATATGCTTAATGTATACATTATTTCATTTAATTTTCATAACAACCAATGAAGCATTTTATTCTAGACGAGGGAATTGAGATTCAAACTGGACAAGTTTCCTGTCCTAGATGATTCAGTGAGTGGTGATGAGTCAGAATTCAAACCCAGAACAATTAGGATTTTAATGAGTTTTCTATAAGCACTTCCCTCAATTCACTGAATATCCAAAAATGTGTTCTACCAAGAGCCCAAAGGTTTAATTTGCTTAAGATTTCCCCAGCATTCATGTTTACTTCCTCATACCAAAAATAATTCAACCAATTAACTCTTAGCAAATATACTGTATGTGATTATAGAAAACTGTATATTGTATAACATGTATTTCCATAAAATTTATTCATTTTACATATATGTTATACATAACGTATTATATAGGTATATATGATGGCTACTAAAAGGTCTAGATAGATTGATAAAGTTTTCACATGAATTTAACTCAGGTTTTCCTCAGAAATCCCAGGTATTATACTATATGCAATGGTAATGACAATATTCTTTGAATTGGTTCTTTACCAAATTTCACAGCTTTGATGCCAAAATTATCAAAATACTTATTAGGGATCCACACTCACAATGTCTTGATTTAAAATGATTAGAAACTATAAAATATCTATAAAAAATTTAGAAGATAATTGCTACCAGAATGATTTCCCTTTAAAGGTCAATTTTCTGGCTATATTATCTTCAAAAGCAACTCTGTTAGGATCTGGCATTTTTTGAAATATAGCTTCCTTTGAGCCCTCTATTTTACATTAATTTTTAAGTAGTATCTGATTATACTGCTTACATTTAACCTTAAGTTAATATTTCATTACTGCTCAAAGCTCTGTTATTATATTTTCTCTCTGAATATTTCTCCTTAATTGAATCACTACTAGCATTCAGTATTCATATATTTTGAGCTGAAAAATATCATCATGAAGTAAAAATAAGACAATGCTTGCTTTACTTATTCCTTTCCAAATTTCATTGAGAACCTAATAATATTTGCATCTTACCATTTGTATTAAACTATTTACATGGGTAATCAATGAGCATATCCTAATCTGGTTACAACACAGTAGTATAAGCTAATTGGCAGTAATATAGAACAATTTGTCAACTTTAAAATGTCAATTTAACTTGGAGTTATACTATTTATGTTTTGTTTTACTGAAGTTAAATTTATTTTATTAAACCAAAATAGTACATCAAAAACTAATGATGTAATGTATGGTGATTAGCATAACATAATAAAATAAAAAAAGAATAAAAATAAACCAAAATCATCAGATCATTTGCCATTTTGATAAACGCACCTAGGTCTAACGAGCCCCAGCTCTGTGAAGTTGAAAAATAACACATTTCTTATTGTTGGGGTGAAAACTGGCATTTGCTTTTGAAAACTCTCTAAATATGCTTTTTATCAACAAGATGACCATTTTGTTTCTTTCTCTGGAGAACTCAGGCATTGCCCCTAGTAGTTCACAAGAGTGTGAAAATATATCTTACTACGTTTAAGAGAATTGATACTAATTATTTTAAGCTAGAGATCAGGTAGTTGATACCTAACCCCACACCACCTTGGGGATCAAAATCATTGTGTTCACTTTTATGCATATTACCAACTTAAAAGGAAAAATTTCCACACGCTTACTAAGGGGATAACAAAATCAAATATTGTGTTTTAGCCCACCAGCTCTGGCCAAGTGAAGCTGATAAATGTTCCTGAACATTGAGTGAACCTATCCTTTCAGATACTTGTTATATCAAACTAAGGATTGTTTTCCAACGAATGAACAATGGGACCTGATATAACCAACAGTGTTACAGATCTATGAACTCATAGATCGTACTGCAAGTCTCCAATACTTAATTTACAAAATCACCGTGAACTCCTTTTCTCTTGCATTTAAAAATCCCTGATTTTTCCCCATCAGCAAATTACTCAGTGAATTTCTTCATTGGTGTATTCCCTCGCCAGGCACATTAAGAGACTCGCCAGGCACGTTAAGAGACTCGGCTTTGTACATTTCTTGTTTAGCTCTGGTAGTCTTTGTTTCATTGTATTAAAATCATTGTGTGTTAAGTTTCTCATTAATTATCAGGAAGAGAATAAATGAAGATATCAACTTTTAGAATTGGAAGGCACCTTAGAAATCACAGACACCCTCTTGTAATAATACAATAGATTAAGGTGAGGTAAGCTCTCCTACAATACATATCTAAATATGTTTAATAAAAATAAAACAAAAACTCTTTTAAATGCATAGCTGAGTTTTCAACAACAACAACAACAACAACAAAAAGAATCCTTAGTTTTCCTAAAAGAAGAAGGAATTTAAATCTGGGATGACAAATGTTCACTCTATCACTGGGGCTGCCTTTGTTGGTGAAGATAAGGGTGGAGGATAGCTCTTCGTTATTTAAAGGCTCAATTTTAATGCAAAGGCAGATGCTAAAGCTTCAGATCTGAGGATAAAGCAAAATGTGGAAAATGAGAGCATTCCACAAAGTTAGGACCCTCAGGGGGCTGTATTTGCAAAGACTGGTCTTTAAAATGTCTACCCAGTGGCTCATGAAAAAATTTTAAAAATGTTGTATTCTCCTGGGCTCTGGAAAAAGTCATTTTTTTCCTGAGATTTTGAAGGAGCTTAAGTATTCAACTAATGCAATTTTTAAAATTTTATTATATTATGTTAATCACTATACATTACATCATTAGTTTTTGATGTAGTGTTCCATGATTCTTTGTTTGCATATAACACCCAGTGCTCCATTCAGTACGTGCCCTCTTTAATAGCCATCACCAGGCTAACCCATCCCCCCACTCCCTCCCCTCTAAAACCCTCAGTTTGTTTCTCAGAGTCCACAGTCTCTCATGGTTCGTCTCCCCCTCCAATTTCCCCCCCCTTCATTTTCCCTTCCTACTATCTTCTTTTTTTTTTTTTAATATAATGTATTATTTTTTTCAGAGGTACAGGTCTATGATTCAACAGTCTTGCACAATTCATAGCACTCACCATAGCACATACCCTCGCCAGTGTCTATCACCCAGCCACCCCATCCCTCCCACCCCCCACCACTCCAGCAACACTCAGTTTGTTTCCTGAGATTAAGAATTCCTCATATCAGTGAGATCATATGATACATGTCTTTCTCTGATTGACTTATTTCGCTTGGCATAATACCCTCCAGTTCCATCCACATCATTGCAAATGGCAAGATTTCATTCCTTTTGATGGCTGCATAATATTCCATTGTATATAGATACCACATCTTCTTTATCCATTCATCTGTCGATGGACATTTTGGCTCTTTCCATAGTTTGGCTATTGTGGACATTGCTGCTATAAACATCGGGGTGCATGTACCCCTTCGGATCACTACATTTGTATCTTTGGGGTAAATACCCAGTAGGGCAATTGCTGGGCTGTATGGTAGCTCTATTTTCAACTTTTTGAAGAACCTCCAGACGCACCAGCTTGCGTTCCCACCAACAGTGTAGGAGGGTTCCCCTTCTCCGCATCCCCACCAACCTCTGTTATTTCCTGACTTGTTAATTTTAGCCGTTCTGACTGGTGTGAGGTGGTAACTCACTGAAGTTTTGATTTGGATTTCCCTGATTCCAAGAGATGTGGAGCACTTTTTCATGTCTGTTGGCCATTTGGATGTCTTCTTTGGAAAAATGTCTGTTCATGTCTTCTGCCCATTTCTTGATTGGATTATTTGTTCTTTGAGTGTTGAGTTTGATAAGTTCTTTATAGATTTTGGATACTAGCCCTTTATCTGATATGCATTTGCAAATATCTTCTCCCATTCTGTTGGTTGTCTTTTGGCTTTGTTGACTGTTTCTTTTGCTGTGCAAAAGCTTTTTATCTTGATGAAGTCCCAATAGTTCATTTTTGCCCTTGCTTCCCTTGCCTTTGGCAATGTTTCTAGGAAGAAGTTGCTGTGGCTGAGGTGGAAGAGGTTGCTGCCTGTGTTCTCTAGGATTTTGATGGACTCCTGTCTCACATTTAGGTCTTCAAACCATTTTGAGTCTATTTTTGTGTATGGTGTAAGGAAATGGTCCAGTTTCATTCTTCTGCATGTGGCTGTCCAATTTTCCCAACACCATTTGTTGAAGAGACTTTTTTTTATTCTTTTTTATTTTATTATGTTATGTTAACCACCATACATTATATCATTAGTTTTTGATGTAGTGTTCCATGATTCATTGTTTGCATATATCACCCAGTGCTCCATTCAGTACGTGCCCTCTTTAATACCCATCACCAGGCTAACCCATTCCCCCCACCCCCCTCCCCTCTAGAACCCTCAGTTTGTTTCTCAGAGTCCATAGTCTCTGTCTTTTTTCCATTGGACATTCTTTCCTGCTTTGTCAAAGATTAGTTGACCGTAGAGTTGAGGGTCCATTTCTGGGCTCTCTATTCTGTTCCATTGATTTATGGGTCTGTTTTTGTGCCAGTACCATACTGTCTTGATGATTACAGCTTTGTAATAGAGCTTGAAGTCTGGAATTGTGATGCCACCAGCTTTTGCAATTTTGATGTTCAAATTTATACCACATGGATATATGTAACAAAATGAGAGGTTTCCCATGGAGTTCTGAAATAAGCTAACATAATCGTTATACACTGTCTTATACTAAAGGCAATCCCAATAAAACAAAACAAAGATAAGTTTGCAATAAAAATAATACACCACAAACACAAACAGCACACAAAATAAGAAACAAGATGAGAGCCACACAAATTTGAGATAATAGAGTGAAAATGTGATAGAAAATATAAACAGTTTTGTTTACAATGATTAAGATTGAAGTTTTATAAATTACTTTAAAAATATGATTTAAACTAATATTGTCAGAGGTTGGACTAAAACACTGTATTAGACAAGGTCAAAGAGAAAATTAGTAAACTGAGTGATATATATGAGGAAATTACACAGATTGTATCATGTTATTTTTAAAAACTGACACATCATGGTGACTAAAATCATAAGGGATTTACAAATAAATAGAAAAGAATGTCCCTGACATTTATAAAGAATATCATAAACTTCATTGAAAATGATAAAATTAGACCTAAGTGGAGAAATACATCATATTTATGTTGAACTAATATGATAAGGAGGGTATCACTTCTCAATTAATCTGCAAATTCATTGCAATAGAAATAAAGTTTCTGAGAGTGTTTTCACAGATTTTAATCTTAAAATTCATATATGTTATCCAAAATTGACAATAATATTTAAAAAATATGAATAGAGGATAAACTCTATTATAATACCATTTTTAAAGCACTATAATAATTAAATCAGAATGACATTAGTACAAGGTTAATGGTTAGACTAAAGAGAAACATTCACTTATATGGGACTACTATTTAACAAATGAAACACTATAAGTCTGAAAGAAAATAACAGATTAATTTATGAATGGTGCCAAGACTGTGAATATCTATATGGAAAAAGAAAAAAATTGGAACTCTATCTAGTAATAGCCAAATACATTAATTCTGATTAGTTGAAAGATTAATTAAAAAAACATTTTTTAGGAAAAATTAATAAAATATAGAAAAACATCTTTATGACAGCAGAATAAGAAATATTTCTTAAGTATTATTATATATGTATATATTTAAGCCAAACATTTATATATGATACATATATGTGTGTGTGTATATATATATGTATGTGTGTGTGTGTGTATATATATATATTTATATGCCATGGAGGAAATTATTAATAAAGTTAAACTCAAACTAAAAATCTCTGCCTAAAAAAACACTCTTGTCCAAAAAAGATAAAAAGATATGCCCCTGATGGGAAGTAAATATAGTCAAACCATACAATTCACAAAGGAATAATATCCATAATGTACAGTGAGTTATGAAAATTAATAGAAAAAATGAAAAATACATAGGCACCTAACAGGCAACAAAACATGAATAAACTAATGAGAAGATGCTCAACTTCAATATTACCTTGAAAGATGCAAACTAAAATAAAAATGAGATTTCTTAAATCTGTTTTAATCCATTTTAATCCATTTCAGCAACAATTAATTATGATGATATCAAGTAAGGGCAAAGATATGCAAAGATCTGCTCCTGGTAGAAGTATAAATCAGCACAAGCTCTCTGGAGGGTAATTAAGAAATACACAGTAAAGAAAATTATACTTTCTATCATTTACCTTAAACTTATTATGATATACCTCCAAAAAGGAATGGGTTCAAAGCTCAGTGAGTTATTTATAAAAGGAAAAATATGGGAGGAATGGGAAAGGAAAACATGGTTTATTTGAACCTTTTAATACTACAGAGAAGCTGAAATAAGTGATCCTATATATTGACATGAATAACAAAAAAACAGTGCTGCTGCAAAAAATATAAGTAATGATAACAGTATGTAAATATTGAAACAAAATTAAGTTTATGTATTTGGCATGGTTTATTCATATTTTGGTTTTATGTAGTCAAAACATCAATATCCTGGGAATGATCTACAACCCCTCAAGTTTGGAGGCTACTTCTACAAGAATTAAGGACACAAGTGATCAGAAGTAGAGCTTTAGCTGTATGTGCCAATTTTATTTCTTTGAAAGCCCGAGAGAAAGAAAGCAACATTGGGAGAAAACAAACAAATAAACAAACAAAACACCTCTGTTTACCTCAGTTCTGGGTATTAAATTATTTTCTGTGTTTTGTGTGTGTTTGAAATATTCCATAGTTTACATTTTAAACATTAAAAAATGGAAGAAAGAAGATTCTAAAGACAAACTTCTCATGTTATAGAGAAGTAAATGATGTCTAGAGAAAGAAAGATACACCTAATTTCACAGAAAGAGGACAGGTTAGACCAGAATCCAGCCCAGGGAAAAATGGCCCAAATGTTCCCAAAGGATGGAATGCTGTCTTTGGTGTTGTGCATTTTCTGCTTCTAAGTTTCAAATTGCAAAGAGAGAGCTGTCAGGGGGTGCCTGGGTGGCTCAGTTGGTTAAGTGACTGCCTTCGGCTCAGGTCATGATCCTGGAGTCCCGGGATCGAGTCCCACATCGGGCTTCCTGCTCGGCAGGGAGTCTGCTTCTCCCTCTGACCCTCTTCCCTCTTGTGCTTTCTATCTCTCATTCTCTCTCTCTCTCAAATAAATAAATAAAATCTTTAAAAAAAAGAGAGAGAGAGAGCTGTCAGGTCTTAGAGTCAAGAACAGCGTTGTCAAATCCTCTCATATTCTTCCTTGAGGTGCCTAACCTCCTGCAAGATGTAATAAGTGACTATAAATCTGAGTCCACTTCATATGAAATCAAAGAGGTTAAGAGGGAGAAAATTTTGGGAAGAGTTGCTATGTGTGCTCCTAACAACTCTAATAGAGATAAGCCAAACATATGGCAACAGGTCTGTTTATAAAGTACAGAGCTTGAGGGACCTAGGAGTAAGTACTTTATCGACACCTGAGATGTCTAAAGGGTAGAGAGCTGTACAATAGAAATATAATGCAAACCACTATGTAATTTACAATTTTCTGTAGTGAAATGTAGTCAATTTAAAATAAAATAAACAGGTGAATTTTTTTTTACCCAATATATTAAAAATATTGCCATTTTAACATGTAATAATTATTAATGAGGTGTTTTACATTATTTTTCCATTAGAAGTTTGTACAATCTGATGTGTATTTTACACCTGTAGACTTTCTCAATTTAGACTAGCTACATTTGAGGTGCTCAATAGGATATGGCTAGTGACTGCTATATTGGACAACAGAGGGTTAGAGTAAATAGAAGCTTCTTCAATCTGTCTAGAAAAGGTAAAATGGGCTGATTGGAAACTTAGTGCACTTCCAACAATGGTCAACAAAAACATGTGTTTTCCAAAATTAGATGTGGACCCTACAGAAAGGAGGTTTGGAGTCTTCCTATAAAGGGATCCCATGCAAGAGATCTTGCTTACACTTGGAGAGAGCAGGATATCGGATCAGAAGCCAAGACAACCATATATGTAGTCTGCAGAAAGGAAGCACTGCTAGGTCAAGGGAGAAGGAAAGCTTCTTTTGGGAGTGTTTGGGAATTTCCAGGGAGGGCAAAAGGTCTCTATGCAAAGGAATTCTGCTGTACTGGAAGACCTGTCCCCAGCTGATAACCTATCACTGATCTACTTTCTGCTCCAACTCTGGGAAAGAGCCAGAATATCTGCAAGGGAGTGGAAGACAAGGTGGATGGAACTAAGCAAAAAAGTGAAGCTGACTTTATACTCTCTTATCCCACCCTAGGCTTCCAAGTTGGGTCAGGCTCATGCAGGGAGACAGAAGCTTACACGGGATGAGAGTTTAAGTTTTGATTACCAAACTGGTCAAGAGTTACTGATTATTAGGCTGGACTAGAATTTAAGATCAAAATAAAACACAACTTGCTTATTTTTTAAATGTGTCTGGAAAGGTTATGGTGAAAAACATGTTCACAAAGTGAGTTTAATAAGTAGTAAGAACAAAGTTGATATTTGCTTACACTGTGCCAATGACACTCTGTTCAATAAACAATTTTACCTACATTAAAACTGTAATAAAAACAAAATACACTTATATGTAACATAAAACAAACATTAACACATTAACTACTTTTCCCAGGAATGTACGTTTTAGCTTGAAATTATATTTTCTTCTGCCATCTTTGCTTCAATGATGAGTACCCTGAGGGCACAAAAGTAAATGTTAAAATGTTTACCATTTGCAATTATGGATGATAATCATGATTTTCTTAATACAGGGAACCCCCCAAAATTATATGACTATTTTATTAATTAAAAATATACATTAAGTACAACATTGGCATTACATATAATCTTAAACTTTTGTGTTCACTTAAATCAATTCATTATGCTCATCAGATGACTTTATAAGTAAATATTAACATTGAATTTAGTAATTCAATTTATATTAATAAAACATTTATTTTTCAGTTTAAGAATTGGGGTTATTCTTTATTGTTTGAAAACAATGGATTCTATTTTGAACATTCTTTTGAAAATCACTGATCTAATTTTTAGACAAATGCAGTAAGTTTTTCAGTTTGGCTGCATCTGGGCCACACCTACATTCCTACCTGAGTTATATTCTTCCATTGCCTTCGGAGTATGTATAGAACCATTACAATATAGATATAAGGAAGTTATACTTAAGGTAAACCTCTTTCCAAATTAATTATATAGCATACTTCAAAATGATCATTTTTGAATTTCCCTATTCTTTTGGATTATTCATCCCCTGAACCTTTCTGCAACAAAATGCCTGAAATGTTAAATGACTATGAAGAAAAAACCCTATTTCTCAACCCAGTTCTCGACACTCAGATTCTTCGCAAGCACGAATTTCTCTTGATAACTGTAATTCTACCCCTTGATTCTCAGTACAAATCTACCTCAAATATTCACTGTTCACCAAGTATTCTAAGCTCTTATTGCACATCATGCTTAAGGTAGGATAACATCTTTCTATTTTAATTTAATCCATTGACTCTATATGACCCATCTCAAGTTCATTTTCATCATTTTGCCTTCCTCTATATTCACACAGCATAATTTTACATTTTGGAGAAACAATGGGACACAAATATAAAGCATCAAGCTTTGGAATGAATCAGGGAATCTGACCTCCTACCTCTGCTAAGTCATCTATTTGTTGTATTTTCCTGGATAAGTAATTCTTAGGGCTTCATAAAAATAAAAAATAAAAAAGGTCTACCTTTAAAATCCTGGTACTATACATTTTCTCATCACTTACATAAGCTACACATATAAATTTTACACATTAATACTTTAAAAAGTTACTCCAGCAAAACTGCACTATTATAAGAAAAAAATCTTTTGTAGCACTCAGCATAGCACATAGCAATGATCCATGTATTCAAAAGCATTAATTATCTAGCACATCAAGAGGGAAATTGTATTTATTTGTTTGCTTGATTGAATTCATTCATTAGTTAGACTTTCCCCAAACACAAAATACTTTCTAAGAATAAATTAAAAGCTGTGGTACTTGGTCTAAGTTTAGTTTACTCAGTAACAAGAAATTATGTGCTGTGGGTCTTATTATTAACATTTTTTTTAAAGTTCATTTCAGTTGTATCTTTTTTCCCCTCTAACCAGGATTACTTAGTAAAACTTTAAAAGCTTAATTAGTTATTGTGAACTATTGGCACAGAGTAGAAGCACACAGCCAGGCTATCTGTAGCAAGCAGAGATGAACTGTTTTTGACAAGTGATGTTCAGATAGGTCTGGAGTTTAACAAAACAATTCATACATAGCTTTAGTAGCTGAAGGAAGATAGTACTTTACATGTACTTTTTTCCTCATTATAAAAGAAATGCCTGTTCATTGTGAACAATTAGAAAGTAGAGATAAGAAAATTAAAATCATTTGTAATCATAATACCTAAAAGATAACCACTGGTAATATTTCGTGAACTTACTTCTATTCTTTGTATAAATACACACACATACACAAAGAGAAAATTAGACTCAAATTATTGATGCAATAGCTTTACTTTTTTTTAGTTTTACTAATTATTATTTTCCCATGTCTTAAAATATAATTTTATAGTGTAGTTAATTTCCTGTGCTACAACCTAACAGTTGAAGATGAGACCAAAAAACAGCCAATTTAGTTGTTAGTATTAATCAAAAGAGATTTAACCTTGCTGCAAAGATCAGGTTTACTGTGGGGCTTTCTCAACCAAACCTCTTGTTTTCATACATAAGCAGGGTGCCCTGAGTCACCACGTGGAGAAAAGCTAACAGCTAATTATGAAGACTTGCCTTGGACACTGAAAAATAAGCTCTAAGACAGGATATACACTTGGGCATATTAGTTAGAGCAGTTTAGGTGACCTCAACTGAAAGAATATGGAATCAGTAAAAACCTGGCCTATGATTCAAATCTAAGGCCATACTTAAAATTTGTTTCTCCACACTAAAAACTGTAATAAAATATATGGATAGAATTTTGTTTAAATTTAGTCTTGTAATATCTTTCCCCATCTAAAATTTAGCCAAATTCACTTATACTTTTCCATTTTCCCTTTAAGGTTTCCAACTTTAACATTTGTTTGTTTAATCTATACACATATTAATTCGCTATAAAAATTCAATCTTCCCAAAGGCCAGAATAAAAAGTACTATGATCACATAAATCATCAGAGTCAAATCTTCAAGAGCATATAATCAATCTGAAGAAAAGAATTCTAGGCTCTGAATATTCGTCTCTTGGATATGAGATCTGTCAACATTACCTGATGGTAGGAAAAATCTATTTGAGCCAAAGATGAGCCAAACTCATTTGGAAACAGTTCCAATAGAAAACCAAGGTATTATCCTTTTTTCCTTTTTTTTTATTATTTTTTTTAAATGATGGGTCATATGTAGATGCTTTTCTTTTTCTCCAGAGCTAGATTAGAAATTTGGGCCCCAAATGCCAAATCTGTCTCATTTTACTTCTAGAGAAACTATTAATTACTCACTATATAAGGATAAAAAGACATTCATCAACAAGTGTAGTCATTTAACTAGAATACATTTTGGGCTTAATTTAAAGTTCAAGTAGTCTGTGGTAGAACACTTTCTTAAAGACAGAATAAATTAGTTTGTTTAAAAGAAAACTTGAAATTCTTATACTAGTAGCAGTACAGACCCAAAATGCAAATTAGCTCATATTAGTTCAGGAATTAGCTACTGTTGATATACAGTATCAACACATTTCAAAGACTACTTGACATATACATAATGCACACACATATATATATAAAGAGAATACTATGTATTCATCATAAATCACCAATACTATATATCACAAACTACTATATTACCAGTATTCATTTATATATATGTTATGTATATGTGTCCGTGTGTGTATGTGGTGTGTGTGTGTGTGTGTGTATATATATATATGTAATGTATTGAACTTGTGGTCCACAAAATCTATATATAATAAATATACAAATACATGTAATAAATTGTAGGCCACAAATTCAACCACTAATAGGTAAATTAAAGTGGAAAATACCTCCAGTTTAATACGCAATCTCAACGGAAGGCTATGAACAACTTTTTAAATAAAGAAAACTCTTTCCACAACTGCTGACGTGCTTTTCAGGATTTTTGTTTGACTACTGCCAGTTTGAATCCCTAGACTGGAATAAATGCAGAGCCATCTGTTCTGACGCGTCTGTTGGACAGTCTTAGGCTCACTGAAGCAATTGTTTCTATTACCCTTAGTACTCATGATAGGCTTCACTTTGTTCCTACCGAAAATAACTGAGCTGAACTTGGGTCACAAATATAATTAGGTTATGATCTTGGTAAAAATTCTCTGTGCTGGGATAGCTTAACCCTCTCAGCTCCAGGCCTCCAAAAATGTCCATCAGTGGCTTGAACTTCCGTGGGCCATTCCCAACCCTTCCCCCCCTCATTAGCAAAATGAGAAAAATGAGGAGGGGAGCTGTGGTGTTTTGAAGCAAATGTTTGTTGAGCTTTGTAATTCATTGAAACTAAACGGTGCTGGGGACTTGGATGTTGTGATGAGTCTTTTCAAGGGAGTAGAGTATAAACCAGGAGGCTGAGTTCAGGGCTGTGTTCAGAGCTGTCATATGGAGCTCATGAAAAGAATAGGAGAAAGAGAGTGTGAAGTAAAAGTGATTTTGCTGGCAAATGTGGATGCTTCTGCCCTGCAAGAGATCATTTTGATCAAAGACTGTGCATATCTGATCTAAATAAATTAATGGTAATTTGAGTATGTCTCCATAAAATGTAATGGTGGAGACCAGAACATGCTAGCAGCTCATTCTGTTATTAGCACAAGGGGAGAGGTTTTACAGGATGACAGTATAAGAAGGGTACAACAAAATAGCTTTAATAAGCTAAGATTTAAGGAATTAATGAAATTATAAGAATATAAACATTATATAAAGGTAACATGTTTGAAGTTTGGCTTTCCATTAAGATTAGCTAATCATTTGAAGTGACAAACCAAATGAGATGGGGTATCATTTGAAGTGACAAACCAAATGAGATGGGGTAAACCAAACCACTGAAGATACAAACCACATATTTTAAGGCATGATCATGATAGGTGCCAAAGCTCAGAAGGAAGGATGAAAACCAGGTAAGAAGAACGTGCTCAGGTTGGCAGAGGCAATGCTGACTTAAAAGTCTAGAAACAAGCAAAGATAGAAGCTTGAGGTGCCAGACAAAAGCCAGGAGTCTGTAAGCCAAGACATTAACTGAGAAGGAAAACAAGCTGGTCATAAGAGGTATTAGAAATCCAAAGGAGACAGAGCCATCAAAACAGTGATGGAGGTCTCAAGAGATGGAGGTTGCACCTTACTAGTTTACCACTGTAGCCAAAATGGCTGGATGAAGCAGAGTCTGGAATCATCGGTAGTTAATAACTGATGAAGGGATGGATGATCAGAAATAAATGGATGTAGAATTGAGCAACCTGCTTCTAGATATAAAACATGAACTAGTGCATAACTAGGTCTCCAGTAAAGGTAAAGTGGAGATATAATCATGCGTGGTAGGTAGTATGTGGGGGATCAGTAACCTAGGGCTGAGATGAGGCTGTGGAAAGAGGGGCTCTGGGCATTTGGGAGGGAGGTTGGAAAGATGGGGGCTAGAATGGGGGAGCCTGGGGAGGTGGGGGTGAGACAGGGAAAAATGGAAAGCCTCAGAAGTCCAAAAGTCAGTGAGCCAAGGGAAAATCAGAATCCACAGACCAGGTGTCTTGGGTAAACCTTCTCATTAAAAAAAAAAAAAAAAAAAAAAAAATTGAGTGTTCGTTATTGGTTGCTAAAAGCTATAGAGCAGTTAAAGCAGTACCCCCTCGGTTGGTGATGAAGCTGAGACTTACCTAAGATAGGCAACTGGCTGCCTGGTGGTTAGAGCATAAATGCAATGAAAAGAACACCTATTATTTCTCATCTTTATCTAGGTCTCGGTGTCTGGAGAGATGAATGTTACAGGGTGATGAATATTGCAGGGTGACACGAAGCTGTCCTGAGACAGGACAGCCAGATCATGAATGTTATGCACTTTATCCATAGAGAGTCTCTGCATGAAACGGAGGTTCTTAGTGTGGTCCCCAGAACAACAGGATTAACATATCTGGGCAGTGATTGAAAACGCAGTCATTGGTCCCACCCCAGACTTACGGATTCAGAAATTCTGGGAGTGTAGCCCAGCAATCTGACTTGTAACAAGACCTCCAGGGGATGCTGGCCCACGTTGAATTCTGAGAACCACTGTCTTTCTGGAAACTAACCTTAGCGATAGATAAGGAGCAAACTGTAATGAATGGTAAAGCCTTTGTCTGGCCCGAAAAAGTAAGAACTAGCGCTTCCGAAGTACAATATCTCAGATTCTACAACATGAAGAGACACAGTCTTGAGAAGAACTGTGAGCTTGGTAATGAAATCTGCAGAGATAAGAGTTCTAAAGAGTCTTTAAAGACATAAATGTGCCTGGTTGCAAAGAGACTTGTTTGCTTTGCTTTGAGGAATATTACATGTTTGCAAGTGCATAGTTATGTTGCATACTTGCTAATATAAAAAGATTTCTAATGAGAATTCCTTACAGTGTTACAGTCAATAAAGAATAGGATAGGTTAAAGAGTTTCTCTGAATTTAAAAAAACTAAAAGTATATTTTGCAAAAGTACTAAGCACACAAGCCCCATCTAGTGGCCTCTCTGCCAAGAGTTCAGGGAAGGTTTCTAAAAGGGTGCAAGGCAATTATAGAATGAGAAAGATACATGCAGCTTAATTCTTAGATACCTGGACTACAGCATGTAAGCATTATAGTTCTGTCTTATCCTCTTATGCAAACATTCCTCAAGTTTTTTAGAACCACTCCTAAATTTCAAAACTATCTAGAATCAGAAAAGTGGGAAACACTTATTGAATTTCATTTACACGGCAAGTCTTCTGTTAACTGCTTTTATATATTTATAGATGCAGGCTATGGTATAGACAGAGATGGCAGAAATATATGCAGATACGGCAGAGACAGATAGGGTGGCCATTAAATGTAGAAACACTAATATTACAACATATAATAAAATGGTCTATGAAGGAAAAAACTCAGAGGCGGACCTTTTTTAAAGTTATTCAGCATGCCATTCCTATCATACTCTGTGCGTAAGTCCGCTATAGCATTTGTCATTCTATGGCATTGTTATTTATTGTTTTGTTTTGTTTTTACCTAGTAGTTTAAGCTCTTTGAGGAATAGAAACTTTTTTTTTACTCTGCTGTGTTTATTCTTGGAACCAAGTGTAGTGCTCAATCAAGTAATTGATAATTGTTAAATAAATGCATGAAGGGATAAATGTATGAATTAAGTAATAGATGAGTTACTTAAATCTTGCTTTTATATTTCATATTTTATTTTTTGAAGATTTATTTATTTATTTGAGGGGGGAGGGGCAGAAAGAGAGAGAGAGTAAACTGAAGCAGACTTCCCGCCTAGTGTGGAGTCTGATATGGGGCTGGATCCTAGGACCCCGAGATCATGAACTGAGCTGAAATCAAGAGTCAGCTGCTTAACCGACTGAGCCACCCAGGTGCCCCTTATATTTCACATTTTATACATATACACACAAATAGATATTACTTTCATCACAGTGAAACTGAATCTTATCAGCAAGTATGAGAGCATCCAGAGATACTGTGTTCAGCCTTCTCCAAATATTTATTGACTGAAAATAAAAGTGATTATTGATTCATTAAGGATTTAGTAAGGGAAAATGATTATTTGTACAACTAATTATGATATAATAGAATATGATATAATAGAATGTGAGAAGTGGCACACAAGACATGACTTTCTGCTCATTGCATTTTAGCAGAAGAAATGACTTATAGTTGAAGGGAACACGGAAGACTTTCCTAAACAGATTCCTGGTATTTCAGTACAATTCTGTAAGAAGTTAGGATGGGAGGGTATTTCACTAAGAGGAAGAACTTGCCTAAAGGATTTGTTTGGACTTTAGCCAGCACTTCCTAGTGCTCTCCTGACACATTGTACATGAAAAAAAGCAACATGGCAACAGTCTGGAAGGGAGGCGGGGTCAAAGTAGCACAGAGACTGAGGCTTTTACTTCCTACCAAGTCCCACAATCAACCGATCTAAGCAAAAACAAAAGTAGCCAACAAAACAAATGTAACAATAACCCTGGTGATAGAGGCAGATCTAGATTTCTAACATGAATTATCCAGTTTTGAAAATATCTACTAATTCTCGAATTAAATAGGGGTTTAACCAAACTCATATTCAGTTCACAGATCGCAGCATACAGGCAACAGTGGATTTTTCTTGTGGATCAGCTTTCCATACCTGTCCCGTCAATAACCGAGAATTAATTTTAACCAAAATAATCCTTGCTGGTTAAACAGATTACAAGTAATTAGAACCAAAGTAATGCTGCTTCAACCACTAATGTGTTTCCATTTTTATGAATACATAGTTAAATGTAAATAATTGCTTAAATTCCCCTTTTTAAAAAAGAAAACCAAAAAAAAGAAAACCCTAGAACTATAGTTTTTTTTATAAAGTATAGAGAGAAAAGGGCAAAAATGGATCTTAATTGCTTTGGTGCTATTTAATAACTTAGCATTATACTGCTGAAAGTGGAAAAATTAGTTTCAGATATCATGTTGCACATTTTAGGTTTCAATGGAACTAAAATACCATTGAGCAAACCTTTTCAAACAACATATATGGTAGTATCTCTTTTAAATAAAGAGAAGAGCCATCTTTTTGTAAAAGGCTCCTTCTTTCTCAGAAAATATTTTCAAGGTGACATGTCAGTTAAATGAAAGAAGCATTAGACGAACAAGGGAAACATAAAATTTATTATGACTATAAAACGTATGAAAAATTTCACATCTTCTAAGAGACAACCTCCCTTTTTTTACCATCTTATTTTTCCCCCTAGTCAAAACTGATTCTACTTCTCAGATCTCCCAAACCTGAATTTAAAGTTTCAGCTAAGAGTCAATTCAAAGGTTATGTTTTGTTTGCTATTTTCAACCCTGTGAACCATCCCCTGGTTTTATAAACCTTTTAAAATTTTTCATTTCAGAACTTATACCCTAATGATTCCTAGATGGCTGTGATTTCCATATTCTCCTTTAGAGTCATTTTCTCCATATACACATGATCATACAACTTGACTGGATCCCACTATTTTAAATTGGAAATTCAGTTCTTCTTCCAAATTCACACACAAGCACTTCCCTTCTCCTACGTCTGTCCTTCCTTCCATCCATCCATCCATCCATCCATCCATCCATCTACCCATCTATCCGTTCTTCCATTCACTGAGGAATATTTTTAAGTATTGACATGTATCTAAGAGCTGGCAATACTACATGTTAACTAGAAATACACAGATTTTATTATCTATTATAGGTACAAATAAGTGAACTGCCATTTTAAATCTTGTTAATAGGTCCTATGGTGTTGGGAAGCTTTGGGAGCAGATGGGTGTAGAAACCCAAAACTGGCGGTTCAAGACAGCTCCCTTGAAAAATTGAGTCAATTATGGTATTAGCCATCAAGATAGAGGGCAGGTTTCATGGTGGGGGTAATAGAGAAAAAGCTCAGTTATGGATGTGGTGAATTATATATGTTTGAATTTCAGAAGAAATCATAGTGTTGGAAATGTATAGGTGTCAATTACCTACCCATCAAAGAGGATAATATCACTCAGGAAAAACACAAAATGAGAAAGTTAGAAGATCTAGTAGGAACCCCAAACAGTAACTAAATTAAAGGGCCAAAGGAAAACATATTTGAAAAAAGTGAAGACTGACCTTGACAATTCTGGGGAGTGGACAAATGAAACAAAACTGAGCGGAGACTACAGGAGGACGGTGACTTCAGTAATACCTACTCAGTCGAGAAGGGAAGAAGGGATGGAGAGGCAAACTATGTTAGGAACAGTAATCTCTGAATATAGACAACTATTTCAAGAAGACTGGTTGTGACAGGAGAGAACTATAAAAGGCAGTTGAGGTGATTATGGGTTTAGGAAGGTGAATGTGGGTATATATGGCTATATATCCATAGATAGATATGTATGTAAGCAATGCATTTACTATTTTTTAATAGAAGAAGCTTGAAAACAATCAACATTCTTTAAGGGTGGGACCTATTAGAAGGGGAGTTTGAATATTCAGGAAAAAATGGATATAATCTATATAGCAAGGTCTCTGAGAATGCAGTTGGGAGAGTATACAGTACACGAAAGTGGTCCTAGATTAAGAAAGAGGAAGAGAAAGAGTAGGAAAGGAGTCAGGTATAAATATCGTGTGGAACAAATCTGAGGAAGTTCCCATCTGATGGGATAATAGAGAATCAGTGTCATGGTAAAAGATTTGGGAAGAATGACACATGTGTGCAGTAGCTTCTCCATAGTTACTGCATGAGGGGCAACTGACTTGGGGAGGGATCATAAAAGCAATTTGCCATATTATAATATGGCTCCAAAATTAAGATTATGTGAGGGGTGCCTGAGTGGCGCAGTCACTTAAGCATCCAACTGTTGATTTCCGCTCAGGTTATGACCTCAGGGTCCTGAGATGGAGCCCTGCGTTGGGCTTCATGCTCAGCGGAGAGACTGCTTCTTTCCTTCTCCCTCTCCCTGCTTGTGCTGTCTCTCAAATAAATAAATAAATAAATAAATAAATAAATAAATAAATAAATAAACAATAAATAAATAAATAAATAAATAAATAAATAAATCTTTTTAAAAATTAAGTTTAAATGACTTAAAAATATTTGTTTTATAATTTGAAAGTTTCTACTATTGTCTTTCCCACTGCATGTGTATCCCTTGTTTCTTATTTTACATCTAAGGAAAATAGAGAAATACAATTCATCAGCAGACTATTGCTAACTCTGATTTTGGAAAACAACTGCTTCTGACAGAAACTGACATGTGAAGCTATGGGAAAGCTGGTAGTTAAATATTCTCTATTAATAGCAAATCTTGCTTTTTGGATATAGGAAGTAAAATCTTAAAAGAAATATAATTACCATCATTAGAATACAAGTCTTTGATAATATCCTGAAATTAATACTCAGCCCCATCATTTATGCATGAATTTTTGTAGGGCATTAGAAATTCAAGACAGAAGAACTTTCAAACATAACTTTAAATATAAGCAGTCACTCAATCATTTTCCTGGAAATAGTCCTACAGTGGAAGATTTATTTGAAAAATTTCTCTTGATGTTATCTCAATTGTAATATTTCATGATGTTGACTATGACCCAAGAATAAAGGCCAGAGGAACATATTACTAAAACTTACATTTAAAAAGGAATATCCTATATTAAGAAAAAATGCCTCCAATCATGTTTGTAAGCCAACCTTCCAAAATGTTGAAAAATAAAACTCAAGTAGCAGATTGCCATATGTCCATAGCCTAAACCAAGTAAACATAACGTACTTCTTAATAAGAAGCTTTTGATTTTTTTCCACCAATGGCAAGTATGCTATTTCAAATTATGAAATGAATGTGCTCCTTTTCTTCATAACTATTACTGGATGACTCGATTTAAGTCTTATATTTAACTGCTTCCTGGGCAAATAAACCCCTAGAAGGCAGACTGAATTTTATGTGTCTTTTGACATTCCAAAAGAAAAAAAGGATGCAGACAAAAACTTCAGCCTAATACAGAATATAAGGTAAGAAATTCGAAGTTTATTCTATATTTGAGGGTGTATACTTTTCAAAGTTCATCTTCAAAGTACCAGTGTTTGATCTTAATGATTTCCCTTTTTGCTCTCTTTTAGTAATTTCTTCGAACACTATTTTTGACATAAAAGTCCTTAATTAAATGAAAGATTTTCTGCATAAAGTAAATGCATCATGGAGGAACGTGAATTTTTGAACTTCAAAGATATTTAAACATGGTTTTTGAGGTGACATAGGTTCTTTAAAAATAGATACTAAAGACACCTATGAGGGAAGGTCATTTGGAAATTCTTCTAGGGGACTTGGCTATCTTTGACCCTTGGCCCAGGAGTGAGTCTCCATCTAGAAATTCAGTCTTCCATGTTGGAACTAGCAGCTCCTTATCAGGACCATGACTGGAGAGAAGGAAATATAGCCACCCTGCAAATGCAAATCCATTGAATCAGGCTTGAGCAGAACCAGGAGACAACTACCCTATTGTTCGCCCTCGTCACATACTGGGAGATTAGAGAATCACCCAAGGTTTGGACCTCTTTCTTGGATCTACTTAATGACATGGCACTTTCAAGTACAAGCCTTCCTCTTTGAGACCAAAGTGTATTTTTTTCTTTTTCTTTCTTTTTTTTTTTTTCTGTTGGGCTGTTATCTCTTGGTCCTAATTGACAGTAAAAGCTGAAGTTGAACTAAAATGAATAAAATTAAATTGAGCTAAGAAGTCAATTTAAAACAACAGTTGACCTTTTTTAAAAGGCTTGGGGCTCTGGTAATCCACATGATTCAGATGACAGCAGCATGGGATCTGGAAGCCCTTGTATCCAGAGACAGGGCTGAGTCCATCAAATACAGGTTACCAGCTGTCTGGTTCCATCGTCCACTCAACCCAAGGAAAGAAATGCTTCATCTGCCCTCCAAGTCTATTTCTGCAGGTCAGAGTCTTTAAAATCAAAATTTATTTTCCTCTGTTCTTAGCCCTAATTCCTGTTGCTTCTCTTAAAACCATTTACTTTATTCAAAGGAAGGGAAAAACAAAAAATATCATTTGCACAACATATCTCCATACATTGTTACTACCGTTCCCTTTTCTAGATCTCTTTCTCTCAAGGCTATTTCTTGCTTTTACTCATTTGCATTGCTTTTACTCATTGCATTTGAGAACACTACGGTATTTGAATTTTTATATCATTTGCAATTTGGTCCTTTTTCTCCCCAATGTTAATAACCATATAGAATATTTTGTTATCAAAAAAACTTCTCTCTCCCCACTTCAATGCCTGGACAATGATGAACATTTAAGTAATGTAATA
Organism: Eumetopias jubatus; assembly: GCF_037043125.1. Lineage (NCBI taxonomy): Eukaryota > Metazoa > Chordata > Mammalia > Carnivora > Otariidae > Eumetopias > Eumetopias jubatus. Next base: position 176,709,440 of record NW_028274809.1, on the reverse strand, counting down.
CTGATCATGGAATATCACCTGTGAGCCTCTGGGTTACAGTGAATTATTACTATTTCTCAGCAGGATAGCTTCAATTAATTTTCACCTCTTTAATAGAATAGTCAATATTGTAGGGTCCTAGATAGAAGATATATTTTTTAAAGATTTTATTTATTTATTTGATAAAGAGAGACACAGTGAGAGAGGGAACACTAGCAGAAGGAGTGGGAGAGGGAGAAGCAGGCTTCCTGCTGAGCGGGGAGCCCGATGTGGGACTCGATCCCAGGACCCTGGGACCATGACCCGAGCTGAAGGCAGACGCTTAATGACTGAGCCACCCAGGCGCCCCGAAGATGTTTTCATAGAACACAAACCACACACTTAACTATGGGAAAAAACAACTGTATATATATTACTTTCCCTCAAAAATTCTGTTAGTCATTATAGAAGGAAATTTCATTCTTCAGGCCTGTGTGTGTGTGCGTGTGTGTGTGTGTGTGTGTGTGTGTGTGTGTGTGTATCTCAGTTACCTTGTCTTATTCGCATCATTTTGGGTAAAGAGTAGACTGTGATGTTCCTAACAGAAACTAAAACAATATTTATAATAGAAAATGGCCAAGATCACACAAGTAATTCTTGCTTTTTTTTTTTAACCAATGATTTCACAAGTTTGATTTCTCTCATCTCCTGCCCAAAAATGATTGTGATACCCAGTGTTAAAGAGCCCTCCCCTCAGGACCACAGCCAATGTAGGGCTGACCTGTTCTTTCAAGTTCCTCCTTAGAGGAACCTGTGTGAAGCTATAAATGGACCTTCACAATCATACAGCTATAAATAGCCGATCACAGTGCTCTCTTGTTGAGCTGTCTCACAGTTCTTTTGGTGTACTGTTTCGCTTGAAGCAGCAAATTAATAAACCTAACTTTGTTTGACAATGAAAGCTTCTCAGGTGGTCTTTATCTTTAGCCCTAGTAAGAAGGGCTTTCAACAAAATCAATTATACCTGAGAATGACCAATATTTAAAAATATGCCCTTCTCTGAGACATAGAATTTGAAAGATAATATGGAATTTGGGAACATCTTGTCCAAATCCCTTGTTTTTATATGGTAGGCAAATGAGATCCAAGATTTATTCAAGGCCCCTGGACATTAGTGATAGAACCATAATTAGAACTAATGTTACTTAATATATTGTCCAGAGTACCTCTTCCATAAAGCCTATCATTAACTGTAAAGTTCCATACATTTGTGGTCCTTTCAAAAGCACCACAGAGTAAATCCTTGCTGTATACGAAAGCATATAAATGAACACTAGTTTTTAACTTGCTTCTTCAGGTATTTAGACCAATATTTACAAATGTCCTTTCCAAAGACATTTCTCTTTTTGGTGATTTTCAATTTCACCCATATAAGCAAAAGATTCTGAAAACATTTAAAAATATGGCATGGAGTTACTCATGCACAATATACTGAGACTATTCTGTTATTCTTGTTTGAAGTCCTATTGCCTGGCTCCAATCCTGGCTCTGCAGCATGCTAACTGAAACTATTGTGACCTTGGGCAAAGAACTCAAGTACTGGTGCCAAACCAGAAAAATACAATAATACGTATCACATAGAGTTTTCAGGTTAAATAAGTTAATACATAGAAAATACCCAGAATAGACCTGGGCTCTGTCATTGAGTAACACTAAATAAATATTAACTATTGTTTTTATGATGTCAGTTAGCTATTAAGAATTATTATTATTATTATAGGAATTTTAAATATCCATTTTTATATTTGCACTTGGTAAACAACAAATGTGACCTTTTAATAATTAACAGATGTTATTTTTTTTGAGCAGTTTTACTTTCACAGAAAAATTGAGCAGGAAATATAGAGATTGTGCATATGCCCCTGGCCCCCACACACAACCTCCCCCATTATTAACACCCCCCACCAGATGGGTACACATGCAATGACTGATGAACCTACATTGATTGACACATCATTATCACCCCAAATCCATAGTTTATACCAGCATTCACTCTTGGTATTATACATTCTGTGGGTTTAGACAAATGTATAATGACACGTTTCCATCATTTTGGTATCATGCACAGTATTTTCACTGCCCTAAAAACCCTCTGTGCTCCATCAGTTTTTCCCTTCCTTCCCCTAAACCCTGATCTTTTTACTGTCTTTCTAATTTGCTAATTGCACATCTCACAAGCTGGAATCATACAGTATATAGCCTTTTCAGATTGGCTTTCACTCAGCAATATGAATGTAATATTCCTCCATGTCTTTTCATTACTTATTAGCTCATTTCTTTTTAGCATTGAATAATATTCCATTTTCCAGATGTACCACAGTTTATCCGTTAACCTGCTGAAGGACATCTTGGCTGCTTCTGAGTTTTGGCTATTATTAAGAAAGCTGTTAAGAACATACATGTACAGGTTTTTATGTGGATGCAAATTTTCAGTTCTTTTGAGTAACTATGAAGGAGTGGGATTCCTCGACCATATAGTAAGAATGCATTTATTTGTGTAAGTAAACTTCACCTTTGAAATAGAACATTTTTACTGTTCTTACTATTCTTGCCATTGTTCACTGATCTTGAGCATGTTTTGCTGAACCTACAGATAGGAACATCATGCAGTGATGACAAGTTATCCTCAAAGACATTGACAGCTTCTGAAATACAATAAACCCTACAAAGTGTGTGATAGTAGCCTGGATGATCTGCATGTTGAGGAAATGAAATAGTCAGAAATATTCAGTAGCAAAACTCAGTTAATTTTTATCACATATATCATAACTTTCCCATTTCTTTTTTTTTTAAAGATTTTATTTATTTATTCATGAGAGACAGAGAGACAGAGAGAGAGAGAGAGAAGCAGAGGGAGAAGTAGGCTCCCAAGGAGCTGGGAGCCCAATGCGGGACTCGATCCCAGGACCCTGGGATCACGACCTGAGCCGAAGGCAGACGCTTAACCATCTGAGCCACCCAGGCGCCCATAACTTTCCCATTTCTTTACATAATTTTGTTCTTCCTACTCCCATTTTATTCTTGTATGGCTTTATATTACTATATTCCCCATGATGACTCCAAAATACTTTTCTTCACTTATTCATGCACTCATACATTAACTCAACAAAGATTTTCTGAACATCTTTCCTCATGCATTATATGCAATTACAAGGATATAAAGATGGACATGGGTACCATTTTTAGAAACTCATGGTCTAAGAAGAAATAAAATATAAATGAATAAACTACAATGTGATAATATAAATATGTATAAGCATTAAGTTAGCAGATAAAGTAGTGACCAAGTTCACTTGAAGAGGTGGAGAAATCACAGCAAGAAAAAAAATATTTGACTTTCACTTATGTCATCAACATATCATGCCTCTATTACTGCATTAACAACTCTCTCCAGATGCATTTTTAACACTGCAATTACAGAGCTCTTTCTACAGTGCAAATTGATCAATGAACTGATTTTTGGCATAGCATATTATGGGTAAGTGATTCGTTAGTTAGTTTATGCCAATCCCCAGGCTACATTGTATATTACAACATTCTGGGATTCCATGCAGTTTTCTAATCATGCTCAGCTTTTCCCAGTTATCATGTTTCTGCTCCTGCTTCCTCCATCCTGTAAGGATTATTCTCCTGGCTATTTATAACCCTATTAAAAACTATCTTCAGCATCAGATTATATTTCAATTCATTTGAGAAAACTTCCTATAATCCCTAAGATGGTATAAGATAGCTTTCCATTATGCTCCCATAAGATCTGTTTTCCCACAAATAAATTTCTTCATACTGCACTGTAATTTCCTAATTACTCATCTGTATTCCCCAGGGGCAGAAATTTGCATAGTGACTAGCACAGAATAAGTTGAATGAATAAATGAGTGGATAGATGAATTGAGAGGTAAGGGGTTAACATCAAAGAAAAGACTGGTTTTATGGGCTGGAAGTATAAAGAAGAAGCAATTAGTGACTCAAATTTAATTTGGAGTTCAAAATTTGTATTAAATTAGTGTCATGCTATTCCCCTATGAGCTCCATAATGTAATTCAGATTTCGGGGAAAAAAAATAAGATTCCATCAAATGTAGTTTTATCATAAAGGTAAGACTAATAATAATTTCTCTGAGAAATGCTATGATACAAAATCTATATTATTTTGCAAAATTGTACCAACTGAAAATAATTATATATATTACTTAATAAATAAACATAATTATTTATATTTTTAAAATTTAGCATGAAACATTAGAATTATAAGGAAATTAGAGGAAGTCGACCATAATAAAGCAAAAAAATACCCCCAAGCAACACAAACTGCGTTAATGCATCTCTTCCAAAATTGAGACATTATACATTAATCTAAAAAATTACACTCTTAAATTCAGTACTTTACACTCCAATTTAACAATTAGCACTCAAATAATTACTTTTGATTTATTAATTTTCACTCAAAATACCACATTCAGCTAATACAAAAACTCCTCAGTCAGTTCTCTACTGTGTGAAGATATGAAAGTTATTCATATAATTCACAAATACTGATAGTTGTCAAAGAAAACTATGCATACCAAATGTATTCTATATTTAACAGCTATGGTCTTTTGAGTGTGAACATATTTATATTCATTTTGATTTCCAGTTAATATTCTTGACTAAAATTAATGTCAATATTTTCACTTCATTAAAAACCTGGGTTTTAATGTTAATTAAGATGTGTCTCAGAGACACATAGATTATACTCGTGTCCATTCATGTAATTCAGAACACATTCATTAAATGTCGCATGTTTGGAGGCATTGTTTGTAAGGACTGCGAGGCAGTTGTTCTCAAGTTTTATTGGGAGTAATTATTATTTATTATGCTTGCTAAATATAAATTTCTGGGCTCTACCCATGGAACTTTTGATTCAATATTTTGGGGTGGAATTCTATAATCTGCATTTTAAACAAGCATGGGGATAATTCTGATGGAAACTGTATACTCCATGATCAAAAATAGTGCTGTGATGTATGGAAAGATACCTATTAAAAAACTTTTTATAGGTGCTGCCTGCCTTGCCCTCAAGATCTTACAACCTATTGTAGTTAATGTGACTCATATACAAAACCATATTCTTGGGGGGGGGCATAGGAACTAATAAAAGCTTTGGTGCTAGTAGGTGCAGGAATTGAATCATACTTCAGAAATATATATATCCGCAGGGCACCTAGGTGGCTCAGTCAGTTGATTGAGCCTGATTTCAGCTCAGGTCACGATCTCAGGGTTGTGGGATCTGGCCCTGCATGGGGCTCCATGCTCAGGGTGGTGTCTGCTCGTCTCTCTCCCTCTGTTCCTCCCCCCACTTGCTCTCCCTCTCTCTAAAATAAATAAGTAAATAAAATCTTTAAAAAGAAATATATATCTGCTAAATATACAAGGTGTTGAAGAAGTGCTTGACTGTATCTTAGAGAGTTAATTCAAATATTCCAAATCTAGGAAGACCTGAAATTAATAATAGTAAAAGAAAGAGACTTGGAATTTGTTTTCACAAACCAACAACATTTGGTACCTTGGAATTGCCAGTCCCATTTGCTTATTTTTATGTATGTGTGTTTTAATTGCCCCCCTGCCTCAAACTTTCCCAGCCCTATACAGCTGGCTCCATGGAAGACCCAAACCCAATAGTCCCAGAAGTCATCCTCAGGGACAGTTTTACAGGGTGGTTTCATCAACACTTAGAGCTTCAAATCAACTCAGGTTGATCAAGCACAATGCCACATTTAAACAAAGCCTCATGGTTTCAGGGCTGATTCCCCCAGGGTATTTCTCACCCAGAAGACATCTATTTCCTCTTATTCTCTCTTCAACATGTCCAAGCATGAATGGATTATTTCTTCTCATTTTCTATGTGATTGTCTCCTCTGGAATTTGGGAGGAAATGTAATACAGGTGTTAGCCTGCACAGTACATTGTGATGGTTTTATCCCCTTGAACACTACGGGAAGGTCTTGCTGGTTCTCAGATAATAATTATATTATCCTGATTCTAACTTTATACAATCAATACCAGCCATATCAGACAGGGTCCAGTCCAAAAAATAAACAAAACAAAACAAAACCCAGGGATTGTGCTAGTGATTTTAGAGTTAACATAACACAAGAAATTGATATATAGACATTCAAAGATTAGTAGAACAAAAAGAAGATGTTGAAGGCTGAAGCCATAGATATTAGTAACTATAAAGAGTAGCTCTCACTCTTAGGGTTGAAGGAAAGAAAGAGATAGGATATCCAGAATCAAGAGACTTGAAAGAGGAGTTTACTTCTCAGAACAGACAATGGAAGTGTAACGCTTCCCAAATCGCATTCAGGCCTCTATGGGGCACCATAATGCTGAGATCATTGACTAAGTGGAAGCAAAGGTAGCTGGCACAGGTATCTTCAAGGGCTAAAACCCAGCTGCCACCGTAAGCGCTAAATGTGTCTGGAGGCACTGGAGTGATACTCTGCTGGTGATATAACGTTGACAAGAATTGGAAAGAGGAAGGAAGTATTTTCCCCCTTCTCTCTTAAGATCTCCTTTTAGTATCTCCCATTGGCAGAAAAGTAACAGGACACTGGCTGGCAAGATAATTTGGGAAACATAATTTATAGACTTCGTGTAATTTGGGAATTTAGTTGAGAGTTTAGAAAATGTAGTTTGCATCATCACAGAACAGTTTTTAGAAGAGTCGTCTGGAGTGGAGACACAACAGGTTTATGACCAGCACAACAGCCGTAGCCATCTTTCTGCATTTTTGAAGTCTGGGTCTTAAGAAAGACAGAACAATTGTGCACCACCACTCATTTCAATGGGAGATGGTTTAATTTGGCCAAAAGCAACAGGGTATCCAGAAAAAAATGAAATTGTCTGTCTGAAATGACAAGTAATTAAAAGCTATTGTTCAAATGTTCAAGAGCTCTCAAGACCGAAATAGCCTCTTCTTCTTAGAAGACCAGTTCTCTGCCTAATGTGACTTTGTGGTGGCTTGGGATACCGTATCTCAGCAAAGCACCAGACTGTCAGTTTAAAAATATTACTTTAATGGCAGGGCAGAGATGGGAAAAATAGAAGCAAAGAGACCACTATGCATTATAAAAACAGTTCAGTCAAGAGATGGGGAGGACCTAAGTTAAGAAAGTAGCAATGGGAATAGGAAAGAGACTGTATTTAAGAGAGATTGAGCAGGTAAAGACAAAGGGCCTTTCTAACTATGGGGAGTGAAGGAAGCAGAGGAACCTTGGCCAACTCCTGAATCTCTGACTTGATAGGATTTAAGTGGTAGTGTGCCCACCAAATATGGAAAATTAAAACACAGATTTAGATGAAAATTTGACAAGTTTAGTTTGGGGCTCCTTGCCTACACAATCTAGATCTAACTGTTGCCTGAACATCACTGGAATTTGTGATACTGTTTTGACATTGGGCCTTAAATAAATGGATTTTCCCTTGGAGTCCTTTGCAGTTGAGTAAATCATTACTTCTTAGAGGAAAAAAAAAAAACAACCCAGAAACCATGGTATTATATATTGTCCTACATTATAGAGATTGCTTATTATTTTGCTAGCTTCTTGTCTCATCCTCCCTCAAAAACAGTGTTTCAGGAAGATAAAACACATCATGAATATATTCTGATACCTGAAACATTTGTGCTTTTGTAAACGTTCTGTCTGGAATAAATTTTTTTTTAAAGATTTTATTTATTTATTTGACAGAGAGAGACACAGCGAGAGCAGGAACACAAGCAGGGGGAGTGGGAGAGGGAGAAGCAGGCTTCCCGCTGAGCAGGGAGCCCGATGCGGGGCTCGATCCCAGGACCCTGGGATCATGACCTGAGCTGAAGGCAGACGCTTAACAACTGAGCCACCCAGGCGCCCTGTCTGGAATAAATTTTATCCCCCAGCCCATCTGACTATTTTTCATCCTCCATGGACACCACTACAGATGTAACTTTTAGGATGTTATTCCTAGCTAAATAAATAAATAAATAAATGTGAAATTTATTATTCTCCCTATTATGTGCTCTCTGTGCCTCATATTGTTCCATATTTTAAATATTTTCACAGTTTAGTTTATTTCCTTACATATCTGTCTCCCTTCTAGACTCTGAGCACCTTAAGTGTATAAAGGCCACATACATATATTTAAAAAATATACACACTCGAAAGAGCAAAGAAATTTCTTGGGACTCATGCTGGCAAAATGTTAGGTATATAATGAGATACCTCAAATCAACGTAGTAATAAAATGGGAAAAGGGAGGGGAGGCACTTTGCAAAACAGGAATAACCAATAAACAAAAAAAGTGATGCTCTATTTCAGCAATCAGTGAAATGCACACAGCCAAGAAAGATCCCCTCAGCTTAGGTAAACTTTAGACAGGTTTCCTCCTGACTCAATGTCTCTGACCTCCCTTTTCTTAGAGCACTTACTTTAAAAAACTTGCTATTGTAAATAGACTATTGGTGACACATGAATTTGAAAAATACAGCTGCTTTTCACATACATGAAAAACCTATGTATGTCTGTATGCACGTGTATTATGTCAAGGTCCACAACCAAAGATAAACAAGAGCATTACCATTTCCTTAAAACTTGAAACGGTCTGGGAAATTCAGGGAAGATACCTTTGCAGCACAGCCTTTGTAAACTTCCAGATCCACCCAAAAACCAGACAGAACAATTGGATAACAAAGTCAAAATCATGTCATACCATCTTACAACCCAACTCATGAGTTATCCTCATGAACCTCAACATACACATGCATGAGGACATACAAACAAGAGTCACTAAACCTAATGCCATCAGCAAGTCTACAGAAGAAAGCAGTGGGAAGCAACACAGCATGTTACAGACCTGAAAACGAAAGAATGCAAAATGGCCAACTGTTCTGCCCTGGAAATCAATTTGAAAACAGCAGAGAATTGGGAGTTTTTCCCACTCTAATAATGAGAGAATATAAGGCTGACGGGGCTAGAGCCTCTGACTCGAATATCATCTGGCAAGTCTTTCTTACTATTTGGGGGTCCACAAAGAAGAGAAGTGGAATCAAGAATTAGTGGGACAAGGCCAAAAGAGAATTAGGAAAGAGAAGATAGGAGTAAATGTAGGGGAAGGGACAGAGCCAGAGTATCTCAGAAAATAAGTCACCATATTTCATTTAACACTATGTGAAAACAGTAGGACTGGGAACTCAGTTAATTTAGTAAATCTATCTGAACCAAGCCTCCTTCTAAAAATTTAGAAAATTTAAATTCACATAAAAATAAGCATGAGGAAAGGATTAAGGTCAAATCCTATACAAAGTTATTATAACAAAAATAGTTACTATCTCTACAGTGAGAGCACACCAGAATGACATGTTCAAAAATCACACCAGAAATTTAACATGTCATTTTCAAAATGAGCTAAAAGACATTAAGAAAAGAATATAAGACAACAAATAACATAAATCAGAATTTGAGAAATTCAGATATGAGGTCAGATTTTGAAAAAAAAAAGAAGGGAAGAAAAAACATCATTTAAAAATAAAATCTAGAAGGAGTGTAAGAGCAAAGAAATACCACTAGTAATACCTTAACAGAAATAGGAAGTGAAAAAAGGCAGTTATTGAAAATGAAAAATATATTTAAAAACAGATCAAAAGTATTGAGGAATGTTCTGATAAGCAAATACAATTCAACAAATGTCTAATAGGTATTCTTAAAGAAAAGACAATCAAAACAGGAGAGAACAATTACTTAAAACTAGAACTCAAAATTATCTGCTAAAAAATTTGATATTACTTATTTAAAAGGTATATTGTGTTACTGAGAATGTCAACTCAGAACTACCAACACAAAGCTATATTCTAGCAAAATTACTGTGCCTTAAAGAAAACAAGGCATTGGGCACTGAGAGGGTAAAAATATAATATGTGGTTTATCAAGAGTAGAAAATTAGATTGTGATATTTGCCAGCAATGCTTTCTTCCAGAAGAATAATCAGTGCATATTGAAGAGATGCAAGGAAAGAAAATGTAATCCAACATTGTTCTATCCAGAGAAATTGACTTTCATGGAAAACGGTCACAAACTCTTATCACCAAGTAAGAATTTGTGAAATATTGTATTTATAAGTCCTGCTTAAGAAATGCATTAGAGAGACTTTGACAGAAGAACTAGTAGTGAGCATTACATATATAATTACTGGAAGAATAAATTAAGTGTGCAGATTTAGCAGATCACCTAATGATATCTCTATCTATCTATCCATCTATCTATCAAATCTATTTACCTATTCTATATTCTTGCTAAGGAACAATCTATATGACCTCTGTATTGGGTTGTTTGATATATGTCAATATCTATTCTAACCACAAAATGGGATTAGAATATGGATAACATATGCAAAAAATGTAACTGACTTTAGTAATCATCATTGGTACTAGGGGCAGTTTTAGTATTTGTATGATAATGTGATATATCTAATGCAGAGTAAAGCAAATGAGTAATGAGATTTTTTTTTTCTTTTATCATGTGTCTTTAAGAATCCTGTCTTATGCCTAGATTGTGGCCATAAGAATACTGTTTCTTATGAAAACAAACCAGGGATCACATGAAAATGACTGGTTCCATGTCTGTGACAGATAAAGAATAAACTCCATTTAGAATAGTTTCTTATGCTATTCAACAATGAAACTAGCAAAGACTCTAAGGATCACATCAAAAGAACTCAAGAGCCAAACCAGAGAAGGGCCAATTGCAAAATGTGGGACAATCTGGACTTTGATAAGAGTAAGAATCACAAGTGTTTTTAAAACTGATTTTAAGATATTCTTAAAAAGAAACTGGTCACCTTCTGAGAAAAACAGGGAGGGTGTCAATTAAATAAAAAGAAATATTCAAGAATCTATCCTGCCTTTCCTGAAGATCATAGTCAAAATAGATAACTAGATCACTGAAGTTGGCTTTTGTCCTGAGAGTCTGTCAAAGAAGATAAATAATCTTATAGAATAGGGAAAATGATATAAAAGAAATTTCAGATGAGTAAATAAATGAGGAATTTCATATACCTATGAAAAATGCATAATTCAATGAATTATCATGGTAATAGAAATTAATATTGGAAAACATACTGTCTCACTTCCATTCTTTGGACAGATATATAAAAGTAGTGAAAATGGGGAAAAAAGTGTTTGCAAAAATGGGGAGCAATAAGTAACGAACTTTTATTTATTGCCGGTAAGAAAATAAATTTGACACAATCACCCTGTAGAGCAGTCTGACATTTCCTAGTAAGGCTCAACGTATGCATGCTTTGCTTTGAGAGACTGTCATGATACTTCTAGGTATACACTGCAGAGGCTCTTATACATGTATATCCAGAGATATGTTCAAGATGGTTTAAGCAACAAAATTCACAATATCCGAACACTGAAGTCAACTCCAATATTCATAAACAATAGAATAAACAAATGAGTGTGTGTATCCATAACTAGAATACCAGACCTTGGTAAGCTAAATGAGTACATCTAAACCCATCAACATGGATGAACTTCAAAAACCTAATATTTTTTTTTAAGATTTTACTTATTTATTTGACAGAGAGAGACACAGGGAGAGAGGGAACACAAGCAGGGGAGTGGGAGAGGGAGAAGCAGGCTTCCTGTCGAGCAGGGAGCCTGATGTGGGGCTCAATCCCAGGACCCTGGGATCACGACCTGAGCCAAAGGCTCAATGACTGAGCCACCCAGGCACCCCCAAAAACCTAATATTTAAGAGAAAGGAGCACACCACATAACAAAAAAACTACATGATTCCATTTGTATAAAGTGCAAAACCCAGGAATATATTGTTTGTGAATGCCTATCTTGATGCCTAAAACTCTAAAAAGAGAAAAAGGCAAATATTTTTACATAATTTATGATCATGGTAAACTGTCAGAGTGGAATGTGTTCAGAGAGAGGCACACAAAGTTATGGAGATATTCTATTTTTTAGACTGGTGGAAAAATTCATTTTATTATTTTCCTTAAACTGTGCATGTGTAAGTATGTGTGTATAATTACAGATTTTTCTCTATCTATCTCTATATATCTACATTTATCTCTATATTATTGTTATGACTTCACCGGTTTTACAGAACAGTCCTTTCTTTTTTGCCGGTTCATGAAAACATTTAAGAAAATCTTTGTCTGTATTTTACTCAACAACTTTTTTGTTTAGGTGGGTGGGGATGGATTGGCCACTTTTGTAATGCTGTATGGATTATAATGGTGATTTAATCCTCATAGGGATGTTTCTTGGAGAGTACTATCATTACCCAAATCTTAAGGAAATTTAGGCACGGAACAATTACTTGTTCAAGGTAAGTGGTAAATTACCTTGTGCAATTGTGCAATATACACTTCATTTACACTTTTATTTTTTTTTTACTAGTTCACTGTATTGCTAATAAAAGTAACACTCAGGGAGCCTGGGTGGCTCAGTGGGTTAAGCCCACTGCCTTCGGCTCAGGTCATGATCTCAGGGTCCTGGGATAAAGCCCCATGGTGCTCCCTGCTCAACAGGGAGTCAGCTTCTCCCTCTCCTGTCATGCCCCCGACTTGTGCGCTCTCTCGCAAATAAATAACATCTTTAAAAAAAAAAACTGTACACTCAAACAAAATGACCACACAGAAAAACTTGTAATCATTCCTCTTTGCCTAACAAATGAAATACAAACTCTCTACTCTTGAATTCAGAATCCACTGTAACATTTTTAATCCACATTTTTAGACTTCCAATGTTTTTTCAAGCCATTTGAATAATGTTGTTCCTCTTAAGCATGCTCCTTATTCCCCTTCTCCTCACAACTCCCCAATCTTTGTTCACCATGCTTACTCTTCAGAGGATACTTTCTTCTTCCCTATTGTCAAGAGCCAAAATTAAATCATGCACCCACCCTCTGAAATGCCATTTTCTCATAAACCTCACCATCAATTTCTTTTTTCAGATGGCTCTTTTCCTGTCTCCTCTATGCCGTATTTACCGATTGCCCCATTTAGATAGTCTCTCTACTTTCTCTTAGTTCACATAAAACTTTGATTTATCTCTGTTGGAATTTAACATGATTCAGGGGATTGTGCCAGATATTTCTTCAGTGTTCATCACAAACTGGTAGAGTTAAAAGTGAAACATTTCTGCTGACATACCAGAGGCACTGGTCCAAAATGGAAGGCTTCAGACCCTGAGAAAAGATGGAAGTTGTTCTCCTTTGGTTTAGGAAGTAATCCATGGCTAAAAACAATCAAACAGACTGATACCAAAAATCACATAGAGTAAGCGATATTACATCTAATTGTTATTGTCCCTAATGCCTCCATGTATATGATGCTGCCTTGGTATGCTAATATATAAATGTAGATGGTGTTTTAATAAGAGTTCATGCTACTTCAATAGAAACTGAGAGATACTAATAAATAAGGTATGTAGTAAATAAGGCCATGCTTTTTGTTCAGAAGGAATGGTCCTTAGACCAGCAGCAATAGCATCAAGTAGAAGCATATAAGTAATGCCCCACTTCAGACCTCCTGTATCATACTCAGCTTTTGAACAAGGATCCCAAGTGCTTTGTACACACAAGCGACTTTGAGAAGCTCTGGGCCCAGGTCACATGCTCTGTTGTTTATATTAATTATTTATAGTTAGATGAGCATTTAATCGGTCAAAAACCTATATGAAATACTTTTTGTACTCACTTAATGGTATGGAAGTCATTAAAGAGCTGAAAGTATACTTGACTTGTTTCTACGTGATCCATGTTATCAATGAATCCTGACGGAGAATGTCGCAATTTCATAATCATTCTGTTTATTTGCAACAGAAATCTATTAAAATAGACCTGGGTAGAAATGTTATTTGTTTCTGGGTTTATTGACAGTCACATGACTTTAGGCAAGCCATGATAAAATGTATCTGGTAATATTTTCTTAAATTTTCATTCTTTACTTCCTCTATCGGTCATACAGTCATATTGAGCATTGTGCTAGTTCAAAGAGACCATAACTTCTTTTTTTTTTTTTTTATGTCCTCTAGAATGGTACAGATTTAGTTATGAGATGTGCAGAAGAGCTGTTGATCTGGGATGAATGGTAGGAGGCTTCGTAAGCTTTAATTAGTAAGTCTTCCCTCATCCCCTCAGTGAATTCACATCAGTTCTGTGTCTAAGCTGAAGCAATGGAAATCATTCCACAGGCATTCAAGGACGAGTCCTCTTGTTTCAATTCTATTATTTAATTCCAAGAATGTGATGTATAACTTTTCAAGAGAATGAACAATGATTTTAGATGATTCATTAGGTGTCCAGATTCCATTACACAATCTTGTTAACAAAATATCAAACAACCAGGATGAGACTTAATTATTTAGAAACCAAAATGAACGTGTATAATCAGAATAATATTCATAGTGATCACATCTTAATTAAAATACATTTATCTTAGATATCTATTTCATTTCTTTTTAGTATAATTTTCACCAGTAGTGTAGAAACGGTAGTAGGTGACAATTTCAAAGTGTTTATAATTTTGAACATTGAACAGAATCAAGAAGGGTTTCTTTGTGACATTTTTAATGGCTTTATCATGATCCTTCAGTATTAGGCACTGTAAATGTACTTTAAAGTGTATAGTCATTATTCAAGATTATTTTACTGTGTCACAAAGGTTTGAATCTAGATAACCTTATAAAGAGGATTTATTTTTAGCATCACTGAATAAAGTAAAACACATAAGCACCTTAATTATTCTCAGTAAACTTTCTTATATGGAGGATAATATATTAAAGGGCTATTTATCTCACTTTGCAAAGTAAACTAAATACAATTTATTTTAACTGAATTTGATGAGAATTTAATGTTAGAAAGAATGCACATACTTTTAATGTGCTTATTTGGAACTATTATTCTTTTGGAACTATTTTTTAAGGATTATTTATTTAAGAGAAAGAGAGAGAGAGAAGTGGGGAGGGGCAGAGGGAATCTCAAGCAGAATATTAAGTTGACTTTGTGCTGAGCGTGGCGCCCCATACGGGGCTCGATCCCATGACCCTGAGATCATGACCTGAGAGGAAATCATTAGTTGGACCCTCAACTGACTGAGCCACCCAGTGCCCCTTTTGGAACTATTAATAATGTAAACAAATACATGCTTGCATTATCTGTTTGACATAATTTATATTGGAAAGAAAAATCATCAGTAGATAAAATAAAATAATTTCTACAAAATGAATAATTACATAGTTTTAGTAATTCTGGAGAATAAAAGATTGCATTTTCTAAGGAAAATGCCACTTGTAATTTTTTTTTTCAGTTCTCCCTGACCTCTATGCCTGAGGTTTTGAAATAAAGGTGATTTATGGTGAAAATAAGTTTGAGGAAGCCAAGAATTTTCACTCACTCTGTAATCCTGCATTACTAAATAAATCAGCAACCTTTACTCTTCAGTGGTTAACAATGTACTATTTTCACTTTACCATGCACATGGAATGCACTATTCTCTTCCAAGGTCATTGTTAGTACCATGCTGTAGATTCATTTGTTAGAAGCTGCTCCAAGGTTAATTACTAAGTGACAAGTCCAAAGCCAATATAAACTGTTTACTTTTGGCTACAGAAGGTGAACCAAAATTTCGTTCCAGATCTAGTAACTTTATATTTTGATGTATTACCCTTCTGATTCCAAATTAATCTCCATTATGTTGAACACTTCCAGTATTCATAAGCTTACCTCCTGAGATAAAACACAGGGGAATATTTCATAAACTGGATGGTGCTATCAATGACCAGTACCATATCCCTATTCTTCTTACGATGCAGTTAGCAGTTTGTGGAACAGGAAATCATGAGAACAGAGATGACACGAGGTTTGAGAACTGAGTCCTGGATTCTTCAAATACTTAGAACTTGGGTTGATGATGAAAACCCATAAATGAGAAGAGGAAGAGTAGCTCATGAAATAAGAAACCTAATGACTAAGTCCTTCTGAAGGAGCCCACACAATGACCCTTCTACAGAGGCATGCTGGGAGCACCACTAGAACAAAAGTCACCTGAACACACATTGAACGATCTTTGTTGTCACTTACAGTTACTCAGCTAAAATAAAATTATTCTTAAAACTGCTAACCACACTATATAACATCATATGAGCCATGATGAATATGACAAGAGAAATTATCTCGAACAACTGGAAGACTGAAAATCACCCTACTCTTCTTGAATGTATCTTATCTGAATCAATGTGTGGTCAAATTCATTTTGCCTGAGTTATCAGTGTAAACCACTGTTATCAAAATGAATTTGGTCACAGGTTACATATTCTTTGTTTTTTAAAAAGAAACTGAAATTATATTATCACATGAGAATTGCAAGCAGTGCTACTAATCTCAAACTATACAGGAAATGGTTTTGTGACAACCTGTTTTTTAGTGGCATTCTGGGTTGTTTTTCATTTGAAACTCTCAGAATTGGGGGATATTAGAAGAATAGTCAAGTAGTTGAAAAAGTATTGATGATAGTGTCCATTTGTTTGCTCTGCCTGGCTACGAGAAAAGAACTTGTTTTTTCCACCGGTGTTCAGAACCCGCATCAATTAGCGACTTTGAAAGGAGAGTGAGTGTCAGAGGTGAGGCAAAATGAAGGTTCAAAGCCATTTAGATCCTGTAATTCAGGTAGTTTTAAAAGCTAAATATTTGTTAAATTATTTGATACCATCGGTGATGAAAACAAAATCATACCTAAAAAGTATATAAATATTTTGATGGTAAAACTTTGCACTTTAAAGTGTATCGATCTCTCTGTTACCTGAAATAAACATGAACAAAAGCAGACAGAACATCAGGTCAGGTGATAATTAGTAAAATATTCATCAACTTTGAAAATTTTCATAAATGAAGCAAAATCTAATTTGCAGAACACAGTATTAGTATTATTCCATGTAACGTATATATATATATGGCTATAAATACATACATACATGTACGTGTAACTATTTTTAATGAGACATTTTTGAGGTGACAAATGAACTGTATTCTAGTTACTTCTTTTTTTATAAAGAATAACATCAGTGTATAGAAGATATAAGTGCATTTCAAGTTCTTTACACAAACAACACCAGGTAAACTTGCTAGAGCACATGAGTTTTAAGTCATTAAGACCACCCAAAACTATGTCTTAGCTTGCTTTAGCAAGATATCAAACGAGCCAAACACACGGAAACTATGATAGTGCTTTATAAAAATAGAAACGTGACCTATGCTTTGCTACTTTCTCTGTCCCTGTTTATTTCAGCCTACTATCCACAGTGGTTTCCTAACCACTTATTAAAAATTGAAAGGTAACAGCTATAAACTCAGAAACATGAGAAGCAACCCACTTATAGCAGGTGTGGATTTTTTTAAAAATGTTTGCCTGGAGTTGCTGAAAACCATCTAAATCTTAAATCTCTCCAATTCTGATGGATAGTTGCTTGTACCACACCTGTTCATATCAGTAATAATTGAAAACAGGATTTTGAAGTAAAAATGCATTCTTGCCACCTTGACAAGTATGGTTTTGTGAGAAAATTATTAGTAGTTAAATATCCTCCACTGTCTCTACTTCTCTTGTGAAATAAAACAAGAGTTGTGTATTAATACATAATGAATTCTTGAGCTTATAAATAAATCCAAGAGTGAAAAAATCCCTATAAAAATGCTAAATTCTACACTTACACACACACATAATTTATAGATGAAATTTCAACCTAAACTATTTTTATATCAATGTTTATTCCTTAAAACCATAATATTCAAATGGCAATGAAATTATGATACATATAAATACTCAAGATAAAATGAAAATGAAAGATTAACTAATATTAACCTAATAGATAAGTATCCTAATTCCAAAATACAATGGAGGACATTTCAACTCTTAGTAAGAATAATTATTTTTCTAGAAAACCCTTTTATTTGCATTTTCTACTTCTTCCCTTTTTATTGTTTTGGCCTAAACAGCAAAATATAGAAAACAGAAGAATCAATCTGATAAACTATATTAATACCAATAATAAAATACATATCCTTACCTGCTCCTACACAAGTAGAAGATACTTAATTTTCACTAGGAAATTGCATTAATACATAAAGAAATTTTTGTGGCCTTTTGTTCAATTGCTGCTCCAGTGTACTAAACCCCAACTATTTACTTTCTCTTTGTGTCAAACAGGAAAACATATTTCTTTATATTAATTGCCCTTTGGATTTTGCACCTCTGTGGCTTTCATTCCTTTAAACAATATATTTGCCTTATAAAACAAGATCCTAGAAAGAATGGGGTATTGATGCTTGAAGCATGTGTAGTGATCTAAATTTACTACAAGAAGTGAAAAGTAAATGAATTCTCCCACCAAAGTCAAGAAAGGACATGTCTAACAGTTCCAAAGCCGCCCTCCGTGATTTAGAGGGAGACTCTCCCACCATCCTCCAGATAGGGCTGCACAGGTCCAGAAAATTACTTTGTAAAGTAATCACCTTTATATGACCTCAGATAAATGAAGAGCCAAAAGTTAGCTGCCCTGGGTACATTAACTTGCACACTGCTTTCTCAGTTGGTAGCTTTGTTTGTCTTGCCCATGTGAACATCTGCATGTGCGTAACAAGGAGAGCCAGTATTACTCATTTTGTAAAGTGAAGAAAAGAAAACAAAATTCATCTGGTGATTTGTTGTTGTTGTCATTTGGAAGTTCCAGCTTGTGTGGTGGTGACCAGTCCCGCAATACTGGAAATGGTTTTCAAACCCATACAATCAAAACGAGGCGAATGATTGGTGAGAGTTTTGGGGAAGAATGAATTCTTAAGAGTTAAATCCAAGTAGTTTTTCATTATAAATAACCCCATATTTAACCAATTTCGTTGTAATTCAACTATGATGAAAACCTAGTAAGATATCTTTTACAGAATGGCGCAATATAATGAAGTTGCAGAATCTGATTATTTAGTAGAGTTTTCCTATCCTGATTTCACATTATTTGCCAATATACATCTAATAGCCACTCTGCTAGTTATTTCAAGCCCTGAGGATTATCCGACTTTAAAGCCTTTAATTCTCAGAACTGTTCATTCACAAATCTTTCACAGAAAATAAAATGTCATTTCCATTGAAAGCCATTAGTTAAAAATGAACAACAGCCCCAAGAATACATGTCCTGAATAAATGAAAATGGTTTCATTGTCCTTTCCAATTCCATTTGTATGCTTCTGATTTCACTGCCCTTATTCCTTTGCATTCATAGTAATAATTATCCTCAATTACACTTCAAAATTCATTCTTTAGAAGTGGTGTTGGAATCATACACTTACAGTCTGTGATTTTTAGTGTCCTCTTGACTTCTCCACTTCCTGATCCACCACAACCATCTTCATCATCACAGTCCCCGCTGACCTGTTCAACCATGCCACCACCACTGCCCATCTGGAGCTCCCACTTGTCGGGTTTGGGTGACCTACCCTGTAACAACTAAATATGGATACCAAAAACATTTATTAATAGCAAACTCAAATCACCCAAGGAAGCTATTCAGAAACATATGTAGAAATTAGAATTATTTTCTTATGTGGATCTACTATTTTGGTGAGAACACCTGACCAAATCAAGTCTGTAATAAAAATTAAAACTACCAAAATAAGAGTAAGTAATGGTCAAGGTCTTACAGCTATGCAGGTCTACAATCTGCATATAAACTCAGTGATCAAGCTTGGGTTGAGGCTTTGGAAAGCAAATAAGCCAGGCCTTCTTGCTCATGGATAGTTTGGCTGGAGATTCCTTTCGTTCTGAATTAACATGTTTAAGCATGGTAAATCAAATTTCAATACAGCACAACTTCCTTTGCAGTATGTTGGCAGTGCTGTGTTGTAAACCAACAATCCAAAATTTCTCAAAATAGAGTAATATTCTTTAAGAAACATTTCCATTAAAGAATGAAGAATTTTGGACATATACATTTATAGCTTTAAACTTTCTCGGATCAGATGCATCGTCCAATGCATATGGCACAGAACTGAACCTTGGAACAAAAGACTTAGACCCTACTTCCATTTCGACAAATCACTTAAGAAATTTAACCAACTTCTTGGTTCTTTGTTCTCAAGCATTTCATTTACTTACATGAGCAAAATAGACGGAATAGCCATTTTTCCCTACAGCACAAAAGTACTGGTAATATTTTTGAGTAATATTGGAAATACCTGAACTCCTTTTCAAGAAGGTGATGTTATGAATAATAGAATATTTCACTTAAAGCTAAACCCGAGTAAAGTGATTCAATAGGTGACATATAGCCCTGTAAGGCAGTTTTGGAGAACACATGACCAGGCATGAGCACTAGAGGGTACTGCTATATTATGAATGAAATGTACCCCTGCTGAACACTTAATGGGCATCTACATTTTCAGGGTGCTTTATGACAGTATTAGGGTTGTTACTTCTAAGAGATTTTCTAGATAATAGTGTGGATTAGCAGACAATAATGAAACACACAGCCCAAGGATAATAATTCAAATTGAAAAACATAGGGTGAAATATCCTCAGTACAACTAAGATGAACATGTTTAGCATTTAAAGAACACTTACATTAAAGCAACTGGACTTTGACAATTTATAAGCTTTCAAAATTAAAAATACAATTAAGTCACAAATTGTGAAATAACACAACTCTTTTTTTAATTTAAAAAATTTTTAAAGATTTTATTTATTTATTTGAGAGAGAGCAAGCACAAGAGGGGGAGGGGGCAGAGGGAGAGAGAGGGAGAAGCAGACTGCTCGCTGAACAGGGAGCCTGAAGCGGGGCTCGATCCCAGGACCTGGAGATCCTGACTTGAGCCGAAGGCAGACGCTGAACCAACTGAGCCACCCAGGTACCCCGAAATACTACAATTCTTTAAGATTAATTTTCCCTAACAAAAATGAAATGGTAAAACAATTTGACAATAATTTAAAAATTCTCGTCAGAATTTATTTCTATTTATTATCATTTGCTAAATGTGTTACTAGGTGTTAAATTCAAAAAGAAGTCTCCCCTGATTCTCTAGCATGTTTCTCCGAACAAGAGTTTAATATTCCACAAGACACCACCTCACTGAGAAGATCATAGCCCTGGGAAACAAGCTATCAGATTTTACCTTTTCTTCACTTTTCAGTTTCTCTGCCTCTTTACAATCCCTCTCATTGTTTTCCAAGTCCCTGAACATGGGACATAATCACCGTTTCCTATATCAACTCATCAAAAAATATTCAAAATTCCAACCGACCCACACTTCCAGGTTCCCAATAATCCAATGTCCCTCTAATAGGGTCAGTATCTCTGTGTCCTCTGCATGGAAGTTCTGCCTTACAATGCTCATTTTCTTACTACTCCACCATCACACACCCACAAATGTTCATTTTCATTCTCACAATTATAATAAAATTTATCTTGCAAATCAACAAAACCAGCTTTTCACAGCAAGATCCTTATTCAAATCTCACTTTTTTGGACTAAACTATTCTGATTTCTTCTTACTCTGGTCATCTTTCTCCTCACGTTTCCAAGAAAGTAAAGATAAATGTTTCCGTGAATAACGGAAACCTCTGTTCTTCCTTTGTAGTCTCTTTCTGGGAATCCATCTTAACAAATTGTACTCTCACCTGTATACAAATCACACCCAAGTCTTTATCTCCAGCTCTTCCTACAATACTTCATCTCTAAGCAGTGATTGGATCTAAAAATGCACTCTACCGCTTCATATCTTAAAATAAGCTTTCATCTCCACTATTCATGTATCATTACAACTTCTCTTCTCAACCCCTTATTGCAGGGGATGTCAGTCTCTCCACATACTACTACCATATTTTTTCCCCCAAATCAGTACTTTCACCATGTCCTTTCTCTGCCTTAATGCTCCTTGTGACTCTTAACTGTCAAAAACTGCTTGTTCCCAATGAAGGGGAGTAAGTCAGAGGGGGAGACGAACCAGGAGAGATAATGGACTCTGAAAAACAAACTGAGGGTTCTAGAGGGGAGGGGGTAGGGGGGATGGGTTAGCCTGGTGATGGGTATTAAAGAGGGCACGTACTGCGTGGAGCACTGGGTGTTATGCACAAACAATGAATCATGGAACACTACAACAAAAGCTAATGATGTAATGTATGGTGATTAACATAACAATAAAAAATTAAAAAAAAAAACTGCTTGTTCCCAACATGGGTCCAGAGGAGAAATATCACTACAGACAGACAAATCACAGAAAGAGAGAGATCCTATGGCAAAATGTTTGTGAAATTCCTACAATGGTCCCCCTTCCTAATGTCCACAAACTGAAGGCTCCTGAGAATCCTCACAGTAAGCAATCTTGTTGAACAGTGGAGCGTCACTTCATTTTCCAAAGTTACATAAGCAAATTACCCCTTCCCCTCACTCAACACCCATTGACATGCATTTGGAAATGGGGCCTAGAAAATAAAGTTCAAATTTTTGCTGCAGTCAAATTTATGTTTTTGTTTTTGTTAATTATGTCTAAACACAGTCCCCCAGCACCTGGATTCTGCCCCAGAGCAGTCAGTTTGCTTTTCACACGGAAATTGCGTGAATTTATAGGTCTATAATTTTGTTTGTGCTTGTTTTATACTCTTCTCATTTCCAGCTCCTGTTTTTCTTCCACATAGAATCTCCCCTTTCCTCTATTTCAACTCATCATATTATACTTAAACCTCAAGTTCAAACTCAAATAACTCTTGTCCCACTCCATACGTATTTCTTGGATCTTTTACATCTATGTGTCCCATTCATAGGCACTTAATTAAGTTTTCTGAGCATATGCCATGCCTTCCTGGTTGATGGTAAGTCTCTCAAAGATGAGACCACGATTTCACCATTTTTATACTCCCAATCATGACTGGAGGGATTTCCACATTATAGATCCTAAATAAGTAAGCTTGACTTCACTTGAAATTTGAAAATAATTTATTAAATTTACTCTGTCTTCCATGTCCTTTATATCTAATTTAGTAAAGTGCTTTCACTTTTACTCTAATCTTCAGAGGCCATGATATTCTAGAAGAGCTTTTGGATTCATGCTTATTGACTGGTAGATGAATTCACTTATTTATTCAATGACATTAACTGAACACATGCAAACACATATGTATTTTGAAGGATATAATTCACATCACAGGAGAAGACGTAGTCTTAGTTCTTAAAAAGTAGTCAGTGTATATTTCTTATTTCAAAGTCGGCCTTCATGAATATGCAATAAGGTAAAATTAATATAAAGGAAATAATGTGAAAATCAGGAAAAGAAAAACAGATTAAAGGTTTAGTTTTGTGATCTTGCTAACTTATTTTTCTTTTTAATCTTAAAAAGAAGTTAATCTCATTCCTGGGCTCCTGGAAGCATCTAAAAGTTGTTTAAACAAAAAATTAATATTGAAGGATGCTCAGTAATGGTTAGTTATTTGGATCATTACTATCATCATAACCAGTAGGAACTGATACCAGTACCCCGATTCTGTCTTTGAAAAAGGGAACCCATGCGGGGATAAAAATGTTTCCCTTCATCCTCACCCTGTCTTGGCGCTATCTGAGTCTGCCCAATTGTCAAGATGGCAGCATTCCGAACCCTTGAACCTATTCTCTAGTCATGAAAGGTAGAAAGTCGATCAATACATACATATTCATAGAACAATTACAACGGGGGAAAGGGCACGATTTTGAGCCCCAGACATACATTAATTGTGTGCCTTTAAGCAAATCACTTAAGCCCATTAAAACTTATTTTATTTTACTGAATGCAAGGGAAAGCACTTTATATAGCATAAGGCACTCCATTCATTTGCAGTGTCCTGTGCAAGATGCTGCATCCATAAAATTGAGAAGTGAAGTCAGGACAGTGAAAAAACCTACAACTTTTAGGGTGTTCCCCTTTCCTTAATGGCATGCATTTGTGCAGTCAGCTGATTAGCCAAAAATAGTTCTGATGACTCATGCTTCCTGCTTATGTTTAATCGGTTTAGGAAGCTCATTAGGTATGCTATCTTGGAGGATGAGTTCGGTGGGTAGAATATCTGATGACTCTAAGGCAAATGTATTTCTTTCAGCTGGTGAATTAATCTCTCAATAGACTCAATTTGCTTTTTACTAACGGTCTGGCAATATCCCATAGCTGCAATATCCTTTCAAACACTTACAATAAAATCTGGCTATAGATGGTTCACATACATATTTGCTATGAAAGAGAAACGTATTCATCAAAAATTGCCAAACGTGACAGCAATGGAATGTGCCTCAAAATCCTATACACAGTGATGTATCTCTAAAATATTTCTTCATCCCCTTACAACCATTTACACAGATATACAAGAAGTACATATGTATTTAGAAATTATTAGTCATCAGATACATGCCTCTAGGCATCTATTCAAATGTAGACAGAGTAAAATCTGCTGTTTTGTGATCGTATTCTACTGATGAGAATATACAGGTGAAAATTAAATGGTGACAGAAAAATTTCAAACCAGAGTACTGAAGGTACAGGAAAAAAAGTATACAATTATACTTCCAATTCATCATTAATAAGACCTCTCTAAAGATACATTGTAAGTATAGATTGAAAAAAATCCCTTTGAATATATACATGCAAATACATACATATATATGAATTTAATTTTGTTATAAAGCAGTTGGTATCTACACTTCCCATGCAGTTTAAGTGAAACTTACAGAGAAACGTATGGGAAATAGGAAAACAACGGAAGCTCATAACATTTTAAAATTGGAACTCTGATTCAAAATTCCTCATGATGTATTTTTAAAGTTATCTCTGTTGCATATTTCAAATGAGAATTTAAAAAAAAAACCCTCCTTATATAATGCACTCTCATCTGTTTTTGCAACTTAACTTCCCTTGCCCCAAACTTCCAACTCCGCTCCTCTCTAGACCCCCACCTGTTCCATCCTTTCTTTACCTCCCTTAGTAACACTATTACAATCATATTTTACAAATCTGTTTATACCAAACTTTCCCACTCTTTCTCTTTCACATTTAAAAAAAATATTTTAGGTTCAGATAACATAACCACAAATCTCCAGATTCCTATTTTCAAAAGCACTGAAACCATAACAGACTATTCTACCCAAAAATCCAAACACATTTTACAGTATGTCATGTTATGTTACGTTGACCAGACACAGAAGTCATTTCTGTAGGGTTTCTTGTCGGTGTTTGCTTTAAGTTTGAGCTTTCTGATCTCAGCTTCTGTTGCACCAGTAATTTGAAAGGTCACTGTTCTGTTGGCATTTAGTTTATGCAAGGCAGTCTGGCAATTTATAAAAGTCTTGTGATTTTGTAAATAGAATATTGAACTTAGAAAAGGCCTACTACATTCACTACCTGGCCTCTAATGCTGCAAAAAAATCATTTTTTTCCTTGTTTCTATAAGAAAATTCTGTATGTCTCCTTTCCACTGTGCCTGAGCTTACCTTCCAACTCAGAATATGGCTGGTTCCATCTTCTGAGCTGTTGTACCAAAAGTGACCAGATACGTTTATAATTAATGTGTGTTCCACTCCAAACTCTACGTTTGACCTCACAGGATGGTTTAAACTAAAAACTAATGAGTAAGTGCAGGAATAAAATGGAAGTAGGGATATAAACACAACCTCAAAAAGAACTCAGAAAAATTGGGAGACACTTTTTTTTTTTTCCAAAACAGGACGTGTGCACATCAAATGTCACCAATTCTCAAATGGCTTTTGTGAAACATTTGTGTGAAAACACTCTAAGGACCTGGAAAGAATTGGTGAAAAAGCAAAAAACCTTTCTTACAAGACAACCTCTGAGTTAATGTTGGAATATTCCATAAGAACATCGGAGCCTTCTACCAAAACATCCATGCTGAGTTAGCAGGACAGATACAGATCATGACTGCAGTAGGGAAGAAACAAGGACACTTTGTGACAAGCAGTGTGTAATGACCCTGTAGCAGGAGAATGGGAGAAGGGGAGGAGAATGGAGCCTGTAAGTCAATTGAAAACATATGAGATATTCAATGAACTAAGTAGATGTGTAATGCAAGTTTCTTGAAGTCAGACATTTCATGAGTCATATCCTTTATACTCCCCCCACCCCCACCCCTGAAAAAGGTGAGAATTATTTTCTTGATGTCACTATCTTACTTCCCAGCTAATTTGTTAATTTTCTAAGTCATTATTACATAGTCACCTACAGAGATACACAAATTACACTCCATATTGTCACTCACCCATATTATAGGACAGAAACTATCCAGATTTCTAGCTGTTCCAGGTGAGTCTATGATTAAAATTAAAGGACATCCTAAACCAGTAGAATCAGATATTAAATAATCTCATTATTTCATGTTTCTTGGGTGAAGAGTAAATTTGCATTATTCATGATGTGTTTTATCATTGGGAAGTAATTTGTTAACATGCTGAAAGCCTTTATCTCTGTAACTAGGTTTTCATACGGGTGAAAAAATATTTAAATTCCCACCCAGGCGATATAGACTATCATGCATATTTGCCCTAAATGCCCAGTCACTTGGGCCCAGACGGCCTCTTCCTGGTTCGGGTGTCACGGCAAGTAAAGGTATTAGTCACTTACTGCTCAGAACATGCCTAGCCATTTGCCTCGTTATCCTGTACCAGCTTCCATGACACTACAGAGCACAACAACCAAATTTCCAAAGTCAAAGAACAAAACTGAACATCTGCTCCCCCTGAGCAAACAAGGGAAGGTATTCCAAAACATGAATGGATGGATTGAAGAGGAATTCTAGGTAACTGATCATCAGCTGGTGAATCAGGTTTCTATTGACCACACTCTCTAGAAGGGAAGCAGGACCCAGATTATGAAGGCAGTTTTAACTTTACATGCATTTGCTAGTTAACGATATACTATTAATTTTGCATGTGTTCCTGAGTGTTTGTTTTTCCTCAATTTGTCTGCGAAATTTTGCTTTTTTTCTCGGCTCAGTCATAAAGAAAATGATTGGCGGTGCCATCAACTCAGTTATCTCTGCTGACAGAAAGACCATGTCCTTTCTACATGGAGTATGGGAATTAGCATCTTCCATTTGTTTAGATTTTCCCTTGCTGTTTCATTTTATTATCTTAGTATATTTCTAACAGGACTGTAAGATTTATGCCATTCAGCTGATATGTGTCATGGTCACTGTCTTTAATGACTGATCTGTAGAAGACTGATGTGATGAGAAACAGCAAAAGTAAAAAAAAATAAAAGGAAGGAAGGCAAAGAGGGAAGGAGGGAAGGAGGAAGGAAAATGTTAATCGGGATACATGGGCAAGTGTCAGGGCTCCAGATCAGAAAAGATTTTTATTTGTTAATTCGTCAAAATTTCCATTGTCTTTTTGAAAGAACTGTGACGGATGGCAAATTCATTTAAAATCTGGTTTTGGCAACTAATCTCGATTGCCTTCACTGGCCAGCTGTGCAAATTTCATCCTCAAATGCTCTATTAAAACATTCTAGGAAAGATTCCCCTGAAGTTCCCCCGTCTATTAAAGGTTTACTTCCAAGGAGCTCATTCTGATCTCATTTAGTATGACACCCTTGTGTATGCCAGATGGTAACAAGAGTTATAGCCTCACAAATGTCATTCTGGTTTTCACCTTTGCAGTGAAATTCCCTTAATCTAGCTTTCTTTACATAAACCATAAAAATACGGACAAAGATATGTCCAGTGAGCATTAAGGAAATGTGATTTTGCAAATATTCTAGAAACAATTTGAGAAAATTAGTAAAATTTAAGGTTGTGGTTGTCTTGGGGAGAAGGTAGGCGGGTATTTGACTGGGATTCTAGGCTAAATTCTCCTGTTAACGATTTAAATGTGTGCCTTAAACAAACTCTTTAATCTTGCTGAGCCTAAATGTTTTCGCTGAAAAAAAGGAGGAGGCTGAAACAGTTTCCAAATGTGTCTTACAGTTCTAAGATTTTCAATTCTAACATGTTTCAAGCCATTCTAACATTTGGTTTGGAAACAGGTATTATATTGTCAAGGCTTACTGCAACCCTCCTTGACCTTCATTTCAATTGTATTCCTTTTTCTGATAGATTTAATTTTTGGATTTTTAAAAAGTAAAGTATAAGTTTCTTCTGGGTTAAATTTTGTTTCTGCAAAAATATATTTTGAAGTCCTAAATCCTAGTACCTCCGAACATGACCTCATTTGAAAACAGTTTCTTTACAGAGGTAATAAAGCTAGAATGAGATCATGAGGGTGGGCCCTAATCCAATATGGTTAGTGTCCTTATAAAAAGGGGAAATTTGAACAAAGGGCCAAACAGAGTGAAGACTATATGAACAAATAGCAGGAGAATGCACATGAAGGTGTAGATTGGATGATGCACCTACAAGCCAAAGATGCCACAAAGATTGCCAACCAACGAGCAGGAGCTAGGAGAGAGCACAGAACAGATTTGTAGCCCCCAGAGCAACCCACCCTTGGCTGACTCAGACTTCAGACTTCTAGCCTCCAGAACCGTGACACGATAAATTTGTTGTGTTAAGCCACTACTTGTGGGATCTTATTACAGTAACCCTTACAAATTAATACAAAGACGCATGCTAAATAGTGCCCAAATCATAAATGTATAACTTCAAGAATTCTTCGGCATGAACTCAGCCCTGTGACCACCATCCTCATGATACAGAACATTACCAGCATTTCAGAAGCCTCTGTTATGCCTCATTTTCTTCTCCCAAATGTAACACAATTTTGACTTCCTCCACCTTCCTCCACTTCCTCCACCTCCACCTTCCTCCACTCACTTTTCTGAGGAACTTTATATGAACGTAAGCATGTCTGTGATACTCCAGATGTAGCAGAAATTCATTCTTCTTAATTACTCCATTTTATTCTGTCTTACCAGTGAAACGTAACTTAATTTCCCATTCTGTTGGTGGACAATCATACTATTTGGAGTGTCTGGATTTAAAAATACTGTTGCTGTGTAAATCTTGTAAATGTCTTTTGGTGTAAAAAAAAAAAGCAGTCCTATCTGTTGGGTATATGCTTAAATGTGGAATCGTTAGATCATACAGGTGGGTATCTGTTCAACGAAACTAGCTTTATTTTTTTACTTCTTTCCCCCTTCTTAATATTATTGTATAATTTACTAAAATAGTATACAGATCTTAAATATACAGTTCAGTGAGTTTTTGCACAGGTATGCACACAAAAATACAACTCAAATGAGAACATATTACATTACAAGCATCCCCAGAAATCTATCATCTCAGCCTGTAGCAATAATCAAAAGGTAAGTCCTATTCTGACCCCTACTTACATAGATTCATTT
Source organism: Eumetopias jubatus (assembly GCF_037043125.1). NCBI lineage: Eukaryota > Metazoa > Chordata > Mammalia > Carnivora > Otariidae > Eumetopias > Eumetopias jubatus. Next base: position 176,680,039 of record NW_028274809.1, on the reverse strand, counting down.
GCCTATTAATGAATTTCATAAAAATAGTATCATGCAGTATATATCCTTTCATATATGACTTTATATTCAACATTATGTTTTAAACATTTATTATATTATTGTGCATATGAACAGTTCATTCTTTATTGCTGTGTAGGGGTGGAAAAATATATTTTCTTTCTACCCTTTTAAGTTCTCAACTACAACCCCTGTAACAGAAGACAGATTAACAAGAGAAAAAGCATACAAATTTATTTAATCTAGGTTTTACATGACACAGGAGTCTTCATTGGGAAGAAGCAGTTAAATCTGGGTATTGTTATGCTAGGTTTGATGAAGAGTGGAAAATCATGGGAAAATGGGATTGGACAAAAGAGGATATGAGCTAAGTGGGGAAAAAGCAAGGCTTGTTCATTCAGATTTCCCTGGGCGGTATCCCTAGTCTTTGGAGATAAGGCTACTCCTTACCTCTGGTATAGGGAGAGCACCTCTCACATGAGACCTGCTTCAGAGGAAGTAGGAAAATCCTTCCTGCGCCTGCCCTTCCTCAAATTTCTTCAGCTCAAAATATTCTCTATGCCGTGGTGCCATATTTTGAGGTTGCACTTACCAAACCCTGCAAATTACAATATAGGTATTCCATTTTATGAATATACAGCAACTGATTTATTGAGCATTAGACCATTCATCTGTTTTCAAATTTGGGGCTATGATAAATAGGGCCAATTGAATATTTACATGTTTTTTGAATGACTTAAGCATTCATTGACCTTGAGTATACACCCAGGAGTGGAATTGCTGAGACATAGGGCACATTAATATTGATCTTTAATAGACACTGCCAACACAGATTTTCAATATGGTTGTTCAGGTTTAAATTCCTGCCAGCAATACATGAGACTGACAGTTATTCCATTCTTTATGCAACACTTGATAGTATTAGTCATTTTAATTTTAGTTATTTTGTGGGGGTGTAACAGTATTTTAGTGTAGTTTTAATGATTTATTCTTATCTGATTTTGATTTTTTTGCATTCTCTACTATAAGGTGACTTTTCAAGTCATTTACCCAGGCAAAAATAGATTATCTATATTTTCTAATGGATTCCTAAGAGCTCTTTATAAATTCTAGATATGACACTTATTTTTACATTTCTACAATATTTTTATTTTTTTCTCTCCTTTCTTGCCATTTTTAGATGAATCATTTATTTTACTGTTTGTTAGCCTCCTGTGATACCTTTTCGAATATCCTAGAGATTATAATTGTAATATTTATAGTATAATATTTATTCTAGACTTATTATACTTTCAACAATACTTTACCACTTCTGCAACAATGTAAGAACCTTAGAAAAGTTAACTAGTCACTCCCACTTATTATCACATTTCAACATATATTATCAATTCCAGAAGACAATTCTCATATTTACCCCTCCTTCTCATGTCTAGTTCCTGGTAAATATTCCTGATAAATTCCTTTTAATATCCTTGTCAGATTCTGGTGCCCATATTTGCTTCCCACAGCAAACTGGGAAGTATTCTCTCTTTTGTGTGAATTTCCTGCAAGCGCTTGTGTAAGATTAATCTTATTCATTCCTTAAGTTTTTAGAAGAATTTATCAGATAACCCATCTGTGCTTGAAGAGTGTGTGCGCACGCGCCCGCGCACACAAAATGTGTTAATTATAGATACGGTTTCTGTAACAGATACAGAGCTCATTCCAATTCTCAAATTTTCATCTTGTGCCAATATTTTAAGGTTTGTTTTCAGTGAACTTCATTGCTTCCTGCAGTTTCATGCTCCTATCAGGATCATTTTTCCTTAGCCTGAAGAACTCAAGTATTTCTTGTAGTTCAGGTCTGCTAGTTAAGCACTCACTCAATATTTATTTGATGAAATATATTTTATTATGTCTCATTTATATGTACATTTGCACTGGTTACGGAGTTTTAGATTGGCATAATTTTCCCCTCAACATGTTAAAGACGCCATTCCACTGTAGGTTCTGTTGAAAGTCTTATTTTTGCTCTTTTATTTGCTTTTAAGAATTTCATTTTGTCTTGGTTCAAGAGTTTGATTATGATCTTCCTAGTTATGGTTTTCTTTGTATTATGTTGCTTAGGTTTTGTTGAGCTTCTTAAAAGTATGTATTTCCTTTATCAGTTTTCCAAAATTCTTGACCTATTGCTCTTCAGAGATGTCTTCTTTCCTCCTCCCTCCCATCTGTCTCTCCTGGTCTCCAATTGCAGGTATATTAGACATCTTGACTGTGATCCATGTCTCTTACGTTCTGTTCTGCTTTATCTAATTTATGGGCTTTAGATTAATTCTGTGGATCTCTCGTCAGGTTCACTTATTTGGGTTTTATTTTATGTACTCTGATTTAAGCCCATTAGTGATTTAAGGGGCGCCTGGGTGGCTCAGTTGGTTAAGCATCCGACTCTTGACTTTGGCTCAGGTCATGATCTCAGGGTCGTGGGACTGAACCCCATGCTGGGCTCTGTGCTGGGCACAGGGATTCCCTCTCTCCCTCCACCCCCACCCCCGCTCGTGAGCATACAGGTGCACACACACTCTCTCTCTTTAAAAACAAACAAACAAACAAAAAACCTATTCAGTGATTTCAGTTCAATTATTGGACTTTTCCATTTTAAAATGTCTACCTGATTTATTTTTATTTTTATTTTTTATCCAAAATCTGTTTATTGGGATAGTGTCCCACGCATCTTGATTCAGGGTGCTTTTAGTGCTGCTTCCGCCTGAAGGAACATCCTTCTGCAAGCCTTGCTTTTCCTCCTGTGGGCTGGCAGAGGACAGTGGAGCAGCCGACACACAGAACTACCATTTGTGCGTGGCTGAAGACGGTGGTGATTTTGTAGCATCCTGGGCACTTCACGTCCATGAAGTAGGAGTTGGGGCTCTGCACCAGGCACTTCTTGTGCTTCCTCTTCTCCTCTTCTGGGGACGGGTGCAGGAGATCCTTCGCGAGGGGCATGTTCTCGTGGGGAGGTCGTCACCACCAGAAAGGCTACCTGATTTTATATATATATACAAATTCTTTGCTAAAATTTCCAATTTTTCATTCTGTTTACGTTTATTTTATTACCATGTTAACAACAACCACCTTTCAGGAATATTGAGGTTAGCTCTTTACTGCCTTACTCTACTGCAGCCTCAAGATCTGAGAAATGTCTGGGGTAAGGTAATGGGGATTGGCCATGCGTTTGTGGCAGACACTTCCCTTTCAAGAATTTTATCTCCTGACCACTGTGAGATCCTGGAGGGATTTCATTCTGCCTTTTAGAATGCCCTGTCATAATCCCTCAGCCTCACATATAGCCCAATAACACAGCAGATATGTTATATGGAAAATAAATCATGGATGCCACTGCTTACTTTACACCCTAAGATTCATCTGGGCCAAGAGCAGTCCCCAGCCTCTACCCATAGTCACAAAAGGCATCCAGAGAAATAAATATTGGCAATCATCAGCCCATGTTGGAAGGTTTCTCCAGTCTATAAATTTTAGCTCTTCTAGGTTCTTTTTGTTGTCCCAGCTGTCTTTAAAATTATAATTTTATAATTTATCTGCCTTTTAATTATTGCAAAAGTTCTTTTGGCCTAGTCTGACCTATATGCCATACTTACATTCACTTTCCTTTTAATACTTTATTTGTTGTCACATAGACTTTTAACTTTTTCCCCAAAGCATCTTAAAATTCAAAAAATTTTACATCATGAAATTTTTCCAGAAATGAATATTCCAAAAATAAATATAGACTTCCAAGTCATGTTATGTTTTTTACATGCTCATCTTGGGAATCAATGAAGTACCCAAAATTGCTTCTCAAGTTAAAAACAAATCTGGAATTTGCCCCAAAAGGATTTAAGATGGCTGCTCAAGAGAGAGGTCTTGCTAGTGGGACTCCGAACTCTGACAGAAATAAAAATAGAAATGTCTTGTTATTATAATGACCATTCAGGTATATATTATTGACATACCTACTGTCCATCTTGAGGAGTTGAACACTGGGCATATAGAAATATACCCAGAGCCTTGCATGGAGAGGTAGTAGATTTCTACCAATATGTCTGAGGAAGTAGCTCAGAATGTGACAAATGTATCTTGTTTTTAGGTCAGTTGGCAAAATGTAACTCAAAGGTGTGATACATAAACCGTCTGTGTCCCTGGAGAGAGCTCTGTAATGACTTGGGCGTCACTGGAGAAATGATCAGGAATACTAAAAAAAAAAAAAAAAAAAAAGGAATACTAGCATGAACCGTCCTCTTTCTGTGGTGTGAGTAAGTACTTTACTTTGGCCCGGAAATCTCAGGTTGAAGGCGGGAGAAACAACAAACAAACCAACCCTGAGAACCATACTGGAATGAATGACAGACGGGGATGTCAGCATCTACTATCAAAAGACCCGGAGGAAATAAGGAAGACGAGGGTAGAACTGAGTGAGTCAATATTCCATACATTTTTAAAGAAGGTAAATATTAGAGAAGAGAAGATTGATCCAAGGAACATCCCTTCACCTGCAGTAGTAAAGCATCTATCAGGTGGGGCATGGACAAATGAAAACCTGAGTACCTCCAAATTCAGTTTTATTCCATCATAGAGTAAAAATTTTGCTGGACCTTCAGATAGGCCCAAATAACTTTCTGGCCTGATTCATTTGCCAAAGAGAACATTCTGCAGAGGCTTGGGGGGGGGGGGTCTTTGTTCCCCACTTTAAAATTACAAAAGTAGCTTTTTATATAAATAATTCATTCTCATTATAAGTTTTAGGCAATACAGAAAACCTTCTGCAGTTCAGTAAAACCTTTAAATACATTTAAACTTTAAATATCCAATATGGTGTTTTTACCAGCGTCTACCTGGCATTTTGCCCACATCCCTCTACCGGGTAAGTGTCCTTAAATAGCTGAAACCTACTTTGAGGTCTGGTGTTTGGGTGCTTAGTTCTGCTCTGCTGATTCAAGAATATTAATCTGTGACCTACTGAACCCTGAGCACCATTATGTATGCTTCTAGTTCTTGAACATCATTTCATAGAACCTTGTTTAGTTGTATTAGTAGATGATTTAAACTTCAAAAAAGCCTGGCCTTATTTATGTATGTATGTATGTATGTATTTATTTATTATAAAACATATATATGTGTAAAACATATATATATATTGCTTTTTTTACCCCATATAACAATTTCATACTAGAAAAGCTAATATTTTCACTTAAAATTTAAGTATTAATATCTTTTGATATATATGCCAGAGGCAGCATGAGAACTGTTTATTTTTGGCACAAACTGGCTTGCTTTTGATACTGCTGTCATGTCCTAAGTGGTCCCTCTCTTTTCCATGTATTCAGTGTCATATCCTTTTATAGTTCTTCACACAAGCTTTCCCAGAAGATGCAATTTCCCCCTCCTTTGATCAGAATAACTTTTCCCAACAATATCGCTATTCCCTCTGCCACTGATACAATGTAAGCTTTAGGGAAAAAAAGAAAAAGACCAGCTGATTAAAACACTATACTTAAGGGCTGGATGGAACGAAGATTTATCCCTCCAAAATGGCACTGAAACATAAAGGGAGGAGAGTGCCAATTCAAAGCTATGTGGGCACCAACACTAACTCCTCTTCTATATTGTCAGTTATAGCTCTAAGCCAGTAGGGTACTGACAATAGAAATGGAAAGGAGGGGGATGTGTGTGTGTGTGCGTGTGTGCGTGTGTGTGTGTGTGTGTGTGATGGTAGCTGTTTGAATGCAGTCATCTCAACGCCTGACAGGCAAGGATTCATTTCCAATCCTGCTCACGTGCTAGTTGGCAGGATTTCGTTCCTTGACACTTGTTGGACTGAGGAATCCCTTGATTTCTCACAACACAGGCCTCTCCATAAAGCATCGTACAACATGGCAGCTCTCTTTATCATCGCAAGCAAGAGGGCAGGAGAAAGTGCCAGCAAGAAAGGGAGAGGACCGGCTAGATTCAAGCCTGAACGCTTTGTAACCTAATCCCAGAAGCGACATCCCATTACTTTTGCTATCTTCTGTTCATTAGAAACAAGACATGAGGTCCAACCTACACTCGAGAAGAGGGGATCACTCAAAGGCATGAACACTTAGAGGTGGGATCACTGAGAGCTATATCAGAAACTGCTTATGATGTCATCCCAGATAATTACCACTTTTCTGCCAGTGTGTTATTTTTCTTCAGAAAAATACTTAAATATAGTTCTAGAATTAAATTAAATTAAAATAATGGTCTCTGCAGCTCTGTATCCTGCTCCACACCCACAGAGTTATATATAACTGTAACAGTTTGTTCGTCTTCCTCACCACCAGACTCCAGCGTGCTTCACCCACACAGTAGAGACCCTCTACGTGTCTGCCTAAGCCAGACTCTTCAGAATCTATACATTATTGACACGCTGCTGACGATTTTTAGCCATTCGGGAAAGCCAATCAATTTTCCACGTTCCCCATTCTCAACTCTCAAGAGTGTTGATTGCTTTTCCACACCTAATCTTTTCTTCCCCTCGTCACCGGGGCTTCTGCAGCAACCATACCCCTGCCTACTCTTTCTTTCTTCTTTTTGCAAAGTCTTTCTCTCCATTCCTGTGCAATTTTAAGCAAAAAATATTCTAGCAATGCTGCTCCTGAACAATGTGACCTGACTGCTCACATCAGGTGTAATATCCAGCTCTTTTCAGTTCTTCTCTTTTTCTTAGTTAAGCTCAAGAATGACTCTACACCATAAAGAGAAATAGATGGAAGGGCAGATAATTCTGGAAGACCATCCTAAGAATTGCTAAGACTTTATTGAATACTTTCTATCATTCTTTGGATGCTTAGTTATATTGTTTATATTTTCCCTTAAGATTTCAATTTTGATAAGCAAATACAATTTATTAAGACACTATGTTCTAGGAACTAGAGGAACAATGCTTAATAAAAACAAAAGCCTAAACCTTGGGGATTTTCTAGTATTGTTATTGTAACTATATGCAAAGACAATGCCATTTGTTTTTAAAAATAATAATTTGAAAGATGTTCAGTGAAGGAAGAGAAGCTTTCTTGGAAAAGGTACACACAAACAAGATTTATTTAAAACAAAATTAAGAAAATACTATCTGGTAGTTTATGTTTTGAATGAATTTTTAAAAATCTCTTTCTTAAATATATGTTTAGAAGGCAAATGTATAAATTTTCATCATTTTTATTCATAGGAAAAGTGTAGGGTTTCATAAATTTTGCCACTAAACTTCCCTGACCTTTATAAATTCCCTTTTTTCCCTTGTTTACAATCTGACTGAACTATAAAGGTGTAACCATTAACCAATCAAAATGAATACTAAAAGGTCAGTGCATTGCATATAACATAGCCGCTTTTCAAAACATGTGTAAGGCATTCAAATTCTGGCACATTTTTGTAAGTCCAAACTTGTAAAATAAGTCCATGGTGACATAAATGAGACCCAGGCTCCTGGTAAAACCTGTAATAAACATGAGAAGAAAGCCCAGCTTCCTGTCTTTCCTTTTTTATTTTCATAAATTTAGTCTCCAAAATTCTAGTAAGGTAGGTACAGAAAGGACATGAAATAAACAATGTTATAGTTGTCATAAACTGTAACATTCTTGCAAATATTTTCTAGGCTTTAAATTTCAATTTAAGAACTTCTTTAGATGTACAAATTAGCACCTGCACATATTTTGGAACTCTGTGTGGGTTTTAATAATTTCCTAATGGCAACTATCAATTTTATCAATAATTTGTAAATAGGTGATAATTATAAGAGGGCATTTTGATTTCAGAAATTACCCCAGTGTGTGATCCAAAGAAGGCCAGTATCAAAGGTAAAGATTTCTTTTCTACATGGTCAACTTGACTGGAACAAATATTATTTCTATACAGTTTGTATCTTCAGTGTGTCAAGGAGAACAAGGAAATAATTTGTGAATTTTAACACAGTTTAAAAAATTGTTTTTCTTATTGCCAACATATTTTGACCATTCTGAAGAGGGGAAAAAGGTTTGGTTTCTTTAAGAACATATGTAAGCAATAAAATTAGATAGCTAAACATAGAAGAAAAAAAAATAGACTGACCTATTGATTAGGAGAAGGCCAAAAGCAAAGTCTACCAATAACATTAAAGCCTCCAAAGCCTCACAGAAGCAACGGATGCTGTTTCTCTTCTGCATGGAAGGTGAGGTCATGGAGAGAATGTTTGCCTACATGGCCTCACTTACAGAAAAGTTTTGAGAAGTTGGAAAAACTATGAGACAAGTAGGTATGATGGTTTGGAAATGAAACCATATACAGAAAGTATGTTATAAGGTGTTAGGATAAGCACCTAGTTAAGAGCCTACAGGCTGAAGCAAGAGGACGCAGACCGGCAACTGGATTTTCACACCTCTGTGGTCCTAAGAAGAAACTGAAGGCTGTGTCTTTTCAGATGTTTTAGGCTTTTGGGCCCCTTAGAGGCCCAGAAGCCTGTGGCTGCTAAAAGCAAAAGGGCCAGACCTTGATGAAGTAACAGGGCTGTTTTTTAAAACCCAGTAAACTTCACTGTGAGCCCCAGGTAAACTATCACCCTCAAGACAAAGGGCACCTCAGTTAGAGAATGAGTAAGTCATGGCAATAAAAGGTACAGCATAAGGAATATAGTCAATGATATTGTAATAGAAATGATAATGTGATACATTGCAAATGTAATGAATTGCCATGATATCGTATGGTACAGATGGTAGCCATACCTGTGGTGAGCCTAGCATCACATACAGAGGTGTTGAATCACCACGTTGTACACTGGAAACTAATGTAACAGCGTGTGTCAACTGTACTCAAATTAAATAAATAAGTAAACATTTTCACTAGAAGAAAAGACAAAGGGCACTTCAAAATGCTTAAGCTTCCTGTTTCTCCAAAGATGGTTACAATTTCCTTTTAAAACTACCATGTCAGAGTAAGTAATTACTGCTTGATCTGCATTTGTGTAACTATCTTAACAGTTACCTTCCTATAAATCATGTGATATTTGGAACATTGCTCCTATCACTGGACCAATGTCACAAAATCTTTGAGACATGTAAGTTGTTTCTAACAAAGGCTGAAATGGGCTCACTTCTTCTCTGGCTTTGATTTGATTCCAATTCTAGACCTGATTCTAATTCAAGACCTTAATTCTAATTCTAAAATTTTTCTATATTTAAATTTATTAGTAAATAGAGTTGGCAATTTCCTCACATTTCAGCAAACTTTCCAGAAAAGCCTCACTTTGCACTTGGCCAAAATCCCGTTGAAAACATAGCTATAAATGTGTTATGAATGGGAGAAAGGGAGTTCAGCCACCAAGAAACTATGAGGGCTTTCTGGAAGTCCGAGGAGGAGTAGAATCCCCCTGATAGCTTAGCTGGGGGGAAAGGGACCCACAGCTCTGAGTACACACAATGCTAGGGTAGCGGCAGTTTTTCAACTTAAAACTCTTGTGGATATAAGAACTGGGAAGAAGAGCAGAAATCAAGAAGATTGAAGAGTTACCTATAGAAACACCTATGTGTTTCCACAGGCTTCTTCCAACCTTTCCCTTAACCATGACCTTCATGCACAGGATAAGCCACAAAAATACGCTTGAAATAATGACACACTTTGTCCATGAGAGCCAGACTTGAGAGGCCAATTTAGTAACCATTTGTGTAACTTCTTATCAAAGAGCAAAAAGGAGCTAGAGCAGAGCACTGATACCAGTGAGGAGAGATGTAGATCCAAACCAAAGCTGCCATCCAGCAGCCCCAAACTCAGTATCTCCGCCATACTACAACTCATTGTCTCATGAGCAACCTTCAGGAAAATGTGAGTGGGATCACCAAATCCACACAATTAAATAGAGTTAGAGGTTCTTAGAGTAGTTATAATGGAAATCTATTCAATAATAGGGAGAAGGAGGGGATTATACCTATATTTTTAAAAGAAATGCTAGTTTTACTTGGACTGTGGTTGAAGGACAGAGGTTGGGGGCATCTCTATCAACCTCTTGCATAGCAAGGAATCAGAAAACATGCTCAGTAGAAGAGCTAGTTGGTCTTTTCAAAAAAGGTGACTGTTGAGTCTTAAAACAATTTGTTAGGGCAAGAAAATAGTTAATTTTACCACAGTAATTTCCAGATGAATTGTAAAGCTGAATGTTAAAAATACAATAAAAATGCGTTAAAATACAAGTTGACATTTGTATCATCATAGATGAGGCAAAGGCATTGTTAAAGTGAACCCAGAGCTGGATCTCATAAGGAAAAGATCCCTACATCATCTAGATAAAATTTCAAATCACCACATTCCCATATGTTTTCTTGTTTAGTAAAATCATTTAAAATATCATTTCAGCATGATTATAAATACATCTATGTGTATACACATATAAATATGCATTACTTGCATAGAAAGAAAATGATAGAGTATTTAAGACATAATAAGGTCAACCTTATAACATATTTTTGTACATAATCATGATTTTGTGCATAAAAATGGTGTGGAAGTCCGAGCAGGGGGAAAAAAAGAGAGAAAGTCCAGTGAAGACCTAGAGTTGTGCATGTGCGTGTCTATGTGTATATGTGTGTTCACATGCATGCATGCTTACATAAGTGCTGACACCCTAGCCCTGGTGAACCTGATTTTGGGGCAGGAAATTAGGACCTGACACGGGAAGATACTCAGTATCCCTGTGGATGTGCCTCAACAGGAAACGGGGCACAAGGGCAGAAAGCTCCATTGTTAATCATTCAGTTTTAAATCAGGAAACAATAACTACATCTTATTATTATTATTTCCAGCCACTCATTTTCTGGGTCAGTGACTGCTTGGGGAAAAGGCAGAGATTGATGGGTGGCTCAGTCAGTTAAGCGTCTGCCTTTGGCTCAGGTCATGATCCCAGTGTCCTGGGATTGAGCTCCGCATCGGGCTCCTTGCTCGGCGGAGAGCCTGCTTCTCCTTCTCCCTCTGCCTGCCTCTCTGCCTACCTGTGCTCTCTATCTCTCTGTCAAATAAATAAATAGAATCTTAAAAAAAAAGAGAGAGATTGATGATTTATGCTGCCAAAAGCAAACAAAAATACCTCACAGGTTTATGACTTTTCCACAGGATCCAATATAATTATAAACAACCATTCCAGAGCCAAATACTAAACATTTGAGAGAAGAGTTGTTTTTTGCATTACCTTTAGCTTTTATTCACTCATTAGAAAAGCGAAACAATTATTTTACTAATGGTCCTCTTAAAAGTAACCCCTATATGGCTTTCTTGGTCATTCCATACTTCTTTAGACAAGTGTTTTTCCTTAATACTGCCTTATTCTGATCATTTATTAAAGCATGTTTATCGCACTGATCTTAACAATGACTTCTATTTTTCTGGCCAAAACTAGTAATGAAAATAACTACATGCCCAAGAGTTATATGTTAGAGGTTTACCACCATCACAGAGATTTATGATTATTTTTACATGGTATTTCTAGAGAATCTCTTCACATTTCCCTAATATTTCACACTGAGATAATTGGGCTCAAAAGCATGCTCGGGTCATAAGATAAAAATAAGTTCTTTACTCCATTCCTAACTCCTTTGCTCTGTATTAAATTGTATGTGTTGTATCAAGACAAATGACTTGTCTTAACAAATGGAAGATAAGTCATACCAATTGACTGATAAAGTCATGTCAGAAACACGCTTACTAACAGAGAGACGTTTTCTTTAGCACTACATATAAAAATATTTATTAACAGATATATATTATTTAGGTAATACTGCCATAACAATTATAAGAAATATACATAGAGACTGATTTCCTCTTTAAATACAAATTCAACTAGAGATGCAAGTTCAAGTTTGCACAAACATTGGTGATAAAAATCAAACAAAACTTTGTGAGTATATGATGATATTCATATCAAAAATAAACCAGAATATGGTAAAATAAGCCCAGTGACACTTAAGTGAATATAATTATTTAAAACAGATATAAAATCTTCTTATCCTTCATGTATTTATCACTACTTCCTGGAGAGAGTGAAGATATCCATAAAGAAAATAAAATATCAATAAATTATTTGAAATAAAAGTTTAAAGGCTGCCATGTTGCCATTTCACAATGATAAAGTTTGCTCATTAGGCACTTCCCAATAAGTACTTTATCCATTTAGTTATGGGTATACGAAATGGTGGTTATAGAACAAATATTTTGGTGATAGGCAGTTGAAGTTAGCAAATTCATAATCAGTGATTCAAAAACCACCTTTGTGATACCTATAATGAAAATAGGCATGAAGGTTTGCATGTTAAAACACCCCCTCCCACCTCCCTGATTATCGGGGATAGTCTTCTGCCAATTATACCTGCCCTACCTAAATACATAACATTTTCTTTACTGGAAATCTCCTCAACATATACTATTCTCAGATTTCTCACAATACCACATACATGTGCATACGTAGATATTCTCACATACAAATGACCCTGTTACAATCCTATGATCCACTCCTACCAATCAAATCTGTTCTTCTTCCTCCTCATTGTTCCTTCCAAGTTTCTACAATATGTGGTATTCACTTTCTTATCTGTTCCTGTTTTATTTTATTTTATTTTATTTTTTTGGTGAGCGCTGTGAATTGTGCAAGTCTGTTCCTGTTTTATAACTCTTCTTCTTTATCGGTCTTTTTCCCGCCTAGCTTTATTGAATCAGTTCCCCCTAAGACCAGTAATGATTATGTAATATTCAAATTAAATGAACAGTTTCTATCCAGGTCTTACTGGACTTAGCATTTGGTGCTCTTGAACACACCCTTCTTGTTCTCAAAGAATTCTATTTTCTATTAATATGTAGAAGACTACTTTACTTAGATTTTGACCTGTTTCTTTGACCATCACATATTAATCCATTTTTATAGGGTTGCATTCTTCACCCATCTCTTTAATAATTACCTTCAATAATCTGGCTTATCCCTTTTTTATTTTCTCATTATTCATTCTGAGTGACATTATCCATAACCCTAACTCTATCATGTCTAATAGGCTTATGTCTCCACAATCAATATTCCCAGCTCAAATGACTCCTGTCATTTCTAAATCCTCTAATCTATTGAACACATATGCCTGGATACTGTTCAGACAACACAAATTCTGCTTCTTTAAACATAATGACCATGTTCCACTCAAACTCTATTTGTGTAATACCTAGTTTTTTCTCCCTTACAAATAACTTCTTAAAAATCTGTGATTATTGGACTGCTAATTTCTCTTCTTGGTTAATGCTACAGTCTTGAGTTTTATTCTCTCCAATTGACCTAATCAATCTGATCATGGATTGATCTTATCTTTGAGAGAAGACCCTTAAATATTTCCCACTATCTTTAAAATAAATTTCACACTATTTAGCATTGTATACATAGACACTTATCTTCTATGATCATCCCTTTGATTAACTTTTCCTTTAAATTACACCAATATTCCTGGGTTTTGTTGATTGGTAAGGTTCTTTTTTACCTTGATGCATTTCTTTATACTGAATCTCCTTCATGGATTGATATTCCTCACTGCTGTCTACCTGCAAAACTGCTAGCTGATCTAATTCACCACAAGATTCTTGGAAGACTTACTTGAAGTAATGGCCATCAATACTTCTCTCTGAATTTCCAAAATTTGTGTACCATCTCTCTATAGCCTCTATTTTACAGTACTGGTATTGTTGCTATTTGGGGGATAAGTCTACATGGTGGAAACAGCCGGTTGCCAACAGATATTCACTCTTTTTTTATTTCCTAATTTATAGAATCTTGTTACATTTGGGGCAGCTAGGTGCTAAAAATATTGATTTCCCAGGCTTTCTGGTACCCAGAGAGTTTCATTCGACCTGATAGACTTGTGCCAATGAGATGTGACCAAAAGTCAGCTTCGCATGGTTATAGGGAAAGAGAAATCTCAGCTGTTGCATGCCTTGTGTGCTCTTACTTTTCCCTTTTTTACTGGATCATAGAAACAATGTCCATGGATGAAACAACCATCCTGTAACTATCAGAAAGAGAGACATAGGTGAAAGAAGAAAGAACGGAAGGAAGAAAGCGCTTCTTGTGTGATGGTATCCTGAAGCCACTACACTAAACTTGGGTTGCCAACTCTGACCCCTTACTTACTGAAGCCACCATAGTTGGGTTTCTGTTACAGATTGCAGACAAAATTCTAAGTGAAAGAGTTTGCCAGTTGGAAAGAGGACACTTTGAAGGCAGGGACTTTGTCCTATTCAGTCCTATATGTCAATAACTAGCCCAATACCTGACACACTATAGATGATACATACAAATTTTTAACTGACTGAATAAATGAAAAAAAAAAAAAAACAGGACAACTCTATAGGACTCTTTCTCCTAAAATCAGAGCACTGGAGGAAAATGTAAAAATCCGAATATAAATAGACCTATAACAGCAAAAATTATCCACAGTCTTAGAAACTTCTTTCTCTTTAGGAGGGTAAAATACATTTTATGAATAGGAGAGTGTAATGAATTATTAGTTAGAATATTGAGGTTAAGTCAACAATTTTCTTAACCTTCAATTATCCTTTAGCCTGAGAAAAATAACACGACACTACTGTTGCTCAGTTCCAATTAACACAGCTGAATTGTTGATCCCTGTCAGTTAAATTACAAACTATTAATTTGGCAAGCACCAATTTGCCTCTTTAAATTCTGACTGTTTGAAAGATACCTGGGGGACTTCTTTTTTTTTTTTTTCTTCAGAGCGAGTTTTACCTATCTATTACTATTGGAAAGGAAAGCCTGTCCAGCTATCAATGACTAACTATCCTTAAAATAGAGTAGGAGAGGGGCGCCTGGGTGGCTCAGTTGGTTAAGCGACTGCCTTCGGCTCAGGTCATGATCCTAGAGTCCTGGAATCGAGTCCCACGTCAGGCTCCCTGCTCAGCAGGGAGTCTGCTTCTCCCTCTGACCCTCCCCCCTCTTATGTGCTCTCTCTCTCTCATTCTTGCTCTCTCAAATGAATAAATAAATAAAATCTTTAAAAAAAAATAGAGTAGGAGAGGGGCGCCTGGGTGGCTTGGTCATTAAGCATGTGCCTTCAGCTCGGGTCATGATCCCAGGGTCCTGAGATCGAGCTCTGCATCCGGCTCCCTGAGGCGGGAAACCTGCTTCTCCCTCTCCCACTCCCCCTGCTTGTGTTCCCTCTCTCTGTGTGTCTCTGTCAAATAAATAAATAAAAAATCTTAAAAAAAAAATAGAGTAGGAGAGACAGAACTCATGGAAGCTACAGAAGGGCCCCTTGAGAATTACAGCAAAACATGACAAGTCTGATTTTTGAGTAGACCTTTCTTGTCATGCAGTTAATAAGAACTTGCATTCAAATTCAACAAGTCACACCATGGGTAAACAGAAATGCTTAGGACTAATAGGAACACAATTTCCTTCTATTACCTGATGTTCAGTCTGTCATTATTTGCATATATTTTGGGGTGGTCATAGCTCATGTGCTTAAATTGTAAACTAGCATTAATCTTGCATTTTTCTCTTTTCTTCAACTCTCATATGTGAAACTATTAAAAGCTGTCATCCTGTAGTTTTGCTGGTTCATATAACTGGAGTAGCCTCTTTTTTGCTGATCACCTTGTTATATGGTAACTACCTCCTAAATAAATCACCTATATGTGTTTTCACTTTCCCGGTGGATTCTCTCTGTCAGGCATGTTGATGTCCCAACTAAACTCTTCCAATAGGATCCTGGTTGGTATCCTGCTCCTACTCTCAAACACAATCCCAAGTCACTGCCTAAAAGTAACTTTGCCAAATCAGTTTCCTCCTGCAGCCAGTGTAAATTATACCTGTTGCAAATATCCTAATGTCACTCATATTCTAAAGCTTGGAAATAGCTCCCCAATCCCTCTACAGATAAAGTTGAAAGTTATTATTCTCCATAGTATCTGCAAGATTAGGCCCCTCTTTCCTTCTCACTCTCATTTCATGCCAACCTCAGTCTTTGTGTAACATATTTTTTTTTTTGCTTCAGACGCACCATTGTCTCACTTTGTCCTTTACAAGTGTTATTTAACATTCTTAAAATGTGCATGTTTTCAATTCCAATATTACCTGACTCAGTTGCCTTTCAGATCCCAGGATTTGCTCTTACAAAAAAAGTTGATAATATACACACACACACACACATATATAGTATCATACATATATAATATACATATACAATACACACACACATATATACACACACACACATATATATAGCATATGTATGTATTTTTAGAGAATCAAAGTCCAAAAAAGAAATAGTTAGCAAAAAGATTTAGACAGAGGCGTAACTGAAGGCCAGACCTTGGATAGAGTAAGAACAAGCAGGAGGTGTTTACAACAGTGGTGAAAGGTTATGAAGATCAGGTGATAGAAGCATTCGTGATGATAGAAGGTTCTAGAAAGAAAACAGCGAAAAGGCAAAAATCAAGAGAATTTGAGAACTGTGAGATTTTGAGCATCTGCTAGAGCAACCGTGTGGAAATGATGAACTAAGAAGGATCTTTTAAATATATATTTCATACTGGACATGTACACCAGAAGCAATCTGCACAACATGGTTATCAGCCATTTGAGAATTAAAGTTGATCAAATTTGCATGTCTAGAAAATAAGTGATCTTGGTATAGAGACTTTGGTAAAAATGATATTAAAAGACAACAGAAAGACAGATGATAGCAGGGGAATGAGAAGGACGTTTGAGAGGCAACAGGAGATCCAGAGATTTGGACAGGAGATGCAAAGGAGAAAGATGTTTCTGCAGATAGATTTAGTTAAGTATCTGATACTACAGAAATTTGTCTGGACTAGGACTGAGAAGAGCCAGCATGATAGTCTACGACCACATGTGAGAAACAAATTTCATCAGAATGCTGAAAATTAATCCCATATTGTAGAGTTTATTAGGAAGGTTTATGTGATCCTAGAGCAGGGATGTGAGTACAGAATATGCTAAGTTTTTCATTTTACAGAAAGGCAGACACGAGAAGATGTGGTCCAGAGCCCAAAGGCCTGTTGTCAACTTTCAGTACTACGGCCTCCTCTGCGTGTAGGACTGGGCCTCTTGATTTTGCTGAGCGTTACATTCCCCAGTGCCCAAGAAGGATTAGAATACTGCTTTCTCCTTGCAGTGTTATTGTCAGGATTAAATGACTACTGATACATGTAAAAAGCAAGAAGTATCTGGAAGATCATAAATAATCAATAAGGATTTGTTATTATTACTGTTATGTTACTGTAACCATATTATCCAGCATATGGTGGATATAATAGGTAGTATTCTTTATTGGGAAGCTTCGAATGGAGGGATTTCAAGAAAATAGGTAAAGAAGCAGTCAACAGAACATAAGCGGTGACAACTGTCACCCACAAAGGGGTAACTAATGAGCAAAGTTGATGTGTTGGGGTAAACAGGTCAGATGCAGGGATTAGCTTCGGAAAGAGCAAAGTATTATCTAACCGCAATTGGAGGGCCAAGTACAGAATAGGTTAATAGGTTGCAACTTTCATATGAAGGGGGAAAAACAAAACAACTTGACAGAATTCATGTTGGATGGATTTAGTCATTTCAGGGAAGAAATCTGCTCATGCATAGTGTGATGAGCCTTTGGTGATAACCGCGTCTGAGAAGAGAGAAAACGGTTTAACAAGCATGCTGAGTAATAAAGGAGATATTGAGCCATGGAGGTGATTTGACTATTTGTCTTATATCTTACCCTCTATATTGCCTTAATCCGTAAACTTCCATGTTCATACATGTGTACGCTTTGGGCTCTGCAATATGTCTTTTTTTTTTTCAATCTATAAAAGAATCTATGAAGAGAGTAATAGGGACTTTTCAAAGAAAGATAATCATATTTTCTGGAATATTCTATCTTGAATTCATGGCAATTTTAACTATCAACTTTAAGACTAACGAAACCCAATAAGTGGTATATTAACTTTTCAGAGTAATGTAGTAAAAAAAAAAAATTGCCCTCATATTATTTTGAAAGTAAGACTGCACAGTTAAGAACTTTCTGATATTGGGATAATTTGGCTATTTTTTAAAAATATGGTAAAACCACACATATCAAGAGAAACAGTCCTAAGAAAATATAAATTAACACAGAAATATTTTGTCTCATGTATTTCCCAGGTATCTTGCCAATTTCGATAAAAAAGATCTTAGCTCCCTTTTGATAGAAATAAAAGAAGGGGTTATGTCTTATACCCAAACATGTCTAGGAATCAGCTTCCCTGAAAAAGGAAGGTGGGATCTGAGGTTGAGCTTGGAAAATAAACAAACCAAATGTGCCAAGTTGATAGGACATGGGGCATCCTTCTGCTTCTTTACCTATTTTTCACTTAATAACAGGTTTATTTCTGAAACTGTCAGTAAAAACTACTAAATAAAAAAAAAATGGTTTCAATTCCCATTCAATTAGAATGGGAAAAATCATGTGTTCAGTCCCAATTCAACATATCCAAACAGATTTCACAGACAGAAAAATAGATATCAAGTGAGAATATAAATATGTTAATATAGGTAATAACACTTAGAAAAAAGTCAAGTTTGTACATAGCCTAAGTTATTAGGAGGGTTTATTGTAGTCCCCAATGAAGGACTATCACTTCATCACTTTGTTGGAAGGTGATGGGCAATTTTAATGCAGGCATTTGATAGTAGAATCAGAAGTGTTTAATGATAAATTTCTTCATCTGGAGGCTTTGAGACTAGAAGATCCTAATCAGGAATATTTTGGCATCTATAACAGGAGAGTGAAGTCTCTGGGTCAAAACTAATGTACTGCAAAACATGAAAAATAGCAAACATACACAATTACCTAAAGAGTTACAGACCCAATACCTCTTTGTTTATGTTTGAAATGTTATTCATCTCTATAGCCTATCTCTGTTCACTTTCATTTTCCCTTCATCTTATAAAGTGCTTTAAACAATTTATTCAATAACTCTAGGACAATTTTTCACAATTCTAGCCACATATAAAATTGTTGTAAGCATTTGTTCTGAGTAAAAAAATTCTAAGTTGGAATGTGTATCAAATGAAGAGCCTCCATTAAGCACCCATCATACCCTAAATCTATTTTTTTATCTGATAATGTGAAAGAACCATTTATTTTCACACATATGGCTCAAGTGAGATTCTTTCTTCCCTTTCTCAAAATTTAATTTAATCCTTGGTTTTCAAATCTTGTATCTACTGTGAATGCCTGTTGAGATTTTTTTGACTTTTTTAGTTTTCCAAATTGGGAGTCCATTTTTTTTTCTATTGATTGTTAGGATGTCTTCATATATTTGGACCTGGGACCTTAAATTGGCACAAGCATTTTGGAAAAAATGATTAACATTATTTACTAAAGTTAAATGCATATATAACTTATGACCGACAACTCCAAAATAAACACCTGTATGTCCACCAGCAATAAAATGAAATGAAATTATCTATACTTATTCAATAGAATGCTACATAGTAGGGAAAAGAGTAAGTCACTGGTATATAAATGTAGATGGATTATACAGACATAATTTTGAGTGAAGTAAAGACAGTACCAAAATTGCAAATACTATACACCTCCATTTATATGAAGACCAAAATAGGCAATATTGATCTATGGTAACAGAAGTTAGAATCATGGCTACTTTGGGCACCACTGATTAAGAGGGGAGTGAAAGAGATTCTTTTGGGACTCTAAAAGTGTGCTAGATCTTACAAATGCATATTTCTGAATTTATTATGGCGAGGCACTTAAGATTACTATATATAAGTCATACTTCAACACAATTTGTTCACTTTTGTTGACATCAGTAAACTACCACATATAATATGCAGTTATTTGGAATAGTTCCTGATTCAGGCACTTCATTGATTAGAAGCCAAGCAGAAGCAAACATTAATTCCAAAATATAAAGAATATTTTTCAATGACAGATGAAAAATGTGTGGCACTATAAAATATAGAGAAGATTAGAATGCTTGCTTTCAATGTTACTTTTGTATTTTAACAATAGTTGAACTAGCTTACATGTGCTATTCCTAAAAATACTCCGTAAATACCAAATGAAGGTGTTAAAATTAAACCAAGTTACATTTTTAACAGTTAATTTACAATGCTCCACGATTTTTTTTTTAAAGATTTTATTTATTTATTTGAGAGAGAGAATGAGAGATACAGAGCACGAGAGGGAAGAGGGTCAGAGGGAGCAGACTCCCTGCTGAGCAGGGAGCCTGATGTGGGACTTGATCCCGGGACTCCAGGAGCATGGCCTGAGCTGAAGGCAGTCACTTAACCAACTGAGCCACCCAGGCTCCCTCCACGATTTTCCTTAATAAACAATTTTATGCTAGAAATAAGCAAGTTTCTGTATTCACATTATCTTTACCCACAAGCATTTAAATAAATAGCATTGATTACTTGCAAATTACAGATTGTGGATTCAGAGCTCAAAACTAAAGCTCTAAGGATATAATTCAATTAAAACGATCCATAATTGTGAATTCACCTCACCAGTGCCCCAAGACAAGAAGCTCTTTCTCACATCATCGTGAATTATTTTAATGATCATGGCCTGCGCAAACAATTGAAAAACTAAGAATATCCTAACCCCTTTGCAATTAAAACAAAACTTCTCTCTGATGTTTCTTTATATCTTAATTTCTGTAAAAATAATTCCTATAAAATTATGCTTGTAATTTCTAGAAAAATGTGAACATAAAAGCTTGGATCAGATCAGTCACTGAACTAATTCAATTTTTTCTGACAAGCACACATTTATAGGATGGTGGCATTGTCATCTGCAAGGTCATTGCAGAAAATGTCATAGGGTCCAAAATACTCCAAACTTCACATAATCCATTTTATATCTGTCACCCCAAATTTACCAAACCATTTAGACTGAAAATTTCAGTTGTGACCTCTGTGAGGCACAGACATCCACCTACAAGTGCCTAATCAGCTCCTGTCCTGCTCTTCAGGTACAATTCCAAACTTCCATCTTTCTCTGTCAGCCTTCTACCCATCATTCCTTGCAAAAGGAAGGCTAAGACCCTACATCCTTAAGTCGCTATCTCCCATAAAATAGGTTATAATTATTCCGTCCATTCCTCTCTAATAAATGGGGAATATATCAGACCTACTCAAACTGAACACCTGTGAGAATATAATTTAAAAACTTACATAAGGTAGTTCTGACTTCCAGAATGGTAAAGACTTCTGAAAACCTACTTTCCCATTAAACCAATGAAAACACTGAGAACAACTGTCAAAGTATTAACTTCTTAAGAACTCTGGGAATTAAAGATTTCAACAATTTGACGTGTTTAAGAAAGATGATGAATCTCAGTAAACTTTGTGATATTTAATTTGTCTTATTATCACCCCCCTCTCTCCAGCTCTGCGGTAGCCTTAAAAATGAATAGCCTCAAATTATAGTGAAAATTCAAGAGCAAAGTCATCATTGATGAGGCTCCATGGATGGAGCACAACATGTTGGGAGCTCCCTAAAATCCCTAATCTCCGCATATTACCATTTTTTGACCGGACGGTTTCCTTGAAACCCCCAACCACAGGCCTTGTCTTTATTTTACCTGAATCCTAGCTCTCTCAGGAAAAGTAGCCTTTTCCCATGGGTATTTGCCAGAAACAATCAGTGACAATGGTTTAACATTTCAGTGCTCTGACGTGGTGATAATGTTGGGGCAAACCATTAGTTGACCAACGGCCTTAAAAGAAATCCTGGGGAATGGGGAGTGAGATGGACATATGGGGCTTTGAAAACCTCTGACATATGGCTGAGAATGTAAAAGAACACACATATGTACAGTGCTATGTGCATTTCCAGAGAAACTTGAGAGGACCCAAAGCTCTCATTGCTGACTGACCTTGAAGTTCTGTGAAAGCAGGAAGTAAAGTGCTCTGGCCCTCCCTCTGCCCCTAACCGGGCTCTAAGAAGGTTAACAAGGTTTTGCTAATTATCAAGGGCTAGGGTTATCTTTCAGGCCATCTCTTTGGCAGCCTTATAGCATTTGACAAGGTTTCCTGGGCCCTTCTTCAAACTCTATGCCTTTGTTTTTCTGACTATATTTCCTCCTGACTTAGATTCTTTCTCTGTCCATTTCATTTCTAGAATTTCCCCTTGCCTGTTCTTAAAACTTGAGATTTCTCTGGGCTTGGTCCATTTCCTCCTCAGATTTCCATGCTGTTTGCTTTTTTAGAGAAATCTCATCTATGTAAACGATACCAATCAATGAATATATGTTAATGAATGCCAAATCTATAAATGCTACCTGAATCTTTTCCCAGACCCTTCATATTCAGTTTCTCAATTATACCTTCTGGATGTCCCATAGGTATAATAAAAATCACTGACTGTTGACAGTATGCAGAGAGCTCAAGTGAATTTCAGTTTAGCATCAGAATATTACCTTGAATATTCTGAAGGTTTTGATTTAGGTTTATTTTTCACTCTAAAATCATATTCTCCTAACTTTGTCATCACACACCAGAGGCACAGCTAAAGCTCTCCAGAATTTACTCTCAGGTAAATTGTTATTAAATCCTGAAAGGAAAACTATTAAACAGACTGACTTTTCAAAACAGAGCTTTTTATTCCTTAGGAGCAAGGGCATAATCTGAGGCTGTAATTATTGATTTTAAATATTCCTGTTAGAAATGACTTGAGGTAGTATGCATAAATTAATTTGATGTTATAAACCATGAGACACCCATGTTTAAACTCTTTCATGCTAATTGCAAAGAAATTCAAATTTAAATTAATTTCCTCTAGCTTGTTTGCCTCCTAATTAAATGATAGTCAGGGAGAGCTCTGGAAATAGTGAACATATGCATAAAAATACATTGAGAATCCACTATGGACGCGCCAGTCCATGGTAACCAACATAATCTGTGTACAGACACTTTCAAGCTCAACAGGGTACATGTAAACAAGCTAGCTAATTATATCCCCAAGGAGTGGGGTTGCTAAGGCCTATATCAGTCACCTTTCACTGAAGAATAAAACAAAGTATCTGTTTGAAGGTGAGCAGTTTGTTGGTAAATTTGCATATCAAGTAGTAAAATCTTAAGTCCCTCCCCCCAGTCAAAATTTTTTATAATTTAAAAAAGTAATGTAGTAAGATAATATCTCAATGCTTTCCATTTTTCAGAATTCATTAACTGACAGTCCATGTGTTTCTCCTTTGATGTTTTAATGAGATGGTCAGTTTCCTTTCCCTTAGTAGGCATGTATTATATACTGCTATGTACTGCATACCACTATTAATGTCCATCCAAGTTTCTAATTCCCAAAGAACTCTAATAAATATTTTAGTACCAGTTGTAACTAGGAGAGAGTTATATAAATATACATCAAGAGATTGCATTATTTTGCCATACCCAACCTAAATTCTACTTTGGATTTTTGATTATGGAGTATGAAAAATGTGACTGTGGCCAAGGGTTAGTCATTATTTAGATACACCCTATGTTTTTGGAGAATTAGCTTTAACAGTATAGTATAACCTGGCTTTCAATTATAGTCTCAGGTACTTAGGTCTTGGTCATGGCTAATCCTCCTAGTCAACATTCTTCCAAAAAGATATCATAGTAGATTTTAACTACCTTTGTATCTCAAATATAAACTGACAGATCAAATAGCAATCAGTGTAATCTAAAAATATACATCACCTAAGACATGAGGATATGAGCAGTCAATTCACAGAAAATTAAGCACAACTGGAAAGTATTTGAAAAACCCTTACATTTGCTAAATGAGTCTTGCAAGTTTTTCCAATTAGTTAATACAATATTTAACTATGAATTTTAAAAGAGGTCAATGTAAGCACCAAAACACAATCTCCTAAGTTTTCTTATTTCCATTTTAATAAAATAAAGAAAACTGATAAGGGAAGTAAAACGAAACTCATTAAAGAGGTAGTATTTTTTTCCATCACTTTATAAAATGACCTCCATTTAAATACAGTATCTATAACATGTTTAAAGATTTGAAACATTTTCTACTTCACCTTAATATGTATTAAATGATATATTTGGTATTATATAACATATATATAATAATATTTTGGCTTCTGGGAGTCCAAGAATTTAAATTCAATTACAATATTTAATAGTTCCTATATTGTTCGGTCTTTATTTTTATTTGTGAGAAATAGGGAAATATATCAATCTTCTCGATTGCTGTTATAATTAACATAACCCTTGTGAATTACCTTGTGCAATATTTGACTCTTCTTTTTTCTTCCTCTGAATTTAACTTTCCCCCCCTTTTTATTGTATAAGGAAATAAATGCTTGCTACTTGTATTTTTTTCTCTTTATCCTCTTCTTGGCAAGAACATAACACAGAGTGAAGGGGGGGGAAAGTAAAGCTTAAGAAAAGAGGACACGGCTTAAAAATATATACAGAAATGCCAAGTCCATCTTAAAGATCCACAGTGAAACTGGAAATGACTGGTAGGTGCCCCTCGTAACTATTCTGTACACACACATTTTAGGTCTATGGAATTCTAGAACAGAAGCATCCATTGGATTAAACCTGATATCGTGATTGCAGCTTTTGATCTAACTAATGCACAATCTCATATGATCCGACAAACAATGGTGGATTTTACAACAGGACATATCACATAGATTAATGAAATATCAAAAGAATTTTGCCATACAGACACTTTCCTGGCAAAATGAATAAAGGGAACACAGTTTCGATGATAAACACCTCAGTCTGTGGTTGACCTGTTAGCTCTTTAAATTTTTTTTTTTTATGTTTTTTGAAGATTTATTTATTGGAGAGAAAGAGCAGGGGGTCATGAGTGGGGGGAGGGGCAGAGGGAGAGAAGCTCAAGCAGACTCCATGTTGAGCAAGGAGGCCTATGAGGTAGGGCTCGATCCCACCATCCTATCATGACCTGAGCTGAAACCAAAAGTCGGATGCTTAACTCACTGCACCACCCAAGTGCCCTGACTTGTTTTTTATTTTGAAACAATTTTAGACAGACATATGTTGCAAAAATAGTACTTTCTATAGATAGATACATGCACATAGTAAAATTATTCAAGCAAGAAAATTAACCTGGATAAAATATTAACTTATCAACAAATCCTATAGAATTTCACATCCAGAGGCAACCAATCCTCTTGACAATCCCCCTTGATGTTGACCTTATGGCCTCCTGAGCTGTGAGAGAATAGATTTCTAACGCTTTTTTAAGGCACCCATTCCGTGGTAACTTGTTTAAACAGCCCTAGAAGCATGATACAGTTGTCACAAATTGTTGTGCATACACATTTTCAGTGCATTCGTGAAGTTTTTCTTGTAATATTTACACTCGATGGGCCGTACAGATATTTTCTATGGAACTAATATACAGTCTTTTTTTTTTGTGTGTGTGAAGGTTACCAGGGTGCTTGAGACGAAGGTGCACTCTCTGTTATCAGAGTATAAATTTCAACATCTCTTCACAGCCTCTACATTACTGACTGATGTCTTCCATCTCCCCACTTCTATTTTGTCCATTTGACATCTCATACTGCCAGTGCTATGTTAACGTTTCCCACTATTATTGTGATTCTCCTCATCCTTCGTGTTTGCTGATGGTTTTTGCTTGATAAAGTGACTGCTGTGTTACACGGGGCATAAATACTCATACAGGTTATTTTTTCATTGTGAATTGGGGCCTTTACCATTAAAAAGCACACTTCTCTCCCTTGTTTAATGTTTTTGCTCTTGAATTCTACTTTATCTGCTATCAAGATTGCTACCCCTGTCTCCTTGTGGTTTTTACTATTTTTCCATCTGCCTAGTCTATTTTTGTTTAGAAACAAAAATATTTTTTTTTGCCCCTATTCTGAATCACTTTATTTTTCTGTACAAAGTATATAGATGTATCTTGCATTTTGAGTTAAGGTGAAAATCTTTGATCCTTTAATAGGAAAGTTAGGTGCACATTTATATCTACAACAGCTATGTTTGGTCTCAGTTCGATCATAATATTTTATGGTTATCTATATTCTGATGTATTCACTATTTTTCTTTCCCTGGAAATTCATAACCATGGCCCTTGAACATATGCATGTATACACACACAAATGTATTTTTCAAAACATTATTTATGGTTGTTTTAGTGTTTACCTCTGTTCTTAAACCCTTTGAATGGCCTGAGTCCCCTAGTATTTTATTTAACTTTTATAATCTGATTTCGTTGAAATTACTCTGGGTTGTGCATCCCCTAATTCTTTGGTTCTCTTTTCTATTTCACAACCCCCTATTTTCTTTTGTGGTCAAGCAATTGTTAGAGGGCACAGCTCTTTTTGCCCCCTTTCTCCACCCCAGGAGCCATGCATTTTGAAGACTGCCCTTCACAGAGCTTAAATTTGTAAGTCTCTTCCTGGGATTCCAAGTTCAGCTCTCCTTGTTCAGGTACTATTTCTGTATTTTCAGACTCAGGAATTACTGTTTTTCTGGTATGGGTTTTATATAAACGGTGGGCCCTATTTCTAGCTTCCTTCTTGTCTCTGCTCTGTAGCTATTATCCATTTGTCTCTGCTTGTCACAACCTCCATTAGGGTGGGTTGAGGCAAGAGAGTAAAACTCTCTGGCCGACCTTTGCTCCTCAGCGTTATTTTGGAGTTTAGCCATTCTCTGACTTCATGTTATGCTGAAGGTGTGGTGTTTAACGTGTTGCTTTCTTTCTCTTTTCTTACTGTTCTGTATTGTTTTTGAGGAACTCATTAGGAGATGGGTGCTATGAATTGAATTGTGTCCCTCCCCAAATTCCTATGTTGAAGCTTTAACCCACTACAGGACTGAATGAAGATAGGGCTCTTAAATTGATTCAAATAAAAGCGAGATCATAACAGCGGAGTCATGATCCTCTGATAGAACTTCTAAGAACAGGGAGAGACACCAGAGCCCACGCTCTCTTGCTTGCTCTCCCTCTCCTTCCCCACTCCATCTTCCCACGTGAGTGCTCAGCGTGAAGACAGGAGTCTACAAGCCAGGGAAAGATATGTCACCAGAAACCAAATCTGCCAGCACCTTGATCTTGGGACTTCCCAGACCCCAGAGCTGAGAGGAAATAAATTTCTGTTGTTTAAGCCACTCAATTTATGTTATTTTATAATGGCCACCCAAAGCAGAGTAGTATAATGGGAGATCTAGGCAACTGCACTGTTTTCACCTACTAAAGTTCCAGCTAGTTAGCTTTTGTCATCTGCCTGTAATCAAAATTGATAAATTTAGCAAATTTATCAAAATTTCTACATGGTCCTGCAGGTAGATTTGAGCAAGTTCTCAATCCACCCCCCTTCATTTTTCAGCAGAGTCTCCATCTAGTTCCATGTAGTTCCTCAGGGTCAGTATTGATTTTCAAAATGTTTGCTATTAGATAGACTTCAACTGTAAATCCAAATACACACTCTTACAGCTTCCTTTATAATTATTTGAATTTTAACACAATTTTGAGACACATGTGGTCTCCCCCCAAAATGGCTCCAGCAAGGAGTTTCAGTCATACTGGAGGATAGGAATACTTCAGCATCTATTACATTTTAAAGCTGTGCTACCATATGAAAGTTTTTGGAAGATGAGAGACAAAGAGACAGAGACTCCAGAACTGAGTCTATAACCTTATATGTTGTTCTTGACAGGGAGAAATGTAAAGGGAAGATCTGTTTCTTTACCAAAAAATACACAACTAAAATACCTTTTGAAATACAGTTATGGAAAAAAGATGCAGAACAATAAAAAATTTAAATCATGAGTTACATGTAAGTCTTGTTTGAAATTTGATTGTACATAACAATGATCATAGAAGGCTCAATGGCAGAGGTACAGTTTAGGAAGAGCCCTAAAGGAGTTTGTAGTTTTGGAGAAGCTGGGAAAAGTATTTAAGTCATGGAAAACATGGGCTATGTCACCATCCCACCTAGGTAGAGAGAGTTGCTTCTCCCTTATGCTTCATAGGGTGCTGCCAGATTATCAATAGCCTTTGAGTGCTGAAAATTTCTATTATTTATCTTTGTATCCATACAATTAATGCCTTAGATTTAAAAAATATTAATGGCATGCATTAATGCATGAACAAATGCTGGAGTGAGTGAATGAACTAATGTAATAGAAGCAAAGGTAATATAACTAAAATAGTATCATGACTGCCTGATGGTGTGGGTCTATATGAGAGTATTTGTGTTCCACTGCTGAGTAACAAATCACCACAAACTTAGAAGCTTAAAACAACACACATTTTCCTCACAGAATCTGTAGATCAGGAGTTCGGGCACTAAGTATCTGAGTCCTTTGCTCTTGGTCTCTCAAGGCTGTGGTCAAGGCATTGAGCTGGCTGCATTCTCATGTGGAGGCTTGACTGGAAATGAATCCACTTCCAAGTTCCAAGTTGATTGACATTGTGGCAAAATTTATGTCCTTGCAGCTGTGTGACTGAAAGACCTGGCTTTTTGCTGGCTGTTGGCTGGAGTTCACCCTCAGGTCTTAGACACTGCCGCATGGCTCTCTGACTCTCTCCATAGGCAGTTCACAATGTGGTCGCTCACTTCTTTAAGGTCAGCACAAGAAGCTTTTACTTCAGAAAGGATCCCTGTCCCTGTTTCAGGGATTTCACGTGGCTAATCAGGCCCATCCAGGTTAATCTCCCTTTTGACAAACTCACTCGGGGTCCAAATCCCTTTACCTAGACATAGTGTATTAGCAAGAAGTGAGTCACAGGTTTTGCCCAAACTCAAGGGAAGGCGATTCTACAAAGGCATAACCTTGTGGGGAGAGGACAAGTTCACCTTAGGCTGAGCCCACCACAAGGTGGAGCAATTTTAACCTAGTTTAATTAGATGATCAGTTACTGACTACCTACTATGCTCCAGACACTCAGACTTTGACTAACCAACAAATAATCACAGCTTATTTTGTTAAATGTCCAGATAAAGATATGGTCAGGAAAAGAAAAGGGCACAAAGCAAGAACACAAAGCTCCATCTGGCAATCAAAGGACAGATTGTTGGAGAAGATGAGACATTAGGAATGTCAAAGTATTTCAAAAGGTGTTGAGAGGGAGTAAGAACAGCCAGAGCTATGGTAAGTGATTTTTAAGGATTTGGCCATTATTCTCTATGACAGATGATGGGAAATCCTTGAAGGGCATCACAAAAGATTCTGGGTGGTGATACAGAGGCAATTTTAAGCAAACTGAGACAATGGTTAAAAATTATGAAACTTATCTGGGAAGGGATAATAGATATGGAGATAAGAGGACTTAGTTCAGGAAGATTTGAGAGCTCAAACAATACTCAGTAACTGGATGCAGGGTCCAGCAGAGAGAGGGAAAGCAAGTGATATTCTGACGTTTAGGGAAGGGAATAGATAAATGATTAAAAAAAAAAGAGGCAAGAATAAAGTATTAGGTTTTGTCACTGCTGTAACAAATTACCACAAACTTAAAGGCTGAATATAAATGTGTTACCTTACACTTTTGAAGATTAGAAGGCTAACATCTGTCTCACTGGGCTAAGATCAAGGTAGAAGCAGCACTGCATTCCTTTTTGGGGGCTCTAGGAAAGAACCACCTATCTCTCCCTCTTCCATTTTTGAGAACACTTGTGATGACATTGGACCCATCTGGATAATCCAGGGTAATTTTTTCTACATAAAGACCAGCTGTTTAGCAAGCTTACACTCATCTGCAACCTTAATTTTCCTTTGCTATGTAATGGCATATCCACAGGTTCCAGGGATTAGAACAAGGCTATCTTGTCCTAAGGAATAACGTGCCACTAAAGAAGGGGGCATTATTCTGCCTTCCACAATCGAGCCTCAGGACTCCATTGATACCCACGCATCCCACCTAAGAAATACCTTAACTCTCTTCCAATTTACTTAAGGTTTTCCTCACATTACAGCATGAACTCAAAATACAAACTTTCATCTACAACCCATCAGCACAAAAGTCCCAAATTATTCCCCAAACACATTAGTGCAGGTATTAGACAATAGTTATGGATATTCTGGTTCAAGAGAGGTGAAAATGTATGGAGAAAAAAAAAAAAAAAAAAAAAAAACAAGAAGGAGTCACAGGTGCCAAGCAATTTCATGATCCAGAGAGGCCAACTCCATCAGGTGTCAAGGCGTGGGCACCATCCTCTGTGTTTTGGCTCCACGCTCTGAGCTTGAGTCTAGGCCCTCTGGATCGTTCCCTTTTCATGAAATATGGCATGTATTTATAGCTGAGTAGTTTAAGCAGCCTATTTCCTCTCTGGAGAATTTTGGCATTCTGAAGGCCCTCTTTGATTTTGCCCTCTGTTCTTTTTGGTCCAAGCTGGCAATCTCTGTTTGTGTGACATTCTCCAGAATTCTGTGTACAGTCTCTGTATTTCACACTATTCACTCAAGTAGACAAGAGGGATGTCCACAGAGGTCTCCTAGATAAACCCATCTCTACTTTCAGCTTCTGCTAACATTTCTGAGAACCTTCATCTCTTCAGATAGCCTTCTGGGTAATAAAATACTCTGACCTTTTTGATCTTCCTGAGGCATTAGCAAAAGACTGTTCAGTCACAGCCTTAGTTTTCTTAGACCACATTTTCCTGACAGCCAATCTCTTAATTTTAATGTCTTTTGTATTATGGGAATTTCCCAAATCATCAAGCCCTGGTTGCTTTTTTTTTTTTTTTTTTTTTTACAATACCTTAATTTATCTCTTTTTCTTGCATTTTGCTAGAAGCAGCAAGAAGAAAGCAGGGTGACCATTCAAAACTTTGCTGGGAAATCTCAACAAAATGTCCAGTTTACATGGACATGAAGTTTTGTCCTTTCCACATAATTGCAGGTAATTCCAGTGAGGTTTATGCCACTGTATAACAAGGATACTCTTCCCTCCACTTTCCAAAACCATGTTCCTTACTTCTTTCCTCAGCAGCAGATCCTTTACTATTCATATTCCTACTAGCAGTCTGCTTGTGACAATGCTGGTACACTCTAAGGTGATGCAGTTTTTCTCCATCATGCTTTTCATGCCCCAGTGCTCACTAGCAGAGGCATCAAGATCCATATTTTTACTAAAAGTCTTTTCAAGATAATCTAAGCTTATTCTGTTATGCTCACCATTTTCCCAGGCTCTGCCCACCACCTAATTCCAAAGCATCTTCCACAAATTTTAGGTAATTTCTACAGCAGCACCCTACGTCCAGATATCAAAACTATATTGGTCTTATAGTTGTGACAGTATACCACCAGCCTGGGGGCTTAAAACAACACAATTATTACCTTACATTTCCGCAGATCGGAGCCCAACCTGGATAATGCTGGGTGAAAACCAAGATGTTAGCAAGGAAGCATTCCTCTCTGGAGGACCTGGGGGAGAATAAGTTTCTTTTCCTTTTCCATCTTCTAGAGGCCATACACGTTCTCTGGTTCATGATCCTCTTCATATACCTTCATAGTAATTTTGACGATTGCTGAGCATTGTCACATAGTCACATCCCCCTCTGACTCTCTTCTTCTGCCTTTTCTTTCATTTTTAAAGATGTTTGTGATTACATTGGGTCCACCTGGATAACCCAGGTTAACATTCCTATTCTAAGATTAACCCATTAAGAATTCAAATTACACCTGCAACTCTAATTCCCTTTCGCCTTGTAACATAACTTATTCCCAGGCTCCAGAGATTCATATGTAGACATTTGGGGGGTGGGGAGCATAATTCTACCTACCCTAAATAACTTGGGAGAAAGTCTATGAGTTTCCTTTAGGACATATTGAGCAAGAGTTGCATCCAGACTCCCAAATGCGTAAGTCCAGGTGGCAGCTGAATAAATGAGTCTGAATATTTGGCAAGGAGGCATGCATAATATATAGATTTTAGTATCTTTAATGCAGTGGTTTTCTGAGAACTTATTTAAAATGTCTATTTTCAAACTCCACTGCAAGAAACTCATTTTGAGGGGGGGTAATATGTCCAAGAATATGCATTTAGCAGGCATCCCAGGTAGTTCCAATATAGTTGGTACTCTGATGATACTTAGTGAAAGAGTTTGGTCATATTACCAGAGATTGGATATGTATGATAGTGGTGGAGAGAGTTACATGGAAGATAACTCTGGGGAAGAGTCAGGGATGTGGGCTGCTGACTGGAAACAAACAAACAAACCGGGTGCTTCAAAGCTGCATGCCGTAGATACAAAATGTGAGTAGATAAGAAAATGCTGCTTTTGGGGGAAAAAAAAAAGTCATAGCCCATCTGCCATGTAGTGCCTGAGCTGAAGGCCTTCAGAGGTATTGTGGTATCGAGATAAGGGAATTAGGAAAAAAAAAAAAAAAGGCTGAACTGCTATGTTCCAGTCCTGATCCTGCAAACTACAAGCCTTGTGACCTTGGGAAAGTCATTCTCTCTCAGCGATATCATTTTTCACATCAATAAGATGTTTATGCTTAGCATACAGAGTTGTAAGAATCCAATAATATAGTTTGTGGGAGATCTCTGTAAATAATGATTGCATGTATGGATTTACAAAATAAAGATTTGGGAAAACTATTATAGAGGAAAAAAAATTGAAAGCAGTAAGAACTCTTATGAACTGAATGAAAGAGTAGTATTGGTACCCAAACCTAAGTTTATTTTCCCAAAACCAATTCAAATCAGTCCCTCCATGTTTCTTCTTGCTCTGTGAATGTGTATTATTTGCCACCATTTTATCTTATTTCTTCTCGCCACTATTAATGCCTAGGGAGTTGTGACAAGTTCTGTTTTCAAATCGCATCAGGCAATAGGTGGCCCTGATTCCCAACTCAGAAAAAATCTCATTTTCAAGAAACGCTTGAGCTTTGACTTTGATTGCATTCAGAATATCTTGGTTCAAATGTCTTGCTTTAGTGTAAATAAGAAAAGCTTCTTTGAAAACTATGTTTACAAACAAGAATCTGAAATCATTTTCATTTCATTTCTCTTAATTAGAGAAATGAAAACACAATATTACTGTATATAATAAACTGATATTTTTAAAAATACAAAAAAACTAGCAAAAAAAGATATGTAAGCAAATGAATTGGGGTAAAATAATAGAATTTGAAACATCTGCTGAAAACATACTGAAGAAAATTTAGAATAGTGTTCATAATATTAAAATATAACATGTATCAAAAGAAAAGGTAATTTTGAGACATGTATGGAAGCCAAGCAATGTATAGAGTTTGTTGCCTTATATTTATAAGCTCAGGAAGCAATTGTTGGACTTGATCATGGAGAGGCCACATCCCACCTTCTTTGGAAGGTACAATCTGCCCATGGATCCCACAAGGGGACCATTTCAAGGATGCAATCTTGGGAGAGGAATGTGTTGTTGAGACTATCTGGACTGAACATGTGATTGAATACGGTTAAGACCTTTACATAAACTTTTAAGATTCTGATGGGCAGGTGCAGAGATTTACCAGCCTAGAGAAGCCTCATAAGTTCCTCTGCTTATTAAATCAGCCACCTGCTTTAATTTTGTTCTGTATCTCCTTGCCTTCCATGTACTTGGGTCAGTTTGCAAACCAACAGCAATTTAAATTTTATCCTTTGAAAATAATAGATTTTAAACTAATTTTTCTTTTGCCGGAAAAGTTCCTAAATATTGACAATTTTAGGGTATTTAATGTCAAACTATATTTTTAAAAAATTCTAATGATGCCTAAAAATCAAAGGATTATGAAATATTAAATAGAAGCCCCCAAAGCAATATAAATGGTTTGTGTGAAAATTACTCACTAAAAGAGTGCCTCATGAATATCAATATTTTATTGGCCCCAATATTAATCAAAAATTAGGTAATAGTATTATCAGTTAAAGATTCATTTCCATGACATAGGATTTAGCCTTTTTAAGACATTCAACTTTAACACAATTCTCTAAAGTTGATTGCTTTATTTTTCTTATTTACATATTTATCGGAATGAAGGGGAAAAAAAATCCATTCATCTCTTTCTATGCCCTTGGTAGTCAATTGCTGAAGCTAATTTCAAACCATTTATTGTTATTCACTTCTTTTTAGCAATTTTTTTCTTTGATCCATGTTTTTGTGACTTATAGCTAAAGCCTAGATTCAATTCATCTTCATATACCTTGGTGCCTTTCATAGCTGTAGACATGTGGTGGGTCTTAAAAATTTGTGTTTAAGGAAAATTAATTAACAAAGTAGGATTGTGCTTATAGGTCTTATATGTCATTACCTCCAATAGAGTACACTGGATGTCAGGAAAATAAAATATAAACAGTCTATAATATAGACGTATAATACAGAGTTCTAAAGTTGTTTTACTACATAAAAAATTAACAATAACTGCTTAGTAACATGGTTTCATAATAAAAAGCAACATAATTTGCATTAGTAATTCTCTGAAATGGATAACTATGTAGATGTGTGTACATACAGACTCATATATTCATACGTATATGCATACATATATATGTAATAGCAAGGTTATGGACACTGGCTGTTTATTTTTGTCTACAGAGAAAAATATACTTAATAAAAATTACTTCTCAGGCGCCTGGGTGGCTCAGTTGGTTAAGTGGCTGCCTTCGGCTCAGGTCATGATCCCGGAGTCCTGGGATTAAGTCCCACATCGGGTTCCCGGCTCAACGAGGAGGCTGCTTCTCCCCCTAACCCTCTCCCCTCTCATGCTGTTTCTCTCTCTCTCTCTCTCTCTCAAATAAATAAATAAAATCTTTAAAAAAATTACTTCTCAATAAGTTTTTGTAACACTACCTACTTAATTAATAAGCTTAGTGATTGCTTTATGTTTTTTCATAAATTTTTCATACTAATTCAACAAAGAAAATGTTCTTTAATGTTTTCTAGAAATAATTTATAAACATTTTCTTAATGTAGAGAAAAGTTGAAATTGTTGAAATGGTCCCCCAAAAGATTATTAAATACTTTCAATGGAAAATTCAACATTATTGGTTTATTGGATTCTACAAAGTCTCTTTCCCTCATTGTCTTTTTGCTTTTGTTTTTGTTTTAGCTTTTTCACAACTCCATGAGCTACAACTAATTCTTGTTCTTAGAAATGAAAATTATCCAGTGGAGATGTATTTGACCCTGGTCCTGCAGATAGTGACCAATTTTGCATCTATTCAGCATATTCATTTCAGCATTCTTGACCGCCTATATGTGTGTCTACTCTTTGGATTCTCCTTTGAACCAGTCAAGACATCTTACTGGTTCTCTTCTTAATCAAGGAGTCAAATGTAATCATTAACAGATGTTCATTTTACATTTGTATGAGTCATGATTTTTCTTTTCATTTTTTTTTTAATTTTGTGATCATGCTTTGACATTGTGTGGACATTTTCTTAAGACATGCCAGAAAAGTTGGCTGTGAAGTTTCTCAAGGTCATTTCTAGGGAAAAACCATTCCATTTTATATAAAAAGTTAACTTCATGTTTTATACCACTCCAGCAGCCATGGCATTTCATGTACATTTTATACATGAACCTGAGGATGATGGAAGATCCCAAATATTTTATTAGTGATTTCAACTACTTGATTTCTCACTTATTTAAATCTCCAGTTCAGTATGGTCCAAATAGCACTATGGAGTCAGGCAATTTTACCAGGTAGCAGTTAAGTTTCTACACTTTCTCTTACCTGTATAGAACAAATAAGTTTATAAGTCAAAGTACAGACATCTGGTGGTATGATTTTAATTTGTAACAAATAAAATGTCTTATCAACTTTATCTAGAAATAATAACTCATGATTTATTTTGTTTCAGGAGTGTAGCCCTACGTAATTACCCAAGTGCCTAAAAAGTATGCAGAAGGGCAGATTACATCCTCTTCACTGTCCACTTCACAGTTGTTTTTTAGGAAAGAAAACAGTCAATTGATGCCATTTGAGAGATAGATAGCAACAATATCAGCAAATTCTCATAAAACAGGGTCACTAATGTATAAACAAGAGCTACTGACATTGGATCCTCATAGATATATACTTATTTAGATAGATAGTATAGTATGAATTGGGTATATACTTCAAATGTTTAGATCCACTTAATCATGAGGACTATTAGGGGTGCCTGGGTGGCTCAGTTGGTTAAGTGACTGCCTTCAGCTCAGGTCATGATCCTGGAGTCCTGGGATTGAGTCCCACATTGGGCTCCTTGCTCAGCAAGGAGTCTGCTTCTCCCTCTGACCCTCCTCCCTATCATGCTCTCTGTCTCTCATTCTCTCTCTCTCAAATAAATA
Organism: Eumetopias jubatus; assembly: GCF_037043125.1. Lineage (NCBI taxonomy): Eukaryota > Metazoa > Chordata > Mammalia > Carnivora > Otariidae > Eumetopias > Eumetopias jubatus. The sequence goes on along the minus strand of NW_028274809.1, from coordinate 176,643,730 downwards.
AAATCTTCAAAAAAAATTTTAAAAAAATCATGAGGACTATTAATTATAAACGGAAGTGAAAGAGCACATCAGCTGGTATTTTAACAGAGTGCAAGAGTATAAAGCCATATCCTTCTGCATATATTTTGATGAGAAGAATGTAAATATATTTCTTTGGATGGGGTGGAATTGTGATTTACGGTGAGCAGAAGCTGACTGCCTTCACAATGTTTGTATTCACTGTGGGGGGTTGAATTTTTGACTGATTCATGCATTGGGAACTTTTGAATTAACCAAGGAAATTGGCAAAACAGAGCATGACCGCTTGTGTGACATTACAGAGAAGATTTTGTGTTATCCATGCACATCTGTCATTTTGCCTGTCTGTTAGTGTTATTCAACTGCTGTTCAACTTCTTAAAACTCCGAGTAGTTTAGAGCCAACAGGGACTGGTACATTATATGCAAGCTGAGCAGGTATAAAAGCCAGTGTAACTTAGTATCTACAAATTCTAGCCACCACTACTATCAACATGAAGAATGTAATAGGTGGAATGTTTTACATGTCCAATACGGACTACAGAATTCCCTGTATAATTTTTACAGTTTTAATATAAAAGTATACTAGTCAGATATTTCATCTACACCTTGTTATAGTAATAAACATTCAGATACTGCTTAAAGAGAAAGCACATTTCCAAAGCAACATTTAGATCTGGAAGTTGGTGTTTTATTTCATATTTTTAATGCTTATGCTTATTTGATCTTCTGGTTAAAGTTGTTTATAGCGATAAAAATTTAAAATAACTATTTGTATATTCTTCTATCATATATAATTGAAATAAAAAAATTTCATTACTAAAATAGAAAAGGTGGGTCTGAAATATTTAGTGAGAAACATTTAGTAAGTGGAAACTTTTTCACTACTATCACCTCATTCTAACAATACATAAAAATATTAATGAAACACTATTAGGATGATATAATTGATCTCTTAATAAACATGGTCGTGAAACATCAAGCTACACATCAGATTCCAGAATCAAAAGTAATAAAAATCACTCTAAATTCTGCTCAAAAATAATAAGAGGGGCCCCGGGCTGGCTCAGTCAGCAGAGCATGCAACTCTTTATCTTGGGGGTGTAAGTTAGAAGCCCATGTTGGGTGTGGCATTTACTTAAAAATCAAATATTTTTTTAAAAAATTGCTAAATAATAAGTGACAGCATTTTAGACATTATTATATACATGTATTTAAGTGGACAGTAAATTAAGTAGTTAGCATAATGAATTTAAATGGTATAATACAATATATGTATTGTTAATGATCATTGACTAAATCAAAGAAAGTTAGAAAACTAGTGAAATGAAGCTCTATGACCATTTATATGAATACATTTATGCCTATATATATGGATGCATGAAGATATTTTTATCTTTGAAATGATGGAACTTTAAGGAGAAATAAAACTATTTTGGAATCGAGGTCATGATTTTTTTAATTATATATTTCAAAGTAGCTGGTTGTATAAATAATGAGAAAGTTGTCACTTAAATATTCAAGATGTTTCAATTATTATTTTTATATTGTCATGTCTTAGCTTGGGCTGCCATATGGAATACCATAAACCAGGTGGCTTAAATAACAGACATTTATTTCTCAGCATTCTGGAGGCTGGGAAGTCCAAGGTCAAGGTGTTGACAGATTCAATTCCTGGTGAGTGCTCTCTTCCTGGCTTGCGGACCACTGCCTTCTTTCTGTGTCCTCACTTGATGGAGGCAGAGAGAAAACCAGCTCTGGTTTCTCTTCTTCTTCTTATAAGGTCACTAATGTCATAACTGAGCTGCATTTTCATAACCATATCTAAACCAAATTCTCTTCCAAAGGTACCACTTCCAAATACTGTCACACTGGGGTTAGGGTTCAACATATAAATTTTGGGGGGACACAAACATTCAGTCCTTAACCCATAGTTTCCAACAATTACATTTTCTTATGTAACCATAAATCTAATAGTTTTTTAAATATATAATACAAGTCTTTAATCAAACAAATTAAACCTTACTGCCATTATTTTTAAACTGCAAGTTTTCTGAAATTTGTATTTATTACTTGATTTCATATTCAATAGTTTGATTTTTCCTTTAAGAAGTTTTATAGTTTTCATTCCTTCTCAAGAAGGGTGTATACGTGTTATAGTCTTTGTTTTACTGTTAGAAATGTCTCCCTGTGATTTCCTGTGCAAGTGTCAGCCTCGTTGGGCATAAAATCTCCAGGTTACATGTACTATTATCCTCCAGGGTTCACTGTGCCTGTGAGTAGTGATAAGCCTACACTGGATGTTCACCCCCCTTTTTTAAATATTTACTTATTTGAGAGAGAGAGAGAGAGAGAGAGAGAGAAAGAGAAAACACAAGGGGGGGAGGGGCAGAAGGAGAGGGAGAAGCAGGCTCCCCACTGAGCAGGAAGTCTATGAGATGTGGGGCTCCATCCCAGGACTCCTGATTCATGACCTGAGCCTAAGGCAGACACTTAACCAACTGAGCCACCCAGACACCCCTGGATGTCCCCTTTAGAAAGGACTTACTCTCGCTTTTTTTTTTTTTCTTTTTCTATTGAAATTCAATCACTTAAGCAGTGTAGACTTAATTGTCGGCTTTTCCCTATGCCCAACCCTTGCCATTTCCACACTCAGGAACTCTTTGTCACCTTTTGGTCTGTCATTCCAGTCTTGGCTTCACTTGATGTAAATGTGGCTATATCATACCTCCGAAGACCTTTGTATTGTTGTTAGTAACATTCATTTTTTTTTTATCTTTTTAGTCATTTATCCTAATTGAGCTCATATTTTTTTCTCAACATCTATTATTTACTTAAACATTCTAATTACATGGGGTGTTTACTGTAAGTTTTCAAGTTTGCCCCTTCTAAAAGCAATTTGAATACTACACATATTAAATATCTTGCTCTTTATAATTTATTTTTCTAATAATGTTAAGTGATATTTAATTGGTTTTATTAGCTCTACAATCGTACTTAAAAAAAAAAAAAAACTTAGTCTATTGTTTGATCATACTTTCCCTGAGCTAGTATTTTACTTTTTCTTGAATTTATCAAGGTTTCCTACTAGATAAGGCACACGAAAAAGAAAATTTTTATTCCTTTCCTTCTCCAGGCTAAGCTCTTTATCTGAGTTTTATGTTATATCTTTTTCTCACTTTGTGTGTGTGTGTTGTAGTCAATTTGCAGAGTTGAAAGCTGCTCCATTTATTTTGTGCTTAGGGTGAATAGGAAGATGGTTTCTTACATCCTTTCTTTACTACCTCATACAATACAGCTTAGCGGTCTGGGTTTTGCTTTGATTATTTTTTTAAATTTATGTTTTCATTGAAGTACAGTTGACAGAGTGTTACATTAGTTTCAGGCATACAACATACTGATGCAACAATTCTACATGTTATACTGTGCTCACCACCAGAGTGGTTACTGTCCGTCACCTACATGAGCATTACAAGACCACTGACTATACTTCCTATGCTGTGCATTTTTTCTTTATGACTTACTCATTCCACAACTGGGAAGCCTTTGGTGCACATGTGATTATAGAGGGGGTGTGCATGAGCATGGCCTCGGCAGCCTCTTTGGGGGAATGGACTCCTGCGGAGCATCGTCTGTACCGGGATGCATCAAATATACAGAGGAGGAAATACCTCAGCCTTTGGAACATTTACCCTCACTCAACACAGGGTTCTGGAAAATGGGGAGATTTCTGTGCTTTTGCTGAGATCTTGTATGAGTTTGGTGGTTTACCTTATTTTTTTTTTTTCAGGTAGGTTTATTACATACGGCTTTAATAAGATGCTCTACAAATGGTGAGTAATGAATGGGAATTCCCAGGATTTCATAAACTTTTGTGTTATACTGCTCTTCAGAGTGAGTATATGTGCGCCTCTGTGTTTGCGTGTGTTTGTGCACATGCACGTGCATACGCACACGCTAATTGGTGGTGGTGGCAGGTGTTTCTGTGGTTAAAAACAGTACAAGTTGTGCCTGAATGTTCAACCTGTCCCCCTTCCTCAATGCCACTTTCCCAAAACTGTCTCCTATTTTGTTTGGTGGTTGTTGATTATTTTTTTCCTTTTTGCTACATTTAAATTTTTTGTTCATTACTTAGGAAATACAATTATAGTATCATATCCAACCTAACTCCATATAATTTGCACATGAAGTTTAGAGTAAAACATATAGAAGTCATAATCTCATTAAATATGCATCCCCCAACTAAAATATTTTTGGATTATTTTGAAATGATAAAAGATTTCATCATATTGAATCTAACAAATTTCAGTTATTAAACTCATGCGTAAAATTAACTTAACTCATTAATTAAGGCAGATAATTTAAAAGCAAAAGATATATACAAAAGCATGATTTACTAATTATGACATTACAAGTGGTTTGATGAAGAGAAATTCCACCTCTGATTTATAATATTAATATGATGTCCATCCAGGAAATCTCTAATCTCTAATTTTAAAAATTGCCATATTGTTTACATTTCTAGATTTTCAACAAAAATTGTGTGTATGTGCCCAGCAACAATACTAAATTGAGTTTTTGAAAAAAGGTACAAATAAAATTGAATTTTTTTAATCTTACTGTTTAGATAGGCAAACCAAACACCATATTTTGACATTTTGGAATAAACATAGTAATTTGTTTATAAAAGCACTGACAGGAACCCAGCCAGTCTTGTTCACCGGGTCATACCAATGTCTTAACCGTGGCTGGGACATGGTGTGGATTCAATAACTATTTCTTGAATGACTAAATTAAGCAAATTCATGCAGGAAATTGGTGAAACATTACACATTGCCTTCTTATACCATATAGCATTTAAAAAAAAATGAGTTGATACAGAACCTATTTTGTAACATGATTAGGCCAGGTAAATTTTCTCACTGAAGAATTCAGAATTTTATAAGGAAGGACACAAGGTTTCAGACCCGAATCATTAGGGGATGATCTCTAGAGGAAATGTTCTTTACAAGTATAAGAAATATTAAATATTTACAGGAATAATAAAGAGAAAAACAGTTCAGGTTTCTGAAAGGAATGGTCAAACTGAACATCAAATGGTCTGCCTTTCTGTCTTACTGTAGAACTGACCTTCTGCAGACTACGTTCCTCTAACAATCATTTCAATAAATATATCTCATGACTCCCAGATGAGGGACTGAAATATGCTCTCTTTAATTGAAATGTTTTATTGGTGATTTTTAAATGTGTGAAACAATGCTGGGAAATACTGGAAATATTTTTTAAAACTAGTTTTTGGATTTTTTTTTCCCAAACGAAGAATAATAATCCATGTTTCCTATTTTTTCTTGTTTCTTAGGAACTAATTCTGACGTAAATCTTTCAATACTTCTATTAATGTTAGTTTCTTGGCCAACGATTGCTTTCTAGATAAAGTAAAAGACTTACCCTAATTAACCTAATTGTGGCATTTATGAGATTGACTGCTAGTTCTCTCTTTAAACCCCTTATTTTTTATGTTTTATGGCATCATTGCACTATGCCACCTTTTTTTTTTCAAATTTAATTCCCCATGTTTAAAAAGCTGTATATTCTCTGCTGAATCTTAAGTGTCATTTTGAAACCTAAAGATCATGACTGAAATATAGTGAAGAGTAAAGATGAAACAGAGAATAAAAGTCACATTATAAAACCTCCAGTACCATCACTTGTGCATGTAATAGACAGAGATGCATTACTATAGCCCCTTGAGCTGGACCCGTTCCTCCGCTGCCAAGAGTTGTGTCAGTAGACAGGATTTTGCCGTGAGCCCTTTTGGCTATCGCCTCCGCTCCACAGGGTCTCTTTGCCCGAGGTCATGACCTTTCCAGGTGTGGGCATATCCAGTGACTGACTGAAGAGAGACTAGGGGGCAGAGGAGAGGGCCATAGAAGGGACCTGAGGGGTACAAAGGCCCAGTCACCTCAGTCCAGTGTGGGACAATTCCAATGGGTCATTTTACCTCCAGAGTCCTCATGAGAGGACGTGCACCTGTAGTCCGGGGCGTCTTTGCAGCCCAGTTTCCCCCCCCCTCCACTCCTGATCCTGCTTCCATCTTCTCACCTCCACAGGTGGTGTTCCAAGTGTACTCTCCAAAAAACATGCTACTATTTATTTTTAAGATTTTGTTTATTTATTGGACAGAGAGAAACACAGCGAGAGAGGGAACACAAGCAGGGGGAGCGGGAGAGGGAGAAGCAGGCTTCCCGCGGAGCAGGGAGCCCGATGCGGGGCTCGATCCTAGGACCCCGGGATCATTACCTGAGTCGAAGGCAGACGCCCAATGACCGAGCCACCCAGGTGCCCCAGCAAGCATGCTACTATTTAAACTCCATCTCTAAATCTGCTTCCTGGGGAACACTGTATCATGGACCATACCATCTTCAGGAATATGGGGAGCACAGCATGGACAGGAGTGTTTATGGTAGGAAAGAGCAGTTTTGGTGAAGTGGTTAGAACAGAAGCTACTCTACCTTAGAATGACGTACGAATGGGATGTTAATAAAGTAGCAAAGGGAAGATTAGAAAGGGGACAGCAAGATAATAGCTAGAAACCAGAAGTGACATGCAAAAGTGGGTGCTTTTAGAATGGGAACGTGAATGATGTCTCTCAGTGAAACAGGAGATCAGAGAAGTGAGAAAGTCTGAAAACAGAGACATGAGACGCAGTAACAAATGAGGAAAGATAGAAGACAATGTGAAAGGTGTGAGATCCATTCAACAAGTGAAAAAATTCTATTGGAAAGAGAGGAAGGACCTCTTATTACCCAGTTGCAGATGAGTTTATGAGGGTGGGAACAGTAGCATTAAACATAGGTAGGTGATGCCTTATGTCTTTATGTCCAGTAAAAAGAATATGTCACTTGATGAAAACAAGAGTTGGGTTTGAACAGAGGGTTGGCAGAAGTTACTGAGGGTAATTAATCCATTCACTCAATAACTACTTATTAAATATGAATTATGTACCAGACACTTTGCTATGATATAAATGTAACAATAAAAACCAGACTCAAGCTTGATTTTATTCCCAGGAAGTTAATAGTTTAGTAGGGATACGAAGTAAGGAATAAATTGTAATACAGGTGGAAGATGCAGGGATGGGAGGCTTGGAAGGAGCTCTGGGACACATCGCTGGGACATCAAACTCAGGTTTTAGGGCATCTGTGAAAGTGTCACACTCTGTCTGAATCTCCCCTTTCTATCTCCTGATCCCAAATTAACAAAGCATCAAGATGGCACTTAGCACTGAAAAAGAAGTGCTACTTGAAGACATATGTTCACATGGCTGCATTTATATGAATATGATTCTCACTGGTGTAGAAGCAGGGATGGAAGATGAATTTGGCTTGGAACTGGTATACTTCCAATTGGATTCCAACATTCCATGTTGCAAAAGATTTGCGGTGCCTAGGAGATATCGGGTAACTAACGGAGGCCAAGAAGGAACTGTGAGGTTTACAAAAAATACAAATAGATTTGAAAATATTGCTCTGTGTGAGGTCATATACGATGTGTAGAGAAAATATAAGTTTCAGAGAACTAAAAGGATAAGGAATTGAAGTCAAAAGTGAGAGGAATACCAGAATTTAACAATCTGGTATGACTTAGCTACAGAAGATGTCATGGTTCCCAAAAGGGTGATGACTGTGGATGGCTAAGTTAGACTGGGGATGCGTGTTATTGAAGATAAGGAGATCAATAAGCTGTAAAGCCAGGCTGTTGGATGTATTTTTCACAAAGACACTAAAGTCACCAAGAATGACAGCAGGAGGAACAAAACCTGATAGCTTCTTGCTAGAGTTTTCCTTAAAATGCTGATGGGCCTTCCTGGAAAATGGAGGAACTCAGGGCATCCTGACATGAATGTCACAGAGGAGGAAGCAGCTGTGCAGAGTTAGGAGAATGCCAGCCACATCTGGAGCAGGCCCACAAAATTTCAGATGATTTAGATGATTCCTTTTATGCACTTTCTTAGAGAACGTGGCACAGAATGACTTCCTGAGGGACTATTTACCTTTTATATCCCAGATGTTACAATAGAATAACCTGCTCACTTAAAAGGCTCAATGGATGTCAGTTATTTCTCTTCACTACTTAGAGGGTTTCTTCTTCTTTTCATGGTTGACAAGGACAAAAATGTTTCAGACAGTGCAAACAATCAAAATATGCTTTAAATAAGCTTCAATTTTCAGTAAGCTTTCAAGAAACTTTTCATAATGTCCACCTTATATTTTACTTGCTCTTATGCCCTAAAAGCCCCTCTCCATATTATTTTTCCCCTGAATATATTCTTAAAGCATCAGTGGTTTAGTGCTTACCCATTTTACCCTTTGCTGAATCTCCTTCTCTCCATATGAAACATACCCACAGACATATAGCCAGTTATGCTCAGAGCCTGGACTTGACTCCTACCCAAGACCTACATGCTCCCCACCCGGAGACTCTTCCACATTACCTTCAGCCTAAGCAATTTAAACACGTTCTCTCTTATCATATTATTAAAATGCATACGCATACAAAGATGTGACCCACATGATGCAGCACTCCGGTTTTTAAAAAAATGTTGAAAATAATTTTTAAAAGAACTCAAGGCTCTACTTGTATTTTGGTAACCCCTGAAGAAGAGTATAATGCAAAGCACACATCTTTACATTCCTCTTTTTCATCCATTTTCCTTTTTCTTTAAATCCCTTCAGTTCATAACCTCCATTACCACCCATGAACTGTGCATATGTTTTCTTTGCCCCCAGACCTAACCTAAATGCATCCATCGATCCATATTCCCTTCCTCTTGTCTTTCAAGTCCTGATTCCCTCTTATCATTGTGCTGATGTGGCAACAACAAAGAGCAAATCACCTGTCCGTTGCCCACCAGCAGGACCTTCTCAGAGAACAGGAGTGAGGAGAGAAGAACAAACTGAGCAGGCAAAGCCAGTATCCCCATTAACAAGCAGAGAGAGGGAGCTCCCGGTAACCACATACATTAATAATTTTTATCCCCCAAAGGAAAACTCTATAAAATAAATTGTATTGTACTTGTATATGACAGTACTTAAAATATAACTCAGGCGCAAGTACCCTAAACTTATCTACGATATGAACCTACAGGAATGAACTTAATTCATTAAGTTCATTATAAATCACTATTTATAAGCTCTTCTCACTGATGTCTGTGGTTTTAGCCAGTGATTTCAGAATGCTGCTGAAAAACATACTTCTTCCTAAAATTTGCTTTCATGAGCCCATGTAGACACAGCTCCCTCCATATTGGATTTCAATATATCCACAAAAGTTAAATAGCTACTTTTAGCCAGCTTTCATTTTAACAAGTTTAATTCTAACATTTACTAATATCATTTTTGTGAAATAATCTGGCACTAGTATGTACTATATAGCGTATATTTGGCAGATGTTGTTCCGCTTTCTTCCTCTTTTCTCCTAATAAAACAACGGCTCATTTATAAAATGTTGTAAGGAGAAAAAAACAACTAAACTCTTGTTTATCGATCACCAATACTTTAGGAAAGGTAACACCCCTTCCTTGTTACTTTAATACTGAAGCATTAAAATTAACATGCCATGTACTTGCATGAGGTAAACTATTCTTTCTAAGAATTATTTTTTGAACTTTATGTTTTTAATACAACTAGAAAACCTTAAAGTGTCATCAGACAAAAGTGTACATTTAATAAACAGCCCAGCTGTTAACAGTTACAGAAAATCACTTGAAGGCTGTCACTCCTCTGGGTGTTGTAAATTTTAGCCTTGGTCAAATCAGATCATCACAAGTCTATGAACTTGAACTATATTGCCTTGTCTTTAACAGAATTACCTTCTCTGGAGTAAATTTTGAGGTCATGCCCTAATTTTTTTAAAAGGACAATACGACAAATAATCATATGAAATCCATTGTCACTTAATATAGAATATTGCTGAAGAATATCATCATTCAGTGGCCCACATATAACATCCCAGGAAAGGCATTTATATCACAGTTCAGCGCTGGGAAAAGTTTTTCTTCTTCAGAGGAAAGCTTCTCCTAAATGATGCTATCTTTATTTTAACATGGCTACTAGGAAACTATACCTAAAACTATAATTACTATCCAGTTTCTTTTGGACTGAATACTTATATTTTTCTTTATTTTAGCCTTCGTTTTCTAACTATTTATAACTTCTCCGTACTAGTATTTATATGTCTAATTTCATCTACTTTTGGTTTTGCACTGTGTATGTATATTGTATTCTACTATGTTTTATAAAACAATATAGAAGTTGTATAACTGATGAAACATTTAAGCTTTGTCTATGCAGTAAAACTAGTTTGATTAGAATTGTTTAATTTAGTCAGCAAACACATGGACGAGTGAATTCAACTTTCATAGGCTTTTTCTATATGATTCACATTGAATTATGCTTTATTTATGCTTTGGTATAAAATACAAAATTAATACCGTAAAATATCAACATCTTACCTAGAATATAAGAGAATATTTAATTTTTAATCTCTCTCCTCTACATCTGAGAGTATAGAAGTCTAGGCAGAAATCATTTGGACAGTTCATCCTCTCTAGGGTCCTGAGAGTACACCCAATTTCACATATATTCACACATACATTTTTTGTAGAAATAAAAAGACCTTCTGATATTCCTGACTCCTTAAAAGCTAGTAATTCATAATTATTCTGCAGGTATTATGCTTACCCTTTATAATGTTCTATGAATCAGATGAAAGACACTATCCAGTGGGTGACACAGACAGTTAAATTGACAATTTAATTTAGGGTTCTATGAAAACAAACAGAGCAATTCAGAAGAATGTTAAAATGAGTATTCATCCTATCACTCCAAAGTCAAGGGCAGAAAAGAGAGCTTCCTACAAAGACAACATGTGCATAGTCCTGTGGTGTAAGGCAGCGTGGGTCATAGGGCACCACAAGAAGTTTGAAATGGTTAGAAGAATGTGTGCAAGATGGGTACCATTCGATGGATGAGCCTGGAGAGGTGCTCAGGACTTATTTGTGTTTCATACAACAAAGGTCAGAACTTCTATCAAGGACAGGGGAAAAATAAACAGTCTTTACCACAGGAGACAATCAGAATTGTATTTTAAGAACACTACTGTATAAAGTAAAAGAGAGATTGAAACTGAATAGGAGTGGGACCAGGAACGTTCCTAATGAAGGGAATTAATGTCCCAATCACCGCCATGGCAGGAGGCATGAAAAGCAAAGATTATACAAGAAGAAAAAGAATTGTCCAAATTTGAATGAAATGATGTAGAAACAATAATACAGGTTGCATTATGCAGTGATTCACTGAGATAAGAAATTTGAAAAGGGAGGAGCTTTGGAGGACTAAAAGATTTCATTTAGGGGTTGTGTGAATTTGAGGAATAAGTAATATACCCAAGTCAAGGTTTTAGCAAACAATTATATACACGGGCCTAAATCTGAGCAAATTGCTGTTCAAGGTACAGGCTTCCAAGTCATTTGCATTTAACTGCATCAGTTGCCATAGATATGAATGAGATCATCCAAAGAGAGTATGCAGTGAGGAGAGAAAATGGAATTGAGAGCAGAATCTTATGCACTAGAAGGGTACAGGTAGAAAGAGAAAATATCCAAAAGAACCTGATGAATACCTATCTGAGAGGTAGAAAGAATTGGGTAGGGGAGAATTGTATCATAAAAACCAAGTTAGGAAAGGGTTTTCAAAAAAGGTGTTTTATCTCTCTCTCTCTGTTTTTTAAAGATTTATTTATTTGAGGGGGAGGGGCAGAGGGGGAGGGAGAGAAGGAATCTCAGGTGGACGCCCTACTGAGCATGGAGCCTGACATGGGGCTTGATCTCACGACTCTGAGATCATGACATGAGCTGAAACCACAAGTTGGACCTCAACCGACTGAGCCACCCAGGTGTCTCTCAAAAGTTTGATTGATAGTGTCAGATTCTGAAGGCAAATCAACTACAATCACACAGGAAAATACCTAATGGATTCAAAAACCCAGTGGTCAGTGGGCCTCGTAAACACAATTACAAGGAGTCGTCGAAGTGGAAGGATTCCAGGGAGTAAGTATAATGTGAAGAAGTGGAAATGATAAACACTAACCACCTCCTCAAGACAACTGGCTGTAAGAAGGAGATCACATAAGAACAGAAAGACACGTAGAGTTTGCAGAAAGTGTTGGAGCATTTTCAACTTCTTAATATGATTAGGGAAGAAATTTACAAAAAGATCTTACAGGTCTAGACGAGAGTGGGAGGATTTAATAGATCACTTAGAGAGATGAACTGGTATGTCTGAAGAACAGAAGCTTTCTTTTGAAGAAGAAGGTAGGCAGGCAACGAATGTAGGAATGCTTTTATGTTTGGGGCTTGTTCGTCGGAATGTAAGAACAAGGGTCACTGCAAAAGGGTTAAAGACACTTACTAATTGTTATACACCAGAGTCTAAACTTGAAAAGGACTGAGGTGGAAAATAGCAAGCAAGGAGATGATTACCCAGGAGGGTTTATATGAGTCAAGATACTACAGTTATGGCTGTGGGTAAGATTCAAGGACAGATAATTGTTGAATTAAGGAAGTGCCAAGTCTGGCATGATAAAGGCTGGGATGAATCATCTCTGAACATTTAAGTCACAAGATGAGAGCAGATGTATGTATTATTACAAATACTGTGAGCCACATTCCAAGATATTCAATTAATGTGAAGGAATGCCAGCAAAGTATAATTAAAGCGGTATGCAGGAAGAAAAGACGTGAGAAGTGAGAGCTGTAGCTTATGAGTGGGTGTGAGAGCTGACCCAAGAAGTAAGATCCCAAAGCGGAAGCAACAGTCACTAAATCACAGGAGGTCAGAAAAGGTGAGGCCAGGGAATTGGATAACAGCTACGCAGAGCACTGAGGACCCAAAAGGTCTGTGATAGTCTTTGCATGTCCACAAAGTTATGAACCTGATGGGCAAATTTTGATGACTATCAATACCTGATGGCACGGTCCTCAAGGTAAGGAGACTGAGCTAGTGTGGGTGAGAGAGTGACAAAATGAGAAGAGCTGAATGATAAACCCACCCCAGCATCATGGTAAATTGAGTCTAGAGGATAATCTTCCTAAGGGCTACAAATGGGCACTTTCAAAGGTGAGAGGCAGCCTTTGGGTTTGGGTAGGAAGGTACAGGAAGCAGTATAGGAGGCAACAGAGATCTAAGTGAGAGAAAATATTGCAGTGAGAGTAGCAAGTATGATTAAGGAAGAAAGGACAGGGCACTTAGGGAAAAAAAAAAAGAGTGAGAAGAAATATTTTTTCTTCTTTTTTAAAAAGAATTATTTATTTCTTTATTTATTTATAAAGTTTTTATTTGTCAGTGATTGAGAGAGAGAGAGAGGGCACAAGCAGGGGCAGTAGCAGAGACAGGCTGAGCAAGGAGCCCAATGCAGGACTTGATCCCAGGACCCCGGGATCGATCATGACCTAAGCCGAAGGCAGACCCTTAACTGACTGAGCCACCCAGGCGTCCCTATATTTATTTATTTTAGAGAGAGAGAGAGAGTGCGCTGTGCACGGGCAGGCAAAAAGGGGCAGAAGGAGAGGGAGAGAAAGAATCCCCAGCAGACTCCCTGCTGAGCACAGAGCCCAACAAAGGGCTCGATCTCACCACCCTCAGATTATGACCTGAGCAGAAACCAAGAGTCCGGTGCTTAACCAACTGAACCATCCAGGCATCCTGAGAAGATACATTTTTGACTGATTAAATGGTTTGACTGATGATGACTGCTACCTACCATTTCACAGATAGTTGAAGAGACCTAACCAAGTTCATATTGCTAATAATTATGGAATCAACACCCAAGCACAAACTACGGTTCCACAGTCTGAAATCTTAACACATCCGCTAAATTGCAGCTCTGGTGATGGGAGTGAGTCACAATGGCATCAATTTGCTGAAAAGTTCACAAGAGAGCTCAGAATAAAGGTATCGTACTGCTTTCTGAGACTCCAGAGTAGTACGCCTCAAGATGTCTTCGACTGTATCTCTGCTAGAGGGAAATTAGATGGATTGCCAAAGACGATGCAATTAATTAACCCAAAACAATTTTAGAAATTTCTCCTTGTGTAGGATATTATAAATATTCTTTGGCTGATTATAATTTAATACCTCTCATGTGTGTATAATTCCATCTATGTCTGTATCTGTTCTTTCCGTCTACCTACCACCCAGCTGCCTCCCTAGCTAGACCTGTATCAAGTTCAACACTGCTTTGCCTTCCCCTTAACATCTGTGGGGATTTGGGGGAGTGGTCTCTTATGCAAAATTTGTGGCTCCATTTTTTATCAAATCTTTCGCTCTTCTGCGTTCCTCTTCCTTTTCATGTCATGAAACCTTGCTCGACAGTTTCTTCTCAATTCTAGAACTTCCTCCTCTTATTGTCTTCCCCATATTTCTGCAGACTTTTTTTAATCTCATGCAGAATATCACTTTTGTGCTCTGTACAGCTTGTCAGTTCTATGTTCCAGCTGCTGCTCGATCACAGATAAAGGGGGGAAGCAACAAATTGTGAATTTTTGGCCTCCTACCCTTATGACTGAAACTTTAAATCCATCTTTCAGAAAATCCTTTCATATTGAAGACATGTGCTCTAGGAAAGTGCCCCCATGAAACAACACAAACCTCCAGTACATGGTACCTCTTGATGTATTCATTCCAAAGCACCTCCTATCAGGAAGTAGGGCCATGATCCCAGGGGCATCTACTTTTTAAGTACAAGACTGACAAAAAGTTTTTTACCTCACTGCTCTTTATATTACGGTTATATTAACAAAGGAAACCCAGTTTGTTCAGTGAAAGAAGTTACTGGAAAATAAGGAACTACCAATTTCTTTTTTTTTTCCCCTTAGTAGTATTCAACAACTGGCTTGAGAATTCAGATATTTAACAATTTGAATGTGAAAGAAGTTTAATGTAATTCAGCTAAATATATAAGAAAATATAGAAAATACAGAGAAATGAGGAACTATGAAAAGTATAATTTTCCCTCTCTAAGACACATGGTTTGTATGATCTCACATAGAAATGTGATGTGCAATTTTCTTTCTAGAATTTTATGTTCTCATTTTGGAAAACTACTATCTTGAAATGAAGCATTTTCTGCTTTTCCCTTCAAGTATAATAAAGAAACATGATCATTAATTAGATTCAGCTACCCTATAATTTAAAGCTTAGTCTTATTGATTGGTTTAAAGAAATTTATTGGAATGTGACATATTTATAAATTGAGACAAAGATGATGCATATATTCTTTACCGATTTTAAAAATACAACACATCTCTTAATTTAATAAAATTAAAGAATGTAGGCTTTTAAACCCCCAACTAGATATAGTATTAAATCAATGAAATAAAAGAGACGGCAATAGAAAAAAACTTCTGTTGCCATTTGAAATATGTTTCAATATATCACATTTAAGTTATCTCGTATCTAGAATTTAAGGATTAGAATTTATATATTTAGAATTTGGCTTGAAACTTGAAAGACACCTTAAAACATAATTGTTAATCATGTTCATTTTTAGAATTGGGTCAAATGTCTCATACCCTCTGAAAATAGTAGAGACCATTAGAAAGTCTCCATTAAGATATATCATGGAACTTTAAATGTCTTTGTGTTGGTAATGTTAGCCTACCTCTCTTACCCTCTCAATCAACTGTGACATTGCAGATAATGGAGTCCTTGACATTACTGATTGTATTTCCAGGTGGAAACTTGCCTGAGATGAGAATTCTTCCTAAGAACATTTCTTTCTTTTTCTTTTTTCTTTTTTTTTTTTTTTTTTTTGGTAGCCACAAAGGACATGTCGCCTGGTGGAATATTCCCACTCAAAATTAACAGCAAGTAATATGAATGAAGCTCTCGGGAGAATATATCAAGTAGATTTTCTTGGCATTAGGCAAAGGAATCGTTCAAGGATTCTGTGGAGTTTCTCCAGAAAAAAATTTAAGAAACAAAAAAAAGAGGCATATGCACAAACATTTTTATAATCTAGCAGAATCATGATCTAGATTTTTTTTAAAAGCAAATCCACAAACAAAAACACAATAAAAAACAAAGCAAAATAAAATACGAATAACAAACTTTATTCTACATAATGCAGAAACTGTGCTGATACTCAGATGTGAGCATATGCTGTCGGGCAAACGCCAGTCCCGCATGAGCAGATTATTCAGTTTAAACAAAACTGAAGAGGTTTAGTGTTGGCTTAGGGAGGTGTCACTTAGGTTCCTACCACCCCATAAATTAGTGAGGTGCTGCTGGGGTTACAAATATCTGCCTGCATATATGCCTCCTGTCTTTAGAGGTTCTTGGGAAAGTCCACTGCCCCATGATATTCAATGACAGCAGGATCCAAGAACTGGGATTCAGATAAACCAATGAATTACACATTCCTCACCACAGTGTGAAACAAACTTACCTTTCCAGATTCATTTTCTTTTTCTTTTTTTAAGATTTTATTTATTTAAGAGAGAGAGAGCACATAAGAGGGGGTAGGGTCAGAGGGAGAAGCAGACTCCCTGCCGAGCAGGGAGCCCGATGCGGGACTCAATCCCGGGACTCCAGGATCATGACCTGAGCTGAAGGCAGTCGCTTAACCACCTGAGCCACCCAGGCGCCCCTCCAGATTCATTTTCATTACTGGTCCGCTATGAGATCTTGGCAAACCTGGCCTAGTCCCATTTCCCTTTGTGTTTTGTTTTAGCTTTTTTTTTTTTTTTCTGGCTACAGATGTATTCAACACAAAACATCTCCAACTTTACTGAGGTGGCTGACCACGTCCACGACCAAATCCGCCTCTAAACGGGAACTCAGTTGCTGACCCAGCCCCGGCCTCAGCTTTCTTGTCGGCACCAGGGGGCACAGGGCTTCGTCTGTAGGTGTCTCTGTCAGCTTCCCCTCGTGTGAGCCTTGCAGGTCACTCTCCCTCTAGACCTTTGGGCTGCGGTCGGCCAGTCTCAGGGCGGCTACGGTACAGAGTAGCAGGCACAATCTCGGGGGGGGGGGGCAGGTGGAGGTAATCACAGAGATACTGGATGCTCTCGTTGGTAAGGTACCAGTAGAAATGTCTCCAGGCAAACTGTTCCTTTACGTAGCCTCGTGATTTGAGAGACTGCATGGCCTTCATGACGTGAAGGCTGGGCACATTCTTGTCTGCCAACTCAGGGTGTTTGGGCATGTCGACATCCTTCCTGGACACCATCACTCCCTCCTTGAAAAGGAGTTCATAAATGGCAATTTGGTTCTTCTTGGGCATCAACATCTCAGCGGCCGGAGCTGGTAAGGTTGTTTTAGCTTCTTAAGTATATGTTGTAGCCTGTACTCTGAATACACTTTCCCTGTCCTCTCTCTCAATTTACATATTCTTCCCAAAGATCTCCTCAAATCCCTTCTCTGCCTCTAAACCATAGTATGTCTCCTGTCTTGACTTGTTTCCCTG
Source organism: Eumetopias jubatus (assembly GCF_037043125.1). Taxonomy (NCBI): domain Eukaryota; kingdom Metazoa; phylum Chordata; class Mammalia; order Carnivora; family Otariidae; genus Eumetopias; species Eumetopias jubatus. The sequence goes on along the minus strand of NW_028274809.1, from coordinate 176,626,187 downwards.
TGCTACCCTCCAAAATCGACAGCAGGTCATGTCACCTCTTTTTGTTACACCCTCAGTGTTCTTGCCCTGATGGCATCTTGGTTCAACATCTTGAAAGCCTTCAGCCCCTGCTGTCTCTGCTGTCTCCAGCAATCTGGCCTCGCCCCACTGTTCACACATCTTCTCTCCTCACGGCCTCCACTTGCTATGATCTGGCCGTGGGCTGCACCTCTCCCACTGTTCACATGCTCTGCGGTGAACTGAGTGCCACTGGAGGAGATAGGGAAGGAGAAAAGGCACGACTACAAAAAGTCAGGTGGGAAGGAGTCCCGGCAGCCATGATCTCCGGCGTCTTCCTCAAGAGGGTGTGCAGGTTTGTGGTCTCTTCAGACATGGAGGATAAAAGTTTTCTTTTTAATTTTTTTATTATTTTTTTAAACTTCAAGTCTGTGTGCAGATCAGCATGCTATTTTTACGTTAGAGGCTCTGGAGAGTTTGATGGAAATTGTGACATCCTCCACACCTCAGCACGGTGACCTATTTCCAGTGTCAGTGTGGGAACTGGAACCTGTTGCAAGAATTTTTAGCAATACCTTGCTCTGCCATCCAGTACAACTTGGCCAACTGTAATAACAGTGTTCTCAATAAGGCTCAAATGCCTGCACTAATTCTCCAGAACGCTCCTTGATTTATGCAGGGTTTACTAAGCGAAACATATATAGCACTGTGCTAGGATTTGTAGATAAAGCTGGCATAAAGTAAATACGTATTTATTTTGAGATTAAAATTCAGTTGAGGAGGAAAAGACAAATGCATTGAATGCTTTAGCAAAAAAAGATTTATTGAGCAATTGTGTGCAGAACCAGAACAAAAATCTATGGATAAAGATACGACTAAGATATGGGTGCCTGGGTGGCTCAGTTGGTTAAGCGACTGCCTTCGGCTCAGGTCATGATCCTGGAGTCCCTGGATCGAGTCCCGCATCGGGCTCCCTGCTCGGCAGAGAGTCTGCTTCTCCCTCTGACCCTCCCCCCTCTCATGTGCTCTCTCTCTCTCTCAAATCAATAAATAAAATCTTTTAAAAAAAAAGATACGAATAAGATATAATGCCCTACCTCTAAGATGCTCAGGGTCCAGAAATAGGAGTCATATATTAACAAATTGTGATACACTGTCATAAACAGTATAATGAAAAATGTTCTATTGACTTCATTGTAAGTGAGTTTACAATACATCACGACATACTATCTGAACCAAAACAGCACAGAGAGTCCTCAAGAACATTAAAAAAAGCTTTGACTCATCTACATAGTATGCCTTTAACACCAGAATTAAAGCAGTTTCTTTGAAGAAAATCATCACCCTGCAGCAGGGAATTTTACATAAGCCAGTTAGAGTCAAAGGTACAAATAAGGACTAGAGCAAAGGCATTCACTCTCTAGCATAGATTCCAGAGTGAAAACACAGATGCCCCCCCATTAGTCCAATAAAGCCATGCTTGATTAATGCCCAGAGACTGGATTAGGGATCTGCCCATAAAATTGCCCTTTAGGAATACAGTTGAGAGGGAAATAGCTTATTAGGTCCACATAGAAACTCAAAGGAGCTAAGGGCCATCTGTGTGTTCTACTGGAAAAAGTATGGCTTAAATCTAAATCTCTGTAGTTATAAATGAAGAAATTGATTTTTTGCAAGCATCTAACATCAAAATACTCCACATTCAAATATAACAGATTTATGAAAAGGATTTGATACATGAAACAGAAGAAAACTAGGAAAAATCTTTTTATCCACAAAAATATATGAGCCATAACTTTTAGGAAAATAGGAGAGAAAGGTGGCTTTGAGAGATGCTGGCATGGGAAGAGAGTAGACTGAAATAAGACTAGAACACAGGAAATCCAAAATCGAAAATAAAATAGGATTTTTCCTTGAATTCTACTATATGTTTAAGAGTGCAACTACTTTTCCTTTTCTCTTTTTATGCCTGATTATTTTTCCTATTATTTTATTTATTTGAAAAATAACATTAACTGTTTAAATTAAAAAATTACCAAAAATTAATTTTAAAGAATTAAAAATAAATATTATATATTCATATATATACATATATATGAAGAAAATATCACTTTCCTTAGGGATTTAAAAGAATTAAATAATTACAAATTTATTATTTGTTGATTCTCTCCAAAAAAATACAAATTTAATAGAGCATTTTTTTAGCTTTTGATTTAAAATATTAAATGTCATCTGGAAGAAGAAATGTTGAAAATCATCCAAAAAATGTTGCAGAAAGCTGAGGTAGTTTTGTAATGACAGTAATTAAACAGTGCTGTACAAATACAAGAATAGACAAATCAATGAAATTTTTTCCAAGACAGTTTTTGGGATTTCAAGTCAATGGGGATAAGAAAAGCTTATGCAGCAGATAATGCTGAAAAGTGGGGTAACTGGTTAACTAGTTGGAAAAATAAAGTTGGAGTTTCACACTTCAAAACAATTTCATTTTGAACAAGGGATTTGTTGCTTAAGAAAACACCCAAAAGAAAATATAGATGGATATTTATCTGACCTGGAGGTAGAAAAAGCGTTCAAAGAAGAACTCAGAGAGGAAAATACTGACCAATTTGATTTCATACAAATTGTAAAGTTCTATATCATTCACAATAAAATTAAAAGGTATATTGCTAACCAGACAAAACTTTGCAAGATATGTTATAAAGCAAAAAAATATACAAAAGAATTTGGGCTATCAGTAAGAAAATATCTTTAAATGCACAAAATCCATGAATAGCAACAAAAATATAAAATACTAGAGCGGAGGGAATTTATAGATTGAAAGAATAAAGTAGTTGTTTTAGGATAAGTTATCTAAGATCATATGTTTCTTACTTCACTAGTTCATATACATTTATTTTTTAATTCATTGTTATTTAGATATAATTGACATACAACATTGTATAAGTTTAAGGTGTACATGTTGGTTTGATTATGATGCTTTGAATATGATGACCACTGTAGTGTTAGCTAACACTTCTGTCATATCACATTATTATTGGTGTGTGTGTGTACACGGTGTGTGTGTGTGTGTGTGTGTGTGTGTGTGTGTGTGTGTGTGTGTGTGGTGAGAACAATTAAGATCTAATCTCTTAGCAACTTTGAAATTTATAATACAGTCTTGTTGTCTAAAGTCATTCTGTGCATTAGATGTCCAGAACTTATTTATCTACTGGTTGCAAGAATGCACCTTTAAACAACATCTCCTTAATTCTCCCACCTCCCCCAGCCTCTGATAACCACCATTCCACACCCTATTTTTATGAATTTGGCATTTTCTGATTCCACATATTAGAGAGATCATAAAATATTTGTCTTTCTCTGTCTGACTTATCTCACATAGCAAAATGCCCTCAAGGTCCATCTGTGTTGTCCCAAATGACAGAATTTCCTTCTTTCTCATGGTTGAATAATAGTCCATTGTATGTAAATACCTATCACATCTTCTTTATCCATCTGTCTATAGACACGGGTTGATTCTATATCTTGGCTCTTGTAAATAATGCTGCAATGAACAAGAAAGTGTAGATGTCTTCTTGATTTCCTATTTTCATTTCCTTTGGAAATACACCCATGAGTGAAACTGCTGAATCATAAGGTAACTGTATTTTTTTAAGTTTTGAGAAACCCCCATCCTATTTTTCATAGTGGCTGCACCATTTTGCATTCCCATCAACAACGCACAAGGGTTCCCTTTTCTCCACAACCTTACCAACACTTGTTATCTCTTGTCTTCTTGATGATAGCCATTCTAATGTGTGAAGTGATACATACACTTCATAGAGTCTATATGATATAAGCTCAACAACTGATAGGGACTAGAAAAATGAGAAAGAAACTATGTTAGCAGTTTAGTGGGGAGACTGACATGTAAACAAAAAATTCCCATAAACGGCGTGTACAGTAATATAAGTCCTTATAAACTGACAGGTGAAAAGTGAAGCAGGACTATATTCACTTGGGAGCATGTAGAAAGACTTCACGTTCAATAGAGCATTTGAGCTGACACCTGAGAGGAAGACACAGGAGGATAAATAACACTGAAGAGAGTTTTCAAGGTAGAGAAAATGACTTTTGTAAGATCAGAAAAGCATGAAGTTTATGTGGTTTAAAAAGTATGTTGTATTCAGGTAATAATACAATTAACTCCAATACTCCTGCATTTTTTTACTGGAGGTTCTGGAGAGACATCTGCTTCGAAGCTCATTCAGGTAGTTGGCCAAAGTCAGTTCCTCGTGTTTATAGTACTGCACTCCACACTTCTTTATTGTCTGTCAGCTGGGAGCCAACTCTACTCCTAGAGACCACCTACATTCCCCGTCATGGTTTCCATGTGGATTATCCAGCAACCTTACACACTACCTACCTCTATGACTTTCCCTTCTGCCCTATCTCTCAGACATGGGCTACAGAAAGCTCTCTGCTTTTAAGAGCTCATGTGATTATATTGGGCTAACCAAAACAATCCAAGATAATGTCCTTATCTTAAGATTTTTAACATAATTATAGTGGCAGAGTCTCTTTTGTCATGAAATGCAACGTATCCAAGGATTCCAAGCATCAGGACATGGACATCTTTGGGGGTTTTATTCTGCTACTGCATTAATCAAGAGTATAAATAGAGGGGCAGGGAAGGATTTTATGGGGGGAAAGAATGAGTTCTATTTTGAACATGTGGAGTTTGAAGTGCCTGTGGTAATTCTGGGTGGATATGTTTTGAAAGCAGTTTTATACAGATTTGGCAGTTCTGGATAAAAGTCAAGCTGATTGTATAATTTGGCAGTCATCATCTTATAAATTGTAAATGAAGCCATTATTATATATGAGAAGTTTAGCATTTTGCCCAGGGAGATTTCAAGTCAGTTTACAAAGTTAATATACTGTGGTGCTCTCAATAGTAGATCATGTTTTATTCATTTGGGCATTAGCCTGGGATCAAATTCTTATATTTGTTAAATGAATGAATGAATGAATGAATGAATGAAAACTATAGACACTTGTCCTCTAGGACTCTATGTTGTTTTATAGCTCTATGTGTTGGTGTTCGCACTTGTGTGTATGTGTTTGATAGGGCTCAGAGGTTTTAAAAACCCTTACTATAAAAACAGAAAATACGTTTATTGGAGGAACACTTTAATTCAGACTAAATTAAAACATTTTAGATAAATAAAGCAGATAGAAGGCACTCTTAGATTTAAAAAAGTATTATTTCATAGAAAAAGTACTGCAACAATGAACTCTTATTATCTCGTTCACTCAAGATAATAGTAAGTAAATTGTGCATAATTTATTCAAAGCATGTTCTTCTAAACTTCTAAATTTCTAAACTACCGGGATTGGTATGCAAGAGCACACACACATAAACCCACATTTTACTGTTATTTTAATTTAGTTAATCCATTCAGACACCTGAACAAAAACTACATGTTTTTGATTAGAGAGACCACCCATCTATATTCTTCTCTTCTTGAATCCATCGAGGAGAAAATACTTCACTAATAGTATTTTTTAAAAAACACTAGTAACAGCATTCCTCTATGTTGATGTTTTACTTGGTTTCTAGTAAATCGATTATGTCTGATCTTTTTTAAGGTTTTTTTAATTTTTTAATTTTTAATTTTTTTTATTTTTTTAAAGATTTTATTTATTTATTTGAGAGAGAGAATGAGAGAGAGCACGAGAGGGAAGAGGGTCAGAGAGAGAAGCAGACTCCCCGCTGAGCAGGGAGCCCGATGCGGGACTCGATCCCGGGACTCCAGGATCATGACCTGAGCCGAAGGCAGTCGCTTAACCAACTGAGCCACCCAGGCGCCCTTAAGGTTTTTTTTTTCCAAAGACTATTTTTAGGGTAGTCTTAGATTTAAAACAGAAATTAACAGAGTGTACAGAGATTTTGCATATAACTCTCACCTCCCCAGCCACACACATACCCATGCCTAGCTTCCTCCACTAGCCTGTCCCCCACCACAGTAGAGGACAACTGATGAACTACACTGACACATCATAATCACCCCAAGTCCAGAGTTTACATTAGTGTTCACTCTTAGCGTTGTACATTCTGAAAGTTTAGATAAATGTACAATGACGTGTATCTATTAGTATAATACAATACAGAGTGTTTTCCCTGCACTAAAAACCCTCCGTGTTCTGCCTATTCATCCCTCCCCCTCCCCCAAACCTTGGCAACCAGTGATCTTTTTATTGTCTCCATAGTTTTGCCTTTTCCAGAATGTCATATAATTGAAATTAAAGTACGCAGGATTTTCAGGTTGGCTTCTTTTACTTAGCAATGTGAATTTAAGTTCCCTCCATGTCTTTTCATGGCTTGATAGCTCATGTCTTGACAGTGCTGAATAATAGCCTATTGTCTTGATGTACCACAGTTTATTCAACCATTCTCCTATTGAAAGACACATTGGTTGCTTCCAAGATTTAGCCATTATGAACTGCCTAATCTTTTTTAAAACATTAAAAAATATTCTGAGGTAATTATATTTAAATAGGTCTACTCAACACAAGGAGAAAGTATCTGGAAAATAATAATTACAAATACGTAGAGAGATCCATTTGCAGCACAAATAACTAATGTAAGGAATGGAAGAAGAGTAAGATTATATGTCATTATAGATCTCATAGACACTAAGAATGGTTAAGGGAATATTAATAACAATTAAAAACAGCAGTGCATTTCAAAATAAAATGTAACTCAAAAAAAAAAAAGCAGAAAGAAAGTTTGAATAGTCTCATATGTATTAACCAAATCAAATCCACACTTAAAAACCTTCTCATCAAGAAAATTTCTGGCTCATATGGTTTCACCATGATTATACCAAATATTTAAGGAAGATGCAACACCAATTTTATACAAATCCTTCCAGAGAATTACAAAAAAGGAGAAAATAATTTACAATTTGGCCTCAGGCCAACATCACCTCTGTATGGAAAATCTAAGACATTACAAGAAAGACAGCTACAATCTCCATCAGAAATGTAGATGTTAAGATCCTAGATAAAATATTAGAAAAGTGACTTCAGTGGTACATCAAAAGTGTAATCAATGGGAGTAACATCAGCACATATGGTGGAATAAAGACTCATGAAAATTTTCTCTTCCATAAAAACAATGAGAGTTTGGCAAAATAGTCAAAATCCAATTTTCAGAGCTTTGGAAATGAACTAATGGTTTATAACAATCTGAAAAGTGTTTTTTTGGGTTTTTTTTTTGTTTTTTTTCAAGAAAAAATAACTGAATCTCAATAAGAACAGGGATTGACTTACTTCACTATAAGTCAATCAGAGAAAGACATGTATCATATGACCTTACTGATATGAGGAATTCTTAATCTCAGGAAACAAACTGAGGGTTGCTGGAGTGGTCGGGGGTGGGAGGGATGGGGTGGCTGGGTGATGGACATTGGGGAGGGTATGTGCTATGGTGAGCGCTGTGAATTGTGCAAGACTGATGAATCACAGACCTGTACCTCTGAAACAAATAATACATTATATGTAAAAAAAAAATAAGATAGTACGAAGGGAAAAATGAAGGGGGGAAATCAGATGGGGAGATGAACCATGAGAGACTATGGAGTCTGAGAAACAAACTGAGGGTTCTAGAGGGGAGGGGGGTGGGGGAATGGGTTAGCCTGGTGATGGGTATTCAAGAGGGCATGTATTGAATGGAGCACTGGGTGTTATACACAAACAATGAATCATGGAACACTACATCAAAAACTAATGATGTAATGTATGGTGATTAACATAACATAATAAAATAAAATTTAAAAAATAAGAACAATGAGCTTTATGTTGATTTTTGTGATTGATATATGCATGAATCTGAAAGCCATGCTCATGTTCAAGGCTGTACTTATAGGCCCATGAAGACCTGAGAAGGCCTCGTCTCTTACTTCTGGATGAACCTCAGTAACTGCACAAACAAAAAGTGAATTCTAAGGCCATGTGTCAACTGCCTACAAGATACTGAAGCTGTATTGTAGTGCACACACACACACACACACAAACACACAGCTTCTCAGGAAACACAGGGAATCTCATCCGTTCAAGACATTTAGAGAAATCTCTATAAAATAATTAGCTAAACACCAGTGCAGCTGAATGGAAATTTTAGTGGCCACTTATGACAATGAATACATTGTTTATAGAATTATAGAATTAGTTTAGGAAAGTCATTAAGTAAACAAACAGCAACACAAACAACAGCAAACATCAACAAGGAGGAAAAAACCCTAGGGAAGGGCAAAACTGATTTTGAGTTGCAACATTATATACCTGACCATGTACAATTTTCAGTAAAACAATATGGCACATGTGAAGAAACATAAAAGCACTGTCCATACACACAAGAGCAAACAGTTAATAGAACTGTCCCTGAGGAGGCTGAGATGTTGAGTTTATTAGGCAAAAACTTTATTTTATTTTTTTTTAAAGATTTTATTTATTTATTTGAGAGAGAGAATGAGATAGAGAGAGAGCATGAGAGGGGAGAGGGTCAGAGGGAGAAGCAGACTCCCCGTTGAGCAGGGAGCCCGATGCGGGACTCGATCCCGGGACTCCAGGATCATGACCTGAGCCGAAGGCAGTCACTTAACCAACTGAGCCACCCAGGCGCCCTAGGCAAAAACTTTAAAAATTCACAAGAGGGACTCACCTGCCAATTTCAACTGACAAAAGAAAGAATCAGAAAACTTGAAAATAAGCCATCAAGTTTACACTTGTGAAGAACAGAAAATAAAAAGAATAGAAAAAAATCACAGAAATAGCCTAATGTTCCATTAAAAAAAAAAAATAGAAAGAGAACAAACTAAATCCAAACAAGCAAAAGAAAGTATAGATCCTTTACCTCTTTGGTCAGGTTTATTCCAAGGTATCTTATGGTTTTTGGTGCTGTTGTAAATGGAATCATTTCTTTAATTTCTCTTTCCACAGTTGCATTGTTAGTGTATAAGAAAGCAGCTGATTTCTGTGCATTGATTTTGTATCCTGCCACATTACTGAATTGCTGTATGAGTTCTAGAAATTTGGGGGTGGAGTCTTTTGGGTTTTACACATAAAGTATCATGTCATCTGTGAAAAGAGAGAGTTTGACTTCTTCTTTGCCAATTTGAATACCGTTTATTTCTTTTTGTTGTCTGATTGCCGTAAATAAACCTAACCAAAGAGGTAAAGGATCTATACTCTAGGAACTACAGAACACTCATGAAAGAAATTGAAGAAGACACAGAAAGATGGAAAAACATTCTATGCTCATGGATTGGAAGAATAAACATTGTTAAAATGTCTATGCTACCCAGAGCAATCTATACCTTCAATGCCATCCTGATCAAAATTCCAATGACATTTTTCAAAGTGCTGGAACAAACAATCCTAAAATTTGTACAGAATCAGAAAAGACCCTGAATCACCAAAACAAACCTGGGGGCATCACGTTGCCCGATTTCAAGCTATATTACAAAGCTGTGATCACCAAGACAGCATGGTACTGGCACAAAAACAGACATATAGACCAATGGAACAGAATAAAGAGCCCAGATATGGACCCTCAACTCTATGGTCAAATACTCTTCGACAAAGCAGGAAAAAATATGCAATGGAAAAAAGACAGTCTCTTCAATAAATGGTGCTGGGAAAATTGGACAGCCACATGCAGAAGAATGAAACTTGACCATTCTCTAACACCATACACAAAGATAAACTCAAAATGGATGAAAGACCTCAATGTGAGACAGGAATCCATCAAAATCACAGAGGAGAACATAGGCAGTAACCTCTTTGACATCAGCCACAGCAATTTCTTTCAAGATACATCTCCAAAGCCTAGTGAAACAAAAGCAAAAATGAACTTTTGGGACTTCGTCAAGACAAAAACCTTCTGCACAGCAAAGGACAACCCACAGAATGGGAGAAGATATTTGCAAATGACACTATAGATAAAGGGCTGGTATCCAAGATCTATAAAGAACTTCTCAAACTCAACACCCAAAAAACAAATAATCAAGTCAAAAAATGGGCAGAAGAAATGAACAGACACTTCTCCAAAGAAGACATACAAACGGCTAACAGACACATGAAAAAATGTTCATCATCATTAGCCATCAGGGAAATTCAAATCAAAACCACATTGAGATACCACCTTACACCAGTTAGAATGGCAAAAGTTGACAGGGAAAGAAACAACAAATGTTGGAGAGGTTGTGGAGAAAGGGGAACCCTCTTACACGGTTGGTGGGAATACAAGTTGGCACAGCCACTTTGGAAAACAGTGTGGAGGTGCCTCAAAAAATTTAAAATAGGGGCGCCTGGGTGGCTCAGTCGTTAAGTGTCTGCCTTCAGCTCAGGTCAGGATCCCAGGGTCCTGGGATCGAGCCCCGCATCAGGCTCCCTGCTCAGTGGGGACCCTGCTTCTCCCTCTCCCTCTCCCCCTGCTTGTGTTCCCTCTCTGTGTCTCTCTCTCTGTCAAGTAAATAAAAATCTTTAAAAAAAAAAATTTAAATAGAGCTACCCTATGACCAAGCAATTGCACTCCTGGGTATTTACCACAAAGACACAGATGTAGTGAAAAGAAGGGCCATATGCACCCCAATGTTCATAGCAGCAATGTCCGCAATAGCCAAACTATGGAAAGAGCCGAGATGCCCTTCAACAGACGAATGGATAAAGAAGATGTGGTCCCTATATACAATGGACTATTACTCAGCCATCAGAAAGGATGAATACCCAACTTTTACATCAACATGGATGGGACTGGAGGAGATGATGCTAAGTGAAATAAGTCAAGCAGAGAAAGTCAATTATCATATGGTTTCACTCATTTGTGGAACATAAGGAAGAGCATGGAGGACATTAGGAGAAGGAAGGGGAAATATGAAGGGGGGCAATCGGAGGAAGAGATGAACCATGAGAGACTGTGGACTCTGAGAAACAAACTGAGGGTTCTAGGGGAGGGATGGGGGGATGGGTTGGCCTGGTGATGGGTATTAAAGAGGGCACGTTCTGCGTGGAGCCCTGGGTGTTATGTGCAAACAATGAATCATGGATCACTACATCAGAAACTAATGATGTAATGCATGGTGACTAACATAACATAATTAAATAAAATTAAAAAAAAAAAAAAAACAAGCAAGGGTGCCTGGGTGGCTCAGTCGTTAAGCGTCTGCCTTCGGCTCAGGTCATGATCCCAAGGTCCTGGGATCAAGTCCCACATCGGGCTCTCTGCTCTGCAGGAAGCCTGCTTCTCCCTCTCCCACTCCCCCTGCCTGTGTTCCTGCTCTCGTGCTCTCTCTCTCTCTGTCAAATAAATAAATAAAATCTTAAAAAAAAAACAAGCAAAAGAAAGGAAATAATCATGATTACAGTGTAAATAAAGGAATTAGAGAGTAGGAAAGCCAAAGAGAAAAATCAGTGAAACCAAAGTTGGTTATTTGAAAACACAAACAAAAAACCCCCAAAACCTTTAGTTATATTGACCAAAAATAAGAGAAAGAAGACTCAAATGACTAAAGAAAGGAACAAAACGGGGCCATCACTATCCACCTCATAGACACAAGAAGGAATGTAAGAAAATACGATGAACAATTATAGGCCAACAAATTAGATGATCTACATGAAATGAATAACTTCCTACAAAGACACAAACTACCAAAACTGACTTGAGGAGAAATGTAAAATCTGAATGGATCTATAATAAATAAAGAGACTGAGTTAGTAATCAACATGTTTTCTGCAAAGAAAAAGCCCAAATGGCCCAAAAGCTAGACGGCATCCCTAGTAAGTTCTACCAAATGTTAAAAGAAAAGTTATCACCAATCCTTCACAAACTCCTCCAAAAAAATAGACAGAGAAAGAACACATTCCAGCTCATCCTAAGAAGTCTGATACCAAAACTGTGACAAAGATATTAAAAGAAAGAAAAACTATACATCAATATCCCTTATGACTAGATAAACAAAAATCCACAATAAAATACTATCAAATCAAATGCAGCAACAGATAGAAAGGATTATATATCGTAAGTGTGAGTGATTTATTCCAGGAACTAAAATAAAGAAAATAATTCCATTTAAAACAGCATTTAAAAGAATGACAAAAGAATAAATTTAAACCAAAAAAGTATAAAACCTGTACAAAGCACCACTGAAAGAAATTAAATAGAAAAACATGTCATATTCATGGATCTGAGGGCTCAATATTGTTAAGATGGCAATATACTCCAAAGCATTCTTCAGATTCACTACTCCTTTTATTTTTTTTTAAGATTTTATTTATTTATTTGACAGACAGAAAGAGAGCACAAGCAGGAAGAGCGGGAGGCAGAGGGAGAAGCAGCCTCCCCACTGAGCAAGGAGGCTGATGTAGGAGTCGATCCCAGGACCCGGGATCATGACCTGAGCTGAAGGCAGATGCTTAACCAACTGAGCCACCAAGGCACCCCAGATTCACTACTCCTTATCAAAAATTTAGTTGACTGTTTTGCAAAAATTGACAAGTTGTTCCTAATATTCATATGGAAATGCAAGTATGATAAGAGAATAATGGCTCCCAAAAGATGTCCATGTCCCAGAACCTGGAAAGAGTTTAGTTTACATGACTAAAGAGACTTAGATATAATTACATTGAGGAATTTGAGTTCAGGTAAATTATCATGGATGATCTGGTTTGGCCCAATGCAATCCTTATAAAGGAAAGAGGGAGGCATGAGTAGTAGAACCTGAGAAACAGATGGGATGATGGAAGATACTGGACTGATGGCAAGCTGGACCACAAGCAAAGGAATGCAGAAGGCCTCTAGAAGCTGGAAAAAGCAAGGAAAGGGATTCTTATCCAGAGACTATAGAAGGAAGGCAGCCTGCTACTGACACCTTAATTTTAGGCACTGTAAAATAATAAACTTACGGGGAGTTGTTACAACAACATTAGGAAACTAATATAGTAGAGGTCCCAGAATAGCCTAAATAATCTTGAAAAAGAGCAACAAGGGGCACCTGGGTGGCTCAGTTGGTTAAGCAGCTGCCTTCGGCTGGGGTCATGATCCTGGAGTCCTGGGATCAAGTCCCGCATCGGGCTCCCTGCTCAGCGGGGAGTCTGCTTCTCCCTCTGACCCTCTTCCCTCTCGGGCTATCTATCTCTCATTCTCTCTCTCTCAAATAAATAAATAAAATCTTTAAAAAAAAGAAGAAGAAATAAAGAAAAAGAGCAACAAAATTGAAAGACTCACACTTCCAGATTTCCAAACGTTCTACAAAGCTAGTATAATTTTATCAGTGTGGTGCTGGCTTAAAGATAGACATATAGGCCAATGGAATAAAACTGAGTATTCAGAAATAAACCATTATATTTATAGCCAACTGATTCTTGACAAGGGTGGCAAAACAATTTGACAGGGAAATAATAGTCTTTCCAACAAATGATGCTGAGAAAATTGTATACACACATGCAAAAGGAAGAAGTTAGATTCTGACCTTACATTATATACAAGAAGTCAAAGTGGATCCAAACCTAAGTGTAATAGCTAAAAGTATAAAAGTCTTATAAGAAAGATAAGTAAAAATCTTGACGACCTTGGATTAGATCAGGGCTTCTTAAAGTAACACCAAATTACAAGCAACAAAAGAGATACATTGTACTTAATCAAAATGAAATGTTTTATGTGTAAAATAAACCAGCAAGAAAGTGAAAATACAACTCACAGAATGAGAGGAAATGTTTACAAATCATATATCTCATAAGGGACTTATATTCAGAACATATATAGAACTCTTAGAGCTCAACAACTACAAACGTGAAAGGGATTTGAATAGATACTTCTCCAAAGAAGATACACGAATGTGCAAAAAGCACATGAAAAGATGCTCAACATTATTAGTCATGAGGGAAATGCAAATCAAAATTACAACGGGACACCATTTCACACTCACTAGGGTGACGATGTGGAGACAATCCCTCATACATTTCTGGTGGGAATGTGAAGAGGTACAGCCACTTTGGAAAACAGTTTTGCATTTCCTCACCAAAGTTAAACACAGAGTGACCAAATGCCCCAGAAATTTTACTACTAGGTATATATATCCAAGAGAACTGAAAACATACATACCCGAAACTTGTACACAAATGTTTGTAGCACCTTTCTCCATAATAGCCAAAAAGCAGAAACAGCCCAAATGTCCATCAATTCACTGGATAAAAAGTGGAATGTCAACTTCTTATCAACCATAATAAGGAATGAACAACACACTGCAACATGAACGGACCTTGAAAACATTGTGAAGTGAATAAAACCAGACACAAAACCTATTGTGTGATACTGCTTTATACAGGATGTCCAGAAACAGCAAATCCATAGAGACAGAAAGTAGGCAGTCATTGCCAGGGGCTGGGGAGAGGAGTTAACAGGATCTTACTAATAGGAGGTACAGAATTTGGTGTTTTTCAGTGATAAAATTGTTCTGGAATTTGTGGTGATCATTACATAACTTTATGAATATACTAATCACTGAATTGTATACTCTTAAAGGGTGAACTTTATGGTATGTGAGTTATAGTTCAATAAAAAAACTACAGTAAATGAAAAACAACAGGTGTATTCCAATAATACAAGATTATTTCAACATCATAAAATCAATCAGTGTAATTTACAGCACTGTTTGAAAGAGAAAATCTTATCTCAAAGGATGCACAAAGTTGTATTTTTTAAATGTACAAATGAGGAATAGAACAGAATTTCTTTAACCTGATTAGAGATAAGCCATTAAAACCTAAAACATATATCATAATTAATAAGGAGATATTGAAAGCTTTCCTTCCGAGATCAGAAACAAGATTCCCCAGCTAGTTCAATAAAATAAAAATAAAAAAGTGCCTAAGTATTGGCAGAAAAGAAATATACGTCATTATTTGCAAATTGCATTGTATGTGCAGAAAAAAATTAAATGTTAGAATAAGTAAATGTAG
Organism: Eumetopias jubatus; assembly: GCF_037043125.1. Lineage (NCBI taxonomy): Eukaryota > Metazoa > Chordata > Mammalia > Carnivora > Otariidae > Eumetopias > Eumetopias jubatus. The sequence continues at coordinate 176,611,187 of NW_028274809.1, read as the reverse complement.
CTAGCAAGATCACTGGTTAAAATATCTGCATACAAAAATCTAAGGAAACTTATTTCCTTATACTAGCAATAACCAATTAGAAAATAAAATTCTAAAAATATACCATATATGATCAATGTTTTGTTAACTTCATAAAATTAATTTGAAAGTTTTCCTTTTTTATATGTTCTGGAAAGTTTGAACAATTTTTCAAATCATTTAAATAATGTTAAATATATCTCTCCAATAACAACAACAAAATATTCAAGTTGCTTGGGACTGTGGATATCCATAGAGGTATTAGGACTATCTCATTATTGAAGACCATTTTTAGATATAAGTCACAGACTCCTTAGAATGTCTTGATTCCCTAAGCATTCTTTTTTTATTTACCAAAATTGACAAATTTCTTATCTCTCATTTTTTAAGAGGTAACACAGGCATATTTAAAAATTTGCAATTAATGCAGACATGTAAAAGGTAGAAAATGAAGATAATCTACCAGATTCACCTTAACAATAACCACTTATGATATTTTGGTGTATAGCCTTATATATGCATGGGTGTGGATGCGTACGAATGTGGCTAAATGCGTGAGAGTACTTGTGCATGTGATCAGGGGAAAAATACATAACAAATAGAAACAGACAGCCGTCAAATACAGTAGGCATTATATTTTGTAAACTATTTTTGCTTTTGAAGTTAGACAATGTATAGAAACTTAATAGACATAGTAACCAGAAACTCTAGAGTTATTTCCATATTTCTGAAGTTACATCTGTATACAGATAAACATTCATCACAATCAACTACATATGTTGCTTGGAGTTCTTGCCTCCAGCTGCCATGTTAGGCATTACGGCCACGTTAGGTTGCAGTAATGATTGACATGTGTTTGCACACTATTTGGGAATTTCATATTTGTTATGTTGGATTTCTTCTGTTCTTCAGACATACAGCTTGGAAATACACATTTTGTTTTCCTACAACTGGATGGGGCACACACCAGCCTTAAAGGATTAAAATTAGTGGGTCCCCAGCTTGCATCCTTAAGCAATCCTTATAAACACTACCGTTCTTATTATTAACCCTGCTTTCTGTTCTCATCCAGTTTCAACAGGGTACACTCAGGAATTTAAACCATAGTCCTTCCTCATTTAAATAGATAACCTGCCACTCAAAAACTGACGTTCAAGTTTGATGTTAGAAATGGAGCTAATAGTTCCAAATACTTTAAATAACAGACTACACATTTTTTGCAATGTTTTAATAGGACATTTAAAACAACAGAAAGATTTGATTCTTGAATTTTTTCCCCAATAGTGATTACAAATAGTCTCCTCTTTCTTTACTATATTTGAATGGCATATTTCATTTCACACATCCTTTACTTGCTGCCAGAACCCTAATATTGCTAAGGGAGAAAGCTTACCTAGTGCAGTGTTTGTAAATGTCAACTACCCAACAGATATTTGGAAGCCTATGAATGTTCACCTTTCTAACATTTGCTTAAAGCCATCTGGAATTAATGTTCTCCTCTTATTCCTCTTCTTACCTCATAAAAAACAAAAACAAAAACAAAACAAAACAACACCTTGTACAGAAGTTGACACAAAACCTATTAAATAAAGCTGGTATTGAACCCTCTTGCACTGAAGCAGGAATTACACCCACATGTAAAAAAAAAAAAAAAAAGGAAACATTTTTATAGTAATCTGTACACTTGCTGTCAAGTTACCCTTTGATATGTCTGCAATTTTCCAGTGAAACACATCTTGTTTATTTTGGATTAGAAGCAAGCTCTTGCATGTCTAGCAGGATTCATTTGCTACTAAAGAAGCACTATACTAAAACAAATCACATGTCCCTCAAACCAAGTCTGCTTGTTTTCATTTTATTTTCTCAGCCTGATTAGTAACATTTGTGAAAATGAGTAATTTGAAAGATGATACTAAAAATTGTATAGAGTTGGCCCACCCCTCTCTCAGAAGAGCAGCTGATTTTCCTGTGGCCGCAGGACTGGGAAGTAGGGAAATGGAGAACAGGAAGTGGACCTGTTAACTCTGGAAACCTCTACTCTGGATAAGGGGCTAGTACATGATGCAGGGAAGCCAATGGATACCCTGGGTGAGTACCACATTGTAGGGAGCTTTGCCCTTTTCTGGGCTCCATTTCTCTTTTCTATTTCTTTTGTTTCTCTTTCCAGGTTTGTTCTATCAAAACCGAATGTAACAAAATCTGGGTAAATCATCAACATCCTTTCACATTCAGTCATACCCACACCTCCAATCCCACCGTCCAACATTCATTTAGTAAATATTTACCAAAGCGCTTCTTGGTACAAATCACTTCACAGGGCCAACTGGACATAGAGCAATTAGCATAGCCTATGATTAGATTAGCATATGGCAGCCCTTAGCCTCTAACGTTATAGAGTAACTTCTCCTATTTTCAAGTCCTTGAGTATTCTGTGCTTCCCAGGTCCAAAACTTTCCAAGTTTACCTACCCATCGTTTCCCCTTAAGCTTCTACCCCCATTTCTCAATTTATATCTGTTCTATAAAAATCCTCCCCCAAAAGAAATATTAATCTTCCACTGAAAGTGGGTTATTTTTAAATTTTATTGGCTAATTACTTAAAGTTCAAACTCTTCAGCCCATACTTAAAATCTCGTCTTTTCAACTCTTACATATTCAGTTACTGATATCTAAAATAATCATATAGCTACAGTCTTGCAAATTATTCACTATAAATGATAGTATGAATATGCAAAATGCCAAGCATCTTAAAAAATAACTAGCTTACACTAGTCCTTTCAAAAAGCAATTAATAAAATGTATACTTCTAACAAATATTTTTGAACATCTGTATATCAGTAACCAAACTTATTAGCTGGAAACAGAAGAGATCAAAGATCTGGTCAACTGACCCAATGTATAATTTTGAAAATGTAAATTTAATTTGTTCCTGATAAATGACCTCTCAAAAAATAACCCATTAATAAAGGACACTGTCAGGAAAGTAAAACTTATTTGGGGACTTTTAGGAGCCAACACATCTGTTTGCTTTAAACCTAGGAGATAAAGAATGATAAGAAGAAATTAGGTTGTAGCTAAATATCCATGAATATTAAGGTTATTCTCTATTGGTTTGGAGGGCTCATTTACACACCAATATTCAGCTTTAGGAATTTAGGGACTCATTAACTTTGCTAAACATGGAATTTTGAGAAAAAAAAAGCTAATTATTTCTTTACTATTTTTATATCCAAGCACAGTCTTCTTATTACTCACAAAAGACAAATCTTTACCAATCCCCACCCCTGCAGTCAGGGAAATAATTTCATTTAAACATCCCCTGAAAGCAATTATTTATGGGCTCCACAGAAACTGGGGTAAACTTTTTGTGGTCCCATTTATTTTGTGGAGATTAGAGATTACTTATAAAATAATACAACTCATAAATATTTGGATACTATGTTAACAGAAAAATTGAGCAAAAGTAAACCAATGATCCCAATCACATATCAGAAATACCTTGTTATAATTTAACTGACCTTTCAGTTGCTCTCAAAGTATTATTTTGATCTTTAACAACATCACTGATTTGAGAGGCTCTACATTCTCTGCATCATCAAAATTTTATGAACCAAAATTATTAACACAATTGGTTTTATTGAGAATTGCTTTGTTGTTCTTGTAAGATGTTTTCTGAATAGACTGTTGAGGTTTATCTGAGGCGCAATTATTGCTAATTAAATCTATGATAAACATTGTAATATATTTGAAGAAACCCTTCTTGAGGCATCTTCCCTACCTGACACTATGTGTCCTCTCTTTCAGCAATGTGCAACAGTTATTTTGCTGTAATTTCTGTAGCACAGTTGTCTCTGGGGTCTCCTTTAAAATCTCCAAGCTTCTCACATTTCAAGTTTCTCTAGAGCAGTGTTTCTCAACCTTGGCTGGCAGTCCTGATGTCCAGCTGCATCTCAGACCAATTACATCAAAAACTCTAGGGGTGGAACCCTGACATCAGTAATTTTTAAAACTCCCAGGTGGTTTCAAAGTGCAGTCATGGTTGAAAAACATGATTTGGAGTGAGAAACGACCTCAGGCTATCCCACAACTTTTATATTAATAACCTAACATATTACGAGTGGCAAAATGGCATCAGTGAACATGTATGGTTATAAAATAGAGCTAATTGTTTTGTTCCAATTCTGCTGAGCTATTTTTGTAAAACCTCTGTGTCTATGTCCCCATAATTTGAAGTTTGAGCCATCAAATTCTGATAAAGAATCTGCTAGGTTTAGACCAGACTTTTCTTGATTTAAAAATGGCAGTTCTTAGTAATATTAAGCCATTTAATTATTTCCTAAAAAAATCAATTTTGAACAAAAGTGTCACTCTTAAATAATTAAAATTTTAATAATTTTGAGGTAAATAATAAGCTGTCGATGCCATTTATCTAGATCAATTTATTAATGCACAGAATTCCTATGAGCATCACTCTCATCAGTAGTTTCTTTATATGAATTCTTATGTATTAAACTCTGTATGCTAACATTTATGGTGTCTGAAACTCCTTCATGTAATATCATTAATGTCTTTAGCTTTCTAGTCAGGAAAAATCCTTTTAATTGTTCATTCTAATGATTCAAAAGAAAATCATGTTTTTGTTTTGAACCCACCTTTAAATTTCAGCTCCAAGCTCTTTTATTTATTTTAAATTTGCTGCAGAGTTAATCTTCAAACCTCTCAGTTTATTTTTTAATATTGTCTCTCTCAGGCTCAGACATGGGAGGAATAATTAGACATCTCTCATTCATCAATAACAAGGAAACCTTTTCTTAGAAGGTTTCACTCTATGCTTTTTCCTTCTCACAGCCCTTTTGTTAGACGACAAGTTGATTTGATTTGGACAACTATTTGGTCATTTTCTTTAATGGGACTTAGCAAACTTTGACATCTGAAATTACAAAAACAAAACAAAACTTTCATTTTGGAAATTTAAGTTACTATGGAATGCAATTTATAAGAATGTTATTATTAATGATGTAAACCCAACTGTTTTGGGGATTACAGTGAATCTCATGACACTGAACAAGTACTATGACATTTACCCATTAATCAACCTAAGAAATTGATTTCAAGAAAGAGCCTTTGGTCCCAGGTGGCTGAGATCTGCATTATAATGTAAATTTGGTGTCTCCTTTTCAAGTAAATCTCACTTTCCTTACCAGTTCATGAAGTGGTAGCATGGAGGCAAAATCTTACCTCTAATAGGCAGTCTTTCTGAATCTGATTCCCCCATAGAAGGGATCCACTCTCTTGCTATTTCTCCTTCCTGTAAATACTTATATTAAAGAGGTTCTACCACTGAGTGACACATTTTCTTGACTTCCTCCCCACACCTCTCTGTGATAATTTGACCTGATTCATAACTATATCTCTAGCAACTAGGGGTTCTCACTTGGTGTTCAATAAATGTTTGCTAAATCAATGATGAGGGATGTAGATTACACAGATTTAGCATTTGTTAAAATGCATCAAATTGCCTGTTTAAGATCTGTGCATTTCACTGCATGTAAATTGTACTTCAACTACAAAGAACAAAGGAAATACTTTTCATTCCCCTTGGAACATGCTTTCAGAATCAGATGGCAAACCATTATGGAATTGGAGAGTTCCTCCTTCATCACAAATAAGTTAATATGCATCTTGATAATCCACATTGTTTTCTGGACTTGAAAGTTTACTATTTTACAAAATCAAACTCATCCACAAATTTGCCACCAATGTGGATATTCAAATAATGTGGAAACACACATGTCAAATTCAAGGAAGATGTCTTAAATACTAACGGCTTCATTGAAATAAAATTGAAGTTTTCTATAGTAATTATTTTGTGGGATTAGGCATATTTGGTTATTACTACACTAAAACATGACGACATCCCTTAATAGTCAAACTCTGTATAAAAGAAACACTCTCATTTACTTTTATAAATATTTGAAAAATTTTACAGAGTTATATATAAGTAACCAAATATAAAAATTGGTATGGACTAAACCAATGCAAATGAGCTGAGACATTATTTAATTAGCTGGTACCACCAATAGGTCCTAAAAGCTATATAAGTCCATTACTTACAAGTGAAAATCTACCACTTTATTATCAGTTATCCAGTCAAGTTATTAATTAATAACAAAAATGCCCTACAGAATGGCCAGAGTATAAATCCCAATCAATAAACAACAACAACAAAAAAATGTAGTTCTTCCTTTCCTAATCATTTCATCCTTCTTTCTTTGACTTCATTACTTGATCTTTAATAGATAAGAAAGCATCTAAAGTGAAAAAAAAATAAAACATAAAAACAGAAGCATGGCTTCACCAACATCAAAACTTGAAAACACGTTAAGAAATAATGATAAATTCTTGCTGTTCTTAGCAACATAGAATAGATACTAGCAATAAAAAAGACCTTGGAGTCTAGAGTATCATTTGTTTGTTTAAGAAGAACTTTTCTCCTTAATGAAATACCATATGCAACATGTCATATAAACAAATTAAGAGAAGTAAAAGTGCGTGACTATCCAAAGCCTTACCTGTTGGCTCGTTTTTCACTTTTAGTAATGGACTCTGAGGGATAACTATAGAAAACTGAGACCAAAAAAAAAAAAAAATGTAGTTCTTACTGACATAGCAAAAATGTCCCATTCCCAAAGAGGGTATGAATGTCCTTTGGTCACAGAATTAGTTTATAGGGGAGCATATTGAATGGTTTTGCTTTAATTGTATGTTTTTATCTAATTATAAAGAAAAATATAATTTCTAGATTATATTAAAAGTATGAGTGATTATTAACTTTAAAAATTTAATTTTATGAATTGATTTTATTCCCTTAAAATAGAAATAGTCCTATTTTGCATTGCAGTTTGAATTTTTTTTCCAATGAGTGCATAAAATTGTTGCATATGCAAATGTGCCATACCTTTTAGTATTGCTTATGTACTTTGCAATTGAAATGTCTATATCAAATTCTTTAACTCAATTTCTGGTTTTGTTGTAAACCAAACACTACTTAATAGCTTAGCACACCTGATTTGACTTGGCATTTTCAAAACTGATTTATTGCACACTCTGAGAAACCTGTTAGTTCTAATCTTGCAAATGCAATAGGTTCCTCTTGCCGTGATAATTATTATGCAGCTGATAGGTATGTTATGTCTTCCCTCAGTTTATATAATTGTGATTTATCATCCATTTCCAAGAGAAATCACATCCCAAAGCAACAGGTTCTGCTATGTGCTATTGATTAAAGTGCTATGCATTATCTGAAGAGTAGCTGGGTTACAAAGAGGGACCAATACAAACTCACCCTTTTCCAAGCCCTGGAGTAATTCCTGGGAAGAAACTGATACGTCTTTTATGCTTTGCAGTAGGTCTGGTCAATGTCTTAGAATTTAAACACAATTAACCTAGAGTTTGCAATTTGCTTCTACTGCTTACAACTAACTGCCATCAATAGGCTACCCAGGGGATTGACTTCCAGAATATTTTTAAAATATGCCAAATAATTAAGTAGGGTTGGTGACAATGTAAGGTATATTGAGGTAATGATATAGCACAATTCTTCTTCTTTCTTTAATAATTTCCATTCTCAAACTGGAATTCATTTTTTTTAAATTGACAATGACAACTTGACAAGCATTGTTTGTAATTATGTTTGGGATTTTTAAAATCCGAAGTTCAGTGACTTCTGTTCCTTCACAATAAAATTATATCACTGCCATCCTAGACAGCTCCTTCACAGCCATGTGAGAAAGTTATTCTTAGATGTATGTCTCTTTTTCTGTATTATGAAGTAACAAAAAGAGCTGTGAGAATTCTGTATTTGTTCTCTTATTGATGAGGACCCAAATTAAGGTACAGGTAAAGCGGTTCTGGAAAAATACCAAGATATTTTTTCTCTGAGTTTTCTCTTAAGTGGCAAAAAGTAAAGCAATGGAGAATCAAGTTAAAGAAAACCATCATTCTTTATACTCCATGTGATGATAAAGAGGTAATTTTAGGATAGCTAAAATTATTTTAATATTTACTTCAAATTTTAAAGACAATGAATTAGATTCAACATAAAGGGCAACCACTATTACTACAGTAACTACATTTGAATCAATAATTCATGTATTCACAATTCCATAAAAATCTCTCAGTTCTTTCTCATTTTACTATTACAGGTATATTTGATTCTTATAAAGGGCAGTATGTGATAGAATTAGGGAATATAAATTAGACCTGAAAAATCACTCAAAAATTATTTTCTTCTATGGATTGATCTCTCAGTCTATTACTCTATCAATCTATCAATCTATTCACTATCTACCTATAGCAAATATATTTATAATATTAAAATGATGAACTCCCCCCCAAAATGAAATCTAAGATAAATGTGAAAAATTCCTATGTGTAAAGTGGGCAACTTATACCAACTTTATTTAAATAAATCTTTACATTTCTATGCAAAAGAGGGAATGTATTTTATATATGCTTTAGTAGTAAACAAATTTATAGTTAAGAGGATATTCATCTAAATATTATTTATAACAATGAAAATATCTTAACAATCCATCATGGCTACATAAATGAAGGTATACCTTTTTAAATGAAAACTACACAGTTGTTATAAAAGATACTATATACTGACATGGAAAAATCTCAACCATATACTATTGTGTGAGTAAAGAAAGTTCCAAGCAAAAACATGTATAGTATATATCCTTTTATATAAAATAATATTAGAGCATAGGCATTCAGAGAGGTAAGTCTATACGTGTGTCTTTAACTTATAAATAGTAGTTTGCCCTTGGGGAGCTTGATTTGTACTAATGTTTATTTTCTTTTTCGCCAAAGTAGTAAAAGCACTGATGATCTTTCTGCAATGACTTTGAATCTTCTTATTTACCCTCCAGATGTACCTCATTATTGAGACTATTTTTTGTGCTCTTCTCATCTGAGGCATTTTAAGATGATATAAATGTGAACATATTCTGAGAAGTTATAGCCAAATAATAAGTAATCCTTGCATGACTACTCCTTACTTCTGAATAGTGAAGGAGTAGAATGCAGTTTAGTAAAAAACACATGCACCAAAGGTCAAGTGTTCTTACGTAAAATATAAGGTTTTATGAGAAGGGAATAAAAAAAATTCAAAGGTTCATGAACAAAAATGAAGAGGGGCTAGGTAATTAGAAAACATGATAGAACACAAGACATTGCAAAGTCCCAAAGTCCAGTTTTCTAATTGGGATAACAGAAGACCTGAACATTTGTTTCCATCCCTGCAGTGAAGAAAGAATTTTAAAAAAAAACAAAAAAACCCCACTCAACCTAAAGTAAACTATGGACTTTTGGTGATAATGACATTTCAATGTAGGCTCATTGGTTGTAACAAGTGTGCTATTTGTACTAGATGGTGATAGTGGGGGAGGTTGTGCATGTTGGGGTGTTGGGGTTAATGTAGAGCATGAAATCAGCCATAATACCTGGCTTGCTAAAATGTAACACAGAGGCCGCTGAGGGCAGGGAGGGTTTCGGAGAAGGGCGTGGGCCTTTGGAATGCCGGGGCCTTCCGTGACCACTCAGCAGTTGGAATGCTGTGGGGAGTTACCTTCCCCGAAGCTCTCTTAGCCCAAACAGCCACCCTGTGATCTAAGAGATGTACACATAGTCCCTTAGGCTATGTTTAGCAGAACACGCAGATTAGCATATTGTATCTTTACTGTAAATCCTCTCAGTTTCAGTAAGAAAGAAAGAAGAAAGAAGAAAAGAAAAAGAAGAAAAAGACAAAGAAAGAAAGAAAGAAAGAAAGAAAGAAAGAAAGAAAGAAAGAAAGAAAGAAAGAAAGAAAGAAAGAGAAAGAAAGAAAAAGAAAGAAAGAAAGAAAGAAAGAAAGAAAGGAAGGAAGGAAGGAAGGAAGGAAGGAAGGAAGGAAGGAAGGAAGGAAGGAAGGAAGGAAGGAAGAAAGAAAGAAAGAAAGAAAGAAAGAAAGAAAGAAAGAAAGAAAGAAAGAAAGAAAGAAAGAAAGAGAAAGAAAGAAAGAAAGAAAGAAAGAAAAAGAAATGTGAATTGAACATGTCAGAATTTTATCATCTTCATTTACGGGAAATCTGAATGCATTTCATTTCATTACAATGAAATGGAGAAAGAACAAATATGCATAGCCAAGAAATGTGAGACCTAATCAGTTTCTATCATAAACTAACTGGCCATCACTGGGCCTGTTTCTACACATGATAAAACAGAATGCCTCATATGCCCAATGTCATCAGCCTGCCACTGTTCTGTTTCCCATCTTAATTAGGACGGGAACTCTAATATTATCGTATTTTCAATTTATGCTAATGAACAAGGTCACTTTCCTCCTGAAAGCCTGTTTAATTCCCCACAGTTTACAGAATCAAATCAAACTTGTTAGCTCATCTTTGTAAGTTCCTTCCTGCCTTACTTTATATTTCTAATTCTCCAAATATTTTTGTTAAGAGCAAAAAGGCACAACCAGGAACCATGTTCTTAGCACTCCTCTACTCCTCCTAGCCTGGCCCACCTCATCCACTTCAGCCCAAACCTCTTTGGTAAGGTGTTCAGAGGATACTGGTATAAAATGTGGATGCTCCCCAGATCCCATAAACCTAAACTGCCGGGGAGGGCATTTCTGAGGATGCAGAATAAACCTTAGGAAGGTTTGCAAAATGGACCCCATTTGTGGATGTGTACCTGCCATGACTTAGGACAACATATAGAGCCTGGGGAATCTTGCTTTCCTGATCTGTAGAAGTAGGAGAGTGTTGGCAGCATTCACCCCATGGGGACATTGTATAGATGTGGAAACACAGTGTTTGTACAGTACATGACACGGTCTTCAGACATGAAGGTACTTAAATATCAGCTGGTCCCATAGTTATTTGAAAAAGAATGGTTTGTAAAAAGAGAGCTATAATCTCCAAGGAGATGTAAACGGTATTTGTTCTTCTAGAATAGAAAAGAGGTATATTAGCAGTCAAGGTAGATATTGAGGAGAACTCAGTCTACTTACGCCAAGTTACTTAGCACAGGAAATAAAGAGTTTCCCTTTGGTTTGAGAGGAACCTGCTTAACCACAAAGAATCAGAATTGAGAAGGGTAAGTTCATTTCAGCATTCCCTACTTGGCTATAACAGTGTGGTACTTGAGTTCTCTCTGAGCCAGTTGTAACACCTACTGGTTATCTCATTAATTAATGAGTTGAATAAAATCTTTGACACAATTTCATCTACAAAAAAAAAAAAAAAAAGTGGGAAAGAAAAATGGAGATCATTTTTGATGATGATGGAGATCATCATCCCACTCTATCACAGCCCCAGGATAGGACTTCAGCTTGCATTAGGGAAGTCTGACAATTATAGTGATTTACAGAAGGAGAGATTGAGTGAGTAATAAAGGGCAGAGAGCATGATGTTCTTGTGAGTTGTGCCACATGAGAAGGGAGAAAATGTCCCCTGATTCTGCAAAGGGAGGTGTAACCTGGGTGGGGCTGCTCTTCATTTGCTGCCTTGGTGTCAGCACCCCCTTGATGAAGCACAGCCTGGTGGTCTTGCTCTGCTAGCTTGCCTACCCTCTCAGTCCTCAGTCTGTCTCCACCAGACCTGAGCCTTCTGGATGCCCAATTGTGAGCAAATGTTCTTACACAGACTATAGTATTCATGTGTATAAACGAGGAGTAAGTTTAAACGAGGAGTAAGTTTAAAGCAAACAAATATTCACATTTCAGTAAAATGCAATGCCTCCCTCCATCTTCTACATAGGAGTGAGGACTTTGTCACAAATATGGATCATGACCCAGAGAGATCCTAATTATTTCCTAACACTGTCTGCTGCCACGCCCCCTCTCCAGCCACAGCCGTGTGCTTGCCATGATCAAGCTGGATATGCTCCTGCCTCAGAGCCTTTGCAATTCCTTCTGCTTGAGATGTTGGTCTCCTAGACAAGTGTATGGCTAACTCCCTCAAAATACCACCTGCTCAGTAAGACCTCTCTGACCACCCTATATAAAAGTGGCACCTCTAGCTTCCTTGACCCTCCATGTTTTTTAGTGTTCAATACAGGCTACTTTTGTATCTATTAGGTTAGTTGTCTTTCTCTCTCCAGAGGCTGACAAAACCAAGAACAGAACCTGGCACATTGTAGGTATGCATTACATCTTTGTAAAATGAATATTTGTTGAATGAATTAGCGTTCAGGATGTTTCTTGGTCAACCAAAAAAGTCTAAATAGCATTCACTTCAAAAGTGCTTGGTGCAGCAGGGAAGCAAGAAGTAAATTTTGTTGTTGTCCATATTAAACCAGTTGAAATATTTAAATTTTTGATGTCTCAAGGAATTTCTTTGGTTTTATGGAAAATTCACTCATCCAGAATATTTTGTGAGCACTCCAACCAAAATATGCTTCATTCAATTCTGTCTGTATATATTAATCTAGAGATAAAGTTTACATCTTTAATTTTGCTACAAATGTTTAAATGACTACTTATGAACCTCACAATTTTAAAAATATAAACCCTTTAATAATCAATTACCACATCCAATTAGTTCACAATCATTGAAATATACATTTGGGACTAGGGCTCATTTCAAATCTCAAAATACAAAGTCACTTAATTCAGAACTCCATCTGTGCCTCAGTCTCTGGAGTCTGACAAACAGTCTCCAAATTGTCTTCTGAGTTTTCATCAAAACAAGACACCAGTTTGGAATCTATTTTAACATTACTTACACTATATGGGGACTCACATTGCATCTGCTTTCATTTTTCTCTAATGAAAGTTCCTAGTTGTTCTGTGTCAGAAAGGATGTACGTATTCCCTAGAAATAGCACTGTTATTTAGAATGCAACAATAGAGAAAATCGAAGCCCCAGATCTTATATTTCATATTCATAAAATTGTAATTGGCCTTTTTATGTCTGTGCTACCCTTGAGACACAGGGAATTAATTTTATGTCCATGAACATATATAGGATACCCATAAAACTCAGAATAGTTCAAATTCTCATTCCCCCAAAAGAAGTAGAAATAAAATCAAAGCATATGTTTCTTTAATCTTGGGGATTCTGTATAGTTTAATGTGACCTCTAGAGATGATATTAAATTGCAGTTATTGTAAATAATGGGCAAAGGAAGACCTATGGTATAATGTTTGCAATAGCATTGTAAATAGAGAACAAATCCCCACCAAATTTACATTTCACTTGCAGGATGAAGCAGACTCCTTGCAGATATCAAATGTTTATACTCCCCTTTGTCATCCTTGCTACAAGTACAAGCCTTGTTAGCTCACTGGGTTCAAAGTCTGGTTTTACTACTCTATATGACCCAGGTAAGGCTTAGACTTGCTAACATACGGCAAACCTCATTTTACTAATATCAATAGGGATAAAAATCCCTACATCAAAACTTGGGGAAGGCTGAGGCCTATGAAAATTAATATGCATAAAATACCAGCATGATTTCTGATTCACAGTAAACACTCAATAAATTGGCACCAACACTAAGGCCCATCAGACAAAATAGACATCATAATATTAGCTCATGAAGAGGTGAGAAAGTTGCCTTGTCGTTTGTCAGAAAAAAAAAAAAAAATAAAGCAAGTATACAACTTTTCCAAAAGGACAAAAGTAAGTCTTGGCCCTGTGTCTCTTAATTTTTGTGTTTGTGCTTAATGTACAAAATCAGGATTTTATTCGGCACTTGAATGAGAATACACACATACACACATAGACACCCAAAAGAACTTATTGTTTTTAAGATATGTATTATGTTCTCTTCATTCCTCCCTCCATAAGTGAAATCTACAATGTAAAAAAAATTCCCTAAAAAAATGAACAAATATCAAAGTAATACACGATTTCTTTATTGATACAGATTAATGTATAGTAATATAATTTGCACATATTTCCAGATATGTGTGTATAAAGTGTTTTTTTTACAAATAAGATTAAAATGATCTGAATAACCTCTCAAAAAACAAAAAAAGAAGGAAAAGGGGATATTAAAGGAACCAAACAAGAAAGAAGAGAAAGAAAAGGAAAGAAAGAGGGAGGGAGGCAGGGAGAAGGAATAGTACAGGCATCAGCTCTGTTAGACCAGCCCTATCCGGAACCTTCTCTTTCCACATCTCTCTTTTTGTATGTCTGGTCTGGAGGAGAGTGGTCTCGGAGCTGTGGAAAAGATTCCTCCTCACGTGCTCTTTTTGCTGATTTCTATCTGAGAGGGGCTCTATCTTCTGTTTTACCTTCACTTCGTAATCCTGATGCTAATCAAGGCTGAAATTAAAAGATTCCATCCTAACGATTTGTTTCGCCTCATTAGCCTAAGAGGCTGAAGTCACTAACGTAAAAGTGGCTTTACATCTTTCCATGTCTCGATAATCTCTGTGGAACTAAAGAACCCCTGTGCAACAGAACCATGCTGTTCAGAGTGTGGACTCCAGACGGGCAGGCTGGGCATCACCAGGGACCTGGTTAGAAAACGGAGAATCTCATTCCCACCTCCAACAAACGCTGAAGCAGAATCTGGGCTCTATCAAGTTTCCGAGGAGATTCATATGCATATTAAAGTTTGAGAAGCACTGTAATAAAGGATTATTAATAGTGATGGCTTTAATTCCCCAACTGTGCTCCTTAAAAAATTAGTATTTTCCAAAATGTTTTCTACAAAAATGAGTTCTACAATCAAATGTATTTTAAAAATACGAAATTAAATAAAGCTAAACCAATTTCCTTTCGGCGGACTTCTTGGTGCCACTGTTCTCCTCTAACACGTGCAGTAAAAACTGCATGTGCGGTATTTCTCCAAGCTATTTGACCATGAAGCCATGTTTTTTTTGCATGATCCTTTAAATATTTCTGAGAACATTAGGTTTTGTATAGCACAGTTTGGAAAAAGTGTCCTAATTTTTTGCAGAAATGTTTTACAAACTCCACTTAAAACATTAGGAAAAATGTTTGAGATTTAAAATTAAATATTGGAAAAATTATTTATGTAAAATATCTAATTCTCTGAATATTAAATTGGAAAATACGCAATGTATGCTTCTGTCTCCAGGCCCATTACCCTCGTTCTGCCTGATGGAGTCAGGGACTTTGCACTGATCTCAACTGAATCGCAACATTTTTTGGTATGTTCAGTCTTGAGATTTCTCCCTCCTCTTGCCCCTTATCAAAATAAGAGTCTTCATTATGTTCCTCCTAAGGTAGACACCACCATAAAAACAATCCGTTAAAGCCATCCTCTGATAAGTAATATCTGAAGTTGTCTAAATATGCTATTCCTTTTCATTTGTTTGTTTTTTTAATAGAGAAGATTTAGGCTTTAAATTGCCTTTTCCCAATGCCAAAAAATAAAAAATAAAGAGTTACATTTGTTTTTATAATTCAAGTACACTGTATCTAAAACCCTCCCTGTGAATATTACACACATGGACTCTGATGGACAGCTAGAATTAAGAACAGTCAGGTACTAAGAACTCACCAAACTTGCACATATAAATACATTAGTATGAACTCCTTATTTCTTATTACAGTCTTACTTTCAACAGGGGCCCCCTGTTTCTTTCTCACTTATTTCATTATTTAAAAGCCTTTTTAATGTTTTTCTATCATTTTCCATGTTCCAGGAAGACAAGTGTTACCGACATGAAGAATTTCATGGCCAGCTTTCAATCCTTTCCACTTAGAGCTTATCATGGACAATTCATATAAAAAAAAATCCAAGCTAACACTGAATTTCTTTTCAAATTCTTCCAGACATAATATTTTCTGGCTAAAAAAAAAATCTCATTTTTAGACTCCTTTTTCTCTTCACTTCTATCATAAAAATGGAGGCTGGCTGCTCTTTTTATACATTTTTTGGTCATAATGAAACAAACTTAATTAAGATTTCAATCTAGTTTTATCTAGCACCAAAAATTGTAATTATTCCATAATATTCAATATTGCCTTTAGAGGCAATTCATGGTTAAAACATTACAAAATATTGTTTTATGTAATATCAGTAGACTCACTCATTTTGGACTATCTCCGCACCCAGCATTCCATAAAGGAACCATTAATCATCATTACAGTTAATTCCCCCAAGAAAACAACTAAGCAGAATTGAGAATATGAAAAAAGCTCAATGGTACATAAACACCTATAATTCCTGCTTCCCTTGTGTCTTTTTATTTGGAGCTGAGATTTTAAAGCAATGTTAGTTTACTCTCTCCCCATCTTTATTTATTCAACAAATATTCATTTAACGCATATTAAATGCTAGGCTCTGTTCCAGACTTTGGGGATTTAGGAAAAATTTTTAAAAATAAACATATATTATAAGGTCAGGAAATGAAGTGCTAAAAGGAAAATTAAAGTCGTATAAACAAACAGAAAATGACTTGGGTATAGGACCAGGTGGTTGTCTTCCTGGACCATGAAAAATAATAGAAAATAAATAATATGTAGATCCAGATGTAGATATAGATATATAGTTATATATAGATATATTTGTTCAGCTGTATATTAGGTATATCTTTTTTATCAGATTATCCCAATTATACTGTCAATTTAGGTAAAAATCATTACTCTGTTTTAGCTGTTCTCAAAATGTTTATCAATGAGTCACGCCTCTATGAATTTTTTGTATGGCCCATATTTTTCAGACCATACCAAAACTTCTCTCAAAATTTGCTAAAAATTTGCATAGCTATTTTCATTTGACATGATAAGAGAAGAAAAAAGAAACTTTATCTTAGTCATATAGAGAGAAATCTATTCCAACTGAACCGTATTTCAATTGAAAGTCTGGATTATGCTAACAATTATTAGGGTGTTGTTTTGTGTTTTCTTTTTAAGGAAAAAAAGTTAAAGACCCAGAAATACATGGTAGGATTCTTTTTGTCATTTATTTTGTCAATATAATTACCAAACCATTGGTCAACTTAACAATGAAATTGAGAAAAAAATCATTATGAGCTGCTTCATATCATAGAGGAAAAATACCTGATTTAACTGCATTTTAAAAATTTTAATCGCTTACTCAGGCAAATATTATATTGCTAAATCAAATTTCTTGAAAGTCAACATGAGAAAGATCATGAATTATTGTTGTAAGAATCAGAAAAGTCAGTGTATAAAACAGAAACTCTGCTAAGTAAAAAAACACTATATTTTCAAAACTTATATCAAATGTACCAGCAATGGATGCATTGGCCTTCGGGAGAGATACTCATTTAGAAAATTTGAGCATGTGAGGAGCCTTTTTGCCCTCTTGGCTGACTTTTAATATTGTGATTCTGAAACTCTGTCCTCCAACCTCTTTGTATTTTAATTCCTCTCTGATGGGACAAATCAAAAGATTTCTATAAACATCTAAGATTTTATCACAGTTTATTCAAGTCTCAATTTTGAATATACAGTTAATATAATCAAATAGCATATTTATAACAAAATATCTTATTTATAATATGTGCATATTTAATGGCATATTATGAATATAATCAGAACATATCAATATTATTATATATACTATGAATAAAATATTATTATATAGCATACATAATTCAACAACAACCCTGTAAGAAGTGTTATTACTACTTCAATTACACTTATGAGGAAAATAGGGCTGAACTTTGATCATCTGGCTCCATGTCCCCACTTTCATGGTACAATGTTATCCACTATCTAAGGTCTTTACTATATTCAGCTGCGTTTCTGCGATATAAACTGAGGTATCTCAATTAATGATTCCTAAGAAAATATCATTCTATCACATTTTCTATGAAAAATAAAAGTAGAAGGAAAAGAGAAGTACCATTTTAGACATTTGTTTTAAAACCTTTTTGTGAGCTTATGGATAAGAGATCTCTAGCTGTTTAACATACATGACTTTATAGCTCTAATTCTCTATCTTTTTCACCTGTAGTTAGGACCCATGCATCAGACTTCCTTCACGTCTCATTTTGATTACCAGTAAGATGCCATCATGGGCTTCCTTCCATCGCATCACTGCGTTTCAAACTTAAAGTTAACTGAGTGACTTAGAACATTTATCATAAGGCTTGACTTCTGGCCGTATATGGATCACACTCAGTAACTGGCTTCAGGATCTTGGTCAAATCACTTATCCTCTCTATGTCTCAGTTTCCTGCCCCCCAAATAACTTAAATTAGTAAATTCTATTGTAGTTTTAAAATTCCATGATTCAAAAATTGACCTTGAGTATTTACTATGTACTAGTAGTGCACTGTGTTCAATATTAAGGGAGGAGTTTTAGAAAACCTCAATATCACAATACCTCTTCCCTTAATGTTTACTGAACAAATGTTAACTAAAAACTAGAGCTACTAGTTAAAATATGGGTTAAAAGGTTGAAAATACAACTACTGGAGAAAATATCTATATATACAAACAAGCCCTTTATTGACTTTGTGGCTTCATAAAGGCTGGAAGACATTGGAACAACAACAACAATAATAATACAAGTCATCACATCATGTGTCATACACGTGATGTATGACATCACGTGGTGATGTATGACATGAGCCGACCGAGCCGCCCAGGTGCCCTAATTAGTGTTGTTTTTATGATATATTCTGCTATAAAGGAAAATGATTCGAGATTATCTAAAATAATTTTGCTGTAACTCTGCAGTTGTTAGCATAGGTTTGTTTTCTTTCTCTTCATTCTGGGTTCATGTCAAACCAAACTAAATGGAAGCAAGGAAAGGAAAAAGGATCTATGGTTATCACTGTGGGTTCTCGCTTGGAAATTAAATCCCCTTTGCACTAAGGAGGTAAATGTAAAGTCACTTAACCCCATTGTTTTAATGAGCTAAGAAAAGACTTCATAAGTGCCTTTGAAAATTACTCCTCATTGTTTTATTAAAAAAAAATCAGTGATTTAAAAACATTAAGTGGGCATCTTATAGGCATTTAAGGAAATCTGTGCAAAAATATACACACAGTTATTAAAATGACAGCAATCTGCTTGCTGTTATTTGCTGCTTAGAGGTAGGACCAAAGTGTATTTTTTCCTTCCTTTGCAATGATGAAAAATCCTATCTCCCTTAAATCTGTGGGTTGTTTTTTTTTTTTTTTTTGCAAGTACTTGGGAAGATGTTATATCTTTATATTTGAAGGATTTTCTAATAAAATGCATAACTGTGTGACTAATCAGCAGAATAAATTGGAAGGACTCAAAAAACTTTTAGGGCTGGAGTTGCTGTCTCCTCCTTGGCACTCACTAGCTTCTTCCTTTGGGAGGAGAGATCTGATTGGGGAAATGGTAAGAGTCTGATATCTATTTCCTCAAGAGCTTGAATTGGGAAGGTTAATGTACTAAACTTAGAGGCTCATGTATTTTTTTCTCCTTCTTTGTCAATCCACCATTCTTGGATCTGGTTTTAGAAACTACCTGCCTGTGAGTCCTAAGCATCCTGCTGGCCAATCTTGCATCTTCCATGCAATAAACCAAAAAGAACAATCTATGCCTTGTGCAGTAAAGTTTTCAGTTATTCAGCTGCTCTCTTGGTAATATTTTTGTACAAATTCTATGGAAGGAACAAGAAAAAGGAAAAAAGATTTGGTTTTAAGCCCAAGCTATATTTTTTAATCCAGCTCTGCATCTATAATAAAGCAGACAATTTCTTCTCTAACTCCTGTTATTTATTTCCAGATAGGTTTCAAATCATGAGGGAATTAAATGGGGTGGTAAATTAACCAAATCAAATACTGTGAGTGATGCTAGTGGTCATGCTAAAATTACTCTCACTAGCCCTTTCAAGTTGAGCAAGCCTAGAGTTTTCATCGCTGCTAGAAGCAGACATCTTTAAAGGTTTTCTTTATAAAACTCACTTTGAAAGATGCTAGGCCTTAACACAACAAGATCTGGGTGAATTATGTGGGTAAAGTCTTTATCATGACCAAATCTGGTTAGTGTATTTAATCCTCATGCTATATTTCAAAGTTCATTAAAGGCTAGAAATCGTACATCCGGTTGATACTGGATGCTGGAGTTTAACACTCTTTGTATCTACCCTACCAATGGTCCAGCTTGCTGGGGATGGGCAGCAAAAACTACAATTCCCAGAATCCTTTGCAGCTAGGGCTTCAGATATAATTTAGAGTCCATCGGTTAGATATCATTGTGGAAGATCTCCATTCAGAACTGAATCATTTGATAAAGTAAAAGAAACTCTTTGGGCTGGAGAAGCAGCTATCCAGCATCCAGATTAAGCAGTGTCCTGACTACTTTTTGACACAGCTGTAGTGGCAGCCTCTCATTCTTTAAATTGCCCATCACATAGAGGCAGTTGTACCCGAACAGACCAGTTCTAACCAGCATGGGAATGTTCCAGAAGCTTAGCCTAGGATCTCGTTTTTGTAACCCTACTAATTAATTTGTGAGATAGTTTTATCCCTTCAATAAACAAGTTATTCTTAAACAGGATAAAGTATATTCCCTTGCATATAGTTAAGAACCTTGGCTAATACATCAGTAAAAACAATTCAGGATAGAGATAAGAATTTAAGGTAAATAAAAGATTATAAAATATAGGATAAACTTGCACAGGAAATATTGTATAGGATAGATCTAAGAAAAATACGCTAAGAATCATGGGGAAGTTGAAGCCAAAGGGATTAAACTAGATACATAGATCGACTCTATAGGGCTGAAGCCAACAGAACCACATTATGTTATATGCATTGAGAATTACCATTCCAGTTGAAAAAGTCACATTGTAAAAGGGAACATTAAACATAATCTGATTTAAAAGACATGCCTACCCTGTAGGGCTCAATGGTCACCTGCTGGAAAAGATATGTTATTGCTGTCAGCTACTCACCTGCAGAATCATTCCTATGTATTTCTCAAAAACTTTAGATCCTGGTTCACTCCTACTCTGTCCATTAGAATGCCTGACTTGTAATTTCTATATAATGTACACAATTTTTTCTAATAGCTGTATTCTTAATTTCGTAAATGCTTCCATTCCGAGGATATCTACCCCAGTCATTCCCTCCAATGTCAAATCTTAGACCTTGTCATTACCCCTCACCTTAACATATGCATGGAACCATGATTATGTGATATACACAATCATATACATAGTGTAATGAGTCCCTTTCACTGATGGACACCTCAAATCTATCTGGCACATGACCTCCGAGTCATTTGTGCAATCATCTTTCTCTGTCCATTGATACACTTCCTTCTTTCCTTATCCAGTTTAAATTCCACGGTCTGTCGTAATCACTCTTGTATACCTTCCTTACCTCCCTCACCCCCTCACTTTTTCCAGCTTGCTTGGCACCACTGCAACTCTGGTTCAATCCAGCTCTTTCCCCCTTCCATGACCAGATCACATAACTGAATATGGCTGGAACACACACACAACCATTCTGACCAGTCCCACTTTTAAACTCACAATTCTCAAAGGCCTTTAAGGATAATTATCCTATCCTCCCTCTTTTTGGCCATTATTTCTTCTAATATTTTTTTTTTTTATTTTTCTCTCTACCCACTTCTTCTGGAATTCCCATTATGTTGATATGCTTAATGGTCTCCCACACTTATCTGATAGTGTTCGTTTTTCTTCATACTTTTTCCCTCTTTGTTCTTCAGATTGCATTACCTCATTGATTTTCAAGTTTGCAGTTTCTTTCTTCTCATAAAACTTACGGCTAGACCCTTGTACTGAATTTTTCATGTCTGTTATTGTATTTTTCAACTCGTTTTCCATTTTTTAAATAATTTTGTTCTCTATTGTTATTTATTCAAATAATTTTTCTTTATTGATATTCCGTATTCAGTAAAACATTGTCATCATATGTTCTTTAATTCTTTAAGCATGGTTCTTCTACGTCTTTGAACATATTTTGAATGTATTTATAATAGTTGCTTTGAACTCTTTGTTTGTTAAACCCACCCAGTGGTCCCTCTCCATGGCAATTTCTATTACTGCTTTTGCTTTTTCATATGGGTCACACTTTGTTGTTTCTTTGCATGTCTCTTCTTTTGAAAATTAGGTATTTTAAATAATAGATTATGCAAATATGGTTACACCTCTCCCTCACCACAGCATTTCTTGTTGGTGTCTGCTTGGCCATTTGTTTTTTTGTTATTGTATTTTGGGAAGGGGGGGTTGATTAATGATTTGGCTAAGCTAATTCTGCAAAATCTATTTCCCCAGCAGTGTGTAGATTCTCAAATATGCTCCTGCTTATATATTTTTCTATTTGTTTTTATCTTTTAGCCTGGCTATTTTGGAGCCACTCCTGGGTTATCATAAGCCACTTATGGGTGAAAGGTGGTACTTTAACCCCCTTAGCAAGTTAGATTTTTGCCCTTTACTGAACGGATGGATGGATGGATGGATGGATGGATGGATGGATGAAAAATGGATATCTTGAAGGTGGTTCTCACAGTTCAGAGCACTTACTTTTTTTTTTTTTTTTTGCTCTTCTTTCAGTAAAGGATAGTAGATTGATAATTCCCTTTCCTGATTGCCAAGGAGTCTGGCTCCTGGCTAAAACCCTATGTGTGATCGTTAAGACCAAGAATAAGCAATTAAAAGACTTCACTTGGCAAGCCTCATGGAGGAATGTTGCCCTCTATCCACCAAATTTGCAGGAGCCAATGTAGGCCAGTATGGAAGGGGAGTTGCGATCAGGGACTCAGAACCCCTGGCCAGCATCCTTTCTGAGTAATTATATTCCTAGTCCATGTGCCTCCATTCGGAGCACTCTTTATTGGATGGCCTTCCCCAGTGTCCCTGCCCAGACCTCTTTATCAGGAGAATTCCCCCCAATTGTGTGGATATGTCTGTTTCTTGTCCAGGGCCATTCTGTGGGAGAAAATGAAACATTCTGGGAGCCCATATCTTCTTTCTGGCCTCTTATTTATGCTACTGTAAGAAGTGAATAAAGCCTTCAGCATTATTGTCATTTTGACTTACCTTGACCAACTACTTCAACACCTGGCAGCTCAGCTCATGACTTCATTTCTGAGTGGATGCAGCACTGGGCTTGCAAACAGTTTTCCAGAATTTTCCAGAGATGAGTGTGACTTTCTTTTTAAGCCTGGCTTCTTAGGAGTCACCCCTAGGCCAGTTGCTTATTGTTCAGTGTTTTGTCAGAAGCTGTATTTAAGCCTTGAGATTCCTGCCCTTTGTGTCTGTGTGAGGCTTGGGAAAGTGCTTCACAGTCTGCCTCACATCATGTTCTGCCCGTTCCTGAGGCGGTGCAGCTTAGTGCATGCTCAGAGTCTTCCTGGCCCCCAGAATGAACTGTGATCTCAAGAGGGCTCTTCTGGTTTTCTGTCATTTGCCTTGTATGATGGGTGTAAAGGCCTCATCTTAACACCACCTGAGGAAATCAATTTCTGTTGTTTAAAACACCCCGACTGTGGTATTTTGTTATGGCAGCCCTAGCAAACTATAATATACGCATCAACTCTGACTGCTCTTATTGAAATTTAGTAGGATTTCTTGAATTAATATTGCTGGACTCTTTGTCCTCTGCTGAGGGCCAAGGCCTGGCAGCCCCAAGATAGGCCACTTTGGCATGAAGATTATTTTGAGTTAAAAAGCAATCAAAACCCGACAGATTCAGGAAAAGCCCTTTATCTCCTCCACAACTGCCTAAAATAACTTAGGAAGAGGACCTGCTCCAGGAAGAGACCTATCACCATAGACAACTACATTATACTGTGACCTAGGTAGCATAGATACGGAGGAACCTGTTTGATCAAATCCTCTCTGTCCCATTGTTTCTAAGTGGCCCAGCAAATACGTGCTTACCAAACATTTACTCTTTTTCATTCTTCCTGTGAATTGCATTCCTTTTCAGACCCAGGCCCATTACTCTCTTCTCCTTAGTTCAGAAAGGTATATATACCTCATTTTGCCTGACTGTCTCTGGAATTTCCACGTCCATGTGGATTCCCCACACACATACTATTAAATGTGAGTTTTCTCCTGTTAATCTGTCTCACATAAATTTGATTCTTAGTCTGCCGGAAGGACCTTGAAGGAGATAGGAATTCGTGTTCCCCAATAGCTATTAGCACAATCTACCGAGACTTTAAATGATTGTTGGTTCTTTTATTATTATTTTACAGCTTTCAACAATTACATTGCTGTTATACGGAGGAGAAGGAATTCTGAACTCCTCACTTCAGGGATGGCTCCCTACTCTCTCTACCATCATCTGGTCCCCATTCTCTCCTGATAATTCCCACTGGCACATCAACTTGCTGTTACTTTCTCTTTCTGAAAAGCACAGACAAAAACAAAGCAAAACAAAATACTTAAAGCAATAACAACAACAACAAAAAACTTGTTTGATCCACTTCCTCTAACCCTTGCATCCAATTTCTTGCTCCCTTTTAGTAAAAATGTCTAAAAATTTGACCAGACTTATGGTCTCCAATTCTTGTCTTTCTGCCCTAACCCCACCCCCATCTGGCTTCACTCCCACCACACCTCCTAAACCGTTCTGATCAAGTTACCAATTATTTCCTCGTTGCTAAATTAAATAGTCAATTTCAGACATCTTCTTAAGTGAATTGCTAGCAAGATGTTACATAACCAATCATGTTTTCCTCAGATGCCCTTTCTTCCTTTGACGTCATGGAAAACACACTCACTTGGCTTTCCTCCCACCTCATAAGCTGTTCTCAGCTTCAGGCCCTTGCTTCTCCACTTTTCCCCTTCCTTTTCATGTTAGAGCCCCTAGCTATGCTGTCCTGTTCTCTTCACTGCTCTAGTTGCACTCCCTCCCCTGGGAACCTCTTCTTTTTTCAAGACCTGGTATAACACGTATATACCAAAACACATCAAACGTGTATCTCCAGCCTGGATCACGTTCATGAACCCCAGTCTTAGGAACCAACGGCCCACTTGGCATTTCTCCTCAGATGGTACCATAAGTGTTTTAGTTTTATCATGAACCAATCTGCCAACCCACAACCTACCTGTCCCACCACTGTGTTCCGTCTCACTTGGTGCCAATTCCATCAGCCCTGGTCTTCAAACAAACCTTTGACTCAACCTAAATTCTTCTCTTTCTCTTGTGTCCCATATCCAGTCCCACAGAAATCTCTCTTGCCACTATTTTTTCAGCATATCCAGAAGCCAATCACTTGTCAGCATTTCCACTGCTAATACCTAGTGCCGCCTGACATTGCCTCTCACCAAAGTAACAGCAATTATGGTTTAATCCCTAATCCTCTACCCTTGCCCCTCCCACAGGTAGGCTGTTCATATCAAAGCAGCCAGAGCAATCAGTAGAAGAGGGAAGGAGGACTCTGTTACTCTCCTAAAAATCTGCTCCAAGCCTTGCAGTGGCTACCCATTTCATTCAGAGTGATATTCAAAGTCCCTCAAAGACCCGTAAAGCCACAGAGGATCTGTTTCTTCAGATTTCTGAAGAAACCCACCCCACCTTTGATTTCTGACTTCTCTCCTGACTCTGCTTCAGCCACACGGCATCCTTACACCTTCTTAAACCTTCGAAACACATCCCAGCCTTTCCAATGTTGCTCTAGATGTTCTGTCTTCTCTGGGTTCTCTTCCCCAAGTGTCAGCATGGCTAGCTTCTTCACTTCTTTAAATATTGCTCATATCTCAGCTGCTCAATAGAGACTACCCAGTCATCCTATTTAATATTGCAACTTGCCACAATTTCTACTCTGGACAATCTCAGTATCTTCTTTCTTTGTTCCACATTTTTCAGATTCATAGTCCTTGTCAACTACAATATAGTTTATATATTCACTATGTTCACTATATCATCAAAGAATACAGTCTCCATGATAGCAGAGAACTTTGTTTTGTTCCCTGATGTACTCCCCCAAACACCTAAAAAGCACCTGATCTAACCCAGGTGCTCAGTAAATATTTGTTGAATAAATGAAAAGAAAATGAATTAATCTTATGTAGGACTGGGAAGCTGGATATAAATGGGGATAACTTAAGTTCAGCTTCTATTTAGAAAACATTAATGATGTCCCACCAGAAACAGAGACACGAGTCAGCATCTTTATTATCATCTACCTTTTAGTTTGATTGTCTGCCTTATTTCAACAACAAGGTATGAGATTAGAGGTGGTTCATTTCGGATAACAAAATAGAATTTTCAGGTAGAAAAAGTGTTTAGATAGCATTTAATCACATTTCATGGATAAAGCATAGGGACCCTAGATAAAACTCACTTGGTTACACTTAGCAAACCAAGACTATAAGCCTTGACTTGATAGATATGCCGTCTGCATTTCTACATAAGCAGAAAGCAGATCTTCGAGAATTTCAGAATTCTAAATTGGACCCATTAGCAAATGCCTTTGCAAATCTTTCATTATCAGGGAAAAATTAAAGTAAATATTATTTTTGTTTTAGATCTTAATTCATGTAACTCCAATTTGTGCATTTATGCTACATGTATATCACAAATAAGTACTCCATCACATTATGCAGCTATTAATACTGTTTAAGCATGTCTGTATTCAAAAATACCACTTGCCTCAAGTAGGGAATATTATTGCTGACATACCATCTCATCTGTAGAGTTTATTCAAAAAACATTTGCCAGAAACTATTATGCCTTGACAAAGTCATGCCATAGACAGATATATGAGTCATGCACTCTAGAATCTCATCATGAAATACGGAAAGAGATATACAAAGAGAAAAAATCACAATAAAATGTTGTATGTCTTTTCTCGGTTTGGGTCCCTCCTATCATGCATACAAATAAAATAGAATCTGGAAAAACGATTTGGATGCCAATGCACTGAATTCTGTGTTACCCAGAAAGCAAACTCTGAGATGGAGATCAGCATGTGGCAAGTTTCTTAGGACGATGCTCTGGCATCATCAAGTGGCAGGGCAGGTGAGGAAGTAGAGGGGGAAGTCAAGCTGCAATGTCATCTCAGTAGACATCTCAACTAACTGATGGCCAGTTCTGAAGCTTACACAACCATTCAGAATTGTCCTGAACCCTGTACCACCAAGTAAATCCGTCACTCCATGGGGGCTACCCTGGGAAGGGGCCTTCAGTAGGACATCTCTAGCCAAGGCAATCCCTGCAGGGGAGAGGGGAGTACCTGGCCCAGTTGGCTGTGACGAAGGTAATAAATAAAAGATGTCATACTATGCCTGGAAAGGAATTCCTAAGAAAGGGAAGATAGGTATAAGAGGCCTAATGAGGCATCTCAGATGATGTCCATGACCCTGGCCTGCGTATTACATGGCTGAACTCATCTGCTCAGGCTGCCATTACACAATACTGCACACTGGGTGGCTTAAAAGACAAAAAGTTAATTTTCCACCCTTAAGGCTTGCTGGGTGGGACCCCACCCCCAAAGCTCCAGCAGACGGAGCTGTGACACCAAGGCAGTGGCCCTGATGATCTCTAAATTGCCTTCGAGGTTATTCTTCTCTTTTCGACAAGAATAACACATTTGCAGTGTAACAGTTTTATTATGGTCCATCCTGTAGAATCCAAGCAGTCCAACAGCCTTCTCTCATTTCATCCCACTTTCTCTGACCCCTTCAGTTCAAACTGGCAGTGTCTCTGCTGGTATAATCCCATCTCAATTCCCAGATTCTACTTAGATGTCCGGTTAACATCATGGGTAACCTCATAATGAAGTGATTCTCCAACTACAACGTTGAAGTTCTCTCCAGAAGAAGCTTCCTCGCCTTTTTGCAATATAAACAGGTTGACAATTTTCCAAATCTTCAATCTCTGGTTGAAGCCATTCCTTCAACGCTTGGTGTAAAAATCTTCTCAGCTATATATTCAGTTTTACCACTTCCAATTCCTATTTTCCATAAAACTCTAGAACACAGTGCAGGAAAGTTCTTTGCTACTTTATAGGGTCCCCATTCATCTTTCTAATAACATGCTCCTCATTTCCATCTGAGACCTCACCATAATGACCTTTAACTTCCATATTCCCAACGATATTCTGTTCATGGTTATTTATGTATTCTCTAAAATTTATGTATTTATGGAGGCTTTCTCTCTAGTTCTCCTTTTTTCTCTCTGTGTACCCACCAGAATCAGCCTTAATTTCATTATTTTTAACATGTACCTCAAAACTCCCCCAACCACTACCCATTATCCAGTCACAAAGCTGCTTCCACATTTTTAGGTATTTGTTACAGTACCAACTTGGTTCTTGGTACTAAAATCGGTATTACTCTTCTCAGGCTGCCATAGCACAATACCAGGGAGTAGGCTTACACAACAGGAGGTTATTTTCTCACAGTTCTAGAGGTTAAAAGTCTGAGAGATTGGGGTGAATAGCATGACTGGATCCTGGTGAGAGCTCTCTTTCTGGCTTGCAGATGGCTACCTGCTTGCTGTGTCCTCACAAGACAGAGGGCTAGAGAGAGAGAGTTCTGGTATCTCTTCTTCTCTTTTAAAGTACCAGCCCTACCCGAATAGGCCTGTACTGACATGACCTCAATTAACTGTTACCACCTCCTCACGGGTTCTCTCTCCAAAGACAGACACTTTGGGGATTAGGGCTTCCATGGGATTATATGGGGGGGGGGGGAGCGCAGAGCAAACTAAATTCCACAATAGCCTACCTCATAATTCATCATATTGGCTGGATTTCAGATGGCCCAGAAGAAGAGGGTCAGTTGGGTAGTAGTAGAGGAGGAAGTAGCAGACAAAAAGAATGTGGAATGGAAGAACAAAACAGGCTACTGCTACTGGTGTTTCTCTTGGGTGACTACAGCTGAGTCTCCTGGAACAGGGTAGCCTGCTGGAAAACAAGACTGAACAGATGCTATATAGGCATGGATAAATTTAAGGCAATCTTTTTCCAGATTCTTGATTTCTCTGTATGCATGCTTTCCAAAAATTAACTTGGCTACGAACGTGTCTGTGTTTTCAGAATTCTCCTTTCTCCAACTCCTCTTTTAAAATATCCTTTTCCCTCCTTTACAAAAGAAAGGCAAACCTGTCACCATCTTCTACAATTCAATGCCCTGGAGTATAAAACTGCTAGGAGTGGGACCCATGGGAGCAAAACATCATGGAAACATATATCCTTTATCTAGCAATGCTTTGAACTATCTATCTTAGAATTAGAATTCAGAACACCTAGTGGTTAATACAAGGAGGTTCATTAACTTATTTATTTCTACAAAAAAAAAAAAAAGAAATGGGACCTTTTCTGATGTAAGGTCATCTAATTTGCAGTTGAGTTTGACAATGAAGGTGGCTTTCCCTGATACTGCTTGTAGACTGAAAGAGCTAAACAGCAGCTCTAACGTTGTGATGTAAATCATGTATACAATGCAATGAAAGTATCCAGACGGTAGCTTCTTTGCAAATATTTAAATTTGTAATAAATTTTAAGGTGTCAATTTCAAATGAAAGAAGAGGATACATAAATTTTCAAAAATTATTTTAGGAGTTGCATGAGCAATATTTAAACACTGCCATGTACCCATTAGAAATGGCATTTCTAATATTTCCTTCCCAGATTTAAAATGGTGCTGTCAATGTAAATATCAACAATAATTCTAATACTTCCTTTTCATCCTTTACTGAATCATGTTAAGCACCTGTTGCTATTCACATCCCTCACTTTAAATACCTCTACCTTCCAGCATAAAATCCAAAC
This sequence comes from Eumetopias jubatus, assembly GCF_037043125.1. Taxonomy (NCBI): domain Eukaryota; kingdom Metazoa; phylum Chordata; class Mammalia; order Carnivora; family Otariidae; genus Eumetopias; species Eumetopias jubatus. Next base: position 176,581,492 of record NW_028274809.1, on the reverse strand, counting down.
ATTTTTTTTTTAGCATAATTTACAGGGTACTCCATGATTTGGGTCTTCATTAGGTTTCTAGCCATAGTGAATTTATTGAGATTACCTACTGATGTGGCTGTTATCTTTACTAAACGGGAATTCATTCACAGAAGAAAGTATGGCATCTCCAGAGATTAAAACATGGTGGGTGTTTAAAGCAATGTTTGCTGGATGAACATCAAATGTTTTCTCTGTATGTGCCTTCTCTTTGTAACTGTATTATCTAACAATCCAACAATCTATTCTATTATTAGAGTGAAGATTCATAATTATTATTGCTTCTGACGATGTAAACTCTATTATTTCATTAAGATAATAATTGCAAGAAGTGAATTTAGGTTGTTGAAATATAGTCATCTGATTCTGTTTAATAACAGAAGGATGGTAGTTATGAGGCTAATGAAACTTCTAGTAACAAATGGCCAGTGACACATAATGAGATTATGGGTCTCACATTGTTTTGGGTAAAGTATTCTAGTTGATTAACAGTTTGATTACTTTGGATACTGAGGAGGTAGACTTAATGTTTAACCTTGTGGACACTGGGGTCAGACTGCATCTATTTAGCTCTTATTTTACCACTGACTGTGTCCCAGGTCAAATTATTTAACACAACTATGCTTCAGTTTCTTCACACCAAAAACGAGGACAAGCACAATACCAATCTCCTAGAATCTTTGAGAGAATTAAATGAGATCATGTAGGTAAATATTCATAATAGTCCAATTTAACATATAAATACATATAAAGGATTTACAATAGGGCCAGAAAATGCTAAGTGTTTAATCCATGTCAGCTAGCAATATACCTACAACATACAAGCAATAAAATAAGTTGGATTTTAAATCAATTTCTCTCCTGAAAAACAAAATGTCATATTGCACATACCTGGGATAAAAGATCTGCAAATGAAGGGTTTTAAAACCACTATCACAGGAAGGATTTATAGTTTCCATCTAATTTTCATGTAAGGTCATAGTTCACGTTATGAGCTTTTTAACCATTGGCTTACAGATTGCCAAGATTCAGGTAATCTTTGGTTGAATACATATTTATTAAGGACTCTTTCTGTGTTGGGAAGAGATGGTTCTAGGCCCTAGCACTTCAGTAAAGAATCTAAGTTTCATACCTTATGGAGTTTACAGTAAACAAATAAATACATACCATAATGTCCGGAAATAATACAGGCTTTGAAGAAATTAAATCAGCACTAATTTATGGAAATAATGAGGGGGGATCTACGTGGGGTCGTTTTTTTATTGTTATGTTAATCACCATATATTACATCATTAGTTTTTGATGCAGTGTTCCATGATTCATTGTTTGTTCATAACACCCAGTGCTCCATGCAGAACGTGCCCTCCTCAATACCCATCACCAGGCTAACCCATCCCCCTACCCCCCTCCCCTCTAGAACCCTCAGTTTGTTTTTCAGAGTCCATCATCTCTCATGGTTCGTCTCCCCCTCTGACATACTCCCCTTTTCTTCCTCTCCTGTTATCTTCTTCTTCTTTTTTCTTAAAATATGTTGCGTTATTTGTTTCAGAAGTACAGATCTGTGATTCAACAGTCTTGCACAATTCACAGCGCTCACCGTAGCACATACCCTCCCCAATGTCTATCACCCAGCCACCCCATCCCTCCCACCCCAACCACTCCAGTAACACTCAGTTTGTTTCCTGAGATTAAGAATTCCTCATATCAGTGAGGTCATGTGATACATGTCTTTCTCTGATTGACTTATTTCACTCAGCATAACACCCTCCAGTTCCATCCACGTCGTTGCAAATGGCAAGATCTCATTCCTTTTGATGGCTGCATAATATTCCATTGTGTATATATACCACATCTTCTTTATCCATTCATCTGTCAATGGGCATCTTGGCTCTTTCCACAGTTTGGCTATTGTGGACATTGCTGCTATAAACATTGGGGTACACGTACCCCTTCGGGTCCCTACATTTGTATCCTTGTGGTAAATACCCAGTAGTGCAATTGCTGGATCGAACGGTAGCTCTAATTTCAACTATTTGAGGAACCTCCATACTGTTTTCCAGAGTGGTTGCACCAGCTTGCATTCCCACCAACAGTGTAGGAGGGTTCCCCTTTCTCCACATCCCCGCCAACATCTGTCTTTCCCTGACTTGTTAATTTTAGCCATTCTGACGGGTGTGAGGTGGTATCTCATTGAGGTTTTGATTTGGATTTCCCTGATGCCGAGCGATGTTGAGCACTTTTTCATGTGCCTGTTGGCCATTTGGATGTCTTCTTTGGAGAAATGTCTGTTCATGTCTTCTGCCCATTTCTTGATTGGATTATTTGTTCTTTGGGTGTTGAGTTTGATCGTGGGGTCGTTTTTAATAAAGATGTCAGGGAAGACCTCCTAGAGAGGCAACTTTAGAAAAAAACAAAAACATGGAATAAAGTCGGAAAGCCTGCTTCATGAATATCCAAGGGAAATAGCTTTAGCAGCAGAGAGAACAGCAAGTGCAAAGGCCCTCTGGTAGAAACACACTTGGTAAACTGGAGGATTAGCAAGAAATTCAGTGAGATTGTAAGTAAGCAAGATGCGTGTTTGTGCAAATGCATGTACAACCATGTGTGTGCACATGTGCACCATGAAGGAGGTAGAAGATGAGATCAGAGAGAGAGAACAGCCAGAACATAAAAGTCCTTACAGAAAAGGGAGTTTGGTTATATGCTGAGCATCATGGGAAGTCACTGGAACAACTGAGCAGAGAAATCACATGAACTAAGTTACATTTCAGGAAATACCATTATGACTGCGAAAAGGTCAAAAAGGAGGAAGGAAGGTAATTTGTAGGCTACCGCAGTGTTCTGTGTGAGAGATGGTAGAGAAATAATTAGAGCATCATGAGAAGAAATCTCAGTCTGCTCAGGTTGCCATAACAATGCACCATAGATTGGATTTGTTTCAACAACAGGCATCTATTTCCTTGCAATGCTATCCTAGAAGTCTGAGATCAGGGTGCCAGTATGGTCAGGTTCTAAGGAACTTTTTCCTGGCTCACATCTGGACGGATGACTTTTCACTGTGTTCTCACATGGAAGAGAAAAAAAGAGATGTCTTCTAAAGACCATCATGAGGGCCCTGCCCTTATAACTCAACGTAACCCTAATTATCTCCTAACAGCCTCCTTTCTTCATATCATCACATTAAGGGTTAGGGCTTCATCATATGAATATGGAGGTGGGGGGCGTGCAAACGTTCAGTACACAACAGAAAAGTTGGAGAGAACTGTTAAATGTTGCAAATATACTGAAGGTACTTTCTGATGAACTAAGAAAAGAAAAGCAGCCTAACAGATCTGTGTCTAACAAAGCTTTGGTCTGAGCACCTGTATAAATACTCATGCAATAAAGAGAGATGGAGATGCTCAAGACTGATGTAGAAGCAGATTGAGCAGAAAATCAAGAATTGTGTTTGAGACACAGTAAGTTTGAGTTTTCACTTGGATATCCAATTTGAGAGAGGAGTAGGCAGAAGCTCAGTGGAAGGGTCGGTAAATAATAAGCACAGAGAACAAATGAAGTTGAAAGTAAAATCTACTGTATAGTAAGACTAAGGCTTATTTTCATTTTCTTCTCACACCTTGATTCCAATAGCATGAAATCAGCTTCTGTTTTTATCACGGATGACCTTTTCAGTGTTCATAAAAGAGAGACCAAGAAAGCCCTTTAAGAGTAGTCAATTTTATAATATTTGATAAAACTTGAACAAGAACATACTATTTATTTTGGCCAATAATGAGACATCAAAGTACCTTTTGTAAATGCAGGATCATTACGGTGTCATGCTATCCCATAACATAAGATCTTGGTCCAGCTAAGTAAGTTTCATTTGCTTTGCACCAAATTTACAAGGAACATGAAACAAATAAATGCCAATTTTGTAAAACCATTAATATGTCAAATCCACAGCAAAAGAATGTTTGGTGTATAAGCAGTCAGAGATGAGAAGGCCTTGCTTAATCAAAAACTTCCTGTTAATCAAGACTAAGAGAGGAGAGAGTAATAAATAATCTCTGACAGTCACATTTAAATGGAAGATAGATTTTACATATGGTTGATGCGATAGAACTATCAAGCTAACAAGAGCCCTTGGGGCCAGTTTGAATATTCATTAATCAGTCTTACTTTGGTTTTAACTTAGAATGAAACTGTCAATGAACAAATGGGCTTTTGTAGAAAAGGTGATAAACAAAATCCAATGAATTGGCAAATTGGAAAGTCTTGAAAGAGAATAAATGCTGTAAGATTAAGAACTGAATAGAAGACTCGAGCTCAGCTCTCTGCAGGGAACACAAAAGCTCCTCACTAAATCAGGTAGTTTTGGAGAACATTGTTTTTTAATGGTTTTTCAGAAAGAAACATCTGCCATGGTAAGGATATATTTTAAGAAAAAAATTTGAAGAAGACAAACTTTTTAATTCTCTTATTTTCCACAGCACATTGAAAAGACAGGCTTCTAAATAAATGGATTATTTTTCAGTTCAAGAATCGCTAATCTCATTTCCTGGATGAGATGATTTATCCAAAATGTACAAATAGGTGGTTTTTCTCCAAAGGCAGGGTAGTAAGAACCACAATTAATGCAAGGGGGCAGACTGGCCAAGCAGAAGTTGGGTAGTGATCCCAACTAAAATGTCTACTGGGACAGAAGTTAACGAATGATCAAACACCTGTGTACAAAAACAAAACAAAACAAGAACAAAAAAACCCCAAATGGCATCTATACCAACAGTCTACCACAATGCTGAATGGAAACTGACACTCTCAGTGACAGGCAGTGAGACAGGGGATTTGGCCCCAAGGAAAGCTCCAAGTCCCAGGCGCCAGCTCAACAGGGAACAGGTTCTTGTCATCTGGGAAGAAGGGTCCAGTTTGGACTCATCTCTAAAACGTTTGAATACAAGAGCCTCCTGGATTTTTGAAAGGAGATTTCCCATTTCTTTGAATGTTGGTCACAAATTTAAAAGTACTTAAACGTGGGATGCCTGGCGATGGCTCAGTCAGTTAAGCGTCTGCCTTTGGCTCAGGTCATGATCCCAGGGTCCTGGGATCGAGCCCCACATCCAGCTCCCTGCTCAGTGGGGAGTCTGCTTCTCCCTCTCCTTCTGCCTCTCCCCCTGCTTGTGCTGTCTCTCTCTCTGACAAATAAATAAAATCTTTAAAAAACATATTTAAATGCTGCATAACCCCCTATTTGGTGGGTCAAAAAAAACATAATTCTTGACTGAATTCAGCTGAGTGGGTTTCTATTTTTTTTTTTTTTTTTTTTTTTTACCTGCAGATCTGGGGGATAAAATTTACTATAACAGAGTATGAAAACTATGATGTATGCATGTGTACCGAGATAGTATACACAGGCTTTTGCTTGTATTGCATGATGTGATATATAAAACTGACTGAAGCAAATAATAATTTCGAAAGTACTTATAGATTCATAAAATGTTAAAGTTTCAATAGATCTTAAGTTTAATAGATCTTAAGGTTTACTATTATGTGAATTTTTCTTTACAAAAGGTATGTTTCTGGGGCACGTGGGTGGCTCAGTAGGTTAAAGTCGGCCTTTGGCTCAGGTCATGATCCCAGGCTCCCCGCTCAACTGGGGCCCTGCTTCTCCTTCCCCAACCCTGCTCATGCTCTCTGTCACTCTCTCTCTCTCTCTCTCAAATAAATAAATAAAATCTTTTAAAATAAAATAGTATGTTTTTTTTTAAATCAATGTTTTATCATAAACAAAAGGTGCGAATAGGCGATTGAATAAAACAAAGTATATTTTAACATAATAAGTATAACGTGAACATAGCTCAGCCCAAGAAATAGAATATTTGTACCCCAAAAACCCCCAACTTATTCATTCCCTATAAAAACCCCTGTTCTCACACTAGTACAAAATAATTTTCTTAACATTATCATAATTTTATAATTTCCTGATTTGCTTTTTATTTTGCTATATATGGATTCATCCTTAATATAGTTTAATCATATAAAAATTAATATTTTTTTAAATGAGGTTGTATTGTGTATATATATTTTTTTCTTGTTTTGTTAGCTTAGCATTACACATACTAGAATTATCCATGCTCCATGGTTTGTTTGTGTTTTTTTGGGGGGGGGAGGGTATCATTTCTCCATCTTCTTTGCTATATAATATTCCATTGTATGAGCATACCATTAATTATTTGTTCATATATATGTTAATGGGCATTTGGGTTGTTTCAAATTTTTAGTTATGACAAAATAATCCTCTTGTTTTTCAAAGAAGAAATCAAGGCCAGTGGTCACAACAATTAGCAGCAGGCTGTGGTAAATTTCCCTGGTTTCATGTTTTTTAAGTAGGGCTATTTCCACCACCCTGGTATGTGTCATAAGCAATTTCTGCTGAAGTGAATGTGGACTCAGCCCTATCGCATCAAGCTCATCCTTCAGAGTGAGGTAGGGAATTAACTCCACTTTAAACATCCTGTATACACTTAATAAATCTATTATTCAAAATCTTGATTTATGTTGCCACTGAAAAATCTGGTGGGAAGGGGAGAGAAGCTAGAGTGCCAAACATTTAGGAGCTTTAAATACTGTCTAAAAATGAGATTGAATATATCGTGTACATAATTTTTCAACCTCCAATTAAGAAAATCATAATATTCAGCAGCTATCTTTCCTCTTCCCGTGTTCTGGAGCACAAAGGCAAAGTCCGAATTGGAGTTAGGTCCTGAGGAATCAAAGGCATGCAGATGGTTGATTCCTCAGGGATAGAACACCTGGTGAAAGGAGAAAGAGGTTTGGGAGCGAAGCCTGAGGAAGCACAACACAGAAGGGATTAGGAAGATACATCCTGCAGGGGGGAATGAATAAGAAGTGGCCAGGGGAGGAAGAAGGAAAGCAGTAGGCCACAGCGTCACAGACGCTAAGAGAAGAGAATGTGCCAAAAGTCAACAGAGGGGCCAAAAGTCATTGAGAGGCCATGAAAATGGAACGCTGAGAACATCTACCAGATTTAGTAGCAGAGAGGTCACTGGTGACCTCAGTAAGAATGGTCTTGGGGGAATGATGGGGCAGAAAGCTGCTTGCGGAGACTACGGAGTAAGGGGAAGGATGACAGAAGTTGGAGATGGTTCTCACAGATGACACTTTCAGGAACTTTGAGGAACAATGAGATGGTGGTAGCTGAACATAGATGAGTGGGCGAGAGAGGCCAGAGGGGGGATATATTTGTTTGTTTATAACTTGGAAAAGAGTTTAAAGTTACCAAGAACGGGGTAGGATCTAAAACAAGTAGAGAGATGGGATTGAGAAATGATAAGGTCTCACCACAACTATGGCAACAGAAGGGAAAAGAAGGAGCGCCTGGGTGGGTGGCTCAGTCAGTAAAGCGTCTAACTTCAGCTCAGGTCATGGTCCCAGGGTCCCGGGATCGAGCCCCGCGTCGGGCTCTCTGCTCAGCGGGGAGCCTGCTTCTCCCTCTCCCGCTCCCCCCGCTTGTGCTCTCTCTCTCAAATAAATAAAATCTTTAAAAAAAGAAGTGAAGAAGAGGATGGTGGAGGAAATGGGAGTCCCCACCAGATGGCTTCATTTATCTCTAGTCTTACACTAAAGCTACTTTTTTTAATTCTAGCAAAATCTTGAAAAACACCCTCAGCTAAGACATTTGTTTTCTTTCTGTTCAATATTCTCGCTGTTGTCCTCCCTTTCGATTAGCAAAGGATATTGTACGCTTGCTGTACGGTGTATAAACTGAATGTATTTCTAGTTTTAGTAAAGTTTCTCAGGAGGTATGGTGCACTTTCTGCTCTGTGATATGATCTATAATCTCTACCTTCAAACCAATCTTCTAGGACTTTTTCTTTCAATTTCCTTCAGTAAACAATAGATTCATGGTTAGTTTTCTATAGACTGTACAAGGGTGTTGGAAGCTGTCACATTTGATATTCAATGTGAGGGAGACTGGCATACCTCATCTGTTTTACTACATCCCTGCGGAAACGTCAAGTTGATGTTTGAGATTGTATCAGTCAGGATCCGTCCAGAAATTACAGACTACAAAATACCCTAAGTGTTTAAAGTGAAGGGAATTTATTCCAGAGAATTGGTTATACAGGGGAAGAAAAACTGAGAAACCAAACAGCAGACAGGGAGTCCACCTCCAGATGAATAGCATAAGTAGCTGCTCTCTCCCCTCCAATGGAGAAACCAAAGCAGGAGATAGGATTACCAAAGTTTAGGGGCTGGGTCACCCATCAAAATCTGTCAATTCTGAGCCTGTCCAGAAAAAGTGGGAGCCCTGCAGGGAATTAGGTCTCAGATACACTCAGAGTAGTATACCCAGGGCATTCACTAGAAGTGAGAGAAAGAGCCTGCTTTCTCCTCTCCTTTCCTCCTTCCAACAGGAGCCTGGATTATGAAACCTGCAGATGACCGTTCCTTCTATGACACAGAGTAGGGCAGAAAGTCAGGAATGAATCTGACTGCATAGGCCGGAACATCACTAACAGGTTGTGTGCATACCATAACCTTGTATATGCCAGTTAATTTCAAAACATCAGTTTTGAGATCTAGGTGAATTGCTAAGGGAACGATTCTATACTTAGAATATGCCTATCATAGTATAGAGCCTCAAGCCATGGTATCTCCTCCTCTCTTTCTCCCCACCACCCCCAAAGCCTCCACTGCCTGAAGATTTTCAAATGCTGATGCTGATCAAAGTAAAAATTCCCTGGGGAAATCAGATGAATACGTAGATTCCTGGATCAAAGGGGGACGTTTGCACTGAGCCTCAGGAGTCTGAATTTAAATAAAATAAAACAACAAAAAAGGCAATTTTGATGAAGAGCTGTATTAGTGAATCCATTTGCAGGGAACAGATATAATCATATTGGGACACATTCTACCATATATCAATCGCTCACCACCAACATCACGGGATGTAACTCTAGACCTCTTTCTGGCTCTGCTCGTAGCTTTCTCACATTCTAAAGGCTGGGGACACAGGTCAGCTCTTCTTGGAGAGCTTATTGTGTTTTTATTCTAGCAGTTTGCCAACTAAATCATTTTGTTTTATTTCCCCTTTAGTAACAGGGGTTACTAAAGTGACAAGATTGTATTCTACGTGAACAATGTTTAAGGTAGAAATCTTGCGTATTACAAAACAAACAAACAAAAAATATGAAGCAAATATTAGGCTGAAATCCAAAGCCAAATAAAGCACATAATAAATGGTACGGTGAAGTATCCCAGAATAGATACATTTTAGATTCGACTTCACAGGAAACCCACTCAATTCAACAAGTAAGTAGGTATTAACTTGGGAGATACTCAACTGAAGTTAAAAGAATAGTACTTAGCCTGGCAGCAATTCAGGAACTAGTTTGTCCTTCCCCGTAGAAGTACAACACTATAACACAACTGTAAATGATTTAGCAGATAGTATTTGAGTCCAATTACTGAGCTGCATATGCTCTATGATATTTAAACAGCTGGACCTGCTCTTTCTATATTAAACTATTTCCTTATAACAAGTTTATGATTTACAGTAGTGCTACTGATTTAATGAGTCATAAGAAGTTCATTTTTTTCCCTAGTGAGATTTTTTTTTCCCCAAAACGATGAACAGGTATAAGATATTTTTTAAATGTTAATCATCATACAGTGTTTGGTTTTGAAACACGGCTTATAACAGCAGGTCAGCTAAGCATCTCTGGTTATCACTAAGAATCTGCCAACACTGAATAGTTGTTTTCCTACCATGTTGGCATCTGTCATTTTTGACATCGATTATTTTTTGCTAAAATCAGTACTTCAAATGTAATTTGGAGAATTACTTCAACTACAGTTTCATTTGTTCTTAGTTGTATCCATTTGAATGCCAAATATTTTGTATACTGGTGTTTTAGGTGAGAGGAGATCAGGGATATTGGTATTTTCAGGAAGAAGGAAAGTTAAGTATTTCTCTGAACTGCAGCCCTTGCTGTGTGCGGGGCTAGGTCTTCTTCAGCCCTCACTGGTGAGGTCAGGCAAGCCCCATTCACCGCCAGGATTCAGTCACCAGTTTGTCAAATGAATGGGTGGGTTTAGTGTCCATGTCATGCAAAATTGTGGAAATTCCCTTGAGAAGAGTCGGTACAGTCAAAGGACATGTTTAAAGAGACAGAATTACACATAATGAGATCAGTCCTTTAAACTATGAAATAGCTATAATCACCTATAGGCACCAACCTTACAGAGACATTTTGAGAATGAAAAATAACCCGATGAAATGTTTGTGAAATCGTCACACTTTAAAGCACTGTATGATGTGTAGCTTTAAGATGCCATGACCATGGGGCGCCTGGGTGGCTCAGTCGGTTAAGCGTCTGCCTTCAGCTCCGGTCATGATCCCAGGGTCCTGGGATGGAGCCCCGCATCAGGCTCCCTGCTCAGAGGGAAGCCTTCTTCTCCCTCTCCCACTCCCGCTGCTTCTGTTCCCTCTCTCGCTGTGTCTCTCTCTGTCAAATAAATAAATAAAATCTTTAAAAAAAATGCCATGACCAATTTCTTTTTTTTAAAAAGATTTTATTTACTTATTTGTGAGAGAAAGCACAAGCGGGGGAGGGGCAGAGGGAGAAGCAGGCTCCCCGATGAGCAGGGGATGATGCGGGGCTCAATCCCAGGACCCTAGGATCAAGACCCGAGCTGAAGGCAGACGCTCAACCGACTGAACCATGCAGGCACCCACCATGATCAATTTCTAAAGGAATATGCAGTTTACCGTCTATGTAAGAAAAAGAAACGGCATATATAGAAATTAAAACTATCAAAAAGTTTTCTCTGTCATTGATAACTCTATAACTCTTTTTTTCCACTTTTCACCTAAAGGGAAATTATATGTTTATTAACATTAAAGATAAAATCCCAGATATGACTCTCAATTCTCTTCACAAGAAACCTTCATGATTTCAACAAAGACCTATTCTATAACTTAATTCACTTGATGATTTGCAAAATCCTAGCAATTCTGCTCGAGTTACTGAAATGCTAGCAGCCAGCCGTGAAGACTGGCAGGCTCTATGCTGATAGTCAGTTAAATACTTAAAAGATTTTAAATTCTTAGGATGGCACGTCAAATGTGCTACAAGCCCATGGAAACAAAACAGATCACTTCACACCAGGCCATTTGAACCTTTCAGTCACAGAATTCTGAAGCATGTTAGTAGAGGAAATCTTTGTTATGGACAAAGTGATAGTTTTACTACTTTAGCTCTAAAAATATAGCAACTTATAAATCTAGTCATCCACATGATATCTGCTCTTTACATTGGTTTTCACCAAGAATACTTTTTCATTAATCCTGAACAGTTTTTAAGACAGTATCTTCTCATTAGATCCTGAGATTGACTTTGACTACCCTCAGAGCAGACCTACTTATAGAAAATGAAATATCAATGTAATTTAACTATAAAATAGAATACTATTTTTATGAGATAGTTGGACCTCATTATCTGTATGGCCCTACTGCACTCAGAGCCTGTAGCATCTGTGATTATTTAATCAACTAAATATCCATTCGGCTGGATGCTAGGCTAAGTAAAACACGCACACACACACAAACTGGAAGAAAATAATTTCACGAGATACTTTTAAGATAGTGTCTCTGCTTAGCTCAGTAAAAATAGTGAGAACTCTTTTTTTTGCTTAGAGTCTACTTTTTTTTAAGTCAGTCAGTCTGGTTCTAGACAGGACTTTACCATCTCTCACACACACACACACACACATATATATATAGTCATATGTATAAATAGAGAAAAATATATGTAAAGAAAATGGAAACTACATTATTAATAACTAACTTGCATATATATTATGAATAAAATATCTGCATGGGAACTTTGTTTCTACAATAATATGCACTACTTTCTTAGAAAAAACAAGGATTTAGAACACTTTATGCAGGAAAGACAGGTGTATTGGGAAAATATTCTCCGTTTCCTCCTGGTTCCTTGGGCTTCGTGCCTTTCTCTGAATGCAACAATTTTTGTTACGATTTTCCACCTCCTGCTCAGAAGTGCTGTGGGAATACTGTTTAAATTTGGGATCATCCAAACCTATCCGGGAACCAGGATTTTTATTGCAGTATTTACATTTTAATTTTGTGGCACCAATCTTGATTCCAACCAGCCCAAGAACCCAAAAAATTCAAACTGACTTTGGTGCAGCTTCTTCCATGTTCCATGTGCAAATGTGTATATGCACACGTAGTTTTATGTGTGTTTGTGTGCGTGTGCCAATATACATATAGATAGATGGATAAAGACATAGACAGACTAGATGGGTACAGATAATATTAGTTCACCTTGTAAACTGCCTGAGGTAGTAGAAAAGAATGGCTTAGTTATGCATTAGCACCAAATGGAGCTTTGGTTGTATATAAAGAGATTATCTGTAATAATAAATAAAAGTCAAACAATACGATAGGCAGACGTGTACTTCCCCAAGAGGGTGGGAAGTGGCTCGGAGGTATAAGACCACTCTCTCTGCGCACACACTTGTCATGTGCTGACACACTAGCCGATGTGTTAAGCTCCTGATTTCCACTTCGTAAGTGAGACTACATGACACACAGTCAGCCCCCCAGGATTAGCTGCACTGACTATTTCCAGTGTGGAATTCTAAGTCAGTGATGCCCCACCTGCTTCTGAGCTCCAGACAATGGTCTGGACTTTTCTCCATCAGCTAGCCATGAGCAAGAAAAGGGGAGAAAACTGACAAAACTTTTAAGCAGCTCTTTCCCTCCTCTTGAACTTTGTTAACCTTTCTCTGTGTAAACAAGTTTTCTTCTTTTCTTTTTTTTTGGAGGTGTGGTTGCGGGGGGGAAGGAAAAGAGAACCCCCCAAAATCACTCTTCGAAGCCTTTTGTCTGTCTTTTGTTCTTGAGCCCTATGTAATCTTGGGGAAGTTTTTCAGAAAATAAATCGTTAAGAATCTCAATTAGAATTTATTTTAAAATCAAATCCAACACAAAGAGCAGATAATACTGCAGTGCAGACATCATGTTCTGGCCAAAATGGGGCTTATGGAATAAAAGGACCCCCCCCAAAAGGAGGCAAAATAGAGTAAGTGAGGACAAAGAAAAGACTAGAGTTTAGTTTCTAAATACGTTTACTACTGAAGGTATCATTTTAGAAAGAATATTTGTGATGTATGATGACAGGGAACAGATCTGAGTAAGCATGATGACTTTCAACTCTACTTACAAATTAAATAAAATCCTAAGAGATCATAAACTGGCAGCTGCTTTGTGAAAATGAAATGCTAATGTTCACAATTATAATTTTTATGCCCATAGCTGTAAGTATATAAAGGTATTGGGCTCCTTTCTAATGCAATCGATATATAATTTATGTATATTACAGCAGATTAAATCATTTGAGGTAAGAGGGAAAAACCCACTGATAAGTATGCATTTGACCATTTGAAATATGCCTAGAAAGTACTTAAATAGATAAACACCTATTTGGAGGTGAGAACAAAAGGACTGTTTTACCTGAAGCAAGAATTTTAATAAATACCGCCTTTAAAGGAGATAAAGAGTCCTGACACTATTATTGCATGTTACTGAAGTTTTAAACAATGTTAAGGATGGAAACAGTTTCAGATGTTAAGCAAGTTTATTTTAGCTACTGGTTTTTGAAAAAAAGCTTTTTGAAGACTTAACTGAGAGAAAAAGGAGAGAAGCACCCTATTCCATTATTTTTTCATATAAAACCTTAAAATGGGCATGTGTGTCGGGAGACGGACAGAGATCTGGACGTGCGGTAAGGAGCTGGGAATTCCTCACTTTGATGGGAGGCATATAATCACAGGACAGAGAATCAGAAAGGATTAAGGCATATTTATGGATCCAGGTAGAACAGCAGTGACAATATTGCTGTTTAAAAACCAAAAACAGAGGGCTACTGGGTAACTCAGTTGGTTAAGTGACTGCCTTCAGCTGGGGTCATGATCCCAGAGTTCCTGGATCGAGTCCCAAGTCGGGCTCATCCTAAAGTCTGCTTCTCCCTCTGATTTTCCTTGCTCTTGTGCTCCCTCTCTCTCAAATAAATAAATAAAATCTTAAAAAAAAAATAAAAACCAAAAGCAAGTGGGAGAGATGCTGGCTCTGCTCCTATTCCGGATGGCCAACATGCTTCTGCGAAATGTGCGTCCTTCTATCCTTGACTAAAATACATTTGTAATTTTCTGTGGGTGCGTGGATATGTATGCACATGCATGTGTGTGCGTGTGCTCCCAACAGAGGAACACTGTGAAGGACAAAATAAATTAAATAAATAAATAAATAAATAAATAAATAAAATAATCTGAGTCAATCAAGATGTCATAGACACATCAAGCATGAAACCCCAATACTGGCTGAATAACCAAAAATCATATTAAAAATACACACACTTCTCATTTGCGGAGAATAAAAGCAAGGCAACATCCTGGTATAAAATGTTCAAGTCTGTATAATGCGTCACATTTTTCATTAAGTACTTCATGTACTCTTGGTGAACACATTTGACCATTGTTTTTCCTTACAATAATTTTGTATGGGTAGCATTATTTTTCCTTGACAGATGAAGAAATTTATATATAGAATGAATAATATTTCTATTTGGACAAATATTTTTCGGATCCTTTTGCTTATCTTCTATTTGTTTTATGGCTTCTTCTGATCATTCAGGATATAATTTGCTTTGAGACAACATCAAAAAGTGGCCTCAGATCGATACCAGAGGTCTCTAAGCAAACAGAGGAAATTGAAAAAGAGATGTGGACATGTAATTTTTCCCTCCAATGTTCAAACACTTGGAAAATTTAACCCCATCATCCCTTCGCTCATTCAGAAACAATTCTGAGATAATGCTGTTCCCCAGACACTACGTTAGGCACTGGGAAGGTCTAAGTAAAATAAAAAATTTTACTCAGCATCATATTAACATTCTATGAATTCACAAGACAGTATCTTATGAAAGCCTATCACCATTCTTAGCAAAAATAGGCACTAAATTAAAAATTAATTTAAACAAATAGAAGAGCATTCCTCTTAATTTATTTTGTAATGTAACAAGCAGTGACTGCTATTTGAGCACACACTATTATCATTCATTTATTTTTAAGACCTCATTTGCCCTTATTTATATAAAGGGCATATTCTACAACATTCAATAAATGAACACAAAGTAATAATTAAATGATTATCTTATAGGAATTCACTGACTTTTTAAATTCATTGTTTTGTACTTAGAGGTTTCTGATTTTGAAAATTCTAGTTACATTTAAAAATGGTAGAAATGAAAAGATATAAATTTACCACTGTTTTATTTTTTAGAAAAAAGCACAGGTCCTTACATGTTATTTTTTAATTATTAATTTCAAAGCATTTATTCAAATATTTTCATAGTGGTTTTCACTTATTAAACACACAATTAGGGATGCCTAGGTGGCTCTGTTGGTTAAGCATCTGCCTTCAGCTCAGGTCATGATCCCAGGGTCTGGGATCGAGTCCTGCATCAGGATCCTTACTCAGCGGGGAGCCTGCCTCTCCCTCTGCCTGCCATTCCCCCTGCTTGTGCTCTCTCTCTCCCTCTCCCTCTCTCTCTCTGACAAATAAATAAAATCTTAAAAAAAAAAAAAACCCTGCCTTAAAAAAAAAAAAAAACACACACAATTATTAGGATCCACTATGTGCCTATGAATTCAGGTGTAGACAGAGGTGAATATGATACAAAAATCTTGAGTAACACTATCAACTGCCATGATCTGATCTCATTGGTATTTATAGAATGCTCCCCTCAAAGAGAGCAGAATACATATTATTTTCAGGATCACATGAAGCATTCACTAAGATCAATCATATACAAGGTCATATGGTCACCTGGGGCATAGATACCATACAGAATATGGGGTACGAGTCCAACAAATCGATATAAACTAATTCCAAAGAAAGCACTAGAAAATCCTCAACTATTGGAAAACAAACAATACTTTTGTAATAAAAGTAAAGAGGAGTTATAAGGAGAATAGAAAACATTTTCAAATGAGTTGATATGCAAAGGCAACATCAAAATGTGCAGAGTGAAGCCAAAGGCAGGCTTCGAAGGAAATTAATAGAATCACATTATTTTATTAAAAGAGGAGAAGGTAGAATGTGTGCAAGCTAATTTTTCATTGCCCAATATAGAGCTAGTTGATAGTTTCCAAAATGGATACATCAAGGTAAAAAGTTTACTAAAATTAGTACATATATTTTAGCCATTTTTATATGTGCATATGAAAAATAGCTCTATATATGAAAAATAGCTAAAATCATTGAAAATGAAAATGACTTTTTATCAGCATGATGTTAGTATCATTTGAATTTTAAACCACATGTGTATATTATTTTGAAAAGACCAATGAAAATACTGATTAAAACAAATTAATTCCTTTTTTCCATAAAATCTCAATGTTTCTATTATTAGAAGGGAAGTGATGGCGGGTGCCAGGTACATAGTGTGATGTCAATGAATATTTCCCTTTTCCCCTAAAAATATTTATGCTAGCCTGGCTATTATGTAGTGTGCAAACTAACAGAAAACCCATTATAGCCTGATATAAGAAAGGACTGTGAAATTGCTAAGAATATTTTTTCTGGGATGCAATGTAAACATACTTCAGGACGAACATATATGCTTTAACAGTCATATATGCATAAAATTGCACTGTAGCATAAATATAAATTTATTCTATCTCATTAAATTTGTCAGAAGAAAATGCTTAAAAAGAAGAATTCACATTGGTTATGCAATATGATTAAATTCATTTTATTAAAATACAATTCATAACATTCAAAACTATGTATGCTACAATATAAAAATGGTCTGTGTGATTAAAACAAAGTTAATTAACAAATAAGCAGATCATGCAGTCAGCCATTTTAATCATTCTCCAAGCCTATATGCTATGACACTCATCAATTAATCAACGAATACAGCCCACTACATTTGTGTGTGTGTGTATGTGTGTGTGTGTGTATGTGTCTTCATTTCCATAATGTGAAATGGTGAAAAGCCCACTGAAAAATGCAGGCATCTTTGATAGTAAGACCCTTCTAGATCAAGGAAGCTCTCTTTGGAAATAACTTAGAGGATAACGCCTTCCACTACATTTGACACAAGATCAAGAGTTTCCTTGGATATGGATCCGCAGTAGGAGCGACATCACAGCCTGGTATACGACAAAGTACTAGCAAGGCACTTTTGTGCTAGACACATAGAGTTTCAAAAACTCTTCAAGCCAAATGGAAATCGATACCTATTTACTTTTTTAAAAAAACACAATTTCTTAACCTTAGAAAGTGCTAATTGCTTATCACAGAGGTACAACTTTTCCAGATAAACCCACTAAAGTTTGCTTAGGAAACAATCTCACATTTCACAGAAATGGGTTTAGCCAAAGACTGTTAAAAATGTACACAGACACACCTCAGAGATATTGTAGGTTCCCTTCCAGACCACCAAAATAAAGCAAATATTGCAATCAAGAGGGTCAAATGATATTTTTTCAGTTTTCCAGTACATATAAATTATGTTTACATCTACACAGTAGTCTATTAAATGCGTGACAGTATTATGTCTAAACAAACAATGACATGACTTAAGCTTTCAATGAGTTGTTATCTTTTTTGCTGGTGGGGGGTCTTGCCTCCTTGTTGATGGCTGCTGACAGATAAGGGTGGTGATTGCTGAAGGCCGTGGTAGCTGTGGTAATTTCTTAAAACAAGACAACAAGGACGCTTGTCACTCTATCGATTGTTCCTTTCACAAAGTTCTCTGTAGCATACAACGCCGGTTGACAGCTTTTTACCCATAGTACAACTTCTTTCAAAATTGGTGTCAGTCCTTTCAAAACCTGCCCCTGCTTTATCAATTCAGTTTACATAACAGTCTAAATCCTTTGTTGTCATTTCAACAGTCTTCCTAAGCATCTTCACCAGGGGTAGATGCCATGTTAAGAAACCATTTTCTGGGCGCCTGGGTGGCTCAGTTGGTTAAGCGACTGCCTTCGGCTCAGGCCATGATCCTGGAGTCCTGGGATCGAGTCCCACATCGGGCTCCCTGCTCGGCAGGGAGTCTGCTTCTCCCTCTGACCCTCCTCCCTCTCATGCTCTCTGTCTCTCATTCTCTCTCTCTCAAATAAATAAATAAAATCTTAAAAAAAAAAATAAGAAACCATTTCTTTTGTTTGTCCCTCCTCACCCATTAACATTTTGTCATGAGATCGTAACAATTCAATCACATCTTCAGGCTTCACTTCCAATTCTGGTTCTTTTGCTAATTCCATCACACCTGCAGTTACCACCTCCACTGAAGTTTGTAAAATGTGTAAAACTTGTCAAAACTGTAATATCTGCAAAGTGCAATCAAGCGGAGCACGATAAAACAAGGTATGCCTGTCCTTCCACCATTCCTATATACTTAGTCACCATGTGTCCACTTAAGTTACCTTGGTGTATTTTTCCAATTTTAGTACTGATAATTCTTAAAGACTATGCCATCATTTTGAATACAAAGAAGACAGAGAATACTATTCTATATTTGCAGCTTTTTTCGTGATGAGCCATAAACATTCATAGTTATAATATACAGATCCTATGGGCTACAATTTGCCTTCTTACAAGGGTGTAAATGGACGAGGCATTTGTCCAAGTGAAAAAATTAGAAAGGAAAGTGCCTCTCCTTCAGGTATGATATAACTGCTCATTATAGACTTTTGTGGGTGTTTCATAGTTATAAGAAGTGTTTAATATTACTATTTCTAGTTTCTTTGAGAATGCACAAATGTGTTCATCATTTGAGAGTGATTTTGTTTTTCTACTACCTACAAGTAATTAATTTACTGGCATTTAAAAAAATCTTTCCTAAGAGTGATATAAACTTAGGAAATATTCTAATATCATTCATTCATTCCTTCGACAAATATTTCTTGATTACAAACTAATAGTCTAGGCACTATTCTAAGTGTAGGAGATACACAATAGGCAATGTTCTTACTTTCTTGGAGCTTCTATTCTTGCAAGGAAATATAAATAATCAAATAAGTTACATATGTGTAATTTATTCATAATAATAAAGTTTACACACACATTTATATGTAAAGAGTGATATACACCAGAGATAAACATAAGGGATGGGAGGCGGATAGGAACGACAAGAGGAGGGGAGATTACATTTTTTAAAATGTGGCTATGTGAGGACGTCTGGGTGGCTCAGTCGTTAAGCGACTGTCTTCGCCTCAGGTCATGGTCCTGGAGTCCCGGGATCGAGTCCCGCATCAGGCTCCCTGCTCAGCGGGGAGTCTGCTTCTCCCTCTGACCCTCTTCCCTCTCGTGCTCTCTATCTCTCATTCTCTCTCAAATAAAGAAATATAATTTTTTTAAATTTTTTTTTAAAGATTTTATTTATTTATTTGACAGAGAGAGACACAGCGAGAGCAGGAACGCAAGCAGGGGGAGTGGGAGAGGGAGAAGCAGGCTTCCCGCAAAGCGGGGAGCCCGATGTGGGACTCGATCCCAGGACCCTGGGACCATGACCTGAGCCGAAGGCAGACGCTTAACGACTGAGCCACCCAGGCGCCCAGAAATAAAATCTTTAAAAAAAAAATGTGGCTATGTGAGACATCACTGAGAATGTGACGCTGGTATAAGATCTGCTGAGCTTGAGAGTATAAGCCTAGGAAAACCAGAATCAGCAGGGTTCTAGACAGAATGGAAGGAGCAACCGAGGCAAAGACCCTACGGTGGAAGAAAACTGGGCAGGCAGTATGGTTTGAATAAGAGCGAGATTTTAGCTTCTAGTTGTAATAGATATAAACACGAATAAAAGGCAAAGTTAGATGAGTCTTGATGGTCTCAACGTTGATAGTGGTGTGAGTGTCACTATTTTGTGAAGTACAAGAAATTTCTGGGGCTAACTCTTCATTCTTCTTGATGGAAGGATAAAAGCCAGGGAGGGGGAATCTTAGACTACTGGAGATTTGTTTCCCTTTATAGGATTTTTATATAAAGGAACTTGTGCTAAATTTGTGACTTTGTTCTTTCTAATGTGAACTTTGCTTTAAGCCATGACTCTATGATTATATGAATAGAGACAGACCTTTGTAGATAAGCAATCAAACTTGCACGGTAAGCTATACTGTCATTACCAAGTACATGAGAATATTCAAAAATTTGAGAAAATAAAGTCAAAACTGCTTTTATATGAAGGAAATTCTGAGATGTGTTCTACAAGAAAAAACAGGTCAGCTCAATTATCAGTTTGTTGTTCAAAATTCTAATGATATTTATGGTGTATACTTCATTAAACTCCTAGTGAGGTGGTAGGAGAGCCTTTTAAATTTTTTTTAATCCACTTCCAGCAGCAGTAAGTGATTATAGGAGGCTTGTTTTTAATCTTCTCACAGATCAGATTTAATGATTTTAATTTTCTTTCATTCTGTAGTTGTATTGCCTGAATTCTGAGGTGTAACATTTCATCAATATGGATCAAGACCGATCATGACATTGCTTTATTGTTCACAGTAAATGTGAAAGATAGCTGTTATTTCTTTTTTTTTTCCCCTACTTGTCTAATAGCCAAGGAAGGGAAGAAATTTAATTATAGCAAAAATAGTCACAAAATACAAATTGATGTTCACTACTGAAATCAAGATTGAATACTTAAACCAATCAAAACAAACTTTTTTATGCATCCACTTAATGTATAATTTAGCCTTATTGGATTTGAGATACTGACAACTGGTAATTTGTAAATGTTAGGTTTGGATCCAAACCTCTGCATATAGAGTTGGACTTTTGTTTCATTGAAGAAAAAAAAAAAGCATCCTTACACTGGAAAAAAATATCTGAATCAGGCTGCAAGTGTCCAATGTTCTACAGATTAGAGCAAAGTCTAGATGTTTACCTACAATGTCAGACTCCAACTTTTTGGCCATTTTTAAAGGTTGTTAAGCACCTCAGGATTCCCACAGGTCCATTTCAATGTTCTTACATGCTCTACTCCTTGTTACTAAGTAACAAGACAGCAGACAACTATGGTTGCTGGGGCCTCACCCTTCCACCCAGCAGGTAGATCCTCCCTTTGGAAGGTTCAGGCGCAGATACAAGGAGGAGCTCTCAGCTCATATTTAACCCATTAGGGAAAGGGTCCATCTTTGCTTTTGTAGAAATTGCAAGAAGAAGCATTAGCCAGCAGAATTGTCTCTGGGTCCTTTCTAGAAGTTTCTGATTCTTTTTCATGTGTTCCACTGCCATCTCTTTTCTGGTTTACCTTAAATATAGCATTACTCATGTGGATTGGTACTCTTATTATTCTTTGAATATGTTTTTACTCTCTTTTAATGTGCTTATTTAGATTTATCTTTCTATTTCTGGTCTTTATCAGATGTTACTGTGACAATATTTTCCCCCCTCCAGAACACTTAAAGTTTCAAAATGTTGCTCGCATCTACTTTGCTTATCATCCCACGCTGGTATCTTTCACCTGATAGGATAATGTGGCTAACTGATTCCTGCCCAGTTCTGGGAATTTTGTGTTCTCATCTGAGCTTGGGTATAAAAAGAGGGTATTGTGGGGCACCTGGGTGGCTCAGTCAGTTAAGTGGCTGCCTTCGGCTCAGGTCATGATCCCAGCACCCTGCATCGGGCTCCCTGCTCAGTGGGGAGCCTGCTTCTCCCTCTCCCTCTGCCTGCCTCTCTTGCTCTCTGTCAAATAAATAAATAAAATCTTTTAAAACATAAAAATAAATAAAAAGAGGGTATTGTAATTCCTTTTGGTGATGAGTACAAAATTTCTGATTGGGAGTCAAGGTGAAGATGAATTACTTTCACAGAAGCAGAATCCTGAAGGGAATGACAATAGCCAACCATTTCACAGACCTCTTGAGTCTTGTGGTACAGAAGCATTCTTTTTCAGCTCTTCCTGCCTGTGTACCTTAGGGAAAACACAGGTATCCCCTATCTGTAAGTCCCTCAGAGCAGTACATCAGTGTTCTGTCAGTTGCTCAAGAGTTTTCAGGAAGTATTTGCAAAGACAAAAGCAAAAAAAAAAAAAAAAAAAAAAAAAAAAGGAGGAGGAGAAAGAAAGAAAGAAAAAAGAAAAAATTACCACTACAATATGTGAACTGTGATTTTAGTGGGGAGAACAGATGCAGGGGCACAGAGAAACTTATGTTTTCTCGTCCACAATTAATTTTGGAATGCTATACCATGTCTTCAGCTATGCAGAAACTTAAGACCTACATTCCAAATGCCACTACAGTATAAAATGGATGTCAAAACTAGGAAGGCGAAGATAATTCAAATCAGGTAGATGAAGTGTTAGAAATGCTTTCATAAAATAGATATATGTAAATATATTAGAGTATGTATATTTTCATATTTTTTTCCTATTTTGATCATGCAGACCATGTGACTTTAAGGTCATTATAATCCAATGTAAACGATGAGCAACTTTGCTAAAATGCCTTTGGTAGGGAAGTATGTATCATTAGAATCCAATCCCTACATGTCTCCGTAAACGAATTTTATTTTCAACTGCTCATAAGTACAAACTGATTGTTTTAAATGACCAGAGACCTTCATTAAAATGTTTTTATTATGGGCATAAAAATAAAATACACTCACATCTAAATTAAGGGGATTTTTACAATACTTTTTAAATTTAATTTCATTTTTACTTATTTCAAGCATTAAAAGCTTTTACTTTCAATTACCACATTGGCCATTTTCTAAAAATTCAGTGTAAATCAATCTCAGTATTTCATTATTAATATTAACATATTTCCTTCATTCATAATTCCTAGTGGATTCTGACATGTCTTTCAAAAAACTGGCAACACAGGAATTTAGAAAAAAGTACAAGAATAATAATAGTGAAGGAAACTACTTAGCTAGTAATAGAATTCTGACATTAACTGCAATCCCATATTGAATTATCACCACTGGCTTTCAAATAAGTCTTGGCACTAGATAGTATTTAAGCGCAAAGCCATAGCATATTATAAACTTCACAGGGTAAAACGAAATCTTTTTCCTAGTAATACACATATATAAGCAGTCAATTTTCTCAAGACTATTGCTTGCATAGGGTCAAGAAATGTTTTCAACGAGGATGAATGTAAATTAGATAATTGACATTTTCACTTTTAGTGTCTGTGACTAAAATAAGCAAGCTATGATCATATGCCTTTAATTCTGGAATTGCAAAGCTGACCATGACCAAAAAAAATCATATTTGGTATCCAAGGAAGACATGCATGCTTTTAAAAACATGGTTTGTGGAGGGCACTATTCTAGGAGTGGTGAACACTTACAGAACGAAGACTCTTCATAGATTCTGTCTTAACACTGTTGATTCTCACCCATGCCTCCTGCACAGCTATCTCGGCCGCCTGCAGGTGATAGGGCTAATCCGAGAACATTCCAAAATGGTGTAGTGTAACACTGCTTAGCATTAGATACATTGTTCTATATTGATCAAAAATTGTAAAATTTGTGGTTCCTCTAAGTTTTAGTGACATGCTAAATACGAGGAAATCATGCTGCTTAATATTCCTGCTACCTACCTGTGTCTGAGAGTGTGCTAAACATCTTGCTTTCGTTACAATCAATGGACTCCCCAGAGGATAGCAGCCAACCAGCAAGGCACCTAGACAACACATTTCTGAATTACAGCACATTCCATTAGGGAAATAATACATATTTGAGGTCATTTAAGATCTAAGAGAGCACAATGCCACAAAAAATACTGGAAATTCTTATAATTTTTTCAAACAGTGACTGCAATTTTAAGTATATCAAGCAATAAAAATATTATAATAACATTCTGATTTGCATAAGACTCAAGAAAATGTGAGTCTTACCTGAAGGCTTAAAAAATAATATATTTCTTTTTGAAAATAGTTGAATCTCAAAAATGTAAAGCTAGTAGTTATATCTCTCAGTGATTTTTTTTCTCTCCAGATATAGTACTAGATTTTAAAAACTCAAATATGCACATCAGTGATGCACTCGGAGCCTCAGAAAAACCACACCTTTCATGTAAACACATGCTTTTGAGAATTTTCTTTTGAGAGTAAGAGAAATGAAAATGACTACCCAGGAATAGCAACAGCATACCTAAGTGTGTTCCCACTAGGATGGAACAGATGGCAGTTATTATTGTCTCTAAAACTTTTTATTTATGGATTACATTCTTGAAAATGTTAGGTCTAATTTCATTTTCAAGAATATAAGCTCCTTGAGAATTAAGCCCATTTTATAAAGATCACTGGCCAGTTTTCAGTTCATTAAAAATAACTTACATTAGATATACATTCATGGCCCTTAATTTTTAAAATCATTCTGAATTTTCCTACTTTGCAGATGCAGAAAGTGGAACTTAGAAAAGCTATAATTTGTCCAATGTTGCCCCAGCTGAATAAAAAGCAGGGCTTTAATCTACATTTTTTGGTTCTATAATCATGTCATTCATTTACACATAAACATAAAATATAATTAAAGTGTTAGGAGTAAAATCTGGCAAACATGATGAGATTGGGAATCTAGGAACATCTCTTACAGTTAACCGAATAAGGAAGCTGGGATGAGTTTTCACAGTAAATGGATAAAACGGGAGAATATTATTTATTGATTATGCTATCTGGGTATTCATTTTTGTTTTCTTGGAATAGGTTTCAATCTACATCTAATCTATTTGAAATGGGAAAACATCATAGATCTCCAAATAAATACCAGCTTTGAACCCAAGGGAAAGGGAAAGATGTGAGCAAGCCAACTAAGGAAAATATAATTGTGAAGTAACTTTTTTAAGAAATCAAGGCTGTGAATCAAGACAAGAAACTCTGAACAAAATGATCCCATATTTCTCCCTCCTTGAGGTGAAAGTTGATACTGCAATTGTATTCACATTACTTAATTTAACTAATTTTTAAAAAATATCTTTTTAAGAGGTATTTTTATATTCTCACTTTGTGAATCTGAATGTGTGTGGAGACCATGTGATATTAGGCGCCATGAAATTAAATGGCAGTTTCCTGAATTAAGTTTGACCAGTTGGATGTTTAATAGTATTACCAATAAAATATTATTTTGATGTACTTGAGAAAAATGAGATTTTTCAGGGCACATAATTAAATTTGTCTCTGATCAAAGATAATAACTCATCTCATAGAGCAAATACAACTACAAACTACTGCAGAGTTATAAAGTCTAGTTTAAAGAGAAAGAATTAAATATTGCCAAAATTAGAATGTGTGGTGCATTTTGGACTAAGGTTATGTCTTTTATTGAAGTTCTTGCAATCCCTAGTAAAAAAGATTCAGGAGAAAGTCTGACTCCACTTGGGTCATGTGTCTATCCTTGAAATGATCACTGTGCTTCAATGGATAGGGCCTTTTGAATGTGGAGCCAAGTCATATATTCACCTCTGTGATGCCTGGAAGGGTAGTCTTAGCTTTTCTCAAGCCAGACCAGCAAAAAGTAATATGCTTTCATTATAGAAGGTGACCTCAGTTATTATCAATATTGCTATTTTCATGAAAGTCAAGTAAAATAAACGACTGACACCCTCTCTAGATATCAGTCTATATACAACAGAAGAGAACAAAAAAAACCTGAGCTACATGACCAATATACTCAAAAATTATGGGACCACAAGTGAGACCATTTATATGAGCTACATATATCACAGAATCCAATTTAAGCCTTCCCCATTCACAGGTGTGTCCAATTAGGCGGCGTTGTTGTTGACTGATATGTCTGGCCGGTTCCACTGCTTTTGCTATGAATGCTAAACACAACTGAGGTGCCGTGAAATTTTCATTCACAAAAACCACATTTTGTCTCACCATTTTTAACGACCATGGTTTTAATGAAAGAGAACACTGTAATTCTGGTGGACACAATCCTTATTAAATAAGCTACACTGGGACAGATCTTATTAATTCATGAGTGCAACTCAGTAAGTGGGAGATTTGAAATTTAAATCATGCATTCATTTGCAGCAAACTTACATATTTCTATCTTTTTATTTGGTTGAACATTTGACCCTCCCGGAAACATCTGAGTTGCCGATCAGTAAAGGGAAATGTCTCATTGTGATAGCTCCGTGAGGCTGGGAGCATTTCACATTCCCCTTCATCTTTGCTCTGCGTGTGGCACAATGCATTGCACATAAGAGCTACTAGATAATGATCACTTTCTGAAGCTCAGTATAAAATAAGAGGCAAAACATATCAAAAAAGGTATTAAATATATTAAAAGTTGGTTACAAGAAAATACCACCAGGTAACATATATTGTGAAGAGACACAAGAGCAGGGCCTCTGGTGGCTCAGATGGTTGGGCGTCTGCCTTAGGCTCAGGTCATGATCCACAGAGTCCTGGGATCCAGTCCCGCAACCGGCTCCCTGCTCCTTGGGAGCCTGCTTCTCCCTCTGCCTCTCTCTCTCTCTCTTTCTGTCTCTCATGAGTAAATAAATAAAATCTTTAAAAAAAGAGAGAGACACAAAAGCAATCCATCCCCTACCTGATTGATACACATTGTTATGTTGTTGCCATTTATTCAGTGCTTACTATGCGCCAGGCACTGCACTGCATTCTTTAGATACACTACCACTCTTCCTTCTCACGTCCACCCTTTCCACGAGTGAGAAAACTGAGGTTCAGAGAATAAAACCAAATTGCCTATTTGTCACATGTCTTTGGAAATCCTAAGGTTGAGTTTCAAATCCACGTCTCTGACATTTTAAAGACACAGTACTGCCTCTCTTGACATTTTGCTCACCTTTACTCAAGTTTAAGAATTGCAAATATTTTTGCAGCCAAATAGTTGAACCTGTAACTCTAGTAGTGCAATGGTTGCCATATACAGAGCTATAAAGAAATGGGTTTATTTCCTTAAATCTGAACCACCAAAAACACAACACTCAAGTATCATTATTTATGCACTCACAACATAGATGGAGATTCATGTAATCTTCACAACCCTTTGGGAAAAGAGATGCTATTTACATCTGAGGTCTTTTTAATTACTACAGTTGTATATATATATATATATATTTATGTGTTACACAAAGAAGCAAACAAAGTAGAGTTATTTTTTTCTCCCTGCTTATCTTTGCATTTTCTCTGGCACCTGCTGTCAACTGAATTCAATACCTATACCATTAAATTATATTGATAATATTTGTATATTTGACAATACTAATTTTATATTAATAAAAACACAATTTATAATCATATAGCATTTATCATAATGATTGTATATTGATAATAATATAATTATTGATATCATTGCTGAGTGATCATTGCATGCTATTATATATTAATATTTGCTAATAACATTTGCTTATGGAACCAGGACAATACCTTTAAAGCTCTAAGAGAAAGACGGCATGACTTTTATATTTAATAAACTAGTCCCACTACCTAGCATATACCACACACTCAAAGGCCTGTAAATTGGTAAGTAATCCTTGAATGCAAGAATTTCCACATAGCAATAATCATACATTTGTTAAAAACACATCTCAGTGTTTTAGCTTGTGATTCTACAGTTACCCTACAGTTTTCTTCTTTTGGTTACAACATTGCATTAAAAGACAAAGGCAATCTTGTTCATTTTACACACCTAGAGTAGTGGGAATCAGACATGAGATAGAGAAACAGAAGTCAGAGAATATAGAGGTTATATTTAAATTAAATTATATACTATTTCATTAAC
Source organism: Eumetopias jubatus (assembly GCF_037043125.1). Taxonomy (NCBI): domain Eukaryota; kingdom Metazoa; phylum Chordata; class Mammalia; order Carnivora; family Otariidae; genus Eumetopias; species Eumetopias jubatus. The sequence goes on along the minus strand of NW_028274809.1, from coordinate 176,553,669 downwards.
AAATCCTAAGTTCTTTACACATAATGCTGAAAGAACCCACTGAAAAATCTATTTTCTAAAACTGCCTGGATAGGAAGGGACATGGCCTTTGTGGAATGGAAGTCACAGAGCATGAAGGCTGGAGAGAAAAGCAATAAGAGGAGACTTGACTTCATCTTTTGTTTTCCTCTTACTGTTTTGTGGCATGAATAAGTCTGACTATTCTGAACTTCAAAAGTCCTATTTATACAACGAGCATGATAATACTTGTCTATTTCCTAGGATTACTGCAGATCTCAAATGAGCTAATGCATGTGACACTACTTCAAATCTTGTAAACTTCAAATATTGTAAATCTTGTAAGCATCGAGGCTTGGACCAAATGCTAATCGAGCAAGGAAACCCATCATCAGAGTATTCCACATGAATGCGTATTCCAGATAATAGAGCGTAAACCTTTGATGGAAATGTGTCTCTGAAATGATCTACTGTTTACCAGTCCATGTTTTTTATTTTCCTGGCATACCTAACATATCTCAATTTTTCTATAACAAAAATCGAAAGTATGACCATGTAATTGTGCTAGACTGCAATACAGGACCCTTGATTTGTCTTTCTTGATGTCAGGACTTCAGGTGGCTGGTGTGCTACCTCCAGCCTGCCTCTGGAAGTCCCCTTCTCCTAATTTGCTGCTTCTACTCAGCTGTTGTTTGAGATTTCAGATAACCTGCCTGTTTAGAACCTTGTACAGCCAATAAGTTTCAAGAAAGCATGTGAAGGCCTTTCTGAAAAGTCAAAACAAAGATTTCAGGCTGAGGGGCTTCCTGACTTCCATAGGCAGCAAACTTTAGAAAAAGCCAAATTCTAATTTAGAATAAAGACTGTTGATAGATTAGTATCAGTAATTCTGAGTTTTCCTTCTGCATTTCTCTGACCTTCTGGCTTTCTCATATACAAGAACATTCATAAGATTCCGAACCAAATGTTCAGCTCTATGTGTAAGAAAACATGGTGCCTCTGAAATGTTTACTTTAGAAGAAAAAAAAAAGAATGTTTGATCTTGGGTTGAAATGTGAAGGCTTCTGCCTCTCTTTCAAATGTTACCATAACAATGGGATTGAAAATATGTACCTAAAAGCTTTTTTGACCTGGTTTATAGTATTGTGAAGAACTAGAAAGTTGGTGATTCCTACTGACGACATAATACAATGACTAACCATAACCAATGGACCAACACCTCCTGAATTTCAGTCAACGATGGTTGGAAAATTACACTCCATCTCTCTTATTCATCTTCATTTTTCATAAATATAAATTAATCATAGGTTTTAATAAAATAACAAAACAAAGCCAACTAAATGCAAATGGAAAAGCAACACTTTGCCAAGAAGTAATTTGAAAAGGAGCTGACATTAACACTTTCAAATCTTTCTTGAAGAAATGAGAATGTTGTCCGACCTGCCTGAGTTTTCTATCAACAATGAAATGCATAAAGGTCACCCCTGACAAACTAACACAATATTCTTCTCACAGTCCTTGTTACAGTAGCAGCCAAGCAGCATATTCATTTTCATTTTCATTATGTTTGTAAATAGTGAAAGAGGCAGACAAGAAGCCAGTGCGGACCGCCGGGGGAGCCTCTGTGGGGGGTCTGAGGAACTGTAGCAATCACCCTTGTAGATTTCATTATTTTTCAGTGGATTTTCATTGGCCGAGGGTAATATCTTATTAAAATTCCGTTAGTTATAAAAGTTGTTTAAGGAAACCCATTCCTTTGCCATAGCATCTTCCCACCTGATTATCAGTTCATTTATGCCTTCCCAGCTAACATTTATTCTTAAGACAGTGTAATTTTTGTGTAACCTTGATTGTTATCTAATTTATTTCCCAAGTGACAATTAATCCCTGATATATTGCCCCTAGCACAAAACCCCCACTGCTTACTGAAGCATTCAGCTACAGTCACCTTGTACCTACATGAGAATCCATTGACAAAGCAGTCTTGAAAATTAGCTTTGCTTTAAAAATGATGTAGCAACAACACTGGTCTTTCTAATGTATACCATGCAGGCAACATCAACTGTATAACTGATTATTCTTTACCGTGTTTTCACTCTGTGTAAGGCAATGTGATGATGTTGAAAATATAGAAAGAAATCATATGCACAAATTAACTATTATGCAAAGTAATGATTGAAAATAAAAACGTAAGGGGCGCCTGGGTGGCTCAGTCATTAAGCTTCTGCCTTCGGCTCAGGTCATGGTCCCAGGGTCCTGGGATGGAGCCCCGCAACCGGGCTCCCTGCTCCGCGGGAAGCCTGCTCCTCCCTCTCCCGCTCCCCCTGCTTGTGTTCCCTCTCTCGCTGTCTCTCTCTGTCAAATAAATGAATAAAATCTTTAAAAAAAAAAAAAAGAAAAAGAAAAATGTAAGAGAGTTACTCTTAAACTTCAGACAAGAGGGAGATGCCCAGGGGAAGAGTCAGGTAAGGCTTGCTAGAGGGAGTAGAGTGAGATTTGGGACCTGAAGTAAGCCTATGGTTCAAATATATGAAAATATAACACTGGGGAGAGGAAACAGCAAGAACAAAAGCAGAAAAACAGACAAGCACAATGCACCTAAAAGGATAATTATAGTTGAGCTTCCCTAAAATGTTTAAGCTTAAAAGAGTAGATGGGATCTTTAAGCTAAGGATAATTTAGAAGAATACATTTATAAAGGTTTTGACTATTAGGGTAATAAATTTCAGCTTTACAATTGTGACACTTACCGGAATCAGTGTTCTGGATGCCTAGGACTACACTGAATTCAACAGAAGTCAGGAAATGATGAATAAAGAATGAAAGTAGAGGAACAAATAGAAAAATAGCAAGATGATAGACATAAACCCAAACATAATAATTTCTGTAAATGTAAGTGAGCCAAATACTTAAAAGACAAAGATGGTCACACTGGTTACAAAAAATATCCTATTTATATTCTAGTAGATAAACATCACCTATAAGAACATAGAGAGCATGAAAGTAAATGATGCGGAAATATATACTATGTAAACATTAAATAAAAGAAAGTTGCTGTATCAACACTAACGTAGACTTTAAGGAAAGAATATTGTAAGAGATAAATTGGATTTTTAATGATAAAAGAGACAATTCAACACAAAGAAAGCAATTTTCAATGTGTATATAACAAATAACTACAAAACATAGAAAGCAAACATCGATGAAAGTAAATGGAAGAATAGACAAATACATAATCATAGCTGAAAATCTTACCTTCTTAAGTAAAAATCAGATAAAAATCAGTAATGAGAGATAATTTATGAGATGTATAATTTGCCAACTTTGCTTAATTTGCCACATTTTGAACTGTGCAAATGAGTACACGGTACACATTATTTTAAGTGCACATTTGAACATTCTGCACTGTAAAGTAAGTTTCAAAAACATTCTAATTATTAAGATCAGAGAATATTGGTCTCTGAACACAAAATAATTAAACCTGACATCAAAGATAATTAGAAAATGGCCATTGTTAAATAATTTATAAACCTTTTAATGAAAAGCAAAGGTTAGAGAACTTTAAACCGGAACTTTACAAAGGAAGATATCCAAATGATGAATATGCACATTTGTTATCAGGGAAATGTTAATTAAAACCACAGCTGATATGACCACATGCCATAAGAAAAGCTAATACTAACAGAGAGCCTTTTCATAGGAACAATGACATAATCACAGACTTGATCTTTATGTTAAATGTTGGGGAGTGCCCACATGAGTAGTGCAGCCTCCACTGGTCCTTAGGATCATGTGCTCTAAAGCCAAAGTATCACCTGAAGTTCCAGCCCGTGTCACTGGCTGTCAGCCGGTTAGCATCATCATCATGGATGACTATAGAATTCTATCAGATTTACTGATGTTACCATCATGTTCTTTTATTATTGATCCATGATTGAATTATAGTTAATGGAAATCAATAGAACAATTTCAGTCACAAATTCAATTTTTAAGTTGTCCATATACATGTCCACATAGAGAAACAAAATCCAAAACTATATCTGGAATGAAAAAGCCAATCAAGCAAGTGCAACCTTCATCTCCCTCCTATAGCTTCCGGAACAATGTTTAACTCATTCCACCGTGGTATTACTACCAGAAAGGACGTAAAATTGACACAAGAGAAATTGTTTTGACAAACACCTTGCTCAGATGAAAGATAATTTTATCAACATGAATTCAGATAGTTACTTTCCCTCAGGTGCTGCTTTGGCTACCCTCACACATTCACAGAGACCGATTATGATGACTAAGTGACAATCTTCTGAAGCCTTATAGAACTCACAAATCCAGATAAAGAGCAGAGTGCCTGGCTCATTCTGAAAGAGGGATGACAAATTTTGAGTGATTGGGCATGAATATATTCAACCCCAGGATGGGGGTAGGGAATCAAGGAATAATTCCCTCTTCCTATTAAAGATGTGGAATGGTAGCTCAGTTTGGTTCCTGGAATCATTTTCAACATGTGTATTGAAGCTGGCGAGTGCTTCCCCTCAGATTCCAAAGTCAAGGGTTCAGTCCTACAACACTGCCCCATCCTCCCCCCCCCCCACTTCAGACACTAGTCACAAGCCCAGGCTGTTACCTACCAGCTGCTACAAACCAGAGGTTCCAGTGACCTCTTCCAGCTCCAGATACCAATCACAAGTCCACGTTGTTTTGTGTACTTTTGAAAGACTGGCTATAAAACCAGGGGTTCCCAATAGCCCCTCCTTGGGTTTAATTTGCTAGAATGGCTCACAGAACTCAGGAAGCCCCTAGATTACCAGTTTGTTATAAAAGGATATAACTCAGGAACAGCCAAATGTAAGAGATGCACAGGGCGAGTCATGGGGAAAGGGCTCATAGCTTCCACAGCCTCTCCAGGTGCACCACTCTCCCTAATCGCCAGGAGCTTCCCAACCTGGAAGCTCTCTGAACTCAGTCCTTTGGGGTTTTTATGAAGGTTTTATTACATGATCATGACTGATAAGTCATTGACCACAGGTGATTGGTTCAACCTCCACACCTCTCCTCTCCCCAGAGTTCTGGGGTGGGGAAGGATGGTACTGAAAGTTTCATCCCTCTGATCACATGGTTGGTTCACCTGGCAACCAGCCCCTAAACTTAGATGGAGTTCAAAAGTCACCTCATTAACATAACAAGAGACACCTTCGTTGCTCTCATTAGGAAAATCCAAGGGTGTTAGGGGTTCGGTGCCAGCAACTGGACAAAAATCCAACTTATATATCTCTTATTATAAATCACAATACTACAGTAGCTCCATGTAGTATCCATAATGCCCTGAGACAAAGGGAGTACTATGACCTTCCCCCAAAGTTAGATAAGCCACCCCCTTTTTGAGCTACAGATGGTCTTATCAAAATCTACTCACAGACTGCACTTTAGAAAATGCTACAAATCTAAAATCAAATTAAGCCTTTGGAGAGAATCATATTTAATGAGCCTCCAAGGAAGGGAGGTGAAGCTGGAGAGACAATTCTAGATGTCCTGGAGTTTTATTTCCTTCCTTTTCCAGGAAGCTAGAAGGAGCCTGCTCTGCACATCCTGAGTTAGCCCACTGGAAAAACAGGCTGATGCCAGCCCCAGTGCTTCAGCCTCTCCTTTCTGAGATGTTTCATTGACCAGGAAGTTCTTTTGTTATGTAATTATTGGATATTGCCCTTGCTGCCATCCTTCTTCTTTCTTGGATCCTCTCTCTGGTGCTCTAAGTCAACTGTACCAACCCTTTTGTATGTTTGTTTTTTGTTCTTTTATGTTTCAAGTTTTTATTTAAATTTTAGTTAACATATAGTATAATATTGGTTTTAGGAGTAGAACTTAGTGATTCATCACTTATATATAACACCCAGTGCTCATCACAAGTGCCCTCCTTAGTACACATCACCCATTTAGCTCATCCCCTGCCCACCTCCCATCCAGCAACCCTCAGTTTGTTCCCTATAGTTAATAGTCTCTTATGATTTGCCTCCCTCTTTTTTTTCTTCTTTCCCCTATGTTCATTCGTTTCTAAAATTCCACAAGTGAGTGAAATCATATGGTGTTTGTCTTTCTCTGACTGAATTATTTCATTTAGCATAATACACTCTACCTTCATCCACATCATTGCAAATGGCAAGATTTCATTCTTTTTGAAGGCTGAGTAATATTCCTGTGTGTGTGTGTGTGTGTGTGTGTGTGTGTGTGTGTGTGTGTGTGTGTACCACATCTTCTTTATCCATTCATCAACTGATGGACATTTGAACTCCTTCCATAGTTTGGCTATTTCAGCTCTACCAACCTGAGCATAGTGTTCTGTAGGGTGAGAGCCCAGGGGATGATGTGCTTTATGCATGAAATCTTCCCTTATAAAAGCTTATTTTATATTCATACCATATGGTGCTAGTGATGGATATGTCTGTGCTTAAACGAAATCTTTACGAGAAGCTTACCTCCTATGACCTCCAAATTACTAAATCTCATGAAATACTTTCCAGTCCTATCTTGACTAGCATCTTGGTAGACTCTAAGATGATCTATTAGTTCTTCCATTCAAAAACTCAATTTTATGTTTATTTCAAATTTTCTTTTGCCATCTTTCTATTTTTCTGTTCACCTATTTTAAGTCTCCTTGCTTAGATTTCTTATTCCATTCATTCTTTGTATGCTGTCACAATGAAGCTAACTGTACATCATCTCATTATAAATACCTCTGTTGCTTCTCCTTGTTTTTTTTCACTCAACAGTACAGCTTCTTGTTTATTACATTTCAATGTATATGTACCTGCAATATGCTTTTCATCCCCAAATAGTATGGATATTTCATTATTTAAATAACCAGAAGTGTGTAGCATTGCAAAACACTTTGCTTTAATGTTTTTCTCTTTCCAATAGTCCTGAATCCCTTTCATACTCTTGAATGTACTGGGGGGATCATTCCCTGGAAATGGAAACAACTGGTTTAAGAGAATGAGGATTTTCCATCTCTACAGATATTGCCACATTGTCTTCCAAAGAAATGAGGTGAGTAGTACCTTAGTGCAGTCTCCTAAATTACCTCTCTGCCTCCAGTACTGGTTCCTCTAATCCAATACTCACAATGCCACAGGTTGGTTGTTCAATGTGTAGATCTAACCCTGCCATCCTCAGTTCCTCATGGATTTCAGATTCAGGATCTACTACTTACCAAACCAAGAAAGGGCCCTACCTGGAAGGACTCCTACCTCCTTTTCCAATCTCACCTCCCACCAGCTGGCTTTTATACTTATGTCTTTTTCTGCCTGATACATCCTGTTCCAGTCTCTCATCACTTTCTCTTCACTAACTCTTACCTTTTCCAATACTTCAATATTCACGTTTGCATTTTCATCATCTGCACAATTCTCAGAACATAAAAAGGCCGTCCATAATATTTTTGAGTGAATGAATGAATGAGTCAAGATTATATCCTCCCACAAATTATTATAGCATCTTCGTGCACATCTCTTTCAATGCACTGATAACATTTCATTTTAATCAGTCTGTCTTCTGTACTAGTTTTACGGTGATAAGAACTGTACCTAGCACAGAATCAAGTATCAATTGAATAAATAAATGATGGCATGAAGTCCATTTCTTCTTCATTTACAGATGAAAAATTCTGAGGCCTATGGATGTAATGATTCTTGCCCAGTGACATAGAGCTAATCTAAGTGGCAGAACCAGGCCTAGACGCCATAGATCCTAGTTTTTATTTTTGAAATCTCTCTAGTAAGTATGCTACAACTTTAAATAATTGCATTTTGCTTTCTGCTTCACAGTGTTTTATTTCAAATAGAATTTGTACTAAACTTTGGAGGCTGTTTTTTCCCCCCAGAGCTCTGCTCTTTAATAAATAGCAAAGCCAGTACCTAGACTATATTCATTTAGCTTCAATTACCCCATCTATAATATCTCTGCTTCACCTGCCTGTTTCACTGTGAAGGTTAAAAGAAACTGTAGGGGTGTATCCCAAATGTGGGAAGCATTATAAAGGCGATTTCTGATTATCAGTGCCTTACATAATCATATTTCCTAATACCTTTATGCAAACATGTTCTGATCACATAAGCATGCATCCAGGCTCTGTTGAATCCTGAAACAACAAACACCGCTACTGCAATAATATTACACATGTGCCTACAAGAATTTCTATAAACATAAAGAACCTGGGACAAAGAAACAGGGTCTTTGGGCTGTTATATGTTTTAATAAGTTCAAACGAAAGAGGTATAGAATTATGATCGTGTCTAAATTTCTCAATGGATGAGATATGTGAGCTCATCATAGAGTTTGGGGAGGTTTATCACACATTGTGCAAGACTAGTAAACATTACCCCATGGTACTCGCAGAAAAGAGTCTTCAGCAGAAATTGTTAAATTATCAATGGGACATGTGAAAAGTGGGAAACAGTGCTTTAAAGTAAACCTAAAATGTAAGTTGAATGTGGAACCTAAAATAAACCAAGCTCATAGAAACAGAGAACAGATTGGTGGTTGCCGATAACACCAATTGGGGGAAATAGCAGAAGACGGTCAGAGAGTATAAACTTCCAGTTATAAGATGAACACGTGCTGGGGATGGAACACACAGCATGGTGACTATAGTTAACAATGATGTATCGCGTATTTGAAAATTGCTAAGAGAGTAGATTTTAAAAGTTCTTACCACAAAAGTTGATGGATGTGTTAATTAACATTGTGGCAATCATTTCACATTATATACACATATCAAATCATTACACTGTATAGGTACATAATATTATATGTCAATTATATCTCAATAAAGCTGGGAAGACATTCTATGTTAGTTGAAAAAATTTAAGTACTATAATGTAAGGTATCAAAGTGTGATTCCAGTCCCTATTTTAATAAAATCAAAGTCCCTTTCATGACCCACGAGGCTTGGTTGAACAGTCTCTGGTCTCCATCTCTACTTTGGGGAAATCTGATGTCTCCCTTAAAGTCAAATGGTTACAAATCAATTATCAACCAGCAAGGTATTTCCTTACTACTTTGTCTAAAGTAGCCGTGCCCCAGTGATATTATCTCTTACACGTATCTGCCTGTTATTTCTATCACGATGCTCACTACAGTTAGTATTGATCTTATACATGTCTCTATTACATGCGGCTGGTCCATCCCTGCTTCATCCTACCCCTACTCAAATACTGCCCAAGGAAAATGGGGCCTGTATCCTAGGTGTCTGAGAGGTATTCAGTCAATATTTGTACAAGGAATGGATAAAAGAATTGAAATTCACTTCATTGAAATCAAAGTTCAGAGCACAGTTACTATCTGGTAATGTGATTTGGAAAAATTATCAGAACATGCTGATGCATTGTTACTGAAGATGGGTTTTTTTGTTTTTTTTTAACTGATGCATTTGGCAGCTCAGAACAGAGATTGAGTAAGAAAAAGGAGCATCTGTCCAAAAGGGCATATCTCAATTGCTTAATTATAATGAACTATTTCTTATCCTTCTTTTCAAGTTGAAGGAATATTTAGTACTGTGTACAGTGCTCATTATAAACATCAATTTCCACTTGTGTATGTTTATGTGTGCATGAAGTGACAAGTTACAGGAACAGTATAATATACGGATGTTCTGAATAAATCTCATAACTGTTTTTATCCTCCTTAGAATCATGGCATGCTTATTTACACACACACACACACACACACACACACACACACACATTAAGGAAATAATGCCAGTGCTGCCGGTTAGTTAGTAAATTAAAAACTAACAAACGAAAAGTCAAAAACAAAGTAGGAAAAAGAAGAATAAGGAAAAGAAGAAAGAGATAAAAGGAAACAGGAAGGGGGAAAGAAAGGGAAAAGAAAATCAAAATCAGGAAAAGAAGAGGCAGTGGTGAGGTGTGACGAACCAGGGGAGCTGGCTCAACAGTGTATTAACACATACTCCAAAGCGTCAGTTAGTACAACTGTAAAGTACTATTAGAAGAACACTTGAGGGCGCCTGGGTGGCTCAGTTGGTTGGGCGACTGCCTTCGGCTCAGGTCATGATCCTGGAGTCCCGGGATCGAGTCCCGCATCGGGCTCCCTGCTCCGCGGGGAGTCTGCTTCTCCCTGTGACCCTCTTCCCTCTCGTGCTCTCTGTCTCTCATTCTCTCTCTCTCAAATAAATAAATAAATAAAATCTTAAAAAAAAAAAAGAAGAAGAACATTTGAAAGATCATTTTAAAATATAGTATATGGGCGCCTGGGTGGCTCAGTCGTTAAGCGTCTGCCTTCGGCTCAGGTCATAATCCCAGGGTCCTGGGATCGAGTCCCGCATCGGGCTCATTGCTCAGCGGGGAGTCTGCTTCTCCCTCTCCCACTCCCCCTGCTTGTGTTCCCTCTCTCGCTGTGTCTCTTTCTCTGTCAAATAAATAAATAAAATTTAAAAAAATAATAAAATAAAATATAGTACATAAATGAACCTATATTAACCTATCTTAAGTTTCATATATACTGTATTTGCCTTAAAATTTAAATCAGTGGGTAAAAAAATAATAGATAATAAAATAATATTTGGAGGAAAGTCTTAGATGTTGTATCTCATACTGTATACCACAATCATATCTAGAAAAACTAAGGGATTAAATATAGATATGCGTATGTATATATAGATAAACATATAATATATATATATGTATAGGAAAACTTTAAAATGGGGAAAAACACATAAGTGAATATAATTCTGATTTTGGAATGAGGGAAGATTTTCTGTGTACAGACAATCAAGACTAAAAGATCATTTTATACAATTAAACAAAAGACAAATTCATAAAGGTGAAAAACATTAAGATAAAAAGCAAAAAGATTAAAGACATGTAGTCTATAAATGTAACAAACAAAAGGTAACATTAATACAGGGAACTCCTTCAAATTAATTAGAATAAAAATATAAAGCCTTTCAAGAATAAAGAATCCAAAGCTATGATAAGAGAAAATTTAGAAAAGGAACAATTATAACTAGTAAACATTTGATAGAAATATTGAATTTCAATAGGAATTACAGAAATACAAACAAAAACAATTAAAAAACTGAAATAATGTTAGCAAGCATGTGTTCAAAGAGGCACTCAATATGGACTTGCAAATTTATATAAACTGCTGGCAAAAGACTGTGCTAATAGCATTAAGAAACTTAAAAAGGTATGTCCTTCATTCTAGAAGTTTCCATTCTGGAACTTTTCATATGCAAATGTTTACAAAATTAAAACCAATAAAAATATGCATTGTTAATGGTTAAATTATGGAATATTCACACAAAGGTTATTATGTTGTAGAAATAAATTATTTTAAAACATTTATAGTTTCAGAGATCTTTCATGATATATAATTCTTTAGAAATAGTAAATACTTCCATAGAGTATAATTTTAACTTAATTTTCTTTTTTTATAAAGATTTTATTTATTTATTTGAGAGAGAGAGCATGAGAGAGAGCATGAGAGGGAAGAGGGTCAGAGGGAGAAACAGACTCCCTGCTGAGCGGGGAGCCCGATGCGGGACTCGATCCCAGGACTCCAGGATCATGACCTGAGCCGAATGCAGTTGCTTAACCAACTGAGCCACCCAGGTGCCCTAATTTTAACTTAATTTTCAAAAATACAGACAAAAAGAGGAGCAAAAACAAATGTAGAATCATTTTTTTAATTAATGGATTATTTTAGTATTTTCCTCGATAATTTTAACCATTGCATTTTTTTCTAAATGAGAATATTTCACTCTTATAATATGAAGAATACAAATATTTTAAACAGAAATATTGGTAAGAATAACCAAGATAAAAATGAAAAGCAAATGTGTTACTTTAACATATGCGAAAGAGTGTTTCCTTCCAAAGATTTAATTTCAAGCTCTTAAGTTACAAAGTTATTCATTTTGTGTATAATCAGATTACAGTATTTTGTTCTTATCTAAACTCTCATAGTTTTTATTTTATGTTTTTTAAATACTGGCATCAGTTCTTAAATGCAATAAGCCTTTTATGACTCTGATAATAATTTGGATAATGACTAATGTATGAGTATACTGCATCAAATAAATTTTTGGCTGCCAGGGCCAGTGGGATATTAGACTGCTGATGACTTTTGATTGGTGACAAACGTTGTGAAAATTAATAAAAGGAAACCTCATTTAAAATGGAGTCAGGAAGCTCCCAAGGAGAGTGCTCACCCTCTATGACTTGTCAATTGCAGACCCAACAGGAAGAGAGGCAGCTTTCATGAAGGTACTAATTTGGCTACTACTTTACTATGTCAGCAGGTGGAAGAATGCTTTCTTCCTGCCCCAGCAACAACAGCCCAGCCAATGACGGACCGTCACAACTCAGCCAATGAAAAGGCATTATACTTCCAACTTCCAGTTTACTCTAATGGATTTTTTGTGTTTAACAGCTCTCCCAACATCCCCCTCCCCTTTGTTCTCTGGACTTGCCTATTGTTTTGCCTTAGCTTGCTTGTCCCAGATTTTAATTCTCTGCTGTTCCCAAATACAACATTTTTGCCAGTAAAATAACTGGCAGTTTTGTTTTGAAAGTTAACAGCATAAACAACAAATAATAAACATACCCAAGTTGCAAGGCAATATTTTGGTGCAAATATCTCTACAAATAGATATAATTCAAAAGTGAATATATATACCTATCTCAATGACTGTCTGCAAATCTTTTCTTTAGTATTCAGATGAAAAGACTTCACTAAGGAGCAATTTATTTTGGTCTGTCTCCCTCTTAATTTACTGAAATAAAACAAAATATTTCCAAGACTCTTGATGAAATTACGTCCTGTGAAAACTGACATTAAATTTCTTTTCTGATCATATATTACTCCAAATATAGGTTTTTGATTATGTAAAGAAGTTTTTTTTTTTACTTTTTTCTCCGCTTTTCCTCACTAACTCTAAAGGGAAACATTAAAGTAAGTTGTTCTTTATTAATAATTCAGTGAATTTTTCAGTTCACTGAAGTCAGGCAGCTGAGTAACCTGAAAATGAACCTTTCTAGAAGTATACTGCTAGGCTTAAAAAACCAGTGGCTTTCACATATCTCTATGAGGAATGCACCTTGTAGTTGTCTAATTATTTCTATTTAGCTGTTCAGGCAATTAGGTATTCTTTAGTAAGTATGTCCAATTCTACCTTGTACCAATAAACAGCAAAAAAACAAAAACAAAACAAACCCCCCTACATTCCCCCATATCCAAATCTCCTTTACAAATTGAATTTATTTAATATTTAAGTAAAATATTTCAAGAACTATAACTCAGTGGACTTATTCAATTTAAATTTGCATTTCAGAGAAAACCTCATGATAATTATATTAGAAAAAAACAGGTCAATTTATCAAGAAGGGTTAAAATCCCACACAATGGCCAACAGCTCAAGCTCAGAGGTACTGAATGGGACTCCGTAACCACAGAGTGATTATTTTGACACATTCAGCTGTTTAATATCATGCCTGACTGCCCCTTTCTGGTTGATGATTTTCCTTTGTAGGATATGACAGACCTAAATGAATTTGCACCCTTGTGAATTAAAACCCTTTGATTCGCCGACGTTGGCTAAAATCCCTTATGCTCTAAGCAAATGTGTCTTTTTCTTCTTTCAATTCATCTGAAGATATATACAATTAATGTAAGTATCTGAAATTCTTATAGCTATAAGGAAAGAAGAACTGGTTAAATGAAGATGTAAGAAGAAACAGAAAAGTTATAAATATTTAATCATTAACTTTTTATTGACATCATGATAAAATAGATAAACAAGCAATTTAAGATTAAAATAAGTCTCCCAGTGAGCACTCTTTTATACCTGGCTTCACAACCAAAATGCCTTTTGGAGCTAAGCAAGTTACATACATGAGTGAATAGTGAACATTATTGAGTATTTCTGCGCCAGGGAGTATTGGAAGTGTGTTTTTAAGTATTAACTCATTTAATCCTCATCACCTCTTTTATGAGGAAGGCACTATATTATTCATATTCCATTTAGTTTCACTTAATTTCATTCCTCGGGTGTAGTGAATGAGCTCAGAATGATCAGATTATGGCATATCAACATTATTCTCTCTGTTTTATTTATTTATTCCTATTTATCCTTAAACCCTCCCTCCTGTCAATCCTTTCTGTCTCCTCCACTTAGAGTTAAGACTCTAATGTGTTTAATCTGTATCTTTTGGGGCGAAATTTGCAAAAGGTGTATTTCTGTACCTGTATTGTTCATTCTTATAAATGGTGTTATGCGCTAGAATTCATTCTAACTTTTCTCAATCAACACTAGACCTTTAAATTCTGCCCATGTTGCTATGGAGGCACTGAATTTGTTGTGTCTAACTGTTGCAGAGTATCTCTTGATGTGTACATGCTGGGTTTTCCCCATCCACTCCCCTAGCAACAGACATCTAGGTTGCCTCCTATTTCTGCCACCAAAAACCAATATTTCAATTTTTGTTCCATTTGTTCCCTTTGTTACAAATGTTCCAATAAATGTCCTGCTACATGTTCCCTTATGTACCTGTGTGAAGATTTCTTTAGGATATATATATATCTTTATATATATCCTAAAGAAATCTTTATATATCTTTAGGATACACACACACACACACACACACACACACACACACACACACACACACACAGAGGAGCCTGAGACTGAGTTCAAAGCATGTACATATCTGCTGCTTTAATGTTTGTAAACATGTGGTTAGTTGGCAGAAAATTAATACCTGAAAGAATCATCTGCTTGTTTGTTATTAATGCTTTAAAAATATCACCAAAATCCCATTTAGGTAGTCAGGAGGCTTGTTTCTTCTGACACAACTTTCAGACATGCCAAAACCAAATAAATTGAGCTGAAAGGAATAAGGTCATGAATATTGCTTAACAGTGAAGACTAGTTGGTATTTTCTATTTAGAATTCACAATCAAAAGACAGAACAAACAGGTTTTCTCTTTCTCTCTCTCTCTCTTTCCATATATACATAAATACATATATGCCTTTACATATAAAATGTGTGTATACCTATATGTATACATATACACCTAAACAAAATTTGTCAATTTTACTAATTCTTATAATTTATATATTCAAAATATAAAACATGTCTGTAGAGTAGTAGAGATCAGTACAGAGTCTTCCAGCTAATTTATAATTCTTAAAATGTTCTATTTATTGGACTTTGTTAATTCATTCTTCAGTAAATATTTAATGAGTGTTTAGTATGGGCCAGGCATCCTAGATGGCCAGAAAAGGTAAATAAATCACCCTCAAGGAGCTCTTAAACTAGTTGTAGGGCAATCCCGATAAGGTAATAAAGTATAAAGCAATGTGATAAGCACTAAAGCAGTGTGTGAGTAGTCAGATTAGAAGGAGAAGGAGTAACAATAGGGCAAGTAGTAGTCATGGTAGGGAGGAAGGGAAGTGTGGGCTTTGGAGCCACATCCCTTGGGTCAAATTCTATCTCTGTCATTTTCTGACATGGGACAGTGGGCAGGTTTTCCACTCCCCCTCTGCTTCAGTGTACATATTTTACAACAGACATGCTAACAGTAACTACTAAATGAGTTGTTACACATAAAGTTCCCTGAGAAGAACATCTGGCATATAGCGAGCACTAAAATTATTCATTGGCATCAGTACCATAAAACACTGCATCACCTTTTGTGGATTCAGATACTGTACTGGCCATACTTTACAAATATCATCTCATTTTACCCTTCCAAAACCCGGTGAGTTTAGTATTCTTATTCTAATTTGATACAAATGGAAATTCAGGCTCACATATATTAGTGACTTGTTCAAGGTCACACAATGAGTAATTTGGAGAACTGGAATCCAATCTGTTCTGCCCGTTACTCATATCCTCAACCAAGCGCTGTCAAACACGTTTTCTTTGGAATTTGCAAACTACTTCTTGGAGGTGGGTCATTTGGTTTGGAAACTGAAACACAAATATGCATTAGCTGGCATAACTAAAGCAGAGAATTTCACTCCAGGCTCATGGAACGGCACGGTAAGGACATGAATCCATGGAAAAGCCTGGCAGTTTTAGTAATTAGGGAGCAGGTCTAGGTCACTGGTGTGAGGGGAAATGGAGCATGAAAGTTGCGGTGGCAGAGCATGTAAGTTTTAGAATTGGCTGATCCCAACCTCTATGAAATTAATGGGGCCCAACTTTGTATTTGTTGTGACCAACTTTCGCGCTTCTCTCTAGATAGGCTGTTCATGTTGATACCGACAGATGAAGCACTGGCATCTTTTCAGTCGAGGTGACTCCACCTCCGCATATGATTTAAACAAAGGCTCTTCCCGTAGCTCAGTCCATATCCCATGGTATCAGATTCTCTAACGGGTGAACCAAAGGGTTCCTGTTATCTGAAGACAAAGTGAAATTTTGATAATGACTTAAGAATCTAGTACAGCAAAAAATGCACGTGTTCATCACAGAATCAAGCAAGAACTTTTTTCTGTCCTCCACAAAAAAGAACATATACTGCCTACAAAGCAGTTGCACTAATTTTACACTATCATTAGGTTGACCTCTGATTTGTTACTTTTCCAGCTGCAGTTAGCCATAAGGCATCTGGCTTTCCCACGTTCAGAAATCTAACAGCTTAAGTAGTTATGCAAAACATTTTCTTGCTTTCTATTATTCTTTGGCTGTCCACCATCACATAAGGGGGTATTATTGATTTGATCCATGTTAATTTCTCCTACCACACACCCTGGCAGGTTATTAGCCTTGGTCTCTTTCTGCTTTATATGAAGCTACCTCTTAAAACATACAGCATAGCAAATATTTTCTTTTTTCTTTTACAACTCATTTACTGAGCTTTCCTATGTGTAACTTTTCGATTGAGGGAGAGAGAACAAGAGAGCGTGAGAGGGCGAGCAGAGACAGGAGAGGGGCAGAGGGAGAGAGAGAATCTTTAGGCTCCACACCCAGTGCAAAGCCCCATGTGGGACTCGATCTCTTGACCCTGAGATCATGACCTGAGCTGAAATCAAGAGTTGGATGCTCAACTGACTGAGTCACCCTGGCACCCCTATATGTAATTTCTTGAAGTAGATTTTGTATTTTAGATTTGTTGCTTTCCTCTTGTTCTTCCTTTCCTGTTGATTTTTATACAGTTATGAATTAACCATTTTTATAATAGTAAAATATTTATAATATTCATTTTTGAATGCACACACATGAATGGGAGCTCTGGGAGGTGGCATCAGATTTCTGTTTAATTAGGATTCTGGAAACACATGGAGACAGGTGCCTTTTCTTTATACTTTAAATGGGTAGTTTTACAGTTGGAGATAATAGGAGTAGTCAGTTAACACCAAACAAATGTACAGTAACATACAGAGAGCTCTTCAAAGATAAGACGTTGGTGTTTTAAAAATGTTGTTTCCACAAGTACTATAAGTTATATATGAATATCAAGGAGAGGAGACAGTAGCAACTACCAGGTAATCATTTGCACTCTTATGGAGCTAAACACCATCTGGTGAACATTCTTAATATTTCTTCCTCAAACACCTTAATAAGCTATACTGTTGACACACCATATGTCTCTCCTGGATGGTAATAACTGTATAAAGAGGGAAAACCAAAATATAGCTGACATGTATACTAACAAGGCATACTAAAATTGCATATGTGCCATAGCATGGATAATTCACTTTGACTTTGCAGCATCTCGGTTTGTTAGTATTTACAAGTTAGAGCTCCATTATAACCCACTTTGTTGCAATATGGGTCCACGTATAATACCTATCACATCATGTCTGCCAAAACCCAACCACCAGAGAGAAATTGTAAGTGAATAAAATGGTTATACTATTAAAATTGGATTGATTTTGTTACGTAAAATACATTTTAAGAATTTCTGGGGTATTTTTAATATTACAAAGGTGACCTATTTTGGAGAACTACTTCAGTTGATTGTTTTTTATATTTTTAATAAAAGACCAAAACCACAAATGTAGTCACCAGAGCCTTTCCCAAATTAGACGGTGAGAGGTCCACGAGGGAGGGATTCATCGACATACCCTCCACCCTGAAGAGTGCTCAGCAAATAGTAGGTGCCCAGTGAAAATTCACTCAATGGATGACTGAGTAAATCTGTACCCTAATATTTCAACTAATCACTATCACTTTCTTTTTCAAATTCTACTCGTTTGTTTCATATTATGAATAAGCAACACAAGTATTTAATAAAACCTCAATCATTCTTTCACTAGTTCAGTAACTATTGACTTTCTACTCTTGGTCAAGCATTGTGCTCAGTGCTGTGGGGCATGATAAAGAAGACGCTACCCCTCCATATCCCATTCCCAATGAGCAAAATATAAATGCAGAACTGGGATCAAAGTAAATAGTGACAGAAATTCATTCAATAATTTCCACTGCAGTGTTCCCTGAAGACAGACTGTGTCTCACATGGCACTTTTTCTAGATCACTCTCTCAAGCACTATACTGGCACATTAGGCAGCAAGAACTACACAAGTTTCCCACTTAAGAACTGACAAAATTAAGATGAAGATGTCACGCTACTTTGACTGGTGTTTCTTCTATGAAGGGATGGTGAAACAAAATTAAAATAGTTGAAGAGAAAAAACAAACTCAATTAATTAGCAACAGTGTCTTAGTTGGACATAAGGTATAGCCCGGAAGAATTCTGATTGAAAAAGTAAGAACTTACTCAAAAAGTCAGCAGGTGACCATTGCAAAAAGACAAGTAAGTACTAAAATACCTTAGAAACATTCAGGAAATGCTGTTATTTTCTCTTTTCTTACAAAGAATGAACGCTATCTGAAAAATGAAATTATCCAGATTTGAATCCTCAGTGTGAATAAGGATTGAAATATGGGTGCCTGCAAAATATAACATTATACAGTAAAAGGTACTAGGAGGAGAATTTCAGGAGATGGATATATTAGAATAAAATAATCTGACTTTGCTCAATTCTACATTTTAATACTAAATAGCTCTTCTGTGTGTCATGAATCCCAATGTCACATCAGTTTGAAATGCACTGTGTGAACAGATGGAATGCCCCTGGAGTTAAACCTGCAGGTACATGTTGAAAAAAAAATGGGGAAAAATTGCACAAAGTAAGACACAAGAATTCAGAATTCTTTTTTTTTTTTTAAGATTTTATTTATTCATTTGAGACACAGAGATAGAGAGAAAGAGAGAGTGAGCATGAGCAGGGGGAGAGGCAGAGGCAGAAGGAGAAGCAGACTCCCTGCTGAGCCAGGAGCCCGAGGCAGGGCTCGATCCCAGGACCCTGGGATCATGACCTGAGCTGAAGGCAGACACTTTTAACCATCTGAGCCACCCAGGTGCCCCAAGAATTCAGAATTCTAACATCACAAATCATTTTCCACTATGCAAGAGTAAACTCTGGAAAGTGTGCTTTAATTTCAAACGAAGTTCAGTTAATTGCAAAGCTGGCTTACATCCCATGCCCTAAGGTGCCAAGCCAAGTTGTGAAACTGACTCAGGGTTCTGAGTTTAATTTTAACTTTTTTTTTCTCTTTATCAGTAAACCCCAGGATTTGGACCCTGGAAAGGCACTTCCAGAACAGAAAGGATGGGATTAGTAGAATGAATGGCTCATTTCATTCAACAGTGACATCTGCTGTCCATTCACTAGACTTACCGAGCCTGCTACGTAACGTAATATCTGAGGGGCCAGGGATAATTTTGCACCTATGCAGGTAATGCAGTCAACTATATAATACAGGGAAGTACTCAGAAATGAGGAACCCCCCCCGAAAATCTTCTGAAGATATCGGGCTTCAGTACTTCCCCGTAAAAGAGTGTAGATTATTTTTAATTTATTATTTTTTATTGAAATTGTATTTCATATGTCATCATGTAAAAGAATAAAACCTAAAACAAACTAAATTTTCTGAAAAGAGGTAGAT
Organism: Eumetopias jubatus; assembly: GCF_037043125.1. Lineage (NCBI taxonomy): Eukaryota > Metazoa > Chordata > Mammalia > Carnivora > Otariidae > Eumetopias > Eumetopias jubatus. The sequence continues at coordinate 176,533,698 of NW_028274809.1, read as the reverse complement.
GTAGATACATATGGAGTAACGGTACATTTAAATATTTCTATCATTTAAAGACGTGCAAAGATTTTTATATTTCCACAGTAGCACCTTAGCTCTATTTTTTTTTTAAAGATTTTATTTATTTATTTGACAGAGAGAGAGGGACAGCGAGAGAGGGAACACAAGCGGGGGGCTGGGGGAGGGAGAAGCAGGCCTCCCGCGGAGCAGGGAGCCCGATGTGGGGCTCGATCCTGGGACCCTGGGATCATGACCTGAGCCGAAGGCAGTCGTGAACCAACTGAGCCACCCAGGCGCCCAGTAGCACCTTAGTTCTAAATCATCTTACTTCTCCTAGAAACAAGAAGGAAAAAAACAAAAATAAAAACTATACACATTATTTTCAACAAGAGCATGAGACAAAGAAAGACCCTTCATTCCAACAAATCAAGCACCATGCTGTCACAAACAATTCTGAACTGAGTAAGAAGCAGCCTAGGGTAAGTCAGAAGAAACAACTAAAAGGATGAGGGACCTAGCAGTGGTAGATCACTAGAAATCCACAAGCAAATCTATGAACCCAGAGAAGAAGGTCCCAATCAGTGTTTATAAAAATGCTGTAGCAGAGTTAAGAGCTAAGAAGACAGGAGTCCTCAGAGAAGTGGAGAGAGAATACTGAGCAAAACGCTCAATGGAAAAATCTCAGAAAACACATAAAAATATAACTGCTAACACTGAGTGAATCATTCTTGGCAGGGGGAGGGGGAATAATAAGTTTGTACACTCGTGGCAGGGCAGCAGGAAACAGAAGAAGATAAGCCTATAAATGGAAACTGTTCCAAACCAGTTTGGGTTCCAGGAATTAGAACAGCAGCAGCTCTATAATAGCCCCAAACACAAGGCAACAGTTTATCACTATAGCAAACAATGAGAGAACCCTTGGGCCGCCGTGCTTGCACAAATTCCATAACTTGTTTCCCACTTTCTGCAAGAAACTTCTGCTATTAGCTAGTCAAGGAAATTCAACATTCCTATATAAGGAATAACAAAGGAATTTGCTCAGCATCCATGAAAAATATTATAAGATCAAAGATTTTAAAAGAACGTATCAACTCTCTTAATCATCAGAAACATATTACTATAAAACAGATGAAAAATCCAAAGAATATTCATACATGGCAACATAAATTTTAACAATTTAAAACATATAAAGACCGATGAAGTGAAATACAAGAACTTGGGGAAGAGATAGCCAGTGAGTGAAACTGAAACTAGTAGGATTCATGGAAGAAATAGGATTATTGATGAAATCATTTTAGAAAAAAACTAAATTACAAAGAAAAAAAGAAAGATGGGACCCCAAAGTAAAAATCATAAAGAAAAATGGTGAGAGAAAAAAAACAAAATGAATCCTCTCCATCCTTCCAATGAAACAGAAATATAGAAGATAAAGCAATTAAAAAATTGTCTATGTTGGGCCAAGATAGACCATATAGGCACATATATTTATATTATTAGAATGTTCAACTCCAAGATAAATCCTTGTATAGTAATTGGACTTTCATGAATAAGGAAGCATTATTTGGGAAGTTTAATACAAAGGCCACTTATAAGAAAGGAAAATCAATGGGATATCAGAGTTTTCCACACAAAAAGTTGATACCAGAATATGGGAGGAACTATCTCCAAGTTAATCAAGAGAAAAAAGCCAATTGCTTTATCTTTATCTTCCCAAGATAATCATCAATTAATAAAGCTTACAGTTATGATCACCCATAAATTCAGGGAACATTGTTTAGAGTAAAATCTTGTAGGGTAACAAAATTTGCTACCCTAAAATGTATCTCTTTGGCATGTAGATTATTTCCAGCTGATTAATTTTATGACACAGAAGACTCAAGCTTTTCTTTTTCTCCTCCCTGCTAGTTGCCAAAAAGTATTTAGATAGAGGACCTGTTCCAAAAAGGGAACTATCACCATACATAATTTCAGTAACATATGAATTAGCTGTGGTAGACAGGAAGGAATTTAGCAAGACCTATTTGATCAAAGTCCTCTACATCCCATCATTTCTGCACTGCCCAGCAAACACTTGTTTACCAAACATGTATTCTTTCCATTCTTCCAATGAGTTGCCTTTCTTCCCTTTGAAGACCCAGACCCCTATCCTCTGCCCCTTAGTCCAGAATGACATATTTACCTCATTTTCCCATCTTGGGAAACTCAGGTTTATGTGGATTCCCCATATACATGTAATTAAATTTGATTTTCACCTGTTAATCTGTCTCATGTCAATTTAATTCTTAGATCAGCCAGAAGAATGCTGAAGGGTGAATAAAAATTTTCTACTCCCCAACAATCTTCTTGAGGAACTAGCTGGAGAACAAACTTCAGTCAACCTAGCGCTGCTTAGGAGAAATATTCATCCTTAGGAGAGGCCCTCATCTGTAAATTTAAGGTGAAAATGGTGTGGAAAATGTAAAAACACATTTTGTTGTCAGTTCTGACAATGTACAAATGATTCAACTTCAAAAATTGGGGGGGAGGGGTGGAGAGACAAAGAGAGAAAGAGAGCCTATGCCCCAACAAGCATGTAGACAGAATTAGCTCCCTGGTTGTCTCATATATTACAGCTGAGACTAACTCAGTATTTTTAAAGTTCACAATTCACTCATAATAATATAAGCATATTAAACAGTACAAAATAAAGTAATAAATATCCAGTTACAAAAATTGAATAGTGCAGTAGTAGAGAAATTAAGAAATAGCATCTAGTCTAATTTTATTGTCATTCATAGTGAAGAGCTATTAGATATTGTCTTAAAAGTAATGGGGGAAATTTAAGATACAGGTAAAATTGTAAAACTAATGACTAGAAAAATGTATCTGCCCTATCAACAAAAATAAATGATCATTTATTTTTAAAATATTTTCTAATAATATTAGAAAGCAATACTCAATTTAATAATACTTAGAAGAAATATGCCAAAAGAGAGATCCAAAAATTTTTTAAAGAAGAGTCAATAAATACAAACACAACAAATGCAAACAAATGAATTATGAAACTATACAGTATCTTGTTCCTTGGTTATGTTTTATTCCTTTTTAAAATTTGGTCATTTAAATTTAATTCTTTTTTATTCTTTTTCTGATAACTCCAACCTGTTTTTTACTGTTTTATTGTTTCCCTCATAATATCTATTTTCTGAGTGTTTTGTTGTTGTTGATTTTGTTTTGTTCTGAGAGAAAAACAGTAAGAAACAACAGTATAGGCTGCCTCTCCAAATGTTGACTGCATTTCATAATCCTCCTACTTCTGTTTATTTTTCAGAGGCCTCAGTTTGTTGTTTATTGTATTTTCAAGATTTTAGTTGAAATCAATGTGAAGGATGGACTATAGGGAGCTTACTCTGCCACAGAGAACCAGGAAACCACCTTATTTTTTTTTTAAGTTATTTCCCACTTGTAACTTGTAGGAATAAATGCAGATTAGAAGACATAAATTTTCCATGACATGGAAAAATCATTTAACAATATAAAGCTCTATTTCATCTAATACAGAAGAGATATGGTTGAGGGAACAAGAAAGTTGACGGTAAAGAACTCACATGGAAAAGCATTTCAACAGATAATATAATCCATCCTACTCCCAAGAGGAGAAATTTTGTATTAGGGAAACTTCAAACAGGTATCACTTTCACCTCAGTTAATCCACAAAAATTGAGTCAGCAACATCGTGTGATCAACCATATTAAAAGTAGCTGATAGATGGAATGCCATTAACAGAATGAGCAGTTATCCATCACTCAGTAAAACTTCATTCATCACCCATATACCAAATTCAATTCTTTCTTACACTAAGCACACACACTATGTTGAAAACTGTCAACTTCTGATGATCTAAAAACTTTTCTTCCATGAATGTCATCACATTCAAAGAAAGAATACAGAAAGTTCATGAGATGACCAATAATAAAAGTTATAATAAGACAATAATACAGTACATACCAAAATAATAAATTGCATTATACAATATAATGCTCATTTTACTGACATAATCTGATACTGAGGTATTCTGTTAAGCAAGTACTCTGTTTTATAAATGATTATATAATCTCATAACAGGTTACATATTTTCAAATGAAATAAATAACAAGGGATAAAAGAATCTTAAGCATAAATTGACTTTAGTCATGGTCTTTACTACAAACATATGTAATTACTACAGAAATACAGATGAATGGTGATTGAAGCATATCAGAAAGTAGATATTCCTAAGTACAGATGTATAATCCAATTAATCATTCTCAAATAGAAGCCAGAGCTTCTATTTATTACTTACTAGTGAATGATATGCTTATTTATCATGATGCAGCTAGCTGTTTTCAAGAACTTCACACACATCTTTGGATGGCTCATGTAAGTTTTCAATACAGAATTAGCTATTGTAGCCAGAGCTCTACAGAAGATTCTGATTCATTCTGTGCCTACAATTCAGATGCATAAGATGTGAGCAACAATTCACCATAAAGCAACCCATTGTTTCTTTTAAATCATATATTATGCACATACGATATACATAAAGTTAATAGTGATGAAAATCTTAAATGAAATGAAATACACAGGCTGTGATGAATATATATAATATATATATACGTATATATGTGTGTATATATATACATATATATATTATATATAGCCAATAAGATTTCCAACAACCATACATTTTTTTCATAAATTTCCACCTCAAGTAAATGGGAATTTTCACTTATGTAATATATTGTATATTAAAAATGCACTGTTTTTATTGATTTTGAAAGCAACACTTCCAAGTATGAAAGTAATAGCTTTTTGATTGATTCAGTCAGGATGAGTTAGACATTGAGAAGAAAGGGAGAATTAATCAGAAAGGGTTGATATAGGACCTGTTCTTGGTATAGATTTCCATTTTTTGTGTCATTGTTCTCTTGTTAGAAACCTGATGGACTGTTTGCACCAGGTTAAATGATAAAATGACTATGACTGGAGAGGTAGCAAGTAAAGATATAGAAGAATTAAGTCTATTTTGAAATTAAAGGTAGAGACCAAATTTTAGAATAGTCACAGTATTCTGGGTAGAAAGGGTGCTTTAAAAAGTCCGGTACATAATGAAATCAATCCTCATAGGAAAGAGGAAGTTGAAAACATACCTAAACAAGATATTAAGATTATAACTTTGCCTTGCTTTACCAAGGAGATGTTCTAGAAAATATGCATGCAAATCACATCTGTTGTCAATCAAATTGCAAATGAATATGACTCTTGGGCTTTAGCACTGAAATTTATTTATTTTCTTTACTCAAGAGATTCAGGAAATGTATATCAAGTTCCCACACTGAGCCAGGCACCGGACACTAGACAGAAACCTGGATAAAACACAATCTCTCCCCACACACTAACATTGGAGCTCATGTGAGAATTCTATTGTGGCCACACTTGTACTTCTGAGGCACCAGCGTAGACCTGTAAAGCTTTCAATCCCCCTGGGAGGCCACAGGGAGGAGAATGTTGTCCAGAAATGCCAAAGAGACTGAGAAGAGAGAGGACCTAGGACATAATCTTGAGAAAAAATAGCATAACCAAGATTCAGCAGCTTGGCTGGAAGGGGAAGATAGAGACAGGCTCAAAATTGATGGGAAATAAAGAGCTGAGGGAAGATTGCATTAGGGCTTAGAGAGAACTTTAATATGTCCAAAAAGGAAAAAAAAAAAAAAAAGCCCTGTATAGGAAAATATTGATGGCAAAAAACAGTTAATGCATAAGGCCAGTGCATGTGGAGATGGATGAATTGGCCCCAGAGAAGAAGAGGGGCTCACTTAGTGTTCTCACCGAAAGGACAGAGAAAAAGAGATGGGATGCAAACATCTGTATCTGCTCCAATTTGCGTGGCTTCCTGGTGTTCTCCAGGACTTCCTAGGAGCACAGGTTTAGAGAGCTGCACTAACCCAGAAGGGTTTGTCAGGTAGGAAACAACAGGATAGTGGAGTAGAAATGTTGCCAACAATGGATGAATGGCAGACAATGGCATCTAGGCTGAATGGATAAGGAAATAATATAAGGCCGTATAAACCTTAAGGGATGAGAGGTTTAAATAGAGCCAAAAATTAGATGTAGTAGAACCAGTGGGTGAAAGGTTGTAAGGAGAAAAGAGAGGTTGAGAATTTCTGATTTCAGAGGTGGAGCATTTCGGGCTTCCTTATTTCCTGTGTCCCATAAATCATTAATTCCTGTCAGCCGTATCTCCATTAACTCCCATTTCAGCTCCAGTGACAAAGCCCTGGTTGATACCCTCATACACCAGTGGTCTCTTCTGCTGGGGTCTCTGAAAGAACCTTCGTCTCTAATCTCACTTCCCTTCAAACCATTGGAGCCTTTAAAATCCCAGAGCAAACTTTTAAAAATGGAAATCCTAAACCTGTGCTAAAAATAATTAACATGAATGACTCTATGCCTGGCACAATGAAAAGTAGCTAACTCAAAGGTGTGTTTAGGGAATGAAAATAGTTAATATTGGTAAGATGTGCAGTGGTGTCTGGCAGACTCCCCACTGAGCAGGGAGCCTGATGTGGGACCCGATCCCAGGACCCTGGGATCATGACCAGAGTTAAAGGCAGACGCTTAACTCACTGAGCCACCCAGGCACCCATATGTAGAGAGTTAAAAGAAGTTACTTCTGAGATAGCTTCCAGTCCATAAATGCTGTCAATTCTTAATTCACTGTCAGAATCATGGCCAGTGATATGTAGACATAATCCCATAACAAGGCAGTCTGCATAAAAGATGAACACAGAGAAATTTCTTCTGTATAAGATAGCAGCATTTCTTAATAGAATTTCTTTTATTCTAACTTTTTGTATTGGAATAATAATGATGTAGAGAATTATTGAGTTACTGAATCACTCTATCATATACCTGAAACCAACATAACACTCCATGTTAACTATCCTGGAATTAAAATAAAAATTAAATAAAATAAAAGGTTAATAAAAATTAACCTTGTTCAATTAAAGTGGTATCTACCAGGTTTCTCCACTAAAATAAAATTTTTCCATTTTTATTGCTTGAAGCAAGTTTCTAAGTTTCTATCATGAACAATTACAGAAATATTTATTGATAAGCATTACCAGAAAGGCAAGGACAAAAATCAGGGGTCTTTCTAACAGTTGCATTTTTATTTAACTCCTAAAATGTTGTGACATCTAAGTAATGATGATAGTCATTTAAAAAATTCAGAGTTCAACTGCTATAGGCACTATGTTTTTGTGTATTTATAATAAATTGAAAGCTGAGTAGAGTAATATCTTTTCATTGTTATTTAAAAAACTGGAAACTTTCATTGCAAAGGTATTTATATAATTTTTGGTCAATGTATAGCAATATTAAATTACTTAAAATTTATTTGAACATTTTACATGTTTACAGTAGTCAATTGTTTATAGAAAACTGAAGGAATGAAGAAGCAAGTATTATATAAATAGATAAACTATACTATGGAAGGATTAAGTGCCTTTCTTAAAAAAAGAATTGAGATGCTTTAATTTTTATTTTCCATTCCTGTACCTTCTATTTACACAATACTCCTTTAATATTGACCAGGAGGCAATGGCCATGACCCCTATTTTGTAACCTGGCACCAATCACTAGAATTCTTAGCTATAAGGCACTTAGTACAGATCCCTGAGCTCTGGGCTGCTGATAATCCAGACTGAGCTTGCTCCAGATGTTTCCAGAGATTCCCACTGTATTTCAAAGTGGTCTCAAGAATTCTTATTTCATAAAATAACCCCAAATAAGTATCAGATATCCAGCTAATATAATGGAGTTGGATTATGGCTAAGTACTGTTGTATCTTCATCCCCTCATACTGTAGAAGAATGGAAGGTGCTTAGACTCTGGGGTTTGCCTAGATATCACAATCCCCTAGGTCTTTCAAGTATTGGCTATCCATCCATGCCCCCAGATTTATCTTTCTAACTTCCACTTACACGTGTTTCTCTTGTTCAGTCTAAACAAACCTACATACAATTTAGAACTAAAGTCAGGAACTGAACCCACTGTTTCTGTATATCAAGTCTTGGAAAATACACTTTTTCTCTCCTAATGTATCTTTCAAAACAAGTCCAGCTATATTTTTGTAAAACCTTGTGTGGAGAAATACAATCTGGAAAAAGTATCTGTAATCTCCATCATAAGCCACGTAAGTCAATAGATCTTCATGACAGATCTTCAAACCCATACAAAAAATCAATATGAAGGCATTTACCTGTGAGGATTTCAACATTGTGCCATAGATTTTAACTTGCTTGTCCCTTTCTGAACTTGCTCTTCTGTAGAAACAGAGCTAAATCTAATAACAAACTTCACATAAAAATAGATCTTTATTTTAAAAAATATTTTTACCATTTTGAAAAAAAAAAATAGTTGTACTACTTTTTCTCTCCCATCATACAAAGTGTGCTTATGTTAATCAGAGTAAAGATATTTGAACAAAAATAACTTAGGAGAAAGAGGGACTCTCAAACCAATGGAGAACCTTTACTTGATGTGGTTGTCACATGATTTATTGACCCAACTGTCTGAGTTTGCTAAGCGTCATAGTCATGGAGAAGCAGGGATAACCAAAAATTTGTAATTTAGTTTAGGGAAGATAAGATGTATTGTGTTGCTTCTGTTGTAGATACATCTGGGTAAAATGAATAAGCCAGCAATGAATGAGCCAGAATGCATTCACATCTGCTTAATGAAACACTGTGTGGTGCAGTTCTCCACTACTGTGCTTAGCAGATAAGTTATCAGCAGTATAGAAGATGCTTTTGCTTCCAGTGGTTGAATTTGCATAATTTTGACAGTCCTGATGGTACCCAGGGTAGAATGGACTACTGGCTTGGAAAATGTCAAAGCTGCAATGGAATTCATCCCTAGGCTGCTGAGTAGATGGCTCCCCAGGTCCCATAAGGACAGCATGCAGACTTCCAAATAAATTGACTTCCCTGACTTAAATGTGTTCCCTTCTGTCTCATTTCTAAGAAACCTGAGCCAACTGCAGGAGAGGCATCTATGGTATTATTTGAGATTCTGGAGCAAAGAAAGTCCTAAAGTAATGAGATAAGTGTTTGTTTTCTATTTTCTCTAGACAATGGAACATGCTGGGTGCATCCCCTTATGTGATGAACTGATTTCTGTAATAAGACTGCACGGTTTAAGAAAAATAAAACAAATCAACATACTTTTGTTACAAGGTTTTTTAACTTTGGCTAGATTTCTGTGGCAGAAATAATATTTTGTGGTCATTAAAACTAATTTTTCCCCTCCTAGACACATAGTGAAACAACTTTTCCCAGCCTCCCTTGCAGTTAAGTGACGATGTTGTTGAGTTTTGGTTAATGGGAAATGGGAAGAATTGCTATAGGTGACTTCCAAGCTGATCCCATTAAAACCTCTTGTGTGATTAAGTTTGCCCATTCCCTACCCACTAGCTGAACGGAGGGAACTCCATTAACATAGAGAAGGGGGGGGAGTCATGTAATGGAAGAAGCCTGCATCCCTAAATGACTCTTCAAAAAAAATCCCTATGAGCTGCCTTCCTAGATATTATAGTGAGACATAAACTTATTATGATAAGCCACAGAGATGTGGATATTGTTTATAATAGTAGTTAGCTTATCCTAGTTAATACAGTTGCAATTATGTCTAAAACTTTTATACCTAGATGACTAAAAGCTGTTGGCATAGGAAAGTAGAGATAGGGGTAGGAAATAGGGGGAATAGTATTTCAAATTAAGTAAGATAACAATTGTAAAGAATTTAGAACAGTACATGGAACATTGTAACCATGATATGAATATTTGTTTAGATAGATTGATAAGTAGACAGATGAAACCGTTTTTTTGTTCCTTGTTTTTCTCTGGCAGTGAAAATCTAAATTCACCTGAATCTTTGGTTGATCTTTCTGCCTCCTTGCAGAGGCCGAGCCTTCTCTAATTGGCCATATTACAAGTTGGGTGTCTTCCTCAATGCTCAGTCCTACAGCCAATTCTCTTGTTGCCTCAACTTAAAACCCTGTATGACTTTTCATTCTTCTTTGATAGACATAAACCATTTATCATCTACTACCAGGCCATGTGTGGTCCTACCCCTGTCTACTTCCAGTATCAGCCAACCCATTCCTCACCATGTACTGGGAGCTCAGATCACACTGCTTTTCTTTCAGTCTTTTATAGTTTCACATTTCTTATCACACACTATATGCACTTGGGCTCTCTGTCTCGCTCTCTCTTTCTCTTCCTCTCCCTTTTCTGCATTTTGGTACTCTCTGCTGTGCCACTTTTTTGCCTAATAAACCCCTAATTATCTTTCAGACCAGGATGACTTCCGCAGTTAGTTAGGTAGTCGTATAGTACCACATCCCCTTCCTTCATAATATATAACCTAGTTGCAATCATACATGCTATCACTTGGTTTATAGTCATCATTCCTCCTACACCAAATTTCCAAAATCCTTGTCAAAGAAAAAGAGTTCAACATACTGTTTTCTTGAACAAATGAATGAACCTGATGGGGAGAAGTGACAATCTGTTTCTTTGGGAAAAACACACATTAATGAGACTTATGAATGAAGAAGAGTAAATAACTATCTAAATCTAAAATAAAAAGGTTTGAGACAGGGAGGTGATAAGCCTCCCTGGCTAATAACAGAAAAGGTAACTATTAAACTATTATTTTGTTGCTTAAAACTGCTTTTGTACAGGTTATTGTAGCTACAGAAGAGGATGATGTTAGATGGGAGTGACAGAAAATACTTTAAATCTTGGGAATGGGAATTGGAAGACATCATCTAAAGTTTTCCTGTGGGTATAGGTAAACTCTGGAGAACATAATAACAATATTAGAGCCTGAAATTAAATCTGCTCTGAGGAACTAAGAGAAAAGCCCATGGTTTTACTTGGGACAAAGACACAAAGACAGTAACATTCTAAAGAAGTCTGATTTAAGATGGCAAAAGTTGACCTACAGAATGAAGCACTCTTATATTGCCAAGATCACTGTGACAAGTCAAAAGCTGTAAGAAGAACAGAACTTAATCCACTGATATATTTCTCAAAATTTCCATAAATTGTTTGAAGGCAAGAACCTGACAGATCTGTGGTCAACAGTGGTGGGTTTTGGAATACTGTCCCATTAGCTTGAAGGTGTGATCCCAAAACTTGTAGGAGTTGAGAACATCTGGGTTTCATTTGCCTCTCCAGAGAATACCGGGACTCTCAACATTTGATCTTTATTCTTCCTGATGAGTGAGTAGGATCAACCACCTACTTAATGATCTAAATCGCTTCTAGACACCCTTAGTGTTTATGGACCAAAAAGAGGGCACTGCTTGCCCAGGAGTCAGTATAAATTCTTCAGCTGCCATCTAGTGTGTTTTGAGATAAGACTTACATCCCAAGTTTGACCCTGGAAGACACCCAATTTTTTAAGATAAAAATGAAGCACTCCCTATTTTCAGTGACTATGAGGCAGCCAACATCAGTCACAGAATACAGTTAAATTAAAATATGTGTTAAAAGCAAACATTACTCTCAAGATGATAATTTAGAGAGCAATCTGCAATGCATAACTGCTTAGGGTCATGCCTGAGCCTACAAAAGAAAGAATTTTTGAGACTTTCTTGATACCTAACCCATTTCTATGGTACTTAACTTCTGCTCCCAGAGCAAGGTACATGTAAAAATGCTTTCAATTAACTTTTTAAAGTTCTGCCTCTGGATTACTGTTGACCTTTCTTATAACCTCTGTCTGATTTTGTCCACTTGGTACAGACTTAGAAAATCTCCTACTTTTTGGTATACTGACATAGGCTATGAAGTGTTTTTTGTTATTTTTAAAGTAAATTCCTTCATAAACTTGAAATCCTAAAGCTTATCTAAGAGCAAGAGTGTCAAGAAGAGAGTCCATGGGAAGCCCAGTACAGGCATTTGGGAGGACATATATACAACAGGTGATACAATATAATCTGATTCCCAGAGATATTTTAACATGAACTTCAATTGAAAAATATGGTACATCATTCAGAAGCAAACAAAACATAAGGGCAGCTAACATAACCAAATTGATCAAATTCCAATTAATATGTATCCAGCTATATAATATGCAATTATAGTTATACATCTAATGAGATACAGTGTCTGTTTTCCTACAGCTTGCTGTATAATGGGAATGGCTTCTAGCTATAATTACTGTGATACATGGTAGAGCACATAAAACATTACAAAAGAAATAAAAACCAAATGATATGGAATATAGTGTAAGCAACTCAAGGAAGTTTTGGAGGTATTTATGTTTTCTTTAAATTGCAGCTTCCCTAGGTAAGAGTTGAGAAAATCTGCACATATGACATTAACTGCATATATCTTAGTACTTTACAATCTACACAGTGGGTTGATTAATATTTCTTTATTGAATAGATGAGATGATTAAATAAAATAGTACATGTAAATACCTAGTAATTTGTTGGGTACATAGTAAATATTCCACTGAAGGAGAACTCTTTCATCCTTACATGGAAACCCTCTGTGTAGAGAGAACTTCTGACTATGATATGTAATGACCAGGAAATTTCAGTAAATCTCAGCAGAGAAGAGGAGGACTTATTCATGATAAATGAGTTTCAGATTTTCAAAAGAGACACTGTGAAGTGGGTTGCAAGAGATACCACGCAAAACCAACAGTAAGATCCAAGACGTGGAATAGAAAAATTCACAAGTTGATTAACGCAAACAGGTCTGAGCAAAAAGTACCTGTGAAGAAATGATGCGAGAACAGACGAGAAAAATCCTCTAAGCCTGAATATGATTCCATCAATAATGAGGAATCCCTGAAAGTTTGGCCAATGGTAATTCTGAAAGAATACCTCTCATAAAAGATTCTTTTGTTTAATATGTTAGAGGAATTTTGCATATGCAAAGCTTTTTTAGAAATTTCTAATATATATTAACATAGCAATAGCAAAAAGCAAACTCTATTCAACTTTATTTAACCTAGATTTTATAAAGTTATTTACTAAATACATTCTTCTATATCTATTTCCCTGCATGCAGCATCTTAGTAGATGGGTGTTATGGGAACCTACTTAGAGAAATGTGGTCTAAAGTCTGCTTTAAGAGGACACAATTCTGGCAGAACTATCAATTGGAAGAGGAGAGTTTGGATGCTAGGAGGCCATTATAATAGATCCCTGGTGAGTTAATATGTGAATGACTTAATTTGCAGAGATAAAATTGAGAGAAAGGCATGAATCAGAGGCAACAATCCTTGGCATATGATTATTTGAAAGACAAAAGAATATGCAAGACCCAATAGAAACTCCAAAATGTTAAGCCCAAATGACTGTGGTATCTGTAATAAAAATTGGAAATGTCGAAGAGAGAATAAGATTCAGAAGAAAAGGACCTTGGGAACTTTCTACCAGGCAGCTGAAGATTTTGTTTCATGTCAACCAAACTTCATTTAAAACCCAGCAGGAGTCAAGTTCAGGACAGTATTTGAAAGAGCGAAAGCTGAATAGGGCACTGTCTTTGCTCTTGAGGTCTTAGATTTTCTGGACACACTCCCTCATTAGAAAAGACCCAGAAATCGTTTCACTTTTTTTGAAGACCCAGAAATATTTCAGAGGGAAATCTTGGGTATGTTCATACTTCCCGAGTCTGTTGTCCATTCAGTCATATCCTTGAGAGATGCAATTTTTTTTTAAAAAGACCATAGTCCTTACCTCACACTAGACAGTCTATCAAAGGCATACAACTGTCCTTTTGTTGATACACAAAATCTTTGTATTTCAATCCCTTCCAGAATATAAAACATTGGATTCTTTACAGCTGATTTTTTATGGAAAATTTGGTATTGGAGAATAATAATTCATGAAGAATTGCTTGAAGCTTAGGGACATCATCCCCCTGAGATCAGTGCTTTTATATCATGCTATGAGGAGTATCAGGAGTTCCCATGGAGAAGAGTCAGGAGGCAGCTGAGAAAGCAGGAGAGTCTGTAACATACATTTCATGCTCAGCAAATATTCGTGCACTTCCAGATATTTCAGGGACTTCCAGTTATGCTGGGATCATGTAAAAATGTCTGACTAAGTGACATGAGTTGAAGTGACTTGTGCCACCTTGGGGCCGAGGCCGGAAAAAGTCCCTGCCTCATTCTTAGGTTCTCTCTTCTTCTGCCTTATGTACCTCAAGGTTTTGTGTTAGGAAGACAACAGTTTACAGATGGAAGAGGGTACCCTGACTAAGGCTGGACTTTAATAGGCACAACAAATAAACTTTGATTCAGTTAAGCTGCTGAAAATTCAGATTTAATGGGTTTTGTTTTGGTCTTTTTTTTTCTGTGTGTGTGTGGGGGGGGGGGGCGGGGAGTGGTCAGGCCAACACAGTGGGATTAATAAAGAGCTCAAGTGCAGAGAACAGCTCCGTGTCAGCTAGGGTTTTTCATGTTAGACTTCCACAGAAAACTTGTTGATGGAAATGTTTAGCAGATAAAAGTTTTAGAAATCTAGTGCTCTCCATTAGATCAATGTTATTTTAGTCTCTGTGGAAATCATCAGAAAGTCACAGATTTAGACCAGGGTCTCTAATAGAATTTTCTTTTACTGATTTGCTTTTTGATGTTTATATATGAGCCTAACAGAACTCCCCACTGTAATCATTATACTGATAGTACTGAGTTTATTGCTCACTCTATCGAATAGGTTTGTGAGAGCCCACTGAAAGAATGCCTCTCAGATCGCAGAAGTGGGAAGAACTAGCATTCCCCACAGAAGAGGTTATATTTTGAACGAAAAAAATAACGGGAGAGAATAGGTTAAAAAACGGAAGATGGGACATTATCAAAAGGAGTCCTTAGTCAACATTTGGAGCACTCTTTTCAATAAAGAATGCCAAACGGTAAGAGGAAAATTAATAAACCTAATTGTTACAGTCACTCAACCGACATGGTAAAGGGTTTGAAAAATTTCTTATATTAATAATGATGAAGAGTCAAAGAATGATTAGTTTGAGGAAGAGAGGAACTGTTAGGGTTTTTGGAAAGGGCATGTATATAAGTTTGGTAATGGGGGATGGTGGCTGTATGGTCCCTTGCCTTCACATATTTAATGAGCTGCTACGTCTTAGGTGGAAACACATAAGATCACCATTTGTATAGGTCAAAAAAGGCTCAATATTGACAATTCCATATGGTTCCACCTAAAAGAATAGAAAATATAGTTATCTGAATTGTTCATTAGGGCAGAACTTGGGACAGTAGTTAGAATTCACAGAAGTTAGATTTTAGGCTAAAATAAGATAGATATGCTGTCTAGGGTCATTCAAAAATGGACCCATAAGTGGGATATTAGGTCCTAAAGGCAAGTTGTATCAGAGAGTTATGAAAGAATTCCATGCTTTGCAGGAAAGAATTACCCAGTGGAAAAAAGACGGTCTCTTCAACAAATGGTGTTGGGAAAACTGGACAGCAACATACAGAAGAACAAAACTGGACCGCTTTCTTATACTATAGGCAAAAATAAATTCAAAATGGATGAAACACCTAAATGTGAGACAGGAAACCATCAAAATCATAGCGGAGAACACAGGCAGCTAGCAACCTCTTTGACCTCAGCCATAGCAACTTCTCACTAGATATGTTGCCAGAGGCAAGGGAAACAAAAGCAAAAATGAACTATTGGGACTTCATCAAGATAAAAAGCTTCTGCACAGCAAAGAAAACAATCAACTGAAAGGCAGCCTATGGAATGGGAGAAGATATTTGCAAATGACACACCTGATAAAGGGTTAGTATCTAAAATCTATAAAGAACTCATCAAACTCAACATCCAAAAAACAAATAATCCAGTTAAGAAATGGGCAGAAGACACAAATAGACACTTTTCCAACAAGGACAACCAGATGGCTAAAAGATACATGAAAAGATCCTCAACATCATTCTTCATCAGGGAAATACAAATCAAAACCACGATGAGGTACTACCTCATACTTGTCAGAATGGCTAAAATTAACAACACAGGAAACAACAGATTTGGCAAGGATGTGGAGAAAGGGGGAACCCTCTTGCACTGTTGGTAAAAATGCAAACTGGTGCAGCCATTCTGGAAAACAGTATGGAGGTTCCTCAAAGAGTTAAAAATAGAACTATCCTATGATCCAGTGGTTGTACTTCTAAGTATTTACCCAAAGGATAAAACAATACAGATTCAAAGGGGTACATGGACCCCAGTGTTCGTAACAGCATTATCAACAATAGCCAAACTATGGAGAGAGCCTAAATATCCATTGACTGATGAATGGATAAAAAAGATATGGTACATATACACAATGGCATATTACTCAGCCAACAAAAAGAATGAAATCTTGCCATTTGCAACAACACGGATGGAGCTACAGTGTATTATGTTAAGCGAAATAAGTCAGTGAGAGAAAGACAAATACCATATGATTTCACTCATATGTGGAATTTAAGAAACAATACAGATGAACATATGGGAGGGGGTAAATAAGAGGGGGAAACAAACCATAAAAGACTCTTAAAGATAGAGAACAAACTGAGGGTTGATGGAGGGAGGTGGGTGGGGGATGGGCTAGATGGTGATCGGTATTAAGGAGGGCACTTATCGTGCTGAACACTGGGTGTTGCATAGAAGTGATGAGTCACTGAATTCTACTCCTGAAACCAATAGATATTGCACTGTATTTAACTAACCAGAATTTAAATAAAAATTTGAAGATAAAAAGAAAAGCATTCCATTGTTTGAATTTAGGTTGGATATGTGATCTTTTTTTATATCTCATTTCTACAGTTCTGATATTATATAACTTTTAAAACATTCTGGTAAAAATGTCCTTCAGTGTTGGTTTTCTCAATTTAAAGATTTGCTTGCAAACTAAATGATGAGCCTAAAAAAATACATACAGGGCCGGCCTCATGGGCATCCGATCTGCTTAGAAAGGCCCGCACACCTGTTACTGTAGGATCTCTTTGGAGCCCCTACTAACTTTTGAATAAAGAGATCCTACATTTTCATTTTGCACTGGGGCTTAAAATTATGTTAACTAATCGTGAATACATAGTCTTCTTGAAATTTTATGAAGATTAAAATGATAAATGCACATTAATTCTAGGCCATTAAAGACTAGTTCATCACTTTTAAATTACATTTGGGACTTGTCCTTATATATCGAATTTTATTGCCCCAAAGATCATTTTGTAATAACTATTAAATAACCTATGCCAGCATGCATTCGGAAAAACTGAAAAATTTCTAAAGGAGTTTTGATGTTTTATATAAAATTAAATCATAAAATGTTTCCAAAAGTATAAATGAAATTACTTATGGAAGAAAATCTGGGAGAGGCAAAAAGCAAATCTATGATAATATACCAATTCCATTTCTTGAAAATAAATATAGGTAAAATAAAGAATAAAGGAAGAGTAGGAAAGCAGGAAAATGCACAACTCTTGTGGACACAGCTTCTAGCAACTCATTAAAATGACAACCAAACACAGGTAGCAACAGATGCATCTACCATCAAAAAAAGTTAAATTAAATCAAGTGAAAAATTTCAAATGAGGTAACTGTTCAATGAAAAGGAAAAAAATGAAAGTCACATCTGCTTACTCAGCAATAAAACATGAGAGATTCTGCTGAAGGTTTATGTTGAAAAGTAAGATCTAGATAAAGCAACTACGTGCACTCATCCAATAAAGAGAAAAGAATGAATTGGTGGATCGATGTCAATTTTAATTTTGAAATCCTCGGGAAAAACAAAAAAAGAAAACGAAGACTGTGGTGGATAGACTCCCTGCAGTGCAGCAGACCATCCAGCCAAAACTCTAGAAGGACAGAAAGTATATTCATTTTAAAAGCAAATGTTACATTTCTGTTCTTTAAAAGACATATGCATACTATGGGGTTTTTTTTTCCCCCTACTTTAAAGTCCATTTGACTTGAAATTTCTACATTCTTATAGACATTTTAGAAAAGTCAACGAAACAAAATTCATAGTTATTTAAGAATAACATTTGAAATTATTCACTGTATCATTATTATTAAAATAATAGCCCATGCAGTCCACTAAAATTTTAAAAAGTCCAGGTGAGTCAGAGTACTGAGTTTGGAGGCAATGAGATGTAAGTAGAGATTGCCAGAGCCTTCCGAAAAAAATCTGAAGCCGACTGAACTCCCAAAGGAGTCCGGACCCTTCAGAACGGGCCTGAGAGAGTGGTGAACCTGGAAGTCGAATTCCAGCTCCTCTGCCCTCCTCCGGACTTCACCGTCATGAAAAAGGACGAAGAGGAAAAATTTCAAAAATAGTTACATTTGTGAAATTGGTGTTGAGAAGACAATCTGTGAAATGTTACTATTTCTCTGTAGTGGAACTTTAAGAAATTAGTTAACACTATGTTAGTTCTCACAATCGGTCCTCTTGGCATCCCTCTTCTGTGCTCCTCAATCCCAAGAACGCTGTGGCTATAAAGTCCTTTCATCTAGATTATGTTTACTGTCTTTCTAAATTCATTTTTGATATTGTTGTGACCATGAAGGATATTTTAGTAAAGGAGGACAGGGGTAGATTCCTGAAAGTTCAGGGCTGTAGGGGCTAGGAAGAGATTTCTGGATCCCCTGGGTGCCTGCTACCACAGGCTGTCTTCCTCATATTCTCAACTACTGGAACTTCTACTCTGGCTTCGTTTTACAGCCTGGAGCACAACTGTCTCCTGTCCTGCATTTGCACCACCTCCTGAGGATCGACTGTAACCCTGAAACATCAATGTGGCCAACTGCCGGCTGCCAAAACAAACAAACAAGCAAACTTTTAGAACTTGTCACACTCTGGCCCTCTGTTACAGAAACATGATTCACGGCCACTGGGTTAAGAGAGGGACACCTTATCAACCTGATACCCTTCCAAACAACTTTTCTTTCTTTACTCTATGGAGTCATATAGAGATTCTCCATGTAATTCCTTCTGCTTGATCCCATGGGACCATCATCTGAAAATTACCTTAGGGTAAAAATACGTAGAATAAAGGCTTATCAAAGTCATTCACAGCAACAATATCCACTAGAGTCTCTGAGTGGAAAAGATGCTTGGAGACCAGTTTAGTGGAGGACATCATAAGAAGGAGAGTAGCTGACGCACGATGGGAAGTACTAGGAACCAGCAAGTTTTTGTCATTCTTCTTACCAAGGCAGTCCATTTATCAGGTTAACATGTTTCTTAATACATGAGAACGATCATTCAATTCAGCTTAACAGTTTAGTAACTGAGAACTGATTGAGAATACTTGGATATGCATGTGTACACATAACATACGTGCACACTTATATGCAAAATCAGTTGCATGGACCTTATCTCCCTTAAATGGTCTATTTATTGAGTTTGCCAGGGAAAGCATATGCTTAGCTACCTCAAGTATATGTCCTGCACGCTTCCATATTCTTGCCCACTGGGGAATCTCCTTAAAAGAAGAGAAACAATTTTTAGCTAAGAATCCATATTCCCACTGGCTCCATTTCCATCTCCTCATTTCAGTGACAAATTTCATGGGTTGGAAGGGATGGTGAGAGATCTGAGATGTCTGTGTCCCTAGTAGTTTCTCTATGCTCTTAGTTTATTTATTGATTTTTAATAGTTTTTATTGAAGTATAATTAACATACAGTGTTATACTACTTATACTATACTAAGTAATACTTGTACACTACGATTCCATTTATATTCACTTAGTGCCCTATATTATTAGTTTTAATAGGCTGTTTGAACAAATTCTAAGTATGGAATATAAGAAACAAAAATAATGCATTATGTCTCAAAACACTGGTATCCTGTAAACTTAGGCATAGTATATAAGTAGTTTTTCCTAGATTGAAACTGGAATGAGTGCATTTCCAAAATCACCTATGTTTTACTAAGGACAAAAAAAGATTCTACTACTGATAACTGCAAAGGCAAACAGGTAGCAAATGTTCTGATAATCCTATATTTCTGTCTTGTTTCATGTTTTATAAACATAATGCATCAATATCACAGTAACATATTGTTATTCAAAGTTCAAGCAGAATTCTAAATTTTCAAGCATTTTTAGAAAAGCAAACTACTGATAATAAACTGTATTTACAGAGAGCTCTTATCTACTTTAATGAATTGAGAAATCTAGCATATTAAGACATCAAGAAATGATTATTTAAATGATTTAATTATAGCACAGCATGTTTTTCTGCTGATAATGTTACTAATAGTCATACTTTAACAAACCAAACCTAACAAAACAATTAGAGTCCAAATGTTTCACATAAAAATCCAATCTTATTTGGAGCTCAGACTAGTGTAACTTCTCTCTTAGTAATTTATTCTGATTTTTGTAGTTCATTAAAATAAATCATTATCTACCTTAGAAATAAATTCTATCAGTTCAAGTTTTTTCCACAAAATATTAACAACAGCACAAAACATTGAAAATATTGAGAAACATTTTAAATGATTTAAGTTGGTGTGCCCCTTCCTGATCAAATTTAACTACAAGGTTTTCATATTAATACACAAAGAAGGCTTATAAAAATATTATCGAAGTGGAAAATATGTAGCAATCTTATGAATAAAGAGGAAGAGTTCAAAGAGTACTTCTGTATTGCACTGTTGCCTATGCAAAGCCTCATGCAAACAAATGAAAACAATGCCATGATATTACTGTTTTAAAATCTTCAAGATTTTGGTAGATTAGATCATTTACGGGCAATTACTGATTCTCTCCCCCATCCGCATCCCTGGAGGAAGGATAGCCTTTTCCACTGCTTGACTTTGGTATTTGCTGTCCGACCTTGCTTTTTGGCCAAAGGGGAATCTTATAGGAACAAACACAGAAGAAGCTAGCATGTTTTTGCCCAGGCGGGTTTGTGCTCCTGACTTCTACCATAACAATAACGTGCTTTAGGTTCTGTGATCTGAGGAGGAATGACCAACACATGCATTAGATCTGGACTTTAAGCAAATCCCAGCCAAGCATGGCCTAGATCAGCTGACTTGTAGCTGACCACAGGTACAGGAACAAGAAAAAAAAAAATGCTTATTGATATATCTCACTGAATTTTGCATGTTTTTTTAAAGATTTTATTTATGGGGTGCCTGGGTGGCTCAGTTGGTTAAGCGACTGCCTTCGGCTCAGGTCATAATCCCGGAGCCCCGGGATCGAGTCCCTGCTCAGCAAGGAGTCTGCTTCTCCCTCTGACCCTCCCCCCCATGTACTCTCTCTCTCTCATTCTCGCTCTCTCAAATAAATAAATAAATCTTTAAAAAAATAAATAAACAAAGATTTTATTTATTTGACAGAGAGAGAGAGAGAGAAAGCACAGCAGGGGGAGCGGCAGGTAGAGGGAGAAGCAGATTCCCCGCTGAGTGCAGAGCCCAGACATGGGGCTCAGATCCCAGGACCCCAGGATCATGACCTGAGGTGAAGGCAGACATTTAACCAACTGAGCCCCCCAGGTGCCCCTTGCATGGCTTTTTAACCCACAATTACTATGGCAATAGCCTGACTGCTACAAAGGTGTTATTGTTGAACACTCCTGTTATTCAGTCATTACATCCACTATGTGCATGTTGCAATATCTTTAAAATAAATCATAACTACATTCTAATTGAAGTAAGTTGTACCGCAGTATTTCATGAAGTATCCTCTGGTAATTTGTTTTATATTCAATCTTAATTGAATGCCTGCGAGGTTCCTAAAATTGTAACTAATTCTCTGAAGCTAGATCAGAAATCTTAGTATAAAATCTACAAACTGAATCCCTTTATCTTTTTATTATGGAAATCTTTTACTATAAGTAGGTGTGGTCTTATTCAATTTTGTAAAGCTACTATTTAGGAAATATCCTGATCCATAATTGAACCTCAATAATATTGGTTGAATAAAGTAAAGAGATATTGTCAGCCTTCCCTTCCCTACGTACTCAAAAGCAGACCACATCCTAACTGCTATAAGCATGGCTTCTATAATATATTCACTCTTATCAATGCCCTCATCCAATCATATCTTGTATTCCCTGTATCATTAACAGACCTGGCACCTAGTAGTACTAAAACAATGCTTGTTCAGTGAATGAATGAATGGATGAATGAATAAAACAGAACAAGAATTGTGAAACTGTAATCTAAGATTGAAGGGGTAGTATTTGTAATTAGATTGATTTTAAATAGTTTCTCTTAGTATCTGATAATTGGGAAGATTCATTTTCCTATTCCATTTAAATTTTACATAGAGTGAGCAACTTAATTATAACTTTCATTTATATAGTCAATAGATATATATTGAACATTTCTTATCTTCCCATGCCCTCTGCTAGTCACAATGAGGAAACCCAGGTCTATCCCATGACGTAATAGAGATGATAATCAAAAGGCAACACAAAAGATGTTCTACATAGAGGCTTGTTTTAAATGGATAATACCTGGAATATTGTTCCTTGTTACAAATCCAAGAAATGCATTGATACGTTGAGATGCAATACATTTTAAAGTGTCAGGTAAAGAGGTTTTTTTAAAGAATGGTTGAAATATGATGCTTCAATGAATTAGCACAGAAACAGGACAAATTCTCTAGTTATGAGCATATTTGTGAAACAGACATTGAAACTTAGTTTTCTAATAAGATTACTGTGTTCTTGGATGAAATATAATAATTTTGCTACTCAATTTTCATCAATGAGAAAACAGTGCAGTTACTTAAATCAGAATTTAAGTATATGCATGACATGTGTGAGTCATGTTTCACATTTTCTAAGATGGGGAATTATGAAATTTAAATTCTATACATTTTAATGGGTACAAATCAAATACTTAAAAATTCTTAAGAATTAGGTTTTCATTCCAAGATCTGTGAAGGGCCTTAAGAACATATTTATTTTCTAGAAATGTAAACTTTTCTGATAATGTGATTCCTTTACGAAAACCTTGAAGAGATTTTCTTATCATTAAATTAAAAATGAATGTGTACAATAGAAAGTTCCTAAGATCAAGTAAATTTAGCAACTCTCTTGTTTTGTTATATATATATCTAGTAAGTTCAAATTAGACTTATATAATTAAAAGCTGACAAACTCATTTGCTTTTATAAGATAAAAAGAAAAGAAGTGTGAAAGGGAGTTAAATTAGATTTTACCATCTGTATAATGAGTTTCAGGCCTTGTTTGATAATAAATTTCCAGATATAAAATTTCAAAATGGTCATTTTCAGAAATAGTAACTGACCTGCCTTGTAAAATGTATATAAATGCCCATTCACACTCATTACTATAAAACTCATGATTTGTTTTATTCCTAATGAAACCGATTAACTTTCCATATCAATGTGAAACACATAATAAATGCAGAACTTATATTCATAAGACTTATCACATTTCTTAAGGTTATTATAATTCATATTTTAATTTTATCATAGAACTTTTACTTAGTTTAGTTTTTAATGAATCTTTATAGAGTATTTATTTCACTTCTTCAATACCCTGTGCCTAAGAAACTTTCCCATTGATCCCCTGTGACCACATTCCTCTACCGTCAGCCTACTTTCGAGATGCATTTACGGTTCCAAAACTATAGGGGGCCGTCTGGTTAAGTGCTCCTGAACTGCAAGAAATACATCCAGAAACTGCTCTGTTCTGACAAGTTACGTCTCAAACACATTCATAAAATGACATTTAAGTAATTACAGAGTACATTTATTGAGCCTGCAAAGCATTACGGACTCTTAATATACCTGCAGAAAGCTGAGACTATACATGAGCCAGTTAAAAATTATGTATGGCAAAGGAACGCTTCAGAAAGTCAGGTGAATTACTTTTTGCATGCCAAACTTTGGTGTATTTGAGTCAATTCCTGAGCACTGCCAAGAGAGGACTGTACATGGCCCAGAAAATCATGAACAACAAGAGAAAAGCTGAGCTGTTTGGGAAGCCTTATGAACTACTATGACCCTAGGAACCCAGAGTTCAATGAAGGTGGTGGAAATATGAACTTGATTTAACATCCAGAAAAAGGGGACACCTGGGTGGCTTCAGTTGGTTAAGCGTCAACTTTCAGCTCAGGTCATGATCCCAGGGTCCTGGGATCCAGTCCCGCATCGGGCCCCTTGCTCCACAGGGAGCCTGCTTCTCCCTCTAGCTGCCGCTCCCCCCTGCTTGTTTTCTCTTTTTCTCTTTCTCTCTCTCTTGATCTCTGACAAATAAAGGAAGAAAATCTTTTTTAAAAAAATCCAGAAAAAGCTAGAAAAGAGGTTTCTCTGGAGCTTTTAACCAGCACAAAGAACAGCCACATTTAAGCCAAAACATTAGCAATGTTTGTGAGATATAGCTCAAAACATTAAAGTCAGAATAGGAAAATAAAGGTTAGGGTTGGAAATAATAAAGAATAGCAGACCAACCAATATATTTGGGTAGAGAGAAAGAGGCCACTGTTGATACTATCTAATACCCCAGTGTTTTAATTCCTTAATTTTTCTTTTCTTTTTTTTTTTTTTTTAAAGATTTATTTATTTGAGAGAGTGAGAATGAGAGAGAGAGAGTACATGAGAGGGGGGAGGGTGACAGGGAGAAGCAGGCTCCCCGCCGAGCGGGAAGCCCGATGCGGGACTCGATCCCGGGACTCCGGGATCATGACCTGAGCCGAAGGCAGTCGCTTAACCAACTGAGCCACCCAGGCGCCCGTAATTTCTCTTTTCTTTTAAAAAGTGCTCTCATAAGTCAGTTACAGAGTGCCAAGGAGACTACAGGAGTACACATGTTCTTTGTCAGAAAAAACTGAGACATAGTGGGTAACCAGGACTTACAAAGAATAAATAGATAAAATTGGGGTTTTCTTTGCAAGTAAAAAATAATAATTTGTTGTTGTTGCTGTTTTTAATTTTCTTATTTAAATTCAATTAGCCAACATATAAACATCATTAGTATTTAATGTAGTGTTCAATGATTCATTAGTTGCATATAACACCCAGTGCTCATCACATCACATTCCCTCCTTAATGCCCATCACCCAATTAGTCCATCCCCTCAACCCCCCTCTCTTCCACAACCCTCAGTTTGCTTCCCAGAGTCAAGAGTCTCTCATGGTTTGTCTCCCTCTCTGATTTCTCTCCCCATTCAGTTTCCCCTCCCTTCCCCTGTGGTCCTCTGTGCTATCCTTATGTTCCATACATGAGTGAAATGATATGATAATTGTCTTTATCTGATTGACTTATTTCACTCAACATAATACCCTCCAGTTCCATCCACGTTGACGCAAAAAATAGGTATTCATCCTTTCTGATGACTTGAGTAATATTCCATTGTATATATGGACCCCATCTTCTTTATCCATTCGTCTGTTGAAGGGCATCTCGGCTCTTTCCACAGTTTGGCTATTGCAGACATGGCTGCTATGAACATTGGGGTGCATATGGCCCTTCTTTTCACTACATCTATATCCTTGGGGTAAATACCCAGGAGTGCAGTTGCTGGGTCGTAGGGTAGCTCTATTTTTAACTTCTGGAGGAACCTCCATACTGTTTTCCAGAGTGGCTGTACCAGCCTGCATTCCCACCAACAGTGTAAGAGGGTTCCCCTTTCTTGTTAATTTTTGCCATTCTAACTGATGTAAGGTGGTATTTCATTATGGTTTGGATTTGTATTTCCCTAATGGCAAGTGATGTGGAGCATTTTTTCATGTGTCTATTAGCCCTTTGTATGTCTTCTTTGGAGAGGTATCTGTTTCTATGAGGCCAGCATTACCTTGATCCCAAAACCAGACAAAGACTCCATCAAAAAGGAGAATTACAGACTAATATCCCTGATGAACATGGATGCCAAAATACTCACCAAGATCCTAGCCAACAGGATCCAACAGTACATTAAAAGGATTATTCATGACGACCAGGTGGGATTTATTCATGGGATGCAAGGGTGGTTCAACATTCACAAATCAATCAACGTGATACAATACATTAATAAAGGAAAAGACAAGAACCATATGATCCTCTCAATCGATGCAGAAAAAGCATTTGACAAAACAACATCCTTTCTTGATTAAAACTCTTCAAAGTATAGGGATAAGAGGGAACATATCTCAATATCATAAAGCCATTTATGAAAACCCACAGCGAATATCATTCTCAATGGGGGAAAACTGAGAGATTTTCCCTTAAGGTCAGGAACATGACAGGGATGCCCACTCTCACTACTATTGCTCAACAAAGTACTAGAAGTCCTAGCCTCAGCAATCAGACAACAGAAAGAAATAAAAGTTATTCAGATTGGCAAAGAAGTCAAACTCTCTCTCTTCACAGATGACATGATACTGTATGTGGAAAACCCAAAAGACTCCACCCCAAAATTGTTGTTATTGTTTTAAAAGAGAAGAATGAAAGACCTAGAAGTAATAGTTGAAAGAACTGAAACAATGAGGAGTTTATCTGTGGGAAGAGTAGATGTCAGGTTTATGTAGAAAAGGGGAGCAATTAGCTAATGAGGCTGGAGATATGGAAGACAAGATCATGCATGTCCATACAAATCATGATGTAGAGTTTCTCTTTTATTTTTAAAATTATATTTATATTTATCAGAGTAATAAACATATCTAGTAGAAAACTGAGTAGTACCAAAAGTCTTATGTTAAGAAAAAAATAGCATTTCTTTGCCCAAGCACTTTATATACCATGTTTCCTGCTCCTGTAAGCAGTAATAATCAACCTGATTGATTTTTCTAGCATTAACCTTACGTGTCTATATAACTTTTAGTAAATAGGCAGTTTTTCTGTTTCTTCATTGTCAATTCTTGACAACAATTACTGACTCTGTTATACCACCAAGTCCCCATTTCCTTTTCCCATACAACTAATACAGCTTTAGCAAAGTTTTGATTACTGTAATGTCTACAAGTATATTATTTACTTCAGAGCAATAGTGTATTGTGATTATATTTCTTTTCCTGTAAAGCTTTATTCCCCATAATCCATAACTGCCATGGTACCTATCAATTACATAGCTTGCCTTGCATCTATCACATCTTTCTATGTATCTATCTTATTTTTTCCTCAAATGATTTAGATCTGTGAAATGGTTAGTCATTTCTTTTCCATACACTCCAACATATCACTTTAAGCTACTGATTTTTTTTTCCTTTTTAGCTTACAAAATTCCCTCCCACAGTCAACACTGTCTTTATTCTGATGTTTTCAATATAAGTCTCCTAAACCCTATTATCTTATTATTTCTCAATCACTCCCACTGCCAACAGCTTTCTACAAAAGGTATAACAAAATATGTATTTGTGTATCCTTACTTATCTGAAAATCTTTTAAATTTATTCTTATACTTGATTGCTAGTTTAGTTGGGTATAGAATTTCAGGCCAGAAATCAGTTGCCTCATAATTTGAAGGTATTGCTTTTCCATTTTTGTCTAGTATTCCCGTCAATAAGCAACTATAAATCTAATAGCTATTTTTGCATGCATTCCTGTGTATTTTCTTTAGTTGGTTTCTTTCCCTGGAAGATTTTAATATCTTCTCTTCAGTATTCAGAAATTTCATAATTATTGTGTGTGGTGTATGTTTCATTCATTGTCATGGTCACTTAGTAGGTTCTATTTGGAGTCATGACTCCTTATTTCTGAAAAAAAAATATTTGATAAATTTCTTCTATTCGTTTGGTTCTTTTCTGTGAAATTCTTATTACTTGAATCTCCTGGAGTGAAATTATAATGTCTCATCATTTTACTATTTTCTTCTCTTTTCTGTGTGTGTTATTATTTTTTAGGATATTTCCTTGGCTTTATCTTCAACACCCTTCCGTTGAGTTCAATTTAAAGAAATTAAAGAAAGGTACAAAGATCTTGGGGTGGAGTAATCAGAAACTTTGGTGGGAAATCAAAAGAGTGAGAACAAAGAGATGATCAACAGCATAGATAAGTGATATTAAATGCTCAAGAGAGATGACAACTGATAAAAGCCTATTAGATTCTAAATAACAAGAAAAAGATAATCAGTGAACTTAGCAAGAGCATTTCAGTGGAATGATGGAGCCAGCAATCAGATAACAGTGTGTTGGGGAAATAACAATGAGGAGGTCAGGAAGTAAGAGGGCAAAGACTGATAAAACTTCACAGGCATTTAGATATTAAAAAGTAATTATCTTATTTAGCACAGTATTAGCAAAACCATCAAGGTCAGGTAGGATAAGCCTTCAGTATGCTACCAATAGTTATTGCCAGTATAAGAGAATTTCTATATACAAATGAAAATTGATGTCAAAATAAAATAATGAAATACATTTGTTAATATTTATTATGTAAATGGACTCATACAATATGTAATCTTTTGTGACTGGCTTCTTTTACTTATGTTTTCAAGGTTCTTCTATGTCGTAGCATTTTATCCATATGGAGTCCTTTTTACTGAATAAGGTTTCATTTTACAGATACATAATATTTTATTTATCCATTCATCAGTTGATGAACATATGAGTTGTTTCCACTTTTTGGATATTATGAATGATGCTGCTATCAACATTCATGTGCAGGTTTTTGTGTGGACACATATTTTCTTCTCTCTTGGGTATATAGCTGTGAGTAAAATTTCTGGCTCACATGGTAACTCTATGTTTAGTCTTTTACAAATCCATCTAATTATCAAAGTAGTTGCATGGTTTTACATTCCACCAGTGGTATTTGAGAGCTTCACTTTCTCCACATCCTACCACACTGATGATTTTTTTATATTTTTGATTATATAACAAAAGATGTTAATTAAGGTGACGACAGACATACAGCCAGTACCTACCAGAACTGGGATTTAGTCATATGCCTTGTCCTAACTCAAAACTCATGCTCTTTAGCATATTGCTCTATTGTGGCCAGTGTGTTTTATTGAAATAAAAGGGATTTTGTTTTTTGTTTGGGGGTTTTCTTTTTTTTCTTTTTTTGGTTCTTTTATCCATTTCTGAATGGATAGATAACTCTCAAAGGCATTATTTTTCTCACTTGTTCTAGTTTCTGATAATATAATGTTATATGCTTATGTTTTAGATTTCATAATTCCTAAAAAAAATTAAATATGAATAATTTCAGTTTTTTACAATAAATCTTAATTATTGTTGGAGATGGCTATAATTTGGAATGTCATTTTGTGAAATAAAGCATATTTCATATTATATTTTAACAGAAAGATTAAAAGTCCTAGCCTATAAATGACTAATCACCAAAACATAAAGTATAAAAGTTCTAGTGTTCAAATTCTTTCAGTATGTTTGATAAATAGAAAACCTGGTAAATAAATGGCTCAAATCTTAATAGGTAGTAATAACATGTAAGATCAGCAGCAGCCAAGTGAATATAAAGTAAAATTTTATCCAACATAGAACAATTACATAGTCTCTAAATTAAAAAAATAAATCAATGGCCAACCCAAATCCTCTCATTTCCAGTTGATTGTACACTAATTGAAATGGTTGGTTTTATGCTGACAATTGATTTTTTTTTTTAATGAAATGGCCAATAGTGAAGTCAGTGCATTATACTACACACTCCAGAAAGCAACCTTCCATTGAATTTACTCAGACCAACTAACTGCTAAATTAGATGGCCATTCAACGTTATTGAGTACATTTCAAATACTTTCTTCTGAATCAAAAGATAACTAAATGTGTTTTGGTTACTACTGCACTGCTAATGTAAAATCATAAGGTGTGTATCTTTCTGGAATTTTAACATGGTAAGCCTGGGAACATGACATTGGTGTGTAGTAGAGATGAGGAGCAAGGAGTCAAGGTGCTGTAGTGAATTTCCTGAGCAAGAAAAGCAGTCTGCAGAAGGGAAGGAAATTGACAGAATCAGCTGAAACCCCTGACCAATCAATTATGATTGACTGGTTCTGCATCACTGTTATTAGTTATTACCAATAAGAAGAAGTTTCTAAAATGTGTATTAGAATAAGCGTTTTCATGAAAATAATTTAGACAGTTTTCAGAATTCAGAAACTGACATTCTAAAAACCTTGTGCATTTTTGGGTGTTTTTTTTTTTTTTTTTGTATTTATAGACACTAATCTTAAACTATCCATTAAGATTTAAATCAGAATCTCTTCTCACTCTATTACAGCTCTAAAGTTTCTATTTATCATATCAGTATTCTAGGAAGAGAATGGGACAAAAGAAAAGAGGCAATTTAGTGCCGTCTTATCCTACATGAAATAAGAGAGTCCTCACACCTCTGCTTGAATCCAGTAGGTTGTGATTATTGAAATACATATTATAAAATGTCTATATATTTTGTAGTTTTAAGCAAATGGTCATGATTATTGCTTTTTCTCACATTTAAAAACCAAATTTATTTTACACATGAAGACATATTTCCAAAGAAGTTTTAGTCTCTATAAAAATGAATATTTAGTAGAAACTGATGATATTCTTTTATGTATTGGAATTATTAGGTTTGAAGAAATAAAATGTTACTTAAATCTACTACTTTTAACAACACTGCAGCATTTATTGGTTTTGCAATAAAAGAATTATAGAAAATTGCTGTGATATTACTTTTTATGTTTCATATTGAAAGTAGGTAAAGTAATTTCTAAGCAATGGGCCATTATCGTTCATAACTAACCATACTCAGCAGTTATGTTTTTAACTGCGGACATCATTTTGGTTTTTTTAGGAAAAGTGATAGATATTATTTAATGTTTAAAGATAAACTGCTGCAAACATGATTTTTTGCTGACAACTTTACCCTAAACAAACCTAGTCAAGTATGAACAACAAGGAGTTTTAAAGTGAGTTTGCTAAGAGAAAAAAATTTGAATTAAAATTTTCAATCATTTCTTCAGTCAGTATACTAAGAGAAATC
This sequence comes from Eumetopias jubatus, assembly GCF_037043125.1. NCBI lineage: Eukaryota > Metazoa > Chordata > Mammalia > Carnivora > Otariidae > Eumetopias > Eumetopias jubatus. The sequence goes on along the minus strand of NW_028274809.1, from coordinate 176,502,770 downwards.
AGGTATTGTTTCTAATCTATTATCAAAGGGTGATTCAGTTTGATGCAAACATCTAAGAAAGTTCATCTTAACCCTTTAAAAATTCTCCTTTTAGAAAATTCCTCACTGGCTCTTGGACTGCGCCATACTCATCACTGGCAATTTTCAGCAGTTACAAGCATTGTCTCCCTCAAGTACAGGTTTTAAAATGCAGGAAAGTGCTGGAAAGTATGTTAGCAAAATGGCTTCTCCAGAAAAAGGGGTGGAATGACAGATGGTGGGAGGCCAGGCATGACTTTCTTCTTTTCTCCACGCTTCCTATCCCCAATTCAGAAGGACTTACAGAGTCAGTGAGGGGACTTCAAAAAAGTGCCTGAGATATTCCCTGAGGACCAAGCTATAATCCCTAAATCCCCATTTATATCAGATCTTCTGAGCAACTTTTTTTTTTCTTGGTAGGATTTAAAAATAGAGGCTTTTCCTAAACAATGAAATAAAGTTCTTTTTTTTTTTTTTTTTTGCTAGGACTTTTCTCTAGAAAGCCTTGAAATTTTTAGCAACTTTTTTCTAATTAAAATATTTATTTTGGCCATACTTGGAGTACGTGCAGGTGATACCAGCTCAAGCTAACATGTCTAAAGGGCTGTCTAAAGGACTGCTACTTTGGTCTCTAGAATTCCATGTGATTGTCCTACCATCGATGTGTGGTCACTGCCAAGTTCCCAACCATACACTCAACATGCTGAGAAATTTGACAAATATCCCATGCTTCACGTATAAATTCTTACAACTTTTCTGGATAAAAATCTAGCAATACTTATCAAAATACCTAAGATTATTAATGAACAGATTCTTGGTTATAACCATCTAGAAATATATCATAAGGGGAAAAAGTTGTAAAAAGATTCATCTTTAGGAATATTCATATTAGCAGTATTTATTACTGTGAAAAATTGGTAACAACCTAAATATCCAACTTCAGTTTGGTATTAAATAAAATTACAGTCCTTCCATATGATAGAATAATATACATGCACTAGCAACCATATTCCTGAGTATTTTATGCTATGGAAACAAGTATGTTAGGTGAGTACTTTGGGACAAAAACCAAATGCGCTCTTTGATCTCATTTTGTTTTATTAAAAAAAGTTAAAGTTTTGAATTAAGTACAGCAAAAGTCTACAAGGCTTATTTCCTGAGATTGCTTGTTTTATAAGTGTTAGAACATTTATTTTCAACTCTTTTTGTACAATTTTCTAAGATAGTGAAATTCAATTTCTTATAATGAACATTGGTTATTCTTCACTAAAAGAAAAGTTCGTTATGAAATAACTTGTCTGTCCTACATCAACTGTCTAAGTAGCTACATGGTATCACATACATTTAATAAACGCTTTCTCCACTCCTAGATTTTCTGAATACATATCTTTCATATGATTCTGCTGTTTTATATTCTCCCCTAACAGTTTTGTTGCAAATTAATTCTCTAAGAAGAAGGTGGCCACCTCATAGTCCCATGACTTAAATACTATTTAACACCAGTGCTCCCAAACACGCACCTCCTGCTCTGTGGTTGCCCCTGAGTTCTGGTGGTTCCTCTCGGGAGTGTGAGGCATTTCAAATGTAACAAAACCATAATTTCTAATCAATCCCAACAACTAAGCCCGACTTGCTCCATTTCCAGAATTTCTTGTTTCATTTAATGACACTATCACCCCACCAAAGGTAGTTCTCATGCTTGCTCTCCCCTCTCTATTCCATTTCCCATCCATCAACAAATCTTGACTAACTCTCCTTCCCGTATTTATCTAAATCTCCCTGCTTCGTATGTTGGTCACTCTTCTTATTCTAGTCCCAGTACCATGATCTGCTGCCTTTAATACTTACTTCCTCTATTTTTGTTCTTCTTCTACTTTGGTCCGTTTTCCAAAGAGAAGACTAAATTATCTTTATAAAACATTGATTAAATTATATCATCCTCCGCCTACAGTCTTTGGTTTCCCATCCCACTTAGGATAAAATTTAAACTCCCTGCTGGAGTCTACCAAAATCCCATTAATTCAGAGTATCTCTCTCTTTCTCTACCCTTTACTCACTCTGTTCTGGCCACATGGCCTTCTGTTTGTTCTTCGAATACAATAAACCTATTTCTGCCACAGATCCTTTGAATGTAGTATTCCTTTTGCCCCACACACAGTTTTCCCAGATTTTTCTGATTCCCTTCTTCTCCTTCTTCAGTATCAACCCACATATCCGCCCCCCCCCCCACTTTTGGTGGCCTCCACAAGCACACTCTTCTTAAGTAACTTTTCCTACTTCATCCCGTTTTGTCTGTTATAACATTTGTCAGCAACAGTTATTGTACTTACATATTTTTTCTTAGAATGTAAATCTCATGTGAACAGAGTTGTGTCTGCTTTGTTCACCCCTTTAACCTTGTGTAGAACCAGGCCCATGGTGGGAACTCAGTAAGTACTGTTTGAATATTTTGAATAAATTATTAAGACATTCAAAAAGCACCATTATTCAAAGTAAAATTCCTACCCACTTGTTTAGTGACTGTAACTGCAGAAGTTACAGGGTAGAAAATGAGGTGCAGCTCAATGACAGGCCAAAAAGAAAGGTGTTTGGAGGCTAATGTAAGGAGCCAATTTTCGCTGGTTTATTTTCACATATTTACATAGGGCAAAAAGATCAAGAGGAACATTAGCTTATCCCTATGATGAGAGATGTCATTTTCATTGTTAAATGCACTTAGTATCTATCACAATAAATAGATTGAATTCTGTGGAAACACAAATAAGTGATCATCTAAATCTACAGATTATATTCTGAACCTACTTCTACTTCCTCCCTTTGTCTCACACTGCTCCCAGATGAAGAAGCTATCATTTATAGAAGACAATTTTCTGAAACTTTTCAGACCTGACACCATGCTAGGTCTTTCAAACTGCCCCCCTCATAGTGGCAGTATAATAGCCAACCCTGCCAGGGCACACATATGTGATTAGCAGTCAGAAGTCTAGCAAAATCAAAAATGATTCTTCATCTTTGGGACAACTGGCTTAGGAGAGAACATGTTCTAAGACATTAAAGGTGAATATTTTCATGACACCTGTACAAATGATTTTCTGCTATCTTCTCTAAAAACCTAAGTTTCAATCTTTATCCTATAGACTTTAAAAGATAGACCTCAAAGGTAACATTTTATATCATAGTCTCTTATAGTCCTAGAACAAAACTTAAGCATGAATAATTGGAGATCTGCACACTAATATAAAGATGAAAGAATGGGACTCAATTGAACACAAGAGCTAAAAAAAAAAAAAAAAAATGGGATTATTCCCCTCTGCCATCTTGAAAAGGATATGGCTTTAAAACCTATGAAACAAGAAGACGGTGATGTTATGCTGGATGGGCAACATATCAGTGAACCCTCTTCCTAAGAGTTTTTATAAACCTTTATATTTTGACTATCTACTTATTCCTTTGTGAATATAGTTTTCTTATATCTGTAGCCTCTTTCCTATACAGCAGCTCCATCCTCATTACCTATAACAAGGTTTCCATCAACTTTCATCATGTATATATTCCATAAAGTCTGAACACACACCTACTTGATATGTGAATTTATGTATTTCTACCCTATACACATGTGCCATTGTGCTGTTACATATTTTATAGACTTTCCTACAACCAAATACATTAACATAGCAAGACAGAATAAATAGACACTGAAGTTCTATTTTTCCTTCCTGCCCTCCAGTCAATTGGTTTGTGCCCTCTCCAGGGGAATGTTTAGCCCCCTTTGGAGACCACTAAGATTTTATCTCAAGGAAAGGAACGGATTCATATTAAAGCTTTTTTGATTTTATGATCAATGTGCACTAGAGTTCCTGAATAATCTAGATCTGCATACCTTATTATACCATGTTACAGTGCATGAAGCTATAAGGTGCCAGCTAGGGCAAGATACTTGTTCCTCCAGCCGCAGGTAATATTGTTGGCTGCTGGTAACTCAGAGCTGAGTTACACTCCCCTGCCTCCACCCTAGTAGCCCTCATCCAATTACTGGCCCAATAACCCACACCTCCTTGTTTCAGTTCAGGCCAACTGGAAAGGGCCATCCTAGCTCCAGAGTTCCTACTGGATTCAGAAGAAGCTTCTTATTACTACAATTGCACGCTCTTGCTCTCTCTCTCTCTCTCTCTACAGTGCTACTTCCTCCAGTGCCTTACTGATTGCAAAGGTACCCTGCCAGAAATCTCCTGCACACAAATCTCTGTTGCAGAGTCTCTTATGTGTTGAGTTCCTAAAAGACTGTTTATTGAGCCACTGGAAATTCAAGAATTAAAGTAATATCCTAAGTCTTCCTGAATCCCCATTAGTTTCTCACTGAGTCAAGATTAATTTCACCTGGAGGTCTTCTTTGTTTTTCTTATTATGGAAAATCAAGGTTCCAAAAATTGGACAGGAAGAGTGACTTCCTTCTTCTAAATGCCTGAGTGACATTCACTGATGGGCTCAATATCACTGCCTCTGAGGACAACAGATCTTCATCCAGATTTCAGCCATTCTGCCCCAGACTGTGGTCTAATTCATACTGCTCACTCTGATGCCTCCTTCAGGGTCACTTCAGCTCCTGACACAATCTCAGTTCCACTCAGGTTCAAGAAATGTTAGAGCACTTGACCTACTAGCAGCATAAGGCACCTACTTACTTTACCTGGGATATAACTCTCTGAGAGAACTGGTTTAACTCAGTAGAGGCTCTGAGGTTTAATGCACTAGTAGTCATGACACCATTTTTCTCTTACACTTTTCTCAATGGAACTTGCTTGGTTCTGCCATCCAGGGTGAGAGCTCTGTTTTCCCAAAGCACCAGTCATAGAATAAGCAAAGTAACCATTATTGCTTCCTGGAAGGGAGAGATCTATGGTATTGGACATAGTGGCCCCTGTTTACATTTTCTTTGATCAAGATACAGACATTCATAAAAATGGAATCCCAAGAACTGGCCCTACATAAACGTAAGTTTTGCAAAACAACTATGAAATGCCTACCAATGACTCTAGATTTTCTTTTTTTTTTTTTTAGAGAGAGAGAGAGAATGTGTGTGAGCAAGGGGGAGGGGGTGAGAAGAGGGAGAGGGAGAGAGAGAATCCCAAGCAGGCTCCATGCTCAGGGAAGAGACCCACGTGGGGCTCAATCTCATGACCCTGAGATCATGTCCTGAGCCAAAATCGATTTGGATGCTTAACCTACTACTGAGCCACCCGGGCACCCCTACGATATTTTAATATTCATAAAAACTCAGTACAATGTTTAGGTATGCTTTCTGACATAGAATATCAGAAATAAGAATCAACTATCCATCCAAGGTTTTACTTAGAAAAAATGAGAATATATGCATAAATTGTTATAAAAAAACGAATACCTAAAATATAGTCCTTCTTACTCCAAACTCTAATAGATGAAGAATGGAGGGTGGCCATTACAGCATGTAATATAATATTTGACTCAAATTAAAAGATAGTTCAGTGAAATGCTCTTTTGATAGAAATTTACATGCTTCATATGCTATATATTAAAAACAGTAGTACATACTTGATTACAAGTTATCAAAGATATAACAGAAGTATTTCATAAATAGTCATTAGGTAGATTATAAGATAACATGCAAAAGGTGATACAGGAAATAAATACAAAAATGCATATTATTCATTTATGACTTAACTTTTATTGAAAGTGGAGCAAAACCCTTCACAGCAAGGCTCAGAGAGTTGCCTGCAAAGTGACTCCAGGGTCTGCTATGGCTGTTTTGTTTTTTCTAATTGTCACGGCAGTCCCCATGTCTAAAGCTCATTCATCGGGGATGAAGCTTATGCTAAGATTTTCACTATACCTTGAAATGCTGAGGCTATGGCTACTTTTCACAGATACGGAGCGCCCTCCATTAAGATATTACTGTACATTGACTCTGTATGAAAATACTCAACAAAATATTTCTAAAACTCTCAATACAAATAATTTATGCCAATACTCACATTTAGGTAGGACCATCGGATAGGATTAATAGATTTATCACATGTAATGGAAAGTGAATACTTATTATTTACCATTGATTATACCAATAAATAGAGTATCAGCACTTACCTGAATAACATGCTTCAGTTTATCAATAATTTGATTTATCACAGGATCAGTTCCTCTGACTTTGACTTCGGGATTTCCAGATTGGGCTTTGATTCCATTTCCAACCACATGCTGAGTATAGCTAACAAAGTGAAAAGTGGAAGATATAGAATTTAGTAATCTGGTCAGAATATTATCTGCCATAACCATTTGAATACACCTGAGCTCAGAATCTTACTCTTTTAAGAGTGTATAACAATGCTTTTTTTCTTGGAACAGGCCCTGGCCTAGCTGCGACATTATTTTAGTAAGATGCTTACCATGGAAATATAAACTATTCTAATGTTTTTCTCTCAAAAGACCCAACCAAAAATTAACTATGTTTTAATACTACTTATCAATATACTAAAGCAAGCTAATATACATCCCACTTTGTTACCAGGCCTTGCTGAATTACACACATGTCTGAATCCATATTATCTGGGTTAATTTAATTCATTGTATACGGTATATAAATGAGTCCCAAAACTGTTTTTTTTTTTACATATTGGACTACAAAAGTCAAAATTATAAACATTATAAATAAACAACTAAAACTGGTAAAATATTTTGCAAGCAGATAAAAACATAATCTTTCACCAACATTTATCTAAACAAGTAAATCATGTTGTATGTAATAGGGTGACTTCATAGGTGGTTAAAGTCATTGCAAATTACTATCTTCCCAAAATGACAATTTAGATTCATCAGTCACAATCCTAGGAATGAAGGAGAGGTTCAGTATGCTATGGGAATAGCTAGAAGGAACGGTATATGCCATGTGAGAGGTTAGGGATAACATGGGTAGTAAACACTGAACATATGGAGAAGTCCATCTGGACTAAGACTCTTGGGGAAAAATTAAAGAAGTTATTGCTTGTGTTAGCCCTTGAAGTATTACGGGAAGAACAGGTCTTAGATGGTATAGTTAATGTAAACTCCAGAGCAAAGGATGACATCCCAGCCAAAGAAACGGCGAAGCCATATGAATAACACACACAGGGAAGAATAGCTAGGTTTCTATTTACAAAGAGTACAAATAGAGAAAAGTAAGAGTTAGGAGGCCATGCCCTGATCATTCCATACTCTCTCCATTTAAGACTCTCCTCTGAGTAATCTGTTTGTTCAAACAGAAGTCATAATAAAGTGGCCTCAGAGAATTTCCAGCAAGCATTTTCATATTATGTTTCTTCTCTCTATTTGAGCAGAGTATCACAGCTATTCACATGAACCCTCTGGACTTTCTACAGCAATGGAAGCCCTTTGAAAAGACGAAAGGAGGTTCCACTGTTGAGAATATAGCCATATACAAGAAGTTTTAATGAATATCCAATTCCTCCCCAAATTTTGCACACCCAATGACTAATTTATACACATGGATCAAACAATTACTAGCTAGATCCTTCTCATTAAATGATGCAACTTTTTTATATTGATAATATCAATTGCATGTGACAAAAATAATGATATTAATAAATCTTTTTTTTAATTTTTAGAACAACCTTGAACCCGCTTCTTAAGGCAGAAATAAAGGGGTATAGAGTTAGGTATTCCAGTATACGTTAGGGATTTGGCAATATATACCAATAACTATTAGTAGAAGGAAATCAATTACACAAATCTATTGATATGTAATAATATCTTTTACTTAAGAGGAATTAAGTAAACTATAAATATTAAGCTTCTCTTAACTCCTCTGGAGCACTATTGTATTTTTCTTCCAAATATTTCAAGCAGATTGCACATGTGGCTCCTTTATTAATGTGTTTATTATTAATAATGATGAATAATATGAATATATAAATGGACAAATCCATGTTTATGATTCAGGCATTGTTTTAGATACTTTCATTGGAGTTTGTCAATTTACCTACATGATAATCATTTGTTGTGGCCATGAGAATGTGCCTATAGACCTAAGTACAACAAGTTTAATTGACTAAGAGCACCTGCTGTTTTGCTCTGAAATCTATTTCTGCACCTGTCCCCAACCAATGACTGTGTTCAGCAGGGATATTAATGCAGAGCCATCACAGGAAGACAGAGGGTTCCTCTGATAGCTAAGTTCGTCTCAGGAATCCCTGAAACCCTTCCTAACCTTTCCTTGGGTTGCACATCATGCTTGATACTTCCACTCAAAATTTCTTACCCCTTCCCTGCACTCTGGGTCATACGTGCTTCATGACTAACAGCTTTTCCAGCCTTACTCAGTTTCCACCCCATTTGCTTGGATAGGCATTTCCCTTAATAAAACCCTCTTGTGTTTAATCCCTTTTTCGCATCTGCTTCTTGGAGAATCCAGATTAATTACATCATATAATATTTATATTATAAGGATTCCCACTCTACAGATTGGGGATCTAGGATCTGAATATGTTCAGTAACTTCCCTAATGCAACATTTTGTTAAGTGTGCAGCAAGGGTATGAATCCAGGGAACATGAGTTCCAAAATATAATCACTCAATAATTATTAATGAAAACTCCTGAAACCAACTAACATAAACTAGAGATACAATTAGTTTTGTGCAAAGTGTTTTTCTTCTTTTTGTAATCCTTTCTTTTTTTCTGTAACTACAGCATTTTCAAATGTTTTACTACTCATAATTAGAAAAGGATGTACTATCTTCTTCAAAAATTGCAATGAACCGTTGTGTATTTCCAGCTAAAGAGGGAAGTTATGCTTGCTGGAGGGGTGAAAAGAAATTAATAAAGTGCAAGCTTGCTATAAGATTTTCCTCTTTCTCTAGAAACACAGACAATGTGAGCAACGGAAATTAGTCTCATCACTTAGGTTTAAATACAGTAAAACCTTACACAATACAGGTTTGAACTCTCCGGGTCTACTTATACGTGGATTTTTTTTTTTCAATAAATACAGTACTATAAATGTATTTTCTCCTTCTAGTTATTTTCTTGATAACATTTTATTTATTTTCTCCAGCTTACTTTATTCTAAGAATATAGTATGTAATACACATAACATACAAAATATGTGCTAATTGACTGTTACCGGTAAGGCTTCTGGTCAGCAGTAGACTATTTGTAGTTTCGGGAGAGTCAAAAGTCATACACTGATTTTTTGACTATGCCCCTAACCCCCACATCCTTCAAGGGTCAGTTGTAAACTATTACTTTGGTTGCATTTTGGTTTATGTACAGACCATGAACTTACTTCCAAGATGCGGGAATGTCATGTCATATTAATCTGAAGAATTTCACATTTTTATTCTTAACTATCACAGTTGATAACACAGATAAATTTTATCACAATTACAACTGATCAAGAATCTCATTCCAAACTAGTGTATTATTCAGGAGTTCAGTATCACTATTCTTACATATTATTTAAATAAGGAAAAACACTGCAGCAGGGCATTTAAAATACTTCAAGTGAAATATAATTTTTAAAAATAAGTTTTTCTTTTCTGTTTTCATAAAGTTAAGAAGAACTACAATGTAACAGTGGTACATACACACCAGAAGAGTTTAAATGAGATAGACAGATGATACCAAGTGTTGGCATGGACTTGGACCTGTTGGAGCCCTCTCTCTTTGTGGATGGATGTGTAAACTGATATAAACCATTATCTGACATGTATACTAAAGCTAACAATCCCATGGTCCTGGGGATATACTCAACAATGTCTACCAAAAGACAGGTATAAGGATGCTCAGGGAAGTATTACTCAAAATAGCCCCAAATTGGACATAACCCCAATGTCCATAAGCATTAAGATGGGAAAATAAACGGGAGTATATTTATATAATAATATACTATACAGCAATGAGAATGAATGAATTATAACTATACATCTTATAAACTAAATGCTGAATGAAAGAAGGTATAGAACATGCACTATGACCCCATCTATAAAAGTTTAACAATAAATCAATGTTCTAAATCACCATAAGTACTACTCTAGGAGATACTGTCTAGAAGGCTGAAGTGGATTTCTGGGGTTCTAGTAGTATGTTCCTTGATTTGGGTGCTGGTTACATGAGAATTCTCATTTTGTGTAAAAAAAAAAGATTGAATTGTACAGTTAAGATTTGAATATTTCATTGTATGCATGTATTTTCAACCCAAATAAAACACATTACTAAACTCCTTCTGCTCTTTTTCTTAATATGTATATAACAGACAACTTTTCATTGAACCAAGTATAAATAAAAGATCCACACTGGTATTTTTAACATGGGCTAAATGGTTTTGTCATCACTAAATGAGTAATTTAGGATCCTGGTTTGATATAAAAACTTACTCCCTGCAGCCTTTACTTTGCATGCAAAATATATGGTTTCTTAATGAAATAAGAATTTTTCTAACAAAGACATTTTGAGTTTCTTATTATGAAATTTTAATAAATCATTAATCACGTTTTCCTTCTAAATGTACAAGTAATGGATAAAACATTTCAAGGATCCCTACAGAGGTTTCTTGACTTGAAAAATTGCTTGCATTTCAACTAGAAGAAGGGAATAAAACACACACCAAAAAAGAGAGGCACATTTTTTGTTAGAGAAGTAATAGACCCACCATCTGTGCTTATTTCTTCTAAGCAGGTCTGGTAATAGATGACAGTGCTTTAATAGGAACACTCACTCCCCAGTTACAACTTGCTTTTCATTAGTATGGGAAAAAGGCAAGCACTGATATATTTACATTCTACAAAGATGTTTTAAAATGATGATTAACAAGATTCCAATTCTCTTTGTGTTCAACATATGAAATATTAAAAAGAAATGCTAATAAATCTATACACAGTATGTCATTAGGAAGTCATTTCTCCTGACTTTACCAACATTTCTTATTGGAAACTCATGTCATGCCCTACTAGTTGATATTAATTTCACTTTATTTAGAATGCAGTAGAATCTGTTTCAGATTCACATCAAAAGTATGGTATTTTGATGCACACTTAGACAATTTCAGATGGAAAAGAAATATCTGGAATCTGACCCTGGAATTCATTACAAAACCCTTGGAGTGGTCTATCTTAGAAGCCTTTGATAACTTCACTGGGACAGGATATAAGAACTTCAAAATTAATACGAAATGAGGAAAACATCTGATCAGAGGCTTTCTCTTTTTTACCATCATCACCATCTTTGTTAGAAGTTAAAGAGTGAGAATGGGGATCACACTGGGGGGGGGGGTGGTGGTAATAGTAGTACTAATAGATGTTTTGTTTGTTTGTTTGCCTATTATTTTTTTGTACGACTTGGCTAGGTGACTGTATATTAAAATTCCTTGAATTTCCAGAGTTTGGGGTCTCCTAAATTCTAGAAGGCAAAACACTGGAGTGTCTTTGGCTCTGGCAAATATGTTGCTATCTTGGGTAAAACAGTCTGGGAAGAACATTATATGTATTCATCAACAAACCTCTTCTTCAACAACAAATTTTCCTTTCAAACCATTTCTGGGCCTCCCTTCCTAGCTCTGGCAGCAAACGGGAAAGTAAGTACGACAGGTATTTCTGTGTGTAAATTTGCCCCAAATATTTGGGTGACACTGGATACCACTACTGAGTGTGGCTCTGTGTACATGCAGCCTCTATATAGCACTTCTCTTCTACAGTGAAGGTCTTAATCTTTGAAATCTCAGAACCAAAAGAAGTCATATGATTGATTTTATGTGCCAGGTTTATGGGAATAAACTTTCATGGTAGGTAAGAGGCTTACAGAGGATTTAAAGAATGGAGACATCTGTAGAATCAATTCAAGATGATTAAACCTTTTGTGATAGCACTATCTACACTTCAATTGTGGAAACTTAAACTATTTTTAAGTTAATCTCCACTATTTGGTTTTATAATTATAGATAAATAATGTCTAAATTTGAGATCTAGGTTTCTGAACTTAAATAATTAAGTCAAAATAAAGAGAAATAATAGAGACCTTATTACAGTGTTTATTATTATTATTTATAGATAACTAATTTCCTGCTGCAGATACTGTATTTGTGATATCTTATGGATAACACTCATTAAGATTATTTTAATAAGGCAAGGTCATTCTTCATTTAGTAGCCAACAGAGAATGTTTAGATCCCTACAATAAATAAAATATGAACACTTTTAGAAAGAGTTAAAAAACAAGACCTCATTAAAGATAGGCTATTAATCAATCTTCACCCTAACTCTTTGACTGGAAAGGCATGTATTGGTGCTTGTCAGTTTAGCCAGGTGAATCACAAGTAAGCTGTTTCAAGATATTTTGTAAGATAAGCAGCTGGGTGAACCTGAAAAATGATATTTCCACATGAAAAACTAGTGACTATAAAAATCAGTGGTGTTTAGGAGGCTCTCATTTCAACAAACGTCGACTACCTAATAAAAATTGCATTAAAAGTAAACTTACCCCTATGTAAAAAAAATAGTACATTCCTTAAATTATTTCCTTTCTCCTAACCCTTCCCTAATCTTACCAAGAAACAATAAATACCTTAAGTATAGCAAAAGCTCTGTTTTTATAGTTTTAAGTTTTTTTGTTTTTTTTTTTAATATTTTATTTATTTGACAGAGAGAGACACAGCGAGAGCAGGAACACAAGCAGGGGGAGTGGGAGAGGGAGAAGCAGGCTTCCCACCGAGCAGGGAGCCCGATGCGGGGCTCGAGCCCAGGACCCTGGGATCATGACCTGAGCCGAAGGCAGGCGCTTAACGACTGAGCCACCCAGGCGCCCCTAGTTTTAAGTTTTTGAATTAAAAATTCAAAGCAGGGGCACCTGGGCGGTTCAGTGGGCTAAGCACCTGACTTTTTTTTTTTTTTAAGATTTTACTTTTTTATTTGAGAGAGAGATCGGGAGAGGGAGAGGGAGAGGGAGACATCAGAGCAGGGGGGAGGGGCAGAGGGAGAAGCAGACTCCCCGCCCAGCAAGGTGCCCAATGAGGGGCTCAATCCCAGGACCCTGAGATCATGACCTGAGCCGAAGACAAACGCTTAAGGACTGAGCCACCCAGGCACCCCAAGCATCTGATTTTGGATCTCAGCTCAGGTCTTGATCTCAGGGTTATGAGTTCAAGCCCCACAATCGGCTCCACACTGGTCATGGAGTCTACTTAAAAAATAAACAAAATAAAATAAATTAAAAATTAAAATTCAAAGCAAATAATAATAATGGTTTATTTTATAACTAATTACTCTCATTTTCTTCAAAGTCACTATCGAATTTAAAATGATCAGTTCTGCGGCGCCTGGGTGGCTTGGTCAGTTAAACGTCTGCCTTTGGGTCAGGTCATGATCTCAGGGTCCTAGGATTCAGCCCCGCATTGGGCTCCTTGCTCAGCGGGAGTCTGCTTCTCCCTCTTCCTTTGCCCCTCCCCACCACTCATGTGCTCAGGCTTGCTCTCTCTCTCTCTCTCTCTCTCTCTCTGCTCTCTCTCTCAAATGAATAAATAAAATCTTTAAAATAAAATAAAATCATCAGTTCTAGCTATCAATTGTACATACTGTTATATGAATTATGAAATGCTATACTAACATCTATTTTCCAAGGCACACATTCAAAATTAAATTCTTCTTAGTAAGATATGGGCTCTCTTTCATGGATTTATGATAATTGATAATTATCATTTTGCACTGATTTTCTGTCTCGCTTCACTATTTGATATCATTATATGAAAGTAAAATATTATTTAAGGGATAACTATTATCTGAATACTAATAAATACTATTTGGATCCAAAAAGCACTCAAAATTATTTGGGGTATAACTTTCATTTAACAACCTTTTATTAGACATTACTAAATCCTAAAGGGTCCCAGCATCTTATACAGTTTTGTTTTAAATGTAACTGACGACCACATTAATTAAATTGCAAATATAAAACTACCAACTGCATCATAAATACTTTACAATTAGGGGCAAGGTACAATAATTCTAAGACTACCAACATACCATCCGAATGAAACTGCTAGGTAATTCTTACCAATAGGTAGCATAATAAAATCAGAGAGAAAGAACCTCTGAATTTCAGAGTGTACTGGTTTCCTAGGGCCACCATCTTCAACCCACTACACAGAGTAATGTAAAGAAATTGGAAGCTACTTGTGTGATAACAAATTTCCCCTTGAACATTAAATAATCAACAGATTTTACATATAAACCTCTGTCCTTGAAGTCATAATCTATTTTCCTCTAGGGAAATTTTATTTACTCTAAAATAATATTTATATTTCACAAACACATCTCTTAATTATAGCTTGGGTTTTCTCATAACTCAGTCGCCCTTAAGGAAAATATTTTGATCAGCTTTAGAAATTTTCAGTCCATAGTATCTAGCACTTCCTGTATTTTAAATGACTTTTATCATACTAGCAAAAGTAAACAATGCTATTGATAATTTCCTGTGTTCTAAATTCATACAAACAGGAAATCTATCTTAAAATGTGATTTGTTCTCCTCTAAAGCAGTGGCCCAACCACCTGCTCTGAATGTCAAAGTTCCCTGAAAGCTACCAAGGGCTAGTTTATTATGAAGGTGTTGACAGCTGATGCTCTGGGGACCCATACAGGCACACAGAATAAATTTTAATCACGCTTAATGCTAATGTTGTAACAAGACTGTGACAATATTCAAATGCAACTAATTTCATTAAATTAGCTATACTCATGAAGCTAAACTTGTTTGAATCTATGTAAATGACTCAAAAGAAATATTTAAGCTCTTCTCTTTTCTCTTTATTTTTCATTGATGCTTAAGAGTGAAAAGATATTTTAACTGAGATCTTTTTGTTTTTGTTTTTTTTGTTTTTTTATTTAGCTCTCGTGTCTTATCACTGTAAGACTGTGAGAGTCCTTAGCAAGTTGCTGAATCTAGCACTCTGCTTTCAAAAAGAAATATACCTATACCAGGAACATAGTACTTGGCATTCATCTCTTGGCCTACAGTCTAATAGATTTGTTGTCTGTCTTTAGTGACAGTAACATAAATTTAAAGCTGGAAAGGACCTTAGAGGTCATCTAGTCCAACTGAACCATGTTTTAAAACAAATGAAGAGGTATGTTTATTTCATCATTTTGCACCTATGTACTGTATATTTCCAGAAAAGCCTTTGAGACAGCTGAAAATAATAAAAGGCACAGACACTATAAAGCAAGGGCACAATGACAGAATAATGAAGGGAGGCAGATGACAATTATATAAGGAGACCTAGGAAAGAGACACTGCACTTCAGCCTAAAACTCAGCCCTAAGCCTCTTGATGGTGAAGGCCAAAGGAAGCTTATAATTCAAATAGGTTTCAATTAGCTAATGAAAGTAGTATCTGCAAATGTCAGCAGCTGGTATCTCTAAACTCTCAAGCACAGCACTGGAGTCTTTAAGGACCAGACAATAAGCAATACAACCACAACTATCTTCAATAGCAATTTCAAAGGCGTCAAAGGTGTTAAGTACACATGATTGTTTTTTATATGAATCTTTGTTAAGAGTTACCTGTGTGATGTTATATTTTAGTTCTGAGTAGGCATTTCTACTGGGACTTGGTTATCTGACTTGGTGAAAACGGTAGCCTTGGAGAACTTAGAAGAGCAGATGGTTAATATTTCCCTGAATTTATTTTTGTTTTTAATTGATATTTTATATCACCACTCACAAAGAACATATTCTCTGGATAATGTATTGAAGCACCATAGACAAAGAATCTCAAGGTCAGAGTGACTTGAGATAAATCACAAAGCAGAGGTCTGGTCTGGAGAACTTCACTGCCTCCACTATATACTTGGCAAATAGGAACAGAACAAGGGATTTACTAACGAACGAATACCAGTGAGAGGAGAAGGGCAGGGGTAATGGGGAGACACATTTTAACCGGATCGACAGTTAAGTTTTTTTAATAGATTCTTTCATCCTACATTTAATGGGATCATTTTCTTTTCTTCTTCCCTCACTTTTGAAAAAAAAAAAAAAAGTGTTTTGTCGTTTTATAAAAGAAATGACTTGGTAGACTTAATTTCCAAAGTTTAAAGCAGGCCCATCATCAATGCTCTAGGAATTGGAGAGTCTTCACATGTGGTCTATGTACTTTTGGATTGGCGGTGGGAGCCTGGCAAGGGAGTCAAAAACTGCATTTTGTAGCTCTTATTATGAACACCTCTCTGTCTGCTCTTACCTTAGGCATGATCAAACAAATCACACAGGAATTAGGAAAAGCCAGGCATAATAATAGGAACTAAAAGGATAAAAATGTTTACTTTATTTATTTTTATTCGTAAGAGCAAAAAACCGTTCTGGGCCCACAGAAGAGATGTGAAGTTTAAAGATGTGTAAATAGCCATTCTTAACAAAAATAATCCTGCGGTAGTTAGTATTTAGAAAGCAATCAGAACTTGCTCATAACACATCAGTTTTAATATCCAGTTTCAATCTCATCTCCAATTCCAACTTGAGGTTCCGTCTAACAATTCCATTTTGTGGTCTGTTGCATCTCAAAATACAAATTGATAGGTTTCAAATCATACTTGTTATGAAAAGCAAGGAGGAGAGGAAGGTGGGGAAATAACTGAGCTTTTTGCCCATACCTCATCTTAACTAGACCATAGCTAAAATCCTGCTATCACAGGGTCCCGAGAAAATGATCCACTTGCATAACAGAATTTAATGTATCCACCTGCATAGAGGAGAAAATTTCTTCTCCAGCTATTTCTTGGCAAACTCAGTTGTGTTGTGCAGAAAAGAGCTAGACTTGGTTCTGCAGACAGAACTGTATGTGCCCGGGGACTTTTAGATTCCTAACAGTTGTGTATACCACAGAAACACACTTGGCGGCCTCAGTATATGAAAAATACACATACACAGAATGTACACTATTTCTCATAGCCTCCAGAGTCCAAATAGAACAGGTATGTCTGGACCAAATGGCTGAGAGATTGCACAGCTTTGGGCAAATGTGGCCAATCTCTCCCTTACTCTCTGTACTTCCTTCTTACCCTTTTTCGGTCACTTACATGACTTCTGCCACACCTCACACGGTTTACCACTCCATCCTCCCTGCCCGAAAAGTTCTATCCTTTTAGACCTTTCCCTCAGTCAGGGGCAGTAAACAGTAAGAATATTTTTGATTAATGATTAAATTAAGGATTTTGAGATCACCCTGGATTATCTGGGTGAGCCCCAAATGCAGTCACCTGTACATCCATAAGTGGCAGCCAGAGGGAGATTTCATTTCTACAGAAGGAAAAGAAGATGACAGACAGCGGGATCACAAGTCAGGGGTCAGAGTGATGCTGCCACAAACCTAGAAACGCCAGGTGGAAGGGGCCAGGGATGGAGTCTCCCTAGAGCCATTAGAGCGAGCTTGGCCTGACAATGTGATTTTGGCCCAGGGATAGGAATTTCAGACTTCTGACCTCCAGAACTATTCAAGAAGACGTTTTTGTGGTTTTAAGTGTCTCAGTGGTAATTTTTTACAACAGTCACAGGAGACTAATACAACCACCAATCAGGGTATCCCTCCTACGTTATTTGCTCTCACTTCACCTAGTGCTTGCTAACACCTAGTTTTCTGGGATGCATGTATCATTACTGTAATTAAATAATCAATTCACAGTGATGTGTTTCAAGTCTGTAACTCCCTTCTCCACGGTAAATTCTTGAGGTCAAGGAGCGTGTCTGTTTTAACCATCCTCTAATTCCTGGGCTTGGCCACGTGTCTGGAATATGAGAACTCACTACATATTTGTTATCTGAATGAATGCATGACAGATACAAAGGTAAACTAAAAAATCACTTTCAGTCCACAGTTTGTCTTTTCCAGAATTGGTCCCTATAAATATGTTGAGTCATGTCTATACATTCCTGAATTTGGTAACAAATGCCATGAATGTGTAAGTTCATTTTAATGCTGATTTGGTCCAACTTCTGGTAGTCTGTCGCGGAGCCCCATCCAAGTTCCCATTAGTGGAGAGAAAAGAAAGAAATTAGGAAAACAGAACAAACAATATAAACAACGCAGAATGCTAAAACTGACACTCAATATGTAGACTCTAAGAACAATTAAGTTAAATCATCCTATCCATGTTTTATTTCATGAGACAGAATTTCCTCCTTATAACAATCATGTAAGATGGTATTTGGCTCCCCATAGCCTACTCCCTGAGTCACCCCTGCAGCATCCCAGAGAGCGTTCCTCTCCTGCCCCAGTCTTGCTTCTTGAGGGGACGGAAACTGGCCACTCCCACATGACTTACAATGCATAGCCTCCTTAAGAGACTGCACAATAAAAGGACAAGATGCATCAGAGGCCTGCCGGGCCCAGGAGTGGGGTTCCCCCAAGAAAAGCCTTGTCGGGGCCCGGAAGGCAGCCGAGCAGCATGGGTGCTGGAAGCAATTGATAACCTGAGCGATCAGAGCTTAATCACATAGGTTTCCCAGCTTCCTTGTCTCCCTCTGCTGCTTCCCACCACCCCTGCCCCAAGCATGAACTCAGCCTCTTTTTCTTTTCCCTTCCCTTCCCCATGTTACACGTTGCTATTTATTAGTACAATGGGATTTGAATGAAGTTTAGGGAACAATGGAGAGAGATTACAATGCAAAACAGGGAACTACCAATAAACAAGTGACGCCCACTGTATCAATAGGCTATTTCAATTTAATGTCCAAATAAAATACAGCCCTCCTTTAGAATCCCTGCCCAGAAAGCAGTAACATGTATAATCTATAAATAGTGCTCATTCTTGCCACAGACCTGTCCCCCACTGTACGTGCACGCTGAGCATGATAACATGTCTGGTACCTTGAACCACGTAAGATAAAATAGGTATCCACTGTAACCTAGTTACGCTATTCCAATAAAGGCTTGCTGGCCACTGAGAGAGAGTGTGTCTATCAATCTGCTCTCCAGTTTAGATCAAAAAGGAGCTCAGCCATCATCTGGAAGGTAAATAAATGAAAAAGGGGCTTTTACTTTTTGATATCATACCCTGATTTTGGACAAACATCACTACCTTCTAAATAAAGTGAGTGGTGAAAATAAACACACACACATATACACAAATAAAAATCATGCTGTAAAAACGGAAAGGGAACATCATGTTCCTATCATGAAGACTCAGGGGCAAAGAGTATCTCTTAAAAAAGATTTGACTATGGAACCAGAAGAAACATTTAGAAAATTGCTTTAAAGTACTTAGACTAGGAAGAATATGTAGAAAGGCAAGTCACTTATGAAACAATGTGGAAGTTATAATGACAAAATGGGAGATGCCTGAGATCAGGAGCCTTAGAGGAAAGATAAATGCAGTAGCAGAATTTCCAACCACAAAGGGATCCAGGGACAAGCAAACTGATACCCTGAACAGTTCAAGTGGTAATTGAATCGGAGCCCGGGGCGGGGGCGGGGCGGAAAGAGATAGAAAACAATGACAGAAAAGATGGTAGGTGGGAATGCCAGAGACTGGGGTTTCAACTCAAAAATAATTTGTTTACCTCAGAAAGAAACAAGAGCCACTCGATCTAAAACAATAACCATGAACTATGAAGACTAAAATGACTAACCAGATTGTAGGGACGGTGGTGGGAAAACAGTGAAGTGTTATCCATATTTAGACAGAAACTAGTCAAACTCCAGAAACTTAAAAAAAAAAAATCCAACTTAAGTATAGACAGTAAAACAACAGGAGTAGCAACGACAACACAATCCTTTTTAAAAATAAATTATGTCAGGCTTGCTTTAGACCTTTCTTTTGCCGCATTAACATACCAGAAGACATGGAGCTTTTAAGAGAATAAGAGTATGACCAAGAATATTACACCCATCAGGTTGTCTTTCTCAAGGTTGAAGGAGAAGTATTCTGTATATAAAAACTGATTTGTTTTTCCAATAATAATTTACTCAAGGACCTATGGGTACATACTGGTGAAAATAGTAAAAACAAAGGCTTCAAAAATTAGGAAGTTGTAAATCCAAAATCCTGAGACAATTGACTCAATTAACTGTAAAGCTAATTTTACATATTTTATAATTGCCACAGTAATATTCTTGAAGTATAATTGCAAGAGAAAATAACATATTGAATTAATATAATTATATTACACATTCCAAGTTACAATACTAGATATTGAGAATTTTTAGGGGCAAAGAGGAGGAAAAGCATTCTACGTCCCTTATCTAACACTGTGAGCTCAAGAGATAGCACAAAAAATTCTTTTAGGCTCTATGCAAGGAATCCAGATTTAGACCACAGGTGACCTCTTCCAACATGACCATATAGTCTAGTCCGTGGCTATTCCCTCATCTGATTATTACAAAAACCTCCTGACTGGTCTCCCAGCTTCTGCCATTGATCCCCTTCAACTATTCTTAGCACAAGGACAGAGGGATGTTATTAAACATAACCCAGATCATGCTACTTCTTTGTTTAAAACCTTTCTAGGGATGCCATCTGAGTTAGAGGAAAAGCCAAAGTCTACAATGGTCTACAAGGCTGTTTCTCCATAATCTGCCTCCTCTCCTTTATGTTTCTGGTATCATCTACTGATACTCTCTCTTTCCCTCATTATCCTCCAACCACTCTGGTTTCAATGATGGTATTCTCAGAATAAGGCCACATGCTTCTGATTCAGGGTTTTGGTACAAGCTATGTTCTCTCTGGAATGCTCTTTTCTCAGCAGAGCATGGTCCTCCTCATCTCTTTCAAGTCTCTCCTCAAATGCCTTGCACCTGATATGTAATTGCCATGTCTGGCAGTTTTAAACAAGGCCTCAAAATAGGCTGACATAAGTGATGGGTCTGCGTCCCCTTCCCTTGAACCTGAGCATGCTTGTGACTGCTACAACAGACTCTGGCAAGTAATTTTGTTTGACTTCTACTGCTAAATTAAAAGCCCACAGAGCTTCCCCCTGGTCCCCTCAGAATGCTCAATCCATGGGAGCCCAGCTACCATATAAGAAGTTCAACTACCCTGATACCACTATGATAGCAAAGTCATGTGTGGCTCTCTGATGAAGAGTGCCTCCCAGCTGAGCCCATCCTTCTAGCCACTCTCACTGATTTACAAGACATAGGAAAAAGTCCCTTGGACCTTCCAGACTGGCTTATTTGCCAGTGACTAGCACTGAGTCACCCTCATCACATAAAAGAAGAAGAATCGCTCAGATGAATCCTGCCAGAATATTCCTGACCCATAGTATCCATGAGATATAATAAAATGATTGTTGTTTTAAGTTATTAAATTGTGGGGTAGTTTCTTAGTAGCAATAGTAACTATAACACCACCCTATCTCTACTACCATCAATCTCTACACTCCTTTCTTGATTTATTTTTTTTGTAGTAACACTTTAAAACAGAACAGGTAATTAACTTGTTTATTTTGTGATGACCTCTATTACAGAGAGATATTTGTATGTTTTATTCACCGATACATAAAAACATACCTATAAATAGCTATAAATATGTGTTGAATGCTGAATGACTAATATTAAATGGTAATAAGGGTTACATATGTAAGTTTTTAACATTAAAAAATATAAAGTCAAAAACATATTCCAAGAAGGAGGAAACAAACACACAGAATGCTATTTACAAAGCATAAATGAGTTCAGAGAAGAAAATACAAAAAATCAGGTATGGCAAACAGACATAAATTCTACTACTTCCTATTGAAAACAGACTGTCAGATTGAATTTATAAAAATAAATAAACGAATAAATAATATAAATATATATTATATATTTATTCTATATATTATATATAGCATATAAATAAATAAATAAAACTATTTTATTTCTGGGAAATGTAAAAATTTTTCCTGGAAGTTTAACAATATAAAATACCTAGATTAATATATAGATTAATATGGAAAATAAAAATAAAAAATTTTGAGTAGTAACATTGATTTCAGGCAAAGTAGAATTTAAGGGGAAAGATTTTACACGGAAAATAATAAAAGTATTTAATGGTATTAGGCAAAATAGTCAATGAATATATAGCAGCAATAATCTTTAATCAGTAAGTTGCATATCAAATATTTATAAAGCAAAATGTATTCAAGATACATGAATACATAATTAGTTATAATTAGAAGAGATTTAATTGTGGTAGAATTAGTGGTTCTCAGTTATGACTGATTAAATAGATAAAAGTTAAAAGGATATAATTTTAGCATTATAATATATATTTTTAACACATATATATAAAAGTTTGTGTACCACAAAAAATATTTTTCTTTCAAGTCTCTCTTAAAAATGAAAACGAAATTATATTTAAGATTATAAAGGAAGTTGCAATATATTTTTAAAAATTACCTACTTAAAACTCAAAAAAACTAAAAATTAAGGGCAAGTTGAAACAAGACAACCACCACCACCACTCATATAATATTTAAAAATACATATGTTGAGTGCTCGCTTCGGCAGCACATATACTAAAATTGGAACGATAAAGAGAAGATTAGCATGGCCCCTGCGCAAGGATGACACACAAATTCGTGAAGCGCTCCATATTTTTAAAAAAGATGTGGTATACACACACACACACACACACACACACACACACACACACACACACACACATATATATACACACAAACACAATGGAATATTATGCAGCCATCAAAAGGAATGAAATCTTGCCATTTGCAATGACGTGGATGGAACTGGAGGGCATTATGCTGAGCAAAATAAGTCAATCAAAGACATGTATCATATGACCTCACTGATATGAGGAATTCTTAATCTCAGGAAACAAACTGAGGGTTGCTGGAGTGGTGGGGGTGGGAGGGATGGGGTGGCTGGGTGATAGACATTGAGGAGGGTATGTGCTATGGTGAGCGCTGTGAACTGTGTAAGACTGTTGAATCACAGACCTGTACCTCTGAAACAAGTAATACATTATATGTAAAAAAAAAAAGAAGAAGATGGCATGAGAGGAAGAATGAAGGGGGGGAAATCGGAGGGGGAGATGAACCATGAGAGACTATGGACTTTGAGAAACAAACTGAGGGTTCTGGGGGTGGGGGGATGGGTTGGCCTGGTGATGGGTATTAAAGAGGGCACGTTCTGCATGGAGCACTGGGTGTTATGGGCAAACAATGAATCATGGAACACTACATCAAAAACTAATGATGTAATGTAGGGTGATTAACATAATAATAAAAAATAAATGAGATAATCATAAAAAAATAAAAATAAAAATAGGTATGTTGAGATTAGTCCTTTGTTAAAAGAAAGAAACCCAGCCAATTACTAGGGAGATACTCCCATATTTCATTCAAAATGCATAGCCATATTTGGGGTGCCTGGGTGGCTCAGTTGTTAAGCGTCTGCCTTCGGCTCAGGTCATGTTCCCAGGGTCCTGGGATCAAGCCCCGCATCAGGCTCCTTGCTCAGCGGGAAGCCTGCTTCTCCCTCTCCCACTCCTCCTGCTTGTATTCCCTCTCTCCCTGTCAGATAAATAAATAAAATCTTTACAAAAAAAGGCATAGCTATAAATATTCTCATTTGTATTAATTTTTTTAAATAAGTATTTAACTCAAAAATTTAAAATAGTAAAACAAAATATATATAAGTCAATTATAAGGAATACTTAATTAAATGTTAAATAAAAGGCAATGAATTATAAACAAATAAAGGAGAACTGATAAAGATGTGAGGTCATTCTTTACCAACTAACCTATAATATATAAAAATGTGACAAAATGTACAAAAATATACAAAATTATAATAAAAATTTTTAAAAATTAAAAATTTGAGTGGAAATCAAATATAGGAAATGTAGAAATTGTTTTAAACACAGTTACTTGTTTCATTTAGATGATCATGTACTGGGTGTATGAATCTTATATTAACTTAAAAATGGTAAATCTGGTAAATATATGAATGTTTTTGCAAGAAACTCAAAATATTATTCAAAATAAAATCTCTATTAAAGGCTCAATAACCAGCAGGTGTATTAGTATCTTTTTTAAAAATCTGAGTCTAAGCTATAAAATATATATAAAAGCAAGAAAAATAAGTGGCTTCTTTACCAGTAATTTTACAAAGCAAATATAACTCTGATACCAACTCTCAAAAAAGTTAAAAGAAAAAGAAAGAAATACTTAAACAGTATCACCCATGAACATAGTTAAAATATTCTTAAAAAAAAAAATCACAAAGTGAATTATATACTTACTAAGAAATCCACCCTAATAATCTGGGATTCAAATTAAGGCATACAAAGGTGGGTTAATACTATGAAATGCATATTAATGCAATGCAACATAACAATAAGCCTCTTTATTTACTTTATGTTGTGCATTTATTTAATAAGTATAATGCACATGACTAATAACATTTAATTAAATATTAAAGGATATTTCCTGGGGCGCCTGGGTGGCTCAGTTGTGGTTAAGCATCTGCCTTCAGCTCAGGTCATGAACCTTGAGTCCTGGGATCAGGCCCCATGTTGGGCTCCCTGCTCCGTGGGGAGTCTGCTTCTCCCTCTGTCCCTCACCCTGCTCATGTTCTCTCTCTCTCTCACACACTCTGTCTCTCTCTCAAATAAATAAAATCTTTAAAACCAATAATAAATAAATAAATAAATAAATAAATAAATAAATAAATAAATGATATTTCCTTACCATGATTAAAATAACTATCTTAAACAGGCAATTTTATTATTATTTAGTTCTAGCCAAAGCCATAAGATGAAGAAATAAGTAAATCTGTATATTAGAAAGGAGAGAATAAATGATCAGTAATATTTTTAATGACTAATCATCTAATCATGGTAAGTTCTATGTGATCACATATGCTATATGAAAAATACAAAGGAAGTTTGTGCAACTCAACCTCAAAGATAAACCTCTACCTTTATATGAGACAATACGATTATACAGAAAAATTGTAGACTTCACCATAAAGATTGAATCTAAGTCTTATGTTGGTCTCTCTTTCATACAGGGGAGCAAATTTTGCCATCCAAAAATAAGTCTCTTTGGCATATTGGTAATCTTAAACTGTTTATTTTTTTTAAGATTTTATTTATTTATTTGAGAGAGAGAGTGTGTGTGAGAGAGAGAGAGAGTGCACGGGAGGGCGTAGGGCTAGAGGGAGAAGCCAGACTCCCCTCTGATCAGGGAGCCCGATGCGGGACTCAATCCTGGGACGCCAGGATCATGACCTGAGCCAAAGGCAGCTGATTAACAAACTGAGCCACCCAGGTGCCCTTAAACTGGTTATTCTTAAACTGCAAAGACAAGAGAAAAACTGAAACCAAGTAGATGTCACCCTTTTGAAAGAGACATTTGCATGCATAAGGGAAATCTCCATTTGTACGTGCATCTCCTTTGTATCGAGAAGAGGCAGAGGCACAACATATACAACTCTTAGCAATGAAGAAGGCATGGACTAAATCTGGGTAACAACTTTTAACTGTGCTTTTCCCAGTAACCTCCCACCTGACTTTTATGTTTAGCTGAAGATGGTTTTAAAGTGATGGCTTCTGCCATTTTGGGGAGTTATTCTGTTCTTCTGGGTCTCTCCCATGTATAAAGAAGGTATACATATTATTAAACTTGTTTGATTTTCTTCTACTATTCTGTCTCATGTCAATTTAATTCTCAGACCAGACAAAAGAAGCTTAAAGGGTAGAGAAACATTTTTCCTCCCAGCACTCACAATGTGCATTTGGTCACCCATCAGTGATGTAGGAGAGGCGTTAGGGTTCGAAGATGACAGCCAAGAAAGAATTCTTGAGATGTCTTTGACGCAAAATGGTGGTTTTATTAAAGCTCAGGGACAGGACCCGTGGACAGAATTAGCTGCACTGGGGTCCATGAAGAGTGGTCCACTATGTACTTTCAAGTTTGGAGGGGGTTAGGGATAGCATGTAAGGCTCCCAGATATTTTGGAAACAAGGTTTTTAGGATCCTGAGGAGGCTAGCTATTTTTAGGAAAAGGTCATTTATTACTGTTTAGAAAAACTCATTCATGAGTTTTTCTTCAGATGTATATTGGTGGGTCATATGCTTGGAGAATGACTGCCAACATGTATCTTGGAATTTTTATGTGTTATCAAGGGAATTTTTATGTGTTAAAGTAGTCTTCCAGAATCCCGGGGGGGGGGGGGTCAGGCTAAGATTGCCTTTTGCCCTTAGCCAAGTGTCAACATGAGCTCCTACAGGAATGTCACTCTGCCTGTTTCAAGGACTTGTCAACGAATGGGCTACAAGTAGTAAGGGAATTTAATAATTTTTCTTCTGTCTTTGTTTCCCAGATCATTTAACTTCATGAGACTCAATTACCTTATGTTTAAAGCATCAGTGCTGTGTTCTAGTTTTCAGGGTGGCTGTGAATACCAAGTGTGCATTAAAATAGGTGACTGATGCCAGCCTTCTGTGACCTTCTCAAGTGTCTTCAAGGAGAAACCAGAAACAAGAACTAGAAACCCACTTAAGCAGGGGCATGCAGGCAATATTTTGAACAATCAGACAAGATGGAAACATAATGGATGAAGATGACCTAAGGGTCTTTTGTGTGTTTATGTGGAAATCATTAAACCTTAATTCTTACAACCAAACATATTACACCTGGTGACATACAATTATACCTCAGAGAACTGCTTACCCCTTCTCCCTTTTGCATATAATCTATAAACTAACAAGCTCCACAAGAGTTCTTTCAGAGCAATCTGAAATACTGTCTCTTGTGCTATCATCCTCAAGAAGACAAGGAAAAAAGCATTTACTAACCTACTTTGAGTTTGGCTTTTTTTTTTTTTTTTTCAGTTGACCTAAGTGAAATTATCCTTGTATATTGCCAATAACAATGCATTTAACAAATATTAGTTACTATTGTTTTAATCTAAAGGAGGAATACTAAAGTATTCATTTTTCTATACTTAATTTTTCTCTAATCATAGCTATAAAGGAGATATACATAACTGAAGTAAAAAAGAGAAACTATTGAGAATAACACACTTTTGAAATAAAATTTGTTACTCCCTACAAGCACACTATCTACAGAGAGCTCATATGATTATATAAATTGCTTTAAAAGTATCCAAAGCCCCCAAGTAATTCACTAGTTTAGTTAATTGTATCATGCCAATACCAACTGCCTGGTTTTTTTGTTTGTTTGTTTAAAGATTTTTTATTTATTTATTTGACAGAGAGAGACACAGCGAGAGAGGGAACACAAGCAGGGGGAGTGGGAGAGGGAGAAGCAGGCCTCCCGCCAAGCAGGGAGCCTGATGCAGGGCTCAATCGCAGGACCTCGGGATCATGACCTGAGCCGAAGGCAGACGCCCAACGACTGAGCCACCCAGGCGCCCCAACTGCCTGGTTTTGATGATGCACGGCAGTTATAGAAAATATCATCATTGGGCGAAGCTGAGTAATGGATATATGGGGCTCTCTACATTTTGTTTGTAAATTCTTGTGAGTCTATAATGATTTCAAAATAAGAAGTTAAGGAAATCATGCAAACTGAACACAATTCAAGGAGAGAAAGAGTAAATTTAGAAGACAAATTAAAGAAGGGACTGTTTTAGAAATGGTGAATGTAATCTTTCAAAACCTAAGAATGGAAAACAAACAGAAACCCTATCTGATGGAAAAAAAATACACATGATTAAATGAAATATAAAATTACTGAAAAAAATCATACTAAATTAAGCAGTAGCAACCCCTGCAATTCCAAATCCACTGCATCTTATTTTTCCAAAATCTCAGCTCTTTTTAAAAATAAGGTACCCTCTTGAACGTCCCCATGTAGCAGTACTGTGAGGTATTAACATTATAAAGAACCTTATTGTGTGCTAAAGCATCTACAAAAACAAAGGTTACTGTTCTCGGAAAATGCAAACCAAGGGAAGATATGATATTGCCAAGGCTAATTAGAATCAAATAGAGAGCAACGATTCCAAAAAGACACTGAATATTTCCACTTTATGCAGACAAAAGGGCATCCAATAAAGGACATATAATCTATTCCTCACGAGTCCAAACCTTGGAGACACAAGTCTGACATTTCCTATTTCCTTTAAAACAACACTGCAAATCTCTTGGAACCCACAGCAACACCCTTGGAGATTTGAGATTACCTGATAATTTCAGAACTGATGTCTGACATAACACTGACATGTTGAATATTTTCCTTTAGCCACAGGAGATCTCCAGCTCCAGAAATCATAAGTCAAAGAGCATACACTCAATTCATTCTTTGTTATTGAGTGGTTTGTTTTTGCTAGATAATTTATGGAAAATTAGCACAAAATGACAGCTGCGATATGGTGTAGGAATACCAAGCAGATGAGAAAGGTGAATATTATTACCAACACAAGATAAGAAGAGCAGTCAGCAAATAAAGGTCAAATGAAAGAATCAACCTAAGTTTCTCATAATGTCAACTCTGAAATGCAGTTTCAGCAAAAGTCTGGGCAAAGATAGTTTGGTTGCTTTTTTCCTTGCCTATGCTCTACTTTGAAATTCTCCATGGCTGAAGATATATACCATTATCAAAATCCTAACAAATATTCCTTTCTTTTAACACAATAATTTAAATTTTACTACAGCAAGCAAAATAATAGAAGAGTAGTCAAAATAATGAGGGCAAAGAAATTGATTATAATATTATTTTGGCGGGCAAAATTAAAAACAACAGAAGTATACATAAGTGAATTATGGCACATTCATTCTAGGGAATTATATATAGGGAAATGCTGGCTATACTATGTTAGGGGACAAAAGCAATGTTAAAACTGTTTATATAATGTTATCTTTACCATATGAAAATTATGGGTATGTTTAGAAAATTAATAATAACACATTTTCAAGGATAGGTGACAATAAATTTATTCTCCATACCAGGCCATTACTGAGAGTAAAAGAGGGAGTAATAATAAAATAGCCATATTGGGAATCTCCTGGAGAACAGAACATGTATTACCCTACCATGGTCCAGACAGGCAGGCCTTCACATAGTTTATATATTTAAAATCATTTAATTCCCAACAGCACATTGGAATATGGACAACATTAGTATACACGTTTTATAGATGAAGAAACTGAGGTAGGTACACAGATGGCCAATAACTTCTCCCAGTTTGGTGAGTTTGAATTCAAGATGAGACTGTCTGGCTAGAGTTCATGCTCTTAATCACTATACAAAATGCTTGCTGGAAACCCTGGAAGGAAACACACCAAACTACTAAAGAGAAGAGATTAGTTGGGGAGAAATTTTTACAGTTTTTCAAATGATTCAAAATTTTCATGTCTATGCTAATTGAAGGACATTTTCAAGAAGAAGTCCATTGTAAATCAATCAGTAATTTATCAGTATAAAAGAAAAATATCACATCTATTTGTTCCCCTTTTGGTATAAAATAAACTATAAAATAACAGTGATTGTTAATTAATAAATCAGTATCTTGAAAACCATTTGTCATTTTAGTTTAATTATTTGCTGGTTTTATAAGTACAATGATCATTCATTTTCTTTCGTGTCCCAGTTGACAAATGAGTGAATGCTCTGGAATTAATAATAATATCAAGCTGGGCATGTTTTCTCACACGCGCACACACACACACACACACACACACACACAAAACCTAAAGCAAAAATGAATTTCCAAAATCTTTTTTCCATGGGTTTTCTTTAGTTGGGGAAGATGGGCGAGGTTCAAACCATTTTTTATTTTTTTCAATCACTTTATCAAAGTATTAATGACATGTAAACAAAGTTCATATTTAATGTATACAACTTGATGAGTTCAAAGATAAATAGACACCCGTGAAACCATCACCACCATCAAGGTCATAGACATACCTGTGACCTCACAAAGTTTCCTCCTACTCCCTTTATTGATGTTATTACTGTGTATGTAGTAAGAAAAATTAACATACGACCTGCCTTCTTAGAAACTGTTAAGTATACAATACAGTATTGTTAGCTATACGCACTATCCTGTATAGTCCATCTCCATAACTTATTTTGCATAACTAAAACTTTGTACCTTTTGAACATCACTGCCCCATTTTCCCCCTCTCCTGAGCCTCTGGAAATCACCAGCCTACTCTTCGCTTCTATGAGTTTAATCATTTCAGATTCCACATATAAATGATATCATACAATATTTGATTTTGTGTGATTGGCTATTTCACTTAGCATAATGTCCTCCAGGTTCATCCATGTTGTTGCAAATGGCAGGATTTTCTTTTTTTTAAAGACTGAATAATATTCCATTGTGTGTATATAACATATTTTATTTATACATTCCTCTACTGATGGACATTCAGGTTGTTTCCATATTTTGGCTAATGTGAATAATGTTGCAATGAACATGACGGTAGAAATAACTCTTTGAGATCCTGAATTCAATTTCTTTAGATAAATACCCACAGGTGGGATTGCTGGACCATATGGTAGTTCTATTTTTAATTTTTTGAGGAAACTCCATGCTGTTTTCCATAATGGCTGAACTAATTCACTTTCCTGCCAACCACGCATCAGCATTCTTGTTCTTCCACATCCTCAACTTTTTTTTTTCTTTTTTTAAATAATAGCCATTGCCTTCTCTTCTTGTTGACAGTTTCCTTTACTGTGCAGAAATTTTTTAGTTTGAAGCAGTTCCACTTGATTTTTGCTTTTGTTGCCTGCATTTTGGGTGTCATAGCCAAAAAAAAATCATTGCCAAGACCAATGTCAAGGAGCCTTCCCATACATTTTTTTCCTAGGAGTTTTATGTTTCAGGCCTACATTTAAATCTTTCATCCATTTTGAGTCGATTTTTGTGTGTGGCATAAGGTATGGGTCCAATTTCTTCTTTTGCATGTGCATATCCAGTTTCCCAGCATCATTTACTGGAGAAACTATCCTTTTTCCATTTCGTACTCTTGTCAAAGATCAGTTGATCATACATGTATGGGTTTATTTCTGGGCTCTCTATTACATTCATTGTGCTATATATCTGTTTTTATGCCACTACCATATGGTTTTGATTACTATAGAATTGTAACATATTTTGGAACCAGAAAGTAAGAACCTTTAGCTGGAGGCATCAACTTCTTAATTCCATGGGCCTTTTTTATTAACCTACTTAAGTACTCATCAAATACTATTTACCAGGTTTATTTTTGACTTCTTCTATATTGCATATATGCTAACCATATCAATAAATCATAATAATAATAAATATAGGCTATAGAACAGGTGATCAATAGCTATATTCCTTTTCTATAACTTTTAATCTGGACGGACACTAAGGAAGCTACAATACATATGCTATATGGTTAATGTGAGAAATAAGTCAATGTTAATAAGGTAATGCATATATATACAATATTATATATACGCATACCTACCTGCTGATAGATATACACATACAAACACATTCTCATTCCCTTGGTCATGATATTCTGAAGAGAATTTTTCAGTTTTTCTGAATAATTTATTTCTAATATTTTTAATATTTCTAATAAGTAAACAAAATAAACATAAACACATTTTTCATGCTCATTAAAAAAAAGAAAAGAAAAAAATGTTTACTTCTCATTTCTTGTTTAGTGTGAATATCTTCCCAAATGTTTCCAAGGCTCTCATAAATTATATTTGATTTTTTGAACATTCTTGATAACCCTGATTGTGGAAATTCTTACTGGTACTTTTACTTCAGTGAGATGATCCCCCAGCCTTTTCTTCTCCCTGTACTTGCTATCTAATCTATCATGAGGTATCTCACATCCACTTTGCCATTTCACTCCTACCCAGCTATGCTTTGGAACCACAACTGAGGAATAATAATAGAAATTTAGAACTAGAAGGGAGGCACCTTAACCATCACCTAGTTTAACTCTTCCATTTCTACAGAAAGAAGAAATGATTCCCAATGAGATACAATGACTCCATCCATACCTTGGCAATTTCTCTCCTTTAGTATTTTTAAAGTGTTTACATTTTCCAGGTAGATGGTCACAACCACAAATTCTCACTTCATCTTTCTACCATTATCTTGCCTTCTCTGACCTATTTATTTTCTTATCTATGATACCAGCACTTTAAAATATCCTCCTTTACCCTTTTATCCTTTCCAACAAACACGATTAGTGGGCTTCCTATTATTGACAAGGAAAAAAGTAGTTTTGGGTTCTGTACCAACTGTAGCGTCATGGTAATGCATTTGGGTCTGCCTCATCCCATTGCTATATAAAGAAGAGTAGAGATATTTCCAATAATTAATCATTTAGACATGTAAAATCTAAATGAAAATGACTGAAGAAAAAAACCGAAATTGAAGACATGAGATCATACAAATACCAATGTAATGAATATAGTAAAACTATTACAGACTTCAGAACTTTGGAGTCCAACCTTGTAATTTGTGACTCTGAGTCAAAAAGTAAGTTGGAAGCTATATATTCATCATATGTTTTAAGTTTAAAAGATAGTATCATGCTTTATTGCTATATATTCTAACTTAAATTTGTATTTATTTCCAAATGGTACATTGATTAATTTCAATAAATCATCAAGATGGTATTCTTCTAACACATAACTGGTTAGGCAAAACACCAAAAGAAAATTTATTCAAATATGCTGATAACTATTACCTTACCATAAATATTATGGATAATAAATTTCTAAACTCTTAATGCAAGCACATTAATTGCATCTTCATTAAATAGTTTTTCATAATGTGTGCCTCTACTGTGAAGACTCCAAGATATGAGAAAACTTACTCATTGTTTCTCTAAGGATTCTTCATCCATGGCAAGCACCCTGTTAGTAAGGGTAAAATTAACTGCACAGTAAGTATCATGTGTTATGTTTTTGAGCAATACATGTACTTAATCACAATTATAATCATAAAGATAAAGGCTAGCCCTTAAAGTGAAACACTCTGGTAATTTCATAAGAGCTTAGGGTGGCTGAGTTTCTCTCCTTACATTCTAATATTTTAAATACTTCTTCATCATGCTTCATTCTTGAAGAAAATCTCCAGGAGGGATAGATTAAGGCTCAGGACAAGAACTACTGTCATTCACTTAAGTAGTATTATCTACCCCTTTTCTAATGAGCCATTCTCTGTTCTTGAGGCATTTAATACTGAACAGTGCATAATGGAGTTCTTCAACTCCAGGGAGGTAGGAATAGTAATAATATGAAAAAAAGAAAACAGATTTTCAATTTACCTTAGTAACTATGAGTATTTGATGTAGTGTTTTATACCATATAATTCTTAGTTCACAGTCTTTATCAGTGGGGGCATCCAAGAAAATGAGAGGAAAAAAACACTCTTAGCAAGTCACGTTCTATTAGCATTATGGAAATCAAATCAACACTTTGGCTTCACTATTTAGATAAAAAAAGTATTAGTGGTACCAAAATTAAAATCTCAATGATAGGGGTGTCTGGGTGGCTCAGTCAGTTAAGTGTCCGACTCTTGATTCTGACTCAGGTTATGATCTCAGGGTTGTGAGACTGAGCCCCATGTCCATGTCTGGCTCTGCACTGGTCTGGAGCCCAATTAAGAGTCTCTCTCTCCCTCTCCCTTTGCCCCTCCTCCACCCCTTTATTTTCCTCTCTAAAAAAATAATCTCGATTGTAGAGCAAGTGTGCACATTTTTATTAAAATAGCAGCAATGACAAAGGCAAATATTGAATAATAAATTAAGAAATTAAAACCTAATTTATTAAAAAGTGATTTTCACAAGCTATTGGGGTAGTATGACACATGTATCTTTCTTCTGGTGTGCTGGCTTTTTATAATCTCCATATAAAGCAAACTATAATCTCCATATGAAGACTATATCATATGATGAAGAAAACCACCATCCCTGGACAATTTCACATATCTACCTGTAGCCAAATTGATCTTTTTTTTTCCTCCTTTTAACAAAGAAAATGTCCCTTCCCTTCTCCAGCCTCAGTCTCTTTAGTATTGTCAAAGAACTTGTTCCTTACGTTACAGCCCTCTCTATATTGTGCTCTTCGTCTTTTGGCCACCATAGACCATAGAAACCAACATTAGTTTTTTTTTTCCACATAAAACAAACAAAAAAAGTAAACAAACATAGATACCCCACATCCTCTGCAACCTCTACCTCATTTTTGGTTCCTTTTCAGCCATATTTCTTGTCCCCAATTTTTAACCTCTTAATATTCTCAGTTTCCTTTATAAAATGTCTACTGCATAAGCCCTCCAAAATTGTTACTTTTCAGTCTCCAGTGACCTCCTTGTTGTCAAGTGCTATGGTTACTTTCTGGCTTCACCTTTTTGATTATCTCAACTTACTCTTTTTGTCATGGTTGACCAATCCCTCCTTCCTCATTCTTTTGCCTCTGGGACACAGCTTACTTTCATTTGTCCTTCTTTCTCAGTAACTGCTCTTTCTTAGCTGCCTTTGCAGACTACTCTTCCACATGACCTCAAAAATGTGCAGTTCCTTGAATAATATCACCCTGATTTCAATCAATAGTTTAAATACACTGTTTTCCTGTGTCTATGGAACTATAAATATTTCCCATACTGCTTTAGCCAGTTAGCTCCTTTAAGAGCAGATGATTCATCAACAGTGACATTTAGAGAATTTGCTATTTACCCAGTTGAAACTTAAAAGTTTACTCCAAATACTGCAGAAACCATAATATTTATTAAGCAGCATTTCTAATGGAAACCATTTTCTTTGAAAATAAAGGGGTGGAGGAGGGGCAAAGGGAGAGGGAGAGAGAGAGAGACTCTTAATTGGGCTCCTTAATAATTTTTTCTTTATAATAAAGTTCAGTATATTTGATCAAAAGTATCTGAATTTTTGAACTAAGTTTTGAATTAATTCTCCTTATTTAAATAACTTGAACTTCTAAATAACCCACAATTTATATGAATTTACATTGTTGAATCAGTAGTAAAGCATTCTAGTTTAATTCTGAGAACTAACTTTTAAGTAGATTTGAAATTTGGTTAAATCACTCTAGGGGCCAGTGTCAGGCTGCTCAAAGATGGGTCCCTTTGGCATGAAAACTATTTTGAATAAAAAACCCAGCGGATTTAGGAAAAGCTCTTTATCTCCTTCTCAACTGCCTAAATAGAATTTCGATAGAGATCTGCTTAGGAAGAGCCATCCCCATAGATAACTACATTATGATATGAACTAGGTATGGTAGATAAGGAGGAACCTAGCAAGGACCCTTTGA
Source organism: Eumetopias jubatus (assembly GCF_037043125.1). Lineage (NCBI taxonomy): Eukaryota > Metazoa > Chordata > Mammalia > Carnivora > Otariidae > Eumetopias > Eumetopias jubatus. The sequence continues at coordinate 176,467,505 of NW_028274809.1, read as the reverse complement.
TCAAAGTCCTTTCTTTGTCCCATAGTTTCTGAGCAGCCCTTGTTTACCAGATATTTACTCTTTTTCATTCTTCCTGAAGGTTGCATTCCTTCCCTTTGAAGATCCCTACCTCCTCCTTAGTTCGGAAAGGCATATACACCTCATTTTGCCCGACTGTCTCTGAAACTTCCATGTCTGTGTGGATTCGTCGAATATATGAAACTATTAAATTTGATTTTTTTCCTGTTAATCTGTCTCATAACAACTTGATCCTTAATCCAGCTAGAAGGACCTAAGAGGGGACAGGAATTCTTGCTCCCTGACATCACAATAAAACTGAAATGATTGCCTTTTGGGGATATGAATAATAATAATGAAAATGACACGTTAGATCACATTTGAGGATTCATGTGTCCTTAAATCTTTATTAGAATTAAAATATTATGTTTACTCTTTCTTTTTTAAATGTTGCTCTTTCCTTTATTGATTTATTTAGTATTGTGATACTGAGGGAAATGCTGAACTGACATCATTTTTACAATTGGTAACCTACCCTGGACAGCCACTTCTTTTGTCTTTTCCATAACAAGCCAAACAAATAGGTATTGCAAGGTGAGAACCCCCAATTTCCCGTGGGGCAATGGTAGATCTGAAAGAGAATCAGAAAACAGCTACCCCATCAGGAGGGTTGCAATGATGACACATTTACCTCAAGAGTGGAAGCTGGCAGGTCCTAAAAATATAGCTAAAAAATAAATTTTTAAAGCACACTTAAAGTCAGATATAGAATTCATTATTAGTCAGGGGAAATGTAGAAGGCAACCCGCCAAAAATAGGTGAATTTAGAAATTACGTTTTGATTTGAAAGATGTATACTGTCAAAAGGGACAGAAATTTATTTAAATTTATGTTTAGTTCCTTTTCCTTTTTGAAAAGAGCATTCATTTTATCCTTCAATCAAGTTATTATTTGTGATACCTAAATATCTTAATTGTTTAAATGATTCTTGCATGTGAATTTAAGAGCACTGGCATAAATCTGAGGTCAGTTAAAATTATGTGGTATGGTGGTATAGGAATGAGATAGAAAGAAAGTCTCAGGAGACAGAGAAAGAAAAGAGGGGAGAAAAAGCAGGTGGGGGGGCAAGAAATTGAGATAGGGAAACTGAAGGACTCCATAAAAATATGCTTTTTTTCCTTTTCCTGCTTGTATTCTTGCTAGAACCCGCAACCTCACTTTCCACATGCCTCAGAATGCAAACAGTGTATGTCTTCCTTATAAAGGATAAGGAGTTAATGATTTCTTTAGAACAGATAACATCTAAGGAAGGACCAGGTGAGAATGACCAGAAGAAACTATGATATGTGTATTCTAGACCACCAGTTCTAGCCATCTCAATGCCAAGATCTCCTGGCTCCAAGGAATAACACCGGGGCCCTCATCTTTGTTCTAATCAGTTCCTGGATGCCTGAAAGGACACATACTCCAGACCATCATCCTCAAAAAAACTTCCAGACCCTGAAAAAGGAGGAGACTCCCTCTTTTTTTTCTGAGTCTCCTGGACACTCTGTACCTGCACTCTCTCTATACCTTCAATAAATTCTGCTTTCACCTCCTGCTGGCCTGCCTTTGATTTCCATCCTACATCTGGCCAGGGACCCTCCTGACTGGTAGAACCCCCTCTGGGTCCCTGGACCCAGCCAATGGGCATCAAAATGAGGAGAAATAAGAAGAAAAACAAGGAGGAAAGCAAAAAATATTTGAATAAGTAGATGTTATCTGATGTTTTTTGCCACGGGACCTTAAAATATTGGAAATTTTAGAAGATTCAGAAGTTTTAAAGAAAATGTGATTTTTAGTGGAGTGAGGTTACAACTTCTAAGAGGACAGGAGGAGTCTTTCTAAAAGCAACTTCTTAAGGGTGAGTTCTTTCTTTTCCTTTTCTTTTCCTTTTTTTTCCTTTTCCTTTTTTATTTTTTTATTTTTATTTTTTAAAGATTTTATTTATTTATTTGAGAGAGAGAATGAGCTAGAGAGAGAGAGCATGAGACAGGGGAGGGTCAGAGGGAGAAGGAGACTCCCCGCCGAGCGGGGAGCCCAATGCGGGACTCGATCCCGGGACTCCAGGATCATGACCTGAGCCGAAGGCAGTCGCTTAACCAACTGAGCCACCCAGGTGCTTCTCTCCATTTCTCTCTTGTTACAGATTTTTGTACCAAATTGTTAGGACATTAGCTAAAGCAACGTCTGTGTGAATTGATCCTAGTCAAAGTCTTCATTTGTTTGTTTAAATTCCTAGTATCTATTTGTACAAGGGCTGCATGCTCATTTAAGAGAAAATAGAAAACAAAGATGAAGAGAAAAAAAAAAAACTTTAAAAATTTTGTTTGGATACTTTCCCTGTTTGTCAAAGTAATACCCAAATAATCCATTGACATTTTACTTGAAAATTAAGACAAAAACAAACTGTAGAGATGTGCTTGTTATTTGTGTTGACAGCTTCAATTTCAGAATCCCAGAATCAAATGTTCAAATTAGTGGTTCCAAACATCCTTTCCAGAATATGTTTCCAATTGTTTAATTTGAAAGCTCTAGATATGTAATGTTTTATTTTTTAATCAAAGTCTTGCAAGTGCTTAATTTAAATGCACTATCTTTTAACATTTTAAAGTCACTTAATATTTCTTAAAAGTAAAATTTAGGGGCACCTGTGTGGCTCAGTCAGTTGAGTGTCTGACTCTTGGTTTTGGCTAGGGTCATTGTCTCGGGGTTGTGGGCTCAAGCCTGGCATCAGGCTTCAGGCTCAGCTGGGAGTCGGCTTGAGAGTCTCTCTCTGCCCCTCCCCCCCCCACAGTTGCACACACTGCTGTGTGCTCTCTCTTGAAAATAAATAATCCTTAAAAAGAAAGTAAAATGTAAACAAATTTTTACTTATTTTTGGTCATAGCATATAGTTCCTACATTTACTTAACTAAAGATAACTTATGTTACTATTATTTATAAACAGTATGGCAAGAGTTGCTACACAAGTCCAGTTCTATACAGGACATAACATGAGCCATTTGCATTAAATACCTCACAAATTTCTGTTACATGTATAAGGACACAAAAAACGCCATAGTGTAAACACAATAATGAATATTTTTTTGTAAAAGTAAAGACAGAAAAAAGCTTCAGACTTATTAGCCTGAGTAAAAGTATAATTTGCTTGAGCCTATAAGTAAGCTTTCTTTATATATGAAATATCAATGACTAACTTATGAAATTCTACAAATCTTACAGAGAAAGGTAACATCTTTTTTTAAAAAATATTTTATTTCTTTATTTGACAGAGAGAGAGAGAGGGAGAGCACAAGCAAGGGGAGCAGCCGAGGGAGAGGGAGAAGCAGACTCCCCACTGAACAGGAAGCCCCACACAGGGCTCGATCCCAGGATCCAGGGATCATGACCCGAACCGAGGCAGACCCGAACCAAGTGCCACCCAGGTGCCCCACAAAGAAAGGTAACATCTTAAATTCAAGTGTTAAGGTCTCAAATGAAATTAATTAAACCCAACACCTCCCTTAATTTTCAAAGCTTTGGCATATAGGCATAACTACACAAACAGACAAACAAACTTTAATTCTCTTATTAAAATTCCTTTCTTTCATTCATTCTAACAACCACCAACTTTATAAGAATTGGAATCAAACTCAGTAAGAATACAATTAGTCTAATCCTTGATATAAGTTTGTGTTCAGACATAATCTTTAGAGAGCTACATCAGTGTTTACCTGAATAATACACAATAACTTCTAGATGACAAATAGTAATAGCAGTAAAATCTGTTTTTAATCAGTCATTTTGATTATTTATTTCTGGTATAATGCAGTGGTTGATATTAATATATCAAAATCTTTGTTCTCATCTCTTTTTTTCCTTAGGAAGTTAAATTGTTCATTTTTTATAAATTTATTTTATTTTATTTTCTATTTGGGTGTGACTAGATACAAGCCTTCTATATTTTCTAACATTTGTGCAGAGGTTTAATATGCAAGCATATTATATCAGAGGGGCACTCCTTGTTACAATATATGTTTGGGGGATATTAAGTTCACTGTTTAAACAACACTAATTATTATTATATCATTTAGCTTCTCTGAATCCATTTATATATTTGTCTTCTTGGCATAGGAAAAACTGAGCAGTACATTTATATGTCTTATTACTATTAAAATGTTGTGCCCCTATACACTGTCTAATAACAGTTCTTTTTCTAAATGGTATATGACATTAAAGGACATATTATTTTGCACATAAAAGTGCTTGAGTGCTGGTATGATTTTATTGCCAGTTGCTCACTTCATCAATAAAGAGTGATCCATTGTTTCTTAATGCTTTTAAGATTGCATTATACTATTTAATTTTAATATTCTGAACACTGCTTTCATTTTGCTTTGATTTACCTAGTGCATCTTTTTTTCATTTTCTTTCCTTAAAATTCTCTAAATTTACCCTTTATTTTATGTTTTCTCATATTAACAGTATATATTCAGTTTTAACTTTTTTATTATCCAATTGAAATTAATTATCCATTAAAATTACTCACCAAAATGACATATTTAGCTTTAATTTTGTCATCTTATTTTTATTTTTGTTTTTATGTCTTTGCCATATTTTGCTGAATAAATTCTATGTCATTTCTCATTATAATCTAAAATGTACATGTCCTTGCTTAAATACTTTAAAGCTTTAGATATACTTAAATGTATATTTCCCTGTTTGCACAATGGATAAGTGAATAAATTTTATACCCTCTATGTAAGAAGAAGAATTTTTAAAAATTAAATTTCACTCAAGTTTCTTCCTGTCAACTGCTGGATTTGGGAGTTAAATTATTATTTTTAGTTCATATATCTTCTCTTATGACAATCACATTCTGATTCACATTTATACTGTATGATTAGAGAAATAATTAGAATTAAGCCTTGATTTAGAATTCTCCCTGTGCTTTGTTGACAGAACATTTCTATTTCTATTTCCCAAAAGTTTAGTTTTTGATTCATGTGTTTAACTGCCTAAAAAAAATGATGTTACATAAATCTTTCAGGAATAGTAACAAAAGTGGCTTAGTATCCAAGACTTTGCATATCTAAAAATTCTGCCATTCATTTATCTTCTTAATGTTCCTTGCTCACTATGCTTTATTCTAAACATTTTATACTGTTGTCTTTTCATCCCATCTGTGTTTCTTATTTTTCCTTAAAAAAAAAAAAAAACACAAAGTCAGTGCTCTCTGCCCTTAATTTCTGCTTCCTGTAGTTATCTTTATAAAGCATGAGGTTTTCTCTTCTATGATTGCGACCTATAGGCATTTCCTTTCTTTATGTAATAGAAACTAACTCTATCCAAAGATGGAATTTTTCCATTCACTCATTAAAAGAAGGCGAGATGGAGCCAGGCTGAGTCTGTGCCAAAAAAGTGTTTCCACTTTGATCCCTCACTGCTTGTCTCCTTGCTCTGAATCTTTCTCATATCCTAAACAGAAGAACTTGTTAACCTCTTGTTATATCGCTAGTTCACCAATATAATAGGCTATATAATAAGAGGGGATCCAAGGGCTTCAGTTAGTCCCAGCGGGAAGCCTCAGCCTGAACAACTAGGGAGTTGGTAGTATCACTACAGAGAAAAACCATAAAGGAAGACAACTTTGTACCTGAAGAACAGATTCAGTTGCAAACAATACGTATATTTGGGTTTTGCACTAGGTACAATAACTGTAAGTACAGTAAGGAATAAAACTATCTGCTTAAAATAATAGATAAAAATAGGTAAGGAAACAGATAAAATTCTGTTGTCTTTTAAGAGAACAGATAGATAAAAGAAAATAAAAGAACAGTCTGGCGATGGAGACTAATTGGGGTGAAAAACTGGCAGATACCACTTGGATCAGCCTGTCAAAATAAGCATCATCACTAATGAGATAAACTGAAATCATAGGCCACCCGATAGAATGCAGTGGAAAAATGCAGCATCAGTTCTGTAATATTCTTGTCAAAATGTATCACCTGACAAGACCTCAGGTTTCTGAGATCCAGCCCCTGAGTCTCTGCACTCAGCGGGGAGTCTGCCTGAGATTCTTTCTCCCTCTCCCTCTGCCCCTCCCTGCCCTGCCCCCCATCACACATGCTCCAAATAAATAAATAAATAAAATCTTTAAAAAAAAAAATGTATCACCTAAATCTAATCACAATGAAAGATCAGAAAAACGAAATTGAGGTATTCTCCAAAAGGAAAAAAAGAAAAGGAAGGAAGGAAGGAAGGAAAAGAGAGGAAAAGAGAAAAATGGAAGAGAAAGCACTGGCCAAACACTGACCAAGTTAAGGAAAGTTTGAAGATCTCTTCCTGACACAAGGACACAGAAACACTTGACAATTAAAGGCAATGCAGGATTCTGAACTTGGTCTTTTTGCTATTATTGGGACTACTGTTGGAAACTTCAATGGAGGTCTGAGGATTAGACAGCAGGAGCATATTAATGTTAATTTCCTGTTTGGGATGGTAGTTTTATGCATGTATTGTGTATATATATATATATGTGTGTGTGTGTGTGTGTGTATTATATGACAGTATGTAAATATATAATATGATAAATGTATATGCTACTTTATAATATAAATATTAAATATAGTATTTTTGTCTTATATATAAATAAGAAAAAATATATAAAACATATTATATATGTATATAGTTGTAGGATATATAAACTAAAACAGGGTTCTTCAACCTTGGCACTACCATTGACATTTTGGGCCATGTAATTCTTTGTTGTGGGGGTTTCCTGTGATTGTAGGATATTCAGCAACCCGCCTGGCTTCTACTAACTGAATGCCATTAGCACCCTCCCTCTTTTTCCCCCCTCCTCCAACTCCAGGTAAATAACCAAGAACGTTTCCATATATTATTAAATGTTCTCTAGAGGACAAAATTGCTCCTGGGTTAAGAATCTCTCTACTAAAATACTTGGGGATGATGGATCATCAAGTTGGCAGCTTAATATCCAGTGGTTCAGGATCCAAGAATCTCAGCAAAGTTTAAGAAAAAGCACAGAGAGAAAAAAACCCTATAAACATCTTCCTCAATCTGGTAAAAGCCAAGCATACAGAGAAAACCTTGCAAGAAACTTGAGAAATAAAGAAATATTATACAAGGAAGGCACAATATCAATGAGGGCTTTTTTCTAATTAAAAAAAATGAGGCCAAAATACAATGAAATGAGATGAAAAAAATGTAAACTCAGATTTCCATACAGAGTTAAAAATATATTTCAAAGAGAAAGCTAAAACTTAGACATTTTCAGAAAAAAAAAATAGGTTAATTTGTCACCAGCAATCCTGCAATATAAGAAATGCTAGTGAAAGTTTTTCAAACTGAACAGAAATGAAACCAAACGAAAATTCAAATTTAGAAGAAATGAAGAGCAGAGAAATGATAAGTATGATGGCAAATGTAAGACTAGGCTTTTTATCTCTTACTTTTTTTGAAAGGCAACCAACTGTTTATAATAAAAGTAACATTTTATTTTAGGGTTTATGATGTGTATAGTAAAATTATATCACAAAAAATACCACAGAGGACAGGGAAGGAATAAAGGAAATGTACTCTTATCAGTTTTCTACCTTATATGTGAAACAGCAAAAAAAACTACCACTAAGCAGAATTTAAATTAGTTAAGGATAAAGTGAAGATCGTTGTGATCACTAAAAATACTTTAATAATAAATAATACAAAGATATGCAACTACCTAGGCAATAAATAAATTAAAAATGAATACCAAAAATTTAATAAAACAGAAATAAGGGAAGAAATAAAAATGAACAAATAAAAAAATCAGATTGGACAAGTAGAAGAAAATGCTAGCAATATGTTTCATTTAACCCAAGTAGATATAGATATAGATATATATAGACACATACACATATAAAGATAGAATGACCAAATATACAAATGCATATGTAAATTTATTAAATACAAATGAACTAATCATCCAATTAAAATGCAGATTGTCATACTGAATAAAAATGCAAGACCCAACTAAATGTCGTCTACCAAAAATACATTTTTTTTAAAGATTTTATTTATTTGAGAGAGAGATAGAGAGCATGAGAGGGAAGAGGGCGAGAGGGAGAAGTAGACTCCCTGCTGAGCAGGGAGTCCGATGTGGGACTCAATTCCAGGACTCCAGGATCATGACCTGAGCCGAACGAAGGCAGTTGCTTAACCAACTGAGCCACCCAGGTGCCCCAAAAATACATTTTTAATATAAAGACACATGTACATTGAAAGTAAACATAGGGACCGAAAAAGACTATGCCCCCATGCCAATGGAGAGCATTAGAAGTTTGTATGGCTATAAAAGAAGACAATATATACTGAAAAAAAGGGTGCATTGCTACATAAAATGAGGGACACTTCATAATTGTTATAGCCATTATAAAAAACAGAACGGAGTTTCCTCAAAAAATTTAAAACAGAATTACAATGTACAGTAATCCCATTTCTGAGTACATAACCAAAGGAACTGAAGTCAGGATCTTGAAGAGATATCTGCACACCCATGTTCACTGAAGCATTATTCACACTAGCCAATATGAAAACAACCTAAATGTCCGTCAATGGATAAATGGTTAACACACAATGGACTATTATTCTATTTTTAAAATGAGGTATATACACACAATGGAATATTATTCTATTTTTAAAAATGAGGAAATCCTGACATCTGTGACAACATAAACGAACCAGGAAAACACTGTGAAGTGAAATAAGCCAGACACAGAAAGACAAATATTGCATGATCTCACTTACATCACACACACACACACACACACACACACACACACACACACACAAAACCAAACTGAACTCAATAGTAACAGAGAGTAGAATGGTGGTTGCTAAAGTTTGGGGCATGGGGAGGAAAAAGGAAAAGTGAAGAAGAAACTGGTGATTGCCAAAGGCTGAGTCAAGGAGTGATGGCAAGTTATTGTTTAGTGGTTACAAAGTTTCAGTTTTATGAGATGAAGAGTCTGGAGATGGATGGTGGTGATTGGTTGCACAACAATATGAGTGTACTAAATACCACTGAACTACATACTTAAAAATGGTTGAGATAGTAAGTTTCATGTTATGTGCATTTCACCACAATTATTAAAATGTTAACCATGATAGGCCATATGCTGGGCCAAACACTAAGTTTCAATAAATCCCAGGTTTTAGATCTGATATAGTATATTCTTTGACCAGAGGAGAATTTAATTTGAAATCAATGCCATAAAAGATACCTAAAACTACCCCCCAAAATACTTGTAAATTAGACAAAAACACTTTTTAGTAAGTGTCCACAGTTTGTAAAAGACATAAAAGAAAATTTTAAAAATAAAGCAAAATGATGAAAATATCACTTGTGAGGTGGAGTTAAATTTGGATTGAAAGAATAGTTTGATCACTTTAAGTGCTTAACTGGAAAAACATGCATAGATTTAAAAATCAACAAAAGAATAAAAGAATTATAAGCAAATTAAATTTTAAAAGTGGGAAAACTAAAGTAATAGAGATAATGGAAGAAATAAATGAACTTGAAAACAAATACTAGAAAATAAAAAATGAAAAGCTGTTCTTTTGAAATGATTCATAAAATTGTTAAAACTTAGCAAGACTATTTAAGAAAAATGTTCAAATACAGATAAAAAACTGCTATTGAAAACTCAGTAGCTAAACTGATCATCAAGGAAAGCACATCTGAAGAGTAGCTCACACATGTATCAGAGATTTAAAAGCAACAGAATTTATGTCTTCAGAGTTAAGGTATTTCAGAATACCACTAAATGTGAGATTTACATAAGGAAGAACAATCATGCTCTCCTTTCCTATGTCTTAGTAATAAGTGCTTTGGTTGCACTAATGAAAGATTTGATGCTACATGTTAATTTTAAATTATTAGGAAATATTGCCAATTTTGATTCTTATTCATATATCTAATTTAGAATGTTGCTATTATTTCTCAGTAGAAAGTACTGTGATTAGTACAAAGTAAGCAGTCCCTATTCCATTAGGACTAATTTTCCTTAACTTTATTATATCAGGAAAGAGTGACTGATTTTATATTCATGTTTGAATATAGATTGCCATGGTTGTAATGGTTAGTGAAAAAGTACACATTTTACAGATATTTTTAAGGAAGATTAAGCAAGATTTCATGGCTTAGATACAAGACTATAATGCTAATAACTGAAAAGTTAATGAAGTTTAACGCTGCATTTTTTTTTTTTTTGGCTTTCTTCCATGGTTACTAGAAACCAGCTAGAAAAGCATGTTAAAATTCACCTTACAGAAGATAAAGTCCATTGCATATCTGTTATCGGTCTTCCTTATCAATTTTTACTGTCCTATTTTCTGAAATTTAGACTTTCAAGTTTAAAAAGAAGATAAAATAAAGCGGATTTTTAAGAAAAGCAACATAAATATTCCAATTTATTCTTTCAAAGTGCAGTGTGACTCTAGTATTTAATACATCTACTCACATTTCTAGGCAATGTAAAAGAGTTAACATTTTAGAGAGTAGAGAAGAATCAAGTGTACCTTGGAAGTACTGAATTCCTACTTTGACCATTATATGGTTTAGAAACTAAACTTTTTTCCACAAATTTTAAGAGTACACCTATCAATAGTATAGCTGTAAGGGTTAGATTTCACATATATTTTTTAATTCCTTTTTTTTGCGTATTTTTATTTATTTGTGTGTGTGTGTGTGTGTGAGAGAGAGAGAGAGAGAGAGAGAACAAGCAGAAGGGGAGAGGCAGAGAGAGAAGGAGGCTCCCCCATGAGCAGGGAGCCAGATGCAGGACTTGCTCCCAGGACCCTGGGATCATGACCTGAGCCAAAGGTCATGCTTTGCTTAACCAAATGAGCCACCCAGGTGCTTGGATTTCACATATATTTTTAAAAGTGAAAAGAAGCAGTTGAAACATTCCAGGTCTTTATGAAAGTAAATTTAATTCTTAGTATAAATTGACGCGAGAGTGCTTGCTCTTTTTGCCTTTTTTTGCTTAAAATTTTCAGTAACTTTGTTTTTCAAAACTAGCTGTATTGTTCTGATTAAACTATTCATAGTCTAACTTAACTCTTGCTGGAATAATTTAATTCATCATACTGTAACATTCCCTCCCCCCACACACTACACATTTGATAGAGAACACTGGTACCCACTCTTAGCTCAAATCATGAAGGAGGTGGAAAGCAAAAGAGCAACTGCATAAATAAACCTTCTAACAGCAGAGATTTCAGAAGTAAAAGAACGATAGTGAAATTGGAAGACTTAAGGAAAGCTATTTATGTTACTCTGAGGAATACAAATCAATAAAAGTTCATGGCTGAAAGGTTCTCATTGATTGGAACATACTGGTAGGAGAGTAATTTCAAAACCCAATGTAGGGTTTGCCAACCACACCACATTTTCTGATTGTATACAATAAAATGTTATGACCTCGAAACTGCTATCTCTAGTATTAGTTTCTTGAATGACTTTATTTTTTTATTCTAACATGACTAAGCTGAAATCAAGACATCTGATATATGGTTACAAAGAATTATAAGATCTTTTTAAGTTAAATATTTCAAAGTTCGCTTCATGAATGTTGTTGTTGGAAAGCATTCATCATTTAGAGGTGTTATAAAAAATAATGCAGACAATTGCTTGATTGTATTTCTAGAAATTCCTTAAATTTCCTATGAATGTAATTTTTCAGAACACTACTAACTAATCCTTTGTCAATTTTTTAGCCATATCTAACCGGATGGAAGCTGCTATAAATCTCTCCATGAGGCAGGGCCAGTGTAGGCCTAAAGGGTCTTAGCGTGAGGGCAGGGAGTCACTTTTCTAAGAAGGGCCTTAATTTCTTTGCTGCTTCAGAAAGCAATCCTTCTTTAAGTGCTTTTGATAGACTGATCTGCCCAATCAACTATGATACTTTATAACGGAAATAGGAAGAAAACCTCTCCAAGAGGAAAAGTCTCATCCACAACAAGCCTTATATCACCAGAGAGAAAGAAACCCCAAAGGATAGCTTCAGGAATTGGGAACTGGATAGCAAAATTTCTTGGATAAACTTTTTTTTTTAAACTTTTTTTTAAAGATTTTATTTATTTATTTGACAGAGAGAGATACAGTGAGAGAGGGAACACATGCAGGGGGAGTGGGAGAGGGAGAAGCAGGCTTTCCGCGGAGCAGGGAGCCCGATGCAGGGCTCGATCCCAGGACCCTGGGATCATGACCTGAGCCGAAGGCAGAGGCTTAATGACTGAGCCACCCAGGCGCTCCTCTTGGATAAACTTCTAATGTTTCTCTACTTAACATTATTTTTAGGATTTTATAAATATATTCCATTAACTTGCCACTCAATGCATTGCTCAGTTTACTGGTACATTTATTTTGCATTCACCTCTTTGACCATACACCAGGGGGAAATGTGGTAATGAAAAGCAACCTATATAAATAAATAATACGACTAACCCAAAGCACTAGAATGGAAGCTACATGAGGCCATAGGTTTCAGTTGTTTTGTTCAGTGCTATTCTTCTGATGCCTAGAAATGCCAGTCTCAAGGCAGGCATTCAATAAGTGTTTGATAATGAATGTATATATATGAACTGAAGCTCTTCCAAGCTTTACATTATGTCATACAGGTACTTTAAATCCTGTGGGGCATTGACTGTGCCCTACGTCTTAAGTGTTTAAACACATCGTTCTTTCTGCAAAAACAACACTTTCCCCCCTGACTTCATTCATCAGTTCTCAGCTCAAATATCATTGCCCTGATCGCTGAAGCCTGGATTATATGTATTATGTGCATTTATAACACCTGCCACATTCATTATCATATTATATTTTATTTGTAAGCATATTTATGTATATCCTCCACAGGACTAGGCTCCAAAAGGGTAGGTAGGTATCTAGCCAGTAATCCCTGGTCCCAAAAAATTACCTCTTCAATGTACAAAATAGAATTATTAATCATTACATGAAATTGTAAACCATTAATAAGAATAGCCAAGGTATAAAAAAACAGACAACACAACTTTTTTCTAGTGTAGGTCCATGATGGAACACCATCTAAAGTACAACAGTCAGATTTTTCTTTTCTACAGATTTCTGTATCTAGAGATACAGCTGACAAATAGAACTTGAAAAGTCAAAAAGAGAAAACATTGGTATTTTGGTAAAGTTAGACATAAATAAAAAAACCAACAAATAACAACAACAACAACAACAACAACAAAAAACCCAAACCAAAAATCTTAGAACAAAAGGGAAGGGGATCAAAGTCTATAAAATAAAGATGAAAACATTTGGAACTTTCCACCAAAATATGAAATACTATAACCTAGGGACACCCCTAAAGTTTTAAATCCAATATGATAGGGAAGATCAGCCTTCTTTTTAACTAATATAGGAAACCTGTCATTCATTACATTTACGCTTTACAGAGGGCAACATTAAATTCCCTACAGTGGGCTTATCCAACCTTGACACTATTGACATTTTGGGCTAAAATCTTTTTTGTTATGACAACCAAAAATGGCTCCAGACACTGAAGACTGTTGCATGAGGGGTAAAATTATTCCCTGGTTGTTCTGTAGTGTTAAGGCAGATTCAACTAGGAGCATAGAAGTTAGAGATGCAGTGATGGTTTTGTGGTGTAATGATATTAATAATATTCATATCATATGGTTCACCTTTAAATATGATATCCAAACAAAATATTAGTGCTGTAACTTTCAAACATATATTGATGAAAAACCTCTGTTATAAGATACAAGTTCCAGCAACAACAATGTATGATTAAGTGCCCAGTTTGGTATACTGGAAGAGGGAATAAAGAAATCTAAATTCTTGGGGCACCTGGGTGGCTTAGTCGTTAGGCGTCTGCCTTCAGCTCAGGTCATGATCCCAGGGTCCTGGGATCCCTTCCCTTCCCTGCTCCGCGGGAAGCCTGCGTCTCCCTCTCCCACTCTCCCTGCTTGTGTTCCCTCTCTCGCTGTGTCTCTCTCTGTCAAATAAACAAAAAAATCTGAAAGAAAGGAAAGAAAGGAAAGAAAGGAAAGAAAGGAAAGGAAGGAAGGAAGGAAGGAAGGAAGGAAGGAAGGAAGGAAGGAAGGAAGGAAGAAAGGAAGAAAGAAAGAAAGAAAGAAAGAAAGAAAGAAAGAAAGAAAGAAAGAAAGAAAGAAAGAAAGAAAGAAAGAAAGAAAAAGAAAGAAAGAAAGAAAGAAAGAAAGAAAGAAAGAAAGAAAGAAAGAAAGAAAGAGAAAGAAAGAAAGAAAGAAAGAAAGAAAGAAAGAAAGAGAAAGAAAGAAAGAAAGAAAGAAAGAAAGAAAGAAAGAAAGAAAGAAAGAAAGAAAGAAAGAAAGAAAGAAATCTAAATTCTTGACTCACTTTTGCCCCTATTCTGTTGGACCTTAAATTGAACAATCCTTTTAAAATTGTGTTCCTTACTTTCCTCATCTTTAAACTGAAGGTATGAATTATTTGATTTCTTTGTTCCTTTCAGCTCTAATATACCATGAACATATGACACCATTGTGTGTATATTTCAGAAACAAGTAACAATCACTCTCTTCTTGATATATGCATCATAATGTACCACAACTGATATTAAACATAAAGATTTTTATGGATTGTGTGATTTTTGGAGTTTGCTTTCCATCAAAACTATTAGTTTCAATAGCCCATTGAAGATGCCTGAAATTCTATTAGAAAATGATATTTTGTTTCTTTGACTTAAGGCAGTGATTTTCAAACTATGCTATACTCAGGGGTATCTGTTGGAGGACAGCTAGGCAAGTCAGCAGCCAATGCTTTAGATCCCCCTCCAATGATTCAAACAGAATACAGAAGCTTTCATCATTTTATTTATTAAGGCTCAAAAAAATTGTTTGAACACAGAATTTGGCAGAGATAAGAAAACACTGGAAGGTATATCTATGCCAAATCCTATCATATGCCATTTATCCTTTTATGTATATATGCATATATATAGCATTCATATATATATATGTTTATATCATATGCCATTGTCTCTAGGGCTATTAAACCACATGAAGTTCACTGACAATGGATTGTAAATTCATCCATTCCCCTGCTTAAAACAGTGTCATCAGGCAAGATGGTGCCTCCATAGGGCAGTGTTTGGAAAGTCAGACGCAAAAACACGGAGTGTAGGAATATATCTCATGTCATCCTACCGAAAGGCCAGGCGGTGCTGTGCTGAAAGTTGCATCATTGTGAAACAACCATGTATGTGGAAACCCAACAGGAACAAAGTGTGCATCATCACACCAAGGCGCGCAGCACATGGGTGGAAGGGACAGATGTCAGAGTTTCACAGTGCGCAGGATAGGCTAAGAGGAGTTGACTTCTTCCTTTTAATAAACCAAAGCTTATTTTTACACAGCATCTCTAAAAACATCATCCCATCCAAGCATCACTGGATTTAAGACAATAAATAAAATATCCATAGTGGATATGATTCAGCTTTGAAAATAGTCATACTGCATTAAAAATAAATTTTTAGGAATATCTGGATTGATTTTCTTAAAGCGATGAATTATACAAGGCTACCGTTACAGTATCTTGTAAGTTATTTGCATAACAATCTACTTGCAAGTATGTGAACTCAATTACAAGAACTCTTAATGGATCAATCTTTGGAAATCTCTGTAGAAGATACCTACTGGAAATCTTTACTACTATAGTTTAAGAGATTAATTCAAATATTGTATTTTCCTACTTTAGTCATCAGCAGATATACTTCACTTATGAGACAAGTGGGACCATACTTCCTCTTCCTGTCTCCTTCTTCCTGTTTCTCCTGCATTCCCACTCCCTCTTACCCCATTCTTGTTAGACACAGCCTCCTCCAGGAAGCCTTCCTAGTAAGCAAGTAACCTCTGGCATATCCCTAAATGCACTTTTCTCTCAACGCATTTACTTCAAACCCCCCTCCCTCTTTTTGTAGGCTCCTGAAGACAGGGATAAACCCACCTACATTTTTCATTCCTAGTTTCTACCATTGTTTGGGACATACAAGAACATCCAGCAAATGTTCTTTCAACTAAAATATTTAAATAACTTCTCGCCAGGCTCATCCAGCAAACAAATGGAGAGGCCTCACTAAAGTATCGTGCTTCCTCCTTAATGAGATGAAACTAATTACTTTCTCAAGGTGATAGTAAATGCAAGATAAAATTGACATTCAAGTAAAAACGGGAAATCAAATACGTGGTATCAAAATTGTTTCAATAAATAATCATGATTCTTATAGGAAAAGTTTAGAACTGAAAAGAAGCAGCCTATTCCCTCAATGGAAACTGATTTTTTTAAAGATTTTATTTATTTATTTAATTGACAGAGAGAGAAACAGCGTGAGGGGGAACACAGCAGGGGGAGTGGGAGAGGGAGAAGCAGGCTTCCTGCCGAGCAGGGAGCCCGACGCGGGGCTCGATCCCAGGACCTTGGGATCCTGACCTGAGCTGAAGGCAGACGCTTAACCAACTGAGCCACCCAGGTGCCCTGGGAACTGATTTCTTCACTATCCACATACAATTCATGAAGTAATGATGCATAACAGCAATGTTACTACTGCTACTATACTACAGTACTACTATACAATAATACTACTACTATGCTACACTATTGCTACTGTTACTACTACTACTATACTACAGTACCGCTCCTATACAACAATACTACTACTACGCTGTACTACCGCTGCTGTTACTACTACTATACTACAGTACTACTCCTATACAACAATACTACTACTATGCTACACTACTGCTGCTGTTACTACTACTACTATACTACAGTACTACTATACAACACTACTACTAGTATGCTACACTACCGCTGCTGCTACTACTACTATACTACAGTACTGCTCCTATACAACAATACTACTAATATGCTACACTACCACTGCTGTTACTACTACTACTATAGAAAGCTACTTCAATACCTAAATATGAAAAGTATTTTGTTCAACTAGAATGTGATCTTCAAAGTTATGGAAAGAGTATAGCACCAAAGACCATATTTTCTACTACTATGCTTATTCTATAAAAAGTAACTGTTTTACTAAAATATCAGACTTATGGTCATTAAAAGACATTTATTTTGAAAATAAAATGAGTTAAACTTTTTTGCCAACACATTTTTTTAAAAAATAATCTCAGCGATAACTAAACTGGGAGATCTAATTTCCAATTATACTACCAACAAGATTAAGAGAAAGTTTTTAAAACTATAAAACTATATCTAAATATTCCCTTATCTTCTTCCCATTATATTTACTAAAATATTTACTTAACCAAGAATTAGTGTTTTCATTATTTTTTCACTTTGAAATTTGGAACCAAAGCAAAATTACTTCAGATCTTATGGAAAATGATCACTTTTTCCTTCTGAATAATAAACTAACTAGTAACTCTCAACAGCTGAAAGGAGATCCTGTCTATTTGTATGCAGTTCTCTTTAAATAGAGCTTTTCTTTTTTTCAATTGTGCTATGACACAGTTGCAGTAAAGGCAATAACCTGTTTTAATCTAAGCATGTGTGTGTGTGTGTGTGTGTGCGCGCGCGTGTGTGTGTGTGTATTATATATATATATATAATAAATATATATACAGAAACCTGTTCAGCACCAGAAATGGGAGTCTGTTTTTAGAATTGCTACTAACAGTAATTGCATTTCTTTTTTTTTTTTAAGATTTATTTATGGGCACAAACACGGGAGTGGGGGAGGGGGAGGGAGAGGGAGAGAATCGCAAGCAGACTCTCCACTGAGCACTGAGCGTGGAGCCCGACATGGGGCTTGATCTCACAACCCTAAGATCATGACCTGAGCCCCAACCAAGAGTCAGACACTTAACATACTGAGCCACCCAGGCGCCCCGGTAATTACATTTCTAATTGTCAATCATACTTTCCTATCTATTTCAACTGCACAAAATTATAATGAAACATATATCCTCTTCTTTGAACTTAGTCTTCCAACAATTTCTCTAATTTCAGGATATATACATTTTCCCATTAATAGTATCCATTTTCTCAAAAACCTCCTTGATTCCCATAAATATGGAGAATATTTCTCTCTTCTTAGACTACTTCCAAAACTTTGTTTAGAGCATTTGAGATGAGACTGACCAATCTGATGAAAGGAAATGGGATAGGGCTTGCAGGAGAAAGAAGAGTTGATTACACTTGCAGGGATATACAGTATTTAGAAATTATGCTCAGGGCCCTCCTCCACTTTGCCTTTGGTAAAGAGCCACTCAAAGTTCAATGGATGGGGAAAATGAAACTTACAAGTCCTCAATTCTCTCTCTGAATTTGCACTTCACACAAGATCTACAGATCTACATGTCCTCAGGGCACCTGGGTGGCTCAGTCGTTAAGCATCTGCCTTTGGCTCAGGTCATGATCCCGGGGTCCTGGGATCGGGTCTCTGCATCGGGCTCCCTGCTGCGCGGGAGGCCTGCTTCTCCCTCTCCCACTCCCCCTGCTTGTGTTCTCTCTCTTGCTGTGTCTCTCTCTGTCAGATAAATAAATAAAATCTTAAAAAAAAAAAAAACAGATCTACGTGTCCTCAAGCTGCTTCACTTACTCCAAAGTTATGTGAACATTCAGTTTACATGTTTACACCTATTCCAAGGAAATGCTAATTTACTAAACCCATGACTAAGAGTGAAACTTTCAATAAAATTTTATGTACAACTCAAAATTGTTGCACTGAGAGAATGAGGTGAAACTAGCATTTAGTACGTTACAAAGATGGTGTATTTTTCAACTTAAACATGCAATTCGGGATTATAACTTATTTTGAGAGGTTATGGAATTAATCTGATGATATAGTAGAATGTGGTTTGCTTAGATGATTTAATAAATTACATGTACATGTCAGAGGAGAGGTGAGGGGATGTGAAGTTTCTTACACTCTTATGTGTACTTTTCATGTAATGCAAATACACAAATCTTTCTGTGTAAGAGGAAGAAACAGTTTCCCACATGCCCATTTAATTGTGTATAGATCTTCCACTCCACTATGCCTCTTCCAGCCAATAGGGAAACGTAATGGGGAATGGGTATGAACGCACCAAAACTCCATTTAGGGTATTATTAAACATGATCTAATTTTAACTATCATACAATAAACCCTTATGAGGTGAGTATCATCTCTGGTTTATTACTGAAAAAAAAGAAGCTTAGAGAATTTAAATAACTCCTTTTAAATCATGCATCTAGGAAGTGGAAAAAATCTTCAACTTTAACCAAGTTTTATCTCTTAAGGGAGAACAACATACTCATAAAGGGTTGTTATAAAATTAAGTAAGAAAATAGAGGAAAAGCACTCAGACATGTTAATAATATTATTTTTTATTAATGCTTTTAGTCTGTTGGAGGAATGATTCCTCTCTTCATAAAGTCTTGTGGGTAGAACAGGATTGCAGAAGAGTAAGAAACGTTCCTTCGGTTAAGGCAAAATTGTATTTGCTCATTAAGATTAAATGACTAAATTCAAACTCTTACCAATTTTCGCAGTTTAAAAATATCTAAGACTTCTGTGTTGAAACGTGATATTAGAACCCAATATATAAATGAACTTCACTGTATTTAAAACAAAGAAACAAACATAAAAATATCTCAACAGCCAAACATTAAAGATTCTAGTATATGTGCTGCTGAAGCGAGCACATTAAAGATTCTAATTTTTGTATTGTAAAAATAGTATCCATGAATTTATTACTAATATTCTTTTGTGTAGATGATTACTGTATATTAATTGTCAGATCCACCCTGACCTTATATCAGGTTTGACTTTATGAGTGAATTCTGTGTTCTTCAAATCTCCCCAGAGATGATTACAACCATGTCTTTAATATTAGAGGCAGGGGCTTCAAAAAATGTATCATCAATTCTTTTCTCACTAAAGTTAATTTGAAAATTCACACAGCAGTCAACGGTTATTCCAAAGCAGAGGTGGTTGTTCTATTTTCAGGACTTTTGCACACTAGTTGAGGTTACATTGGTAGCTTGAAATCAGCCATAGTGAGAGTATTCTTTTTCTCCCTATTTTACTCCAGGTCTCTCAAAAGTTACCAAATCTTAAATCACAATTCAAATGAGACAGCTCTCTTAAAGACTGTAGAGGACATGGTATACACCACACCAAATTCCACTGACCAGGCCAGTGGGCCAAAGTCTTCCTTCCTTCCTTCTTTCCTTCCTTCCTTCCTCCCTTCCTTTCCTTCCTTCCTTCCTTCCTCCCTCCCTCCCTCTCTTCCTTCCTTCTTTCCTCCCTTCCTTCCTCCCTTCCTTCCTTCCTTCCTTCCTTCCTTCCTTCCTCCCTCCCATCCAGCCAGCCAGCCAGCCAGCCATTCCTCCTCTTTTTGGTTTTCTAAGCTACTCTCAATTACTAGTATAAATTCAAGGCTTTTTACATTATTTCTGCAAAGAGTAAATACCATCAATATTATGCATTGGTCACCTGGTTAAAACTGACTACTTCTACAGTGTTAGGATTTCTATCCATAATCTTTAAGTGAGGCAAAATAATTTAGATGATATACACAGCATTTAGCACAGTATATTACTTTGAAAAATAGATGAATTTTTTATGTAAAATGCTACTGAAGTACTCACTTAAATGTAACCATTCAATTTTCTACCTCAAGCCCAAAAGCTCTCTTTGCTGGCATGAGGTATTTTTCTTTATCTAGCATGCCTGATGTTGCAGTCCCCCTTCTCACTCCATATTCTGCAAGACATGCTCAGAGTCTCTTCCCATTCAATTTATGACATGATTCATTGAATGCTACAGCCTACTTGAGGATTTTTTAATATTTTCCAGCCCTGCAGTAGAAATCCATTTTTCCGATAAGAAATGTAGTGATGACCCTGTCAGCTAAGTATCCTAATTCATCTGTCTATGTGAAAAAGCTCTTCCCTCCAGGCTCCTTCAGAATTCATATATGGATTGTTCTGTATGTATTAGCATCTGTGGAGAGACTAGCTTTCACACTTCTTTAAAAAATAAAAATACATGTATTTTACAATTCCAGAAGTAGTAGATAATAATCAATTCAAAATACTATATTTTTTTCTGGTTCTCAGGGATTTAGCTATAGTCATGACACGTAAGAATTTATAAAAGAGAGTTGACTACCAGAGCATTAAAAATGAGGCACATTTCTCTGGACTCATATCATGCTGTTGTTACCAGCGGAAATTTTTTCAACCAATGTAGTATTTACTCTTAACTCAGAAATATATGCCAACTGTTTAAAATTAATAGTTTACAGTTAATTAACAATTAAATTGATACTTAATATTGGTCCACACTAAAATGCATCTAAATATGCTTTTAAAGGCACAAAAGTAAGAATTTATTAAATCGTGTGCCTAGCATTAGAAATTATAAAAATTAAGTAAAATCTGTCCACCTGCATATGTGGTATGTTGGGAATAGAAAATGTGCTTGAAATACAAAGTCACGTGGTCAAATGTGATTAACTTTCAGGGGAGGAGAACCAACAAGGTCAGTTTCCCACATACTGTCTCACATTTTGTTTCTATCATCTACAGGTCTGTTTTATTCTCAGAAGGTTTTTTGAAAGGGTGTTCTGAAACACGGCAAGCTTCATTACATCTTGAAGCCCTTAATACAATTTTCCCAGGATTTATAACCAGCAGTGGATACCGACAGCAGCACCTCCCCTAACCTAGTTTGGCTAGCCTGCTCCATCGGCCACACAGACTTTCACTTGTTCAACTGTCATTGAGTATCTTCTGTGTGCGATGCATTGAGTCAGATGTCAAATAATACAAATGGTTGCTAAATAGAAAGATGAGTAAGACAAATTTCCTGATCTCAGAACTCCTAAAATCTAGTAAGGGAGACGGCGATGGGTAACTATAGTGGTAATACAAGATACAGCACCTAATTGATAAAAATGAGAATACATTTTAAAAACTTGAGAAACACTTCAGGAAAGAGTTGCCATTGAACTGAGTCCCGTCAGGTGACTATGACTTCCATGGGCAGCAATGGGGGAAAGGAATACTAACTCAATAAAATGGCTTGAATTTTTGCAGACAGACATGTATGCGCATGGCAGATCTCAGGAATCATTAATAATTGACTGTTGCTAACACATAACGAAAGAAGTGTCTAGAAGAAAAGTTCCATACCATGATAGAGGGCCTTAGTTATCATCACCTCTAAATTAGACTTTATCCATTATCACTGAGTTGTGTATAACTTGTTTCACTAAATTCTGAGACCTTCCTGATGATACTAAATGCATACCATCTTAAAAGAAATCAGAGCCAGCCTTTTCTGATGACATGAGGCTCATTCTCTCACCTAATACATTGTAATAGGCAGGATTAATAAACTGGCAGAATTTTTAAGTCTCTAGGGAACAAAACACAGGCAATTTTAGTACAGATTCCCAAACTATGGGTTGAAATCACTGTGTATCCATACATTTCTGAAGGTCGAATTTCAGCCCAGACTAGCACCCTAGACTAAAATGTATACCTCACTTTCTAAACAGAAAAACTAGATTGTCCTCCCAAAGCAGTACATGAAGGATGAAGGATTGCTTGAACCAGCTTATTTTCTCTTTAGTCAGGAAATTCTTTCCAAAAAAAAAAAAAAAAATCACTTGATAATGTTTAAGAAATTTCTATTAACATTCAATCCTATATAAACAAAAAGGAAGTAATGTCCCCACATTTCTGCCTCTCCACCCTGAAGCAGCCAGAAAGTAATAATGTTCAGTGCTGATATGGATGCCAAAAATGGGTTTTTGTGGATTCCCAGTGGGGGTGAAAATTGCTAGAACCCTTTTGGAAAATAATGTATTAAAACATCAAAAGTCCAAGCAATATAAATGTAAATACGAAAATCTGAGCAATCTCTATAAAAATTCCAGAATATGTATACAAGATGTATATTGTTATTCACTGCACATTGTTTGTAGGGGCAAATATAATTAAGTTAAATTAATGTGCATTTAGAGGGCAATGACTGAATAATGTGGCAAAAGCATATTATCGAATGGTATGCAATTACTAAAAAATACAAGTGGGATGTTTTCGCACGTCAGCCACTGGGAAGACCACTACATGATGATGAGTGAGAAAAATTAGAGTTTAATATGTATAGTATGTAGAATAACTGCATTTTCACAAATATTAACACTGATAACAATTTTATGAGTATATATGTATATAGAGGCATGGGAAACATGGTGGAGTATTATATTTCTTGCTATTAGCATGACTGCTCTTGAAATACATTTTTAAAAATTAAGGGAATAAAACACACATCAGCACACTTTATCCCTAGCTGAAATCTATTAAATGATAGGAGGCCTGTGGAAAAAAGCAGGTGGCCCATATTACTGATAGAAAATGCTTACCATGCTTCTCAAGCTTCTGACTCACAGTGCTGACAATGTCTCATTTACAGAAAAAATGCAAGCCCGACTTGGAAATTCTTCATCTTCTTACCTACCAAGGTAACAATTGGTCATATTCATCCCCAGCCTTTTCTTCCATTCCAGAGAAATGTCTCCTCCCCCCACAAAGGTGATATCTACTTCTGTGTACCCTGGATTCTTCTCCCACCCCATTTCTTCTGGATTTCAACATTTACATTTCTACCCAATCCTTCCGTTCTATCCATAAAAATACACATAAATCTCTCTTTTCTTAATAAGACCAAAAAAAAAAAAAAAAACTCCACAGCCTCCATTGACCTAATTTACCCTTAATTTACCCTTTGCGGCATGTTATTAAAATGATTGACTTGGAAGAGGGCATCAAGAGGACCTGGGCAACTGGAGGCTCTCTCCCCCCTCCGCATTCTTGCAGTCTAGGTTCTGTTTGCCTTCCCTACTCCCAGAAGCTGCTCCAAGGACACAGCCTCGATATAGAAATGTGTTGGCGAGACCATCTGAACTGAGCACGTGACTGAACCCAGTGAAGGCTTCTATATAAACATTTAAGATTCTGGGGCACGGATGTGGAAATGTGGTAATCTCCCTGTGGGTGCTCAAGACAAGCTTCACTGTTAAGTTCACTGCTTATTAAACTGCTACCTACCACTCTGGAGTGGTCTGCCTCTTTCTTCAGTCTCTACTCTCTGTGTACAGCTTCAGACTGCACCCGGGAAGCTTCCCAAGGAGGTTGCAAACCAACAGTATGCCATCAATCATGCAAGAGCCTAAATCAGGTCCTGAGGTTCCCACTGAACTAAGAGCTCCTTTTTGTTATTGGATCCTGGGGCAGTCAGTGAGTTCTTGTGGAGTGTCTAGGGCAGCTAGACTGGCAAGGGGCCTTAAGGGAAGCTTGGGCAGTGGCTATCTACCACATTTTCCATTGTTATTAATCCCCAAACTTTGGAAGTTAAAATTTTGACAAGGACAGGCATTCCATTGTGCACTAGATGAATCTAACCCTATTTACCCTCCCTTCTCTTTTCTTTCACAGAAAAATTCTTAAAATAAAAATCCACCAGACTATAATTACAATTACTTGTTAAACTCCTCTTTATCACCACTATACACCTTTGAGAATGGCCCAAATCTGGAACACTGATAATGCTAAATGCTGGCTAAGAGGTGGAACAACAGGAACTCTCATACATTGCTGATGGGAATGCAAAATGGTACAAGCACATTGATAGACAGTTTGGCAGTTTCTTACAAAACTAAACATACTCTTACCATAAGATCTAGCAACTGCCCTCCTTGGTATTTACCCAAAGAAGTTGAAAACATGTCCACACAAAAACCTGTACGCGGGTGTGTATGGCAGCTTTATTCATAACTGCCAAAACTTGGAAACAACCAAGATATCCTTCAGCAGGTGAATGGATAAATCAGCTGTGGTGCATACAAGCAATGGAATATCATTCAGTGATAAAGAGAAATGAATTATCTAGCCATGAAAAGACATGGGGGAAACTAAAATGCACATTACTAAGTGAAAGAATCTGAAGACCATGTACTGTATGATTACAGCTGTAGGATATTCTGGAAAAGCTTTAAAAAAAAAAAAAAAAGCATGGAGACAGTAAAAAGATCAGTGGTTGCCAGAGGTTGGGGGGGGAGCTTGGGAGTGGAAAGGATGAGTAGGCAGAGCACAGAGAATTTTTAGGGCAGTGAAACTATTGTGTTTGATCCTGTAATGATGGATTGATGTAATTATACACTTGTGCAAATGCAGAGAACCCAACACCAAGCCTGACCCTCTGGTACATTGCTGACTTTGGGTGATTATGATGTGTCGATGTAGGTTCATCCAGTATATAAATGTACCACTTTGGTGGGGGATGTTGATAACAGGGATGGCTACACACGTGTAGAGCGGGGGATATATGGGAAATCTCTCTACCTTCCTTTTAATCTTGCTGTGAACCTAAAACTGTTCTTTATAAAAATGTAAAAAAAAAAAAAAGTCTTATTTATCCATCAGCTCATGACAATCCGGTTTAATCCACAGTTCACTGAAATGTTTCTCTTTGGGGGCATCCACTGATTTTCTAATTGCCAAGACTAAACTACACTCTCAAATAATTGGCCTCTCTGCTCCATTGTCACTTCACTGTTGAATGTGTCCTCTATTAGTTTCAGCACAACATTCTCCTAGGTACATCTCCTCCATCCCCTGCTGCTCTGCTCTGGTGATTCAGAGGTCATATCTTCAGCTCCCTGGATTTCCGATTCTAAACACTCTCCCAGGGTGACTTCATCCACGTCATTTTTTTCACCTACCACCATGACATCCAAATTCATAGTTTGTCTCTCATTTCTCTCTTGAGATTCAGACTCATAATCCCTGACTGCCTGCTCATCTTATTAGAGCCAGCTTCCACTTTGCAGCAAAGGTGATTCTACCTCCGAGTGCAATGAGTGTGGCATAATAATCGTCTAGCCACACAAAGGTTATTAATATGGAATCCTGTTTAGCCGACTGAAGACAGGTACAAAAATTAAATGACAGCAGAAGTTGCACAAAATTTACCCACCACAGGTCAATGTGGAATTCCACAGCTAAAGAATGCTGGAAAGCCAACAGACTTTGTTGGCTAGGGTCTCTTTGGGATCACGGGCTTGAGATTTTGTTTCTTTCTTTCCTTTTTTGTTAATTTAATGTCTCCTCCATGGCCCAAAAGGCTAATGAAGCTTCAAAAGTTCCTGCCATGGTCCCAGGATGTAACTTACACAGGAGAAGCTGGGTCATTAAGCTAAAGGTCTCTGGATAAGCATCTTCTCTAACAAGCATAAAGGTGATCTTGACCCATATTGTCATTCAGGGAATAACTTTCCTGATTCCCAATAATAGAACCATAATTGAGACTCGCACAGGAAAGGCAAGCTGATCAAAAGTTTTTGGTTAATTTTGCTTTTCTGTAGAATGGGATCTTGACAAGGTCCTCTTAAATAGGAGTTTCTAATAAATAGTAAGTTTGACATTCATTTAATTTCTCCAAAATCTGTGGCAGATCAAACAATTTATAAAATTTTCAGTTTGCCTCAAATAAGAGAAATACACATCTTTTATTTCAAGCGTCAAAATACCATATCTTGTTTTAATTTCTGATATAAGAATTTTTAAAACCTTCAATTATTCAAAACCTGCAAACTATTCAATTTGGGAAAATATTTGCCAAATTATTTCAGAAAACCAAGCAATCTAACTGGCATGTATTATGGAAGCATATTCCTTTTTTTCTGAGAATAAAAATATTTTAGATAGTAAATAAAATGGTTTGAATATGAGTATTTTGTTCCAGTCAGTAAAAATCTATCACTTGGCATCAAACTAAGGATTCTAAAGAATGTGAATGTAAATATTGTGGCAACTATAAACACAAAAGAGTCCTTTTTAAACATAAAACAAACTTCAAGATATATCTTGGATGATACTTAAAGGAGCATTAAAAGCTATCTTATGATTAAACTAGCATTTGTGTTATAAAATACATTAATGATTAAAGAGCAGCCATGTTTTTATGAATGTAATTGCTATAATAAAAAGGAACTCATCTGCCAATTGCTCAGTATTTATCTATAATTGAAACCAGTTTATAGTAATGTGAAAGGTTGTATTTTTGGAAGAATAGACATTTTTGTGTATATAGCCAGAAGTAAATATGCGGTGGTACCAAAACTAAATGTATGTCCCTGTTTCAGAAACAGAGCAAGAAAGTGTGCTATACTACTGATGAATAAAGGGTTCATAAATTGAATGTAAATCAGGGGCACCTGGGTGACTCAGTTGGTTAAGCGACTGCCTTTAGCTCAGGTCATGATCCTGGAGTCCCTGCTCAGCAGGGAGTCTGCTGCTTCTTCTGCCCCTCCCCGCCTCGTGCTCTCTCTCTCTCTCTCAAATAAATAAAATCTTTTAAAAATTAATGTAAAACAGTAGGGAATAAAAACTGAACAGTTTAAATGAAAAAGAACAGAGGTCAACTGTATAAAATGTTGTGATTTCCTGAGAAACAACTATTTGGATACTGGCATAATAATATCAACATCCTATATAATAAAATCAATGTCAACAGTGATATCAACCTCGTATATAATAATATCACTCACGATTCAATATTTTCTAATTACATTAAAAGAGTATTTGCTATCAGTATCTTTCTAATGAGCACACAGTAACATTCAATATTTAAATACATTCTTAGTAATTAGTATTTTCTTCCATCTGGCTTCCCCCCTCATCCCTGCTCCACCACCAATGCCAATGCATTTGTTTTAATCTTTAAAGAAACTACAAAGCTTTATAATCACAGTAGGTTAAGACATTAGTACATGATGTGCTTGAGGCACTGAGAAGTTATAGATCTGAAACATTTATGATCAAAGTCTTTCATTCCCTCTGTCATCAGGCAAAATGAGCTTAGCTAATTTCCTCTATTTAATTAATGTAATATAATTTTGGTTTTCTAAATAGGTAAGTTTACATATTTTTTAATTTGGGGATTAATAGTCAGGATTCTTCAGAGCAACAGAACCAATAAGATGTAAGTAGTAATAGAAAAAGTTAGATGTGCACTTTTATTTTTAAACTATTTTTATATTATTTCAAATTTATAGAAAACTTGCAAAAAGTCATTTGAAAACCTTTAAGATGATTTTAAGAAGATTCACTAATTATTTACATTTTTGCCATTCAATTTCTCATTCTCTTTCTCTCCCTTCCACACCTACGCCCTTTGGTGTGTATTTCCTAAGAACAAAGGAAATCTCTTATTTAACCACACAACAATGATCAAAAAAAATCAGAAAATTTAACATTGATCTCTTTCCCAATAATGTCCTGTATACCTTTTCTTTTTCCCCAGTCCAGGATCGAATCCAGGATCCTGCATTTATTTGCTGTATCTCTTTTGTCCACTTTAATCTGGAAACTTTCTCAGCTTTTCTTTGTCCTTCTTCCCCTTAAAATTTTCAAAGAGACGTACAGCATAGGGACTAGAGTCAATGATATTGTAATAGCACTGCATGGTAACAGATAACTACAGTTGTGGTGAACATAGCATTACATATGGAGTTGTTGAATCACTGTGTTGTATAGCTGAAACTAATGTGTAACATTGTGTGTCAACTACACTCAAAAAAATTTTTGAAGGGCATACAGCCCATTTCTTTGGTAGAATCCCTCTGAGGTTGAAATTAACTATCGTTTTCTCATGACCAGAGTTAATTTATATCCTGCTGGTCAGAATACCAAAGAAGTAATATGTTCTTCCATGTATCAAATCAGGAAGCACATGAAGTCAGTTTATCCCAATACTGATGATAATAACATTTATGATTGGATTGAGGAGCTGTACACCAGATTTATCCATTGTAAAATTCATATCTGTTCCTTTTGTTATTAATAGATGCTTTGACACTATGTCAGTATGATGGCTCCTCAACAAATTTAACTTGCTAGTTGTAGCACAAATTGATAATTCTTGGCTGAATCGATTATTACTGTGGTAACTACAACATAGTGACTTTCTAATCTCTTCATTTCTTCTACATTTATTTGTTGATATTCTACTGCAAAAAAAGAACTGTTCTTTCCCTTCCACTTATTCATATATTCATTCATTTATTTATTCATTTGTATCAGTTTGGACTCACGGATTTCCATTTTATCAAATGGAGTTGATCTTTTACTATCCCTATTTGTTGCTGATACTCAAATTGTACTAGATTTGTCCATCTGGAGCCTCTTTGAAGCATCTAGATCTCGGGTACTTTTAACACGTCTGTCTCAATCATTCTTTGAGAAATTCTTTACTTTCTAGTACTAGACATTCTAGACTCATCTTGTACTTTACCTGCTCAGATCCTAGCACCCTCCACTTCTCCAAGGAACCCTGGTTACTTTTATTGGAGAATGATATTTAAAACTAGAATTTGGGCAATAGGTATAATAATTGCTATTGATGTGATATTGCTCCTAAGTACTCTCAACAAACAGAGCAAGAAAACGTGTGTGTGTGCATGTGTGTCTATCCATCATCATCTATATATCTGTTTATCTATTTTGAAAAACCATGAATTATAGATTTTACGTTTAAGTATGATCCATCATGAACTGATTTTTGTGTATGGTGTGACATATACACATGCACACACAAATAATACATTCAATTGAACACTGTTTTAAAACTCCTTGTTGAGGGGTGCCTGGGTGGTTCAGGCGTTAAGCATTCTGCCTTCAGCTCAGGTCATGGTCCAAGGCCCTGGGATCGAGCCTCAGGTCGAGCTCCCTGCTCAGTTGGGAGCCTGCTTTTCCCTCTCCCACTCCCCCTACTTGTGCTCTCTCTCTCGCTGTGTCTCTCTCTGTCAAGTGAATGAATAAAAATCTTTAAGGGAAAAAAAAAAACAAAACTCCTTGTTGACCATGCTTTCCTTTACCAATTGAGTTGGTTTGGCAACTTTGTCAAAAAATAGTAGACCTTACTCTTTTGTTTCAGCAAACCTATTTATCTATTCTAATGCCAATTGCATACTATTGTGAATACTGTAGCTTTAATTTGAATTTTGATGTCAGGTGGTGAAAGTCCTTCAATCATTCTCAGTATCGTTTTGGTTATTCTATACCCTTTATGTTTCCATATAGATTTTGAATCAATTTCTCATTTTTATAAAATACCTGCTGAAATTTTGATTGATATTGCACCAAATGCATACATTAACTTGAGGGAGAACTGACATCTTAACACAGACATGGTATTTTTCTCCAATTATTTAGATATATTTTACTGGTTGCAGAATTCTAAGTAGACAGGTATAATATCTCTTACAATACTTGAAAAATATCTATTATCTTTTATCTTATATTGTTTCTGAAGAAAAGCAGTGATTATTACCCAGTATGTAATGCATCCTTTTTATCCAGTTACTTTCAAATGTGTCTATTCACCCTTGGTTTTTGAAAGCTCTACTCTGATATATTCAGGTCATTTATGTTTCTTTATATCATGCTTTGGGCTTATAGATCTACTTTGTTCTTTGTTTTTCATCACATTCAAAAATCTATTTTCTCCAAATATATTTTCTGCACCATACTTTTTCCTCTTCTGTATCTACAATTACATGTATGACAAGCTGTATCATATAACCCTGTATCATATAATCCCTGAGTTTCTAAACCTTTAAAATCCCATTCTCTTCATCAATTAGGATAGTTGCTATTGATTTGAATCCAAATTTACTTACTCTTTCCAAGCTTTTCTCCGATATTATCAAAATAATCCTAGTAAAATTTTACTTTTAGATATTTTATTTTTGAATTCTGTAATTTCCATTAGGTACTCTTGATATGTTGATAGGTCTATATATACCTATCTCACATGTTCTCTCAATATAAACATATTTTCCTCTAAGTGCTTGAACATATTTAATATGGTTACCTTAAAGTCCTTATCTGCCAGTTGCAACATGTGGACATTTTCACTTTATGGTTTGTTTAATATTACCTGTCTTTTCTCTTGACTCTAGGTCTTCTCATATATCTGCATGTATATTAATTTTTATCATTTTTAACTGAACTTTATCAATATATAATAAACTCTGTAATCTGTTATCTTCCTCTGAAGAACATTTTTTTTAGCTATGGCAAGCAGTTACCTTGGCTGGACTGATTTTAAGCTCTGTCTCCCTTGTGGTGGACAGCAGCTAAGTTCACTACTCAGTTCTTCTAGCCTTCTAGCTGCTATGTTGTGCTGGGATGTTTGGAGTCTCCCTCATGTAAGGACAGTTCAAGAGAGACCCAAAAATTTGAGAAGAGTTTATATGCAGATTTTAGGTTTGTTCCCTCTGTGGTTCCCTTCCTTATTGGGCTCCCCTCTCAGTTTCAAGCCTGTCTTATAGAATAAAACATCGTCTGACTCTTCAAGTCAGTAAGACTGGCTTTTGGCTTGAGTTCTAGACCCCTGATGTCATGTGACCTGGGAGTGCCCTCTGACAAAAGCCATATATATATATATATATATATATATATATATATATATATATATATATATATATATATATATTAATCTCACCCTGCACAATTCTCTTCCTTTAAGGGGCAAGTCCTTTCCAGTCTCTACTTTCTTTTATCATTTTCCTGTGCCTTCAAATAGCTGTTTTTATATTTTCCCCAGAGTTCATAATTTTTAGGTTCAGCTTTGCTGCTATTACTGGAATTGAAAACAAGTGCTTCATTTTTTATTTCAGTCTTCATAAGGCATTATGATGCAAATATTTTCAATCTATAAAAACTAGCAGCTTTTTCTTACTCTGCCAGGAATAGTGCTCAGCTATACACTGTCCATACACAACTGCTTTGATACCATGCACAAGGACCTAATTTTATTTAATCCTAAAATAACATTGGAGATAAGCATATGTATCCCTTTTTATATTGCAGAAAGACTGAAAGATATTGTTTAGGCAAGTTCAAGAAGTTAGACACAATGTAAAATCAATCACAGTCATGTCACACCCTCTTGCTACTCATTCTAACCTCCTACCCCTTTAAAGAAATACATCTTATATCTACAATTTGAAAATGTTAACATCATTGATGAGTACCAATTAAACTGCATGATTTAGTGGTTAAGGTCATGGGCTTCAGAATCAGACAAACTTGATTTTTAGTCTCTCCTCATCACCAACTCCCGATATGTAATGATCAAATCTACAAAAGTAGATAACATAACAGAACATAAAACTGCTGTGAGAATTTAATGTGTCATGCAGAATATCTGATATACGTAGAAAGAGCTTAATAGATACTAGGTTTTATAGTAACTATTAAATACAGTTTTATTACAAGATACTAAGGAGCTAATCTTCTCGCAAAAGAATTTTAAAAATTGTCTCATGGTATACTCATCCCAGACTTGATCTATAACAGCTGGATAAATAATACCAATAATACAAAATGGGAGGGAAAAAGGAAATGAGCATTTATTGGAGATGGACTATGTATCTAACACTGAAAAAAGCATTTTAAAATATATTATTGTATTTTATTTTTACAACACTCTGTAAAGTAAATAAGACTTCTATTTTGGGCACCTGGGTGGCTCAGTTGGTTAAGCAACTGCCTTCGGCTCAGGTCATGATCCTGGAGTCCTGGGATCGAGTCCTGCATCGGGCTCCCTGCTCAGCGGGGAGTCTGCTTCTCCTCTGACCCTCTCCCCTCTCGTGCTCTCTATCTCATTCTCTCTCTCAAATAAATAAATAAATAAAATCTTTAAAAAAAAAGACTTCTATTTTTATAGATAATGAAACTAAAGTTTAGAAAACTTAAAGTAACTTATCCATCAATATAAACTACTAAGTATTTCAGATACTATTAGAACCTTAGTTTAACACATTCCACTTTCCCATGTTACAAAATTAGACTACTGTGGATCTATGGCAAGCACTGAGTTTCTTAATACTCTTATAATTAAAACACTGTCTGGTGTTTAAATGCTTTCTGAAGTTCCTGTCAGTCCTCTCTCCATCTACCTCCCTCAACGTAATGTCCTAATTTTCCACCTTCAAAATTTCATGACAACACAATTCAATTATAACTTGATCCTTCTTTCTTTGGATCCATTTATTTCATTTTTAACTGGATTGGTTCCAAAACCTCATTTTATGTTCTTCAGAAACCTTTCACATAGCACATAATGATGTATTATATGGTTTTAGGCATTGAGAAGAGTGAATGAGACTTATACAGTCTTATCCCTTCCCTGAAGGTTTTAACTGCACTAATTTTATTAAATCATATATGAACACTTACTGTTTTGCCTAGCCAATGCACTCCACTAGCCCATGATTCCAGGAGGTCTTGAAGAACAGTCTGAATTAGCACAAGGCAGAACATAAACACCATACTGATATTTCAAAGTGGTTCAGGCATTAGGAAAATGGTCTTGGAAACAGAAGGATAAATGGCATCTATTATATCGACGGTTGCATACATTAGTTCTGAAATACTGAAAGATTGATTAAATAGAAATGAAACAGTCAGATAAGGGATGGTGATAGTTACAGATGATGACAATGGACACGGAGTGATTAGGACACTGGATTCTACTCAGGAGGACTTTTTTATACCACAGATAGGTTTTATGCAACTTATGATACTCAGTACCGTTTGGGTGCTAATTTCTAAGAGAATAATAAAAGATTAGGGCTCAAAATGAACCATCCATCTCAACTCACAGAAAGTAAAAAAAAAGATACAAAAATGATACATCATGGATCAGGAGTGAGAAGAAGCTAGTTCTGGTCTCAGCTCTGCCTCAACATCTAAGGATATTACTTAATTCTCTAAGTTGAAACAGGGACGTCCATTTAATTTCTTATTCTCTGTGGTTACTGTACTCTAATCTATGACCAACTATGAGGGTCTGTTGAGTTGCAATTCATATGTATGGAGCATTAAACAAAAAGGATACATTTTTGTTAATGATGTGATCTTTACACACAGGTGGAGGCTATGGTGAGTGAAAATCTAGATCTCTGGGATCCCTACATGGTAGTTCTTTCTCATGTATTGATAGTGTGAGGGTTAGCGGCATAAGATAAAACTTCTCCAAACATACACTGGGAGGACTGAGTGGTTAGATACATTTCCTTAGCTCTCACTTTTTCATACTTAAACAGTTTAAAACCTATATTAAGTGCTACTCCTATTAACACGTATTTTGTCATTTTATCCCTTTCCTTCTTAGTTTTCTCCCATTATCTCCTTAAAAACTGACTCCAATCTCTACATAGGTTAAGTAGACATCAGAAACTTAACATTCCTTAACTTAAGGAATTCTATCCTTGTTTAAATAAGTAAATCTAGGATGCTTATAATTGCTAGTGACTCTAAGAAAACCTCATAGACACAGAAAATAACAAGCTTCTAAAACAAATAACAGAAAGAGCTATCAAGTCTTAAGGTCAGAATCAGCTGATTTTGATAGAGTGTGGAAACATTCTAGGTTTGAGGTATCTGTGATTATCATTTTCATTCTCCCTCAATAGCAAACTTCTCTTTTTCATTATCACCACATAGCAGGAATATATCAGGATTTCGGTAGATGCCTGTGATCAACTGTCATCCCTTAGCACTTGCCTGACCTTTGGCAAGTTTCCTTGAGATCTCTGTTCCTCAGTTTCTTCATCTGTAAGTGTGATCTTACAGGGTGTTCTGCCAAAGATTAAATGAGATAATGCACCTAAAGGCTGGAACAGGACTGAGACAATAGCAATCATTTAATGTGCTTCCTTTGAAGATTCAGAAAATTTACAATGAGGGAAGAACAAGGAATATTATTTATACTATTCCCCCCACTTCTACTGTCTTCCTTTATGTATCTTCCCAAACAAATCCAACAAATGCCAGTTCACATCCTATCACTTATAACAAATCTTTCACTTTTCTGCACTCTAAAATACTTGTTTGCTATCTTATGTTTTTGGAAATAGATCACACACTAATTTACACCATGTTAAAAATGTTCCATATAGGTTATCATTTATCTCCAGTACATCTTTAATATTCTTAAGAGGAAAGGCTTTATCGTATTTCACTTTTGTGCTTTTAGACTTTCTTGAGAAAAATTAATTCTCTGCCAGAACTCTGTCCACACTGCAGAGGAGAATTGGTAGAACAGAGTGCGATTTCACACATGTCTTTCACAAGCCACAAGTGAAGAGCAAGTGTGTGGTCTCAGACATCCCAACATTAGAAGTCACTCATGTCAAAGTCAACTACAAGCCATCAATCATCAATTTGAGCTGTTTTATAGCACTAGAGTCCCTGATTCATTCATCAGGAAAAGACGGAAAGACAATAAAACCTGGATGCCAATGAATTTTAACTGAATCTTTCTTTTTGGAAGAGTAGGGGAGAATGGAATTTAATTGGCTTCACTGTCCTCTGAAGCCATCCATATAGAAAACAGACAAGTTCTGTATGAGATAAGAAATAAAGCATTAAGCTTTACACTTTAACATGCTTTATAAATATCGTCAGCGGGTAAGTTATATTAATCTTCAGAATTGCAAGGTAGTACTAGGGCACCTGGGTGGCTCAATCAGTTAAGCATCTGACTTTGGGTTGGGTCATGATCTCAGAGTCCCGGGATCGAGCCCTTCATCAGACTCCCCACTCAGTGAAGAGTCCACATGTCCCTGTCCCTCTGCCCTTCCCTCTGCTTGTGAGCTCTCTCTCTCTCTCTCTCTCTCAAATAAGTAAATAAAATCTTTAAAACAAATAAAAATTAAAAAAAGAACTACAAGGTAGTATTAAAATTCTATATAAAAGCTTTTTTTATTTACTATGAAAAAATAGGGAATTTCACAAATTAAAGAAACATTTTCTATTTTGCATGTATATGACACATTACACTTTGATTTCTATTTGAATTCTAATTTTTTTGCATATTTAAAAACTTCAAGCCAGTCTCATTCATAGCCACAAATGCAAAAATTCCATAAACATACTAACAAATTGACTTCAGCAATGTTCACAAAGGATTATATGTAATGCCCAGTTGGGTTTATTCTAGGAATGAAACTAGTTACCATTAACCAGTTGGTATAATTAATTATATTGACAGAGTAGAAAAAAATCACATGATCATAACACATTAAGAAAATCCATTTAAAGTCACACGTTACAAAATCAATACACAAAAATCTGTTGCATTTCTACACACCAGTAATGAAGCATCAAAAAGAGAAACTAAGAAAATAATCCCATTTACAACTGCACCAAAAACAATAAGATACCTAGGAATAAACCTAACCCAAAGAGGTGAAAGACCTATACTCAGAAAACTATAAAACACTGATGAAAGAAATTGAAGATCACACAAAGAAATGAAGACATTCCATGCTCATGGATTGGAAGAAGAAAAATTTGTTAAAAATATATTACCTAAGGCAGTCTACACATTTAATGCAATCCGTATCAAAATACCCACAGTATTTTTCACAGAGCTAGAATGAACAATCCTAAAATTTGTATGGAACCACCAAAGATCTCAAATAGCAAGGTAATCTTGAAAAAGAAAAGCCGGGGCATCTGGGTGGCTCAGTCAGTTAAGCATCTGCCTTCAGCTCAGGTCGTGGTCTCAGAGTCCTGGGATAGAACCCCACCCACATAAGGCTCCCTGCTCAGCAAATAAATAAATAAGTAAAATCTCTTAAAAAAAAGAAAAAGAAAAGAAAACCTGGAGGCATCACAATTCTGGACTTCAAGATATATTATAAAGCTATAATAATCAAAACAGTATGGTACTGGCACAAAAACAGACACACAGATCAATAGAACAGAAGAGAAAACCCAGAAATGAACCCACAATTATGTGGTCAATTCATATTTGATAAAGCACGAGAGACTATCCAAAGGGAAAAAGACGGTCTCTTTGACAAATGGTATTGAGAAAACTGGACAGCAGCATGCAAAAGAATGAAACTAGACTGCTTTCTTACACCATACACAAAAATAAACTCAAAATGGATTAAAGACCTAAATGTGAGACCTGAAACCAATTAAGAACCCAGTAGAACACAGGCAGTAACTTCTCTGACATTGGGCATAAGAATTTCTTTCTAGATATGTCTGTCCCCTGAGGCAAGGGAAACAAAAGCAAAAATAAACTATCAGGACTACATCAAAATAAAGAGTTTCTGCACAGTGAAGGAAACAATCAACAAAATTAAAAGGCAACCTACAGGATGGAAGAAAATATTTGCAAATGGCATATACAGTAAAAGGCTAGTATCCAAAATATACAAGGAACTTACACAATTCAACACTCAAAAAGCAAATAATTGAATTTAAAAAATGGGCAGAAGATATGAACAGACATTTCTCCAAATGGCCGACACATGAAAATATGTTCATCATCACTTATCATCAGAGAAATGCAAAAAAAAACTATAATGCAATATCACCCCACACCTGTCAGAATGGCAAAAATCAACAACACAAACAATAGGTGTTGGAGAGGATGTGGAGAAAAAGGAACCCTCATGCAATGTTGGTGGGAATGCAAACTGGTGCAGCCACTCTGGAAAACAGTATGGAGGTTCCTCAAAAGTTAAAAATAGAACTACCCTACGATTCAGCAATCACACTATTGGGTATTTAACCAAAGAATACAAGAACATTAGTTCAAAGGGATACATTCGGGCGCCTGGGTGGCTCAGTTGGTTAGGCGACTGCCTTCAGCTCAGGTCATGATCCTGGAGTCCCGGGATCGAGTCCTGCATCGGGCTCCCAGCTCGGCGAGGAGCCTGCTTCTCCCTCTGACCCTCCCCCCTCATGTACTCTCTCTCTCTCATTCTTGCTCTCTGAAATAAATAAAACTTTTAAAAAAAAGGGGGGATACATTCACCTCTATGTTTATAGCTGCATTATTTACAATAGCCAAGGTATGGAGCAGCCCAAGTGTCCACTGATTGATGAATGGATAAAGAAGAGATGGTATCTATACATACATACATGTATACATACACACACAAACACACAATGGAATATTATTCAGTCATAAAAAAGAATGAAACCTTGCCATTTGCAATCACATGGACCGAGCTAGAGAGTATATCACTTAAGTGAAGTCAGAGAAAGACAAATACCATAGAATTTCACTCATATGTGGAATTTAAGAAACAAAACAAACAAAGGGAAAAAGAGGGAGAGAGGCAAGCCAAGAAACAGACTCTTAACTATAGGAAATACACCCATAGTTACCAGGGGGGAGGTGGATGGGGGGATGGGCTAAATAGTTGAGGGATTAAGGAGTGCACTTGTTGTGATGGGCACAGGGTGATGTATGGAATTGCTGACTCACTATATTGTACCCCCAAAACTAGTGTAACACTGTATGTTAACTAACTGGAATTAAAATAAAAATTAAAAAAAGAAAAAATCCTTTTATACAGAGAATAACTGGTGTACTGCTGTTTGCCAGAGGGGCGGGGGTTGAAGGGATGGGCAAAATAGAGGAAGGGAATTAAGAGGTACAAACTTCCAGTTATAAAATAAATAAGTTATAGTAATGAAAAGTACAGCATGGGAAACAGTAATACTCTAAAAGCATTGTAGGGTGACAGATAACTACTCTTACTCTCGTGAGTATAACTTAATGTATAGAATTGTCGAATCACTATGTTGTACATCTGAAACTAATATAACATTGTATGTCAAGTATACTTCTATTAAAAAAATCCATTTATACCTATTCATTATAAAAATTCTTAGCAAGTTAAGAATTAAAGGGAACTTCCCTTATCTGACTTAAGATTTACAAAAGTCTACAGAAAAGTTCATTGGTGAATAATTAACCTGTCACTTTAATTTTGGAATCAAAATAAGAAGGATTAGCTCTACTTTCATTCAACACTGGGGGACATTTTAGATAACACAACAAGAACAATAAATAAAATATAAGGATTGGAAAGGAAGGGGAAAAATTACCTTTTCCCAGCTAATAGTATTATACGCAAAAGAACTTCAGGTAAATTTCCAGAATTAATTAAGTAGGTCTACAAAGTTTTTGGATATAAAATTGGCATACAAAATACATTCCTACTTACTAGCAACAGTAAGGAAAACAAAATTTCAATAAGTTATAACATCTATCAGTACCAATTTAGATATTCTAGGACTAACTATGAATACACATGTAAGACATCATCCAAGAAAATTATGAAACTTTATTGAGAAATAGTAAAGAAATTAAAAGGGGTAAACTAATCAAGATATATACCATGTTCATTGTTTTAAGTTGAAATATTATAAAGAATTTAATGCAACTCCACCCAAAATCCCAATAAATTTGGCAGTATTTGATAAGCTTTAAGATATATACAGATTTGTGAGCATCAAAACACTGTTGAAAAAGAAATCTCAGTGATGGACATTGGGGAGGGTATGTACTATGGTGAGCACTGTGAATTGTGTAAGACTGATGAATCACAGACCTGTACCCCTGAAACAAATAATACATTATGTTAATTAAAATTTTTTAAAAAAAGAACACAGTAAAAAAGAAAAGTAAAAGAAGTCTCAACCAGATATATGGACTTATAATGATCTACTAATCAACAAACTATATTCACACACGGACAGGCACTTGAACTAATAGAACAGAATAAAAAAGCTCAGAAATAGACCCATTTATTTATGGATGCCTGATAAATACTTAGCACCACAGAGTAATGGAGAAAAGCAGGCTATACAGAAAACGGTTTGGAGTCAAGTGGTGGAGTACATTTAAGTAGAAAACAAAATAAAAGGGACTTACATGGCCCTCTGTATAAAATTTGGGTCTATGTATATGGGAAATACATATCCACTATACTTTAAGAAAATTTCACAAGAGCATATCTTTATTTCCTGGAGTAAATTCTACTATATGAAAACCAAGAACATCTGTGCATCAAAATTTACCATGAAGACAATGGTAAATATAGACCAAAGTATGGAAAAAAATATTTTTTAAGGTATAATTAAAGAGACTAGAAAAATAAAAACAACAGAACTCCTACAAGCATTAATAAGACGACAAGATCTTGAAAAATGGGCACTTTACAAAGAGGAAACCCAAAAAGCCAGTAACCTTTATTAATGAGGGAAATGTAAATTAAAACAAGATATTACTAAAAAATCAGAGAGCGCAAAAATTTTAAAAGTCTGACAATGCTATATATTGGTGAAGATGTGGACAACAAGAAGTCTCATTTCCCGTTCGTGGGAGTAGAAACTGGTACAACCATATTGAAACACCATGAGGAATTACCTAGTAAATCTGAGAGTGTGAAAAACTTATGACCCAGCAATTTTACTTCTCAGTATGTACTGTAGAGAAACATACCCACGTACAACAGTATATTTTATACAGGACAGCTCTTGGCAGCATTGTTCTTAAGAGCCCCAACGTGGAAACACCCAAATGTCCAGCAGCAGTCCAAAAGATCAATAAATTGTGTTATAGTCATAAAATAGTCAGCAATTAAAATGAATAAATTACAGCTGCACATATTAAAAGAGATGAATCTTAGAAATACTGAGCGTCAGATGTCAGCCACAGAATAATACATACAGTATGATAGACGTTCAAAAACAGACAAAACTGTTATTTGAGAATGTATATATAGATGATATATATTAAAATGCAAGGGAATAATTCTCAGTAAAGTCAGGAAGACTGGTTACATCTGGGGAAACAGAGGAGTTTACAATTTGGCAAGAGACCCTAAAGCTGGGAAAATTATTTCTTCTGATTTGATGGTGTTTATATGAGGTTCACTTTATATGCATTCATTAAATTGCACAATTATGTTTTATGCTATGTGTTGCATTTAATGAAAATATAAATAATCTTAGAACTAGAACGACTACATAATTGTAGCTAAGGTCATTTATGTAACAATTACTTTAGTAGGATCATTTTAACAATATCAATTACAAAGAGGTTCCACCATTCATAACAGAAAGAAAGATGAAAAGTTGAGTGTTGTCTGCTATTGTATCAATGAGGTCTGATGCAATATTTGTCCCAGTGCAATTTGTTGAAAGCAGATAGGCCCAGTAGTTGTGCTATGCAGGCCATTGGACATTCTGATACACAATAATTTAAAAATAAAGAATTGACAGATATCAGGAGCAAACAACATGGTGTTTATCTTTAAATTTCTCTCAATCAACTACAATTTATAACAAAAAATAAACAACTTCCCCATGTTATATATCAATTGCATTTGGTTTAAAAGCATTCCTCTGATGTTAATTTCTACAACAAGACTCCACAATTTATCCCAATAATGTATCCCAATAATGAGTTTACAAAAACACTCTTTTAGGTGAAATTTCCCTTAATGACTCATAAACCACAAAAGTGTATACAAAAATTGAAATGTTACTACCCTGACCAGGATTATAAACACATAAATCCAATCATACATTTTTCTTAAAAAAAAAAAGTGAACAGTTTGCATAAGCTAGAAAGAAAACTAGTCATAGGAAAATGAAAAAAATGAATAAAAATTTCTTTATCACATAAAGTACACTGGAGGGACAGGGAAGATTGCCAAATTTTATTTTGAGTGGTTAAGGACTGACATTAATCACTGTAAGTCCAATTACCTGTGGTCCTCTGCATTTTAATTAAATGTTTCTAGAAAATAAAAGTGAAGCCTTCCCAATCCAACAGA
The DNA here is from genome assembly GCF_037043125.1 of Eumetopias jubatus. NCBI lineage: Eukaryota > Metazoa > Chordata > Mammalia > Carnivora > Otariidae > Eumetopias > Eumetopias jubatus. The sequence goes on along the minus strand of NW_028274809.1, from coordinate 176,425,700 downwards.
CTCTTAACTATAGAGACCAAACTGATGGTTCCCAGAGGAGCGGGGTTGGGGGCATGTCTGAAACAGGTGATGGGGATTAAGGAGGGTACTTGTCCTGATGAGCACCAGGTGATGTAAGGAACTGTTCAATCACTATATTGTACACCTGAAACTAATATTATACTGTATGTTAACTAAGTGGAATTTAAATAAACATTAAAAAAAAGGGGGGGAAGCCTCCCATCTGGATCTTTCGACTGTCTTCTCTCCTCTAAAATACTTCCTAAAAATGGAAACAATTACTACAGAACCCACCAGGTTGTCCTTGATTTTTCACATTTTTTCCCTCAAAAATACGTATCTTCTTCCCAGACATCTTTCCCCGAATTCAAAAACTGGTGTCGTGGATTCTTCAGGCTACATTTGACACTAAACAGGTTGACTGTTCTGGAAAGATCTCGAATACCTCGCTGTGGTTTTAATCCATCTGGTGCAATGGTGCCATCTACAGACGTAACAGCACATTTCCACAAGCTTCTCTGGAAGCATGCCAAATAGATGAAGTGTTTCAAAAGATGTACAGTTGACCCTTGGACAACATGGGTTTGAACTAAGCAGGTTCAATTATACACAGATTTTGTTTTGGATAAATGCGATACAGAACTATAAATGTATTTTCCTTGTGATTTTCTTAATAACATTTTCTTTTTACTATATTGTAAGAATATTGTATATAATAGATATAACAAAATACGTGTTAATCGACTGCGTATATTACCAATAAGGCTTTCAGTCAACCATAAGCTACTGGTAGTTAGGTTTCTGGGGAGTCAAAGTTATACACTGATTTCCAGCTGTGTGTGGGGGGTCAGTATTTCTAACCCTCATGTTGTTCAAGGGTCAACTGTTACTTTACCCTGATTCTTTACATTTTGTAGTATTTGTTCTTTTTGGACTATACTACATTATAAAAACAACTCATTTCAGTTAGATACTGTGAAAATGCTATGTAAAATCCATTCATTCATAATTCAAGGGTGTGCAATCCCTATGCCTAAAGACAGAAAAATATATCTAGAGATGGCATTTTATTCTGGTATTTTGAAGTTTATTACAAAATAAAATGGAATAGTTACAGGATAGGGGCCTTCCCACAAAGCGCTCAAAAACAAGTAAAAATCCAAAACTAGGACAGGTAAAATAATCCTAATGGGATTAATTCCTAAATTGGATGAGTAGGCTTTCAGAACAACAACAACAACAAATACACAAAGGAGAGACAGGAAAAGAGAGATGTTCTGAGTACACATACTTGACATCTTTCTCTCCTCACCTTGTCTTTGAGGCAAGTTTTAACCGAGCCACACCCAGGTGAATTCACTGAGGCCACACTGCTCCAAAGAGGTAGGGTAAGGACTCAGGTCCATGCTGGCTAACCTCCAGCTGAATCAGCTTTCCATTCTACCACACCCAAAAACCCCAGGAGAAATCGTCCACAGCTTTTAAAAGGGGCAAGAGGATCTGGCACCCTGGCTTTTTTCGGGTAACTTATACAGTGTCTTCTGTGTGGCTATAAAATATGCATTATTACACACCAACTGCTGAGCTCTGTTGCACCGGATGTTTTTCTTGCAAAGACATACTATAAATAAAAATGGTAATAAAATATGATCCATGAAACAGCTGGTTCCTGGGATGAAGGCATATAAATGAATACGCAGTTAATTATCTTCCCCTTGATTTCAGTGCTGGGTGAATTCACCCTTTATTACACTAGACTAAATGAGAACCAGCAATGAGTAACCCCATTGACAGCATCTCTTCCGTCTTCGAAACTAAATCCATCTGGACCCTCAGAGTCCTCTAACCCATGCTATTTGTCTAGGCATAGCTTCCTTATTAAGGGAAGAAAGAAGAATCTCCTTGGGGGGAAAAAAAAGCATCTCCTACAATTCTTCTATAGACATTCATTTATGCATTTGCTGCATATGCATGCATTCATTCAACAAATACTTTCCAATGCCTGATTTGTGTGTCATATGCAGAGGACACACAAATTTGCACAAGACTAACACAGTCCTTGCCCATGAAGAGTTTACAGTGGAAGAAGGGTGCATATGGCATGCGGTATTGTCAGACACAAATTACACCCAGTAAACCATAATTAAATATTTATTAAACGATGCCCTTTCTGGCAAACTTAGCCCTTATCGATCCCTCTGAGGACCAGAGCACTTAGATGGCATAACATCATTCAGCTAGGTAAGCTTCTGGAAGAACGCGGCAATGAGTGATAGTTTTCTGACTGATAGCATTCAGTCAACAAGTAAAGTGATGGTTAAACATCAGCAATCAAAACTCCCCTGCATTCCAACAAGAAGCTGAGGATGAATTTCAATATTTTATTTGTAAAAATACAGAATATTATGCAGCAGTTTCCTTTGCCTCACATACCCTGTTAAAAGTGAATTTATGAAGCCTTTAAATGGGAGACAGATATGGATGGGGATCTATGTCTATAGAGAGACATAAAGAGAAATAGATATAAATATAGATGTTCATGTGACAGAATTTCAAGAGTACTCTTAAGTATTCCTAAAAGTTACATTAAGCCTTTCAGTTAAGATAGCTAAAACCTTAGCCTAAATATCGATTATCTTATCAAAACCAGTATAAAAAAAGAAACAACCAAACAAAACCAAAACCAGTACATACATTGATAGGATTTAACTCTTGGGGGAGGAGGTACTTTAAATGCTATTATTAGCTAGCTTTCTAAAACCAAAAAAAAAAAACAACAAAAAAACTCTACTTTTTAAAAATTAATTTTCTCTTCTAAATTGGTTAGTTATTTCTAACCCAAAATGTCTTGCCTCTACACAAGGAGATACTGGAAGGAATTTGAATACGGTCAGTGTTTGGGAGCTTCTCTAAATATCTCCCTTTATGTTTAATATTTGGCAAACCTCATGTGCCCCTTCCTCCTACTTTCCCACCCAGCCCTCACCTGAAAAAGGTGTGAGGACGCTTCTGACATTGACCCTGATGGCTTACAGACTGCCCGGGACCAACTCTATCTTTGCACCAACCACCTAAGTAAGGAATAGGATTCTGTTCTGCAAATGCTCTTTAACTTTAGTGAGGGCTGGAGAGGTTCTTGCCATCGTGCTTTTGGGACTTGGCAAGCCAACGCATAGGTGCACCACAGCAGCCCGAATCTTGGTTGTCAGTCAAAAGCTAATGAAAATTTCAAAGGTACAAAGCTCTTCTCAGAGCTCCAGAGAAGCAAGAGAGCTTTCAGCAGGATCCTACCAGGTACATCAAAGTAATCCAAAGAAAAAAAAGAAAGAAAAAGAAGTCTTCCCAGCAAAAAACAAAAATTATAAAGATAAACATGCACATATAAACCCTATGTTATGTGTCAAAAAGTTCCTTTCACACTATTTAGCATATCACTGCAAGAAGATCAAAATAGACCTGCACAAACTATAAGGGGTCATCAAAATCTCAGGATTTTTTCAGGTTTATTTATTTATTTTTAAAGATTTTATTTATTTGAGGGAGAGAGAGCATGAGACAGAGCTTGTGTGTGAGAGAGAGAGCACAAGCAGCGAGGGGGTGGGGGGGGTAAGCAAGGGCAGAGGTAGAAGCAGGCTCCCCACTGAGCAGGGAGCCTGATGTGGGGCTCGATCCCAGGACCCCGGGACAATGACCCGAGCCGAAGGCAGACGCTTAACCAACTTAGCCAACCAGGCGCGCAGGTTTAAAGAATAAACATATGCACCTACAGATCGAAATGCCCCACTTTGGAATTTCTGCTTCGAATTACAACCATTTGTCTGCTAGTCACACTTTGGTCTTCAACTGCACAAAATACGTTTTGTAACAAGCAAAACATACGTGGGAGACAGTATAGACTTCATTTGAGCTCTGTATTTCTTGACAGCAATTCAAAGAGGTCAAGGTATTTTTACCAAAATACTCTTGGAAATCAGGACAGAGAAATCAAAACAAGAGCGTTCTTCCTTCTCAACCCCTGCCATTGAGTTATATATTACATTATGCCAACAAGTAGTGGTAACACAGGAGGAAGTGAAACTGAGAAAGTTACCCTCTCCATCTGCTGGGGAACAGGGCAGGAGTGCTGAAAGGGGGAAAAGTAAGTGCAGAGAGAAAGAAACAACACGGCAAGTCTGGGCATGTTGGACAACACACCAACCAAAAATGGAAGAAATTCTGGAATTAGAAGAGGACAAATAGGACCTTAATGCTGATTCTACTTCTAGATTTAAATGTGGGCAAATTTTTTAAACTTTCTGGGCCTTTGCTTCCCCATTTGGAGAACATGAGAAATAATACATGTTCAAACCATTTCACAAGTTTGCCACAGAGTACAAATTGGCAAGCGTTATAGTGCTTCAAAAATATTTTCTTCATTAACTATATTTTGGGTTGTCCTATTTTTTTCATAACCCTAGCAGTGTTCCTTTAGCCTTTAGTTCCAAAACAACAGAAATGCATGTTTAAAAAAGGCATCTGAATATAGAGGGGCAGGAATTCACAGTTCTAGGAAATAGGGCAGGATGATTTAATAGAAACTAAAAAGACTTTTTTTTTAATATTTATAACCTGGACTTGTACAAGCATTACTGAGTCTGTGCTAGTTAACTCCACCTCAGGTAACGCATTTATAAATATTTTCTTTACTGCAAGTACAGCTCTTCCCAGTTTAGCCCATAAAGCAAGCTTTCTGGTGCTGCACTCCCGCCTTGCTCACAATGTGTCTGATCCGTTTCATTTCCCTGGACTCCAAAAACTGTCCTGGAGCATCAGCTGAGACTCATTGGCACGGCAGCGCCACGTTGTGGTTACACCGAGGAAATGTTCTGAGAGCAACAGTATCGCAAGGTGTACTTAGACATTTTCTGTGATGCTGTCAGATCATTGAGGAAAGATGATGTCATCATTATGACTTTCATAAACAGATTCATATGCAGAGACCAACATTTTGGGGTTTCCTATCTGGAGTATGATTATATAACACAATTCATACTGTAGCGGACACTAATAATGATTTCCTTTTGCCCTGTAGCAGCATTTTATTCAAAGCAATTTGTACCAGGGAAATCAATGACTTCCTATCAGATTTTTTAAAAGAAGTAATCTCTCAAAAATACTGTAAGTATAAAGTTGCTTTATGTTTATGGTACTGGTTAACAATGGTCATAAAATTAAAATAGCAACTGAACGATTACGGTAATTATACTATTGTAGAATGTATAGAAATAACACTGGCTTTGTAGTCAGATTTGGATTTAATTCCATGTGATCAGTGTCAGTTCAAAGGTGCAAACAGAGAGCTGAGTTCTCAATAGATGGAATGTATCAGAATCCAGAATAATGACAGGAAGGCACGAAATCAGTGCCAGCAGAATCATCCCTATAGCAAAACAGATGGCGATGCCTTTGGGATAAAGGAAGACAGGGAGGTTTTGAACTTTTACAATAAGACGTACTGAAATCATCCACAATTCGTTTCCCCTAGAAAGAACCATATTAAGTAGGCTAAGAAGAACAGATTATGTGGTTCATCACTGCTTATGTAATCTTAAAAATTCAGATTTTCTAAACTTTATTCCATACTACACTAATCCCATGAGATACCTATGCAGAAAATGTTTTGCTGCCAAACGCTTTCAGGAAACAGCAAACTATACAACTGCCTCCAAAGAATTTACTTACATTAATTGCTTTTAAAAATCTTACAGTAAAAAAAAGTGCTTAATATTTTAAAAATATTTCATCTCCAAAATTAATTGCAATTTTAATTTTTCTTGTTGCTCCTCTGAGTATCTCCCAAATCAAATGCAGGAAAATATTTCTTTGTATGACTGATCTTCCACTTGATTGGTTTTCTTCACACTTATGCCTATATTGTTTACTTGATCAATTCATTTGACACGTGTGTATTTATAATTATTCAATAAAATGCAAAACAGACTGTTATCCCTCAAAAATACCAATATTACCACCAGTAATTAAATCTGCCAAATTTACTCAAAAACAAGTACAGGGAAGTAAAAGGGCTGGTTCTTAGATCACTTAGGAATCAGAGGTAAAAATGAGTAATAGAAAAAAAAAATTGTTGGTTCTTTTCAAATTATTTTCCAAAGAATAATGTTGCCTAATTAACTAATTTTGATTGAGAACATTTATAAATTTTACCTAGAAAAGAAAAGCTTCCGTTGCAATGTGCCTTCTCTATGTACCTGTGTGTGTGTGGGGGGGGGCAATTTCCTTTACTTACAAGCTTAATTAACTTATTGACTTATAATGTAATCACTTTTCACATGGAATAAAATTTATGTGATAATTTATGATATCTGAAAAGGAGATTTAGAATTATCATAACCCTGTTTAGGTAACTTTTACTTGTATCTATATTATATTTAAAAAAAGTAAAATTTATTGCTTTTCAAAAGTTAGTGGCCAAAAATAAAGTTAGTGGCCAAATTTCAGATGCTTTTTGAAAATGAAAATAATTGGGTTAATTTTCAATGACTACAATTAATTAGGACTAGAATAGGACCTAGAAATCTGCATTCTTAATAAACTCTAGGTGAATCGCTATTAGTTGGTCTGAAAAACAGGCTTGGAGAAGCATTGATCTATAACAAAAAGTACTCTTCTCTTACAACACAACACCCAAAAAATGGAACATGCAGGGCGCCTGGGTGGCTCAGTCGGTTAAGTGGCTGCCTTCGGCTCAGGTCATGATCCCAGGGTCCTGGGATCGAGCCCCACATCGGGCTTCTTGCTCAGCAGGGAGCCTGCTTCTCCCTCTGCCTGCCATTCCCCCTGCTTGTGCCCCCCCCTCTCTCTAATAAATAAAATCTTCCAAAAAAAGGAACATGCATTGAGTTCATTGGAACTCTACTATAAATAAATCCACATAAATGGTGCAAATAAGCATTTTGATGTAATATAAAATTCTGATAATTTGGGGTATGGCTGGTAATATTTTTAAATAAGTCAGTTTATTTGCTTGGTTTCTTTCTCTCCCCCCCCTTTTTTTTTAACTAAATAGTGTGTATACGCCAGTTTTTAAAAAACAGTATTTCCATTTCCCACTTCCCCTAATTAATATACTTAAAGCTTCTAGCTCACTTTTAGTTAAATTTTCTATTGAATTTCCTTGTGCCCAAGTAGAAAGTAAGAATGAAAAACAATGCAGCAGTATTTTGGGTATACTCTTACAATTGACTAATCAATCTTGGAGAACTTGCCTAAACTTTATTTCCTGTTCTGTAAAAGGAAGACAATATATCCCAGGGTCATTGTAAGGACCCAACAACATAATTCATGTGAAAGGTCTTTAAAAAATAAAGAAGTAGGGCGCCTGGGTGGCTCAGCTGGTTAAGCGACTTCCTTCGGCTCAGGTCATGATCCTGGAGTCCCAGGATCGAGTCCCGCATCGGGCTCCCTGCTCAGCGGGGAGTCTGCTTCTCCCTCTGACCCAACCCCCTCTCATGCTCTCTCTCTCTCTCATTCTCTCTCTCAAATAAAAATCTTTAAAAAATAAATAAAAAAATAATAAATAAAGAAGTGTAGTAAGAATGAGACACTGTCCCCTGACATACACTCATCTGAGTCATTCTATGGAAGAATGGATATCTGGTTGTTTTAAAATAAAATTTAAAATAAAGAGAAAATGACATTAAACAAAGTAAAAAATAAAATTAAATAAAAATTAAGAACAACAAAACCCTAATTCTGCTACTGCATATAGAAAAAAATTCCTTCACTAGAGGGAAAATTCATTTGATTCAGCAAAACAAAACATGCAGCTTAAATTTCACTTAATACTTCCCCATTTAGGAGGAGGAAGGAGAAACTTAGTCCACTGCTGAAAAACAAAACTTTAATAATTTTTTTGTCTTCAGTTGCAAAGCTAAACCAAACAATGGCACTTGATACAGAGAGATATTCCTGGAAACCCTCTGCCACCTAGTGTACGAAAGTCAAAGTCATTCTAGGGATGCTTGCATGCTTACATTTAGTCCTCAGAGAATTATCTGTGAGTATGTCCAGGGCAGACTTGAAATTATAATTTGCAGTGGGAATAAAACACACTGCATTTTCTAGAGAGCATCTGGCCTGAGAATCAATATAGCATTTCATTTTCATTTTAGCAGCCCTTTAAATTAAATTCCCATTTATAAATGTTTTAATATGGGCAATAAGGGACTCCAGGGTATGTTTTAGTCTTTCATTAATATACACCTCTTGTGTGTTGCAAGATACATGTGTACTGAGTAAGCCCTTTAACCATTCAAAGTGCTAATTAATGATCCAATAAAGCAAAGCCTAGGGTATCTTCATGGCAGCAAAATACAACTCTTTAATTGGGAAAATAAAATATTAAATTTTCCCTTCCAATAGCTCTTAAACATATGCATGAAATAAGGACCAAGGGATTAAAAACATTGCAAAGATTCTTTAACCATATTTTTACATGCACAGTATCTCCCCATCTCCCATTTTAAGCTTTAGATTTAAATATTTTCAGCTCAGTTTTGCATGGAGGGTAGAACTCAGAGGTTGGCAGTGAAGGAGTATATAAAGCTGCATTATTAAAATATTTTAAAAGTGAAATGTCAAGTATACCATGCCTTGTCTCTTAGCCCTATAGTTTGTTTTTTTAGCCACTTACTTCTCTACCAGTTTGCTAAAAGTGGGGTGGGGAGGGGTGGGAGCATGGGCAGAGGGGAGGGAGGGAGAGAGGGAAGGAAGGAGGGAGGGATGGGTGAAGGCTATGCCCTGCCAAGTGGTTTAGAGAAGCAATGCCTCCTCTCAGCTCTGCAACAGTCCACGGTGAAACAGAACTCAGCACAGTGCCTTCAGTCTCTGCTCACTCCACTACCTGCCGTCCCTGAGAGGAAACCTATGGCCTGCATTTCAACCTGGCCAGCCAGGTCTGCTACTGACATTTCATCTCCCTTCAGCTGCCTCCGCCTGAGTGAAGGTTCACGTGCACACATCTCCAGCAAAATTTCAGTCTTAACAGGCAGGTTTTTCTTGCACTTTTGCTCTGCTAAAGCTCCCTGTTGGAGGAATTCAAGATGGCATAATGACCTGTTATCCTAATGTGCTATGCAATTACCGAACTATTCTCCCAAGATAATTTTAGCACCCCAAAAGCCATTAAAATTAGTAGGAATTATCAGGCAAAGTGCAAATAAGAAAAAGAATAATTCATCTCTTGTTTCAATTCACCAAGCTGCCTTTTTGATGGCTAACAGCAACTGGTAGCCAAGAGCATGTATCAGTTAAATAAAACATTAGCCTTAAGCAGACATGTCAAGAGATTCTTCTAAATTACTTGGCATGATAGCCGGTTGGTAAGGGCGGAGATAAAAAATCAATGTTGTAACTGTAAAGGATAGGCTAGCACATTGGTGTGGCAATGGGGATTACAGGAGAGAAAAACACATGACTGAGTACAAACAATACCAGTAACAATACCGGTAACAATACGGCTTCATCCTTCTAATAAAAACAGGTACACAAACATACTATTTGGAGATTAACTGGTCCATAACACAGTGACATTTTTAAAGCTGAAATCCATGGTAAGAAGTAACATTTATATCACAAAATACTATATACATATATATGACCAGGAAAAGGCAAATATGTATGTGTGTGTGTGCACATGTGTGTGTAAAACCAAATGAAAAGTTTCACAAAAATATTTAGGTTTACTAGGAGTGGTATACTCTGCTTTATTCTCTTCTCTCTTTTTTCTTAATTGAAAAAATAAAGATAAATTTTATATTGATTTTAATCCCCCCAAGGGCCAGATTCCAAAATTATTTTTAAAAACTGTATTTATTAAATGTTATGACAATGATAAATCATTTAACCTAACATCTTAATAGTTTTGAATTATTAAAGTGATGATATATCAACAATAATTCTTATAAACAAAGGTTTAAAGAACTGATAATTTATTTCTGGTTTCAGTGACAGTAGCAAAAAACAGAACAAACCACTGCTAAATACTTTGAGTCTCTGAATACTTTTAAAAGATAATTTTAACTATTTTTAAATCATCAGCTTTGGAAGAAGAAAGCAAAGGACACAATCATATATATTTCTTGCTACATTTCAGTCCATTTGCTCTTACTTTTGCATTAATTGGTTCATTTAATCTCCACAACAACCTGGTCCTGGAAAAGCATTATGGCCTCTTTGTATAAATGAGGAGACAAGAGACTCAACAGTGCTTACCTAATCTGCCCAAATCATCCACTTATCAAGTGGAAGACAGAATAGGAGTCCAGGTTGTCTGATTCTAAGCCCAGGGCTCTTTTCTTAAAATCAGACGTGTAAATACACAAATAAATAGGTCTGTGTTTGAATGTTTACATTTTTAGTTCACAAAGTGATCTGCTTCGTCCACGCCCACAGAGTGGAGCAGAAAATGCATCCAAGGAGGAAAACTTCTTGTTGAGGAATGTGGTATGCTGACATGCCCAAGCACAGAGAACCACGGCCTCCCTGTGGCACAGGGGTCTATAAGGCTCTGCAAGGCGGGCACTGGAGTGAGGGAAGCTGCTTGGCTTCGAATCCGGGTAGAGTGAACGACTAGGTACGTGGCTTTGTAGACGTCAGTTCTGCAGTGTGCAAGTGGTGACTGTACTAATGATCCTCACAACCAAATGTTACCACAGTGCCCAGTGCATAGCAAGCATTCAGTAACTGTTAGTATTAGGAATAGCTCCTTTACCGATATGTACTTATGTGGCATTACAAAATTATGACGTGAAAATATATAACAGCTCTTTACTTCTGATTCTGTTGTCTGTAAACCATCAATTTGATTTTACGTCCTTGGCTACATGGTACCACCCATGCTTTCAGAGACGTATTTTCTTGGGACTGCCAAAGAATTTGTTCAGAGGGGGAAAATACATTTAAGGAACAGAAGAAAGAATATGTCAGGGAAAATTGTGAAAGCTGTGTAAAATTTAATCTAATTCAAGCCAACAAACAATTCTAAACCCATAATATGTGTGTACAATATCAAATGGCTGAGGTTTCAAAAGTAAAATCAAAGAAACAAACCAAATACTCTTATTTCTGAGGAAACAAAACACAACACAAAACAAAACAAAAACAGGCCTGGATGTCATAGACACTTCCTCCCACTCAACATCTGGTTTGGATTTAGATAAAACCATAAAGAATTGCTTTCTTACTATTAATGGTCCTGGCATTTGTATTCAGTGATGAGGCTATCAAAATCTTCCCACATTATTTCAACCTAAGGAAATTTCAAAGATAAGAGAAAAATGGCACTGAGGTTGGCCACTAGACTAAACCTAACAGGTACATAGATTGTCCCAGACTTGAATAATAAAGATATAACAATATAAAAAGCTAATGTGATTTTTTTAAAAATTAAAAAGAAAAATGTAACATTGTAGTTAAAAGCTGAAAATTTCTCTGTCCACTTTATCTTGTCAAGAGACTGTGGAAACAAATGAGGTAATAACTTTGAAATGTGTAAATTATATATATTACACATAAAGATAAAAAGATTGAATAATAATATAGCTCTAGACTTGGATATCTAAAAATCTGCTCAACTGCATCCAGACCAATAGAAAACAAACACGATTATATTTCAAAATAGGTAGGGAAAAGAAATTTCATAATCTACTTTTAAAAATCCATCGTAGGGGGTGCCCGGGTGACTCAGTCAGTTAAGCATCTGACTTCAGCTCAGGTCATGATCCCAGGGTCCTGGGATCGAGTCCCACATCAGGCTCCCTGCTCAGCAGGGACTCTGCTTCTCCTTCTCCCTCTGCTGCTCCCCCTGCTTGTGCTCTCTCTCTCTGTCAAATAAAGAAATAAAGTTGTTTTAAAAAAATTAAAAAAAGTAAAAATCCATCCTATCTCTAAAAATTCTCTTGGCAGAATGCTTGCCATTTGACTTCTGTTCTTATCCTTAAGTCGAGACACAGTGGTTTAATTTTTATCTTTATTAACAAAAGAGATGGAGTATAACCTGAACTCTGCACAAAAATAGCCACATTCACGATTAAAGGATAGGAAATAAAATCAAGAAAGACATTGTAAGAGGAAATCTGATTGCCATGAGCTGACGAAGATTGTTGAAAGGGGATAATCTAGAGGGCTCCTCCAAATTCCTTGCTTGCTGTCTCACTATTGTATCATGAATTCGAGTGACATATGTTTACTATTTTCAACTTCTGACCCTTAAGATTTCGGTGCTCATTTCCTTCTGTGGAGAGAATACACAATGGCAAAGCAGGGTAGGTGAGATGCTTCAGCAGCTACTTAAATGGGCTTATCTATCATTCTCTTGTAGGTTCATAAATTTACAAATGTTGTTATCTTTATTTTTCTGCAAATAATATCCAGGTGTGTCTGTTTGAACGATTTTCTCATTGAGCCATTCTGGTTTCTTTCTGGTGATTTTTTAAAAATGTAAATTTGTGATTTTTTTTAATATAAAAAGCATCAGGTTACTAGTATTGTCTCTAAGGCATTTATAAATTATAAGTGAGAGTGTCAATTTCTTTCCATTTCAAAGACATGTGACTGTTATATAACAGATAAAGTTTAGAAAAGTGTAAAAGGACCTTAACTATTAAGGTGTTGAAGAAATAAAAAGCTAGGGTTTCTGCTTTCAGTTTATCATTAATAAGAGAATATGGGTGAGGGAGCTGTATTCCCAATATTAACATTTCTTCTATTTCTTTTCTTTGAAGTCTTAAAAATAAACCCTTAAATATAAATAAAAGATATCAAGCCTTTTGGTAGCAACGTGTTCATTTTTAAACTTGGTATTCAATAAAATAATTATCTGAAACATAAAATAATTAAATTTGTTCTTAAATGGTAACTTTGTTGCCATTCTTGCAAAGAAACTATTATCTTCAGGAAATCTGTTCAACAAATACTATAATATTGAGGGACTTACAATATTCAAATAACTACCGTAAATCCTATGTTGTATATATACTGAATATAGTATATATCATAATTAGGATCTGTGATATGCTCAGACCTCAATTATTATAGATTCTGCCATAATACATTTTATAAGCTGCCAGGGAAAAAAATGTGCCCTCAAAACCCGAATGCATCAAGAGGTAAATAAATTTGGAAAATTTTCAAAGAAATGCATGGATAAATGAAATGTTACAATATTAAAGAGACGTCTTCCCATTCCTGGGAAGATTTGTTCATTTTACTCTTCAGATTATCCTCCGCTTTTGAAATCACTCCTTGCACAATAATCCTCCCCTTGTTGTTGAGAAAAGCAGATCATGTCCCTAACACAGCCCTTCCTATTTACGCTGCACCCCATAACGTGTACTTATACTGCTCCCCGACGCCTAAGGTAAATATTTGCAGAAGCTGTAGCTACGTGTCAACCAAGCTGTCAATCCAGTGACTCTCGTGGGTGCTCTTTTGACGCGAACACAGCCAAATAACTGGACCACGGGGCCAGCTAAGGTCTCACAAGTGCCTCAGCTGTCAGCACGCCACCTGCTTTCCTCGGGGTGGCAGTTTTCCTCGTGTTTTGTGTTGTTCACCTGGCAGAACACGCACTCTGTCAACATCAGCTGCTGCTGGAGCACATTCCCACCGCTGACTCTAATTTTAGGGGCTGGTGTAGAGCTCTTAATTTTGCCTTTCAAGAATTTTTCTTTTTCTCCCTTTCTTTTTTTTAATGATTTGTTTTCTAATGTATAAGTTGGATGTTAAATACCTTTCTTCTAAACATCGTGATTCAGTCGTTGTTTCCCTGCCTTAGTTGAAAATTAATTCCTAAAGAGCAAAATTTTGTTGACATGACCTGAGATGATGCATGTGAAGAAGAAAAATAGAAACCGAGAAGGCTTTTATTTGTTTACTAATAAAGAGTATGGAGGAGAGAATGTGTTCTCAATATTAAGGCTTTCCTAGTTTTCTTCTTCTTTCAACTGATAAAAATAAATTATTCAATATCAATAAAAATGCTACCTTTTTATTGTATTAGGTGAGCAAAGTACTTTTACAGTCTCCTAAACTCCATGTATGGACATAGCTGAAATATTCTTCAGTTCTTTACTTTTTACTGGCTATTGCTGAATGCAGTTTTGATGGTAGTTACTTTTGGGTAAAAGTGATGGCTCCAAGCTAGACAGACTTTGGCCCCGATATACACAGAAATATCCCAGAAGGAATTAGGAAGGTTCATTGGTCTCTGAGTCAAAAATCCCAGATTAGAGTCCTACCTCTAAAAATGCCACCATTTTTAATTACAATAATGTCCATTTTAACTTCAATGCCATATTAGACTCAACACTAGACTCAGACAAAGTGCTTTCTAAATGACAGAATGCATGAGAAATCACCAGGAAGAGGAAAGTAATCGAGAATTGAGGTTAATTATACTTCTACATCAAAGCTGAATTTTGTGGGGGAAAGATGCCTATGAATTTTTTCTGCAGGCAAACATCAAAATGGTCTCTTTAAAAATGAGGTAATTTATGTGAGCCTGTGCTATGTGTTTACAATCATCTATTATACGAAGTTAAGGAGTTGTAGTTACTGTTAACATAGCATAACTTAGTAAAGTAGAGCAATTCTAGGATACATGAGATAAAATTCAAGTTTAGTAAGCCAGGTAATTTTCATTTTTCTTAAAGATTTTATTTGTTTAGTTGTCAGAGAGAGAGAGAGAGAGCACAAGCAGGGGGGAGCGGCAGAGGGAGAAGCAGGCTCCCCACTGAGCAGGGAGCCTGATGCGTGGGACTCAATCCCGGGACCCTGGGATCACGACCCGAGCCGAAGGCAGACGCTTAACGACTGAGCCACCCAGGTGCCCCTGCCCTGGTAATTTTAATTTTAAATACTAACTTAAAACCTTGATATGCCATGGTAACAGTTGAAGTTTCTCATCTTTGAAAGAAGATAAAAATCAAGTCAAAGTGAGCCATTGAAAAAACACAGAAGTGCAGACTAAAGAACAAAACCTAAAGTAAACCAATAGAAAACTGAAAAAAAAAAAAAAAAGAAATAAGAGATGCTCTGGTTTAACAGAGTCAACTGAAGATATTTATTTCTTCTCCTTCTGCTACCTGATTTCAGTGGAAATAAAGACGTAATGGCTTAAGCCCACAAATACAGAGATCAGGAATGCACCAATAGCAAAGACAAAATTTCAACACATTTCTGAAAGACAGCATGTGGAAACGAGGTGCCCAGGAAAGTGGGCAGAGAAAGGCTGGCCTGTGCATAGAAGGGGCTGCAGTCAAGGAGAGGGTGAACATAGGAGGGAGACAGGAAGGAAAAGGGGGCAGGGTCGGCACCTCATTTACCAGGTATACTCACAAGATGTGGCAAGCCAGAAATGAAAGGTGTGAGCATTTTGGCTAAAGCAACTAGGAAAGCCTGGAAGAACAGAGCATGTCAATGTAACTAGAAGTACAATGATGGCACGAGGAAGCAAGGGAGGAAGCGAGGGTACCTGTTCTTCATGGACGGCCCTCAAAAGAGTAATCAACAAATTATGCCTGGATTAGACATTCCAGGAAGTAGCAATCAATGTATCTATTTAGTGACAGGACGAAGCCAAACAAAAAGATCCCCAAACAAAGTTATAGTTTGTTGCTGGGATGAGGGTGAGGTAGTTCAGGACAACTGCTGGTCTGCATGGAAAAAAAAAAAAAAAAAAAAAACAACCTTTTGTTTTTTAGTGTATGGCTTCCTGAGAACAATAAAATAATGTACATTTTAGAAAGAAATAAAATCTGTTCCCTAAATCTCAAGGTGTATCAACAGTTAATGCCAGAGACAAATTGCCAATCAGTAAGCGTTCATTGTTGTAGGAGGGTAAAAAAAATACATATGGTGGCAGAACCACCATAAAATCATTCTTACTCTAACTTCATCCAAGCAGACATCTGTGGTTCATGCATTAAGAGAGTGATTTTCAATCTGGCCAAGTTTCTTCAGAAAACTAAACCAACTTTCCTTTGTCCTTTTTTCCTTCATCCATGCTTATGTGTATTCTCTGATTCGTTAGCTCTGTATTGTGTAGCTGCCCTCCGGATCGGATTCTAGAACACAAAGTTGTACATAATGCAAACTACCACCCACAGTTATCTCCCTGGATAATGGCGAAATCATGCCTCTAACCTAGTAATTATAATAAATATGGTAAGCAGTAAAATAGCACTATGTTCGCGTACTGAGACGTCTGATTAGAACAAATTTAAAAACAGAAGTGACCAACTTCTCTGTTTGAGCAGACTCAGAAATTAATCTCCCCCCCACCCCGCCAAAGGGAGGAACGCTTCCAGGAAAAGATACACAGAAATCTTAAGGAATTGGAAGTGGAGACTGTCCTTTGCTATCGTGTTCCTCCTGTGGTATCAGAACAGGAGGCCTAGAAAGCATGTGTTCCTGTACTAGATGTCACTGATCTGGACTATAAAGAGATGACCAGGTTGCTGCTACCCACTGGGGTCAAAGGAGACTGTTTCTGTAACCAGGAGTTTCACTGGGACGCCTCTTACTACTTTTTTGTTCAGTAGTAACATTTAACGGAAGACTACAGTAATACAGTAAAAGCAGGAACACTAAGATCCAGAACCTTCAAGAACAAAGGTTTGAGTCATTCAAACAGGCAAAACTCTCACGCTCTGAGAGCACAAAGAACACAAAATGAGTGAGGAATGAAGGAGGTTATAGTTATCAACATGACCTGGGAACCAATCACAGAAACAGGGACTGGACCTGCATGTTTGAGGTGTGAATACAGCTGCATATGCTAACCAAATATGTGTTTTTCCCTTTGACATTGGTCTATTTTATATTAGTTTATATAAATCACCAGACAGGAGAAACCACCTTCAGACCTGAGATAGTCTCTGATCTGAAGATGCTGGATTTTCCGACTTATTTGCTGACCAATGGGGCACTGGAGCCCTCCATTTACGTAGGGAGAGAGAGAGAGAGAGAATGTTCAATTGTGCAACGCAGAGTTACCTCATAAGGTGGTTGTTGGAAGGGCATTAAATATGGGTGGAAAGATAAGGATCGAGATTAAGTTACAATAGGTTTGGGTTCTACCCATCATGTACTACCTTGTTCCCAGATGCAATCCCTACTTTTGCACTGTGCAAGCTACATGTCCCAGGCTTCCTTGCAAACTGGCTTTCCAGGCAGGTGTGACTAATGAAAGATAGTGAGAAGATACTGGAGAGCGACAGCATGCAAAACAGCCAGGGCAGTTCTATTGTCTTCTCTTCCCGGGGCATCAAGAGACACGTCTGTGCCTTTTGCATGCTTCAAGTTCAGGCAGCACTGGCTCTCCTGCATTCCATCCTGATTTCCACCTGGTGGCCTCCACCGTGAACCCAGCTTCCTCCAAAGGCCCTTGAGCTCTGCCTACATGACCTGTCCTGTGTTCCTCTAGTACTAGTAGCAGAGAGAGATGAAAGTGCCAGAATGTAGACAGAGCATCGTCTCCGTGAGCCACTTTGTTCTGGTTCTTTGAGCACTTTTGTGTTTGATGCTCTAAAGTCCATGATAATCCACAGCCTCTTTTAAAATCTGGTTAAAAGATCATCACCCTTTTCTAGAATTTGTCAAAGACACTTCACACAAAGTTTATGGGAGGTCATGTAAGTACCAGAACAATGGGGACAAACGCTGGTATGAAGAATACAGAATTTCAAATAGTTTGTCTCAAATTTTGTCATTAGTACAACCATTCATTACAGGAAATGTGTTCAGAAGAAATGAACAGCTACTTAGAATACATTATCATAGATTTGTATATCAAGCATCTAAAAACTAGTTTGCCAGCACAGATACATCAGTAATATACTACATCAATAATATATATTAAATATTTAGAATAAAAAGAGGTAATTACAAGTTCTGCTTGGTCATGATGGATCAGATGCTTCTCATTTGATTATAGAGGAAATAAGTGTTCTGAACATGCTAGAGAAAAAGTTGATTCTCCCTTTTAAATAAATTAGCTGTAAAAAAAAAAACTATCTGAAATAATATGCCAAGTGCACATCACTCTTCCCCTTTTAAAGTCCTGAGTTTATATCAGAGAAATTATCACTAACATGATATCACTAATATGACCTAGAATGTAGCTCATTAAGGTAGGAGCTTTGTTTTGTTCAAATCTGCATCCTCAGCAACCAGCAGAGGACCTGGCACATACTAGGAACATAAATATATTTATGTGAATGGATGTCTGTAAGCAAAAGTTAATAGAAAGTAATTGAATAAGTTGAATATACTAGAGAAGTATCACTAACTTATATTTTAAAATACTGCTCTGAGACAAAGCTTTTCTGCCCTTCCAAAATTTTCACAATGGAAAGAATTATGTTAAATGACTGTATTTTTAGTCCAAGTTATCTGGAAAAACTGTTTTCATTTTCTGCTTCATCTTCATACATTAGAAATACTTTTTAAGATCAGATTGAACAGCCAGACCAATCTTATTTTTTATGATGTTATTACCTAAGGACATTTTAAGTTAACACATGGTTCTATTTTGATAATTTAGAAAACATTAAAATGCTCCCAAACACATTAATTTTTCTTATTAACATTTTATGAATTAATTATCGATAAGTTCAATTAAAAGTAAGATTTGAACGTGTACTATATTGTAGAATAACAACTACTGAAAAGTTATCACCCACCACATAACAAAGTATTTCCTTTTACTTTCCCCAAATCTATTGGTTTGAATATTTAAGTGTTATTTCTGCTGCAGTATTTTGAAATTTAATAAGCAAGGCCATGCATTCTCTACGTATACACTTCACAATATCTTGAACTTCAATAACATTTTCTCTGGAGTTTTTGCCTTCCAAGGTAATGACAAATTTGAAAACCCAAGAAGGCCTCCAAAAATGATTTCTTTTTGACAATAGCAAATATACAATACACTATTTTAACAAGTAGCACCACAGGGTAAAATAAAGTTAAAACAATTCCTCTTCAAAGAATATGTAGGAAGACAGTCACTAAAAATGTAGGTAAATTGGCCCAAATTAGTTACATGGGAAAAGATAGTTTTTTAAGATTTATTTACTTATTTGAGAGAGAGAGAGGAAATGAGCGAACAGAGGGAGGGGCAAGAGAGAGGGACAGAGAGAATCTCAAGCAGACTCCCACTGAGTATGGAGCGGGACACCGGACTGGATCTCACAACCTGGGCTGAAATCAAGAGTCAGACACTTAATCCACTGAGCCACCCAGGTGCCCTGGGAAAAGATACTTTCTATTTCTAACTTTTTTTCCCATTACAAAAAATATGCATTGCCATGGACTAAATGTTTGTATCCTCCCCAAATTCATATGTTGAAGACTTGATCTATAAAGTATGGTATTTGGAAGTAGGGCCTCTGGGAGGGAATTAAGATCAGATCCTGAGGGTTGGGCACTTGTGATGTGATTAATCCCCTTTAAAAAGAGGAAGAGACAAGAGATCTCTCTCTCTCACACTTTTAGCCATGTGAGGACACAGTGAGATGGGGGTCACCTGCAACCCAGGAAGGGGGTCCTCACCAGATACTGAATCTGTTGGCACATTAATCTTGGTCTTCTCAGCCTCCAGAAGATTAAGAAATACATGTTTATTGTTTAAGCCACTGTTAGCATTGCTCTATGGTATTTTGAAGGTTGGAATTAATGTAAAAAGATGGAGAAGGCTGAGGCTGAAGGTTTAGAAGGGAAGATCAGTGCAGTTTTGAACATCTTAGGTTTCAGATATCTACAGACATTCAAATGAAGATGTCAGGTAGGCAGCTGGATACACAAGTGTGGGATTTGTAAAAGAAGACTGGGCACAGCATAGTGGACCACAGCAGCTACAGCTAAATTCTGTCTGCTAATTGTTTAATGATTATGTACTCATTTCTTTTTGAGGTATAAACACACAATGCATTTCAACCCAGGACTTCTAAAGAAATACAGTTTTTTTCTTTTTCTAAATTTGACCCTGCTCTTTTAAGTAAAACTCTCCTATTTATAATGTTAACCATTATCATATAGGAGAATAGTTATAAAATTATTGAAAAACTTCTTAGAAACGATTCAGTAAATCCAGATACATTAAAATCTGTCTTTAGTTTTGATCCTAAGGTGCAAATTGTGCTAAACTAATTACTATGGCTGCTAAATAAATTTTAGTGCTATGCTCCAACTAATAATTTACTAGACACATGATCAAGACACTGATTAATATTCTTGGCATGTCAGTATTCCTCACTGTTTTAATGATATTGGTGCTTAATTAATTTTGGCATAACTGTACTAATAAATAGTGGCAGGCAAGTCAGACAGGTAAAAATGCATTTTAAAAATAACAATTAAAAGCATCTCCTGCCCATCATCTTCCTGGGCAGAGGACCTGAATACACATTTTTCCAAAGAAGACATACAGATGGCCAACAGACACATGAAAAGGTGCTCAACATCACTCGTCCTCAGGGGAATGCACATCAAAACCACAATGGAATATCACCTCACATCAGTCAGAATGAATAAGATCCAAAAGACAAGAAATATCAAGTGTTAGCAGGGATGTGAAGAAAAGGGAACCCTCATGCACTACTGGTGGGAATGCAAATTGGTGCAACCACTGTGGAAAACAGTACAGAGGTTCCTCAAAAAATTAAAAATAGAAATACCATATAATCCAGTAATTCTACTACTGGGCATTTACTCAAGGAGTACAAAAACCTTAATTCAAAAAGATACATGCATCCCATGTTGATTGCAGCCTTATTTACAATAGCCAAAATATGGAAGCAACTAAAGAGTCTATCAATAGATGTATGGATAAAGAAAATATGGCACATATAAACAATGGAATATTACTCAGCCATAAAAAAGAATGAAATCTTGCTGTTCATTACAACATGGATGGACCTAGAGGGTATTATGCTAAATGAAATACGTCAGACTGAAAAAGAAAAATACCATATTATTTCACGTATATGTGGAATCTATAAAAAAAAAAAAAATAGAAACAGACCCATAAATACAGAGCACTGGTGATTTCCAGAGGGGAGAAGGGTGGGGAGATGGGCAAAATGGGTGAAGGGAACTAGAAGATACAGGCTTCCTGTTATGGTATGAATAAGTCAGAGATGAAAAGCACAAAAGGAATATAGTCAATGGTATTGTAATAGCGTATGGTAACAGATGGTAGTTAACACTTGTGTTGAACCTAGCATAACTTACAGAGTTGTTGAATCACTATATGCACACTTGAAACTAATGAAACATTGTGTGCCAACTACACTTGGATGAAAAAAAGTAAAAATTAAGGGCAAAAAAAGTCATCTCTCCCATATGTTTATACAATATAAACTGACAATTCAGATGGCTCCATTGTACTATTCAGACGCCTTTCACTAAGCAAACTCCAAGTAACGTTGTGGCATTTACAATGTACTCCCCCCTCTACATTTGAAACTCCTGCACATATATTTCTTTCAGTTTCAGCATCACCAAAATATCTTCTCTCTACTGAGAAACATTATATTATGGTTAAAAATAATTGGGTGAAACATTGTATTGCAATGGGATAGTTATGTAATTTGAAAGTATTACTCTATAGATTACTTCTTAGTAACAAACAAGAAAGTACCATTAAAATGTAAAGACCTAAAAGACACCAAATCTGTTTGTGTGTATCATAAATATCACACTGTGATAATGTGACAAACTGGCATGAAGGTGTATTGGAGTGATGCAATGAGTAGCACATATCATCTCTGCATATCAAGTATGTTTGTCAAACATGTTTATCCTGAATCTAATCATGAGGAGACAGTTGTGCAATCTATTTTGGAGCATATTCCGTAAAGACAACTACACACAATGTAGTTAGAAATGTCTGCATTAAAAAAAAAGTTGACACATGGGAGAATGTTCTGTATAGAAGGAGATTAACGATAGATTATAACCAAATGGAATGCATTAATAATGACCAGACCCCAGGTACTTTTTTTGAAAAAGCTATATAGGACATTTTTGATGAATGAGAAAAACTGGAACATGAACTGTGTATCAGATATAATTATGAACATTACATTTATTGTGTAATATTCTGGTTATTTATTAGATTTTTCTTATTATTCTTAGGTGACAAAATGTCCAGATAAGGTATTAGGAGTCAGCAACTTACTGTCAAAGGTTTCTGCAGAAGATTAAGAGGATATGTGCTCGTGTGGATAATCCATATACGGACTGTAAACACATGCACACACAAAGAGATAAGCGAGAGAAAAAAATATATATATATAGTGTATAGAGAAAGAGAACAAATACAATCGTAGCAAAATGATAGCAGTTCCTTAAAGCTAGACAAAGGAGATTTAATATTTATTGTACTTCCATAAGTTTGAAATTTTTAAACAAAAAAATTTAAGAAAACAATTACATCATTGCTACTTAGTTTGATATAGTTTCGGAGATTAAAGAAGTAATTTTAAATGGGATCACTTTTCTCTGCCTAACCCACCTCATTTTCCAATATACAACTTGTTAAAATAATCAGAATAAAATTGTCTACCCAGAGACATAGAACTTTTCACTCAGATGAAGATTTTTTTTCTAATAATTATTTTGATATCCAATTCTCTCATCTTCAAACTAAGAAAAAAATAAAAAAGACACCCTCCAATAAAATTTCCCCAGAGTTTGAACAGACAAATGCTGTACTTTTCAGCTACCAGGAGTGACCATTTTATTTCCTCACTTTTAGTGACTTAAATAAATCCCATTTTATTTTATGGCAGGAAATGTTCTTCACCTCCGTTCACAGAGTTTCTATGAGGTCTCTGGAAACTATTGCTTTAAAGTACTCCCTATAAATTATATCCATGCCATGGACTATAACTTGCCCATCTGTGAAGAAGTGATTGAAATATATTATCTTAAATTCTTTATTCAGAGTATTATACTAGTGCTTCCTCTGATGAGACATTAGATGTGAGGAAAATGTAAGAAATCTAGACTTTGATTTAACTGCATTAATCACTAACTATGAATTTGCTATTTATTGACCGACAGGAATTTTAACACAAATACTTCATTTCTAGTTATTTTCTGAAGCAAGAAATATTAGTTATAGATAAAATACATATATATTTCTTTTCTTACTGAGAACTAGTTGTTTTTGACAATATCTAAACATCTAGATAGATTTTTATCTTTGGTGGACTCATTGGCGGCCATGGCTAACACTGATAAGTTAGTTACATAAAATTAACATCCATCATTTGCTTTTGAATGATGAAGTATGATTGGAAAGTAGAGGGTTTTTCTTCTTTCTCTGTTACAAAACAGAAGTAAGTATATGACTGCCGCCACTGGATGGCAACCAAAGATACAGAAACACCAGGAATCCTCCAGAAACACAGCCTAAAGATCCTCAGCATTTCAAAAGGAATATAAGATCTTACTAAAAAAAAAAATGCATTCAGCAATACACATTCATAACAGATTTTATGACTATATAACCTAAAATATATTCTTTCAATAAATCATATTTAATATAGTTTAAAAAATGATTGAAGGTCGTGACAATCTCATTCTTATTCATCTGGACTATGCTAGAGTATAATAAATGTTTTTAAAAGTTTAGCTTCCAAGGTGCTCCTTCGATGGTACCTTCATTTAAGGGCAAGAGAAATGAAGAGCAGTAAACAGGTCTTGTTTACCACAGATTATTGAATGTGAGGTTGTCAAAGTAAGAAAGCACAAGCTTTGGAAATTAGCAGAATAGCTTTTAACTCACAGTCCTGAACCCCAATAATTATGTGAACTGGTTAGGATTCTCCTTCCTGTCTGTGCTACAGTTTCCTCAAATATAAAATGAGGAAAATATACCTATTTCATAGGGTTGGTAGAAGGGAAAAAAATGAACTAATTTAGGCAAAGGTGTCAATTATTGTGCCTGGCATACAGCAGACATAAAACAAATGATAGCAATGACTTTATTCTATGATAAAAATGGATGAGTTTTGTTCATATATTTTTTTAAAGATTTTATTTATTTACTTTACAGAGAGATTGAGAGAGAAAAAAAAAACAGTAGGGGGAGCAGCAGAGGGAGGAGAAGCAGGCTCACTGCTGAGCAAGGAGCTCGATGTGAGACTCGATCCCAGGACCCTGGGATCATGACCTGAGCCAAAGGCAGACGCTTAACCGACTGAGCCACCCAGGCACCTCGAGTTTTGTCTACATTTAACTCCATCACAAACAAATTGATCCACATAATAACTTGAAATCATTCTGTGCCATGCCTTCCTAAAGAATTCCTTAAAATAAAAAGTTAGACCTGTTTGGTGAGTATAAAACTAAACCAGTGCTCCATCTTTTCTATAGAATGGCCACAGCGCCAAAACATCCTCAGTATAGCAGGTGCATGGGCATAAGTACATCATGTTGCTTTGTTGACTTTTTAAAAAAATATTTTATTTATTTATTTGAGAGAGAGAGAGAGCACAAGTATGCAGAGTGGCAGCAGAGGGAGAGGGAGAAGCAGGCTCTCTGCTGAGCAGGGAGCCGCACGTGGGGCTTGACCCCAGCACCCCAGGACCATGACCTGAGCCGAAGACAGCCACTTAACTGACTGAGCCACCCAGGCGCCCCTGTTGACTTCTTTTAGGTACAGTTCCTTTGAACTAGTGTTGGACGAGCAAACCCAGCTTCAAAGTAACAAGATCCAGGTTGTTGTGACAAGCATACTTTCTTATGAGAGCCAGTGACAAATCAGCCTGAACACCAACCAAGGTCATGCCAACAAATGACTATGGAAATGAAACCACCACCATTCCACCTTCATTAAACATGGGCACAGACCCCCCAATTATAGGCCATAACAAAACAACAGGAAGAACAAAAATAAAAAGAGTTTATACCCTCAAGTATTAGACAAAGTTCTTTCCCCCTTAAGGTAAATCCATACTTTACTTTGTTCCTATACTCTTCACTTCCAATTAAAAAAAAAATACTAAGTGATTCTTGCTCTTCAACCTCGGACTGATAGGATATTATGGGGGTGAGGTGCGGAGACAGCTAAATGTGGGCCAAGAATAAGAAGGCTTGTATGTTTCTTTTATCCAAAACAAAGCAAAACAAAAAGGATCTAATTTTTCTAACATTCATTCTATTTGTAGCATTAACCTGGGGGGGGGAAAGCAATGTTTAATTATAAACATATTAAAATAGAAACAAAATTAAACAATGAAATTATATGTAATTGATCAAGTCAAAATTTTATTAGAAAAAAATATAATTAGATCTACTTGCTGTTGTTCAACTCCAGAGATCAATTTTACTACAAACACCCCTAAAGAGTAATTCTGATATTTTAGTAAATCTCTACAACACGCACTGACTTCAAGTCCCTGTACTAGTATTGGGTAGACAATGATGTATACTACGGTTTCTGAAACAAGAAGCTTACTAAAGAAAAGAGGTAAGAAAAATGTAAAAAAAAGAAAAGTAACAAATTTCAAAATACAATGAAAAGTGCAAAAACAGAATGTACAAGGTACAGAATTAATACAAGACAGAAGGAAGATCTAGAAAAGATTCACTGAGGAATCCTCTTTTAAGACAGGTGCTGAAGGAGAAAGAGGATATTTTTAAGATAGGCAAGGGAGCGAAGGGCACGCCTGACAGAGGAGCACGCTCAGAGTCAGGAGGCATGAAGCCAAATGGTGTATATGGGAAATTATTATTAGTTATGCCGTGACTGAATATAAAGTACACGTGGTAGATGAAAAGAGCAGGAAGTGAGGTTTGAGGAAAATATACGTAGATATACACTAGATCTTGGAGAGCCTTTTGGTTATCTGAATTCCTGGAGATTTTGCTCTGTTTTGCTCTGTAAGATGTTGTAAAAAGAACAAATGTACTAATCTGGTCACCTACTGAAGCTATTCATAGCCAAGGCACATTTTGTTTTTTAAGAAGCCTAAAAATCCTCCAAGAAAATCTTGTTCGGGACTATGATGGAATGAGGTGGGTATTTGAGACGATGCTTTTAGAGGTCCTTATGAGGACCGAGTGCTCTGAAGAGCGCTTGGATAATCTTTATGAGGTGAGCTTCCTGAAGCCCCCCCACCTTTTTTTTAAAGATTTTATTTGTTTGACAGAGAGATACACAGCGAGAGAGGGAACACAAGCTGCGGGAGTGGGAGAGGGAGAAGCAGGCTTCCCGCGGAGCAGGGAGCCCGATGCGAGGCTCGATCCCAGGACCCTGGCATCATGACCTGAGCCGAAGGCAGACGCTTAATAACTGAGCCACCCAGGTGCCCCTCCTGAAGCCCTTTTGAGGGCAGAGCTTGTTATTAGACTTTCTGAGGAGCTCTGAGAAGGCAGCCCCCTGTGGTGTGGACACAGGCAGAGTCCCTGAACACTTAATAGTTAAATATGCACCACTGCAAGATGTGACTTTGCAGAGGAAGTCACCTGACCTACTCTGAAATAGTCTTGAAGGAAATGGAATTTTAGGAAGTGCTTTTCACTAAGTGAAGCAGAATGAGGACAACTGAGGAAAACAAAGGAGCAAGAAGTATAAAGTATAGGTCAGGGAATAGATTTACAGGCAAATAGAATTTTCAGGTTTCTATCTATGTACTCAAAATCCAGATCCATCAAGGTAATTTCTAATTAAATATAAAATAAATTCTGTATAAAGCCTGAAATTTAAGAAACAGACCAACAACTTTACAAAGTCATCATAGAACATAACTGTCCCTATACATTTTTTAAGATTTTATTTATTTGAGAGAGAAAGAGGGAAGGTGAAAGCAGGGGGAAGGGCAGAGGGGGGAGAGAGAGAGAAAATCTCAAACAGACTCCACACTGAGCATGAGCCCAAGATGGGGCCCGATCCCACGACCCGCGATCATGATCCGAACTGACACCAAGAGTCCGACACCCAACTGACTGAGCCACCCAGGCGCTCTGTCCCTATACATTTAAGTAATGAGTTAACAGAATTTGCTCTGGGATTGGCCATTGATATTTTATGATTTCCTGTCATTTACACATAGTATAGATTCACCTTTCTTTCTTTCTTTTTCTTTCTTTCTTTCTTTCTCTCTCTCTCTCTCTCTCTCTCTTTCTTTCTTTCTTTTTTCTTCCTTTTTATTTTTGGACAGAGAGAGAGACAGTGAGAGAGGGAACACAAGCAGGGGGAGTGGGAGAGGGAGAAGCAGGCTTCCCACAGAGCAGGGATCCCAATGCGGGGATCGATCCCAGGACCCTGGGATCATGACTTGAGCCGAAGGCAGACGCTTAACGACTGAGCCACCAGGCGCCCCTGGATTCACATTTCTATGGGACTTCATGTTAAATAGCTCCATTCTACCCATATACCAAGATGAAAGAGTTAACTATATTTTGCTTCAGATCATAACATCCCCAAAACATAACAGCATAACTAAGAAAAGCAGCAGCAAAGTTCTTTTTCTTATAATGGACACTAATTCAAAAAGGGAGAAATCAACAAAGGGTACAAGAAGAAAAAAAATACAAGAAGCAATTCTGTTGTAAATAACATACTCTCATTAAATGCTAATTAAGAACAGGGAGCATACCTCTTAAATGAAAATGACAAATAATAAAAACGTCTTGATTCAATATTATCCAGTAAAGACACAATGTTGGTGGAGGAGGAAGAAAGGAAATACCCCAAAAATGAGAAAGGAAAAGATTTGATTGTTTATAGGATAATAAATTATGCACAGTCCTCAGGGTTAAAGGTTAGCAGGAAGGTCTTTAAAAGCAATTTTACTGGGCAGTTACACATTATAATGTTAAAGTAGGTGTGTGTTGGCAGGAACTAAAGAGAGCTTTGAAGGATTATTGAGAGAGATTTAATTATTTTCTGATGGCTGCATGAGTGGTATTTTTTTGACACTGCACTGAGATTTGACCAGTAAACTAGACTTCAACACTGCCTTATAACTCATCATCTTATTACACACAAGCACTTGAAAAATATTCAGACTTGCAGTGTAGACAACTACTGTGCTGTTCCTTGAATGAAAAAATACACTAGGTATTCTTGCATCTATTCATTCAGTTGCTCATCACGGACACATGCAATTTATGAAGAACTGGCACTAGAGCGTAACAGTGGAAATAACAGGAGATCTGCAATCCCTTCCAGCTTTGGCTTGGCTGCTTACTGCTGATAGGATCTTGTATCTGTGACTCAACGTCTACAATCCTTACTTGGTCCTACTGCAAATAGAGATATCCCCTCAATAGGTATTAACAGGAGATAATACAAAGTGCTTAGTTATAGCCTGGCTTCGAGTACGTAGTAATGTTCTCTGTTCTAATTAACTGGATGTAATTCTAACACTGACGTGTGTAAACTGTCTCCTCAGACCTGACAAGGCTGTTCAAAGAAACAAGGTCACATAAACTTAATTTCCACCCTAATGATCATTGCCTGCAGAAAGCCAGATCTGGGCTTCCTAAAAAACACTTGAAACCTGATGTTTCCGAGAATCCCCAAAAGGTGTCCCCGAAGACTGCCCCTGTTCACCCAGGCAATGAAACCACTGTACCAGAGCTACTGCTGTACTCAGCATCCTGATCCCTGCCAGGAAATATCACCTCCGCTTCCTCAGGTCCACCCCTGATCTTTGGGGTGCTATCATGGGTCTATGAATGCTCAGCAGTCCAAAAACTGTCTGGCGGTCTGAGGTAGTGTGTGGAAGTGTCCCTCACTCCACATTTCCATACCCAATGGGGAATAAGCTGGGAAATAAATTTGAAGGGGCAGACACGAGGGTGCCCCTGAAATTGAACCACTTCTCTATCCACAGGGCTCATTGTGCATGTTCCTTCTTAGATCTAGATGATTCTTCCTGTAAGTAGAGTCCTAGCCACCCATGCTCCCAGTTCCACTTTGCCAGACATTCTTGAATCTCACTTAGATGACACCTGGGACTCTCACCCATGGAACAGTCTAGTGAAAGAGGTAGACACCTAAGCAAGTGATTAATGCATGTCTCAGGCAAATGCTCTCATAGGGGCATATAGCAAGTATAAGGAACCCCAGAGAAGAAAATAGCCAGTTGATCAAACCTTATAAAAACAAAGCATTGCCTCTTTATTGTGAAGGGTTGGGAAAACTCCAGGAAGAATGAACGGCTTGCCCCAAACCGCACTGATGTGAGAGAGTATTTGATATGCCAGGATTGGAGATGTGGTGGAGAGAGTAAAAAGAGATAAGTCTAGAGGTGCAGAGAAAATTCACACTGTGAAGGGGGTTATAGGCAAGGAATTGCATTGCTGATTTATGAATTCATAAGTGAGGTGGCAGGTGGATGGATTAGGAGTCTCTTACACAAATCTGGCAGGGGGATGGGGGTCCCAGTGCAATAGGAATGCTGGGAGAATGGAGACACCAATCCAAGAATTATAGGAGGAACACAGTGCAAGTTAAACTCCCACTCAGTACTATACCTCTGCATATATTTTCAGATCAGTGTGTCTATGGAAAGTTACACATTATGACAATTTAAAGTCCAAAGAGAAATGTAACATTACTTACAACTCAAATGCTAAAGAAGTGTTCAGTTTAAGAAAATAACCCTTAATTTAGTCCCATGCCTGGCAGTAAGAGATAATGTAGAAGTAATTTCTTCATATTTTATATAGATTTTTAAAATTTGTTTCACTGGAACTGTAATATACACCCATACCTGGTTATATACACAATAATGAAGCCCAAAGCTTTTGAAGACTCACCTTCGGAGGTTACTGCTAGGTTACAGAGTGTATCAAAATAAATATGTTTAAAACTTGGGTTACAATAAGATCTATTATGGAAAATATTACACTAAATACATGTTTTCCATCTGATAAACTATTGGGACTATATCAACATAAAAAGCTTTTCCGCAGCAAAGGAAACCATCCACAAAAAAACAGGCAACCTACTGAATGGGAGAAGATACTTGCAAATGATATAGCCCATAAAAGGTTAATATACAAAATGTACAAAGAACTCATACAACTCAACACCAAAAAGAAAACAAGCAATCTGATTTTAAAATGGGCAGAGGACCTGAATTAACCTTTTTTTTTAAAGAAGACATACAGATGGCCAGCAGATACATGAAAAGATGCTCAACACCATTAATCATCAGGGAAATGCAAATCGAAACCACAATGAGATACTGCCTCACACCTGCCAGAATGGCTAAAATTAAGAAGAAACAAGGGTTGGTGAGGATGTAGAAAGGAATTCTCGTGCATGGTTGGTGGGAATGTAAATTGGTGCAGCCACTATGGAAAACAATATAGAGGGTCCTCAGTAAATTAAAAATAGAAATACCAAATGATCCAATAATTCCATTATTGGGTATTTACTTAGGGAAAACAAAAACACTAACTCAAAAAGATGCATACACTCCTGTATTTATTGCACCATTATACATAACAGCCAAGACATGGTAGCAGCTGTAAAGTGTCCATCCATAGATGAATGCATAAGGAAAATGTGAGATATATATATGCAATGGAATATTATACGGCCATTAAAAAGGATGAGATCATGCTATTTGAAACAACATGGATGGACCCAGAAAGTATTATGCTAACTGAAATAAGTCAGAATGAGAAAGACAAATACCATATGATTCTACTCATAAATGGAATCTAAAAAAGATTAATAAACAAAAAGCAGAATCAGAACTATCAATATAGATAGGGAGAGGTGTGGAGGGTTGGGCAAAATGGGTGAAGGGGAGAGGGAGATACAGTCCTCCAGCTGTGGAATGAGTAAGTCCCGGGAATAAAAAACAAAGCGTAAGGAATACAGTCAATGAAATTGCCATAGCCATGTAATGGGACAGATGGTAGCTACACTTGTGATTGAAAATACAGCACAGTGTATAAACTTGTCAAATCACTAAGTTGGACACCTGAAACTAATATAACATTGTGTGTTAACTACACTCAAACAGAAAGAATGGGCAATTAAAGAAAATTATGCTTTATAGATTTATAGCATGTTCTTCATATAGCATTTTATTTTATTTTTTTTTAAGATTTTATTTATTTATTTGAGAGAGAGAGACACAGCGAGAGAGGGAACACAAGCAGGGGCAGTGGGAGAGGGAGAAGCAGGCTTCCCGCCGAGCAGGGAGCCTGATGCGGGCCTTGATCCCAGGACCCTGAGATCATGACCTGAGCCGAAGGCAGACGCTTAACGACTGAGCCACCCAGGTGCCCCGGGCATTTTATTTTTTAATATTAAATACTGAATTTATTAAATATCATCATCATATCATTATAATCTGGACTTTTTTCTGACATTTTATTTTACCCTCTGGCACCAAGAAATTATGGAACATATGATGCTTTACTTAAAATCTTCACATACTTTGATTCACTATTATTTTGTTCTCTGAAAGTCATAGAGAAGTAAATGGCCAGGTTTTATAAACTATTTTGTAATATACTGGATGGTACGAGAGAACTGGAGTAGGTTGAATAATGGCACCCTGTAAAACATCCACATACTAATCCTTGGAACCTGTGAATGTTACTTTTTTTTCATGGAATTTATGTTTAATCCCATTTTAAAAATCATCTTCCTCCAACTCTCACCCCATTTCTGAAACTTTTTTTGTGTGTTTTTCATTATGTTCAGTTAGCCAACATATAGTACATCATTAGTTTTTGATGTAGTGTTCAACGATTCATTAGTTGCGTATAACACCCAGAGCAAATCCCAACAGGTGCCCTCCTTAATATCCATCACCCAGCCACACCATTCCCCCCAACCCCCTCCCTTCAGTAACCCTCAGTTTGTTGGTACTGCATTTTGAAGAACTTCCTTGGGAAAGGAGAATGAGTGAGAATTTCAGCAGGATGGAAACACTGCCCACTCTCTGCTTGCTACATACATCCTTATAATTGTAGGCTGGGATGGGGGTTGAACATGGAGTTGGTGTGTAGTTGATGATAGCAGCCCTTTTTTCCTGCAGTATAGTCAAAGGAATTAATCTTAGAATACTATTTTAAAATATCTCCAATAAATTATTTCAAACATCACGTTTTATGTAGACTAAAATAGAGGTGATAATCTGGATTTTTCACAGTTTTTGGCATTAATTAGGTATCGATGTGGTTTGGCTTACAAAGATGTAAGCTTCATCGCTCATTACCAAATCCTTTCTCCCATCTCCTTCCCACCCTTTAATGCTTGTCCCATACTCATCGCTCTGCTCTTTAGCTAGAACTCCTTTTCCCCCTGTGCCTTCAGAGTCAGGGTTTTCTCTCCATGAAATTCTCTTCTCTCACCCTTTTATTCTAGCGGCTCCTACTTACCCTGCAGGTCTCTGTGAAAATCACTCTGTTAAATCAGGTTCCTCAGGAGCAGGTTCAAGAGATGGTGCTGTCAGGCAGAGGAAAGGAAGGGATGCAGGGTAGAGCCAAGATAAAAGCTCAGCAAGAATGGGGTCTCCGTTGGGGGGGGGGGTTCAACTTCCTCCGATCCCACCAGGAAACGCTGAAGCACAAACTGCAGCAGGAAGTTGCTTTCACCTGGAGGCAATGATGTTGCTGCTCTGTGGCCTCAGTCATTACGTCAAGACTGGGGCCTGGGGAGGGAGTTTGAGGAGCAGTGCCTGAACTAGGAGCCAGGTGGCAATTCTGTGGAGAATGTCTGTGGAGATATGAGTTGTTGTTGACCAACACTTCCAGGAGTAGAGGAATGGGTGTGCTGCAGGTCAGCACCCTCAAGAGGAGGGTGGGGTATAGAGGGACCAGCAGAATCCTCCAGTCCCTTACTGCTTGACTTCCGGGAGCTTCGGTCAGTACGCTCCCAGAGAACGCCGCGCTTCACTCTCCCAGCACTCACTAAGGCTACCCCAGGTGCCGTCATTCAGGAGAAGGCAAGGATCACTGCTATGCATTTTTAATGGGCACATATTTTTAACAGACACCACATAAATATTTGTTAAACATCTTTCAACAGAGCCTCCCACATAGTAGGCACCACATAAATATTTGTCAAACAAGATTCAGCAGAAAGAAAACCAAAATCCCATAAGAGAAATTTTTAAATAGGGAATTTCTTTTGAAGCATCTTACGCTGTTCAAGATGTCAAGTTACTTATACTCATTTGCATGCAGTTAGAAATCACCCGCGTCATCAAGATAGACAAGAGACGGAAAGATGCTTGACTTCTACATCCTTTGAGAACCCTCTGGACAGGTGGGATTTCTCTCCATACTGTACCACCCATAAGCTGCTGTTGAGTTTCTTTCGAATTAAAGCTAAACAGTTTGTTTAGTTGGTGAAATCTTTATGAAGCTGAAACAATTTGTCATCTGGGCTGTTACAAAACTTCTAGAGAGGAAAGCATTACATTTGCAAGTAAAATGAACAGGAAACTGCTAATTAGGTATCCCAAAACAACCATGTGTTTTCCCAAGAACGGCATTAAAATTTTTTTAAAGATAAGTAAATAATAAAAATAATAATAAAGTTTGTTGGTGAATAGTTCCCAAAAGACACACATTAAAAAGCATGATAAATTATGTCGGTAGACGCACTAATGGATCAGGTTTGTATATGTCTCTTGAGGCTTGCTTGCGATGTCTATTTGGATAGAGTCCCAAAGAGAAGCTGACTTGCATCTTGCATGAATAAATTCCTAATTAGCTGCCCAGTCCTGAAGCTTTTACAACCTAGAGATAGTTTATCTCTGGCCAGGCATGGAACTTTCCACCAGAGAATATTTAAATATTTGTAGAACCAGAGGATATTGAAAACCTCATGTTCCAAACAGAGATCGTCATCAAAATACATACACTAAAAATTATGTATACATATTCAACCTTTGTGGAGATGATCTGTTTTATTCCTAACATTTCTTTTAAATTAAATAATACTATCATTAATAACTCATGAGTTTCCCTTCCAGATTTTTTTTTCTGGAGATATTATACTAAGAACAAGTATGATTGATATCAACCTTATATTTATTTGCAGTTACTCAGCGGTCTATTATGGTCAGTATTTAGAAATCCCAAAATACCCATTATTATGCAAACTCTATATATTGTATTTTGTATATTTGCATGAAAGAGCAGTGATTTTCAAACACCTTACCTCCTGAGCACTGCTACAGATCCAAATGTGGCTTAAATAATTAATTTCCATTGGTGATACTAAATATCTCAGAAGGATTCGATCAGTGCTTTTCTTCCAGAATATGCAATACTTAAAATTCTGGCTGTGTAAAGGTTTCAGCCATCTGATATGCAAAATTCATTATGTAGAAGGTACTCTCTATATCAAAATGGAATTCTATCAGATATCAAGTCTGCTCTAAAATGTTTATCCAAACTAGGATCACATCATTTCTTTTTTTTTAAAGATTTATCACATCATGAAATCTAAACTTCCTTAGGAGGGAAATGGGTTCTTCCCTATTCTAAAAGTCTGAAGTCATAGAAAAAATGATAATTATTAAAAAATTTTATGATGCCCTAAGGCAAAAGTTCTCACACTTGACTGGTCATCAGAATCATCTGGAGAGCTCAGATTCCTGGCCCCAACCCAGGGTTACTGATTCAATAAAGGTCGGGAGTGGGGGCCTAAAAATTGGGGAACTAAATTCACTACATATTCAGAACATAAAAAAAATATATCTAAACAACATCAGTTTGCCCATTGTTTCCTTCAGGGAATGCCACATTGCATTTCTTTTTAACTCTACTTTCCCACATCTTCTTCAAGGTGAAGTTTTCATGTAATATAATTAGTATGTCTCTTAAATAAACATCTTTCTTCCTTATAATGAGTTAGCTGACATGAAAAAAAAAACTTTTTTCTGGAGTAATTAATTAGATGAAATAAGAAAACCACTTTTTTAGGGGAAAATAAAGTGCTTGGATAAAATAATAAGGTAAACCAATATACAAATTTCAGAAAATAAAAGCAAATGTACAGTCAATGATGTATTGGAAAATAGCATTTCTGAATGTACGGTTTTGTATAAGGAAACTTAGATAAAAATTTATAATTCTATCCAATTGCCAAAAGTCATCGCATGCCTTTTCCATATCTGGGATTAACTTAATTTTTTTATCGTGCCACTCACATGCTCCCTCTACATGAACTTCCAGTGTGAATATTATGCCACATCTCTCTTCCATTTTACTTTAAAATATAATAAACCATCCACTTATTCGATTGATCTGCTCTGGTATGATACTGCAGGAACTATAATAAAATCACCAAAGAGGCAAGAAAAGCCCTCACTTCCAATCACCAAGTTCTCTCCTTATCTCCAACCAACCTATCTTACTCCTGTAGGGCTGCTTAACGGAAATAGTATTGACTGGGGGACTTACAAATAAACACATTTATTTCTCACAACTCTGTTGGCTGTGGGGGCGCCTGGGTGGCTCAGTCGTTAAGCATCTGCCTTCAGCTCAGGTCATGACCCCAGGGTCCTGGGATTGAGCCCCGCATCGGGCTCCCTGCTCCGCGGGAAGCCTGCTTCTCCCTCTCCCACTCCCCCTGCTTGTGTTCCCCCTCTCGCTGTGTCTCTCTCTATCAAATAAATAAATAAAATCTTAAAAAAAAAAAAAAAAAAGACAATTCTGTTGGCTGGGAAATCCAAGATCAAGGTGCCAGCAAACGCAGTGTCTGCTGAGAAGTCAAGTCCTGGTTCATAGACGGTCACCTTTTCACTCTGTCCTCACATGGGGGGAGTGGGGAGGGATCTCTTTGGGGTCTCTTTTATCAAAGTACTAATCCCATTCTTGAGGTCAGAGCCGCATCACCTCCCAAAAGCCCCACTGCTAATACCATCACTTTGGAGGTTAGGTTTCAACATATGAATTTGGGTGGGGGACACATTCAGTCCATTGGACACCTCCTTATCTGGGACATGAGAGTGAGAACCAGATTGGGTCTGGGGTCTATTCAGCTAGTCGGGAGAGCAGCGTTCAGGCGGTCCTAGTCGGCCCCCAACACTTTTTAATCTCTAAACCACTGGTTGGACCTTCAGTGCACAAGGTAGAATTTTCTCCCTGTTTCGTGCAATTTGTTTCTCAAATAATTCTAAACTTGACACTGAAAAAATATTTAGGAAACTTTTATTTGCTTTTATTTTATTGGCCAATTTACTTTTATTTCATTTGATCCATGGGCCTTTCAAGATATTGTTCTTAAGCAAGACATCTTTCTGTATTTCAGAAAGACATAATTTTCCTTTAACATTTACATGGATAATTTTATTTTTAATTGGTTTTTTGGGAACAGGACTGAAAGCACATGGTAAGTAAGTTATAAAAGCACATGGAAATATAAGCAATCGTTTTTTCTTCCTATACATATCCTCCAGCCGTCTTCTTCTCTAGCTATTTCCATGTCACTACTTGCATGGCTACCTCTTTCTTTTTAAAAATCTACCTTATATTCTGTTTTTGAATATACCATGCCCATTAATTATTTCCCTATTAACAGACATTTTGGTTACCCATACCTTATGCCTCCATAAACTATGTGCAATGCATGCTCTTTTGTTCACATATATTAGTAAATCTGAGGATGAATTCCTAAATGTTAAACAGCTGATTCAAAGGTCATGTGCATTTGAAATATTGACAGATGTTGTCCAATTGCCCTTCAAAGGTGTAGAAATAATTGCCCTTCCTATTGGGGGATTGAAATATCTTTTTTCTCCACACCTTGGTCATTGCATTGAATTATCAAATTTAATTATTTTTATTAGCATAAGTGAAAAAATTTAAATTTAATTTGCTTTTATGTAATTTGTGTTGGAAATTCTTCAATTTGTATGATTGAGGGTGAGTAATTTTTCATATGTTTAAGAGCCCCTGATAAGTTTCTATGATCTATCTATTCGTGTACTTTGTCCACTCTTCTATTAGATTTGTAGTGTTTTTCTCATTCAAGGACGACTTCATCGGAGGGGTAGCAGGAGTCCCTCTGTGACATATGTTGTGACTGTTTTATCCTCGGTGTGGTTATATACTCGTAGTTTCCTTGTGGTAGGCATTGCTCTGCAAACAAGACTTATGTTTCCCA
This sequence comes from Eumetopias jubatus, assembly GCF_037043125.1. Lineage (NCBI taxonomy): Eukaryota > Metazoa > Chordata > Mammalia > Carnivora > Otariidae > Eumetopias > Eumetopias jubatus. The sequence continues at coordinate 176,388,526 of NW_028274809.1, read as the reverse complement.
GATGACACAAATATGAAAGATTTTCATTCACTATGGATAACTTTTTATTCTTTAGAGGTGCATGTGCTAATTCTTTCTCTTTTTCATTTTTCCTCTCACACATACCATGCACAGATTGGCCAGTACGAACCAGTATGATTGTGTTGGTTTTCTCTCAACTTTATATTCAAAATTCTCTCCATGAAGCATCCATATTATATCAGTCTTGGCTTGATAGCTGCAATGACTTCCAAAGCACCTAGAATAAGATCCAAACTTCTCCCCTGACTTCTGTGATCAAACACTTGCCCCATCTGCAACCTCATGATAGACAATCTCCCCATACCTTTCATATCTCTCTGTTCCAAGCATGCTGGTTTTCCTTCTGTTCCTCAGACACATGAGACATGATATTCTCTCTACTTGGAAAAACCTCATCTTCCCACATTTTCCGCTTAAATATGATTCCTCCAGAGTTTTCTCTGGAGACTTAATGGAACACAGTCTCCTCCACACCCACCTCTAGAACATCAGCTCCAAAACAGCACTAACTTGCCCTCTCATTCATCACCTAGAATACTACTTGTGATGCTTAATTTTATGTGTTAACTTGGCTAGATTATGGTAGCCAATAGTTTCCTCAAACACTAGTTTAGATGTTGCTGTGAAGATATTTTTTAGATGTGATTCACATTTATTTAATTTAATTATTTAATTAATTTATTTATTTTGAGAGAGAGAGAGTAGGGGGGTGTGGGGGGGGGGAGAGAGAGAATCCCAAGCAGGCTCCACACCCAGTGCAGAGCCTGACACCGGGCTCAATCTCATGACCCTGAAATCATGATCCGTGCTGAAATCAAGAGTTGGATGCTTAACCAACTGAGCCACCAGGTTCCCCCAGGTGTAACTGACATTTAAAGTAGACTTTAAGTAGAGCAGATTACCTCCCTGGTGTGGGTGGATCCTGTCCAATCAGTTGAAGACCTTATGAGAAAAACTGAGGTCTCCAGAAGAGGAAGGAATTCTACTTCCAAACGGTTTTTGGCCACAAGACTAAGACATCAACTTCTGTCGGAAACTCCAGCCAGTTGGCCTGCCCTCCAGATCTAAGACTTGCCAGCCTCCATGACCACACAGGCCAACTCCCTCACATTTCTTTCTCTATGCAGATGATAGAAGATAGGTACTATTGATACCATTCGTTCTATTTCTCTGCAGAACCCTAACTAATACACCTAATATGTTACTCTATGCCCGTCACATAAAAAGCTCACTCACTGCAGATTTCATTGACGCTGTGGTTTCTGCCCAGCAGAGCCTCACTTCTTACCTCTGAAGAACCATGTATCCCAATTGAAAAGTGTGACTTCAAATCAGACGGCAGTGACTCATTTCCGAACCAACAGCACCAAACATTTTTCACTGCTTTGCATTACTCCTCATATTTCAATATTCCATGCGAGCTAAAAGAAGATATTAATTTTGCCTGATACAAAATAATTTAAATATATTATCCAAAATGTTGTTGATTTAATGATCCAGTATACCTAAAAGTGCCTAGACTTCATCTAATCATCCAAGAAGGGACCCATATTTCATCCAATATATAATTGACATTTCATATTTAATTCATATAAAGTTTATATGAATATGTTTACATCATCACACAGACTGTACTACCTACACGTGTTACCTTACTGACAGCAAAGAGTCTTTAATTTAAAGGAAAGAAAGGCTTTCTTGCTGTCAGAACTATATAGAATGGGGGAAGAAATGTGTAGCAATTTACCAGTTTATGTTAAAGATTGGCTGATACTGATAGAGGAAATTCAAAAATTATATTGTATTTCTTGAGATGGAAATACCATTTTTCTGATTATAATAACATGGGCATGTTATTCAAAAATGTAAGCACTACCTTGAAGTGTATGAAGTGCAAAATTTTATTATTGCATTTCCCCTTCTCCCAGCCACTTAGAGTTTTGTAACATTTGGGGTCCACTGACTTTTAAGCTACTTTCCAAACTTGAGATTCATTTCCTTCATGATTGTAAGACTCTTGGATTTCTTATTCAGTATCTAAAAGATTCATATCTTGAACTCATTGTGGCTTCCATTACATATAAAACTGATGAGACACAGAACTTTGTAAGTAGTTTATACAAATACTCAAAAAAATTTGCATTTATCTATTTCCCCAGGAAAACAAAACAACAACAAAAATCTTAAAACATTTCCTGATTTGAGTATAGTTATGAGAAATGAACTCTTCAGAACAACGAGATAAATAATTATATTAATCAAGCACGTCAAAACATAAAGGTCAATATCCTCCAAATGCTACATTCATTAATATGCAAGTAGGTGCAAATCATATTTTGGAAACCCATTTCAACATTATCGAACAAAGCTTATATATTTGCCTTGAAGAATGCATCAGAAAATAAGGATTTTGTTGGTTGGGCAATAAAATGTACTCATAACTGATGAGATGTTCTAATAAAATTTATGAGACTATACTGGAGTCTATTTGAAGAAGAAAGTATTATGAATAAGTGGCTGTTCTCTTTCATCTCTCTCCTGGTGTTTTATTTTAAAATATAATAAATCATTTGCTGATGAATTTATATGCTCTGCTGCAGAAATACAGGACTAGACTAAGAAAAACTATGTGTCCACTTTATAGTTTAGCAAACTTACACCTATTTTACTGAACAGGGAAGAGTTTCTCGCATGTAAGCTCAATATGAAAATGAAGGATAAATAAGGAACTGCTCTGGCTAAAATAGGTAGAGGCATCCTGGAGGCCTTTTAGACGGCTGTTGTTTTGCACTAACACAATCTGGAAGTCACACGTCTACGGAACTGTGATGAAATCCGTAACCCCAAATAGATAACAACTTCTGTGCCAAACAGATGGGAAAAGGTCCTTTAGGTTTCCAGTTCAGTAAACTTTTATCTTGCTATCTTTTTTTTTTTTAAATCTTCCTCTACCCACAATCCCTGATGGAAACAAGTTAACAAGTTTAAAACAGTTTGTGTGTACTGTGTAGGTCTGGCAAGAAACCCGGTAGAGACACGGTGAAGGCTGATGTTCAAACTCATTTTGTTCCAGGGATTCTCTTCACATTATGTATTTCCTTTGGGAATTCAATGGATGGAAAGGAATGGCCAGAAGGGGAGCAGCCTTGAAACGGTCATGTCACCAAAACAATCTGGTGTGTGACATACTGAAATTTAGTATGGCTTCGGAGACTGATTTCCAGTCAACTGGTAGTTCATTAATGATCAACCCTAAGATGCTACAGCCAGTGACTGAATATTCCCGAACTACTGCTTAGGAGCAAACTATTTTTATTTTATCTTTATAGTGCTTTTTCTTTGTAAATTAACCTTTAGTGATCCCTTAAGAAAACTCCTATGTTGCGTGGGTACAGCTCAGACAATAATTCTCTACAGTTAGAGTATTTGATTAACTTCCTATCAAGACATCTATTCTTTACTTACAACCTCGATGAAATTATCATTTAAAATATTAAATAATATCAAGAAAATATTAATAAGGGACTATCTCCTACTCCAAACCAAGATCCTTAATACCAATTTTTACCAACTCATAAACTAACCTCCATACAGATCTGTGTTTTCCAAATGAGTCTTCTGAAGAGAGAAGTTCAATCCAATAGGGTTTTATTTCTACTGAAGTAATAAATGAGTGTACAGTGTTGAATAAGAAGATTTAACAGTTGTTGAATGTTTACTATGTGATAGCTAGGACTCTAAATTGTGTCTGTGAATAACATTTTATTCTCAAATACGAGACAGGTATTATTGTCAGCCACATTTTAAAAAATAGCATAACGGATACAATTAGTGGTTAATGAACGTGCCTGAATTCACTTTACTAGTAAGTGGCTAATCTTTACTGAGAACCTTGGTAGCCTGCCTCCTGAGCCTAACATTTGTAACCTCTGGGCTTTAAGGGCTTTCTGAATGAATGGCTGGTATAATGAACAAAAGGGAGGCTCAATACTAAATAGGACACGCCCATGAAGCTCAAATGAAAGCGTGCTGAGGAGAAAAGATAATCTGAAAGGTTACCCACAAATGGAAATAATGCAATTAACAGGCCACCAACTTGAGGCATTTCTTTCGAGATTGCATTTGCTCCCACTCTCTCTTGCTTCCAAGTCTGCTGATTAAAATTCCATCCAACCTCGAAGATTCTGCAAACTATTCACACTTGTAATTATTTGCTCCGTGTTCATGTCCTCTATATCCTAATCTGATGAGAGATGGCTCATGGCTGTCTTGTCCATCACTGTGTCCCCCGTGTCTAGAACAATGTGAGAGTAGCTACTTGACAATGTAATTTTTCATGTCTTCTCATTTTTGTACCTCTATCTTTTATTATAGAATTTTCAAACATCTACAAATACAGAGACTAGGCAGCCCTGTACCTATAATACAGCTTCCATAATTATCCACACACTGAAAACCTTGTATGACCCTCTTCTCCCCATTCACTGAATTATTTTAAAAGCAAATCCTAGACCTCATCTAATCTCATCCATAAATATTTTAGAGAAGTTATTTTAAATGAGTGAGTGGAAAAAAAATGAATGGAGACGCCTATCACATATTACCTCTTTTATTAAATACTTTTTGAATCCCCTCGATCAAATGAGATTTCCACCCCTAATTATTTGAAAGCCTGTGGGATTTTTTGGTGTTCCTTACTTCATAGCATCTGTTCCGCTGCGTACAGAGTGTGAACATGTTCTCTACCTGTTTTTAGATTCTAAGCCCCTCAGAGGTGGGGACAATGTCTTACATTTGCATATCATTCGAGGGCTACTGCAGTGTTCTGAACTTAGAATCTAGTTTTCTGTTTCCTACACACCAGTTCCAAATGCATGCAAAAAGATCTAAAATAGCCCTCTTTCTGTTTCCATTTCAGCCAAGAACAAGACAATAGACGGGATCCCAAACTCAGGTGTTAGATAAGAAAAGCAGATGACTAAAACCTGTTTTCAGTTCATCTTCATATCCACCTTAATTGTATAAAAGGATTGAGGTTGAGGAGGCCGAAGGAGAGAATTTCTCTGAAGAAACTTGTTGGGACAGCTGTGGCATTCTCCCATTCATTCATCCTAAGTGAGAGAGGCTTTAGGGATCCTTGGAGTTTGAAAAGATTAAAAGGACTGGGAGTAGATCTATGCCTAAGAACAGCAGCCCCATGGAGGAAGGTCCCCACCTAGCAGCAGAGTAACGAGATGGAGCTACGCAGGGCATAGGCCATACTCCCACCAGAAGCCAGAGAGAGAGAAGCAGTGTTTCTATGGTCTAGAGAAGATCATGTTGGAGAACAAGACCCCACCAGAAGATCTCAGCAGCAAGAAGCCAGAGGTTTACCATCAGAGGAAGAAAAATGGGGAGGAGGCATTGTCTTGAGCCCACGAAGCCTTAGATCAGCTCTTCACACCTGCCAAGCTAGGACTCAGTAGCGAGAAATACAAAATTATCAGTCGAAAGGAACTTCCTCTTCTCTCTCACTTCTGCCCCATCATCCCTCAAGCTCCCAACATGGGGGAGCTGGAAACACTGCCTGGAGGTCAAGGAGGACATGAGGTCAGTGTGTGGACGAGGAGAACACAAGGTTGTCCACTCCCCACCACAGGCCCCTCCTAGACTGACTCAGTACCCGACTGAGGAATGGGGAGAAACGACCACTTGGAGTTTTGATTATTAAGTTGGATTAGACCTTTTTGTTACAGAATTTAGACTTTTTATGGGACTGAATTTAATTACTAAATTTACACTGGTTGTGGGACTAATGACAATAAAAAGTCCTTTAGACATTAATTGTGACCAAAGGCTTTTGAGAATTGGCCATGACTTCATTCTAGTGACACAGTAGAAAGGAGCCTTCTGAGGAGGTTTAATGAGGCAGTTCCCACTCTCACCTTTCTGAGTCCAACTCCCTGAATATAACGATTACACACTTAACAGGAGACATGAGGCTACTAAGCCAGTAAGCCAGGGAAGAGGGATTCAGAAGAAACATCTCAGTTCAGAAGATGGGATAACATGCAATTATTACCAAATTAATGGAGCATTTTTAGAAAAGACCAAAATGTGTATATTGACCTGGAAAAAAAATGGATATTTTCCTAGGTTTTAACACTAGTTAGGAAAGTCAGGACTTGGAGCAAAGCTGATACAAAGCGCATCCTCTTGCTACTGTCTATGTCATTTTCTACAGAACCAAACTACTGCAGGCACCACTCAAAGAAAAATTATTTGCCAAGCGAGTGTACTAGAGTAAGGCAGAGAGAGATTGTACACAACCAAGAAGTCTGCAAAGCCGACATGTCAGCCATTCCTGCATTTGTCCTGTTGGACCTGAAATGTGTATTCTGCAATGGGATGAACTGGACAGTCCCTTATATCTAAAACCATACTTTTTTTAATTTTTTTCACAAAAGAGCAAAAATATTTCAGTTTGTCCCTTACTGAGGATTATAAACTCAGGCTTTTGACCTTGGGCAGGCCTTGGCACTTTTATCCACCCCCAACCCAGAGGCCTCATCTGTGATAAAAATAATCACACCTAGTATGTCTCTAACCCAGAATACATGAACTTCTTAGAATTCTTTAGACTCTGGTTTCCCCAAAACAACTACGGAAATGCACACGATGAGACAGGCATGATTTTAAGGTTAAGTCAGAAAGCAAACCAATCAACATCTAGAGTCAGCCACAGGCAGAAACTCCTACGACTCATCTTATTTCTTCTCACCTTTCAGCACTCAGTTTTAAACCCACATATTACCCACCAGAGTCTTATCACCGCGCCACCTCCCCAACCCCCACATCTCTCAGTTCTCAATAACACTTGTAAAATTTCGTGTTCCTCAGAGTCCTCTTATCTTTAAAAAATTACTGATAGGTGTTCAATGATACTAATCATTCTTAACTCGTCAGGTAATACAGGAGTTCTGTTATGAAAGAAATTGCAGTAGAGAAGAAGAAAGAAGATCTATGACATATAAATGCAAAAAGTATGAGAGGCGTCATGGTGGAGTTAGAGGTTATGAACAGACACAAATGAGGGGACTTGTTTCATGAGGACTCCAGATTAAAGTGGGAGTTTGGCAAAGCTGGACATACAGCTGCATGCAGAAAATGGTGTAGTTGAAAATCATTCCATTAATAGTGGGAAACTCAGAGCCCACGGTAGACTGCCGTGATGGGGTCAGGGTGGGATGTCTCCTAACCACATCTCTTAAGCCTCTTTGAATTCTGAACCACATCAGATGGGCCATAGGTATGATAATAATGATGATTATAATGAAGGTCCAAGATCGAAATTTCAAGGGGGGGGGGAAGAAATACAAAACAGATTGTTGTTTTTGTTGTTGTTTGTTTTTTTAATTTTTTTTTAAAGATTTTACTTATTTATTTATTTGAGAGAGAGAGCGAGAGAAACAGCATGAGAGGGGAGAGGGTCAGAGGGAAAAGCAGGCTCCTCGCTGAGCTGGGAGCCCAACGTGGGACTCGATCCCAGGACTCCGGGATCATGACCTGAGCCGAAGGCAGTCGCGCAGCCAAAACAGATTGTTGTTTAAGTCACGAAGAACATACTGCCTTTGCACAAGCAACACAGGAAAAGCAACTAGGTGTTACATTAATGAAAATCAGAACAATCCTGAGAACTGATTGCTTTGTAGTCCCCAACATTTGGAAACTAGGCCAGGTGTTTAAAAAAAAAAAGAGAGATAAATAAAATATAGTTGAATGCAGCAAGGTCAAGAAGAAGAAAGATTGAAGATGAGTAGTTTTTCAGATATATAATGTAAAGGGGAAAAAATGAGGTTACAAGGTATTATATTTATACTTCAATTAAAAATAAAAAAATTTAAGTTTTTAAAGAAATGTATGAACCAAGGAGGTGCATACAAGGATCAGCCAGCAGCTTTGTATCACAAAATAAATACACAGATATATTCGGATATCTATCTATCTATCTATACATACATATATATATATATATACACACACACAGATATATTCTGATAAATAAAAAATAAACACACAGGTCTATTTGGAGATATATATATATATATATAAAATACACACACACACACACACACATAAATCTCCAGGAAAAATATCATTGTCTGGAAATCTGATAATAGAGAAGTATAAAGACTCGGAGACTTGTAAGGTTTTATATTTTTATCTGATTTTTAAAAATTCAATTTTATTCTGTTGGAAGGGGCACCTTATCATAACAGTTTGAAAGGAAAACACTGAATTATGAAAGAAGCATTAAGGAACAATAACTCAAGACGAAGTAGAAATCATGTGGATTATTAATTTTAGGAGGACACCTCACAGCTACTGGCTAGTCTGAGAGTTGCTGTGCAGGTCATAAATTCCCAGAGACTGAGGGAGAGTAACTGAATTAACCGTCTATTAATCAGAAAGGAAAAGGAAGCCCTGGTAATTAAGTAGCTGTCACCTGCACATCAATACTCGGAAAGCCGAAGTGCAAACCATCAAACAATCAATTTGTAATCACAGAGAACTGAGAACAGAGCTCTGAGAACAGAAAGACTGACACAACACGCCTTTCAGAGAACAATTTTGTTTCATGATGAAGTGACAGGAGGGGCAGATAAGAGGGACTTTGAGAGATAGAGACTGCATGGAATTCGGTAATACATTTTCATCTTAAACCAGAAGTTCTTTGAACTGTTGATCTCAATGTGGCCGCAGAGTACAGGGCATGCATGCTGTCTTTGAAATCATTTGAATTAAAGTAGATGTTTTGTTTCACAAATTAAACACTCCTTATATACTACAGATACTTGAGATATTTTCAGCTACAATCACAAAGGAATTCCACCTCTTTTGATGAGCACAAAGGTAATTTCACCCAATTTTATAGGACTGTCATAATATTGAAACAATCAGTATGGCTCTCCTATTCTTTGAGACAGCACGTCTGTGCACATAAATAATCTTATCAATCATCTCCTAAAAAATGCCTTCAGGAGAAGAAGTCTTGCCAAAATAATCACTTTGCTCTTACAATGAATGATAGACTCAGTCTTGGCCACCAATTTATCCTATTGATGTGGCATAATTTCTCTAGGATGAATCTGATGAGTATTATAATCCACCATAAGAAAGGAAAAACTACTATCATACCCAAATGTAGTATACATTCACTTGATACTCATTTCTTCACAATGTGATGGCATTATTTATCTCAACTAAGTGCAGATCTCTGAAATGAATGTTTTATTTGAGGATCATAGTGCTTTTGAACAGTGATCACTGCTATGCTTCCTTTTTTCTTTAGGAGAAAGTAGCTAATAATTCAAGATTGCAACATTCATCAGGACTTGACTTTATGTTGAAGACTTCTTACACAAACTCACTAGTTCAGTATTTACCCATACCCATTACTGCTTTGATAAAACTATATCACAAAATTACTACGAAAATCCAACTTAGCTAGAAATTCTATGTAAAAATAGCACTTTCACTTCAAAAAAAGCATTATAAAAAGAAGAAAACAATAACATCCCATAATTCTAACATCACTGCAACATCTGTTCTCCTTAATCATAAATACAATGCAAATAAAAAAAAACCCAGTACTTCTTAAGTATATTAGCAGTTTCCATGTAACTGTCCAAAAATATTCTAGGCAGAGCCAATATTGCTTTTTTTTATTTATTCAGATCTGCTGGTAAAATATGTAATATCTTAGTTTTAACTATTTTTAATTTAATAATTATTTGAAATTATTCCACATTAGCAGATAAAAATATGCACAGTTTTTGACAAACACATAATATTCCATGGTGAAGGCACCACAATTAACCAGATGTGATGGATATTTAGGTTTTAGCACTGACTTTGCCCTGAAGGGAAAAAATGTCCTGCTGTATGTTTATGTCAAGAATTGGCTGAGCCACAAATAAAAATACAATTCAAATAATATAGTTTTTTTTAAAAAAAAGTCAAGCATACAAGAGAGTTTTCTCAAGATCAAATAGAAAAGAGATACCGCCCAATCAGCTTGCTTTGGAGCATGAGGGAGTCAAGTTTTGGGAGAATTAAATGAGATAATGCTTGCAAAACCTTGGCTGACTGCCAGAAAATAATCAGGGCTGAAAAACGTTCATTTTGAAAGTTGCGCGGAGATGGCGCTAGAGAGCCAGTGTGTGAGGCCTGTCTGCCAGCAGGTGAGCCAAGAGGAGTGGAAGTGCGTAGTGGATGGACCTGAAGAAATATTCTCAAGGATAGGAAAGTGACAGTTAAGGTGATGAGGTAGAAGGGTTGTTTGAGAGAAGATTAAGGCAAAGTGTAAGGTGTTCTCAGGAGAGTGGAGTCGAACAGCGCACTTGGAAGTGGCCGACAGGAGGCTGGGTGGTACAGCGAAGGGGAGATTAAGCTGGAAGCAAATGAGAATCATGAGAATCCCTCATTTTCTTTATCAGAAATGTGGATACTTTGTACAGAGAATTCTTGCTAAAGATGAGCTTTTTTTTTTTTATTCCTAAACCATGAATGAGGTCTTAAGAAATACACGATATAGAAGAAAATATATTCTTTGAGTTGAAAATACGATCTCTCTAAAGTTTTCCCAAATCATTGATTTCCCCAATAGCGTTTCCTGTTATACAAACTCCAGACCAAACAGTCGAGAGGAGTGGGGCAAGCTGACACTAAGGTTCTTGTAGCACTCTAGAATGAGATGATATAGTGTAATGCAATATATCACGTTTTTATATAACATACTAAATCTTTCATTAATCACCAAGGGATTCTCATTAGCCCTTGTGTTAATACACAAAAAGTTCAATTCCAGCTTGAACAAACTGAGAGGAGAAAGCAGAAGTCAAAGTATAATTTAATTATTAGATCTAAGTGGCAGAATTTTCAGTGACATGAAGACTAAAAGAAATCAGTTCCAGGCATACTATGAGTGCTCTCAAGAAAGGCAAGAAAGGTAAATTTAGAAAATATGTTCTAACATCCAAAGGACATAATGAACAAAGAACACTAGCCATGTCAGCCAAATATTATATTTAAATTTAATTATGTTCCTGTAGTTAATAATTTTTTTCTGCAAAATCTAAGAATCTCTAGGAGACACTCAGATATAAACTACAGAATAATCATTTATTGTATCAGGAAATAAGCTTTAACTATAATAAATATGATCACACAGAAATACATAAACAGTTTTTATTATTTAAATGTATTTAATTGGAGTATATGTTTGTCATGGTAAGCTTAATTTGCTAATGACTTCTTTTTTTAGCTAATGATATTCCAGTTCAACTTAGCGCTCTTGTGGTAACTAAACCACCTATCTTCATGTGGAGTAGGCATGTTTGTAAATCAGAAAGCTTAACACCCTATTTCTCTTTTTGCAGATTGTTCAAAATAAAATACATGAAAACATTCAAGTTCAAATGCAACCCAAGCCAACATTCTGTAACAATCATCAGCACTGGAAAATCAAAAGAGCAATTCCCAACCAATTATTAATGACCACTGTTATATATTATGGAGGGAGAATTTAGGACTTTCTCAAGATCAGGAGATTATTTCAGAGTACGATCAGTTATAGGAAGCAAAGGAAAAGAAAATGTCAAAGAAATTCTAGACAATGAGGAAAAAAATCGTAAAAAATTTCACTCCTGAGCTTGAGAACAATTGACAACACACAAATAAATAATGCTTCAAACAGACACACATGGACGTACCCCCACTCTAACATAGATACTCACATGCACACACACACATACACAAAGAGACAATTGTAGGACGGACATATTAACACTGCTGAGACTCATATTCATATATCCATGAATCTTTGCACAGGTATTCACATTTCACTGAATTTCTTCACTTTCTAAAATTCATAAAGCTAAATGAAAAAAGTAAGATACTTGATAAACAAGACAGACTGGACAGAAGGTAAATAATACTTATCGAAAAAATGGATTATTGGTAGGTCTGAGATAGGTAGAAAGGAAGAAAGAATGTTCAAACACCACAGAATTGTTATCACATTTCTAAAATGTCAAAAAGGATCAAATCTATTTCTAACAAACTAAAGAGACGAAACTGATGTAAACTCTAACCTATGGGGCAAAGTTAAAACTGAAGTGGTCCATTCAAGACCCAGGAAAAGAAAGCAAGGATGAAAAGAGCCATGATATTTTCACAGACCACTACACATAAAATACCTTTTTACTATATCTTCCCCATTCCAGCACGGCAGCCCATCAGCAGCGGCTAATTCATTAACACAAAGCTCATCAGCCAGGCCTCCATAGAACGTCCTGTACAGTCGAAGACTGTTGATAAATTCTCTGAATGGGAAAACAAAGAAAACAATTAAAACCAAAAATCCACAATAAATGCCAATATAAATGGCATAATTTGTTATGCATGACATACAGAATGCACTTTTTTTATTTTCACTGCTTATTTTTTATATATTCTCAATACTTTTCTAACAATCAAGATAAATACGGTATTTTTTTTTAAAAAGAATGCTAGTATTCAAATTTACTCTTTGTTGTTGTTGTTGTTGTTTTTAAAGATTTTATTTATTTATTTGAGAGAGAGAGACACAACGAGAGAGGGAACATAAGCAGGGGGAGTGGGAGAGGGAGAAGCAGGCTTCCCGCCGAGCAGGGAGCCCGATGCGGGGCTCGATCCCAGGATCTTGGGATCATGACCCGAGCCGAAGGCAGACGCCCAACCGACTGAGCCACCCAGGTACCCCAAATTTACTCTTTTGAATCCAAGTTTTCACAGGGTATGAATTTTATATAATCCAGTCTGAGAAGTCGTGAAGAGTACATACACACACGCATCCCACTTTATCTAAGTATCCCTAAAAGCCTTTAATAGGTGTGCCATCTAAATCACAGTGATACTACTTACTTTTCCATACAGAAATATCAGAAATTGATTAACAAGCTAATCAATTGCTTACTGATTAAAAGTTTATTAAACTTGGGTGGTTTTCCTATTTGGGTCTTCTCTTTGGTGTTTAACAACATAAAATAGTATGTCTTCACTGATGTGGGAAACAGAGGCAGAAGAAAAATTATTAAATTTCCTTACTACCTACAGCCCATTGACAAGTCCTTGAAACAGGCAGAGTGACCTTCCTCTAGGGACTCAATTTCCTGGATGTTAATACTTTGCTAAGGGCAACAGGCTTATCTTAGCCTGACCCTAAAAATTCCTTTGGAAATTTCCTATATCTCTACCCCCCAAGATACATGTTGGCAATCATCCCCCAAGCATATGATATACATTTGAAGGGTCTCATGACTCAGATTTTATTAGACAGTAATAAATGGCACTTTCCCAACAGCTAAGCCCCCTGAAGTTCCTGGAAACCTTGCTTCCAAAATACCTGGGAGACTTACATGCTATCCCCAACTCCCTCCCAACTTGAAAGTACACAATGGGCCACTTCTCATGAACCCCGTGCAGCTCTTTCTGCCCACGGGTCCTGTCCCCGTGCTTTAATAAAACCATCTTTTTGCACCAAAGGCATCTCAATAATTCTTTCTTGGCCATCAGCTTTAAACCCTAACATTTCTCCTACATCATTCACTAAATACAAAAAACCCCAAATACATAACACGTTTCAAAAGCACGAAAATAAAAGTTGTTGGAAGGAATATTATTTAATACATTGACTTTTTTCCCCCCTCTCATACTACATCTCTTTCCCCCATTAATTATCGGAAGGGAAAATTCAACAAAAAAGTAGTTGGCTTTTTAACTTAAAAAGCCAAAACTTTCAAGTTTTAAAATCAAAGTTTTGAGGTCCTAAGAACCTGAATTTTAGCATTTCAGAAAACCAAGTCCTAAAAACTATACTTCTGAACTTTTTAAACATAAACTAAAGTTTTGGACAATGAAATGAAAAGCCATTAACTTAATACAGAAGACATGTCCTCTGGACTAAAATACAGGGACAGGAGAAAGAAAGCAAACCAGAAATCCATAGGTTGAGTAGTTAAAATGCAGCAATTATAAAATTGCATCCCCCACTGATATTTTAAAAATACCTGCTTTAAAAATGAGATCAAAGAGGAGGGTGGCTCTAAATTATAGCTGAAATGAGCAAATTTAAAAAAAAATTAAATCCGATTTTGACAGCACTGATGCTCAACTGTATTAATTTTAAAATTCTCTCTCTTAGCGGTTTCCAAAGAGCTCTTTGTGTAAATGGCTGGAGTTATGAGTAACTACCAATCTACAGGAAGGATAAATGTCATTTTCAAATATGTAACATCTGAAATCAGAGAGATCTGAAGTTCCCACAGCAAATGTTTGGTGAGTATTTAACCAAACTTTTAGCAAAGCTTGATCAGACATGTAATAACATGACTGCAGGAAGTATAAATCTGACTTCTAACTTATACTCAATTCCCCCAATAAAGTATGCTGTATTTTCTCACGAGCATAGTAACCACTCATTTATACTTATTTATACTTTTTTTAAAGGGGAGAGGCAGAGGGAGAGGGAGAGGGAGAGAAAGACTCTTAAACAGGCTCCACGCCCAGCACAGTGCCCAACACCGGGCTTGATCTTAAGCCCCTAAGATCACGACCTGAGCCAAAATCAAGAGTCAGATGGCTTAATCGATAGGGGCACCAGGTGCCCCTATACTTATTTATACTTTAAGTTGGTTTCCTCTACTAGAAAATAAGTCCCCCTTCCCACCCCATGAGGGCCATATTCCTACTAACTGGAATGCATGAACAAATACCAATTCCGATGTTGCAGCTACTAAAACATAATGGATGAAGCCAACTGATTCTTTCCTAGAGGGGTGGGGTTTAATAAATGGAAAGATGTGTGACTTCTGTCCCGAATTCTGTTTACTATAAATGATCACCTATTCGGAATCAAAGAGTCTTCTAGAAGTGAAGAGCCCTGGCACAAATGACTGGAATGTTGAGATCTCCAAATTGATGAGCTAAAACTGAATTGATATTTCTTATGGACCCCAAACCTCTTCCTCCAAACTCAGCGAATGGTGCCTTCACAACCAGTAGATCATACTGGGTAAAGCTTTACATCTTTCTTGCCTAGTCCTCTTTCCCCATGCTACTCTCATGGCCTTCGGTGAAGCCCTTATCATCTCTCTGGAATTACTGCACTCTAATCTCTTCCTTGACAATCACCTCTCATCCTCCAAGAAATCCACCTCTTAAAATTCAAATGTGATATCCCCCAGACTATGTCACTCATTTGCTTAAAGCCATCAATGGCTCTCTCTTCTCTACAGGAGAAAATCTAAATTTCTTGGAAAGGCATATAAGGCACCCTCTCTCACCTCCATTTCAGCAGCAAAGCAAACCAAACTTTAGGCTTCCACAAAAGTGAGAGACTTACTGTTCCCCAAACATACCTTCAGGCCTCTGCATGAGTTCCCTCTGAAAGCATCATATCCTAGAAGATTTCCATTCACTCTGTAAAGCAGCTATAACTTTACTCTATAAAGTTACTTGTCACAAACTACTAAACACTATTGAGTACCAAGCTCCGTGTTGGCACTATAGCTAAATAAGAGTCCCTACCTTCTAAGAATGCACTTTCTGGTGAAAATCTACAATAATAGCACAGTGTTAATAGTGCCGCATTTGAGCACAGAGAAGGAATCAGGAAATATGTACAAACAAGATACTACTTCAGTATTTCATGCAAAAAAAAAAAAAGCAAACAAACAAAAAACAATAAGCCAATGTAAAGAGGAAAGAGAATCTTGTATATTCCGAGAGTCATATGCAGTTAGGAAGTGGGGAGTGGGCTTATGGGAATTATAGTTAAAAGGTAGGAAGACGCCAGTTTGTAATCAGCCTTATTGATCACCAAAAAACTGTTTCAGTTTTCTTCAGAAGGCAGTGGGAGCCATTAAAAGTTTTCCAGCAAGCAAGTGATGGCCTCGTGACAGTATTGTGGAAATAGGTAGAAAGTCAGTGAGGTCACTTAGCGGGCTATAACCAAGACTCAGGGGGAGGAAATATGAGGATGAGAAAAAAACACCTGTCAGTGAGCATCATGAAAAGTGTTAGATTTGAAAGACATTAGGAATCTAGAACTGACAGTAAAAGTAAAAGTTTTAATATAACTCCTAACTGTCTTTCTCACCCCCCTAAGGTGACTGAGGGGATGATTATCTCAGTGCTATTCACTGAGACAAGAAATAAAGGAAGGGAAACACAACTCTTTCAATGTCCCACACTACACTTAGGATTGCTCTTCTCCTGTTCAATATTTTCATCTTTCCGTGGCACATATCACTGTCTATTCTAGCATGTCATGTACTTACTTATTATGTTTTACTGTTTCTTATCTGTCTCCCATGCTAGAAGAAAAGATTCAGGCAGGCAGGGCCTTTTTTTTTTTTTTTTTTGGTTTTACTCACCGATATAGATCTTAAAGCTGTGAAGGCATATAGTAAGCTCAATAATTAGTAATTAAATTAATAAGAGTTAAAACTAATTAATAATTAAGTCTATGCTATGTTCAGTTTGCGATTTCTTTGGAACATACAGAAAGAGAAATCATGTAAAATGCTACTTTCAGACCTACTACGTGTAACATCATCTGGGGATCTTGCCATAATGCAGACTCAATAGTCCTGGGGTAGAGCCCAAGATTCTACATTTCAATGAAGCACTCAGATGATGCTGCAGCTACTGGTACAAGAACCGTGAATACCGTGGATGTTTGCTGTTGGATATGTAACCTTGGAATCAGGGGACTGGGTGTGTGATGTGAGAGTCATTATCTCTAGAGATGGTGACTGATGTCATGAATGTGGATGAAATCTCTCAGGCAAATAACAGGTAGTAAGAAAAAGTCAAAGGAACTCTGAAGTGCATTGAGCAAAGGAAGAAAATCTCCAATGATAAGAGCTGTGAACATTAAAGAATAGGGGAATTTGAACCTAGAGAGATTCCCCACAGTGTAAAATGCCATTATGAGAGGTTACTTAAAATAATGAAAATGTCCTTTATATGTGGTCCCTCAAAAATTCGTACGTTGAGACAAGGCCTTTAAAAGGTAAATAGGCTCAAATGAGGTCATATGGGTAGATCCTAATTCAATAGGACTGGTGTCCTAATAACAAGAAGAGATGGGAGGGGTGCATGTGCACAGAGGAGAGGCCATATGAGGACGCACAGCGGAAGCATCCGTCTGCAAGACAAAGAGAGAAACCTTAGGAGAAACCAAACCTGTCAGCATCTTGATCTTGGACTTCCAGCTTCCAGAACTGTGAGAACATTGATGCCTGTTGTTTAAGCCACCTGGTCTGTGGTACTTTGTTATGGCAGGCCTAGCAAACTAATACAATAATGAAAGCATTTGAAATTGAGTAATGGCCTTCAGATTTGCAGTATGATGAATATTAAAGAGAAAGTGAGAAACTAAGAGTAGAGTCCCAAAGACGAACATTAAGGGAGTTTTGTGTGTGTGTGTGTGTGTCTGTGTGAATATGCAAGAGATTTGAAAATATTTGTGTATGAAAGGGAAGGAGATAGCAAGGGTTTGTGGTTCATTAGATTGTTCGGAAATATCCCAGTTCTCTACATTCTGGGCACAAAGCCACTCTGAAGCTAGCTTTAGTATGTGACTTGCTCTGGGTTCTAGTAAGTGTATGCAGAGTGATGTATGTACCCTTCAAGCTTAAGCTTTAAGAACCAATGTGGTTTTGCCAACTTCCGTTTCCCTCTCCCCTGACTGCTGGCAATGTGTCACAGGGAGGCTGATTGGTCATTCAGAGGCTTAAATCAAGGGCCACTTGAGCAGCGCCCCCTGCTGGTCCAAAATGTGAACAGGCTAAAATGTGAAGGAAAACGCTTTTGAACCAATGTTAGGTTGTTTGCTACCATATCATAATTTAGTCTTTCCTAATTGATAAAAAGATAGAAAAAGAAAAATTAAAAATTGATAGGTCACAAATTCTGAAGAGAGAGGAAGAGTTACTTTAAAGAGATTAGCTTTGGAACAAATTCTCTAAGACTAAAAAGGACTGAAGAAAGTCTGTGGAAGTTAAGATAAAGTTTTGGTTTGTGAAGACAGAAATCTGAAGGGAGATCCTGCTTCAGAACTTTATATTCTGTGTTTGGAGGTTTTTAGGTCACAGGAATTAAGAGCAGCATTTGTTGCAAGAAGTGGTTGCCCTGGAGGGCCAAGGGATCTACACTGGATATAGAAAAACCTGAATTGGGAAATGAAGGGGATAAAGCACCGGTAGCTATAATGAGGTAAAAAAGATGTATCTACTGCCACAGAGCCAATTAATGTTGGTCCTATTACAAGAATCCATACTTACAGTTCCCAGGTCAATCCTTGGCCTACTGCACACCATCATGCCTCCTTTTCAAGTTTTGCATGAAAAGTCTCAATGAATAAAATACTCTATTCTTTGGATGATTCGAAATTTAACTTCCGGGAAGGGTGACTATATCCATGCAATTATTTTTCTACAGTTATGAGAGTCTTTCCAGTTAAAACTAGGAGCATAATAAATGTAGGGAGATGCTAAAATTTCCAGCTAATTATCCTTGATGGGCTATGTTACAAATGTCCGCTGTTCACCTTAATCTTCAGACATATTAGTCTTGCCAGTAACAGAAAATATTTTTTTAAATTTTTAAAATATTAAAAAAAAACAGAAAAACATTCTTTGTCAGAATATTTATTCAAAGCATCTATGTCAAGGCCGTAAACAAATTAATACCTTCTCATCTGGGCCTGCAACAGTTTAACAAATGACCTGCCTGTGGAGTTTTGCCCCCCTGTCTTCTGTTCACTGCATGTCCCATGTTGTAACCAGAAATCAGCCCAACACTTGACCGTTTCACAACCCTAACGCTTCAGATGAAATGTCTTACCATGGCACACAATCTCTCCACTCTCCAGCCCTTAGCCTCCCACGTCAGTCCCCCTTCCCTCCACTCACACACCCCAGCCAAAACTGCACACTTATACTCACACAGCAGAAGACACTTCCATATTTACAGGATAAGAATCTGAGTTTAGCACATGCAGCTTCCTCTAACCCTGGACAGCCTTTTCCGCTCTCACTCTCCCAAACTTCTGCCCGTCCTTCAAGATCCAGCTTAAAGCTCATCTGCCTTCTACGTCCTTGTCTGACCAGTATGCACAGTTTTGTTTGCTCATCCTTGTTTCTTACACAGCACTTGGCGTCTGTTTCGCAGTCCTGGCTATCTGATATTATAATCCCTAATGTTTGTACGTCTGTCTCCCTGGGTAGAGGGCTCGTTCAATACAGGCAAGAGCCACGTCTTCTTTATATCCCCAGGGTTTGGGTCACAGTTTGGTACCCAACAGGCCATCAACAAATTCTCCCTGGAATTGGGGATTCCAGATGCCGTCTGAGTTTTTAACCGTGCCAGAATTAGAAGTTTCTAAAAGAAAAGCATTTTTTAAATGATAACAATAATTGAAATTCCTCGAAGGATCCAGTTGACTTGGGAAACTTGAAATTAGAAAACCCATTCCTAGACTGTGGGGAAACAGACCTTCCTCGTGTGCTGCGTTAGAAAATGAAGAACTTAAAAGGGCAGGACCTCAAGCTGTGCGAGACTACACAGGCTCAAGTCGGAGTGCATATATATGAGCTGCTGAAATTAATATGTGGGGACATAATATTTAGTCACACTGCTCTGTAAGACAGCTATCATAATTAATACCTCACAGATAGACTGTGTTACAAAAACAGAAAGAGCCTGAGACCATCTGTTCCAGGGGCTTTTTGTCCTAACTGCACATTGTCATCGCCAAGGAAATATTTAAACTCTAACTCCTAGATTTTCCCTCATTCAGATGTATTGGTCTGGAGTGGGACCTGGGCATCCAAGTGTTTCTGGAAGCTTCCTATAAGATCCATATGTATGGCCAGGGTAGAGGACCCATGATTTAGTCTAGTTCTCTTATTTTGAAACTAAGGAAAAGCAAAAATCAGAGAAGGTAAAAACATGTGAAAAGCGAGGAAGTTATCTACTCAGGAATTTATTCGTAGCAGACCTCAACATCTTTCACTAATTAATTAACTAAATAATCATTAGTAAACATGCCATCACTTAGCCAAGTCAGCTGATATTGAATATCTGATAAATCAAAGCTGAATGAATCTTTACATAGAAGAATAGTTCCATCCGTTTCAAAAATTTTCCTGAAATTATCACCCTGTTAACAGAACACAATCAGTAGATTCTTAGACCAGAAAACATAGATAGATCACTTCTGTCTGCCAAAATCTGCACTTAGAAGACACTATGTTTAAACAGGATTTATCTGTATATTTCTACCAGTCTGAAA
This sequence comes from Eumetopias jubatus, assembly GCF_037043125.1. Taxonomy (NCBI): domain Eukaryota; kingdom Metazoa; phylum Chordata; class Mammalia; order Carnivora; family Otariidae; genus Eumetopias; species Eumetopias jubatus. Next base: position 176,368,122 of record NW_028274809.1, on the reverse strand, counting down.
GGTCTGGTGAAGGACGCAGGGAGCGGGGCAAATTCTGCTCCCTGGCTAATGAGCAGCTTTGTCCACTGTGCTAGCACCATAAAGAGGAAAAAGGCTGTGGCACAATTGTTCATTCATAGCTTGCAGCCTTGTTTGCCCTGAGCTTACTAAAGGCAAGGGAGAAACATGGACCAGCATAGTTATTGCTTCATTGCTTCCCATGCCCTTGAGGCCAGCAGTGCCAGAAAGGGCTCCTGATGCATCACGTGGTAAAAAAAAAAAAATATGAAAGGAAATGCAACTCACCCTGAAGTGTCATTTATAGTTTGGTTGACATAGGAATGCCCAGTTACTACTATCAAAATGAGCAATGCTCCTGATTGGCTGGACCATTATAATCGACTTTAGTAACTTTATAATCGACTTAGTAATTTTAAGGATAAAATTAACATAAACAGCTTTTCATAAACAGTGCAATGAATAAAAAAGGCACATGAAGAACAAGTTAATATCCGTGCCTCTATAGTGTGTCCATCTGTAACCCACGTTAGCAGCCTGGTATGCTTTCTTCAGTTGCTCTAATGTGCACGCTAACAAGTAACCAAAAACAGACAGAGATAAAGAAAGACATAGTAACGGTTTGTTTTAACAAAACTGGGACCAAGCTATATACATGGACACGCAATTGGCTTTTCTCACTTGACAATATATCATTAACCCATTTCAAATGAATAAATCTTGGTCTTACTTTTTTGATATAGCTGTATAATATTCCATAATCTTAATATAGCAACTCTACCGTAATCTACCAAAATATTCCACTAAACTAATTTATATTTTAATTAATAAGGCTGATACGTTCCTCATACGTCTGGCTTAAAGAGTGGCAACCACATGTTTCAAACTTTGCTGATCTCCCAGGGAGCTGTTTTCACTTAAGCATATGGCCCTGATTTTACATTTGATTTTGCATTTCATTTCATTAGATGTTGCTGAACACAGAGCTATATTCAAAAGGCAAGCCTCTCGATCTTATATCTTTATCTAGCAGGAATTTGTTTCAATTTTAAAACATTCATAAACAGTCACTTCCTCTCCTTTTTTTCCAACTGAACACAATGTAAAAGAGATGATTTCTAATTTTGACCCAAACTAATTATCTGGAACAGTATTGGAGAAGAATCTTATTTTCAAATGGAACTTTTCTCTGTGGAATGTTTCAGACTACACGTTCCTTTATTTAATGACACGTATTGATTTTTTTTTTACCCCCTAAAGTCAGTCCACAAATAATACAGAACCCAAATTAAAAGCAGCGCTTCCCATACTGTTTGAAAATATCTGTCGAACAAAGGTCAAATGTGCAGTTTGCTAGTTAATGGCCTGAGGCAAAGTTAAGGTTAATGTGGCACTAATGAGCAGGCTCAACCCTGTAGAGATGTCTGACCACAGTTGTCAAACAGCAGACATTTAAAATGTCAATCTCCCACTCAGCAGAGGAAATCTATAATTACACGTTTCCAGATAAGAACTATTTTCTCTTGTGTTTCTGAATCTATATTTAATAAGTTTATTTTATTGTCAACTAAGTCATTCTATTTGACAAAATATTTTTATAATCGTCAAAATAGAAAAATATTTAGATTACTGTTCTACAGCGGTAACAGTTCTTGCTGTAAATGCTTGAAAGTAATTAAATTTATACAGTCAGATTAGCTAGCGGGAAAACTGAAATCTAGTTTGCTGGCCCCTTTCCATAGACTTTGTGACACATGGAAAGGTGGGTAGAAAAAGGTGACTATGACACAGAGAAAGCAATGCAATGTGTAGCACCATTTATCACAAATGTAAATGTGTTACAAGCACATTGTACTTGTATTTGCTTAAAAAGAAAAAAAAAACCTATTTTTCTGAAAAGAGAAATTCATAAAGTGTGCTCTCTGAACCCCACTTGAATCCGCTCTTCATTATGGAAGCTGTGACGGAAGGATCTGCACCATTCTCAAAGAGAAGTATTTTTTTTTCTGACTAAATGATTCCAGGTTTTTTTCTCCTCATAGGAAGTCTTCTTGTTCACATGACATGATTTCCCTTCCTTAGAAGATTTACTGTGCTTTCTCAACAAAGCTGAAGGGGTTAAGATGGGCAGTTGGTTGGGGAGCACCAAGGGAAGGAATGAGAAGAAGAAATGGAAAGGAGCCCTGGAGATATGCCAATATCCTCAGATATTCTCTGCAGAAGATTCTTTTCGACATGGGCTCTATGTTTAACACTCCGTCGTGGTGATTTTACACCAGTTCTGAGTGGGACATTCACATCCATCTATACAATTAATGGAGACACCTCTATTCCTCACTTTTCAGTAATGCTCCAAACCCAACACATTGCCATTAAATGTCTCAGTAAAAAGCACCCTTTCTGAAAGCATCCTCCTTTAAAAAGAGTGATTTAAACCTGATGTCAAAACTAGGTCTTCAAAACTCTCATCTCGTTTTCCCATATTGTAAAAATGTACCGTAAAAAGCCCTGACTGTTCTCCATTAAAAAGGACTTTAAACAAAGATCTTAATTGATTTATAAAAATAAACACAAGATCACATGTCCAATATTTAAACAAATTTGAGCATCCAGCCCAAAAGAGGTGAGACATAATTTCTCCTACCTCATGATTTTTTTCGTTTTAGTAAAAATATGCAATTATCTGCTCAGTTCTACTGGTTTCAGGAAGCATGCTATTGCTTTTTCAACAGGAAAAAAAAAACGTCTAGGACATGATTGGGTCAAGACCAATAAGAAGATTAAATCAAAAGATTTTTGCAGATCTAACGATTCTAGTATACTTCCTTAATACTAAGAATCATTACTGAGCACCTATACCGAGATTCAGCATTTAAGGTCAAATCTTGAATGTTACTCTTTTTTGCAGTAAAATGTTTTCTATGGTTACTAACATTTTAACTATAAACTCTGTGACTTAGAGGATATGAGAACATATTCTGTACAATATTTTCCTCTCTCAGCATGAGCAGAAAACTAATAAAAAAACCTTTCCCTTTAATAGTCTGCCAATAAATGGGCTTCTTCCTCATTCCTTCTTCTGTTTTTTTTTTTTTATTTTTTTTTTTTTTTTCCATTTTGTGATTTCAATCCTCTATTCCTGGTCACTGCTACCCACCAACTTATCTGATTGATGGACAATATATGTCTGGTATAAATTGTTCTTGCTTGCATCCTTGGTTACTATATGTCTCTCAGTGCAGATACTTGTGTTCCTGAACTCTGGTATAAAGATGGGCTTTAGGGTCAGAAAATCTATAATTAAAAGGGTTCAGAAAAAATGAGTTATTTTCATCTTCAATTTTATTCCTATTATTCTGGTAATTCTCATTTTAGAAAGAAATGGCTCTTGAATGTTACACATAACCCAGGTGCTAGTTTGGGTGGCACAGAATATTACTGACCAATGCTGAGTAATGTATAATTACCTTTGCTCAAGTATGACACTGCAAATATTGTCCATGTGATGAGAATTATAATAATACTGCCTTCCATCACAATCATTCATACATCTGTTTGTTTACATAAGGCTTAGTTTACATTGGAAAATGCAGACAAACCAAATACAATGAAGATTATAAATCCTTTGAGTTTACTCAATTTGTGGGACCCCGAAAGTCACAGGGTTCATGTCTAACAGGATTCTTGCTGAAAAGAGTGAAACCAATACAGCCAAAGGAGCACCTCAGACCTGCTGATCTTCAGTCATCAAACAGAATGAAGCATATTCTTGAGAAGAAACCTTGATCTGAAAGTCTATGATATGGGCCTAAATAAAAAAGAGTCGTCCTGAGACTACCTCTGAACTTTCATTCAGTTGCGTTTCCATGTACGACTCTGGAGATCATGATGTGTCCTGGACTGGTTGATATACATTTGTGTCTGGGAGTGAAGATGGAAAACAAAAACAAAAACAAAACAAAACAAAGAAAAAACAGTGCCTCCATCAAATGATATAATCCACCCCCCCAGAAACACATTTCTCTTATTTTGAGGACAATTGTGGAGGAATTGCAGCTCTGTCATTTCCCTTAAACATGCAATGGGATAAAAAAATAAATACCCTGTTCTCCGTTTTCCCATATTATTATATGCATCATTTAGACACTTCCAATGCCATTAACAGATTTAAACTGATAGAAATGTTTTTTGCTATGTAAAACCAAGTGGAAGAAAGTGTTTAGTACTCTTGCTATCGACTGAGCACCCATGATGCTTCTACATACAATTAATTGAGAAATAAGCCTCACTCATCAACCTGATTTAGGCCCCATAGATTCTTCTAAAAATTCTGAAATCATTTTTATACACTCCCACAAAAATCATCAATTTCAGTATGACATGACTTTAAATCTTCCTTACCTCTCCAAAAATTGAGTGGAAAAAAAAAAAAAAAGGAGCTGAATTTGAAGTTTTATTTTTCAACTCTACATATGTTTACTGACTTTGCAAATGAAAAAAGGACAGAGGAGTCACTTTTTGAAAGGAGGGAAAAAAGAAAGAAAACATATTCTCAGGTATATTAGGCAGGGAGAATTTCACTCCCAGTTTGATTTTTTTGTTTGGGGGAGATTTTGAGCCATAAAAATGGGATAACCCTACAGTCACAATCATAAACACTACTGAAGAACTTCTAGCTCATTTGGCAAAGCTGCTACTGGGAAATAGGTTTTTGGAGAATCAGTTTGGGAAAAACTGTCAAAATTAAAGGTCATTCTTCCTATGGCTGAGAAAAAATATGTATATTTTTTATTCTTTTTGTAGTGAGAAATTTGAGGAGACTTCTCTCTACTCACAGTTGAGAGCATCAGTATTACAGATGTTGCAAATTAACGTGAGGACCAAAGCCTTATGGACCATCAGGGTAACTTTAAAGAGGTTAGAATAAATCTCACACTCCCTGATATAAAACTACCTTCATCTAAGCAAACAAGTTATAAGAGTTCTAACAGCAGCCAGTGATAGCTATACAAATCTGCTTTCTATAATTTTCCATAATTGCTACCATCAGAAAAAAAAGACTATCTGTTAGATACCAAACATGTACCCATAGCCACGTCTAAGACCAATGACAATTCCAACTTCTAGTCCGTACCTTCCAGCACAAATACTGCTCAGTGTTAGTTTAATCATTCACTGCTTGGATTTAGCTTCAGATATGTCGTGAAACGGTCACTAATTTTTCCATGAACATCTAAAAAGTAAGAGCAAACCTCAGTTTTAAAGGTTTTCTTTTTAATATTAGTTTTAGCCGGAGCAAAGTGCTTTTCAACACAACAAAATGTTGTATGTATTTGTTTATGGACTTTCTTTTTCTGGGAAGTTTTTATCAGATTCTCAGTGGGATACGTGACCCGCAAAGGTTAAGCACCACTAGCCTAAACTTTTGCCATATGTTTGTTCTGCCTTCTGGCATTCCTTCTTCCTGTGTGCCTGGTTTTTGACCCCCTAGGGTCCTGCTTTTCATTATTCATATAGGTCTTGACGCTGTCCTGCCTGGGAGCTCCCTTTTCCTCAGCCCTGTTCTGGCCTGGCCTCTTGCCCCTACCCAAAGCCTTGCCTTGGCCTGCCCTGCCCTGAGTGCCCTCGCTCCTACCACTCACCAAGCACTGTTTTAAATTAACCAGAAATGTTCTCATTGAAGGGAACATAACTTTTATTTTAGTAAATTAAACTTACAGGTAATAAATAATAAAGGCACCTCAAAGAAGCACTAACTTCCTTTTAGGAAACAGATTGGAAATTGCCTTCTCCAGTCCTATAAGTGATATTAAATTTTTCTGAGTTGACTTTTTCCTGACCGATGGATATTTTCATCCCCTGAGTTTATATATACACAATTCATCATTAAGCCCAGTATGTCAGTACTGATTTAACCATATAAACACATACCCCCAAACACACACATCAAGAATTTTAAACATTAGCTAATTTTGGTTTCATTAATAAAGTATTGTGCTAAATAAGGTTTGACTATGTAGATATAAATTCATGTATCTTAAGCCAACTGATCCTATGTAATATGAACCTATTCCAGCTATCTGGGCAATAATCCTAAGTAATATTAAGTGTTCTTCATTCAGATTACGTTTAAAAGTTTTTCCTATGCTTAATTAATTATTTTAGTCACTTCACTACGTTCTTTTGCAATGAACAGGGTAAAAATTAATTTTTAGCTTTCATGGATAGACACATCCTGAAACAGAACATGCCGACTCATTCCTCTCTTTCAACTAAGCAATTTCAAGTGTCTCTTTTAGTTCCCATTCTCAATAAATAAAATTGTTAATGTTCAAGTTGTAAAATTCCTACTCAAATCAAGATTTAATAAACACATGAGAATAACATGGAGCTGCCTGATGATACAATGTTCCATTAAGTTCTTAAGAGACAATTTTGAAAAACAAAAACTCATAAAACCATTTAATTATATTTTGTCTCAAACATTAAAAACCCAGTGTTTCCAAAAATTCTCCTTTCCCCACCTTCATATCAAAACCCTCTCCTATGTCAAAAATACTTTATTTTTACTAAGCATCTAGAACAGTCTCTATTACCCCAACGCACAGCCATGCATGCAGCCAATCCCCTTAATTGGCGCATTCTTAAATGAGAGGTTTGGCTAATTGGAATGCTTGCTGGAGAACAGATGGGGCACTAGTGTTGAGACTCTGTCTTAATTTATTGTCCTGGGGTTTTCCTAATTACCCGCTTAATTGGCACAGCCACACCACTTTGAAATAATAATGTACTGCTAATTATCACCGATTTAAGCTTGCTAATAGCTTATTCTTACCAGCTAACTTCAAGGAATCAAGCAGACAGCAGAAACTGCCACAGAGAAATCACTCTGCCTGGGCTGGCTTAGACAGCTACATAAGTTCAGTGTCCTTTACAGCTGTGCTGATTTGGTTTCTGCCCCAAAAGACTACACAGTGATGCTTTTTTGGGATGTTTAAAGGAATGGCAGCTCTTCCTGACTTTCTCAACTTTTGGAGACCTCTGTAACTGGGATGTAGCATTAACTCAGAGTTTCAAAGTAGCTCATTATTGGCATTCTACATAAACAGAAAAAACAGGGGGGAGACTGAACAAGTACAATCCCATCTCCAAAATATCATCAAAAGAATCCAGTACTATGGTTTCACTTCCCTCCTTCCACGCTGAAAAGACTCACATACTCTATACTTCGGGCTTAGCACAACTTTCAGATCCAAGGACAGATTTGGATGTCCTTCTTCAGATGTTAGAAATAGAGCAAGGAAAAGACAAGGTATTAAACAGAAGGGTTCTCTTTTGAAATGAATACGGAGGAGGAAGGTGGAGAAAGAAACAGACTAAGGGGTTACGAACTTGGGAATTCATAGAGAAATCGCTGTATTTAGGATAAGATACTATACTTCTTCCTTAGTTCACACTTATTCTGCATCTGTTTCAGGTACTTTTTCAGACATCTCTAGGTCAGACTCCCTAGAAGCAGTTCCTGAGACAGGAATTTGGATGCAGACGATTGGTTCATCGAGGTAGTGCTCTTAAGAGAAAGGCAGTGAGGGAAGTAGGGTGGGGTGGGCAGGAAGAAGGTACATCGGGATGTGGGCTCAGCTGCAGCCAGGCTGCACACATGGACTGCATCACACATCTGGACCCATCACACTGAGTAAGGGCAAGCCTTTGATCCCCTGGTGTCCGTCGGGTACTGCTTATGAGCCTCTGCCAAGGGGGTGAGGCAGGTGGGAGGTTAAGCCCCTCCTTCAGGTAGATGAGATGGCGTGTAGTCCTCCTCCACATGGAACAGAACTGACCCGTGTAACCTGTAGGATATTGCAGAAATGACAGTGGGGAATTCAAGGTTGGATCATAAATACACTGCAGCTTCTGCTTTTCTCTCTCAGATTATTTGTCCTGAGGAAAGCCAGCTACAGAGTTATGAGAAAACTCAAGGAGAAGTCATTGTGACGGGAACATGAGGCCTCCTGCCAACGGCCCTGTGAGTGTGCCATCTTGGAAGATGATACCCGGTCCTGCTCGAGCCTTCAGAGGATTGCAGCCTCACCTGACCTCAACAGCAATCATCCTAAGAGACCAGAGTCAAAAAGAAACCCTGAGCCAAACCCCACAGCTGAGCAGCTCCCAAATTCCCAACCCACAGAAAATTGCATAATAAATGGTTGTTGTTGCTTTAAGCTACTACATTTTGGAATGACTTGTTAAGTAGCAACAGATAATGAAAATAGATGGCTCCAATTTGTTGAGGGCAATTCCCCAGAGAATAGTGCAACTGTGCATCATCAGCACTGAAGAGAGAGCCACCAGGAGGCAGATAAAACGGCCAGGTAAAGAGGGATGTGAGCAGGGCCCCAGTAGCCCCCACCATTGTAGTTACCTCTCCTGTGAAATGTTTCCATTAAACCTCCCATTAGTCTTACAGTGTCATGTCATGAACTTAACTATGGACATTTATATTTTTAAAAATGGTAGCTGGCGGGCGCCTGGGTGGCTCAGTTGGTTAAGCGACTGCCTTCGGCTCAGGTCATGATCCTGGAGTCCCGGGATCGAGTCCCGCATCGGGCTCCCCGCTCAGTGGGGAGTCTGCTTCTCCCTCTGACTCTCTTCCCTCTCGTGCTCTCTATCTCTCATTCTCTCTCTCTCTCTCTCTCAAATAAATAAATAAAATCTTTAAAATAAATAAATAAATAAATAAATAAATAAATAAATAAATAAAAATGGTAGCTGGCAACGACCTAGAATTCTGGACTAAGTAACAATAGTCTTCAAAAATGAAGATGTGTTCAAACAAAAGCTGAGAGGATTTATCAACGGTAGTAAGCAATGAAAAATATCCTAAGAATAAATAAAGCAAAATGACTCTAGATGGACACGTGGGACTAAAAGAAAAAGCCTGAGAAGGAATAAAATATGAGATATTATAAGTAAATATTGACTATTTAAAAACAATAACAATAATACCTCGGAAGTTGTTAAAATGTTGTTAGAAGTAAGATATTGGTTAGGAATAGGGTAATGGAAGGAAAAGGGGAATGGAGTGAAACTGTTAAGGTTCTTATATTGTTCAATGAAGTGGTTAAAGTTCTAATTTAAAGTCAATAGTAAAAATTAAAAAGGCACATTGTGATCTCTATGGTAACCATTAGAATAATAAAGAAATGCAAATATAAAAAGCCATGAAGGGGCACCTGGGTGACTCAGTTGGTTAAGCATCTAACTTCAGCTCAGGTCATGATCCCAGGGTCTTGCTCCCTGGGAATCGGTTTGTCCCTCTGCCCCTCCCCGCAACATGCTCGCGTGTGCGCATTATATTCTCTCTCTCTCTCAAATAAATAAAACCTTTAAAAAGAGGAGGCCATGAAGATTTTTTAAAAAATTAAATACCTGTTAAAGTCAAAAGAAGGCAAGAAAAGAGGAATAAAGAATAAAGAACATGGGGCACCTGGGGGCTCAGTTGGTTAAGTGTCTGAATCTTGATTTCAGCTCTGGTCATGATCTCAGGGTGGTGAGATCGAGCCCCATGTCGGGCTTCCTGCTCAGCGAGGAGTCTGCTTGAGATTCTCTCCATCTCCCTCTGGCCCTTCCCCTGCTTGTGAGCAGTGCTCTCTCTCTTTCTCTCTCTCTAAGTAAATAAGTCTTTAAAAAAAAGAATAAAGAACATGGGGTAAAGAGAAAATAAAGAACAAGATGGTAGCTTTAAACTACTTCAGCATAGTATATATCACTGGGACATCTGGCTGGCTCAGCTGGTGGAGCGTGGGGCTCTTGATCTCAGGGTTGTAAGTTCGAGCCCCATGTTGGCTGTAGAGATTACTTAAAAAAATAAAATCTTTAAAAAGAAAAAGAACACTATATATCACCATACAAAACTGGGGCATCTGGGCGGCTCAGTCAGCTGAGCATCAGACTCTTGATTTCAACTCATGTCATGATCTCTTGGGTCCTGGGATTGAGCCCCTTGTCGGGCTCCATGCTCAGTGGGGAGTCTGCTTGAGGTTCTCTCTCTCTCCCACTCCCCCTCTGCCTCTCCTCCAGCTCATACGTGCAAGTATGCACTCTCACTCTCTCTCTATCTAAAATAAATAAACCTTAAAAAAATGGACTAAAGAACCCAATTGAAGAATGAAAAAGTAATTAATTATCACTTAATAAATAGTGTTGGGTAGCTTAAAAAAAAGCTAACTGGTCAAATTATTTATAAGCCAACAATAGTTATATTAATGCAACCTCAAAAGAATTGCTTGAATAATGGAAAACTATATAAATCAAACTGTTACAAAAAACAAAATATTTTTTTTAGGTCAGGGTACCATAAATCTAACATAATTTTAAACAACAAATTTGTATATTTAAACAATAAATTTTGGGGCACCTAGCTGGCTCAGTCAGAAAGGCATGCGAATCTTGATCTTGGTGTTGTGAGTTTGAGCCCCACATAGGGTGTAGAGATTACTAAAATAAATAAGTAAATAAACAAACTTTAAGTAACTATTTTTTATAAGATATACCACTAAAGAAACTAAGCCTAAAGATTTATTTATTTATTTTTAGAAGGCGAGAGAGACAGAGCATGAGTGGGAGGGGCAGAGGGAGAGGGAGAAAAAATTCCAAGTAGACTCCCCACTGAGCACGGAGCCCAACCCAGAGCTTGATCTCACAACCCTGAGATCATGACCTGAGCCGAACTCAAGAATCAGAGGCTTACTCGACTGCGCCACCCAGGCGCCCTATAAAATAAACTACGCCAATATAATTTTAAAAGACTATGAGTTATTTATATATAAAAATGTATTTTAAATTATTAAACATAGAACTGTGTTTATCTCCATTTACATCGGTGAAACAACTGATGCATTTTACAATTTCTATTTTTCACCTACTAGAGCAATTATATTTATAGAAATTGGTGTGGGGTTTTTTTGTTGTTGTTCCATAGCTTTATTTTAATAGTTTTAAATTGGTTTAAATTTATAGATAATACTTTCTGTTATAGATATTCTCATGGGAATTGCCCAAGGTAAATAAAGAAAACTCAAGAAAACCTACCATGGATACAATACAATACAATATAAAAACTAACTCAGAAGCTGTTGATTTTTTTAACTTTACTTTATGAGTTGCACAAAATAGTGGTCAATGATTTTGTCATTGATTTGGATGGCGTGACTGGAAATTCATTTTTTCCTTATCTATTTTTTATTTTACAATAAACTTTCATTTTTTTCTAATTAATGAGGAAGTCCCAAGTCAAAAACTCTTCAGCAAATTACATTTTATCTCTATCTGGATAATCACTATATCTACTACACATCATAATGAAAAATTATGCATATGAAATGGCAAAAAAAGGTTATTTAAAAATTGAGTATTAGCTCTCATGAGAATTTTGACTAAAGGAGATTTAACTATGTTTTTATTAGGAAAATAGGATTTAAAAAAAAGCCTTTCATCTAAAGTTTAAAATAACAGTGTATATATGTATGTTAATTTATATGTATACACAGACAAACACACACATATTTTCTGAGATACAGAGAGCTAAGCATACTCATCAACCCCTGGCATACTATCATAACTTATTACTTAAGATAGAATTTTTTTACAAATACTGATTCTTATATATTTAAGATAAGTAATTTCCCAAATCCTTTCCTTGAAAAATACCTATTGATTTTTATATATTTGTTTTTAATTTATAAAAATGGTCTTGCACTATTCTCATCCTGCTTAATACTTTTTTCTCTTTAATCATGATATTTTTTGATGCACGAAAATATATTCTTTCCTTCTGACTCTTAATGTTCCAAAGTAACATATTTTATTTTTCCATTTTTCTTGTTATGGACACATAACTTGCCTCTGACTCTCAGCCACCACAGATACTCAAGAATTCTCCTTGTGAATATGAGCAAGAGTTTTTTGGGATACATCCAAAGAAAGCAGCTAAGTGCATAGACTATAAGAATTTTACAAGGTATAGCAAGCTTCTTGCTAGAATGGCTCTACCAGTGAACCACATGATTGTACACATAGAAAATCCGATCCCATCAACAGACCAACCATTAGAATGGAGTTCAGAAAAGTAACCAGATATAGTATTATAAACATATCTTTGTCTCAATCTGTCTATTCAATATTCATCCCATTTGCTTGGCTGGTCTGTGCACACGGAGGTGGGCTTGGAGAATGTTTGGATTATCATAACCTGAGTCAGAGGGTGACTCTAATTATATCCTCCTATGTATGTGCTATCTGCTTGAGCAAATCAAAACATGTACTGCCACCTGCTTATCTAGCTAACCATTTGGCAATGTTTTTATCTCTTTACCAATTAGTAAGGATAATTAGGAATATTTCACTTTCAACTGGTAAGAATGTCTTCACTGTTAGACCTCAGGGCAATTCACCCATTCCATGACAGACAGGAGCCTTGATCATGTGGACATCCTATAGGACACCATGCTGATAATAAAATATTGATCACATCATCCTAGTTGCCTTAGTAGACATGTGCATGACTCTGGTGGGGAAAAATATTGATATTTCAAGGCTTGAGAATTCAGCAGGGTTTCTAAATGTCCAGTAGTCTGGATCGTACTGGGATATTCTAATGTAAAAGGCCAAATTTCTGCCTTAAGATGACCTAGCACTCAGGAAGAGGCACAATACTATTTGGGTCCCTTTGCACATTAGAGAAAACATGATACATACTTGAGTGTGTTGCTACAACCCTTTTATAAAGTAGCCCCAAGGAGCTTTTGCATGAGAAAGAAGTCTGTAGGTTGGCTTCTTGCAAACTGTTCTGATATTCAGTCCAGATGACCCAGCTCATCCACTCAATGGCGCCTGAAGTACCAGTGGCAAATGAAGATGCTCTACAGAGATTCTGGAAAGTCCCGTTAGAAGAATAACAGTATAGACATCAAGGATTTTGGACTAAAAGCATTCCCGCTTTTGCTAAACACTGTTTTTGTTTGGTTGGTTGGTTAGTTCATTGGTCGGTTGGTTTGCAACTGGGATCTGATAGAAACTACACACTTGACCATGAGCTAGCAAGTGACACTGCAACCTGAGATACCCATGATCTGACTATCTGATCCTCCACGCTATGAGATCAGGCCTATATAGAAGCAATATATCATCAAGTGGAAATGATCTATTGAAAATCAGGCTCAAGTGGGTAGAAAAAGCACAAGTTAAGATGCACAGAAAGTAGCTCATAGTCACTCAGCACCTACTCTGCTACATTTCCCCAGCTATTTCATTTGAAATGTATGACCTCATGTGGAATTATCAGGGATGAAAGATAAATAAAATTCAGGCCTAGTATATGGACATGGAAAGCTAAATAAAATTCAGGAGATGTTTATGTATAGGTCTGTACAACATATAAGTATTAAGCCAAAGTATACTGCCCTAGCAATTAAGTTCCATTTAGGAGTGGCAATAAGAAATGTGTAGAAATAAATTGCATAAGCGGGCTCATGTGTAATACCTTTGGTTGTTCACTCTGCGTGGTGTGACTTTGGTCTATGATGGACCTACTCTTATTCTTGGGCAATGGCTAAATGGTGGCTGGCTGATTAGGGACAGAGAAATACATGAGTTTGCAAGATTGGTGACAAGGACGTTTATTCAGTGGATGGACAGATACTTATAAAGCTAGCTATTCATATGAGCCTCTCATCACTCCTGAGACGTTTCACTTGTATTGGGTTTTGTTTCGTCTTTCCAACAACTGAATTGCTCTGGTGGTGAAACAGACATGACCTTTAAGAACTTAAGATCTTCCTTAGCTAGATTTTGTTATAAGAACCACTCTACACTATACCCTAGCCACTATATGCTATACGCTAGCCTAACTCATTAATTTCTCAAATACAAGAAAAGACTGCTGATCACTATAGATGTTTGGAGGAAAAAAAACAGCTACTTTGCATGCAAACAAAGTGCTAATTCTTTTGAGCTGCGGCAAACAGCCAGCAATAGCCCAGATCTTTATTCCAAATTATAGTCCATCTGAGAAGAGAATGAGGCAATTAGGACCACTGTCCCAAAAGGAAAGACAGATTCTACATTAGAGAGAGTAAAGCTATGTAACATACTGAGTTTGCCATAAGGTATTATTAGAAATAACTACTTGAATTAATAAATGAATATAGAATTCTGAATTTCAGTTCAATTCAAAAACACCCACTGAGAATCTAGTATTTGCCCGAACATACACTGGTCAATAGAATGCAAAAGTAAATAAAATAATAGTTTCCTTCATTTTTAAGAGTTTTTCAGTTTGACTGTCAATTATCAAGCGAAGAGATTATTAATGAATGCTCTAATTTAACATGTGAAACAATGACGGGAATAGAGGTAGAAACGTGAGTTATAGAAGCAAGCTACTCAATGCTTATCATTTTGAATCAATAGATAGCCATTTTCAGCATTCCAGATAAAACGTATAGAAACTTCTTCTTATCCAACCATTTTCTAACAGATGCTTAGCATATGGTAATACTGATTTCATCACTTATGTGAATACTCTGTGTTCATTGTCCAATATAGTAGGTATATATAGAATTAAGACTAAAATTAATTAAAATTAAAAATTCAATCCTCAGTCACATTAGCCATATTTCAAACTAATTTTTTTATTTTATCGTGGTAAGATCTACCCTCTTAAAATTTGAAGGGTACAATACAGTGTTGTTGGTCACAGGGAGAAGGAAATGGGGAGGTATTAATTAATGGGCATAAAGTTTCAGTGAAGCAAGAGGAGTAAGTCCTAGAGATCTGCTGTACACTAGCCATATTTTAAGTGCTCAGTGACATGTGCCTATTGCCTGCCATGTTGTATTATAGCAAGTGTCCCTTATCACAGAAAGTTTTATTGGTCTCACAAGTTGCACTCATATTCCTAATTAATTGAATAGGAGCAACCGCTGAATTTTAAAAGTAATTAATGGTGATCTTTTTCTCTTCAATAGTGTATTCCATTCTACATAATTGAATACATTCTATTCTGTTGAAAATTAATGGCTTACTTTCTCTTCTCTTTCTGGTTGTAAAACAAATGTCTTACTTTCTTCTGTTGGCAAGTGTCTCTTCATCGTTTCTGGCAGAGATCTTCATCCCATGCTTCTCTTTGCTTCCATCAAAAGAACAACGGGGGCTTTGTGTAGGTGTTCTGATTAGACGGCCACAAATCTTATTGACCTTTCAAAAAGAAAATATTAAAAGGCAGTTAGAAACCATCCTCCATCCTACCTGAGAATGTAATGTTTGTAATGTAATGTCCAAAACAATGGCATGTTCCTACTTATACCTCAGTAGTAACTTTTAAGACATAAAATGTTAAAAGAAAAAAGACATAAAATGTTTGTCAATTTTCGAGTGGGGGAATTAAATTATCTGTATAAAATGGCAGCCGTGATAAATTGATGCTATACATATTGATATACTTTGCCTGAGTACATGTATAAAATACATGAAGAAAACATATATGCAGAATGAGTCAGAGAACGATATTAATAAACTTGTTTGCTTATATAAATAAGACTACTTAACCAAAGTAGATATTATTTATGTTTTATATTCAATTGATGACAATCACATAATTGTACTGATATTTAAATGAAATAATTTGCTATTAAATATGCAGTCTGTTTCTAAGTGAGTTCTAAGAGTGGTTTTCTTCTTAAGGTCCTTTCCTAGAAATAATAATGATTTTGTTTATGTAAAGATCATATTTTGTAATAGTTCTATATCTTCTTCCTGTATTTTGAGAGTGTTAGTATATTTGTTTTTTAAATAATTATCCAAATGAAAAATTCATTAAAAAACTTATCTAGCAAACATCTTTGTATAATTTACATAGTTATCATTGAAAAATTAAGTAATGAATTGGACATATTATCATGTAAAGCAATAAAAAAAGACTCACATGATACCTTATACACTTAAAGAGGTAGAGTAGTATAATCGCAAATATATAAAAGCATTGCCTAGGAATCAGGAGATTTTGGTTCTTGTCCAAATTTTTTTCCATCTTAATCACTGAGATCTTGAAGACAGTAGCAGAACTTCTTTGAATTTGACTCCTTTAGATGTAAGATGAAGACGTTAGAGTAAATTATTCCAAAGTTCCCTTAAAGTTATCAATTTCTTTGATTTTCCATGCAATGGGCATTAAAGGAATGATACACTAATTTGTTTCTTGAAACTGTATTTATTTCGCTTCTAATATTTGCAAAGAACATGTATTAAAGTTTAGAAGAGATAAAAGATGGGAAACCGAATTTTCTCCTAAAAGAGCTGACAATTTCAGAAGAAAGAAAAAATAATTCTCAAACATCAAAATGCAAGATGTGTGTATGTGAAAAGAGAGGGACTAACAGTGTTGCAGACACTTGAAGGAGGGTGAAGAGTGACACCAGGAAATACCATCGTGGGAAAGACCACTCCACTGGCATGAAGCTTGGAGTAGGGGTCGGGCCTGAATATGCTGAGATGTGATTTCAAGTCAGCCAAATTATAAATACACAAATATTTACTGCACCCCATTCTTTTTGATGTTAGAGATACAAACATGAATCAGGTGTGGCCCTTGCACACAATTAAGATAAAAGTCAGACCGTAAAATGGTAATTATAATAGAACAAGACACCAGCTCCCACAGAAATAGCTAGAAGTAACACTGAAACACTTAGAAAATGGACAGCTTCACTTTGCTTGGGGTGTTCAGGGAAAAGCTTCAGGAGGTCATGCCTAAAGAACAAGGTAAAGCATAAACTAAGAGTCTGTCAGGTGGACAAAGCAGGGAAAATTTTTAGGAGAGAGTAGAAAAGCAAAGAGGTGTGCAACTTAGTATGTTGACATAGAACACAAAGTGAATAATGAAAGAAAATGGTAGAGCAAGAGGTGAGACGTAAAAATGCCATGATTTGACCTAAAAACCAAGCCAAAGAACTTGCTTCGGCAAATGAAGAGCAGGAAAAGCTTCCAAGCAGGAAAATGGTAGCTTAAGATTCCCACAAGAGAGAAATCACCATGACAGCAAAGAAGGTCCTTTAGAACAGTGGATCAAAACTGGAGCCCAAAGTCATGGCAGAGGAAGAAAGAGGCAGGTCTAAGAGGCATGCTGGAGGGCAAGGCAGTAGCATGGAGATTGATTGTATCATGTTGTTATGACAAAAAATAGCGATGAAAGGCAGAGGAAAAATCCTCAAGGAGGTAGATGCAAGAAAATAATGAGGCTAACACAGAAAAGAGGTAAAAAAATAAAAAAAAACGTAGTTTGCCTTGAAAGACAGGATTATAGAGGGAAATAGTAAAAGGAAATTATGTTTGAAGGCTGGGCTAGAGATAAATGTTGGAGCATTTTCAATGCCAGGCTCAGTTTTATTTATTAGACAAAAGCTTCTGATGACTTTCTAATGGAAAAGTTAAAATACTAAAGCTGATATTTAGTCAATGAATCCGGAGGCACTGTCCAAGTTGGGCTGGGGAGGCAGACCTGGTAGAGACAGGTAAATTGTTAAGAGAGTCCTGCAGTAGTCCTGAGGGGCGGAAATGATTTTGAACGTTAGTGGTGACAGCGACCATAAAGAGAAAGATTCATGAATTACAGACACAAGAGAAGTACAATCAACAAGGCCACATCCAGAACACTGACACCACCAAAAGGTAGGGAGATGTCAAGTAACAGAACTGTCTGTCATTCATGGCCAGTGGGAACGAAGAATGGTACAGACAGTCTGGAAGACAGTTTGGTGGCTTCTCACAAAAATAAAATTATCCAAAGGAATTGAAAACTTATGTCCACACAAAAACCTGCGCATGGTTGTTCACAGCAGTTTCATTCAGAATTGCTAAAACGTGGAAGCAACCAAGAGGTCCTTCAGTAGGTGAATGGGCAAAACTGTGGTACCTTTTTTATTCAGCACTAAATTATCATTATTTATTACTATTCAGCACTAAAAAGAATATTATTCAGATCTAAAAAGAAATGAGGGGCGCATGGGTGGCTCAGTCAATTAAGCATCGGACTTGGTTTCGGCTCAGGTCATTATCTCAGGGTTGTGGGATCAAGCCCCACATTGGGCTCCACGCTCAGCGGGGAGTCTGCTTGAGATTCTCTCTTCCTCTCCCTCTGCCCCTTCCCCCTCTTTCTCAAATAAGTAAATAAATAAATCTTTAAAAAAAGAGAAAGACATGAGCTATTAGGCCATGCAAAGACGTGGAGGAAACTTAATTGCCTTTTACTAAGTAAAATAAGCCAATTTGAAAAGGCTACAAGCTGTATGATTCCAACTATATGACATTCTAGAAAAGGCAAAACTATGGAGGCAGTGGTTGTCAGAGATCAGAGGGAATTTGGGAAAGGGGGGCAGAGTACAGAGGATGCTTGGGGCGGTAGAACTACTGTGTACGATACCATAATGGCAGATATATGTCATTATAAATTTGTCCAAACCTCTGGAATATACAACACCATGAGTGAATCCCGACGTAAGCTATAGACTCTGGCAGATAATGATGTGGCAGCTGAGGTTCATCAGTTCCAACAAATGTCTGACTCTGATAGGGGATGTCGAGAACAGGGTAGGCTAAAAGCATGAGTGAGGACAGGGATATATGGGGAATCTTGTCTTCTGTTCAGTTTCAATTTGAACCTGAAGCTGCTCTAAAAATTAAAGTCTATTAAAAAAATCAATAGGGCTTATAGCAAATGACTGAAATTTGAGAAGTTAAAGAAGTGTAAAGCCAAGGTGTTAAAAGGCTCAAAGCAAATTTCCACAAAGCTGAAAAATAGTGATAGTGGAGTGTAAGTAATTATTAGTTCAAAGAGCTAAAATATCTTTAAATGGAAAAAAGTATCCTCATTGTCAACAACTCCTAGTAACAAAAACCAAGGGAAGACGATATAAGTTGGTAGGAGAAATATTGACTAAGATTGTTTAGTGATACTGAAGAATATTTTAAATGAAGGAGCACAGTAAGAGAGAAACAGACTGCTAACATGATCCAATGTGACTAGCCACAGAGCTCTAGACAAGTCTTGAAACTTCTAGGAATCTCAGCTTTCTCGTCCTTGAAAATTGAGAAATATCAAACCCTACGTTAAGGGACATCTTATTTCATCCTGACCCTCCCATGTTGGACCTAAGACCGTATCTGCCCTTGAACATATTTCCTAGACAGGCAGATGGAAAGCTGAAAATACCAGCCTCACAAGATCTTTATTCCCATTATCATCTTTGTAATGTTGTGGTGTTTTTTTTTTTTTTTTGGCTTATTTTATGATTCTACTAATTTTTTTAGTTTTTTCTAAATTTTTGATACATAATTCACATAACATTATAATTCACATAACATTATACATATTAGTTTCACGTATACAACATAATGATTCAATATTTGTAAAAACTGATCACCAGAGTAAGTCCAGGTTTGTTTTTGTTTTGTTTTTCTTTTTACAGATAGAAAAGAAAATGTACAAGCCATAGACTTAGAAGTCATCTTTGATGGTATCCAAAGGTACAGGCATATATAGCAAATTCCAACAAATACAAATAAATTTCAAAGCCCTTTGATTTGTCGACTTGCTATCCTGAGAGCTCGACTTCACACCTTATGGAAAGGGATTGGAAAGGGATCTGTCAGCCTTAGCCTGTCACCTTAGCTCCCTGGGGCTGAGCCGATTTGGGTGGCCCATTTCAATACCTTCTTGCTAGTGAAAAGTCCTTCACACTTACTTTGACTGTTTTTCATCTTCAGCTTACACAGCCATCTCCTCCTGATTCTCTCCTCCCTGCTCTCTACCATTCGCCCCTGCAATCAGTCTGAAGTGTCTCAGGAAAAAAAAAAAAGTTTTCCC
Source organism: Eumetopias jubatus (assembly GCF_037043125.1). Classification (NCBI taxonomy): domain Eukaryota; kingdom Metazoa; phylum Chordata; class Mammalia; order Carnivora; family Otariidae; genus Eumetopias; species Eumetopias jubatus. Next base: position 176,348,207 of record NW_028274809.1, on the reverse strand, counting down.
GCTTAGTGCTGACCTACTTTTGCTTTTAAGCTCCTCCTCTGGCTTCCCCATGGATCTTCAAGTTCCCATCTCACCTTGAAATGCCTCTTTTAGTCGCTCCTAAGCCATGTCATTTCTCCCACTGGGAGCGAGTACTTCTTTCAGCAACTCCTTGTCACCAGCCGACCCTCCCATTCTCACTGCAATTTTAGCCCTAATGCAAAAGCACAACTTTCTCCTAGAGCCTCCCTCTCTGATCACTCAGTCTTACTCAAATCATCATATCATCAAAACTTGGGGTTAAGAATCTCTCAAAGTTTTTTAATTTATTTTTAAGATTTTATTTATTTGAGAAAGTTGAGCTAGAGAGAGAGAGAGAATGAGCTGGGGGAGGAGCAGAGGGAGAGAGACAAGCAGACCCCCCCCTTGCTGAGCAAGGAGCCCGATGCTACACGGGGCTCGATCCCAGGACCCAGGGATCATGACCTGAGCCCGGACCCAGGGATCATGACCTGAGCGGAAGGCAGACACTTAACCGACTGAACCACCCAGGCACCCAGAAAAGCTTTTTTAAAGAACAACTTAGATTGTTCATTTTCATTTGATTCCCATAAGCAGAGCCTCCATGTCTTTTGCAATGATCTTTTGAAATGTTATAATAATAATAATTACTATTATTATTGAAGAGAAAAATGTTTAGAAGATTACCAATTGAAAAGCAATGAATGTGGAGGTACTGTGAGTGCTTACTAAGCAATCCAGTTCAGAGGATGAAGCAGAGATGGATGCTCCATCACTGTAAGAGGCAAAAAAAAGGAGGAGAATTAAAGCTGTTAGCAGTTTTGAATCTGTTAATCAGGGTGAAAAAAGATCCAATTACCAATGTGTAGAAGTGAGGAGGCAGAATAAGTGTATTGTTTTGGTTTATCTGTTCCTTAGAGCAGGAGATAAATTCTCATTTAAAACTCTGAATTGGAGGTAATTCTAAAAGGTAGTTCTAAATGATGGATTGGAGAGTAAAAGAAAGTTAATGAGTAGAATCACCTGTGTAGGGCCAAGCGTGAAAACCATGGAAATGGTGAAATGACAAAATGGATATAGAATGCCAAGGTCAGAAAGAAAATCATTTTGCTGGAGGAAAACAACCCTGAAAATACACCAGGAAACAAAGAGGAGGAGAAGGAAGGGGGACTGGAAAGGTGGAAGATGAGAAGGAAGGGATAAAGGGAGGAGAGGAAGGGGGAGAGGGAAGGACTCCCCTACTCAGAGAGCTGGCAGTCACTGAGAAGGCAGCCGGCCTTAATCTAGAGGTGAGAAAACTGAAGCCCAAAGCAGGAATGTAACTGTGCTAAGGCTACTCCAGTTAGTGGAGGAGTCTTCCTGCTGCTATTGAATAAACAGTCCCTTCCTTATACCAACTAGCGGCCTTGTTATTCACATCTTCTTAGCCACTGTGAGGAATTCATATTCTGTAAGACCTGGTTCCTGAGGGTCCTGTGTGAATAATATAATTGGGATTGAAGATGATCGACATCTGTGAATAGACCAGAGAGGCTCCTTTTTCCTTTGCATGTGGAAATGGATGAGGGAAACATGGCTGTTATTCCCTTTAAGATTCCAGCAAACTAATGGGGCGGGGGGAGAAAGAAAGAATTGCAAGGATATTAGACAATTTGATTTCTGACCTGATTTTAGGATCACTGAATTTATGAAAAAGAAGTCCTCCCTTGATGCAACCCCCAAGTTCCAACTTTGTGACAGAGTCACATAAGATTCAGTAGCTTCCTGAGCTAAAGACTACGCAGCAAAATAATTTTGGTTTGATCAAATACCTGATTAGCAGAATCAGAAAAGCAAACTTCTGTCAGATTTCATTATAAATATCACAACTGACAATATATTGGATGTTCTTGGATTTATGAATACTCAATATTTTCTCTAAAAAGAGATTTGTTTTCAATATAAAAAGGCTTTTCATATTGCTAGGGATCTGTGGTCGCACTTAAAATCCATGGTTGATATCAAAAGCTTTCTAATCCACATACTTTTTTTAAAGATTTTATTTACTTATTTTACAGAGAGAGTGAAAGAGCACAAGCACGGGAAGCAGTAGAAGGAGAGGGAGAATCAGGCTCCCCACCGATGCGGGGCTCAATCCCCGGACCCTGGGATCATGACCTAAGCCGAAGGGAGACACTTAATCATCTGAGCCACACAGGTGCCCTAATCCACATACTTTTAAATTGCCTATTAAAATACCTTAGTGAATAAATGTTATTTTGGCATTGCAAATAACTTTTAAAAGTTATTAAAAATATCATATCACCTTCTGTGCTTTCCATGTTAGATGCAACTGATCAAGATTGCTTTTAATCATGGTATTATAACTGCATATTGAAGGCCTGTGATGATTAATTGTGTGTGTCACCTTGAGTGGCCACAGGGTGCCAAGATTCCACATTACTTCTGGGTGTGTCTGTGACCATATTTCCAGATGAGATTAGCATCTGAGTCAGTGGATTCAGTAAAGAGGACTGCCTTCCCCAATGTGCGTGGGCATCATACCATCTACTGAGGGCCTGGATAGAACAAAAGACAGAGGAAGGAGGAATTCGTCTTTTTCCCTGCCTCATGGAGTAAACGGGGACATGTCATCTCCTCTTCTCCTGCCCTCAGACTGGGATTCACACCATCAGATTCCCTGGTTCTCAGGCTTTCAGACTCAGGCTGAATTAAATGCTCCTGGCTTTCCTTGGTCTCCACACTGCAGACAGCAGATCGTGGGACTTCTCAGCCTCCATGATCACATGTGCAATTCCTCATAATAAATCTCTCCATATATATATTTCTCTGGAGAACTATAAATAATTCAATGCCATAATCAGGCTTGACTAAATAACATATCTTTTAATGACTGCACACACTGTTGTGAACATCATAGTCTTTATCGTTGTTTACATCTGCTTTGATGCCTGTAATGAAATGATTATAATTACAGGCAAGTAATAAAAGGGGGATGCAGATAGGTAAAACCCTTAAAACATAAAAATCTTGTTTAATTTTCCTTAAGTTATCAATGAATTTCCTTCATGTGTCATCGTATTTTGACAAAGGTATATATCTTTTCATCCTATAGACACACATGATAGTGTCCCCTACATCATAACATAATTTGTGAACTCAATCTTTGAATCAGGTAGATTCCACCCAAAGCATGTTCCTGGCATATTCTTCAATATAATGCATTATATACTTCAATGAACATATAAAAACATGCTGAATTAATGTTGAAAAATGTTTAAATAAGTTTTTTAAAGATTTGATTTATTTATTTGACAGAGAGATAGAATACAAGCAGTGGGTGCGGCAGGCAGAGGGAGAGGGAGAAGCCAGCTTCCCGCAGAGCAGGGAGCCCGATGCGGGGCTCGATCCCAGGACCCTGGGACCATGACCTGAGCCAAAGGCAGACGCTTAACAGAATGAGCCACTCAGGCGCCCCTATAAATGTTTAAATAAATTTAATTAAATAAATAATTAAACCATAGTAATTAAGCAAGAGTAATATAGTCAAATCATATGATCAGAAATGAATTTCAGGAAAATTGAACTTAAAGGAGTCATTTATAAAATATATCCTATTTTTCTGACAATTTCCATTAGTAAGTCAGATGTTTTCTGATTCAAAGTTACTTTAGGTGAGAAATACCAACATCATGAGAATTGGAATTATGGCATGGTGATAGTATATTATTATAAAAGATTTTGCTGAGTTTGTATTAATGAAAGTGAAAAACCAAGTGATTACAGAATATCATACTCTGTAACTACGGAACAATCACCATCTAAATCATATGCATGCTACTTTGAAGTTCAAGGTATAAATAACTCCAGCAGTCAGCTGTGGAAAAGATATAAAAGTTATAGCCATAATACCACTTTTAAAACACTAGTACATTCTAGCATTGCAACAAGGAATATTTATAGTAAGTTATAAATTATTAAGACTCCATAAAGCAGTACCTTTAAATGTAAGTTAGCCATAAGGAGAATTCTAAGTTTGTACAAGGTGCCCAGTTCCTGGGAAAAAGCAAATAAAACAATGTCAGTGCTGAGTAAGGAAGAAAACACCTACTGTCTCCACTTTGTAAGAGTAAAGGTATGTTGGACGCCTGGGTGGCTCAGTCGTTAAGCGTCTGCCTTCGGCTCAGGTCAGGATCCCAGGGTCCTGGGATCGAGTCCCGCATCGGGCTCCCTGCTCCGCGGGAGCCTGCTTCTCCCTCTGCCTCTCTCTCTCTCTGTCTCTCATGAATAAATAAATAAAATCTTTAAAAAAAAAAAAAAAGAGTAAGGATATGTTTACCCTATAGCGAGCAAAGAGTGAACAAGGCCCTTTTCCCAAAGAATGTTTGGCCTTGAGTGGCTGACTTCTCCTGCCTTTCCTTCTAATTTTCCAGAAGTTGCTTCCCTATACAGATTTCAGTAGATATTATCATAAAGGTCGCCCCCCTGATTCATTTTACATTTAAGATTAAAAGAGAAGAAGAAGGAAGACGAAGGGGGGAAGAGGCAGACAGAGTGAAGCAGAATAACATTTCTAAGATCTTGTAAGTGGGATCTTGTATTTATTTGAATTCAATTAGCCAACATATAGTACACCATTAGTTTTTGATGTAGTGCTCGATGATTCATTAGTTGCGTATAACGCCCGGTGATCATCACATCATGTGCCCTCTTTAATGTCCATCCCCCAGTTACCCCATCTCACACCCCTCCCTTCTGCAACCCCCAGTTTGTTATAAGTGGCATCTTAATTCCGCATTGCTATTTTAGAACACCTGTAAATTAAACCACCAGAGGGAGCATCTGCATTTCAATCTGATTCATAATCACTCACACATACCGACTGGGTCCATTTAAAATCATTTAGCTCAGGACTCTTAGAAAAAAAATCCAACTTTGGCCAAAGTGACAAATATTTAGTTATGTGAAATCTGCATAAAAAGTCCACCTTCTGTGTAAAACCACCAGAATGATGCTGAAGTGCCAACGTGATCAAATAAAAGGAAAACCAAGCCAGAATTGTGGACTAATTCTTCCAAACTGAGCTGTCTTGTAGTCAGGAACAGGGAGAGACTGAAAACTGACCACGACAACCAAGCATTTCCCCTCTTTACCCTCTCTCTTTTCCTCCCTCCCTTTCTTCTTTCTTTCCTTCTTTTTCTCATTCCTCCTCTTCCTCCCTTTTAGTTTCCCTCCTTCCTTCCATTCTTTCTTCCTTTTTTCACTCCTTCCTATCTTTCCTGCTCCTTCCACTTATGGAAACACATTAGTTTAGAAAGTTCCCAGGACTGGAAGTCAAACTTACGCACTTCATTTTTTTAAGATTTTATTTATTTAACTGAGAAAGAGAGAGCATGAGCAGGGGGCGGGGCAGAGAGAGAAGCAGGCTCCCCACTGAGCAGGAAGCCCCGCACAGGACTCGATCCCAGGACCCTGAGATCATAACCTGAGGGCAAGGCAGAAGCTCAACCGACTGAGCCAACCAGGTGCCCCAAACTTATGGCTTTAGTCCTTGTTTAGCTACAGATTACAGTACTGATCAATAAATTGAGCACCTATTTATTGGTAGGGCATTATTTTAAGAAACGAGAATAGACTCCAAAAGATGATGAACCTTCTTTCAAAATGCTTACATTCTAGCAGGAGAAACTGAAAATAGAACATCAAATATATTACCTTTATGCCTTAATGAATGTTATTCAGCCAAAGATGGATTAAGTGACAGACTGAAGCATAATACACTGGAGAGAGGATGGAGTGTTGAATGGATAAAAAAGACATGGTATATAAACACAGAATATTACTCAGCATAAAAAGAGTGAAATCTCACCATTTCAATGACATGGAGAGAACTACAGAGAATTATGCTAAGTGAAATAAGAGAGTCGGAGGAAGAGAAATACCATATGATCTCACTCATATGTGGAATTTAAGACAAAACAAATGAGCAAAGCGGAAAAAAGAGAGAGTCAAACCAAGAAACAGACTCTTAACTATAGAGAGCAGACTGATGGTTACCAGGGGGAAGGTGGATGGGGGAACGGATTAAATAGGCAATGGGGATTAAGGAGTGCACTTGTGATGAGCACGGGGTGTTGTATGGAAAGGCTGAACCACTGTATTGCACACCTGAAACTAATATCACACTGTATGTTAACTAACTGGAATTGAAATAAAAAACTTCAAAAAAAAATTTTTTTTTAAATGGGTAAGTGATAGACTGATGAGTTGGAGAGAGGATGAGACTGTTTCAACGAGGTGGCCGAGAAAGTCTTCTTTTAAAGTAGCGTTCGCATTATGTTCTGAATGAAGTACAGAGGCAGCCATTGGAAGATCATAGGGAAGTGCTTCATATGTAGAGAGAACGGGAATAAAAATAGCCCTGGGAAGAAGAAAAGAAGGCCACTGCCACTGGGCGGGGGAGATGGGGGTAGTGTCTGGTGTCTGAGGTAGTAAATCAGCCAGATTATGTGGCTTCATTTACGTTCCGCCAAAGTGTGAGTTTGTCTGAAATCACTGCAGGGTTTTGAGTAGAGCAATGACACGAGCTGTTTTACATTTTAAAAATATCATACTGTCTATTGTTTGGGCAAGTCATAAGAAAGTGATAGACAGGAAGGAAATAATGAATCCAGATATGAAGCTGTCTGTGTGGTTCAGGGAGAAGGGGAGGCTGGCTTTGCCAAGACTGGCCTATGAGGACCAAGATCTAGCTGGAGGACACATATTTTGAAGGTGAGAACAGAGGACTTGAGGATGGATTAAATACCACAAGTGAAAGGACCAGCAGATCCAAGAATGACTTCTGGTATTTTCTGGCCAAGGCAACTGGGCAAACGGAAGTGTCATGTAAGCTAGAGAAGAATGAATTTGGGGAGAAAAATAAAATTCTCCTTTGGACAGGTTTGGCTTTCTGTAACTATGATTCATTCAAGAGGAACTGTCCAATAAGCTTTTAGTTATTGGAGCTGAAACCTCAAAGGTGAGGTCAGGCAAGGTACATGAATGTGGCTGTCGACGGCATGTGCTTAGGATGCATACAGATGGAAGAGAGCACGGAAGACTGATAACCTGGGGCTCCCCAACATTCACAGGTAGAGACAACGAGAAGTTGAGAAAGATTCTGAAAAGAAGTTTTCAGAGAAGAGGAAATCCCATGAGAATGGAGCATGGGCTATCTCAAAATACAAATGAAGAGAATGTTTTTTAAAAAGAGGAAATAATACTGGCACCAGAGTGGATGAGTTGGTTGAGCGTCCAACTCTTGATTTCGGCTCAGGTCATGATCTCAGGGTCCTGGGATAGAGCCCCATGTCATCTGCCTGGGACTCTCCCTCCCCCTCCCTCTGCCCCTGCCTCTGCTCTCACTCTCTCTCATTCACGCACACTCTCTTTCTAAAATAAATAAATAAATGAAATCTTTCAAAAAAAAAATAAAAAGAGGAAATAATCGAATGTGTGCACAGTGACTGATAACTCACGTAAAATGAGGATGAAAACTGACCATATATCTTCTGAGAAAAAGACCATTGGTCACTTGTGAAAAGTGTAGTTTCTGTGAAGTGTGGGAGAAAGCATAGTAATTGGGGTACAGGAGGTGAAAGGAAATAAGAAAGCAGAGACTGTCAAAAGCTCTAAATTTCCAGTTATAAGTAAGTCATGGAGATGTCAGGTACAGTCGGATGACTAAATAATACTGTATTGCATACTTGAAAGTTGCTGAAAGAGTAAATCTTAAAATGTTCTCATTCCAAGAAAAAAAAGTTTGCAATGATGTGTGGTGACAGATGTTCATTAGAATTATTGTGGTGATCATTTCACAACATATATAAATATCAAATTATTACATTGTACACCTGAGACTAATATAATGTTATATGTCAGTTACACCTCAATATAAAAAAGGAAAGCAGAGACTGAAAATATACAAATCTTTCATGGAGTTCTGTAGTCGAGAGAAGATTTATGGGGCAGAGCCTAAAGAAGACAAGGAGTCAAGTGAGTTTCTGCTTTTGTTTTTGTTTTGTTTTGTTTTGTTTTATGATAGAAGCTATTACAACATGATTGCATGTTTAATGGTAGAGACCCTGATTCAGACACTTTGATCCAAGATACTTTAATTAAAAAGCAAGTAACACATTTTTCAAAGTGTGTGAGTACCAGGGAGACACGCAGTTTAAACAAATAACCTGAATCCAGAATGCCTTTACTTCTGCACTCTGATTGTCCGTGGCTTATTATAATAGTGTTCACATGCATTGGAGATGCTAGATCATGGATTTAGCATCTGTAGATTACGTAAGGAGAGAAATAAGGGCCAAGAAAAAAAATGGTGCAGATATTGCACCATTGATGGGTTTGGGAAAGTAGGGTGATTAGAAGGAAAGTTGGTCTAATGATCTTGGAGAATCAGGTCTTGAATTCCTGATGGTCACTGATGTCAACAGAGAAGCAAAGCATAATGGGATTGATCCAGGCAATCAGAACACCTAGTTAATGACGTGGGAGTATACGGAGTGTCGTGGCAGCTGAGAGCGTCTGGGGAGGCTGGCCACACCACTGGTGGCACTTGGCAGGATGCTGATTTACCAAAGCAACTGGCAATTTCGGGTTTTAGAAGAAAATGTACAATCAGACTTTAAGCAAGTCATATTATGACATTGGTCAAATGGACACACTTAATGCAGCTAAGCTGATTTTGTAAAAAAAAAAAAAAAAAATCTCTAAATGTGAGGTATCTTTCCCTTAACTCTGAAGGATCATTAAGGAAAATAAAAACTGGAACTAAGATTAGAATAGAGTTTGCCAAACCTCTAAATTCTTACCTTGTAGGAGTTTATAATCTAGTTAGGGAGGTAGAATTTCCCATGATGAGACAAACTGATAAATATATAAAGTTAACTTCAGTACAATATAAACAATGTCTCAAGAGGGTGTAAGTTATCTGTCCAAAGAATATTATAAGCAATAAGTTGTATAGGAGCCCAGAGAAAAATCACTGGGAACCAGAGGCCCCCAGGGAAGCTTTCAGACAGACCTTGAATCATTGGTGGAGAGAAAAAAAAATGCGAGGAGTCCTACCCTGAGGGTACAGGAATGGAGGGATGGGACAGAAGGCTACATGGCATATTAACTTGGTTATACTAAACAAAACGTGATTCCATTACCTTTTACGATATGGTCTCAGGGAAAAAAAAAAATTTCCTTATATGATCATTGGACTGTGTGACATTTTAAACCCCTTGAGTTAGATGGTCTGATAGTCTACAAACTACTGGGCTTTGCCACTAAAAGGAAGACAGCCAGCCAGCCAGTGCCACCTCCATACTGGGGTGCTGAAAAACCACAGGAAAGGACAGAGAAGCAACTCAAAAACCACGTTTAAGAAGAGGTGACACTGAAAGTCCAAGTCATATCTCTAGAGCTATAAAATCAAAACTTGACTATTTCCTTCCTCAAAGGGGTAGTAAGTCATCGAAGTACATATTTTAAATGTAATAATTAGATAAAAATAAGAAAGAAGCCTGAAGCAATAGGACCATATATTCCTTCACTTTTTCAAAGCTGAAAATGTTTGAAGATGCTTTAGAAATGGCATCAGCTAGAGGTTTTAAATGTTCAAATAAAGTCTATTTTGCTTTCATCGGCTCTCCTATGTTTCACTTCTCCCTCAGCACTGGGATTTCCATCACCCCACAATGGGCTTTCAATTAGCTTTTCCTTGGATAGATGCAGAGCCTCCTTGCTGACTTTTTTTCCAGCATCCTCCCAGATCTAACCCTGCACTCCCTGCTTCCAGATTAATCTTCCTAAAGCACAGTTCCAGTCAGACTCCTTCTCTGATCCAAAACCTTCTGTGTTTCCTCCCATTTCCTACAGAGAACAAACGAAAGCATATCATGTGAATTTACAGTGTGAACCTCAACATTTCCGAGCACCTCACTTTAAACACTATGTGCTTCAGCTGAACAGTATTACTCATAGTCCCCAGGTTACCCTGTACTTTTCCATCTGTACTTTTTCCTTCATTTCAGCTTGTCTAAATATTACCATCTTTCAAGGTTCACTGAAAATATCACCTGTGAAATTAAATCACCCTTGATCTCTCAATTTGAGGTTATTTGCCAACCTGGCAAACATTTGGTTTGTACATCTCAATATTCCTGCAGCAGTTCAGAGTAGAGCACAGGAAGTATTTCGTTTTGTTGTTTTTTCTGTTGTTCCTAAGAGCTGTCAACGCCTCCCTCTGACCCCCAGAACAAAGCTAATACACATCTATGCAAATAAATTAATATGTTTCTTCTCAGCTATCACATTTGTTGGAAATAGTCAAATGACTATTTAAGGGACGATTTAAATACCCCTTTTCACAGAGTACTCAAAGTATAGCATCGTGTCTTCCTGTTTACTACATTGAGATGTTGTAGGCTTTTTGACTTTATTTTTCATAACAACTGACCTATCACGAACATTCCATGGAACATTCATGCCTCAGAAAATTCCATCGTCAGGAAATTGTTAGAAAGGTACTTAAAAGAGGCATTGTTAACTGGGAGTTTCAAACACATTTAATAGACAAATTCTTATTATTCATAATAGTTGAAAAATACAAACAACCCAACTGAAAAAAGTGAATGGATGAAGGTTAAGAATACGTAAGTCACACCACACACACACACACACACACACACACACACACACACACACAGATATAAATGGCAAAAAAAAATAGAAACCGATCAAACTGAGTATTTACCTGTGAAATTATAAATACAATTTTCATCCACCCAACTAGATGGCATTTCAAAGACTGAGGGTCTCAAATATTGAGAAAGGCATGGGAAAGAAGACGATCTCTTCCATCGCTAGTGTAAGTGTAAACATGTATATCTGCTATTGGCAGGGGTGGTCTGGCTGTTTTTATTAAGTTTGGAAGTGTCTACTCTCTACTGGCCAGCAATTCTACGTAACTATAGCTCACCTAAAGAAACAACCATGCACTGAAGAACAAGGAGGCACGTATAAGGATGCTCAAAGAATCATTTATTTTTAATCATGAAAAATTAGAACTTAAGGTCCATCATTTTATATGACTGCATAATCAGAGTATATTATAATTTGAAATACTATGTAATAGTTAAGAGGAAAATATCCAGACATATCATGAGTAAAAAAAAAAAAAATTGAAAAATGAGAGTAAAACAGCATTTATGGTATTCAAATTCAAATACCACATATTTCTGGGGCACCTGGGTGGCACAGTCGGTTAAGTGTCTGACTCTTGCTTTCAGCTCAGGTCATGATCTCAGGATCATGAGACTGAGTCCCACTTTGGGCTCCGCACTCAGTGGGGAATCCTGCCTGAGATTCTCTTCCTCTGCCCCTCCCCCACTCATGCATGCTCTCACTCTCTCTCTCTCCCCTCCTAACATAAATAAATCTTAAAATAAAATGCCACATATTTCCATTGTCACATTTATTATGCATATAAATGAATTTTAAAGGTCTGGAAGAACACACACCAATTCCTAACGGTGGGTACCTCCAGAGAAGGGAAGGCAAACTGACTGACACCTGATCTTCTATAACATTCTTCTCAATTTTACAAACATATACTCTGATTTTACTAAGTTAGAATTATACTGTATACAACTCTGCAAACTTTTTGTCACTGGAATGTCACCTATTTAGTGAACATACCCAGAAGTCACTAGCTATATCCAAATGCCAGTTTTATGCTAATTTATGTATGTGTACACAGAGATACATACACATATATACATACTTCTATAATATATCACAAATGGGATCATATCACAATGCTGGGTTCTATTTTTTCTTAATGCCATAGATTTTTCCCTATTATTTCACTTGCTTCTCTAACTCCCATTCTCCCTATCATGGCCACTCACATCTTTCCCTTCCTAGATAATCAAATGCAGCACACCATTATGCAGCCATTTCTATTGTTTCTCCATGTTCATGGGCCCATGTACTTTGCACAGAAATGCATTCACATCTATATGTGTGTGTGTATATATATATATGTATATATGTATTTATAAACCTAAAGATAACCCCCATAAAAACCACATGCTTTATAAAAATAGGATTATATATGCTTCTATTCATTTCACTTTCCCCATTCCATAGTATCACATGAAAATCCTTTCAGATCAACTGATATAATTCAAATTCATTATCTATGATGCTTGCATAATCCTCCTTGGTGCATCTGTGTTCTAATTTATTCAACATTCCCTCATTGTTAGATATTTGTTTCCAGGGCTATGGTTAAAAGGCTGGTGCACATATGAACATCTTTATACAATGTCTTTGAATACTACTATGGATTTTATTTCAATTCCATACAATCTCAAGAAATTGGACTATCAGTCAACATCTATAAAAGAACTCCAGGGTAGTTGAGGATGGAGGGAAATTGCTTGTGGGAGAATAGAACTGAAAGACGTTTGGCAGTCAGACATGTAGAACATAGTCTTGACGGTCATATTAAAGAAACTCATCAAGTCTACCAGTGAAGGGTTTTAAATCCTGAAAAAATGAGGTTACAACTGAGTTTTTCAAATGCTATTCTGGTGACCCTATAGATGGGATGGCAGTGGGGGGTGGGGAACTAAGTAAAATTAGATTAATAAGGACACACCTGTGTGCAATCATCCAAGCAAGATAACGGCTGGCGCTATAAACAAGAAATCCAGACACATTTGAAGTAAAATTAGGATGTGAAATCAATAGGAATCAGGACTGGAAATTGGTTGGGGCTAAGAAGATGTCAAAGATGTTTCTGAGGTATCTAGGTGGACGTACTGAGCCAGAGGATACCAAAGAGTCATCAGCTTTGGACGACAAGATAAGTTCATTTCTGGATTTGTGGGTTGTGAACAGTTTTTGAGACATTCTGAGAAAAAGTGCAAGTAGAAAACTGTATATATAGATCTGGTGCTCAGAGACTGTCTTGGACATGTATCAATAAGGTGGTATTTAATCTGAGAAATCAATTTCTAGCAGGCTGATGTGACAAGGGTCCCCCAAAGTAACTCTAGGAAAGCATTTTTATTTTCTCAGAAATCTGAACTCATCACTGGTAGAGAAGGTGAGATTAAAGGAAGGGATAAAAGACATTGCTATTACCTACACTCATTTTTATACTAGGATCTGTGGAAAATATGACAAGAGGGAAAGCTGAGAAGAAGACATAGGTACTACCACCACCGGGGCCACTTCTGGTTATCAAGGTGTTAAAGGATGGAATGCTCCCTTCCTTATTTCAAGTTTCATAAATGTAAAACTACTTTCAGTTATTTTACTTCAAAAATGTCTTTTACTTGTAGATTAAAATAAATGCCTGTGTTTTATTTACTTGCATTTTTCCAGCTCTGAATCTTAATTAAATCTCTTCTTTTCACCGATTTTAACATTCCCAAGATGGCAGTTTAGTAAAGTTGAAAAAAGGAGTGTCCTTTGCTATCTCTGAACAGGGTAAGACTTGTTCTGTATAAAATACGTTAGGAGGGGTACCTGGGTGGCTCATTCAGTTAAGCATCTGACTCTTGATTTCGGCTTAGGGTCATGATCTCAGGGTTGTGAGATTGAGCCCCACAACAGGCTCTATGCTCAGAGTCTGCATGAGATTTTTCTCCCCCTCCCTATCCCTCCACCTCTGCTCCTCCCCCCGCCCTAGGCCCTGCTCTCTCTCTCTCTCTGAAATAAACAAAATCTTAAAAAAATACAGTAGTGAATTGTGTAAGACTGATGAATCACAGACCTGTACCTCTGAAACAAATAATGTGTTATATGTTAAAAAAAAAAAGAAGAAGATAGCAGGAGGGGAATAATGAAGGGGGCGGAAATCGGAGGGGGCGACGAACCATGAGAGACGATGGACTCTGAGAAACAAACTGAGGGTCCTAGAGGGGAGGGGGTGGGGGGATGGGGTAGCCTGGTGATGGGTATTAAAGAGGGCACGTACTGAATGGAGCCCTGGGTGTTATACGCAAGCAAAGAATCATGGAACGCTACATCAAAAACTAATGATGTAATGTATGGTGATTAACATAACATAATAAAATAAAATTTAAAAAATACATTAGGAAATACATGCTATCTCTTTGTTCTAAAGCTTGTCACCTGATGCCCAGTGTGAGGAGAAACCAGCAGCAAAGGGGGGGTGAAAGGATTCTATGTATTATCTTCTGGGCTGGGAATCAGAAGTGGGACTTTGTATATCCCACCGTAGAAATAAGTGTGGAAATAAGGATCATCTATCAAGGACACTGATGACTGTGATGTGCATTTTAATAGATTATATTGTTCATTGATCAACAAGTGATGAAAATATCACATTCTAATCAGTGTTACATATTACAAATTTATAATGCATTTATGAAGTGTCTCTATCTTCATCCAAGTTAGTGAGGGAACACCAATCTGTCCACAAATAATATATATTATTAAATGGGTAGTTTTACATTGCTTTTGGTGTATGATCTGATCTAGAGAATTCATCCTAATGGTTCCTGTGAATATTATAATTCCATAGCTAAGAAATTGAATAAAAATGGTTAGTGTGAAGTTAGAAGAGTAACCAACAGACAAAGCTATTTGTCTCAGACATGTTTACTCTCATCTCTCTATGGGCACAGACCACTTTTAGAAGGTCAAGAGAATGTTTAGCCTTCTCTTTTCACATTGCTAAACCTGGAAAACTACAATTCAATCAAGTTCGAATGGAGTTTTCAAAGGAATTCAGTTTCTGGGCTGTGTTCTCAGAGCCCATGATAAAGTTTAGGGTGACTGATCCTTTCGTGATGTGAGGTGATCCATCTGAGGATCATGGCCGCCAACAGTCCAGCTCTAAACCAGAAGATTCCTGGCCAGATACCAGGCTATGTTGCCTTCAGCTTTCCCCAAAAGTAATTTGCTCGTGGCTGAAGCCCCAAATAAATCATGAAACATATCTCCGAGCAGCATTTTCCAAAGTATTTTTAGCAGAAAATCCATAGCATATGCAGGCAAATATGGGGTCTTGGTTAAATATATATTGAAAATGCTTTACTTAAAATAGTTAATGTATATTTTTAAGTAGCAGCATTTGTCAGAACCTTTGACACACTAATCTGCATAGAAATAACCTGCAATACTCTCTAGAAGATGAATATTGCATGTAGTTTTTCTCCAAACTTAAGATCATGCAACATTTTATCAAAGAACGCCTACTACTAAAATCTAAAAAGAACACTAGTGAATGGCAGAAAGCAGTTTTTAAAACTTCCTTCATGAGGATTCTGTAAACCAGAGATAGGTGTCTAGAATCTACAGGGCATCTGGGCTGACAGTCTGCCTCAGTCCTACCCCAGACCCCAAGTAGCTCTGGCTACCCTCGTACCAAACTAGTATGAGATATAGAAAGCCAAAGTGCCTGATGTCTGCCTTCCTGGATGAGAACTGGAAGGTGGAAGGCATGGTGTAGGACCATGACCAGAATTACGCAGAGTAGATTATATGCACTTCTATCAAGATTTGTTTTAAATGTTCATAATTTTTGCTTTCTCCTTATTTCTAGTAAACTAATTTGATAAATGGGATTAAGATTAATGCATATATAATATTAATAATGCCAGTCTATTTATCTACATAAAAATTTAAATGGAAGCATTTTGTGCATTCATTGAAAGAATCATAGATTATTACAATTGTCTTGCTGTGCTCTCATGGGAGATATGAAATGCTAGTAATTTAAGATTCAATAAAAAATTGTAAATGCCTGAAATTAAATATAATTCAGGGCATTAATCAAGAAGTTTCTACTATGGAGCATGGAGGTCACTTCAGTTCAACAAATAACCCCAGACACTTTAATAGGCACAAGGGAGAAACAGATGAAAAAGATCCAGGGAATTCTCTGGATGAGCTTCTGGGTTTGTCGGTAATGTGCACATAGTAGAAGAATATTCAAGTCCACATGGGATTGAGGGGCATGGGTGTCATTCTTTAATCTGGAACGTGAATACAGGGGAGGGCAGGTGAGGAGAAGGGGAATGAGACTGATGAGTGAGAAGGAGTGGTAGGACCACACAGAGGACCTTCTACACCATGCTAAGAAGTTTGAATTGTTTTCATGGAGACACAAAGAAGGCAAAGGTGGTGCGGAGCGATCAATATGGAAACAACTCCAAGGGCCCAGGCCATGCAAGAGAAAGGTGAGATTTACTGTTGACCAACAGGTATTCATCGAGGAACTCGTATGTCCATCGAGACTTAAGACTCTAGAGATACTGTGATGAACACAACAGTCTCTGCCCTCTTGGCACTTACAATCAATACAAAATATAAATGAAGAATTAAATAACAGCATGTGGACAGAATGCTATAAAGGAGAAGTCATGGTGCCCCTAATATATTACAGAGTTGCCCCACCTTGTCTACAGAGGCCCAAGAAACTTCTTAGGGTTAGTAGCATCCAAGGTAAGACCACAGTGAGGATCAGCATTAGCAGGAGCTAGATAAAGGTGTTGCAGTGGAGGGTGGCATGTTTGGAAAGGAGCTTCCTATCAGAAAAACCTAACTGACGTGTGTGTCAAGAGGACTGTAAGCTAAAGGAAAGAAGAGAACTCTAGCCTGGCGAGAGCAAAGGATTTTTTTTTTTAATGTTTTATTTATTTATTCATGAGAGTCAGAGAGAGAGAGAGAGGCAGAGGCAGAGGGAGAAGCAGGCTCCCCACCTAGCAGGGAGCCTGATGCAGGACTCGATCCCAGGACCCTGGGATCATGACCTGAGCCGAAGGCAGACGCTTAATCATCTGAGCCACCCAGGCGCCCAAGCAAAGGATTTTTAAGAGTGGTGAGAGATGAGGGTAAAACGGCAGGCACTACAGGGCAGACATGCAAAGCACTAAAGATCAATATGAAGACTTTTAGATTTTTTTCTAAGGTCAACAGGAAGCCACTAAAGGATTTTAAGCATAATCCATTTTATAGTCTGTTAAGATTATTCTGACTTCTGGGTGGAGAATAGACTAGAAAGGCTACAGTGCTCTGGAAAGGTGAGTGAGTCTACCGTGAGCTCCAACAGCACAACTGGGTGTCCAGTTGGTGTCTATACCCCATGCCCAGGAATGCCTGGTAAACTGCAAACACTCTGAGGGTATTTGTTGGAGGTTTGGATAAATGCATGAGATGATCTATCTATTCATTTTTAATCTGACCCCAAAACTTCTCCAATGAGAAAAGCAGTTTTTCAAGGTCAGAAAATTTACTATCTGCAGAGAAAGCATTACCTTTAATATATGGGGGGAAATTATTTCACTGAAGGACCTTGAAGCATTAAATGATAAAATGTCTCCAAAAATATTTTTAGTGTGTCATTTGGATGACAAATGAATAGACGCAGTGTCCCTCTGAGTTCCCAAAGCCTCAAGAAGCATATGCCAACAAAAAACACAAAGCTATAAATGGAAATTATTCCCTGGAATATGCCGGTTTTCCTTTTGTAGGAGTCAATGTTCAAAATTATACATTATAACTTTTTTATAACAGCTTTATTGTTATATAATTAATGTACCATAAAATTCACCCTTTTGAAATTGCAGTTCAGTGAATTTCACTATGTTCACTATGTTGAGATATGCAGCCATCATCATTATGTAATTTTACAATATTTTTATCATTTTCCCCTGCAAAAACAGTCCTATGCACATTAGCAGTAATCGCTCATTCCCCCATCACCCCAGCTCCCAGGAACCACTAATCTACTTTCTGTCTCAATGAATTTGCTATTCTGGACATTTCATACAATCAGAATCATGTGATATGTGGTCTTTTGTGACTAACTTCTTTCACACAGCATAATCTTTTCAAGGTTCAATCATAGTGTAGCATGCAACAGTACTTCATTCTTATTTTATTGTAGAAAAATGTCCCATTGTAGGGCAATGTGACATTTTATTTATCCATTCAGCAACTGATGAACATTTAGGTCATTTCCACTTTTTGGCTATTATAAACAAAGCTGCCATGGTTATCTATATATGTTTTTAGAAACACATGTATTAAGTTCTCTTGGATACACACCTTAGCCTGGAATGGCTAGCTTACATGGTCACTCTACATTTTAACCATATAATGAACTGCCTCACTTTTCCAAAGTAGCTGCACTAATTTCCAATCTCTCCAGCAATGCACGAGTGTCCAGATTTCTCCACAGCCTCACCAACATTTGTTATTCTTTTGTTTGTTTGTTTTTGTTTTTTCTTCTTCAAATTTTTATTTAAATTTTAGTTAGTTAAGATCTAATGTAGTAATGGTTTCAAGAATAGAATGCAGTGATTCATCACTTACATACAACACACAGCACTCATCACAAGAGCCCTCCTTAATACCCATCCCCCATCTAACCCATCCCCCACCCACCACCCCCTCCGGCAACTCTCACTGTGTTCTCTATCATTAGGAGTCTCTTATGGCTTATTTCTCTCCCTCTTTTTATCCCCCTCCCATATGTTCATCTCTATTGTTTCTTAAATTCCACATGAGTGAAATCACATGGTATTTGTCTTTCTCCGACTGACTTATCTCGCCTAGCATAATACACTCTAGCTCCACGTTGTTCTAATAGCAAGATTTCATTCTTCTTGATTGCTGAGTAATATTCCATTGTATATATACAGAACATCTTCTTCAGCCATTCATCAGTTGATGGACATTGGGCTCTTTCCACAGTTTGGCCATTGTTGATCATGTGGCTATAAACATTGGGGGGGGGCATGTACCCTTTCGAATCTATATTTTTGTATTCTTTGAGTAAATATCTAGTAGTGCAATTGCTGGAAAATAGATGGTTCTATTTCTAACTTTTGGAGGAACCGCCATACTATTTTCCGTAGTGGCTGCACCAGTCTGCATTCTCACCAACAGTGTCAGAGGTCTCCACATCCTCGCCAACATCTGTTGTTTCCTGTGTTGTTAATTAACACTTGTTATTGTTGATTGCTTATATTATAGCCATTCTAGGAGGGGCATGAAGTGCTATCTCATTGTCTCATTGTGGTTTGATCTGCATTCCCTAATGACTAATGCTTTAGAACATACATTATTAGCCACATTTATATTTTCTTTGGAGAATGTCTAAACCCTTTCCTATTTTTATCAGGATGTTTTTTATTGATGTGTTGTCCAATTATATTAATTAGTACCTTTATGTAAACATTAGCTTGTAAAGTATAATGCATGATAGGGATGTCTTACTTGTGAATTTAAAGGAAATGCTTCTAGTAATCCCATCATGTTCTTGGACTTCCACAATAGTTCTAACATTTTTTTTTATTTCTATTATGTTTTATCTTTAATTTGTATATTTATTTCTATTTTGCTCAGACCTTAATTTATTGTTCCATATATACTGATGCTCTTTGGCACATTTCTAACGTAGTCATCATGCATTAAATCCTTTATTAATAGAAAGTATACTTTTTCATTTCTTGTTTGTTTGATTTTTCTTTTTTGTTTTCTGTTTTTGCTGCTGTCCTGCATTTATCCTTTGGAAATATCCTCTCCAAATCTTTCCTGACATGTTTAAGTGAGCTGATCCCATTTATGGCTCCACAATGGGAAAATGACCCTCAAGTGGCCAGTCAGGGGGCCAGTAGATGCCTCAGGGAAAAGAAGAGGCCCAAAACCAGAATGATAAGCAAGAACATAGGGAATTTTCATCAATGAGAAATAAGTAGTATTTTTTTCTTGCTAAATTAGAAGGTAATGACCCTAGAAGTTTTATGGCCTACCTTGTTACCACCTGGGGAAAGCCTGCCTGAGAAACAAACCAACATAGACGAAAGTTTCATTGAGAAGTAGACAAGAATCCCGATAATGTTTACAAGGAACTGGATCAAATCAGACCTTCAGTTATCTGTAGCATTTGACCTTTTGGTTATGTGGTCTAATATCCACCCCTTTCCTTAGGAGGCATTGAATGAATTTGAGTTTCTGGCACTTCCTACCAAAAACAGTCTTACCCATTATAAGAAATAACGTTTGTAGTGCCTTTTTTTCCTCAATGCATTAAAGTATCATTTTCGAAAAGATAAAAAAATATACCTCTAAAACTAATACATAAAGAGCTATTCTGAAAGGCTTGTTCAATTCCTTAATGAGAGAATAAGCAGAGCAATAAAGCTGCTTGAAAGAAATTAGCATTATAATCAGTGAAAAAAACAGAACACTGGAATAATATTCTAATGTTAGAATAATAAAAAATAAGATTAATATTTTTCAGGTAAATAAAACAATAACTTTGCAGGGTTTTTTTCTCGCTCAGACAAAAATAACTAGCAATTCAACAGGACAAAAATTATTTGTAATGTATTAATCATCTGCAAATTAACATCTAGCTTTACAGAGCACAGTATGGCTTTTACAGTGAGTAAAACAGTAACTAAAAAAGAAAAAAAAATACATATACCTAGTTGATAACTCAGGGGCTTTGTCCTATTAAATCATCAAAAGAATACAGGGTAATGTTTTGCCTTCTTCTCATTTTTTGGATAGCTTTTAATAATATTACTTCATTGAGGGAAATTATAACCATGTAACATTTGGCAATAAGGGAGATTATTATTAGAGTCCTTCTCTATCCTCTTGGATGATAAAGATTTCCTATCCCTAGATCAAACCTGGAGATAGGTCACCTTGATGTGCATTACTCCTTGCCCAATGGTGATATCCAGTATCAAACACCTACTGTTGACTGATGGACTGAATTGGGATCCTCTTCAAATCAGACTGTCCCTATCATATAGACAGACACAGCTTGAAGGCCATTGAAGAATTGAGGACACATCTTAACACTAACCCTCTTATACCCACCACGCACCTGCCCTGGCTTTCTATGTCTATCCCTTTTCCCATTTCCCTTGGGTGGTTTTGCAACAGGGGCAGCAGTAGGGGCAACGGTGTCTCATCTGCTTATTCTCATCTCCAAATGAACACAGCGTGCTTGAAAATGGAAGAAGGAACCAGGAAACTTCAGTTTTAAAGAGCGGGAGGGTCTACCTGTCTCAAAAGGCAGCTGCCGAAGGGTCAGATGTCAGCCCCCAGCTCTTCTGGTCCATGCAGGCCCTAAGGGCACAGTCCGAGGAGAAAAATGGGAGTGGAGCCAAATCTAACCCCACGGTTAGATTGCATATTCTTGAAATGTGAAGACTTTGAAAAGTCTCTTAGTTCTTCTTTAGTTGTTAAATGTGAAAATAGAGAAGTGAGTAGAGATCCTACCCAGGGCCTATCAGACTGCATCTCACATCCTTCTCCACACATATTCACCGCCAGCAAGAAACATACCAAGGGGAGAACTGAGAGTCAGTCTTCCCCAGTCATCATCAGCTGGATTAGGTCTTCAAAGACACAAAATGAAAAGCTTAAGGAAGAATTGGCCAGTGCTAGGGACATACAACCCTCCACTGTGGAGCTTCCCAAACAAGAATAATTATAGATGTGGAAAGACATTTCCCTGCTTAGTTCTTGGAACAGCCCAGGAAGATTCCAAGTGGCCAGAGCTGCTGAGCATCTGCTTTGGCCTACGGAGCCTAGTCCACACCCCCAGGGCCGTGCAATATGACCATTGACTTTGTGGGTGAAGAGGTGGCAAAAGGCAGCAGACACTCTTTTCTTGTCACTTCTACCACCTCCGCTGAGGTCTGCCCTGGTTTTTAGGCACCAGGGACATTCTAGATAGAACTCTCAATGCAGGGCTGGGTGGTCTGTTGTGGCCACAGAGTCATGGCAACCTGAGGTGAGCCATCAGTGGCCTTGGGGTCCAGAGAAGTTCCACTGATGGCCATGATGTTCTGTGTCATGCTGATCCTGGAGGCTCCGTGAGCAGCAGTGGGGGCCCAGCAACCTAGGGAATACTGTGAGAAGTGGCAGTTTTTACAGTCAGATGGGATTCTAAAACCCTTTGTTACTATGCAAGCAGAAACAAAGAACAGGCCACTGGAATGTCTGTCCCTCTAGAGTAAAAATATCAAATTGTTTGAGAATTTGTGCCACCTTGTAAGAGAGTTTGGAAACCTTGAATCAACTATACTGGAAGCAAGCTTTAAAACTTCCTATAAAACATAATAAATATGAAGACCATGAATAAAGAGCTAGAAAGCTACCACTCTTTACTTGAGCTTAAACCAGGTACTTACAGGAAGCATGGAAAAGAGAAAAATCTAAATGTTTACAAGTTCAGATGATGATTGACATTATAAACTAAAAGTTAACTTCTTAGAAGAAGCATCAAAGCAAATCCGACAAAGCTGCAACTAAAACAGCCTTCAAAATCCAGCCAAACAATGGAAAAAAGCTTCAGACAGCACTAATGAGGACTTTGGAGGTAAATTCTAATCTTCAGAGAAGTATAAAGTTGCTTTCATAAGAATCTCAAAAATGGAAGTATAGAGTGGACAATTTTACTAAAGAGAAAAAATAATCTCATGAAACTCTCTGCCCACGGAGTGAATCTTATTAAAAGTTCTTATTTAAAAACAGAGTCAGATCAAGCCTCTAGGTGAACATTTGCTACAGATGAATAGTCAGATGGCTGTTTTTTGGGGGAAGACAGCACAGTTTATGCGAACATGAAATTGGATATAAGGAAGGCATTGGAAAATGGAGATTTCTTAATTGGTGAAGCCAAAGGATTGCTGATTTATATGACTGAGTTAAGTACCAGTTTAAGTTTACAAACTTTCAAAGATGAGAAAGTAAATGTACACAAAGTAACTGCAGAAGCTAGAATTCTCAATGCAAAAATCATTTAAAGTCATTTGAAAAATCTCCAACCAAGAAAGCTTTGCTGCATTCAGAAAACACCCAAGTAGAAAGGGAGAGACAAAAATTGCAACAGAAATATCATATCCTTCTTGAGCTTAATCAAGAAAAGGAAACAAAGTTTTAGGCATGCAGCATCTAATTTAAGGAGAATTTATTCCTTTTAAGGTAGAGGAGAATCACTCCAAACAAGCCAAAACATCAGTGATGCATCTGAACAGCTACACACTTACAAAATTCAATCAAAAATACTTCAGAAAAATTCAAAAGAATCACTGGGTATTATTAAAACCCTCACAGTCCCAGGAAACAAAGGCTCATGTTACTGAGATAAGAGCTCTGTTTGCTCAGAGAAACATCAATAACTTAACAAAGCAAATGCATATGTCACACAAAAATTGAACGAGGAAGAAATTAAAGGTTCTGAAAACTGTCCTTCCATTGCTTATTTTCAAAAAACTGCATTTGGCAAGGCCTGAGACCACAAGCAGGAATCCTCCAGATGGCAGATCCCTGAGGAAGGAGGAGCACTTGGCTGTGATAAAGAGGGAATAAAAAGATCCATGCCCAGTATCCACCAGTTGTCAACCCCCAGGCTTCCTCCAGTCTGGCCAACTCCCTTCTGAGTCAGCAAGTTCTCCAAAAAAGCCAGACAGAGCTGTGTAGTTAAAATAATGATCCTAACAAAAAAGCCTATAAAGAAGAATTGAATAAAACAGGAGTGAATAGTCTGAAAAGATGTCAGGAAAGCAAGCAAAATAATAGCCCTCAAATGTCTGAAGTTTGAGATGGCCAAGACTTAGTCCCTATCTTCAGAGCATTACAATCTGGAGTACCATGCACGGCATTTGAGGATGCAACTATTCATTCACCGTAAGGATGAATTGTCGAACAACTAGAACTATCTAAAAACATGATAGGCCATTGTTCCAGGAGATCTTTGTCCAGATTTTCCTTTATAGATCTTGAGATCTTCACAAGACATTTAATAATTATTCCTCCCTTAGGAAAGTAAGTACAAATAAACAATCATGGTTATCAGTACTTATTCTCAAGTAATTCATACTATAATCTTTCCCAAAAAGATAAAATCCCAAATTAATCATGCCACATTTTCAAAGTCTTAGGAAATACCTATAATTAAATTATGCAAGCTTCTTATCTAATGTGTTCCTTAAAAAAAATAGGCTTACCTCATATGAGGTACGTGGGTTGTGACTGGCCCTCACTACTGAAAATCATTTCAAGCTCTAGAGACATTCTCAAAGGGCCAAATTGGACCTCCCTTTCCCCCATGATCCACAAGCGCCGGCGGAAAATCTCCAAAAGATGAAGGATTCAGATCTAATCAAGCATGTGAAGAAAATTCTTAACAGCTATATAACCATGTTATAGAAATATCTCGACATACTGGATTTATCTGAGTAGAAAATCACTGGACAACAGAACCTTTGAATTACGTCTAGTCAGAATATTTTTTGCTTCATTCCACAGCTGGAAAGAACTCAATGGTCCCAGCACTGGAAGGAGAACCCACTAATTATGGCTACATACTCCAGCTGCCATTCCGCAATGGCAAGCTCCCTCTCACTACCTCGTGTGCAGAATTAAGCAGGTAAAAACATTTTGAATGACTTCTGTATAAGATGATGACTTGGACTGGCCTCTCATGGTCTAATGAATCTTCTTTTTCTTATGAGCTTATAGATTTTTCTACTTTCGGTTGGCCCACTTAGACTGGATTCTTTCTGAGATGTCTTTTACCCTAGAAACATGTATCTTTCCCCTTCGATTGTGAGAAGCTGAATTCTTAGGACTCTCCCTTGTTTCATGGGGAGCTCCAGCTTTACTTCTCAGAAGAGCAAGTCCAGTGGAAGCATCTACTAATCCTAAGTTAAACATTAGTCCTCCACATAAATTAAATAAAAATTAGGCAAATGTTAAAATGATATGTTTAAATATATTATAAATACATTTTCAATGAAGTCTTGCCCAGCTACCCAAAAAATTGGTCCGTAGGTCATTGATTTATAATCTTTGGTCATAGTCTTTTATTCTGTGGCAGCCAAATACAAAAATGTACGTGAATAAAAGCTTGTTAAAAAAGAAAAAAGTTTAGGAGGTGGAGCAAGATGGCAGAGAAGTAGGAGACCTGGATTTCGTCTGGTCTCAGGAATTCAGCTGAATAGAGATCAAACCATTCTGAACACCTACGAGCTCAACAGGAGATGGAGAAAAGAATAGCAACAACTCTCTGAACAGAAAAGCGACCACTTTCTGGAAGGTAGGACGTGCGGAGAAGTGAATCCAGGCAATATTCGGGAGGATAGACGGCGGGGGAGGGGGCCTCCGTCGACCGCTTCTGGCAAGTGCTAGAGCCACGGAGCACAAAATCGGAACTTTTAGAAGTTGGCTCCGCTGAGGGACGTCGCTCCAGTGGGTAAGCGGGGGGTGGAACCCTCGCGGGACAGTGTGGTCTCAGGACAATCGGGGTCACAGAAAGACCGGGGGAGCCTGAGTGCGGCAGAGCTCCCAGGTATCGGAGCGGGGAAGCCGGCTGCAGAGACGGAGCCGAGGAGCGGGCTCTCAGCTCGGGGTTGCCATAAACTGTGATCGGTGATGGTCGGGCCACTGCTCCTTCAGCAGGGACCCAACAAGGGGCAGAGCCGGGGAGACTCTCCTCCCTCCCCCCCCCCCCCCCCCGGGGGGAGCAGCGCGGGAGCGCACCACAGGGATCTGCTGGGTTTGGAGACGCCACACGGGGTCGGGTGCCAGACATAGAAACGCTCGATCACAGGCTGGGTGAGCACGGAGTGCGGCCGGAGACCGGGGACACGGGAGTGACTGACTGCTTTTCTCTGGGGGCGCACTGAGGAGTGGGGCCCCAAGCTCTCGGCTCCTCTGGGGCGGAGATTGGGAGGCTGCCATTTTCACTCTCGTCCCCCAAAGCTGTACCGAGAGGTTGCAGGGAACAAAAGCTCCCGAGCGCAAACCCAAACAGATTACTTAGCCTGGACCCACAAGGGCGGGGCAATTCCGCCTCCGGCAAAGACATTTGGGAACCACGGCAACAGGCCTCTCCCCCAGAAATCAGCAGGAACAGCCAGCAAGCCAAGACCAAGTTTAGCGATCAAGGAGAACGGGAGAACTCCAGCGCTAGGGGAATACTGCACATAGAATTCATAGCTTTTTTACCATGATTCATTAGTCTTTCAAAGTTAATTTTTTAACTTTTTTTTTTGAATTTTTTTTTCCCTTTTTCAACCAACATCTTATCAATCCCTTTTTTAAAAATACATTTTTATTTTTCATTTTTAGAGTCATATTCTATCCCTTCACAGTAGTTACCCTTATTTTTGGCATATATATATATATATATATATATATATATATATATATATATATACGTTGTTCTCTCTTTAAAATTTTGAGATAGTTTCTTCTAACAGATCAAAATATACCCTAAATCTCTAGTGTATGGCTTTGTTCTAGTCTCCTGCCTGATCACATTCTCTCCCCTTTTTTTTTTCTTTCTTTTTTTTTTAATCCTCTTCTTTCTTTTTTCAAACACCTTATCAATTCCTTTTTTAAAAGTTTTTATAATTTTCATCTTTACAGTCATATTCCATTCCTTCATTGTATCAACCCTTATTTTGTACATATATAAGTCTTTCTTTCTTTAAAATTTTAGGAGGCACTTTCTTCTAACAGACCAAAATACACCCAAAATTTAGGGTGTGGCACTGATCTATGCACCAGCCTTATCATATTTGATCTTGTTTTTTTTTTGTTTTGTTCTGTTTTTGTTGGTTTTTATCTTTTTCTTTTTCTTTTTTTTTTTTTTCTCTTTCTTTTTTCTTTCTTTCCCTTTCTTTTCCGTGGTTTCAGATCTTTTCTGATTTGTTTAGAGTATGTTTTCTGGGGATGTTGTTAACCTGTTAGCATTTTGTTCTCTCATTCATCTATTCTCCTCTGGACAAAATGACAAGATGAAAAAAATCACCTCAACAAAAAGAACAAGAGGTAGTACCGTTTGACAGTATGGACATTAGTACGATGTCGGACCTAGAGTTCAGAATCATGATTTTAAAGATACTAGCTGGGCTTGAAAAAAGCATGGAAATTATTAGAGAAACCCTTCCTGGAGAAATAAAAGAACTAAAATCTAACCAAGTCAAAATCAAAAAGGCTATTAATGAGGTGCAATCAATATGGATGTTAGTACGATGTCGGACCTAGAGTTCAGAATCATGATTTTAAAGATACTAGGTGGGCTTGAAAAAAGCATGGAAATTATTAGAGAAACCCTTCCTGGAGAAATAAAAGAACTAAAATCTAACCAAGTCAAAATCAAAAAGGCTATTAATGAGGTGCAATCAAAAATGGGGGCGCTAACTGCTAGGATAAATGAGGCAGAAGAGAGAATCAGCGATATAGAAGACCAAATGATGGAAAATAAAGAAGCTGAGAAAAAGAGAGATAAACAACTACTGGTTCACAAGGGCAGATTTCGTGAGATAAGCAATACCATAAGAGGAAACAACATTAGAATAATTGGGATCCCAGAAGAAGAAAGAGAGAGAGGGGCAGAAGGTATATTGGAGCAAATAATAGCAGAGAACTTCCCTAATGTGGGGAAGGAAACAGGCATCAAAATCCAGGAGGCACAGAGAACCCCTCTCAAAATCAATAAAATAGGTCAACACCCCGACATCTAATAGTAAAACTTATGAGTCTCAGAGACAAAGAGAAAATCCTGAAAGCAGCTCGGGAGAAGAGATATGTAACCTATAATGGTAGAAACAGATTGGCAAAAGACCTATCCACAGAGACCTGGCAGGCCAGAAAAGACTGGCATGATGTCTTCAGAGCACTAAACGAGAAAAATATGCAGCCAAAAATACTATATACAGCTAGGCTGTCATTGAAAATAGAAGGAGAGGTAAAAAGCTTCCAGGACAAACAAAAACTAAAGGAATTTGCAAACACGAAACCAGCCCTACAAGAAATATTGAAAGGGGTCCTCTAAGCAAAGAGAGAGCCTAAAAGCAGCATAGACCAGAAAGGAACACAGACAATATACAGTAACAGTCACCTTACAATAAAATGGCACTAAATTCATATCTTTCAATAGTTACCCTGAATGTAAATGGGCTAAATGCACCAATCAAAAGACACAGGCTATCAGATTGGATTAAAAAACAAGACCCATCAATATGCTGTCTGCAAGAGACTCATTTGAGACCCAAAGACACACCCACATTGAAAGTGAGGGGGTGGAAAACAATTTACCATGCTAATGGACACCAAAAGAAAGCTGGGGTGGCAAACCTTATATCAGACAAATTAGATTTTAAAACAAAGACTGTAATAAGAGATGAAGAAGGACACTATACCCTACTTAAAGGGTCTATCCAAAAAGAAGATCTAACAGTTGTAAATATCTATGCCCCTAACATGGGAGCAGCCAATTATGTAAGGCAATTAATAACAAAAGCAAAGATACACATTGACAACAATACAATAATAGTGGGAGACTTTAACAACCCCCTGACTGAAATGGACAGATCATCTAAGCAAAAGATCAACAAGGAAATAAAGACTTTAAATAACACACTGGACCAAATGGACTTCACAGATATATTCAGAACATTCCATCCCAAAGGAACAGAATACACATTCTTCTCTAGTGCCCATGGAACATTCTCCAGAATAGATCACATCCTAGGTCACAAATCAGGTCTCAACTGGTACCAAAAGATTGGGATTATTCCCTGCATATTTTCAGACCACAATGCTTTGAAACTAGAACTCAATCACAAGAGGAAAGCCAGAAAGAACTCAAATACATGGAGGCTAAAGAGCATCCTACTAAAGAATGAATGGGTCAACCAGGAAATTAAAAAAGAATTAAAAAAATTCATGGAAACAAATGAAAATGAAAACACAACTGTTCAAAATCTTTGGGATGCAGCAAAGGCAGTCCTGAGGAAAGTATATAGCAATACAAGCCTTTCTCAAGAAATAAGAAAGGTCTCAAATACACACCCTACACCTAAAGGAGCTAGAGAAAAAACAGCACATAAAGCCTAAACCCAGCAGGAGAAGAGAAATAATAAAGATCAGAGCAGAAATCAATGAAATAGAAACCAGAAGAACAGTAGAACAGATCAACGAAACTAGGAGCTGGTTCTCTGAAAGAATTAACAAGATTGATAAAACCCTGGCCAGACTTATCAAAAAGAAAAGAGAAATGACCCAAATCAACAAAATCATGAATGAAAGAGGAGAGATCACAACCAACACCAAAGAAACACAATTATAAGAACATATTATGAGCAACTCTATGCCAGCAAATTAGACAATCTAGAAGAAATGGATGCATTCCTAGAGATGTATCAACTATCAAAATTGAACCAGGAAGAAATAGAAAGCCTGAGCAGACCTAAAACCTCTAAGGAAATTGAAGCAGTCATCAAAAATCTCCCAACAAACAAAAGCCCAGGGCCAGATGGCTTCCCAGGGGAATTCTACCAAACATTTAAAGAAGGATTGATACCTATTCTCCTGAAACTGTTCCAAAAAATAGAAATGGAAGGCAAACTTCCAAGCTCGTTTTATGAGGCCACCATTACCTTGATCCACAAACCAGCCAAAGACCCCATCAAAAAGGAGAATTATAGACCAATATCCTTGATGAACATGGATGCAAAAATTCTCACCAAAATACTAGCCAATAGGATCCAACAGTACATTAAAAGGATTATTCACCGTGACCAAGTAGGATTTATCCCTGGGCTGCAAGGTTGGTTCAACATCCACAAATCAGTCAACGTGATACAATACATTAACAAAGGAAAGAACAAGAATCATATGATCCTCTCAATAGATGCAGAGAAAGCATTTGACAAAGTACAGCATCCTTTCTTGATCAAAACTCTTCAGAGTATAGGGATAGATGGTACATACCTCAATATCATATAAGCCATCTAAGAAAAACCTACAGCGAATATCATTCTCAATGGGGAAAAGCTGAGAGCTTCCCCTCTAAGGTCAGGAACACAGCAGGGATGTCCACTATCACCACTGCTATTCAACATAGTATTAGAAGTCCTGGCCACAGCAATCAGACAACAAAAAGAAATCAAAGGCATCCAAAACAGCAAAGAGGAAGTCAAACTCTCACTCTTTGCAGATGATATGATACTTTATATGGAAAACCCGAAAGACTCCACCCCAAAACTGCTAGAACTCATATACGAATTCAGTAAAGTGGCAAGATATAAAATCAATGCAGAGAAATCAGTGGCATTCC
Source organism: Eumetopias jubatus (assembly GCF_037043125.1). Classification (NCBI taxonomy): domain Eukaryota; kingdom Metazoa; phylum Chordata; class Mammalia; order Carnivora; family Otariidae; genus Eumetopias; species Eumetopias jubatus. Next base: position 176,318,023 of record NW_028274809.1, on the reverse strand, counting down.
TATACACCAACAAGACAGAAGAGAGACAAATGAAGGAGTCAATCCCATTTACAACCGCACCCAAAACCATAAGATACCTAGGAATAAATCTAACCAAAGAGGCAAAGGATCTCTACTCAGAAAACTATAAAATACTCATGAAAGAAACTGAGGAAGACACAAAGAAATGGAAAAACGTTCCATGCTCATGGATTGGAAGAACAAACATTGTGAAGATGTCAATGCTACCTAGAGCTAACTACACATTCAATGCAATCCCCATCAAAATACCATCCACTTTTTTCAAAGAAATGGAACGAATAATCCTAAAATTTGTATGGAACCAGAAGAGACCCCGAGTAGCCAGAGGAATGTTGAAAAAGAAAAGCAAAGCTGGCGGCATCACAATTCCTGACTTCCAGCTCTATTACAAAGCTGCCATCATCAAGACAGTACGGTACTGGCACAAAAACAGACACATAGATCAATAGAACAGAATAGAGAGCCCAGAAATGGACCCTCAACTCTATGGTCAACTCATCTTTGACAAAGCAGGAAAGAATGTCCAATGGAAAAAAGACAGTCTCTTCAACAAATGGTGTTGGGAAAATTGGACAGCCACATGCAGAAGAATGAAACTGGACCATTTCCTTACACCACACACAAAAATAGACTCCAAATGGTTGAAAGACCTAAATGTGAGACAGGAGTCCATCAAAATCCTAAAGGAGAACACAGGCAGCAACCTCTTCGACCTCAGCCGCAGCAACTTCTTCCTAGAAACATCGCCAAAGGCAAGGCAAGCAAGGGCAAAAATGAACTATTGGTATTTCATCAAGTTAAAAAGCTTTTGCACAGCAAAAGAAACAGTCAACAAAACCAAAAGACAACCAACAGAATGGGAGAAAATATTTGCGAATGACATATCAGATAAAGGGCTAGTATCCAAAATCTATAAAGAACTTATCAAACTCAACACCCAAAGAACAAATAATCTAATCAAGAAATGGGCAGAAGACATGAAGAGACATTTTTCCAAAGAAGACATCCAAATGGCCAACAGACACATGAAAAAGTGCTCAACATCACTCGGTATCAGGGAAATCCAAATCAAAACCTCAATGAGATACCACCTCACACCAGTCAGAATGGCTAAAATTAACACGTCAGGAAACAACAGATGTTGGCAGGGATGCGGAGAAAGGGGAACTCCCCTCCTACACTGTTGGTGGAAATGCAAGCTGGTGCAACCACTCTGGAAAACAGTATGGAGGTTCCTCAAAAAGTTGAAAATAGAGCTACCATACGATCCAGCAATTGCACTACTGGGTATTTACCACAAAGATACAAATGGTGGGATCCGAAAGGGTACGTGCACCCCAATGTTTATAGCAGCAATGTCCACAATAGCCAAACTGTGGAAAGAGCCAAGATGTCCATTGACAGATGAACGGATAAAGAAGAAGTGGTATATATACACAATGGAATATTATGCAGCCATCAAAAGAAATGAGATCTTGCCATTTGAAAAGGCATGGATGGAACTGGAGGGTGTTATGCTGAGTGAAATAATTCAATCAGAGAAAGACATGTATCATATGACCTCACTGATATTAGGAATTCTTAATCTCAGGAAACAAACTGAGGGTTGCTGGAGTGGTGGGGGGGTGGGAGGGATGGGGTGGCTGGGTGATAGACATTGGGTAGGGTATGTGCTATGGTGAGTGCTGTGAATTGTGCAAGACTGTTGAATCACAGATCTGTACCTCTGAAACAAATAATGTAATATATGTTAAGAAAAAAAAAGAAGAAGAAGATAGCAGGAGGGGAAGAATGAAAGGGAGTAAATCGGAGGGGGAGACGAACCATGAGAGACGATGGACTCAGAAAAACAAACTGAGGGTTCTAGAGGGGGAGGGGGCTGGGGGGATGTGTAGCCTGGTGATGGGTATTAAAGAGGGCACGTTCTGCGTGGAGCACTGAGTGTTATGCACAAACAATGAATCATGGAACATTACATCAAAAACTAATGATGTAATGCATGGTGATTAACATAACAATAAAAAATTTAAAGAAAAAAATAAAATACATAAATCTTAAAAAAATAAAATTCTGAGTTTCCATTAAAAAAAAAAGTTTGCTTCACACATAATGCCTTCTTGGCTTTTTGTTTCTCGTGGAACTGTTGGAGGTTGTCCTTGAGAGGAAGTGACTGCCAGTGGACATGTGAGCTGGATCCAGGCAATCAGAGGCTCCTAACTCTGCCCTGTCTCCTTGGAGTGTACATTCCTCCCACCATTCCCACTGGAAACCATTTCAAAGATGCACCCTTCAGAGAGTAATGTGTTGCCTCAACCTTATTTGTCTTACAATCCTTATTATACAAAATCATATAACACAGTGATTTTTAAGCAACTGTATACCACATTAAAAAAATAGAACCAAATTAGTGCCTTACCAGAAGTAATCCCAGCTACTACTTTAATTTTCCTTTTCAATTTATATAGAAGAATATCATCAAGATACTTAAAAACTCATGATTAATTTATTATGGTTTCATTTTGAGATGTAGATAAATGTGAATATGTAGAGAGGAAGTGATGAGGTATAGTTTCCTCAACAACAGAGTTTAATTAGAGTGCACTAGTGTGTACAATTCACCTTAAACTCAATTTTGATAGGTATTAAAATTGAAGTGAATAGCTATTCTAAAGTAATTTGAATGCAACCAGCTGAATCTCTACTAATAGTACATAGGAAAGAGATATGAAAAACTGATTATCTATTTAAAAATACAAATTAGGACTTTTACTGTTGGAAATTATGTTTCTAAACCCATTACAGACTTAAAAAAATTTTTTTTGTGGTAGTAATTCCCAAGATAGTAACATAGGAGGCTCCTGCATTTCTCTCCACCCACAGATGCACCAAATGGACAAAACATACAACTACCCATAGAGAAATTTCCTCTGAAAGAAATCTACAAACTAGCTGAACACCCTGGGTGGATGAGAAAACCCCTACCTGCAATGGGCAGGAAGGACTGAGATACACACTTGCCGTAAATCCCACCCTCAGCAAAGCACCGTTCAATCCGGAGAGAAACCCCAACTCCCAGCTGTGAAAACAGAGCATACCAAAATTTATGAGATCCAGCAAAAGCAGGGCTGGCTGGGAAGTTTATAGTGATGAACACCTACAGGAAGGGGAAAAAAATCACAAATAAACAACCTAACTTTACATTTACCTAGGGGGGAAAAAAGAACAAACTAAGCCCAAAGTTACCAGAAGAAAAGACATAGCAAAGATCAAAGCAGAAATAAATGAAATGGAAACTAGATGAACAATAGAAAATATCAATGAAATGAAGAGCTGGTTTTTGAAAGGATAAAAAAGTGGCTAGACTGAGAAAAAAATAGAGAAAACTCAATAAAATTATAAGTGAAAAAAGAGACACTACAACTGACATCACAGAAATATAAAGAATCACAGAGACTGCTAAGAACAAATTTATGCCAGCACACTGGATAACCTAGAGTAAATGGTTAAATTCCTGGAAACATAGAACCTACCAAAACTAAATCATGAAAAAAATAGAAAATCTGAACAGACAAATAATGAGTAAGGAGATTGAATCAGTAAAACAACAACAACAACAACAACAACAAAACCCACCTCTCAACAAAGAAAAGCCCAGGACCAAATTTCACTGGTGAATTCTACCAGATATTTGAATAAAATTTTTTTGTCAATTATATGCAAATAAAGCTGAAAAAAATTTTGTTTCTAAAATTGTACAGAAGATGTTGAAACACTGAAATTAACACAGGTCCTAGGTTCTTTGAATAAGTTAAAGTATTAAATTATGTTAAAAATATGTTAAATATAATGAATAGCAAAAAAAATTAACTTTATTTACAAAATAAATAGATTCCCTAACAAATCATTCAATCATTAAATGATTTCCTATATCTGCTAATTATTAATAGCCATTAATATTAAAACACATTATGGAGTTGCATAATGTTTTCTGAAAATTCCAAGGTTTTTTTCTCATTCAAGGAAAATCTTTACAATTATTTGTTTACATTAAATGACCATTAAAAAAAATTCTTAACTCTACACCACAGCAGGAAAGGTGTGTTTGCTTTAGGAGCATTTACAACATCAGAGAAACCAACAAAGTATCCATAAATGATACAACGTGATGATAATTAGTAGGATTCAAACATTCACCATGTACAAGACACTCATCTACGTGTGAAAGCTCATTTTATTCTAACAAGAACTCCATGATGTAGTTATTATTGCCCTGTTTCACCAAAGAGGAAACTAAAGCAGAGAGAGATGAATAATCAAATGCACCAACTCACAGCTAGTAAGTGGTAGAGCAGATGTGAAATCCAGTCGGACAGCAGAGCCAGTGCTTTTAATATCTACACTTTGCTGTTAATGTTTTATTAAATTAAGTATTGCCTTAAGCCCCAGAATAATTATAAAATGAAAATACTCTATTGTCAATTAGGTTCTGTTTCTCTAATGGCTTATTAAATAGAAGATACTTAACGATATTCTCAGGAAACAGAACATTTTTCTTTCCAGTTGAAATTCATCCAACGGAAACATGATACAGCAGATACCTCTATGGATTTCTTAAAGTGAAAATATGTATTTACTGAGGACTAGACTTGGAAGTCCTAGATCTCACAGATTGCTTTGGGAATGTGAGAAAGTCATTATTTTCTGGCTCTCCAGTAATTTATTTTGAATTTGTTAAATTCATTGATGTGTGAACTGGTTATTGAAGCTTGATAAATAGCTTATAAATCACTTTGAAGTTGGCAGAAATAAATATTAATGAGTCAATTTTCAAGGAATTTAAAGTCAGTATCTCCTTCTTCTATTGTCGTAAGTTTAAAAGAGAATCCCAGTTGTTCTATTTAGAAAAGAATCTACAACTTATTAGTAATGATGAATATTTCTCAAGATAGTCATAGGACTATTGATTATATCAAATCAAACGATTTGCCTAAAAGAAAAGAATGTTCTTTATAAATCCACCACAGAGTTTCATATGACAGAAGTCCTATTTAAATCTTACTTATAGTGGCACCTGGGGTGACTCAGTTGGTTAAGCATCCAACTCTTGGTTTGGTCTCAAGTCATGATCTCAGGATTGTGAGATCAAATCCCAGGCCGGGCTCCACACTCAGCAGGGAGTCTGCTTGAGATTCCCCCTCTCCCTCTCCCTCTGCCCCTCCCTCCACTCACCCATGCTCTCTCTCTCTCTCTCTCTCTCTCTCTAAAATAAATAAAATCATTTAAAAAATAAAAATAAAACTTATTTATAAAACACAAGTACAATGATGATTCTAATCCTTTAAGATACTAAAGTAAGCTGCTTCCCTGAGGTTTGCTCAGGGCTGGCCTTGGAATAGGGAAAGAAAAAAGCAAACATTTCCAGGACCAGTGTCTACCAATGTCAGAGCCTTACCAGCAGTACCCCACCTGGACCACTTCTACCCCCCCACACAAGCCCAAACAGAATCCTTTGTTACTAGGTGTTAATAGCTGTCCCAAGCCATACGACAAATGACTAGCCAACTCAGGACTTGAAAACATGTTTATCTAAGTACGAACCTGTGTCAGTTTAGTGTTTGAAATAGGAAAAACATAATTTTCTATGTGATAGATTTTAAGGATACAAACAGGCCCTCCAGGTGTCAAAAATACATAATAAAAGGCATTAAAGCTTATTTACTTATGTATATTAGAAAACTCTGACCCTTCGAGGTTACATAGCATGTCCCAAATTAATAATCAAATCTGAACTTGATTTCAGAGCTCTTGAGCCTGCCTTCCCTTCTACAAATACTTGACATCATAATAATCATATTTGTTTCCTGGATCTTATTTCTCATAACTAAGAAATACTTGAAACCTTAAACGTCTTTTATACCTCATTTGAGCTGGTTTATTATATCCTTCCCAAAAGCTCTGGTGCTAATCTGATCTCCAGAAAGAAATGAGATTGCAGAAAGATTCAGACCATTGCATATTGTTGGGAATCTTGTTCTCTGTCCAAGCACACCCAGCTGAATAAATTGGGAAGCAGGAGTTGAAATACAGCTCACTCTACCCACCAAGCCATATAAGGGTGTGGCATGCACCTAAAGAGGGCACCATGTCTAATCTGCATAATGGCACCTTATATGCTCACACAGGCCCTGCAAAGACCCTGGAAGTTGAGAAGAAAGGTGAAGAGATGACTGCACATAAATATTTTCAGATCCAATATCTACCAGAAATTAAAGTATGACCTATAAGGCTAATGATTAGGATATTTATTAATTCAGTAAATTAGGACTGGGGGGCAGGGAGATGGCTTCTCTCAGCACCAAGGAATATAATTTTGTTTCAGGAGAAATGATTTAGGCTAAACATCAGCAACAGGTCCTACTTCACTATATGGAGTATGAGACTGTTACTCAGGAGCCTGTGACTATATAAGAAAATGACTCTACAGAAGGTGGGAGAAACAGAACACTCCTATGCCCTTTTACTTGATGATTTTGTTTCAAACACTTTCTAAAGTTTTCTTGGAATAAAACACCATGATGTTGCATACAGCACATTTTGAAAAATCATTACACCATCAATGTGACAGATTCTGAAGAGTCTCTAAAGAAACACTTTTGAACATTAAGCTGTCAAGTCTTCATTTAATGAATATATCATTGGCATTTTCTATTTTAATGCTGAACACCTCTAAAATGCTAACAATAACTACCCATTTTTTGAGTAACAGACACCATACTAGTTAGTTTGCATACATATTGTCTATCTTCCCAAAAAAGAATACTCCAAAAGTTACATGTTACTATTCTCTTTTTATCATTGAGGAGACAACCTCAAAGAATCAAAGGCATCTGGGAATTTCTGACAGACGGCAGATTCAGATCCATGCTGGTCCCGATTTTCAAACTGAGTCCTCTCTCCCTCACTCAACTAACCCTATGAGAAGGCTTCTACTTAGAGGAGAAAGTGGAAAGTAGCTAATGAAACATCTACTGTACGATATAGAAAATATATCTTGACTCAAACATGGCATCCCATGCATTCTCCTACTCTTTCCTGAGGTATTAACTTGTTAAGCTGTCATCATTTTCAAGTACATAATGATGTGCTTATAATCAATGGGATTTCATGTATACAACTAATGCCTGAGCTCTAAGCCCTCGGTCAGGAGATGTGGCGGGGCCGCCTACCTGTTCCGATAACTTCTGTCCATTGAGGTGAGCCTGCATCACAGCGTCGTTAACAAGCACGTGGAAGTTCAGGAGCACATGTTCAATGTCGTATGTTCCGTGCATGGCGTCCGATAGTTCCTCCAAGGACCGGATGTAGGCATGCCAGTGCGGATTCAGCTCCACCGTGTGTGCCAGGCAGCCTCTCACGACGTTGAGGCAGTACCCCATGCAAGGCTTACTGAGAGTCAGGCCCTGGCAGAGAGGGCAGTACTGCATCCTCAGGAGGGCTCTGCTGCACTCTTTGGAGACGTGCAGATGGTCTGTGGTATTGATGACTTCGATGCCCAGATTCAGCGCCTGCAGAAATGTGCGGCTAGGCAGCAGTGATCGCCCCATCTGCCCCATTACTCTTTTGGGAATATTACCAAATGGACTAACATCCCGGCGGGCCGTCCGGATGCATTCTGAGTATTCCAGGGAACTGTCTGTCATGCCAGGATTAATGAGGTGATTGTAAACGAGAGGGAAAAGACTGTCAAAGAATCTGTTTATGAACTCTTCAGGATTAATATCCGCACCAAATAAATAGAGCCCCACATCAGTGAACAACTCCTGAACTGAGGCTGCAGCCTCTAGGGCCATGTTCCTGTAGGTGTTGCAGAACAGAATGCTGGTGTAATTCTCTGCTTGTCTGATGAGAGTTTCAAGGGCTTCTGTAACAAAAGCAGAGGTAAAACACGAAAAGGCTTAGTATTCATGTTAAAACTGGGCATCTGTCTGCTCCAGACAGTAAATGAGCTTAATGCATCCTGTGCAACCTAAGGATCCAAATGGGAATGCTCAGCCTACTAACCCCACTTTAGCTTTCCAAGGATAATGGCTGGTCAAGAGAGGGCGGGCATTTAGTTTTCTAAGATGTATTTCCTAGAGTCAAACATCTTTAGAAAGTATAGAAATAAAAAAGTTATGATTTCATAATTCGCTGCTTATTCTGTTGCACAGTCAGCCACAAACCACCAATGACAGAAGAAAAGTGTCACTGAGAAGACAATTTCCAACTGTGAGTTCACTGTTGATAAAAGACTGGCATTAGATGCTTGATTCAACACCTACTGTATTTTTACAGTTTTTCAATGTCTTTTTTTTCCAGAATGAAAGCTAGTAGATTATACACTAGTTACTGCAAAGAGAAGCTATACACCCACAGGGAAAGCTGATAATCCTCAGACCCCCTAGCATGTTCAAATTAAAAAGAAAGTAAAATATTTCATGGTTAAACAATGCCTTGACTGGCAAACCCCGCTAAGTACTAGGAAAGTTGTGAGTTGTATTAGTCGATGACAGTAATTGTGTGACCATCTTCTGAACCATGTTCTGTTGTTCTTATCACCTTATCACCCAAACACTTTACTGTGGACATTTTATTTTCTCACTTAGGGAACTGATGCTCCCAAATCAATTTCTCCGTAGAAATAACAGAGCATGATTTATCCACAAATTAAGGAAGGCTGTAGTAATTGGCTGGCAACAGTTATATTTCAAAATGATAGCTTTAGGCAGCAGTTGAACACCTTGGATATTCTAGTAATTACATTTTATAATTAGCCTAATTATAATAAATAATGATGCTGGACTGTTATCAATACATAATTAATTATAAAATACATCAATAAAATTTTCTCCCATAACCCCGATCTCATAGTTATTTTTAATTAGGTTGTAAAAGACCACACAGTAATTCAGTAATCAGACCATTGAATATATTATAAAAGGAGATGGAACGACAGTAGAATGAAATGAAATAATAAAAGGCAGAAGTGCAGGGAGAGCTACTAATAAAGTGGAACTGTGTCTACTTTATTAGTAGTGCATGCATATGCCATAGTGTCCTAAAAACAAATAAACAGCAACAACAAACCAAACCAAACACCTTTATGAAAAGCACAGACAGATAAAATACAGTATCGTGTACTCTGATTCTGTTCGCAGACCATTCAATGTTGAGTTTCAAGCTTTAGTGTGATATATCAAGGTGCTTGCTCCAGACTGAATATTTGTTTCCCCCCTAAAATTAATATGCTTGAAATCTAATCTCCAACATGATGGCACTTGGGAGTGAGGCTTTTGGGAGGTGACTAGGTCATGAGGGTGAAGCCCTCGTGAATGGGATTAGTGCCTCTGTAAAAGAGACTCTGGAGAGTTCCTTGGCCCCTTCTGCTACGTGAGGACACAGGGAGATGACCATCCGGGAACCCAGAAGGAGGCCCTCACCAGACAATGATTCTGCCAGCACGAGGATCTTGGATGTCCCAGCCTTTAGAACTATGAGAAATAAATGTTTTTTTGCTTATATAAGGCATGCAGTATTCTGCGACACCAGCCTGAACTAAAGAAGGGCATCTACCCCATCAACAAAGGCAACAGCTTTTATTTATTTTTTATTTTTTTTAAGATTTTATTTATTCATGAGAGACAGAGGTTGAGGGAGAAGCAGGCTCCCCCGCAGAGCAGGGAGCCCAATGTGGGACTCGATCCTAGGACCCTGGGACCATGACCTGAGCCGAAGGCAGACACTTAACCAACTGAGCCACCCAGTAACCCAAAGGCAACCGCTTTTAAAGGTAACCTTTAAAACCTATAACCTTTGCGATTCTATGGCAACACAGAGTACTACACACTCTAACTTACTAAGGAAACAGGACTCCTGTTATCTCTGCATCTCCAGAGCCCACTAGAATGTAAGCCTATCTACTCTACCCTCAGTAAAAATGAGTGAATGAAGGCTTCGAGTGAGATTAGCCGCTCTGCCAAGTGAGATCACCTGATCGCCCAGGCTGGGTAAGGGAAATTCCGATTGCCAGGTCTCTGCGCTAGGGTTTGCAACTCAATGGGTCTGTTTTGGTTCACAAGTCTGCATTTAACCAGCAGCTTCCATGACTGTTTCAACCTAGCAGTTTTTGAAAAATTGCACTTGCAGATAATCTATAAAATGTTCTCTCCACGTTTATACAGCAGCTCAACAAGCATTCCACCATACAGTCTGACCCCACAGCTGCAATCTCAGCCTCGGCACTCTGCTTTCAAAGACCTGCAAGAGTGAGTGTGAAAAGTGAATTAAACCTGTGGTTGGAACTAAAATAAAACTGCTAAGCTTATATTTTTCTCATTAATATAGGTTTGTGTCTCTCAGCAAATTGCGTGTGGCCAAGAATTACGAGGTAGGTTGCAAATGAGATTATTTGCCAGTGATGGTTAAATAGCAATGTTTGCAATTTTTTTAAGATAAAATAAGGATAGATTTAAAGATACCAATACCACAGGCACGCTTACATACTCCCCACCAGTTTTTCTAAGGTGTGTGCTGTAGACGTGATTGTGACCGATACCCGCCATAGGATTCTCAGTGCAATAAACGTTGAATGCTACCCCAGGAAATACAAATGCTCCATCTGATTTCTGCCAACTCTAAGTGATGTTGAAACACACTCTTTTAAAGTAAAAAATAAAATGTTTCTTTATAAATTCCAGTCCCAGTAATGTACAACTTGTAATGATTCAGGAATATATGGAATTTATCTTTTCAGCTCCTGTAACAAATAGGTTTTGCAAATTAATTTATTCTGTGAAAGCAATATTGAAAAGAAGATATTTAATGTTTAGGATTTTTACTTTTATTTTATTTCAGACTAGTTTTCATCTGATCTTTTAAACAAAATAACTGCAAAGTATATAAAAATGTTAGGAATCCTATTAGAGTAACATTTTAAAACTTGTCTCTAATGTAAATATTATAATTTTAGTTTTCATGACTATGTATTGTTTTTGCTAACCTCTGAATAAGAGATGACATGTGTCCAAATACCAACATTCTGACTATTTCCTGAATATCTAAACACAAAATGGATTTTTAAAATGGACTATTCTGTAGCAGTTTTTCAGTATGCTATTAACTTATTAACTTATTGCAATATAAAGATTTTTTTTCAATCTGTGTTAAATCTGATATTGACACATTCCAGTTAGTTGAATTACCTAAACATGTGTTGGTATATTTGAATGTGTGTATTTGTGATCCTAAATATTTCTTAAATCCAATGACAAACATTAAATAATTGTTCTATATACATTTGAATCTTTAAGGATTAAGGATAAACATACTTTTGTGAATTTTTGATCCTAATATAAAATGTTAATATATAAACACATCAGAAACTGAATAGTCTAGAAGCCAATCCACTGAATGATTTTGTTAAATTTTTTTTAAGAAAAGTTGGCAAAATCCGAAGTTGAATCTACTAAAATTAGCTGGGAATTTGCAAACTCATCACTTCATTCTCCTATGTTTTCCATAGTTGAGTGCTTCCATTTTATGGAATTAGTATTATGATTTTAACAAGAATTTAAACTTGTCAAAAGAATTGTCAAATAAATAAATGATTTTGCTGTTGTGCAAAAGAATAATCCACATACAAAATCAGTATTCATAAATCCAAGGTAGGGTAGATGCTAAATAATTCATCACGTTTACTTCATTATTAAAGAGAAACCATACTGTCCTTTCATTACAAAGTTTTAGTAAGTAAAAAACAGCCCTCACCTAAGCTATACAAATAATAGTGTTCTGTTGATGTGCCTAAAATTATAACACCTAGTGAAAATAAATAAACATTTGCTAGGCTTGCTTAAGGAAGTTAAGAAACAGACTAGGAAAAAAAAATCATCTGTTGCTTTTCACTGAGAATTTCAATAAGCTCTTCTTTCCAGTGCTATCAGATCAAGTCTACCAAGGCAGGAAACTTCCAACTTTCCTTTTAATGCCTAGGAGTGGTAGGTTGAGTAAGAAACTGTTATCTAATTACTGACTGAATAAAAAACATAATTTCCCCCAGCTTTACGAGAGAATTAATTTCTGTATCATCTCATTAAGTAGAAAATGAAGTTGGAATACATGAAGTTGATCTGCAACCACTTCTATTTTCAACATTAACATCCTGTGAAAATTTAATAACAAAATACCCATGACTGGAAACTTGTATCAACTGTTCACAGCCCACATTCCCTTTAGAGATATTTTACAGTCCATACCAATGATTACTGACACTTAAACTGAGGATTTAAACTTAAATACAAGTGGTGGAGACAAAACAAGGTGATACTGATTTAAAATTAAATTTGACAAATTGCAAAATCAGTGAAGACTTATATGCACATAGCTTTTTACAATGGGAGAAACAATATTTACAGAGCTTTTACTGCTTTAAAAATAAAGATGATTTCAAAATCTAATGATCATGAAATAACTGTTATAATAACCTCCCCTGCATGACATGAACATTTTATGACCCTTTTCATATTTTCATTATTTTTGATAATATGGACATTTTAAGATACAAAGTTCAAAGTATCTATTACAATTTAAGACCCCAGATATTCTCAAACATAGCAATGAAATAGATGAAGAAAGATTAAATCATACCAACTGTGGATAATCAGATGATTTTACAATGTGTACCTGGGTTGGAGAGAAATTTTCAGAGGAAATTTACATATTTGTGCCTTACAATTCTCAAGTCACAAATTTTGTTACTACCACAGATAATTCCTCAATATCCTGCTACTTCAGAGCTAGTTTGTGTCAGAAATTATCTTTTCCTCTGTACTAATTATCAGTACATGAGTAGATAGGTAGAGACAGGTAGATCATTTCAAGAGCAATTTCTCAACCAGTTTTTATCACATACATATTACAATGAACTGTAAATCTGCCTTTCTTATTTAACAAAAATGCCTTCCAATAATTTTAATATGGTCACATTTAGTAATTCCTTCAATTAGCAGAAGACCATCATAGCCACTGTGAAGACATGCATATTTAAGTAAAAGAAGCAATTACCAATTTCTCCAGTCTGAAGTTTTTATACTGAATTCATCCCTTTGATATTTGCATATTTCCTCAACTTTTTCACAAAATGAAATGTATAATAAAAGTTTTCTAGATTAATTTAATGACATATTTTAAATGTTATGCAGTATGATTTATAATATCATTCTTCAGAAATTAGTCATCTATACAAATAAATAGTAAGTGGATATTAATCTGTATCACCAAAAATTAACATATTAGTAATTAATCTGGTCTCCTTGGACAAGCACTGCATGGAAAAATACTTTCTCAACTTTTCTCCTTCCTCATTTCCCTCCCCACTAATGAGGTTATCATGGTGCTTCACATTTATTACTATTATCATTTTATAATCATTTATGTTCTGAAAATCAATTTATGACTTTAGCAAGGATTTAAACTCATTTAAGCACTTACGTAACAGATAAAATCAATGTCAAACAACTCACTATAGATTGTTTCATAAGTTATTGTGGGATGAAGATTTTAAATCAAATCTAATAATTTTTAAAATAAACCAGAAACAGGAGTGCCTGGGTGGCTCAGTCAGTTAAGCATCCGACTCTTGATTTCGGCTCAGATCATGACCTCATGGCCATGGGATCAAGCCCTGCATCTGGCCCCATTCTCAACGCAGAGTCTGTTTAGGATTCTCTCTCTCTGTCTCCCTCTGCCCCTCCCCCCACTTGCTCGCACTCTCTAATAAATAAATAAAATCTTTAAAAATAAATAAACCCAGAAACACAATCTAGAAATACAGAACTGTCATATAAAACAGTTTTTTATTCACTGATTTATATCATCTTCTACTGTTATACAAAACTAAAAAAAATCAATATCCTTTATTGGTGGGTCTTTTTCCTTTTTTTTTTTTCCCCTTAATTCCATACTCTAACACACTGGTCTCCTTTACTTAAACAAAAACCTTTATGTCACTTTACTTCATAATCTCATTTTCTCTTTTTGATAGCTCAAGAAAATAAGAATGTTCTGTATTTTCAGCTTAGAGTGACACATTGCCCATTCCTTCTTCAATGTATTCAAATCCAATTGTTGTTTTTGTCACTCGTTGCATTCATTCATTAAACCATTATTTTTGAGCACCTGCTGTAGACCTCAATACTAAAGTTGAAAAGTCTACCCTCGTGAAGCTTAGAGTCTAAAGGATAGGAAAATATAAAAGCAGACATATAAATACGATTTATTGTTGTATTAAGTAAGTACTATAGAAAAAACATTAAAGGGTAGAGAGTGATAAGATCACTGCTTTGGAGGGCTCTAGGTCGGTTTGTCCATAATCAACTCATTAGCACACAATCAAAAGTAAATTCCCTGACTAATCTATTCCCAAAAGCAAAATTCCTGAATTTACCAACTATAACCAAACTATCCGAACTATATATAATATTTGGTTATTTGGCACATTAAAAAATTAATTTGGCAAACTGGTTTGGGCAAATTGATTTTCTATGGATTGAGCATTTAAGATAATGTGAGCAGGAAAGCCTCCACTGAGGAAGCAACATTTGAGTAGAGACTTTGTTAATGAAAAAAGCCAGCCATGAGCAGATGGGGTGTGGTTAGCAGGTTTGTAGGAAGTGGAATGCAAGGTTCTGAGGTGTGAAGAATCTTGCTGTCTAAAAAAACTGAGGAAAGTCAATGTGACTGGAGAACAGTGAGAGGAGGGGAGAAAGATCAGAGAACTCAGAACAGCCTCACAGACTATGGTCAAGGGTTTGTATTTTATACATGGAATGAGGAGCTACTGGGGAATTTTGTACATGGAGAAACGTGATCTGGTTTGTATACTGAAGGGTCACGGCTGCTGTGTGGAGAATGGACTGTTGGGACAAGGGCAAGAGAGAAAACAGGGAGTTGAGTTCATAAGCTATGGTAACAGTAAGCGTGACAGATACCGTGGCCTGGACTGGAGTGGTAGTGGAGTAAGATGCAAAAAGTCATCACACTGACCACATGTATTAATAAGTGGTATCCAAAGCGACTTGCTGTTGTGTGGAGGGAGATGCAGGGAAAATGGGTAAATGAAGGATACCTCTGAAGCCTGTGCCTCGGCAGCTGGATGCACAGTGGTGCCAATTACTGAGATAGGCAAGTCTATGGAGGCACCATGTTTGTGTGCGGTGGGAGTTGGAAATTCAGAGTTCTACTTTGGACGTGGTAAGACTGAAATACCAATTAGAAATTCAAATAAAGCTTCCCAGTACAGTGTTAGATAAAATAATTTGTGTCTCAGGGGGAAAGCGGAGCCTGCTGACATAGACCTGAGATGGATGGGCAAGGAGAGTCAAATCCGGGTACTGAATGAAATAACCTAAGAACGGAAGATAGGAAAGAGTGCAGAGCTGCAGGAAAAGAAGAGCCGCCAGCAAGAAGAATGAGAATAAAAAGCCAGTGAAATGAAAAGAAAATCAGGAGAGTGGACTAGGCCAGAAACCAAGGGAGGAAAATGATTCAAGTAGAAGGAAGTCATCCATCATGTCAAATGCTATTAAGAGGTCAAGTGAGATGAGGAATAACAACCTACCATGGGCACTGACAAGAGAGAGGCTCTGAATGACCTTGACAAGAGCTGCCTCAGCAGAATGTGAGCACAAAAGAGAACAGGAATTGAGGCAATATATAGACAACTCTCTTGAAAATCCTTGCTATAATGGAAGTAGAGAACCAAGACAGGCAGGGGAGGGAAATGCGAGGGCAAAGCTATTTGTTTTAGGAGGAGGGAGAATTTATGGGATGTTCATATGCTGATAGGAGCAATTTGATCAACAAATAAATACTGATGGCTGAGCAGGGGGTAAGAACTCCTGGAGAAGATTTTTTGAATAAACAAAAGAATGTAATCTAGGGCACGTGTGGATACGAGGGCACTGGCTGCAGAAGGGATGTTAAAGTTGCCAAGGATGGTAGTAAGAGAAGTGAAGAGAGAGAGAGAGAGAGAGTGGGCTGGGTAATAAAGTCTTGAGTTGATAAGGGAAGACAACCAGAGTTCTGACGAATGACAGTCTGGAGTACTAGTATGTAGTCAGTCTTCCGGCAGGCATGTCCAAGGGGATTTTCTTGAGGAGAAGGGAGCAACCACGTGGATCAAGGAACACACTCCCCCCCCAACCACAGAAGATGCTTATAGTGGCTTCCTATTACTGTTGTAGGAAATTACCACAAAATAAGCAGCTTAAAACAAGAGAAATTTACTCTCTAGATGCCAAAAGTAAAAATCAGAACCACCAGGCTGAAATCACCAGAGACCAGGCTGAACTCCCTCCAGAAACTTTAGGACAGAACCTGTTCCTTGCCCCCTCCAGCTTCTTGTGTCTGCTGGCACTTTTTGGCTTGTGGGTGTGTAAATCCAGTCTCTGCCTCATAGTCATGTTGTCTTTTCTGTGTGTATCTCAAATCTCTGTCTCCCTTTTAAGGATATATGTGGTAGTTTTTAGGGTCCGGCCAAATAATCTAAAATAATCTTCCCATCTCAGGATCCTTAACTTCATCACATCTGCAAAGACCTTTTTATTCCCAGATTTACAGATGCAGGGATCAGTCCCTGATATCTCCAGAGGCCAATATTCAACCTACTATAATACTGATCATGGAAGACAACAAATGTCTACACTTGACTTGCAAATTCAGGAGACAAAGATTCTAGTCTAGGCTTTTCCATAAACCAATCATATGAGCCATTTAACTTGCCTAAGCATCAATTTTTCTTTAATAAAATAGGTATCATAGTGTCAGTTCTGACAATGGGACAGTGTCCGTTAAATTCAAATGAAATAAAGTACACGCTGACGCCTGGTGGTCTCTCCCCGTGTTTACGTCCTGCACTGGAAAGATGTTTGAAGAATGACTGTCACCTCCTCCCTTTCCTGAGGGATCAGAGGTCCTCTGAGACAGGAATCATGTCCTGTTCATCTTTATGTCTCCCAACCCTTGGTTCATTGGAAGCCTCACTTACATTCTTATAGGTGTAGGTTCAAATCCACAGTGAAATGTTAGGTATGTGACTATAAATTTTCTAACTTCCCCACACCTCATTTATTCTCATCACAAAACAGGTAGAGAGACACTTTCTATCTTATATGGTGGCTTTGATGATTAAATGAATTTGTATATGCACACACTGTCCTAGCACCTGCAGGTGGAAAGTGCTCAAAATACATTTAAGAATCCTACTACTTTTAATCTCTCACTTGTGCTATGTACTTGCCATAAGCTAGATGCTCTATTAAATTCCTTTGGTAGGGGCCCTGGGTGGTTCAGTCAGTTAAGCATCCAACTCTTGATTTCTGCTCAGATCATGATCTCAAGGTTGTGAGATCGGGCCCCACATCGGGCTCTGCACTGGTGTGGAGCCTGCTTAAGATTCTCTCTCTGCAACTCCCTCCTCTCTCTCTAAAAAAAAAAAAAAAAAAAAAAAAAAAAATGCTTTTGTTAAATTAATTCACTTTGTTCCCCAACCCATGGTGTAGGTAATCTTACTATAATAACAATTAAATAAATAATAAATTACTAAGGTTATAATAAATATCAGAAGTCTGATAAACAACAGTATGGAATACTAGCAGGTAGTGAGTCTGGTGAACATAATTACAGACTGAATATAATCAAAATAGTGGTATTATAAATAATTATTATTAGCATTCCCATTTTAAAGATAATCAAGCTTCAGCACTGAAAATTAAGTGATTTCCTAAAGTTGCTCAAGTAAGTGACTTTATATATTTATATGGAAAGGGGCAGAGCCTGCATCTGAAGCCAAGCTATCTGGCTCCAGAGTCTAGGTTCTGAACTATTGGGATACGGAGGCTCTTTAAAAAGGCTGAAAGACTATTTAAATAAGCTAAAAAGGGGCCATTTGGTAAATATTTAAGCTAAAAATGAAACAAAACTTTATACATCCAATTAAATGCAGAGGTTTCACTGTTAATTTAGTACCTTAGGCTATTACATGTGGTATATAATCCAAATTAGCCATTATAATTATTCCTTTGTTGGGAAATTAACAAATATTATTAACATAGCAAAAATAAATGAAAAGAAATCCCTACATGTGTTGTGCTGGGGTCCAAACAGCTGAAGATTTTCCAATATTTGTAATTATTATCTGGAAAATTCATCCTAACCTCTGGGAAAAAAGGAGACCATGTAAGATCTTTATTACCAAGTTCATGTGGAGAAGGAAATAAACACTGTTACTCTTCAATTCTGACCCTCCAAGAAAGAGTCTATATTTGAAAAGACTGTAAGGAAAGATGTAATAAGGTTCAGAGAGAACAAGAAGGTCAAGTTCCACTCAGAGATAAAGGTTGAGGATCCAGGGATTTTTGCTGGTGATGGTCCGTAAATTCCATCAGGAAACAGTGGAAGATTCAGGTGGACAGAGAGAGATAACTGAATGGTTCAGATTAAAGGTTGCACTGGGCCACTGAAATGGCTCAAGGTCTCTATAGACCTCTACCTAACCAAATGCAGGGTCTTCTTCGCAGGACTCGCACTCTCCTGGGTACGTCAGCCCCTAAAATGGATGGCATTGAAACCCTTACATCCTCTACAGGGCATTTATTTTTCTTTCACTCATTCCTCCAAAACCTAGGCCAGTTTTGTTTTTTTTTTTTTTTCAAGCCGTGGTATTTGTTCTATATGATCTCGTTCAAAATATAACACTACTTCTACAATATCAAATGAAACTTCCAAGCTAATGAGCCCCAAAGGTACATATGTTACTCAGTGATTCCCAAAGTTTTTGGCCTCAGGATCCTTTACATTCTTAAAAGTTACTGAGAAACCTGTAAAGCTTTTGTCTTGGAGGGTTCTATTTATAGATATATATATTATTTTACAATAACAATGGGTAACTATTTAAAAGTATTTATTCAGCCCTCTTAAAAAATAACTATCACAAACTTATTACATTAGAATAAATTACATATTTTGTGAAAAACAACTATATTTTCCAAAACAAATAGTGTGAAGAGTGGCATGATTTTACATTATTGTAAATTTTATTACTACCTGGCTTAATCCAAGAGAGCCAACTTCTCAAATCTGCTCCTGGGTTTAATTCATTTCAATATGTTGTCTCAGTCAAGGTATATGGAAAAAAATCTGGGGTGCCTGGGTGGCTCAGTCGGTTAAGCGTCTGCCTTTGGCTCTGGTAGTGATTCCAGGGTCCTGGAATCGAGCCCCGCATCAGGCTCCCTATTCAGTGGGGAGTCTGCTTTTCCCTCTCCCTCGGCCCCTCTCCCCTGCTCATGCTCTCTCCTGTGTGTGGTCTCTTTCTCTCTCAAATAAATAAATAAAATCTTTAAAAAATATATATCTTAAAAAAAAAAGGAAAAATATCCAGTCTCCCAAAGATACGCAGTTGGCAAAAGGAGGTATATTTAACCATCTTTTCAGATAATTGTCAATATTCTTCTTTGCTATTACACCAAAACTTGACAATTAATTTTTTTTTTTCACGGTCAGTTGCGACGTCCCATTGGTTTGCATTTTCCTATGCATGGTTCTATTACCCATGCATGATTTTGTAACTCAGTCATTAACATTTAGAAATGTTGGCTCACACATTATGCACATTTTCTCAATGCTGACAGAGTTGGTCATTTCTGTATGTAATCAGGAACTTTTCAAGTTTATGGTGATCCCTGTAAGTTTTCTATAATTCCAATTTTCTCTTGAAATCTCAAGTGTTATCCCTGGCAACAAACACCATGAGTTATTTTTCTTGAAGTGGTGGGTTCATTTTAGTCCACTTTGAGAAAATGTCTACCCAAATATGCACATCTGAATCATCATAATTTGTCAGTCATGTTTTTCACTAAAAAAAAAAAAATGTGCTCAAGAAAAAGAGTGGATAGTTGATCTTGCAGTTGAAACGATCACACAGGTGTCTTTCGTCAAGAGGGCCATTATCATTTAGTACGCAGAAAATGTGCTTTATGTATTATGTCAACACACAGAATGTGAAAAATATGTATATAATTCGGGGCTGATGTATAACAAGATTAATAATTTTTACTGCTTCATCAGGACTTTTTAAATGAAACTGGACTTTTTTTCCTGCAAGTTTGTAGGTATGAAGAATACAATGACTATGAGTACAAGTTGGTACCACTAACTTAATTTGCAAAAGGTCCAACAGTTTTGCTCTCCACTGTGTTTGCACTACCAAAGGAAATGCCAATGCAGAGAAAAAGAAAAATCATGTCTTGATAGTATTATGAAAATTGTTTTGATCTCCCACACATTCCGAAAAGATCTTATGAACCTCAGATTACACTATGAGAACTGTTGAGGAAGCAAAATTTTCTTACCCGGAGATCTAATTATTTTTCAATGCCTAACATCAAGCTGGATCTTTTTTGGTCTACTATTCTCTTCTGCTTTTCTCAGCATCTTCCTGACTTCCTTTTCATATATTAAAATCAGCCTTGTAAGCATTCAGACTCAAGGTGCTAAGATTCTTATTTCCTATGTCTAATTAGTCATCAATAACTATTCTTTCTTTCTTAAAAAAAAAATCTTCCCCATTACCTTATGTTGCCTCCAAAACTATCTTATCCAACCTGGAGTCCTGAAGAAGTTCCCACAGATTCCGTAGACTTTTCTTTCCACACCAATCTGTGAGCATTCTAAATGTTTTCACTCTGCCTTTTACCTATGTATTTAAATATAATGTTCACTCCAGAACCAAGTCCAAATCCCACAGACCTGAGCAAATCAACACAATTTTATTTACACTACGGGGTCTCCAAGGCATGCCTAAAAGGATATCCAGGTGCCAGAAAAACCATTTTATCAAGTAGCACATGGTATTCTAAATTAAAAGGAGTTAATTGGACCTACAGTCCCTCTAACTACGCAATTATACAAATTATACAAATTATACATCTTATCTTTTAAAGCTAGTTCTGTATAATCCATAAATGTACAAAAGCAAATGGTCTCCAGCTAAAATGGCTAGTATCCTCTAAATAGCTACAGTGGTTTAATTTACTTTGTCATCAGAGTTAATTATATTCACTTATTTCATTATGTCAAATCACTGCAGATCACTGACCATATTTATTGGTCTCAGAAACATATTTATTTTAAACCCTCTTCCAGAAAATTTTGGTGGATATTTTTTTGCCAAAAGGTGAATACAAATCTGTATCTTAGCATCTTACATCTTCCCCATTTCATAGGGAAGGAATATTTGCCTATAGTATAGTGTTAAAAATACATTTGTTTGTTCTGTTAGCTTTATAGTAACGGCTAAGAAAGGTCACTGGGCAATACAAGAATCATCACTATACAAATTCATACTAAAGTAAAATACTGGTGAGTTCTAACCACTGAAAAAATGGTTTTAGTTTCATTCTGGAATCTCCTAATTTTAAAACATCCTAGCCATGGTCTACAGATCTGCTAGATTATATTGCCACGTGTCATGTTTGGGTGCTTCCTATAATTACAGGCCAGCAAACGGAGGAAGAAATGGATTGCAATATTCACTCCAAATTTAAAGGCAGTTTAGTAAATATACTGTTTCTATCTTGACAAGAAATAAACTCCCTCAGAAGTAGGCAATCTTTTAGACCATTACATCCTTTCCAAATAGCAGGAGGAAAAAATTTAAATACTTTCTGATAACTGAAATGGGTTGTAAAGCACAAAATCAATCAGACCGAGAAGACTCCGTTTTTACTCCAACATCCATTCCTCTCTCATAGATGTTATCAGAAAATATTTCAACAGTAACATAGTGAAAAGCAGAAAGCATAGGATATAACAATTTTGTGATTTCAGCTATGGGATGCTAACAGCCCTCTATAAATTTGCTAGAAATCTAAACTTTAAAAAAATAGGTGCTTCAAAGATATCTTTTAAAAATCTGTTTTAAGTTATTATAATTTCAATGATATGACTTTAGAAATAATATAGATTTTCCTCATAAAAATCTACCAGGTCCCCACACCCCCTATTCAAATATTTGCTGCCCTTATTCAGAATGGTTGTTAAATAAAAGTGAAAAAACTTATTACTACAATTTTGCAGAGCCAAGGTCAAAGCGTTTGGAGTATCAATGTGTTGGAAATGTAAAAAAAAAAAAAAAAAGAAAAGAAAGAAAGAAGGAAGGAAGGAAAAAAATATAAGTGTGCTAAAATTCATCTCCCAAATGTTCCAACCCCAGCTCAGGAACTATAGGCTCTGTTCTATTAAAAATAAACAAATAAAAATAAGCCATTTAGATAAAGAAGTTCTAGAACCTTTGTCATGCCTCACTGCCATGTTTAATTCAGTCGAAATATAGTAGCCTTGTAGCTAATGCACCAAATACCATAAAGCTGGTGCTAAAATCTATCTTTTAATTGTTCTATAGGAAATTGATCTTAGCTTCTGTGTGGAGCTGCACCTATACATTTGAAAATCATTACAAAGTAGAGCCCATCATTTAGGAAGACACAAATCAATGTTCAGTCTTGATAGAAAGATTGAGTCATATTTCCACTGTATTGCACTTGTGCTTATGAATCCCCTATGTTTTCTTTCATTCTCAAACTATTATCCACGATGTTTCATACATCTTTTCTACAAAGAACTCCAATACAGTTAATCAGCATTTTGATCTCAATAGGTTTGCCCACTTTGTGTTGTGGTCTACACTGGTCATCACTACACTTGCTTTTATGTTACTATTTTCAATTTGAATTCAGATGTCATTTTCACATATGCAAGCTGTTCCCCTGTCCAGATACAATGAAGGGTTTTAGACAAACTTGATTCCATCCACAGACTTACAGACTAGTGGTCTGTCTGTCCCTCCCTCCTACACTCATGAGGCTAAGGGCAGCTCACTTACTACTCTAGCCATACCAAATAACAGCTTCTTCTCAAAACCATTCTCTGGATGGAAATGAAAGCTAGCTTGGAAGTCTAAATAAAGCCATATTCTCCCCCACATATAATTTGTGGTACAGCATTTCCAAGAGCCTCATTATAGTTCAGAAACTCTTTAGTTATCCTTAAAGCCCAAGACTGTTTTAATGTTCCAGAATGAGTAAATTATTCAGACAGGATTTACTGTGCACGAGGGAGGGGATAAAAGAAAAAAAAATAGTAACACTTGGTAAAGTTTCACCAATGGTATTTTAGTAGACACTTTATATAATTTCATCTACTTAAACTATGCTAAGTTGCTACCCAGGGTACCATACAGCGTTCAAGCTATATAAAAACTCATTTTGTTCATTATGTTTCTAAGTACGTGTACAATATACACTATGGTATATTGGTCTGTAGTACCAGATATGACCTCACATTGATGAAATATTTAAAAAGCCAAAAGCTCCCATTGCCTATAACAGTGTTCCTTAAACCCTAATATGAATAAAAGTTACTTCAAGCTTCTGATTTAATCAAGACACTCAGATTCACCAGGTCCGGCTGGGATACTTAAAAGCTCGCCCTGGTGTTTCTGAAAGTCTGAACAGATAGAAGATGAACTTTCTTGTGTGGAACCTAATCTATTGTTCTGCTCTCATGTTGGCCACTCCGTCTCTTTCTCTGCTCCCCGTCCTTTCAACTCACAGACAGCTGATGCTCACAACACAGAAATATGATGCTGTTTTGTTCTCCCAAAACTTCACACGTCCCCTTCTTTCTTCTATCATTTTCTGCCTGAACACTTACACCCATCCTTAATGCAAACGGCATCCTCAGTACAAGTTTCCCCGACCCCATCAGGCTGCTGGTTGTGTATTCTACGATTTTATACCACTACACGGGTCACTTTGTTCATATTGTACTATTTTCTAGTGATGTGCCAAAGTTTCTCTATGACCCACTCGATCCACAGTTTGTGAGGTCAAGAACCATAATTTATTCATCATGTAGTTCTCCTTCTAAACACCAGGCCTGAAACGTAATAGGTACATCATCATTGTTTACTGAACAAAAGATAAAAAGTGACCATGGCGGCCCTTTTTCCAATACATCCAAACACTCTAAACTCTTAGTTCCTATCAATGCACATTCACATGTCAATATCGTAGGGCAGAATCATGGAGAATTGTGAATTCAATCTGTCAAAGACAGATATTATGGCTTCTTTGTTAAATCATTGTACTTACCGCAAATTTAATTACATTTAACTTGTTTAAAGAGACATCTTGTATTTTATTCCATTATGGTCTCCCTGTTGGAAGAGGTAATCAACGGGGTTGCTGGTTGACCCTTGAGCTGGACCCAGGCTACTACTGGAAGCTCCTTACCCTCCTCTGTCCTTGGAATGGGCATTCCACTTGCCTTCCCCATGCTAGAGGCTGCCCCAAGAACACAGTCTTGAAAGAGGCCATCTGGACTGTATACATGACTGAACCCAGTTAAGGCCTCTCTATAAACTTTGAGGATTCTGGTGGGTGGGTATGGAGATCAACTTGTCTTTTAGCTGCACAAGACAAGCCTCATAAGCAAGTTCCCTTCCTCCTTAGACCTGCCACCAACCGACCTGGAATGGCTGCTTCTTTCTTCAATCTTTCCTTGTCCTCCCTATTAAAGGGGGGCAGTTTGCAAACCAATACTCCCATATGCCTAATAGTTGCTTTTTTCTGCCTAGAATTTTTTTAATGTAATGAAAATAGTTCTGGGGGGAAAAAAGGTGATAGTGAAGGATGCTGGGATTCACCACTCAGACGTCCAGAGCTCTTGGGTTAGTAAAAATGCTGTTATGGCCTTCATCATTGCAAAGGGAAAGGTTCCCCAGACTGGTCTCGAGGGAAAAAAAAAGGTGGAATGAAGATTAGAAAATTTTCTACATAAAGAGGGGATAGGAGTTTTGGGTGGCCTGTGCCTGCTCCAGTTTGAAGGAGTATGTAGAAGAGAAGTGGCTCTGGCAAAATCTCAGGAAGTTGAAAGGGTTATCAAAGGACCTGGTAAGAAACTTCCAAGAACAGGGATGATTTTTAAATGACAAGACATAGAAGCTTCTGCCCTGGGCTACTATTTACCACACCCTCCCCACACTTCCAGTAAAGCTCCATCATAGGTAGCGATGGTGGGTTAATGATGTGCTGTGAGATTTGGAGGAGAAATCTCCACGTCTCTGCTCCAGTGGTGTGGGAGTGAAGAAGGGGCAGCATCTTCACAGGCAAGTGGCGAGATGCCGGGAGGACCCGGCACCTGGAGCCAGAAGGGGAAACATGAAAGCACGCTTTCAGGGAAAACCTGACAATAGTGGCATGGATCCTGAGTTTATTATAGGAAATTGTATAGGAATTTGATACATTTTACTTGGATAGTGAAAGAAAGCCGTTAGCCCAGAAGACTGAAGAATGAGTAATTTCAAACATACCTACTGGTGTCGTTGTGTAGAACCTATAGTCTACATCGCACAGCCATTACCTTGTTTCCAACTCTGGCTTCGCTACCTACCACGCAGACTTTGGTATTTAACTTTTATGTGTCCCTGTTTCCCTCCTCATGAAATAGCAATAGGGACAGTGCCTACTTCACAGAGTCAACGTTAGGACATCAGTGAATCTTTTTCAAGGACCTTCAACAGGACCCATCAGATAGCACACTAGTTTTTCTGCATAAATGAAAGAAGAAATACAAAGAGAATGAAACTCTCATCTGCTACTAGATTTTCTTCCCTGTCTCACGTACATAAATCACATTTACACTTGCATAATAAAGTGATCACAGACTAATGAAGTTATTCTCTAGAGATTTACATATAAAATCTGTGGAATAAAATGTTATGATTGTATTACTTAATATGAAGTGCTTTTATTTCTTCATAAAATAGTCCTAATACTCATCTCATGGTTGGAAGGAAGAAAAATGTAAAAAATTGCCTCATAAACTCTGGTACCGGAAAGAGTCAAAATTGGTCTCTTCGGGACGTGGAAAGGGAGATGCAGGAGGGTAGAACCGTCCCTTGGCACAGAGGCTGCTCCCCACTGGGAACTGTGCACACGCGAGGCAACCCCCTGTGCAGGAGCACCTCTCCAACTGCACCATTAACCGCCGCTCGTTCCTCAGTCTCCCCACCCCATCCCCCAGCTATGAGCTTCGTGGGAGCCAGGAATGACCCCATCCCAGCAAGTCCCATGGTGCTGGCACATAGGAGGTGCTCCACTGCGTCTCCTTTCCCGTGAATACCAGTTAACTTATCCAATGGGAAGTACAAGGACAGATTGAGTATATCCTACTAAGCAAAGAACCACAAGGGGAGAAATGATTTTAGAGAACTTTTGATATTTTCTGTTCCCCCCTCCCCCACAAAAACATGATCAAGATAACAAAGGAAAGAAAATAAGAATACGATTTAGCCTCCTTAGACTTACTTCAGTTTAGTACATTATTGTTTTTTATTGCTTATGGGAAGCTAATCATTTAATTGATTAGAGTGTCTAAAAATCTAAATCCTTCTTGATTCCCTCCCTCTGTCTCTGGTAGACAAACACAACTTCACTTTTACGTTACTTTCCTTTTTGGTACATCCCAGGTCTTCCTTCTCATCTGTCTTCTCTCCCCAATTCCTTGGAGCGTCACCTCTTCCAAAAGACCCCCTGAGTTACATCCTTCGCCTCTGTGCTACTTTGATACTTCCTAGCACTTGATGTTAGCATTCCTCATTTTATTTATCCCTCCCTCTTCTTCTCCCGTACCTCCAACCCCCAATCATGAGCACTTAGAAAGCAAGTACTGAGTGTTACTCATCTGAAACATCCAATAGTTCGACCCAAGAATATCCTTAGGAAAAAGATTTGTTAACAATTAAACCTGGTAAAGATTTTGTTGTTGTTGTTATTGTTATTTAAGGTTTTATTTATGTGAGATAGAGCAAGAGAGAGCACAAGTGGGGGGAGGGGAGGGCAGAGGGAGAGAGAGGGAGAGGGCAGAGGGAGAAGCAGGCTCCCCACTGAGCAGGGAGCTCAACACAGGGATCCATCTCAGGACCCTGGGGTATTGACTTGAGGCGAAGGCAGAAGGCAGATGCTTAAATGACTGAGTCACCCAGGCACCCCGTCATTGTTGTTCTTTAAGGAAAAAGTAGGGGCACCTGGGTGGCTCAGTTGGTTAAGCGACTGCCTTCGGCTCAGGTCATGATCCTGGAGTCCTGGGATCGAGCCCCGCATCAGGCTCCCTGCTCTGGCTGGCAGCCTGCTTCTCCCTCTCCCACTCCCCCTGCTTGTGTTCCCTCTCACGCTGTCTCTCTCTATCAATTAAGTAAATAAAATCTTAAAAAAAAAAAAAAAGAAAATGTAATCATTTATTTTGCCATCTACCCTACAGTTTTTTCAAGAAGCTGGCTTATCACTTATTATTATTTTATCACTTGTTCAAATGAGCACATATATTTTTGGCAATTTCTTTGTAGGGAAAAACTGGGGCATATTTTAGAGGATTACTGACTCTTACATACTATAGGACCATTTTCTATTGATGACCATCATAGGGTACTACAAATCATATAGAAGTACAAAAGAAAGGAAGTTTTCCAATGTAAATGAAATTATGGCATATTATTTTCTACAACTTGAAAACGGAAGTTATTCATATGTATGCGAACACACAATTAAAACTGCCAGCAAAATATAAACCAAGAGTAAATATCCAGGAAGTTCCATCATTTGCCTTACTGATTTATTGCAATGTTTCAATTGAATGTTGAAAACTTTCAACTCCCATGATCAGTTTGTTAAGACTGACAATACTAAAATATCTAGGTCAAATGGACAAAAAAAAATTCCGGAGTTTAATTCTTCCAGTTGGTTCTGCTTTTGCAAGTAACTTCAATTACCTGAAACCACACATGATGTTGAGATCTGCTTTTCATACAGTTAAAGTTCAGTGATATTTATAATGGTTAGGTCACAAAGTTAAAAGTACAATGTCTACTATAACTAATTTAAAATGTCATTCTCTGGCTTGTGCTGTAAGCAAAGAAATATTAGTCTGGGACACCTGTCTGGTAGATGAGTGGATTTTATTTTGTTGTTTCTAAGTCATTGCAAGAATGGGAAAGACAACAATGCAAATAAATGCTATTACAAGCATGAGGCTAGGGCTTCTTTTGATGCATTTCAGGCTTTTTTATTTTATCACGAGAATATCAACACCATTTCTGTCTTTACTAAAGTAACATATAATAATTGAGTACCTACTATGAGCAGGTGCTAAATCCTCTTAGATCAAGAGGTCTATTAAATTAATTAATTTTTAAAAATCTACACATATCTAAGTGGCTAAAGTTAAAAACATGTGGCCTTATCGAGTGTTATCAATATTAAACAAATGAAATGCTCACATACTGCATGTGGGAATGTTAAATGCTACAACTGCTTTAGAAGAAAGGTTGGTAGTTTCTTAAAAATTAAGCATACACCTACTATATGACCTAGTCATTCCATTCCTGGTATTTACCCAAGTCAAATTAAAACATATGTATGTCCATAAAAATACATGTACATGAGTGTTCATAGTAACATTATTTTTAATTATCCAAAATTGGAATTCAAACGTCCTATATGTCCAACTCCTGTAATGTGAATCGATAAAAAATTTTGACTTATCTGTAAGCTGGAATACTACTCAGCAATTAAAATACATTGATACACATAATAATATGGGTAAACCTTAAAATAATTATACAAAATGAAGAAGCCAGGCAAAAAAATAAAAAAGATTATATACTGTATGACTCGACTTATAATACTTACAGCAAATAAAAGTAGATCAAGTGTTGCCTGAGGACAGGGACTATGAGAGGCAAAGTCTGAAAGCAAGAGATTACAAAGGGATATAAGGAAACTTTTAAGGGCAAAGCATGTATTCATCACCTTGATTGTGGTGGTCTTATTGGTGTACAGATACATCACATTTTACCAAATTGTGCTTTTCAAATATGTGCAGTTAATCATATGTCAACTAGACCTCAATACACTATTAAAATAAAATTAACTTAAAAAAAGAAACGCCATGGAGAGATATAATAAAAGATTAAAAAGGAATAAACACAAAAATCATAAAGGAGTAATGACAACTCTTCTGTCCAGTGGGATTTCTTGTGTAGGCTTGGCAGGAGAGGTGCCTTCACAACCCCAAGCACACAGATCCAGAGGAAGCTACTCTCCCCATCTTTTCATGAAAATGGGTGAGTTCTTCTACTTCCTCTGACCTGTTTGCTTTTCATATATCTTTCTTTTAAGTACCAGGCTAGAATGTACAACATAAACAACTATAGTTATTTGATCAATTTGGTTAGAGTAGAAGTTAAGAACAGATCATCAGTCACAAAGTAATATTTACTCACTTGATTTACCAAAACTCTTTTACAAAATCTTATAAACTTTTTGTTGTTGTTGTTGGTGCTTGGGGAGGTGGACTATATAGACTCCCTTTGGTTCAAATACACTGCATCTCTAAGCACAGGACTATCCAAGTCTTAAGATAATTTCCATCACCTATCATAACAACATATTACTTAAGTCGACTATGAACATGTAGATATGAAACTAGGAAACATGAAAAATAAGCAAATTTAAAAAAAAAATCCATAGGCTTATGTTCAATTTAATTAGGGTTAACTTGTGCTCAATGCACTAATTATGCCTACATATCAAAAGCAAAGCTCATTAAGATGCCTAAATTAAATCTAACTCTCCTTTGTGATCACCTCTTGGGATTTGCTTAATTGTTTACCAAGGCCAAATTTAAGTAAGTAATACCAAATGATACCAAACACTAGCCATCTCACACAGTGCCTCCGTGTGTGCTTTGGCTAGAGGAGAGGACTGGAGTTGGTTTGTAATCCTATCAGTTTTATCACAGAAGGAAATACTTTGGCAATTTCATGTCAAGCTGGTTCATTTTTCAGAACTGTCTGCAGTCTGGGAAAGATAATCATGGTAAAGCTCTGCTCTCGGGGGCTGAAGAATAGTCTCAGAAATTATGTCGTATTCCACAGTTGAACACACACCCTCAAGTGAGCGTCACCTCGGACACCAACAAAAACTGAGGTTCTGAGCATTCAAACTTAGTGACTGAAGCTCCTCAGAGGAGAAAACACCAGGACTGACAGTAGGCAGCTGGGGTCCTGCAGCCACCTTCTCTTCTAGTTGAAAATCACTGATTTTTTTTTTTTATTAGGATATATTGTGCTCTTTTTTCAGTAAGATGTTGTTTTGCTTTAATCTTGGAAAATGACCTGATTCTTCTCTCTTACTCTTGACTATCCTACACTAACTTTAGCATTGTCTTTCACCTGCTTTGTACCATTTTGTCAATTTTTAAAATCTTTTGTGTTAGGGCCACCGGCCCTGTCTGTGCATGCATCTCCTCAATCTTTGCCACAGGCTCAACCCTGAACTTGCACCTCATTCCAATCCACAAAGGACACTAAGAGATTAATAATCACCAAACACTGCTATGCACACTCACTCTCTGAAGCATAGGATGTTTCTCTATTGTCAAAGAGCAAATCAAAGTGATTTCCTGGCACTGAAAGCTTTGTATCTCAGGTCGCCACTGTACCCGCTGTCAAAGAGCCAACAGGTGATTCTACATCCATCGATGGATCTCCCTTCACAGTCCTTACAAACATTAACACATAACCCAGTTCTTGCAGGAAACCGATTCTAGTACAACTCCTCTGCAGTCATCCTTTCTTTACCCTGGATTCATTCAGTGCCTAATAAAACCACGGGCATATGTGATGAGCTTAATACAAGTTACTGACAAAATGGAATACAGATTTTTAAAAGATGTATTAATCATCAAGTTCCACATGAGACTCTCACTTTCAAAGCCATACACAAGCAGACACATCTCTTCCTCTCAGGCTCAGGGTCACAGTGGATGGTTGATCCTTCCGTGACAATGTCTGGCCTTGAAAGGAAACTTTAGTCTAATTTTGATGGAAATGTCACTTCTACAGACACTTAATACACAATCCAGAGATGATGAATAACCCCCTTCTTTGACCTACCTTCCCCCTAGAAAAAAAATCACTTTCGTTTCAGTTTTGATGAACCTCTATCCTTGTTTTATTCTGCCATTTCACTGGCAGAACAAACATCTCACTAAAGTACTACTAATTCCTTCTCTAGCTCTTCCTGTAGCGTGTACAATGAGGTTTTTTTCTTAGACCACCAGTGGAATATATGTTAATTAACAAGCAGAGCTGTTAAAATCTTTATTCTGGGAAGTTCCTCATTTAAATTAGCGTCTGTTCACTGTCCTCCCACTGCATCTTAAACATTCATTCACAACTCTATCAGAGAATGCTTTCTCTAATTTGTCTAGGAATTGAAATCACGGTCTGACTCACTTAACATTATTCCCTGCAATCGCTGTCACCGTTTGGATGGTATCACGGTCCTGTGAACAAATCACATCAAGTCTGGCTGTTGCTGGCAGTGTGGCTGCAATGGACTTTTTTTTATACCACTGAAACAAGATGCTGAGTGACTGCTGGGGGCCACAGATACACAAGTCAGCTCCCCCACCCCCTGCCAATTCACACACATTCTAATGACCATACCGGACCACACATCACAATATCTCTTGGTGCATATTCCAAGCACAATTGCCAAGTTTCCTTGTATGCATTTGTAATTACTATGCAGGACTGTGCAATACTTTTTTTTTTTAATTTAGGCACTATCATTTGAAAGTACTCCTCTGTTAGGCCTTGTAAAGCCAATGGTGTATTAAGTAGTTAATCAATGTGTGCTCTTTACCCTGAAGCCTATTTTCCCTTTATAAAAATGGATTGGTTGAATTCTCCTTGTTAGAAAATGCCACCACAATTACTGCCTTCATTTACAAAGACAGAGGACAATGATTAAGTTATAGTTATTAAACATTTCCTATTTTAGTGCTTATCTACAAAGTTAGCTGGATGTCAAAGGTTTTTCCATAAATAAGTTTATGATTAACAAGACGCAACTGGACTTTTAAATTGTTATTATGATCAGGAATTTTTATTTTAGACAAGGGTAATTCATTCCCCTGACATTTCAGTCTTTTTTTATTTTTAGAAAGTGTATCAAAAGAGGTCGAAATAACAAGAAAATATTTGGATATATTCTAAGATTCTTCTAAAATGTGAATAACAAAAAAGTATCATTAAGTGACAAATAAATTTAAAAATAGTGTTAAATGTTTCCATAATTGTTACCTATGAATTTGAGAATTTGTAGTGAGAAGTAGGTGGCACAAAACAACTCATTTAACAGATAAGGAAACAGGCTCAGGGAAACGAAACAGCTTGCACAATTGCATTTGGCTCCTGCTCTGTGCTGCTGGCTGATACTGGAGCTTTGCAGGAAACAGGGAAAAGTACATCCTGATCCACACCGGAGCCGTAGTCTTGGAGAGCAAAGCCCCAGCTGAATGTAGCGTCCACTTGCCGCAGAGGGAGGTGCCTTCGCGGAGAGGGGCTCAGACTGCGCTTTTGTGCACAGCGCACTACATGCCCTCATGATGGCGGAGTCTGGATTCAGGCATGGCTTCACGTGGAAAAGAAAGCCGAACACAGGATCCAGAATGAGCTGACTTCACACGAGTCCCAGCTGATACCTAAATAGCAGATATTTCTATTCTCCACTCCAGTAAAAGGTAGAAGCCTTCACAGTTCACTTAATAAAGCCATCAAACAGGACTAACGAAGCCCGACACAAAGTGGTAGAAAAGAGAAAAGAGAACAAAGAAGAAAAGAAAAAGACCTCCCCTCCCACCCACGTCCCCATCCCACAGAGAAAGGTGAGGAGCTTAGACGAGGTGTGCGGGAATCTCCGAGTTCTTAAGGCTTTGCTGGAATACATTCTCCCACGGAACAGCTCCGGGCTACGCCAGGACAAATGCACCTCACAGGGCTCACTGCGCACGCGCTCCACTACCCGCACTCCCAGACGTGCCGTCCAACCCGAGCCGCCTGCGTGACCGGAGGAGCGGACCTAGCAGTGCACCGAGACACTGTGTTCCTTGGCCCATTCGTACACGTAAGCCTCCACAGAGGCAGACAGTATGAGGAATGAGGCTTTGGCTATGGATCCCAGGTGGACCTAGAGAATCACCCCACACCGCCCACCTACGCATCTGGCAGCTGGGACTTTCAGCCCAATCTCTGGTCCCTGGTCAATACCAAGCTGGTACCACTCATCTGGGATTGTCCTGTTTCACAAACCTACTATCTATCATTTTAGTTTAAATTGAGAGGAATCATTATTATGGTGGAAAATATGACACGGAATGAAAGAGCAGACAAATGTACTTATGTTCGTAACCAGTTACTTGTAGTTAATGTAATTATTTCATAACTAGAATTAGCATACTATAAAATACATAATACATTAAGAGCAAATATTTATTCAGGGGGGGCAAGGATGGTTAAGGGAAAATAAATTTAGTATCATAATCAATGATGTCAACAGCTTAAAAAGGCACATGACCACACCAACAGATGCACAGAAGGCATTTGATAAAATTCCATCATTGCAAGTTATTAAAACTCTGGATATATTAGGAATGGAAGAGCTCTACTTAAAAATGATAGACTGGTCCTCTAAAACAAACAGCAAACGTAGAATGGTGAAATGCTAAAGCCATTTCTTTTAAGTCAGGAACAAAACAATAATGCATATCATCACCATTTACATCCAAAATTGTTTTGAATAGTCAACCGAATTGGAAAAGAAATATTATGTGCTTTTATACTTAAAAAAAAAAAAAAAAAACCCAAGAGGTTCAGGCCAAAAAACTGAGATAGGCTGGAAATGTGCTAGAGATATGTTAAAGAAGGAAACCCCAAGCATGCCTGGAACACAGCACTATTTATTTAGATAAAGAAAATGGAGAATATACATTTTTCCTCCGTGCCTCCATAGATAAAATGCTAGAATATTTAGAATAAAGTTAGCGATATGGGCAAAAAAAAATGTTTAACTATACCTATTAAATGATATAAAACAGAATACGAATAAATGGAAAAATATACCATGGGGATATTTAATACCATAACATCAATTATTCTAAAACTAATACATAAATTCTATGCAACTTCAATTAAAATTATGTTTTTTAATTGAATGTCTAATAGTCGTCCCCCAAAAGATAAAAAAGACACTGAAAGGGGCTAACCTTACTAAATATTAAAATACTATACAAAATACAAAGCACATGGTATTAGCATAAGATGAGATCAAAAAACAGGAAAATAATGGAGGGCCCAGAAAATAGGTTCTGACATTTATGGAATACAATAATAATACAATAAATGATAAATCTGGCAGGAGGCTATTTCAAAAGTAATAATTATGTAATTGGCTACACATCTATAAGAAGGTTGGATGTGTGCCCCACATCAAAATAATTTTTATTGGTATTAAAGATTTAATAATATAAAAACAATAAAACAGATTTTAGGAGAAAATTTAAGACACCACATATTCAACTAGAAATTGGGACTTTGTAGTCGAGATGGAAGATCCAAAAATGTCAAAGAAAAGAAATACATATTTGCTTATAAAGAGTGTTAACTGCTTTTGCCTAACAGAATATACCCCAACTTAGTTAAATGATCATCAGTAAACTGGGAAACATTCTCTGTAGAGTAGAAGATAGAAAATTGTTAATATTAAGGATATTCAGAGAACATTTTCCAACTGTTAACAATAAAGACAATATAGACAAAGGCTGTGAAAAGACAACTCACAGAAGGCTACATTTAAATATCCAAGGGAAAAAATCTGGGTTATGGCAATACAAATGAAAATGATGAGGAAGTATCACTTTACATCCACTAGATTGACAAAAATTAAAGAATTATGATCTGCTGCTGTATTTTCAAAGAAATTGTACTCTTTTCTGCTGCTGGTGAAAACAGAACCCCCTCATCCTTTTTGAAAATCAAACTAAAAACAACCATCTAAAGCAAAACAAATAAACAAACAAAAACCCAATACTTTTGAACAAGAAATAACAGTCCTGGGAACACACTTCCTACAAATAGGTTCACCAATCCATAAAAATACAATACATGTATAAGATCATTTTTTGTGGAATAAAAATATGGGTAATAAAATGAACTGAGGAATTAAAGAATGGTGGTTTTGCTCCACCACTCTAGACCAGGGGCTTATAATGTCCTGTCTGGATTTACTTCATATAAATTCCTTTTTTTTTTATTTGTTTATTTTCTAGTATGGTCCAATTTATGCAGAGTTGTAAACCTCAAGCACTTCTTCAACCTTGTCACAAGCTCAAGAACAATGTTTCTTACCACATCAGATATAAAACCTGTACTTGATTTTCAAGTTCCTTTAGCCTCCTGTCCTGTTCCCTAACAGGCATCATTAATATTACATCAGTCTCTTCACTGTCCCGAGTAATTTTCACATCCGGGAATTGGCAACTGCTAGTCCTCCAACAGAGAAGGATTCCGAACCTCCTCGTCACCTACCCGGCCCCCACATTCTAAAGAAGTTTCTCAATTACACTCGTGACTTTTCTATTTTCTGGCTTTCAATTACTTGTCTCTAATAAATGCCAGTGCTTGTGTACAAATCACCTCGGGCTATTGCTACATAAGTGTACGATTCAGTGGGTCTGGGGTAAGGTCTGAAATTCTGCTTGTCTGACACGTTCCCAAGTTGATGTCAATGCTGGCAGCCTAAGCACCACGTGAGTAGTGAAGATCTACGGCAACTCATTCGTAGTTAATCATGCCCTCTACGCTTAAGCCTGTGTCTATTAAAAAAAAAAAAAAAACTACTACGTGTGACTTTACTCCAGATATGTTAAGTACTTTCAGCATAAAATCTTTTTTTAAAATTTCCTAGCTAAATTAGTAGAAATACTATCCACAATTAAAGATATTTTAAAAATTGTGTCCCACAGTTTATAAATACTGGAGTTCTAGGCCTAATATTTGATCTAGAACTCATACTATTTCCATTTTTTCCAACATCTTCTCCGGAGAGGTAATGGTATCACCCTTTCTCTACCCTTAAGGTTTCTTACAGTGCAATGCACATATCACTGCAAAAATATTTAGGGGATATGTGGAAATTGCCTTCAGAAACTTAAAGGCCCTTATACAGAAGATGGGTTCAAAGAATTTTCTAGATCTGGAAAGACAACATGGAAACAGAAGGCCTATCTTTATTTTTTTTAATTTTTTGTTATGTTAATCACCATACATTACACCCAGCCCTCCCTTCAGTACGTGCCCTCTTTAATACCCAACACCAGGCTAACCTATCCCCCCACCCCCCTCCCCTCTAGAACCCTCAGTTTGTTTCTCAGAGTCCATAGTCTCTCATGGCTCGTCTCTGCCTCCCATTTTCCCCCCTTCATTCTTCCCCTCCCACTATCCAGAAGGCCTATCTTTAATAAAAGCTTTCAGAAAATGGAGTGGGTTTCCTTGAAAAGTAACAGGTGCCCTATGAGAGGAGTCATTTAAACAACTGATCTAGACGGTGAAGCATCTAGAGGATGAAATGACCTCTAAAATTCCTTCCAACTTGAAGACCCATTGACAAGGGTAACTTTAATGCTTCTCCAACACCGTAAGAATTAACTCAATGGTGGTCAAATGTTGGGTGATATGAGGGTGACACACGGGTGGTGAGTGAACACATGAGCTGAACTGTCTTTTTCTCGGCATCTGTCCACTTCCATGGCTCATTTTTCTTAGTATTGGTAGTTCACCCTTCCCACTTACTCATACAGAAAACTGCAGGTGAATCCAGCACAGAGAAACTTGCACATTCCACAAACAGGCTTGAACTAATGCCACTTAGCAATATTTCTAACCTTCAAGGACTGTAACTTCTATGCAATATTCATAATGTGATGACTTTAAAGAAATACGAAGTAAAAAATGATCTAATTGGAGAACTGTGAGACACAGATAAGTTGAAATGAAGAAAAATACCGAGAAGCCTTGAAAGCATTTTCTGACACGAAGCAACTTAATTCATCCCAAATGTTATGCTAAAGCAAGTTATATGATTCTGCCAGATGTTTCTCTTTAGAAGAATTTTATTATACCAGAGAGAGCAATTTCTTTTAATGAGACTATTTTTGAATAATATTTGTTCTTGAAACCACTGCTTTCTTTGTTTCATACCTAATGAGAATAATTTCCTTTGATTCATAGGCATTTTTATACTTCTGCTGGTTCAATCAAAATACCAATTAACTACATGCATAATATGAGAATGAAGAGAGGACCTTAAAGCTCAGTTTCAGAAAATGTGCATCAATTGCAGAAAGCACGTGATTGGTGTCTTCAAGGATCCACAGGTGAAGGGTGATAAGCAAAGCCTGTGGTTAATGGACTGGTTTAGTATCATCTCTGGAGAGCTGGGTAATGCAAAGTTGGAAGAGTGAAAAAACGACAAACACCAAAGAGGTATGTCTCAGTCACCATAAAATCGAAGCAAAATGCAGATACCAGTCTCAATGTAGAACATGGAATGTGAGGTCCTGATTTTTGTAAAAACTTACATGAAATGTTTAGTGATGCCAATCATGTAAATATAAAATAAGTGAATCTGTTTAGAGAGAAGGTATAAATTAGAAAAACATCATCACTTAGAACTTGGAAAAAGAAAACTGGACAATAATTCTACTTCTGAGAGTGGCAAGTAAACCAATTAGAACTCAAAACAGAAAAATAAAGCATTTTAAAATAGGTAGTCATGGAGGTGACATGTGTAGCATGAAACACAAGGGAAAATCCACCACTAAGGGATAAATGCTTTCACAGTACTGTTGCAGATGTGAGAACACTTAGCCATGGGTTCTAGGAAAACTAAACAAGTTGAAAAATGAGGCAATTATTAACTCCAGATAAAATAAAAAGTTGTATAAGAAAGAAAATACAATTATGATACAATACTAGGGTTAATGCTAAATAATTTTTAGAGTCACAATAAATAAATATATGGATTTAACAAAAGACTAATAAACAGAACAACCTAGGGAGAGACACTTTACGGACAAGGTCAATGGCATGATTTTATAGGAAGCTTCTGAGGAATTTCCCTCTGGCTGAAACAGGAGATGAGCAATCAGCATGTGACTACAGGCATCTGATCTTTCCTAGTATGATTAACCTGGCTGAGGTGTGCTACAATGTCTTAAAATGTCATCAAATTTATAAAAGCCATAGTCATACTATATTGCAGACGGAGCACTGTTTTGTTTTTGTTTTTAAGATTTTTATTTATTTGACAGAGAGAGACACAGCAAGACAAAGAACACAAGCAGGGGGAGTGGGAGAGGAAGAAGCAGGCTTCCCGCTGAGTCGGGAGCCAGATGCGGGGCTCCATCCCACTGTCCTGGGATCATGACCTGAGCCGAAGGCAGACGCTTAAAGACTGAGCCACCCAGGTGCCCCCAGAACACTGTTTTATAAGGTGTGATATTAGTGCATTAAGTCACCTCTCATCAAAAAACATGAGATTCTTTACAAAAAATAAAAATATATTCCTCATCAAATTGTACAATCAATTCCTGGTTCATAGTAAGTATACACAAATCTACCTGGAATCAGTAATGGTTAACACTGTTTTTGCAGCAGCAAGATCCTAGTGTCAACAAGTTTAATAATTTTATATTATATAAAAAAAATAAAATCAGGTTCAAAATCAGGAGAAAAAATGCTAAAAATAGGAGCATAATATACACATATATTTGTAGAGAAAAAATATAGGTATATTCATAATGTAGATGAACATATATATATTGGTACATGCATGGAATGAGATAACAAAGTCAACTAATGCTTGGCCTGGAAGCCTTCCATCTGCAGATAAAAACCAAATCAATGAGAAATGAACCTGGCAGAATTTTAGGAATCTTAGTTCCCCAAAATGTGGGTCTTTAAAATCATCTGTTGTCCTAAACCAAACATTCAGTATAACAAGCTGAGCTACACTAGGGAGAATAAGTCATAAGTTTTCAATTGTTTACCTACAAATTCAGGCCTCTGACACCTGGAAGATCCTGACTGGGAGCTATGCCCTCCACGACATCTTGGACATGGTGCATCATACAACAGTAGCCCCATCTTGCAGGTGAGCCCTGTCTAATTCTAGTTTGCTCTCACAGTCTGGTTTACCCATCTTTCTCTTTGTGTTGCTGAAGTTCCAGCATGCTTACAGCCATAGCCAAGCTGCACTGAGGAGGGGGGACATTTAAAGACTGGAACTAGCTAGGGTAATGACATTGCAAACGGTATGCTTTGGAATGAGACAGAGACCTGGCAAGAGCAATGAAGCAGGAAAATGGCACAGCAATGGTGGGATGGTGATATGGTAAAATAATGAACATAGTGAGATGCTAGGTCATAACACATAACACAGAACCAGATGAAAATCCCCCAGATGACTACAGTAGGCATGGAAGAAAATAAGGCTAAAAGTTAAAAAAAAGAAAAAAAAAAAATAGAACCAGGCAAAGACTTGATAATCCAACTCTCTGCAGGGTTTGCAAGAGAACTATTACTTCAATACACACATTTTTAAATTCTTTTCATATCCTTAATTTTGCTGCCAGCTGCAACCCTCAATTGTTGCCACTGTGATAGTTCTCCTGTATCAAAATTATTCAAGATTTACACATTATCATTTTCTTCAATTCTCTTTTCC
This sequence comes from Eumetopias jubatus, assembly GCF_037043125.1. Lineage (NCBI taxonomy): Eukaryota > Metazoa > Chordata > Mammalia > Carnivora > Otariidae > Eumetopias > Eumetopias jubatus. Next base: position 176,278,220 of record NW_028274809.1, on the reverse strand, counting down.
ATTTCTCTGTACAACTCACTTCTGTCAGGCTTTGGCCTCCTCTACTCTACCAAAGTTGACTCCTGTAGATGTGACGGGTGACCGCCATCTGGTTGCCAAATCCACCGGTGAATTTCAGTCCCCATCACAAGTGTTATGGCGCAGCATTTGACAGTTGTGTCTTCCCCGCTCCTGGATACATTTTCTTTCCTTGATTTCCAGTACGTTGTACTTCCTTGGTTTTTCCTACTGCCTCCCTGGCCGTTCCTTCTTGGGCTCCTTTGCTGCTTCTCTCTTCCATCCCTCCTTCTAATTTTAGAAGGCCCAGGCCCCTGTCCTCCTCTCTAGCTACTCTCACTTTTTGGTGATGTCATCCAGTCTCCTGGCTTGAAATGCTGTATGTGAGCTAATGACTCCCAACTGCATATCTCTAGTCTAGACATCTTTCCTGAATTCCAGACATGTCTAGACTGCGCTCAAAACAACAGCATGGTGAAATTTCTAAAACATAAGACTGTGTTGTTAATTTATTGCTGACCAATCTCAGCTCCCCACTTCAAAGAAAAAGCAAGGTTCATAAAAAGTCCCACAAGGACTTGTATGATTGGACTCCTCATTACTTTCCTTACTTCCTCCTTCCTTAGTCTCCCCATCTCTCATTCTACACGATACACTGGCAGCCTTACCATTCTTTAAACACATCAAGTGCATTCTTCATGAGAGCCTTTCCCCTAGCTATTTCCGCTTACCAGAAATTCTCTCCCCCAAGGGTCCTCATGGCCAACTCCCTCTTTCAAAGCTGCACAAATGAGGTTTTCTCCAGAAGCTCTATTTAAAATAATAACTCACCCTGCAGTCTATAGCCCTCTATATGTGCTCTTTTTTTCCCCATAATATGTACCACAGAAAGTATTGTAGAAATGACTGACTTATCAGGGCACAGCAATAAGCAAAAATGTCAGAAAGTGATTGTGGGAGCTCCATGACAAAGGGCTGGAGAGTTCCCTAATCCTAACTGGAGGGTTTCTGAACTCAGGTTCCACAGGCCCAGTGGATTCCTCTCCTAGAATGAGTGCCTGAGGCTCCTGGGTGGTGCAGTTGGTTAGACTCTGACTCTTGGAATCTGCTGGGGTTGTGATCTTGGGGTCATGATGTCAAACCCTGTGTCAGGCTCCATGCTCAGTGTGGAGTCTACTTGGGGTTCTCTCCCCTTCCCCCTCTGTCCCTTTCCCTTTTTTACCCTCTGTCACATCTTCCCACAACTCTGCCGGCCTTTGAGTCTCTCCCACACTTAAGTAACGGTGACAGACTCTCTTGCCGTAGCCAGTTCTGAATAAATAACCTTTGCTTGTTCTCACGGGGCGGTCTGCATCTATTGCCACAGTCACAACATGGCCACTGGCTTTCCAGAGAGGCACTGATGTGAGAGACAACAAGGGAGAGTACCTAAGATCAAAGCCACAGTCTTTTTATAACCAAATCACTAAAGTGACAGCCCATCTTCTCTGCCATCTTCTTTCCATTAGAATTGAGTCAGTAAGTCCAGCCTACACTCAAGTAGAGGGCGTCACACAAGGGTATGAATCCTGGAGGCAGGGATCCCTGGCGGCCATATTAGAGGCTGCCTACACACAGTCTCACCTAACTCTGACAGACATTTCTTAGCTGCTGGCTGCAAGTTTATTTTGGATCTTAAGTACAAATTTCTCCTGAGATTCTTTGAACCAGACTACTCTTAGACTTGTTCTATATTCATACATATTTTAACATAACACTATTTAAAGAATGGTACATGTTAGAAGGAGCATAACTGAATGAATATTCTTGAAAATATGCAAAGGCACATTTGGGTCTTTGGTTTGGTGATATCTAAGCAGAGCTCTGTTGCGTGACCGTAAACCAACCATCTGCCTGACACTAGTATTCCCAGGCTGCCACTGCCTCAGCTATTTGAGAACTAACATGCTAGATGCAAGAGCTTAATTTATTATTCATTGGCATCCAGAGTGTTAAAAATATTGAATCTGACTGCCAATGGCACGGGTTATCCCTTCACAATTGTCCCAAAGTCCTCTCCAAGCTCCCTATCGGCTTGTATCTGTCATTTCACTCATGCCTTTTTTTTAACCTCCTGATTTTTATTTACATTTGTATTTTTTTCAGTCACTGTGCTAATGCCACAGCTTCAGAAACCCATATGTATAAAATATTGGCAACTAAAAGCTTATTGTTTAATTTTTGTGGTGGACTGAATCACTCATTCAGTCTTATTCATTCATTTACTTTCATTCAACAGATGCTGTAGAGTATACAGTGGTGAGTTACAAGTACAGCTTGTGGCATAAAATCAAATAAACACGTCACAAAACAACCACCACCACAACTGCTATACCTGGTATTGAGGAAAAATGCACAATGACATGCTAATGTTCATGAGAAAAGTATACTGGAAAACCAGAGAAGAAATTGTTCTTCAGTTACTGTCATGGCTGAGCCCTACAGACCAGAGTGGAAGGGGGAATGGCAGCTGTGAAGCCTCAAGATAGGAAGCAGCTTTGTGCATTAGGGGAACTAAGAGAATGCCAGCGGCTGGCACATAATATACAAGAGGAGCCCATAGAGCAAGATGAGTCTAGACAATCATCAGGCCAAGGACAGACCCCACAGAGCTTAGGTTGCTTAGCTCATAATGACAGAGATACTTAAGAGTATTTACATTAGTCAGAAACAGTAATTAAACATGGGAGCTCATTAAACATTATTCAGATACAATAATTAAACATAGTCAGATACTATAATTAAACATAAGCTGAGTATAGCAATTCAAATAGTATTACACCAGAAAGGTCAATTTAGGTGGATAATTGGCTCAAAATTTTCAGCTATAAGAATCAATTATCTGAATTAGTTGGCCTTATTAACTAAATCTTAGAAACCAAAAGATCGTGAAAAGAATAGATTGAGCTTCCTCCCCACCGCCCCAAAAAATGTTCCTAAAATATAAAACAAAGCAATTTGAAAGCAAGAAATGTGCTATAGATAAGATCATCACACCAATATTATGTTTCTATTTACTATTAAAATTCAGCTGAAATTGATCAATATTGCATAATCTGTATGATGGCCACCCTTTAGGAAGAATTTAAGTAAAGTGTGAGGTGGTACAACCTTGTTTTAAGTGATGACTGAACCAAGCTTTGCTTTCAAATCTGATCTTTTCCCACCTCTTTGAGCTTGCTTTCTCTGGTCCAGCCCATCATCAACTTAAATGTATAGTGACCATTTAAACTTTTTTTTTAAGATTTTAGATTTTATTTATTTATTTTAGAGAGAGGGGGGAGGGGGAGGGAGGAGGAGCAGAGGAAGAGGGACAAGCAGACTCCATGCTGAGCACAGAGCCCTATGTGGGGCGTGATTCCACGACCCTGGGATCCTGACCCGAGCCAAAATCAAGAGTCAGATATTTGAACCACCCAGGTGCCCCGACCATTTAAACTTCTAAAATATTCTATAACGCGAGAAAGTTCTTGAAGACAATATGCATCCTATGTTGTTTCTTAGGACATGAAAACATAGTGCATTTCTGAATTCCATAAAATAGCTAAATAATTTATGAAAATATCTAGAGAAGTCATAGCCCACATTATTATTCATTTTTATACAGACTGTATAAATATGTATGTAGATAATGTTCAAAAGTGATCATCATGTCTGCATATACGCATAACTGAATCTCTCTATACTGTTTATACATAATCTGTGCCCTGTGATTTGTGGCTGCAACCAATTTTTCAAGTTTATCCCATCACCCACCACCTTGATTTTTGATAAGCCATGTAACTTAAGCAGAATGATCACCATATTTGAAGGCACTTGAATTCAAAATGTCCAAACCTGAGTCTAACATCGCCTTTCTCTACCAAAGTGCCTAAGCCCTGCTTCTATCTCACCAATGTCAGGTTTCTCAAGCTCAGTGATAGGAGTGGGATCTGCTTTGTTGTTAGGACTGTCGTGTGCATGGTAGGATACTGAGCAGCAACCTTGGCCTCTACCCAACAGAAGCCAACAGAATTCCCACCCCACTCCACGTTGTGACAATCAAAAATATCTCCAGACAACAATGCAAAATATCTCCAGGCATTGCCAAATGTCTCCTGGGAGGTAAAATTCCCCCCACCCCAGGTGGAAACTACTGGGGTCTTTTTCATAGCACCAGCATCCACCCAGTTTCCCAAAAAGTTTTGAATATCATCATCCTGAACTCCCCCCACCCATCCTGCACTCTTCTCCTCTCTCCATGTAGAGAAGATGATCCTTCATCCTAGCTACGCTCCTAGTGCAAGCCTTTATTGTCCCTTATCAATTATATCAGCCAGCTAGCTTGTCTCCCTACTTCTGATCTCACCTCTTTAATTTACCTTCTTTCTCCTGCCGTGTGATCTTTCAAAAATACAAATCTAAAACTAACACAGCTTTGCTTAAAATATTCAGTGGTTTGCCAACATCCATGGTAAAGAGTATAGGAGTATTATATATATAGGATACTATATATATATTAGTACGTATATAATATATGTAATATATGCATACACATATTTATTTGGTATCTACATACATATGCATACATGTAATGTGTTTGTATACACATGCACACACATATGTACACAATATGTGTATGTACATCCATACAAATTCATTTATGCTTCACTCTAACTTTGTGAGGCATCTGATGCTTTTCTCCCCATTCTCTAGTGGAGAAACCCAAATGCAGAGATGAAGCCACTTTCCTGCATCTCGCATTCTGTAAGCAGTAGAGCCTGGATTTTTTTTTTATTATTATTATGTTAGTCACCATATAGTACATCATTAGTTTTTGATGTAGTGTTCTATGATTCATTGTTTGTGTATAACACCCAGTGTAGAGCCTGGATTTGTTCTCAGGTCTCCACTACCAAACTTGAGTTCTTTCTTGCTAAACTGTGTTTGCCAGCCCTCCTTATTTAGATTTGTATTGCCAGTGCCTAGCACTCTTCCTAGAATATTACAGGTACTCAATAACATTTGTTGAATGAATAAGCACACTAAATAGGTATGGCAGGAAAGACACAGACTGGAATTTCTGGAGATTATCCAAAAATTAGTACTTACAAAGAACGGAGAGTTTCAACTGGCTTTGGACCATGGACAGATCAGTCATGGGTGGGAGAGTCATGGATGTTTTAGCAGAGGTTTTGAGATTTCATCAAGGTCTTTACCAAACAACTGACATGATTTTATAATACGGTGTTTCTCTACCATATATATGTTGTTATTAAATATTTTTCTAAGACCTCACATTTATCTGTCTTTATAATAATGTCTTTGAATAAAATCTCATTCCTATCCAACACATAGTTCTCCTAGGATATTTTATGACAGTTAAGTGAAAATTAGGTTATGGTCTATAATATGAAAATTAGGCTATGGTCTTTATTATAGACCATAGCCTAATTAGCAAATCTATACTCAGTAATCTTTGTTTCCATCCCATGATTTATTATATCCTTCAATAATATTTTTTGGTGAATTGTTGCTTGCCATTTAACGTTAGGTGATACTCATGCATGATGCAAATAAGGCTATTCCAAAAAATCACATGAACATCTACAGACAGCATAATAGGACATTTAAATTCAGCCATCAATTTAAGTGTCCTAATTACCGCACATTGCCCCTATTACTGCTATTTCTGGAAAAAGAATACAAAAGACCGTACTGCCTTTCAAATTGGTTAGTAAATGTAGTGAGAAGAAACAAAGCACAGTGAATTTTGAAGGGGCAGAATAATACATGGAGGCTGACTCTATGGAATATATTTCTCACCTGACGTAATGATCTCGAAAAGGATTTTCAGGCATGCAGAGATGCCCTCGGCTATGATTTGTATTTTTTAGGGGAAATAGTAAATAACATGCTGCTGTGCTGTGCAGTTAAGAGACTTCATAATTTTTTTCACCTCAAAATAGAGATTCCTCTGGGAGTTGAATGCCAGACAATATCTTCTCCTGATAAAATAGCAGTTTTCTCAATCAGGCAATTAACTCCATATATTTTTAAATTTTTACCTTTAGCTGACAGGCATTTTAAAAAGGTTTTTCTCTAAAGTCAAACATACTGGAATATTTATTTATTGCTGCTCTGGGCCTCATCTGTAATGATATTCTCATCAATATTTTGTGTTCTATTTAGTGATAAAGAAGAAAACCAATAAATATTTTGTACTCTACTTGGCCAAGTTCACACTGATAAATCTGCCTAGTACAAAATATTTATTGTTTTTCAAAACTTTAAATGTCCTTCGGGATCTGTACCTTTTATTATATAGCTGTCCAACTCATTTTTGTTATAAAATGATACATTAAATTGAAAATCCCTTTCAAATGTATATTAATGTCATTATACATACAGTTTCACTAATCATGACTCCTATATGGTTCCACATATTTCTAGAAGGCTCTATATTGAGGGGTCAAAATTGTTTATAAATTTTAGAATGTGCTTATGTATGTTATCTAAGAATTGGTTGAGGAAATATCAGTTACTATATAAGCTATCTTGTTTTAAATTCTCAGAATTTTTTTTCAGGTTAATTTTATGGAGATTGTAAAATGAAAAAAAGAATGACTACAGCCTTCAATATCATGCAGTCTGAAATTATCCAACTCTCATATCACACTCTCGTTTGCACCTGATACATGGAGAAGGCCATTCATTCAGTCTGTCAGCTTCTGAATAAGTACATATTAAGTACCCTGAAGCAAACAAAATTCAACAAGACATATTTAGTGCCATTAACTGGATTTCAGCTCCATAATAGGGGAGAAATCTGTAAAGAAATCTTTGCAATAGTGTGTACCAGATGCAATGACAGACCTAGAAGCAATGCTTTGAGATCATTATAAAAGAAGCAGGTGATTCTCTCTGTATAAGTATTTATGAGGAGAAGCAATGCCAAAACACAAGCTGAGCTGCAACTCAGTCCGAGCCTTAATATTGGGGTAAAAGCATACAGTAAGCAACAAAGACTAGAGAAAACAGAAATCAACCTGAAACTGTGAAGAGCCCGGAAATTGTGCAAAGTTCAATATGTGAAATAGAATTTTCACCAATATTTTGTTTCCATATTTCATGATATAAATATTAGAAAAGTAGAAACAAATGAGGAAAAATATTAAAATACTCATAGTTTAATTAAACAGAAACACATTGTTGATCTAAAGTATATCCTTCCTGACATACATATTTTAATAGTTCATATTGTATAAATATATGCTGCCCAGTGATTGAGTTTCATGGGTGATATAAATATCTTTCTACAATAATAAGCAATTTACAAAGTAATCTTAATAGCTAAGTATTATTCCACTATACAGAACACTATATGTTCTTCAAGGTAGAATTTCTGGGCCAAAGTGCATGGAAATTCTAAAAATTATAGACATATATCATGTTGCCCTACAGAAAGGTGATGGTAATTTTCATGGTATATGCCAGGAATCCCCCAACATTCAGCTTAAAAGGTGAATCTTTCCAACTCAAAATCTTAGGGCACCTCTAAAATCTCATTAATGTCTTCTTAAGACGTATCAGCAAGAGATGCACTAAACACGCAAAGAGAGCCCTGGTTAAGATAAGGGCGTGAGGATGAGTGGGAGGGAGGAGTAAGATAAGGGACACAGGACAACTTCTGGGTATGGGTATTGTTTGAATGGACATGTTCACCATCTACATATAGATGATGCTTTCACCTGTTTATCCATATGTCAAAACATATCAAATCATACATTTAAAATATGTGCAGTTTATTGTATATTTCAATGATATCCTTAAAGCTCTTTAAAAAGTAACATCTGACACAAGATGTAATTTAATTAGTTGTGAACAATCTATGATGTCTTAACTTAGGAAACTGATGAGAATTTTAATAAAAATAATGGGACAAGGAGGGAAAAGGGGAAAGAAGAAAACTGTTTTCAACCCCGCCCTGGACAAGAATCTCTGATTAACATGAACAGTACTGTGTAGGCACACCCTTTGAGCTGAGCAGCAGGTGAGCACAGACTGATGCGCATACGAGTTACAGAAGTGCTTCCCTGCTGAATGGCACAGGAATAACCCCCATATGCTCAGTAACAGATACTGGAGGCCAGACCTCTTACATCAGAATCCCTGGTGTAGGAGTAAGGAATCTGTCGTCTTTTTCACGCCCGAGTTCTCAAACACAACTCTGAGAACCAATGTCAAGAATCATGCAAACCACTTTAATTCATTGTCCAACAAGCAAACTTCTCCACAACTCCATCTCCTGAGAAGCCAACTTCATACCTGTCACCAGAAGAGTGTGCCAAATAAAAACACATGTTTAGAATTCCATAATTAACATAATACATTTATTTTATAAATCAGTTTCTTTTAAATCTGACACCCAACTGATTGATTCCGGGGAAACTAATGAAGTTGTGTGCTTAAACATGCAAATTAAAAAATCAAATCTTAGGCAGTGAAACACCCAAATGTAATCACCTTCTGAGACTCCTGTTGGCACCATCTGAATTACAATAGTATCTACACGGACAAATTTTTTAAGTTGATAGTTTAAAAATATATGAATGGTTTCATAAGTTGAAGTGCCCAGACTATAGGTAGTTAAACTCAGGGTATTAGTGGAGATATCAGAGACACAGCAGGGAAAGGTAATGCTGATAAACCAAAGTGAATTTCAGGATTCTATAATATGACCAAAAAAGCTACTAGATATGTTTTCATTCAGAATGTGAGAAGACTATATGCATTTAATTTAATGAGAAAAGAGGGTGTCCATAATTTGAGAACCTGAATCACTCTGACCATTTCTGCAGAGGTTTGAAAGCCACGTGTATTCTTTTGGGTATTTATATTTACCTGGTGGTATGCTAAAATTCATAACTGTTGGATAAAATTCTTTTATAACCTTTATATATTAAGGCAGTCAGCAAACTAATAATGCACTCTCATAAAACTCTTGCCAATGTAAATCACTACTGAGAACTCAGCCTGACATTTGAATTACTTGAATTTATATCAATGACTTACTGAATATTCAGCAATGTTAGAAATACACTCAATATTAATAATGACTTTGAAGAGAAAGTCTTGGCTAAAAACTGCTGGATAGTTTTTGAAATGAAAACTTAAACGAGGGGCACCTGGGTGGCTCAGTCTGTTGAATGTCTGACTGTTGATTTCGGCTCAGGTCATGATCTCAGGGTCATGGGATCCAGCCCCACATCAGGCTCCATGCTCCGCGGGGAGTCCGCCTGAGATTCTCTCCCTCTCTCTCCATCTGCCTCTTTCCACTGCCCTCTCTCTCTGACATAAATAAATCTTAAAAAAGAAAGAAAATTTAAATGAAAGATTTTTTTCAACTTTATCATGAAATTTTATAATTTCACTGAAATTAAGAATATTTGTCCCAACGTAGAGAAAATGATTTCGGCTTTCTATGTTAAAAAGCTTATGAGATTTTGTGCAACCAGCATTCATAGTTCTTTTCCTATTTGCTTTCTCTGGAGTCTAATATGGAGTAGTCAGACATAACTAGGACCAAATATCTGCTTTCACATTCAGGTTAAGAAAAAATGTCTTAATTGAGTGCATGTTGAAAAACAAGTACCTTCATTATATTTGACAGGCTCCAGGCAGTTTTATTTTTCTTTCAAAGTTTTGTTATCTTGTCTTGCATTGTTTTGTTTGCTTAATTTTGCTTTGTTTTCCTACATAAAAAACAAATGAAAATAGATGGTAAAGCAAGTTTAATGGAAAGATGTTTGTGGTATATAGTCAAGAGAAAAGAGTACGTTTTAAAAAGGTATATTTTGTGAAAAAAAAAAGTCCATTTCCAAATTACGTACCACCTGTGTACTTAACATTCTTAAAAGGATAGGACTGTAAAGACAGGCAACAGACTGGTGGGTGGGGACTGGAACTCAGGTCCTCAGGTCGGGGGATGGGTGAGCTACAAGGGGTAGCAAAGGGAGTTCCTTCTGGGTGATGGAACAGTTCTCTACCTGTTCCTCTACCTGACTGCTGTGGTGGTTATGCAAACCTAAACATGTGATCAAACTGCATAGAACCACACACACACACACACACACACACACACACACACACACACACACGGGTATACGTGAAAACTTAAAAAACTGAATATGGTCTATAGCCCAGTTAACAGTATTATTCCAAAATCAATTTTCTGGGTTTGCTATTGCACTACAGTATGTGGGGTGTCACCTTTGGAAGAAGTTGGGCATAGGACTTAAGGGACCCTACGTACTATTTTTGCAACCTCTCATGAGTTTATAATTATTTCAAAATAAAGAGGGTTTTTTTTTTTTTATAAAGCTATGTATGCATTTTATAAAGATGGCTATAGTAATCAATAGCAGTAAAATTAAGTTTTTGGTGACTTGTTACTGCCTGGAAAAACTCCACCAAATATACATGATACATTTGGGATAATTCTGAAAAAAGAAAAAAAATCCATGTGGAATACACTAAAATTCATTTGAGAGAGCACACGGCCAGGGTGGGGCAGATAAGGGAGTTCCGGCAGCCTTACTTAAAGATGCCACAACTCAGGTAAACAGGTCTGTGGAGCTGCTGATAAGCACAGATGTGCTCTGCATGACATGATGCGGACAGAACAACTCACCATGGTTCCAAGTATAAGTCTTGATGACAATCACAGGGCAGTTTGCAGCATAATCCAGACTGAAAAACACTGAGGGTTGGTCAGCGTTAGGGTAGTTCATGATCTCCTAGTAATACTAAGAGGGGGCAACCGGTAGTATAATAATAGCAGCAGGTGGCTCGGCACTTCCTATGGACTGGACACTGTGGTTCAGGTGAGCTCACTGTACATTTGTGAGGACCTATGTGGAACCACATGGAGCCAGCTTCAGCTACGTAAGGTGCAGTGTCCAATGACAGACAGCAGAGAGACATCACTCAAGGACAGACAGAGATGTCACTCGCAGACCCAAGAGACCACTGCAGAGATACTGCAAGTCAAGTTCCAGGATGTTGGGAGTGATGTCTTCCTTTGGCTCTGTCTTCACAGTCCTTATACAGTGCCTGGCACAGACTAGCTTTCAGTAAATGTATGGAAAAATGAATGGTGATATATCTGAGCGTGTGTGTGTGTGTGTGTGAGAGCAAGTGCATGTATTTGTTTTACAGTAAAAAATCTGGAAGGTACAGTACAAAGTTAACAGTGTACTCACTGGATGCTAGAATTATAGAGAATTAACTTATGTTTTCTGTTACCTTGTCTGTATTTTCTATTTTTCATAATAAACATACTATACTTTTAAAATAAAATAATAAAAGTGACCTGAACCTTAAGAGGCCTTCTCAATCACTACCTATATCCAGAAAAACCAATTATATGTATCAAGTAATAGAGCTAACTTTCTCATTGTTTAATATATAACAGAATGGCTATTTCACATTTTACTTTTTCTTTTTTTTTTTAATGGTACTTAACCAGGGGCGCCTGGGTGGCTCAGTCAGTTAAATGGCTGTCTTCGGCTACGGTCATGATCCCAGTGTCCTGGGATCGAGCTCCGCATCGGGCTCCTTGCTCAGAGGAGAACCTGCTTTTCCCTTGCCCTCTGCCTGCCTCTCTGCCTACCTGTGCTCTCTCTCTGTCAAATAAATAAATAAAATCTTTAAAAAAAAAGATTAATGGTACTTAACTTGCTTCATTACAAAAACAAAAACAAAAACTATCTTAATGCAACTGAAGACAGTATTGTTTTGCTTTTAATGGGAAGAAAAATTGTGCCACTCACGTAATAAATCTTTATGTCCAACACATAGCCCCAGGGTCTAGAATCGTACCTGACATAAAATCAATTTGCAATAAATGTTGGATAAATGAATGAAAAGGCTAAAAGGAAGCATCCTAGAATTGAAATAGCACTGTGTATACTAAGGAACTTTTCCATTACTAGTGTATAATCTTACCAAAAAGTCCAGATGGAAGAGAATCACCACTAAGTGAACAAAAATGTAAGGAAAGCTTCATAGAGAAGGCTCCTTGAGCTGGAGGGGTTCCAGCAATGTGTGAGCGCCTTTCAGATTTGACAATGACACCGTGGCCAGAGAACAAATTACAGGCCTCATTAGTGGCCTCATGTTTGTTTGAGTATATGCCTCTTTGGTACATGGTTGTACTGTTGCCGAGACAGTGTGTTGGTAGGATGGTTAGTTTTTTGTTTTGTTTTTGTTTTTCCAATGAATTTATTACTCAGAGTCCAAAACTTTCTGTGAGCCCTGGCCCAGAAACTTCCCCTGGTCCTGATGGAGATCCAAGCTTCTTAAGCCTCAAACTCAAATCAAAGTACTGTGGGTCAAAGTAGTGGATGCGGACAGAACCATCCTCACCACCGCTGCTATAGCTCTTGTCATCAGGATGGAAGGCAACACTGGTGATGGGTCCGAAGTGACCTTTGACTCTTCCAAACTCTTCTTCAAAGGCCAAGTGAAAGAACCTGGCTTCAAACTTACCAGTCCTGGTGGAGGTGGTGGTTACATCCATGGCTTCCTGAACACGACCCAGGACCACATGGTCATAGTTGGGAGACAGGGCAGCTGAGTTGACTGGACGTTCTGTCCAGAAAGTCTTCTGGTGTTCAAGAGTTGTGGAGTCAAAGAGCTTGGCTGTGCTGTCCTTGGACGTGGTGACAAACATGGTCATGTCCCTGGATAACTGGATGTCATTGATCTGCCGGGAGTGCTCCTTAACATTCACCAGGACCTCTCCAGACTTGGCGCTATAGTGGTTCTCTGCCTTCATGGCCTGTGATGATGCACTCCCTCAGGGGTCCCCAAACAGCATGGGTGATCTTGGAGTTGTTGCAAGGGGATCTTCACATAGGGCTCATTGTTGTCAATCTGGCTTGGATCCCACAGGTCAAAGAAGCTCACAAAGTGCTGGTAGCCCATTTGCTTGTCAGTGGAGAACATGATAATGTTGCCCCGAAAGTCAAAGCCACATGTCCGGACAGCTGAATTGGTCTTCAGTAGGGCCAGCTGCTTCCCTGTTTCACAGTCCCAGAGATGACAGCTATTATCAGCTGAGCCAGTGAGGACATGTTTGGTGTCCCAGTCAGCATCTAGACACCACACAGCTCCAGTATGGCCCATGTAAGTGCCCAGCCTCTCACCGTTCACAGAGTACCACACATTGACAATAGGGTCCTTGGCCACCATGAAGAGGAGGTCTCCCTCACGGTTGTAATTTTTTTTTTCTTTTTAAGAAAGGCAGACGGCCACAGGCAGCACCTCATTTGGATGTGTCTGGAGTCTTGGAAGCTTGACTACCCTACGTTCTCCTACAAGTGGACCTTGAGAGCTCGTTTGGAGGTTCTAGCAGGGGAGAGCAGCTACTCGTATACCCTTGACTGAAGAATGGTCCTCCTCTATCGGGGAAGGTCATCTCTTCGACCGAGCGCGCAGCTTCAGGAGGGAGACACATGGAGCAGTGAGGGAGGAAGGGGACACACGCCTAGCCAGCCAGATTAGCCGAATCAACCCTGGCGATCAATGGGGTGACAAATGTTGCAGCCAGATCGCCCTTACATCCCTCACAGTTGTACTTAATCTGCGTAATCGATCGCTCATGGCCCTGCAGCAGGATCGGCTTCATCCTGGCACTGACTCAAGGGGTATGATGGTTAGTTTTACGTGTCAACTTGATTGGGTCAAGGGGTACCCAGGTATCTGGTTAGACATTATTTCTAGATGTGTCAATTTGGGTGTTTCTGAAAGTGGTGAACATTTACATCCGTGGAGTGGGTAAAAAATATGTCTCTCCCCAGGATGGATGGGCATCATCCTATCCACCGAGGGCCTGAACAGAACAAAAGGGCAGAAGAAGAGAGAATGTTCTCTCTGCCTGTTTACTGAGCTGGGACATCAGTCTTCTGTCCTCGGACTGTAACTTCTACCGTCAACCTTCACCCTTTCAGACCTTTGGACTGGGACTAGAACTATATCACCAGCTCTTCTGGGCCTCTAGTTTACAGAGAACAGATCATGGGACTTAGTCTCCATAATCACATGAACCAATTCCTCATCATAGACACATATCCTACTGGTTCCGTTTTGCTGGCTGAACTCTTCTTGACTGATAGAGTTAGTCAGGGTCCTCTAAAAAGCAAATGCCAATACGGGATTACTTGAAAGGATCTTAAGAGGGATATACCAGTAAGAGAAAATCGGGAGGGAGCCAGAAAATGCTGGGAGAGCTCTCAGATCATGATGCAAGCCCCACAGTGAAGGAGAGAAGGTTGGGGAGAAGTGTTGTCATCTAAGGAAGATTCAGCAAGGCTGTCATAGCAGCCAGGAGCCAAAGAGTCACAGGAGTCCCTCTGGTGTCTCCTAGAAATAAGCCTGACTTAATCTCCCTGCCACAGTCACTCATGGGTGACGGGGAGCAGCCCACGCAGGCATGGCCTCTGTAGGAAGGGAATAATAGATGTCACCGCTCAGCACCTGGGCCCTCAGTCAGGTCAGCCCCCTGCAGCTGGAGATCTGTGAGGCCCATTCCCATGCAGACCCAAAGGTTCCTATCAAACAATACCTTCAAAGATAACCTTTTGCTTTAATGACATGAAACATACATTTTAATACGAGGTTCGAATGCAGAACGTTATACTATCAGTGACAGGGTTAACCTATAGGGGCATACTTTCTCCACGAAGGAAAAAGCACTTTTCATGGATGATTTATATGGAGGTTTATATTATATTTATTCTTGATATGGTTGCCGAACATATGCCCTACACAAGAACAGAGTAAACATTCATGTGAATGACTATCAGAGGTAAATTTGAGATACACACACACACACACACGCACATGTGTACATACCACACATATATTATACTATGTTCTTTAGTTTGCTACTTCTTTTATAAATATTTTTGTTCATTACTTCAATATCCCCTTAATTTTAACAAATGATAATTTTATGGGTAAGTTATGAAAATTTTAAAAAAAAGTATTTTCAGAATGTATGATGTGATCACTAGTTTGAGTTGCAGATGTCCCTAATTCCTTTACACTTCTACTCACACTCACCCAGTCACACTGACAGAAACATACACATATTTTTATGAACTCTACAACCCCTTTTAGTCTAGTCTCAAATGTTCTCTCCTTTTCCAAACAGCTGAAGCATATTGCTTTATTTTTTTTTATTAATGTATATTATTTGTTTCAGGGAAGCATACTGCTTTACAGAGTGGAGGTAGCAGTCTGAGTATGCTTTACCATGAGCATGGATTAAAAGTAGAATCGATGTGTTTTACACATCGATTTTTGTGTAAGTTTTTTTTTTGTCTCAGGTTACCTAATGGATTGCTGGACTAGTCCTCTGCACACAATAAATATCTCACTGATGGTAAAAAGTAAACCCATGAAGTCATTTCATAAATGAGATTGAGATTGAGAATTTTGAGTTCTTTATCTGCTTTAGTCATTGAAAAAAATGTAATTTATACTTTATATTATTTAAATAATGGCTTTAGATAACCATAATCTAAAGGTAGATAACTGTATGTAAATGTCATTATATTTACTTAGTTTTCTAACAGTAGAAATGACATCGATAGTTGAAATACAGAACTTATATGGATGTAAATGCTACACATAACAACAAATGTAAAAGCACATTTCCCTAAATGTTTAAAAAAAAATGTTTTCATCCAACCACAAGGAGGACTCCTTTTCCATATCAGGAATCTTTAAAGTAGTTTTAAATTGGTAGTAAAGAGAATCTTTTGGCAAAGATGACTAGTTGTATAATTTGGGTAAAGATCATTTTCTGAGGTACTTTGCTTCAAATATCCTGAGCCCATCTTTTTCCCTAACACAATATTCTGGACTATATCTTTGCAAACCCTTTTACCAAAGCCACTGCTAAGTTTAGCCATTCCTTTTTCATTTTACATATGTATACTACAGCATTTGGAAACCAAAAAAAATTATCAATAATCTGATTTATTTTTATTTTCTTTAGGTGAATGAGGTTGACATAATAGCTACTATTGACATGTTACCAAGTAACTTAGGACAAATTATTACCTGGAGGTCTGGTCTATATCAATGTTATCCAGAGTGTGGTCCTCAGAAGGACATCATCAGTATCACCAGGGCTCTTATTAAAAGCGCAAATTTGTGGGTCCCACACAGATCAACTCAATCAGAATCTCCTCTGGGGTATAGCCCAAAAGTTTGTATTATAACAAGCTCTATGAGTGACTTTTTGCTAAAATTAGAGAGCTACTGCCCCACATGACAGGCCTGGGTGTTTCACAGATACAGAAACATAAATCTGGATGATTGACTAGACTTCACTTTTCATGTAAAAGCTTCAGAAATATTGCAAATACTATTATAGAATAAGGAAATCCTTGATCATCAAGGCTTCACCCTATCTTTCACAAATTTCCAAAATCATTTTTGTCATAAATTCTCATGATGTAGCCATTAACAAAGGGCTTGAAGACTACCACTATCAGGAAGAGGAGCAGGGTCTGAGTCTTCTAACTGACATGCACAGGTAGGGCTAATCAGAATGCTAGCTATATTTAAGGCGCAAGCTCATGGAGTCAGACTATAAAATACTCACCAAGAAGAGTGTGATGAAAGTCAAGACCAAACTACTGGGCTCAAGTGGGAAATGCAGAGGTCAAATTCAAAGGGCAAAACTGGAGGCAGGAAAGTCAAAATAAAGCATGAGTTTCAAAGTCAAGGTAAAGAATACTGAGGTCAAAGGTGAAGCTCTAGAGAAGGAATAAAAATAGGATACTGCACTAATGTCAGAGGAAAGAAGTTGAGTACTTAAAGTACCAGTTGAAAGAGCTTTCTCTAGCCTCCTACTCAATCTGTCTTGATTCCTTCTGTCTGTCTAAGGGCAAGGTCATGTAACAAGTGAGAAAGCCAAAAAAGAAAGCAAACTTCTCAAATCCTTCTATTCAGCCACCTTCAACAGATACATGCACAGCTTTATGAGAATGAAGCCTGATATTTCATTAAATTTAAATCACTTAAATCCACCATTGCCCACCAAATTTGTTTTAAAATATCTTTCTCACTTTGAGGGACAAGACTTTATGTTCTTTTTCCCTTAATAAACAGTGTATTTTGAATTTTGTCACAAGTCATTCCATTGTTTTTTTGCCATGACCTTCTCAAAGAGTGTCTTTTTATAACCACAAATATAAAAGCTATTTTAAAGTATATGGTGTATTATTTTTTAAGAGAATTCAACAAATCCAGAATATCTGTTTCCTAATAATAGCTAAAGATTTTAAAACAAAAGACAAGCTAAAGCAGCAAAAAATATATAGCTCTGCTATAAAAAATACATAAGTATATAAAACACATAATAAAATATACATTGACTAACAGGAAGAAAACGTAGGTATTGATTAGTAAAGGAGGCTAGAGGTAAAAAAGCTATCAAGAAAATTGAAGCTTAGACGAACGAAAAGTAGACATGAAAAGGGGAGATTAATAGAGATGTACCCAGTGTCTAGTAATATGAGGAATAGATATTGTGAAAATTCCAAAGGCTGACCAAACATATTACTGCTCTATACATATGTGTTATTCTAGAGCAGGTCAGAGTGCTGATTTTGGAGCTGGAGTGCCCGCATTCACAGGCTGACTCTGTCCACCATCTATGTGGCGTTGGGCAGATACCTTCACCCCTCAATAACAAGGGCAAACAATAACACTCACGAAATAGAGTTACTTTAAGTGTTAAATGATTTAATATATGTAAGGGTCCTAGACCAGAGCCTGCAGAAATCAGTTAGTGTTAGCTAGTATCATAAAGAAGCAATGTAAGATAGAAATAGAATATATGCCAAATGCATAACGTCAATGTTTCTAGTAGCCACAACAAAAAAGCAGAAAGAAACAGATGAAATTAATTTTACTAATATGTTTTATATGGCCCATCTTATGGGTTGAAATATATCCCCCCAAAATTCATCATATGTTTAATTATTAAATCCTCAGTAGCTTAGAACGTGACTCTATCTGGAAACAGGGTCGTTGAAGATATAATTAGGTAAGTTAGGATAAAGTTACATGGTAGTAGAGCGGGCCTCTAATCCAAAATGATTGGTGTCTTTGTAATAAGGGGAATTTGGACACAGACATGGAAACAGGAAGAATTCCATGTGAAGATGAAGGCAGAGAGGGGACAATACCTCTACAAAGCAAGGAACGTCAAAGATCGCCAGCAAACCACCAGAAGCTGGGGGAGCGACATGGACAGATCCCTCCTCACAGCCCTCTGGAAGAACCAACCCTACAGACACCTTGATCTCAGACTTCCAGCCTCCAGAAATGTGAGAGAGTGTATTTCTGTTGTTTAAGCCACTCAGTTTGTGTTATTTTGTTAGAAGAGCCTAGCAAATGAATATAGCCCAATATAAGGTAAATATCATAATTTTAGTATGTTATCAACATGCAGTACCCATGAAAGAAATATTTGCATTCTTTTTGTCATACCAAGTCTTCAAGATCTGGTGTGTATTTTACATAACAGCACATCTCAATTCCTACTGGTCACATTTCAAGTGGTCCGTCACAACTTATGACCAATGGCTCCCAGGTTTGATGGTAATGTCTTAAACTATGCCATGGGGCGAAAACTTAAACTCCACTCTTTGCCCATGACTTTTATCAATACAGGAGTTACACTGCTATATTAGAAATAGAAATGTTAGTTGATGTTGGAATTACTGTTCTCCTGATTACCAGTCTCCAGTCTGTTCACCCAATCTGTCCTTACCTTTTACTTTACCCAGCCTATTATGCACCACTCTCTTGCCCCCTTGCTTTTCTGTCACACCTGTCCTTAAAAACACTACCACTGAATCCATCCCATCCATCTCTCCTCCATCCCCATGCTCAGGTCAGAGTACACTGCCAGGGGGAAAATCACACACCAAGAACTGGAATGCTACGCCATCTCTCTCTTACCCTGATACAGCCCTCATTAGCAAAGCCCCCAGTAATTTGTGTGTCAACCAGGAGCTTATCTTCATCTACAACAGGAAGAGATTCCCAACTCTCTTCCTGTCTCTGGAGAAATGGGAGTTGCTCATTTTGCTCGGATTCAACAACACATTCATGTGTTTACGTCCAATCCCCTCCCACATTCCCATGACCCACATTCAGTAATCACCTCTGCAGGCTTTCATCTCCAATCAGTGGTTTACTTTCCAGTGTTTCTATGTCTTTAGAATAAAATGTGCTAAGGCTCAGTCACTAAAAACAAACAAAAACACAAAAGCAAAGCCCTTCTTTTAACAGATGTCCCCTCTTATTCCTCTTCCCTTGGCACTTTCTCACTCCCACCGCCATCCTGTCTTTACTTCCATGGCCTTTCTCTCTGGTATCACCAACCACCTCCATATCACCAATTTCCACGGATGCTTTTTGTGTTTATCTTTACAGACCTTTCTGTGATGGTTTAATTCTTGGAATGCTCCCTTCCTGGGCTTCTTTGGCATCACTCCTCTGCAGCCTTCTTCTCCTCTCCAGCCATTCCTTCTCGGCCTCTTCATGTGTCACTTTTCTTCCACTGGATCCCTAAACCTGATGTGTGTTGTGTTTTCCTTCCTCAGGCCTATGGTCTCCTCACTGTATTTACAGCCTCCCTTCCTCCTTCCCCCAGTGACTATCAGAACTGTAGTTTCAATCAATAACTCTCTCAGTGTTTCTTAAACTTTGAAGTCACAGATTCTGAGATTCAAATGAAAATTTTGGCACTCTTCTTAAAAAAAAAAAAAGAGTATGTATACATATACACTTAAGAGCCTGCATTCCCTGAAGTTTAGGAAGGTCTAACCTCTACACTGATGACTCTCAAATCACTGGACCTATACCACCCTTGAGATCACCAGCTCAAATTTCCACCAAAATCTCCTCCTAGATGTATCCTAGATACCCCACAACATAATTTGGTCCTCTTGCTAAACTGCCTGAATTTGTGAACAGCCATACCACCAACCACCAGTTAAGCCATAAATCTGTAATTGGTCCCTTTGCATTTATCTGTTGTTTGTTTCCACAACTTGACTGTCTAGAGTCACTCTCCACAATCTGTCAGCCTTAGTTCAGCCCTCTGCATCTCTCAGCTCACTCCTCCTCAGTGGCATTGGTGCCCCTCGCTTCCCAAGTCCAATTCAAAATCCTTCCAAAGGTCCTTAGTGCTTCCAAGGTGACTCCTTAGAAAAGCACTCAAGGTTCTTCCTGACCCAGAACTTGCCCTCTCACCTCTCTAACTTGTATGGGATTGTTAGCAAATTAAACAGGACACCATGTATGGGATGGAAACTATTGGTGTCAGTGTCCTATAATAAAACAAAATTTTCCTATTAAGTGTAAAATTCCAGAAGGTAATCTCTACCAATTTTTAATATAAAAATAATACTACATCATCAATACTTAGAAAAAACCTAGCCACCTATCGGATCTGCTTTAAGTGACAGAAAGCTAACTTTTATGTGTATTATTTATATTTCTTAACAAAATACACTGGGGAACAAAGTATGAGAACCAAAATGTGTCAATACAGGGATAAACTGACATAGTGAATATAGCACAAGCTGTGGAATGTGACAAACCTAGGTTTAATTCCTTGCCTTGAATTTTACTTTGGTGTCAATCTCTCTTACACTCAATTCCCTTATTTGTAAAATGAGGATAATAAAGCCCACTCCTCAGGGCTTTTTTTATATTGGAAACTAAATGAAATGGTGCTTGGGAAGAACCTAAAACAGTGTCTGAATATTGGGTGTCTCAATAAATGGAAGTACTCAATAAATGGAAGGAGGAGAAGGATTTTATGACAGGAGAGAACAGGTCTGCTTTTCCCTTGTGTGCAGGACAGGGCCTGTCCCTTTGTGGCTATTTCAGGTCCTGTAGGACTTAGGGGCAGCAGTGAAAGGTTAATTGGGATTAGGATACCAATGAACTCAATCAAAGTCAGTTCGTAGACTCCAGGAAACACAATTAGGGCAGCAAACCAAAGCCATTACTACCAACATCAATGATAATAAATTCATAAAAAAGCTAGATCTGGTTAGCTCCTGAGGAGCGGCTTTGAATGGTAGAAACCACATACAACATCATGCAAAATCCTTTAAAATAAAAAAACGAACCAAGAATTCCAGTTTATGGATGTCCAAAAATTTTGTTTCTATAACGTAAGTTAATCTTCCAGGATTTCTATTCTGAAGTACTTGGCCCCAGGTCCCAGGCTTTGTACCCAAAGCTTCACGCTATTCCTTTCATATGTTTGAGACAAAACTGTGAAAGCATCTTGCCAATCCAAAACATTTATATCTAGGGGCACCTGGGTGGCTCAGTTGGTTAAGCGACTGCCTTCGGCTCAGGTCATGATTCTGGAGTCCCGGGATCGAGTCTCGCATCGGGCTCCCTGCTCAGCAGGGAGTCGGCTTCTCCCTCTGACCCTCTTCCCTCTCGTGCTCTCTATCTCTCATTCTCTCTCTCTCAAATAAATAAATAAAATCTTTTAAAAAAATTTATATCTATAGTAACTATAACAATTATTTCTTCTGACAAACTTTATAATATTCCACACACTTGTGAAGAGGAATCAAGACAGAGGGGCTAGATGATACAAACTTGTCTTAAACTTAAAAGATCTCCTACTAAAATAAAAAAGGTAAGGTGTGCAAATAAAATGTTCTTTATGCACTTACTGGTGGAAATCACACAGAAAATGCTCTTTGTATTCATCTTTGATATAAAATGGACTCAAAGTTAGTATTTCCTCCACTTTTTTTTACCTTCTTTAAACACTGACTCCTTTTTTTTATTTTCCAATGAAGAAAAGGCCTCAAATTCAAGTCATTTTTTTTTCTTTTTGCTGAATCTCAGCCTTGATGTAGACTAATTAATCCCAAAAGTTAGTACTTCACCTTTCAGAAAAATGAAGAGGAAATAGGACATTTAGATATAAGAAATTGATCTTTTTTTTTTTTTCCATTTTTAGGGCAGTACCTACTTTCAAAATAACAGTTTACATTTGTTTTTTAAAAGTTTTAAACTTATTCAATTTAGACTTCTATATATAAGCAATAACAGATTTAGAACTGTCCACAGTTCTAACGATCAGCTTACTGATCGTAAATCAAATAAAAAGAGGAAAAGACATTGGAAACAGATCCTAAGGAAAAATATAAAGATTTAAAACAGGGAACAGACAAGCGGGCTTCACAATCCACGTATCCATATTAGGCCAGCCCTGAGGTGAGATATGCAAAGCTCCAGGAGATGCTCCACGGGCGCTGGAGATGAGTCCCCTCCCTGTGCTTCTCCCATCTCAGCATTGCTTTTTACTGCTGTGTCTAAAGGCAAATTAGAGACTGCTTCTCTGGACCCTGGTATTTCATTTCCTACATTTTCCCTTTGTCATGAGGTATTCCTTTCTCCCTCTGCTATTGACTTAATTAGAGGACTATGCTCTCCTAAGGGGTGAGGTGATTCCATTCTATCAACTATCTCCAGATCAGTTCCTCACAGGTACAGAGGGGCAGAGTGCAAGGAGTGAGGGGCCAGTTCTCCTCACAGAGGAGTTCCTGAAGAATGTGTTGAGCCCTTGTCCCAAACCCCTTCTTGGTCTCTAGAAAACAAAACCAATTTAGGGATCATATCAATCTGGACTTTTTGGGTCAAAATGGTTTCCCCTACCAAAGTAGCAAAGGTCTTCTGAGTTCTCCTTCTTGGCCAGTACAGTCTCTCACCACCTCTGCTCTCTGTCCATCTTACCAGTGGTCAGGGAGCTTCATTATCCTTCTAATCGGCATCAGTGTTGCCCGGCTCTGGTCTAGACTTTGTCCTCTGTGGTAACTTTTCTTAAACTCCACTACAGGCTCTTACTCTTTCCAAAATCATAAACTCATTTGGTTTCTGTATCCTTCCATCCTGCATGACTATTTTTGCCTTGTCAACAGTCAATAGTCATAATTACAAGAAGGTTCCACTGTTCCTTGAGAATTTCTTCTTCATAAAACATTTAGTATTTTAAGATCAGCCATTCACATTTAGTACATAAATCTGTAGACTCGAACATGGATTTCTCCCTTACTGTTTCAGGGGAAGAAATATTTGAACATGCACCTAGATAAAAATGTAAGTACGTTTGATGAAAAGTACAACTTTCTTACTCCAAAATTCAATGTTAGCAGATTTTTCTTCACTTTCTAATATTCTCCTTCATTCCTAGGTTCCCAGAAAGAGGTAAAAGAAACTACTGTTACAACTGTTCCCTTAACCTGCCTGTAGAGACCTCATCTGTCCACAACAAATTTGAGATGTGATTTTCTAATTTAAACTAAGGTGTCAAACCTAATTGAATAATACACCCCATTAATTTAAATTAATGAATGAGTCAATGACAAAGGGCACATTCATTAATGAAAAGAAGAAATGTTTTCAGTCAGAATTTTAGCAGCAAAACATGACACTGGGAGATACACTTGGTAGAGTAGGCAAGATCATCTTACCACAACCCCCAAATCATTCCTACTTATCCATGTGACATCCATAACTATAATGCTACTATGTGTTTGCTATAATCACAGAACAGAAAGAACTACTTCATGGCAATTTGAATTTGTTTTAAAAGGATGTATGTGTGTGTGCAGATGCACATAAATATATAGTACATATAGTGTATACACACAAGTATACATGTATATATACACACATAATATATATCATTTATGCTTTCAATAAATATAGAACATCCACATTATAAGGGTTACAATTCATACGTCTAATCGAACATATGTTTGACATAGTCATCATGGTAAATTTTAAAACAATCGTACCATTTCTATTAAAATCAGGAAAAGGGTAAGTAGTACTATAATTCACTTTGTAATGTCAGTGCTGTACAATGTAATTTTAAAAAGAGAATAAAATGGGAGTATAAATATTTGCAAGATGGAAAAAAATGATTATTTTTAGATATATTATTGTATAGTTTAAAAATCCCAAACACTAACCAAAAAAAGTACAGAATCTCTGTACTGTTAAATATACTTATATTTAACACTATTAAATTTTACAGTGTTAAATATAAATATAAGTGAATTGTATAGATCCAACAGTAACAACCAAAAAAGCAAATAAGCAATAAGAATATGCAGAAACTCTAATGAAGAAAACTGTAAAACTACTGAGGGAGATAAAGAAGATTCACATAAATGTAGAGATATCATCTTCTTCTTTATAGGAAGACTCTACATTATAAAGACGTCAGTTTCCTCCCTAAATGAAATCCATAAATTCAATGCAATCCCAAGGGGGTAGAAAATATGAAATTGACACGATAATTCTAAAGTTTATTTGCAAGTATAAACCTCTGCATACCTGGCATCAATGCATCGGTGTGGGTTGAAAAAGATAGGCAATTCAGTAACTCGTGTTGGGAAACTAGTCATCCTCTGGGAAAATACCAAGTTGAAGCTCTACCCCTCAGCCTTCACTACAATACATTCCAGATAAATAAGATATATAAGTATAATACAGTTAAATAACAATATTAAGCAAATATTTAGTAACATTTATTTACCAGGGAAAAAAAAAAAAACAGATAACATAAAGGAAAATGCTGACAGTGAAAACATGTCTAGCAACAGGTGGATGTTTAAATATAATATGGTGTATCTGAAAAATGGACTCTCATATCGATACTTAAATATTGGTGCATGAATAGTTATGTCAACATGGACAAATCTCCAGGATGATAAGTGTAAAAGGCAGAGGGAGATACCTGGAGAGATACACACTGAAGGTTACTGCAGGTTACCTCTGAAACTGTATTCAATCTGTATTTTCATTTCTATACTCTTCTCTATTGCTGGAAATTTCTACATGGGCTTATATTAGGCATATATGCCAAGATAAAGGACTTTTTTTCTGGAAAATACATATGTAAAAAGGTTGAACAGAATGTTAAAATATGAATTAAGATTTCAGGACCCTCATCTGGTTCTCACATTGATGGGTATGCAACTCTGGGCAAGCCCCTTCCCTGTGTCTCAATATATTCATCTTTCATTCCACCCCAAAGTCTTAAGCTACCCGAAAATTCTTCACTTCAGGGAGCAGCATTATAAGCACACGGGGGGATCAAAAAATAAACTAAACATTCTGGAATAAAGACTCATAGTGAGAAGAGGGAGGACCAGTAGTTAAAAATTGTAAATTCATAAAGGTGTGAGGGTAATGGTTGGCCACCCCAGAATGGGAAAGTGGCAAGACTGTTATAACTAAATCATTTTCTCTCCAGCCTAATCACATACTTGCATTAAATGGCAAACTCTGAACCCCTGTGCTACTCTTCAACATTAGTTAAGCCCTATAGTCATCATGATGCTCACACAATTGGTAACACTGGTATCGAAAACTATATTAATTTCAAGCTCCGGTAGAAACACAGAAAAACATCAGTATTTATTAAGTGAGGTTAAAAAAAGGTAGAGAAAAATTATGATTCTCAAAAATGTAAAGAAGGTGCCATAAAGAACAGAGTGTGCTTGATTGGAAGAGTGAGCTAAATTAGGTGATTTGTTTTAAAAGCAGTTCCTAGATTTATAGGACTTTGGTATTCACTTATTTTTGTTCTAATTCAGCTACGAGTACAAACGCGTCTCATTTCAAGGTTACAGATGAAAAGAGGAAATAGTTCTGCCACAAATCAGCTACGTGACCTAAGTTAGTACCTTAGCCTCTCTCATCTCTGTTCCTTCAACCATTGAAACAAAAAAAAACAAAACAAAAAACAGAGTGGGTTGGGACAGACGTCAACAATCACTTAACATTCAAAATCCTGATTCTATGCTTCTTTTCCATTTCAGATCAGAAACTCTTTTACGCTTACCAAATCATCTTATCCCTGATCAAACTTAGAGAGTTTAGAGATCATTTAAGAGAATTATAGGAAGAATTTTACTTTAAAAATATAAACAAAATAACCCATACCATTAGGAAATGTCATGATTCTCCAAGGTGAGGTTTGAGGAACCCAGTGAATGATGTTTTTATTTCCTATTCAGTGTGACACTAATTGAGAGACAGTCATGGGAGTCAAATGGAGAACAAACACGTTTTGTTGCTGTTAAAAGCAATACTGACACATACAGCTTATGTGCTCAGCTGCAGGAACTTACTAGCATATATGCCTAATTCATGGCAGGTATATCCAACCAGCCGCCCAGTCCGGGGCCTCTCTGTGGAGAGCTGCCTCAGGAAGACTTTGTCTCGGCAGAAGCGCCAACTGTGTGCACTCTGCAGGCTATCAGACCCCGCAGACAAACAAAGGAGAGCCTGAGGTATGTATGCTCCACCTTGTCTCCAACACCACAATGGGGTCACTCCCCTCCTCTGAGGGGAAGGAATAAGGCAGAGAATAGAGAGAGATGGAGAGACTCAAATTCTTACTCTACGAAATCTCCCTCCAGGTGGATACAGGAATCAAAGAAAAAGAAAGTCCCTTCACCCTGAAAGTCCCCAGATTTCTTCATTTCCTCGATCATGAAACATCAGGGCTGTCATGCTCCCAAATTCATGGCCATGCTGCCTCCCAGGCCAATAATTGCAGGTTTTTGATCTTCTTCAGAACTGCTTGTGGTCACTGGAAATTTTGGTTCTGAAAGGGTATAAATTTTCTCATGCACACACAGAAATAATTAAATACAATGCCATTCAATGCCATGCTGAAAACTCATCACCTGTTCCAATCCCAATCCCAAATGATGTCCAGCCATATTGTTCAATGCATCTCGAAGGTTTCATAACAAAATTAACAACATAAAGACACTTAGCTGAGTGTGAGCTCCATCCTAGGCCAGGGGGCCTGTGATAACCCCCTTTTCCCAGGAAACTGCTAAACCCTAAGTAACCTGCCTCTTAGATCTCCTACACATATAACGGCCAGAGGACTGTGGAGCAGAAGATGTAGATGGGTCTTTCTAAAGTCTCTTACCCTGGGTTCGAGGCCCTCCACCATGACCCCCAGATGACCCTTACCTTCCAGAGCTTTCCATTATTCCAGGCCTTAAGTAGTATCTTTTCTTTTTCTTGGCTACATATTTTCCTGCAGGCCGGACTATGCCTCCATATGTACTTTCTCTCTGATGTTTTCTCTTCCCTTCGAGACAGCTCAGCTATGTTTTAAATGACTTACTTCGCTTTGAAGTTGGCCCCTTTCCTTCTCTCTCAGGTAAGCGGGTAACACCGCTTGCTTTGTTCAAGAGTCTTCTTGCCATTGTATTTTTTTGTGTTTCCTGGCCCAGATATGCTATTTTCTAACATGACCCTCTCGTGTTCATCTCCCATAATGAGATTAAGTTAAAAAGCATTGAGACTGTGAGAAGTATTCTTTGAACAGCTAAACCAAGCTTGGACTCAAACTATCATCTTGCCGGAAGCCCCTTGGATAAGTCTGTGTTTCTTGCTCTTCCCCCTCACTTTAGAATCCTGATTCCACACATCTTTGGGGTGTGTTCCCTAAAGACACAAACAATTCCTCTACGAGGAATTGCTATAAACACACACCCATAAAGCTAGTAATTCTCTGATTGTTTCATGGTGATACTGTTCTCTACATAACACATCTAGATGTTTCGTCCTTGGTATGGCCAGCGCAATCAGGAGTCTAACTACGATCTTTCAATCTTCAGCTTTTCATTCTTTTTTTTTTCTTTTGCACCACAAAGATCTTTAATTTTCCATTTGTGTTCTTCATTCTTTGGCGGTTAAGTTTTTAAAGCCCAAATACACTAAAGTTAAATTAGAAAGGTCTTAAAAAATCTGTCATTACAAAGTCTAGGGTGGGAGAGAATTATCACACGTAGCTTTCTTCATAAACAATCTAAATTTGCTTCAAAGGACATACGTGTTTTTCCCCCAGCTTTACTGAGGTATAATTGACAAGTAAAAAAAGTATATATTTAAGGTGTACAGCTGAATGTTTTGATATACATACACATTGTGAAATGGTCACCACAACAAGCTCATTAACGTATCCATCACCTCACATAATTAACATTTCCTTTTTTCTTTTGTGTGTGTGTGTGTGTGTGTGTGTGTGTGTGTGTGTGTGTGTGTTTGTGCGCGCACGTTCCATGAGAACACTTAAAATCTCTCTTCATATGACCTCACTGATATGAGGAATTCTTAATATCAGGAAACAAACTGAGGGTCCCTGGAGTGGTGGGGGGTGGGAGGGATGGGGTGGCTGGGTGACGGACATTGGGGAGGGTATGTGCTATGGTGAGCGCTGTGAATTGTGCAAGACTGTTGAATCACAGACCTGTACCTCTGAAACAAGTAATACATGATATGTTAAAAAAAGGGAAGAAGATAGCAAGAGGGGAAGAATGAAGGGGGGAAAATCGGAGGTGGAGACGAACCATGAGAGACTATAGACTCTGAGAAACAAACTGAGGGTTCTGGGTAGGGGGGGATGGGTTAGCCTGGTGATGGGTATTAAGGAGGGCACATACTGCATGGAGTACTGGGTGTTACACGAAAACAATGAATCGTGGAACACTACATCAAAAACTAATGATGTAATGTATGGTGATTAACATAACATAATAAAATAAAATAAAAGAAAAAAGAAAAACAAAAAGAAAAAAAAAACTTCTCTCTTCTGACAGCAAACAATCCAGCATGAACTGCGGTCCCACCGCGGTACGTGAGATCTCCAGAATGCACTCTTCGTGCATAGCTGAAACTTTGCGCTCCTTGACCAACTCAACATCCGCCCATTTCTCTCTCCCTGAGCCCCTGGTGACTACATTCTCCCCTCTTTTAAGGGTCAGCTTTAAAAGGCTACCTCTCTCAGGGTGCCTGGGTGGCTCAGTTGGTTAAGCAGTTAAGCGTCTGCCTTTGCCTCAGGGTCCTGCAATGGAGCCTGCATCTGATTTCCTGCTCAGCGGGGAGCCTGCTTCTCCCTCCCTCTCCACTCCCCCCCCCCCCCCGCTTGTGCTCTCTCTCTCTATCTCAAGTAAATAAAATCTTAAAAAAAAAAAAAAGGCTACCTCTCAATAATTTCCTTTACTTACCCCTTCAGAGAGTGATTGTTCCAGTTGGGTCTCTGATATTTTACCTCTCTTAGACTTTATCATGTCTATTTCGTGTTTCTGATCTTATAAAACTTGGCAGGGGTTCATTTCCTGATCCCAGACACTCTTGGTCCTCCCTTGCCTCCTCCAGCAGTCCAGTTCCCTTCCCTGCCTCTCCAGTCAGTTCTCTAAGCTCTCCTTAGTGAAATCTCTCTTTTCCTACTGCTTGATCTGCCCGACTTCCTCCCTTCCATTTTATGATTTTGCTATTCCTGTCCTGATCATAACACTGAAGGGTATTTTCCAAATTCTTTGGTTCCTCCTTGAATCCCTGAACAATTCTTTTATCTAGAGACAAGAGTCTTTAATGACCAGTTCATTCCTGTTGTCCTCATTTCAAGGAAGGGAGCAGAAAGAAGCCTCCCTTTTAGCCCCAGCTCCCCACAAGCAGTTACAACTAGCACCTCACAGTGGTGCTTTCGGACACATGTAATTTTAGGGGTTTTGGGGCGTTGGTTTGGTTTTGACTGAAGAATTATTTGTTTTGAGGACAAAAACACTTTTTTTTTTTTTTTGGTGTTTCAATGCCTGTCTGCTTCTTGACTGCAACACCAAGATCTAACTGTTGCAAGTGTGTTTCAGTTCACACCATATTCTGGGGCTTCCTAAATGGCTAGTAGGCCTATCCTGCTTATTCGCTCCTATAAAAAGAGTCACATAAAGGACAGTCTACTGTCTATAGGTACTGGCTCTTCTTTTTTTTACACTAAGCCTGAGCCATGAAGCTACCTGACCTGGATCCACCCATTAAAAATCAACCACACTTTTTTTTTTTTAAGTGCATAATATAAGCCACAAAAACTCAACTGAGCTTACTTGCTTATACCTAAAGCCTTAACTCACCCATCACGTACATCATAGAAATTTTTATTCCCAAATTCCACTCTCCATGTCTTTCTCAAGTTTTCTGGCCTGAAGCAGAAGATAATGAATTCTAGCTCTTCCAATAAACAGATCCCCTGTGCCCTGCCCAGGTCAGAAGCAATTCAGATGGAAGAATCAGGTCAGCAGAGACCAAAATACGTCACCTTTGGAAAACAGCTGTTGGACCTATGTGTGGTTCAGCCACTGGACTATGTGTGGTTCAGCCACTGGATTAAGAGAAGGAAGCTGTGAAAATGTTAGGGAAGGACACATCTCTTCCTTGTTGGGGGACTTCTTGACCCCCTTCTTCTCACCTCTCAATTCTCTTTCAGAGGAGGAAATGTGAATTTTCTGGTTGGAAAATTTCAGCGCAGGTACTGGTTCAACCCCTCCTCTGTTCTGTCAGCCTGCCTGCCCTCAGAAAGCACGCTCTTCCAGCCTATAGAGTGGTGCCCTATGGTGGGAGAATCTGATATTGTCTCTAAATGTGCAGTCTCTAAACCCAAGGGCAAAATGTTAGCAAACCCATCTGGCTAGAAGACCCAGATTTCCTAAATTCCTCTGTATTAGCAACAAGACAGAGTTTATATCTCTGTCTATATTTATACCCATATCTCTACCTCTATCCCCTTTTTCTCTAAAATGCTTCTAAACCCAGGCAGAATGGGTAAACAAAGACAAGGCAGCATTATTTACCGAGCACTTCAGCCCTGATTCTGTTCTCCAATAACCTACAAATAACAAGCAAGCCCACATCCACTGTGGAAGGTCTAAGCAACCTATGAAGTCTTATCTGAAAAATCATCCTTCAGAGGCTCCCTCCACCGTTGTTATAAGATCTTAAAAGAAGCTAGTCCTCCAGGGCGCTTGGGTGGCTCAGTCCTTAAGCGTCTGCCTTCGGCTCAGGTCATGGTCTCAGGGTCCTGGGATTGAGTCCCACTCCCCCTGCTTGTGTTCCATCTCTCACTGTGTCTCTCTCTGTCAAATAAATAAATAAAATCTTAAAAAAAAAAAAAGACGCTAGTCTTCCAAGGAAGCAAATCAGGTGAGTTTCCATATTCTTTAATCAAGAAGACCCTAAAGAATGAACATGATTGGGGCACCCGGGTGGCTCAGTTGTTGAGCATCTGCCTTCCACTCAGGTCACAGTCCCGGGGTCCTGAGATCGAGCCCCGCATCGGGCTCCCTGCTCGGTGGGAAGCCTGCTTCTCCCTCCCCCACTCCCCCTGCTTGTGTTCCCTCTCTCGCTGGTTCTCTGTCAAATAAATAAATAAGATCTTAAAAAAAAAAAAAAAGAATGAACATGATCATATTTCCTAATCTTTGAAGTGTGGTGGTTGTTGTCTTGTTTTTGTTTTTAATACAAATATAGTTACAAGGAGTCATTATCTGATTCCTAAAGCTAGAATGATTCTATTAGATTAGGGTCTCCCTACAGAGGGAAAATCTGGTAGGCAAGAGAAAAGTCTGTCTCTGCCAATATAGGTGGTCCCGGGGAAAGGTCACAGAAACGTACACTTGAAGTGCTGAAAATGTACATCCCCAACCTTTACGAGTGGGTTCACTGCACAAAATTTTCCTTAATGCATATTACAGATTTCAAAGTCATTTTGCATGAATGTGCCGTTTTCCACCTTGAACGTCAAGAAAAGTGATTCAAAAACAGTAAGCAATTTTCGTTCAAGGAAGCCCTGGTTCTCACTGACATCTTTTTAACTCTTTTGGAATTTCTTTTAGTGTGTGTTAAATGGCTTCTGGTCCTAGTCCTGTTTGAAAAATTAAATTGAGAGCATTCCTTATTGTATCTTTTAGATCTCAAACTTATTCAGCTTTTAGGACAAGGAAGGCACAATGATGGGTTGCGAAGAGTGTGAAGTTCACGGTTATGAGGTCTGGGTTTCTGTCCTCTGGACATCTGCCTTCTATAAGTCTTAGGTTCCTTCTCTGCAAACGAAATGATGTCTACAGAACTCCCAGCTGGGACCTGCTTTAGTGCAAAACATAAATGATTTCTTTACACACAGATAATGCCTAAGAAAATGACCAGACTGGTGATGCTTCCTGAGTTCCTACCACGAAGCTGAAGCCAGGGTAGGCATTTTACAGTGTCTTGTCATCTCTAATTGCCATAATACCTCTTCCAAGGCTATGTCCTTATGTCTATTTCAGATGAAAGAGCACTTCACATAATCAGACCTGCTTGCATCCCACTGTACATTACGACTTTGTTACTCACACTGCGCCAGGTGGACCATCTGCTTATGAGAAATGCAGACTCCTCGGCCCCACCTCAGACCTACTGAATCAGAACTGACATTTGAACGAGATCCCCATGGATTTGCAACATTAACGTTTGACAAGCACAGGGTAGACCGTGCTACGCTCTGGAATGAAGAGAAATGGACTGAGCCACTGTGTTCTCTCCTGATAAAGCCACCAAGACAGAGAAATTTAGCAACTTAAAGGTTATCACAAAACTGGTAAGTGGTAGGGCTGAAAGCTACTCTTGCCTGAGTTCAAAGCCCTTGCTGTTTTCCCCAGCCCATGTTCTGTTCCAATTGGTATTATATATCCTATTTGACTTCAACTGATAGATGTAAATGGTGATAGCGGTAGATAGAGCTCCATCATATGTAAGACCTAATTGTAAAGAGATGTGAATTACGATGCTCTAGTCTACACTGCCCTTCATTGGAGACTAATTAAAACTACAATTAGTGTCATGTTTTCACTTATTTGTATTAATAAAGGACGATAATTATTGAGAACTATTGTGATGATCTAATAGAAAAAACTAAACCCACAACTAGGACCAAGCAATTAAATAAGCTAAAAAACTTTAATAATTTACATGATAATAAGATCATGTTATGGCAAAGTTCAGAATGCTGGAAATCTAGCACTGCAGGGGCTATGAGATAATATTAATACACAGAAACCATCAAAAGAAACAGTTACCTTCTTTCATTGAGAGAAAATTATCCTTTTAATATGGCCTCTCATAGACGACAGTAAAAATACCAAAAAAAATGAATTATTTTTTTTTGGATTTATTAAAACTCTGTAAGTTGTGATGAAAAAGAATTCAAAGACATAACACTGGGGTGCTGAGTGTAGGTAGTTTCCTTCATAACAGAAACAGAATTTCTGTAGGACCGGTAAACACTGACTTGTAGTAATTACTTAGAATTACATAATATATTGATGTTGAAGAATACTGTGAGGAGGAACATAATATTTTATTACACCTTTACATTACCTCCTCCAGAAGCATGTATGGCATCTATTGCTACATGAAAATGTCCTTAGTCATTTTATGAAGTCACATTTTACAGAATTTAAATGATTCCAAGTAGACTAACTTTATTTTGCATTTTAAGTACCTGTTTCGAGATTCAACCCAATTGTGGATCTCTCTAGTATGATGCTTTTTTCATGCCAAGGATAAGAATAAAATAGTTTTATTTATTATTATTCAAACATCATCTCTAGAGATTCCAATTTTGCACTATAGATAAATTCCTTCCTAGATGTATCTGGAAAATGACAACTTCAACCTAAGATCTAACAGAAAAAGAAAGAGGAAATCCTTCAACTGGAAACAACAACCAAAAAAAGCTACTCAATTATACTGTTTAAGAACGTTCATTTACAATGTAATTTCAGGCAGACCAGCAGAAAGACTGGACAGAGAGGAAGGCAGGACCCCAGAAGTACATAGGGGTCCCTCAGGAAGATCAGCCTGAAGGCAGGTAAGTATTTGAGCAGGGACTATAATATTTCATGCATGCATGTAAGAGTTCTTATTCACAAAGCCCTCTTACATAAGTAATTATTTGATCTTCACAACAAACTCTCTAGGTAGGTAGAGGA
The DNA here is from genome assembly GCF_037043125.1 of Eumetopias jubatus. NCBI lineage: Eukaryota > Metazoa > Chordata > Mammalia > Carnivora > Otariidae > Eumetopias > Eumetopias jubatus. The sequence continues at coordinate 176,244,228 of NW_028274809.1, read as the reverse complement.
GTGTAAACTGAGACTCAGAGAAATTCAGTAACATGCCCAAGACCCCATGATCAGTAAATGCCTGAACGTGGCCCAAGTCAGGTGTCCTCTGCTCCTACGAAGACATAGTGCCCCTGTTTCAGAAATTATATGTCAAACTGATATATGATGTTGATTTGTGTTCAGTTTAACAAATGTCACTCCGTACTGGTAACTGAAATACAAAGTGTGAAAGGACTCCTTCCCACAAAGACAAGTCAAGGTTTCTTCTATCCCAAGAATTTGGGTGAGAACAGAAAATCATCATACTAATCTCTTCTTAGGAAACCAGTCATTATTTAACAGCAAAATACATTCACGTTGACATTAGTAGTGTTCTTATGCAGTTGATGAGGTCATTACCACTTCAAAAATACACCATGAGTGAACTCAAAAGACCTGCTTAAAAGTGGAGAAGAGAAGAGCTTCATGAAAGTAAAACAAAGGTTTGGAGGGAAGGAAAATGAATCTTTATTAAGTGCACACATACACAAGGCATGGGCTGATCAGTGCATTACTATTTTCAGTGACAACTTCATATGTCACATATATTTTACGAAGAATATACAGTGGGTTATGATAAGGGTCTCCAACTCATCTTCCCTAAACCATGTGCCTAATGGAGTAGTTTGGGTTAAGTTTTAGGCACTTTAGAAGTCATGTTCATACTTGTTCTCCCCAGTTGTTGTGAGGATAAGGTACTTGCTTGATTCAAGGACTTTATCATTCATTTTAAGATTTATTTATTTGAGAGAGAGAGAGAGCATGCGAACAAGAAGGGAGGAACACAGGGAGAGGCAGAGAGAATCCCAAGCTGACTCTGAGCTGAGCATGGAGCCTGACATGGGACTCTATCTCAGGACCTTGAGATCATGACCTTAAGCCAACACCAAGAGTTGCTGCTTAACAGAATGAGCCACCCCGGTGCCCCGAGGACTTTACTGTTCTGAGTTTTTAGATTTTAAATTATATCTACAGTCTGTATGCATTAAGCCTTTTCATTTCTTTTTACCCTACTTGTCAACTTTTTCACCCCCTCCACCCAAACTACATAGTAATAGCCTAGGGTATATATCTTTCCACATTCTCTGTGTGAGAAAAAGGAAAGGGAAAGGGAAAGGGAAAGGGAAAGGAAAGGAAAAAGGAAAAAGGAAAGGGAAAGGAAAGGAAAGGAAAAAGGAAAGGAAAGGGAAAAGGAAAGGAAAGGAGAGGAAAGGAGAGGAAAGAAAGAAAAAGAGGGAGAGGAAGGGAGGATAGTTATACAAATTTCAATTTTTCTTTTGACTTCATTTATAATATTTTTTGCCACAAAAATTTTAACTGTTTTATAGCAAAATATGTTTCTCTTTCCTTTATTATAGTCCAAGTGTCCTGTCTTGATTCACCAGGTCTTTCCAACCCTGAGGCTATGCATATATAGTAGACTTCATTTTTTTTAGGATTTTTATTGTTACTTTTTATGCTTTATTCTTTTTATTTCATTTTTATTCCAGAACTTAAGGTTAGCATTTCCCTTTATCTATTTTGGTTTTGTATTTCTTGTGATTTTAGAAAAAAAGCATAAAGTTTCCTTTTTTGGATCACTGGAGTTATTCCTTAAGTAGAGCTTTTACTGAGGCTATTTGGTTTTATGAAGTGTTTTCCTTTACAATATTTTCAAATTAGTTCCTAATTTCTAACTTTGGTTTTAATTTGTTTTGATCCATAATTAATTTGCGAGTGTGGTTCTTAATTTCTAGTCATTGAGTAGGGTGAGGTCTCCTCATTTATTACTAATTTTATTTTCATCCAACACAAAATGTAACATGTAGCTGGTAGAAGTTCTGCCTGTTTTACCCCATAACCAAGTACATGGTTAATTATGAATATTTCATAGATATACAAAACTATATTTATGTTTGAAAGTGTACATTGCTACACATCTTTTATGTGATGTTTACTGATATCATTCAAATTCTCTATGTCCCTATATTTTGTCTACTAGATCTGACTCCAGCAGGCTGGTACCGTTAGCTCAAAAGCCTGCCAATACTGAACTCACATCTTTTACACATCTAATTGTTTTACACGTAACCCAAATATGGAGTTGTTTACCCATTTACAGTATGCAGTGTGTTGTGCAGACTCCAGGAAACTGCATCCAACATTCACTAGCCTTAGCTCAGCCTCAGGGGCCGTAAAAGACCCCAGGCCTCTTTTCCCTTTGGAATTCTCTGACCCTTGAGTTCTCAGACTCCCTGCTGTGGTCCTGAGCCACACCTGCACCTCGGAGAGAGCAGACATATCCTCTGTCCCTTGCCCTTTTCCCCTTCTGGGCAGTGCCCTGCACCCTGGTCTCTAGAAAGTGCTCATATTGTGAGGAGACATGCCTAGTTTGTAAATCTATCAAATGGCCACCCAACTAAAGTTTGTTGTGGGCTCCTGCCACCTCATGGTCTTATCGCTTCCCTTGATCACGTCCCAAATTCCTCCCCTCACTACACAACTGCCACATTGGCTTCAGTAGTACAGAAAATTTAGTCCTGGATTAATAGCTTTCCTTTATATCTTTTTTCAACATTCAATTTTTGGTATTTGAATTATCCATATTCCTTCTTCCTCGTATCTATTTAGATAGATAATAGATGATAGATAGATAATAAGATAGATAGATAGATAGATAGATGATAGATAGATAAAGCATGTCAAGTTGCTACTTGCCACTGAATGTTGTCATCTCCTTCTTTCTCTCTTTTTTTTTTAAGATTTTATTTATTTATTTGAGAGAGAGAGAATGAGAGACAGAGAGCATGAGAGGTAGGAGAGTCAGAGGGAGAAGCAAACGCCCCGCTGAGCAGGGAGCCCAATGTGGGACTAGGTCCCGGGACTCCAGGATCATGACCTGAGCCGAAGGCAGTCGCTTAACCAACTGAGCCACCCAGGCGCCCTCTCTGTCTTAAATTCTTTCATCTAATACATTATTCCGTTGGAGTACATTCTCAAACAATTGTCTCTCATGAGGTCCATAAATGATATACTCTCTGAATCACTGAATACCCACAATACTTTATCCTATCCACCATTAACCGAACAGGTGAATTATGTCTTCACCAGGTATGGGACTCTGGTGGCACAGTGCTTTTCTCTCTGCAAACTCAAACTGTCTTTCAAACTTCGATGTTACAGAGGAGAATCACACTCACTCTGGACCTCTCTTTATTTTGAAAGTAAATCATTCCAGCCTACAAGCTTGTAAAATTTCTCTTAATCTTTACAGTTCAGGAATTTTACCAGGACTTAACTGAGGTATGTGTCTTTTCTCCTCAATCATGTTTAGCATTAATCAGGATTTTTTTTTCTAGTTTCACTGAGATACCACTGACAAATATATGTAAGGTGTGTATCATGATGTTCTGATATACATATGCACTGTGAAACGAATACCACAATCAAGCAAGCTAACATGTCCACCAGCTCACACAGTTACTGTGTGTGTGTGTGTGTGTGTGTGTGTGTGTGTGTGTGTGTGTGTGTGTGTGTGTGGTGAGAACACTTAAGATCTACTCTCCTAGCAAATTTCAAGTATACAAGACAGAATTATTAACTGCAGTCACCATATCGTACATTGGGCTTCTAGAACTTAGGCATCCTAAAACTGAAACTTCGTACCCTTTAACTAATGTCTATCCATTTCCTCCACACTATGCTCCCCACCTCCTGGTCCCCTGATAACCATACTTTTATGAGTCTGACTTTTTTAGATTCCACATACAAGTGAGATCATGCAACATTTGTCTCTTCCATGTCTGGCTTCCTTCACTTAGTATAATGTCCTCCAGGTTCATTTGTTGTCACAAATGGCAGGATTTCCTTCTTTTTTTAAGGCTGAGTAACATTCTACTGTATGTGTGTGCATATATAAAAATGTCTTTATTCATTCATCCATCAACAGATGCTTAGTTGTTCCATATCTTGGCTCTTGTGATAATGCTGCAATCAACATGGGGGTGCAGAAATCTCTTTGGGATAGTGATTTCATTTCCTTTAGGAATATCCAGAAGTGCGATTTTAATCTATAGACCAAGAACTCAGCTCAGGGAAGTTCTTTTCTGTGTGTGTGTGTGTGTGTGTGTGTGTGTGTGTATACATATATATTTAAATCATTGGTTCACTTACATCTAAAACCTTTTCTTCTTTTATGACTCGTAATATTTACATATTGGGTCTCCTGAATGTACTCCCCATGTTTCTTTTCTTTATCTTCATAATTTTCGATGCTCTCTATTTGTGTTCGCTGTTTTAAGTTATTTCTTCTACCATGTAGAAGAAGCATTAAAAATATGAATCCAACTTGGCCATCTTCTCCTTCAATTCATCTACTAAATACTTTAATTTTTTTTTTAATTTAGGGAAGTTTGTTTTTTTGGTTTTTGTTTTTCTGTTTATTTGAGTTACTTAAAATAGTGACAGAGAGAGAGTAAGAGACAGAAATATAGAGGAATAGAATGAAATAGAATAGAGAAGCTGAATCTCCTCCAACATTTCTGTTTTGTTAGGGGCTATCACATTGGGCTCTTCTATCGGTTCCTCTGTACCCTGGAATCTCTTTTGTACTGATCCCTGTTTTTTTCCTTGCATGATCCTGGGTCTCAGGGCACGTGACCAGAAGCTAGAGCTGGAATGTTGGGAGCACAGGGCTCTCCGACCACTTGGGTCAACCTTTGCCATTTAGGAAATCAATATCGTGACTAGGGATCTGTTAGAAGCTTCTTTCCTGCTGCTCTCCTTCGTTGCAAAAGCTGACTAAGGCTTGAAAAAGCTGACAAAGACTTATGAAGTGTTGAGTAATTTAACAAAGATCACAGACAGTATGTGGAACACCTCTGATGAGAACCAGATATTTCATTTCCATTTTTGTTCTCACAAAGCTGAGGCACATCCCTCTACTATAATATCCATTTTTACATTTTTTGCAGTTAGAAGGCATCAGTGACAATGAACACATTTCCTGCACTTACATAAATGTAATTCGCATTACCTCTTCAACTAGAAGGAACAAAAACTGGTGTTGTTTGGCTTAGCGAGCTAGTGCTTCAGGATGTGAGGAAGTGAAGAGGAGTGTGCTTTGGAGAGGCAGGGGCTGTGAGCTCTGAAGAGGGGAGAGGGTGAATGGTGGAAAGGGAAGTGTCTCAAGAAGGCCTCCCTGAGAGCTAGGTCAACATACTAGCCCTTCACCCTTTAGTGGAACTGAAGATGACAACAGGGAAGCCTAATTCCCATCATATTAGGATTGTGTCACGCGTTGTGTAATCAATAGGAGGTGATTATATGTCCCTTGAGCTACACTGATAACCCTGTCCACTCTTGTGGGGGAAACGGGATGCAGCAACCAAGGGGGAGGCCCCAGACACGGCTAGCCAGCTCTCCTTCACTCTCCCATCTCAAGGGCGCACAACTCATACCTGAACCACTCATGCTCAGATTGACCACTGCTTTGAGCACTGTCTAAAAACACAACAGCATTTCACCCCAGACACAGCTGCTTGAAGATCTCATTTAGTCCATATGCTGCTGGGAAATACATCAGCTTTCTTGACTTAGTTTTAATACCATGATAGAGAGGATTTCTGTTTCTTACAGTTCTAAGAAAAATGTTTCATTCAATCTGCACATAAACTTTTTCATAATAGTTGAATATTTTAACTGAGAAAATATAAGAGAATCTTAAACTAGAATGTCCTAGCAAAAAAACATATATTAAATGTCTTGTCTACCATATGAAAAGTCTTAAAAAAAAAACCTTTACATACTTTGAATTAGCAATGCCACTTCCGTATCTTACAGAAGTACCAAACATTTGTACATATGCTTGCTAATTTCAGACAAAATATTAAATAGCAATAATAGCAATATTAAATAATAGGAGCTGATAAATTATGGCACATCAATATGAGAAGACACCTTGCCCCAATTAAAATAAATGTTAGACAAAACACTTAAAAACATGGGAAAATACCAGGCATAGGAAGATCCATAGGCTCAAATATGTCTTGTTTTCTTCTCTGTTCATTCTTGAGAAAGCTCCTTCCTACTGATGGCAAAATGGCAACTAGAGGTTTCACTCTATGTTAGCAGACACAATCCCTGAAAGAGACCTTCTCTATTCCAACAATTCTTGAAAAGAAATCCTGGCATTTCATGAGTGAACTTAAATGTATCTCCCCCTAGCTGAATCAAAAGAACATGGGCTTGGTCAGGCTTCATCACATGCTTACACCCAGCATGAAAGTTAACCCCATTTGAACCACATGGACCCAAATGAACCTGCTGTCAATCAGATGAAAGGGACACAGGATTGCTGGATCATATGGTAAATCTTTTAATTTCTGAATAACCTCCAAACCATTTTTCATAGAAACTGTATCATTTTACATTCCTGCCAACAGTCTACAACGGTTCCAATGTCTCCGCATCCTTACAAATACTTGCCTTTTGGGTTTTTGTTTTTGTTTTTTGTAATAGCCATGCTAATTTGAAGTCAAAATCTCAAAGAGATATTAGCAGTCCCATGATCATTACAGCATTATTCACAATAGCCAAGATGTAGAAACAACGTAAATGTCCATCAATGGATGCATGGAAAAAGAAAATGCAATACTAACCTACAGCAGAATATTATCCAGCCATAAAAAGGAAGAAAATCCTGCCATTTGCAACAACCTGAATGAGCCTGGAGGACACTGTGCTGAGCGAAATGGGCCAGACACAGGATAAACATTGCATGACTCTACTTATATGAGATATCTAAAATATTCAAATTCATAGAAGCAGAGAGCAGAATGATGGTTTCCAAGGATGGAGGGAGGGGATATATCTCCTCTTACAGCTGTTGTGGCAATGCTGGGCACAGATCAATCTGGCTGTGGACATCTCTGCTATGTTAAACTTTTAGTCCCAGACCTTATATTGGCCTGGAGATTCTCCAGAAATGTCCCAACTAAAATTTTCTTATTACAAATTTTTAAGCATATATTGCCTGTCCTCTGGCAACTCACCAGACCAAATCTGGGATCCAATATTGCAAAAGCCTCAAACTAGTTTTGCAGAGCAATAGCCATGCCCAGTAGCCATGCCTATGAGACCGATTTCAACCTTTAGACTAATTTTATCAGCATTAGGTACAAATAATTCTAAACACTGTGACAAAACAGGCTCACTTGCAAAAAGGCTTGGAAGACAAGGATAAATCTACAGGACCTGGCAGTCAACAAAGTCAGAGACATCATAACAATAAAGGAGCATATTTTTGGAGGGCAGAGGAACTGTGACTAAGACCATTTTAGTGTACGGGAGATGTCAGTGGGGATAAGTGAATGTGACAGCTTATCAGAGAGAAGCAGAACAGGAGGGTCTCCCCCTCATGGTGGTAAGTAAAAACTGTAGCCCATCTTCATAGGTGCCTGAGGAGAAAATAATTTGAAGTTGTTTGTCATTTTATCAAAACTCTCACCCATCAACAGACATGAAATCTACACTATCATTTTCAATCATAAACACAATAAAAGCCCAGAGACTCATGTAATTTCATAATTAATTATTCTGTTTACGTTAATACGTATCTTTAGGGTATCTGATCATATTTGCAACCGGAAAATCTCTGAAACAATATTATCATATTTAGTTTATTTGTCTGCTTTTGATTAAAAATGGGAATAAATTACATGGTGATTTTAGAAATGAAAGAAGAGACTCTGAGGGTAGTTAAAGAATGATGTGGGCCAGAAGGTAGAAGCAAAGCCATAGGAAAAAAGGAAGGGAAGAAATCAAGCAGTTATTAAGCACCTACTGAATCAGGCACTGAACTAGCCATTTTATACCTATTGTCTCAGTTAGTTCTTCTGATAACTCCTTTCAAGATATAAGCTTGATCTCACCCATGGGAAAATTGAGGCCAAGAGAAATAACTCACTCAAGGGTTAGTTGTAGATTTGGTGGCCATAAATGAATTAGTCCAATTTGAACAAAGAAATCCATTCCATGGACATAAAGTCCAAACTGTACACACACACTCACGCATATTTATGTTCATGTACATGTAAAAATATTTGCCACTGGGCATAAAGTAGATTGAAAAAGAATATGTACAGTGATCAACAGTCTTCTCTATTAGTTGGAAAAAAACTCCAGAGCACAAATGTATAAGAATGAATTAGAATTTCACTCATTCTTATAGAGATCAGCACAACCTTTTCTCCATTGTACAATTTTTTGTGTATGACATTCCCAGATACTACATTTTTCTACAGTTAAATTATGGCATGACTCATGCAGGTCTGAATCATCCGTTGAGAAAATAAAGTGATACTTGACTAAGAGCCATGGAACCAATTAAAATCCTTCCCAGCAATGAAAGTAAATAAAAAGCCTCTTACTGGTGGTCAGACCAAGGCAAATTCTAATACAATGGGGAGAAAGTTGAAAAGAGCACACTCTAATTTTAGCAGTTGAAATCCACAGTGGCTGTGGTGAGCCTTCATATTAAGATATAGTGGTTTTTACTCATTGTATAGAGGTTTGGGGGTCCACTATACACCATCTTAAATTAACAAATGAATATGTCCTGGGCATGTTTTTTCAAAAGAATTAGCAATTATTTATTTAAAAATATAATTGACATAGTAAAGGTAATTAACCTTTCTCAAATTAAAGTTTTTAAAGATTTTATTTATTTATTTGTCAGAGAGAGAGCGCACAAGCAGGGGAAGTGGCAGTCAGAGGGAGAAGCAGGCTTCCCGCTGAGCAAGAAACGTGATGCAGGATTTGATCTCAGGACCCTGGTATCATGACCTGAGCCAAACGCAGATGCTTAACGAACTGAGCCACCTAGGCACCTCTCAAATTAAGTTTTTTAAATGTTTAATAATTCCCCTTATATTATCTGTAATAGCCCACATGATTTTTTAGGATTTTAAGTCAAATGTTTTTTTTCTAAGTTAATTTTCTCCTCTAACATTTATTCAATCTTAAAATAGCTAAAACCTGGGGCATCGGGGTGACTCAGCTGGGTAAGCATCTGACTTCAACTCAGGTCATGATCTTACGGTCCTGGGATTGAGCCCCACGTTGGGCTCCCCACTCAGAAGGGAGTCTGCTTGTCCCTCTCCCTCTCCCTCACCCTCTGCCCTTCCCCCTGCTTGTGCTGTCTCTGTCTCTCAAATAAATTATTTTTTAAAAATAGCTAAAACCCTATGAGGAAAAGAGTGCTAAATTTCCTCTCTTATTTTCCCTAATCACAATGATGGTGGTAAAAGTCCATTTTTATTTTTATTTTTTTTAAAGATTTATTTATTTGACAGAGACAGACACAGCGAGAGAGGGAACACAAGCAGGGGGAGTGGGAGAGGGAGAAGCAGGCTTCCCGCCGAGCAGGGAGCCCGATGCGGGGCTTGATCCCAGGACCCTGGGACCATGACCTGAGCCGAAGGCAGACACTCAATGACTGAGCCACCCAAGCGCCTCAATAGTCCATTTTTATTTATTTTACTATTTCCCAGACACTGTACTATATGCTTGATATGGATTTTGAGCACTAGTTCACATAGTACAGGAGAACTGTAAGTTACATATGAGTACTATTGCCAGTTGACAGATGTGGAAACTGGAGCTGAAGGAGCCCCAGTGACTGGTCTAGTGTCACACAGCAGACCCGGGGGGTGCTGGGCCTTGGTCCCGAGCCATAGGTCTTCAAAACTTCAACAACTTTGACTATCACAAGCGGATGAAAAGTGTTATTTAAATGTGTAGGCAAGGTCTTTCAGCTAGTCTGAAGGCCTGATAGACTGCTCTCAGAAACATCTGGATGACGAACACTCATTCTAATTCTTCATCCTCATTTGAGAAAAGTACTTGAACCTGGCTACGTTCACACGGGTGGGCTGAGAGATGTGAATGGTGATCATGCCCCAGTGGACCCTGCCTACCATATAATACCAAGATTCACATCAGGGACCTGGCTCAGAGGAGGTGATCTCAGGAAACAGCCAGACAGGCTTATGTACAGAAATGCCATGTGAATACAAGCTTCAATGTGGCAGGAAGCAGCTGAATTTCCAGAAGATCTGAGGCAACCTTCATTCACTTAGATATTAACGTCCAAGACCATCCATGACCCAATAGCTTCACTTCCTTGCCTCTCCTGCAGAACTGATGAATCTCTCTGCTTTATAGCTGGTTCCACTATTTGCTAAATCTTTTAAATATGTAAATTGGTTTTGATTCACTCAGCTAATGGCTGTGTCTAATGTCTCCATTAACCTGAACTTCTAGAACAGGGTTAGACCAACTACAGCCTGTGGGGCCAAAGCTAGCCTCCCTGTTTTTGCACAGCCTGTGAGCTGAGAATGAGCCTTAGGTATTGCAAAGGTAGGAGAAAGAAACAAAAGGAAAAGAAAAATATTTTATGACACATGAAATCGATAGGAATTTCAAACTTCAGTGTGTAAATAAAATTTTACTGGAAATGAGGTATTCAGCTTTGTTCATGTATTTTCCATGGCCGCTTTGTCACTACAAGGGCGAAAGTGAGTAGTTGCAACAGAAACTATATGGCTTTTAAAGCCTAAGATATTTACTATCTTCCCACTTACACAGTCTATATGAGCTTTGCTTCTAGATCAAAAGCTCCATACTGATAAGACTTTTTTTTTCTTTTTTGCTTTTTTCACTCCTTTATCCCCAGCACCTAGAAAGGAACATTGAAATAAGTGTACTAAGGAAGGAAAGGAGGGAGGGAGGAGGAAATGAAGGAGAGAATTTGTCAACAAACCTATCCTGCAAATGAAAATTAAAACAAAGGTCCTTTGTCAAGAGCTCTTTAGACAATACCTTAGCATCCTATTGAAGCCCTGTTGCAACTGACTTTACTACTTCTTGACCTCTATCTCTTCCCAAAAGCTACAGACTCCAGTAACACTGAACATCTATCTCTCGCCTAACCACACTATGCTATGCCTTGTTCATGCAGCGTTTTCTCCCTTTATATCCTTTCTCCCTTTAGATACTAATTTTTGCCTCTCTGCCTAGTGCAATGCTATTCATCTTTTGAAGTCCAAATTCATCTTCTCCACATGGTCTTCCCCAGCCTATCCAGAATAAATAATTTCCTCCTCTTCACTCATACATGGCCACACTGAGTCAATAATTAAAAATACCACAATTAAGTTTAACTATTTTGCTTCTTAATAAAATCCTGAGCACCTCAAAAGCAAAGGATTATGATATGTAACTCATCAGTGTACCTGACCCTGATAGATGACAAGCATTCAATAACTGCTTGGTAAAAAAATCAATAAACAGCCAATAGTCCAGGGGAGGGTTAACCCTAAAAAGATCCAACCAGTCAATCTGACGTCACTGTAATTTTCTGTGAGATTTGAATCCAGAATTGTCTGGGTGAAATTAAATTGCATTATTATTTTAAATGGGAATTAGAACCTCTCCCCCTAAAATGTTCTGTGCAAAGGTAGCATCAGAATCGGGGGGGGGGGGAGCTCCCCAGGTGACCACTGTGAGGAGATTATTACTCATGTCTTGGAAAAGTTTGGATTTGAAGTTGCCAAGGTTAAATGACTCATAATCTTATGAGGGAAAGAAATAGGCTTCTGTCTTGGTTGAGCTGAACCTGTATCTTAGTTAAAATACCCTGTGAGAACAGAAACCATCATTGTGCTGTTGTGTTTTTGTTTGTTTGTTTGTTTTTATATATATTCCCAGTGCCTCCTTCTGGTGAATCAATCAATAAAAATTTGATTAATGGAAGAATGTCTGGACAAAGTTAGGAGGGAGAGATGGATGGATCCATGAACAGATGGATGGATGAATCAACGAGCAGATGATAGATGGAAGGATGGATGTGAAAAAGGAATGGACGCTGAAGGCCAAAGGAGATACGAGGATCTGTTTTAAAAATGTGCCTCAGACCTGCCCAGTCTTCAGTCTCTCTGTAACACTGGGCTCAAGTGGCGAGGATTTAAAGATGGGAATATCTTAAATATTCATAATGCATGACTACAGACATTGGTCGAGCCTTTGCGATCAAGCACATCTACCAGTCGCTGCACCCCGCTCGGCAGTCAGCTTTCTACTCGAATTCCCCTTCCCCTGCACAGTTGACCTTAATGTTTATTTCATACGGAAACCAGAAACTCTCATACTACATACTAACACGCTCTCTAGCTGATCTGTTTCAGCTCTTACCTTATTTAAAATTTCTTTATTCAGTTCAGGTTATGATCTGGCAGTCGGGGGATCGAGCCCCACATCAGGTTCTGCGCACAGTGAGGAGTCGGATTTGGATTCTCTCCCTCTCTGTCTGCCCCACTGCTCCTCTCTCTCTCAAATAAATAAAAAAATCTTAAAAAAAAATTCATCGTCATGTGATCTTGGGATGATATATGTGGCGTGTGATGTAAGTACCAGGGAAACTGGGAATATCGGTATATTATATATTTAGTAGAGTTTATTCATCTGGAACTTATGTAATCCATACAACCCTAGGGCGGGTACAATTAGTATTCCCATTTATAGGTGAAGAAACTGAGGTTGATAGAGAGTAAATCATTTGTCCAAAGCAACCCAGTTAGTATGGTGGCAGAGCAGGGATCTGAATCCAGAACTGTCTGAATCCAAAGCCCGATTTGTGCTACCGCACCTGCCACTCTGTGTTGGAACTGCTTGTCTCCTAGTCTGCATCCTCCAACAGCCTCTAGGTTCCATGAGGGTGGGACTGATATATGTCCCCATTATCTTCAGCATATTCGTTACTAATATTAGGGAAAACCACCAGTACACTTTCATTCAAAATGCTTTTGAAAATAATGAAGAAAAAAATTAGAATGAAATGTGATAGTGTGAAGATGTTACAAATACCTCATTATATTGGGCTACAGGTGTCTCCCCCTTTACCCTGACAGGAAAGGTGGTTATGTTTACAACTCTCTGATATCATTGTTTCATTTGTTCATTTGTTTGTTTGTTTTTTCAACCTATGGGTATTACCACCTATTAACACCCTTAAATTCCCTTTTATATTTGGACATTTTGTTTTCTTTTTAAGATTTTATTTATTTATTTGAGAAAGTGAGAGAGAGAGAGAACACACGACTGAGGAGGGAGGGAAAGGGAGAAGCAGACTCCCCGCTGAGCAGAGAGCCTGACTCCAGGCTCGATCTCAGGACCCTGAGATCATGACCTGAGCTGAAGGCAGACGCTTAACCGACAGAGCCACCCAGACACCCCTGGACATTTCGTTTTCACTTTTGTACTTTCCACATACTTTTAGGGAGAGCTGTATACACATCCCCTTCTTCATATTTGCTTTGCAGAATCTACACAATTGTGGCAATTGCCTTTTCTCCTGATGCTGAATGTTGGCGATACTGAGACGTGAGGAGAGGCTTAACCTCTGCACAACTTTGTAAATTCTAAGAAATTTGACTGTCCTACTGCACTTGAAATGTGACATTGCCTTGTCTCTGCTGATGGCAGGTTTTCTAATTTACTATGCGCATTAATACCTGAAAAGTACTTAGAAAGGGTCGGGCACATAGCGAGAGCTCCGTTAAGTGTAATCAATCATTCCTATTATCAGAGTCACCTGGGGAAGTTCTTACCTCTTAAGCGATGGGGCTGTCCTGGCCAAACAAGACTGCCGTTTACCTCTTCTTTAGTATCCCCCGCCTTTGTATAAAATAGCAAGTTTCCAAAGTTTGAAAAAAAAATGCAACTACGAGCAAAAAGCTAAAGGCAAAATGGCTAAATTACAGGCTACTGTTATCAAAGCAACAGTTGCCATTTAAAGAGGACTTTTGGGATGTGGCTACAGCTCAGAGCATTGATGTGCAAGAGGCGAGCAGCCTGGGCCCCCACTGCCAACAGGCAAGCAAGTCCAGGCAGGTGAGCCAGCAAGAAGGAAGCACGGAGCACCAGGGCAGTCGGCAGAAGACGGTAAGCAGATAACCTGGCCAAGCAGACAGGTGCCAGGATGGTCAAGAAATATGAATCAGGACTACAGCCTCACAGAGTGCAGCCTCAGGTGGCAGTCAAGATCCTGGTTCCCAAGGAACTGGTAAGGAACCAGAGTCCGGACGTAGGCACATTAGAATAGTACAGGTGCCCATAAACAGAAGCTGAAATATAATCCAGGAGTTTAGTCCTAATGAATGATGAAAAATTCTGATGGAAATTTAAGATTAAAGAAGAGCCAGAGGTAGGTCAACCTCCTGATGAACTAATGACTAACATTTTTCTCGCTGGAGATCAAACTGGATCCAGACTCTGAAGGTAGGCTGAGTCTGAAGGTGAGGAACTGGACCAGGCTAGGGCAGTGAAAGGCACTTTGGAGCCTGAGAAGAGAGCAGGCTACACATTTTATCTTTATCATTTTAAATCATGACCTTGGGCAGAGAACACTTATTGTCATACAAGCCTAATAGCCTTGACCGCTCAGAGAGTTGTTACAAGAAATTCATGTAACAGAGATGCTTCAAAATTGCTTAGCATAGAATTTTCATATTCTCTCACTCGTTTTCATTTGTTGAATCTTCTAATCTACATAGCTCTAAAAATCTTTAGGCTATCATTTAAAAACCCAATGTCATGTGCCCTCATTAAGGAAGCAATTTAGCTAACTAATGTCATTATATTACTGAACACTCTAACTAATCTGACAAATTTTTCATAACCACCCAGTGGGATCTAGACTCCATGGTAGTTTCTAACAGACATGCTGATAGAGGAAAGAAAAACAAATCTTATCAACACTGTCACTTCAGAAATCTCATTTGATGTAAAACGAATTAAGACCCCTAACCTTTTACAAAATCTTCCCTCCAACTTGAGGAAAATCTTAGATGACTCCACATTTTAAGCAGTCTCCCTAAATCCAAATGTAAAACTCTCTACTGGCAAGAATACTTCCAACAAAACAACGCCCCGCCCCGGCACTGTTTGGACCATTGGACAAAAAAGGTAGAACTAACTAAAGTGCCATTATTCTTTTAATTTAGAAAGTTAGCATTAGCCATGCTTAACTCCAGCTTTGGGATGCTACGAGTAATAGTAGAGTTTTGCTTTTAATTTACCAATGAATAAACTCCCTGAAGAATTAAATGAAATCAACAAAACAGTAAAGCTGTATCTACCACAAGATGATCTGGGAAATGAAAGCAACCAGGAGATGAGAATTTCAGACTCAGAACCATACCCACTAATGAACTCCTGATGGGATGTTGATAGAGCTCTAGAAGCACTGTCACTCTTAAAGATAAAGCTTTTTTCTTAACAGCCTATCCCTTTGTTTGTCATTACTCAAAATGAAAGTTACAAGGCTAAAATAAACCTGACATTTAAGGAATGTGATTAAAATGAATTATGGATGAAAAGTGTACAGAAATAAAGCAAAATACTTTTAGGAACAAAAAATAATAATAATAAAATAAAAAACAAGCAAGCAAAAGAAAAATCTCTATGCTGATTGTCTTCCAGAATGGAAGAAAGTCAATAAAATTTATATTTGTGGGATATAATAATAAATTTTGGATTCAGCAATTATTTGGGTAAAGATTTTATAATCAATTTGTAATCTGTCTTCATACTGTTTTAACACAAATAAAATGTACATACTGTCATTAGGTACTGAAAAGAAATAAATACCTTGATAATTATGTCAAATAATGCTTTTGTAATAAATATTTGCTCATTTGACCATTATCCCCATCAGCTGACACCATACATCTACATGGAAAGGATTCAATAAACAGTTACCAATTGACTGAATGAATCCGACAGAACGAATGCATTCGAATAGGCATCTTTGAAGAAATTCTGTAGATCTCTTCTAGTAAAGTTACAAAAAATTTCATGTTGGAATTTTCATAAAGAAAAAAGGATCCAGGATATAGTCTGTATTCAATAAATGATTTTTATGTGATGCATTATTTTTAATAAGGAAAATGGAGTAACAGAGATTTAGAGACCTGGTTCCATTACCTAGCAGTATAGTGGAGGCTCTTCAACAAAATATTTACCGCACTTAATGTGCCTGCAAGACTGATCTTTCCTTGATGGGGACACACTTGTGATTTGGGATTGATGGTCAAATCTAAATTTTATGACTGGATGACACACACCTGCAAAGTTGTCACATCGAATTTTTTTATTAATAGTCTGATTAAATCATTCTTGATAAGATCTTTTTTTGGACATAAACCCTAAATAAACAAATTTAACTGCCGCTGCGTCCATATCTCTGATCAAAGAGGGAAGCAAATACGTAGGACTGATGTTCAATCATTAACACCAAATGTCTCTGAAACCAGCACAGCCCATCCCAATTTGAAATTTCCTGAATCTTATTAAGCAAAACGAAATATGATTCAAATTAACAAATATTGGTTTTCCTTCACCCACATCTGTTCAACTGCAATGTTTTCTCTTGGCTCACCACTCCGATCCCCCTGAAATTCCCCCAAGTAACTACAGGCATTTCAGATGGCCAAAGCACTGTGTGTGTATGTGTATGTGTACTCCGCTGAAATTAGGTCTAGCCACTGCACAGCATCTCTAACTGCTGGGGCTGCAGTCAGGAAACATCCACAAGCAATGGGTAAGCCTGTGGGTATACACCATGGTTCTGCATGCAACAACCTATATAGAATATGTGTGAGAAGCGACACATTACATAATAGCCTAAAGGTATGTTAAATTGTATAAAGATTTCAGATACTGTAAAGAATTTTGCCCTCAGAAAACCTTCCTTTTTCCTGATCTATAATGAGAAGAGCCAGTTATTCTCTTGTTCCTTATTGTATTCCAGTCCTAGCGCTTGTAAGAACATAAGGGATGCTATATAAGGGATTGTTGAATAATCAATGAATTTCCTGGAAATTATCACAACCTTATTCCCACTCACCCTGCACAAGTCACTCGAGAAACATTGCTTTCTAATGGCATATATAACTTCTTTGAAAAAAACCATTTAAGAAGTCATCTAAAACACTTCTATTTGTTTAATAATATTATTAGCAATACAAAAATTTCCCAGATAGCATCCCTACAAGAAATATATGATTTGGGTATAATGCCTGTTGAACTAAAAATGGCCTTCTTCAAAAGAACCTTGGAGGATCATCATTAAAGTCAGAAAAAAAAAAACCCTCTAAAGCAATAGTCCATATTTTTTCCAACTCCACTTTCTTGTCCCTCTCTGCTTCTTCCACTGGGATTAAATTAAAGCCCCATCCCTTAGTTGATGACATACTTTCAGGATAGAGATGATAGGAAATGTGAAATGCAGATTTTCTCTGTGTAGTTGTCTTTGGGGGAAAACCTTTCACTGTCTACAAGAGAAGCCATGAATACTAAACAACTCATATTAGCCAAGGGCTCTATCTTGGAATAAGCCAGGAAATGAACTTTGTGTCTGCAATTATTCTGCTTTCTACTTAAGAAGCTCTGATGAAATGTAGACATATAACAGAAATAAAAGGTGTTTATTCCATTTGTTCCTTAACCCAAAAGACTGTTTGGTGAGCTGCTATTATCATCCATGTACTGCCTGTGAGTCCTGCTAGATCTGAGGGAAGGGAGTTTTCAGTCCTGTACACTTGGCAACATTAGTGATACAGTAACTCACATTTATATGTCTCAGAAAACAGGGGGCTTGTTAAAATAAACATGTTCTAGATAAGCCATAAAGAAATTATGGCCTTCATGATTGCCAATTCCTAAGATCCACACCCTCATATAAGCTCCTTCCCTTGAGTGTGGGCAGGACCCACAACTGGCTTCTGACCAAAAGAATACAGTAAAAGTAATAGGACCCCACTTCGGTGGTTATGTTAAATTGTACAAGATTGTCTTTCTAGCAGACTCACTCTAAAAAGTCTCTTTGCTGGCTCGATGAAATAAGTGGCCTGCTTGGGGATGTACACGTGGCAGGAAATGTGGGCAAGATTTAGGAATAGAAGGTGTCCTCCAGGAACAGAAGGCTGTCTCTGAGATCTGACTGTGGCCTCCAGCTGAAAGCGAGCAAAAAGCTGCGACCCTCAGTCTGACAACCACAGGGGTTGAATTCTGTCAACAACCTGAGTGAGGTGGGAAGTGGATTCTTTCCCAGTTGAGCCTCCAGATGAGACCTTAGCTCAGCCCATACCTACACTGCAGCTTTCACAGACACTGAGCTGAGGACCTACTTAGGCCATGCCTGCACTCCCGACCCACAAAATTTTTGAAAGGATAACTGTTTTTTAAGCTGTTAAGTTTTTGGTAATTTGTCACACAGAAATAGCAATGAACACAGAAATATTAAAATGTCTAGAATTTGGGGCAATGTTTTAAATACTATGTTATCTAAAATTCTGTCCTCAAATATCACATGTGAAAAAAAGTGATGCATATAAAAGTTTAATTGCAATCAGTAAGAGTAACAATTTTAGTATCAATATCTTTTTACATCTGAAAATGGCATAAAAAAAGATGCTTTACCAAAAAATGCTTCCTATTAATCTTAGTCTAGTAGTCTAATTGTTCTTTTACTATATGATAAAAACACAAAATACATATTAATACATGTGTATTCATTCATCTTTATAATAGCTGATTATTTTTGCTTCATTAAAGAGACATTTCTAAAGCCAAACAATTTAATACTCAATCTCAAATCTGCCTGCCAAAATATGCCCTTCAAAGCTTCACATCAAAATAAAAAATTTTATATGTGACCAGCCTGTGTTTAGTAGTTAGATCCCACTAACTTTTACATACAAAGTTCAGGAAGCTCAGTAAGAACACCCAGCATCATTCTGGCCTTAGCAACCTTCAAAGGTACACCGTGGGCCATAGTACCACTGCAAGTCCCAGTGGGAATTCTGCGAGTATTCAGGATGGGCCATGACTACGTCTGCCATTAGCCGTGGACTAGATCTCGATGTCCCACGTCAGATATGTACTTCAAAGCTGTGAGTTAATGCCCGACCTTCACTCAGCAAGCTGGTTATGCTGTTCACTCATGACTGAAACAACTCTTCATTCTTAGGGAAACCTCATAGCCAAGCTGCTTGAATCAGAGGCATGACCACATTTATAGAAAGAACTCTTTAAAATTTTACACATACCGTTTCTTCCCTGCCAGGTGGTTTGGATGAGAACTGGTTCAAACAAGAGTAACTTCACTCTGCCCTGAGCTAGGACTGCCCTCTGGCTCTCAGGATATGTGGCCAAGCCAACTCCCCCAGTCACACATTTTTTCCTCTTGTAATGAATTCTCAGCTTTCTTTTTTACTTCCCACCTACACCGCAGTCATGCTTAAATATTTCTTTTTTTTTTTAAGATTTTATTTATTTATTTGAGAGAGACAGCGAGACAGGGAACACAAGCAGGGGCAGTGGGAGTGGGAGAGGGAGAAGCAGGCTTCCCACGGAGCAGGGAGCCCGATGCGGGGCTCGATCCCAGGACCCTGGGATCATGACCTGAGCCGAAGGCAGACGCTTAACCGACTGAGCCACCCAGGCGCCCCCATGCTTAAATATTTCTACAGCAATATTGTAGTAGTTACTTTTCAGAGAGAAACATTATTCCCCATGTAATTGGTAAACTCAAAGAATTACAGGTTGAGGGGGTTGAGGAAGCACAATAAACTCCATATTCCAAGCCTATTTCAGTTCCTGCTACAGGCATGATAACCTATCCATCAATATCCTCTTGACTAATCTAATTCAAAAAACAACTGAAGAAATAAGATTATTTCTTTTCATAATTAAAAAGAATGAATTCTTGAACAATGCTCTATGAATGATGACCCAAGCTCAATTAAAAAATATCCAATCTCATACAGAATAGCCAATCTCGCAAATCTATCTGAAAGAATCAGAACAATGTGTTTAGGAACAGGAAAACATTATCATCAATCACACCAGATTGTCATTCTTTTTGTGATCTGCTTACTAATCATGGTATCAGTGCTATAAACACTAAAAAGCTATGACTTTTTAGATCATGGCATTTTAAATTGATACTAACTTCACTGCATGACTTCTGGTATAGTGGGTAATGACAAAAATAGAGAAGTTATTATATTATAAATAAATATCTGGGTGTGCAAATGAATCCTTACTAAAATATTTATTTGAAGTTAATTAAATTCCATTATTAGATCCATCATCACAAATTATATCCTGCATACTGATCATTGGTTAATTGCTTATTATCTCACAAAGATGGATAAATACAAGTCAATCACTAAGAAGATTGCTCCATTTGATTTTGGTATGGGTAATAATTTATTTTATCTGAAACAACAACAACAATTAGCCAAATATGCCACTCTCTTGCAAATAGACTCCAACGGATCTGGGTCAGATGCTTTCATAATCTAGACCAGTACTGGACACACAAATATTTCCTAAGTAAATAAAGTACCCCTCTATCCACAAATATTGTGAATGCATGACCTTCATCCTCCCACAGATAAATCTTGAAGAAAAAGATAAAGGAGACACTAGGGCCAAAAGCAAAAATTACACAGTGTTTCTCCCTCTTAACTACTAACATAAAGCTTGTTGCCTGGACAATGAAGAGGGGTTGGTTGAGATTTATTTCCCATTCACCCTAACTCATTGATGACCTTCAGCTTCCACCTTTTTCTATTCTTACATCCCCAACTTCATGTCTACTGATACAAGGTATTTTAAACATCCACTTCTATACTTAGCAAGAAAAACATAAGTATAAGATTGGGCAAGTACATCATTAGGTAATATTTCTTCATACAATCAGCACATCAAAGAGTCATATATTTGTGGTACCCTATAGTACCAAGCAGAGGTAGGCAAGAATTTCTATAGTTGCTGATTGGTTGTTTTATTGTCAAAAAACTACCTATTGGATACTCAAAGAATTTTAGTAAACCTTGCTGATGTTCTTAGAATGAAATCCCATTGTGTCCTCTTCTGTCAAATAAATAATATCTTTAAAAAAAAAAGAATGAAATCCCATTAAGAACAGCCTTCTTGGTCATATTCACTTCTATTTGTTATTTCTGCAGGACCTAACAAGACATCTGAAACATCCAGACATAGCTTAATTCAACATATATTAATAAATGAATATCTTAGTTACTATAGGTTAAGACAAAGGTAAGTGGACCTTCTTTTATGTTTTGAGTATATTTCCCAATGAGTTGACTGAAGTTAATTACAGGCCCTGCCAAAAGCATATACATCCTCCTATGATGAGACTTAAGTTGAGATTAATACTGTACTACTGAAATAGATAATGGACACCAAAATTTAAATTTATATCCTAATCTGTTGCATTATATTATTTTAATATTTAGCTATAGAAATTATTGGCAAAAATCTAACATAAATGTTAAATAATTTCCTATATTTTGGCTAGGTCAATTAGCTATACTGATTTTCAAAGTTAAAAAGAAAGTGCTTGAATTTCATTATGCAACTTGCTTATTTTTCTATGTAGATATTTGGAACATTTCCACTAATTAGGTGAATATCAGCCCATTTTTAGTTTTAACAAACCACATCACCATTTTACTTTTAGGTTCTGGAAAACCTCAATATATTTAAATATGCCTTGTCTAGTTTATAAAGTGTTTTCATAAATGAACACATAATTACCGTTCCTCCACATTCCACCCCAAAATGGAAGACTATATATCTGTGAATTAATGAGATGGATTTTCTTTTGTACCTTATGTAAATGAATTTCATTACTTTGTAAAAGTGAATGGTTCCTATAATGACTGAATTTAATGTTTATAGTTATTTGTTCTTCCTTTTAGTTATAATATTGAGTTTTAAATATGCACATTATTTTTGTCTAATTAACTTCTGTGAAGAACTAGACTCATATGAATCAATTATTTCAATAGGTATTTTTAATGATGATTTAAGGCTACTCTGTGTCCAAATGCTCAATAATTATGCTAATCAATTATCAAGCTTGGTTTATGATAAGATGGAAATGTACAGAAAATTTATAAAGGTAGGAACATGAGTGTATTGGATATGCAAATGTTAAGAGCAGCCATATTTTTAGTAACTATATAAAATAGTTAAAGGTAGGGGTGTCTGGGTGGCTCAGTCAGTTAAGCATCCAACTCTTGATTTCCGCTCAAGTCATGATCTCAGGGTCATGGGATCAAGCCCTGTGTAGGGCTCCGTGCTCTGTGCAGAATCTGCTTGTCCCTCTCCCTGCCCCCGCTTGCATGTGCTCTCTCTCTCTCAATCTCTCTCATATAAATAAATTAAATCTTAAAAAACAATAAAGTTACAACAAGATGAGAGAAAGACTGATAATTAACAGAATGAGAAAACAAGTTGAAATTCTGACTAATATCCCTGCAAGGAAAATTATACATACACAACAATATTCCATAGGAAAGTTTATAATTATTAGTCATTTTTTTTAAAAATGGGTAAAACAAGGTATTAAGAATGACTCTTAGCAATTAGGAAACATTTTTTTTTTAATTATTGAAAAATTCAACTAGTACATTACATTCAGGAAAATATCTTTAATAGGAAATTATTGCCCTTCTTTAAGACAATGGACTACAATATACATCAAAGTAGAAATGGACCAAGGGATACAGGGATTTGGGCATTCTTCAGTGCCAGTCTGACTGGCAAAGAAAGAAGGTAAAAAACAAAGTCAGACATAGGCTGGCTACAACCAGAATCTTTTTTTTCTTATTTTCAGATATTCTAATCAGAAACTGGTTTCCTGTATTCCATTAGTAAAATAGTTCCACCTGCAACATATTTATTAATATCTATATCACTTAAAGTTTTTTTTCCATTTTACTAGATGATATCTCTTATGTCTTACCATATTAAAAAGTGCACTATTACCAAATGCTTCGCAAGCTAGTTTTTAATTTTAAAAAACCGTAGAACTGCAATAGCTGCAGCCAAACATTTACTACTCCTCATGAATTAGCACTGGAATTTTCTAAAATCTTGAAGTGGAATCTTTGCGTAGATAAATACAAAGGAGATATATATAATTTTTTGAAAAATTAAAGAAATGTAAATTGATGAGAGTTTCAAAGAATACAGAATCAGGGGTTAATCAAATGACTGTGTTACCTCCTCCATGGTCTCCATTTTCTGCCAACTCTTCAAAAAATTTTTTTCATTCTGGATGAAATAGATTGGACATAAATGGAACTCCCTCCCTTTTGTTCCAAAAATACAAACTGAACAGAAAACACTGCACGTTTGAAAGATCCAAAAAAGAAACTCTCCATAAAGTAGAAATTAATAGGGAACTCAGAGGAATAGACAGGAGCTAAAATCAGTAGCTCACAGGGAAGACAGGACTGTAGGCATCAAAGGTAAGGCCATTAGAAATATACCTTATTTTGAACCTCAGGGCAAGAATAGTGAATGAGGACAAAAACAGTGCCCGCTGCTCACCCATCTAACACAAATAAACTGGTCAATGTGACCAGGATTTAGTTACAACCTTCGAAAGTCTGACTTGAAATAGGCTTATGTTTCTTGGGAGTTTGAGAGGTGTCTCATGGGGCAAAACCCATGCGTAAAAGCACTGATACAAACTGAGTTTGTGCACCCAGCAATGCAGGCTCAAAATTAGCTCACTGTAAGCGCATATAAGGGAATATCTCCTTCAGAGGATGAGTTCAAAACAAGATTTTGCAAAGTATGAGTAAGTTCAGTTCTGGAAAGGCAATCAATCTATGCCACAAATAAGAAAATTCGTTCTGAGAAAGTAGTCATACTAAAGAAAACTGAAAAAGGATTTTGAGTTTTGCTTCTGGCCATGATTGAGTAACAGGAACTGAAATTGCCATCCTACCAGAAGTAAACAATAATAAAAAATAGAGAAAATATGTGAGCCAATTATTTTCAAGATGCCAGATGTCAAGCAATGAAGTACAGTGATCCTTGAAATCTGGCAATGGATGAGGGGTGCAGAAAAGTCCTACAACTGCCCCAGTTTACTGCTTTGAGATTTTCCAGGGCTTGTGCTGGGAAGGGGATCCCATGCACAGCCAGGAAGAGTTGCTGAATTAAGGAGATGCTGTTGAGGGTCTGAAGAAATCAAAGCACCTAGAATTTGTAAGAGAAAGTAACAAAAAGGAGAGAGTTGCACAGAAAACTCCAGAGATCTGCAGAGGGTCTCCCTGGAGTATTCATCAGAATATCGATCCATGCATGTAAGATTACCAATAAAAGCCAGGGAAAGAGTTACCCAAAGAATAGAGGGAATTCACAACACTCTCACAGGAAATGGGTGTCCCTACCAGCAACACTGGAAAGCTGATAATTCATGGGGTGCTGGTAGAGTACACAGAAAGGTCTTGCCTCATGGTAGAGAATAATTAACCCTAGACTAAACATCACTCTTGTTCCACCCATAAATCTGAAAAGGAAAATTCGGAAAGATCAACTTAACTTTATCCCAGAACAAACCTCAAGAACACTTATAGGAATATATAAACATTCACCACCCGAGAAAATTAATTTCACAATGTCTGATATCCAATCAAAAATTACCAGTCACGTAGAAAAGCAGGAACATATAACTCATAATCAGAAAACCCAATAATTTGATACCAGTGCAGAACAGACAACAATACAATTAAAGGAAAGACATTAAAACTGATAACAGATTTAAACCTAACCACATGTTTAATCACATAGAATGTAAATGATCTAAATATACAAATTTAAAGGCAAAGATTATCAAATTGGATAAAACATTGAGACCCAATTATATGATGTCTACAAGAAACACACTTTGAATACAAAGACAACAAATAGGTTAAAAGCATGAGCATGGAGAAAAATATATCACACTAACACTAAAAGGAAACTAGAATGCTTATAGGAATATCAGACAAAGTAGATTTCAAAGCAAAGAATAGTATCAAGTATAAAGAAGAACACAATTCATCAGGAGGCTACAATAACAATTAATGTGTATACACTCAGTAACAGAACTGAAAATACTGAAGAAAAAAAAAATGATAGAGCTTCAAAAAGAAAGAAGAAAAATCTACAAGTGAGGTCAGAGATTTCTTTTTTTCTTTTTAAGATGTTATTTATTTATTTGACAGAGAGAGAGACACACAGCAAGAGAGGGAACACAAGCAGGGGGAGTGGGAGAGGGAGAAGCAGGCTTCCCGCGGAGCAGGGAGTCTGATGCGGGGCTCGATCCCAGGACCCTGGGATCGTGACCCGAGCCGAAGGCAGACGCTTAACGACTGAACCACCCAGGCTTCCAGAAGTCAAAGATTTCAATACCCTGTTGTCGCTAATTGACAGAATCAATGGACAGAAAATCAGGCTAAAACATCACTGATGGATTTGGAACATGGAGGTCACTCAAGCAACTGCAGGAGAATGATAACCATAGCAGGGTGGCCAAAATGGGTTAGGAAAATGGGAAGTGGCAGTGGAAACACCAACTCTAAGAGCTCCTTCAAAAATCGTTGCTGTAAAGGAAAGCTAACAAATGAGTTTACAAAGGGTAATTTGGGGTCAAAAGTGTTTTTTTTTTTCTTTTTTGACATAGAAAGCAAACTCCAGCAAATGTATATGCTTGAAGGGAAGTCCAGAGGTTACAGGAGAAAATTATGTACTATATGGAAGAAAATAGGGATAATTACAGGAGACTACTTTGGAAAGGAAGAGGGAAGAGAAGCCAATAACAAGAAAAAAAACATAAAAAACTTCACATACTTGAAACTTAAAACCCTATTTCTGAATCATTCAGAAGTTAAACAATAAGTCATAATAAAAATTAAAAAATACTTCAAACTGAACAAAAATCAAAGCAATATTAGAGATTAAAAATTTGTGATGAGGCAGCTAGAGTGGCATTAGGGGGATATGTAAGTTTTATATTAAAAAATTAAAGTCTATCTTTTAATTAAAATAATAGAAGGCTAACTGTAATGAATAAAGAGTCTACTTAGGAAGTAAGAAAAAGAAAAAGAAAAGAGCTTCCCTGTAGGTTTGGAGTATCTGGACTATATAGGCAACAAAAAAAACTTAAGACCTTCTACAGCTGAATTACTGAAAGGACTTGACAGTCTTATCAATCCAATAAGAGATCAGTGCTTAAAGTCCAAATCGGCAAAGCTCAAGGAGAGACATATTATCTAAGTACGTTTCCACTTATGTTGGCAATTCATTCAGTTCTGTTTTCAATCAAAGATGAAGAGAAATAGACAAGATAAATGGAACAATAAATTCCTTATATGGAAATCACCAAACCATACGATCAATATCTCAAAAATGCATACACTCAACTACCAAAAACTTTTGCAGACATCTTCTTTAGCCACGAACTATTGATCTATACCCAGATACTGAGTCACAGAAATTAATCATAGCCCTTATAAACTTTGTTTTTTTTGACACTTTGTTTTTTTGACACGTTTATTCTTTAATCTTTTGTGCCTGGCTATAAAATACAATCTGCATTGACTGTAAGAAAAAATTACTTCCTAGGAAAAAGATATAAAGAAAGAGAATAGCATGAGGTATAGTAAATTGTTGGTCATTCGAAAACGTAGGGTAGTTAGTTGTATAATTAATGGAACACGAAACTCTCTTAAATAAGAATTTGTTCAAAAATAAAGCTGTTATTATTATTTGGCCAGTCAAGCAACAGTCTTTGATTTTTTTAAAATTCTTGGTGAGAACACAGTTCTTGGTTAATCATGGCTGGAAAAAGAATCTCTGCTTTTTTAAAAGGTCACACATTATTTTACTGAAATGGATTCATAGGATAGTAAACTAGACATAAGGTGCTTATCAAATTCAAACCCTCACTTATCCACTGATTTAAAAAAAAAAAACAGATAACTTGGGCCAATCATTCTGTTGGGATCATGAGATAGAAGAACACATTATCTCTCTCAAAGAATACTCATTTTTGCTGGGGGCCTAGAGAGTAAAGCAACACTTATAAGTCAGGAAGGTGAAGGCTATATAGGGATGCATACTGGGGACTCTGCAGCAGAGAAGTTAAAGATATGATGAGAGTCAGAACACACTTGAACAATAAGTCAAATAAGGTCAAGCTCACAAGGTGGAAAAACAGGTCTACACAAAAGGCTAATCATTTATAAAGACCTATAGATGTCATATTACAAATATTCCATATCACTGGACCATGGTGTCCAGCCTAGTTCAGGAATTTGAAGAGGTATTCGTTTCATGAAGCCAGAAAGGTCCCTGATAAGGTGAGAGACACTGAGAATCCAAGTTCAGTTTTGAAGATTTAATCCCACAGAGGAGAAGAAGCATTCCTTCCACTTAGAAGGGATGGAAGAAGAGAAGGCAGCCAGGAAGAAGCTGATCTTAGAACCTTGCCAAAATTTACAGTGTAATGTTCATCACATCCCTCTAGGTGAGAAAGAAAGGCACAGAGGGAGGTTTGGTAAGTTGTACAAGTCATGTAACTAGGCAGGATTTGATTCCAAGCATTCTGACTCCAGAGTTCATGCTTAAAACCACAAGGAAGTTCTGCATCTCACTTTTAAGGAGATTAAGTCATAAAAATTAAATTAAATTAAATTAACCATTTAAATAGTTTCTAAAACAATGAAGAATTGCATATCAGTGATTAGTACAAGGAGTTGGAAGCAGAAGCAAAAAAAATGAGTAGAAAGTGAATGAAGTGAAAATTTCAAAGAGGAGAAAATAAAGGAACATATAAAATGAAATTCCTGGGAAAAGCAGTAGTGGTTTATTTTATGTGTTCAGAATCCAAATTATGTTTTAAAGTATATTCAGTTATTGCCAGAATCTTGTCTCTTTCTATCCCAACTATTTTTCAAAGACTTTTTTTTTTTTTTAGTGCAGTTTTAGGTTCACAGAAAAATGGAAAGGAAGGTAGAGACATTTCCCACTGACCCTCTGCCCCTCCCATATGCATAGCTCCCCCGTTACTACTATCCTCTCCACATGGGCATTATACTAAAAATGATGAACCTACACTGACCCATCACAAGCACCGAGTCCATAATTCATCTTAGGGTTCACCCTTGATACTATATATTCTATACACTTGGACATACGTATATTGATATATATCCATCATTATAGTATCTTACAGAGTATTTTCACTGCCCTAAAAGTTCTCTGCACTCCACCTATTCATCTCTCTCCTGCACTCACCCCTGGTAACCAGTAACATTTACACAATCTCCATAGTTGTGCCTTTTCCGGAATATCATATATTTGGAATTACAAAGTATGCAGCCTTTTCAATTTGGCTTCTTTCACTTAGTAATATGCAACTTAAGATTTCTCCATGTCAGAGGAAGAAAAGGGGAGTATGTCAGAGGGGGAGACGAACCAGGAGAGATGATGGACTCTGAAAAACAAACTGAGGGTTCTAGAGGGGAGGGGTTAGGGGGATGGGTTAGCCTGGTGATGGGTATTGAGGAGGGCACGTTCTGCATGGAGCACTGGGTGTTATGAACAAACAATGAATCATGGAACACTGCACCAAAAACTAATGATGTAATATATGGTGATTAACATAACAATAAAAAATTTTAAAAAAAAAAAGATAGGATAAACAAATACAGGGATCATATAGGATAGATGGCATAATAGAACTACCTCAAAGGGCCATTGTGAGGAATAATTGAGGTCTTATCTCAATAAATATTACTGTTACTCAAAAAAAAAAAAAAAAAAAGATTTCTCCATGTCTTGTCATGACTTGATCACACATTTCTGTTTAGTGCTGAATAATATTCCACTGTCTGAATGTACCACAGTTTATTTATCCACCTACCTACTAAAGGACATCTTGGCTGCTTCCAAGTTTTGGCAATTAAAATTAAGCTGCTATAAATATCCATGTGCAGGTTTTGTGTGAATGTTTTTTCAACTCCTCTAGGAAAACACCAAGGAGCATGACTGCTAAATCATATTACAAGAGTATATTTAGTTTTATATAAAACCCATGTTTTCCAAAGTAGTTGTACCATTTTGCATCCCCACTGGCAATGTATGAGAGCTCCTGTGTTCACATCTTCATGAGCATTTGGTGTTGTCAGTGATCCAGATTTTGATCATTCTAAAAGATGTGCTATCTTATTGTTTTTTTAATTTGCATTTTTCTCTGATGACGTATGATGTAGAGAATCTTTTCAAACACTTGGAAGGCAGCTAGGCTCACCACTGTACCACAAGCACTTATTTGCCATCTGTATACCTTCTTTGGTAAGGTGTCTGTTAAGGTCATTGGTCCGTTTTTTGTTTTTTTTTTTAATCAAATTGTTTTCTCATGGTTGAGTTTTAGGAGTTCCTTGTATATTTTGGATAACAGTCCTTTATCAGATGTGTCTGTGCAAATATTTTCTCCCCGTTTGTGGCTTGTTTTCTCATTCTCCTGACATTGTCTGCAGAGCAGAAATTTTCAATTTTAACGAGGTCCAGCTTACCAATTATTTCCTTCAGGGATGATGCCTTCGGTGTTGCATCTAATAAGTCATCACCATGTCCAAGAGCATGTAGGTTTTCTCCTGTGTTACCTTCTAGGAGTTTTAGTTTTGCATGTTACATTTAGCTCTATGATCCATTCTGTGGTAACTTTTGTGAAGGGTGTCATGTCTAAGTCTAGACTCACTTTTTGGCATCCAGATGCCCAGTTACGCCAGCACAACTGAAAAACCTGTTTTTGTCCCATTGGTCGTCTCTGCTCCTTTGTCAAAGGTCAGTTGACCATATTTGTGTGGCTTTCTTCCAGGACTCTTTATTTTGTGCCACTGATCTCTCTATTCATTCACCAATACCACCCTGTCTTGGTCACTACAGTTTTCTAGGAAGTCCTGAGGTCAGGTAATGTCAGTTCTCCAGTTATATTTTACTGGCTCTTCTGTGTCTTTTGACTCCTCTCCAAATAAACATTAGAATCAGTTTGTTCTACCAACTATTTTGTATTACTCATATTCAAGTCCAGAATTCAAGAACCTTAAAAAGCACAGACAGAAATTTATTATATTTACAGTTGAGAGTCCAAAAATAAGCAAACAAAAGATGATACATTTAAAAAGCACCACTGAGAGGGAAAAAAAATACCAAAAGGCAGGCCACTGTGAGGCAGAATTTTGTTTCCCATTGAATGACAAAATGTTATGCTTTGAAATACCAAAACCTCAAAATAAAATATCAGTTAAAAAGAACCCACAGAAATGTTCTTAAGAGGAAATATTAACATTTTATGCAACAGCTTTTTAATCTGTCACATGTCAAAAGAAAAACTACAGAACTGTACTTTTATTGTTCTGAAGATTTCATAAATAGCATAAGAAAATGCATAAATATTTAGAGTTTTTTGTTTCTAATGTAATCAAATTACATAATTTTGTAGATAAAAATGGAAGTTTTGGAGTATAAATCATATTATTCCAGAAACATATAAATTCAAATTTCTTTAAAATAGAACTTGGTGATGTTTTTGAAATAAAGGAGAATCATTATTGCATTCATTATAATAATGCTTACATTCCTAACAAAACGATTATAAATATTTTATAAATAAATGTATGTCTTGTTACAAATAACACAGAAATGCTGACAGACAGCATTTTTGTTCTAAAATGTCACTGTTCTTCAGAAAACAGTATTTTTTGTAATTTACTATGGAGGACTGCTACTAAATTGATGAACATAATACAGAGAGGACAGGGTAATTTAGTACAATAAACTCTTAATTCTTACAAATGGTAGGTGAATGGAACCCAAATAACCATGTGACATTGTTATTGCTGTGACATAAGGAAAGAGAAACAGCTATACAACCATGAACAATCATTTCCTTAAGATAAAATACAGAAAAACATACTCTGTAAGTTCATTTTTCTTTTTTGTAAAGATTTTATTTATTTGAGAGAGAGAAAGAGAGAGAGCATTAGCACAGGGAGCAGCAGAGGCAGAGGGAGAAGCAGGCTTCCCGCTGAGCAGGGAGCCCGATGCGGGACTCAATCCCAGGACCCTGGGATCATGACCTGAGCCGAAGGCAGATGCTCAACCGACTGAACCACCCAGGTGCCCCTATATGTTCATTTTTCAAGTTAGATTTATAAATTGCTAATAAACAAGTAGAGAAATCAAATGTTAATTAAGAAAAATTACTATGGTCTGAATATTTGGGTCCCCGCAAAATTCTTATGTTGAAACCTAATCCCCAATGTAATGATAGTTGGAGGTGGAGCGTTCGGGAGGTGATTAGGGCATGAGGGCAGAGTCTTCATGAATAAGATTAGGGCCCTTATAAAACAGGTCCAGAGAAATCTCTAGCCACTTCCGTCATGTGAGAACACAGGCATCATCTATGACCAGAAAGTGGTCCCACACGAGACACAGAGTCCACCAATGCTTTGATCTTGGACTTGCCAGCCTCAAGAACTGTGAGAAATAAATTCCTGTTGTTTATAAGCTGCCCAGTCTATATTTTCTTATTGAAGACCAAATGGACTAAGATAGGAACAGTTCAAAGATTTCTAGAAATCATTTATAATAGGAAAAAAAGGTAAAAAAAATCTCAAATATTTTGGAAATACTACTTGATATTTTATATTTATTTGATATCAAGATAATTTCATAATTCAAATTTTTTTAATTCTATTATGTTATGTTAATCACCATACATTACATCATTAGTTTTTGATGTAGTGTTCCATGATTCCTTGTTTGCATATAACACCCAGTGCTCCATGAAATACATGCCCTCTTTAACACCCATCACCAGGCTTAACCCATCCCCCCACCCCCCTCCCCTCTAGAACCCTCAGTTTGTTTCTCAGAGTCCATCGTCTCTCATGGTTCATCTCCCCCTCTGATTCCCCCATTCATTTCTCCCTTCCTACTATCTTCTTTTTTTTTTTTTAACATATAATGTATTATTTGTTTCCGAGGTGCAGGTCTGTGATTCAACAGTCTTACACAGTGATTTTTCTTCTCCTTTTCTAAGTACATCCATGACTCACATAAATGGTAGTTTGAGATATTAAGGGTCAAATATATATATGTTTATTAAACAAAATATTGAAATTAGTAAGATATATATAAATTACATGAATTCAAAAGCATATAATACTTTTAAAATGAGGTTTTTAAAATTTTTAATATAGTTTATATTATAAAATAACTAAATTATTAGACCCCAAGGTAACATGCTAAAGGACTGAAGAATATTTAATATAATCTCCTCACAGAGGATGCTCCTAAGCTGTCATAAAATTTAACAGGGAAAAATATAAAAATATTCCTAATATTCACTGAAGAAATAATTTGGGTCTTCACATCCTGGCATCTAATCATGAAATACTGACTTACACATTCAAATTACACAAAGTACCTAATATAGTATTCCTAGCCACAAGGCCTCTATATGCCTGGATCTATGTAAAGCAGCTTACAAACTTGAATAAATCCAAGATAATGAAGCTGACTCTAAGAAAAAGGGACTAGAAATTCCACTCTGGTCCCCTTGACAATTTGTACTAACCAGTAACTTTCTGCACAGTGGAGAAATTGTAAGGGAATTATCAGGCATGCATTTACAGCCGTCTCCTTCCTAGCCGTTCTCACTATGTGAAGTAGTGAGATTAATCTAGAGATGACTGCAATGGTCCAAATGAGTGGGGATGAAGGCCTGGCCAAGAGCAGCACAATGGGGGAAAAGAAACAGATCTGCCAACTTGGGGATGCTCACTTTGAGATACTTAGGGGACATCCAGTGGCCTGCTTTCATGTTGCATTTGGAGTTGTAGATAGATGATGTGATCTAGAAATACAGACCATAACGTCACTGGAACATTGGTAAGTGGTAAAAAGTTATAATTATATGACACCATTGAGAGAGAGGGAGAGAGAGAGACTATAAAGACAAAGAAAAAGGAAAGCTAAAGGTGAAACCCTGAAAATATATAACACAATTAAAGATGAGAAGTAAGAGTCAAAAGAAATAACTTTTAAAAAGTCAGGAGGATTAGAAAAGTGTTATCATCAGTACTACAAATGAAAAAGAAGCCACTGAGGAGCTGTCAATGGTAGAGAGAGATGGTGAAGGATCAAATACTACACAGAAGCCAGCCAGTTGGAAAGTAGGGTCCCCCAATGGTCACCAGTAATCTCTGATGGGGCCGATTCAGGAAAGAGAGCATGCAAGTCAGATTGGTGAGCTGAAGAGGTAAGGAGAAAAATGTCTACTCATTCCCTTTGTAATAAATTTGGGTTATTAATATTAATATATTAACTAATGGAAAAGTTGATAAAATCTATACAGAGTGTAAAATTATTCCAAGTTTGGTGGAAAGGGGAGGAAACAATGAAAGAGCGGTTCAAATGGTTGCCAGAGGCCAATGCAACCCAAAGCCAGTTTTATAGGCTGAAAAGAAAGACAAACTGGAATGAGAGAAATTGAAAATACAGCAAAAAAAGGGATGGAGGATACAAGAAGGTGATGAATGCAAAGAAGGAAGAGATTACAAGTACAGGTCTAGCTTTTGACTTGTCAGAGAAGAGACAGCCTCATGTTTGAAGATGAAAGGCAGCAAGAAAGAATGGGTGAAGATTCCCATCATAAATTCAAATTTTTGAGGCAGAATTTTTTTAAGATTTATTTATTTTGGAGGGGTGCCTGGGTGGCTCAGTCGTTAAGCGTCTGCCTTCGGCTCAGGTCATGATCCCAGGGTCCTGGGATCGAGCCCCATATCGGGCTCCTTGCTCTGTGGGAAGCCTGCTTCTCCCTCTCCCGCTCCCCCTGCTTGTGTTCCCTCTCTCGGTGTATCTCTCTCTGTCAAACGAATAAATAAAATCTTAAAAAAAAAAAAAGACTCTTAAAAAAAAAAGATTTATTTATTTTGGAGAGAGAGAGTGCGCGCGTGCGTGCAGGGGGGAGGGGGAGAGGGAGAGAGCGAATCCCAAGCAGATTCCCTGCTGAGCGAGGAGACCAACTGGGGCTCAATCCCAAGACCCCAAAATCATGACCTGAGCTGAAATCAAGAGTCAGACACTTAACCGACTGAGCCACCCAGGCAGAATTTTAACAGTTAAAGTGTTCTCACTTATTTTTTTTTTTTTTCTGCATGGTATGAAAGTACATAACTACCTGTGGGGAGAGAAGGGAATTGTTTAAGGTTTGTTACGGGAATTGTTTCATTGTTAAGGTTTCTCCTCAGTTTGTCCCAACTATCCCCCTAAAAAAGGCACCATCATTAATTATCGCCACTTACAGATGGAAAATGAGGCTCAGGGAAGTTAAGAAACTTTCCGAAGGCCACACAGTCAGTACTGAGCAGTGTGACTCCAGAGACTTGTTCTTAACTACTACGCCCTTCAGAGCAAACCTATATTCCTACACACAGCCACGCAGATGTGCCCAAAAAGTGGGAAAGTTAATCCTAAAGATCACAGGCAAATTTGAAGCTAAAGAATATTTACCACGGCTGGATGAGTGAAGTTTTGATGCATGATTAGTATTAACCACTCTGGAAACGCAAGCCACTGCTAGATGAGATGAGGTTTCTCCATCTCTCAGTAAATTAAGGATTACACCAGTGTTGTTAGTATCCACCAGTGGATTATACTCTGTGTAAGGCACCAGAGTTGATCTGTGGTGGTTTGAATGTGCAACCAGTACTGAAGCTGATTTGAAGCTGTTCTTTATAATTTCCTATTGTGAGGTTCCACATTGTGAGTACTGAACCAGAAATCTCATTACTTTAATAGCAATATGGCAAGGATAATACACAATGCAGGAGAAACTGTGTAAACAATAATCTCCCCAAAGTGCTGGACTTAACTCATACAAGCTTCAGTCTTTAACCATACAACTCTATTTGATGAGGTCTTGAGTACATTGTGTCCCTTGACACGTGAGAAAACAAGAAAAGGCAGTTCCCACTTTCACAAATTTATAACCTCGTTAGGAAAAGAGCCTTCATAAAAAAAGCAAATAATAAAATGATGACATTTCAAAAAAGTAAATGATATCATGATTAAAGCAAGAAATATCAATGAGTACTATAAGAGTCTGTAAAGTGTTTTACAAAAGAGAGATTAAGGAAGAAATCACATGAAAAATATCTGCTGGATGACTGTCTAAATGTCAGAAGAAAGAAAGAAAGAAGAAAGGGAGATCAACATGAAGTTTGAATGAAAAGGACAGTTCTGGGGCACCTGGGTGGCTCAGTCAGTTAAGCATCTGCCTTCGGCTCAGGTCATGATCCCAGGGTCCTGGGATCAAGCTCCCTGCTCAGGGGAAGCCTGCTTCTCCCTCTCCCTTTGCCCCTCTCCCTTGCTCCTGTTCTCTCTCTCAAATAAATAAATAAAATCTTTTAAAAAATAAAGAAAAGGACAGTTCTTTCACCAAACTATTCCAATGTGCTGCTTATTTTCTTAAATTAGAAGGTGGGGTTTTTGTTTGTTGTTGTTGTTGTTGTTGTTTTTTGAGAGACAGGGTGAGTACAGAGTCCGATGTGGGGCTTGATCTCATGACCCTGAGATCATGACCTGAGCAGAAATCAGGAGTTGGACGTTTAACCAACCAAGCCACCCAGGCATCCCTAAGAAGGTATTTTACACAGTGAGATCAATATAAATGTGCCTTACTATTAGTTTTATTTTACTATTATTATTTTATACATAAATATGAACTTGAAAAAATGCACAATTAGACATTTTAAGCAGATGCTAAGAAACTCTACTGCTTACAATAAGACATGTTTTAAAAAACAATCCTCAGTTTAGTTGTATATTTATACTTTGTGTATTAAATGGCCCTGAAGCAAGGTCCATCTGTAAATAACTCATTTCACTTTCAAATAACATTGTAAGTGGCCTAAAATGTTAATTGCCAACCTTTTTAGTTATGAACACATCAACAGACCATCCTAAAATATCAAGGAAGACAAGAAAATGAAGTGAGTTGTTTAGTAAAACAATGAGTTACCAGTAAGTAGACATGATTGCAGCAGCTTGGAAAATCAAATTTCTTGTGCAAATTCTATTGAAACATATTAGAAATTTCTGGGACCTCTATGATTTCAGCATGTCACTATTAGAGACACCAATTTTGAGTTTTGTTGCTATCAGAGTTTCTTCCTACATATCTAATATACCTAGCCTGTTGCCCCAAAGTCATTTCCATTTTTATTTCTAAGGTTATATACCTACCAAATATTTCCATTTAAAAACATCAAACTAGGGGTGCCTGGTTGGCTCAGTTGGTTAAGATGTCTGACTCTTGATTTCAGCTCAGGTCATGATCTCAGAGTCCTGAGATCAAGCCCCTCATCATCAGGCTCCCGTGCTCAGCGCAGAGTCTACGTGAGATTCTCCCTCCCTCTCTCTGCCCCTCCCCCTGCTCACATGCTCTGTCTCTCCCTAAAAAAAAAAAACTTTAAAAACACCATACTAATCAAAAGTCTTGTTATCTAAATAAAACTGATAAAACTGAGTTCTACTGTAAGCCAGGAAACAGTTTGTCTATCACATTTAAAACACAATCGTCAATTAATTTAAGCTTGAAGGAAAGACAATAGAAGCAGACAATCTTGGATAAGATTTTTTTTTTTAAGATTTTATTTATTTATTTGACAAAGAGACAGTGAGAGCAGGAACACAAGCAGGGCGAGTGGGAGAGGGAGAAGCAGACTTCCAGCCAAGCAGGGAGCCTGACGTGGGGCTCGATCCCAGGACCCTGGGATCATGACTTGAGCCAAAGGCAGAAGCTTAATGACTAAGCCACCCAGGCGCCCCAGGATAAGATTTTTTTTAAAGAAGAATATAACTTCTTTTTTTTCAAAATTTACTTCAGGTTTTCATGTTCTAATGTATTAATATGACAAAGTAATTTTTAAACAAAAATAATAAATATTAAAAATAATATTTAAAAGAAAAAATGACCTCAAAATGTAGATAGAAATCGACAGAGCTCAACTCTGAATTCTGTATGTAGTCTCTTTAACTTTTTAAAACTATAACACACACAGGGGTGCCTGGTGGCTTAGTCAGTTAAGAATCCAACTCTTGGTTTCAGCTCAGGTTGCGGTATCAGGGTCAGGAAATAAAGCCCAGCGTCACCGAGCTCCATGCTGGGCATGCAGCCTGCCTAAGATTCTCTCTCTCTCCCTCTCCCTCTGCCCCTCCCAGCCTCACTCGGGTGTGCATGCTCTCTACCTCTTTCTCTCTCAAAAGAAATATATATAACACATACACAAATAGGGTACAGCTCAAATAAGCACTCATGGAAAGACTGTTACCAGCATCCCAGAAGCTCTATTTGTGGTCTTTCTTATTACAACCCCTC
This sequence comes from Eumetopias jubatus, assembly GCF_037043125.1. Lineage (NCBI taxonomy): Eukaryota > Metazoa > Chordata > Mammalia > Carnivora > Otariidae > Eumetopias > Eumetopias jubatus. Next base: position 176,206,841 of record NW_028274809.1, on the reverse strand, counting down.
CTTCTGCCCCAAACATAACTATTATTCTGACTCAAACACCATACGTTAATATCACTGCATATTTTTAACTTCATATTGATAGAATCACACCATAGTCATAAGTTCCTTCCACTCAACATAATTGTAAGATCCATCCATGTTTTCCAAGGGTAACTGCATTCATTCATACTCACTGCTACACGTGTCTCATGAATATGAGTAGACTACAGTGTATCATTCATTTTAGTACTGATGGGCATCTGTCTCTACTTTCTGACTACAACAAACATGTTGTTATGAACATTCATCTACATCGCTCTTGGTTTTCATGTATATGCATTTCTGTTGGATATGTACTCAGAGGCAGAACTGCAGGGTTAGAGTACACATATGTTCAATATTAGTAAACTTGTTTCCAAAATGATTGTGCTAATATACATTCCCACCAGTACAATATGAGAATTCACCATTTTTGCCAAAACTTACTATTGTCAGTCTTTTAAAGGTGAAAAACTTTTATAGGTTTATTGGCCATTTGGATATTCATCTTTGTAGACTGCCTGCTCTCAAGTTTCTTGCCTCATTTTTTTGCCCTTTTTTTAATATATGTGTTGCAAACAGACTTCCATCTGTGACTTACCTCTCATTCTCTATTGAAGTCTTTACTAACAGAAGTTCTTAGTTTTAATGTAGTCCAAATTTTCAGTCTTCTCTTGTATGGTTAATGGTTTTTGTCTTGCTTAAGAAATCACACCTTAATCCAAAGTTATGAAAATATTCATAACTATTTTACCTTTTACATTTAAACCAATATTTTACATAAAACTGATTTTTTTTTCATGTGGATGGCATAAGGGTCAAGTTGCATTTTCCCCTCTGGATTATTCAACTGAATCAGCAACTTTTACTAAAGACAAAAAATATATATATATTAAGTTTTTGTGTATTTATGGATATGTTTCTCTATTCTGTTTTCCATCCCATTGGACACCAATAGTTCCCTATAGTATGGACTGTACCTTTTTTTTTAAGATTTTATTTATTTGACAGAGAGGAAACAAGCAGAGGGAGAGAGAGGGAGAAGCAGGCTCGATGTGGGACTCGATCCCAGGACCCTGGGATCATGACCCGGGCCGAAGGCAGCCGCTTAACCGACTGAGCCACTCAGGCGCCCCTGGACTGTATCTTTATAAAAAGTCTTGATATCAGAAAGCTTAAGTCCTCCCAAATCCTTCTTCAAAAGTATCTCAGTGGTCTTCCCTATTCTTGTCCCTTTTCATTTACATATTAATTTTGAAATCAGTATTTTAATTTCTATCAAAAAAAAGAACCAGACAAAATTTTGATTAAGATTGCTTTGAGTTTATAAATGTTTTTCTTTTCTTTACAATAGTTCATTATCCTGTTATAGCAGTTTTATCCATCTTAGATATTTGGTATTGTTGATGCTATTATAAATAGCATCTCTCTTTGGAATTTCATTTTATTAGTATATATTTTGATTTGAGTTCAAATTGTTAGTAAATTTTATTTTATTGATGGTATATTGAAATGATGTTTTAATATTGGCTTTATGTCCCCAGCTTTGATGAAATTCACTTACTAATAGTTCAAATATGTAAATTATTATGGAATTTAAAAAAACAGTATCACTGATTAATAACAGTTTTGTTTGTTCTTTTCCAATTATATAGTTTTACTTATTTTATTTGCCCTATTGTATATAATCTATCCAATAACATCTGAAAAGAAGTGATGGTTGTGGGCATCACTGTAGCCTTTCCAATATAAGAGAAACATTATCAACATTTTATTACTAAGTATGATGTTAGCCATAAGGTTTTCTCTAGTTACCTTTATCAAATTCATTTCTATTTGTAGATACTATTTTTACCATAAACAGATGTTAAATATTATCAAATGCACTTCTGCACATATAGAGATGATCCTGTGGTTTTTCCCTTCTTTAGTCTCTCAAAGTGAGAAACTATCACATGATTTTCTGGTGGTAAATCAAACTTAGATTCCTGAAAACACTACCTAGTTTGTGTGTACTATGACCATATGTATAAATATCTCCCCTATTTCTCTCCTGAGTAAATTGTTTAATTTCTTGTTTCTCTGCTCAATCTAGCTGGGGGAAGGGAAGGTATTATTTTATTAGACTTTTCAAATAACTAGCTCTTCACTTTGGTACTTTCTATTTTGCTTTTTATTTCTTCTGTTGTTACCGTTATTTCCTTTCATCTATGTTCTTTGAGATGGAAGCCAAGATCACTGATTTTCCATTTTTCTTTACTTGTAAGAAATTCATTTATCATATTTATCATATTTATATCTCTTTTCATTATTCCATTCAAAATACTTTCTAATACTTACTAGGGTTTCTCTTATCTTAAAGTATATTTTAATTTCCAAACATAAGGGACTTTTACACTATCATGATATTATTTATTCTAATTATTTAATGAACAGAAAATAATATTTTTAATTTTGTTCAAACTCATGTTAGAGCCCAGAATATTGTCAACATTTTACAAACGCCTGTGTGTACTTTAAATGAACATCATATTATAAAGCGTGAGCAGTATCTCAGGTATCTTTCCAAATTGTTAATCACACCATTTAAGTTTACTTCATTCTTACTAGTTTATTTTTATCTTCCTCTTCAATAGGTTATTTCAGTTTTATATTTTTAAAAATTATGCCAATGAGCGTCTACCAATCCAACACTGTTACTTCTTCATAGTAAATTGAAATTTAATCACTATAAAATGCTCCTTTTTGGTTTTAGTAATGCTTTATGCCTTAAAGACTTTTCAAGTATTAAAATTGCCATAACTGTGATGGGTTGGTGTGCTTTATATTTTCATTAGTTTTGTTTATTTTTAGATGTTTGCATTATGTATTTTTTTCTATCCTTTTTACTTGTCAATTTTTCAAAACTCTTTCATTTTAGGTTGTCTCTTATAAGCAGCATATAATTTTCCAGTCTCACATCCTTGACTTTTATTTTGAGCACTTAATATATTTAACTCACTAGATATGTGAATTTAGTCAACTTATTATTTGCTACTCACCCCGCCTTTCTTATGTTCTTTCCTTTCATACTTGACATTTTTCTTGATTAATTTTTTACCATGCCATTTGCCGTATATTTTCTTGGTAGTTATTCATTCTTTTATTATCCTTTTAGTGGTTATCCTAGAGCTTCAAATAGGCATTCTTTACCTGGGAAAGTCTAATCTGAATTACAACCTCACCTTTTCCTAAATAGTAAAAGGACCTCAGAATGCTTATATGTCGTTTGACTCATTTCTTAGATACTCGTATTGTATATTTTAACACTATACATGTTTTTAAACCCCACAGGGTATTTTCACGATTATTGTAACCGATGGTATTTGTGTCAGGAGTCCCTAGGATCATCCTTACATATGGAGATTCATTAAAAGCACTCATGGGACTCAGCATATAGTTGTACTCACAGCAAAAATTTATGAAGTCTGGGGCACCTGGGTGGCTCAGTCGTTAAGCGTCTGCCTTCGGCTCAGGTCATGGTCCCAGGGTCCTGGGATCGAGCCCCTCATCGGGCTCCCTGTTCCGTGTGAAGCCTGCTTCTCCCTCTCCTCCTCCCCCTGCTTGTGTTCCCTCTCTCGCTGTGTCTGTCAAATAAATAAATAAAATCTTTAAAAAAAAATTATGAAGTCTATGTAGTAAGGACATGTAGCTGGATTACAATGAAAAAGAAGCACGTAGACTCTGAAGGAATTCAAGCGCAGATTTCCTTAGGCCCTTCTCCCTCCCCGAAGAGTTTGCATGGAGCGTACTTTTCTCTCAGCAATAAAAATGCAGCCACATGTGCACATTGTCTACTCAGGGAATGCCACTAGAGACTCTGTGCCCAGGGTTTGTACTGGGGCTGTTTTGATTGGTTTATCAGGAGCTGGTTACATAGGCACCCTCTGCTGAGCTTGTGCCAAAATTCTAATCTCCCATAATGAAATGAGATATTCAGCATAAACTTGTGATTTGTACAAACATCCTAGGAATAGTGAACCATTATAATTTCAGTTTTATATCAGTATAGGGAACTGGTGACCAGCCAAGTCCCCAGAGGCCAGCCAAAGGCCAGTCTTAGAAGCAGAAGTCTCTAAGGACTGTAGTATCAGGCCTGCTATAATAACATTTTCTGCAAAGTATTATTTAAAATTTATCAATATGTTTAAGGATTTTTATGGCTCCTCAGTCCTTCCTATATTTCTTAGTTTCTACAGGTGATCATTTTTCTTTCTGCCTAAAGAACAGACCTATTTTTAGTGTTAGGTATACTGATGTCAATGTCTTTTACTTGTCTAAAAAATATGGCTATGTTTCATCTTGAAGGATATTTTTGATGTATATAGAATTCTAGGTTTATAGTTATTTTCACTTATTCCATTAACATTTCATTGTTGACTGGTTTCTATTTCTTTTTCTGGTGACAACTGGCTATATTGTTGATCTTATCATTGTCCCCTTAAACATTCTAAATGGTTTTTCCCTTGACTGCTTTTAGGATTTTTTTTTCCTTTGTCTTTGGTTTTCACCATTTTTACTGTGATAGGCTAGATATGATTTTCTTTTTATTTCTTCCACTTGGGGTTCATTTGTAGTCTGATGTCTCTCACCGTTTGTGAAAATTTCTCAGCTCTTGTTCTTCCGTGTATTGTTTCTGCCCCTTCTCTCTGCTCTCTCCTTTTGAGGTTCCCACTAGACATACTAATTTTTCTCACCACTCTTTTATATATTTCCCATCTTTTCTCTCTCTGAATATTTTGTTTCGACAGGTATTACAATTTACTAATCCCTTCAGCTTCATTAAGTCTGTGTTAAACTCATCCATCATAGTCTTCATTTGGTTATTTTATTTTTCAGTCTAAAATTTACTATTTGTAAAGATAGATAGATAGATAGAAATTAAATAAAATCTCTCATTTGTTTTTCTTTTTTTTTTTACATTTCACATGCTTCTGCCTAGAATCTGAATCTTGCCTTTCCTTCCCCTGAAAATTATGACACATCATTTTTTCGTAAGTTTATATTTGATATTTTCACTATCTGAAAGTTTTGTGAGTCTGTTTCTTTGCTGTTCTGTCCTGTTTCCTGTCTTCTCATATACCTGTTTTTGTTTGAGTGCCAGATATTTCATATGGAAAATTAAAGACATAATTTGAAGCCTCAGACAACATTACCTTTCTGGCAAGAATACTTTCTTTTGATTTTTGGAGTTAGGAATATTAGGAAGCCCCTATCACCTTGACATAATCAGAAATTGAGATCAATGCTTGGTTTACAACCTTATGAGTTTTTTTCCTACTATAAGCTTATTCCTAGAGTATCTGGAGTCCAAATGCCTGCCTTGGCAAGTCTTAACTTCCAACTTTCGTTTTCCTAGCACTGTGAATCTGTCAAAATCTCTGCCTCTCAACTGCCTCTTCCAAAATCTGGAATACGGGGGGAAAGCCGCTCTAGGCCAAGCTTATCATTACGGGTTTCATTTTTCTCTTGGATTTTGGCCCTATAATTATTTACATGTTAGTTCTCTGATGCCTTCAAGCAAATGTTTGTGTAGGTTTTTGACATTTGCTAATTCTTCTAAATAAAGATTAGTCTAATTTATCCAGTCCCTCATATGTTTGTTGGGAAGTGTGTCATGTACGCACACATGTGAAATTTTAAATTTTTCTTCATACTAAGCTAGTTATTGCGAGGTTGTCACATTGAAATTGTCGATATTCTGCACTGATAATTTAATCATTTTTACAGCATAATAGCTTCACAAGCTGTGCAAAACTGAAATTATAAACATTTTAGATAGAAGTGGATAAATACTGCAAATAAATATGCAATTATAAAATACGTGAGTGAATATATATCCTCCTCAGAAATTAGTTATGACACAAGCAATAGCTAAAGCTGGAAAAGAGACCAGCACACCAGTTCCAACCATTCTAAGTAAAATCAGGGAGACTACAGTAAGATCTGAGATGAATCAAGATCTAAGATGGAAGGGAGATGAGTCAGTCCCAGCAGAAAGTCAGATTCAGAGTAAAAATCAAAATATAGAATCCACAGTAACAATGCAAGTTCCCAGAGCCAGCACTGAGGGGGCCAAGACTGTGCTATATGTGTTTCACTCTAGTTACATATCTACATCCTATCTTCTCTAAAAATCTCCTTTTTTTTTAGAGCACACAGACTATTGCACATACTACATAGTAAAAAGTGAACACACACATCTCACACATATAATAAACTAATGAATATAGGCAGAGTAATAAAGGACTTCACACACTTCTAACTATAAGAATAAGAATGATTGCATGCGGGGCGCCTGGGCGGCTCAGTCGTTAAGCGTCTGCGTTAAGCGTCTGCCTTCAGCTCGGGTCATGATCCCGGGGTCCTGGGATCGAGCCCCGCATCGGGCTCCTTGCTTGGCGGGAAGCCTGCTTCTCCCTCTCCCACTCCCCCTGCTTGTGTTCCTGCTCTCGCTAGCTCTCTGTCAAATAAATAAATAAAAAATCTTAAACAAACAAACAAAAAAAGAATGACTGCATGCCCGGCAAGGAGTAGGAAGAGACGAGGGTGGGAATGTAGAGTGGAAGAGGGGATGTGAGGAAAGAGAAAAGCCAGAATACCTGTGGCTAGCTCTCCATGTAGAAAAGCTAAAGAAAAGTTCCCACAGGCCAGGAAAGGCTACAAAAATTTCCTTCAGGAAAAAGTAACTATTTTTACTCATATATAATATTTCATGGAGGGGAACAATCTTTAATCTATTTGGTTACATACATTTTCCACTGAAGAGTTTCAAAGTGTGAACCTTAAGTATTGAGATTAATTATGCAAAAATATATTAATTAAAATATTATAACTCTTGTATGATACAAACTTATCACCCAAGACGTACCTTGAAAGCATTATAAGGCTCTAATTCTGAGGCTCTTACAGATGAGCAAATAAAAGTACAAGAATGATATCATGAAGCAAATTCTGTGAGCGCCTCACAAGGAAGAACACAAAGATGCATAATTAAAATACATAAAAAACCATGAAGTACCCATGGGTTATGTGATACATGACAGAGCTGAGGACAGAACTACGGATCAGACCTGATCCCTTGCTCTGACACACTGACGAGAAGGGACAGACACACGGGCATATAAGCACAATAAAATGTTATAGGCACTCTCATGAAGCATGCATGCATCTCACAAACCTGAGATCCAAAAGAGTAAGGGGGATGGGAAATGAGAAGATGAGTAGATAAAGAAGACGACCCTTGAGCTGAGTTTTAAAAGAGCACGTGTTAAGCTGAACGGACATTCTGGGCCAAAGAAGCCTCCAAGACCAAGCTTATACCACCACAACCTCTGAGGGAAACAAGTGGGTCTCTGTGGTTGAATCATAGGTATGAGAGTGAATGGAAAATGTCATAGACCTTCCCAAGATCTTAAAAGACCTACAAGGCAAGACAATTTCTCAATCAAATAGTTCTTTTCCTAAGTTTAATTGCCCAAGGATTCACCTACTTCCACAACTTTCCTCTGACACCTAAGTAGCTAAAAGGCCGATCACATCAACCAGCCCTTCGGTCAGCTTGTAACAATAGAATCCAGATAGTGCCAAGAGAAATAAGAACCAAGGATCACATTATATTCTGGGAAATGGAAGCATCGGTAGGAGAGGCCCCCTCCGGGGGGCAGGGGAGGACATGGAATACAGAACATAAGCAAAGATTCTGACCCAAGTAAAGGAGGGAAACATAAAGTAGGTCTTTTTACATGCAGATGGAAAAAAAAAAAAAAAAAAACTTTGTTGATGGAACAGAGGCTTAAAGCTGTAAGCAATCAGCTGTGAATCTGCAAAGTGTGACATTGAATGTTATATGGAAATTCAAGACATTTAGAACTTGAGTTGGTGGCTTGCAGCTGAGTTTGCCCATGGACGGCAATGACAGGATTCTGCTTGCTCTTTGCTTCTGTGATACTCTGGCCTGGCTATATATCATTATGGCAATGGTTTCCAACAGAAGGGGCTCCTTTCCACCACCCCAGCTCTCAGCGGGCTCCAGTAAGACTTCTCTTTACCGAGAGCTCAGAGGTGTACCGTCTTTCTCCTGCTGCTAATCCCTGAGTGCCTTAGCAACCCCTAGGGTGCCTTGAATTTGGCACACACATTTGTAAACAGAAAAGTTTCCTCAAAAATCTCCCCCATATTCAGTGCTGTTACCTGCTGGGAATCTGACCCATACAATAAGCACTTTTTCCCAATTTTGCTTATTTTAAGTAGTTTTAGTTCTTTCTGTTTCTTATACTTTTCCCTATTTTTAGCTTCTGACTTTGCCTACATTATTATTGAATGGCGAAATTCAGGACATATCTACTTACTTCTTCATTGATTTTTTTTACATTATCACTTTTTCTACTGAATAAACATAGCCTCAATATTGAATTATTGACATTTAAATAACCGTACTTAATACTGTTTCAGTTGTTATTCCTTCTATTCTCTTAGAATGGCTTTGGGCACCGAAAGTAATGTGGCACCTAGAAAGCATGAAAACCATAATGGATATAGTATAAAAATAGTTTCTCAAATGTGTAGCCACTTATAAGCATACTCTTAAAGAAAATAGCCCCATTATTCAAAATATTAGTAATGGAAAAAGTCACTGCTTTCTCATTTCGTAGCCACCAAATTGGCATCATACATATTCTATTTCATCAAAACTAAAAAAAAACTTTTTAAGGAATGACCAATTAACATATAGAGAAGGAAAAAAAGCTGCAGGCTATTGCATTAAGCATCGTACAGCTAGTCAATAGAACTTTTCCGCCAGAGAGTATAGTTTTAGCTTGCATATAAAATGTTGTGCTCTCCTAGGAAAAAGAATTCTCAGCTAGCTCAAGTGTATTTTCTTGGATAGCTCTGTTATTCTCAACATCCCTATTTTCCAGTTGCAAATGCTCTTTGAAAAATGCATTTTCAGTGTGCTCTATCTTTAAATGGGTGGTACTAAGACTTTTGAAAGTGTCAATTAGCAGGAAGCTGCAAATCCATGAACAAACAAGAAACTGACTCATGTGGGGGTTGTATTTCATTTATTTCAGTAAATGTGATTACAGTTAGAAAGTTAACTATTTTATACTATAATTTAGGAGACTTTCTTCCAAAAAAGAAAGAAAAGGGAACAGAATTTTTTTTATTTTTGGATTTGAATACTCACCAATGAATTCAATGTAGGAAAAGAGTTGGAGGAGGAAGGGTTATAGGGTTTGAGACAGAATTAGAATATTCCTAGAAAGTAAAACTTCAGAAACTGTGGTGGCAAACTGCCTGAGTAATCACATATTACAGACTGCCGTACATCCAGCTACTGTTCCTCAGTCCTCGTTCCTGCATGGACTTTGGACCACCATCTTTCTCAAGGCTGGCAGCAAAATTTTTTGGAGAACTCTCCAGCAAAACAAATTCCACAGCTGCACGCCAGAGTTCTGATGCCAGTCGTCCAAGACGATGCCTAGCAATCTGTATTTTTAAAACTGCACCGAGGGAACTCCAGGGCCCAACAAGGCTTGGCAATAGCAACTATAAGTAGTCAGGAGTAGGATGAGAACATGGTCAGAGTCCCAGTTATAATTTAATGTGATACTGGGCAAATTACTTAACCTTCAAATTCAGATAATTTATTCAGGTATTGGAGGAAATTCTTTTATGTTTATGGCAAATGAGAGGCAAAAATGGTAATCAACGCTCTCTGCAAAGCAGGCATGAGCATGTGACATTCCTCCTCTTGATATGGCATCTGTATGGCTTTCTAACATTTTTGCTCTGATTTCAGATAAACAAACTTTCTTTTTTTTTTTTTGTCTTTTGATTGGAGAACTTAATCCATTTACTTTTATTTTTGTATTTTTGATATTTTATTTTATTTTATTTTATTATGTTATGTTAGTCACCATACAATATATCATTCGTTTTTGATGTAGTGTTCCATGATTCATTGTTTGCACACAACACCCAGTGCTCCGTGCAGTACGTGCCCTCCTTAATACCCATCACCAGGCTACCCCATCCCCCCACCCCCTCCCCTCTAGAACCCTCAGTTTGTTTCCCAGATTCCATCGTCTCTCCTGGTTTGTCTCTCCCTCCGATTCCCCCCACTTCATTTTCCCTTCCTTCTCCTAGTGTCCTCCATGCTATTCCTTATGTTCCACAAATAAGTGAAACCATATGATAATTGACTTTCTCTGCTTGACTTATTTCACTTAGCATCATCTCCTCCACTCCCATCCATGTTGATGCAGAAACTGGGTATTCATCCTTTCTGATGGCTGAGTAAGAGTCCATTGTATATATGGACCACATCTTCTTTATCCATTCATCTGTTGAAGGGCATCTCGGCTCCTTCCACAGCTTGGCTATTGTGGACATCGCTGCTATGAACACTGGGGTGCATATGGCCCTTCTTTACACTACACCTGTGTTTTCTGATATTCATTCTTACTTCTTGCTTCATTCTTACTTCATTCATTCATTTCTGCATATTCATTCTTACTTCTTGCTGAAAGAGACTTTTAATTTTAAGCCTTGAACAACTGGTTCCTTGCTGGCCCTATTGATGACCCTGGAGAATCAAACTCCACAAAACCACTTTCATCTCCTGTATTTCCATTAATGTGTCACCCAATTCTGACACTTGTCATTGCCTGAGTCATCTGGCTCTGGTTTACTTCTACCTCATAGACTGTCAGAATTACAACTATGTTAGAGCTCAATAATATCTTATTTTATACCTTGGAAACTAAAGCCCAGACAGTTTAAGTGACTCATGATGTCACATAGCTCATGAGAGACTAGAAGCCAAATCTCCGTATCTCTAATTTGCATTCTTGAGCTACTTAGCTTCAAATGAGTCCCAGAAAACAAAATCACAAATTAGAATTTAGTTGTGCCTATACTCAAAATGCATATATATTTTTGAATGTTTCTTACATTTACCGATTTTAAAATTCTAAATTTAAAAAAAGAATAAGGTAAATATTTAGCCATGAAGATAGTGTCTTACTTTTTTTTTCAATTTTTGAGACAACTTTCACAAATATCATCAACTTTATCTATTTTACAAAGATGACAAACTAAGTGGCAGGATGTAGTGACAAAGTGAAAGAAGATATAGGTACAGGTACATACATATATGCACACGTGCACACACATGTGCACAACAAAATTTTGAGGAAACACAAATTTTCATTTTTATTGAAATATTTACTTTCTTGTTTGAGTCCATCTCAACTTAATCTTGACACATTTATCTATGTAAGAGGTTATGTGTAATCAAGTCTTACTTCCACTTTAACTAGTGTTCAAGAATATAAACTGATTTTAATGTGTTTTTCTAATATATAATTAGGAAATTATTTTGATACTGTTACTAAAAAACATTACCAAGGTACAATTTTACATGTTCAAATACCTGAGAGGAAAGAATATCAAGTCTTTACTGAATATACATCTAGCTTTTGCGTTCTTAAAAGTCATTTCATATAGTGATGAGTCATTAAATATGTTTTTGAATGCAAATAGTGAATAGCTTTAAAGAGACTCACTTCATTACTTTTTACTGTGCATGATTCGAGGAAATAACCTAAAAAAATTCCCATCATGGTAGCCATCTTCCCTGAATTGTTCTAATGATAAGACAAGAATGATCTGTACTTGGCCAGTTGCATGTATACAATGTGCAATAATAAAGCACTTTAAGAGGAGCTATCTTAAATAGATTCAACACCGTCCAGGCAAATGTGCTTGCACCGCTGTTTTCCAAGTGAGCCAACAAACAAGAACCAATCTGTAAGTCCACCTCATCATTCTTAGATGAACTCTTGAGAGCTCTACCTTGCAAACCAGGAACTAAGTTGTGTATCCCTGGACCTAAGCTGAATAGAGGTCAGCCCACCTCTTTATAGTTAACCTGGTTTGCCCACACCCACTTTCTTCCCAGAGTATCAGGGAAATTATGGGAAAATTAAAGAAGCAGTGGAAGGCCATTGTTCCTCAACTTCTCTCACTACTGCCAGAATGTCTCAATTAAGTGAAGTTGTATTGACTATTGCTCCAATTCTCACCAACATACTTTTGTGACTCTGGATTTTTCACAGTAACTGTAATAAAACAAAAGATTGGGAGTGAATGTAGGTCCCCAGATAGACAAATGGATTAAAAAAATAAGCATACCATAAGAAATGAAATAAGTTGGATGTTTAAACCTCGCGTCACACAATATGGAGAAGTAAAATTTCTGATCTGCTGGTGTAAGGTTATGAAGAATTTCTCATAGAAAATTTCTTGAGAGAACTGTCCTTTAATCCAAGATCATTTAATTCTACTTTATGATGTAAAACATATATTTTTATACATAAAATTTTCATAATTGTTTTGTTAGTTGGCAAGATAAAAATTTGACAATAAAATAAAAACAAAAAGAATGCAGGGCATTCTCTATTAGTAGTGAGATCTCACCCTTCTCCCCATTTCACTGCAAGTGGACAAAAGAGAAAAGGCTCTAAATATCTTTTCTCTCTTTGAGATAATTCAAGTAATTTACAGAGAGTTAAAATCAAAATGTTTCTATCCAAGTATAGAAAAAAGGGCATTAGTTATATCTGTATACTAATCATTATTTAAAAGTTGACATTAACTCTGTATATGAAATAAACTCTGACTTACTGTCCAAGAATTACCACCACTATTTTATAAAATAGTTGCTTGTGAGGAGTACAGCAAAGACCAGAAGCATTAAAAATAAAGCTAAGTACAATGAGAATTTGAGATGTTTTATACAGACTTAAATATTGGACAGACGAGGAAGATAAGATAGAGAAGAATCAGTTAGGAAGACCTAAGTAACCACCAAGGCAATTATTGTGTTTTTTTTTAAATACGTTATTGACTTTATATACAATAGAAACTAGAGAGTTACACACTTTTCTAATTAACATTTTGTGTGGCTAAGAGACTTAACTCTTTTTAAGTGTCAATTCCAGAGGCACCCAGAATTCTGAATGCCAACCTCATCAGTGCATGCATCCCTCCTAATGGTCGATCAAACCACATCCACAATGGAAGCGAAACAATTTCAAAACTGTGATTGATGCATCTGGAAATCCCAGATGATGGCTCTAAGCTCTAAAAAGCAACTTAGAGAAAACTCATCCATTATAGGAATTTCAAACACTTCAAAGCTAGAGATTACTGGGCTCAAATTCAGGCTTTAACATTTACTAAGTGTAAATGTTGGAGCTTGGGTAACTGCTTCAAACCATATATTCTCAAATATCAAGTGGAAATTATAGTAAGATCCCTGTGAGATAGGTGAGTGGATAAATAACATGATCATGAGTATTCCATAAAAAGCTGTAAATTTTAAACATTTTCTGATTATGACAGTAATACTATACAAAATGTGTGGATGAAAATTTTTAAATGCATAAATAAACTCAGTAAGTAACAGCTGTTAACTTTCTCTTTGTCGGGATGGATATAAACAGACATAATTTTAAGTTTTTGTTTAAGACTATATTTATATTCAGAAGGATTACTAAATACATAGTTTAATATGTCAATATATGTCTTGTGCACTCTATCTTTTATTGTCTTCCTTTGATCAGGAATCACCCTATTTATATATATTCACTTAAGTTCTTATTTTATTCTTTCATTATTTTGTTACATTTAAAACTTCCCTCTTTCTAGATTCTTGAACATGCATTCTCATCAGGAGATATATAGTGTCTGTGTTATGAAATTTCAGGAAGGAGGGGTGAATTTAAAAATCTTAAAAAAGATATATATATATATATACATATATATATATCTTAAAAGGTTCTTTACAGGTGATAATAAAACAATGTTTAGAAATACTGATTGACAAATTATTTTAGGGTATAACATGAGGTGTAGAAAATCTAGCTTTTCATAAATGTTTAGCCTACTGGCCTAACATCAATTACTAATGAAAACATCTTTCCCCCACAATTTAAAATGACACTTTTATGTCCTAAAATTTAACTATTTTTTGGTCAGTTGCTCAACTTTCTTTGTATTCTGCCTCAGTTTTCACTTATGTTAATTTTCAACAGAGTTTACAGTGTGTATTTTACATGTTATAAAATTTCATGGATATAGCTTACATTAAAGAAGAAATAAAATATTGTACATGACTTGCTACGTAAAACTGACTTTAAGATAAGCACTGATGACCGTTCTGGCTTATACTAATCTTTAACAAACATACACGATATTAAAGACAAAATGTTTGGAAAATTCTGAAAAAGAACCTATCTTTATACTGTAGTAAAACACTACAGCTGCATTCCATCATTCAATGATAGCTCTAATTTATTCCTAGCAATGTGACATATGACTCAGGACTTCATATATATATAAGTCTTGCTAGGCAACTAGATGCACACCACTAAGGATCATATCTTGATATTTCAAGTACTTCCAAAACTGTAATGTATGTATTTGTTCTCCATAAAATATAATTTTATCTCAGTTTTTATAGATTTCTTAAGATTTGTACAGAAGCCTTGAGTAACTCAACATCACTTCAACAGTTTGAATTCTGGAAATCTCATGGGAAAGTTCACCTTAAGACAGTTACAAAGAATGTCTCCTATATTCAAAGCAACTGCTGATCTGTTTGAGGCATTACATAAGTTTGTTCAGCTTTCTAAAACTGTAATGAACACAGGAATCCCTTGGGGAAATGTGTTAAAACACAGATTCTGTGTGTTCAAATCTGAGTTCCAACAACTTAAAATAGACTATTACATACATGGGATGACACGTGTGAACCTCATGGTAACCACGAAGCAAAACTTACAGTAAGTAAACAAAAGAAAATAAAGGAATCTAAAGAAAATCATCAAACCACAAGAGAAAAACAGAAGAAAGGAATTGAGAGGAACTATAGAAACAGCCAGAAAACAATGAACAAAATAGCAGTAAGTACATACCTATCAATAATGACTTTAAATGTAAATCAAAAGACAGAGAGTAGCTAAATGGATTAAAAAACAAGATAAATCATAACGCCTGGGTCACTCAGCTGGTTGAGCATCTGACTCTTGATTTTGGCTCAGGTCATGATCTCAGGGTTGTGAGATTAGCCCCACATCTGGCTCCACCCTCAGCAGAGTCCGACTGAGATTCTCTCCCCTGCACTCTCCCTCTGTCCCCTACACTCACTTGAGTGTGTACACAAGCTCTGTCTCTAAAATAAATAAATAAAATCTTTATATAAATAAATATATAAATAAAAATTAAAAAATGAGATAAATCTATATACTTTCTACAAGAGACTTGCTTCAGGTATAAGGATTGAAAGTGAAGGGGTGGAAGAAGATATTCCATGCAAATGGAGACAAAAAGAAGGCTGGTATAGCTAAATTCATATCATACAAAATTAACTTTAAAACAAAGACTCTAATAAAAGATGAAGAAGAACACTGCATAATGATAAAAGAGTCAATCCAATAATAAGATATAACATTTATAAATGTATATGGACTCAACATAAAATCACCAAAATATATAAAGCAAGTATTAACATACATAAAGGGAGAAACTGACAGCAATACAATGTAGTAGGGAATTTAACACCCCACTTACTGGAATGGATATATCATCCAGGCAGATAATCTGGTCTTAAACTAAATTAAATATATGGAACATTCCAGCTTTATATATATGTAGAACATTCCACCCCAAAGCAACAGAATACACATTGTTCTCAAAAGTGCCATGGAACATTCTCCAGGAGAGGTCACATTTTATACCATGAAACAAGTCTCAATAAATTCAAGATCAAAATCATATCAAGCATTTTTTCCAACCACTACAGCATGAAACTAGAAATCAAGTACAAGAAAACTGGAAAAACTACAAATACATGGACATTAAACATGTCACTGAACAACTATTAGGTCATAGAAGAAAATCAAAGGAGAAATCAAAAAATACCTGCAAATAACATATCAAAATCTATGGGATGCAGCAAAAATGATTTTAAGAGAAAAGTTCAAAGCAATACAGGCCTACCCCAAGAAACAAGAGAAATCTCAAATAAACAATTTAACATTACTCTTAAAGGAACTAGAAAAAGAAGAACATACAAAGTCCAAAGATAGAGAATGAAGGAAATAAAGACCACAGTGGAAATAAATGAAATAGGGGCTAAAAAGACAATAGAAAAGATCAATGAAACTGAGAGACGATTCTTTGAAAAGATAAATAAAATTGACATACTTTTAGCTAGATTCACCAAGACAACAAAGAGAGGGTTCAAATAAAAACAGAAATTAAAGAAAACCTATAACTGATATCACAGAAATACAAAGGATCATTAAAAGACTGCTATGAGCAATTATATACCAACAAATTAGACAATATAGAAGAAATGGATAAATTCCTAGAAATTTACAATCTTCTAAGACTGAATCATGAAATAAAGAATCTGAACAGACCAATTACCAGTAAGGAGATTGAATCAGTGACTGAAAACCTTTGTCCAGAACCAAATGGTTTCACTGGTAAATTCTGTCAAACATTCAAAGAAGATTTAATACTCACACCCTTCTCAAACTTTTCCCAAAAAAATGAAGAGGAGGAAAAGCTTCCAAACACATTTTATGAGGCTAGCATTACTCTGAAACCAAAACCAGACAAAGACATCACAAAAAAACACACTTATAGGCCAATATCCCTGATGAATACAGATGCAAAAATCCTCAACAAAATATTAGCAAAATGAATTCAATGATAGGTTTAAAGGATCATACAGCATGATCAATCAAGGGGGATTTATTCCAGGGATGCAAAGATGATGCAACATCCACAAATCAATCAGTTTGATACATTACATTAACAAAATAAAAGATTAAAATCATATCGTATCAGAAAATGCAGAAAAAACATTTCACAAAATTCAACATCCATTTATGATAGGAACTCTCAACAAAGTGGTATAGAGGGAATGTACCTCAATATCTTAAGGCTATAAATGACAAACCCACAGCTAACATCATACTTACAAAACATCAAACATACAAAAGCTTTCAGCCTTTCCCCTAAGATCAGGAACAAGGCAATGATGCCCACAAACCCCATTTTTATTCAAAACAGTACTGGAGTCCTACCCACAGCAATTAGGAAAGAAAAATAAATAAGAAGCATCCAAACTGGAAATGAAGAAGTAACACTGTCATTATTTGCAGATGACATAATAATACTATATATAGAAAGCCCTAAAGACTCAACCAAAAAAAAAGAACTAATAAGTGAATTTAGTAAAGTGGCAAGATACAAAATTAATACACAAAAATGTGTTGTGTTTCTACACATGAATAACAAACTATCAGAAAGAGAAATCAAGAAAACAATCCTATTTACAATCACATCAAAAAGAATAAAATGCCTAAGAATAAATTTAACCAAGGAGGCAAAAGACCTGTGCACTAAAAATCACAAGACATTGAGAAAGGGAATGATGATGACACAAATAAATGGCAAAATATTCCATGCTCATGGATTGAAAGAATTAATATTGCTCAAAACAGTCTACAGATTCAATGCAATCCCTATCAAAATTCCAATGGCATTTTTTGTAGAAATAGAACAAATAATTCTAAAAACTGTATGGAACCACTTAAGACCCCAAATGGCCAAAACAATCTTGAGAAAGAAAAACAAGGTATCATGGAGGTATCATGCCCCCTAATTTCAAACTATACTAAACAGTATGGTATTGGCATAAAAAAGTATACAAAGATCAATGGCTCAATAGAATAAAGAACCCAAAATTAAAGCCACGTACATATAGTCAATTTATGACAAAGGAGACCAAGAATATACAATGGAAAAGGACAATAAATGGTATTGTGAGAACTGGACAATTACTTGCAAAAGAATGAAACTGGACCACTATCTTACACTATCCACAAAAATCAACTCAAAATTGATTAAAGACTTGAATGTTAGATCTAAAACCATAAAACTCTAGAAGAAAACTTAGGCAGTAAGCTCTTTGACATTGGTCTTAATGTTTTGTTTTGGTTTTTTCTGGATCCAACTCCAAAGGCAAGGGAAACAAAAGCAAAAATAAACAAATGGGAATACATCAAACTAAAAAGCTTCTGCACAGTGAAGGAAACCATCAACAACAACAACAACAAAAAAGCCGACCTACTAAATGGGAGAAGATATTTGCAAATAACATATCCAATAAGAGGTTAATATCCAAAATATAAAAAATTATACAACTCAATAACAAAAAACAAACGAACTGATTTAAAGATGGATAAAGGAAAGCAATAAACATTTTTCCAAAAGAGACATATAGATGGCCAATAGGCACACAAAAAAATGTTCAACATCACTAATCATCAAGGAAATAAAAATCAAAACCAAAATGGGATATCATCTTATACCTATCAGAATGGCTATTATCAAAAAGACAAGAAATAACAAGTACTGGCAAAGATGTGGGAAAAAAGGAACCCTTGTGCACTGTCAGTGGGAATGCAAACTGGTGCAGCTACCATGGGAAACAGTATGAGGGTTTCCCCAAAAAATTAAAAATAGAGCTACCATTTGATCCAGCAATTCCACTTCTGGTATCTATCTGAAGAAAACAAAAACACTAATTCAGAGAGAAATATGCATCCCTTACAATAGCCAAGATATAGAAACAACCTAAGTGTCCAACCATAAATGAATGGATAAAATTGTGGGGTGTGTGCACGTACCTGTGTATATCTATATACCTCTCTGCGTAGAAAGATATGATATATAATGGAATACTAATCAGCCATAAAAACAAATAAAATCTTGCCACTTTCAACAACACAGATGGACTTTAAGGATATTATGTTAAGTGAAATAAGACAGAGAAAGACAAATACCCCCATGATTTCACTGACTTGTGAAATCAGAAAACAAACAAAACAAAACCTAGACTCAGAAGGAGAACCAACTGGTGCTTGCCAGAGGAGAGAAGGTTTGGGGGAATGCAAAATGGGTAAAGGGAATTAAGATGTACAACCTTCAGACTGGGTGATGGACATCAAGGAGGCACATGATATAATGAGTACTGGGTATTATATAAGACTGATGAATCACTGACCTCTACCTCTGAAACTAGTAATACATTGTATGTTAATTAATTGCATTTAAATTAAAAAGTGAAAAAAAAGAATAGCACATTTTTCAAAAGTGAAAAAAAAAGATGTACAAACTTCTAGTTATGAAATAAATGAGTCACGGGGATGTAGTGTACGGCACAGGGCATATCGTCAAGGACATCATATTAACTTTGTAAGGTGACAGATGGTAACTAGACTTATTTTGGTGACCAATTCACAATGTATACAAATGCCAAATCACTATGTTGTACACCTGAAACTAATGTAACATTGTATGTCAATGTATACCTCAACAAATTTTTTAAAATACAGATTCTGATTCAGCATTTCTGGATGAGACCCGAGATTCTGCATTTATAATAAGCTCCCAGGTCAAGGCAGTGCTGCCAGTCACAGAGCACACGCTAAGGAGCAAGGAGTTAGTTGGCAACCATCACCCCATTTTCAACTAGCAACACGGGAGACCCAGAAATTCTGAGAGTAAAGAACATCTTTACAACGCTGAGAGTAAAGAGCATCTAAACAAAAAAAATAAAAATATTTACTTTTATTTTATTTTCTTAAAGATTTTATTTATTTGACAGAGAGAGAGAGAGACAGCAAGAGAGGAAACACAAGCAGGGGGAGTGGGAGAGGGAGAAGCAGGCCTCCCGCTGAGCAGGGAGCCCGATGTGGGGCTCGATCCCAGGACCCTGGGATCATGACCTGAGCCAAAGGCAGATGCTTAACGACAGAGCCACCCAGGTGCCCCTAAAAATATTTACTTTTAAAACACATGACCACACATGCACACACACACACACAGCCTGCCTCACACACACGAGCTTGAACTATTCTGACCAAATAAAAAAATTTCCAAGGTTATTTTGAATGACTAATTATGACCATTTGAACTTTAAGTCTGTAAAGGTGACATAGCGTGCCTATGGTACAGGGCTGGCCCTGAGAAAGATCTAACACAGCATCTGAAACAGAACAGGGAAGAAGGGAGTTGGTGGAGACAGTTAAAGTGGACACAGTCTCAAATCTGTGCTCTAATGAATTTGCCTCTCACTTCCCAAATACAGCTACATGCTTTCAAGATTTATTTTGCTAGCTAAGAATTGGAAGAAAAATATTTCAACTGATTTTGTAATATCATCTCCCCGAACTGTTTATCTTGATGAATATTCACTTAAGGTTTTGGTTGACTAAATTGTTTTCAAAATTAAAAACCTCTGGGGCCCCTGGGTGGCTCAGTGGTTAAGCGTCTGCCTTAGGCTCAGGTCATGATCCCAGGGTCCTGGGATCGAGCGCCGCATGGGGCTCCCTGCTCCTGGGGAAGCCTGCTTCTTCTCTCCCACTCCCCCTGCTTGTGTTCTCTCTCTTGCTGTGTCTCTGTCAAATAAATTCTTTAAAAAAAAGGAATTAAAAACCTTTTAAATCCCTAACAAATTTGTATTAAAATATAATAATGTCATATGGATCTGTGATGTGCTTTCCCTTTTACCAAACCAAAGTTTTAGGTTAATATTTTATTTTGCCTCTCCTAGGATTAGTCCTCTATTAACTAAGTTTCTCAGAATGTATCTAAAGCTTACTGACATCGGACACATCCTTAGTGATTCCTAAACAGGCACATAGGTGGCCCTACAGCTCCCCAATCCAACCTCCGGGAAAATGCTCAGAAATCTGCATTTTCAGTGAGTGATCCAAGTCATTCTTATCCACATACAAAGTTTAGGTCTCTTGCTAAGAAATTCAAAACTGACATGAACATTTTTAAATCTATAATAGGCTGAACAGTTACCTCCCAAAAGATATGTCTACCCAGGACCTGTGAATCAGACTCCATTTGGGGAAAAACGTCTTTGCAGATGTAATTAAGTTAAAGATCTTGATATGGGGTCATCTTGGATTATTGGATGGACCTTATATTCAGTAACAAATATCCTTATAATAAGAAGAGAAAGGAGAAGACAATATGGAGAAGGAAGCAGAGAAAGGAGTGATGGGTCTACAAGCCAATGAACACCAAGAAATGCCAACAGCTACCAGTAGCCAGCAGAGAAACATGGAAGAGGTTCACCCTCTGAGCTTCCAGAAGGGACCAACCCTCCTCACACCTTGATTTGGACTTCTGGCTTCTAGAGCTGTGAGAAAACAAGTTTCTATTGTTTCAAAGTACCCATTGTGTGGTGATGTGTTACAGCAGTTTTCAAAATATGTAGCTCTCTGCCATTAATGACGTAAGTAATCATAGGTAATATTTATTTGTATGCCAAGCATGATGCCTAGGACAAATAATAAAATCTGTAAGGAGATGTTAAATTAATCTTAACACTGACTGTCTCTTCCACCTTAACATATCCTGGGTCTTGCAAAGGATTCTTGCCAATAACCAATGGCAATTTTGTGTCTACAAAATACTAGTGAAATTACTACGAGAAATAAGACACAATAAACCCAGAGAACATGGACTCTGAATTTAAAATGACTGGAGACCAAATCCACATTTATCACTTCCTATGCATAAGAACATTGGAATTTTCTTCAATTTCCCTTATTCATTAGTAAAAATATAGGAATAGCTGCCATTAATTGAGCATGTACTATTTTAAACATTATGCTCTTTCAATTAATTAATCTTCATATCATCTATGAGTAAGATTTTATATAATTCCCATTTTTACAGTTGAGAAAACCAAGAATCAGAAAGACTAAGTAAATATCCCAAGGACACACAGCTAGTTAGTAGTAATTACAAAATTGAAACTCAAGTTGATCTGAATTCAAAGCTTCCACTTTTAAGCATTACCCTATGTTTCCTTTCTTTACTGTTACTAGATTAAAGTTACGTGGTTAATTATGGTTTATATTTGTAAAAATCTATCTCTGATATATCAACTAGTTGTTGACACTCTAAAAAATTAGTTGTTCACACTCTAAAAAAAGGTTCCAAGAGCAAGTTTAATATCATTGTATCTAATGATTTCAAAACATAAATGGTAGGTACCATCGGTTTTCAGAAAATTAACACTGTGAAATGTAATGGGAAGCCTGCTGGAGGGGCTTCTTGGAAAGGTGTCCCTTCCTGGGATAAAAGAAGTGCTCAGGAAGAAAATGTCTTGCCTTTCACATGGGTGTAAGAGAATAAAACAGCCTTTGCTGCAGCAGCCCCATTGTGACCATGTGGGGGCCAGCAAAGGCAGAAAGCCCACATGCTCAGGAATCCAGGGAGAAAGGGGGAAGGCGGTGACCCCTCTGATAACTCCAGCACCACTTAACTGTATTCTCGTAATAACGAAATAAGGTATCCCTATTATTTATGCCACTAACAATTAGCTAGTTGGTTAACAACTCTGTTACCACTTGAACTTTGCCCAAAGCACCCTAAATGATAAAAGCAACATTTCAAAAAGAAGCGGCACGTGCACCCCAATGTTCATAGCGGCAATGTCCACAAGAGCCAAGCTGTGGAAGGAGCCAAGATGTCCATCAACAGAGGAATGGATAAAAAAAGATGGGGTCCATATATACAATGGAATATTACTCAGCCATCAGAAAGGATGAATACTCTCCATTTGCATCGACATGGATGGAACTGGAGGGGATCATGCCGAGTGAAATAAGTCAGTGAGAGAAAGATAATTACCATAGGGTCTCACTCATGTATGGAACGTAAGGATAGCACAGAGGACCACAGGGGAAGGGAGGGGAAACTAAAAGGGAAAAGTCAGAGAGGGAGACAAAGCATGAGAGACTCTGGAATCTGGGAACCAAACTGAGGGTTTCAGAGGGGAGGGGGTGGGGGTGGGGTAACTGGGTGATGGGTATTAAGGAGGGCTCGTGTGGTGATGAGCACTGGGCGTTATACAGAACTAATGAACCACTGAACACTACATCAAAAACTAATGATGTACTATATGCTGGCTAATTGAACATAAAAAAAGAAGAATTTCACCAGCGTAAGATATAAAATGCTCTATTTGTTTATCTCTTCTAAGAAGCAAGAAGTAATAACAAAAAGAACAGATATGTCATTAAAAAAGAGCAACAGGTCAAACTTTCTGTAACAACTGTACAGTATTTAAGAAGAATAAACTCCAATCTTTCATTAAATTATAGATATTTAAAGATCAGAAGCATGACCTAGAAAGAAAACCAGCGTTTAGTTCCTCCCTTTAATTAATTCATTTAATTAAAAAAGTGAATATTTGAATTCATTTACATTATAGTGTAATTTGAAGGTGACATATAGGGAAGACCAATAAATCACTTAAAGACTAAACAAACATCAATATTATGCCTGATAATTTTAGAATGCAAAAGCCTATATCTGGTACCTGGAAAGAAATTTAAATATATAATTAATCTCCATTTACACCCATATCTCAGGGATACCTATAAGCGAACTTGCTATTCCATTAAGATGGCAGAGATTAAGAAACAGTCGGCTGGTGATTTATTCTGCCACATGCTATGCTGAGTTACGACCTCATGAGATTGCTCTGCAAATATGTTAAAACTCATTCATGTCTTCCAATTATTTTCTTAGACCGCTAAATCTCTATCTACATTATTCATACCTGTCTATATCCCAAGGATGTTACTTGAAATTGCAGAAAGTATAAGCCTCCTAAAAAATATAGTATTAGCCTTTTAGACAGAATTAAAGTGATCAGGCTGTTTGTGCCCAGATGTAACCACCCTGCCAGTGGTATCCCAATGGCTGAACTGCTCAATATGTTAACATACCTGTTACCTCTGCATGACATACCAGTGGGTCAAGATCCACCACGTTAAGGAGTTCCAGGTTAGGTCATACTTGATATTTAATTAATACAATATCCTGCGGCTTAAAAATGGAAACTTCTCCTAAGAGTAAAAGTCACTGCTAAGATGATGATAAGCAGGAGTGGGAGGTGGGGGGAGGGGAGCGGAGAATTCACTAAAAGGTAGAAAGCAGCACACAGCAAGCCCCTTGATTTAAGACTTGTTGTTGGCAGGGAATAAGTCTGAGCAAGGCATTGGATATGGTCATGTACAAGCTTTTTCCAGATTCTCTGATGGGGTGGTGCCAATAACAAGGCAATTTTGTGGAAAACCGAAAGAGGAGTTGGGTGGGGTTGCGAGTTGGGAGGGTGTGGATAACCAAGGGCAAAATACTCATTTCCAACTCCAGTTACAGAGGCGTTAAGTATAAGTGATGATGAGAAAATCCAGCTGAAGCTCTAGTGAGATCCAGAGGAGGCAAGCACCAATGCTGAGAAGGGAACTGGCCAGAGGGAAGGGGACAGCCTGCTGAGGGCAGGGAGGCAAAAATCCTTGCTGATATTGCCCACAGAAATAAGGATTACACGGTTTGGTCCTCCTCTGATGATGTCAGAGAGAGTGTGTGTCTATTCATATATTCCTCGTTATGTCAATTTCACATAAGTATTTATGTGTCACAACTGCAGAAATGCATGGGAATTAAGCTGTTCCATTCGTAAGTTAGAGTACTCCCTGAACTTCTATGAAGGTGTTAAGTTTTATTTAATTAAATATGCAATCTTGATTACAGATATCAGCACTGAAAGATCTCTGAGATATGAAATACATGTCAGCATCAAAAATAAACTTAAGGAAATCTAAAATCATTTTCATTTTCTGATAATGTATGAGTATCTCTTTCTTAACATGCTATTTCAAAGAAGAGGAAACCATAACTCATGACATTATTTTTTCCTTGTTTAAACATTAGTTAGCAGGCCGTCTATGTGCACGTGCATGTTTGTGTATGTTAGTCTGTACATTTGGTGACTAACAGGTTGATCTAGAGTTTCTTCAATATAGAAATTACATAAACTTGCCAGTTGCAAGTTATTCAAACTAGTTGCAATTTCTAGCACAGAGTAAAATTAGAAACAAAGATTTTATAAAACTTAACACCTAAATTATTGTTAGCTATTACTGTCTTGTGGCAATAAACATTAAATTTAAACATAATTCATTATAGTAAATAATATTTTAGGATAAAAGGGTAATGTGGAATATTACTTCAAATGGAGAAACATCTTTTCCACTATGATGAATAGTAACACATGTTTCCTAGCAAATTTTTCTAGTATGTGTCCTTCATTTTAAAATTAAAGATGTTTGAGAGACAAGTTTGAGTCTAGGAACAGAGACCTTATACATATGATCCTATTCACAGGAGCTTTTTAAGTTTCTGGGTTATTTCCAGGAACATAACTGCTTACCTTTCCAGTCATCTTATTCACTTGGGAACTAATAAGAAATGTAAGCAGCAATACAAACAATAGGATGTATGTTAATTAGACTATTTCTGCTTATGATTTCTTTTTCTAAATGTTTGGTAAAGACTTTCCCTACATAATCATGAAGGTGAGTATGTATGCATTATTGTATGGCTTTTATGGTCTGCTCACTCTTTTTTACATCATCATCCATATTTTGGGCTGGCTTTGATCTCTTTTACATTTATTACTTGTAGTATAAATTATTATTTATTTACTATTCCTTTTCTCTTTTGATAACATATTTGGTTCGAGGGGTCAGACACTGAGATTTTGGGTCCATTCAGTAAATACTTATTGAACAACTATGTGCAAGACTATTCTGAAGGCTCTGTAATGGGTACAAGTAGATCACATTAAGCATTAAAGTGATATATGTCACCGGTGGTTTGACAAGGTAACACATTAAAGCTGCACTCATTAGGAAGTATGTTCATGTCAAAGAACTCAGCCTTATTTACTGTTATATTCTGCCCTCTTTGGCATAACACCTTTCAGTCCACTCATGCATGTTCCCTCCAGAGTTCTGAAGATATGTAATAGCAAGTTCTTGCACATATTTTTTTTGCCTGTAAACGATTTGCCCCTGGGTCATAGTGTGTACCTATCCCCCTGGAGCATGCTGAGATTTCCCCCTCGTGATGAGTCTAGAAAACCGGGATCAATGGTAGTGAGTCTTAAAGAAAATGAGCATCCACTTTCAAAGCATCTACCCCAAATTAGGTTATCACAAAATTTTCAAGCAAAGATAAGCTAGTCTCCTCAAACACAGGAAGGAAGACAACTTACTTCAGTGGTAAGGGAGGCTCACAGTGACTTGGGGGCTCAAGACTGTTTCTTGCGGGTCACATCAGATGTCCCCATTCCAAGCACAGGACTCCTCTTTCCCAATTAATGCCTTCACTTTGAAATGAGAAGCATGGGAAGACTGTGAATTAATTGGCATTAAAATTCAACAACCCAGACAAGGCAATTTTATATTTAATTTTAGCAGTTATCAGCCCCGTTGCTATAATAAACAAGAGATTATTAAGGCTGTCATGGAAGTTCCCTGGTTCTTAGGCCATGACTTTAGCTGGGAGTTCAAGGCCCTGAGCTCATCATTTTCTTTCTGTAAGCACTCTAGTGAGCTCAGTAGAATTCATCCCATGCCCCCGTCCTTGCACTACCTTGTACTACCATAGGATTCAAATGTGGCAGCTGGGTGGGCCTCCAAGGCACCTGCTTCAGTTGACTCTTCATCACAATCAGCCACGGGTGATAACCTCGTTAATATGATTCCAATGCATGCAACAGCCTGGCATCCCAATTTCCATCAGCAAAGGGCTCGACACTATGTTCAAATTCTAGGGCAAGACCAAACCAATCCCAAATTCCAATTGTTGTGGGTGTATCTCCTGAGACCAATACAGTGGTAATTCTCTATCAGTCAGGGTCCAGGAAGAAAGCAAAAACCACATGCAAATTCGCCAGAAAGAGCTCAGTATAAAGTATGAACAAAGACTGACGAGGAAGAGGTAAAGAGAATTCTCAAGGATAGAGATATAGCACATATGGGGCTGAGGCAGAGCACTCAAGAAAAGAACAAATCTTGGAAGAGCCTCCCACGTCCTCCCAGGACTGAGATCCAGACATCACTGGAGAGGGAAGCTATGGCCTTCTGGATGATGACAAAGTCTGCTGAAGTGCTAGAAGCTGGGGCTGGTGAGAAGAAAACTGCCCTTGGGGGGGCCAGCAGAACTGGATGTGAGTGTGAAACTGCCTCCGGGTTCCGGAGAAACTCTCTGGAATGCTTCTTGCAATGCTGTTGTCACTGGATGTCCTGCATGCTAACCAAGTGCCACAGAAGCAAGCACAGAGAATCATGCTAGAAGCAGCAACAGAAAATCGTGTCTTTCTTCAGTGTCCCTCCAGCACCTTCTATTAACAATGCTTAATATATCGTGCCAGCAGGCCAAAGAGAAATGTTCACGGGATCCAGCTCTGTTATCACAAGCCAGGCAATGATAGGAACTGAGAGGGAAAAAAAAAAAAGTGTGACTGGCACAGATGCAATTTACTTATGATGCATATTTATAGTGGCAACTGAAAGAATATAATTCCCTTGCTCTATAATGGCAGTGCTGGGACCAGATACAGTTTCCCATCTCCAAGTTAACCAATACTGAGACCAAGCAAAATGACCTAGTTGTGTGCTGCACGATTTCCCTGCTCCCAGGGACAGACTATGAGCAACCAAACATGTAACCTACCAGGAGTAACAGCCTGCTCACCAAGACGTATTTTGATAGCCTTACCTCTTGATACCCACCAATCCAAAAGTTACAGCTAAGTAAAAACTCTGTCAATTCCACCCAGTTTCCTACTCTGCAAGGTGAATCTTAAAGCCCATTCATTAGTCTAGGGCCTAAAACCCTCACAACATGCTCCCCCGAATGCCCCCTTCTGAGATATGAGAATAGTGTTCTCCCCTATCGCAGTGAACCTCATTAACTTAGCTTGCCCCGATCCTAGGTTTTCTGGTGGTCTTTTGGGGAGTTGAGCATCAACAAAATAATCATAATCTAATCAGGGGAGTTGAGAATTTGCTTGGGGGTGATGTAAAAAGCTGTTTAGCTGAAGGCAGAAATGCTTCCTTGAATATTATGCTTGCCTTCTACGAACATCCTTTTCTTACAGCCTGCTTATTTCTGAGCTGATTGTTCCCATGTTCTTGTTCAAGCAGTTGTGGAGATCAAATGAAGAATCTGTTTAAATGAGAAGACTCTGTGCAATACTGGGTACAAATAGTGCTTTTTCACGACCTAAATGCAGTGTTCAGCAGAGGTCGGGGGTCAGGAAAATTCTGCACTCTGCTGCAGCAACGGACAACCCCAACACACACCCACCCACAGCAGACAGAGCTCTGGGCTAGACCTAAGCCCTCTCCGGGTGGGAACTCATCATCCCCAGAGGCAATAGTGAGCCCGTTTATGCTTCTCAGGAAGCAGAGGTAGACATGAAATAAATGCAGGCTGAATTATAAATTTGCTGATCAGGGTAATAGATGAAAAGGAGAGTAAGCAGAAAAGGTAAATTAGTGTATATTAAAGGGGCAGAGAAATGAGCACATGAAAAAAAATGTTCAACATCATTAGCCATAATAAAGGAAATGCAAATTGAAACCACAGTGAGTTATCAGTACACACCTATCAGAACAGCTAAAGTAAAAAGTAGTAATAACACAAAATGCTGGCAAGGACACAGAGAAAGTGAATCATTCATACATTGCTGTTGGGAATGTAAAATGGTACAGCCACTCTGAAAAACAATTTTGTAGTTTCTTACACAACTAAACAGGCATTACCGTAAGATCCAGCAATTGCACTCTTAGGTATTTATCTCAGAGTAATGATAACTGTGTTTATCCAAAAATCTGTACACAAATGTTCATGGCAGTTTTATTCCTAATAGAAAAAACCAGAAAAAACCCAGATGTTCTTCAATAACTGAGTGTCTAAATAAACTATGGTACATCCATAGCATAGGATGCAACTCAGCAATAGTGATGGATAAACTATTGATGCAACAACTTGGACAAATCTCAAGCGAATTATGCCAAGTAAAAAACAGCAATCCCTAAAGGTCATATACTGTAGGATTCCATTTAGCCAGCATTCTGGGAATGACAAAATTACAGAAATGGAGAACAGACTAGTGGTTGCCAGGGATCAAAGATAGTGGAAGGGAGGGGGGTTTGGTTATAAAAGGGCAACATGAGGAATCGCTGGATGATGAATCATTTTGTGTCCTGGCTTTATCGATGTCAGTATCCTACTTGAGATATTGTACTAGAGTTTTGTAAAATGTCACCATTGTGGGAAACTGGGTAAAACTGGGATCTGGCGGTATGATTTCTTATAACTGCATGTCAATCTACAATTATCTCAAAATATGAAGTTTGAATAGAAAAAATAATAAAAGACAGGGATGTAGAAGAAAGATAGAGCACAGTCCTTGGTCAACATTCCCTCAAATTTAACGGAGCCTATGTGGGCTACAGCTTTGTTGTTTCTTTCTTTTCAGAGACATAGAAGAACGCATCCGTTTGTTGTAAATTCAGCATCGTGGAGAGCTGATGTGAAAACTGAATGCCCTGCTTCACAATGGTGAGTCCTAACAAGCTGAAGCTGTAAACAAAGACTCAGACTTGGGGTGACCCAAATGTACCAAACCCTCACTAGACCTAAATTAAGACTTGCTCTTGACCATAGGACAAAAGGATTTGTTTTGAACAAGAGAATTTGTTTTAACCAACTATGTACAGACCCGTGCATGCATTTTCCTATCTGGAGAACAAACTTTCAATCTTTAGTTAACATATCCACCATAAATTCTACATTTTACCATTAAAAAACCCTAACTTTGCCCTTTTAGCAAACTTTTTAATGACTTTCTTCACCAAGGGTCTGTCTGTGCGTGAACGTGTGTGTGTGTGCGCGCGCGCACTTATGTGCATGTTTCTTTGCCTAGCAGGTAAATAAACTCAACTTAAAAAAAATTAAAAAGTTCTTCTCTTTTTTTTTTTATTCTTTGCTAAGTTATAGGTGCAAGCAATAGGCCCAGTGTTTCAGTTAAACATTTATTTACTAGAAACAAAGTAGTAGTGAAGAAACTGATAATCTGGAGTAAGAAATGGGTTGTATTAAATTTGAATTCAGAGGGAAATTTAATGAATATTTAAGAAATTCCAAATTCCAAACCCCATTTAAATCTGGTTTCAAAACAATAAAATCTCTATTATAATAACTGATAACCTCACTATAATTTATTATTTCATTCATTCCTAATTTCTTTGACTATATTAAATAAACACTACTCAATTTCGCTCTTCTTAAAAACCAAACTGGTCCCAGCTGCAGCTATTAAGAGAGTTTTTTAATTCCTCTTGCAGTTTGCATGAGTTTTATTTTAATGAGAATACATAATTATTGCTAAACTGCATCATTACAAATTCATAACTTTCATTTAATGAAAGAGAATGTCAAAATATTTATTTCGCTTTGAATCTTCTAAACTGATATTCAAGTTTTACATAAAATAATGCCATATGAAATAGAGTAAAGAATGCAAATATTCATCAATCGAGTTCATAGACAAACAAATACCATATCAGGAAACTTTCTGAAGGTTTTCGCAGCAATTACCTGTAGCTTGAACTAGGTGACAGAAGATTCATTTTTATCCCTAAGTGCCTGCTGAATTAGGTATAGTTCTAGACGCATTTACTAAGCATTATGTTTAAAAAAGGGTGGGGATGGGTTAACAAATGTTATGCACTGTTTCTGCCTGCAAAGGGTTTTACATGTCAGTTAAACATTGGTAAAACTAACTAGGTCATATGCTATTTCTGTCTTCCAAGGAATCAAGGTGAGCACCTGTCTTCCTATCCTTTATAGAAATGAGGCAGATAAATAACGATGGCTGAACTGAAGTAAACCTTTCATTTGTATCATAATCGCTGAAGAGTAAAAGAAAGTATGTAAGGAAAAAATGTTATCTATTTCAAAGTCATTTACTCAGACTATCATGCTCCCCTTATATGTATTACCCAAATCAGCAGATCTGCTCTTCAGTATGCAAATGAGTTGCCATATTTCATCAAATCTAGAACTGTAGTATTCATCATTATTTTGTCTTCTATTTAGAAAGGGAAAATCCTGCCAATTAAACTATGATGTGCTATCTAATGTCATCTAATACATCAATTTTAAAATGTATTCTGATTTGCAAGATGGCAAAATATTTTAAGGAAAATGTGTGTATTAGAATTGATGAAATGGTCCTTACAAGTTAGACAGAACTGTAAAGAGCTGCTTACCCACAGGGCTGCATTCATCACCCACACAACTGTGCCATAAACTAAGCTTTTCAAATACTGTTCAATTTAGGGAAAAATACGAATCATGGACAAAACCTCACCTAAGTTTCACTGAGGCAATGAACGACCTTCCTGGAAACACCTCTCATCTCTAAGATCGGAATACAGATGGTTAAAAGTAATAGCAAGATAATAAAATAGAATTAGTCATATCCATAATGATTGTAACAGAACAATAATAAACAGTCACTTTTTGTGCTAAAATAAAATTAGATTCTTAAATTTACTTCACTTCCCAGGATTACTGTCTGTTAATATTTGTCTTGATTTTTTATGCTTAGTTTCTTATCCTAAAACATTTATCAGCATGTAAATAGATACTTGATATCTATTCATGAGTGCTCAATTTTAAACTATTTTATGTTTAAAAATAAACCACTTTATGTTTAACAATATGTCTCAAGGTAAAAAGCTTTCATATCAAAATCTATGTATCACCTAAAAGAAACACAACACCTTGATATTTTTTTCACGAATGACATTTCTCACTATACCATTAAAAAGAACCAAATACATTTTCACCAAATCATTTAATTCAAATTCAAAATTTTTACTTTTTCATATCTTTGCAGAATGAGCAAAACTAAATGAAGCTCTCTCTCGCACCACCAAACACAAACCTAGAATTTTCAGGGCTACTCTTTGCTATCCCCATCTACAATCCATTTTCCCTTAATTTCCCTACCAAAATTAGTATACCTGTGATTCATTTATCACAATTCCTAAAATACCATGGGACTAAACTGTCCCAAGTATTTTCATATATATTGTCTCTTTGATGACATACACTATTTAACTTTTGTCATCCTACCTTATGAATGCTCTATGAAACTCTTCCTTGTCTTATCTACCTTACTCTAGAAGATACTAACAGAGATGGAGGGTATCTTCCCTGATCTTTTTTAAATTCCTGTAAAAAAATAATGAGGATTAGATAATAAATATAACAACAGTAATTTTTCAACTCAGCAATTTTCCATTTTACACTGATTTCCTACACTAAATATTTTACTTTCTTCACTGAACCACAGCACTTGAGAGCCCAAAGGCACTTCAATATCAGCCCACTCGTTCTACAAATCATTCTCAGATCGTTGAGATTTACCATTTTCTAATAATTTAGCATTCACCTAGCACTATATGAAATGCTCAGCTTCAGGTATTTCGTTCATTTCTCATACGACCCAGGGTGTAATTATTAGCCCCGTTTCACAGAGGAGAAAGCTAGATCTCAGAGGATCGAAGAAATTGGTCCAGGCTACCCTAGTCCCCAATAGCAGAACTACAACTAGGATGCTGGTTGCCATTCACAAGAGTTATGTGTTCTTTCTGCCATACTCCCTAACAACAAGAACGTCCACAATGAACGCTTAAATGTATGCTAAACCCTTTATCAATATTTTTGTTATTTCTTCCCTTCTTTCCCTCTCGTCCTCTTCAGTCTCTTCCGAATTAAAAAAAACAAAAACAAAACATACTTTCCCTTAATATGAAATAATGAAAATCCTCTAATATTCCATAAATCATTAAATTATTTTCTCCTATTTCCATTCCAGGATACCATCCTAAATTTCAGACCAATATGAACAGCTCCTAAATACCTCTAATTGGATGCTGCACGATGTATCTAATTTTTTCCAATGTTGAACGCATCATCTCTACTCCTTTCCCAAACTTTTTCAGGGTTTCTTCTTAGAAAAATTCATCCCGGGGGCGCCTGGGTGGCTCAGTCAGTTAAGCATCTGCCTTCAGCTCAGGTCATGATTCCAAGGGCCCGGGATGGAGCCCTGCACGGGGCTCCAGGGAGCCTGCTTCTCTCTCTCTGCCCCCACCCCCTTTCTGTCTCTCCTAAATAAATAAAATCTTAAAAAAGTAAAAAAGAAAAGAAAAATGCATCCATTTGCTCAAGGTAGAAACCTGGGATTCATTCTTTCCCCTCCTTTCCACACATGCAAAACTTATCCATCTACCTCTTTATGACCACAAGAATTTGCCACCTTTCGCTTCTTACTGCCTCACTCTAGTCCAAGCCACAATCACTGGCTGCCATGACTGCTAAAATAGCCTACACATTTGCTCTACCTAAATTCACTCTATCCCCTCCAATTCTTTCTTAATTCCAACCAAGGTAATCTTTTTAAATGCAAAGTGAATCACTTAATTAAAATCTTCAGTGGTTTTCAACCACCTTTATGTCAAAGTCTAAAATACTTAATACGGCTTCCAAGGTCCTTCTTGACCTGGCACTTATCCCTTTTCAGTCTCTTTGTTGGACATTTTTCCCAACTGATCCAGATAAACTGCCTGACTTTGATTTGCTTAATTGAAGGGAAGCAAAAACATTTCTAAAACACAAACATCTTGGCATACATAGCAAAGAACAGCATCTTTAAATGTCTCAACTATTTGCAAAAAAATAGGCTGGCATTGAAAAGAAAACTTTTACCCAAAAAAAGCAATTAGATAGCAATGACTGAAGTCAGCATATATTTTGTGGAATTTCTCAGTTTTTTTTTTTATTTTAAAGATTTTATTTATTGGACAGAGAAAGACACAGCGAGAGAGGGAACACAAGCAGGGGGAGTGGGAGAGGGAGAAGCAGGCTGCCTGCGGAGCAGGGAGCCAGATGTGGGGCTCGATCCCAGGACCCTGGGATCATCACCTGAGCTGAAGGCAGATACTTAACAGCGAGCCACCCAGGCGCCCCTGGAATTTCTCAGTCTTATCAAAATTGCTAATTATACAATTACTAAGTTTCATAATAGAAATTGAGTTAGGGCCTGCCTTATGTGTAACAGTCTTTTTTGCAAATCATATCTAATGTTAATTTTAATCTAGATTTGTTTACTCAATAATGCACAATTACATTGGTTTCTGACACTCAATTAGACATAAATTTGACTTAGAGCCATTTGAGGGCATCAGAACTTCAGTTTCTATATTGCTTTACATGATATATCATTTCTGTTGGACCATTTATTTACATAGTGCTTTCAAAGGTAAATACAAGGCAGCTATCTTCTTCTACTATAGATTTGTAGCTAGAAAGATGTAATAGATATATTAGTTTTCAGTTTACTGAGATCATGACATTATCCTAAATGATCTGCAAGAAAAATGTTTGCATTATTCATCAAAAAATTGATTATTTCATTGCCATGGCCATTTTAATATGTCCTCCTAGATGATAGAGATGTATGCTAAGTCAAAGGGTTTCAGGAGACAATAATCCAGAGTAATATTATCCAAATACTAGCAATCAAGTTAATATCAAAGTAAGCTAAACAAAAGAACTTTTGAGTGCACTAACCCAAAATATTATACAAATAATAATTGAACACATAGAATAAATATATCTAAGAATATGATTCATATTATTTTAAAGCAAAAAAGGACAAAAATTTAACTATAAATCAATTCTATGCATTCAGATATCCATAGAATGGAGGGAATTCATTAAAACATTTATTTTAAACTGCTTTAACTTAAGGTAATTACTGATAAAAAAAAAAGAATAGCCAAATATATTTTCAATTAAAAGAAGGAGAAAAAAGGTTAGAAATATTTTACATCCAGAAAGACAGGGAAGGGACAGGGAAGTAAAAAAAAAAAAAATTAATAGTTTAAAAAATAGTGATAAATAAAAAATATAAATATTTATGAAAATAAATATAAATAAATTAAATTCTTCCTACTCAAATTTTGACATAGATTCACCAATTTAAATTAATTCTAATGCTATCTTCAATGTATTAACTTATAGAAAATGAAAATATTTGTAAATATATACCAATCAAATGAAATAAAACAATTATCAGCAGGGTTTAGAGTCCAAATCCAAAAGGATTAAATTGGATCTAGAGGTTCATTTTGCAATCATAAATTTTAGCGTGATAAAAGTTAAATCCACAATAAAGAGATGTATAGACATGAATCTTTAGGTGCTTGTGGCAGTTTTAAAATATGTTCATAAATTTTGAAATATTCCTCCCTTTAAAAGATGGAACCTAATTAATTCTCCTTTGAATGTGTTCTGAACTTAGTGACTCACTTCTAATGAACAGGGATGGTGTCCAACAATTTTGGAGCCCAGGTCATGAAAGACACTACTATTTCCTCCCAGCTCACTCTGGGGTAAGTTAGCCCCATGTTGTGACTAGCCCTCGTGTGAGGCTCAGGAGAGGAATGTAGGCCAACTGTTTGACTGTTGAGCCAACCAGAATCTGAGGCCTGCTGTATTCATATGTTCTGATTTACTGCTTTGGTACCACAGCCGGTGTATGCCCAGGACACCAACACTATCAGTGTGGTAGGTGACGAAGGAACACGGGAGTAAACCCATATCTGTCGTCCCCACATCCTTCCTCACAGGATCTGTCTCGGAAGTATTGACGGCATAGTCATTCCTGATTTCTGTACACTTTTCCTTTGTCTCCATTCATTACACAACCTTACACCAAGCTCCTCTCATTTCTGATACACTCATATTTTTTTATTATGCTATGTTAATCACCATACATTACATCATTAGTTTTTGACGTAGTGTTCCATGATTCGTTGTTATACACTCATATATTAAATGAAACATTTATTTGTTAAGAATGTAAGGTCATTTTAGCTCTGTAAGGTCATTTTAGCTCTGTTTGTATTTTATATGGTTTCTAATTGCTTTTTCCCTCTTGTGAGATATGCAAGGGGTAACAAGAGGGAAAAAGCAAATTAAAAAACCATATAAAATACAAGCAGTAAATCAGAACATATAAATACAGCAATGTGATTTTGACATTATACTGACACAATATAGCTAACTATCATTTTAGGAACTCCTATTGTAGCAGAACAGACTTGAAAAGACAAGAGAATTGCCTCACGGTTTCTTTTTAATAAACAGCTCACTCTTTCCTTGAACAGAGTCTCTTTTTCTGATTTCACATTTTCTTTGTTCTGCCTGGGACAGAAGAGGCCTGCATTATTTTACTTCAATAATGTGAGAGAAACTGTCACTAGAGCCTAATGCATTTTTAACTTTGGTATGTAAAGTGGATAGCATTAAAAAGGAGAATAAAATCCATTCTCATGCAAGAATATAGATGGAAAATGTTTCGGCAATATACAAAACAGATACACCATGGTGAAATAAAGTTCAATCCTAGAAAATTAGGATGGGTTTAATGTGAAGTTATTTAATAATATTAATGCATTCTATTAGAAGTCAAAGAAGAAAATCACAGTATTTGATAATATTTAGCATCTATTCCTGATAAAATGTCATAGTAAACTAAGGTAAGATAGAATAAAGAAAATCTATCTCAAACTGACAGTATTTACCAAAAAAGAGTAAAACACTGGATTCTTGTCTGTTAAGATCAGAAATAAGAGAAGGGTGTTTATTACCATTACTTTTTAAAAAATATTTTATTTATTTATTTGTCAGAGAGAGAGAGAGCGCACAAGCAGGGAGAGGGGTACAGGGAGAAACTCCCTGCTGAGCAGGGAGCCCGATGCAGGACTCGATCCCAGGACTCTGGGATTATGACCTGAGCCGAAGGCAGATGTTTCACTGACTGAGCCACCCAGATGCTCACCACTACTTTTTATTACTAATTTAGAAGTTCTACTCAGTGTATTAACACAGACAATATAAGAACTGCAATATTTTGAAAAGATATACAATTATAATTATTTGCCACTAATTAAAATGTGGGATTGTATTAATTCTACAAAATTCAATTTCTCTATTACGAATACATCAGTTTAGCAAACTACCAGTGAGGGTCGTTCTTGTTTTTCCTTTGGAACTTCATTATACAATTCTAACATTTATGTTAAGGAATCAATAGGTGAAAACACATCTTAAAAAGGTGGGAAAGAAATGTAGCAATATTTTCCCACCAGATATTAAAACATAATATAAATTAAAACAATGTGGTATTGGTATATAATATACAGTTGATTAGCAATATAACAGTGTATTGGTATATAATATACTGATAAGGAATGTAACATACTGCTATGACGTGGAAGCTAGTATATCTAAGAGTGTAGTTTAATAATAAATGAAGAATTGCAAGCCCATGCAAAAGAGAGGAATTATTTAAAAATATCAGAGAGAAACTAATCAAGGGAAACCTCTAGCCCAAAAAATTAACCTAGTTTTAGTTTTCTTGCCATCTAAACAGTAAATGAATAAAAAAACTCAATTGCATATATTAGCAATAAAATGGGTAAGTAATATAAATAGACAACTTAAGGATAAAAATATATAGCAAAAAAACTAAAATATCTGCATTTATTAATAGACAACTCAATTTCAGTAACAGGCATATAAAATTTTCATCATTTGAATTAGCTTTAGTAGCAAGGTGCTTTGATAGTAATACTCAACACTGATTTGATTATAGGCATTCACATACAAAAATTAAAGAAATTCTCCATTATATATGAAGAACCTTTAAAAAATTCATTCCAGTTGAATCTTGAGAAAATGTGGGCCAAGATTTATGCATGTATGTATGCATATATGTGTGTGTATACTTTTAAACATTTTTTAAATTTAGACTTCACATGCAATAAAATTCACCCTTCCAAAGTACACAATAATCTGAATCTTTATCCATCTATCCGTGAATAGATGCACTGACCAGAAATGCAGTTGTAAATTCTGATTCAATCAGCTTGTGATTTTTAACCCATAATGTATAATGTTGTGGTCATTGTTTTGTTGGGGTTGTTTCTTATGTTCTGTACATCTTTTTTTTTTTTTTCTTTTTGAGAGAGAGAGAGCGCACATGAGAAGGGGGAGGGTCCGAGGGAGAAGCAGACTCCCCGCCGAGCAGGGAGCCCGATGCGGGACTCCATCCCAGGACCCCGGGACCATGACCCGAGCCGAAGGCAGACGCTTAACCGACTGAGCCACCCAGGCGCCCCTGTTCTGTACATCTTAACACAGACTCTGGAGGATGAATACCAGGTACACATAATCTGCTAACATACAGACATCACATGTTTTTGTCCTGTACGTAGGCCCATGATCACAGGGAATTTTGCTGTCCTGTTCATCCCTATACCCACAGAATCTAGAATAGTTAACAGAATAAACAGGCATCCATAAATAGTTGTTAAAAAATGAGTAACAAAAATTAATTTCCCAAATGTATGTTTTTGCTCAGCCTTCCAATTCCATCTATTTACAGGTTTTTTAATGTATCACAACAGCTTTATTGACATGCCATACAATTCATCCATTTCTATTTATTCAATGGTTTTGAGTATCTTCACAGAATTATACAACCATCAGTACAAATAAATTGAGAAAATTTTCATTATCCCAAAAAGAACCTCGGTATGCATCCATTAGCAATCACTCCCCATTTCCCTCCAACCCTACTAGGCCTATTCAAAGATTAAAGTATTTTCTATCACTATAAATTCATCTCTTCTCTAACGTTCATATAAATGGGATCATATAATGCGTGGCCTTTCAAGGAAAGATATTTACAGGATCCTAGGGCCTGGGCTGGGTGATTTTTTTTAAAGATTTTATTTATTTATTTGAAAGAGAGAAAGTGGGTGCATGAGGCGAGGGGAGGGGCAGAGGGCCAGGGAGAAGCAGACCCCCTGCTGAGCAGGGCTCCACACCCCAGATCATGACCTGAGCTGAAGTCCGATGCTTACCAACTGGAGCCACCCAGGTACCCCTGGGCTGGGTGACTTTAAGGTCATATGAGGTCAAGAAGTGCTGGGAGTCAGCTGCACTTATGCAGTTTGGTGAACATAACAGGAAAAAGTCCTGAAGGGAGTTGTCTGGGGTAGGCTTAATTTTGATAAGTAAACTCTTTGGCTATTTCAGCCTTTCTTCCAGGAGCAGGTATTTCTGGAACATGCAACAAAGGTACTTTTGCTTAGACCCAGTATTGTTTAACAAGGGACAGAGAATTATTTTGGCTTCAGTTATATAGCCTCACACAATATTTTTTCCAGCAAAGAAACATCATGCATGTTTTTATTTTTGTTGTCTTAGTGTATGAATTAGGGTCTCCATGTAAACATTAACTTGGAGCATGTAATACATGACAGGAAAGCCACATTTCTGAGGTTTTTTTTTTTATTTTTAAAGATTTTATTTATGTATTTGACAGAGAGAGACACAGCGAGAGAGGGAACACAAGCAGGGGGAGTGGGAGAGGGAGAAGCAGGCTTCCCGCCGAGCTGGGAGCCTGATGTGGGACTTGATCCCAGGACCCTGGGATCATGACCTGAGCCGAAGGCAGACGCTTAACTGACTGAGCCACCCAGGCGTCCCTTATCTTTATTTTTTAACCTTTATTTCTATTATGTCTTAATCTTAATTTATTACTAGCTGCATGTTGCTGCTATTTGGCACCCTGTATAACTAGATATTCCTTATAGTTTGCATCTTTTATTATTATAGAGTATACCTCCTCATTTCTTAGGTCTTCGGTTATTATTTGTTGCATTGTTGTTCTCCATCTGTGTTGCTGCCCTATATGCAACCTCTGGGAACACCCTTCCCCACTCTCTGACATATTTAGGCCAGCTGACCTCACACGTGACCCCAGAATGGCCAGCCTGTCAGTGGATGCTTCAGGGAGGAAAAACTAGCCCAAAACCAGAACAGTGAGCAAGACGTAGGAGATTCAATGGGAAATAAGGTCCTTTCTTTCTCATGCTAGTTAATCAAGTTAAAATGAGGTCTTCTGGGTGAGCCCTGTTCCTATTTGACTGGTGTATTTATAAGAAGCAAAATTTGGACACAGACACACATAAAGGAAAAATGATGCAAAGAAACTAAGAGAGAAGAGAGTCATATACTAGCCAAGTAGAGGAGCCTGGAACAGATCCTTCCCTCACAGCCTGTTAAAGGAACCAACTCTGCTAACACCTTGATTTTGGACTTCTAGCCTCCAGAACTGTGACAGTAAATTTCAGGTCAAAGACATACATTTCAAATGATGTCTTCCAGGGAACCACCAAAAAGCCAAATGATGGCAACTCTTTGGGAATGAGACTCTGAAAGAGCTCTAGCTTGGTTCTAAAACTTTATTACCAGGAATGTGGGCTGTTATTTGTCAAGGCTACCAGCGAACTAGAGAGAAAGAGATGAGGCTAAGGAAAGCTAAAATGCCACAAAGCTCACTATTCTTATCAATATTAAGTAATTTTCTTGAATAAATTCTCCCCAGGTTGCTGCAAACCTTTGGTTTAACCTCCGGGATTGTGAAAATTTTGATTCTGACAACTTTTGCTAGATATTTTCCTGCTTTTATGGAGGGGTAAATTTTCCAGTGTTCTTCCTGCAACATTTTGCTGACATCCTATACAAAAATATTTTAGCAAAGCATTATTTGTAATAGTTCAATAAAAGAGGAAGTATTTAAACAGAGAAATTTTAAAAATGGTAGCCATCTTATATGACATTATAAAGCCATTAAAGTGTTTTAAAAGCAGTTAATCATATAAATAGTCATGATATTTGAATCATGATTCAAGATTCAAGAAAATAGTATCAGCACTATTATTTACTGAACTTTCTACATGCTTCATCTATGATAGACGATTTACATGAATTATCTCATTTTATTTCCACACCAATGTCTTGAGGAAAATACCAAGCTCTCCATTTGTAGAGATGTGGATACTGAAGCTTAGAGATTAAATAATTTTCCACAGTCACAAAGGAAGCAAATATCAGAGTAGGTATCTACATTCTGACTCTAACAACCTCGCTCTGAACAGCTTGTTCACTAAGCTCCATGGGATCTTCTCACTACCTACCTCGTCATGCACCCCAGAGCCCCCGTGTACTTCCCTGATTTTTCAGGATGTCCACTTATCACCACTATTTGTTTTACTGTCTGACTTCCCATTAAAAGATGAGCTTCCTGAAGAGAGAGGCTGTGCCTCCATCTTGATCAGTACTGTGTCACACAGGACTGGGCACTCAATAAGAATGTAGTAATTATTTTAAGTTATCAATATAAAATATATGAACAAATAAATGATTTAGTGGGCATATGACATTCTCATTATTCTTGTAGTTTGACAACATAAGCAGAACTGTATGAAATGATCACCTATTCTGCTGGTAGACAAGAGGAAAAGGCAACTGACCATTATTATTTGCATGACATATTCCTTGGTCTTTCTAATACAACACAAGATAGCAAGACCTGCTATAGCTAAAGC
Source organism: Eumetopias jubatus (assembly GCF_037043125.1). NCBI lineage: Eukaryota > Metazoa > Chordata > Mammalia > Carnivora > Otariidae > Eumetopias > Eumetopias jubatus. Next base: position 176,165,205 of record NW_028274809.1, on the reverse strand, counting down.
CTTAATAACAGAGACTACTTGTGGCATCCATATGTAGCTTATGAAAATTAAGGTTTAGGCTAAAAAATGCAGAGTGAATAAATCATAACTAGGATGTCAGAAATGGGCTCTCTCATGAAAGGGTGATGCTTACACTGAGTCCTAAGTCATAAGTAACCAATGCCAGGAGAAGCATGAGAAGAAGTTCCAGACAGAACGTACCAAGCACGTGCAATGTTCCTGGGGTATGAGAAATGATAAACTTGAGTTACTAAGAAAGGCCACAAAAGTTAGAGATAAAAAATGAAGTCTGAGAAGAAATGGGTTCCAAGATCTCATAGAATCTTTACAGGCCATTTAAAAGACTTTGGATTTGTTCTTAAAGGTAACAGAAAGCCATTGAATGCATATAAAGAGAGTAGGTTTAAAAGGGGATTTAACATACTTAGAAATGCATTTGTACAAGAGCATCCTGGCCACACTGTGAAGAATGATGGGGCCAGATGTGGCTGTACGAGTCCAGAGGCTATAGCAATGACTAAGCCAAGTAGTGCTGGTGGCTTGGACTGGGGCATGGAGAAATAAAGGACTACAGAGAAATTAAGGAAGTACAAAGCCAGGATTCAGTGACTTACTAGACAGGGGCAGCAATGGTGGTTGGAGGAATTAAGGATGGCACAACCCTCCAGATTCCCAACATTACCATAATCTGCAATGAGTTAAATCATTTGCAAATCCCCTCAATAATTCTCTACCAACCTATCATTCCTCTACAGAGATTAACTCCAACCAAAGGGTCCTTAATTTCAGCAATTTGATTTTCAACAAAATCAACTCTCTCTCTCATCATGGACTGCCATAATAGCAACAGCTAACATGTGCTGAATTCTAAATGTGTGCCAGCACTGCTCCAAGTACTTTACATTATTTAATAATTTCATCCCCATTTTACAGATGTGAAAAATGAGGAATAAATTAACTAATCAGTTGAATTAAACATGCCAACATTTGCATAGGCAATGAGGGGCAGAGATAAAAATATGTTAAAAAAGGTAAATAAATGTGCAATTAATTTGTAAGCTTATTGTTATTATATGCATGTATGAAAGTGTATACACAGAAGTCTTCCATGAATAATGAGGGATGGAGAGAATAAGAGAGAGCGAAGGAACATGCCTACTTTTGGATTTTCAACTTCAGTGACAGAAAATTATTTTTTGTTCTTCCAAAGTTAATTTATACTTAAATCATAATATGTAATCATGAAGTATCCCAACATTAGGTGAACAATATATAATCTATAATGGCCTTTCAGGACAAGAACTGCTCTGTCTTCTCAGCAGGGCAGACTATTCTTTTTCACAAAAAAATAATTGTATTATTGTGCTTCAATGCAAATTCTCAGAGGGGAGCAGCTGAAAAGAAATGCTGCTTCTTATTTCATTAAAAATAATAAAGGACAGAGAATATTTCATCTGAAATGCCCCCCAACCCCATTTTCATTAACTGCACTGTTCTAGATGTCAATTCTCTGATTCAGAATTAGAAAGAGTAAGTTTTAGAAGGCTCTAAATCTTTGATTTCAGAATCACATACATGATTCAAGTCCCTAATTACCTCTAAATTCATATCTACGGTACTGAGCAGGTGCTTGGAAAATGATTTATGAAGGTTACTCAACTGCATTCATAGACCTATTTAAGTTTTGCTTCCTTGGGGAGGTCTTTGCTGGCCACAGTAGCTACCCTTTCATAATGTTCCCATTCCCTCTGCAAGCCCTCTCTTGGAGAATTCTTTACAATCATTCAATATCTGTCTTCCCCACAACTGCTCCACAAGGTCAAAAGCTGAGACTGTTTTTTTCCATGCATAGCCCTGAATTTAGCTCACAGATGGAAACTAAGGACATTTTTTTTTTTTTTTTTTAGAAAGGGGAAAGGATAAGGGTGGAGGGAGAGGGAGAGAGAGAGAATCTTAAGCAGGCTCCATGCCCAGTGCAGAGCGTGATATCACAACCCTGAGAGATCATGACCTGAGCCAAAATCAAGAGTCGGGAAGTTTAACCAACTGAACCATCCAAGCTCCCCATTAAAGGGATTTTTAATTACAGATTACTATGGAGAACTTTATTCAAGAATATAAGCTGGCCAATGAGAAAATAAAAATAGAGCTATTAATGACAATTCCAGTCCTTCAACTAATTTTCTCCAGCCTAATGACTAAAACACTTCTTTGTAAATTACCAGAAATAAACTGAAAAAGAACAAGAAGAATGTGGGAGGCAGTGTCTTGGAAAAATCACCTAGCTATTCTCATCTGGCTGCAGTCAGCTCATGGGCAGCTCACTCTTTGAAGATTTTGAATCTGCCTACATGGTTATTGTCTCAACCTCCCAAGCCTCAAATGATAGGTCCAAAATCCTGACCATCTAGACTAAGCAGCAAACTCTGGATTCTCCAAATTTCTTGTCTTCCAGAATATATGAGTTATTCTGACCATCCACATTCTTTAATATCCTTTCTCCATTAGGAATTTCCTAATTTTATATATAAAGATATACAAATATATATCTGTAATTATTATATTCTGTTCTTCCATATTACATTATACATCCTTTAATAAGGGGTACCATTTTATTATTTCTTTTTTCTTACCTTCTAACTTCACCAAAGCCTAACATGGCTCATAAGGCATTCAAAACAAATGACCAAAAAAATTTATGTAAATGAATACACCAAGCTCCATGGAAAATAAAGACTTTCAAAAGTTTCTGGTCATTAGAAATTTTTCTGACAAAAAATATCCATATATGTATTTGAATAAGTTAGATGGAAGCTGCAATTATCCACATAGTTCATTTATTTTGGACCTTAAGTCTGTTTGGTGCTTGTCCATTTAGAATCATTTGTTTGGTTGATCTTGGAGCATCTGCCTCCATTTGGATTATACAAATGTTGAATTATTAACCTTTCAAGACCATTTGCATTATTATTGTTCTCAGGCAGAGCTTTAATAATAGTGTATATAAAATAAATATTCAGGATTTTCTTGTCCAAATCATAGTAGACTCTTCACTTAAGTGTCAATTTCCTTAATCTGTCCCTCTCTACTTTTTCCAGTAAGGAGTTAATTGAGTTTCTTACAATCTCGTGCCTAATTCCCATGCCACATCATTAAATGCTCAATAACTGCTTGAATAGATTAGAAAACCACCATTAGCTGGATCTCCACAAAAATGTTTTTGTGACAAAAACCTGTTGCTGCAAGTAACACATTTAGTCTTAGTGCAAGTCTTTTAAGATACTCATGGAAAGAATGAAACAGTGTTTCAGCAATCATCCCTAATCTGAAAGTACAAGAAAGCATCAAGTTGAATGACAAAGTATAGTGAAACTGAATAAAAAGGAAACGTCTGATTCAAAGCATTTACCCTCTAAAGTTTAATCACATGGCTCCGTTCCTGTTTCGAGTATGCTCTGCAGTTTCCATTCAAGCCCTCCCTTTGTATAACGAACACAGAGAAAGAGAAGTACATAAACACAGCTATCCTTTGAATAAGCACTGAATATAAAGACATCTGTCTTCTAACATTTTGCAGTTGTGCCTATTCATGACACACCTCCCTGGTTTTTTTTTCTTTCACCAGAGTCAAGGATGAGTTCCTAAAGGAGCCTAGGGTAACAGCTTTCAATATTTTATATTAACAAGTACCTTGTTTTTGTGAGTTTTAAAAGGAAAGAACTAGGATTTTTTCTAATGGCCAGTTTCCCCCCAGTAGATCAGAGAAAGTCACTAGGTTAGCACTGAATTTTTGTAGGGAAAAAAAAATCCTTTGATCTTTGCTTTACTAAGGTGACTTCTATAAAGTCATTTCAAGGTTTTACAATCACTTGAATAACAGTCGCTATTCAATAAGTATCAGGCTGTCTTAGAGTAAAACGAGGGACTACTATTTGTAAATCATTTTTGTGCAAACTTCAATATCACAAAATGAGACTCAGAATACAATGTGCTGCATTTACATTTAAACTCCAAATCAAATCATCATGACTCAAGGATATTGTGAAGCCTACCTCAGTCAGACGATTCTTTTTCCAGGGGCATTCTCCAGAGCTGGAGCCAACAGTCATGGAAGAACAGAAGAAAAATGTTCTAAAATATCTCCCTAAATGGGGACACTTTGGGGAATTCAGCATCAGCGGTAAGAAAGAGCACCCATCATAAGGAGAATCCACTAAACTGGAATCTTGAGACTCCTATCCATACCATGATCCCAGAGAAGTTTTGTTTAACATTATGCTCAAAATAAGACTTTATGTTATAATAAATTAACAGAAATAAACATATGGCCTATACTGGGGTTATATTCATTAACTTTAAGGATTTTCATATAAATTAAGTCAAATCTTTGCTGCAAAGTTTACTTTTACTTAAGAAAAGTGGTCTAAATATACTAATACCTTCCTCCCTTGGTGCCTCACATCCTGTGGGGACTAGAATAGTCATGGTCTGCTTTGGGCTGTAGTGAAGTAAATGTACTGGATTTTACAAATGCCAACATACACTCAGTCTATTATACCTTGAGATCTAAAAGAAGATGGTGGCTCTTTGCCATGGGAGTGGCTGATAAGGCTAAAGGTGAGATCAACAGAAAGAAAATTTAGGATTTTTATAGAATTTTTCTTTTTATTAAAATGAGGAAGTTGGGGCACCTGGATGGCTCAGTCAGTTGAGTATTTGACTCTTGATTTCAGCTCAGGTCCTGATCTCAGGGTTGTGAGACTGAGCCCCGCATTGGGCTCGTGCTAGGTGTGGAGGCTGCTTATGACTGTCTCCCTCCCCCACTTCGCCTTGCCCCTCCCCTGATTTCTCTCTCTCTCTCTCTCTAGCGCATGAGCTCTTTCTCTAAAAGTAAAAAAAAGAAAGAAAGAAAGAAAGAAAGAAAGAAAGAAAGAAAGAAAGAAAGAAAGAAAAGTAAGATGAAGAAGGCATTTTATGCATCTACTACTACCCCAGCCCGAAATGTGCGAATACCGGTGTCAGAGTTCCCACACTAACCAGTTCTAGGTGGGTAGGGAAGGAGCTGATTGTAGCATTTGTTGATCATGTGTAAATACTCCTACTCTGGCCAATTCCAAGCTACAAATGAGATCAATCTGCTCACAAAATTTTTGATCACCTCCAGGAAGCCAGAATCTAAAGGTGACTGCACACTGTAATCGCTATTTCTTTAAGCAGACAGCAGCAGTGATTTGAATATTAGATTTTTCACAGAAGACCAAAGAAAGGGGGAAAAAATCTTCTGCATGTATGCTGAAGTTAGAAAAGATAATGCAGAAAGTTTGGCAAAAAAAGATACAACAATACAGTGATTCCTAAAACATTTTCTTGTCCTACAAGGAAGAGCAAAGACTGTTTGTTCTCAGTGAAATGCTACTTACTGTGAGGTCCAGGGTACCTGGGGATTGGAGGCCTTGGCACCCTGTGATGGTCCCTATCAGTGCCCTGACATGGAGGAAGGGAAAAGAGGGAGGCAGTTTAGCACTCAGAGTGGGACCCAGGTCAAGACTACAGAGCTGAAGCTGAGATGACCCAGAAGACAATGAAATAACCAGGATCTTGTTCCAGAGCCTAAATCCTCAAGGGAAAATCACCAGGACAACTTGTTAGCTATAATGACTAACTACTATGGGAAAAAATCAGAATAAAGGGAAAAATCAGAATAAAGAGTATATTTTTTATCACAAGGGAAAAAACTACCCTCTAGGGCACCTGGGTGGCTCAGGTGGTTAAGCGACTGCCTTCAGCTTGGGTCATGAACCTGGAGTCCCTGGATCGAGTCCCGCATCGGGCTCCCTGCTCAGCGGGGAGTCTGCTTCTCCCTCTGGCCCTCCCCCCCATGTGCTTTTTCTCTCTCTCATTCTCTCTCTCAAATAAATAAATAAAATCTTTAAAAAAAAAACTACCCTCTATATCTTTCAGATCTTCAAACACTATCATTTCTCTCTCTTTCACTCTCTCTCCTTCCCTCCATCAATCTATCAAGCTAACAATGCTGGTATTATGTTATTAAAAACTAGTACTTACTATGTGATTATTTTTGATGGGCACAGCTGAATAAAAAAAAAAAAAACCTTGAAATAAGAGACATGATTTTTCTCAGCACAAAGCTAGGAATTAAGGGAGTTACACTTTAAATCTGGGTATCATTCCAAAACTTGGGCTTTTGATAATTTTACTTCCTCTTATTTTCCCTTTGAGATAGATTTAATAAAACTGAGAAAAATTAAATAACATATATAATTTTTATTTTTTAAAGTAACTTGAAACTCAATGTTTAAGAAAGCAGGAAAAGTATCAATAAAATAAATATACGAATGTCTAAGCTGTCTGGCTAGTTCAATATTGATAAGCAAAACAAACTTGTCTCATTCCATAAGCCAAAAAGGAGTTTCACTCCATGTACTCTGATTACATTGACATTTCATACCTAAAATATAATGATAATAAAATCAAGCTTTGATTCATTATTCTCAAAACTCTCGATTCAAGCAAAGGAAAACAGCTCTAAAAATGGCAAGTCCTAGCCCCTGACATAGAAAGTTATCTTCATTTGACACATTCCTCTGTCCCTTTAGAAGGGCAACACTCCTGGTCGATCACATAAAGCTAAGTTAAAGGCAAAAATTAAATCTCACTTTCTGAGCTCTAATTCTTTGAATCTAGCTTCCTCTAACCAGTTCCTGAGACAATATTACATTTCCAATTCCCATTTTTTTTTTTTTATCTTGAAAGAGAAAAAGCGTTGCCTTCTCTATTTCAACAGACCAGTCAGTACTCAGGCTGCCAGACAATCCCGCCAGATTGTGATGACCCCTTGTCTAGCCACAGTCTTCCTCTGCAAGTTGCAAGCTCTTCAGCTCAGGGCAGATCAATTCATCTTTCTCTTCCCAGTGTCTAGCAGACTGCATCCCATGAGAGTGTAATAAATGTTGGGACAACTAATGACTATTTTAGATATAGTTTTAAAAGATGCAACATTATAGCTCACATATATATAAAAATCTCTCCCTCTGGTCCCACCCCAGAGTCTCCTCTAAATCAATGAATTCAGATAGCATTTTGAATCTTCAAATGAAAATTTTAGAAGGGCCATACCTTTTTTTGTACTAACTGGGGAACACATTTTCTATCTCACTCCCATTTTATCATTTTCATTCCTCTTCTTGGCTAATCATCTCCCCTGAAGAAGGCCCTATTTCTTGCTGGATAAATTCAACTTTTTGTATCTTGAGGGATAGAGGGCAAGTTTAGTTTAGTGTTTAGTGTTCCCTTCTAATCCCCAGAATAATTTAGGTCTCTTTTATGTAATAAATATTTAAACCACATATTGATATTGTTTACTTTTCCCTGACCTAAATTGCTGATTAAAGGCCCAGTTTTGTTAACCTCTAAGTGCAACATTATTGCTAGAGAAATACTACAGTAATTGCAGCAAAGTGAAAAATGGACCCAGAGCTTTAATTATATTAAATCCAAAGTAGCTCATACATTGAGAAGAAATTCAATACCAACTGAAAACCTGAATTGGGCACAAACGTGCCATTGGTCCTTTCCCCTAAGCACTGCAGTATCCTTATTTTATCCTATATCTCAGTAAAGATGCCACAGATAATTTTTAGAAAGAGGTAGCGTATTAAAAAGTAAATAATAATGTTATTTCTCAAGTTCGCAGTTCTGTAATAACCACAGTTTCAAGAAATAAGTCAGAAATAAAGCTGGTTTCAGAATTACGGGCTTAGCTGGTGCTAGCATTTAATATGGCCAATTATTATTTAATAAGCTCCCAAAGTTATATATAACCTAAAAAATGGTATACCCCATCAATGGATTTCAATATGCAGCACCAAATAACATTTAAATTTCATTAAGAGATGTGAAACAGTAAAATACAGACAACATTTTTTAACTTTTCTATTGATTGCTCAATTATGTTTACTAAACCCTTCAACTTGCTCTAGAAAGAATTTGTCTGATAGAATATTAACATTTCTGAGGGAAAAAAAGTAGAGATCCTTAAATCTATGGGCTGTTTAATTTCCAAGCAAATGCCATACAGTTCCTCTGGATACAGAAACAAGTTATACATATACAAGGAGAGGGAAAGTAGGCTGCAAAATCAAGAGGACATTAACTATGTACATAAATATTAATAAACATGTTTCTGACACTCAATGCACTATGCCACAGGAACCTCAATATCTCTCCATTTGCATACCTGACTTTGACAGTCGTGGTAGAATAACATCTTTTCATCAGTAATACAACAGTGGTTTTTTTTTTGACATAAATAAATAATGTGGGGGACTTGCATGTAATTTCGATTGCTTTGACATTTTTTTAAGAAAATGGGAACAGGTAGTTAACTAAACAAATATTCATGAATATATTTCACTCTGACAAAGTATAAGACACCATGGTAAGAAATGCCTGCAGGAAAGGATGAATATTATGTTCTAACCTCTAACACCTGATCGCTTCTCGGCCTTTTGGCTAAGATCAAGTGTAACCTCTAACACCTGAGAGTAGCCCTCAGCCTTATTAGATAGGGCAGCGGTTGGTTCCAGATGTTTAGGCACCCAAGAACTAATGCCTACCTGGTCTAACCCAGGGTGAAGTAAATCAGAAAGCAGGAAAAATAACCTAAAGAAAATAGGCCCTTAGTTAGTGTATGAGCGGAAGATAATTCTGGCATTTCTCTTTGAAAAAATAGGTAGGCTGTTATTTTCTAGAAATCCAGTTTGGTAGGGGGTAGTTTTTATTAAAAATCTGCCTGGAATGATCTAAATTATTTTTATTTCATAGTTAAGGATCTCCATTTGTTGAAATGAAATTCTGATATTTTGTGTTGTGACACAATATAGCAATCATAAAAGGACATTGTGCTGAATTAAATGGTAACATAAAGAAACGCACTCTGCCAGAATATTTTTAAAGTATGAATTTCATCTTTGGGACATTAGAGACAAGGTATTAAACCAAGAGTCCAAAGATGTGGAGGTTCTAATCTCAGCTCTGTGACTAACACAGTGTAAAATATCTGGGCCTGGTTTGTGGACTGTGGCCCCTGCTGTCAGGAGCAAGCCGTGGTCACGGAGAAAAGCGAGAGACAGACTAACACACAGGGCAGCACGCGGAGAAAGTGAATCCCCAAAGCAATGGCTTGGAAAGCAAGAGGGGTCAAATTTCATGACTTCTGGCAACCAGCAGGGTTAAAGTCTGGAGTTTTAAAGGACAGCTGGCTTGGCTGGGATAGAGCACAGAGGGCCTGCACTACTCTTAGAGAGAAGGCAGGCAAACACTCCTGGACATACAGCATGGAAACAGTGGGGAGGTTATTCACTCATCTTAGAGCTCTCTCAGAGAGAACGTGTTCATAAAGAGACCCCTCCGGAAACAAAGGAACTGGCAGACGCCATTTTTCTCCTATGCCCCTCAGCATAAACACAGGGCCACCTGTGGGTGGGGACATTCGCTACCTAACTTTCTGACACTAAGCCCTGCTCCACCATGCTTGGGTGAAACCACCCTTCTCAGTCACACTTACCCCAGTCCCAGCACAGCAGGCCTGCTCCCCAGAACACCAACCCAAACACCTGCCAACACTGCAACTCCCAACATGGGAGTTTTGTGGAGCCTCAGTTCCTGCAGGGGTAGCTACAGGTCTCATTTCACAAACAGACCAGAGCATATGTAGTTAAAAGGCACCACATTCAGGCCAAGGGCCAAACACTGCCCACAACACACAAAGAGAGCCTCTGCAGATGAGTGGCCTGAAGATAAAGCAGCCAGGACAAAGCAACAGAGTGCATGCAGCCCACACTAGAAAGACTCCTGGAAGCACCAGGGCCTGGGGAATTGAGGACATCAGATAGCAGGGCACTACAAGACTTTCTTCTACACAAGGCCATTACCCTCAAGAACAGGAGACACATCTGACTTTCCTAACACAGAGAAATAGGCACAGAGACTTAAACAGAATGAGAAGACAGAGAAATGCATCCCAAATGAAAGAAGAGGACAAGGGCACGGCCAGGGATCTAAATGAAAGAGATCTAAGTAACATGCCTGATGGAGAATTTAAAGCAATGATCATAGGGGGAAAGCTCTCAGCTTTTCCCCATTGAGAATGATATTCGCTGTAGGATTTTCATAGATGGCTTTTATGATATTGAGGTATGTACCCTCTATCCCTATACTCTGAGGAGTTTTGATCAAGAAAGGATGCTGTACTTTGTCAAATGCTTTTTCTGCATCTATTGAGAGGATCATATGATTCTTGTTCTTTCTTTTGTTAATGTATTGTATCACGTTGATTGATTTGTGGATGTTGAGCCAACCTTGCAGCCCAGGGATAAATCGCACCTGGTCATGGTGAATAATCCTTTTACTGTACTGTTGGATCCTATTGGCTAGTATTTTGGTGAGAATTTTTGCATCCATGTTCATTAAGGATATTGGTCTGTAATTCTCCTTTTTGATGGGGTCTTTGTCTGGTTTTGGGATCAAGGTAATGCTGGCCTCATAAAACACGTTTGGAAATTTTCCATTTCTATTTTTTGGAACAGTTTCAGAAAAATAGGTATTAATTCTTCTTTAAATGTTTGGTAGAATTCCCCCGGGAAGCTGTCTGGTCCTGGGCTCTTGTTTTTTGGGAGATTTTTGATTCCTGCTTCAATTTCCTTATGGTTATAGGTCTGTTCAGGTTTTCTGTTTCTTCCTGGTTCAGTTTTGGTAGTTTATACATCTCTAGGAAGGCATCCATTTCTTCCAGATTATCTAATTTGCTGGCATATAGTTGCTCATAATATGTTTTTAAAACTGTTTGTATTTCTTTGGTGTTGGTTGTGATCTCTCCTCTTTCATTCATGATTTTATTTATTTGGGACCTCTTTTCTTTTTGATAAGTCTGGCCAGGGGTTTATCACTCTTATTAATTCCTTCAAAGAACCAGCTCCTAGTTTCGTTGATCTGGTCTACTGTTCTTTTGGTTTCTACTTCATTGATTTATGCTCTAATCTTTATTATTTCTCTTCTCCTGCTAGGTTTAGGCTTTATTTGCTGTTCTTTCTCCAGCTCTTTTAGGTGTAGGGTTAGGTTGTGTATTTGAGACCTTTCTAGTTTCTTGAGAAAGAGTTGTATTACTCTATACTTTCCACTATCACCACTGCTATTCAACATATAACTAGAAGTCCTAGCCACGCAATCAGACAACAGAAAGAAATAAAAGGCAACCGAATTGGCAAAGAAGAAGGCAAACTCTCACTCTTTGCAGATGATATGATACTTTATGTGGGAAACCCAAAGACTCCACCCCAAGACTGCCAGAACTCATACAGGAATTCAGTAAAGTGGCAGGATATAAAATCAATGCACAGAAATCAGTTGCATTCCCATACACTAACAACAAGACAGAAGAAAGAGAAGTTAAGGAGTCAATCCCGTTTACAATTGACCCAAAACCGTAAGATACCTAGGGATAAATCCAACCAAAGAGGCAAAGAATCTATACTCAGAAAACTATAAAATACTCATGAAAGAAATTGAGGAAAACACAAAGAAATGGAAAAACTTTCCATGCTCAGGGACTGGAAGAAAAAATATTGTGAAGATGTCAATGCTACCTAGAGCAATCTACACATTTAATGCAATCCCTATCAAAATACCATCCACTTTTTTCAAAGAAATGGAACAAATAATCCTAAAATTTATATGGAACCAGAAAAGACCCCAAATAGCCAGAGGAATATTGAAAAAGAAAAGCAAAGCTGGTGGCATCACAATTCCGGACTCCAAGCTCTATTACAAAGCTGTCATCATCAAGACAGTATGGTACCAGCACAGAAACAGACACATAGATCAATGGAACAGAACAGAGAGCCCAGAAATGGACCCTCAACTCTATAGTCAACTAATCTTCAACAAAGCAGGAAAGAATGTCCAATGGAAAAAAGACAGTCTCTTCAACAAATAGTGTTGGGAAAATTGGACAACCACATGCAGAAGAATGAAATTGTACCTGTCCTTATACCACACACAAAAATAGACTCAAAATGGTTGAAAGACCTAAATGTGAGGGGGGCCTGGGTGGCTCAGTCGTTAGGTGTCTGCCTTCAGCTCAGGTCAGGGTCCCAGGGTCCTGGGATCGAGCCCCGCATCAGGCTCTCTGCTCGGCAGGAAGCCTGCTTTTCCCTCTCCCACTCTCCCTGCTTGTGTTCCTGCTCTCGCTGTGTCTCTCTCTGTCAAATAAATAAATAAAATCTTCAATAAAAAAAAAAAGAAAGACCTAAATGTGAGACAGGAGTCCATCAAAATCCTAAAGGAGAACACAGGCAGCAACCTCTTCAACCTCAGCCGCAGCAACTTCTTCCTAGAAACATCGCCAAAGGCAAGGGAAGCAAGGGCAAAAATAAACTACTAGGACTTCATCAAGGTAAAAAGCTTTTGCACAGCAAAAGAAATAGTCAACAAAACCAAAAGACAACCGGCAGAATGGGAGAAGATATTTGCAAATGACATATCAGATAAAGGGCTAGTATCCAAAATCTATAAAGAACTTATCAAACTCAACACCCAAAGAACAAATGATCCAATCAAGAAATGGGCAGAAGACATGAACAGACATTTCTGCAAAGAAGACATCCAAATGGCCAACAGACACATGAAAAAGTGTTCAACATCGCACAGCATCAGAGAAATCCAAATCAAAACCTCAATGAGATACCACCTCACACCAGTCAGGAAATGACAGATGTTGGCGAGGATGCAGAGAAAGGGGAACCCTCCTAGACTGCTGCTGGGAATGCAAGCTGGTGCAGCCACTCTGGAAAACAGTAGGGAGGTGTTCCTCAAAAAGTTGAAAATAGAGCTACCATACAACCCAGCAACTGCACTACTGGGTATTTGCCCCAAAGATACAAATGTAGGGATCCGAAGGGGTACATGCCCCCCGAAGTTTATAGCAGCAATATCCACAATAGCCAAACTATGGAAAGAGCTAAGACGTCATTTGACAGATGAATGGATAAAGAAGAAGTGGCATATATACAATGGAATATTATGCAGCCATCAAAAGGAATGATATTTTGCCATTTGCAAGACATGGATGGAAATGGAGGGTTATTATGCTGAGCAAAATAAGTCAATCAGAGAAAGACACGTATCATATGATCTCACTGATATGAGGAATTCTTAATCTCAGGAAACAAACTGAGGGTTGTTGGAGTGGTGGGGGGTGGGAGGGATGGGGTGGCTGGATGATAGACACTGGGGAGGGTATGTGCTATGGTGAGCACTGTGAATTGTGTAAGATTGTTGAATCACAGACCTGTACCTCTGAAACAAATAATACATTATATGTTACAAAATGAAAGATAGTAGGAAGGGAAAATGAAGGGAGGGGGGAATCGGAGGGGGAGATGAACCATGAGAGACTATGGACTCTGAGAAACAAATTGAGGGTTCTAGGGAAGGGAGGTGGGGGGAAGGGGTTAGCCTGTTGATGGGTATTAAAGAGGGCACGTACTGAATGGAGCACTGGGTGTTATTCGCAAACAATGAATCATGGATCACTACATCAAAAACTAATGATGTAATATATGGTGATTAACATAACATAATAAAATAAATAAATTAATTAATTAAATAAATAAATAAAGCAATGATCATAAGGATACTCACTGTACTTGGAAAAAGAGTGGGGGACATCAGTGGAAACCTTAACACAGAGATAAGGAATAACATAGCAGAGATAAAGGGCTCAATAAACAAAGTGAGAAACACATCTGATGGAATGAACAGCAGATTGGAAAAAGCAGAGGAATAAATTAATGACCTAGAAGACAGAATAATGGAAAGTAATTAAACTGAACAAAAGAGAAAAAAAAAAGAATTATGCAAAATGAGCACAAACTTAAAGAACTCAGTGACTCCATCAAGTGTAAGAATATTCATATTATAGGAGTTCCAGAAGAAGAAGAGAGGGAAAGGGGGGCAGAAATTTTATTTGAAGAAATAATAGCTGAAAACTTTCCTAATCTGAGGAATAAAACTGATATCCAGAGCTGGGAATCACAGAGAACCCCCCGCAAAACCAACAAAAGAAGATCCTCACCAAGACATACTGTAATTAAATTGGCAAAATATAGTGATAAAGAAAAAACTTTAAAAGTAGCAAGGCAAAAGAAGATGGTAATATAAAAGGGAAAACCCATAACGCTAACAAAGGATTTTTTTCAACAGAAACTTTCCAAGACAGACACATGAAAAAATGTTCAACATCACTAGCCATCAGGGAAATACAAACCAAAACCACAATGAGAAACCACCTTATACCAGTTAGAATGACTAAAATTAACAAGACAGGAAAACAACAAATGTTGGTGAGGATGTGGAGAAAGGGGAACCCTCTTACATTGGTGGTGGGAATGCAAGCTGGTGCAGCCACTCTGAAAAACAATATGGAGGTTCCTCAAGAAATTAAAAATAGAGCTACCCTACAACCCAGCAATGCACTACTCGGTATTTATCCCAAAGATACAGATGTAGTGAAATGAAGAGGCACATGAACCCCAATATTCATATCAGCAATGTCCACAACAGTCAAACCTTGGAAAGAGCCCAGATGTACACTGACAGATAAATGGATAAAGAAGAAGTGGTGTGTGTGTGTGTGTGTGTGTGTGTGTGTGTATAATGGATATTAGCCATCAGAAAGGATGAATACCTACCATTTGCATCGACATGGATGGAACTGGAGGGGATTATGCTAAGTGAAATAAGTCAAGCAGAGAAAGACAATTATCATATGGTTTCACTCATATGTGGAACATAAGGAATAGTGTGGAGGACCACAGGGGAAGGGAGGGAAACCTGAATGGGAAGAAATGAGAGAGGGAGAAAAACCACGAGAAACGCCGGACTCCAGGAAACAAACTGAGGGTTACAGAAGGGAGGGGGGTCAGGGGCTGGGTCATGGGTATTAAAGAGGGCACATGTTATGATGAGTACTGGGTGTTATACACAACTAATGAACTGTTGAACACTACATCAAAACTGATGATGGACTATATGTTGGTTAACTGAACATAATAAAAAATAAATAAAATAAAAATAAGAAGAAAAAGAAACTTTCCAAGCCAGAAGGGAGTGGCTTGACCTATTCAAAGTGCTGAATGGGAAAAATCTGTAGCTAAAAGTAGTCTATCCAGTAGGGCTATCATTCAGAATAGAAGGACAGACAAAGACTTTCTCAAACAAAAACTAAAGGAGTTAATGACCCTAAACCAGCCCTGCAAAAAATAATAAAGGAGACTCTGAGAGTAAAGGAGAGACCAAAAGTGACAATAGGATGGTGGGAAACACAAATGTAGTAAGAATTAATATCTCTGTAAAAATCATTCAAGGAACTCACAAAATAAAATGATGTCAAATATGACAACATATACCTAAAATGTTGGGAGGAAAGAGGTAAAAAACAGGTTCAAACTTAAATGACCATTGACTTAATATAGATTGCTATATGCAGAAGAAGTTAGATACAAATGTAATGGTCACGAGAGATCAAAAACTACTAATAAGTATGCAAAGAATAAAGAGCAAGAAATTCAAATATATCACTAAGGAAAATCAGCAAACCATGAAAGAGAGAAAGACAAGAAAGGGTGAGAGAAAATCTTCAGAAACAACCATAAAATAAATAATAAAATGACAATAAACACATATCTATCAATAAACCATTTCCCTGACTCACTCAAGAGGTGGCTTCCTGTCAGGTTCTTCCAATAAGAGACACTGGAGCTTCCTAGGCATTCTGTGCAGGACCCCTACTTTGAAAGCTGGTTGGGTGATACTGATGGGGGTCTTGCACCCAAAAGACAGTCCTTAGCACCACTTCCTCTTAGTTGTTCCACCAGTCCTAAGGGTGGTAGCTGCTTCCAGCAATTCATAATCTCTTCACAACCTGATGCTCTTTCATCCTTCAAACGTTTTGTATTAATTAATTAGCTTTGTTTAAAATACCTACTATGGTATTTGAATGTAAATGGAGTGAACACTCCAATCACAAAACATAGCATGACAAAAGGGATAAAAAACAAGACCCATCTAGATGCTGCATATAAGAGATTCATTTTAGACCTAAAGACCTAAAGACTGAAAGTGAGAGGACAGAGAAACATCTGTCATACAAATTGAAGTCACAAGAAAGTCAGAGTAGCAATACTTTTATTGGACAAAATAGACTTTAAAAACAAAGACTATAAAAAGAGACAAAGACACTGTATTATAATAATGGGGACAATCCAAAAAGAAGATATAACAATTATAAATATTTATGCACCCAACTAAGGAGCACCCAAATACATAAAATAGTCAATAACAAACATAAAGGAACTACTCTATATAATAATAGTCGGAGACTTTAACACCACACTTGTATCAGTGGACAGATCATCTAAACAGCAAATCAACAAAGAAACAATGGCTTTGAATGACACACTGGACAGATAGATTTAACAGATATATTCAGAACATTCCACCCTAAAATATCAGAATACACATTCTTTTCAAGTGCACACAGAACATTCTCCAGAACAGATCACATATTAGGCCACAAAACAAGTCTCAACACATTCAAGAAGATCCAAGTCATACCGTAACATCTTTTCTGATCATGACACTATGAAACTAGAAGTCAACCACAAGAAGAAACCTAGTAGGACCACAAATATATGGATGTTAAATAATACACTACTAAACAACTAATAGATCAACCAAGAAATAAAAGAAGAAATTAAAAAGTACATGGAAACAAATGAAAATGAAAATACAATAGTCCATAACCTTAAACAATCAACAAAACTAAAAGGCAACAAATGGAATGGGAAAAGATATTTCCAAATGACATATCCAATAAAGAGTTGGTATCCAAAATATATAAAGAACTTAGAAAACTCAACACCCAAAAAAACAAATAATCCAATTAAAAATGGACAGAAGACATGAACAGATTTCTCCAAAGACATACAGATGGACAACGGACACATGAAAAGATGTTCATCACTTACCATTAGGGAAATACCAATCAAAACCACGAGATATCACCTCATACCTGTCAGAATGGCTAACATCAACAACATAACAACAAGTGTTGGCAAGGATACGGATAAAAAGGAACACTCGTGCACTGTTATTGAGAATGCAAACTGGTATGAAACAGTATGAAGGTTCCTCAAAAAGTTAAAAATAGAACTACGCTACATTCCAGCAATCACACTACTGGGGATTTACCCAAAGAGTACAAAAACACTAATTCAAAGGGACAGATGAGGGCGCCTGGGTCGCTCAGTGCATTAAGTGTCTGCCTTCGGCTCAGGTCATGATCCCAGGGTCCCGGGATCGAGTTCCACATCGGGCTCCCTGCTTGGCAGAGAGTCTGCTACTCCCTCTGACCCTCTGACCCACTCATGCTCACTGTCTCCCTCTTTCTCACTCACTCTCTCCCTCCATCCCTCCCAAAAATAAATAAAATCTTTTAAAAAAGGGATAAATGCACCCTTATGTTTATAGCAGCATTATTTACAACAGCCAAATTATGGAAGCTGCCCAAATGTCCATCAATTAACGAATGGATAAAGAAGATGTGGTGTGTGTATATATATATATATATATATATATATATATACACACACATATATACATATATACATATTAGAATATTACTCAGCCATAAAAAGGAATGAAATCTTGCCATTTGCAATGACATGGATGGACCTAGACAGGAGAGTATAATGCTAAGTGAAATAAGTCATTCAGAGAAAGACAAATACCACATGATTTCACTCATATGTGGAAATTTAAGGAACAAAACAAACCAGCAAAGGGGAAAAAAAGAGAGAGAGAGACAACTCAAGAAACAGACTCTTACTTATAAAGAACAAACTGAGAGTTACCAGAGAGGAGGGCAGTTGGGGGGATGGGTTTAAATAGATGACAGGGATTAAGGAGTGTCCTTGTTGTGATGAGCACAGGGTAATGTACAGAATTGCTGAATCACTATATTGTATACCTGATGCTAATAAAACACTGAGTTTGCAATTATAAATAATTACGCTCCTATGGAAATCATTGAGGCTTTTAGCCACACAGCTAAACAGCCAAACACTAACCTGTCCCATCTACAAATCCTCATAATCACCCTATCTTTGATGAGTATGTAATTGCCGTATCATAAAAATGTAAATGGTTAAGGTAAAAATGTGAAAATGAATAAAGGAAGAGAGGAGTCATGAGTCAGCTTTTCTGTACTTCCCAGTGGTGCCAGAATAAGGAACAGATGGAAATACAGGGTACGATAGATCATAACTTACCTGCCACAAGACACAATTCCACAAGATATTAGAACATAAGTCACTAAGGTATTTTCAACAAGTCAGTTCCTTCCAGAAAAAAATAAAAGATTCCATTTTAACTACTTTACTGAAAAGGTTATGAACATTAATGAACTCCTTTGAAGGATCCCATACTGCAAATTAAATAATTAAATCTCGACTCAGGGTGCTGTTAAGTGTGACAGCATGGCAGTGTGAAAAGTACACTCAGAAAGTGTGACCACTGGTTAGATTTGCAACCTGTTCATCGTATGGCCTAAGATGCCACGGTTCCTTACGAATCTGAAACTCTCCGTTTATTAAAATGAGATACTATAAAATTTTGCCTAAATCAGTGTGTAACTCTAAAGTGTGCATTACTTTAGTTTTTTATTTCAAGACATAAACTTTTTTAAAAATTACATTTAAATGTATGTTTTTATATGATTTTTAACTCACTTTTATTGAGGTATGATTGGCATACAAAAAGCTGTAGAATGTATGAAACTTGATTATGTTTGGTGATAGGTGATATCCATGAAACTAACAACATTACCAGTGCCATAAGCTTACCTTCAAAAGTTCTTTCTGCCACCTGAATTTATTCCTTTTATAATAAGAGCACTTAAAATATGATTTATTCTCTTGGTAAATTTTTAAATATACAATTCTTAACCATAGGCCCTTGGTTGTACAGTAAATCTCCAAAACTTACTTATTTTGCATAACTGAAAGTCTGTATCCTTTGACCAGCATCTCTCCATTTCTCCTTCCCCCAGCCCCTGATGACCATTATTTTATTCTGTTTCTATATGTTTGATTATTTTAGATTCTACATGTACATGAAATCAATAATACTTACCTTCATGTGTTTCAATTATTTCACTTAGCATAATGTCCTCCAGCTTCATCCATGTTGACACAAATGGCAGGTTTGCATTCTTTTCTAAAAGCTGAGTGACATTCCATTGTGTGGGTGTATGTGTGTGCATGTATGTGTATATACAAGTGTGTGTGTGTGTGTGTGTGTGTGTGTGTATCTCACAAAGTTCATTAATTTCTGGTAGTCCTCCTCACAAAAGAAATATGTACCCATTCACCAGCTCTTTTTCAGAGACTTCCACCTGGTATTCATGAGAAAAACTGAGGCAAGGAAAAAACTTACCCACTGCCCAGACATAAAGTAGGCAACAAAACTGAAACTAGAGATGGCCCTAGAGATGTTGGAACTATCAGAGAGTGATTTTAAAAGAACTATGACTAGCATGTTAAAAGATCCAGAGGAAAAGGTAGATAAAAGTCATGAACAACTGATGAATTGTTAACCACTATATCTGAAACTAATGATGTATGTGTTGGCTAATTGAATTTTTAAAAAAAAGGGGAAGTCATGAGTAGAGAATTTTAGCAAAGAAATGGCAACTATAAAAAAAAGAGTCAAACAGAAATCCTTAAACACACACACATAATATGAGGATGAAAATTCCTATGATGGGCTTTAGCACAGTGGGCATAGGACGGGAAAAATCAGTAAACTTCAAGACTGATCAAGACCAATCAAGAAAAAAAGAGAAAATGGAAAAATTGCAAATATCAAATATAAGACAAATGGTAGTACTACAGACCCTATACATCTTAAAGATAATAAAGGGGTATTACAAACAATTTTATGGGAAAAATTCAACTTAGATAAAATGGCAAATTCCTTGAAAAGCACAAACAACCAAAACTTACAAAGAAACAAATATAAAATACTAAAGAAACTGAAATGGCTTTTTGGTTAAAAGCCATCACACAAGGGGGCCTGAGGGGCTCAGTTAGTTGGGCGTCCACTCAGCTCATGATCTCAGGGTTCTGGGATGGAGCCCCGGGTGGGGCTCTGTGCCCGGCGAGGAGTCTGCTTGAGATTCTCTCCTGCTACACCTACCCCCTTCTCTCAAATAAATAAATCTTTAAAAAAAATAAAATAAAAGCCAACAGACACACAGAGAGACAGAGACAGAGAGAGAGGGAGAAATGCATGCCCAGATAGATTTACTGGTAAATTATATTAAATACATCAACAAAAATTTAAGGGAGGGCGCCTGGGTGGCTCAGTCGTTAAGCGTCTGCCTTCAGCTCAGGTCATGATCCCGGGGTCCTGGGATCGAGTCCCACATCGGGCTCCCTGCTCAGCGGGAAACCTGCTTCTCCCTCTCCCACTCCCCCTGCTTGTGTTCCTGCTCTCACTGTCTCTCTCTGTCAAATAAATAAATAAAATCTTTAAAAAAAAATTAAGGGAAAAAAATAACTATCATAAGTAAAATTTTACAAATTTAAGCATAATGAATAATAACTATAACTTCTATACCACTTAGTATGTGTTAGTCACTATTCTTTTGTTGTTAAGATTTTATTTCTAAGTAATCTCTACCCCCAACAAGGGGCTCGAACCCATAGCTCTGAGATCCACAGTCGCACACTCCATCAGCTAAGCCAGCCAGGCACCCATGTGCTAGTCATCATTCTAAGTGCTTGCCACAGACTGATTTATTAATCTTCAGAAGAAGTGTTTTAGGGAGGCACTATTATTATCCCCACATAATAAATAAGGGGACTGAAACCCTGGCAGTAATAGTACAGCTGAGTGTTGGGTCTGCACTTGAACTCAGGCACTCTGGCTCCAGTGATTCTTTCTTTTTCACTCTTACACTGAATTCCAAGCAAATGAGATAGCAAAGAAATGACCATGTGCGTGAATGAGTGTCTGTGTGATTTGTGTACACATCTTCTTTACTAGAAAAGTAACATCATAAAAGAAAGGAGAAAGGAAATTTTTCTGAGACAAGCTAAGTACAAACTCAAATATAACCTAAATGGATAAAAGTATTATGTATGTGTGTTCTCTTTAATCAATATAAATAGCTTAAGAAGGATCATACTGAAATAAATAGCTGATCTCAGGGTACAGAAAGCCTGTGCATAAAAGCAGTACATTATAAGAAATCTCAGAAGAAAAAGGAATGGCATCTAGTTATAGAATATAGAATATACAAAGGATTAAGATAAACCTTTTTAATCATTAACACCCCAATTAGGAAAAAAAAAAGAATGAACTAATAACTCATAAAAGGAATATAATTAGCTAACAAAAACAGAAAATAAGCAACAAATGAAAATTAACAGAACTTTTTCAGTAAAATTAACAAAAACTAAAAAAAAAAAGGACCCATTACTGGGGGACCTGCAGGAAAAATGAGTCTGAGGAATGATCCTGATGGGGCATCAGTTAATGCAACTTTTCTGGAAAACAATTTGACCGTATATTCCAAGATCTTTATAAATGGTTTAGAGTATTTTTCAGAAAGAAAAACTAAGATATGGGCACAAATTTTACATCCCTGATGTGTAGCGCACTTCACCTTTCCAGAGTTTGCCTGCCATGCTGATTACCAGTGATGACTCTGGACCCAGACATTCTGCTTTCAAAATCAAACTCTGCAACTTTCCAGCTGCAAGACTCCGGTGAAATCATACAACTTCCCTGTGCCTTGGTTTTCACATCTATATAATGGGGATAATAACAGCACCTACTTTTGAGGCTGTTCTGCCGATTAAACAAGATGTTATCTCTAAAGACTGAGAGCAGCTCCTGGCACAAAATTAACACTATACAGGTGATAGCTCTCATTATTAGGTTTACAATTCAACATTGGAAAGAGTATGACTTTATAACAAAACAATATATGTAATCTTCTATAACTATCAAATACCATTTCTCAAAAAATATAATAATATGGAGACGTAACAATAAAAAATATCATATAGAGTAGGCTTTCTACACAGAGGAGTATGTAAATAGAGGAAAATGATAAGAGACTCATTAGAAGCCATGTGGGAATGGTGAAGTTACAAGCGGTAACAATGAACATAATCTTGGCTTACTCAGATATTTATCACCAGCTGGGATCAGAAACACTGCAGCCAAATTTTTAATTTATTTTACTTCCAAAGAGTTCATCTTGTGTACTCAAGCCTCTTTAGATATAGCTGGATATAAGAACTAGAAATTCCTACAGATTATACATTAATTATTAAATAAATATTACTTGGCTATATGTCCAATATAAGACAACTACATGAATATGCTAAAAGAGATCATGACTAATTTTAAAGCATTCCCATGTAATTACATATGGCTTTGAATTAAAATGTTACTTTAGGAAATAAAAGCTAAGCTGGAAACATCTTAACACAAAGCTTTTTTCGAGCATTTAGTGTTATATTAATGTTATTCTCATGTAACATGAAAAACAAGGTCTCAAAATGAAATATTGCTTTCCTAGCATTCTAAAATGAGGTTATTAATCATATCTACTTTTCATGAATATATATTGTAGCATAATTTGTAAAAGAGTGAAACTTCATAAGAATGCCTATGAAAATATGAATATCTCACTATTTGATCTCTAAGATTTCTTTTTGAGTACTTTTAAAGACCTAATTGAAGCAACTTGGTACCACATACTGGGACAG
The DNA here is from genome assembly GCF_037043125.1 of Eumetopias jubatus. Classification (NCBI taxonomy): domain Eukaryota; kingdom Metazoa; phylum Chordata; class Mammalia; order Carnivora; family Otariidae; genus Eumetopias; species Eumetopias jubatus. The sequence continues at coordinate 176,142,283 of NW_028274809.1, read as the reverse complement.
TCATTGCCTTGAACTCAAATTTATTGGTATATGAGTTCCAGTTGGGGAGTAATTTGACCTGTGATGTGCATCTTACTCAATAGGTCTGAGCATTGAATGCTTTTGAGTTTTACCTTAATAACAAAATATTTAAGAAGTTCTCCTTTTTTATACCCTTCATTTGGGCATCAAAAAACCATAAGACCTGGAGGGAACATCAAACATCAACCCATACAACCTCCTACTTCCTATAGGAATCACTTCAACAACAATTTAAATGGTACTCCAGACTTTGTCTCAATCCACAAGTCTCAGAAAGCCCTTATACCATTTTATCCGGCGCCCTATGACACTTTTTTGAATTTGACTAATGACTCTGTTATGGACCATAGTATGTAAGTTGGACCATGGACTTTGGGGTCATAGCAGGGTTAACCTTAGCTCTCATGTCTTCTAACCTTACAGTGCTTTCTTTGGGCAGATTCCTTGGCCTCCTGGATCCTCAGCTGCCTAATCTTTAAAATGGGCTAAATTGATAGAACAGCTGTGATTCTGTATAATTGTATATTTATGTAGAACTTTTTTATATTTAACTGCTTAATAGTTTATATATTTTACATTTCTTTTACAGTGAGATGTGAAGTAATGAGTTATTTTTTTCCATTCAGTTATCTGAAGCATATTTGGTGATTAATCCATCTTTTTGAAAACTCATTAAAATTCCACCTTAACCAAATATGCACAGCACATCTTTATGTTGCCTGACACAGGGTAGGCACTTAATTAATGGATCTTCTTGTCCTCCTTCTACTGAGCTTAAGCTTCCTGTCTTATCATTTCTACTGTTCCTATTTTGCCTGTAGCCATACCAACAAAACTTATTTAACAAAATAAAACACCTTCAATTCCTTCAGTCAGTCTTCATACGGCACAATTTTCCACTATAATGCCATCATGGCTCCCCTCCTTTTTATAAGCCCTAATTGCCAATGTTCATCTAACAAGGTGGCTTCTTGGACAGACCTTTTTCTATCAGACATGTTTCCTCAATCACAGATGATGGAAATAGCATCCTCCCTTGTTCCCAACATTTCACTTCTAGAAATGCAATCTAATTTTGCCTTAGCATTTTTCACATTCAATTCATAGTATGTTGAACTAATAAGTTTTGTCATGAGCAAAAGCTATAATTCTTTTTTTGTGTGGACTGTTTTTAAGCCCAATTTTCTCCATTGTGAAAATGCAAGGTATCTCGATCATCTGATGATAATCTTGAAAAATGCCAAAAATCTAATAATGAGAAAGGTCACTTATCACTTATATTTTTAGTATCTCTTTCTCTCAAATTTAAGACATTGTCTAAAAACTTTAATTTTTTTTACTAGAGTTGCACATTAGGTTCAGGTGTACAACACAGTGATTCAAAATCTCTGCATGCTATCATTGACTATATTCCCTATACTGTACTTTTCATTCACATGACTTATTCATCCCGTAACTAGAAGGCTATATCTCTCACTCCCCTTCACCCATTTTTCCCATTCCCCCAGCCCCTTTCCCTCTAGTAACCATCAATTTGTTCTCTGTATTCATAGGTCTAAACCTGCTTTTTATTTGTTTATTCATTTGTTTCACTTTTTAGATTCCACATATGAGTGAAATTATATGGTATCTGTCTTTCCCAGCCCAACTTATTTCACTTTGCATAATAACCTCTAGGTCCATCCGTGTTGTTGCAAATGGCAAGATCTCATCTTACGGCTGTGAGATATCACTGTGTGTGTGTGGGGGGGGGGGTATCTTCTTTATCCATTCATCATTCGATGGGCACTCACTTCCATATCTTAGATGTTGTAAATAATGCTCCAATAAACATAGGTGTGCATTTATCTTTTGAAATTTACTTTCTTTAAATATATGTTCTTCTAGAGTCACAGAGTAAGTTTAAAGACTAAAAAATATTTTAAAGAGCGTTACAGTCTTTTTCAATTAAGTACACTCAGCGTTTTCAGTATTCATCTAAATTTAAACATTTTTTCATATGCTACAAGGGAAAAGTTTCAGAAAATCATATACAGTATAATTTCATTTTGACATATCGGTGCTTATTGACAAGGATACACATATTTGAAAATGGAGTATATGCATATTTGATATATAAAAAATGAATGTAACAAAACACTATGTTTAGCTGGAGGCCAGGGAGTGGGAATTGAGAAACAATGGACTTGACAGGACTTGACATTCATTTTTTCATTTTTTTCTTAGAGTGGGCATGTTTTGCTTTTATAATAGTATTTAAACTTTTACTTGGATAACAGCTATAATAAGCAAATATCAGTCAATTTAATAAGTAGGAAAAACTCAGAACATCATGTTTTAGGATCTAAGTTATTAATAAAAGTCCCCCAAGGATAATCCATTATATTTTTTAAATTTATATTGACATTAATGTGCTTTTACTTTAAATATGCTTTAAAATGTTTTATTCAAAGTCGTGTTTTCTATCACTTGATTTAAATCTTTTGCTTTTGTCAAGCACTCTGGTTTGAGAATGTTTTCTGCTTCACCGTATGGGAAGTAAATTTGACTTATCCTTTGTTAACTACTTTGCTTCTATATTATCCATAAACTCAAAGAGCTTATTGGCATATAGCTCTCTCATGCTTTCAGAATTTTATGCAATTCTGTGATATCTCACAGTATCCTGTTAATAGGATGAGCAAGAGACAATTAAAATAAAATATTGGGAAACCAGACTACACTGCAATAGAACAGAGAAACTCATTACGGAAGCTCACAGAAACAAGAGAGCAAGATTAATGGTCTTACACATTAAATAAAGAGGGTGAAACAGAAAGGATAACAATTTTTCATTTTCTTTTCAGTCTTAAATACATCTATTTTGCTTAGAATAACTTTTATGAATCTCTATTTAAATTGATAAAATAATTACTCACCTTTAAAGAGTAACAAGTTTATTCATAAGAAAAAATGGAATGTAGGGAAGGAGTGTGGACTTGGGAACCAGAAGACCTTGACTTAAACAGGCTACTTATTTACTCTCCAATCTCAGGCAAAGAAATCCACTTCTCTGATCCTCAACTTTCTGTTCCATAAAATAGGACTAATAGAGGACATATGCCTAATGGAGTTGCTTTAAAACTGTTAAATGAGGGAAACTATGCAAACCCCATATCACATAATAGAAACACAAAATTATTAGCATTCTTCCCTCTTTCATAATAAATCCTATTCTACAAAGAGAAAGCTAAAAAAATAATATACCAGCACTTTTAAACTGCTTAAAACCTTGGTATTACCTGAGTTAATCAAAAGTCTGTACCTGAGAAGATAAGAGCATCTGGAATACTACCTCTTTAGAAAGAAGTTACAGGTGAAAGAAGTTCCCAGTTAAAATGGCATCTTAAATGCATACGTTTATGGATTTCCCCTACCAATGTACCACTAAAATGACATTGAGGGAAACAAAAAAATGCAAAGGACAAAGAAAATGAAAAGAGACAACAGTAGATAAGAATGGTTAACCGAATGTTGGGAGAGGGAGACAGCAAGGAGGAGTGGCAACTGACTTAGAGAAGGGTTAATTAACTCGTTTCTTTTCCATTTATTTTGTAAAACTTGAACCACTGAGTTTCATCTTTGCACTGATGTGCTGTGTCACAGAACTAATGCACAGGGAGGTGAAAGTCTAGAGGGTACAGGAGGATGTGGGAACATAAGGCCCCCACCAGCCTGTGTTTACAGAAATTTGAGGAAGGGCTGTGAACTTCCATGGATGATGAAACTAGGTTCAAGTCAATTGCATCTGAATATCCCAGTGGCAAGAAGAGTCATCCAATTATTATACTATATATTCTTAGGTCTGCTTCTATACATATTCTTAGGTATTGTTCTTTGATGGGAATCCTCCCCAATACCCAACTCATGTGTGTCCAATGTATCCAAAACAAATCAACAAGTAAAAGAAGGATGTGTCAGCAGAAAGAATTATATGGCCAAGTTGGCTGACCGACAGTCTTACTCTACTGCCTGGCAAAAGAGACATGTCTATTTCTATATATTCTGTCACTTGGTCATGAAATATTAATTGAGTAAATTCTATGTGCCAAGAACCATTCTAATTTCTAAGGTCATAGTATCAAAGAAAACAGCGTCTATCTTTAAGGATTGGCAAATGTTGAGAGACAGACAACAAACACATTAAAAAATAGGTCAGGGGCGCCTGGGTGGCTCAGTCGTTAAGCGTCTACCTTCCGCTCAGGTCATGATCCCAGGGTCCTGGGATCAAGCCCCGCATCGGGCTCCCTGCTCCGCGGGAAGCCTGCTTCTCCCTCTTGCACTCCCCCTGCTTGTGTTCCCTCTCTCACTGTCTCTCTCTCTCTCTGTCAAATAAATAAAAAAAATCTTAAAAAATAAATAAATAATAGGTCAGTGCTGTTAAGAAGAAAAGGAATGTAAATGGTGATCAGAATAGCAGTGGGGTCTATTTGATAGAGAAGAGACAAAAAACACTTGCCTTGATAAGCTGGTACATAAGCAGACAACTAAAGTGAAATGAGGGCATGATCCAAGAGGATATCTAAGGGGAAAGTTTCCTGAAAGGGAAAACATTAAAGCCCAAGTGAAACACAAAAAGAAGTTCAGAACACAAAACCAGTAAGTGACTGCTTTCCCAGAGCTCACTTCCCATAGAGGAACACAGACAATGAACAAACACAGACAACACATGTTGGACAGTGGTAATTTTTATATAGAAAATTAATGCAGCCTATTGTAATGGAAAGCAACCCAAGGTGCCTCTTTTAGATTAAGGTACGAGGAACAAACAGTCTAAAGAGCTGAGGTTAGATGGTGTTGGGAATGGCTGCCCGTAACAGAGCTGCCCCTGCAAGGTGGGGAGACTCGCCTCCAGACAAGCCTAACAGCAGAAAGTGGTAACCAAACAGAGAGGGCTAAGTGGAAAGCAAACTCATTTCCATGACATTGCAATTTACGTGATTCAGAAGTGAGGCAGGAGTTTAAAAAAAAATCAAAACAACCATGAGCCAAATGAAAAAGAAGTGACAAGGAAACTGCTGAATGAAAATGTTAAGGACACTAGATGAGGAAGATGTAGCAAAAGTGACTAAGAAGAGTATTTAGAGAGTTAGTAGGAAAAACCATTGTGTTTTTTTCTGTCTCTTACCTAAGTTTCCTCCTTGGCTTTCTCCTCCTTTCAGGTTCCCACCCTCTCTTGTTTCAATGTTTACTTCCTTGCTCAGGACTCAGATTTTCGTCTCCAAAGACACAAACACATATTATTTATTGAACATCTCTCCTTGCAATACACTGATCCATCAAATTTCACCAGACCCAACCTGAACTCGTCATACCTAATCTTCTCTTCCCACCCTTGGATAGTAACAAGCATTCAGTTACCTGAGGGAAAACACCGTCTTGGACTTTCTCTCCCTCCCTTGTAGACCATAGCTTAACATCCACCAACTCTACGTCCAGAAGATCACCTTGGGTCACATTTCTCTTCATTTCCTCTGGAACACCCTGAGTTCTACCCCTTGACATCAATCGCCTAGGTTATTGAAGCAGCTTCCTACTTGGCTCCCCTATTACTACACTGTCCACCAGTCACTCATCCTCCACCCTCCAAGGAGTTATCTTTTTAAACACAAATATGATTATTTTACTACCATGTGTAAAAACATGTTCCCCCAGATTCCGCAAACTATACTTCTGCCCTTTTATCTCCCAGGCACTAGGCTGCCCTACCCTCAGTTCACATGGAAGTCATGGTGGAGTCCCCGCCTTCTGCTTCTTTGACAAACCATCAAATCATGGCCCATTACACTCCTCAGCCTCTGTGTATCCACTTCCATCTGCCTACAGGCAGGTTGTTCTTTTTTCTCCTTTATTTGTTCAGTCAGTCAGTCAACAAGACATGCAACCCACAATTCCAGGGGGCAACAGAAAAAAAAGTAAAATAATAAATAAACAATAATTTTTTTAAAAAAAAGTGATAAGCATAAACAAAAAAAAGCCAAGACCTCAACAACAACCAAAAAGTAGCCAAGATAGAACTTGGGGGTGGGGGCTGGAATGGGGGAGCATCAAGCTGAGGAAATAGCCAGAGATGAAAAGAGCCTAGAGAACAGAGTGAGGAGTTTGAATACTGGTTTATGTGCAATTAGAAATCATAGGAGAATATCAGGCAGGGGGAAAAAACCTTCATATTAAAATGAAAACTGGGGGAAATGGCAGAAATAATGTATTCCTATTTTTACTTTAAATACATTAAACTCATCTCTTTAAGAATACTGACATTGATACCATCAAATATGATCCCAAAATTGCGGTCCTGCCTTCCTCACAGAGCAACAGTTCCAATTTTTTACCTTCAATTCCTTAACACTGTGCCTCAGTATATGTGACTTAATGGATAATGGCCATTGATTTTCATGGACTAATTCATGAAGATTAATTTGTACATGGTTAGGAAAATAAGTATATACTGCAATTATGAAATCAAGCTAAATGCAATAAATATGTGAATTTAGAGAATGAAGGGGAGAAAAGGTTATTTAAAACAACTAAAAAAATACTGTATCATCCCTTCTAAAGGACATTGGAACAAGTAGAGAAATAATGAACCATCATACAGAGAACATTAGAGAAATCAACACGGCCAGACTAATTTGATGTCTTATTTTTTTCTTTATGGCAGAGAATTACTGGTAGAAAAAAAAAAGCATAAACTATAGCTGACTTCAGTAAAACATGTGACACAGAATAACATACAGAAAAATTTTAAATAAAGTTTGGACAGAAATATGATTATAATGACTCAACCTTAGATCTATGTATAAAACTATAGAACTATAACTGCAGTTACAAATGGCCACACATCTTTCTTAGTAGTTATAACAAGCTTGTTCCACAAAGGGCCATTATGGTTCTCTTTTAAAAACAACCTAGAAGACAGAAAAAATAAATTGTTTATTCACATAAATATAAAAGGAAAAAATAAGCAAAGAAGCAGTAAGTATATGAGAAAAGAGAAAGGGAAGGGAATATATTGGTTTTTAAGGGCATTTAGAATAAGAAGACCCAACTTCACATCAAGACATGACCCATACGAAGTATTCCTAGAACATAGGTACTGACATAGTTTGCAATTTTAGTTTTAAGTTTTTATTTTTATTCCTTTACAGAATGCAATGTTGCTTTAAGAATTTTTTCTTAACACTGCACTTCCCCATCATATTATTGTTCTTTGTTTAGATTTAGCTATAAAAGATTACAAGATTCGTTCTTTACCAGTGTTTCTTTGTTTCTCTATTTTGGAAGGGATTGTTGGGGACACAATTTCAAATAGAGTAAGTCAGAGAAGACATTACAAGGAAATGTCAAGCTTTATAAGCTACCCTGGAGTAAAGTGTTCCAGGCAGATGAAGGAACAAATGTCGAAGCCCTGAAGAAGTAGATTGCTAATGTGCTGGAGGAAAAGCAAGGAAACCACTGTTGCTAGAATAGTGAGAACATGGGAGAGAAATTGCAGATGACATCAGAGATGGCTGGATTGAGTAGAGTCTGATAAACCATAACAGGGCTCTGTTACCCTGAATGAAATGGGAGTCATTGGAGGGATTTGGGTATTTGAGCATTGGGAGTTGGCAGCTCCCCTACCTCCTACTCCAACTCTGGCTGGTGTGTATATATATATATATATATTTTTTTTTTTTTATTAAAGATTTTATTTTATTTATTTATTTGAGAGAGAGAGCATATGAGAGGGGGTAGGGTCAGAGGGAGAAGCAGACTCCCTGCTGAGCAGGGAGCCTGATGCGGGACTCGATCCAGGGACTCCAGGATCATGACCTGAGCCCAAGGCAGTCACTCGACCAAATGAGCCACCCAGGTGCCCCTCTGGCTGGTATATTAAAAACAGACTGCAGGGGTCAAGGACAGAAACAGGAAGAACAGTTAGCATAGTGTAAGAATCTAGATTTAAAAAATAACAGTGGCTTGGACAAGTCAAGCTTTGGAAAGGGTAAGATATAGTCAAATTATGGGTCTATTTAGAACAGAGCAAATAATGTATGTTCATATTGGGCAGAGGTATGAGAGAAAGATCAGAATCAAGGATGACTCCAGAATAGAATATCTATTAATTATGAAAGGACAGATTTTCAGTGAAGCAAGTTTGGGGAATAAAATCATGAGCTCAGTTTGGGGTTTGAGATACCCATTAGAAATTCAAGTGGAACCCACAACTATATGGTCAACTAATCTTCTACAAAGCAGGAAAGAATATCCAATGGAAAAAAGGCAGTCTCTTCAACAAATGGTGTCGGAAAACTGGACAGCCACATGCAGAAGAATGAAACTGGACCACTCTCCTACACCATACACAAAAATAAATTCAAAATGGATGAAAGACCTAAATATGAGACAGGAAACCATCAAAATCCTACAGGAAATACAGACAGCAACATCTTTGACCTTGGCCATAACAAATTCTTACGAGACATATCTCCAGAAGGGATGGTGTTGAAAGAATAGATTGCTCTGGGTAGCACAGATATTTCATCAAGATAAAAAGTTTCTGCACAGCAAAGGAAACAGAAAACAAAACAAAAAGGAAACCCACATAATGGGAGAAGATATTTGCAAATGACACTACAGACAATGTGCTGATTTCCAAGATCTATAAAGAACTCCTCAAACTCAACATGCAAAAAACAAATAACCAAGTCAAAAAATGGGCAGAAGACATGAATAGACACTTCTCAAAAGAAGACATACAAATGGCTAACAGACACATGAAAAAATGTGCATCGTCATTAGCCATCAGGGAAATTCAAATCAAAACCACACTGAGATACCACCTTACACCAATTAGAATGGCAAAAATTGACAGGCAAGAAACAACAAATGTTGGAGAGGTTGTGGAGAAAGGGGAACCCTCTTACACTGTTGGTGGGTATGCAAGTTGGTACAGCCACTTCAGAAAACAGTGTGGAGGTGCCTCAAAAAATTAAGAATAGAGCTACCCTATGACCCAGCAATTGCACTCCTGGGTATTTACCCCAAAGACACAGATGTAGTGAAAAGAAGGGCCATATGCACCCCAATGTTCATAGCAGCAATGTCTGCAATAGCCAAACTGTGGAAAGAGCCGAGATGCCCTTCAACAGATGAATGGATAAAGAAGATGTGGTCCATATATACAATGGAATATTACTCAGCCATTAGAAAGGATGAATACCCAATTTTTGCATCAACAAGGATGGGACTGGAGGAGATGATGCTAAGCGAAATAAGTCAAGCAGAGAAAGTCAATTATCATACAGTTTCACTTATTTGTGGAACAAGGAATAGCATGGAGGACATTAGGAGAAGGAAGGGGGAAATGAAGGAGAGGAAATCGGAGGGAGAGATGAACCATGAGAGACGATGGACTCTGAGAAACACACTGAGGGTTCTAGAGGGGATGGGGGTGGGAGGATGGGTTAGCCTGGTGATGGGTATTAAGGAGGCACGTACTGCATGGAGCACTGGGTGTTACAGGAAAACAACAAATCATGGAACACTACATCAAAAACTACTGATGTATGGTGACTAACATAATAAAATTAAATTAAATTAAAAAAACAAAAAAAAGAAAATAGAAATGTTGATACTTAAAGCCAGAAAACTTGGTGAGATCATTTTTAAAAGTGAGTACAGATGAAAATAAGGGGAGAATTAAGAATTGAACCTTCGTGCGGTTTCAAGATAACACTGGAGGCAATTAAAAAATCAGCAAAAGAGACTAAGGAAGGGCAGTCAGTCAGTAAGAAAGGAGGAAAACCAAGAAAATGAGACACTGGAAGTCAAGCAAAAGAAAAAAAAATAATAAAGACAAGGGAGGGATCATGCTGTCAGTGTTGCTTACAAGTCAATTAAGATCAAGACAGAAACCTGGACTGAACAGTGGCTTTCACAGTATGGAGATCATTGGGGATGTTGATAAGAAGTGTTTCTTTGAAGTGGCATAGGTGAAAGTCTGTTGCAGTGGATTCAAAAGAGAATAGGATGAGAGAAATTGTAAATAGCAAGCTAGACAGCCCTTTGAAAGACATTCTGTAACAGGAAAAAAAAAAGTGGAGCAGCGCAAGAGGGGAAAAATCTCCTCAAAAGATATTTTGTTTTGATGGGAGAAATAAGAGCTTATTATTATGTTGATGGAACCAGGAAAAGAAAAAAGAAAGGGATTATGACAAAGCTAAAGAAGAGGATACGAGAGAATGATAGTGATGATTGGCAATAAACGTGCTAGATACGGCGAAACACAAGTACATGAGGACTTGTGGAACAGTGGAAAGGGGGTGGGGCCAGTGATGTCAAGGAATCATTAAGAAGTCATTCTTGAGAGAAGCATCTGGAAAAAAGAGTAGGTGGTGATCACAGGGGAGTACTCTGCTTGGAACGGACATTTTGGAGGAGCTGGTTATTGGTAACGATAAGAACCAGGGTACATCCCTTGAGTGAATGCTTGAGAGAACACAAAGGATGAGATCTTTGGAAGAAAGGACACTAAGTAGCCCCAGAGTTCAGTTTATTGGAAGGATCCCCTTGGCTGTTATTTAAATCACCAAAAATTATGATCACCAAGAAGTAGTGTTTGGAGAGAATGACAACGAGTCAGAGGTTTCCCTTTTGAAGGAATGAGAAAAGATAAATCAAATGTTATCTATCAAGGAACTTTCTAACCTAGTGGGGCAGCAGTAAATACGTAATTGCAATGTAATGGACTGAGTGCTAAAATAGAGATATGAACCAAACGCCACGGAATATTACAAGAGGAACTGACTGTTAGCTACTCAACATACATCAAATGGATGAATGAATGAACTATGGCTTAAGTGAGGGTAGTGGATTGAATAGTGGTCCCCCCAAAAATAGGTCTACCCAGAACCAGTGACCATGAACTTATTTGAAAAAGGGGGTCCTTGAAGATGAAATTAAGGATCTTGAGATGAGAACATCCTCAAATGTTTGATGGGCCCTAAATAAATGAAGAGGCAAAGACGCCACCACAGGGGAACCATGAAGGTGCAGGCAGGGACAGGAGCCACTCAGCCCCAAGCCAGGAAACAGCTGGAGCCACTGGGAGCTGGGAGAGGCAAGGAGCAGAACCTCTCTAGACCTGCTGCAGGGAACATGGCCCCACGGACACTTTGATTTGGGACTTCTGGCCTCCAGGATTAGGAGAAAATTAATTTTTGCCATTTTAAGTCACTGGGTCTGTGGTCATTCACTACAGAAATGAATAGAATGAAATGAATACAGTGAGGAAAATTCTCATGGGGACATTAGACCTGAATCGTGCAAAAAAATCGATGTTTGGAATGACAGAGAGCTAAAGTGAGCAGTGCGGTGTTAGTCCAGACGCCAGGGGCAAAGGAGGGAGTAAGGAAGGGACATGGCATGTTCTGGGAAAAGTGAAAAGTTCAGGGCAGCTGGAATGTCAAACCAGGTGACATGACCCCTAATGCAAACCTTGTACAGCAAAGAGGAAGCAAAAAAGAAAGTTCTGTTTTGCTCGAGTAAAGCAATTTGCACATTTAGTGATCCCTCTCCGGACTGGACCCAGACAGACTGTGAAATAAGTTAAATACATACCCATCTTTTCTTCAAACATATTTACTGCCATCATGCTAAAAAGCGAAGCCCTGATTTCAAATACAAGTTGAATAATAACACCAACAGTCAACGAATATTTATTTATAACTAGTTTACCATAACTCGTACCAACCTCGGCTAAGGGCCAGAAAATCTTCATAAGGAATGGAAATTAAATCAAAAACAACAAATAAAACCCTGAAGGAGTGCTACCTAAATGTCCTAGTTCACCACCTGCCTCTTTTATTTAAAACCCCAAATCATTACCTTTCCCCTAGAACTAACTGAAACATCTTACTTCTCAGCAGTGCCCTGGATCCCCCCAGTGACTGCGCCTGAAAGTTTGAAGCTTCTTCTCTCCACCATCACGAAAAGTACCTGGTGACTCGCCTGGCACATATCTCTCCAATTCACATATCTTGCTCTTTCCATCCATCACACCAGCGAAGCATCCTAACAAACCCTTCACTCCAACGTGTCTCACCTCCAGTTCTTCAAACTATGCAGAAACATCGCAAACATGCCATCCCTTACCGTAACAATAATAATCCCTTCCCAAACAGTCTATCTGTTCTATTCATTTGCCATCTAACTAAACATACAAAACACGTGGATATATAAACAGTATTATAAGCAACTTCAATGACAACTCCCTTTTTTAATAATCCATATGTGCATGTGGTACAAACTTCCAGACATAGTTACGAATGTATATTGAAAGGTAAATCTTCCCATCCCTGCTCCTGATTTTCCTATGTCTGCTCAGAGATAATTAAATTGGTAACAGTTATAGCAAGTATTTTTGAATCAGTAACTACATTTCTATTTATCCAGAGCAATTAGGTTTTGCTAAAATATTCCTAATGCAAACACTTGTCTTACTTAAAAAGGAAAGGGGGAGGGAGGACTTAGCTCCCTCAGACTATAGGATGCCATATATGATGGCAATTAAAACAACTTTAAACTGTACACATTTGGAATTAACAAAAAAGTTGAAGCAGCATGGAAAATTATTTGAATGGTTTTTGTGAGCCCTCATTATTCAAATTGAAACAAACTTTAAAAGTAGAGAGGATTTGGTCGAGTCTAACTTAGCTACCCGTTATTAACTCACTTACTCATGCATTTTATTCATTAACACACTCAGACTTTATCTTGTGCCATTTATGTCTAGCTTTCCTTTAAGACCCAACTCAAATTGTTCCAACTTCCCTGAGGGAACTACTTCACTTTTTTTTTTTTTTTTAAGATTTTATTTACTTATTTGACAGAGTGAGAGCACTAACAGGGGGAGCAGCCGGCGGAGGGAGAGGGAGAAGCAGGCTCCCTGCTGATGTGGGGCTCAACCCCAGGACCCTGGGATCATGACTTGAGCTGAAGGCAGACGCTTAACCGACTGAGCCACCCAGGCGCCCCTACTTCATTTTTCTAATCTCCCCTAGGAAATGACACATTTTGGCATTAGAAAAGAGTATCTCACAAGATTGTTAGGGTATAAAGTAAAAATCAAGTGTAGTATTATCTAAACAATCCTTTAAAACCTCTTAAATCACCCATAAAAGAAAGAATCTCAGGTCTACATCAAACTCAGCTCAAGGAGATGCTTCATACTAAGAAAACCATTATGACCACAGACACCATAACAGGAATATGGAAACTTGGAACACCAGGTCCATTTCTCCCACCTTATGTTGTCACTGGGTCATATTCTTTCCATGAATAGAACAATTTAGTTTGTTATATGTATTTCTCTCTTAATCTCCCACCCCTGACTCAAAAACTTAGTGGAATTAAATGTGTATATAATGCAATTTCTCCAAGCATGCTATCTTGTACATTATTTTATAGAACTATCTCCTTATCTATAATATAAATATCACCAACAATACCTCTTTGAATGACCAATGTTAAAATGTTACCCATGGCAGTTGCTGGGCAAATATTTTCTGATGACATCATTTGACTGGAAAATATTAACATACTGGGTTCATGCAATGGGGACAAAATTAAGGATAAGAAATAGGCCCTGAGGGGTGCCTGGGTGGCTCAGTCGTTAAGCGTCTGCCTTCAACTCAGGTCATGATCTCAGGGTCCTGGGATCCAGCCCCACATCGGGCTCCCTGCTCAGCGGGAAGCCTGCTTCTCCCTCTCCCACTCCCCCTGCTTGTGTTCCCTCTCTCGCTGTGTCTCTCTCTTTCTCTGTCAAATAAATAAATAAAATCTTAAAAAAAAAAAAGAAAGAAATAGGCCCTGAAGGGATACAAAAGACAAGCTTCATCGAGTATATTGTCTGATGTTTAAAGGAGAAATAGAGGTAAGATCTAACAATGATATGGTTAAAGGTTAAACCTCTTACTTCAAAAATAAACCATTCCATGAAACAGTGCTATAAATAAGGATATCGAGCCCATATAAAAGCTCAATTTGCTTTTTATTTCTTAGCCTTTACACAATTTTCAATTCCTCAGACTCCAAATCAGTCACAGATTTTGTTCTGTAACAATACAGCCTTAACACAGAAAATCACGCCAGGCAGCATGTGAAGAGAACCATGAGCCATTCCTCAACCCAACCCAAGCCAACCCTTTCTTGCTTCTCTGTTCACTACAGTCAACAGAATTACCTTTGCTTTAGCCATCCAGTATAAACTCTCTGAGTCCAGAACTTGATGTCACATTCCAATTTGCTCGCCCTCCTTCCCACATTCATCACTAAGTGGTAGGCATTCCCATTCTTCCTTTCAAGGTTTATCTTAAAGCCATCGTATTGGGGTTTTGTTTGTTTGTTTATCACTTTTCTCAAAGATAGCCTTAACTGAGCAGAGTTCATCTGGCTTAGTTTTGTGTTTGCCCCAAGACACCAAGACCAAGAGATAGCTAGTCTTAGAAATTTTCTAATTATTTAACTTTTTCCCCTCCTTAGCCCTGGCAAGCTGGTATCAAAGTTAATATAACAAATAACCAAACTGGAAGCTGACTATTTAGTATTATTTGAGGGTTTCTGGAAAGGCCTCTACAAAGAACCCAATGGGTTTAACATAACTAAAACTATTTTGCTACATTAAGTTTTATTCAAATATATTTAAAAGGTTCAGTGAGGGGAAAAAGGAGGTCAGTGTCTATCTGAGAAGCAGTTTGGCTTGAATAGAGAGGGAAATTGTAAATTGCAGGGTTCTGTTAAAGAAAGTGATTCATTGGTAAAGACCAATTAATCATGAAGGAGCAATGTAGGGGTGGGAATTGGAATGAGCCCAGTGGTTAGTCTAATAAGAAGAGAAAAGAGAAATTACTAATGCTAGAATCTTGGTTACCCAGGTAACTGTAGACAGATAGAAAACTGAACATTTTAGGATCCTAGTTGGAAGAAGAAAAAGAAAAAAAAAAAAAAAAAAAAGACCAGAGTATGTTGGTATTAGTGTTACTAGTTCACTTGTTTTTTAATCTTCTCTGTTTTGAGATGGAGAGGTTGAAAAATAATATATATAAAAAAAGGAGAGGGGGTACTTTGTGCAGGAAGAGGAAGAAACATGCCAAATTGCTTGGAAAAATTTCAAATCTGAACCCAAGATTATATTATGTGATCCAGAGCCCAGCTTCTCAAACTTTAATGTGCATAAGGATCGCCTGATCATATTGTTATTAAAATGAGGATTCTGAATCAGGTCTGGGGTGGGGCCTGAGATTCTGCATTTTTACAGGCTCTCAGGTGATGCCCACATGACTGGTCTATAAACCACACATTGAGTAGCAAGCATAGAATATAGCAGAGTTCACCGACTGTAGAGAAACTTTCTGAAGAGATCTTGGGGGGGGGAGGGGAAGGAAAAGTACAAATAATGTCACTGTGCCCACAAATACAACAAGCTTTCGGTACATATTTATTCAATCAATGGTCTCTCAAAGCACCTTATTTTCCACTTTTGGAGCTGTTCTCCATCCGTAAAGATATCTCCACTATTTTAAACTAAAATTCATTAATTTCCTGAGAAAACATGCAAAAAATGAGGAGGAAAAAAAGTCTCTTGTTTGCCACAGCTTCTCCAACTCCTCTCCCAAGTCAAAATAGAAATATACGTGATTACACACATGCACAGACACTCACAACCAGGTATACACATATGTTAACTGTATTCAAAATAATTTTGTTCCTTAGATTTTTGCCAAATGTAATTAAGCTTTCTCAGAATTTAGAGCCCTAATGAAAAGCTTATTGTAAACTGCCCCATGTGCCTTTTGAGTGACTGGAACAGAGCTTGGTTCACAGAGTAGACTTGATAAGGATTTCCTGGCATATATAAAATTTACATTTATTTTTATATTTTCTTAAGTAATCTAAGCAAAACTATCAGGTAAAAAGGACATTTTCCTCATTTTTTTTGTGAAAAGAAATGAAGGTACAAAGAAGGTGACAATCCTTCCAAGCTCGCTGAGCTAGTGAGAGACAGAGTCAAGACCCACAGCTTTGTTCTTGAAACCTATGCTTTTCCTTCTATCATGTCACTTCCCAATATGTCACAGTATTCCCTTCAATACATCAAAAATTAACCTAAGAAGCAAATGAGATATCATAGGATGAAACACCAAAAAAAAAAAGAATGTCAAAACATTTTAGAGAAGAGAGCTCATTTAGAGAAAAAATACATTCTATAAAAGTAATGTATTACAAAAGCAAATAAACTGCTACTTTTTAAAGTAAAACTTAGCTTTAACTTGACAATGCTGCCTCTAAAAATAAATATGACAGCCATATTAATGATGAATAATAAATTCAGGCAAGGTATGATATAATTTAATACTAATTTATAATATTCTCCACTCCCTCCTTGAAATTAGAAGGATCGTGTCAAGACAAGTTAAGACAATCCCAATTTTCAATAGTGCCTGACCAGCTATTACCTCTAGGGCAGGAATGTTAGTGGGTAGGCTTAATGTGAACCTCAATCCCATTGAAATCACAGGAGCCCAGGATGGCGAAGTTTAGGTCATGGTATTTAATCACCAGAAGCAAAGTGGGCATGTGCATCATAACAAGCAATAGGGCTGGAGTAGTCAGGAGGGTACATTGAATAGTTTGACATACAGATTCCTGGATATAATTACTTAATCAAGAGATCCCCAGAAATAAAATAATTTGACATTTCCTAAAGTCTTAATGTTGTAAAACAAAACAACTTCAGTGTTAACTCACAAAAGCCTTACATGAGCAATGAGCCTAGAGAATAGAGGTTCTAACCTAACTCCCAGATCACACACCCAGACCCTTGTGCTTTAAGGGGAAATCAGGTGTTATTGGGGAAGGACTCAGCTCTACCTTCACCAGACAGTACTATGAACCCTTTTTAAGCCTTACCAAAAAAGACTTTGAATTAGAAGTATGTACTTTGCAAAAAGAGGAATGCCCAAACTTTGGGGTTATATGGAATAATAGATCTACGTTAAAACTAATTCCTGGGGTGCCTGGGTGGCTCAGTCGCTGGGCGTCTGCCTTCGGCTCTGGTCATGGTCTCGGGGTCCTGGGATCGAGCCCCGTGTCGGGCTCCCTGCTCGGCGGGAGGCCTGCTTCTCCCTCTCCCGCTCCCCCTGCTCGTGTTCCCTCTCTAGCTGTCTCTCTCTCTGTGTCAAATAAATAAAATCTTTTAAAAAAAGGAAAAAAAAAAAAACTAATTCCTGTGGACACTGGATCACTGTGCTCCACTCAGTAATTAAAGCTACGGTAACAACATTAACAGTATTTTTATCTAAATAAACAGTATTACTACGAGTATAACAAACAATCAGAGGGTGACTTCAATTCAGCTACAATCAATCCTAGATGTGCTCTTCTAACTGAAGCAAATTCATAGATCTCCCAATATTTCATATGGCAAAAATTGTCTTCATTCTCATACATTGGAATCACAAAAAGCAACTGGTATTTGTCTGATTTTCCCGCACAGTACCATCCAACTGGCTCATGCCTTTGGGGGCTCTCTCAGGCTTGATCACATAAACAAATTCTACTAAATTACGGGAAACTGCTGAGTAGCCCTGACTTTCCAGCTAGGTTGATCTGTAGTACCTAGTGTTATGATGGCAGCTGGGATTAAATGGTCACCTAATGTCCCATTAACAGTGGACCCAAGTATCAAACCAATAGATGACACCTTCTGAAGGACACTTGGCCTTAATCCTATACACCAAGTGTCTCTTCCAGAATTTTCCATCAAAGCTTGCCATAAACTTCATACATCATGCAGGCCTGAATACCAGAACAATTTGTACGGGACCCTCAACCAGCCAGAGACTCTCCTTTAGCTTGTACCTGACTTAAAAATTTAACAGTCTGTTAAAACACATAGTAAATTGATGCTAAAAGCCTAAATCAATTAATTAATTAATGGTTATAAGCAGACTATCCAAACTCCAAGATCTCATCTATCACTGTGACTTTCTGGCAAGAATAATTCATTTGGAGGAAATATCACAATAGATCAGCTATATGTCTTAAAGCGTAATTTAGGAACCAGCAACAATATCACTTAGGAACTTGTTGCACGCTGAAGCAGGAATAGCAGTATTAGTGACTTGACCAACAGGGACTTCACTTAAGTAGAGACTCCTTGTTTCTCAGGGATTTAACCCCATGCCCTGCCATGCTCCTTCCTGCTCTTTAGATCTTATTATTATGGCATTATTAATGTAATGGATCTGTGATGTGCTCTGTGGGAAGGTGAGGGAAAATCTACTCTCTCTCAGGTAATTGACAGTTGCTTTCCATGATTCCTGTGTATGAGAATGGAGAAAATTTTTGCCATATAAAACACTGGGAGCTCTATGAATGTACTTCAAGACCACATCTAGGATTGATTGTAGCCAAACTGAAGTCACCCTCTGATTATGTTTATTATAACCATAGTGGTAATTTGTGTTTAGATAAAAACACTATTAGTATGATACCGTATCTTAATTACTGAATTGGAGCACAGTGATCCAAGGTCCACAGGAATGAGTTTTAACATAGATCTATTATCCCATATAACCCTAAAGTTATATTCCTCTTTTTGCAAAGTACAGCCTTCTAATTCAAAGTCTTTTTTGGTAAGGCTTAAAAAGGTTCATAGTACCGTCTGGTGAAGGTAAAACTGAGTCTTTCCCCAGCAGGATCTGGTCTCCTTGATGCAAAAGGCTCTGAGTCTGTGAGCTGGGAGTTGGGGTAGAAGTTCCATATTTGTAGCCATTCAAGACAAGATCATAATATGATTAGCAAAGAAAAATCACTAAGCGATCGTGGACTCAGATAACAGTAGTCCCATAATGCTCTCAAGGCAGGACCTGAAGTGACTGTGGGTTATCACCAGGGGGGAAGGGATGGTATGAACCCACATGGTTTGGGAAGCCAAGTGTTCGAGAACACTGGGCACAAAATACATGGCTTCCCATCCCCCTAGCGATCATGTGTGTACAATGTGACCTTGGTTAATGGCTAGAGCTGACTGATCCAGTGGAACAGATACCTTACTCAAACTAAGCCAAAATGATTCTCTTTCCCAGAATTTGAAATTTCAATAGAAAAACAAAGAACCTGGGAGTGATTGGTGCTGTTATGTTTAGGACAAGGTTCTGGAGAAAATGTCCACAAACTGGCTAAACGTTCTTGTTGCCCTATTCTTTTCTTCCTTGAGGTTCAGTTCAACATTTCCTTCTAAACTCAGAGCACCTCAACGTTTTTCTAACTAATCCCCTTTTTAGTTTAAGCATGACAGAATCAAATATAGTTGCTTACAACCAATAGAAAGCAAAGATCTGAAAATTATTATGATAATATTAGTCTATAATATACTAAAAATACTAAGCAGGATTCCAAAAACTTAAAAATTGGCAATATTAGGGCGCCTGGGTGGCTCAGATGGTTAAGCGTCTGCCTTCGGCTCAGGTCATGATCCCAGGGTCCTGGGATCGAGTCCCGCATCGGGCTCCCTGCTCCTTGGGAGCCTGCTTCTCCCTCTGCTTCTCTCTCTCTCTGAGTAAATAAATAAAATCTTTAAAAAAAAAAATTGGCAATATTACAGGCTACGTGACACATATACAAAGCTTCCTTGCAAGTTACTACTCAATTCTAAAATACTGTTTCCCATCCTCAGCCTGTCTTCAGGAAAGAGCCCAATAGAATTCCTATTCAATATGTCTTGATAGAAATCTAACTGCAATATTTACTGAAGTTCTAGGGAATTATTTAGAAAGTTTTACAAAAGAGCCTTTTAGGAGTAAGTAATGGATCGTCATGCTGAATTTGCAATGGTTTATAAAAAGTGGTTTTCCTATGCATCCAAGTAATGGCAGTTCAACTATCTCTTACCACACATCGCTCTCTATAGAGAGACGTGACGTGTACAT
Organism: Eumetopias jubatus; assembly: GCF_037043125.1. Taxonomy (NCBI): domain Eukaryota; kingdom Metazoa; phylum Chordata; class Mammalia; order Carnivora; family Otariidae; genus Eumetopias; species Eumetopias jubatus. The sequence continues at coordinate 176,122,247 of NW_028274809.1, read as the reverse complement.
GTGGTGAAGGATTTAACACTGAAGTGAAACCCGCAGCAGGGGAAATTTAGAAAATTAACTGATTAGTGTTCTATTTCTCTCTCCATACTGTAAAAGCAATCATCCATTTTAGGAGACATATCCTGTCCATAGTACAGCTGTCTGTGTTTCCATAAATGAAAATATGTTTATAGTTTACACAATATACATTTCCCAGCAAGAGCCTGAAATACATCAAATGTATAAAGTCTGCCAAACTGAAATAAATAAAACCTCTTTCTTCCTATTCAGAACATCTTCAGCTTTGATATATACATACCACCCAACACATACAGAGAAAGTTCAGTTCCACAGAAAAATGTATTAGGGCTACCGTCTCCACGTTAACAGTAATTAAAGCATAAAAACCTGTACTCATTTCTGATTCTGCAAATGTATACAGTATAATGAATTTATTCCTTTTTTATCACACATAATTTCAGCAGGTTTTTTTTTAATTTCAGCAGGTTTCTCCCTTTAAATTTTACCCTCTAGTGAGAATGTAAGAGCCACAGAAAAACAGAAATTCTTTCCCACTTTCTATCTTTAAACAATTTAAGTCATCTACATCATTATAATAAAATAGAATATATTATAAAACTACTTTATCTAACTTTTAAAATGTTTTTGAGTGTGATTGACACATCATTAACTAGTATTGGCAGGTATGCTCTATTTAGAAAATGAAGCCACATTCAAAGTAATTCAACAACTTTGTTGATTTCCTATTAATCCTAAGAATTTGTATTGGGAATTTGTTAATTTCCTACTGCAAAACCAACAACACAATTTCATTTGAACAGGATGGTTTAAATATCATATGTGAAGTTACCCATAACAAAACTTTCAAGTAGACTATATTAGTGAATTTCTAAGCTTTAATAACCTTCCATTTCTTTTTCTATTATCTGTTACCAGATCCTGTTTCTCTCAAGAAAAACCCAAGAGCCTTCATAATTGCTGTCCAAGGATACTGACTGAATGCACCTCTGCCCCAGAAACACTGTACAATTTGATCTCTACTCACCTATATTTTTTCATTTCCACAACCATGTACCTCTTCTCCCATTTTAAAACTTACCCCTTTAATGAAGGTTTAGATGCTCTCATGACAATAGATTTATTTCATTTTCAGATGTAAATAGATAATAATGCTAAAATGTCAAGAGTTTCTTTCTAACAAATAAAATTTATTAATTCAAGAGAAGGATAAATGATTTGACCAAAGTCACATTATTAGTAACAAATCCAGTAACTTACACACAAGACTCTTGATTCATACCTGATATCTATTATTATGCTTCTTTCATCAAATATACATCAATTACATTAAAAAAAGTAAAAGGAAATTGTTTAATAAAAACATATTTCTATGAGCATTCAAAATCTAAGTAGTGTTTCGAATAAGAAACTTTTAAAATAAAGGTTTTGAAATACAGTAAACAATCAAAAAATAGTACTTACACTTTAAAAAAAAGGATAAAATTACAACAGAAATCCTTAATAACTGACGGAATAAAATGTCCTAACTTATATCTTAAATAATAATAATTACATTTATTTCTCCTTTTTTGCTTTAAAAAAATTTTAAAAACAGGAAGGAAAAAAATGACTCAGAAAAAAGAAAAAAGTGAAATAAAATAGGTAGGAAATCATTCATTTTAATAACATTTTTAAGTGACTCTTTGGAGATACAAAATAAATTTATAAATGCACACACCACTCAAAAGGCAAACCCCTGGGAGCAAGATGGAGGAGGAGTAGGAGACCTGGATTTCGTCTGGTCTCAGGAATTCAGCTGAATGGGGATCAAACCATTCTGAACACCTACGAACTCAACAGGAGATCAAAGAAGAGAGTAGCAACAACTCTCTGAACAGAAAAGTGACCACTTTCTGGAAGGTAGGACGTGCGGAGAAGTGAATCCAAGGCGATATTCGGGAGGATAGAGGGCGGGGGAGGGGGCCTCTGTCGGCCGCTTCTGGCAAGTGCTAGAGCCGCGGAGCACAAAATCGAAATTTTAGAAGTCGGCTCCGCTGAGGGAGGTCACTCCAGTGGCTAAGCGGGGGGTGGAACCCTTGCGGGACAGTGTGGTCTCAGGACCCTCGGGGTCACAGGAAAACCGGGGGTACCTGAGAGCAGCAGAGCTCCCAGGTATCGGAGCAGGGAGGCCAGCTGCAGAGACGGAGCCAAGGCGCGGGCTCTCAGCTCGGGGTTGCCATAAACTGTGATCGGTGACAGTCGGGCCACTGCTCCTCCAGCACAGACCCCCACAAGCGGCAGAGCTGGGGAGACTCCCCTCCCTCCCCCGGGAGGAACGGCGCGGAAGCGCACCACAAGAATCTGCTGGGTTTGGAGACTCCACACGGGGTCGGGTGCCAGAGATAGCAACGCTTGGTCACTGGCCGGGTGAGCACGGAGTGCGGCCGGAGACCGGGGACATGGGAGTGACTGACTGCTTTTCTCTGGGGGCGCAGTGAGGAGCGGGGCCCCAATTCTCAGCTCCTCCGAACAGAGATTGGGAAGCCACCATTTTCACTCTCGTCCTCCAAAGCTCTGCCGGGAGCTTGCAGGGAACAAAAGCTCCTGAGAGCAAACCCGAGCCGCTTGCTTAGCCCGGACCGACAAGGGCGGGGCAATTCTGCCTCGGCAAAGACATTTGAGAACCACGGCAACAGGCCCCTCCCCCAGAAGATCAGCGCGAACAGCCAGCAAGCCAAGACCAAGTTTACCGATCAAGGAGAACAGGAGAACTCCAGCGCTAGGGGAATACTGCACATAGAATTCGTGGCTTTTTTACCATGATTCATTAGTTTTTCAAAGGTAATTTTTGTAACTGTTTTTTGGGGTTTTTTTGAATTTTTCTTTTTCCCTTTTTCAACCAACATCTTCTCAATCCCTTTTTTAAAAAAACATTTTTTATTTTTCATTTTTAGAGTCATATTTTATCCCTTCATAGTAGTTACCCTTATTTTTGGCATATATATATAAGTTCTTCTCTCTTTAAAATTTTGATATACAGTTTCTTCTAACAGATCAAAATATACCCTAAATCACTAGTGTATGGATTGTTCTAGTCTCCTGCCTGATCACAGTCTCTCCCATTTTTTTTCCTTTCTTTTTTCTTTTTTTAAATCTTCTTTCTTCTTTCAAACAACTTCTTATCAATTCTGTTTATAAAACCTTTTATAAGTTTCATTTTTACAGTCATCTTCCATCCCTTCATTGTATCAACCCTTATTTTGTACATATATAAGTCCTTCTTCCTTTAAAATTTTACCAGGCACTTTCTTCTAACAGACCAAAAGACACCCAAAATCTAGTGTGTGGCACTTACCTATGCACTAGCCTGACCATATTTGATCATATTCTGGTTTTTTTTGTTTTGTTCTGTTTTTGTTTGTTTTTATCTTTTTCTTTTTCTTTTTTTTTCTTTCTTTTTTCTTTCTTTCCCTTTCTTTTCCCCTGGTTTCAGGTCTTTTCTGATTTGTATAGAGTATATTTGCTGGGGACATTGTTAACCTGTTAGCATTTTGTTCTCTCATTTATCTGTTCTCCTCTGGACAAAATGACAAGATGAAAAAAATCACCTCAGCAAAAAGAACAAGAGGTAGTACCATCTGCCAGGGACCTACTCAATAATGACATTAGTACGATGTCGGACCTAGAGTTCAGAATCAGGACTTTGAAGATACTAGCTCGGCTTGAAAAAAGCGTGGAAGTTATTAGAGAAACCTTTCTGGAGAAATAAAAAAACTAAAATCCAGCCAAGTCAAAATCAAAAAGGCTATTAATGAGGTGCAATCAGAAATGGGGGCACTAACTGCTAGGATAAATGAGGCAGAAGAGAGAATCAGCGATATAGAAGACCAAATGATGGAAAATAAAGAGGCTGAGAAAAAGAGAGAGAAACAACTACAGGATCACGAGGGCAGAATTCGAGAGATAAGCGATACAATAAGACGAAACAACATTAGAATAATTGGGATCCCAGAAGAAGAAGAAAGAGAGAGAGGGCCAGAAGGAACACTGGAGCAAATAATAGCAGAGAACTTCCCTAATGTGGGAAAGGAAACAGGCATCAAAACCCAGGAGGCACAGAGAACCCCTCTCAAAATCAATAAAAATAGGTCAACACGCCGACATCTAATAGTAAAACTTATGAGTCTCAGAGACAAAGAGAAAATCCTGAAAGCAGCTCGGGAGAAGAGATATGTAACCTACAATGGTAGAAACATTAGATTGGCAACAGACCTATCCACAGAGACCTGGCAGGCCAGAAAGGACTGGCAAGATATCTTTAGAGCACTAAACGAGAAAAATATGCAGCCAAGAATACTATATCCAGCAAGGCTGTCATTGAAAATAGAAGGAGAGGTAAAAAGCTTCCAGGACAAACAAAAACTAAAGGAATTTGCAAACACAAAACCAGCCCTAATAGAAATATTGAAAGGGATCCTCTAAGCAAAAGAGAGCCTAAAAGCAGCACAGATCAGAAAGGAACACAGACAATATACAATCACAGTCACCTTACAGGCAATACAATGGCACTAAATTCATATCTTTCAATAGTTACGCTGAATGTAAACGGGCTCAATGCCCCAATCAAAAGACACAGGCTATCAGATTGGACTAAAAAACAAGACCCATCAATATGCTGTCTGCAAGAGACTCATTTTAGACCCAAAGACACCCTCAGATTGAAAATGAGGGGGTGGAAAACCATTTACCATGCTAATGGACACCAAAAGAAAGTTGGGGTGGCAATTCTTATATCAGACAAATTAGATTTTAAAACAAAGACTGTAATAAGAGATGAGGAAGGACACTATATCTTACTTAAAGGGTCTATCCAACAAGAAGATCTAACAATTGTAAATATCTATGCCCCTAACATGGGAGCAGCCTTATAAGGCAATTAATAACAAAAGCAAAGAAACACATTGACAACAATACAATAATAGTGGGGGACTTTAACACCCCCCTGACTGAAATGGACAGATCATCTAAGCAAAAGATCAACAAGGAAATAAAGACTTTAAATGAAACACTGGACCAAATGGACTTCACAGATCTATTCAGAACATTCCATCCCAAAGCAACGGAATACACATTCTTCTCTAGTACCCATGGAACATTCTCCAGAATTGATCACATCCTAGGTCACAAATCAGGTCTCAACCGATACCAAAAGATTGGGATTATTCCTTGCATATTTTCAGACCACAGTGCTTTGAAACTAGAACTCAATCACAAGAGGAAAGTCGGAAAGAACTCAAATACATGGAGGCTAAAGAGCATCCTACTAAAGAATGAATGGGTCAACCAGGAAATTAAAGAAGAATTAAAAAAATTCATGGAAACCAATGAAAATGAAAACACAACTGTTCAAAATCTTTGGAATACAGCAAAGGCAGTCCTGAGAGGAAAGTATATAGCAATACAAGCCTTTCTCAAGAAACAAGAAAGGTCTCAAATACACAACCTAACCCTACACCTAAAGGAGCTGGAGAAAGAACAGCAAATAAAGCCTAAACCCAGCAGGAGAAGAGAAATAATAAAGATCAGAGCAGAAATCAATGAGCTAGAAACCAAAAGAACAGTAGAACAGCTCAACGAAATTAGGAGCTGGTTCTTTGAAAGAATTAACAAGATTGATAAACCCCTGGCCAGACTTATCAAAAAGAAAAGAGAAATGACCCAAATCAACAAAATCATGAATGAAAGAGGAGAGATCACAACCAACACCAAAGAAATACAAACAATTATAAGAACATATTATGAGCAACTCTATGCCAGCAAATTAGATAACCTGGAAGAAATGGGTGCATTCCTAGAGATGTACCAACTACCAAAACTGAACCAGGAAGAATTAGAAAATCTGAACAGACCTATAACCACTAAGGAAATTGAAGCAGTCATCAAAAATCTCCCAACGAACAAAAGCCCAGGGCCAGATGGCTTCCCAGGGGAATTCTATCAAACATTTAAAGAAGAATTAATACCTAATCTCCTGAAACTGTTCCAAAAAATAGAAATGGAAGGAAAACTTCCAAACTCATTTTATGAGGCCACCATTACCTTGATCCCAAAACCAGACAAAGACCACATCAAAAAGGAGAATTACAGACCAATATCCTTGATGAACATGGATGAAAAATTCTGACCAAAATACTAGCCAATAGGATCCAACAGTACATTAAAAGGATTATTCACCATGATCAAGTGGGATTTATCCCTGGGCTGCAAGGTTGGTTCAACATCCACAAATCAATCAACGTGATACAATACATTAACAAAAGAAAGAACAAGAGTCATATGATCCTCTCAATAGATGCAGAAAAAGCATTTGACAAAGTACAGCATCCTTTCTTGATCAAAACTCTTCAGATATAGGGGTAGAGGGTACATACCTCAATACCATAAAAGCCATCTATGAAAAACCTACAGCGAATATCATTCTCAATGGGGAAAAGCTGAGAGCTTTTCCCCTAAGGTCAGGAACGTGGCAGGGATGTCCACTATCACCACTGCTATTCAACATAGTATTAGAAGTCCCAGCCACAGCAATCAGACAACAAAAAGAAATCAAAGGCATCCAAATCGGCAAAGAAGAAGTCAAACTCTCACTCTTTGCAGATGAGATGATACCGTATGTGGAAAACCCAAAAGACTCCACCCCAAAACTGCTAGAACTCATACAGGAATTCAGTAAAGTAGCAGGATATAAAATCAATGCACAGAAATCAGTGCCATTCCTGTACACCAACAACAAGACAGAAGAGAGACAAATTAAGGAATCGATCCCATTTCCAATTGCACCCAAAACCATATGATACCTAGGAATAAATTTAACCAAAGAGGCAAAGGATCTGTACTCAGAAAACTATAAAATACTCATTAAAGAAATTGAGAAAGACACAAAGAAATGGAAAAACGTTCCATGCTCATGGATTGGAAGAACAAACATTGTGAAGATGTTGAAGCTACCTAGAGCAATCTACACATATAATGCAATACCCATCAAAATACCATCCACTTTTTTCAAAGAAATGGAACAAATAATTCTAAAATTTGTATGGAACCAGAAGAGACCCCGAATAGCCAGAGGAATATTGAAAAAGAAAAACAAAGCTGGCGGCATCACAATTCCGGACTTCCAGCTCTATTACAAAGCTGTCATCATCAAGACAGTATGGTACTGGCACAAAAACAGACACATAGATCAATCGAACAGAATAGAGAGCCCAGAAATGGACCCTCAACTCTATGGTCAACTCATCTTTGACAAAGCAGGAAAGAATATCCAATGGAATAAAGACAGTCTCTTCAACAAATGGTGTTGGGAAAATTGGACAGCCACATGCAGAAGAATAAAACTGGACCATTTCCTTACACCACACACAAAAATAGACTCCAAATGGTTGAAAGACCTAAACGTGAGACAGGAGTCCATCAAAATCCTAAAGTAGAACACAGGTAGCAACCTCTTCGACCTCAGGCACAGCAACTTCTTCCTAGAAACATTGCCAAAGGCAAGGGAAGCAAGGGCAAAAATGAACTATTGGGATTTCATCAAGATAAAAAGCTTTTGCACAGCAAAAGAAACAGTCCACAAAACCAAAAGACAACCGATAGAATGGGAGAAAATATTTGCAAATGACATATCAGATAAAGGGCTAGTATCCAAAATCTATAAAGAACTTAACAAACTCAACACCCAAAGAACAAATAATCCAATCCAGAAATGGGCAGAAGACATGAACAGACATTTTTCCAAAGAAGACATCCAAATGGCCAACAGACACATGAAAAAGTGCTCAACATCGCTCGGCATCAGGGAAATCCAAATCAAAACCTCAATGAGATACCACCTCACACCAGTCAGAATGGCTAGAATTAACAAGTCAGGAAACGACAGATGTTGGTGGGGATGTGGAGAAAGGGGAACCCTCCTACACTGTTGGTGGGAATGCAAGCTGGTGCAACCACTCTGGAAAACAGTATGGAGGTTCCTCAAACAGTTGAAAATAAAGCTACCATACGATCCAGCAATTGCACTACTGGGTATTTACCCCAAAGACACAAATGTAGGGATCCGAAGGGGTACATGCACCCCAACGTGTATAGCAGCAATGTCCACAATAGCCAAACTGTGGAAAGAGCCAAGATGTCCATCGACAGATGAATGGATAAAGAAGAAGTGGTATATATACACAATGGAATATTATGCAGCCATAAAAAGGAATGAGATCTTGCCATTTGCAACGACACGGATGGAACTGGAGGGTGTTATGCTGAGTGAAATAAGTCAATCAGAGAAAGACATGTATCATATGACCTCGCTGATATGAGGAATTTTTAACCTTGGGAAACAAACTGAGGGTTGCTGGAGTGGTGGGGGGTGGGAGGGATGGGGTGGCTGGGTGACAGGCATTGGGGAGGTTATGTGCTATGGTGAGCGCTGTGAATTGTGCAAGACTGTTGAATCACAGATCAGTACTTCTGAAACAAATAATGCAATATATGTTAAGAAAAAAAAAGAAGATATCAGGAGGGTACGAATGAAGGGGAATAAGTCGGAGGGGGAGACGAACCATGAGAGACGATGGACTCTGGGAAACAAACTGAGGTTTCTAGAGGGGAGGTGGTTGGGGGGATGGGTTAGCCTGGTGATGGGTATTAAAGAGGGCATGTTCTGCGTGGAGCACTGGGTGTTATGCACAATGAATTATGGAACACTACATCAAAAACTAATGATGTATGGTGATTAACATAACAATAAAAAATTTTAAAAAAAGGCAAACCCTTCAAAAGGGTACCTTTCTTATTTTAGTGGATCGGTTCTCTTTCTCTAGTAAAAAGAGTAATGCTAAGTTTCAGGTACAAAGATTTTAACTTTTTTCCTCAAATTTTAGTGACTTTTAAAAACATAGATGGGGCACCTGGGTGGCTCAGTCAGTTAAGTGTCCAAATCCTGATTTTGGCTCAAGTCATGATCTCAGGGTCAAGGGATCAAGCCCTATGATGGGTTCCACACTGGGCATGATCCTGCTTAAGGCTCTCTTTCTCCTTCTCTCTCTGCTCCTCCCCCCCCAAGAAATTTAAATAAAAAACAATAAATAAATAAAAACATAAATTTAACAGTAAAGAAAAATTAAAAAAAACTCACAAAACTCAATATTTGTATTAAAGGTTCCCTTAACATTGAATAATGTCACCCAAATATGAATCAATTTTTTTCCTCTAAATCCTGTCAGGAAATTTTTCTATATGAAAGAAATATGAATAACATGGAGGGTCTTCCTGTGCATCAAAAGATCATCTACTCTCCCACTTTCTTTTTAAAGCAAATGTCTCAAAAGAATGGTTTCCTCTCACGGCCTTGATTTTATTACCACAACCCGAAGCTATTTAACCTCTAACTGTAACCACCAATCCCTCTGAAATGGCTTTCACCCTGGTACTAAAGACCTAAATGCTCAGTCTAAGAATGTGTGGTATCACATCTGGCCTCTCTGTCTTTTCAGAGTTTTCTACCCCGTCCTCTGAGAATCATTCTTGCTTCCTTGATACTGCCCTGGCTAGACACTCTTCATGCACCTCGAACAACTCATTTTTACCATCAGAAATCCATCTGCAGACCTTTTCTTTTCCCCACGTGTGCATTCTTCCTGCATAATTTTACCCAAAAAGATAACTATACTTTAGTTATTCCAAAATCTAAAGCTACACCAAAACGTCTCCTGAACTCCTCTTTCTAGCAAACAATTTGATACCTCCTCCACATAGATGCTCCAGAAGCATCATTCAACACAGAACTTATTCTTTCCCCAAAACCATCACCCCGTCTTCCTAAATCCCCTTTTCTATGAACTGCTTGAGCCTGAAACTCAAGGAGCCTCCTGGACCCTTCCCTTTCCTTCCCCTCAGCAGTGCCCTCAAACACGGGCCCCCAAGCCCTGACAAGCTCACCTCCTCCATCATTCTCAGCAAATCACTCCTTCTCCAGCACGTCTGACACGTTCCTGCCTGATTTGCTACAATGCCCTATTTTTTTTAATGAAACATATTACTCATTACAAAAGCAGTATTTTTTTCACTGCAGAAAAATTCAAAATAAATAAAAAGGGAAATTAAAACCATAATCTTCATCTGAAGATAAATACTCTTAATACTTCAATATATATCCTCCCACATAATTTTCTTGCTTCTTTAGCACATTTTCCTGTCATCTATAATCCCCCTTCTCATCCATCCTTCACAGGGCAACAGTGACATTCCAAAATTCAAATACGATTCTGTAATTTTCCTATTTAAAATTCCTGTGTGTGTCTAACACTGCCTTCAGGATTAAAGTTCAGAATCCCTAGAACAGCATCAATCACTGCTGGCTTTGCCTCTGCCTTCATTTCCAGCCATTTCCTCCATGACATCCTTGGCTCCAACCATCTCCATTTTCCTGCTTTCTTTGCACATAAGACTCTCTATATCCTGGGGTCTCTACTCAGTGCAACCCATACTGGCTTCCTTCATCTGGTTAATTACCATTCGCCCTGTTAGTAGTTCATCTAGTCCTGCAGCTGTTGGCCTCAATTAGCATGAGTGGAGGATCCTGCTCTGTTCTCACCCTCCTCTCAGAATTCCCCAAGCATGCCTTTTAGAAACCTTACTTTCTGCATATTGTGATTGCCTTTTCTACCCCCACTACTGAAGGAAAACCCAATTCAGAGGCATCTTCTGTATTAGCCATTTACAATATGGTTTAAGACCATGTAGTTTGGAATTAGAGGGATCTAGATTTTAAACCCAACTCTGTTATTTACCTCAAGGTAACCCTGCGAAAAGTAGCTTTTCTGCCCCTCAATTTCTCCATCTGTAAAATGAAGTGATCCCCTATATCAAAGATCAACAGTACTAGTAAGTCCATGATGCTAAACTGAGGGTGACATTGCTCCCCAGGGGATATATGGCAATTCTGGACATATTTCTAGCTGTTATGGCTGGAAAGTGAGCAAAGATGCTACAGGCATCTAGTGGGTAAAGGCCAAGGATACTACTAAATATCCTACAATACACGAGAAAACTCCCCACAATAAAGGGGACATCTGACTCTAAATGTCAGTAGTGCCATGGTTGAGAGAGACAAAAGGCAACGCAGGCACGCTTTCAGCATCACGCATGCCCATGTTAGCCCTGGGAAACAGTATGACTGTTAATATCAAGAGATCCATTTATTTCCAACCTCTTACAGAATTTCAATTTGTGCGACTTCCTGTGTTACATTTCATAGTGGAAATTCAGCTCATTGTTTAGCAAGCATTCACTTCTTGCATCCTCCAAATTCACGGGAGAAATATGCTCTCTCATCCACTGGTGGGCTTTGACCAATGGAATACAGACAGAAGTGACAGTGGACCAGCTCTGAGCCTCATCTTTAAGAGGCACTGCATGTTTTCACTTGCTTTCTTTCACTCCTGCCAACAACCAAGGGAACAGATTTCTCCTGAGTGGTTATTTTTCCTTCATCGCAGCCCCAAAATGAGCACACAGGAAACAGATCTAAGCACATCCCCGCAAGCCAAAGTCTGGAACAGACCTGCTTGGACCCAACCCAGAGTTCGGAGTCAAGCCAAGCTAAACCAAGCCTAGGTCAGCCAAACCCTAAGTGATCTGAGCAAGAACTAAACACTATGGTTGTATGCCTCTGAGATTTTGTGGTTGCTTGTTAAACAGCAATAATTGCCTGATAAGCCATATACTTTTTTATTCTTATTTTTACACAATTTTTCCCACACTAAGAAAAAAAGGAAGAAAACTTACCACCAACACATCTTTATCATCAAAATGGAATCTCTCACAGAGGAACACACAATAACAACACTAACATCACCTCCTAAATGCTTTTTTTTTCAGTTTATGTTCAAGCTTATAAACTTATATATAAAAGGATTTATTTCACTGGGAAAGGATCCAAAAGGCGACCAAAATTTGGCTATTTACTAAGAAAATATTCAGAAACAGCACAAGAGAAGGACAGAATAAAACAGTGAAAGATGTATATTAAGATCAACTTTTGGGCACCTGGGTAGCTCCGTCAGTTAAGCATCTGCCTTTGGCTCAGGTCATGATCTCAGGGTCCTGGGATCGAGTCCCACATTGGACTCTCTGCTCAGAAGGGAGTCGGCTTCTCTCTCTCCCTCTGTATACTCTCTCTCTCTCTCGCTCTCACTCTTGCTCTCTTTCAAATAAATAAATAAAAGCTTTAAAAAAACAAAAAAAAAAGATCAACTTCCCTGGAGGGAAAAAATAAAGTAACTCAACTCAGAATATTTTAAGTTATGGTGATACTCTTTGATTTAACATGCATTTGCTCTATGTCCTGTTGCTCTGGTTCTTGATTCTTTGTTTTTTATGTGTTTGGAATTAAGAACATTAACCAGAGGGTCGATACATAATCCTTCCTACGGCTTTTTGTAGTAGTGGTGTCCCCCCTTGTGTTCTTTTTTAAGATTTTATTTATTTGAGAGAGAGAAAGCGCACGCACACACACAAGTGGGAGGAGGGGCAGAGGGAGAGGGAGAAAGGGAATCTCAAGCAGACTCCCCGAAGAGTGCGCAGAGCATGAGGCAGGGCTCAATCTCGACCCATGAGCTCATGACCTGAGCCAAAATCACCAGTGCAACGCTTAACCAACTGAGCCATCCAGGTGCCACCCCCCATAGTGTTGTAATAGTGAAAAACACCTTGTCAATCAGTTTATACTGTCTTTAGTTCCTACTACAGTGTTATTAAAAGTTTTCTTATTTAATAAGAAAATTAGCAACTATATCTGTGGGATCCTCTGAAAACTGTGGCCTCACTAATAAAACAACTCTTAGCAATCATTCTTTCTCAGTGTCTTTTTCTTTAGGACCTACAAAATATTAAGGTTATTAGAAATAACCATCCAAATTGGCTATGGACAAATTTTGCTTGTAAGTTGGAAACTAGGGCATTTTCTTTCTTATGCTATTTCCATTGTTTACATGAGCATAATCATATGTATCAGACTCTCAAAGGTAGATGTGGAGAGAAACTGAGAAATTGACAGATTACAGCTAACTATTAAGGAAGATTTACTCATATAATGACATGCAAAAATCTATATCTCCTATCTTTACATAAGTAGAAGAGAGTGAAAAATTGCAAAATTGCACGTTACTATTCTAGTTTTCTCTTCAAATAGCTATGACAAACCAAGTTAATAGTTTAGTTAATATCCTGTAAAGACAAGAAATTGATCTGAGTTCAAGGACATGAATAATTTTGGTACTTTATTCTTTCAAGATCTTCTAAATGTACACATTGACCAAGGACTCTTGCCAAGAAGAAGACAGATTTATAAAGTACAAGATATGCAAACTATCTCCATCACAAATGACTTATTATATAAATTTTTCTGTTAAGCAATCTAATTCAGTTTTACTGAAAAATCACAACGGCATTTACAGTACTACATAAGCAAGACTTTCACATGCCTGCTCTCCCCACAGCCCACCCTGGGCATCTCAACTTCCAACTTCCCCAACTGCATTTCATTTTAATATAAACAACATGATTTTTGGAATGAGAAAAAACTGCAACATTCTTTCATGCAGAGTGAAGATCCAGTTAACGAGCAATAATTAATCATAACAGCTTGCTTCAAACTACATTCTTGTCAAGAATTACGCAGAGTCTATAAAATTGATAGCCTAGAGGGTTCTAGGAAAAAAAAAAAAACTATTTCTCCACGGTATCCTTGCTCAACTAACACTGCTAAAAGATGAAGCATCTTCGCCTAAAAGGAGAGAAATGGCTGTCATAAACAGGTTCCTTACTACTCCTGGAGCATAAATAAAATTTTGAACTGCCTGTTTAAGCTCCTTTTCTTTGCTAGTAATATTCTGTTTTGAAGCTTTGTTGATGGATGCCAAACTCTAAATATCACCTGTGAAGGAGATAAAACTCAAGTTTACAGTGAGGTATATGACTATGTCATGGCTAAGAAGATTTGGTATGACAATTTTACAGCAGACAGAAAAAAAATATATTCTTGCTTAATATCAAACATACAGAAATAAAAAGAAATATACCAACCAAATTGCAATTAAATTGAAAAAAAAGTGAACACTGCACTATACCCCTTCTGGGAAGCATTCCTCAACCAGCCCTGTTTATGTTTCTTCTTCTAATAAAGCTAATCCTTCCACTGTCTGATCCATACTTCTATTGCTATGTTGACCCCTCTCTACTGGGATTATTCATCATATTCCTTGTTAGAATATGAGAGTCACGGAGGAAGGACCTATGTCTCAGTGGTCCCTGGACTTTCAGCACCTCGTGGATTCTCAGGTCCAGAAAAATATTAAATGTATGTTCATTCAATTGAATACAACAGTGAAATTATATCCATCATTCTCCCAACTCTTCATGATCAACTCTGATGAGATCTATCTCCAAGGTACAAAGCCAACCTGCACAAAACTTTTTCTACTCTGTTAAAAGCAGCAAAACTCAGATTCTTCTCCTCATTAAGGAGTGATGTTTTTTTAACACAGATCCAAATATTTTAAAAGATATTACCAGATTCTAGAAAAAGCCACTTAAAATTTGAATTCTTTTGAGGGGCACCTGGGTGCCTCAGTCATTGGACATCTGCCTTCGGCTCAGGTCGTGATCTCAGGGTCCTGGGATCGAGCCCCACATCGGGCTCCCTGCTCGGCAGGAAGTCTGCTTCTCCCTCTCCCACTCCCCCTGATGTGTTCCCTCTCTCGCTGTGTCTCTCTCTGTCAAATAAATAAATAAAGGGGAAATTTAGGGCGCCTGGGTGGCTCAGTTGGTTAAGCATCTGCTTTCAGCTCAGGTCATGATCTCAGGGTCCTGGGATGGAGTCCCGCATCAGGCTCCCTGCTCAGTGGGGAGCCTGCTTCTCCCTCTGCCTGCTGCTCCCCATGCTTGTGCTCACTCTCTCTCTCTGGCATATAAATAAATAAAATCTTTAAAAAAAAAAAGTAGCATGGATAATATGTAAAATGGGCAACTTTCCCACCAGATAATTTTTAAAGGGTAATTTTAATTCTTTATTATTTGACCTGTATATATTTTTGTGGTAATAATTTATGTGTGCATATCTAATACTAAAATTTTACCTAGTATTTAGTGGATTAATTGTAGTTTACTAATTAAATTCATATGACAAATGATCAGTGTTCAATAAATGATGGTAGTGATGGTGATGGTAGGAGTAGTCAAACAGTATTAATATATAGTATTATTAATCCTACAAACATTTAGTAAATTCAGTATTCCTACGGTTATCAGCACTTTCATCAATATTTTCAGATACCAGTTTGATTCAACAAGACAAAAATAATGATGTATATATAAATAGCCTTACTATAAAATAATACATGAATTGACAATGAGAAGGAATAAAATTTTTAAAAATTAGGTCCCCAATAAGACTTTTCTCTCTAGATAATTTGCCAAGTAACTGGAAACGCTCTTAGTAACATCAACCTAGAAAGATATATTGCATCAGCAAAATCTCACTGAAAACTGAGAACTTACTCTGTATCGGTCACTCTTTTAGAACCCTGTAGATGTATTTTCTTATTTAGTCTTCATAATAACTCTCTTAGGTTAATATAGCTGTTATCCTCCCTTTTACAGACGAGGAAACTAAGACGCAGGGACTTTAGGTAAATTGTTTAAAGTTGCAAAACAAGAGTTAGAGCTAAACCCATGATATGACCCCAGAGAGCATGGCCTTAAAGTCTAAAAGGCAAAATAAAAAATAAATCACCATCCTACCCATCTAAAGATGACCCTGACACTGAAAATCGACAATAAAAAGTCATGTTACTTGAACATTTACCATAGATTAGACACTGTGCCAAGAAAGTGATATACACATGTATCTCAATCCCCTCAGGCTGCTCTAAAAGAAGACCACAGACTAGGTGGCTGATAAACAGCAGAAATTTATTTCTCACAGTGCTAGAGTCTGAGAAGTCCAAGATCAAGGTATGGGTAGATTAGGCATTTGGTGAGGACTCATTTCGTGGTTCATAGGTGGCCATCTTCATGCTGCATCCTCACAGGGCAGAGGAGTGAGAGAGCTCTCTGGGGGGAGCTCTTTTATTTATTTATTTATTTATTTATTTATTTTTAAGATTCTATTTATTTGAGAGAGAGAGACACAGCAGGAGAGGGAACGGAAGCAAAGGAAGTGGGAGAGGGAGAAGCAGGCTTCCCGCCAAGCAGGGAGCCCGATGCGGGGCTCAATCCCAGGACCCTGGGATCATGACCTGAGCCGAAGGCAGACGCTTAATGACTGAGCCACCCAGATGCCCCGGGTGTTGGGGGGGGGTGTCTCTTTTATAAGGACATGAATTCCATTCATCAGGGCTCCATCCTCAGGATCTAATCACTTCCCATAGGCCCACTTCCTAATACCATCACATTGGGGTTTAGGTTTCAACATACGAATTTCCAATTTCAGGGGGAAACACATATTCAGTCTACAGCAACATGGTTACAAATATGAGATACACCTCCTGTTCTGAAGAAAGTAATGGTATTGAAAGAACAGGGAATTCTGGGAGCAGAACCTGCTGGTGGAGAGAAGATGTTGTGAAATGAATAAGAACTAATTTTGAATAGATTTAACAGAGATTATAGCAGACATTTAAAGCTATGAATATTAGATAGTTTTTTAAGCAGCAAAAAACTGCAAAGCACTGAAGAATTTTAAATTGGAAAATGATACATGAATATTATAATTTAAAATCTTAATCTGTTCAGTTTCTTGGGATCAGGAGATGATAAAAACTAAAGTTGTTAGTCCAGTCAAGAGGTTGTTGCAGTAATAAAAGTGTCCAGAGAAAGAGGAAGAAAAGAGTAAATGAGAAAAAACATTCATCTTTAACTGACACGTAGAAGATACACAAGAGATTTAAGTCACTGATGGCACTGAAATTGAGCCTAAGACCCAGGTAAAAAAAATGGTGATACCATGCACAAAGATGGAGAAGTTACAATGAAAACTTGTTTTTGAGAAAAGAATGAGAAATTTACATTCAAACATAACATTTAATGTGTTAGCAGGATATCCAGGTAGGAATATATATATTAGGCATCTGAGAGACAGGGCTACATTAAGAATGAAATAGTAAAAGAAACAAAAACAGGAAGAAAGATAAGAGAGTCAGGAAGAAATGATGTGAAAGTCAGAATGAGGGGTCAAAAACAAGGTACCAGACCCAAGGTGATGTCAGGACAGTTCTGAAGATAAAGATGAGAATATCAAGCTGCATATGGAATGAATAACTACTATTTATTTTTCCCTAAGAGGGCTCTTCATCAAACCGTGAGCAGCATGAGAAAATGAAATGCCTTGCATTACCATCAATTGATATCATCTCTCTTAACTTCTAGACATGTTCTGAAAAAGTATACCCCAGTAAGACGGCAACACAGTTAAATAAACCAGAGTGAACTCAATTAATGTTCCTCGGCTCTACACCAAAGGTCCATTAATCTGTTTCACAGTAAGGATTAAATGTATTAAATGCATGAAAAGACTATATTTAAAGCTGAAATTCTAATCAATACTCAGAGAAACATTATCTCCAAACAAAAAAAACAGCAGGTGGTTCATGAGCATCAGGAAAAGAGGCAACTCAAAACAACAGTAAACATAAAGCTAGAATCTTAAATGCAAAACCAGGTCCTGCCCCAAGGGGATGAGTGCTATATAATTTTCTTGTGCACAACACCCAAACATAATCCAAATGTAAACTCTCACACTACACTCCATAACTAGCACCTTTCATTAAAAGGTAATCTGTAAGTATCGCCATACTCCCGTTCTTGTTTTGTTTTGTTTTTAACATAAGGTCATAGTTATCAGTGCCTCATGGGAGTGATCAAAATTGGATTTGCAGACTTCTACAGTATGTTGACGATCACTTACAATAAAATCAGAATGAGAAAGGGAAATTGTCTAAGAGGACCATTGAGCCAGGTAATAGATTCAGTCTAATATATCCACACAGCAGGAACCAAATTAAAATGTAGATGGAATTCTAATATAGTCCAAGTGGAAAGACTTGCTCTAGTTTCTCACAGAAGCTTGTTTTGTTGTTTGCAAACAGCTAGTCTTGAAGACGCAAAATTGGTTATATTAATTATTTTAGACACTTTTACATGTATAAACACGTAAGTTAAAATAGCATCAAGATCATAGTGTTTGGGATAGCAAAGGGCAAAACACCCATAAGTTAGAACCATTCTCTTAACCTAATTCAAGATCAGGTCATAAAATAATATTTGCATAATTCAGAATAACACAGATGATTTCAGTGGATCATAAATCATGTACTTAAATCCAATATGCCATCTAATGGCATCTAATTTTTTCCTGAGAACAATACAGCATGTAAACTATTACCTTCCATCTTCCTTCTACTGCCCAATTCTTTTTCCCCATTTCCTTTCCCAGCTGAGCTGCAATATTGCTCTCAGGCTCAGCCCCATCTGTATGGAATGGAAGATTTCCGTAGTAATGAGCACTTTTTTATAACTTCTAAGGGACTGTTTGACAGAAATGGAGGGATCTCATAGATAGGCCTTGCAGAGAGCTGTCTGAAAGAAATTATTGAGCTGCTTCAGTAAAAAAGAAAATAAAAAAGAGAAAAGGAATGAAGGAATGAAAGAAAAAAGAATGGAATCAAAGAAAGAAGGAAAGAAAGAAAGGCGTGACTAAGGGTCACGAAAAGACAACATTTACAATGCCATGATCAACCTAGTCTATTTTCAGTCATTCTTATCACTGCAACTTAATCAGAAAACAAGTGAAAAGATGAACATAAAAGGTACACTTCCAAATCAAGGGGTTTTATTCATTTTTTTGAAAGATGAATTTTTTTTTTATAATTAAGGTACAAAACCCTGAGTGCAGTAAATTAGAAAAGGGTGACATTATTATTTAAACTTCTGAACAGTAAAGAATACCCATACGACAACCTTTGAAATCTGAATGAAATTTTCAGGTAGAGAATTTGCTACTTGAAGCAAATCTGTAAAATTGATCATGATTCTAACCATGGAAAACACTTCACTGTTGAAAGGTAGAGATTTTATTGGCTACATTTTCTAATTAAAATATAGTAATAAAATTAGAAATAAATAATAAGAATCTGACCGAGCATTTCTTAGAAATTCTGAAACACATTTGTGTTGGTTTCCTGGTGCTGCTGTAACAAACCACCACAAAATGGGTGGAAGTGACATGAAATTTAGTGTCTCAGAGTCTGAAGACCAGAAGTCTGAGATCAAGATGTCAGCAGGTTTGGTTCCTTCTTTGGGCTGAGAGGTAGAATCTTCTATGCATCTCCTCTAGCTTCTGGTGGGCTCGGGCATTCCCTGGCCTTTAAATGCTCTTCTCCTGTGTATGTGTCTATCTCTTTGTCCAAATCTGCCTTTTTTTAAGGAAATCAGTCATACAGGATTACGGCCCACACTCATGACCTCACTTGAACTTGATCACCTCCGTAAAGACTTTTCAAATAAAGTCATATTTGAGCTTAGGATTCCAACATATGTTTTTAAGAGAGCACAATTCACATTCTTGTAAACATCAACATTCTTTGGAATTGGTTAAATTTTCATACAAAATATGGTCTGCCCTCCCTGTGGGAATATTAGCAAGCATGATGTCTTGATATCACCTTGGCAGATGAAATGTGAGTGGAAGCAACGTGTACCCTTCCCAAGCAGATACATTTAGAGCGGAGACCATGTTTCCCTCCGCCACTAGAGCAACATCATCTCAGATAGGGCTGCTCCTTCAGCCTGGGCCAGAAAAAGCCATGACCAACACATAAAGGATGTGTAGCCTCTTTGGATATGGGCCACGGATATCTGGGGGTCACTGAAACCACAATTAACCTAGCCAAACCTAAACAAAAACTGCCCAGATAACCCCAAAAAAGAAAATAAAAAATAAAATTTCAGACTCTCTAAAAAAAGTGAAAAGAAGACTTCATAGTAAAATCTATGCAATAAAGCAAAGCTATTATCAAGGGAAAATGTATTCCCTAAAATAATTTTATTACCAAAAGAGAAAACTTAATTTTTTTTAAAAAAAATTATCTTAAGAAACCAGAAACATATGAAATTTTTAAAAAGTCACAAGAGAGAATTTAAAAAGATTACAACAGACCTTATTAAAAACAAAAAGATAAAGGGTAACTATATCTAAAAGAATGTTCTTGGGAAAAAAATAGCATAAACATGGACAAAACCCTGATTATGACAGAGATGATGAAACAAAGAGGAAACTAAAGAAAAGAGAAAGTAGGAGAGAAATGAGAGCATAAGAGGAAGGAAAGGATAAGAAAGGAAAGTAGGAAAGGAGAAGCAAAACTAGGAATGAGAGAAGACACAACAGATTGACGGAAAATTAAAACAACAGGAAGGGATGACACATCCTCAGGTTGACTTCCCACCACTTCCTACCTACCACACTCGGCTGTGACATTAGGGGAGACTCATGGGCCCTTTAGCTCAGACTCATGTCTCCTCTCTCAGGACAGGAATCCCTGACCCTTATTCTTGATGTGAAGCCGCTGTTTTCAGGACTGTTTTCCCAGCCTCCTTCCCCAGCAATCCAATCAGATGTCTTTTCTACATGAGATCTTACCCTAACTCCATCATAGCACACTGAAAGGTCATCATTTGTCTATTTTCCACAATAGATTTTAAGCTTTTGGAAAGCAGTCATAATTTTCAATCCTATCTATTCTATGGGTCTATTCCTCTGCCAATACTATACTCTCAATTACTGTAACTATGTAGTAAGCTTCATCATCAATTCATGAACATGGTATATCTCTCCATTTATTTAGGTTTTTTGATTTCTTTCAACAGCATTTTCAGCATACAGATCCTATACATTTTCATACAGATCCTACACATTTTGGGGTAGATTTAAACCTAGATAATTAAATTTTCTTTCACTTCCTTTTTTCCTAGCTATTCTTCACATCCCCCACATCTCTTAATATTTATGCAGCTGGATGGTAAGTTATACAATTACATACCCTTAAACAATCGTTCTAATACGCTCAATGTAAACTCTGATTTGCATGTGTTCCAGTAAAACATATACAATTGTTTGGTGCATGTATTTTTAAGATACATACATGGAAATGTGCTATATACCTCATTCTCTTCTTTCCTTTCTTCATTCTACCTTATGTTTTTAAAGTCTATCCGTGTCACCATGTATGTATCTAGTTGATTATTCTTACTGATGCATAATGCATTTTCCTCACCTTTCTCTCAATCACCCAGGTTGTCTCAATTCCCAGCTATTACAACAAACACTTTAATTAGCATGCTTCTACGTGTCCCTAAACAGTCTCTAAAAAATTTTCCGATATATACAAACCATTAGAAGAAGCAGAAAGAAGAGAGAGAGAGAGAAAGAACATATATCTTAAATTACTATTGTCAAATTGCTTTCTAGAATAGCTGTACCAGTGTAGATTAGCAATAGTTAAATATATCCTTAATTTGCATTCAAAATATATGATCTCATTAAAATAGCAAATATACTAAATATACTGAGTAAGAGCTGCCAAATACATAGATAATTTAATTTAAACCTACTTTGAAGATTTGCAATAAAAACAAATTAAGCAGCTGGCCTAGATCATCCTAAAGTGTTGCCTGGGACTACAGCTAGAAAGTGAGCATGTTAAACCCAGATTTTTAAAATTAGAACATAAACACATCATGTATTATTCCTTCTTGAACCAGTGGACACCTCTGCCCCACTCCTCTGACCCTTTTTCCCAAACCATACTTTCCAGACGCTGTAAGTGCCCATCTTTCTCCAGACTGTCTTTCCTCATGTAGAGAGGAAACCCTCTAAGATGCCTTGCAGATAGATAGATAGATAAATAAACAGATAAATAAATAAATAAATAAATAATAACATTTCACATTTTCAGGAAAGAAAATGCAACTACCAGTTACATAATTTTATGGAACACTGATTAGCAACATTTAAATCAAAATAAAATTTATCTTAATGAACAGAGGCCTTTAAAGTAGTTCAATTAGATCTTAGATTAAGTTTTTATCATATTCTACTAATCACAAAACCTTTCACATCGTTCCGCAGGCTATGCATTTATTTAATAATTTTCCCACGCTGTCGTGAAAGGACAAATTTGAAGTTAGTGGTTCTATGTAATAACTCACAAATACATAATCTAAAGCCCTGACTGTGTTAACATATGCCAATCCACCTGGCTGGCTCAGTCGACAGAGCAGCAGAGCATGCTACTCTTGATCTCGGGGTTGTAAATTCAAGCCTCACACTGGGTATAGAGATTACTTAAAAAAAATAAAATGTTAAAAAAAATAAATAAAGGATATGCCAACATAAACTACAAACATCCCTGAAGGTGACCAAAGTGACCAGAATGAATCAGTGATATCAAAAATTGAAAGCCTTTCGTATGTGAAGATAGTCTCATTTGGAGGACACTATAAAGATTAAGGCTCTCATTAAGCCACTGAATAATTTGCCATGGATTCTGTCCCTTTGCACCACTCTTTTAGTAAAACCTTAGATTTCTGTGCTCATACTAGTTCCTACTACAGTGAGAGTCAAAACATTACAATTTAATACCATTTAATGAAATTGGAAAATTCATTTGACTACCAGCTGAGCAGCAGGAAAGCCTGCTTTAAGATGTACTATTATTATTCACCAAATAATTGTTCCCATTGCTTGCCTTTACCAATAGGGAGAGCATGTTTGGCCATAACCACCAGCCCTTGCAACATGACTCTTGGCAACCCCATCAGGTGTAGGAATCCGAAAAGTGATCTAGGAGTTTGGATCACAAGGCCCTTCTGCTGCCTGGTCCAGTACAGCACTTCCCATAATGTGACAACTAACTTTACACCACCCCCCATCAGACTCATCCAGAAACACCATTAGATAATTTTTACTCTGAAATGTTTTGCTGCTCATCAAATATTGGGAAAAATATATACCAGGAATAAAGGAAGAAGGAATAGCTAACATACACTGAGTGTTTATTATGTACCAGCCGCCATGATAGCTACTTTACAGGGATTGCCTCAATCAATCCCCATTAATTGCAGCCTAGAAGCCAAGAAATTGAGGCCCCACCAGCAATCTTAAGATAGGATTCAAACCTAGCCCCTCCGAATTTAAAACCCTTGTTTTGAAACAACAAGCATATTGCCTGCCCAATCACAACAAATATTTTCCCACAGCCAATGTTTGTTTCATTATGTAGGATCTTCAATTTATTCCTACTTAAAGAAAACAAAAATGAGTCTGTTTCCTAAATTAACATTCAAGTCAACTTTATACCCTGAGGGGACAGAGGCAAACAAACAGTACAAGATAACAATATCCTTTAAGGTGCAAAAGTTCAATTACCTTTGTTTATACAAAAGTTAGCCCACAGGCAGAATTACCCTGGACTAAAAAGGAACACAGCATAGCTATCCAACAATTACCCTTTATTTACTATTATGACTCTCTGGATCTTGAGATGCCATTTCAAGCCCTTTGCCTTCTGCATAAAAGCTATAGCATATATATTCCATTTATTGCTAGTTATATTTTATGCTAAAAGCATGGAGATATGCATGGATAATTTCCCATTATGAACAGCTACATTGAGAAATGGCTATAAAATTTAAGTCCTCTATTTGTGTGAGGAAAGGAAGGTATCTTATTTTCTATTATATTTTACCACTTTAGCAATTAAATATCATGGATGATGGTTTAGTATTTTCATCTTAATCTTCTCTTCCCCCAAGGCTATAGAAAAAAAAGCTCACTATTAAAAAAGCTTTTATATTTCTAATAAACTATGTTTCATAATTTACAATGAATTATCATACCATTTAAAAATTTTAAATTTGGAAATAATTCCAATTACATGAACTGCAAGCATTTCTAATTAAATAAATGATATAAGAAGAAGATATTATTGAAATGATTGATAACTATTGATAGTGTTTGGTACACAGAACTGAGTTCATTTTTGAACCATATAAAAATGGTAAATGGCAATGATGCTATTCAAGTTATGAGAATTACCACCAAGACTTCAAAATTGAGTCCTAAGAGCCTTAAATTCATCACAGAACATTATTTGCTAATGGGTTATTGACTAATAAAGAACTTTAGTTTCAATTTTATGTAACCAGTATCTTTTATAATTAAAATAAGCTTAAAATATATTTCTCATATACGAACTCGTGATTTTGACCATAACTACTATTATGCAACTTTATTAAGCATTGTCTTATTACATGCTTTCTCCCGTCAATGCTCAAAGTTCATTTACCAAATTCAAGAAACTCGTTTTTATTTATTTGTGTGTTATTTCTTTATAATGCCCTTCACTTTTAAATTATGCTAAATATTGATAATATGTTATGTACAATCATGAGTTATCCTATCAAAATTAATGTTATTTTCATATTTACACATACAGTATTACCGAAACACCATCTCTACCACTTCACAGAGCCAGATCACAGGAAGCAGCTGGAAATGCCCTGGCTCTTCCAGACCATTGCTATTTTAACCCTGTGTCACAGACCAGCCTCCTTCAATATGCTTATGGCAAAAGTTGCGGTGATGGTTTCACAGATGTAGACTTATCTCCAAACTCATCAAGTTGTATACATTAAACATGTACAGCTTTTTGTGTCCCTCATATCTCCAGCAAGTGATTTTAAAAACAAAACAGAAAGATTAGCCTCCATCAGATAATCAATGAATGTCCTGCCATGTCCACCAAAGTCCCTCTTCCACTGAGAATTTTAGAAACAGATGACAGTTTCTCTCACTGCAACTCTCCCCGCAGACTCAGAGATTCCAAAGTCCCAGTGGAAAGCATCCTACTGCCTCAGCATCTTTAACTCGCCTCCATGACACACCAGGAACACACCCCACAGACACACCCTTGGTGCAGTTTACTACAGTCAACCCCGTCCTGGCCTCAGTTCCTTTCCCACCATGCCCAGGGCCCCGTGATGAGCACACTATACCCAGAATCTGACAATTTCTCACCACCTGCACAGCCAGCACCAGGTCTAAGATGCCACAATGCCTCTTCTGGATTATTTTAACAACTTCCTCACTGGCTTCCTAGGTGCACCCTCACCCCTCTAAAAGCTGGGTGTATGTGCCCCTTGGCAACTAGAGAGAATAACTGTTTTCAAATCAAGCCACACGGAAGGCAAAGACTTCCGTTTCAGAGTAAAAGCCCTACGTGATCAGCACCTGTGGCCTCTGTGACAGACTTTCCAACCACTCGCTCAGCCCCCAAAGTCATAATGGCCTTGTTGCTATTCCTCTTGACATTTGAGCCCCATTCCTACCTTCAGGTTACTCCCTCTTGCTAGAAAGCTTTTCTCCCAGACATCCACATATCCAACCCCTTCACTTTCGTCAAACCTTTGCTCTGACATCAACTTTCCTGACTATCCAATTTAAGACTGCAATCTTCCAGTACTGTTCCTCCCCAGCCCTCTGCTCTATGCTACATTTTCCCAAAGCATTTAATTCATCCTAATACCTGTATTATATATATAAATACCTGTATTTATATATATATATATATATACCTATATATACCTATATACCTATATACCTATATAAATACCTGTATTATATTTATTTTCTACTTGCCCTGGCTGAAATGCATACTGTGAGGATAGGGATTTTTGTTCCATTCCCTGAAGTACACCAAGCAATTAAAACAACGCTGGCAAGTGGAGGTGGCCCCATGAGGGTGTGCAGGACAGATGAATGAATCCCCTATGAGCTGTGCTCAACCAGGGATCCCCACTACTCATGCCTTTTCCAGAGGCAAAATCTAGACAGGGCTAGAAACGAAAACAGTGGTACCGTCATGCAAACTGGCTTCACTATTAATTAGTTGTCTCCACTGTCAGCCCTCTAAGGGGACTTCACCTCATTTCCTTTCCCATTCCCTATAGCACCTCCTTCAGAGCTGCTCCACCACCTGCACACTCCCCACTCTAGCTCGCGCCATGCCTACAGCTGCGGCAGAGCTCACTGACCCTGAGCACTTTGCCACTGAGAGTGACCATCCCCCCCAAATTGGGGCTCTAACAATAAGGCAGAGAGAGAATAATTACATCTCAATATAGTTGAGAAAAGGATTTTTTAGGGCCACCTGGGTAGCTCAGTTGGTTAAGCGTCTGCCTTCGGTTCCGGTCATGATCCTGGGGTCCTGGGATCGAGCCCCATGTTGGGCTCTGCCCTCAGCAGGGAGTCGGCTTCTCCCTCTCCCTCTGCCCCTACCCCCCACCCCCGCTCGTGCTCTCTCTGTCTCTCTCAAATAAAATCTTTTTTTGTACCTAAAAACAAAACCTCTTAAATACATACAAAACACTGACAACAGGGTATATACCCTCGAAGTGTGTATACAGTTCCATGGGACATAATCATAAAGGAAAGTAAAGAACACAAAAAATAAAGATGTGTTTGCAAAAAGACATTCAAATGCCCTAAGCAGGGAACCACACATTTTGAAAACAAGATACCGTTTCATACCTATCAGTTCAGCAAATCTTCCAAAATTCTGACAATACTAATTGTTGGTAAGGAAGTAGAACAACAACAAAGCACAGCAACCGCCTGCGGGAGTTTAAATGGGTTCAGCTCCTTAGAAGAACCATTCCGCAATATGCCATGAAGCTGGCAATGCGCATGTTCAGTAAGCTCCAGTCTCACGCCCGCATATGAACCCCAGGGGAACACGTGCCCACAGAGACTTGAAGAGGTATGATCATCACTAAAGCATTCAAAGTACAAAAATATTGTGGAAATTACTGAGATGGCCACCAAAAGGAGAATGCACAAATGTCCTAGAAAAAAAAAAGATATTTAATTTTGAACATATTCCTATATTTCATTAAAAATAGGAATGTATTTTTTATTAAATTCCTAAATCTCACATCTCAACCCACGAGGACAGGCTTGCCAATCTTTCAAGTACTTACAATGGAGAAATGAAAATTTAATCAGCCAAGAGAATGAAATCATAAATAAAAATGTTAAATCTTTCCTGTTCTACCATTTAGCACTCAGTCTTTTGTAATAATGTACACTTTTTAAATGCCATATATAAAACTGGAAACCTCCAGAAGAAAGACTTAGTATCTACCATATATTTTAGAAATACATAATAAGAGAAATAGGCAAAAGTGCATGTCAAAGGAAAGATGTAGCTTTTTAACCTTACCTTCCGAACGTTTCAACAAAACACAAGTTTCCATTAGTGTTCTCCCAAAAAACGCCTTCTTTTTTTTATTTTTTCCTTACTTTTAATTTTTGAAAGTGATGCTGAAAATTTTGTTTAGTAGTTTTCAATTTAAAAAAATTAAACTGCACCATCTTATTTGAATGGAGATGAAAAAACTGAAAAGTTTGAAAACTGAGTTGCTTTTTTACAGATGACATATTTTCTGTCAACTTCCTCTATTTCTTCATGAGTCACACCATACTTTAGTGTATAAATAAATAAAACATTATGAAGAATATTTCCAAAATATTTTTAAAGCCAGCAACCCCACACTCACAGTAAAAGAGCTGAAGGGAAGCAAACTCTTTTGCATTATCTCAGGCTATTCTGCTTTATTCATGAGCGTTATGAAGCCCCGAAAATAAAGAACAGTTATTGTCTGCACTGTGACAAAGCCAACATTCCTCTTTGCAAACAGCACCACGTATTTATGAACAACAACAGACACAGAGATACCAGCTTGTTCTTTTTAGCTTATAAAATGCTCCATCCTGTCTGAATGACTACACTTAGGATATAATGAAGCCCCAGGTCATAATTACGGACGCTTCCAAAAACAGACTTTTGCTCTGTTGTTTGTTGATTTCCTTAAAAATCTGATTGAGACAAACACAAATAAATTCCATAAAAGAAAAATAGAAGAGTTGTCCCAATAGGCTGATTCCAACTCTACTGTATGTACCTTCCAGGGCTAAATTCCAGAGCTGAATGTGGACTGTATAGGCATAACCTTCTGTCTTCTACCACAAGTTGCCAGCACTGTTTCCTCCCTCCCTTTAACAATTTCTTCATCTCACACTAAATCCACAGACCCAAGTGATCGTTCCCACCGGCCGCATCCAAGGGGTTGCTTCAAAAACAGGCTTCCACGGGATTCTATAAAAGCCATGAAAGAAGGAACCATACTACATCTAGACTGCCAACCAGTCTAAAGTCTTCTATAACCCAGAATACCAGTTAAAAAAAAAAAAAAAAAAGAACAGGTTAATACTGTTGGAGCAGAGGACATAAATGAACTATTTAAAAGTCAAAATAAAAACGTAGCAAAATCTACTTACATCATTTGAGAAGTGAATTGATTTCCCCATTAAATTTCTCTCAAGCAGTTTCCCAATAAAATGTGTTGGCTTCTTTCTTCTTAGAAAAATAAAGACTGAATTGTTTTCAGATATTCTGATGGCACAGAAACTAGATGCTAGGCATTTTACTTATTGATAAAGGTGCCTGCTCGATTATGGTACAGTAAATGTGATTTCTCAAATTCCTTTCAGCATACATATTTAAGCTTGTTTTTATGGACATAAGCCTAAAGCTACTTACTCTATTTATTAAATTAAAAGCAGGTAAATAAGAGAATGTGTTCCAGTAAAGTTAGCCTTTAGGCCAATTTCTTCTCAATTTATCTTGCCTTCTCAGGATTCTTAAATAAAACTTGACATTTCACAAAGGCAGAAAACAATTTATAACAAGTCATATTTAAGAAAGTTCCTACCATTTTCATTTTTTATGATTAATATTTAAGTAAACAGCAAAACTCAATCTATTGAATACAACACAATGTATTAAAGAGAAAATTTTTTAATGTATATAAAATTACCTGACACTCTGGTAGATAGAGACAATGCCATGTATTTCTATTACTTAGTTGTCACCAAACTTTTAACAATATCCCCAAAATTTTTCACCAGCCTGAACCCATCTTAAAAATCTAAATGATTCAGGTTTTGTATTTTTCCCAATCATTTGAACTTAATGTATTCTCTCTCTATATATACATATACATATATATATATATACACATATATATACATATACATTTATATACATATATATTTTTTTTTCCTAAGTAGGCTCCAAAGCCACCATGGGGGCTTGAATTCACGACCCTCAGATCAAGAGTTGCATGCTCTACCAACTGACCCAGGCAGGCATTCCATAATGTACTCTATCTCTCTATCTTGATCAATTTATCCAGCAAAGTGTGAAAGGTTACCGTATCTTTGAAGGCATAAGAAAATGTTCCATGAACATTCATTGAATGCCTAAAAATTAGCAACTGATGGCACTTTCTTTCACTTCTATAGTTAACACTGCTATCCAAAAAAGTTGGCTTCTTTGGTCATGATTTTCTTCGGCCAAATATTCTTACTTGAAGGGATTTAGTTTTGATGTTAAAAGTTGAGAAATCATAATGAAGCTTTCCTACTCAAAAATCTTTAATGACTCTCAAACTCAAGTTGATGCTTTAAGTCTCCTTCCATGTGAGTCCAGCTCACCTTTTCAAGCATATGAATCTCCACCACACTCCCCATCCCTGTTCTGGTCAAACTGATTTATTCACTGTCCCTTTATCACTACAATGTATTATCCATATTGTGCATGTTGTCATTTTCATGAGACAAAATCATTATATCACTCTGTGTGTGTGTAGTTAAAAGTCTTCTGGTTCTGGTTCAGCCAGTTGAAATCACAAATTTTTGCTTAAAAAGGCATATCAATATGTTTTCCTCCAACAATTCCACATGAATATATCCCATAACAGAAATAAGATTTTTTCTAAGACATCCAAAAAAAAAAAAAAATCACTAAAATAATAACATCTTAAAATCTGACAAGTCAGTTTCCACAAAAAAAAAATCAATTCATCATGAACTACATTTCATCTCAATTTAAATTTTATCCTGATTTATTGTACTTATTTTATTTAATGAGCATAGTTTTAAAAATTAATCAGCTTTGTGCTTTAGTTATGCATGTAAACAAAGCACAAATTATTTAAATAGATGACATTAATATACTTAAGAAAAAGGAATACTAACAGAAGTTATATTTTGCTTTGAACAAAAGTAATAAATTTGTGAAAAGTAGTGTAATCTAGATATTTTCATGCTAATCATATACAGAAAAGCTAATGCTTTATAAAAGGAAAAATAAATTAAGCTATTTTATTGTAGTAATAAGGAATTTTATAGAGATGATGACTAAAATAAGAAAAAGATCATCTATTTTCCAATGTGCCTTGTAATTTTATAACCCATTAATTTTATTTCTGAACATACTGTTTGAATTAAGGTTGAGTTCTGGTCTTAGCTGATCCTTAAATATCTAATTAATATATCCTATTTTACTGTTTATCAGACTTGTCTGCACTTTGATATATTACACTGGTATTCTTATGAAAACCACATGAGGTAGCAGGGGGAAAAATCAGACAAATATTTCTTCAAATCGGGCACCTGGGTGGCTCAGTCGTTAAGCGTCTGATTTCGGCTCAGGTCATGGTCCCAGGGTCCTGGGATCAAGCCCCGCATCGGGCTCCCTGCTCAGCGGGAAGCCTGCTTCTCCCTCTCCCACTCCCCCTGCTTGTGTTCCTGCTCTCACTGTGTATCTCTCTGTCAAATAAATAAAATCTTTAAAAAAATATATATTTCTTCAAATCATATTTTTAAAAACAAATCTATAACTATCCAGTTAAAAGCAATGAGATTTTATTTTATGGAATACTTTACTAAAATCTAATAATTATGTCCATACATGTTGAAGTAAAACTGTAGGTCAGAATACTGGGGGCCCTGGAAGGACCCTAGAAGGACATATATTTCCAAGGACCATTTCACTAACGTAACAGTTTCCCCAGTCCAACTCAATATTTATGCCCAAGGATGACCTCGGAAACAAGTTCTGAGGGTTAGAAGAAGCTAAAACTTCACTTTATACCAGAATAATGGTATGCAAAGACAAGTAAACCCAGCCAATTTTCCCAGTATAATAATAAGAGGAAAACTGCCTAACAAGGCTTCTCCTTACTTTCAGAAATCAAGATACATTTACCTTGAAACGCCGCAGCATTTCGCGATATTAGAAACTTCAGCGTCGAGCTGGACGTTTGAAGCACTTGCTGCATATCGTGGCGAGCTGCAATCTGGTACCTCTCCTCCATCTTCCTGGTGCAACATGTAGGTTTTTTGGGTATGCAAACCTGAAGATCGGGTCCTGGAACAAATACAGTATTTTTTAGAATAATTCCCTATTCATTTAATAAACATTACATGTTACATGTCAGGCATTAATCATCAGTACTGCATATAAGGGGCTCACGTTCTATGTGAGAAACTGATTTACCAGAGCAATTGCTATTAAAAAAATATATAAAAATATATATATATGTGTTGCCCATTAACACAACCATGAAACAAAATATTCTAAACCGTTAACTCTTTGCTCAACTATTTTCTTAACATATTAATCAAATATTAAGTATGTCCACTCAATTAACTAATTACTATTAACAACTAGACATATAATAGAAAACACACTATTATATAAGTACAGAGCTAAATCAGGAAATTTTTATTTTTGCTTATTTTGTTAATTCAGCAAAAAGTATTTGATCTACATATGTTTTACAGAAGTATATGGGCTAAAACAATTATTTTTCCTGAGGGGAAAAAAATCAAATTTTGTACATCAAATAAAGATGACGCTTCAGCTGATTTCTTAGCTCCCCATAATGCTCATGCTTCTTGTGGAATAAGTGATTATCAGAAATAACAATGTAATGGGGGATCTTGATCCCCATGGGCCAAACCCACCATCTGAAATTCTACTCATTACCTAGCTTGCTAGAGACAATTCCTACCATTTAAAGTACTTTTTATTTTTTTTAAAGATTTTATTTCTGGGGCACCTTATTGGCTCAGTCGTTCAGCGCCTGCCTTCGGCTCAGGTCATGATCCCAGGGTCCTGGGATCGAGCCCCGCATCGGGCTCCCTGCTCAGCAGGAAGCCTGCCTCTCCCTCTCCCACTCCCCCTGTTTGTATTCCCTATCTCACTGTCTCTCTCGCTATCAAATAAATAAAATCTTTAAAAAAAATTTTAAAGACTTTATTTCTTTATTTCAGTGAGAGAGAGACAGCATGAGCAGGAGGAGGGGCAGAAGGAGAGGGAGACGCGGGCTCGATGCGGGACTCAATCCCAGAACCCTGGGACCATGATCTGAACCAAAGGCATACACTTAACGCACTGAGCCACCCAGGCGCCCCTTAAAAGTACTTTTTAGCTTTACAACTGTATTCAGAAAACTTCTGGGAAGATGCATATTAGATGAAATGTGAAGTTAATATATGTATGTTAATAGTTGTGGTTAGAAAAATGCTAATATGATTAACAACTCTTATCCTAGATTAGCTAAAACCTCATGTTATACCAGAATAATACACAAATACAAAAAAAGTAAACCCAACCAAGTTTACCAGTACAACAATAATAGGCAAATTACAAAACAAGACAGGGCAGGCACCTTTATACACAGCAGGTGTGCTAGAGAACGGAGAAGTAAAGGGGTGCAGTGTGGATGGTGCTATGAAGGATAACACTGATGGGGCATCATGGTATGAGCCCCAGGGCATCCCAAGGCCACTCAGGTTTTATGTAAAGCTCAGGATAATTTTATTTACAAGTCCTAACAGAATATATTATTTCCTTATTTTAGGGTAGGAAAAATGTGGCCTTATTGATATCTGGGGAGTTTCACAGCACCCAGGTTAGCTCTTCACTGACCAAGAGAAGATCAGCAAATACAAAATATCCACATGCGCGCGCGCGCGCGCGCACACACACACACACACACACACACACACACACACTGTCAAATCCCCCCTTGTCGCACAGAGTCGACCACAGGCCTTGAATTCCAAAAGTTGGTTCTGGGTAAGCTCAAAACATGTGAAATCAGTCTGAATTTCCTGCCAACACAGGACACCAAAATTTCTAATGATTCTGGCTTTGGTTTGTTTAAGTTAGACAAGTAACAAATGACAGCATTTGAGCATTTCACAAAGGCGAAGAGGCATAAAATATTTATGTGTGTCACAGCAGGTAATATTTTGGCAATTGTTTTTCATTTATCTTGCCTAAAGTTATACAAAAGCAAATTCCACTTCAAATAGTAAAGCTGATTGAAAGAAAACAAAGCTATCTTCTCAGCTTTATTCCTAAATGGAAGGAATGAGGAATTAAGCATTCAGAGAAGAACAATAATAGAGATTGGAGGAAAGAATCAATAAATAAACATTAATGTATATAACATATTTAGCATGCAAAGGACTGCTAAGGAATAAAAATAATAATAATAACAACAATAGGGGTGCCTGGGTGGCTCAGTCAGTTAATGGCTGACTCTTGATTTTGGCTCAGGTCATGATCTCAGTGTAATAAGATCTAGCCCCTTGGGTGCTCCATGCTCAGTAGGGAGTCTGCTTGAGATTCTCTCCCTCCCTCTGCCCCTCCCCAAGTAAATAAATAAATCTCTTTTTTAAACCCAAAAACAACAATAATAGATTTTTGCAAATGTCTCTCCAGAATTCAAACACCTAACATGGTTTGCTAGACCACATTCCTAAACATAGCCTAGAAAGGCCCCCAAGTTGTGACCACTCGTTCCCTCCTGCCTGCTACAGCCTCATCTCAGGTAACACTGCCCATTGCACCCTTCCCTTCACACACAGGCCTCTTCAGTTCTTTATAGTCAGCAAGTACCCTCTTGCCTCAGAACCATTCTCCATGCTCACCTCTCTGAATGGGACACTCTCATCCTACATGTGCTCACCCACACATGTGGCAAACACACACCTTCTCTTAATTCATTCCCATCTATTTTTCTTTACATTTGAACTCGGTCTTCCCACAGGAACTTTCCTTAATCTCCTAGACAGCTCCTCTCCCTATTATATGTCCCTGAAGTGCTTCGTGCCTCTCTATTGCATTTATTGTGGTTGCAACGTTATATTCCTTCATGTGATTGCTAATTAATCAGTCCCCTCGCCTAACTGTAAAGTTCCAAGTGAAGGAATTTTGCTCATTTTTAAAAGATTTATTTATTTATTATAGAGACAGAGAGCATAAGCAGGGGGAGGGGCAAAGGGAAAGGGAGACGAGCACACCACCCGCCGAACATGGAGCCCAATGTGGGGCTCAATCCCAGGACCCTGAGATCATGACCTGAGCTGAAACCAAGAATTGGACACTTAACCGACTGAGACCGACACCCCAATTTTTGCTCATTTTTATATCCCAGTTGACCAGTACCATGCCTAAAAAGTCAGACACTCCATTTTTATCCATCAAACCAATAGTTGAGGATCCATTGTATACATACATTATCTCACTTAATCCTCACATTAACCTTATGGTGTAGGGACCATTACTATCACATTTTACATATGAGGAAATGGAGATAGAATGAAAACTGCCCACTGCCACATACCTATGCACTACAAAATGGTGGAGCTGGTATCTGAAAATTGGCAGTGATTCCCAAACTATCTTCTTCACCATCACTCTACTGAGAAGAAGGCTGTAGTAAATCTATAAATAGTTTGTCTACAAACATAACTGGCCATTTTTGATTCTTGTTTGGATTCTTCTTCTTGAAAGAAGTCATCTGTTTGGTCAGTTGCAAGAAACTAAATTTTTGGTTAGGAACCATCCAAGTAGTTTTACTCAAAAACAAAATAGGCTAGGGCGCCTGGGTGGCTCAGTTGGTTAAGCAACTGCCTTCAGCTCAGGTCATGATCCTGGAGTCCTGGGATCGAGGCCCACATCAGGCTCCCTGCTCAGCAGGGAGTCTGCTTCTCCCTCTGACCTTCTCCCCTCTCATGTGCTCTCTCTTTCTCACTCTCTCTCAAATAAATAAATAAATAAATCTTTAAAAAAAAAATAGGCTAAAACATAACATTATAGAGTTACCATTTGCACTTTCACCCGATTTTAAATG
This sequence comes from Eumetopias jubatus, assembly GCF_037043125.1. Taxonomy (NCBI): domain Eukaryota; kingdom Metazoa; phylum Chordata; class Mammalia; order Carnivora; family Otariidae; genus Eumetopias; species Eumetopias jubatus. The sequence goes on along the minus strand of NW_028274809.1, from coordinate 176,087,024 downwards.
GTGGGAAGTACAATTAGAAAGGTACTACAAGGAGTGCCTGGGTGGCTCAGTTGGTTAAGCACCTGCTTTCCGCTCAGGTCATGATCTCAGGGTCCTGGGATCAAGCCCCACGTCCAGCTCCTTGCTCAGCCCTCTCCCTCTGCCCCTCCCCACCACTCATGTTCTCTCTCTCTCCCTCTCTATCTCAAATAAATAAATAAAATTTTAAAAATAAACACTTAAAAAAAAAGAAAGGTACTACTTGACTGCTATCTTAAACATAATGTGGAAGAGAACCTATCACGTCTCACAGCTGAGGAAGCATGGACAGCAGTGTAGACCACTCAAGAGCAAATACATCCCTCGAGTTGATGAGGATCTACATTGGTTAATCCAGACTTTCATTTAGAATCTTGGAAGTCGATAATGACAACGTACCACTAAACTCCAAACCAAATCAGGACTGTAAATTCAAAGATCTAGTTGTGTTTAATTGGCACAATATGTTCATCGGTATTCAGAGTTGGGGTAGCAGTGGAGGGGAAGAGTCCACAAGACACTGTTCTCTGGCTTCCTACTGCATCAGTCCAAGAGACAGACGAGATGAACCAAACACCCTCAGGGCAAGGACCGTATCTTATATTTTGCTCACAGTATAAGCACAAAGGACATAATAGGCTGCTTGTTGATAAAACACCCGACAGGGGAGGCTACAGTTCCCCCATCGTAAGCAGAACAAGCATCCTAAGAAAGCAAAGCCAGACGGAGCCCAAACAGACACCATGTAGGTAACAAGACTTATTTTTAAAATATTTCAAAGTCTGGCTTCAAAGAACATGGCATGACTAAGGATGCTATGAAACAGCAAGAGGACATGACCCAGGCTCAGAGGCAGTAATCCTGTTTCTGAATGAAAAAATCAAGCTCTTCGAGAATTCAATTACTAAAAACAAATGAAATTAAAAATAAAACAGCAGGCTCCTCGTTGAAGGGACCTTCAACCAGAATTTTGGGGGCTTTTCCTCTTCTCTCTTCCTCTTCTCTCATCCAGAAGTGGCAGTATTGGTGAACATGTCTTCTTTTCTGTTCTCCACCTGAGAAACTGTTACAGCCATCTCCCTGCTTATGTACGATTTTTTTTAAATGTGTTAAAATAGTAGCACTGGGAGGCATTCTGGAAAGATGGCAGCCCATGAAGGCATGGTTTTCACTATCTCCAAATCCCCACATGAACCAGATGGAACAACTTGAAAATAAATCCAAGAAATGTAACAAAACCAGATGACAGAGTATTACCATAATTTCAAAATATAAACAAGGTGGAGGGAAACTAACAACAGCCATAGATTTTCACGGTATCAAAGTCTGGGACAGCAGGTAGAAGAATGAAGCAGTGGGATAATGTCTGAAGAAACTGACTACAGGAGAACCCCCAAAATAACCAACAGAATTCACAGGAAAGGACAGTGGGCCAATTTGAGAATAGCAGCTAAAATAGGAAGTTTAGCCCTCTCGATTATTGGTATGTGCAAAGGGCCCACGATAGAAGGGAGTGAATGGTCTGGAGTAATCCGGACCTCTGTGAACTCTCAAAACATATGGAGCAGGCTCTTTTCCAGGACAAAACTCCACACAGAAGAGAAACTTCTGGAAGTGGGATCAAAATTCAACAGAATAGGGATCCAAGAAACATAAAGAAGGTCTAGACCAATGTAAGAAGGGAAATAAAGCCAAGAAATTTCAGAAAATAAACATCCATATTTTCAAATGCTACACAGAAACAGAAGTCATTTTGTAAAGTTGGAAAAGCTTTCCTGAAGACTGTCTCAATCTAAATGTCCAAAAGAAATACTCACTTCATACAAAATGAACAATAAATACTGAAGTCAAATCTCACACAGAGTTATCATAATAAAAAAGACAATAATGAACAGAATAATATCCCCACAAAGAAAGCATGCTAGAAAGATACACACCTAAAAAAACAAAGATAATGAAAGAATAACACAAATCAGAATCAGAACACCTCAGCTATGAGGTGACCATACTCAGGAAAGAAATAAAGATGAAAGAAAAAATTCTGAGATGAAAACTAAAACAGAGCAAAACAGGATCCAATCACACAAAGGTAATGCCTGAGGAAAGGAAAAAATGAAAGAAAGGAAAGAAAAAGAAGAAAAAAGAAAGAAAGAAAGAAAGAAAGAAAGAAAGAAAGAAAGAAAGAAAGAAAGAAAGAAAGAAAGAAAGAAAGAAAAGAAAGAAAGAAAGAAAGAAAGAAAGAAAGAAAGAGAAGAAAGAAAAAGAAGAAAGAAAGAAAGAAAGAAAGAAAGAAAGAAAGAAAGAAAGAAAGAAAGAAAGAAAGAAAAGAAAAGAAAGAAAGGAAAGAAAGAAAGAGAAAGAAAGAAAGAAATTAATTTTGAAAAATCAAAAAAATGAAAGGATTTAAAAGACAGTAAACAATAAATATTGCTGGTAATATTAGCTGTGGAAGAAGAAAACAGGAAAAATACTAAAACTATATTTTATGTTATGCTACAACTGTTTGTGGTATGATATGGGATAAGACAAATAATTATAGAGTATTCAAATTCTGTTCTCTAATTCTATCCTGTATCTTTGAAAATCAGGATTGTTTAGTGTGGAAGAAAGGAGATAGAGATATGAAGAAGTAAAGTAGAAATCTGTAATCTTGAATTTGAATTGAAGAATCACTATGAAATTATGAAAACATTTACCTTCAAAAATACGTATTTCCTAGCTTCACTGAAAAGGCCTAGAAACAATGACCAACTGAGTGGCAAAGGACATCCCTTGTGCCCAGATTATCGTCTTGCAGTATCATTTCTCTCAAGAAGAAATGAGTGCTTCTTAAAGAAATGCCTCATTCTAGGTCTGGGGCAGGAAATACAGAAGATGACAAACTAGCTAAAGCATCCTGTCTACCAGATAGCAAAGAAGCTATCAAACACCTAGTCGGGTCTCAGGAAAAGGATTCAGGAGCTATGTTAGCCTGCCAGGGTTGTCATAAAATACCACAGACAGGTCAGTTAACAACAGAAATTTATTTTCTCACGGCTCTGGACACTGGAAGTCCAAGATCACGGAGCTGGCAAGCTAGGTATCTCTTGAGAACTGTCTCCTTGTCTTGCAGACAGCCACCTTCTCTCTGTGTCCTTCCATGGCCTTTTCTTTGCACATGTGTATTCCTGGTATCTTTTCTCTCTTCATATAAGGACACCATGCATATTGGAGTAGGGACCCATCCTCATAACCATATTTAACCTTCCCTCCTTCCTTAAAGGCCCCATCTCTAAATAGAGCCATATTGGGTAGTAGGGCTTCAACTTAGGAATTCGGGGGTGGAGGTGGCAAGGGGAAGACACAATTTAGTCTAACACAGCAGTCAATTTCAAGCGATTTCTACTGGCTAAACATGGGACAATCTGAGCTTCAATAACAATGACTGTAATGAGTTGCAACTAGTCAAATATGCTTAAATCCAAGGCTTTTCTATTTCTGTGCTTTATTTTATAATAAAAAAGAGTTTTAAAATAGAATGGCTAGTTGATAGTATACATTCTCCTTTTGTTTCAAACATTTACTCTCCCCTAGTCAACTTACAGGATTTTTATACTTGTAGCACAAACCAGCTTTATTGATGGCTGACAGAGAAAAGAGCCCTTGGTACCAAGACACTGAGATCAGGATAAAATTCAAGATCACCGGAGTAGATGTTACATGTCATAAAATACCAAATGCTCACCAGACGAAAAGAGGACCTTGGAATTAAGAGTAGGAAGGTTAGACTGGTAAACTTGCTCCTCCTACCTTTTCTGAGATTATCTTCTTGCCATAAATTCTGAAAGTGATAGGAGTTTGTAAAATGTTAAATGGTGAAAGGGTTCTGACTGAGTCAAATGTATTCCTTCACCTAGCTGGAATAAAAAATACCGAGGTCCATGAATCCAGCAAGAATCATGACAATGGCATTGGGTCTGCTGGGAATTGGCGGGTATCCGTTCCCCCTCCTGGAATTTCCTTGTCAGTTGCACCTGTCCCTCACTCACACACACGCCATTCAAATGACATCGATAGGCATACACACGTATATACATATATACACTGATGAGTCTAGATTGGTTAAAACATAGCATCCTATCCTGTCGGCACGGTGATTGAGTCAGAAATAGGCAGCCAGTCACAAGAAAGAAATGCAAAAAGATATTTGCTGGGGCCTCCAGGAAAGCAAAGCTTTCTCTCTCCTGATGGAACTGAATTTAATGATGCAGGGCCTGCGGATGCCACAGTCATTCGACAGCTCAGAGTGAAGCCTGGATCTACCTCAGCCTCTTCTGTCACCTGCCACAGAAAGAGATCTGGCCACTACAACAGTACTCAGAGTACCCAGGGTTACAGCAGGCTAAACCATGCCACTCTCTGTTATGCTTTATTCCAGAACTTCCAAAGGACTTGATATTAAGTGGAGGGTCGAAGAGCACCCACTCAGTGCCCTCTCCAGTGTCCTGCCCTGAAGTGGTAATAACCTTTTATGTCCAAGAAACAGGAAGAAGGGTCCCACTTGCAGTATGACGGTGCCACCAACAAAGCGCAACCGTTAACTCTGGACAAAATGCAACATTCGATGACCTGAAAGCTCTAGGGAGTGAATGGCTTCCCTTAGAAGACGGGAAAAGCCATAGGGTTTGTTTCCCATCTCTGTGGCTTTTAGTCTGGGGGCAGCCCATCTATAAAGTGACTAACTTCCAATTTTAAAAAACTCAATCCTTTTAGGACCAAAGCACTAGATGATAGAAATCCAGGCAATCACAGTGGCTGGAAAGTGAGCAAGGAACACCAGCCAAGACAGGGCCAGACAGATGGAACCCCAACTGCTGTATGTACATTCTGCCCAAATCTCTGGCTAAGCCCTAAACTGCACCTCACATGGCCAGGGCCTACTTCTAATTTGTCCCGCTATGGGCAAGCTAAGGAAAACGGACTCGATTAAACTGCAGTAGCTTCCCAAGAGGCACAATTGACAGTTTGAGTCCAACCAGAGTAATTCTCTCCGAAGACAAACATAGTAACACTCTTTAGAGGAATATAATAGAATCCAGAGACACCAATAACATAACATTCATGATGTCCAGGGGAGCAATTTAAAATAACTGGACATATGAAGAATCTGTATAATGTGACCCATTTTCAAGAGATAAGACGATAATTCAGACCAACACGAGATGATCCAGATGTTAGAATAAACAGGGAAGGGCTCTAAAGAGCTGTTACAACTCTGTTCAATGAAGTAAAAGGAACATGTGCTCTGAAAATTTAGAGTAAGATACCTCAGGAGGGAAAAAAAACTACTAAGAAAAACAAAATGGAAATTTGGTAACTGAAAAAAATAATACATGAAATAAAAACTTTACTGGATGGAAATGACAGAGGAAAGACTCAGAGAACTTTAGGAGAGATCTGTACAAAGTATCCAATCTAAAGAAGAGAGAAAAATTGAAAATACATACAGACAGACAGACATAAAGAGTGCCTCAGAGAGCTGTGGGAGAATATCAGAAAATCTAACCTATAAGACTGGGGTCCCAGGAGGCAAAAAGAGAGAAAATATGGCAGATAAAACACTCCATGAAATAATAACTGTAAATTTCCCAAATCTGGTAAAAACCACAAATTAGATTTTAAAAGGTCATTGAACCCCAAGCACAATAAATACGAAGAAAATCATGCCTAAGCACATTACAGTCAAACTACTGAAAACCAAAGGTAAAAAGAAAAAGAAAGAAGCCCTGTATGTGAACCAAGGGGAGAAAGACAGGAGATAAGGTAGGTTCACACATGCCTCCTAGGTCACACTTAGGAGGGATTTTCACAATGAAGAAAGGAAGTAGGGGAGTAACATGATTTGATTTGTTCTCACAAGTTCACCTAATTGCTATTTTGAGAATCAGTATGTCTGTATTGCAAATGAGACTTAGGGTTTGGGTAAAAGCGATGAGAAGTGGTTGGATTAGACATCCACTGAAGGTGGGCGATAACTTGGATGTCTTGGATGGGATTTGGCAGGTAAGAAAGAAACAGGAATTAAAGACGGCCCTTAGATTTCAGCCGGAGAAACTGGATGCATACATGGTACTGGGAACAGAAAAGGAAAATGTGCAGAAAGCACAAGGAGGAGCGGCTGTGCAAGGAGCCTCGGAAAGAGATCCAGATTGAAGCTATGAGTGTGGGAGTTTGAAACACAAAATAGTACTAAACACTGAGAGTTTCAATGAGACCACGTAGGGGAAGAGTTTAGTTTATTAAATTTAGAGGGTTTCTCACCCTTAGGCCAGACAATTATTTTTTTGGTTTTGGGGTTTTTGTTTTGGGTTTTGGATTTTTTGTTTTATTTTGTTGTTTTTTTTTTTTGTGGGAGAGCTGTCCTATATGTGGTAGGATATTTTAGCAGCATTCTTGAACTCTACCCTCTGGATGCAGTAGCAACCCCTCCCCATTATGTCTCCAGACATTGCTCAATGTTCCCCTTAGGCATACTCAATTGCCGCTAGGTGAGAAGCACTGGCCAAAGACAAAGCTTATTGACAGGAATTGGAGCAGAGGAGAAGCTCTTCAAAAGGACCTGAGAAGGAGCCTTCAAGGAGGTAGAACGACAAAAGGGCCGGGGGGGGGGGGGGGGGGGTTGGAGATGATGAAGACCTGCTCTCAAGAAGGGAGAGATCCGTTCTGCTGGGGAAAGGAGCTGCATTCAAGAAAGCCTGTACTTTTCGAAGATCTGTAATCATCTGGGCTACCATTTTGGTTTTTTTCTTGACTAACTAGATTACGACTACATGAACAGTCACACTGCATTTGGGATATTATTAACAATAAGAAATAATTACAAGGTCATTTCAATTCAGTGAAAGCTGTTGTGCTACAACTTGCTGAACAGGGTAACATCCACTCCTCTCTAACTTCTGCCAACCGTGCCCGGAAGGGGTCCCTAACAGTCCCTGATCTTGCCCTGCATCCTGGTGCTTACCTGAACATTTGCTTTTGTGCATTTAATTGATTCTATTTAACTTATTTTTTTCTCCTGAGATGGCAAGCTCCAACTAAGGACCACCTTCGCCTTGTTTCCCAGTGTGTTGTACACAACTAGCACAGTGTCTGGAGAGAAAGATCTTCAACTGAGCATTCATCTCCTCCCTTTTCTCCTTATTAGCACATAAATATTTTGTAAGAAAACTAAGAAGATACTTTCATGGCTTAAAATTAATGAGACAGTTTTTTTTAAAGATATATTAATTTGAGGAGAGAGCATGCATGCAAATGGAGAAGGGGGAGAGGGAGAGAGAGAATCTCAAGCAGACTCCCCACTGGACGCAGAGCCCCACGTGGGGCTTGATCTCACAACCCTGAGATCATGACCTGAGCCAAAACCAAGAGTCAGACACTTAATGGGCTGAGCCACGCAGGCTCAGAGATAGTTTTAAATATAGATCTAGGATAAACATATCACTGAGGACATTCAAAACTGGTTTGATAAACCTTTGAAAATAGTATTAGTGATTATTATACATTTTACAAATTATTGTACATTTTACAAATATTCCTCATAATAATGTATTGCTGGAAGTTAGAGATTCATCCATTTTTATGAAATACAGGCATTGTCCTATAAAAGTATATATTGATATTATTCATTAAAATGAAAACCTTTTTTCAGAAGAGTATTAAGTGTTTCAGCTATAATGAATTCTTTTGGTTCTGGATTCAATAAAAAATAAGTAACATTTGGCATCCTGCAAAATTAGACAAATAAGAGTCAACATAATATTCACAGGTAGGACAGTAATGCTGTGTCTCATGCATATAAATGGCATCATTGATCCTTCAACAGGTAATATACTCAGAGTTGTCTTTCCAGCCATGGTTGATCAACATTTATACAAAATCACATACTTAAATCTTTACTTTTATAACCAATAACAAGCATTTCTAATATGAATGTATATATTCTACGTCTATAAAGCAGAGCAGGTATGCTAAACAGAATGCTTTCTCAAATTTACAGTCATGAATTAGGAGACAATGCTCTACAACATGTTAACCAGCTCAGGAGACAAAAGGCCTACATATTTTAGATAGATAGATAGATAGATAGATAGATAGATAGATAGATAGACAGACAGACAGATAATGGAGGACTCGATCTGAAGACCCTGGAATCATGACCTGAGCCAAAGGCAGACACTTAACCAATTGAGCTACTCAGGCGTTCCTCATCCCCTCAGTTTTAAAAGAGCCCCTAAATTATTCTATTGCTCTTTCACTAACTCTCCTAAACAAAGACCATCTGCACTATTTCTCTAAAGGAAACCAGGCCCATGCATTAGAGCTCCTTCAAGCCAGGCTGAAGCTGAGATTCTGAACTACCTGGCCAAAAAATTAAGCATTATTTATCTATCTGTAACCACTGATGGATATGGGCTGAAGACCTTGCTGGTGGTGGGGCTGGGGGAAGAAATTCCCATTCATAAACAGAGCTCAGACCAAAATGACTTCTCAGGTATGATCCCTGTGGGATCAGCCCACCTCATAATAACTTTGCTTTCCTGTGAGAACTGCTCTATCGATACCTCCATGAGAGAGGCCCCTGATAGCACATGTGTGTCATGGGACATCACATGTGATTAGAGTTTGTTCCAATGAATGTGAATATGTGACGCAAACAGAACCAACTAGATTGTTGCATTTGAGAATGTAGAATTGGAACACAAAAAAAGTCGAGTCTGTTCACATCAGAGCTGTTTTATATATAATTTAGGAGTGAAGTGTCCTGCAGACAAAAGGCAGAATGTACAAAGTAAAGAAATGAAGGAAAAGGGTCAGGACTCTCTATAGATCCTGCTTTAGTCCTTTTCTGAGGCCCAAGGATTACCTATAATTTGGGGGTTTGTGAGATACACCGAAAGGCTTCTAATAAATTATTTCTGTATTAAACAAACCAAATTAGATTGTGTTTCTTGTAACCAAAGTGCCTCAGCTCATACTCTAACGAAGGGGGTAGCAAGAAAGGATGGTTTGATCAATAAGTTATATAGAAGGGTCTTGGGAATACTGATTACATGACCAAAGAAAACCCCAGCCAACTAAGCCAGCCTTAGAAACTGCAAGTGAACAGGCAGAGTGGTTTTGGGTACAGAATGGTGCCTGGCACTCAAAACTCACAAAAAATCATCAGGGCTTTTTTGTGTGCCTAGAAATAAATAATGTATTAAAAATCAACTCTATTACTTGACATTTCACCAGCTCTGCTATGGGAGCTCCCACTACCAGCACGTTTGTTTAACACACACACTAAAAGGAACTGTGTCACCCAGATGTCTGTGAATAAAAATAAACAAAAATCGAACTCAAATGGGCAAAAACCCACAAGGGATTTAATTGATACAAAAGACTGAAAGTATAAATTTTAAGCAATCTTTGACATTGCTGCTTAAACAGTTTCACAGACTTGTTTCCTCTCTGTCGTGCCACTCTGCCTTCCTCAGTTTCCCCATGGTGACCACCCCCTGGAACTTTAGCCTCAAGTAAAAAAAAAAAAAAAAAAATGTCTGCGGTGATTCAGTCCACACCACTCAGGAGAAGAGAAAATATAACTTCAAGTAATCCTAGAAGAAAGAAAAAGCTTCTCTCTCTCTCAAAAGTCCAAGCAGATTTCACATTTTATGGGCTCTGGCTGGCTTAAGTGTCCATATCCAAACAGTCTTTATGGCCAAACATGAACTAATGTCGATTGGTTTAAAATCGTCAGAAATTGGGGGCACCAGGGTGGTGCAGCCGGTTAAGGACCCAACCCTTGGTTTCAGCTCAGTTCGTGATCTCAGGGTCATGAGATTGAGCTCTGCACTCAACTCAGAGTCTGCTTAAGATTCTCTCTCCCTCATCCTCTGCCCCTCCCCCCAGCTCTCTCTCAATCTCTCTCCCTCTCTCTAAAATAAAATAAATAAATCTTTAAAAAAAAAGATAATCAGAATTTCAAGATTGGGTCAGTCCTACTCAAACTGCATGTCTGAGATGTGGGTAGTCTGGTTTCAAAAAAAAAAACCAAACAAAACTAGGGTACAGTTATGGTGACCAAAAAATGGTACATGACCCCTATAGGAGCAACTGACTTCTCATTCCACACAGAAGTGCCAACTCCTGTAGCACTGCTCAAGTCCAAACTAACTGTGGATACACAAAACATGTCTTGGGGTCTTTAGGAGATACTGACTGGTGATGGGAAAAACAACAATCAGAGATAGTTTCTACACTGTCAGGTAGATGCTTCTTAGTACTGAAATATGGGCTTATTTGTCCATGCAATAGCACTTACTCCCTCAAAATGATACAACCAGAAGATCTGAGGTGTGCAGCTCATCTCATTTCATATCTGTCTTATATTGGGTGTTCTAAAGTAGTAAGATGGTAGAAGAATGTGGGTATGTAGGGTACGTAGCAACACTTCTTAGGAAGGCAAAATAATCAAGCCATGAAACAGCTGGTTAGATTTTAGGAGTTAACAGGGAAGAGGCCCATTATAGAAAGGAGATGTCTCATGAACTGTACACTAGTTACTAAAAGACATGTAATTATACAAAGAGCTCCTCCATATGTAGAAGGACAGGTAGAAAGGAGGGCACAAGAAACTCTTCAGAGCAGAAGTGAGCAAACTCTTTCTGTAAAGTGCCAGATAGTAAATATATACATTCAACTTTAAGGAGACACAGTCTCTGTTGTAACGATTCACATCTGCCCCATCAACAATGTACAAATGAACAGGAATGGCCAGATTTGGCCCGAGGGCTGTAGTTTGCCCCTGATTTAGAGAACTAAGAAGTGCAGAATAATACAGTGGCATGTTTTGAAGCTCAAGGAAGACCTTGTTCTTATATTCTAAGAGAATGACATGTAGAATAATAAAATCTCACTAGCAATAACAACAAAAACCCAGCTATCACAGAAAAGGAATAGAGAGAGCCATGACATAGCTTCTGCTAAAATTCCAAATACTCAGAATCTCTTACTCTTAAGAGATCTGAAGACAGATTTACCAACCACCTCCAGAGAGTGACGACCACCTGGCTGACCAGCAGGCCTCGGTGCACACAGAGTCCTGACGCAGCGCGGGAGCTCCGAGGCCCACTTAGCCCCCTCCACCTCCTCACCCCACCCCACCACACAGTGGTGGAACCCCGACTCCAGGCCACGGCTGGATTCTGAGCTGAAACCTACTCCAAGTGTTCCAAGACACTACCAGACTAAAACTCCTTTGCCTCACATCCTAGCTTTTCTCGGTCACTTCTTAGACTACAAAACCCTCTGGTATTCTGTCTGATAACTTCACCCTCACGGTGCTCATCTCCTCCAACAAGCTACGCAACCCTCTCTTCTGGACCAGGTTGTCCCGTGTCCCATCTCCTTCTCCAAAAGCTCCCTTGCATCCTCCTACCTCAACCACACTCTGGTTTTCCCTGCAACCCCATCACACCCAAGAAGTTTATTCTCAAACCTGGCAGCACAGGTGCGGGTTCTCTCCTCCCTCCTCCCCGATGGGGATTTCAGTCAGTTTCTTCTCTGATCTCTTCTATAAAACTTTCTCCTTTGAGACTTTCACTGACAGTTTCACCTTCTCCCCCTGCTCATTGCCGTCACCTTCCCCTCCTACAACCAGAAGTTGGTTCATATCACCATCTCACATCCTCTTCAGACGTCCCCCCGGTCCTGAGTCCCCGGGCTCCTGCGATGATTCGGAGTTGCTGCTTCTACAGAATTCTTGCCCCTGGCCTGCATTTTACCCCCCAAGGCCAGCCCTTTCCCTCTCGCTCTGTCTCGCTCTCGCTCTCGCTCTCTCTCCTGTGCCAAACTATAATAACCCAATCCCATCGGTTCCTTCCCCTTCATTTCTACTTCCCTAGCTCCTCACCACCACATAAATGCACACACACACACAGAGGGAGAGAGCATTTGTGCGGAAGACAGTACTACTGACTCAGGGAGTTTTCAGAGCAGAAAAACATGTCTTGGGGTCTTTAGGAGATACTGACTGGTGATGTAGAAGCAGGAGTACAACCACCAAATATGCAGTATTAGACGTTCTTATTCCTACATCCCTCAGCCATCCCAACATGGGTTCTGCCTACTTCATCTTCCTGCTTTATAATGTTTCAACAAACTGAAATAGCTCCTCCATTTGTATTATGCAGAGAAGTTGAGTTCGGGGTGCTTCTACGTATGTCTCTGGCAGTTTTTAAAACAGGGCTCCAAAATTCTTTACCACTCTCCCCATCAAGAGGTGAGATCTAGGTCCCCTCCACTTGAATCTGGATTCTGTGATTGCTTGACAGAAAAAATATGACAGAAGTGCATCTGTGCTGGTTTCTAGGCCCCGAATTTAAGAAACTGGCATTTTCCGTGTCTTGTTTCTTGAGGTGCTTGCCCTTGTAACCCAGTCATGCTGTGAGAACCCCCAAGGCACCCTATTTGTAGAGATCAGCTGCAATGGCCATATGTAGACATTTCAGAGCAATGCCCAGCTGAGGTCCCAACAACTAGCATAACCACCAGACATGTGAGCACAGTCACCTGTGGATGATTCCAGTCCCCAGTCCCATTGAGTCACCCCCAGCTTTCTTTCAAGTCTCCCCAGGTAAGGTCCCAAGTATCATGGAGCAGAAACATGCCATACTCTACTTGAGTCCCTGACCCATAGAATCTGTGAGCACAGTAGTTTTACACCAGTGACTTTCGGGGCGGTTTGTGACACAGCAATATAAGTTGATTCGTGTGATATGGAGCCTGAGAAGTCCCATAGTCTGCTGTCTGCAAGCTGGAGACCAAGGAAAGCCGGTGGTGTAAATTTGAGTCAGAGTCCAAAGGCCTGGGAACCAGGAGTATCAAGGGTGTAGGTCCCAAACCAAGACCTGTTCATGCTGTCAGGCAGAGCGAGAATCCAAACTCCCTCCACTTTGTTGTTCTATCAGGGCCCTCAACAGGTCGGATGATGCCTACCCACACTTGCCAGTGGGAAGGAAGAGTTGGCATCCACTCTACTCTGATCCATCAGTTCAGATGCTAATCTCTTCTGGAAACACCATCACAGACACACCCACCAATGATGTTTAACCAGCTATCCGGGCATCCCGCCATCCAGTCGAATTGATATATAAAATCAACCATCATACCTTCCTTAGCTTTCGGCTCTCCATTCATTTCCTTATTTCCTCTTGCTCCTTCAGTTTCACCTTCTGGCTTTCTCCCAGCTACTTTCTCACGGACAGTATCACTCTTAGATTCAGGCAACAGTGTCCCTGTCCTGAGCCTTCAGCTGTACCCCTCCTAAGGCAGTGAGCCATCTACATGGTTCATCTGGATGTGCCCAATAGCTATGACCTTGAAATTTGCCATTCAGACAGCCCTAAGTAGACATTCATGTGCAGGCCTGGAGCCTAATCTGTCTTCCCAAGGGCACACTTGACTATTAGTGTGGGCCTGGGCCTGAGGTATGGTCATGTGACTACCTTCAGGCCAAAGGTATATAAATATAATCTCAGAGAAGCTCTTTAAAAATATTTATGATAGACTTTCTCTCGTTCCCACCATCCTTCTTTCCCACTGACAATTCCTAGACAAGCCTTAGGAGCCATCTGTCTAGGTTAGCAGCACCACCCTGCAGCCCCAGGCTATTCAACTACAGAAAGTTACATTAAAAAATTAATCATCATCGGGCACCTGGGTGGCTCAGTTGGTTAAGCGACTGCCTTCGGCTCAGGTCATAGTCCCGGGGTCCTGGGATCGAGTCCCACATCGGGCTCCCTGCTCACCGGGAAGCCCGCTTCTCCCTCTGACCTTCTCCCCTCTCATGCTGTTTCTCTCTCGGTCTCTCAAATAAATAAAAATCTTTAAAAAAAATAAAAATATAAATATAAAAATTAAAAAATTAAAAATTAACCATCATCATCTTTATTTTTTACATATATTGTGATCCCTGTTGCAGCATTTTAGCCTGTTGCCTAAAGAATGTAGTGCCTCTAACCTTGCACTGTTTCATATCACCCTTTGTCCCGTTGCTAGGGTGAACAATCCAACAAAATACAACAGTGCTATCCCAGTTTAAAATTCTTCCATGTGTCCCTGTTCCTCAAAACAGTGTTTCTCAAAAGACAAAGCAAAACAAAAAACCAAAGGTCTATAGATCTTCGCATGCAGATCGTTAATGAGAAGAAGGCAAATTGCTAAGGGACACTACAAGTTCTGGTTTGCAGGCTAAAATTTGAGAGCCATTGACCTTTGCCTCATTTCCCGCTTGGCTCCATCTCACACCATCAACTCCAGTCACACTAAATTACTCGGAATCCTCTGAACACATAATGTTTTTCCATCACTTCCAAGCCTTTACACCATGTCTTTCTCGGGCTAGGATGCCCTTGACCCCTCTCCTTCTCTATTCTTTCTACTAAAAACTTTCGCATCTTCCAATATTCAACTCACGCTTTTCTTTGGGTCCCTATTAGGATTAGCCAATCTCTACTTCGACCTCTATTCAACCCTTGCCCAATTCACTATCATATGATGTAAAATATTTTATCATAATTTTATTCCGTATCTTCTTCTTTCCTCTAAACTGTCAGCTTCTTGAGGACAAGTATCTTGTAATTTCTCCTTTATCCAGCAGCTAATTTGTATTTGTCCAAGACAGACGAGAAAAAAAAAAAAAAGAATGAAAAAAGAAGGTCATTCTGTTTTAGTCTATAAGTTGTCTTGAAGAGTAACTAAAATTTTTTTGATTAAAATAGATGCTCACAATTTAGGTAATCATTGAATGTACCATAGATAGCAATTTTTCTAAAACAAACTCAAAATTGGTCAGGCACATAAAAAATGTATCAAAAAGCTTTATGTTCAAGTAAGCATTTGTTTCTTCAAAACTACTTAAAATTTAGTATTAATAACAACAACAAAAAAAAAGCTCCTGAATTTTTTTAATTTAGAGAGAATAAAAGTAAGGAACAGGAAGTTCTTCCTGGTGGTTAAATAATGAAGCAGATGAACATCTAAATTTCACCCAGGAAATGGGGAAATTCTGGAGTAGCAGACGCTACATCTGCAACAGTACGAACCCAAAACTGAAATCCAGAGGAAGAAAATAGATAAATGGTATTTTGAAAGTTGGTTATATTTCTCAGAGAAAAGTTGTACTCTTATATCCAGATCCATTAAAATTAATCGAACAATGGATTAAAACCCCTAGCAAGTACCTGGTATATAGCAGGCTATCAATAAAGGATATTTCCCTTTCTCTTCTCACATAGCCATGATAACAAAACATCCCACTTAAGTGATAAACACATACTGCATTTAAAATTGGCAATCTATTTAAATGACTGCTCTTGATTCAACTGAGACATCCCATTTCTACCCATGGGCTCCATCCTACCCCACATTCTTGTATCAACTGAATCACAGTCAAGGGTTCAATTAAGTCCCTAAAATCCATCCTGCAATCAGTTCAACATTTTTGACACCTTTCCTTGCCTTGAATTACTCTCATACCTGAATCCCAGGACCTAAATCATACTCCTAGTGTTTATTCCATCTCCAACAAAGGGGTCAATTCCTTCTCTCCAGTGCTTATCAGATTGCAGCCCCCAATAGGTCCAGCATTTCCTAAGCCCTTGGAGTGTCAGTCATGGTCACAGTATTGGGCAGGGATAAGTAAACAGTTAGTACGGACCAACTGTTATGGTGTTTTGTCTTTAGAAAACACCATATTCTGGGGCACCTGGGTGGCTCAGTCAGTTAAGCGTCTGCCTTCAGCTGAGGTAATGGTCCCAGGGTCCTAGGATCGAGCCCCCCATTGGGCTCCCTGCTCGGCAGGAAGCCTGCTTCTCCCCCTCCCACTCCCCCTGCTTGTGTTTCCTCTCTCGCTGTGTCTCTCTCTGTCAAATAAATAAATAAAATCTTAAAAAAAAAAAACACCATATTCTGCTAGTCTTTGCCCACAGTACTTTTTGATCTACTCCTGCCATCAACCCCGCCAAAAGAAGTCCGCTTCTTGTCCCAAGAAGGTCTGATAATTACATAACTGGCAGTGGTACTTACTTGTAGGCCATGCCCCATAAAGTCATAAATTCCAGGTTCGTTTACAGAAGCACCCTAGACAGACTTGCTATATCCTGTTAAAAACATTCCATTGGTAATGATCATCAGGAGAAACTTTTAGCATCTTTAAAAATTTGACCTGATCATTTCTTCTATTCTAAAAATTTCTTAATGTCAATCTGACACTTTATTGTCAGGCACCATTATAGTTCTCACAAAAGGAAGGAGTCTCTTCTATATAGTCTCTTCCTGGCCAGAAAGACCACAATCCAAATATTCCACATAGGTCTTGCCCATCAGTTAAAAACATCTTACCTCCTGGCTTAAATTACTTATATCATTACATAATCGATTCTAGAAGGGCCTGTGGAAAACACCTTACCCATCACTTGGTCTTTCTCTCCAATAACTGCTCTAAGCCATGCAACTAATTGCATCATTCTTCACAGTGGCTAATAGGAAACCCAGAGCCAAAACGTTCAGTCCAGCTCACAAGTGTTGATGCCTCATTCTGTTAAAATGTATGTATTTCATGTCTTAACCTTATACTTGATTTCATGTTATTTTTCCTACTCTTATTTTTTATATTATTTCTAGACTCGGATTAATAGTGCTTTTCCCACTGTTATTTTCAGGCCCATATGGATTTCTGTGCATTGATTTAAACTAGTATAGGAAGAGTGATGATACAAACACATAAAATAGAAATCTATAGGTAACTGAAAACATTTAAGACACTGAACGGCTTGACTTCTTCTGACGCAAATTATTAGCTCCTCTGTGAGTTGTTTAACTCACTCAGATAGAGACATAAAGGGGCCCACAGCATAATGGATTAATGCATTAACAATGAAGTGAGAAGCATATGTCATATGAACAGTCACACACAACATGCAGTATAATTAAGGTTATTCACACAGCCATGAGTTCAAGGTCAATATGGTCCTCTTGTCTATCCGGACTGATTTCAGCTACACGTACAACTTAAAAAATATATGGGAAATACCTTAATAGATTCCAGTTGCAAAAGAAAAAGAAAAAGAAATCCAAATCATTTTGATTCTACCTCTAAAATAATTTTTAATTTACTTCTTTCCATCCGTACTACCACCACTTGTACCTAGAATAGAAGTGTTAAGTGGATACTCTACAGACAAGAAGGGTCTTTGTAAAATGCAA
Organism: Eumetopias jubatus; assembly: GCF_037043125.1. Lineage (NCBI taxonomy): Eukaryota > Metazoa > Chordata > Mammalia > Carnivora > Otariidae > Eumetopias > Eumetopias jubatus. The sequence continues at coordinate 176,069,720 of NW_028274809.1, read as the reverse complement.
ATTGCGGCACTTAGGCTGAAAATTTTCACATGGCTTTCTATTGCTCTTAGGATGAAGTTCAAAATCCTTAACAGCCAAGAAGGCCCCTGTGACTAACCGCTACCTCACTGGGTCACCTCTTCTGCTCTCAGCCATCATTTTTTTTTTAAGATTTTACTCATTTATGAGAGAGAGAGAGAAAACGCATAGAGCGATAGAGAGAAGCAAACTCCCTGCTGAGCAGAGATCCCAACCCAGGGCTCCAACCCAAGACCATGAGATCGTGACCTGAGCCCAGGCAGACTGAGCCACCCAGGTGCCCCTCAGCCATTACTTTCGTAACCAGCTGACATGTTCACAAAGCATGGACCCTGTAAAACAAACACACAGGCAAGAATGACCAATTACACTCAAGCTTTTTCTCTTCCTCTCCGCAGAAGTAACCCACTTGAAACGGGGGTCTGAATTAATTGTTTCCACCTCATTCTCCCACCAATCCTGCAATCTCAATTCTGACCTCACCCCTTTTCAGTTAAGGAAAACATCTGGATAACTGGTGAACTCCTAGTTGTCAAATCCAAGAGACATTCATCCGTTTCTAATCACTCTTGACCTCTTTGTGGGATCCGACATGATGTGCTCCCCAGTTTTCAAAACCGTCCCCTTTCCTTGCCTTCTAGAACACATGGGTTATCTTCTTTCTCCTTGTTTTTAATTATTTGTGTCACCCAGGTTCTGCCTCTCAGTTCTAGCCCTGAGTGACGTTCTACTCCCCCAGGAGATTATCTACACACCTGGTGATCTACAAATCTTCATCTGTGCCACTCTCTCTATTTGGACCCATGCTTCCAACTATCTATTGTGTGTGACACCGTGACAAACCAAAGTAGCCTCAGTACTGACATGCCCAGTGTTGCACCTTCCCTCCTACAGAGTGTCTTCTACTCTGAAAGCTACTTAAGAAACTGGGTATTGGGGCACCTCGGTGGCTCAGTAGGTTAAGCGGCCACCTTCAGCTCAGGTCATGATCCCAGGGTCCTAGGATTGAGCCCTGGTATTGGGCTCCCTGCTCAGTGGGAAGCCTGCTTCTCCCTCTCCCTCTGCCCCTCTGTCCAACTCATGCACTCTTTTGCTTGCTCTCTCTCTCAAATAAGTAAATAAAATCTTAAAAAACAAAAAACTGGGTATCTAGCAATTTTTCCTTCTCCATCTGCTCTATCCACTTTTTAAAGAAGGGCTTCTCTAAGTGCGGTTAAGTAAAAAAATGTCTCAGGGGAATGATACCAATGAGCTAAATCAAAAAACCTTTCCCCTATGTAATAATATACATAGGGGAAATATATAACATAACAAATATAATAAATTTGTTTTCTTAAAAATCAAATAAATCGATTCTCTCAAGGGTAGTACTTCTCAGAACTTTAATCTGCTAATATGTATCATGCCTCTTTAAGACACATGCCTAGGATGCAGTATTCCTCCCAAGCTAGTGAGACACTTTTTGCTGAGAACACTAATTAAACAGCTACCAGAAATAATATGCAGCAGAACACAGTTTGGGTTTGCCAGTTATTCTCCTTGAGGTCAACCAGAGCTCATAAAAACAGCATCCCAAAGACTGATACATGTATAAGCTTCCATGTTGTGTCTAGCAGGAGGCAGCCCTGTAGCATAAATGGGCTCAAAGCACCCCTTCTCAGAGGACTGTTTAGGAGATACTGAGTCTGCCTTCCGCCCATGCTAAATTACTGAGTAATTTCCTGTTCTTTATTTTGATTAATAAGTCAAATGAATTCATCAAATATTGATTAAACACCTGTTCAGTACAAGACACTCCGATAATTATTAAGGATACCAAAAAGGGTTGAATGTGGTTTTGTCCTTCAGGGCTCAGTCTAAGGGGAAACACATTTGTAAAAAATTTAATTAATGTGACAAAGTGCTATGAAGGAAGTACGTACTCAATTCTGTGGGAGCACAGGGAAAGAAATGATTTCCTTTTCCTAGAGAGATAGTGAGGGGGTCAGAGGAGATTTTAACTAGGTAGTTTATAGTCTCCTTACCAACAACAACAACAAAAAAATACAAGATAAGAATATATTCCTAGTTTATAAATAAGAAGCTGAGTTTTTTACGGTTAAATGTATCTAAGTTCACAAAGCTGATGAGCAACAAAACCAACTTGAGCTCAGATTGGCCAGACAAGACCAAAGGAAGAGAAGGTGAAGGAAGAGAAGGTACAAAGTATGAAAAAGTATGTTTCATTGGGGGAAAGCCAAAGCAGGGAGGTATGGCTGAGCTGGAAGGCCAGAGGTGCTTAGCTGTGGGCTGGGGAGGAGGTTGGGGAGCTGGGAAGCCCTGAGAGGTTTCCCTGCTTGCAAGTTAACAAACTGGCATGTTACTGTTTCATTGTCGCTGGCAGAAGACAAGAGACTCACCCAACAGCATGAGCATGGAGCTGGTTACCCCGCTCCGCGGAGGGGCTCTCCAGGGATGCCCGCACCTGTCGCACTCCAGGGGAGGAACACGGATGGGGGGGTGGGGGGTGGTTTTGCCACTTCTGTAGCAAGCCGAGACAATCCTGCTCTTTGTCCTGGAGAAACTCTCCCTCAAGATTGCTCGGTGCAAACAGGAACACAACTGGACAAATGGCCCAAGTAAAGGGTAGTCAGGGCCTTGCATTTTCGGCATGCTTAGTAAACGCATAGAAACAGGACACCGGGGAAGGTGGATGACCTCTCCCAATGGAGGGGGAGGAGAGATGGGAGAGAGTGGAGCCAAGGACAAGAGACTAGAAAAGAAGGCAGGAATCATACAACCGAGAAATTTAAATGCAATACAGGGGAGTTTGAGCTTTTGGCGTAAGCACTAGGAAGCCATGACAGATGTTGTAAGGTGTGTATCCCACACCTGCTGGAATGGTCTGTAGGAGTTGCCAGGTTTGTTCAGATCTCCTCCTTCTCCTTCCCCCACGCAGCTCATCTTCACAGTTAGTGAAAACACTGCCAATTTATAAAGGTGGTCCTCTTTCTAGGATTTTTTTAACTTGCAATCAAGAGACTTGGGTCAGTTTCTCCCCTTGGTGGGGGGAGATATCTGGCAGTCATATTTTCTGCTATAGGAAGGCTGCTTGCAGCAGAAAATAAAATCCTAAAGCCAGAGTAAGAGATCTGTAAACATTCTAGTCTCAATTTTCTTTTTTTTAGTCCATCTGCATCCCTGCCCCTCCCTTGTCTTCAGTGTCCCTCGGGATGTCTCCATGGACTCCCAATGCATTCCTATTTCAGCTTAGCACACTTTTAGTTATGCTTCTGTCTCTTGAATCTGAAGGTATGAACTAGTTTAGAAGGGCAGTGTTCCCAGCTTCATCTCTAGGAACATGATGTTGGAAGCAGGATGGAAAATGGCTTCCAGCAAAGACAAAACTGGAAATGTGACCAACAGACTGTCAATAACAGTCCAAGAGAAAAATGACATTTCCATGTGTCCTTACAGACATGACCATAATTAGGTACTCTGATTCAGAGATGACTTTAAGAAATAGTTCCGGGCTCTGAAGTTAGTTTAGAGCACCTCAGTAGTTCCCGGGATAATCTGTGAGGACCCATTTTACATATGGTAGCTCAAGACCAAAAACTGACCCTTCCAAATAGGGAGAAAGCATATGATGCCAAAGAAGAAGGGCCCAAATCATGAAGAGTCTACAGGAAAGTCAGGATCATTAGGATGAAGAACAACGGGATTGCCTGTTTTTATTGACTGCCCTCGGACTCAAGCCCAGTAGCCCTGAAGGATTATTACACAGAGAAGCTCAGGATAGTACGACTGCAAGGGCTTCACCTCAGTGTTCCTGTGTAAATCACATACATAATCACAAATCACAAAGTAAATTAAAAATTCTAATTCATTTGTAAAAATCATCTTTGTCAAGAATTCAAAAGACACAGAAATTTGTGAAGTATATTTTTACTTCTAAACTCTTTCCCATCTCTCCCCCCTTCCATTGGGAGAGGTCATCCACCTTCCCCGGTGTCCTGTTTCTATGCGTTTACTAAGCATGCCGAAAATGCAAGGCCCTGACTACCCTTTACTTGGGCCATTTGTCCAGTTGTGTTCCTGTTTGCACCGAGCAATCTTGAGGAAGAGTTTCTCCCAGGACAAAGAGCAGGATTGTCTCGGCTTGCTACAGAAGTGGCAAAACCACCCCCCCCACCCCCCCATCCGTGTTCCTCCCCTGGAGTGCGACAGGTGCGGGCATCCCTGGAGAGCCCCTCCGCGGAGCGGGGTAACCAGCTCCATGCTCATGCTGTTGGGTGAGTCTCTTGTCTTCTGCCAGCGACAATGAAACAGTAACATGCCAGTTTGTCAACGTGCAAGCAGGGAAACCTCTCAGGGCCTCCCAGCTCCCCAACCTCCTCCCCAGCCCACAGCTAAGCACCTCTGGCCTTCCAGCTCAGCCATACCTCCCGGCTTTGGCTTTCCTCCTCCTAATTTAACTCAAGTCTCTCTACTATTAATGGTACTTTGTGCACTTTGTTTTGGGGTATATTCATACATAAACTGATACTCCTGTGTGTCTGTATTTTTTTTCTTTTGGTCAGGCTACAGTTTGTTTTTTTCCTTTCATAAATGTTGTAAAAGCCATTTGTCTGTTCTAATTTGGTTAGATAGCTTTTCCTCTCCCGTTTTAATGTCCACATGTGATTTTCCATAATTTATCATTCAATAGATATTAATAGATATTTACATTAGCTGCAGTTTTTTCCATGCAATGTATACATACATATGTACATGTGTATACATATATACATTTATGTGTGTGCATGTATGTGTGTGTGTGTGTGTGTATATATATATGTTTATCCAGTTACTTTGTTGGAATACTTTCCTATAAATTGGAATCTCTAGGCAAAGGGTATACAAAATTTAAATTTTGATTGATAACTGCAGAATTTCCCCAAATGTACAGACAGTCATCATCAGGGATCCTGCTCAGTAACTGTCGATGAGTGCTCTATTTCCTACAATCATGGGAACATTAGATATCACCATTTTTAATCCTTGACAATGTGATATTCATAAGAAATTAGGTTTCTTCTGTTAATGCTGAGCTCAAGCATCTTCCATATCCTTATTAGTCATTTATATCATTTGAATTTCGTCTTTAAGTTCTTTTTTCATTTCCCTTGGAATATTAGTGTCTTTGTTGCCAATGTATAAGCGCTCACTTGTGATTAAGGATGCTAACCTTTGGACAGCTGTGCAGTACAGATGCAATGCCATACGGTTTCTCCCCCATTGATTTCACTACAAAGTTTATATTTTTTGATCACACACAAGTTAAGTATTCAGATATCATGTTCTTTTTTTTTTTTAAGAACGGCAAAGAAAAATCACTGAAGGATTTAACACAAGAAACAAAGATGAGATTTGAGTTTTACTGGGCAATCAACTGGGAGGCAACTGGGAAGTGGGCTGGTAAGAACCAACAGCAGACGCGGACCAATCGGGTAATGGAGACATGAAAAAGCACCAGATGAAAGCCCAGTGGTGGCAATGGGAGTGCGTACAGAACTTACAGGGGCATCCGTGAAACACAATCTAGAGAACGTGGCAACTCGTTGAGTTGGCAGAGTGGGTTGAATTAAACTCCTGTGTTATTAGGAGGTGTTATCAAGTCACATTTCTAACTGAACCCGAAAGAACGAGGCACCACCAACGCCCTTCATAAAAGAGGTGAAGGGAAAGGGAGGGAAAGGAACAGTTAATAAAAGCATAATCACGAGGCAGCTGAATGTGAGTAGAGAAATCACCATTGATTGGAACTTCTGAAAACGTTTATAAATTGACTATAGAACAGATTTATGTTTCAACACATTTTAATTACAAATCAAATATTCTCTGAAAGCTCTGGGTTTAAATATTTAAAGTATATCAAGTTTTGTCATAGAGGATCCTGGAAGGAAATATATCGGGACTTTTAAATAGGATTATTTAAGAAAATATTTATAAAGGGAAGGGCAGAGGAAGACTGTAAGAGATACTGCAGTACCCCCCAACCCAAGCTAGTAACTGTGGAGAAGAAGGTGCTACTACCTCTTAGGGGGCAGGAAAATAAAGTATTTACCAGAATCCAGAGAGAGCTGTGAGGTCACCTGCCAAGAACTGGTGCTTAAAGGGATGGAACCAGCCTGCAGCTACTCTTGTAGGGTGAGACCAGCACAGTCCACCTGCCCAGTCTCCTCTCAGCCACTGCCTCCCTCCCTCCCACTGCCAGAGGCAAGAATGCCCACTGATTGCCCGCTTACTACCCAGACACAGAGCAGAGTGGGGCGTCTACCTGGAGGGGCAGAGACTTGCCAGCACACCGCACCTTTGTGTCTTTCACGTGGAAGGAAAGTTCTTATCCCCAACACAGGGACACACAAAGACCCATCAGCACTATGACATGCAAAAACACGATAAAACGCAGCAGAGAATTATCTCCTACTCACCCGCAGAATTCAGTGAGATACTGTAGAACCCATCCCTGCCAGCAGTCACTCAGCATCCTTCCAGGCAAAGTAACACCCTCTGGATCTTCACTGAATTCACTTAAATGACAATATTTTGTAAAAGACCAGTCTTTAGTTCTTAAACTATGTAACAGGAATAAACAAAGTTGAATTTACCACAGAATTGAAGGATAAATAATAAACTATTAACTAAAATAAGGAATGATAACATGGACTATGGCTCCTAGAGTACAGGATTAATACCATGAGGGTGAGTGAAGGGAGAAAAATATTTAACACTTTGGTATTTTATGAACATGAAGAAAAAGGGATTTCTATGATTTCTTTGCCTGCTCCCTGATCCAGCATAAAGAATTGTTTAAATGTACCAAAAAAAAAAAAACCATGTGTAATAGAATGAACTAGGTAGCATTTTGTAGAGAATGGTACTATTTAGTTTTTTCCCCATACCATGTGGTCCTCAAGAACCCCTGAAAGGGAAAAGAAAAAACCTCTATCACCATTCCTGTGAGGAAAGAAAATATTTTCTGAGAAGTTGAGTTGTTTGCTAAAGGTCACATAGCTAGTAAGTGATAGAGTCAAGACTAATCTACGTCAAAAACTGTAAGTTCATTGTTATTCACTAAAATACGTGACCATGGGCGCCTGGGTGGCTCAGTTGGTTAAGCGACTGCCTTCGGCTCAGGTCACGATCCTGGGGTCCTGGGATCGAGTACCGCGTCTGGGCTCCCTGCTCAGCGGGGAGTCTGCTTCTCCCTCTGACCCTCCCCCCTCTCGTGCGCTCTCTCTCTCATTCTCTCTCTCAAATAAATAAATAACAATCTTTTAAAAAATAAAATATGTGACCATAATCCGGGATAAATTATAAAGTAAAATGTTTTCTCCTGTTTATTCCATGGCAACATTTCAATGCTTTGTCATACCTAATATTCTTCCTCGTCTTGCATGTAAGGTATCTCCAAAGTTGAGTAGAATGTTAAATATTTAATAACCTGAAGCTTATCTGTGCCCCTGAACTTATAAAAGTAAAAAGTAAAATTTAGTTTTGTAACTAAAGCACTTTAACTATACAAACACAGATCCTCATACCTTCACCTGACAAACAGGACCCTGAAGGACTCCTGGATTCCTCAGCTTTTTCAATCTTTCCATGTTATTTCCATTTCCTTCACCTTTTAAGTTGATCAAAAAACTTTGTTAAAAATGACTTTTTCTTCCCCCAGGGTGAAATGTATTCCAAGCCTGGTGAGAACAGACTATTAATCTCTTCATTTTATTGACCTACTTCAGTTTCAGCTCATTAAACACAGACATTTTCAATGATCAAAAGAAAATGAACCAAATGTAACTTGCTACAACCTTACTAAATAAGAGAGTTGTTCAAAAGGCAAATAAATCTGAACAGGTAATTTAATATTGACAATCTTCCATTTAAAGAATATACATGTAATGAACAAGGACATCCAGAAATGATGTTTACATTCCTTTGATCAATGAAGGCACAGTCTTGTGCTTGTTATCAGACTCCTTCTCGGTTCTTACCCTCTCTCAAAAAAGGATGTTAAAGAAATCATGAACTAAAGTCCCTTGAAACTGTAAGACAAAGAAAAGCAAAAAACTATGAGCTCTAAAAAGATAGCTGCAAAGATTACTTAATTATATTGCCTATATGCAATTACAAAAGCTAAGATAAATTTGGTTATCATAGCACAGTAGGAGAGGAAACTAGTCATTCAAACCCATTACCCTAATAAGAGTAATAAACAATTTATAAAACAAGAAATGTTAACTGCCTTCTAAATATAACTGAATTTGAAACACAAATTTAAGTTCATAGCTAAACCATATCGAAATATGCATGTCTCATTAGCACTGACTTAAATAATCCTTCTATTTAGGTAGAATTTCCTAATACCTTTCTCAGATACCCTAATAACCAACTACACTTCATACAGGAAAAAAAAAAGGTTTTTTTCAAAGTATCATTGAAAGAGGGTCTAAAGACTAGGTATTTCTAAAATCGGAATTGTCAGAAATACTTTGGAGACAGATTTTACCTGCTACCACATATCATGATTTGTGATTTAGCAGCAATTATTTTTTTGCTTATTCTGAAAGGCCTGGTCTCTCTACTTGGTCTGCAGGGAGTCTGTACCCCAGGCTGGTATCTTGTAACAAACCATCTTCCTAGCTCAGGAATAATTCCATAGATAAGTGATATGTGCTTTATTGCCGACACGGAATTAACAAGGGTGGGAAATGAAAAAAGTGAATCATTTTCTAGTTCCTTACTATTAATTTCCTCACAGAAAGAAACCACTTTGCAAAAAAAAAAGGGGGGGGTGGAGGATGAAAAAAATCAAATAAAACACAAACCCACCAATCCAGAGCCAAATATAAATTACATTTGGTCAACTTATATTTCTCCATTCTCCCAACAACGGACGAATTAATGCTCAAAGTCAGATCAGTCACTGTCTCCATGATGATAAAAACTATGTAAATGAATCCCTTAAATGTTAAACAATCTTCCTTTCCTTGCAGGACTTTTGAGGAAACTTTCTTCCAGACATTTCTTTGGCAATTCATTTATTCTGTTTTAAAAATACTGGATAATGTAGATAAAAATTATTTTAAGTTTAAACTTAAAAGGGCTGGATCACTTTCTAGAATTTGTGGCAGAGGTACATAAGAAAATACTGACTCCTCGAAAATAATTTACTCAACAACACAACTGAGCCCAGGTCAGAAGATTTTTTAAAACCTCGCCCCCTCATTTCCCATTTCCCATATCTGTTAATATTCAGCATAGAAAACAGAAGTAAACACAAGAAGCTGAGTCTGTTGGGTAAGTACACATATAAGATTAATTCTACAAATCAAAATTTATTTAATTTTGGCCTAATCCCAGAACATTAAGATACACCGGTCACAGACCCTACTCTCAAACAGCCTACAGTCAAGCAGAGGGAAAGAAATATATTCAAAATTAGCATTACTGCTTTGAGTGCCTACTTATATGAGAAATAACTAAGTACTGATCTATACGCGGTAGGTTTGAGGATTTCAGGGCTGATCAAGGCCAGACAGGACCTCGAGACTGTGGTAGGACACGTGGAGCTTTATTTAAGAGGCACTTTGACAGCCTGCATCAGGAGGGATGTCCCTCACAGTAAGAGACCTTCCGGAGAAAATAATGCAGGGCCTCTGCCTAGAAGAGGACGATCACAGGAAACGCCCAGGACAGAGGGGAACAGCAGAAGGGGCTCGTGTATCTCGGATCTCGGTGTGATGGCTTAGCAGCATGATGGGAAGTCTCTGAGTCAGAGAGCTTCAAGGGGCAGCAATGGCTTGGGTCTTCCATAGCCCCCAAGAGCGTTTTAGCCATGACTAACAGATGTCGGGTGCAGTTTTGTGGAGTAGGCAAAGCAAGCAGGCTCTAAGTGACTAAAAATATGCTGATTTGAGCTATATTTTAAAAGCAACTGGATGTGTAAAAATTTGAGTTTGGTACTAGAGGGCTTTGGGCTAATGGTCCCAACCTGATGTGAAGAAGTAAAAAACACAGGTGTCAATCTTTAACCCATTTACAAAACACCAGAAAACTTTAAAAATATCATGATATAGGGATAGCAGAATCTTGGATAGACTGACTATCCATCTGTGGACTGACTTCTAGAGTTTCACTTAACAATCTGAGAGGTTCAAAAGATGTAGCAAATTCTTCAACTATTTCAGTTCTTATTCCAAGTCAGACACTGCTCTAGGCAGCAGATATTCCTCAGTGAATAAGGTAGCCAACTGTACTGGCTACCTAATTTATAGGGCCAGAGCCAAATGAGAATGCAGGACTCTGGTCACACTTCAAGATGTCAAGAGCAGAACATTAAACCAAGCATGGGGCCCCTTTGACAGTGGGACCTTGTGTGAGTGCACCGGTCACACGCCTGTGAACCTGGCCTTTCTTCAACATCCTTTTTTGGGAGAGGGTAAGAACCGAGAAAGAGTCCAATAACAAGCACGAGGCACAACAGACATGTTCTCTATTCTCATCATGCACACAATCTAGTGATGACAGAGCAACAGTAAAAAGAAAGAAAAAGCATAGGGCACCATGAAAGAAAAAAGGGGATTCTACAGTAATAATTGGAGGACCATAGTTCAGTGAACTTTGAGAAAAGCCTCTCTGAAGAGCTGACATTTCAACCGAGACCTGAGCCAGTCAGCTATATAACCTGCATGTGTGAAGGAGCCATAGGTTGGAGAGTTTGTGCCAATGATTCTCAAACAGGTAATGCAAAGAGTTACTGGTGGTTATTTCTGGATGGTAAATTTTGCTTTCTTTATACTTTTCAGTACTTTGAATTTTCAAGAGAATAAGTATTCTTTCATAAAAACATGAAAGTACAAAATCTCATTTTCCTTCTATAAAAGTGCATTATGCATTCAACTTACATAGCAACCATATGTGAACTTGATATGGCTAATCAAAGACCTAGAGGGGATTATGCTAAGTGAAATAAGTCAGACAAAGACAAACACTGTATGTACTGGATGATTTTACTTATATGTGAAATTTTTAAAAAAAATGAAAAGACAAAACAAAGAGAAACAGACTCATGCATACCGGAAACAAACTGTTGGTTACCCAAGTGGGAAGGGGCTGGGGGAGGGATGAAACAGATAAAGGGGATTAAGATTTTACAGTTTTAAAATATATAAGTCATGGGGCTATAATGTACAACTTGGGGAATATAGTCAATAATACCGTAATGATTCTTTGGTCTTACGGTCACAGATGGTAACTAGACATTGTGGGGATCATTTCATAATACATAAAATACCAAATCACTATGATGTACACCTGAAACTAAAGGATATTGTATGTCAATTATACTTCAATAAAAAATTAAAATTTAAAATCTTAAAAACAGTTTTTAAAAGAAACAATAAGCGTGAACAGGAATGTGAAGAAAAGGGAACACTGGGGCACTGCTGGTGGGAATGCAAACTGGTGTAGCCACTGAGGAAGACAGTATGGAGGGTCCTCAGAAAATTAAAAATAGAACTGCCCTATGATCCAGTAATTGCACTACTGGGTATTTAATCCAAAGTATATGAAAACAGTATTCAAAGAGATACATGCACCCCTATGTTTATTGTAGCATTATTTATAATAGTCAAACTATGGAAGCAGCCCAAGTGTCCATCAATAGATGATTGGATAAAGAAGAGGTGATATTATATATGTATGTACACACACACACACACACACACACACACACACACACACACACTGCAATATTATTCAGCCAGATAAAAAGAATGAAATCTTGCCATTTGCAACAACATGGATGGATCTAGAGAGTATGATGTTAAGTGAAATAAGGAAAGACAAATACCGTATCATTTCACTCATCTGTGGAATTTAATAAATAAAACAAAGAAGAAAGAAAAAAGAGAGACAAACCAAAAAAAAAAAAAAAAAAAACCAAACTCTTAACTATAGAGAACAAAGAGAGGGTCACCAGAAAGGTGGGGGCGGGGGGGAGGAATGGATGAAACAGGTGAAGGAGATTAAAAGTAAACTTATCTTGGGGGCCTGGGTGGCTCAGTTGGTTAAGCAACTGCCTTCGGCTCAGGTCATGACCCTGGAGTCCCGGGATCGAGTCCCGGGATCGAGTCCCACATCGGGATCCCTGCTCAGCAGGGAGTCTGCTTCTCCCTCTGACCCTCCCCCCTCTCATGCTCTCTGTCTCTCATTCTCTCTCTCTCAAATAAATAAATAAAATCTTTTAAAAAAAAAGAGTAAACTTATCTTACTGAGCACTGAGTAATATATGGAATTGCTGAATCACTATATTGTACACCTGAAACTATATAATACTGTATCTTAACTACACTGAAATTAAAATAGAATAGAATAAAATAAATAATTTTTAAAACAACAGAATAATAACATTTTTTTTAAAAGCTGTCCCATATACTGTGACTTGGAGAAGAATGACTAATCACCTTAGGGTGATTTTTAACAGTGACATTAGTGAAATTTGAAATTTCTAAAGCTGAAAAGAGGAAGAATTGAGGACACAGTTGGTGTTGTCTTTTCTTCTAGTTGAAGGTCAGGCTTTTATAAAAGGTAGATATGGAAAATGACTACTCTCTATTAAAAGTAAAGCTATTGTCACTTAACCAACCAGATCAGGCACCGCATTCACAGATAATCTATTCCAACAAAGCATATGACCAAAGTCTCTCATGACCCCATTTTAAGGTTTATGGTTTCTTCAACAGTTATACCAAGAGGCCACTGATTTATAAATCATTTCTGCTTAAGAGAGGCCTCTGTTTGTTGGACTGTTGCTATGCGTGTTATACTGGTTAATGACAAAATAAATATTATAGACTTAGAAGTCTTCTTATCAAACCTGGAAAGTAAATTGTACACACACACACACACACACACACACACACGATAAAAATCCATATTCCAGAAAGTTCTGGACAAGCGTGAAACTGGCTGGGGGGAGGACAGAATAATTATAAATGCTCTTCTTAAGTTCTCCAAACTGCACCTCTCCTAAAGCCAATTATACAAATACAGGATGTTGGACACTTGGCATAAAGGAACTTAAACTGTGGGATGGAGAGCGGATGGGGACACGCACAACATTTATACTTGCTAATAAGCTGAGTATGAGGAACTGGGGTGTGATTAGTGCAATTCAGGCCCCTGACGGACAGTCATACTCTGTGGCCTTAAAGTAGAAGATCATACTCTCTGTCCTACCAGTAAGGGTCACTGAAGGCCTGGGTAAAAATGACACACCTGATTCTCACAGCCATCAACACACACTCGATTTCGCAGAGGAGAAAGTGATATGCTTCCCTGACACTGGAACTAAGTCTTGATGTTCACAAGTCAACACAGACAACTTGCACAGACTCAGAAAGTAATGATGGGACAAAGCCCCTAGAGACCTGAGTGTGGCAGGAGAGCCACCAGGATACTCTGCAACCTCAAAAATGACTCAACAGCCACCTTCTCTTGACCAACAAGAGGCCTGCTGCTTCTTCCGTAATGACCACTATCCCCACCTTAACCCTCCTAGCACCTAAGCAAGTTATAAAGACCCCCAATTCCTGAACTGCCCTGCTTCATCCAACAGTCTTGATACCACCCAGCACAAGCCCAAATCTTCAAAAAAGCCCCTCCCAGGCAGCCCTTCACCAGGACCCGCAGAGTTCCTGCGGCGAGTGATGGCCCTTGCTGCAGCAAGCAACACAAACCTACTTTGTTTGATTATAGGGCTATTTCTGGTGGGTTTTGGTGGATGGGCTTCAACACAGGGCCATCCTGATATTAATAATCTGCCCCAACATCAGTCCCTTTTATGGCTTTGGAAATGTGATCACCACAACTACGTTGCTCAAGTAGCAGAAAGGGCTAAATGCATGAGAAACAAGAGTCCCGATTTGAGATTACTATCAATGAATGCCTATGGCCACCAGCCAGTTAACTGTATAAATCCCTAAGCCGCCCTAGAGGCGCTACTTGGCCACCCTGAATCCGGTGGTAGTAGAAGCAGTTGCTACGGGCTCTGCGGCGAGCAGCAACACAGGGCTGTTCCGTAGTTTCCAGGAGTTCACGGAAATACACCTATGTATTTATACAGGTATTTACCATAACCTAATATAAACCATTTTAGATAGGTTTCTTTCTTATAGCTTCTATTAGCTCATGAACAGAAACAAAAGATTCACTATAACCTAATACATTCCATTTTGAATAGATGCTTATTTCCCAATTTTGAAAACAATCATTTGTGACAAAAAAAAACCTATTTATTATAAAAAAATTTTCTGATGTATAAAGATCTAAAATGAAAATGTCACCCTTAAAGGCCACGTCTAGGTAAAAATCAACACACTATTTTAAATAAAAAACTGTAATGACAACAGCGCATTTTGTGAGCACTTACTATGTGCCTGGATTTGTGCTATTTTGCACACACACACATTATTTCATTTCATCTATGCAACAACTGCTTAAGAACTAATATTCCCATCTTACAGATGACAAAACAGAGGTTCGAAGAGGATAATCAATTAACCAAGGTCCCACACCTACAAGGGGCAGAACCAAGTTTTGAAACCCAATGTCTGTAATTCCAAATTCCAAGGTCACCAGGTAGATTGTTTGTGGTGGGGGTGAGAATGAATCAACATTCTCCTTGAAGCAATTATAAGACTGGATCATAAGGAAAGCAGTTAAAAAAATAAAACTATACAGCACTAAAGTGTCCTTTAGTATTAGAATTTGCCACATCAAGTTTATTTTTATTATCCCATTTTTGGGCAAAAGCTACCAAGAAAAAGTTACTTTTCACACACTACTCCTTGTACCAATGAACATCCACTTTTTTAAAGTTGGTCGTTGGTATATATACCAACTGGTATATAAATTACCTGAATATAGTCTTGGATTTTTTTATGAGCTTCTCCTTTCTGAATTACCTTCTTGAAAAAGGGAAAGAATGCAAGTGTGAACAATGCATGTGTGAAGAGAATTTCAATGGGAAGGCATTATTCCTCCTCCCAATAAATAAAATAAAAATAAAAGGACCTTTAAAAGACACTTTCACTAAGTTTTTTTTCTGAATAAAATAAACAAGAGCAAAGGGCACCTTGACTACTACTTAGGAAATAAAATCAGAATGCAGGGAAATCTGTAATTCTAATCACATTTACACCTTCTCTCCTTTTTTACATTTCTCATCCAACATCCTAAGGAGCTCAATAGGGCTTAAAAGAATTGGAGCAGGGTAGAGAACAAAGGTGAAGAGAATCTCAGAAATGACTTGAATGGCTGTTCTCACCATTTTAATAATTCCAAATTAGGTAACATAGTTTTCAAATGATGTAAAAGTCACAAATGTAGGGAAAAAACTATAAAAAGGTGTTCTACCATATTATAAAAACGGGATTCTGACTAGACCTCTCAGGAATTAACCACTTGTAGACAGTAAATGAAGAAAGCACAAAACACACACACGCCTTTCAAGGAAACAGGTATCAAATTTAAAGTTTGGGTTTTTTGTTTGTTTGTTTGTTTTGTTTTGTTTTCTTAGAGGGAGGAGGGATAGAGGGAGGGGGGAGAGAGAATGTTAAGCAACCTCGGATCTCAGGACCCTGAGATCACAACCTGAGCCGAAATCAAGAATCCGGCGCTTAACTCACTGAGGCACCCAGGCGTCCCTAAATGTGTTAGCTTTAGTCAGTGAAAGCCCATGTGCCAAATAAATACATTTATTACAAGGAATATCAATATTTGTATTCTTAAGTGGATATGACCACTTAAATATTAACTATTGTTCTCTCTTGAGATTGAGGATAATGTTGGAAAATAAGATACCCAACTGCTATACTCAATCAAGCTAAATGTTATAGGTCATATATAAATACAAAAACAAAGCAGAGCAGTTACGAAGCGCATCGGACCTGTGGTTTATTCAATTTGGGAATGAGATTGTTATAGTGGGAAGAAGAGAAGCATCAATGTCAAAAGAAATAGTTTAATATTTCATTTAATTATTCAAATAAAGCAATCACTAACAATATGGAGAGAAGAATGATTCTAATCAAGGTGATTCTAATTCAGAATAATACTTTTATGTGACTTTTTCTTAATGCAAATATCAACAGAATTTGGCCCTTCTTTTCACCAGCTCCCCTGATTTCCCTAAGAGTGCAACCCCACACAGCCCCTTTCGTGGGTACTGCTAGGATTCCTCCGTCACCTTAAGCCACAGATAAAGGAAGATACTAGCAATGGGGAAGCAATCCAGAATGTTATAGAAAAGAAGGTGCTTCCCATCGTGGCTCTTTTTCAGGGGTCATATGTATCAAATGCAAATAAGGACACCATTTCCTTCTCTGTAGGGCAGAGCTTCCCTTTACATCCTGGTAAAAAGGCATACCAGTGATTGATACTCTGGAAGGCTCCTCTTCCAAAGAGATGAAATACACACAAGGTTCTAGAAATGTAAACACCTAATCAGTGTGTTACATTCAGCAGGTACCAGAAATACTGAGCTATGAGAAGCGCAGGGAAATCAAGGCCTTACTGGGGAGCTGTCAACGTTTCTTGAATATATCAGCCAAAATTATGCCATTTGTGGGGTAAAATCTAATAATGCAGCTCAATGCCTTCACCCTGTTCCCGTCCCCAACACAACTCCCACCTTAGTAGTATTAGCTACTGATAAGTAAGGTTCAGTTTTGTTTTGTTTTGAATAAAAAGAACGCACTGATAACACAAGAATAGGTTTTAAGGGGGTACTGCTGTTTGAGGAGAGAATTGCCCTAAGCTGAGAATATCAACTATTTTGTTTCAAGTAGTATAGGAAAAGCACCTAGTACTGAATAGGCATTCAAATAAATACTTGAAATATTTCAAATATTAGAGACGGGTCATGTAAACTAAAATGGATTCAATGTTCCCAAACGCTCAGATTTTCCTCGCAAGATGACTGGAGAACAGGGGTCACAACCAGCAAAACCATCAAGCAAGACAGCTGCAGCTCCATAGTGCTAAGAGCAAGTCTTTTCGCCCTAAAAACTCAGGCAGAGGATGTATTTTGGACCCAAGCATCCTCTACAAATTCTTTATTTAACCAATAAGCTCACAGCATTCGTCTGTGTGTTGACTTCATAGACAGGGTGCATTGCTCCAGTAAGATCTTAGCTTCAAACACCTGCTATTGCCTTTGACAACTAAGACCTAATCTTCCAGGCCAAATGAAAACTAGAAATCCCTCCAGCAAAAGGAAATTTGCGCAGTAGGAGTGGGGAGCAACGGGTAAAGGTGCAGGCAAACGGCGCTTACAAGAAGCAGAATCTACACCGGCTACATTCACCGTATTCTTTCCCCTTCAATCTCCGGTTATAGGTCTCATCCATGTTTAGTGAGCGGCTTCCCGATACGTTCAATTTGATCGCCTGTTGCTGTCACACCTTTCAGGGGTTGAAACTACCCAGGGGTCTGAGAGACACACTGGGTAGTTCAGGTTCCCGCAAGGAGGGCTTGGTGCTAGGGCGCAGAGAGGCGGCTAAGAGTCACGCCAGTGTGGGTGTACGGGTCCGAGTCCTAATTTAAAAGGAGACCAGTTGCCCTTGTCAATGCCCCGTTCAGCAAAAGAGAAGAACACAGGTTTGTATTTTTAGCATCAAACTTGGAGCGACCAACCCAACTCTGTCCACCACACGAGAAAGCAGCAAACCGAGGCCCCCCGGCGGGGCAGTGGTGAAATTCCCACTCGCAACAGAAACGCAGTCAGGCCGCGCTGTCCCCAGCTGTCAGCTTTGCCGGCCCCTTCCAACGCATCAGCAGGGACTAAAGGAGCCAGCGCGGGCAGCAAACGCCCGGAGCCCAGCTTAGCCGCAGGCGCAGTCAGGGAGTACCCGCAGCTGCCCTGCGCTCGGGATGTTCACACCGAGCTTCCCCAGAGGCCTCCCCAGGGTTCACCCTGCCCGGCCCGAGCGCCTGAAAGGTCATCTTCCCACGAACGGCCACCCCGAGAGCCCGGGGAGCGCGGAGTCGGCGCTCAGGACGCTCCCGGCCCGTGGCGCCCTGCGCCCGCCAGCCGCGCCTCACCTGCCCGCGGCGAATCCGGCAGCCCCTTGACAGCTCCCACCAGGCGCCACTGGAAAAGTTTCCGAACTTCTTCGCAGCTCTGCACGCCCTCGCTCCGAGTAGCCCCAGCAAGAGCCAGAAGGAGGAGACAGCAACAGCCCGCGCGCCAGGTCTGTGCGTCCATCATCGGTGTCCTTGTCGCCCCTTCCCACGTAGTGGACCCCACTCTCCCCGCGCGCCCTGCGTTGCAGGCGCTGGAAAACGCTCGGCGGTCGCGGTTCCTAAAAGGTGCAAGCTGGAGGCAGGCGTTCCGGGGCCGTTCTGGGACGCCGGCTTCACCTGGGGGCACTTGGCTTTCTCCCGAGGAGCCCCGAGGCTGAGACACCGGAGTTCTCGAGCAGAGAGCCGCAAGGTCTCCTTCTCCGGCGGGGGCGAGTTGGCGCTGCACCAGCGAGGAAAACGGCTCGAGCCGCACGGAGCCCGCCAGCATCCGGCTCTGGCCACCCGCGCTGTAGCCGCGGGCTCAGCCGGCAGCGGCCAACCTGGGACGCGCCACCCCGCCGCGCTCCGCGGGCAAGCCCCGCCCCTCCACGTTCCGCCCCGCGCCCAGGCTCCGCCCCCACGCCACGCCCCCGGCGCGCCGCCCGCGGGCCCTCCCGCCTTCCTGCTGTCAACGCGGCCCCACGCAGGACAGAGCTCGGAGCGGCGCTGCCTGCATGGAGGAAACAGATAAATAAAACGAAAGCCCGTCCGCCGCGCCCTCCCGGTCCTTCCCGAAAAGCAACGGTCTGATGAGAACAAGAGCGAGTGTGTGAAGAGGCTCAGAGAAGATAGAGATTAGAAACACGAACCGGAAGTAGGATGAAATATTCGACTGGAATTCGAGGTCTTCAGTACATGGGAATTTGTATCGAAATTGCATGAAATGGGATCTGGGCACAATCCAAGGGCAAAAACTTTACAGTGGAAGATCCCAACTGAGAAGCTTGATAGCATTCATAAGGTTTTAAGAGTGTCCATGAGAAGTTCACTTTTTTAAAAATCGGTTTATGTTACTGCCTTGGAACATTTTTCTCTAACTGATTCTCTGAAAGAGTTTAGAAATCATAAGAATTCCATTCAAACTTTTACCAGGTTCTTATTATCACAGTAAAGCCCAGTTTATTCTCTTGACAACCTTTAGCATCATGTTTTACTTCAGTACTTTGCATCTGTATGGGCCCTTCTGAGCTTTATCACCTCTGGAGCTTTTTAAAAACATTTCTCAAAGAACTTCTGAAAGTGCTCGGGGGAGTTTCTAAAAAGGAAGATAGAAAAATGAAGACTTTTACACAATTTAAAAATGACAAAGGAATTTTGTCAATTTTTCAGTTTACAAAAAGAATACATTAGAATCGGTAAACCAGTGGGTCACGTGCATTTTCTAAATGTGATGGACTCAACAGCCTGTGAGTGACAAGTGTGTCTTCATCTACAGGCACCTGAAGGTACCACTCTTCCAGTCAAACAAAACTGCTTAAAAGCTTCAGGCAGGGTGGACTATAAATGCCTCAAAAGGAATTTAATCTCAAATTTGATCCCTTGCCAAGAGATAGAGATGAATAATTTTAAGTCTTAGTTAAGTGTCATGGGACTTTTAATGACCAATTCATATCAAAGATAGCACTTTCTTCAGTAGATTGCTTGCTTTAAAACCATTCCAGGGAGATGGCTGAGATACTTCTTCAGTGAAATATTGCTCACTGGCCTTTTGACATCAATTCCATGAATACTAGATTTTTTTTTTTTTTGGAGAAGCTCTCTTAATAAATGAGAATTGGAAAAAAAAAAAAAGCTGCTTTTAAATTCAAGGACATCAAGCAAAGCTTTATATATGTATCCCAAGGGGGGTGGGGAGGAACTTCCCCACGAACTTCTGTAGCCACCAAGCATGGAGAGATTGCTTGGAAATCAGCTATGTATATCTATGAGAAGAGCAAGAAGAATGACCAGAAGGATGTGTATAGCGACCAGGTGACAGACAGCACTTTAAGTGGTTTTAATGGATACTAATTCATTCATTTAATCTTTAGAACAACCTGTAAAATCTTTACTACTATTATTGTTTTACAGATGAGGAAACAGGCACAGAGAGGTGAAGTGGCTTGTCCTAGGCCAACATCGCTGTTAAAGGGCGCGGCCAGGAATCAAACCCAGGCATCAGAATACAGAAAGTGCGCTATTAACCTCAGACTCTTGGCCACTCCATGCCCTACCAGAGAACCTATTGGGCTACATTCAGTAACACCAAAGGTGGTCTATTAATTTATCAGATTTTTTTTACTAGTAATTGTATATAATTCTTATCTATGGAATTTTATTCTACTAGAATTCCTTCTGTGTCAGTATAAGGCTAATAAATTCCCAGGTTTTTCTGAAACTTCTTTTTTCTTTACCAAGACTCCTCCTTGATAGATTTGATCATCATAGAGAATTAGCATTAAAAGAATCCTTAGAGATTACCTGGTCCAATTCATTCACTTGGAATTTCTAAAACAATTTGTCTTGCAAGGGTAAAATCACAAACACAACTGAGAATCATTGATGGTTCAGTAAAAACTAATCAACTAACAAATATTGATTGAACACATACTAAATGTAAAAAAACAAACCACCGTGCTAGGCACAATAGGGATTATAGAGACATGTAAGCAAATTCTCCTCTCTGTTTTTGCAATTTATTTCAACAAAACAATTAGGTGGGAATTATATAAAAATGGAGTAGGGGCTAATGACACATTAGTCCATATAAAATGTCCCCCCAATTACAAAAAAATTAGTATTTGTTTCTACTTTTTATTCCCTACCACTATCACAGTAGATGGCTTGGAAGGGCTTGTTTTCCTAGGAGTGCCCTTATGCCAGGCGCCCAGACAAACCGTATGTGCCGACTATGCTGTGAAGCTACAAAACAAGTATCTTTCTTCAACCGGAATGCAATACCAAAGTGCCTTTTGTATGCACATTCTAGAACAACCTCTTCATATTATACTAAAACTAATCATTTGTTCAGTTTACCTCTAAATATTACAGATGAAGCTACAGAGAAATTTCCTCACTTTGTTGGTGATAATGGCTCATTCTTCAAAGGTTATTCAATAAACATTTATAGAATGCCTTTTATCTAATAGGCATGTGTTCTGCTTTTGACATACCAATACAATTAGATAGGAGACTCTCTAAACGGTCGTTATTTAAAATATACCTTTGGATCTTCTAAATACAAAGCTTCTAAGTAATCATTTAAAATGTGTCAACTTGGGGCGCCTGGGTGGCTCAGTCGGTTAGTCGGTTAAGTGTTGCCCAGGGTCCTGGGATCGAGCCCTGGGTCGGGCTCCCTGCTCAGGGAGGAGTCGGCTTCTCCCTCTGTCCCTCCCGCCTCCTCGTGCTCTCTCTCTCTCTCAAATAAATAAATATGATCTTTTAAAAAATAAAAATAAAATGTGTCAACTCAAGACCTTGTAAAGAGAAATGAAGAAGCTCGGGTATGATTTAGGTGATCTTAATGATACCATGTTGCCCTCAACCCTAACTACTACTGCTTTGGGCTAAGACTGGCCACTGGTTAGCTCACCGTCAGAAGCTGGTTGGGGTAACTTATGTACCCAATCATTAATAAGAGCTAGTATTTATTAAGTGCTTACAGGTATTATCTCATTTAACATTTCAACCACCCCTGCAGTGACTATTCTATTACTAACGAGAAAACAGAAGTATAAAGAGATTAAGTAACCTTCCAGAAGCCATAGATCTGATAAGAGCCCAGATGTAAACCAGGCACGCCAACTCGTGTACTCCCTTAGCCACTACACTCTATTGCCTCTGACAAACGTTACTGGTTTTTGGCTCCTTGACTCAACCTATCATATATGGGTAGAACCCTGGTACTCACTGCTAGACCCTGTGTAGAGCTAGTCCCTGTGCAGGGGTCCAGAGACCTGCAGTGGCTCTAACCCTGGCCCAAAAAGTGCCTCCCTCAGCAGTTGGCTGAGGTACTACTTGCTCCTCCCTTGTTCCTCCACTAAACTTTCAGTCCTGAGAACTGTATCGTCAGGACTAAAATTCCATGTGCTACCTGGACATCTGTGAGACTTAGAGAGTCGGAAGAGGTTAGCTATGAGTTCTGCTCTTGCCAGATATGATCCCCCGACCCCACCCCACCCCCACTCAGCAGGAAATGCTCTCTCCCTGGGTAATTCCAGTATCAGTCAGACCAGCTCCAGCCCCCCTCTTCTTCAACCTAACCTGTCTCCCCTCATCCTTCCTTGGGAACCAAGGGTCACCTCGCCCTCCTATCTCTATGAAGCCGGCCTCCCCCAGCCCCTGCTGGTTCACTCTGCTTCCAAGTACAACCTACAGGGCCCTGCGTGGTGTGTGGTGTCCTTCTGGACTATGGGTATATGTGACTAATAAACTGCTGTGAATCTGATCTGTCCATTGTCGTGTGTTTGGCCATCTCAAAGTATGGGGTGAATAGGAGGTGGTTAGAACAAGAATATCCTCAATACATGTGCTTCCACTTAGCTATTGCCAAAAAAATCCTGACTTTTGACTTGCCCTACCTTCTACCTCTCCCAAATGCAGACTCTATTCCCCTAGCTGCCCAGCTACAGGAAGCCAAATTGGAGGTCAGTAAGGAATTTCTGCTGCCAAGTAACCAGAAAGAAATTGGAGGATCCTCCCCTGATGTCTCCCCAGGTTCAGCGCAATAGTTGAGAAAAAGCTGCCAGCAAGAGAGAACTCCTAGCAAAGTACAACATTCCATAAAATACTCAAAACCAGACATCACGTTGAAATTTACATGGAAATCAGAAACACATTTTCAAGCAGAATCTTTCTAAAATATGTATCTACTGCTAATGTATATTTCCAATTTGAAAATTCTCATCTTCTAATCACCAATAGACATTTGTCCATGATTTTGAAATACATTAGATGCACTTACATCATTTTCTCGTAGTAACTATGCTTTAAGGGAAAGACAATGCAACTATTTCACCAAAAACATTATATGAACAAACTGTTCCTGTATGGAAATTTCAAAAGTATTTTAAACTGTATTTAATTTTACAGGTTTTATATTTTAATTTCTAATAAAAGACATTTTATTTATTTCAGAGAATTTACTGAGAAATAAAAATATTAGTTGCTTTTTTTTTTAGGAATTTATTCATTTATTTGACAGAGAGAGACACAGCGAGAGAAGGAACACAAGCAGGGGGAGTGGAGAGGGAGAAGCAGACTACCTACACAGACCAGGGAACTCGATGTGGGGCTCGATCCCAGGACCCTGGGACCATGACCTGAGCCGAAGGCAGACGCTTAACAACTGAGCCACCCAGGCACCCCTATTAGTTGCTTTCTAAACAAGAAAGAAGTAGGAAAGACACTAAGAAAAGAAACCAGGAACACTCAATGAGTTTATTAAACTAAATTTCTTTAAATAACTTTATTCTATTATGTATGTAAGAATATGAAAACAGTGTCATTCAAAGTTGTGATATATAGCTCATGTGCAAATTATAATACGTTATAATGAAAATAAAAACAGTACACATATTTCTCTCATTTTCAAATGTCTATTTTGCACCAATTAATAGAACCCCAACTATTTGTGGTTTCAATAGAGCAAAACTCACATTCATCCATGATTAATTAAACCAATACTTGATGAAAAGCAACTGCATGAACAAATAAATTCAGTTGTTACCTGTATGGAATACATAATATTCCTACTTAAATAATGTTTTCAGGAATTGCAAAAAAAAAAAAATCCAAACTTTATCCCTTTTATTGCTGGTTGTTTAATGTGAGAACTGAGTGGTCACAAGAGTTTATCTGCCCGACTATAAGCCTTGTGAGTTCAGAGGTTCAAAGGAGCCCACCTCCCCCCAACCCCCTCCACCCTCTGAGCAGTGACTACATATTATGCACATCCCACAACTTTACTGAATGAATCCCCCCTCCATAAGTTTGACATTCTCATGTGTCCTGCATTAATTTGATCAGAAATTTTGATTATTTTTTATGCAGCAACCTTTTAACTTCAACTTAATTGCTAGATTTTTATATTATTTTCAAAGTGGAAAATATCACTATCTGATGGAATAGTATCAACAAAAACACCTCTCAAACCCGGTCATAATTTCCCACCTAAAATTATGTATGGATCATTGTATCATGTAGCATTTGACTTTCAATAAATCTCTGATGTCTGTTTCACTTCTTTTCATTTTCTTTTCTGTGATAAAAATGTGAGCTAGATATCTTTAAAGTTTAATGTTACCACCAAATTAATTATTTAATCAAGAGTTAAAGAATTATTTCCTAATTGTTTTCCTGCAACTTCTGCTATTACAATATCTTAAATATTAACATCTTCAGATTAGATGACTTTTAATACTACATATCAAATATTCTCCAGAATGATTATTCATCATCTGTGTCATCTTGGATGAAATTGTTAAGTTGCTCTGACACTTTCTTTCCTTACCATGTAAAATGGGGGAAAAGTGTAATGACTATGTTATGATGTTATTGATAGGGTTAACTGAGATAACATAGGTGAAGTGTTTTGTAGAATTCTGAGTTCATATAATCACTCAATAAATAGATGTTATTCTTCTTCTCCCATTGGAAAAATAGCCATCCTGATCTATTAGTTACATCTTCAATGTAAGTAGTATAATAAATCCGCTCCTCTGAATTCAACAACTATTCAGAGCTAAAAATCTTTTGCCCTCTCTATATCCATAGTATGGTTTCTTCTTATGATTTAGCATTTATGCAACTATCAGGTTTTTTTGAGTGATGGAAAAAATGAGCATTATCGCAACTCAGTGTAGGGACAGGAGAGTCTAAGTTGCCCAAGGTCATGAGCCAAAAGTCATTTTTAAAAGGAAAGAGTCACTCCTCTCTGAACATAATGAGCACTTAGAGCAAGAACTAGAGACTAATTATCATCAGCTTTTTAAGATGCAAAGTGTAGACACTCTACTAATGATAAAGCCCCATAATTGATAATTATCTTTGATTAACGAGTAGGAAGTTCTTTCAGAGGCTTTCAGTGCTGTGTACCATTGTCATAATTGATCTTTAATTCTTCCATCTAAAGATTCCTTTTATCATATGTTTAATCTTTGCTATTTATAAATAAGGTCCATACATAGGCCTTAATAACTATCCCTAGATGTGATATTACTTTACAAACGTCTTTACAATTTAATTAGCATTCAGCCTGATTCTTTATATTTGCATATGAAAAGGTACAAGCAGTTCATGCTCTGAGGCAGAGGAGAAATCCCTTGCTCTGACCACTTTTGAATTCTCTTGATCCAGATTTTGTGAAAAGAGAGAACAATCCTCTCTCTGGGTGTGTCTGGGGACACTTTACATAATTGCCAACCTTCTCCTGGAGGAGAATGGTATTCTGATCCTCTCTGTGTACACCTTGTAACTGCTCTCCTGATGTTCATAAATCACCCTCGTCCAACACCTAGTGGCCGATTTTATGCATATATCTTCTGAACCTGACTTTGCCAGCCTCCGTCTCCCTGAAGACTCAAATTTCTTCAGCTTTCCTGACAGCGCACCGCCCTCCTCCCGGCTCTCCAGCATGTCTCTGTTCTTTCGCCTGCTTCTCCGCCTTTCTTCTACCTCCTAAAGGTTAGTGTCCCCCAAAGCTCCGCCTTAGGCCCTCCTCTCCTCTTCCTACATATTCCTAGCAGGATGTACTGGGTTGAACAGGGTCCTCCAAAATTTCACGCGGAACCTCAGAATGTGACTTGATTTGAAAATAGGGTCTTTGTAGATGTCACTAATTAAAGCTCTCGAGATGAAATTATTTTGGACTTAGGGTGAGCCCTGGACCCAGAGAGTGGCGTCCTTGTAAGAGAGGAAAGGTCACAGAGACTGAGAAAAGGGCCATGTGGGCGGGGGGCCGGGACTGGAGGGACGCAGCTACCACCCAAGGAACAACCAGCACCCGAAGCTAGCAGAGAGGCCTGGGATCGTTTCTCCTTCGGAGCCCGCACAAGAAAGCAGCCTGCTGACGTCATGACGGCTGACTCCTGGCCCCTTACACCACGAGAGAAAGGAAAAAAGGGGAGAAACCTGCCGTGTGAGGCCCCAGAGTCTGTGGCTAGCAGGGCCAGACCATGAGTACTGAGGATCTACTGGTTCTCTGAGCAACGCCAGGGATTCTGGCGGGTGTGCTAAGTGCTCATCGGGCTTGAGCTCTCATCTCCCGCCTCCGCTTTTTAATTTGGGTACCCTACTATTATCTCAATTCTCTTTTTACCAAAGGACTTCATCATCTTCTCCCCAGTTCACACTCTCCTTCACCCACTGATTTCCCTCTTAAATGAACAAACTCAAGGCCCTGAGGTCTGTTCTTTTTATTAATAAAAATCATCTTGCTAACCCAGAATGTTTTGTATCCCCTTTCTCCCCTAATGCCTCTACATAATGTAAATGGTAAGGTTTGCCGCTATCTCCACCTATTGCTCATATTCATCTTTTTTCATTCCAACTGCCCCACCTCTTCTCATTAAATTACCAGTTGATTGCATTATTTGCCAGCGGGGACTCATCACCTACAGCCTCTTCCTGATCTAAATCATCTTCCATCCTGGGCTCACATCAGGCAGTTTGTGGCAGGCCTGTACCCTATTCAAGACAAGTACTAATTGACGGCAAAGCGGACTCTAGCATCTACCTGAGTAGAGTTCAGGGAATACCTGCATCATGTTAATTTGGAGTATTAGAATACAGATTTCTGGACTTTACCCAAACATGGACTCTTGGTTTGGGATCCAGAGTAATTCCCAGAAAATGTTTATGCAAGCTCGATATTTTGACCAAGTGAATACCCTTTACTTTGCTCTAAATCCACTTTCCTTCCTACATGAACCCTCTGTTTCTGCCAGAGGGAGAGAAATCCATCACTCCTCCCCACCAAATATACCTTGTTTATTTCTGCTCAGAAGCATTAGTTAGACCTAAAATCACTTTTTTCCTCCACTCTCTCTACCTTTAAAAGCTCAAGTTTCTTGTTCTTTAGGAAGACTTTTCCAGCCAGTCAAATTATTCTTTGCCACCTCTGGATTCCTATAGCATATTATTTTTTTTTTAAAGATTTTTATTTATTTGACACAGAGAGAGACAGCGAGAGAGGGAACACAAGCAGGGAGAGAGAGAAGCAGGCCTCCCACCGAGCAGGGAGCCCGATGTGGGGCTCGATCCCAGAACCCTGAGATCATGACCTGAGCCGAAGGCTGTCGCCTAACCAACTGAGCCACCCAGGCGCCCCTCTATAGCCTATTATTGTGGCAATGATTACTTGCTGATCAATTACATATCATTATTTAGGCTATCCGGTGGTTATGCTTTGTTCCCCTAAGAAAATCTTAAGCTGCTCCACACTGTTCACAGGATCTAGGAACTTAGTAAATGTGTGCTGAATCAATGCTTGCAAGGCTAGGTGTCACATCTCAAGTCTAGCCAATTATTATAGGAGACTTACACATATCCTGCCTCATTAGAAAAACTAATGGGAGTGGATGCTTATATTCCTATTCGTTCTACTCAAGTACGATCATGAAGCCTGACTGGTGATAATTTAATAATGATAACATGTCTGATATTTGCTCTTCATAAATTTGAGAGTAGAGAGCTAGAATGAAACCACCAGTTTTAAGTCACATTGTCTACTGGTCTAATAGCTCTCGAACTAGTCTCAATACCACAAAACTTGGTTAGGAATCTAGGAAAATAATTATGTTTATAAAAATATAATTTTAAAACTGAAACCATACCAGTGTTCATCACTCACTTTCCAAATGTAAATCATTCCATTCACTCTGACAAGTATCTATTGAGCATAACATATACTATGCAAATCAAAATACTGATTACTTGATCCATGCATACTAACCATGGAAATTGAACATAGAATGCTCTCCCTCTTTATGAGGAGGAAAACATAAACATTGTGCAGAGAAATACCTCTAATACACAGGTTCTATCAGCCTGCTTTATCTCCTTTAATCCAAATAAATGTAAATAACCACAAATAATATTTCAAGAAGCTTTGTCTACAATCATAAAATAACATATTTTTAAACCCTGCCTTGGCTTTCACTAATTAACTTATGCCTCAGGAGAAAAAAAAAAAGTTTACATTACAAATTTCAGAATTCAAAACCCATTCCCTGCATTCTCCATTCCTTATTCTCATTTCTCAGATGTTACGTAGAGAAAAACTGGAGAAACAATCATACTAGATCTCCAGTACCACCCCGTCCACACATCTGACGCAGTCAATGTTCATTCCCTCAAAATCCAAAAAGCATTACCTAAACCCCTCACTTGGACCGAACCCACTGGCTTCTTTATCAACACTCGGTGTGCCCTGAATCATCTCATTGATGCATTCAAACATCAAAGCACCTATATGCCAGGCTCTGTTCCAAGTATAAAACTAGGGATGAACAGCTGAAGCACAGCCAGTCCTTACCCTCAAAACATTTACAGTTCAGAAGGATAGACACGCACAAAAACAAATAAGGACCGTAAAGAGTTGTGGATGCCCTGCTCGAAGTGCACAAACAAGGCTCCCGTAGCTTCACAAAGCACAAGGCTCAAGAAGCAAGTTGCTTTCATTGTGTAATTGCTTAACAAATGTCCTGCATATTTCAAAGTGCGATTTAATCAACTAGAAATTTTAAAATAAAGTACAAATATCTTCTCATGAGAATATTGAGAATCAATGGACTTAGGCAGCACAGACTGACACCATTATTCTCATTCACTTGTAGCACTAATGAAAACAATGTATATATCACTTCATCAATATGATGGCATATCATCTAGTCAATAAAAATTATACTCTAAAGGTTTCAAATAACTTGAAGAATGTTGGGTGGAGGGACGCCTGGGTGGCTCAGTCGTTAAGCGTCTGCCTTCAGCTCAGGTCATGATCCCGGGGTCCTGGGATCGAGTCCCACATCAGGCTCCTTGCTCAGTGAGGAGCCTGCTTCTCCCTCTCCCTCTGCTGCTCCCCCTGCTTGTGCTCTCTCTCTCTCTCTCTCTCTCTCTCTCTCTCTGACAAATAAATAAAAATCTTTAAAGAATGTTGGATGGAAAAGTTAAGATTGAAAATGTATGAAGAATATGTTTGTAGCTCTCGTAAAAATTGCCTAGAAAAAAGGGATGATAAAATATACTAACTAGTTATTTATGGTTTATTACTTTCTTCTTTATAGTATCAAGTATTTTCTAAATTTACAGTTGTAATCTAAAAATAAATATTTCATATAAATAAAATTCCACACTGTCCTAAAAAAGAAATCCATATTCCCCAACATTTGAGGAAGCAAAGGAAGTATACTAAAAGGTTAGTGGAAGAAAGAAAAGGTATTGAAAGGAAAGCTAGCACTCGCCTAACCTTTTTTTTTTTCTTTTAAGATTTTATTTATTTATTTGACAGAGAGAGACAGCGAGAGAGGGAACACAAGCAGGGGGAGTGGGAGAGGGAGAGGCAGGCTCCCCACCGAGCAGGGAGCCCGATGTGGGACTTGATCCCAGGACCCTTGGATCATGACCTGAGCCCAAGGCAGAGTTAAGGACTGAGCCACCCAGCTGCCCCTCGCCTAATATTCTTATCACAAGAGATTCTCAGACACTTATTGGGAGCTAATGACTGCTCATTTTGCAACTCAGTAAATTTTTATGAAATGGAAATCTTTATATCCAAATTAATTAATATGCATTACTGCAATTTCAGGAACCTATACGTATTGGGGCAGTAGTGAAATAGAAGCACACCAGGCCCTCCATATCATCATCATCATCATCATTAATTTTTAGGTAGGCGCCACACCCAGCTTAGAGTCCAATTCAAGGCTTGACCTCAGGACCCTGAGATCAAGACCTGAGCTGGTATCAAGAGTCAGGTGCTTAACCGACTGAGCCACACAGGTGCCCCAGTCCTTCAAATGATTAAAAATGTCCTCAACCCTCCTGTCTGCCCTTCTTTCCTGTGGCTTCCCCTGCTGCGATGCCCCGGCTCCTGTGCTCCTGGCCTCAGCGTTCTCCTCCCCACCAGCAGCTGGACTCAGAGCGCGGGCAGAGTGCTGGCAAAACCAAGTCACTCTAAACAGTCAATGGTAGAAGTGTAAGCGGCGAATTTCAAAGACTACTTTAAAAGGGCCAAAGGGACCAAAGAATGTGTTACTGACGTTTTTGTGCTGTTCATACGCTAATTTGGACAATGCTTTAAATAAAATAAAAAGTTGCCATATTGTTTTATTGTTATTTGGCCAGAAAATGCTGAGAAGGATTTCTTTGCAGTAATTTGTGTTAAGTTTCTTAGAAAATCACTTTTAGTCACATCAAAAAATACAAAGCCAGATAATGAGGAGGGAGAATTATCTGCCCCGAGATCTGATCAACATTTCCCTTCATCTTTAATATCATTACCTTGAAACAGTCACCAAGGATCTCAGAGCTTCCAGTTTCTCTAGAGGGGTTGAACTAAATGGTCTGTTATGTCTCTTCCAGCTATGAAATTCTACATTTTTTAAAAAAATGTTTCTGGGTTTAAACAAGGCCTCTTGAAAAATAATAAAAAAAATTTAAACTGGAAAAAAAATTTTAATTGCTCAAATAAATTAAGACACTTATTCCCACTACACAGATTTGAAAAAATTATACACATGGTTTTTTAGCTTTCATATTTTTCAAGTATATAAACGCAGCACCAAAATATATATAGATCAAAACAAAACTGGCAATCTTAGTAATAAAATAGAAAATAAGCCTAGCTCTGCAATAGAATGGCAGTGAGTGGTTTTGCCTCTGACTTGGGTAATTCAGGAATTAAAATAATTTCACATAATGCACAAGCCAAGACTATCTTATTATTATAGTTAATAGCATTACTATTGGCAGTAACTTTTTTTTTTTTTTACCACCTACTATATGTCAGGGACTGGGTGTTTAACCTCATTTTTAATTTAATCCACATTATAGCCTATAGGTACAATTATAATTCCAGATGCAAATAATCAAGGCTCAGAGAGGTTAAGTAACTTCATGAGGTGACCAAGCCAGCGAGCAGAAGAACCAGATCTGGAACACAGGTCTTTCTGATCTGCCTGTGCTCTTGACCATTGTCCTAACACTCACTCTGCTCATAAGATGCTTCAGTGACACACCTTTGTCCATTACCTAACCTCCCAGACCTTCTTGAGCTGACTCCCAACCTACCTCTTCAGAGTTGTTTCCACTGTTCCCTTTTGTAGGTACTTCATTCAAGTGAAAAGGAATCACTTTGTTTTCCCACCTTTGTGTCTTTGACTAAGCTCTTGCTTCCCAGACCTGTATTCCCAGGCCCTAAACATGTCTCAGATTATACTCATTGATCATGAAACCAGTCTGCCTTGTATGGAAGCAATGAGCCCTGCTTCGATTCTCACATCACATCATTTGCTCCTCTTGTGTAGCATGTATCAGCTCGCTATTGGTGATAGCGGGATTTATCACCTCCTCTAGAGTGCAGTCCTTAAGTACAGAATCAAAGAAGAGCTCACTTTTGTATCCTCGAAGCGTTTAGTATGAGGGGAATGTGACTGGTTTAGAATATTAGTCAGAAAGTTTAAAAATGAGTATTTTGTTTTAAGTCCTGGTAACACGCATTGGAAACTCGAGCTGCTCTACCTGAGGGTCACTTAAGAGAGAAACATTTGACAGGGAAACACACACATACTTACACAACAACATACACACACATTCTTAAAGAAATTAAGTAAAACAGAAGTAGAAATATGGAAATCTGAGATTATTTGTTGGTTTTAGCTAATTTTCACTGAAGCATAAAGAAAGAGAATCAACTTGGGCCACAGAAGTCTAGGGCTTCCTTTATTTTACATTTCCGGTTCTCACAACAACTACTGATGCCCTGGATAAAAGAGTGTATCTCGTAATTTTTAAAAATTTCATTGAAGAAAACTCACTTTAATATTTTCACTCTTATTTACCTCTCTGGTTAATCTGCAAAACTCAAAGTAAAAATTGCAGCAGTGTCTGCACAGTAAAAACATCTAGACATTTATGGTTAAAGTTAAAACTTTTTTTCTTACCATGAGATTTTAATTAGAAGCAGAAAACATGGATCAAATAAACTTTTAATGTGCACACAGAATTTGTCTGCCCTCGCAGGCTATGGAGTTCTGTTGCGAGGAGCTCTATAGCCAACTATTTATGGCTCATAACAAAATGTTTGCCATCAAACAATGTCTTGGCTCTGTTTTCTGCTTACAATATGTCTGTTCATCCTTAACTGCCTGCCTGCTTCACTTCCCTAGAAACCTCTACAAGAACTGAATCCATCAGCTTTCCACTCCTCCAAATAATAATCTGTCATCATTAAGAAAAAGAAAACCATCTTATCCAAGGGCCCCGGTTTTACTACCTTTCATCACAACATTTCAGACTGAATCACTATCATCTTATTGGATTATGTCACTGAGATTCCTTTCTCTTTTAGCATCCACATGCATGCGTGTAATCAATCATTATATCATCAATTCTCCATTCAGAAATTTTCTGGGATTTACTCTTCATCATTCTTACACCTTCAGCCTAAAACAAGCTGTGACTTCCCTTAGCCTATCCGTTCTGCAGAGACCTCTGCGAGCTACAATTTGAAAGTCAGTCCCTTCAAAGAACATGGTAACTATAAAAGAGATCCAAACATATAATAAGAAAACAAAATTAGTTAAAAGACCTACATATCAGGCACACAATAAGTATTTATTGAATGTGGAGATATAGTCTATTCATGAATATTTTAAGGATAGAGAATTAAAATACAAATACAGCATATTCTGACTATACAATTTCATCTTAAGTTATTCCACATGATATCTTTTATGTTTCTAGTTCCTGACTTACTCCACATTCTTACTGTCCAGAAATAGATCTAACAGTTGTGGCCACAGATGGTAAATACTTATCAATTGAAAAATCCAAGATACTAACCATTGCACAAATATTTTTCTAGTAGGTGTTTTTGGAATTGTTACCAATTTACTGGCTTTTGTTTCCTAGTCCTCCCTAGAACATTATTCCTGGATTAGACTATAGCAGATGGCAGAGATGACTTCTTTTTTTGGGGGGTGTTCTAAATTTTTTTTTAACTTCAATCTACAGTTGAGGAAGTAACAAACATTCTTGACTACTTTGAAAAGCATGTTTCATTTCTCTGTGTTTAAGTGGCAAGTCAAGTTTATTCACCAAGACCCAGAACCAATTTACTGTTCTCAAACATTTTAAATGCTTCATTTTCTCTAAGTAATACCAATGTGACAACTGTATACTTAACACGCCATAATTACACAGTAGATATGCTGTGTGGATGTATAGAAGAATTGCACTTGAAAAGGTGAATTTTTGCATTCTTTAGCAACAGAATCAATCCTATATAATAAAGAATAAACACAGCACAGGGGAGAAATAAGAAAATCTTGTATTTGTGTTGAAGCCATATTTTCCAAAATGCTGTTTCAGGGCCATGAACCTCAGTCACTGTACTTGCTTGGCACTTCCCTTGTGAAATATTCAGAAGATCCTATCTGATGAAAACCAACCTAGACCTTTATTTTATTGACTTAATTGTGTCAATAGGAGGCATCCTCCAATGAAATTCCTCACTCTACAATAAACAATAAATAAAGGTCTAGTGTCAAGTTATTTTATGTTATTAACTATTATAGGATTCAGGTGCCTGGGTGGCTCAGTTGGTTAAGCGACTGCCTTTGGCTCAGGTCATGATCCTGGAGTCCTGGGATCGAGTCCCACATCGGGCTCCCTGTTAAGCAGGGAGTCTGCTTCTCCCCCTGACCCTCTTTCCTCTTGTGCTCTCTATCTCTCATTCTCTCTCTCTCAAATAAATAAAATCTTTAAAACAAAACAAAACAAGGTAAATATTATAGGATTGATAAGAGAACACCAATATGTTTTATAGGATCGAAGTATTCAGCTAAGACATATGCAAGTTCATGTTTACGGTGGGTTAGATGTCTGGTATTAACATATCTTGCCAATCTTCACCAGAACTCATGAGGCAGGTATTATAATTTTCTGCAGTTTTTAGATGTCAACTAAAGCACAGGGATATATAATTGGCCCGAGATCACCCGACCAATTAGTGGTGGAGCCAGGACTCAAATCAGCGGGTTTGACTTGAGAGGCCACACTCTTCACAATCCAGATGATAACAGCAGCCTGTGAAGGGAAACACAACGGAGTCTGAGTAGACTTTGCAAATCCCAGATAAAAGAACGTGGCAAGCTAACTTCTGGAAATATGGAGGGGGAGGACCAGATCACAGCGAGGCATGAGAGAAATGTTATGATCTGTCTAAAATGTTAAGGGACCAATGGCTCTGGAGAAATCCAAAAATCCTTTGGTAATGCTGTCTCTAGAAGTGTCAGTAACACAAACTCATATACTGCCAGCTAAGCCACGTGCTTCATTCCTATCTCAGCAAAATTGTAAGCTACGTCTCCTGGATGATTTCCTGTAGGAAGAAAACTCCAATCTTAGGACCAAAATTAATGCAAAAATGAGATTTTCTTTACAGAATTTCATTTACAAAAATTAATTTCTACCTGATATTAATAGATTCTATCGAATCTGAATAGAAGGTCTACCCTTAGTTACGTTGGACCTGAATTCACCAGTACAATAGCCACTAGCCACGCGCAGCTAGTCTGCTCTTGAAATGCGGCCAGTCCAAATTGAGATGTGCTCTAAGTATAAAATAGACATTGGGGGTTGAAGGGGGAAAAGAAGTATGCAAAATATCTCATTAGTAACGTTTATATTAATTACATGTTGAAATGATAATATTCTGGATTAAATAAAATATGTTATTAATTTCACCCATTTCTTTTTATTCTTTTTAAAAATACAGAAATGCTAGAAAGTTTAAAATTACATATACAGCTTACATTGTGTTTCTCATAGAATGCTTTTGATCCTTTAATTGTACTTAATGAATATACCAATATGTATTCACATTGTATTACATAGTCTGAATCATATGCGAGGATTAAAACTTTTCTTCTGAATTCATATCTGATACAACTTTTAGTTTCTGATTAAATGCACCACATTTACTCAAATGCACTTTTGTTCTCAAATTCTGCACCGAGCAGGGGAAAAAGAGCTCTCTTACTTTATCTGGTGCCACACTACTCACAAGACGGTTGCAAAGCACTGGAGCCACCAACTGTTCAAAAGTGGCAACACCCAGCTGCCTCAGACCTTCCCAGAACGAGAAATGAACATGTGACAAACACAAGTCTATGAAGGAAAAAGTGTTTGAAATCATATATAGACAATATGCATGATTTCTATTTTAAACTGATGTGGTTTGTTCATCCAGCAAAAATATAGTGGCTCACATTTCAGTAAATTCTATTGGGAAAATAAATGGAAATCATTCAAGAAAAAAATACTGAAAGTATATAGAAAACTGTATGCAGATTAAAAGATTTCAAATAAACATTGATGAGTCACGTATAATTATGCTGTTTGAAAATTTTAATTGGCAGAAATCAGAAAATAACAATAACTCTTCCCTGTAACAAAATAAAGCAGCTTATATGTATTTTTAGAAACATGCTAATGAGTTTGAGAATATTTTTATGATTTTAACAAGTTATCTGTAACTATGGAATAGTATGAATACTATGGTTCTGCAGGGCCTTTTTGCATGCAGAAGTGTTGCTAATGAAAGTTTTGGCTACTATCATTTTCCCAAGTGCCAGTGGGTGCTTCATTTAGGACCAGATGGCCTCACTCTACGGCCACTGAGGCCTGATGGACCCTCTTGGCTCCCACCAGTGTCCCAGAGTCCCCTGGCTGGTTTGATGGAAAATTTTCCAGGCTTGCTTGGCCTGATGAATAAGGAGGTCCATGTCTTCTGCCTGAGGCTAAATAACAGAGGCAAAACAGTCAATTTAGCAAACTTAAACCTTCAAATACGCAACCATAGGGCATAGGTCCAACAGTGGAATCTCAGTCCATCCAGTTTGTCTTTACTGGGTGTTTAACAAGCCCAGCAAGGATATCACCACAGCTCTGGGGAGTCTTCTACAAAGAAGGGTAGGCCATGGTTCTTACCTGTGATGCTTGTAGTCAAAGGGAACCCCGAAAATCTCTGGTGTCATCCACATAGGAATATAATAACTGCCAAACACTCATCTTATTTCCTATAGCAAAATGAAACTTAGAAATTTGGTGACATCTGAAAAAAAGAATATCCCAGTCACTGTGCTTGGAGAACATCAAAATGAAACATGGCATATTTGTACTGGCGACGGCTTTAGAGGAGGATGAATTACAAAAAGATGAAGCCTGGCTTCACAGGCCATTTGAGGAGAGAAACATGAAAACTGTTTGGAAACTTAAGCTCTCCTTATTTTGAGGCATACATATCTTTAGGCAAACTGAATAATTTTGATCTTTAAAGGGATTTTCTGTGATTTTAAGAATAGTGTGCGATCTTCTCTTGTCCTTTGTGGAGTCAGTCAACCTTCTTACAATTTATTATTTTAGGTTTTCTAATTCTGACCTGAATTATATGATAAATAAATCTTCCCTGAGAAAGTTTCTTAAAACTATCAGTTTCCTGGTAAAGGCCTATATTCAAATGCATTTAGTATGTTTAAAACTAGACATCATCTCAAAGTTTTATTCTGATTTATTATCTTTTAAATGCATACATTTGAAACTGCCTCCTTTGAAAATGTGTTGTTTATGGTGTAATTTTACATTAAGAATTATTCTTAGAAAAATAGCTCTATATGTTTATGGGTAACGTGTGAAAGCTCTGTAATATATAACATTTGCCATCAATATACTTTCAAACAGAGAAACAATAAAGTATTAAAGTATATGTTGCAGGTAGAATAGATAACCACTCTGTTTATTGTTATATAGAAGTGGTAAAGATATGATTTTTACCGTAATGGAAACTATACACTAATTGTGTAGGAAAGACTGACATGTGACATGGGAATGAAAATTACAGAGTAAGAGTGGGTGTTAAGCCTTGTAATGAATGACAATGGGTTCAAAGAAGTCTTGATGCAGCAGGAAAGTTATCATTGAAGAGAAGGGAACTGTGAGAGCTTTAAAGAATAAATATAACTTGGACAAATAGAAGAGGGAGAGAGAGATATTCCAGGAAATGGAAACAAAAAGATGATAGAAAAATACTAATTTGATTTGCCTGTGAAATAATAAGAACAAGAGGCTAAAAGAAAAAAGTATATATATATATATATATATACATATGTATGTGTGTATATATATATTGCATTTACCTTTCAAAATACCTGATTTAAAACCATTGTCTTCTTTTTTAATTTTTATTTTATTATGTTATGTTAATCACCATACATTACATCATTAGTTATGGATGTAGTGTTCCATGATTCATTGTTTGCGCATAACACCCAGTGCTCCATGCAGAATGTGCCCTCTTTAATACCCATCACCAGGCTAACCCATCCCCCCACTGCCTCCCCTCTAGAACCCTCAGTTTCTCAGAGTCCATAGTCTCTCATGGCTTGTCTCCCCCTCTGATTGCCCCCCCTTCATTTTTCCCTTCCTACTATTTTCTTCTTTTTTTCTTTTTTAAACACATAATGTATTATTTGTTTCAGGGGTATAGGTCTATGATTCAACAGTCTTGCACAATTCACAGTGCTCACCATAGCACATACCCTCCCCAGTGTCTATCACCCGGCCACCCCATCCCTCCC
Organism: Eumetopias jubatus; assembly: GCF_037043125.1. Lineage (NCBI taxonomy): Eukaryota > Metazoa > Chordata > Mammalia > Carnivora > Otariidae > Eumetopias > Eumetopias jubatus. The sequence continues at coordinate 176,031,714 of NW_028274809.1, read as the reverse complement.
ACCCCCCACCACTCCAGCAACCCTCAGTTTGTTTCCTAAGATTAAGAATTCCTCATATCAGTGAGGTCATATGATACATGTCTTTCTCTGATTGACTTATTTTGCTTAGCATAATACCCTCTAGATGAATGAATAAAGAAGATGTGACACACACACACACACACACACACACACACACACACACACACACACACAAATGGAATATTACACAGCCATCAAAAAAAAACCCCGAAATCTTGCGATTTGCAACAACATGGATGGAACTAGAGGAAAATCATTGTCCTCTTGACCAATCAGATAATGTTATTAAAATGGTTTAGCCGAATTTAGTCATCATTTTATATGTATATACTTAAGCATAATCAAAACAAGTTCTAATACCAATATTTATTTGGATAAATTTAAATTTTATTAATGTTAGTTATTGTTATTTTTCCTTCAGCTTACAATAGAATGAAACCAGGCAGCTCCTGGTTTTTGTTCATGGCATTCACAGATATCATCAAAAAAGAATTACTAATTTGGCATCATTATCTTCAAGATTATAATTTTGCCAAAGAAAATTCAACTAGAAGAAACATCCCGCTACTCCAGGAGATAAGCACGTGTGACTGGAACTCATCTGGTTTTGTGGGTGAATGAAAAAGTGCCAAACATCACTGGACTGCAAGATCATAGCTTTCTATATTGGCATATTTGAGATCAGTTGACAACTAAAATGGTGCCTTGAATTGCTACCTGTCAAGAGGTTTTGTCATAACAAGGACTCTAATATGTGATTGCTGATTTTCCAAAAGACAAGTCTTCACATACTTAAATGAACCTTTTATAGAAGCTTTACTATTAGGAGGATATAACCAACCCAAATTCCAGCTCAGTTTGACAGGGAAGAGTTGACTCATGAACTGGTCATTTGACAGATATTTTCAGCCACATGAATAAGGTAAATTCTTTGGCTGGAGGCCTTGACATGACATTGTAGATACTGGTGGGAAAAAACAAAAAAAGAACAAAACAAAACAAAAAAACACTTATTGTTAGATACACATTGTCACTCTGGAAAGAGATACTGAAAGCAGACAACCTTGTAGGATGGTCTAGTGCTGGAGAAAATTCTTCGGGCTATGGATGAAAATAACAGAGTTCCGAAATTTTCACACTAAACAAAAATCTGTAGACACCTATAAGCACTGCAAGCCACACCGAAGAGGTCTTCTGCATGTTCATAGGTAGAGAGCAGCAAGTATTCCTGACTTGTCAAAGAAGAATGAATCAAAAACCAAATGGTTTTTGCATTTTTGCAATTTTGCATTCCAGCCAAGCAGTGCATCCTTCTCCTTGATTTTACTTTTTACCTTATTTGATGTTTTTTCATTATCAATATTTGAAAAAATGTGAGGAAGATAGAATTCTTTATAAGTGTTGCTTTGTCATCTATATGAAGAAAATCAAATTCTATAGTTAATTGTGCTAATGTGTAAAAATGGGAAGTCCTTCAATTTCATTAGATTTCAAAAGACCCAAGACCCATAAAGACTAAGAAGCATTGTTTTATAGACATACTACAAACGGTGAGGCATATATATTGGTTCCTCTTCAAATATAGTACAGAAGTTGTTCAAAACTATGTTGCAAGAGACAACTCAAACTAGCTTAAGTAAAAACTGAAGTTTAGTTGCTTTAATAAGTGAGATATTACATGGTAAAGCTGGGTCTGGGATCAAAATGATATAGTGAAGTAGGCTTGTGCTCATTTGTTCTCACTCACTCTCTCTCTCTCTTTCCACACTGTGGAAAAAAATGGCCACCCACAGATTAGTAATCCCAACAGAAAGCTGCAGCCCTTACCCTCCCTGAAGTTATTGGGTCAAATGCTCTACTCATCATTCTCACTGAGGCTGGGACAGGTGTCCACTTTTATGATTACAGATAGGTGGAATGATCCCCATTTAACTCACTTCCCATAAGGAAATGGAATTCTCTTACCAGTAATAGAGCAGTAGAAGTGGAGAGCTATCCATTGTCCACCTAGGAAAAACGTGCCCTTTACCCCATACGTGTAAACTGGGTGTGTTGAACAAGCATTACATATGGATTGTGATCACAGTGACAATTAGGTTTTGTCCCTTACTTTGGCTTCAAAACTTACTCAGTTCAGGTAATCTTCCCTTACCTTGAGAGACTATTGGACAGGTCCATAATTTTTGTGGTCACTCACCTGCAAAAATTAAAAGTTCTTCAGTTATTGTTAGTAGTAAACACAATTTCAATTTAAAAATTAGACACCCGGTACAAAATATTAAACCAAATCTTAAGCTTGATTTAGCATTGAACATTCTTGTTTCCCCAAGCTTGGATATGCGCTCTCTGGAGGCATGCCATGGGGAAGGAAGGAGGCAGGTAGAGGGAACAGGGGTGTATCCTTGTGTTCTCTGACCCCACCCTTTCTCTCTTCAGAGATTCCTTAACACACACTCTCTCTCTCTCACCGCCCCCGATCCAGTCAGGCAGATGACTCTTTCAGATGATCTCCTACCATTTTGTTCTACACCCTTAGGCCTATGTATGTTCATCTTCATTCTTCCTCTGCTGAGATTTTCTGGCCCTCATTGGACAAGATTCATGACATCTTACACATATCCCTCCTCTGGTTCATCCCTGCGTATTCGTCATCCTAACATCCTAACATAACTTAGCCTCTCCTGATTAACACACATGTCAACAACTCTCTCCAATAAAATCTCTTGACCAAATTCGTCTTTACTACACCCTGACTCCTTTCTATATTCCTTAAGGAACAGGTTTTTAGAGACGGTTCCTTTCTAATTCTGCATATGTAAGCTTCATGTGGGCAGAAAATTTTAACTGCTTTGTCCACTGCTTCATCCCTAGCACCCAGAATAACAAGTGGCATGTAATAGGCATTCTATGTTGAATAAATCAGTATGAAGTTGGAGACTGTCATTTAGGTAATCTGATGTTGATCACTGGTGCCTCTGTCAAAATGGAGACAGGAAAGATCCAGTTATAACATCATATTAGACATGCACAAACAATTCCCACATTTCCTCTGCCTCAGATAGTAAATACAGTTTTCTCACTTACAACTGAAAATGCACTTACACTTCCCCAGAGGCAGAGAACAAAAAATCAAATCCAGCTACTGTGTAAATGGTATGTCTAGGAGCTCTTAAGCATACTCTTCTTAGTCCAAGGTGCTTTGTCATGTCTGGCAACATTTGACTAAATTATAGGTCTAATCACTCTATGTACTGGTTATCTATTGTTGAGTCACAAAACCACTCCAAAACTTCATGGTTTAAAACAATGATATTTATTTTGTTCATAGGCCTGCAATTTGGGAAAGGCTTGGTGGGGGCATGTCATCTCTGCTCCTTTCAAGCTGAAAAGCTTTGAAGGCTGATGGCTGGCATCATCTGAGGACTCAGTTATTAACATTTGGTTGATATTGACTCTCAGCTGAGACGGTGACCAGGATACGGACACACAGATTCCCATAACGGTACTTAGCTTCTTCAAAGTATGGTGATTTGGTTCCAAGGGTGAGTATCAAGTGGTCCAAGCAGTAGCTGTATTCTTTTTATGTGCAGCCTCAAAAGTCGCAGTGTCACTTTTTCCATGGTCACAGCCTCTCCCAGATTCAAAGGGAGAAAACACAGACCGCCCCCATCTCAATGAACATGTGTCAACATTGCACCATAATAAAAGCTTGAAGGATGGGATACATATTATTGTGATCATCTTTGGAAAACACACTCTTCCATACCCCAAAATATCAATTTATAACAATGAAGACAGGCAGAATTCCCACATTTGGATAAAGAACAAGAGTGAAACAACAAATGGTCCCACGCCTTACACCACGTCTTGAGGCCAGGAGGAGCAAGGCCCACTCTCCTGAGTTTTATTCCTCTGTCAGTCCTGTAGCCACCGGCTGCATCCCCACCTCAGTCTTACCTGAAAGGGGTTTGGGGAGTAAGTCTCTATTTTTAAAAGCTCTCTTTTTGTTAGCAGTGGTTCTGAAGCTCTGAGAAAACACAATTAAGACAATTAATCATCACAGTATATTCAGGATCCAGGCTTCTCTTGAATGACCTAAAATCTGAGATGCCGGTCAATTACATTTCTCTTACTTTCACCGGCTAGAATGCTAGCCCATGGTCTACTTGCCCTCAGATACACTCACTGCCTTCTTGTTCTTCTCAAACTTCATAGGCTCTTTCCCATGTTCCCATGTGATCTGCCTTTTGTTAGAAGGAAGAAACCAGGGTATCTCTCCCTATGCCTTGCGTGGCATCTTTGGCTGCGTTTCCTTCATAATCCCATCCCCCAGGTTTCAGGGACACTTCATTCTCCTTTGTTCTCCTGGCGTAGGGAGATGGTCTGCTCTGCTTTTGCTCATCTCTGGGTTGACATACCATCCATTTGACATCTCTCAATGATTTCATCATCTAACTAATTCCACTGTTAAATGTCCTTTGTTTCAAATTCTTAAAAGTACTTAAGTATTATTTAAGCTACTGTTATTCTATTTCAGTTAGAGCAACTGAATCTACTGATTTTTACAAATTGAACTAAGTCTGTGGAGTGTTCTCTATCTAAATGGTGACTTTTCCCATTTTAAAGTTTATTAAAATAAGCTGATTTATTAAATTAGCTTATTCATGTTCAGGGAAAGGAAGTGTTTACTGAACATTTATTCCCAGAAACAGATTTCATAAATCATTCAATTCTCATGATTCAATAAAATTGGAGGATCACCCTCCTCTTATAGTGAAAAACCTGAAACTAAGATTAGTTAATTAAGTGGCTTATCCAGTATCTGACTCTTTATTATTTTTTCCACAACACCGTACTATGCGTTGCCTATTTTATTTATTGCCTATAGTCTTTACCCTGCTTTGAAAATTGCCATTTGATATTTAGTAATAAATTTTAATGTTTTAGTGAACACCTCCAAATCAGATTTGTTTGTATTCTTCTTAAGTACCTTTTCATCTATACTTTGATAAATCAAAGCTTTTGGTTGAGAATTAGTTACTATAGGAATCTAATTAATAATCAAACATGGAAGTGGAGTTAAGGCATTTCAGGATGAGTGCACACAACCAAATCACCAATAATTACTTAAAATTTTCACTATTTGTGTCCTAAGCTCATAAAGCCTAAAAAATACATTTAATTTGTAGAAAAATAATTCATGAATAAATTAGTATTAGTACTGAAATAAACCTGTTCTTTGCTGTACAGTAGGTTTGACATTAGTTAGAAAGAAATCATATTGAATTAATACAACGTCCTCATGAGTATAAATCATATTGTCAGCTACCACACTGTCACAAAAGCGCTTCAACATAAAGTGATGGTTTGGTTGCAGCCACATTTGCATTGAGAATGATGAAAAACATCTGAGCTTGTTTGGTGTCACCTTGAAACATGTTTGAAAGCTCAGGGATACACATCTTTCATGTATATTTTATTTCATGTAGACTAATTTAGTGACAATTTTAGTTTTTCTGAGTTCCTTTTGGGGAAAGAAAGAAAAAGTCTTGAGTGTGAGGATTCAAGCCAAAGAAATGTGTCTAGCTGAAAGTGACAAAAGCCTCTGCAGTAGGCAAGATTCTAAGATGTTCTCCAATATTCTTTCTCTGGTGTACACACCCTGCATAATCCCAAGCCTGCAAATTTAATGTTTTTTAATCCTTTGATTAGGTTATGACATATGACACCATTAACCTTGAGATGGGGGGGATTATCTTGGAAGGCCTGACCCAATCATTTGAGCCCTTTAAAAGTAGAGAATATTCTATGACTGCTCACAGAAGAACAAGTAGAGAGACTGGAAGGGCAGTTCTCCATTGCTGAGATGGGGAGGACCTCATGCTCAGGAACTGGGAGCAGCTTCTAGGAGTTTAGAACTGTTCCCAACTGACGGCAAGCAGGGAAACGGGGATATTAGTCCTACAAGAGCAAAGTGACACATTCTGTCAATAACAATGATGAGCTAGGAAAAGCACCTGAACTCCACATTAGAACATAGCTAGCTAATGCCCTGATTTTAGCCTGAGCAAAAGCCAGCCATGCTGTGCCTGGACTTCTGACCTATAGGAATGTAAGCTAATAAATGGATGTTATAAACCGCTAAATTTGTGGTGATCTGTTACACAGCAATAGAAGAGAACTACATCTCCAAAGGTGGCCTGAAAGATCCCTTTCAGCACCCTGAGAAAGCATGGGGTTGATGGAACACGGAGGGACTTTTGTGCACAGACTTGCTCCACATGGTCATGTTAGGACTCTCCGGTCTACTCTGAACAACTGGAGTGGGCTCAGGCAGTATGGGGCTTTCATTACTCAGCTTTAGTCCAAAAGCATGTATAGCGTCCCAGCTTACCAAGCACATTTTGATACAGGGCTTGCATGAGGCTAAGGCTTTACTCCAGCAAGCATTTTTGTCTGTAACCATATATACACTGGATGATAGAAAAATCCTGTCATAAATACTTGGTCTCCAAATCTGAATCCACTGCTCTATAGTAAGATGTGTCATAGTCATTGAAAAGGGTGTATTGTATTTTGTAAAATAATCTGCCTTTTTATTGCTCATTACCCAATAAATAGAATTTGAATTTTTGAGAGTTCTTGCTTGCAAATTGGCAATTTACAGATGTGTAAAAACATAATCCCCCAAACCTAAAATACTGTTTAGTGTTATGCTGACAATTACTTTACTTTCTTACCACAAAGATAATTGTAAAGCATATCATTCAATTGTTTTGAACAGACTGAAGCATTCCTGAAAGGTTGGACATAAAAAATGGTTTTTTAAATAACATATTTGCTACTGAACATAGTAAATTTTAGAGATGCAATTCATTGTGAGCCCTTGCCATCTGCCTTTCTCTCTTTAACTATGATGAATGTGAAGCCAGAGCAGCTTATTTAGATAGTGAAGTTAACCTTATTAATAACAGTACATGCCTCATAGTGTTCCAAGTCATACTTCAGAATAAAATTTGTCCTAAGTTTTATTGGTTTGCTCAATAGCTGGAAAAAGAGACATACTTAATATTACCACCAATACTGGGTGATCAGAGTGTGAACACACTTTTGCCACAGTGAGAATTTTAAGTATAGGAGACTTCTGTATTTTACTTAGGCCCCAAATACTAGAAGAATTTTGTATACTGCAATGCTACATCAATTATTAACCAAAGTGTGGTATGTGGGTTATGTGAGATGACTTCAGATAGCAAACCTAAGAATATTTTTTACTTAAGTAGATAGTTAGAAAATAATATTGTGTTGAGTGTAAAATTTATGGTAGGTAAAACCATAATGCTGGTTTTTAAAAATTAAACATTTAAATAAGAACAGAATGGGGTGAAATAAAATGATTAGGTAAATATTATTTTAAGTGTTATACAGACATACCAAAAATTGGGAGAGTATTTTAAAAAATCATTAAAATTTGGGAAACACTATTTCTAAACTTTTTACCTCTATTTGATTTCCAGTTCTAAAATTAATTGTATTCCTTTACTTTTCCAAAATATATTTTCAAAGGCATCAAGTTAATGTCAGCAATTAAATTTAAGAAATTGAAAGCATTTATTTTTGATTACTTGAATATTTTACTAAATGATTCACAAACTACATTCTCCTATATAAAGGTTCTAGATCTGAACTTCTCTGAGTGCTACGATGCATTTAAAATCCAATCAGAATAACCTGTTTATTTATGAAGTAAATTGCAAAATCATAAATTACAAATTTATGAAACTCTGCTTCATATAAGAGTTTAAGTTTTGAAATAAGTATATTTTAGTTAGTAAAATAGTTGACCATCAACAATCATCACTTAACTTATATTGCTTATATGTTTTTGTATATATAAATATGTATTTTAAAAACACATTTTAGTGTATTTATGTATATTAAAGGATTTTCATATGTGTTTATATATTTAGTTGTTTTAGATTACATAGCAACTGGAATTAATATCTACACTTTGATCAGTATTTGTGATTTGATAATAGAACATACTGATAGGTTTTATTAGTCAACACTGGTATCCAGTATAAAACAGAAATAAGTCACTTTGTACTTCGACAATGAGCAAAAATGCTATTTCGTTATGAGATATTTTGCGCACCTACAAAATTAGAATTAGAATTCTCCCATTCCATGCTTAGGGCCCTCCATGTTTTCTGAGTCCTCCACCCAGATCATCAACAATGAAAATGCATAATGTTTTCTATTGTGGTCTGCCTCATTTAGTGTTAAGTTACTACAATGATTGCTTCTGTCTATATCTCACTGTGTGATTGACACCAAAAGCAATCTTGGGTTGGAGAAACAGATTCTTCTTATTTAGGTGCACCCTGGAATGCGTTATAATTACATACTCAAGGGAACTTATGCTGAACACAATTTTACCTTTACATTATAGACTCTGCCTGCAGGCAGTGACAGTAAAGAATAATGAGATGAAGCCAAAGATTTCTGCAAACTCTTCTCTGCAAAAAAATGGGGAGAGGGTAGACTCAAGGGAAAGAAATACTGTAAAAGTTCCATGTCAGATAGAAGAAAAATAACATACTTAATTTGAAAGGAATGTGAGAAGATTGTGTTAGGGAACAGACTAAGCTGATAAAACAAAGAGACCAATAATGCATTAGCTCACAAAAACAAAACAAGAAAAATAATTTTATTTTCTCTGAAATATCAGTCCAGAGTGAGCAGACAATGCAGGGCAAGCAGGAGGATCCCCCCCCCCGCCCCCCTACCCCCGGATTACATATTTAAAACTATCTCAGCAGACTGTGTCTTTAGTCAAGACCCAGGCAAAAAAAGAGAGAGAGAGAGAGGAGCATACACCTAATTATGTCAAGAACAAGACTGGGAAGTCACATGTACCTCTTCCCTTAACATGCCATTGTCAAGAACCTACCCTTACTTATCTACAAAGGAAATTGGAAAAATATAGTCTCTGGCTGGGCAAGTACTCACCAAAAACTCAAGTAGTTTTATTATTAAAAGGAAAATGGGCCAAAGAATATTGGAAAACAGAAGTCTTTGCCTTTGGCCTCTAGTGCCCAAGTATCCACCTGCATCAATCCTCCCATACAGAAAGTACAGGCCTCCCCAAGGAATGTAGCTGAAAGTTCATCTAGTTATTGTTCCCATTTCAAAATCTAGGATCTCCTAGTGATGTTTATTTCTGTCCACCTGATCTGCAAGTGGATCTCAAAGACTAGCAATTTACAATCTTATAGACAAGTTACTTGCACTCCCATTCATCCCAATACAAAATGATGAAGTATTGCACTACTAGGTATTTACCCAAAGGCTACAAAAATACAAAGGGGCATATGCACCTTGATGTTTATAGCAGTAGTATCAACAATAGCCAAACTATGGAAAGAGCCTTACTGTCCATTGACTGATGAATGGACAAGGAAGATGTGGTATGTGTGTGTGCGTGTGTGGATATATACACACACAACGGAATATTACTCAGCCATCAGAAAGAATGAAATCTTGCCATCTGCAACGACATGGATAGAGCTAGAGCATATTATGCTAAGCAAAATCAGTCAGTCAGAGAAAGGCAAATACCATATGACTTCCACTCATATGTGTAATTTGGGGAACAAAACAGATGAACATATGGGAAGACAAAAAAGAGAGGGAAGCAAACCATAAGAGACTGTTAACTATAGAGAACAAACAGTGTTGATGGAGGGAGGTGGATGGGAGATGAGCTAAATAGGTGATGGGTATTAAGGAGGCCACTTGTGTTGAGCACTGGTTGTTATCTGTAAGTGATAAATCAATAAATTTTACTCCTGAAACCAGTATTACACTATATATTAACTAGAATTTAAATAAAAATTTGAAACAACAAATGATAAAGTAGGATGAAGAGCTGCAATCAAAAGTACCATTCTGAAAATAAATAATGGGAAACATAGCAATCACTATGATACTCTATTTGGCAGGAATTGAGAAGACTTCCTTTCTAGGAAATAAAGTAAATTCCTTGGTTAGGCTCTGGTTCTGATCCCTAGAAGGAACACATTTGTCCACTGCTCCCCATGGCCACTGGCCTTACCCCTAGGAGATTCAATCTTTTCATTATCTACTATGGTATCAGCTTATTAAGTCTGGGTCCAATCAGGAGAGAGAAAACGTGCAGTAATTTGAGCAAGAGTTTAATTGATATTAAACTGGGGTTTAATTAATTAATAATATTAACCCAGGCACTGGGGTGCCTGGCTGGCTCAGTTGGTAGAGCACGCAACCCTTGATATGGAGGTTGTGAGTTCCAGCCCTGTGTTGGGTGTAGAGTTTACTTTAAAAATAAATAAAGTCTAAAAAAAATATCAAGAATCACTAACTAAATGGGGATGTGGAAGAACGAGGAATTGGCTAGTAAGAAGTAAAGAGAAACCCAAAGAATATAGGAATAGTAGATATAAGGAACAGCTATCACCCCTATGGCTGAGAGAGAGCCCTAAGGAAGAATCCCTCCCCCAAAAGACTGGGATCCAGACCTTGTTAGAAGTGTCACTATGGCTCACTGAATGGCAGAGAAGTCACTGTGGGATTGAGTCAGTGGAATTTACCAGAAATCCACCCCCGGTGTGTTAGGGATAGCAATTCATGGGGCTTTTGCCCAGGTATTCCACTATGAAACTGCCCAATGGAACTATTACTTCTGGGTGCTGCTGACCATTAGATGCTGAAGGAGATGGACAATGGAGAAGAGCCTGCCAGGTGAGCACCAGAATGAGTAAAGAATACCTCTTTCTAGCCCTGGTAACTTTGGGCTTCCTAATGCAGGGTACAGGTTGGGGGAGGGGGGAAGGAGTTATTGTACTGGTGAAAGTAATTTATCCTGATCAGTATAAACTAGAGTTGCTTGTATAAAATGAGGTGAGTGAAGAGTGTATCCTGAGCCTAGGGAATGCACAAGGGTGTCTCTTTGTGGATTTTATGCCCATTGATCATGATGAGTGGGCAATTACAGCAATCACAGCACAAATATGGTAAGTAAGGGGTCAGACTCTTTAGGGGTGAAGGCCTGGATAATCCCACCAAGCCCATGACCAAGATCTGCTGAAATGCAAGCTGAGAGACAAGATCAAGAAATCTAGAAAATGTGGTGGAGGAAATAAATGATAAATATCAAAAACAGAGGCAGGACTAGCTGCAGTAATAGGACTGCAACTTATTTCAGTATTCCTGTCATGTTAAGTGTCTTGAGACTGTGGCCAGTCATAATTTTACAGAAAATCTATAATGGATTGAGATTAATGCAGATCTGCGTGGTGCAAAGGGTGTGCTGTTGGACATCTCTTGTGCACCATTTTAAATCTCCTTGATGACATCTCATATTCCAGCCACTTGTGAGGCAAGGAGATCTACACAAACTGTCCAGTTTTAGAGAGCAGACAACGTCTCATCTTGGCTGTGCTATGGATCTCTCACTTTCTGCCCAAGGAGAATGCAGTGGATATCGGTATACATGTGCTCTTTTTCTTCCAAGTTTTTATTTAAATTCCAGTTAACATACAGTGTAATAGTTTCACATGTAGGATTTAGTCATTTATCACTTACATACAACACCCAGGGTTCATCACAAGTGCCCTCCTTAATACCCATCACCCATTTAACCCATCCCCCTGCCCACCTCCCCTCCAGCAACCCTGTTTGTTCTCTATAGTTGAGTTGGCTTTATGTTTTGCCTCTCATTCTCTTTTCCCCATGTTCATCCGTTACTTAAGTTCCACATGAGTGAAATCATATGCTACTTGTCTTTCTCTGACCGACCTATTTTGCTTAGCATTAATACTCTAGCTCCATCCATGTCATAGCAAATAGCAAGATTCCATTCTTTTTTATGGCTAATATTCGTGTGTGTGTGTGTGTGTGTGTGTGTAGACACACACCTTTTTTATCCATTCATCATTTGCACTCTTTCCATAATTTGGCTATTGCTGATATTGCTTCTTTAAGTATCAGAATGCGTGTAACCCTTCAAAACAGTATTTTTGTATCCTTTGGGTAAATACCTAGTAGTGCAATTGCTGGATCAAAGGGTAGTTCTATTTTTAGAACTGCATCCTTGCCGACATCTGTTGTTGTTAATTTTAGCCATTTTGACAGGTTTGAAATATCTCGTAGTTTTGATTTGTATTTCCCTGAAGATGAGTGATGTTGAGGATCTTTTCATGTGTCTGTTGGACATCTGTATGTCTTATTTGGAGAAATGTCTGTTCACGTCTTCTGCCCATTTCTTAACTGGATTCCTAGTTTATTTTTTTTTTAAAGATTTTATTTATTTATTTGACATAGAGAGACCCAGAGAGAGAGGGAACACAAGCAGGGGGAGTGGGGGTGGGAGAAGCAGGCTTCCCACCGAGCTGGAAGCCTGATGCAGGGCCTCATCCCAGGACACTGGGATCATGACTGAGCCAAAGGAAGACGCTTAACGACTGAGCCACCCAGGCGCCCCTCTTAGTTAAGAATTTACTCATTTTAGAAAGAGAGAGACAGTGTGAGCAAGCAGGGGCAGGAGCAAAGAGGAAAGGAGAGCGAGAGGGAGGGAGAATCTGAAGCTGACTCCACACCAAGCTGGACACAGGGCTCCATCCCAAGACGCTGATATCGTGACCCGAGCTGAAACCAAGTCAGTCCAACACTTAACTGACTGAGCCACCCAGGTGCCCCAGGATTATTTGGGTTTTGAGTGTTGAGTTTGTAAGTGCTTTATAGATTTTGGATATTAACCCTTTATCAGGTATGTCATTTGCAAGTATCTTCTCCCATTCCATAGATTGCCTTTTAATTTTGTTGACTGTTTCCTTCACTGTGCAGAAGCTTTTTATCTTGATGAAGTCCCAAAAGTTCATTTTTGCTTTTGTTTCCCTTGCCTCAGGACACATATCTAGTAAGAAGTTGCTATGGCCAAGGTTGAAGAGGTTGCTGCCTGTGTTCTCCTCTAGGATTTTGATGGTGTCCTGATTCACATTTAGGTCTTTCATCCATTTTGAACTTCTTTTGTGTTTGATATAAGAAAATGGGCCAGTTTCATTCTGCATGTTGCTATCCAGTTTTTCCAACACCATTTGTTGCAGAGACTCTCTTTTTTCCATTGGATGGTCTTTCCTGCCTTTGTAGATTAGTTGGCCATATAGTTGTGGATCCATTTCTGGCTTTTTTATTTTTATTTTTTTAAGATTTTGTCAGAGAGAGTGCAAGCGAGTGTGCACTCAAGGACAAGCAGGGGGAGTGGCAGGCAGAGGGAGAAGCGGGCCTCCCGCTGAGCAGGAAGCCGGATGCAGGGCTGGATCCCAGAACCCTGGGATCATGACCTGAGCCAAAGGCAGACGGTTAACCAACTGAGCCAGCCAGGCATCTCTGGCTTTTCTATTCTGTTCCACCAATCTATGTGTCTGCTTTTTGCCAATACCTGTATAAATGTGCTATCCAGAAGAGAATGGTGGTTAACATCCTGGAGTGATTTCAGTAGGACAACCAATAAGAAAAACGAGTCCCCCTCTTCCTCTCAAGGTAGACAGTTTTCATAAGGGTATCCTGAAGGTTTCATGGGATGGAACACTAGGCAATTTTAGTAGTGACCAACTTTCATTTCTACTCCCCTCCCCCTCATTCCTGCTCTGAGAGTCATTTCTAAGATAAACTACTTGCCTGTAGGCCTTTGTCTCAGATTTGAATATCAACGTAACCCCATTTAAGGTAGAAGACTCCTCTCTGAAAGTTGTCTAGAAACCAGGTTCCCTTCACTGTTGCTCTCTCAACCCTAGAATTCTACTCTGCTTCTCTGCATGGTCAAAGTTGACTCACCAGCACCAGGTCCATATTTCATCCCAAAGATGGGAAAAGAGATAGAGGAAGATAAGCACCTTGCTTTAAAGGAGGTGATCTAGAAGCTGCATGTATCACCTGTGTTTACCTATCGTTGGCAAGAACCCTGTCACTTGGGCACTCCCACTCCACAGCAGCCAATAGTCTCCAGCTGGGCAGTCATGTGCCAGGTAAAACTCTGCTGATCCTGGTCCTAGATGGGGGATGGGAAAACAGATTTGGGGGTGAAATAAACAGTTTGTCATAAAATAGAAAATGTAGCAATGTATATTAAGAATTTTCTGAAAATATTCCCTTCACCACCAAGTAAAAATGCCTGGGTGCACAGAAATAAGCCCCAGTACTGCCCATGTCTTTCACTAATTCTGCCATTTCTCCCAACCAGCATACACTGTATTCATTTGCCATTTGCTTTTCATTTTCCCCGAATTATCAACGCCCATCTTCCACCTGTTCATTTATTAGAGAATTTTGTGATGTCTTTTATTATGATTACTTTTTATAATAAGAATAGTAACTCTCTTTCATTTTTATAATCATTATTTCATTTCCCTTATTTTTGTTTCCAACATTTTTTGGTATAGGGTTTGTATTTTAATTTTGGTTCTGGCATTTTCTTAACTATATGTTTTTGGGTTGGAGGCCTATTTATTTTGTTCCACTGATTTATCTTGATTATTGCCAGTGTTTCTCATTTTAATAGTCTAACTTCATGAAACATTTAGTTCCTCGTATATTTCCCATGTTGTTCCCCTTCTTCCCATCTTCACACCTGTTTGTTCTTCCAGATGGATACTGGCATTATTTTTGCCAGGTCCAAAAGTAAATTCCACTGAGTTTTTATTGGAGCAGTGTTGGCTCAATGATGCAGTACAGGAAGACTGATATATTGCTGTTTTTCTCATACAGAAACCTGGTTAGCTCTGTTTATACAACTTTTTATGAATCACGGTGAAGTTTAAATTTTTCTACCTTTCACTCTCTAGGTCTCAAGACTTTTTTCTAGATATTTTATACTGTTTATTCTATTTTGCAGTCTTTAACAATTTTCTTGTAACATGAATATGCTGCTACCTAAGGAAAACTATTAGCTTTTTAAGTTAAATTACCTCATTGAAGTCTCTTTATTAGTTCTAGTAATTTTTCTATTGATTTTCTTTGGGTTTCCATGGAAGACAATCATTTTGAATGCTGATAATAATTTTGCCTCCACTTTTCCAATAGTTAGGCCAATTACTTCTATGTTCTATTTCACTGAGTTTATTAAATACTACCAAAGCAAAGCTAAGTCATAGTGGTGACAGCAACTATCTTAATATACTATTAAATTTGTTACAGTTATTTGTATTATATTTATGTAGTTATTTTGCATCTGTCGTGAGATTATCCTCATATTATTTTTCTCAGATTTTAGTGCTAACTTGAAGAAATGCATTAGGAAGCCTTTAATTTTCCCTCTATTCTTTCAGTGTTTGTAATGACACTGGAACTGGCTCATCCTCAGAAATTTAAAATAACACAATACCCCAAATTCTCTAGGCTCAAAGTTTTTGATGGGAATTTATTTAGTCACATTTTAAAGTATTTCTTGGTTATTGATCTATTAACAATATCTGTGCTTTTTGATTTATTTTAGTAATATATTTTCTCTAGAATATTAAAACTGCCTTAAATTTTTCTGTTCAGCAACAGGCAATATTAATATTTTGCTGCTATTTCCTTAAATTTTGTTCGCATAATTGTCATAATGTATAAATTGGTCTGAAAGGCAGTACAACAGTTACGAGAACTGGTTCTAGAACCAGACTGCCTAAATTTAAGTGCTGGCTTCTCCACTTATCAGCTTTGTGAATGGGGTCAGCTGTTAGAGCTTCCCTGCCCCAGTTTCTTCATCTGTAAAGTGGGAACAGTAATGACAGGTTATCTCATAGTGTTATTATTGTTAGGATGAAAGAAATAACCAGTGCCCGACACAAGGTAATTTTTGGCTACTACTATCTTTCACTAGACATAAGGACATTCACAGGTCCGCCCTGAAGGATGAAGCGCTGAATAAATTGTCTCTAGCAAAATTACTCAAGCCACTCCACATACATTTTAAGGTTATACAAAGTAATTCTTCCAAGTTCTGCACAATGAAGTGAGGCGCGTGGTGCTGCCCTCTGCAGTTCTGCAGCAGGGAGCATGATTTGTTTATTACTACACAGTTTCGGCAAAGAAACTACATACAGTAGGACTGGGGCGCTGTAATTCCCCTGCTGTGGAGGCAAGATTTAGAAAAAAAGGAGGCATACAGGTCCTTTTGTTTTTTGCAGCAGCATCCACTCTCTCCATCAGCGAGGACGGGCCATGCCCTACTCTCACTGGTATCCTGGGTTCGGAGGTGAGAGTCTGTGGCGGCCACAACTCCCACCTCACTCCTCCTGTCACTACCACCTCCTTTTTTCTAATCCACTTACTCTAGTAAATGATTCCAAACCAAAATTTTCCAATAATGCTTTCTTAATATCTTCTGGCTCTAATCCCATATACACATGTAGCGAGAACATGTACAAGTTCAGGCTAGGGGGAGGTTTTTCCACAGATTTCTGGATAGGAAGCCACGTCTGCCACTGTGGGGCTGTCTCTTATTCATGACTGAAGGCCTTTTCAAGCAGGACCCTCATTCAGGCGAGCAGGATCCTTCGGACACTCTCATGCCTCAAATGCACAGCAATCATTCTGTCCCTGTCATGCCATAAGGAGTGGCAAGAAATCTGGTGAGACTTTCTCAGGCCTGTCACCTGAGTGAGGTGGCAAGCCTGGCTGTCAAATTCCCAATACAACTGGGATTTCTGTTACCTCCTACCTGTGCCCAACGCCTGTGAAAAACAGGAGTGAGCCATGGTGTTTCTGTCCTCCTGGCTCCCTTCAACCCCAGCTGTCCACATTCCAGGGATCTTTCCTGGAATACAAGATTTTCTTTGACATCATTATGCAATCTTTTAAACTATTACTTGGGCGTGGGTTCATGAGATTAAAAAAAATCTTGGAAAGACCTCTATTTAATCTCAGATAAAGATGGCATCCAGACAGATTAGACACCATGCAAACTCCAGGAACTTTGAAGTTTAAATGGCTAGGAAATAGGAGATAGTTCAACAAATAGGCAGTTAATTCAGGTGAAGTTAATGAATCTGGTAGAAAATCATCTTTGTCTTTGTCATGTTTCAAAATATATTACTGTTTTAAATAATACTTTTGCCTGAGTTTTCCATATGAATGCAAAACATCCAACTGAAACTAAAAATGTATCGTTTACCTTGATAGCTCCACAAATACTTAACATTTTGTAAGGATGGGTTAATGATTACTAGACAAAACCCTTAACTATGTGCATTATCACTGATGATTGATAAATGATAAATAGATGAAAAGGGAGGGAGAAAAACGGAAGGGAAAGAAGGCAAGGGGAAGGAGAGAGAAAAAAGGAAGGAGAGGAGAGAAAAAGAAGGGAGGAAGAAGAAGAGGAGAAAAGAATGCATATTCCTGAAACAAAACCTCCTAAAGATCTAGGACGCTTAAAAGTCTGCTGTCAGGAAGTAAATTTTCTAAAACTCAGTTTTTCATCTTACCCTCTATGGTCGTCTCAGTGGTCAAATTCGCCAGGCAATTGCTTAACTCCCCTTGGGTTTACCTTTGCAAACAGTTACTGGGTCAACATAAAAAACTCAAACAGTTTCAAAAGTGGGACATTTTGAAAGCATTTTGTTTGCTAACACAAATATACCTTATGGTTAACTATTTAGTAGAAATTGATTTTCTCAAATTTGGCCCAATTATTTGATGAGTTTAAGACAAAACAGCGTCAGCAGCCCTAAATAAAACATGGGTAAAGTGTAAAAATTAAAAATTAATCTTTGATCTCAAAATTTTCTTCAGAGTTTTAGTAGCACATGCTGTCTTTATCATTGTATTTTTAAAAAAGTGTGCAAAGGTCAAGACTAAGGCATTCTCAGCTATTTAAAATAATGGCATTATATAACATGCTTATTTCTGCAATGTAACCTCACTAAATTATCAATCTATGACTTTAATCTTTTCTTGCTGTTTTTAAGGTTCATCAGTACTTATTTCAGATGTATCATCATCCAGAACTGGAAATGTGTATGGAACCTCTAATTTAAAGTCGAAGTACATGTCTGTGTGTGTGTATATATATATATATATATATATTACTTTCCCTTAATTTCTTTTCAATAAATCAAATGAATACAAAGTAATAACCTTATACAAAAAATGAAAATTATTTTTGGATGGTATCCTTTTGGAGACAGACCTAAGATTAAAATATTACAGCAGGCTTTAAATATCAGCAGGGCTGGATGAGGCTTTAAAATGAATAAAAATGTGTTTTTGGTCTTTGGTATTTTAATATTCCATCACCATTTTAAGAGGGTAAAGCACTTCTCTAGTGGTGAGAGGTCTCAAATTCTGTGTAAGCAAGAAAACCAGAGGTTTATTCTCTGACAGTAATATCAATCATCACTGAATGGTTTCACTGGGTACTAAAACGCACATTCCATCTTTGGCTGCAGAAATTTGTAAAATACTAGATTCTTCATATTAAACAGGGAGCAATACCCCATGACCAAACCAGTAAAACACTCGATTACCGTATTTATGTCCACTAAATTAGATCTGCCCTTCTAATTACCCATGTAATAGAACGTGTGCCAAATGCACACACTGTTATCAGTCACTGCCCCTCTAAGCTCAGGCAGCACTTACTTTCTCAGTCTTTTATTTAGTATCAGTTACCTCTTGATTTTACTAATTCTAATTTACACGTGAGATTTATCTCAGAATCACTGACAATCTTCTTGAAGACACATAGCCCTTAGGATAGGGTTATGAATATGTACTTTCACAAATACTTGTCAGTTCTTTAAACAGCTTACTTCCCAAGGACTACAGTGATCTGGTGGAGAACGGCAGTAGCCGAAAGTAAAAAATAAAGAGTGGTCCTGATGTCATGGACTCATTTCCCATTTCCTCAATGACAAAGCAGGAAAACTGTGAGTTACTTCTGCCTGAACTCTGCTCGGAACCCTGTCACATTATAACCCACTAGTAAAGCTTCCAGAAGCCACCAGCTAAAGATTGCACTCCATTAAGCCACCCTGTCAGCTTACACATCACATGTGGATGCGCAGATAACTTTTCCTTTACATACAGTGCCCCTCCCCACTGCCATATGCCAACTGTCTTTTTCTACCCTTTACATCAAAGTATAATCTTCAGACTCTGGACAAAATTTGACATCAGATGAGGAATTTAAGGATGGTGTGGACATCTACTGCAGTGAATCAGAAAATACCCTAATTGTAAAATAATACTTGGAAGTAATCTTCGATTCTTTCAACAGATAATTACCGAATGCCTATTTTGCATTCATTTTGGGAAATACAAAATAGAATCTGCTTGTTTTCAAGGAGCACACGTGTAATAGATGTTATTGCTGGGCCAGAGCACTTAAGGGCCAGGACTTACCTTTGAACATGGCCAAACCACTACCTGCCTCATTACCAATGGCTACAAATAAAGTTTGCAGGTTATAAAACTTAAGTGTAACTGAGCCAAAACACAAACTACTTGAAAATATTTTCTGTGAATTTCCATTAAAATCCTCTTGCTTTTGTTCCCTCTTTTGTGTTTTGCTTTGTGGGGTGTAATTTTTTTTTCCTAGTAATTTCAAAGTTTATTGTTTTATTCTGCTAGTAGATGCTTTGCAATGAAAATATCAAACTTTTTCTGTACTAACAAAGTATAAATTGCTTATTTACCTTAGCCTTGTCTCCAATGGCTGATTTCCCAGTTTTTGCTAATTTTGCTTTACATCCTGTATCTTCACTTCTTAAAGCAGTTCTTTAATATTTCCATGTTTTATTGGCTAACAAATACTGATTTCATGGCTTCCCCATTCTGGAGGTTCTTCTTTAAATAATGTTAGTAGACTGATACAGTTCAATTTTTTTCTAGAATTGGGTTTGTGAGAAACATACTATGAGCCCTTTTCATCCGACAAAATCTCTTCTACTCAGACAAGAATGACAATGCGGTAGTTATTGAATTTATGAATAATCATTTCCTCATTGAACCTCTTTAAAACTGACATTTAAATACCACAGAGGATGGGGCGCCTGGGTGGCCCAGTTGGTTAAGCGACTGCCTTCAGCTCAGGTCATGATCCCAGAGTCCTGGGATCAGTGGGGAGTCTGCCTCTGACCCTTCCCCCTCTCATGCTCTGTCAAAAATAAATAAAAATCTTAAAAAAAAATAAATACCACAGAGGAGAATTCTTAAGACAGTCTGAGTTTTTTTTTTTTCCCTCATAGAATTGTTAACAAGTATTTTCCTTAATCCATTAACTTTACTTAAGCTCGGTCTGAATAAAATCTTAAAATAGTTACACAGGCCTGGGACTATAACCATGTCCAAAAGTGACATAATTTCATGAGAAGGGGACACATAGTAGGCAAAATGACCCCCCAAAACATCCCTGCCCTAATCCCTGGAACCTGCCAAAACAGTTTTACATGGTAGAGTTAAGGCTGCTAATCCGCTAATTTTAGATTGTTTTGGAATAGCTGGGTGGGTTCAATGTCCCTAAGTCACCAGAGTCCTTAAAAGTTTAAGACGGAGGCCTCAAGAGGTCAGAGACTTGATGGCAGAGGTCAGAATAACGTGACATGCAGACTCAGCCCATAGCTGTGGATCGGAGATGGAGAGTCTGGGAACTGAGGAATGCAAAGCAGACGTTGGCAATGTGAAGGAATGCACAGCAGGAAAGGCAATGGATCCTCCTAGAGCCTCCAGGACAGCCCTGCCAACACTTTAATTTTAACCTAGTGCGACCTGCACTGAGACCCTGCACTTACAGAACTCTTAAGAAAATTTGTGCTGTGATTTGAACTATCAAGTGATAGAGACCCAAGTAGGGTAATGAAGGCCTCTTCAGGTGACATATGAGACCTAGAAGCAGCTCAATTAGCCATGCCACATGCACGTGAAAGGCATCTTAGGCCTGGTAATGAACGTTTACCTCTTTGACATGTGCTCAAATTGTCAGCTCACCTGAAAAATCTCTGCCTTCCTTCTCCCACCCCTCCCTTCACTGAAACCGCGCTGTTTGGCAGCAGCCGGGACATATTCCTCCCCCTCAGTGTTGTGTCACCATCCTTTTTCCCTTACCCACCCACCACCCAGCTAGGGAGCCTGCGTGCTGTCACCGTCGCTGCTGATAAAGATGTCGCAAAAGGACCAGGCCTGAACATGATTTTATCCCTATTATTTCAAGTGGGGCTGACACTTAAACTTGTCCAAGCCAAGCAAAGCTTAAAACCGTTTTGAAGTTGAGGCAAATGAATTTTTTTTGCTGGATGTAAACCCGTACCCGCTTTGACAGCTTTTATCTCCCTGATCAAGGTGGAAAGCTAAAAACAAATTTGCCTAAGTTACTAACGGGGGGAGGTGGTACTTGAACCAGGAAGTTTCCCTCTTAAATACTTCTTTAGGACTGTTTAAGTAGTTCCTTAAATTTCTCAAGCCAGTTATAGCCAGTACCACGTGGTGACTTCTAACAGTCTTCAAATTGGACTCTGCACATTCCTGGGACCCAGACTATATCAACTACACAAATGTGTAGTTTTGAGAAAATAAAAATTGTCATAGTAATTTCCATATATCGTTCTCTAAAATTAACCTGTGAAGGTACCGGGTTTTTCTTAACTTCTTTACTATGAACCTTTCCTTACACCACAAAGAATATTTCTGAGACGTATTGGTTTTACTGATTTGTCCCAGGGCGTCAAAGACAATTCCGAATTTCATCAAGGCCCAGTATATCAGTGTAAGCCGTCTTTGTATTCCTGATCCCTTGTGCTAGCAGTGAAACTTAAGTTAGAACACCATATGGTATTTTGGTATGCACTGTGACATTTTAAGAATGCTGAATTGCTTGATAACCAAAAAAAGTTGGGGGGGGGTTGATACTGAACAGAGAACAGAGATAAAAGAAGATATTACAAGATAGAGCCTTACTTCATTCAAGCAACAAAATCATGTTGAGAACCTGCCACTAAGCACAGCCTCTCATCAAGCTTACCTTCCTTGGTACCAGTGTGGAGAGTACACTCCTTTACCCTGGTAGTCTGAATGTCAGTTGCTCATTTTGTGAGTGCGGAGTCAAGTTTAACATTTACTTCCAACATCACCAGAACACTGCCATACAAATGGAACATAGAAGGGCAAGTTTTCTATTCTCCTGAAGCTTCAGACACATTCTTGCTGGATGATTACTAGATACTGTAAATTAGTTACATCTCCCACCACTCAAATTAGTTACATACTCACCAACGCTCAAATCCCTTCTGCTATGTATTTGATAGATTATCACTAATGCACTTTACAATGATGACACCTTTCCTAAGTCCCATATGTACTATAAAAGACCAAGGTGTTTGGTTTTCTGTTAACTTCCACTGACCAAGTCTCAGTGAAGCAGTCATATTCACCTGTGGGCACTTCCACTCGTTCCTGCAAGACTTATTTAAGTACCTTGTATGTGCTGAGTGAGTACTGTTTCAGGTGTTGATTATGCATCAATGAACCACTTTCAAATCCCTACCTTCACATAACATCCAGGAAGGGAGTAGGGGCATATAATTTTAAAGAGAAGCTGCTAATTCAGGTTTGGGGAAGGGCCTCAGATCCTGCATTCTAACAAGATCCCAAGTGAAACTACTAGTCCTCTATTAGGAAAGGTGACCTAGAGAAGGAAAAGAGTATGTAGTTCAAACAACTAGTTTGATCTGGTACTTGGGCAGACCAGAAACAGGATTAAATCACATAGCTGAGTGGGTAGTTTTTCCAAGCTAAGGGAAGAGTAAGTGCAAAGTCCATGAAGAAAAAGCCTGAGTTGCTGAGTGGAGATGAGGGGAGGCAGAACGGTTTAAGGTCTTGTACAGAGGACTAATGAGTGAGCTGGGGGCTAATCACATTCCAGATTTTAAAATAAATGGTCTATACTATCATCATTAACAATACAGGCAAGGGCAGAATTGGCTTAGATATATTCAGAACATGGCAGAAACTACATCCTATTTAAAATTAGAAACTTAAATATCAAAGAACATGAGATGGTGCAAATTGGACATTCTTTGGAAGGCTAGGAAACCATTTGTCCAGAATAACCTATAGACCAGTGTGACCACAAATTTCAAACTCCAAGGAGATCCATGTCCAGCACAAAGACAATTACACTGTTGGCCTATCATTGGAGCAGAAAAGGGTTACTATTTACTACATAAAGTTGGGAGAAAGGAAAAGCCTGTGAATTCAGAAGCAGATTTAAGGTTGGCAGCAGCTAAAGTTTATGCAAAGCAAAAGTCATAAAACTAAGTATAAACACAAAACGTGTATTCTCTATTCCTATTCAGCATTTCACCTCCACAAATTCCAAGGTACCACTTAGGCTGCATTTATAAGGCTCATCATTTTGGACAATTTAGATAAGTATATTCTTAAAACACATAGTTCAAAATTGACCAATTCCTCAAAATGCTTATCTTCCTAGCATCCAGCTCTACTCACTTTCTGGATTCATTCTTATGCACCTGAATTAAAGTTCCAGGACTTTGTATTTTGAAAAGTATCTTTGGGTAATTATAATGCTCAACTGTGGTCAAGAACCTTACCTTGTAAATGTATAACCGCTTTAGATTCCCGCAGTGGTACTCCCTGAACGTTCCTTTGCATTCTTGACTTTGTTGAGGAATTTAATTGGGACTTTTAAGGTACCTAGTGGTTCAAGCAGCATACACCTCTACCTGAATAATTTTCATCTAGTCTTGCCAACACTAAGTCCCAGCTTACCCTATCTGTTGGTATTCCCACATAGATTATACCTCAACCAAGTATAGAAGGAGGACTCCTTTAAAGTCTATCAGTGGAATTTAACCTTTCAATGTCTTTTAGTCTAACTGAAGTCAACATTACCTTATAGCAATTTCATTGTATATATACTTTTTATAAATAAGCATGTAAACAGATACATGCTCATTTTCCAGTAAGTGTACATATTCTTAAATTCAGGCGTTCAATTAATAATGGAGACACTTCACTGAACATTTGGTTTGGCATCACTTGCTACCAACCTCAGGTTTGGTTTTTACCTCTATACCATAAATACTTTCTGCCCTATTAATGACTAAACCCGTATCTATACTGGCATTTAATTATTTTTCAAAGTACTCAAAAGTGCACAGGGCTGGGATTGTTGCCTTTAGAGTTGCTTTACTGGCCACAAAGTATCTTAAAAACCTTAATTTTCATCTTATTTTAAAAATACAGTACAAATCCATGAAAAATCATTCAACCCTATAACCAAATATTTAGATCTTTACTAAAAGCAGTTGTTTAGGACTTCACACTTTGGTTACCCCTTAGCTTAAACTTCAATGTATCAATAAGTTAAAGATCAAAATGAAGATGCTTCATACTTAAATTAGTAATATCTCAACTGGCTGGATTTTAAGTGCCTATGATCTGTTATTAAACACACACACACACAAACTTATTCTTAGAGCCCTTATCACATTTTAAGTTAATATACCAAGAACCCAAATTTCCAAATCAAGTAAATTCAAATGTGATTTAAACATTTGTCAGATTCAAGATAAGAGGATAACTCTTTTCACAGACTAATTTTTGACATGGGTTTTAATCAAGAGCCCATTTACGTTTTAGATCCTTCCAAGTAAATACTCCTGATCTCACTTCATCTGTAAAATTAAGATACAAATGCTGATGCCATAGATACCTAAGATAATTCATGTAATAAATCACTTCAGTACCTGTCCCCACTTCCCAACTACCTCAAATTGATAAGCAAAGATATTTGGATCATTTATAGTAACAAAAAACACCAGAAAAACTGCCACAACTAAAAACAACCTTAAAATTTTTATTTTAATATGCTTATTCTGGACAATTTCTTAACAAACAGTCTTAAAATATGTAATTTTATTTACATTAAATGCACCAAAACAACTCAAACAGCATGACTAAATTGCAAATACATATAAGTAGGCCTGTCTGAATGCTGTGCCTGTTTAATTTACTGGAAAAAGAAAACTAAGCCTTTTTTAAAAAAAAAAAACAATTTTCCTGTGGTCTTAAAATCATGGGATACATCCATCTTAGTTATCCTTTAAAACTCATGAGGACTATTACATCAGGAACTGAACTTATCAACAGAAAGCTACATTAATTCAGACTTTTAAATAAATAGTGTAAGCTAAACCACCTCTAAGGCAAAGAATAACCTGCCAAGACTCAAGTAGACATGATAATCTTATTTTTAGTTGGACACCAAATACTGGCCTTGTATACTTATGCTCTCCTTACCTTTACTACTTAGCTAAGAGGCTAATTTTCTAATGATAGACAACCTTGGTTGTCAATTACTAACAGAACAATATTTCATAAAATACATAATTAACTTGAACGTAACACTGAATCGTTCTCCAGGCAATTGCAGGTTGCATTTTGTCAGGAATCATTCTGTAGGGTTCTTCAAGCTACAGGGGAAAACCCAAGTGTGGCTTGTTCTGCTTAGACAGGTCTGCCTGTAAAATGAAGATCTCAAAGTTTTTAGTAAAATCACTACTTTGCAGTTTTGAAAAATAATTTGTAGAGCTATTAAGTGCTTTCCTTTTAAACACAGACTAAGAATCATACATGCAGAACATGCAAAAAAAATATAGACTTATTTCTTCCTGAAAATAGTCTTAAGGCTATCAAACCAGGAGCAACAGCACCCTAAAAGTCTTAAACACACTGAAGGTTGAAACACAAAAAAGGTTAGAGCTTTCTCCCCCAGGACAGTTAGAGAAGGAAGCAGGCAATGAGGAGCTACAATGAATGTGTTCAACTTATTTTTATATCAAAATGGCTAATTATATTTGCATGGCTTTGTGTTAGCGCTACTCGAAAACTAAATTGTCTTGTCTAAGAAAATCTTAACAGAATCAAGAATGTAAACTTTGCCACACATTTTAAAACCAGAAACAAATAAAATTCAATTCCTAGTGAACCCTTGACAACCTCAGCCCTACTGCCAACCCCATAAGAAAACATTCACATCTATTAACTTGTTTACTAGACGTGAAATCTAGTTAAGTCCAATTGAGTTCTGAACAAGTACTACACAAAGGTTCAAGCATCTAGGGAGAGAGAGTTAACTAACCATTTAGGATTTTATTAAAATCTGACAGCTTAGCATATAAAGAAATCCTGTGGAAAAGCTTCCTATCACTGTTCTACTTCAAACAGTAGTGCTAGTATATTTCCTCCCTCAAAAGCTTTAAAATGAAATTATATGGTTTGATAGATGTAAACACCTTTTTTCACTAATCACCATCACACCCCATTTCTGCAGACTACGACCAGCCATGCTAATATTATGGGACTTTGAGAACATTTAGTTCAAAGCAGTATTTGTCATTAAATAATCAAAACAAAACCATTTTAAGATTTTCTTCAATTCAAAAGGCTTAGGAACTCAAAACTAAAAGACAATTACATTTCCATAGTATAAATCATTGCATAATTCTTAGTATTTTCTCTGTCTGAAAAATTACCTTTTAATAATCAACTACAGAACTAAGAAACTCTTACCTTTCTATCCAGGGATCCATGATTAAACTTTCCATGTTAGACTTTACGTAATTGATTTTAAAAAGGTAAAATGTCTTCTAAATTTACCAACTGGTATAATGAACTATGGAAAACTTACTCCATATTATTAAGATAACAGCCTTCCTACAAAATTCAGCTTGGATCCAATTTTAACAATGGACCCTATAAAACCTGATTATTCTCAAGTTAACCCACATTTTTCTATACAGGTGAGACACAGACTAGACACAAGACACATGAAAGCAGAAATATTGGATAAAATATTGTGTAACTGCCATTGCTTAGGTTCCACTCCAGTGACAAAGTCACGGAAGCCTAGACCAACTATCATTGTTGCAAAAGTCTGGTTTATGAAGGGAGAAGGAATGTTAATAGTAGTACAGACTTAAAAACTAATTTCAGACTCCCACCCAACTACACTCTTGGCATTAGAGACGTGTACACATACATATACTTGTCACTTCATTTAGCACCAGTGTGTCTTATTTTCTTTTTAACTCCTATATTTTAAGTTCTAGAAAGCTAAGGACAGTTTAAGGATCACAGAAGAGTTTATACAGCATATATTACTAAGCAAACTAGTACACAACCAGTAAACAGTTTTACACATTAACAACACTAGTACCGATAAAACAGTATTTGTTTACTAGAAACAAAAGACAACCTCCCCTCCCAAATGTAAGTTAACATGCTTAAAAACCACCAACCGAACCCCACAACTTTCTTTATACATTGCAATAAACAGCATACTTTCACCAAATTTAAATGTACAACACAATTTATTAACTTTAAGACATTGTGAATAGCAGCTCCAAAAGAGCAAAAATATCTTAACTTTACAAATTATCATAGTATTAAAATAAATTTTCTTTACAATTATAACACTTAATAAGTAAACAAACATAATTAGACGAAAAATATAGTAAAAACTTATAATCAAATCTGACATGCAACTTCAGAGGTGGAATATTTTAACACAAAATTATGACAAAACTTCATTTTAAAGAAAAAGTTGTATATATGAACTTCACACTGACAAAAAAATTAAAATTACAAAGCTTTTTTAATACTTTATATTTCTGGAACATTTTAAAGTGGAAGTCGAATCTTCAGTAATATTTAATTTTCAAAATCTTCTGGTCACAATCCCCACCAAACTCAACAGGCCGGGACAAGTGCAATACCATACAGAAACACAGCATTGCAACCGATCCCAACCTGTGTAGAAAGGGGTTTGATTTTCCCTTACTTTTCTACAGACTTTTCACTACCACAGTCAGTTTTGCATGGATTTGCACAGCAGAATATCACACAGCTGGATGCAAACCTGCAAAACTAACCATAGAACAGTGTTCAGTAACTGGATAGTTTGACTGGGCGACAGGCCGGAGCTGGAGTTCTACAGCTCGCAGTACTTTAAGTGCTCATAATGCAGTAGATAACTAAACACTACCTGCACTATAAGCACTTTAGTGCTACAGAAGCTGTCACATCACATACACCAGGCAGATTCTACATCGACACAATAAAAGTACACAAAATTAGTAAAAAAAAAAAAAAAAATCACTTGAAGGAAATAGCAGGCCACCATCAGTTTTGCATAGATTTGCACAACTACATTCTTCTTGTAGTGCAACTATGCAAAACTAACAGAGGACTGCAAACAAAAAGTATTAAAACACCTATATACTTGCTTGGCTTGGATTATTGGATGAAAACATAACTTCTTATGCCAGAAGGAGCACTTAGGGCAGTAGATGCTAATCTACTTCACTATCTGCACTAGATGCACCTTAGAACAAAAAGCACTCAACACCAGCAGGCCCTGCACTTTCAAGCCCACCTTGGCTTCCCGAGGCAGCTGTCACCATAATGCTACAAGTGCCTTCACTGCAGTAGATGCACATATCACTACCTGCACTGTAAGCACTTTGACATTATTCTGACTGGTCACAATCTTCAGTCTTACAAGGTGATGGTCTCTTTATTCCTGCTAAATTTGAAATAAATAATTAGAAATAACATCTCCAACTCTTAAGAGCTATAAAACATACAGAATTCAGCATAGTCCCTAATGGGGAAGAGAAAATGAATTTAATTATCTCAAACCTGTAAGTTTCATTCACAAGCACACTTAGACCTTAAAAGTATTAGAAAAATCTTTTTCACAAGACAATCTTAACCATCAATCTAATACTGTCAGAGAAACTGATGGCTCTTTTACCTGGAGGTTCCCAGACATACTAAAAAAAAAAAATTTTTTTTCAATCAATCAAGATTAGACTGCATATGAATGAGAATTAATAGATGAACAGGGCAATTTGATTCATGTACCTTTTAGAGGGATTCTTCACATCCACGTGGCAAAACATTTTTCTTTTCTTCTGGCTTCCAATTAGCAAATACTTAGCAAATTGATTAACACAATTACTGTTCAGACTACATTTCAAGTGTATTAGCTGGTTATAGAACTTAAACATCCTGTTTAAATTTCTTTGAATCTTGAAAACTGACTCCAGAACAGATCACTCAACTTAAAGCAGTTTTAAAATTACATTTTGTAAACCGTGCATCAATCTCCAAAAACTTATATAGTATTTACATTGTACTCTTACTAACTTAAAAATTAGTTGACCCACACTGAGTTAACTTTGTAGAAAAGGTAAATGGACAAAGTACAAGATACCTATTTCACTCTTTGAAAACCCAATCCCATCTATTTACTGAAATAAAAGATTAAAGTAAAAAAAAAAATTGTTTTAAAGAAAAGTTAACAACAACAAAAAAATTAGAATACACTTACCCACTAGGGAAAACTTTCTTCTCAGCAAGTATCCTTAGAAAAGCTTTTGGTGCAGTTAGGTCCACGTGCGGACTGGGATGGGGGGTGGGGAAACAGGGAAAAAAGACAAACATATTTGCTGAAAATTATCACCCTCCAAACCTACATTTAAATTTAAACTTTCTTTTCTAACACCCTTATATCAGTTACATCCATTTGCTAAACCAAGGATAACGTAGCCAAGCAACACTGGCAACGTTTAAAAGACCAACAATGTATATGGGTAAAATCGCGTTAAGAGAATAAAGTTGAAAACCCCACAGGTATTAGATTCACGTCTTATTTAAAAAGATCCTGAAATACTCCAGTATAATCCCCAACAGTCATTAACTGTACTGTACAGCTCCGAGGAGAGGGAAAAGCAGCAGCAAAGGGACTATTCTTTACCACCCCTCCCCCAATCAAGACCTCGTGGCTGCAAGCCGGGATAAAGAGTTGTTTCCCCAACTGATGTGGTCGGGATGGCGTGTTGATAATTTTTTCTTTTGGTGGTACAAGAACGAGCCTGCTTTCTCCAGTTTCCATCCCCTTTGCTCCGGCTTAGGAGTAGAAAAGGGAGCAAAAACACTCGAGACTGCAAAGTGCCCGCCTCGCTCATGGAGCCCGGGCCGGCAGCACATGTCGCACAAGGGGGTGCGCGGCCCTGCGGTTCCCCGAGCGGCCGCCAGGGGGCGGTGGGTCAGAGTCGGGCCCTGCCGGACGCGGCAACCCCCCCCCTTCGTTTCCCGGCGGCAGCCGCGCGGCGACCGGCGGCGCCGAGGCCCGAGCACGGCGGGGACGCGGGCGCGCCGCCCCTCCTTTGTGTCCCCCCGGCCCCCCCCCCAACCCGGCCCAGAGGGGCGGGGGCTCCGCGACTGCGGTGCCCGTCGCACGCGGCCCGAGGCCTAAGCCGGGAACAATCGGCGGCGGCGCGCAGTCGCCGCCATGTCCCCCGCCCTCACCCCCGCGCAGCCCGCCCCGCAGGAACATGGCGGCGCAGCCGCCGCTCCCGCCGAGCCGGGCCGGCCCTCCCGCGCCGCGCTCCCTGCCAGCGGGCGGGCGAAAGCGGCTCCACGCCGCCACCGAGGCCAGCCCGGGCCTGCTCCGCGGGCCACGGCCCGGGAAGTTGCGAGCCCCACCCGGGGACTGCCCACGCGGGTTAACAAAGCCCACGCGGAGTGGGGGTGGCGTCCAGGCCGCGCCGCGCCGAGCTCCCGCGCCCTCCGCCCACCCTCACGCGCACAAAGTTTGGGGGCCCGCGGGCTCCCGCCCACGCCACGCCGCCCGCCAGCGCGCAGGTACCTCGTGGGCGCGCCCCCTCCCGGCCCGCGGCCTGCCCCATGTGCCGCTGCCGCCGCCGCTTTGTTCTGGAGGCGCTTTAACTCTCGCCCCCGGGAGAAACTTTCCCTTCCCGAGGACCCCGCGCCCCGCGTGCACCCCGAGGCCTGGAGGGGGCGCGAGCCTCGCGCGTCCCCTCCCTGAGGGGCCATTGTGTGCGCCGCGCGCCCACCGCCCGCCAGGGCCGGCCCAGGCAGGGTCCGCGCGGGTCCCGGGCGCGGCCGCCGCGCGCACACCGCCCCCTCCCACCCTCCCTTCCCCGGCCCTGCCCTGCCCCTCCGCCAGCCCGCGAGCGAGGGGGCAGCGAGTCGCGGCTGCCACACGCCGGGGCGGCCAACGGCCCGAGACCCGCCCCGGCCCCCGGC
The DNA here is from genome assembly GCF_037043125.1 of Eumetopias jubatus. Taxonomy (NCBI): domain Eukaryota; kingdom Metazoa; phylum Chordata; class Mammalia; order Carnivora; family Otariidae; genus Eumetopias; species Eumetopias jubatus. The sequence goes on along the minus strand of NW_028274809.1, from coordinate 176,000,532 downwards.
CACGCCGCCGCCGCCACGCTGCCCCGGGCCATTCCGCCCCACCCGCCCGCCCTCCCTCCGGACTGGGGCCGCACACAACAGGTTTCACTCACTCGGCGGAGGGGCGGGCAGACTCACCAGGAGGAGTAGCCGCCACCATCTTCGCCTCGCCCGCCGCGGGCTCTCGCTCCCGCCTCCCCACCCGCCTCCGCTTTACTACGACCGGAGGCCCCAGGCCGGGGGTGCGGCCGGCCGGCCGGCCCGCCCCGCGAAGGGGCTTCGCGAGGAGCGCGAGCCGTGGCTACGCGGCGGGGGTCGTCCCCACCCCCTCGGCCTCGCCCGAGGGCGCGAAGTGGCGCGAAGGCGCAGGTCGGGCGGCGACGGCAGCACCTCGAAGGGCCATGTGGGTGAATGAAGGGCGGCGGCTCCCGCCTCAACGTAAATACGGACAAGCCCCACTCCCTCATTAGCATAAAAAACAAAGTACTTCCGACCTCCCCGCCCGCCCGCCAATCACCGCAGGCCCCGCCCACGGCGGCTCGGGCTAGGCGGCTGGGAGAGCGGGAGCTGGGAGCCGCTCGCAGCGCAGCGCTGCCTTTCCCCGGCCGCGCTTCCCCGCCGCCCGCCCACCGCCGCCCGCCTCGCGGAGCGCCTCGCCCGGACACCTCGCGCCACGCCTCCGGCACGCCCTCCGTTAACAAGCTCTGCGCGCGTGCAGACCCCCGCGCGCCGCACACCCTCCTGGAAGCGCACCCTTCCTGCGGCTTCCTGAGAGCTCTGCTCTCGCTGGGACTCGACGTTTACGCGATGTGATTACTGTTTATTACTTTACTTGCCCACGATGGGTCTCGGTGATAATTAGGGGCCTGCTTCATTCCAACATGAACCAAAGATAAATAAAACCCAGTGACTTATTCTCACATTGAAACCGGATTACTCACTGCACACAGATCGTTTCAGAACAGAGATAGATGCTTTACACCCGAGACTTACATCGTTGAAATGTGTTTCCTTAACCCGGCCGTGTGTGAACCAAACGCATGCCCGAGCAGAGGTTTCGCAGCTGCAGTACCTGATCCTCCTCTCATACCCCGCTGCACTTCGTAAGAACACTTGGCTCTCCTGTACAAATAGTAGAGCTCGAAAAGAACCTCATAAACAACCACAAAGCTGAGCAAAGGAGCCCACTCAGGAGCACCTCCTTCTACATATTGTGGTTTAGGAAATTCCAGAATTCTCGGAAACATAATTGTCAAAAGAAGTGAGGGTTCATAACGCTTACTACAAGTACAGTAATTTTAAATTGGTTTTAAATAATCCAGTAAGTATTTAGTGGAAAGCACATACCACTGTTTCGTGATTTTACAAGTCAACTGTAAAAACCATATTACCAGAAGATGTCTATAATGTCCAAATGTTAAAACTTTCGGCATTCAACTCTTGATGATATTGCTAATATTTACTATCTTTGACTCATTTTGTCATGCTTTGCTTAAATTCAATCGTCAAACTAGAGATATAAAAAGTAAAGGATTAACTCTTCTTTTTGCTATTCTTTTATAAGAAGGACCTATTTTCTAGATATTTTTGCTTTACAAATCAAAATAGATGGCCAAATCTGAAATTTTACAATATTTACAATATTAGTCCTTTTATAGTAGTCATTTATGAGACTTTCAAAGGGGAAAATTGATTACTAATTTTCTTTAAAGTCTGTATTTAACATTACTTTTGACCAGCATTGACTGATATGTCAATTCCTTTTTCTTTAAAACTTCATCTTCTGCTTTAAATTAGAATGGCTGGGAGGAGAGGTGCTGTTGAGTGTTCATTACACTCTGAATCATGGGAAATCCCACCTATACACAGGTTTCTTAGCAGGAGAGAGTTATTTATCTCATAGTTTCTTTCCAGTTAAAGTCAACACTGCAATCCTGCTATTTTTAAAAAGCTGTTTTTAGACATCTAACAATATTTCTGTGGAAGGCTAACAGACAACTATTTTCTGTGATTATAGTTTGAGAGATTTAATTCTTAAGGTATACATTTTTACGGTAATCAGAATTTTGGAAGATGTAAATTCATTTAAACCAACTTCTTGGAAATCCCAGAAAGTTTCACAATTAGTAGATTGCATTTTATTTTTAAGGGGTTCACTCACACTTCCTTTCAAAATTAAGAAAGAAATTATGAATATAATTAGAATAATTGAAAACTTTTCAATACCAATGAATTTAAAGATTACCCAACTTAGTATTTTCTTTTTTTTAAGTCACTACTAACTAACTAGAAACTCATCCTTCTCAATTTCAGGGGCCACACCTAGGGCCACAGCTTGGTATACTCTATCACCAAAGTAAAAATTTTGTGGTTATGATTTTGAAGATCAGAAAAAATTTCTGAACCACTAACAAATGCCTTCAGCAACCAAGGAATGTAAAAACAAAGCTATCTGAAATGCCAAAGTAGGCACACAGCCTTCTCAAGTTAGCTAAAACACACTGTACAGTTTTACACAGTCCAGAACTTTTTAGATGAAGTGAAAAGCTCAATTCAACATGAGAACATTTGCATTAACTGTTTACATTATATATAACAAGTAGTAGAGAAATATTTGTATTTTTCACCCAGATGCTTCAGTCTTATAGACACAGATGATATGATTTGAGAACATGTAAAAAGTTCTGATCTTATTAATAACATTCAGAATTTTATTCCCTATCTTTTACTATGTCAGTATCAATTGACTTAGTCGTATTAAATTTTCAAAAAATAAGTTCAGTTTAAATATTCTTGTTTTGTAGCATAATTACAGGATTTTAAGAAACTAATGAATCAATAATCTCATTCACATTAGAGATGTGAAAATTTAAGAATGATGCAGAAATCTAAGACAAATACAACTATCTGTTATTTTAAATCTGTATCTCTGTATAATTTGAATATTAATTTGGAGATAGTCTATAAGTGGGTTCTTGCAATTAAGTATATTTCATATTTTGGCAATTTGGCATTTTAAATATAGATTCCTATAGTAATTTATTATTTCCTTACAGTATTTCAATTTTAAGGGAAAAGGAGATATATTTAAACATCACACTGACCTTGGAAAATTATTAGGTTATAAATCAAGAACATTTTGAACTCTTACAATGCAGCAAACAGTGATCAATGACACAAATTCAATGACGACATTTGGGATGTTTTACAATATATATTTGTAAATGTCTGAAAATGCATCGTCTAGTCTTATCATACTATGTTTTATATTTAGGACTTTAAAGACATTCAATCCAAGTTAACAATCATCTATTAAGTACCTGCTATTCTCTGGTACTGCTCAAGGTTTTAATAAGGAATAAGACAGAGCTCTTGCTTATGAAAAGTTCAAGAATTATAGCATATTACTGATTATCATGAATATTTCAAAAATAAGCAAAGGATTCAGGTCTTCAGGCTTTTATTTGTTCCTTCCAATGTCTAATAAAATAATCCCACTGATGTCAGGGTATTTTATTTTCTTAGTTAAGAATTTAGAACATCTGCACTTCATATATGTTTTGTTTGTTTTTTTTAAGATTTTATTTATTTATTTGAGAGAGAGAGAATGAGAGATAGAGAGCACGAGAGAGAAGAGGGTCAGAGGGAGAAGCAGACTCCCCGCCGAGCAGGGAGCCCGATGCGGGACTTGATCCTGGGACTCCAGGATCATGACCTGAGCCAAAGGCAGTCGCCCAACCAACTGAGCCACCCAGGAGCCCTGCACTTCATATATGTTATTTGATAATCACACATAACATGAATATGTGGATTATTTGCTACAAATGGCATTCCAAGGTGCTATTAATGACAATCAATTTATAGTGAACACAAAAACCATGATCATTGAACCTGATGGTTCCATCTATGCTTTTGAAATTAAGAAAATACAAATTATAGAGAGAAAGATGAATGTATGTGGTTTTGAATAAAGAAGCAATTTAAGGAAAGTTCTTTCTTTTTTATCCTTGAAAATTGTCACTGTGGTACTCTGTAGAACCACATGGGAATAACTGATTATTATTTAATTAAGAAAACTAGATATACTGGATCCTATTTGTCACAATAAAGAGATAGTCTCTACTCTTAAATAAATTTGGTATGCACTGATGTTTATCAATATATGTAAAATTGTATGGCTTTAGAAAACAAATTTAATATATTTTTAAAGGTTTTTTTTTTTTTATTTATTCACTCGAGACACACAGATACAGAGAGAGAGAGAGAATATGAGCAGGGAGAGAAGCAGAGAGAGGGGGAGAAGCAGGCCCCCCGCTGAGCAGGGAGCCCAATGCAGGGCCTGATCGCAGGACCCTGGGATCATGACCTGAGCCAAAGGCAGACACTTAACCATCTGTGCCACCCAGGTGCCCCAAATTTAATATATTTTTAATTAAACATTTAAAGATGATGTATCATAGTAAATTATGGTAAAGTATTTCACCATTTTTCACTTATTTCATTCTTTTGTACAACATCAAAATTAGAAGTATCTTATTTTTAAATTTCTTGTTTTTAACTTAATTCAGTAATTCTTTACCTGGCTGTACTTTACAATCACCCATAGAGCCTTTAAAACATACAAATGCTTGGCCCTTACTTGCAAATATTCTACTTTAATTGGTCAGACGTGAGACCTGAGCATTGTTTTTTTTTAAAAAAAATTCCCAGGTCAGGCTTATGCTAAGTCAGAGCTGACAAGCTCTGGTACTTAGTTCTTGCGTTAGGTAAAAGCGTTTGACTCATCAGTACCTTTAGCTGTTAATCTTGATAGGCGCTTGTGCGTATGTCCATCCATATTACATATGTGCATTGCTAATTCACTCAGAGAAACTGTGAGAAACCCGCCAGGGTATTTCAAATCCTTCACCAAAGAGTTATGGATATAAAAACTTAAAAAAAATGACAAAAACTTCAGAAATATTATGTTGAAAAAACTATGTACATTAACTGTAACAATCTTAGTTTATAAGGCACATTGGAAACTAGCGAGCTATTGCATATTTGCTCTCTGGGGTTGCAGTTTATTTTAAGAAATCTACTTAGCAATGAAAGATCATTCCGAATATGGATTGCGTTGTATTTGAAAAAATTCTCCGTAGCGACATGTTTAGATGTAAGTTCAATTTTTTTTTTCAATCATTCATCTGTGAGAAAGGGATACACAAAGATCATCTGGATCATCTATAGTATTTTGAAAATACTAAAAGACAGACAACAAACAGATCCCTGGTAGGAGTAATTACCAAATGCTAATGCTTTCAATCAATTTTATTTAATTTCCTAAAAGCTTCTTAGGGTTTTTTTTTCTTGCTTTCAAATATAGGCTTTAACCTCAGTTTATATCAGAGGAAACAGGTTGATTCAGCCAATCATCTAAGTCTGCTTTGGTAGTTCATAGTTCCAGAATCAACTAACGATATTGATTATATAATTACCTCTTTAAGATTGGTTAGAATAACACAGATTTCACAATCGTCATATTATTTTACATAACTACACTTGAGTACTTAACATTCAGGCCTAATACTTCCTATGTATATCAAGGTGATGAAGAATTATTTTAATGTTATGGAAATTGTAATTGGTTATGTGAATTATAATTATATATACATAATTTGCTTTCGGAAGTCACTTTAAGGTGAATAGATGAGAAGCTGTTCAGATTGAAGATTTCTGATGGTTCAATTACTATATTTTGGTAAGTGCCTAACCAATAGAGAAATTGATACCGTTATAAAAACACAGAAGCATTATTTAAATGAGACTTCCAATAAATGGGATACATTTTTGGAAAATCTTGCAAACCAGGGCACTTTTGTTCCCCTAAGTGCCAGTTAATTAAACCATTTCCATATGCAGGCAGTAAATTTCAACGTATTAGTTTATTTTTCATATAACAATATTCAAAACAAGGGAGTATATTACAAAGTTTTCACCAGGTAAAACCAAAACTGAATTGGAACAAAAGATGATATTTCAGTCTGAAATGATAAAAGTGTAAGGGCCGATTAAAAACCCTACAGAGTGAGTACGGGCTGTACACTACAATTGTCCAAAGAGAAATCAGTACCCACCCGAGCCTCAGAAATCCTCCTTGAGAATGTGAATGATTTTCTTTGTTTTCTGAGACGATGTGCATGATGGCATTGTTGGTGGTAGGAAGACCAGCTATGTCTGACACACTTGTTTATAAAAATTTCCCAAAATGATGTGGGTATAAATTTAAAAGCAAATGATATTAGATTAGCCATACACACTTAGATGTGCCCAGTGCTAAAATTTGCTTGCAAAATATTTTAGAGCACATTGTCCTTCTCTGCTAGGAAGTTATGGTAGCGGTTATTGGGAACTGCAAGTTAAACTAATCCAAGAGAGCATTTAAAGCCAAGTCAAGATAGGAAGGGATGAAGGAAGCTGGAGTTTATGAACCATAAAAGTCCATGCAGGATATCGAAATAAGGAGGAAGACAGAGCTCAGAGGATCGGAATGGAGGATGGAAAATAACCTGGAAATGTTGATGCTGGAAATATTCTATTTTTTATCTAAGGGGTGGTGGTTATTTGGGTGTCAGAAAAAAAGTCACTGTTACACATTTATGATTTGCATATTTTATGTCCTTTGTTATATGTAGGTTATCTCTCAATTTCAAAACAACAATACAGACAGCTATGACAACAAGGAGGAAGGAACCCAAGGCAAACAGAAGAGCAGGGATTAATGAGACCCATAGAAAGATGGTGTGGTTAAATACCTGCATATTGTTTGTTGCTGGCTTTTGTGTGTTCTCTAAATGATTACACGTGGACAAGCCAATTGCAATTAAGGAGTCATGGACAAAATGGCTAAATCACTCATAGGTAATATTTAAAAAACTATTAATGCCTAACATTAGCCAGAAGAGTTGGCTCTTACAATATCAAATATTCAAGAAAACACTAACCTCTAGCATTAGCTAAGATAATTCCTTTTTTCAATATTAAATGTTTAAGAGATGACTAACATCTTACATTATCTGGGTGAGCCGACTGTTTTAATGAGCACTGTTTAGATCCACAGATCTAACATTAGCCGTAGCAGCTGGTTATGCCAATACCCAGTGTTCAAGAAAGATTAATGCCTAATATTGGCAAAAAGAATGAGCTATTTGAAGTCTAATGTATGTTCATCTAAAATAATTACCATAGAGTATGTGCTCAAAAATTGTTGAATTACTCAATGAATGTGAAAGTCCCTTCTGCAGGATCAAGAATGCAATTTCTGTTTTATGAATGTATTCTTAGAGACATATTTAATAAATAAGCCTTATAATTCTAACTGAAAAGGGAGACAGACTTATTTTGGTTTTCTTTACACTTATGTAGTGTTATACAAAGGGACTTAGTCAAAGCTTTGGTACGAACCAATGAGATCCTAGAGGAGGGAAGGAACCAGCCTTAAAAAACAATGGAGACACTGATACTAGATATTAGAATCTGTCAAGATTGTCAGGCTTTTAAGTTATGAAATCAGAAGTAAGTTGGGATCAAGGGATGAAACACTGATAATGGTGGGTGTGAGGGGACTATAATCAAAATGGCTGGGAGGCAGCGAGAGACGAAGAGAGGCTGACCAGGATTAACCAGCTGATTCAGGATCAGAGAAACAAAGGTGAGGCACTGAATCAGCTACTGGAATCATGAATGGATCTTGGGAAGACACATTTTTTCTGAGGTAATTCAGTGATTTCCAGAGAACCTGTGGCCCCCAGGCGAAAGTTCTCTGCCTTAAAGAGTATTAGATACCACCTTCTTCTGCCATCCAGGAGTCACTAGATACCATTTGATATTCTCTGATATCAAAATGAATTCTTTAAAAGTGGGCAAGCTGGGGAATTCAGCTGTGGGCTCGATAGGTTGATAGATCCAATTTCCTGGGGACTCCATACTCTATCATATACCCTGGACATAAAACCAAAGTAAGGGTAGAATAGAAATAAGTTTCTAGCTGACCAACTTTTGACTGGAACTCTGAAAGAGCTTTAACAGGTTATTGTATATTGTATTTGAGTATTAACCAACTGAATAGACCATCAATATAATGATTCATTCATATGTATGGGTTAGTGAGGGTTTATGATTGCTTTCTCTAAATTGGGAAGCTGATACAACTAATGGTGTTAACCACCTTTGGATTTGTCTGCATCAAGACATTCAAATGAGGGGTGCCTGGGTGGCTCAGTTGGTTAAGCGGTTAAGTGTCTGACTCTTGGTTTCAGCTCAGGTCATGATTTCATGAGTTATGAAATTGAGTCCCAAGTTGGGCTCCATGCTCAGTGGGGAGTCTGCTGGAAGATTCTCTCCCTCTGCCCCTCCCCTTGCTTGCTCTTTCTCTCTCTCTAAAATAAATAAATAAATCTTTTTTTTTTAAAGAGCATTCAAATGATCACTAATCATTATCTACAAATACGCTATTTAGCTCATCAAATTGGGGTCATGGGAAATGCAAATAAGATATTAGGATTAGAAGAGACTCCCCCCCAAAAAAAGCCTGGGTTCCCTATGGAACTTTGGAAAGCAGGTGAGAACTACAGAGAGAAAAAAGCCAACATAAAGCACCAGTAATCATCATACTGCCCGGTAAAACTGATAGAGACAAAATTCTGTACCAACTTGGAGTTTCTTCAATACTTCCTTTGCAGGGAGTAGACTAACCACTGGCAGTCCTGAATCAACAGGAGAGAGCTGGTAGATAAAGGTTAGAATGACAGAGACATAAGAAACGGAAAGTGGGTGGATTCTAAGACAAGCCACAGAGAGCCATTTCTTACAGAGCTCCCCTGGGTGTACCCCACCCCTTCTGATCCTGGAGGCGGAACCCTCGCTAGTGTCTTCTAATCTTCTCAGGAAGGATGAACTGCTGCATTTCAGCAGAACTTTATAGGTGTACTGTCATATTTGATATATTTTAGAGTACATTCAAACAATACCAGCTAAACTTGATTCAGAGATTTAAAACACTCCATATTTTTTTCACTTTTATTTTGACTTGTTAGGAATATCTTATGTCTTTGTTACCTAAAAACTGCCCAACTAGGTTGAAGAGTATTGCTAATTTTATATGGGATTACTAGTAATTTGGAATTAGTCAACATGAATATATTGAAGAAAATTAAATAATTTAAATCCAAACATTTCCAAGGTACCAAATCCTCCTTTGGTTAATCTTTAGAAGAAATAATAATGAATGTAATAATAAATAAGTAGTAAAATAATAAATCATGAAAATGTACTTTAAAATAATCTTACTTATTTAGTTGCATCAGATTCAATGAAAGCAAAGTTGCTATTGTTCTGATTGCTAGAAGAAGAAATGAAAGATAAGAATTATTCTCATATTGCCAATGCCAGACAATAGAAAATTGAGAGTATAATATAGATTAAGTAATCCTTTTTGTCTTCTCCTGAAGTTTCAAAGGCATCTCACGACCTTCCTAGGTGTCCCATAAAACATCTGGCATCTGCATAGCTATTTATTAAAGTAGAAACAACATATACCAATGATTAAAGAATGGAATTTAGAGCAATAAAAACCCATCTAGGGGTCCCAACTGTTCTATTTACTAGCCTGAAATCATGGACACCCTTCTAACTACCAATTTCTTCATCTTTAAGAGAAAAATATTAATAATATTTATTTTATCAGGCTGTTTTTAAGAATTAAATGAGATAATACATGTAAATGGTCATAAATGATACACAGGAATGCAGTAAATATTAGCTGTTGTTATTACTAACAATAATATAAAGTTAAAATACATTTATGATAAGATTATTTGCCAACATCTAGATTCTTCTTATTGTCATAAAGATACTAAATTATATTCTTATACCTATTGAGCCAGCTTCTCACCATATTCTATTTTATAAGAGTAAATTATAATTGAAGAAATTGTAGTAATTTTTTCACCATAAAAGTGGCCATTTTCCTATCAAAGCACCTGAAATTCTCTCTACATTGAGTCTTCTACATATACCTACACGTACTCATATGTGTAGGATATACAAAACCAGATAGGCTGTGTGCCCATAAAGCAAGCTGAAGAATACATTTGAACATAGTCATGTAATTCGTACAAAGGGGAGGAAAGACTTACTTCCTTCTAAAGTCTTTTCTCTTTGGTTTAAGATTCATGGGAATGAAAAATAACTGTAAATTCCCTCTAAATTGATAAATTTACTCTGAATTGAACTGGACATTGTCTCCTTTGGGGCATGACAGAAAAAGATTTTGGTTTTTTTTTTTTTTAATTTGATGGGCCAAATCCAATGTTCAATAATGAATGAATGAATGAATGAATTCATTTATTCAGTCAACAAATAATTCTTGGGTAAGATACAGAAATGTATAACACAGAGAGCTTGTTTTCAAGACCTACCCTTAGAATGGACATGTGTACAAGTATTGTGTGGGAAAATAGCCAGCACAATGCCTTGCAGTGAGAAGATGCTGGATACAGGGTTTCTTTGTATGTGTCTATACATTTTTTAAAATAAGTATACAAAAAGTGGATCTTCACTGGTATGCCTGTACCATTTCAGTATTGTTTGTATAGAGAACTGAGGTTAAGAGAGTTGCCAGTGTTTGCTGAATGGGTGAAGAGAAAGCAGGAGGAGGGCAGGGAATGGTTATTTCTCTCCTTATTTACTTAAGAACAAGGGCTCACCCAAAATTCTCTTATGGCTCTTTTGCCAAGACTTGTCTCCCAACCCCTTTACCTCCACCCCAAGAATTGGAGTTAAGTGTTGTTTTACCTTGTTCTTTGTAGAATGCATTTAAAGTTGCAAATCTCCCCAATCTTCTCCTTGCTTTACTTTTTTTAAGCACTCATCATCTTAAAATATCCACTTTAATTTACTTTCCTATTATGTTATTTCTGGGTCTCCCTACTTGAATATAAGGTCTAGAAGGGCAGCCATCTTTTTTTAGTTTCTTCATAACCCAAAGATTATGATTCTTGGACCCACCTTTTCCTTAATTCCGGTTTTGCTTTACTCAAAGTCTCCTCAGCATTCTTTACACCTTTACACCCCTTGCTATGCCAAACTGGCAGGGCACACAGGAGAAAAACAATAACAGAAAACAAAATTCTGAATGTTGTTTAAGTTAAATCTTCTTCAATTCATTTTAATGGTGTAGGTGTGTGCATGAAAGAAAAAGACTACCATTTCTAAGATTTTAGCCTCACTCTGGGAGATATTAATTTATTATTATTCATGGTAGGTACAGAAAAATGGCAACACCTAGGTTAACTGGCATTAATTTTATCCACTGTTGTCCCTTTGGCTGTGAATCTCCGGATTTTCCAAGGGTTAATTTATTTACTCAGTGAAACAATCAGAGAGAGACTGACTCTGATAGAATAAGAAGTCTGTATCAATGGAACTCTTTAACTTGCCTCTCTGTATTGGTAGACCCTATAGTTAAATATTTTTAGAAATATACTGCTTTTGGGGTGCATGGATGGCTCAGTCAGTTAAGCATCAGACTCTTGGTTTCAGCTCAGGTCATGATCTCAGGGTCATGGGATCGAGCCCCACAATGGCGCCCACACTCAGCAGGAAGTCTGCTTGAGATTCTCTCCCTCTGCCCACCCCCACACCCTGCAGACGCACACATGCACTCCCTCTTTGAAATAAGTAAGAAAGTAAATAAATAAATATTTTTTTTAAAAAAGAAATATACTACTTATGCCACTCAAAAACCTTTAGTCTTCTAAAACGAACTGTGTATTTAATCAGCTATCTTTAAAATTTCTTGCTTATAAACCATTAGTAACAGGCCATCAACCACAGTGTCAATACATTTTGAAAGAGGCCTTAGAAAATGTCAATTTCATAATTTTCTTAGTAACTTACACTGACAGAAATATATAATCTTTCTCTAAGAGTTTAAAACTGTAGAGACTAAGTTCAGAAGCATCCTTTGGAAGGCGCCGCATCATTAGGGCTGACTCCTAATTCCTTGCATAGAAGATATACCACACAACCATCTCACTGTAGAAACAGGGCAAATTCAGGAATTACATTTAAAAGTAGGGGAAAAAAAAAAACCCTTTTATTTTATTTTGATCCAGAAAGCCTGTATAAATAGACACATGCATATTTTTGGCATGTTTGTTAAATTAGAACTTTCTAACAGAAAAGGACAAATGACAAATATTTAAAAAACAAAATTGATAATGTAAAAAGCTATAATAAATAATTTTATTAAAAATAACTGCACGATTGAAAAGAACTTTAAAAAATAATTCTATTTTAAAGGGGTAATGATAAACTTGCAAAAGTGACATTACCTCAGTCAAAATTTATGGAATTATTTTTTTCTTAGATTAAAAGTGCAGTTCATGTAACTTGAAAGTCAAGGAAGAAAATAGAAAGCTTCAGAAATGCTTGATAATTATTGAGTAAGTGGGATGACAAATATTTAACTGTACTTACCATGAACTGGCATGGCCTGAGGCTGAAGTTTTCCCACCCTTGATTTATGGGGAAGAGAGAGGGGAAAGAGTTTCAGTCAAACTGTATAGAAGTGGAGAGTTTTACAGTTTTTGGGTTTTGTTTGTTTCAATATTTGCTTCTAATTTTGGGGGGAAACGTGGTGCCAGTGGCTTGTGGGTTATAGTTGACTAGGTGCCTGTTAATAAGGGTGTGGCTCCAGCTATTCTATTAAGAATAACCTCTTTGGCTGGACCTAAAATGAGATCAGTACTCCTCTGGAAATTATATATAGCATGCTTCTTTCCCACTGAAAACACATTTTAATAAGTATGCCAAAAATACACACACATACACACACACACAGACTGACTTTCTGGATCAAAATAAAATAAAGGTGCTTTTGAGATTGAGATGCAGCTTGTGAATTCACCCTCCTTCTTTGGTAGAGGTAATTTTACATGTATCTTTGGTGCAAGGAATTAAGTCAGCCCTAACGATAAGAATGATTAGGTGGCGGGGCGCCTGGGGGGTGGCTCATTCAGTTAAGTGGCTGCCTTTGGCTCAGGTCATGATCTCAGGGTCCTGGGATCGAGCCCCGCATCAGGCTCCCAGGGAGCCTGCTTCTCCCTTTCGCTCCCCCTGCTCATGCTTAATCTCTCTCTCTGTCAAATAAATAAAATCTTAAAAAAAAAAAAAAAAAGAATTCTTCTGGCAGGTTCTTCTAAAAAAAAAAAAGAATGATTAGGTGTCTCCCATAGTAATAATTTTTAAAGAGGACGAAAAATATATTCACTAAGAACTACCAGTTCCTAAGTCTTCCCTACCATTAATCACACCTTTTTGGGAGAGAGATTATCTCCATAAGATTCCTATTAAAATCCATATGCTATCTTCATAGGGAAGACACTAACTCAGAGTGTATTGTTAGATCTTCAAGTTATTAACTACATTAATATATTCATGTTGATATAACTTAGTAACTATTAACCTAGCTAAGACAGAAGCTGAAGAACTGAGATAGGATATAGCTAAATTTTGATGTGGGAGAACTTTTTTAAAAAGATTTATTTATTTATTTGAGAGAGACTGTGCATGTGAGCGGTGGGGGGGAGGGGAGAGCAAAGGGAGAGGGAGGGGAAGAGAATCTCCAGCAGACTCCCCACGGAGCATGGAGCCTGAGTTGGGTCTTGATCTCACAATCCTGAGATCATGACCCTGAGATCATGACCTGAGCCAAACCAAGATTCAGATGCTTAAGCGGCTAAGCCACCCAGGCATCCCTGGTGTGGGAGAACTCTGAGGAGGAAAATTTTGGATGTAAAAATTAAGGGCATTTGACCAGCTAGGCAGCATCTTAAAATATTTATTAGGGGATTGAAAGAAGTAGTAAATGAGAGGGGTGATAAAAAAATGATGGTTTTTCAAAGAGAACATATGGAGGGCAAAACAGATGAAACAAAGTTTGTCTCTATCATGGTTTGTCTATGGTCACCCTGCAAATTTGAGTGGAGGACAGGCTAGATCTAATATTGCTATCCCAGACCTAGAGTCTCTCTCTTTTTTTTTTTTTTTGTATTTTTTTTAAAGACTTTATTCATTTAGTTGTCAGAGAGAGAGAGAGAGAGGGCACAAGCAGGGGAAGTGGCAGGCAGAGGGAGAAGCAGACTCCCTGCTGAACAAGGAACCTGATGTGGGGGCTCGATCCCAGGACCCCAAGATCATGACCTGAGGCAGATGTTTAACCGACTGAGCCACCAGGCATCCCGAGTCTCTTTGTTTTAAGCCAAGATATTACAGTACAATTTTGTTTTAAAAATTATATTTGTGGGGTGCCTGGGGGGCTCAGTGAAGCATTGGAATCATGATTTCAGCTCAGGTCATGATCTCAGGGTTGTGAGATCAAGCCCGAGGTGGGGCTCCATGCTCAGCAGGGAGTCTGCTTGAGATTCTCTCTCTCTCCCTCTCACTCTGCCCCTACCCCCACCAGTGCCCACACGCTCTCTCTCTCTCTCTCAAATAAATAAATCTTTAAAAATTATATTTGTAAAGAATACCATTATTACAACTTTTTCTATGTCACTAAATGTGCAGCAATGCTAAAATGTTAGTATTCTATTTGTGATTAACTTTTTTAGTAGTTAATGAAGTTAAATGAAAAAAACTTTATGTGAACATATGTTTTCTTATTTCAATATGTTAATCAAAGCTCTGTCCTTCTTCTGTAAAACATACTGACCCAAAGCCACGGAGTATTCACTAGGGCTAACGGGCTTCCTTCCAGTTAAGTTCTACATTTCTGCTCCCACCAGTCGGTGTTGGGGGCTTGCCAAAAATCAGTTGTGTTTGTTTCTAAACTAATTTATGCTAGTTGTTACTGTAATTATGTAATGGCATTAATGTTACATAAACTAATGAAATAAGAATTGGAAGGGAAAATGGTTGTTTCTAGGAAAACTAAGTTGAATGCTTTAGAAAGACTCCCTGCAGACAATACGATTTTTTTTAAAACAGTTAGCTCAGATGTGGGTGAAAAACCATAAAAGATTATGAAGAAAATAATCCAAAAATCTATAAAGATTCTCATATTATTTTGCTAATGTTTTATGATTTTTTTCCTTTTTATTGAAACCAATATTAGAAATCTCAGAAGATACATTGTGATATGGTTCATGTGGGAAGGATATGACCTAATCAATAAAATTCTGATCAGTGAAACAATATTTGAAGAAAAGGCCTTGACACTGCATGGAGATTTCAATGTAAAATGCACACTGAGGTGTTTTATGTTAGTGTGTTTTAAGTCTGTAATGTTAAAACAATTAGAATGCAAGTTAACCAGGTTGCATTTGTTCGTATATTAATGCACACCATTGGTATCAAGTTGCTAATTTACATGCCACAGTTTTTATGAAGCCTGATTCCAAGTGTGCAATGTAAAACACTGACTACTGGAGCATTTAGCAAGTTTGTTTGTAATATGTGATGTTTCCAAAGGGAGTTAGATTGACTTAGGTTTATAAAACAGGGACTAATTCCTTATAATATTTCCTGAAATTGAGGTCACTTTGTAAGACCTGGTAAATCTCAGGTTGAAGGGATGAAAATGGAGTGCTCAGGGGGTATGGGACTTGTGCTCAAACTGTTGTCATGGACTGAATGTGTCCCCCCAAACTCATAGGTTGAAAACTAAACCCCAGTGAGACAGTATTAGGGGGTGATTAGGGCTGTAGGCAGTCCTCATGAGTGGGAATAGTGGCCTTATAAAACAGACTTGAGAGCTTCCTTGCCTTTCCACCATATGAAGAGATGGCCATCTATTAACCAGGAAGAGGGCTCTCACTAGGTAGCGAATCTGCTGGCACCTTGATCTTGGACTTCCCAGCTTCCAGAATTGTGAGAAATAAAGGTTTGTTGTTTAAGCCACCCAGTTGAGGGTATTTTTGTTAAAACAGCCTGAATGGACTAAGACAACTACGCTTACAGATAACATGATCGGCAATAATGTCTCCTACACTGGTTTCTCAAGAGATAATGCAAAATTCACCAACCCCTGATGAAAAGAGCAAAATAAGGACACTATAGGCATCTTAAAAATCCTAAACGCACCCCATATTAAGGACTATTTACTCTTAAATGTGTCCATTTTATTTTGTGTTAAAATTGACTTTTTTTAAAAAATTAAGATGATGGAAAATTTTTTTGTTAATGTTCTTAATGGGCAAAATAAAATTTTGGATACTCTGGATACCCTTTGTTAGAGTTTTCCTTTTTTCTCTCTCTCTCTCTCTCTCTCTCTTTTTTTGCATTGGTACTAAGTAATAGAGAGAAGGGAAGCAGAGCTACCAGCTTGTTTGGACTTATACATGACCTGTTTTACCTAACTTACTTACACTGAATTCTATTTAAAAAAAAACAACATGGATATGGGCTCATGGAAATGATCCAAGCAGGTGGACTCTTTCATGTTTATCTTGACAAAGTTTGATTAAGCATTGTTCTACAGTCTACAAAAATAGAAACATGAAGGTGATTTTGAACAGCTTTGGATGCTCATGGAGGAAGGAAAATGATCAGGCTTGTCTTTAAGAAAAGGTGGAGTATGGTGATCATCAATAGATGTATGTTTTTAATTCATTCCTATTCTGTTGGCCCACTTAGAGTAAGGAGGAGGGAGAGAATCAAACTGTCAGTATGTGTATCAGTGAACTTTGGGAGCGAGGGGACATGGCTCTGGAGTCACCCACAGCCACAGTTCCTCATGGGCACTGTTGATAAAGAGTATATGCACCATTCATATGTAAAATAACTATACGCAAACATAACACTTACCAATGATTTCCATTCTGAGATAAGAATCTCGTTAGACATCAATGGGAAAATCAGACTGAATGGAGGCTAGATTAATAATTGAGGCTTTCTCCTGGTTCAATCAGTATTTAAGATTGTTTATAGTTCTCCTGGGAATAAAAAAAAAAAGAACTAACCCTAATGCTGATACCAAAACAACAGAAAACCAAACAAAAACAACCTTGGCAATTAGGTAACCGATGCTTAAACATTTCATTCACTCTATCACTACCCAGCCTTTCTTGAAGGATAACTTTATAAGAATCACTATCAAATATTCACATACCACTTATATTTTTATAGGTGCTTCACAAATACCAAGTCATTTAATCCTCATTAAAATTCCTTGAGGCACTTCCTAGTATTGTTATGGTTTCCATTTTATAGATGAGGAACCTGAGGCACAGAGAGGTTCACTAGCTTCTCTGAAGTCAAACAGTAAGCTGTTGAGCGGGAATTCACACTCAGGCCGTTGAGCTATGAAGTCAGTGCTCCAAACCTCTCCACGTTGCTGCCTCTCTAGTAAAGGACTTGCTGGTCAGGGCTGTTGCTGAGACCCACCCTTTTGTGCTGTCATCTCCATCTTGGCTCCATCAAGACCCCAGAAAGTCCTGATACTGCTTAGCAAGCATGACTGGGTCTGACAGGTGTGAAGTCGGGCCTTTTCCATGTCCTTCCTAAAGTGATCACCTCGCTAGATAGGTCAGGGGAAGCCAGAGGAAATGGAATATTCTGTGGATGTGTGCATTTGGCCACATGCTTGGAATGAACATTCTGGTGTAAAAGGGACAACCAGTAGCCCTCCTTCCTTATTTTTCCTCCTAAAACACAATGGGAAGCCAGGAACTATTGTAGTTTACTCAGCTCGCTTTCAAAGCCTGTGGGCCCACACATTCACCTGCATATCTGGCAGTGCCTCTTCCTCTGGCCTGTAACGTCCCTGGTCTCACGACAGAGAAGGACATGGAATCCAATTCTTGCAATAAGCCTGGGATAAGAGAGCTTATTTCCTGAGGCTCCTGTGTACTCCCAATCCAGATACGAGCTCGGATCACCTGCAGATAATGAGTACATGGCTGCATCCTTCCTGTTGTTTATAATTGATAGCTCATTCTTATGCCTAATTCATTGTGTAAATACTCGGAGGACTAGACTGGATCGCTAAAGATTTGTCGATGTCTATGTATATGTATCAACCTTAAGTATTTTAATTTAACACAAATAAATGTGTTTTTCCATTAACAGACCAAACCACGGTATGTTAATCCTCTCAGGTAAGTGGTTTCTGCTTTATGTAGATGCTCTTGAATTTGGGGGTTTTGTTCATTTTGTTCACTGCTTTATTGGGAAAGTTGGGGCCTGGCGCACTGTAGGTGCTCAGTAAATAATTATTCAAGGTGTGAATAAATGTGATGACTGGGCCCTTCGGTTTGAAAGAAAAAATGTATATATGTATGTCATTATAGAAGGTGTAAGGGGGAGATTGGTAGGGCTGAAGGAGAGGAGGAGAAAGAGAATCTTGCTCTTTATTTTTTTAATTAATTTATTTATTTTAGAGAGAGAGAGAGCATACGAGTGAGGGGAGGAGCAGAGGGAGAGAGAGAATCTCAAGTGGACTCCCTGCTGAATGTGGAGTCTAAGGCAGGGCTCGATCTCACGACCATGAGATCATGACCCGAGCCAAAACCAAGAGTCGGACGCTTAACCAACGGAACCACCCCGGCACCCCGTGTTATGTAAAGAGCAAGATTCTAGGGGCACCTGCTTAAGATTCTCTCCTTCTCCCTCTGCCCCTCCCCCCACGTAAACACTCACAGGCTCTCTCTCTCAAATAAATACATAAATTTTTAAAATAAATAAATAAATAAAGGAAATAACATAACTGGGGGAAGGACTTTTTCAAATTCTGCCCCACCACCATTCCCACACTTATCCTCAGTGAGTATCATCAGCTCTCAGCTTCTTCCATCCTTTCCTTGGCTGAGATCCCTTGTAATTTTGTTGAGAACTACTGCCCTAAACTCTCATCTGTATCGTAACTTAGCACTGACAAATTTGGATATAATTCCCCATACATTAGGATTAATACTGCTCTTGGTTTACTCTGCACCCTAACATACATCCTTTTTTGCATGTTTGCCTGTTTGTTGGTTGGGGAAAGACACAAAGTTAGTCAATAAGCACTTTGAAATCAACCAGAAAGTCAGTAGCAATTTGCTAACCAGTTATGTGACTAAATTAAAAATTTCCCCTTATTTTCTTTGTTTTATTGTGAAATATAGTACATATGTAAATCTCAAAAACCGAGTGCAGTTATGAAAACCAAAAACCAGAAACCAACAAACCCCCAAAACAAACAAAAAAACACAACCCTCCCAAAAAAACCCCCCAAAAACTGAGCATTTGTGTACCCACCACCCACACTGAGAAGAAACAAAACATTGCAGGCACCTTAGAAGTCACCTGAGTGCACATTATCTCACCTTGCATCCCTTTCGCTCATTCCTAGATGTGGTCTATACTCTGAATTTGGTGCTAATCATTGCCTTGCTTTTCTTTATAATTTTACATTTGAATGTGTTCTTAAACAATGTGTGCTCAGTTTGCCTGTTATTGAAATTAAAGTCAATTGGAAGTGCCTGGGTGACTCAGTTGGTTAAGCGTCTGCCTCCGGCTCGTCATGATCCCAGGGCAGGGCCCACGGGTTGGCTCCCCGCACTGCCCCCCGCCCCTCCCCCCCGACCCCCGCTTGTGCTCTCTGGCTCTCTCTCTCTGTCAAATAAATAAAGTCTTTAAAAAAAAGAAATTAAAGTCAATGGAATCATATTGTATTCGTCTGTGAAATTTTCATTTAAACATTGTTTTTTTTAAATCTTTCTTGTTGATGCCCATAACTGTAGTTCATTGATTTTCCATTCCATAAAATGTTCCAGTGTAGAATTATGCCACAATTTATTTATTTTATTCATTGTCATTGGACTTCTGAATTATTTACAGGTTTTTTTTAAAAAAGATTTTATTTATTTGAGAGAGAGAATGAGAGAGAGAGAGCATGAGAGGGGTGGAGGATCAGAGGGAGAAGCAGACTCCCTGCTGAGGCTGGAGCCCGATGCAGGACTTGATCCTGGGATTCCAGGATCATGACCTGAGATGAAGGCAGTTGCTTAACCAACTGAGCCCACCCAGGCGCCCCTAGAGTTTTTTTTTTTTCCAATTGTGAACAATATAGCTATGAACTTGGACATGCCTCCCAGCGCACAGGAGGAGGAATTTCGCCAGACTATAGTATTATACACAGGAATGGTCATACGGTATGCATATATTCAACTTTACCAAGTAAAGTAAAATTATTTTTCCCTGTTGGATTTAGCAGTTTACACTGCCACCAGCTGTGTGTGGATGTTTAAATTCAACTTTTCAAAACAAGACAGGCATGTGTAGATTTATCTATATCCTGAATTGCTGTGCAATAGCTGCAATTGGAAGAAAAAAGCAGCTTGATGTTCTTTTTCTTTAAAGCTTGCATTCTCCAGGGGCACCTGAGTGGCTCAGTCGTTGAGCGTCTGCCTTCAGCTCAGGTTGTGATCCAGGGGTCCTGGGATCGAGGCCAGCCCGCATCTGGCTCCCTGCTCAGCGGGAAGCCTGCTTCTCCCTCTCCCACTCCCCCTGCTTGTGTTCCTGCTCTCACTGTCTCTCTCTGTTAAATCAATAAAGTCTTTAAAAAAAAAATCTTGCATTCTCCATAGGAAAAGGAGAGCCAGAGAATACATAGGATTGTGTTTATGCTAATCTAAGATGCATTAATTAAATAAAAAGAAATTAAGTAGTAGAAAAAGAAAAAGTAAAGAATACATTTTCCTGGACGCCTGGTTGGCTCAGTCGGTTGGACATCTGCCTTTGGCTCAGGTCATGATCCCAGGGTCCTGGATCAAGCCCCGCATCTGGCTCCCTGCTCAGCGGGGAGTCTGTTTCTCCCTCTCCCACTCCCTCTGCTTGTGTTCCTGCTCTCGCTATCTCTTGTCAAATAAATAAATACTTAAAAAAAAAAAGAACTGTCATAGCTTAAAAGTGATATTTGACTACAGATTTTGGAGAAAATTTTTTTGTTAATTCTATTAGTATTTTTCTTTGATATTATAAGACTGCCAAACACTTCCTAATTTAAGTTTCTTGAAATAACATTCCTTCGATTCTCTGAATTGCTTTTGATATTTTGTGCCTTGCAAAATAAAAATATATGCAAGCTTTACATTTTAAAGTTGCATAGTATATGCAACTTTTATTTCCTCATTATTCCAAATTATGTTAATGAAATATTTTTTAAAGGTCTGGGACAAAGTTACTTATTTGCCAATGTGAAAAAGACACGTCAGAAGAGTCTGGATTTAATAGTCCTATCAAATGCTTCTCATTTCAAGTTTCCCTATATTTTAGGTTTATAACTTTTTGATCTGAATTTCTAAACTAGGAAAAATGAATGGTTCCAAGAAATACAGAACCTATAAGAAACTGACAAAGAAAATATTTTATGTGACCAAGTTGAAATCAACAAAATGTATTCTGTTATAAACATATCATAATTGTTCATTTCTGCTATACATAATTAAATGATGCTATTTCTACAATAAAAATACTGTAAAAATTACATTTTTTGAAAAAATATTTAGCAAATACTTCATTTGAAAATAATTATTAGTTATTAGTTATGAAGAGAGTATTTAACCAACTCAACCATTTCCCCCAAATATTTCATGTGTAGGTAAACCTAAAATTCAACACAAATTTAAGTTTTTGCTACAGAATTTCACAAAGAATGCAGAATTTATTTGCTGCAGAACTTTGCTAACAATAAAAGGGAAATTGTTACTGTGCTTTAATATTTAAAATGCATACATAAACAGCCAGTGTTATTTTAGTAATTCGGTTTTGTTCTTTACTAACATTTTTAATGGTATAAAGAAAATATGTTTGGCTTGACAAGTGTTAGTGAAATTACAGTTTCTTAGTAGAACCCAGGTTCACATTGTGACAATGAATAAAGACATAAGATCCTATTTAACAATTGTCCTTCAAAGGAAATAATGGATTTACTACTAGTTTTCTTTAACTTGTGCATTCTGTTCTTAGCTACAGCATGCATAACTTGACTATTTTAAGTAATTGAACAGCTGCTAATTAGTAGTTTTAATAGTCAAGAAAAGGGTGAAGCATGTTGTGCATACTAACTGAACCTAATGTTTTTTTCCGAATAGAGTTGCACAAGAAAAAGCCTTTGAAAATTGCATTTGTCTTTATGATCTGAAGTAACATAACTATTCATATCTTAACTGCTGTGTGCTTCTTAATTCATATCTTTCATAATTACCCACAATATACATACTTTGAAATAATTACTTAAAATTTTCAGACTTTAAAATAATTAGTAGTAGGCACATACAAAAGAAGGTGAGAAAGATTATCCACCAGGAAAACATGCTAACTTTTTAAAAAAAAATCATTACATCTCTGTGTATGGGAATTAAATCCTAACGATTACTCATTAAAAATACTATCAAAATTCCTCAAGTAATGTTAATGAAAACA
This sequence comes from Eumetopias jubatus, assembly GCF_037043125.1. Classification (NCBI taxonomy): domain Eukaryota; kingdom Metazoa; phylum Chordata; class Mammalia; order Carnivora; family Otariidae; genus Eumetopias; species Eumetopias jubatus. Next base: position 175,978,104 of record NW_028274809.1, on the reverse strand, counting down.
AATGATGGTTGGAAAGTTTGTTTGCCCAAAACAATCGGAACTGACCTACTCAGAATTAATAATAATTCTGAAATCTAGATAACTCAAGAGATTGAAAAAATATTTTTAGTTTCAAGATGTGATACACATCAGGCATAGGTCATGAAATAAATACATTAGCTTTAAAATTCTAAATGCCTTAAAAAATCGTATATAATACAAATAGTTGAGGGACTGTATTGAGTATTTGTTGTCATTTTGTGTCAGTTGCAAATATTGGGGTTTACCTAAACACAGAAAAAAAGCTAGGTAAAGTCCTATATATTTAGTTATTTAAGACGAGAAAGTATTACATTAACTGTTTCAATGAAATAAAAATTTGCAATAGTGAAATTCTGCAAAACTTAAAAATGGTAAAAGAAAAAAGGCGAGCTCATCCAACATTAACAAATACATTAACATTTTCTTTACCTGAAAATCTGTGTGGATCTCTAGGTGGGAGTGGGGCAAAATGCCCTCGCTTGTCAGGCTGGGATGAGAAGCATCTGCAGAATGCGGAGCAGAGATTGGTTGAAGAGCTAGCTCTCTTAAGTTTTTCTTTTCAAATGTCTAAACGTCTTTTGATTTTAGCATGAACATGTGGAGTTATTTTCTCTCGCTCAGTAGTAATAAACTTTGTTCTAGTAAATGTGTGTTTTTAAAAAATATTCACTATTCTCTGACAGAGGACTTTTGGTCCATCATTTATACAGTACTACTCATTGCATGTAGCTCAGTCTGGGTCTCCCCAGCGTCTCTGACATGGCATTTGCAGTTCTGCGGAGACACCACGGGAAATTGTCCTTCAATGTTAAAACAGCATGATTGAAAAAAAGAACAAAATATTTATTTAGAAAAAAATCCTGTCAAGAAAATCTGTTAAATGCTTCCTGTATTTAGATTCCCAGAATTTTTGAAAAGTTATTTTATTTCAAATAATTTAGAAAACTTAAGTCTGGTATTAAATTGGGCTGTTCTTGTAAATTGCTGCAAATATGAGATTTATCCATATGTCAAAGAAGTTATACAGAAGGAAGGAAGGGGGAGCAACAGAAAATAGGCTCTTCTGTCCTCTTCATTGTATCATTATGCTCATTCATATAAAGGAAGATTCTGAAGAGTACACATTTTATAATTATTTCTGATGTTTCTTAGACAAAGAGTAATTATAAATTAGTCAGTGTCTCAGCGATTTTTAGTTTCACTGATGCACCCTTATCCTGCCTCTCTGGGAGGGGAATTTTGTAATAATGAAATGCCTATGTAGGGAGCCAAAGAGAAGGAAGGTATAGGAAGGTATAGGATGTTCCAAACTGGACAATGAGTGCCATAACAATGGAAATTTAACTGTACCATTAATACCCAAAGAAGGCTATAAAAAGATCCTACAGTTGATGGTGATTGTTTAGAAAACATCTAAAATGGCTTGGAAAGTAGAGAAGTTATGTGTTATTCAAACAAAACAGAATATTCCTTTTTATTACTGGATATTTTAGGCAGAAATAAATTTTGTGTTTTTCTTTTTTTGCCTCGGGCACAATTTAAATACTTAGAACAGGGTGTAGTCAGCAGAACTAAAGATTTAAGTAAGTTTGAAAGGCTATACGCATTGAGTCTGAGATTAATTACATGACATTAAAAATTATTTAAAAAAGGAAAGAACTCATTGAATCAGGGAATAGAGCAGGTGTATTAATACCTAGCAACTCTAATTAGCAGTTGTGAGCTGTTCAATTTTACTTTTGTGTGCTCTATCAATTCTTCCTATGATGGATGCACATTAAACATTTAAACAAAATAGCCAGGGGTTATTTTTATAAGGTTTAAAGTTTCCACAGTGGGCACCACCTTTGTGCCCAGGCTGTTTGTGGGATGCATGCATGCATGCATGTGTGTGTGTGTGTTGAGAATCCTGAAAGAAAATGGGGATTAAACAGAACACCTGCAGAAGAGAAAAGTAGCTGCAGTCCCAGTGGATTACAAAGATGTCTAGATTTGTAGAGCACACTCTTAAATGTTTGCCGATAGACTCTTTGTAATTTGCAACATGTTTCTGGGTGATGGGACCCTGAGACAACGCTAGTCTAATTTCATTGTCAAAGCCACATTAAGTACCACCGTCCTAGACATGCATTTCTAAAAATTTAACATCAAATCCTCTGATACTAGCTAGCTTTGAGACTCCGGTAAGACACTTCATGTCTCTGGGTCACAGTGTCCTCATTTATAAATTGGTGGCAATAGTAATGACTCCACTAATCTCACAGGATAATTGGAGAACATCAAAATGAGATAATATATAGCAATGTCTGAAGTTCTTAAATACTATACAAATGAAAGGTGTTTTTCCCAACTACCTGGGACTCTGGGTTTCTAGGCATATTCCTCATGAGCATAATTTCTTTCCATCTATTTCTCTCCTTTTGATTCCCCTCCTCCTGCTATCCCACACAGCTTCCTAGTGATAGCATTCTTTCTAGCATCTCACCCACAGCTTATAATCCCTTTCCTTTAGCAGACTTCAAAGATGTCTTTAATTGCTTGCCATGCCAGTTATCAACTTATTGCCTCTCAGCTCCAAATTCATCCTTCACTACCTTTTCTGAGAGTCCATACTAAACAATAAGCAATTTTTCTTTCCAGGGAGCATGACGTAAATTTAGCCAGTGGAGGGGGAGAAACACTGCAGGAGGAAGGAAGTAACTTTTCATGGTTCCCCTGTGTGTGGTTTTTCTTTTTCTGGCTTCTGCTGCAGGGTTAGCAAGTGGTGTGGGTGTGTGCAGACCTGTGCTGCAGCTCTGCCAAGCCCAACACCCAGCGGACAGAGTTCCTTGGGAATCTTGCATCCCTGGCCATGGTGAGCATCTTTCTGCAGCGTGCCCAACGTGGACACTGCACACTCGAGGCTTCTCTCGGCAGCCATGTCCCTAGCCCCTGTGTATGCTCTCTGCTGGCTGTGGTTGTCCTCACCTGCAAGGGTTATTTCTTGCTCTCCTAGTGATGTGGACCACCTCTGGCCCAGCAGGGCAGCAAACTTCCCTGCCATCCTGTGGACTACAGGTATGCCTTTTCCCATTAGTTCTGAACCTCAGCCTTGGAAGGGGGAACTTCTTCCAAGTTTGTCTTTCCTTAAGGTCTCTTCCTCAACCTGAGGGTGTCCCTTAGCATTCTCTTCACGTCCTTATAGCTACTCTCCTATCATGATTGAATAATTCTTTATATTAAACATCCACTGTTTAGATTACTGTGTGGTTTTTGTCTCTTGACTGGGCCCAGACTAATCCATTAGCTGTGAAAGTATCAAATAATCAATTAAAAAATCTGTGATAGTCACAACAGCACCCTAAGTTATAATTCCTGTTTATACTATTTTTAACTTATTAATGAATTTGAGTCATCATGTTTTCTTGTGTTTATGAGCATCAGAGTGTCAGCACTTGTTATATAAATAGTTTTAGTGTACTATGGATTTTTGCTTCCAATTTTATTCAAATTTCTACTTTGCCCAGAACTTCCATAAGACCAATATTTATAAAACAACCAATACATCCTAATTATAAGTGTTACTATCTCAGCTGTTGAAGTCTTAAAATTTAGGAAACATTCAAAAGTACAATTCAAGTGATCAGATATTTTCACGTATAGTGTTACATAACTAGGAACTAGTTTTTCTTTATCTCCAATAGTAATCGTTTATCATTTTTACTGTCTCTGAGTCGAGGTAGTATCAAATTCCATTGTACCAGTCAAACTTCTTTATTACAACCAGAAAATATGACTTCTTCATGGGCAGAGCATGTGATGGGCCATTGTGCAGATAACAGGAAAATACTATATGTCTTCATAGCTGAGGTGCCATCGATTGTATGGCAAATGATTTAATTATTTACTTAGTATATGTACCATCAGAGGAAAAGTGCTGAAAGCATTTGTAAGACATCATAAAATGTAAGAGACATGCTGATGGAGGGATGTTAAAATGTGAAAAAAATATGCCTTTCAGGATCAATGAAATACAGTAGAACTCTAGGTAATTCGTACGGCGGAAGGGCCTTGATATGGCTGCCCTGCCATAATTAGCAATATTTCAGTTAAAAGAAATGCAATTTTCTTTGTACGATTATAATATTGTACTTCTAAAATTAGAAGAGAGTTTTGTAGGATAGTTGAATAGTCTATAGAGTTCAGCGTGCACGGGCACCATCAGACCACACAAATAGCCCATGCTGGTTCATGAATTAGGTCTTGCAGAAACCCCGCATGGTTCCTGTCTTCCATTCTCAGATAGCCCAGGCCCCCGTTTCCGGCGAGTGCCCTGGGGCAGTCGGTTGTTCAGTATTCGTGGGGCCGTCAAGCCCATTCCCTTCCCTCCCCTTGCTGCCCGGCCGTGGGATGCTGCTTCCGTCTGGGTCTTGTAGGTCTTTATGGTTGCTCTCTGTGTGTTCACATTGTGAGGTTTGTGAGGTTTGTTGTAGATGTTGCCGGAAGGTTTTGGCGTTGCTGTTCTGGTTTGCCTGTCTGGTCTGTTTCTATGGAGGCATTGAGGAAGATTCCAACACTATGCTACTACCTCCAAAACGTTACCGGAATCCTTTTGTTTTTTAAACTGCCAGTTCCAGCCCAATAAATTAATTCACGAACATCTGATGGCTAGGGATCTGCAATTTGAAAAGCAATAGTTGATGCACCATGTTGTGCATCATGGGATTTATTAAAATGTTGTATCTATATGCCAAAGATTGTGTTTGTATGCATTTCTCTTTGGAGATGTTCTATTCAACTCCCTCACCCCATTCTCATCAGTATCTGATTTCCAAAAAAATTTGGAAAAACTGTTCAAAATGTAGATTAAATCTACCTTAAACCAGACCAACAGAAATGTATATCTGAACTATATTGTTTTACACCCCATCTATAGAGCCTCTTTCATGTAGCATTTTTTGGTTTTTATTGTATAACTACTGCTTTACATTGAGGGATATTAAAAGAAATAGCTGTATTTATCCTAAGGATGTTCTTAAGGTCATGCTTATTTTATTATGTCCTCCCAACAAGTATCCATAGGCAAAATTTCTCTCATGTCTCAGTATCAGAAATTATCAAGTATCTTCATTATTATTTGAACAACACAGAAACAAATAAGAGTATTTTCAGGGTATAAATAATTACATAAAATACATGGCTGCTACTTTCAAAATTCAATTAAAGTCAGAATTATTTTAGTATTACAGTATTAACATGAATACTTCCATAAATTTGCCTGCTTACATAGTACCATTAATCAATATTCTTTCTTCATTTATTCATTTTCTTGTCTACTTGTGAAACTCTTCTGCCCGATGTCGATAATACAAGCCTTGCTCTGAAATTCTAGAACATGGAGGGATAAGGTGCTAGTTTCTTGAGGTGGTGAAATGTCTTTATGTTTTCAATTATGAAAAATCTTTGCTCTCCAACATGTCAAACAATAGGATATACTTTCATTTTTATGAGTTGCATTATTTCCCAGAAATAGGAATATTTCTTAAAGATATTTGAATATTTAACATCCTTTATTATGCAATGTTTCTAATTTACTGTTTTTAAGATGCTTAGATTTCAAAATGTTTGGTTTCAAATACTTTTGCATTGATTTTAACTCGAGGTAGTGAAAGTATTATCTCAATAAATATAAACAAAGTGGAAACTTTGCATCTACTTTTCAGAATATCATTACGATTTTCCTTTCTGATTATGTCCCTTGAAGACCAAACACTTTGACATTAAAGAAACATATTTCATTAGGAATTTGATGATGAAAATAAAAAATTCATGAGGTGTTTTAATTTTATAATGTACCATTATAAGTCAGATAATGCAAGATTTCCAGAAAGCAAGCATCGGTAATGAAGCTAATTTTAGAAGTACAATATTGTAATCATACAATTTTCCAGATTTTTCTGAGCCCTCTGAATGCCTACCTACATGTATTACTATTCTATACTCTATAGGCAGGAATAATCTGGACAGTGATAAAAAAAATTAAGGAAAGAGTTCCAGATGCTAGGACAAGGATTAGTAAGAGCTTGGGAAGGTTTCAGTTCGAGGGTGGACTAAGAATTAGGCAGAACAAGAACTCAAAATCAGAGGCAAAGGCAGGTCCCAGTCTATCTGACCTAGGGCACTGTTTGGCACTGGACTAGTGCCCATAATGATGAGTCTCAGAAAGTGTGGCTAGGGCCAAATAAATATCCACTGTCACAGATGTCTACTGATGCTCAGAATCCAGGTCTGGGATGTATGATCTAGAGGTAGACATCAAATTAATTCAATTATGGGACAAAAGATGTAGAAGTTAGGAAATGGGTAATTAGTACATTTGGAGTACTGCACCATTACCACATTTCCACAAAATGAATTATTAAAGGAGAAAAAAAATGAAATTATCCTAGGAAACACAGGTAGCATTAAAATGAGCATGATCCAGGAGTACAAGTAAGAAGGACAGGTGTGTTGATTTTTTTTTCTGATTTCTCTCTTCCCTTTAAAAAGTTGCCTATTCCTTACTTGAATGGCCTCTGCCTGACTTCATAATTTTGGCTCCAGGGGTTGGCCTAGTGACACGTTTTGTTTAGTTCCTGGGAGAAGAACAAAAGGTCCTTCTTCGTGACAATTCAGACCATCCAACTTTAGTACTGGCCTTACTATTCTCCTTGTGTGAGAGCCTAGGCTGAGGAGTTTGGCTGATATTCAGGGCACTGGAACTAGAATAAATCTCAAATCTGGGATTAAGTATGGTATAAGACTATTCACAAGAGTCAAGGGCATGAAATGTCAACTAGACTAATTGTGAGAGCAAATCTAAAATACTTTGGTGAAGTCTCCTAAAAGAAAAAATTGGGGGCAGTTCTGCAATAAGCAAAACCTGTTAGCAACGTCCCAAAGGAGCAGAATAAGCTGTATCTGATGGTAGCATTTTTGCCTCTCTGAAGCGAATACTCTTTGACAGTGAAAATATACTTGCTACTTACTTAAAAGAAAAGATGTGTATCTGTATTCATGGAAATACAGTTAAGTTCTCCCGGCAAGCTGTCTCTGAATATAAAAGGAGTATCCTTGGAAGCCAGGCATTTATGGGAAATAACAGGCTGAATAGGTTAATCTTCCACCTTACAAAAGACTTGATTAATAAGAATTTTCTCAAAAGTGATATTGCAGGAGACCAGATGAAACCATAAAACTTACAGTGTTTCCTTTCTCTCAGCAAATGATAATTGAGAGTTACACTACAGAGAAGGCCCCAGAAATATATGCTCCTATACCACCTTTACTTTGCAGGTGGAGTGATGGCATGGTGTTCCTGTTGTCTTTCCTGTTGCAATTCAGCTTTACATTAGAATTATGAGGAAAATAATGATACTGCTTTATTTTTATTAATGCATTTTTTAAAATATTGCATTAAATTCCATATTTTTAATGTGTGTATTATCTTTATAATTGTGTCAAATGTTAGTTCTATGAGGGCAGGGATGTTGTCTCTTTTGTTTGTCACTGGATCCCTCGTGTCTGAAGTAGTGTGTGGCACATGGTAGGTACTGAATAAAGGAATGTATGGGTGCGTGAATGAATGAATGTTCTAAGGAGCTTACTGGATGTTTCTTCTACAATCCTATGAAGGAAAATATATGATGTAGCACTGTGATGATAAGAAAGAAAAAGAAACTGGTGGTCTTTATTTTCCCCATTAAGTTCATATCCTATAAAACAAGAAAGAGAATCCCAACTATCTGTCTCCCATTTTTGGCTAATAATTGGCTAAAAATTTAATGTGAAATGTGTGTTAGGGGATGATATTAGAAAGGCAGTGCTTTTCGGTATATAGGGTATAGGTATAAAGAGTTCTAAACAGAAATACTCATTTTATTCAGTAGTTCTCAAACTGGACATTTCCCCAAGACTTATGAAATCACTACAGAAAACCCACTTCACTCCCCCATGGAAAAGTACTACAAGCAGGGAATAGTGAATCATACGGGCCTCTAAGAAATATGTTTTGTTTATGTCATTTCCTATTTTTGGCTTAGGTTATTTAATTAGTGAGATGGAGTTAATGACATAAAAACATTTCTGAATCTATATTGATACATGATATATGTGCACACATTTTTAATATTGAAATATATATTTGCTACTGATAATGGTGAAATTTGCCTAAGGGTACACATTAGAACAGTGCTTGATACATTGTAAGCACTATTTAAATCTTAGCTATTATTATTATTTTGAAAATACCACTCAGTTGCTTGAGTAAATGTTCAATAAAGAATTGATTAGAAAAGAATACCCAGTGTTTGATACAGAGTATAACCTGGGAGGAAATCATAATTTTATAAATATAAGTTGTAAATTTTATTTATCTAGCATCTACATTATTGATTGAGAAGATTTCATTGCTTTTGGAGTAGCAAGTTTAAATCCGATTCCTTCACTTATGGCCTTTCTTAATTTTACTTAGCCTCAGCACCTTCCTATATAACATGGGGACAGTGATATCTACTCTTCTAGATCATTATGAAAATACATTTTGAAAGATATGCTTAAATAAGACTGTGTATGTGTATATACCACTGTGCATGTGATATGTGCTAAAATATTATAGCTATTATCATATAGTCATTTTTAATACTGATATCCAACTACACCATGCATCATGGATACGATCTACATATATATGCATATGTACGTATGATATACATATATCATATATATATCAAGTATCTCATATTCTTGATTTATATCTTATCTAGTTTCTCAAAAGAAAGAAAAAAATAAGTCCTCATCATTTCCTTAAAACAATAATGTTGATTATCAGAAAGTTTTCTCCTATAATATTCTGTTGCTGATTTTTCTTTGACTTCTATTCATTAGTCCTAATTCTGCCACCTTGGTTCCTGGTTCAAGTCTCTCTTTAAACAATAATTAGAAAATATAACATGCTGCTTAAAACCAAAATTTCAGAGTCAATTTATATAGTGTCTTCTAAAATCTAAGAAAGAGGTATTTGTGATCTGAATTTGAAATAGCATTTCTAGCAGGGCTATACTAATTCCATTAAGAAAGGCAAAACAGCTTTATAACGCCAGGCTATGTCATTGTCTAATAATTGTTTAAAGTGCATTATTATTTTGGATTTAAATAAATTTAAATCTATTTTTGATCTACTTTCATCTCCAGTTCTTTATTACATTCATTCCATAGTAGTTGTGGGTTTGGTGAAGCCTGAGCTGTGTGTGGATTAGTCATTTTCTACTAATTATGAGCAGAAGGGACTTTGGCACAAGGATGAATATTTGAGTAAACCAGAAACATCACCAGCCAAATTGGTGGTAATCCATGAAGTAATAAAACACTAAGCTGAAGTAACTTCTAATTTACCCCTCAAAATTTTCTTTAGTTTCCCCCAAGTCCTCCAATGAAATAGCAGTGTGGTCTTCATTTTGTAGATGAGACATACACCTCTAAAAATTCATAATAATGCTGTTTTTGTGTTCCATGTTGGATCATGGTTCTTTTGACCAGTTAACAAATCTTTCCTTGAGTACTTTCATTGAGTTCTGCTGTGTAATAAGCCCTGGGGACATGGTGACCTCTGCACTCAGGAGCCTCCAATCAAACGGAGAAGACAGTCATCACTCAAGAAATTACAAATATGGTATCACAACAGAACAGAACTTGAGCACAAAAATAAGTAGCTCCAGTAATTATAAAGCAATGAAAGAACGATAGAATTCATGAGTGCATCCTGATAATCAGAGATAGATAGATGAACAAGTGAATAAATGCTGGAAAAGGGAGGTTCTTATAGTAGAACACTGAGGATTGGCTTGTAAATGTGGAGGGAATGCGGAAGTGGGAAAATCAGCCTTTGCAACCATCATAGGACAGATCTGCAAGGAAAGAATCATCAGGGGGTACTAAATCAAGAGAATCAGGATATTCGCATGGTCTTAAAGAGTCTCCCCCCAAACTCTTCATTAGTTACATGGAAAAAAAATAGTAATTACACAGTAGAGGAATCAGAAGACACCTTAACTAGTGACCAAAATTAGTATCACTGATTGAGAGGAAAATGGACATCGTATATCACTCTGAGAGGACACAACACAACCAATGCAGTATTCTGAGTCTAATCATGAGGAAATATCAAATAAATCTACAGTGAAAAGTGGTCTATTGAAAAAAAGAGGATTCTAGTCTTCAAAGTGTCAATGTCATGAGAGATGAAGAAAAGCTAAAGAAATGTTCCATTTCTAGTCTTCTTAAAGAAAGGCTAATGAGGCTTAATTAAGCATATCCAAACAAGAGTCAGATATGTCACTTGGTTGTTAAACCTCAAGTGGCAAAACTAGAAGAATGATGGTTGGCTAAATAAAAGTAAATTAGCTATTTTGATTATTGAAGTTAATAATTGCTCTGTACTTAAGTAAGACACCTACTTAATGTAGAAAATATACACACATATTTAGGGAAAAGTGTCATTAAGTGTATTACTTACCCTCAAATGTTCCAGAAAACACACACACTTACACATACACAGATCTATTATAAAGCAAATGGGATAAGACTTTAATAATATGTGAAAGGATGAATTTTTTTTACTGTTCTAATTTTTGCAACTTTTTGTAAGTTTGAAATTATTTCCAAATAAAAAATTTTTAAATATAAAAAACATACACCTTAAAACTATTTTAAAAATGTAACTCTGCTAAAAGTTTTTTTTTAAGATTTTATTTATTTATTTGAGAGAGAGAGAGAGTGAGACAGAGAGCACAAGAGGGGGTAGGGTCAGAGGGAGAAGCAGACTTCCTGCCGAGCAAGGAGCCTGATGAGAGACTCAATTCCGGGACTCCGGGATCATGACCTGAGCCGAAGGCAGTTGCTTAAGCAACTGAGCCACCCAGGCGCCCTGCTAAAAGTATTTTAATGAAATAAAAGTTGAGACAGAAATGAAGCTCACTGGGCAGTGGCGGGGATTGTGTTAAATAGGTGATGGGTATTCGGGAGGGCACTTGTCATATGAGCACTGGGTGATGTATGTAAGTGTTGAACCACTAAATTGTACACCTGAAACTAATATTGCATTATAAATTAACTAAATGGAATTTAAATGAAAACTGAAATAAGCTTACTATGAAACTAATATAACACTACATGTTAATTATACTTCAGTTGAAAAATGCCCAAAAATGAAACTTACAACTCAAACTTTTAAAAAAAAATCAGCATGTAACATTCTATTTATGAAACATTACATTCTATTGCTTTTAAAATGTTATTTTTATTTTATTTATTTATTTATTTATTTTAAAGATTTTATTTATTTATTTGACAGAAAGACACAGTGAGAGAGGGAACACAAGCAGGGGGATTGGGAGAGGGAGAAGCAGGCTTCCCGCAGAGCAGGGAGCCCAATGCTGGGCTCGATCCCAGGACCCTGGGATCATGACCCGAGCCGAAGGCAGACGCTTAACAACTGAGCCACCCAGGTGCCCCTTAAAATGTTATTTTTAGATGATTATGCATTGTTAATGTTTTTATGTATTGTCAGAAAAACAGTGATTTAAGGATAAATAGATCAATAGGTTAATTGATATTTAATACCTTAAGAAAATTCACAGAAAGATATTTAATTATAATTTCTCCTGGAGAACTAGTAATGAGATGATTTTTTAAAGACAATTTTTTAACATCAATAAAAACTTCATTTCTTCACTTTATTTACTTCACTTTTATTTCAGTTTTTCACTATTTATTGCACTTCTTCAAATTATTTACTATTGCCTCTGATGAATATAGTTGATATAACAGCTCTTATTTTAACCAAACACAGGGCTGATGTTTGCAAAGACAGTGAAACACAACGTTTCTCTCCCATAGACACAAGATTCCCTTATCAGTTGTAACAAATACCTCTTCTGTTCATTGATATTCAGTTAATAAGTAAATGTTTCTGTTCCATAATTTACATAAAAAGATTTCAGCTGACTTAGCTAAATGACACATTGTGCTGACCCGAAGATGAAAGCCTTGATGTTATTCTTGCTTGGAGAATATGGAAAATGATGTGCAATTCTGAAATATTCCCATTTAATTTTCAACCAGACAGCTGAAGTATTTTCAGCGGTGAAATTTTTGAAACCTGTTATCAATAGTGGATAAGTCCTTTAAATTTTAAGTTAGCCCATATCCCTAACATTAACATTTTAAGGGGCAGCCAGCTGACAGCACAATTGATGGGCAAAATAATGGATTCATAATGCTGGATTATTTATGTACAGTTGTCATCACTCTGAAGTCTGTTAATAAAAGCAAATAGCACACATTTGTAATAACCAAAACCATTTTTAATTTATGAAATTATATTATGAAAAGGCTCTAACACTATACACACACATAATAAGCTTTGCACAAAAATGATAATTGAATTTAATTAGATTATTCTACAAAAATTAGCAATGGTTGAAATTGTTTAATAATCAGTTCCTTGAATATATCTTGAAACCAAATCTACCCTTATAGCTACAATTTGAAGATATTTCTTCTTTTTTTTTTTAGATTTACTTTATTTACTTTAGAGAGAGAGAGAGAATGCAGGGGGAGGGGGAGAGGGAGAGGGAGAGAGAAACACAAGCGGACCATGTTGAGCACAGAGCCTGACGCGGGGCTTTATCTCATGACCCTGAGATCAGACCTGAGCAGAACTAAGAGTCCGATGCTCAACCAACTGTGCCACCCAGGTGCCCCTGAAGCTATTTCTATGTAACCCTAACAGATTCAAAAAAGGCTCTCAAATATATAAATTATTATCTGCTTGGTTCTCAACAACCAGATTCAGGATTTATAAATATCCAGATAATTGACAACCATTTTAAATTTCATTGTGTACAATAGCTTCTCGGGATTTATGCATCTTATAATTGAAAGTTTGCACCCTTTGACCAACAACTACCCATTTCCTTTTCCTCCAGTCCCTGGCAACCACCGTGCTACTCTCTGTTTCCAGGAGTTTGGCTTTTTTTTTTTTAGATTCCACATATAAGTGATACTATTTGTCTTTCTCTTTATGGCTTATTTCACTTAGCCTAATGCCTTCCAGTTTTATCTATGTCATCACAAATGGCAAAATTTCTTATTTATGGCTGAATAGTATTCCATTATCCATAGGTCTATCTGAAATTTTCTTTATACATTCATCTGTCAACAGACTTAGGTTGTTTCCTTGTCATTGCTCTTGTGAATAATGCTGCTGTGAACATGGAAGTGCAGCTATCTTGTTTAGATACTAATTTCATTTCCTTCAGATGTATATCCAGAAGTGGATTGCTAGCTCATATGGTAGTTCTATTTTTAATTTTTGAGGAATCTCCATACTGTTTTCCATAGTGGCTGCACCAATTTACATTCCCACCACCTGTGCACAAGGGTTCCTTTTCCTCACCTCCTCACCCACATTTGTTGTGTTGACTTTTTGATAACAGCCATCCTAATAGATGAAGTGATATCTCACTGTGATTTTGATCCACATTTCCCTGATGATTAATAATCTTGACCATCTTTCATGTTCCTGTTAGCCGTATCTTCTCTGGAAAAATGTCTATTTAAGTCCTCTGCCCACTTTTTAATCAGACTGGTATTTTGCTACTGAGTTGTGTGAATTCCTTATAAATTTTAGATATTAACCCCTTATCACATAGAGGTTTGCAAATGTTTTCTTCTATTTTGTAGGTTATCTTTTCATTTTGTTTATTGTTTCTTTTGCTGTCCAGAAGCTTTCTAGTTTGATGCAGTCCCAGTTGTTGATTTTTGATTTTGTTGCTTGTGCCTTTGGTATCATAACCAAAAAATCCTTGTAACAGCAATATCAACAAACTTTTCCCCTACATTTCCTTCTAGGAGTTTTATGATTTCAAGTCTTAAATGTAGTCTTTAGTTTACTTTAAGTTGCTTTTTGTGAGTGGTGTAAGATAGGGTCCAGTTTCATTCTTTTGCATGTGGATATCCAGTTTTCCCAGCACCATTTATTGAAGAGACTGTCCTTTCCTCATCGTGTGTTCTTGCACCCTTCTTAATGTTAGTTGACCATATATATGTGAGTTTATTTCTGGACTCTCTATTCTGTTCCTTTGGTCTATATATCTGTTTTTATGCCAATACCACACTGTTTTGATTACTATAGCTTTGTAGTGTAGTTTGAAATCAGGAAGTGTGATGCCCATAGTTTTGTTCTTTCTCACGACTGCTTTGGCTATTGAGATCCATCTTCCCAGTGATCCTTTCTTTATAGTTATTCTCCATTTTGTTTTTGTTTTTTTGGCTCCACTGTGTAGCAGTAGGTCCGTCACTGGACTCTTGAGCCCTCTCAGGGCTATTTTTATTCAGGGATAGCTGTCCAATTTTTGTTTTTGTGTAGGAGAATGAAGGCTAGTATATCCTATTCCATCATCTCGCTGATGTCACTCTTGGTAATGTGATAAGGATTTAAATATGTGCTAAAAGTTCCAAAGGTAGATAGATGAATACTTTTATTACAGTGTCTAGTTTATTATAATTATTGTATCTGTGAAAGACACTGATATGTACACCTATAGCTGCAGTTACACAGTGGCTTTACAGTCATTAATGGATATAGATTAACACCTACTATGTGACATCACAGTGTTAAAAACTAATAACTCAACTCAAATAACTCAACTGTGAAGAAAATAGGAGGGAAAACTAACAGGTAAATTCTGGAGCACTTACAGGAGCTTCTCTATGACAGATTTCTAGAGACCATGATTTCTGGAAACATTCTGCAATTGACATTTGCCAGATTGAGACTGGTCTCAAACAAGCTGAAAAATGCCCTCTACTGGAGGATGTCGGTTTACCATGTCTGGATCAAGTCCTGCCTGTTTCCATGGGATGCCAAAAGGGTCTAGATTGGGTTTAGGAAGGACACAGTTTAGGGGTAGGAGTTGAGGGTGGATATGAAGAAAGCAGCAACTCTTTTGAGGAACCATTCACACTGTTTTCCCTTAGTAACTTTATCCCAGAATTACACTTATATTTGGGAAATGTTTCTTCCTTCTGAGTACTTTGTTTTCACTTTTTGGAAGTAGAGAATCATGAGAAATTTCAAACTGGAAGGGAGAATGTGAACCTTTGACTTATTCTACAAGCTTCTGTTGGTGCTAAAGTTATGTACATTCTATTTTTGCCACTTATAAATTATTTAGGCATAGAAAATATTATTTTAAGATTCACAAAAAATCAGATTGTTTTCCTTACTTCCTCTTTAGTCATTCATTTATTCATTCATTCAGTATTTAGAAGAGAAAAAGAACTGCAATAATCAGTTTCCTTGTCAGTCTCTATTTCTGAAGCAAATCAGTAAGTACATTATTTTTCATCTTTTCTTATTTTTGGTTTTGTTTATTTCACAGTTTTCCTTGAGCACTTACTATGTGCTGCTTGGAGTAGAGGACAAAAAGAGGAGTAAGGTCAAGTCTATGTATGTAAGAGCCCATTATTTCTGACTATAGCAGCAGGACTCCATTTGTACAATAACACTATAAAAACTCAGTGTGGTTCTTAGATTGAAAATCATCACTGCCTTTAATAGTTTACAATCAATATATTATAAGTAAAGCTGTCAAATGTTAATGAACATCTACATTAACATACATTATTAATAGTTCAACTCCCTGTCGCTCAAACTTCAGAATCACATGGAGGGCTTGTAACAACACAGATTTCGGCCTCACCCCTAGACTTTCTGAGTCAGTACATCTGGGTGGGATCTAAGAATTTATGATTCTAACAAGCTCCCCGAGGATGATGATGATGCTGGTACCAGAAACACTGATTTAAATCAGGGCTCCACAAACTAAAGCCATGGGCTAAATCCAGCCACCACCTGGAGTTATTTCTGTAAATGAAGCTTTATTGGAACATGGCCACACCCACTTCTATTGTCTAGGGCTGTTCTCATGCTCCTGTGACAAAATTACAGTTGTGACAGAAAGGCCTTATGACCCCCAAAGTCTAAAATATGTACTATCTGATCTCTCTAATTCTCTCTCTCTTACTCAGACACACACACACACACACACACACACACACACACACACACACACACACACAGACCCCGACATCTGATTTAAATGATCATTGTGTTCTCATCTGAAATTCTCATTTGAAATAATTTTTGTGATTTTTAGTTAAACATAATCTTGATAATCACAAACCCAAAGTAAGAAATACTTGCTTAAAGCTTTTTGGAGTATTTAATATGCAGCTTTTAAAGATTTAACAAACAGGTTCCTGAAAGTGTTGGCTGAAAAGTAAAATAGAAATTCCTTTTCGCACCTCCAGAGTCTGCCTCTACCAGTTAGAAAAGAATAAAGGGTAAGTTAGTTTGATGGCCAGGCCTAATTGTGTTATTAGACATATGAACCTAAAAATTCTAGATGTTTAATATTAGCTGGTATCGACTGGCAAAGGCATAGAGAGAGAGAGGCTATTTTCACAGCACTTTTTTTTCTAAAATAATAATGGTAAGTTTTACTTCTCTGAAAATAAGGGTTTTTAGAGAGTGACTATTGAGATGGAATCAGAATTGAAATTTGTTCTAAGTTAATCAAAGACTCCAGAAATAACATAATTCAATGTGCAAGTTATAAAGAATTTACAGAAAATGTGGATTAATATTTTCAATTCCTTTGACGTCCTTCTTCAAATAAGCATATGTGGCAGATAGTTTGGTTTGATTTGCTCATTGTCCTTTCCAACCCTCTTCAGGGATACAGAGAACAAAAAGCTAAAACTACCTTTGCCAGTCTGTTTTCCAGTTAGGATGCCTGATGTGATTTAGGTTCCACTAATTGGATGTTCTCTGTGAGACCCTGATTGAGAACTGCATCATTTGGTCAGGGAGGAGGCCAGGTGGAGCCTCCAGGGTGGGTTGGTGCAGAGCCTGGGGGAGATGGTGACGTTCCTGACTCTGCAACTGATTGCCTTTCCCAACTGCAACAGGGGTAGAGACTAAAAGTTGTGCTGAGAAACTTAATCTAGAATAGAATTTTCTCAACCTTAACACCACTGACCCTTAAAAATTTTGGGGGGGAGATTATCCTTTAAAATAGAAACAGCAGTTTCAATTTGGTGATTTTCTAAATATTGTGGGTTTTTTGCCTAGTTTTTAAAAACAAAGATTTTTCAATATATTTTCTATGGGAATATGAATTAAATACAAATGTGAAAGCAATACAATCATAAAAGATCATAAAAGGACACCAGTCTCTAAATCACTGAGGATTGAAAGAGGAGTAACACTGTCTCTCTGCAGGTCTCCCCAATGAGAGTAAGGAGCAACCAATGTATCCATAGGAAACAAAATCAAAACTGTAAGTGAGCACAACATACACATGCCTATTTTAAGCGCAACTCTAATTATTTAAGATGAGTGGCTCAGTAGGTTGAGCGTCTTCCTTCGATTCGGATCATGATCCCAGGGTCCTGGGATCAGTCTGGCATCGGGCTCCTTGCTCAGTGGGGAGCCTGCTTCTCCCTCTGCCTGCCGCTCCCCCTGCTTGTGCTGTTTCTCTCTGTCAAATAAATAAATAAAATCTAAAAAAAAAAAAAAGATGCAAATAAGGCTAGACCTTATTGTTTTGTTATGGACTGAACTGTGTATCCCCTCAAAATTTGTATGTTGAAGTCTGAACCCCAAATGTGACGACAGTTGGAGATAGGGCCTTTAAGGAGATAATTAAGGTTAAAGGAGGTCATAACAATGGGGCCTGAATCTGATAGAAGTAGAGGAAGAGACACCAAAGATCTCTCTCTGTTTCTGTGCTTGTGCACAGAGAAAAGGCAATGTGAGGATGCAGCAATGAAGGTGGTCGTCTCCAAGCCAGGAAGAGAGGTCTCACCGGAAGCCAATTATACCTCGATCTTGGACTTGTAGCCTTCAGAACTGTGAGAAAATATGTAGCTGTTGTTTAAAGATTTTATTTATTTATTTGTTAGAGAGAGAGAGAGGCAGGCAGAGGGAGAAGCAGGCTCCCTACTGAGCAAGGAGTGAGATGCAGGACTTGATCCCAGGACCCTGGGATCATGACCTGAGCTGAAGGCAGACACTTAACCACCTGAGCCACCCAGGTGTCCCTGTAGCTGTTGTTTAAATCGCCCAGTCTCTGGTATTTTGTTATGGTAGACTGAGCAGACTAATAATGTCTCTTGTGCAAAAAGACCTTAGCAATAATCAAATACCATTGTTCCTGCAAATGTATTTGAACCATTGTTCTTGCAAAGGTATTTGAAAACAGATTGTGAATATTTTAAAGGAAAGGCACTAGAATCTCTATATCAAAGTAGAAAAACATATTGACAAGAAGCTTTAGTTCGGAGGAGTAAAAGAAGTAGACAAGAAAATAACAGCATGACAAAGACATCCTCCTTGCCCTAAGGATGGGAATTCAGCAGAGATATAGAGAAATAATTGCAATGCAGTAAGATACTGAATTTGCATTCTGTTGTTGCCATAACAAGTTACCTCAAACTTAGCTTAGAACAAAACTTTTATCATCTCACCATTTGGTCGGCCAGAAGTCTAATGTGGAACTCACCGGTCTAACATCAAGGTGTTGGGAAGCTGTGTTCCTTACTAGAGGCTCTGGGGAAGAATTTGCTTCCAAGCTGACTCAGCTTTTGGGGAATATTCAGTTCTAGGTGGCCAGAGGGCTGAGATTCTTTTTCCTTGATGGCTGGCAATGTTGGTTATTCTTAGATCCTAGAGACCACCTGTATCCCCTGGCTCATGGACCTTTTCGTGAATCTCTCTGACTTCTCTTTCTGTTTCATCTCTCCTGTCTTACTCTTCTACCATTCTCTTTGGCTTTTAAGATTTCATGTTGGGTCCGCTCTATCTTAAAATCAGCTAATTAGTAATCTTAATTCCATCTGCAGAATCCCCACACAGCAGAACCTAGATTGGTGTTTGAATAACCTGGTGATGGATCTTGGTTGGGTTGGGGGGGTGCACCTTTAGAATTCTGCCTACTACAGATAGTGTCTGTCCTAGTGTTACATTCAGAGCTCTGCACCAGGATGTCTAATGGCTGCACTTGAGAGCAATGAAATTGTCATTGCAATGCCTGTCCCTTACACCAATATTTTTGCCACCAATGCAGTGATTATCTTCAGTACCATTATGCCTATCACAGGAGGGTATTTGGAGAAAGCTCATTTTAGCTTTACTCTTACCTTTTGCAGCCTCCTTGTCCTAGGACTCAGGCAGAAGTCCTTGGGCATTTGGCCAGAGAGCAATCTAATATAAAAATACTGTGCAAAGTATTTCCCCTGTGATGACAGTCTTTTATCCTTGAAACAGTCTCCTACATATCTATGTTCTCTCCCCTAAGAATGAGTTCTTCTCCAGAAGTTTCCTTGGATTCTCATGTAAATAGACTCCTGACATTCCTACCTCCTAAGACCTATAGATTGGCCCAGGTATGCCCAAGTGTTAGGACAGACATAGATTCAGTTTAAACTTAAGTCCTTGCTATGCCATGCTGCAAGGAGGTACACTGGAACCTCCATTTTCCTCAGATTTGGGGTATAATTTGTTTGGACTCCCCAACTCGTGGTCTGTGGGAATTCAAAGTCCTCCCCATGATTTTCATAAATTCCTCTCCCACTTACTTCCCCATGGTCCTGTGTCTTCCCTCTCTTACGTTTGTGTGTATCAGTTGGACCTACTTTTAGCATTGTGTAGCAGAAACACAACAGCAATGGCTCAGTTAAATAGGGGACTATTTTCAGTCTAGCTCTCTATGTCATCACTGCCTTCTGCTCTTTTCCTCTTTCTGCTCCTGCACCCTCTGTACATGGCTTTTACTCTCTTGGTTGCAAGACGGCTGCTTCACCTTAGTCTCCTGACGACACTTACAGTAGGAAAAAGGAGACGGGGTTGTCGAAGAGTCGCCTGTATGAGGAAACCCATATCCCCAGCAGTCCTCTGGTCACGTTTCAGTGATGTGAATTGTGTACTTGGAGACAATTCACCCTGAAAAAAAAAAAAGAGAGAGAGAGAGAGAGAGAGACTCTGTTAATTAAGAAGAGGATTAAGAGGACACTTATCAGGATGGGCACTGAGTAATGTAGAGAATTGCTGAATCAGTATATTGTACACCTGAAACTAATGTAACACTGTATGTTAATTATACTGGAATTAAAATAAATAAAAAGTAGAGAGAAAAAAGAAGGGGATATGGTTATTAGACAGGTATTAGTGATGGCTGCCACAACAAGTGACTTCTCACTTCTAATTTAAACCAATTTGAGCATTTTGTCATTCATCAGTTTCCACCAAAGATCACTCCACACCAAACATTTCAAATGTTTAATCATTTTACTGAAGGCTGAGATTTCTTCAGGTGTAACTAGCTCTGCCAGCCTCTCTGTTATTCCTCATTTCTCATGACCTGGGCCAGCCAACTTAATGCAGCATTCCTAAGATGAATGCCTATGCCAGCCACTAATACAATAACTTGCCACACACATGATGCTCTGATATAAAAATAATATTGCTTCCCATGGTCACATCATTGCAATCTCCTGGAAACCAATATCATAGTCCGTATTGAGAAATACTGTTGTCCTGTTATGCGGAACCAGTGCTTTATAACTATTCTCCTGGGCTTTCACAGATTTTTAAAATTCAGTTGGGTTGTAGCAGCTTGAGAGTACAGATTCTGAAGCTATTTATTATATTAGAAGTTAGGAGACTCAATCCTTTTTTTTTTTTTCCTCCCGTAACACTAAGAATGATTACTCTAAGAAGTTAGAAAATTCTATGTTTTGATCCTCATGTTCTTCTCATGTAAAATGGAGCTGGGTAGGGTGATCTTTAAGGTCCCCAAAAGTTCTCAACTGTGAGGGGAAAAATGCTTGTAATCAGCCACTGTTTTAAGAGAAAGGAGGAATATAAGAAAAGGAAGATGAGGGGGAAGAGGGGAGCCATGGAGAGGCAGGTGAAGAGACCCAGGGAGGGAAGGAAAGAAATGACGAGAACATCTGACCTAGTCAGGCAGACAGTTTTAACCTAACAGGAGGTAGGACCAAAGGGAAAACATGACTACCTCGTGCTCCACTTCTGGCTGTGGGCGGGCCTATAGTTCTATCTTGTTTATAAGACAGCAGCCAAAGGTCAAACCTCCAAGGAGACTTGGATATAGTCATGTTCACTTCTGTGCCATGTCACATGATGTTCTCTCTGCAAGAAGACACGGGTTCAAGTCAAAGCTTTCCTCCTTCCTCACCTTGCCTGGCTTATGCCTTCCAAGGTTGGCCCAAGGAATACCACCTCTCTGGGGTGGGTGGGTGGGGTCTCAACCCTTTGCCCACTTCCCAAATTGATGCATGTTTTGAATTATGTGTTTTTCCTCTGTGCTCTTATGCTTTCTCTGTTTTTTTAGATGTATCTTTATATACAGTTATGTATTTATTTTGCAAAGCATTAAGTTAACAAAATATATTGAGTAGATACTATGAAAGAAAAGCACTGTGATAGTTAACAAGGTCAAAGACAAATAAAATAGTGTTGCTTTCAAAGACTGAGTAGTCCACCAGGGGAAATAACTTAAAGGGAAATATAAATGCCATAAAATATGCATATAAATCCATGGGAGCAAAGAGGAGAGGTATCTAATTAAAACGAAAGGAGTCAGAAATGGCTTTCTAGAGAAGATTCCTAAGTTGAGAACTGAAAGATAAGAATTATCTAGAAAAAGAGATAGTACAATCAGGCATGCCAAGCAGAGGGCACAGCATAGGCAAGGGAAGAGAGAGGCAGATGGCACAGCTTGGGCTGTGAAAAGTCAGTGTGGAAGAAGGAGAGGGCTGTCCTGGCAATGCTGAGCAAGGGATGCTCATGATGGTCCTGTGTATCAAGTTCAAGTGTATTTCAAACCCACAGAAGCCATGGAGAGGTTTTAAGTAGAGGTTTGACAGGAGCATTTACACATGGATGCCACAAAAATGCATTTGTTTTTCTTCTGAACTCTTGATTTAAAAAAATTCTTAATGATAATCATATAGTTCCTTCTCTATCTTGCCTATTAGACTATGAATTTCTTTGAAGGCAGGGAAGACGTTCTATCTTAGCAAAGCTCCTGCACATAGTAGGTAGGCATTTAATAAATGTCTGTTCTATGAATGAATAAATGAATGAAAAATGAATCTTATGGGAAGAAAAGTGTGTTAAAAGTATTCAGAGATGCTGTTAAACTGCAGGCAGAATGGAAAAGGCTGTGATACTTCAACACCTCTAAAAGCTAAACTGATGTCTTCTAACCCTGAAGCTGTAGTGGCTTAAGACATTTTTCAATGTCCTAGGTTTTGAAAGTAAAAATACCTTTACAATATGTTGAATAGAATTATTAATAATTTAGAGAAGAGGCAGACATGACTTGTTAAAGATGTTTTCTTCCTAAAGCTAATATGCAAATATTAATACTAACAAGTATTTAATCGGTAAATTGTAATGTTAATAACATGATTTTCAATTAATAAAAAAAAGCATCCTTGGCTAGATGAGGAGTATTTTTTGAGGTAAATATTTATGCCTACCTTTTATGTAACATTTAGATTTCTAGATTTTTAAACCAGCTACACTACCCATCCCATGCCTTTCTAGGATGTTGTCTAGGAGCAAGTAGTAATGAGCTTCCATATTTATAATTTCATTCAGATTTCAGAAAGGGTAAATGCATGCAGAAATGGTAAGTGGAAAATTGCTATCATCTCTCTTAATTAACTGTGTCAATGGGAAGCCTAGTTATTCAAGACCATGAATCTCTAACTAAGATTGAACCACATATTTGGTGTCATAGAATCTTACACTACAGGCTTAATTCTTATGGAATAAACAGTTTCAAGGTAACTGGTCTTGCAAACACACCTATAAAATACAACAAATTTTATATATGGTTTTAATCTTTATTGCAAAGACCTTCAAATGCTTTATGGACAGATTAATCCTCATAACCTCTATTTGGGAGATGGCAAGTATTGTCTTCATCTTATAGAGTGAAAAATTGAGTCATCTAAAGGTCTTGGCTTGTATCCAGTTAGCAAACTGGAACGTGAAGGGGAAGAAAAAAGTGCTTTAAATCTGCTGCTTCTTGGTTTAGAGCTTCAGTCACTAAAGTTTGGCAGCCACCTAGATGGTAAATTATAAAATTTATTCCCTCCTGAAATTCATTCTTGGCAGATGTTTTTCTATTGGTAGATTTCACAATGTACTCTGCCTAATTTTAAATTAAGTGAATGTATCATTTAATAAGGCTTGTACGTTGAAACCCCATTCTTCATGCTTCGAGTGAATATTTTTGTTTTTAAAAAATTAGCTACTTTTATTAAAATGTCCAAGAAATATATCATACATTTATATAAGACTATAAATGTGATTTATGTATGATGTAAAGATATATGTATGATATAAAAAAGTAGTACAACCAACACCCACGTCCCCATAACCCAACTTAGGAAATTCATTACCAATAACTTTGAAGCTGTCCTTTCTCATCCCAGGGGTAACCACTGAATGCTGTGTTTATCGTTTCTTTGATTTTCTTTATAGTCTTACCACATGTGAACATATCCCCTAAACAAAAATAACATATTACTGAGTTTTGTCTGTTTTTGAACTTTATATGAATGGAACTATACTGTATATCCTTTGTAACTTACGTCATTTCAACTCCAGGATTAATTCCATTATGTATGTACCACAATTTATTTTTCCATTCTTGTGCTAATTGACGTTTCTGTTATTTGTATTTTTTTTCCATTACAAACAATATTGCTATGAAAATTCCTGGAAGTAATGCTTGTCTTAGCTTGGGTTCCCCTAAGAGCAGAACTTGATTTACTTGTATCCAGATAGTTTATTTGGGAAGCAATCTTAGGAAACACAGGGAATGAGGCATGTGAAACAGAAAGAGAAGAATCCAGTAGAGGATGTTGTCTAATGGACTGAATGTTTGTGTCACCCCCAAATCCATGTGTTGAAGCCTAATCTCCAGTGTGGCTGTATTTGGAGATGGGGCCTGTAGGGAAGTAATTAAGGTTAAATGAACTCGTAAGAATGGAGTCCTGATTAGGATTAGTGTCCTTATTAAGAAGAGACACCACAGCAGAAGGAATGTAGTCAATGATATTGTAATAGTGATATATGGTGACAGATGGTTGTAGTTACACTTGTGATAAACATAGCATAAAGTATAAACTTGTCTAATCACTAAGGTATACACCTGAAACTAATGTGACACTGTGTGTCAAGTATACAAAGAAGAAAGAAGAAGAAGAAGAGGGCGCCTGGGTGGCTCAGTTGGTTAAGCGACTGCCTTCGGCTCAGGTCATGATCCTGGAGTCCCAGGATCGAGTCCCACATCGGGCTCCCTGCTCAGCAGGGAGTCTGCTTCTCCCTCTGACCCTCTTCCCTCTCGTGCTCTCTATCTCTCATTCTCTCTCTCTCAAATATATAAATAAAATCTTTAAAAAAAAAGAAGAAGAAGAAGAAGAAGAAGAAGAAGAAAGGAAGGAAGAAAGAAAGAAAGAAAGAAAGAGACACCAGAGAGCTTGTTTTCCTTTTCTTTTCCTGCCATTGTGTGGGGACTCAGTAAGAAGGCAGCCATCTACATGTCAGGAAAAGAGCTCTCACTCGGAATTGTGTCTGCTGGCACATTGATCTCAGACTTCTAGCCCCCAGAACAATGAGAAAATAAATTTCTGTTGTTTAAGCCAGCCTGCCTGTGGTATTTTGTTGTAGCAGTTCAAGCAGACTAAGACATTGTCCACTGCAGTGGGCAAAGGGTGGTTTTTGTCATTGATTTTTATATTTTTAGCTCTTCCATTTGGATCTTCAATCCATTTTGAGTTAATGTTTGTACATGTAACGTAGGGGTCCAACTTCACTCCTTTGCATGTGGATATCCAGCACCATTTGTTGAAAACACTATTCTTTCCCTATTGAATTATCTTGGCACCCTTGTTGGAAATCAATTGACCATAAGGGTGAGAATTTGTTTATGGACTCTCAATTCTATTAAATTGATCTATATGTCTATCCTTTTGCCAGTACCACATTGTCTTGATTACTGTATCTTTGTAATAAGTTTAGAAATTGGTTAGTCTGCATCCTTTAACTTTGTCCTTTTTTTCAAGATTGTTTTGGCTATTCTGGGTCTTTTGCACTTCCATAGATTTTAGGATCAGCTTCCCAAATTTCTGCAAGAAAGCTAGTCGGGATTTTGATAGGGATTGCACTGACTCTTTAGATCAATTTGGGGGAGTGCTGCAATGTTAGCAACAGTAAGTTTTCCCATCCTTGAACACGATATATTCATCCATTTGTTCAGGTCTTCTTTTCTTTCTTCCCATAATGTTAGCTGTTTTCACTGCATAAGTTTCACAATTCTTTTCTTAAATTTATTTCTAAGTATTTTATTCTTTTGATAATATTATAAATGGATTTTTTTCTTAATTTCATTTTAGGATTGTTCAGTGCTAGTTTATAGAAATAAAATTGATTATTTGCATATTGGTCCTGTACCTAAAACCTTACTGAACTTGCTTATTATTATTAATAATTTATAATGATTATCTTAGAATTTTCCATACACATGATCATGTCACCTATGAATAGATAGTTTTATTTTCTCCTTTCCTATCTGGATGCCTCCTTTTCTTGCCTAATTGTCCTGACTAGGAACTTCTATAAATACTGAATAGAAGGAGCGAATGCAGACATACTTGTCCTAATTTTATTTTATTGTTTTTTGTTTTATTTAATTTATTTTTTATTATGTTTATTTAGCCAGCATATAGTACATCATTAGTTTTTGATGTAGTGTTCAACGATTCATTAGTGTGAGCAAATGCTCACCACAACACGTGCCCTCCTTAATACCCATCACCTGGCTACCCCATCCCTCTCCCTTCTATAACCCTCAGTTTGTTTCCTGGAGTCCAGAGTCTCTCATGCTTTGTCTCCCTATCTGATTTTTTCCACTTCAGTTTTCCCTCCCTTCCCCTATGGTTCTCCTTATGTTCCACATATGAGTGAAACCATATGATAATTGTCTTTCTCTGTTTGACTTATTTCACTTAGCATAATCCCCTCCAGTTCCATCCATGTTGATGCCAATGGTAGGTATTCACATTTTCTGATGGCTGAGTAATATTCCATTGTATATATGAACCACATCTTCTTTATCCATTCATCTGTTGAAGGATATCTCGGCTCCTTCCACAGTCTGGCTATTGTGGACACTGCTGCTATGAACATTGGGGTGCATGTGCCCCTTCTTTTCACTACATCTATGTCTTTGGGGTAAATACCCAGTAGTACAATTGCTGGGGCATAAGGTAGCTCTCTTTTAACATCTTGAGGAGCCTCCATACTGTTTGTGTACCAGCTTTCATTCCCACCAACAGTGTACGAGGGTTCCCTTTTTTTCACATCCTTGTGAACATTTGTCGTTTCCAGCCTTGTCCATTTTTGCCATTCTAACCGGTGTAAGGTGGTATCTCATTGTGGTTTTGATTTGTATTTTCCTGATGGCTAGGGATGTTGAACATTTTTTCATGTGTCCATTAGACATTTTAATGTCCTTTTTGGAGAAGTGTCTGTTCATGTCTTCTGCCCATTTCTTGACTGGATTATTTGTTTTTTGGGTGTTGAGTTTGAGAAGTTCTTTACAGATCTTGGATACCAGCCCTTTATCTGTAGTTTCATTTGCAAATATCTTCTCCCATTCCATGGGTTGCCTCTTAGTTTTGCTGACTATTTCCTTTGCTGTGCAGACGCTTTTCATCTTGATGAAGTCCAAAAAGTTCATTTTTGCTTTTGTTTCCCTTGTCTTTGAAGACGTGTCTAGAAAGAAGTTGCTGTGGCCGATGTTGAACAGGTTACTGCCTATGTTCTCCTCTAGGATTTGATGGATTCCTGTCTCACATTGAGGTCTTTCATCCATTTTGAGTTTATCTTTGTGTATGGTGTAAGAGAATGGTCCACTTTCATTCTTCTGCATGTGGCTGTCCAATTTTCCCAACACCATTTACTGAAGAGACTGTCTTTTTTCCATTCCTGCTTTGTTGAAGATTAGTTGACCACAGAGTTGAGGGTCCATTTCTGGGGTCTCTATTCTGTTCCATTGGTCTCTGTGTCTGTTTTCGTGCCCGTACCATGCTGTCTTGATGATCACAGCTTTGTAATATAGCTTGAAGTCAGGCATCGTAATGCCCCCAGCTTTGGTTTTCTTTTTCAGCATTTCCTGGCAATCTATACACTGTCTACAAGAGACTCATTTTGAACCTAAAGGCACCTCCAGATTGAAAGTGAGGGGATGGAGAACCATTTACCATTTACCATTTACCAGTAAATGGAGAACCATTTAGTCCTAAAGGAGCTGGAGAAAGAACAGCAAATAAAGCCTAAACCAAGCAGGAGAAGAGAAATAATAAAGATTAGAGCACAAATCAATGAAATAGAAACCAGACAAACAGTAGAACAGATCAACAAAACTAGAAGCTGGTTCTTTTTTTTATTTTTATTTTTTATTTTTATTTATTTATTTTTAAAGATTTTATTTATTTATTTGAGAGAAAGAGAGAGAGAGAGAGAAACAGCATGAGAGGGGAGAGGGTCAGAGGGAGAAGCAGGCTCCCTGCTGAGCCGGGAGCCTGATATGGGACTCGATCCCAGGACTCCGGGATCATGACCTGAGCTGAAGGCAGTCGCTTAACCAACTGAGCCACCCAGGTGCCCTAGAAGCTGGTTTTTGGAAGAATTAATAAGATCGATAAACCTCTGGCCAGACTTATCCAAAAGAAAAGGGAAAGGACCCAAATCAATAAAATCAGGAATGAAAGGGAAGAGATCACAACTAACACTAAGGAAATAAAAACAATTATTAGAAAATATCACCAGCATCTATATGCCAACAAATTAAGCAATCTGGAAGAAACAGATGCCTTCGTGGAAACCTATAAACTACCAAGACTGAAACAGGAAGAAATAGACAATCTGAATAGACCAATAAGCAATAATGAAATTGAAGCAGTAATCAAAAGCAGTAATCCTGAAAAACAAGAGTCC
Source organism: Eumetopias jubatus (assembly GCF_037043125.1). Lineage (NCBI taxonomy): Eukaryota > Metazoa > Chordata > Mammalia > Carnivora > Otariidae > Eumetopias > Eumetopias jubatus. Next base: position 175,949,900 of record NW_028274809.1, on the reverse strand, counting down.
AGGGCCAGATGGCTTCCCAGGGCAATTCTACCAAACATTTAAAGAAGAAATCATACCTATTCTATTGAAGCTGTTTCAAAAAATAGAAATAGAAGAAAAATTTCCAGCTCATTCTATGAGGGCAGCATTACCCTGATCCCAAACTAGGCAAAGACCCCATCAAAAAGGATAATTACAGACCAATATCTCTGATGAACATGGATGCCAAAATACTCAACAAGATCCTAGCCAAGATCTTGTCCTAGGCAAGAACCATATGATCCTCACAACTGATGCAGAAAAAGCATTTGACAAAATACTTGTCCTAATTTTAGTGAGAAAGCTTTCAGTCTTTCACCATAAAGTATGACGCTAACTGTGGGTTTCTTGTAGAAAGCACATATCAGATTAAGGATATTATCTTCTATTCCTAGTTGGTTAGTGTTTTTATCATGAAAGGATGTTGAATTTTTTCAAATGCTATTACTGTGTCTATTGAGATAATTGTATGGCACTTGTCCTTAACCCTATAAATACAACATATTACATTGATTTATTTTCATATGCTGAAAAACCTCTCCTTCTTGTGTTATATCCCACCTAGTAATGGTGTAAAATCCTTTTAATACATTGCTGGATTAGGTTTGCTAGTATTTTGTTGAGGATTTTTGTGTCCATTCATAAGGCATATCAATCTATAATTTTTTTATGGTGTCTTCATCTGGTTTTGGTAACAGGGTTTTGAGTTTATCCTACTTTGAGTTCGTTGAGATTCTTGCATTCATAAATTAATGTTTTTCAAATTTTGGATGTTTCAGCCATTCTTTCATCAAATACTCATCTGGTTTTGGCCTCATAGAATGAGTTGTGAAATGTTCCCATCTATTCTGTTTTTTGGGATGAGTTTGTAAGGATTGTCATTAGTTATTAACATTTAGTGAAGTGTGAATTATGAATAAATCTTGTCTCTAAGTGTTCTACCTGTTAGGAAAGTGGGGCATTGAAGTCTGCATATATTATTGTTGAATTGTGTATTTATTCCTTCATTCTATGTATCTCATCTTTTTTTATTTAATTAAATATTTTCTAACATACCATTTTAATTACTATTATTTCTTTCATACATATGAAATCCTGCAGATTATAATTATCATCTTAATTTATAACAATTTAGTTCGTATTAATACCAATCTGATTTCAACGCTGTGTAAAATCTTTCCTCCAGGACAGTTCCATTTCTTCTCCTCTCCTTTGTGTTATTATTGCTATTATAATTACATCTATATACATTATAAATCTATCAACACAGTTTCATCATTATTTTTTTATGTAGTTGTTTTCCAATAGGGCAAGAGAAAAAAACCCAAAATGCATTTTTATTGTTTTTATATTAGCTTATGTAATTAGTTTTATCAGTGCTCTTTCTTTCTTCATGTGGTTTAGAGTTAGTCTAATGTTCTTTTGTTTTAGGACTCTAATTTTTCTTGTAGGGATAGTCTGCTAGCAACAAATAATTTTAGGTTTTGCTTATCTGGAAATGCCTTAATTTCTCCTTTGGCTTTTGAAGATTTGTTTTGCTAGACATAAAATTCTCACTTGATAGTCTCTTCATTAAACACATTACCTTGTGGCTTCATGATATCTGAGGAGAAATCAACTGTTAATCTTTTTCTTTTTGAGATTATTTATTTATTTGAAAGAGAGAGAAAGAGCACAAGAGTGCATGAGTAGGGGAGGGAGTGGGGGAGGGCCAGAGGGAGAGGGAAAGCAGACTCCCTGATGAGCAGGGAGCCTGACATGGGGCTCAATCTCAGGACCCTGAGATCATACCTGAGCCTAAGGCAGACACTAACTGACCGAGTCACCCAGGCACCCCAGCTGTTAATCTTATTTTTTTTAGAAATTTAAAAAATTTTGGGCGCCTGGTGGCTTAGTTGGTTAAGTGACTGCCTTCAGCTCAGGTCACGATCCTGGAGTCCCGGAATCGAGTCCCACATGGGGCTCCCTGCACACCAGGGAGTCTGCTTCTCCCTCTGACCCTCTTCCCTCTCATGCTCTCTATCTCTCATTCTCTCTTTTTCAAATAAATAAATAAAATATTTAAAAAAAGAAATTTAAATAATTTTTTTAAGTAGGGGAGAGAGGCAGAGGGAGAGGGAGAGAGAGAATCTCAAGCAGGCTCCATGCCCAGTGCAGAGCCCATGGCGAGGGGGGGGGCTCAATCCTACAATCCGGAGATCATGACCTCAGCTGAAATCAAGAGTAGGATGCTCAACCTATTTAGCCACCCAGGTGCCCCTCAGCTGTTAATCTTAATAAGTCACACTTTTACATGATGTGTTGCTACTCTGTTGCTGCTTTTAGGATCCTTTCTTTGTCTTTTGACAGTTTGATCATGGTGTGTCTAGGTGTGGATCTCTGAGTGTATCCTACTTTGAGTTTACTGAGATTCCTGTATTTGTAAATTAGTGTTTTTCAAATTTTGAATATTTTCAGCCACCATTTCTTCAAATATTCTTTCTGCCCATTTATGTCTCTCTTCTTCTGGGGCTTCCATTATGCATATGCTGATATACTTGATGGTGTCCATCACTTATCTGAGGCTGTGTTCATTTTTAAAATTCTTTTTATTTTCTGTTCTTCAGACTGGATAATCTCAATGCAGCTCTTTTCAAGTTTGCTGATTCTCTTTTCTGCCTGTTCTACTCTTGAGTAACTCCAGTACAATTTTCATTCCAGATATTTTAATGTACTTGTTTACAATCTTATTTTCCCATCAGAATGTGAGCTGTTAAGAGGAGGAATGTGGTCATATAATTTCTTTAGCTCTGGCACTTGGTGTCTAGAATATGATAGGTACTCTGTGGATACATTTGAATTAATTAATGTGAAGGTTCATATCGAAATACCGTGTACCATGCAAACACAGCTAGCCACATTGGGTTCTCCAGGGGATTTCTATACCATTTAAAGAAACTGATACTTTTCATTTTATGGAATTAGTTCTAGAATAAATAGAAAGATCATAACATTCTTGATTTATTCTATAATAGATCTTATTATATAAGACAGCATAACATAGTGGTGGGAGTGCCAGCTTCTAAATGAACTAGACTGAGTTCAAATTCTTGCTCTGCCACTTACTACTTGTGTAGCTTTGGGCAAGTAGCCACCTGTAGGCTTAAATTTCATCTCCTGTAAAATAAAAAAGGCTTACTATAAGCATGAAATGACATACAAATGGATGGAAAACAAATGACATAGTCCTAGACACATAAGAATCACTCAATGAATTATATAATAAAATGATTAGGAGTTCACTATCAAGAAAAACTTAGATCAACTTCATCCATATATACAGACATAAAATTCTTATATAAATTTCATCATGACCAAATAAATTTTTCTCCAAACTCAGGAATGCTTCAATATATGGGATTCTAATAATAGAATAAATTTCTTCACTTTTGATCTTCCCTCTATACTCAGTATGATATCGATAGCATGGCCAGATTACTTCTGTTAAAATATTATTTTCCATTACTTCATTAATCTATGAAGTTTTTCCAATTGGAGTTGCATTATTTATAGAATAAAATATTAACTTGAATTTGAGCCCCACATGTATATTCTTGTCCTTAGTATTTATTTTCAGTTTTTCTTCTGATATTTCCCATGGTCACTTTGGACCAGAAACAAAGTGGATCCACCCTTTCCCCCCCAAACATCTTATGCTTTTCTGCCTCTTTACTTTTGTTCATTTCATACCATCCACCCCCACAATTGCAACTCAAACTCCTTTGGATCATTTTTCTAAATCTGTATACGTCCTCTAACAATTATATATATATTTTTTGGTGAATTTTCCTGACTTTTGTTGTTGTCAGCTTAATTCTATTATTATTACCTAAAGGACCTTTGGCATCCTTTTGTTCAGCTAGGCTGCAGTCTTCTATAGGAGAAGGGTCTAGTTACTTTTGCAGACTTGATGTGCAATACTTATGGTTACAGAGAAAATATTTGTTGATTTTAAAACAATCTTTATATACTTTGTAGAAGTTCAGTCTCAGCTAGTAATCTTTTTCTAATTATGGAGAAACCACTGCATGTCACTTTTTAGGAAACTTGATGTGCTCTGATCAAATGCATCTGTTTAAAGTTCTGTTCTAATATAAGCCTAACATTTTAAGCTACAGTAGTCCCCTCCACCCCCGCGCCTCCATCTGTGGTCTCACTCTCCGCAGTTTCAGTTACCCACAGTCAACCATGATCTGGAAGCATATGATCCTCCTTCTGACACAGTATCAGAGGTCAGCAGTAGCCTAACACTACATCATAGTGCCTATGTCACTCACCTCACTTCATCTCATCACGTAGGGATTTTATCATCTCACCTCATCACAAGAAGAAGGGTGAGTGCAGTGCACATTCACATAATTTTTCTTACAGTATATTATTATAATTGTTCTATTTTATTATTGTTGTTAATCTCTTATTGTGCTTAATTTATAAATTAAACTTTATCATGGTATGTATGCATAGGAAAAACAGTATAGATAGGGTTTAGTACTATCCATGGTTTCAGGTATCCACTCAGTGTCTTGAAAGGTATCCCCCATGAATAAGGGGGCGCTACCGTATATGCTCCTTCACCAGGTGAGTTTATCAATGAGCAGATGTGTCTGTTCCACTGTGTTGCTCTAGAAACAAATGAATGGGCTAGGTTATTGATTTGGTGACTTTAGGGTGGAGGAAGGAAGAAGTTTAGAGTGATATAGTCTATGTAATGAAAGTATAGAATAGCAGTTGCAGGAGAAAAAAACTTGATTGGGGGTCCATGGTTGCCGGAGATTTATGATCCATGGTCTCTCTTCCTTGCTCTTTCAGGAAGGATGGAAAGAGGGGAGTGCTGATGAGACACTGTTCTTTGATATCCACTCATCATTCTCCAAGAGTAGGTAGTTTTGTTTGTATGATATGAGACTGGGAGGAAAAAAGGAAATGAGAAACATTGGCTATTTCTTTTTAGAAAGGAAAATAAAAAAAAACCCAAATGCTTTTGTAGCCACATAACACTAGAGTTCTGTATGTAACCAGACAACAAAGAGAGTGGAAAAAACTGTTCTGTTCTTAGCAAAGGCTTGAACTAGGATTTAGTAAAGCATCAACAGTAATTGAGGATAAATAAAATGGATGGCTAGTGTTACCTTTAGTTTCTTTTAACATTTACTTCTTTACAATAGACTTCACTCAGTAATGGCTCTATTTCTCTGATATTATAAAGAATTATTTAACATTGACATGTATCACTTTGACCCTCTCTCAGTTAACTTATGTTATAGAAATGTGGATATTAGATCATGAAGATTTTAGAAGCTACCACTTATCTTGTGGCAGTACATTTTAAACAAAGGCAAAAGAACTAAAAAGGAATAAACAGCTTCTTGAATACTGAACTTGTGAGTCTATATCTCTTAAGTCATAATGTCAACATTCCACAACTGTGTCAGGAAATCTATCTTATATTTAATCAGAATCCTTATATTTCAACCTTTATTACTCAGCATGTCAGAGAAGAATGCATCCTTTGTCAGAGATGGATTTACCAGAAAACTAATGGAATCTAGTTTCATAGCTCCTCATTTGCATAGATCCTTTCCAAGACCCTGGGAGGGATCCTAGCATTGTGTCACATGGTCATATATTTTTGTAAAATTTGCAAAAGTAAGTTATTTTAATTGCACTCAGTTAAACCGCTATCATTTTGTACTCATGTGTACACTCTACCATGCTTTCCCTTGGTGACAACAGTAGACTCACCATGAGCATTTTGGGGATCCAGGTGAAGGGAAGCTGAGTGTTGGATACACTTAGTTCGAATGTAGTGGAACATACTTTTCCATGGTTCATAGTCACTTCTATATGTAGTTGAGTTGTTGCTTGTTAGCCCATGGTAGGAACTGTTTCCAGGAATATTCCTATTTACTTCCCACTGGTGACTTACTGGGTATCATGAAATGAAGATTTGGGGCCAAGCTTTGTAAAATTATATGAGTTCATCCTATGGACCTTGCCATTGGACCTATGTGGGAAGCAGAGACAAATAAAGGTTGAAAAGTGTGTGGAGCTGGAAGCTAATCTATGGCAAATTCTTCAGTTTTTCAGATTTGTAAATTATAAGCAAGGAATGGTCCTCATCAACACCTAGTCAAAATAAAAATTCTCCTCTATGAGGAATACTTGAAAATGTAGCATATAAAATTATTAATGCATCCTACATATTTTTCCTTCTTGTGGGAGAATCTATCAGAGTATGTTTGTAGGACACAAATCTACAAATATTAAAAAAAGTGTATGTCCATGTGAAGTCACATGTTTTTGTGCATCCTAACTTCAATAATAAAAAACATATTTTAATTGACTGTGCTTGAAGATAAAATGAATTGTCTCTCTATTCTCTCCTATAAAAGTATATCAGAAGATTGTCATATGAAGAGGCAAGATATAGGTAATATAAGAGTGTTAGGAAGTCAACAAAAATGCTGCTTCCTGAATTTTTTGTTTGTGATATTTGTCAGTTTTTAAAATTTATAATTTGTTGTGATTTTTCTATCATTCCATAAAAATATTCTCAAATGACCAATTTTATTATTCTTTGAAAGTGTCCTCCAAATTATGTAAGCTTGAGGGTCCCATAAAATCTAGTTTTGCCCCTCTGTACTATATAATGATAGTTAAAATTTCTAGTCAATGTAGTTTAAAAAATCAGATATGTCACTCAACTGTTTTTAGAAATGGCATAAAACTTCTTCATATGTTGTCAAAGTCACTCATTCCTTTTTTCCTAAGAGCAATAATCCTAGTTCCTTTAATTTTTCTTTATGTATTATATTTTATACACCCTCTTGGTCTAATAGAACGTTCTGCGATGATAGAACTGTTCTATATCTATGCTATGTACTGTGATAGCCACTCTCCAAACATGGTTTTTGAGCACTGGAATGTGACTGGTGAGGACTGAGGAATTGAAATATTAATTTGATTTCATTTTAATTAATTTGCATTCACACAGACATAGCCACACATGGCTAGTAGCTCCTATACTGAACAACACAGTTTGCAGTCTTAATCAACTTTGGAATGAACTCATGTCTAATGTACACCTTTATCTAGTCATTGAATATGACTAGATAAATTCCTAAATCATGACTAACATAATATACATTAATCTGAAGGTTGTGTTCAATTTTTGAATACCTCAAATTAAATATTCTTATATCCTTATGATGCTGTGGGTATTTTTATAGGCAGGTTTTCACTTATTATGTTTATTGTTGGCAGACGCTGGAAAACTTAAAAGAGATTTGTGGAAATTTCCCTTTCAAACATGCTTTTCAATATGGTAAAACAATCAAAGATGCTTTATTGGGGGCAAAAGATGCATAGAATCCAATCAATAATGCATTTTGCTTGCCTAAAAGTTGTACTTACCAGAATGAACTTGACACAAGTATGACGCATTCCACAAATGGAGACTTTCTGCTCTACCAGAATTAATTTAACAGTAATGGCCAGATATTTCACGTGCTCTGCAAGTTTCGAGTGATACCCAAGGCAGATGCAGCCATGGCTTGTCCCCTGGAAAATGACTGTTTACACCCAAGAGCAATTCCTGGAATGTAACAGGAAGCGGCACGTGACCACACAGCAGAGCTGGGTATTTCTCCAGGCTTCCTGTTGGAGGAATAAGTGCTTTTCGTTCTCCTCCAGGCACAGAAGAAAATCATTCTGAAAACCATATAGAAGAAAATACTTCTTTAAGACAAATATGACTTTTTCCACATACATGATTCTTTAGAGAATGATCTCCAGATAACTAGGACAACAGGAGGTAGAAACCTAAACAAAACTTCAGAACAATCAAGAGCAGTCCAGATGTTGGTGTCCAGTATACGGTAAATTACACTGAAATTCAATATTAGTTGAATTTTTAGGCCCACAAACATGTATAGAAACCTCTAAATTTAATTCAACACATTTTTCACTGTTATTTTCTGTTTTCATGATATCCTTGTGTTTTCGTCTACTGTTTTCATGCCACTGGATTGAAAGACTAGGCTGATTTTTCTATCAAACACAGTATTCAGTGTGTATGTAATGCTAGATGTAAGGATAAAACTGAAATAGTTAGACCACCATCAAGATGTTTTCTATTTAGTTCATTGTGTCCTTAAGGCAAGTGGGTGATAAGTTCTTTTCAGGTTTCTTTTAAAATGAACTTTAGGGCACACAAATTTACTCTACTTAAAAACAGAAAAGTCATAAAAACAGAAAGTAATAAAAGCTTTTTCAGAGGCCCAATTTTATTTAATCTTATCTTTTTATTTTCAGATTCTCAGAGTGTGAGCATCTGCCAATTTTTATGGCAGGATTAGGAGTTTATGTAGAAATATAATGACTCTCATCAAACTTATGGATCTAGATAAAAAAAATCCTGGAAACAACCTCAATGTCTGTGTGGGAAGGGGGGCCTGACTACAAAAAGCCAACAGGAAACTTTGGGTAGTCATGCATATGTTAATTGTCTTGCTTGCGGTGATGGTTTCGCACAGATACATATGTCAAAACTTGTCACACTGTACACTTCAAATAAATGCAGTCTATTTTATGCAATTTTACTTCAATAGAGCTGTTTAAAACTTAAAAAAATTTTTCTTTAAATTGTGCTCTAAAGTTTTTGACTACTCAAAAATAGAGCCTTTTATCCAAATAATTTTCACAGTCTCAGAAGGGAGACTAGATGAGGTCCTACTAAATGCTGAATAAAATACAAGAGTCAACTCAAGGAAGCAAATAATCAACTTCCAAATGAATGATGATAGAAGCCAGGCAAAAAACACAAATCAGATTGGTAACACCTCTCTGTCTGGGAATGGCATCAACTTCAATCTTTATTGATTTGCTAAAGCAAAATACTTGGGCATCCTCCTGGATCCTGGACTTAGTCTTTCCCTTGCTCTTTCATTCAATTAGTTATAATTTATTTTTGTCTCCTGTAGAGATATATTATAAATGCATCTTATTCCTGTTATGTTTTCTCTGACTCATCATCCACTGCTTTGGTCAGATCCTCGTTATTTCCTGTCTACAAGTAATTCTAAGAGTCTCTCTGCATCTAGTCTTCTTCCCTTCCAATCTATCCCACATGCAATGAGGGAGAGCAGTTACCTGTAATAGTCAGGGAGAGAAGCACCTTCCCAAACAGGAGAGTTCTAATTGTAGGAGGCCACATGACAAATCTGTGGCCTTTGGTAAAGTAATAAAGCAATGCTGATCCATGGCCTGGAGGGAAACAGGGAAATAGATACTGACCTTTATTCCTCTTCCCCTTTAGGCTCCTGCCATGACCTTTTATTGGTCAAACCGAAAAGAAAAGCCAGGGAGCCCAGTAGATGAAGTCCATAAAGTCTGGCCTTCCAGGGCACAGGGCAGAGTGGAAAAGAAGATGGGTGCATCTGGAGAGGCAAATAGAAAATATATTATCACATCCTTCTAAAACACAAGATTGATCGTATTATTCCCTTAAGAATATAGCTTTGTGTGTGTTTTGGGGCGTGGGAAGACCTTTGCCCCATCTTCAAAATTGAAAAGTAATACTTTGTTAACATCACTAATGTTTATTTGTAGGAAAAATTATTTGTTGCGTTGTCTTAAGTACTATATTCCTATAGATACATAAAATTTAATCTTCTCAAAAACTGAGAGATACTATTTTCATTAATTTATTAATAAGGAAGCTTATCTATCTTTACAATGGTATCACATTATACATGCATAGTCTTGTAAATTCACTAATATTTGTAGGGAAGAAGATAGGAAGCAAAATAACACTAAATTTTGATGATCCCACCTGTTATTCCACTCTCAACACTTCTTTTTTTATTATTTTTTAAAGACTTTATTTATTTATTTGACAGAGAGAGACACAGCGAGAGAGGGAACACAAGCAGGGGGAGTGGGACAGGGAGAAGCAGGCTTCCCGCGGAGCAGGGAGCCCGATGCGGGGCTCGATCCCAGGACCCTGGGATCATGACCTGAGCTGAAGGCAGATTCTTAACGACTGAGCCACCCAGGCGCCCTTATTCTCAACACTTCTGAGAATCTAGAGTTAAGTTATTTTGTACGATGAGATCTTTAAACACACACTGACTAATTTATCTGGTACTTAACAAAAGAAACAAGGCACAAAGAAAACTGGTGATTATGATTTATTAAGAGATGGTGTATTGATAGGGCACCACTCCCCTTGCTTGTGTTCTTGTTCTCGCTCGCTCTCTCTCTGTCAAATAAATGTATATAATCTTAAAAAAAATAAGAGAGATGGTGGATTATTTTCCAGTGTGGTTCAATTCTCAAAGAGATTTCAAAGGTAATTTTTGTGTACCTTATTTTCATCTCATTCAGTGACTTTAAAACCTAACCCTTTGATAAGATGATCTACTCCTGAGAATTAGAGCCTAGATTAGAATACAGTCTGGTTATAAAAGTCTGTTTGATTATAAACTTTTTTTTTAAAGATTTATTCATTTGAGAGAGGAAATGCACACGTGCATGCAGGAGCGGGAGAGGGGCCGAGGAAGAGGGAGAGAGAGAATCTTAGCAGGCTCCACACTCAGCATGGAGGCTGACACACGGCTTGATCTCATGACCCTGAGATCATGACCTGAGCTTAAATCGAGTTAGATGCTTATCAGGGAAATCCAAATCAAAACCTCAATGAGATACCACTTCACACCAGTCAGAATGGCTAAAATTAACAAGTCAGGAAACGACAGATGTTGGTGGGGATGTGGAGAAAGGGGAACCCTCCTACACTGTTGGTGGGAATGCAAGCTGGTGCAGCCACTCTGGAAAACAGTATGGAGGTTCCTCAAACAGTTGAAAATAGAGCTACCATACGATCCAGCAATTGCACTACTGGGTATTTACCCCAAAGATACAAATATAGGGATCTGAAGGGGTACATGCACCCCAATGTTTACAGCAGCAATGTCCACAATAGCCAAACTGTGGAAAGAGTCAAGATGTCCATCGACAGATGAATGGATAAAGAAGATGTGGTATATATACACAATGGAATATTATGCAGCCATCAAAAGGAATGAGATCTTGCCATTTGCAACAACGTGGATGGAACTGGAGGGTGTTATGCTGAGTGAAATAAGTCAGTCAGAGAAAGACATGTATCATATGACCTCACTGATATGAGGAATTCTTAATCTCAGGAAACAAACTGAGGGTTGCTGGAGTGGTGGGGGGTGGGAGGGATGGGGTGGCTGGGTGATAGACATTGGGGAGGGTATGTGTTATGGTGAGCGCTGTGAATTGTGCAAGACTGTTGAATCACAGATCTGTACCTCTGAAACAAATAATGCAATATATGTTAAGAAAAAAAGAAGAGGGGTGCCTGGGTGGCTCAGTTAGTTAAGCAACTGCCTTCAGCTCAGGTCATGATCCTGGAGTCCTGGCATCGAGTTCCGCATCGGGCTCCCTGATCAGCAGAGAGTCTGCTTCTCCCTCTGACCTCCCCCCTCTCATGTACTCTCTCTCTCTCTCTCATTCTCTCTCTCTCAAATAAATAAAAATAAAATCTTAAAAAAAAAAGAAAAAAAAAGAAGAAGACAGCAGGAGGGGAAGAATGAAGGGGAGTAAGTTGGAGGGGGAGACGAACCATGAGAGACGATGGACTCTGAAAAACAAACTGAGGGTTCTAGAGGGGAGGGGGGTGGGGGGATGGGTTAGCCTGGTGATGGGTATTAAAGAGGGCACGTTCTGCATGGAGCACTGGGTGTTATGCATAAACAATGAATCATGGAACACTACATCAAAAGCTAATGATGTAATATATGGTGACTAACATAACAATAAAAAATTAAAATAAAAAAGAGTCAGATGCTTAACCAACTGAGCCACCCAGGCATCCCTGATTATAAACTTCTTGCTTTTTAGCATTATTATATACAGCTTCACTAAATAAAAGGATAAAAACTGTCACTTTTTTTTATTCTTGCTGTAGAATTAGGAGCTTGAGATTATTTCGTTTTTTCTCAATTTGCTGTTACTTAATATTTTTTGAGTGCATGTGACTTGAAAGGGAATGAAAATTTTATATATCCTGCCATTGTCTTTATTAGCATGGTATTTATGAGAGGGTATGCTTATAAAGTACTATTCATATTTTAGTGTGTAGGAAATATCAGATTTTCTCTTGGATATAAAAAGTTAATTTCCATAACTTATAAAATATATGTCAGAATTTTTAAAAATGTTTTCAAGACTAGTGGTGATTGCTTTCTCTTGCTTTTAGTATACTTTGTCTAAACATTGTGCAGAAATTTAGCGCTCATAATCTAACATTGTTGGAGACCCAAATACATACATTTTTGGTTTTTATTTTTTAAGGATTATTTATTAATTATTTGAAGCAAGGAGGAAGGGGCAGAGGGAGAGGGACAAAGAGACTCTCAAGAGGACTCTCCACGGAGTGCAGAGCCCAATGCTGGGCTTGATCTCAGGACCCTGAGATTGTGACCCAAGCCAAAATCAAGAGTTGGATGCCCAACCGACTGAGCCACACAGGCACCCCCAAATACATCAATTTTTAAAGCAGAAATTACTTTTTTTTTCAAAGACTCTTTTAATGAATAATACATTCTAGTTGGGATAATCATATACTTCTCTTTGAGTCTATATTCCTGCTTTAAAAATTTCCCAATTCAAAAGGCTCATAAATTTTTATCATTGTTACTTATCTGCGTACTTTATTTTCATAATAATTGGAAGTCCAGGTATTTTTCTTATTTGTATCTTGAGGATAGCTAGGCTGTACCTGCAAATAATAAACATTCGGTAAATGTATGCTGAACGAATGAATGAATTTTCTAAATGACAACTACAAAATTTATTCTGCATTGTCATTAATTTCATTTGTAGTTGATTTAGGAAAAAGACTATATCAAGAGGTGATATAAACTTTTTTAAAAAAGATTTTATTTATTTATTTATTTATTTATTTATTTATTTAAGAGAGAGTGTGCAAGTTGGGGGAGGGACAGTGGGAGAGGGAGAGAATCTCCAGCAGATTCCCTACCGAGCAGTGCCCAAGGCGGGGCTCGATCCCACGACCCTGAGATCATGACCTGAGCCGAAATCAAGAGTTGGATGCTTAACCAACTGAGTCACCCAGGCGCCCCTATACACTTCTGTTATATGGAGTTATAATCATTCTATCTTATACCTTGAAAAAAAGAATGTATTTTAAGCAGAAAAACAACAACAACAATAAAACAATCAACAACAGGATGCACAAATTGGGCCAAATCAGTAGCAGTACTGATCTGTTTGGTATGCACAGCATGTTTTTTAAAGGTTTTTGAGTTAATATTTTAAAGTCAGGTTATTTGACATTAGGATTGCTGGATTTTCTTAAATTTGAAGATAAGCCAACACTGCCTCTACTCCCAAAGGCAACCATCGCCTTAGTGTTCCTTAGATCTGGCCCCCAGTGGTTCTAGCTCTAGCTGAGTCCCCATCCTCATGCAATGCTTGCAGCTTCACTTATGATTCACCCAATTTATCATTTATGCCAGTTTCTCTGAGCCTGGTGGTGCATGAAGAGAGTACCCACACTGAGTGATTTTAAGGGAATCACTTTCCACATTTTTAAGTTTGGGTGTTCATGAAATTAGTCTGCCCAAGGATGTCCCTGAGTTCACAACAACACTTCTTCCACTATACAAAAGAAAGAGATGCTTTCTCCCATTCCAAACCCTACTGTGGAGTACTGCTCTGAGGCATAAAATCCAGAGGGCTTCGGACAAAAAGCAAGCCTCCTGTAATAATGAACCAAAGCACTGTAAGACCTCAAGAGTCACCTGACTTCCCAGTCTTAGACATATTTGGGCTCCCAGTGAAGACTGGCATTAGAAATGGGGTCCATCTGTGATGACTGAAATTCAGATAAATTCTTGAAAAGGGGGGTGAGACTAATGACATTTTTTATGGCACTTTTTTTGTTAATTAATTAAATTATTAGACAAATGCATGGCTCTTGAAGGAAATTGTCTTTAGTATGTAACTAAAGAGCATTTATAAGAAACACTGCACTCTTCAAAGCTTTTTATTTATTCAGTTTTTGGGGGGAGGGAGATCGAAATGTAAAGTTATTTTCAGTCCATCTTAATTATCATCTTATTTTATATCTCCTTCTCAATTCCAAGTGCTATTTTTTATCCAATGAACTGTTCGCTTTTCATTTCCTCCATGATACCTTCTTTAATAATCCAGTCCATTTTGATTTCTTCCTCCTCTAAATTTCTAGCTCACAGTGTTTGTAATAATAATCTGGACAACTTGTTCCTCCCCACTTTTAGCTGTATGAGAGTTAATTGACATATATCATTACGTAGGTTTAAGGTATACAACATGATGATTTGACGCAGGTATGTACTACAAAATGATTCAATCAGGTTGATAACCATAAGGTTAGTTAATTAAGACATCCATCTCTTTATATAATTACAATTTTGTGTATGTGTGTGGGGAGAATATTTAAGATCTACTCTCTTAGCAACTTTCAAGTAAATAATACATTATTGTTAACTATTGTCAGCTTGCTGAATATTAACTAGATCCCCAGAACTTTTTCATCATATGAATGAATGGGGATACCCTTTGTACTCTTTGACCAACATTTCTCCATTTTTCCCACCCCTACCCCTGGCAATTGCCATTTTACTCTGTTTCTGTGAGATTGGCTAATTTTTAAGATTTCAAATACAAGTGAATTTATCTTTCTCCATCTGACTTAATTCACTCAGCATAATGCTTTCAGGGTCCATCCATGTTCTTACAAATGGCAGGATTTCATTTTTCTCATGGCTGAATAATATTCCATTCTCTCTCTACAATATCACATTTTCTTTATTTATTCATCCACTGATGGACACTGAGATTCTTTCTGTATCTTGGCTACTGTGAATAATGCTGCAAAACATGGGTGTGTGGGTATCTCTTCCAGACAATAATTTCATTGCCTTTGGGTATATATGCAGACTTGTACCCACCTGTATATCTTCCCTGGAAAAAATGCCTATTCATGTCCTCTGCCCATTTTTAATTGGATGCTGCTGATTTGCTATGGAGTTGTGTGAATTCCTTTACATATTTTGGATATTTGCCCCTTATCTGATAGATACTTTGCAAGTATTTCCTCCAATCTGCAGTTTGCTGCTTCATTCTGTTGACTTTTTCTTTGGTTGTACAGAAGGTTTTTAGTTTGATGTAGACTCACTTTATAAATTTTTGCTCTTGTTGCTTGTGCTTTTGATGTCATATACAAAACGGAATGTGACATTGTGACACACTGTCTACTTCTGCAAAAAGAATTAACAACAACAACAACAACACAACGAACAAAACTGACATCTGCAGATCTAGCTCTGGAGACATGAATGGGAGTCTTTTGCCAGGTCCTTGGATGGACCGGACTAGATTGCAGCTGGAGAGGCTACAGCTGAGTATGGGGTCCTTTTAAGATTTCTGGGAATGCAGACAAGAATGTCTCCTATTGGGTGTCTGGGCTGGCAGGTCTGCTAGTAAACTGTGTGACTGTGATGGGGTTGGATGGTCCTGAAGGATCTCTGGGGGTGCAGATGGAAATGTCTCCCACTGGGACCATGGACGCTCAGGATTACTGGCAGACCACGGCTGTGAGGAGGCCTGAGCCATGCATCGGGCCCTTTCAGCTTCTCTAGGGGCACAGTCTCTGTGCCAACAAGACTATTCACATAATGTGGCTGGGATAAGAGCCCAGTTACAGGCCCTTTCAGAATCTACAGTCTCTCCAAGTTTGTCAGGTTTACCTCTAGGGGCTCTCAGACCATGGCTGACAGGGGCTGGAGCTAGTTCATGCACGACTTCAGGGTCCACGGCTGGGACCAAGTTCTGAATTCCTATTACCCAATGCATGGGTGGGCCTGACTGCTCCCAGGTCCCTTGGTGTATGATGCTGGTGACAGGATCAAGCCAAATGGGGCTGTAATTTAGTCCTTAGTGGTACAGAGCTGTTTCCAGGGCTGGAGCTGGGATCAAGGACATGGGAGTGTCTCCTGCATGGTCCCTGGGCCAGCAGGACTATACATGGATTTTGGCTGTGATGGGCTAGAGCCAGCTACTGGGCCCTTTCAGAATCTGCAGTCTGATTTAGCAGGCTCTAAGTCCCAACTCAGAGGTGGGTGCTACTGATGTCTAATGCGTAGAGGTTAGGGATATTCTAAATTGCTTTGGACAGCCCTCACAACAAGGGATTATCTGGCCCAAATCTCAATATTGCCTAGGTTGAGAATCCAGAACCTGATCTGGATAACTTATGATCTGTGCATATAGGCCTTTTCCTCCATTATGAAGTGATGAGGTCACAGCTAGACACAGAGAGGAGGTGATGGGAAGATGAAGGTAGAAATTGGAGTGATGTGGCCACAAGCCAAGGAATTCGAGGAATGCCAATAGCCACCAGAAGCTTGGGGGCAAGGAAGGATTCTCCCCTAGAGTCTCCAGATGGACTGCAGCCTGCCTACGCCTAGATTTCAGACTTCTAGCCTTTAGAACTATAACAGAACAAACTTGTTATTTTCAGCCATTAAGTGTCTGGTGATTCATGATAGCAGGCCTCAGGAAACTTACACACATGCTCAGGACAATGCCTTACCCAGAGTAGGCACTTAATATATATTTATGATGAAAATTGTCTTGCTTCTTTGTAGAAATTTGGTTAAGCCTCCTTACAAAATCAAATCAAATACATATTCTCATGCTTCCATATTTCTTGCCTCAAGACTTTGGTGTGTCACTAAACTACTAGACATATTAGCACAGGAATGGATAGAATACTGCCCAAAGGAGAGGTCACACAATGCGATGACTGGATGTTGACATATTAGATGTAAATTCACTCATGTATGTGCTCGTTTGTTTATTTCAAATGCACTTCGTGATGCACCCTACCATAGTTCCTCCTACTGGACTTAGTAATAAAATATGATGTTATAATTTGGAAGCTAAGTTGTAGTTAATGTAGTTTGCAGCAACATCAGCTTTAATCTCTAGATGGCACTATGTTATAAGGAATCAACCGAAGATCTGCTACTACAATTTTCATATAACTGTTTCTGGAAATAAAGAATATTTTCCTGTGAAAATCTTCCAAGAAATTATAGGCAGCACTATGAAAGTTCTATTTTACTAAATATGGATAGGCTTCTAATTTTCATATTACTGTGATAAGGAAAGATAATAGAGGAACTGAGTTCTAAAACATGCTTGCCAACGGGAAAATTTATTTTCATTTAAGTTTTTTGATTATTCTGCATACGTTTTGTTGGGGAATATATAAACAACAAATGATATAGCTCTGGTGGCTCATATGAGAATGTCCACATACCTGGGATAATCCTTTGATAGTTATAGGTGAAGATTAATAATTCACTCTTCATTTTAGCTTAAAATATAAACAAGAGGACATATTATTTTTTAATCCTCTTTACTGAAATTTCACCTTCAATCTCAGATGAGACAAAGCTACTTGCACCATCTTTTCCTTAATTCTCTTTTTTTACATTCTTAACCTTTCTTTGGAATATATATATATTGCTTTGAGTCTCCAGTGACTTCTAGGACTTTTAAAAATTCTTTATTTCTGAAGGCTTTAGGGATTAGATTTTTCTCTATTTGCATATGTGGTAAACTCATTTAGCCAATCAAATAATGTTATTCCTTGTCTTCTCTACTTTCAAAGCATTTTGAATCACTCCTAAGGTACTTTTTTCATTGCTTGTTTTGTTAATTATTTGCATATAGACCCACCTTCTGTACAAAATTATACATTCCTGGGGGGAATGGTATACTGACTTATTTACCTTTATGCAAATGATAATATCCTTGGTAACTCTCTATTGCATTTAATGAATTTGGTTGTGCATGATGTGATAATTCAAAGGAAAAAATAGCTCATTTGGAAGTTGTTTCTTTTTTGATCTTTTTTCTTTAAAAAAAATCCAAATATCTTCGATCTGAAGTATCAAGTGAGATTACTAAATAAAAACATACGATTTTCTTGATCGAGGCAGTAATTTGGGGATTAATCAGTTATTAAGTAAAATTTGAGGACACTAAAAACCACTTTGTTTGAACTTTTCCATTTTCTTCATACAAATGGAAAACCAATCTTTACCATCACCCCAACCTAATTCCAACCCTTAACTTAGACTCTTTCCTCAGATCTCAATTTTCCTGCTAATTCTTATGGGTATAATTCTTTGCTCTTTCAAGAGATTTTGCCCTTTTGTTTTTCTAGAACACACTGCCCTTCCCATACTGGAAGGGCACACATGTTGGATCTTTGTTGCTTATTTGTTTTTGTCTCTGTATTTTATCATTCTTTAAATTTTTTGAAAGATTTTATTTATTCATTCATGAGAGATAGAGAGAGAGAGAGGCAGAGGCAGAGGGAGAAGCAGACTCCCCGCAGAGCAGGGAGCCCAGATGCTGGCTCGATCCCAGGACCCCAGGATCATGACCTGAGCTGAAGGCAGATGCTTAACCAACTGAGCCACCCAGGCTCCCCATTCCTTAAATTTCAAAAGGGTAAGAACCACGTGTATCCTATTTACCCTTATATACCCAGCACCTGGCACAGAGACTGTGGTATCATGACCACATGGTGTTTACTGTGCAAATGAGAGCTGAATAAATGATTTAAGGATGAAAGGGGAGCATTTACATCACTTACTTTGCAAATATGTTGGGATACTTATTATGCATCAAAAAACTATGCTAAACACAAGAGAAGGAACATAAAAGACAAATCCCCCTGCCTTCATGGAGTTTCCATTTTAGTGGGATGAAGACAAGCAAGTCAACTAATAAATATATAAGTAAACAACTGAATACAAAATTAAAGATATGAAAAAAATAGCCAAAGATATTAATAAATAAGTATATAATTGATAAAAATGAAGCAGATAAAAGTGATTAAAAGTGTTCAAGATGGTTTTGGGAAGGCCCTTCTGAGGAGATAGAACTGAGGAGAAGTGGGAGAAGTTTCTGTGTTTTGTTTTGTTTTGTTTTGTTTTGTTTGAGGCAGAGCATTTCCTTCAGAGGACAGTTAATGCGAGGAGCATGAATCAGAAATTTGCTTGGCATGTTCCAGGAACACAAATGGAGTGAATAAATGAGAGACGCAGAATGTGACTGGAAATGTAGCTGGAAAGGAAACATGGTGTCAGATAATAAAGGACCTTGTAAAACCCAACAAGGACTTCTGATTTCATTTGAGAACCTAATCACATGAGCCATTTGAATCTGGGTCTAGGGGTCAGAGACAAAGTCAGAACCAAGTGGAAGAGAGATTGGATATGAGGGAGATTCTCCATGCCTGGCTTTGATGATGAAAGAAGCCACATGGCTTGAAATGTGTGTAGCCTCTGGGAGCAGAGAATGGCCCTAGGTGGCCCTGAGAGCGATCCTTGGCTGATAGCCAGCATGGAAATGTAGGCCTCAGTCCTGCCTTGGCCAAATGTGGGCCTCAGCCATGCCTTGGCCAAATTTTTGACCTACAGAATTATGACAGAATACCTGGGTATTATATTTTGGGTTTGTGGTAGTTTGTTATACAACAAGAGAAAATGAATACCTCCAAAGTTGTTGTGATGATCAAGTACCCAGTATGCCTAGTTGATTATAGAGGGGTAAATATTAAGGGTCCTGAGCAACTTCATACTCTAGGGGTCCCTGATGTAGACCCTAGGGATGAAACTAAAAAGGGCAGTTCTTGCAGTGGAGGGAAGGTATTTAAGGTGGACAGAGCCAAAAGTAGACTTTTTTTTTTTTTTTTTTTTGCGAGAGAGTGAGAGCATGCGTGCATGTGGGGCTGGGGGGCAGTGGTAGAGAGAGAGGGGGAGAGAAAATCTTAAGCAGACTCCATGCCCAGTGTGGAGCCCAACACGGGGCTTGATCTCATGACCCTGAGATCACGACCTGAGCCAAAATCAAGAGTGGGCTGCTTAACTGACGGAGTCACCCAGGTGCCCCCAAAAGTAGACTTTTATCTGATTTTGTCTCACACTGGCTTTACCCTTAATATAGTTTTATTCTAATTCGACTCTAGTATCCAATCACCTAGGTTCAAAATAATGGCATTTGAGTCAGTACTTCTACAAGTTACCAAGTCTGATCGCTAACGCCTTCTAAATTTCCCCTACCTTCCCATTTCCTTTGGTAGTCCCTTATTCCAACACTACATCCTCCAGTAATTGGTTGATATTCCAAACTTTTACTTGGCCATCTCCAAGCCTGCTTCTATGCATTACCTCCAGACCCATCTTGCCCAAACCTTTCTTCCTTCATGCCACTCCCCCACTCATAGTTTCTCTCCACAGGATCCTGTCTTGCCAAGACCTTGGAGCTGTCATGGTCTTTTGGCATCTCTCACTTTACACAAGAGGAAACTGAAGCCAGAGGGGTACACTAACTTAATGTCAGAGCAAGCAAGGGGCAAAGTAAGGCCTAGAACAAGATCTCCTGATTCAGTTTTAGTGCTTTACCCATGACACGTTTCAGATGTCTCAGAATGTCTTCAGGGCTTTGTTTTTATTTCCAACCGTACCTCTCTACCCTTCCTCTCTTTACTCCTCATCATGAATCATCCACTCCAGACAGATCCATTTCCTAACTGTCCTGTGAAAGTATGACTCACCTTACTCTACCTACTGGATATTTTCCCTTTCTTTCCCCTTTTCTTTCCTGATTATGGTGTTTGTGCTTGCTGGTCACTCTACCTCGCACAGATGCCTCCTTTCTCTGATCTTCTGTGCATATCAGTCATTAACACATAAGCTTACAAAGCACCTTATTTGGTGGTACACGTTTCATGGGTGGCTGTCTTATCTTTCCAAGAAGATTATACATTCCCAGATGATACTTAGGGTTCCTCTTTCATTTGTAGCCAGCTCTGTGTTCAGCATAAATAAATAATACAGTGAATTAAATTAGTCTTAGTCTTCTGCACTGTTTGCATTTTAAATCAACTAATATTTATTGAAGGCTTATTAGGGATTAGATGGGGTGATGAAAGGTGAGGTAGGCTAACTGTCCTCAAACGAGCTCATATTTTTTTTTTTTTTTATAGATTTTATTTATTTGAGACAGAGAGAGAGAGAATGAGTGAGAGAGAGAGCACAAGCCAGGGGGAGAGGCAGAGGGAGAAACAGACTCCCCACCGAGCAGGGAGCCTGAAGCAGGGCTCTATCCCAGGACCCTGGGATCATGACCTGAGCTGAAGGCAGACGCTTAACTGACTGAGCCACCCAGGTGCCCCAAATGAGTTCATATTCTAATGGGGAATCTGGGCAAGTAAACCACTCTGAAGTAATATGATAAATACATCGTGCAGCAAGTTTGAGGGTTATACTACTCCTAAGACCAATCTAGTGATTAGAGGAGATGAGGTCTCTTGGTTTTGGTCTTGGCACAGTTTTTCTCATATGAGGCTGTTGGTTCATACAGCGATTTTATTAATGATACCTGTTACATTAGTTCTCTGCTGTAGCCAGTTGAACACACTGATATAACTGAAAAACACCACAGCAAAGCCACATTTTAAAGGACTTTGCTATAGCATGGATCCAATTATTCTGGGTAAATAACTTATCTGATTAGATGCCTTATTGTATTTTCATTTGAAAAGTGCTCTGATCCAGAGCCAGTTAATTAAAAACCTATTTTCAACCTTTTTTTTTTTCAATTTTATTTCAAACAAATACGCCCTTACTTTATTGTGAACATTTTAAAGTTTAGAATATTGGCCCTTCCAAAACATGTTGTAACTTAATTATAATAAATTCTGCAGCTTGACAATAGCTACAAATGAAAACAAATATTCTTTACATAATGCTTTCTAAAAAGGCAAAAAAGAGAAAGACTGAAAAGTCCGGTTGACAAATTGCAATTGGTCTGCACTAGGGTACTTCAGTACATCATTCAGTATCACTGAAATGTAAAGGAGCTTTGTTAGGATTTAAAAATTGAGGACTTGGATTCCTACCCAGTTGCAATAACACAGTATAGCATTGTTAGTTCTGATTCAAGTGCAACTGATCAAAAGGTTATTGAATATTCCTTGTCTCTCTGCCAACTCTGAATGTCTTCTCCCTGACTGGAATATTTGGATCTTGTTGTTGTTCATTAACGCTTATCTTACATTCCATTCACTATCATTATCTACCTTTCTTAGTAATTAGCTAATTATATTTCAAGATAATTAGTTTAATGAAAGTGTGGGAAGTATGTAGGAAGAATCTAAGTGATATTGTCATGACTTCTACATGCAGATTAAGTAAAAAATAAGGAACACAAGAAAGTTAAAAAGAAGGAGCACTTAAAATAGGATGTATGTGCATTTTACGGAAATACTTCAAATAAGTGTTAGTCTCCTTTCGGGTTCTATTGCTCCTTAGGGGTATATAGTGGTATGTTGGGTGTTAGAGATAAGGAATAATTCTTTTAAGCCACCACAGCTTTTTGGCCAGTACACATGTAATGCTTTTTGTTGCTTATTTTGTTTGTGGATTTCTCAAAGACAAAGAAATATGGGGAAATTTAGAGAAACAAAGTGAAATAATATTAGATTAGTCAGGTAACTTTATTCATAGAGAGAGTATAGCCGTACTGGTAGTATGCTTCCATTTTAAGAAACGAGCACACAATTAAGTTGAACCTAAACCTACATGCTTATATATTCTATTATCTAGTCATCTATGTATGTATGTATGCATGAATTTATGGCAATGTATGTATATATATGTATGGTTTTATTGAACAAGGCACTTTGTTAATTGCTGTAGGAGAAAAAAATAAATATGTTAAAAATACTTTCTCCCTTTGAAGAGGTTTTATCCCTTGAATGGCAGCCATGAGAATGTGCATCTTAGTCTTCCAAATATAGGGAGCATAGTCGACCAAGGACCTCTGCTGCTGGGCTCTGAAGTTCATCACCGCCACCTTTGTCTTGAGTCCATGCTTCCTAGAGGCTGTTCCCAACCAACAGCTGAATATGGCTGAGATACTGAAGTGGCCTATCTTGGAAGACATGGGACTCCTATGGCCCATTCTGCCCGAGAATCACAGGACTTCCTTTGACAGCAAGGCAATCTAGGATGCTCCCAGACAACCTTTCTTCTCGTTCTCTTTCAGACTTGCTTTGCATTTGAATGGTTCTCCCAGCCTTCTTCAGCTTGCTTCCTATTTTCTTTCACAGGTATTTCCCCCAGTAAAAATCTTCACACATTTAATCTCATCTTGACATCTTATTCTTGGAGGACCTAGCCTAACACACTGATAATGAAATCAAATATACTTGAGGAAAATCAAAAACAACATTATCAAGAAATGCAAAATAAGAGGCAACAAACAGTACAGTTGAAGAGGTCACAAAAAAAAGACATAAAGTAGGCAAAGGGAGGCTGACATAGAAATTAGGATGTACAATATATTTGAGTACAATAAGCATTCCAGTTGAGTGGAGTACGGAAAAACTGAATGAAGCCAGGTTTGAAAGTTTGGTTAAAATTAAATTATAGAAGGTCTTGAATATCATGCTGAAGAATTTGGCTTGTCTTTTTCATCTAAAGTCCTTCCCCTGAAAATGTGAGAGCAGAGGGGGTTCACAGATTTGGAAATGCCGAGCACCAGCTTGTGCTTTCTCTTTCAGGCTCTCAGTAAAGAGGCATGACTAATACCTGGTGGAGTTCAGCAGCCCAAGCCCAAGAGCAAAGCTACGTAGAGGACTGGGACTGGACCGGGATTTAGGATTCTAACACCTTGGTAGTTTCCTGGTCAGCTAAAGTATTCCACACATACACGCAGCAAAGACTGCTTTTGAGACTTGGGCCTTAGTTCTGTACCAATGACAAGCTAATTGGTTTCTTTCTTTTAGAAACTGGGTCACAATTAGCAGTGTACGGGCCAGAGTTGGGGGATTTTGTTTGGCAATGATGGTGATAAAAAGAAACCAAAAATTTAATGTCAAACCCCAAATTTATGACTGTTTTTGAATAATCAGTTTGTATGGCTAGATTATTATTCCTGTATGACTACAGAGCTGGAGTTGAGTAGCAACGACTTCAGTTAGATAGTGCCAGAGTTCGTCAGGGGGCTACAGTTCCCACTTGACACTACAGTCTCACATTTGGTCCATGCTGTTCATCTACAGTCCCATTTACTGATTGAAGCCTTTTGAGTGTGTGACCTCATCTACATTTAAGCCTTATTTGCTTTGCCACACTAGTGTTCAGAACTCATACCAGCCCTGCCACGTGGGCAGCATGTTTTTGCTTTTGGGCAATAGCTCTGTGCTTATCAATTAAAACAGCTGAAGTGAATTGGATCCCAGGGAACTCTGTGGTGAGATTCTTCTTGTTTGACCAAGACATCCAAAGGGCACCATTTTCTACCAAGCAGCACGAGGACTATATCGCCAATGGTGGCAACTGAGCTTCTGTGCACTTAGCATCGAGACCAACGGTTGCACAGTCGTGTGCCAAGGAATAACCCAAGTCCTGTTTTCCTCCACAGGCGATGAGGAAGATCAGGGCTTTTGTGAGGACATGTGTAACGGAAAGTTCTCTACAATATACTGTCATGTTATATGATTTTCGTCTAGGTTATGTGATTACTTGCATAATCTTTCTTTGAAGGTCCATTTATTCAAAGGCCACAGGAACCACTCAATCCATGTCCTAGGTGATAAGGTTTACACTTGATTTCCCTGGTCATTCTTCCTACCTTACAGCCCCATAGATTTGGGATCAGTACACTTTTTCTGTTAAGCGCCAAATAATAAATATTTCTAGCTTTGTGGGCCATGTGCTTTTTGTCACAACTACGCAGCTTGGTTGTTGTGGTGTGAAAGCAGCCACTGGCATTACTTAAACAAAGGGGCATGATTGTGTTACAATAAACTTTATTTACAAAAATAAGTGGCGGGTAGGATATGGCCAGCAAGTATATTTTGCTGACCCTGCCATAGGGCATAAAGAAAAGGATACACTTACCACACAGCCCTCCAAGCCACAGCTAAGTTCTCCAAGAATTCAGGTAAGTGTCAGAGCTCCAGCCACCACTTTTCATAGTCTAGATTTCCTTCCTTCTGTTTAAAATGGAAGCTTCTCCAGAGTTCTACCTTCAGCTTCCAAGAAAACTCTACTTTTTCTCCCCAGCTCCCTCACCAAACTCCCCACGAATTTTGTCCTTCTCAAGTCTCCATTGGT
The DNA here is from genome assembly GCF_037043125.1 of Eumetopias jubatus. NCBI lineage: Eukaryota > Metazoa > Chordata > Mammalia > Carnivora > Otariidae > Eumetopias > Eumetopias jubatus. Next base: position 175,924,539 of record NW_028274809.1, on the reverse strand, counting down.
TTTCAGTCTTAACAAAAAAGCCTGGTTCTCCTGAGCATAGCCACCTCGATAGCCCGTACAGTGGATGGAACACGCAGAGCATAGTCTCTTGGTTCACTGACCTTTCCATGTCCAAAAAACTCGACTTCACTTCAGCTACCCACCCCTCTTGCTACTCCTTATTGCCTCCCCTGACATTTCTATGCCCATTATTTCCACATTTGTATCTGCAGTCCTGACAAGAATTTCAGCTTGTTTGTTCTACTGCAAACTGATATTCATTTAGAGACCTAATAAACAACACAAAGTTAATATCATCAAAGCCAAATTTATTATTTCTGTCCTTAAACCTGTTCCTACTTTGTCTTCCATCCTCAGAAAAGGACCCCACTTTATCCTCAGTTACCGCAGTTCCAAGCTTGTATTCTCTGTTTCTTGTTCCCCATGACCAAGCCATCAAAATGTCTTCTAAGTCTCACCTTTTCATTACCAGCCTTTAGACTATTCTACCTCCTGGAACGTGAGTATTCTCCCTGGATCAGTACAGATGACAACTACCTCATCTCCCCCGGCCCGACTCTTACTGTTCACAGTCTACACAGAGCAGCAAGAATCATGGCTTTTTTTTGTGTGTATTTGTTTGCTTTATGGCAGAGTGTTAGCTTTCAGGGAGTAAGAATTGTTTGCTTATTCAATTACCTTAGTTCTTTAGTCAATTGATTGTTTTGCATACGCCCTGTCCATCAGCCCCTTCTAGTTGTTTCTTCTTAGTTTTGATGGTAAATTATCTTCACTATTATTTCAACAAGTCTCCTGCCTATAGCTCTGGACATTTCTCATCACATTATCCTGGTGGTCATCATTCCTGAATGAATCAACTTTTACTCTCTCTGTGCCATTATTCTGCTTGATAAGACTTGCTGGAGAAAATTACATAACTGAGAAGACGGACACCATTATAAACTTACAGTCATCACTTCACCTGGGCCCTCAACACTGCTTGGTAACTTAATATATTTCCTAATCAAATTTCAAATCTCCGCCCCCTCACTTGCAGCAAATGAACTCACTCCCTGCTTCACAGAAAAAAGTAAGTTCTCAGAGAGGCTCTCCCTCAATTTTCCACCACCAAAGCCACAAACGGTCCTTTCTTCCTTCCCTCCTGTCACACTGACAGTAGAGGTGTCCCTCTCCTGGATAAGCCCATGCCCTCTATTGTTGTTTTGGAGACTATTCTTTGCTCCTTAGCAGGATCTTGCACAATTAGTTATTTTCTACTCTGTACCTGATACTCCTTGCTCCTTACAAACTCTCCTTCACTCATTATTCTTGCTGGGTTGAATTTCTTCAGTTCTTGACATCCATCAACCTTTTCTTTTTCTCTTTCATTCTTTTTTTCTCCCTCTTTTGGAATTTTCAGCATATTCCTCTGCTGCAACATTCCTTCTCCCCCTTGCTCCCCCTCTTGCCAAATCATCTGGTTAATCTGTGTTTCTTTCAGATTTCAGCTGAGATGTCAGTTCTTCAAAGTAGACTTTCCTTTCTACAGATTCTAGTAGGGGCCTCTGTCATTGCTCCCATCACATGCTGATCTCTCTCCTTCCTTATATGGTTTAAATGATTTGTTTAATGTCTACATTTCTCGATCCACCAACAGCTCCACGAGGGAAGTGACCACAAATGTCTTGTGAACCACCTTATATTTGTACCTAATACCCTGCCTGGTATAGCACTGGCATTAACTAATGGATATTTGTTGCATAATGAATAAATGAATGAATGAATCAAAGAAGAAGGAAAAGGAGGAAGAAGAAGAGGAAGAGAAGAAGGGGTAGAGTAGGTGGAGGGAGGAAGAAAGGTAGACAAAGGAAGGACATCCCAAAGAAAAGCACACTTTAAAGCCTGGAACTGATTTCACCAGAGTTGCCCCACGGCTCCCAATAGATGGGAGGCCCCTTCCCATCAGGAAGGTGCTCCAGACCCTATTATCTATGTGGGGAATAAGCACTCTGATAAGGCTATCAAAGAAAGCGTGGCTCCATGCTGCCTCCAAACTGTTGATCTCTTCCAGCCTGCTCTGTGTCAGATTCCATCTCCTGCTATTGTTGTTGCCCAAGGAGTCTGAGGTTGACTCAGGTTTCCTTGAGAGAGGACTTGGGGGGAGGGGGAGAGAATGTTGTGCTCCTCCTAGTGGTCAAAATATACCTCTTACAACGAAGTTTTAGGTGAACTTGGGCTTGGATTGGAGAGATTATAGAGTTTGAAGGTTGTAGTCTGGGACAGCAGTTAGGAAGGTGCTACAGTGGATGAACAAAGTAGTAAGAATTTAAATTAGTGTGGTGAGAACTCTGACTTTCTATTGTTAGATCATGTGTATACTGCTGAACACTAACACACAACTTAAAAATAACTAAACATAGAGGGCTAATTCAAACAAATATGTTCTTTAGTGTTTCCACAGAGTGATAGGCTGAGGGATTAATTAAAAAAACCTAATCTGAACCTATCAAATTGGGTTAGCAAATAACAAAAATATTGTTTTGAGCAAAGAACATATTAAAAATATTAGTTTACTATTTTAATTAGTTGTTAAAGTTAAAAGAAAAAAATTTTAAATTCCTTATTAAGGATTCAGTTATAGACGCCTCTTAGATAAATGCTATGTGAATTTGATTTTCCTTTTATAATCTTTACCATGTCACAAAAAGAGTAGCAGATGACATAAGCAGATGGACTTGTGTTATCTGCTACTGCTTAAAATCTTCTCTAAGCATTTTTTTGGCCATATTCATAAACATAGGATATGGTGGAACTAACTTACATCTGCTTAAAATCCTTGGTAACTTCTGTTAAAATTTATTTTAGTAAGTTATAATATGGCAATGCTTTTTAAATTATGGACAGTATTCTATCCACTTTAGAAATAAGGTCTGAGGTATATTTCAATACTTCTAGATAACTGTAAGTTTGAAAAATAAAATGTGCCTTTACTTGAGTTTTCATATTAGTGAATATTCCTGAGAAAATCATTGTTTGTAGATGATATTTTCAATTAATGGAAGACATGGATACAGACATGGAAAAATTCTTGTTCTAATTAATAATTTCTGTAGCTTTTTACAAATTTCAAAGCATTTTAGGACTATTACTTTCATTCTTTACCTAGGCTTCCCCTGTTTTGACAAGTAGCATGCTTTTCTACTGAACAAAAATACTCTGTCTCCATTAACTTTGTTAACTCTATCTGAGAAAAGAATGTAACCATGTCCACTCTACTTGGGAAGAATTTGCCTGGTTTTAGTTTTAAAGTAACCACAGGGAGGGGCGCCTGGGTGGCTCAGTCAGGTAGGGCTCCAGCTTGGTGTGGACCCTGCTTAAGATTCTCTCTCTCCCTCTCCTTCTGGCCCTCCCCCACCACTAGCCTGCACTCTCTCTCTCTTAAAAAAAAAAATCATTTAAAGCAACCACAGGGAAACACCTTAAACATTATTCCCACACCTATAAACTGATAGGAAATATCACCCAGGGTCTCAAGGAATTCTTAAATAATTACGTTTAATTAAAAGTATAGGCTAATATTTGTATAATTATGGTTCAGATTGTTGTAGAAAAAATCCAAACCTAATGAAATTGACTAGTGCAGTTAATTTTTATAGAGAATTATTGTCATTATGCATATAAAAGATTTATTTTGTTGTATAACTAAACAACAGGAAGAAATATACTTTCTGAAATAATCATAACTTTTAAATTCTGATTATTTGCTTACTACTTTATTATGTTGGAAGAAATTTCATGACTTTTTTTTTTTAAACTGGATTTAAAAGCTAGAACCTGTAAGTCTCAAAGAACCTCCATGAGACAGTTACATACAGAAAAATGTTAGTGAGGTATACATTTACTTTTCAGGCAAATGTCCCTAAAAGACTATATTTAAGAAGGAATTATTGAGCAAAAACAACTCCCTGAGTTATGGTCTATTTCCTAAGATGATTAGGCCTGCCCACTGATTTCAGACAGACTTTGTGGAGTCCTGGTGTTTCCAGAGAGGTCCATGAGAATCTCCACAGAGGGTGACCGGAGTGGCTGGGCTAAGACTTCTTCCCCAAGCTTCTACAGATCAACTCCGCTGTTACATATTTAATTTATCAAGGTTTCACCAAGATTTTTTTATTTTTGAAATAATGCTTTTTCTACTAAACACAATTAATAACTAAAATACAAAGTAAAATGATCATTTCTTAATCAAGGATGTTAAAATGATGAGCTGGGTCAAATCACAATCAAATAAATCTGCCATTATTTTCTGAGCATTCAGACAACTATTTCCATTTTAATTCTACCCAGGAATTACAGTATAGTTTCAAAATGTTTTCTAGGTTATTTTGGTATAAGATGTTGGCATTAGAATATTTATAACATGCTTCTCTCCTTTACTCTTTTCTTTAAAAATCCTCATTGCAGAATTCAACAATTTGCTGACACAGATTTTGTTAGTCATGGCAGTTTCAGGGCAAAAGCAAAAGAATTATTCAGTATATAAATGCATTGCAATCATATCGAGTCAATCTTACGACCAGGGACTAACAGCAGGAAAGGTTTAGCTCATAGCAAATGTAGATTCTAAAATAAACACCTGTTTTGCCATTACTATAATCAATAGCTGTTGCTTGTCTGATGTTCAGAACCAGGTCTGAGAGGAAAAGTTCAAGTGGATGAGTCAAATGAAAGATGCTAATTCAAAAGACAAGATGTCAGGATTTCCCAACCAAGACCAGAAAAGTTAGGCTGAGACACGAAGAGCAATACTTTTGTGTGTGTTAAATATTTTCAGTTTCTAGTAGCTTGGGTAGCATAGAACCTGTGATACTCATGGGCATACCTACTTATATCCCACACTGATGTGTTTACTTCCAGCTCTTAATGATGGGGCTGAAGCCCTAGAATTCAGTAGTGCCATTACATTAACAATGTCACCCAGGGAATACATTAATGGCAACCTCTATTTCTATGCAGAGAAACCTCCTCCTTCTGAATTCCTGTGAAGCATCCTCCCTCTTTTCAGGGTGCACAGTTTGGAAATATTCAGTTTGCAATGGAAAAAGATAAAATTTCAATGCTTATCCATTTTTTTCAGGCCAAAGAGAAATAAACCTCAGTGTCTCTCAAGCTTGTGATCTTTGTTGTCTGACAGGAAAATGAAAAACTACCCATTTTTATATTTGGCTTAATAAGGTACATGAGGTAGCAATGCTCAGTAGCCAAAACTGACTGGTGATTTTCTTTCTAGATGACCCATTAAAATTGGCTGAAGATAATGAATTCATCCATCATTTATGACTAAGTGTACTGTCCCCTGCATGCACTCAAGATAATAGCATTTTAGAATGAAGGGTATTAAAATCATCTGATAAATCTAACATTACTGGGGAAAGTCACTTCACAATGATCATTCAGAGGTCAATCATTACACACATTCATACCAGTTTCCAACTGGTTGAGGCCCAAAATTAGAGAAGAAGAGAGCAGGACAAGATGCAATTTCTTTCAAGTGACATCAGTATTTTTCAGCTACTAGGTTGTCTAGCTTTTCTCGGGGTGGGGGAGAAAAAAAGGAAGAGATAGAGATTGGAGTATTTCTCAGTTCCAGTTTTGTAGACATTTTTCCTGCTTTTCACCAAGTAGAAACTTTATCTTTTTGATTAATATGAAGCTACACGAATGCATAATATTCACAGACTAGGACTGAAAGTTGCTGAAGAGGAGGAAGGTGTACACAGCTCCGGGAGAAGCTGTCTGATGTAGGAGTGTGGGCTTCTGCCTCCACCATTTGCTGCCTGGATAAAGTTCCCACAAGGTATTTAACCCATTCTCTCTGCCTTGGTCTTCTCAACCATAAATGGGGATAATAACAGTAGCTACCTAGTGAGGTTGAGGTGGAAATTAAATGTATTTATAGACATAAAATATTTATTATACTGCCTGGCAAAGAGTAGGCCCTCAAAAGAGGTTATTTGTGGTATTATCATTGTTATCATTATTGTTTTTGTTATTATTATTATTTTGTTCTGACCAGGAATCTGAACAAACAAAAAGGTACTGAATAAATGCGTTCTTTAGGAAGACTTTTCTTGATTTTCTTGTTTTTCAACTAATTGCTCCAGAATACTCTCCAGGCCAGCTCGCATTTTTCTCTTATCAATTGAGTTTTATAGCCCTCTTGATCAGAAACCACTCTGTTTAATCCAACGAACACATGCACTTTTGGAAATTTGGGATCTTTAAAGCACAATATTGGACTTAGCTTATGGTGGGGGTAGGAGCATGGATCTGAAATGGTCAGAAACCTCTGGAATATATGAATGGCTTGATTTGTGGTTCTTCCATTATGGAAGGTCATAAAAAAACAGGATCCAGAGTGCCACTCAATTGAAACTTTCTTTCTCCTGTTCATGATGGGTGACTGTTGTTATGGTAAAGGAACATGATGGAACAGAATGGATGTTTGAGAAGATATTTCAACTGGTTTATCTATGAAATGTTAGAAAGTTTCTCTGGAGTGGATTTTGGGTAGGATATCTGGTCACAATTTTGGTTAAAGAATACCAAGCAAATGAAGCAAACTGGCACCTATGGAGTCTGAAAAGTCATCACAGAGTCGATAAAATGTACAAAATTCCCCTAATCTGTCTTCTCTTCATTACCCTAGGACCCTTTAGGAGCTCAGACAGGATCTGCTTTTCTGATACATCTGTAGGGAATATACTCATTTTTCTTATCATCAGGTTTAGATACCATAAGTGACCACTGTGTCCATGGTAGACTTACTGACTAAAGTTTTGCTTATTTGCAGCCTGTCTTTCTTAAGAAACAATTATTAATGCCAACTGACTCTGAAGTCAGATCCTGGGATGACAAGCCTAAGTAAGACATCATCCCTGACTTGAGCGATCTCAGGAGTCTAATGAGGGAGGAAGCCCCAATGATATCATGACTCTATTCAGTCATTTAAGCACAAAAACTGCCCTAGAAACTGAGAGGAGGAGGAAGCTAGTTGACCAAATAATCAGTTGCTGCTGACCAACTTTTATAGCTTCAGCTTAAATTCATTCATTTGAATAAAACTCATTCAAAGAGACAGATGGTCTCAAAAACGAAAATATCCCAAGACTGCTTCTCTGAGTTAAGATATCTTGATAGAACAGAATAAAAATGGGGCTTCTTTAGACTATAATGTTTCTTATATTGTAGCACTGAAGATGATCCTAATTCAGCAAGGACTTCTTACTTCTAGGCATTCTCAGTCTCCATGTTCGCATTTTGATTCTATTAATATTTATAGGACAGCCACAGGGTTCTCAACAGAGTCTCCAGTTATGTAATTTCATTGAGTTTCACTCTTAAAAAGCAATGTTGGAGCATCCAACAGGGATAAATATTTATTGGTGGAACCATATATCAGAAGAAATCATTTAAATTCATTACTTACTATGTCCCTGGGCTATAATCCTATTGTATAGAAGGCAATACTAAGAATGAACTCCTAAATGCCATAACTTGGCTTTAGAATTCAAGACAATGAATGCACTTATGTAAATTCTGTCTTTCTCTTTGAAAGATAGAATTTACCCTGTCTTAACCCGGTTTGCCTTTAACCCTGTTTTGCCTTTTTGGGAATATTTTGCTTATAGTGGACTTGCAACATGTTAGGAATGTCATCTGCAGCTATCCATGGATGAATGTGAAGGGCAACAGGATGATATAATTAGTAATTAATTCAGGGGTCGAGAGCTGTTGGGGTTTATTCCCCATGCTGATCTTGAAACTCATCAAATGTTTATTGAATACTTCCTACGTGCAGAGTGCTGGGAGTGCACTAAGGTAAAGTGTTTAGAGATTATGTGGATGAATTCACAAAATATTTAATCCCTCCAGCAGTCAAGGAAAAACCATTGTCTCTTCATGCTTCTCTACCAAAGAGGAGGCCAAGTAACTCAATGGACTCCCTGGGCATTGGAGAAAGTATAGTGCTTCACTTGGACATTCTACTTGGCCCTTTGTATCAGTTACCTGTAGATCAGGGTGGTTCAAAAGGTGATTCGTGATATAAACAGGGAAATTAGGGCCCAAGAAAAGACAATACTTCATGATATGTAATAGGGAGAATGACAGAAAACTGAAGGCTACCTCTGCAGAAGCTAAGTAGTTTAAACTTATCGGGTCTAACTCTTGCTGGAAGGGAACAGGTATTTGGCTGAATCTGGAGGTGTGGTGACTTAAAGAGCCAGGAGGTGGTGTGTGTTTAGCAATCAATGGGCCCTGGGGAATTTCTGCAAAAGTCACAGGATGGGAGAGGAGTCAGGCTTTCCTGGAGGTTAATGTCTGTGAGAACGGTACACATCTAGGAGTTGAGAAGTGGGAAACGGAAGATTGTGCTTTGGGAGCAGGCAAGATTTACCTAAAAAGGAACCAAGATAGTAACATCACCACACTTAATTTGACTTTATAATTGTTTTCATAGAGTTTCCATCATGTGTAGCTGGAGACCTATCTCTACATTCAAAGGACAGACACTTATTACTATTATTATTGTTACCATTATTATTACATGAATATTTATGATTATGTCATACTAAAATATGCCTTTGAAGCAGAAATTAATGAAATGCTCTTGTTTTATTACTTGAGTTGAAAGTCACATAAATTAGTTTTATTTCTATTTTGCTCTGAAGAATAAATTTGGATACTTTCCTTCAGTAGCAAAATTACTAAACATTACTTTTAGTAATTTTCTATCAAAAATGAGAGAAAAGATAACATTGGAAGTGTAGGCTTGACTAAATATATAGTCTTATTTATAAAGTCTACAATATACATTCACATTATCAAATATGAGTGTGTCTAAAACATAGTTGTAACTTCCGATCTCCTAAGTAACACCAACCTAGGGTGAGCACAGGAAGATAAAACATGAGTAACATTCCCAGTGGAATTCCTCAACTCGAATATTCAGTTTTATAACTACACTTATTTTATTTACAAAGATTGCAAGTCTTACCTATTATTCCTCTTATTTTGGAGGTCGGGGGAAAGCACAGATTATTTAGGGTAGTGTGGGGTAACAAGTACTGAATCAAACTCAAACTGAAAGTTGGTTAGAGAAGGCAAGGTTCAGGAATTCTGTTATCAGAATGAGGGCCTAAATAGGCCTTGGGTCCTTCCCACTTCCATTTCTCCACGATTCACACCTTCTATGTACTTTGTGCATCTGACAATAATATATCTTAAATGCAATGTGTTAATTTCCAGGTGAGGTATCATCCTTTTAAACTTTCAAATGAAATCCATCTCAGTCATCGAAAGAGTGACTTCCTTCCCTTCCTTGAGGTGTTTCTCTCATAATAATGTCAAGATACAAAGGTACTTATTCAGCAGAGAGAGTCTGTTCTGATCACTCCTACAAATGAGCAGAGAGAACTGGCAAACTGACTCAGTTACCTAACATCAATGTCAAAGAATCCTTTTTTAAATTTAGATGTCACTGACATATTTGCTGAATAATCCTACCATGCCTCTCACAGGGCAGTTCAGTGAAAGCAGCGTGGGAGTCTGGGGCAGGGTGAGTAAGCACCACCAGGAGGTAGAGTTGCTGGCCACCAGCCTAGTGTGAGTCAGAAAAATGAGGTCAGAGGTTGTCTGCACAACAACATCTCTTTAGATTTGACATCAAGCTTTCTCTCCTTGAATTTTGAACTTTGTTTTATCTTTACAAACCCCAGACGAAGGTGTAAGTACACCTTCAGGGTCATACTTAGCATGAGAGGATGAAGTAACAATCACAAGGCGCCATGGCCCTTAAAGGGCAAAAGGGAAATTATCTCTATGGTGAGGGGGACATTTGTCTTCAGCTCACTTACTGCCTTATATGCTGGGGTTGGATACTCTGTATTCCTTAAATAATTATTAGTTAATATCTTAAAAAGGACCACTAAGAAGAGGGCTGTAATAATTAAAGGGGGAAGAGAAGAACTTCACAGCAAACTTGGTCTCAGTTTTTCTTTTTCCCCTCAGATCCGAAGACAGAGAGGGTCTTGGCACCCTCCCACCTCCACTTCTCCATTATTCACATCTTATGCACACTTTTGCATCTAGCAACAATACACGACACAATGCTATATTTCTCAGGTCTCCTACAGAGTTATTTTTATCATGCCAAGTACTTTCCGCTTTCTATGAAAGCAGTTCTTGTAGTTAGCACCTTGAATATTTCTTTTTCTAAATTCTTGCTTTCAGTGAAGAATTGTTTTGAACATTATAGAAAATCTACATAGAGACCAGAGCTGGGAGAAGAACAGACAGGAGCCATCTGTTGCTTTGGCTATCCTTATGCAAATTGGAAAAGCTTTTCTTTTTTTTTTTTTTTAAAGATTTAATTTTGAAATTATATAAATATTTAAAGCAGTTTAAAAGCCCAACGTTAAACTAATAATTTCTACCCCAAAGTTCATGAAGTACGACTATAAAGTTACATGACTGGCTTTATTCACCTTCTAGCACATAAACTTCTAGATAAATATATTGGAATACATCATAGGAATCTTTATTATTATTCAAATGATAGTCTCATTTGGTAAAACCTTTTAGGTATATACTTTTTAAATTTGTTTTAGATCTAAATTAAAACTAGACCAAAAATTATTTTCGTTATATAACTGTATTTTCTTGTCTTTTTTTCAACTTTTTGTCAGAGTTGGAGCCATGTTATCTTCTGTCTGTTTTCAAAATTCAAATCTGTTATCAACACAATTTGTCACCTTTGCATTTCTTAAGTCTTTTTTTTTTTTTTTTTTTTTTTTACTTTCAAAAGAGATCTAGGATCTTAGGTCATAATGGCAGCAACGGAAAATGTCTAAAGCCTCTAGTGAAAATAAATTTTATAAAGGGACAATACTTATTTGGGTTTATGATATATGGCAGGTGGTTTTTAAAACATCATTTTACTAAATGTCACACACCATATATCTGTTTTCAAATCCAATGTGATTGATGGGAATTAACTTTGGATGTTGGAAGAACTCCCTATCTGAGTTTTTGTTTGTGTTCTTGTTTATGGTTGTGAGAATATCACTTGTGTTCAACCATCTCCCTCGGCTATGAAGATGCCAGTACCAGCAGCTCGGCAGAAAAGCAGATTCTTTCCTTCTTTCCAGTAGGAAATGAAGAAGTGATGTGGCCACATGGAAAGAGAGGAAGGAAGGTCTTGGTCAAGTCAGGAGCAATCCTTAAGGACAAAAGAATTACTCTGAGTAATTCTTCTACAGTATTTTTGCTAAAGCACCCCAGTAACATAGGGAAGTAATTGTGTAACCTTCGGTCATAGCAAATGAGCCGTAAGTGTCCCACTATGAGCTCCATATTTCTTTGAACTGTTACAAACCATTTTTAAAATACATGCTAATTTTGAATTCCTCATAATGTATGCACTTATTTTTATGAAATGTGATATTCAAAATTACTTGTGATGATGATGATGATAAGGGGTGGGGGGGAGGGCATTCCAGGAAGATTCATTGTGTTCATGCTGTGCATTCATATATTACCTGTTATGATGTCACTGACCATGGATGTCTTATTCCAGCTTGAAAAGCACAGAACTGGACAGGCATTAAAAAGCAGAATTAGATAATTTGGTATGGATACTAGGGAGGATGGAGAGTGTAGGATGATTCCCAAGTTTCTGACTTGGACATCTCGTTGAATGGCGATGTCAATCCCTTTGGGATGCTCAGAGGCATGGGAGGAGTTCCCTTTCTTTAGGAGAAAGGGGGACAAGGAGGAATAGTTTTTCTGGAGGGGTGAAGGAATGATGGGTTCCATTTTGGCATGTTGACTCTGGGTGCAGGCTGAGTCTATTTGGGCATGTTGACTCTGGGTGCAGGCTGAGTGTAGATAAGACAGGTAGATCTGTGGCTCTGGCTGTAGAGCGACACCTGGCCCTGAGGTACACAGACATTAGCTGAAGGTATAGTTATGCTTTGAAATCATCTCTACTGATGCTAAAGATGGATTTAATATTTGCTTTCTGGATAATTCTAGTTGGTTAACCTCTCTAGTTTTCTAACTTAGTATTTGAAAAACTCAGTAGTTCTGCTTTGAGATATTAGAGGTGAAAGGTGGTGACTGCAGGGCTAATTGGAAGGGAAAAGGCCCAGTTTCCTTGGTCAAGTTATGAGCACTTCTTAAGGATATAATCCTCAGCTTTGTGCTTGCCACATTCAGTAAAAATACAAAGTGAAAATACAACAAATAGTGACAGGGAACTAAATGGCAAGGAAAAAAAAAACAAGAAGAAACAAAACAAAATTCAAGAAGAAAGTAGTAAGAAAAGTAGGTAAATTCAACAACTTAAGAGAAAATCCAAGTGAAATACACAAAAACAGAATAAAAAACAAAAACAAGATGAATTAAATCACTTAAGATGTAAAAAATAAATTAAAATAGGCTGAACTAATGCAAGCAATATATTTTAGCCAGAAAATTTTACTGTCAATTTCTCATTCTAAAAGAAATAAGAAAATAAAAAAATAATTTTATCTTCCAGGAGGAAGCATTGCTAACATTTTGGTAAATATTCTTCCAGGCTTTTTTTTCCCCTCTGTATATGCCACCCACATGTTACATAGGATGTATACCACACAGGTCTATAGTATACATGCACATTTATCATAAATGTATATATTGTAAAAAATATACATGTATATAATTATGAACAAAGAGTATAAAGTATAGGTATTCACATATACGGGTTAAATATAACCTCTTAAATTCTAACAGAATAGAGGATAAGACTAAATTAGAAGTGATAGAATAAGTAAAATAAGTTTAATTCCAAAATTAACATCCTCAGGGATCTTCAGGCTATTGGAGTTAGGATCCCTTGAAACATTCCCTGGGCCTCCCTCCTTAGAGTTAGATTTCCCTGCAGGGGATCTTTAGCAGATGTCCTTTGAGCTGCGAGCAAAAGGGCAAAGGGCATGACCCTTGCCCTCTAGCTGGGTCCCTGTATTCTCTTAAGCAGCTGTTGGAGATACTTATCAGCCTTCAAAGGCTGCCGGAAGGGAATCCCTGCTGTGTGACTGCTGGCATGGCATGTAGCAGTCCCCTTTCTTTGGGGAGTCTCTCTCTTGCCAGAAGCCAATCTAACCAACATTTGTTTAGCCCAGGACAGTATATAAAACTCTTTTATATGCACCATCTCATCTGATCTTCACAGCAACCCTATGAGGCAGGTATTATTCTTTGACCTTTTTTTTTTTTTTTTTAAGGGGATTAAGTCACTTGCTTAAGAATACAAACAGCTACTAAGGGGTACAGCCAGAACTCAGACCTGCATCTTCGAATTCAAATCCTGTGATCTTTGCTCTATGTGTACAGAGCACCCCCCCAACTTCTGAGTAAATGGATAAAAGTGGGATTCTGTGTTTCTAAGGCTGAAAGCCACACCTGCACCAGTTACTCCTTCACCTTGAGATTTTGAGTCTTCTTGGAATGTTTTTTTAAAGGCCTATGTGGATCTCAGTAACAGCACAATAAACATTTGTTGGAAAATAAACAGATATATTTTGTACTTGGACAGTCTTTGCAAAGTTTATCAGAGTTGATCTTCTTTAGAAACTGGATTCAAAGATATTTTATCTCTTTCAGATCTCAAAATCATATTCCTATGCCTTTAATTAATAGGACAATGCATTACAAATAAGGCTTTACCAGTGCAAAAACAACTTACTAACTTAAATCGAAATAAAGTAAGCTATTGGGATAAGGATGCAAATGTAGACACAAAAAGGGAAAATGTAAGATATTGGGCCTCAAGAGGCATATGAATAGAAGGATAATAGGTTTACAAAGGTGGGAATGAGGACATTTCTTTAATAATTATGCCTGGAGTTTCCCAATCTACATCTGCTCTTTTTGCACTTTCTTTATGAAATACTTGGGAGTTACACAGATTGATCAGATTGTCTCACTTTGTCTTTTGTCTTCTCTTGCTGACCTATCTTTTCCTCAGTATATTAACAGACACAGAACTAAGTCATCTGACCAAATGAGTTTAAATGCAAGAGATCAAACTCTCTAGGACAGTGTTTTTTTTAAATCTATGATACAGATGAACTCATTCTTTAAATAGGCATCCACATGGAAGCCCAATAAATAAAATAAAAGCAGAGCTGGTGTCATGGAAGTGGGAGCAGGAGAGCAAATCGCCACCTCCCGAGGCCCTCACATCCTTGCTGAGGATGGGTCTAACCCTTAGGATCTGAAGCTGGTTGAATCCTTCGGTTTTATTTTCTATGATACAGTATAACAATGAGATATAGAATACATTCTATGTTTGTCACTGGCTTTGCTAAAAAGTAGAGCTTGGGGTGGTAAGGGACCTGGGTGGTACATAAACAAAGTGGCACAGAAATGGGAAGTGGGAAAACCAACCTGTTTCTATTTTTCTTCTAAATTTTTCATTATAAACATAATTTCAGGAAAGAATAAATGTTCTGTCATTTTCAGAATTTAAAGAATGGGATGAAAAACTTTTAAAAACATTGTAAATTGCATTATATCTCTTTGATTTGCGGTTTGTCTCTGCCATCCATCATAACAGTTGGCGATAGAAAGAGACTTTTGATCATCAGTCTGTCCTCCTGCTCTTGTCAGTGTTTGTGTCCTGAGATAAACATAATCTGTTTCTATTATTTATTTTTCCTAAAAGTTTTGAACAAATTGAAATATAGAAGGTTCTGTCTTATGCATATACTCTGTAGAATTGAATGGCTTTGGAACTGCTCCTTGTGGCTAAAATTTGGCCAATCAGAAATTGAGATAATAAATTTTATATATACATAATATATTGTATAGTAACCTTTAGGTCTGTTTGCTTTCTACTGCACTAGAGGATATTGGATCTTTTTGTAGTTTTATAAATCACATGGTGAGACTATTTATGAAGCTTTTGTGAAAATTACATAATTTCTAAAGTGCTCCTTCTGTTAGGAATGCAGGTATTTTTTTTTCATTGAGTAATGTTTCATACTCAGCATTCCTCTGTGTATGTGTAATAGCTAGATATATTGGAGAGAGTTTTAATTGAACTTGAATGTGGCATTTTTTTTTCTCATTTGTAAATAGTTTTCAGATTTACCCTTATACGGTATACAGTTTCCTTCTATATTGAATGACATTCTTCATTTACCTTCTAGCATTTTCCCTGTCTTGACATTTTTAGGCATCCAAATTTTCCAGAACTTGACTCCAGTTAAACATCTCTTAAAATCTTCATAGGTATACACCAAATATCTTTATATCTGAGAGAAATTTAGGGGATGCTTACCTCATTCTCTCTTTAATTATTATCTTGTTGGAAATCAAAATCCTCTAAAGTTATTTTCATTCTACACTGACTTTGTATATGCAAGAAAAGTTAGAAATACAAGCATGTAATATGAAATATTTACTCTTTGAGTTTTTTAGAAAAATTTTATGAGAGTAACTTGTTTGAACAGTGTGTGGGGTGTGGAACACTAAGGAAGAGAGCAGGCATGAATTCCTATAGAGCAAGTAACTTCTTTGAAAGAACTTACCTTAGAGAGAATACACAGAATTTGAGTTGACCACATAAGAGCTTCCATGTTTCTATATACATGGAATCAAAGTTAATTTTACCATGAATTTTTATTCTCCAACATACCCCTTTGGCATTAGGAGTATGGCCTGTGTGATCTTATTGCTAACCCTCCCCTTTTTAGTCCTTACAATGGAGAAGGTAATTCCTAACTGGCTATATTAAGGGAGTCTTGTTAAAATAAATTTAAAAATGGATATGAAAGTAAAAAAATAAAATAAAAAAATACAGATTATGAGTTTATCACACGAAAACAAATCAAACAGGTTGCTATTCCTTTCCAAGTTACAGATAAGTGTTACATCAGCATGAACGTTCTGAAATCCTCAAACAACCTGATATTCCAGGAAAAACTCTGGCTTCTCAGAACAAGATTAAAGAGAGGAACTGACTCAACATCATTGAAAGAAGGTATAGAGCAAACTTGAACACAAAAATTCTATTTTCAGTTGAGGAAGTCTTATTGCTAAAGCATGTTTCTGTTTGCAAGCTGGACACACTAAGCAAGTCTACTTTTGTAACGTCTTGTTCTCAGAAGAGAACATGTATATATCATCACATGTGATCTATTATAATGCTTCTGTTTTGCATGCAATCAGATGGTTATGGGTTTTTGTACAAGAATTTCCATTTGAGGCTAGCCTTCATTCCTGGTGTCATCTATAGTTCCTCTTAAAATATTTATTGCAATTACTTATGATTCCTTAATGTGAGGTTTTGTGAGCAGTGACTACCATCTCTTATTTTGTTATTTACACAGCTTCCAACTATACTTTTAACACAGACTTTATTTTTTAGAGTAGATTTAGGTTCACAGTAAAATTGAGGTGAAAGTACGGAGATTTCCCATATATCCTTGGCCCCCACACATGCATAGCCTCCCCCACCATCAACATCCCACACCAGAGTGGACCATTTGTAACAACTGATGAGTCTACACTGACACATCATTATCACCTTAAGTTCAAAATTTATATTATGGTTCACACCAGGTGTTGCACATTCTATGGGTTTTGACAAATGTATAGTGACATGAATTTACCATTAAAATATCATATAGTACTGCCCTAAAAATCCTCTGAGCTCCACCTTTCATCCCTCCATTCCCCCAGTCCCTGATAACCACTGATCTTTTTACTCTCTCTATAGTTTTGCCTTTTCTAGAATGACAAATAGGTAGAACCATGCCTTTTCAGGACAACTGTACTTGCTTAAAACAGAAAATATTTATTTGTAAATCATAAATTAATTTTTAAATTGATGACTATCAATTTGTTACAATAGTAACAACTGTATGTTTTATACTCAATATACAACACATAGAACTATATATATTTTTTCAAGTTTTATACAGATTATTATGTTTTTTACCTGGTAGCTGCATCCAATTTCAGGGGCCACTTTCAGGTCCTGGAAGAGGCAATTTATTGTCTTGACTCTGCGTATGTAGTTTCCCTGCTTTCTGCTTCTATATTCCTGGACGAGATACCTGCTGAGAAAAGAGACAAGTGAAGCGAAAATACTTGAAAAATTTTAAGATTCATTTTTCTATTCTCATCTACTTTTCTGTCAAGATAGGAAATCCTAAATTCTACCAGGGGCCTAACCCCTTAACATATTTCCTGTCTTACTGGAATTTAGAAGACTTGAAATTTTCAAACTGGGTTGCTTCAGGCTGAATTTTTAATTACTTATTTTAGGTAAGCCTTCCTGCTCTTCCAAACCAAACCTTGAATGATTTGTGGTCATGATTACTCTGGCTGCTGTGAAATAAGGTGACAGGGAGGTCTTGTTTTTTTGTCAGAAGTAACCATTAGAGACCTTGTTAGGTTGTGGTCATTTCTCCTTTCCTACATAGATGGTGTTGAAGTCCCAGAATGTGAAGTCTTAAAATGTCATAATAAGAAATCCATTTTTCCTTTGAGCAGCTAATCAAGTTTCCCTGTCACAATTTGTAAACATCATTATAGTGACAAACGGCTTAGGAGAAGTCCTAAGGAAGTGTGGAAAGAAACAGTTCTATGTGTGAGCTGTGCTGTCAATTCCCAAGTGTTAAAGTGTGGACGCCTAAGGCAAGACAGCGAAAACACTGAAAGAGAGGTGGAGTACCAAAGGAACAAAAACATTAATTTTAACCTCATTGTTTACACCAAATTCAGTTCCACTGTAATAATAGAAGTGCCTTAAATTTTGTTTCAAGTATTTATAATGCAAATATGACTTTTAAATTTTGATTAAAAATTTGTCATTTGTTTTTCTTTTTATCGATGGAATGTCATTTGGTTTTGAGAATAATTTTAAGTGCTGTGTGAAATGAGGAAGTCACAAAACCAAGGGACATTATTACCTGGAGAGGAAGTGGTTTAGGAAACTTGTCAATCACAGTTGTGACTAAGGAACCACTTTGGTCACCGTTTCCGATCTTTACCAGCCGTTATCTGGGGAAGGGCAGATGGTGGTGCCCAAGCTAGATACCACAGTAATGAAAACTGCTTGGGGTTGGAGATGAGGGAGATGGATGAAAGTCATGTGTCTATACAGTGTTTTCATTAAAAAAAAAAATGAACTTTAAAAAACACTTGCAAAACATAGTGATCAGCTGAACTTAAAATGCAGATGTCCTATGATGGAAAAAATCATACTTTTAGAAGCTCACATAAAAATAAATAATGTTATGGGGCGCCTGGGTGGCTCAGTTGGTTAAGCGACTGCCTTCGGCTCAGGTCATGATCCTGGAGTCCCGGGATCGAGTCCCACATCAGGCTCCCTGCCGAGCAAGGAGTCTGCTTCTCCCTCTGACCCTCTTCCCTCTTGTGCTCTCTATCTCTCATTCTCTCTCAAATAAATAAATAAAATCTTTAAAAAAAAAAAATAATAAATAAATAATGTTAGGGGCACCTGGGTGGCTCAGTTGTTAAGCGTCTGCCTATGGCTCAGGTCACGAGCCCCACATTGGGCTCCCTGCTCAGCAGGGAATCTGCTTCTCCCTCTCCAACTCCATCTGCTTATGTTACCTCTCTCACTGTCTCTCTCTCTGTCAAATAAATAAATAAAATCTTTTAAAAAAATAATGTCAAACTATGTTTAAAAGGAACATAGATTTCTAATCTAAAATAAGTCACCTAGAGGGGCACCTGGGTGGCTCAGTCGGTTAAACGTCTGCCTTCAGCTCAGGTCATGATTCCAGGGTCCTGGGATCGAGCCCCGCGTGGGGCTCCCTGCTCGGGGGGGAGCATGCTTCTCCCTCTCTCTCTGTCTCTCCCTGCCACCCCGGCTTGTGCTCTCTCTCTCTCTTCTTTCTCAAATAAATAAAATCTTTAAAAAAATAAAATGAAATAGTTATATGATAGATAGAAAGGTAGATTGACTGATGAAATATACAGAAGGAATAGATAGAATATTTTTTTTAATGATTTTATTTACTTGAGAGAGACACAGAGAGAGAGGGAACACAAGCAGGGGGAGTGGGAGAGGGAGAAGCAGGCTTCCCACGGAGCAGGGAGCCTGATGTGGGGCTCGATCCCAGGACCCTGGGATCATGACCTGAGCCAAAGGCAGACACTTAATGACTGAGCCACCCAGGTGCCCCAGGAATAGACAGAACATTAAACACACAAAAAAGAAATGTCTGGACAAATCATAACTTGCCAGAATATAGTCAAAAGGTTAGAAGCATGTGGAGGTATAGTCTAATATAGCTCACTTTGCAAATCAATTTCTAACAGATTGTGAGTGTTCTCAAAAATCTCAAAGTATGGGATATTTTTACAAGGATCATTACTTACTGCAGATCCTGGCACATGTCCCGTTTCTTTCTTTTAAATACAACAGGGTGAAAATATGTTATCTGAACAGTTGGCTCCAGAATTCCTTTTAGGGAAGCGCTGCTCTTGTTTCTGCAATATTCTCAGGGGCAGGTGTGACCCTGGGGATAAGGGTATTGGCAGGAGTGACAGTAAAGAAGGAATTGTTGGGCTGCTGTGATCTGGTGGTGAAGAGTGGGAAGGAGCAGAAAAGGTGCTGGCGGTGGTGACATGTGGACTCAGAGAAGCCGGACAGGCTAGAGGCTGGGGACCTACCAGGGATGAATCTGCCAGTTACAGTCAGTTGGGGACGTGGCTGAAAATGGCTCCATGAGGCTCCCAGAACTCCAGTCAAATTTTGCCATCGCTAACAGGCTTGACCTTGTTGCTGTTTTTGAGAGAGGGATTAGAAGAGGCACCTTTGTTCTTGATGTTTGAGATAACACCAGGACCAGTATCTAAAGAGAGCAATGAGACAGAGAGCACAGAAAAAAAAAAAAAAAAAAACTTGAGTCAGAAAATCCTATCAGAAGAGATTGTGAGAATTTTAAGGCATACCCCCACCTAATCCATTCTCAGGAATTTGGATAGATTTGGGAAGGTTTTGCATTTCCACAATCCATGGACTGGGAGTTCAAATCCATTTTATTTAGATTTTACGGGGCTAGGATGCCATTGTGGTTTATAATAAAGTGTGACCTCTTTGAAAACTGAGTGTGAAACTTCAGAAGGGGCCTCTCTGTCCACGTTTTGGTTGGATTTTCTTTTTCATATTGATATGTAGAAGATCTTCACATAATATGGACACAAATCCTTTGTCAGTTATATATACAACAAATGATTTCCTACTTTTTGGCTCTTTATTGCTTTTATAATATCTTTTAATGAACATAAGTTTGAAATTATCATGAAGCTGAGTTTATCAATTTTTTTTTTAAGATTTTGAGCTTTCAGGGTGTTAAGAACTCCTTCCCAACTCTGAAGTCATGAAGATATCCCATACCGCTTCAAAAACTAACACATTTTAGTCTTTAATCCTTCTAAAATTGATTTCTGTGTCTCATGTAAGGTAAGGATGACATTTTATTTTATTTTACTTTTTTTGGTAATAGAGCTGATGGAAATGGTTATCTTTGTCATAAAGTTGCTTTATCTTAAAGAGAATTCTTTCAATATTTTGCCAGTAAGTGTTTGTTTTAATTTTCTTTTTGTAGGTATCCTTTTTCAGGTTAAGGAAGTTCCCCTTTCTGACCATTTTCTTGTTTGTCTGCATTTCTCATGAAAGATACTGAATTTGGGGGCACGTGGGTGGGCTCGGTTGGGTGTCCAACTTTTGATTTTTGGCTCAGGTCACGATCTCAGGGTGGTGAGATGGAGCCCCATGTAGGGCTCTGCCCTGAGCATGGAGCCTACTTAAAATTCTTTCTCTCTCTCTCTCCCTCTGCACCTCTCCCCCTGCTTGGGTGCTCTCTCTCTCTCTCTCAAAAAAAAAAAAAAAGATTCTGTATTTTATCAAATCCCCTTTATGTATTCATTGAGGTGATAACTTAATTTTCCTCTTTTTATTCTATTAGTATAGTGAATAATAGTAACAATTTTTCTATTATTAATTTGATCCTATGTTTTTGGAGTAATTCCAGCTGGGTCATGATGTATTATTTTTTTTTAAACCATGCTGTGCTCAATTTTCTGAATTTACGCTCATAAGTGAGATTGGTGAGTAATTTTTTCCTGGTTTGCCTTGACATCACAGTTTGAGAACTCCAAAAAAGGTATTATAGAGCACACTCTTTCTTCTATTCTCTGAAAGCTTATGCACAATGAGAATTATCTGCTATAAAGCCATTTGGGCCTGATGTTCCCTTTGGGGAAAGATTTTTAACTATTGATTTAATTTCTTTAATGGTTATAGACTATTCAACTTCTTACTTACTTCTTGCATCAATTTTGACATTTCCAGTTTTTAGGAATTCATCTATTTGTCTACATTTTCAAAACATTTGATACTAATTTTGCTAGTAATAACTCATTGTTATGTGTTTAATTTCAACAGCATTTATAGTTATGTCCCCTTTTCATTACAAGTATCTTTTTTATATTGTGTCTTTTGATTAATCAAGGCACAGGTTTTTATGTATTATTAATTTTCTCAAACTTTTTAACTTTTGGCTTTGTTGATTCTTTTCATTGTTTTTTAAAAATTTTCATTAAGTTATGTTTTTATCTTTGACATTCCTTTCCTTCTACTTCCTTTGTATTTGTTTTTCTATTCTTTTTCTAAATGTTTGAGCTGAACTCACTAATGTTGGTGTTTTTACTTTTCTAATGTAAATACTTCATGGGATATATATATATATATTAAGATTTTATTTATTTGCAAGAGAGAGAACGAGAGACAGAGAGCATGAGAGGGAGGAGGGTCAGAGGGAGAAGCAGACTACCTGCTGAGCAGGGAGCCCAATGCGGGACTCAATGTGGGACTCGATTGCGGGACTCCAGGATCATGACCTGAGCCGAAGGCAGTTGCTTATCCAACTGAGCCATACAGGCGCCCACTTCATGGTATATATTAATCTCTAAGTTCCACTATAACCTTATCAACCATTTTTTGCTTTTGTTTAGTGTTTGTTTTGTCTTTCCTGTCTTCTTTTAGACTGAATTTAGTCTTCTTTTATCATTTTACTTTTTTCTTCTCAACTTATTTAGTAGGTTATGCTTTTTGCACCTATTCTTCTAGAAGTTATTGTTTATTTTAACTTGCTTATTTAAAAAGTTTAGAATTGTCAAAATATTTACTTTCCCGTTGAAAAATAAAAAAATAAAAAGAATCTTAGAGGAGCGCCTGAGTGGCTCTGTCGTTAAGCCTCTGCCTTCGGCTCAGGTCATGATCCCAGGGTCGAGGGATCGAGCCCCACATCGGGCTCCCTGCTCCGCGGGAAGACTGCTTCTCCCTCTCCCACTCTCCCTGCTTGTGTTCCTTCTCTCGCTGTGTCTCTCTCTGTCAAATAAATAAATAAAATCTTTAAAAAAAAAAGAATCTTAGAATGCTTTAATTCTGATCATATCTCCTTTCCAACTTATATAGTGCTGTTGGCTGATACTTTATTTCAACAATTTTAATGCCAGAAATTAAATATTTTATTATTATTTTACACATTCAATACTTACTTAGATTTAATCACAAATTTAACAGTATCTTTACTTATAGTTCCCTCTTCTTGCACTCACATCTTTCCTCTGGATTATTTTCTTTTTTTTTTAAAGATTTTATTTATGTATTTGATAGAGAGAGACACAGCAAGAGAGGGAATGCAAGCAGGGGGAGTGGGAAAGGGAGAAGCAGGCTTCCCACTGAGCAGGAAGCCCGATGTGGGGCTTGATCCCAGAACCCTGGGATCATGACCTGAGCCGAAGGCAGACACTTAACAACTGAGCCACCCAGGCACCCCTCCTCTGGGATTATTTTCATTCTGCCTAAAATACGTCCTTTAGACTTTCCAATATAAAGGATTTTTGGTGATATACTTTTTGGTGATTTTTGGTGTTTTGTTTGTGTTTTTCTTTCTCAGTTTTTGTGCCTCTCCTTTATTAAAGAGATTCACTTTTATTTTATTTACTCAAAAAGAAGTCGGTAGTAATTCAAAAGACAAGTTATGGGGCTAGAGAGAAGGAGGAATGAGGATTTATTATCTAAAGGGTGTAGAGTTTCTCTTCAGGATGACAAAGAAGTTAGGGAAATGGATGGTGGTAATGGTTGCACAATATTGTGAACGCACTTAATACCACTAACGTACGTGCATACTTACAAAGTTAAAATGGTAAATTTTATGTTATGTATACTTTCAAACACACACACACAGACACAACAGGCTCAAAAGATGGATGGCCTGTATTCAAATTCCCTATCTTTTCTAACAAAAGAACCACAGGTAAGTAAATTAACCTTGCTTTGCCTTCATCTTCTCATCAAATGGAGAGATACAATTACATACCTCAAAAGGCCTTTAGGGGAACTGAATAGGACTGAAGGAGTTAGTGTATGTAAAATGCTTTAAGTATTTTGCCAGTCCCTAGTCACCATTCAGTGAGCATTAGGTATTATTATTTTTCTTTGTTTCAAATATAAAGGTATCACTATCCTGTGATAGGAATGAGAACACAGGCCTATAGGGAGGTCATGTAACTCATCCAGAGGTTAAACACAATATTATAACTGAAAGTTTGCATTTCTTCCCTGAAATCTTGGCTGTACACCCAATAATTTTAGCCAATTCAGTCCTAATTTCTATTTTTCTGCCATGTTAAGAGTTATGAACCTATAACTTGACAACCATTATTCTTCTCCAGGTATTTGCTTACTTAACTTCTGTGACTTTAATGCCATTATTGAAAAACCAAGTTTCACTCATTTTAAAATTTAGTGTTTAAGGTGGTTTTTGAAATGAAAGTCTTCCTACTGGTAGGGTAACTGTCATCCACTTCCTGTTGGTATAGTAGTTGCCAGAAAACAACACATCTTTGGCTACCTTTTGATCCTCATAACAGCCTGAAGGTGCTTGTGAGGATGGCAATTTTTGGCTGTTTTATATATTTGTTTATAGTTCCAAACAAAGGAGTATATTTTTCCTGGATTGTAATGCCCAGTCTGTTTGTAGTCTTTCAAAAAAGACTTCATTTTCTTTCTTTGTTGTGGTAAGAGTTAAGAAAAAATAAAATTCAAGATATCACTGTAGTTTACAAAAAATATAAACTTACCTAGCTTCTTAATCTGTGGATCTTACTGGTCATATGGTATATATTTTGAATATAGTCAGGTAATCTATAAAGATTTAGTCAATATAAATAAATTAATGTTATCTCTCTATTCTTTTTTAAAACCCATTTAACTGCAGTTATTGAAACTGATAACTCTATTTATCACGCAGTTCAAGCATCTTTTAAAGGTACATAGAATGTTTAAAACACTTAGAAAACGTAAACTGAAAATATTCTATAATGTTCATGAAATTTATCCAACTGGCTGGTTTGGAAAAAAATGTTTTTAATTTTTCTAATCACATTTTTGAAGTGAAAATTACAATGGAGTCAGAAAGTAAATTAATTGATTAGGTCAGAGCCAATCAACAGAAAAAAAACCTCCCAAGTGTCCATGAAACATTTACAAAATAAACTTCATACAAGAACACAAACAACGACATTTTCCTTCTTCACATTAAGGACCCCACAAAGACACACACACTTCAAATACTCCCTTTTTCCCAGTTGGCCATCCACTTCATGTTAAGTTCCTCTAGGAATATTTCATCAAGCTGGAAGCTAAAAATATCTTTTAGTATCAAAAACTTCAAATTTTTTAATAATAAGATTTTTTAATTGGCTCTTCAGCTTTCATTTTTAAAATAGGGCAACACTTCCTAACAACTCAGAGCTGACATATCTTTTGGTGGCTGAATGTAAGAAATGCATGAAATCCAACCTTTTAATGTTATAAATAGAGCAAAATCTAGTTGCTACTGATTTTCAAACCAATTAAAATTATGCCCTAAAAGACCTGATGATATCTATTGCATACTGCTGGTTTTACTCATGTAATATTTTAAGGACAAATTAAGTATGATATGCATACCTAGGAGCGATTTTGTACTAATTGTTATAGTTTTTTGTTGTTGTTGTTGCTTGTTTTGAGACTTAGAGTCTGAATGACACCCCCACGACCCCATTGAGAACATACAGTATTTTCAGATAGAAGAACCACGGAAAAGTCAGTTAATTTTCCTAAGTCTGTTTTCTTCATCTTTAAAATAAGTTTAGATAAGGTGGATCACTAAAGTCTAAATCTAGGAAATTCTATGATCCTAAAATTCTGGACATGAGTTTTTATTTTCTCCACTGCAGTTTAATAAAACTGTACAGTAATGTTTTTCAGTGATGTAGTTGATTAACTAGCATAGTAAAAACAATTACAGAGGGTCTTCATAGCACAGATCTGAATGTTATTATCACTGATATATTTTTCTTGTTCTATTTTACAGTGACTTGGAAATCATAACCATTTTACCTTAAAATGGTAATGGTGTAAAAATAAATCCTGTTTTCGGTAGTTACTTCACTTACTACTTTTACTCTCTTAGAAATACAAGGGTCCCATATGGTAGGTAACATTAATATTTCAGGTATGCATTTGCACAATATGCTAAGTCTGTCAATTTTAAACTTTAAGTTTGAAGAATTAACATTGAAGACACTTATGACAGCCGTGTTATTTTAAAGGTGGAGAGGAAGATATGAATTTCCCTAGTCCCTTGTCTTATGGGTGAAGAAACTGAGACTAAAACACATCAAAAGAACACAGGCTTTGGAGGAGATCCACTGTAGATTCAACTCCTGAAACTAATACCCATCTAGGGTCCTGGCCCGTGATTTTAGATTTGTCCCCCACCAAAACCCATGGCAGAGACAGTTTCCTTGTTAGCACATTGAATTTGTGAGTGCTTTTTTTTTTTCTAGTCCGCTTTTCACTGAGAGTGAAACATTTTGAAGTCCCAGATTTATAAAAACAGGAGTTTTAGTTTTAATTTATTACTTTGTATGGGCCCAGGACTTATTTCTTGCCCCTCAGATATTTAAACCCAAGTTCCAAGTTTACGTAGACTATTCACATAAACCACTCACAAACAAGAGTAGCTGCCTGTCCTATTCATTTACTGCATTCGTTTTCAACTCTCTTTTGTTTTTGACTACATGCATTCAGGTGAATTTTACCTAGCATTTCTAGGTGTTTGCATCTGGATAATTTTTAGCTCAGGATAGTCCACCATCTTGTCATATTATGTCATATAGCTATTAATGGCTGTTTCCTTAAATGCTTCACTGAAATAACTGCTTTCAAGAGACATTATTTGATCTGTATTATCTGCTGTGATTATTTTCAAAAATGGAAAGCCTTTTATATTTGGCCTTAGAACACGCTACACAGGCATATGTATGCATATGTGTCTGTGTCTGTTTACTTAATGAGGATTGCCTCCCATTAATGTTTTTAGAATGCATTTTATGATTTAAAAAAACGTTCTCCCTAATAGTGTTTTCTAGACAGATGTTAAAAATCATTCAATGCATATTTAATTTTAATGATAATTCATTATATACATTAGAAATATGTTCTTTCATGGCAATGCTGGCCATGAGTTAACGACTTAAAATTGTCAGCAAGATAGGGTGCCTGGGTGGCTCAGTTGGTTAAGCGACTGCCTTCGGCTCAGGTCATGATCCTGGAGTCCCGGGATTGAGCCCTGCATTGGGCTCCCTGCTCCTCTCGTGCTCTTTATCTCTCATTCTCTCTCTCTGAAATAAATAAATAAAATCTTTAAAAGAAAATTATCTGCAGGATAATGCCCATGATTTTTAGTCTCTCACTCAGAGCTCTCGTGAACTAGTCCCATCCCCTTAACCCCCACCTTCCCAAACATTGTTCTTGCTTTTGGAGTGAGAGAAGAGTCAGGAGGAGCTGCTAAGCATGCCTCCCCTGATTTTAATGTAGTAATGGAACGGGTTAGGGCTAGTTGCTGAGATAGAGAATGCATGAGGTGAGGATTAGAACTGGGGACAGAAAGAGAAGGCGAGTTCAGTACCGCACATTGTGTTAGCCATGGTGGGACATCCAAGTGGAGATGTCTAGGAGGCAGTTTGGTTCTAGAGAAAAGCAGAGACAATGTTGGGTTTTATCTTCCAAATCATAGTGAAGTTCCTGGGCACTAGCAACTGAGTATATATTTTATAATGTCCTAATTCCGTGCCTCGCTCAGTAGGGGCTCTGTCTAGCATTGGAATCCTATTTATAGTTTACTTCTGCGTATTTCCAGAACACCCCACTTACTCATTCCTTAGCTATGACATTGTATACCTTTGTTTTGATCACACTCTGTTGACATCTCTTACTTAATTTTCTGCTCTGTCAGACTCTATGTTCCTCAAGAGCAGGGACAGTTGTCTTGTTTATTATTATTATAAATGGCACCTGGTCTTAAATACATACTTGTGGAATAGATTAGTAGATACTTCCTAATTATACTTCTAATTCAATATGGTATTATGAAACTACATACAATAAGGAAGGAAGCCAGAAAATTGTTATGGAGAAATAAGTAGTAAAAAAAAAAAATAAGGGTGTTCTTTATTGACTAGTTCAGGAGGAAAGTGCCATGAAAGTATAAACCTCATGAAATGTACTTGTTTGGAATTATTTCTCACTATTTAGCCTGAAAATGAACTGGAATAAGCTCACTGATTTCTGTTCTTATTATGCTTTAGTGCTTTACACACTCTAGTTCTTTATTCATTTTTCACAAGGTTAAAAGGGTTATTTGGAATTGTACAGAATGTTCTTCCACTGCTATGAAAGGAATGCATGTTGGTAACTCCCATTAGCATTTATCAAAGTTTATATGTACCTAACTCAATGTAAACAAAATGCCTCAAATTCCCGTTTCTTACAAAACTTGTTTAGTATTAATAGTTTCACTATTTAAATGATACAAAAATATACATGCTTTAAAACTGTCTGAGTTGTTTTAAAATGTCAAGAAAGGTAAAGTTTATGTAGTCTGCCACCTGCTTAATGCCTATAAAATCATTCCTGCTGGAGATACGGAATTGTTTTCCATTATATTAATATTGCATGAATAAAAATCCAAGCTTTTTAAATCACAAGTTTCGTAAGGTGTTGATTGGCCTGGAGCAGGATAAATTGAGACAAATATTTATGGTGCCAAGAGTTGTGTATATAAATATTCTTCCTTGAAAATGTTTCCAGTGTACTGTTAAACTGCCAAAGTGATATAATTTAACAGGTAAAGCAGTGAATAGAGAGCCAGGGGTCACTGAGTTTGAATTCTTTCTCCATTCCCACTTTAATATATGATCCTGAACCATTTGGACCTTTCCAAAGTCAAATTCCCACTTCACAAAATGGCAAAAAATTAACCATATAGTTGTTGGGAGATAAGGCCAGGGTCCATGGTTATAGAAACTTTTAAAATCTGGAATTATTATTAAAATGCAGAAATTCGTAACACTGCCATTTGTGGGGAAAGTGATTTGCATTTATTATTAATCTTCACACTTGCAAACTCTAAATGTCATACCACTGGTTACCATCTATTGACTGCCTGTCATGATTCAGACATTGTCCCTGGTGCTCTATATTCTTCATTTACTTTTTGTTACAAAACTTTGAAGCGGGTATTATTACTATTCCCATGTTAATGGGATTAATATTATAGGATGTGATGTGCCCAAGATCTCCCAGTTTGAAGGTGGTAGAATCAAACTCATGTAATTCTGAAGCCAGAGGCTGGGTTCTTATCCTCTATGGCACGTTGCTTCCATGCTTTGCAAATGAGGTATGTGAAGCTTAGAAAGGTCAAGCATTTCACTGAAGATCACAAGCTAACATGCTGGACTGGAATGAAAACCCTGGCGTGTTTGACAAGGGAGCCCTAGCTATTTCTGTTACTGCTTCTCTAATAATATTAATGTGCTTGGTATCTTTCGTACCACCTTTCTTTATTGGATTACCAGGATAATTGGAGTCAGTGTTCTGCTGAATGCCCTGACCTCTCTAATCTCAAAAATCCAATCTTGCTAATGAATTCTACTTTAGTGGATATGAAGGTGGATTATGCATCAAAGGTGAAACCGGTCGCATTTAAATCTTTTTGGAATTCAGTCCGTTAATGCTTAAATGAGGGGTTGGGATGGTAGAGTCTCCAGATTTTCAACCTTCATTATAGTGTAGCCCCTTTGAGTGCAGTGAACATACTGATTTCATCCACTGAGGTACTGGTGCCTAACTCGGTGTCTGGAACTTTGTAGATATACTAAAAATATTTGTAAGCTTTTAACGAAGTTGTGTTAAATTATTTGATTTTGAGACTAGACCAAATGGATTTTCCACTTGATTTCAATGCTTATTAAAATGGCACGTATATTGTTTCCTTTATAAGATGAAGGAAATTAAATATAGTTAACAAATGATTTACCTGAATTGTTTATTATATCTTTGTTCATGAGACAGATAATGTGAGTTAGTGGCATGACGAAACTACTGGTAGATCCACTTAAAGTCATCTGTTCACTTCATGCACCTGAAGCTACCCAAACGAGTCATGTCATCTTGCTAAGACTGTTCAGAAGAACATACAGTATGATGTTCCCAGAAAGCATAAAGGTTCAGATAGTTGCAGCCAGAGGATATAATGATTGTGATATGTAAGTAGTTTCAGAAAGCCCAAGGATTTCAGCATAAATAGACTTATTTCAAATTCTGATTCCTCTTGCACAGCATTCCCTTATAGGTAGTCAGTGTTATGATTGCTTCCAAGTTAATAGAATTTTCTCTAAGCATGCTTTCATGTAGGTAAGGGAAGAACTGAAACCTTCTTCAGGATTGACTGACACATTGTCAGCAATGTTCAGTGCAAGCAGTAGTTACCTTTGAGTTCCTGCCATTTGTGCTACAATATAGGCACCTTCCAGTTGATCCCATGGTGCCTGCAGTAGGCAGAATAATGGCTCTCTAAAGATGTTGATACTCTAATTCCCAGAACCACTGATCATGCTACCTTATGTGGCAAAAGGGACTTTGCAGATGTAATTAAGATTACAGACCTTGAGATGGGGAAGATTATCCTGGATTATCTGTGTGGGTCCAATTCAATCACGTGAGTCTTAGCAGTGGAGACCTTTTCTGACTGTAGACAGAGATGAATGGGAGGACTCAACCCACCGTTACTTCCTTTTTTAAAGAGGTCACAAGCCAAAGAATGCAGGTGGCCCCTAGAGGCTGGAAAAGGCAAGCAAACAGATTCTTTCCCAGAGTCTCCAGAAAGGAATGCAGTTCCTTTGATTTTAGCCTGGTGAGACCTGTGTTGGATTTATGATCTACAAAACTGTGATCATAGATTTGTATTAAGTCACTAAATTTGGGTGATTTGTTAGTGCAGCGACAGAACACCAATACAGTATCACTGTACATGATCTTTCCTAAGTCACAGCATTGATATTTCATAAGAACTGCCTTTTTAGTAGTATTTAGGAGGTATCAGGTATCATGCTAAGGTGTGTGTGTGTGTGTGTGTGTGTGTGTGTGTGTGTCTAATCATCATGCAACAATGACCCTAAAAAAAAAACAAACAAATAAACTAAGCTATTTTTCCTATTTTACACATGAGAAAACTGAGGCTTGGAAAGTTTAAGTAACTGACATTAAATTACATATCCAGCGAGTGGTGTAACTATTTAAAACCAGGTCAATCTGTAGTCAAAACCCATAGTGGGTCTACTATACCATGCATATGTTAACTTAAAATGTTAAGATGAAGAAGATTAAGTTCTTCACGAGAAGGCATTCAAAGGTGATGAAGTTCATGTAAAAGCAGACTTTGTCATGCCAGAAATTTAGTTATCTTATATGTCAAATTATTTCCTCCAGGAGAGTGCCTGGTATATTACAGGTATTTAATATATGGTAATTAAATAAATGATTATTGTTGTTTAATTAAAATAGTTGGATATAAGTATATAATATTACACAATGCATTCCACATGTATTTACAGTATTCTGTACATATATATAGGAATCAGCATTTCTTTATAAAAATAGCATACAGATGTTACTTTTTGCCACAGAAATCAAGGATTCTAACAGATTTCTTCTGCATTTATAACATTCGAAGTTATAATTATATATTATTTTTAAATGTGATTTGCAGGTCATTTGTAGTTTATTTTTATATTTAACATAAGTAATGAGAGTATATTTAATAAAGTAAAGATATTAAAGTGCAGGAAGTATATATAAATTTTGACATGAATGGTCTCATTAAAGTATTAAAAAAAGATCACTGAACAATGCAAAGGAAATTAAATGACCTTTGTTTTTCAGTTAAGGTGTTTCATTTTCTTTTAAAAATTGCCCATAAAATTAGAAAGATAACAGAATCCAATTAAACCATGCTCTTTTCATTTGAAAAGTGTCCACTAATATTTAAACACAAACTTTTGAATCATGCAACTTTATTCATTAATTAAGCTTCATCCATATTATTTCATTTTTAAGTGATTACTAGATGCCCCAAGGGAGAATGTGGATGTGACTGAAACTTCAATTTCATAAGGACATCAGTTATAACTAAACTGGTTCAGAGTACGATGAAACAAGTAGCAGATTCTTCGTATAACCAAAATAACATTTTATTGTCCATTTCCTTCTAAATCTTTTATACAAGTTTCAACAAAGACTTCCCAATGATAGTGACTCATTTTATTAATGAGAAAAGCAGTTCTCATTCTTTTATTAAAATGACAGTTAATATTTGGC
This sequence comes from Eumetopias jubatus, assembly GCF_037043125.1. Lineage (NCBI taxonomy): Eukaryota > Metazoa > Chordata > Mammalia > Carnivora > Otariidae > Eumetopias > Eumetopias jubatus. The sequence continues at coordinate 175,892,702 of NW_028274809.1, read as the reverse complement.
AACAAAATAATCACAGGAAATTGAGAATGTTATCTTGCCGTGTTTTAAAGATTTATTTGTTTGAGAGACAGAGAGAGAGAGAGAGAGACAGTGCGGGAGCATGAGTGTAGGGAGGGTCAGAGGTAGAGGCAGAGAGAGAGGGAGAGAATTGCAAGCTGACTTCCTGCTGAGCTCAGAGCCTGACACAGGACTTGACCTCACAACCTTGAGATCAGGACCTGAGTCAAAATCAAGAGTCTGACACCCAACCGAGCCACTCAGGTGCCCCATTATCTTGCATTTAATAGAAAGATTTTGAGTAGCTATGAGCAAGATACTCAACCAGGAACTAAAGTAACTTTAAAAATACTTAGTTTTGATATTAATAGCATGCTAATTTACTTTAAATCTCTAATATTGTTATTAATAGAATTATACATATATTTATATTATATAATCATATATAATTAAGCATAATTAAAAAATGTATATATAATATAATGTATTGATGCCCAAATAAAAGTGCCAATAGTTCACACTGAAAGTGAAGGGGTTAATATACGTATGTTTTATATCACAGCAATCTAGACTGTAGCATGTATCAAATATCTTGACTAGACGATTCATTTTGTGATCACCAAATAGTCACAACTGTGAGAGTGCAGGTGGATAGTTTCAGGAGAGTGAGAAACAGAGGACATTTCAGATGGGAATATTCATAGTGATTTGAAGAACTCACATCAGAAATCCATTATGGAACCCAATCCGATCTGTGAAGTACCAGTACCCAGGGGGTGGTTATCAAAATGGACACAGAGCACAGGGAGAAGCAGTTGAACTACATCAGGTCAAGAAGTACTTCCTTCCACATGCTGGTGGCCAAGGAGGAGTGGTTTAGAATCAGACAAAAAGACCAGAGTTGGAGCTCATGAGAAAGTGAATGCTTTGGCAAATAATGACATTTGTCGTCCTCTTCTCTGTTCGCGCCTGTCTCTGAGGAACATGGTTTCTCTGCATGTCCAGCATGATTCCTCTCCATGTGAGTGCAGGATTCTCACTGCTTCCCTCCTCTGGGACTTTACTTCTGGATTATCTCTTCTCTTTTGCCATCTTTATCCTTAGTCTCTCTTTTATCTCCTTCCTCTTGGTTATGACTAAGTCAAGTCTATCCATCACAACTCTTCCCTAAGCCTTCCTGCTAATTTTAAAGAGAATCTAGTTCTTTTCTCAATCTTGCACAGTTTTTCACTCTCTGTAAATAGTCACACACGCTTAACTCAAAGTTATTATTTTTTGTAACTCTTGGTTTGCCTAAACACTAAGATGAAGTAATTTTTAGATTAATTATGCTTTGCCATATACTTATCTCTGGTTTCTGTGAAGGAAAATGCCACTATTTTTAGTTCCTGATCTTAAAATAACTCATTTTGAAATGCTGTAAAACCTTAATGAATATCTAAATTCATATAAATTATTTAAGCTATAATTTCATATACTAAACAGTCATTAAATTAACATACATCCTTAGATCTCTTTCCAGCTGTACAAAATTAGCTTACTTGAGTACTTTTAGTTTATGATTTCAGGCAATGCAGAAAGTATTGCTTTTCTAAGTTGTATTCTAAGGTTACAAACAGCAATTTAACTTTAAAATGCCATTTAGAATGTTTCCTTCAGTTAGTATTCATGTAATAGAAACTCAGTTTTTTCCTAAGAATTCTTGAATTTCAAAACATTTCCTGATCTTCTCATTTACAGATGAGGAAACTGAAATGTAGAAAATTTGGATGATATACTCAGGGTTTCAAAAAGAAGTCTATATTTTGAGATATTCTCTCTGTTCTTTCTTTCTTCTTTCCTTTAAGAAAGCAAGTGCGACAGAAGTATTTTCGTTTGGATAGTAATTATGACTAAGAAAAAAATCAAGCAATTGCAATGATGGTATTTTAAAATGAAAATATCATTTTACATTTTTATTTTTTAAATGTGCAATGTCCAAGAATGTATATATAAATTCCACTATATGCTTGTCAGGGTGTCCCTGATTTTTTTCTTTGCTACACTCTTTTTCTGAGTATTTCAATCTCCAGGAGACATAACAACATAGAGAATCATCTTCATCTGTTCCAGTAAATGCAGTTTCTTTTTCTCATATATTCCTTTTCTAGCCTCTAGATTTAGGCTTTTCTATCTTTCTGTTTCTATCTCACATATCTTACAGATTCTTTCCACATACTTCACTCTGCTAGTTATTAATGTTTCCTCTTTGACAATTCCTTATTTCTCTTCTCTTGAAAGGGAAACCCTGCTGCCGTCATTACTTTTTCTTTAGATTTCCTTCAGATCTCTCCTTTTGCCAGCTACCCGATTCCCAGTTTGCAGGAAACCTGCTGCTAGTAATATTTCTTTCCTTTTCTCTCTCGCTCTTTTTTTTTTTATTCAAAATACTCAGAATGTTGTCTCCATAATAATGATAGTAGGTATATTGTATTTATAAAGCACCCTTCATCTGGTAATCTCAATGTAATTTATGTGCGTAAATTCATTAACAGTCTCCCTTTTCCCATGATGTGGTGGATCAGTTTGTTTTTCCTCTGTGTGAGTGAAAGGGAAGTGAATAGAGAAGACAGAATTTGGGACTACCGTTACCTAGAAGTTGGGGACAATGTTCAATAGGACAGGTTTTTAGGGAGCAATATATCTATGTTAAAAATTTAGTTGACTTCACTAATCTTAAGAAAATGATATTAAGTGGAGTAAAATGACCAGAATTAATTTTATTTCAAGAAATTCTACTTTCAGTTTCCCTTCCCTTACTTGTACTTCTAGATTCAGACAAGGGGTTTGGGGCCTAGTAGATCACTCCCTGTGATCGCTCGCTTGTTTATGCATTGTCTAGGTCTGCTTTATTAGTAATTTGGCAGCGTTGAGTAGTTGTGACAAAGACTGTATGATCTCCAAAGCCTGAAATATTTCCCTTTTTCTCTTTACAGAAAATATTTGCTGACTCTGATCTATCAGGGTGGCTCAGGTTGGCCTGCAAGGTAGAGGAAGGGGTCTTTTTGCTATTTCTTAAAGTGGGTTCAAGTTTGTCTTTTTGGCGTATTCCACTGCCCTAACCATTTGCATTTCAGTCTTTTATGTCAGGATGCCTTTTGATTATGATTGATAACAAAGTGACTGTTGGAAGTTATCTTAGGCTTCCTAAAAGCAGAACGTGAGATGGTGATTTTTGAATAAGTGGTTTATTGCAGGGTTTCTTGCAGGAGAAGAAGAGTAAGGAAAGCAAGATAGGGCTTCAGCAAGCAGAGCAAGATTTCAGATGGAAACTAGCTTCAGTCTGTTGTCACAAGGAGCTTGTGGAACCAGAATTGGAGCACAGAGTGAGCCCCACCTTGAGGCAGGAGGTTGTTATTTATTGTGGACTGCCCCAGGGGCGGGTGGACGCTCCCTGGGAAGGCAATTCTCAGGAGTAGGGGGCAGCTCCGTGCCCTCAGCAACCTCATAGCAGCTGGAGAATGGGCACTCAAGACTGGTAAAGATTAAAATGTATGCATCATTAAGTTTTTGTGGTGTAACAAACCACTTACTGGCCTGACACTGCAGAGATCTGTGGCATTTCACATTTCTTTAGGGTGACTGTTTGATGGGAGCTCAGGGGATGATCCTTTAGGTCCTAGGAGGTCCCAGCTGGTCTCACTCATCTTGGGTCTCAGCTCGAATGGCTAGGAAAGTTGTGGTAACTGTGGTCTCAACTCATAGAATTTCTTATTATCTATCCAGGGACCTGCCAACTGCAAATCTAGTTTGCTGCTTGTTTTTGTAAATAAAGCTTTATGGCAGTACAGCTATGCTCATTTGTTATGTATTGTCCATGTCTCCCTTATTACTAAAACGGCAGAGTTGAGTGGTTTGACAGACAATACATGAGCCCCAAGTTTAAAATATTTATCATTTGACTCTTTACAGAAAAAGTTTGCTGACCCTGATTTATCAAGATAGCTTAGTCTGGCTTGTGTGGCAGAGGAAGAGGTCTCATTTCAAGAGTGGAAGTTGGTGGCCTCTTGAAACCTAGGCTTGGGACATGCACAAAGAAATTCTGACAAATACTGTTAGTCAAAGGAAGTCACAAGGCCACATTCAAGGAATTTAGGAAATAGACTCCACCTCTTGATGGAAGGAACTAAAAGAAAAAAAAAATGTGTGGCCATTTTTTGCTATCTACAACAGTGAGGCCCTGGCAGTATCCACTACAGAGGTTAGCCCTATCCCTACTTTTGTAGATGAGAAGACTGAGACCCAGACAGGTAGTAAATGTCAAATAACACACAATTTGTTAGGAGAAAAACTTAAACCAGAATCTAGATCTTCTGGTTGATATTCTACCTCCATTTGAGCTCTGCCGTGCTGTTTATACTAGATAGTTACTACTGGAAGGAACTTTCATTGGCTACTAAATGTTACTCCTCAGGACTTTTAACATGTTTGATATGAATTCTATTACATACCAAAGAAAAATACAGTCAAATCTTAACCACCCACTCAAATTTTGACTTTTCCATTTTAAATCAATCATAATATAAAAATACCAAATTGAAAGCTTTACTTCTTACATGTTATATGTAGTACTATGACAAAAAACCACACTCTGACCAGACTCCTTAGTAGACAAACTAAAACTAAAAATATAAAAATGAAAAATTAAACACTGAAGGACTTTATTGTCAGAACAACTATTTACTATCAATCTTACTAGGATATGTCATAAGGACAAATGTATGAAAATGAAAGTATGTGATATCCTGGATAATTCCTGAACATTATCTTTAAAACATTTTGTGATTGAAACTGCTACTCTAGGATCTGGAGCATGGCATTCATAGAATCACAATAATTCACGGGTTAGTTGAGCATTTACTATACCCTGTCAGTGTTCATAGTTCAATGTTTTTTGAGGAACTCAAAAAACCCATAAGTACTATTATTATTTCCATTTTATAGATGATGAAATAGGGACACAGAAGATTCACAGAGTGATAGGCAGGATTTGAATCTGGGCAGCTAAAGTCCACTACCTGTACCTTTAAGTACTGAGTAAAAGTTCTGTTCCAAAAACATTGCTTACCAGTTCTGTTATTTCGGTTAGTCAAATAAATTCCCTGAGCCTCAGTTCCATCACTGAATAATGGCAAAAATAAAGTATAATGTGATGAATTACATAATAAAGATTAATATATGTTATAAGTGCAGAAAAGGAACATCTAACTAAGGGAATTGGAGAAACCATTTCAGTTGAAGGATATTTGAGTTGGGTATTAAATACTGAGTATGAGCTTATGAGGATGAAAAGGGCTGTGGGAAGATAGAGCATTCCAGGGAGAGGGAACAGGAAATAATAAGTACACAGTACAACCAGGTAGAAAAAATATCCAAGAAGTTGGCAATGAAAGATTAGAGAAATAGCTTGAAATGTCATTCTATAAGATTTTACTAGTTCCAATTTGAACATAACGATAACAGCTTAAATTTACTATGTGCTTACTATGTATCAGGCTTCTTTTGTTTAAAGCATTTTACAGGTGTTATTTTTGCCAATACTCAAAACAGTGATACAGGGTTTAAGATGAGCAAACTAAGGCTAACAACTTAACCAAGGTCATGGAGCTTATGAAACGTGCTGTCAGGATTCAAACACCCTCAGGACCAGGACACCATTCACCTCATAATCTATATGGGGCTATGCACAGTGGTCTCAAACCATCCAAACCTTGTTCCAGAATTGCTCTTAGTCATTATTTTATATGTTATCACATTATTAAACTGAACAAAGCCTCTGTGCATCACTGAAATATACAGAACTGAAGGGATGAGTATGTTGATTTTTTTGGGGGGTGTACATCAGATTATCAAAGGGATCTGTAACAACAAGAATTAAGAAGATTAGGGATTGTTACTCAAATGGTCAACTTTAATCATTGGATGGATATTTCTATTTTTTAGGGATGCAAAATCAGAGCAACAAGAGGTAATTTTCCCAAAACATGGACAATTCATTCCTCTCGTAAAACTTTAATGTTCATTTCAGTTTGTGATAGATGACCTATACTTTTCAAGTGACCTATACTTTGGTTTTTGTCTTTCGTGAAATCTAGAGAGAGAATGGGCCTTCACAGTCCCTAATGCCAATGAAATTCACTAACCTGAACAGGTAGAAAATCAATATAAGTGGGTCCCCCCTCCCTTCAGTCTTTCTCATATTTCCACATTGTTTATAAAGTTGTTTTGAGGAATGCAATGCTGATATTTTTTTCTGAGTGTCTATTTTCAATATTCCAACCACAAAGTGAGGAGAACCTGAGATGCTAAAAACATTAGCTTGCAAGTTTTTTTGTTTGTTTTTTGGTTTTGGGGTTTTTTTGCACTCTTCACATTAAGCCTATGATAAAAGGCCCACTGGAGGCTGTGTTAAAGTGAATGCTTTAAATTTAATGATAGAATCAAAATAATTTCTCTCTAGTAACTACTATTGTGCTCATTTTAGTGGATTCCAGTACAGTTGTTTTTCCTTTTGCATTATGCTTTGTGTATAAATATAAGTGAGATGCTTTAGTTCATGTATAACAGTATCCAGCTAATAATTTACTTTGCCTGTTATTTATCTCTGTCAGGATGAATATCTGCCTCTCTCCTATTCTTGGTTCATAGGCATTATTCTAATAATGTTAGTTCTGCATTTTAAGAATTCCACATGGAGTTGCTAAAAACTGCTTAGAAGTACTTCATACCAGAAGGTTAAATCTCAAAGAATTTTGGTCTTGCATCTAGCAAGCTAAATTGCTCCTAGCAACATTATATTAATTAATGTCAGGTCAGGCTATTTCCTTTCCTTTGTGCTCAATTCCAAGTACCCCAGCAAGTGATTTTGGCCGACCCAACCACAAACTGATTTGAACAGTAGAGGTCAACTGTACTCATACCACTTGCTATTCTGAAAATAGCTACTTAGTTACAGATTTGACAATATTTTATTACTTTTCAGAATCACTTTTAACAGTAAATCACCACTTCATTAAAAAAAAAAAAACAGTTTGGAATTGCATAGATAACCATATTTTCCTCTTTTCCCTAGATACTTGTGTAAATGTTGTAAGATGGAATTAGTCTATATCCAGAGAACGTTCTAGCCCTGGAAGATTTTCTGCCCTTTGCAGTGACCATACTTTTCTTATCAGCCTTAGTAAACCTGAAGGCAAAGGGAAAGGGAGAATACTAGGTGGATAAACCATGGCAAGCTCACAGCCCACCTACGCATCCTTTCTTCTAGCCCTGAAATTCTGCCCCGTCTGCTGCTCAAGCTGTCCTTCCATATGCCCCATGGGCTCTGGGTGGGGCCATGTTTCCGGCCACTCACTGGGAGATGGTCAATATGAAACTGATCAACCAGGTGCCTGGGTGGCTCAGTTGGTTAAGTGTCTGCCTTCAGCTCAGGTCATGATCCCGGAGTCCTGGGATCAAGTCCCACATTGGGCTCCCTGCTCAGCAGAGAGCCTGCTTCTCCCTTTCCTCCTGCTGCTCCCCTTGCTTGTGCTCTCTCTCTCTCTGTCAAATAAATAAATAAAATCTTAAAAAAAAAGAAGAAACTGATCAACCAATCAGTCTTATTAAAAGAATATCATTAACCAAGATTTTGATGATAAAAATGCAATAATACCTAGAATATTTGAATTTTAAGTAAAGATGAAATAAACATGTAAAAACTAGAGGAGCTTTTAGGATGAGTCAAGTTTCTTTAAACTACAAATATATAAATTACAATAAATAATTTTCCCTTTTTATCTTTAACATCCTAGCTAAAATTTGTTCATCCTGGATCACCCAATACTTATATCCAGAAATAATTTTCAATCAAGTATTGGGAAATCATCCAGGGGAGTTAAAAATGGAAAAAAAAAATACATCTACAATATAGATCTGTGAATGTGCAAACAGGCTGCACCTCTCTTTATGTATTCAGCAGCTTGTTTTATCCTTCATATCTTTGTTTTTTCTTAACTTCTACATTTTTGGGGGGTGTATTTCTAAAGAAATGCTTTATCCAAGGGAAGAAATGTCTTATTGATACACTTGTCAAGAAAAAGAAGGGAAAAACCTAAAAAACTAAAAAGATTTAAATTGAAACCAGAACAGATATTGAATATATCAACATGGTTTTACTGTTGCTACTTTGCAGTGTTTTGTCTTACCCACTGTGGGAAGCTATAATGACATCAGTTTTATAATGAGTCTGAACACCAAAGGTGCCTTAAGCCGGACTGTAATTTTAAAGAGACTGAGCCCCCCTTGCTTCCTAGAATTTATCTCAAAATGACTGATAACGTTAACGGGTCCTAGTTGATAATACAATTTGTGCCGACATCTCCGTTAGTAATTTTGGAGGACAATACTAGAATATGTGCAGTCTAAACTAAATTTGGATTTCTCCTTTGGGCATTAGATGGCAGTATTAATCAAGACATTCAGAGTTGACTTATGGTGCAGCTATTTCTAAAGGTACTCATAATTCTCCTAAGAATGTTTCATGAAATAGTTATTTATTCTGCATTTTTTCTTCTGCAAAGGGAATGCCTAAAATGTACTGCGGGTCTGATTTTGTAATCTTTTACCTCTTGTATTTACTTCTGTTTGCAGGAAGCTGCTAAAAGACAAGTGACTTTATTTCTGGTTTATTTCTAATGTTAAGTATCCAAAATGTTTCTTTTGTGAATTTTAAATAGTTTTTCTCTTCTTATGGATAAAACCTCATAAATGTCAATGATTAAAATTTCAAAATTAGTGAATGGCCAATAGTAAGTGTTATTTGTAATGGTCGTGGATAATCTCACTTTAAAGGTACCATTTGAAGGGAATGGGGGGCCACCTCTGATCAGAATCCTTGCTCAGCTACTTACTAGCTGTGTCCATGGGTACCTATTAACCCTTCTGTGCCTAAAATTCTATAATACTAGTTTCTATCTCATAGTCTTGTTGTTGAGGATTAAGTGAATGCTTACATGTAAAATACTTAGAATAATACATGGCGTATAGAAAGAACTATGTGTTTGCTGGTGAGGGGTTGGGAGATGCTTCCGTGTCTGTAATCATAACTCCCCTAGAGTGCGTTTCTATAAAATCAGTCTGGGTTTTTTTTTTTTTTTTTTTCCTGTCTTGAGTATTTTACAGTACACAAAATATCAGGAATGAAATTCATAAAAAGCAAGCTCTCTCCACTGCTGTTGCCAGGCAGGTTGATGTTCAATTGAGCCAAACAGGAGTCATCATGGTTTACAGGCAACACAATGGGGAATCCTTTTCAGCAATGACCACACTCAGAGGTGATTCTTCCCACTGGAAATGTCATGGAATCCGGTTCCCCCCACCCCTGCAGCAGAGCAGAGCACAGGACACAAAACTGGCAGCACAGGGAGATGTCAGGCATGCAGCCCTCAGAGAGGAACAGGCAGCTGCAGGATGCTCATATCGAGAGAGAAGGCATTTTCAGAGACATGAGTAATCCTTGGCAGGCATTCAGAGGGGGCACTTTGGAGGAGAGTGTGAAGATCATTTACCAGGGTAGACTAAGACTTGGATATTGAAATGTGAACTTTTGAGATACTGCAGATAACACCTGAGAATTCTCTTCCCTGGTGCTGGGAGGCATACACCCCCTGTGAAGGGCAGAGTGAGAATGTTGTGAGACACTCTAAGTACGGTAAGCAGAGCCTAGCGATCAGAAGAGAAGAACTGGAGATTTGATGCTTAGCATCATACATAGCTAATGGTCCACCAATTCTCAGTGAGGAAAAAGTGTATTTTCCATGATATGCATGATAAAAAAATAATAGCTAACATTTTTAAAAGCTAGGTATATATGCCAAGCACTTTTTTTGTCCATATCTAATTCACAATAATGGTAAAGTATTCTTTCCTATTACGTTCCTTGGGAGAAAACTGAAGCTAAGAGATGTTAAGTAACTTGCCTAAGGTAATTCAGTGTCAGTGCATAAGTTAACTGATCAGTAAAATTGAAAACAAGTCTTTTACCACATCAGTTCAATCATTCTTCATTAAGTCTTTTATTGTTTCATAAAGTTCTAAGTTAAAGAAGCCTTCTAGATAATTTTTAAAATACCTTTGGATTGACACAGATATAGTTGGAGTGAAAGGATTTTACCTGATGATCTCAGTAAAGGTACTGGGTCCCATGATAGGCAAACAGAGTAAGTAGGCTTCTTTATAGAATATTGCCTTACCAGGACGTACTGTCTCGTCTGAGTGTGCCACCTGTATGTCTGTGTACACACACATGCACACACACGCACACACACAAATACACACATGTATATGTATATAATTTGTATTTATATGTTTGTATGTGAATATCTACATTCATGTATATGGGTGTTGCCTTCCTAATGCTTGCTATATCATCTAATGAAAATTAAATATAGGATAATTTTCATCATTCCAAGGCTGGGATTTCAGGAACCTGAGACATGACTTAGTATTTTATATCTTTTAATTTTCTAAGATAAACCATTCACTTCAATGTTTAAATCTGACCTTGTCTGCCTTCCTTACTCCAATCCTTCTTCTACATTATCAAAGGAACAATATCCAATTCTAATGTTAGTATCTACTAATGGATATCAGGTTTTTTACTTAAACATTCCCAAATTAATCTTTCTAATAGAGAGTTAAGCACCTCATTTAGGAGAGATTTTTAAACTTTAAGTAGTCTGGATGAAAGTATCATTTTAGGTCTCCCTGACATCCCCTTTCCTCTTATGTTCCATAAAATTTATCATTAGCATACAATGAAGCTGCCGGTGATTTTTTTTCCTAGTGGTTACATCTGACACTAAAGACAAAAAAAAAGTGTGATTCATCTAACACTGTGGTTAGATATAACGTCTGGAGCCACTGTTTACAAGGTCCATTAGTGTTTACAGCTCTGCCACTTTCCCTCATGGTCTGCAAAGCATTTTAGTTCAGACTGAGTTATTCTTTCATAGCAACTGATCTTCGATAGTGTGGATATCTCTTTGACTGAGAAAACTCCAAAGGGAGTTCTGGTGTCTTCTATGTGAAGGCCAGGTAATACATTTGTATTGCTGGGCAGCAGAGCCCAGTAGACTGTGACTGGTTTGTGGGACAAGGGGAGCTGTGCATCCTGAACTCCAAAGTCAAAATGGTATCACAGATGACAATGTTTGCTCTCTTCAAACAGTTCAAAAGCTTGTTTTATTTTTTCTATCATGCAATTCTATTTCTCTTTAACAGTTTTCGGTACCATTGATACTTCAGCCCCTCCAAACCTGCAAACACTTTATGCATGAATATATATTAGAAAATGTGATATGGATGGAGACAAAATTGGGGCTAAAAACATCTATAAAATTTATCTGTTAAGATGAGCAAGATGCTTATTTAAATACTTACTACACAAGATGTCAAGCAAGACCCGGACTAGAGTGAGTTAAGAAAAGTGCCTACAGATATAAGGCCCATGCATAGATCCTCAGTGAATGCCTCCTTAAATTTCACGCCCAAGGTGTCTCTTTTAACTTGCCCTAGTTCCATCCCTAGTGTCAAGAAATGGGAAGGGTCTGAGATTGTTTCTCCTTGCAAGCTAACAAGTTAGCCTGTTACAGTTTCGAGGATGTTGGTAGAAGACACTAGACTCCTGGGTCAAAGACTAAGGACTTTATTACTTATGGCATACCAAGAAGACAGTTTCACATTCCTTGTTAGCCCCCCTTGCCACTCAAGTCGGCTCAGTGATGCAAGCAGCCCAGGTGGATGCTGTTTACCAAGTGGGTTTGCAACACAGCTCAGGAATCCCAAGCTTAAAGAACCCAGATCTTTTATGGTGGACTGTAAGCAAAGCTACCTGACCTTTATCTCAGAGTGAGATTTTATCTCTATTATACTGGACAGTAAATAACAACAACAAATAGTAGGAAAAAAAACAACAACCCTCTTCCCTAAGGGAAGATACCATCTCTATCTTTCAAGGTTGTTTGCTATACAAAGATACAATGGATAAAACTTGAGTGACTCCACTCACAAAATATGCATACAATTTGTCTATTTCTATGTTTGTATGTGAATATTTATATTCATGTATATGGATCTTGAGATACTCACAGAGAATTGGCCCAGGGGCATATTCTATTTTGTGTGTGTGTGTGTGTGTGTGTTTCCTTATGTATGGCTTTCCTCCTGCCATTTATTTTTAAAATTTACCTCTTGCTTGGGAAAATGTGGTGCCAAACATGCAGCAAGACAACATTGTTTTCATAGGCAAATGTATTTAATCAAAATTTGAGGCAAAAGTTTTATATGGTATTTGCATACCTCTGAGAAAATTACGGTCTTCTCGGTCTTTATTGGTGACTTTTGCTGTTTAGCAATGTTCAAAATATGTTATTTTCAGCATATATGTGCACCTCAACCTCCTAGGCACCTTCAACTTACACTTTCATAATACATCTTATTTTCATGAAGGTGTATTGACATTCAGTAGATTTTTAGAAATTACTTCTGCTGAAGATACAAATTAATGTTGTGTTTTTACAGCTGCATACATAAATGAGACTTTTTATGATAGCTGCTTCCAGCTGGATTTACCCAGGTACTCTACACTTGATGCTGAATTTCTAGATTTTAAAATACCAAGTTTTAACTGTAGTAGATTATGTTGGTGTCGCTACACCTGCTCTTAATTTAATGGCGAGTAAGATGTCTGGATGGCAGGAAGTGACCTTGAAACATGACCATTAATTCCAATAGGATTAAGCGTGAGGAAACAAACATTTGCTTGTGAATCAATGGCATTTTTTCCCCTCTTTTTCAAAAGAAGGCTACCCACTCTCAAAGTGACTGCTTTTTCCCCAAATTTCAATATGACATTTTGGCCAAAAAATTAGCTTATTGAGAGGTACAAACTTCTAGTTATAAATAAATCACAGGGAGTACAGCACAGGGAATATAGTCAACAATATTGTAATAACGTTATATGGTGACAGATGGTAACTCCACTTACCATGGTGAGCATTTTGTAATGTATATAAATGTCAAATAACATAGCGATTTTACTCTGATTCACTATGTTATACATCCGAATCTAATATAGTATTGTATGTCAACTATAGTTCCATTAAAAGTAAATAAATTAATTAAAAAATACATAATATGATGCTGAAATGCAATCATATTAATTCTGGATTAAAAAAATCCCATATTTCAGAACAGATTGAATGCTAAATGGAGAGCAACTCGTGAACATATCTGTTATTTAGGATTTTTTCTTTTAATAGAATTCATTTTAGCCTCACCACAGCCAAGTAGTATTAGTAATGGCTGTCAGCCAGGACCTATAAATAGCATCATTCAGTAGAAATGGGTGCTGTAATTCTTACCTTCAAAACTGAAATCTAAGCATACACATTTATTTTGCTAACGTAATGAAGAATGGTGAACAGGGATGTGACCCTTATTAGGTAAAAACAAAACAAAATAAAACACTGACAACAGTAACCAACAATAAGCCTCTCCAATTAAATATTTATTTTGAGTGGTTAAAGATACACCCATTTTATGCAGGGATGTTCCATTATATAAAAGACAGATATTATTTCCTTTAAAAATAATATATATAATATGTAACACATACAGTATATTATTACATATAATAAAATATAGAGTATGTTATTATATGTAATGGTTTATTGTATGTAATATAATAAAAGTATATATATATTTAATGCTCACTATTTTGGATGCCCTGGAGCCTTCATTTTATTTAGACTCCTCCCTTTAAAACAGTTGGTACAGTCTTTCCAAACACTTAACCTATGTGTAGACAGTTGTCCCTATAACTTGGAACACCATAAGAAAGAATTAGATAAACAAGCATTTATTAAGTAGGTACACATTTAAGTACCTTTTGTGTGGCTATCACAGTGCTCAGGTGATAAACACAAAAATAAATAGTGTCTCTATTTTCTGTCCTCAAAGAGCTTAGGGAAAGCAAACCTACACACAGACACCCTTGTGTAGACCCAGGGAAGCTGGGTGGGGGCTGAATCTGGAATGAGCTCACTTAATATTCTGCTTGGAAGGCTGCTGTGGCTCACATAGGCCTATATAAGACCTATCCTCCATATCTCTTTGCTTGATGCCAATAATAACACACATTTTCTGGAAGGGGCACTATATTAAATATTTTTGGCTTTGTGGGCCATCTAGCTCTGTTGCATAGGCTTCTTTGTTTCTTTGCTTATAGCCCTTTTAAAATATTCAAATCATTCTTAGCCTTCAGGGCAGTATAGATGAGTCAGTCCCTAATGGTTCACAGCCTTTGGCATGCATCCAAACAATCTGGAGGGCTTGCTGAAACACAAGCAGCTGTACCTCACTCCCAGAGTTTCTGATTCAGTGGATCTGGGGTGGGACCTGAGAACTGGCATTTTTAACAAGCTCCAGTGTGACGGTGATATTGCTGGTCCTAAACTCACACTTTGAGAACTGCTTTAATATAGCCGTTCTGATTCATGACAGCATCTTAGAATCACCTAAGAAATTACAGAATGTCCAAACAAACAAACAAAACCCAAATTATGTCCAGGCCTGTCCCAGAGTATAAAAATGGTTTTTGCATTTTAAAATGACTGATGTTTATCCAAGCCCCAGTCCTGATACTTTGTGTACACACACACACACACACACACACACACACACACACACACTCCTCCATCACACTTCCTTGTCTCCTATGTAATTATTACATGCAGCCAGGACTAAATGCAACTATTCTGGCCCTGCTGGACTCCCTCCCGCCTCCAAAAGATAGGCCAAGTATCCTTTCCCCAGCAAACCAAAGCCAGGTAACACTTGATGAACTAAGACATGCTTTCAAGTTACAGATACACGTTATCCCTTTTACTACCCCAAAGTTTATCCCCCTCAACACACAGTAAGACCTCAGGTATTGGCTTAGTCCAAATAGAGATAGACTCATATATTCCAGTAGCCTAGCAGAACCTGGGCAAATTGAGATAGGACAGTCACCATTTGATGGAGAAAGCCACAGTGCACAGGATGCCACTAGTGGGAGCAACCGAGTGGCACAAGGTGGTCAGAACATAGAGGTCCTTGTGCCCGTGCCTGTTAGGGATATGAGAAGGGGTGTGTGTGTGTGTCCTCAGAAAAAGGAACACACAATAAATAAATAAATAAATAAATAATTTATTTAATCCACTTGATAATTTTGCCCAGCGCTGGTCATGCTCTTGGACTGTTTTCAGGTGTGAGTGCAGCGATGTGTGTGTGGCTGAGGTGGGAGATTGCTAAAATAACTTCCATTCTTTCCAGCAGCATGAGCCTTTGCTTTCTCTTTTTCAACCCTACTTGGAAGGTGCTTTCTGGAATGTGCAAGGTCAAGAATCCAGCAGGGCAGCGGCTCCCTCCCACTATTAAAACTCAGTGTCTGTGAGGAGAGCTGCAGAAAGGTCCAGAAAAGGAGGAACGAGCCAAGTGGAGAATCTGGACCAAGGGGGCTGGGAGTGGGGCAAGGCAGGGAGGAGGGCCACGACGCGGAGAGAGGCCCACAGTCCTGCGCCTCCGCCCCGCTTCCCCGAGCTCGGCGCGGCGCGTCCCGGCGGCCGCCGAGTGGAGCTGGAGCGTGCTGACTCTCGCCAGCGGGGGCCGCCAGCGTGGGGCTGCTGCTCCCCCAGGAGGCTGGGCGTTCCACACCCCAGGCCCACTTCTGAACGCCGACCGTGTCTTCCTGGGCCAGGGCCGGCCCTCGCGTTCTCTGCCCTCACGGCTCCGGGCTGGGCTCTTGCGCCCTCGCTGAGGACGCGCCTGGCAGCGGCAACAGCCCCCGCTCCCGCCCAGCCGCGGGGGGCGACGCGGGGAAGTGGCAAGGTCCTCTGGAAGCTTCTTCCGGAGAGCACCAGCGATCAGCCTCTTTCCTTCTCGTTCCTTGCTTGCTCCTTTCCTTCCTTCTGGTTTGCGCGGGAGGAGCTGGGCTGTGCAGAGGAGTCCCTGCGGCACACACACGGGGGTCGAGGGGTGTGGTGTGTGTGTCGTCAGAACCTGGCTTCGGCTGGACCCTGATCACTTGCTCAGTACTGAACCAGCGCCTTTAAATTTTGCAAAACTTGACTTGTCAACTCCTGGGAAAGATGCTGGGAATGGGGGGTTGAGCGGATGAGATCAGTGGCTTCAGAACAGAAGAAAACAGGGCTTGCCATTATTCCTCTTAATCTTGGGTGCACTCTGTGTAACTTTGGTAGTTGATCTCTCATCAGAAGATGGAAGGTAAACAGGATATTTGGATATAAAATTGCCAGTCTATGGTCTGACGGCTCATCTAACATGGCCTTGTGCACGGTCAAGGTCAAATCTTAGAACCACGTTATGATTTTAGAAGCTGCTGAAAAGGCTGTGCGAGAAGCCTTCCCACAATAAGGCTTCATAGTTTCTTCCAATGGTCTTTCAGAGTATATTGTTAATCTTAATAATGCTTATTACACCAAATTAGATTTTTTTTTTAATTTTCATTTCATTTTTATATGCCTACCATCTGGACACAGTCATGTTGCTACATGTCCTAATGCAGTGGTTCTCAAATTTGATGTGCATGTCAGAATCGCCAAGAGGTATTGCTAAGAGAGTCTTGGGTCTGACCCTTGATGTTTCTGGTTGTGTAGGTTTGGGGTGAAGCCTGCGAATCTGCATTTTCTGACAGGTTCCCAGGTGATCTTGATGCTGCTCTGGGCACCATGCTTTGAGAACCACCGTCCTAGGAGTGATTCTCAATGCTCACTGAACATGAGCATCCGAATCACCCCTGGGGTTTTAAAAGACAAAACAACAACAAAAATATATGTCCCAGCCCCACTGACAAATATTCTGAGTTAACTGGTTTGTCATGAGATCTGGCCATTTTGATATGTTTTAAAATCTGTTTTGGTGCCATTCTCAGGTTATTCCCATTTGCTGCCAGGGCGGAAACCCATGTCGCAGTGCTGACAAATACCTCCATAAGAACCACCTGTTTACATGAAGACATTTTCCAAAAGTTAGAAGATGCATCCACTGCCTCATTAGTAGGAATCAGTTTGATTGATTTGCTTATCCTGACAAAATAGGAAACGGCTTAGATGCAGTCGGATACGGGGAGATACTCTGGAAAAAAGGAGGGTCTGTCTTGCGGGCAGATGATCCAGAGAGAGGATAAAGCAGGGGGAAGGACATTCAAATGGAGGTGACCTCATTAACAATGATGTTTTCATGTAGACATGAAATTCATCTTGCCTGTGCCCCCACTCCTCCAGCCTTCTTTTCCCTAATAAGCAAGAAACCTTCTTTACCAAGTTGCCTTTTAGTTCTAACAAAAAAGGAAATCATTACTTGATGATGGGTGATATTTTTATGTGCATGATCATATTTAAAGATAGGAGCACCAGAAAGGATCTTCTAGCATCTCAGACATAAACAGAAAAAGTCATCGGTAACTGTACATGTGAATAAAGGCACATCTGTGAACTCCCTGAGGATCAGATACACGGGACAGTCAGAGAGCCTGTAAGTCTGTGGAAAGATGCCCTAGCTTGACACAAATGCTCCAAGTAGGGGGAGAGTTTCATAAACCTTAATCGTACGCAGTTCCCAATTTGCGAGTTCTCCTGTTAGTGCGATGTGCTTCTCCACCAATCTGATTGTTGAAATATAGCCTCTCATTTTTGTTTTGATTTGAAATTTTGAATTGCTAGGGAACCTGAACCTATTAATATGCTCACAGCCGATTTTAATAGATGATTCTATGACTTGATTATTCAAATTCTTTATTCATTTTTCTGTTGGCATGTTTTTCTTAATAACATGTAAGAACTTTATGTGTTTAAGGACATTGATATCCTTTGTATACATTTTCCTATTTGTCATTTTTCTTTGAATTAAATAAATTTTGCTACAGAAATTTAAAATTTTTATGCAATCAAATGTATTATTATTTTTTCCTTCTGGAGATTCTGTCATTCTCAAAAATTCCTTTCCTATCTTATTAGACAATTGGATAAATATTCACTATGAAATTTACATATTTATTTTTCACTTAAGCCTCTTGTTGGTCTGGAAATAATCTTGCTCTAAGAGATGAGATAAGGATTATTTTAGCTGCTTTTTCCAAATGGAGAGCTAGTCCTCATGCAATTTTTACTAATAACTTGTTGATTAGAGGTGCTATCTTTACCTGTAATTATACTTAATTGTATATGCATTCTGTCTCATGTATCCATCTATCTCTTCCCAGGTCAGTATCTCTCTTTTAAAAACTACTGTAGTTTATAAAGAGCATTTTAATATTTCAGAGACCTCCTTACTAAAAAAATTCTGTGTATTCTAGCTGATTTATTCCAGATGAAATAAGGATTTGCTTTGTCATATCCTCCTCCTTCTCAAAAATTGTAATTATAATAATTTAGACAAGCTGAAGATGTTTAAGAACCTCGCACCAATACATATCACTTGGATAACATAGCTCATGTAAGCTTGTTCATAACAGGTACATAGGGATTTGCTTTCTTTTGGTCAGACATAAGAAGATATTGAATAGTCAAAGCTACCTCTTAAATAATACATTTGTTTAGCATTAATTAACTAACCGACAAGTTATGACTATGTAGACTTTTGAATGTGATCGAAGGGGTATTATTTGAGAAAAAGCTAAACTCTAAGGGATGAAGGTTTAAAGAATTCAGGAGATGATTTCTTTCTTAGGTAATATTTATAGGTCAGTAGGGCAACTCTACTCCTTGAAGTTATTTGCTACCCAGGTTTCTGCTAATTTCATGTTCCAGCATCCCACAGAGCAATCAAGAAGCTGGATTGCTGCCATGTCTGGATTGCAGCAAAAAGGAAGGGGAGAGAGGCCATGGAACAGATAGGTTCTTGGTTTTAAGGCACAGCCTTGTTTCACTATGAGGCTGAAAGGGCATCTATCACTTCTGCCTATAATCCTTTGCCACAGTGTAGTCATAATCCACACCTAACTGGAAGTAAACCTAGTGTACAGAGTCTGTAATTAGGAGGGGACAAGCTCAGGATAACTCCCTATACTGTGAAGAGGATGATCAGATGTTGATGGTCAGCTTGCAGGCAGTTCAGGAAGAAAAGAGGCAGGTGTAGCCTTTTGTTCATCCTATTCAACTTTCTCAAATAAAACCCACCTTCCCACACAAACTTGTTCTTGGATTTCATGTAAATTGTTAATGAGTCCTGACCAGACTGTATCCCCTTTGCCATTTTTGTTTTCCTGGTACTTTGACTTTGCCCTGTACTGTCTTTATATGGTGGCTACCATTCTCCACTTAGCCCCTTAGTCTGGTAAGATTTGCATTTGTTTTTCTTAAAGAACTCTGTGTCTCCTGCCTCCCCCGCCTGACCAGTCATGACTTCCAGGTCTAACTCTGGTTTCACTTTCATGAGAGGGGACAAGAATGACCCCTCACCTATATCTTATTCCCCCTCTGGCTAGTTAATCTTTCTCCAACCACACCTTGACAGGAAAGAGGGGCGTGAATGCTGATGCATTATTATTATTAAGATTTATTTATTTGAGAAAAAGAGACAGAGAGAGAGCAAGCAGGGTGGAGGGACAAAGGGAGAGAGAGTGCTAAGCAGACTCCTTGCCGAGCGTGGAGCCCGACAGGGGGCTTGGTCTCACAACCCTGAGACCAATAATTGAATGCCCAAATGACTGCGTCACCCAGGCACCCCCTGATGCATTATTTTATGGTAATAAATGTAATATTCTGCAAATTGCTATTTAAAAGTGAGATGGAGTAAAAAAAATGCAGTTTGAGCTTGGGATAATTAGATATTGGTAACACCATTAGTAATGATGGGTGAAAGTGATAAGAAGTTAAGTGAGGGTTTGGATAAGAAAATATAATAAATCATAATGTTTGGTCTGCCCTACTAGAACTTTTGTTTCTGTATTGAGAACTAACTTATACAGGGTGAGTAGATAGAGGAAAGATGCCATTATAATGCATCAATCACATATGTTGTTCCATGTGTGATTTGCCCCAGCATGTTAATGTTTTACACCAACACTGACACACATCAGGTGTGTTTTACACATCTAATGATAGCAGCCGAATGCAAAGTACATGAACACAGCTGCTGTAGAGAATAAAGTCCTGTAGGATGTTTATTACCCTATATTCTTCCTCATGACTCAGCATGGCCACATGCTTGGTCTTAGAAGTTCCTAT
Organism: Eumetopias jubatus; assembly: GCF_037043125.1. NCBI lineage: Eukaryota > Metazoa > Chordata > Mammalia > Carnivora > Otariidae > Eumetopias > Eumetopias jubatus. The sequence continues at coordinate 175,872,396 of NW_028274809.1, read as the reverse complement.
TTTGCAATTCTCCCCAACATTTGTACATTTTGATCTTGTTTCTACAACTCAGCAGCCTCAACTCCTTCTCACATCCCCTCCATCAGTCTACTTCACTTAGTATTTTTTTCTTTATTAGGAATGTCAATGTCTTGTTAGCTGAACTAGCATTTTTATCAAAATCGTCTTTGTTTTGTTAGCATTCTTGTTTTGAATCACATAGATTGTGAGTGGTCTGCCCATAACCCCATTTTTTTTGCATAGTCTCTAGTTATTTTTCATATATGAGTTACAGAATGTGAGTTTTGTTTTTTAGGAGCGTATATATTGCCTTATAGCACAAACTATATTTTGTGAATGCAACATGACCTGAATAGAGGGGAGTGGAGTCTGTTGGTGATCTTGCTGTTGCATTTGATTTGTATTTTGCATAGGTCTATTCTGTTTTACTCAATTAGGAAAAAAAAACCCTAAAATTTAGGTTATGTTTTTCTTTATTATTCCTGATAAGGCCCAGTTTAGGGCTGTGTGTTATATGCCCTCTACTTCTTGTCCAACTGTTTTCTGAGTATAGAGAACTGACAGTCTCACCTTTAGCCCAAACCCCCCTTTAATTGAGGACAATGGAATGTAAAACTTACTAAGTGGTACTTAGTGTGTACTAGGTAAAATGACTTGGTGTGACACTTGATGTGTATCTTTTCCTTTGTAGATTTAGTGGTTATTTGTTCCATCAGATTAGGTTTAATCTGTTAACACACCAAAGCAAATAAGCAGACAAATTGGGTATCCCTCAGTATACATGGCTACGTTGGCACATCCTTTCTGCATCTGAAAGGTCAGGGATGGCTGTGTATTTCAGAATGAAGAGATACTAGCCAACACGTCCACACTAGCACCAGCATATGGGGATAGTGTTGCTCTAAAGCATTCTATTGTCTGATTATCTAAACTCCCTGCTTCCCATGATTCCTATCAATGTTGCAAAGAGCAAAAGCCAATCCCTTACTTCTCTGATCTATAGCTGACTTTTCTACTCCTTTCTTATATGAACAGTTGGAGGAGCAGCTGTATAAGAAGCTTGAGATGACCAGTAAAAATTGGCCAGGGGTTATTTAAAGTGATAGCTTCTATTTCTCTAGAAACTGTCAAACTGAATAGTGAAATCACCCGAGGCATTGGATTGACCTCAAGGGATTTGTCTGTCTAGCATTTCTGAACTCCATTTCTTGGCTGAAATCCCCTGTCTCCTGCTGATCCTTCTGATCACGGTGTAGCGGCAGGAAGGGGCAGAGTGATCTCAGGGGCACTGACTACATTGTGAAGTCTCAGGCCCACTCCCGTGTCCTGAGGCTCCCAGTTTGCCACGAGGCATGTTGAAGTTCAGACTAATACATCTCCTTTTGTTTAAGTGACTGGTGGTTGGGAAGGTTGCTTTCATATTTGGTAAAGCCAAAACGGGAAGAGCAAACCCACATGGTTTGGAGCTGACGGAGAAGGTCATTAACTAAGACTTAGACCAAAACTGTTAGCAGCCAAACCAATACTGAATATAGATTTAAACTTCATTTCTATTCATTAGGAGTCCTGCATTTACTGTTATTTTATAAGCAAAGATTTATAGCTGTTTAGGTATGTAATGTTTTCATGCAGCTTTAGTGAAATTATGTTTGCCGCTGTGTGAAATTCTTCCTGGTATTCTAAAATTAAAACCATTCTTTGGCAATTTTCACATCCTCCCCTCCCCCAGAGAGTCATTCTAATATATATATGTGTATATATTGTCATTTAATGAAGCCAGTTGCAATTTAGGGCAGATTTATTCTAATTAAGTAGGGTGCCATGGATTCCTTAAAGAATGAGACTTTAGGTCTGACAGTAGGAAAATAAGATTTGCTCTCGGTGCCTTGTTAGTAGCTATGAAGCACATGAAACTGTTTGAACTTCTTTTGTTTCATCAAAAAGATTTTGCTTTCTTACTCTATTGCCTCATGTCTCTGGGGGGAAAGTCCCCTCTTTAACTAACCATGTGGATTTCTGTGTGTGGATGAAACACTTCTTGATAGTCTCTGTTTGCTGGTAATAGAAAATCATACCTATGTTATGAATAATGAGATTAGAGTATGTGCTCCAGAAGGGGCTAGACCAGGGCCATCTAAATCTCAACTGGAAATTGGAGTTGAGTGTTATTGTTCTGTTTCTGCTTTGAAAGTATCCACTGTCATATTCAGTTATTATTTTTCTTGAAGACTTAGCCTGGCCATATGAGTTTTGTAAGTAAGCAAATGATCTGTCTCTGTGTCTCTCTGAATATATATGAATGCATGGGTGTAGGCAGGGGTGCATACATATGTCTACTGGCTTGGCACCAAGGAACCTGAGAATGGCTCCCAGGTGAATTTTTCTCTAACACCATTTTCACTGTACCTTCCTTTCTCCTCTTCAAGAGTTTAGGGCAGTTCCTCACAAGCCATTCCATTTTTGTCTCTCAGGGCATCCAGAATTTCCCCCCATCCTATTTCCTGACAACTCCCTTTCAAACTCTCTGTTCCATCAAGCAAGCTTCTTCCTCCTTCCCTGTACACATCATGCTTATTTCTTTTCCTACCAGATATCTGGCACATATTAGGTTTACTCATCTAATGAATAAATAATTAAATGAATTCCTGATTTCAGCGCTTGGTTCAGGCTGATTCACAAGAGATGAGGGGGATGAAAGGGAAGGACATTCATACTCTTTTCTCTATTTAGCTTCAAATCCTCAGCACTCATGTCCTGTTCTTCTTCCCTCGTGGATAATGACCCAACTCTTTCCTTGCCCTCAATTCATCCTGAAGGAACGTATTATATATCCTGGTACTTGCTTTTATGTTTAATTTAGCACTTTAATGAACAAATTCTTATAGTCTTTGATTCTCTATTTCACAGTGGTTTTTAACTGCACCAAACGTTTCTGAGTGCTGGGATTCTGAAATATTCTTCTTTTATATTCTCTAAGGAACTTAGCACTTACTATCAAGCACATAATATGCCCTTGATAATAACTACTTAGAGAACTGAATGATATGATTAATCTCTTTAAATGTGATCAGTTTGTGCTATTGCTGTAATTCAATTTATCACTTGCCTCTTTCTACTATTACCACTAAACCAATAAATCACATTTGTCTGCATATACATACCCATGTATATGTTTGCACACATACACACACGACATAGAACCAGTAGTCTACTACAGGATTAATTTTAAGTGGTTTGTGATCCTATGCAAAATAAAAGGAAGTAATTTATTGTAATCTCCACTCAGCCCCCTTCTAATCATGGGAAATTACCACAAACAGTTGCGAATATTCTGCCCTCTCAATCCTGGGCAAAGCTCTACTGTTAAAATGTTGCCCTGTGTTTAAATGGCTGCTTTACCATTTATGAACAGTGTAACCTTGGGCAAGTTATGGAATCTTTCTGAACTTTGATTTCATCCTTGTAAAAGGAGAATAATCATGTCACCCTTTCAAGGCCACTTTTGGGATTAACAATAATGCCTATACTAGTCACCACTTACTGAGGTTACTATGTTCCTGACAGTGTGCTCTGTCCATAAATTTCTCTAATTGTTACAACATCTTTGGCATATACTAGATGCTCAGTAACAGTGACTATTATATTTTATACCTTGGCTTAAATGTATACTGAGTCAGACTAAAGATTGCCAAAGACTCATTTTTCATTTCCCAGGATTGGCAGAAAGGTGTGATGAAGTCAGGCTACTACCAGGTCACTGTGGCCCCAGGCCAGTGTAATGGTTGCTCTGAGTGGAGGCCAAATGTTAGGGCCTGCCATCCCATCCCCATAATAGCCCTTGAGCCAGGGAAGCTTGCTCCCTCAAAAAAATTTGGCTTAGGAAACAAGAAGGTACTGCCTTGAGTGGCTTGTGAGCTGATTCACAATATACAACAGTAGAAATGGCAAATCAACTGCATTAAGCACAAAAGAAACTCACTTATGTAAACTGAGGTGACACTTCAAGGATAGAGAAGGGTAAAATATGAGTCTTGGGAGCAGTTCTTGTTTCCTCTAAGGTAAACACTAGAACGATGGAGCTTAGCTTTCAATAGGAGGGCTTTAAACTCTAGGAAAAGTTTCTTGATCGTAAAGGTCTTGAGCTATTAAAGCACATGAACATCAGAACTAACAAGAACTTACCTAGGAGTTTCATTTTTCCTGCACAGATTTCTGGGCACTTCTAAGAAGCAGAGAAATGACTTGGATGACTTCCAAAAGTAACTTCCCAGGACAGTGATTCCTTCCTCTCCTCTTTTCTTTCTAAAACAAAATTATATTTTAAATTATTTTTCCCCCTTTCATCCAGTTACACATTAAACTTTTGGGGATGGGGTCTGGAGATTGGTGTTTTTGAAAAACTCTGCAAGTGATTCCATTATGCTACCAGGGTTGGGACCAGCTCCTTGGATAAAACAGTTGACAGAGACTTCGATCCTGCCATCTTGTGATAGAATCACAATCCTGTGATGGGATTCAATAGAGTAATGTCCTGTTTACTGCCACCTTGTGGTAGTACCTTCCATTATGAACCACAGAGTCCTGGCTGAAGTGACTGGAGGAAAGCTCTCTCCCCATCTGTCTTACAATGATTTTATTAAGTTCCTAAATGGAGTGATCTTAATCTTAGTTTCTTACGGAGTCTCTGTTATATCTTCCCTTAATTTCTTAAGGGAACTGGTATCCTGCTAGAAGCTTCTATCTACTCATAGTTAAGAACAGTCACTGAGGGGGCTCCTGGGTGGCTCAGTTGTTAAGCGTCTGCCTATGGCTCATGTCGTGATCCCAGGGTCCTGATCTCAAGCCCCGCATGGGGATTCCTGCTCAGTGGGAAGCCTGCTTCTCCCTTCCCCACTCCCCCTGCTTGTGTTTGCTCTCGCTGTGTCTCTCTCTCTGTCAAATAAATAAAATCTTAAAAAAAAGAATAGTCACTGAGATAATAATCAAAGGCATTTTTAATGTGCCATATTCATTACCACCCTCATTAAACAGGTAATGTCAATGAGGCCCAGAAAAGGTAAGTAACTTGTCTAAGATCACACAACTGATGACTGATAGAGCTTGACTGAAAGTCAAGATCATCTGGTTTCCAAGCTCATGTTCATGGTTGTGAGATCCAGCCATATGACCTCACTGATATGAAGAATTCTTAATCTCAGGAAGCAAACTGAGGGTTGCTGGACTGGTGGGAGGTGGGAGGGATGGGGTGGCTGGGTGATAGACATTGGGGAGGGTATGTGCTATGGTGAGCACTGTGAATTGTGCATGACTGTTGAATCACAGATCTGTATCTCTGATACAAATAATACATAATATGTTAAAAAAAAAAGAAGATAGCAGGAGGGGAAGAATGAAGGGGGGAAAATTGGAGGGGGAGATGAACCGTGAGAGACGATGGACTCTGAAAAACAAATTGAGGGTTCTAGAGGGGAGGGGGGTGGGAGGATGGGTTAGCCTGGTGATGGGTATTAAAGAGGGCACGTACTGAATGGAGCACTGGGTGTTATGCACAAACAATGAATCATGGAACACTACATCAAAAACTAATGATGTAATGTATGGTGACTAACGTAACATAATAATAAAAAAAAAAGAGAGAGCTAAAGACGAGTGGCGAGGAGGCTAGCAAGATAAAAGTAGGGCTCTAGTCCTAGAAAGGGCTGTGGGGGTACTTTTCTTTTTAAACCCAATATGGAACTCAAGAATATAGAAAAACACAGAATTCCTTTTTATTTATAGGGTAACAGCCTCAGATTGAGGCTCAAGAGAAAGGGAGATGAGACAACTCAGAAAAGCCGTCAAAAGCACTGGATGCAGAAGGCTTACATTAGGGTTCTCCTCAGCAGTGGGAGGAAGAGAATTCAAAATATCAAGATTTTGTTGAGAGTGGCCGTGCTTGGTTGGCACCACTGTGTGGGGAGGGCCACCAAGCTACACAGTCTAAGTGGGAGGGGTTGCTCGTGTTTTATGAGCACTTGCTCTTGTTCTAGGCAACACAGTAAGCAAGTAGTATGCATTTTAAAATTTCATCCTGAGTAACTTTATGAGATGAACAGCGTTCTCATTTCCACTTTAACTACCACCAATATGAAGCTGTATGCTACAACTTTACCTAAGGTCGGAGATAGTAAATGTTATAATGGGATTTAAATCCTGGACTTAAAAGCCATCATGTTTTGCCTTGACACATTATTGCCCCCTTCCTCCAGTGCCTCTGGGGCTCCCATCTCCCCCCTTCTTTCTTTTTTTTTTTGTCAATCAGGTAAACTGAATTCTAGCTATTTCCATTTATCAATCCAACTAAATTAAAATTGATAGCATTGTCAGTATTTGTGGAGGCCATTTGGTGTGTCTTATTTGGTGGGAGGCTGGAGAAGAAGCTTCTGTCTTTGAGGAAATCCACTCCTGCCCCAAGTCTGGGAGCTGTGCTCAGAGACCTGGTAAATTACTCTCTCTGTCCTCTCCCTATAAGTGATCATGTGACACAGGCTCAGTCAGTAAGTAAATGTTTGTGCCCGGGGCTCTGAACTGTTGAAACTTTAGGGGAAAAGCAACTGGTGAGAAATTTTCCACAGTAACAATGGAAGTATTAGAGGAGTTGAATCTTGGGTGCCTATTGGGATCACTGTTAACAAGAGAATATCCTCAACAGGCTATTCAGTGGTGGGACTTGGGCTACTTCCCCTTTCTGAGATGCTGTACATTTCTGAGACTCATTCTCCAGCTGTCTCCTCCCACCACCTCCCTTCAACAAATAAGTCTTCGAAATGCTGGATATCCTTTAGTAATTTCTTTCTTTCCATTTGTTCTTGTTTTTGCTTAAATTTGAGTTGATTTCTCTTGCTTGCTACTAAGGACCCATATTGATATTGACTGCTACACTTTAGAATGACTTATAAACAGACTAATTATATCCAGGAAATAAGACTCTTGGTCCATTTGGCTATTTTTCCTTAGATGTTGTTATCTTACATTTTAGGTCACTCAGAATTTTGGTCATATTATAGAAAAAGGTTTTTTTCTTTTCTCCTAATTCACTTACATTGATCTCACTCTCAAACTTTCTTTTTGATCTACTTTTCTGATTTATTCACTTGACTGCTTCTCCAGATTTCTTTCCCAGCCAGGTGGGCCACATATGGAGTCTTTAATACTTCCGTTAGCTTTCTCTCTGGGTGTTCCGCACCTCAGCTTTCCTAATCATAACCATGATTGCCTTGTACTTTTACAAGGCACTTGCTTATTTAATTTATTTAGCATACTGTTCAATTAATGACTTAGTCACAGTCAGCGTAAAGTTTCTGCACTGCTCCAACTTGGAAATAGAAAAAGAGAAGTGTTGCCTTTTTTTCATCTCTGAACTGGCTTATATCGAAACAGAAAATGAGTATTTTAATTCTTTCATCACTGTTGTATCTTCTATGACCTCGAGTTAGGTTGTTATAAATCTTTTTTCTTGTAACAGCACTTCCAAAGTTTGTGGGTATTCATGGACTATCTTTGGTTATTATGACCCTGACATGAAGGACTACATTAGCTGTTTTTGAATAAAACAAAGTAACAGAGAGGAAAAAATATGCTAGTTAAAATTACAAATAACATCACTGCTTTTGCCCCTAAGAAAGTGGCATAATTTTTCTCTGGAGACTTTTGTTTAAGAAAATATTTAATAGTCTGACCTTGGGAGCTAATGCTTATATGATTTGGAAGGAGACAGCAAAACAGAAGATTGTCTGCAAATAAAATGAAGAGAAATTGAATGGTGGGAGCTGCCAGCAGTGAGAAACAGATGAGGCCTTACAATACGGTAGAAGGTTGCCCAGGCGGTAGAAGGTTGCCCAGGCAGAAGGGTAAACTTTTTCTAGAGATGGGGATGGTTGAGGGACTTGAAGGGTGGAATATTTAATTTTAAGTGGTTTGTTCAAAACCTCCAGGAAAGAACAGTACATGTTCCCTTGATTTAAGGATGTTCTGGGTGTGAATGGGTGGGGTGATGGCCAACCAAGAGAGTAGAAGTCTCAGATATGATAAGGAAATAGGTGCCAAGGGGAAATGACAGTAATTGATGTGGAACAGCTTCACTTTCCCCAAATAGACTAGAGGGAAAATAATTCTGAAGGAGAAGAGGGCTTGGAAGTATTTGGGTTGTAACTGTTACTACACAGCCAACATTTTGGAGAAAGAAATGGAGCAACTGAGGAAGCAGAAAAGGAGACACTGGATCAGCTATAGTGAAGAGAGGATCAGCCTGATCAATAAAAGCAGAAAGAAGAACTGGAGCTTCTCCTAGAGAGTGAACTCCTGTCTTTTGTAATGCTGAAATATAGCAGGGCTGATCACTCCTAAATATAGACCTTAGGTATATAACCAAGTGGCATTAGCTCTGTTTAGCACCATTTAAAATGAGGTAAGCAGGTTCAAGGTATTTTTCTCTAAGAGCATTAGTCAAAAGCAGAAAATATAAAAGAATATTCAAACATCTAACAGAAATGGAACTAAGTATTTTTAGAACATAAATTTCTTAATGGGAATGTTTGTGTAACAGAAATTATTTCCTTATAGATGATAAGTGGAAAGGCTGTAATCTGATATTTTACATTCATGTTAATGCTTCCATATATGTGGCTTACAATACTACAGTCATACATTCATAATGACAGGTCTTGTTAACCTCTTTATGACTGAGAACAATTTCCAAATTAAAAAAAAAATGTGATTAAACCCCATGGAAATGAACAATTCCCCAACTGGGGTTTCTAATATCTGACCAGAGAGATATAATGGTTGGGAGGAAAGAGTTGTAAGGGTTTCTTGGAGAATTAGGGTAGACATTTAGAACAAAGGAAAATGAAGAGGAAGTGGGGGTGGGGGAGAAGGAAAAGGTATTGAAAAAAACAAATTAAGAATTACTTTTTAAAGAATTTGGGGGGCGCCTGGGTGGCTCAGATGGTTAAGCGTCTGCCTTTGGCTCAGGTCATGATCCCAGGGTCATGGGATCGAGTCCCAAATCTGGCTCCTGGCTCAGCGAGGAGCCTGCTTCTCCCTCTGCCTCTCTCCTTGCTCATGCTTTCTCTCTCTCCGTATTTCTGTGTCTCAAATGAATAAATAAAATCTTTTAAAAAAAAGCATTTGGAATAATATATTATTTGCAGCTTCTATCTTGGTTGAGATCATTCTCACCTTTAGGAGGTACCTATAAATAAATTTTCTACTTGGGAACTAAGAATGGCTATTTTATTCTAAGCCTACTCATTACATTATGTAGCAACTGATCTTAATTATAAACATCTATGCTATAGTAACGGTATATCCCAGAAAGTCAGCAACTGGTAGCTCACAGTAGTTCTGGAATAAATATTTTGGTTTAATGTTGCTATACTTGAATATTGTAAGTTTATAAAGCAATTCAGAATAAAGTATTCCTCACTCAGCTCAGGGTTAAAACTTGGAATACAGAATTTTATCATGTTTTTAAGATTTTTAAGTTTTCTGTAGGATCACAGTGGCTATTTAAATATGGGTCTCCCTACACCTTCTCTGAAAAACCATACATATCAAAAATGACAGCAAATAAACTGTCCACAATCCACATTTAGAGCATAAGAAAGGGACTGTGCTACTACCAGCTTCAGTTGTACGTAAGTAAGGAAGTAAATAAATATAGAGTTAACACCATAAATGCCTGGCCATGGCCAATGGCAGACTGGGGAGGTAGAGACTGAATAAAAAAGATGTCAGAGGTTTGAATAAACTCTTCCCCAGAAGGAGTTACTTGGGTATCTTTCTAAAAGAAGGCTTTTAGATATTTTCAACATAACATTTTCTTCCTAATATAGATTGCCAGGCTAACTGGGGGCTTGGTGAAAGGAAAAAAAAAAACATTTAGGCATAAAATGATTAATTTGTATGAAGTGAAAGCTGTTCATCACATTCAATATGTCAATTTACTCCTTGTTCCTCATTTAAAAGGAAAATATAAGAAATACACAAAAACATTTCTCATTAGTTAAAACATTAAAAGCAAGTCAATATAGTGAAAAGATAGAAATCGAACTGGATAGAACCACCAAAAGGGACCAGCTAAGACTCCTTTTGTACATTCAACATCACTAAACAATAATGGGAAGTTAGCGTGAATCAGAGAATGGATTAGGACTTAAAAAAACTCAGCTTTATTGAAGTATACTTGACAAATAAATGTTGTATCTATTTGCGTAATGACTGAATATACATAGACACTGTGAAATGACTATAATCAGGTGACACAGTTACCATGTTTTGTGTGTGTGGAGAAAACATTTAAGATCTACTCTCTTAGCAATTCCAATTATACAACCCAGTATTAACTAGAGCCACTATGCTGTACATTAGATCCCCAGAACTTATCCACCTTATAACTGAAAATCTGTACCCTGTGACCAACATTTCCCCCATTTCCCCCAGCCCTCAGTCTCTGGTAACCACCGTTCTACTCTCTGGTTCTGACTTCGACATTTTTATATTCCATATATAAAGTGAGATCATACTGTATTTGTCTTTCTGCATCTGGCTTATTTCACTTAGCACAATGTCCTCCAGGTTCATCCAGGTTGTTGCAAATGGCAGAGGATCCCCCCCCCTTTTAATGGCTGAATTAAATTCCCTTGTAGCGAGGACTTTTTTTGGATAGTTACAGGTGAGGGCTCCCCAACTTGGCGTCCAGGTTAGCACCCCTGCTGAGAGCCTGAGGGCGGGCAGCTGTGAGGCCTGAAAATGGAGGACCATCCTTCTAGTTGACATAAATACAATTTCTGTCACTTGTAGTACAAAACCTGCCTGTCGGTTTTCAGGTAAAAGCAGTTATTTCCTTCCCCATTGGTGCCAGGCTCACTGATATGGAAACACTCTTCTCACTGCTTCTCAGGGGTCTTGAACAGAAACGTAAGTGGTTCTTCTCACAACCCTGCCCTTCTCAGTCTAATAGGTCTTGTCCCTCAGGGTTGCAGCTGTGACTTTTTCTGAGGATGTATTTCCCAAGTCCAACCTCATTCACACTCCCACCCCGCATCCCCACCCCATTGCCTGTCACCCCCTTACTATGTTAGGCGCCTTTCCCCCCATCTGGTTCTGACTGAACTTACCCTCATCTTCACCCTTTTATTACACTGTTTTTCCCTGTTGACTTATCTTTCACTAGATTATAAACTCAACTTGTTTACCTTTATGAAGTAAGTGTCTATCGTGGTGCCTGGTACATTGTGTATGCTCAGTAAATATTTGCTAAGGGAATACTTCTGTTCTTCTTGAGAAGAAATTGAGTATAAATAACTGAAACTTTCAGAGAAGCATACTAAAATATGCCCACAGTCACGATTGCTTTTTCATATACCTTGTGCACATGAATGAATGGAATAACTTGTGATGCTGCTCTTGAGTGAGAGCCATTCCACTTGTATTTTTCATCAATTTAGGCAATAGCATTCAATTACAAGAAAAAATAACTGGAACTATTCTTTGCATATTATACTCCACTGTACATGGATTAGACAAATTCTTCTGAAGATACCATACTACTTTCTCAATACCTGACATCTAATCTGGCATTGTTATACCTGTTGTGGCCACCAGCATAGTTTGGAATTTTATGGACTCCTACAGAAATAGTTTTTAAATTATGAACAGGTAACATTCCTTCCTGTTACTTCATCCAATCTCTAGCACACACTGTAGCTGCTTCAAACTTCCGGGCCCAGATGTGATCATGTCCCTCTTCTGACCAAGCACCTACTGTGAGTGACTCTTCCCTGCATGCCCATCCTAATGGCAGTGAATAAAATTATCCAACTTACATTTTTCTTATCCTTCCCTCTTCTAAATGCATTTTTTATTGAGGTGAAATTCACATGCCATAACATTAATGATTTTAAAGTGAACAATTTGGTGGCATTTGATAGACTCGCAATGGTGTGCAACCACCTCTCCTCTAGTTCCAAAACGAAACTCCATAACAATTAAGCAGTTACTTCCTATCCCCCGCTCCTCCTAGCTGCTGGGAACCATCAGTTTTCCATCTCTATGGATTTAGACATTTCATATATATGGAATCATATAATAAGTGACCTTACGTGTCTAGCTTCTTTCACTTAGAACAGTGGTTTTGAGCTTCATCAGTGTGATAGCATGTATCAGTACCTGGTTTCTTTTCATGCCCAATTAATGTTCCATTACATAGATATCCTACGTCTTGTTTATCCATTTACCTGTTGATGGACATTTGGGTTCCTTTGGCTATTAAGCATAATGATGCTAGTTTTTTCTTTTTTTAAGATTTTTTATTTATTTGACAGAGAGAGACACAGTGAGAGAGGGAACACAAGCAGGGGGAGTTGGAGAGGAAGAAGCAGGCTCCCCACTGAGCAAAGAGCCTGATGCGGGCTTGGTCCCAGGACCCTGGGATCATGACCCGAGCCGAAGGCAGACGCTTAACGACTGAGCCACCCAGGCACCCCGATGCTATTTTTTTCTTAAACCCCTATATCTTTTCTTCACTTCTTAGCTTACCCAAATTAACAGAAATTGTCTTTTCTCTGAACTTCCATAACCTCTCTATGGCACTGATTCACAGTTCACTTATTTATCAATCCAAATGATTACCCACACATGCAAACATTAAAAAAAATAATTACTGGGCATCTACTCTGTGAAGTACTAAATCCTTTTCAAAGCCAGTCAGACATTATGTATTTGTGAAGATGTCTCCTTTCTCTTACTGGTGTTAAGTTTTAAAACAAAGGAACATCACCTCACTTGATCTCTCCATCCCTCCCTGGTCTCAGCTCAGCAAAGTGAGTGAATTAACAAATGCACAAACGCAATTGTTTTCTCAACAGTTTACCACTGTCAGTGTAAACAACTGCCTTTAAATCTTGACCCTCACGTATCTTCCACTAACATGAGGGACCGACCTCAGCTGAGGTGGGGAAGTTTATAGCAGCCCACTTTCCCCAAACTTACCACATTTACCACACTGTCTCTATTTTAGCCCATGGCCCCCTACTCATCCTTTCTTTGTAAATGTGATTTTCAGTTTCTCCAGGGTGGGAATTGTTAGAGCCAGATAACCATCAACTACTTCCTGGCAGCAAAACCAAAGACTACAGGATTACTTCAATTTACTTGTCTATAGATTTTATATAAATGATTTTCTCAGACTCATTTGAAGTTTTAGTAAACCCATTCAACAAAATGCCATTATAAGAAGAGGTTCATACACTTTTAAGTATTTCCCAAATAGTCCTTATGTAAAGACGAGAAGGAGTTATGATAGTTTTGTTAGTGTGTGTGTATGTGTATGTGTGTGTGTGTGTGTGTGTGTGTGTGTGTGTGTGTGTGAGAGAGAGAGAGAGAGAGAGAGAGATGCTTCTTTTACCTTATTCATGGTAAACAGTTTTTCAAAAAAAGTTTTCTAAGGAGCCTTGAAACAAGGCAAATGGCCATGGTGGATACAGGATTGATAGATTCCAATATAATAGCCGACATTTTAATCACCTCTCACATTGAGTAAAGACACACTGTTGGCTCTTTTCTAGGTTTTTTTAATTTTTTGAATTGATAGGCTTTGATTACCTATTTTCTCCAAGCTACAAAATAGTCCTCAGATAGAAAATGTCTTAATTTCAATACTATCTGCTACACAATACTGGCAAAACAAAAAAAAATTTATTTATTTTTTTTTAAATGACAAGAGATAGGGCTGGCCGGTATTCGGAAAAATCAGTACTCTTACTGTGCTGAAAAATAAGATACAAGAGCTATAAGTTATTTAAATACTATATTAAATTTAAAGTAAAATCCTGATAACAGCATTCCTAATTAGGCGGATATTTTCAGTTTCTCCTGCTTCCCAGCATAATCTCTCATGCACTTGCTGATTTTAAGCAACGCATTAGATGGCAGTGTTCACATAGTTTACAGTGGCACTTACTGCAGACATTTCATTGCCCAGACCCAAATATACACCTTTATTTTGGATTTTATACTACTCCAGTCTCTAACGCTGCTATTTTTTGGATTCCCTTTATTCCTTTGGTTCAACTCAGAGAAAAAACATTTATAGGAATGCTAGTAAATGTGGGTATCCCATGACAGATATAAAAGCATGTGTTATGTCTTTTTGAATCTTTATGTCTTACTTAAGCAAAAAGGAAATATGGCAGATCATACCTGTCTCTTACTCCTGGGTATTTAAAATTCACAGAAATACACATTGCTGTCATGTGCTACTACAAAGGCCACCAGGCTCACTTAAAAGTAAAGACATGTCTTTGTTATTAAGAAATTTATAAGCTTTGAATCACATTCTTTATTAGAAATTATTCCTAATTTAAAAGTCTTATTCAATTTCACCGTTCTCTCCCTTATTCCTTTCTTGTTTGCCTTTTTGTTGACTTTGACCCTTTGGCTTTGGAAAATAAAACCCCTATTCTAACCCTCCTTGTGCTTCTATTTATTTTTATCCTCAAATCCAATAAGGATAATTTGCCAGGTCCAAGCCTGATTAACTCTCTTGGAGCAGAGTCCATTTGGCACAGGGACCAGATGCCAAATAATTTAATATGTCTTAGATGCCATCAGGGAAATATCTCAAAGGCCTAAATCAAGATGCCTGTTAGCATTAAGGGCATAGCTTTCTTTTAGACATTTAGCTTAAAAAAACAAATCTCCAAGTCACTGTTTTTCTCTAAATAGTTGAATGGTCTGCCTTCTCCAGTTTCTAACGCCCAGCGGAATCTGTTTTCTAGTTTTCCAGAAACACTTGGACCTCTTGACCTGGGAAGGTATGATGCCATATGTTAAATCCACTTAGACTAAATTGAGAAGCATCTTTTTCCCTACCCCAGTGAGATCGAGCAGTCTGCATGGAAGGGATAGGCAGGATTTCCAGAACTAAGGGCTTAGAGGTCAGAGGAATAAAGAGAGCTTTGTAATACCTGAGATTTAATCCTTATTTCTTCCAGAAACATCAGAGATTTTGGCCACACCTAATGATAATAAATATTCACATGGAATAAATCCTTTTGGAAGGAGGAGCTCTCAAAAAATATGTTTGCTGGATGAATACCCTGTGACTGTGAATAATAATGCATATCTGATGACAGTTGTGAAATCTTCTCATATAGAGATAGGCACAATCAATTCTTTTATCTGTTTTGTAGATGAGGAAAGTGAGATTCAGAGAGGTACTGTCCAAGTTCACAGAACTAATACAACTTCTGACTCCTGTCTAGTCTTCTTTTCATTAAATTGAAAGCTCAACCAAATCCCATGCATTTTTTTTTTTTTTTTTTGGTATAGCAATTCAGATTATGTATGTCCTATGTAAACACTGGCTCAAATTTCTCTTGACTTACTAGCTCAGGGCAAAGCTAGAGGTAATTGTCTCCTTTGGTCGGGAAACCATTATGGGGAAGAGCTGGAAAGGCCCACTAACTTCTTAGTAAATTGCCGTATTACTCCCAGGTAATCTGAGTACTTTTAGAAGTTATTTTACTCTGGATTAAGGATTTTTGAAGGGGTGGGCAGTGTTTTAGAGAATTCATCTCTTAAAGGAAGACTGAAGCAGAGAAATTCTTTTTAAGTGAGAGTTTCCATGAAAAAAAAATAAGAAAATTTATGAAGTTGCGATAGACCACATTTGCTTTTTAATACCCACCATATGTCTGGTTTTATTCAGAGGCTAGAGGAGTGGGTTAGTGCTTATTGTCACGGATTATATAAATAACAGGCCTGCTATTACTTATTTCTTCTAGGTGAAAACATTTTGAATTATACTAAATAAAATGCTAGGGAAAAAATGACAACCATCCCTAATTATTAATAAAGACAGTCCACTAACAGGTCTTTGGTTAGTGTCTATGATGCTTTGGGCTGTGAGATTTTAGAGTGTGGATTGTTTTACAACCAGAGATAAAGGTGACTGATTGCTTTCAGGGGCTTCAATATTAATATCTCCATTTCCTGTTCTCCTTTTTCTCCCTTTGATTTTCTTCAGGCTTGCTTAAGGACCCATAAATCTAAAACTGAGTTTTAAAAGAAGGGTCCAGTCACATCCTTTGACATTTTCCTTTTTTTCCTGTATCTATCCCCCGTTAGGACGCCAAACACCAACTCTCCCATTCTCCTTTCCCTACATCTCAGTGGTTGAAGCGCAAACACACCTTGCCTAGTTTAGTGCCCAGAGGGAAGGAAGGCACTAACATTTGTGGAGTGCTCTCTGTCCAGGCACTGTGCTAACCTGTTACATATGTGGGGGTATAATATTTCAAAGTGCTAATTGTCCGGTATAACTGCCAATTCTCCCCAGCTTGGCAGCTAAATGGAAAAGCAACATGGCCGCAGGGACGATTTACAGTGGGGAACAAAGTTCTCTAGCTTTTAAGTTCAAAGGGCACCATCTGGGTATGAGAAAGGAGATTTTTTTGAGAAGGAATGCAGTCAGGGAGAACAGGTTTTTCTTCCTAATTTGAGACGGAAAGAGATAAAGGAGCCTGGAGCTGGCAACCAAGTCATCTCCAAAGCTGTCCAGCTCCAAAATCACTGGAGTGACTTGATGTTACTTTTCACTTTCCTTGCTTGAAGGCTGCTGCTTTGTTTCAGAGGCCACCCAGAATCAGCAGTTTGGCAAAGGATAACAGATTGAAGTTACTTCTTTGGGACTTGTAACAAAAAGGGATCAATTGGGTACGATGGACATTGACTGAAGAATTGATTAAACATTTTAGTTCAAGTGTTTACAGATAATGCTGTTTGCTAGTGGACGTAAATCTTCCTTTTCTTCCTCATTTGCGAGTTAATAACAAACAGGTCTTGTCTCAACCCTACCTTTCTTGTTCCTTCCGCCTTTCGTTTTAGAAGGCTTACAGGCTTTTGCTGTGCTATCTTCATCTTCAAGGAATATTAATGTGAAGGCTTTGTTCCAGCTTTCGTAGCCGTCTTTTTAAGTTCCCCTCTTTAGACGGCACTCTTTTCTTATCCAGCCCTGTGTCTTCATTCTCTGCCATCTGGCTTTCTGTCTCTCACTGCCCCTTTGCTTTCCATCTCTTGCCCTAGTGCGTCCTATCTGCCGCATCCTCCCCTGGGCTATGGTTCCTTTCCCATAGGGTTCTCTGGCAATATGCAGGATGGAGGGGTTATTTATTTCCTTTAGAAAGCTGTCATTTTGGAATGAAAATTTTAGTATACCGCTAGGAGGAATCCTCCCTACTTCCACCTACCCCAGAAAACAAACCCAAGCTCTTTCTAGCTACTTCCTGAATTTCTAATTTTAAAGCCGGCCTGTAGCAGCCCCCTCCAGATTGGTAGTGACCGCCAGCTGCCAAGATTTCAGAGGGAGACCTGAGCTCTTCTATTACTCATGATGGGCTGGCTTCTTTAGTGCTGTGACCACCCTGAGTGAGCTGTGCTAGTTAGGGTCTTAAGTTCACACATAGCCAGCCCCTTGCGCAGATGTCACTTTGGACAACAAATCATTTGTCTCTGTCTCAATTCTTCATCTGCAGGATGGATTTCTACTGCCTGTGAATTAGGATAAAATGAGATGGAAGATATGCAAACTTTTTCAAGATAAAGATTCTTCTAACATGCAGAGTAGTGGCATTATTCTGTGGAGATACTGTGATCACAATATCTACTATCTTTTATTAAAAACTAACAGACTCAAAATATATGTACTATTTAGATTGGATTGTCAAGTAAATCTATTTTAAAATAAAATTTGAACTGTTTTTGACATCTTCATATTGTATAAATTATTTAAGCCAAACTTTTTTTTTTTTTAAACTGAGCAAATCATGTTGATTGTAAGTCAGATTCTTCCTCTTACTTTTTAAAAGTAACAATCAGGCAAATTAAAAGTCATTGTGCAAGGCAAGTGAGTACAAAGGACGATGACTATTGGATTCTTGCTGCTTAATAGGAATTCTTGTTTAGTTCCAGCCTTTAGAAAAAGCTATCACTTTTTCTATCTGCTGGCGACAATCAAATGCAAGAAAATGCCGTTTTGGGGGAAAAGTCTAAATAAATATTTTAGAGGATATGCAGATCTGTTTTCATCTTCACAGATGGAAATACTGCAAAGTTGGCTACAGTATATTTATGTCATTCAGAACAATCCCAGTTGAATCTTTCCTGCTATACAAAAAATTGTAATTAAATGGAAAGGTATGCTTTCATGTCACATTGATGTCCTATGTGGCCTACATTTCAAAATTGATAGATGATGTACCTAATCTGTTTTATTTTGCTGCAAACAATAATCAAATTGTAAGTGCGTTTCTTTGCAAATGTTGGGATAAGGCAGACAAACAGTAGAAGGTTTGGTCAGGGATGAAGGCTGAAGGGCTGATGTAGTTCAGATACTGCTGCAGCATAGGAAGGGCGAGGGGACTGCACAGCCAGAGCCACCCTGTATTTCCCTAGGAAAAGGACAGAAAGTGGTAGAAAACTAAATTGCCTCAGAAATGCAAAGCCACTGCAGGTCTCTATTAACTACATTCCTGGGATGAGATTTGGAAGGATCACATCTCTCACTGCACTTCCAATGCAGACATTTGCACAACTATGATGGAAATGTAAAGCTATAGGGAGCCTGTAGTTGATACTGCAATTTAGAATTTTAATCTGATTGAAGACACAGCCCTCCCTCCCTTGCAGTCTGTTCCAGGTCCTTGCATTTTTTGGTAATTATTTCTATCTTCTGCACAGGATTATGAAAAACTTTGAGGTCAGGGAACCCTGCCCCGCTTCACTGTTAATCATATCTCTGGCAAGACTTAACCACAATACTATGCTTATCATGAGGGATTAATAAATACTTTTAATTAAAACTTAAGAAATGAAATGTATGCAGTTTACATGGTGTTGGTTTATTGAACATAAATCATAAACAGATGTTTATATCAAATAGAAAAATACTGGTCATAGAGCTAGCCAAGCAGAAGTACACATAGACAACTGAAAAAAATGTAGTGAAAATTTCAGAAAAGTAAAGAAAAATCTGGCTCTGGAAAATACTAGAAGACAGTATCTACATATGGCAGAGTGTGCAGGTTTCTCTCTTTGCCCCCTGCTCCTTGGTCCCAGGTCAGTTCTCTGCCATTTTCTGCCTTGCTCTGCCCTCTAGGAATACAGCTTCTGTGAACATTCATATATAGGTTTCTGTGTGACTACAAGTCTTTATTTCTCTGGGAAAAACGCCCAAGAGTACAACTGCTGACTTGTATGTTAAGTATATGTTTCATA
Organism: Eumetopias jubatus; assembly: GCF_037043125.1. Classification (NCBI taxonomy): domain Eukaryota; kingdom Metazoa; phylum Chordata; class Mammalia; order Carnivora; family Otariidae; genus Eumetopias; species Eumetopias jubatus. The sequence goes on along the minus strand of NW_028274809.1, from coordinate 175,853,079 downwards.
TGGTAGGATGGTTCCATGTTAACCTTGCCCATAGCTCTGTAAATATTCCCTTCATAATCCTGTGAGTCGGCCATTTCTTTACTGTGGGAACTGATAGGCTGAATTTGGAGAAAAACAAAGTTCTGGGAAAAGAAGTCTCTAAGTTATGTAAAAATTGTTTAGCCATATAAACATATAAAATATATGCTACCATTTTTCTTTTAAACTCACAATTGTAAACGTAGGACAAGAAAGATGAAGAGTAATCATCATCTTCTCCCACCTATCATAAGAAACCTAAGATAACATTATTTTCTGAAATATATCTGCAAAAGCTTATTTTGGCTCTAGTGATATCTACTAGCTATTGTCTTCCATAGGTCGTGTGGATGCTACACAATAAAAAAGAAGAGCATCAAAAAACTACAAACCCCAAACTAACAGTAAAAATGAGAATCATCCGCATATACCTGAATGTGTGGCATCAGGAGCACAGCTAACATTGCTGAGCATAACTGTGTATGTTTCTAGAAAGGACAGAGAAAATACCTCATATTCAAGGTACGATCCTGAAGTAGGCGGGATGCTCTGAGCCTCTCCCCTAATCAGTGACACATATCATTCATTCATTCACTCATTCATTCCTACAAATATTGTTGATCATCTACTATGTAAAATGCATTATGCAGGGAAGCAAGGTACATGTCTATGCCCTAAGTTAATTCTCTGAGGGCAGAATAATCATCAAAAGTAGCTTGGGATGTCACCCAAACACTAGTAAATGTGTTAGCAACTTTAAAAGAGGAACTCTGCACTTGAATTTAAATATCTACACAATTCTCCATGACAAAATAATGGAATCAGATAAATTCACCCAGAAATAAAAGCTTGATTTTATAAGGTATTAGAAACAATGGTGCAAGAAACATATTGATTTTTATAATGCTCTTACTAACTTCATTGTGCATGGATGACACAAACCTAGATACAAAATTGCTAAATCTTCTAATATTAAAATTGCTGCCCTACAAAAACTAAAAATTGTGTATTAGTTTAACATAAGATCGGAAGCTTGACATGCTATGTTGCACGACAGAGTAGTGTAGATAAGCAAACAGCTCAAAGATAAAAAGAAATACAGATACCATTATTACTCTTCAGAATGCACAAGACTAGGAAGTGCACAGAAATGAGAAGACCCAGACAAATTCAGCCTCTAGCACTTTCCCACTGCATGTAACCTTGCCTAATTCACTTCTGGGTATCCTACCTCTGCTTCCATCTCTCCTCCAAAAAAGCAAAGAAAGAAACTTAAATGACGGGATAATAATATACCTGCCTTCACAAAGTCGTTGCCCTTAACTTCACCAGATTGTTGAAGTGGTCAAAATGAGAAATTGTCTATGAAAACCGGGTTAAATACACACATTCATAACCTATGTGAACAAATAGCATGATTTCATACAGTTACACTTATTCTTACCAGTTTTCCACTCATTAAAATTTTTGGAAATTGTGTTTTGAAACGATATTATGACCATTTGCTCGGTCTCATAAAAGAATCAATCTTATTGTAAGTGCATTTCCTTTTTGGTCAGACCACCCTTCCTTGGTTTAATTACCCACTTTATTCATTGAACAGCTTCAGAATTACCTTTGATGGGGGGGGAAGAAAAAAAGGGTGGGGGGAAACCACAAGAGACTCTTAAATATAGAGAACAAACTGAGGGTTGATGGAGGGAGGTGGGTGGGCGATGGGCTAGATGGGGGATGGGTATTAAGGAGGGCTTTTGTTGTGTTGAGCCTTGGGTGTTGTATGTAAGTGATGAATCACTGAATTCTACTCATGAAACCAATATTACACTGTATATTAACTAACTAGAATTTAAATAAAAATTTGAAGAAATAAAATGTTCACACTACACAAAAAAATTACCTTTGATTTTGTCAAAAAATTCAGTCAAATCCTCAAAGGGGACACTTTCCATTACTAAAGATATTTAAAATAATTTGCCTCATGCTTTTCTCTCTCTCACTCTCTCTCTCTCTCTCTATATATATATGCTATAAATCCTAAGAGTAAAGCTTGATGAATTTTCACAAAATGAACACATTGGTTAATCACAACCCAGGTCAGGAAATAAAACATTACTGGTACCCCAAAGTCCCCTTTTTGCCCTCCTCATAGTCATTCATAATTTCCTTCTTCCCCAAAAGTAACTACTATCCTGATATCCATCAACGTAAATTATATAGAAGAACTTGATATAGGCAAGATCACAAGGAATGTATACTTTTGTATTATTTACTCAAAACTGATAATTATCCATGTTGTTACAGATATCAGTAGCTCATTCATTTTCACATGACAATATACTGAATGAATATTATGAATATGCCACTATTATCCATTATAATGGTTTGATGATCATTTGAGGGGAATGATCTAACTAGTGTCAGGCTATTACAAATAGTGCTGCCATAAATATTTTTGAACATGTGTTTTGATGAACATATGTATGCATTTCTCTTGAGTACATTCTTAGGAGTGGAACTGCTGCATCAATGGACATGTATATTTTAGTTTCATTAGACACTATCAGTTCTCAAATGTGATGGAACCAATTTGGACTCCCACATCAGGATGTAAAAGCTCCCGTTTCTTTTTTGATGATTTATATTACTTAATTTCCAAACATAAGGTGGTTTTATAGTGGTTTGACTGTTACTGATTTCTACTTTTCTTTTTTTCTCAACCTTTTTATTTTTTAATTTTTTATTAACTTTTAATTTTAATTCCATTATAGTTAACAGTATTATATTGGTTTCAGGCATACAATATAGAAATTAAACACTTTCATATATCACCCAGTTCTCATCACTTCAAGTGCCCTCCTTAATCCCCATCCCATATTTCTCCCATCCACCTCCCATCTCCCCCCTATAAACATCAGTCTGTTCTCTATAGTTAAGAATCCGTTTCTTGGTTTTCTTGTTTCTCTCTTTTTCCTTTGCTTGTTTGGTTTCTTAAACTCCACACATGAGTGAATCATATGGTATTTGTCTTTCTCTGACTTATTTCACTTAGCATTATACTCTCTAGCTCCACCCATGTCATTGCAAATGGTGAGATTTCATTCTTTTTGATGGCTGAATAATATTGCTTTGTGTGTGTGTGTGGGGGGGGTATATATATATATATATATATATACCACTCTTCTTTATCCGTTCATCTATCAATGGACACTTGAGCTGCTTCCATAAACTGGCTATTATAAATATTGCTGCTATAAACATAGGGGTGCATGTATCCCTTTGAATTAGTGTTTCTGCATTTGGGGGGTAGTTCTATTTTTAACTTCTTAAGGAACCTCCATACTGTTTTCCCTAGTGGCTGCACCAGTAGGAAAGAATATACAATGGGAAAAAGACAGTCTCTTCAACAAATGGTGTTGGGAAAACTGGACAGCTACATGCAAAAGAATGAAACTGGACCACTTTTTAACACCATACACAAGAATAAATTCAAAATGGATTAAAGACCTAAATATGAGGCCTGAAATCATAAAAATACTTGAAGAGAGCACAAGCAGTGATCTCTCTGACAATGGCCATAGCAACATTTTTCTAGATATGTCTCCTGAGGCAAAGGAAACAAAAGCAAAAATAAACTGTTGGTATTACATCAAAATAAAAAGCTTCTGTACAGAGAAGGAAACAATCAATGAAACAGAAAGATAATGTACTGAATGGGAGAAGATAGTTGCAAATGACATATCTGATGAAGGATTAGTATCCAAAATACATAAAGAACTGATGCAACTCAACACCAAAAACCCCCCAAATAATCCAATTAAAAAATGGGCAGAAGACATGAACAGACATTTCTCCAAACAAGACATACAAATGGCCAACAGACACATGAAAAGATGCTCAACATCACTCATCATCAGGGAAATGCAAACCAAAAGTACAATGAGATATCATCTCACACCTGTCAGAATGGCTAAAATCAACAATGCAAGAAACAAGTGTTGTCGAAGATACGGAGAAAAAGGAACACTCTTGCACTGTTGGTGGGAATGCAAACTGATGTCTACCTTCCTTTATAGTTCAAAAAATACTGATTAAAATCCTTTGAATTTCTTACAGCTTGCTTTGTAGACCTGCATATGGCCAGTTTTAATAAATATACAATGTTTACTTGAAATAGAATGTACATTCTGCAGTTGTTTTTGCTTTGCTGCATATTAGGTAAATTAGGTCAAGTGTGTTAAAAGTATTAAAAAGTTTTATAACCTTAATGAGTTTTTCTCTTTTTTTCCATTATTGAGGTAAGTGTTTAAAATTTCTCATTATAGCATTCTATTTCTCTTTATAGTTTGGCAATTCTTGCAGTATATATTTTGAAGGTATATATTATTAGGTACATAAAAATTTAGAGTTGTTTTATCTTCTTTGTGGGGGAATGTGATGGAACATCTTTTTTTATGTCTAGTAATACTTTTTCCCTTAAATTTTACTTATTAATTTATATGTGCTAGTTTTCTCTGAATTAGTATTTGTATAAAATATATTTTTTCATACTTTTACTTTCAGCCTTTCTTCATCCTTCTATGTGTCTTTATAAATGTGTCTTGCAAGCAGTATGTATTTTGGATTTTTTAAATTCAATTTGGTAGTTTTTTAATTTATTTGTTCCACTTATTTTTGTGTGTGTGGTTTTGTTTCCTTGCTTTTAATTTTTTATTGAAGTTAAAATTTAAATACCTTGAGATATATCTTGTGTATAAAATAAGTTTTTACAAATGTAAACACCCATATAAACAACATTTCAATCCAAATATAGAACCTTTCCATCATCCCAGAAAGTTCTGTTGGCCACATTATAGGCAATCTCCACTTATCTAGACATTGTTCTGAATTATAGTGCCATAGATTAGATATGTATTTCATATAAATGAATTATACAACCTATGAGCTTTTGTATATAGTTTACTTCGTTCCACACAATTTTTGTGATACATATAGTATATTCTTTTTTATTACTGAGTAGATTTACATTGTGTAACTATTTTACTGTTGATGTACAAATTGAGTTGTTTCCAGTTTATGTATATTATGAATAAGGCTGTTATAAGCATTTGTATGTACATACATTCCTATTTTTTTCTGGGAGAAATACAACAGTTTGAAACTTCTGGGTCATAAGATAAATGTACACTTAACTTTATAAGAAATTATCAAAAAGTTTTCCAAAGCCATCAAACTGCTTTATACTTGTATTAGGCCACTTACATGTGATGTAATCATGGATACATCTGACATTAATTCTTTCATCCTACTCCTTGGTTTCTATTTGCTCTGACTGTCCTGTGTTTTTTTCTGGTAGTTGGATTTTGTTTTTTGTTTGTTGTTTTTGGCATCCTTTGGATTTCATAAATTTTTTTTATGAAAAAACATTTTTTTATGGCTTCTCCCTTTAACTTTTTGGTTACATATTAATTAATTATATTAGAAATCATAGCATGTATCCTTGACCTCCAAAAATCTAATATAAATCAAATCTCTATCACTTTTTAGACTATATAAGGATCTTAAAACTCTTCAATATTATTTATTGTCACTCTTGCCTTTTGAGTTGTTTTTGTTATCCATTTTAATTCTGCAAGCATTTTTTAGCTATATAAGGTAAAATTATTATAATTATTTTCAGTCAATATTTATTTAGGTTTGCCCACATATTTAAGATTTCATTCTTTTATGCATTTCTGTACTTCTATTATAATTTTACTTTTCCTTGAAAAGATTATTTTTAATATTTATTTTATGCATTTCTGTTGGCAACAATTTGTTGTAGTTTTAAATTGTCTAAAATATCTTTATTTGTCTTCATTCTAGAAGAATCTTTTTACTGGTTATAGATTTCTAGGTTGGCAGGTTTTTCTTTTTTATCTTAAAAGATGTAATTTTATTGTTTTCTGACTTCTTTTGAGAAATTTGTTATTTTGGTCTTTGCAAGTAAAAGCTTGTAATTTTTCTCTAGCTACTCTGAAGGTCATATCTTTTCTTTTTTATGTTTTACAGGAAATTTTCATAATCTACCAAGTGTATTTTCTTTGTATTTATTGTAGTTGGGGTTCATATGACTTCTTGAATCTATGAATTGGTATTTTTTATTAGTTTTGAAGACTTCTTGGCTATTATGTCTTCAAATATAGGTTCTTTATTGTTTGCTCTTGTTTTCTCCTTTGGGATTCTAATTACACATCTATTGGATTTTGACATTTTGTCCCATATTCTCTTAGTCTCTTTTTAGTTTTTTCTCTCTATAATTTGGATTTTTTTTTTTCCATGAACTTAATTTCCAGGTCATTTTCCTCTCTTCAGCTGTGTCTAACCTATTGTTATACATATGTATTGCATTCTCCATTTCAGTTTATCACAATGTTTAGTTCTAGAGAGGTCATTTGCTTCCTTCTTTGAATATACTTCAATTTTTTTATTGTTTTAGTCTGTTTATGCAGCTATAACAAGACTGGGGAGCTTATAAACAACACTGATTTATTTCTTACAGTTTGGGAAGCTAGAGAGTCTAAGATCAAAGCGCTGGCAGATTTGGTGTCTGGTGAGAGCCACTCCCCAGTTCACAGTGGCCATCTTCTCATACTGTTGTCACATGGGGGATGGGGCAAGGGAGCTCTCCGGGGGCTCCCTTCTAAGGCCACTAGCCCATCAATGAACATCCCCCCTCATGACCTAATCACCTCTCAAAAGCTTCTCTTTCTAATACAATTACTTTGGGGATTAAGTTTCAACATCTGGAGTTTTAGGAGGACAGACATATGTATTCTATAATACTAATAAAATCCTTCATTTTGTTAAATATTTTCCAAGTTATTATAAAATCTGTGCCTTATAGCTTTATTATTTGTATTGTATCTGCATTTGTCATCTATTTTCTCTCTAGATTGCTGGGTTCACCTCTTTGTGCTTACCTTCTCTCCAGAATCTTGGCCCCTCAGGTGCTGGACTCCCAAGTTTTGGGTTCCCAGTCTTTTGAGACTGTAGAAAACTCTGCTCAGCTTCTCTGCCTCTTCGTATCACATTCTGCTCAATTTCTGACTTTATGTCTGTGCTGATTAGGAAGGCAGATAGCTCAAGGGGAAAGTGGCATAAAATGTGAGGCTCATGTCAATGAATTTCTCTTCCCTTTGGGATCTTGGCTCCTTAAGTCTCACTTCTCTGAGAGCTCTACAAAATCTTCAAGCAGATTCTTAAAAAGTATTTTTTCAAGCTTGTCAAGTTTTTCTTGGTGGGAAGACCAGTCTACCCTAGTCTGCCACAGCCAGAGGTATTTACCTTGAATTTTTATGGCAAAGACAAATTATACCCACAGAATCCCTGGGGTTGGGCAACAGTCCCATGTGATTATTAGCCAATGTGACTTTTAGCTTCAGGGCAGAGGCAAGCTACCATCAAGAAAAACCTGCTCAGCTGTTATTCCAAATCAGCCATAAGCAAAGCTCAGAACAAATCAAAGAAGTATGTCCTTAACCATTCCACCTCCCTAGGAGGAACAGATGCTTGATAAAGTCTAGTAAGGAGCAGCTGTACTCTATTCATAAAATGTCAAAACCTCTGAATTTTTACAATATTCTTTTTTTGTCTGATTGTTATCCTATAGTAATATTATAAAACATGAAGCGGCTCCTTCATACCTATAGAGATAAATAGAGATTGATATAATTATTTCATCAACTTGGACAATGGGCTATTAATTGAAATATCTTTAATCAAATTCACTGCTATTCCCCAAAACTCTCCAAAATTTGTATGTGTAAATTTAAATCTAGAGTATATCAAGAGAAATACCCCAAACTACTGTTTTATCTCTAACTGGACTAAAATACTGCAAGAATCACTTTTTAATTTTTGAGCTTTCAGAGTTCTTTTTTTTGAATAAAAAGGGAAAATGGAATTAGTAAGACTAAAACACTAACTGTACAATTAACAAAATAGTTGATTAATTACTATAATAAATCAGAGTAACAGAATTAGAAAATAAGTTTATAAAGACAAATATGGCTTCCTCATTTCCTTTCAATTATAATGAATTCTATCCCTTACTATCTTAATGTGTTCTTCTGAATTTTTCATTTTACTAGATTAAGATTAACCTCAAAATCCTTAGAAAAAGGGAACAAATGGTAAAAATCAAATTTAAAATACTGTGAACCTCAATCATTAAGTATACCTTTGAAACAAACATTTAAACACATTCAAGTGTCCAATGTTTACATAGCAATTGTATTATAAATTATAATTTAAAAATAAGATCTTATTCTAAATGTGGTAGGGAACTGAACTATTTAAACAACCCTGTAATAAGTGCATAAGGAAAAAAATTCCTTTGGTAAAAGTCAACTCTTCATTTTTATGTTTTCCAAATCTGAAATATCTATTATTAATTTTTTAAAAATGAAACATAGCTATTTTAAAGCAGGTATAAATTATAAGGATTCCTGGCACCCTATTCAAGAAAACTGAATCATATCTGAATATCACAGATTTTGAAAACACAATTAGGGAGTCATATTAATAAATGCATATTTATCTGAATTAACATTCTGTACCTATAATCCTTTATGAGTTGGTTGTCAAGAAAGCTATCCATGGAGGGACACCTGTCTTCCTATGGTTCTCAGAGGGAATCCTTAATACTCAACATGCCCTTAAGTGTTGCAATAATATGAACTCATGTTTTAATTAGAAGGTTAAACATAGTATTAAGGATTCTCCAACTTCTAATTCTCTTTATTCATTTTCCTTTGGTAGTTGTCTAAAGCCAGAACCCTGAAGGTTATTTTGCTCAGAAATGTTTAAGCCAGACTGCCAAAAACCTTTCCTACAGCTTTTGAAAAACCATTTCTCAGATGTATAGGAATTCTTATTTGTCAAAAATCTGCATGAATCTAAAATTAAACACAACAACAGCAATTCATGTTGAAAAGAATTTATAAAGAAGGAAACCATGGCAACAAAATCATTTATTTTTAACTGCAACCCTTATCTCTACCTTCACCCCAAAACTAAGCACCCTTAAGCCATTGCTTTTTCCACGCTTCCTTATTCCCATTGTAATTCTGCAAGAGTCAAAAATAGCAACAGGAATTGTCATATTTATATTTATATTACTAAATACTGTGCAAGACATGCTTCTCTTCTATTTACTTGCTCACATTATCCGGCAAATGGCCTTTGAGGAATTTCTGTGGTTGTCAAGGAGAAGTTCAGGTAATGCATCCTACAGGGTCAATGCCATGTTAACTGGGACAGGCTCTCTGGTGGGAAGCTTGGGGTTCTGATTTAATTCCTCAAGGACTCTACACCTTATCAGAAGTGAGCTGACCATACAGAGTAGGAGCAAATGCAACTGCAGCATATTTCAACATAAGTTAAGCTTCCCTTGGCTCCTCTTTGAGCACAGAATCCAGAAGGCTCTGTTTCTGCTGTGCTACTGCCTTTTACGTCATTGCCCGATCTTACATCACCATGCCAGAAGAATAAACACAATGCGTGTGCTTTTCTGAAGCAAAGGATTACAAACTTCTGGCAAAGATTGTTTTGTTAAAATGTCCTAAAAGTACTCAACAGACATTTTTACATGATTGATAACACTAAAAACATAAACATATTTTCCTATGAAAAATTTCAAATATAATTCACTTTCAAGACCATTATATACTTGAAAACCTAATAGCCTCTTCTGATAAATAGGAACCAATAGGATAGGGTATTTGAAATGCGTTTTTCCTGATTCCTTTGTCTGTTTTGATTTCTGTTAGCTCAGTTAGGGTGAAGAATTTAGGGTGTACAAAAGAAAGACCAGTTCCTCGTTAGTTTAGATCAGCTCTTCATCCCAAAAGAGCCCTAAGAGAAACAAAGACTTCAGTTTCAAAGATCAAGACTTGGGTAAACAGAAAAAGGCACAAGGATATATTTAAAGGCATGAAGGGCATTCACCCAAAAGTCAATGGAATCGCATGGAAAACTGATCTTATATTTTCTGAAATAAATGGAAAATCTGATAGTTAAAAGGGCTCTGGCTTATCTGTTAGCGACACTCAGAGTTAAATAAGAGGCATTAGTTCCTTATTGCTCCATTCTAACCTCTTCCTTATACATAAAGAAGTTTCGGTGGCCTGTTTCCCAGAATTTCCCCCCCATTGAGTTGGTCTATAGGTCAATCTGCCTGACCTTGTTTCACTGAAGGTTTTCTGGGATATGAGCCAAAAGATTACCTGGTATATTTGCACAAAAGCGTTGGCAAATTCTCACACAGATACTTAAAAGAATGAATATTTAACAATGACAGTAAGTGTCTGGGTTTCTCTGAAGTAAAGGAAAACAAGAAAAACATTGTGTAGATTATTTCTTTGAAACCAGACAATGCCAAAATTATATCGTTTTTCAGCTTCAGTACAGAGAAACAAAATCTTTCTCTCTTTGGAAGAATGATGAGGAGAAAAGCAGGAATATTGTGCAGTTCCTTTATTTCTACAGCGGCAGTTACTTTATTTTCTGCGATTGCTTCTTTGTTTCCAACATTTCCCATTTTTGGTAGCAGCTCTGAGGATGTATTCAACAAATATTTATTTTGCCCCTATGAAGTCTGAGTCACTGCCCATGATAAATGGTTAAATGTAGAAGTTGGGCTACAGAAGCACAAAAACATAAAGGGATCCAGGTGTAAATAAGGCTTTGACTAGCCATCTCTCGCCATCTGTGGGAGACACACAAAAAGAAAGGTGCTTATTCGGCAAGAAAAAAAGTAGTAAGAGCACAAAAGTAAAGAAAAAGGACAGATTTTCTTTTCCTACATTTTGTGAAATACTGCTAAATGCCTGAAACAAAGCAAATTGGGACACTATAATTCAATGAACAGATAAGAAAAAAGAAAATACTATCTTTTCTGAGGCTATGGTCAGCTTTGTTATAGTCAAGCTTTAGCAATTTGGATGCCTTCGCATTGAAAGACTTGCTAAGAAGCTGTTAAGTCTAACAGTTTTTATTCTTTGGATACGACATTGGAAATTTAACATATTAAGTAGGTAAGCAAGTGGCAGGGGAAATTGTGAAATATCTGAATGAATTGCTTATAGGCATCTGTGCTGTGCCTATTCTTGGGAAGAGACAAGTATTTAAATTCTTTTCCAATGTTAGCAAACACTGTTAGAAAAAGAATGCTGATGTTAGCGCAAGGAATATTGAAGACCTGTACTCCAATATTTCGTTTGTAGCCAACCTCTTCTTAAGCGGCTGTGTTCAACTGTCTGATGGATAATAGGATAACAATAATAAGTATGTGAGGCAAACAAGGCAAACAGAGAAGCAGAGTAGAAAACAACTGAGATTACGCCAGAGCAGGGGTGGGAATGCAAAAGGTGTGAGTGGCCAGGAGAGGGCCACTGATTTGCCCCTAAGCTTTCTGGCCACCATCCTAAATGGGAAACAAGAGGTTACATGATTCACATTGTCCATGAGCTAAATCTAGTGTGGTCATTCAGAAAAAGCGTAATTATTCCTGGTACTTAGACTTGAGAGAAATTCTCCTTCCCTTGGGTCCTCATAAAAAAGCCAGTGAGTCATCTGGTGAAGCTCCTGGAGAGTGTCCTCAAAGGGAGCAGGGACATTTCATGGAGGGGCTGCCTCCTATCAGGCCTCTGGGGTCTGGCATCCACTCACTACTCAGGAAATGAAGTCACTTAACCTCTCGGTGATCAAGATGCTTCAACTGGAAAACAAGGGCCTGAGTGATCTCTTGGGTTCCATCCAGCAGTAAAATTCTGTTTCTTGGATTCTAATCATTATAGTAGGTCCTGAAAAAGTTCTGCTTGCTACATTTTTCATCCTAGAATAGTTCTGTATAGTTTTAAGACTACACATATGTGTTTGTGTGTATGTATTCAAACTTTTTACTCATTGGTCTACTGTAGTAGACAAGTCCAGGAAGGAAAGAGAATCCACACTAGTAATTTGAAAAGAGAATATTTAATGTAAAGAATTATTAACTGGTAGCAGATGAGCAGCCAGTGACTAAGAGGGGATAAAAGAGAATTCAAAGAATACCCTAGGGCTGAGAAACAGTACCCAGTGAAGGAATGCACTTGGAGTGGGGCATCCTCTGCAATGCTGAGATTTAGACTTCATTGGAGAGGGTGTAGCTGGACCCACTGGTTGACAGAGAAGGTCACTGTATTGTCTAAGCCAACTCTTGTCACAGCCAGTTAGCCAGGGATGGTATGTAGGGAACTTGAGCAGGGACTAGCATTCAGAAAACTTTCCACTGGTGTCCTGGCAAAACTGGTGGACGATGTGTGCCCCTGTCCCCCACCTCCCTCCCCATCACCTCTAGCAGCTGAGCTCTACGAGCGAGAGAGGAAGCAACCAAATCAAAAGAAGTCTCTTCCTCTGGTACTACCTCTCTTTGGACACCCTCAACTGACAAAGCTGAATATGGTGCCGGCTGGCAAAGGAGAAATCGGCACTGATTCCAATAAAGGGTAACTTTGGAGATTAGAGGCAAGAAATTGATCACTGGCATACCTACCTTTCCCTAAGTCATTAAATTTTTAAATGTGTAATGTGTCTATACACATGTTCATTATGCATTTTATGCTACAGTAAAGAAAGTGGATAGTACAGTGCTCCAAGTGTTGGGATAAGGAACAGTGGCAGTGGAATCTAGAGCATTAGTAATTTCTCCAGGAGTCCCATGGTCAGTTGACAAGGGAAGTTTGTCAAATAAGCATACTGTATTGCTATAACTTTCTAATATTCATGGCATACAAGTTTGTGATTTAGAGCATCACAACAGTACTCAGTAAGCCAATAATCATCTGAAAAAGGCGGCCATATTTTGGGTAAATGCTAATTCATTTATTCAATCAGCCAATAGATATTTGACAAATATTTATTATACGCTAGATGATAGGGCTACAGAGCAAGATAAGAATTAAAAAGCTCCAAAGGATTTACAGTGGTAAGTACTGTGAAAAAGGTGTATAAATGCTCTGAAAGCAAATTACAGGGAGACTTCACCCACTCAGGAAGACTGCGCAGAATTCTCAGGAAGTGCAACGAGGGCGAACTGAGAAGGGGAGTTACTTGCCTAAGGGAAAGGTTTGGTGGGGGAAAAAACAAAAAAACAAAAAACAAAAACAGGGCCAGGCATATCATGTGCAAAGACCCTACGATGGGAAAGAACATATATTCAAGGAACTGAAAGATCTGTGTGTCCGAAGCCTAGGGATCATGGGAAGGATCACTGAGGGAGATGAATTCTCTAGCTAATTGCCTTTCACTTTATCTGCACTGTTGGCTCTTCTGGGTCTCCAGCCTCCGGGTGCATACTACAGATTTGGACTTACTAGTCTCCATAATTATGTGAGTTAACTCCTTATAATAAACATCTTTTTTAAAAGAGACTTTTATTTATTTGAGAGAGAGAGAAAGAGCATGAGCAGGGGGAGGGGCAGTGGGAGAAGCAGACACGCACTGAGCAGGGAGCCCGAGGCAGGGCTTGAGCCCAGGATCCCAGGATCATGACCTGAGCTGAAGGCAGATGCTTAACCAAATGAGCCACCCAGGCACCCCAATAAATATCTTTCTATATATATCACACATTCTATTGGTTTCTATGTCTTTGGAGAACTCTGGCTAATACTAAGATTTTGGTAGGTAGGAAAACACCATGTGGACACTTCTTAAGGATTTAATCACTGTGTCAATGATTCTCAAATGGGAGCAATTTGGGGGACATTTAGCAATGTATGGTGATATTTTTGGTTGCCATCACTTGGGGAAGGTGATATTGGCATCTAGGGTGTAGAGATCAGGTTAAGGCTTCTAAAATGAATAAACACGGTGCCCCCCGAAGGACAAAGAATTATCCAAAGAATTATAATCAATCCAATTGTAGCAGTGTTGAAAGATCCTGTTCTATATGAATGCATAGCCACTGAAATCTTTTAAGCAAGACTGGGGTGGGGGTTGGAGTGGGGTGGTAGGAGGAAAGACCAGTGAGGCTGATCTTTTGCATTTCAAAAATGTCTTGGTCTGGAGAAAGTCCATAGTAGATACACATTGTGATCAAAGGGGTCCTAAGAAATACTGCTGTCATTGGTAGCCTTAAAAAAACCTTAAGTAAAATTCATTTGTTTATAATCTTTCACAGTATTATTATTATTTTTCAATCATAGCTATAAAAATTCTGGACCCCATTCCTCACGAAGAAGGAGAAAGTGAGTGACAGCATTATTCAAATGGCTTAACATAGGGGGAAACAATTAAAACATGGATAATGCTCAGCCTTTAGTTACATTATTCAAATGACATGGGTTACAGATTTCTGTAAAATTAAGTAGTTGATTTGTTTTCTATCAACTCAACTTCCAGACTTAAAAACCTTTTCAGGTAAGTATGCAACAACTCCCCCAAATTTCCATATGGTTAAGTGTTACTGAAGACTAGCTATACAGGAAATCATAAATATTCCAGTGGAAAGATAATGAAGATTAAATTCTGAGATTTCTAATTTGCAGCCATAGGACCCTTAGCTGAGATCTGAGGGGAAAGGATCCTGATCACTGTAGGAAGTTTTTGGTATTGCAGTGATAGATGTGAAAATTAGGAAAAAGGGGATTCAGAAAGCATAGTATGTCACAAGACATTCAGATAGCATACCAATGTACAGTTTGTAGCGCCTCCAAGTTACTCTACCTTTAACTCAGAAAGGGGAATATTTTAACATTCAGACAACTTTTTATTCAATCCATTCTATCTAGAGATCATGAACAGTATAGATTGCAGATATACGACTATAAACAGCTTTGTGCTAAGATTTTTAGGAGAAATTTTGTTTTCAACTTGCATAATTTTTTATTTTTATTTTTTGGGGGGCTCGTCCGGGATAACTTCCATACTTTTTTAAAAATTTATTTATTATTATTCTTTTTTAAGTAGGTCCCACACCCAATGTGGGGCTTGAACTCATGACCCTGAGATTAAGAGTCACATGCTCTTACCAATTGAGCCAGCCAGGTGCCCCTCACTCAACTCACTTTTAAATGAATTATGAATATTGAAAATCTTTGTTGCAAAGGTTTTAACTAGATTTGAGTATTTGGCAAACTTTTTTTTTTTTGCAAACTTAATTTTTCTTCTAAATTCTGATTGAACCAGGTATATTGGCCCACCCAGACCTAACTTCATCAAAGTACTAGCTCTCACTGTATTTTCAAATTATCAAACACTTCCTTTGATCCTTAGACAAAGAGACACTGTCAGGAAAAAAAAAAGATGGATTATGAATAAATGCTAAAAGCCTGTGAAGACAGCTAAAAATAAGACTGTGCCCCAAATAAATATGAAAAAACTTCTATTTTAATGAAAAAAGAAAAAAAATAAGAATCTCCATGTTAGCTAGGAAATAAATAATCATAAAAGTATTTCTTAAGTGGTAAATCCTAGAATATTATAATTCAAGAGATTCCATTTGTTTTCATCTGGGTGAAAAAATATACATCACTTTTTGCTGTGTTGAGCCCTTTTGATCCTTTTATTAGGTTATACCTTCAAACCTTCCCCACCCCATTATTTGCTTAAAACAAGCAACCAAACAAACAAGTTAGAGTATGAGAAAGGAAAACTTCTAAAAACTGAAATCATTTGATTTTTACCAATCAGGAGTGTGTATTAAATAGATTCTTAACAGTTGATATCACAAAGACTAAGTAATATTTAGGATTCAGAATTGTACAGAGTAAGTAATTGAATATTCAATCCAGAGGGCTTCTATATACATTTTTAAAACTGAACTGCCGATGTGGATGGAACTAGAGGGTATTATGCTAAGGAAATAAGTCAGTCAGAGAAAGACAAATACCATATGATTTCACTCATGTGGAATTTAGGAAACAAAACAGATGAACATAGGGGAAAGGAAGGAAAAATAAAATAAGATAAAAACAGAGAGGAAGGCAAACCATAAGAGACTCTTAACTATCGGAAACAAACTGAGGGTTGCTGGAGGGGAGGGGGATGGGGGATGGGGTAGCTGGGGGATGGGTATTAAGGAGGGCACTTGTTGGGATGAGCACTGGGTGTTACATGCAACTGACGAATCACTAAATTCTACCCCTGAAACTAATAATACACTATATGTTAACTAAGTACGCAACTGATGAATCATTGAACACTACATCTGAAACTAATGATGTATTTACTGTATGTGGGCTAATCAAATTTAAATTAAAAATAAATAAATAAATAATGAAAAAACAAAAACTACGAACCCGCCTGGCTTCCTCATCTGTACTTGAATTGGCTCCAATACTACATTTTACTCCCAGTGTATACACATATTCACCTTTCACTCACATTCCTGATAAGAGGAATTGCATTTCTTTGGAGATGGAAGCAATCTAGATAGTGGCTAAAAGGAAGTGTTGATGAACAAGCTGCTGCAGGGGTGCTGTCTACAATATTTAATGACTGTCCTGCAAAGAATCAGAATCACAGTTTATAAGAACACTGACCTTCCTACCTCCTGCCACATCACGTTTTAAATCAAAGAAAACAAAGATTCTAAAAGAGGAAACATGTGGCCAACTGTTCACGCTGTAGTCCCTGAAATCAATCTACTCCACTAGAGGACACCTTAAATGTTAGAGCTTTTGCCTTCATGCTTTGTGTTTTCCTTTGTTTTTGTTTTGTTTTGTTTTGTTTTTGATACTTATCCTCTCTTGGCCAGATTGTTGGCTGATAAACTATTTTCAAACATTTGTATGACTTCTGTTTACGTATTCCAGCTGGGGTGGGGGGGGAAGGGGAAGACCTTTTGTTATAGGTAGGAAAAAATCAAGCAAAACAGATAGTCAGGGTCGTGATTTGCCAAAGGTCAAAGGTCATGACAAGTGACCAGCTCCAGAGGCTTTGAGGTCAAAGGTGCAACTGGAATCCCATAACCTCCACTCTGGCTTTTTACATCACAAAGGAGAGCAATGCTTTCCTAACTTCTGTGAAGGAATCTACACCCCTGTTCACATTTTTTCCTTGAAAAATTATTTCAAAATGATTCTGCCCGTGATTATTTTTCCCCTTGAAACCAAGTGGCATGAAATAGGCTTTTATATAAATTGAATGTCTCCTTAGCTTTTTATTAGTATTCTATATTGGCAACCTAGAGTAGGAAATAACAGAGATTAATACGTGTTTTTTAAAAGGAAAATAAGCACATTTTTTAAAAGTTCAAAACCCAAACCAAAGAGGTACATTTATCTTTTTGTTATTTTCTTTTTCAGTCCCATGTGTATTTACCGAATGTACCTAAAAATTTGTTTTCCTTGAAAGAAGAACTAAAAGCAACAGTAATCTCTTATGCTTTCTATTGGGGAAATATCTTCAAAGCTAAGTTCTTAATACAGATCCAAAATAAGGTTTTATAACAGGAACCATTCTGGAATTATTATAATGTGGTTTATTTTTATTTTTTTTAGTTTGAAACAAATATAAAACATCAATGATGCGAGGGCCACTGTTGAGGTCAGAATGTCTGGCAGATCTCAGGATGTATTAGTAGCTGCAGCTCTATCTTTACCATGTGAACTGGAGGAAAAATGCAGAACCTTACTTTTCAACTCCATTGGTTTCTAACCTCTCATGAGCACTTAATTCCTCATAGAGAAGGAAATAGTCATGCTGTAGAATCCTGTGGCCCATGAAGGGTAATTGGATAACATCTTTTGAAAGATTTACAAGGCTGCCAAGGATTTTGCCAGCTTTAAACCTGATTGATTCAGTGTGAAAAGATCTGAACAATTCTGACCTAAAAGTTTAAAGACAGACCTTTCCTGTGAAAGTATAATTTAGAGCCTGTAATAAAATTGTATTGGAAAACACCACATTGAAGAACACAGCCATAAATTGCAAAACTTAGCATTATGTTAAAGGACTTTTTTTTTCCTTCAAGTCCACTGAAAGAACACTAATTGTTCACCAGATACTTTAATAATGAGGTATTTTTTGTTTTTGCTTTTTTTTTTCCCCCTTGGAAGAAGTCCCTAAAGAAAAACTAGTCAACTACTTTGCCTCCCTAACCAAGAAGTCAAACATGGAGTTTATACAACTTTTTTCTTATTAGGTAAAATAAAGAAAAGCAAAATTCTGTTTAACAAAGAGTAGACTAAACAGACTTGCTCCATATTTTAATTTTTCAAAGTGCTGGTTCTCATCATATATTAATTTCCATTTTGATAAAATATATACACTCATAATCAGTGCAATATTTTGTGGCTAGGCTCAAATGCCTGTGATGACTCAGACAGATTAATGATTAAACATCTTCCAGCTAATTACTTCAGGTCATTAATTATTTATCTAAGTCCATAATTCTATCAACTATTTTAGCTTCTGTCTTCTATTGCCCATCTTGGAAGAAGCATGTTTGGGGAAACTAAAGCATAAAAATTTCAAGTAAACAACATTAAGTAGAATATATACATGTTTTCTCCTTTTCTTTAGAATCAGGGAAAAATTGAGACGATTGTATTTAGACAAAAGCCTATTTATCTTTAAACAATACTCCTTTGTGACATGTTCACTAACTTTGTGTTTCCTCCTCAAATTTCAGTTTGAAGGATTAGGGAAAAATGCCATGTCCCACTTACCTGCGATGTGGGAGATATGCCATTTGCCTTTTGATTCTTTGAATCCTATGAACTAGTCTTAGATGTTTAAAATAGGAATCTCAATTTATGGGTATTTTTGTCACTATATACATATTTACAAATGACCAGAAATGACTGCTTTTTATATAGATTTGTGAGAACACTAACTTGTCAACAAATTGAAAGTCTACTTTCCCACATCCTTTCAAAAGACAAAACAAAAGCAGAACTGTAGCACTAAGAAAGAAGTTTCAATTAAGAAATGTGTAAAGGAGGAACCCTCTCTTCCACGTAAACTAGTTTATACTGAGAAAGGCATTCCGGAAGCAAGGAGGGGACAATATGCTGGGCTCTCGTATTTCTTTCCTGAAGAATTAGGTAGTAAGTTAGCACAGGCTTTCACCCCTTCCAACTCTAACCAGAGCTAAGTGTCTAGGAGGTAATTCAACCAGCCACCTGTCTTGTGAATTAGAACAGTTCCACCCTTATTGAAGCCATCAAGAATTGAATAAATTCCACTGTATCAACTTCCAGCTGACTGTTAGCAATTTCTGCAGGACAATGTTATTAGGTTGGTCTACAATAGTACTCTAAACTAGCATGGTCCCCAGAAGCTCTTCCTCAGAACGTTACAGTCAGTTAAGCTGAAAATTGTTAACTACCGGAAAAATACTCCAGGGTGAATGAAGAGGCATATTAGGAATTGGCAATAAAAAATATTTTCTGATATGTTCACATCACATCAAATATATTTACATAAGTCATCCATTCTACAATAAAGGCTTAGAACAGATAGCCTTTTCCAGAGGCCTGATTTTGAGTTCTGGTGCCACCTAGTGGAAAGGAGGAAGAAGAGAAGATGCAATAGAGGCTTGACGGAGTCAACACAGGAGATCAAGACTATCATCTGATTCATTTCTTTCAAATCACTTAGAATATAAAAAATACCTATCGCTTCCCTGATGAGTACTTTTGAGGGTTCCCCATCAGTTAAAGGATTATGAAACCCCTATTTTTCCTCCAGCCTCTTCTTGAACATCTCTAGAGGCAGTGAATTCAACCTGATCTGAGATGGCTTGCTGTACTTTTCAACCACTTCCAGTAGAAAGTGTTTTCTTACAGTGGACCCACAGCTTCAGCTCAAGAGCAGGGTGAATGGGAGGTGGAGATGCGGGTTCAGTGCACAGACTCCAGAGCAAGTTGAGTTCACATTTCAGCTGTGCAACCTTCTAGCTGTGTGACACAGGACACATGACAAGCTCCCTAGGTCTCAGTTTTTTCACCTATAAAGATGAGAATAATGCCTATTATTATATCAGTGTTGTGAATCAGCTCGTAGGTGTGAAGCACTTAGAATAGCATGTGACACAGTATATGCTTTATAAGTGTTTATTATATTTATAGGCTGGGGAAGTCATCAATGATGAGTCATGGCTACAGTAACGGGAAGAGATGAGAAGAATATACTGAACAGTAAATCTCAATGTGTACACTTGGAATAATCCACCTGTAAGATGCTCCACTAGCTCCATGGGAACATAAATTTGGGAGATGCTGCCTGCTATAGACAGCTATGTGGTGTGTACAGCTATATTGCTATATATACCTGGACATAGATACATGTACAAAGATATGTGGTAATTAGCATAATCAAGGCTGTCAATTCCTGACTTATTAACAACTTACCTTACTTTGTCTAACTTGGCATTTCCTAAACCTATTTGACCCAAGAATCCTTTTTAATGTGACATCTTAATGTCTTAATGCACATTTAGGGTTTAAAAGCGGGATCTTCACCTCAAAACCTTTAAGGACAAAGCAAATAATGTAAACCAGGGAAGTAGGTCAGGTGAAATGCAGTATGGAACAGTGTGAGTTATGGAAAACCAGAGGACACATATCTCACCTAAATGCATTTCAATTTGGCTCGTGAAAAACACTGTAGGCCAAAGAAAACATACCTCCAAGCTGAATCTGGGCTCTGTTCAGCAAATCGGATTCCTGTAGAGTGAGAGAAGAGGACCAACTGTGTTAACTTGGGGAAGAGTGAATTTTTAGAGGTAATAAAGAGACCTTAAAAAAGAGACTGTGAAGGAGAGGTAAAAGATATAAAACCAGGAAAGGGTAGCGTCCTGGAAACAAAAAAGGCAAAACAGAGGGATATCTCTGGGACCAGAGAAAGAGTGTACTGATTTCCACTGCTGCTGCTATAAAATGCCACAGTCTTTGTGGCTTAACACAAAATTATTATTTTACAATTCTGTGGGTCAGAAGTTTGATGTGGGTCTCAATGGGCTAACATCAAGGTGTTGGCAGGGCTGGGCTACTTTTGGAGGCTGTGTGGGAGAATCAGCTGCCTGTCCTTTCCAGCTTCTAGAAGCTGCCTATGGTCCTTGGCTTTGGCCTCCTCTTCCAGCAAAGACGTGTTATGTCCAGTCCTTCTCATATCACGTCAGTCTGACCTCCTCTCCTGCCTCCCTCTTCTGCTTTAACGAAAAAAAAAAAAAAACAAAAACTTGTGATTACATGGGACTCACCTGGACATCTCAGGACACTTTAAGGTCAGCCAATTAGCAACATTAATTCCATCTGCAACCATAATTCCCCTCTGTCGTGTAACACCACGAATTCACAGGTTCTAGAAATTAGACATGGACATTTTGGGGGAGCCATTATTTTGTCTATGGCAGAGAATAAATAGGAAGAATACTGCAGGAGCTACTGTGTCTCTGAGAGCAAGGACTGGAGCTTCTTTATGCCACTGCCCCCTAAATTATCCATCCTTTTACTTGATAATAATGGGAGGGAAAGTTCAGAAAGGGGAAGGAAATTGAAACTCACTTGGCAAGAAATTATGCTCATAATTCACAGTGTATGGTTCTATGGTGTCTGTACAACTTAGAATACAGATGCTCCTTCAGGAAGAAGGATTAGAAAAAAGGGCCTATTAAAAGAAAAGAACAGGGGACCTTTTCCAAGCAGATAAAGTCCCAAAAGGCTACCTATCCTCCAACTGGGGGAAGATGGTTTCACAAAGAGCCCCTACTCAGGCTAATGCCGTGAGAGACCGTGTGGAGGGCCCAGCGGAGAGCCCATGCCACCTCAGCTGGATTCCTTTGCGTGGGACAGAGCCTCACAATGGTGGTGGTGGTGTGGTGGCAGGCAAGAGACAGCTTGTATTCTGGGCTCTCCTGGGAAAGGTTCTCCTCAGCCCCTGTCAGGCTCAGAGACAGGCTTCTTCCATGGCCTTTCCCAAACTTTGTAGGATTTTCTCAGAGCATTTTATACAGAACTCTAGAATAGCCCATAGCACATGTTATCTTGTTTCTTACATAAATACCCTTCTTCTTGACAGTGAATTCCCTGAATACAAAGGACACTTAAAGCACTTTTTTGCAAACCCAGCAGACTGTCTATTTATAGCGGTAGATTTGCTACTGGTTGGGGTACACGAGAGGATTTTACATGACAAATATGTATTTTAAAACACTGCTAGTTAAGGATTTGAGCATATATTTGTGTGTGTGTATATATATAGCTTCTTGATATTCAAAGTGTGCTGCTTAGCCTCACCTGGGAGCTCATGGGAAATGCGGAAATGGGCCTCACCCAGACTTACTGCACTGGAATCTTCAGTTTAGTTTTATCCTGAGTGACTTGGGCACATATCAAAGTTTGAGAAATACTAATGAAGAATCAAACCCATGATCTGACAGGTAACACTGTGTAGAACAGGGCACATTTTTAAAAAGTGAGTCCATTTAAGTTACAATTAAGGAAAAATAACACATAGGTGTTGCCTAAATATGGTGAACAGTGAAAGAACTAAAAAAAAAAAAAAGACTGAAATGTGGAAAATAGTGCACATGAAATGTGACTAAAAAAATGTGTGTTGCATTAGTTGGATATTTAATTTTCTGTGCCTTTTGGCACCATGTTGTTACACTTACCTAATAGGTTGCTACTTCTTTTTTCCTCTTCACCTCTACCCTGAATCTTTCCTTTTTCCTTCCTAAGTCAGTCACCTCAAAGCTTTGCCTTATTCATTATATATATACATATATATATTTTCCTTATATACACACAAATATATATATATAATAGGTATTAGTATAATATCTTGCCTTATTCATTTCTTAATCAGTCAACAGATATTTACTGAGCACTTGTCTGTGCATAGTCTAGGTTTTGGTAAATAAGAAATTATACACACACACACACACACACAATAGGTATTAGTATAATATCTCTATTAGATATATTATCCTCATAGATATTATATTATCCCACCATACCTATGATATCTGAAATTCCTGTACGTACCTAAAGTAATTCCCCTATTACTGACAACTAACAAACCCAAACCCAAACAAACCCAACTATCCTCAGGTTTGACTTAATCACGCAAAGCAATGATCACAGGCACATGTCACAATACTTTAGTTGTAAATGAAAGTTTACTTAATCCTATGACAAAGTACTAGCTGCATATAAAACAAAACCAGCTGAGTAATGGAAACCCCACCTACATTCCGCAAGTCCTAGGAGTGGAATATGCCACATCTTCATTCTTCGGTATGTCCCACCATTAGCAGACGGGCCCTTTCAGGCAGTTAAAGGCCAAGGGTCATAAATAAGTGGTCAAAAAGCCCTTAGGCCTGACTGACTAAATGCTAGCTGTTGCTTTGGGGCAATGCAGTCTTACTCTTAGAATCTTGGGCATTAAATGTTTAACCACATCATTCTTAATCTAACCTCATGAAACTAGGAATTTCAGAGGTTAAATGCTTAGTTTACATAGCCTTATTATTCTTTTCAGACGTTCAAAATCGTCATACTTCAGGAAGGTGCTTCTCAAGATTCTATTGTTTACTTATGAGTAAATCTTTTATGATGTAACATTAGGGATATTGTTAGTCTGTGTTTTGCTGGTTTGACACTTCCAAATGCCTAGATGAGGTAATTCATGAATGGTGTAGAGGTGTGTTTTAAGATCAAGAGACATCGGGCAGTTGTACCTAGAGAGTATCTTTCAACTTTAAGAAAATCTTATTATTTAAAGATGTAGGGCAATTGGCAATGGATACTTTATTCACTAGAGAATTGATTCCACAATCCAATGAAGATCTAATATGAATTACTGACCACTGACGCAGTTTTATTATCAAAGACATTCAAATACTCACTTCTCTCCGTTATTTTGATGTAAAGTCTACAATTTAATGTTTATCAAATGTCTTAAGTGCTTTATTTGTATCTTCTCATTTAATCCTCACAAATTCCATTTTACAGGAGAGAAAACAGAGGTACAGTCGATTTGAATCCGGGCAGTGTGTGGATAAAGTTCAAATTCTTAATCCTTTCATTCCTTCCTTGTCATTAACTTAAACATTCTTTTAGTTGATGGTGTCGGTGAAGCATGAGTCTATCATATTAGGGGAAAACTGGCTAGCTTGAAGAAAAAATAAATTGAAATGCAAAGCAATTAATTTCTCTTAATGTGAATGAAAGATGACCTAAATACTGTGGAGAAGTGATTTCAAGTATGGAACTTTGTAGGAAAAAAAAAATCCTCTTTTCTGAATAAGCAATTTAGTGTTAATCCTCCTGTTTTTTAATATTTATATTTACATTTTTTTACATTTGTTCTTAAAAATTGCTATTTCCTACTCAACCATGGGTATATCATTATATATATGTATATTCTCTCTCTTTCTCAGTGTGTGTATATACATATTCATATGCACACATGCCATTATTTATTCATAAAATGACTGAGAAACACTGTCTTTTCTCTTTTTACCCCTCTGTAAATCTCTCAGTTCTCCAGTGTTTGGAAAGGAAGTACGATCAGTAGAATGAACCTGCACCAACAACCAAAGAGATCTTTAGTTCAAACCCTTGCTCATGACTAACCGGCTGTTTGTGCCTCAATATCTTCTACCTGTAACATCAGAACCATAGCAGAATCCAACAGACAGGGTTACTAGGAGGATTAAAGGCAACAAGGAATGTCAGTAGTACCTTCCCTATGGAGGAGCTTTAGGACTTGAGCCTCCAAGCTTGTTTCTTGATGTGCTGATAAAAGATATAGTCTAGTATAGGCTGTGCTGGTTAGATTTCAGCCCTCCCTATTTCAGTCCATAAACTAGGACTCAACAGAAGCCCCATTCAGGCTAGTCTGCATGTTCTGTATCAGCCACAAAGTGGCCTCTTGCAAAGACAGCTTTCCCTTCACTGTGTGGTGGCTTTGCAATTGAGAAATAGAGAAAGATTTAGTAAAGGGGTGCCTGGTAGCTCAGTTGGTTAAGTGTCTGCCTTCAGCTCATATCATGATACTTCGGTACTGGGATGGAGTCCTGCATTGTGGGGGAGGGAGAGTCCCTGCTTAGTGGGGAGTCGACTTCTCCCTCCCTCTGCCCCTTCCCCTCCCCCTGCCTCCCCCTGCCCCGTGCTCTCACTCTTGTGTGCATACTCTCTCTCTCAAATAAATAAATCTTAAAAAAAAAAGATTTAGTAAAATTAAGTTACTGAAAATCACTGAAGTAATATACACTGGAAGTGATGGCATCATTCTAAATTACTACATTCATTAGAAAAATTTTCAAATGCAAATTTTTCTCTATGGTTATCATTATTATGGATGCAATAATTTTTACATGGCCATGGGACTTACATATGGGCTGTTTAGATTTCTTTCTTTTGTATCTTTCAGAAAATTAACCATTTTTTTGCCATTGTAATATTGTTTAAAGAAATCTGAAAAGAACCATTCAAATTGTTTCAAATAACTATCCGGCAGACCTAACTTTTCTATATTTAGCATGTATTGGTGCATTTATAATTTTTTAAAGATTATTTCTTACTTATTTATTTGACAGAGAGATCAAGAGGGAGCAAGCACAAGCAGGGGGAATGACAGGCAGGGGAGAAGGAGACTCCCCGCTGAGCAAGGAGCCTGATGTGAGGCTCAATCCCAGGACCCTGGGATCATGACCTGAGCCAAAGGCAGCCTCTTAACCAACTGAGCCACCCAGGCATCCCAGTGTGCATTTATAATTTAAAAAATATTTTATTTTAAAATCCTTTGGTAATATTTTTGAAATAGCTTATTTTATAATACTTTTTGAGATGATTTTAGCCATTGGGTAAAGCTAGCAATTAAAAGGATTTGACACTTCAAAAAATAAAATACTTTTGGTATGTGAAAAGTCACACCTCAAACTTTAGCTGTTAAGATTAACAGGGATAGTTATAGCTGAAAGGGTCATTACATACTTATAAAGGAAGTTTCACTAAATATAGTCAGCATTAAGAGGTGTTGACAGGAAGAGCTGAAAATAAAACCTTAAGACAACTTTTTGATTTAAAATTCTATTTTTTTGTGTGTTAATGTCATTTTTGAGGAGACTTCACACTTTATTGCAACATAATAAAGAAATGAGAAAAGCAAAAAAAAAAATGGTATTTAGCCCAAAGTCGTGGATAGTCTTTAAAGAGGCACATAAATAGCCCATGAGACAGTTTGAGGCTTTCATCTTGTTCACCCTTTTGATCTATTCAGGAGACTTGTCCAACACCAGTTTGGCTGCAATACATTCTTTTCTTATAGTTTTAACTGAACTACATAAAAATTGTTTTGTCCTGATAAGTAATCTGGATTTTCTTCACTATAACAGGGTTAATACTCTTATAAATATTATACCAGAACAAAACTGGCAGAACAAACTCCACAGCTAAATGTAGAGAAGAAGCCACAACGAAGAGAGTAGGAAGGGCAGAGACACAGTGGGGAGCTAAACAGGCCCTCAGGACTATCCAACGGAGGGAGGATCCTGCACTTGTGGAGTAGGGAGAGAAACAGACTATTACATCTAGAAGCCCACATGGGGAAGGCAAATCCCCATAATATTTGGCTTTGAAAACCAGAGGGGCTGAATTTCGTGAGTGCTTACAACCAGCAGGACTTAAAACCTATAATTTTAAAAATCAGTGGGTTCAGCTCTGGGAGAGCTGGGAGGACAAGAGGAAACTGAGTCCCTACCCTTAAAGAGACAGCACAACAAACAGCCCCTCTGGGATATAGCATAGAAGCAGCAGTTTGAAAAATGCCTGGGGCAGGGGCAGATGGGAGAGAGAGTTTTTTGCTCATTTCAGAGCTTGTCCTGAAATCCTTGGGAGACTCCTTCAGGAACAAGGGAGCAGGCAGACACTATTTCCTTCCCCAGCTCCCAATATAAACTCATGGTAACCTGCCCAAACCAGGACAGCAAATACTCACTACCTAACTTGCTAACAACCCTGCGCCGCCTACCTGCACTTCAAAGTACCCACCCCCTCCAGTCAGGACTGCCCCAATCCAGCTCCACAGGTCCCCTCCCCCAGAGGACTGACACAAACAAACCTTGCAAAAAACACTGTGCCCCAACCTGCACACACTGTGGATCTGCTCCCTCTAATATGCTCTTGGCCAGAGCCCATCCAAATTGCCACAAGGCTGGCAGTGCGCAAGCAGCCCCAAGGGGGTGAGCACCACTCCAAAGAGACTTCTGCCCCAGGGAGAGGGAAAGGTAACCACACACACCAGTCAGACTGTGGCCCCAGCAGTGGGCTGGGGGCAGACATCTGGTCTGACCGCAGGCCCCACTCACCAAAGAAGGCTCAGGGGACAACACAGGGAAAGAGCCCTGCAGTGTGGTGCTACTGTATCTCACAAATGCCTGGTCCGACTCAACTCAAGCCCAAGATGGCTCCAGACTAGCCCACTAACACCACAAGGACCAAACACTGCCTGCAAGAGGCAAAGAGAACTAGGTGATTGTACTGAAGGGAGAAGTGGCTCACCCACAACAGCAAAGCACACTCAATACCCCTAGGAGACAACCCTGAAGTGCCAGGTTCTGCTGAACAGAGGACATGCACTGCAAGGGACTACAGAACCTCTACTTCATAAAGCCACTACTTTTAAGAGCAGAGCATGTAGCTGAATTTCCTAAAACACAGAAACAGATGCTAAGAAACAAAATGAGGAGATGGAGGAATATGTCCCAAATGAAAGTACAGGACAAATCATAGCAAAAGACCTAAGCAAAATGGAGATAAGTAATATGCCTGATGGAGAATTTAAAGTAATAATCATAAAGATACTCACTGGACTTGAAAAGAGTGGAGAATATCAGTGTGACCCTTAACAAAGAGATAAAAAGACTGACGATGAAAAAAACAATAAATGAAATTAAAAATAAACTAGATGGAATAAATAGCAGAATAGAGGAAGCAGAAGAACACATCAGCAACCTGGAGGACAGAGTAATGGAAAGTAATCAAGCTGAGCAGGTGAGAGAAAAAAAAAATTATGCAAAAGGAAAACAGACTTAGGCAACTCCGTAACTCCACCAAGCATAATAACATTCACATTATAGGGATCCCAGAAGGAGAAGAGAGAGAAAAGGGTGGGGGGGGATTTATCTGAAGAAATAACTGCTGAACATTTCCAGAATCTGGAGAAGGAAATAGAAATTAAGAGTTAGGAGACACAGAGAGTAATCCCCCCACCCCCCAAAAATCAATCCAACGAGGTCCACACCAAGACATATAGTAAATAAAATGTCAAAAAGTAGTGATAGAGAATTTTAAAGGCAGTAAGACAAAAGAAAACAGTTATATACAAGGGAAACCCCAAAATGCTATCAGCAGATTTTTTTCAGCCCAAACTTTGCAGGCCAAAAAGGAGTGGCATGGTATATTCAAAGTGGTGAAAGGAAAAAAAAAATCTGCAGCCAAGAATACTCTGTCCAGCAAGGTTCTTACTCAGAAAAAAGGAGAGATAAAGAGTTTCCCAGACAAATAAAAGTTAAAGAAATTCATGACCAGTAAAACAATCCTATGAGAAATGTTAAAAGGGACTCTTTTAGTGGAAAGGAAAGACCTTAAATAAGAGTAAGGAAAGTAGGAAGCACAAAAGCAATAAAAATAAGTATATATGTAAGAATCAGTCAAAGGATTCACAAAAAAAAGGATATAAAGTATGACACCATATACCTAAAACATGGGGGAGAGAGGTGTAACTTAATGACCATCAACTTAATATAGACTGCTATATGCAGAAGATGTTATATATAAACCTAATGGTAATGACAAATCAAAAACCAGTAATAGATATGCAAAAAATAAAGAGGAAGGAATCCAAGTATATCAGTAAAGAAAGCCAACTAATCATGAGAGAGGAGAGCAAAGGAAGAAAGGAATAGAGAAGAACTACAAAAACAACCATAAAACAAGTAATAAAATGGCAATACATGAATACATATTAATAATTACTTTGAATGTAAATGGATTAAATGCTCCAATCAAAAGACAGGATGATGGAATGGATAAAGGAACAAGACCCATCTATACACTGCCCACAAAAGCTAATTTTAGACCTAAAGACATATGCAGATTGAATTTGAAGGGATGGAGAAGTATTTATCATACAAATGGATGTGAAAAGAAAGTTGGGGTAGCAATACTTATATCAGACAAAATAGACTTTAAAATAAAGACTGTAACAAGAGACCAAGGACACTATATAATCATAAAGGGAACAATCCAACAAGAAGATATAACAACTGTAAATATTTATGTATCCAACATGAGAGCACCCAGATACACAAAGCAATTAATAACAAGCATAAAGGAAGTAATCAAGAGTAGTAATACAATAACAGTAGGGGACTTTAACACCCCACTTACATGAGTGGACAGGTCATTCAAACAGAAAATGAACATGGAAACAGTAGCTTTGAATGACACATTGAACCAGATGGATTTCACAGATATATTCAGAACATTTCATCCTAAAACAGAATACACATTCTTTTCAACTGCACATGGAACATTCTCCAGAATAGATCACATATTAGGCCACAAAACAAGCCTCAACAAATTCAAAAAGATTGAAATCATACCATGCATCTTTTCTGCCCACAACACTATAAAACTAGAAATTAGCCACAAGAAAAAATCTGGAAAGAGCATAAACACGTGGGGTTAAATGACATGTTACTAAACAATGAATGGGTCAACAAGAAATCAAAGAGGAAATAAAAAAATACATGAAGATGAATGACAATGGAAACACAGTGGTCCAAAATCTTTGGGATGCAGCAAAAGCTGTTCTAAGAGAAAGGCTATAGCTAAATAAAGGTCTACTTCAAGAAGTAAGCAAAATCTCAAATAAACAACCTCACCTTACACCTAAAGGAGTTAGAAAGAACAAACAGAACTCAAAACCAGTAGATGAAAGAAAATGATAAAGTAGAGCAGAAATGAATGAAACAGAAACTAAACAAAACCCAAGAAAACAGATTAATGAAACTAGGAGATGATTCTTTGAAAAGATCAACAAAATTGATAAAACTTTAGCCAGACTCTTCCAAAAAAAAAAAAAAAAAAAAAGACAGAGAGAGAGAGAGAGAGAGAGAGAGAGGACTCAAAATCAGAAATGAAAGACAGGGAAATAACAACTGACATCACAGCAATACAAAGAGTTATAAGAGAATATAATGAAAAATTATATGTCAACAAATTGGACAACCTAGAAGAAATGGAAAAATTCTTAGAAACATATAACTTCCCAAAACTGAATCAGAAAGAGATAGAAAATTTGAGTAGACAGATTACCAGCAATAATGTTGAATCAGCAATCAAAAAAAAATCCCAATAAACAAACGTCCAGGGCCAAACAGCTTTACAGATGAATTTTACAAAACATTTAAAGACGAGTTACTACCTTTTCTTTAAAAATATTCCAAAAAAATAGAAGAGGAAGGAAAACTTCCAAATTCATTCTATAAGGCCAGAATTACCCAGATAGACACCACACACACACACACACACACACACACACACACACACAGAAAAGAAAGAAAAGAAAAGAAAAAAGAGAACTATAGGCCAATATCTCTGGTGAACACAGATGCAAAAATCCTCAACAAAATCCTAGCAAACTGGGGGGAGGAAAAGATGGCAGAGGAGTAGGGGACCCTATTCCAACCGGTCCCCAGAATTGAGCTGGATCTCTACCAGAACACACTGAACACCCACGAAATCAGCCTGAGATGTAAGAAGATCTATCTGGATCTCTACAAACCGAATATTGCAGGTGGCGCAGGTTTGGAGGTATGAAGCGGGGAGCCGTGATTCCATGGGCACATATCAGAAGATAAACGGAAGGGGGAGGGAGTCATGGGGATCCTACACTGCTGGTGAGCGACAGTCTCCTGTGCTGGGGACAGGGCACAGACTTGCAGACCAGAAGCAAAGGGGAAAGGACTTAATGGCATGCCCCTACAACCTGGAACAGTGGGGCCATGGGTGTGAACTGGGGGTGGGTGGCAGTTTTAGAAGCACAAAGGGCAGAGACGTGCCCTTGGGCCCTGACCTGGAGGCGAGGACTGGGAGCCCTGCTGAGGGGCGCACAACCCAGGACGCTGTAGTTTATAGCAGGACAGACAGAAACGGAGATATTGTGGCCTGGAGAGCTCAATGAAGAACAGACTGTGATCTCTCTGCTCTGAGGCAGAGGGCTGGAAATGATCTCTTCTGCTCTGACTCTCAGAAGAGACACGGAAAGCCACCAGAGAACAAAAGCCTCAAAAAAACAGTTTTCACTGAGCCCATCCCCCCCCAACAGGGGGCAGGGCAACTCTGCCCAAACATTGCCTCAGTAACGGCTCGGCAGGCCCATCTCCCAGAAGACTGGCTGGGAGAAAAAGAGGCCAACAACCCTAAGGTCCCTATAAAACAGGTGCATCTTGTTTGGGTTGTGGTCAATAATTTGGACTATGTACATTCCCTCAACTACCCCTCAACAGAATGACTAGGAGGAGGAACACCCAAAATAGGAAAGACTCAGAGACTGTGACTTCTGCCACAGATTTACAAATGGATTCAGATATAACCAAGATGTTGGAGATGGAATTCAAGGTAGCAGTTGTGAAGACAATAGCTAGAATGGAGAAATCGATTAATGGCCACATAGAGTCTCCAAGGGCAGAAATGAAACCTGAATTGGCAGAATTTAAAAATGCTATCAATGAGATCCAATCTAATCTAGATAATCTAACAGCTAGGGTAAGCGAGGCAGAAGAACGAATTAGTGATCTAAAAGACCAATTGATAGAAAAGAAGGAAAAAGAAGAGGCCAGGGAGAAACAACTCAAAATCCATGAAAACAGAATCAGAGAAATAAGTGACACCATGAAACGTTCCAACGTCAGAATTACTGGGATCCCTGAGGGGGTGGAGAGAGAGAGGACCAGAAGATATGTTTGAGCAAGTCATGGCTGAGAATTTCCCTAATCTGGGGAATGAAACAAACATTCGTGTCCTAGAAGCAAAGAGGACCTCTCCCAAGATTAAGGAAAACAGGCCAACACTCCAGCATGTAATAGTAAAACCTGCAAATCTTAGAAGCAAGGAAACCATCTTAAGGGCAGTTAGGGGGAAGAGATTCCTTACGTACAGAGGGAGGAACATTGGAATAATGTCAGACCTATCCACAGGGACCTGGCAAGCCAGAAAGGCCTGGCAAGACATATTCAGGGTACTAAACAAGAAGAACATGCAGCCAAGAATACGTTATCTGGCAAGGCTGTCATTTAGAATGGATGGAGAGATGCAGAGCTTCCAAGACTGGCAGAAACTGAAAGAATGTGGGACCACTAAGACGGCCCTGCAAGAAATATTAAGGGGGGTTCTATAAAAGGAGAAAGACCCCCAAGAGTGATATAGAACCAAAATTTGCAGAGACAATCTATAGAAACAAGGACTTCACAGGCAACATGATGATAGTAAATTCTTATCTTTCAATAATCACTCTCAATGTGAACGGCCTAAATGCTCCCATAAAACGACACAGGGTTGCAGATTGGATAAAAAGATAGGACCCATCCCCATATGCTGTTTATAAGAGACTCATTTTGAACCTAAAGACATCCAGACTGAAAGTGAAGGGATGGAGATCCATCTTCCATGCCAACGGACCTCAAAAGAAAGCTGGGGTAGCAATTCTTATAACAGACAAATTAGATTTTAAGTTAAAGACTGTAGTTAGAGACACAGAAGGACACTATATCATTCTTAAAGGGTATATCCAACGAGAAGATCTAATATTTGTAAATATCTACACTCCCAACATGGCAGTAGCCATCTACATAAGCCAACTGTCAACCAAAATGAAGAGTCATATTGATAACAATACATTAATTGTAGGAGACCTCAATACTCCACACTCAGGAATAGACAGATCATCTAAGCAGAAAATCAACAAAGAAACAAGAGTCTTGAATGACACACTGGACCAGATGGACTTCATAGATATATACAGAACATTCCACCCTAAAACAATAGAATACTCATTCTTCTTGAGCGCACACAGAACTCTCTCCAGAATAGACCACATACTGGGTCAAATCAGGTATCAACCAATATCAAAAAATTGAGATTATTCCCTGCATATTCTCAGACCATAATGCTTTAAAAACGGAACTCAATCATAAGAAAAAATTTGGAAGAAATTCAAACAGTTGGAAGCTAAAGACCACTCTGCTCAAGAATGTTTGGGTCAACCAGGAAATCAGAGAAGAACTTAGACAATTCATGGAAACCAATGAGAATGAAAACACACCAGTCCAAAACCTATGGGATACTGCAAAGGCAGTCCTAAGGGGGAAATACATAGACATCCAAGCCTCACTCAAAAAATAGAAAAATCCCGAATTCACCAACTAACTTTACACCTTAAAGAACTAGAGAAAAAACAACAAACGCTGCCTAAGCCACACATTAGAAGAGAAATAATTAAGATCAGAGCAGAGATCAATGAATTAGAAACCAGAAACACATTAGATCAGATCAATGAAACTAGAAGCTGGTTCTTTGAAAGAATTAATAACATCGATAAACCTGTGGCCAGACTTATCCAAAAGAAAAGAGAAAGGACTCAAATTAATAAAATTATGGATGAAAGGGGAGAGATCATGACTAACACCAAGGAAATAGAAATAATTGTTAGAAATTATTATCAACAACTAGGGTGCCTGGGTGGCTCAGTTAGTTAAGTGACTGCCTTCAGCTCAGGTCATGATCCTGGAGTCCCTGGATCGAGTCCCGCATTGGGGTCCCAGCTCAGCAGGGAGTCTACTTTGCCCTCTGACCCTCCCCCCTCTCATGTGCTCTCTCTCTCTCATTCTCTCTCTCTCAAATAAATAAAATCTTAAAAAAAAAGAAATTATTATCAACAACTATATGCCAATAAATTAAGCAGCCTGTAAGAAATGGATGCATTCCTGGAAACCTATAAACTGCCAAGACTGAAACAGGAAGAAATTCACAACCTGAATAGGTCAATAACCAGTAACAAGATTGAAGCAGTGATCAAAAACCTCCCAAAAAACAAGAGTCCAGGGCCTGATAGATTCCCTGGGGAATTCTACCAAACATTCAAAGAAGAAATACCTATTTTCCTGAAGCTGTTTCAAAAAACAGAAACAGAAGGAAAGCTTCCAGACTCATTCTATGAGGCCAGCATTACGTTAATCCCCAAACCAGGCAAAGACCCCACCAAAAAGAAGAATGTCAGACTGATAGCCCTGATGAATATGGATTTCAAAATTCTCAACAAAATCCTAGCTAATAGGATCCAACAACATATTAAAAGAATTATCCACCATGACCAAGTGGGATTTATCCCCCGGATGCAAGGGTGGTTCAACATTCACAAATCTATCAATGTGATAGAACATATTAATAAGAGGAGAGAGAAGAACCATCTCTCAATTTATGCAGAAAAAGCATTTGACAAAATATAGCATCCTTTCCTGATTAAAACTCTTCAGAGTATAGGGATAGAGGGAATATTCCTCAAGTTCATAAAATCCATCTATGAAAAACCCACAGCGACTATCCTCCTCAATGGGGAAAAGATGAGAGCATTTCCCTTAAGATCAGGAACACGTCAAGGATGCCCACTCTCGCCACTATTGTTCAACATAGTACTAGAAGTCCTAGCAACAGCAATCAGACAACAAAAAGAAATAAAAGGTATTCAAATTGGCAAAGAAGAAGTCAAACTCTCTCTTTTCGCAGATGACATGATACTTTATGTGGAAAATCCAAAAGACTCCACCCCCAAATTACTAGAACTCATACAACAATTCAGTAATGTGGCAGTACAAAATCAATGCACAGAAATTAGTTGCTTTTTTATACACTAACAATGTAACTGTAGAAAGAGAAATTAGAGAAACGATTCCATTTACAATAGCACCAAAAACCATAAGATACCTCGGAATAAACCTAACCAAAGAGGTAAAGGATCTATACTCTAGGAATTACAGACACTCATGAAAGAAACTGAAGAAGACACAAAAAGATGGAAAAACATTCCATGCTCATCGATCGGAAGAATAAACATTGTTAAAATGTCTATGCTACCCAGAGCAATCTATACCTTCAATGTCAACCCAATCAAAATTCCAATGACATCATTCAAAGTGCTGGAACAAACAATCCTAAAATTTGTATGGAATCAGAAAAGACCCCGAATCGCCAAGGAGATGTTGAAAAAGAAAAACAAAGCTGGGGGCATCATGTTGCCTGATTTCAAGCTTTATTACAAAGCAGTGCTCACCAAGACAGCATGGTACTAGCACAAAAACAGACATATAGACCAATGGAACAGAACAGAGAGCCCAGATATGGACCCTTAACTCTATGGTCAACTAATCTTCGACAAAGCAGGAAAACATATGCAGTGGAAAAATGACAGTCTTTTCAATAAATGGTGCTGGGAAAATTGGACAACTATATACATAAGAATGAAACTTGAACATTCTCTAACACCATACACAAAGATAAACTCAAAATGGATAAAAGACCTCAGTGTGAGATTCTGGATTCCTTCCATCCTTTGGATGGATTCTTACCCATCAAAATCCTAGAGGAGAACAGAGGTAGTAATCTCTTCGACATCGGCCACAGCAACTTTTTTCAAGATACGTCTCCAAAGACTAGTGAAACAAAAACAAAAATGAACTTTTGCATCAAGATAAAAAGCTTCTGCACAGCAAAGGAAACAGTCAATAAAACAAAGAGGCAACCCAAAGAATGGAAGAAGATATTTGCAAATGACACTACAGACAATGCGCTGATTTCCAAGATCTATAAAGAACTCAAACTCAACACGCAAAAAACAAATAACCAAGTCAAAAAATGGGCAGAAGACATGAATAGACACTTCTCAAAAGAAGACATACAAATGGCTAACAGACACATGAAAAAATGTTCATCATCATTAGCCATCAGGGAAATTCAAATCAAAACCACATTGAGATATCACCTTACACCAGTAAGAATGGCAAAAATTGACAAGGCAAGAAACAACAGATGTTGGAGAGGTTGTGGAGAAAGGGGAACCCTCTTACACTGTTGGTGGGAATGCAAGTTGGTACAGCCACTTTGGAAAATAGTTGGAGGTTCCTTAAAAAATTAAAAATAGAGCTACCCTATGGCCCAGCAATTGCACTACTGGGTATTTACCCCAAAGACACAGATGTAGTGAAAAGAAGGGCCATATGCACCCCAATGTTCATAGGAGAAATGCCTGCAATAGCCAAATTGTGGAGCCGAGATGCCCTTCAACAGATGGATGGATAAAGAAGACCTAAAAAAGGTCCATATATACAATGGAATACTACTCAGCCATCAGAAAGGATGAATACCCATCTTTTACATCAACATGGATGGGACTGGAGGAGATGATGCTAAGTGAAGTAAGTCAAGTGGAGAAAGTCAATTATCATATGGTTTCATTTATTTGTGGAACATAAGGAATGCATGGAGGACATTAGGAGAAGGAAGGGAAAAATGAAGGGGGGGAATCGGAGGAAGAGATGAACCATGAGAGACTATGGACTCTTGAGAAACAAACTGAGGGTTTTAAAGGGGAGGGGGGTGGGGGGAATGGGTTAGCCCAGTGACAGCTATTAAGGAGGGCATGTACTGCATGGAGCACGGGGTATTGTATGAAAACAATGAATTGTGGATCACTGCATGGAAAAGTGGTGATGTATTATATGATGACTAACATAATAAAATAAAATAAAATAATAAGTAAAAAAAATAAAGTGAAAAAAAAATCCTAGCAAACTGAATCCAGCAGTTCATGAAAAAAAAATCATTCACCACGATCAAGTGGGATTTATTCTAGGGATTCAAGGGTGGTTCAATATTCACAAATCAATCAACATGATACATCCCATCAATAAGAGAAAGTGTAAAAACCAGAAGATCATTTCAACAGATGCAGAAAAATCATTTGACAAAGTATAACATCTATTTATGATAAAAAACCCTCAACAAAGTAGGTTTAGAGGGAGCATACCTCAACATAATAAAGGCCATATATGAAAAATAGCTGTGGAGCTATTATCATCCTAAATAGGGAAATACTGAGAGCTTTTCTTCTACAGTCAGGAAAAAGACAGGGCTATCCATTCTCACTACTTTTATGCAACATAGTACTGGAAGTCCTAGCCACAGCAATCAGACAACAAACAGAAACAAAAGGCATCGAAATCAGCAAGGAAGAAGAAAAACTTTGACAATTTGCAGATGACATGATACTCTATATAGAAAACCTGAAAGACTCCACCAAAAAACTGCTAGAAATGAATTCAGTAAAGTCACAGGATCAAAATCAAGGTACAGAAATCTGTTGCATTTGTATATACTAATAATGGGGCCAAGAAAGAGAAATTAAAGAATCAATCCCATTTATAATTACAACAAAAATAATAAAATATCTAGGAATAAACTTAACTAAGAAGGTGAAAGATCTATATTCTGAAAAATATAAAATATTGATGAAAGAAACTAAAGATGACACAAACAAATGGAAAGATACTCCATGCTCATGGATTAGAAGAACAGATATTGTTAAAATGTCCATACTACCAAAGAAATCTATAGACTTAATGCAATCTTTATCAAAATACCAACAGCATTCTTCACAGAACTAGAGCAAACAATTCTAAAATTTGTATGAAACTACAAAGGACCCCAGATAGCCAAAGGACTCTTGAAAAGGAAAAATAAACGTGGAGGGGGCACAATTCAAGATTTCAAGTTGGACTACACAGCCGTAGTAATCAAAACAGTGTGGTATTGGCACAAAAAGAGACACATGGATCAAAAAACATAGAGAGCCCAGAAACAAACCCATGATTATATGGTAAATTAATCTTTGACAAAAAGGGTAAGGATATGCAATAGGAAAAAGTCTCTTCAACAAATGATGTTGGGAAAACTGGAGAGCTACATGCAAAAGAATGAAACTGGATTACTTTCTAATACCATACACAAAAATAAACACAAAATGGATTAAGGACCTATATGTGAGGCCTGAAACCATAAAAGTTCTTAAAGAGAGCACAGGCAGTAATTTCTCTGACACTGACCATAACAACATCTTTCTAGATATGTCTCCTGAGGCAAGGGAAACAAAAGCATAAATAAACTACTGGGACTACATCAAAATAAAAAGGTTCTGCATAGCAAAGTAAACTACTGACAAAACTAAAAGACATCCTACTGAATGGGAACTATTTGCAAATGGTATATCTGATAAAGGGTTATATCCAAAATCTATAAAGAACTTATCAAACTTCACAGCAAAAAACCCCCCAAATAATCCAATTTAAAAATGGGCAGAAAACACAAATATTTTTCCAAAGAAGACATATAGATGGCCAGCAGACATATGAAATGATGTTCAACATCACTCATCATCAGGAAAATGCAAATCAAAACTACAATGAGATATCACCTTACACCTGTCAGAATTGCTAAAATCAAAAACACAAGAAACAACAAGTGTTGACGAGGATGTGAAGAAAAAGGAACCCTCCTGCACTGTTGGTGGGAATGCAAACTGCTGCAGCCACTCTGGAAAACAGTATGGAGGTTCCTCAAAATTGAAAAATAGAACTGCCATGTGATGCAGTAATCTCACTACTTGGTATTTATCCAAAAAAACATTAAAACACTAATTCGTAAGGCTATATGTACCACTATGTTTACTGCAGCATTATTTACAGTAGCCAAATTACAGAAGCAGATCATGTGCCCATCCATAGATGAATAGATAAAGAAGAAGTGGTATATATATATATAGAATGGAATATTATGCAGCCATAAAAAGAATGAAATCTTCCCATTTGCAACAACATGGATGGATCTAAAGAGTATAAGGCTAAGAGAATAAATAAGTCAGTCAGAGAAAGACAAACCATATGATTTCATTCTTATGTGTGATTTAAGAAACAAAACAAAGGGAAAAAAGAGAGACAGACAAATCAAGAAACAGACCCTTAAATATAGAGAACAAACTGATGGTTATCAGACAGGAGGTGGGTTGTGGGGATGGGTGAAATAGGTGATGGGGATTAAAGAGTACATTTGTCATTATAAGCACTGAGCAATGTATAGAATCATTGAATCACTATAATGTACATCTGAAACTAATTTAACACTGTATGTTAAATATACTGGAATAAAAAAAAAGCATAAGGGAAGCAAGAATTTTGGTCTTCTTGTTAAAAGGATAGCCTTACAAACCAGGTGATTTTCATCAAAGGATTTCTTAATTTATTCGTATTTTCTATAAGCATAAGAGGAAATAAACTTGGTGGTTCTCTTAGGCTTTTTCCACAGAGACGATAACCTTTCAAGTATAAAGAAATATGAAACTCTTCTATCTTCACATTCTTTAAAACTCCTACAGTTCAAATAACTATTTTTTCATTGTGCTACAGAATAGTAATATTTTCATAATTGCATTTGAATCATTGAAAGAAAGTTAAATTTCTTTCAATATAAATTGAGTGATTACATTCATTTCCTCAGGTTTGTGCTCTGAGGAATCTGGGATTCAAGCCTAGTGCAACATCGATATGAGACACTGGAAAAGTCACTTAAATTTTTCAGTTCATAGAAAGTTAAAATGATGTTTTATATATATAAGTCCTACAGCATTATGTCTCATAGAAAGCATTCATTAAATGTAACCCTAGTTACAGACCCATAGTAGTGATTTAGGTGGCAAAAATATCAAATTAACTAAAAATATCCCCATGCTCTGGTATTCTGGACATATCACCATTCTTTGAAATGTCCACAGTCTACTCCAATTTGTGTGAACTGAAGACACCAATAATCTGAATGATGGCAATAACAGAATTATCATGTTAGACTATCAATTATTTGACTTTTATACATTCATTTGAAATATATTTAAAGAACCTTTGCTATATGCCAGGCAATAGTCTGGGGCAGTGGAGTAACAATGGTGAACCGTCCTTGCCTGTATGGAGCCTACAGTCTAGAAGGCAGAGACACCCAAGTAAATAAGAAACAATTCACCAGGAGAACTTCAAAATGGTAAGTACCCTAAAGAAAATCAACCAGGGTCATCCACTGAGAGTGATTAGGGGTTAGATCTACTTTGGACTAGGAACCAGTGAATTACAGAATGAGGAACTGACATCCGCGCTGACAACTAAAGGACAAGAAGAAGGCAGCGAGGCAAAGGTCTCAGGCCTCAGTGTCCCCAGTTGCATCCCCAAGGAAGCAGCAAATGTAAAGGAGAAACTTGCTTATTTGCAGAACAGAAAGCTGATGGGGGTAAATAAAGCACAGTAGGTGAAAGGAGAGTGCGAAGTGGAGAGATCCAGGTCATGGTAAGAGTTTTGGAGCTTTTTTTTTTTTTTAAGATTTTATTTATTTATTTGAGAGAGAGAGAATGAGAGATAGAGAGCACGAGAGGGAAGAGGGTCAGAGGGAGAAGCAGACTCCCTGCTGAGCAGGGAGCCCGATGTGGGACTCAATCCCAGGACTCCAGGATCATGACCTGAGCCAAAGGCAGTCGCTTAACCAACTGAGCCACCCAGGCGCCCAAGAGTTTTGGAGCTTTTAAACAGGTGAAGGAGACATCTGACTTGCAATTTAAAGATCACCATAGCTATTATGTGAACAATGGCTGCTGGGAGAGGACAGTCAAAACAGGACATGAAATAGGAAGTTATTTCAATTCAGAAGACATGATGTGGCTTGGATTGAGGTGATCGCTGTGGAGATGGAAAGACTGGATGTCCTATAACATATGCTTCAAAAGGGCACATTTAGAAGTAGAGTTGGTAAGACTTCTTGATATGATGAGAGATGAGAAAGGAATCAAGGACAACTGTAAGGTTTTTGGCTTGAGCAATTGGGTAGTTTGTGATGCCATTTACTAGATGAGGGAATTTAAGGAGGAAGAAGATTATGCAATGAGGCCAGTTTTCAGAGCCACATGGCCAACCTCAAGAGTGGATGTGTTCCATTTCTCCAAATATGATGTGATTACTTGGAAATGGAGAAAACTTGCCACTTCCCTCATTCTTCTAAAATATGATTCACCTTCTAGCCCATACCTAAAACTCTATGCAAAAACTGGAGTATTTATGCTTAACCTATGTCCACAACCCCTTATTTGCAATTCTGAGTTCCATTAGCTTGGAAAACTAAAGGATCTGTGTAACTCACATGGTGGCAAAATTTACCTGCTCCTGTCTCATTTGGTGGCCAAATCCAGACTGAATTTACATATAGTCTTTATTCCTATTACAATTCATACATTTTAGTGCAAAAATATTAACCAGTTTGATAACAGGGTTCCATGCTAGACCCTACTGGGGTTA
This sequence comes from Eumetopias jubatus, assembly GCF_037043125.1. Classification (NCBI taxonomy): domain Eukaryota; kingdom Metazoa; phylum Chordata; class Mammalia; order Carnivora; family Otariidae; genus Eumetopias; species Eumetopias jubatus. The sequence goes on along the minus strand of NW_028274809.1, from coordinate 175,811,588 downwards.
CATAGGATATGGTTCATATGTGATATCTATGAAATTAAAAGAAAATTAAGAGTTCTGAAACATCTCTGTCCCAAGATCTTAGAGAAGGAACTAAGGGTTTGTACTCTTAAACTTTAAACTGGACAGTACTTTATTATGTGTTTTACTACTTGGTTAAAAAAATGTTAGATCCCTTCCTGAGAGAAGAAGGGTTTACAAAGTAAACTCTGCCCAAAGGAAGAGAAATTGGGAAGGCAAACTGCTGATATTACAACTTTTTAGACTCACACATGGAGGGCAATATAGGGACTCCAACACAATGGATTTGAGGGCAAGAAGGCTGGCATTTTTATGAAAGGAAAAGTCACATAGACGGGGTAAATCAATCAACAGTTGTTTCACTCTAATGACCAAAAAACTGTGTCAAAAATCCTAATTGCTCAGGAATTAGCGTAATATGGAACAGCTCAAACCCTAACTTCACTGATTCTAAGCTGCATATTTTCCACCTGTTAACTTTTCTGAAATTGGGATATATCTTAAAATCGATGGATCTTAAAATGGGCTCTGACCAGGTGTAAGTGATTATGTGTTATTGCTTGAGCATATTTGACCTTGGCTGTTGTTTCTGCCTGCATGATGGGAAAGCTAAAACTTTCCATATCTCAACCATGAACTACCTAAAGATCTTAACAGGATGACGTTATAGTCGATTTGGGCTGCTATAACAAAAATACTAGAGGGTGGGTGGCCTATACATAGCAGAAATTTATTTCTCACAGTTCTGGAAGCTGGGAAATCCAAGAACAAGGCACAGGTAGATTTAGTGTCTGGTTCATAGAATGGTTATCTTGTAGCTGGGTTCTCACCTCTGGGTGAGAGGGCTCTTTGGGGTGTGTTTTAATAGGGGTACCAGTTCCATTCACGAGGGCTCCACCCTCATGACCTTATAGTCTCCCAAAGGTCCTAACCCCAAATGCCACCATCACAGTGGGATTAGCTTTCAACATATGAATTTTGAGGCTATGCAAACATTTAGTCTATATAGTAGAAGGTCTTGATTGCTACCTGAAGTTCTCCATTGTCAACATCAGTAAAAGATCAAGAAACACCAGCATCAAAACTTATAGAATGCCAGAAGCTTGGAATAAGACCCCTAACACAATATTGAGGCATATTTTAGGAGCATCACCAGTGTTCTCAATGGCATTAGAGGGCAATATTTTATGGGAAAACAGAAGTTATCCTAAGAAGTAAGATCTTGTGAAGATCTGTAATTCCTTTACCATTTTTATTTTCCTTTTTTATTATATACATATATAAATGTATTTTTTCAACAAACTTGAAATAATTCTAAATCATAAGAAAGCACTGTGCTATTTTAATTGGCTGATTTTTAAAAATTATCTCTATATGAACTAATGGTGTATCTTATAATAATGTCTTAGATTTGATGAAATATCATTCCCCTTTGCAGACAGAGGCTACCAGGACTTGGGAGTGAAGAGAGTGTGTAAAAGATTCCAATCTCAGATTGTTATTCTTCAAGTTGACTCTTTTTCTGAGCCCAGGTTCATCTCTTACTTTACCTCTGGCGTTTTTCTGGTACTTTGCTACTAATGCTTAAATGGAGTATCCATGTCATTAATTTCCAGCATTTCTAGCACATAAACCTTTGAGTATAGGTCACAGGTTTGGCCACAACCAACTTAAGTGGATGTTTTCCAAGGATAGCATATGCATAGAAACGTTAGGCTTTATTTCTTTTAACTTCTTGCTTAATGCAAAATAAACTTTGAATTTATATTCTTTGAGTCTTATCCAGCCTACCAGGTTTTCCTCTTATCACTCCGTGTTACAAGAATATGAGACCATTTGTAAAGGTTTTTGGTGTGCAAAATTGTATACTTGTAAGTTACAACAACTGCACCTTGCAAAAGGAATTTTTTTGAATTTTCATCTTCTAGCCACAGAACATTAAGTAGCACAATCCATTTTATATTTAACTTTATTTGAATGTCACAGTAGCTAGGACATTAGTTTTCAGATTCTTTTAATTTTACTGCTATAATCTGAATAAAACTGTACTCCATTAATGTCAGTTCAAATGTGCTAACATGATTAAAAGAAACAGATCTTAATTCAAAAAGAATTAGAAAGTATCTTTGTTAATGTTTTCTGTAAATATTTTTTGATATGGCTATAAGGCATATCTTATAATTAAACCATCTCATAAGTGAATGAGCTGAACGTCAGATTGCTTGGGTTTTACTTACAACTCTGCCACTTTTTAGCTGATTAACCTTAAGTAAACTACTTATTTTCAAAGTTCCAGAGTTTTCTCATTTATAAAGTAGAGGCTTGTATATAACTATCTTATACAGTTGTCCTGAGGATCAAGTTGAAATCATACATATAAGCCACTTAGAACAGTACCTGTTACAGAATATATTGCTGCTAACTTTTAAAATCTTTTATATATCTCTCTCCCTAAATCATAGTGGTAGTTATTTCTCACATTTCTTTCCCTGATATCTCTTGAAACTCTAGCCTTCCACCTTACCATATTTTCTTCCAGATTGCTTGCTTTCTTATATTTTTCCCCAAATGTAGCTCTGTTCTGACAGAAACTAATTTAGATTTTGTAGGCACAGTTCTCCACCCGTTATCTCAGCCCAATAAAACTCTGGAATCCAATAGAAGTCTTAAGCAGGTAAATAAAGTATCTTTCTAAGAAACACATGTGACTGTTATAGGAGGACTGAGGTTGGGGGGGGGCTGTTATTTCCTATATTTAATTTTGTGCCCATTTTGTTCCTATGAGAATTTTCTCCATTCTGTTTGTAAAAGTTACATATATGTATATACCATGAAGTCATTTAGTCTCTCATCCAACAACTGAAAATATATGCTGACAGTTATTTTTAACAATCAATGGAATTTAATTTAATGGGTCAAGTCTGGACTGGAAGGCAGGGTGTTTTATAGATTTCTCGTTGAGCCTGCCAAAGTACTTTTCTTTCTTCTTGAGTGTAGTGGAATAATACATTTAGAAATGACCTACAGGTACATTTTGAAGGTTCATGGTCCAAAAATTATTTTCAATACTTTAAGAACATGACAAAAATATGTGTGTAGTGTACATTTTAGTAATATATTATGCTTTATATACAGTGGTATGCTGGTAAATGTTTAATAGCTGTATCTGGCACCCCTCCCCTCCCCAAACCAAAAAAGTAATGACTTCATTTGCTGCATTTGCCAGTTTCCATGGTGTAAATACTTCCACCATGGCTGACCTCAAGGTACCAACATGAGATCACTGAGAAGAATTGGGAAGAGATACTCAGTAGGACACTGTTATAGGGTATTCCATAATAAATATGTAACAAACATAAACTTGAGAGAGTTTATCTCTCGATAAATCTCGAGAGAGTAGATATTAGCAAAATGCATTAAAGCAATTAGAAAGTAATGAGTTTGGAGTATTTAGTGCCTTTGTTTTTAATGTGATTTATTTAATTTTAAGTTTATATAATTAAATTTTTGATAATGGCTATGTTTAGTAATTGATTTCCAAAATTTCTGAAAATTTAAGAATGGACTGTTATGAACCTCTATGAACTGGCCCTAGCACATTACTTCTGTATATATGATATTTGTTATTGCCCATTATGACACGGGTCAAAAATAATGGTGCTTCAACTCATGTGTTGTCCTTTCCTTGCTGTCTTATTTCCTTCTTTTGGTTCTTGCAGATTTGTTGAACATGTCAAGGACTTAAATAGAAATCAGTTTGGACAAATCATAAAGTTATTTGTTTATGGTATTGATATAAAGACTGAAATAAGAAGGTTACATTTCATTAGGATTTTATAATACATACTTTCATTATATATCATGACATATGTACATATCTATCCATGTATCTAGATACAGTAGAAGATCTATTTTTGTTTCTATGAAAACCATATTCAATGCTGTGAAAAGACTCAATAAAAGTGAGTCACTAAAAGAAGGGTTTCTAGGTCTGGGCAAGAACTAGGAAAGACTGAGATAAGGAATATCAGCTGACAGTTTCTATATTCTGATTATGTTGTTAGCATCTTTACATTCTTGGGTCATTTTAAAGAAATAAAACTGAAAATTTTAGATAATGAATTTCTGAATGTGGAGAACAGTAATTTGGTAATTTATAATCAAAGTAAAGGGGTATATGTAAAGAAAGACAAATGTGTATGCATTTATGTTAAAATAAAATTTAATTATTTCTAATGATTTGCTTGTTTTTTTTAAAAACCATTAACTTATGAATTACTGCTCCAAATCAAGTGGATAATATATCTTTCAGGTACATCCCTGAGTATATTAAATTTGACTGAATTAAGGAATAAAAAAAGCAAAGCTGGAGGCATCACAATTGCATACTTCAAGTTATATTGCAAAGCTATAGTAACCAGAACAGTATGTTATTGGCATAAAAATAGACACGTAGATCAATAGAACAGAATAGAAAACTCAGAGAGGCAAACCGATGAATTCTATAATTACATGGCCAATTATTCTTTGACAAAGTGGGAAAGAATATCCAGTGGGAAAAAGACAGTCTGTTCAACAAATGGTATTGAGAAAACTGGATAGCACCATGCAAAAGAATGAAACTTCGACCATTCTCTTTCACCATACACAAAAATAAACTCAAAATGGATTAAAGACCTGACACCTGAGATGTGAGACCTGAAACCATAAAAGTTCTTGAAGAAAGCACAACTTTTTCCTAGATAGGTCTCCTGAAGCAAGGGGAAAAGCAAAAATAAACTATGGGACTACACCAAAATAAAAAGCTTCTGCACAGTGAAGGAAACCATCAACAAAACTAAAAGGCAACCTGCTCAATGAAAGAAAATATTCACAAATGATATGTCTGATAAAGGGTTAGTAACCAGAATCTATAAAGAACTTATCAAACTCAACACCCCAAGACCCCCAAATAATCCAGTTTAAAAATGGGCAGATGACATGAATAGGCATTTTTCCAAAGAAATAGACATATTTTCCAAAGAAGAGATGAAAAGATGTTCAACGTCACTCATCATCAGGGAGATGCAAATCAAAACTACAATGAGATACTACCTCATAGCTGTCAGAACGGCTAAAATAAAAAACACAAGAAAACAACAAGTGTTGGCGAGGATGTGGAGAAAAAGCAGCCCTTGTGCACTGTTGGTGGGAATGCAAACTGGTACAGCCACTCTGGAAAACAGTATGGAGTTTCCTCAAAAAGTTAAAAATAGAACTACCCTATGATCCAGGTATTTAGGATAAAAAAATACTAATTCAAAGTGATACATGCATCCCAAGGTTTAAAGTGGCATTATTTACAATAACCAAATTATGGAAATAGCCCAAGTGTCCATCGATTCATGAATGGAAAAAGAAGTGGTGTGTATATGTATATGTATACATATACATAGACACAATGGAATATTATGCAGCCATCAAAAAGAATGAAATCTTGCCATTTGCAACAACATGCATGGAGCTAGAGAGTATTATGCTAAGTATGTCAGAGAAAGACAAATACCATAGGATTTCACTTGTATGTGTAATTTAAGAAACATACCAAATAAGCAAAGGAAAACAAAAAAGAGAAGGGCAAACCAAGAAACAGGCTCTTAACTATAGAAAACAAACCTGGTTACCAGAGGGGAGGCGGGTGGGGAAATGGCAATTAAAGAGGGCACTTGTGATGAGCACCAGGTGATGTATGGAATTATTGAATCACTATATTATACACCTGAAACCAGTATTATACTGTGTTAACTATACTTTAACAATTTAAAAAAAAGTACATAAAAAGAAATTTATTGAAAGTTACACGTTAAAATTTAGTTTTGTTAGACTTATAAATCAATTTATATCATAGTGATATTAGAGGAATTTAATACTACTTTAAAGAGATCTTTAGTTAATAGTTGGTACTATTTAAAGCTTAAAGATTAGTAAATATTTTAAATTAAATTCTCATTTAATGTATTCAAATATACTTTTAAAGTAATTTAATTTTTTTTTTTAGTTTTTTTTTAAATTTTTATTTATTTGGGAGAGAGAGAGAGAGAGAGCATGAGAGGGGGGAGGGCCGGAGGGGGAGGAGCAGACTCCCAGCTGAGCAGGGAGCCCGAAGTGGGACACAATCCCAGGTCTCCAGGATCATGACCTGAGCCGAAGGCAGCCACCCAACCAACTGAGCCACCCAGGCGCCCTAAAGTAATTTGATTTTCTGACTGACCAACTTTTAAGTACTCAAGCAATACATTTACTTATTAAACTTATTGAAATGGCTATTTGTAAGTTTTACCCCATGTCTAATATTTTTCATTAGCATTTCAGTTATACTTTTCAACTTTAAATCACAAGTTGAAATCAATTATGCAGTGACACATATTAAATTGGAGTCACAAGACTGTTCTAATAGGACAAATTCTTGTGAACATGACACATCATAGAAACTAAATGCCAAGATATCTTAATACAAAAATATTAACACCATATGTTTCTCTTAGGCCTTTCTGGACTTAATTTTATACCTTTTCTAGGTTTAATGAATCTTAGTCACTAAATAAACAATGGTATTATCCCAAGCAATTTGGAGGATATTTTCTCAGTTGGTTATGATTGCATAATGACCAGGGATATTTGACAGAATATTCTCTGGGTTCCTTTTCATGACACTGATGAGACATCCTGAGTCCTGTTCAGAGGCAAAGCCCTTGTAGCTTCAGAAGTCTACTTTCCAGGTTTAATCATGGAAATCTGAAATTCCCACCAATGATGTGATAATATTTTATTAGTCTCTACATTTCTTTGGCTCTTAATATTTAAATGGCCTCCTTTGCAAATTTACGAAGATCTTCAAATTTGGGGGGATCCTGCATTCATTTCATATTCTTTTTATCTCTTTGGTGCCATATAACTTTTGCAAAATAATAATATCCTATTGAATTTTGAATATCTCCAATGGTTTTATCTATTTGGCCAAATCTTCAAAGATCTTTCTACTGTCAAAAAAGTATTTGAGGTTTCCTATTTGTTTAAACAAGATCAGAGTGGTGGTTCTATGACTTCTCTGCCAAAAAAATGGAGTGCATGCATGCTGAATGAAATTAATCAGGCTATTTGTTCAATCCTTTTTCTGATTAGGTAAATATGTAAACAAAATGTCTTCTCTGTAAATAGCACTATGCCTATGAAGTGAGAATATGAAGAGCCCTTGTAAATTTCTTAACTTCTCTAAGTGTAAATACTGCCAGAGTGGACAATAACTTCTCTTAAACCCTCAGCTCTCTGGATCCCTTTAGAAAAACTAGTATCATTGATTTCTTGTAACAGTATATTGAGCATAAACACAACGGGCACACAGATCGAGGTCTTGAAGCAGCAGGCTATACAGTAAAAGCACACTATACCAACAGGATGGGCTAGGACACAGGACCAGGGATAAGAGGGGATATGGGAAGTGAAGGGAGAGACAAATCAGGGAACAGTATATAATGTAGTGTTATTTCAATCCCTTCATATCTTTCAGTATTCTGATGGAAATGAATTTGAAAATAACATTCTTTGCTTTTGAGTGCTTGCACCCTGCATATTACCAGAAAATTCACTACACAAATGATAAATCAAATGGCAAAAACAGCTCAAATGCACTCCTAAATCTTGAAAATGTCTTTCTGAGGTGAGACTTGGTGTGGATAGTCAACTTTTCACAGTTCGAGGCAAGGAGGCAAGGGGCCACTACTTGTAAATCTCTTAAATTTTTTTTTTCAAAAACTACCAAATTCAGTCCACTAATTATTTTTAATTTTTATTTTTTACTTTTGCTTTATCTAGATCTCAAGCAGTTATACTTTTCTTTGTGGCTATCCTCATCTGCTACGTAAGTTGCCCTATATATTGCTCAACCTCTTGAAAATATTTTCCAATTAAAATGGTGCTATTCTCATGGGGACAAGTTATATACCCTAGATCACATTTATATGCACAAATTAAAGTAGAAAATTGGGCATTTTAATTCATATGCTTTTGACCTTTGCTTTCAGTAAATCAGTGTTTGGGTCTGAATTATCATGGTTCCAATTATACTTTGGTAAATGGTTTTGCTGGAACAGGCTTCCAGGATTCTCAAGTCAGTAACAATTAGCTTTGAGGGATATGCGACTTTTTTTTAAACCAGTATCTTCACCTTATAGTTGTCTTTTGTCATTAACATCTGTGTTAACCACATCCATTCATCTGATGCATAGGACACAGCTGCAGGTAATACTTATGAAATAGGACATTGATGTAGACTAGAATATGTGTTTCCTGTATAAAGAAAGTAAAATGCTAAGTGAACATGAGTCCATTACTCATGTTAGATGACTAGAAAATTCATGCCACCCAAAGATCTCATTGATGGGCCTGAAAGAGATGCAGATATTAAGACAAAGGCACAAACAAAAGATAAATGGGTGAAGTTGTGTGTGTGTGTGTGTGTGTGTGTGTGTGTGTGTGTGTGTCTGTGTTTGTGTGTGCACATGCAAATTGTTTTTTGTTGAGAGTAGCTAAAAGTCAGGTGAAACTCTTACATTATAACTAGATAATACTTTGAAAATCATATCAGTTTCCATTAATTGGCAAGCAAATTACTGCCTGGGTAATTTCACCCTTTCTTCCTTTCCAGACATACTTTCCTAAGCCCAGTATCACTCTAAACTGCTACTGTCCATTTATTTAACAGTTCAATCAGTGGTTGTACTAATACTTATTCATAACAAAGGCCACTGTTTTCGTTGTTCTCTCCTGATCTATATATTCAATGCTTTACATGGGCTTCCTAAGAATCACAAAATTATTTCAGAAAACTTGACAATGGGAAGAAATCTGCATTGTCAAAGTGAAGAATTGAGTAAAACGTAAAAATAATCATAACAATTAGGAATACGAAAGGAAAGAGAGTAGAATACTCTTACCCTAATTCAGATTCTAGGCAAGAGAAATAGTCATTTATAGAATTATCTGGAAAATTACTTTTGTGCTTTAATTCATTCAGATGGTATAAGCTTTGGCCTCATTGCTGGTTCATATTATGTTCATATAAATCATGATCAAATCTAATAAATACATATCTTGGTAAAATGACTTTTTTGTGATAGAAAGCCTTGTGTTCTATAGTTTTCATTTTTTTTTTAATTCATCTTTCCTTTTTGGTTATCACTAAATCTAGTTGTCTGCTGTAGTTTGAATTCATGTGGTAAATGCTTAACTGTGTGGTTTTACTAAAATGTGAAATTCATAATGGAGCTGGGTTTGTTGTGTGGCTTCTGAATCACTTCCCACAGCTCTAGGAAGTGTCAGAATTATGGGTTCTATTAACATTTCTTTGTGAGGGATTTGTGCACCAATCAGATTTGCTCCCAGCCTGAGTCAGTAGAAGTGAAGTAATACATTTTGTTGTTCTTGACTTTTTAAAACCAAGAAGACACACTGGTCTCACCTTTTTGAATCATTTCAAACCTCCCATTGATTTTAATGTGTCCAGTTTGATGGCCCTGTGCCTCTGATGTGATTATTACTAAAGTGGTCAAGAGCTTGGAAAACAAAATAGAGCCACTGAAATATACTTCACTAGGATGAAATTCATATCCTCAACTTCCCAAGAAAATTTTTTCCATTTCCCAAGAAGCACAAGCTAACATATTTACTATGACTCATTTACTGCTGTAGAACACTTTCTAATAGACTGAACCCTGAAGGTGGGTCAGTGACACTGATAATAAGTGCATTAGAGCAAACCATAAATACCTTTTTGTGTTAAAAACTAGAGCCTTCTTATTTGAATATTACATAAGAGAAGTCTAAAAGCTCATGAAAAGTGTATACAACAACTGAATATACGTAACACAACAGGAGTAAGGCGTAACATTATTCCTAAAAGAAAAAAAAATTGTCCATCTGACTTGTTTTACTTAAAAAAAATCCTCTCCTCTGTTGTATCCTTTGAGGTAGAGAAATACAGCTCAACAAGTCTACTTACCACAATTGTAGTGGGTTTTTATTGTTGTTTTTGTTTTAGCTTATTTTTCCCCAGTGAGAGCTATTTCAGTAGGTTTTACTCTTAAATCAGTTCAGTACAGAGCTCTTCCTTTACTGAGAAAGAAACATTTTGATTGAAGACCTCTTTCAACCTTGAAAAGGTCAGTTAAATTTTACCCCAGCCAATGGCTTTATTGTCTGTGTTGCCTTGAACTGTGTTTCAAATAATAGGGCCTCTCCTCTTTTAAATCTAGTACTTTCCATTGTGTGCTGCTTCTGTTTCTCCTAAGAGGAAGGGTGCTGAAGGCAATTTTTAAAGTAATCTCAAATCTTCTATTGGAGTAAGAAAAATAAATGCATAAATATAAAACAAACCTGAGGCACATCATTGTTATTTTTACCTTATGAGACACATAGTTTTCAGTTCCCTAAGAAAAAAAGTAATCAGTTTTGTTAGGAAAAAGCTTGATACCTCATTTGTACTTCTATATGGAATTCAGTTGAGTTAGAGTACCATGCTTTATAATCAACGAAGGGGATATCTAAGATATGCATTTTAGCTAAATATGTATTCTCTGCTTCCAAAATGTGTTTTTCATTGAATATATTAATGCTACTAATAGCAGCATAAAGATTCTTCCCCCTCCACCCCAGTTAATCTCTCCAGAATGCAATTATCTGAAATTCCACAATTAAGGCTTTAATTACACCTTTAATGTTTTCAATGTCACTATAATTTTCCAAATTTTTGTTGAAAAGAAATTCCTCAAGGAAAGGTAATATTTATCAGTCATTTTCACTTCGGTCAGAATTAACTTTGGATCCATTTCTGAGAATGATGTTGATCAACAAAGGAAAACCATGCCCAGTGGGGAGTGGGTAAGATAGAGTATGTGACTGAGGATGCAAAAGAACAACACTGCATTAGTAATTTTAACTAACTGCAGCCAGGAAACTTAAGGCTTATATAAGACTGAATGTTTACACAGAGGAAAGGTTTCCTCTTGCAGACTAGGCTTTGGATTTAGAGTCAGATAGCATGATGTTTCTTAATCAAAAGCTATGTTGGCAGCACTAAGACAGAAACTTCAAATTATTAAGACCTGGTATTTTTTCCAGCCACATATATCCCCCAGTCAGTTAGAAATGAATCTCCTATTTCCACTGGAAGACCCAATGATGACTATGCCCTGTTCCATGCAGCTGATTCTAGCTGGGAAGTTTTAAGGAGGTCTGCCTAGGACAGAAACACAACAACTTGTATCAATAGTCATGACATTTCTGATTGCTGGTGGTACTTGGATCTTTTCTCTACTTTTGTCTTTTTTCTGTCTGGATGATTTCATACATTGCCATTCCTTTAAAGACTATATTGTGTTGATTTCCAAGTTAATATCTCAGCCAAGACATCCTCTTCTGAAATCCAAATTCACATGGACAGATATGTCCATTTGGTCCTCTAATAGGTATCTTCACATGAACGTATGTCGAAGTGAACTATTGATTCATACTTCCACCCAACCTTGGTTTTCCCTCCCTTTTTATTGGGTTCCCCATCTGAGTAAATACATTAACTTTCACCAGTTTCTCAAGCCTGGAACCTAAAAGTCAGCTGTGGCTCATCAACTTTCACCACTCCCATTTCTGCCATCTAACCCTTCATCAGATGCTGGTCAATCAAAGAGCTCTACTTGTTATGGTTTCATTGTGATTGCCTCAATTGAGGCTGCCATCATGTCCCACTAGAGATACCTCTCAGCCTCCCAACTGGTTTTCTCTCCTCCACTCTGCTTTCCCTTAAAATCTAATTTTCAGATGGTAAGAAATAACAAGTGTTGGCAAGGACATGGTGAAAAGGAGTCCTTTTGCACTGTTGGTGGAAAGTAAATTGGTGTAGCCACTGTGGGAAACAGTATGGTGGCTCCTCAAAAAATTAAAAAATAGAAATACCATATGGTCTGTAATTCCACTACTGGGTATTTACCCAAAGAAAACAAATACACTAATTTGAAAAGATATCTGCACCCCTATGTTCACCGCAGCATTACTTACAATAGCCAAGATATGGAAGCAACCTAACTGTCCACTGACAGACTAATGGATAAGGAAGATGTGGTGTGTATATGTATGTACACACACACACACACACGAATATTATGCAGCCACAGAAAAAGGATGAGACCTTGCCATATGCAACCACATGTATGGACCTAGAGAGTATAATGCTGTGAAATAAGGCATACAGAGAAAGACAAATACTATACAATTTCATTTATATGTGGAATCCAGAAAATAAAACAAATGAATAAACAAAGAGCAGAAACAGATCCATAAATACAGAGAACAAACTGATGGTAACAAACTGAGGTGAGGGGGATGGGCAAAATGGATGAAAGGGAGTTTGTTTGTTTGTTTTAACGTAAACTCTACCCCCAATGTGGAGCTTGAACTCATGACCCTGAAATCAAGAGTCGCACACCCTACCAACTGAGCTAGCCAGATGCCCCCCAGGTTTCTAGTTATGGAATAAGGGAGATAAAATGTACAGCATAGGGAATATAGTCAATGGTATTATAATAGTATCTATTGACAGATGGCAGCCACACTTGTGGTGAGCATAGCATAATGTAAAAACTCGTCAAATCTCTATGTTGTACACCTGAAACTAATGTAATGCTATGTGTCAACTATACTTTGAAAAAAATCTATTCTTCATATGGCAACCAGAGAGGTGTTTTTATTTGTTTGTTTTATTTCCCTTCTAAGTTAAATTAGATCATGATCTCTGCTGCACATGGAATCAGTGTAACATTCTCCTATTGCACCTAGAATCAAATCTTTACTTTGGCTTCTAAGATTCTGCATTATCTTGCTACTGCCTCTCTCCAACTTCATCTTCTGCCAAATCTCTCTTTCTTACTCCTCTAGCCTCACTGGCTTTTGTTACCAGTTCCTTGGACATTCCTTGCACATTCCAAGTTTTCTCTCACCTCAGGAACTTGTTACACGTTTACTCTCTGTGGAATATACATCTTCCTATTTTTTGAATGGCTGTTCTTTCTTTTTCTCACCCTTTGGTTCTCAGAATAAATATCATCTATTCAGAGGGGTCCTGGGTGACCACCTCGCCCCTTGTTCATCCATTACTATCTACCCAAGCATAAAGTTTCTTTCCTTCACCTTTCCACTAGGCAACACACCACAGGAGGTCAGGGAAGAGGCTCTCTTCATTGCCATCACTCAGTGTTCATCGTGACTCGTATTTGGGTATTGAATGAAATGAATGCCCAGTTTCTCCAATTGTCCCAACCTTCCTGAAGGCACTCTGCTTGCCTCTCTGTATTTTTTTTTAGAGCTTCTGTTTTCATTTTTTTCTCCTATTGCTTTCTGAACACTTTCTTTCCCTTTGGTTTCTGTACATTATCTTGACTTTGCTCTCCAGCTTTGAATCCATGGGCGTTCATCTGATCCATTCATTTAAGCTTATTTGTGAACTCTTTAAATGAAAGGCAATCTGTTGGACGTGGCAGGGCACAGAACTATGAGAAAAACAAAAGCCTACTCTTAAGTCATTGGCACATCTTTGGAAATAGGTATGAGGCAGAGAGAAAGGGAGGAAAAGTTAAGTAAATAAACAACATATACATTTGAGTAAAGTAAGGGACACAAGCACATACAATGAATTACAGGGATTTCAAAATGCCTCACCATATTTCTTGTTGCTGATGTATTACATAATCTAAAGCCCAAATTTTCTGACTTCTAGGACCCAACTGCATGCTTTTTTTGTACACTCTGAAATTTGTCATGATACTAGAACTGAATATAATAGCCTTTTTGGTTGCACACATACATTTTTATATATTTATAAACTTACTCAGATATTTCAGCTCATTTTTTCAACTGGCAGTTACTCTGATAAAAAAAACAAAAGATCTGGAGTAGCTTCTGTTATAATTATAATAATGAAAAAGTCAACTGATTACAGCATACTATTAAATACGCCACAACCAGATTCACCATCTCAAAATGCTGACAGCACCCAGAAGATATACCTTTGACACTCATCCATATCAGCAGCAACAACATAACTTTTCATTAAAGTATTCCACCCACCTTCTTATAAGTAAAATTTCATTAAGGTTTTAGAATCCACAAGTGAGGTAACTGCTCACTTGGAAAGTGAGTTAGTTGCTCTATTGGACATATAGATAAGTTTAACTAAACTTTTAGAAACGTTTAGAAAAAGTTAAACCAAAACTATTTAGCATAGTTAATATAATGCTTTTTCTTTTTCCTTCTTTATAAGGAGAGTAGTTCAGTAATATAAAAACTCATCATCACTTCACATTGGTCTCTTTGATTATTCAAATACGAATCCGCAAGGGAACCAGCCAGAAAGTGTTCATGTCTAGCAAACCTTGGATCCAAATTCAATGGGCCAGTGGTTATTAAAAACTCATGGAAGCTTAACTGCAGAGCAACCTCACTCCAGCAAAAACCAAAAATACACAAACAAAAACAAGGCAGAAAAAGCCCAAAGAATAAAATTCTAAGCATTTGAATTCTGCAGTATCAAATTTACTTTAATAGTAAAAGATGAATGCTTTATTTAAATCTATTCAGGTAGAAACAAAATTTCCTAATCACTAACAAGAAATTAATGGCTAGTGTTTTGTGTTCAATTAAATATTGTTAAGGTGAGTAAAGTTTATTTAGACAGCCATCAAGTACATATACAACACACAGAAGCGTTTCCAAAGTTGCAAGCTGCCTAAGAATGCTGTTTTTGAGATCAATTCTCAAAGTAATTTATCAGCTTAAATATATTGATATTTTAATTTTCAATTCACATGCTTGGGAGAACCAGCACTCACTTGCCAATGTGAATGGAACTCATAAGAGATGGTATTGACTTAGAAAGGCATGAAGAAGAAATTTTATACTTTATCAAAACAAAACATTATGAACAAAACCTCATTGAATAAACCCAGTTTCCTGCCACTAAGGAATGTACACTCTTTTTAGTAAGTTGTGAATGAGTGACTCGAATTCAGTCTCTTTTAAAAAAGGGAACGCCACAGACTGCCATCAATACAGTCACCTCTATTTTGATGAATTTTTTTCTTTCTGCTCTATGTTCTTCCACATTGTACAGAGGACATTAATTAATCAGATGGTATTGCAACAAATTCACTTGAGAATAATTACAGAGAAATCTCTCCTTCCTTCCAATTTTTTTCCTAAATGTCAGCATGAGTCCTAGACTGAACCAAATATAGTCTAGTCCTTATCCAGGAGAAACACTCATCATATTTTACAGAATTACTTGAAATACAGCTCATCACTCTACACTGAATACAATAGCATTTTGATAAAACTAAACTACCAGAATAAAAGTGTGTTTGGAACTCATGAACATCAAAGAAAACAAATTACTTTCAAAATCTGACCATTTTGAATTTAATGGAACATAATGCAATTGTATTATTGTTGTCTTAAAATGTTATTGAGGTATTTCATACATTTAATAAAATTGAGAAATTTCATAAATAATAAAGCCCATTTGCTGAGATTTTAGAGGCATAAAATTATGACAATTATCTGAGTTACAGTATTTTCTTATGTAAAATAGGTGTCAATATCATTATTACTTCACTTTCCAGGATACTTTATGAGCTTGTTGTAATATAATTTAGCTTAGTGTGCACAGCAAAACAAGTATTCTGTTACTACACAACTAATCTTTGTAACAGCTGTGCATTTACCAGCCTCAGCTGCTCCAGTTACAACAATCATCCTTTTAACAGCCTGACACCTGTCCCTTATTATATTTGAGAGCAATTGTTAATTTCCTTAAATTTTCCATCCCTTTTAGTGCCTTTGCCTTGCTTTATTTCTCTGATGCACATTTACATGGTCTATTATATTAATTCTGTCATTTAATCTTGAAAACCTAAAATTATTAGGAAGTTAATTGTGCAGGGATCAGAGGTTTTTCTCACTTACAGCATAACTCTGTTAAATGACACAGTTTGTTCCAGCTTCTTGCTGACACTGCAAGGGATTGTCTAGAAGGAAGAGTTCAATTACTTTCACAGTGCTAATCATATATCATTATGTAGAGGCATGAATCCTTAATTCCCAAGCCAGGGCCCGAAGCAGCATAGCAGCAATAAAGGACACATTCCCAAATTCCTCTGTCCACTGCAGCATGCAGGTAATAACCGAAGAATAAAATAATTGTGTCTACTTGGCTATGCTCTTTATTAATTTGAATATTTGATGCCCACAATGAATCATGTTCCATTAATTTTTATTCGCCCACACAAGATTTTTGTCAGAATTGATTTGAAATGCACTGTGCAAGGCCAAATACCTATTTATACTTTTTTTTGAGAACTTCTCCACAATTTAGGAAGTGTAACTTTTCAAGGTGCAAATAAAAGTTTGTAAATAACACTGAGCCAAGTCTTGCAGGCAAGTAATTCCTCAGTTTTAACAAAGGCTGATTGCTCCTTCTCCCCATTCAATCTTAGACATGTAGGTTAATGTGTAACCCACACCATTCTCTTGTTCAGTTTCCCCAAGGTCAACAAAGAAATCGAATTGGAGAGAAGAATATTTTGTTTGTTTCATAGGCAGGAAAATGGCTTATGAAATCTCAGAGCAGGGTGTAACCTCATTAAGATAAATGTAAAAATAACTCACCAATCACAAGTTACGGAAACAGGAAATCAATGCTTGTGTTTTACAACAAAGCCACTCTTACATTTCTGGCCTTAGAAAAAGCTTCTGTTACCATTTTCTTTCCTCTCCTTCCCTCTCCTCTCTGTTGGCCTGGCAGGAAACTCTAAGGCTCCTTCTGCTCATGTTTCCTGCTGCCAGTTTGTTCTATTACCTGCCCAGCTGTGGCCAGAAGAGGCTGATAAATTTCCCCCCCTTTACCCAGATGAGTAAATTCCAAGTCTGCAGAGAGTTATAATCAAGATTGCCCTTTGGAAGAGAAACACGGAGAGCACAGTGCTTACTGTTCAACTTTTTTTTTCTCGCTAAAGCTGCTCTCGGTCTTACTACCTGTGTTGTACTTCCTGTTTTCAGGCTCCATGTAACTGTAAGAGTATTAGAAATGTTCTATGGTTGCAAACACAACTATTTAGCTACAGAAAGTAACTCCAAAAAAAAGAGTTTTCTAATGTAATCACTTCAGTCAAGTAGCAAGGTTGGCAAACAGTAAATTTCAAATTGTTTCATTGTTTTTACATGCTTGATTTTCTCCAAAATTGAAAGGAAAAAAAATATTTTACTTTTTGTTCTCTCTTCTTCTCTTCCTCTCTTTTTTTCCGTTTCCTTCCTTCCTTCCTTCTTTCCTTCCAGTGAAAGGGTCAGTTTTGTGCCCTTTTGTATTTCATGTACCCAGCTCCTAACCCTAGACTGTCATCAGTATTCAGCTAATATTTTTTCTGTGACTTTTATAAATCACCTGTAAATTTAATATTCAGTATTATATTATCTATATTTAAAATGTATTCATTTTCCAAAAGTTGAACCTACTATGACATTTAAGATCTGTTGTTCAGTCCCTTCCATAGCATAATGCTGAAACTATACAGGTACTCTGCTTCATCACTGGAAACTAGTACTTTTTGCAAAAATCATTTCTATAGGTATAGCACATACTTTGGGGATTAAGTGGTAAACTTTTGCCTTTATTTGTTATATAGTCCACTTTAACTACTGTGAGACACAGCTTACAAAAATATCATAGTATTATTTTGTCAATATTTAATACCATGACAGTTTCTCCAGTTTTTTTTTTTTTTTTTTATTTACTCATGAGACAGAGAGAGAGGGAGAGGCAGGCTTGGGAGCCAGATGTAAACTTGATCCCAGGACCCTGGGATCATGACCTGAGCTGAAGGCAGACGCTTAACCAGCTGAGCCACCCAGGCGCCCACAAGGTTTTGATTATTAGACCACATGACCCAATTGGGCTGAAGGCAATGAGACTGGGAATAGCCTGGGATTGGAGAGTTGCTAACTGTAATTAATCATTAACTGACTTACGGATACTTGGAATAGGTCAAAGCAGTTATAATTATTTACCCTGGTTACACTTTAAAATGGCATTGAAATCTTTTAAAAAATACCCATATCAGACCAATGGAATCTGAAGTCAGCCTGTATTTTAAAAGGCTTCCCAAGTGGTTCTGATGCAAGCGAAGGTAGGAATCTTTGAGCTTAAGTTTCAATACCATCAGAGACAGAAAATCAGCCCGGGGCCACTCTAAGCACTTCAACTATTGATCGCTATATACTCCTGACCCTCTCACTATTCTTTTTATTTGCTTTCACACTTGCATATTTATGAAAATATGAAAAGTTTGGTTTGGATGCATAATCCTGCCAAATCAATATTTGCTCCCATATATTAGCTGGGGTCTGGCTACCCTCTTGATATTTCAGTAGGTGTTTCAAATTAGCCTTCTTAAATATTTTATCTCATCCGAAAAATTGCCATTCTGAAATTTACCATGAAAAACTTATTTACATTTTTATATGCTTTTTTGTCACTAAAGTATATGGTTTTACTGTTTGAAATAATGCTTACTTTTGTTTTCTCAAAAATCACCTCCTTCAAACTCAGACATCCCTTTAATTCTAATACAAGAGGATTTTATAATAGACACCATGTTCAAGTTTATTTTAGAAACTATTAATGGCCACTAATGTATATTGTTGGGCACTGTTCCAGTTTATTTTTTTATTTTAAAATAAATCAATTCCTACATAAAAATGTTAAGTTTTGTAACTTTGAATTTTTTTCATGTAAATATAGTCAGACATCAGAACACAGTTCATGTATCTTGATTGTTTAAAAGATAGTCATATTAAATGTTCTTATTTTTTTTCTGATTCTCAAGAATGTTTTCCTTTGTGTGACAGTCTCCCATTTTTGTTTTATAGATTGTTTGTTTTGTTTTTTCATCCACTATACTTTATGAGTGGCCAGTATGTGGCACATGTAGCATATAGTGATTAATTCTTATTGTATAACAAACTGCCCAGAAATTCCATGGCTTAAAACAACAATCATTTGTAACTGTTCATAACTCTTTAAAGGTTGGTGGAAATTCAGCTGATGTAGACTGAGTTCAGCTTTATGGCTTTGCTTTTCACTCTGTACAGACCAATGGGATGCCTGGGGCAGCTCTGTTTCCGGCTGTGGAGACCAGGATGGTCTTTTTCTTGTATCTGTTATCCTTCTCCTGGGACCAGAGTACCACCTGAGGTATGTTCTTCTCATGAGAATGACAGAAATTTTAGAGAGCAAGTGGAAAAACAGGAGGTTATTAAGTTCTTGGCTCAGAAATTGCATACTTCTACCTACATGCCATTGGTCAAAATGGGTTACAAGCCAACCCCAAGTCAAGCAATGGAAAAGTCCACTCTGTCTTCCCTTCAGGACACACAAAGGTATGGATGCAAGAAGAGGACTGGAATTGGGATCAATAAGTCTATATATGAAGCAATACTCATCATTCTTGTGCTTACAGCTGATATCATTGACTTGTTAAATCACTCTTTCCTACTGAGCTAAGGTTGGCCTCAATTCTTTTCAAGTCAGTGTTTTATGAGGCGATGTCAAATTGATTCACAAATAAGTAGAATGCTGTTTTCTCGTCCTTATCCCGTGTTCATTTTTTCATGTTTAATTATTTCTTTCTCCTTTATATTATTTCAAAATTAAGACTTGGTCTAGATTATATGACTGGTATAAAGCATTCAACTTTAAGAAAAAATTATGTAACCAATAGTTAATATTTGCCTTCTATTAGAACAGGATTATAGGGAGAGATGGCACTCCTCTGCCCTCTTAAGGCTATGTGTGGCCTTTGACCTACGTTTCTAATGGAATGTGAGCAGAAAAGATTCATGTCTTTTCCAGAATGAATCCTTTCATTTCGAGACTTTTCAGCTTTGTCACCCTTGCCAGTGGTCGTGGAAGCAAATATGATATGGAGGTGTGACGCTGAGCCATTGCATAGGAGACAGATCCCCTGAAGCTTGAGGCAGACTCACTGCCAACTTGCTTATGAGGAATAAAACTTTTTTAAGCCCCTGAGATTTGGAGCTTTTCTGTTACTCCAGAACTTGACCTATCATGAACAAACTGTGTTTTCCCAAAACTGAAGTGGAAGGTAAATAATGAATGCAATTCACTAGAGGCAATTCAATATCTTAGATGAACAAAAACAGTATAGTCTTACAGATGTAGAAAAGGAAGATCGAAGTAGGCAAATGTGAGTGATTTTCAGTATTTCTTAGTTCTTTTTCTAATTATTGGTCGCAATTAAAATTGATGCCCTTTGGAAGAGTTCTCTTGATGATCACTACAGCTAGCCAAATAGGAGAAAATAAAAGCAAGTGAGGAAAGGAATGGTGTAAAAATGCCAGGCAAAGCGGGCATCCCTAGCAAGTGATCCTCTTCTGTCACTCACACCTGACTGAAGTTTGAATATGGAGGTATTGATTAGGAGAGTATCTTTGGAAAAGTTGTCTATTCAGCCTTTGTTTTAGGTCAAGCTAGTCTTGGATTGAAATTTAAGATGCTGTTCTTCCAACAATCTGCATTTATTTATCCCTTTGCCTGTCCTTTGATTTTTGACATTTTGGTATCTTGGAAAGTACATAGTTGTATACTTATGGGTAGAGATGGTAATCTTTTGGCAAAGAATGTCCTAATTCATAACATATTCAGGAATATTCCTTGATTTAGATCCACAGCCCCTCGAGAAAGAATTTGAACACTATATGTAGTTGGGATTCATATATATAGAAACAGATTGACAGACTGCTATACCTGGAGGTAAGGATGGACATGAAGGTTCCTGACAGAGAGTTACCATGAATGAAAAAGGAGTCTGGCAGATGAGGCCAGAATGAGGAGGTAAGGATGAATGTCAGGTGGGGTAAAAGTTCTCCATTTTGAAAGTATATAATGAAGCTGTGCTTTAATACTCCTAAACCCAGAAGGTCAGCAGTACTGCGGGCTTTGAGAAGAAAATGGCTGAGATAAAAAGAAAAGACTATGTAACTGAGGGCACTGTTCTCTTTAACTAATCACTGCCTCCACCCCCTAGAGATTTTGGGAATCACTTCCTTATTTCCCAAGATAGAAAAAAAAAATCACCAGAAATGTGGAAATCAGCAGGCGCATAAATATGGAACAAAGAACTTTATCAGTTTATGGACAGCAAGAAATGAGAACTCTAATACAAAATGGCTTCAGAACAACTGGTAGAAACTGTGATCATATGTGAGATACATCCCTCATGTCAGGACTCCTAATGGGAGAGTGACTATAGTTATTAAAAATGGTAACGTTGGGGTACATAGACTATATCTGAAACTCTCTTTGGGTGATGCTTAAATGTGAAATATGTATCATAATTTTATATGAAATATTCATTTTAAATTTCAGTCCAAGATTTGCCTGATGTAAAACAAAGGCTGGATAGACAACTTCCTTAAAAATACTTTCCTGTCCAGTACCTCCACATTCGAACCTCAGCTCAGTCAGGTGGGAGGGACAGCAGCAGAAGAAAATGTGCTAAGGATGCCCCCTTTGCCTGGTATTTTGAGCCACTCTTTTTCTCTCTTGCTTTTATTTTCTTCTTTTGGGCCACAGATAGTGATCAGCATGAGAGCTTTTCCAAAGGCCATGAATTTAAACAACCTCCAGAGATAGTTTCAGATATATGCAGATTTCAATATATAGAGATAGGTATATTAAGCACAGACTAAGAATTCTTTCTTTTTTTTTCACTTTTTTGGTTAACATTTTAGTAAAATATACATACATATTGAAGAGAACTAATTGTAAATGTAGAACTCAAAAAATTTCCACAAAGTGAACACATCTGTGACACCAGGGCCCAGATCAAGAAAGAGAACATTACCAGCATCCTGGAAGCTTCCCCATCCCCCCACTCCAGTCCATATACCTTCAAGACTGACATAGTTTAATCTTGCCTGATTTTGGACTTTATATACATAGAATCATACACTAGACTTTTTTTGTTTGTTTCTGGCCTTCTTTATTCACCATTTTATGTGTGAGATTTATTACTGTTGCATGTAGTTGTAGTTTATGAATTTCTTATTGGCCTATAGTAATCTACAGCATGAATATAGCACAATTTATTTATCTATTCTAGTGATGATGGATTTTTCCTCCATCTTGGGTCTGCTAGCACTAGTGCTGCTGTAAACATAGCCTGTGTGTTTTGATAAGCATTTGTACAGAATTTTGTTTTTTGTATAACTGGGAATGAAATTTCAGGGTCATAAGATATGCATGTATATAGCTTATATACACTGTTCTAAACAGTTTTCCAAAATGGTTGTGCCAACTTACATCTCCATCAACAGGTAGGTTGTAGCTAATTGGTGCAAAATGGTTTTGACTGGATGCCACACATTGTGAATAAAAAACCACAGAGGTACCAGATGAAGTTAGAAGCATCACGATTGCCTCTATAAAAGAGAGCTTGGCACCTAAATCTTCCATTTTCTAAGGTCAGTTGATTTGGGATAAATTCCATCTACCCCTGGTTTGTTCTTTGCTTTTAACTCTAGACTTCCAATTTTCCCACTGAAAATTTTTTCAAATTGTTCATTGGGATCACCATCCTTGGAGGATGTTTCTGTCCTTTGAAATGAGTAAATGAAGAAAATTCCTTGACATTACTCATTAGCTTTCTTCTTCATGCATCTTAAGAATTCAGCTAATGTCTTAAAGGAGAAACCCTCAAGTCTTTGTCATATTTACCCTGTGTGACCACTAAAGTCTCTGCTGATTTCTCTGAACCTCACTCTTTTGCCAGGGACAAGAATGAATTCTCATTCCTCTACCTTCCCCATTAGAAGAAAAAGAAAAAAAAATGAAAATACAGCTGTGGATCAACAAGGCACCACTCCTTCCAAGACTGTCAACTGAAAATAATTGTGTTCACTGGAACCACTTCACCTGGAGGGTCTTTTCCCTTCAGCATCACACACTATGGAACAGTCTGCTTTACTTTTCAGAAGATTTTGGCTTAGCTATTTTGTTTCTTTCCCGTACAGTCTTAGAATTATTCTACATGTCTTTGGAGGAAACAGGCTATATGTTTGAGGCTATTCAACTCTACAGTCTTGTTTTTTCCAGGGCTGTCCAACTATTGAACACTCCACTGGTTCTGTTCTCCCATAGTGGCTCCCTGCCTACTGCTAAGCCAGACTCTTCCTCTCTTCCTGGTGCTCCAGGAAAAAAAAGAATTGCCCCCCAAAAGAATGGCTGCCAATCATCAGCTCACTTCTCCATGGTCCTCCCATATCCAATTTATTAGTTGCTAGTTTTTATTGATTCTGCAGTAACATGATGCTTTAAATAAAGGATTTTTGTATTTTATCTGCCTTTTTAAATTGTTCTTTGTGGAAGCATTAGTATGGCATGAATTAATCCTTCTCTTAGTTTAGATTTTCTAGATTTGATTTCTGTCTAAACAGTGGGTTTTCAGAGCATGGAGATTAGTATAAATATGGCACATGTTTAGCTATGAATGATAAACTGTTACTTATAAAATTACTTTCAGAAATAAGAATAACACTAAGAAATTTTCTGTATAATTCTGAATTCTGAAAATGTGTAAATGTTTTAATAATTTTTTCTCATTATTTATGATAAAATTCTGTAGTGCCTTATAGAGCATTGTGTATGTATTACAGCATGTTGATGCTACGTATGTACTATTTTGAGCACAAATAAACCTTGCTATATTGTAATATGAAGTGAGTTCATTAGGACCACAGATGCAAAAGAACAATTATTTTGTGGTTTCCTAAATGTTGTTTTGCAAACTTTCTCATTTAGTCATTTTGAACTTGCTCAATTTCTGCCAATGGCAACCTGTTCTCAAGCTTCGATACTATGTCTTCATTACCCTCAGTTTTTTGCCTAGTAACAAAATTTATTAGTCAAGCTAATAGCCATGAATTGTGGTTCATTAATTAAAACTTCAGATTCACTGGTTTTAATAAAAAAGCCCACAGTCACTTCTTAAATCACTTTCAGATGTAGTTAATTCCTTTTAATCTTTTTTTTGCTTTGTTTTTTCTATCTTTGTATGAAAATAATTAATAGGGATTGATTCATTAAAAATGATGGTTGAGTTTGTACCATAAAGTAAACTAAAAACCATCAAATCTTGATATTCTTTTCAGGTGATATCATTTTTAAATCTTCTTAGAACCAGAATTACAATTTTTGAAAAAGATTTTACAATCTTTTTTTCCTCAGTTTTTCAGATTAAATAGTAAAAAATATAAGGGACACCCAATTATTTAATTTTATGAAGACTTTAATGTGGCAATATTTCCTATTTTAATTTACTTCCTTGGTGTTACCATAGTGTTTTGTTTCCAGACAGCATGTAGTTTTCATTTTAAACCTCTTTTTGCTATAATAATAATTAAAAATTCCAAATATACAAGAAAAATGTTCTGCATATAACCAATTTAATATGCATGTATATATGCACAAACATATATACATATATATGTATAGATATACACTATACACACACACCCATTACAAATACAAATACAAATAATATTCTATTGTAATCCCTAATGGTAAAAATGTAACTTCCAATTGCCCAATACCTTGTCACCTCATTGAAAAAGAGTGCTCTTCATTATGTTATCAGCTTTCAAAGTTGAGTGAAAGTTTATAGTTACAGTGCTTGAACTCTTATATAGTAAATTAGATTCTACAAAGCTCCCATGTATTTATTGGAGTTTAACAAAACTGCATGATTCTGTACTACTTGGGTACCAGCAGGAAGCAACCCCTCAGAGAAGAAATCACAGCTGGGAGCAATTAAGACTGATTAGTTTGTGGCTGAGAAAATCAAAATGGAAAGAAACTTCTCTTTGCGGGAATTAGGAGCTGCATTCCCAAGCATTTCGAGTTGAGTACAATTCTCAGAGGAATTTAGGGCTGAGGAAAAATGTGAATTTCAAATATTTGGAGGTTTTCTCAGCTTATTTAATGTCTGCATAACCATGATATGTTGACTCTATTGGATATTTGAAAGAAAAAGAAGTTCAAGTAAATTGACCAACTTTTCTTCGCATGGATTTCCCAACTTTTTCATATGCTCAAGGTTTCCCTAATATTTTCATTTGACCTTATAGATAGAATATAGATGGTTAATGTAACTTCTTAGTATTTATTTATAGAGATTGTGATAGCTGTGAGAAATTGGCTAAGCACATAAATACCAGTTCTTTTGAAAAAAGTGCACATTATTGTGTATGATGAGATTGGTCTGAATTATCCTTTAGAAACTGTAAAATAGTCCAGTTGAAACTTTAAGCAAGAAATATGCAGAAACTTTATACATACTTCCTGAAACTGCCATCCTGGATAAAGAACTGGTTTCTAAAGAGCTAGATAAGTATGTGCTTAATAAAGCAAAAGAAATTCAAAAAATGGCAATAGATGGCATAGTTTATGCCAGTTTCTTTTGCTTTATATTTGAATTATAGATATGCATTAGAAATGCTTCTTTTGAATAGGCTGAATTGAGTCACTAACAAATTATAAATATAAATTAAGTAGAAAGTTGTTTTTCTAGACTTTGTAAGTAATCATCAGAGATTCATTTATTCTCAATTCTATGTCAGTTGGTGCTGACTTTGTTTTATGTGGATAGAATTGTTAGTATATTGAGACTTCTATAGCAGAAATATGATGACTTAATATTAGGATGTTATAAGCAACAATGATTATGCTTTTCTTTCTCTTAACAGGTAGAATGAATTATTGTTATATGTAATAATTTACTTAACATGATGTTCTTCTGTGCCCAGATTTTCACAATCATCCTATTTTATTTTCCTCTCACTTTTCTCTATTTCTCTCTCTCTTTTTCCTTCTTTCTTCT
Organism: Eumetopias jubatus; assembly: GCF_037043125.1. NCBI lineage: Eukaryota > Metazoa > Chordata > Mammalia > Carnivora > Otariidae > Eumetopias > Eumetopias jubatus. The sequence goes on along the minus strand of NW_028274809.1, from coordinate 175,785,540 downwards.
TTCACTGTTGGGTGTGCTGAAAATATCACCTATATGAAACAAAGTGAAGGCCAATTTTTGAAATATATTCCAAATTATCCCTTTGAAGGACTGACGGTTCAAAGAGCATAAAAAGTGTAAGAGAGGGAAATCATAATTATTAACTATAAAAAATGTGGCTTGGTGGGACAATAGATTACTGAATCAAAAGTTGCCTTGGGTTTTATTTCTGGATGTATAAGTGTTTCTGTGTAATCTCAGTTCTCTTAATTCATTTTACTACTTTAACCACTTCACAGAGAGTGACAATACTAATTCTGAATGCTAGATGATTGGATAGCTTTAATATTACACAAATAGAAAAAGCTTTATTAGAAATATGTTAAGGATAGGGGCGCCTGGGTGGCTCAGTTTTAAGCGTCTGCCTTCGGCTCAGGTCATGATCCCAAGACCCCACATCGGGCTCCCTGCTTCTCCTCCCTCTGGCCCTCCACCCCCACTCATGCTCTCTCTCTCTCAAATAAACAAAATCTTAAAAATATATATATATTAAGGACAATACACTTCATTTTTAGTTTGAGACAACTATTGACTAAATTACAGGAAGTCATGGTTCAAAATTCAGCAATCACTGACCAGAGATTATGTGAAAGAGAACCTGGGGCTAGTTATTACCCAACTGGTTTTCTATTTCTTAAAACAGTAGTTCTCAACTTGTTATCTTTTAAGTCCCGTGGATTATACTATAAAAGAACCCAAGTTTCAACAAAAGAAACCAAAAATCTCACTTTTTTCAAAGTTAGAAAGGTTATTTGCATGCATTATAATGCTATTCACAGTAAGATTTAAAAACAGGAGGGGAGGAGCAAGATGGCGGAGGAGAAGCAGACCTAAATTTCATCTGGTCCCAGGAATTCAGCTAGATAGGGCTGAAACCATTCTGAACACCTACAAACTCAACAGGAGATTGAAGAAATGAATAGCAGCAACTCTCTGAACAGAAAAGCGACCACTTTCTGGAAGGCAGGATGTGTGGAGAAGTGAATCCGAGGCAATATTTGGGAAGATAGACGGCGGGGGAGGGAGCCTCCGCTGGCTGCTTCTGGCAAGTGATAGAGCAGCAGAGCACAAAATCGGAACTTTTAGAAGTCGGCTCCGCTGAGGGCCTCACTCCAGTGGCTACGTGGGGGGGTGGAACCCTCTCTGGGACAGTGTGGTCTCAGGACCCTCAGGGTCACAAAAAGACCGGGGGTGCCTGAGTACGGCAGAGCTCCGGGGTATCGGAGCAGGGAAGCCAGCTGCAGAGACGGAGCCGAGCAGTGGGCTCACAGCTTGGGGTTGCCATAAGCCGTGATCCGCGGCATAGTCGGGCCACTGCTCCTCCAGCAGGGACCCAACAAGCGGCAGATCCGGGGAGACTCCCTTTCCTACCCCAGAAGGAGTGGCGTGGGAGCACACCGCAGGGATCTGCTGGGTTTGGAGACTCTACACCCAGTCGGGTGCCAGAGATAGAAACTGGATCACAAGCCAGGTGAGCACGGAGTGCGGCGGAGACTGGGGAGACGGGAGTGATTGACTGCTTTTCTCTGGGGGTGCACTGAGGAGTGGGGCCCCGACTTCTCAGCGCCTCCTGGGTGGAGACTGGGAGGTCGCCATTTTCACTCTCACCCTCCAAAGCTGTATGGATAGCTTGCACGGAACAAAAGCTGCCAAGAGCAAACCCTTGCAGATTACCTAGCCTGGCCTGGCATGGGCGGGGCAATTCCGCCTCTGGCAAAGACATTTGGGAACCACGACAACAGGCCCCTCCCCCAGATCAGCAAGAACAGCCAGCCACGTCCAAGTTTAACGATCAATGAGAAGAGCAGAACTCCAGCACTAGGGGAATACAGCACATAGAATTCATGGCTTTTTATTCCCCTGATTCTTTAGTCTTTCAAAGCTAATATTTTTAATTTTCTTTGTTTTCTTTTTCTTTTTTTCTGAATTTTTCTTTTTCCCTTTTTCAACCAACATCTTATCAATCCCTTTTTTAAAAATCTTTTTTATTTTTCATTTTTAGAGTCATATTTTATCCCTTCATAGTAGTTAACCTTATTTTTGGTGTATATATATAAGTTGTTCTCTCTTTAAAATTCTGGGATATGGTTTCTTCTAACAGACCAAAATATACCCTAAATCTTTAGTGTATGGCTTTGTTCTAGTCTGCCTGATCACATTCTCTTCCCCCCTTTTTTAATTCCTCTTCTTTCTTTTTTCAACCAACTTCTTATCTTATCAATTCCTTTTATAAAATCTTTTATAATTTTCATCTTTACAATATTCCATCCCTTCATCGCATTTACCCTTATTTTTGTATATATGTAAGTTTTTCTTTCTTTAAAATTTTGGGAGGCACTTTCTTCTAACAGACCAAAATATGCCCAAAATCTAGTGTGTGGCACTGATCTATGCACCAGCCTGATCATATTTGATCATATTCTTTTTTTTTTCATCTTTTTCTTTTTTCTTTCTTTCCCTTTCTTTTCCCCCGGTTTCAGGTCTCTTCTGATTTCTTTAGTGTATATTTTTCTGGGGTTGTTGTTAGCCTATTAGCATTTTGTTCTCTCATTCATCTATTCTCCTCTGGACAAAATGACAATATGGAAAAAAATCACCTGAAAAAAAAGAACAAGATGCCGTACCAACTGCCAGGGACCTAATCAATATGGACATTAGTAGGATGTCGGAACTAGAGTTCAGAATGACGATTATAAAGATACTAGCTGGGCTTGAAAAAAGTATGGAAGATATTAGAGAAACCCTTTCTGGAGAAGTAAAAGAACTAAAATCTAACCAAGTCAAAATCAAAAAGGATATTAATGAGGTGCACTAAAAAATGGAGGCTCTAACTGCTAGGATAAATGAGGCAGAAGAGAGAATTAGTGATACAGAAGACCAAATAATGGAAAATAAAGAAGCTGAGAAAAAGAGAGATAAACAACTACTGGATCACAAGGGCAGAATTCAAGAGATAAGTGATACCATAAGATGAAACAATATTAGAATAATTGGGATCCCAGAAGAAGAAAGAGAGAGAGAGGCAGAAGATTTATAGCAGAGAACTTCCCTAATTTGGGGAAGGAAACGGGCATCAAAATCAAGGAGGCACAGAGAACGCCCCCTCAAAATCAATAAAAATAGGTCAACACCCCGACATCTAATAGTAAAACTCACGAGTCTCAGAGACAAAGAAAAAATCCTGAAAGCACCTTGGGACAAGAGATCTGAAACCTACAATGGTAGAAACATTAGAATGACAACAGACCTATACACAGAGACCTGGCAGGCCAGAAAAGACTGGCATGATATATTCAGAGAACTATATGAGAAAAATATGCAGCCAGGAATACTATATCCAGCTAGGCTGTCATTGAAAAGAGAAGGAGAGATAAAAAGCTTCCAGGACAAACAAAAACAAAGGAATTTGCAAACACGAAACCAGCCCTACAAGAAATATTGAAAGGGGTCCTCTAAGCAAAGAGAGAGCCTAAAAGTAACATAGACCAAAAAGGAACACAGACAATATACAGTAACATTCACCTTATAGGCAATACAATGGCACTAAATTCACATCTTTCAATAGTTACCCTGAATGTAAATGGGCTAAATGCCCCAATCAAAAGACACATGGTATCAGATTGGATAAAAAAACAAGACCCATCGATATGCTGTCTGCAAGAGACTCATTTGAGACCCAAAGACACCTACAGATTCAAAGTGAGGGGGTGGAAAACCATTTACCATGCTAATGGACACCAAAAGAAAGCTGGGGTGGCAATCCTTATTTCAGACAAATTAGATTTTAAATCAAAGACTCTAATAAGAGATGAGGAAGGACACTATATCCTACTTAAAGTCCCCTACTATGATTGTATTGTTGTCGATGTGTTTCTTTGCTTTTGTTATTAATTGCCTTATATAATTGGCTGTTCCCATGTTAGGGGCATAGATATTTACAATTGTTAGATCTTCTTGTTGGATAGACCTTTTAACACCCCCTCACTGAAATGCACAGATCCATCTAAGCAAAAGATCAACAAGGAAATAAAGACTTTAAGTGACACACTGGACCAAATGGACTTCACAGATATATCCGGAACATTCCATCCCAAAGCAAGAGAATACACATTCTTCTCTAGGGCCCATGGAGCATTCTCCAGAATAGATCATATCCTAGGTCACAAATCAGGTCTCAACAGGTACCAAAAGATCGGGATCATTCCCTCCATATTTTCAGACCACAATGCTTTGAAACTCAAACTCAACCACAAGAGGAAAGTTGGAAGAACTCAAATACATGGAGGCTAAAGAGCATCCTACTAAAGAATGAATGGGTCAACCAGGAAATTAAAGAAGAATTAAAAAAATTCATGGAAACCAATGAAAATGAAAACAAAACTGGTCAAAATCATTGGGATGCAGCAAAGGCAGGCCTAAGAGGCAAGTATATAGCAATACAAGCCTTTTTCAAGAAATAAGAAAGGTCTCAAATACACAACCTAACCCTACACCTAAAGGAGCTGGAGAAAGAATAGCAAATAAAGCCTAAACCCAGCAGAAGAAGAGAAATAATAAAGATTAGAGCAGAAATCAACGAAATAGAAACCAAAAGAACAGTAGAACAGATCAACAAAACTAGGAGCTGATTCTTTGAAAGAATTAACAAGATTGATAAACCCCTGGCCAGACTTATCAAAAAGAAAAGAGGTCCCAAATAAATAAAATCATGAATGAAAGAGGAGAGATCACAACCAACACCAAAGAAATACAAACAATTATAAGAACATATTATGATCAACTATATGCCAGCAAATTAGATAATCTGGAAGAAATAGATGCATTCCTAGAGATGTATCAACTACCAAAACTGAACCAGGAAGAAATAGAAAACCTGAACAGACCTATAATCACTAAGGAAATTGAAGCAGTAATCAAAAATCTCCCAAAAACAATAGCCCAGGGCCAGCTGGCTTCCCAGGGGAATTCTACCAAACATTTAAAGAAGAATTAATACCTATTCTTCTGAAACTGTTCCAAAAAATAGAAATGGAAGGAAAATTTCCAAACTTGTTTTATGAGGCCACCATTACCTTCGTCCCCAAATCAGACAAAGACCCCATCAAAAAGGAGAACAACAGACCAATATCCTGATGAACATGGATGCAAAAATTCTCACCAAAATACTAGCCAATAGGATCCAACAGTACATTAAAAGGATTATTCACCACGACCAAGTGGGATTTATCCCTGGGCTGCAAGGTTGGTTCAACATCTGCAAATCAATCAACGAGATACAATACATTAATAAAAGAAAGAACAGGAACCATATGATCCTCTCAGTAGATGCAGAAAAAGCATTTGACAAAGTACAGAATCCTTTCTTGATCAAAACTCTTCAGATAATAGGGATAGAGGGTACCATCCTCAATATCATAAAAGCCATCTATGAAAACCCCACAGAGAATAGCATTCTCAATGGGGAAAAACTGAGCTTTCCCCCTAAGGTCATGAACATGGCAGGGATGTCCACTATCACCACTGCTTTTCAACATAGTATGAGAAGTCCTAGCCACAGCAATCAGACAACAAAAAGAAATCAAAGGCATCTGAATCAGCAAAGAAGAAGTCAAACTCTCACTCTTTGCAGATGATATGATACTTTATGTGGAAAACCCAAAAGATTCTATCCCAAAACTGCTAGAACTCATACAGGAATTCAGTAAAGTGGCAGGATATAAAATCAATGCACAGAAATCAGTGGCATTCCTACACACCAACAAGAAGACAGAAGAAAGAGAAATTAAGGAGTTGATCCCATTTACAACTGCACCCAAAACCATAAGATACCCAAGAATAAATCTAACCAAAGAGGCAAAGAATCTGTACTCAGAAAACTATAAAATACTCATGAAGGAAATTGAGGAAGACACAAAGATGGAAAAACATTCCATGCTCATGGATTGGAAGAACAAGTATGGTGAAGATGTCAATGCTATCTAGAGCAATCTATACATTTAATGCAATCCCTATCAAAATACCAACCGCTTTTTTCAAAGAAATGGAACCAATAATCCTAAAATTTGTATGGAACCAGAAAAGACCTCGAATAGCCAGAGGAATGTTGAAAAAGAAAAGCAAAGCTGGTGGCATCACAATTCCAGACTTCAAGCTCTATTACCAAGCTGTCATCAAGACAGTGTGGTACTGGCACAAAAACAGACACATAGATCAATGGAACAAAATAGAGAGCCCAGAAATGGACCCTCAACTCTATGGTCAACTAATCTTTGACAAAGCAGGAAAGAATGTCCAATGGAAAAAAGACAGTCTCTTCAACAAATGGTGTTGGGAAAATTGGACAGCCACATGCAGAAGAATGAAACTGGACCATTTTCTTACACCACACACAAAAATAGACTCAAAGTGGTTGAAAGACCTAAATGTGAGACAGGAGTCCATCAAAATCCTAAAGAAGAACACAGGCAGCAACCTCTTTGAACTCAGCCGCAGGAACTTCTTCCTAGAAACATTGCCAAAGGCAAGGGAAGCCAGGGCAAAAATGAACTATTGGGACTTCATCAAGATAAAAAGCTTTTGCACAGCAAAAGAAACAGTCCACAAAACCAAAAGACAACCGACAGAATGGGAAAAATATTTGCAAATGATACATCAGATAAAGGGCTAGTATCCAAAATCTATAAAGAATTTATCAAAACTCAACACCCAAAGAACAAATAATCCAATCAAGAAATGGGCAGAAGACATGAACAGACATTTTTACAAAGAAGACATCCAAATGGCCAACAGTCACTTGAAAAAGTGCATCGCTCAGCATCAGTGAAATTCAAGTCAAAACCTCAATGAGATACCACCTCACACCAGTCAGAATGGCTAAAATTAACAAGTAAGGAATCAATAGATGTTGGCGGGGATGTGGAGAAAGGGGAACCCTCCTACACTGTTGGTGGGAATGCAAGCTGGTGCAGCCACTCTGGAAAACATTATGGAGGTTCCTCAAAAAGTTGAAAATAGAGCTACCATATGATCCTGCAATTGCCCTACTGGGTTTTTATCCCAAAGATACAACTGTAGGGATCCAAAGGGGTACATGCACCCCGATTTTTATAGCACCAATGTCCACAACAGCCAAACTATGGAAAGAGCCAAGATGTCCACTGACAGATGAATGGATAAAGAAGATGTGGTATATAAATATATAACGGAATATTATGCAGCCATCAAAAGGAATGAAATCTTGCCATTTGCAATGACATGGATGGAACTGGAGGGTATTATGCTTAGTGAAAAAAGTCAATCATATAAAGACATGATTCATATGATCTCACTGATATGAGGAATTCTTAATCTCAGGAAATAAACTGAGGGTTGCTGGAGTGGTGGAGGGCGGGAGGGATGGGGTGGCTGGGTGGTAGACATTGCGGAGGGTATGTGCTATGGTGAGCACTGTGAATTGTGTAAGACTGTTGAATCACAGACCTGTGCCTCTGAAACATAATACATTTTATGTTAAAAAAAAGAAGATAGTAGGAAGGGAAAAAGGAAGGGGGAAATCGGAGGGGGAGACAAACCATGAGAGACTATGGACTCTGAGAAACTAAGTGAGGGTTCTAGAGGGGAGGGGAGTGGGGGGATGTGTTAACATGGTGATGGGTATTAAAGAGAGCACATTCTGCATGGAGCACTGGGTGTTATACACAAACAATGAATCATGGAACACTACATCAAAAACTAATGATGTAATGGATGGTGATTAACATAATAAAATAAAATAAAATAAAACAAAAACAAATCACTGCATTAATGTTGAGGTATATATTTTTGCTATTAGAGATTTTATATCTGATAACACTATGTCTCTTGGACAGGCTAAATCACATTACTGTCATCAATAGTTTGATAGAACTGCTATGTAGGCTGACAAGACACAGTTAAAAATGGGCCAGCAAATTGGGGGTAAGGTGGTGTGGAATCCTACAGAGAACCACAGAAACCTTTGGAAAGAAGGCCCAGGAACCAGAGGTAAACAGAATCCTCAATTTCTAAGTTTATCCTGTATTATCTACAGTAGGTCTGGTCAGCAATATAATCCTATTTGCAACTGGGTATTGGAGTTAAGTTAAAAATTGTCTTTGGAATATTTAGGAAAGAATTTGTCACTAGTGGTCTTCAAACTGGGACACATATAATCTGGGAATATAAGAAAACTTTCCAAAGGGTAAGAGAGCTCAGGTGTTTTTAAGGGACATTATTCAGATATTCCACTTTTATATGAACTTTTTCCTAAAATTAGTCTGTGATGCTTTTATAACCCTTCTTCCATTTTATCACAATTAAGCATCCCTTCACATCCCAAGCCTAAATGGTACTTTAGACCTCTTTGGATCCCTCTGGAAGCTCTCATGACTGACAAAGCACAAAAAGCCCTTAGGGATTTCCATCCTTTCCTCCTCATCCACCTCCTCTTAAGCATATAGCACAGCATTAGAAAGCAGGGTATTTGGGTCAGAATGGGATCATTGTGGGATCTTCTGAACTCAGGTAGTTGGTAGAGTTCCACTCAGGGACTAATGGCCATATTTATTCAAAGGTTTTTGTGTTTTTTTGTTTGGTTTGGTTTGGTTTATCCTCTGTCCTATAATGAAAAATGCACTATTTCTGAAGGAGATTCTCATAAAAGCATACCTACGTAAATATCAGTAAAAAAATGATGAGTAAGAAAAATGTTTTTGCTATATATATAAAAATAAACCATTCCTTTTCCACTATTCTCAATATTCATCCTTGGAGAGTTTTTTTTTTTTTAAGATTTTATTTATTCATGAGAGACAGAGAGAGAGACAGGGGGGAGAGAGAGAGAGAGAGAGAGAAGCAGAGGGAGAAGCAGGCTCCTAAGGAGCAGGGAGCCCGATGCAGGACTCGATCCCAGGACCCTGGGATCATGACCTGAGCTGAAGGCAGACGCTTAACCATCTGAGCCACCCAGGTGCCCCATCCTTGGAGAGTTTTAAAAAATTACCTTAAAGAACCAAAGCAAAGTAGATTCTTGACACTGACTTTTAAATTCTAATTGAGATATTTGCAAGAGCTACCAAAATTCTTATTATTCATGACTAAAAGTCTTAGGCTATGATTTTGTTATGATTTCTTTGAGATAAAAAATGAGTCATATTATGAAATAATGATTCTAATTATAGCTAACCCTTCCTTTGTTTCACCTTACATAATATTTAATATTTTCTGCCACCTACAGACAGTCTAAAATTATATACTAGCTCAAGGATGTATTCATTTTGATGGTATATGTCTTTGTATTTCATTATTTTAAAAAAAGTTTGATCATGATATATACAGTTAATTTAGTTTCTGATTTTGATACTTGATTGTAAGCTAACTATGCTACAAAGTTAAATGCAGGACTTCAATACCCAGACATGAATATTTTTTTAATATATATTTTTTTAATTTTAAGCAGGCTCCATGCTCAATGTGGGGCTTGAACTCACGACCCTGAGATCAAGAGTTGCATGCTTAACTGACTGAGCCAGCCAGGCACCCCTGCACATGAACATTTTTTAAAGAATACCATGACTTATCTTCTCCAACTTATAAATAACTTTTTAATTTGAGCTATTTATAGCATATTCATCTATATTGTATCTTATTACAAAGTAAAGAGAAAAAATATTATCTACCCATTTTCTAAAATTATAAATGTGGGTAGAATATATTTTGATCTCTATTAGTTTAATTTTTTTAAAGTTTATTTATTTGAGAGAGAGAGAGAGAGAGAGAGAGAGAGAGAGAGAGAGAGCATGAGTGGGGGAGGGGGAAGGGCAGAGGGAGAGGGAGAAACAGACACCCCACTGAGCAGGGAGCCTGATCCAGGACCCCAAGACCAGGACCTGAGCCAAAGTCAGATGCTTAACCAACTGAGCCACCCAGGTTCCCCTCTATCAGTTTAATCTCGATGAGACAAACCTTTGTAATTGATATTACAAAGTGATTTATTTCTTGTAGAGGGCAAGTCAGATTTGGCCAAATAGGTTATATTGTAGACATTTTCCATAAATGGAGTAATCACAATATGCCAGGTTCAAGGTTTGTGTGGAAATATATATATATATATTTTAAAGATTTTATTTATTTATTTGAGAGAGAGAGAGAGAGAGAGAGAGAGAGAGAAACAGCATGAGAGGGGAGAAGGTCAGAGGGAGAAGCAGGCTCCCCGCCGAGCCGGGAGCCCGATGTGGGACTCGATCCCAGGACTCCGGGATTATGACCCGAGCCAAAGGCAGTCACTTAACCAACTGAGCCACCCAGGCACCCTGTGTGGAAATATACTTAACTGATGTGATGAAAATTATAAAAATATACTAGAAAAAGTGTATTGAAGTGAACATTTAAAAATTTTTTCGAACCCTTTCTGAGTATGCCAGGTATGCTAAGGGTCCCTAATACCACCTCTAGGTTTGATGATGTAGTAGGAAGCTCACAGGACTCCAAATAAAGGTTAAAAAAAAAAAAGGCAAACCCAAGTAAAAGAATTGTAGTCATAATTAATAATATACCAGAAAAGCAAAGCTTTTCTGGTATACTTAGACACTGAGAAATTAAATTCTAATGTATAAGCAACAAATGCTTTTGAAGATCATGTGGTTCTAAATTTTCTGCTTTTAATGCAATTTGACAACAAAATATTTGAATTGTTAGCTGATATGTTATATATCATATCACTTTATATATATATAAAGTCATTTTTGATGATATATCACATATAAAAGCCCTTATGTTCATTTGTCATTCATTTGTTCAAACATTTAATCAACAAATGTTAATACCCTATATGCTCCAATTATACTTGTGCTTTGGATGGAAATATTAAATGAGACACCACTCTTACACCAGTGAGTTTGAAGTCTATAGGAGAAACTATTACAATGTAGTAAATAATGTGGCAGTATCATGTAAAATAAATCTGGGTTCACTGAATCAGAATGGCTTTTTGGAGGAGTTGGTAGAGAATAGGAGAAGAGATGCAGCAAGTTCATGTTTGGACCTAACTTTTTAGAGATATTTATTTTACATGTAACCTCAATTTATAAAGGTTAAAATTTCACATGAAATGCCCCTCCATTGTGGAATGGATAAGCAAACTGGTTCACCCACACAAAGGAATATTACTAAAAAACCAAAAGGAACGGACCACTAGTACACGCAGCAACATGAATGAATCTCAAATGTGCTATGCTAAGCACAAGAGGCCAGATTGAAAATGTACTTCCATCTATAGGATAGTCTGGAAAAGGCAAATTTTGGGAGCAGAGAACAGATAAGTAGCTGCTAGGGGCTTGGGGTAGGAGGGGCTGACTATAAAAAGCAAGAAGGAATTTTTGGAGGTGACAGCATTCTTCTATATCCTGGTGATGGTTAAGTCTCAGAACTGACCATTAAAAAGGACGATGACTGCTGATTTTAATTTATACCTTCATTTTAAAAAAAAGACCAGTTCACATAAATTTAGCTATGTTCCCTTAGGTGCAAATGTGCATGTGCATACACATACGCCTACTCACAAAACTGCAGTGACTCATTCCATGCTCCCTTTCCCTGTGGAAGTGTTTCCAGCAGAGCTTCTCAACAGGAGTCCTATTGGATTTTAGGCAGGATAATTGTTCATTGCCTGGGCCTGCAGTGTGCTATATAGGATTTAGCAACTCTTGGCACTCACCTGCTAAATGCCAGGAACATCCACATACCTTTCCCAAAGTCCCCTAGGGGATATTTCTAGCTGAAAGCCACATGCTGGACATGATTTCCCTGAACTCTCACCATATGAAAAGGAGTGAATTTAATTCATCACTGAAGAAGAAAGAACTGAAGTGTTTCACTTACCTTTTCTCTTTTTCTGGGGGTGGACTGCCTACCTGTAGAGAAAGTACATTCTAGTTGGCTCTATCCCGTGAAGAGTGAAGTTGACTTTGCTTCTGGCCACATCTTGGGGTTGGTAGGTGTGAAAGGTAAATTCACATGAGTGTTAGCAAGCATCCGTCAGCACACCTGCCTTGGGTCCCCTAAGCTAGCTTTTAGAAGTAAGAGAGTTGGCACTTCAGTCTCCATCAGTCTGACTCCTGTGTCTGTCTCATCAGATCTTGGGAAGGAAAGAGAGGAATGTTTTATATAGATCCATTGCCCCAAATTTATATAATTGTTAATTAGGAGAAGTATCCATTGGTTACTATAAATCCTCCAACCTTCAGTTGCTGTTATAACACACATTTGAGCATATTAACCCAGACCCCCCTGAAACTCAAAGTAATACATAATAGCACTGTGAACTTCCTGGAATTCATTCGTAAGTGTGTATGAAAAACCAGTGCCATTTGCTTCTCATAGCACACCAGTTGTTTCTTAGTTCATTCCCCACCCTTGAATGTAACAGGTCAAGGTTATGTAGCAGCAGTGTCTGCCTTAGTAACCCAGTGTCAGGCTCTCTAATTGTGTCACCTACTGATCCACACTAACTCCTGCACTGCAATTTGTACTCTGCACATAGTACAAATGAAACCGTCAGTGTTAGGTGGAGACAAGCTTTTCCTTTGAAGCATGGAAACACTTTTTTTTTCCTAAGCAAGAAAGTATTTTGTGGGATAATGGAAGTGTCATAACATGGTACATTATCAGATCTTTTTGTCAGTGACTTCAAAAGCTAGACGCACTACCACCTACATCCTGAGGTTGAAAATTCTTGTTTCAAAATAGTATTGATGGCATTCTGAGATGACAGAGGTGTACTAGCCTCTGAACAAAACAATTAGTAGGCAATTTATTCCTCCTACCTTATAAGAGAGCCCTTTCAGCACTCTCCTGTTAGCTTTCTTCTTTCTCTGCTATAATCCCACAGAATGTTTCTAACTAGTGGCGTACTCTACTAAACTACAGCTAAACTCTCAGTATGTAGTATTTTAATTCTCATTTGTTCTAAGTCGTTAACTATGTTTTAAGTACATCAACTCTTTCTGCTCTTTAACATTTGTATTTTTTTAAAAGATCTTTATTTATTTCAGAGAGAGAGAGAGAGAGCTGCAGGCAGAGGAGAGAGAATCTGAAGCAGACTCCGCACTGAGCGTTGAGTATGACATGGGGGCTCGATCCCACAACTGCAAGATCATGACCTGAGTTGAAACCAAGAGTTGGCAGCTTAACAGACTGAGCCACCCAGGTGCCCCAACATTTGTCTTTTAAATTGAATATTTATCAAATGTGAGAATATTTTGGGTAATATTATCCGATCAGGGCTGCTACATATTATTTTATTTTGGAGCGGCATGTAATTCAACAAATTTTTATTAAGCACCTATGATGCAGTGGGCATAATAATAATAACAATAATAATGTATATAGTGTAACTCTGCCAGGCATTCTTCTAAGCATTTCTGTATATTGATTTATTTTAATCAATAGCATTGCTGGGAAGTAATTACTATTATTAACACCACCCTTTGATAGATGAGAAAACTGAGGCTCAGAGGTGTTAATTACTTTGCCTGAGGTCATGCTTCTGGTGAGTAGTGGATTCGGGTTTGAACTCACATTAGCTCAAGCCTCTCTCATGGGGGTTAATGTTGGAGAAGCTTAATAAAAGTTCTGTTTCAAAGATAATTTTTTGTCTGCATATAACAAAAACAACAAATATATGAACTAAATTTCTGCAAAGTGGCTCTAATTACGAGGTGATTACATTCTAAATGGTGTTATTTTGTTTACATGTATATGTTTATTTTTTATTGTTTTGCAAAGTTAATTATTCCTTCATAATTTCCTCTGATAAACAATGTTAGTTTTGCATGTAGGTAGTTTTACAGAAATAGAATGTGTAGGTTTATCACAGGACAGTATAACATTTCTGCATTTTAATTTGTAAAGGATAAAAAATCTCCTTTTAACAATGGTCTCATATCTTGGAAAGGAAGTTTTATAAAATAATTAAAAACCTGTATTTAGAATATGTATGCTATTCAAACTGATAAAAATTACAAACAAAATCTGATACCTTTAAAGTGTATTTGTAGGATATTTTTTAACTTTATCATTAAGATTTGTTTGTAAAGAGACCACCTCGTACTATATATTCTTACTTTTAACATATAGGCACTGATGTACATGTAAACTTAGGCTTTTATAAATATGTCAAAACTAGCCAGGCATAATCCCAAACACAAACCAGAGCAAAACACAAGATTCACTGTAATCAATGCCAGTGCACAGAGAGAACTCATTTGTAGATCTTATGTTTGCTTATTAGGTTTTGAAAAATATAGCAACGATCTACCAATGGAAATAATTTAGGTACCTGGATTTATCAGATTACATTTTTGAAAAAGTTATTTACATCAGTACTATCTTCCATGGGTGTATTAAGAATGCAATTATTCTTTCTGTTAATTCATTCTAAACTGACAAACTGCTTAGAAAATTAAAGCAGGGAAAATCATCTTTTTGACTCTATAAATAAAAAAAACTGTATCAATATTTTATGTTTCTTTCATTGACTTGAATATATGTTTTACATTTTGGTTATAAAACATGACTGTATATTAGACATTCTCCTCAAAGTGGCTGGTTTGCTGGTAACATGACTCTTTTCCTGGAGGGGGGCTGATGACAATGCCAACCTTCTGGGAGGAAAGAGAGGGTAGCCCACACTTCTCTGTCCCTCACTTTTAAGTCAGGCTGATAATAAAAAGGGAACACTTTCTAATGCCTTTATAAATAATTAACCTCAGTCAACTTTGGTAATTAAATTAAGCAAACCAATTAACTTTCTGACAATATTACAAAAAATCAATTAAAAAAATCAAAAGGTGGTAAAATATAAAATTTCCATCTCAGAATCTTGTAGAATATTTGTATAATTTTTTTTTTTTTTTAAGTAGGCTCTTTGTGCAGCATGGAGCCTAACATGGGGCTGGAACTCACAACCCTGAGATCAAGACCTGAGCTGAGATCAAGAGTTGGACTCTTAATCGACTGAACCACCCAGGTGCCCCAAATATTTATGTAATTTTAAAAGTGGATAGATGGGGGCGCCTGGGTGGCTCAGTCGGTTAAGTGTCTGCCTCCGGCTCAGGTCGTGATCCCAAGGTCCTGGGATGGAGCCCCTCCTGCGTCGGGCTCTCTGCTCAGGGGGAGCCTGCTTCTCCCTCTGCCTGTGGCTCCCCCTGCTTGTGCTCTCTCTCTCTGTGTCAAATAAATAAATAAAACCTTAAAAAAATAAAAGTAGATAGATGGTATCAGCAATGGAAATGCACTTAGCTAGAACTTTGGAGACGTAGGTCTAGTCCCTGCCCTTCCATGAACCAGCTGAACAGTTTTGTGTAAACCACTTTTACTCTTGGGACTTGGTGCCCTTCTTTATCAAAGTAAAGGCTGAAAGGAGAGAATCGTGAACTGTGCCTTGTTGGTCTCTTCTCCCTCTAATACTCTGATTTTACAAAGATGCCTGTTGTCCTCTGGAGAGGATAAAGATGAGTCAGGTCTGGAGGCCCCGGAGTCTGGAAAAAAAGGACCAGGAGACATTTCCAAGACTAACTAGTTCAATGAGCACCTACAACTGTCTCCCCAGCCTCTGTGGCTCTTTGAAAAGCCAGCAAATGGTTTATCCTTACTCTTTATAGTGATATATCCTCAGGTAAGGGATAACATGAGCTCATCAAAGCTCATGCTTTGAGAATTTGATATCTCAACATTAAAAAGATGTCAAAGAAAGTGAATCAATTCTTTCCTCTGCATTGCTTTTTAGAAAATTCTATCAATCCTAATAATTAATTATTTTGCATCACTATTGATTAAAACAATGTACGTGCTACGGATTTCTTTCAATCACATGTCCACTGGCCTGTAATGGTTATTAAGGAATTCTTATTTTTTCTATCATTTTATATTTTTGAAATTTTATTTTCTGATACATGTCATGTGGTTCCTGACTTAGTTTGGGTTGCCCTGAAGCAGACCTTGAGGTGAGGATTTATGTGAAAGTAGTTTATGAGGAAATGTATCCAGGAAGAAACACATAGTTGAGTGGGAACCTAGAACAAGGGAAGGAAGAGAGGGGAGGGGAAGGGAGGAATCCAAGCAAATTTACAATATCAAGATAAATCCCATGACTCTATCCAGCAGGGTGTATTTGTGTATATATCCAGCAGGGTAGGTCATACTTCAGATTTGTCTGAAGGTAGGATGAGGAAGCCAAAGTATTTATACCACTATACCACAGATCACTAATTAGTAGCTGCTGGGTAGAGATGGAGGTATGTAAATTTCTAGGCACTTCTATCTGGCCACTGGAGGGTGGTCCTCTAACCAAGAGAATAGGTACAAGCTTTTTTTTTTTTTTAAGATTTTTTATTTATTTATTTGAGAGAGAGAGAATGAGAGATAGAGAGCACGAGAGGGAAGAGGGTCAGAGAAGCAGACTCCCTGCCAAGCAGGGAGCCTGATGCGGGACTCGATCCCAGGACTCCAGGATCATGACCTGAGCCGAAGGCAGTCGCTTAACCAACTGAGCCACCCAGGCGCCTGAGAATAGGTACAAGTTTAGGGAATGAAAATGAAAGAAACCACCAAAAAGAGGTAGGAGATAGGGACAGAGAGCTGACAAGGTCTACTGTAAGACCATCTCCACTCCACAAGCAACCATAAAGCTGATGAAATATTATCTAATGAAGTAGTTTCCAATAAAGAGTAGAGGTGTAGGTCTTGCCAATCTGTTTTACAGAGAAGTGTTTGTATCTGGGTGGGTCCTGCAGGAAACAAATGGCACGCCACCTTCACTAATTTGAGGAGTTTAATAAAAGAACTATTTACAGAAGTGTGGGCAGTGCGCAGGGAAGCTCTGGGGAGGAATGCAGTACTTGTGGCGTCCATTTCCATCGCTAGACTTGAAGGCAAGAGGTGAGGGAGCGTAGAAATGCAGCAAGAAGAAAAGCTCTTTTCTGCCTTAGGTGGCAGCAAGGCCTGCCCACAGAACCCTTACTCTGGTCTCACTGTCCATGCTCCTTTCCTAGGCTCCCATCAGCCAGACAAAGAGACAGAGCACTTGGGAACCAAAGCTCTTGCTTTGGTTCCAGCTGGAAATCACAGAACTGAACAGAGTTGAGATGGGGCAAATCAATGATCTGAACAGTGAAAGATGAGTTATTAAATTAATTTAAAGCAATTTAAAGTTAATCGCCTAAGCCCACACTACCAGCATTCCTATCACTGTTTATTCCAGCAAGATAATCTAAAAAATTTCTTCAGGATATTTAGGATAAAAATCTATTCATCAAACCTGAACTTCTCTTTCTATCCCTTACCAGACTGCCCTACTTACCTTTCTAGAGTTATTAAAAGAGAAATAACCTATTCCTCAGGAGTTCTTTCACACTACCTGGAAATTAGGCCTTTTCTCAGGGTCTTAAGATTTGGTCTTTGACTCTACTTTATGTTTATCTTTTAATGCTTGAGTTTCTTTGGCCTTTTTCTCAACATAAAATTTTTCTCTGGTAATGTACATTTTTTTTCCCCCCTCAAATTGAAAATAGCTTTATTTCTTATAATTACATAATATATACTTATCAATAATGCAAACTACCAGTTTAAAAAAAATAGCAAAAATTTACCTTCAGCCCACAAACCAGGGATTAATAATTGTTAATACATTGCCATATATCCACGTAATATTTTTAGTTCACATACACACATACATGTACATGAAAACACACACATACAGACTTATTTGTGAAAGTTGGATTATTTACAAAATTATTTGGATTCTTTAATAATTCACAGAAACTCTTCCATATTTAGATACATCTGTGGTAATTTTATCATAGTGTAGATGTTTTTTAAAAGATTTTGTTTACTTATTTGAGAGAGAGAGAGAATGAACGGGGATGGGGAGCAGAAGGAGAGGGAGAGGGGCACGCAGACTTACCACTGAGTGGGGAGCCCAGCAAGGGGGCTCGATCACAGGACTTTAAGATCATGACCTGAGCAGAAGTCAGACGCTTAACCAACTGAGCCACCCAGGCGCCCCTGGATATTTTTTATATGAATGTGAGACAATTTATACTATTTAATGAATTCCACAATTTTGAACATGTAATTTCTATATGTGCTGCCGAAGCGAGCACATTGAACATGTAATTTCTAATTTTTTGACATTGTTTACTATTATAAATATTGTGACTGTGGTCTACATATACATACATGTTTTTGTGTTTATCCCTGATTTTCTTAGGCTAACTTTCTAGATTTAAATCTCTTGCTGGAAATTTTTAAAAATATTTTATTTATTAATTTATTTATTTAGACAGTGCATGTACATGTGAGTTGGGGGGAGCAGCGGAAGGAAAGAGAGAGAATCTCAAGTAGACTCTGCACTCAGCATAGAGCCCACTTGGGGCTTGATCTCACAACGCTGAGATCAGCACCCTGAAATCATGACCTGAACTGAAATCAAGAGTCAGACGCTTAACCAACTGAGCCACCCAGGTGTTCCTGGAAATTTTTATTAAAAGAATTTCTTCCATTTTTTACACCTGCCATTCTTTTGAGAATGCCAGTTCTAGGTGATATCTTCAACCGGGCCTAAATTTTATTTTATATACTGAACTACTCATTACTACAACAGAAATACTTCCACTGTATATTTATTGATCTTTTCTGGTAGAAATAAATAGAAACCTCTTAAAATTAGTGTAAGTAAAAAGGGGACATGCATTTTGATATTGTTGAGGTGTTTCATGCAACTCAAGGTCAGAGTTATAGTCAGACCTTAAGAACAGATTGAGTTGAGGGGCACCTGAGTAGCTCAGTCATTAGGCATCTGCCTTTGGCTCAGGTCATGATCACAGGGTCCTGGGACTGAGCCCTGCATCAGGCTCCCTGCTCAGTGGGGAGTCGCTTCTCCCTCTCCCTCTGCCCCTCCCTCCCCCGCCTCCTGCTCATGCTAGCTCTCTCTCTCTCTCAAATAAATAAATAAATAAAATCTTAAAAAAAAAAACAAACAAAACAGATTGTGTTGAATAGAGGGTGAAAAGATACCAGGGAAAACTTTTGTGTACATGTGCTTATTCTTTCCTATGTCTGTTTGTAAATCTGATTAAAGCCAATCTTCCTCAGTTTTCTATTCCTTGTATAAGTCATTATTTGTTCCATGGAAAATAATGTGGATAAGTTCGTGTCCAATTCCTAATTTCCTTAGGAAATGGGGATAATTGATTGGATCAGTTTGGGTTTGGATGTGTGCTCCTGACCTCTTTCAATCCCTGGGGTATGAGTGGGACCGAGGAACATTGTACAAACATGGCCCTTTGAAGCCCCATTGCAATAACCATGTGGGTTGTGGGAGTATGATAGAGAGTTCCAAGGCAAAGATGGATGGGCAGTCATGCCAAAAATAAAAGTAATAATTGTAGACTTCAGTAACCAACTTTAAATAATGTATAGAACAGCCAGACAGAAGATCAACAAGAAAACAGGGGACCTGAATATCACTATGAATGAACTAGATCTAAGAGATGTGTATAGAATGCTCCATCCAGCGATGGTAGAATCCACATTCTTCTTGAGTACACATGGAACAGTGTCCAGGATAGGACATAAGGTAGGCCACATAATAAACGTCAATGCATTTGAAAAGATCGAAATCATACAAAGTATGTTCTTTGACTACAATGAAATGAAATTATATATAAACCAGCAAGAAAGAAACCTGGAAAATCCACAATGTGGAAATTAAACAGCACACTCCTAAATAATGTTTGGGTCAAAGAAGAAATCACAAGAGAAATAAGAAAAAACTCTGAAATAAGTAGAAATGAAGATACACATACAAAATGTGTGGCATGTAGCTAAAGCAGTGCTTAGAGGGAAATTTATAGCTGTAGACGCCTATATTAAAAATTCATGATATACATGGAAGCATATTACCTGTACCTAATACATCCTCCAGAGTTCCTGATAAGACATAGAGACATACAGAAATTTGAAAAAAAAGTGTTGTATATAATAAATTAAAGATGAGAAACTATAGGTCATTCAAGGCAAAGTTTCTAATAACTGCATTTCTGGTGAGTTAAGAGGGCTTAAGATGCACATTATTGAAAAACACAACTTATATTCTGACCTTTAAATCACAACAGGAGACAGAACCTGGGCAAGCATTTTGGCTATTTTTATTTACCAAATTTTATGATAGTATATAATATTACCCTTATAGTCAGTGGGTGAGCCTCCAATTACATAGAAATAAACCTTGAGTTTAAAATGTTTCCAACTTCATTATTAACAAGAGGATAAATGCTAATTTCTATTCTCTGCTTGACACAATGTCACTTTGGTTTTGTAGTTTTCCAATTGTATTGTAAGAAAAAGGCCTTCATGTTTCATTTGGTTGGAAAAAAATATCATATTTAAAAAAAATGTCTATTATGTGTCAGGAATTGTGTAAGCACCTTTGTATACATTTACTCCTGTCTTTTTCTCATTATCTTTCCTGAGACATGCATTGCATTATCATCATCACTTCAGAGATTAAGAAACTGAGGCTATGATAAATTAAATGATTCACCCAAAGTTATGGCCTGGAAATGAGGAAGTTAGATATAAACAGGTCTGATACATGCCTGAGCTTCTACTTTTCCCATCACTCCAGGTTATCTGCAATCTGCCATCTCCATTGATGCATTTTGCTGGGAGAATTCTGTCTAGAGTTCTTTTAGACTGTACTTTTCCTGCAAATTATGTCAATGACAGCACATAAGAAAAACTGTTGAATTGCTCTTTTTATTACTTCAATTGCTACAGAAATTTTGTATCCTACGCTCACCTTACCAAATTGATCACTTTGATTGAATTTGAGGAATAAAAGTAATGATGGTTCCTCATATATTGTCTATTTATATGCGCCTGCTTGAACCTCAACAAGATTTGAGACATTTAATTCACATTTATTTTTAAAGATTTTATTTATTTGCAGAGAGAGACAGCTAGAGAGGGAACACAAGCAGGGGGAGTGGGAGAGGGAGAAGCAGGCTTCCCT
Organism: Eumetopias jubatus; assembly: GCF_037043125.1. Taxonomy (NCBI): domain Eukaryota; kingdom Metazoa; phylum Chordata; class Mammalia; order Carnivora; family Otariidae; genus Eumetopias; species Eumetopias jubatus. The sequence continues at coordinate 175,764,413 of NW_028274809.1, read as the reverse complement.
CAGAGCAGGGAGCCCGATGTGGGGCTTGATCCCAGGACTCTGGGATCATGACCTGAGCCAAAGGCAGACGCTTAAAGACTGAGCCACCCAGGCGCCCCCTTAATTCACATTTGTGAAGAATTTAAAGTACAAGTGATTTTACATACCTTGTGTTATCCTGAATTTGATTTGGCTTGATACTTCTAGTCTGAACTTATTCTCAACATGTAACTATCCAAACTTCTAAATTTATTAGCATCTTGTTTTTTCTTTTCCACTTTAAGATCATGTAAATTCTTCATTGTCACTACATGGGTCAAAGTTTAGCTCTGCAACTTGACTTATAAATATGTCTATATAAAAAACAAAACACATCTGTTTTGTATGTTTTTAGACAGTTGATGTTCCTCTGAAAAGTGCCGCATGTGATTATATGCTATTGATTGACTGGTGAAACCAATAAATTCTTTCTATCGATTTTATAAATTTCAGGACTTTTATTGGTTTATGGCAAATGCCTTATTTGATTGAGTGCATGGTGAAATTGTCTTGCCTACATGAGCTACTATAAAAAAAAATCTATAGATTAAAAAAGAGATTCAAATGAGTCAGTTAATAACATTGATTTAAGAGCAAAGGTATCCTTTTTCAGTCTTCCAAAATCCAATGGCATGTAGGAAACTGTCAGACCTTGCGACCTTTTCTTTCTCCTCCCTTCTCTGTCTCCTTTGGTTCAAGATAAATTTCAATTACATAAACCCTATTTCCTGTTGCTAATCACCTACTCCAGTCAATACTCTTTAAATAGTCATTAATGCTGGGATGAGATCTCTGTCATGTCTGAAACTAAGAGAAAATTTGGAGCAGCCCATTAACAGAACAGGAAATTCCCTAATATCCTCAGGATATGTATAGAAACCCATTACGATTAAATACAAGAGGAACTAACATCCTGGGGATATTTATTAAATAAACTTGCCTAAATACATCTGACAAATACATTATCTTTCCCAAAAAGTCTAATTACCAAGATCCATTTATCCAATTAAGTGACCCTCAAATCCTTAATTTTTCTTTTGAAACTCCTCCATGATAATGAATTCACTAATAATGAAACCAGCTTGCTAAAATGGATACCAAGATAATCAACTCATTTGTGCATCTTTGTATTTCTTATGTTAGATAAAAGCATTCAGAGAAAAAAAGCCATGATTCTACCCTCCAGCACTAAATAAAGTAACTTTTTCTAAATATTTTTTCAAGGAAAATGAAAAACATCATTTACTTCATTGTTATTTATGGTAGTGGCAATAAATGAAGAAAATAAAATATTAAGCATGAATTGTATTTGTAAAGGAAAAAAAAAATCTCAATTTTTCCTTAATGTAGTAAAAATAACAACATATCATTATTCCAGATAATCAAACAATAATTATCGCATAAAAGGAAGAGGGTAAGCATTAAAAAAACCTATCCATAAAATAAAGGATTGCTATAATACAACTTGCTCTGTACTGGAATTCAGCAAAATGGAGGCCCATTCAAGGAGCATTAGTTATCAGACTACTATCAAAACTACCTTTGGAAGTCAGGGTATTCTCCATTTAATATCTCATTAATTTCTTTTCTATACAAAACCCCTCCTTCTCCCTAATCCAGGCTGATTTATACATATAAGTTTCTTCCAAACATCCTTCTCTCTTTGACACCATTTGCTTATGACTTGTCCCCGTGTTTAAAATACTCTCCCCAACTTCTTCTTGGCCTGTTTAAATCACAAGAGACAGTTCTAAAGAATAAGAAGACCAAAGATTTTGAAATTTGGAAGAAGTCAGCTTGATTTCAACCTCCGGCACTTACTAGTAGTGCCACAATGAGAAACATTAAAAACAAGATGGTAGGCCCCAAATGGAGCTGCTTATGCTAAGCCCCGTGTCACCAAACTGAGACTAAATTACAGTTTCAGCTCTCCCAAAAATGGAATCTTAAATCAGTCAACGCAGGTATCCCTGACCAACACTAGTTAGGTCATTTGTCTAAGAGACCCCTACCATCCCTTAAAGAAAAGTAACCTTGCAATAACCAAACAACTTTTTTTGCTAAGTATAATTTCCTTATTCCTGCTCCTGTCTCCCTATAAGTGTCTTTTATTTTATATAGCTCCATGGAGCTACTTTCTGTTAGACTGGATGTTGCCCAATTAATAAATCACTGAATAAGGCCAATAATAAAATTTACTCAGTTGAATTTTGTTTTTTAAAAGAAGGAAGATTTCAAGTTCAGTTTTGTCATTTGTAAACTGCTAATGTATCATTTATCTCATGGGATTGATCTGAAGATTTAATAATATAACTGAAGTTAAAAAAAAAATTCCATGACATGGAAAGTTTTCCATTAAATCCTGCCCCTTGCATAGGATTTTGTAGCAATCACAGCCATAGTGACCTCTCCTTTAGACATCCTATGCAAGCCTTCCATCAATTTGGTGCTTTTCACAGGCCCTGTATAGTTAGTTACCTTTTATTTTTTTATTTTTATTTTTTTTTAAGATTTTATTTATTTATTTGAGAGAGAGAGAATGACAGAGAGCATGAGAGGGAAGAGGGTCAGAGGGAGAAGCAGACCCCCCGCTGAGCAGGGAGCCCGATGTGGGACTCAATCCCGGGACTCCAGGATCATGACCTGAGCCGAAGGCAGTCGTTTAACCAACTGAGCCACCCAGGCGCCCATAGTTAGTTACCTTTTAAAGTTCACTGAAAAGCAGTTATTAAACACTTGCTAAGAGTCATACTTGGTGTTAGATGCGGGTAAAAAGAGAAAAAATATCCACAAGAATATTGTGACCTATGATGAATGAGGGTCTGGTAATCTGGGCTCTGCATCATTGAAAAAAACCAACTGTATCTTACCCCAAGTCAATTAAATTAATTAAAGCAGTTGAAAAGAACAGCTCTGAGGAGGTAGCTTTAATGGGAGATAAGACTGTGGCCCCAAGATTTTTTGTCCTGTTATATATTTCTGTCAGTAAGTAGCAAAGAGCAGATTACAGAGATTGCCTTATTTTGAAGCTTATTCTTTCAAATTCTAAAAGAAGCCATAATTAAATTGAGAGAAGAGGGAGAATGGAAGGGTAAGAGGCTAGTAAGTAAAAGTCTTTAGGTTCAAAACTTCTTAAAATCTTGCAAATGGAAACTATAACAAGAAATTTACCTTAAGCAAAAAAACCCTATGATCCTGACCTAGAAAAATCTATGACTATTTCAGCTCCTTAGGGACCCAAATCTGAAGTAGCAGGAAACAGGTTTGCAAAAGTGTAGCCCCTAGAAAGGGCATCCTTCCCTTTCTTTCCCACTATTGATGTGACCACAAAGAATAAGAACAAAAGAATCCTGGAGGTAATATTAGGGGTGTAGGAATCAGGGGCTCCCAGGTCAGGAACTATACTCAGGGTAGGTGTCTTCCCAACTTCTGTCTAGCAGGAGTAGATAATTCCTATGGACCAGAGATTACTATGCATTTCCTCTCTTCCTTCCTTCTCTCCTCCTCCCCTCCCCCCTCCTTCTCCCCCTCCCCTCCCCCTCCCCTCCTCCTTTCATTTCCTCTCCTCTCCTCTCTTCCCCTCTCCTCCCCTTCCCTCTCCTCTTCTCTCCTTTCCTCCCCTCTCTTTTCTTTTCCGTTCTGTTCTTTCTGCTTTTATGTGCATTTTCTATCCTTACCTCTTTTGGAGGAAAGTTCTTATTTATTTTATTTTAAAACTACTGTTATCTTGTTCCTATGACATCATTGGTATTAAGTTTGTGAGCAAGTGTGTGTATATAGTGATGGGGTACACATTACCTTCCTTTTTACTTCATAGTTACTTGATCAGGAGAATGAAGACTATTTCTTTTTTTTTTTTTTAAAGATTTTATTTATTTATTCATGAGAGACAGAGGGAGAGAGAGAGAGAGAGAGAGAAGCAGAGGGAGAAGCAGGCTCCCAAGGAACAGGGAGCCCGATGCGGGACTCGATCCCAGGACCCTGGGATCATGACCTGAGCCGAAGGCAGACGCTGAACCATCTGAGCCACCCAGGTGCCCAAAGACTATTTCTTAGAGATCCTGGACTTTGATGTAGGTGTAGTAACTGGCTGGAATTTTGTAGTTGTTTTCCTTGGGCAAGAGGTGAATGTATTCCTTTTAAGTAAGGTGCACATAAGATATTTTGGTGGTCAAGGAACAAGTTGTGGCAAAAACTGATAATTGTTCCCTGATAGGCATTCTTCCCACTTCAGTTTTTTATTTATTCATTTATGTTTATTAATATCATTTTTGCAATGGAAACTTGATTTTTTTTTTTATATTTCTCAGCCTCCTTTAAAGCTAGTAGAAGTGATGTGTGTGTGCATTTAGGTTATACTCTTAAAAGGAAAAGACTCACTCACTTCTCTGGGTTTTTATTTTCCTGTTGGCTACAATGTGAACAGTGGTGGCAAACCATCTTTGGTTATGTGGATGAGGGAAAAACTCTTATTTTGATGAAGCCAAAGAAGAAAACTGGGTTCCCAACAGTCTTGGACTTACACATCAACACTGAATGACTTTACCCCTGGACTGCTATTAGAGAGGGAGAGAGGAGGGTAGGGGAAGGAGGGAGAGAAGAGATGTATCTTTTAAAACTCTTGTCACATCTGGTATATAAAACCATGGACTGGGTTAGTTCACTTAGGTCAATGATTCTCAGTGGGAATGATGTAAACCCCCTGGGGACATCTGGCAGATCTGGGGACATTTTTCGTTGTCTAGGGGGTGGATGCTACTGTCATCAGGCAGGCAGAGGCTGCTGCTGCGGCTGAACAACCTATAATGTACAGGAGAGCCTCCACAGCTAAGAATGAACTGGTCCAAAATGTCAGAGAACCTGACTTAGGGAAAGGGGTGATAAAGTTAAGTGGTCCAAAAACTGAAATAAACAATCACTTTGCCTAGAGCATAGAGGAATGGCAGGAAGGAAATGGGAAAATTAGGCAAATCCAAATTGTTAAGGTTCTTGTAAGCCATGTGAAGAAGTTTAGGCATTATACTGGGCGCAATTAGAAATCAAGATTGAAATAGGAACTTCTTTCACATTTTAATGAAATAAGTTTGGCTACAGTGTGCAGCGTGAACTGTAATGAGCTGGTCTGGAGGCCAGTTAACTCAAGAGTGAGAGATAGTGTCCCTGGCAAGGATAATGCAGTAGGAAGAGAAGGCAGCAGACAGATTCAGGAGACTTTTGGAGGGAGGAGCAAAGTATTGGACACGTTGAAGAGAGAGAGGGATCAGGGCTTTCTGGCTTGGCCCAGAGGCACAGAGGTGGTACTCTCTGACAAGAGGGTCACTTTTTTGCCTTGTGAATTATTAACAGTGGGGAGGAGATACCAATTATGAACCAAGGGACTTAATTAAATAATTGAAATCATCACAACATTTCCTTCAGGCATTTGGAATTGGCGAGGGAGGCATTGTTTTTCTCATTTAGTGGAACAAGCAAATGGAAATCATCTCTGAAGAACAGTCAGGAAGGTGCTGGTGAATAAGCCCTGGTAAGCCTTTTTAGGGAAGGTGATAATTTTCTTTTGTAGTAAGTACAATCTGTCGTGTTGAGGGATAATGTCAGACTGGAATATTTGATTTATGTGCTCTTCTCTCCTATCTTTGTAATTAAAATAGAAGTAAGAAGTACTACCAGTGTTTGAAGCTGCTTGCACCTTACTATATGTTTATAAAAAATATATATTTATATAAAATTTATATATTAAATAGAGATCAGCTGACTCAAGAAATCCATCATATCAGACCTAGATCCAGGATACATATTAAAAATTTATAGATACTAAATTCATTAGGTATATATAAAAAAATCTTTTCTGTAAGAATGGAAATCTATATTTACAGTCTATAATAAATTTTCAAGCCTTATTAGGATCGCTCAGAATAATCATTATTTCTTAAGACTACTAATTTATTATTCCTAAGACTATGAAAGAAAAACTGAATAAATTAGGATTTTATTGTCATTATAACTTTGTTTTTAGGGTAGAGAGTTCACAGCTATTATTACATTAAAAGCAACTAAATTAATAAAGGTGGGTTGTGTGTGGTTGGCTGAATAATGGCCTAGCAAAGATGTCTATGTCCTAATCCCGAGAATCGGTAAACGTGTCACAGGTGGGAAAAGGGACTTTGCTGATGTGATTAAAGGTGTTGAGTTGGAGAGATTATCCTGGGCCCAGTGTAATCACAAAGGGCCCTTGTAGGTAAGAGGGAGGCAGGAAGGTAAGTCAGAAAGAGGTGTCAGGATAGAAGCAGAGGTCAGAGAGGAAAGAAGTTGCTATGCTGTTTCCAAAGATGGTGGGTAAGGCCAAAAGTCAAGGAACGCTGGAAGCCTCTAGAAGCTGGAAAAGGCAAGGAACCCATTCCTCCCCTAGACTTCAGAAAGAACCAGCCCTGCCAATACCTTGATGTTGGCCTAGTGAAACTGATTTTGGATTTTTGACTTCCAGAATTGTAAGATAATAAATTCCTATTATTTTAAGGCACTAAGTTTGCTACAGCAGTAATAGAAAACTAAAACAGTGGGCCAGGCATGAATCAATGATTAACCGGATTATGATAAATCCAGTTCTATACATAGGTCCAGTAAAAGCAAACAAACAAACACCCTTGAATAACTCCTCACTGCTCCAAAGACAAAGCTGAACTCCTCAGCCTGGTGCAAATCCTTCACAATACAATTCTTTAAGCCCACCTCTCTCAGCTCTCAAGACCCCTTCACCATGCCTTCCTCTCTTCTCCCTCCCAAAATAACTATATACTTTAACTCTGGATCCTCGTCTCTGCGCCCTTTTGCTATTCCCACTGACTCTTAAGGGGTTCAACTTCCTTGCCATGGAGTCTATGAAGCTTTCCAGGTTCAAATTCCCCTCCCCCCAGTACATGTTGGCAGAGCCAACTCTTAAGGCACTGTTTAACTGGGACCTTTAAGGTTGGGCAACAGGCTGAAAAATCTTTATTACCACCCTTCACTAGGAGCGGGTACAAACTCAGTAACATTTTCCTAAAGATGCTGGGGGGAGGGAATGTAAGTGCACCATGAACTGTTGTGGGGGAAAAAAAAATTCTATAGGGCTACAGAAGCAGTTTGAAAATGGCTCCCTCCAGTCTCAAGCAAGACTTCATTTCCCATCTACATGATGGATATCTGCAAAAACAACCTTAAGTCTGTGTACGTCTCAGACCAAAGATTTTTTTCCACTACAAGAATTAAATAAGGGGTTGGAGGGCATTATCACTGCACATTACACTGACTCGATGAGTCATTTTAATGGAGGACTGCTCTACTTAACCATCTTATCCGATGCATTAACAGATGGGGAAACCTTTGAAACTTATAAAGCAATCTACAAACAGCCTACCTAGGCCAGGAATACCTATTTAAAGCTACTTTAAAAGTATTTAAATGATTTGGTACTAAACATAAGATAAATCACAACCTAAATATTGTGATTTTTGAAGCCTAAATAATTAAATTATAATATTTCAATGTGAATTTAATATTATACAATAAATTAATAAAAAGTTTATTCCAGAATATGTAATAATGTTATTCTACTATTTATTTGACATGCTTCTCTACTACTAGTTTCCTGAGAGGCAGGTAAAAAAATAAAACCAAAAAACTCTAGAATGGATTATTGCTGAAAATGCACATATATACTTTAGCATTTCAAGAGCTTAAAAATATTTTCCCCCCCTTTGGCTAATATTATGAATTAAATTTTCACAAATATAGTGCCTCTAGAAAAATGAAAACCTTAGGCTCTATACATATGCATATTTTATCAGCATTTAATATCCGCTATTGAGTTTACCTGAATACGTTTTTGTTACAAATATATTCTTTAATATAACCTCTTATTCAAAATGGTTTATCCAATAGCACATTGGAATTCAGAGAAGTTCTTTTCGATAAAATGGGGAAACACAGAAACTTACTTGCTCCCTCTGCTGGAGAGATGGTTGTTAATTTAAAGAGACAATAGATTTTGAACTCTGGAAAGCAATGTGTATGTTTTATTTCTTACCCTCAAAAAGTGGCTCAGTAAGTAAATGAAATGGCATCTTGAGAGGCAGAAAGGGGGGGCATATTTAGTAAGGTACATTCTGTTTTAAAGACTAAAATAAGAAGATGAGCTTTTAAAAAATGTTAAGAATGAAGATTTAAATGTTTGTTTCTAAAGCTTACTTTAGTGTTTATTGCAGGGGTTCACTTCCCAGAATTACCTATTTATATAGATGGAATGCCTGTTTTGTATTCCTTTATAGATGATGTGGGCTTTTGAGTATTATATTTTTATGTCATCGATACCCAAGCAAATAAAACAGATCTCTCATGATTTTTAGCATTTAGAATTTTTTGACTTTGATTTTTCTCTTCTTCTTGTTCCTTAAGTAATCTTTGACCACATGTTCGGTTGCAATTATTATGAAAGTGCACTAGCAAATCTGGTAGTATATCAGCTTATAAATATAACAATTATGATTTTTAACATTTTTTGCATTAAGAGTTAGGAATTCTGCTAAATGCTTTATGTGAATAATCTTACTTAGTGATTTCTCAAATATATGAGGGTTGGTATTAAAACTAGCCTCATTCTATGGATGAAGAAACTGAGGCCTAATAAATAAGTAACCAGCCTAAGTTCAGATTCTTTAGTGCCCAACCCAGGATTTTAAACCAGGCTGGCTGTGTCCAGACTTAAGCCTATTCATTTAATCACTGTGAAGAGGTCTGAAAGATGTGTGTAGTAGCATGTCACATATAAATTGTAAGACTTTTTATTTTTTTTTTTTAGATTTTTATTTATTTATTTGAGTGGGATGCAGAGGCAGAGACTCAAGCAGAGTCTGTGCTCAAGCAGACTCTGCAATGAGCACTCGGGGCTCAATCTCACAATTCTGAGATCGTGACCTAAGCCGAAACAAAAGAGTCGGACGCTTAACCAACTGTGCCACCCAGGCACCACATATGACTTGTTTTTAAACCAATAAAAACTTATACATGTTACTGCAAAGCTGCCATTTCTTCCTGCCAGAAACTGTATTAATACAAGTTGTCCATGAAATGTAATTTTGCAGGAGACTTAGTGTTCTTTCAGACTGGTGCAGTAAAGACAACCTGATGAGGCTTTATGGGGAAATGCATGACACACTGGATGCCCTGGTTAAGAAGTCTGCATTTATGTGCTGATTTGGTGGGTCAAAAGGTCAAAGTTTTCACAGGTTTTTTTTTTTTTTCTTTTTAAATCATTAAAATGGATATGCCTCTTGTAAGGAAGTCATAATAATAAATTTGAAAAGATCTGCATGATGCACTGAGCTTACAACGTGGAATAATACGCTCTATAAATACTCAGTAAAAAACCTATCAGCCCAAAAGCCGAGTTGATGTGTAGCTATACTCTTGTGCATCACATATGGTAATGAAATAGAAAATTACCTGGAAAAAAATCTTTTACACTGTTAGAAGATTCAATTCAATGCCCTGAAGCTGAAGAACTTTGAATTAGAGCGTTAACACCTTATTTAATGGTTTGAATACTGACTTCTTACCAATTTAAAGGAAATGTAATAATGCATCTCCTGCTTTTTGATGACATAAACTGTAATGCAGGACCACTGAATCAATTGCTACTTGAATGAGTCAATATTTAAGAAATATCTTTGTTGATGAGTACTGATTAACTGACTAACTTGAGAAATTATATATCTGATTATGAACAACTCATGGTCATGCTAATAATATTGAGTAAAAATACTGGTATGGAAATTTTGATTATAACCACGGAACACATAGTTTAAGATATAGGAATTATGATAGTTAAACTGATTAGTTAAAGATAAACCACTTCAGATCTGTAGTTTTAAAATTAGCTGGCTAACAAAAAGTTATCCACCGAATTTGGCATTCCACAGACACATCCTTAAAAACAAACCAATTCCCCAACCAGAAAAATAGTAATTCTATTTCTAATACCAAAACAATCTCTAACACAGTGTGATAACATTGCACACAAACAAAATCTCTTTAGGAGAAATTGTACTAGCGTTATTGAGAATCGTTCAAATGACTCAATGGACATCAGATGTATCTGTCACATCACCTCAGGAAACTAAGAGCTAGAAAAGAAGAGAAAAATAGTTCCTGCCACATTACTGCAAAGAGGGCTATATTAATAGACATGAAAGGCATGCCCAGAGCCATTGAGAAAAATATATGTATGGGAGTATTAGGAGTTTCATAACAGAGCTTGCTGTTAGAGGCAAAACAATCTGTATTGCTATTAATATGATTCTATTTTTATTTGCTAGTAAGGCCTGAGAAAATACAAGTATATTTGTATGCATTACATGGCGTATGACGAGGTCCAACGAGGCTATAACTTTTCAATATCACCACTTTTACTGGGGAAAATAAACTGTAAAAACTATTTTAGAAAAAAATTCCTAATATAGTAAATATCACAGCTGAAAAAGGTATGGAGTTGCAGATGATCAATTCAAAGAGTCTATGTTTGTGAACAAGGAATGGACTAGGAGCTGATTAAATAGGTTATGGTATATCCATACAATGGAATTCCATGAAGCTGTTAAAAAGAATGTGGCAGGGACATTCAAAAACACTACAGATAAAGTGGAATTCTAAAATATTTTTACATAAGCCTTAAGAAGGCAGAAGAAAGAGGTGCACCTGGGTGGCACAGTCAGTTAGGTGTCTTGACTCTTGATTTCAGCTCAGGTCGTGATCTCAGGGTTATGAGACTGAGCTTCGAGTAAGGCTCTGTGCTCAGGGCACAGTCTGCTTAAGACTCTCTCTCTCTCTCTCTCCCCCTCTGCCCCTCCCCCTGGCTCTCTCTTTCTAAAATAAATAAATCTTTAAAAATAAAAAGAAAGGGGGGGCGGAGCAAGATGGCGGAGGAGTAGGAGACCTGGATTTCATCTGGTCTTAGGAATTCAGCTGAATAGGGACCAAACCATTCTGAACACCTACGAACTCAACAGGAGATCGAAGAGGAGAGTAGCAACAACTCTCTGAACAGAGAAGCGACCACTTACTAGAAGGTAGGATGTGTGGAGAAGTGAATCCGAGGCGATATTCGGGAGGATAGACTGCGGGGGAGGGGGCCTCCGTCGGCCACTTCTGGCAAGTGATAGAGTCGCGGAGAACAAAATCGGAACTTTTAGAAGTCGGTTCCGCTGAGGGACGTCACTCCAGTGGCTAAGCGGGAGGTGGAAACCTTGCGGTACAGTGTGATCTCAGGAGCCTCGGGGTCACAGAAAGACCGGGGGTGCCTGAGTGCAGCAGAGCTCCCAGGTATCGGAGCGGGGAAGCCGGATGCAGAGACGGAGCCGAGGCGCGGGCTTGCAGCTCGGGGTGGCCATAAACTGTGATCCCCGGCCCACTCGGGCCACTGCGCCTCCAGCAGGGACCCAACAAGCAGCAGAGCCGGGGAGACTCCCCTCGCTCCCCCAGGAGGAGCGGCATGGGAGCACACCGCAGGGATCTGCTGGATTTGGAGACTCCACAGGGGGTCGGGTGCCAGAGAGAGAAACGCTCGGTCACAGGCCGGGTGAGCGCGGAGTGTGGCCAGAGACCGGGGAGACGGGAGTGATTGACTGCTTTTCTCTGGGGGCGCACTGAGGAGTGGGGCCCCGAGTTCTCAGCTCCTCCGGGCAGAGAGTGGGAGGCCACCATTTTCACCCTGGTCCTCCAAAGCTGTACCAAGAGCTTGCAGGGAACAAAAGCTCCTGAGAGGAAACCCAAGCAGCTTGCTTAGCCCGGACCGACAAGGGCAGGGCAATTCTGCCTCCAGCAAAGACATTTGGGAACCACGGCAATAGGCCCCTCCCCCAGAAGATCAGCAAGAACAGCCAGCCAAGACCAAGTTTACCGATCAAGGAGAACGGGAGAACTCCAGCACTAGGGGAATACTGCACATAGAATTCGTGGCTTTTGTACCATGATTCATTAGTTTTTCAAAGTTAATTTTTTTAACCGTTTTTTTTTTTTTTTGAATTTTTCTTTTTCCCTTTTTCAACCAACATCTTCTCAATCCCTTTTTTAAAAAAAAATTTTATTTTTCATTTTTAGAGTCATATTTTATCCCTTCATAGTAGTTACCCTTTTTTTGACATATTTATAAGTTCTTCTCTCTTTAAAATTTTGATATACAGTTTCCTCTCACAGATCAAAATATACCCTAAATCACTAGTGTATGGCTTTGTTCTAGTCTTCTGCCTGATCACAGTCTCTCCCATTTTTTTTTCTTTTCTTTTTTCTTTTTATAAATCTTCTTCTTTCTTCTTTCAAACAACTTCTTATCAATTCCATTTATAAAACCTTTTATGTTTCATCTTTACAGTCATCTTCCATCCCTTCATTATATCAACCCTTATTTTGTACATATATAAGTCTTTCATCCTTTAAAATTTTAGGAAGCACTTTCTTCTAACAGACCAAAATACACCCAAAATCTAGTGTGTGGCACTGACCTATGCACTAGCCTGATCATATTTTTTTTGTTTTGTTTTGTTCTGTTTTTGTTTGTTTTTATCTTTTTTTCTTTTTTTCTTTCTTTTTTCTTTCTTTCCCTTTCTTTTCCCCTGGTTTCAGGTCTTTTCTGATTTGTATAGAGTATATTTGCTGGGGACGTTGTTAATCTGTTAGCATTTTGTTCTCTCATTTATCTGTTCTCCTCTGGACAAAACGACAAGACGAAAAAAATCACCTCAGCAAAAAGAACAAGAGGTAGTACCGTCTGCCAGGGACCTACTCAATACTGACATTAGTACGATGTCGGACTTAGAGTTCTGAATCAGGACTTTAAAGATACTAGCTGGGCTTGAAAAAAGCATGGAAGTTATTAGAGAAACCCTTCCTGGAGAAATAAAAGAACTAAAATCTAACCAAGTCAAAATCAAAACGGCTATTAATGAGGTGCAATCAAAAATGGGGGCACTAACTGCTAGGATAAATGAGGCAGAAGAGAGAATCAGCGATATAAGAAGACCAAATGATGGAAAATAAAGAGGCTGAGAAACAGAGAGATAAACAACTACAGGATCACGAGGGCAGAATTCGAGAGATAAGCGATACGATAAGACGAAACAACATTAGAATAATTGGGATCCCAGAAGAAGAAGAAAGAGAGAGAGGGGCAGAAGGTATATTGGAGCAAATAATAGCAGAGAACTTCCCTAATGTGGGGAAGGAAACAGGCATCAAAATCCAGGAGGCACAGAGAACCCCTCTCAAAATCAATAAAAATAGGTTAACACCCCGACATCTAATAGTAAAACTCACGAGTCTCAGAGACAAAGAGAAAATCCTGAAAGCAGCTCAGGAGAAGAGATATGTAACCTACAATGGTAGAAACATTAGATTGGCAACAGACCTATCCACAGAGACCTGGCAGGCCAGAAAGGACTGGCATGATATCTTTAGAGCACTAAACGAGAAAAATATGCAGCCAAGAATACTATATCCAGCAAGGCTGTCATTGAAAGTAGAAGGAGAGGTAAAAAGCTTCCAGGACAAACAAAAACTAAAGGAATTTGCAAACACAAAACCAGCCCTAAAAAAAATATTGAAAGGGGTCCTCTAAGCAAAGCGAGAGCCTAAAAGCAGCATAGATCAGAAAGGAACACAGACAATATACAATCACAGTCACCTTACAGGCAATACAATGGCACTAAATTCATATCTTTCAATAGTTACCCTGAATGTAAATAGGATTAATGCCCCAATCAAAAGACACAGGCTATCAGATTGGATTAAAAAACAAGACCCATCAATATGCTGTCTGCAAGAGACTCATTTTAGACCCAAAGACACCCTCAGATTGAAAATGAGGGGGTGGAAAACCATTTACCATGTTAATGGACACCAAAAGAAAGCTGGGGTGGCAATCCTTATATCAGACAAATTAGATTTTAAAACAAAGACTGTAATAAGAGATGAAGAAGGACACTATATCTTACTTAAAGGGTCTATCCAACAAGAAGATCTAACAATTGTAAAATATCTATGCCCCTAACATGGGAGCAGCCACTTTTATAAGGCAATTAATAACAAAAGCAAAGAAACACATTGACAACAATACAATAATAGTGGGGGACTTTAACACACCCCTGACCGAAATGGACAGATCATCTAAGCAAAAGATCAACAAGGAAATAAAGACTTTAAATGAAACACTGGACCAAATGGACTTCACAAATATATTCAAAACATTCTATCCCGAAGCAACGGAATACACATTCTTCTCTAGTGCCCATGGAACATTGTCCAGAATTGATCACATCCTAGGTCACAAATCAGGTCTCAACCGATACCAAAAGACTGGGATTATTCCTTGCATATTTTCAGACCACAGTGCTTTGAAACTAGAACTCAATCACAAGAGGAAAGTCGGAAAGAACTCAAATACATGGAGGCTAAAGAGCATCCTACTAAAGAATGAATGGGTCAACCAGGAAATTAAAGAAAAATTAAAAAAATTCATGGAAACCAATGAAAATGAAAACACAACTGTTCAAAATCTTTGGGATACAGCAAAGGTAGTCCTGAGAGGAAAGTATATAGCAATACAAGCCTTTCTCAAGAAACAAGAAAGGTCTCAAATACACAACCTAACCCTACACCTAAAGGAGCTGGAGAAAGAACAGCAAAGAAAGCCTAAACCCAGCAGGAGAAGAGAAATAATAAAGATCAGAGCAGAAATCAATGAAATAGAAACCAAAAGAACAGTAGAACAGATCGACGAACCTAGGAGATGGTTCTTTGGAAGAATTAACAAGATTGATAAACCGCTGGCCAGACTTATCAAAAAGAAAAGAGAAATGACCCAAATCAACAAAATCATGAATGAAAGAGGAGAGATCACAACCAACACCAAAGAAATACAAACAATTATAAGAACATATTATGAGCAACTCTATGCCAGCAAATTAGATAACCTGGAAGAAATGGGTGCATTCCTAGAGATGTATCAACTACCAAAACTGAACCAGGAAGAAATAGAAAACCTGAACAGACCTAACACCACTAAGGAAATTGAAGCAGTCATCAAAAATCTCCCAACAAACAAAAGCCCAGGGCCAGATGGCTTCCCAGGGGAATTCTATCAACATTTAAAGAAGAATTAATACCTATTCTTCTGAAACTGTTCCAAAAAATAGAAATGGAAGGAAAACTTCCAAACTCATTTTATGAGGCCACCACTACCTTGATCCCAAAACCAGACAAAAACCCCATCAAAAAAGGAGAATTACAGACCAATATCCTTGATGAACATGGATGCAAAAATTCTCACCAAAATACTAGCCAATAGGATCCAACAGTACTTTAAAAGGATTATTCACCATGATCAAGTGGGATTTATCCCTGGGCTGCAAGGTTGGTTCAACATCTGCAAATCAATCAACGTGATAGAATACATTAACAAAAGAAAGAACAAGAGTCATATGATCCTCTCAAGAGATGCAGAAAAAACATTTGACAAAGTACAGCATCCTTTCTTGATCAAAACTCTTCAGAGTATAGGGATAGAGGGTACATACCTCAATATCATAAAAGCCATCTATGAAAAACCTACAGCGAATATCATTCTCAATGGGGAAAAGCTGAGAGCTTTTCCCCTAAGGTCAGGAACGCAGCAGGGATGTCCACTATCACCACTGCTATTCAACATAGTATTAGAAGTCCTAGCCACAGCAATCAGACAACAAAAAGAAATCAAAGGCATCCAAATCGGCAAAGAGGAAGTCAAACTCTCACTCTTTGCAGATGATATGATACTGTATGTGGAAAACCCAAAAGATACACCCAAAACTGCTAGAACTCATACAGGAATTCAGTAAAGTAGCAGGATATAAAATCAATGCACAGAAATCAGTGGCATTCCTATACACCAACAACAAGACAGAAGAGAGACAAATCAAGGAGTCGATCCCATTTACAATTGCACCCAAAACCATAAGATACCTAGGAATAAATTTAACCAAAGAGGCAAAGGATCTGTACTCAGAAAACTATAAAATACTCATGAAAGAAAATGAAGAAGACACAAAGAAATGGAAAAACGTTCCATGCTCATGGATTGGGAGAACCAACATTGTGAAGATGTCAATGCTACCTAGAGCAATCTACACATTCAATGCAATCCCCATCAAAATGCCATCCACTTTTTTCAAAGAAATGGAACAAATAATCCTAAAATTTGTATGGAACCAGAAGAGACCCCGAATAGCCAGAGGAATATTGAAAAGGAAAAGCAAAGCTGGCGGCATCACAATTCCAGACTTCCAGCTATATGACAAAGCTGTCATCATCAAGACAGTATGGTACTGGCACAAAAACACACATAGATCAATGGAACAGAATAGAGAGCCCAGAAATGGACCCTCAACTCTATGGTCAACTAATCTTTGACAAAGCAGGAAAGAATGTCCAATGGCATAAAGACAGTCTCTTCAACAAATGGTGTTGGGAAAATTGGACAGCCACATGCAGAAGAGTGAAACTGGACCATTTCCTTACACCACACACAAAAATAGACTCCAAATGGTTGAAAGACCTAAACGTGAGACAGGAGTCCATCAAAATCCTAAAGGAGAACACTGGCAGCAACCTCTTCGACCTCAGCCGCGGCAACTTCTTCCTAGAAACATCGCCAAAGGCAAGGCAAGCAAGGGCAAAAATGAACTATTGGGATTTCATCAAGATAAAAAGCTTTTGCACAGCAAAAGAAACAGTCCACAAAACCAAAAGACAACCGACAGAATGGGAGAAAATATTTGCAAATGACATATCAGATAAAGGGCTAGTATCCAAAATCTATAAAGAACTTATCAAACTCAACACCCAAAGAACAAATAATCCAATCAAGAAATGGGCAGAAGACATGAACAGACATTTTTCCAAAGAAGACATCCAAATGGCCAGCAGACACATGAAAAAGGGCTCAACATTGCTCGGTATCAGGGAAATCCAAATCAAAACCTCAATGAGATACCACCTCACACCAGTCAGAATGGCTAGAATTAACAAGTCAGGAAACGACAGATGTTGGCGGGGATGTGGAGAAAGAGGAACCCTCCTACACCGTTGGTGGGAATGCAAGCTGGTGCAACTACTCTGGAAAACAGTATGGGGGTTCCTGAAACAGTTGAAACTAGAGCTACCATATGATCCAGCAATTGCAGTACTGGGTATTTACCCCAAAGATACAAATGTAGGGATCCGAAGGGGTACGTGCACCCCAATGTTTATAGCAGCAATGTCCACAATAGCCAAACTGTGGGAAGAGCCAAGATGTCCATCAACAGATGAATGGATAAAGAAGATGTGTTATATATACACAATGGAATATTATGCCGCCATAAAAAGGAATGAGATCTTGCCATTTGCAACGACATGGATGGAACTGGAGGGTGTTATGCTGAGTGAAATAAGTCGATCAGAGAAAGACATGTATCATATGACCTCGCTGATATGAGGAATTTTTAACCTCAGGAAACAAACTGAGGGTTGCTCAAGTGGTGGGGGGTGAGACGGACGGGGTGGCTGGGTGACAGACATTTGGGAGGGTATGTGCTATGGTGAGCGCTGTGAATTGTGCAAGACTGTTGAATCACAGATCTGTACCTCTGAAACAAATAATGCAATATATGTTAAGAAAAAAAAAGAAGAAGAGAGCAGGAGGCAAAGAATGAAGGGGAGTAAGTTGGAGGGGGAGACGAACCATGAGAGACGATGGACTCTGAAAAACAAACTGAGGGTTCTAGAGGGGAGGGGGTGGGGGGATGGGTTAGCCTGGTGATGGGTATTAAAGAGGGCACGTTCTGCGTGGAGCACTGGGTGTTATGCACAAACAATGAATCATGGAACACTACATTAAAAACTAATGATGTATGGTGATTAACATAACAATAAAAAATTAAAAAAAATAAAAATAACATAAATATGCAAAAAAATAAAAAATAAAAAGAAAGGGGTCTTGGGTGGCTCAGTTGTTATGCATCTGCCTTTGGCTCAGGTCATGATCCCAGGATCCTGGGATCAAGCCCTACTTCAGGCTCCCTCCTCAGCAGGAAGCCTGCTTGTGGAAGTTCCCTCTCTCGCTGTGTCTCTCTCCGTCAAATAAACAAAATCTTTAAAAAAAAAAAATTAAAAAAATAAAATGAAGGCAGGAAAAAGAAAACAGAAAACAAAATTTCAGATTTTAGGTGTAACAAACCAGTATTTTCGTTAACTATAAATGGTCTAGATACACTAATCAAAAAAGTTTGACAGAATGAATAAAAATTAGTAAACCATATTCTGTCTATAAGAAATTCACTCACATATAATGATATAGGTAGAAAGTAAGACAATGGCAAAATATGTGTCATGCAAACATTAATCAAAAAAAGCAGGAGTGGCTATGTTAATATCAGATAAAATAGACTTCAGAGCAAAGAAAATGACCAGACCAAAAGGAACTTGGCATGATAAAATGTTAATCCACCACCAAGGCACAGCAATGATACATGTGTATGCACCAAATAACAAGCTTCATATTCTAAAAACTTCCATTTGATAGCAATGCTTTTTGTACAGTTGAAGAGATTAGCTATTTAGAATACCTTAATGATCATTAGTTCTCTATAATTATCAATTACATGTTTTCTCTGGCCTTTCAATGTTTTCAATATTGACATTTTTCCATTACAGAACAATTTTACCAACCCTTCTCTGGTGTACAGTCACTAGTTGGGCAGACAGAAAACTATCAGTAATCAAATTTTTAAGAGGTTTAAAATTATTAGCATACATAAAGGAAAGTATATAATGTATTTTGAAAAGCTAAACACAAGAGAGTAAGACTTTTTAAGATTTTATTTATTTATTTGAGAGGGAGAGAATGAGAGAGGGCACGAGAGGGAAGAGGGTCAGAGGGAGAAGCAGACTCCCTGTTGAGCAGGGAGCCCGATGCGGACTCAATCCCGGGACTCCAGGATCATGACCTGAGCCGAAGGCAGTCGCTTAACCAACTGAGCCACCCAGGCGCCTGAAAGTAAGACTTTTCTAACATCTTTGCTCAGTGTATACATTAGCTATATACCAATAACCCTATGTAACAAACTACCCCAACACTTGATGACTTAAAACAGCAATCAATTATTTGCAAAGATCTGTGGTTCAGTAGACTTGGCTGATTTAGACTGGTTCAGGTGACCAATCCTTCTTCAGGCTGGGTTAGCTTGAGCAATTTTGCTTCTAACTGCAGATCTGTAAGTTATCTGAGGCAGCTCTCTTCATGTGTCTTTCATCCTCCTTGGACCAACTGGATAGTTAGTGCATGTCCTTCACATGTAAATGACAGAGGTATAAGAGAACATAAAAAATATGGGAGGTATCTTAAGGTCTAATCTTGGAACTGGCACACTGCCCCACCTGCTAATATGCCATTAGGCAAAACAAGTAACATGGCCAAGCCCAAATGTGAGGGTTAGGTAAATATACTCTACTTTTAGAGGAACTGCAAATTCTCTAATCAAAGGGTGTAGATAAGGGGTTAGAGTAAAGAACTGAGTATGACTGTTACCAGTGCTATTAATCCCCAAACAACACACAAACACACACACGCGCACACACACACACAGCTAGCTAACTGATATCTTCCTACCAAGTTTGGATGGATTTTTGGTTTGTTTTTTAAAGTATATGTTACTTCACATGACCTTGAAATATATTTCTAGACTTAGATGTAGATCTAGACATATTTTTTAGGTAAGCTCCAACGTGAGGCCTGAACTCACAAACCCAGGATCAAGAGTTGAATGCTCTACTGATTACACCAGCGAGGCACCCTATTATTTGTAAGTCAAAATCATTAAGGATAATGGCATTGAACTCCTATACTACTTTTGTTTGCTGCATACCTCAGAGAGACAAGCATAATTGGGAAAGGGTGAGCAGAGGCAGAAGCTATGCCATCTGGTACTAAATGAAATTTTATACTGTATGCCTGGAATTTCTCTTGTCTACTTGATGAATGAATGTGTATATTCCTTCCTTATTTTTCTTTGTCTTTTGAGGCTATTATAAAATGTTTATGCTAGAAGAATCCAGATACTTTAAGAATGATCCAATCCAAAAATATTCAATCTGTGCTCTTTATAACTCTTGGGTTATAAAGTAGAAGGACAGATATTTGAGGAACCTTCCCCCTACTTAATAAAAAGATTTTAGCTGTTTTTGTCTATTGACCTCTCATGTAATGTTTCATGACAGAGAACAGTTGGAGCATCTTTGATCTTACTAAAATCATCCCCTCCTTTTTTAACAGATGAGGAAACAGGATCTGAGATGTGAAGTGCCTTATTTCTACAAGGTATCATGACCTAAAACATTAAAAAAAAAAAAAAAAAAGACAGGCCAGACTTGAGTTTCCTGGTTTCAATACTATATTAGTTTTGCTGCATAACAAATCACCACAGACTTAGTGGCTTAAAGAAAACCCACTAACTCAAAGTGTCTATGGGGGAAAAGTCCAGGAATGGTTTTGCTGGTCCTCTACAAGGCTGCATTCTCCTCTGGATGCTCAGTTGAAGAAAGGTCTGCTCCAAAGCTTGCTCAGATTATGGCAAAATTCATTTATTTATGGCAGTAGGATTCCAAGTCAGCTTGCAGCTTCAAAGCCAGAAGCCAACAGACACCCTAGTAAGACAGGTACTACACATTTTTTTTTTAAGATTTATTTATTCATTTGAGAGAGAGAGAGAACCAAGCATGAGTGGGACGGGTAGAGGGAGAAGGAGAAAGAATCTTAAGCAGACTCTGCTCTGAGCATCTATGGGCTTGATGTCATGACCTTGAGATCATAACCTGAGCTGAAACCAAAAGTCAGATGCTTAACCGACTGTGCCACCGTGGTGCCCCCAGGTGCTACACTCTTACATAATTGTGTATATCCCATCACCTTTCCCACATTCCACTGGTTAGAAGCAAGTCACAGTTTCTGCCCACACTCAGGGAAGATTACACAAAGGTATAACAAGACCTGATAGTAAAATCATGGAAACCATCTTAAAATCTGTCCACCATGAGAACAATGGTATGTCACTTGTCAAAATATCAGTGAGAAGGACACTGTAATGGTTTTTTAAATTTATCTACAAAATTTCTGATACTCTTTCCTTCAACTCCACCTCCCCTTGAAATTGAACTTGACTTAGTGATTCATTTCTAACCAACAGAATACAGTGGAAGTAATGGAGTATGACTTCTGAGACAAAAGCCATTGTGATATTCTCTTTGCTCTCTTTCTTGGATTACTCACTCTGGGGGAAACCAGCTGCCATGTCAGGAGGACATTAAAGCAGTCCATGTGGCAAAAGTCAGCAAGGGTTTCTGCCAACATTTGTGTGAGTGTTGACCGTCTGCTAATAGCCATGTAAGTCAGCCATCTTAGAAGTGGATTCTTGAGCTCCAGTCAAACCATTAGCTTTCCACAGCTCCAGCCAATATCACCTCATGAGAAAAGTAGAGCCTGATCATTCAGCTAAGCCACACCCTAGTTCTTGACCCACTAAAACTATAAGAATTATGAATTTTATCACTTTAAGTTATGAAGTTTGAGGGTAATTTGTTATTCAATAATAAATAACTAATATAGACACAAAGTGCTTTACTGTCTGCTTTAACATTCATCAAAGAACCTCCCATACATCAAAGAAATCCCTACTGTATGTTACAGGAAACTCCATTTATAATAGATTGTGTTTTATATTTTTGAAAATCCTTTAAAATTTTTGTTTTATTTTTCCCCCTAAAGTGACACCAACCCAAGTTAGAAATGTCCACTTTTGTTAGCATCTAAGAATTCTTTGTAGGAAAACAACATGTCCATGCCATGTCCTAAAACTTTCATTAGAGGGATAATTTCCCTTGGAAAGGCTGTGCTTTATTTAACATTTAAATCTCAGAGCTGACTTGAACCTCTTCTACTCCATATTTTAAAGGGTATATACTACACATTTTCTACAGAGAAACGTTCCAAAGATAAAGTAAGAAAGATGAGAACACTGTTCTTGGACTGTGTCAGGTGAATAAAACCTCACTGCTGATGCAAATGAATTTGCTCAAAGGTTTTACTCAGAGAAAACAGTCAAGATTAAATCTTCATAGGGAACTATAACCCTAACAAACTTCAAAGAAGTGAGGCTCCATTGACAAAGAACCTGTGGACTGTCCTTTCCCCCAGCTGTGAGTGCAGGGGCAAAGCAACAGAAAAGTTCAACAAATTGGATTAATTTTCTTAATGGGACTGAAATAATTTGGTCTAAGTGAAAAAAAAAAAACACAACACTTTGTTAGGGCTGAAGTTTAAAGGGCAATTCTTTGTGGTTATCAAAATAATGGCTTTACAGTTGGGTACTAGCACCATGTAACAATCATTCTTCACTTCTTTACTACTCTCATTGTGCTCGTTTTCCTTTTTATCTTCCATGCAATTCACTTTTATAGCTAAGAGCTGACTAAGCCATGATAGAATATTTTCACTTTTCCACTTCAAAAATTACCCTAGAATACTCTTCCCAAACACATCTATTTCACAAATAGTCTTATTATTTTTTCCTTTGGTATTAGTATTTTAGTGGTCAAACTGAAGTAAACTAATGCATATTACATGGTGGAAGAACCAAAATGTCTATTAGTTTAATCGAATCCATATTACATTGTGATACTGTGCCTCAAATGGGTAAAATTAACAGGGCCTGGATTTAATTTATCAAGTATACTGAAGTAGGTAAACATCAGCATGGAGCCCAATGCATCAGAGTTGGAAGTATAATGAGATCAGTAGGTAAGCCCTCCATAAAATTACTTGGGGCGTAGAAGAATCCAGACACAGCAATTATACTTAGCAAGAAGAAGCAGTTCTAGAGACTGTAAAGCAATTAGTCAGATTTACAATCTCAAAGGAGAGAAGGGAAAATTACTTAAACTAAGAAGCATCCTAAATCATCATTACTCATTGATCTCAGCTGAAAGTGACTGGCTAGAAATGCTTGGTTTATCTTTACCATTAAATATTTCTACGGTGTTTGACTAGCACCAAGAATATACAGCCTAGCATTTGAACTATAGTAAATTATAAGCACACAGGCTTTTGCAATGTGTGCATGTCTTTTTGAAGAAGTCTCTCAGAACATTTAGGAGAGTTGATGTTGATCTATATGCTAACTGTATTTTTTAACATTCCTGCCAATACACCAAAGTAAAGGGTAGGCAAATATATTTAAAGAGGATGAAGAAGAAGTGTACATGGCAATGGTTTTAAGTGACAAATTTGTTGTATTATTTTAACTGTTTAGTCTTTTATCAAAACATGTCATTGTTCATTTACTTATTGAATGGTCCTAAGTATTTCTGATCAAATTTATTTCTCAGAAAGATTTAATGTCTCTGAAAAAATATGAAAGAGATTTTGAAATATGCATTGCTATGTTGAAATATCTATGACATAGTCAGTAGAACTAAAAATTTCTTCTACTGATTTGTATGAATATACTCTTAAAATGTTAAACTGTTCATATTGGGGCTATCTGACCCAACCAATTAAAATTTTGGATTGGGGAGAGGAACATAAAATCATTCTTATTTGCCAGTAAAATCTACCCTTCAATTTGTCTTAGCATTACCTGGAAACTTATATACTCAAATGTCATCTGCATAGTTTTAGCAGAGAACTAAAAATTAGAGAGTCATTTTCTGCAAAGAGAACAGCTGGCCAATCATTAACTACCAATTGTTTATTAAGCACATTCCTTGAAGAGCGAAAGAGAAAAAAGAAGAAATGAGATGGTCTAATAATAGTATTATTGCTAGGCAGATGGGGTGGTGTGTGTGTGTGTGTGTGTGTGTGTGTGTGTGTGTATGTGTGTGTGTTTGCTCACATGCACTTTTATTCCTTAAGATCTTAGTTATCAAAATTAGTCAAGTATATACACATACACAGAATGGCCAGAATGACCAATGCTATAAACCTGAATTTCTCTTTCTAGAATTAACCACTGAAATCTTTCTGTAAAAGAAAAAGGGAGGTACTTAGACTGTACCAGAGGCTGTGATAGTAGCTTTGTACATATTAATTTAATCCCAAGCAACTCCTAAATTATAATGTTGAGTTTCCTATTTACTAGGACAATAAATCCTTCTAATGCTGATGCTTTGGGAAAACTAGAGAGTAAAAGAAAGGGCAGTGTTTATCAGCCCTAACATGGGCCAAGGAACTACCTGCTCTAAAAGGCCTACAAACTGAGGGTTCTAGAGGGGAGAAGGGTGGGAGGATGGGTTAGCCTGGTGATGGGTATTAAAGAGGGCACGTTCTGCATGGAACACTGGGTATTATATGCAAACAATGAATCATGGAACACTACATCAAAAACTAATGATGTAATGTATGGTGATTAACGTAATAAAAAAAAGGCCTATAATACAAGTGTACAGAGAAGGATTTAAAAACAAACAGAAACACTTAAATAAAAAAAGATAAATTAAAAAATAAAAAAATAAAAACAAACAGAAAAGCTCTGGTCCTTGTAAAATCTCTCTCCCCCCTTACCATTTCCCTTAAAGCAACAGTTGGTGGGTAAGGAAAGCCTAGGTTTAAAAAACTTCCAAGATTCGGTTCTTTGTATGGCTAAAGGTGGACACTAGGGTTTGGTATTTTTTGTTTCATATTTGTGAAACAATTTAATGAGTCCTTGTTTGTACAAATAGAAGGTATCAGGAACACTAAAAAATCTTTCTTACACATATTGATGCAAAAATCCTCAAAGTTAACCAATAGCATACAGCAGCACTTGAAAAAATAACGCGTCATTACCAAATAAACTTTTTGGAAATCTAAAAATAATTCAATTTTAGGCAGCTTCTACCATAATATGAACATTACCAAATGTGAACTCAAAAGATCATTGCCCATGAATGTCGAAGTAGCTTATATAAAACTCAACACTCACTTTTCATGGTGTGCTGAATATATTGCATTTGCCCCTCTAAATCATTCTTTACCCTACCCTATGCCCCCAGGAAGTTGTCCTACATGGACTCCATCAAAGGACTGTTATTATCTTTGGGGTCTAGCTGGGCTCAGCCAGTGACGATGCCTGCCTTACAGAAGTAGATCACAGAGTGTGAAGAGAGTGAGGTCAAAATATTTTGTTTCCTCTCTGAATCACTGCTTCCAGCTATCCCTCAAAAATACAGTCACTTCCCCCAAGGTGGCTTTTGTACATGATTCTCTCCCTCTGAAGTCTGGTAAATGCTTCAATCTCCTCTCCCTTCTATTCTTAGGGTAATCCCAGATTTAATGAAATATCCTTTGAGGTTCCTCAATACTACACCTTACCTTAATAGTCTCTTTGTTAAAACCAAATTATCCTAATTTTGGTGAGCCATCTGTTTTCCTTCTGTGATTGGTTCAGATGGGAAATTTCCTTACTATGATCATACATTGTGTTACATTAGTAAAGTATATAAATAAAGATAGAATATATCTGGTCTTTGTCCAAGGTTCCTGGCGCAGAGGTATAAAAACACTTGGAATTTCCTGAGTGATATAGTGTTAGGTTAATGGGGTGACTCTTGGTAGGCCCCAACATAGCTTCAGGATGGGGTCTGGTCCTCAGAAGATCAAACACATGTTTTGAGAGTTGGGGACTTTGAGTTAGCCTGACCTCTACAGAGCAGAGTGGGACTGGAGATTGAGTTCAATTCACAGCTGATGATTTAATCGATTTAATCAATTGTGACTAAATTACAAAACCACAATTAGAACTTTAGTGGATGATGTGCCTAGAGGGTGACATGTCCTTTCTCCATGTGAAGATGGCATGGGAACTCTGCATCATTCCCTTCTAGAACTCACCCTATGTATCTTTTATAGTAAAATTGTAATCATTAAGTATAGCACTTTCACAAGTTCTTTGAGTCATTCTAGTACATTATCAAATATGAGGGGATTATGGGAACCCTCACATTTGTAGTCAGTTTGTTGGAAGTCCAGGTTGCCTGACAACCCCCAAAATATAGTTGGCATCTGAAGGAAGGGCAGTCTTGAGGCAGATGAAGCCCTAAACCTGTGGAGTCAGATGTTAACTCTCCAGGTGGTTCAGTGTCAGACTTGTATTGTAGTATATTCAGTTGGGAATGGAACAGAACAAATGTATCCCAAATCATGAGGCAGCATCATGTTTTAAATTGTGAAACTTCAAACACATTCCCATTAACACTGAACTTCCACGATCACATTAGTATGTCTCAGTTTTAGTAATATAATTAATTAAGACTATGAAATGTCACAGAGGAGAACACTGGTTTTGGTGAATCTTACAAGTTCTGATATATTTCATTCTTATTAATTTTTCAAATTCTTTGGTTTGGATTTTGATCTCTTTTTTGGTCCAAGAGTTAATATTTCTCTTTTAATTTCCAGGTGTTTTGTTTTTGTTTTTATTACTTTAAAAAATATTGTAACTATATCACATTTTGAACAGAGAGCTTGTTTGGTACTATACCTGCTTCTGGGAATTGTTAAGCTTTTCTTTTCAGATCACTATCTAGTTTTCTTTTAAGAAACAGTCACAGATACATGAAAATAAGATACAGCTTCTGACTTCCTGATGTTGAAAGCATTTTATATTTATCAGATAAAGTTTATTAATTTTGCCCTTAAACCCTTAGTAATTTTTTATTTACTTGATTTATTCTGGCCTTTGAGAACTGAGACAAAGTCTCTTACTAATATTGTGCTTCTATTACTTCTCATTGTATTTCCTGGAGTTTTGCATTATGAATATTATTGATATGTTATTTGGTGCATAGAAGTTGACTGAAGATGTATTATTGTATTTTGTATTTTTATTATTATAAAACATTTTTCTCTGTCGTATGTGATGTTTTTGCCTTGATTAAATTTTCTCAATTTTAATAGGGACTCCTGATGTTGATTACTCTTTTAAAAATATTTCTCCTTATTCTTTCTGTTTCTTTGTAATTGCCTTGCATTTTTTGGCTCATCTTAGTTTTTTACATTCAACTTTTTTGAATCACCCTGCTTTAGATGCATACTTTGTATACAGAATATTCTTGTGGTTTTGGAATCTAATATGTAATTATTGTTTTTCTTTCAAGTTTTTTTTTGCATGAGATCTGTTTTCTGTGTGTGTGTGTGTGTGTGTGTGTGTGTGTGTGTGTGTACCTATGTGTCTTTTTATTATGACAATGTATAAGGTTTATGGTCGTTGTTCTTCTTGTGGTTAATTAACTCCATGACTTTCAATTTTATTTTTAGACCTTTCTTTAATGATGTATCTTTTTAAATACAGAATTTGTTGCTTCCTGAGACAGCAGAAATTAGAACAATTCCCTTCTGTATTTGTCATCCATTGCCATGATAATGCTGCATAACAAACCACTTCATTTTTTTAAAGATTTTATTTATGTATTTCACACACACACACACACACACACACACACACACACACACACACACACACACACACACACACAGAGCCAGGGAGACAAGTGCGGGAAACAGCAGAGGGAGAGGGAGAAGCAGACTCCCCACTGAGCAAGAAGCCTGATGCGGGGCTTGATCCCAGGACCCTGAGATCATGACCTGAACTGAAGGCAGATGCTTAACTGAATAAGACACCCAGGAGCCCCAACAAACCACTTCAAAATTCACCATTTCAAAACATTAAGTATGTCAGTGATTTAGGATGAGCTTGGCTGAACAGTTATTTTGGTTTTGTTTGGATTCACTCAGTTGAATAATTGGCCACAGATCAGCTGGTCTAGGATAGTCACTGTTGGGATGACTGAGGCAACTCAGCTCTGTTTCACATGTTTTCTTTTCTAGCAAGCTAACCCAGACATATTTTTATTCTGAAAGTAGAGGAACCAAAGAGAACAAGGAAAAAACCCACAAGACTTCTTTCAACTTAGATTTGGAATTAATATACTGTTACTTCTGCTATACTATTGGCCAAAGTAAGGTATAGGCTAGTCCAGATTTAAGGAGTGTGAAAATAGTTTCTGTCTTTTTAGTGAGGCAATAATCAATATCACATGGTGAAGGATGTGAAAACAGAGAACTGAAGAACTGGGCCAATTAGTGTAATCAATTTAATCATAGCCCTAATAGCTATTTATTCACATTCCTCACATATGCAAAGTATACTTCTCTTCATCTCAAGTTATGCCCCTCTATTTACTCCAAATTCACTTTAAAATTGGTCATTGGCATCCTCCCTGCCACCCGTGAGTTAATCTCTTCTTGTACTACTTCTAATATACAGCTAAATGCAACCAGATAAGTGCATTTAAACCAGTATTTAACTAACTAAATGCAGCACAATATTTTACCTGGTGATCACTTTTGCCAAGTCCCACAGTTTCTTTCATCAGGTAAATCTTTCATGTTACCACAAGAAATAGTATTACCAATTGTTTTGCCAGTACAGAATATGGGTTTCCATTTCGCCAGCTTCCTAGAACAGTTTCGTTTCCATTTTTCCACTTCCTCTAACAGTTTCTACATCACTTCCCTAGCCTCTGCCCCCAATTTTACCTCACATGCTACATAGTTTACATTTTTATTATGGCAGCTTCAACTAAAAAGTATGAGGTCTGCCATGTCTGGCTAGTTTGAATCCTACCCTGTGTCTGTTAATTTCCAATAAAGGCATCGGAAAATTGCTGAGCCAGTGTTTAACCTAAGTGATTTCATACCATTAATGCAAATCTAACACTCAATATTGTTTTTTAAAAATTAAATATATTTATCTAGTACAATTTTTTCTGGTAAAGATTTTTTTAGGGCAATTTTAGGTTGACAAAAAATTGAGAAGAAGATGCAGAAATTTCCTATATACCCCTTGCCCCCACTCTTACATAGCCTCCTTCATTATCGACATTTCCCACTGAATTGGTACATTTGTTATACCTGATGAACTCACACTGAAAAATGTAATTACCTAAAGTCCATAACTTATCTTAGGGTTCACTCTTGCTATTGTATATTTTATGGGTTGGGACAAATGTATTATGATACATATCTATCATTATAGTATCATATAGGGTGTTTTCATTGCACTAATAATCCTCTGTGCTCTGCCTATTTATTCTTCTCCCAGCCCCAAACGATGGAAACCACTGATTTTTTTACTCTCTCCTAGTTTTGCCTTTTCCAGAATGTTAATATAGTTGGAATCATAAAATACATGGCCATTTCATATTGGCTTCTTTCACTTAGTAATATGCATTTAAGCCTCCTTCATGTCTTTTCATGACTTGAAGCTCACATATAAACTTTAGAATGAGTTTGTTGATATTCACAAAGTAAATTGCTGGAATTCTGATTGGGATTGCATTGAATTTATAGATTAAACTGGGAAGAGATCTTGACAATATTGAGTCTTCCTATCCATGAACATGGAATATCTCTTCACTTTAGTCATTCTTTGATTTCATTCCTTAGAATTTTGTACTTATATAGATCTTACACATATTTTGTTAGATTTATACCTCTGTATTTCACTTTTTTTGGTAGTAATATAAATGGTATTTAAAAAAATTAATTGGTGTGTAGTTGACATACAATATTATATTAGTTTCAGGTATACAACACAGTGATTTGATGCTTATATACAGTACAAAATGCTCACTATGTTAAGTGTAATTACCATCTGTCAGTGCAAATGTGTTTTTAATTTCAAATTCCACTTGTTCATTCCAGGTACCTGGGGAAATGGTTGACTTTTGTATATTAATCCTGTATTCTACAAACTTGCTATTACTGCTTATTAGTCCTAGGAGTTTTTGTTAATTCTTTTAGATTTTCTATATAGACACTCATGTCACCTGTGAATAAAATCAGTTTTATTTCTCCCTTCCCGATCTCTTTTCTTTACTTTCCTTGTCTTATTACAGAAGCTAGAACTTCTAGTACGATGTAAAAAGGGGGTTGTAAGAGGGGATAGCCTTGTTCTGTATCTGATCTTAGTGGGTAAGCTTTGAGTTTCTTATAGTTAGGTATGTTAGTTGTATGTTTTTTGTAGATATTCTTTATCAAATTGAGGAAGTTGCCCTCTATTCCTAGTTTGCTGAGAATCTTAAATCATGAATGAATGTTGGTTTTTGCCAAATGCTTTTTCCTCATCTACTGATATAATCATGTGATTTTTCTTAGCCTATTAATATAATGGATTAATTATTTATTTATCTTAATTATTTTTTTTAAAGATTTTATTTATTTATTTGAGAGACAGAGAGAGAGGGAGAGCACAGAGAGAGAAGCAGACTCCCCACTGAGTAGAGAGCCTGATATGGGACTCAATCCCAGGACCCTGAGATCATGACCTGAGCTGAAGGCGGACACTTAACTGACTGGAGCCATCCAGGTGCCCACCTTACTGGATTATTGATTGTTAAACAAGCCTTGAATACCTGAGATGAATCCCACTTGGTTGTAGTATATAATTCTCTTTAGACATTGTTGAGTTAGATATACTAATATCTTGTTGAGGATTTTTGCATCTGTGCTGATCAGTGATATTTGTCTGTAGTTTTAGTGTCATTATCTGGTTTTGGTATTAGGGTAATGCTGGCCTCAAAGAATGAGTTAGGAAGCATAAACTCTGTTTCTATTCTCTGAAAAAGATTATAGAAAATTGATACACTTTCTTCTTTAAGTTTCATAAAATTTACTATTGAGCCCTTCTGGACATGGTGCTTTCTGTTTGGGGAAGTTATTGATTATTAAATTTCTTAAATGGATATAGAACTATTCAGATTGTCTATTTCTTCTTGTGCAAGTTTTGGAAGATTGTGCCTTTCAAGGAATTGGTACATTTCATCTAAGTTATAAAATTTGTGGGCAAGTTATTAAATTTGTTCGCACTATTTCTTTATTATCTTTCTAATGTTCATGGGATCTGTACTGATGTCACCTCTTTCATCTTTCATATTAATAATCTGTGCCTTTTTCTTTTTTCGTAGCTATCTGGCCAAAGGTTTGTCTATTTTATTGATATTTTCAAAGAATCAGCTTTTGATTTCATTGATTTTTTTCTACTGATTTCCTGTTTTCAATTGTACTGATTTCTGCTCTAATTCTTATTATTTCTTCTCTTCACTTAGTTTGGATTTAATTTGCCCCTATTTTTCTAATTTCTTAAGGTGTTCAATATTGGTTTTAAAGCATCTAAGCTTACAATGCAGAGATGGACAGAAGTCTATATCCTAATTATATGAAATCTTAGAACTGGGGCAGAAGTGATGAAAGAAGTAATGGGGAATGCTTAATCCTTTGGTTTTAGGAATCTGGCACTTCCTTCACTTGTTCAAATCAGACATTTTAGATAAAGGGAAAATACTACATGTTTTCTAACTACTGTGCCTGAGGGAAGATTCCTGGTATGTAGCTTGTTCTTGCCTGGAGGTTGCTCCTATGCAATTATGGCAGTTGGAGGTGTAAATTATCTGACCTGCTGGGGACTGCTGTTGAGTGTCTTATGTAATCAAAAGAGACTCAATAGGATTGAGAATAACAAACTGATTTTATAATGTTGTTGAATATTTCAAACCTTTTAAGTTGTGTGACTGACAGTTGTCAGAACTGTTAGCTAATTTGTTAATCTTTTGTTAATTTATTGTATATTTGTGTAAATATTTTGTATTATTAATTGCCTTGTTTTTGTTAATAAATTGTCTCTGAAAAACCTCAAGAAAGAGGCCTTGAATCTGTAGTAGATATGTCAAGCAGTTAAACCGATTTAGTAATAAAGTGTTGAGATGGATATCTAGTCAAGTAATGCAGTAAATAAAGACCATGGATGGTCCTTTTAATGTGTAAATTCTGACACCATAAATTATTATCTTGTAGCATTTAATAAACTTTCTAAACCTCAGTTTCCTCATCTTTAAAAGGAATTGTTACAAATATTGTATAAACTCTTTTGTAGGGTGAAATGAAATGTTTATAAAATCCAAAGCACTGAGCTAGCTCCACAGCAAATGCTCAAGAGATGTTAGCTTCTTCCCTTTCCTCTATTTTCTACACTTATTCTAAGATCTGAGTTTTATTAATAAATATTTAAAGACTACTCTTTAATCTGAAATGCTTCATATATTAGGTTCTTTTTCATATGAAGTCTCAATTATGAAAAATTATTTTTATTATGGTTAGCCTATATGAGAACTAGGCTAAGAAATAATTTTCTTGATGTAAAAATGGGTAGAAATAAGTGTATTTTTAAAGTCCCTTTGGGGCGCCTGGGTGGCTCGGTCATTAAGCATCTGCCTTCGGCTCAGGTCATGATCCTGGGGTCCTGGGATCGAGCCAGCATCTGGGCTCCCTGATCAGCGGGAAGCCTGCTCCCGCTGCTCCTCCTCTCCCACTCCCCCTGCTTGTAGTCCCTCTCTTGCTGTCTCTCTCTGTCAAATAAATAAAATCTTAAAAAAAAAAGATAAAATAAAATCCCCTTACTATAAGTCAAATTTATTCTCAAACAGCTTAGTGTTTTTTTTCAATTTGCGAAATATATTTACATGATTTCTACATTTATGGGATGAACAAATAGTTATGAATTCACCCAGATATAATGCTTCCCAAATTGTGGAATTTAGGCTTTTTTGTGGTTGTTGTCAGTATGAAGTCTCTCTTTTTGCTACTAGCAAAATGGTCTAGATTATTCTACTTAAAGATGTGTAGTTACTGCCGGTAAGGCAAACAGTGCTGAGTACTTTTCAAGAATCATATCCTCCAGATTTGATGTGCTAATAACCAAGGCCAGTCCTTGGCAAAAAGGCAAAACTTGTCTCAGTTAGTTCCTTCATATTTCATTTTGTCCTTTATTTATTTTTGGTAGTAAATTTTTCCTTTTTTTTTCCTAACAGCTTCATTTTGCTTTATTCTTACTTTCACTGTGAGGTAAATATATTTATTCTAAACTAAAAATCTACTAGGCAATGCATACAAGGAGATATTCCTTTCTTTCCCATGCAAATTTATTTTTTTGGAAAAATATAACTCTTTCTGATATTTTGGCTACGTAGGCCAAGTATGGCATTGTTCTCTCTTCTAGAATGGAAAAGATGCACATATTTTCTATAGTAAATTTTCATACTGAGTTCACTGAAATAAACTGCTTTACATTTCTGTTTAGCACTTTAGGATTTCAAAACAGCTTATATATTTTATCTTAATAATTGTGTAAGATAGACAAGCTAGATAGCTTTGTTGCTATTGTATAGATAAATAAACAGCAAATCAAAGATTCTAAATGATACATCAAGAATGTAGTAGCTGGAGGATGGGCTGGAAACCCAATCTTGATTTTCTGCTATCCCACCATGCCTCTCTATTTATAACTCAAATAAACATTAGCTGACTGTTTATGGCAGGTAAGTTTGGGATATGTGATTATTTGTATTAATTCTGACATGTCAAAGCATAAGATTTTTTTTCTACCAATAATTATAGTGAACTGTGTAAAAAGAAAGCTTATAATTCTAGCTTTTGTTATCACATAGTAATTGATAACTGTTAACCTATAGCCAGGTACATTTGGTTAGAATTATTTATCTAGTGAGTGAATTTGTCCTGGGCTATGCTGACCAGTGTCAGGCAATGCCAGATGACTAGACATGAATGCATCGGAATTTTGTAATTAGAGTCTGTTCTAAACAAACAAAAAAAAACAAAGTTGAAATGTTCCCTACCCTCTTGATAAATTATTCTAGTCCCAAGCCTAAG
Source organism: Eumetopias jubatus (assembly GCF_037043125.1). Classification (NCBI taxonomy): domain Eukaryota; kingdom Metazoa; phylum Chordata; class Mammalia; order Carnivora; family Otariidae; genus Eumetopias; species Eumetopias jubatus. Next base: position 175,730,539 of record NW_028274809.1, on the reverse strand, counting down.
TCAGAATCCAGAAGAAATATTTTTCTCAAATAAAAGCACGTGGATCCAAGCCACTTTTTGTCAAACTTTCATGGTATAGGCATCAGCAAAAAAGGAATTGCAATTCATTGAACTAACTGCATATGCTTGTTCCTTTCAAGCCTATCAAATCTACGAAGTCCATATTATTGGCTCATTTTACAGATGAGAAAACTGAGGTTCAGAGAGACTAACTGTTAACTGCTGATAATGACAGAGCTCAAATTTGAATAAAGTGCTCCCAAACCAAAGTTTGTATTTTTTCTACTTTCCCATGAACCCTCTCTCAAAAAAACAGAGTTCTATACTTTCTGTAATCTCAAATATTTGTACAAATTTTATTCTAAACAGATAATCAATTCTTTAGTAAATTAGGCAACATTTTTATTTGTCTGACTAACCAGAAGAATTTAAAAAAATAGTGAGACAGACTGTAGAATTAAAATATGTTCATTAATGGGGCTACTGAGTGGCTCAGATGGTTAAGCATCTGCCTTCAGCTCAAGTCATGATCTCAGGGTCCTGAGATCAGGCCCAGGGTTGGCATTCCTGCTCAGGTGGGAGTCTACTTCTCTTTCCCCACTCCTGCTGTCTCTTTCTCACTCTCTCCTCAAATAAATAAATAAAATCTTCAAAAAATATAAAATAAAATAAAATAAAATAAAATATGTTCATTAAATTAATATATTGGGACTATACCAAAATAAAAAGCTTTTGCTAAGCAAAGGAAATCATCAACAAAATAAAAAGGCAACCTACTGAATGGGGGAAAATATTTGCAAAGTATGTCTAATAAGGGTTTAAGATCCAAAGTATATAAAGAACTTATACAACTCAACACCAAAAACCAAAAAATCCAATTTAAAAATAGGCAGAGGCCCTATACAGACATTTTTCCAAAGAAGACTTACAGATGGCCAACAGAAACATGAAAAGGTGCTCAACATCACTAGTCATCAGGGAAATGCAAATCAAAACCACAATGATATATCACTTTACAACTATTAGAATGGCTAAAAGCAGAAACACAAGAAACAACAAGTGTTGGTGAGAATGAGGAGAAAAGGAACCCTCATGCTCTACTGGTGGGAATGCAAACTGGGGCAGCCCCTGTGGAAAAGAGTATGGAGGTCCTTCAAAAAAATTAGAAATAGAATTACCATACAATTCAGTAAATCCACTACTGGGTATTTACCAAAGAAAACAAAAACACTAATTCGAAAAGAGATATGCACTCCCATGTTTCTTGCAGCCTTATTTATAATAGCTAAGATATGGAAGCAGCTCAAGAGATGAATGGATAAAGAAAATGAAATATTACCCACCATAAGAAAGAATGAAATCTTGCCATCTGCAACAACATGGATGGACCTAGAGAATATAATGCTAAGTGAAATAAGTCAGTCAGAGAAAGACAAATACCATATGATTTCATTCATATGCGGAACTGAAGAAATAAAATAAATGAACAAACAAAGGAAAAAAAGTGACAGATGAAGAAACCAAACTCTTAAATACAGAGAACAAACTGGTGGAGGTGAGGCTGGTGGGGGGAATGGGTAAAATAGAAAAAGGAGATTAGGAGCGCACTTACCTTGATGACCACTGAGACATGTAAAGAATTGTTGAATCATTATATTGTACACCTGAAACTAATATAACACTGTATATTAACTATACTTGAATAAAAAATATTATCATTAAACCATTTTTGAAAATATTGGACTATATTAAATAATTACACATAATTTAAATCCCATGCTTAATACAAGTTTGATCTGGAGATAAGGCATGCCTCTGATATGCTACAGTACTTGTCCCTGGAGTATAAAAAATTATTTGTACATGGGATGACTGGGTGGCTCAGTCATTAAGCATCTGCCTTTGGCTCAGGTCATGATCTCAGGGTCCTGGGATCGAGCCCCACATTGGGCTCTTTGCTCAGTAGGGAGTCTGCTTCTCCCTTTCCCTCTGCTGTTTCCTCCACTTGTCTCTCTGGCCCTCTCTCTCTCTGTGTCAAATGAATAAATAAAATCTTTAAAAAAAATGAAATGGTTTGTTATATGGCATTATCATGGAAATGGATGACAAATACAGAAAGGAAGTGCTCTAATTTGTACTCTCTCAGGAAGCAATAAATTCTATATTAAAAAAGATGCATCAGGGGCTCCTGGGTGGCTCAGTCATTTAGCATCTGCCTTCAGCTCAGGTCATGATCCCAGGGTCCTAGGATCAAGTCCTACTTTGGGCTCCTTGCTCAGTGGGGAGCCTGCTTCTCCTTCTGCCTCTTGCTCCCCCTGCTTGTGCTCTCTCTCTCTCTCTCTGACAAATAAATAAATAAAATCTTAAAAAAAAATTATTTGTACAGAAGAGGAAGCTCAGCATGGTTAGTGAAGATTTGCCAGCATAAAAATTTAGAAGGCATTGACCTGTGTAGCTACATGTGAAATAGACAGATATTCAAAAGATTTGTGTGTTCTACTTACAAATTTAAATTTTAATTACCATGGCTCATGATAAAAAGGCTCCTTAATACTATATTTGTAAAAACTACAGATTTAATTTCCCAGAAAAATTTCTTTATGATTAATTATATGCAATACCCCTAAGAGATCCTCAGTACTTTGCTTTAGCAAAGTTTCTGTATAAAAATAATATATACATTTACATATATATATGTAATAACTCATTAAGGATTCATTTTGAATATTGTTTTGCATTTTAAATACTGTTTGGTAAATTCTGTTTTTGACAGCAGTGAAATGATTTAGTTTGGAGTGGGCTCTTGGTCATGCTGAAGGACTGTAATAAATCAGTTCCATAAAAAAAATTGAATGTACGTCACTATATTAGCTCTAGGCCATTCAAAAGCAACTAAGCTTTTGTTTTACCTCAAAAAGGAATGTTTAATTCATTAGAACAGGTAGAAAAAACATGTTTATGCTTTTTCTTGGTATTTTACTTGAAGATTAATCTTTTGTTCACTACTGGATCTGTACAAAACAAATCTATTTGAAAGGAATTAACTGTCACGCAGTGTGTGGGTCTTAGTTTTCTTAAAGTGAATAGGAAATATCGGGGGCCTAAACAATATTTCAGTTTCAGGGTAATGTGTTTTCTGGTTTCTACCCTGTCAGATTCTCACCCTGGTCTCCAGGGAGGCGAGAAGAGATTGCCAATTTGACATATTTTGCCTAGAGCAAGTCCTGAAACTAGGATTTATATTATTCATTTGACTGAGTGCTGATTTCCATAGATTTGCCATGGGTGAGAATACAATCCATTTCCTTAAAAAACTTAACACCTTTCTTTTACAAATGAAGTTGTATTTTGTAGGAAATAATGAGGGAAAAAAGAATTAAGAGAATGTTTAAAACAGTATTTTTATATGTTAAACTAGGTAAATTGAGACTTCCAAATACTTTTAATTTTATTAACTAATTTATTTTAGAGATATAGGAAAATTTAGAACTCTGAACATTCCTTTTTGGCCACAGATTTTAAAAAAAAAATCACATATAGAGAAAAATAAGGTATAAATCCTGAGAATTTTTGTTTTTTCAATATCTGCATTACAACAGAAAAATATAAAGTATAAATACTCTGATGAAGTAAGTGAAATATGACTTATCTCTTCTGCCCCCAGATGTTAGTTTTCACTGATAAAAATCATCTTAAGTTGCTGACTGTTCTTATAGAGATGCATTACCCACGGACTCAGTTAACAAAGATTAACGATGATATTAAAATTTTCAGAGATTAATAGAAATTCATAATCATATTCTGCTATATTGGAGAAGCTTTTGAAAATTGGGAATAACCCATAATTATATTCCAACATAAAATTATATTTTTTATATATAATTATATTCCAGACATAAAATTTTTGTTCTTCAAATTCAAGGATAAAACAGTAGAAAAGTTCTATGACATCAGGAAAAAGATCCCCCTCTACAATTAGGTGACAAATACAAAATAAGTACCCCAAACCATGATTTATCTGTGGTATTAGATGAGAATTAACTTTACACCATTCATTCTCTAATGCCTAGTCACTTTTTAAATTTTTTCTATAATGACTACCACAACTATATTAGTCTTTACAATGAGAAAAGTCCCCATGATAATCTCTCCAAACGCCTCCCAAACCGGTGTCTTGACCTGAATTCCCCGCATCTGTTAATATCATTAATAGATGAACCAGGCTTGACATACTGTAATATCTCTTATACTAGTTCTTATGCTGTATCTCTATCTTCCTTAAAATGCCAATTTATGAACATTACACATTCATAATGCCTTCTTAATCACCTTGTTTTTCCCTAATTCCATTGCCATTGCCTATATGAAATAGGATAAATTAATTCAGACTTTTCTAATAGAGAAAATAAATTTCTTCCACTTTTCAGAACTTAAATATCTCACTTCCACCATCTCCAAACACCCAAATATCAACTCAGAGTTTAAGAATTAAACCTTTCCTGATGTAGAGCAAAAATAAATAGTTATTTGCTGAATTGGTTTTAATGGACTATCAGAGTCCATTAGCATCTGCCTTCAGCTCAGGTCATGATCCCAGAAATAATTAGGTAGAAAGGATTTTTGCATAGCACTTAGAAAGGAGAAAAAAAGTATATGAAGAAGCAAGAAGGGAGGAAAAACATCTGAGTGAGGAAGTCATGTCATGGTCTAAAAAGATTACAGGATGAAAGAGGAAAAAGAAAAGACTCCGGATTTTCAATAAGGGAGAGGGTCAATATTTGCCTGTTGGGTAGACTTGGAAGAGGACCACTCTGAGGGGCACTGCTGACATGCCCAGGTACAAGATCTGGCCTCCCATACTGTGCCTCTCTTTGCCTCATCCAGGTTTTATGCTAGTGTTTTTACTGAATGAGATTCTTCTTTCATCCAGCCATTGGGTAACTATCCAGTAGGAGGGATGCTATTCTGTGTCATGGGATTTTATTTGGTCTTCATCTCATAACACACAGAACACCATTAAAGTCAATACAGGGCTGAGTTTCCCGCCCAGTCTCTAATTTCCATATATGCTTGGGGATTAGCTGAACTTAATCAACTCTAGAGACACCCAGAGCACAATGGTGCTTAATGATACATTGAGACATGTAGTTCTTAAAGATAGCTTAGCTCATCTCTGATTTATCGTCTTTTTCTTTTCCCATTGTTAAAAGATATATATATATATATATACACACACACACACATACATATATATATAGCTAAACCTTGACTCTCATAAAAAATATAAAATGAGCACGTCAAAGATTTAACTCATGAATTTAGGATGTACCCAGTTAGATGTTACAACCAGTTCAAAAGACGATTCAAAAAGCATAGACATATAGGCCATGAAATGATTTTACAGAGTGAAGTAAAACTGACTCTCTGTCACAGGGATAGGGGAAGTGGGGTTAGGGAGGAGAAATAAAACATCCCTCCATCAGACAGAATTTATTTGCATGCTAACAGGCAAGAGTTATTTGCAGGGCTATCAGTTATCTACAACTTGCAGAGTTGTCAAATAGCTCAAAAGACCATGAAAAATGCCAATCCCTTAGGTTCAGAAACTGGAAGGATGGATGTTTTTTAGATCAGAGGTTAGCAAACTTTTTCTATGAAGGACCAGATATTAGGCTTTATGGGCCACACACACTGTCATTTATTCATCCCATTTTTTGTTCTGTTTTGTTTCATTTTGCAACCTTTTAAAAATACAAAAACTATTCACAGCTCAAATGCTATACAAAAATAGGCCGCTGTCCCGAATTGGCCCATGGGTCCTAGTCATCTGGTAACTTTTTTGGGTCCATTTCAAAGTCTTTCACAATTTTTTTTCTGACAGCATCTGGACCCATCCTTCATTTTGTTGCAAAGTAATTCTTTTAAGGTACTAATCTGGTCAAAGACTCCTTCTTCTCAAAGGATTTCAATAGGTCCTTGCAGAATTAATTAAATACAAACTTTCCAGACCTGGCATTCAGGACTCCAATCACACATTTGAATGCTGCAGATTTATTCCCCTGGATCTTTCCATGTATGAACCACCTATTCTTACTTAATTATGCCCCATATTCTCACTTCTATAAATTGCCTCATGTTTAAACTATTACACAGGATTCTTCCCCTTTAGAAATCCTAGCTTCCTTACAAAGTCGATTTCAAAAGCTGTTGGCTCAATAATGTCCTCCTCAACCTTTTTCCAGGGAGAACATTCTTGTTTGAGCTCTCCTAACATTAGCATCATTATTTATATCCTTCACACTAATCTTCCTAATATTAATTCATCTTTACCTATATTATTTCCTGTCCTTGTTTGTGCTGCTATAGCAGAACTACCTTAGAATATGTGGCTTATAAATAACAAAAATTTATTTTTTACAGTTCTGAAGGCCGAAAAGTCCAAAATCAAGGCAGCAGGCAGATGTGGTGTCTGGTAAGGTCCCACTTCCTCATTCACAGACAGCTGATTTTTCACTACAATGTCACATAGTGGAAGGGGCGAAGGGGCTCCGTGTGGTCTCTTTTCTAAGGGCACTAATCCCATTATGAGGGTTCTGCCCTCATGACCTCACCACCTCCCAAAGGCCCACCTCCAAATACTATCACACTGGGGATTAGGTTTCATCATATGAATTTTAGGGGGATACATTCAGTCTGTAGTACATCCCATTCAATAGTGATTTTTTTTTTCTTATTTACCTAATCTAGGCCTTTCAAAGATTAGGTGCTCAGGAAACTTTTGTTGTATTCCATCATTTGTTTCTCCTCTTGTTCTTGCATAATTTTCAGTTTGCTAAGACTTTTTATTGACTTCCTGAAATAACTTAACAGCGTTTATTCCCTTTATGCCATTAGCCAGTCTGATATCAATGGGAAATCACTTAACATTCTTATTTTAGTTACCTAATGCTGCATACCAAATTTCCCTAAAGCTTATTAGTTTAGAATTAAAGGCACACTTATGATTTAAATGGTTTCCATGCATGAAATCTCTGTATGTGACTTCGTTGGGTTCTTTGGCACATAGTCCCTCATAGTACTTCAATCAAGATGATTCCAGAGCTGAGTCACCTCAAAGTTCAAATGGGGAAAGATCCTCTACAAAGTTTACTCACGTGCTTTTGGCAGGATTCAGTTCCCCATGGATTGTTGGACTGGGGGCCCTCATTTTCTCACTGGCTGTTGGTCAGAGGCATCCTTCCATTCCCTGTGGCTTCTCCATAGGCCAGCTCACAATATGGTGGATGCTTCATTAGACTGGGCCAGTAAGAAGAGCCAGGGGGAGAAAGAGAGGAGGACAGAGAGAGAGAGAAAGAAGTCGTTTTTTATAACCTAATCTCAGAAGTGACATTCCATTACTTCTGTTGTTTGCTATTTGAGGGGCAAATCTCTAGGTCCAGACCATAGTCAAAAGGAGAGAATTACCCAAGGGTATGAATACCAGGAGGTGGGATCATTGGGGGCCATTTGGAGTTAGCCTGCTACAATTCTCTAAACTTCAGTTTTCAACCACTCAGATGATGGTAATAATGTTGAATCGACCTAATTTAGAGAACTGCAACATTAAAATGCTATTATAAATTAAAAATGTGAAGAGTGGTTTCTAAATGTAAGAAGACCATGGGAAACCTTCTGTCAAACAAAGAAGAAATTGTCAGATTGATCATATTTAAGGAAAAAAATCAGAATTAATCTTCAGCAAAAATTACTGTTTACTGAAAATGGTTAAGTCTGACTATACATTTTCCCCTCTATTATCTAAGCATCCAGCTTTTGGGAATCTACACTTTCTTCTCATCTCATTATAGTGTTGCACATTTAAAACAGACATACTTGCATTTTAAAAGAGCCTTTAGAAAGAGAAAGTAATCTTATGACAAAGGAAAGGTTCTCAGGCATCCACGAAAGTCTCTAATTTTGAAAGATCTCTTTCCTAGAAATCTTGAAAGTGAATGTTTACTCTGCTTACATACATATTAGAGCCCTTAGAAGTTATCTTTAAAATGTCTAGTTAACCTGGTTTAATCACCATTGTTTTGACTCTTACTGCTGCAAAAATTATTGCAACTGCAGTATATCATTGTTCCAGTAGATGGCAAAAGCATACTATGCACCAAATTGAAATAACTAAAAACATGTATATTGAAGGCAAGAACAAATGGTCTCAACCTGTTTTAAAAATCTGCCTTTGTTGTGTTAGGGACACCATGAATGTAAAGGGAATTGTAGCATTCCATCACAGACACCTCTGATTCAGACAGGGTTTACAGAATATTCTACAGAAAAAACAACAACAACAACAAAAATAGTTCATAGAAACGAGTGCTCTCATGTAGAATTAAGTTACGCCTGTGTGTTAATCTTGTAGTCAATTCAATTAGGCTTTTTTTTCTTTTTTCTTTTTGGTTTTATTTTAATAAAACAGAGTGTGTATTATATGGAAATGATTTTAATTAAAAGAAAAGGCATATGGCACTTTGTAATTATAAACCATGAAGATAAGTTGCTTAGATAGTGGTGTCCTGCAATGGGAGTTAAAAGACACAGAAAGACATAAGACATTTATATTCAATTGCTATTTTTCAGTTATATGATACCAGCATTTCCCAAAGAATGTACATATATTTGCACATATTGTAATTTAGAAAGCATGTATGCTTAACGATTTTGCTGCTATTCTTGCCTATTTATGTTCTTGCTAATTTGACAATACTGTAATTCAAACCGAGAATATTATGCAGTGATGTGACTGTAACTGCTGAGAAATAAGGATGGTGACATTTATATTCGTGCAACATAAACGTAAATTAGGCAAAATTCAGCTTTTTTTCCTGGCATTGATGCTATATAGAAAGGAGGCACACAACAAATTTCAGCAAGGTAAATCTTAATTTTGTTTTCATTACATCAAATGAAAGGTATTCCCACTGAGGAAAAATTCCTATAATACATGTTGATAATAATGCCCAGTGCTCTGTTGCTTTATTTGTCCTTTTGGCCTCAGCTGAACATTATGTCCAGCTGTGCCTGTGAGGCACCCTATACTTGGTAGGGTGCTCCTCTTGGGGAAAAGCCACATCTAGCCCCCATAGGTAATGAGGAAGTTTGCTGGCGATGCTTCGCAGTGGGAAGATGGGTAGGATTTTAGGTGGAGCTAGCTCAGGTTGTCAAATCTGAGAGTTGAAGCAGTATCATAAAGGGAAATGAATCCGGGGGTTCATTTTGGAAAATCAGAGCAAGACTGGATGAGCTGAGAGATTGATTTGGGCAGTTCAGGAATTAGTGTTTGAATAGAGGCTGTATGGCTGGGTACTTTTTCAGTGTAGTGTTCCGGAAGACTTTCTGTTTAAAGGCACTAACTAAAAGAGCATTACATCGATGCCTTTAGGGATTGTCGATCTACAGAGTCCTCTCTGTTTCTTGAGTTTTGCTGATAACTGAGACCCAATTAGATTGTAAATGGGATTTGGATTACTTTTTGCTTGATACATTACCTTACATATGCTTATAGCAAGGCTTTGTTGGCATTTTTCTATCCACTGTAGACATCTTTCAGGACAACCCATTTGACCGGGCATTTTATTATCTTAAAGTATTTGGTTTTGAAATAACATTTTAGAGAATTTAATGTGTCTTCTGCATTAAGACAAATCTATTTTAGCACTAGTCTTTTTGGTACCTCATTGTTCCCCTTTCTTTCTCCGGAAGAAGTTGATTTCCCTTTATAGATTTTAACTTATGTTTTTTTTTTTTTAAAGATTTTATTTATTTATTTGACAGAGAAAGACACAGTGAGAGAGGGAACACAAGCAGAGGGAGTGGGAGAGGGAGAAGCAGGCTTCCCGTGGAGCAGGGAGCCTGATGTGGGGCTCGATCCCAGGACCATGGGATCATGACCTGAGCCAAAGGCAGATGCTTTAACGACTGAGCCATCCAGGCACCCCATTAACCTATGATTTTTATTTATCCGGCTTTTAATTCCACTGAGATTTTTTACTTAGAAAATAGTTTTATCAAGGTTTTCTTAATAACATAAAGTAAGAATACCCATCCATTCCTTTTTTATATGCATATTTTCCTTTATTCTAGATACTGTATTAAATCAATTTCACAAATGCATAAGTGTATATCATAACACAAATTAGCTTAAAATAATATATCTTGAGAATGAGTATCTTGAAAAATTCGGCAAAAGGAAAAATCAGGTTTGAAGACCTGATGACCTGGTAGTGAAAATGGTATTAGAAATCTTACCTATATGGCTTTCACATCTGACATTATTAGAAAAGACAGCAGTAGCATTAATTTTGATTTACCAAATTTGATATGGAAGAAAGTGTTAAGGTCTCTATCCACGTCAATTTCAATGAAATATTTATAATTTGTTTTCTTTGTTGAAGACAGCATTTAGGCAGAGAAGCTCTTTGATGCTTGTTTCTGTGTCTTGCCTTCAATCTAACCGTGAATACTTTTTTATCTTGTTTTTTAGAGCTTCTGACAACAGGGTTCTGATACTGGTTCTTTCTTCCATGTCCTTTCGTCCCTTTCGGTTTCTCTAGGGACATAATCACTTGGATATTTGACTTTTAAAAAGCTTTGGGTGACTTTTTTTTTTTTTTAACTTACATATTTTCCACTTCTTTCTAATTCTCAGGGTTTTATGGTCTTGGCTCTGCTTTGTGTCAAAATATATGCTGTAAACCCATTTTACTTATGCCTTAGCTTCCTCCTATCTCAGAAATACAAATACTACCGACATGTAATTAAAAAACACGGTGTTATAGTCTTTTACCTTCATTTTTTTAAAGATTTATTTCCTTATTATTGGGGGGGGCAGAGGGAGACAGAGAGAATCTGAAGCAGACTCCCCACTGAGTGCACAGCCTGAAAGAGGGCTCAATCTCATGATCCTAAGATCATGACCTGAGCTGAAATTGAGAGTCAGACACTTAACTAACTGAACCACCCTGGAGCCCCTACCTTCATTTGTTTCTAAAGGATTTACTGAAAGTCAGCCATCCATTATTTCTCTGGTGCTCATTTTAGCTTCTTTTTCAATTTCTGAATGCCAAGCTCCTCTTTCTTTATTTAAACAGAATTTTATTCAGTAATTTTAGGAATATTTACTGAATATCTACACTGTGAATATAGTAGTAAACAAAGTGGATAAAATCCCTATCTTCATCAAACTTCCAAGCTAAAAGAGAAGACAGACATTAATGACATAGTAAAAAGTAATCTGAGATGTCTATGACAGCAGGACCTAGTCTCAAGGAAGGACCAAGGAAGGCAACTCTTCCAATTACTAGGGAAGCGTAACAAATTAACTTCACATTTAGTGCATCAAACAAGCATTATGTTCACAGATTCAGTTGAGTCGAGCATTCAAATAGGACACAGTGTGATGACTGGTCTCACCCCTTTAATATCTGAAGACTCAACTGGAGAGCACAGAAGCTGGAATTATCTGAAGAACATTCGTTTGCATGTGTGGTACTCGATGCTGACTGTTGGCTAAGATCTTAGTTGGTATAGCTGGCCAGGACACCTAAATACAGCCTCTACATGTGCTTGGGCTTCATCAGAGCATTATGAATGAGTTCCAAAGGCAAGTGTTCCAAGAAAGAGCCAGGCAGAAGCTGCATCTCTTTCATGACTTAGTCCCAGAAGTCATATAGCACCACTGCTGCCATACTGGTTGGAGAAGTCACAAGCCAGCCAAGTTTAAAGAGGAGGGGAAATAGACTCCAGCTCTTGATGAACAAGGGACAAGCTTCTAGGAAAGCATACAAGATGATAATATTGCTGTGCTATATGGCCATTTTTGGGAAAAAATACAATCTAACACAGTGTCTTTGAGAAAGTACAATTTAAGTTGAAGCTGACTGAAAGGGAACGCATATGAAAAGGCATATAGTCAGAGGAAGCAGTCTGAGTAAAGATCAGAAGATAGAGCAACCATTTGGCTTAACTGAGAAAATGAGAGCCAGTTTGGCTAGATCACAGAGAGTGCAGAGCAGACTAGCAGGAGATAAAACTGGAGAGGTAAGGCTTTCTAGGGCTTAGTAAAGAGTTGAGACTAAGTAAGGCCTTATAGATCATGGTAAAAATTATGCAAACCTCATTGTAAAGCAATAGGACACCATGGACAGGTTACAATTTGGGAGCGACATGACTGGATTTGTAGTTATAGATATCCAGTCGGGTTGCTGGATTCAAGTGTGGGCAGCGGGGCCATTTAAGTGATGACTACAGTGATCCAGGTCAGAGACAAACATGGCTGGATTGAACTAGGGCGGTGGTAGTAAAGATAGAGTCAGGTAGATAGATTTGAAATATAATTAGTTGGAAAGAGCAAGATTTGGGAAATGCTTTGGCTACAAAGGGTAAGAGGGTAATCAGATTTTGGACTGAAAATTATATATGGAAAGACTTGAGTACCAGGGATGGGTTTTGGGAGAGATGATTATAAGTTGCAGGGATACTGAAGTGTTTCGAAAGCTACCTTGAGGTGTCCAGTGGTAAGTGGGTTGTATGGGCCTGGAGCTCAAGAGGGATGAAGTATGCATTTGTGAATCATCAGCATCTAGATGGTACCACATCCACGGACTGAATCAGAAGAGGGTATCAATAAAATGGGAGGCAGTTTCACAAAGTAGGTTACTTAAAGAATAAGCAGAATTTCATCAGACAGAAAAAGAAAAGTGGCTTGAGAAAAGGAATTTGACTTTTTAAAATTTTTTCTTTTTACTTTTCTTACATTTCAAACTCATTCAGGGTAGGGGTCATTTCATTACAGGATGGGACTGAGATATTATTAGCGGTAGAGTAGGTAGGATTTTGGAAATAGTTTAGCTGTAAAAGATCCCTTTGCTGGGACCATTTTCCATAGCACATGAGAAATTCATAGACATGAGGCTGGAAAATATTTGAGTTCATCAATAGTGAAGAATAACATTTGTAAATGGAAAGAAAGGCATAGGTTTTACATAGGTTTTATTTTATATGTTGTAAAAAAAGAAAGATGCTCTCCAGATAGTAAAAAAGTGAAACTGGTATTTAGCATGAGGGTGAATAATCAGAATTAGTTATACAAATTTGTGAGACTGTATTCTGAAGTTATGCTCAAGGAAACTGTGTAGATTAAAGAATTTTCTATGCTAGGGGATATTTGCTATATTCTGCAATATAGAAGGGTGGTTTTGAGAAGAGTGCATGCAGGCCTTTGAAGCCCCTTTCTATCCCTTTGAGTATGAATAGTTGGGAAGATAGGAAGGGTTAGAATGGTGTGTCTTTTAGTATCTATAGTGGTTGCTGTGCTTGGTCACATTGAACCAATGAGCTGGTGAAGCTGGTGTGAGTATCTTCACTTAAATCTAAAATAAACAAAGGGCTATCTAGGTGTCTCTAGAAGTATCTGTCTTACTTCTTAGTGAGTTAAGAACATCACAAATAAAGCTATTCTTCTATTAATAGGTGTTGTTTTCTAACTCTTGGCTTACCGCTTTCAAATAGCTCATTGTCTTAAAGAGAATGGGCATAATTATGAAAAACTTGTTCGTGAAATGCTTTGAATCCCCAGAATCCCAGAATGTTGTGTTTTCTCAGCAAAGAGTGACTGAACAGTTTGGTAATAAGCATTATCTAATGTGAATGGGATTAATACTTTCCAACCTGTATCAGAGTAGGGAAATTCTGAAGATGGAACTTATTACTGAAGTATTTATTTATAAATTTCAGTAGTAGGCAATTGTAAATGGAAAGCTGACTTTCTATAGGGTTGATAACACTCGTTCCTTCATTTGATATATAGTAAATATCTACCACATGCTAAGGGTTCTGGTCTCTTGAGGTCTAAGAAATGAGCACAGTAATTTCCATTAAGGAGCACACAGTGAAAAAAAGGAGAAAGTCTGGAAAATGCCCTAAGGCAGTTCACAGTGTTATGGAGTAAAAGAATTGTTATCTAAATCAGAAACTTTTCCTGATGCTCCCAGTCTAAAAGGAAGCTGAACTGAATTCTGCACAAGACAATAGGTAATACTATCCCTAGCATGTAATATGTGTGCTGAAAGTAGCACAAGATCGGTTTCCCCATAGACCTAATTTTCCCTGCTGGATTCTACACTGTGCCATGTATTGTGCTTAGTGCCTGAATGTGATTTATCATCAGTGGTTCTCAAAACCATTAGTATCTGAATCACCAGAGGACTCCTTCAAGCAGAGTCCTGGGTTCTGGACCGGGGCCTGAGAATTTGCATTTGAACCATTTCTTAGCTAATGCTGATGCTGATGCTGATGCTGCTGGTCCTGGGAACTACACTTTGAAAACTGCTGTAGTAGATTTATCCTTGTCCCCAGTGAGTCTACAGTTACAGGTAAGGGAGACAGGTAAGTAAGCAGATACTAAAAATACAGTGTAGTAAAGGGATACTTGAGCTGAGATTGCTTAGAATCATCAACAGATTCATGTAAAATGGAGACTTAATGATTTGTCATTAAGGCAAAGTGAAGTAAACATTTGATGTAATAATTAAGATACTGTGTCCCCAAAGCCCAACAGCAGAACCCTTTTTCTTGAGGAAGAAAAAGTGACAATGCCTCCTTGATTGCTTGTCTGTGCTGATTGGTTTCACCAGTTAAGTGCTTCCCTTTACAATTCACCTTGTCTTTGTCGATTTAACCCCACATCATTTGGGAACTATATTTCTCTCCAATGTCATCAGATAAATAGTGGCTGTGTTTGTGTTTCTCGACAGCCATATAAAAGTGCATTTATAAGTTTGGGTTGCATCATTCATGTAGAGTTGCAAATATAATGAATTATGTCAGAGCCTAAATAAAAGTCCTTTCCTTTTTCTTTTTTTTTTTTTTTTTGGCAAGGTTTATCTTCTGACTCAATTTAAGCACTATCAACTGAGAGATTATCTTATACAATGAGAGGAACAGAAAAACCCTAAACTTTTGAAAATAGATTGTTAGTACAAAGTAACTGAATAGTCTGTAATTGTTCTACTTGTGAATCGTCAGAGGGGAAAAAGTTATTTCTTTCGAATTTCACTTTAATGAGAGATTAAAGAGCAGTTTCAAAAACTGTAGGTGTTTCCCTCAGATGTCAGATATTTACAACTGTCCCAAAGTAGAGAACAATGCTTGCTAAAAGTATACTTTGGAGACTAATGAATGCTGCTTCTGCCTCCTCTATCTTCTGAACTGCTTTAATATAAGTTTCTTGTTACCTCAACTCTTCGCCTCCTAGTTCCTGTCCCTTTGCTTTCAGCCACACCCTTCTCATAGGAAAAAGAGGAGTTTCTTGCCAGTTAATATCTCAGGACTATTTATGAGGTCTAATCCCGTATTCTTCTCACCTTACTTTCCTCTTCTATACCCCATGCTTTGACCTACTTTTCCAGATAATGTCACTTAACCTTCCCTGTGATTTTGTTCTCTTCTCTAGGACTCCATGGTACAGAACACAGGATTCCTAACTCTGACTGATTTCTTTTTTTTTTAAAGCACTTATTTTTATTGGTAAACAATTTACTTGTAATATTTATAAGAAAACATACGTGAATTAATGAATTTTAACAAATGATGAGGCTTAGTGTGTCCTCTTTGTAGCTATGCCAATTTTGTAATGTGAACCGGATTTGCTTTTTAAATGTCTTTTCCCTTAATCCTGGATCCATTTGACTCCCTGACTCCCTAAATCCCTGATTCTCCTGGGAATCTTTTACAGATATTTTCCCCACAGGACAAAATACCAAGTCTTCTCCCCTCATCGTGGAGTCACCCTCACTCTTGGCCCTTTCATCTTTCTCTAATGACAATCCTATGTGCCTTTACACTAGTGCGAGCACTTTGTTTTTCATTCTCTGCTCTCAGCAGGGTCATCTTAGACTAGAGCAAATCTCTTCCTTACTAAAACTTTATTTATGGTCATAAGGAACACCTACATTAACCTTATATTCTGCATCCTAGTACCCCAAAATCTTCTTTCAGTGGTCTGACTTAAATCCCTCCAGGTTACAGTAAAGAAATTAATTAGATAAGTCCCCAGTGTACCCTACAGATAATATTCTAGCCCTTCTAGCCTCTTCCCGCTTTGCTTTCTCAAAACATTAGGCAAATTCATACCATTGAGAATCTCTGTCTTGCTGCTATATCCTAGGTACCAATTTCTATTCTAGACAGGGATCATTGATTGCAAGGAACTGAAACCTGTTGAAGATCACTTAAGCAAAAAGAGAAGGGTATTACAAAGGTTTGGATAAATAGAGTCAGACAGTATTTTGGGGACTGTCACTGGAAACAAGGCTTCTGTCTGGAACCTGGTTTGTTCTTTCAGTATCCTTTGGGCAAAATGGTCTCCTTTAGGCTTTTATTTTTAAGTGTGGTCTGTTTTGCTCTCCACAATTTTAACTTGGCTTTTGTTCTTTCACTTGGCTCCCCAGAGCTCACAGACTCCATATCTCTGCGCCTCTTTGATTACATTCAAGAGATGGATAGGAATTCCTGAACCATCTGTTGTCATTCATGGTAGGGCTGCACGAGAAAGTCTGTCACACTTTCACCTATTAAAAAGATTTCTTCACATTTATATATATGTGTGTGTATGTATTATATATATGTATATTTTTTATTTATTTATTTATTTTGTCAGAGCCATCCCTACCAAATGGTTAGATTAGGTTAAGCCACTTTTAGAACAAATTAAACTAAAATGCTGCATGTAGGTATTATATGAAAATAAACTGTTTTAAAACTATCTCAAAAGTAGAACCATGAGGGGTGCCTGGGTGGCAGAGTCGGTTAAACTACCGACTCTTGGTTTCGGCTCAGGTCATGATCTCAGGTTCATGAGTACGAGCCCCGTGTCAGGCTCAGAGCTCAGCAGCAGAGTCTGCTTAATTTTCTCTTTCCCTCTGCCCCTCCCCCCTGCTCATGAGTGTGCACATTCTCTTCTCTCTCTCTCTCTCAAATAAATCTTTTTTTTAAAGTAGAACCTTGATACGGTAAGTAAATATACATGTTTAATATACTCTGACAACTGCAGTTTCTCTTTTTATATCTAGAATGAATTCAAGTACTCAACTGAAGAAATCTATTAATAAAAAATGACAGAGATCTAAGTAAGTGCAGGGTATTTGTCAACCAAAATAATAACCAACGACTATCAACAAACTTACAGAAGGGAGAAAACTTTGTAGTAGCTGCTTTTTTTTTTTTTTAAGATTTTATTTATTTACTTGACAGTGAGAGAGAGAGAGAGAGCACAAGTAGGGGGAGCAGGCTGAGGGAGAACAGGCTCCCTGCTGAGCAGGGAGTCCAAGCGGGGCTCCATCCCAGGACCCTGGGATCATGACCTGAGCCGAAGGCAGCCGCTTAACGACTGAGCCACCCAGGCGCCCCAACTAGCTGCTTTTTAAAGCAAGCTTGAAGTACAACTTGATTTGTGAAAAAGTCTTGCAAATGCTGTTTTCTGAGGTTGTGAAGGTGAAGGCCTCATGATGAGATTAGTGCCTTCATAAAAAAAGATACCAGAGAGCCCACTGGTTCTCTCTTTCCATGGGTGTGCACAAAGAAGTATTTATGTGAGAAGGCAGTGAAGACAGACATGCACAGGCCAAGTAGAGAGCGCTCATCATGTCCTGATTTGGCTAGCACTTTGATTTGGACTTTCTAGACTCCCGGACTGGGAGAAATAAATTTCTGTCATTTCAGCCACATAGTTAATGGAATTTTGCTATGGCAGCCTGAGCTGATTAAGATACTATCCATTTTACCTTTGGCAGCTCTTAACTTGCAGGGAATGCTCAAGTTAACCGCATTTGTGCATTCAACTGAAATAATTTGCAGAACAATAATCTATCCCTTAATCCAAATAGATTTGAATAAAAAACAGCATATAACAAGAAATACTTGATTTACTGTAGAGAGAAGAGCAAGGGAACTTTCTCGTACCTGGTGGGATAGGCCTAAATATAAAAGAAAGTGAAGTCAGCCAGGAATTTATTCCCTAAAGCCCAGTTATCTGGTTCTAAGGTCATGATCTATACATAGTAACCTTTGCTAAGGCTTGTTAGTTCAAAGGTTTCCAAATAAATCTTTCATATAAGATGTAGGTTTCATACTTGGACTTGTTATACTAAGGTTGGGATTGGCAAACATTTTCTGTAAAGGACCATACAGACGGTGCAGACTTTGGCAATCAATAAGCTCTACCCCCAGCTGCAGCCACAGACAATATGCAAATGAGTGGGTGTGGCCACGTTCCAATTAAATTTTCTTTAAAAACTAGTCACAGTCCATAGGTTTGGTTTAGCTTGCTGGCTATAGTTTGCTGACCTGCTGCCTCTTTTTTCCTTCCCCCTCAAGGCATCATGTCTCAATCTTAGGGTCTTAGGAAAGGGATGCATTCCTGGGTAAAAACTACTTTTTCATTGCCCTCTCACAAGGAAATGCAATACCTGATCAGTTACCTCACCAAATAGTTCCAGTCTATCCCAGGTGGCAGTAGGGCATGCTTTTCTTGTGGAAATGCTTGCTTCTTTCTTTCCAAATCCCTCAGAATACAGTCTGTCCACTGGGATAATTTCCACTATACTATTCACAGTTTGAGTAGAGATGGTTTGTTATAGCCACATATTGAATGCTTATATTTAATTACGTTTTCCCTCAATTATTTGGATTGAACTAACATTCTTCCTCCAAATTCAGGAATCAATTGTACATTGGATTTTTACTTTGTGGTAAACATTGTGAAAATAAATATGATACTGCTATTTTCTACGGATGCCTCATTAACCAGAATCTTCAGTAAAAGAGGTGTTCCTTATGAATGATTTCCCAATGACAAAAGCTCATTGTCTTAAGCACCAAGACTTTAGTTTATTAAAACAATTTTGAATTAAAGTTTGAAAAAAATTACACTTTCTTGTTATTTTAAATAGTCTACTGACCAGAACTGTACCCTTTTAATGTCTTAGAATTATGAAATGAATCAATTTTAATACAGTGAACTGTAATTCAGTTATACTTTTAGGAGATGGCGAACTATCTAAGGTATTTTCTTTTATACTAAATGACTCAAGAGAGCTATGCTTTTGAGCATGGCATGAGTTCTGCCACTCAAATCATTTGTCCCCCAGGCCGGCTCACCATGGCATTGTGCCCAACTTTGAATATATGGAAAGTTCTTGTGTCTGAAAAATAAACAAGCCCTATGAATCTATATACGTTAATGACTATGTCCCATTCAAAATCTCTGTGAAAGACTCAAAGAAGCAGTTTTATCACATTATTATCCGAGTGTGCTAAGAAGGTGAGTGAAAGACCTTTTCTTCCTTCAGAAGAAATCTTTTGGCAGTCATCCATACCTCTTTGGTGGGAGTGCACAATGCCAGTACCAGCTTCAGTTACAGTGGCTTTGAAGGCCCCTATACCAGTCTGCATGCCTGTGCCAGGACCAGCTCTACATTTCTGCATTTAGTACAGAGTGTCTTGACCCCGTGGAAGAACGAAGTGCAACATAACACTCGCGCCATGTTTCTTCTTAAGCAAGAAGAACGTAATGTGACAACAGTAGTAGCAGCAAATGCTATCATGAAGGTTCTGGGATTTGGAAGGCTTTGCAGAAGAAATTATCACTGAAACCACAGGAAGTGGGTAAACAGAATCACTGGCACAGCATGGTTGTAAAAGTACTGTGCCCCGAGGTACATGTGAGACAGATTTGGCTGACCCTTCTGGGAAAGTGTGCTGGAGGTCCCAGGTCCCAGGTACTATAATGAAAGATAGACTGTTAATACATGAAATTGTGGCTTTATTTTTACTTCCTAATTGGTGTTTCACTTGTGTTCAATGTTTTCCAGCACCAGTTTCCGAATCTGTAGAAAGGGATCAACAAATTTGCTCTATGTGTTTTTAATGAAGATTAAGTGAGGATTCACAAATGACTCAGTAGAGTCCATATGTAATTCTCAGTGCATGTCGTTCGTATGTAATCCAACTTTCTGCCTTTCATATTTGTTCCTTTCTTGAAGGTCCTTGTCCTGTAGTTACAAAAGGGAATCGGAACTTCTTCCTGAGTATATTTCCAGAGCTGCCCATTGGGTTGTTAATTCTCAGTGTGGTGGGTTCTTTTTCATCATGGAGCTTCCAGCCCCTCCAAGGGCTGCTGCGCACTCAGTGCTCTAGACACAGGAAATTGCGTTCTCCCCCAAAGAGGCAAATCAAAGACATGAGTAGGCCACGTTTGCCTTTTCCACCTTGTCCTTTTAGTCATCTTCCCACCATTACCACAAAGGTAAGACAGACAGATAGGAATTTTCTTCTTGTCGAGCTGGAGTTATTAAAGTGGGATTACAACCATTAAAGGAAATTAAAAAAAAAAAAACATGTTAAAGTAATTAAACAAAGAGGCCGTCAGACTGATGTGCTGTACTACCATGGCAATGTATGTAAACAACAACATCTAAACCTGTAAATGCCTCAAAATTATGAACTAGAACAACCAATCACAAACAACCAAATGGACTTGAAGCTATAGCCAATCAATAGTTTCCTTGCTTTATTTCTACCTTTCGTCTATAAAAGTCTCTCCCTTGCTGTTGGTGAGGAGCTCCTAAACACTTGTGGTTTGGCACTGCCTGGTTCGAACTGATCTTGATCAAATAAACTCTCAAAAATTTTAACATGCCTCAGCTTACCTTTTAACAACCATGACAATTATAAAAATATAAAACAAATGCATGTCAAATTTGATTTTTTAATCTCACTCATTAATTAAAGAAGACTCCAGTAAGATGTTATAATTATTTCAAAGGAAAATTTAAAGTGCCATACATATCCATGTTAATCATGAATACTGAAATGGATTTACAAATAGATGCAAAGCTTTTTTTTTTTTTTTAATGGGAGGGCAGAAGTGGTAGTGGGCCGGTAGAATAATCAGTTATCCTTCCTCAAGACAGAAGTTATTTGCATATATATGGACAAGACTCATTTGCATTGGTATCAGTAATCTAGTTACCTACACTTCACAGAGTTGTAAGTTGCTTTCTTTCTTTTGCATTTTTATGTGACTGTATACACCTGATGTACTATACATCCATGTACAAGAGGCAGATATCTTCTCTGAGAGGTGTTAAGACTTATTCTTTCATGAATGCCCTCTAAGAATAGTGAAACCAACAATTTGTATACGCATTCATGTATATTTGTGTATGTTTATATGTATATGTGTATATCTACCTATATATTTCGAAAAGCAAAGCATCGTCTTTGTCCATTGTTAACTTAATGGTAATAGCGGGGGCCACCAGGCAACAGTGGAGCACCAGAAGGTCCTGGATGCATTTGAAAACTTTTACAGAGAGTGGGATATAGTTCTGGTGCGGAATATCACTCTGCAGGGGCAGGATATGGTCCTGGTGCAACACTGCCCAGTGGAACAGGTGGCGCTGCCCCTGGTGCTTCCGGAGTAGGAGGAACAGCACATGGCCCTGATGATGGGTATGGAGTATTGGGTTAGGGTTCTGCCCTCCCATTCCTGGTGCCCAAGGTTCAGAAGTCATGGCTCACCATGGACTTGAAGGACTGGCTGCAGCTGGCCGTGTGGGTATACCGCAGGGTCTCAAAAGCACTGGACGGGACAAATTCGGTGCAGGATATGGCTCTGTGAGACCAGAGACCGGCACAGTTGGGGCTGGATAAGGACTAGCAGGTACATGGACACACATTTTAGAAACTGCCTATTTTCTGTCAACCTTATTTCCAGTTTCTGTTCACAGTCTGTGGAAGAACAGCTTGAGATCACACTCAGTGTGGTTCTTACCCATTCGATGGCCAGGTTTCAGCGGCCGGTGGCGTGCTCTCGTCCTCCGTAGGGAACCACTGACCACGCACGGAGGGCACCTGAGCTTCTTCAGACCCGTCTGTGACCTCGGGTTGAATAGCGGTAAACTTGGGGGCTAGAGCAGTCCACTCACCCTGAAATTCCCCCTTAGTCTCAGCCTTTTCAGCTGCCACTGGCTTTTCCTCTTCAACCCCCTCGGGAATTTGTCCGAAGTTGAGAACAGGCGGCGCGTGCGCTGGTGCTCATGGGAGACCATGCTGCGCAGGCGCAGAACTTCCCTGCGGCACCTACCCCGGGACCGCGGAGCGAGCGCCCTGGCTGCAGAGGAGCTCTGGTCGAATAAGACAGAGGACAGGCCCACTTAGAGCAGTGATGGGCAGGTGAACAAACCACGCCTCTGTCTTAGGAAACGCACAACAGCATCGTATCATCAGGTCGTCCTGAAGGGACGGAAACCCACTCTGCCATTGAACACACTGCTAATCATTTTGTTGCATTTAAAAGTCTTTCATAATTTATACCTAAACCACAAAGAAAATAGTTAAAACTGTGCATGAGATATGATTTTTTTCCGGATTAGAAAGCAAAATTACCTAAGAAATCATAGGCAAATTCCTAATTTTTATGCTGAGTCCTCTTTTTCCCTTTTCCTACTTCAATCTATCAAAGATCTTCCTACTTTTTTTTTTTTAAATGTAGATCCCTACCCATCGTTTATGGTGTTCAAAATTTAACCAGTGAATTTACTGAAGGATCCAATCTCCTCTTCCCATTACATTATTTCTCCAGGCAGTCATTCAAACTGGATTAATTCCATGAGCCTGTAGCCAAATCATTGATGCTGGCTGTAAACATCCCAAGGTCTGCGGAGCAGACCAGGGAGAGGGGCCACTGTGACCTGTGCCGTCTAGTCAATCGGGTCATTGTTGCTCTGGAACCACCTTCATCAACTTCAGCTTGTCGGTTTCTGTTCTCACATTTTCAGAGAGTAAAGATCAGAATTGTTGGACACATTCACACATATGTGCCAAGAATAAAACTAATTAACATAGACAGCAGGCTAAATCTATATTAAGGAGAAAAACAAATGTTTTCCAAACTGCTTCATAATTTTTCAAGGCACTAGCCTTTTCATAGAGTCAGTCAGTTACCTTATCACGTGTGATGGTGTTTAGCACTTTCTCTAATTGCTGTGGGTACTCTTTAAAGTATTCCGAGAATTAGAAAGGAAACACATACTTCTTTAGGGCTGTCTCCTTAGTTTCAAAACTGAAAGTTTGAAGTAATTGTTCTAGTAAGGACTCAATTAAGTTCTTAGCCAAGGGCCATTATTATAAACTAAGTGTCTCTCAGGGAAGAGGGGAAGAAGAAAGGTTAATGCTTTCATTTACAAATGCTTATGCACTTCCCTTTTACTGATTTAGTCTGGGAGAATAAATAATACCTCTTGTTGGAGCTGTATGTAAAATAGAAGTATGTAGACTCCAAGAGAAGTTCTAAGATAGAGGTTGGCAATGTTTTTCTGTACAGAGTCCGGTAGTGAATATTTTAGGTTCTGGAGTCACATGTTCTCTCTTGTAACCACTCAACCAGACCACTGCAGTGTGAAAACAGTCATAGACCATACGTACATAAATAGCCAATAAAATTTTATTTACAACAACAGGTGGTGGGCTAGATTTGGCCCATGGGCAATAGTTTTCTAACCCTTGGGTAAGAGAGTTTTTTTGTTGTTGTTTGGTTTTGACCAATGA
Organism: Eumetopias jubatus; assembly: GCF_037043125.1. Lineage (NCBI taxonomy): Eukaryota > Metazoa > Chordata > Mammalia > Carnivora > Otariidae > Eumetopias > Eumetopias jubatus. The sequence goes on along the minus strand of NW_028274809.1, from coordinate 175,706,887 downwards.
AGTGGCTGGGTTTAGTATTTGTAATGAATATGTTTATCTATTTCGGCTATTCAGAGGAATTTTTTCCTTCTGTTTCAAGTAAGACATGATGGTATGTCAATATTATTTGGAAAAATGAGGATTTTTAATTAGAGAAAGACAAACCAATTATGAAATAATATGACAACATTGAATTAAACCTGTTAAGTTGTTCACCACATAGTATTACAATATCAGCATCTTTGCCTTTAATGGATTTTCTTTTTTTTTAAAGATTTATTTGTTAATTTGAGAGGGCAAGAATGAGAGAGAGAGAGAGAGTACATGAGAGGGGGGAGGGTTAGAGGGAGAAGCAGGCTCCTCGCTGAGCAGGGAACCCGATGCGGGACTGGATCCCGGGACTCCAGGATCATGACCTGAGCTGAAGGCAGTGGCTTAACCAGCTGACCCACCTAGGCGCCCCTGGATTTTATTGCTATTGTATGGTTTTGCCTGTGTTCATTTTACCTCTCCTGTATCACATTTTAATCTAGAGCCATTGATGTCTTAGAAATAAAGCTTTCACTGACAAGGTGTAGTCTAAAAGTTTTTGTGACTGTTGGGCACATATTGAGACACGTGTGTGTGTGAATTTTTGTTATTCTCAAATTCCCTGTCTTGGGCTCCATCGACACATGAGGTTGAATCTACCTGCTTCTCTCTTCCTGGTGCTGAAAGCCTCAGAACCACTGTGCCCTGAGCTTAAAGGGAAGTCTGAGTCTGAAGTCTAGTATCAGATTAAAAGTCTTCTTTTAACCTGACTCCAAAAGACTTTTAAAAGATTCCTTCAGACACTATGGCATATGAGAAGATTAAAATGTAATGGAAAGGCATGAAATAAACAAGAGCACTTTCTTACCATCTTTGAGGAATCTGTTAGAAAATTCAAAGAAACTTCAAGTGAAATCTGAACCTGTATAATGCCTACCCCAAAGAATTTCCCAAGTCTTGGTAACTCTTCAAATGTACTTTAGATACCATGTAAGATATGAAAATGAGTTCTCCACAAAGAATTATAAAGCTCCCACCATACTTGACCAATGTATGTGGGTTAACACCTGCACTTACAAATATCTGAGGCCAGAGTGATGGGAATCCCAAATTCCACCCAATGTTCAAGATTTTCTTCTACAAAGAAATCTTCTCTCACAATTACAGTGCACATGAATATTTTTTTAATTTGGAGTTTAAACACATTTATTGTTTTTGTTTTTCACTTTGTTACTTATTTATATCTCATCATTTACAGGTATCTCCACTTTCTGCCCCTTAAATGTTGAAGTATCTTCAGACTCAACCCTAAATCTTTTTATTTTTTGTAAGTATATCTCTTGCTGATTCTTCTGACCCCATGATTTTAAATACCATCTATAATCTGAAACCCCCCAATTTTTATCACTAGTCCCAATTCCTTAGTTGAACTTCAGACTTATATATCTCTCTCTCCCTAAAATTTCCACTCTAATGTCTAACATTGCTCCCCAATATCTCAACCTAATAAATGAAAATAGAACTCTTGGTTCTGCTCCCCCTATTTTCTCTCCACTCAATATTTTTCATCTTAAGTACCTTCCATTCACCTACTTACAAAGGCCAAGATCTAGGAGTCATTTTGATTTTTTTCCCTCACCACTTAACATTTAATCCATCACACATCCTACAAATTCAAACCTACAAATTTGACACTAGATCTCAAATATGTCCACTTCTCATAACTTCCACTTCTACCACCCTAATCTAAGCTACCATCACACATCATGAGGACTTTAGTAATGCCTTCCTCACTGATCCCCCCAGCTTCCACCCATGCCCTTTTATAGTCCAGTCACCATACAGATGCAAGAGTATTTTTTAAAAATGCACATCAGATCATATAAATCTCCTAATAAAAAGCATCCAAAGACCTCCCATTTTATGTAGAGAGTATCTCGAGTCTTTGTGTGGTCCAGAAGGCCATAGGCAATCTGGTCCTTGCTTACATCTTTGATGTTTCCTACCACGGTTCTCTTTGCTCATCAAACATAGTCACACTAGTCATCTTTTTGCTTTTTTATTATGTTCTGTCCTGTTCTTTCCTCCAAACCTTTGTCTTTGTAGCTCCTCTGTCTAGAATGGTCTATCGCAGGTATATTTATGTTGGTCCATCATCATCATTCATGTCTTTGCTTCAGTGTTTTCTTCTTTCTAATCTAAGAGACACGCCTCATTGACCACTTTGCCTTTTAGCTGTTCTCTATTCCTTGTTTACTTCATAGCACTTAAAACTTACAAATTTATATCATTTTTTTGTTTACCTGTTTGTTGTTAGTCTTATCTTTTAGAATGTAGGATTTATGGGGGCAGGGACTTGTATGATTTCTTACTACTTCTCTAGGTTACAGAATGCCTAACATATAGTATGTACTCAATATATATTTATTGAATAAATAAATGAATGTTTTATACTTAATTGCCTGTTCCACTTAGATATGTTTAATTTCATAAAAATTTTCTCAAAGTTACATTGAAAGCAGTATTTCATTTTAATTTGGATTCCTTTATTTGTGAGAATAAACAGATTTATATGTTTATTGACAATTTGTATTTATTCTTCTGGGAAAAACTTGTTCAAAATTATCTTACTTCCTCTCACAGAGGAAAGATCCTGGTAATTACGATAATATAACAGGAAGTAGTTTATTTAAATTAAATTAACAGTAGTTAATTTAAATAAAGGTGGTACAGCCACTTCCCTCACCAATCTTTATTCATGACAATAATTTCTTTTTTTCTAATAATTCAATTTCTTTATAACCTATAAAAAGAAAGCTTATAAGAAAGCAAAATGTCCTCTGAAGTATTAACTTTTTTTTTTAGCAATTTGCAAATCTTGGTATTTTTCTTGAACACATTATTTTCTTGCCAACTTCTGAGTAGATGTTAACTTTACATGGCAATAATCTATTCTTATATGACAACATAATTATTCACATAAATTGAAGTAGTGTAAATAGAAATATGACACTAACTAATTAGAACAAACTGGACTTTTCAAAATAAACATTGCAAAACACAATGTGAATATGGTATATTTGATTTAAACTTTTTAAATGGTCACCAATGTTAATTATAATATTCTCAAATTCTTCATGCATTTTGCAATGGACAACTCACATTACTAAAGGTAATGGAATCACACTGCACAATATTTCAATAGTCCATACCTACTCCAGAGACCTCATCTCTTTCGTATATAAATTATCTTTAAGGAAACATTTATGCTTTACATACAACAGAACTATGATTTACTCTATATTTTACCTTCGTATTTTATTTTATTTTAGAAATTTACTTCTCTGTGTAAGGTGCTGCCTTAGACATACCCCCTGTCTCCCTGGTCAGTGATTTTCACCTCACTTCCTTGGTGTCCTTGGATTTGCCTCAAGAAAGTGGATTGAGGATGAACAGCAGGGTGGGGAGGTCAAATAAAAACAGGTGGGAGTCCGTGTCCCTTCACATAAATGCAATGTGGATTTCTGGTCTTTTTCATGATGATACAACATATCATTATCAATGTGCAGATCCAGCCAAAGATGACCTCATTCACTAAAGGGCCAAGGAAGGATGTGCACAGAATTCAATCTTAAGAGTACTGCAGAGCTCTGCTATTCTTTTAAACAAACTGAACCTCATCTGGAATAAAGTAAGATGGCAAATTTGAGTGCATTTCCTTTTTATCCACCTTGTGGCTCAGGGCTATCAGAACTCATTTCCACCAGTCAAAAGTTTAGAATTGATATTTGATGTTTTCTCATGGCATTATAAAAAATGGAATTCACATTAATGTTATTTTATTTGCATGATTTGGATCTTCCTTTCTTTTCTTGCTTTGTCTCTATTTTCATAGCTTTATCTCTATTTTTTTTCATAAATAATGTATATTACCTATTTTTCTATGGAAAGTAAGATAGCCATTTTAAAAAATAAATATATATTTTTATGTTCTAGGCAAGTAGATCAATTTCCTATGCAATAAAATGATTTTTTTTTTTGCCATTTGAAAAATTTTTATTTTTTTTTAAATCAGAAGTTCACTTATATGTAAATCAGGATTCTTACTTTAAATGACTTAAAATCACTATTGCTAACAGGTAAAATAAATAAACTATTGACTGGCAATACTCTAAGAAGGATATTCTTAGACGAAGAGATGCTTGAAATTAGATATCCAGATGCTGCCAGGAATCTGCCTCTTTCCATACCTCTTCTAGTGCCTGAAGAACTTATTCTTGTTGGTTAAGTCATAGACACTTAACCAGATAACGCGAGACTTCACAGTCTCATCATCAACAGCCCCCTCTACCTGTTCCCATTAGAGAAATAATAGGAAAAACTACTTGTTCGAACCATGCTGGGCCACATGGCCTTCTCGACATCAACCACTGTGACTTCGAGAGTCTGTGACTAGACACACTCAGCTGCCCTCACCAATCCTCAAAGAGAAAGACAAAGAGAAAGAAAAGCAGATCCCCCGAAGTGGGCCCTACTATCTGATGTAGATTAAACAATGATATAGATCAGAAACACTTTTGCTGAGGGTCTGTGCCCTAAATACAATTATACTAAATGCTGCCTTATCATATCAGAAATAATGCAATTGTAGAATATTGCAAATAAATCTGTCAAAATGGTGTAGTGGTGAAGGGGAGTCCTGGACCTTTCCACTTAAGAGCTCTGTTGCTTTTGGCAAGTTACTGAAATGCTTTGATCCTCTGTGTCTGTATCTGAAGTGAGCATAAATCACTACATTATGGTTTTGTTGTAGAGATTGGAAACTAGAAAACACGTCTGTATATGCCACCAGGATCTAGGATTCAGTCAGCACTCAGATGGTGGTCACCACTGCTGTTGTTGGTTGTTGCTGCAGAATTTTGCAGTGAAAGCACTTTTCCTGAGCTGTCTTTCAGCAACACATACTCCATCTGAACACTCTGCTGAGGCTGTGAATCTTTTTTTCCACCCTATAGCACACACACACAAAATATTCTATGATCTGCAAAACACACATTTCTCCTGTTTCTTGTTTTTATCTTCTTTCCCCCTTTAGAGCCTTACTTTCTGTTTCCTTTTTCTTCCTATTCTCTCATCTCCATTTTAAGTTTTTCCTTTTTCCCTCTACAGTCCATCTCTGCTCAGGGCTGACTCCCTGCCCACCCACCGACTTTGGTGCCCCTTCAGACTTGGGGGCACAATTCAACAGAGAATGAAGCTCCTCCCATTGCCATGGCCAGATCCTGAATACCAAATGTTCCATCCTGGCAATCTATTTTTCTGTGATGTGAGAGGGAAATGGTAGTTAGTCATATGGAAAACAGTTGTCTACTGAATTTGACTGCTCCCTTTGACAGTCACACTGACAGGTTGCTATAGATGGGGTTTAGAGCAAGTCGTTTCCAAGGAAAGGTATAAGTGCATTCTGTGAGAGGGGAGCGGATTCAAGATCCAGTTCTCCAAGGGTGCGTGTGTGTGCCTGTGTGTGTGTGGTGACAAACCAAATCCCATGTGCCTCTCATATTTGGAATGATATTAGCATATATCTAAAGCATCTTTCTTTTCAATAAGCAGTATGTGTTCTGGAAATGCCAACTCATATTAAAATATAATTAGGAAAGTAAGCCTCTTCTCATAATAATAGCGTGTTTTAAATTCAATACACATATTTTGGTACTTGCACTATGTTTTCAGTCATTAGTGTATATAAGCCATTCTATATTCTGGTCATACACATGGGTGGACAGGGTCAGTATAGAACATGAACTCAATATACTAGCATTCACTTGAGATAGCATACTCATATCTGTAGGACTAAATATAGCTTTTCACTACCACTGAACTTCACTACAATTTCACCTCATCAACAAAAACATGTCACTCTCGTTTCAAAATACTTACCTCCGACTTACTCTTCAACATCCTCTTGATTTTGTACCTTATTTTATGCAGTCCTGACGTCTTTTCTTTGAATATTCACGAGTGTGTTATTATTTTCAATACGGATACCCTCCTTACTAACAGGCACTTATGTAATTTTCTTAGAAGAACTTAGGTAATTTTTTGATGATGATGATGGTGTTATAATAAAAATACCCCATGTTATGTAATCGAGAGTGTTTGACAGTGATTTATGCATTTGTAACACCTTAAGACTTTGCCATTAACAGGTGTCATCCATGTCAAAACATAAAAAGGTAATTACTTTATGGAAAGAGATGTTACCCAAGTAATTCCTTAGAAGTTTATGCTACTTCCAGTAGAATTGAAATTTCATGCCATTGCCAATGAGAACATCTCTTACAGTCATCAGTGCATAATCTTAATCTTAATGAGGTCCCAATCACATTTGGCTGTCATAGGTTTTTAAATATATCCTAAGTCTATTACTTGGTTCCATTAATTAGTATGTATATTTTCAGGATCCTAAAATAGATATCATATTAAGCGGAAAATTAAGAGATGTATTCTCGACATCCTGTTTGGTTTTTACACTATTCATAGGATACAGAGGTTTACGTATTAGAACAGCCTTCTCTATTACAGGCATTTAGTAATTTTGCAAGAAGGACCTATTAACATCTTATTTTTTCTTTAATGGTGTTAATGAAAATAAAAATGAAAAAAATGAAAAAATAATTGTCTTAAAGACCTAATATACCCTTTTTGAATAAGGGCTGGTTAGGGATAGAGAGACTGCTATAGCCATTAATGAATTCTACCAATTTTCTGGGTGATGTGTCACAATTGAGAATCAGCTTTGTTTTGAACTGAATCATATCACCCCTAAAATTCATGTGTTAAAGCTTTAACCCCAGATGTGTAGATATTTGGAGATGGGCCTTGGGAAGTAATTAGGTCATGAGGGTGAGCTTTCTTAGCCTCTCTGTCTCTGTCAGGACACAATAAATAGTCAGGAAGAGAGACCTCACCAGGAATGGAATCAGCCAGCACCTTGATCTTGGACTTCCAGAACTGAGAAAAAAACTGAGAAATAAACTCAGAACTGAGAAATAAACATCTGTTGTTTAAGCCACCCTGTCTATGGTATTTTTTTTAATAGCAACCCAAGTAACTAATACAAGCTTTATAATCTGCATCAAGAGTAATATGCTAATTCCATTAGAAGAGCTATTTGGTAGGCAGTGATAAAGAGAATTGTTTCTATTTGATTTTGCAGGGAAGATACCCTGGAAAATAAAACCAGCTCACCTTGAATCGTTCATAGTTTAAAAGTCTGACTCAGAGTCTTTATGCTCCAATGACATATTTCACTTTTAAATTTGGCTGAGCATAAAGCATAATGAGTGACAAATACGTGGTGGAGACATGTCACTACAGGTCATGTCTCAATGGTATTTTTCAAGAGCTAGTAAATGTAATAGAGCTTTGTACATTTTCTGAAGCATTCAAGTGACTATAATAACTTTTCTACTGTTCCATTGGAGTCATAAGACATGTTGCAAATATTAAAATCAGCTTATCTTTATTTAAAACCAAAGTCAGTGTTTCTGTGATGTGCTTTCAAATGGCTGTCAAATATTAACTTGTACTGTATATTTTGACATTTATAAATAGCACTCTAAATAAATTATGGCTCTCAAATAGTGCTACATTAAGTCTCCTATCAAGGTTTTATATAACTATTTAGCTAATGAAGAAACAAAAAATTATTGTAACAGTTTTCAAGAGATATTATTTGATGATAGTGATAATTCTTCCTCAAAAATATTTTTGGTAAAACTCTACATAATACATAATAAGGTTCTAATATGTACAATCTAAAAATAGTAACAGTTTCAACTTCCTGGTTATCCATTTCTCTATATTGGGCAATCTTTATTTTATCCAAAATTGTATGTTTTACATCAATAGTATGAGGCAATGTGTCTGAGTAGGACAAACAACAACAACAACAAGTAAAAACAGCTCCCTGCATAGTGCAAATTTGTATTCTTTTTAGAATCAGGATATCTCATTATCCTGATTTACAGGTTTATGGATTTAGAAAATGAAATAAAAAGTTTTATAAATGTAATTAAGTCTATTAGAGAGGACGAACTCAGAAATATATTTAATGAAATAAATTAAAGCACTTCATAAACTGTAAAATGCTGAATAAACCCCCCAAACAATAAACAACTCAAATCTTTTCCCTCCTAGTTCAGAGATACTTCTATTAGAATAAAAAAAAATAAGGCAGAGCATCCAGTAAAACATTTTTCCCTGTGCTGGAAACTTAAATAGGAAGGCAGCTACCTGGGTTGATTCCTTTCCAGCTCAGGATGCTTAGTAGCTTTAGCAATCGTTTGAGAATCCTAATAGAATTCCATCACAAACAATGCTCTATGAAGCATTCCTAAACAACAAAATTCAGAATGCACACTTAAAATTAGAGGATTGAAGTTAAGATTTTGTGCTTTAATTCAAGGATTTAGTACATAAGGCTCACTTTCCAAGTGATTAAAATTGGAATGATATTGTAATAATGGTAGCCTTAAGTACAGTTGCCAATTACACAGACTTGTTTTAAAGATACAAATACCTCTTGTTCATGGGTCTTATTTGACCTGAACAAAGGTGGCCCATGATACAGTGTTAATTCCTCTGGGAATAATCAATACTTTTAATACATATTAAACATTAAAAATGCGCAAGTGACTCTTTGGGAGAAGTAAGTTAGTGTAAACATTTTTATGGCCGATTGCTGCTTCTGTCCTTGTGCTTTGAGTATTAAACAAAACGTTCTCTTACTGAGGAGAAATTAAACTGAGAATAAAGATAAAGACAGTATCCAATATAAACATAGGTTATTTAAGTTGGTTTACTGCAACTTAAAGACTGTTTTCTAATAAAAGTCAAGCTCTGAATATTAAGAGAATAAAGCCAGTTCACATGCACACACATACACATACCTTACAGAAGTTTTCCCTTCATAAAACTGAAGAATGGAACACATACAACAGGGGAAAAGAAAAGAAAAGATCTATTTTCAACTTGAATCCTGGTGCTGAGGAATATTGGCTTATTTAGAAGAGGCAGTTGGGCAGTTTTGTCAGGAGTGAAGGGCAAGTTTTCACCTCCTTGGAGGGCTTAAAATAGACTCTATGGTTTTTCTTTATCTTGAGCCAGGTTGTTAGTAATATTAACACAATGTTTTATCAGCCATGCTGTTTTTGTTCTCAGACGGAAACTGGAGAGATTGAGAGACTGACAATGAGAAATTCATGAAGAGATCGATGGCTACAAAGAAGAGTTTTCATGAGGCAAGGGGGAAACTATACAGAAAGCAAGAGTAAGAACAAAAGGAATTTACAGGAAGCAAACATTTACTGTGTTGGAATTAACTAAATTATGCACAACATGTATCAAACAAACAGAAGCAAAGTGAAGGAAACCATGCCTGAGCATAGATTTCTGAGAGAAATTGGAGAATCTGGTCATGAACTCTCATAACCAACCAGCAGGTGGGGCCAAAGGCCCAGAAGAATTGGTAATTGTCAGGGTGTAGAGAAGACCATTTAGGGTGAAAAAGCCCTGAGGAGAGGGGCGGAAGTCAATAATCATCGTTATCACCCTGAAAGAGGCTGAGTTTTCCCGTTCACAGAGTATGAAGGGACCTAGTCCTTAATACTTTTCTTCATCTAATTTGTTATCTGTGGTCATATATATATATTTTTTTAAGATTTTATTTGTTTGACAGAGAGAGACACAGCGAGAGAGGGAACGCAAGCAGGGGAAGTGGGAAAGGGAGAAGCAGGCTTCCCGCAGAGCAAGGAGCCCGATGTGGGGCTCGATCCCAGGACCCTGGGATCATGACCTGAGCCGAAGGCAGACGCTTGACTGACTGAGCCCCCCAGGACACGTTTTAAAACATTAGGTTCATGAAAATGGACATTGCTGTTAGTCTTATTATAAAGGGTTAAAAATTATAAAAGATACATAATACTTTACATTGTCATTAAGATTTCAAGGCCTAGAAACAGATAAAAACATGGTTGCGTCACTGCCTTTCATATTTGAAATGGTTTTTGGCATTGACAGACAGCCCATGTCTCAGAAAAATGGCCAGTCACCATGCATTTGTCTTGCAAAAAATTTCAGGTACTTCCCATTGTCATTATAAGCAAACTATGGAAGCTAGTTCTTTAAAGGTATAACTAATGTATTTTTAAACTATGTTTTAAAATACTTTGGGATGTACTAAAATAGCTCTTGCTTAGATGAAAATAATTTTGCACTTTATCAATAAAAATAATTATGTGCTTTTTCATATTTATAAGTAGTACGGGAAGTTAATGTCAACTCTTTTTTAGATTATTATTCAATGTTGCCATTTTTGACATTAAGTACCATGATTAATCCCAAAATAGTTTCCTTTAGAGGTGATCTGCTCAAATATGTGTTAACATTACCATATAAATGATAATAGTTAAATTTGTTATTAGTAAATGGAAATCCTACTATTGCACACACTTACCACTTCTCTTGCAATCTGATCTATTTTAAATGTATTCTTTAACATAATTATATAAAGACAAATTTAATCTTAATATGTCAGAAAGTATTATCATCTTGCAAGCAGTCCTCCAAGGTTAATAATGTCTGGGAATATGAAGTGTTTTTGACTGTAAGATTAGTCTTCTTATTTGAAAAATGCTTTACATTTCATTTCAAAGGAGATTTCATGCCCCATGAAATTTAAACTATGACATTTAGAAAACATTCGCTTTATTATAATGCACCGAAAAATTATAGTGCAAATTCTTCTTGTTCCTATCCATCAGAACTGTTGTTAGAAATGTAAAGGGTGTATTTTCTTAGGTAAAAATTATGTGATATGCTGAGAAAAAAAAAAGGATGTCTCTTACTGTTCATCCTAAAGTCAGGTAATTACTGCTTCGATTATGTTACAGAATGCTTTAAAATTAGGTCTTGCAGTTTTTTTCAGCAGAATTTATGTTTGGATAACCCTTTGTTCATTGAGTTTTCCATTTATCCAAAAATTTATGAAGTGCTCCATACTCTTTTAAAAATAAGTTTTGAGGAAATCCTTTTATGTACTCTTAATAATACTTCTATGTCACAAACTAACACTGAGATTATAAGACTCAAAAATGTTACACTTTTAAATAGTAATGTGAAAATTTCGTTTGTCATCACACAGTAACCTTAGATGTCTTTGCTAGAGCTCAACTTTGATTTAAGTGACTTCTCAATGTTTTTCTTTTCAAAACAAAATATTTTTGAACGATAACAAAAAAGTCTAAGAAATGCATATTAGATTTCCTATAAAATTTTGGATCATAATACTTTTATTCCTTGTCTTACTTGATAATACATTTATTCTTGAGATTTAGAGCATATTCACCATGACCTAAAATTACACTTCAATATCCATTTTGATTTAAAAAATAATTGAAACTGACCTAATCACTCAATATTTCTAAGAAGTTCCTAAGTGATAAAAGTCACATTTTGAGTAGTAATGGCAGACAGTAGACTCTCAATAAAGTCCAATGATTACAAGGATAATGTTAATAAAAGGCAGAAATAATGTGAATTATACCTATTTTAGTGTCAACTAATAATAACTAAATCATATTCTCACAGAGATGTTTGCCTGCATGTCAGGTCTAAAATGTCATTCTCTTAAATAAGGACAGTTCATTTAAAAAACAAAGAGAAACAAATGACAGAAAAGAGGAAGTATATACTTTCTTTCCTGTCTAAAATGAGAAATAGGGGCCCCTGGGTGGCTCAAGTGTCTGCCTTCAGCGTGGGTCATGATCCCAGGGTCTAGGGATGGAGTCCCACACAGAGCTCCAAGCTCAGCAGGGAACCTGCTTCTCCCTCTCCCTCTGCCCCTGCTCCTGCTCTCTCTCTCTCTCTCTCTCTCTCTCTGTCGCTCTCCCTCAAATAAATAAAATCTTTGGAAAAAAAAGAGAAATAACTCAGGAGAAAGCTAAGAGATCAAAATGTCATCTTTATTACTGTTGAAGCCAATTGGTCTGTGGCCAGTGTTTGCTAATCTTTGACACTCCAGACTGATCTATATCCAAAAGTTTTCAGAAAGAGCTGAACAACAATAAGACCCCTCACCCAGCACAAAAATGTTGCCTTTGTGCTCAGCAGTTCAGGGGTGAGAACAGGTCCCTATGAACTAATCACAATTAGATGGTTCTTAGTAGTTGTGCAGCACAAATTCACATCAGCTGGGTAGTTCAAAAATCTTGGAGTGGGGCCATGAAGTTATTCTGAAAAAGACCCAGACTTGTAGTTTCCATAAATTTTTGGTAAAAACGAACAGAAATTTTATCTGAAAAACATCACTTTTGTTCTAGGTATCAAAGAGTCCTCACAAATAATTTTTTGAAGCGCATTAAGCAGTACCAGTCAAAAATAAACATACATACATAGAAAGAGGTAGAGGGAGAGAACTGGCAGAAAAAAATTGAAAACTGAAATACACCCCAAAATACTTAATATATTGGAAATATATCAACCACGGATTAGGAAACAAATATTCTTTTTAGATTCAAAGAAGTAAAAGACACATTTGTATATAGTTGAAGAGAACACAGAAGTATGAAAACCTGACCAAGGAGATTTATAAAAGCATGAAATATAACTTCTAGAAATAAAAATTATAATAACAAATATTGAAGACTCAATAAATAGGCTTAACTTATAGACAGCTGAAAGAGAATTAGGTAGAAAAAAGATCAGAAAAAATTACTCAGAGCATACTTTGCAGAGAGAGAAGTTAAGTGGATGGGAGGTTTTCTTGAATCATGAAGGAACAAGTTTCACAAAGATGTAAAGAATAAAGGTGGACTGATTAACATATTTCATCTTTCCATGTTTTCCCTCCAATCGTTTGAAAGTTATGTACTTCATTCCTTTTATCAGTTTACTTATAAATCATAACATGCATCTTTAATTTTTCTAATGTTTAGTTTCCTCCTGGATAATACAAGGACTTCACACTTATTCTCATCTCAGTGTATGCATTGGTGTTGTCGTGTATTTTAATATTTATTATTTTAATCCAGTGCTATCATTATTGATCTTCCCTCCAAAAGAAGAAAGGTTAGGATTGAAAAAGAAACATTTAAGAAGCAGGGCAATTAGCTTAAAATAAGCTGATAGACTTAAATACAAATAAATCAATAATTATATTAATTGTGAATTGTCTAATTGACCCAATTTAGACAAACAAATTGTTAAGTAATATCATTCAAATGAAAAACATTGTGGAAGACACATCTACACTACAAGGCTATATAAAAATTAAAAGCGAAAGGGTGAAAAAGGCAACCATGCACATAAAATCTAAAACAAAACTAGAAAATCTATTTGAATGTCACACAAAATAGAATTTAAGACCCATAGCATTACCATAGATAAAAACGGTCACTTTATAGTCCTAACAGTTTCAATTTCTTAGGAATATAAAATGATTTGAAATTTGTATGTAAGTATCTAAAAATAAAAATTAATTTAATGGGGGGGTTGTGTATACACATAGGCATGTATGTTTTCATTGTAAAAAACCAATTTAAAAATTTTTCCTTTGTGTTGTTTAAGATTTTTGTAAAGCCAGTGAAACTCTTTAAAGAAGTTGTTTCTTCCAAAGAACAAAGCCAGGTAATGACATTTAAATTCTAAGGATACATTTATGGGAGTTGTACCTTTTCTACCACACTAGATTAAATAAATTTGTCCAAAGTAAAATATATATATATATTTTATAAATGTATATGTATATATGTACACACACTGTCATATATATAAATATATATGTAAATATATAATATATATTTAATTATATATTTAATTAATATATAATAATATATTTAAATATATAATATATTTAATATAATTAAATATATATAATATAATATAATATAAATTTTATAAATATATATGCATATATATATATATATTTATATGGTCCTAAAATACACAAAGAAAATACAAAAAGGAAGGGGACACTGAGAAATCCACAATCATATTAGTAGAATTTAACAAGTATCTTCAGAAATCGATAGAAAGTAAACAAAGTCAGTTAAGAACATAGAAGGTTTATAGGATGAGATGAACAAATCACAAATTCTATCATTAATGGATACAAATAGAACATCACAACACGTAAGTATAGAATACACCTTTTCAGACACACATAGGACATTTACCAAAGTCGACCAAACAGAACTTGGTCATAATGCAAGTTTTCACATTTTCTTTTTTAAAGGTTTTATTTATTTATTTGAGAGACAGAGAGTGAGCGAGCAAGAGAGAGTACAAGCTGGAGGAGAGGCAGATGGAGAGGGAGAAGCAGGCTCCCCGCTGAGCAGGGAGCCCAATGCGGGGCTCCATCCCAGGACCCTTGGGATCATGACCTGAGCCAAAGGCAGAGGCCTAACCAACTGAGCCACCCAGGCGCCCCAAATTTTCATGTTTTGAAGGACTGCTATCATGATCCCTATATGATTAACCTAGAATTTAATTAACAATCAATAATGAAATTAAGTAGAATATTTCCATATCTTTGGAAATTAAGAGATTAACTAAAAAAATCATGTGTTAAGAATTTATGAACAACCGTTAGATCTACACATGGGAACACTTAGATAAAGCACGCAAGGTCTTAGAAAAGATACAACTTTGCAAATCTAAGAGGGAGCCTGAACTAGCTAGCCAAAAATCTTCCCACAAAGAAAATTCCAGACTCTCTAGACTTTCATGTGTTATTATTATGGGAAAAGATACTAATGACAAAACAGAATAAATATGATAAACGGCAAATTAAGACACTTAAAAACAGTTCCCATGCTTACAGATGGTATAATCAGATTGCTGTGAATTTCCAGGGCCTTGGGCTGTGAGGAGGCAGATGCTCACTGTCGTATTCACGACCATCTCACTGAAGCATGAACATCTCCATTCTCTGCATCTTAATCCTCAATCATTCTTCTTTGTCATGGCATTAAAGAGCTAAATGTCAGGCCATATGCATATTGGCACGTTTGCTTCTCTTTGAACCTTTCTAAGATACAAAGGATGAAAAAAATATACTGATGTGTCATACTTAGTATTCAAGCCAGGCACTGTGTGGACATTTGGACTACAAAAGGAATAAAATCAGGAGATTAGAAGGAACACTGGGGTTTTTCTAATCTTTGAATTTTAAAACCACATGAACGATCATGGTGAACCAACTTTATTTTTAGTGTGTCTGCCTCAACAAGTTTGATCTTATGAGGAAAAGGGAACAGGGGTTCTTTGGAATTAGATGTAATTATATTGGACACCTTTCTATAGATCTTACTTTTAAAATTTTTTTTATTTAAATTCCAGTTATTTAACACACAGTGTAATAATATTAGTTTCAGGTGTACAATATAGTGATTCTACACTTCCTTACATCACCCTGTGCTCATCATGCCCATCATGACAAATGCACTCCTTAATCCCCATCAACTATTTAACCCATCCCCCCCAGCCCCCTCCCCCTGGTGCCATCAGTTTATTCTCTAATAGTTAAGAGTCTGTTTCTTGGGGGGCCTGGGTGGCTCAGTCATTAAGCGTCTGCCTTCAGCTCACGTCGTGATCCCAGGGTCCTGGGATTGAGCCCCGCATCGGGCTCCCTGCTCAGCGGGAAGCCTGCTTCTCCCTCTCCCTCTGCCTGCAGCTCCCCCTGCTTGTACTCTGTTTCTCGCTCTCTCTCTCTCTGTGTGTCAATAAATAAATAAAATCTTTAAAAAAAAAAGAGTCTGTTTCTTGGTTTGCCTCTCTCTCTCATTTTTCCCTGTTTGCTCACTTGTTTTCTTTCTTAAATTCTATGGATGTTACTTTTTAAAATTCACAGAAGTTAGCATATGTTCCATAAGTTTTCAATTTCTTTTTTCTTTACCTTGAACTTAAATGTAATCTAAGCATTTAATTGAACTTGAACTACATAAGCATATTATTACATGATCCTGTTTCACAATGACATGTAATAATAATAAAAAGTAGTGGTCCTCAGTCCTAGTATGTATCAAGAATCAGCTGTAGGGCTTGTTAAAACACAAATTGCTGGTCCCACCCTGACTGGAGTGGGGCTTAAGAATTTGCTTTTATAACAGGTTCCCAGTTGATGCTGTTGCTACTGGATAGGGACCATATTTAGAGAACCAGTGTTACAGAAAAGGAGCTCTAAACCACTATGCAGCATCTTATTTTTTTTTTTTTTTAAAGATTTTATTTATTTGACAGAGAGAGACACAGCGAGAGAGGGAACACAAGCAGGGGGAGTGGGAGAGGGAGAAGCAGGCTTCTCACAGAGCAGGGAGTCCGATGTGGGGCTGGATCCCAGGACCCTGAGATCATGATCTAAGCCGAAGGTAGATGCTTAACGACTGAGCCACCCAGGCGCCCCTGCAGTATCTTATTTAATGCAGTCAACAACTCATAGATATATACTAGCATTAACTTCTTTTCTAGATAGGAAAATTGAGAATGAAAAAGAGTGAGTACATTACTCAACTTCAAACTGTTGAAAGAGTCAGAATTCGAACCCATGTCTATCTGCCTCCTTCCAATTTCTTTTGAAATCTGTGTGTTTTTTTAAAAAAATAGTTTAATGCAGATTTAAAATTCTAATTAAAATTCAGCATGCTTGTTGAATACATGATTGTCTGTGGAAGTCTACCCAATGGTTTCTTTTTTTTTTTTAGGATTTTATTTAATTCTCTGAGAGAGAGAGAGAGAGAGAGGGAGAGCACAGAGGGAGAGTGAGAGGGAGAAGCAGACTCCCCGCTGATCAGAGAGCACGACGTGGGGCTCGATCCCAGGACACTGGGATCATGACCTGAACGAAAGGCAGATGCTTAACCAACTGAGGCACCCAGGAACCCCTACCCAATGGTTTCTTAGAACATGATTTACAAAACACCATAGAGTCTAAAATTTTAACCACTATTTCTAATATAAGTTAAAAATAACCATGACCAATTTATGAATTCCTAGCAATAACTTTAAGAAAAATTGACCAAGAACTTTTGTCTTTATTTCTATTAATTTTGGATATCGATATCTATATCCATAGCATATACTTTTATTAAGGTAAATGTTTTTGATTCAAAATTAATAATTGATTAGTGATGATGAAAGAAAATTTTCTCTCCAAATAATAATATAATATTCTCTAGTTTAATGACAATTCCAAACAACTTACTAAACTACAAGAATTACCAAATTAAGAAATTCGCTGTTGGGAAAAGGACATCACACAATTACTGAGTTTGAGGAGCCTATCAACCTAAATTCTTGCATATTTCTCTCTCACAGAATACTTGGCCCCTAGTTCCTATTTTTTGGATATCCCAAAGGGATGGATTCACAAGGATCAAAGGCTTCCACATTGACCACTGCTGTTGCCTATTCTTCAATTTTTTAAAGCGCAGCATTACTTTTAGATCAAAGCCTCTTTGAGGGTCTTCCTTTTGCTTCAGAGGTGAAGATGGTACAATGGGAGAAAATTTTAAAATCCAAGGGCGGTCCCATTTGGACAAATATAGCTCCAGTAGAGACCAGGAAAAGGAGAAGCTGCATCTTAGAGTTCACAGTTACAATGTTTATCTTGGTATTTGAAGAGGTCAGAAAATAAGTTGGGCATAAGTAGTACATAGTTTGCTTAAATGTATTAATTCATATCCGGAGGAACTTCCTTTGTAAGCTTTGCCAAAATGTTGTGTCTTACCTTTGCTGTTTAGGCACAGAATGCTCCAGGGGTTAAGCCCGGCCTTAGCTTTGGGCTCGAGCAATGTGCTTGCCTGGTTTCTTCCATTCTCTTCTTATTTTGAAGCATCTTTAACATTGAGATTATTTCAGGGAGAAGCAAACCTTACACTGTACTATTAATATGTGAGTCCCATTTAAAAATATTTATTAGAATATTTTTCTTTCTTATGTGTAGTTTTAAAAGGCTTTTGGTTTTCTTAACTGACTTGATAGACCTACAGGCTCAGTTTAAAATCATGTAATTAATATTTTTATTTGGGAATATTATAATACACCTCAACATTTCTTAATTCTAGGTGAATCCAATTTATTTGTTGAGGATGGTAAGTGGATTGGGGCCTCCTTGGTGAAGTACTCCTTAGAGCTCCGTGGAAAAACAGCTCTTTCCCTTTCCCCATATCATCTGACCAGAAGACTGTTTTACAAGCAACACAAAGGTTTCTCTGTACCATTTCTGGCACCATCATTAATAAGGTTCTGAGGCTTATTCTCACAGCAGAAAGAAAATATTTTATTCTTCCCTGAATTTTCTAAGAAAAATTACAAGTCAGAGCAGGAATATACACTCGTTGGCTTTGAGAAGTTCTGATCTAATTTTCCTTGATAGTTTTTTTCCTGGTAAAATTTTTCCCAATCTATTAGAAAACCCTCCCAATGTCTCTACCACCATAAATGCTTTGAGTGTTGATAACCATGAATGGATAAATTGTCCCATGGTTACCTTGCTTTTAGTGACCAAATAGACTGTTATTGGAATTTTTTCCCTCAATTTTGAGCTCATGCCTCATTTTAAAGACCTTCTCACTGCATCTCTAATAATAAAGCTGGTGCTCATTTTCTATAATGTAAAAAGAGTTTCCTTACTTTTATCTCATTATTGAAATTTCTTTCTTTTCTAAACATATTTAATTTTTTTCTATTGCTATATTCTCTATTCTATTTCTATTTTCTAATTCTATTCTATATTTTCTATCTTTTCTAGTCTCTTTCAGTTTTTACGTGGTCAGGCTATAGGCATTTACTCTTTTCAATCTTTCTTCATAAATCAGTCCTTCTAGTTCTATTGGCCTTTTTTATTAGTCATTCTTGAATTCTCACATAAAATGCTAATTACAGAACTATATACCCTCAATGGATTTCTTTCTTTCTTTCTTTCTTTCTTTCTTTCTTTCTTTCTTTCTTTCTTTCTTTCTTTCTTTCTTTCTTTCTTTCTTTCTTTCTTTCTTTCTTTCTCCCTCCCTCCCTCCCTCCCTCCCTCCCTCCCTCCCTCCCTCCCTCCCTCCCTCTCTTTCTTTCTTTCTTTCTTTCTTTCTTTCTTTCTTTCTTTCTTTCTTTCTTTCTTTCTTTCTTTCTTTCTTTCTTTCTTTCTTTCTTTCTTTTTCTCTTTCTTCTTTCTTTTAAAGCAGGCTCCACGCCCAGAATGGAGCCCAATGTGGAGCTTGAACTCACAACTGCAAGATCAAGATCTGAGCAGAGATCAGGAGTGGGACACTCAACTAACTGTGCCTCCGAGGCGCCCCAACCTCAATGCATTTCTGAAGCATAGTATATTTCTGACAAGACTAAGTCTATTTCTGTGCATTTTATTGAAAAAGGAGCTCTTGTGGGACTCCTCTACTTGTTTTCAAGCATCAACCCGGCACCGACAAATATGGAATAATGTGCTTGGATTACAAAATTTGCTTGAACCTCTGAGAACTGTGTGGTTATTTGGTTAATGTCTATCCTCTTACAAAACTGTAAACAATATGAAAGAAGGAACTATGTTTATTTTTCTGTTTGCACAGTAGTACATACATTAAAATGGAAATTAATGATTGAGTTTTTATTTGAAAACTCTCCAGTGTTATGGCTTAAACCAAAAAAATCAATATTTCTATAGTTGTTATTCTAGAATTATTTTAGCAGTCAGCTAACAGAAGTGCTTGAGTCAAACTAATTGAATTACTTGCTCCACCTGGTATTACAATACTGTTTTATCTGTAGGAAGAAAAAAAGTCAGTCTTTAGGCTAAAATAATGTAGATGTTGACTAGAATGTGTTAATATTTTTGAAATTTTGTCAGATTGTACTAGTCAGCTGCCATTATAGAATACCATAGACTGGGGAGCTTAAACAAACAGAAGTTTCTCACAGTTCTGGAGGCTACAAGTCTTAAATCAAGGTGGTGGCAAATTAGGTTTGGTTTCTGGCAAGATGCTCTTTTACTGCCTTGTGGACAGCAGCTTTCTTGCTGTGTTTTCATGTAGCCTTTCCTCTGTGTGTGCGCAGAGAAGGAGAGACATTAAACATGTGTCTCCTTCCTATAAGGGTATCAGCCCCTACTGGATTAGGATCCCACTTTTATGGTCTCATTTAACCCTAATTAGATCCCTAAAGTCCCTATCTCCAAATACAGTCACCTTGGAGGTTAGGGCTTTAACATTTGAATTTTAGAGGGATACAATTCAGGCCATAGCAAAACTTAGTTTCCAACTCAAGGAGTACTCATGCTTTATGGTGCTCTGTTTATTGATGATGAAACATAAATTCTTGGGCTAGGAATGGGGAAGGGGTATAGTGGTAATACAGCAAAGAATGATGAAGGCATTGCTTAGTTTAGACTTTCAAAACCACCATGTTCTAGGGTGTTTTTGGATACCAACAACCAGTTCTCTGATTCTCCAGAAATCTACCGCTATCCAGGCATTCAACTCAATTCTGACAATAACAACCTGGAGTGAGCACAAACCCCACAGTTTCAAGAATCAGGTTCACAAGACAGCCTCCACTTCAGTTGCCAGTTACAAGTCCTGGGCCACCTTCTGACAAGTGGCTAAACTCAGGGGTTCCTACAACCCCCTCCTCAGTTTCCACATTTTGGTAGAAAGGCTCACAGAACACAGGAACAAACTTTACTTACACATACTGGTTTATTATGAAGGATACAATGCAAGAACGGCTAAATTAAAGAGATGTGCAGTCCAAGGTATGGGGGAGTAGGTGTCTGGAGCTTCCCTCCTCTGCGTGAACCATCCTTCTTAGCACCTTGATGTGTTTACCAGCCTGGAAGCTCTCTGAAGAATCTCATTATTTAGTTTTTATAGGGGTCACTCTCCAGTCCCCTTCACCCCACAGGAGGTCAGGGGTGGAGCTAGTGAAGGTTCCAACTTGCTAATCCCTTAGTCTTTCTTATGACCGCCCCCCATCCCAAGGCCAAAGAGGGGCCCTACCTAAGTCACCTCATTATTACAAAGTCAGATGTGATCCAAGGGGGCTGGTTATGAATTAAAAAGACACTCCTTTTGCTCAGGAAAGTTCAAAGGTTTTTGGAGGTCTGTACCAGGAACTGAGGACAAAGACCAAATATATTTTTGTATTATACCACACCATTTTTAAAGCAGATAGCAGAAGGAGTCATGAAAGTCAGACTTTCATTTGTAAGGATCAGACTTGAGAAAAAAAGACTCTCTGAATTCCAAAGTCCATTCTATAAATACCAAGATCCAGAATCTAGAGGACTCAAGAGCTTTAGGATGTATGCAGGAATCAATGTAAAAGCAGTTTTTCAGAATGGAATGAGGTAACGGTTTAACCCGTTGGCTCCAAGAGGAAGAAATGGAGAGCAGAAAATAAATTAAAAATAGATAAGTGTTTTTCAGAAGGCCCTGGCCTTGGACTCTCCTGAAATTGAATCTCTGGGGAGCTGGGCATTGTCAGTTCTCTCAATAATTT
This sequence comes from Eumetopias jubatus, assembly GCF_037043125.1. Taxonomy (NCBI): domain Eukaryota; kingdom Metazoa; phylum Chordata; class Mammalia; order Carnivora; family Otariidae; genus Eumetopias; species Eumetopias jubatus. The sequence goes on along the minus strand of NW_028274809.1, from coordinate 175,685,335 downwards.
TGAAGATCCATGAGCAGAAAAGAATTGTATTCCCATTTCTAACTAGACCCCCAGGAGTGATTATTCTTACAAAATTTTCTAAGCTATGATAGAGATTTGGAAAATTTTTTCTTCCCAATTCTATATGGCATTTCATGATTGCAATTAAAATTAATAATGTGCTTTTTCAATTTCTAAATAGATTAGTGCATTCTTTATCAAATATATTAGAGAGGGCCTAGAATGTGGTACATCTGCTGGACTTTTGCAGTTTTCTCATGCCTCCAGAAACACTATATGGTAGTCCCCCCTGATCTCCAGCTTTGCTGTCTATGGTTTTAGTTACCCAAGATCAACTGTGGTCTGGAGGCAGATGATCCTCCTTCTGACGTATCATCAGGAGGTCAGTGGTAGCCTAATGCTATGTCACAGTGCCTACATCATTCACCTCACTTCCTCCCATCAAGTAGGCATTTTATCCTTTTACATCATCATACGAAGATGGGTGAATATAGTCCAATAAGGTATTTTGAGAGAGAGAGAGAGAGAGAGAGAGAGAGAGAGAGAGACCATATTCGCATAACTTTATTACAGTAATATAATTTTATATAAAAGTTAATCTCTTATGTATCTGTTAATCTCTTACTGTAGCTAATTTATAAATTAAACTTTATCATAGGTATTTATATATAGGAAAAAATGTAGTATATATAGGATTCAGTGCTATCTGTGGTTTCAGTCCCTCACTGGGGGTCTTAGAATGTATCCCTTATGGACAAGGGGAGACTACTCTATTTTGGGCCATTTCCCTGAATAGTGGGCTGCTAATTTCCTGGTAATACTTCCTAGAGATAAAAAGATAATGAACTGAGAAGAGACAGGCTGTCTTTCTAGAATGGTTTTGGAAACCTCGAACCTTTAGCCATGACAGAATTATCACAGTGAATGTCTAATTCTAAACAAGTGAAATTTCAGAAGATGTCTTACCATAATCAGTGGAACTTCATAGATGTGAGGTGACTCAGTCACTGTTGTGAGTTGCAGTCAAACACATCACTTTTTGGAGCCATCATCTAACAAAATGGAAGCCACAGAAAATGTCCTCTGGATAGTTCTTTAAAATATCGAATAAAGGAAGGAAAATCCATGACTCATGGAGTAGATAATTATTTTTTTCTGATATTTGGAATCAACCTCTCTTATCATATGCATAGTCCTTCAGTATGTATATTACCCCTACTTCAATCTACAGTTTTAAGGTTCTTGAAGTTTTGAAAGACCAAAGAAAGCTAAGTACCATTGCTCTAAATAGATTTTATAGAGGGGTACCTGGGTGCTCAGTCGGTTGAATAGATTCTATAAAAACTTTGTAGCTTCCCTTAGGGGAATGCAAACTGGAAAATGTTTGAAAAATGTTGATCAGAAGCAAAATATGAAACCTGATTAAAATTGTGCTTTCCTGGTTACAAAAACCGAATCTTTTCTCTCAAATATCAGAAAGAGATTTTATACTTTGATCTCTTATCAACCATTGTCTGTGTTATTTTAAATGATAATATCAATTGGTGATTCCTGCTTCACTCTTTAATTAGAATAGAATAGTTGAATTTCAGATTTTAAAATTTTTTAAAATTTTAAAAGTGATAGAAAATGACAATCTTTATTGAAGTTTCCAAAATGAGGCAAAATGACCATATCAGCATTGAATTCACATAGTAGAATTACTTTTTGGTAAATATCACTCATAATGAGATCATTATGGTAACTGAAACTGTTATGAGGTCTGAGATGGAATTTCCATATTTGGAATTCCTTAACATAATAGTCTTACAGTGACATTTCAGGGAACTTTTGCACATATCAGGTATTTTCTGCATGGACTTTTCCCCTGCCCAGGCTTGTGATAAGCATGGAATAGAGCCAAGGTATTTTCCTTTAAAGGGCAGTATCAGGAGTGGATATTTGTTATCACATTTGTTCTGTCTTGCAATTCTGCTAAGTGTGCCAACCAAGCTGATTATACAACAATTTAGGTTTTTGGCAGATTTTTCTGCCATTTGAGTAAGGGTAAAGGTAATGTGCTCTGTACAAAACACCTTGCCTAATATGTCTGAAGAACTCGAAGGCAATCCCACGACAGTTTGGATTAGAGGCTGGGAGATAAAATCTTTGTTAGGACATGTTCACTGCAAATAGTAATTGCCATCAGTATGGCTAACTACAGCTATGGTTCAATTTCTTTCCCCTTGTATGTAATTAAGTGGAGGTGCTAAACTATCCATAATAAGAAAAAAATTTACACGTGTCATCGATCTTTATATGTTATCAGGGTTTTACAGTCAGGTATGAGTGAATACTAAAACATTCTCTCAGAAAGATGATGGTAATTACAAATGGGGAATATGAAATTAAATCTACGTCAATTTTCATGTTAGTAATGAGTGGAGGAAAGAAAGTTTGCAGGAACATTCTTTTCAGGGAAGTGGCTAAATAATTTAGCACACCCTCAACATTTTCTCTATATTAAGTAAAATGCCTAAACTCTTAGGGTATACTTTTCAATTTGTTGGATTCTCTCTAAATGACAGAAAGAAGCATATTATAAACATTTTTATGCTAAATCACAATAAAAAGAAAGGTGTTTAAGAAGCAGTCACAATTTTTGAGTCCACATAGAAGAGAAAATGAATTAACTTCCTTAATAAATCTAAATGGCACATAGTGATAATGTTAATATCAGCAAAAATATAATACTTATTACAGGCCAGGTACTGGTCTAAGCATTATACATATACATTATACATATGAGTATAATATACATATATTAACTCATACCATCCTTCCAACAACATTGTGAGGTTATTAGTGTTATTACCCCCCATTTTACAGGGATGAGATACTACGGCATTGAGGTGTTAGGTTACCCAAGACACAATCTGGGAAGTGGTTACTCTGGGATTCCAATCCGTATAGCCCACCACTAGAGTCCTGTTGCCGACATAGTATAATAGATGACCTCTAAAGGAATAATCAAACTAGCACTTTGTCATCCTTGCCCCACTAAAGGCACTGCTAATGCAATTTCTTCTCATAAAAATTGTATGGGATAGGTACTGTTACCATCCATGTTTCTGAATGAAAGGCTCCGAGACCCAGAGGGGTTAAGTGGCTGGTTAACATCATAGCTAGTTAATAATGCAGTTGTGATTCATACCCAGAAAATCTGGTATAGAATCTGCTATTAACTATTCTGCTATTTACCTGCCTAAAATGTTTAAGTAGGCAAGTAAGTCAGCTATGTATGTCCCAGAATAATAATAACCAAAATTTAGTGGTTTGTGAAGTTGCTCCTTTTTAAATTTTACATCATTTATGAGGCTTGAACCAATGAGAAAACCTTATGCTTTGCAAGGAGCCTACAGGGATTGGTGGATGAATATCTCCTTTGCTATGGGGGATTTTCTGGGTTGGCCTACTGGGATGATCGGCTTTACTGGATTATTAAACTTTTTTCTTCTTTCTATTTTTATAAATATGCATAAATTTAAAAATGCATAATCCGCATTCACTGGTGATTAAAATCACTAAATTATTAAGACATACTAGAGTAGAGAGATTATGAACATCGGCCCAAGAGCCAAATTGAAATTTTCACTGAATAGTTGCGTAATTCTGAGCAAACTACCTAACTACCTATGCCTCACTTTACTCATCTATAAAATGGGAATAATGGCAGCCACTGGATCATAAGGTTGCTGTGAGGACTAAATGAGTATTTCTATGTAAAATAATTAGAATACTGCTTTGCATCTTGTAACTGCTATATATATGCCTGGTGATTCAACTCTCCAACTCACCAGATATAATCCCACCTTAGGGCATTTGCACATGATCCACAGTTTCTATGTGGACCACTCTTTCCTACAGATAAGTGCAGGACCCACTCTTCACTTCCTCTAGGTTTTTAATCAAATGCTATCTTTTGTGTCAGCTTTCACTGGACACACTCCCTAAAATCGTAATGCCTTTCCCAGCTTCCCTGTATTTTATCCGCTTTCCTTGCTTTATTTTTTTATCATTTATGTATCACCCTGCGTTTTCTGAATGCTTTATGTTTTACTAATTTGTCCTATTTAGAGTCTGTCTCTCCTCACTAGAATATAAGCTCCATGAGAACAGAGATTTCTTTCTGTTTGGCTCCCGGTTGTGTCCCCTACACCTAGAAAAGCACTGACACATCGTAGATGTTTAATCAATATTTATTCCATGTATCCATGCATGAATGCATGCATATGTGAGCGAATATTTCCTCTCAATGTAAAGAGGTATCACATGTCGTGTGATGTTTTGTGTTACCTCTCATTTTGTATTAAGAATGATGCAGACACTTGAGTTATTATAGAACCATAAAATCTGCCGCTAGCCTTGGTGTGAATTAGAAAATACGCTGCTTTCTCCAGGATGTAGCCCTGAGCTAGGGCATGTGACCTGACTAGGGAAACAGGATAGATTTCAGGCTGTCACCTTTGCACCTGCTAGAAGTGCAAATTCCTTTTTTTTTTTTTAAGATTTTATTTATTTATTTGACAGAGAGAGATAGCGAGAGCAGGAACACAAGCAGGGGGAGTGGGAGAGGGAGAAGCAGGCTTCCTGCCGAGCAGAGAGCCTGTTGCGGGACTCGATCCCAGGACCCTGGGATCATGACCTGAGCCGAAGGCAGACACTTAACGACTGAGCCACCCAGGCGCCCAGCAAATTCCTTTTTATTGAGAGGATCAACTGAGACATTAATATGATAAATTGAAATATTTTTTAAAAAACAAACTAAAAACTGGTTAGTAAATATCTACCTACTTAAGTATCTAAGTACCTATTAATTCATCTAATCAACATATGCCTATCAAAGTTAGGGTTGTAATTTTTTTTTCATCTATTCCGATGAGGTTGATATTATTTTTTTGACAGCAGTAATTTTCATTTAAACCATTTACATTTATTTTAAAATACAATGAATAATATTTTTGGGGCACCTGGGTGGCTCAGTCGTTAAGTGTCTGCCTTCGGCTTGGGTCATGGTCCCAGGGTCCTGGGATCGAGCCCACATCGGGCTCCCTGCTCAGCAGGAAGCCTGTTTCTCCCTCTCCTGCTCCCCCTGCTTGTGTTCCCTCTCTCGCTGTGTCTCTCCCTATCAAATAAATAAATAAAATCTCTAAAAAAGTATTTTTAACAGAGATCACCACATTTAAAATCAATGAAAATTCTCTGGAAACTTTCCTTTTAAATGCAAGGAAATTTTTGTCAGGGGGAATCAGTTTTGTCTTTTTGGTGTTTTAATTCAAAATTGCCCGATTACAGCCCAGTTTTGAAATTTTTACTTTAACTATATTTTGAATCACCAGAGAAATATTGGACACCATTATACTAGGATGAAGCCTTTCTTACCTAGAATAGGTCAAGAGCAATGTTTTCTGTCCTTAGCCTAGAAATGCAAGTTAGGACCTGGTTCTGTTTTGAAATTTGCCTACATTAGCATACCTAACATATTAGTAATTAAAGTATCCCATATATTTTTGTCTCTCCATTTTTTCTGTACCAGTGTACTATATCAAGTTTTGTTTTTCTTTTCCCTGTTCATTTACATTTAATTCCTTGACCTAGAGAAATTTTTCTCCACAGTTTGCGAACAAAAAATCACAAATTCCCATAAAGTAGAGAATGTACAAATTGCACTGGTGTGCCAATGGTCTCTGAGAGCTTTTCCTCCATTCTTGGCTGAGGGCCTACATGACTTGTAAAAACAGCTGATGGCCATACCCAGCGCCTTCGATAATCTCTGCGGGCTCTATCTTCCTGTGTCTACTCTCCTCTATATTTCTCTGATTTGACATTATAATTTCTATCCAGTTGCCTTAGACCTAGACTCTCTCCCTACAACGTACAACACTACAGTTGTACATTTTCCTGGTTTTCAGCATCAGTTTCTTTCCTAGACTCTTTCTCTTGGGTGAACATGGGTGTTGCAAATTGTAGTTTAGGAGTCAGCCCAACCTGACCTAGACCTATCTGGACCTTAGAATTTCAGCCCAGTCTGAAGTTCAAATATTGGGAGACATATGCACCTGCTCTTTGAGGGAGTCAGAGAACTTTCAAATAATTGCAGTGTTAACAATATTTAATTTCCTAATCTTAATCCACAAATCCCGTAATTTATTGTGATGTCTCTAATTTCTCATAACAAGGTTTTGTAGATTTCCTGTAAAGATCTTGAACATATTGCATTAGATTTATTACAAGCTATCTAATAATTTTTTTGGAATTATAAATGGGATTAAAATTATTATTGATTTATTTTTTATTTAAATTCAATTAATTAACATATAATGTATTATTTGTTTCAGGGGTACAGGTCTGTGATTCATCAGTCTTAAATAATACTCAGTGCTCATTACAACACATACCCTCCCCAATGTCCATCACCCAGTTACCCCATCCCTCCTGCCCCTCTAGCAACCCTCAGTTTTTTTCCTAAGATTAAGAGTCTCTTAGGGTTTGTCTCCCTCTCTGGTTTCATCTTGTTTCTTTTTTTCCCCTCTCTTCCCCTATGATCCTCTGCCTTGTTTCTTAAATTCTACATGTCAGTGAGATCGTATGATAATTGACTTAGCAAAATAACTCATTATTGTTTTCTAATAGTTGCTACACTATACACAAAAGTTAATTCATGGTGGATAGAAGACGTAAATGTGAAAGGAAAAGTCACGAAGCTTCCAGAAGATAATATAGAATAAAACTTTTATTATCTCAGGCCACGGAGAGGTTTTGTAAATGAAACATAAAAATTGTAAACCATAAAGAAAAATCATTGATAAATTTGTCTGTATTAAAATTACCTTTTTAGTGTTAAAAGCACACACACAGAGAAAGAGTGAAAAGACAAGCAAATGCAACCCATGGAGCCACTCTGTGTGCAGCTACGCGGAACGGAATGGATTCTGTCCCTCCTGGCAGTCACCTCAAAGGAAGGGGCGGGCACGAGGAGGGGAGGATCAGTCATTCCCACAGCTGGTAACTGAATTGTCACAGAACCAAGTTCCTAACCTGTACTAAATAAAAGCATGCTGCTGCCCATTCAAATGTGGCATAACTGAATAAAAGAGATTTGAAACATGAAATAAGTAATGATATTATGTGTGGAAAAAAAAGAATATTCAAAGAGAGGATACCAATTAAGAGTGGAAGTTTGAGTAAGTATAAATAAATAAGAATGAGAAAGGGCAAATAAGGCATGGGAGGCAGAGGGAACACCATATGCGTAGGTATTTCAGAGATGTGAGGTTGGGGGCTATGGTATAAGGTGTTTTGGGGAGAATACTGAAAGAAGAGTGTACTAGGAGGTATCACAATAGCCATTTAGGCTTAATTTAAGTTTTAGGTTGTTGGCTAGCATTACTCATCCATAATAAAGCCACCCCCAAATTTATGAAGATTGAATGAGAGACAAAAATCTGGTAGTCCTTTTGAAATGAATTATAAAGCCCAAGGTTTACACATAATTTTCCCTGAGACATAAATTACAATCACAGATCAATCAGATTGGTTATACTGATTATACACTGATTTCACTTGCATTCTATCCTGTTTTCCTGAGGGACATATTTGCAGTCAGTGGTCAGTTAATTATATTTATCTCTTAGAGTGCCCACGGGAGTGGGCAACTCTTATTAGTATCATTTATCAGGAGTGGGGTGAGACTGAGATCCTCCTAAGAAGACTGTAAGAAAGGTGAGGCTTCATGGGGTGGTTGAGACCTGATTTTGCAGGTCTTGGAATGACATGTGAAGTAAAGCATTTGAACTGCATTGGAGAGTTATTTTTGGTTCAGATCTGTGTTGCTGGGAGAAATCAGGCAGCAATGTGAGGACAAGGGATCAGAGCCTAGGAGACCAGTTCCAAGGAGGTTGCAAAGTGATGATGGCCTGATTCAGGCCATGTCATGAAGATGGATGAAAATGGATTAGAAAGAACCTGCAGAGATGGAGCAGCAGAATGTGGCAAGTAAACGTAAGTGGGAAATTAGGGGGGGAGGAGGAATTAAAAAATGATTCTCTGGAGGCCACATAATTGGTAGGATGATAGCATTGAATATGGTAGAGCTCACAGAGATGAATTAAGTATTTGGAAAAAATACCGAATTCAGCTTTTGATAATTTTGTATTCAGAATATTCCTGGGACACCTGTGTGGCTAGGCTTAATGATGATAATTAAAGTATAACATTTATCAAGTACTTACTTGTGGCCAGGCATTGGAGTGGGTCACATGCATTTTTCTCAATTTAAGATGATGAAGGCGAGGCTTATTGAGGATGTAATCCAGCCTATGTGTGGTGGCTGGGAGTTGAGCATAGACACTCTGACTCCAAAGCCTGGATATACATCCTTAGCCACTGTACTATACAGCCCCCGGGGCTTAGAAGGGATGGCAGGGATAGAGATGGGGATTTGAGAACTATTAGTTTATAAGTGATCCCTGCAGTTGTGCAAGGAGATGAGTTTTCCTAGGGAGAGATTATAGAGGGAGAATGCTGGCGGAACACATCTATACAACTTAAGCAGAATAAAGTGATTATAGACATTTAATGTCATGCAATGTTGTAAGACTGCTTTACATTGATTTCCTGTTGCAAGCAAATAGCTTTCTAAGTGTAGTGCTGTCCCTTTGTTCAATGCAGTTCATCTCTCATTTATTCTTTGGAAATGAAGCCAATTTAACAATATGTATGACTAATTCTTTTCTTAAGAAATAGAGATGAAGAGGTGGCCCTCTGCACTGCCTTTCGACGGCAGGTTGAAATGAAAGGATTGGGGTGAGTTGAACTGTCTCTATTTCCCTGCAAGGCTTTGATTATTTGCTTCTTTATTTCACTTGGTATAGCTAGATTTATTCACTATTATCAGGATGATTGATTAGGAAAGAAAAACTATAGGAAATTATTGCATAAAAAAGGGGAAAAAACCCAGGTTTTTTGACATTACTCTACAGGCTAATTTAGAATTAGTATTTTTAATGCAATATCAAGAAATAAAAATGCTTTCCTCTTTCATAATGCTCCTCAACCTATTTTTCAAATATCTTTCAAGAAATTCTCTTCCAGTCATTTCACTTACTCAAAATAGAAGTGACAATAGATTTTAAAGGATTCAGAGGTCTCTAATATATACTGTCACTACGCTTAGGTTCCAGTACATTCCCTAGTACGAATAATCTACCACTGGGCATTATTTTATAGAAGGTCAAGACTATTTTTGGTCTCTCAGAATGAAGAAACGCTCATTAAAATGAAAATAACTCTGGAAGGAGTAACACTTGGGTTTTAGCTTCTAAATCTCGAATACATGGCAGAGTTACTACCTCAGGGGCTTCAAACAATAACGGTGCGAGGACATCAATTCTAGAAGATACTGATTTAATTAGACTGAGGGGGAGTTTGAACATTGGCATTTTTTTTCTTTCTTGGCTTAAAAGAGAAATTGGTGGTCTCATAGTTCTGGATGCCAGAAGTCCAAAATCAAGGTGTCGACAGAGTTGAATGGCCTCCAGTGGCTCTAAGGGAGAAGCAATCCTTGTGTGTTCAAGCCCTTGTTGGCTACAACAAGTATTCCTTGGCTTGGGGCTCTACAACTCCAGTCCCTGCTTCTGTGTTTGCATGACTTTTTCCTCCATATGCTTAATCTCCCCCTGCCTTTCTCTTCTATGACACCTTTTGTTGGATTTAGGGTCCACTCAGGTAATCCAAGATGTCTTTTCAAGAACCTTAATATCTGCAAAGACCTTTTTATCCATATAAGGTCACATTCATAGGTACTATGGACTGAATCACGCCCTCCCAAAATTCATATATTGAAGCTCTAACCTCTAATGTGATGGTATTTAGAGATGGGGCCATTAGGAGTTAATTAGGCTTAGATGAAGTAATGAGAGTGGAGACTTCCCAACGGGTTTTGTATCCTCTCTCTGTTTCTGTCTCTCTGTAGCTCCCCCTCTCATGTGAAGACAAAGCAAGACTAAGCCAGGGAGAGGGTTCTTACTGGGAACTGAATTTCCTGGCATGTTCATTACAGACTTTCAGGTTCCAGGACTGTGAGAAACTAAATGATTGTTGTCTAAGCCACCCAGTCTGTGGTGATTTGTTTTGGCAGCCCGAGCTGATAAAGACAACAGGTTGCAGGAGTGAGGAGGTAGACACATCCTTTGGTGGTGGTGGGGGGGCACTATTCAATCCACTGTAACTGGTATTACCTGAAGCTCTTTGGTATCACCTGCAACTGGTATCATCTGAAGCCTGGGGCAGGATTATATCATAGAAACACCCTTCAGACTCTTTTTCTTTCCTCCTACAATTCTTGGATATTGGTAATTTTTATACTCCTCATGGGATTCTGATTCACAGCTGAGCTAACACACACACACACACACACACACACACACACACACACACACACACGATTGGATAATTGAATCAGATTTTCATAAATCAGAGATCCTACTCAGTATCCAGCTTTACGAAATAATTTCAAAGATAGAAGTCTTCAGGAGATGCAGATGGAGCAAAAAGAAGTGTGGGGACTTATGGTCCTACCTTGCCTTAATGGATATGTGCTTTTTACCTAAATTATTGATGGTATTTCTGTGTGATATTAGCAGGAATCGCCTCCTGTGGTGGGGTATTCAAACTATTAAACAGAGCAGTTTCATACGTGATGTAGTACATATAACATTATCTATGGCTTATAGAGCCTAGGGTTTTTTTTTTTTTTTTTTTTTTTTTTTTACTATAGGCATTTGTTAGCCAGGGATAGCCTGCCAAGTGCATTTCAGAGAAAGAGTGTGTTTCTTCTATTAAATTATTAGTCTATTTATCTGGCAGTCCAATTGACGTGAGGATTAAACAATGTCACCTGCTTTCTTTTCATCCCCCCAGTGTGCCCCTTCCCTCATTCATCACCCTGCCTTGCCATGGATCAAAGGTTGGCTGCTTTAATTTTTTGCTCACAACAACCAAGGTTGAGATCCAGTGATTTAGTGGGAATTGATAGCTTGCTGGAAAGGAGCTAGATACCAGCAGAAATGGAGGCAGAAAAAGTGGTACTATGAGAAACGTTGCCTGTTATCAGTCTTGTTTTGGACAGTCATTCATGTGACAGACATTCACCCATCACCCATTATGTGCTAGCCACTGGGATATTGGGGTTAAAAAGACAGGCATAGTCCCTGATGGGCAGACAACTACTTAAGCAAGTACATAAGAAAACTAACTGTAATAAGAGCTATAGAGGAATTAAGAGGGCAAAGAAAGAAACAAACCAGAGGAATTTTTCTATGATGCAGGGAGAGGAGGCTTCTCCAGGGAGGGGATGCTCGAGCTGAGAAGTGGAGCAAGAGAACGAGCCTATGACCGGAAGGGCTGAGAGGAGTGTTTTCTGGGCAGAGAAGGAAAAGGGATTGGCATGTTCTTTCAGCAACAGAAAAGAGGCCAGTGTCACTAGAACGTGGTGACCGTCAAGAGTGGAGGAGATGGGGGTAGCATCCAGACCATGCAGGGACTTTTCAGCCAGGGATCTAGATTTAGCTTTTGTTCTCAGAGCAATGGGAAGCTGCTGAGGGTTACGAGGGGGTATTGAAGTAGGGGGTGGTTAAAGCAGTTCTGGATCCATTTCTCTTTAATAACTCCAAATATTAAATGGGTGCTTGTCCTTTGACAGAGGGCACTTATCAGACGTGGTTTTGGAGAAAACCAACCGTTCCTTAACCAGTGGCTATGTCTGCTGCCAAAAACTTTGCTGACCAGGAAAACACTAATTTCTGGGGTGCCTGGGTGGCTCAGTGAGTTAAGCATCTGCCTTCAGCTGGGGTCATGATCCCAGGGTCCTGGGATTGGCCCTACATCGGGTTCCCTGCTCAGCGGGGAGCCTGCTTCTACCTCTCTGCTGCTTCCCCTGTTTGTGCTCTCTCTCTCTCTCTCTCTCTCTGTCAAGTAGATAATAAAATCTTAAAAAAAATAAGACAGCAATGCAGCAATACTCCCAAAATTAAATTAAAAAAAAAAGGAAAACACTAATTCTTTCAAGGGGGAGGTCTAGAGATGCTTCTGCATGTGGTAGGCCAAGAGCTTACATGCCAATTTGTAAAAGTGGGGTAAATCACAGGGATAGAGATGCTTTATGTTAGTGTTGGGTTAGAATTTTCTTCATGAAGCCTGAAAATGGGAAAATATTTTGACCTACGTCTTATAACTTAGAATCACATTAAAACTAACTACACAAAGAAATGAAATGCGTACAGGGATTGAAAAATATCTATCAACTCATACGTATTGCAATACTTTAAGTTCTTTGTTGTAGGAGAAGCAGAAAAAAAAGATACAATAGATAAGCCAAAATAGTTTACATAAAACACAATAGAAAGTGGCTGAGAAGAGGACAATTTTGGAAAATGATCTCTCCAGGAATGCTGCCAAGGTAAGTGGCAGTATATATTGATTATATAGACCTGTCATAGATTGGTTTAACCAGTCATTCTGAAAACTGAATTGGATTTTTCTTCCTGAAATGATGTTTTTGAAGCTGTGCCAAATGCAGTCTCTCTTCCCACCCATTCTGGTTTGTGTCTGCTTTTCAGGCTTAATAATGCTCAGACATTTATAATGCTGGTAACGAAAGTCTTTCTCTATGCCTGGAGCAAACAGATTATGTTACATCGTTTTACATGACAATTTCCCTCACTTTAAAAATATTATACATTTTGCAGTAGTGGGTGTATAATATGCAAGGCAGTGAGGTATGGAGAAGAAAGGAAAAGCAACAAAGCCTGTGAACTGTATAAATAAGGTGAATGTGTAATCGGTTCTCCAAACCTGGAAACTTTTAAGAATAAAGCGGATGCCAAAATTACACTCGTACGACAGGCTTAAAACGGAAAGGTTCTGGGCAAACTGGTATGTGTGTTTACCCCGTGGATAAGAGAAGATGTAAGAATCCAGGTGAAGGCAAAATGTTGGTGACAGGTAGGTACTTATTTTAGAGACGAAATTCAGAATGAGGCTTCAGAGTAGGAAGCGTGAAATGGTGGTTTTTGAAATGGGGTACACTGAAATTTGGAGGCCAATGAGAAAGGCTGGTAACGATACACTTGGTCATCAAATTGACCCAGCACATTGAAGGATACTAAGAAGTTGATCAAGTCTAAAATTCAACTCTACGCAGAAATCCCAAATCTATAAGTAAAAGATGAATGAAGCCATAAAAATTGTCCTGTGATATGGGAAAAAGTAAAAAAAATAGAAACAATTTTACTAAGAGGTAAATGACTACCATGAAGCTACAGACACAATCTGGTCTTGTTCAGGATCTTATGGATGACATACTATTCCGGCAGGCCTGGGAAGATGGACAGGTATTAGCAAAACAAACAAACATATAAAGATGACAGGTACCCCACATATGGGGAATGGTAAGATGCAAAATATATACAAACGTAATAATTTGGCCCAAATACAACATGGATAGGAGTTTCAGGAAATAATAGGTTTTGAAAGAGAGGCTGTCACCAACTCCTAGAATGGCCCTGAGATTCAAAATGTGCCACCTGTGGATTGAGGAACATCTCACTAAAAGTTATACTTGCTAATGATGCAAACTGGAGTTTGGAGATTCATCAGCTGAATCTGAAAGTTAAGATCTTGATTGTGATAATCTGTGCAAAAGCAAAAAAAAAAAAAGCTGATGCTTTATTGCATTAATTTTCTTAATTCATTAATTTTCTTCCACTTAATATAAGCCCACTGTTGAACCATAAGTTGGTTTAGGTTGCCCTATCATTTGAGTTATGAACAAGATTGAGTCACTTTCCCGTTACATCTCATAGAGGAATGTTAGTGATCCTCCAGTTCCTGGCTTGAATTTCTCTTAGGCCTTTTCTTCTCCCCGAGCCTACTGGTCCTCTCAGCTCTGCAGTGGCTCAGGTAGGAAACTCAGCCTCTCCCCTTGCTGGAACTGTCTCCCCAGATGTGCTTGAAATTGGAGCAGGGCTTATGAAGTATAACAAAAACTATAGGCACGTACCCACAGGGTACTTTTACAAAATGGGTCTGTCCTCATTGTGGAGAAGGTTTGCATTGCAGAAAAATGAATGTTAATTATTATATTACTATTATATATTACTTATATATGAAAATATTTAACATATGTTATATTATATATTAATAATTTTAAAAGGCTTTTTATTCTCCCACATTTCTTAAGGCGCATTTTATTTTGTAGGCTCCAGACACTTCAAAAATTGATCTTCCCGGGGTGCCTGGGTGGCTCAGTCGGTGAAGCTCCTGCCTTCAGCTCAGGTCATGATCCCGGGGTCCTGGGATTGAGCCCTGTGTTGGGCTCCCTGCTCGCCGGGAAGCCTGCTTCTCCCTCTCCCACTCCCCTTGCTTGTGTTCCATCTCTCACTGTGTCTCTATCTGTCAAATAAATAAATAAATCTTTAAAAAAATTTGATCTTCCCAACCTGCTGCCTCCTCCATCCTTTAACTCTCTCGTTTCCCTCTCTTTCAGGTACCTTCCACCGGGGCTTTCTTATGAAATTAAATGTCCCGATATTATCAGCTTGAATAATTTAGCGTCAACCTCTAAGGAGAATCTGGACTAACACTTGCCTCTTCCCAAATGTATTGGTGTTTTTGTTGAAGACATAATCATCTACTGTTGGTGTCACCCAGGAGCACCAGAGAACTGGCCAAAATTGTCAAGGGCTTTATCCCATTCCCTCTCAGCCCCAGGGAGGTTGAACGGAGCAGTTTAGAGATTTATTTTCCCTTTACTGTGAATGATGCCTCCTATGCCCAGCCTGACAACTTCCTAACGGCAAAAAGGGAAAATACGCAGTTTTGACCTTAAAGTTTCTTTTTTTGCCCCCAAAGCTCAGAGAAGTAACTTCCAACTCATGTAGATATTATGTGCCAGAGTTGGGGTTCAGATCAGCTTATGTTTCTCGACAACAAAACTCCATACCAAATATGTCACTATTATACCATATCGCCTTCTTAAAAGTAATGTCATGCTTACATTTAATGCTTCCATTTGCAATTAATTATTAGCTTTTTCTCCACTAGCTAGGGTTGGCTGGGAAGCCTTTCATCAAAAAACAGAAAATTGTAATTCTCGAATAAATCCAGTCTAGCTAATTGTCAAATTCAATACTTTGAGACTGAGGAAAACTTTGCTTTTCATAGTTGATTTATTAATTGCTTTTACATCACCTCAGTATTAAATTCAGCTTCATTTTGCTTTTTAGTGAATTTGGACAAATGGGATAAAGAAGACCAGTAAGTCTCCTAAACTACAAAGGAGTCAGATCAAGGATCTGTGCGTCAAAAATAACGTGGGGAGGAAAGGATTAACATAATGTGTGGGTCTTTAGCATAATTTGTCTTGAACTTACTGTAATAAAGCTCAGGATAACATTTCTAGTTTTACTTCCTCAATTGATTTAGTATATTGAACCTCACAGTTGTGTATATGCCTACGTGTGTAGTCACATATTTATACATGAAAGGAGTCATGTATTGACCAAGTTTAAATTTCTTTGGATATGTTTTCTGTTATAAAAAAAAAAGTTTCCAGGACCCAAAATAACATACAGAATTTTAAACTATTTAGAAAATTTTATATTTTATTTTTGCATCACTGCATTTTAGCATATAAATTTATAGATGAGAAGGAAAAAATAATAAAATACATAACATGGAATACTGAGTTATATCTAAAATACAGATGTAGTAGGGAAAATAAAGCATGATATTATTATGTAATTAAGACTTTCATAATTGTCTCAATTCTGGTTTCATCCTATAGTACTTATGTGTTTATTACAGAACTTAAAGAGAAAGGTATTGGTTACACATATAGTAAATGTGAAGCTTGCTAACTTTTGGCTGTGTTTGTGCATATAATGTGTGTTTTTGATTATTAGTACATTGAGCTAGTAAATCTAGCTCTATGAATGAGCAAGCACCTTTCCATCAGTGTGTACGTGTGTCTGTGTGTGTGTGTGTAATTCATGAGAGAATTCTTCAAAATGCTCCAAATGAGAGTCCTTGAAATTAAGTTGTGAAGGAGAAAACCCTTGCTTTTTTATTTATTTATTTTTTAAATTTTTTTATTATGTTATGTTAATCACCATACATTACATCATTAGTTTTTGGTGTAGTGTTCCATGATTCATTGTTTACATATAACACCCAGTGTTCCATTCAGTATGTGCCCTCTTTAATACCCATCACCAGGCTAACCCATCCCCCAAACCCTCCCCTCTAAAACCCTCAGTTTGTTTCTCACCTCACACCAGTCAGAATGGCTAAAATTAACAAGTCAGGAAATGACAGATGTTGACGGGGATGTGGAGAAAGGGGAACCCTCCTACACTGTTGGTGGGAATGCAAGCTGGTGCAGCCACTCTGGAAAACAGTATGGAGGTTCCTCAAAATGTTGAAAATAGAGTTACCCTAGGACCCAGCAATTGCACTACTGGGTATTTACCCAAAAGATACAAATGTAGGGATCCGAAGGGGTACATGCACCCCAATGTTTATACCAGCAATGTCCACAATAGCCAAACTGTGGAAAGAGCCAAGATGTCCATTGACAGATGAATGGATAAAGAAGATGTGGTACACACACACACAGACACACACACACACACACACACACACACACACACACACACACACTGGAATATTATGCAGCCATCAAAAGGAACGAGATCTTGCCATTTGCAATGACGTGGATGGAACTGGAGGGTATTATGCTGAGTGAAATAAATCAATCAGAGAAAGACATGTATCATATGACCTCACTGATATGAGGAATTCTTAATCTCAGGAAACAAACTGAGGGTTGCTGGAATGGTGGGGGGTAGGAGGGATGGGGTAGCTGGGTGATAGACACTGGGGACGGTATGTGCTATGGTGAGCGCTGTGAATTGTGTAAGACTGTTGAATCACAGACCTGTACCTCTGAAACAAATAATGCAATATATGTTAAAAAAAAAAGAAGAAGAAGATAGCAGGAAGGGAAAAATGAAGGGGGTGAAATTGGAGGAGGAGACGAATCATGAGAGACTATGGAACGTGAGAGAGATTAACTATTTCCAAGCTCTGACGTTCTAAAGTCAACATTTATTTTCTCCAAATAACTGTGTTGACACTGAGGTGTCAATGGAAAAAAAATAGGTTTCGTCTCCTAGAAATACAGTTTAATAATTGCTATTCCTGTAATTATAGGAACAACAATACACTTAGTTTTTCCTCCAAAATGGTTAAGGACACTGCTCCATTATCACAAGTGGCACTATAAAGCTGCACAAAATGATACATGTTCGTTTGACGGCATCTTATCAATGACTATTGATTCAATCCAGAAACTGGATTTAATAATGACCGCTTTGCTAAGTACACGTCACAGGCAAGTCCCAGAACCAGCAATCTTCAAATGAATAGGCTTTACCTGCATTGACACCTTTTCTTAAGACTACTCTGTAAGACTTTCAGCTTATCAAAATAATGTTTATTTAAATTGGCGAACGATAAATCGTGTTGCATTATCCCTAACATTTGTAGTTGACATAGCTTTGAGTTTCTATGATGAACATTAGTTTAATGAACGTTGGCTTTTTCTTAGATTTTAGGCTGGAATGTGTAGTCTTGATCTGTGGAAAAATGCACGTTTACTTTTCAAATTATGCAGTTAAAAATTAATCTAGTAGTTTAAAAAATTATAACATTTGGAATAAATGTATAATCTCACTGATATTCTTTGTGTATTTTTGTCTTTAATGTTTTATATTAACTGTATACAACTTTTTATTAACTGAATTTTGTTTTGTTTTGTTTTGTTTTGAGAGAGAGAGAGAGCATGAGTGCATGTGAGCAGGGTTGGGGGGAGGCAGAGGGAGAGGGAGAGAGAGGAACTTAAGCAGGATCCATGCTCAGCAGGGAGTCCCATGTGGGGCTTGATCTCACAATACTGAGATTATGACCTCAGTTGAAATCAAGAGTCCATTGCTTAACTGACTGAGCCACGCAGGCGCCCCTTATTAACCAGTATTTTCTATGCAAAACATCTATTTTAGGAAATAATACCAAAATGGTAGAGCAAGTAAAAATTATCGAGTATAAATTCTCTAGGTCCTGTTTTTGTTAAAAATGACTGAGTTATATAGTATTGCACGGTTCGTGCTATTTCCCAAATGCATTTGGGCTTTTCTGCTTTGGGATAGAGCTGACAACCAAATAGGGAAGGTTTTAAGAGGAATTGTGTTAAGAACTGTGAAGAATTGAGATTTCAGCTTACTTGCAGGCTAGTAATTAAACTGCTGTAGTGTCATGGATGCTGGCAGAAGCCACAAGACTCCTGTGACAGAGACAAAACACTTTATTATTCCCAGGAGAGCAGTAGTGCAAGTATCACTGTTTACTACAATTCTCCACGTGTCCAAGTTTACTCCAAAGTCTTCCTGATCCTACAGGGTGACACAGAGAAGGCCAGGTATTATATGCACACATACTGGGTCATGTTACAGGAGAGGACCCCTGAGTTTGGAACTTGAATCTATTCTTTTTTAAAAATTAATTAATTGATTAATTAATTAATTTAGAGAGCACAAGCACAAGCATGGGTGGGGGGTGGGGGAGGAGGGTGGAGAGAGAATTTAAGAACATTCCAGCATGGAGCCCGAGGTGGTGCTCGATCTCACGACCCTGAGATCATGACCTAAATGGAAATCAGGAGTCCGTCCCTTAGCCAGCTGGACCACCCAGGCGCCCTGGGACTTGAATCTGTTCTTATGGGCAGGAAGCAAACCCGCCTTTTCTTCGCTGCAGAGAGACACTATATCTTGCAAGGCTATTCACTATCCGAACATATTTCAGAGGATAGTTTGTGACCAAAAGACAGTAGCGATCTTCCTGCAGGATGTGTAGAAACCTGAGATATCTCTGGAGAATTGTCTCCCAGGAAACTGGTTTATATATGGATTTCTGGATCCCAGTAAATGGTGTTGATAGTTTTGTGAAGTAGTAGAATCCTGTGAAAGTATGAATCAAGTTGAGAAATGAATGCATCAATCTTCCAGTTAGTTAGAATTTTCATTGGTAGATTATCTACTGGGAGGGCATTTGTACTCTACTGTCTACATCTCGTTAGTATGAATTATCATGAATTATCACAGCTGGCTTCAGCCACTTTGAGTTATACTGGGCTTTAATTTATATATTTAACTTGTGATTGATGGTTAAAACATGATTCAGAGCTGCAATAAGTGATTCTTAACATATGTTTCCTTCAGGTGACAATTTCTGTTAAATTGTTGCCATATTATCTAAAACCTCCTTCCAGATACCACCGGCATTTATTTAATTCTTGGTTTTACATTTAGGATTAATTAATTAATTAGGCATAGATTATTTCAACTAATTCAGTGTTGTCTCATAGTTAAAAAAAAATGAACCAGTTGGAGGATAGAATTAGGAAGCATCCAACTATTGATTGATTTTTAATTTGATATCTCACACATTGTCACTCAAATTTCCTCATTTTCTAAAATTGTTTTATGCCCTGTGAGTTTCTATACAATGTTTATTTCTTTCATAAAACTAAAACAGAGATTTCCTTGGCTTTCATGTCATACTAATATTCTTTAACAGCTTTGAGATAATTTATAGCCCCCAAATTTTTCTGTTTTAAATGTACAGTTTGATGACTTTTACTAAATTTATACAGTTGCGCAACCCCCACTACAATCTAGTTTTAGAACATTTCTGTCATTCCCCCCAAATTTCTTCCTGCCCATTTTCCAGTCCTGACTCCTGTCCTTCACCCCTGACAATCACTGATTTGATTTATATTTCTACAGTTTTTACATTTTCTAAAAGTCTCTTATAAATGATACTATATATGTGTGTATATATGTGTATGTGTGTGTGTGTATACATATACTTATGTCATCTTTAATTTAGCATATTTTTTTAGATTCTTCCATACTGTTGAATGTATCAGGACATTTTCCTTTTTACTTCTGAGTACTCTTCCAAAGTATGGATGACTATCATTTGTTTACTCATTGAGCAGTTCATGTATATTTTTGTTGCTACTATATTTTGCCCATTATGAATAAAGATGCTATGAACACTTGTGTATATTTTTGTGCAAATATTTTCATTTCTTACAGGCCATATAGTAAGTGTATGTTTAACTTTTTAACAGGCCACTAAACTGTTTTCCAAAGTGATTATACTCTTGTGCATTCTTATCAGCAATGCATGAGGGTTACAGTTTTTCCATACCTTTGCCAACATCGGGTATTGTCAGTCTTTTTGATTTTAACCATTACAGGGTGTGTGTGTAGTGGTATCTCTTTGTATTTTTATTTGCATTTTCCTAATTATCAATGTTAAATTTCATTTCATGTGTGTATTTCCATTTATATATCTTCTTTGGTGAAATGTCTATTCAGGTCTTTTGACATTGTCTAAATCAGGTTGTCTTATTATTGAGTTGAAGGAATCCTTCATATATTCTGGATAACATCCTTTATCAGACATATGTTTTGTACATATTTTCTCCTAGTCTGTGGCTTGTCTTCAGGTTCTTAACGTTAACTTCTGAAGAGCAAAAGTTATCAATTTTGAGGTGTTCAATTCAACAATTTTCATTTTCATTTTGGGGATCAGAATATTTAAAACCCGTTGGCTACAATCACGTACATTCACCCCTATCACTGGATCTAGGACACTTCAAGCTTCCTTCTCCTATAGTGGGAACATGGGCATTCATAACATTTGCCTTGGTGACTATTTTCCCCAGCTTCCATGGCTAACAAGCACTCCCCAGACTGACACAATGTTTATATTGTTAAATATGTAGAATCTACTCCTGCACCCTTGATCCATCTTCCTCTTTCCATTGACTCCCAGACAGAAAACTGTTATTTTAATTTCTACAGAGCTGGTGGAGCCACCTCATAGGTCCTAAGAAATTATAATTTTAATTATTGATCACAGTATTGTTAGGTAGGGACATATTTTCTTGGTCTTAGCTACCTATTTTTCAAAGAAAGCTATATTACTAAGATTCATTGAAATGTACTTCAACAAAAGACCTGCTTAGAGGCTAAACTTATTTGATGTCATGATTAATTAAAATATTAATTGGACAAAGTGATATCATCCAACCACAACAGATAGTAATTCAATATTTAATGCTCAATGTTTTAATAAAAGTGGTATTTTATCTGTAATAATCACTTGCTTTTCTATTTAAAAAATTTACTTAAAGCCTAACTCATAGTTGACATTTTGCTTTTCTTGCAGGAATAATGGTGATGAGAAAGATTAAATACATGTTAGCAAACAGATACACACTTAATAATACTATGCCGTTTGCTTTAGAGGATTTGTTGTTCAAATTTTCTAAGTCTTTAACGATTGACACATGTGTACATTACAAAGAAAAGCAAATAGCCTCTGAGGCTCAAGGATAGTTCTTCAGGTATTAAGTGAATCAAAAAGTGTGAAAGTTAATAACTCTTATCTCCTAACGCAGAAATGTGAATGAAGTGTTTTTTAATGCCCCACTTATCTACCAAGGGACCTTTCTATTCTTGTCAAGTTTTCTTCTCCTATGAATAACAACTAGAAAATTATTATAATTCTACATTATTTTTCTGTAATTACTTAGCTTTTAACACTTGGTTACAAGCATTTTAATGAACTTTCAACCTCACATACATTCTCTTACTCTTTCACCCTCACAAAAAATATATAGACAGCGGAGAGAATAAATTACAAAGGAAAAAGATGCAAATCCTACATTTAACAATATTTAATAAATAGAAAAAAACAAAAATGTCATTTAAAAATAAAATTTAAAATTTAATTCTTTTTCTAAAGTCTACAATAGAAATGAGAACTTGTGGCTAAAGCTGATATTTCCATATATACATAGAATTAAAGTATGTTTAATTTGTTTTCTAGACTGCTGTCTATTTTTAAAATAGTAATATTTATTATGTCGATTTCTTGTTTTAAATATGTCAGTGTTTACCTACTCACTGCTAGACAAAATCTAAGTTTACCCTCTATGTAGTCTTTAGTTATTTATCCTGTTTTATTTTTTCTTATTTGCTACACATCATCCCGTGATCAACCTAGAGTTGATTTGTATTTTTTTAATTCAACAAAGATTTGTTAATAATCTTCAACGTAGTAGGTCCTGGGCCCTGGAGATAACACAATCACCAAGGTTTCCTTCAAGTCTTTCAGAGATCTCGCCATCTACTGAGGATACATCTACAGATGAGGATCATCATCCTCATCTTTATCCTCCTAAATCATCATGGTAACTATTCTTTCTTGTTTATACAGTACAGCTGTGCATTGGGCTTTACAGGTATGAACTCACTGAAACTTTACTGTAAACTATAAGGTAAGCATACCTAGCTCTACTTTAAAGACGAAACTGAAGCTTGGAAGAGTTAAACAATTTGATTAAAGCAACGCAGCTAATATATGTGTAAGTCATATCTCTGGAATTCAAACTGATAGCCGTTTTCACAATTTTCTCTACATGGCTTCTCCTATAACAAATTTCAGTACCCTACCAGAAATGCCACAGGAGTATAGGAAATTATGAAAAGATGTTAGAAAATGGCCATGATCCTGCCCATGGTGGTGAAGGAGTTATGTTTTGCTTTATAGAGGAGGAATCAATTCAGCTGAATTTTGAAAGATACCCGTGAAAGATGCCTTTTCAAGTGGACACAGAGTGGGAAACAGAATATTTCAGTTATTTGTACAGTTATAAACATGAAAGCACAGCACTGGAGGAACAGAAAAGGGGTGTTACAAAACCACAAACAACATGGTATAGGCTCTAATTTTCTGTGGTGTGTGTGTATATGTCGGTGTCCTAGAGTATCTTAATATGAAATATGGTGTGTGGTGTTCCAGTATGAAATTTTTCTGAGATTTCAGCAGTCAGTTCTCTAGAAAGACATTTAATTAAACAATCTTTTCTTTTCAAATAAAAAAAAATGTTGGCAACATAATCAGATGACATAACACTATGTTATTTTATTAAAATCTTCTGATACAATACAGAAATTGTTTATTCAGTAGAGCAGTTATTAAAATTGGTATCTTAAACCCACAGACAACATTGAACATTTAGGATTCTGCTTTTTATTCTTGTTAGTAGTCTATGTCTTAACCCTAGGAAATGCTGTTGCCTAACTACCAAGAATTATAGTTTTCAAACTAGTTTCTATGTAATTCCTTCCATTCTCTGTACTGACAATTGCTATAGGTTTGTTTCCTAACGATTCCAATTTTCCCTAATAGCTCTTTCATTTTCATATATGTTTCAAGTCTCTTCTGAATGATGGTAGATACTTAAATTCTCCAGATTCTTAAATCTTTTGACCTAAGTACTATTGTTACTGTATGTAAGATGCTTCATCCATGTGCTTTCTTTTTAAACTTGGAAGTGTAGGGGCCACTGCTTATTTTGTATAGTCAGTGTCAATGTGGAGGAAACAATTCCTTCATAGTCTATATTAGAATGTTAAAAAAAAATGCTTGACAGGTCCAGGAGTTGAATTTCAAGGGAGGAGAAAAACCACATTACTCTAAAAATGATTTATCATCTAGAAGCACAGAGATCAATAAGAATACAATTTAATTTAGAAATCTTTGTGTAATAAAAGAGAAAATAAAGGATTTTATTATGGATTCATAGGCATTTAGTATTTATTTCCCTTTTCCCCCTTATAAAATATCAGGCTGGTTATTTTCTAATGTAATCATTGTGATAACTGTACAATTGAGTAGTAGGATAGACATATAATATATCTTGGAAAATCACTTGTTAATATTCTTAGGGATTTCAGAAACAAGATTTTGTTTTGGTACTTAAAAAAACTTTGTTTGGTACTTAAAAAAACACATTAATTTGCTAGTAGAGTTAAAAAAAATGGAGACCTTACTCGACTTAAGAGAAGCCCCACTAATGGGCTATTCTAGGGCAGAAGAGGACCCAGGAAATCGGAAGTCTGAAGTTGGAGGCTGTACTTAGATTCATGACAATCTGACCAAATTATTTCATTTAATCATTCTTAAATGTATCCCAAAAATGTATCTTTTAATAAAGATATTCCCTAACTCAATTTTAAAAATTGTCCGAGTGTTTTATCAAAACTAAAATCAGGAAATTTTTTCTTATACTGTAACCAAAACCCACTTTTCTGATTAATATTCATGAGTCGTAGTCCTTAATTTAGATACCAGAGTAAGAATGCTGACTATC
The DNA here is from genome assembly GCF_037043125.1 of Eumetopias jubatus. Taxonomy (NCBI): domain Eukaryota; kingdom Metazoa; phylum Chordata; class Mammalia; order Carnivora; family Otariidae; genus Eumetopias; species Eumetopias jubatus. Next base: position 175,660,947 of record NW_028274809.1, on the reverse strand, counting down.
ACCAGCCTTTGCTGCCATCCTCCCAAAGCATTTTCTATTTGTCTATGTCTGTGATTTCAGTGTTTCCAACTGTATTCCTTTATTTAAATCATTTCACTAAGACATGTTTCTTGATTTTAATTTTTTTCTTTTAATCTTTTCCACTATAGATACAATCAATTTTTATTATTTAAATATTAACTTAGTGTTCTGGTTGGTAGTAGTAATGCGTAGTTAGGGTGTTTTCCTATTCTTATGTTGGACTTCAGAAATGAAAACCTGAATATTGGAGACCTAGTATTATCTGCCAGGATTAAATCACTTCTTTGGAAGGGATGAAGAGACCTGTCACTCATAAATATTCTTTAATGTTCATGACATTTTTAAGGTGTGGTTTTGAAAGTGGTTATTTAAAACTAGAGAGTCAACTTAGAGCAACATACTTTCAACTTCATCAATTGTTATTTATTGAATGTCCAATGACCCAGTAGCTTGTGATTAGTACATTTTATAGGCTATCATGGGAAGATTCACCAGTCAACTTGGTTTAGATGATTAAAACTTCCACTGTTGTCGACCTCAGAGAGTTGGGGACCTGGGGCAGTGAAGGAACTGAGAAAAAGAGACGACAGTATAGCGAGGCACAGGGGACCCTGAGCAAACAGCCCGAGGTGCCAAGCTTTATTTTCCATACTCTTCTATACCTTCTACAGCAGGGGCTTAGTAAGGCACATTGCTCCACGTATACAGGATTAGTCAAGCACGTAAGAATCTTTAAAACAGAATAAAGGAACAGAGGGGAGTGCCCAGTGTGCTGTTTACAGCTGGCTTCCTATCTACAAGACATCTTCTGCTGCATACTTTAGAACTGACCACACACGTTCCAAGGGCATTTCACTCTGATCCTTTCGGGTTATTTTTAACCCTGCAATCTCGAGTTTTCTCAGAGATCTCGGAGTCTGAGCAAACATGCGCCAGTGGTCGCTGTGGCGTTCTGCTTCCTACACACTGTGACTTTTGAATTTCTAACTCTATTGTTACAACTGGGAGAAATTTTATTTGAAATAATGTTGAAATAGGCAATGTTGATGGGCCTATTTTAATTTTGTTATTATTATTATTATTATTATTTTTTAGAGGAATGATGATAGCCGATACTTCAAATGGGAAGAATCTTTACTTGGTAATTTTGTAATATAAAAAGAGTGCAATAAAATGGCAATAAATGCAGAACCATTTTAATATCATTTAAAATTTTTGAACCTGCAAATCACAGAAAGGTTTAGATCAGTGATTTTCAACTGGACACTTAAATGATTATCATCTCCCGGAAGCTTTTAGATATGAGGAGCTATCTCAACCGTAAGTTTTTAAAGCTCCTCTTTCTTGGAAGTTCTAAGTCATTGAGGTCCACTGGTCTGCATCACAGAATGTTTTTGTGAGACAGTAGGACATTTGCAGTAATGGGGTGGGTAAGCAAACACATCATCATAATCAACGCAGAAATCTATCTGAGAATGTGAATGACAGGTGGAATAAAGCAGATATTTTTCTCTAGAGAAATTAAAAATAGGAGTAATTATAGTTATATGGAAACTTTAAGTTTAGCTTTGCCAAAGAGTGTATCTCTGATCCTTCAAAATCGAGGTGGAATTAAGCAATTTATGAGGCATTTAGAACTCACTAGACACTTTTGAAGTCTTTAATTCCAAAATTCAGGTCTTGCTGCTCTTTTCAATCCATGTTTTTAAAGGAAGATATCAAAATAACCTCTTATCTCTGAATTTCTTAAATTCTGTACCCATTCTTTATTCTTTCTCTTTACTTAGGTTTGAGCTAAGATTCAGCCTCTGACTTTGAGATTCCATCCAAAATAGAAATGAAGATCACGAAAGCCTACATTTGGTCAAGGTGGATAGATTGGAGAATGTAGAGAAATAAGAGAGCACATCATGTCTGGTGATGTTTGAAACCATCTCCCTCTGAGTGACATTTTCTTGCTATTCATCAGCTGAAAGGATAATGATGAAATTCCACATAAGAGCGTCTGAGGCAAGTCTTTGGAGAAGGTGTTGGAGGGGTGAGAGGTAGCTTCTGGATGTGAACATATATCGAGAACCAAACACAAGGAAGACAGGAGTGTAACCAAATAGAAAAGGAAGGAAGAAATTGCCTTTAAATAATATGTTTTCAGTCCTTGTAGTTTTTATGGAACAAAGTGGTGGGTGTCCTGGAAAAATGGAATCAAACTAATGGTTTCATGACCTATGACCAGAACAAGATTAAAGAGTACACATGGAACGACTGGGGAAAGGGTGAATGGGCTTGTTTGGCAAATACCCTTCTTTAGTCAGACTTAGGAGAGATTTGAGACATTTATTTATACAGACTACACATGTGAAAACAAAGGAAAATAACACTTTGAAGTTAAGTTATCCCTGACCCTACATTATAAAATGAGTTATAGATAAAACCAAAGCTGTGCCTAGGTTTAAAATAAACTGTGTTTGTTAGAAGTAAGCATTCACATGTCATTTCTGAATTTTGATTAAATTCATGTCAGAAGATTATGAGTAGTCTCTTGAATCTAAAGACACTTTCACAGTCGGCAAGATTTACTACTTCTGAGGGCAACATAACAGTAGACAAGTTGGTAATGCTATTGATGGCAGTCGATGTGTGCTGGGAAAATAAACATCAATCTACTAAGTAGGATGACAGCATGAGGTACCAGAAGACTGTAACAACAGTCGTAACAGTAAGAAAATGCAATTTCCCCTGCTGTGTTTCATGCCTGGTTTTATATGACTACTGCATTATACAAATTAATATTTAATGCAGTTCAACATCATGCTTGTCAAACAATAGTGCAGGATATAAACCAGGGCAAAATCATTTTCTGTGTTTGACAGAGGGTAATATCATACTTTTTATCTGTTTTTCAGTGCAGCTGTTCCAAGCTCTGGAGTTGCCTCACCAACAAGGAGTCCCCTATTGCAAGCAAATTGTTATGTAAATCGAACTGACCCAGTGAAAGTGAAAGAAAAGCAGATTTTGTTTTTATGTGTTTTGAGAAATAATACCATGGATTATTTGAGAGTAGTTTGTATATGAAAGGATTGAGATAACATATTGAAACTAAAACATTGACTTTTATTCTGGACTCTTACTCAAATTTGCATTGAGAAATAGGACTTCAGAAGATGGGGTGGGGAATGAAAAAAGCTTTCCTGGGTTTGTCTCCTCTTCGTTGATATGCCTGTGGCTTGGTCAGGGGACAGGAAGGTGGGCACGTGGAGGAAAGAATGCAGTGAGCTCTTTTGACCTCAAGGGGAAAGACAACAACCTTGGACCCATGGGCCACTGTGTCATGATTTACAACAGCCTGTGACCATATCCTGCTCTCCTTAAGAGGCGGATGGTAGTCCCACTTGTTGTTAGGCTCACGGGGAAAACAGACATCTTTCTGTATTTTTTTCAGCTGAAGCCAAATTAGTTATTTTTCTTGTACTGGAAATGGGTTGATGGTCAGTGAAACTTATCTGATATATGTCAGAGCGGCCATGGGTATATCACTGAGTATGGCCAGTCTTAGGCCAAGCAATGAAGGCCATAAAATTTATCACTCTCATCCACTTCTTTCTATAGTTCTGTTCATATTTTCATCCCCCTTTCAGTGCCTATTACCAATCCTCCGGCATATCCTAACCAGACTAGTTCTTTTTTTTTGTTGTTGTTGTTACTGATGGGAATTTATTATACATAAATTTATATAAGGGACACTGAATAACACAATGGACACTCTGATGTAGTACATGAAAAATGATTTATGTAACTACATAATATCTACATGGGTAGTATCAGCAAAATAGAGATGTATATATAAATGCACACATGCAAGTATACTTATGAACTGAATGCATCATAAGCACTATTTCTAAATTTTTGAAGCCGTGGGCAGGCTACATATTTTTCCCACCCATTTGTACAATTCTTCTATTAGTACAACATTAATTTTATTGGTAGCAAGTTCTAAATTACTCACATAAATGACTGAGAGTTTTTACCATGAATGAGTGTTGTATTTCTAACCAGACCAGTTTTCATGTGGAAGTACATATCTAGTACTTCTTTCTTTCCCACCAAAATACCCATTTCTTCAATGACCTTACTTATACTCAATATTAAAGGAATATTACTGTGGAAAATTTTAATCTCGTTTACTCTTTTTGAAGATACTGGTCATAATTAACAAGATGCCTAGTATTTCTAGAAACTATAGTTAGGGAGGAAATATTTTGGTCAGGAGGGGCCTTCCCAATAGCCTCATGATTATCACACCTTAGGCGATGATGTAGCCATAGCAAATAAGGGCTTTTGTCTCTCTATGTGGTAACTCCATTCTCCAAGTTTCTCAAGCAGGAATTGTTGGAGTCATCCTTGACTCCTCTCTTTCCCTCACGCATCACATCCAATCATTGACAAATCGTGTAATTTCTAACTTTGCGTCCTGAATCTGCCACTTGTCACCACTTCCAGTGCCTCTTGTCTTTCAACTGGTTTTTCACTTTTCTGTCCTGACTTTGTGGCTCCCAATGTAGGTAATGCCTCCCCTTGGAAGCATTTGCAAAACTTGTGGAGCTGCATTCAACAGTCCGAGTGGTGGAAGAAGGCATTAGGTCTTTAATTGGCAGGGGCCAGTGATGCTAAATGTCCTTCGGTTCAGGGGACAGGCCTCCCCCCCACATTATCTTCCACCTTCTTCACTTTAAATGATCCACATTCGCGGCCATTTTGGAGCCTACGGTCTAATTTCATTTTACTCATAAACACGTAGTGGGTTTTTGTTTTTAATGTTCATGGAATTTTCAAGGAATATACCTACTGTGTCAATCGAAGAAACATTAAACTTGGTGTTGTTTAAAACAGGATTTTTTTCACCATGTCAGAAAATGACATTGGCTAGGCTGTTTTTGGTCTGTGAGTTGCTGGTATAAAACCCCCGTATTGGCTGGTCCTCTTAACTTCCCATTTACAGTAGGCAGACACATGGGTGTCTGAATCTGGCCAGTAGTTATTTCTGGCCAGTAGTTTTCTAATGTATTCTTGTAGGAAAAGACATTTATTAAAACATATGGTTTTTTAAAATAAACTATTTTGCATTTATTGCTCTTTGGTATGACAAATAGGGCTTTTGAATTTTTTAGTTCCTCTAAGTTTTTATTTACATTAGTAATCAGTTATATAGATACTTTAGATTTATTTAGAATAGTAAAGAAGGTTTTCTTTTTTTAATTTAAAAAAACGCACTGGGTTTGATAGGGTTGAAATGACTCTTCTAACTTGTCTCTTCATTGCTTCCCTACCAATGGCTCTCCCCCTCCCAGCAGCCAGTTATCCTATTAACACTGGAGTACACCCCTGTCACCTCTCCTCACACAGTTCTCAAATGGCTTCCCATTTCACTTTGAATAAAATGTCAAATGAAGCACTGTGTGCTTTCCCTGATAACTTCTCTGCTTCACCTCCTACCTCCCGCCTCCTGCAACACTCCCAACTCATTTGACTCCAGCAAGTGCTGACCTCCTTGAAGTTTTGCTCACACATCTAGCAAACACCGACCTGAAAATCTTTTCCTTTTGCAAGAAATCCCCTTCATCCACATAGCTTGATGGCAGTGCTGAACTTCATTTAGATTTCTGCTCAAGTGTCTTCCCTTTCTATAAAAAAGAGTGTTAGACTCTTGCCTTCCTGATCTTTTCCCTCACTTTGCTTTTATGTTTTCACTGTGTTCCTTAGCCCCCAATATATTACATAGCTACATATTTTTATTTTTTCTTCTTTTCAGTAGAATATAAAATGTATGAGAGCAGACACATGGTCTGTTTTGTTCCCTATTTATCTGTGATGCCTAGAATGGTCCTGGGACATAATGCTCACTCAATTGTATTGAATGAATGAATGTTTTGTTTTTAAATTTCAAGTTTGAGTCCTGGGCATACCATTTATTAAGTACAAGAGCATGGGCAATTCAGCTTAAAGCCTCAATTTTCAGGTCTCACTGAAGATGGCTACTTCACAGGATTCTTATAAAGGTTAAGAAAGGTAATATAAAAACCTTATTATAGTACATAGAATATATAAACATCCAATTTAAAGTATTTACCTACCTATCTATCTATGTATCCATCCATCCACCTACATGCCTACCTGTCTGTGTATTCCTCCATTTATCCTACTTATTCATTCATCTATGCATTTACTTATCCACATATTCTCTCTCCCAGATCTCCCACTCATTTTGATAATTCACAGAGGAGTGAGATTAGCCCCAAACTCCATGCATTTAGTCATGCAACTTTTGAGATTTTTGTATCTTGTGGCGATGCATAAAGTATAAAAATTGTTCTCCCCAAGAAGACAGAAACTTTCATAATCTGTTAGGTATGATGGAAAAACTGATATTAAAAAAACTTCTATGGGTGTACATAACATTATTTTATTATTATTATTAGTCTATTCTAGAAAATGCTTTCACCTAAGTAGATCAATTTTGCTGGATCTCAACTTTTATCTTATGTCTGCAAGTATTATGGAATTTAATTCATGGAAATGTGTTAAAGTTAATTGCCAGATAGGGAGGAATTGACCATGATGTTGCTACAGATTTATAATACGTACTTTTATAAAATTATTCATATAACTAGAGAAGTTGAATTTCAGTAGAAACAATAATTAATACCCCATTTATAACAAATTTAATTAAAGGATTTTGGTCCATTAGAGACATAAATATCAATCACACAAGTATTTTCTTCTGTACTTTCACTCTGCCCTTCCTTTTTCTGTAGGCCATTCAGGGATTTTGGCCTTATTTCAGTCATTAAGCTAAATAGTGATTTGTGAGTCTGCTTATTAGTTATATGCAGTCAACTCCTGGTTCCTAAGTAACCAATATTTTACTCTTCCTACTGAGTTTGGGCGTGGGGGAAGTATGCCCTTTCTGAATATACATTAATTAAAGGTTAAACAGAAAAATGTAGTGTTTCATACATAAACTAATTGGAAATGATTTCAAAACGAACTGCCATATTGTTTGAAATAGCAAAAAACCTAGGAACAATTCGATTCGCAAGGAAATTGGTGAAGGGGAAAATTACATAGCTAAATACATGCAGTATTTTGTAAGTTAAAACGTACATATTTATCTAGAAGAATGTATATCAAATTGTTAAGAGTGATTTTTGCTTCAGAATCAGGGTTTTGAAGTAATTTCACCTACTATGTATTTCAACTGAGTTTGATCATCATCTAAGAATAATAAACAATAATAAGGTAATACAGATTAAAATCCTCTGTTATATCTAGATAAGCTTCCTGGAAAAAACTATTTCTGGTATTGAGTATATTTTTCTATAATGTAGGAGTCAAAGGAGCTTAAATATTCAGTTCAATGTTTCTGGAAAGAATATAATTTGTCACATGAATAGTGTGCTTGAACAAGTTACTTAACCTTTCTAAGCCTGTTTCCTCACTTGTAAAATGCAGATAATAAGAATAACTACCTCAAAGACAGTAAAATTGAATGAGAGAATTACTACCCACACTAAATGCCATATGTCAGAGGGAACTAGCAGCCTGTCTTATAGATCAGAACAAGAAAGCCCTTCCAGAAGACTACAGGACAGAGGACATACAGATTACTACTGGTTGCCTTTGTCTCCTCACCAAAGCTTCATGTCCATTTCTACTTTCACATATTCAAATAAAAATTATTATTCTATAGCACCTTCTGCTGGCCCCTTTTCCTAAGCCCACTGGGAAAGAATATTTTATCTTTGAAAGCTAAAGGAATTTGTCTAATTTTTCTGCAATAATTTAAGAAAGGTTAAATACTGTAGTTCTAGTTCATACCACCAGAACTTGGTCTCAAATGTGTAACAGAGGAATGTGTGCCTAATAGCGGATTATAAAACAGAAATTGAACTGAGTCCATATGTGGGTACTCAAGTCTCCACAGACACTGAGTTATGTGACTAACAAAGAACAGTCATGTATGAAAATTAATGCCTTTAATGTTGCTGGGTCATTGCCTCCTACCTCAATAAAAGTAGGACCCTAGCTGGTATCCTTTCGTAAAACTTCCATTTATTTATTAAAGTCTCAGGGGTTTTTCATATACTTATGACCAGCGCTTCATGTTCATCTGCTGTCCAGCAACCTGCTGATATTTCCTGCCTATGTAGCCACTTGAGGCAAACAGTTTGCTGTGGCTCTTGCTACAAAGATGCTCCATGAGGCTTCAGGTTTCTTCCAGGGTCCTGCCTCATGATGCTACCCACCACGTAAAACCTTTGAGTTTCCAAATGCTTTATATCTTGTTGTGTTGGAACCAATATCAGTAGCAGTACAGAAAATATCTTTCCCCAAATGTGAGACTGAAGTCGTCCAAAGGCCCCAAAGCTTTATGAAGTATTAGTTCCTTGAATGTTGCATATTTCCCCAAATTGCCCTTTTCATTTCAGTTCCTACCCTATCTCCAAATGAATCAAATCTCCTTCCAATCTGGGCATAAAGACCAGATTATCTTTGGGGGGGGGAGGAGGGGGAGAGGGAGAGAAGAGAAGCTCAGGCAGACTCCACATCCAGGACAGAGCCCAGTGTGGGGCTCGATCCCACGACCCTGAGATCATGACCTGAGCCAAAATCAAGAGTCGGACACTTAACCACCAAAGCAACCCAGGTGCCCCATATTGTCCTTTTTTTTTTTTCTCATCAACTTCCAGGTTTTTCAGAACAACATTTTTAGGTTCTTCAGAAAAACTTGGTACTTCTAAGTTCTTCAAGAGAACTTTTTCTATTGGATAAGGACATTGTCCCATTAAGTCAGTAGATAAAACCAAATTCTTAAGATTAGAACAGAAGATTCATCTGGGGCCCAGGATATTTGTGGTTATGAGGGAAAGAGAGCTCGCATTTTTGAGGTCCTGTTACATGTTTCATCTTGTTTCGTGTTTACAATAGCCCTGTGAATTAGCTTGTATCCTGGATTTTGTGCGTTGGCTAAATTCCCAATCTATTCTCAATCATTCTGCATCTTTATCTTTATTGTAAGAGCTAGAAGTCTTGGAACTCTATTCCCTAGACTCTGACTCTCTTGTGGCCAGGTTTTGGGTGTGGTATTGGTTTAACCATTGAGATTTACTTCTATAAGGTTTGAAAGATGAAAGGACGCAGAGGTGACTTTTTCCTCCTTCAGTGGTGGTAACCTATAAGGGGACTCCTGCAGTCTTGGATGTTGTGGTAGTTGAACTCAGTGTTGTACTGCCTGGTTCCCAGATACGGGGCTGTGGACAGCTGGGAAATTGGTAGCTATGTCAGGGGACTTTCTCATCTCTGGGAAACAGGAGCTACGTTCTGATCTTTCACCACTGTAGTAGTATAACTTGAAATCTAATAGCAGCCCTGTGAATTTTGTTTATCCAACCTGTCCAATGCTTTTGCAAGCAACAAATTCCTTGTAATAAATATCTTTCAATATGGAAATACTTAGAGGAACTTCTATTTCCCTCCACTGAACCCTAAAAAACATTGCTTCATGTTCAGGGTATTGCATATAAGAAAGTGATCAAATAACTAAATCATAGAGACACATTCACTGACTGAATTTTTCTTTAGTTATAGTATTATATTGCCTGCCCAAACCACCTAACAGTGACTGGAATATATCAGACACTCAAAAAACGATAGTTTTAATATGAAAAAAGTCTTCTCTACTTGCATGAAAAATTTCACTACCAGTCTTACTTTTGTTTTTTTTTATTCCTATATTTCATGTATACTAGAAGTGAGCTTTTTTTTTTCATTTGTGACATAGTTTATAAGAATTTTTTTTTAACAACTCCCTATTTCTTCCTGCTTCCTTCCATGTGTTGGCAATTACCATTCTATTCTGTTTCTGTGCAGTGGAGCATTTGAGATACCTCATAAAAGTGAAATCATGCAGTATTTGTCTTTCTATTGCTGACTTATTTCACTTAGTGTAATTTTTTCCAAGTTTATCCATGTTGTTACAAATGGTAGGACTTCCTTCTTTTTAAAGGCTGGATAATATTCCATTTATGTATATATCACATCATTTTCTTTATCCATTGCTGTGTTGATGGACATGTGGGTTGTTTCCATATCTTTGCTATTATAAACAATGCTACAATGAACAAGGGAGTGCAGACATCTCTTTGAGATCCTGACTTCAAGTTTTTGGATATATACCCAGGAATAAAATTGCTGGATCAGAGGGTAGTTCTATTTTTAATTTTTTGAAGAACCTGAATACTGTTTTCCATAGTGGCTATACTGATTTATTTCCACCAATAGCACACAAGGGTTCTCTTTTCTCCACATCCTCACCAACACATGTTATTTCTTGTTTTCTTGATGACCGCCATTCTAACAGGTGTGAGGAAATATCCCATTGATTCGCATTTCCCTGATTATTAGTGATATTGGGCATCTTTTCATATACCTGCTTGCTCTTTATCTTCTCTTGAGAAATTCTATCCTAGTCCTTTGCCTTTTTGGGAAGAGGGTTAACTAATTTTTTGCTATTATATTTTAGGAGTTCCTTGCATATTTTTGAAATGAATCCCTTCTCAGGTACATTGTTTGCAAATATTTTTCTCTGATTCCATAGGTTGTCTTTTCACTTTATTGTTTTCTTTGCTTCTAATTTTTAGCTTAGTTTATAAGAAATATTTTTGGTGAATCTATCTCATTTGTCTACAAAGAAATTAAATTTAGTCTTTCATGAATATGTATACTGTGCATTCATTAAGCTAATATTAGTTACTGAGGTTTTACCTGTTAGTAGATAGCATTAACCTCATTGATTTACATTCATTATTTTTTTCAACATAATTGTGCTATTCTATTGTTCTTTCCTCTCGAGGTGGGTCACATTTTCCTCTCTCTTTCCTACGCTGAATAAATTTAGATTGTACCCTGAACATTTTTAGTGTTATGTCATGGAGGCTCTGGATTCTGTTATAGTCTTCCAAAGAGTATTAAGTTTGTTTAGCAACTCAGTGCTTGTCTCATGCTGTTTTCTTCTTCAATAGTGGACTCCCTTGCAGCATCTGCTGGGTTTTGCTCACTTTCCAGGGTCTTTAGATAATGGTTTGTTGTATTTTTTCAGGAGCTTATGGTTGTTATCTGTGGAAAGGCTGATCTGGTAGAAGCTTAGTCAGTCATATCAGATGTGCAACTTCTTTTGTTCTTCTCAAACAGTGGAAGTTTATTTATTGTTCACATGAAGTCTGAAATAGTGATTCCTAATAAGCACCCATCCGTGTGGTTACTCAATGTCTCAGTTCCTTCTCTCTTATGATTTTGTTCTTATCAGGAGCAATAAATGGAGAAAGAGCATGGAGCACCATACAGAGGAATCTTCTACCTTCAGGTTGGGAAGTAGCACACATCATTTCCACACATATTCTATGGAAGAGAATTCAGTCACATGGCCATGTATAATTTCAATGGAGTCTAAAGAATGTAGACTAGCTCTGGTCCAGGAAGAGGAAGAAATAAGTTTTCAAATCAGCTAGCAGCCTTTGACCTACGGAGTTTTAATCATTACTGTTTTTAGCAAAATTACTACAAATTACATCTTCTGAGGAAAATTTAATATGTTCATGATATCTCTGCTCTATATCCATTAACAATTCCCTGAACTGAAAATAATACCTTCTCATTATCTTCATCTCATGACATTATCCAAACTATACTTCTGCAGAAATATTATTCATGTTGGGATATGACTGCCATATACATCTGTGAGTTCATTTAAAAACATTATTGAACACCTCCTATATCCGCGATTTACGAGAAATAGTCATGATTGCAGAAAAGCTCCTAATGGTCATTAACTCAGGAAAAGAAGAATACCAAAGTTAGTTCTGCCAAATTACTATCATAGTGCAATTTACTTTGTGTATTTTATACTTCAATATATAAGGTCATGATTCATTTCTATCAGACAAGAAAAGTATCTTTCACTTCCTTTTATGAATGTGAAGAATATTAATGTGGCAAATAAGATGGACTAAGGAAAAAGAGGTCACTACCTATTATGAGTCAAAATAACAAGTCCCATATTGGAATATGATGCTAGGGATAAAAAAATAAGACTGCAAAAACTCATTTATATCTATCTTTTAAAAATGAAGGGAAAGGATTCTCTACTTCAGCAGCTTTATTTCTGAGACAGATTCAGGCTTTGGGGGTGGGGGGTAATAGATCCAGTAGATTGTTTCCTATAATACTCTCCTGCTCTCATCTTTCTCAAATTGGTGTGTTTTTATTTCTATTAGAGAAATGGAGAACTAGTGGTGTTGTTTCTGGATATTTACACCATCAGTACCCTGAAGTAAGTCTGAGATGTGCCAGCAGGTGAGCCTAGGTCAACAAGACTGTCATTTTCTCTCTAAAGTAAGGAAGAAACTATACTTGCCTATATTATGGTTTTCCTTTCTTTGTAGCAGTTTGCTAACCCTCGTGAGCATAGCTGTTGGGAAAACTAGGAAGGGAATGGTAATTGTTGCACATCTTCTTCTCTTTTCATTCTTTTTTCCTAGACTATGATCTCACAATTTATTTCAAGGAAAATTGGCTCTCACAAAGGTGGGGAAGAAAACATATGGGTCTATGTGAATTCTATTTGGTATTTTGAGCACAAAAAGGGAAGGCTGTTGGAAATTTCCAAGACACATGGAGCTAATTGCCACATAATATTTATAACTATGCCATAAAGTGATCATATTTTCAATCAATTTAGGATGTGGAATAAACATCTAGGATAAGGCATCAGGAAGAAAAATGATGGTGATAAGCTTTTCTTAATCCCTTTCTGACAACCCAGAACAGCTGTGACTTAAGATATGGACCTACACACCCTCTTAGCTTGTGGGATTCCATGCTTGCTAGGACTGTGGACATCTACCCCCAAAATTTCAGAGATCCACACTCTATTCATATTGTTACATTGTTCTTTGTTTTACCGTGTGGTAACTCACAGCAAGCGCACTTCAGATAGGCTTTTCTATCAGCTGGTCATAGCGACCCATAAAACAACTCCTATTTTACCTACACCAGCATGCAAGGGCACTGTCTTTCTGAAGCAATGTCTGGAACAGAATTTTTCTGGAGTTTCTGGTTGATGGCTTGAAACTATGGAGATCAGGCATGAGACCAATAAAACACAATGTTCATTTCTAAAGGAGGTAGGGGACATACCAGTGTAAAACTGGTCTTTCGTTACACAACTAAGGTACTTTCTGAATAGCCATGCTGTCTCCTATTAGTTATGGAATATATGGCAATTCCCAGAGAAACCTATGGGCATGGTTTGGGGATGTTTCTTTCTTTATGTACAATAGAATCAAATACCTGCCAGATAGAAGAAAATACTCTTCATTGTTCTCCACCTAATTATACACTGTACTTGCAATTATTAGTTGTGTCTTTTTCTATTTGTTGGCTATATGTTAAAAATACATAATATTTTAGAAAAGCACACATTTTAACTATCTTAATCATATATATTCTTGTGATGTATATTGAGGTCAGGCTCCGGAGTAGTGCCTAGAGGATTGCAGTAATACATATTTCTAAGTTCTTTCATTTTCTTCCTATGACACAAGACAAATATATTTGCAGACTCTTGGCAATTGTGACAACTCTGATATACTCACATGATCTAGTGAATGACCCTGAATCAACCAGAGAAGACATATATTAGAATTCAGATTCCAATGTTCATTTTCTTTTCTTATGACATTTTCATTTCTTAAATGATTCTTTTCAAAATGAAGGACTTCTTTTCATTAAGTTTAATGGGTATTGTGTTAAAAGACAGAAGGAGAGGACTATTTTTCTTTCAAGTTTTATATTTAAAATCATAAGAATCTTTTTTTCATGGAAAGAAATTAAATAATAGTTACTCCCCAATTTAAAGCTGGCCAATTACTTTGCCCTCAGCATGCTCACAGGCTGCCAAGGGAACAATACTTTGGTATTACTCTATCTTAAACCTTTTGCTGACCTAGTAAAGAAAAATAATTGTACTGAGGAACCGTCTCAAGACGGTGAATAAAACGCTTTCATTTACAAGCAGAGTTTGATGCGGGAGGATTTTTGTTCCTCAGAAATTGAGAGGGAGGACAAATGTGGGTCTAAAAAGCATGGCAGAAGCAAACAAATTAGCAAACACATAGCCTGGGAGTGCTTCTAGAAATCACTCATCCAAAGTGTGGTTGGACTATAGAGGTCTTTCTACGGTGCTGTTACAGAGCTGAGTGGTTGGAGTTGCAGTTTCCTCAGAATCTTCCTTCCCTTTTATCTCAACCACACTATTACTCTCTCTGCACCAACCTCCCTGCCTCTCCATCTAGCCCCAGACTGGGAAGTTCTGTATGCAGTTACTGTCACGAGTGGTGGTCAGTAGAACTATTCCACAAATAGTGAAGATGTTCCTTCTTGTTCTGACACAGGGCTGTATTTTGTCTCCCCTTAGATTCATCTATATTGCTTTGGTTCATGAAATACTAGTGGAGATAACATGCTTTTCCTGGGTAGAATATTTAAGAGCCACTGTGCAATTTATCACTTCTCTCTTTCCCCCTCCTTTTTCCCACACGGTAGCTACTCTATCAGCCTGAATCCCAGAGAGAGAAGACATGGAGCAAAACCTCTAGACAACTATATTTAAAGATGCAGTGTGAGGTAGAGATAGATAGATAGACAGATAAACAGGTTTTTTTTTTAAGATTTTTTATTTTTTTATTTGAATGGGAAAGGAACACAAGCAGGGGGAGAGGGAGAAGCAGGCTGCCCGCTGAGCAGGGAGCCCGATGCGGGGCTCGATCCCAGGACCCTGGGATCATGCCCCGAGCCGAAGGCAGACACCCAATGACTGAGCCACCCGGGCACCCTCAGACGGACAGAGGAAAACTGGTTATGAGGTACCAAGATTTTGGAGTCATCAGTGTGCCCTAACATATCCTGCCCAATACATCACCAATGCAGAGAACGAGGTGTTTTATGCATCTCCATCTGAAATTCAGAGTAAATTTTTTTTATTGTTTATTGTTTAACCTTTCTTTTGTTTATTGTTTAGCCTTCCTTTTGTTCCCCAATATTAGCTAACCCTGGGAGAGATAGTCTTTCCCTAACTAGAAAGGTTTAAGATGTCAAAACATCATGATGTATGGAAAACTGAATATATATACAGCACACAGGGATAAACCAATTGCAATGCCAACAAGGCAGAGATGCATATACCTTCTGCAGGAGGCCCTGAAAAATTATATAGCATTCGGTGGGGATATATAATCCATATGTAGAGAGAAAGGGAGCAAATACTTGGGGACAAAAATATAATCGATCATCAGATAAACAGACAATTACACAAAAGCATAAGAATGATGGGCAACATATATATATTTATCCCAAGTAGTAAAAAATGCATCTTAGTAATATAATGGTAATTCCTGGTCCAGATGGGAAAACTTCTTGTTTTAACTTCTCTGATGGTCATTTGACCTTAATTATAGGGACTTTTTCTCCCAGTATTCCATCTTGATCAGAATTTAAAAAAATATAGTACAATAAAATTTTAAAAAAAGTACTACAAGGACATTCATGACAGGATGACTTTTAAAAGCACCACATTGGATATCCTCTCAATATCTCATGGAGATTTTGGGAATTGTTAAAATAAATTATAGTTCCCTATGTAAAAAAAATACTATAACGCCATTAAAAATTACATTCTGAAATTCCATTATGATATAACTAAGTCAGTTGAAGCTCTCAGGCCATTTTGTGAAGTCATACACCTCAATGAATCGACATACCCACTATATTATCTGTGATTACTTCTAATTATTTGAATAATAGACTTCTCCTTTGAACCAGTTTGCATTTTTATAATTAGTTCACAAGTAATAGACATTGCATGTAATTGAGAGAAATTTTAAAAAATGGACCAAATACAAGCATGTAATTTTTAGTAGACATTGCCTACACAGGGCACAACATTTTGTCTCTGTGTTCAAATCTAAAGGAAAGACATGTTAAAAACAGTTATCAAAGCTGGCTACTCTGGATAACCTCTTCTAAGTCTTTGTCAAGTGAAGCATTTTTAGACATTTCAGACACACACATACTGTGCACCATTCACTTGCTCTCTGTCAGAGCTTTCTGTGTCCTATAATTTTAAACTCTAAAAATACTCAGTGGTGAAATATTGATTTCCTCTCTAATTTCTGCTCAGACTTTAGTTGGATGCCTGGTAAGGATTCTACTCTGAGAAGATCAGTACTTGACCTTGCACTTTGTTCTTTAGTGAAAAAACCTATTGTATTTTTATACCCTCACCTCAGGTAGTCTATGTCTTTTTCTTGGTATTTGTGTTGTTACACTGTAAGACATAAAAAAGAGAATTCAATATTTTACTTTAAAATCAGCTAATGATAAAATATCCCAAGTGTGCACAGGTTTTCTATGGAGGCATATACGTGTTCACAATAAGGTGGTAATTATATTTATTATTTATTTATTTGCAAGGAAATTGCCATGAGTTAAACTAAGCAATGTTTATAAACTTGTAAAATTTCATCTGAATATTAGTTGTAATAAGTAATCAAATTACAGTCTCCCTGAAAGCAGAAAGATTTATTGACTCATTTTTTTGGATTCATATCTAGTCTTCAGTATATAGATGGTAAGTCATAGAAGATAATGGAAAGATCTGGCAGCAAACAAAAGCATATGTCAGAACTTAGTATATAATTCAATCTTTTATCTACTTATTTTCTCAACAAATATTTAATTATGAAATAATTATTTACTATTAATTATTAATTTATTAAATATTTTAGTGGAAGATGATGAGATAAAGTCAATTATTTTTCATTTTTTGAGGGAGAAGAGATACACATTACCAGAATTAGGAAGTTCCCTTTTATTACTGTATTGTAAAAACAAAACAAAATGAAATATTTTAATGAATCAACTTTGAATTTTATCAAATAATTTTTTCTTATATGTGTTGTGATGTTTTCTTTTTTCCAATTAATATAGAGAATGACATTGATTTTCAAATATTATATCAAACTTCCATTCCTAAAATAAATTCTACTGCAGCATCAATACTTTCTATTCTAACAGATTCAGTTTACTATAATGTTGGATAGAAGTTTTGCTTCTATAACTATAGAAGACTTTGGCATGTGATTTTCCTTTCTTAGAAAGGCCATGTCATATTTTGATATTGGGTTTAAGCTGATTTTATAAAACATACTGAATCTTCTTCAGAAGGAGATTGTCATGGAAAAATTTTAAAAATTTTCTAAGAATACAGGGGACCCTGGTTGGCTCAGTCAGTAGAGCATGTGACTCCTGATCTCAAGGTTATTTGAGTCCCGTATTGGGTCTATAGATTACTTAAAAAATATTTGAAGAGTATAAAAATTTAAAATTGTATTAGCTTGTCCTATTTTTATTCTTGTGTCAGTTTTTAAATTTGTGTTTTCAAGAGATTTGTACATTTCATATCATTGTTCAAATTTATTGTCATGAATTTGTTTGCAATATACTTTTATTAACTCTTAAATACCTGTAGGATCTGTAGTGTATCCCCTTATCCCCTTTTCATTTGTTGTTGATTGTTAGTAATTATTTTCTTTTTTTTTGATAGGTATTTGTAGGAGTTTATTAATTGTATTAGTCATTTTAAAAAACCAACTTATGGCTTTGCTGAATTTCTCTATTATATGTTTCTCTTCAATTCCATTGATATTTGCTGTTATTATTTTCTTCCTTTTACTTTATCTTGTTTTGGTTTTATTTTTTAAATAGCTTTATTGAAATACAATTCACATATGATACTCTGCACATTTTTATTATTTACTTATCTGGTGCTAATCTCTTATTTTATTTTTCTTATTTAAGTACAGATGACATAAAATGTAAACCAGTTTTTAGTGTACAACATAGTGAATCAATGATTCTATACATTAAGCAATGTTAACCATGATAAGTATAGTTGCCATCTGTCACACACAATGGACTATTACTCAGCCATAAGAAAGAAATCTCACCATCTGCAACAACACGGATGGACCTAGAGGGTATTATGCTAAGTGAAATAAGCCAGACAGAGAAAGACAAATACCATATAATTTCACTCATCTGTGGAATCCAAAAAACAAAACAAACACACAACGATAACAAAGAGAGAAACAGACTCATAAATATAGAGAACAAACTGTTGGGGGTGTGGAGGGATGGGTGAAATAGGTAAATTTACTCTTCTTTTTCTAGCTTCCTGAAATGCTTAGATCATGGGTTTCCTGCTTTAGTATATGCATTTACTGTTGTAAATTTTGTTCTAAGCACTATTTCATCTGTATCTTAAATATTTTAATATGTTGTGTTTTCATTACCATTAAAGTTCAAAATAATATCTAATTTCCATTTTTGGCTACTTAGAAGTATGTCACTTAATTTCCAAATATATGAGATTTTAATTAATTAATTTCTTTTCTTTTCTTTTCTTTTCTTATTTCTTTTCTAATTTCTTTTCTAATTTCTTTTTATTTTTTTAAAAGATTTTATTTATTTATTTGAAAGAGAGAGCACAAGCAGGGAGAGGGAGGAGCAGACACCTGAGCAGGGAGCCTGATGTGGGACTTGATCCCAAGACTCTGGGATCATGACCTGTGCCGAAGGCAGATGCTTAACTGACTAAGCCACCCAGGCGCCCCGAGATTTTAAAAATTGTAATTCTAATATTGGTTTCTATTTGTGCTGTTCAAATTCATATCTTTCTGGGTTTTTTGTTTTCATTTTTCTATCACCCTAAGAGATTTATTCTAACATTTCTAAATAAGTATGTATACATATCTATTAATACTATTTCTGTCCATTTTCTGCTTCATTTATTTTTAGCCTGTGTGAATACATTTATACCAATTAACAGTTGTGGTATCTTCCTGCTGAACTGTTTTAACATTATGAAATAGTCCTCTTAAAATATTTTTTTAGATTTTTTATTTTTATTTATTTGACAGAGACACAGCAAGAGAGGGAATACAAACAGGGGGAGTGGGAGAGGGAGAAGCAGGCTTCCCGCCGAGCAGGGAGCCCAACGCGGGGCTTGATCGCAGAACCCCTGGGATCATGACCTGAGCCGAAGACAGATGCTTAAATGAATGAGCCACCCAGGTGCCCCTTAAAATATAATTTTTATGTGGAAAGTCTATTTACATTCTGAAGTCTCATTGCTGAAACATCATTATAGATCCTTATGTTGTATATAGCTCTGATTATGTATAGCACAGAGCTGAGTACATATTGAATTTTACTTTCTTTAAAGATTTATTTATTTGAGAGAGAGAGAGAGAGAGAGGGCACTGGAGTGCGGGGAGGAGGGCAGAGGGAAAGGGAGAGGGAGAATCCCAAGCAGACTCTCCAGTGAGTGTGGAGTCCAACTTGGGGCTCAATCTCACCACCCTGAGATCATGACCCGAGCCAAAATCAAGAGTCTGATGCTCAACAGCCTGAGCCACCCAGGTGCTCACCAATTGAGTTTTAAATAAAATATTTGTTCTCATTTTTTTTCTCCCAGTCACAGCTTTCACTATGCCTATATATCATGCTTTGATATGGGCCAATATTTATCATTGAAAAGTCTGGAAAAGGCCTTGATAACCTAAGTTGGGTAACAGTGAAAGGTTTATTTTTATCTAAGGTGGAAGTGGATATAGAAGGATATAAATAGAGCCTTCAAGGGAAAATAGGTGAAAAGCCCCATCCTTTCTCTGTTCCATTAGCAGTGGGTTTTGGATGTGTGGTTACCACTATGGATAGTGGCGGGAGCAGAGTAACGAGCTGGAGTCAACAGAAGTAGAATTAAGGGGAGATCACTGAATTGCTGAGTCAAGGATCTGCTTAAGAGATCAGGAGCGAAATTTTAGGAAGTTCTGGGGCAGGGTCCCAGATTACTTATGCAGTTCAATTTAGCAAACATACTTGGCACTAACCATGTTCTAATATTTCTAGGTGCTTAAGTCCAAAGACAAGATATAGTTGCAATTCTTGAAACAGTTGTCATCGAATGGATGAAAGAAACACAAACAAATCTTTCAAAGTGAAATAAAAATGAATGTGGAGTCAGACAATTGCCAGCCAGACGGGCATACTTGTGACACAGCTGAACTTGTAATAACAGCTGACAGCAGGAGAAGGGAGGTAAGAAGCAGGGAGTAAATGGAGGGGAGAATAGTAAGAGTTTAATTAAAATCTTATTATTGGATCTTAAAAATCTTGGAGATGTTTGCTAAATGTTTACTTTTCATTTGCAATCCAGAATATTAGTACAATCTGTGTATTGCCTTTGGAGGATACCATTTTGCAGAATAACATGTGAAGGATTTTTATAATTTTTAATATATACACTAAGGCCTTATAAAATATGTTCATCTGTCTCCTTAAAATCAGTAATTTACTATCTTATAGCAGATACTTATTTGCTCAAAGTTACATGTAGATAAAATTCTTTGACTTTTCCTTCTTTGTAGGTAATATTTTGATGAGAGAAAGTGTACAACAAGCAGTCCCTTATTTATATGAAGGAAACGAGAGCTTTTAGATTTCTAATGCTAATGGAGGAAAATTTGACTGAGTGAAACATATTGAAAATTCAACCTTGACAACTGGAAAAGATAAATGAAATCCAATTTTGCTTCTTGAGTCACTGTTTAAGTTGCTACCTGAGGTTAAGGTAGGCCATGAAGGCATTGCCTCCTATAGATGAACTGTCCTGTTCTTAGATGCTTCTATACATACTGGGCAAACTTGCCCCAGCATAGATGATTTATAGGTGATGATATTTTTTGCCTATGGTGTAAATGTCACTAGATTATTTCAGCAATATATAGAAGCAATGAATTTAGAAAAAAATAAGTATATGAATGATTTTAGAAATCCTAGAAGTTAATAATAGTTCAGTTCCACTGGGAGCATTACAAAATTGAAAGCCCTAAATATAACTCCTTGAACAACTGCTCAGAAATCTGACTTTTAAAAATCTTTGTAAGAGCAGAGAACTGGAATGGGAATCATATGATGATACATATGCCAAAAGAATAAGAAAATGATGTAATTTTTTTTCTTCTGGATTGAATACCATAGAGGTTGGAGTCTTGGATTCTAATGTAAATGCATGCAACTCATTTTAATGCCTAAATACTAAGTAAACACTCTATGGTCGCCATTGAGTTGAACGTGGTAATAGACAGAACTTGTATTTCAACATACAATCATAACCTGTATTAATTGAACACATTCCTACTATGTGCCAAGAACTAAGGAAAATTAATAGATAAGGAATACACAGGATCTGCTCTCAAGGAATCTTATTCTAGCATAAGAGAGAAAGCAGACACTCATGAAAAGATAGAACACATTCCAAGTAGTAAATTACAGACCTTCAATGAGTAATAAAATCATGTTAAGACGCTCAGAGAGCAGAGTATGTCCAGCTCTGTTAGTCAGGGGGCTTTTAATGGAGGTCATGAAAGCAATTATATTTGAACTTTTTCTTGAAGAATGAGTACGATTGGAATAGATATAAATTACTGAGAAACTGTTCCACAGAGGAGTATTAGTAAACATGTAAATAGGAAAACACATTTAAGTTGACTGGGTAGGCTACAGATGACGATTCATGAAAGACAGTTATGAGAAAAACTGTTAAGGGAGTTTGGGACCTTGTTCGTAATGGGCGTTGAAAGCTGTGCCAAGAATGTAGACTCTAATATTCATCAATGAGTCTTCTTTTATAATCAGCAGGGGAGCTATATGATTGAAGCGGGGCTCTAATAGTTCTAGAAAGACTGCAGAGCAATGCAGTGAAGCAAAAAGGCCATAAAGATGCTGTAAAGTGTCTAGGCACCACGTCTCAAGATTAGAGAAATGGGGACAAGGGATTTTTAGTTAGATCTACTTGTATTAAAAAATGAATAAGAGTTGGGAAGTGATTAGATATTGTAGGTCTTAGGAATAATACAAAGAAAAATAATGACTTCATGAATGAAAATATGCAGATCTGGAGAGAGAAATGGAGTGGGCAATACAAATGGGAATTCCCACCATATTGTTTCTTATAAAGACAGAAAATTTGGAGCTACATCTTTACTGAAGAAAAATATCTATGTATTTCTATATCTATGTATAGTATGTCTGTGAAGATTGAAGCCAAGAGGGTGGGTAGGCTTCTTATGGAGAGGATATAAGATGAGAAGAGTCATATTGCAAAGGTTGTGCTTAGGATATGCCCACAGTTAACCCTATAAAGAATCTGATAAAGGACAAGGCAATGAATATTCAGACAATTAAAAGGATTCAGGGAAATAGACTGTGATGGAAACCTTTAAAATTTTAAAAAGAGAAGTTGGTAGTTATGTGAGGTACAACGGAGAGATGGATAAGAGTAAGGACTGGTGTCAGTCATTCCAAAGTACAATTATGAGGTATCTGGGGAATTTCAAGAGTGCAGATTTCAGAAAGTTAAGAATCTGGGGGGTACATGTGTAATTCAGCCATGACAGGTTATAAATTTTGTTTTTTTTTCTCCATTCAAACATTCACAACATATGTGTGGAGCTCCTCCCATGAATTCTAGGTATTGGGGATACAGCAGTGAACAAAACAAATTCTTGTTCTCTTGGTTCTTACATTCTAATGGGACAAACTGTCAATAAACAAATATGTATCAAGTGATCAAGAAGAGAAATAGGAAAAAGTGGAGATAGCTTGGGCATTCATAGTCCTCAACTTAAAAGGAGCCGCTTTTTCTTCACTTATCTATCAGTGTTCCATTTTTGAGTCAGACTCATGAAAGACCACAGGCTTATTTCATAAATGTATTAAATCTCAAAATGCCATCAGAGAATGGATAGAGTCACTCCCTGGTCTTCCCCCTATAGAACACACCCCTTAGAATGTACAGAAGTCTATTCATATAGTCACATGAAAGGAACAGACCTTTCTGCAAAAAAAAATTAACAGCTTTGTAAATGCTGTGGGTAGATAAATAAAACTGAGGGAATACAGTGATAGTCCCAAGATACCTTTCTCTCTGTGTGTGTTTTAAACATATCCGGAAAAAGACCAAGTTATTTCAAGAAAAGATGTTAAGGTCCATGTTCTTACAACATGCATGTTCTTCCTACCAACATGGCTTGAACATATTTTCATCTAAACTTAGAGAAATGAATATGAAACCTTCCATAATAATGTTGGGTTTCATGTTGGAAGAGTTCTAGCTTTCAGTGTGCACAAATGAGAAATGCCTAGGCAAGTTCTGATTTAACACTTTTGCAAGGTCAGGTTGTTTCATTGAATAAGGAAACCAGGTTTCAAGTGGGCAGAAATCAATGCTTCCCCTGGGGGGAAGGCTCCTTCCCTACCTTGATTCCTCTTGCACTCTTTTTTCTTAAAATGAAAATATCTACATGAAAATATCTACAAACACAGGAAATTTCACTCTTTCCCAAACAAAAGGTAATTAAAACTATCTTATGTGTCTACTTAGTGTTGGACATGTGATGATACATTCTGCCTTTATTTAACACCACCATTGGCATTAAAGGCTGCCCTACCTAAAAAGTAATAAGGCAGAAAGACTTTTATTACAGATGGTAATTTATGAAAAGCGTAACCAATGGAACTAATGTCAAAGGTTTCCCAGAAGCTTTCTTTACCTTCCTAGTGCTCACGGTTTACCAAGGTTTGTTACAGCTCTAGTCACTATCTCAGCTGGCATTCTGCCTGTTTATGTTTTTTAAAGTGTTTTTTTTTTTTAATTCTCATACAGCATTGGGACTAATTACAGCTGCTCACTCTTCTATTTCAGCCCTCAATGCTCTCCATTTTCTCTGGATTTTGCTTTCACTCCCAATCATAATATTTTTTCCATTTTGTGTCTGATGCTCTTTCATATACATAGCCAGGAGAGGAGCACCCTATGCCATGGAGAATGAAAAGGCTTTTAGAACTAATTTTCATTTTGTGTGCAATGCCCACAGCGTTCTCAGAGTGTGTGATGTGCTATCATTAGGTTTTGATTATGCAATTGAAATGCAGAAAGTTTAAAAGCTCAGCTTTATTGGCCTTATCAGCAGTTTGCACTGTCCCCAAAAGTCTGTTAGAACAATTACTTGATCACGTTTGGTCAAAGAATACTACAAGAAAAGGAACCTCATAGACAATGCTTAGAGAGGAATTGAGGTTTAACGGAGGGTTTGAAATTTTATACTATATTTTTATACCAATGTTATTGTTTTTTGTGTTAAAAATGGTCTTATTCCAATATGAACGATTTTTTTTTTTAAAAAGTGCCCCAATGTATCTTATCTCTCTGTTTGCTGGCAAGGACCAGGGAGAATAGGAGTTTATAAAAATATTCTACATAGAAGGGAATGCAGTGAAAAAATGGCTATTCATATTTCTTCTCCTCACTAGTCTTCCACTTGAAGTCATTCTAAACCGGAATGGACCTTGGATTACTGTAAAGAGTAAAGCAATCTGGCCTACCTCAGGAAGGACCTAAAAACCTGTGTGTCTGCATGTGTGTTTGTGTACGCATAATCCTAGTCAAGGGAAGACTTCAATAAAATGCAGAATCAGAGGGGCACCTGGATGGCTCAGTCGGTTAAATGAATAACTCTTGATTTCAGATCAGGTGGTGATCTAGGGGTCATGAGATCGAGCCCCGTATCAGACTCCACGCTCAGTGGGTAGTCTGCTTGAGACTCTCTCTCTCTCCCTCTGCCTCCCCACTCTCTCTCAAATAAATAAATAAATTTTTAAAAAATGCAGAATCGGAGAAACTTCAACCAGGTTTTACCAGTCTTGGAGCTGCATCTCTGAGAGTAGACTAGAACTACAAAATGAGTTATATAGTGGGGAATATGACTTGTTATGTTTTCTCTTTCTCCATTGATTCAGATATTGCTCAGGGCTTGTAGAAGCTGATATAAGAAAAAAGACTCGACTATAAGAAACTAAGGGATGGCTTTATTATTTTTTTTAATTTTGAGGCTTTGATATTCACATTAAAATGATTTTGTGAGCATTTCAGAAATAGGAGAGTAAATGCTGAATTCCAGGATTAGTATCTAGCTTATATTCGTATGATATCATGTCCAACCTTAGATCTTAAAATAACCTATGTCACATTTGTATTAGATAGATGAAGCACCCTTGGAAATGACAGTGATTAAGCTAGCTTCCAGGACACATGAATATGAATCGCTGTATTAGTTTAGCTATGTTGACCTCACTATATTACATTCTACTCATGAAAATGAGATCCGTATGTGACAATGTACTAGCACCAGAGAAACCTAGGAGAGAAAATGAACTTCAGATTCCTTACAGAATCAGAGATCAAAAGATCTGTTCCATTAAACTTTAAACCAGAGAAATTCATCTGTCTGCCCCAGTGCCTAGTGTCAATCAATGACTCAGCTTTAGCTGGATTATGGTTAAGCCTGAATGGTCATGCAAGAGAGAATTTCAGACAACCAGTCTCCAAAGAGATTGCTATTCTAAGACTCAACATGAAAGAGAAATATGCTTAGGTTTTGCTATAGAGCAAAGAAATTTTATTCACCTTTAAAGATACAGTAATAGTACCTGTATTCCATATTTGTCATACTCACATATGAAAATAGAATAATCATTAGCAGTTTGATACAAATAGATATTTTGTTTCTTAATTTGCTTAATACAATTTAAGCCAAGGTTCTCATAGGCTATGGTGTTAAGCACACTGGTGAGAATCTAAAGTCTCATTGTGTATCTATAGTTTATACCAGTTTATTGAGGAAGAATTTCTACTCATTGAGATATAAAGAGGAACCAGAGCATTTTTTTTCTCAGTAATTGTTCCCTACCTTTACTTTCTTGAATCCTTCCTTTCCAGTGATTAGTCAATTTCTTTGCAACAACTTAGTCAAATCCTGTAATTCTTCAGTTCTATCAGTTGTTAGAAAAATCTCATTTTTGTTACTAAAACCCAGTCCTGTTCATTATGAAAGTTCAATATCATATCAGTTTCATTTTTGTGGCTCATTTTTAAAATGCAGGATCAGTAAATTAGACTGAGATTCATACATGTTTAATGGCATCAATTGATCATGTGGTGTAAGTTGAAAAATACAGGTAAAATAAGATTTGAATTTTAAAATATTTTAACTTTAATCTTAACATGAAACCAATGAACCAGATTAAGTCCACATACATCCCATTGGCTAGTTGGAATTTGGTTTTCACTTTTCTATCAGAAGAGAAATTTAATTTAGAGGATACACTTCCAAGAGGAGAACTTTCAAGATTTGTGAGTCCTGTGGCCATAATTACATATTAAATCTTTGCAACATGATTAAAATTTCTTTCTTTAAGCAGAGTGTGGGAGGGCTTAGACTGGTACCTTTTGGAAAAAAAAATTCATAATAAATGGGAATGACATATCAGCCTTTTAGGTATGATTCAATTTTATTATAAGCACTTGGTATATCAAAATATTAAACAGGATAAATACTTGAAAACCTGGGTAACTTTTTCATTAATTTGCAAGCAGAGGAAATAAGTATTTTCTAACAGAATGCTAGTCAAATACTAAAGTTTTTCCATGAATTGCAAAAACAGCCATGAGATGCAAAACATGTTGACCTAAGTTCTGGATCGCGGGTTAGAAAAGGAAAATAGATGAAGGATAACTAGAGATCCTGGTGAGATTGAAGTGCCATCTGTGTATCTCCCCAGCTTCTGTCATCGTGGCACCTGGGCATGACAGGGAAATACGCATGTGCACATCCGCAGGACAGCTTTGAAGCTCAGAGTCCTGCTGACCTCAAAGACCTGAGAACATGAAATTCATTTCATGAATTTCCCTTTCCCGTCTTTGTCTCAGCTTCTAATATAACTCATTAAAAATTGTAATCAAATAATCGTTTTCACTTTGGTGCTTATAACAAAATGACCCTCTCCACTTTATAGCCTCCACTCAAAGACAAAAAGCGCTAAATGACAAAGTAGAAATATGGCTCCTGTTCACTGCCTTTTTGCATATAAAGAATGAAATGGTGACTGATATTTATAGTTAATGCTTTTTATTAAGTAACAGTCCTTCCTTGAGTAATGGAATAATTTGAAAGGAAATCTGTGTTCATTAAAGAACACTGCCTCCTTTTCTTCTCAACACTCTTATGTTCTCATCTAAAGGAAAAGATGTTGGCAGCCTTGCCATCTTCATCTGACTCAGCATCCTAATTATTTTTACTTTAATGGAAGAAATTCTGAAAACTAATTCATAAATAAATGCTTATTAAAACAACTCATCTATCAGTGCTTCTTTATAATCGGTTCAAATGGGTTATAATTTAGGGTATAATGCCAGGAGCATGTTAATGTAGTTGTGTGAGTGCAATAATTAGAAATGACTGGTGTTTGCATTTTGACCTTCCTTCTAAAGATTTAACACCACCTTCAAAACAGTACACTAATGAAAGTAGATGTGAAGTTTATTTGCTCACTTTTTCCACAAGAAAAATCTGCACCTTGACATAGTAGTAGGCTGGAATAAGATACAAATACAAAACATAATTATCTAATTATAATTTGTTTTTGTGGAATACCTGTTTTGAAAAAGAGATGCAGAAAATATTGCCCCTGTAATATATGAGTTAATAAACTTTCTTAAGAAGTCATTCTGCATGTACATTCACAAAGTTTTTAAAAAAATGGAAACAAATAAGTTTTTGTACGCAGGAAAGGTTCACCCTGTCCACTGAGAATAGAGTGGATAAAGACTTGTTTAGCAACACAACTTATCAGGCCTCACTGTTCCAAACTTTTTCAGCTTATTCCAGAATCCTATTTTCTCACTATTATCTGCATTTCTCCAAAAATTGCCTTTTTCAGTTCATTTCTTAATGGCTACTTTTTAAATGCCTACAATTTTCACAGCATTGGGTTAATTTTACTAAACTGTTCAAATTATTTGATGTCAATGATTGTTGTGAGAATTCCATGAAGGCATTACCTACACAATGCTTAGCCTGTAGCTCTTAATATCTTTTTGGCTCCTCTCTCCATCTCGAGACCCTGAGATATTGTTGAACACATTTAATTGAACACCTCACATGTTGAAGATGCTTTGGAAAGTTCTATGGGGAATACAAAGATGAATAGGTCCCTGACAAGTTTGTGGGGAAGGTGGGCATGGAAAAATCTTCCTCAAGGAGAGATACTGTGCCTTTTTTTGGCACAACCTCTGTTCCTAGCACAACATGTGGTGCTCAAGATACTAATTCAATGATTTCAATTAGGAAAAAATAAGTAAGTAGAATCATAAGTAACACATTGAAAACCCTAAGATGTTTTGTTATTGAAGATATTGAAGAGGTGGCATTTGTTTCAGGTCTGAAAATATTGCTAAATTATAGTGAAGGCAAAGGGCATTTCAGGCTTGGGAAAGAGTGTAGAAAAGATATGTAAAAATGATAGTGTTGGCGTAGTTTTGTCACTGACGTGGAGTGTGTGAGGAGAGACTGTGTGACAGCTGAATCTGAAATAGCAGGTTCAAATTAATCACGTAAAGGCCTCCACCCCACCATGTCCATGATGATGAAAGAATAGTGGACCAGGGGCTCCTGGGTGGCTCAGTTCGTTAAGCGACTGCCTTCGGCTCAGGTCATGATCCTGGAGTCCTGGGGTTGAGTCCCGCATCGGGTTCCCTGCTTGGCGGGGAGTCTTTTTCTCCCTCTGACCCTCCCCTCTCTCATGTGCTCTCTCTCTCTCTCTCTCATTCTCTCTCTCAAATAAATAAAATCTTAAAAAAAAAAAAAAAAGAAAGAATAGTGGACCAGATGCCTGTTCTCTCTGAACTTGACTCCTGCTTTACCTATATTAAAGGTGGGTCTGTTCTGTACCTTGTGACATTTTTGTGTTTGTCCTCACTTTTATGCAAGTAAGAACCTTGTTGCCAGTTTATCTCCAGTGCCTAGAAAACAGTTGGTGGAAAGCATGAATTCAACAAATATTTCTTTACTGAATATTTAAATGATTCCATATGGTTCTATATGAAATTGTCAGTGACTGCAGATTTTTGAGTGAAGAAAAGATTTTATCTAGCCTCTATGCCATGAAAGCAACCTTAAGAGTTGGCACGGACACATCTATTTGCTCGCGTTTGGGTTTATATACTCATATACCAGTTATTATGAGTGAACTGAATGATCTATTATCTAAGATCAATCTTTCTATTTCCCATCTGCCTTTCCAAGGGCATTGTTCTAGAAACAATTCCTAATATTTCCTATATTATCAATTTTGCCCTCTCTTTAGACCATTTCCACCGGCATGCAAGCATGCCTATTTTTCTTATCTCAAACAACATAAAATATAACAGTCTTGACTCTATTTCCTCTACTACTTCACCTTTTCTCCATTTTTATGTAAAGTCTCTTGAGGTTGCTGTTTATACTTACTGCATTCAACTCTTCTATTTCATTCTCTCACAAACCCATTTCAATCAAGCTTTCTCCTCATAACTTCACCAAAAGAGCTCTTGTTGTCACCAGGGATAGCCACTTTAATAAATCCAATGGCTAATTATCAGGTCTCATTTTATGTTAACTTTCAGCAGCATTTGATAGAGTTGGTCACTGTGTTTTTAAAAGAATTTCCTTCTTTGGTTTTGTGGACATTATACTCTCCTTTATTGGGTGCGTCTCAATTTCTTTTTCTGGCTCCTCCTTATCCTTCTGATATATTAATTTTGGAGTGCTTCAAGGCTCAGTTCCTGTGCCACTTCTCAACACTATTAACAACTCATCCCTTTGGTGAGCCCATCCAGTCAAGACTTTCTATATCAGCCATACATAGTGACTCAAAATTTATAAGTAGCCAGGAACTTTTGTCTGAAATTCAGACTTCTATGTCTGATGGCCTTTGCAATACCTCCTTACTGATGTCTAGTGGGCATTTCTAGTGTCTCCAATTAAATATAACCCAAAGTGAAATCTGTTATTCCTTCCAGGCTTTACTGTCTTAGTAAAAGTCAGCGACTTAGTTCTAATTGATCAAGTCAAAGATTTTAGAATCATTCCTGACTTTTCTTTCACACCTTTCATCTAATCCATGAACAAATCATGCTGGCTCTAATTTCAAGAATATTTCTTATCACTCTTCTACTATCTGGCCCAAGTTACCCTCTTCTTTAAAACATAAAAATTTGTTTTGGTACATATGAAAGGGTTCTGTTGTTTCTTGTGTGTTTTTATTTTTGAAAGCAATACAAATCTTTGAAATATTGAGACTTCTAATTACAATTCCAGGAATCTCATATTACCAAAACCCCTTGAGCATCTTGTAAGGACTGAGTTTTCATTGTTGTTACTGCTTTTTTCAAAAACTCCTTTCTTCTGCATGCTGATAATACTAAAGGTTTATCTGAACTTGCACACTTTAAGTTAATTTTAGATGATTGAACTGAAGGTCAGAAATAGAAGGAAGACAACATGAATTCAGGGAAAAATGCACAATTTGTTGGTATCTTTGAATGATTGAATGACATAAGTATTTTTGTCTACTTTACATTTTTTAGTTCTCCTAAAGCCCAATGGGATGCTAAGGTAAGTAATACATCATGAATATACGTGTGTACATATGATCTGAAGCTTTGGATTCTGTTATTATTCAAACAACAGACCTGCTGTCACAATCTATAGCACAAAAGAGTATGTAGAAGGTTTTATTTGAATATATGCAAGAATTTTCATATGAACACATAACAGTACATATAGAAGTACAAAAATGGATGTTAAAATTCTCATATTAAAAAAGATATAAATTAGGAGTTTTAGTATAATTACATTGGAAATACTAATAAGAAAGTCTTCCACTATGGATCAAATACTATCTACACAGGCCATGAATCAGTAGACATGTGTAGTTCTCACCTTTTAGCTCACACATTTTGGAAAACAATGACTTACACCACCCCAAAACAAACTAAAATGAAAAAAGGTCTCTTGACAGATCTTAGTCTTCAAGAGAGATGTTGACTTAGCATTACCAAGAGGATATTGGTGTTCAAATATCACTGTTTTATAGGTTGGAGTTGCCTTAAATCTTTGTTGCAAAAAGGGTGGTGTCATGGGAGAGTGAGATCACAAAATTCTCAGGTCAGAAAGAAAGAGACACGGAGTAGAGGTTGGTTACCACATTCCTGAGGAGTGAAAACCTAGGGGTAAGCATTTGCATAGCAAATGGAGGCAAATAATACTCATTTTTAAATGTACTTGACAATATATGAATTGTGAGTAATCCCAGATCAAGATACTAACATTTCACTTAAATCATTTTAAATGCCTTAATGCTATAATATTGAAATGAAATGGGAAAGTCACTTACAAAAATATTAGACATCTGCGTTAACACAAAATCTGGACTCTAGAGGGAGAAACTGAGAATGGATTCTAATGACACATATCAACGTCAACAAATCTATTGGCTAGAAAATATTAAAAGCTAACTTTAAAATTCCAATATATATAATTTGGAAATAAATCTCAAATTTGTACAAACATGCTTGAATAAAAAATAAAATAAAGACAAAATACTGGGGAATTCAACAGTAGTGGGTAGTGATAAAGGAAATCTAAGATGTTTTTTGCCTTTAGGATTTTTTTTCTCCACCATATGGATAGGTACTTTGTGTCTATGTATATGTGTGCATGTGCATTTTGTATACATATAGGTGTGTGTATATATATATATATATATATTTATTTGTGTGTGTGTGTATTTTCAATCTAAAACTTATCCTCAAGAGACTTACCCTAAAAGACCACAGGAAGAGAGAAGATAGGAGGCTTTTATTCACCTCCCATTAGAAAACTGACCTCATAAGGGATTTACTACATAGTACCCAACTCCATTCTCTTTTACTAGGCAGCCCCCAGTTTTTTTCTGCTAAAACCTGTGGTATATCTGGCACACTAACTCAGACTTTGGGAATGTACCACTATGGATTATTGTGTTCTTTGTATTTCCCTGGATGAATAAAACTAATACTTATGAGATAGGAATGGACTTTTTTTTTAAAGATTTATTTATTTGAGGGGGGGAGGGCCAGGGGGAGAGGGAAAAAGAGAATCCCAAGCAGACTCCCTGGTAAGTGGGGAGCCAGATGCAGGGCTCAATCTCATGAACTCAAGATCGTAACCTGAGCCCAAAATCAAGAGTCAGAGGCTCAACAGACTGAGCCACCCAGGTGCCCAGGTATAACTTTTTCTTTAAAAAGGTGAAAGGTTTGCAAAGTGAGATGTTGAGAAATAACCACTCTTTATTATTATTATTATTATTATTATTATTTTGAGACAGAGAGAGAGCATATGCGTGCATGTGTGCGGGGGAGTGGTAGATGGAGAGAGAGAGAATCTTAAGCAAGCTCCATCACACCCAGCACAGAGTCCTATGTGGGGCTCGATGTCCCCACCATGAGATCATGACCTGAGCCAAAATGAAGAGTCAGACACTTAATTAACTGAGCCACCAAGATGCCCCAAGAAAGAATCACTTTGAACCGTGGACTTTGGATTGACAATAAAATTTCAGGAAGCTGTGGCATCTTATCTCAAGGTTTTGAATAAATCTCAGCATTTCACTAGGGTTATTATATTCTTTACAGTACCATTATATAGTGCTTATTGTATAAAATGTAAGTAGTTCTGTATATTTTTGTCTTTATAAAAGTTGGAACTGTAATATCTTTTCACATATCATTATTGAACATTTTCTGTACCAAGTAAGAAGATCTCAATGATAATTGCAATTGAAATTTTGATGTCTGGGGTGGGAAGCTCAGTTAAGCAAAACATTAGGGGAAAAAAAAGATGTCTTACCAGGACTGTGTATTATGCTTTATTTTAGGTTGAAAGAAAGATAGTTCTGTTTTCTGAGTTTAAGTATTAAATACAATATCAAGTACAATAAGCAGGCACCTTCCAAACACAATGCCTGGCACATAGTAAGTATACCACTAAAAACAGAAGCAAAACTGATGGTGATGTAGATGGAGAGAAAGGAGACTGGATTATGAAAGTGGATGTAAGGACAAAAAGTATGGTAATAATAAAGGAAACCCATCAACCACTGTTTTTAAGGCATTCATGCACAGAAGTTCATATAGAAAACCAGAAAAAATCACTTGTTAATTGGCAATTCTCATGACCCACTCATCTTGTGTACTCTCAAAGGTGTGATTTATTCTCTGAATGTCTCTCGTAATCTCCAACCCATAAGTAACTCCTGTGTTAGGTTCTCATACTTCTTCATTAACTCACCTATCTTATGTCACTGACATTTATATAGAATTAAGGGATAATCTGGCTTTTAAGGTCAGATAGCAAAAAGCATGGCATCTCTGGGTAGAAAGAAGCATCTTTATTCAGAAAAGACCTGGAGAAAGGGCAGGCTTTTTGGTCTTACGGACCGTGTGATATATAGGCCTGTATGTCCAGATGAGCTCTATGTAACTCTTGCCATGAATGATCCTGAAGAGGAACTTTTTTGAAATAGTGAGAAAAGCAAGGGATTTTAAGGATATGATACAGAGCTGTTTTGTTTTGGAAGTGTGAAAGAATTGTAATACATAATTTTTGATGAATTTTATTTTTATTTTTTTTAAAGATTTATTTTTAAGTAAATGCTACACTTAACGTGGGGCTTGAACTTACAACCCTGACATCCAGTGTTGCATGCTCCACCAACTGAGCCAGCCAGGTTCCCCTAATGAATTTGATTTTTAAACTACAAAATGTTACTTTCCTCTCTGTTCCTCAGAGAGGTGTCCACCTCTCGTATAGCTTTTCTCCTTCTAGGCTAATAGTTGAATTGCATTTCCTCCCTCTCCTCCCAAACTCCATCCCCACATGCTTAAATTAGGCATGGCCATTGACCTGCTGTGGCCAGTGAAATGTGAACAAAAGTGAGGTGGGTAAGTTTCTGGTAGGAAGATTTAATTGTAGGCACTTGGCTTTAAACTTATTTTCTCAGCTGGTAATTGAGGTAGCAAGCCCCGAGATGAAGCCTTTATGAGCCTGGGGCTTTGAGGGACTTCAGTGAGCTGAACCTTATGCTGCTGCATTTGGAGACTTAGCATGAGTGAGGTATAAACATTTGTGTTATGCCACTAAGAATTGGGTGGTGTTTGTTACTGCAGCCTGACCTAGCCCATCCTGTCTGATAAAGATGATGACTTGTAGTACTTACATACTAAAAGAGAACCATTCCAGAATGCACAGTCCAAAGTCATTCAGTCTGTTGACTTAACATTTATACAGTGAGGAAGAGGCCACAGATCCACAGATGGTGGGTGGGCCAAACTCCTTGGGCAGTTGGTATTGGGAGAAGAAGTGTTAAGTCCAGGGAGAATGTGTGGGCAGCCATCTGTCTTTGGCCAGGTGAACATGCTAATGTTCCAGGTCTTTAGGCAAAAGCAGGAAAAAGATGACAGCTTTCTGCTCAACAGATAATCTCAAGAGGCCAAACATTTTTTGCTTTATGCTTTATTTTTCTAAGAAGGCTTCAGATCTCTAGTACTCAATCATCAACAGATAAATATATGTAAGCATAAATTTATTTTTATCTTACGTCTTGCAATAAATAATTTGAGGCACTTGATGAGCCTGGACATGCATATATTTGTTGAAATATTTGCACTATTAAGATAATGACACTAAACATTTAACACATTCATTTCACACTAAAAAAAAAGAAATAAAATATTTTGAGGACTACCCTAAAATTGCTCAGTACAAACATGGATATTATATACATCTTAAATATGCTTGTTCTCCTTATTGTGAACAATATCATTTTAAAAATAATTGAACAGAAACAGTGACTAGTACTTCATAATTATTGCTGAGAGTTGAAATGGGCATTAATCCCATGATAATACAGTCTTGAGGATAATGTATTTTTAGCGTTTTCAGACTGAAGTAATGTGTTATATATAGTAGTGTAATACAGTAGGTAGTCATGATCCATGATCACTTTACCACCCACTTATTTAATATTATCTGGATTATTGTTTTTCCCCATTTTATATTCTTGGCTCCTCTGTCATTGATTAATTGACCGTATAGGCATGGGTTTATTTCTGGGCTCTCTCTTCTGTTCTATTGGATCTATATGTCTATTTTTGTGCCAGTACCATACCGTTTTGATCACTACAGCTTTATAGTATATTTTGAAATTTGGAATTGTGATACCTCCAGCTTTGTTCTTTTTTCTCAAGATTGCTTTGGCTATTTGAAGTCTTTTGTGGTTCCATATAAATTTTAGTGTTATTTGTTCTAGTTCTGTGAAAAATGCTGTTGGTATTTTGATAGGGATGGCATTGAATCTATAGATTTCTTTGCACAGTATAGTCTCTTCAATAAATGGTTTTGGAAAAACTGGATAGTCACATGCAAGAGAATGAAGCTAGATTACTTTCTAATACCACACACAAAAATAAACTCAAAATGGATTAAAGACCCAAATGTGGGACCTGAAACCATAAAAATCCTAGAAGAGAACATAGGCAGTAATTTCTCTGAAATTGGCCAAGGCAACATTTTTTTAGATATGTCTCCTAAGGCAAGGAAAAGAAAAGCAAAAATAAACTATTGCGACTACATCAAAATAAAAAAACTTTTGTGCAGTGAAGAAAACTATCAAGAGAACAAAAAGACAACCAACTGAATGAAAAACGTTATTTGAAAATGTTATATCCGATAAGGGGTTAATATCCTCAAAATATACAAAGAACTTATATAGCTTGACCCCCCAAAAACAAATAATCCAATTAAAAAATGGGCAGAGGGTCTGAATAAACATTTCTCCAAAGAAGACATACATTGTTTCCATGGCGTATTGGTTATCATGTTCACCCTGCAAAGAAGACATACAGATGGCCAACAGACACATGAAAAGATGTTCAACATCACTCAACATCAGGGAAATGAAAATCAAAACCACAATGAGATATCACCTTACACCTGTCAGAATGGTGAAAATTAAAAAAAAAAAACAATAACAGAACAACAAGAAATAACAAACATTGGCAAGGATGTGGAGAAAAAGAAACTCTCATGCACTGTTGGTGGGAATATAAATTGGTGCAGCCACTATGGAAAATAGTACAGAGGTTCCTCAAAAAATTAAAAATTGAAATACCATATGTTCTAATGATTTCACTCCTGGGTATCTACCCAAAGAAAATGAAAACACTAATTCAAAAAGATATATGCATCCTATGTTTTACTGTAGCATTATTTATGATACCCAAGATATGGAAGCAACCTAGGGTCCACTGATAGATAAATAGACAAGGAAGATGTAGTACATATACACAGAGAAATAGGAATATTACACAGCCATAAAAAGGATAAGATCATGCCATTTGTGACAACAAGATGGACCTAGAGGATATTATGCTAAGTAAAAAAAGTCAGACTGAGGAAGACAAATATCATATGCTTTCACTTACATGTGGAATCTAAAAAACAAAGCAAATTAATAAACAAATAGCAGAATCAGACATATAAATGTAGAGATGTGATGGATGCCAGAGGGGAAGGGAGTGGGGGGATGGGCAAATGGGTGAAGGGGAATGGGAGATACGGTTTCCAGTTATGGAATGAATAAGTCACAGGAATAAAATGTACGGCATAGGGAATATAGTCAATGATGTTGTAATACATTGTATGGTGATAGATGGTAGCTACACTTGTGGTAAGCATAGCATAATGTATAGAGAAGTTGAATCACTATGTTGTATACCTGAGACTAATGTAACATTGTGTGTGAACTATACTCAAATAAAAAATAAATTTAAAGTTTAAAGGTAAATAATAAAAATTACCTGAATTATCTTTAAGTTTGATTAGGAAAGAAAAGTTTTTCAATTTCTCAAAGGATGCTCTATGATCTCATATAATTTATCCTAATACTTATGCCAAAGTCTAAATATTATGAGCACATTATGCATCAGATGGTGCTAATGCAAAGACATATAGTAAAAAGCACAAATAGGACCTATTTTAATGTACTTTAATGGTGTATATTAAGATCTATATTAAGCAAATAATTATATAAATAATTTGTTATGATCTGGTAAATGCTACAAGGAGGGACTTTCAAGCTATTACAAAAGAGGATAATGGAAAGACATGATCTCTGGAGTTCAGGGAAGTTTTTCTAGAAGAATAAAATCTAAGCTAAGAGAGAAACATGAAAGATAGATAGGAAACAGTCAGAGGAACAGGGAAAGATTCTTCCAGATAGTGGAATCAGCTAGCTAGGTAAAGAGAAAGTGTTGTGACTCATTCAAGGAATAAAATAAATGTATAAGAAAAAGAACAGGGGTAACAGTAGAAGCAGACTAGAGCACACCGGTTTGGAAACAGACCTTTGTGGGTTGCTGATCTATACAAATATATACAAATATAGGTATATATATATGTTTATCTGTATTTATTTGTATATATTATATGTATATGTATATAGTATATGTATATGCAGATATATGAACTTGTTGCCTAGGGACAGCATTTGGAATGAGAGAAAAGAACCTTCTTCAGGACTTAGAACTGAGTCCTGGGGAATTCCTACATTTAAAATTAAAAGAAGATGACAAAATGATGGGGGAGGAACTGTCAGTAAATCAGGAGGAACACAAAGAAAGTGTGGTGTTACAGGAAGCAAGGAAATAGCCTTGTAAGAAAATAGAGTGGTGGCTAGCCCCCATCTCAAGCTGATTGTTTTCTCAAAGAGACCCTGTGTCATGAGATCTGCTGTGTGTGTGTATGTGTGTATGTGTATGTTTGTTTTTGTTTTATTAAAGTAGGCTCCACACTCAGCACAGAGCTCAATGTGGGGTTTGAACTCAGGATCCTGAGACTGAGACCCTAGCTGAAACCAAGAGTTGGACGCTTAACTGACTGAGCTCCCAGGCTCCCCAGAGATCTTCTGATTTTATAAAAATACAGAAATCTAGATTATGCAAAATCCCTCAATTTTTCAATCAAGACTTGACTGTTAAAATTGAACAAACTCTGTGAATGGGCTGGAAATGATGCCATTTACAAACTCTGTGTTACAACAAGATTTGTAACCAATACAGACAGCTATTTGGTTTAATCAGACATCTAGAAAATTAGCAAAACATTTGGCCATAATTCTTAATTTATCAGGCATTGGAATGTGGTACAGCAGGAACAGGGACATACTGCAAAGAGGAAATCCATCAAAGTCTTATAAACAGATGTATTCAGTTCAATTGACAACTTGTTGTCTGAGGGCCTAATCTATATATGAGAGCATCGAACGTAGTCGTAGTCTTAAAACCAGGGGAAGATTTGGGCATGAGCAAGAATAAACCCTATTACATGTTATTTTATTGCTTAATCTACTGCACGCACATCAAGCAATCCTCTTTCATCATCTCTGATTCTAATTTCACCAGACATAGCCCTGAGTACAGAAAATGTGTTAACTTCTTTGATAATTGTTCCTCCACAGTGTGGTGGCCAGCACCATTGTGCATAGCCTACATCTCTGTAAGGATGTACTACTCCAGGGAATGCTGTTATCAATCTACTTTCAGATTCAAGGCTGTAATATCAACGATGCCTGCTAGGATGGTGCAGTGGTCTCAAATGAAGCATGGTTCCTTTTCTGGAAGTCCCAAGTATGCTTTCTTCTACTTGACACTAGACTGGTGGCTTAGCATATACACTGGCTCTTTCCTCTTTCCTCTCTGCTAATAGCCGAAGTGTACATAAAACCCCAAGAGAAGCCCAACAACATATACTCACGTTAGACTTTGGAGGAGGTTGACAAAGGAAAAATTCAAGTAAGAACGCTCTTCAAGTTCAAAATAATGTTTCCTCTTCTAAATCCAGATTTTAAAATAACATTTTTGATGTTTCCAACAGCTACAAACAGACTGCTCATTAATTAGGACTTTAGAAATTATAACCTTCTTTTGGGATTTAAAATTACTTGACATGTACTAGTATCACGGGAGATAGTGATGATAAATGAACTTGACTGAATATTTGATCCTTTTGTTATATTAGATTTGCCCTCTGAAATAATAAACTATAATTTGATGAACACATCTTTTATTTCTTAATATTTCTTATTTCCAAATATGTATGGAAACAGTAATAATTATGGTTACTAGCCTTCATTTCCATGAAATATGAGTTTTCAAACAAGTTTTGACATTAAAATAAAATTTCTAATGTCTTTATTTCCATTATTTCCACATCTTTGAAATTCAAAATAACTTCATTAAAGTGAAAGGTAAATAAATTGAATTTGCTGACAAGTCTAAAACACAGTGATATATAGAGTGAAGTCAGTAAGGAACAGATTACTTTTCATGCATCATGTATAATTAAACAGATGTTACATTATTTTGTCATTGAATATAAAATATAACCCTTATTCTTACAAAATAAAATGTCTAATGACAGTGGGTTGTGACTGGAACATCTATGACCCAGTGACGGTCAGTGTTGCTTTGAGCATTAAAAGGGCATCCTATTTTTTTCCTCATGACTCCTTCCTGGTTGGATATATTTTTTCTGAAAACTTTGGCTTGGAGAAAGAAAGGAAACTTTCCTGAGAAGCAGTGATGTTATGAAGTAACTTCATTATAGATACATTTACCTACCTACAATCTGGCTGAGTATAGACTACCAACCAACAAACAAAAAACCCCAGCTCTTTTGAACATGAAATCTCTATCAGGCAGGATCCCACCTAGAGGAATTTAATTCAGTGAGTCATCCAGGAGTAGCATTTTAAGAAGCCATTACCTCCTACAGGGCTGAAGGGGCAAAGGGGGAAGATAGCGTCACTCCTGGAGCCCAGAGCAGCTGAAAAGGGGCTGTGCGATAGGAATTGCTGTGGTAGAGGAATAGGGTCTGTGGGGAGAGCTGGGAGAATAAGAACCCAGGCATCTCTCTCCTCCCACTCCCCTGCTGCTCCCTACTAGTGGTGAACTCAACAGAAGTCAACAAACAAGCAAGCGACTGGGGGAGAGGGGGAGAGCAGGGGATGCCATCAGCAGAACTCTGAGCGGCACAGAGAAGGGTCACAAAAGGATCTGAGTGGGAGGATGCAAATGGAGCAAACTCAGCACCGATCTAAATCAAGAGAGCCTGAGCAAGTCTCCAGGATAAGCTTGCACAGCACGTTTAGAATTAGGCTCGGGAAGCACATCGGGAACCTCCAACATTGCAAGTAACTCTGGCTGAAGAGGTAACCTTCTGAAACTGACGGCGCCTAATGGCCTCAAATATGGTTGTGCCAAGCATGGTACTGGCCCCTTTGAAACCCCTGTCTCATTTCCTGCTGACAACACCCACCTCTGGGAGAAGTCATTACCAGGGTTTATGGTTTTAAAATAAAACAAAATACCCGATTTTTGAGAGCTTAAATAGCTGATAAGTAGGGAGGCTGATATTCAGCTTGCATTCTTTCCTTTATTCCATGTTTCCTCTTGACATTTGAAAGCATGTGCTTAACTCAAAGGAAAATGAGCAGTAAAAGCCCTTCACCTTCTTCCTGGTGGTAGCAGTGACCACTTCTGTCAACAGGATCATCACTGGGGCCTTTTACTTCAGACCTTCCAACTCTGTTGTTTTTTCAGATCTGGCTTCAATCCAGGTCTACCAGCCACTTTTACTTTCCGACCATCTGGTTGACTTCATTCTTATTTTATTCTGGCTCCGGTCCTTAGACTCTAGTCAATTACTTCCCACAAATATGGACTCAAAGGTGAACAAAACGAAGGAAAAAACTGGAAGTAAAGAGTTCAGAAACAGGAAGAGCCGGCACTTGTTCTGAAGTAGGCGAATGGTGTCCAAGCTGCCAGGGCGACTGTGTTACTTCTCCTCGGAAGCTCTGAGCACACAGGAAGTCACACAGAGAGCAGTGGCTGCTTTAGTTCTTTTCTCTGCATTTCAATCTCAAAAAGAGCTGGAAGGAAGCGGAGCAGGAAGGAACTGAAGTTAAACTGGGAAGTATCCCACTCCTTCAGCCATCTCTTCGTGGACCCACGAGTCTAGTTGTTTGTTCCTCAGCTGGGTATCTTTCTGAGAAAATGAGGAACATCTTGCAGGACTTTATTGCTAAATAAGTTAAAGTTATAGAAAAGGTAATTTTCTGATTCAGAAAGCTCCTGAGATAAGGGCACTTTGCTTTATAATCGAATCTATTAACTGCTCGCCTAAGATGACTTCCTTGAAGCTAACGAAGGTTAATTTTCAGGGTCCCTCACTTGTCTGGGCTCCTTCCAGGACCTTACGTCTAAGTTGGTATTGTAATTTTGTATTTCTTTTTCCTCAAAAGAGTGCCTCAAATTTTATAAGGTCCAGGCTCCACAAAGCCCAGTCGCTGACAGTGGGGATGGGTTTGGGATTAAGCCTCAGACGAGGACATGCTGGGGCAGACTACAATCCTTTCAGCACCATTTGGCAGATTCTCCGCTCCTCAGTGGAAATACTGTCAGAATTGTCACTTTTGACTTCACTACATGACTCATCTAAAAAAGAGTTAATCAGTGACAAGTTCCTACATGATAAATTGCCTCCAAGATCTTTTTCACAACACTCAGGCCAAGTAAACTTGAGAGGTTTAATGCAGGTATGAATTAAGTGCTGCAAGCCTTCAAGGAAGCTTTCAAATGAATGACCTCTAAATGGTGTGTAAAGGAAAATGCACAGTAAGTGATCGTATCTGACGTATTACTGCTCTTTAAAAATATTCCTCATCAGTATCTTTGGAATAATATTTTCTTTGCTTTATTTTTCCTATGGTTCCGCTTTGAGACCACATCTATAAGCACAAACATGCAAGAAACATAGAGCTGCAGTCTGCAAACTTTTTCTGAAATCCTTTCAGCTTTGCAGCTCATACCACATGCATTGCAACTTCTCAACTCATGCTGTAGCATGAAAACAGCCACAGATGACATTGAAATGGATGAATATGGTTATGTTCCCAAAAAACTTGATTTTTGCACACTGTCATTTGAATTTCATATAATTTTTATGTGTCAAGAAATATTTTTCTTTTGTATTTAAAAAATCATTAAAAAATATAAAATCATTCTTAGCTTACAGGCCATCCAAAAGCAGAAGGCAGGCTGGATTTGGTCTGGGAGTTGTCATTTGCAAACTCTGATTGTATAGTAATAGTGGAGAGAGTATGAGTTTGAGAGTATTTAGACTTGATTTTCAGTCTTGAGTCTGTTGCTATTAAGTAAATGAATTTATACATCAGTTCACCACTCCCCATGGCCTCAGTGTTCTTATCTATAAAATAGGGTTATAAAACTTATCTCAGAGGGCTCTTGGCAGGATTACATGAGGATTACATTTCTTTATTTAAAAGAAACTAACCTAGTCTCCAGAGGGTAAAAGTTAATATATTTGCATTCCCTTCTGCTTACTTTTCTTTTTACATTTTGGAACTTCTTTTGGAGGGGGTATATTATTTGAGGTATAATTGACATATGACATTATATTAGTTTCAGGTGTACAACATATGAATTCAATATACTGTCTCAGTATTTGTATACGTTTGTGAAAGGACCACCACAATAAGTCTTGCTAACGTCCATCACCTTATATAATTACAATTTTTCCCTGTGATGAGAACTTTTGAGGTCTACTCTCTTGGCAACTTTCCAAATAGGCCATAGAGTATTATTAACTATAGTTACTATGCTGTACATTACATCTGCCTATTTTCTTGATTGTTTACTTGACTGACCAGTATAAGTGTGTCAAACAGATTTTTTATAGCCATAAAAATTGAAAAAAAATGTTTCGAAGTAAACACTAAAGAAAAATTTTCA
Source organism: Eumetopias jubatus (assembly GCF_037043125.1). Lineage (NCBI taxonomy): Eukaryota > Metazoa > Chordata > Mammalia > Carnivora > Otariidae > Eumetopias > Eumetopias jubatus. Next base: position 175,617,908 of record NW_028274809.1, on the reverse strand, counting down.
AGTAAATAAATGGGACAATGTTACAAAAATCTTGTTTGTATTCAAAATCAAATTTGCATTGCCACTATGTTGCTCTTTAATGGTTTTCTTTGCATTATGAAAATTTTTAAATGAAAATATTTTTTATTTTTTTGAATTTGATATAATTAGTGTTATGATAATTTGGTGCTTCTTCTGTGAAGTCTTATTGTATCTGCTCCAATGGGCTTACCCTGTATAATTTACAGCGAAGACAACGTTGACAGAAGACAATGCTATGTGCCATTCGAATAATGTATGTTTCTATATCAATGTGCATATCAGTGATAGAATTCTACTACTATATGCTGAAACATACATTGTTGACCAAGGCCACAGATATCCCTGGGGAAAAAATTGATTATTTCTAGACAATCTGCATTTAATTAAATGTCCATATGATTTTTTCATTAAGCCAAAATTCTAGGGCAGTAGCCCTAAACAGAGGGAAGGAGTTATAAAGTTTAGAATCATCTCGGGAATTTTTCAAAATCTACATATCCTGAGTTTTCACCATTCATTTTACCCATGTATTTCTTTGAAATACAAAGAACTCTGGGGTTGGGACAGGGCTTCATTTATTTGTATTTTAAAAAAAGGAAAGCTCCTCAGGTGATTCTGGGACCCCTATAAACACACACACCCACACGCAAAGGAACGGCACTCGTGAAGGGCAATGACAGTACTTTTCTATCTGTTTGGATTCCTCCTAGTCAAAAAGCTATTTTTCTTCAAAACCTACTCCGGATGTGGAGAATTATTACCAGGGAGTTACTTTCAGTTTTCTCCAGGGCAGCAGTCTGAATTTTGATGATTTTTTTCTTTAGCCTTTGATGCCAGAAACAGTTCCTGAGCATTCACTGTAGGCAAGACACTGCCACACACTGCGAGGTATAAAATAAGATAAATGCTCCTTCTCATCTTTAAAGAGATATGATATAATAGAGCAGATATGACAGCTCCACACCTAAGTACATATCACAACATGACGTGAGAGGTATGCAAAAGAAGTACAATGTCCAGGGCGCCTGGGTGGCTCAGTCAGTTAAGTGTCTGCCTTTGGCTCAGGTCATGATCCCGGGGTCCTGGGATGGAGTCCCTCATTGGGCTCCTTGCTCAGTGGGGAGCCTGCTTCTCCCTGTCCCTCAGCTGCTCCCTCTGCTTGTGTTCTCTCTCTCTCTCTGTCAAATAAATAAATAATCCTTAAAAAAAAAGAAATACAATGTCCTATTGGAAATTAGAAGATCATGAGATTATTTATGATTTCAGGGACTGAGAAAACCCTCAGGTATAACTGGACTTGCTCTTTTCAAATGTTGCCAGTTTCTAGGAAAATAAGTTGGAAGTTCTTTATAAGGCAACATTATTCATAAATTTAAGATCTGATTTGTGGTATTGAAATGTTAGATATATCTTTTTTTTTTATTTATTTGACATAGAGAGAGAGAGAGACAGAGTGAGCACAAGCAGGGGGAGTGGCAGGCAGAGGCAGAGGGAGAAGCAGGCTCCCCACAGAGAAGGGGGAGCCCGATGCGGGACTCGATCCCGGGACTCCAGGATCATGACCTGAGCCGAAGGCAGTCGCTTAAGCAACTGAGCCACTCAGGCGCCCGAAATGTTAGGTATATCTTGTCAAAAAACAATTTGAGTCATTCTCTTATGAGTAGCATCCATAAACAGTTTGTTGCATTTGTAGACAACAGTCTTCCTAAAATAGTTCCTGACATTATGTAAGAGCATATAGCTATAAAATCCAAAGTTTCTTTAATGTAATAATTCATAATTCCAAAGAAAATTCCTCAAAGAGATAAAGCCACCTCCATTATATTTAGCTTTATTTCTCCCCAAATGAAGTATTCCATCATGGTACATTATAGCTTTGCTGACTCTTTCATTAAACAGAAAAGAAAGAAAATATTTAACTTTGCTTTTACAAAATGCACCTATAGCTGTAATGTGTAAAACAAAAGAAGTAATTTCCAGAATGTTGATAAATGGATTCTTGGCAATAGTTTTTGTTAAACTCTAACAGCGGCCTGGATTATAAATCAATAGTGCACATGAAAATTATATTATTTTATCAACAGTATTTATATTATGAGAGGTGGACACCAAATGGGGATTTTCAAATTAATGCTATATTTATTTATCAGTTTCTTACTTTTAGTTTCTATCCCTTCAAATTCTTAGCAAGGAATTTTGGTCATTTTTTAAAGTCTAGTTTGTTTGATTACACATGAAAATTAGATAAGGTTTAGGTCAATTTAGTCAAGAGTAGCTCATGAAATATTTAATTCATACTAAAACGAATTGGTCTCTCTCCAGATCCTCATTGCAAATTTCACTGGAGGGACTTTAGTCATAGAGATATAATGAGTAGAAATCTAAATTAGCATTGGGAAAAGCTTCAGTAGGGCCAGGAATTTTAAAAGGCAAATATCTGAGCAATGTATATTGAAATTGATTTCAACAACTACTTGAATTTTAAGGGATAAGTAAGGCCAATGTATTTTTTTTTCTTATTTTGTGACCTTAAATTTTTCCTATAATCACAATATTTTTTCTATTTAATTAAGAGGAACACAATTTATGAGATGATATACTTGGACAATTACTCTCGAACACACATTTTTTTAAAGTTAAAAAATAAATCATCAAATAAACAAATTTGTGTTATCTTAATTTGTCCTGTTCTCTCACAGTTAGGAGGATATCTTCATCTGGACCCTTCTCTTATAGTTTAGAAGGGCACATACATGAAACTATCCCCAGAACATTCCAGAGACTTGAGAACCATCACGATATTTGATGAGAATGAGACAATAAAATGGAAATTCCAGAAAGGGGGTGCCTTTAGACTTTAATATTAATATTGCAGTTATATAGACACTAGTAATTTGAGTAAATATGGATCTTATAGACTGTTTATTAAACTTAAAGCGATGGGCAATTTTATTTGTTGCATAAATCAGTGGGTCCTGGATAATAGACAAATGTAACATTATATAGGTAATGGTCATGTCTATAATACCCACTGTCACTTTCCTAGCATTGATGAATTTGTGTAAAAATTATCATTTTGAAAATTTCTTAATCTTACGTTGGTGGTGTGTTTAATGTATGAAGTGAATTTATTACTATTCCTAAATTCTTTCAATAATTCATTTACCACCCACTTATTTATTTCAAGAAAGTTTTAGACCATTTTATACAATGCTATGGTAGTGCCAAATGAACTTTCACCCTATCAAAAACTAAGTGTTCGGAGTATAAAATCTGGTCTCTATTAGGAAACCTGAACTGTAAAGCCGAGGTATTGAAAATGCATAATTTTGTCTTTCTTGGGATACAACCTGCTCATAATGATCTGAGAAAGGTTTCTGTAGTGCAAGATTAAAAAACCAAAACCAAAACGAAAACATTTCATTAAAGCTCAGCACCATCCATGAAATTCACTACATACATACGCCTTGGCAGTAGCTGCACCTAAGTCCTCACACTCCCATTCTTTCAGCTCTCACTAATGCACGGTCATTACAAGAGTGTGATTCAGGTATTAGCCACCAGTGTCATCAGACCTGTAGACTAGAAATACAAATGTATATCTGTCCATATCCTATTTGCTTCTTCTCTCATTTTTGAACCCTCCTTTTTGCTTTTGTAATCCTCCAACAGTTTGTTCCCTTGTGACTAAATCAGAAAGTTCCTTTTTTTGTTTAGATTTTATTTATTTATTTGAGAGACAGAGAGAGAAAGAGAGAGAGCACAAGCAGGGAGGGAGGGAGAGGGAGAAGCAGACTCCCCCGCTGAGCAGGGAGCCCGATGCGGGGCTCGATCCCAGGACCCTGGGATCATGACCTGAGCCAAAGGCAGACACTCAACGACTGAGCCACCCAGGCACCCCTCTTTTTTTTTTTATGTAGCAAATTTCAATCCTTATAGAACAGGCTTTCTGCCTTTTATGTATAGACACACACACACATATTTAGATCTGTTTTATTTATGCCTATTTCTGTTCCTAACTGCTATTAAACAACTCACATAATGCAGAAACTACAGGAAGTAAACTCTCAAGAGTGACTTTCTTCAAGTGTCCTAGAATTCCTGCAAATATCTATGAAAGCTTATGCAGTTCCCTTGAGCAATTTAAAAACAAAAAACAAAACAAAAAAATACCCTCATGTTAGACAGGAAAAAGTGATATCTTCCTGGCTAAGTAACTCTTCCGTTACTCAAGCACTTTTTCTTTCTTTTCTGGTTGTTCCTTGCCTGTCTGTAGTTATAATGGATGAGGAGACAATTCTGTTTCCAAACTTGTGGCTAGAGGGTTGCTGTTTAACTCTTTCCTACCCACTAGTACCGAGTTACATACTACAAGAGCAAGTAATTCTACATGAGCAGGTAGCAAATCAGGAAAAAATTACGTGAACCATCGATCTGTGGGCCCAAGTTACATTTCTTTCATATACGTCGGTCACATAACATATATACTATCTTCTGAATGCATAAATTGAGCAATAGAATTATAATTACTTACCCAGTTCTGTGTCACATTTTCCTATTAGCATTTGGAATAGTTCTGACCTAAGAACATTGATTTATAGACACTTTGGGGGACTGGAGAAAAATATCGGATTACCTGTTTTAGTGGCACCACTGTAACTGTTGTCATCACTGTCAATATTTATTTTAATAATTACTCCCTTAAAACATTTACATAAGTTCTTATTTAATCCTCATGAGAGCTCTGACAGAACAATAAAGAGAGGGTATTATTACCTTATTTTTACGGATGAAGTAACTGAAGCCGAGAGAAGTTAATTTGGACAATGTCAGACAATGACAATGATGGAGGCAGTTTTCCAACCGGGATAGTCTGACTTCCAAAGTCCATGCCTTCCCACTCCACTCTATGTTTATCATGTATTCACTCAGCAGCCTTCAGTGAAAACACGTGTATTAACCATCACCACAGACACACACACATGGTTATAAAAATGAGTAAGAAGTATCTCCAGGGACCTTGTGTATAACAACAGGTATAAAAGAGAGTAAGTGCAGCAAAAATTAGTTTGGTAAAAATGTGCATGGGATACAATAAGAACATAAAGAACAGATAGCTTATTTAATATCTGTGTGAGAGTAAAAATCAGAAAAGCCTTCACAGAAGGGAAGGGTTTGTGAACTGTGTCTTTTTTTTATTAAAGATTTTTATTTATTTATTTGAGAGAGAGAGCACATGAGATGGGGGGAGGGTCAGAAGAAAAAGCAGACTCCCTGCCCAGCAGAGAGCCCGATGTGGGACTCGATCACGGGACTCCAGGATCACGACCTGAGCCGAAGGCAGTCACTTAACCAACCGAGCCACGCAGGCGCCCTGTGAGCTGTCTCTTAAAAGTACATTAGTGTTTGTCAGGAGGAGAGAAGAATGGTCCAAAATGGAGTTGCCACTTGAGTAAAGATATAACAAAACGAAACCCAAAGACCTTGAAAGAGGTTTTCAATGGCTGTATAGTGGAGCCTAAGGGCTGAGGGGAGTAAGAAGTGGCTCTAGAGAGTGATGAAGGAGTCTTGGAGGACTATGCACAGCATATCCAAGAGCTTGAATTTGTTCTTGTAGAAACTGGATGCTCACCGAGGGTTTTAAGCCAAAAAGATCGGGATTTCAATGTTGGGCCCAAAAACATGTTTATGCGCAAGACCCTGGATCTCGATAAGCCTCCGTTCTCTCATTTGTGAAGTGCAGGTTATTAATACTTCCCTCATTGTCTGTTGTGAGCAGTCAGACAATGATATGCAACATACATCTGATCCCTTATTCCCTTGTTGGGAGAGGAAGGAGAAGCAAAAAAAGAGCAAGTCTGTACAAAACTCAAGGGACCGATTCAAAATCGGGAACCCTTGCTGCAAAAGAAAATTCACTATAATAGTAAGTTAGGAGGCAACCTGAGTAACCTGAGCCAACCACTGGCAATGTGTGTACTCCCCCTGGTATGGCTGATACATTTGTCTGAGGACTATCCAATTGTAATAATCTCATCTTAAAATGCAGGGATGAGGACAGCATGGTGTCTGGCATATAACTTGAGCTCAACAAATGTTATTTGCCTTATTCATCCTCACTTTCCTTCTTCCTTTATAAGATCCTATGTTTGCTGGTCATTTACCAAATAACTGGGATTGTTTGACTTGAATAGCCTCAAAAATGTTACCTATATAATGATTTACTTCTGTGATTTAGTGTGCCTATAATTAAATACATCACATTTAAGCATAAATGTGCTCAGAATTATTCTCTTGTCTCCATTCATTATTAGGTTGTGAATAAGATATGACCTCATAATTTTTAGATTAGAATAAAAAATGCACCCAACATTTTTTTCATCCCATAAAGTTTTATTCCTTTGTTGTTGCACTTACAAGGATATCTACAGATTGTTTTTAATCGAAGTATTTTATTTGGTGACTAAATGGAGGCAGATAGTTTGTTAAGGTAAGGATAAGGTTGAGCTATCTTAACTGGTTTTGATGACTATCCAGTCAGTGGATTGCTGCACCAGGAAAAGGCTGTGCATCTGATTAAAATGTGTGGTTGTGACAGTTTTTGTGTAATATATACTCACAAGTTAGAAAAACCCTAGGAGACTATAGTATCAAAGACTGTGGAATAAGGTCAAGTACTTGGGGATGGGCAGTGAAAAGGGAATCACAAGGCATGACAGGTACAGAAACATATGTAAGTGTGCAGCAGAAAGGGTTGAAACCTGTAGCTTTGTCATGGTCATGTACCCAGTGAACAAGATAAAATGCAACTCACCAGTAACTGGCACCAGAGTTTCATTTATTTGACTTTCCATTTTTTTTTGTATGTGGAAAGGGACTGACAAGACCAACATTTCTAAGTGTCTCTCTCCCGATTGCTCTACTAGGGCTGAAAAGATGAATTAGACATAATCCAGGAGTTCACGGAGCTTAAGCATGGCAGTTACATTAATATATATGATTGCCCTAGCACTGAGTTTTAGATAGAAAGCAAAGGTTGAACTGAGTCCTCACAGTTCCAGTTTAAATTAAATTAGTGGGAAGCAATCATAACATCATAGCGTTAGTAGCAACCTTAATGTTCACCTAATCCAATGTTTTAGCCAATCAAGAATTTTTTGCACAAGGTCAAACAGCCTTCATTTGAACATTTCCAAATGCTGACTTGAGAATAAATCATATCCAAGCTCTGTGATATATTTACCAGGCAATTTATTAACTTTCAATCTTCCATTTAGCAATCTTCTTTTCGATACGGAGAAGGTTCTGGATACATTAATTACACTATTTGAAATCATATTAAAAAGAAACATTTCTTAATGTTTGGTAAGCTGAATTCAATCAATGCTTATGTGACAAAATTTAAATAAGGGCTAAGGTCAAAATTGGAATAAATTTTTCCCCTAGAAATTAATAATTAGACAAAATTTCAGTATATTGTCAATGGTGGCCTCTTGTAATAATAATAATAATAGACCTGTATAGATTATATGCTAAGAGCATTAAGTTAGAGCACTAGTATTGTAAGCCTGTTTCCAAACTTGTACTTCAAAGTCTGGGAATCCTAGTATCAACCGTAAAACTCTTTAACATGATACGTGGAAAAATGAAGTCTTGGTTATCTGACTATTTATAGATTTAGGGACTTCAGTTCAATGCTGCCTCTAACATACGATTTCTTATGAGCTGAAAGATGGAAACCATAACTGACTCTGTCTTACTGTCATCATTGGGCACAATTTGTTGGTATCTTGGTACGGAATAGGCGATCTTTGTACTTTAGTGTTTCTGAAATAAATAAATAAATAAGCATCTCTTAGATTGACCACTAAGTACATTGGAAATATATTTAAGTTACACTAGTGGAGACAGCTTTTAAGGGAGAAATGAGAAAAAGATTGGCAAGACCTGTTAACTATTAGGACAGATGACATAGCCACTCTTCAGGGTTTTTTGTAATAAGATAGACAACTCATGCAAATTAAGATTAATCAGTATTGCACAAGCAATAAGGTATAGATCTTTCTCAAATTACAATGAGGCTACATCCCATAGGAAGTTGAAAATATAGTGAAAATATAGTCAAAAATGCATTTAATACTCTTATCCTACCAAACATCAGGACTTAGCCCAGCCTACCTTAAATATGCTCGGAACACTTACATTAACCAAGAGTTGGGCAAAATCCTCTAACACAAAGCTTATTTTATAATAAAGTGTTGACTATCTCCTGTAATTTATAGCATACTGCACTGAAAGTGAAAAACAGAATGGTTGTGTGGGTGCAGAATGGTTGTTAATTATTGGTTGTTACCCTCGGGGTCACATGACTGACTGGGAGCTTCGGCTCAATACCACCACTGAGACTCATGGGAGAGCTGCATATTGCTAGCCCATGAAAAGGGCAAAATTCAAAAATCAAAGTATGGTTTCTAGTGAATGAGTATCATGTTGGCACTATCATAAAGTCAAAAAATCCTAAGTCAGGGACTGTCTGGAATGTCTAAAAATGTAAGGGTCTGTAAGAATTTTAATAAAACTTTAAAATCAAGTCTGAATTTATGTTGACTCATTAATCTCAAAACAGTTAAAAGGTTTGTGTAAAAGACAGAAGCCACCGTAAATTGTGTCGATTCAGTAATATTATTTAGAGGACAGATTATTTAATAGTGTCATGCATAAGGTTGACTATAATCTATAAATAATAAAATTACTTATTAAAATGTCTTTTAAAGAAATCACTTTAGAAGACTAAAGACTTATTTTGAACATGATTAAAATGTGGCTTTTTATTTTTAATTCCAAACTCCTCATACTGGCATTGCCGTCACAGTCGGTTTTCAATGCACTTGAGGATCCTTACTGGATAGTTATATCTTGTTGACATCTGAGCTCTTTCTAAAGAAACACATTTATTGTCAAAGGAAAAAGCTTGGCCACCACGACAATATTAAAAAGAAAATGCTTCTAGTCCAGAGGTAAGATGAAAGAGAACCTAATAAAGGGCTTTGAGCAATGACAGCATCACTGAAATAAATGGACATCTTTCCAAGGAAATTCTGTGTAGCTGACAATGTTCATTTGTTCAAGGAAGCAGTGTAGCGGGTGCAAAATAGAGAGCTTCCCCACATTTCATTCTCTTTCACGGCTGTTTCTTTCCTTGCCAGGTTCTTAAATATGGATGTCTTCTAAGGTTCTGCCATTCACCCGCTTTTCTTTCTCATTAGATGTCTCCTGTATCATTTAAGTCCTGTCACTGGCTACGATTAGAACTGTTATAACTACCCAAAGTATGCTGCCACACCACATTTGTCTTTTGATTTTATAACAAATTCCAGGCTCTTATTGGACTTCTCCTTCCACAGGCACCTCAAGTTCAACCTGACTGAAATGAAACTCATCATTTATCCTTACAAGACCCTCCATCTGCTTTTGTCCCAGCCCAGTGAAGAGAATTACCATTTGGTCAGTCATCCAAGCCAAATGCATATGCTTACCCTAGATACCTCCTTCTCTCTCATTCCCTGCATCAATGGGCCATCAAATCCTCTTCTAGAATATCTCTTTACTATTTCCTCCTCTCCATTCCCACAGCTGCTGCTTCTTTTTTGGGACCTTATTGTTTCTGCTTGGAATGTAACAGGCTTTGAACAGGTCTCATTGGCTCTTGCTTCATTCCTCTAGCCCATTTTCTTTTTTTCTTTTAAAGATTTATTTATTTATTTATTTGAGAGAGAGAGAGTGTGAGAGAGAGCATGAGAGGGGAGAGGGTCAGCGGGAGAAGCAGACTCCCCGCTCAGCGGGGAGTCCGATGTGGGACTCGATCCCGGGACTCCAAGATCATGACCTGAGCTGAAGGCAGTTGCTTAACCAACTGAGCCACCCAGGCGCCCCCAGCCCATTTTCCAATACCGTTGCTAGAGTACCTTTTCTAAAATGAAAATCGTATGATGTCCTTTGCCCGATGACTCCAGAACAAAATGCCGATGCATTTCCTTGAACTTTTGCAGAAATCCTCTGTCGGAAATGCCCTTCCTCTCCATCTGCTGCTGTGTACAGCAATAGTAAGGAGCCGGGCATGGTGGGCCAGCATTTCTCTGATTTGTGTTCCCAGCTTTCATGAGACTCACATCAGTGGCCCTTCATGGAAAATGCCCACCTTGAGTAACAGGGTGAGTTAGAGTTATGTGACTTTTGATATCTGGGACTTGCCTTTTTTTTTTTTTTTCCCCTGGTAAACAGGGCTTTTCTTGAGGGCAAAGGTTTTTGTTTTGTTTTCTTTTTTCCTTTTTCAATCTCTCTCTCTCTCTCTCTCTCTCTCTCTCTCTCTCTCGGACCTTGCAAAAAGCCTTCAGGTCCTCACCGACTACATGAATAAATAAAGCTTTCCCATATTCTAGGAACTGTAAAATGGAAAAGATGAAAGACAGATACTTTTTAAAATGTTGTTTATAGGCTACTGTGAGTGGTCTAATTACACATGTATTTCAATAGAAGAAGATACAGTAGAAATGAAAATTACACTGCGATGATATAGTCTATTATTTTAAATACAGAGCAGATTAAACAGTTTACTTCATTTAAATAATCTAATAGGTAGCATAATTATCAGATCATTTAAAAATCACAGATGGATTTAGGGACCCTATTAACATTTTAAATACAAAACTGGAAAAAAAACACAGGGGAAATCTACATTTTATTGTTTTTGAAGTTGAAATATAAACATGGTTTATGTGAGTACTAGCATAGTACTTTTAGAGAGAGAATGCAGGGGGCGGGAGCAGCAAAAGGAGAGGGAGAGAGAGAATCTTAAGCAGGCTCCATGCTCAGTGTGGAGCTGGACACGGGGCTCGATCTCACCACCCTGAGATCATGACCTGAGTCAAAATCAAAAGTCAGACGTTTAACTGACTGAGCCACCAAGGTGCCCCTATAACAAAATATATGTTAAGAGCATATATATTAGCGCAGATCATGGAGACCTGCAAAAATGAAAATATAATGAAAATTAATCTATATTAATAGAGAAAAATTCCAGATTCACAATCTGCTGTTCCTCAAATGTCCTCATAATAGCAACAAGATTAACTAAAATCTGAAAACACAGCATAAGGAAGAAGACTTAGTTTGACTTTAAGTTTTGTGGATTTCAAATATACCTATAGGATACATCTGTTAATGTATGTATATAGGTATTTTAATAATTTTTCTAAGTTTAGATAATTAAAAAAAAAGATTTCATTGAAGTAATTCAGAATAAAACCCATACAAACTGAACATCTTATTTAGCATGCCCATAAAATTTTACCAAAAAAACCCACCAAATATCTTCAAGAGTATTCCATATTGTTCAAATATACATTTGGTCATTGTAACTTTTACATTTTTATGTTAAATTATGAAAACCATGGTGAATTGATAAACCTGGGAAACTTTGAACCTCAGGCCTTCAGCGTATCTGAAAGTGATATTAAGATCATATCTCTGGGGGCACCTGGGTGGCTCAGTCACTTAAGCTCTGCCTTCGGCTCAGGTCATGATTCAGGGTCCTGGGATTGAGCCCTGGGTCGGCTGCTTCTCCCTTTCCCTCTGTGCTCTCTCTCACTCTCTCAAGCAAATAAATAAAATCTTTAAAAAAAAAATCATTATCTCTGACACATGAATTTTCATGGGTATGTCTTTATGTAGTATCAGTAGTGAAATTGGGGAATTCTTATTACTTTAGATAAATAAAAGATATTACAAATAGAGAATTGTATGAAATCATAGACAAATTAAAACGCTTCACAGAAATATTATGCTTCCTAGCCACCTTGAGCTCCATTCCCCCAAGTCCTAGAGGTAAGTGCCTATCCTACTCCGCCATTACAGACACTTACATGAAAAAATGTGACAGCTAGCAAACAGCTTAAGTTGAATTGTACATTACAAATCCATCTGAGGTCATTTCTGAATTATGAGAATAAAGGTGTAGAATTCTTCTTTTTCGCCTAGGTGATTTCAGGTGGAAGAAACTGATGGTAACTCTGCTTCTACTTTGTCCCACAGAGATTCTATATATATATATATTCTATATTTATATACCCTCAGGTACCTTGTTCACAAGTAAGAACATAATAGCACTCACAATAGCATTTATTCCCTGAGTGATAATCACCATTTTAAAAATTGGTACTTCATCAGCATCATCATCATAATAATGTGCTGTTAGTATGATTCTTCATAGCTTCTTCTTCCTAATATTTCAAAACCTGAACATTTATATTCCTTAAATTTCTATTTTTTTCTTCTTGCACCATATAATTACCACTGTTGATAATGCTGATATCGATTTGAAATTTGATTTTATAACATAACAATACCTCCAACTAACTAAATCAGTATTATACCTTGTTCATAATATAAGCAAAAACAATGAATAAATTCAATTAAAAAATACATATGTAATTTATGTACTTATTTGCAAGGTTGAGTTGAACTGTGGAACTCAACACACTATACACTTTTATAATTCCTAAAATGTGAATTTCTTATATATATATACATACACATCTAGAGTGTTATGTAGTACATTTATAATGTGTTTTAAAATATTCATTTATGTTTTATTTTATATTATCATAGATAAGAAAATAGAATTAGTGATACTTAATCATATTTCACTGTTCCACAGAAAATCTTTAAGACCAATTGATTTGATAATGTAAGTAATCTCCTGAAAACACATAACAAGCATAAAACAATACATTTAAATCAATTTTACTTATTAATATATTTTTCAGTATGTTAAAAAGTAATGACATGAGAAATGATTATATTCGCTCCAAGTTGATCTCTACATAAAGATAGAAGTTACTTTTATAAAACACATGGCAAATTCTCTCTCTCTCTTTTTTTTTTTGTAACAGCAAATCCTCTTGATGTGTTTCTCCTGAGTTGGTTACTGTAGATGTCTATGAACTATTATATCTATATATATCTATCTGAGTATGCACTCTCATGTCTATTTGTAGAAAGAACCTAAAACCACACCTATATAATTTGAATGCTAAGAGAAATGAAGATAACCAATAGAAAGACAAATGATGGAAGAAGGTGGGTTTGAATATAGGTAAATTTGCATTCTAATCTTGCCCTGTGCCACTTAGTTGGTAGGGTGTTATGAGGCCAACCACATAAGCCCTCTGAGCCTCATTTGGCTCATTGATAAAATAGGGCTATTAAAAACCTACCTTAAAATACTCTGAAAAGTGTAAAACACTGATGAAAGAAATTGAAAATGACACAAACAAATGGAAGGATATTCCACGCTCATGGGTTGGAAGAATTAATGTTGTCAAAATGTCCATAATACCCAAAGCAATCTACAGATTCAATGCTATCCCTATCAAAATACCAACAGCATTTTTCACAGAACTAGAACAAATAATAATAGAATTTGTATGGAACCACAAAGACTCTGAATAGCCAAAGTGATCTTGAGTAAGAAGAACAAATCTGGAGCTGTCACAATATCAGATTCCAAGATACACTACAAAGCTGTAGTAATTAAAAGAGTATGGTACTGGCCCCAAAACAGACAGAGAATAGAGAACCCAGAAATAAACCCACACTTATCTGGTCAATGAATCCACAGTAAAGGAGACAAGAATATACAGTGTGGAAAAGATAGTTCCTTCAATAAATGGTTTTGGGAAAACTGGACAAGTATATACAAAAGAATGAATCTAGACCGCTTTCTTACATCCCACACAAAAAGAAACTCAAAATGGATTAAAGACCTAAATGTGAGACCTAAAACCACAAAAATCCTAGAAGAAAGCACAAGCAGTCACGTCTCTTGACATCAGCCATAGCAACATTTTTCTAAATACATCTCCTGAGACCAGAGAAACAAAAACAAAACAAAAAAACTATTGGGACTACATCAAATTAAAAAGCTTTTGCACAGCAAAAGAAACTATCGACAAAATAAAAGACAATCTACTGACGGGCGCCTGGGTGGCTCAGATGGTTAAGCGTCTGCCTTCGGCTCAGGTCATGATCCCAGGGTCCTGGGATCGAGTCCCGCATCGGGCTCCCTGCTCCTTGGGAGCCTGCTTCTCCCTCTGCTTCTCTCTCTCTCTGCTCCTCTGTCTCTCATGAATAAATAACTAAAATCTTAAAAAAAAAAAAAAAAAAGACAATCTACTGAATGGGAGAATGTATTTGCAAATGGTATATCTGATAAGGAGTTAATATCCAATATATATATAAAGAACTTCTAGAACTCAACATCAAAAAACATACATAATCCAATTAAAAAATGGCTATAGGCCCTGCATAGACACTTTTCCAAAGAAGGCCTACAGATGGCCAACAGACACATGAAAAGATGTTCAACATCGCTAATTATCAGAGAAATGCAAATCAAAATCACAAGGAGTTATCACTTTACACTTGCCAGGATGGCTAAAATAAAAAGACAAGAACTCACAAGTGTTGGGAAATACGTAAATGAAGAAAAAGGAACCCTCATGTACTATTGGTGGGAGTGTAAATTGGTGCAGCCACTGTGGAAAACAGGATGGAGTTTCCTCAAAGGTTTAAAAATAGAACTACTATATGATCAGTAGTATTATTCTTAGGTATTTACCCCCAAAAGCCCCAGAAGCCCCAAAAACCTCAAAGCAGTAATTTGAAAAGATACTTGCACATCATGTAGCTTTATTTACAATAGCCAAGACATGGAAGCGACCCAAATTTTCATCAGCAGATGAATGAATAAATAAAATGTGGGATATATATATATATACAATAGAATATTATAGAATATTAGTCACCCATAAAAGAAGAATGAGGTCATGCCATTTGTGACATATTTCATATGTCATTTGTAAATATCTCCTCTTATTCCATAGGCAACTTTTTAGTTTTATTTTTTCCTTTGTTGGGCAGAAGCTTTTTATCTTGGTGAAGCCCCAGTAGTTCAAATTTG
The DNA here is from genome assembly GCF_037043125.1 of Eumetopias jubatus. NCBI lineage: Eukaryota > Metazoa > Chordata > Mammalia > Carnivora > Otariidae > Eumetopias > Eumetopias jubatus. The sequence goes on along the minus strand of NW_028274809.1, from coordinate 175,602,868 downwards.
CCTTTGTTTCCCTTACCTCCGGAGACATGTCTACTAAGAAGTTGCTATGGCCAAGTTCAAAGAGGTTGCTGCCTGTGTTCTCCTGCAGGCTTTTGATGGTTTCCTCTCTCAAATTTGGGTCTTCGATCCATTTTGAGGTGATTTTTGTGTACGTTGTAAGAAAGTGGTCCAGTTTCATTCTTCTGCATGTTGATGTCCAGTTTTCCCAACACCATTTGTTGAAGAGACTGTCTTTTTTCCATTGGATATTCTTTCCTGCTTTGTTGAAGCTTAGTTGATCATACAGTTGTGGGTCCATTCCTGGGTTTTCTATTCTGTTCCATTGATCTATGTGTCTGTTTTTGTACAGGTACCATACTGTCTTGATGATTACAGCTTTGTAATGCAGCTTGAAATCCAGAATTGTGATGCCTCCAGCTTTGCTCTTCTTTTTCAAAATTGCTTTGGGTATTTGGGATCTTTGTGGTTCCATGCAAAGTTTAGGATTGTTTGTTCTAGCTCTGTGAAAAATGCTGGTGGTATTTTGATAGGAATTGCATTGAATGTGTAGATTGCTTTAGGTAGTATATAGACATTTTAACAATATTTGTTCTTCCAATCCAGGAGCATGGGACGTTTTTTTCCATTTCTTTGTATCCTCTTTAATTTCTTTCATAAGTGTTCTATAGTTTTCAGAGTCCAGATCTTTTACCTCTTTGGTTAGGTTTATTCCTAGGTATCTTACGGTTTTTGGTGTTGAGATAATTCTTATTTCCTCTTTCATTTTTTAAAAAAATTGGTGTTTAAAGATTTTTTTGTGTGCTTTGTTCTACAAATATTTATCATGTTCTTCAGCACATTCTCACAAGGACATTCAATCCAGTTTTACTTTGGGAGTGAGTAAATAGATGCCAGCATAAAGAGTTATAAGAAGGCCAGTCATATGTATGTATTCATATATATGCTAGCATATATATAATAAATAAATACAAATAAATGATATACCAAAAGTAAAGACATAAAAATCTCTGTTAAAATTGCCATACAATAGTAAAGGGATCTTAGTTTTCACAATTAATTTTTTCTTGTCTTTGATTTAATTTTTGTACATACTCTGGATCTAAACCAAAAAATTACTGAAAGTTTCCTTTACTAATGCATAAGAAACTAATTATCGAGCAGCAGGCTCTGGTGATATTAGAAGGGGGTTAAAAACAAGAAACAAAAAGCATTGTGGAATGCTGTTCAGGAGAAAAACAGTAGGAAATGTGTTTTGCATTACTGATGGTATAGATATTTGATTTTACACGCTTGTGTTTTAAATTGTCCTTGTGAAAATTGATGATGCTGGCATCAAATATAAAAGCTGGTGGAAAAGAGTACACTTTAAATTTTACTCACTGATGTTACAAGTTATTGGATGCTATTAGGACCTCTTTTAGAAAGATTCATGATAATAAGTATTCATCACAAAGCACATAATTCCAGAGAACAAAAAGCGATGCTGCATTCATTTTGTATGATTAATGATTCACATGTAATGAGGAAAAAACGCTCAGGACTAAGCTACAATTGTAAATGGAAATGAACTTTATAAAGAGATTTTTCTTGTTAATGTCAACAAAAGAATGAAATCCTGCCTATGCAGGATATTTGCAAGTATTTACATCAGCTAACAACAAACACTATATCAAGTAATAAGACAATCTGTTAATTTGTATCATAATTAAGAATTTACATTCTGTAATATCTCAGAACTCTAAGCATGTTTAATAAAATTTAGGTGGTGTATTTATTTTGTAACCCAGATATGATATTAATGAGCAGGTTGATTCAAGCCTAATTTGCATAGTAAATGAATATAATTAAAATCAGTCTCTCATTAAAAGCTCACAAGAAATATTTAATCTGTAGATATTTTCAGGAAGGCAAGTAGCAGAGATTATTTTCAATTCTAGAACATTCCACAAGATCAGTTGTTCAAGGAAACAAATTAGGCATAGTTTGGTTATTTCTTTGCCACTGGGCTTTGGCGGCATAATCGTGTATTTTGGGGGAGTGTGATCTAAGCTTCATTATGGTGTTAAAGCCCTGTAAACCTAAAATGACAGATGTTTGCTTTTATTGCTAGTTTAGCTATTTCTTTTCCTTTTTGACCCATATGAATGGATTTGCTACTTTGAACTGCGCCCTTCTGGTGGGGAAGCATAGTTTGCAACCAAATATGTATCATTTTATTTAGATTCTTTGTATGTTAGATTCATTGTATGTTAGATTCTCCTTAAAACAAAAAACAACAACAAAAAAAAAACACAACCTAATCCTCTTTTTAAAGTTTTTTAAACCCTGCTTGTATTATAGCAAACTTATTTTTGCCACATAGAACAAAAGAAGATATTTTATTTCATTTGAAATATTGGTGAAACAAATTAATCAGAAAAGACAAAAAAACTGTACTTTTAACAAATAAAATCTTTTTTTTTTTTAAACTTCTGATACATCAGCTCTGGTTGCTTTTCCTTTCTCTGAATGTAGTTGAATTGGTTTCACATTCCTGTTTAACTGGGATGGGTTAAAACAGGGTCATTGACGGCCTGTTCTCTGATTAAATTTTAAAAGCTATGTTGCTTTGGGTCTCACAATGAAATCTATATCCTGCAGCTATCCAATGTTTCATTCTGAACACAAGTTTTCCTTTTTTTTTCTATTTTTACTTTTCATGGCTCTATCCTCAAGTGGTTTGCCTCCTTTCCCTTGAAACCCTTTTTCTCCTGTTTCATATTGACTGCTAGTATACTTATGACTCTGTATGGATGAAATACCTTGGAGCATTCAATAAAGTTTCATTGCTTGTCTACCTCCAAACTCTTTTCCTGATACATTCTGATCCTTGATCTCTCTTGATCCGTTCCCTGAAACTGACCAATGCAGCATGTGTTCAATTTCTCTTCTCCTGCAACCTGAGATACTAAATTTACTGGAACAGACACTCCCCTGTCTCCCGTGTGGCAGAAAGTATTGTAACCTGGTTACATCCAGATTAGAAGTCAAACAGAAACAAATGTAACTAATTACACCCCAGTTAACTCTTAAACTCTCTAGGCTATCAAGCAAGGGGGGTGAAGTTTCTTCCTCCTTTATTTTACCATGTGGGGTATTGATTCCAATTTCTTTGCATAAACTCATAAATGCTGAGTAGTCTAATGCTTAAAATGCAAGTTTAAAGTCACACCACCGGGTTCAAATTCCAGGTTTCGATCTATGAGCTGTGTGAACTCAAGTTGTGTTGCTCACAATGGAGACCACTGAAACACTTCAGGCATCTTGCTCCGCAGGACACAATCCTATAAAAATTATGTCATGGAGAGAGAATGTGTGCTCCCTAGGGTAGGTAGGTTCCCTTCCAGAAGGAAGTGGAGGGAAAGGCTGACCCCACAGCCTAGTTTTCCAAATTCCACAGTCAGATAAATTACTCTTACCCCAGGAAGGAACGAGTGCAGGGATGGGGGAAGAAGCATCCAGCATTATTCTAAAGTCTCCACACAGGGAAACACGAAACCAGGGCAAAGAGGGTTCCCACACAAATTAAACATGATGGATACACAAACTGTTTTTTCTTCCACTTATCCTTGCAACCTACCCAACTATTAATGATATTTCAACAAGCCTCCAAATCCTTTTCTCAGTCTTCCTAGCATCTTACATATTTTTACTGGTGAAGTCTTATTATGATAAAAATGCCTATCATAACCCCAAATGTCGAAATAGCCATTATACAAAGAATCTAAAAATATGAAATAAAAAATTTATAACCTTCCTCATTTGGGAATCATCAAACATAAGGATAAACATCAGGATAAAAATTAAGACATGTTTGAAGAAATGTTTTGCTCAAATTGAATTTTAATGGTTGTTGGGCTTGGAGACATATTTCCTTTTTTCCGCTTCCCTGTTCTGTCTCACCATCATCCCATTTCTTCGACTTCCTTCCTCTTTTTTCCCTCTCCTTTTCATTTCCTGTCTTTTTTCTTTTGGTAGCAACTTATTATATACCATACAATTAATCAGTTAAAGTGTAAAATTCAATGGTTTTAAGTATATTCACAGTGTTGTGCTCACTTCCTTTCCTCCCCAGTTTTCACTGCACAAGCAGTAACCATGACCACTTTCCTGCATATGGCATAATTCCTTTGTGCATCTCTCACCATGTCACACTCCCTTGGCTTAAATCAAACTAGGTTCAATTCAACTCTCCACCTGTTCATTATCCGTCCTTGTGGCTGCAGGAAACCCACCACCAATTTGTTGGTCTCATTTGAAATCCATAATTTCTAACTTCTAATGGGTCCATGGCACTGACTAGCAAGGATAATTTCTACTTCTCTAGAATACTCATAAGCACCAAGAGGATTACTTTATGTTTTTTCCTCTCTCTTCAAATCTCCAATAACTCCTTCCCATCTCCAAGCAGCTGATGAACTTCTATTTCAGTGAGCTGAATGAAGCCACCAGAACTTCAGTGTATCCCCGCCACCGTGTACCTGCCTATCTGCATTTGTGACAATGTACCTTGACTTCCCTCCTGTTCCAGTGATTAAACTCCTAGTTTCTAACACTGACTCAGGTGCACCACATACATTCCTGTCTCACTTACTTAAAAGCATCGCACCAGCAATTTTCTTCTGTGCCGTATATATTGTCCAGTTTCCCCATCTACTTCATTGTAAGTGTCAGCATCTAAACAAGGTGTTTCTCCAATTATTTAAAAAAGCAAAATCAGAAATGAAATATTCTTAATGTCTTAATGATTTTTTATAATTATAAAAGTAATGCCTGAATGCATTCTTATTGCAAATTATTTGAACAAAGTAAAAGATACTGCATATATTTACCCCAAACCTATATCACCCCTCCCCATTCTTTTCCCTCACCCCGCCTCTTAACGTACATCCTCCTCTGAATATCATCCCTTTACTTTGCTTCCATTTAGAAACCTCCTCAAAAAAGTCTTCTGTACTAGCAATCTTTACTTCTCTTTTCATTTCTCTTGTGCTCACTTCAATGGCAGCTTTTATCTCCATCTTCACCCAAAAAAAGCTCTTGTCAATGTTACCAATGACCTTAGTATTGTAATTCCAATGGTGAAGTCCCAGTTCTTACCTTACTTGACCTGTTAGTAGCATTTAACATAGATGACCATTTCTTTCTTGATATGATTCTTTCACATGGCTACCCAAATATCACACTCACCTCACACTACAGCTGTGGGATTTTAAAATCTTCCTGGAGTTCTTATCAATTTCTGATTCATGTATTTTGAAGTTTGCATAATGTGGGTATTATTTATGTACTGATTGTCAATTGTTAGATATGGATCAGTGAATCATTTTTGTATTACTTGCATGATGTTTTAAAATGGTTGTGCTTCAATTTCCTTAGTGGTTATAGGTCTGTGCAGGTTTTCTGTTTCTTCCTGGTTCAGTTTTTGTAGTTGATTCATCTCTAGGAATGCATCCATTTCTTCCAGATTATCTAATTTGCTGGCATATAGTTGCTCATAGTATGTTCTTATAATTGTTTGTATTCCTTTGGTCTTGGTTGTGATCTCTCCTCTTTCATTCATGATTTCATTTATTTGGGTCCTTTCTCTTCTTTTTGATAAGTCTGGCCAGGGGTTTATCAATCTTGTTAATTCTTTCAAAGAACCAGCCCCTTGTTTCGTTGATCTGTTCTACTGTTCTTTTGGTTTCTATTTCATTGATTTCTGCTCTGATCTTTATTATTTCTCTTCTCCTGCTGGGTTTAGGCTTTCTTTGCTGTTCTTTCTCCAGCTCCTTTAGGTGTAGGATTAGGCTGTATATTTGAGAACTTTCTTGTTTCTTGAGAAAGGGTTGTATTGCTATATACTTCCTCTTAGGACTGCCTTTGCTGCATCCCAAAGATTTTGAATAGTTGTGTTTTCATTTTCATTTGTTTCCATGAATTTTTTAAAATTGTTCTTTAATTTCCTGGTTGACCCATTCATTCTTTAGTAGGATGCTCTTTAGCCTCCATGTATTTGAGTTCTTTCCGACTTTCCTCTTGTAATTGAGTTCGAGTTTCAAAGCACTGTGGTCTGAAAATATGCAGGGAATGATCCCAATCTCTTGGTACTGGTTGAGACCTGATTTGTGACCCAGGATGTGATCTATTCTGGAGAATGTTCCATGGGCACTAGAGAACAACATGTATTCTGTTGCTTTGGGATGGAATGTTCTGAATATATCTGTGAAGTCCATTTGGTCCAGTGTGTCATTCAAAGTCTTTATTTCCTGGTTGATTTTTTGCTTAGATGATCTGTCCATTTCAGTGAGGGGGGTGTTAAAGTCCCCCACTATGATTGTATTCTTGTCGATGCATTTCTTTCCTTTTGTTATTAATTGGCTTATATAATTGGCTGCTCCCATGTTAGGGGCATAGATATTTACAATTGTTAGATCTTCTTGTTGGATAGACACTTTAAGAATGATATAGTGTCCTTCCTCATCTCTTATTATAGTCTTTGGTTTAAAATCTAATTTGTCTGATATAAAGATTGCCACCCCAGCTTTCTTTTGGTGTCCATTAGCATGGTAAATGGTTTTCCACCCCCTCACTTTCAATCTGGGGGTGTCTTTGGGTCTAAAATGAGTCTCTTAGAGACAGCATATCGATGGGTCTTGTTTTTTTATCCAATCTGATAGCCTGTGTCTTTCCATTGGGGCATTTAGCCCATTTACATTCAGGGTAACTATTGAAGGATATGAATTTAGTGCCATTGTATTGCCTGTAAAGTGACTGTTACTGTATATTGTCTCTGTTCCTTTCTGGTCTGTGTTACTTTTAGGCTCTCCTTTGCTTACAGGACCCCTTTCAATATTTCTTGTAGGGCTGGTTTCGTGTTTGCAAATTCCTAAGGAAATTGAAGCAGTAATCAACAATCTCCAAACAAACAAAAGCCCAGGGCCAGGTGGCTTCCCAGGGGAATTCTACCAAACATTTAAAGGAGAATTAATACCTATTTTTCTGAAACTGTTCCAAAAAATAGAAATAGGGGAAAACTTCCAAACTCATTTTATGAGGCCACCATTACCTTGATCCCCAAACCAGACAAAGACCCCATCAAAAAGGAGAATTACAGACCAATATCCTGATGAACATGGATGCAAAAATTCTCACCAAAATACTAGCCAATAAGATCCAACAGTCCATTAAAAGGATTATTCACCATGACCAAGTGGGATTTATCCCTGGGCTGCAAGGTTGGTTCAACATCCACAAATCAATCCATGTGATACGATACATTAATAAAAGAAAGAACAAGAACCATATGATCCTCTCAATAGGTGCAGCAAAGGCATTTGAAAAAGTACAGCATCCTTTCTTGATCAAAACTCTTCAGAGTGTAGTGATAGAGGGTACATACCTCAATATCATAAAAGCCATCTATGAAAAACCCATAGCAAATATCATTCTCAATGGGGAAAAACTGAGAGCTTCCCCCCTAAGGTCAGGAACATGGCAGGGATGTCCACTATCACCACTGCTATTCAACATAGTATTAGAAGTCCTAGCCACAGCAGTCTAACAACAAAAAGAAATAAAGGGCATCTGAATCAGCAAAGAAGTCAAACTCTCACTCTTTGCAGATGATATGATACTTTATGTGGAAAACCCAAAGGACTCCACCCCAAAACTGCTAGAACTCATACAGGAATTCAGTAAAGTGGCAGGATATAAAATCAATGCACAGAAACTGTGGTGTTCCTATACACCAACAACAAGACAGAAAAAAGAGAAGTTAAGGAGTCGATCCCATTTACAATTGCACCCAAAACCATAAATACCTAGGAATAAATCTAACCAAAGAGGCAAAAATTCTGCATTCAGAAAACTATAAAATACTCATGATAGAAAGTGAGAAAGACACAAAGAAATGGAAAAACTTTCCATGCTCATGGATTGGAAGAACAAATATTGTGAAGATATCAGTGTTACCTAGAGCAATATACACATTTAATGCAATCCCTATCAAAATACCATCCGCTTTTTTCAAAAGAAATGGAACAAATGATCCTAAAATTTGTATGGAACCAGAAAAGACCTTGAATAGCCAGAAGAATATTGAAAAATAAAAGCAAAGCTGGCGGCATCACAATTCCAGACTTCAAGCTCTATAACAAAGGTGTCATCATCAAGATAGTATGGTACTGGCACAAAAACAGACACATAGATCAATGGAACAGAATCGAGAGCCCAGAAATGGGCCCTCTACTCTATGGTCAACTAATCTTTGACGAAGCAGAAAAGAATGTCCAATGGAAAAAAGACAGTCTCTTCAACAAATGGTGTTGGGAAAATTGGACAGCCACATGCAGAAGACTGAAACTGGACCATTTCCTTACACCACACACAAAAATAGACCCCAAATGGTTGAAAGACCTCAGTGTGAGACAGGAGTCCATCAAAATTCTAGAGGAAAACACAGGCAGCAAACTCTTCGACCTCAACCGCAGCAACTTCTTCCTAGAAACATCGCCAAAGGCAAGGGAAGCAAGTGTAAAAATGAACTATTGGGACCTTATCAAGATAAAAAGCTTTTGCACAGCAAAAGAAACAGTCAACAAAACCAAAAGACAATTGACAGAATGCGAGAAGATATTTGCAAATGACATATCAGATAAAGGGCTAGTATCCAAAATCTGTTAAGAACTTATCAAACTCAACACCCAAAGAACAAATGATCCAATCAAGAAATGGGCAGAAGACATGAACAGACATTTTTCCAAAGAAGACATCCGAATGGCCAACAGACACGTGAAAAAGTGCTCAACATCACTCGGTATCAGGGAAATCCAAATCTAAAACTCAATGAAATAGCACCTCACACCAGTCAGAATGGCTGAAATTAACAAGTCAGGAAATGACAGATGTTGGCGGGGATGCGGAGAAAGAGGAACCCTCCTATACTGTTGGTGGGAATGCAAGCTGGTGCAGCCACTCTGGAAAACAGTATGGAGGTTCCTCAAAATGTTGAAATTAGAGCTACCCTACGACCCAGGAATTGCACTACTGGGTATTTACCCAAAAGATACAAATGTAGGGATCTGAAGGGGTACATGCACCCCTATGTTTATAGCAACAATGTCCACAATAGCCAAACTATGAAAAGAGCCAAGATGTCCTTCGAAAGACGAATGGATAAAGAAGATGTGGTGTGTGTGTGTGTGTGTGTGTGTGTGTGTGTGTGTGTGTGTGTGTATGTGTGTATATATATATATATACACACTGATGCTGAGTGAAATAAGTCAATCAGAGAAAGACATGTTTCATATGACCTCACTGATATGAGGAATTCTTAATCTCAGGAAACAAACTGAGGGTAGCTGGAGTGGTGGGGGGCGGGAGGGATGGGGTGGCTGGGTGATAGACATTGGGGAGGGTATTTGCTCTGTTGAGCGCTGTGAATTGTGTAAGGCTGATGAATTACAGACCTCTACCTCTGAAACAAATAATACATTCTATGTTAAAAAAAAACAAAAAAGAAGATTGTAGGAAAGGAAAAATGAAGGGGGGGAATTGGAGGGGGAAATGAACCAGAAGAGACTATGGACTCTGAGAAACAAACTGAGGGTTCTAGAGGGGAGGGGCTTGGGGGATGCTTTAGCCTGGTGATGGGTATTAAAGAGGGCATGTATTGAATGGAGCACTGGGTGTTATACACAAACAATGAATCATGGAACACTACATCAAAAACTAATGATGTAATGTATGGTGATTAACATAACAAAATAAAAAAAATGTTAAAAAAATGGTTGTGCTGGCTATCATTCTTACTCATTTATAGCTTCCTACATCATTTACATTATTTACTCAGTAAAAACAACAACAAACCCTGCTATGTATTTGAGTTGGTGAATTTTGACATAACCATTTATGAATCTTTTAGTCATTGGAATATTTCTAACTTAATTTTAAAAGTAACTTAATTTTACTCTGACTTATCTCTTTTTCATTGAATTTGATTTAGGATTTAAAAAAATATTTTCATACCTGGTTGACTTTACTAGGATTTGCTAGGTAATTCTCTTTTTTTCCCTTCATTTCTCTATTAGTCAACTTTTGGTGTATTTTCATTTAATTGAATCTTAACTCTCTTTTAAACAAGATTTATTACCTTGAAGGGTAGAGATATAGATATTTTAAATTTATTATTGTCACTGTTATGTTGGAACAAGCCCTCCCATATTACTTTTTTATGGATCATGTTTCTGCATTGATTTTCCTTTCCTGATTTTTCCTGCTTTTTACAATTTATTTTTTTATTTAAGTATTATAAGATGGAAATATATATCACATCCCTATTCCTTTAGTGTCTACTTAAAAAATTTATATTTATTTTGCTATCAGTATCTAGATATAATTTCTACAATAAAAAAAGACCTACATGTTTCCATTTCTCTTCCCCCCATCCCTCTCCTCTTCAAACTGAACATATTTTGAATATTAAGAGTTATTCCTATTTTATTTCATTTGTATTTATATAGAGAGCATACATTTTTAATGATTTCTTGGTGCCTTGATTCTTTTTAAGCCCATGTCTTCGTCTTTCTTGAAATCAGTTCTGATAAAGATGGGATGTATTTTAAGTTTCTTTCATAGAGAGTTTATGGATGGGAGTCATTCTAAGTTTTTACATATTTAAAAATTTCTATAATTCTCTACCAAAAATGGTAATTTGGACGGTTATAGAATTCTATGCTCATATTCCATTCCAGAGTTTTAAAGATGTTCCTTCTCTTTCTTTAGTATTAATTGCTGCTGAATGAGAGGATCATGACTCCAAATCTGATCCTAATATATCTCTGATGTTCAAAATACTCACTATGGTATGTTTAGGTTTGGTTCATTTTCTTTATGGTTTTGGTAGTCATTCAGTGAAAAAACTCATACATCTTCTGGTCTGGATTCCACCCCCTCCCCCTGCCCTTATATTTTTAATTATATCCCCCAGCACCTTCTCTTTCTATTGCTTCCACCTTTGACTTCACTTAGATAGCTGTTTTAGATTCTGGTGGTATCCTTCTTGTCTCTCATCTTTCATATACTTTTTTAAAGATTTATTTATTTGAGAGAGAGAGAGAAAGAGAGAGAGCATGGGGGAGGGGCAGAGGGAGAGAGAGAGAGAAAGTCTTAAGCAGACTCCCATGTTGAGCAGAGAGCCCGATGCAGGGCTCCATCTCACAACCCTGAGAGCATGACCTGAGCCAAAACCAAGAGTTAGACGCTTAGCTGAGTCACACAGGCACCTGCTCCTTTTTCTTTTTTACTTCACTTTATCTAGGTGCTTCATGTTTCCTTTTTATTTTGTTTTATGTTATGTTATGTTATGTTATGTTATGTTAGTCCCCATACAGTACATCATTGTTTTTGATGTAGTGTTCCATGATTCATTGTTTGCATATAACACCCAGTGCTCCATGCAATACATGCCCTCCTTAATACCCATCACTGGGCTAACCCATCCCCCCAACCCCTCCCCTCTAAAACCCTCAGTTTGTTTCTCAGCGTCCATCATCTCTCATGGTTCATCTCTCCCTCCAATTTCCTTCCCTTCATTTTTCCCTTTCTTCTCCTAATGTCCTCCATGCTATTCCTTATATTCTACAAATAAGTGAAACCATATGATAATTGACTTCTCTGCTTGACTTCTTTCACTTAGCATCATCTCCTCCAGTCCCATCCATGTTGATGTGAAAGTTGGGTATTTATCCTTTCTAATGGCTGAGTAATACTCCATTGTATATATGAACCACATCTTCTTTATCCATTCATCTGTTGAAGGGCATCTCAGCTCTTTCCACAGTTTGGCTGTTGCGGACATTGTTGCTATGAACATTGGGGTGCATATGGCCCTTCTTTTCACTACATCTGTGTCTTTGGGGTAAATACCCAGGAGTGCAATTGCTGGGTCATAGGGTAGCTCTATTTTTAATTTTTTTAAGGAACCTCCACATTGTATTCCAAAGTGGCTGTACCAACTTGCATTCTCACCAACAGTGTAGGAGGATTCCCCTTTCTCCACAACCTCTCCAACATTTATTGTCTCTTGCCTTGTCAATTTTTGCCATTCTAACTGGTGTAAGGTGATATCTCAATATGGTTTTGATTTGAATTTCCCGATGGCTAATGATGATGAACATTTTTTATTGTGTCTGTTAGCCATTTGTATGTCTTCTTTTGAAAAGTGTCTGTTCATGTCTTCTGCCCATTTTTTGACTTATTGGTTTTTTGGGTGTAGAGTTTGAGAAGTTCTTTGTATATCTTGGATATCAGCCCTTTATCTGTAGTGACATTTGCAAATATCTTCTCCCATTCTGTGGGTTACCTCTTTGTCTTATTGACTGTTTCCTTTGCTGTGCAGAAGCTTTTTTATTTTGATGAAGACCCAAAAGTTCATTTTTGCTTTTGTTTCACTAGTCTTTGGAGATGTATCTTGAAAGAAGTTGATGTGGCCAATGTCAGAGAGGTTACTGCCTATGTTCTCCTCTAGGATTTTGATGGATTCCTGTTTCACATTCAGGTCTTTCATCCATTTTGCGTTTCTTTGTGTATGGTGTTAGAGAATGGTTGAGTTTCATTCTTCTGTACGTAGCTGTCCAATTTTCCCAGCACCATTTACTGAAAAGACTGTCTTTTTTCTATTGCGTTTTTCCTGCTTTGTTGAAAATTATTTGACCATAGAGTTGAGGGTCCCTATCTGGGCTCTCTATTCTGTTCCATTGGTCTATATGTCTGTTTTTGTGCCAGTACCATGCTGCCTTGTTGATCATGGCTTTGTAATATAGCTTGAAATCAGGCAACATGATGCTCCCAGCTTTGTTTTTCTTTTTCAACATTTTCTTGGTCATTCGGGGTCTTTTCTGATTCCATACAAATTTTAGGATTGTTTGTTCCAGCACTTTGAAAAATGTCATTGGAATTTTGTTCTGGATGGCATTGAAGATTGCTCTGGGTAGCATGGACATTTTAACAATGTTTATTCTTCCAAACCATGTTTTTCCATCTTTTTGTGTCTTCTTCAATTTCTTTCATGAGTGTTCTGTAGTTCCTATAGATCCTTTACCTCTTTGGTTAGGTTTACTCTGAGGTATCTTATGGTTTTTGGTGCTATTGTAAATGGAATCAATTCTCTAATTTCTCTTTTTACAGTTGCATTGTTAGTGTATAGAAAGCAACTGATTTCTGTGCATTGATTTTGTATCCTGCCACATTACTGAATTGCTGTATGAGTTTTAGTAATTTGGGGGTGGAGTCTTTTGGGTTTTCCACATGAAGGATCATGTCATCTGTGAAGAGAGAGTGTTTGACTTCTTCTTTGCCAATTTGTATACATTTTATTTCCTTTTGTTGCCTGATTGCTGTTGCTAGGATTTCTAGTACTATGTTGAACAATAGCGGTGAGAGTGGGCATCCTTGACATGTTTCTGATCTGAAGGGAAAGGCTCTCAGCTTTTCCCCATTGAGGATGATGCTCAATGCGGGTTTTTCATAGGTGGATTTTATGAACATGAGGAATGTTCCCTCTATCCCTATGCTCTGAAGTGTTTTAATCAGGAAAGGATGCTGTATTTTGTCAAATGCTTTTTCTGCGTCAATTGAGGGGCCCATAGGTTCTTCTCTCTTTTATTAATGTGTTCTATCACATTGATTGATTTGCGAATGTTGAACCACCCTTGAATCCCAGGAATAAATCCTACTTGGTCGTGGTGAATGATCCTTTTAATGAATTGTTGGATCCTACTAGCTAGGATTTTGTTGAGAATTTTGCAATCCATATTCATCAGGGATATCAGTCTGAAATTCTTTTTTGTTGGGGTCTTTGCCTGGTTTGAGGATTAAGGTAATGCTGGCCTCATAGGATGAGTCTGGAAGCTTTCCTTCCGTTTCTGTTTTTTGAAACAGCTTCAGGAGAATACGTTTTATTTCTTCTTTGAATGTTTGGTAGAATTCCCCAGGGAATCCATCAGGCCCCGGACTCTTGTTTTTTGGAAGTCTTCTGATCACTGCTTCAATCTCGTTACTGGTTATTAGCCTATTCAGGTTGTCAATTTCTTCCTGTTTCAGTCTTGGCAGTTCATAGGTTTCTAGAAAGGCATCCGTTTCTTACAGGCTGCTTAATTTATTGGCATAAAGTTGTTGATAATAATTTCTAATAATTGTTTCTATTTCCTTGGTGTTAGTTGTGATCTTTCCCCTTTCATTCATAATTTTATTAATTTGGGTCCTTTCTCTTTTGGATAAGTCTGGCCAGAGGTTTATCGATGTTATTAATTCTTTCAAAGAACCAGCTTCTAGTTTCATTGATCTGATCTACTGCTTTTCTGGTCTCTAATTCCTTGATCTCTGCTCTAATCTTAATTATTTCTCTTCTAATGCATGGCTTAGGCATCGTTTGTGCTTTTTCTCTAGTTCTTTAAGGTGTAAAGTTAGTTGGTAAATTCGATATTTTTCTGTTTTTTGAGTGAAGCTTGGAAGGCTATGTATTTCCCCCTTAGGACTGCCTTTGCAGTATCCCATAGGTTTTGGATTGATGTGTTTTTGTTCTTATTGGTTTCCATGAATCGTTTAAGTTCTTTGATTTCCTGCTTGACCCAAACATTCTTGAGCAGAGTGGTCTTTAGCTTCCAAGTGTTTGAATTTCTGCCAAATTTTTTCTTGTGATCTAGTTCCAGTTTTAAAACATTATGGTCTGAGAATATGCAGGGAATAATCTCAGTTTTTTGGTATCGGTTGAGACCTGATTTTTGACCCAGTATGTGTCTATTCTGGAGAAAGTTCCATGTGCACTTGAGAAGAATGAGTATTCTGTTGTTTTAGGGTGGAATGCTCTCTATATATCTATGAGGTCCATCTGGTCCAGTGTATCATTCAAAGCTCTTGTTTCTTTGTTGATTTTCTACTTAGATGATCCGTCTACTCCTGAGTGTGGAGTATTGAGGTCTCCTACACTTAATGTATTGTTATCAATATGACTCTTCATTTTGGTTAATAGTTGGCTTATGTAGATGGCTGCTCCCATGTTGGGAGCATAGATATTTATAAATTGTTAGGTCTTCCTGTTGGATAGACCCTTTAAGAATGATATTGTGTCCTTCTCTGTCTCTAATTGCAGTTTAGCTTAAAATCTAATTTGTTTGATGTTAGAAGAGCTATTCCAGCTTTCTTTTGAGGTCCGTTGGCATGGAAGATGGATCTCCATCCCTTCACTTTCAGTCTGGATGTATCTTTAAGTTCAGAATGAGTCTCTTGTAGACCGCATATGGATGGGTCCTGTCTTTTTATCCAATCTGCAACCCTGTGCCGTTTTATGGGAGCATTTAGGCCGTTCACACTGAGAGTGATTTTTGAAAGATATGAATTTATTTTCATCATGTTGCCTGTGAAGTCCTTGTTTCAATAGATGGTCTCTGTAAATTTCTGTTTTATATCACTCTTGGGGTCTTTCTCCTTTTATAGAACTCCTTTAATATTTCTTGCAGGGCTGGCTTAGCGGTCACATATTCTTTCAGTTTCTGCTTGTCTTGGAAGCTCTGTATCTCTCCATCCATTCTAAATGACAGCCTTGCCGGATAACGTATTCTTGGCTGCATGTTCTTCTCGTTTAGTACCCTGAATATGTCTTGCCAGGCCTTTCTGGCTTGCCAGGTCTCTGTGGATAGGTCTGACGTTATTCTGATGTTCCTCCCTCTGTACGTAAGGAATCTTTTCCCCCTAACTGCCCTTAAGATGGTTTCCTTGTTTCTAAGATTTGCGAGTTTTACTATTACATGCTGGGGTGTTGGCCTGTTTTCCTTGATCTTGGGAGGGGTCCTCTCTGCCTCTAGGACACGAATGTTTGTTTCATTCCCCAGATTAGGGAAGTTCTCAGCTACAATTTGCTCAAATATATCTTCTAGTTCTCTGCCTCTCTCTACCCCCTCAGGGATCCCAATAATTCTGACATTGGAATGCTTCATGGTGTCAATTATTTCTCTGATTCTGTTTTCATGGATTTTGAGTTGTTTCTCCCAGCCTCCTCTTTTTCTTTCTTTTCTATCAATTGGTCTTTTAGATCACTAATTCATTCTTCTGCCTAGTTTACCCTAGCTGTTAGATGATCTAGATTAGATTGGATCTCATTGATAGCATATTTAAGTTCTGCCATTTCAGCTTTCATTTCTGCCTTTAGGGGACTCTATGTTGCCATTAATCGATTTCTCCATTCTAGCCATTGTCTTCACAATTGCTACCCTGAATTCCATTTCCAACATCTTGGTTATATCTGAATCCATTTGTAAATCTGTGGCAGAAGTCACAGTCTCTGAGTCTTTCCTATTTTGGGTGTTCCTCCTCCTAGTCATCCTGTTGAGGGGTGGTTCAGGACCACAACCCAAGCAAGATGCATCTGTTTTATAGGGACCTTAGGGTTGTTGGCCTCTTGTTCTCCCAGCCTGTCTTCAGTGGGATAGTCCTGCTGTGCTGTTACTCAGGCAACCCTGTTTGGGCAGAGTTGCCCTGCCCCCTGTGGCTGGGGAATGAGCTCAGTGAAAACCGGTTTTGGGGGGCTTTTGTTTTCTGGTGACTTTCCCTGGTGGGTTTCCCTGTCTCTTCCGAGAGTCAGAGCAGAAGAGACTGTTTCCAACCCTCTGTCTCAGAACAGAGAGATCGCAGTCTGTTCTTCATTGAGCTCTCCAGGCCACACTATCTCTGTTTCTGTCTGTCCTGCTATAAACTGCTGCATCTTGGGTTGTGCACCCCTCAGCAGCACTCCCAGTCCTCGCCTGCAGGTCAGAGCATGTCTCTGCCCTTTGTGCTTCTAAAACCACCATCTGCCCCCAGTTCACATGTGCAGCCCCACTGCTCCAGGTTTCAGTCGAGAAACCTGGAGCCCAAAAGCCCTTTCCCCGCTGCTACCGGTCTGCGAGTCTGTGCCCCGTCCCCAGCGCGGGAGGTTATCGCTCACAGGTGGTGTAGGATCCCCACAGACAGGCTCCCTCCTGCTGCTGTTTATCCTTCGATATCTGCCCGCGGAATCACAGCTCTCTGCTTCATACCTTAAAAACCAACCACCTGCGATATTCTGTTTGTAGAGATCAAGATCTATCTTCTTATATCTCAGGCCAATTTCATGGGTGTTCAGAGTGGTCTGGTAGAGATCCAGCTCAATTCAGGGGACTGGTTGGATTAGGGTCCCCTACTCCTCTGCCATCTTTTTTCTCCTTATTGTGTTTCATGTTTCTTATTAATTATTATTTGATAAACCAATTAACCTATTTGTATTTGTAAGTTTTTAATACATAAAATTGGTGATGAGGGGAGAGGAGTGAAATATACTGTCAAAAATGGTAAGCCCATAGTTGTCTGGAAGAAGGTTCTTTCCCCTTTGATGTCCTGCTGCATGGCCCTGTGTTTTAGGTTCCAGTGCCAGTACTGGCTTGTGAGCCAGCCTGATGGCTGTACTCAGTTTAGCAGAACAGGAAGAGAAGAGAGATATTCTTTCCCAGCTTCCTTAAAGATATTTTCTCAATTAATTCTGAATGACTGGTATCCTGAAGGACTTCTCTGATTATGATGTTAGAACATACCATGGTATTCTTCTATAGCACTATGCCTGGATGAGAATTCTCTGAGTCTTGCCTATTTCTCAATTCTGTCTTGTCTGCTTTCTCTAAGAATTGCTCCATATTTTTCTTAGAAATTTCTGGCACTATATTTGCTATCCAGTATGATTATATGTTAAATTTTTTTCTGTCATTTCAAGTGAGTTTAGGCAGAAGACAAAACAGATGCATATGCTCAGTTGTGTTTTGACCCAATCCTTTCTACTGACTGCATTTTTTTTTAATATAAGTATTTATTTATTTATTTTTTGTCTGTAGGGTGCTAGGAACTATTCTAGGTGCTGTAGAAACTACAGGGAACAGAACAAAAACAAAATCTATGACTTGTTGGAGGCTATGTAAGGCTTTGACCATGTGTACTAGGGGACTGTGCTTTTTTTTTCAATTGACATGTTTAACATACAATATATTTTATTTTGTATTTTAAATATGCTTCACTTTTAATATGTTTGCTTCTTTTTGACCCTTTTAAACATTATTAGATTTGGGTTGTTCTGGCTTATGGCATAATATTGCTCTTTTGTTATTAATCTTTTCTTGTTTTTCATTTTTCTTATTGCACACTAAATTCTGATTCTGACTTTGCACTTTATTTCTTTTAACAGCCACTTTCCTTGTTTTCATTTTATCATTCCCTCTTTCAATTTTATTATATTATTTCATATCTCCTGGCAATGGATTATATGTTAACAAATTTTCTTCAAAGTGATAACTTAATGCTTTAATTTTATGTTTACTGCATTATGGTTTCAATGTGAATAAGTAAATTTAATTTCTGTAAATTTTTTCATATCCTGGAGATTTTTTATTCTTCATTTTCTTATTTAATATTTATAAATCACACATTTAAATGGAGAAGTAAGTAACTGGACTTCATCTTTTCTTGTTGGGACCTCTTTGTACTTCAGTGCTTTTTCAGAGAGAGCCAATAGCGTGGTGCTTATTTTCATGAATTTATAGTACACATTATAAGGTTCCATTCTTGTTTGCAACAAGTTTGAAATAAACTTTGATTTATAATTCACACCAGTGCTGTGGCTTCTGAAAAGTGCACTTAATATCCCTTTGGGTCTACTCCAGTTTCTGAATTTGCTGATGGGCGTGTGTTGTCCTCCATCACTTCCTTTCTAAATGAACTGCACAAAAATACCTACATAAGGCAATCCAAAATTTTCCCTCAGAGTTCTCAAAGTTCTCAATTTGAGATGAGAGAAGGAAACAGAGATGATAGAATCTTGCTAATAAAGGTGTGAGAGAAAATGTTTCCATTTTGCAGAAACAATGTGTCCTTAGACCTCTATTCTTACTGGTATGAAACTATGAAACCAGAGTTTTTGGAAAAACAGTCTGAATGTCTATCAGGTACCATATACTGTGATCCGCATACTTCGACACAATCTTTATCTTCCATGTTGATCAGCAGCCCCCTCACTTGATCACATAACTGGATACTCAGAGAATGGGACATATTATACACTGAAAGAAGTCAATTTAAAATTTCTATGGGGAAATTAGATATTTAATGGAAAGTGAGATAAAGGAATTTTTTTGAACTTTTATGAGGTGAGTCAGATAGCTACCATAAAAGATCAGACAGAGTGTTTCCTTGCATCTCAGTTGGTTATATTTTTAGAAGAAGAGAAAAGGAAGGCCAAATTCCATATTATAAGAGAAAGAAATTTCACAAGAGATCATTAATCAGCTTTCTTACATAGGTGAAATAGTATATTATGCAAAAACCTGCAGATCCGGAATTTAAGTTATATTTCTTATTACACTTGATTTCTACTACATGTACTTTGCTCCAATGAAATGAAAAAGAGCTCTACCAATGTTAATTGCAATCATTTAGGACAATAGACTATTCTCTGTTCCTTTATCATATCCTAATATTTTTGAAATCTGCACTTTTGTTTGTACTGCTACCTTGCCAGAATTTTCATTACTTCATTGCATGTGTTATGTGCAAAATCAGTGTTTTGACTCTCTCAAGTGCCTGTCTTTCTTGGAGTCTCCTTTCAATCTCTAGATATGAGAGAGAGAGAGAGAGACAGTCAGTCCCTAACTCAGCACCTTGAATGTAAACCAGTAGATGTTGAACTATACACCACAGCTCTTTTATGTAGCTTTAAAGCCAAAACCAACTATATCTATAGAGATTACTTTCTATATTAAATCAGTCTGTTTTTACTATTTCACTGATTTCATCAACATGATTTTATTATTCTAGGAAACTCCACTTCAGGAAGATAAAGATTGCAAGTAACTCCATTTTTAGGAAGACTATCATTTAGATGAACATCAGACTGCTAAACTCTTAGAACCATAACATCAACAGATTGCTTATTTCCCAAACTCTGAAACCAAGCCTTGCCATGTCCACCAATACTAAACTAGGATATTATGATCCTTACCCCATTCTCATCAAGCCCACCCCCACCTCACCCTCTGCCTACTACACCTCCTGAAAGACTTGCCTTAAACCAGATTCTAAAACCTTATGAACGTCCTGGCTTCACTTTTCTCTTTCTGAAAGGCTAAGATTTTCATATTATAGTGCCCACTCTTGCTGTTAATGCACTTAACTTTGTCTAATAGGTTGTTTGAGTGATATTTTAGGGGAGCCAGCACTCAACAAGCATGCTTCATTTACCTGTTTTTCCCACTTTGGGGCACTAGAATGTTGAATTTATAAGGAGAACATAAAAATATTTGAGAAAGAATGACCCACACTCTAGTTCTTCCCCATTCTGTAATTCTCCCAATTTTTCTTCAATAAGAAAAATGAAACTTTTAGCTATGTGTGTCTAAGGAAAATTTTATGTTGATTAGTGTTTGTCTAAATCTTCTTTAGCAGTACTGATTTTATACCATCCATTTGTTTATATATTTCCTTCCCTTTTCTGCTCACATTCAACACCACGCATTTAAATGATGGCTTCCTTATTTTAGCTTTCATTTCTGATAGCAGTGTATTACTCAGTAAATTTGCTCCAAGTATTCCTGAAAGTACAAAGTCTTTATTAACAGTGTTTCTGAGGAGATTTGCTGTTGTCCAATACACAGTGTCTCCTCGAGGTTCTTTGCTCTGTCTGCTTTCCATATTTTCATTTTATTTCATTTCTTATCTCTGTGTTATGATGGTGAAGTTGGTAAAGTATAGGAGATGAGAATTTATCTTTTTTTTATTATTATGTTATGTTAATCACCATACATTAAATCATTAGTTTTTGACGTAGTGTTCCATGATTCATTGTTTGTGCATAACACCCAGTGCTCCACGCAGAACGTGCCCTCTTTAATACCCATCACCAGGCTAACCCATCCCCCCACCCCCCTTAAAGCCACTCTTTTTTTAGGAGGAGAAGACAGCTTTCAGATAAAAATCTATCCCTAGAATATAGTATCCTTGTAGGGGAAAATGCATTTTATTAAGACACCTGTGTCTAGTATTTATGCACACTTCTCTTGGATGGGAAAGCTAAGGCTCTTTAGGCTCTATTGGTGAAGTTTTATTTTGTAGTTAGTCGCTTTTGGTAGCAATGAATCCAAGACGAGGAAAGAGGAGGTTCCTTCAACCTTCCTCACTGAAATGAAACTGTTGTTTTGCCCAGAGGGTATTACTAAGGTGCTTAAGAAATTGTGTTGCGTTAATCATTAGCGAGAATCAGATGCTAAAGACAATACATTAGCTCCACACTCTAGATACACACTTCGTACAGTTTCCCATCTGATGTTATTAGAAGTGGAACAAAATGATTACAGAGAATTAGTTAAATAAAGATAGGAAACTACATGGCAAGTTGCAGAATTGACAAAACAGCTAAACTCTATTAGTCCCATGCTGACCAATTAACTAGTCTCAAATAGACCTCCTAATAGAAGCCTGAATTAGTTAAAAGCAATAAAAACTGTAATCACTTACTTGGCAAGGATCTTGAGAATGCAGGCTGCCCTGAAAATGGAAAGTATAAATGACAATATTAGTGGAAAGTATTATTCTTTACGTAAAAATGGTTAATCATTTCTAAGGCATATTTGTATTTTTGGTGCATTTTTAGAAACAAAATTCAATAAATATAGTATTAAAGAGAGTCAACAAAATTACAAATCATACATAAACACTCATGTAATTAAGTTTTTAAAATTGTTTTTCTAATTAAGCTGTATGGTAAATAATTGCTCTGAAGTCAAGGAATAAAATTGAGTAAAAAACGACATCAGTGTGTTTATCTATACCTGGTTCTTAACCCATTTTTGTGGGTGTCAACCGTGTTTCCATTTTATGGTTTTTTGGAGACCGAAGAATGCCTGACGCTTGGGAGACTGGGCAGAAATGTATGTCATTGACTGGTAAGAAACATAAAGAATTTAGTTGAAGAAAAAAATAATTCAATTTTAGATTTGAGGGATGGCTCTGGTTTCCAGGTCAAGATTAGACATTAATGTAAATAAAATCCTAGAATTTAGGAATAAATTTCTTGCTGGAGATATTTTTGAGGGAGCATGATCAGCCGATGGTTATAGAGAACTGTGGAGTAGATATGGCCTTCTTATTACAGCATGTAGAATGGGAATAGACAGCAGTTGGAGTAAAGGAACAACAACATGATTGATCTTGATGAAGAGAAACGAGAGGACTTCATATTTCTGAGAAGGGAATGTGTTGCAAATCTCTAACAGATACCATACAAATTAATGCATGGGTATTAGTAAGTCATTCAGGTGAAAGTTAATGACGTGGAGAGTTTGGTTCTGCCAATCTCATAAGTTTTCATCTTGCTTTGACACCAGGGAGTGTATACTTTTAATTACGGAGAAGAAAAGATGCCCTCTGCCCTCTGTCCTGAATCCAACCCACCTGACCCCAAGAGTTGGTTATTCTGACGTTGACGAGGCAAGGTTCATAAAAGAAGGGCCTTGACATTTTGGAGAGTTCAACCTGTGGATCTGATTGGATTGTCAGCCCAGTTCTCAGAACATAGGAGGGACTCAACCAACATTTGCTCTGGGTGAAATGAATCCACCCAGATTTGCATTTTCAGTCCCCTTCTCCTGCCTGGGCCTTTATCATATGCTGCTTTCCCAGGTAGTGACAGGGAAGAGGAAGAGGAGCAGGTGACTTAATATTCAGGGTTTTGTTAAAGAATGAATTGCTGCTGTCAGGATATTTCTTCAGCTCACAGCTTTCTTTTTTTTTTTTTTTTAAAGATTTTATTTATTTTTTGACAGAGAGAGACACAGCAAGAGAGGGAACACGAGCAGGGGGAGTGGGAGAGGGAGAAGCAGGCTTCCTGCCGAGCAGGGAGCCCGATGCGGGGCTCGATCCCAGGACCCTGGCATCATGACCTGAGCCGAAGGCAGAGGCTTAACGACTGAGCCACCCACGCACCCCAGCTCATAGCTTCCTGAAGGTTGTCCAGAGATCTGGGTGACTGTAAGGTTTCCCAAAGTCTTCGGAAACAGTGCTCCTCCAGGACAATGGGAACACGAAAATTCCTGGTTCAACCGACACTCAAGTCCTGATATTCTTTTTAATGTAAAAATGTAGAAGAGAGAAAAGCGCTGATGTTTAATTCTCTGCCTCTGTATTTCATATCTTGTTAAGCTTACCCCCTTTTAATCAAAAATCTTCTTTACGATTTGCTCCAATCTGCTGTGCTGTGCAAAAATGACTTTTAAAGTTCATGATATGAAACCTTTTCGGTTTTGCATTGGTTTTGTAAGTTTTGCGACTCATCATGTTACCTGTAGTTATAAATTGGAAAGAATGGATTTACAACCAAATTTTCCGTGCATTAATGAAATCCCATGAAACCTTAGACATTTTAGACTAACTTGGTTTTGAACTAATAAATATTTTATGGTTCCTCTGGGTTTATTTTTCAAGCAACACATACTAGACCTCAGCTTAAATTGTTTATTTCCTAATAGATTTTGTCTTCATTTGTAATCTCACCCAAGAATGGGTGTTCAATAAATATTTAATAAATATTTTTCAGTGAAAAAAACAAACTAGCCAGTAAAGTGTTTTCAAACACCATACTTTTGTATATAATTGATGCCTACATTATGCTAATAGCAAAGTGTAATATTTCTTTGCACTTCACCAGTGGCTTCTTCACATTTATAGGTATTTCAAACCAAAAGGAAGGTACTTTGAAAGTCTTAGCAAAGAGATTGAAAATACACACACACACACACAAACATACACACACACACACACACACACACACACACACACACACACACACCCCAAAGATTCCGTGACTTCTTTGGGACCATGTTTTGAATACCACTTGTCTAGCTTCTAGAGGAACAGGTGAAAAGCCACAAATAACAATGTCAATATATGTTTAATACAAATCTATGCAACACTTACTAATTTAAGCTTCCAAAGATGTACAAAAGGAGATTTGGTGACTCTGTAGAAGGAGCCCTCTTATTAACCTAAGGAGGGGTCGAGGGGGAGGCAGATGGGGTGCTGGCTACTGTGTAAGCATCAGAGGAGTCCATCGACCACACTCTAACATTATGTTGTAAAACTATGGATTTCTAGGCTTCGCCCAAGAGATGCTGCATGAGTATTCAGTTAACATATGTGGTGAGGTACCAGCCTCGGATGCAAAACTTAAGGGACACCAAAAAACTCAAGCAGTGAGAAAAGCAATATTTTAAAAAAATATATAAATTACTGCAAAATGTAAAAAGGGATGAACTATAAAACTTTTAAATAAAGAGGCGATCGGTATTATTGATCTTTCCTTTTGCCTCAGGCTATTACATGGCTCAGGAGGGGACTGTGTCTTTAAACCAAAGGAAAATTCTGACATATTCCCAGGAATAGGCCATGCATGCCCGAGGGCAAATGTTTCCCTCAGTGGTCTCCTCCCTCCCAGGGTTTCTGCAGGTAGGGGCTGCTGCTGATTTTCTACAGCCTCTAAGGTCTGTACTCTCAGCCTAGTACCTGAGATCACCCAAGAGGCAGGAAGGAGTTGGCTGACGATTATCATCTTTAGAATTATGATTTCTGGACCTTATCTCAAGAGGGCTTACAAATGTCCCACTATTGGCATGCACCTGTATCAAAATTCATCATTGCTTTAGAGGAGCTGCAAATCTGAGGAACTGCAGATCTGGATGCAACAGAAACAAATCATTCCATAACAAGTATGTTTATCTCTTTCAAGAGTTTTAGCTCCTCCAAATCTGAAATTCAGCTTAAACTATGCTCAAGCAGTACAGGCCTACATGCCCCCTGTTTTAGCCCCTTTAATGTTCGTTGAAGTGAATGGTGATAAGTTAATTGAGGGTTTTCTTTGACATATATTGAGCCATAACATATTGTTGAAATGTATTTGTCAAACATTTTGATAGGAGAAAAATAATTTGCATGCTTTGGATTATTACAATATTTTCAGAAGAGTAAAACAATTTAAAAATGAAATGTGTGCTATTTCTCACATGGGTTTTATTTTTAAGATGATAAATATGTATTATTGCTTACCATCTACCTGGCATGTATATATAACGTGGGAAGAGCACAAAGACAAATTGCCATAATTTCAATATTTGTTTATGTCTAAAATAAAAGGTACTTGATCATAAAATGAACAATATACTGCAGGAATCACCTTGCAGACCAAGAGAGAGACCTTGGATATTACGAATGCCCCTCTCTGAGAAATACTAATAGAAGGTAAGCTGGAATGGAATGCCCTCCTATGTCTTCCTGTCAGCAACATGTCCACAATTTGATCAAAGGGAATGGGATAATATGTGTATTTTATTCATTTTTACTCAAATCAGAAGAATGCATGAGTTCTGTGCAGAGGAAGACAGAGAAAAATCAATTCCATTTAGCACAGAAAAGGTAGTTTGTCCTGTGTTATCCTCTGTCACTTTTCCTACTGGTTATATTTCCCGAATTATGTGTGATACAGCATAATAATAATGCCTCATAAATGCAATCAGCCCTGAATAAGAATTTTATAAAACCATGTCTCATGACAGCTCATGACCTTGACCAAACCTCCAGGAAAAAAAGGGTCTCAACACATGAAATCAAGTTAACTGAAAGAAGTTTGGTTATCTGGGTTTTCCCTGGTTAACTGCTAACAGGCTGTTGGAAAACCACTGGGAGGGCGAGGCAGACAAATCCAGGAAACTAGGAATGGGAGGTTGAAGCCAAGCTTGAAGATTTAACATTGAGTGTTGAGAGGGCTAAGAGAAGAGATCAAGCCAACAACTGTAATTCAGTCTATGGACATCTGCTGTGGGGAGCGAAGAGCTCCTCACTAATAGCTTCGTGGCACATCATTTAATCACAGCTTGGCACAGTAAATAATCATCAGAACAATGCTTCTTGTTCATCATAAGGACAGGGTGTACTCAATAATTCTATTAAAGGATGTAAGTATACATATTTTTAAAATCCCTTATCAAACTGTATATGTAAGTATGAGGATGTGAATGTATGTACATATATACATATTTTATGTGTTCATATATTGATGCTTAAGTAAAATAATTACTTGGAAAATTAACTTATACTATAATTTCATTGCATTGTGATAGCATATAATATTCTTTATTTTGAGCAATCCTCTTACCAAATATTAGGAATTATGAGTGTCTCCTGGAGGCAATAATAAAGTCAGATTCTTTGCCTCTGTCTGCTCAAAACAACAAAGTGGTTATAGACAAAAAAGACTAGACTTGATTTTAGAATACCTTGGTATGAGACTGAGCTCCATAATTTATTTACTCAGTGATTATGAAGAGAAGTCATTTAAACTTTTAGGCTGATGTCTATTGAGAAAAATAATCTATCCTGACAAATTTGGGGTGTGTAGATTAGAATAGAAAATAAGCTTGTCAAAATTTGTCAGTGTATAGATTAATATATGCCACTTAGGGGCACCTGGGTGGCTCAGGTGGTTAAGCATCTGCGTTCGGCTCAGGTCATGATCCCAGAGTCCTGGGTTGGAGCCCCACATCGGACTTCTGGCTCAGTGGGGAGGCTGCTTCTCCCTCTCCCTCTGTCTCTCCCCTGCTCATGCTCTCTCTCTCTCTGTATCTCTTTGTCGCAAATGAATAAATAAAATCTTTTAAAAAATAAAAAAAAATATATGCCACTTAAAGTATATATCACTTTAAAAAGCCTGAACATGAAAAAGAATGTGTAATTCACAATGAAAACCATCAGACTCCTACTGGGTCATTAGTGTGAATTTTCAACAATGAGCTTTACAACTTTTTTGAAGACATGATTTTTATAACTGTTTTCTCACCATAAGTGAGTTTAAACAACGAAATCTGTCCAAATACATTCAGACTTTGATATGGAAATTATAATGTCATTTTTCAGAACTATCTAAAAGAACGGTTTTTGTAAAGAAACATGTTAATATTGTAAAGATACTGTAAACCCAAGTTTAAAAGGAATTTATACTTATCTAGCATAATGCTAACTATTTTTCTCAACTGTGTATCTTGTATTACAGATTTCAGTAGTAATACACTTTTAAAAGCACATTTGAGAATCCTTTGAAATTTATCACCTATCATCCCAATAAAAACAATTTTATATGAGTATTCACACATTTTTGGATGTAATTTTAGAGGATTCATTGACATCCTGAAGTCAGTCCATGAATTCCGAGTTAAACACACTGCTATACGCTTGAACTTTGAACTACATGGAGGTTAGGGAAGCTGACACCCCTGCCCCCCACCCGCACCGTACCGTTGAAAATCCCCATATAATTTTTGACTCCCACCAAATTTAACTACTAATATCCTATTGTTTACTAGAAGTCTTACTGATTACATAAACAGTTGATTAACACATATTTTATATATTATATATTTTATATACAGTATTCTTACAAGAAAGTAAGCTAGAGAAAAGAAACTGCTATTAAGAAAATCGTAAGAATTGAATCACTGGAAACTAATTGTACAACAGAAACTAATATAACACAGTATGTTAACTGTACTGGAATATAAAAACTTAATTTAAAAAAGGAAATAATAAGGCAAATGTATTTACAGTACTGTGTTCGTTGAAAAAAAAATCCATGTATAAGTGGACCTGTACATGTTCAAGAGTCAATGGTATTTCTCTGTAGGAAATGAAATGAGTCCAACTGAGTTAAAATAGGTTTTTTCATTCAAAATCTGAGTTTTTCCCTAAAATTTGACAAATGGCAAACCGTGAAATGCTCCTAAGAATTTAGAGGTAAGGATTATATTCTGAGATATCTTGCTTCTTCACTTTAGATGTTTTAAGATTTTCCCTAAATTAAGAAAATCAGATGTTATCTAAGGACAAAATGAAAACATTTGTAATGTGTAGCAAATAATTATGAAAACTGAAATTAAATTGAGAGTGGGCCAAATAAATCTTTTATATGATACTCATTTGATTACTTGCAATCTTTGGAAAGTTTTTTTGGGGGGTGGGGGTGAAATTTATAATGGTTGATATTGTTCTAAAATACTTGCTATTATTAAATTTGAACAGAAAATGGTGTAAAAGGAAACCCTTCTCAAGGGTTAAGAGCAATGTTGAATTTTTGCCCAAAACTCAATAACCAAGAAAAGAAAAGCCAACTGCTGAACAAATGAATCATAACAGAAAGAAAATAAAGAAATGTGTAGAAGCTGGGTGGATGAGAATAATGAAGCTAAGGTGAAAGAAGAAAAAAGGTAATAGTGTCAACTTAAACAGAATTAAATGATCATTATGTTTCATTGTGTCAAAAATGAAGACCCAGAGTGTCACAGTTCATTTCAAAATAATCTGTTTTGAAAAAAAAATATATTTGAGATGGATGATTTTTAGTTCATTTGGTAACTCCAAGGAGTCTGTGAACACTCCATATTCTCTTCCCTGGGTGTAGCTGCTGATCACAGGAGTGAAACTATGTGATTACGGCTGGATGAGTGGAGAACTCTAAGTGTGAATTGACAGCCTGTGTTGGTATAGAGGCTATTTGTAGAAAATGGGTAGCAGAGATTTCCTGGACTCAGGAAATCCTTCACCCTTACTCCTATCCTGATGTGGGATGACTTTATACAAATGCATATATCATTTGGGACAAGCAGGTATTCATTCTTTCCTGTTATCCACCCCCCCCCCACTCTAGTTCTACCGGAAGGCTGTCCATCAGACCTGTTAGGCCATGAGCTTAAGCTTCCCAGCATTTTGCTATAGTGGAGAGCGGACAAGGGAGTGGAGGGGCAGTGAGCCCCATCTCAACATCGTGGAGTGTGCCCTGAAATAAAGCTGAGAGACATAAACTGCTGGAGTAGAAGCTGGAATTGACTCCGTTCTTTTCTCAAAGGTGAACAAACAGCAAGAAGCCCAATCTGGGCAGTTAACACCCAGCTTTTTGCTTATGAGCATGCATGCACTGTCTTGGCATGAGAGTGGACTAGCATCCCAAGAAACAGTGAGGAAGGAAGCTCCATGGTGGAAGTCCAAGCTTTACTGGGATTCAAGATTATTCACATTGCTGAACCAGAGCCACTTTTGGGGATGGTAATTTTTTTTTTTCACAGTGAGAAACCATTTGTCTAGGCAAATTTAAACAGTATTCATGAGTTGACATCTTGCATTGCATCACCTCCATCATCCTGGCTTGAGAAAACACTTTGGAATGTGAGTCAGAGTTGAAATTAAGAATATTTGTTATGTATTATCCTAAGTGTCTTCAAACACTTTTAAGCAGGAAAGTAGTATGATCAGATTTTCACTGCAGAAAGCTCACGCTGACAGCACTGCATAACTGAACAAAACTAAAAGCAGTCAGAAGACTAAGAATTCAGAGAGGAGACCCACAGGGCCTCAGCCAAGTCATTAGGAGAGGGACTGGGGAGGAGTTAATAGATTGGTGAGGACCTTAGAAAAAGGGATTGAACCAGAATTTAACAACAGATTGTGTATTGTGGATAATGGAGACAGAAGCCTAAGAATAATTGCCAAGGTTCTGAGCAGAGTGACTATTTAAATTATGGCTTTTCTAACAAAGATAGTATTTCAAGGAAAAGTAGGTTATAAAAAGTAGTTTTGAAAATTTAAGGTTTGAAGTGCATGAGAGTCTACTTGGAGACACTCAATATGATTTGAGTTCAGCTAAGAGAACTGTTAGAGATAAATTTGAGAATCAACACCTCGTTATCTTTTGCTGAGATATTTAGAATAATGACTATCATCTAGGGTAGGTTATGGGGGGTGCATTTAGAATCATCTGGAGAGAGGAAGTTCCAAACTGCATGTACCTTTCTTTCTCCTTCAAGATTATAAGAAGTCCTAAATAGAATTCCCTTCCCTCCTACCAATTTCTCTGAGACTCCTGCTGTGGTGAGTTGCTATTTACGATAGAAGTCTGAAGCATCTATCAAGTAGCTGGATGCATGAAAGATTAACAAAGACTGAAACTAGAAACTATGAAAAATTCAACTCACCACATTGAATATGTCCTGAATGAGTTCTAAAATCTTCCAGAGTTACCCATAATGATAAAAAGTTAAATGAAACATGACTACACTATTTAGTAGTTATAGTCTCTGAGGAAAGTCAGACAGGTGGCTAAAATTTTAATATAACACAATGAAAGCGATGATAAAGATACTCATGGGGTGGTATGGGAGAAAAGAATACAGACTGTGTGTATTGTATTGCGGGAGGAGGGTAATAGCAGTAGCCTTCACAGGAAAAGGGGACTCCAGATCTAAGTTCTGAAGGATAGGGGTAGTTACTTGGGTGAGGCAGAAGATGGAATTTCCCAAATAGTGTTGCCATCATGTATCAATTAAAATTGCTTTTGACTAAAAGTAATGGAACACCCAAGCAACAATGGTGCTAGCAATAGAGCCATTTAATTTTCTTTTATTAACATGGAGGGTGGATATGGAGTATAAATAATTCGGAACAATACATGGCAAACTTGAAAATCCCAGACATAGATTTCTATAAACATATTTTATAGAAATATGGAGACAGACAAGAAGAATTGCCAAAGAAGTGGAAAAGGACCCTAAGACATAGGATTTAGGGGGTGAGTCGAGTGGTAATGTACAAGATGGATTTTTTTTTCTGTACAAGCCTTGTAATACTGTTTTTTAAAACTAGGTATAGATATTAATATGATAAAAAATAAAGTACTGAAATAATATTTTGACTATTGCTATTGATATATTCATTATGGTCTTGACTAATGGAGTTTGAACTTTCAGTTGGATCTCTTAATGGTAATACACAATTTTGAAACTCAGGCTCTGAAGTGTGGTGTTTGAAAATGAAAAACCCTCGGAAGAACAAGAGAAGAAATGACCAGAGAGAAAAAGTGAAATTAGTAGATAAAGGAATTAAAGTGATCAACAGCCCAAATAAAGGCATACAACTTTACTATGTATTTGTAAAATGTTTAATAATTAGTGAATTTGATGAGACAAGTTGTTTATAATTTAATGAACTTATTGGGCTGAAAAATATCATAAGTGCACTTAACTAACCAAGTTCAAATAATATTTTTAAAATATATAAATCACCTTCCCTTTACCTCTCTTTCTCCCTCTTTTTTTCCTCTCTTTCTCTGAGGGTATCAAATTATATTTCACTACCTTGAAGAGGTTTGAGATTAACAAAAAAAATGTGAAGAGCGAGAAGAAGGTAAGTTTTTGGTGCTTTTTCAGTCCATATAAAGATAACTTAGCCATCCTCCCTTAAACCAAGCACATTTATGTATCACTAGTAAGCTCAGAAATTTGAATTTTAGTTTGCATTTAATTAGAGTTGAGAGGACTGAATATATGATCTAGAGGGGTTCTCATATCCTATACCCCTAAATTTCTTAGCAAACTGAACCAAGGTCTCCTGTAGTTTCAGGAGGAATCATAATGAGGTAGAGACCCCCAAGGACAGGGTATAAGCAATGTTTGTTTTGGCTTTTACTACCAAATCATGGTTGAAACCCATCCTGTTCAACTGTGTAAGGTATACTGTGGCATTGATGGAGGCTGATGTTTAAGTGGGAAAGCCAGAAATATCACCACCACTTCCCCGTGGACTTTCATTGATATGTAATCGATCTAGAAGTTCTTACACACGAGGGAGGAAAACGTAGCTGAGATGAGAGATTTCTCATGAAGCTACCATTTTGAGGGATGAGGCAACTCTGAATATGGAGTTGCAAAATAGACATCTTAACTGAAGCAACATATGGAACTCGTGTCCAAGAATCAGAGATGTGTAGTAGTTGCAAATATAGATATGGAGCCAATGGAGCAGGGAAAAGAACTATAATCCCAGAAGCTATAATAATAGATGGCCAGTGTTAGCACAACACCACGTCTCTCACCAGCCTCAGAATTCATCACCAGGAGGCCATGCCAGGTATATGAGACAAGCAAAGACCAGAGACTAGCAATCAATGAACCGTGACCTGTTTTTCTCTTGAATCAAGATGCCATGTTAGGAAGGAGGGAAAGGTTGAGAGAAACAACCTAGATAGAGAGTTTTCAAATGGTCTGGATATTAATGCAAAATTCATACAAGAGAGATTAATTTGAATAATCATTTTAAACAATAACTTCATGTGTCTTATCTTCTTTGAAGCTTGGTGGCCTATGATGAAGTTAGTTCAAATATACTTGTTAGGAGGTTTTGTTTTTTGTTTTTTTTCTATTACTAGTTTTAGTTGTAGTTCCTGTATATTGATTCTGCTACAATGTGTTAAATAGGAGCTCAGCAAATGAATGAAAAACAGGAGGAATGATTTGTGTTTTCATTTATATATTATCTCCCATTCTTTTTTGCACACTTCTTGCAGGATTCAATTTGCTTTTAAAATTTTAAGGTATCTTTAAGCCCAGTACTCCTATTGGGCTATCAGTTGTGGAAGTAATTTGAAATGTTATTAGTATTAACTACACAGGCCTGTGAAAAGTCAAGGAAGTGGGGCGAGGTCCATGTATCAACTTGGGAAGGTCAAGTGGTTATGAAGGAATCAGGAGCTTTCCAGATGACTCTGCCATCATCTTGGGACCTACCACCTCCTCTGCTTCTGAATTCCTGCCTTTCTCCTGGAAGAGATGCTTTACATCATCCATATACTCCCCTCTGCCTTATTCTAGCCCCTAGGATGAATCCTCCCTCTCTAGTCAAGAAAGATTTAAAATGCTAAATCAGGTAACTCAAGAGCAAGTCAGTTTTCCTACTAGATGAACTCCAACCCCAAATCAGTCCACATTTTAATATAATTTTCCTCTTTGTTCATACCGAGTCTTTCTCTTCCTCTCTTTCTCCCCTCTCCCTGTTATTTCCAGCATCCAAGTCTTTTTGTTGACATCTAACTGGTAGCAGAGTCTGTCTGAGCCTGGATTTCTGTTTTGCTCTTATACGTCTTCCCTTCTAAGAATGGGTTAATGCTTCCTAAACACTGGCTCCATAGCTGGGACATAACATTGTGACAGATTTATCATTTGCTCTGCTGAGTTTCAGAGTACTGCCTGTAGAGGCACCTTCATTACATTGTGTTGAATAGTCAGGAGGCCAAATGTTTACTTGCCTTACCATCTGTTGTCTGTATTTTTCCCACTGAGTTGGACTTCCGTTCATTGGGTGTAGTCAACTCTTTCTACCTACAGCCAGTTTATAGTTCCAAGTGCTTACCTCTTCCTGTCTAGTCTGCACCACATACTTTTGGATATAATGATTATTCTTTGGGGGGGTGGATATCTGTGGATCCATTAGGATAGTTTGGCTGTATGTAATGGAAAACATGTTTCCAACTGGCACAAACAATGTAGAAATTTATTAGTTTCTAAAACCTGAAGTGCAATAGTGAAATAGGATGACTTCAGGGTTGGGATCAACTAGTGGCTCCATATCCATACATATAATTATGGATATGTGGCTATGGTACAGTGACAAGATAAAGGGACAATTTTAAGACATCTTTCCTTCTGGTTTTAGAGATTGGTCTCTGAGGGAAAATTGCCCTAATGAAATGTATTCTGAGGTCTGCTTTAATTTAAAAACCAGCTTTTATATGAGACTAAGTGAATTCGTCTGAAAGTTTCAACTCCTCTAATTTGGACAATTAGAGTTAAATGATAAAATTCATACTGGTGTTGATAAGGTAGGCCTATAATTTAGTTGCATTTGGGAAGTAAAATATATCAGAGTTAGGCCAAGAGTGCACATGTTTATGATATTGTGTCTCTGATCTTATATCATTTTTTATTTCAATATGCTTCCTCTTCCCAAAAATGGTGGAGGGAGAGTGAAATGTCTTATTTAGCTCATACTCTGCAGAGATTAATGTACTTTGAGAGGAAATATGCATCCACTAATGGTATCAGAGGTTTGCCTAGGGAACAAATCAAGTCTATGATTTCTGACCTCTGTAAATCAGCTTCCCTGGAATGGGACTGGGTTAGTGTGGTTTTTTTCCCCCACATTCAATTTGCTTTTAAAATTTTAAGGTATCTTTAAGCCCAGTACTCCTATTGGATTTCAAGTTTTATAGCTTCAGTTTTGGAATGTTTAAGTTGAACTGTGGTTAAGATAAACTTCTTAGACTATGACCATATAATGCTAACAATCAGATGGGTAAACACAATACTATTATGTTTCTAAAATTAGGTAAAGAGCTTTACCTCCTCCTTCCCTAATGTCTCACCCCCAGTAGCTATTTGGTAAATATTCAAATATTCAAATATTATTTATTTATGTTTTATTTTTATTTTTTTTACATTAACATTCTTAGTTTATTGATCCTCTCATGAAAAATCTGCACAATCACCACAGATAAAGCCACTGCAGCATCTTTACTCCTTCTTTTTGCCAGCACCAACATTGGCTTTTGCAGTCCCCCTGACTTTCTTCATTCTGTTCTTGCATTCCTTTCGCTGTTTTCTTGATGTCTTTTTCTTCTCATACAGGCCATGTCTTGCAAATCTGTGTTTGGGTTCATTTTTCTTTGCATAATCCAAGGAATCATAAATCATGCTAAAGCCAGTTGTCTTGTCTTGCCACGACCAAAATGGGTTCTGAATCCAAACACAAATATGATATCTGGTGTGGTCTTGTACATTTTGGCTAGTTTTTCTCGAATTTCTGTCTTAGGTACTGTTGCCTTTACAGGGTGAAGAACATCAATGACCATCTGTTTCTGCTGAAGTAGTCGGTTAGTCATGAACTTCCTGGTCTGGATAGTTAACTGTGTCGTTCATGATGGCGGCCAAGCTTCAAGCAGTCAGGGAGGAAAAGAGAACCACTATTCGCCGGGCAATCATATCAATGCGCATGGCAATGTTCAAATATTTTTTAAACTGCTTACCTTCTTGGCTGTCTTCCTTCCCTCTCTCCCTCTTTTTCCATCTCCTTCCTTCATTTTTCATTTCTCAACTTTTAAAAAACAGAACTAATGGTTTTGATAGCTTTAGACCTACTCACTGGAGTATTTTCTGCCCTTGCTACACTTTTGTATAAACTAGGATATGTAAAGACTGGGCTGAAAAATTTATATCCAATTGGTAAATTATAATATTTATGCTGTGCCTAAGCCTGTGTTGATACACTATATTTTTCTTTAACACAATAACTAAACATGTATTATTCTTTTTTTCTTTAAGATTTTGTTTATTTATTTGACAGAGAGAGACACAGAGAGAGAGGAACACAACCAGGGGGAGTGGGAGAGGGAGAAGCAGACTCCCAGCTGAGCAGGGAGCCCGATGTGGGGCTCGATCCTGACTGAGCCACCCAGGCACCCCTAAACATGTATTATTCTCATAAGGAGGATTTTTATGTACATATATATGCTACAGTTGTCACAATTTGAAAAATCTTACTCTAAAAACTACTCCTGGGGCGCCTGGGTGGCTCAGTTGGTTAAGGGACTGCCTTTGGCTCAGGTCATGATCCTGGAGTCCCGGGATCGAGTCCCGCATCGGGCTCCCTGGTCAGCGGGGGGTCTGCTTCTCCCTCTGACCCTCTTCCCTCTCGTGCTCTCTATCTCTCATTCTCTCTCTCAAATAAATAAATAAAATCTTAAAAAAAAAAAACTACTCCTGAACTAATCTTCATATTCTTTTCTTTTTTTTTAAAAGATTTTATTTATTTGACAGAGAGAGAGACAGCGAAAGAGGGAACACAAGCAGGGGGAGTGGGAAAGGGAGAAGGAGGCTTCCTGTGGAGCAGGGAGCCAGATGCGGGCTCAATCCCAGGATCCTGGGATCATGACCTGAGCCTAAGGCAGATGCTTAATGACTGAGCCACCCAGGCGCCCCTGCATATTCTTTTCAAGGAAATAACTTGAGATTTGGATTTAGGAGATTTGGGTTGGTTAATCACTTTTACATTCAGTTTTCTTGTATGTAAAACCCGCTTTCAGGATAATTGTATCAATATGGATGTAAACTATTAATTTTTGTCATTACTTATTATTTTTCCACAGGCTTAACTATTAAAAAGGTTGGTAAATATATATTCCCATCCAATTAAATCTCTTGAATACACTAAGACTACAGGCATTCCCTATGACCCCTACTATTTCAGTCTACTCTAACAAAACACTATATATGAGGGGGCTTCAATGATAGACATTTATTTCTCACAGCTCTGAAAGCTCTGACAAGTCCCATATCTGGTGCCAACATTGACCCCATCTTCCTGACCTCATCTAAGCCTAATTAACTCCAAAGACCCACCTCCAAATACTATCACATTAGGTGTTAGGGCTTTAACAATATGAATTGGGGTGTGGGGCAAAAACGTTCAATCCCTAACACCTACCAACAGGCTCTCAATAATGTTTAACTATTGAATTGCAAGGACAAGTCTCATTTCTTTTGCACTGGAGTCCCTGCTCTATTTTGGAGATAGGTATAACAAATGAGTTGTTGAATGGAGCATATCCTATAAAACAGGCACTTGAAAGTTCCTTACATCCTGAGAATAAACAGTATAAGAATGAACTGTATCAAGATTATCTGCTTTTTAGACAATATGATATGGTTCCTCCCTTTCATCAATGTACATATGAGGAGTTGGAGACAGTCATTTCTAGAATTTACACATACATGAATAAAAAGCATTTAATGATGTTTATGATGACACCTATTTGTACCCAATAAGCGTCCTTCTTATATAGGTTTTAGAACATAAAGAAGCCATCATTAATACTAACATAAAGCACATTTTGTATTCATTATCTTCACACAGCTTGTGAAATGGTACTTTAAAGAGTAACTGGTAGAAAATCAAAGACTCAAGTATCTTTTCTTGAATATTTATTCAGAAAGGTCTTTGAAAAAGGAGTATTTTTGCTTCAAATTTTTATCTACAAAATTCTCTATGTAGGTATATTACTTTTGATTCAGCATTATTAGATTAATCTGTACCAACTGACCTCTTTCCGAACAGGGCTTTCTAGGGTGAGTTTATATTTGGTGTAATTTATCCTTGCCTTATTCAATTTTCTCTCTAAAAGTACTGGTCTTTTCGTTTTAAGATTTTATTTATCTATTTGAGAGAAAGAATGAGAGAGAGAGAGCGTGAGAGGGGGAGGGTCAGAGGGAGAGGAGAAGCAGATTCCCCACTGAGCAGGGGGCCCTATGGGGGATTCGATCCCAGGACTCCAGGATCATGACTTGAGCTGAAGGCAGTCGCTTAACAAACTAAGCCACCCAGGCGCCCTAAAAGTACTGGTCTTAAAACTATATTAATACTTAAGATATCATCAATATCTGATTTCATGTTTCCTCTGATGCTGTGTATTCCTATCAATATACCCATCCCCCATGTCCTCATAATTCTTTAGATTAAGTTTTAAGTCATTGTCGTTTTTTACCCTGGATATTTTTTAAAAATAATTGAAACAATGGAAATTTGTTTCTATTGTTTTGTTTCATCACAGAGCTATTTGTTAGGGTCTGGAGGCAAGGGCAGAGGAACTTTCTGTAAACTGAAAAATCTTGAATAGTTTTATGTGCAAAAACTATTCTCACATATGTATCATTGTTTTTGGTCTTTATAATGCTGTAGATTGTTTGGAAGTTATGATCAGTAACTCCACACAGACAATGGGATGTAGTAAAAAGTGTGCTGGACTTGAATCCTTACAACTTCTCTTACACCTCAGATCTGTTGCCTGCATTAAGACTTCATATAATTTTATCCGTGCCGAGTTTCCCCAATGTAATATCAGAATCGAAATACATGTTTTGTTCAGTTAATGAGTGCCTCAGGGGAAATAATGAGAAACCCTAGAGTCAAAGTATTCACTAACTTGAAAAAGGTTTAAACTGAAGGAGACCAGACACAAATGACCCTGCTAAATCAAGTATATCTGTTCACAGAAAGGATGAAGAAAGAAGGTAGCCAGTTACAAGAGATTGCAGAGAAATCCACACTATTTTTTAATGATAGACAGAGATTTAAGTTTCCAAGCACCCTACAAAATTTCAGAAGTGGACACACAATTGAAAATCATTTGAGTGAAGGAGAGGGTCACATGGGATCTTTTGAAAGCTCAAAGGCCTCCTTTCCCATCCAGACTTACATAAACATGGCTGAAGACATTCTTTGCACCTACTAGGGGCTGCCTAATCTTAGGCAGGTGCACTTCATTAATCTTGGTGTAATACAATATACTCTATGAATAAAGAAGGCAGCTGAGCCCAGTGCAGTGCACTCAGGAACAACTGGTCCTCATTTATCACCTCAGCATCACCAGTACTGGCTTAAACTTAGAACTGAAGGATTGAAAAGAGAGTTCATTACCAAGATGTCTGTACTCTACAGTCACTTTGATTAGCTACAGATTCCATCTGGCAAGTTATTATGTTTACTTTCTACTTTCTGTGTATATGTTCATAATCCATCTAAAGAATTTGACATTCACATTTCATTGCAAACATCATATTCTCTGTGCCAGGGAGTCAGATACCCAGATCAGACAACAGTGGTCAGAAGTAGTGAAAAAGATGAGGGACAACTAACTGTGTTTAATATCCTGTCACCTAATATATAAGAAGATGGATTCTATTGACTTTTAGTCTAATAGAATTAAAACACAGATCTTTTGGAACCTCTATAATTAGATGGCCATATTGTACAGTGTAGCTTATAGTCGATTCCTATCAACCTGAGTCAAAGGTGATTAGAAGATTGATGAAAATACAAAGGGTTGTACAGTGCAGATATGGCTGAAAGGTGAAAGTGATTAACACTAACCAGGAAACACCATCCAAATTACCTACTTTGCGTGTACAATAATGTTCTTAAAATCCCAGATGGGAACCTGAGCTACAATTAAGAGTATTATCACAATAACCACTCCTAGTTCACTTGAGAGAGACTGAGAATTGTGCTTTTGGAAATTGTGAAAAGCGATACTTTTTTTCCATCCAGATGAAGTCATTCCCCCCTGTCTCCATTCCCTATCATAACAAGGCTTAACAACATCTGTCAACACAATCTTCTCACCCATTGATTGAACTAGCAATTCTGACGTCAAATCAGCTATAACTAGGAAGCATTATTCTAGCTCCATACTTAAGAGGTGCTCAGGATCTAAACAATTTATTATTGATAGGATCAGCCTGCTGTGTACCAGTTGGGATCCAAATTTTTCCTCCAGGCCTTTCCCTTGAGTAACTATAGACTTTAATCAATCATTCTGAGCCCTACTAATCATGGTCAGACCCTTGCACAAATATACTTTTACTTGAGTTGTTTG
Organism: Eumetopias jubatus; assembly: GCF_037043125.1. Taxonomy (NCBI): domain Eukaryota; kingdom Metazoa; phylum Chordata; class Mammalia; order Carnivora; family Otariidae; genus Eumetopias; species Eumetopias jubatus. Next base: position 175,563,450 of record NW_028274809.1, on the reverse strand, counting down.
AGACAAAAATACATATAGGGGCGCCTGGGTGGCTCAGTCATTGGGTGTCTGCCTTTGGCTCGGGTCATGATCCCAGGGTCCTGGGATTGAGCCCCGCATCGGGCTTCCTGATTAGCAGGGAGCCTGCTTCTCCCTCTCCCACTCCCCCTGCTTGTGTTCCCTCTCTCGCGTTCTCTCTCTCTGTCAAATAAATAAAATAAAATCTTTGAAAAAAAAGAAGAAAAAAAAAAGAAAAAAATACACTTACATATTAAAATTTCATAAATTCCTACATCTTTTCCTGTTTCGTTTCAACTCAATCTAGGCAAAGTTTTAAATTTTTAAAAAATTTTTCTTTTACATAGTCTTAGTCAAAACAGAATACTGCTAAGCAAGGCATACATGTACAGAGATCTGGATGAGTCCACTAATGAGCAAGGGTTAGAAAAGGGGAGTTTTAGTGCCTCACACTCCATTTTAGCACTTTTACCAGTACATTCATAATAGTACTGACAATAATTTATAGTACCAGATACTGTACTAGATACTGTAAATGATTTTTTATATTTTTTAATTCTCATAAAACCCTGAGTTATGTGCTAAATTATTCCTGTCTTCCTTCCTCCCTTCATTTATTCTATCTCCTTCCTTCCTTCCTTATTTTTGTAATTTTGGATGAAAAAGGTTGCCAATCCAGACATAGCTTGTAGGTACATCTGAACTCTCTATACAGCTATGCTTGTTGGAGATCGAAAGGCTTAGGGATTACTAAAGGAGGGATCATGGGGGAAGGAAAGTGGACACTACTGAAAAGTTTCCAGATGTTCCTGCAGGTGGCTTTAGGGGCTAAAATAATAGATCCACTAAGGACTGAGATTGATATATGAAGGCATAATTCTGAAAAAAACATATTCATACGGCTTTGAAATTTTATTTTCAAGGAAATAATTTTTAATTAAACTAAAGTGAGATAATTATTATTTCCCCATATGGCAATTATATCTTGTAGATTATTGCATTAATTTTAACAAAATGCTCCGTTTTGATTCATTATCAAGTTTATGGGTACACTAATGGGTAACAAAGCCAGAAATCGTGTTTGTTTTTTATCTTCGAATAATCAAATAAAGGGAGTTAACTAAGTTATAATCATGGAAAGGTACAATGCTGTAATGGTAATAAAAATGATGTATTTTTCAGCAGAGATAACTTACTAAAATATTATAAGAAAATGAACTTAGTAAAGAGAATAATAACTGCCTCCTGATAACTGAATCCTTTATCTTGTGGAATGCCCAAAACATTGCCACATAATTTTAATGTCCACAGTTTTGACTGTTTCAAAAATCCTAAAAAATTACTGATCAAAACACTGCAGTCAGCCATCTGAAGCCTGAGCCCTTAACAACCTCTTAAACTGGCAAGAGACCCACATTAATAAATTTGTGATTTATACTGGACTTATAATTGATTTTCATTTGAAGTCATAAATATAGAATAGTTCCCATTAAAATAGACTCACACTCTTAGCGCTGCAGTAATGCACTATTCTTCTGACAACACAGAGTTGCAGTTCAAGATCATAAATGGGAGAGCTGGATTCAAGTAGCTGACAACGTCTAGAATCAAATATACAACTGGCTCTAAAATGAAGACCGAAGATGAATAGAGACAAATGACAGTACTCTTGCATTCTGAATAAATCATTTGTTAAAGACTTTTTTATTTATTCATTCAAGACACAGAGATACAGAAAGAGAGAGAGCATGAGCAGGGGGAGAAGCAGAGGGAAGGGGAGAAGCAGTCTCCCCGCTGAGTGGGGAGCCCGATGTGGGGCTCGATCCCAGGACCCTGGGATCATGACCTGAGCTGAAGGCAGCTGCTTAACTGACTGAGCCACCCAGGCATCCCCTGAATAAATCATTTTAAGTACAGGTCTGAAGATGACTTTCTCAAATGATTATTTTTATAATTTAAGCACTATTTGTAATCTAATTCTTCCTTATGCTTGCCACTCCTCTTTTAACAGACATCTGGAGCTAGCATGGAGATACATCTGAAACATTTTTATCATTCTGGACTCTAGCATTTCCCCTGCACAGACACTTTTTCCATCTTAAATATCATTTGTAAGCAACCCAATGCACATGTAACAGCTAAGCAGGTAGTGATACCAAATACGCAAACAGAATGTGATGGCATTGCCGCAGAAAGAGTTTGATATGGATGCAAATAATAGGAACTTTCACATATTATCGAAATGATGATATAAATTATCAAAATGAACCATATAAAAAAGAAAGCAGACAAGGCTCATCAGTAAATTGTATAGGCAAGAATGTTTTGTTAAAGGGAGATGGTCAAATGTATGAAGGAAGCATGCATGCATAGTTTCATTTCAAATTTCGTTTCTAATCACTTTTTGACAGAATAAAAGATGTTTTGAATGCAGATATGATGATGGGGGTCCTTAGTATTCCAATAGATTATTTCCTCAGCATGTTTAGCAATGGAAATATCTGAGCCATTATTTGAGCCATGTGAAATCCAGCAGATGGTTCAAGTTGATACTGGGGTGTTGAGAGCCCAGTCTCCCCACCCACTATGGATATCCTTGCTTCTGCAAGTTGCGGGCGTTGAAGATACTCCCCTCATCTATCCCCTGCAAATCCTATCCCTTCCCACTGAAGCCCACTGGAAGCACTTACAACCAGGCACTCAGTCTCCATACTCTCCAGAGTGAACCCCTGATCCTCTCCTATGTTGACAGAGTCTTCATTTCTATGCCAGTCCATACCTGACTCTCCCCCATGTCCTGAGAACCAAGTCTGAATCCAACACAAGAGGCTATCTGTTATGCCCCCTACCACTGAATGCTCTGGGAGAGTTCATCCAATGTTAAAGAGAACAAGGGGATTTTTTTCCACAGGCATATGAGTGTGTGTGCGTGTGTGTGTGTGTGTGTGTGTGCACGCGTGTGCATGAGAGAGGCTCTCTTAGTAATAACTGTTCCTGTATTCCTGAGTAAATATATGGACTAATAGATTTTCCATTGCCTGGAACCAGTTACTAACTAGGAATTAAACATTTCTGCAGAAACATGTACATTGCATGAAAATAAATAGTGTAAGAAAATAAAATAGTATAGAAAATAAATAGAAAATAAAAAGAAAATAAAAAGTATTAAAATTCAAATTCTGGTGTTTTACTACATCTACATATCAGCCTATACATACCACAAATATATTACCAAATATAAAAGAATTAGAACATATTAAATGTAAATGGATATTTGACAAATTTCATTGTTAATGATAATGATCTTCGGGATTATCATTAAAATTTTATTCTTTAGCATGATAAATGCAGAAAGGATAGATTTCTTCAAAATTATAGCTGCTGAAAATTGTGTATGTGTTCAAATTAATTTTACATTCTAGCTTGTTTTATTCTCATTTATCTGTTTTAAAATAGATCTGAGTCATCTGAGTCATCTGAGTCATCTGAGTAGTTCACATATTTCAATTTTGGATAAACATGCTTTGAGGTAGCTCATTAAAGAAAACAAAACAAAAACTTATGTACCAAAAACATGCTGTTTCTTTTTTTTTAAGATTTATTTATTTATTTGAAAGAGAAAATAGGAGAGAGAGAGAAAGAGAGAGCATATGAGAGGGGGGAGGGTCAGAGGGAGAGCAGACTCCCTGCTGAGCAGGGAGCCTGATGCAGGACTCCAGGATCATGACCTGAGCCAAAGGCAGTCGCTTAACCAACTGAGCCCCCCAGGCGCCCCAAAAACATGCTATTTCAATTGAACATAAAACCTATCTTTAAGTAAGCTCCTTGTCAGACTAGGAAAAGCAGGAAATGTTCTGTTAAAATGTGATGATGCTTCCACCAGAAAAAAAAAAAGAAAAGGAAAAGGAAAGAACCATATTAGGCGAGACAATAGTTTCCCTGGTATCCAAGCTGCAGAGAACATCCTCATGTGGACCGTGCAGTAAGACAAGCCCAGGCTGGTTGTCATCACTTCCGCCAATTCCTTGCAATAATGGAGCATGTGACTGTGCAGGTCCACAGGCTGGGTCTCCGCACGCAGCTGCAGTGTGACTGGTCAAGTGTGATCCCTAGTCATTGTTACCTCATTTGTGGGCCAAGAAGCAAGGGGAAACTGGAAACAACGTTAGAAATTGTACCTGATATCTAAATCTTTGATCCAGGTGATATGGCTTGCTAACGGTTGGAGTTCCGGGTCACTTGGTTGGAAGTAAGGATTTCTGACAAGCTCTTTCTTGGGAGGGGGGATGTGGTGGGCCCTCTCCCTGGACTGCCAGTGTCCTATTGCCACCAACCGTGTCTACTGTGAGGAACTGGGAGTCCTGAGCAGCCCACTTTATTGAGCCTGCCAGGCTTGGCTGTGAATTCATCCCTTTAGCTCATCCCAAAAAACTACAGCATCTATTTGGTTTATATGTGAGTGGACCCATATCCTCCAGGCCTCCACTTGGATCCTGTGGGAGACCAGTTCAGACCCTGTACTGGGTAGAGTAAATGGCATAACACATAATATCAGAAGCAATGATTTTATGTTAATTGGAGCAAGAGTACACATGCAAGTTCTTCTTGTAAGACTGTTAATAGGTGTTAGATGACAAAAATAAATTTATAGACAAGTCCTTTTAGGACACATTGACTTTACAAGTTTAAACGGATTTCTTTACTGAAACACACAGGACTTTGGATATGCTATTAAACGTTGTAACTTCTCAAACATTTTTAGGATCTTCCCTCACATCTACCCTCTGTCCCCCCTCAGTCAGTAAAGACTGATCTTTTTATTCCTGGTTGAAATTCCATTTACACGTGACTCAGTTTTACTAACTTCACGTGAACTATATATATATATATAAGTAATGGGACAGCCTATTTTAGCAAGTTTGCAAAATGTTCTTCTCTGATGGTTTACACCTTAACAAATGTGTTGGGAAGATGATCACTGACTCCACCACATTTCCTCCCATGGGTTCTGAGGTGACAGAGTAAGAATGGGATCCCATCAAATGCATATATAGATTTGATATTATCCCTTGCTTGGTCAAATGTTTCCTAAGACTCACCCCTGAGTCTAGGCCGTGGGATGACCCAGATGAACATCATCAGGATCTGCAGACAGACAACTGCTGATTTAGATCATTCCACCCCTGGTGGAGAAGATCATTCACCTGGCGGGGAACGGGAACTTGTGGGTGCAGGTGGAAAGACAGGGAAACTTCTAGAGCTCTTCTCCCAGGCCCACCCACACAAAGCTTCTCAACTATGATTTAACGAGTTATACCAGAATATCTTTAGGGTAGGACCAACTGGGCCCTTTTGAAGCACTTCTGAGATGGTAGCATTTACACACAGGCAGAGGGGAGACCCTCCAAAACCAAACCCTTTCCTACCAATACCCTATAATTCTGAAATGGAGGACTTCTACTTTAAGGACAAATATGGAAATGCTAGGGAAGAAGAAACTTTTTTCTGTTAAGCAGACGAGATGATCACTCTTTTATTATATTTGGGCTTCATTCTATACTGTATTAGAGAGAAGTCCTGAATGTATTTTCAGCCAGAATTCTATGCTATTAACCAGTGTTGGCCTGTGACAAGCCCAGAGGAGTGCATCTGTGTGTGTGTGTGTGTGTGTGTGTGTGTGTGTGTGTGTGTGTGTGTGTGTGTGTAACTATTTATTTTCAAGAAAGAACACTTTATATGCCGGAAAGGTGGCAACATGGAGTTGAAAAGTTGCTGGACCTTGGATGGAGAGGCCTTTGAGTCCCAGAGCAGATTCAGACTAGTCGCATATCATAGCTGATCTCTCACATCCCTCTTGGGTCTAAACCTCCACAACTCTGGTTTGGTTCGGGACCCTCTTGGTTCTGCTTCAGTTCCGATTTCTCTTCCAGCCTCACCTTTCTCTCTCCTTTCTTGTTTATTTTAATAGGCTGGATTTCCATCTCTAAACTTTCCCTTGGTGCATTTAAACTTGACTCTTAAATGTGTCACCCATAAAGTGATCTACTCTCTTTTAGCTGTGATTTTAAAAATAATCAGTTAATATTGGGTCGTAATAGCTTGTACAGTTCCTTTCTTGACCTTTAATTCAGTTGGAATTGGAACAGTTCCTTTATCCAAATGAATGAAGAGTAAACTTCCAGTTCTCAGTGCCAGATTAGGATAGAATAACATTTTAGAAAATATGTTCTTTTCCAAACATTAATAAATATATACTCATGTGTAAAATCACCTGGGGCTTGAAATTATGGTGACCCTTGCATAACTTATCTAGTGTTAGGACTTTTTCTTTATAAATTTCTCGTTTGATGTATTGCATTTCTGCAACATAGATATCTTGCTGTGGCCTCAGATCAGGTACCCTTACTGCTACTTGTGGCTTTTATTTTTTGTGGTTAGTTAACAAACATAAATAGTTTCAAGAAGGATAAAAACATGATTTTATATATTTTACAGAAATCTATATAACATTTAATCTAGGTATAACAGCCAGTGTTCAACAGGAAACACACATTTAAATCCAGGAACTGAAATTCACTGTATCTCAGAGTGCATTGGGACCTCAGAAGCCACATAATTTGAAATACAAATTCTCTTCTGTGATGTGTGAGCAATTCAATTTATCCAGTCAATAAAGAATAATACAGAGATGAAGACAGAGGTATATGTCTTCTCAATTAACTGTTTTCTGGTTATTGGTTTAAGATTGTCTTCTAACAATTTGATGTTTCTAATAAATTGTATGCTACTTTGTTCAATTGTGCCCCTTCCACTCCATACTGCTGACAGATCATTCTAAAAAGCAAATCACAACATGTTACTCGGCTAATTAAAATCTTTATGCTGGTTCGCATTGTCTAAAACATTGATTTTCAACACTGGCAACACATCAGGCCTGGAAAACTTTGGAAAAATGGTGCCCAGGCCCCTTCTAAACCTGTTAAATATGAATCTTTAAGGGTAGGGCTGGCCATAGTCGTTTTTAAAATTAGGATCATTGGATGATCCCAAATACAATCATTCTTGAGAACAATAGGCTAAATACTCAAGCCCAATTCCTGTAGCGTGGCATATATGTAGGATGCTCATAGCATGGACTACCTCTCAAGTATCCTAATTCTCTTCCCAACTGCACTTTGTTGCCCAAAACACATGGACACTCATGCAGACACACACACATACATGCTCAGCAGACATGTGTTTTTAGAGCAGTGTAAGACTTACAGCAAAATTGAGGGAAAGGTAAAGAGAGTCCCCATATATCCCCTGCACCCACACATGCATAGCCTCCCCCACTAGAGTTATCAAATTCCCCAGTAGAATGGTGCATTTGTTACAATTGATGAACCTACACTGACACATCATTATTACCCAAAGTCCATACTTTCCACTACAGTTCACTCCTGGTGTTGTATATTCTATGGTTTGGGACAGATATGTTATCATATGTATCAATCATATGGTATCGTACAGAGTATTTCCATTGTCCTAAAAAATCTTCAGCACTCTACCTATTCATTCCCCCACTCCCTGCCAACCCCTGGCAACCATTGATCTTTTAACGATCTCTATAGTTTTACCTTTTCCAGAATGTTGTATAGTTGGAATCATACATTATAAAGCCTTTTCAGATTAGCTTCTTTCACTCTCAGCTGCTTTAAAACTCCTTGAAGTTTCATAAATGAATCAGATGAGAGTTAAAAGCTAGGCGAATGTGGTCAACCTAAATTCTAGATCATCCTGCCACTCAGAGGAAACTTCAAAAGGACACTGGTTTGCTCAGGTACCTTGGTCCTGGGGGAGGGGCTGCACCACACCTACTCCTCCTTCCTGCTGCATAGTGAACCACAGGGATCTCATGGAACAGGCATGCACTGACCACACCACCCACACCCACTCTAAAGACAGACTGCTAACTGGACCCATGGAGGAAATGCCTCCTCCACAGCCCAGGGAAGACTCATATTGTGTTCCCTTGCTCTCCCTGAGCACCAGGAAGGAAGCAAAGACCAGCTTTCATTTCTGGCCTCTACCCTGCCACTAGAATTCTGCTAATCCTGGTTATTTGCTGTGCTCCACAGATCAGTTGGGATGTAATCCTCCAAGATTCATACCCCACTTTGTTCTAGAGCTAGCATAGTGCTCTGTTACTAATGACCTAAAGTTAATTGATAAATAAATGATAACAGTAATCATAGCTACCATATATTGAGTGTTTCCTGTATACCAGGAACTGAATTACATGTTTTTGTATGCTATCTTTGTATTTTAATTCTTACAAAAAGTACTATGGTTGAATAGTATTATCTACATTATACTGATGAGAAAGCTGATGATGAACATGATCGTCATTATCGTTGCAACTAATATTTATTGAATTTTCCTTTGGACAGTCACTATGCTAAGTGTCTTAGCTATAATAACTCATTTAATTTTTATTACTACCATGTGAATTCTCGATTACAGCAAATGAGGAAATTGGGACAGAAAGACGTAAACTTGCTCAAAGTCACTCAGCTACTAACTGTCAGTATCTGGATTTTAACATAAGCACTTCAGAGCAATGGTCTTAATTATGATGCAGTACACTATTATTTAAACACTGGCCTCTGACTTCAGCTCTCTTATTATTATCCAGTAATGATATATAATGATTACATGACTTACAAAAACTATTCCTCTTCTAAAATTATAAGCCATATTCATTAGCCTTTCTTGTAACACACAATCTAGAGTGCAGATATTTAACAGACACATGGAAAAAGAAGCATATGTAGGATATACGAAATCGAAAAAAAACAATTAAATTTTACTATGACTTGAGAAATAAAAATAAATTTCATTAATTAAAAGCACTTGCAAAGAGTACATTCTATTAGCCCCCCAGAGAACGTTATTCATTTGCACACTGGTGCAAAGCCATTGGCCTATATTTAGAGGATATTTTAAGAAACTATCTCTATGAGTCTTTGTGCTTCACTTGCATATGGCTGCTGATGAGATAGTTGTTTATGTTTCAGAATGTCTTCTTAATTGGAACCATTGGGGAAACGTCTCTCTCATCTCATTTTCATTAAAAGTTGTGCTTCCCCTGAGAAAATGATTTGCTTTAATTTTATGAACCTTGTGAATCACGTAACATATTTTGATTACCCCTTCACACCGGCTGCTAAAAATCACAGAGACAAATTTTTAACATACCTAAAGCAAATGTTTAGGGAATCAGAGTCCACATTTGGTATACTAACTTCAGTAGAAAGTACATTTTGCATTCCTACACTGATTTCATATTCAATGCTAAAATAGCTTTGTTAAGTCAAGACTATGGTAGTATTATCAGAGTGTCCATACCAGTAGAGAAATCTGCTCCCTTCTTGTTTGCCTTGATTCAAAAAAATAAAAAAAAAAAATGGAAAAAATATAATCTATTTTTGGAGATTCAGCTCACAGAGGACCTAAAATGGAAATAACCAAAATGTGAGGGTTCTTGAATTTGCAGAATATAGGAAAAGGAAATGCAATTTTGTCTGAAAGGACTAAATGTGGAAGTACAACACAAATAGCAAAAGCTGTGATCTTTGCTAGATGTTAGCGACTAAGTGCACAGACCCTGAAGCCAGACTTTGTGGGCTCCATCCTGCCTCTTCTTATTAGAAGAACTAAGTGAGCTAGTTAACATCACCATGTCTCAGTTTCCTAATCTTTATAATGGAGAGCATAGTTCTTACTGTGTAGGAATTATTGCAATGATTGAATGAATTTATTTACATAAACTTCTTAACTGTGCTTGTCATACTGTAAGCACTATAAGTGTTAGATATTATGTTTGCTGGATTTTCCACAAGTGCTGATATTATCAAGAATGATATTAAGAGTAGGGATAGAAAGAAGTGAGCAGGGGCGCCTGGGTGGCTCAGTCAGTTAAGTGTCCGACTCTTGGACTCTTGACTTTGGCTCAGGTCATGATCTCAAGGTCATGAGAAGGAGCCTCACAACAGGCTATTCACTCAGCGGGGAGTCTGCTTCCCTCCCTCTGCCCCTCCCTCCACTGGCATGAGGGCTCTAAAATAAATAAATAAATATTAAAAAAAAAAAGAAGGAAGGGAGGGAAGGAGGGAGGGAGGGAGGAGCAAAAGTTAACATCTTCAGTGAACAAAGAAAAATAACTGGGAGGTCAGTTTATAATCACCCAGGGGAGAGTAGTAGGAAAAGTCCTTCAAAATGAAGTGAGCTTTGAAAGACCCAGGAGAAAAAAACAAACACAAACACAAAAACAAAAACAAAACCAAACCAGAATGGAAGCTTCAACAGGATCAAGCAGAACAATACTCCCACCTCTAGATCCTGGGGTAACAGGTGTGATAAAAGCCAGGTCTCTACCTGAGAGGGCTGCAGGGGAACAGGAACTGTTCCAGAAGCAGGTGATGGGAAAAGCTAAATAAATTTGAGAATTCTAGGTATTTGCTATTGCCTCTCTATCAAGAGTTATAGTTTCAAACTAGTTTTCTTGTACTCCTATCCATTCTCTGTGCTAACGGTTGTTACAGGTATTTCTTAACTATTTCAATTCTTCCTAAATAAGATCTTTTCCATTTTCATATCATTACAAGCTTCTTCTGAATAATGACTAGATGCCCTCTTGCCACATCTGTGTTAGATGCTTCATATACATGTTTCCTTTTTATACCTGAAGTGGAAACCACTGCTTGTTGTGTATAGTGTCAATGTGAAGGAAGTAATTTCTTCCGTAGTCAATACTGGAATGCCAAAAAGGGAACCATTGATATCCGTTAAATTTCATCCATCTGAAGAGAACAGCGTCATGCTGAAAATGCATCATCCAGAATGTGAGACATTATCAATAATACTACTTACTTTAGAAATAATTGTAGAGTAGAAGATAGACTAAGATATTTTATTACTGATTGGTAGGCATTGAACACCTATGTCCTTTTTCGCCTTCATATAATAGGAAGCTGAGAAGAAAACATGCATTTACAAGAATGGTATTTGGGGCTGAAAAACAATCAGAGATGTTGGAAAAAGCCAAGATATCCAGAGGCAGTCATTACTAAATATTTTCCATTTCATTGAAATGATTATTAAATGTGCCCTGGAAATTGTAATAAGGAGGTTCCAGAACTCGATTTTGGGTATGAGCACAAAGCTCCACCTGAGAACACCTCAGGGATACATCATTCTCATGGAAGTCAGGTGTGAGTTAAGGTAACGAAGGTCATAGAAAAGCCAAATGAATTTGAGGATTATAGAGTTTGTTGGTCATTCCACAGTAATTTCAGAGCGTACAATGGAAAGGTTTTGTAGATCTCAGTTTAGGGAAAACACAGAAGAGTAAGGTAGTAAAGTAGGTGCTCTGGGAGTTTTGGGTTTCTGGAAGTTAGATAAGAAGAGCCACAAGGCATGATGGGATTGGTCTTGAAAATCGTTTAAAGAAAGTTTGTCTATTGATTTAAGCTAAAATTAGTGATTGCCTGGCTGCATGAAATGGGGCTTCTGAACAGCTACCCCCTTCAAGGACCCTGAATGATTGATGGACAAGGAAGGATGATCTAACAGAGAAAGTAAAGACACCTCTGATACTACTTTCCCAGGCAGCCATAGAAGGCAGGGCGATGCCGGAGAAAGATGCTAAGTGATAATTCTTCAGAAGACTGTTTTCACTCCTGTTAATGTTGCTTAAATTAGAGAGGGTATATATTAAGTGGATTTATCCAGTACTGGGCCAGAGGAGTATGGAATAAGTGGATATATTGCTGAAAAGTGGATATATTGCCCAATGATGGAACACATGCCTTGCTCTTCGTGAGTTTGCTGTCAGTTGGAAAGAAATCAAGAGGTCATGAACAGACAGAGTAAGTCAAGTAACAAAGGGTAATATTATAAGAATAGCACAGGCATGGGTCTGAGGTGGGATGGAGTTTTCCCAGTAGAGAGGTTGAGAGGGCAAAGTGGCTAGAGCACAAAATCGTGAAGAGGCAGGCAGAGGAGGTGATGACATAAGCAGACCATTTTAGGAGTGGACTTGAGCCACGGAAGCTGGGGGTTAAACTAATGTTTGCTTTAGTTTATAACTTTGAACTGTTATAAGGCTGCAGCAATAGTACTGACCAGAGGAAATTGCAATAATTGCAGACTTCAGTCGCCACCTGAGATTCTCTTGACCACAGAATCCAAATTTCTGTAGGAAGTCTATACAGTCCTTGTAATTTGATTTAATTCTTCAGGGCTTACGTTCTGATGATTCTTTTTTAACTTGATTTTCTACTGCTGTTGGATGCTTGGTCACTGTTCACTTGCAATTGCCGACCCTCTCTCTGCCTCAAGTCTGCACTAGCCATAGACTGCAGCATATTTTCCATGCTTTCTTCAGTACAACACTCACACATGACATTTCTGACTTGGTAACTTCTACAGAGGCTTTTTTTGGTGTGGGGAAGAGCAGCCTAGCACATAGTAAAAGGAAACGAAAATTGAAATTAGACATCATTGTGCCTAAAAGAATTTGACCACTCACCCTAATAGCCAGAAATTCTTCTTGAGTGGCATTTCCCTGTCTGCTGCAGATCGCACACGTTCTCGACCCTTCAGTATCTCATATATCTCCCAGCTCCTTAGACTGCTTCCACACCCCCAAATTTAGATGACTTCACATGCAGAACACTTTAGCTGTCACTCTGTCACTGTTATACTATCTCATGGAAGTATTTTACTTTAAACAAAAAGCAACTTGCACCCGAGGAAAAATTATGACAATATTTTGTGCAGAAGGGAATGAAGTCATTTGTGGTTTGAAACAACATGTTTTTATGCCTTAAAAAACACAGACAGCTACTGCCACTTACTGAGAAAAGAAAACACCAGAGGAAATTTCTAATAGGGATCAGGAGTTGTATTCAAATGGAATCAATCAAATTGAGTTTATCCCTACCTGCTAACATCCGGGCAATCTGCCAACGCAAGAAAAATTCAATAAACTTATAAATTATTACCAGAGCATGCAGGCCTCTGTTTCTAAAAATGTGCATAAAGATTGCTTATGGTATTAAGCATGTGAAAAATTAATTAATAACTATAACTGTTATTTTTGTGACAATTTACTGTTACTGATTTTTATTCTTTGGTCTAAATATAGTGCTATGGGAGAAATGGAGAAAGGGAAAAATAAAACAAAACTTAAAAATGTTTTTAAGGTCTGCAGCTGAGATGATAGAGGAGCTTAGCCTAAAGGAAGTGCATTTGTTTCTCTACCACTGTCCATAAATCTAGTTGGACTTTTCTGTTACCTCATTCTGAACTTTCGCCGAGATAGCAGACTACATTTTTATGTATCTTAAGGCAGCTTTCCAGGTGGACGTATTAGCAGGTACATTTTTAAATAACAGGTACCCGCTGTTGAACAAATGGGATTCACCCATATAAATTCACCTGCCTTCGTTTAAGTTCCCTATCTTGTAGAGAAACATGTTTGATTTCCAATACCAACTATGCTTTTGAGTTCTTGAATGAGCCACTGATTCTGGAATAAATCTTTGGGGGTAGCTCTGTTGGAGAAACCATTTAGGGATAGGATAGTCTGTTTTTGCCAAGTCCAGGATTCATTCAAACAGTGTTGGTTTCAGGAATTACTTTGAATCATACTGAGTAGGTACATGGAAATGTATATGACAAAATAACTTGTAATCAATTTCTGATGGGATTTGCCTGAAAATAAATCATTTCTGTTCAGTCCACTATTGAATTTATCTCATAAATACTGATGAAATCGTTGAGTTAACTGGTTATTCCTTGTACATGGCATTAGAGTTGGTCCACAAGGGGGCCCCCTTGCTTTAATTTTTAGATTTCTTGTAAAATGGATTACGGTACTTTGGAAGATTATTGTTGTTGTTTTTACCTTTGCAGAAGAATTTAATAACCAAGTTTAAATGCACCAGAAATTCTGAAATGTATTAATGGGTCACATTAACCTGAAAGACAGAAGTGCAGCCTCCGCACTCTCTGGGGCATCTGATTTTTCTTAGTAAAAACTTTTTTTTTTTTTTTAACAAATGTCATGTTGTTAGTCAGCTATGACAAAACTGTACTTCTTTAAGTCGTGCAAAGCCTACTGTATCAACGCTACACAAATTCTATGAGACAGATAACATAATTGCAATGGTTAGTTCTGTGAGACCCCTATGATTTCCATAGGACAAAATGCTATGTCAAATGGACATGTCATTTTTGTAATGTGAGTCTTAAAAAAAAAAAAAAAAGTATTTGTTTCTTCCATAACATAGGATTTGGCGATCTTTGAAAATATCTATTTGACTATGCATTTGGTAGGTTCTTTTTCGCGAATCCCACTGTTTATTCAAGAGATTGCTTGAGTGTGGACTTCGTCACAAACGTTGTTTTAAAAACTAGATGGATTTTATAAATGAAGAACTGATACGTCCAAGCAACTTACAGTTTCCCAGTAGGAGTGAAATAGTATGTATGCAATTGTATGGCAATTCGATGGAGATGCTGGATATGGGGAGCTTTGTCTCTTGAGGGGGTAAAAAGGAAGACTATGGATTTATGTTAGATTTACAAACACACGAAATACTGCATAATTCAACATTAAGGAAATATGTGTTGCTTATTTGTCTTATACCAGTCACTGCGGAATATATTTTTTTGTGCATCCTTTTATGTTATCTTCATGCTAAACCATGCCATGGCCTACATTTCCATCTGTTGAGCTCTCTTTCCCTACAGGCAACAGTGGAGGACTACACAGTCCAGGGATCCCAGGTTGGCCTCTAGGTGGCAAACAAGTCTTTTTTGTTACCAAATAGATGTCACCATCCTGTTCTAGCCCCTCTTTTCTAAGAAAGAGTAAAATTCCTTAGGAGATATTATAGGCTTTCAAGTTTCATAAAATTGTGAGTAGCAATACAACTTACATATTAATTCAAAAGAGGAATAAAATACGTGACTGGAAGTTTTATGTTACCAAGAACAACTCTAATATAACTGAAATATTTTTATATAGAGGGGAAGGGGCTAGGAGGAGATTACATGGAATTCGAATGTTAAAATGAATCTGAGCTGATTCTGGAAGGTAAGCTATAAAAGGTCGAGGATCTTAATGTCTTTGTTTGCCCACTTTCTATATTCCTTGCACCTAATATATAGTAAATGTTGAGAAGTTATTTGGTTGATAATCTGCCTCCCCCAATTTTTCTTTTAAGACTCCAAGAGTAAATATTTTTTAGTTTGTTGGCCATACTGGGTTTGTCACAACTATTCAACTCTGTTGTCATAATATGAAAGCAGCCATTTCCAATTTAAAAAAAAAAAAAGAATGAACATCTGTGTTTCAGTTAAATTTACAAAAAAAAAAAAAAAAAAGAAAGCCTGGTGCTCAGCCCATGGTCTAGGTTCTTTGGCCCCTCCTACACATCTTCTTTCTTGTTCCTTGGATGCTCAAGAGTTTAGAAAGTTATATTTCATGGTTCATGACAAACCAGATACTCTGTGAGTTTAGAATCTTGCCTTAAAATTTACAATGGGATCTTTTTGCTTATATATTAACAGAGGTGGTATATTTATTACCAGGGCCTAATTTTGTGTCTTCTGAAGGCAGTGGTCCTTTGTGAACACCTCTAACTATAGTGGACCAACCTCTACAATGCCCCACATCATCAGGTTGATAACAACTTTGGAAATGAATAATAGTTACCTATCACAGAGCAGATTAAAGCAAAGGTCTTAACTATCTGATGGTTTTCAGTTTAAGTGTTTGTTTGCCCTATAATACTTCCTTTACAATAATCACTTGAAAAAATATACAATAAAAAAATCTGCCTCTAAACTCTTCTCAATTTATATAGCACAGCAAGAAATAATATAAGCCAGGGAGAACACAAATTTTTGAAGAACTAAGTTTAGTAGCCAGGATTGTGCAAATCCTGTTACTTTCATTCTCTACTCCTCCATCCCTCCATCCTCCCCATCAGATCTTTACTATGGTAAATGTCAATGAAGAAAAGACCCATGGGCGCCTGGGTGGCTCAGTTGGTTGGACGACTGCCTTCGGCTCAGGTCATGATCCTGGAGTCCCGGGATCGATCCCCACATCGGGCTCCCTGCCCGGTGGGGAGTCTGCTTCTCCTTCTGACCTGCTCTCTCTCATTCTCTCTCACAAATAAATAAAAAATCTTAAAAAAAAAAAAAAGACCCAACACCCAACCTAAAAAACAGAGATATCCTTGAAAAGAGAACAAGGATGCACTTAACACGTGTATTTCTAATTAAGCTTTGGCATATGGTGATGGTAAATTTAATGTGGCAACTTGACCGGGTCATGGGCTATCCAAACATTTGCTCAAACATAATTCTGGGTGCATCTGTGAGGGTGTTTTGGGATAAGATTAACATTTTAATCAGCAGACTGAGTAAAAAAGATCACTCCCCCCAATGTGGGTGGACCTCATCCAATCAGTTAAAAGCCTAATGAAACAAAAAGGCAGACCCTCAGCTGAGTAAGAGAGACTTCTTCATGCCTAATGTTCTTTGAACTTGGAGATGGTCTTTCTTGTTGCCTTGGTCTTTCTTATTGAAATTTAGGTTCTTCCTGGATCTGAAGCTTACTGAAACTTTACATTGGAACTACACCATTCTCTCTCTCAGTTCTTAAGCCTTCGAACTCAAACTGGAATTAAACCACTGGCTCTCTTGGGTCTCCAGCTTAGTGACCGAACCTGAAGATCTTGGGACTTGCTAGCTTCCGTAATCATTTGAGCAAATTACTTACAATAAATTCTACATAGGGATGCCTGGGTGGCTCAGCAGTTAAGCATCTGCCTTTGGCTCAGGTCATAATCCCAGGGTCCTGGGATCGAGTCCCTCATCGGGCTCCCTGCTCATGCTTTCTCTCTCTCTTTCTCTCTCTGACAAATAAATAAACAAAATCTTAAAAATAATAAATCTCTACATAAATATTTAACATATATACTATATAATATACACATACACATACCCCATTTGTTCTCTGAACCCTAATATGTACACACATATGTATGGTTTCATCGGTACCCAGTCCCCTGCTTTCACAGTCTAAATACTCTCTAATACTCTCTGTGCTTCATCTGTGAACGCTGACTACAGACGGAGCCTTTCTCTGCTTTGACTGGGAATTCAAAGAACCCGTCACTTTTTTTCTTGGCTGACTGCTGCAGCTGGAATCTTGATATTCTTATTTGTACAGTGAATGTTTCTACTATTAAAGTTGAGTATAGGAAGGGAGCCTACTTCTTCCACAGCTGGGTATACACCAGGGGAGGATGATGTGCTTAACCTCCCAGACTGGAACATCATTGTGTTTTCCCAGTATACTCTGGTGAAGCTGAATTACAAATACATCTTTTTTTAATTTTTTAGGTTTTCATAGAAAATAAACTTATGAAAAGATTTTTTTAAATATAAAGACATTCAATCTTCCACATAATTCTCAAATAACTCTTGAAACATGATATTGATGCAATTTAGGAACCAAGAAATGCCATCGTTCTTTTTGGTTTGTTGCCTAATTTCTTAAGGTTTGGATTGATTTTTTTCATAAGTCTGTGGACTGTGGATAAATGCTGATTTGTTTAATTTATGTAATGGATAAAAAAGCAGACATTAAAATGCACTGACATTAGCGATGAGGTTGAAGAAACCAAGGCATTTTGTTCACATAAAGTTCTATTGAAATGTCTGGAACCAAAGCAGCAGTCTGTATTTCAAGGCTATTTAGAAAACAAGACATAAATCTTTACTTGATAAGAGGAACAAATCAATAGAAAACAAAACACATTTATATGTTCCTGATAGCACTACAAATGGGGAATAGAACTCTTAGGTTAACCTATTGTTCAAGAAGAGCTATTCAACTCTGTTGTGCACAGTGAATATAATTCAGGAATTTTGATACTTTTTGAAGTAAGGGTTTCTATTTTTTAAGTACCTCTAACCCTTCTTGTATGAGTTGAAAATTTGCTGTTTTCTTATTTTTAACACTGTTAGATTTCCCTGCAAAGTACAGAAACAAACAGAAAAAGAACACAGTGTCTCTTAAAACTGCAGAAAATCTACCTTGACATTCACAGTTGCTAGACAAAGTCATTATTTTTTGTTTTGTTTTGTGAAGAGCTAGAAAATATAGAATAGTAATGAAGAAAGAAAATAATTGTGAGCTCATATATATTGAATATTAAATCATATTAACAGGCAAAGATAGATTTATGGCCCCAGAGATTATACAAGGAAGCAAATTTCTGTCAGATCTGGAACTTGATTTATATCTGTTAGTAATGAAAATAATGAAGAATTATCTTTGTGTTATAATCTTTTAACCCTGTCTAATGAAAAGGGATTTTTTTCTTTTTTTAATGGTTCTACTGAGAAATCCTAGTGATTCACTACTTGAAACAGAATCTAGCATCGTGAAAAATGAATTCCTTGTTGTAACCTTTTTGTTCTATGTTCTCAGTAGACCTAAGTCTGTGCTTCAGATAGTGATCGTGCATAAACGCAGAGAGGCATGGATCTTGGATTCCTCTTCTAAGACTGAGTAGAGCTCAGCCTTGCAAAGCCATGCTTCATCACCCCATTTTAAAATGGATTTTGGACATCCCATTTAGAGATGGATTTCGGACACCCCATGTGTTCTTTCACACATTATAATACAAAATACATTTATTTCTGGTCACACAGCACAAGCTTGTTGCTTCTGCTCTGACACTGGTAGATAGCGCACTAAAGCGTATTTAGAAGTATTAAAAAATGCTGAATGGTGTGATCACTGGTCACACAGATGTTGAGAAGTTTCCCCTGTGCAGTCTGGAGCAGTGAGTGTGATTAAACTATAAAATAAGATTTCCAATCTAGTGCCAAAAGAAAGGAAGGAATGAAGAATGAACAAATGGACAAAGAAAGAAAAAAGAAGAAATCTTTTAATTCAAATTCTGCTAAATTTAAAATATTTTGATTTCTACCTTGGTCTGGCACCCCTTCACTTTTCTCTGTTTACACTAATATTAAACTGGTTCCAATCAAATGAGTTTATTGGTGTGCAAATTCTAATTTTTTGAGCAAGTATAAATAAACATTCCTCTATAATAAGGTGTAGATATATGAAGAGATGAATTCATGAGGAAATCACTTCTTGTAAGACAAAACTTAAAAAAGATAATCAAAATAGTAGGTCCACAAGCCCCTGGCCTTGACCCAAGTCTTAAAATGTCCTCTTCAGAAATGTGAAAGGTGACTGAGAGATTGTCTACATGACCAGACTGAAAGCACTTAGAGGGATATCTGAATTATCTCCAACATACCAACTTTGTAGTATTATTCTAAGAACATTACTTATGTAATGGCTTTTTTCCCAAGAGGGTGAAAAATGTTTTTATTCCATTTTTAACCTATCTTTATAGTTGCTTATAATTAATAGTTGATTTAATTAATAAAACGATGATTCCCTATTTAATAGGTTAAATATAGAAGAGTAGGAGAACATATAAGCCCAAGATCCACCACTTGGTGGTAAGAAATATGCATTCATGAGTCCTCTGATATATATTAACTGCCACATTATACTAGCGTATATAGATTCACACCCAGGGTTCATAAATACTATATGAGAATGCAGGTTTCCTTGTCCCCAGTAATGTTCTTTCCCACAGCATACTCTACGTATCTCCATAATTATTCACATAGAGTCAATGAAGAGTTGACAGTCATTTAATAACCTTAAAACAAAAACAAAGTTGATGAATAGATAATGCATCACAGAAGATCTGGGGCATCTTCCCGAGCATCTAATGTTAGAAAGTGCCCATTTTGCAATAGTTTTTAAGCGATCTTTGATGATGAGGCTTATTATTATTTTTTCCCTCCCCGCCACTGGCATGGGCCTTCCTTTCTTTCTTGAGATGTGCTCCTTCTCCGTTTTTTTAGTCCTATCAATCCTTCAGGATTAACACTTGCCTTTCTGACCATT
The DNA here is from genome assembly GCF_037043125.1 of Eumetopias jubatus. NCBI lineage: Eukaryota > Metazoa > Chordata > Mammalia > Carnivora > Otariidae > Eumetopias > Eumetopias jubatus. The sequence goes on along the minus strand of NW_028274809.1, from coordinate 175,543,382 downwards.
CTAGGATTCTGGATGCTCTCACAGTCTGACAAAGGTCATGTTTTTGCCATTAAATTTACCGTGTAGTATTATAATTAACCTTGTATTGAATTTATCTACCAAATTGGCCATGTACTTTTTAAGGGAAATTACCACATCTTAGATATTTGTGGAATTCCTTTGAATCACATAGCGGTTCAGTAGAAGATCAAAGAATGTGTGAATGAATTTATAGTTATTCAAAAACCTAAACCTGTTACCTGTACCAATTCCATTTGCTTACTCTATTTCTCAGAGCAAGCATAAATGATGAGGAGTTGTTTTAAATTTAGATTTATTTCATGGATTCTATTCTATAATGTTGGCAACAATGGATGCCAGAACATTCAAGAAAATAATTTTTGGGGGCACCTGGGTGGCTTAGTCATTAAGTGTCTGCCTTCGGCTTGGGTCATGGTCCCAGGGTCCTGGGATCGAGCCCCACATCGGGCTCCCTGCTCCGCGGGAAGCCTGCTCCTCCCTCTCCCACTCCCCCTGCTTGTGTTCCCTCTCTCCCTGTCTCTCTCTGTCAAATAAAATTTTTTAAAAAAATAATTTTTTGCCCATTCTGATGCCCATTAAACCTCCAATTAATGATTTTAATAAAATTGAAATAAGCAACTGGAAAATAATTAATTGATTGAGAGATTCCTAACTTCACATTTTTTGATAATTTAAATTATTGATCTTATTTGCTATGGTGCTGGCATTTGACCAAGTATCCTGCCAAGTTAGTAATTAAAATACAAATTGGTTTTATGAATCAGAGTGCTTCCTTTCTAGATAAATAAATCCTCTGAGACACTGGCAATTGATATCATACACACTTGTAATGTCAAACAAGGAAAGGTTAGTTGCAATTGTAGACAGAAAACAATTAGTGGGGTTCTGGTTTGTATTGACAGAATCACTCTAAACAGAGATTTCCCAGTCTAAACAGTATCATCCATTGTAATAAAATTTGCCAGCAAATCTGCTCTATGAAGCATTTAGTTGATAATAATCCCCTTTAAAATGCAGATACCCAGTCTCATAGGTGTCTGTGTTTATTTGTGAATCTGTAATTTCAAACTCAGGAAAATAAACATCTCCCATGATGATTATTATCCCTTTCTATCCTTGACAGCCTTATTTCAAGCATAGACCATTCCTGGGGAATGAATTACATTATAAGCATTCAAAGTCCTGAGCATCACGTTTAGGGTGATATGGCCTCAAAAGTTTAACTTCACAAACTCCGTACACATGTTCCACTTAGAATTGGAGGTTTTCTTCCTCCCCGCCCCCCCCCCAACCTGTTAGTGGGAAGAGGCATGAGTGCCTTAGAGCGAGAAACCAGGTCCTAGATGGGGGAGTACTAGGGAATTACACTTTTCAAAGGGGCTTGGAGTAGGTATTCTTAGTGAGAGTCTGGGAATGTGAGGAAAAGGAACAAGCTGTAAACATAAGAACTGATGTGGCACACCACCTTATGGGTGTTATTGTTTTCTTTATTTCCCCTTAAATTTCTCTTCATCCTAACTGAGAACAGAATGAGAAGAAGGGGATGTAACAGTAGTAGAGGGGGGCTTTCCCTCATTTTCAAGCATATCCTTACTGAGGTTGATTTGATTCTGAGTCTTGTGAGATTCGCTCTACTTCTTGTGGTCTAGATATTTTCCCTCGACATATCATTTAGATCTTCCTTTTTCCCTCTGGGTCTTCTGAAAACCAAAGAAACATTCTAGCTACCTTTCTATTTAAATAATAAGAGATTCAGACCCTTCTTCTAGCCATATTCTCCTCTGTATTCCAGCATAAAAAGGAAGTGAGGAAGCCGGAGCTCTAAGTGCGAGACGGTGTGCAGAGCTGGGGTTCCCCAGCCAGTGGTTCTCCATTTCTCTCCTGTTATTTAATTCTTTATCATGTAGGTGGGACTAGGGGGCTCTAATAAAAGGAACCACTGCACACAGTTGATTTAGTTCATGCACATTTTAAAAATACTTCTAAAATTGTTCAATATAAGAGAAAGTGATGGGGTTCAATATTCAGCTGACTTCAGAAAACAAGAAAGGGGGATCTTGGGTGGGCTATCATCATGGCCCCATTACTTAGCATCCCAAGTGTACATAGGTGGTAAGACATCAAGAGTAAAGTATTAATCCAAGAACGTTTATTAAAATAACCCATTTCTGTTGGGTATCGTATGTTCGTACCTTGGTCCAAGATCCCTTTGGATGGAAAATCACCCACATTTTCCCAGGTTAAACAAATTAAAGCACTAGGATAAAAAGCTCCGTGGCTAAGCCACTCCAAGCATTTCAAATGGCATATACCATTGTTCGCATGTAGGGGTGTGTGTGTGCACAGGCACATGCACACGTGCACAAATAATATTTTAAGTAGGTTTTGTGCTATGAAAGGAAGAGAGAGAAAAAAAGAGGGGGAAAGAAGGCAATGAGGGGAAACAAGGAGCAGCAGACCACATTACAAGGTGATCACAGCAGGGTGCTGAAGGAATCCAAATAGGACCAGGAGGGAGACAGATGCTTGCAGGATGAGCACTATCTGAATCAGAAAGAGTTTTCAACAGGGCAAAACAATCTTATTTTTTCTAATTTTATAAGCTGTATTTGCCATTAAAATTCTTTTTTTTATAGTAACAAAAATGTATGGTCCTCAGGAATCCTGTCAAAGGCATGATTATATTTCCTCAAAAGAAATTTTTGTTTTTTCAACTCACATCAGGTCATATTGAAACCACCAGGGTCTCAAGCCAATAGAACCATCACATGTGAGGAAGGGGCAAACTTCAGTGGTTCTTCCAGAAAGGAGGTTTGGGAGGAGAGAGGGACGTAGCAGGTGGAAGGGTCAAAATTCTTGCCCAGTATGTGATGATGACATCCTCACCTCTTTCAAAACTTTAGTAAAATTTATATTCACAAAATGTTATAGGCAAGTCATTTTGTTGTGGGGAGAAGGATATGAAAGAGTTGGTCTTCATGCAGGAGACACCGTGTCAGCAAATCTGGAACAGGGATCCGCAGAAAAAACAAACAGAGAAGAAATCGTATAGAATTTGAAAAATTCCAGCAGCTATGTGGAGGGGGTAATCTGGACTAGTATATGATGTGACGTTGGGAGTTAAATGCCAAATTTAATCGATCTGCAGGGGGCTTTTAGCTAACAGGTAATTTATAGAACATTTGGAGTTACTTTTTTGGGGGGGGTCCAAATAATATGTGTGTATAGTTATACAGTTATATGCAGTTGAGATCTTACTATATATAGATGTCTTTTCATTTTCTGAGGCTATAATTTGTTCTAAAAAAACTAAAATGTGTAAGTAAACATAATTTTTATGGTATTTCATAAAAGGATTTCCACATTTTATTTTAAATTTTCCTGTTTAGATTTTTTTTTTCAACTTACTTTGGAATTACATTTAACACTATAATAAACAACTACATACTTAAATAGTTTTAAATGCAATTGTCTCCTTTGGAGAAATTCCTGAAAGTTTTACGATATATGGCACTTTTAAAGCTGTTGATACTTACTGACAAATTGCTTTCCAGAAACTTACCACTTTCTACTCTCCCCAGAAATTAGAAAATCTCCTTTTTATCACCTTTCATTGGAATGGCACACTATCAAATTATGATAGTTGCCAATTTGAAAGCTGAAAGGGTTCTATTTTTATTTTATTTTTTTTTTTAAGATTGTATTTATTTGAGAGAGAGAGTGAGAGAGGGGTGAGGGACAGGCTCCCGCTGAGCAGGGAGCCTGATGTGGGGCTTGATTCCAGGACTCCGGGATCATGACCTGAACCAAAGGCAGACGCTTAAAAGGTTCTATTTTTAAATTTAAATCTGAGTACTAATAAACTAACAGTATGAGTTTGTTAATTTTTTTGGAGGGTCTTGGTTTTCTAACACAGTTATTCTTATCTTTGTATAAGAATATGAATGACTATTAAAGGTTTCAGACATATTACCTGGAGATATGTTAATATAGGAATTTTTGAAAAGGTTTCTTTAAGATCTGAATGAATTAACTTTACACCCCTTGGAAGAGTTCCTTGGGTTTAGAAAGTGCTGCATATATTAGCTTTTTACTATTATTAGTACTTCTCTTGCAAACTCATCAATTATAAAAGATCATTTATAAATTCTTACAGGTGACAATATCTTAGCAACTATAGAGAAAAATAGATGTTTTTACTATTGGATAACTTACTCTAATTATAAAACATGTTTTAAAGAAGTATACTTACACAAGTATAACCACTGGCTCAAGTGGGTGGGGGGCGTGAAGTGCCACCAACTCAGCTGTTCCTTTCCAGAGTGCTCCATCTTCAAGACACCTCTTAAGAACTTCCAGTGTCACTGAACATCAAATATTGTTTCATCAAATCCCTTATTTAAAAATAAGATTCAATCATCCCTGAGAAACAAATTAACAGTCCTTGATCATACAAGTTAAAAGAGGCACATCTCTTATATTTTTTCTTTGCAGTTGATACAGAATAAAAGAAAAATCAATCTAGTATATTCTCCAAGAGTACGAAGTAAAAAAGCCCTGATTTCAAAACGTTTTGAAAAACAGGAAATCAGAATTATTTCCCTGGTTATTGTTTTGTGATACCAGTGGTGACACATTATGTCAACTTTCTAGAAACAGCTATATTTCAGCCATTCGAAAATTTTGACTAGAATCACACATGTAATTCTAATTGCATAAATATAAGTAAAATACTAACTCAGCAGTGATTCATGTTTGAAACACAAATTTTTCACAGAAGCATAAATTATACGAACTTACACGGCATGCATACAAAAAAAGACATTTAAATATCAGAAGAAATCTCAAAGACATATCAATGAGACTATTTTCCTTTTCCTAAGGGACTAATGAACAAGTATGTTATACTTTATTATTTTTTTGCCTAACTTCATTATTTTCATTACCTACTTAGTTGAGAAGAGTTAGTTGAGAAATTATAGTACTTTTACTTATTCTTCTCTTACCAAACCCAATGTGTCAATAACATTTATTTCCTCATTTTCTACTCAAAAAGGATGTTTAGGTGATAAGCATTTGTTTTAGGGTTGCATGCAATATACAAGAAACTAAATGCTGATGCTCACAAGTTTAATATGCTTTCTTTTTGCTTCTCTTCAGGTTGCTTTGTGAGATTATTATATAGGTTATACTTTTTGAGCTTTTGGAAACCCAAGAAGGACTTTATTCTTTCCTTTGGATTTGGGAGTTTACTACATGCACGTAACAAAGTGCAGTCCATCTTTATCCAAACAGCTTAAAAGGCATTGTGCCTGAAGGGCTGTTTTATGGCATTATTTGGTTTTACATCTTTGCAATCAACACCATACAGCTAACAGGGCCATGTAAATTCATGAGAGATTTTTCTACTGAAGCCCAAACAAGGTCACCTGCTTTTGAAGATCAGAGTGAGATAAAAGTGACACCGTTTCTGTAACAGTACTAAAACAAAGTGTACAGACTCTTTTTTAAAAACTATTGATTCCATCTTTGAAAGTATATCTGATTTTTCCCCCCAAATCTGGATTTCTAATGCTAATTCTAATGGAGTAATTTTGGACAAGCTCTGGTACCAGCTATTCGTGTTTATTTCCTTTTATAGAATGCTCTCTAAAACATTAAAAAAAATGTTTCAGAACTTGTTTTGCTTTCCAAGGCTATAGTGAGCTTTTTCAGGGATGTTTATGCATGGAGGTAAATGGGCATTTTATATGTTCTTATGTATCCTTAAGATGCATTCTACGATATATACTAGAGAATAGGCGGTACTATTTTAAAATATCAACTGGAAAATATATTTAATGAGATTCCTTTTTTTGAGGAGGGAGTGTGACTGCCTTTAACACCTTTTACCCTTTTTTTAAAAAAGATTTTATTTATTTATTTATTTATTTGAGAGGGAGAGAATGAGAGCTAGAGAGCATGAGAGGGAAGAGGGTCAAAGGGAGAAGCAGATTCCCCGCTGAGCAGGGAGCCTGATGCGGGACTCGATCCCGGGACTCCAGGATCATGACCTGAGCCAAAGGCAGTCGCTTAACCAACTGAGCCACCCAGGTGCCCACAACTTTTACCCTTTATACATAGTTTCATTTTTATTAAAAATAAAAGTATTCAAAATGAAGTTCACAGTCACTCAAACAAGTTTTTTTTCTTTTTGTTTTGCAGTAAAGTGTGTTTGTGCTAAAGTGTGTCTTGTTAAATCCTCTTTTTAAAAAATAGCATAGAGCTTATTTATATTTTTAATGAGAAAGGGAAAAAAATAGGATCTTGATACCTAGGCTATATAAACGAGACAAAACCAAAACCAGGTCCCTGGCCATACAGTTCATGGTTTAAGAAAACCCAAACCAAAGTTTCCAACACAACTTTCCTTGAATAACCTACAAAATGGAGAACCAAGGTCATTATTTTTACATGTCCTGAAATACAGACTCATAACTTTCATTAAATATTTGTCACACTGTCCACACATCTTCTATAATTTTATCTACTCCTAAGAACAAAATGTTAATTCAAATGACATTTTTTTAGTACAGTCAGCACACAATGTTACATTAATTTTAGGTGTACAACTTACTGATTTGACAAGTTTATACATTATGCTATTTTCACTACAAGTGTAGCTACCATCTCTCTGGTTACATAGCTATTACAATATCATTGACTGTTACTTTTTATACCAAAATTTGTATAAAACCACAGAATACTCTGACTAGCCAAAGCAATCCTGAGAAAGAAGAACAAAGCTGGAGGTATCATAAGACTAGATTTCAAGATATACTACAAAGCTGCAGTCATCAAAACAGTATGGCACTGGCACAAAAACAGACACATAGATCAATGGACCAGAATAGAAACCTCAGAAATAAATCCACAATTATATAGTCAATTAGTCTATGACAAAAGAGGCAAGAATTTACAATGAGGAAAAGATGGTCTTTTCACTAAGCAGTGCTGGGAAAACTAGACAGCTACACGCAAAAGAATGAAACAGGACTACTTTCTAACACCATATACAGAAACTCAAAATGGATTAAACAAGGGGAAAAAAAGCAAAAATAAACTATTGGGTCTATATCAACATAAAGAAACTTTTGCACAGTCAAGGAAGCCATCAGCAAAATAAAAAGACAACCCACTGAATGGGAGCAGATATTTGCAAATGCTATATCAAATAAGGAGTAATATTCAAAATATATAAAGAACTTCTAGAACTCAACACCAGAGAAACAATCTGATTTAAAAATGGGCAGAGATCTGAATAAAAATTTTTCTAAAAAGGACATACAGACAGTGAATAGACCCATGAAAAGATGTTCAACATCACTCATCAGCAGGGAAATATAAATCAAAACTAGAATGAGGTATCACCTTACACCCATCAGAATGGCTAAAATCAAAAACACAAGAAAAAATAAATATGGGTGAGGATGTGGAGAAAAAGGAACCCCTGTGCCCTGTTGGTGGGAATGCAAACTGGTGTAGCCACTGTGTAAAATACTAAGGATGTTCCTCAAAAAATTAAAAATAGAAACACCATCTCATCTGATAATTCTGCTATTGGGTATTTACCCAGAGAAAACAAAAACACTAATTTGCATCCTTATGCTTGCTGCAGCATTATTTACAATACCCAAGACATGAAATCAACCTAAGTTGAATAGATGAATAGATAAGGAAAATGTGGTGTATACACACACACACATGGATATGTATGGAATATGGAATATTACACAGCTATAAAAAGGAATAAGATTGTGCTATTTGAGACAACATGGATGGACATAGAGGGCATTCTAGTAAGTGAAGTAAGCCAGACTGAGAGAGACAAATGGTACCGTATGATTCCACTCATGAATGGAATCCAAAAAAGTAAATAAACAAAAAGCAGAACCTGACCTATAAATACAGAGGAGTGATGGTTGCCAGAGGGGTCACGAGTGGGGTTTGGGCAAAACACGTGAAGCGGAGAGGGAGACACAGACCTCCAGTTACGGAGTAAGTCACAGGAATGAAGGCTCCAACCTCTTTTTGAAAGAGATTCCCTGTGTGGGTAGCTATTTAACAGAGAACATGAACTTACTCAAGAGATTAATCCCAAGATTTCCTCCTTACCAACCTGGACTTTTTACACACTGGAGTTCTTTTCTATTACCCCACTTTGTAATACTTCTAATAGGATCTATTCTTAGCATTTTATGGATTATTCAGTTTACTCTTAAACTACCTTATGCCTTAGTACTAGGATTTCCCCCTTGTTACTGATGGAAACTGAAGCAGAAAGCAGGTAAGTTTATAGTTGCCAAAGCCCACAAAGCCAGAACATGGCGGAGCTGAAATTCAAAGCCAGGCAGGAGTTTCATCTACTGCATCATCTGCTGGCACCTAAATTTGAGAGCACCGGTCCCTCAGGTTTCTTAACAAAACAAAATATGGAGCAGGGAGAATAGATGAGGCACACTGAAATTTCTTAGTGTTTTTTTTTTTTTTTTTTTTTTTTTTTGCCAGTTGTGGATAAGTTCAGAAATTCTTGTAACGCTGACAGAGGCACTGTGGGAGAGCTAGAGAGGCGCCGGCATGAGTCTCTGAAATGCTGGGATGGAATCTCTGCTTTACCTCTTAATAATTGTGAGAAAAAACTGGGGTGCGGCACTTCATGTCTGAGCCTCGGTGGATGGAATGAGGATAAAGACACCCACTTTAACCCAACTACATCACAGGGATGTTATAAGGCAATAAATACATGGATGGAGGGCACGGTATTCAAATAAGGGATTACAGGTGAAAAAATTTCTCTTAAAATTTTTTTGAATTTTAAACAATTATAGAAATGTACAGAGATTGAAAGACACGTGCACTTGTTGCCAATAATTAAATATGTTTATATTTTGTCATTTCTAGAAAAGTGGAAAACCAAAAGAGTAGGGATCCCCCACCTCTGCTTTTTTTTTTTTTTTCCTGTCTCCAAGTTCATTTCCTACCTTCCCTCTCAGAGGCACAACCACCATGATAAATTTGGTGTGTTTTCCATCAGACCATGTTTGCAGACCCTAACTGAAAATTTGTGTACCCTTCTTTCATTGCTTTATGTTTTCACAAGTTTACATAAATGCTGCCAGTTTATATGAAACAATTTTTACACTACGATATTTTCGAACTCTTCCCTGTACATTTCTATATCTGATGCAAGTGTATGAACATATCACAAATATTTATCCATTCTCCTACTGGTGGATACTTTGTACTCAAATTTGGCTATGCTGTAATAAGCAGCCTTGCCCACATCTCCTATTATGCCCATGAAAAAATTTCTCTCTACATATATCCTAGATCAGAGGCATGTCAAGATTTAAGGCACAGTGCCCTAATGTGATAAGTACACCTCATTTTTAAAAGTGTCTCATGTTTACTCTCTTGTTTCCTGCACTGAATCATTTGCAAGCATCATGTCTCTAAAGTGCACAATGAAACAAGTGTTTTGGATTATAGTTCCTTGGTTGAATGCTGTCTTGAAACATCTTCTCTAGATATTAAAAAAGAAAGTATTTAAAAACTTCTGTCATCTGGCCACTGGAATTAATTTTCAAAACTGCAAGTGTAACCATCAAATGCTTTAGTTTAATGCTTCTCAATTCAATTGATAACAAATGACTACCAAATGCAAACAGAATTCTTACCAAGCTCTAAAGGACCCTCAATGATCTCATACCTAATTTCCCCCTTTAATTTCTTGATTTGCGCCCTTGACCTAGCTTTGTCTATACCGAATCTCTTACAGTTCCCCATCTGCACCTTCTAGTTTAATACCTTCACCCTTTGCTAATGTTGCTTCCCCTGTCATCCCCAAGAAGGCAATCCTTTCACACTTGACGACATATGGTCAATACTTGTTTGCTGAAACTCCTTGTGACTACTTGCTCTTTTACTGTGCATTCTACCTCATCCCTAATTTAATACCATTTGGTTTCACGATCAGAACAGAAAAAAAAAAAAGATCAAAAAAGCTTACTATGTTCCCATCAGTGATTTGCCTTATATATGAAGGACTCAAAGCAGGCGTTATAAGCACACACAGACAGAGAGCCGTTGCATGAGAAAGTCTTGCACTATTTCTCCCAGCTCGTAGGCCACTCCATGCATGGGCCATGCTCGTCGCAAAAGACAAAGACGAAGTGGGAAGGGACTGCAAGGGAGCTATGCCTCCTTGTCTTAACCACCACATGCATTACACTTGCCAGGAAGCCTCACCAGGTCGTTGTGCCAAGCCACATTCCTCCTGGGGCAGATGCAACTTCGGGGGTTCGCAATAAATAATCCTACGAAAAAGGCACTATGAATTTAGTGTATCATAATTCACTATGTTTCAGAGAGCAGTGTTGCAAGAAGATAAAACCAGTGTTTTAATCCCCAGTTGAGAGAAATGTTTGGGTTGAATTGGGTCTTCCCCAAACTCCTATACGGTAGCCCTAACACATAGCACCTCAGAATATGGCTGTATTTGGAAATAAGACCCTTAAAGAGGTGACTGAGTTAAAATGAGGCCATTAGGGTGGGGTCCAATGCAATTTGATTGATATCCTTATAAGAGGAAATTGGATCCACAAGAGACGTACTACATACCAGGCTGTAGGAGCACAAAGAGGAGATCATGTGAGGACACAGGGTGAAGGTGGCCGCCTGCACGCTGCAGAGAGAGGCCTCAGAGGACCCCGAGCCTGCACATAGAAAATGCATTTCTGTTGGTGAAGTGGCCCAGTTGTGGTATTTGGTTATGGCCGCCCTAGCAAACTAACCCAAGTGAGTTGGAATGTCATCCTGCAACTCGGACAATGTAGTGCACATTAGGAAGTCTGTTTTCATCAATGATGAACCTCAGTGATGCATTGATCGGTCAATATAAAGTTTACCCCAGTGTTTCCTGTCACTTACCACCCTTTTGCAATCTAAGTTTTTCATGTATTTGTTCATTATCTGGGACCCCGACTAACCCCCACTTTCCCCACATACAATCACTTCCCTAGAATATAAGCCACCAGAGGGCAGAAAAATGTTTCTGTTTTACACACAAATGATCAGTATCTAGAATAGTGCCTGGCCTAGAGTGTCTGTTAAAGAACTCTTTGTTGTCTGAGAGAAAGACCCATTTTAAGATTAGGTCACATTCATATTTCTCTAGAGAGAAAAAGCAAAGTGGGACATAAATACATACTTGGTAGACAGTTTTTATTGAGTGAATGCAAGATTTCACAGGTCTTCTCTACAAAGCCTAGTCACTGCAGAATTTCCATTCTTTTCAAATTCAGTGTTTCCTTTTTGTTAAAATGTAATTTTGTGTTTTCTTTTAAATGTAACAAACCATTGTGCAATGCTCTAGGCATGGTTCTCAAAGTTTTATAAATACTGAGACATTTAGCTCTCATAAGAATCCTTTGTGGATTTTTTTTTTTTAAGATTTTATGTATTTGTCAGAGAAAGATAGCTTGAGAGAGAGAGCACAAGCAGGGGAAACAGTAGGCAGAGGGAGAAGCAGCCTCCTTGCAGAGCAAGGAGCCCGATGCGGGACTCATTCCCAGGACCCTGTGATCATGACCTGAGCCAAAGGTGGATGCTTAACCGACTGAGCCACCCAGGTATCCCATGAATCCTTTGTGGATTTTTAAAAGCAAATTGTAATGTCCTAAAAAGTGGGAGAAGGTGGGAGAGAGGGGCTTGCTTTAAGCTTCAGCCTGCTCAGCAAAAATTCCAGCACGGATTTGGAAATCAATAGAGCCATTAAAACGCAGATTAGCAGCAAACTACAGAAGAGGTAGGAGCCATCATTGCTGACCTGAGACCTGATTTAGTACCTGGGAAATGTATAACCCAGACATAGTATATATATTTTTAAAAATCATTCCGTCAGTGACATCTTTAATGGTAATTTCCACTGGGTTCAATAATATCATCACTTTATTTCTATTTTGTATTTATTTTTATTTATCATTTTTTGGGGTCATTTTTTAAAACACATTGGCTTATGGTATCATTGTGTCAAAAACTGTGAAGGGTCTGAACATTTACCCAGCTTATAAGCTAACAAATTAGTCTGTACCATTTTACATATGCTGGCAGAAGAAAGGAGAATCCTATGTCAGAGAAAACAGACTTTATTACTCATGGCCCTGCAAGAAGCATGGGCATCATGTTTGCATCCATTCCCTTTCCCCAACAAGTCCATGGGGGCAATGAAGGAACCCAGGCAGATGCTGCACACACATATAGGTTTGTGCCACAGCTGAGGAACTCTGAGGTTACTCAATCCCTGGTCTCTGAGAAGGAGACTCTAGCAAACCTGTCCAGCTTTTGGTTTGGAGGGAGACATCTTTATTATCTTGGACAGCAAACAAATCTGCCTTTTGTCCTAAAATAATATATTTCCTCTATCTTCCAAGGGTGTTCTTATATATACTTGAAAAGATAGTCCAGAAAGAAAAGCTGCCATGAGAAGTGCAGAAATATATACAACCCGTAAAGCATTGTCTCCTAACTTCTTGATGTTTTTCATTATTCTCTTTATACATTCATGAGACACTGAGAGGCTGCTGTCCTGCACCTGGAATCCTCATTCCCCTTTTTAAAAAATGTTCTCTGTGCTTTTTTAAAAAATCATTTTATTTGTACAGTTTCTCCTGAACCTCCCTGTGAATTCCAGTTTGATTTGCTACGCTACATGATTCATTCAACAAATATTTACCGAGCACTTTCTCTGTGCCAGGCACACTGTACTAGCAACTAGAGATGCAACAGTGAATAAGACAGACAAAATGCCTCCTCTCCTGAAAGTTCAAATAATTAAATAGAGATTGTTAAATACTATTAAGAAATACAGAGAGCTATGCGATAGCTAATGATTTGGTAATTGGTGACATCAGATGAGAGGTATTGGCAAAATGCCCCCTGAGGAGGTGATTTGGAAGCAGACACATGACAGATGAAAAGAGGCTGGCAGGGCGCCTGGGTGGCTCAGCTGGTTAAGCGACTGCCTTCGGCTCAGGTCATGATCCTGGAGTCCCTGGATGGTGTCCCGCATCGGGCTCCCTGCTCAGCGGGGAGTCTGCTTCTCCCTCTGACACTCCCCCACCTCATGTGCTCTTTCTCTCAAATAAATAAATAAAATCTTAAAAAAAAAAAAAAAGAAAAGAGGCTGGCAGAGATTAGGGATGAAGAACGTTCCAAGAAGAGAGAAGCGCTAGTACAAAGAACTTGGAATGGAAGAGGTGGGCTGCTTAGTGAACAGAAAGAAGGCATTTATGGAAATATTGTAGGGAAGGTAAAAGTGATAGGAAATGAGATCAGAGGTAGACAGAGCCCCAGACACGTAGGATTTCCTTGTAAGTCATAGTGAATATTTTGGTTTTTACTCTAAGTGTCATGGGTACAATTTGTCTAAGTAAAATCTAAAGGTGTCAAGGTGGGCTGGTTTGGTCTAGGGTGGTAGCTGTGAAAATGGAGAAAAGTAGGTTACCTTCGAAGTTTCAAAACTAGAGCCAGTGAAATGATTTTATGTATCTGCTGGTTTAGATGCTCAGGTTTAATTTTTTATTCAAGATTATTCTACATTAAATTTTAACTCTGATGCCTGTTAATGCCAAAATCTCTACAAACATAAATCAGATTTTTAGTTATTTTATGCAATGCAATTGGTTATAGCATCTCAAACACATCAGGAAATAAATCAGGGGTATTGGAAGAGTCTTGCTAGGAAAAGAATATTGTTTGACAGAATAAAATAATTATCAAATAGTAAACAGCCTAACATTAGTAATAGGATTGACCACAACTTAGCATTGCTTCTTAGTAGCACTTTTTTGGTTTCGCAACAAAATGGCTACTATATACATTTATGACAGAGCCAAAAGTCTTATTTAGGCCACCAAAGCCATTAAATTTTAAATATTTCTTAAATCTTCCTGGACAGTCAGGCTCTCAACCGAGGAAACAAATTTTGTTTTGTAAAATTGCTGTGATATGCCCAGGCTAAAATGTGAGAAAAAGATTAACAAATGAGGAAACAAAGAAACTATATAAAAATATACTCATCCCAAACATGGAACTGACAAGGAAACCTTGGATTCTTACTAAATATGACCTTAAAGTATTTAATTTAGTCTCTAACAATTTGCTATATTTTCCCTCATCTTGAATTAAAAACACAGACATATGGTTCAGGGAAAACAAAAGCTAAAACACTTGAACTGAAAACATTTTGTTTCATTATCTAATTTGGTTCAGTCTCTAAAAGTGTGACTTTTACCCGAAGAAAGGTGACTGCATGAACTTTAAGGACTAATCATTCTAATGAATCAATATGGTCCTAAGTGGCCGAAACTTGCAAGAGAAGGTTTTGAAGTCATCATTTGATATGCCATCCAACAGACTTTATCTTGACACTTATAAATTGTTTAAGATTTAATTATAATTTAAAAAATGTAGTCATAATTTAGACTTATACTTTCCCAATTTTTTAAATTTAGTATATTCTTCTAATATGTAGTATGTGGGTCTAGTTGTAGAATAAGCAGACATTTATAAATGCTGATTTTGAAAAGCTTTCAGTTGCTTAATAGAGATACTTAGAAAGGCAAGAGTTGATTTGGTCAATTGAGGCCACCAGCTACTGTCAAAGAAAAATATACTGTTAATGTTTAAAAAAAGAAGAAAGCTTTTCATCGGTAGCTTGGGAGTTTCCTGAGCAGAACAGAGGATAAAATGGTGGTAAAATTTATTAAGAAGTATTTCAATTGTGTCTAATATAATTATCCATATAAACTCATAAAAGAAATCTATTTCTACACTTCACACTTTACTGATATTGCAGGGTTAAACAAGATCTTGTACTCTTGGAGCATTAGAGAAAAGATGCTATGTGCATTTTGGTTTGCTTTGCTAGTTTAAGAAAGTAAATCTTTCATGGTAAGAACTTCTCAATCTAAATATAATTTACTAATTGATTGCAAAGAGAGGTACAGTGGTGCCATTTTTAAATATGTTAAAGTGGCTGGGAAACCTGATAAACCAACTGTCCATGCCACACTGTAGAGGTGCAATTCTTTTATTCTTGATGCATGGGGTTACTTTCCATTTGGTTCGTTGTCTTAGGGCTTTTGCTTAACAGTATCTTCTGTACCACTTGTGTGTTTGTTGGGTAGCTATTCTGTCTCTCAAGGCTTTTCTCTTTTATATTATTTTAAGGTGTTTGTTATATCTTCAAGGTTTTCTTTAGCCTTCACCTTGCAGAACATTCATTATCCAAAGTGGTGTATGACATACAACTACTGTTAGTCTCCATGTAAGCTTTGTCCCACAGAGTCACATTGGATTAATCATCATATTTTGCTTGCAAATGGCAGATTTTAGTAGCTTGTTTTCTATTGTTCTGTCTCCCTACTTAGCATTAAGTATGACTCATGAGTGACATTACTGAACCTGCTTATAAAGACTTTATTACAATGTGTTCTGAGGAACACACTATGAATACTACAGAAACTGCCCTGTTTCTATCTTTAACCTTGTCCTTTTTATTGCCCTTCCTTCCCTGTTCTATTTTGTATCATAACCTTTCACCACCTACATGGCTTTTCTTGCCAAAGACCACTTCTCTCACATTTTTCCACCACTGAACCATTGTTGTTTGTTTTGACATCCAATGGCTTCTAACAAATTCCATCCTATCCCTTCTTTTATCTAAAATGAACCTTATTTTGCATTTTCTTGGCTTAGTCTATAGAATTCCAACTGGCTAATTGTCTTATATATCTTTCTAAAAAACAATTTTGGGGAACAGGTGGCTACAACTGCCCAGGATCTGCAGCCAAAACCACTAGTCAACTACCAAAAATCTTTGGCACCTACAGTAATTTCTTGTTATTAGATCCCTGGGAAGAGGTTGATAGAGTTAAGATTCCTCTCTTTTGGTCTTGACTGTGTTTTCTAAAATAAAACATAGCCACACTGTCCATAGTAACGGTTACAATTTTAATGCCATTATGACCATTTCCACTGGGAGAGCTGTCAACATGAATCTTTGATAAGAACATGGAGATTTTTACCATTATTTTCCTAATCATAGATAATTACTGTAGCAAATAACTGTTCACGGGGAATGTAACCTAGGTTACATCAGACTTTCTTTGGTTACCTGTGATATGCTTCCAGCAGAATAAATTCTTTTCCACAGTAGTTGTGATGTACAAAATCTCTACCGATGTACCCCCTTTCTATTACTGTTATCAGATTCTATTTTTCAATTGCTCTGTCTATATTGAGAGACAAAAGAAATAAATTCCTCTTATTAACAAACATTTACTGAGTGCCTGTCTTAAGAAATGTAATGGCACGGGCACCTGGGTGGCTCATTCGTTGGGCGTCTGCCTTCGGCTCAGGTCATGATCCCAGGGTGCTGGGATCGAGCCCCGTGTCAGGCTCCCTGCTGGGCGGGAAGCCTGCTTCTCCCTCTCCCACTCCCCCTGCTTGTGTTCCCTCTCTCTCTCTGTCTCTCTCTCCTGTCAGATAAATAAATAAAATCTTAAAAATAAATGTAGTGGCACATTATCTACTATCATTAAAAAATAAAATTGTCCACTGTTCTGCTAAAACATTTCTTTGAGGATTAGTTTCTTTATACTGCTGCAAAATCTGTTATCTTGCATCCTTCTTCATGTGGTATATTTAAACCCTAGCTGGGATATTTTTGAGATTCACTGTTTTTCAGTTTGGGACATATTATCCATGTGGATTTTCTTCTAGAGTGAAAATGTGATTGTGAGAAAATTTACCAGATACATTCAAACAATGTGGAGCTGCACATTTTTTTGAGAGAGAGAGAGAGAGAGAGAGCGAGCGAGAGCATGTGCATGAGTTAGATGGGAGGGGCAGAAGGGAAAGGAAGGGAGAGAATGTTAAGTAGACTCCATGCCCAGTGTGGAGCCTGAGGTGGGGCTTATTTCTCATGCCCCTGAGATCATGATCTGAGCCGAAATCAAGAGCTGGACGCTTAACATACTGAGCCACCCAGGCACCCCCATGGAGCAGCATATTTATACTACATCTCACCAGAATGAAGCACACGATTAGCAAGTGATCAAATTCTGAAGTCTCCATGAGTTTTCTTAAGTATTTCATTGCCTTGCCCTAACACCACTAACATTTTAGTTGCTCACTGGCTTCTCCTTGGCATAACCTCCATCACCATATGCTCTCAGAAATTACTATATTTTAATCCTAAATCACTATCTCTTGAGCAATAACCATTTTGGCTCAGCTTGAAGAAATTATGTGCCTTACATGAAGGGTGGTGAGAACAAACAGGTTCTTCCTTCCTTCATCATGAAGTTGGCATTATTCTCTCCATCACACGTGGTTCTCTGTTCTAGGAAGTAGATGTAAATAGGCTTTTTTTTTTTTTTTTTTTGCCTAAATAGAATCCCTTTTTGTTAAAACACCCATGCTGCATAGTTCATGGTTCTGGAAGAACTGCAAATAAGAGAACTCAGCACCATGGTCAGATCTGGATAATCAGTTTATCCCATTCTCCAAAAAAGAATGATTAATCCAAGCAGTGTACATGTGAATTCTTCTCTGGTGTGGACATGTGGAAACTGAGAGGATAAAAACAAATTTTCCACCTTTGGTCACAATAAAGTATGTTTGCCTAAGATATATTCTCTGACATTTGAAGATTTAACCATGATAAAAACAAAGGCAATACATAAAACTGGCTTTGTGAAAAATAAGCATATGAAAGATGATGCATACTGTATCACAGTGGCATTGAACTCAGTAGTAAAGTCAAGGCCCTTTGATCCATGATCTCCCTATCTTTCCTAGTTTCAGGAATATCCCCCTTTTTAATTTTTCATTAAGTTATTTTGAGTTACTGGTCTATAAAATTGCATGCAGAAATTATTAATATAGTAAATAAAGTGATCCTATTTTAAGGTAAATAATAACAATTATAATAGCTAATACATATTCCAAATTTACTGTATATCTGAGATTCTTTCAAGTGTTTCATACATATTAGCAGCTTTAACTCTCTCAACACCTCTGTAAATATTTAAGGCACAGAGAAGTTGAATAAAATGCCCAAGGCTTTGAGGGCAGAGTCGCAAGCTATTTCCAAGTGGTCTGACTCCAAAACTGACTTTAAACATGTTTATATACTGAAAAGGAGAGGTGAGATCTGTAGCAGCTCCAAAGGTATCATTTTTGGCATTATAAGACCTACAAGTTGTGTACCTGCTTACTTGCTTACAAGCTGGGATTTTAGTACTTCACCCGCATTGTTGAAGAATGACAAAAAATGTATATATTTAAGATGTGCAACTTTCACCATAACCCTGTGGTGTAGAGATGATTAGCAAATGAGGAAACTAACTCTTGAATATTATGTAACTTATTCAATTCACAACTTGTGAGGAAAGGGGATGGGATCTAAATAACCACCTGAATCTGAGATTTGAGATTTGTGCTCTTTGTTCTGCTTGACTGAACAGAGACATGTGTTAGGACCTGAGATTAACTTTAGGTCAGGGGTCTTTTTCAATAAATAACCCACTTGAGGAGAGAAAAGTAAACTCTCTGTCCAGAATGGTGCTTATAGCAGATCAGATATAACTCTAAATTCCATTTGATCTTACAAGGTAGAAATAAATATAAGCTGCTGGACAAATAAGTAGAGGAAGAAATGTTTGGGATAGGTAATAGAAAAGAGAGGACAACGGATGGGGACACAGGAATCAGGAAGCAGATATTTAGGACAGATTAGAACAGCTTGAGCGAGGCAGAGCAAAAAAGAGCAAGAAAGGGAGTTGCTGATTGTGGATGGAGGGACCTTGAAAACATCTGAAAACTTGCCTGGGGCTAGGCTGTTAGGCGCTGTTGGCTTAGATAAATCAAATGTGGTTGGCAGTGGAGAGTTACATAGGCTTTTGTAGAAAGGTGTGGTTGTTTCATTTTCCAATTTGAACATCCAAAATGTTGTTCAGTGCTTGAGCAAGCACTGTAGGAAACAGTGGAATAAAGGCGTATCCCAATGTAATCATGAAGGTAGACAATAGTCACGCAAACACACTAGACATGGTGAAATGGGTCCTATACAGATGTATAAGAAAAGTTGCAGAGCACTACGCAGAGTGCCCTTGAAAACCCCCAAATACATTCAGATATCAACGTAATTGTGGAGAGGGGCTTCAGATGGATTTTAAAGGAAATAAAAAAGTGTGAGAGCAGAAATGCATTAGATATAATCAGCTATAAACTATCTCCTTTTGGCTTTTAACATTCTTTTCATGATTATCTCCACGTTTGAGTATATGTCACTGAATCATCCTAATGAATACCTGCTGACAACTATGTGGAGTGTATAAAGAATAGGTAGAAATTTGGAAGAACATATATTACCAGTTATCATTCTGACTTTAAAAAATGAAATCAAAATAACATTCATTGAGTATTGTCTTGTCCACATGTCTGTATATTTTACTGTCCAATTTTCATTGGAACCATGTAACACACATAATAAGCACATGGTAACTTCTCAATAAATATTTGTGGAGTGAATGGACTTGGTACCTATTTTTTCTCTAAACAGCAATGTGTTTGGAATCCTTAATGCACATGCCAACGTAAATGTTTATTATATTTAAATTTATTTCCCTTTATCTCATGCTGTACCCAGAGTTGATTGTTTTTCAGCTTATAAATGAAAGGTCACCACGTATAAGTAGAGGAAAATGAAATTGGTGACTTATATAAACACATTTATTTAAATGGAATCAGGGAAGCAAAATCTAATTCCATATATAGTATTGTGAATTATTCATGTTTTTCATAGAAGTGGGCCACAAGCATTTGATGACATTTTGTAAATTCTAACATTTTTATTATGCTGAATCCTATTGTGCTGAAGATTTGCATCTTTACAGGTGTCCCAAAAAACAAATACTAAGACATTACCCCCTCAGTACAGATTGTTTTAATTACAATTGTATTTACAAATAGCCTAATTAGTTGATACATCTTTGAATTACTCAGAAAACCAAACAGCTGAATTATTTTTGGTTTTTGGCTTAGTAGGAACAAATAGTGATTGTAAAGACTAAAATGCTAAAAGAAAATGGAGCAGAGCTGACTTGTGATTGCTGATTTATATGCAGACTGAGCCAGAATTGTTAGCGTTACTAAAAAACAGTATCAAGGTTCTATGATCCTCAGAGGTTCTTAATTACATAATTCACCTTTTCCCCTAATATACAGAGGTGCTAATTCCCATATATACCTATTAATTTTAAATGGAAAGCAGAATGTGACCAAGGAAAAACAGAGTCATTGTAACTTAACTATTCAAAGGAAACCTCTGTTTGCCTTGATCTAATTTAAATTTTCATCCCTGTGATTCTGGGGCAATACATTTTTCCGGCGACCTTTACCTTCCTTCCTCCATTAGTGGTAATACTCGGACAAAGGGAGATATAAGAGTGGAGTGAGATGCTCCCTAAAGGTAAAGGAGAAGTATCTGAACTTAAAATGTGCACACGTCAAAATATCCATGCAACAATAATGACCAAAATATCATATATCAGTTATGTTAGTTTAAAAACTGGAGCAATTTAATTTTAGCTAAGAAACTTGAAATTCAAGTTCTTCTCTTTCAGTAAGGCTTTTGCTATGTGTATAGGTTGAACCAGTGATCAATCAGTATATTTTCTCTTTCCTAATAATGATAACTGCACATAATCATTCAATATGTGAGCATTCTTTTGTTCTTTTGTGTATAAAAATAGAGGCATTTTTATAAGAGTATAGTTTAGAAAAAGAACATGGAACTGGAGATTTTGATTCAATCAAGTCAGGTTTCTCTATCACAGACCTAACTTCTCTCAACCTCAAATTTTTAATCCATAAAAAGAGCATAATTGCCCTACTCACAGGGTGGCTGTGAATTAATAGATGTGAAACCACTTTTAAAAACATTTTTATAAGATATGCAAATCCAAGGTGTTAAGAGATTTTTGTATAAAAATGAAAGATTGGCCTACAATCCACAGAAATGATAAATTTTAATGTGAGCTTTATGTAAATGATCTTTAGATGCTTAGCAAGCAGAGGTATAATCTTTCTGACCCATTAATGCCTTTCTTCATGCCAGCCTAAAATAAATTTAATAAGACTTATATAATTAAAAAATGTAACCCTGACTTGTGCTACCTTTCTTTCTTGAACTTTAAGGTTATCGTGCTACATGCCTTTATAGGATAGAGCCGACTGCTGTTATTTTGAAATAACCAGGTTATCAGACACATTTTCTAACAAATGGAAGTATTGGCAGCTCTCATTTCAATAGTTTAATCTACTTGTTAAAGGAGAAAATAATAGCCTTATGAGTCTTGGGCTAATAGGAAAGGAAGCTATCCAAATTCACTAGAAATTCACTAGAATTCAGAAAGTCTAGTGAATAAAGCTTTATCTTATTAAAAAAAAACAAAAGGAAGAGAATGAGGATTGACAATAGTATTCATTAAGAATTTTTTAAAATAATTGTAGCGGGGTGCCTGGGTGGCTCAGTCATTAAGTGTCTGCCTTCAGCTCAGGTCATGATCCCGGGGTCCTGGGATCAAGTCCCGCATCGGGCTCCCTGCTCCGCGGGAAGCCTGCTTCTCCCTCTCCCACTTCCGCCTGCTTGTGTTCCCTCTCTCGCTGTCAAATAAAATAAATAAAATCTTTAAAAAATAATAATAAAATAATTGTGGCTATAAAGAAAAGGAGTATTTTCACAGTATCACAATCTGTTTTTCAATGAATACTCAAACTGGTGAAGTGATCCAAAAGCAATTGAATATGCTCACAGAATTCAAGTTGCTAATGAGTTTTCTTGCAGCTTTAGTTAATCTCAAAATGTCAATATTTAGAAATAAATTTACAAAGGTGTAAAATGTCTCTATGAAGTCCAAATTCTATTGGTGTTTCAAATGGCATTCTAACTAGATGATTTTGTAACAGTTTCTTTTATAGCACTAATCTAAAGAACTCTGAACCCTGGGTCAATTTGCACATGACTTGTCATTGTATGGACACATCAACATGTTCCTTCAAGTAAGTGAATCTCTTACCAAGGATCCCCCCTCAAGGTTTACAGAAAGTTTATGTACTTTTTCAGATCACATGTATGTTGAAAAGTTGGTAAACATTTTAGCCCCACTCCACAATAAACACCCATATGTACATCATTCTGTTTGCCATTTCAGTGTTCACAAACCCATAAAATGACTTTATGGGTGCTTTAAAGATGTGGTGGGCAAATATTTCTGTAAAAGGCTAGATAATATCCTTGGATTTGTGGGCCATATGGTATTAGCTGCTCTATTCAACTGTTACTATAGCACAAAAGCAGCCATGGACAATAAGCAAACACAGAAGCATGACTCTGTTTCAATAAAACTTTATCTACAAAAGTAGGCAGTGTGCCATATTTGACCACAGGCCATAGTTTCCTAACCCCTGTGGTGGGGAACCACTGACACTAGATGAACAACTCTTAGAATACGACACAGATGTAACAGTTAGGACTTCAACCATCTGGTATTTGGAAGCCAGTGCTTCCAGAATTAGTATAGGTCACTTTTTTCAGCTTCTAACAGTATAGAATGTCCCTCAGTATTTCATTCTCTGTATAATTAATTTTACCTAAAACTGTGGTCATCCAGATCAGGGACTACAATTCTGCTATGGCTGAATGTGTCTCCCGAAATTCATGTTTAAGCTCTAACCCCCAATGTGATGATATTTGGAGATGGGGCTTTTGGAAGGTAATTGGGTTTTGCATCCTATACATCTCCTATCCTTCTAGAATTTACTTCTATATAGTCTACACTTCCTTACAATCAGTACAATTGCAGGTACAGTCTAAGCAAGGGCTGGGAAAGACCGAATAGAATTATCCTGAATACTCACAAGAATCCTCTTTAACTAAAAATCATTAACTTTAAACATGGACTCTTAAAAGCCCATTCCTTATTTATCATGGTGGGTTTATGGAAGAGGTCAGCCTTTGGTTGGTAAGGGGTAGCCAGGAGCCAAAACCCTAAACCACAGCTCAAACTTCCATTGTCATTTCCTAAAAACACACAGACCATCAGATACCAAGAATTCTTACAGGCAATTTCAGGTTTCATTCTTACCATTGTCCCCACTCACTCTCATATAAATCACATCAATGTGACAAACCCTTAGGAGTATGCCAAATGAGCTAGGGTAGGCTCAAAGGGTTGATGTGGGCTTAGGACGAACATTGGATCCAACTGAGGTTATTTCCCCTTAGTTTTACTACTTAACCAGGAAATAAGAAATAAAATACACACCTGGTCAAGGCAACCCCTCCCTATACTTTTCAGGCTCCTGCCCATGGCGCACCTCAGGTTCAGAGGTCTCGGTACTCTGAGTGGAGAGTGAGGAGTCACCCTGAGGAAAAAAGCCCAGAGACTTGCACTTGGGTTATTTTTCCCCTAGGGTCCAACTTTAATCCATGGTCCATCGTCTTTCAACAGTAACAATTTCTTGCTATGCTACACACATATACATATTTCATTTCTCCTCCATCAGAAGATACAAGATACTTTGGCAAGTCTGGCCATGGTGTATCTCAGAGATTACATGAAATTACATAAAAAATTATGGGTATATCATTACATCTCTATTTTTCAGAAGAGAAATGCCGTTCCTTTCATCTAAGTGGTCTGTAACCCAAAATTTAAGAAAACAAAACCAGGATGCCTGGGTGGCTCTGTCGGGTGAGTGCTGACTTCAGCTCAGATCTTGATCTCGGAGTTCACACTCAGTGGGGAGTTCACTTGCCCCTCTTCCCCTGTTCCACCCCCCTGCTCAGCCTCTCTCTAACAAAATCTTTAAAAACAACAAAACAGCAACAACAAAAATCCCACTGTTATAGAAGATGCCATTCAAACAAAGGAACAAGTGATACTGTAACTACAATATAAGACAAAACAAAATACCAAATGGTTTATCTTAGGAAAATATTCTAATATAATTCTAATTTATGAGGATATAGATTCACCCATGTTAGTGAATTTCTAACCAGAAAATTAGATATTAGTTACTTAACTAAGTCAAATTCCAACAAATGTTTCTGAGAAACGTCCTGTTGGACACTAAAATCAGGTGCGAGATGCAAAAAGTGAATCAGGGGCTATTTTTTCCCTCATAAATGTGATTTTAATTGTACCTATCATAACCCCTGCTATAGTTTTAGAATCATCACTAATTGTGATGAAACTCACAAAATGAGTTTCCAAATTTACTGAACACATAGTAATTATTCATTAAGTATTTATTGAGTATTTACCGAAAGCTAGATATACTTCCCCACCCCGCCAAGGAAATTCAGTGGTAAGCAAGACAAGCCTCTCTTTCTATGGGAGGCAGGTTCTTCTTCTTTTTTTTTTTAAGATTTTATTTATTTATTTGAGAGAGAGAGCATGTGCATGAGCAGGAGGAGGGGCAGAGGGAAAAGCAGACTCCCTACTGAGCACCCCCTCTGAGGCATCCCCTTCCCCCGACTTGGGCCTTGATCCCAGGACCATGGGATCATGACCTGAGCTGAAGGCAGAAGCTTAACCAACTGGGCCACCCAGGTGTACCGGGAGGCAGGCTCTTAAGGTAAAAGATTAGAGACAGAAAATGTTCAAAGATAAACAAATAAATGACGGAGGTTATTTTGGGCTATTAAGAAAGTATAGCAGAGTAATGTGAACTAAAGGAGTAAAATGGGGAAGTTTCTCCTGCTGGTGAGGTAATCAGAAAAAGCCACACTAGGTCAATATATATATATAAAATAGCTGCTGGCATGGAGTTAAAAAATATTTTCTCTGTCCTCAAGAAACAAACAATATGGAAAAAATACATGAAAATAAAATAGTATAATAAAATTTCATAAATGGCATGATTGGAAATATGGACAAAGAAACAATAAATTCTATCAGTGCAAGAGGCCCAGTTGTCTGTCTGTATTATCTTTTTGAAATGAGTTTTGGAAATAAACAGATAAAATGCGCAATATAATCTTTTAGAATGCTGTTGTAATATAATTAAGCTTATTATTTGTCATTATTTCAACTTGTTTATAATTAATACATCCTACAAGCTGTCTCTTATGAATGTACTTAGCTAAATTTAGTTGCAGATAGATTTATTCATTTCAGAAAGATTAAAGGTCATGAAGAAAATGTTAATTATTCAGAAACAGGAAGCAAGATCAGTCTAATGGTATCATATAATTAGGTATAGTTTGGGTTTGGAGAACATGATAAATGTTGAAAAAACCAAGAGGTGGGTACTTGGTTTGGGATAGTTATGGATGGACTAGAACATGAGAAGCACACAGGTCAAATTCAAATCATAGAGTTGGTTCAATTCTACCTAAAAATATTTCTTGAACACACAGAGATGAGGAATTATTTAAAACTTAGAGGTAATCATGATACTACATTTTTACTCTAAAACATTCAGCATATTGTTAGTAACATAGCCTCTGGGATCAGGTTCCCCAGGTGGAATCCAAGTTCTATGACTTACAAATGTTCTGTACCTCAGTTTCTTCATCCTTAAAATATTTTGGGGGGTAAGTTTTAAAGGTGACAGGATATAAAAATGAAGAAAGAACAATTATGAAAACTAATAAACAATTATTAGCTAGCTTTAATGTAAAGAGGCATAATACTAGCTCTTGGGAGAGAGGCAGGGTTCTGCGAAATTCAGAAAATGGGGAGATGGCTCCTGATAAAATGGATCAGAAAAAGGTTTAATGAGTTGAGATTGAGCTGTGCCTGTAAATAAGTAGCATCTTAACACATTGAAATGGCGGGGAAAAGGCAAGATCAAAAAGAGGGAGATGGAAAAGGAAGGCTCTTTTAGGAGCAGTCAGGTAAACTCATTTTTCTGGAGTGACAGTACATGGCTTGAAGAAGTATGAGTTTAATTTATTCACTCTTGAACTGATTGATTATGAAATGTAAGAATACATTTTATTAGGGACAAATATTCTAACAACATGGTGGCCTACATTATCTGAATTGACCCATTTATTAAACCAGTTTTTTTTTTTTTTTTCCCCAACTCTATGTGAGCTATGACGATGTAGAAAGAGAAACAAAAATAATGCAGGTTGGAAAGATGTTTTGGATACAGATTGTAGGTTGTCTACAGTACCTGAGATTCAGTATTGTTCATTCTCTAGATGAAAGGGGACTCTAATCCACATGACACTGAAGATGAGAATATTAAGCAGTAACATAATGAGAAAAAGTTGTCTAAGATGTTTAATTCCACAAAAATTGCCATCCCAGGAGGACATGAAGAGCCAAAGAGAAATCAAACACATTCTCACCCTCACAGTGTATGTAACATATTAGAATGGTTAAAGGAAAAGATGATTAAACCCTTAAGGAAATTTAGTATAAAACCTACTATCACCAACCAATATGAGAGTTTGTTACGCATTTCTAAAAAGGATTTATAAGAGATGAAACATTACCTGATAAGAATAAATGTAAAAGTGAGCTTACTGCAGGCAGATTCACTGAAGCTTGCAAAGAAATGATCTCCACGAAGGCAGGTTAGCTAAGCATGCACATCCTCAGAAAGACTATACTTACAACATTATATTCAGATAACTAGAATGTCAATGATACATTATTACATAATATGATCTATGTATTCAAGAAGTATTTCCTACAAATATAAGACACATTGGAGGAGACAAGGGCTAACGTATCTTTTTTACATAAATCAATGCCATCTTTATTCCAACAGCAACTACAGCTATGTTCAAATGTCCAAGAGTATAAAAGAATAACTATTTGCATGTTATCTTAGAAGGATTTGATTTGGAATACTGTATTAAAAAAAAGCTTAACTGCAAAGAAATAAAAATCCAGCTTGTATACGAACTGAAATAAAATGGCTGGAAGATTTTAAAGAACTTGAATGTTTAAACATGATTGTTCCTAACTAGAACATCTTCTAGAGATTTCTTTTAAGCATCAGCATTATTTTAAGAAACACTTGTATGGCCTCCAATTCATCCCCAGAAAGCTGATGTGCTAAACGAACAACTGAGGCCAATTTAGTTCTACAGGGACATAAAAAGTACTTCTCTGAGAAAACTGGTTATTTCTAATAAAATATAAAAGATCTGCTAAGGGGAAAGATTAGTGAGACAATAAAAATAAGAGAAGACAAGTTATAAATACAAAATGGCAAAAGAGGAAATAAATGTCAACATATAAAAAATACTCTCCCTCAAGCAACAATGTATTTTCAAATGTATTCAAGGAAACAGCACATATACTCATTTTTCCCTTTATAAATGATAGTGAAACAGGAAGAATGGTTTAGGAACTCATAGATTTGACAAGTATTTGGCAGCTATGTATAAAAATGCAGTGTTTGGTTTCTGAGAAGGATCCTTGTTTTAAGTTTTGATTCACAGTTTATGGGAATATGGAACATTTTAGCTTGGTTCAATAGTTAGAAAAAGGAAATAATCTTTTGTCCTACATTCAGCTCTTGCAAGAATACAGATCTTGGGGTGCCTGGGTGGTTCAGTCGGTTAAGCATCTGCCTTGGGCTCAGGTCCTGAGGATCCTGGGATCGAGCCCTGCGTCGGGCTCCCTGCTCGTGGGAAGCCTGCTTCTCCCTCTCCCACTCCCCCTGCTTGTGTTCCCTCTCTCGCTGTGTCTCTCTCTGTCAAATAAATAAAATCTTAAAAAAAAAAAAGAATACAGATCTTACCAGGAAAAAAATAAACAAATATATATGTAAAAACAGGAAATAATTGGCCAAACACAGATATTTAAATTATTTAAACAGCATCTGCATTTCTTTATTTTTTTTAAGATTTTATTTATTTATTTGAGAAAGAGAGAATGAGAGACAGAGAGCATGAGAGGGAAGAGGGTCAGAGGGAGAAGCAGACTCCCCGCTGAGCAGGGAGCCTGATGTGGGACTCGATCCCCGGACTCCAGGATCATGACCTGAGCCGAAGGCAGTCGCTTAACCAACTGAGCCACCCAGGCGCCCCGCATCTGCATTTCTTATTCACTATTACCTTACAAAATTTACCTTAGAGCAAACTTATTCAGAACAGAATAAAACTACTAAAATACTAAAATTACCAGAGACTCAATTTATAAGATAAAAAGTAGACATAAATTTTGCTATCAAGATGCTATGCAGTGAATCGTTTGAAGTAATGATTACTGCTATCTTGCCCATGAGACTTCAGGTACTAAGAGAACCATCCATCAATTTACATAATATGGTGAGTGCTGAGAAAGGGATGTTTGTGCCCCATGCCACATTATTTTTTTAAAAAGGAGTACATTCATCAGTAGACATATTTTAAGTTGTTAAGGCAAAACACTATTCTACTGTACAATTTTAGACATGATATTGACCAAGTCTCTGTGCAGAATACCTCATATCTCCTCTTTATCTTTTTTTTAGTAAGGGGCATTTAATATCTTGCCTCGAATATGGGACCACATTCCTTTCACCACTCCATTCGGATCTTTCTTTAAGACTAACGTAACATAAATGGTAGGCATATATATGTATTACATTTCAATTCCATAAAAACACATTACGGTGAATTAGTTTTTTAATTTATCTTATTCACTAAATAAGATGAAATCAAAGGCAACTTATGGGAAAGGCAATCCTAAACCAATTGGTGGCTCTAGCCCCGAGTTCAGAGACCTCTGAAATTAAATGATGCCTCTGTATGTTCTCTTATCACCAAATTGGGAATGTTCTTCAACCTGTTAACCAAAACGTATAAAACTTTACACTCAGTATAACAAGAGAAAGGGACTCATGTGCCCCTTTCTCTTGTTCTTATCCTCATTCTTGTATAATCTCTTTACTGTATATTTATCAACACAAGCATGTATGCCAAGCATGTTTATAACATCACATGTGACTTAAGGTCCCTTCTACATGGGACTACACAGTTCTATGATAGAGCCTATAAATAAGACCCAAATTGAATAAATAGTTTTGAATTCACATTTTCTGAGTCTATCTTTGCATTTTAGGTTAAATATACTACTTGCTCCAAGCAAATGGTACCTGCATATTTTTTTCCCCAGTGTGCTCCAAACTTGCCTCCACTTAGGAAAATATAGGTGATGACGGTACTCAGGAAACATATGATTTCCTTTTTAAAAATAGGAATCTAAGCTATTTTATAAAGATAAGGATAATGATGTTGTTTATGAGTAAGCTATTATTTATAAAGTGTTGACCTAATGCAGCATAGTCTATAGCTCTTTCTCTTAAGTTTCAAAATTAAGCACTGCCCTTTAGACAATGTTCAGCCAACTTCACGTTTCTCAAAAAACTTTATGATAGTAACTAAGCAGTTGAGGGTTATTGTTTTATACTCAGTTGATGACTTAAAGCACAAGTAATCTGAATTGTTGGTTGTGGTTGGATCTATTTGCTTTAGAAAACAGATAAGCATAAATCTTGTCTGGATGGAGGCTTTCCACATCCCCAAGGAGAGGACCTTGGTAGGCATGGGTGGACACTGCATAAAAATCTGCATATTTATCAATAATGTATTCTAGGTCTACTGAAGTTTTATTTCTATCTTTTCTCCCAGAAAAGCAAAAACAGTCTGGGAAACTTGAACTGGTATGTTGATGTAAAAGGTGAAAGATTTATATGATCTGAAGAGAAATCAGAGTATTAAGGTCTTGACCTTTGGGGCAGATAAGACATGGCAAGTATGTAGACGAAGATACTTTAATCACAAGCTGGAAGGTATAGCCTGTAAAAAAGAAAAAAAAAACTTCTTAAAGCAGAGCATACAGAATTGTTAACTGTAGCTTGGGAAAACAACATACTTTATTATGTGACAAGATTTAATCATCTATTATTTAGAAAATACTATTTAAAACTTATTACAAATAATTGAGGAAAAAGAATTACAAAAGCTAGAATTAAACAATGAATAAGGCCAAACTATTCCACATATATATTGAGTTTATAGCATTTGAATTACATTTGTAAAAAGATCTTATTTGAGAGAGAGAGAGAGAGAGAGTACATATGTGAGTGGGGGGAGGGGCAGAGGAAAAGGGAGAGAATCCCAAGGAGACTCCCTGCTGGTCGTGGGCACCCCACGCAGGGTGCAATCTCATGCCCACGACATCGTGACCTGAGCTGAGGCCACTTAACCAACTGAGCCACCCAGGTGCCCCTACACATTTTTTCAAGCATGCATGTATTACCATGTATAAATAGTAATATTTCTTCATAGCAGAGATATGGTAAACCATACATAACATCAGTTTAAAAACAAATGGATAATGATTTAAAGAAAAAATAAATTCTTGAAAATTGAAATGTAATTTCCTATATAACCACTGGGCCAAAAAAAATAATGCTTTTTAATAAGAGATAGCTATTATTAGCTCATAAATTTATGTCAAAATGGTACTAAGAAATTTTAAAAATATTATTCCTTCCTTTACGTGTTTATTATTTCATTCACCACAAAATGTTTTTTGAATTCTTGCCATCAGAATCAGACGTTAGTATATAAGAGGTATTCTTCCAATATTGTTTATTTTGAAATTATTTTTTTAAAGATTTATTTTAGAGAGAAAGAGCATGAGCTAGCATGGAGTGGAGGGGGTATAGGGAGAGAATCTCAAGCAGACTCCCACTGAGCGTGGAACCTGATGCGGGGCTCGATCTTCTGACTCTCAGGTTAGGACCTGAGCCAAAATCAAGAGTCAGCTGCTCAACTGACTGAGCCACCCAGGCACCCCTGAAATAATTATTAAATCAGGAAAACTTGGAAAAAAAACCCCTATCCTAATAATTATAAGTCTTTCGTGACTAACTGCCCAATCTCCTGTTCCTTTTGTGAAGGTAAACTTATTTTTCAGTTCTGAATGTCTTTCCAGGTGTTTTTCTGTGTTTTTATCTACATCTTTTGGGATTATATGTATTTTCTCATTTATTTTCTGTCATTCCTAGGACATTGATTTACAAATATTAACCAACTTCACTTTCCCGTATTGTTTTTAATACTGATTTAATGTGCTTTATATTTAAAGTGCTTCTTTTTTAGATAGCATAGAGTTTTGCTTTTTCATACTGTATTTATTTGTGAGAGCTGTCAAAATGAAATACCACAGATTGAATGACATAACAGAAATTTATTTTCTCATGATTCTGGAGGCTAGAATTTCAAGATCAAGATATTGTTTGGTTTGGTTTCTTTTGAGTGCTTCCTCTTTGGCTTGAGATGCCTGCCTTCTCACTATATCCTCACATGACCTACCCACACTGTGTGCACCTGTGTCCAAATTTCCTCTTATAAATACATTAGTCATAATGTATTAGGACCCACCATTGAGACCTCATTTTAACTATGTCTTTAAGAATTTTATCTCCAAAGAAGGTTACATTCTCATGTACTGATGGTTAACACTTCAATATATGAATTCTGGGAGGACACAGTTCAGTTTAGAACACTCCCTAATGATCTCTGCCTTTTTATTGGAATGTTTAGTCTACATTTAATATAATTTTTAATATATTTGAATTTAGGTCTGCTATTTTTGCTGTAGTCTATTTGTCCCACCTGTTTTTTTTTAACATTTGTATTAAGTGTATGTTATTTACTACCTCCTTTTAATTCCTTTATTGGCATTTTAGCCATACCTCTTTGCATTTCTGCATGTGCGGTGGCTCAAGGGATTGCTACATATATCTTCCACTTGTCCACTAAGAGTTACCATTGTGCCACTTCATAGAAAATAACTGCAATAGTTAAGTACCATTTCTCTCATTGTTTTCCTATGATTTTATACTTATTATTTCTGCTTGTTCCAAGTTTTTATTTAAATTCTGTTAACTAAATATAGTTTAACATTTATTTCAGGAGTAGATAACATCCAGGACTCATCACAAGTACCCTAAAACTATACCTACATGTTATAAGCGCCACAATATTATAACTTTATATTTAAATAGTTTATGCCTTTGGAATTTATTAATAAAGGAAAATTGTGTATTTCTTCTGTCACTTCATTCCTGCTTTCTGATATCATTTTCCTTCAGCCCAAAATGCTTATTAGAATTTCTTATAGCTCAGGGATTTATCTTGCTATGGATTTCTTAATTTCTAAATTTGGGAAATTTCCAGCTAGTATTTTTCTAACATTTCACACTCCAATCTCTATTTTTAAGATTCAAATTATACACATGATAAAATAACTGATATTACCTCATGTTTACAGTTCTAACTTTTCTCCTGCTTAGATCTATTGATTTTATCCTTTGTTTGATCTTCAAATTTAATTTCTCTGGTCTTTAGCTTACTGATATTTTTCTCTGCAATCTCCCATTGGCTGTTAAGGCTATCCATTTCTTAAATTTAGATATTTTATTATTTATAAGTATAGAAGATTATACTTTAAGTTTTTATAGTTACTTTCCATTATTGTATTTCGTTAAAATATATTTCCATTATGTATCATGAACTAAATAATCTTGACATTTGATATTGAGTGTAAAGCCATTACTTAAATAAATTCACAGATTTACTTAATGGTGAAGCTTTCAGCTGATTTTCTTTTCGATGAAAAGGGACAGAGTTAAATTAGTATTAAACAATGAGAAGCAAAAATATTTAATAGTATAAGTCAATTGATAAAAGCTGATGAAAAAGTATGTCTGATTCTAATACTCCCTAATAGGCAAGATTCAGCATAATTTAACCTTAAATTTTCTTTTTAACATACATTAACAAAGTATGAAATTTGGTAAAAACAATCAGTTTTCAATGTTAATTTCTCATGAATGGGCAGCTTTTCTCCATCTATTTTTTTGACAAATCAGCTAAACACTGAGTGTGTGCTCATGTTCAATATTCTTCTTCCATCACAAATAACTCAATGACTAAATGCTAACAATGATGTTGTTGTAAACAAGCAGTTAGTCTGCCCTCCCATCATTTACCATTTAGGTTTATTGTAAGTGATATATATCACCACAGATATTTGAAAAGCAGATGGAAAATAGGGTATATTTAAATAAAAATGATTTTAAGAGCAATTTATTATTCTCATTTTTAAAAATGAGAATTTAAGGGGCGCCTGGGTGGCTCAGTTGGTTAAGCGACTGCCTTCGGCTCAGATCATGATCCTGGAGTCCCGGGATCGAGTCCCACATCGGGCTCTCTGCTCAGCAGGGAGTCTGCTTCTCCCTCTGACCCTCTTCCCTCTCTTGCTGTCTCTCATTCTCTCTCTCTCAAATAAATAAATAAAAAAAAATCTTAAAAAATGAGAATTTAATAATACATATTAGTATATAGAGAATTCTTTAATGTTTCATACTTTCAATAAACTGAAATGCAGTAAAAATGATTTTACTTAAGGTCAGCAGTACACAGTGCAAATACACTAAATTAGTAGCTATAGGGCTAAGAAGATTAGCATTAATTAAAATTCAGATTATTCTTACATATGAAAGAACATTATTTTCTCATTGCCTTCTTTCTTACCTAATAGTATGTTTCACTTAAAATGACAGTGTTTTACAATGGAAAGAAAACTTATCAATTAATGCTCTAAGCCACTCCTTTTTAGAAATGAGATAACTGCTATGGGTGGATGTTCCCCGCAAATTTATATGATGAAAACCTAATGTCCAAGGTGATGGTATTGAGGGGTTAGGTCTTTAGGAGGTGATTTAGGTCATGAGGACTAAATCCTATGAATGGGACCAGTGCCCTTATAAGGGACCCCAGAGAGCTAGCTTGTCCCTTCTTCCACAATAAGAGGACACCGTGAAAAACTGACAATCTGCAGTTGGGAAAGGGTCTTCCACAGAACTTGACCATGCTGGAACCCTGATTTAGGAATTCCAGCCTGCAGAATGGTGAGAAATTTCTGTTGTTTCTAAACCATCCAGTCTGTGGTATTGTATTATAGCAGCCTGAGTGCTGCTAACCTAAGACCCTAACCTAATGATGCAACGTAATTTGCCTGTGGTCATAGATGGGAAGTGGTAGATTGGACACTGGAATTAGGTCTATGTAGAGCTAGTTCCAGTACCTCACCTTTCTAATTTATATTGAACTTTTATTTTTTTATTTTTTTATTTTTTCTTAAAGATTTTATTTATTTGTTTGACAGAGAGAGACACAGTGAGAGAGGGAACACAAGCAGGGGGCAGTGGGAGAGGGAGAAGGAGGCGTCCCGCCAAGCAGGGAGCCCAATGTGGGGCTTGATCCCAGGACCCTGGGATCATGACCTGAACCGAAGGCAGACGCTTAATGACTGAGCCACCCAGGCGCCCCTATATCGAACTTTTAAAAGAAACTCATTGCATTTTCCTAGTCAGGCATATTAAACTTTTCCATCCCAATTAACAACACTGTTATACATAGAGAAGCAATGGACAGTGTTCAAATAGAATATGGCAAATGGGTGGTAAAAACAAACAAATTTCGGGTGCCTGGATGGCTCAGTCGGTCAAGTGTCTGCCTTCGGCTCAGGTCCTGATCCCAGGGTCCTGGGATCGAGTCCCGCATCAGGCTCCCTTCTCAGAGGGAAGTCTGCTTCTCCCTCTCCCCTACTTGTGTCCCCTCTCTCACTGTGTCTCTGTCAAATAAATAAATAAAATCTTCAAAAAAAAAAAAACAAAAAAAAAATTTCCCTTTAAAACCTAGGATAAAACCTGCATGTGTATATGAAAATGTATTGTTTTCTTGAAACAGTCAATACTCATATATGTTAAGAAATATAACATTTATTTTCTACAGAACATTAAGGTGATAGTTCTTAAAGAGTGTTTTTAAGTTTTATGCCATGTACTCCTAAATATAAGATTATATTCATAATATTGCATTTTTAGGAAGACTTCATTTCAATGCCTGTTATTAGATAGAGTAAGGTTTGCTTCCTCCTAAACTAGAAGTAGTAAATGTGAAAGGCAAAAAACAAAAATGCACAGGTATTGTAAGCAATCTCTAAGATGGCTCCCAATGATCCTGGCCTTCTGGTATTCTTACCCTTGTGCAATTGCCTCCAGGTGAGTGTGGACTGCACTTACTGACTAACTTTTAATAAGGAGAATGCAGAAGTGATGGGATATCTACTTCCAAGATTAGGTCCCCAAAAGACTTGTTCTTCCTGTCTCTCATCTACAGCAGCCATGTTTTGAGGCCACTCAGGCAGTCTAGAGAGAGGCTTATGCAGTAAGAAGCCAAGACTTCCCATGTATGTGAGCTTAGAGGAGTATTATTCTGCCACAAATTAGTCTCCAGTTGCTTGATGTCCAGGCCAACAGCTTGCCTGAAACTCTATGAGATACTCAGCCCCAGCACCCAGCTAAGCTGTGCCCATATTCCTCATACACAGAAACAATGACATAATAAGAGTTTGTTGTTTTAAACCTTGAGATCGGGGGTAAATTTTACATAGTTGTACATAGCTACCATAATACAACTGAACAGAAGCAAAAACTAAAACTCAAGAGTATCATCATTATTTTCTTTCCCATTCCCAAAATATTGCTTTTGACAAATAGTTTTTAGCTACAGGTCAAAATCAATCTTGGCTTTCCTTTGAAAGACTGTCTTGGTGCTTGCTTCCCAGAAGAGTATTTATATTTCTGTAAACTTTAAGGCCACCCTAGTCTCATGTACGTTTTAAATAACAAAATCACTCTGCAAATTACATTGCTTTTTACTTCTTCTAATCACCTGGGATAATGGAAGAGAAATTGTTTGCCAGTTGAGTTCCCTCGAAGTAACCCACCACAGCTAATCAGCGTTCTCACTCTGTAGTTATAGCGAGACTGTTAGCGAGTGGTTCTGCTTTATGATGCCGTGGGGCCACCATTATTCACCCCTGGTTTAACACCAAGTAGAGGTGGCAATAAGAAATCTAATGAAGAAACCATCGAGCCTGGAGTAGTAATTTCAAGAGGAATCATGCATGGTTGTTTGAATAGGGTTGAGTAAGAGTTGACATTTTACATTATTGACTGTTGTATAGGTGCCTTACCCTCTCATCCTTTGTACGTTTATGCCACTGTGATTCCTTCTGTTTTACTAAGCAATAGAACATATTATCACCAGAGCCCTATCTTTGTGCCAGACTTCTCTGCAGCTGTTCCAGTAATAATTTTCTTACTAAGCAGCAATCTCTAAAAAAGGCTCTGAGAAGCTGTGGTACTCTTAGTTTGGCTTTGTTTTAAATTTTTTATTGTTTTCCTACAAAATCAGATTGCCTAGCTTAGAAGAGTTGGGAACTGTTTTTTCTTCTAAAGTTGCCCGTTTTCTCACTAATTGAAGTAGAACATTTTACATATTTTATTAGGGTTGTGATATATGCATAAAGTCAAATGCTCCTCTTTTATGAAAGGTAAACTCAGGCTTGTCAATAAAATTGAAGCAATGCTATTAAAAGCACATAAAATCTGCACTGGGTAATTTATAACATCTTGTCCTATTAAAAAAATCTATATACTTGAACTTCAAAGGTAATCTAAGTTCACTTTCTTTAAACAAACTTTAAATATTGAAAGTTCTAGCCTAGCTTTTTTAAAACTTTTTGAAGTTCATAGAAAAAAAGGCTCTACCACTTTGATTGATTTATTACACCTTTGCTATCTGATACAAATAGCAATATTTCTATTACTTTCATGTATCTTTTAACAAATACTTATAGAAGATAGGAATGCATGCTGTTTTATCAAGCTAAAGAGGATATTTCTATTTCAGGGATTTTAAAACAGTGAGTCACTGGCATAAATGTTGAAGAGATGTGCTTAATCACCAACTGAAATTTAACTTTACCATTTTTAAAACTGTGATTCATCATTCTTGGTTGAAAATCTATAGCTAAGGTAACTATTGTTTATTTCCCTGGTACTCCAGTTCAATGCTAAGATAGATTTTTTTTTTAATGAGCAATTTTTTGAAGCAAATTTAACCACAAATCACAAAACAAATTAAAACAAATCAGATTTCTCAAATATCTAAAAGTAAAATTATTCTAATTCTTTAGGATATTATGTACATCTGAAGCATAACTTCTGTAATTGTGTTTAAACTTTAGACTCCATTGCCCTATGGCAAGGACACTAAGGCATTTCATTTAGCTGATAGGTCTCTGAGAGACCAATTGAAGCTACTCAGTTCAAATGGGAGAAAAGAATTCAATCCAGCTGCCTTATTGAGTGATTTATTAGCTTAATCAAGAGGGCTGCAAATGAGACTGGTGATATTTCATCTGAAATATAATTGTTGAAGAAATAGACTCATGGGTGGAGATGAAAGATGCCCTGATGGAATACTCGAATTTCCTTATTCTCCCATTTAAATATGTCTTTCTCATTGTGGCCTATCTCTAGCAATAATACTGTAACTTGTACACATTCCCGGATTACTCTCAACAGTGATGTTAAATGGAGTATATTGTGTAATGAATCTGTGCCCAAATTTCAGTAGCCTTCTGACTTACAGAAATACACAATTTCCAACAGTCTCAGAGTTCCTACCTTTTAAATGATATAAAGTCCAAAGTCTGCTTTTCTACTAGGTTTCCCTTCCTAAAACATGTCAACATGTTATTGAACAATGCTTGAATGCTCCACAAAACTGCCCAGGTGATTTCTGACCTCCTTTAGAATTGTTCCTGAAGAAACCTACAGGCCCCTGAAATCAACTGCATGCTCCTTCTAGATGTACATTCCCTCCAAGCCATAGGCCA
Source organism: Eumetopias jubatus (assembly GCF_037043125.1). Lineage (NCBI taxonomy): Eukaryota > Metazoa > Chordata > Mammalia > Carnivora > Otariidae > Eumetopias > Eumetopias jubatus. Next base: position 175,505,469 of record NW_028274809.1, on the reverse strand, counting down.
TTTCCTCCCTCAACTCACCAGATCATGTGAAGTCCAGCCTGGGCTCTACATGTGATCATGAAACACATGGTATGTGTGGCAATAAGAGAGACGTGATGAGAGTACAGTACACCCTAGTTGTCAGTGGTTACTTCTTCCACGCTGTTCCTTGATTTGCAACCTAGCCTTGAATCCAACACATCCCAGATATGGCCAGTAAGTCTTCCTTTACTCACTACATTGTTTTAGTAGTTCAGGAGGGAGCTCAAACACATGTGTGTTTCTGTGTTTCTATAATGGAGAACTAGAAAGATTTGGGATGTGTTTTTAAGTGAATACCAGATTTACTGATGGATTGGATGTTGAGGTGGTGGCACATGAGGTTAGCACACAACTCTCTGATGGAATGGATATGGGAAATCAAGAAAAACTCTTTTCCCGGTTTTGAAAATCTGGAAACCCTCTCTCCCCCCCAGTTAGTGCACAGCTATTCCAGTTTTTCTCTAAAACTCTACAGGCTCATTAAGGCCTGGAAGGAAATGTACCATTCATTACCCACATCTTCATGGTTATTCTATTCCCTTAAAAGCCCAAATGGTTAAACCATAATAATTCTTGTTTAAATGCACAGGTTGTATCATATAATCTGCAGAGTGAGAGTTTGACTTCTTCTTTGCCAATTTGGATGCCTTTTATTTCCTTTTGTTGTCTGATTGCTGTGGCTAGGACTTCTAATACTATGTTGAATAGCAGTGGTGATAGTGGACATCCCTGCCTGCCATGTTCCTGACCTTAGGAGGAAAGCTCTCAGTTTTTCCCCATTGAGAATGATATTCACTGTAGGTTTTTCATAAATGGCTTTTATGATATTGAGGTATGTACCCTCTATCCCTACACTCTGAAGAGTTTTGATCAAGAGAGAATGCTGTACTTTGTAAAATGCTTTTTCTGCATCTATTGAGAAGATCATATGGTTCTTGTTCTTTCTTTTATTAATGTATTATATCACATTGATTGATTTGCAGTTGTTGAACCAACCTTGCAGCCCAGGGATAAATCCCACTTGGTCATGGTGAATAATCCTTTTAATGGACTGTTGGATCCTATTGGCTAGTATTTTGGTGAGAATTTTTGTATCCGTGTTCATCAAGGATATTGGTCTGTAATTCTCCTTTTTGATGGGGTCTTTGTCTGGTTTGGGGACCAAGGTAATGGTGGCCTCATAAAATGAGTTTGGAAGTTTTCCTTCCATTTCTATTTTTTGGAACAGTTTCAGAAGAATATTCTTCTTTAAATATTTGGTAGAAATCCCCTGGGAAGCCATCTGGCCCTGGGCTTTTGTTTGTTGGGAGATTTTTGATGACTGCTTCAATTTCCTTAGTGGTTATAGGTTTGTTCAGGTTTTCTATGTCTTCCTAGTTCAGTTTTGGTAGTTGATACTTCTCTAGGAATGCATCCATTTCTTCCAGATTATCTAATTTGCTGGCATATAGTTGCTCATAATATGTTCTTATAACTGTTTTAATTTCTTTGGTGTTGGCTGTGATCTCTCCTCTTTCATTCATGATTTTATTTATTTGGGTCCTTTCTCGTTTTTTTTTTGATAAGTTTGGCCAGGGGTTTATCAATCTTGTTAATTCTTTCAAAGAACCAGCTCCAAGTTTCGTTGATCTGTTCTACTGTTCTTTTGGTTTCTAGCTCATTGATTTCTGCTCTGATCTTTATTATTTCTCTTCTCCTGCTGGGTTTAGGCTTTATTTGCTGTTCTTTCTCCAGCTCCTTTAGGTGTAGGGTTAGGTTGTGTATTTGAGACCTTTCCTGTTTCTTGAGAAAGGCTTGTATTGCTATATACTTTTCACTTAGGACTGCCTTTACTGGGTCCCAAAGATTTTCAACAGTTATGTTTTCATTTTCATTTGTTTCCATGAATTTTTTTAAATTCTTCTTTAATATCCTGGTTGACCCATTCATTCTTTAGTAGGATGCTCTTTAGCCTCCATGTATTTGAGTTCTTTCCGACTGTCCTCTTGTGATTGAGTTCTAGTTTCAAAGCATTGTGGTCTGAAAATATGCAGGGAATGATCCCAATCTTTGGTACCAGTTGAGACCTGATTTGTGACCTAAGATGTGATCTATTCTGGAGAATGTTCCATGGGCACTAGAGAAGAATGTGTATTCTGTTGCTTTGTGATGCAATGTTCTGAATATATCTGTGAAGTCCATTTGGTCCAGTGTGTCATTTAAAGTCTTTATTTCCTTGTTGATCTTTTGCTTAGATGATCTGTCCATTTCAGTGACGGGGCTGTTAAAGTACCCTACTATGATTGTATTGTTGTTGATGTATTTCTTTGCTTTTGTTTTTAATTGGCTTATATAATTGGTTGCTCCCATGTTAGGGGCATACATATTTACAACTGTTAGATCTTCTTGTTGGATAGATCCTTTAACTAGGATATAGTGTCCTTCCTCATCTCTTTATGTGGAAAACCCAAAAGACTCCACCCCAAAACTGCTAGAACTCATATACGAATTCAGTAAAGTGGCAGGATATAAAATCAATGCACAGAAATCAGTGGCATTCCTATACACCAACAACAAGACAGAGGAAAGAGAAATTAAGGAGTTGATCCTATTTACAACTGCACCCAAAACCATAAGATACCTAGGAATAAATCTAAGCAGAGAGGCAAAAAATCTATACTCAGAAAACTGTAAAATACTCATGAAAGAAACTGAGGAAGACACAAAGAAATGAAAAAACGTTCCATGATCATGGGTTGGAAGAACAAATATTGTGACGATGTCAATGCTACCTAGAGCAATCTACACATTCAATGCAATCCCTGTCAAAATACCATCCACTTTTTTCAAAGAAATGGAACAAATAATCCTAAAATTTGTATGGAACCAGGAAAGACCCCGAATAGCCAGACGGATGTTGAAAAAGAAAAGCGAAGCCTGCAGCATCACAATTCTGGGCTTCAAGCTCTATTCCAAAGCTGTCATCATCAAGACAGTATGGTACTGGCACAAAAACAGACACATAGATCAATGGAACAGAATAGAGAGCCCAGAAATGGACCCTCAACTCTATGGTCAACTAATTTTGACAAAGCAAGAAAGAATGTCCAATGGCAAAAAGACAGTCTCTTCAATAAATGGTGTTGGGAAAATTGGACAGCCACATGCAGAAGACTGAAACTGGACCATTTCCTTACACCACACACAAAAATAGACTCAAAATGGTTGAAAGACCTAAATGTGAGACAGGAGTCCATCAACATCCTAAAGGAAAACACAGGCAGCAACCTCTTCGACCTCAACTGCAGCAACTTCTTCCTAGAAATATTGCCAAAGGCAAGGGAAGCGAGGGCAAAAATGAACTATGGGGACCTCATCAAGATAAAAAGCTTTTGCACAGCAAAAGAAACCGTCCACAAAACCAAAAGACAACCGACAGAATGGGAGAAGATATTTGCAAATGACATATCAGATAAAGGGCTATTATCCAAAATCTATAAAGAACTTATCAAACTCAACACCCAAAGAACAAATGACCCAATCAAGGAATGGGCAGAACAGACATTTTTCCAAAGAAGACATCCAAACGGCCAACAGACACATGAAAAAGTGCTCAGCATCGCTCAGCATCAGGGAAATCCAAATCAAAACCTCAATGAGATACCACCTCACACCAGTCAGAATGGCTAAAATTAACAAGTCAGGAAACGACAGATGTTGGCGGGGATGTGGAGAAAGGGTAACCCTCCTACACTGCTGGTGGGAATGCAAGCCGGGGCAGCCACTCTGGAAATCAGTATGGAGGATCCTCAAAAAGTGGAAAATAGAGCTACCATAGAATCCAGCAATTGCACCACTGGGTATCTACCACAAAGATACAAATGTGGGGATCTGAAAGGGTACATGCACCCCGATGTTTATAACAGCAATGTCCACAATAGCCAAACTGTGGAAAGAGCCAAGATGTCCATCAACAGATGAATGGATAAAGAAGAAGTGGTATATATATACAATGGAATATTACACAGCCATCAAAAGAATGAAATCTGGCCATATGCAATGACATGGTTGGAACTGGAGAGTATTATGCTGAGCGAAATAAGTCAATCAGAGAAAGACATGTATCATATGACCTCACTAATATGAGGGAAATTCTTAATCTCAGGAAACAAACTGAGGGTTGCTGGAGTGGTGGGGGTGGGAGGGATGGGGTGGCTGGGTGATAGACATTGGGGAGGGTATGTGCTATGGTGAGCACTGTGAATTGTGTAAGACTGTTGAATCACAGACCTGTACCTCTGAAACAAATAATACATTATATGTTAAAAAAAAAAAAAAGAAGATAGCAGGAGGGGAAGAATGAAGGGGGGGAATCAGCGGGGAGCCAAACCATGAGAGACTATGGACTCTGAAAAACAAACTGAGGGTTCTAGAGGAGAAGGGGTTGGGGGGATGGGTTAGCCTGGTGATGGGTATTAAAGAGGGTATGTACTGAATGGAGCATTGGGTGTTATACGCAAACAATGAATCATGGAACACTACATCAAAAACTAATGATGTAATGTATGGTGATTAACATGACATAAAAATAAATAAATAAATAAATGGACAGGTTGTAATTTGCTTCCTTAGATGAATAGAGGTGCGTAAGTAGAGAGATTTTAACATATAAAAGTTCAATAGCTGGATGCTTGTTTAAATGGACATATAAAAAGCACAATATAGAAAGCACAGTGAATCAGCCATGAAAACCCATCAATATTTAGTCTGTTACTACATTTTGTAAAATGGCTGGACAGATTTTCATTGAACTTATTTATTTATGTTTTTATTTTTCATTGAATTTAGAGAGCAGGTACATCAAAATGTCTTTTGGTGCCCTTAGGATTCCCCCAAAGAGAGAGGCAGACATTATTCATCAAAGCTAACACTATGGGACAGGAGAGACCATGATGATGAACCTTGCTAAGTAAGATGTCTCTCCCTCAACGAGGATTGCCTCAGTGGTTTTCCTGACCATGATTTGTAAACCACCACCCCTCACTCTAGTGTCTCAACCTCCTTTATCTTTCTTCACAGCTCTTATCACTATCTGGCCAAGTCGTATATTGATTTTACTTTTTTATTGCCTGCCCCTCTTTCCCCAGATCCAGAATGAAGGGCAGGTTTTGTTATGTGTTTTGTTTACCACTGTATCTCCAGCAGAGACTAGCAACTTATACAGGAAGCAAGCACCTCAGATCTCTTGTGAAAGGTGTACACGGATGAATACATACTCCCTGTTTGATTCTGGCTGTGGTTGCTAGCAAAATCTGTCATTTAGCTTCTATTCCAGCCTTAGCCTTTCAAAGACAAAACAGGGAAATGTCAACCTCATTGTCATTTCTGACATCCCTGACCTAGTAGGTGATCAATGATTATGTTAGCACACAGGCTACCATCATATCTCATCAGTAACACAACATCAGGATTAGAGACGTGGAATGAATAACAAAATATTTACTTTTTAAAAAAGGTAAGAATTAGAGATGCAACTTTCAGTAAAAAGAAAAGTCACCTTATGTGTTTCATGTTTTAAAATTCTGCCAGTTAAAAAGCATATTCTGAGGAAAACAGTACAATATTCAATGACTGATGTGATGGTCATTAACTGTAATAAAGCAATTAAAAACTTTCAAGTATTTTAATAATTAGCAAAGTAGATTAGCAGTTGATAATATTGTAATAACTTTGTATGGTGACAGAGGGTAACTAGACTTATTGTAGGGATCATCTTGTAATGTATAAAAATATCAAATCTCTATGATGTACACCTGGAATAGAATACTGATTGTCAATTATACTTCAATAAAAAAGAGACTAAATTGCCAAAGCAATTTGTTATGGATAATTTCAGTAATTTCACTTAGCCCTTTTATGCAAACTTGTGTTTATAAAAAGTTCAGAGATTATACTGGATACAAAATTAAAAATAACAATTTAACTATATAATTATTTACTTCCACGTAGACCATACTTGTTTCAAGAGAAGTCCTACTGAAAATTCTTCATATATTTGAGAATGAAATAAAGTTAAAACAGTAACTTTGCCACCTCAAATTTCCCAGGGGAGGAAAATCTCCAAAATCACTTATGACATCTATAATAAATCATCTCTCACCTGGTCTGTAAAAGAACATAAAAGTACAAAAAAATGAAGTGTTCAAGTAAATGAGGTACCAACAACATGTTTTGTTTCCACAGACTTCATAATAACAGGCTTTCAAAAATGCATTAAGTGTAAAATATGCTTAACAACAACAGAAGTGAACTTGTTGTAAAACAAGGCAATTCCTTAGAGTGCTTAGTTTATGGAGGCTAAAGCTTTAATCAAATTTGCTGAAATAATTGTGTTGGAACACCAAATATTTTGACTAATTAAAAACAAGTTGTTTTTGAGAACTACTCAAGGTACAAGTGAGAGAAACAACTTGTTTTCTTAAAAAAAAATCTTGTGGACAAACATTTTTCTTCTAAACAATTTCTTCTGTAAATTATGGTTAGTGATACCTAGTGAGCCAGGTGCAAATAAGCATGCATTGGGATGCCCAACTGTGAAAAGAATAGACAGCAAGAGTGAGCTAGTGACTGGCAGTGTTAAGCACTTAATTCCTGCATTATGTATCCTCAAACTTTTAAGATTTTACTAAAATCTCAAGTAGTAAAACTGGACTTAAAATGTGCTTATAGTTTTAAATTCTTTCTCACACATGTTCTTTCTTTAATGTGTATGTCAAGAAATATATCGATTGATTTTAAGAGGCAAACATTCATCTTTCAGCAAAATGTCTATTGGGTAAACCACTGTTATGTGATATAAAACACAAAGAGGACTTTCATGCTTGAGCTCTCAGTTCTTAACACAATGCAGATGCTCTGAATTTTATACTGAACTTCGATAATGTGGCCTCCCACCAGGACAACTCTGAAGGGATTCATGGTGAGGAGTAGCACATGGAATTTATTTATTTAACAATGCTTTATGATTCTTTATTGCAGTGAAAGTCATGCCAGCTCGACTACAACCCTGACTGTACTTTTCAAAGCATTAGCTTGACCCATGTTATTGTCACAATAAGAAAATCTTAGATACTGGGTTGTTTTATATAAAGGTACTACAAAATGGCCTTTGAAAATGGCACAGCTTCTTTGATAAGAGCACAGGTTTCAAAAAGTGCAATCTTGACTCATTTTCATACATACTATGATGCATGGTGAGCATAAACATTTTAAGGGTAGGAAATTTGCATGAGAGAACGTTGAAATTAGCACTTTATCAAGTAAATAAATTTTGCTTAACTTTCTCTTGGTCATGCTTCTCTTTTCTTTTTCCTTCTTCCAAGTTTTTATTTAAATTCCAGTTAGTTAACATATAGTGTACTATTAGTTTCAGGAATAGAATTTAGTGATTCATCACTTACATATAACACCCAGTGCTCATCACAACAAGAGACCTCCCTAACACTCCTCACCCATTTAGTCCATCCCCCACACACCTCCCCCTCTAGCAACGCTCAATTTGTTCTTTATAGTTAAGAGTTTCTTATGGTTTGCCTCCCTCCGTTTTCATTTTTCCTTCCCTTCCCCTATGTTCATCTGTTTTGTTTCTTAAACTCCACATGAGTGAAATCATATGGTATTTGTCTTTCCCTGACTGACTTATTTCACTTAGAATACACTCCAGCTCCATACAGATCATTGCAAATGGCAAGATTTCATTCTTTTTGATGACTAATATTTCATTGTGTATACACACACACACACACACACAAACACACACCACCTCTTCTTTATCCATTCATCTGTTGATGGACATCTGGGCTCTTTCCATAATTTGGCTACTGTTGATTTTATTGTTGATAGTGCTGCTATAAACATTGGGGTTCATTTGCCCCTTTGAATCACCATTTTTGTATTTTTTTGGATAAATACCCAGTAGTGCAATTGCTGGGCTGTAGGTAGCTCTATTTTTAACTTTTTGAGGAACCTCCATACTGTTTTCCAGAATGGTTGCACCAGCTTGCATTCCCACCAACAGTGGAGAGTTTCTTTTTCTCCCTGCATCCTCACCAACATCTGTTGTTTCCTGTGTTGTTAATTTTAGCCTTCTGACAGGTGTGAGGTGGTATCTCATTGTGATTTTGTTTTGTATTTCCCTGATGATGAGTGATGTTGAGTATTTTTTCATGTGTCTGTTAGCCATTTGTGTTTCTTCTTTGGAGAAATGTCTGTTCATGTCTTCTACCCATTTCTTAACTAAATTATTTGTTTTTTGGATATTGAATTTGGTAAGTTCTTTATAGATTTTGGATACTAGCCCTTTATCACATGTCATTTGCAAATATCTTCTCCCATTCCATAGACTACCATTTAGTTTTTTTTTATTGTTCCCTCCAGGATGCAGAAACTTTTTATCTTGATGAAGTCCCAATAGTTCAATTTTGCTTTTGTTTCTCTTGCCTCTGGTGACGTGTCTAGGAAGAAGTTCCTGTAGCCGTAGTCAAACAGGTTGCTGCCTGTCTTCTCCTCTATGATTTTGTTTGTTTCCTGTCTCACATTAAGTCTTTCGTCCATTTTGAGGTGATTTTTGTGTATGGTGTAAGAGAGTGGTCCAGTTTCATTCTTCTGCAAGTTGTTATCTAATTTTCCCAACACTGTTTGTTTAAGAGACTTTTTTCCATTAGATATCCTTTCCTGCTTTGTCCAAGATTAGTTGACTACAGAGTTGAGGGTCCATTTCTGGGCTCTCTATTCTGTTCCACTGATCTGTGTGTCTGTTTTAGTGCCAGTACCATACTGTCTTGATGACTCAGCTTTCTAATACAATGTGAAGTCCAGAACTGTAATGCCCCTAGCTTTTTTTTTTTTTTTTTTTTGTAACATTACTTTAGCTATTTGGGGTCCTTTCTGGTTCCATACAAATTTTAGAATTGCTTGTTCTAACTCTGTGAAAAATGCTGGTGGTATTTTCATAGGGATTGCACTGAATGTGTAGATTGCTGTGGGTAGTATATAGACATTTTAACAATATTTGTTTTTCCAACCCATGAGCATCGAATGTTTTTCTATTTCTTTGTGTCCTCTTCAATTTCTTTCATAAGTGTTCTGTAGTTTTCAGAGTACAGATCTTTTACCTCTTTGGTTAGGTCTATTCCTAAGTATCTATGGTTTTTGCTGCAATTGTAAATGACGCTGATTTCTTGATTTCTCTATTGCGTCATTATTGGTGTATAGAAATACAACAAATTTCTGTACATTGACTTTATATCCTGAGACTTTGCTGAATTAATGTATCAGTTCTAGCAATTTTTTTGGTGGAATCTTTTGGATTTTCTACATAGAGTATCACGTCATCTGTGAGGAGTAAAAGTTTGACTTCTTCCTTGCTGATTTGGATGGCTTTTCTTTCTTTTTGTTGTCTGATTGCTGAGGCTAGACTTCTAGTACCATGCTGAACAACAGTAGTGAGAGTGGACATCCCTGTCATGTTCCTGACCTTAGGGGAAAAGCTCTTACTTTTTCCCCATTCTGGATGATATTGCTGTGGGTCTTTCATATATGACCTTTATAAATGTTGAGGTATCTTCCTTCTATCCTTACTGTCTTGAGGGTTTTTATTAAGAAAAGATGCTGTATTTTCAAGCGCTTTTTCTGCGTCTGTTGAAAGGATCATATGATTCTTATCCCTTCTTTTATTAATGTGGTATATCACATTAATTGGTTTGTGGGTATTGAACCACCCCTGCAGCCCAGAAGTAAATCCCACTTGATTGTGGTGAATAACTCTTTTAATGTACTGTTGGATTTGATCTCCTAGTATCTTGTCGAGAACTTTTGCATCCAAGTTCATCAGGGATATTGCCCTGTAATTCTCCTTTTTTAGTGGGGTGTTTGGCCTTGGAATCAAGGTAACGCTAGCCTCATAGAAGGAGTTTGGAAATTTTCCTTTTGTTTCTATATTTTGGAACAATTTCAGGAGAATAAATATTAACTTTTTTTTTAAAAGATTTTATTTATTTATTTGACAGAGAGAGACACAGCGAGAGAGGGAACACAAGCAAGGGGAGTGGGAGAGGGAGAAGCAGGCCTCCCGCTGAGCAGGGAGCCCGATGCGGGGCTTGATCCCAGGACCCTGGGAACATGACCTGAGCCAAAGGCATCCGCTTAATGACTAAGCCACCCAGGTGCCCCAATAAGTATTAACTCTTAATTTTAAGTGTTTGGTAGAATTCACCCAGGAAGCCATCCAGCCCTGGACTCTTATTTGTTGTGACATTTTTAATTACTGATTCAATTTCTTTGCTGGTTATAGGTCTATTCAAATTGTCTATTTCTTCCTGTTTCAGTTTTGGTAATTTGTATATTCCTAGGAATTTATCCACTTCTTCTATATAAACCAATTTGTTGGCATATAATTGCTCATAATATTCTCTTACAATTATTTGTATTTCTGTGGTATTGACTGTGATCTCTCCTCTTTCATTCATGGATTTTATTTATTTGGGTTCTTTCTCTTCTTTTTGATAGGTCTGACTAGGGGTTTATCAATTTCATTAATTCTTTCAAAGAACCAGCTCCTAGTTTTGTTGATCTTTTCTACTCTTTTTTTTTTTATTCCTCTATCATTTATTTCTGCTCTAGTCTTTATTATTTCCCTTCTCCTGCTGGTTTTAGGCTTTATTTGCTGTTCTTTTTCCAGCTCCATTAGCATTGGGTTAGGCTGTGTATATAAGACTTTTCTTGTTTGTTGAGGAAGGCCTGTATTGCTATGTACTTCCCCCTTAGGACTGCCTTTGCTGCATCCCAAAGGTTTTGAACTGTCGTGTTTTCATTTTCATTTGCTTCCATGTATTGTTTTTTTAATTTCTTCTTTAATTTCCTGGTTAACCCATTCATTCTTTAGTGGGATGTTCTTTAACCAACATGTATTTGTGGTCTTTCCAAATTTTTTCTTGTGGTTGACTTCAAGTTTCATAGTGTTGTGGTCTGAAAATAGGCTTGGTATGATCTCTATCTTTTTATGCCAGTTGAGGCCTGATTTGTGACCCAGTATGTGATCTATTCTGGAGAATGTTCCATGTGTACTCAAAAAAATGCATATTCTGCTGGTTTAGGATGAAATGCTCTGAATATATCTGTGAAGTCCATTTGGTCCAGTGTGTCATTCAAAGCCATTGTTTCCTTGTTGATCTTCTACTTGGATGATCTGTCCATTGTTGTGAGTGGGTGTTAAAGTCCCCTACTGTTATTGTATTATTATCAATGAGTTTAAGTTTGTTATTGATTTATATATTTGGCTGCTTCCAAGTTGGGGGCATAAATATTTACAGTTGTTAGATCTTGTTGGATAGACCCCTTTATTATGATATAGTACCACCTTTCTTCATCTCTTATTACAGACTTTGGTTTAAAATCTAGTTTGTCAATCTTTAAAAAAAAATAAAATCTATTTTGTCTGGTACTAGTATGGCTACTCCAGCTATCTTTTAATGTCCATTAGCATGATAGGTGGTTCTCCACCCCCTCACTTTCAATCTGGAGGTGTCTTTGGGTCTAAATGAGTCTCCTGTAAGTAGCGTATTGATGGGTCTTTTTTTTTAATCCATTCTGATACCCTATGTCTTTTGATTGGAGCATTTTGTTCACTTACATTCAGAGTAATTTTTGATAGATATGAATTTAGTGCCATTGGATTACCTGTAAAGTCACTATTCCTGTAGACTGTCTTTGTTCCTTTCTACTCTGTTGCTTCTAGTCTCTCTTTCCTGCTCAAAGGGTCCCCTTTAATATTTCTTTCAGAGCTGGTTTAGTGTTCACAAACTCCTTTAGATTTTGCTTGTCTTGGAAACTATTTCTCTCTCCTTCTATTCTAAATGACAGCCTTGCTGCATAAAATATTCTTGATGCATATTTTTCCCATTCAGCACATTGAATATATCATGTCAGTCTTTTCTGGCCTGCCAAGTTTCTGTGGACAGATCTACTGCTAACCTTATGTATTTGCCCTTAACCCTAGGTTAAGGACCTTCTGTCACTAGCTGCTTTTAGCAGTTCTCTGTGTCTCTTGGAATTGAATGCCTGGTTCCTTCCCCAGATTAAGGAAGTTCTCACCTATAATTTGTTCAAATAAACCTTCTGCCCCTTTTCTTCACTCTTCTTCTTCTGGGCTCTTATGATATGGATATTATTCTGCTGAGTTCCCTAAGTCTATATTCGTGATCTAATAGCTTTCTTACCTTCTTTTCCATAATTTTATCTCCTATATCACTTATTTATTCCTCTCCTTCTTCCATCCTCATTGTGATTACATCCAGTTTTGCATCCTCAGTTATAGCATTTATTTTGGTCCAATGAGTTTTTAGGTCTTTTATCTCTGCAGCCAGGGTTTCTTGGTTTCTTCTATGCTTTTCTCAAACCCAACTAGTATTCTTATGACTGTTCTAAATTCTTGTTCAGATATATTCCTTATATCTGCTCTGAGTAAATCCCCGGCAGTGGTTTCTTCTTGATCTTTCATTTGGGGAGAATTCATCCATCTTGTCATTTTGTCTAGGTTTCTCTCTTTTGTGTATTATGAAAGTTTGCTATGGTTCCTGCTCATAGTCCTCTTCAGAGTTCTTCCGTGCTTGCAGTAAAAAGTGTTTGGACCTTTAACTAGGTGTGCTTTGACTTGTTAAAATAAGCCAGGGCAGGGGGAGTCTGATCTGAGAAAAGGAAAAGGAACAAAAAATACCCAAACAGACAAACAAAAAAACTATAAGCTTGATTCCAAAGAAAAAGGAAAAAAAATTTAAACACTTCTCCTATTTCCACCAGAACTGAAGCTGATGCTTTGGAGCACTCTATGATCAGTAGACTTGGTGCATGCAGGGGCCCTGTGCGGGTCTTCTGGGGGAGAGGCCTGCTCCGCTGGCTCACAGACCTGCCGTAATAAAGATGCCCCTGTGGGGAGTGGGGGTCTAAGCAGCTCCAGCCTCCCCTGGGGACACAGTGTTGGTCACTGAAGTCTGACCATGCTGGTGAGTGGGAGGGAAATGGCATCACTCTGCTCTCTTGTCCCCCAAGAGGGGAGCACGCACCTCTGCTATTCAGGAAGTTGTCACAGAAAAGTGAACAATTCCCCCCCTTGTGTCCCAGGCTTCTGTCAAATCCCACCCTCACTCTGTCTGTGCCTGGGGCTATTGGCATGCTTGGTGCCACAGTTCTGTGTTTTATCTCTGGCACATGGCTGGGATTCAGAACTCCAAATCTTACAGGACCCAGCATAGTGTGGACTTGCTCCCCTCCTCCTGAAAGACTTGCCACACTATGTCTGATGTCACCCCATCCCAGAAAAGTAGTCACACGGCCACGAACTGCTTGGAATTTATGGCAAAGCACAGCAAAAAAGCAACAGCCAGGTTATCTGCCCTCTGCATACACCTCTGTCCCCTGATGATGAACAGCTGGTCAATGGTGACTCCTGGGTCTTTTGTCTTTGGAGAGGCAAAAAGGGGAACGTTCTCACCCAGTACAACCCAGGGGATTCCTACACCACACTATCCACTCCCAGGCCTCTGCCATCCTCCTCCCAAAGACCATCACCACTCCCACATGGCTCATCTCAGGCCAATAGAGTGGACTTCCAAAACCTCAGAATTTAAGCTCCACTGCTTACAAAAACTTGCAATTGTTCTTGACTCCTCAGTCAACAGTTTGAGGGAAGTGTTTTTCTTGCATGAACTTGATACGCTGCTCTCTCCTCCTCTCTCTCTTTCTCTCCTATCTCCATTGAAAGGGATTCTTTCTCTCCATGGTGCCATGGCTTTTCTCTCCAATTCATGTCTCCATACCTCATACCTTCCACGTTCTCTAACTGTTCAGATTGTTCTCTGAACAACAGATCCTCAGATCTATTCCTAGGTGTTCAGAATGGTTTGATGTTAATCCAGCTGTGTTCCAGGGACAAGGCAAGCCCAGGGTACCCTACTACTCTGCCATCTTAACTCCCTCCATGCTGCTCTTCAACCTGACTGATTAGAATGATCTTAGTCACGAATGTAATGATTTCTTCATGTACCATTGATTTCCAGCAAAATGAAGAGAGGTGATCTTGTTTAAAATTAGAATTCTTGTTTGAAAGCATTTAATGAGATAATAATGTTTTTGCTGGCTTTGGTTTAATGGAAGATATTGACACATTCAATAGTATTTATATGTTTTGTATAGAACTATATTAAAAAATAACTAGAAATTATGTAAATGTAAGTATCTTTCTGTATTTTCTATGGAAATATATTAATGATGTATTATATGTTGGCTAATTGAATTAAAAAATTATTTTTAAAAAAGGAAATATATTAGAAAGCATCTATAAGTTACATTTAAAAAACCCCATAATATTGTTTTTATAGAATAACATTATATTGAAATCTAAAAAAAAAAAATCTCAATCCACTGTGTGAAATTAAAAAAATCTTACAGTACTGGCTATATCTATTAACATATTTGTGCCCCCTCAATTTTAGATGTTTATGAAAAACATCTAAATAAGAGAGTCTTAAGTTTTGCCCCTTATTACAAATCAAAATCATGTTAAACATACTTTTGAAAATTACTTATGTGTTTGGCTGAGCATGCCTCAGCCATCATTTTCACCTAAAAATATGAAAGAAGTTTTCTCTACTATAAAAAAAAAATGTTTAAAATTTTCTCAGAAAGTTGTATCAGACTGGGTTTGGTTAAGAAAACAAAACCACTACAATTATTATGGGATAAGGAGTTTCATGTAGGAGTCAGCGTTTCCACTCATGTAGAAGGAGCTGAATGGAATTCTGAAGATTAGGAAGGGGGCAGCCAGCAATCAGATACTACAACCACTAACTTGCTTCAACAGCATGAGGTGCTGGAACAGAGGAAGCCAGGCAGGCCCACAGCTCAGGGAAGCCTGCAAACTGCACAGGCAGAAGCCCTCTGGCAACATGCCCCAGCAGTGAGGGGTGTGACACGTGGGAAATCCTGGCTTCTGCTTCACTTCCACATTGCAAATCTCTCATTGCTTCCTCTCCCCAGCAAATAGCCCTGAGCAGCACAGGAAAGGAATTCTGAGAAATGGAGTTGGCAGTTATTGAAGAAGTTCTTGATGGTGCTAAGGTAATAACCACAAATGCAGGGTTAAAAATACACTTAACGGTGCATTTTTAGTGTATTAAGTAGCAGTATATCAAAACTGAAGTAAAAATGTTAAATTCCCCAAACTATCTAGACTTTGTACAGAAGAGGAAGGGCCTAGAAAGGGGGTGGCTAGAGCACAGAGTCCTGTGGAAAGGGACAAGTCTTGTGCCAGGTGCTTATGAAAACTTTAATTCCAAGTGGATACACATGGAAGGATTCCAGAGAAACTGGAAAAATATCCCAAGTTCCTTCAAATGCTGACCTGTTAGACAAATACTGCACCTTAATCCCTTCAATTTAAATGTTTTTATTATTCCTTTAAAATAAAAGGTGTCCTACAGTGGATAGTCTTGAAGTAGGAGTTGACTCTATCATTAGAATCAATCCAGAATCTGAGAGGAGGTTCCCACTTAGGAAAAGAGAAATCATGTAAAAGCAGAGGATCACTGATGTAAGAGCAAAAAACAGGGATGGACATCCATGTATATCTATTTCTTCTACTTGGCAATCACATTTGCAACAAGTCCTAGGGGTTTTTCAAATGTTCTGACTTTCAGAAGCCTTTCTTGTTCATTATTTTGGTATAAACTATTTCCAGACTAACCATATGGTAGCATTAGTGCTCTGCCTCGTTGTAGGTAATGTATACGTATAAAAAAAAAAAGGCATCATGATTAAAAAAAGTGATGGTGCAAACAATATCTGCCAGCAAGGAAAAACACACTTGTGTTTTTAAAGAACAATAATGGGTTGTGGTCTTGCAGAAGGAGATCACGTTTTAAACTTCCTCCAGTGCAAACTTAAGCCTAATAACCTACTTATGAGGCCATAACAGTGTAGTGTCTTCAAATTAGGTGGAAGGTTTGTGGAAACTTTTAGCAATGTATCTCACAGATACTAAAATTGTATTACCCATTACAAAATAATCATACTTGGAGGAGCGATAGAGGACACAGTTAATTGAACTGTATTTCTAAGTGGTGCACATTTATGGAACATTTACCTTCTCAGAACCCTGGAAAATGCATGTATCTAAAAACAATTCTCCTAGTCATAAGGAGAAGTAGAAAAAAACATAAAATAGGATCTGTTCCATATATAATTAATGCATTTACATAATTGAGTCATCCAGTTCCAAAATTTCATTTCTCCTTGAAACTCAGTCCAGAAAAATAAAGGGTGGGGGGAGGTAGATATAAATAGTTCTTCCACCTGGGTCTACTTCATTTTACTGAAAAGAAAGTATTTGTTTCTGTAATTGCTTTACTGGTCCCAGATATTGTTACATCATTGGTGAATAATTTGAGTTCGGTGAAAAGTTAAGGATTTTTTTTTAATGTTAATTACATTTGGGTCTTTATAGTTACTGTCCTTAGGCTGAAAAAAATCTATCAAGTGTCCATTTTGACTTGTGGCTCTCCTTAGTCTCCACAAGAATTATCATATTGTCTCTTCAAACAATTCAGGGACAGAAAACTCCAGCACAAAATTTGAAACTGTGAGGCTGATCTTACTTACCATGCTATAGGTAGAAAGCTCCCAGAATCAAAGTTAGAAAGCAGGTGTTCTCTCATGCTAACTTCATGTATGATTATGAGCATTTAACTACTCTGAGCCTTCTCTTATTTGGTCATTTTTAGATCGACAAGAGATCCTTTTTAGGGCAACATTTTATTATTCTGTCACTTTGTGTTATTTGCAGAACCAACACCATTTGTGTGAGAAGGACTTTCAGAAGACTGTTCTCCTAAGTAGAGAAGAAGGTAAATCAGATGCCACCATTCCTGATGGGGTCCTGAAGAATAAAAGAGAAATTTCCTAGAGGCATTTAGGGAAGAAATTCCTAAGGATTTACAAAAAGGAATCAGACTATCTCCCTCTGGGAACAGAAGAAGCCATATAACAGAAACACAGATTTTTACTAATCAGTAAGCTTTTGGTGATGTTCCTCCCTACACTTGGAGACTACTAAGAAAAATCTAGTAGTGGTTAAGAACTCTGGAAGCCTGACCTTCCAGCTTTGCAATCCCACCAAAACACCCACTAACTGACCAAGCACAGACCAATTAGTCAACGTGTTTCCTCATCTATATGCTATGGGACCATGCTCCATGATGCTTCCACATGTCTTGTGACAGATCTTGTCCTGACCTTAACTTTTCACAGATGCTTGGGTACTAAACAGTCTTGAAAGATAAAGATAGGGTCTCCCTGTGGGTCACATGGCAAGTTTCTTTTTCTGATTTGGATCATACAGAGAAGATATACATAGATCTCTCCAAGTCAGAAGTTGGGCAAGATTACTAGCAGACTCCTTTATAGGCTGGGGTTTTTACTAAGTTATTGTTTCTTACTTGTGACACAAACACTGGGTACACAGCATCCACCTGGCCTGCCTGGGCACAGTGGGAGCACTATGGGAATTGGAGAGACCAGGGGAACTGATATGAAGTTCATGGTGCGCTGCACCATTAGAAATGAAGTCCTTTGTCTCTAAGGTTGTTTTTTTTCTTTTTTAAGATTTTATTTATTCGACAGAGAGAGAGAGAGAGAGAGAGAGAGAGAGATAGCGGGAGAGAGGGAGGGAGAGCGAGAAAGAGCACAAGGAGGGGAAGCAGCAGGCAGAGGGAGAAGCAGGCTTCCCGCATGAGCAGGGAGCCCAATGTGGAGCTCGATCCCAGGACACTGGAATCATGACCTGAGCTGAAGGCAGAGGCTTAACCAACTGTGCCACCCAGGCGCCCCTCTAAGGTTGTTTTCTGTCAACATCTATCAAACTGTATCAGGTCAACCAATTAGCTAGAAATAGGTATCATCTCCAACCCTTCACAGTTCCTGATACTATAAAAACATGCCACTCATCTCAGCTCATCAGTTAGGAAGTTTATGTCACTAACATTTGTAAAAACCTCCAAAAGGCAACTTGTACAGAGTCCACAAACAAAAAACATTAATTAAAGGATGTAATTTCATTTCTCACAAATATCTTCTCTCACACAACTCCTAGGACTCACATGTACATATCCTTATATTCAAAGGGGCCTCAAAAATACATAGGAGTTTAAAATGTAGCTGGCACATCTATATTTTCATTATTCCCATATGAAAGACTCTATTTTGAAACTAATCGACATGTATTGGAAATCCTTCACCATTTACCAGTTTTGCGGGCTTAAGGAATTTATTTAACCTCCAAAAGGGCCCAACAGTAAGTTTAATTTTCTATAGCTGAACTTAATTTCTCTTACAAGGTCCATTCCATGGGATGTTAAAAAACAAAACAAAACAACAAAACCCAACCTTCCATGAATTCAAGTTCTTTGCCACCTTTGTTCTTGAGTTGCATCTAAGCACTGGAGTGCACTGCAGTGTCTTGCTAAGGGTCCCGTACAGAGATGGTCTTTAGCTATAAGCTGGGCACACAAACAGACTGAGCTCTATGTTACCCGACAGTGGATCTAGGTTTTGTATGTACTGAAATGTGTGCATTTGGTGGTGGGCAGGGGAGGCTTTAATGAAACCACAAAATTACAGACACTGAAATAGGTACAAAACAAGCATTTACTTAGAATGAAAAAACACATAGCAATTTACAATTGTAACAATGCTCATCACCATTATACTTATCAAACTCCAGAGAAATAACAACTCACACTTTTATAATCCTTTTTCCTACATTTTGACTACATTTTATGTCCCTCTTCCAATGATAAGGATTTTTTAATTATGAGAGAGGAAATAAATAATTCATTTCCTTCTTGATCAAGTTTTATTTTTGATAACTGGGTTCATAAAATATGATTTCACATGAAGACAAACTCATTGTTTATAGTTCTACTATATGACCTGCAAATAAAGGGGCTTTGGTAAATTCTATATGGTGTGATTCTTATGTTATCTTTATGTATGACAATAATAATTATACATTCCTGGCAGTTAACGGCTTTCTGACAGAGAGGACCAGAAAACTTTCACAGATTATCTTCTGGTTTTCAAGATGGGGATGGAGTAAATCAAAGGGACACAGGAGCCAATTGAAAGAGTTCCCAATGGTCAAATGTAGAATAATCTGAGCAAAAATATAGTAATATCAGATTAAACTCAAAGTGTGTGTGTGTGTGTGTGTGTGTGTGTGTATAAATCACAAGTCCATACCTAAATAAATAAATAAATAAATAAATAAATAAATAAATAAGGGAGATAATCCAAATCTTCCAAGTGGAACTCCAAACAATTTATGTAGATACTCTACCCTTAAGGACATGGAACACAGCCCTTCATTCCTAGAGTAGGCGGTGCGGAGTGACTTCCTTACAAAGAGTACAGTTTAGAAAGGTGGAGAATGATTTCCCAGAGGAGAAACCTGATAAAGCTTACCTCAGAACCCTGACAAACATTAGTAATGAGAAGTCATCTTGATAGCCATTACCCAGACATGAAATGATGACAATGGCTACACAGAGGCAACTCTGTGGGCCTCCTGGGTCATCAAACCCATAACCCCAACATAATAAAGAAACCATCAGACAAAATCCAGTTGAGGGGCATTCTAAAAATGCCCAACTAGTGCTCCTCAAAACTGTTGAGATCATCAAAACACAAGGCAAATACAAATAGTCACAGCCATGTGGAGTCTAAGAGACATAACTAAATGTAGTCTGGTATCCTAGATGGGATTTTGGAATAGAAAAAGTATATTAGACAAAAGCTAAGGAAATATCAGTAAAGTATGGGCTTTGATTAATCACAATATATCAGTATTGAGTCATTAAGTATAAGAAATGTTCGCATACTAATATATAAAGCCGATCAGGTAAGCTAAGTGTGGAACATAAGGAAACCCTCCATACTATCTTCACAATTTTTCTACAAATCTAAAGCTGTTTTAAAAATAAAGTATATTAAAGGTGAAAAAAGTCTTCTGGCTTTGAACATGTCACATCTTGTTCTCACCCACTCCCCATATATTTCTTGTGTTAGGTTACCTCTGGCATTACATACTTAAGTTTTTATAGCAGCTGAGAAAATGCAATGGGCAATAGGAATATTTCTGGAAGCCATCCACTTATAGAAAGCTAGCAATAATCTATTTGAGAATCACCTAATATCCCAATAAATTCAAACTCTATGTACTGCCAACTGTTTTCCTTTAACAGATCCCTAAAATGCCTGCAACTACTCTAATGTCACCCTGAATGAGTGAAGTGCGCTCGAGTGCAAGTCACTATAGAAAGAGGCAGTGCTCTTAACAGAATGCGGTTAAAAATACATTATTTCCATGAATTTTTAAAAGGAGAGGATAGGTCCAGCTTCTGCAAATACTAGACTATCATATAGGATATTAAAACATCTTTCAAAGACAATTTTGCTTTCTGACTAGACAAATTTTTTTTTTTTAAGTTAACTGTCAAGATGCTGGAGAGTGAACAAAACTAATCAGAAACCAGAGGTTATGTGTTCCTTGAAAGAAGAGAAAGAGACTAGGTAAAAACCAGATCTGTTCAGCTTTCTTTCCGCTAAACCATGCCCATGAAATAGATTCTCATACAGTGAAGTCCCAATAGACTGAGAAGTCAGAGGCCATGGCTGAAGGTCAAAAGCAGCTGAAAAGTGAGGGAAAAAAATGCTATTTAACATGAGGCATAAATGGAAGCTCCCAAAACCTGCATTCAAGCTTCCCCAGACCCTTGGCTATTTCTTGAACTATGCACACACTGAGTGAGACCCCAATCTGCTCAGAAAAAGCAGTAGTTGGGAAGCTGAGAGAACAGAGTATCAACAGGGACCGAGTAACAAGGAAACAGAATTTAGAGTTTAATTCCTGCCCAGTTAAAAGGCTTTTTGAAGACTTATAAGGGGATTCTAAAATTTATGTGAAAATGTATACACTGAGGATAGCCAAAACAACCTAAGGAAAAAAAAAAACTACATAGGAAGAGCATTTGCCTCTAAGTGTGGGATAGAATACTTGGGGGCACAAGAGCACTTTCTGGTGTGATCAGAATGTTATGTATCTTGATATGACTGATGGTTACATGATGGTACACATTTTTCTAAATTCATTGAACACATTTTATTTATTTTTTATTTTTTAAAAGATTTTTTATTTATTTATTTGAGAGAGAGAGAATGAGAGAGAGAGCACATGAGAGGGGGGAGGGTCAGAGGGAGAAGCAGACTCTCTGCCAAGCAGGGAACCGGATGTGGGACTCGATCCAGGGACTCCAGGATCATGATCTGAGCCAAAGGCAGTTGCTTAACCAACTGAGCCACCCAGGTGCCCAAATGAACACATTCTAAATCTGTACATTTTTGTAATTTAATCTTCAATTAGAGTATTTGAAAATAATAAGGTAATTTCAATACATTCCATGTCTTTAGAGGAACTCCTACAATTCAGGAGCCCTAAGACTTAATCTTCATGAAAAACCTGTCTTGGTAGTTATTCCACTTTGTCTACCAGTTTCTGTCCATGCAGTCACTGGTGCAGACATTTCAGGTCTGGGCAGCTTTCTCGGTTAGTTCTGCAACTTTCACTTCTTTTCCTCCCCTCCCCCCCCCCCCCAAGAAGATTTGGCTGGTCTTGTGTTCTTCTGGACCTCTAAGAAATTTAACAGGGTTGCAACACACTCCATCTCTGTTTTCTACAGATCAGGAAAAATTGTAATACTTCACTTGCAATGCTGAAGACATATGAATATGGTATGAGGTCAACAAGTGACATTTGGCCATCTATCTAGACATACCAAGCTAACATTTCTTCTACTCTGGTTTGATGGTGAGCTTAGAGGAACTCTCGGCTCTTGCAATTTCTCCATTGTCTAACTGCATTACAAAGGTGCACTAGATCTTTGGACCTCCAACTTGTACTTTCTTAAATCATCTCCTCTTTAGTTGGGTTCATCTAAAAATCAGAAAATTACAGGGCATTAGAACTTCTCCAGTCTCTCAGGCCTTTCCTTGGGGTTAAAGCTTAGATTTTTGAAACCTCATTCTACTTCTTAATTTCTATGTAACCTGGAAAAGATACCTTATTTCAGGTTTGTGTAAGGTTTTTATAAAACCAGATAACAGCTTTATAAAAATGTGTATGATAATAGCATGTATCTCCTAAATGAAATAATTTAAGTTTTTTTTTAAAAAAGATTTATTTTAGATAGAGAGTGAGCATGAGCGGGGGGGTGGGGGAGGACAAAGGGAGAGGAGAATCTCCAGCAGACTCTTTGCTGAATGCAGAGCCCAATGCAGCTAGATCCCAGAACCCTGAGATCCTGACCCGAGACTAAATCAAGAGTCAGATGCTTAACCAACTTAGCCACCCAAGAGCCTCTAATGTAAGATATTTTAAAAACTTGATATTATAGAGTAAGAAATCAAAATTAACTATTATTAGTTACTCAAACTATGATTTTGAAAGAAATGAAATTTTTTATTAGCATTATAAAATTCTGTGGTGACTGAGGCATTGTTCATAAAATATCCTAACAATGGATGAATGAGGAACAAAAAAATATATGGGGAAAAACAATAGTTTCATATATAAAAATATTACCCTGATTTACTAGTTCAGGCCACTGTTTCTTCTGTAGAGAAAAGGACATCCTTATAAAATTATTGGAAGGATTACATAGGAAAATAACGCATTCAAATTTCCTAGCACAATGCCTGATGTACAGCAAGCACTCAATAACATTAAGTGAACTGACCTGTATGATCATTTTTTCTCATGAACCCAGAGAGGAAGTACACATATTGGAAAACATTTATCCAGAATAAAATGGTAATAAGGGCCCATAGTTATTTCCAAAAGTACTGACCTGAGTAAATTAACCATTTAATAAGAATACTGAGCCCCTACCTTTCTAACTTAATATTGAGCCCCTACCTTTCTAATTTAATAAGAATACTGAGCCCCTACCTTCCTAACATAATATAATCTTTTTCAAAAAGTCCTATTATACTAATTATCTGAAATAGTCCTCTAAACCTGTGAGACAGGTATTATTTCTTTAATGAGAGGTTACAAGTCCTGCGGAAGTGACATACAGCTAAGTGTCAGAGCTGGAATGAAAAGCCATGAATCTTGATTCAAAGTCTCTGGGCTCTTCTACCAAGGCAGAAGTTCTCACATGCAAAAACAGAGCAAACTATTTTTGACCCTGCCCAACTAGTCCCAATTAGGACTCCCCTGAGATCTCTCTCTCTCTCTTATCCAAGTTTTTCTGGCTTGTTCTTCCATGAAAGTTTTTGCCCCTTATCTTCCTAATTAGTTTTGAAACAGAATGATCTTGTGCATTGTTTTCACTGGGTCTGAGCTACCGCAGAGACTAAAGGCGACAATATGTTGTGGGATGGGAGGTATGAGAACTTAAGAAAGAGAAATAAATGGAATTTAAATGGGTATGTCAGTTCAGAAATGGGTAGGAAAGAACCAAGAAAATAGTTTTCATTTATCTTCCTTTTAATCAAAGCCTGCATTTGAGAAGATGAGGTCCATCCTTCAAGACAGAAGGCTAAGGGCTCTGTAGTCACTAGATATTAATCTATGGTAGAACAGACTCTACTGTCCACATCTTTCCTAAAATGGAGAAAATTCATCTTTTAAAGATATATCTTTAGTTTACCTTCTGGGTAGATGAAATTCTATATCTAGTAACTCCAATATTTATCAGATCTCATATTTTGCCAGTGTTCATTTGTTCCTTTGTATACAAATACTGTAAACTAAACAAGATATAGACCAATAATGAAAATCCATGAAAACAGAAACTGTGAACCAGGATGAAAATAGAGTACTTAGTAATGTAAGAAATATTTTCTCTATCAGTGTTGATATAGAAGAAGTTAAAATGGATTTTCTACCATTGTTACACTGAATTTTAAGGTTTGATCAATTCATGATATTGCAACTTGGGGTGAATTTTAATAAGTCCAAGTACTCAGTAGGATACACTATAATTATTTATATGGAAGCACGCTGGTTCGGTATATCCTATTGAGTCATGAACTTGTGAAGTCAAATACAGAAGTGGGTTATTGTTCTTTACCAGCATCATAAACATTCGTGATTAAAGAGTCATGTAGCATCATATACTAAAGTCCTGGCATTTAAATACAAAGTTAAGTATTTCTAACACCTTTGTCAGAGGAGGTAATGTGATGTGTCTGAATCCTGGTCTTGCTGTGACAGGAAAAGTTGCATCCCGAATCAGGTTTTAATAATTCCATGCCTCAGTCAATAGTGACATAAAATAACAGGGTGTGGAGGTTTAAATTCTATTATAAAACAATTTATTCCTTGATACTATTGTTAAAACAAAACAAAACAAAACAAGGAAACCTATGTACCAGAGCCTTAAATAAAAAGAACTCACTAGGTGAAGATATAATCCATAATAGTCCTAACTGTAATGAATTCAACTGTAATCAAGAATAAGACCAAAACCAGTGGTGGGAGTGGCCTAAGACACAAAATGTGAAATGTGTTACCTGCTCTCTGGGAATAAAATTAAATCTTCAGTCATGAGTGTCAATTTTAAGAGGCTTCCGACTGGCATAGGACTTCACAATCAGGGTTTACTGTTTCTTTATCAAAGTGGGAAAGAACTCTTCAGATAGATCTGGTACCTTTGGGTCCTTGGTTTGGCCTTGGTCCTGACTGATGACAACTAAAGCATGATGGGGTCTCACTGGCATTTTGGAGTGAAGAGTTGGTACCTGTTATGGAATCCAAGTCCCAGCCATCTGCCTATTTTGCTGGCTTCCAGACTTTGCCTGCTAGCAACTCTGCATCACCTCACAGAAAACAGGGAGAGGCTGAGGCCTACCTGAGGACCACATGATGTGACCATCATCATTCTGGAGCCCCTCCTGTCTCCTGCTGCCTCATGTCCTAGATCAGGGACAGAGGAGAGGTCTTCTCTGGTGGGAAAATCTCCATAGTTTGTTTTCCCTGAAACCTGTCTTTTGATAGGTCCTTAGGAATTCAGAAAAATATGTTTTTCTTCACAAAGCCTGGCAATTTAAGAACTTTCCTGATACACACCAAAAAACCCCATTTTGGACGCCAGAGGTTAGAGAATAAATGCTTTGCTCCAATAATCCTTATGCCCTGTCCTTCAACCTGTTCCTTCACCTCTTCTTTCCTTCTCTCCACAGATCAATGTCTCAGGAAACTGTGGAGAACTGTATATAAAACTACATAGAGAAGGAATATACTAATATTTTTTATATTACCTTTTTTACACATCTGTAGATAATTCCTTATTAAATGTCTTTGCTATTAATATTGGTTTGAATTTTACTACTTTCATACTTATTTTTAAGAAAAACTTTGTCCATATTGTAGTGACCTTTGTAATATTAAAAAAAGTTATACTGAATTACAGAAAGTTTGTGTGAGCCACAATGAACTTCTTACCAACCTTATCTTGGCCAACTAACAGAGAAAGAGGTATTGAGAGAGGTGCCTTTTGTTGTATTTACATAAGAATGAGTTGAACATTGGCCTTCTCCCCAGGTTCATTATTCACATTTTTGTCTATTCCTGACTCTGACAAGTTTTAAGACTGGTGTTTTTGTGCTTTTGTTATCAGCTTTTATGACCTCTTTATACATTAAAAATCTTTGTCCTATTTATTATAACTCATTATTTTCCTTTAGTTTTAGGTTTTACTTGATTGTGTTGCTTATTGTAATGTCCATAATCCTTTTAGACTAAGTTCTGCAAGCCTATGAACCGTGGTTGTTTTATTCTTTAGTTTATCTCAAGTGCTTTAAAATGATGGCTGTATTTGTTGCTCAATAAATGATATTGTTGAATCAGTAAATTTTGAACACTTTCAAGTCCCAGAAGCTTTGATTGCATTAATCTAATTCCTATAGCAACCTATGGAAAGCTAAAAGAAGTAAAACACACAAAAAATAAAGATTCAATTTTTGCTATGTAGAGTGATTTAGCTTAATTTTCCTTTTCAAATGTAAGAAGAATTTATACTTTTCATGTAAGTTACTGGAAATTTAAAAGGAACTGAAAAAAGCTGAATCGTTTCAAAATCCAAACATAATTATTGATTTTTAAAAATCTCTCCTTTTCTCTGTGGATGTAATTTGCATTATGTTTACATTTTTATATAGCTGTGAACATACTGAATGTGTAAACTATTTTCCTTTTTAAAACTAAGTATATCACTTATTTGGGAACTGAAGTGAGTAACCTTCATAATATATGCCAAGAAGGATTATTTCTTCTGACTGTATTTTGTTTACAAATTTGTTTAGACAACTGTTTCCCCAAGCTTTGTAACCTTTCAATTCTTTTTTTTTTTTTAAGATTTATTCATTTGAGAGAGAGAGAACATGCATATATAGGCTGGGAGGAGGGCAGAGGGAGAAGTAGAGAATCTCCAGCAGACTCCCCGCGGAGTATAGAGCCCAATTTGGGCACCCTGGCTCAATCTCATGACTCTGAGATCATGACCTGAGCAGAAATCAAGAGTTGGACGCTGAACCAACTGAGCCACCCAGGTGCACCATGTAATCTCTCAGTTCTTAACTTCTGGATTAGGTTTAGACAGTGGTGTTGAAAAACTGAGACATATAAAAAATTTTAATAACTTATTTGAGCAAAATGCCATTCAAATCAGGCAGCTCCAAACCGGAAGTGGTTAAGAGAACTCCATGACAGGAACCTGGGTGAGAGGCTTTTACACAGAATAGGCAGAAGCAAAGTAAGGAAATTATTGATTGGCTATACCTTTTTTTTTTTTTGATTGGCTATAGCTTAAAGCATCACTGGCAGTTTGTGATTTGCTGTCCTTAGGTTTCAATTTTGTAAACTGAAGGCACTTAGGAACTTAGAGTTTGGTTTTTGTAGGCCACCATGGCATCAGGGCCACCTCAGTACAATTAAATTTTTCTAAAAATAATATGTAGGTCTTCAACTGATGGCAGTTGTAATTTTAGTACCCACAGATTAATTGGTAATGGCAAGCAGCAAATGAATTTTAGTATATATATTGGCAAAGCAATATAAATATCAGCCTACACTTGAACAATGTGCTCTTCAGTCTGTCATCATACATGTGGATTCCTAGACCCTCTTCAACGTCCTGAAGCCTCAGTGTCATCTCCCCACTTGAGCCCCCTGTGGTTCTCACACATTAGGAACCTGTTTGAAGAGGATAAATGCATCTGTCAGTCACCCTCAAAATGTATAATCCCATTAAATAAACAAATGCCACTTAAAAAACTGTTTATTTGTCTACTGTTTTTCCTCAAAGCATAATTTCCTCATCCCCAAGGCAGACATTTTGAAAGTTACTTCCTAAATAGGTCTATCTTTTAAGATAAAAAAAAATGGCATTCCTTTACAGCAAAACCCAATGATAATTTGAAGAATTACAAGCTGGCTTCTTCAACCCAGATCTAGGTAGGATACTCTGGCATATGTTACTTTGGAGAGGAAAGTTGGCATTTTTAAGAAACAAAAGAGCATTTTGCTTTTTCATCAGAGAGACACTTTAGTATCTTAAGTGCTCATTTGCAACCTCATAAAATGTTTTCTTTCCCTTTAAATATCAAGGCGATGTTTCAGGATTAATATAAAATCATTCTTTACATTTAAGTCACATTAGCAGGAGGGACACAAACAATTACAAGTAGGTTTTCCTAAAGCTAAAGCTACAACACCTTTACCTTTAGAACTTAAATTCTTATGTTAGTGGTAATAATTTAAAAAGCATTTTCCATTCTAAATATTTTAAGATGTACAATGAACACTAATGTACAAAGAAGGCAAAAACATTCATACAGTAACAAGTTTAATTGCATATCCAGCAGAGAAGCAGCTATATTTAAGTGTAACTATTGTTACTCAAATAATCAAATGTATTTTAACTGCTAAAATTACACTAGCAATAATAGATCTTATATTTTATCATTCACATTTCCAAATTACAGTATTACCAGAGTTATTTTGCTCACAAGAACCCTAGGAAGTGTGTAGATTAACTATTATTGTCTTCATGAAAATTTGCAGGCAGAGAGAATGACAAGGCCCAGCCAAAAATCACATGCTTAAGAATTAAGATAAATCGATAATCAAGAGAAAGATAAATCGATAATCAAAATAATTTCATTCTCTGCCAAGTGTTTATATTGGTAATGATATAGAGCACTTGGTAATATTTAATATTTATTTAGTCTTACTTCTGTAGCTCTATGTAAAGGTGAAAAAATAGATTGTGAACACTGTTGCCAGGAAAATATCTTATCAATATTGCTATAAATTATAATATTCTGCGGGAAGAGGATGCACCCCGTGAGGCTCTGGGAACTCTGCTCTTATGGCTTCAGTGTCAGGCTGACCTGAGGTGGTGGCCCTAATGATATCTGCATCAAGTTCAGGGCCATTCTCCCCTTTTCTTGAAGAACAGCACAAGTTCACAACCAAGTAAACTTTACCATTTTGGCCTATAGAACTGAAGAAGTCCAGCAGCCTTGCTACTTCCATCCCATCTAGCTGTGTTCTCTTTAGTCCCAGCTGGCAGGATTCTTGCTGGTTTAATCCCATCTCTATTCCTAGCTTCTATTAGATGGCTGATTGGGTCCATGGTTTATACATAATTTCCTTATTAACATAGCCAGTCAGTCACACTCCGAGTATTCTCTTTGGAACATGCTTTCTCTCTCTCTTTTTTTTTTTGGCAAATAGGCTAAAAATTTTCAGATCTCTAAATTCTCATTCCTTCTTGCTCATTGCTTAACAAATTCTTCAATTTATTTTTCTCTTCTTGCATTTTATTGCAAGCAGTCAGGAGGAAATAAGCTACTCCTTCAACACTTGGCTTAGAAATCTCCTCGGGTGGGCGCCTGGGTGGCTCAGTCAGTTAAGTGTCTGCCTTTGGCTCAGGTCATGATCCCAGGGTCCTGGGATCGAGTCCCACATCAGGCTCCCTGCTCCGCAGGGAGTCTGCTTCTCCCTCTGCTCCTCCTCTCATTCGTTCTCTCAATCTCTCTCTCAAATAAATAAATAAAATCTTAAAAAAAAAAAAGAAATCTCCTCGGGTAGGGGTGGCTGGGTGGCTCAGTCAGTTCAGTGTCCGACTCCTGATTTCAGCTCAAGTCATGATCTCATGGTCCCCATGATCAAGCTGCGTATGTGGCTCCCTGCCCTGTGGGAGTCTGCTTGTCTCCCTCTCTCCCTCCACCTGCTCATGGGCTCTCTCTCTCTTAATCAATCAGTCTTTTAAAAAAAGAAAAGAAAGCTCCTTCGCTAGGGTTCTGGTTCAAGATGGTAACATCCTCCTTGGAACATACCAAATTATACCTGAATGGAAAAATTCCTCCTGAAGAATAACTGAGAGCTGACTGAAGAGTTACTGAATCACCAAAGACAGAGAGAAGGGCAAGAGAGATGGAGACAGGGTAACAAAGGGAACTCCCACCCTCAATGCCAGGAAGGGCAGAGCGGAGGGATAGTACTGAGGGACCAGGAATAGATACCTCTGCCCTTGGCAACAGAAAAAAATAAAGCCACAGTTTAAAAGAGCAACTAGCATATAAAAGAGAATGCTAGAACCCCACTGAGGAGCTGCAGGGAAAGCTCTTCGGTCAGAGGGGCTAGAGATTGAAACAATTTACATTCCCACTCCACTGAAAAACCAGGGTGTGTACACCAAAACAGGGAGGTCTCATAATCTCAGTGAGTTTGCATCCTCCATGAGCCCATGGTCCTTAGGGCTACACTACCCATGGTCTTGCTAGGGCACAGATAAGAAGCCAGGGTTGAAAAGGGGCTGAGGAGCTATGAGGATACTCTTTCCCCTCCACCTTAAAAGCCCAGACTGAAGGAGGATCTGGCTCACAATGAGCTTGCAATCTCAGGGAGCCCAGGGTTTGCAAACCCACACCAGCCACCCTGTGATGCTGGGGCATAGAGACCAAGTCTGGTGTGTTATTTCTTTTAAATTTTATTTTTTTACTTTTTAAAATTTGTCTTTTTTTTCGTTCTATGTTATTTTTTCCTTTTACTTTTTAAAAATGTTTTCCTTTCTTCCATTATTTTCATTTCATTTTTTTTCCTTTTTTATTTTATGAGTATTTTTTTCTTTCTTCTTTCTGTAAAAAGCCATGGTTTAAAAGAGTAACTAGCATATACAGCCACAGCTCCCCCTGCCAGCCAGCAAGGGTCAACAGACACACACAGTCTGCATAGGGGACAACACACACAACACCACTTCTTCAACTTTAGGAGCAGTAGCCATTTTGCCTAATCCAGAGAAACAAACACAAAGTCAAGCAAAATGGGCAGAGGAATATGCTCTGTGACTTCATTGTTAGTATATAGAAACACTACCAATATCTGGGTATTAATTCTGTATCCTACCGCTTTACTGAATTTGATTCAGTAGTTTTTTGGTAGAGTCTTTAGGATTTTCTATGTATAGTATCATGTTCTCTGCAAACAGTGACAGCGTTACTTTTATCAGTATAGATGCTTCTTGTTTCTTGTCTGATTGCTGAGGCTAGGACTTCCAGTGCTATGTTGAATAAAAGTGGTGAGAGTGGACATCCTTGTCTTCTTCTGACCTTAGAAGAAAGCTTTCTCTCTCTCTCTTTTTTTTTATTTATTTGAGAGAGAGAGTGCAAGTGCACACAAGCAGAGGGAGGGGCAGAGGGTGAGGGAGAGGGAGAATCTCAAGTGGACTCTGTGCTGAGCATGGAACCTGAAATTGGGCTCAATACCACAACTCTGAGATCATGACCTGAGTTGAAACCAAGAGTTGGACACATAACTGACTGAGCCACCAGGCACCCCGGAAGCTCTCTTTATCTCTGAGTATGATATTTGCTGTGTGATTTTCATTTATAATCTTACTTCATTTTGTTGAGAGTTTTTATTATAAATGGATGTTGAATCTTGTCAAATGCTTCTTCTGCATCTAGTGAAGTGACCACATGATTTTTATCCTTCCTTTTCTTGATAGGGTGTGTGGCATTGATTTTGTGACTATTAAACCATCTTGCATCTGGGTAATCACATCTCATTACGGTGAATGATCTTTTTAATCTAGCATTATAATGCAGTTTGCTAATATTTTGTTGAAGATTTTTGCATCTATGTTCATCAGGGATATTGGCCTGTAGTTTTCTCTTTTTGTGGTTTCTCTTTCTGGTTTTGGTATTAGGATAATGCTAGCCTTCTAAAATGTATTTGGAAGCTCTCCTTCCTCTTCTATTTTTTTGGAATAGTTTGAGTAGAATAAGCATTAACTCTCTTTAAATGTCTGGTAGAATTCACCTGTGGATCCATTTCATTCTGGACTTTTATTTTTTGGTAGTTTTTTCTTTTTTTTTTTAAAGTACCAATTCAGTTTTGTAACTTGTAATCAGTTTGATCAGATTTTCTATTTCTTCCTGGTTCAGTTTGGAAGACTGTTGTTTCTAGGAATTTATCCATTTCTTCTAGGTTGTCCAGTTTGTTGTCATATAATTTTTTATAGTATTCTCTTAAAGTCCTTTGTATTTCTGTGGTGTCAGTTGTTACTTTTCCTCTTGTTTCTGATTTTATTTATCGGGGTCATTTCTTTTTCTTTTCTTTTCTTTTTTTTAGTGAGTCTGGCTAAGGATTTGTTTGTTTTGGTTTTCCAAAGAACTAGCTCTTGGTTTCATTGATTTTTTTTCTTTTGTGTCTGTACCTCATTTATTTCTGCTCTCTTAATTATTTCCATTCTTCTATTTACCTAGGGCTTTTTTTTCCTAGTTCCTTTGGATTAGAGTTAGATTGAGTTTTTTTCTTGTTTATTGAAGTAAGACTGTATTGCTATATACTTCCCTCTTAGAACTGCTTTTTCTATGTCCCAGAGATTTTGGGCTGTTTTGTTTTCATTTTCATTTGTCTCCATGTAATTTTTGATTTCTTCTTTGATTGCTTCATTGACCCATTGGTTGTTTACTATCATGTTGTTTAGGCTCCACATGTTTGTGATTGTTTCCAGATTTTTTCCTTGGATTTATTTCTAGTTTCATGCCACAGTGAAAGGAAAAGGAGATGGTATGATTTCAGTCTTCTTAAATTTATGGAGGCTTGTTTTATGACCTAATATGTGATCTTTTCTGGAGAATGTTCCATGGGCACTTAAAAAGTGCATATTCTGTTGTTCTGAGATGGAATGTTCTGTATGTATCTGTTATGTCCATCTGGTCCAATGTGTCATTCAAAGATACTTCTTCCTTTTTGATTTTCTGTCTGGATGATCTATCCATTGATGTAAGTGGAGTGTTAAAGTCCCCTATTATTGTAGTACCATTAATTTCTCTCTTTATGTCCATTAATATTTGCTTTGTGTATTTAGGTGCTCCAGTATTGGCTGCTTAGGTCTTTACAAATCTGTTATATCTTCTTGTTGGATTGATCCCTTTATCATTATATAATGCCCATCTTTGTCTCTTGTTACAGTCTCTTTAAAGGCTATTTTGTCTTATAGACTCTTGGTTTCAGTTCAGGTCCTGATCTCAGGATTGTGAGATCGAGCCCTGTGTTAAGCTCTGTGCTCAGCACAGAGTCTGCTTAAGATTCTCTCTCTCCCTCTAGGCTTCCTGCTGCCCTCCCTCTCTCAAATAAATATATCTTTAAAAAAAAAGCCACTTATGTGTATTTTGTGAAGTATACGCTCTTGGAGATTGTTTCATTACACATCTGAAACAGAATCCTGCAAGCCATTCAATGGTGGATAACCACCTTTATTAGAAGCAGGTTACTAATTTTTTTTAACCATGGGTATTCATTTATTCAACAAATATTTATTGAAAGAGCAAAATAGGTCAAGAATTTTAACAGCCCTGGGGATTTTTAAAGTTAGTAATTTTTATTTTTTAAAGTAATTTTTAAAATTTAAAGGTTTAGGTAGCCTATTTTAATTTTCTAAATTAATATTACATTCCCCAATATTTTACTTTTATAAAGTGGACTCAGAACTTAATAACTATATTTTAATATGATGTTATTACAATGAAGTATTAAGATATTATTTGTAATCCACCAACTCATTTGTCCTCTGTTGGAGATTTTCAAAGGGAATAAAAAAAGAATTTAGAGAGAAGCCAGATATTAATATTGCACAATGCATACATTTCATGAGTGAATTACAACATACAGAATGAATTAATAAAAAGGTGCCTTGATTGGAACAATTTATTTTGCTTTCCTCATCAACTACCTCTAACTTTTCCATATATGCTCACATTCAAAGATACAACATTTTGAATGCCATTTTATAATTCATTTAAAACACTGTTTCCTACCTTTAAAGTTATTTGAGCTTGAGAATTCCTTTTGAGAGAGTATTAGTAAAAAAGGCATTGAGGGGAAATGAAAAAAGGAAAAATGATAATTTTAGGTATATCAAAAATGTTTAGGACACTAGAGTGTCATTTAGGAAAAATACATGCAGCATAGTAATCAGAGCAATAAAGGTACGCAAAACAATATGTTTAAGGTTCAGATCTGACATACTGAAGGCATATGCAATGTGAGTTAGATAAAAGCAGTTATGACCTGTCTTCATGAAGAAGTAGCTTATAAAATTTAAAAAATAAGTGGGTTGAAATTCATGAGTTAAATGCATATTTTATTTCAAAACTGAATATTTCAAGAAATAAAGGGGCAACTTTATGAGAACAAAATGCAAACTGAGATTAGTATTAAAGTGATCTGCAATTAAAGGATATGATGAAAGAAAGAACTGGTACGTTTCATTGACAATGGCTGCCGTAGAAAACTCAATCACATCTGCTTATGGTTATATATTTCTTTTTTTTTTAAAAGATTTTATTTATTTATGTGACAGAGAGAGAACACAGCAAGAGAGGGAACACAAGCAGGGGGAGTGGGAGAGGGAAAAGCTGGCTTCCCCCTGAGCAGGGAGCCTGATGAGGGGCTCGATCCCAGGACCCTGGGATCATGACCTGAGCAGAAGGCAGACACTTAACGACTGAGCCACCCAAGTGCCCCATGGTTATATATTTCTTACAGTGTAATTAGTGACATCTAAAAATGTTTTTATTTAGGGTTTGTATCTAATGTGGTCTGGAGCAAAAATTAACTTAGCATCCATGTTATGAAGTGTTGAAAACACTTCAGTAAAGTTATTATTTCATAATAATGGAAGTGGAGTTATTGAAATGATCATATCTCAAACTTTTATGTACAAAATATGAATTTCCACTGTTTTTTAGAAAAACACAGAGCTCTATTATACTAGAAGCTGTGCATTTATTCTGTTTTTCCCCACTGTTGCCATTTATGTCATCCCAATAAAAGTATTTGCAATTTATTTAATGGACAGTAAATTAATAAGTCCATTTCTTATGTTAAATTTATTCAGATGACTATCCCTAAAAGAGTGCTAAACTATCTTATGCACAATTCTCTTGGTGGCCATGTTAACCACCATACATTGCCCTTTATCACTTTAGTTACAGCTGACTAATCCAGAGCAAATACTTTACCTAGGGTCAATGATTCTGCAGCCTAGTCAGGGGTTGTTGAAATAAAAGATCCAACAAATAACTCAATGAAATAGGAACTAATTAAATCGGAGAAAGTTCATTATATGAGAATGTCAGATGAATGGTCACAGGGAGGGGTTGGATTAAAAAAACACACAATGAAAAATGCTCAATTCGAAGTTACGGAGAAAAGGACTTAACTCTCAGCAGATACACATTGTTGGTAGAGAGAGGTATGTCGTAAGGCTCAGCTATGCTGTGGGGGAGAACACTGATGCCACACCAGAGCACAGTCCTACTGGTTTTGGATGACTTCCACATCTTTTCTATATGTGTCTTCACAATAATATTCTTTGAGCTTGTTTCCCTTAAAAAATAATAGTGCTCTGCAAGATTGAAAGAACTCAGAGCAACTTGAAAACCATATGGTGAGTCCTGTGAATTGTGCAAGACTGTTGAATCACAGATCTGTACCTCTGAAACAAATAATGCAATATATGTTAAGAAAAAAAAAAAAAGAAGATAGCAGGAGGGGAAGAATGAAGGGGGGGGCAATCGGAGGGGGAGACGAACCATGAGAGACAATGGACTCTGAAAAACAAACTGAGGGTTCTAGAGGGGAGGGGGTGGGGGTATGGGTTAGCCTGGTGATGGGTATTAAAGAAGGCATGTTCTGCGTGGAGCACTGGGTGTTATGCACAAACAATAAATCATGGAACACTACATCAAAAACTAATGATATAATGTATGGTGATTAACAATAAAAAATTTAATAAAAAAACATATGGAGAGGGGTGGAGGGAGGAGTCTTCCAACAAAAAATTTCTCTAGAGAATTACTCAAAGAATTCCTTTTATATACATGTCAGCACACTGGGCTCCAAAAGTTATTTAATATAAATATACATGTAGACTCATTGATTGCCAATTTCTTAGGTGAAGAATCCTTACAGTTAGTGGAATTATCCTCATCATTTCCAACAAGAGAACCCATTTTTGCATGGCTAAAGCCTGGAAAGAACATAGTAGTTGGCTTTAATACATAAAAAAACAGGCATTAATCTACATTTGTGTATTAAATAAGAATATCTTAATGAGACAAATTATAAAGGCAACTGGTGGACACAAAAGGACAAACTTGAATATTGATTGTCCTCATCATTGGAACAGTGCCCACTTTAAACTGTTTTCAAAGGCCCTTCCTCCACTGCCCCCCACACCAGCCTCAGGTTTTGAATATTAGATGTAGGAACTAAAAAATCTTGTTGTCACATTTATGCCTTATTAAATGATATCACTTAATTCATTTTCACAAGCTTAATTGTTAAAAATGTTCATTATGCAGAAATCTTAGCCCCACTGACTCTTTACTGAGTAAAGCTATTATGCTCATTCCAATATAGTTAGTAATCTGGTGCATTTTAATTTTTCCTTTGAGATAGTCAATATTGAATAAAATTGAAATCCCTTATTATCTACAATTCAAAAAAAAATTTTTTTAAAGTAAAAGGGCATCTGTCATGATTTGATCCACTTAAAAGGGAGTGTCTATCTAACCCAGATCCCCAGAATAACCAAAGTTGAAAATGAGTTATTATTTCATTTTTAAATTATCTTCTTCTGTTTAGATTTTAAATTTCTGAGTGACTTATGCTAGTCTATATTCACCACTATTTTATTGGAATAAAAAGGCAACGGTTAGGTTTAAACATCACTTGGGAGGGTGTCTGAGTGGCTCAGTCGGTTAAACAACTGCCTTCAGGCTCAGGTCATGATCCCAGGGTCCTGGGATTGAGCCCCGCATCAGGCTCCCTGCTCGGCAGGAAGCCTGCTTCTCCCTCTCCCTCTCCCCTTGCTTGTGTTCCCCCCCTCTCTGTCAATTAAATAAATAAATAAATAAATCTTTAAAAAAAAATCACTTGGGAAATAAAAAAAGGTCACAAAGAAAAATTTTTTGCACAAAGGAGAACAATATTAATTGTAAGAACTGCTTTTTTAGACCTCATCTTTGTTGCTAGAAGAATTTTAAGTGTAAAGAAAGATCAATTATACCTTTTTGCTATTCTCTTGAGTCCTGAGAGAGGATTAGCTAGGCGTAATCTTGGGGCCAAGTTGAATATGAGGTTCCCAAGGGAGAAAAGCAGGTCAGATTCAACCTGCCAAGTTTTTCTTCCACATTAGCTCCCTGAACGGCTGTCAGATTGTTCTGGGTCTTTTGAGGGTTAAAGCCCTGGCAATTTTTCCTCTGAATATGACCGCTCTATGTCTGACACTTACTTTTTGGACTACAGAATTATCAAATACATTGTGATAATAGGTAATGATTTTGTATTTGCCATTTTTCTCCAGCAAAGAATCAGAAAGATCTGAGGGTGGCATTTTCAAAGAAATTTAACAAAACATTACTGCCATAGTACTTAGTGCTGATTCCGTTGCTTACAAGGTTGCTAGTATACCTGCTCTCAATTATTCAAGTCACTGGGTAACTATCAACGAGTAAAGGTACTTTTATTTTAACGAATTGTTTCAATTTTCTCTTTCAACACTAAAATGTCAGTAGCACTACCTGGAAATGTATTTGAACTATTTTCCTTTTATTTACCTTTTATGCCTCCTGGTATACCTTCCACTTTAAAATTGCTCCTATGTAAATCAGCAAGTTTTCATGTTATGAAAGCAAATGGATTTTTTTTTTTTTTTTTTTTTTTTGGTGTTCTACTGCTTTACCTCTTTCCAGTCATTCATTTAAGGAATTACTGAATATCTCCTATTATAAGGTACTAGAGAAACAGGTCCCTAAGACAGAGACAGACCACATCCTCATGCTACTCACGATTTAGTTTGAGGGACAGACACTGAACAAGTAATTACAGAGCTGTGAAAAGTTAGAAAAAAGGGAACACATAACTGAGTGACCTATCCTAGTTTTGAAGTTAGAGAAAGTTGCCAAGTGGAAGCAATTTTTAGCTGAGTTCTAAGTGTTAAGTAAAGAGTTGATCTGTGAAGTCAGGATAAGGAAAGTTTTGTTTTATAGGAGCAAAGCAAGTTCCACTTTCCCACCTTTCAGTTAACACCTATCAATCTAGCAAGATAGCACAAAATCTAGATGAGAAATAATGAGGATCTAAATTTGGGGGCAGAAAAGTTAAGAATTCAGTTGTATTAAGATTTGATAAATTGGGTGATGGTATGCATGTGAAGGTACGAAGCTCAGGAACAGGGTAAAGTTGAAACCCCTGCATTCAGGCTGGGCTAACAGGTAGGTGACGGTACCCTTTACGAAGACAGAGAACACTGGCATAGAAGTGGGTTTGGAGAGAGCTCATGAATCCAGTTTTACATGTGTTCATTTTAAGGGGTTCTAGAGATAAACTGGTGAGGGTGGTAAGCAGGCAATTAAATACACACTGTCCCAGAAAAGAGGCTAGAGATACATCTAAGTTTCTTAAATTTCAAATATCCTCAAGTGAATTCATCATTGCAACAAAATATTGATGTGGGAAACAAAGCAAAAGAAAAATTAAATTTCTTTACTACTTACAGCCCATTGACAAGTCCTTGACACAGTGCCCTTCTACTGGGAGCTCAGAAGCCTCAATGTTAACACTTCGCTAAGGGCAAAAGGCAATCTTAGCCCAACCCCTAGGATCCTGTAAGTCTCCTTTAACACATAAAAATTCCTTTGGAAACTTCCTTTATCTCAACCCCCCAAGATATATGTTGGCCATCATCCCCCAAGCCTATGGCTCACTGATATACATCTGAAGGGTTTCATGACTGAGTTTTTACTAAGCAATACTAAATGACCATTTCCTAACAATAGCTAGCCCCCCTAAAGGTCCTGGAAACCTTGTTTTTCAAAATCCCTTGGAGGCTTGTGCTGTCCCGAACCTCCTCCCAACTTGAAAGTATACAGAGGCCACTCCTCACGACAGTGGTGCAGCACTGTCCCTGTGCTTTAATAAAACCATTTTTTGCGCCAAAAACATCTCAAGAATTCTTTCTTGGCTCCCACAACCCCAACATCTTTCCTACATCAATAAGATCTAGACTCCCCTACATCCTTATGATCACAGGTCTAACATTCATCTTATCAAAGCCAGAAGTGTGAGAGTCACATTTACTCCTCATATTTTTTTCATTGTTCATGACTCTTTGATCACCGCGTCGGTCCAATTATACTTTTTCAGTTTCCTCAGGCTCACCTTGTTCCATTCCTCATTTCCCCAAGTGCTCTCTTCCCTGGAGAACTGCAATAGCCTAATTCAAATGCTTTCCTCAGTGGCAGCATTAAAATGAATATTTATGGGGGCACCTGGGTGGCTTAGTCAGTTAAGCATCTGCCTTTGGCTCAGGTCATGATCCCAGGGTCCTGGGATCGAGCCCCACATCGGGCTCCCTGCTCTGCAGGGAGCCTGCTTCTCCCTCTCCCTCTGCTTATGCTCTCTTGCTCTGTCAAATAAATGAAATCATTTTTAAAAAATGAACATTTATATTGTTGCCAGGGTGAGTTATTTAAAATAGAAAACATTTTTATGTTTCTCCTTTCTCCTCTTTCTAGTGTCAGAATTTCTCACAGTTGGTCTTAATGCTTCTTGGTTTTACTGTGGAGTGCTTTCTCATTTTTCCATATCTTTTTTTTTTCCCAAATATATGGGTATAAACTCCTTTTAATTCTTTCCTCATTTGCCACACGTTTTGCTTAAAGTCTAGCCAATATAAGATTATAAACCATTGCTTCCATTATGGAAGTAACAGAGAAGAGAAAGAGAACAGCATGGCTTCTAGAAAGACTGTCTGCATTCAGGTTTCAGCCCCAATATGTACTAGCTTCGTGACTTCGGATGATTAACCAAAGCTGTCTGTGCTTGTCTTCATATATAGAATAGGGAGCCCAATAATGACTATTTCATAGTGTTGCTCTGAGAATTGAACTAGTCAATGTAAATGACACACGAAAAGACACTGTTAACTATAAAAAATGACTTCTGATCACTCATAGAAGGGGAAACACATAGGCTATTAACTAAATTAACTCAGTTATTAATCAGGTTTATTCAGTACCTGGTGTGTGACAGGTACTATCCCAGTATTGGCTATATAGGAACAAATACAGATCTATTTCTTTCATCATGAAACTTAGCACCCAGAGGAAAAAATATACATTATATGTCTATGAGGAGACGTGTGTGTACCAACAGCTGATCACCACATGGGCATAGCTTATTTAATATTCTTGACATAAGATTTATCTTTTCCCCTTAAACTTGTTTCTTGTTTTCAATAATGGAAATATCTACTTATTTGCTCCATTCAGAACTGGGGATTGCCCAGTCCTTGCCTTCACTTTTATTCATGTTTTTAACAAGTATTTATTTATTGGGTACATTCTTTAGTGATATATCATTGAACACGATAGAGACAATCACCACCCCATCAGAACTATGTTATTATATTTTATATTTCCCGGTTAATTTCCTCCAGGAGGTAATGGTCCTGGTGAGTCGTAATCAGAAACATCTGAAGTATTCAGTTGCACTAAATAGTTAAGTCATTCGAGGAAATAATTTAAGAACCACTATAAGGCCTCCAGTGACTCTAATGAGAAGGAAAGAGAAATTCAGACTTAGAAGTGGCCACCTCGGTGAGGAACGATCACTTAAGCTTTTTATACTACGAGTGGGGTGTGGGAGGTGGTGAGCCCTATACACGTAAGGAGGAAATAGGGCATTCCAGAGAAATGGAGGCGAATTTATTATTTACTCACTGAAGCTGATTATTTTCATTTCTGAACAAATGCCTGACTGTTGAGGCTCCATCTCAACCTCACAGTGGAGGTCTGGGTACTGAAAGGAGCAAATGGCAATAAAGAAGACTTGAAAGTCACTAAATTATTAGCAACTACCTAGGCAGCCCACAGGGGATCCAAAAACCTACCCTACCCCAGACCCAGCTTTTATGATATGCCTATGATTGTCCATATTATTGCCTCGTGAACTGGGGAGACCCCAGGCCCCAAGGCCTCCACCAAGCCTGTCCCAAAGATGTCAACCAAAGTCTCTCGGTCTCATCCCAAGAAAGAATTCAAGGGCAGAGACAATCCAGTGGACGAGGGACACGGGTGGGAAAGTGTAGTAAAGCAAAAGCACACTCTTGAAATGTGAGAATGGGCAAGGTCAAGAGAGCAAGCTGCACTCTGTGGGGCTCGGGCTTCTATTTTTATTGACGGTTTTTAATAAGTGGGTGGAATATTCATTACTTGGGGCAGGGATTTCTTTGAAGCGGAGTTTTGTACCTTTGCTTCCTTATTTGGTCAGGGGTTTCCCATCATCACACCTGCCATTTTGGGCCTGTCTGGTTTCATCTGGCTTCTTGTGCTTTTTGGAGCACTGCCAGGACAGGCCTCTGCCTGTCCCTGCAGTTGACCATGCCTTCCTCTTTGCTGGCCTCCAGGTATCCTGTTAGAATCTAATGAACTGCCTCTAACAACAGTATCTACATTTGGTTCCGTACCATTATTAAAGATTTTTTTTTTTAAGTGGCAAAATGGATCCAAGACCACTTTCAGAGTACTAGGGGAAAGGAAGCTTAAGAGAGTGTATCTTGGAAGCAAAACTGGCAGGGGAACATCAGAGACCCTAAAGAAAAATGGGTTTAGAGTCACACCTCTAGAGGCTACCTTTTCATGAAACCCAGGTTGGCCTTATCTATTTACTCCAGGTTGATCTCCACCGATTCATTCCATTCCTCATCTATGGGTTTGTCTATTCCCCCTGCCCAACTGACAAACACCTTAGCACAGGCTCTGCTGATAAACTTGTCTTGTGAGATCTGTCATTGTCTAAATTCTGCCTGCTCTACGACGCTGGCTTTCCAGACAAATTTTGGGTTCTCCATTAACATAATTCCCTGATCTGACACACAGTCATTTAATGAAAGGAACATATCTTAATTAAAACATATGATTAGCTTTGTCAATTTAAATGAAAATGACTCTCATTTAGACATAGGCATAGAATTTTAAAGTTAGAAGGGGACTTAGAGATCACCTAGTAAATGAATGGTTTGGGTAACTGTCCTCCCCTGCTGTGTGCATTAGCGTCTGCATTGCATTCAGTGCTGTCAAATACATATTTTTAAAGAGACAATATGACCTTAGGAATATGGCAAGTTTCTAATCATTGTCCTTCCTAACAATCTTGCCCAAGTCCTCTGACCTTAGAGTTCATGACATATTTATTAGGCTAGGGATAGAATTATTTCTGGCTTAGAGTAGATAATAAAAAGGATTACTACCCAGGCAGTTTCTTCCTTAAACTCACAGCTTCCCTAATCTTTTTCCCTATAACAACAGAGCAATTATTTTCCAGCATGTGGATTCCTTTGTACTTTAAATATAGATAAATGTAATCATGCTAAAAACTTGAGAGTTAGCTAGTGCTCCTGAAGTAAAATCCCCAAATGCAGAAAAGCATTGATTCGCAGCTTCGTTTTCTACAAAACCTGGTTACAACTGTACATAAAGGACCAAATGGCCCTCAACTAAATCCTTAAGTAGCATCCTTGCAATAAAGTCTAATATGCCTGAATCCTGATTAAAAGATCTTTTGCAGAAAAGGGACGGAATTTTCTGGGTTTTTTCTTCTTAGAAATTTTAGATAAAGGTTTGTATACAGAAAAGTTTATAAAGAAAAGGATGTTGGCTCAAGATGAGGGAGTCAATAAAAGATAGAGTGAAGCAGAATCTCAAATCATGTAGAGGACTCAAATGCATCATATGTAAAAACCAAATTATACCAGAAAGAGTGTGTATTAAAATATTAAGATTAGTATTATAGAAGTTACCAAATAACTTCAGAGAATTTAAATCTGTATCTATTAAAAAAGAGACAGCAAGCCCAAAATAAAGTCACTTGAGATAAGCCCCACTTCAGCAAACCAAAACGTAATACCTATATGAATTTCACAGTCTCTCCCAGGAGTCAATCTGGAATTACCTGACCAGCATAGTGAGGAAATCCGCCTCAAATACCCTTTCTGGGGGTGCCTAGTGGCGCAGTTGGTTGAGCGGCCAACTCTTGGTCTCGTCTCAGGTCATGATCTCAGGGTCCTGAGATGGAGCCCCACATTGGGTTCTGCCCTCAGGCACTGAGTCTGCTTGAGATTGGGTCCCCCTCTCCCTCTGTCCCTCCTGCTCATGCTCTTGTGCTCTCTCCCTAAAATAAATAAATACATCTTAAAAAAAGACCCTTTCTTTCTCCCAGAGTAGAGTGTCCTTGCCTGAAACATTCCACTCTTTGGTAAAAACTACCTTTTCCTACCCTTTTCTGCCTGTGAAAGTCTTCTTGTATAGCTCTTCATGGCTCTTTTCTATCTGCTAGATGGGATGCTACCAGATTCATGAATCATTGACTAATGCCAATAAGATCTTTAAATTTTACACAGTTGTCATTTTTTTAACAGTGTTTCTTGTGAAATGAATCTCAATTATTAGAACACCTGAATTAAGAAAAATTTCCACAAGCCTTGGTGTGAACTTGTCCTAAATGACAGTCAATTCTACCAAAAATGGAAAGTCCATTTAAAACACTATGAGAACCCATATATTTCATATGAATTACTCTATTTTTTTCAGTTCCCAAATAGCTTTCAAAACACTGACTATATTGTAACTAGGATAACTTATGTAAAAAAAAAAATAAAAGAGGCAGTTTAGATTCAGTGCCATTATTTATGAAATAAACCCTGGGTTTGTTACCTCTTGGGTTAGAAAGATTGAAGAGCAAATAGCTAAAGTATCTGAAGATTTTCTTCCTTTTCAAGAACAGTATTAAAACATCATTAGAAACTATAATAATTTTTAATTGTATTACTGGAATGATAAAATGCAGGTCAAAGTTGTATAATGGCGTATCTTCTGAGGATTAAAAGGGATAAAGTAACACAACGTCTTCCCCAAAATGCAGCTTTATAGCCATGTTCAATGATGGTCAATGTGACATTTTGAGATAATCCGATTTCTGCTTAGTTCTAAAATTAAAAACCAGTAACTGATGGCATAGGGTGGTTGACTTGATAACATACATAAGATATTGCCTAAATCTGTAAATGTTGTTTCTTATATTCAACTAATGCTGTTTTTCAAGACAATAGTGAAAAGTACTTTGAATTGAATTTTCATTTATTAATTGAACATCTTGAGACCTTTTACATAATTGAAGTGGGTATTAATTTGGGTTGTATTGTGCAGAAAAGGTAGAAACAAGACTTAAAAAAGCAGAGTTTGGAGAGATCTTGAAAAGTTCTAAGTGTGTTGATAAGGTCATATTTTAATCATTTAGTCAATGCTAATCCAGAGGTAATATTTTTAAGCAAAAGGGCAATATAATTAGATTCATCACTGAAAGCAGATCCGAACAGCGAGGAAGGACTAATTGGGGCAAGATGGGAAAAGGAAAGGAACTTAGTTCTAATCCGCATGAAAAACGTTCGAGGGCCAGATCAAAGTTAGCATTAGGATGGAGAGGAAAATAAAGATTAAAAAAAAAATGACTAGGAACTAGAATTGTATAGACCTTACTACTGATTTGATGGGTGGTGAG
Organism: Eumetopias jubatus; assembly: GCF_037043125.1. Classification (NCBI taxonomy): domain Eukaryota; kingdom Metazoa; phylum Chordata; class Mammalia; order Carnivora; family Otariidae; genus Eumetopias; species Eumetopias jubatus. The sequence continues at coordinate 175,461,164 of NW_028274809.1, read as the reverse complement.
AAAGAATGAAGAATCTAGAGTTACAGTCACATTTTTGGCTTGGGTTACTAGTGGGTGATTGTTTCATTTTCTCAGGGAGTAGGAAAAAAACCCATTTGAGAAGGGAAGATTTGGAGTTCTGAATATGTGAAGCTTGAAATGAGTGTGTGAAAATGACTAGCAGGTGGAGTTGAGAATTCTTGTTACTTACATGGTGAAATAATGTTGTGGTCACCCAGGGGACAGACAGGAAGACAACTGAAGGTGAGAGTCTTGGAAAAGTTGCCTTTAGGTGGCGAACCAAAGTTCAGGAGAATGAGAGGAGAGAAAATACAGAGCACACGGGGGAAATCAACAAAGACTTATCCAAGTAGCCAAGTTTTAGTAGTGTTTTATAAAGAGTGAAACAGTGAATAGTGTTAATACTAAATGCCAAGCGGAAAAAGCAATGAAAAGATGCCATTTCATTCATGAATACCACTCAGTATCCTTAGTCCATAAATGTTATTAGGTAAGAGATGAAATGTGCCTAGAAATACTGTAAAATTGAAACCTAATCTCCAGAACTAGGATTTTATAGACAAGAGGGCTTCAAACTTTGAAGATACTTATTTAACAAAAATAGATCCTGCTGCTCATATAAGTAAAACCATTAATAAGTTATACACATTCACTATTCTAATATAGGCATATTTCAAATAATGTGATGACAATTTTTAAATGATTTAATAAAGTGGAAATAACTAAAATATTTAAATTAACTTTATTTCAGCTGATGAAATGTTATGAACATGTTGGCGCTCAGTAAAAATATGTGGAGGGAGTAAAAAATAGTTTTGAACAATCCTCTGTGACTGTGTGAATATGTTAAATTGGTTAGAAGAACCTTGCCAAAGTCAACCAGAAAGTTTTGTTTCCTTCAAAGACTAGCTCAACGTTCATGAGCATCTTCTATAACATAAACTTTTAGTCTAATAAAAGAAAGTTTATTTTTAAAGGGAGAAGGCTTCATGTTGTGTATTATTCATATTATTGTGATCAAAACATCTGTTGTTTATCACTGATGGGGAAAGAGATTATTCTAAAGTGAATTCATATCCTAGGAAGGGAAAAATCCCATTATAATTATCTCCTACTCTCCCGCATCTCCTCATGTCCTAAGGACAAAGAAAAATCATTTCAAAAGCTTTGAGGCAAGCTGATCATCCTGATGATACAGTAAGACAGGAGTACTGTAAATTCTCTGAACACCAACCACTTCCAGATAGCGTTTTAATAATTTCATTTAAGCAATTTACCCTTAGGATTACTTTATTTAGATTAAAAAAAAATCTTTTCAGGAAATATGTATTCTTTTTCTTTTTAAGATTTTATTTATTCATTTGAGATACAGAGAGAGAGAGAGAGAGAGAGAGAGAGCATGAGCAGGGGGGAGAGGCAGGGGGAGAGGCAGAGGGAGAGGGAGAAGCAGGCTCCCCGCTGAGCCAGGAGCCCAATAATGGGGCTCGACCCAGGACCTACCTGAGCTGAAGGCAGACACTTAACCATCTGAGCCACCCAGGTGCCCCAGGAAATATGTATTCTTAAAGGCCAGATTTTCATTTGCAATGTGTACAGTCCACCTGCGAAGCATACCATGTCACTAAAAAGTAGTTCTCACCTGAAAAGGTTATTGTTACTTTTATTCGTTACTATTAATAGTAATCCTTGCTAGTTAATAGTAGGGCTAAGCCATCACATTTTTCTCCTACCAGGTTAATACATAGGTATGGAGAAAAGTATTGCTTTTTCCTATATTGTGTGTTTTATTTTCTCAACATATTTATCAGGTATTTATTTCATTGTTAGGTTCTCAATTGGATAACAAATCTGTCTGGTAATTTTAAGTCAGAAAATGATATGAATTTTAAAAATCAGATTAAATGGAGTATTGGGGTCTTGATTCAAAGATGTAAACATATCATTTACTAAGAGGGAAACGATAGGAATAAAACTGAGCAGTAAAATTTGCCTAATGTTAATCCAAAATGATGTTAATTCAAAATGATTGTATCATGGCCTTGACTCATTGGTTCTGTTCATCAGCCTCATCTTGAAAAGTGAAATAAACTTAGCTCTATCTCATAGGGACTTCAGGATTCAATGTTAATTACTGATTACAACATATTCTGAAGAAACAAACACTCATTAAGTATCAAGCTGTGGGCAAGGTTCTATCTTTCCCCTCACTCGGGAGCTCAGTGTGAGCTTGACCAAATCATATAAAGGCTTGGGGCACTTCAGTTTGGTCATCTTGACAGGACAAATTCTAAATTGCCTTGGATGGCATTATAGGTCCTCGTGTGCTTTCTTTGACTAATTCAGACTTCCTTTGCAGCCCCTCTCCTCAGCCCTCCCCCCATTATTCATGTTATGCTTCAAGAATACTCATAGTTCCCCCAAAATGTTCTATTTCTCATGCCTCCATATGCACTGCTCTGTCTGTGCAGAATGCTTTCATCCCAGGAGTTGGCCTGAACTAGTTCCCTTCACTTTCAGCCTACTGTGCAATGCTCCTTCAAGAAGCTGAGGTGATCTCTGAGGACTGGGGTCTCTGGCAATGTCCACACCAAACTTATTCATTCTCTTAAATGAGTCATGCACATCTGCCTGGTTTACCATTAAATAGTACACTCTTCAAGAAGCTTGAAGCTTATCAAGGATATGAACTTAGTTAACATCTTTTTTTGAATATACTTACATAATGGATATGCTGACCGTATTTTAAAAAAAAAGTTATAAAATCCATTTACCCTTATATGCAAAATATTTGATATCAAAGAACATTCTAAAAATGTTTACTGAGCAATAACCATGTACTAAGACAATTGGTAAGTACTGAAAATACACAGCTAAATTATACAAAGCCCTTGTCCTAGGGGCGCTTGGTACCAGAGAAGCAGGCAGGACTACAAATAGACAAATAGAACAATCTGGTGATTTCTACTGAGAGACAGTTTTGTGTATTGAGGTCAGACAGTGGTGAGACTAACCCTGCCTAGAAGAGAAAGATCAAGCAGGTGAAATTTGAGCTGGTCTGCTAAAATACTGGTAAGAGAATGGAAGAAAGACCATTTCAGAAGGAGTGAATGGGATGTGCAAAGATAATGAAACTGTATTTTTAAAGAACGATGAGAAGAACAGTGTGGTGGGATAGGAAATGTACATATCGGGCAACTGGAATGGTAGAAGTCTAAAGTTGTAAATGTATTTTAAGCATGGGTAGGGTCAAGAATTATTCTTTTATGGAAAAGAGTGATGTGATCTAACTTGCATTACTGGAGGAGGACACATCTCAGAAGCTAGGGCAAAACACAGACGGGACTGGGGAGACAACAGAGGCAGGGAAGGGAGATAAGAACAAGTGACCAAGAAGGCCTTAACATTCCCCTGAGCATGACTAAATGTTAGACAGGTTTCTTCCTAACTCTATGCCCCTCACTTCCCTTTTCTTAGAGCATTTTCTGTAGAAAATTTGCAATTATAATTTCTCTGTCCATTTGAGATGTGAATCTTCTCCCACCCTCTTTCCAGTTTTATAACTCATGAATATCTTTCTCAAAGACCTGAGAGCCACCCTTTCCAAACACAATCATCAACAAAGGGAGGATCCTTACCTCCCAGTCTTAATGGGAGGGTGGGAGCCCAACCTCAGTAATCACCAATTACCAAACACAAAGGGCCTGATCACATTGACCACCCCTCCTCACTATTGTCCTCCCATACTTCCCCACCAGCTCATCCTCACCCCCCCCACTTAAAACTCTCCCACCTTTTTGTTTCAGTAGAGATCAATCTTTCTCCTCTACTGCAATAGGCTTGATCCCTAATGCAATAGTTTTGAATAAAGTCTTTCTTGAAGTTTTAAACAAGTATGTGGTACAACTTTTCTTTTACACCTGAAAGAAAGCACTAGCTCTGAAAAGAAGTGATGGATGAAGTCACATTTCTGAAATGCGATCCTTAGGGGGAAAGTTGAGGATAATCCTGAAGTATGTAGTTAAGTAGACAATCATACCAAGTGCCTGAACTAGAAGAGAAGACTGGAGTAGACTTTTTTTTTTTCTTTAGAAGTTCATTTAAAGGCTTGCTACATATCTGATTTCTAGAGTATGTACTAATGGTTGCCATTGGAACAATGGTCTGCAACAAGAGAAAAAAATATGTCTGGTTCTATCAAAACTAATGGTTACAAATTCACTACACACTTTTGAAGTAGATGTCGAGTGAATACAGTTATAACCAAAATTTTAATGGAAAGAACACTGAATTTGGATTTTACAAATATATATTTGAATTCGGGTTCTCAAGTTTAATTACTAGGTGATCTTGAACAAGCCTTTTAAATTTCCTAAGCATCTGTTTTTGTCTCTATCTGTAAGACAATGCTAAAAATAAAACCTACCAGCAGTGGTGGTTATCAGAGTTATTCAACCTTTATTTCTGGTTCTCCTACCTTCTAGGAACAAAGATAGGTTATACTTCTTGATATCCCTATGGTTGAATCAGTTCTAGCCAATGAGTTGTGAGAAATGATGAATGTCACATATAAAGCTCGGTTTGTTTTTTTCTAGTTTTGAGATATAATTAACATATAAGATTTGTATTTGTTTGGGGTATACAACATAATGATTTCATATATGTATATATTGTGAAATGATTATAAGGAGTTTAGTTAATATTCACCACCTCACATAGTTACTCTTTTCTTGTCATGATAACTTTTAAGATCTACTCTCTTAACAACTTTCAAATATTTAATATTTGAAGTATTTAATAGTGGGTGTAAGACTCCCTTTCCCACTTCTCTTTTCACTTCAACAGATCAATATTTGAGATGTTCACTTCTCCCTCAGACTGGGCCCTGAGACACTATAGTCAGAACTCCCTCCTCCTCCAGGGTATTCAAGCCTGAGCAAGAAATAAGCCTTTGTTCCTCTGAGTCTGGAAGGTTTTTTGTGATGTTGGGTGTCTCAGAATAACCTTGTCTATCCTAAATGGTATAGTATTCAATTGTGAAACATAAGTGAAAAAAATATGACAGTATTTACTACAAATCACTATATAAATATGTTTATACTTTTCATTATTGTCAAGTGTTAAAACATTTCCATTTAAAGTTTAATAGACGAATGCCAGAAATATCTTCCAATCTGAAATATAGGTGGTCAAAAAAAATTGGTAAAATAGTTCAAAAATTTTTAGTATATGTAATAAAAATTTGTCTTAGAGATAATTATTCTTATAGTTTTAATTATACCATTTGTAGTATTACCCTTAGGTTCTGAATCTTACTCAATTTCATAACAAAGTTATAACTTTCCATTATACACACATTCTTCTTTTTTTTTTTTTTTGAGCGGGAGAGAGAGCAGAGAGAGAAGGAGAGAGAGAATCTCAAGCAGGCTCCATGCCCAGTGCAGAGACCGATCCCACAACCCTGAGCTCATGACCTGAGCTGAAATTAAGAGTTGGACACTTAATTGACTGAGCCACCCAGGCTCCCCCTTATACATGCACTCTTAACCCTATTATTTTTATTAATAGAGAAAAAGGTCCCACAGTCTCTTGTTAACAAAATCCATCAAAAGTAATTTCTGGGCATATCTACAATTTTAATGGTAGATAATTGTCATAAAATTGGTTTTATTGATGTCTAACTTACAGTTCATTGTGAGCTTTTAAAGACTAAAATGTTTATAGCAGCAATGTCTGCAATAGCCAAACTATGGAAAGAGCCGAGATGCCCATTGACAGAAGAATGGATAAAGAAGATGTGGTGTATATATATATATACATACAATGGAATATTATTCAGCCATCAGAAAGGATGGATACTTACCATTTACACTGACGTGGAGGGAACTGGAGGGTATTATGCTGAGTGAAATAAGTCAATCAGAGAAAGACAATTATCACATGATTTTCCTCATACATGGAATATAAGAAACAGCACAGAGGATCATAGGGGAAGGGAGGGAAAACTGCATGGAAAGTCATCAGAGAAGGAGACAAACCATGAGAGACTCTGAATTATAGGAAACAAACTGAGAGTCGCTGGAGGGGAGTTGGGTAGTGGGATAGGGTAATTTGGTGTTGGGCATTAAGGAGGGCACATGATGCGATGAGCACTGGGTGTTGTATGCAACTGATGAATTATTCAATTGTGCATCTAAAACTAATGATGTACTATCTGTTGGCTAATTTGATTTTAAACTAAAAAAAAATTAAAGACTAAGATATAGCAAGGTGTTCAATAGGATCCAATAAATGTTTTTTCCTCTGTTAAATTATGATTGACATAAAATGATCTATTTAAGATGAGCTAAAACCAACTTCTGATGACTAAAGCATAAACAAGCAGCTTAGTGCTGGGTCATAGTTTGCTAAGAAGAGATTAGCTTCAGTTCTGGGCCAAATAAAGAATGGATTTCCAGAATATCAGGGCCTAAGAAATTGTTCTATGTGCAGATCAACTAGTTTCCAAATTGGAAGAACTTTCAAGACCATTGGAAGAGACTTGCATGTAATGAGTCTTCAGGACAGAGAAACTAATGATGGAGTGAACACCTCACAATTCTGGGGCCTTGTCTGTAAGTATTTGAATTTCATCCTTCAAAGAGCCAAACAAAGGATGAGTAGTCATTGCCACTGCCTTATGATTTTTACAATGTGTAGATCTCTTTATTTTCATTAACTTTCAGGGTCATCATGTTTTGAAATTAGGATGGAGCAAAAGGACTCACTCCTCCTGCCAAGTAAAAAATTAGCATCTTACATTGTTTATTAACAGCATCCAATTGCAAATGTCACCAAACAGCTATTAAACAGCGAGTCTTATGCACAAAACTCAATGGTGTGTGACACCTCTGATTAGCTGTAGTTTTTTCTGAAAGGGTGATTATTCTTAGAAGGAATATTTCATTACCCTTAATCTGAGTCCAGTTTATGCAACCATAACCTGAAGCCTCATAAGGTATGTAACCAAACCTCAGTATAAATCTATCAATGCTGTGGGTTATCTTAATGAACCATCTGTATGATGGAAATGCACTATTCTAACTATTCTAAGTTATATGTCAGAGCTTATTAAAACTCTCATCAATTGCATTGTTGAAATTTTAAAAAGGTTCTACTATTTTAATGCATGATTTGTATTACCCTTCACTTGAAACAAAACAGTGTTCTCTGCAGTTTCCAAGCAACACATCTTTTTCAATTACTATTTAGCATTGAATTCTGTCCCTAGATTCCTAATGCACTTCCCTTCCTCACTGTGTGTATATTCAGAGTCTTGCAGAAGAATGAAACTATTCCATTACTTTGACCAAATCTGCTGTATGTCCTGTGTAAACCTTTTGTAAACAAGATAAATGCATTAGGACATTCAAAACTGAATTACATCAGTTGAACTTACTTTCAGCAGAGAAAGAATTCAATTTAGTTAAAACTCTATTCAAAAACAATTTTTACTGATTGGAATTTTCATCTTATTTAGTATTAGAGGAAAAATTCTGAACTCAGCCATATTCACTCTTACCTTGTAAGATAAGACTACAATTACAGAGCAGAAATAAAGTTTAACTAAAACAGGTTCATAAATGTGACAATGAAACACATGTGTTTATCAAGTGCTTGGCCTTGATTTAAGCCTTTGACACATATTAGCTTTATAATGCTCAAGTTAATGCTTAGATAGATAAGTTAGCTACTAGCATTAGTCTCATTTTATAGATGAGGAAACCAAAACAAGGGGGGTTTATAATCCCGAAGGTCAAAAAATTAACAAATGGCAAAGGCAGTATTTGAACCAAGATGGCCTGACTTGGAATAATCAGTTGATGTTCCAAAATTGTCATAATTGATAGTCTTAAAGTTAAATCCAGTGATCTAACAAAAGAAATTATTGGAGAGTTTCAACACATCCAAAATTAGTTCTGAGTTTTATATGTGTTGTACAGCAGTCGTTTCATTCAAAAAGCAATTATAATTTCACAGTAAATCCTACTGAGGGAAGTATTAGTAGAGGTAAAATGAGACACATTTCATTTGCTGTGCATGGAGTTCATTCCACACCCAATGTTCCAAGGGCCATTCTTAAACTATTTCTCCAGAATGTCCGCTGCTGTTTCATGTTGCCAGGTTAAGTTCGCCTGAAAAAATAGTCAGGATATGGAAAAGACTTTACAAAGTGGCTATTGTTGCAGACAAGAGATTTTCCATCGACCCACTGTTGGGGATAGAGCCTCTTTCTGAGTGTTTCTCTGTAAATGTGTATGTTATTGGTATTTTCCAGGCCAGTGAGAAAATCAAGTTTAATAAAAATTGCTCTACTTATTTGCTTTAATAGATATGGTTTGGTTTTCCCATATACAGACAGTGATTTAAAAACTTCTTAGCTTTCTAGCAAGTGTCGGTAACACATTTTGATCAAGTGGCACTACCCAGAAGACAAAAACTGGCTTCTGAAAAAGATGTTTTAACGCTTGGGAGGTTTTCTTGGGCAGTGGGCAGAATGTATACATAATGAGAATATGCAAGGGACATAACAGTTTTGATATAATTATCCAGCACAATAATGTAAACTGCTTAGCCACATTCCTTTAGCAGCCAAAAAAGAAAACAAAAAGTTTACCACAGATATGTAAAAATAGTCCTGGGTGGTTAGATATTTTATGTGCACTGCTGTGGGGGTATGTATTCTGTGCTCTACTGTTTCAAAGTCCAAGATAAACGGTACAATTCTCAGTCTTTACCTTTGGTGCCTTAAAGACAAGTGTGTGGAGGAGCTCAAGTCCTCCACTAACTGTACATGGACAAAATATGCCACTCCATTTGTTCTTTTGCCAGGTATTTGGGGATTATCTACTAAATGCTTGTTATCTCATTATACTGAACAGAATTAAAAAAATGTAAGTGATTAGGAACACCTTGCCATGCATTTTGAAACAATGACCATGTCTACTTCTTAGAGGAACAGTTATTTAAATAATCCTTTCATTTTGGTTCACCACTTTATGCCAACCTCAGTGCCTGGTACAGAGCCAGCAGAACACCCGACAGTGCATTATTAAGAATTCCTACAGTGCACTGGTCTAGCCAACCCCGCACGAGCATACATGGCAGCATAAAGAGAGGAGGATCAGAACCACTACTGTTAACATCACTACCACTCAGATATGAGACAGTACTGGTCAATCCTTGAATGATTCTTTCTGGCCAATGAGAAGGAAAGACAAGTCACTGTGTGTGTGTGGGATGTAGAGGGAGGGGAGAGTAAGAATAGGAGCTCCAGCGACAATCTTTATGAAAATTATTCTGTTCGCTTGACTTCCAGATTTGCCACCTTAAATCCACTCTCTGTCATTGCCAGAGGAATGTTTCTGAAACATAAATTTCATCAGTATTCTATTCCCCACATAAATTCCTTTAATTTTCTTCCATACCCCAACATTTTAAGCATTATCTCTCATTACCAACCCATGTTGTTTATGGTCCAGACACACTAAAGATGATCATGTCTTTGCAAGAAGAACCAAAGCAAAATCATTAGAAAACTCAGAAACATTAAATATATAAAACTGCCACCATTAATAGCTTTTCATCTCCACTTTTCCTCCTATTCACCTACAGGAAGTATCTTTTCTGTACGAGGTGCTCATTCAAAATGCGTTCCTCTATTCATCCATACTACTTTCATCCCTTCTTCGCTCCCTTCTCAGGAACTGTATATGCCAAATGTGCTCGGCCCCTCCTCATATCTTTAAACTCTTTGTGTGTGCATCCTTCCAATTATCATTTAAACCATAATTTAGTACCTTCCATAAAAATTCTTCCAAAGCCTGTGTTCCTCTTTGTAGCTACGATTCTCTTCCCTATACTCCACAACTCAACTTCCACAACTCAGCTTATTCATAGGCCAATAAAATCAGTGTGACTTCTCCTGCCCAAGTCACCAATGACATCAAACATGCGAAACCAGGAATTGGACTCTGTTGACTACTCCCTCCACTGTGAGACAGTTTAGCTTCTGAGCTACTCCACTTTTCATGGTTTATTTATAACCCCAATTCTTCCTTCTCTATACCCTTCCTGGTTTCTCCATTTGTGCTAAAACTTTAAATACAGGAGTTCCTTGGGGCTTTGTTCTATCCTCTCTTGTCTTTTAAAACTATACTATCCATGTAAGGAATCACATCTCCTCCCATGGAATAAAAAGCAATCTATATATCGAAGGGTTGCAGAATGTACTACCCCAAATAGGACACTTTGGCATATTGACTATTTTGAGATGCAGTTACCTAAAAACAGCAAATGATGGTAGAGATTTTCTCTGAACCCCCCTTCCTCAAAATGAATTCTCCAAATGGAACTCAATTGTCATAGGCCCACTTCCTGAGAATGAGTTTTATTAACGAACGGAGGTTGACTCATCAGAATAGACTAGAAGGTAACACTACACCCAGATAAGATTTGTCACAAATTATCACAAACTACCACACCTCCCATCTATTCTAAGGACCCGTTCATCCTAAACTCATGGACTCTCCCCTAAAAGGCCTTCAACCCTCCCCTCTTTTCCCTGTTAAGATGACTGAATCTTAAACACCCTTTTGAGTTACCTATTTCCCCCCTGGGTATCTTCCCACCTATACGTGATACAAACATGTTAATAAACTCCTGTTTTTCTCTTGCTAATTTGTGTCTTATTACTGGGGTCTCAGCCAAGAATTCAGAAGACAAAAATTTTTCTTCCCCTACAATGCCAACGAACTCCAAATTTAACTCCAAATTTAAATAGGTGAGACCTCATTATTAAGTCCTATGCGCACATATCTGACTGCCTATTCAGCGTTTCCACTTGGATAACTCTCAGGCATTTTACAATCTGTCCAAATTGAATATTTAATCATCTCCCTTCCCCTCCCCATCCATCCTCCCTCCAATGTTTCCTTTCTCCACCAATAGCCTCATTACTTGCTGTTATCCTCAATATCCTTCATAACTGATTCCCTCCTCTAGCCAATCAGTGAGTCCCACTTTTTATCTGATTGTACCTCAAATCTGTTTACTTCTCTCCCTTTGCAATATAATTCATTATAATCAGGCCAAGCTAACAATGTTACCCATACAACTACAGCGGCCTCTAAAAGCCTGTCTTCCTATGTTTTCTCTTTGTTCTAACTTTACCATTGGTTACAGAGAACCTATAATAATCTTGAAAAAAAAATCAGACTTGTACATCTGATCAGGCCAATTCTCTCCTCCATATGCTTTGCCTTCCCACTGGTCTTAGGATAGCTTTTAAAATCTTTAACCTAACTGACAAAAACCCACTGTATTCACCACCACCTAGCTGATCAGTTTCAACTTAATGAACTCTTGCAACTCTGTTTTAGCTACCTCAGTCTCCATGTCTTTATTTAAAATAAATCCTCATTTCTCCCCTCAGAACACTGCCTATATATATATATATATATATCGCTCTATCAAGAAGCTTTCCCCATTCCTTCTAGCCTTGAAAATCTTACATCACCTTTCAGATCGTCTGAGATTACATCTTTCAATTCTAGAAATCTGTGCCTGACTATGCTATTTAAGGGGTTCCCTGTTATTTTATTTTTTCTTCATGTAATATTTAGCAAGTGCACTGAAAGAATTTATGTGATTTTCTGTTGCATGTATGCATAACCTACCAGCTATGAATTCCATGAAGCCAAGAATCTTGTCTTTATTTTTCATCACACTCTGCCAAATAGATACTAATTAAAAATCTATGAAATGGACTGGATAAATTATACATTACAGAGGCATTTTTCTTTAGTTATTACTTACCTCTAGCAGATATCAGAGATTAGCGCATCAAATATCATATAAGAGGTTATTTTGAACTTTGAGGATTAGCAAGAGATACTTAAATTTCATCCTGAGAATCCTATATGTCATATGTTAGATCTCTCATACTATAATATTTGAACTTTAGAGATTTAAAAAAATTATCTGAAGTTTATCTATTACTAATATCAAGGCCAAATAGGCATTCATTTATTGCATGTTTCATTAAAACACATGAGGTAACCTATAAGAAAAAACAGGGTAAAAAATTCTCAATAATACTCTTAATCATTTGACTTTACGTTTCCCCCTTCAACCTATTTGTAGAATAATTAAAGCAAAAGAGGTCGTCTTAAGAATTTTTACTTTCAAAAAAAAAAAGTTCATAATGTATTCAAATCAACCATTCCAGAAAATTTCAGATTACTTCATTTGGTATTTGCTCACAAGTTGCAGATGTTATATCCTATTTATATTCATGTCCCACCAAGAAAATTTAAAATGTAAAATAGCAGTTGGTCCTTTTGAAAACCTAAATTATATAAAATTGGAAATAGCACATTTTAAAAATATAAGATTGGAATTTCATAATTAAGAATACTATTTTCAAAGAAAGAATACTATTTTTTAAAATGATTTTATTTATTCGAGAGAGAGAGAGAGAGAGAGAGAGTGCACAGGCACACATGAGGGGGATGGGGGAGAGGGAAAAGCAGACTCCCTGCTAGCAGGGAGTCTGGCATGTGGCTCCATCCCAGGACCATGGGATCATGACCTGAGCTGAAGGCAGACACTTAACCGACCGAGCCCCCCGGGTGCCCCAAGAATACTATTTTTATGTAGATTTCTATTAATATAATACTCATCTTACAAATTCCAGTTTATATCACAATAACTAGAAAATCAGGGGACTATAACCTCTTTCATAGTGTTTATACATATTTAATATCTATCTTCATTCAAAATTTTAATAAACTAAGTTAGAATCATTGGCACTATTAAGATTTCAGTGAAACATGAAAACTGAACACACAGCAAGGAGCAGGAAGACCTGCAGTATCAGTCTTGTACTGTTTCAAAACCACTCTGAAATTATTATGCTCACAGGTATATAACATTTAGGTACAGAAACTCAATACATCAAAGCCACATACAGTGAATCACGGTGCTCTTGACATACACAGCAATATGCCTGTTTGAAGATATTTATCAACTACAGTTTTATTAAAATTGTGGACTTGATGGCTACTTGTACTAAAAGTTTATCTTTCTACCGAGAGGCATGATACAACAGAGCTGGAATGGAGTGTAGACATTAGAAGTCAATGTTTGAAAAGATGTTTTACCCACATAACTTATTCGCCTAATCATTCTATTCCTTCAGAGATAGTATAGAATTAACAAATGCAATGTTCTTCTAGGTGTGAAGTATTTTGCTCTATGCATACAGCAAAAGTAATACCACCATTTGATTTCAGTTAGAGATTATTTAAGCACAGCTTAAATTTTTACAACACAGATAAGCAAGTTAAAATGGAAAGGTACAATTATAATCAAAATCTTTTTTAAAACATGAATTCTTACCAATGTGTAATAGAGCATCACATAAATGACTATTTTTCCTGATTTCATTCCAGAGTTTCTTCTCATGGGCACCCAACCTCCATATCACACAATGCACACAGAAACGGTGAGACTTGGAGGAATGGCAAGTACCTAAATGTGAATCCTACTTTTGAGAGTTAGAGCTCTCTCCACTTGAAAGATCACTTAACACCTCTGAGATAATTATATCTACCTTCAAGAAAGATTATGAAGACTGGAGATAATATAAATTGACCAGTCATACTTGGCTCCTACTAGACAAAATTATGGATGATTTTAATAGATGGTCAAAAAGAACCCTATATATGTCCTATAAGAAAACATCTTCCATCTCCTTAAGATGGCAGAGAATTCAAGACCAAGAACAGAAATATCTGGCAGAATTATGGAAGAATAGAGAATCTTCTTTATACCAGAAAGCAGTAGAAAAAAAAAATTAGTATTTAAATAGTGCTGATTTTGGGCTGGGTGCTTTACATATTCAGTATCATAATTCTACAAAAGTCCCATAAAGTAGAGTTTTTAAACTCCAGGTCTTCTGAGAGGGTACCATGGCTCCAAGAGCTTAATGCACTTTTCTTGTTGATTCCACAGCCCAGGTTCATTCTGTCTCAGGCTGGGGTCTAGAATCTCTATAAATGTCATCGTAGACCAGCCTTCTAGTGAAGGGCAGAGAATAGGTCTACAGGTGCATGGAACTGAGGTCACTAAAACTTCCTGTCCAGATCTTTAATGGGACACAAGATGGCAGATGGTGTTCTGGTAATATCCTAATTCTTTTTTTTTTCAAAGATTTCATTTATTTATTCATGAAAGAGAGAGAGGGAGAGAGAGGCAGAGGGAGAAGCAGGCTCCCAAGGAGCAGGGAGCCCAACGCGGGACTCGATCCCAGGACCCTGGGATCATGACCTGAGACGAAGGTAGATGCTTAACCATCTGAGCCACCCAGGTGCCCTGGTAATATCCTAATTCTTGATGTAGATGGCTGCTGGTGTACAAGTACAGTAACTTCCAGAAAATATATCAGTATGTATACCTTTAATTTGTGTATTTTATGCATACCCACACATATATTTGTATTTATACATATATGCTTTTAAGTTTTTATATATAGTTCTTTCAATATAAACAAAAAAATCAATGTCCAGTGTGCACTTATAACAAAGGAATCTGGACCTAGCACAAGGGAGTAAGATAGAGCTCACTGAATTAAATGGCATTTAAACTTTGACCTGAAAGAAGAATCTAACCAGAGTTAACTGGCAACAGAAAAACTAAAATGTGTACAAAAATGGTACAAGGGTCAAGGAAGCATTCACAAATGGAGGAGGACATTGGGAGGCCAGGCAGAGTATTATTGGAATAATCTGAACAGAGCAAGCTGCTTCTAATAGGTATAGTTTGTGAGTTCAATGAGAACATTTACTAAAAAAAAAAAAAACAAAAAACAAAGTTAATAACTTCACAAGAAAGCAAATGTTAAAATCTCACACCTTAAGTTAATATTAGTCATAACCCAACTTTTCGGAGGAATACAAGTGATTCTTCATGATTAGAGTACTTTAAAGGGAGGTCCTGCTGTGAGAAAAGTTTAATTGGTTGTTTTCTATATTCTGTGAAATGCACTTTTAAGAACTTGCTCCTTGGTAGCAAAATTGGCATTCTGCAATGTGTGTGGAACCTTTATTATGATGAGACATAGGAACCTTTTCAGGGATGGAGAAAACCAGCCTGTTGGACATTTATATTCAGCTTTCTAAAAATTAAATAAGAACATAATTTCCCAGGTTAGCTCAGAGCTTCTGGTTGCCTGTGATTAAGAACTGGTTGGGAGAAAGAACAAGGGATGTCATTAAGGTCTGGACTATTCTGATTATTTACAAAATCTACTCTTATTTAAGGCAGTTATTCTTAAGTGTCATCCACCAACCGGCAGCCTCAGCATCACCTGGGAACCCATTAGAAATGAAAATTCTTGGGCCCCACCCCAGATCTGCTGAATCTAAAACCTGGAGGTCCAGTCTGAATGACTAGAATCAAAAAAGGAAGTGTTGCGAGGATGTGGAGAAAAAGGAACCCTCCTGCACTGTTGGTGGGGATGTAAACTGGTGCAGCTACGTGGAAAGCAGTATAGAGATTCCTCAAAAAATAATTAAAAATAGGACTACCATATGATCCAGTAATTCCACTAGTGGGTGTACACTCGAAGAAAATGAAAACACTGGGGCACCTGGGTGGTTCAGTCGGTTAAGCGGCCAACTCTTGATTTCGGCTCAGGTCATGATCTCAGGGTCCTGGGATCAAGCCCCACATTGGGCTCTACACTCAGCGGGAAGTCTGCTCGAGAATTTCTCTCCCTTTCTCTCTGCCCCTCCTTCCCCCTCAAATAAATAAATCTGAAAAAAAAGAAAGTGAAAACACTTAATTCAAAAAGATATTTGCATCCCAATGTTCACTGTAGCATTATTTATAATAGCCAAGATATGGAAGCATCTGTAAATGAGTGGATACAGATGTGGTATATATGCAATGGAATATTACTCAGCCATAAAGAATGAAATCTTGCCATTTGCAACAGCATGAATGAGCTAGAGGGTATTATGCTAAGATGAAATAAGTCAGAGAAAGACAAATACCATGATTTCACTTATATGTGGAATCTAAAAACAAAACAAAAGAGACAGAAAAAAAAACATTCAAATTGAGAACTGGTGGTCAGCAGAGGGGAGGTGGGTGGGGAATGGATGAAACAAACTTCCAGTTATAAATCATGGAGATATAAAGTACAGCGTAGGGAATTAATTAGCAATGTAGTATGGTGACTACGCTTATTGTGGTGAACACTAAGTAATATATAGAATTGTTTAATCAATACATTATACACCTAAAATTAACACTGTGTGTTAGTTTTAAAAAATTCCACTTTAACCTGTTAGTTGGAAGCTGCATAAGAGGAGGTCATACATATCCAAGAACCCCTCAAATGTGTCTAGTCCCATCTTAGTCTGGTTTTTGAACATTCTATCAACATACCTCAGCAACCTGTATAGAACATCCTTTCTCCTAACACTAGGCACAGCAATAATCATGTTCCCCTTATCCCACTCCAGCATCACCCCCTCTAAATTCTTCAACTCATGGCTATTTGGCTTCCACCCCAGAGACTACTTCTCTTTGGTAACTGCAGTGACTGCCTCATTGTTAAATGTCAAATCATGGTCTTAAATTGCATGAATGTTTATGGTCTGTGTCCTACCAGAATTTAATTGCTATTAGAAAGGTGATTTTTCTGTTTTGTTCACTATTTTATTCACAGCATCTGGAGGAGTACCTGGCACAGATTACTTGCTCAACAAAGTTTATTGAATAACAATGAAAATAACTTGTTTTCAATTCCTCATCCTACACATCTTTGGGGTACTCTACAAGGTTAACAAACTCCATTAACACCAATATTCAAAACCATCAAATCTCCACCATTGACTTCAAAAGTACTTCAGTTTCTAGCTTTCTTTGTATGGTTCTCTGTCCTTTTTTTCATTCTCCTTTGCTGGAGAGTCTTCTTATCTTTGTTTTGCAAGCTCATCCATTCAGAGACAGAAAATGATAGTAATTAAAGGAAGCAAATTTTGAAATCACATCCTATGCAAATGAGCCTTGCTTTTCTCATCCATAAATTGGTGCCCTGAATTACTTATCCTGCAGTATGTTTTTTAAAGATTTTATTTATTTATTTGACAGAGAGCGAGAGAGCACAAGCAGGCGGAGTAGCAGGCAGAGGGAGAGGAAGAAGCAGGCTCCCTGTTAAGCAAGGAGCCTAACGCGGGGGCAGTCGTTTAACCAACTGAGCCACCCAAGCACCCCTATCCTACAGTATTTTGAATACTAGATGAAACTGTAAATTCTATCAACTGACCCCTACTATGTTTTGTTGATGATCCTCTGCAAATGATGGAAGTCATGAACCTCCAACTTTTAACTGTTTCAGATCTACATTTGCAACTTCCTGATGGACAGCATAGATATTCTTTTTAACTTTCTTTTCAACTTGTGAAGACCACACTGATTAGTTTTCCTCTTTGGATGACTTGGAATCCTTTGGCTCAATTCTCACTTCTCATCTTCAATATCCAATCAATAAGCTATAATTTTTTAAGTGACCTAATAATCCTTTCATATCCAAAATGGTTTTTTTTTTTTTTTTTCATTTCCACTGTTAGATCAATGGTACACAATCTGTAGACAGGCCCATTACAATAGTCAGCAAATGTTGTGTGCATTCTCTCCAGAATCTATTATTCCACATTCTGCAGACAAAGTGCTGCTTTAAAATACAAATATATTAAGACTACCCATTGCTTTCTCATTGTTCTTAGCAAAAATGAAGTAATTACTATTCCAGTCTAGAAATCTCAAACTGCTCAGCTCAATCCCAGCCCTCTAACGTATAGAGAATGTTCCTCCCTAAAGCATGCTAGAGATCTTGGGGGTACACACTCTAGGATGGTCACAAAGGTAGCCAAAAATGGTTATGCACATCCCATGGCATGGATAAAAATAAGATGAACCCATATGTAGTTCTGATCAGCGATCCTGAGTTATTGAGAAGGCCTCATGCAAATGAATATGTTTTGCAAGACCCATTCACTTATTTCCTTCTGGGTCCTCTAGTTTTTCTCATTACGCTGTTTAGGTTTCCCAATCTTTACAATCTAACACTTCCTGCCTCCTCCACCCCCCCCCACCCTCACACTTCCCATCAATTCTAGGGTCTCTAGATCCACATCTTTTTTCTTTCCACTGGGAGGATAGGAAGGCAAGGACAACCAGAAACATTTTTTTGACATCTCCCCAAAATCAAAATATGATTTTTTTTCTTTTCCTCTCAAAGACAGAAAGGACTTTAACTTCCAATATTCCAAGGCTGTGAGGAAAGATATTTGTCCTAGATCTTTCTTAAAAGCACTCAAGAAAAGCAAGTAAAACCAATGCAAAGGTGGTTGAATGTCCAAATCCTATTGCATTAAAAGAGAAATTCTTAACACGGTCTATGGCATTCTTCCTGGTGCAGCCCTTAGCCATGTCTTCAGTCTCCCCTCACACCATGAATCCTCTTTGCTGTCTTCTGAATTCACTATTGGACTTAAACCAGTTTCTCATACTTGCCAAGCCCTATCCTGACACTGGAATTGCTCAGGCTGCTCCTACAGTTTGAAATACCCTCCCTTTCCTTCTTCACCTCAGTGAACCCTCCCTGTTCTTTCTCAGCAGCAGTCACTTTCCTCATCTCCTTGACAAGATAAAATACTTCACTATTTTACACTTTAATAGCACTATATTCTTAGGTGCAAGCTTTATAGTAAGCACTCTATAAAAATTAATGAAACTAAAATTAGTAAATACTTTAATAAATTATTTTTGCAGGGTCTATGGTCTACGTTTGCAATTCGTTTATGGGCTTCTCCCCCCCAACTACTACTGATCTGCTGCCAAGAATGAGCCCTTCATTTTTCACTCAGCTAAAAATCTCCATGACTCAGGCCACCTGGGTGGCTCAGTCATTGAGCGTCTGCCTTAGGCTCAGGTCATGATCCCGGGGTCCTGGGATCAAGCCCTGCATCGGGCTCCCTGCTCCGTGGGAAGCCTGCTTCTCCCTCTCCCACTCCCCCTGCTTGTGTTCCCTCTCTTGTTGTGTCTCTCTCTGTCAAATGAATGAATAAAACCTTTAAAAAAAAACAAAACTCCATGACTCAAATTTCTTCCCTAGACAGTTTTATATTTCCTGCTGAATCTGATGTTAAATTCTCAAATGCCAAATATGGTTAAGTTCCTTTTCTGCTCAAAATCCTTCACTGGTTCTTCATATGCATAAGGAACAGATACAAATATCTTAGCATGGTAAAGTACTTGGCTAGTCTGCAAAGGAAACAGTCAATAAAACCAAAAGACAACCGACAGAATGGGAGAAGATTTTGCAAATGACATATCAGATAAAGGGCTAGTATCCAAAATCTATAAAGAACTTATCAAATTCAACACCCAAAGAACCAATAATCCAATCAAGAAATGGGCAGAAGACATGAACAGACATTTTTCCAAAGAAGACATCCAAATGCCCAACAGACACATGAAAAAGTGCTCAGCATCGCTCGGCATCAGGGAAATCCAAATCAAAACCTCAATGAGATACCACCTCACACCCGTCAGAATGGCTAAAATTAACATGTCAGGAAATAACAGATGTTGGTAGGGATGCAGAGAAAGGGGAACCCTCTTACACTGTTGGTGGGAATGCAAGCTGGTGCTGCCACTCTGGAAAACAGTATGGAGGTCCCTCAAACAGTTGAAAATAGAGCTACCATAAAACCCAGCAATTGCATTACTGGGTATTTACCACAAAGATACAAATGTAGCGATCCGAAGGGGTATGTGCACCCTGATGTTTATAGCAATGTCCACATTAGCCAAGCTATGGAAAGAGCCAAGATGTCCATCAACAGATGAATGGATAAAGAAGATGTGGTATATATATATGCACACACAATGGAATATTATGCAGCCATCAAAAAGAAAAACGAAATCTTGCCATTTGCAACGACGTGGATGGAACTAGAGGGTATTATGCTGAGCGAAATAAGTCAATCAGAGAAAGACATGTATCATATGATCTCACTGATATGAGGAATTCTTAATTTCAGGAAACAAACTGGGTGTTGCTGGAGTGGTGGTGGGTGGGAGGGATGGGGTGGCTGGGTGATAGACACTGGGGAGGGTATGTGCTATGGTGAGCACTGTGAATTGTGTAAGACTGATGAATCACAGACCTGTACCTCTGAAACAAATAATACATTATATGTTAAAAACAAAAGTCCTTGCTAGTCTGAACTCTTATCTTTGCCTTATTTACCTACTTACAGTAACTCTAGCAAAGTAGCTTCAGTGTTAACTACATTAACATTATCTGCCTTACCATAGATACATACCCCAAGTTCCTAAGGGTTAAAGAATATGTACAACAGAAGCTGAAAATCCATTGGACTTGATATGGGGCAGAATTAAAAAAATTAAACAGACTGGGAAGACCTTATTTCCCTTCATGTCTCAGTGAGAATGTCCCTCCCAGATACACGTTTGATCACCCCATGTTTGCCTCCCTGTGTATTTTTTTTCTCTTAACTCCTGTTTTCATTATATTTAAGTAATGCGGTTTTACTGGAAAACACGTTGTAAGTAAGTGCTGCTGGTTGTATTACTGATCATTATAGTAACATATAATCTGTCAGAAAAAGGAAAGTTTGAGTTTATTATTTTATGCATCAAAATAACATGAAAAAAGAATTGGATGGTCCACTGGTGCATCCAGAGCGCTACAGCCACGTCATTTGGGCATGATCAAGAACTTGCTGTTTGAAAGCATAAAGACATGGCCTTGGCAGGTCCTGAGCAAAGGGGGCAAGGAAAAAGTCTCCTATAAGGAAAGGACCTGTGAAGGAGGAAGGTTTGCCACAGGGGAAGTGACAGATCAGCCTGTGGGTGAGGCTCTACGGGAAGCAATGCCCGAAGTCATGATGTATGTGGGAGGCACCAGTGACAAGGGAATCTGGATGGGGATGACAGTTCCTATTTCTTTTGCTGTGTTTCCCCAGTGAAGATGGCTCCCTATGGAAAAAATTCAAAGTCTGGTTTCAGATTCCAAACCAGCTCCAGACCAACCTGCCCAGTTCCTACTGATGACAGCATTAAGATGGAGGACAGGGAAAGCATCACTGTCTCTTCCCTGCAGTTTGGTGGTTATGTCAAGGAAGCTGACTATGTAGCTCATGTGGCCCAGCTGCGTACCACCTCGGAGGACACAGACACCTGACAGAGTGACTTCTACTTCTACACTGGGTATGAGCTTCCTATGAAGCCCTACAGATGTCACAATGAGGTCTGCCTGGTGAAAGCATGAATGACTTCCTGAGCCAAAACTTCCTGAATACGTGCTTCTGTGTCTACTTCCTTAGGGGAGAAGAAGGGGAACAAAGCTTACAGCTGTATCTCCAGCTTAACCAACTTTCCTTCAAAGCCAGTTCCTGCCAATTTTCTGAAATAAACATACTCCATCTATGCTCCTATAGTATATATATATATATAGTCAAGATAGGCAGCATCCCTCTAACAGACTTAGAAAGTTCTATGGTGGACCATAAAAAAATCCAGCAATATTTTCCCAGCTATGTGGGTCACTAAAAACGGATGTAAAAAAAAAAAAGAACCATGAGAGACGATGGACTCTGAGAAACAAACTGAGGGTTCTAGAGGGGAGGGGGTGGAGGGGATGGGTTAGCCTGGTGATGGGTATTAAAGAGGGCACGTTCTGCGTGGAGCACTGGGTGTTATGTGCAAACAATGAGCCATGGAACACTACATCAAAACCTAATGATGTAATGTATGGTGATTAACATAATAAAATAAAAAAATGCAAGAAAAAGATTATCCTAAAATTAAAAAAAAATAAAAAATAAAAAAATGATTGAAATAGTATTTTTGTCATTGAGAGAAAAACGTGGTTTCTGCATGATCGTATATCTGTGATTCATATAAGACCTTTGTCTAAAAGAAACTGAAAATAATAGGGACAGCTGGATATGATGAGGCAGTGACAAGAACTTCTGCAATATTTAACTGAACACAGCCCATGTATATGCAACACCATTAAGACCTAAAGGAAGGATGTGAAGGTGATTAAATAGAAACTACTCTTCTCAAGCAGCTTAGTTTCTCATGAGGGCAACAGGCAGACATATGATTGCATTTAACACAAGGCACACAGTGTAAAGTATCAAAAATTCTATAAAAACTAAGTGCTTCGGCAATGCCTGAGAAGGAAAAAAGATTAATTTTTACTGAGATGACTGGATCGGACTTGATGATTTAAGTGACATTTGACCTGGGTTGAAGACAGTGGAAGGTTTGATTAGCCAGAAACAGGGAACGAGGTCACTCCAGGCTAAGGAAGAAGTGGGAGGCGGAGCACAGAGGTACACAGGGCATGACCTTTCTGGAGAAAAGCAGCAAGAACAGAGCTGAGGTTCACATAGTTCTTCTGTAAGAAAGTGATTCATATAAGAGATGAGGTTCAAAGGACAGATTGGGGTCAGACTGTGAAGTCATGAATACCATGTGAAGAACTTTTTATGACCACAGCAAGGGACAACAGGAAATGGCACTTTCTGTTTTGTTATTGTTTGAAAACGACCCGGATTTAGTTTTTAGCTATTCTAGCTCTAGGGCATTGGGAAACACACAAAAAAACGGTCTTACGCTCCCCATCTCCTATACAATAAAATTATACCTATTAAACTATGGGGTTAGTTTGTTTTGCTTTTTAAATCATTTACTCTGTGCCAGGCTCTGTTCTGGAGCTCGTGATGTAGGCAGGGAACAAAAGGAAAAAAAAAAAATCCTTGCTTACACGAAGATTAGATTTTTGAGGCAAAGCCATTAAGAAACAAACCCACCCATGGTATGTAATGTGGAGATAAATTCCACAAAGGGAACCATAGCAGAGTAGGACGGTAGAATGGCAGAGGCCACTATTCTCAAGTTGTTAGGGGAGGCCTCACTGAAGAGGAAACCACTGGTCAGGTTCCCACATGGTTTTGTGGTGTTCAAAGTCCAGACGGACAAGACAGCAAGGGCACCCTAGGTGGGGACGGAGTGTGCAGCAGTACAGTGGTTGAATTCCACCATCCGAAAGGTATAGGCCACAGTATTTTCATACCGATCAAATGTGAGATGTGAGAAAGTAGTCTGGGATGACTAATGGTTATTTGGCCTGAGCACCCAAAGAAATGAAGGTGTCCTTCACTGAAAGCATCCTTTACTGAAAGGTGTCAGAATACAGCAAGAGGAACTGGTGAGGAATAGGAACAAGACTTTTGTTCAAGATTTCCAGTGGCCAACTGTTATACACATCTTTAATTCAAGAGGTTGGAGACACACATTAGGAAACATCAGTGAGTGCACAGATGGTATGTGAGCTTGGGAGCACATGAGATTAGTCCCAAAGAAAGAGAGAACAGAGAATAAGACAGGGTACAGAACCTCTGAGTTTTCTTATGCATTAGTGTTGAGAAAATGAGCATCCGACATTAGCATCTCCGGAGCAATGGTTAGTGAAGAAGAAAATTGAATATTCTAGAAGAAAGGTAGAGTAAGTACATCAAGAAGGAAGCAATGATCAATTATGGGCAACATATAACTCAAGTAGGATGGAAACTCTGAACTTACTAGATTGAACAACACAGAGTTCTTGGTGAAAGCAATTAGAGCAGTTTGAAGAAGAGTAGTAATTTGGTAGGCTTAAAATAGTTCCTATCAAAAGTTCCTTATACTGTAAGATCTTATTAAAGACCCAAAATATGTAACAAAAAACTAAACTTTTTAAACATGAAAAAAACTTTTTAAAAGTACATCTGAAGAGTAGAAAGGAAATTTTTGAAGGCCAAAACAAACAACAACAAAAAAAACAAAAAGAGAATACTGTTTCCATGACATGCTGTCATGTAACAAACCTTGTACCAAGACTAAAATGGTTTTTATTTGTGAAGAGTTGTAACCACCAAAAAGGGATCGGAAGAACAACAAAATCTAGGCCATACAATTGCCTGGAGCTGAATTAGAGACCCTCACATGAAGCTGGGAATCTTGCAGACCTAAATCATCAGTGAAAAGGGTGATGTAAAAGCAAAGAAACAAAAACCACAGAAAGGGTGAAAAAAAAAAACAACCCTCATTTGTCACAGGCTTGGATAGTGTGGAAGAGAACATATATATACTAAGTTTTTTAGACCACAAGTCACAGTTCACACATTTTGATGCCTGAATACATTCTTTAGGGTTTCCGTCCTCAGTCTTACCTGGTATTTAAGTAAATCTTCAATTGGAAATGTCTTCAAATATCCAGAAGCAAATGCAGAATTTTTCTATAAGAATGATGCTCATCTATGGCCACAAAGAATTCTCAAATTTCCAAATACAAAAAAGTAAATGAAATAGATGAAGGAAAGGGACACCATAAATGAAAGTCAGGAAAAAAAATTAACAGAACGAGCAGAGATGCTATTCTATGAGGTGTTTAGAAAAATTCTCACAACAAGGCAACTTTTGTCTTGGGCTTCAGACTAAGTATCTTATCTGGACCTATTTTCCAGTGTGCTAATTTTTTCTTAAGCTACACGAAGTCTTCCTTTCCTCTTAGATTGAGTACTCAAGTTATTATATTTTTGCAGCTTTATGAGTATAACCCATTTGATTTTTAACACTTTTTAATTCTATAAAATTCTCTGAAAATGTTTTCTGTTTTCTCTAAACTCTTTAACATTTTAATGAATTATTAAAAGACAGTGTCTTATTAAACCCATCTTGATCTTTATATATCTTTGTTATGTTTTTATTTTGGGCTTTTGTTGTCCACTTTTTACCTGGGGATATTCCAGGTAAATTGTGATTGAATTCCAGATGTGTAAAAAAAATAAAGAAATTTTGAAGACCTTAGCCATCTTCTCTAGAGAGAATTTCTTTTTGCTTTTAGTATACATCTATGGGAGGGGGCAGATCTCCTTAATCTGAGTAATGTTTAAGTTCATCTGTAGTTGGGCTTACCTATTTCTTATTCACTCTTTTCCTCAACTAAATTAATGGAGTATTTACCAAGGTCTTTCTTCGCCCTCATGAAATGCAGTTTTGTACCCCATTCCTGTAAGATGCTCAGATTTTTCAGCTGCTAAAATCTTAGTTTCCATACCACACCCAGCTTCTTAGCCTTATGACTCTTAATGC
Source organism: Eumetopias jubatus (assembly GCF_037043125.1). NCBI lineage: Eukaryota > Metazoa > Chordata > Mammalia > Carnivora > Otariidae > Eumetopias > Eumetopias jubatus. The sequence goes on along the minus strand of NW_028274809.1, from coordinate 175,435,880 downwards.
CTAGAATGTAGGTCTAGAATATTAGGCTTACCTTTTTGAAACAGTCTGAATATCACATTGTATGTTAACTAGAATTTTTAAGCTCAGCACATTTATTTTTTTAATTTTTTAATTAACATATGTTATTTGCTTCAGGGGTACAGGTCTGTGATTCATCAGTCTTACAGAATTCACAGTGCTCACCATACTACATATCCTCCCCAATGTCCATCACCCAGCCACCCCATCCCTCTCACCTCCTCCCCTCCAGCAACCCTCAGTTTGTTTCCTGAGATTAAGAGTCTCTTATGATTTGTCTCCCTCTCTGGTTTCCTCTTGTTTCATTTTTCCCTCCCTTCCCCTATGATCCTCTGTCTTGTTTCTCAAAATCCTCCTATCAGTGAGATCATTCGATACTTGTTTTTATCTGACTTATTTCGCTAGAATTTAAATACCTAAAGGAAAGAAAAAGAACACTCTGCCTTGTTAGCATTTGAATTCTCTCATACAGATTCCTTTAAAATGCTTTTCTCATTTGTGTTTTTCTTCCCTTTACTAGGAGCAGATCTGAAATAAACCAAGCTGCTGTTTCTCCAAACAGAAAGCCCACAGATTCAATTTTACCTCTGGGAAGACAATTGGGAATGTACTTGTGAAAGATTACAGAGGACCTCAGACTGCCACTGATGCTCTGCTCTGTGGCATTCATTGTATTATTTTTATGTCGGATACAAACATATTAGCATTACATAATCTGTAATGTGGATCCTGTATTTTAAGAGAAAAAAAAAAAGGTGGAGAATCAAAGAAATGGGAATCAGCAAGTACAGAAAAGTTTTTGATTTTGTTTCAAAGGGGAAGCTGAGAATTTGGACATTATTTGAAAGGATTTGGAACAGAAAGTAAGAAAGTGTCCATAATCCAGAATGCCTCCATGCTGATGTGAGGTGGTAGGAGATTGAATTCATCACCTGAAACACGAAGCATGGATACTTAGGTAACAAGAGTACATATTTAAGTTTCTTTCTGACCTTTTAATCATTTGAAAAATGCCAGCTGTGGGGAGAAGAGATGGGCAGTAAGGAAATAGGTGGAAAAAGTCAAAATGGGATCTTGGAAAAAATAAAGATGAGGTGAGGCGTGAGAGAAAGTGGGGAGTTTACAATAACTCTTGGATTGGATTTCTAAACTCTGTAACTGGGAGGAAAGGAAGATAGCCTTGCATGTATTAGAAAAAGCAATGCGAGTTTAGCATATTAACACCTAGTTCCAGATCCCAAGAAGGAAAGCAATAGTCTGTTTGGGAAATTACTTTGACATGGTTTGTAACTTGGTATGATGTCCGTTATACCTACAAGAGCACATGCTATGGCAATAGGGTAGTTTTAGTAGGGGCGAGATGCTAGGTACGCTTACATTCTACTTGAATTCAATTGAACACTTAATCCTGAGCTTTGTAAGGGTCAGATAAAAGCAAAATAATTCTCTTGTTGCCATACTTAAAAGTCCTAATTTCTTTCTCTTGAGGAGTACAATCATCCGAAATTAGTGTTCAGTTAAGAGAACAGAATCTCAGAGCAAGATAGAGGAAATTCATATAATCCACAGGGGATATGCTCTCACTGGGATTGCTGGTTTGCATTAACTTGGCAAATTTGGATTCCAAGAGCATTACAGCTCTGCTTGAGATGGGGAGTATTTGTCAGTTAATTATGCCATGCCGTACACAGGGAATAGTCCCCTATGTACAAAACCAGAGTCACTGTCACTCAGAGAAGGTTAGTTATAAAAATATGAGAAATTATGGGAGGATAAATTATTCATTTTTATTTCACTTATTACCAACTATCAATACTAATATTTTTCCCAAAGGGGAGAAAACTTTACAATAAGAATGTTTTTAAGAAAAATTTCCTTACTATAAAATGTGCCGTCTCCCATTTGTGTTTTACTGTATTCTAGAGCTATCAGTCTTATGAAGCAATAAATTTCAGTTGTATACTCCATAAGCTCCTGTGATAACATTTTATATTGCTTGACTGCTGCCTAAAGGAGGAGGGTAAACTATTATTTCAAGGTGCATTTTGCATCCAAGGAGATAGACCTGTTTATTGCAATAGTCCCATTTTTTACTCTAGGGCAGTGGTTACTAGATATGAAAGAAAATGAGAAGGACTGGTTTCTCTTCCCCAAGGAAAGGAGGAGGGAAGAGAGGAGAGAGAAGGAAAAAATGGGAGGGGAAAATAAACCAGTGAAATCTTGGGAGGTGGATACTAAGTGGGTGGTTGTCTATTGAGGCAATCTGTTCCTTGGGAGGTGATTGGCTGAAATGTCTTAATATCAACAAGCAGTATTAAATATTTGTTCTGTGATAAATGCTGTAATTCTAATACTGCTCTATAGGAGGTAGTTTGTTCATGTAGTCCATGAATCACCTCACCATGAGGAGGTGATTAGGTGTCATGTTTGATGTTTTGGATTCAATGGTATTTTCTTAAAATTCATATATTGAAGACCTAACCCCTGGTACCTCATAAAGTAACCTGATTTAGAAATAGGGTTACCACAGATATGGTTAAGATGAGGTCACCTTGGAGTAGGGTGAGGCTCTAATGCAATACGCCTGGTGTCTTCAGAGGGTTATGTGAAGAGACACATACAGAGAGAAGACGATATGAAGACATAGGAAGAATACCAGCTGCAAAGAACACCCAAGATTGCCAGCAATTCACCAGAAGCTAAAAGAGAGACATGCAACAGATTTTCTCCAGAAACTCTCTAAAGGAACCAATCCTCCCACAATTTGATCTTGGATTTTCAGTCTCCAGAACTGTGACACAATGAATTCCTCGTTAAGCAACCCAGTTTGCGGTACTATGCTATTGCACCCCCTAGCAAACTGTTATTTTTTAACCTGGTGAGAAAGAGAAACAACATGAAAGTAATTTGTTCCTCAGAGGTGGAATCACTTGGTGTGTAAGTTTGGTTCCTCTGAGAAATCGATGCCACGTGGGATTTGATATGTATGATTTTATTGGGGGAAAAGCCTGTGAAAGATAACGGGAGGATAGGGCGAGGTAGCTACGGTGCTAATCTGACCCCTGTGAAAACAGAGGTGGAGGAAAAGATTGGGTACAAGGAGTCTCAGACTGGAGCAGATTTTTTTTTTTTTTTTTTTAAGATTTGAGGGAGAGCAAGCAAGAGAGGGAGCAAGAAAGCATGGGGGGAGGGGCATAGAGAGAAGGAGAGAATGTCTTAAGCAGAGTCCATGCTGAGCACAGAGCCTGACGTGGGGCTTGATCTCACAACGCCGAGATCATGATCTGAACTGAAACCAAGGGTTGGATGAGTAACTGACAGGGCCACCCTGAGCATATTTCTAAGCAAGGTTAAGAGAGGCTAAGGGGGACTCTTCTACCTTAAGTTCCCTGTCACAGGAGTCCCATGTCTCATAGTCATAAGCTTTCATGCTACCCCTCGCTCACTGAATGCAGCCTGAGGGCAGCGTGACCCCAGTACAAATGCAGCAGGGGCTAGAGAAGGGTGGCAGCTGGGCTGTCCTTTAACTCTGTTCTCCATAGCATGACATATGAGCAACACAGTTCTATGGCTGCCACCACACTGGGGGATGTGAAGATGCCTTAGGAGAGTGATTTCTTGAGGGTCAGCTGCAAGTTGTCTGTTTAAGGTACTGTCCAGCTATCCTGGGGATAGCCTTTTGATCAGGAGTTGGCCAACAATGGCCTGTGGACCAAACCCAGCTTCTATTTCTGTATGACCTTTGGACTACGTGATTTTTAAAGACTAAGGAAAAAAGGAAAATACGAAGAGAAGATCCAAGAGACTGTATGAGACCCATAATGCCTAAGATAATTATCTGGTTCTTTAAAAAAGTAAAAATTAAAAAATAACATTAACTAACCATTATTTTAGAAGTTATCTATAGCCATAAGTATTGGGGTTCCACACATGTCAGAATGGTCTGTTTCAGCTAGTTATCCCTAGATCACCTCTGCTTATAGAAGTAAGCCAAGCTGGACATGATGCTGTGAGGTGGAGTGGGTAGGTGATGTGGTCTTTAAAAGGAAGGGATATGGAATCATTCAGGAAGTCACATACAGTATTTATTAGTTCAAGCTTCACTTCTGTTTTCTCCTTTCCAGATAAATAGAATTGTCATGTTCCATATTGATAGACATGGCCAGTTCACAGCCACTGACCTGCTGCGAAGTGGGTGATGGCGGCCAGTGGTCCATCATCCAACCTAACCCACTGGGTGTCAACCTAGGCTAAATTCAAGCTAGTTCATTCTTACAGTCCTTTCAGATCTCACAAAAAAATTAATGTATGCTATTTAAAATTTGAAAGTTGGCTGACGAAATAATCCTTGAAGTTATATGCAAGAGCAACAATAGTTTCAAAATTTTTAAATCTTATAGGTAAATCTTAAATCCACCCTTTTAAAGTTAGTAGCAAAAGAACAGATATGTGATTTTTATTGTGAGTGAAATGTAGGAGAAGGTTTTTGAGAAAAGGAACATTAGAAGAATCACTCAAGCTTCTGGAATGCGAATATATTATATAAGGGAATATAGAAAGTCCAGAAATAGATCTAAGTGCATATATGCAGCCTATGTATAACTCACTAATCCAGTTATTATCAACTATCACTTTCTCACCCTATCATTTTTAGGTTCAGTTGATTTTATCTTCTCCTTGTACTCTTTCTTCACTTGGTTTCCAGGATGGGGAAAGAATCAATTACTTAACAAATGTTAGAGGAACAATGGGCTACCCATTATAGAAGATCCTACTTGTTTATTTTACATAAAAATAAACCCCAGGTAGAACTTGACTAATACATAAAATATCCTTAGGAATTAAGAGCATTTTAAATGAAATGGGAAAAAATGATATAAAGAAAACAGTTCAGAAATTAAATATATAGCTGCCATCATTAACAATCATTCAAATATTTCACATCTGTTATGTTTCAGGAAGTGAATTGTTACTTAGTATATATCTGTGAATATAGTAAACCACAAAATAGACCAATTGTGAAATTTTTTTCTAGGGAGAGATCATAAAATAAGTCTAATTACAAACAATTATTTACCATTTTAGGTAAGTACACAGGGATCACGAGAGCTGGGGTGGGAGCAGGGGCTTTGAAGAATTAGGAACTGAGGTCTGGGTAAACCTGATTGAAAGGGTGAAATATAAGGAAAGACTGAAGAAATTTAGCATAGTAGATAGAAATCAGGGGAGGGAGTGTCCTAGGTAAAGAAAACAGAGCCATGTGTGAAGTATTACCGGAAAGTCAGGCAGGTCCATTTGCCTGGTACACAGTGAGGAGATAAGAGTGTTCTTGGAGACAAGGTCAGTGAGGTAAGTGGGCTGGATAACGCTTGGCCTTGGTGGCCCTTCTGGCTTTTACTACAAGTGAAAAACAGAACAGGTGTTAGGTATTCACACAATGAAGAGACATCATGAAACTTGTACTGTAGAAAAATTTCTCTGTAAGTCTATTATATAGTGGAATCATGAAATGTTTGTCCACCTCTGACTGACTGATTTCACTTAGTATGATGTCTTTTAGGTGCATCCACAGTTTTGCGACTATCAGGATTCCACCTTAAGGCTGAATAATATTCCACTGTATATATATTTTCTTTGTCCATTTACCCATAGACAGATATTTAGACTGCTTTCACATCTTGGCTATTGTAAATAATGCTGTAATAAACACAGGAATGTAGACAGCTCTTTGAGATGCTGAATTTCATTCTTTTGGATATATACCCTATAGTGAAACTATTGGATCATATGGAATTTCTATTTTTAGTTTTTTGAGGAAATGCCACACTCTTTCCCATAGCAGCTGCACCATTTAACATTCCCAGTATCTTGATGGTACCAGGGTATTATGGGTGTATATAGACATTCAAGTTGTATATATTAAGTATATACAGTTTTTTGGGTGTCAATTATACCTTAAAGCTTTAAGAAAAATATCACTCCAGCTAATGACATGGAAATAGATTGGGGCACCTGAGTGGCTCAGTCATTAAGCGTTTGCCTCCAGGTCAGGTCATGATCCCGGGGTCCTGGGATCGAGCCCCTTGTCAGGCTCCCCGCTCGGCACAAGCCTGCTTCTCCCTCTCCCACTCCCCCTGCTTGTGTTCCTGCTGTCGCTATCCCTCTTTCTGTCAAATAAATAATAAGATCTTAAAAAAATAGATCATATAAGACAAGGGCAGAGGCAGAGGTATCTCTTAGGAAGCTATAGATTTATACCAACTAAGGTAAGAAAATGGGGACATACTTTGACTCAGGAAGGTAGCAGTGGTGATAGTAGGGCATTTTTGACTCCTAGATAGGTTTTGGAGGTAAAAACAACAGGATTTGATGACATACTGAATTTAAAGGAGATTTTTAAAAAAGGAGTCAAAGAGGGCTCCAGCATTTTTGACAATGTAACTGTAAAGGTGAATTTGCCATTAGCTGAGCTGAAGGAGGAAGGAAGAAGGACTGAGCTGTTGTAGGGGGGAAGCAGATGAGAGAGGTCAGTTTCAGACATGCTTGAGTCCTTTATTAAGGATACAAGGGAAATGTTGTGTAAACAATTATGTATTTAATCTGGAGATCCAAAGAATGCAAGGAGTAAATTTTTGTGTCATCAGCACATGGAGGTATTTGAAACTATAAAAATGCACATAGCCTCTGATAATGTAAAGATTATGTACGAAAACAAGGACTGAGTTTTGAAGCATCATAACATTAAGTGCTAAAGGGCAGAAGATAACCAGAAAAGGAGAATAAAATGAGGGAGAGGGAAAAAAAAATCATGAAATTGTGATGTCCTGAGAGATATATTGAGTTTTAGGGGAGATATCACTTGGCTCTAATGATCTAATTCTTCTGTATCAAGATGAGGGTGAAACTGACTATTAGATCAGCAACAGGTGATCACTGACAACTGGGAAGGGAGAGCAGTTTCAGGGGCTTCCTGGACTGACTGAAGTGAAGAGCCTCGGAGGAGAGGAATTCAAGAGTAAGGAGAACAGAATTTTTGAAGAGTTTCGTTGCAAAAGGGACCCAAGAAATGAAGAGGCAGCGGAAGTAGGATCCTGATAAAGCTCATTAAAGATGGGTCAAATAGCCTATTCTACGGGAAGGATATGGTAGAGAGTAAAATATATATATAAATATATACTCTAAAAGAGCATGAAGTGATGTTCCTAAGTAGGTGAGACATGATGGGATCTAGTGCTTCTGAAGGGAAGTTGGATTTACACAAATTGGTTAAGATCATCTGATAACAGATGGGGAAAATGAGGGCAAATGCTGTTGGTTAGGGCAGTTTTACTGGTAGAAACGTGTGAAGTTCTCTGCGGATGGTTTTCTTGCAGTGAAGTAGGAAGGGGACTGCTGTAGGGACTGAATTATCTAACATAAAGCACACAGAAGAGTTCCTAATGTGTATCTGTATTTTACTGACGTAGAAAATACGATACTAAGAAAAAAGGTTAAAAGTAGTATGTAGGGTATAACCGCATTTTCTGTGTCTAAAAGTGGTTTTTGAGGATGAATATGAAATTCTTAACAGAAGGGACCCTGTGCTGATTCTGAGACCATGAGTTAGAGAAAAAAAAAAAACAAAGAATACTTCAGGGTCACCTGGGTGGCTCAGTTGGTTAAGCGGCTGCCTTCAGCTCGGGTCATGATCCCAGGGTCCTACGATTGAGCAGTGGGCTCCCTGCTCAGTGGGGAGACTGCTTCTCCCTCTCCTCCCACGCACGCACTCTCCCCTCAAATAAAAATCTTTAAAACAACAATGAAAAAGGACACTTTTAAAAATTCACATGCAAGATCATTAAAGATATAAATCAAAGGTCAGAATAAGTGCCAAACTGAACAATACTCTAGAGGCAACGTTAGGAGAGGATATTTGGAGGAACCCCCAAAAGTGTATCTATGCTTTTTGGCCTTTATGTTACATTTAAAGATAAGAGTTTGAGGGTGAAGTTTTATAGAGTAGAGGCTTTAAAAGGCAAACAATATCTTTTTCACTTCTCGTATAGTTTTGTATTTTGTACTGATTATTGTATTCGTTGCCGCAGACCTGAATGTCCAACCTTCAAGTTCAAATGTATTTTATTATGTATGCTGAGAAACAGCCACCAGATGATTTGCAATGATCCTACAGAGCTCCTATTTAATGTTCTTTAATAAACCTTTACAAATTTCTAATTGAGTTCATGACTTGTCCAGAGATTAAGTACAAGGGTGTTTTTTAAAGTTTGAAAGAATTTTATAACTTGAAAGATGTAGTTTATAAAGGAAATTTTTTATAATTAAAGAGTTAATTGAAATAAAAAGAATTTTAAGTTAGAAGAAAGACTTTTAAAGTACTATAAAAAAGTTAAGGAATATTTTTAAGACATTTATTCTTTGTAAAATATATTACTCTACAAACATTGTCACTATTTTTTCTTTGTGCAAAATCTTCACCCACATCTTATATAAAAAAAGAATTTGCTTTTTAAGGTTTCAATATGAATATGTTATATGTTTCATTTTGATTGGCTATTCAAGATTACTAATTGCTTTCTGATTATATATAAATCAATGTGACTTTGAAAAACAGTGATTAATATAGATGTTTACTTTTAAATATACTTTTCAATCTCCCTCTGCATTTTTTATGTGCACCTTAGGACCACAGGCAAGTCACTTCTCACACAGAGACTTCAATTCCTTATTTGAAACGTTGTTTCAGACTATCCAGTAGGTGATTTCCGACTTTAAAGCAGAATGATTCTCTGTGTATTTCTTCTTAAGTATTTCTGAACTTTTCTAAGCTTATGAAACTTAGCAAGAACCAGGGCTGGGTATTTTCTAGTTCATGCTAAGTTTCCATTTTGCCAGATAATGTTTAAAAAATTAGGTAAGACTTTGGGCCATGCTGGGTTCCCAGTCAATGCTAAAGTATTAGTTCTTCAGGAGCAAATATATTAACCAGTTTTTTTCCCCCCTCTTAAAATAATTATTGAAAAATTATTTATACGAGATTGATATATCCATGCAACTTTCTGGAAGATTAAGAGGAGCAGAATGCAAAGAAATTTTAATAAAAAAAATCTGTTAAAACATTTTCAACCATTATGGTCACTTATAAATGTGGTAAGATATGGGGGTGAAATCCAACCATGTTATTATCTATTATGTCATCAAGGAAAGTTTGTGGAGTTGTTGATGCTATTTGTACCCAAATGACATAATTCACCCTTATAGAAAAAAAAAATGAATTGTGAAAAATGTAGGTTTCAGAAACAGATTTGATCTTGAACAATCATCTGCCGCTTACTAACTCTGGGGCTTTTGAGTATCAGTTGACATGTCTGAATTTTTACTTCCTTGCTTAGCAAAAGGAATACCAACCACTTAGGGTTGTGGTAAGGATAAAATAAGTATACAAACTACTTATGATAAATGGTCAGTATGTGTTATTGTTTCAGGATGACCTAGATACGTTTCTCTGACTGCAAATAAGCCACTCTTTGAAAGTTTTCTTCCACAAAATGCAAAACATTTATGTTTCATGAGTGGCTAGATTTACCCTTTACATTCCTTTTCTTTTCTATACTGTTTAAAATTTATTTTTTCTTCCTTTCTTTTCCTTCACTTTGCCTTTACCGTTCTTCATTTTTGTTGCTTTATTTCATGAAGTGTTGGGAGATACTCTCTGTATTAAGGTTCTCCAGTGAAACAGAACCAATTGGGAGTATATATGCGTATACTGTATGTGTATATGTATATGTAAGTATGTGTGTATGTATATGTATTTGAAATTTTATCTTAAGGAACTGGCTCCTGCAATTATGGAGGCTGGCAACTCCAAAATTTGCAGGGTAGGCCAAAGGCAGGAGCCCCAGGAAGAGCTGCTGTAGCAGTTTTTGCCTGAAGGTCATTTGCTGACAGAATTCCCTTGGGAGGCCAGGCTTTTGTTCCATCGAGGTCTTCACCTGATTGGTGGAGGCCTACTTACGTTATGAAGGTTGATCTGCTTTATTCAAAACCCATCACTTTAAATGTTCATCTCATCAAAAAAAAACTCCCAGAAACATCCAGATTAATGTTTGACCACATATCCGGGCACCATGGCCAACAAAATTGACACATAAATTCACCATCCCACTCTCTAAATTGCTACTCTTTGTGGAACACTTCAACAGCACTGAACTCACCCTGTAGGCATATGAACAGGAACCCAAGCATCAGCTTTCAGATAGTGCCTAATCAGATATGTTAAAAGACAAAGCAATTATGGGGGGAGGGGTGTCAATCTTTTCTGAATGAACAGGATCCATTGAGCTATGAAGACCTAGGACAGTAATTCACCACAATTTTGTATTTTAGAACAGAAAGTATTAAATTTATAATATAATGGCTTTAACTCTGTTCATCACTGAGAATATTTGTAAAAAATATGAAATTGTCGTCTATTTGTTCATGATAATTATAAAATGATTAACCACTATGAAAGTTATATGCACTGAAAAAATTTATATTGAATTTCATTATCCATATTATATAACCTAGAATGACTAGTCAAGAAATTAGGAAAGGTAGTAAACACTAGTCATTTGTAGGATTAGTTTTGTGGCTTGAGAAACTCTTGGTAACCGGAATTCAAATTGTTATACCAGACTTTCAAAAGAATATGCCTTTAAAGCCTGATACAGAAACAGAATTACTGTGTTAACAGAAAGAAAACACTTTTGAAGGAAATATTATTTAAGTGTCTAGGTCCAGAAATTATAACTCGTGATTTATTTTCCAGGTAGGGGTTTCACATTACATTCACTTATATACTAACACTATGACCTTGCATAACTCCCCAGCTGTCGGCCTGCATCGATCACCCAGTCACTGTGCTAAACAGTTACTGTGGGTGCAGGAGTGACACAGGAGAGGCTTTGATTTGCTTAAATTGGAGAGTAGATTCTAGTTCCCAGCTTTAGTTTGGATGGACTCCAAACAGGAAAGAACTCTGAAGTTGCTCTCATCATTTCAGGCTAAAGAAAATGCCAATGCTGATGGAGGGAATTAGCAAGCAAAAAAAAAAAAAAAGGAATGCTAAACAACACTGCACAATTTAGAAAGAGAACTGGCTACATTTCACCATCCTTGTATCTAATAACAAAAGACCCAGAACTCTCTGCAAAGAATTTAAAGGACTTGGAGAAACAAAAGTGTACATTCCAGGGCAGTCCAGACAATCAATGTGGGGCCCAGGCAACAGGCTGAAGAGCAAGGTTTATCACTTCAGCCACAATAATGAAGGGTTACTGATATGGGCTGAACCGTGTCCCACCTACCTCCCCCCCCACCAATTCACACGTTGAAGTCCTAATCCCTAGTACCTCAGAATGTGATTGTATTTGCAGATAACGTCTTTAAAGGCAGGTAAAGTGAGGTCCTATAGAAGTGGGCCCCGTTAAGACTCATGTTCTTATAAAATGAAGGAAATTAGGACACAGACGTGTATACATGTGAAGACAGAATGAGAAGGTGGTGACCTACAAGCCACGGACAGAGGCCTCAAATGAAACCAACCCAGTCAACATCTTGGCTTCTAGAATCCACAGCGGTGAAAAAATGACTTTGTTGTTCAAGCCACCCACTCTGTGATATTTTGTGATGACAGTCCTAGTAAACTACTACAGTTAAACTATTAACTATTTGGTTAGAACAACTCACTGGATACATGGCACAAGAGTCAAGTACTTCAGGACACATCCTCTGTTAGCGTCTACAATTCATTAAAAATAGTTCTCATTAGGGACTCCTTGGATGGCTCAGTCAGGGGGCTAGCTCTTGATGCCAGCTTAGGTCATGATCTCATGGGTCCTGAGATTGAGTCCTGTGTTAGGATCCTCCCTCAGTGGGGAGTGAGCTTGAGATTCTCTCCCTCTGCCCCCTCCCCCCAACTCACTCTTTCTAAGTATTAAAAAAAAAATAGCTTTCATTAGGGGCGCCTTGGTGGCTCAGTCAATTGAATGTCTGTTCTTGATTGCAGCTCAGGTCATGATCTCAAGATCTTGGGATCGGGCCTTGTGTGGGGCTAGCACTCATCGAGGGTGGGGTGGTGGTGGGGTCTGCTTGAAGATTTCTCTCTCCCTCTGACCCTCCCCCCTTAAGTAAATCTTTAAAAGATAGTTCTCATTACAAAACATAGGTCCTTGTATTTTCATTCTATTTTTTTTAATGGTCAAACTAAATAACAGTCCTTAAATAACAGTTTTCACATGTAGATTCTGAACTGCATGGTCAGTTGTGTTTGCATTAAGATTTTAAGGTCTAGAATGAAATAACCAGGTGATGTGGATCCATTGGAGGTTCCTATTTGGGTATGTCATTCCCTGTTTTTTAGACATGTAGTTTAAATATAAGAAACACCCATATTAAATAATGAAATTTAAATTGGAGAATAGACAAATAGTCTAGAGCATTTCATTAATAAAATGGCATATATAAGAGGAAAATACATGTTACCAACTGAAAACATGTTCTAAGAGTGGAATAATATTTATAATAATTATGTCACTATACCTTTATAGGCATTGTAACCAGAGGCTGACTTAGGCATACATCTGTCCATTCACATTTTACTTGTACATTCTAAACATGTCATTTGTGATTGACTTTGAAATAGGCAAAGGGCCTAGCTTCAATAGCACTATTTTGTTGGAACAAGCAAATGCACATAAGTGAAGAATAGACTTTAACATTCTATTTCTGTTAGGAATACAGTTCTGAGGATACCATTTAAAAATTTATCTACAGGGGTGCCTGCGTGGCTCAGATGGTTGGATGTCTGCCTTCGGTTCAGGTCGTGATCTCTGGGTCTTTGGATAGAGTCCCATGTCCTCAGGCTCCTGGCTCAATAGGAAGTCTGTCCCCATGATTTTGTGGATCTAACACCAAAGACATTGAAAGCAAAAACAAACAATAGAACGACATCAAGCTAAAAAGCTTCTGCACAGCAACAGAAACCATCAACAAAATGAGAAGGCATTCTATGAATGGAAAAACTTTTGCAAGTCCTGCATAAGGGACTAATATCCAACATATAGAAAGAACCCATACAACTCAATAATAAACAAGTGGATTAAAAGATTGGCAGATCTGAATAGACATTTTTCCCAAGACAACACACAAATGGCCAAAAGGTAAAAGAAAAGGTATTCAACATCACTTATCAGAGAAATGTAAATCAAAACCACAAGGAGATATCCACCTCACACCTATTAGAATGGCTATTGCCAAAAAGAAAAGAAATAATCAATGTTAGCTAGGATGTGGGGAAAATAACCCTTATGTACTGTTGGTGGGAATGTAAATTTGTGCAACCATTATGGAAAACAGTATGAGGGTTCCTCAGAAAATCAAAAAATAGAACTACTATATGATCCAACAATTCCACTTCTGGGTATTTAGGTATTTATCCAAAGAAAATGAAAATACTAATTAAAGATATATGTACTCCATGTTTATTATAGCATTATTTATAATAGCCTAGATATGTAAACAGCCTAAGTGTCCACTAATGGATAAAAAGGATAAAGAAAATGTGGTACACACACACACACACACACACACACACAATTATTCAGCCATAAAAAGGAAATCTTCCCTTTTGTTCCAACATGGATGGGTGTTGAGGTCATTATGCTAAGTGAAATAAGTCAGAAAAAGACACATACTGTATATCACATATGTGTGAAATCTTTAAAAAGGAAGAAAAAAAAAAAAAACACACACACACACCTCATAGATAACAGCAAACAGATTAGTGGTTGCCAGAGGTGGGGTTGAGTGAATTGAATGAAAAGGATGGAAATGTACACATTTTAAGAAAAAAAAAAGGTAAGGAAGAATATAAAAGGAAATCATCCTACACAATGAAGTAGAAGCAGATGATTCCCAGTGGTAGGAGCCTTTGATGAATTTCTGGAGTAGAGTTTCTAGAAGCTTATGAAGGAGGAAGTTGACGGCAGTGATGTGGAATTATAGTTTGGTTTTCCCAGAAATTAGACTGAAGCCAGGATTAGGCATTTTTGGAACTTTCTTAGGGAGTGCTCTTCAGATGAATATCTGAAGATGGAAGGGAAGAATGCAGGTTTGGGCAGAGAAACAGGGCTTCTGGTACAAGGGTCTCAGCAGACTCCAAGTAAAGTCATCGTATAACATCAGGATCATTGGGCAAGCAAACAGGGTCTTATAACTCAACCAGGCATTGCATGCAGGCTGCCTGGGAAAGATCCTGACCTTGGACAATGATGAGGTTCTCTTCATTTGAGGGGAATTCATAGGGATGTTTGATAAGTGAGGGTCAAAACCTGGCAATACTTCCAGCAACAGCCTGGGAAATTGATCCTTTAGTCCTGAAGGGTAATGGAGAGGGTCCACTACAATGATGCCTTGCACCACTCAGATTCATTTTAGTAATATAAGCCCTGAGAGAAGTTACTTGTGGACTTCATTTCCCAAAGGAAACTTATAAAGAAAGATTATAATTTTCATCGTCCTTTAGGGCTTGAAGGCACAACTGCTACCCATCTTCAACCTCCCCTATTATCCATTTTAGATGCCCTTCAACTCTCAGGTTGTACTTTTTCCCGTCCAAATGGCCTACTTGGCACAATAAAACAGATCATCATTCCTAAAGGGTTTGAGCCTCCTCACCATAACTTAAGACATGGCTGTTGCACTTGCCCCTTTACCATTAAGCAGTTGAGTACCAATAACTACCCAGTTGGATCATTTGATTCCCAACACATTCTTCCCTACCTCCATGTGTAATGTCAGTTCTACACTTTTTCTTTCTGATCAGGGTCAATTACCCTCACCAGGATGGTAATTCCTGTTCTTGCTTTCTATTTTCTTAACACAAGGAGCTCCAAGTACCCAGGTAGCAGGTTAAAATTCAATGGTAACCTTGCTGGGTCTCCCGGAGGCGTTTCCCTTTGAGAAAGCAGGACCTCTAAATCTGCAGGGTACAGAGTCACTCACAGAGGAAAGAAATTCCCCAAGTGAGTTACTAGAAGTGATGGTAAGTGAGGGCTATCACTATTTCCACCTCTTGGTTTTTGGACCTATGTAGTCTATCTGTTGGTGGCTTACCCTCAAGATTGTTGATTTAGGAAGTACACTAGTTCCTGAAAGAAGGTGTCTGTCTCCATAGGGGAACCTCTCTAAACTGTCACCTGAGCTATGCCAGCAGGTTAGCACCTTCTAGCTAGTGTGGCACATGATAGGACCAGTGGATATTGTGGTCATGGACCAATTGCTGAGATGGATTTCTTGGCCTGATTAAATGTTGCATGTGATCCATTGGTACTATATCAGCAATTGATAAACACTTTAATAGTGGCACTTGCTGAAGGTTTGTAAGAAGGAAAAGCAAAATGTATAGACATTTTGCAAATTTTCTAGTCAAAATTAATTCTGATTTAAAAGCAGTCCACTGTGTTGCCTGCCAGGTGGCTGGTGGACATAATACTCCAAGGATGATGCATGTAACCAGGATGATGCGTGTAACAAGGGCCCAGTGCTGGTGTGTCTGTCCAGCAGGCTGAACATTTGGTGAAAGCAGTAGATAGGTTTGGTGAATAGGAACCACCACAGTGACTCTATTCACATTGTGCAGTGACTCCATTGCACAATAACAGAATGCAGAAGACTTAGATGTTTAGTGCCTGTTCCATGATGAATGCCCCCTGATAGGCATTAGTATGAAATACATTGAACTTCCCACTATGCTCTCACAAAGGTCCATCCAGATTCCTCTACCCAAGAACTTCTTGCCCCAAATCTTTGAATCTCCCTGACCAGGCCCCTCATCAAACCATTGGTTTATTCTCCTTAATATTTATACATTCTAAATGTCACTTCTCTTTCCATATAAAAATGGACAATTGGTATACTGCCAAAAGTTCTGACCATCAGGAGGATTTTCCATCAGTGGTGTTTTTCAAGGATACCCGAGTGGGACTGTACCACAATTACATTTTATCTCACTTTACTCCCATATTCTGAACCAATTCACAGTTGTTTAAATTCACATTTGAATCAAGATTGTTTTCCTTCTGCTTGACATAAGAGATCCCTCCCCATTAGGATAAATGGATGGGCCCTATAACACTGCTTTGGCTCAGTAGTTCAGGTGCTACTGAAAAACAGTGTGACTTCAGCCACTGTCTTCTTGCTTAGTCATTGGCCAGGGGGCACCCTGCAAAGAGTGTGACCTTAGATCAAATTCTGAGGCAGATCCAGAGAAAACTGATAACTAGAAGTTGTCACTTAACTATGCCCTTTACAAGTGGGCAGCAAGTCATTTATTTGAAGGGCTTTATGACCTATTCATCTCTGTGCCCTCCAATCAATATCACTATATAAAATTAAAATTTTTACTTATAACCAATTAAAAATTTATGTCAAATGTTTCTCTAAGTTGTTCACCATTTCCTCTACTTCCTTAAAAATATGGAATATATTTATAGCAGCTTACTAATTCCATCATCTCATTTCTGGGTCTGTTTATATTGATTTTTTTCTCCTTAGTTATGGACCATATTTTCCTGATTCTTTGCATTCCTGGTAAATTTTGATAGGTTGTTGTATATTTTGATTTTTACATTGTTGGGTGTCAGACTTTGTTCTGGTAATAAGTTACTTGTCAGTTTTGTCTATTTGAGTTTTGTGTACATTCTTAGTTATGGCAGGCTTATGACATCTTTTAGTATAGGGCCACTTCAGCCCCCCTGTGAGAGGACAACCTTCTTAGAATTCTACCCAATATCTATGGTTTATAAGGTCTCTCCACTCTGGCTAGTAGGACACAAATCATTTTTTTTAATTTTAATTTTTAATTTTTTTAATTTTAATTTTATTGCTATGTTAATCACCATACATTATATCATTAGTTTTTGATAAGTTCCATGATTCATTGTTTGCGTCTAACACCCAGTGCTCCATTCAGTACGTGCCCTCTTTAATACCCATCACCAGGCCAACCCATCCCCCCACCACCCTCCCCTCTAGAACCCTCAGTTTGTTTCTCAGAGTCCATCATCTCTCATGGTTCATCTCCCCCTCCAGTTTCCCCCACTTCATTCTTCCCCGCCTGCTTTTTTTTTTTTTTTCTTAACATATATTGCATTATTTGTTTCAGAGGTACAGATCTGTGATTCAACAGTCTTGCACAATTTATTCTAAGCTTTATGTGAGCTTCAGGAATTGTTTGACATTCTGCTTTCCAGTGGTTCCTTCTCTAGTATCAGTTAAGTTCTTACACATATTGAAATCAGCACATAGGAATTCAGAATTCCCTTCACAAATCTCTGGACTCTCTATGCCACACCTTTCTAGTATTCTGCCCTACAAATTATGGCTATCTTGGCCTCCTTAAATTCCAAGTTCACTCTCTACAAAACAGCAACACTACACAGTGTTAGTAAGGTACTACATCCCTGCGTGGTCTCAACCACTATCTCCAAGTACCAAGCAGAGATAATTGTAGGGCCTATCTCCTTCATATTCCTCATCTAAGACCTCTCAGTCTTATATTGCCTATTTCCATTGTCTGAAATCATTATTTCAGATATTTTGTCTAGTTCCCTGTTGTTAAAGTTGGAAGGTCAATTAGGTCTCTATTATGTCTGAAAGCTATAATCCAGACAATAAAATTTAACTATAATTGCTCTATCACTGAAAGTCATCAAAAGTCTAAGAACAAATCTAAGGAAGTATTTGGAAATCCTTTACAAAAGCCATAAAACATCAGGAGCCTTAAGGAAGACCTAGATCAGTGGAGGAATATACAATTTTGAAATACTGAAAGACTCAGAATTGTAAAGATATCAAACTTCTCCAAATTGATTAATGGTCTTAATGCAATGTGATTTAAAAGGCTAGTAATTTTTTATCATGGACTTTGACAAAATCATTCTAAAATGTCAAAATGCAAAGGGCAAAGTATAACTAAGACTCTCTTGAAGAATAACAAGGAGTAAAGATTTAGTCTCTCAGAAACCAAGAAATACTTTAAAGCTACTTGAATGAATACAGAATGAAATTGGAAGAATATCAAAAAGCCCAATGGAATAGAATAGATCCACACATATGTGGATATTTGATTTATGATAAGAATGATATTGGATACTATTAAAGGAAAAATGTTCTTTTCAATAAAAGGTTCTGGATGAACAGAATTCCCATGAAATAAATGAAACTTAACCTTTAATCTCATACCATAAACAAAAATCCATTTCATGTTGCTTTAATACAAAAGGTATAACATTAAAATCATTAGAATATAGTAAAAAAATTAACTTTATGAACTTGGGATAACAGTACACAAAAGCCCTGAATACAAAAAAAAACCCTCAGTAAGTTGGATAATATTAGGTTTATAAAGTGGCCATTAAAGGAGTAAAAAACTACAAAGAAAATATTTTGACAAATAGAACCCACAAATGGTCAATATCCAGAATATATAAGTAACTGCTATGCATCAGTATTGAAAAGACAAACAACCTAATAGAAAATTGACAAAAGATAAACAATGAATTACCAAAAACTGGCATCCAAATATTCAGTAACGTTTAAAAACTTATCAAATAATAATGGGAAAATGCAAATTAATATAACAATTGGGTATTCTAATATGTATAGGACTAAAAATAAAGGAACTATCACTATATTCAACATAGTTTGAATATAGATATAAATACTGCATGATTCCATTCATAAAGGTAAAACAGGCATTTTTAAGATTTTACTTTTAAATCATTTGCCCCCCCAAAGTGGGGCTCAAACCCACAACCCCAAGATCAAGAGTCACATGCTCTACTGACTGAGACAGCCAGGTGCCCTTTTTTTTTTTTTTTTTGGGTTTTAGAAATTGGAATGAGATTAAAATTGTATAGGATGGGACATGTGGTTAGAAGTCATCACAAGGGAATCTTCTTGTTTACAATCTTTTATTTTTTGACTTGGATGGTCAAGATACTAGAAATATGTTTACTTAGGGATCACTCACTGAATAGTCTAGTTATTGATTTATGTACTCCATGTGTCTATTATACTTCAATTAGAATTTTAAAAAAGAACAGGAAGACCAAGAAGGGGAACCAGAGGAAGAGAAAATTTGCCATTCCTACAAAAGGATTTAAATGAAAAGTATTTACAAATCAGCATACAGAAGAAATTTGAAAAGGCCTGCATAATTTTCAGTGTTTTAGGAATCAAGAGAAGTTGTCAAATACTTCAAGACTGAAGAGGAATAACAACAGGTCAGCTCCATAGAAGTTTAAGACCTGTATTTTTTTATCAACTTTGGACTGTGGAAGATAAAGGCAAAATAACCTCAAATTTTTAAGGGCAAATGATATTCAACCTAGAATTCTACACTGAGGCAAACTATCCAATTATAGATGCAAAATAAATATATTCTCATAAATGAGAGCATCCTAAACAATAATCCTTGTGTACCATTTCAGACTCAATACAGAGGTAAAACACAAGTGAGAACAGAGGCAGTGGAATTGCACAAACAGTGGCCATGACTGGAGAGATCAAGGAAATGAAACCCTGGCATGATGGTTGTGTAATAGGCTTTGTGTCCTACATCATTTGGGCTACTAGAGGGAATACCATGGACTGAGTGGCTTATAAGCAACATAAATTTGTTTCCCACAGTTCTGGAGGCTCAGAAGTCCAAAGTCAAGACACCAGCCAATGCAGAGTCTGGTGAGAGCCCACTTCCCGACTGATTGACAGTCATCTTTTCATTGTAACCCTCATGTGACAGGATGGACAAGAGGCTCTTGGGAGTCTCTCTTGAAAGGGGACTAACCCCATGTATGAGGGTGGACCTGATCAACTTCCAAAAGGCCCAACTTCCAATTACCATCACATTGGGAGAAAGAGGTTTCAATGCATGAATTTGTATGGGGTGGGTTCATACTGCAGCACTTGTAAAGCACTTATATTGGGATTGAAACATCAGTGGCTCCAGAATCGTTATTTAAAAAAGACATTGGCTAGTGAACAAGCTACTGCGTACAAAAGTAAAAGATGGAAGATAATCATATATACAATGAATTATCTTTTTCATCACAAGATAAAATAATTAAAAATTAGAAAACTCAGGAAAACCAAACAAATGGCAAAAACAAAAAACCAAACGCAAGTAATGGAAAGTCAAGGTGTACATATGAACCGAAGTAAAATGTCTCATTTGGAACAACCAAAGGAATATAAGAAAATACAGTTTGTCCTTGATGTTAGAAACATTTTCTTAGTGTCTTTCTTGTCCTGACACTGAACCTTAGAGAAGCTAATAAAGAGTGAAGTGTTTTAACCTCTTCTGTATATTTTGCAATGAAAAATATTTAGTCAGGGCACCTGGGTGGCTCAGTTGGTTAGGCAACTGCCTTCGGCTCAGGTCATGATCCTGGAGTTCTGGGATCGAGCCCCGCATTGGGCTCCCTTCTCAGTAGGGAGTCTGTTCTCCCTCTGACCCTCCCCCCTCTCATGCTCTCTCTCTCTCATCCTCTCTCTCAAATAAATAAATACAAATCTTTTTTTTTAAAGATTTTATTTATTTATTTGACAGAGAGAGACACAGCGAGAGAGGGAACACAAGCAGGGGGAGTGGGAGAGGGAGAAGCAGGCCTCCCGCGGAGCAGGAATCCCTATGTAGGGCTCGATCCCAGGACCCTGGGATCATGACCTGAGCTGAAGGCAGACGCTTAATGACTGAGCCACCCAGGTGCCCCAATAAATAAAAATCTTTAAAAAAATAAAAAATAAATAAAACAATATTTAGTCAGATTTATGGAAATTCTTGTTTTCAACCTTCACAAATTATCTGTGGACCAAGAACTAAGCAATTGTTTTTAAAGGAAAAAGTATTTACCCTGGTAAAAATATAGGGAACTACAAATGTTGAAAAATGAAGTGGAGAGTAGCAATGAGATGTGGAGCTCATACCCAGTAAGTAATTAAGAGAAAATGAGGGGGAGGGGTCCAAAGGTGGCATAGGAAGACCCTAAACTCACTTTCGCCTTGGGCACACTGAATGTACACTCACATAGAGAGCAATTCCTTCTGAAGAAGGGCTGACTGAATAGCTTCTCCACAACAAAGGACAGAGGGACTACAGAGAACAGCAGGTCAGACAAGAGACATGGTAATGACAGGAATTCCACCCTTGACACTGACAACTACAGTAGAGAAGCATAGCACAGACAGACCAGAATAGGTTTTCCTACCCTGGGGCACAGGGAAAAAACTCTGGTTTAAATAGCATCTGGCTAGAAATTAACTAACTCTAGAGTGTCTGCCAAATGACAGGAAAACTGCTGGAACATTCTCCAGGGTTGGAGGTGCTAGTAAGTGGCACAATTTACATTTCCCTGGGCATCTAAGCAAACATCCCCAACCACTTCCCCAAGGCAGACTTGCCCACCCATGCTCACTCAAATTCCAGCCATCCCCAAGGGGGATGGCACATACCAGGACATCCCCCAACAGTGCCCATACAGCTGCAGCTGTTTCACACCAAGGTGGCACAGACAAAAAGCACCTCGGATACTTACACCCACTTTAGCTCAAGATGACTAGCCAGGACAACCCTGCAGAGAGCATCCTAGGATATCCTGGCTCACACCTGCTTCAGCTCCAACTGTGCTGCCAGGGTCTCCATGTACAGAGTACCCTAAGATATCCCCAGTACATACCTGTCTCAGCTCCAGCTATCCTATGGTACCCCCCTGTTCAGACTACCCCATGACCCCTCCAGCCTGTGCCCACCCCAGTTCTAGCCATCCTACCAGGGATCAACCCAAGGAGAGGATATAGCAATTGTAAATATCTATGCACACAACATAGGAGCACCTAAATATATAAAACAAATATTAAAGACCTAAAGGGAGAAATTGACAGCAATACAATAACGGTAGACTTTAATACCCCATTTACATTAATGGGTAGATCATTCAGACAGTAAATCAGTAAGGAAGCATTGTCTTTGAATGAAACACTAGCCCAGATTGACTTAACAGATATATAAAGAACATTCCATCCATAAACAATAGAATACATTCTTTAAGTGCATAGGGAACATTCTCCTATACGAATCACATATTAGGCCACAAAACCAGTCTCAGTAAATTTACAGTTGAAATGTATCAGGTATCTTTTCTGACCACAACAGTATGAAACTAGATGTTGCAAGAAAAAACCTGGAAAAAAAAAGTCTAAACATGCAACTAAATAACCAATGGATTACAGAAATCAAAGAGGAAATTAAAAATATACGTGGAGAAAAACGAAAATGGAGACAATGACCTAACATCTTTGGGACACAGGGTAAAGTTCTAAGATGGAAGTTTATGGTTACACAGGCATACTTCAAGGAACAAAAATTCCAAACAAACAATCTGACCTTACCCCTGGAGGAACTAGAAAAAGAACAAAGCCCAAAGTTAATAGAAGGAAATAATAAAGATCAAAGCAGGAATAAATGAAATAGGGACTAAAAAGAAAACCCCAAAACACAAAAGAGTAATCAAACCAAGAGCTGGTTCTTTGAAAGATAATCAAAATTGATAAACTTTTAGTCAGACTCATCAAGAAAAAAAGAGGACTCAAAATGAGAAATAAGAGAACCAACACCACAGAAATACATAGGATTTTAATAGACTACTACAAAAAAATTATATACCAACAAATTGGACATCTTAGAAGAAATGGATAAATTCTTAGAAACAATCTTCCAAGATTTAATTAGGAAGAAATAGAAAATCTGAACAGACCAATTACTAGTAATAAAATTGAATCAATAATTAAAAAACTGCCAGTATTAGATGGCTTCACAGGTGACTACTGCCAAACATTTAAAAGAGTTAATACCTATCTTTCTCAAACTTCTCCAAAAATAGAAAAGGAATACATCCAAATTCATTTTATGAGGCCAGCATTAACCTAATACCAAAACCAAAAACCCAACAAAAAGAAAACTACAAGCCAATATTCCTGATGAATTTAGATGCAAAAATCTTTAACAAAATATTCACAAACCAAATTCAACAATACATCCAAATGATCATTCACCATGATAAGGAGGAGTTACTCTGGGGATAAAGGATGGCTCAATATCTATAAATCAATATGCCACATTAACAAAATAAAGGATAAAACTGTATGATCATCTCAATAGATGCAGAAAAAGCATTTGTAAAACCCAACATCAGTTCATGATAAAAACTCTCCATTAAGTGGGTTTAGAGGAAGCATACCTCAACATACTAAAGGTCATATACACAAATGCTAATATCAGCTAACATCATACTCAATGGTGAAAAACTGAAAGCTCTTGTAAGATCACAAACAAGACAAAGATGTCCACTCTCACTACTTTTATTCAACATAATACTGGAAGTCCTAACTGCAGCAGTCAGACAAGAAATAAAAGGCATCCAAATTAGCAAGGAAGAAAACTTCCACTGTTTGCAGATGACACAATACTATATATAGGAAACCCTAAAGCCTCCACCAGGAAACTATTAGAATAAATGAATTCAATAGTTTCAGGATACAAAAATCAATATATAGAAATCCACTGCATTTCTGTAAATAATAAAATAGAAGAGAAATTAAGAAAACAATCTCATTTACAAATGCATCAGAAAGAATAAAGTGCCTAGGAGTAAACTTAACCAAGGAGATAAAGAAGCTATACACTGAAAACTATAAGACAATGGTGAAAGAAATTGAATAGGACACACATAGAAAGCTAGATCATGCTCATGGATTGTGAGAATATGGTTAAAATGGCCATATTACCCTAAACAACTGACTGATCCAATGCAATTCCTACCAACAATATTTTTCACTAATCTAGAATAATTCTAAAATTTGTATGGAAATACAGAAGGTTCAAGTAGCCAAAATGATCTTAAAAATGTAACTGGAGGTGTTGCAATACTAGATTTCAAGATATGCTACAAATTTATAGTAACCAAATGACATGGTACCAGCACAAAAACAGGCACACAGATCAGTGGAACAGGATAAAGAGCCCAGAAATAAACCCACACTGATATGGTCAATTAATCTGTAGCAAAGGAGGCAAGAATATGTAATGGAGGAAAGAACCTCTTCAGGAAATGCTGTTGGGATAATGAACAGCTATATGCAGAAGAATGAAACTGGACTATTTTTTTATACCATACACAAAATTTAACTCAAAGTGGATTAAAGACCTGAAATTATTAAACTCCTAAAAGAAAATATAGTTTGTAATCTTTTGGACATCAGCCTTGTTAACATTTTTCTAAATATGTATCCTTAGACAAAGGAAACAAAAGCAAAAATTATTGGGACTACATCAAATTAGAAAGCTTTTGCACAGTGAAGAAAAGCATCAAGAAAATGAAAAGGCAGCCTACTAAATGGGAGAAGATATTCACAAATGATACATCTAACAAAGGATTAATATCCAAAAATATAAGCTATAACACAAAACCCCCCAAATAATAGAATAAAAAAATGGGCAAAGATTGCCAACAGACACATGAAAAAGATGCTCATCGCTAATTATCAGGAAATACAAGTCAAAACTGCAGTGAGATATTATCTTATACCAGTCACAGGGCTACTATCCAAGAAACACAAAACAGCAAGTGTTGGCAAGGATGTGAAGAAAAGGGAACCCTTGTGTACTGTTGGTAGGAACGTAAATTGGTGCAACCACTGTGGAAAACAGTATGGAGGTTCCTCAAAAAGTTAAACATAGAACTACTATATGATCTAGTAATTCTACTGCTGGGTATTTACTAAAAATAGAAATGCTAAATCAAAAAGATATATGTACCCTTATGTTTACTGCATTTTTTTGATAGCCAAGATGTAGAACCTATCGAAGTGTCCATGGATAAATGAATGGATAAAGATGTGATATACACTCACACACACACAAATATTACTCAGCCTTAAAAAAGAATAAAATCTTGTCATTCATGACAACATGGAAGCATCTAGAGGGTATTATCCTAAGGGATGTCAGGGAAAGATAAATATTATATGATTTCACTTAAACATGGAATCTAAAAGGCAAAACAATGAAAAAATGATTCATAATTACAGAGGAACTGGTGGTTGCCAGAGGGGAGAGGGGTGCAGGATGAATGACATAGGTGAAGTGGATTAAGAGGTACTTCTAGTTATAAGTCATGGAGATGAAAAGTACATCACAGGGAATAGAGTCAAAAATACTGCAATGTTATATGATAGATGGTAACTAAGTGTGGTGAGCATTTGGGTAATGTATAGAATTGTTGAATCACTATATTGCATACCTAAAATATAATACAGTCAACTAAATTTCAATTAAATAAAAAGAATGTCTAAAGGAGATTAAATTAGAAATAGAGAATGTGTCATTTTCATTTACAAGCTAATCAACTGAAACACTAAAAGTGATTTAAGATTTTGGTTGAGTGGGCATGAGGCAAGAGGCAAAGTGTCAAAGAGTTACACCCTCAACTTTCATAGCAGGAGTCAAAGAAAATGGAAAAAACTACTATGAAAGAGTTCTATATACATATATTTTTGAAATATTGTCACTATTTATCTTTCTTTGACTTATTTCGCTTAGCATAATATCCTCTAGTTCCATCCACATCATTGCAAATGGAAAGATTTAATTTTTTTGGTGGCTACATAATATTCCATTACACACACACACACACACACACACAACCACATCTTCTTTATCCATTCATCTACTGATGGACATCTAGGCTCTTTCCATAGTTTGGCTATTGTGGACATTGCTGCTATCATATGATCTCACTGAGATGAGGAATTTGAGAAACAAGACAGAGGATCATAGGGGAAGGGAGGGAAAAATGAAACAAGATGAGACCAGAGAGGGAGACAAACCATAAGAGACCCTTAATCTCAGGAAACGGAGGGTTGCTGGAGTGGAGGGGGCTGGGAGGGATGGGGTGGCTGGGTGAAGGACACTGTGGAGGGTATGTGCTATGGTGAGTGCTGTGAATTGTGGAAGGCTGATGAATCACAGACCTGTACCCCTGAAACAAATAATACATTATGTTACTTTTAAAAAAATGAAATATGGTAACTACTATCAGAATAACCAATGACAATATGGTTAAACGAAATTGCCTCTGGGTACTCCAAGTTTTAAATTTTGAATATAAATTCTTGGATACTATTTTATATATTTAAAGATAATTTTAAAATTATAATTTTAAGTCTTTTTTGACTTGTCTTTAATTTGAAACATTTAATAATACTTGAAACCATCCTATCTTTTTCTATGTGGGTTTTTTTCTCTGAAATTACCAATTTTCACTCTTAGGGTAGTTACAAGGTCATGTTACTTGTTATGATCAGCCAAGGACGTAACCCCAAACTCCTTCAATTCCCTCTCCAAATTAGCTAATCATGATGCTTTAGGAAAATTTTGCTATCCTTCTCCCTGGTAGTTTTAGGAATGCTTTTGGCTCAATTAACCCCTCCATCCTCACTTATCCCCCATTGAGGGGCAGATGAGAATAGGTGAAGTCAAAACTTAAGACCTCTGAGTTTGCCAATTCTTGTTTCAAACAAATGATTATGATTTGATTCTCTGCTTCCAGCTGCTGTGGTGGCCCTTATTACTAAATTTAATCAGTCAGACCTATCAATTAGCATTGGTGATGTGGAAAGGGGAAATCCTCCGGGATCCACTCAAAGTAAATACCTATTCATTATATGCTGCCTCTCCCCATAGTCTGAGCTGGCATTCCATAAAGCATTAAATGACCTCCATTTCTCCTCTGTGTTTCACTAGTCAAGAATGATTTCTCAATAAATTGCCAGTAAAGAAGTTGCAGTTTAGAGGAAATCAGATATAAATTATAGCTATATGAAGAAAATACATGCAGCTATTTACCAAATGACTGGCTGGCATATCCAAGTGGTAAGACAACACAGTTTACCAAAATGGTTGCTTTCCTTTATGTATCAGGAGATGTTATAATGGCATATTACTTCAAAGATACATTGACATATTTTTCTATGAAAGAACATTTTTTAAACATAGATTTTACTTAAAACTTTTTTTTTTAAGGATTTTATTTATTTATTTGACAGAGGGAGACACAGCGAGAGAGGGAAGACAAGCAGGGGAGTGCGAGAGAGAGAAGCAGGCTTCCCGCGGAGCAGGGAGCCCAATGAGGGGCTCGATCCCAGGACCCTGGGATCATGACCTGAGCCGAAGGCAGACGCTTAATGACTGAGCCACCCAGGCGCCCCTTACTTAAAACTTTTACATGTCATTTGTTTTGCTCACTGCAGGGGTAATTCTTGAGGTCAAACACAGTGTGTTACTGATCAATGGCATTTTCAACTAATGTTGTAAAGTGCATTTCTGACACATTTCCAGTTGTTTCCATCTCATATAATGGCATCATGCACATTCAGCATAAGAACAGATTGCTCATTAAATGGGCTATCAATCTTTGGTTAGGTACACTTAAGAAATGTTGAGGAAATTGCATCCATAATGATGTAATTTTTCAACTGTTGCCTTTTCTCTTCCTTGTAGTGCTACTAGTATTGAAATTGGCAGAGTGTTTGCATTGTCCAGATAGTGTTCATTAGAGAGGATCCCTCAAGTTGAAGAAATCACACCTACTATATGTTTATAAGATGATGCAGGACTCAATGAGAGATTTCAACTTTTACTATTAATGTGCATTTGATCAAAATTCCCTTAAGATGTCACAATGCAACATTAAATAGTCAAACTGATTAGAGCTAAAAATTTCATTGAAAAATGACCGATAGACCTTACACTATGTAGTTCCAGTTATTCATTTATTGAGCTTATTTCATAGTGTAATGGTTAAGAGAAATGATTTTGTGTCAGGGTGCCTGGGTTTGAACACTGGCCCTGTGATTTACTAACAGTGTGGACACTCAGTTTGTATCATCTGTAATGAGGGGACATACATTTACCTAGGTCACAGTTTGTAATATTAAAAGAGTTATATGTAACACTATGTAAACCATGTAGAATAGCATATAATTATGGAAGTGTATGCACTTATTCTTTCTTCACTCATATATTTATCCAACAAATAGTTACTGGGCATCCACCATTCAATGATTTCTAAAAATTTCCGATATTTCAAGAACCTCTGACACATTTGAGAACATTATACATTTCAGAAGTAACCAAGTATTTATGAAGTGACAATTGTGTATAAAAACAGTTGTTTCAGGTATGTAAAATGTGTAAGATGTACAGCTAAACAGAAAACATTGCCGTTTATCATATAAGTTAATAGATATAGCAAATGTGAAAGGCAGTTAAGGTGGAAAAAGCCTTTAAATAAGGTGATAGTGGATTCTGTGTCCCATTTAACCCTTTCTCAAATGACTTACCCACTGTGTCTTTAGTTAAGATTCCCATGAACCCAGAAAAAACTTGGAATGCCTAGAAACATACAACCTACTAAGAATAAATCATGAAGAAACAGAAAACCTGAACAGACCAATGACTAATAAGGAGATTGAATTGGTAATAGAAAACATCCCAAAAGTCCAGAACCAGATGGCTTCACCAGTGAATGCTACCACACATTTTAAAAAGAATACCAATCTTAAATGCTCCTAAAAAATAGAGGAGGGAACACTTTCAAACTCCTTTCACAAACTCCTTTCACAAGACCAATATTAGCCTGATACCAAAATACAACAAGAATAGTACAAGAAAATTACAGGCTAGTATCCATAATGAACATGCAAAAATCTTCAACAAATTATCATCAAACCGAATTCAACCATAGATTATAAGAATCACACACCACGATAAGTGGGATTAATTCCAGGGACAAAAGGAAAACCCAACATCCACAAAATCAAATTGATACACATTTTAAAAAATGGATTAAAAAGGATGTCATCTCAATAGATGCAGAAATCATGTAATAAAACTCAACAACCATTTACGATAAAAACTCTCAACAAAGTATGTATAGAGGGAATGTACCTCAACATAATAAAGGTCATATATGACGAGTCCACAGCTAATATCATAGTTAACCAGGAAAAGCTGAAAGCTTTTTCTCTAAGATCAGGAACAAGAAAAGGATGCTTACTCTTGCCCCTTTTATTCGACATAGTACTAGAAATCCTAGCCAGAGCAGTGAGGTAAGACAAATACAAGGAATCCAAATTGGGAAGGAAGTATTGTCACCATTTGCAGATGACTTACAGGCATGCCCCTTTTTATTGCACTTCACACGAATGTGCTTCATAGATAGTGCCTTTTTATACATTGAAGTTTTGTGGCACCCCTGCATGAAGCAAGTCTGGCAGCACTATTTTTCCCATAGCATTTTCTCACCTTGTGTCTGTCACATTTTGGTAATTCTCACAGCATTTAAAATTTTTCTCATTATTATATTTGTTATAGTGAGAAAATATCGGTGATCTTTGATGTTACTATAATTTGGGGGTACCAAAAACCACAGCCATGAAAGATGTAGAACTTGATCAAATGTATGAATTCTGACTGCTCCATCAGTTGTCAGTTCCATCTCTCTTCCCCTACCCTCAGGCCTTCCTATGCCCTGAGAAACAATAATTTTGAAATTAGGCAAATTAATAACCCTACAATGACCTCTAAATGTTTAACTGAGGGGAAGAGTTGCATATACCTCCCTCAGATCAAAAGTCAGAAATAAGTTTAGTAGGGAAGACACATTGAAATTTCAGATAGGCACAAGAGGCCTACCTTTCAGACTAATAGCTGGCCAACTTGTACATACAAAGGAAAAGTTCTTGAAAGAAATTAAAAGTGCTATTCCAGCAAACACATGAATGATAAGGTGAAACAGCATTATTGCTGATTTGGACAAAGTTTTAGTGGTCTGGTTAGAAGATAAAGTCAGCTACAACATTCCCTTAAGCCAAAGCCTAATCCAGTGCAAGGCTCTGATTCTCTTCAATTCTACGAAGGCTGAGAGAAATGAGGAAGGTACAGAAGAAAATTTTGAAGCTAGTAGAGTTTGGTTCATGAGTTTTAGGAAAATAAGTCATCTCCATAACATAAAAATGCAACGTGAAGCAGCAAGTGCTGATATAAAAGCTTCAGTAAGTTATCCAGAAAATCTAGTTAAGATAAGCAATGAAGGTGGCTAAACAGCAGTTTTTCAATGTAGATGAGACATCCTTCCATTGGAAGATGCCATCTAGGATTTTCATAGCTGGAGAGGAAAAATCAGTGCATGGCTTCAAAGCTCCAAAGGACAGACTGATTCTGTTAGGAGCTAAGGCAGCTGGTGACCTCAAGCTGAAGCCAATGCTGCTTATTTGCCATTCTGAAAATCCTATAGCCCTTAAAGAATTATCCTAGATCTACTTTGCCAATGCCCTATACATAAAACAAAGCCTGGATGACACATTTCTTGACAACATGGTTTACTGAATATTTTAAGCTCACTTTTTAAAATTTTTTTATTGTTATGTTAATTACCATATATTACATCATTAGTTTTTGATGTAGTGTTCCATGATTCATTGTTTGTGCATAACACCCAGTGCTCCATGCAGAATGTGCCCTCTTTAATACCCATCACCAGGCTAACCCATCCCCCTACCCTCCTCCCCTCTAGAACCCTCAGTTTGTTTTTCAGAGTCCATCATCTCTCATGGTTCATCTCCCCCTCTGACTTACTCCCCTTCATTCTTTCTCTGCTGTTATCTTCTTCTT
This sequence comes from Eumetopias jubatus, assembly GCF_037043125.1. NCBI lineage: Eukaryota > Metazoa > Chordata > Mammalia > Carnivora > Otariidae > Eumetopias > Eumetopias jubatus. Next base: position 175,405,033 of record NW_028274809.1, on the reverse strand, counting down.
TTTCTTTTTTCTTAAAATATGTTGCGTTATTTGTTTCAGAAGTACAGATCTGTGATTCAACAGTCTTGCACAATTCACAGCGCTCACCGTAGCACATACCCTCCCCAATGTCTATCACCCAGCCACCCCATCCCTCCCACCCCCAACCACTCCAGTAAAACTCAGTTTTGTTTCCTGAGATTAAGAATTCCTCATATCAGTGAGGTCATATGATACATGTCTTTGTCTGATTGACTTATTTCACTAAGCATAACACCCTCCAGTTCGATCCACGTCGTTGCAAATGGCAAGATCTCATTCCTTTTGATGGCTGCATAATATTCCATTGTGTATATATACCACTTCTTCTTTATCCATTCATCTGTCGATGGACATCTTGGCTCTTTCCACAGTTTGGCTATTGTGGACATTGCTGCTATAAACATTGGGGTGCACGTACCCTTTCGGGTCCCTACATTTGTATCTTTGGGGTAAATACCCAGTAGTGCAATTGCTGGATCGAATGGTAGCTCTAATTTCAACTGTTTGAGGAACCTCCATACTGTTTTCCAGAGTGGTTGCACCAGCTTGCATTCCCACCAACAGTGTAGGAGGGTTCCCCTTTCTCCACATCCCCGCCAACATCTGTTGTTCCCGGACTTGTTAATTTTAGCCATTCTGACGGGTGTGAGGTGGTATCTCATTGAGGTTTTGATTTGGATTTCCCTGAGCTGAGCGATGTTGAGCACTTTTTCATGTGCCTGTTGGCCATTTGGATGTCTTCTTTGGAAAAATGTCTGTTCATGTCTTCTGCCCATTTCTTGATTGGATTATTTGTTCTTTGGGTGTTGAATTTGATAAGTTCTTTATAGATTTTGGATACTAGTCCTTTATCTGATATGTCATTTGCAAATATTTTCTCCCATTCTGTCGGTTGTCTTTTGGTTTTGTGGACTGTTTCTTTTGCTGTGCAAAAGCTTTTTATCTTGATGAAATCCCAATAGTTCATTTTTGCCCTGGCTTCCCATGCCTTTGGCAATGTTTCTAGGAAGAAGTTGCTGCGGCTGAGGTCGAAGAGGTTGCTACCTGTGTTCTCCTTTAGGATTTTGATGGACTTCTGTCTCACGTTTAGGTCTTTTAACCATTTGGAGTCTATTTTTGTGTGTGGTGTAAGGAAATGGTCCAGTTTCAGTCTTCTGCATGTCGCTGTCCAATTTTCCCAACACCATTTGTTGAAGAGACTGTCTTTTTTCCACTGGACATTCTTTCCTGCTTTGTCAAAGATAAGTTGACCATAGAGTTGAGGGTCCATTTCTGGGCTCTCGATTCTGTTCCATTGATCTATGTGTCTGTTTTTGTGCCAGTACCATACTGTCTTGATGATGACAGCTTTGTAATAGAGCTGGAAGTCCGGAATTGTGATGCCTCCAGCTTTGCTTTTCTTTTTTAATATTCCTCTAGCTATTCGGGGTCTCTTCTGGTTCCATACAAATTTTAGGATTATTTGTTCCATTTCTTTGAAAAAAGTGGATGGCATTTTGAGGGGATTGCATTGAATGTGTAGATTGCTCTAGGTAGCATTGACATCTTCACAACGTTGGTTCTCCCAATCCATGAGCATGGAACATTTTTCCATTTCTTTGTGTCTTCTTCAATTTCTTTCATGAGTATTTTATAGTTTTCTGAGTACAGATTCTTTGCCTCTTTGGTTAAATTTATTCCTAGGTATCTAATTGTTTTGGGTGCAATTGTAAATGGGATTGACTCTTTGATTTGTCTCTCTTCTGTCTTGTTGTTGGTGTATAGGAATGCCACTGATTTCTGTGCATTGATTTTATATCCTGCTACTTTACTGAATTCCTGTATGAGTTCTAGCAGTTTTGGGGTGGAGTCTTTTGGGTTTTCCACATATAGTATCATATCATCTGCAAAGAGTGAGAGTTTGACTTCCTCTTTGCCGATTTGGATGCCTTTGATTTCTTTTTGTTGTCTGATTGCTGTGGCTAGGACTTCTAATACTATGTTGAATAGCAGTGGTGAGAGTGGACATCCCTGCCGCGTTCCTGACCTTAGGGGAAAAGCTCTCAGCCTTTCCCCATTGAGAATGATATTCACTGTAGGTTTTTCATAGATGGCTTTTATGATATTGAGGTATGTACCCTCTAACCCTATACTCTGAAGAGTTTTGATCAAGAAAGGATGCTGTACTTTGTCAAATGCTTTTTCTGCATCTACTGAGAGGATCATAAGGTTCTTGTTCTTTCTTTTGTTAATGTATTGTATCACGTTGATTGATTTGCGGATGTTGAACCAGCCTTGCAGCCCAGGGATAAATCCCACTTGGTCGTGGTGAATAATCCTTTTAATGGACTGTTGGATCCTATCGGCTAGTATTTTGGTGAGAATTTTTGCATCCATGTTCATCAAGGATATTGGCCTGTAATTCTCCTTTTTGATGGTGTCTTTGTCTGGTTTTGGGATCAAGGTAATGCTGGCCTCATAAAATGAGTTTGGAAGTTCTCCTTCCATTTCTATTTTTTGGAACAGTTTCAGGAGAATAGGTATTAATTCTTCTTTAAATGTCTGAAAGAATTCCCCTGGGAAGCCATCTGGCCCTGGGCTTTTGTTTCTTGGGAGATTTTTGATGACTGCTTCAATTTCCTTAGTGGTTATAGGTCTGTTCAGGTTTTCTATTTCTTCCTGGTTCAATTTTGGTAGTTGATACATCTCTAGGAATGCACCCATTTCTTCCAGGTTATCTAATTTGCTGGCATAGAGTTGCTCATAATATGTTCTTATAATTGTTTGTATGTCTTTGGTGTTGGTTGTGATATCTCCTCTTTCATTCATGATTTTGTTGATTTGGGTCCTTTCTCTTTTCTTTTTGATCAGTCTGGCCAGGGGTTTATCAATCTTGTGAATTCTTTCAAAGAACCAGCTCCAAGTTTCGTTGATCTGTTCTACTGTTCTTTTGGTTTCTAGTTCATTGATTTCTGCTCTGATCTTTATCATTTCTCTTCTCCTGCTGGGTTTAGGCTTTATTTGCTGTTCTTTCTCCAGCTCCTTTAGGTGTAGGGTTAGGTTGTGTATTTGAGACCTTTCTTGTTTCTTGAGAAAGGCTTGTATTGCTATATACTTTCCTCTCAGGACTGCCTTTGCTGTATCCCAAAGATTTTGAACAGTTGTGTTTTCATTTTCATTGGTTTCCATGAATTTTTTTAATTCTTCTTTAATTTCCTGGTTGACCCATTCATTCTTTAGTAGGATGCTCTTTAGCCTCCATGTATTTGAGTTCTTTCCGACTTTCCTCTTGTGATTGAGTTCTAGTTTCAAAGCATTGTGGTCTCAAAATATGCAGGGAATGATCCCAATCTTTTGGTACCGGTTGAGACCTGATTTGTGACCTAGGATGTGATCAATTCTGGAGACTGTTCCATGGGCACTAGAGAAGAATGTGTATTCCGTTGCTTTGGGATGGAATGTTCTGAATATGTCTGTGAAGTCCATTTGGTCCAGTGTGTCATTTAAAGTCTTTATTTCCTTGTTGATCTTTTGCTTAGATGATCTTTCCATTTCAGTCAGGGGGGTGTTAAAGTCCCCCACTATTATTGTATTGTTGTCAATGTGTTTCTTTGCTTTTGTTATTAATTGCCTTATATAATTGGCTGCTCCCATGTTCGGGGCATAGATATTTACAATTGTTAGATCTTCTTGTTGGATAGACCCTTTAAGTAGTATATAGTGTCCTTCCTCATCTTTTATTACAGTCTTTGTTTTAAAATCTAATTTGTCTGATATAAGGATTGCCACCCCAGCTTTCTTTTGGTGTCCATTAGCATGGTAAATGGTTTTCCACCCCTTCACTTTCAATCTGGGGGTGTCTTTGGGTCTAAAATGAGTCTCTTGCAGACAGCCTATTGATGGGTCTTGTTTTTTAATCCAATCTGATAGCCTGTGCCTTTTGATTGGGGCATTTAGCCCATTTACATTCAGGGTAACTATTGAAAGGTATGAATTTAGTGCCACTGTATTGCCTGTAAGGTGACTGTTATTGTATGTTGTCTGTGTTCCTTTCTGATCTTTGCTGCTTTTAGGCTCTCTCTTTGCTTAGAGGACCCCTTTCAATATTTCTTGGAGGGCTGGTTTCGTGTTTGCAAATTCCTTTAGTTTTTGTTTGTTCTGGAAGCTTTTTATCTCTCCTTCTATTTTCAATGACAGCCTAGCTGGATATAGTATTCTTGGCTGCATATTTTTCTCGTTTAGTGCTCTGAAGATATCTTGCCAGTCCTTTCTGGCCTGTCAGGTCTCTGTGGAAAGGTCTGTTGCCAATCTAATGTTTCTACCATTGTAGGTTACAGATCTCTTCTCCCGAGCTGCTTTCAGGATTTTCTGTTTGTCCTTGAGACTTGTAAGTTTTACTATTAGATGTCGGGGTGTTGACCTATTATTATTGATTTTGAGAGGGGTTCTCTGTGCCTCCTGAAATTTGATGCCTGTTTCCTTCCTCACATTAGGGAAGTTCTCTGCTATTATTTGCTCCAATATACCTTCTGCCCCCCTCTCTCTCTCTTCTTCTTCTGGGATCCTAATTATTCTAATGTTGTTTCGTCTTATCGTATCACTTATCTGTCGAATTCTGCCCTCGTGATCCTGTAGTTGTTTCTCTCTCTTTTTCTCATCCTCTTTATTTTCCATCATTTGGTCTTCTATATCACTGATTCTCTTTTCTGCCTCATTTTTGATTGCACCTCATCAATAGCCTTTTTGATTTCTACTTGGTTAGATTTTAGTTCTTTTATTTCTCCAGAAAGGGTTTCTCTAATAACTTCCATGCTTTTTTCAAGCCCAGCTAGTATCTTTAAAGTCATGATTCTGAACTCTAGGTCCGACATCGTACTAATGTCCGTATTGAGTAGGTCCCTGGCTGACGGTACTACCTCTTGTTCTTTTTGCTGAGGTGATTTTTTTCGTCTTGTCATTTTGTCCAGAGGAGAATAGATGAATGAGAGAACAAAATGCTAACAGGTTAACAATGTCCCCAGCAAATATACTGTATACAAATCAGAAAAGACCTGAAACCAGGGGAAAAGAAAGGGAAAGAAAGTAAAAAGAAAGAGAAAAAAAAGGAAAAAAAGATAAAAACAAAAATAGAACAATACAAAAAAAGCAGAATATGATCAAATATGATCAGGCTAGTGCATAGATTAGTGCCATACACTAGATTCTGGGCGTATTTTGGTCTGTTAGAAAAAAGTGCCTCCTAAAATTTTAAAGGAAGAAAGACATATATGTACAAAATAAGGGTTGATACAATGAAGGGATGGAAGATGAGTGTAAAGATGAAAATTATAAAAGATTTTATAAAAGGACTTGATAAGAAGTTGTTTGAAAAAAGAAAGAAGATTTGAGAAAAAAAAAAGGAAAAAGGGAGAGAATGTGATCAGGCAGGAGACTAGAACAAAGCCATACACTAGTGATTTAGGGTATATTTTGATCTGTTAGAAGAAACTGTATCTCAAAATTTTAAAGAGAGAACAACTTATATATATATGCCAAAAATAAGGGTAACTACTATGAAGGGATAAAATATGACTCTAAAAATGAAAAATAAAAAAATGTTTTTTTTTTTTTAAAAAAGGATTGATAAGATGTTGGTTGAAAAAGGGAAAAAGAAAAATAAAAAAAAAAAACAGGTAACAAAAATTAACTTTGATGAACTAATGAATCATGGTAAAAAAAAGCCATGAATTCTATGTGCAGTATTCCCCTAGCGCTGGAGTTCTCCCGTTCTCCTTGATCGGTAAACTTGTTCTTGGCTTGCTGGCTGTTCGTGCTGATCTTCTGGGGGAGGGGCCTGTTGCTGTGGTTCCCAAATGTCTTTGCCGGAGGCTGAATTGCCCCACTCTTGTCGGTCCAGGCTAAGGAAGCTGCTCGGGTTTGCTCTCAGGAGCTTTTGTTCCCTGCAAGCTCTCGGTACAGCTTTGGAGGACCAGGGCAAAAATAGTGGCCTCCCAATCTCCACCCGGAGGAGCTGAGAACTCGGGGCCCCACTCCTCAGTGCGCCCCCAGAGAAAAGCAGTCACTCCCATGTCCCCGGTCTCCGGCCGCACTCCGTGCTCACCCGGCCTGTGACCGAGCGTTGCTATCTCTGGCACCCGACCCCGTGTGGAGTCTCCAAACCCAGCAGATCCCTGTGGTGCACTCCCGCGCTGCTCCTCCTGGGGGAGAGAAGGGAGTCTCCCCAGCTCTGCCGCTTGTTGGGTCCCTGCTGGAGGAGCAGTGGCCCGACTGGGCCGCGGATCACAGTTTATGGCAACCCCGAGCTGAGAGCCCGCGCCTCGGCTCCGTCTCTGCAGCTGGCTTCCCCGCTCTGATACCTGGGAGCTCTGGTGCACTCAGGCACCCCCGGTCTTTCTGTGACCCCGAGGGTCCTGAGACCACACTGTCCTGGGAGGATTCCACCCCCTGCTTAGCCACTGCAGCGACGTCCCTCAGCGGAGCCGACTTCTAAAATTTCGATTTTGTGCTCCGCGGCTCTAGCACTTGCCAGAAGCGACCGGCGGAGGCCCCTCCCCCGCCGTCTATCCTCCCGAATATCGCCTCGGATTCACTTCTCCGCACGTCCTACCTTCCAGTAAGTGGTCGTTCCTCTGTTCAGAGAGTTGTTGCTACTCTCCTCTTCGATCTCCTGTTGAGTTCGTAGGTGTTCAGAATGGTTTGATCCCTATTCAGCCGAATTCCTGAGACCAGACGAAATCTAGGTCTCCTACTCCTCCGCCATCTTGCTCCGCCCCCTTTAAGCTCACTCTTAAGATCTACTGCTTAGTTAAAAGGTTTCTTTCAAAATATTACTGCTCACTGACAACACACCGGGTCACCCAAGGGCTTTGATGGAAATGAACAATGCGATTAATGTTTTTATGCCTAACACAACATCCATCCTGCAGCCCATGGATCAAGGAGTAATTGACTTACAAGTCTAAGTCTTATTTAAGAATTACATTGGGTTAGGCTGGAGCTGCCATAGGTAGTGATTCCTGTGATGAGTCTGGGCAAAGTCAATTGAAAAACCTAGAAAGAGGGGTCCATGGGTGGCTCAGTCATTAAGGGTCTGCCTTCCACTCAGGTCATGATCCTGGAGTCCTGGGATTGAGCCCTGCATCGGGCTCCCTGCTCGGTGGGAAGCCTGCTTCTCCCTCCACCTGCCACTCCCCCTGCTTGTGTTCCCTCTCTCGCTGTGTCTCTCTCTGTCAAATACATAAATAAAATCTTTTAAAAAAAGAAAAGAAAGGAAAAACCTGGAAAGGATTCACCATTCTAAATGTCATTAAGAACATTTGTGATTTATGGGCAAAAGTCAAAATATCAATATCAATGAATGTTTGGAAAAGTGGATTCCAATCTTTGTGGATGACTTAGAAGTGTTCAAGACTTCTGCAGAGGAAATAATAGCAGATGTGGTGGAAACAGCAAAAGAACTAGAAGTGGAGCCTGAAGCAACCTCATGATAAAACAGAGGAGTTGCTGCTGCTTATGGATGAGCAAGGGAAGTGCTTTCTTAAAATGAAATATACTCCTGGTGAAGATGCTGTAAAGACTGTTGAAATGAGAACAAAGGCATTAGATTATATAAATGTAATTGATAAAGCAGCACCAGGATTTTAAAGGATTCACTCCAATTTTGGAAGAAGTTCTACTATAAGTAGAATGTTATCAAACAGCATCACATCCTACAGAGAATTTGTTCATAAAAGATTCAATGTGGCAAATGTTTTTGTTTTATTTTAAGAAATTGCCACAGCCACCCCAGCCTTCAGCAACCACCAATCTGATCAGTCACCAGCCATCAGCACTGAGGTGAGACTCCCATCAGCAAAAAAGATTACAACTCACTGAAACCTGCTTTCATCGCTAGCATTTTAAATAAAATATTCTTTTAATTAGGGCACGTACACTGTGTTTTTAGACAATGCTATTGCACACTTAAGTATAAACTTTAGACGTACTTTATTGCAGTGGTCTGGAACTGAACCAGTTAGCTAGGAAGTAACAAGGAGTTACTCAGATCAGAGGGCTAAAAGCTAACAGCAGGAGGGGGCAGAGGGAAGGGACAAAAGCAGGGAAAGAGGGTATCTGTTTTACAAAACAAGTAGCTCTTGCCAAGGAGATGTATGGTCAGGTGATCTGCAGATATCCCTTTGTATGAGCCAGCTTGAGCCTGATTGGAGAGGAGGACCCAAGTCACCCTACAGTTACTTTCAGCTCATAATAGTAAGATCTCTTCCTGGGGTTGGGATTTTTCCACCATTTTTTGAACATATGATGTATGCACTAGCATGTTGATATGCTGTGAATGCAGAGCTGAGCCAAAGTACCTAACAGCAAATGTACACATTCCTTACTATATCAAGCTCCCTAACCTCTGTACACCTAACACACTGAATAAAAGCTTGCTGCACTAACCCCAAGGAGAGTGTTTTGAACACCATCTCCCTGACTCACTTGCTGCAAGTAATAAAAACCATTTGCTCCGGCCAAAAGACTGGGGCTGATCTATTGGCTGATGCACCCCAAACAATGAGCCCTTGGCATTCACTAACGAACTCACAATATCTGAGATATTAGAGAAAAATCTAAAGACTCCACCAAAATTGTTAGAACTCATCAACAAATTTTGTAAAGTTGCAGGATACAAACTTAATACATAAAAATCTCTTGCATCTATACATTAATAATGCACTATCAGAGAAAGAAAAACAATCATGTATTCAATTGCATTTCTCAAAATAAAATACATAGGAATACATTTAACCAAGGAGGTAAAAGACCTGTACACTAAATTTCTAAACGTTAAGGAAATTGAAGACACAAAGAAATGGAAAGATATACCTATGCTTAGGAGTTGAAAGAATATTGTTAAAATGTCCATACTACCCAAAGCAATCTATAGATTCAATGCAGTTCTTATCAAAATTCCAATAGATTTTTTTTTCACAGAAATAGAACAATTCTAAAATTTGTATGGAACCACAAAATCCCAAAGTAGCCAAAAAATTTTTGAGAAAAAAGTTGGAGGCATCACCATGTCTGAATTCAAATCATATTATAAAGCAACAGTAATCAAAACAGTATATTGCTGGGTGCCTGGATGGCTCAGTTGGTTAAGCAACTGCCTTCTGCTCAGGTCATGATCCTGGAGTCCCGGGATCAAGTCCTGCCTCGGGCTCCCTGCTGAGCAGTGAGTCTGCTTCTCCCTCTGACCCTCCCCCCTCTCATGCTCTATCTCATTCTCTCTCTCAAATAAATAAATAAAATATTTCTAAAAAAGCAGTATATTGCTGTAAAAATAGACACATAGATCCGTGGAACAGAGTGCCCCCCCCCCAAAAAAAACCTGCATGTATGGCCAATTTATTTACGACAAAGGAGTCAAAAATGTACAGTGGGAAAAAGGACAGATCCTTAAATAGTGTTGGGAAAACCGGACAACCACATGCAAAAGAATGAAACTGGACCACTATCTTTTACTACATACAAAAATAAAATGGATTAAAGTCTTAAGTAGACCTCAAACCATAAAACTTTAAAAAGACATAAAGCAGTAAGTTCCTTAGTATCAGTGGTGATGGTGATTTTTTGGATCTGACAGTAAAACAAAAACTCATGGGACGATACCAAACTAAAATGAGTCTGCACAGCCAAACAAAAACTCAACAAAATGAAAACGCAACTTACCAAATGGGAAAATATTTACAAATCCTGTGTGATAAAGAATTGATATCCCAAATATTGAAAAGATCCTACAACTCAAAATGTGATTAACAATGGACAGAGTTTCTGAATAGACGTTTACCCAAAGATGACGCTTAGATGGCCAGCAGCTACATGAAAAGTAGCTCAACAACAATCAGGGAAATGCAAATGAAAACCACAAGGAGATATCACCTCATACTCGTTAGAATAGCCATTACCAAAAAAAGGGACCCCTTGTTGCATGGTAGGTAGTAATGTAAACTGGTGCCGCCATTATGGAAAAAAGTATGGCGTTTCCTCAAAAATTAAAACTACCGGGCGCCTGGGTGGCTCAGTTGGTTAAGCGACTGCCTTCAGCTCAGGTCATGATCCTGGAGTCCCAGGATCGAGTCCCACATCGGGCTCCCTGCTCAGCAGGGAGTCTACTTCTCCCTCTGACCCACCTCCCTTTCATGCTCTCTCTCATTCTCTCTCAAATAAATAAATAAAATCTTAAAAAAAATTAAAACTACCATATGATCTGCATTTCCACTTCTGTGTATTTTTCTTAGAAACAAAACATTAACTTGAAAAGACATCTGTATCACTATGTTCACTGCAGTATTATTTATAATAGCCTAGACATGGAAGTAACCTAAGAGTCTATTAATAAATGGATAAAGAAAATGTATATATGAGTATCATCCATAAAAAAAGGAAATCTTGTCATTTGTACCAACATAGACCTTGAGGGTATCACAATAAGTCAGAGAAAGACAAATATCAGTGGTGAGGAGAGGGTAAAATAGTTGAAGGTGATCAAAAGTTACAAACCTCCTGTCTTAAAAGCCCCAAGGCTGTGCTACACAGCATGGTGTCTATGATTAATACTGTATTGTATATTTGAAGTTTGCTAAGAATAGATCTTGACAGTTCTCACAAGGAAAAAACTATAATTATGTATGGTGACCAATGTTAGACTTACTGTGGCAATCATTTCATAATGTATACAAATCTGGAATCACTGTATTGTATATCTGAAACTAGTATCTGTCAATTATATCTCAAAAAAAATCCCTATTTAAAATACAGGTATATTTTATTATAGTTCAAGATGCAATACAACAAAAAATACATTTTGTAAATAATTCCAGTTTTCTGTAATTCAACATTTAAAAATATTGAATGTAAGAAAATTTTTAAAAAAATAAAAATATTAAATATTGAAAAATTGTGAAGAACAGTTTATTCCCAGGTACTTACTCTTTCCCCAAATGTAGTAACTACTAAAATGAATTCAGAGACTTCCAAGAAATAAATAGTAATCATTCTTAACAACCATTTTCTTACATTGCCTTTATTAAAATGCCCTTGTATGTCATCAGTAGATCCACAGCCTTTCCTGAAGTACTTCCTACGTCTTTGCCCCGCCAACGAATGCACTCACTGCTCCCACCATTTTAGAGAACCTCATCTCTTCTCTCCTTGCTGCTCACCTACACACAGGCTCACCTTCCTTAGGCCAAGTCTCCTGTTTGTTGATCATCTCATGGGGTGTCATGTCCATGACATTCAGGTAACGAACATATCAGTGACAGCATAACAGTTATGTGTGAAGAACTTCAAGAAAATATGGTTAGTCAAGAGATGCCATATTAACTATATAGACCTAAAAACTTACATCGAAAGATACTCCTGAGAATGTCAAAGAATCACACAACCATTTGAGGCAGATATTTTAGAGTAAACAGCTGCTGAGCCTGACTCCCACTGCCACCTTTCAGGTGGATATCTGCTCTATGTTGAAGGCCACCACGTTTCAGCCAGTCCACTCTTTAAGACCAAAAAAAGGCATGTAGAGCAAGCCCTACATTCTATTCAAACACCCGGGGAAATTGCTTGAAATATCTGAGTTATTGCTCATACTGTTCCCTTGCCGATACCCATTCTTCTTATCCATTCAAATTCTATGCAAGAGATGGTTTCATGATGTTAAACCTCAAGGCCTTTTAAAAACATCTTCACCTGAAAATATTTCCAGCTTTAGCATCCTATAGTTAACTTCAGGACCTCGGGTCTCTACGACCACTAAAAATGCCTTCATTATTTTGTCTGCATTATTCTCATGTAACTCAGATCACTTCTGTGGTTTCATTTCTCAACTAGACCACAGAATGTGTTTTGGGAAAATCTGCTTTGGAAGAGCACTGGCTTGGGAACCAGAAACATGCCTTGTGCTTGCGGAGTGACCTTCAGCAAGTAATTCAATATCTTTGAGTCTCAGTGTCCTCTTATTTAAGAGAATGAGGACATCTATCTTCACATTTAGAAGGCCTAGTGTAGCCCAGATTTAATGATATTTATCTCATTTTTTGAGATCGATGACTGTGTCCTGTATTCCTTTGTTTCCCCTCCATAGGTAGTGTCTTGCCATTACTTTGAAACCCAAACATGTGGAATTGATTTTAAGGAAAAGGAAATGTGACTCACTAAAGCATGGCAAAGGAATGGAGCATTTTGATCTGTAATGTGAAGCCATGTCCCATTGCTATTGATTGCGAGGAAGAGGCAGTCCAGGCCACTAGATAGCCGTGGTGCCCATCAATCAGCAACGAGCTGAATGGACTAGATCAAAAACATTAGGCAGCCAATGAGGAAAAAGGCAGAACATTAAACAAAGTTAGGCTTTGCCAGCAGTATTTCTAGCCTGCAACCAGAGGACAAATTACGAGTATTCTCACTAGTGAAAGGACTTTAAGTCATGTAGTTGTCTTTTAAGCCTCATTTATTCATACAAGTTGCACAATCAATGATAATACCATTGTAGGAAGAGAAATGTAGCTCTTCCAAAGCTCAAATATATTCAGACGCGAACTACGGTGCAGCTTTGCCTCATACAAAATAGATATCTTGATTCAGGTCATGTGTTTCACACCCACTTTAGATTATATATTTGTGTGCTCGAGATGCTCAGCTGGAAGGAGACATTTGGGATGCTGGAGACAGAGAACGGATTATAATTAGGGTGTGAAGCAAAATTATTTTGATTTGGGGTTCAGTTCTCCCAAGCAGGAAGAATTATTCTGGACTCAAACAGGAGATTTTCTCCTCCACTTTACCCATATTGCCTGGGAGAATCAATTGTTTGACAATTAAAAGTGGAGCCCACCGGGGATCAGTGGCAGATATTGACAAGTTGGGAACAGACCTCCAACCCCAAGAGGTTTTCTCCTCCCTTTTCTAGCACTGACTGCTGTAGAATTTGATTCCAATATTTGGGATAAATAAAATTGTATGTTAGGTTGGAAAATATGCACGAACTCTTATATTTTAAGGTGATTTGCTAAAGATCCATAGCCCAAGACCATAACACACATTGTAAATACCTCACATTCTTCTCACCTGCCCCTCAGGCCAAGCAGTTAGAATATGTTCTTTAGGGAAGATTCTATTTTCAAAAGTAAAACTGAGCTATTGTATGCATCGTGCATTTCTCTAAAGTACATGTACAGCCTTAAGATCAATAGGACTAAATATTTTGATGAGGCTGCCAAAAAAGTGCGCGTCTTATCAGTCTGGTGAATGTGGAGGCACAAATGATGGTGGATGAACCAGAAGACGTGGGGCTCTGTGATTTCACAGCTGGAGAAGGGTGAAGTGAACATCATTTGTAGGGTTAAGACTGGCTAAGCCACCAATGTTCTCTAAGCTGTACATGACTGCAAGAATCTCTTTGTTCAGCAAAACTGCTGTGCACAGCCAGGGGTGGTCAAAATACATTACACTGAGATTCTGGAATCCTAGGTTCTATTCCTTGCCGGTTTTCTAACTAGCAATGTGACCTCAGCCAGCTCAATTAACCTCTCTGTATTCCTTTCCTTGCATATAAAACAGGCAGAACAATACCTGCCTTTTCTAACTTTCAGGATTGTTTTCCAATTCGATGGAGATAAAACATGTACAAGTGTTTTTGCAACGTACCATGCAGCATACAAATGGAAGTTAATAATCATTGCCAACTCTGTTTATGACTCTCTCAAAGGCTGTCCTTGCTCAAAATGAGTCACTCCTCTTACTGCAATTACCCCAAGCTGATTACGTGTTCATTTTTATCCTCCGGCATCCTACAGCCACACCACATCCACTGTAGTCCTTCCACCTGGGTCTCTAACGTTTCTTTTTGTATACGGCTTTACGTCTGCCTAAACTTACCTGTCGTCCAGGAGTTGTTTGGGGACAGAGATATTGCCCATTAAATAGGTTTTCTCAGCTCAGTGCAAGTTTTAGTAAATAATGTGTCTATATTTGACAATGCACTATGTTCCCAGATCTTGTTCTTAGCCATATGATGTAAATTTACTGAGTTCTGCAAGGCTCAGAGGAGACACTAATGAAATTGTTCACGAAATTGGTTATGGTTGTTGTAAGAATTCCAGGTCTCAAACTTATCCCTATTGTAACTGGTAAGTCAACATTTTATGATCAGAAGCTTGATACCCCATAGGATTACCTTATCGTATGTGGTGCCTGGCAAACCAGGCCAAGAAACCTATCTCACTGCTCATTATGCTAGACTTCTAGTCTAGTCTCAAACACTCTCCAGCTTCATTTCCATATTTGACTACCACTCTTGAATATGTTACATTTGCTATGGAATAGCAGGGTTGTCAGAACTTATATACCTTACAACATAAAGCATCTACAACACTCACAGGGAATTGATGGGATATTGCCAATGATACACATAGCAGGCCATTTACACAGATGGTCAAGCTATTCTTCTCAAGTCCACTTCTAAAGATTTTGAGGATACCTCAAAAGGTCCTGCTCCAAAATATCTGGCTCCAACTTGAGTGGCAGGTCATGAATGATGGCAGCAGATGTTGAGTGGGTCTAGGACACAACAGGTCCTAGGAAGTCAGATAGGTGAAGCATATGAACCTGCTATTGATCATTCACTAATTTCATTTCTTACCCTTACTGTAAATTTTACTTCAGATTATAATTATCTACCCCACCTCAAAGCTTACCCACAGGTGGCTCTGAAAAATCCTGAGAAACTAGAGGTGGGGAGGGGGTGGACTGTGTAGCAGGACTACAATAATACAACTGACCTCATGCTGGGTTCTCTGTGGGAGTGCAGTGGTTTTTAGATCAACACATCTATATCTTCCGGTAAAGCATTTTCAACTTTTCAACCTCACCTGCCATACCCTAGAAAATATAAGAACAGTGAATTTATCTTGTGCTAAGATTATCATGGTCCAAATTGCTGATAAGGAATTTCTACTCGCTCAGCTTTCATAGCTCATTATCCAATGTAGGCTGTGAGAAAAGAGATTCAAAAAAAAAAAAAATTCAGCAAGTCTTCAAACTCATTTGAAGACAATAAGGCTATTACTATGATATAGTTTATGATGTAAAGTCTGACTGAGAAATGATCTTTGAACTCTAAATACCAGAGCTATTAAAAAGCTCAGGGAGCCATATTTTCAGTGACAGAGTACCTCAACAGAACACACCCTCTCTGGAATTAGTTTCACATAGCCATGTTGGGATGCCACTAGAACGAACTGCAGTAATAGCATCTCTAGACATTATAGAATACTGTGCTTATGAGTCCGAAGGCCAAGTTCCAAGGCTCTTGGAGACCACAGTACTGATTTTATTAACAGATGGAAATTTTCTTACAAATCGTGCCACTGGGCTCCTAGGAGTATAAAAATATTTGATATTTCACTAATAAGATTTGGTACTACTTACATCATAGATCTGATTAATATCCTAAAGAAAGGGGATGGTTTGTCTAAACTTAGAGATATCCAAAGTACTCTTAGGAGCAAAAGGTCCCTTCCTGTCAACTGGGAGAGGAGATTTCTCCTATTTCAAAATTCATAGGGAAACCAGAAAACTTGCTTTTTCATCTCTGGTATGTGGACATCCTGCATTATTGGACACCTACTCCATTTCTCAGCGTGATTCAGGAAAATGGAGCAGAGCATATCCATCCTTCCTTGGCCATCCTCTTATACCCACCATCAGAGACCAATTATAAATCTAATTCTCAGTATAATGGTATGTTTTGAAAAAAAAAGTATAATTTATGTATCAACTTGGCTAGATCATGTTACCCAATATTTGGCCAACATTACTATACGTGTTTCTAAAAAGGTATTTTTAGGTGAGATTAACATTAATATCAGTCGACTTTTAATTAAAGCTGTTAACTCTAATATGGGTGGGCATCATCTAATTGTAGGCATGTAAAACAAAGATTGACCTTCTTGGAAAAAGAGGGAATTCTGCCAGCAGATGGTCTTTGGACTTAAACTGAAACATTGGCTCTTTCCCGAGTTTCCAGCCTGCTGGCCTACCATGCAGATTTTGGACTTACCAACCACAATACTCATGTGAGCTCTTTCCTTAAATTAAATCTGTAAACATGCATATATACATCTTATTGGCTCTTTCTGTGGAGAACCTTAATACATCCAAGTAATTTCAGAATTATCCACACGAAAAGACTGTCTACAGTTTTAATACAATTAGGCTCTCTTTTCCTGCATAAGTCAAGTGAAGATTTGGTCCTTCATAAGGAGTGCATTCTCCCACAAACTTCTCCATTTTTAGCTTGGCTCTGCCACCTTAGTTTACCTTCCTTACTGAAGGCAGGACTTTAATAGTTATAGTTGGGTTTAGATGGCCAATAACCCTTTGGTAAAAAATCTACACCTTCCACAAAAGGGAACTTTATTTCTTGGGCCCCTCTTGGGTTTATGATTTCAAACGCAGTTGAGAAACTCCTTTTTACAAGTCTCCAGAAGGATACTGAGTTCCAAGCCATGAGCAAGTTTGAAAGTGGGTCATTTAATTCTAATCCATTCTTCTCAGTAGTAAGAGCTCTCAACATGTCAGTCCTTTTACTATATGACCTTTTCTGAAAACATCTTTCCAAATACTTTTTTTTGTGGTCAAAAGGATATAGCCTATTTCTGTATTGAGAAGAATATTTATAGAATTAATAGGTGCTGCATAACCCTTTACAATGAACAGATCCCCAATGGACAGTTCAGGATACATATATACACAGGACAGTTTTCAATGGTCATCTTTTTAGTGCCATGGGGGAATGGAGCATACTTCAGTTTTAATGTAACCTCCCTCTGATGAAAACCAGGATAGTTTTTGTCTATTCTTCCTACTATAAGCCTTTCCTCCATCTTGGTTTATCCTTACTTGTTCTTTCACGAGGGTTTTAGTAATAAGCATGCCTTATTAAAGGTAACCATCTAAGTAGCAAATTATTCTCTTCCTTCTGTACTTATAGAGGTGGTCATTGGGATATCAGGAAAGAAATGCTATTACTATCATTACTGATCCCATAATCCTAACACAAAGCTGTGTTATGAGACTATATTGTATAACGTCCTGTCCAGACATGGCTAAAGTACCCATGTTTAAAGCTTACATTTCTGGGGCCATGCTGTCACGTAGTTGGCCTTGGACCCTGCCACCATTTCTCAGCTACCTCTACTGTAAGAGCTAAGGAGTTGCAGAAATGCAGTATGATCAGAAGTAATCATTGCTTCACTCACTTCCCCCTCCTCTATTCCGTTTACCCTTGATTGTTAAGTTACTTTATATCCTGGAGTGAAAACTTGGGTGACACTTTCACTTCTGTGTTCTCCTGTACGTAATCATGTAACAATTCCTGTTTAGTTCTCATTCTTACTAGCTTTCAAGGATTTTTTCCTATCTCTACTGTATCCCTTGGTTTTTCATTAAAAACTTTTTTTAGAGCAGTTTCACAGTAAGATTGGGTCATAGCAAAATTGAATGGGAAGAGTATTCCCATATCTCTTGTCACCAGATACCCCCAGCCTTCCTGATTGACATTCTGTACCACAGTTGGGACATTGATTACAATCAGTGATCTATATTGGCACATTACCAACCAAACTCCACAGTTTACATTAGGGCTCAATTAGTATTTTACATTCAGTGGATTTTGACAAGTGTGTAATGATATGTATCCATCATTATAGAATCATACACAAGTTTCGCTGCCCTAAAAATCCTGTGCTCTGCCTATTAACCCCTCTCCCTTAGCCCCTGACGACCATTAATCTGTTTTACTGCCTCTAGTTTTGCTTTTTCTTTTCATTCAGGATATGCATGCCTGTTTTAATAGATCTCCACCTTTCCTATTAAATCTCCCTTCCTATTATAAGTTTTCCATAAAGGTTGATCTGATACACAAATTGATCATACCAGTGTCATGTTTAAATGACTTCTCATTGTCTCTAGTCCCCATTAGTGATCTAAAGTTCTTTGATATCTGGCCCCCACTTACCTCCCTTCATTTCACACAATTTACCAACTTGCATATTATATTCCTGTAGTACTGAAGTACTTGTAGTTTGCAGAATGAACTGTGTTCTGTTTTGTCTATGTATACTATTCTCCCATTTCTAAGAATACCTTTGTCCCTCCCATTACCTGGATATATTATACTTGTTCAAGTCTCAAAGTAGATCTTTCTAAGAAAGCTATGATAACCTAATACTGAACTCTTACATAGCATCCTGCATTAGTTCTGCCTCATCACAGTACAAAACACGCTATTGAAAATACTTTTTTTTAGAGCAAAAGAGCGAGAGAACATGTGGAGGGAGGGGGGGCAGGAAGCAGACTCCCTGCTGAGCAGGGAACCCAAGACACAGGGCTCCAAGTCAGGACTCTGGGACCATGACCTGAGCTGAAGGCAGCTGCTTAACCGACGGAGCCACCCAGATATACCTGGTTTCTGCTTTCTAACTGGCCTTCTACATAGATTAGGCAGTAAAGTCCTTGAAGTCAGGATTTGTACTTTGTTATTTAAGTACCTACCTGGCTTTATTTCCATATTTGCCCATTTTTCTTTGGTAGCAGTACTCAAACTGTGAGAGTCATTTACCTACAGGACTGATGTAAATAAAGTGTCAAATCCCCTTCATAGCTCAACATTGTTAGGTTTGGCTCTGAAGTAAAAATGTTCCACACCAGAACATAATTTCTTTCCAAGTGTATTATTTCTTAGAAAACAAAAGGGGGCTCTTCCCTAAATAGAGATAAAATGGTTTTATGTTGTACTGTAACGCGTGAAAAGATCCTGTCATGAAAGCAGTCAGGTTAAGGGTAGTACTCCATGTTCTTTAAATCCCATGGTTACTGATCCTCATACATTTAGTTACAGAAACACACCACAATTGTAGAATGAATGGGTGTAGCTCGTCAAGATAAAACATGTGCGTTAGACACCTAGTAAATATTAATAAGGAAAGTGCAAAGATCTAATAGCTAAGTTCCTTAGTAGGGATGCTTGAAATCTCTGTCAACCCTTCTCATTCATACTGAAAGCTACTGGGTTACATTGGAATACTTTACAATAATGGAGTCTCAGAGTCTCAAAGACACATGAATATTCCAATTTTTCCAGTGAATAGAGCTGGAGAGTTGAATTAGTCTTTTTCAACATTAACATTTGAAGTCCTCCCTAGCCTATCTTATTTCTTCTCCCCGTCCATTTCCTTTTCCATTTAGGTTTCTTCTATAACAAGTTTAACACATGTTACAGGTGTACGTTTGTATTGTTTCACATAAATGATCTTGGATCAGCATACTTCCTTTTCCTATTGTGTGCTAAGATTTTTTCGTAAAGCTCAGTGTGTGTCTTACAGATCAGATTGCTGAAGAGCATTTCATAGAATTCTGCGCGGGTCCTTCACTTCCCTGGATGACCACACCATTCAAATCCCCCATCGCCATAACCAGTGCTGTCCCTCCACTCTTCCAGGCGTGGATTGCTGGGTTATAAAGAATACCCTCTCTCCCTTTCATGAAGCAATAGCAGACTACAATCCAGAATGGTTACTTTGGCTTATATTCCTATCAGAAGGAGATGCAGATTCCTATTTCCCCACATGCTTTACAACATTTTTTAAACACTGTTTTTAACATATTTTAAAAACCTTTTCCAATGTTCTATGGCTTGTGTCTGTGGCAGCCTAACTCCTCAGAGCTTTTTGCTCTTCTTCTACGGTAACTCTTCTCGGGTCTTCGCATTTTAACATCTAATATATCATGATTTGGTCTTCATATTCTAAATATAAACAATCCTCCTTAGGAAACTACATATTTTTTTTTGTCTACAGCACTTAATGATGCATTCAAGAGTTCTGTTTTATAATCTTTTCATGCAACTGCTCATCAGCTTTGAAATAAGTGAACAGGAATTCAGTATTATCCTAATGACGAAATGGAGAAGTCCCTTCCCCACCCCCCCACAGGTTTATACTGCGCACAGTCATCTTTAAAATTCACGGTCTTTTCATCAAACTTACTCCTTCCTGTCAGTTTATAGGATTTTAAAGTACACACATGCACAGTATGCTTTATGTCCTTGGAGGGCATACTAATATCGTGTTCAAAGATTTCTGTGCTTTTGACTTTCACTTCCCACTCTAATCTTTGTCCCTCTAATCTTGTAAGGACCTGGCATAAAAACAATGGAAATGCGTGGTTTCTTGTTCTTTTTGGTCATTCTTAAAGTAGTGGGTTTGTGTATAATGATATGCAATTTTCTTTTCCAAGGTAACCATAGAAACAATTTCAGTAGTGTATAAGGAGCTTTAGAACGGAGATGACTGAAACAACAATAGATCTCCTACATTAGGGAGAAAACTTGTTTCCTCCCTCCAGTGAGTTAGGAAGGTAGGTTTTATCTATAGGATCTATAGAGAATTTTTTTTTAACCATGTAAAAATATTTTAAACCCAATGAGAATAGGAAACTTGATTATATCAACTAGTATCAAACCACCCTAAGGTATCAGGAACTTCAGGTGTGTGGTTATAAAAGTTGAGGTTTTAAGAAATAGAAGTTTAATATTTAAAATAACAGATGAATCACTTTTCCAAAACTTGTTGCTAGAAATCACTCTAATTTGTCACAATTTGCATCAGTAGATGATTAGTCCAAAAATAAGAATACTTGTAAAGCTCAGCCCTAGGCCATCAGGCTGCCCTGCATTGATCTATACCAAACGTTTGCTTTGCTATATACTGATGTTATCCAGAATTTACCAAAGGAGGCTCCACTCTAAACTTTTACTATTAGTCAATTTTCATTAACTAGGCAACATTCAGAATACTGGCTTATTTTTTGCTAATGACAAAAGTGTAGGTTTAGGTATTTGACCAAGAGCTCAAAGCAGTTCGTGTGCTAGTGTGACAGAGCCATGCCAACTGTCCTTCCAGGCAAGGATACAGCTTGTCAGAGGTAGACGTACTCATGTATGGCACAGGGGGACAGAAGGTAAAGCATCTGTCAAGGTGAATGCAAGTGCAATGTATGGCTCTCCTAGCCTGAGAACATGTCGTGTTCAGACAACATTTCAAGCAATGTAGCATACTGAGAAATGTGGAGGAGGAAGAGGTAGATATGAAGGAAAGCAGAAGGCAGAAAACACATACTGTCATCAACCACAGGTAGTCACTTATTTTAGTGTGTTTGCACCCACATAGAGAAGGGCAGACCAGTATGCACGTTAGCAGTACCATTCACATTGTGACAAGATGTATATATGCAGTTTTGCCTTTCTAACTTTTGCTTTTCCGCATAGTGGCATTTCAATGTAGTTGTAGTAAAAATCTTATTTTGTAGATTGAATCTGATTTAAACAATGGCCAATTACTGGAAATTTAATGTTTCTAATGTTAAAATCACCCGGTGTTGAAAAATTTAGGGGATATGTTTAGACACATGTAATTATTCCTTAGAAGATCACAGCAATGAAGTTACTAGGATAACTAGTTACATTTTAAAATATTTGATAAATTCAGTCAAGATTTTGACTGAAATAGTCTGCTAGGCTTCTTGGGTTCAGATATTTCATAGCTATCAGAAAATTTTAAACTTGAAACACTTTGGCAACCAAGTAAATCATGATCAACTGAGAATAGGTGTACTCACAGTATTGATGGGAAGACTGAGGCACAGAATAGTTCTTTCCTTGGTGACAGAATGAGGAAGTGGTGGAGCCAAGGTGAAGACCCAGGTGATCTGACTGAACCAGTTTTTTTTTTTTTTTCTGTACATGCAAACTACTGTAAATGCATATATGGAGACATGTTTGATAATTCATACTATATCATATAGATTTCCTTCCACACATATACCATGTACACTTTACTACACAGGGTATAACCTAAGGACTTTTTCTGATCTTCTGGCATAGTAATTTTAGAGGGAGTTGCAGATCAATATTTGCATTTTTGTTGACAGAGGCATATTACCGCATTGCGTAGATTGTTTTCTCTCCCCATGCTCCTCTTAATGGATATTTAGACCAATTCCAATCTTGCTGTTACAATGTTGCAATTCCAGATCTATGGATGTATGTGGTGCTGGATATTTTAAAGCATTAAAAATTTTAAGTGTTTATTATATGGTTTAATTCATTTATGTTTATAAGATAATATACACAATTTTCAAAGTTAAATAAGAATCATCAGTCCCCACCTTACCACATCCTTACTCCAAATCCCTAATGCTCAGAGACAACTAATATAATCTCTTAGGGAAACTTTCTGTATTTACTTCCATGTCTCCAATTAATATGTTTATACCACTTACACTATTACTTGATTTTTCTTACCCTAGTAAATGATGATTCAGCTTTTTGGCCCATTCATGCTCACCACCCCCACAAAGCACAGGTACTCATATAAGCTTATGTTCTTAAACTTGCAATAGGCAGGTCACAATATTAGTATTTAATTCTAACAGCTCATATGTTTAAGTAGAAACTGTTTTCTTGGACTTTGCATTTATCAGCTCAGTTTAAGTTAATTTACCACTAACTGTCCCAGTTTCCGAAGGAAGTCTGTAACCACTTTCTCCAAGCTGGGGCACCTGAGTTCTTCCTTTGATGCTCCTTCCTTCCTGTCCTCACCTGGACTGCTCATGCTGAAGGCTTCCTGCCCTGCTTTCCTCCTGCAGCACCCACCCTCCTGGGTTTGGACCCTACTATTCTCTCTGGGCACATTCACCTCAAGTAGTAACCTAAGAAAGAGTAATTTGGAGGTACTCTTGTATATTTATGTGTTTGAAAAGGTCATTTTACTATCTTAACATTTCATTAATAATTGAATTTTTTAGGTAGTTATCTTTCTCTTGAAGTATCTTCCCAGGGGTCTCCCAGCTTCCACTGTCTCACGTTATAAATCTGACGCCTTTCTGGTTCTTAATTCTTTGTACAGCAACTTTTTTTTTTTTTTTTTAACTTTTAAGACCTTTTGATTGTTTCCCTATTCTCAAGTTTCATAATAGCATGTCTTGGTGTGGGGTCTTTCTTCCTTGTTTTACGGGGGCCCAGGGAGCACTTGCAAAGCAGAAGGGAGTACTCTGCAGTTCTTGAGATTTTTATACTGTTTCCTAATTTTCTCTCCTACAATTTCATGTGTTTTAATTTTTTTAAAAAAGATGTTATTTATTTGACAGAGAGAGAGGTAGCGAGAGCAGGAGCACAAGCAGGGGGAGTGGGAGAGGGAGAAGCAAGCTTCCCGCCGAGCAGGGAGTGCCTCGTGGGGCTCAATCCCAGGACCCTGGGATCACGATCTGAACTGAAGATAGACGCTTAATAACTGAGCCACCCAGGTGCCCCTCAGGTGTTTTAATTCTTATTAGCATGGTATAAACCTTATTGAACTATTTTTCTCTTTGATCTAATTCTTGGTCTTTCAGTTTAATCTTCTGAGCTTTAGGTGTCTAGAACTTATAACAGCAAGTTTGTACCCTTTGACCAACATCTCCCCATTTCCTCCACCACCCTCAGCCCGTGGCAACCACCATTCCACTGTTTCTCCAAGCTCAACTATTTTAGACTCTACATAAGTGTTATCACTCAATATTGGTCTTGTGTGTGTCTGGCTTATAGATAATACACTTCAAATTCATCTGTATCATTGACAAATGGCAGGATTCTTTAAGGCTAGTATTCCACTTATGTACAGGACAGTTTCTTCTTCCATTTAGCCATTGACACTTAGGTTGTTTCTATATATTGGATATTGTGAATAATGCTGCAATGAACATGGGAATATAGCTATGTGTTTAAGATATGGATTTTCAATTCCTTTGGATAAATACCCAGAAGTGGGACTGCTCAAGCATAGGGTAGTTCTATTTAATTTGAGTGAACTCCATATGGTTTTCCATAACAGCTGTCAAAATTTACATTCCCACTAAGAGCTTTCAAGGGTTCCTTTTCTCCACATCCTTGCCATCCTAAGTGTTCTCACCATACATAATCGTAACTAAGGTAAAGGATAGGTCAGTTTCTGGTCATCATCACACAAGGTATACTTACATATACTTACATTAAAAACCACATTGTATACCTTAAATCTACAGTGTTTTTTTCATTTACATCTCAATAAAGCTAGAATAAAAACTGAAATTAAAAAAAGGTGGTAGAGATGCAAGTACATCCGAATGTCTCCTAATTGTCCTTAAGCATGTAAGGTAAAATGAGAACCATCAGAATTATTAAGTACTAAAATTATGCTGATACTATGGAACCCTGAGTCCAGATGCAGAAGTCAACAGAGGAGATGCACATTCTATTTTCTCTCATCTTGCAAATCTTTCAGCACATGAGATGCTCTGCAACTTTTATTGATCTTTCCGTAGACTTTCACCCTAAGAGACCACCAATACTTAAGTTAATGTCAATAGACACAGGAAAATGATGCCAATAAAAATCTTAAAACCCCCAGGGGGTTGGGGTCAACAGCAACAATTTCCTTGCAGGACAGATAAATTTGAGAGACCAAAAATGTTTTGTTTTGTTTTTAACTTGGACTTTCACGATTTGATAATTTGAAATACTCTTGATATATAAACATGCCACACACACCATATGCACACAGAGAATGTATACATGCTACATATATATATATATATGTATACATTTCTCTATTTTGAAAACTTGCCAAGATAGAAAAAAAAGTATGTTTTTATGCCTTTCCAGTTTTTTTTTTTTACAACTTTAAAATGGTCTCAATTGATTCCATCCTTTAAGTTTTTATAGGAACACTTCATTATGAAGTATTTAAGTTATTTGAACATAGTCCTCCCGAAAGATATTGGTCTTTTAATAAAAACTATAATGTGTCAGGTAATCCCTTCACTTAGGTGTGTTATGTGTGCAAACCCATTATAGATGCCCTTCCTGCGTAGCTTCCACTGAGTCTTCGTTTTACATTTAATGGCCCTATTAGGCAATCACCTGCTTTTAGACTTTGTGCCCTCACTTCATGGCACCTTTGTGACCCATGCATTTGTAAATTGACAAACATCAAATGTGTTCTCTAAGGGAAGTCTTCATTTGAAATTGTGTACTGTTCCTATTTAGCCAAATGTCCTTGTTAGTTCCTACATAATTTTACAAATTGTCAACTCAAACCGCTGCGCTCCGTTTAAATGTGCAGTTTTTTAAAATTAATCAGCAAAATGGTATCTCTACACTCTTGTTTACTGCAGTTGAATGTGATTTCAAGGTCCCTGGTGGAAGTTTGTCAAAAGCAGACATCTGAGAAGTAAGGATACAGTCAATCTTGATTCTACACAGCAGTGTTTATTAAGTGTTAACAGCAACAATTTAGAAAAACAAAGTTATAGAGGACCGACCCTAACCTACTGAATCAGACTCAGGGATCCAATACTTCGAAGTGTCACTTTTTTTATAATCACTTCATGCAGATCTTATGCATCTTAAGTTCTCAAAATTCCTACCTTGGGAATCCAAATTCTGTCCTTAGATCAAATTAGATGATGAGAAAGCTGCCCACCGGGATCGCTCTCTTTAGCCTCCGTGTGCTTCTGCTGTGCTGAATACAGATGAATGACAAGGTATCATCTGTTTCTATTGACAGGGGATAGAAACATTGCCTTATAAAATTCACTATAATTAACCTGGGGATATTAAAGATAGAGAGCATTTACTCTTTTTGTGGCTCCTGAGAAAATATTTCTCTTAAGCCCCCATAAGATTTAAGAGGCCTTGTGTAACTTTTCTACACATTTTAGGTTTTTTTAAAATGCATTTTAGATTTGATGTATATTTAATTATTCATTCCACAAAAAACTTTGCTAAAAACATATTGTGGCAAGGTGATAGGTTAGGTGAAATTTAACATACTCAGAACTGTTACAAACTAACAACTGAGTCTACCCTGCCTCCTTCCCTGTACTACCCATATCCACATTGGAGGAAAAGAAAGGGGATTCGTGATGAAAGTTCGACTTTTATTTTTTAATACTGAGGGAAAGCAAACTTTTAGAAGCCACAATCTATTTAGCCCTACAATGAAACAATAAGCATTATGTTGGAAACCAGGATGGGACATTGTATTTCCATAATGCTCTGTCCTTCCCTGCCTTTCCAAGACTGCTACATAGACACAGATGACTGATTACAGTGGTGGTTTTCTTTCACTTTAACCACTGCTGGTGTGGTTACTAGAAGTTGGGTTTTCAAGGACATACAGATCAAATCTAGTTGTCTTTATAAATAGCTATGTGTACCTCAGGCAATATGTATACTCTTGCACACATGCATTGTCATGAATACATGGTTTCTAGGCTTCTTTTGCAAATATGCAGAGTGCGTTTTTAAAGTGTAAGCCCTAAGTCAGATCTCACTGTCTGTGAGAAGATAAATCTAATCATGTGTGATGACACGGGAGGGCTGAATCGAAGACTTAAACAGCACACAATTTTCACACTTAAAACTCAGGTAATCTTTTAGGGGAATTTTGAGTTTTCCACAGTGTATCAAAATTTAAAAAATTTTATGGGCACCTGGGTGGCTCAGTTGGTTAAGCATCTGCCTTTAGCTCAGGTCATGATCTCAGGGTCCTGGGATCAAGCCCCACATCGGGCTCCCTGCTCAGCGGGGAGCCTGCTTCTCCCTCTCCCTCTACCTGCTATTCTCCCTGCTTGTGCTCTCTATGTCAAATAAATAAAATAAAATAAAAAATTAAAGTTGTATTATGGTTAAGAACTAATATCCATTATTTGTATACTCTGTTTCACCTCACTAGAATTGCTGAGTTTCTCTTAGGCACATTTCTTGATAGTCTATAAATGCTCACCCCTTTTTATTTCTTAAAAATCAGATTTTCCACCTTTTGAGAATTTGCAATGTTTTTCTCTATGTTTATAAGAGGAAATTGCGATGTTCATCTAATATCTTGAAACAAAATTTGACCATGATCATTCCATGGCAACAGTGTCAGAAATTTCTTCACTTTCCATGTATGATGGTCTTTGTTTTTCATATATATGCACATAGAAGTTTTTTAAATAGCAATTTCCAATCATGAGAACTTTCACATTTTCCTAACGGACAAGGGCTCATGGGACTACCAAAGAATACCCTCAGATGATTTTATTTATCCTTTTCTGAGACACATAACCAAAAAAATTTAGCCCCAAGATTCACATAGATCGCAGCGCTATAACCTTAAGTATTATTTCTCTGTAGACCCTTTGTTAAATACTCACACTCAAAAATAGAAAATCCAGCTCTTACAGAGTACATTTGGAATGTTTGCCTCACATAGGAAAATATTACTCTTATGAACTTAGATTCTTTAAGGATTCATTTGCATTTCTTTCCAATTACATACAACTTGTGCAGATAATAGCATTTTATACTATAAAACTGAAATAAAAATAAACACCTAAGTGTTGCATACTGGAGAATGTCATTTGCAGATAACCTGGCCTTCACAGGGCCTTTTAAGAAATCCTTGAACAATTTGCTTATACCTATATCATGGGATATGGATACAATATCCTAGGCTAGATTGAGTGTATTTTAGTTGAGATTATAACAGATTCTAAAGTCCTTGTAAAAGATTTTGCTTTATCTGCCTTTGTGGACCCTTGCATGATAACTTGGACTATTTAGTTTAGGATTATTCCACTCCAAACGAGTAACTATTGGCAGTATAATGGAAAACTCCACTCAATCATTTACTCAGGGTTCCTTCTACCAGTTAGCTACTGAGCACCTTTAGTATGCCATACATTGTGCTGGTGGCTGAGATGAGTAGTGCCCAAATACTGCTGTGTCCAAGTCATCTGAAGTCTGTGGTTAGGACTGCTGTAAACTTCCCAAATATCATTATCTCTGTCTGCTTAGTAACAGAACCCTGATTTAACTCAGGACAACAATGTCTTCAAGTAAAATACAGCGATGTATTTCTCATCGCTGTTCGTAGCTCGGAAAGACCAATTTGATTTAAACAGAAGTCATGGGTTCAAGAATCCAGGGAATGCCTTGAAGAAGTCATCTTGAGCAGGAAGGCATCTTTTTCCCTTGCTAATCCTCTTACACAGAATGCAGGGCATGGAAATAAGTTACAGGATCCATTGTGTTACCTTCAGGATGAAAGCCATGTTCTAAGAACAACTGAATAGATAATGTCTAGTGATTTGGGGATACACTGTATAAGCACTGGGATACTGGACTTTTAAGTGAAAAAATAAACTCTTAATCTGTATAAGACACCAAAGAAGATTGTTGTGAGTTTTTATTTCCTCACGCTATTGCACTTTCCTTTACTCTTTCTCTGGGCCACTGCCAGGCAACAGACTGCTTCATCAGCAGCTTGATCAAAACGACCTAAGTCTGGTGAAGAAACCATTTAATCACTCCCAGTTCCTGGGCAGTGATCGACTCCATCAACTGATCAATTCACCTCTGCTCTCCTGGGAGATGGGAAGGTTCTCACCTGGTCCCAAAGCACTCCTGTCTTTCCCGGGAGACCTCATAACTGTTTGGCTGAGACTATGCTCTTGGTGAGTTAACACGAACACTGGGGAACAGATGAACCTTTGTGCAGAGGTAGTTTTTATTCACATTTTTCATGAGGAGATTGCTGCACATTTTTTTTAATATGTTACATTAATCACCATACATTACATCATCAGTTTTTGATGTGTTCCATGATTCATTGTTTGCATATAACACCCAGTGCTCGATGCAGAAGGTGCCCTCTTTAATACCCATCACCAGACTAACCCATCCTCCCACCCCCTTCCCCTCTAGAACCCTGTTTGTTTTTCAGAGTCCATAGTCTCATGGTTAGTCTCCCCCTCCGATTTCCCCCCTTCATTCCTCCGCTCCTGCTATCTTTTTTTTTTTTTTTTTAACATATAATGTATTATTTGCTTCAGGGGTACAGATCTATGATTCAACAGTCTTGCACACTTCACAGCACTCACCATAGCACATACCCTCCCCAATGTCTATCACCCAGCCACCCCATCCCTCCCACCTCCCACCACTCCAGGGACCCTCAGTTTGTTTCCTGAGATTAAGATTTCCTCATATCAGTTAGGTCATATGATACATGTCTTTCTCTGATTGACTTATTTCACTCAGCATAACACCCTCCAGTTCCATCCACATCGTTGCAAATGGCAAGATTTCATTCTTTTTGGTGGCTGCATAATATTCCACTGTATGTATATATATATATATATATACACACACACACACACACCACATCTTTATTCATTCATCTGTCGATGGACATCTTGGCTCTTTCCACAGTTTGGCTATTGTGGACATTGCTGCTATAAACTTCTGGGTGCATGTACCCCTTCGGATCCCTACATTTTTATCTTTGGGGTAAATACCCAGTAGTGCAATTGCTGGATCATATGGTAGCTCCATTTTCAACTTTTTGAAGAATCTACATACTGTTTTCCAGAGTGGCCGCACAAGCTTGCATTCCCATCAACAGTGTAGGAGGGTTCCCCTTTCTCCGCAACCCCACCAACATCTGTCATTTCCTGACTTGTTAATTTTAGCCATTCTGGCTGGTGTGAGGTGATAACTCATTGAGGTTTTGATTTGGATTTCCCTGATGCCGAGTGATGCTGAGCATTTTTTCATGTGTCTGTTGGCCGTTTGGATGTCTTCTTTGGAAAAATGTCTGTTCTGCCCATTCCTTGATTGGATCATTTGTTCTTTGGGTATTGAGTTTAAGAAGTTCTTTATAGATTTTGGATACTAGCCCTTTATCTGATATGTCATTTGCAAATATCTTCTCGCATTCTGTAGGTTGTCTTTTGGTTTTGTTGACTGTTTCTTTTGCTGTGCAAAAGATTTTATCTTGATGAGGTCCCAATAGTTCATTTTTGCCCTTGCTTCCCTTGCCTTTGGCAATGTTTCTAGGAAGAGGTTGCTGCTTGTGTTCTCCTTTAGGATGTTGATGGACTCTTGTCTCACGTTTAAGTCTTTCAACCATTTTGAGTCTATTTTTGTGTGTGGTGTAAGGAAATAGCCCAGTTTCATTCTTCTGCATGTGGCTGTCCAATTTTCCCAATACCATTTATTGAAGAGACTGTCTTTTTGCCATTGGACATTCTTTCCTGCTTTGTCGAAGATGAGTTGACCATAGAGTTGAGGGTCCATTTCTGGGCTCTCTATTCTGTTCCATCGATCTATGTGTCTTTGTGTCAGTACCATATTGTCTTGATGATGACAGCTTTGGAATAGAGCTTGAAGTCCAGAATTGTGATGCCACCAGCTTTGCTTTTCTTTTTCAACATTCCTCTGGCTATTCGGGGTCTCTTCTGGTGCCATACAAATTTTAGGATTATTTGTTCCATTTCTTTGAAAAAAGTGGATGGTATTTTAATGGGAATTGCATTGAATGTGTAGATTGCTCTAGGTAGCATTGACATCTTCACAATATTTGTTCTTCCAATCCATGAGCATAAAAAATTTTTCCATTTCTTTGTGTCTTCCTCAATTTCTTTCATGAGTATTTTATAGTTTTCTGAGTATAGATTCTTCGCCTCTTTGGTTAGATTTATTTCTAGGTATCTTATGGTTTTGGGTGCAATTTTAAATGGCATCGACTCCGTAATTTCTCTTTCTTCTGTCTTGTTGTTGGTGTAGAGGAATGCCACTGATTTCTGTGCATTGATTTTATATCCTGCCACTTTACTGAATTCCCGTATGAGTTCTAGCAGTTTTGGGGTGGAGTCTTTTGGGTTTTCCACATAAAGTATCATATCATCTGCAAACAGTGAGAGTTTGACTTCTTCTTTGCTGATTCGGATGCCTTTTATTTCTTTTTGTTCTCATTTGCTGTGGTGATAGTGGACATGCCTGCCGTGTTCCTGACCTTACGGGGAAAGCTCTCAGTTTTTCCCCATTGAGGATAATATTCACTGTGGGTTTTTCATACATGGCTTTTATGATATTGAGTTATGTACCCTCTGAAGAGTGTTGATCAAGAAAGGATGCTGTACTTTGTCAAATGCTTTTTCTGCATCTATTAAGAGGATCATAAGGTTCTTGTTCTTTCTTTTATTAATGTATTGTATCACATTGATTGATTTGCAGATGTTGAACCAACCTTGCAGCCCAGGGATAAATCCCACTTGGTCATGGTGAATAATCCTTTTAATGGACTGTTGGATCCTATTGGCTAGTATTTTAGTAAGAATTTTTGCATCCATGTTCATCAAGGATATTGGTCTGTAATTCTCCTTTTTGCTGGGGTCGTTGTCTGGTTTGGGGATCAAGGTAATGCTGGCCTCATAAATCGAGTTTGGAAGTTTTCTTTCCATTTCTATTTTTTGGAACAGTCTCAGAAGAATAGGTATTAATTCATCTTGAAATGTTGGTAGAATTCCCCTGGGAAGCCATCTGGCCCTGGGCTTTTGTTTGTTGGGAGATTTTTGATGACAGCTCCAATTTCCTTAGTGGTTATAGGTCTGTTCAGGTTTTCTATTTCTTCCTGATTCAGTTTTGGTAGTTAATACATCTCTAGGAATGCATCCATTTCTTTCAGATTATCTAATTTGCTGGCATATAGTTGCTCATAATATGTTCTTATAATTGTTTGTATTTCTTTGGTGTTGGTTGTGATCTCTCTCATTCATGATTTTGTTGATTTGGGTCCTTTCTCTTTTCTTTTTGATAAGTCTGGCCAGGGGTTTATCAATCTTGTGAATTCTTTAAAAGAACCAGCTCCTTGTTTCGTTGATCTGTTCTACTGTTCTTTTGGTTTCTATTTCATTGATTTATGCTCTGATTTTTATTATTTCTCTTCTCCTGCTGGGTTTAGGCTTTATTTGCTGTTCTTTCTCCAGCTCCTTTAGGTGTAGTGTTAGGATGTGTATTTGAGTCCTTTCTTGTTTCTTGAGAAAAGCTTGTATTGCTATATACTTTCCTCTTAGGACTGCCTTTGCTGGGTCCCAAAGATTTTGAACAGTTGTGTTTTCATTTTCATTGGTTTCCATGAATTTTTTTAATTCTTCTTTAATTTCCTGGTTGACCCATTCATTCTTTAGTAGGATACTCTTTAGCCTCCATGTATTTGAGTTCTTTCCAACACTTCCCTTGTGACTGAGTTTGAGTTTCAAAGCATTGTGGTCTGAAAAAATGCAAGGAATGATCCCAATCTTTTGGTACCGGTTGAGACCTGATTTGTGACCTAGGATATGATCTATTCTGGAGAATGTTCCATGGACACTAGAGAAGAATGTGTATTCTGTTGCTTTGGGATGGAATGTTCTGAATATATCTGTGAAGTCCATTTGGTCCAGTGTGTCATTTAAAGTCTTTATTTCCTTGTTGATCTTTTGCTTAGATGACCTGTCCAGTTCAGTGAGGCGGGGGTGTTAAAGTCCCCCACCATTACTGTATTTTTGTTGATGTGTTTCTTTGCTTTTGTTATTAATTGGCCTATATAATTGACTGCTCCCACGTTAGGGGCATAGATATTTACAATTGTTAGATCTTCTTGTTGGATAGACCCTTTAAGTACGATAGAGTGTCCTTCCTCATCTCTTATTGCAGTCTTTGGTTTAAAATCTGATTTGTCTGATATAAGGATTGCCACCCCAGCTTTCTTTTGATATCCATTAGCATGGTAAATGGTTTTCCACCCCTTCACTTTCAATCCGGGGGTGTCTTTGGGTCTAAAATGAGTCCCTTGCAGAGAGCGTATCAATGGGTCTTGTCTTTTTATCCAATCTGATAGCCTGTGTCTTTTGATTGGGGCATTTAGCCCATTTACATTGAATTGCCTGTAAGGTGACTGTTACTGTATATTGTCTGTGTTCCTTTCTGGTCTATGTTGCTTTTAGGCTCTCTCTTTGCTTAGAGGCCCCTTTCAGTATTTCTTGTAGGGCTGGTTTCATGTTTGCAAATTTCGTTAGTTTTTGTTTGTCCTGGAAGCTTTTTCTCTCTCCTTCTATTTTCAATGACAGCTTAGCTGGATATAGTATTCTTGGCTGCATATTTTTCTCATTTAGTGCTCTAAATATATCATGCCAGTCCTTTCTGGCCTGCCACGTCTCTGTGGATAGGTCTGTTGCCATTCTGATGTTTCTACCATTGTAGGTTACAGATCTCTTCTCCCGAGTTGCTTTCAGGATTTTCTCTTTGTCTCTGAGGCTCGTAAGTTTTACTATTAGATGTTGGGGTGTTGACCTATTTTTATTGATTTTGAGAGGGGTTCTCTGTGCCTCCTGGATTTTGATGCCTGTTTCCTTCCCCAAATTAGGGAAGTTCTCTGCTATAATTTGCTCCAATATACCTTCTGCCCCTCTCTTTCTTCTTCTTCTGGGATCCCAATTATTCTAATGTTGTTTTGTCTTATGGTATCGCTTATCTCTCGAATTCTGCCCTCATGATTCAGTAGTTGTTTATCTCTCTTTTTCTCAGCTTCTTTATCTTCCATCATTTGTTCTTCTATATCACTAATTCTCTCTTCTGCCTCATTTATCCTAGCAGTTAAAGCCTCCATTTTTGATTGAACCTCATTAATAGCCTTTTTGATTTCGACTTGGTTAGATTTTAATTCTTTTATTTCTCCAGAAAGAGTTTCCCTAATAACTTCTCTGTTTTTTCAAGCCCAGCTAGTATCTTTAAAATCATCATTCTGAACTCTAGTTCCGACATCGTACTGATGTCTGTATTGAGTATGTCCCTGGCAGTCGGTACTACCTCTTGTTCTTTTTGTTGAGGTGATCTTTTCTGTCTTGTCATTTTGTCCAGAGGAG
The DNA here is from genome assembly GCF_037043125.1 of Eumetopias jubatus. Lineage (NCBI taxonomy): Eukaryota > Metazoa > Chordata > Mammalia > Carnivora > Otariidae > Eumetopias > Eumetopias jubatus. The sequence continues at coordinate 175,371,178 of NW_028274809.1, read as the reverse complement.
AATAGATGAATGAGGGAACAAAATTCTAACAAGGTACCAATGTCCCCAGAAAATATACTCTAAACAAATCAGAAAAGACCTGAAACTGGGGGAAAAGAAAGGGAAAGAAAGAAAAAAGAAAGAAAAGATAAAAACTAACAAAAATAGAATAAAACAAAACAATATGATCAAATATGATCAGGCTGGTGCATAGATCAGTGCCACACACTAGCTTTTGTGTGTATTTTGGTCTGTTAGAAGAACGTGCCTCCCAAAATTTTAAAGAAAAACTTATATATGTACAAAAATAAAGGTTAATACGATGAAAGGATGGAATATGACTGTAAAGATGAAAATTATAAGAGGAATTGATAACAAGTTGTTTGAAAAATAAAGAAGAGGATTTAAAAAAAAAAGGGAGAAAATGTGATCAGGCAGGAGACTAGAACAAAGCCATACACTAGAGATTTAGGGTATATTTTGATCTGTTAGAAGAAACTGTATCTCAAAATTTTAAAGGGAGAACAACATATATATATATGCCAAAAATAAGGGTAACTACTATGAAGGGATAGAATATGACTCTAAAAATGAAATTAAAAAAATTTTTTAAAAAGGGATTGATGAGATGTTGGTTGAAAAAGGGAAAAAGAAAAATTCAAAAAAAAAAGAGAAAGTTAAAAAAAAATTAACTTTGAAAGACTAAAGAATCATGGTAAAAAAGCCATGAATTCTATGTGCAGTATTCCCCTAGCGCTGGAGTTCTCCTGTTCTCATTGATCAGTAAACTTGGTCTTGGCCTGCTGGCTGTTCGTGCTGATCTTCTGGGGGAGGGGCCTGTTGCCGTGGTTCCCAAATGTCTTTGCTGGAGCGGAATTGCCCCGCCCTTGCTGGGTCTGGCTAAGTAATCTGCTCGGGTTTGCTCTCAGGAGTTTTAGTTCCCTGCAAGCTTTCCATACAGCTTTGTAGGACGGGAATGAAAATGGCAACCTCTCAATCTCCACCCCAGAGGAGCTGGGAACGCAGGACCCCACTCCTCAGTGCACCCCCAGAGAAAAGCCATCAATCACTCCTGTCTCCCTGGTCTCCGGCCACACTTCGTGCTCACCTGGCCTGTGATGGAGCGTTTCTATCTCTGGCACCCAACCCCTTGTGGAGTCTCCAAACCCAGCAGATCCCTGAGGTGAGCTCCCACGCCGCTCTTCCCGGGGGAGGAAGTGGAGTCTCCTCGGATCTGCCGCTTGTTGGGTCCCTGCTGGAGGAGCAGTGGCCTGACTGGGCCATGGATCCTGGTATATTGCAACCCCGAGCTGAGAGCCCACGCCTGGGCTCCGTCTCTGCAGCTGGCTTCCCCGTTCTAATACCTGGGAGCTCTGCCGCACTCAGGCACCCTTGGTCTTTCTGTGACCCCAAGGGTCCTGAGACCACACTGTCCCACGAGGCTTCCACCCCCACTTAGCCGCTGGAGCGATGTCACTCAGCGGAGCTGACTTCTAAAAGGTCCGATTTTGTGCTCCGGGGCTCTAGCACTTGCCAGAAGCGGCGGACGGAGGCCCCCTCCCCCGCTGTCTATCCTCCCGAATATCGCCTCGGATTCATTTCTCCACACGTCCTACCTTCCAGAACGTGGTCGCTTTTCTGTTCAGAGTTGTTGCTCTTTTCTTCAATCTCCTGTTGAGTTCGTAGGTGTTCAGAATGGTTTGATCCCTATCCAGCTAAATTCCTGAGACCAGAAAAATCCAGGTCTTCTACTCCCCCGCCATCTTGCCCCACCCCCCCTCACTTGCTGCACATTTTATAAGAATTCCGTCTGTACCTTTTAACCATAAAAAGAGGTGTCAAGCTTCAGAAAAATAAAAATAAAATAAAAGATGTGGCCATGGAAGGAAATAAAAGAACCCTCATTCATGGTCTGTGGGAATATAAATTGGTACAGCTGCTGCGGGAGACAGTGTGGAGGAGTCTCCCAATGTTAAAGAGAGAACTACTCATGAACCAGCAATTCCACTTCTGGGTGTTTGCCTGAAGAAAATGAAAACACTAACTTGAAAATGTATATGCAGCCCCATGTTCACTGCAGTATTTAAGATAGCCAAGATATGGAAACAACCTGTGTCCATTGATGAATAGAGAAAATGTGATATATACAATGGATTTCTCTTCAACCTTTAAAAAAAGAATGAAATCTTGCCATTTGTGACACTGTAGATGGACATCAAAGGCATTATGCTAGGTAAAATAATTCAGAAAGAGAAAAATACTATAGGATCTCATATGTGGAGTCTAAAAATAAAAACTTATATCTAAAGAACAGATCATAGGTTGCCAGAGGCAGAAGGTTGGGGTAGGAGAAATGGGTGAAGGTCAAAAGTACAAACTTCCCATTATAAAGTCAGTCCTAGAAATGTAATATACAGCATGTGGAATGAATAGTATACTGCCTATTTGAAAGTTGCTCAGAGTACATCTTAATTTATCACAAGAAATTTTGTAAATAATGTACGTTGATGGATGTTCTGTCTTTGCTTAGGTAGGTAAGTGTTAGTAGGAAAAACTTTCTGGGCTTCTGAATCAAGGTTTTCCTGCTTTTCAAAATAGGAGTACTATTTCATTGCATTATTTTGTAAGTCAAAGAATGAAAAATAACCAAAACGGAGATAGTTGCACTTACTTAGCAGTTATGTTTGGCAAGGCAATATCCAAGTGATATTGTTGGAAAAGATACTGAACCTTCACATGCAACTACACGTAAGTGTACTACATAAGTATGCTTGTTACCACTGAAAAACATTTAAGTCTTTTCTATGTATCTAAGCATAGTTGTCATTTTTATAACATTTTTAGAAACATCTCTATTACAAGTATTCTTACACTAATCTCTACATGCATATAGTCGTCGGTCTTTAAACTCCTTGCTTGGTACATTGAAAATCTTATGTCAGTGAATGGAAGTTACACAGATTATGCAATGCATATAGAGGGAAGAACATTTGCAATAAAGATGCTTCTAAGAACACTACTTGCTTACTCTCTGGAGAACAGTGTTAAATCGGGCATTCATTTTACATTGAGGAACTGACCTTTTAAACGTGAGTGCTTGCAAGTAGTGCTAGCCAGGTTCCAAGGTCTCTCGTGTCATCATTTATTGAATCCATGCAAAGCTACCGGTCAGTTTTCTTTTACAGGCTAACACCTCTTAAACAGTGCTCCCTGTAGAGTTTTGCTAAAATGTTTGAGGATAACCTTAAGTACTGCCATTGTTGAGGTTCGCATTGTTGCTGCTGGAGCAAGTTCTGCCAGGGTTGTTACACTAGCTCAGTTGGTTTTTTCCTCTATTTGTTCATGATACTACTCTCCCAATTAGGGGGGAACCATTTTAAGAAAATAATTTTAATACACTATGGCACGTCAATGAAGGTCAAGAAAAGAGATCATCGAGGAAGGGATTATTTTCCCCTATGGAGTAAAAAAACTGCCTTCCTTCTAGAAGCTCCTATTCATATTTACCTATAATCTTAAGTAGACAAAAAATCTTCGGGGGGTGGGGAACTGAGGATGACCAACCTCTCTGGAAAAACTCCCTTCTTCATGGTCTTTTGCTTCCTTTTAAATTTTTGTTTATATGTTTGGGTTTTTATTTATATGCCTACTTCCCTCTTTTTACAATAGTATGGTAGAGAGCATAATAACTTAAGTCATAGCTAATATTTCAAAGGTGGATATGAAGTCTTTCCAGTAAATATAGAGGAATTTTCAAGTATATTAATTTGGCTTTTTGCAATTACGCATATCTTCAGTGTGGATCCATAAAGACCTACTACAACTCTGAAATCTGTTTTATATTGAGTACTTTTCCATCAGTAAATTACCTTATTTTTTTCCCAGATGCATATTTTTTTTAAAAGATTTTATTTATTTATTTGAGAGAGAGAATGAGAGCACAAGAGGGAAGAGGGTCAGAGGGAGAAGCAGACCCCCCACTGAGCAGGGAGCCTGATGTGGGACTCTATCCCGGGACTCCAGGATCATGACCTGAGTCGAAGGCAGTCGCTTAACCAACTGAGCCACCCAGGCACCCATCTACCAGATGCATATTGATATTAATTTCCTATTGCCAAGAATTCCATTTGCTAAAATATGGAATTTTGATAGTTTACATCCAAGTAAATGGAATTTATTACTTGTAAACTAAAGCATTATTTCTTATGAAGTATGCATTAGAGCAGTGATTCTCAATTGGGACACTTTTTCAATTTGGCAAGATCTGGACACATTGTTTTATTGCATACTTGTGCACATGTGTGTATGTATGTGCTGACATCTAGTCCACAGAGGCCAGTGATCCTGCTAAACATCCTCCGATGTACAAGTAAACTCTCTAAAGTTGGTCTCAAGTGTTAGTAGTGTTGAGGCTGAGAAATCCTGTATTACTGTGATTGGATATTAAATGAAATTTGATGAAGTTTTCAATCCATAACTCAAATTTTCTATAAGATAAAAATATTTAAGATAGTTTTTATGGCATAAGAAATACCAGTCAAAAGTGCAGATCTAAATTTTCTACTAACTAAATTCATATAAAAGTGTAACATAAGGATAAATCACTTCAACAGGATACTCTAGAGAGCAGACTTCTTTGACTCAGAACTTGGTTGGTATTAAGGAAAAAGCTATTCCCTTCCCTAATGCAGAGAGAAAATCACCACCCCCCAACCCCCCCAAACAAAACCAAAAGAATCACAAAAACAAAAACACACAAACCCAACCTAAATATAAAAGATATTACATTATTTCTCTTTGTGGCCTAGGGATTGTTTCATAAAGCTGTTATTTGTTACAACCTATTTTAATTAAACATATCTTGACATATCTTAGAGTAAAATCTCATTAGTTTATAAAACACAGCCTAAAATTGATAAAGCTTGAGAAGAAATGTTTAAAATCATCATTTGGCAATAACCTTGACAAGGAGATAAAGTATCTGTTCAGTCTTTCTTCAAAGAACTTATGAATTAACTGATTGTTTAATAGAAAACGTTAAGCCTAGGGAAAGAAAAGGGAAGGCAAGTTTGCAAAACCACTTTTATGATTTCGAATTTCTTTTGAGTTTACATATGTGAAATTCAAGATTCCATGTTTTGAATCATTAATAACAAGTAAAAAAGAAGTTACAGGTTGTATCTTCTGTCAAAAAATAACACAAGAATAATTGCTATGGAAGTGATGAATTGACACCAACCATGTGAATATTCATTTATAGCAAATGAATAGATTTCCACGAGCTTCTGGTATTTGCTCATTATCCACATCTTCCCAAAATTCAATCAAGAACTATTATGGCTGTCACATAGTAATTGTCACTATTAGCTATAATATTTTTATCTTCGTCACAATTATATGACCAGCTTCACAGTATTGTAAACTTTAGTATTTCAGAAGGAAGACTCTCAAATGTTAACTGATAAGATGTAATCAAAAAGTACTCTCATGGCTGTTAATTATGTCTTTTCTCTAAAAGGAACATGATCCAAGTGTGATGTTTTTGCCAAAGAATGAGTTTTCTGGTGTCAGTATGAAACTCCATTAAATATTTCTCTGAAGTAACTGGATTAATATGCTTCCTTTAAAGGAAGAAATGTAGTTACTTCTACACTATAATGGGATATTTTATTTTATTTCTTTTTTTTTTTTTGTTAGCATAACAGAGAAGAGTTTTGCATTGCAATTCAATAGTCAATTTGTATATCTCCATTGTTGGATCACATTAGCAAAGTAAGCTATGCTTCAATGCTATATGTCCAAGCAACCTAATTGAAGAAAATAAATTTCTATTAACAATCAAGACTGATGGGCCACCTGGGTAGCTCAGTCATTAAGCGTCTGCCTTAGGCTCAGGTCTTGATCCCAGGGTCCTGGGCTCCCTGCTCAGTGGGAAGCTTGTTTGTCCCTCTCCCACTCACCCTGCTTGTGTTCCTTCTCTTGCTGTGTTTCTCTGTCAAATAAATAAATAAAAACTTAAAAAAAAGAAGAATCAAGACTGCAACCATATGTAGCCAACAGAAAGTGATCTGAGAAATGTAGCCAAGCTAAGTTGGAAATTACATCCAATTGTAAAGAAATGCTCCTTCCTCTTAGCATTATAATCTGCTTAACCAGTGGTTTTTATTTTGAAAGCAGGGGAATGATTTATGAAATGCAATCTTTCTGAAGTCTCAGTGTATCTACTGAATGATTACAGATGCTGTAGTACAAACAGGGTCCCAAAGATATATCAGATCAATCTTCCACAACCCGTCTCCCTTCCAACAGATATACAAAGGATGTCTGGAAAGTTTTCAGAGAACCAGTGCAAATAGAATTTGCCTAAGAGTTTCTAAGATAAAATAAATAGCTATATATAGTACACCTAGAGAGTAGTTGTTTGCGGTCTTTGTCTTCTATTTCTTCTATTTAATTTTTTAAACTGATGTTATTGTATCAAATTGTAATACTTGGGATCACTATATTACTTCTGTATTCCATAGCCTTTATTAATACTTATAAATTTAGTCTGGAGTATATGCACTCTAGGAGGGTGTAACAGGATCTATTTGCGTTTTTAATCTTAGAATTTCTATGTATTTTTATAGCATTCTTCAAAACCTTGGTTTTACTATAAACATACGTATTCATATATGAATACACATAATGAATATACATTCATTGGGGGTATGCTCAATGGAAACTTAGTCCTTGGATGTGAAGGTTTATGTTAGCATTCCCAATACTAAGTTCAAATTACACATGAAGTACTTCCCAAACCTACCTTCTAATCTTATCGCTGTACTTTTCTGGATAAATTCCCTGCATCTCTGAACACATTCCACACTTTCAAACTTCTGTGATTTCCTTAAAGCTGTTCCCTCAGCTTGATTTGTCTTCATGTCCGTCTCTTGCTGCCCATTTTTCCTATCCAGTTTTCAAAGCTTTACCTCAAGCCATATGTAATTCATTTGAAGAAGTTGAAAGAGTCTCAGAATTAGGGTAAAAATAAACATTTTAGCACAAAAATCTTGTGCGAGTTATATTTCACTGTGATTAGCCAAATGGACTTTCAGTAATGAGTACTGAAAAATAGCAGGGGAGGTTAGTGTGCACAGCTTCTGGAATCTCATGTTCCTCACTAGACACACAATTTGTTGGCCACGGAATTCTGCCTTTCCCAGATAAGCTCCTGCCAACTGGAATTGTCTGAGTGGGCACATACCAAGACTTTTCATGCAGTTTTTGAAATAGGACTTACCAAGGCAAATCACCTAGACTGGACACTCAGTCCCAGGTTCAGTTTCCTACCACACCACCGGTGATGATTCATGCCGAAGTCAAAAGTAAAACTAAGGACACATTATGAGCACACCATTCTTTTCCTGTTTTCAAGCCTTACACTGTAGTTCTCTAACGCTCCTTTCAAGCTGGAAATACTTAGGATATAATGTATATTTTGTCAACCTAGTCTTACACATAAAAATCAAGTAGAAAAACTATTGTTCACATTTAATATAAAAGGTAATATTATGGCAAGAACTGCACAATTTTACCTCAAAAGCAGGAAAACAGAATATTTCATTTTTTAAAATATGTTTCCCTTTATAATACCCTGTCCTAACAAGTTACTATATTATATATGGCACAGTACCGGAGATCAGAAATGCTATTGTTTTTTAAAGATTTTATTTATTTATTTGACAGAGAGAGAGCGAGAGAGGGAACACAAGCAGGGGGAGCAGAGCAGAAGAGGGAGAAGCAGGCTCCCTGCTGAGCAGGGAGCCCAATGCGGGACTGCATCCCAGGACCCTGGGATCATGACCTGAGCCGAAGGCCGATGCCTAACGACTGAGCCACCCAGGCACCCCCAGAAATGCTATTTTTAAGAGGGAAATTATGAAATTATTCTCACTGAAGACTTTATGATTGTAGATTTCAATATTGAGTTGCTCACATTTCAGTATGTACTAGAATGTAGTCTCTACATAATTACAGGTTTTGTATTTTTGGTATGACTTTTCTAGTCCTTTGTATCTCTAATGAGCTATAGCTCTTTTCTGAATAGATTTAGCTCTTTTTAGAAAGAGGGAAACCCCTAAAACTCTAAACACTAATATTATGCACTAACAAAAGAAAGGCAAACTTTGATTGCCAAAGGTACACCTTCCCCCCCCCCCATACTTGGTTAGTGAAAAGACTGAATTATGGAGTAAGTCTGGAGGCTTTTAATTTCTGTACAGTAATTCAAACTATAACAAAAATGTTGATAAGCTGGGAAGAATGAATAGCTTGAGATTTACAATAGGCATATTATTTATATATTTAAAAAGATCATAAAGTAGTTAAATTCATTTATTCTCCTGAATAAGCATAAGTATATTCAATATTATTTGTGTTTTATGTTATCAGGTTTTACTTTAAATCTCAGGTGCAGAGATTTGATCGAAACCTCAGTCCATGTCACATTATCCAAGATGATCTATAAGAGGGTTCCTCTTCCATTCCAATGCTACTTTATGCTAACTCAGAGGCATCTACTCATAAAATTCATATATAGTTCATCTAATAGGATTTATGTACATTTAGGCTATAAATCTTATTCTTTTTAAACTTTTATTCGGTAAATATGGATACATTTTAAAAACACATTAATGACATCTGGTGTATTCCATCTCATTATCCCATAATATTCTGAAATATGCATCTATTGTCTTCTAGTTCTAGTGATGGAAACATAAATGAGTCCAGGCTACCCAAGTGCCCCTGCAGTAAAGATCCTTATATGTGAGCTTTCACTCCTTAGAGTGACCCCTGCAGTCATACTGGAAGAGGGATAGTTGGGTCCCAAGGTCTACACATTCTTAATTTAACTAACTACTGGCAGATTGCCCTACAAAAAAGGCATTGCAATAGAAACTATCACCATCAGTGACATTTCTTCAGATTTAGCATTTGTTATTATCGGACTTTTAAATTTTGTCTATTTGACAGATGTAATATGGTAGTTTATGTTGTGACTTTTCACCTTTCTAATTTTTAGCCTTTTGGATTTTTGTATATGCATATTAACTCCCTCCACTTTGATTTCCTGTCCTTTTAGATGCACAGTAATTCTTAGACTTCTAGATATTCAAGACTGTTATATGTTGTAATTATCACTCATTTCCATATACCTTATAAACATGTTGAGGCTTTCTCATGACAGGAATTCCTAGTTTTCTTATGACATCTAATAATTTTCCTCACCTAGGGTGATATGTGGGAGAAAAAGAGGATCATGGCTGACTTGTTTATATGATGCTCTTATCAGTTTTCTTCAGACATTTTAGCATTGCTTGGCATTAGCTCCTAGACTCCTCTCAGAATCACTATAGTGTCCTTTATCCCAAGTGTCACATTGGCCAATTAATTATTTACCAGGGAAATTGTGGGGGGGCGGGGTGGTCATAAAACAAAACATTTTTGCTTTCCAAGTATTTCTCATTTTTGATCTGAAATTCAGAAACCTGTATTTGCCTCCTATAATCACCAGTGCTGCCTTCTAATGAGGGAGCCAAATATCCACCAACAGTCTGAGGTCTCTCTAGGAATTACCACAGATTCACATGCATTTTTTTTTAACCCAACCACTGCCAAGGATGCATGTAAGGAGTAAGTCCAAATAATGAAATTTTACTGTAAAACTAATAAAAGCCCTTGCCATTCTCTTTTATTCTCATTTAAATGTAATAAATTGCAAAGCTCAAAGACCTAATTAACCAATTACTTATCCTTTGTTATATGTCGAAACTGAGTCACTCTTGAGTAGTCTGTTAAATACAAACCGAAATGAATTTTCCATAGATATCTACAAATTTTTTAGAACACTTTTGTGTACTAAAAACTAGGACTATAAAATGACTTAAAGGTATAGTACAGAAAATCATTATTTAAATTAAGATTTAAAGATCTCGATTAGATAACACATAACTGATATTCAGTAAGTTAGAATATTTCATTTCATAGTTTTCCATTGGTACTTAAGTCAAAAACATGTCTTAATCATACTTAAATTTTCCTTAAAGACACAGGTTTTGCACTTTGACTTCTATCTGCTACTTAGAGACATCCAATTTATGCTCATTAAATGTTTAAGAGTTCATATGTCTAAAGTAGTACACTTTAGTGAGAAAGGTTTGTTATAGAAATCACAGAAAATCTAAAAGATTTTTAAGAATTACTTAGAAAGTTATAACTCGTCTTTTAAAGTAGGACAAGAAGCTATTTAAATTAAGATGGGAGGCCTTAGGGTGCAGTGAATATTTTAATTGCATATTTAATTAGAAATATGCTAGAGAGGTAGTGTTTAGTTTAGCTGAAGCTCATGGGTCTTGGCAAAACATTTTTTTTCTAACTAATATTTTCTTTTGCCATTTTAGAAATTAGATGGAGCTGAATAGAATTTAATTTTGTTGCTATTCATTATGAAAGGATTAGAACCTTTTATTTTCTTATGGAAAATGAGTTGACAGGTTTATTCTCTTTTTAATTATCCTTGAAACTTAGTACCTTGAAACATTTGACAGTTCAGGAAAGATTAAAAGAGCATCTAGATTGTATAAACTACAATGTCTTCTATATGTTTTTACCACTTAACCCACAGTTTCAGTATCTGGGTAGTACCGCCATTAAGAGTGGAGAAAGTATGAAGCCTATGAAGTAAAATTAACTGGACTGTATTGCTTTATGTGAAGGAGCTGCAGTATTAACAAGGAATAAGATTCCTATGCTTATCATATTGTACTAGCCAGAAGTTTTGTCCTAGGATGTTTAAGATAGTCTGTTTTCTGCACTGTTTAATACCACCTATTTCAAATTTTTTATTTAAGATGTTATTTATTTGCAGAGAGAGAGAGAGCGTGTGCACACAAGCAGGGGGAGCGGCAGGCAGAGGGAGAAGCAGACTCCTCGTTGAGCAAGGAGCCCAATATGGGACTCGATCCCAGGACTCTGGGATCTTGACCTGAGCCAAAGGCAGCCACTTAACCGACTGAGCCACCCAGGCATCCCAATACCACCTACTTCAATGGAGAATGGAAGCTAAGTGAGTCCATCTCTGACTGCACAGTTTTTACTGTCACAGCATTTTCTATTCTGGGCAAAGTTGAAAGCATATAACTACTCAAGGGGTTCTAGATTGTACCCAGTTGTACATTCTTTGTTATCCTGAAAGTTTATCATTTACTGAGGCACCTGTGAGTATCAACTCTTATCATGATGGTCTTTCAGGAGGTCTTATCTTTTCAAAATGCAATGCTCAGTGTCATGAGATACTGATAGGCACCTGGGTAGATGAGAAGATACACTTCCCTTCCATCATTATTCGCATTCCTCTGTGTTTAGAAATAAATGTACTCCTGGAGCATAAAGCAAGCTACGTGGAACTGGGAAGCATCAGAAAGGAAATTCAAGAGGTAGAATGCATAGCTATGGCAAGAACTTGAAGAATTTGGCTCAATTTCAATGGATTAAATAATGGGTTTCTGGCTTGTTGAGGATGGGTTTATGGCAGGGGGTGTTAATTATGTTGAATAGTGTGTTAGGTCTTCATTTGCACAAACTTAGAAGCTTAAAACACTTGTTTGTTATCTCAATTCTGTAGGTGAGAGGTATGGTGTGTGCGTTCTCTGCCTAGGGTCTCCCAAACAAAATCAAGATATTGACTGAACTGTACTCTCTAGAGCTAGGGGTCCTTTTCCAAGTTCACATGGTTTTGGCAGAATTCTATTCAAGTATGTAGGACTAAAGTTGCCTTCCTTGCCATGTAGTCCCCTTCACCTTAAAGATAGCAATAAAGATGTCCCTTATGTCCTTATGCATAGCCCAAATCTCACACTTCAGAATCGGTCTTCACGGAAAACCCAGTCTCTTTTAGGAACTCAACTGGTTAGATGAGGCCCAAGATACTGTGTCTCCCTTTTTTTAGACAGAGCAGAGATTTTTATTTTTATTTTTTATTAACATATAATGTAGTATTTGTTTCAGAGGTACAGGTCTGTGATTCATCAGTCTTACACAATTCAGAGCACTCACCATAGTACATACCCTCCCCAGTGTCCATCACCCAGCTACCCCATCCCTCCTACCCACCTCCGCTCCAGCAACCCTCAGTTTGTTTCCTGAGATTAAGAGTCTGTTATGGGGTGCCTGGGTGGCTCAGTTGGTTAAGCCACTGCCTTCAGCTCAGTTCATGATCCTGGAGTCCCAGGATCGAGTCCCACATCAGGCTCCCTGCTCGGTGGAGAGTCTGCTTCTCCCTCTGACCCTCCCCCCTCTCGTGGTCTCTCTTTCTCATTCTCTCTCTCAAATAAATAAATAAAATCTTAAAACAAAAAACAAAAACAAAAAAAGAGTCTGTTATGGTTTGTCTCCCTCTCTGGTTTCATCTTGTTTCATTTTTCCCTCCCTTCCCCTATGGTCCTCCATCTTGTTTCTCAAATTCTTCATATCAGTGAGATCATGATACTAATCTTTCTCTGATTGACTTACTTCGCTTAGCATAATACTGTCTAGTTCCAACCACATCATTGGAAATGGCAAGATTTCATTTTTTGATGGTTGCATAATATTCCGTTGTATATATATACCACATCTTCTTTATCCATTCATCTGTTGATGGACATCTAGGCTCTTTCCATAGTTTCACTATTGTGGACATTGGTGCTATAAACATTGGGGGTGCATGTGCCCCTTTGGATCACTGCATTTGTATCTTTGGGGTAAATATCCAGTACTGCAATTGCTGGGTCATAGGGTAGCTCTATTTTCAACTTTTTGAGGAACCTCCATACTGTTTTCCAGAGTGGCTGCACCAGCTTGCATTCCTACCAACAGTGTAGGAGGGTTCTCCTTCCTCCGCATCCCTGCCAACATCTGTCATTTCCTGACTTGTTAATTTTATTTATTTCTTAATTTTATTTTATTATGTTATGTCAGTCACCATAAAATACATCATTAGTTTCTGATGTGGTGATCCATGATTCATTGTTTTCATATAACACCCAGTGCTCCATGCAGTACATGCCCTCCTTAATACCCATCACTGGGCTAACCCACCCCCCCACCACTCTCCCCTCTAGAACCCTCAGTTTGTTTCTCAGAGTCCATAGTCTCTCATGGTTCATCTCTTCTGACTTGATAATTTTAGCCGTTCCGACTGGTGTGAGGTGGTATCTCATTGAGGTTTTGATTTGTATGAACAGACATTTCTGCAAAGAAGACACCCAAATGGCCAATAGACACATGAAAAAATGCTCAACATCACTTGGCATCAGGGAAATACAAATCAAAGATACTGCTTTCTTAAAAGTCAGTTGTGACATAACATCCCAATCATAGGAGTAAAACTCAATCCTTGAGATTATACATGGCATCCACAGTAGGGGCAGCAATTCTGAAAGCCATTTTAGTATTTTGACTACTAAAGGTAGGTTCATTGTATGGAATTTTAATGAGCTATCCTATTATCTATATCCAATGAAAGCACTTAAAATGCATGTGTGCATGTAAAGAGATGAGAATAAGGAAATCAAAGACTTAGAATTTCAAAGATAATGTTTTCTCAAGGCCCATGAGCTTCAGCTACACTCTATTGATCTAGCATTTTTCTAATATACAAAACTATTTGACACTTATTACCAAGTTGTAATTATCAATTCATGGTAGTTAAATACAACTTAGTATCTGACTCATGAAGACAAGGAGTTTTATTTATTTATAAGGTTTTATTTATTTGACAGAGAGAGACACAGCGAGAGAGGGAACACAAGCAGGGGCAGTGGGAGAGGGAGAAGCAGGCTTCCCACGGAGCAAGGAGCCCGATATGGGGCTCGATCCCAGGACCCCGGGATCATGACCTGAGCCGAAGGCAGACGCTTAACGACTGAGCCACCCAGGCACCCCAGACAAGGAGTTTCAGTATAAGAGACCAGTGGTACTGTAGATCAGTGAGGAAAATGGGGCTGTGATTAATCATGACAGAACTCTTAATTCAAAACAAGCAAACAAGATTGTATTGAACCCCTCTGGCATGCCTAAAACTCTGTTAATACTATAAAGATACAAAAAGCCCAAGTCTTGACCTTTTTTTCTTAAGATTTGACTGGAATAAACCATCTCTCCACAAAAGTCAGAAGTGCCTAATCATGCAGTATTCACTGTAAATGCAGTGCAAAAGTAAAAAAAAGGAAAAAAATGCTAAGAGTTGAAATAATTTTGTTTCAGAGGCTCTAGGTAATAAAGAGTGTGAGCTGGGCTTTGAAGGATAACCGGTACATAAACACATACAGTGGAGGAAGGGCAGTGTTATGGGTTTTAGTCTAAACATGAAAGTGGGGGATTCTGAAACTGATTGGACAGAGGGTGTATTTTGTGGACAAATGTGTTTGAACAGAATGAGTGGGGATGACTTGTAGGGTGCTTTGAAGATCCTAAGCGGCACTGTACACGAGAGCAGCCACAGTGGGGCATGAAAATGGTGTTTCATAAGGATAATTTCAGGGTGATGTGTACTTTACAGAAGATTGTGGAAGTGCCAAAGGCAGGAAAACTAGAAGGCCATTTCCACAAAGCAAGTTGAAAGGTCTCTACACTGGTAGTAACTGTGGAGCCAGAGGAAATTGAAACATCACCAAGGCTTGCTCCCAGAAGAAACAACTGGAATTGGGGACATCTGGTCTTTAACCAAGTTGGGACATGTTATCAATAACTTCCTGGTTTTCAGCCTGGTTGGCCAGAAGACTGTTAACACCATAAAAGAACTGACTAGCTCTCACTGTAATTCAGTTTTGAAGAACAAGAGCCTAGTTATAAGCAGGCATGTTGAGCTTGAAAGGATGGCTCTATATTCAAATATGCATACTCCATCCTAAGTTTCAAACAGCACCAGAAATAGCCACGTTCATGATTAGAGATGAAGATTTTTAAATAGAGATAGAAGCCACAGGGGTGAAAGATCTCATGGTGAACCTAAGTGAAAGGAGACACCATTAAAGATTTAAGGAAAAGCTTTTCTGAGGCCATTTTGGTTGTGAACAGCAAGAAGCATCGAAAACCATGAGAGCAAAGGGAACTGGCAAATGGAAATCAAGAGGCAAGACCTAAGGGAGAGAAAGTAGT
The DNA here is from genome assembly GCF_037043125.1 of Eumetopias jubatus. NCBI lineage: Eukaryota > Metazoa > Chordata > Mammalia > Carnivora > Otariidae > Eumetopias > Eumetopias jubatus. The sequence goes on along the minus strand of NW_028274809.1, from coordinate 175,356,019 downwards.
CCATTGTCAAATGCTGAGATAAGATGGGGAGAACCAAGAAAAACCATTTGTTTGAGTTATTTAAAAAAAATAGAAACTTTCCTTTAATACATGTATTAGAGCCTTGCTGTCATTCCTGATTGGGCCTGCAGGTGCTCAAGGAACACAAAATTTAACAAACATTTTTCAAGAAGTCCTAGAAGTGGTAGGGTCTTGAGATAATAACTGAGAATATATATCTACCACGTGGTCTTTTTTCAGCTTACATCAACAAAACATCCCCAAGTTACAAGCATATTTACTATACCTGTGTGTGCATGAAGCTTGCTTGTTCTAAGATTCTTGGTCCATTTTTTTTCTTATCATGAAGTGATACCACACCAAACATGCAGACCTATGTTAGGCTTTTAGTGGCCATGAATAACTCTCTAAGCAAATAAAAATTTTTCTTCCATAGGTTTACATCCCTTTTGATGCTAGAAATTTTATTTGAATACCATAAGCTACATACTTCATCAAGAAATACAAAGGTCATTTTTAAAGAACAGAAACCATAGGGCAGCTAAAGTCACACCAACAAACCAAATCTTCAGGCTATTTGAACACAAGTGTCCAATTTGTCCTAAGTCTTTGTGTAAATCCCTAGGATTTATAATATTTACAGCAATGGTTAATATATTTATGGAGCAATTAGAAGATGCTATTTACTGTTCAAAGTCCTTTATGTGTATTTTTATTGAATCTTTGCAGTTACATTAGAAAGCAGCAACTATTGTCATTTTTATTTTACAGATAAAGAAATTGAGGCAGATTGCTCAAGTTCACACAGCAAGGAGAAGAGCCAAGATTTAAGCATTTTGTTATAACTAATGAGTATTAGCCTAAAGAAATTAGTTAACTTTGTCTTCAAAGACACTGCTTCTTTTGATGCTCACAGAGTGCTTAGGATGAATTTGTCAACACTAAGGAATTAGGAAATTTAATAATTCAGTCTTTCCTTTCACCTATTCCCCAGGGGGGTGGGGGGTTACCTAGTACAGCATTGAGAAGACACAGTGGACATAATCAATTGCTCCTATTCACTACCATGGGCTTCCCCCACCCCCTACCCCCAAAGGGTAAGGCCTATAGGGTTATCAAGGGCTCACTGAGGAATTTTATCTGTCCAAATCAGAGTATGATAGCTACAAAAATTCTACCAAAGAGCTGGACTTCTGGGTTGTATTATACACACACACACACACACACACACACACACACACACACACACACCCCTTTTCCTATTTCTCAAAGCAGTCACCCACCCTGAGGGAAACTTAAACTTGCTAAGAAAGTTTTTCTCCACACACAAAGCTTAGCTATATCTGAAGGGTGAAGACAGCTCCCATATTTAAGTTTTCATTTTAAAGCAAAGGTGCGGGGGGTGGTAAGCATGGAAAATGGTCTATTCTAGCTCTGGCAGTTTATACTGGAGTTTTTGTTGTCACACGTAATCAAGTGTCAACTGGAGCAGCTATTCTAAAATAAAATTGGATCCACTTTTTCCTAAAAATTCAAAAGCCATCTTGTTACCATTTTCCCCTGAGGTTGCCATAGATCACATAGAGAGATGAAAGTCAAAATAAACCTCATTCCGACTATCACCTAAGCATTGCAAGGAATGTACAAATAAAATGAAATACTGGGGCAGGGGGAGCTTGTAAAATTCTGGCAATAGAGTAATTAATGCCAGATGAGTGTCTGAAACACATTTCTTATGATGTTGACTGTTCTCACTTTTATAGTTTGTATTATCATTTTAAGTTTTTTCCCCTTCCTATTCTTTCAATTCTAATTCAAGCTAAAAGAGTAGCTATTTTCAAGGTTTAGAGCTTCAAAAACATCCAGTTTCTTATTTGAAGGCAAGATGGTTTTATATTCAAAATCTGTAATTTAGGCTTCCAACTGATTCCAGGCAATAAACATGCTATTCTTTTCTCTGACCTCTTTGCCCCAAATTTGGCTTTTGAAAATTAAGTTTGCCAGTGATGTAGACAGCTACAATGAACTTTAAAGCAGTACTTTTTTTTCAGGCAACTTTGAATGCCTAAGAGAAAAATCAGAACCCTGCTTCTATCCACTCACTGGGTTTCCAAGAAGTGTCAGGTACTGTGTCATTCTAAATCTAAACCATTATCGTCTTTCTAATAGGCTTTTGTCCTTTGACCCATTCCAGTCAGTCATACAGTGAAAAACATCATCAGTACAGTCTCAGAGATGCCAATCTAAGAAGCCACTGCTAAATTGTTCTTATTCTTATAGGCTTTTAAGTATAGATGAAAGCCCTTGGGCCATTCTCACTCCCAAAATTACACATGGAGTTTGCTCACTCAGATTAAGCCTAAAATGGTGCTTTCCTTCAGGCTATTAAGAGATTCTATATCCTGAATAAATAATGACAAAATGTAGCACCTCCAAAACTGGAATCCATTCATTTTACAGAGTAAGTTAAAATAAGTCACAGGATGGTATTCAACAGCATTCTGTAAAGGCCACTAGGGGTTTCTGTCCAAAGGATAATGACTATTGTCTGCATTTGCTCACTATATTCTTTCAGTGAACATGTTATTATTTCTAAAACTAAAATGTTACTTTATTAGAGAAAATCAAAATATGTTACGATTTAGCAGAGTTTCTGCTGAAGTATTTAATGATAAGTATCTTAGAAGAAATGTATATCAAGTAGTATGCAAATGTAAGCAGCTAACATTTTATCTAAGATCCTTTAACTCGGCTTTCAACAAAATTGTGATGCTCCTATTGTAATGTTGGCACCATTATCAGACAACAGTTGTGTTGATAAAATCTCCTGCTCAATGTCTAGATACCTGAGTGAAATGACAAGTTACTAAGCTAGCAGAAACAGTTCCCAGTTTAAATCAAACTGATCTGTTGCCACCGGTTTACAAAGCAAAATGACCTATCACCCCACCCCCCACCCCATGTAGTTTGTGTTGCTGTAGTTAGGCTAATGTGTGGTGTGGGAATGTTCTGACTGTGTGGAGAAAGTTAGTCAGCAGAGTTTTCTGACAGTTCTATGAAGAATGGAGCCTGGATTAAGGCAATGCTTAGATTCTGAAGTTTTAAAGAAAACATTTTCTTTATTCAGAATATCGAGGTAGAATGACAAGTAAATCTTTAGCAGATCCAGCCTATTTTTTTTTTAATATTTTATTTATTTGACAGAGAGAGAGAGAGCAAGAGAGGGAACACAAGCAGGGGTAGTGGGAGAGGGAGAACCAGGTTTCCCACTGAGCAGGGAGGCCGATGCAGGGCTCTATCCCAAGTCCCCGGGATCATGACCTGAGCTGAAAGCAGATGCTTAACGACTGAGCCACCCAGGTGCCCCAAGGATCCGACCTACTTTTGAGAGACAACAAAAAGACCACCCTCCAAAGTAACAGGCTTTGGAGAGTAATACTGACTATATTCAAAGATACAGTTTTCAGAGGGATTGCAGTGGAGGAGACAAAAATGATGTAAGTGAAGCTCATACCTTAGGTTTCTGTTGATATTACCTGTCCACTAGAAACTGACTTGTCTAAAGATTGGTTGTCTATTAAATTGAATTCCAGGATCTAGGAGGCACTTTAAAGCCAAGTAAACCTCAAGGCTTTTATCCTGTTTTTACCAGTTTTGTTAAAACTAAAAATTAAAGAGCTGGTGCTCATCACCATTGTGATTTACAACAGAACAGAAATGCTTGAAATTCTTGATGCCAACAGCTGTGTAACTTTTGTGTTACCCTGGCAATGTTCATGTATTTGTAATGATGGTAAAGAATTACTGGTTAGTTATGTACGGAGGAAGAAAGTCTCTGGCTCTAAGACCTTTCCAGCAGAAGAGATTTAGCATCATTATTTCTGAAATATGACCTTCCCCGGCAGCATTTCTAATTATACTCGCAAATTAGAACTAATACACTCTGAAGACCAGACTCATCATTGTGACTTAGTGTTCAGTTCTGTTGGAAAGTGAGCACTCATTGCAGAAAAAATGGTGTTAGGAATTGTGGACTGAAAAAAGGCAGCCTTTTGAATGTATCAATTCCCCTTGTTAGTAAATAACAGTAGCAGTAATTATGGACCATAGAGCACATTCTCAAGCATGCTTTGAGAGAAATACATCATTGTCAGCACTCTGGCCTTGGTTATGTTCTCCTTAGCATTGAGAGAAGGAGTTTGAACAAAAGTCATCTATGGAAACAGAGCATATGTTTAATAAATTTCAAGCTGCTGTATAGCTTCTCCACCAAGCTCTTTCAGAAAGGAAAATGAAGGACATCAATGAATTACTTACATCTATTTTATAAATTGGCAGTCCTTGGCAAGGTACATTTGAAAGGATAACAACAACCATCAGAACAACATCACAAACTGGCTTTTAGGGTTTTGGGATTTATAAAATCTCACAGTATTGTCCCCATAGAATTTGAGTCTTTTTTATTCTACTTTTCAAACCTCCATTAGTTCCAAGCCTCTTTTTTTGCTATTTTTTTGTATTTCACTAACTTTCATATGTGTTTACCCAGGTAGTTTACATCACGAAGAAAAATGGTGTCAAAGGAGCACAGAAAGCAAAGGGAAAGGATAAACTTAAGATTTTCCTTGGAACTTCTCAGTGTTCTCATGAATTATGTGTCTGGGCCTCATTCCAGTGGTCTCTGATATACAGCCATAACCTCAGACTGTGCCAGTATTCAGAGCATTTTCAAAACATTGATACAATCACTCCTTTTTCAGCATGATAGAGGCAGATAGGAAATTTCCTTTATTTTGCTCCTTTTAAAAACACAGCTACATATAAACCCAGGGTAAGATACTCAGCTGCTTGATAATGACACCAGATAATTAGCAATTGCTTCGCATGTACTATATACTCATGTTCATTCATGAAATCCTCACAACTCTGAGGTAGGTATCATGGCTATTGTCATTTTTCACACGAGAGAATGGAGGCACTGACAAGGAAAAAAAATTGCCAAAACTTACAACCAGTGATTGGTTGAGCAGTTCAGCCACCATCTGTACCTATACTTTGAACCCCCTTCAGAGTACCCTTGGTTGCCTTTGAATAACCCTCTTGATTTCAGCCAAAATGGTCTTCCCGCCCTTACCCTAGAACCAATACACAAAAACAAATTCACATAACTGGAAAACACATTCATTCTGAATGTCATACTTGAGCTACTTGAGGTCAGAACCCTTGTTCGTGTTTGAGATTCTCTGGTATGTGGCAGGGATTCTACTGGACACAGAAGGGATGGTAGTCAACTAAGGAAATCTAGTCCTTGCTCTCAAAGGTTCTGGTCTCAAAGACTGTACATTAGATTCTCGGCTTTAGCTACCACGTATCAACATCATCTGGGAAACTCATTTCTGAGAGCCAGACACACCCCAAAATAATTACATCTGATTATCTAGGAGTGGAATTAGTAACTAGAATTGGCTTTTTTTTTTTTCTTTAAAGACCCCTAACAATTTCATGTCTGGCCAAGATTAACAACTCTCATCTTCTGGTCTATTGGTCAGATAGACGATATAGTCATAGCAAAAACCCCTATAAAACTTAGTACGAAGTATGAAAAAGTTTGATGGTAGATTATAATAGGTTTGGGATGGATGTCAAAGAGATTGCTCTAGAGAAGCATCCATTAAGCTAACACTAAAATAATGAACCGAATTTAGTAAGATGAAGTCACTCTTGTGAGCATTCCTGGAAGAGCGGAACATGTGGATGCCCAGGCCTTAGTGTGTTCCAAGAACAGACAAGGGCATTATTGCCAGAGTGTGATGCAGCAGGTATATGAAGTGAGTCTGAATAAATATTCATGGTTCCTGTTATAGTCTGGGAAAATAAAGTGAAGGAGATCCTCAGCTTTGATGTCCCTCTCCTATATTTTTAATTCTCCTTCCTATAAACTCTGTAGATAACATGCAGAAAAATAAAACTGGAAAGGTAGATGCAATCTCAAACGAGCTTACTCCATTTCCCTTGTAAAATAGTTCTCTTGATTGAACATTTCACAGATTCTGCTTTGTAGGAAGCAAAGAGGCAGCACGGTAGATCCTAGAAAAAGACATCACAGAACGCTTGCACACAGCCTGAGGGGCTGGCTATGGGCAGATAGTAGAGGGCTGGTATTAAACCGCCTCTGTGGACTTCTGTCTCTGTTCTAGTTTTAGTCTTAAGAATGATTTCTATATAAAGACCTCTTCTCAGCAATAGCCATTGACCCAATTGCTTGGTTGTGTTATTGTCATCACTGCCCTCTATCCTTCAAAAATACCATCGTCCACTAAAATATTAAGTTATCCCCTCTAGAGTTGACCCCCAACCAGGTGACTGGGACAGCCTTGCCTTACTTTGGTCACCAAGTCATGCACTAAGTATTCTCAGCCTCCTCTGTTTTACCATGTGACAGAAGACACCATTCCTCCCCTATTAGCAGCAGGAACATATTGCAGAAAACTGGCATCTTGTTTGATTCTTAACTCTATGGCAGGCAGCCACAAGTCTCCCTGATGTATGTAATCATTTAAAAGTCAGATACCATTTTAAAATTTAGAAATTAAACATTCCTTGCTACCTCAAATATACATACATATAACATACATATCTGTAATATATAGATAGAAAATTCAATTTAAGAAGTTTGATGCAAACAATTTTATTTTAAGTTAAACAGAAAAGAACCACACATCAATTCAAGAAAGAAAATGTAGAATTGGCACAATGTTCTGTGAAGTCTCCAGAAATTTCATGTACCAGTTTATTCAAAACCTGAGGCCAAATGGGGCAGGATGCATCCTCTTTGGGGCTCTCACCTGCTCTGGCTCCTTCACAGCCAGCATTTCTCGACCAGAATTTACAGTATTTGCAGGTGAAACTCTGCTGGGCATGAAGCCCGCACACACTGGTTTGACAAAGGAGGACTGGGTTCTGAGCATTTCGGGAAGACCTATGTATGAGAGGTCTGGTGAGGCTTGCAGGAGGTAACCCTTCTTGGCTTGCAGGCTTTTGCCTGCTAACTCTCTAATCCTCCCCTTTCTCAAATTCCGTCTCCTTTCTTGCTCATCTAAAATGCATGTTCCTTCTTTTGGAAAGGTGCTTTAGATCATGGATAGCTGTACCTCTCAGGAATCTCAAAGGTCACAAGACATGGGATAGCTCTTCTAAGGTTGAATCATAAGAAATTGCCATTTATTTTAGGTCAAGAAAGGCCAAGTAACCATTCCATAAGTTTCAAGCTGCTATTGGTAAAGAGAATGAGGTTCTTCAAGTTTTCCAAGTTCTGTGGTCCCATTCACCAATATTCAAAACATGGGATTCAGAAAGCTTCTCTATGGATAAAAACAAAGTGTTTAGGCCTCTGAGATTATAGTGTATACTTGGGAGCTTGAGGTCAGAAAGCCAGAATAAACTTGACCCCGAAACCCACTGCCATTTTATTCATACATGAACATTCATAGGTCAGCTGATGGCTCCTAATCTAATTAGGTCCAGAACCTAAAAAATTCAGGAAGTACCTGAGGCAGGAAGACAAGGGGCTGAAAATCACGAAGTACCGGTGTACTAAGAGCTGTCCTTAATGTTCCTCCTGATGGCCTCAGGAGCTCTTGTCAGCTCACACTGAACAGGACACATGAAAAAGGCCTATTTTTCTATACTCACCAAGAGTTTTAAAGAAAAATGAACCTGCTTGTTTAGATTCAGTTCTTTTCGAATACTTTGTTTAGAATTAAGATTCATATATACTTCAAGTTTTCGGTGACCATTTCAGACTAATATACTCTTTATTTTAGTGATGAGACTGATTATGTTAGCTAAAAATTGCAAAGAAAAGCCATATCGGATTCTAACCTGCAGGAGTTTTAACAGTCTAATATTTCTAGAACCTTGCCTGGAAACCAGAGTCATTTGATATATACTTAGTATTGGCTTGTCACGCAGAATATTAAATTTATGCTTAAATCCTAGGCAAGTGATTCAGAGGTACTGGGCTAATTTTGTCTTCCAAATTTGCATGAAGTAGACTCCCCACTCCCATTTGTAATACCTGCTACAACAGAAGTGCAAGTTCTTAATACTACAAATAGGTATTTTTAAGATACTTTAATTATAATCAAAGAGATTATCTTCTCATCTTCTGATTTTATGTTCTTCATAAAGAAACTTTGTATTTTGTTTTGGCCTTTAAACACTTTAAATCCAGAATCCTTTATCTTATTTCAATAGTTAGCAAATATAAGCTAGTTGGAAAAAGTGACCTTTTGAAGAATTTTAATAGTTAAAATAGTTTGTGATGTCCCAGAGAAAATACCAACCTATTCTTTAACAATGTGAATTTGCTATTGTAACATTTAACAAAAGTCTTAACTTGGGAATATAGACCTATTAGGTTTTCCAGAAAAAAATGTTTTTATCCTCATGATCAGCAGTGTTACCACTTATAGTCATAGTACATATGTAGCTCTCTTGTACAGAAAATATGGTTAAAATTCGATATTTCATTAGAAAAATAGGGTATTTAAGTAAAGCAAAATGTTACTTAGAAAATCAAAAATGACATGCCTTATTTTGATTGTGGAATAGTGTGATGTTTTATTGTTTCTTCAGTGTTATTATGCTATTTTCTAATTATTTGAACTTATAAAAAATAGGTGATTGGGGATTTTAGTCCCATTTTCAGTCTCAGAAGGCAATGATAATCAAAATTTAATCTAGCCAACTTGAATTGTTAATTTAAGACAATGCTTTCTCAATTACATAAGTTGACAGATCTGTGGTTTAGTTCAGAAACCATTCTCTCACTCATTGACAAAATTTGTAATAGTCATGAAACCTATCTACCTACATATATCAGGAAAACATTGGATGGAAACCAAAAAAAAATCATAAGGCAAACACTTAAAACTTATTTGCTATTATATATTTTTGGCTGATTATCCATTATCTACACAAATGAATGAAAATAAACTGGCTGGGGAAGGAAGCATGTGGGGAAAAAAAGCGAACAAAGTAGTATATCAGGATCTTGTCTTAAAATTGCATTTAATTTTGATACCAATTTAGCAGGTCAGGTTTTGAAAATACTTCAATATCCAAATTCCTATGTAAAGATCACAGGGTTGTTTTTTTTTTAATTTTTTAAAATTTTATTTTATTATGTTATGTTAATCACCATACGTTACATCATTAGTTTTTGATGCAGTGTCCCATGATTCATTGTTTGCGTATAACACCCAGTGCTCCATTCAGTACGTGCCCTCTTTAATACCCATCACCAGGCTAACCCATCCCCCACCACCCCCCCTCTAGAACCCTCAGTTTGTTTCTCAGAGTCCATAGTCTCTCATGGTTCATCTCCCCCTCCAAATTCCCCCCGTTCATTTTACCCTTTCTACTATCTTTTTTTTTTTTTTTTTTTTAAACACAGGGTTTTAATAGGTTATTCCTGACATTGAGAGAAGAGGGCGTAATTTAGGACATAAATGTTAATTAATGATACTGAAGTTTGGGCAGTGTCCCTATCCTCTATCATTGATTAGGGTGGTTATTGAGGACAGTTGGTTGATTCTATTTGAATTTGACTAAGACGCTTAAAATATTTAGATTTTCAGTTGTATTTATTGCAAATAAATTTCTGGAATACATACCTATCTGTCATAAAGCCCATGGATTTACTGCGGTATAGTAATTTAGAGCCTTCCTGCTAGATGAAACAGCAGCAGCTGGAACTTAAGTAAAAATGTAGAATCTGAGGTGCCACTGGAGCCCTGTATCTTCCAGAACATTTAGATGATTTGTACATGTATTAAAGCTTGAGAAGCACGGACATCATAACTCAACAGTGAAAGCTTGCAAACTTTTCCTTTAAGATCAGGAACAAGAGAAGAGTACCTATTCTCACCATTCCTAGTCAACATAGTACTGGAACTCCAAGCCAGAGCAATCAGGCAGGAAGAAGAGGCAACAAAATTGGACAGAAAAATGTGTTCATAGGACATTTTATATACAAAATTCTGAAGATTCCATCAAAAAGTTAGATGCAATGAAAGATTTCAGTAAAGTTGCAGGATACAAAATGGATATTGGAAAGTCAGTAGCATTTTTAGATACTAATATCTGGAAAAGAAAGGATCCCATTTACAACAGTATCAGAAATAGTATACTTAGGAATAAGTTTAACCAAGAAGGTGAAAATCCCTATACTAAGAACTATAAGACACTGATGAAAAAAGTCAAATACACATAAATGGAAATGTATCCCACTTTCATGGATTGGAAGGGTATTGTTAAAATACTAAGCTATCCATTCTACCCAAAGCCATCTATATAGTCAATGCAATCTGTCAAGATTCCAATGGTCTTAAAGGTGAGAACAAAAGAAAAACAGAACAATGATTTTAAAGTTTATATGGAACCAAAGAAGATCCCAAATAGCCCGAGTAATCCTGAGAAAGAAGTACTTGGAGGTATCACACTTCCTGATTTCACGCTATATATATATATTATATATATATATATATATGTAATATATATATATTACACACATATACATACATCTAGCATGGTGTGGTATTAAAACAGATATATAGGATGGCCCTGGTATAGGACAGTGTGTAGTGGCATATAAACAGACACATGGACCAATGCGATATAATAGAAAGCCCAGAAATAAAGCCATGCATATATGGTCACTATTTGGAGAGTCGATACTCAGTGGAGGAAGGAAAAATCTCTTCAATAAATCATCCTGCTAAACTGGTACTCACATTGAAGATTGAGACATGACCCCTATCCTAGACCACTCACAAACATTTAAGTTGTTAATCCATTTTTAGTTAATTTAAGACCAAAACTCCTAGATGAATATACAGGAAGAAAGCTTCTTAATATGGGTCTTGGCAATGGATTTTTGTATGACATCTAAGGCATAAGTAACAAAATCAAAAACAAGTGGGAGGATGTTAAACTAAAGCTTCTGCCCAACAAAGGAAATGATCAACAAACTGAAAAGACAACCTATGGAAAGGAAAAAGATTTGTAAACTGTGTATCTGATATAGTTAATATCTAAAATATGTATAGAACTCATAGAACTTAATAGCAAAAAACCCACAAACACCCAAATAATCCAATTAAAGATGAATAAAGGATCTGAATAGACGTTTTTCCAAATCAGATCTACAAATGGCCAACAGGTTCATGAAAATGTATTCACCATCACTAGTTATGAGAAATGCAAATCCCAATCAAAATGAAACAGCCATTCTAACAGGCAGGACACGCTGCCAAGATGTGGAGAATCCCACTGTTGGTGGGATTGTAATTTGGTATAGCCACTATGGAAAACCGTAAGGTTTCTCAAAAACAAAGCTTCTGTAGGAGCTAGTAGTTCTACTTCTGGGAATATATCCAAAAAATAAACACATTTCAAAGAGATCTGCACCCCCATCTTCATAGCATTATTTACAATAGCTGAGACATAGGAAACAAACTGCCCCCTCAATGGATGAATAAATATGGGATATAAAATTGGTAATCACTCAGCCATAAAAAAGGAAATCCTGCCATTTCCAACAACACAAATAGACCTTGAGGGAATTACACTTAGTGAAGTCCGAGACAAATACTATATGATCTCACTTCTATGTGGAATTTTTTAAAAAACAAACTCATAGAAAAACATCGGATTTGTTATCAGAGTTTAGGAGCAGGTAAGTGGATGAAGATGGTCAAAAAGTACAAACTTCCACTTATAAGTATTAGAGATCCACAACATGAGTGCTACCACACTGATGTATACGTAAGAGTTGCTGAGTAGATTCTAAGAGTTGTTATCACAAGGGAAAAACATCTTATCCATGAGATGAGCGTTAAGCATATCACGGTAATCATTTCATAATATAAGTCAAATCATTATAGTGTATACCTTTAACTTATATATAGTGCTATTTGTAAATTACATGTCAGGGAAACTAGAAAAAAGTCTTGAGAAGCACTGGCTTAGAGCTTGGTCTCTCAAGTCCAGAACAAACTTCTAAATACTGGTTTCTTCACTTGTAAAATAAGACTAATGATACCTTCTACCATTTTTCCTGTTCCATTTTGGAGATTAAACAAGATGTATACAGATTGATTAGCATGATGCCTAGCTTAAAGATAGCATTCAAAAGTAGTATTAGTGGTTATTGGTAAGCCACATAGCATAACAGAATCGTAGGCCTATAAATCAAGGGCAGATTAATATTTGAGACTGTAAGTACTAACAAAAACAAGAACAAAACCTCAGTAGATAACATACATGTTCTAGGCATGAGTTGAGCAATGACCACAGATGAAATAAGCATTCTATTTTTTTCTTAAAAATGAAAAACATTTGAATATATTCCTCTCCAAATATATAAGTATTTTTTAAGTTTCTTCAGAAACTTAAGACTTTTATATAATCTACCTCAGCCTCTGCTCTAATAACTTATACTTCTAAACATTTTGTCTAATGTGTTTTCTGGGGTTTTAGTAAATCATTGTGGTACTGTGAAATGAACGGTTTTAACCAGTATAGGATCTACCTTGCATTATCATGTTCTGTGGGACTTTAGGGGAGATGGTAGGGGAAAAAATTCATGAATTCATTCATTCACACACTTGAGTGTTTACTATGTTTCAAGCACTTGTCTAAGCAATGTAGTTACAAAACTGAATAAAAGAAATGAATTTACCTGCCCACATTATTAGAGATGTACATATCTGAGATTGTAAAATGTAAAATAATTTTGGGTGGTAAAATTAGAAGTGGACCATGCTTTTTGGCTAAATTGATAGTATAAAATATAACCCATAAGTTATGAAGTCTTTTGTTATTTTCCTTCACTTATGCCTTCCTTTATCGACCATAACAATCTGATAAGAGGTAGTATGATATTTAGTATTTCTGAGTATGTATTAAAAAAAAATCAAACCCACATTTAATGTTGTAATTCTTGTCTCCACCACTTTGTACCTTTTTTTTAAGGTTTTTATTTATTTATTTGAGAGAGAGAGAATGAGAGATAGAGAGCACGAGAGGGAAGAGGGTCAGTGGGAGAAGCAGACTCCCTGCTGAGCAGGGAGCCCGATGTGGGACTCAATCCTGGGACTCCAGGATCATGACCTGAGCTGAAGGCAGTCGCTTAACCAACTGAGCCACCCAGGAGCCCAACCACTTTGTACCTTTTTAACCTTGGGTAACTTGGTTCATATTTAGGTCTTAGTTTTCTTATGTATGCAGAAAAAAAAAATCAAGGAAATAGTACTGATTATCTGAGCTTTGAGAATACTGAATGAGGTAACACGTGTTTTGTACTTATAGTGTCTAATATTGTGATACTAGGTATGTAGTGCTTATAATTATTGTAATATATAATCAGTCTTCTGTTGGCCTGTATTCAGTTTTCACCATAATTTCATCATACACTGATTTATACTTTTAGTTCCACAAAATGATCCTCCTTTGGCCGTGAATTCCATCTGATAAATAACCTGCATGTACAGCAACATCGTAACATCGTTTCATAGGAGACCTACTATGGGATAAAGAGGTTGCTGGAGTGCTTTGGGGGACACTAATGGGGATAGATTAGTGATTTTAAAAATGGGGCCTAAACCATGAAAGTGTACTTGCACTCAGAAACATTGCTTGGCAATGTTTGGAAGGGGTCAGGAAAAGATGTGACGTTCTTATATATAATCTTCCCAGTTACCTAAGATGTTGTAGGGATCACTTCCTCTCATAGATGAGAACGTAGGCGAGACAAAACTTAAGGTATCAGTGTAACAGAACTAGAGAACTGTTTAGTTTTTGACCTGAGGTAAATCACGGCTAAAGTCTAGGTTTCATTTTACTTCACATTACCCTCACAAAGACAACTAGAGATAATTCTGAGGAAGTTGGATGGGGTCATAGTATGGGTCATCTTGAATGCCCTGTAAGAATTTACATTTTAACCTCAAAGTAATGTGGAGTCACTGAAGGTATACAAATCTAAAAATATCAAATAAATTGCCTTTATGAAGTACCAAAGGTCAAAGGAGAAAAGTGTTATTTTCCAAGCTTCCTATTCTTTATTTGAGTGACACGAAGGTTTTTTCACGGTTTTTCTGGAACTAAATATCTAACTTAGGTCTTGAGGCATTTGTTATCCTCTGGTTTGAAACCTGATTAAACTACCAACTTGTATGACCTAGAGTAAATTGCCTCAGTGCACTTTAAAATGTGGATAATATTTATTTTAAGAGTGTTGTGTGGAGATGAGATAAGCTAGTATGCGCAGGGCGTCTGACATAGTCATATGTTGTTTTTTACTATGTAGTGTAGGTTTTGCTATTTTTGTCAATGTTATAATATTCAGTACAACTATCTTGTTACATTTCACAAAAGGATATCAAACGCCAGGGGGAAAAATGTAATGGTGGAAGGAGAAATTCTGGCATATAGGGTAAGGAATTCCAGTAATAGCCAGTAACAAATAAACATTTACAACAGCTTACCTCTACTGTGCAGATTGCTATAACCTGGTACAGCTACTATAAAAATAATGAGTTTAATGTTCTTAATGGAAGACATGAATTATTCAACAGTCTTCTTTAAATCACTATTTTTTAGCTTTGGCAAGTATTGATATTATACGGTTTGTGTTCAGGTAGTACAGATCAACAAAATTTTAACAAAATGTAACAGAGGATGGGGTGCCTGGATGGCTCAGTCAGTTAAGCGTCTGCCTTCAGCTCAGGTCCTGATCCCGGGGTCCTGGGATCAAGCCCCGCATCAGGCTCCCTGCTCAGTGGGGAGTCTGACTCTCTCCTCTCTCTCTGACCACCTCCTCCCTGCTCACGTTCGCTCTCAAATAAAATCTTTAAAAAAAGAAAAAAAAGAAAGTAACACGTTTTTGGTCAAGTTGTGCAGTCAAGAAAGCTGGTGCTATTATGCCTCTTATACAAGTCTCAAAATATTAACAGAAATATACCCTAAGACAGTACATGTCATTTCTCATTTATAAAGGTCATCTTGATAATAACAAAAATATATCCAGTGTGTTTTGGAAGAATGGAGTAGGGAGACCCAAATGCAAGTCAAGTCAGGGACGACTCCTTAGAGACAATCTGCAACTGCCAAGGGCAGCCATAAAAGGGGGATGTAGAAAAAATCCATATGTGTACAAACACAGGAGGATCACCAGCCAAAGCCTTAAATATGGTTTTAACAGGAACCTACACATTCAGGGTTTTAATGTGACTGGGACAAAACATTAAGTTTATAATGAGCTCTTGTTCCACTAGAGTCAGTACCTTAGCTGTGCTAAATTTAAAACTGAGTAGTGATGTGTAATGGAAGACCTATATATTTGTTTTACATATTAAAGTACCTAAAATAAGAATACTGGACACTATAGATTTGAAGGAATGGAAAATGGGAAACAAAGCAAGGGAAAGAGTTTTGAGGACAGGGGAGCTAGTTGCCAAACTTTCAGGAAGTTTAAGAGGATTTGGGAAACACCATTATTAGCATACCAACATCCAGTCCTCATTACTGTCAAATAGATTCAACCCCAATTTTGTTCAGGTGGCAATATATTCAGGAGGTAGGTTTCTCTAGCACTCCAGGGAAGGAGTCACAGTCAGTCAAAACTGATCAAAGCATTAGTGTTTCAACTAATTACTTCCAGTAATTGGTTAAGGAGTGGGTATATTAGCCTGTCCAGATCAATGAAACTCAAGGGCAATTCTGCTGGGAGCATAGGGTATGTGTCTTCCAAAACAAAACAAAACAAGTTTCCCCCTGGTAAGGGGAGACATGCAAAGAAACCATATCTTCTTCCCTTAGATGGTATCATAAAAAGACAAGGTACCTAGAGATGCTATAGTCCTCATGTGACCAAGAACTTGGGGGAAAAAAAAAGATTTGGCAATGACCCTGGGCAAAATGGAGCTCCAAGATTCACCATTGCTGGACTGGACTATCCCACTTTCACCAAGGTTGTATAAAGATCCTGGTAAGCTATATCCAAAGGAGTGAAAAGTTTATGAAAGACCTCTCATGCCATATCAAGTTTAAACTTTCTACTACAATTATACAGGAATCAATTAATTTAAATACATGAAGTGATATGGTCAAGGTTGCACTGTATGACAGGGCAAATGGGGACTAGAAAGGATTAGTGAGGGACAAGACTTGTGTCAAGAAAAACAGCAAAGACAGAACTTATAAAACTCAACACCCCCCAAAATAATCCAATTTAAAAAAATGGGCAGAAGGCACCAGCAGACATACCTCCAAAGAGGACATCCAGATGGCCAACAGACACGTGAAAAGATGATTATTACTTACCAGGGAAATGCAAATCAAAACTACAGTATCACTTCACACTTGGCAGAATGGCTAAAATTTACAAGAAACAGGTGTTGGTGAGGATGAGAAGAAAAAGGAACCCTTGTGCACGGATGGTGGGAATGCCAACTGGTACAGCCACTGTGGACAACAGTACGGAGCTTCCTCCAAAAGTTAATAGAACTACTCTACAATCCAGCAATTGCACTATTGGGTATTTACCCAAAGGATACAAAAAGACTAGTTCAAAGGGATATATGCTCCCTGATGTTTATAGCTACATTATTTACACTAGTCAAGATATGGAAGCAGTCTAAGTATTCATTAATTGAATAATGGATAAAGATGTATTACACACACACAGCATTATTCAGCCATGAAAAACAATAAAATCTTGCCATTTGCAACATGGATGGAGCTAGAGAATATATACTAAACAAAGTAAGCTGGACAAAGAAATACCACAGGATTTCACTCCTGTGGAATTTAAGAAACAAATAAGCAAAGGGAAAAAAAGACAACAAACCAAGAAACAGACTCAATATAGAGAACTGATGGTTACCAAAGGGGTGGTGGGTAAGGGGACGGGTCAAGTAGGTAATGGAGATTAAGGAGGGCACTTGCAATGAGCACCAGGAGATACACAATAGTGATTCAATATTTCCATACATCTGAAATTAATGTAACAGTTAACTGGAATTAAAATTAAGACTTAAAAAACCACAAATAGTTATTGTAGTCAAATACCAGGACAGGGTAAGAGATGGGTGGGAAAAGGGAATTTCATTAAATGTGTTAATAGTAGCATGCAAAAGCAATTTGTTATTACAAATAAAGATGGAATTAAAAATAACACTTTCATATTTCAGTACTTTGATTTGCAGGAAGTGCTTAAGATTACCATTCCTAAAAAAAAATTCATTTTTATCTAAGATACACATATTATACATATTATTGTAACCAAAATTCAGAGTCACTGTTTAAAATGTACTTTTTACTAATAAATCACAGCATGCTATATTGAATAAACAGACACAGACCAAATTAAAATTTTGTGGCATGAATTTGTTATTTTGTCATTATATGTAGACTAAAGGGAAAATTGTTTTCTTGGAATTACCTGCTGGAACAGGATTTTTAAAGTATTGACTCTGAATTGGATAAAGCATCTGGAGTTATGCTCTGATAATATTTAGAATTCATACCAATGGGATACCATTAAAATATTGAGCAACAATACTGAGATAATTGTGTTTACTTTAAAGTGTTCTCATTTTAATGTGAAAATTACACACATATTCTTTATACTTTCTTTATCATGCAATAAAAAGTTCCATTAGATGCTAAGAAAATCATACTTTTCAGTGCTAAAGAAAGAAGTTGGATCTTGGATGCCTAATCCAGTAGAAGTTTTAGTTAATTTTAAAATTAAGCGTTGATCATTTAAGATGCTTTAGATTATTTAAAATACAGCATTAGAATCCTATTAGAACTTATTTACTTTAATACACATCAACATAGGGAAATTTATGGGAGGCAGAGAGAACTCAGTGGTATATTTGCAATCAGAAGGATCCCGAATATAGAGAAACAACCGTCAGGCAACAAAGAATTTGACAAGAGCATCTTCTATTAAGCCGATTCTTATATCTGCTTAATAAAATGTCTTGTTAACTGATATCCAATTAAGGTTTATCCTCATTTGTCTCCCAGCTGGGTTTCTATCAAACCACACTCCGGAAGAACCATATAACTTTATTGGATTGTGTAAGCACTCCTGTGTGTTTGTGGTTGCATGTGCACATTTGTATATTGCATGTGTCAGACTTTTCTGTACCCAGAACTGTGCTAGCAATGAAGAATAATGAACAAGGTAGACATAGACTCTAAGCTCTCAGGGCAGGGCCAACAGGAAAGATGGATACTAAGCAAAGTTAGGATTACAAATAGGATGGGTGTATATGGAGCTAAGAGTTTTCAGAGGATGCATTTCTCTAGGATCAGTCTTTGCTGATAAAGTTTAAGGATTAGTGGAACAAATCAGAAAAATCTGTATGAGTGTTGGAGATGGGATAGGACACTGCATGTCAAGAACATAGTAGTGTCATGTATCTGGTATCTTTGAGGAACAATTTGAGCCTGGTTATCATTTTTAGAGTCAAGAGAATTCTGGAGAGTTGGAGAAGGCGGGATGAGACAGATCTGGAATGCTAAGTCTATCGTGAACAGTGTTCATGGAGTTTCGTCCTGTTTTAAGGGCACTGAAAAGGCTTTGAATGATTTATATGTAGCAAGAGACATAATTTTATATTTTTGAACACTGTTGGTTGAGATGTAGAGAGGAGACTGGAAAGGAGTAAGATTGGGTAAGGAAGGGGGCATTACCTAAGAGCTGCTGTCGAAGTTTAGGAAGATGGTGACCTAGACTGGGTCACTGATCATAGGCATTGATTAAAGCAGTTGGATTCAAGAGCTTTTTAGGAGAATCAAAGGATTTTGAGTAACTGATCAGCATCTAAGAGACTGAATCTTGGTGCCTGTGTTTCTACCTGAGCTTTATCATTTTCTACCTACAAAGAATAGGCAAATGGCCTTCTTTATCTGAATAAAAAAAAAAGTAAAAATACTGCCTTATTAGGTTGCTGTTAATCTTGAAGGTGATCAGTGTAAGGAATTTAGGGTAGTCCCAAATAATGTAGTAAGTACTTTAAAATATTAGCATTTTCTACATGTCATTGATTAGATTTTGTAAAGGAAGGCAAGAGCCATGTATAGGACTTAGGTTTCTGGATTAGGTACTATATTGGAGTATTTTGTTATACCAGAATGGGAAGCATTTGGGCCAGAGTGGGGGGGGGAAGGTCAGTGACATTCCAAGATGGTGAACTTTGATACATCAGATCTCCAGTGGAACATCAACCAATATGTAGGACATAGGAATGTATAACCCAGAGTAGAAACCAGCAACAGTAGGCCTTTATCAGCACACATTTCCTATATAAAGGGTAAGGGGTTAAACAGGCACATTAAATTAGACCTGGATACAAACCCCAGCTCTGTTAACTTCTTAGTTGTCCTGGCGAAAATCTCTGAGGCCCACTTCTCCTACTTTCAAAAAGTGATTAGGATAGCATCAAATTGTATGAAGTATTTGAAGCTATATGTATACATCAGTCGGAGGTAATGAGCTTCCAGGGATTTTGCCCATTTGTCCTTGACAGCAGCTTCTGCAAACACTGAACACTGTGTGGACACCAGCTGGTCACCTGCAAGCAGAGCCTCACGTATCAACCATGCAGCGTTGCTTCCTGCCCCAGGAAGGAAGGTATATTGAGGTTTTGCTAGAGCAAGACTTGCTTACATATACAACTAGAAAGTGCAAGGGAATTCTGTTTTTTCTTATTCCTTCCCCAGATCACCCTATCCTGAAAAGTAGTGGTCTTCTCGAGACATATTCTGGAAGAATCATACAGGCAGTCTTAGATAGCAAACAGTGGCCAATCAAGTAAAAACCCATTAGATTTGTTCCCCTTCTTATTTGCCTCACCCCCTCTCTGTGCTTGCTTTCTGCAATTCACATAAGAACATAAGACTTTTCCTCGGGCTTATGGTTCCTGGGACATCTAGGCTTGGCATTTTCCCTCTATGTGACCCTAGCACAGGGTAATGCCACTAGGTGACTCACTAATCTAACGGAAATAGGGGATGTCCTTGTTGGTGTTAAGTGGGCAGTGAAAACTGCAGTGCCACGATAATCACTAGGACTTTTACTGGTGGTAGTTCTGGCGCAGAAGAGTGACACTGGAGGATCCTGAAAGGACTTCCTGCCATGGGCACACCAAAGCTATAGCTATATAGGGAACACATTTCTTCTGAAAGAAATTCAATAACTGAGCTACTCTTACAAACTAGGCAAATGAAGGGGGAAAAAAAACCCCACACTGAAGTAGGTAGGAGTGGCTGGCACACAGTCCCACAATGAACCCCACCCCTAGCATGGCAGGTCACACCTGGGAGGGCACTCATAACCCCAGGCTTCTCCCTAACGAGAGAAAATTTGAACCCTGCATCTGGCACCCCAACTTTGAAGACTTGTTCCTGACAAATAAGACCCCCAAAACAGCTAGTTTTGAAAGCAAATAGGTCTTGCTTCCATGAGACCCACAAATCTACAGTAAACTGAAAAAATGTTCTAGAAGGACTCATGTGTAGAGGCAACCACAGAAAGCACCTACTCTTTTTGTGACACTTAATTGCTCATCTTAACTACTTGGCCTGAGGGATAGGTATCTAATTTAACACTTCCGAGAGACTCTAATCCTTCCCTCAGAGCGCAGGCACTATCATCAGTTTTCCTCGGCCTTGCTCTAGGTCAGCAGTATCTTCTGAGAAAGAAGTTCTGAACTGATACTCCAGTTTTTGTAACTGCCATCTGATGGACACAACTTGATCACCCAACTCTGTTAGACAAGTGGGGCTTACATCTGTGGGCCGCACCAGACTGCATCAAATGGAGGAAGAGTTATTAACTGGCTACCCACCCCCAGGGCACAGCACAGACAGCAAATTGAAATGCACCCCTAGTCTTTCTATGACAAAGGCTTATTAGCTTAACTTTCAGGGCTGTGGTCTGATGGTCAGGCTTCTTATTAAATAGATCTCAAAAGTGACTAATTTCTCCAGGGATCAGAGACACCAACAGGTAACCACCTTTACAGTCTTCCTCTGCCCTACCAAAGGTTGGTGTTTGAAAAAGGAGCATGCATACACATCAGGCACTCTGGCTTTTGTCGCTGCTGCCCAAAGGACACATCCCCTGGTAGTCTGGCTCTGTTGTCCATCACAAGCAGGGCTTGGGTTCCCAGGTTCAATGGGACAGTGGCAAACAGACTGTTCTTAACTGGCTATCACACCAGGACTTCTTGCACAGGCAGCAAACACACACGATCAACCAGTGTTCCCTTGAAAGAGGTATATTTGCACACTTAAAGAGCTACTGCCTGAGTAGCTCAGATGGAGGTCCTCCCCTTTGAGACACTGACCAGTATTGGCACACCTTCCCCTACTGGGAGATACTAAGGTTAACGTAGACGTCTTAGACAACAAAGAAGGTTTGAGAGCCAACCAAGAGCTAGGGCAGACTTGACCAATAAGGTCCATCCCCTACACATGGCCACACCTTCAAGACTGGGAGACATGGCTGTTTTACACCTGATACAAAGAAACCAGCAGTCCAGCAAAATGAAGAGGAATATGTTCCAAATGAAAACAAGATAAAACCAAAGAAAAAGACCTTAAGGAAATGGAGAGAAGTGATTTACCTGATAGAGTTGAGAATAAGTCAGACGATCATGAAGCTCAGGTAGAGAAGAATTAATAAGTATCAAATAGGAGTCCCAGACTGAATAAACTGAATACATTTGATAAATTAAACTAGATGCAGCAGGGAGGAAAAAGGATCAATGAACACTCAAACACAGGGCAGTGAAACCACCCAATCAGAGTAAAGAGAAGACAACTTAAGAGATTTATGGGACAACACCAAGCAGAACAACATTTGTATTATAGAGGTCCCAGAGGGAGAGGACAAACAGGCAGAAAACTTCAAGAAATAATTTCTGAAATCTTCCCTAATCTGGAGAAACACATCCAGATCCAGGAAGGCCAGAAAGTTCCCAATAAGATGAACCCAAAGAGACCCACAAAGACACACTAAAGTGTCAAAAGGTAAACACAGGGAATCTTCAAAGCAGCAAGAAAAAAAAAAAAAAAAACTTGTTACATACCAGAGAAGTCCCAGAAGTTTATTGGATTTTTCAGGGAAACTGGCAGGTCCAGAAGAGAATGGCACAAAGTATTCAAGATGCTCAAAGAAATGGCCAACCAAGAATTGTCCTTCAGAATGGAGACCATTTTCCAGACAAGTTAAAGGAGTTTACCATGAGACCGGCCTTATGAGAAAGGTTGGAGAAAGTTTGCTGAGCTGAAAAGAGCACTAATTAGAACAAAAATTATAATCCTTACTGGTAAAGGTACAATAAAATTTAGAATAATGTTGTAAATGCAATGGGTTAGTCACGTACATGAAAGTTAGAAGACAATAGTAAAAATAACTATAGCTGTAATCATTGGTTAATAGATTCACAAGATAAAAAGATGTAAATTGTGACATCAAAAATATCAAATATGGGAGGAAAAGTCAGTAAAATTATCGATCTTCATAACACATTCAAGCTTAAGTTGTAATCAACTTAAAATACATTGTTATGTACAAGTTGTTTTACATAAGCCTCATTAACCACAAAGCAAAGCCTATAGTGGTTACAAGAATGGTAAAGGACTCTAAGAAATGCTGTAAGATCTCACATGTGAAATGGGAAAAAAAAAAAAGAGCTCATAGACACAAAACAGATTAGTGGTTGCTGGAGGTTGGGGGTGAAGACAGAAAAAAAAAAATACAACCTTTGTTAAAAAACTAGTCCTAGGGATGTAATGTAGAGCATGGGGACTACAGTTACTACTGTATTATATAATCGCAAAAGTTACTAAGGGTAGATCTGGAAATTATCACAAGAAAATAAATGATGAGTGTTAACTAGACTTATGGTCATGTAGCAATATGTACAAATGTCAAATCATTATGTTTTACACCTGAAACTAATACAATGTTATCTCTCAATTGTAGCTCAATAAAAAAAAAATCAATACCTTCCTGTGTGCTAAAACATGCCACAACCAAGAAAACAAGAACCACACAGCTATATTTAGGTAGTGGCATGTTGATTGTATCAAAAGGATCATGTAGCTTTTCTGCCCATGGACGCCATGAGTAAGCATCATTAAATTCTCCCCTCCCACCATGGTCCTAAGAGTCTCCTAAGGATCCTGAGCAACTGTGGAAAGTTTGAGCTTTTGAAACAACCCGTGAGAGTCTGAGGAGCCATTGTGAGCAATGGGGAATGCTCACGGACTGTGTGGTAATGAGCGCGCCAAACAGGAATCACTCCAGAGGCTTTGGGTAGGTCACATAGACCACCGTGGAGGAAGTGGATGCTGCTAGGAATGCAAGGCCACACAAAGTGGACAGAAGAGTTGTGGAACCAAAGAGGGCTGTCTCAACTGAGGATCCTCCAAGACCTGGTGCCTACTTCACAGTGAAGAAGATTTGTGTTGATGGCATTAACGACAACACTGAAGAACATCTAAGAGATTATTTTGAACGCTATGGGAAAATTGAAATGATTGAAACCATGACTGACCAAGGCAGTGGCAAGGAGAGAGGCTTTGCTTTTCTAACATTTGATGACCATGCCTCCCATAGACTGTCCTTCAGAATGCCACACTGAATGGCAGCAACCATGAAGTAAGGAAAGCCCCACCTAAGAGATGGGTAGTGCTTCATCCAGCCAAAGAGGTCAAAGTGGTTCTGGAAACTTCGGTGGTGGTCATGGAGGCGGTTTTGGTAGGAATGACAACTTTGGTCATGGAGGAAACTCATGGGCAAGGCAGCTGTGGTGGTGGTCGAGGTGGTGGTAGATATGGTGGCAGCGGGGGTGGCTATAACAGATTTGGTAATGACGGAAGCAATTTTGGAGGTGGCAGAAGCTCTGGCCCCTACAGTGGTGGAGGCCAACACTTCGCCAAACCAGGAAACCAAGGTGCGATGGTGGTTCCAGCAGCAGCGGCTATAGGCATGGCAGTGGCAGAAGGTTTTCATTACTGCCAGGAAACAGAGCTGAGTGGGAGAGGAGAGCCAGAGAAGGGACAGGGTAGGTTACAGCAGATTTGTGAACACAGCCAAGCACAGTGGTGGCAGGGCCCAGCCGCTACAAAGACTCCATGTTTAGTTTCTGTTCTGTGGAAAGTGTAAAGCATTCCAAATAAATGGTTTTAATGTAGGGTTTTTGTTTTTGTTTTGCACCCATACTATTGGTTGCTAAATGTAGTAGTCTGATTGGGATACCAAGTAAGTCTTAAAAAAAAAAAAAAAAAAAAAGACGACCAAGTACAGTCTCTATTTTGATGGTTATGTTCTGACCTACACTCCTTGAATATACTAAGTATACAACTAATTCTAAACCTAGCACAGAAACCCTCTTATCAAGAGCATGAGTCAGTTATGCACTTAATGAGATGGCTTTAAATTTTTTAAGTTTGCAATTCTGAGGATTGTTTTAAGTATAAAATCTCCTTTGGAAAAATGTCTGTTCATGTCTTCTGCCCATTTCTTGATTGGATCATTTTTTCTTTGGGTGTAAAAGAGAAGATAATAGGAAGGGAAAAATGAAGGGGGGAAATCAGAGGGGGAGATGAACCATGAGAGACTATGGGCTCTGAGAAACCAACTGAGGGTTCTAGGGGGAGGGGGTGGGGGGATGGGTTAGCCTGGTGATGGGTATTAAAGAGGGCACATACTGCATGGAGCACTGGGTGTTATGCACAAACAATGAATCATGGAACACTACATCAAAAACTAATGGTGTATGGTGATTAACATAATATAATAAAAAAGCAAACAAAGAAAAACCAAAAACTCCCATCCAAACTAGGTAAGGATCCTTAATTTTGACAATTCAGTATTAATAGCCATGTATTCCTTTCACCCTAAAATTCAGACTAGATATTTCTATGTGGATAATACTGTCATCATGTTGAGCTTCTGGGAAGTTTTGTTATGTGATAAGCTTATTTTGAAAAAGTAAACTAGGACGCCTGGGTGGCTCAGTTGGTTAAGCGACTGCCTTCGGCTCAGGTCATGATCCTGGAGTCCCGGGATCGAGTCCCACATCGGGCTCCCTGCTCAGCAGGGAGTCTGCTTCTCCTTCTGACCCTCTTCCCTCTCGTGCTATCTCTCATTCTCTCCCTCTCAAATAAATAAATAAAATCTTAAAAAAAAAATCCAAGAGGACTGTTTAAAAAAAAAAGAAAAAGGAAACTAAATGCATCAAGAGCCTTTCCTTTCACATTTATGTGCTCTTAACCAAAATAAATAGTTCAGCATTTCAATTAGTTTTGGTGTTAAAATTTTAAAGATTCTGTAAGATATAAGTTTAACAAAACTGAGGTTTTCAAATTTGTTATTCAAGTTTACAAAATGATTATATAAAATAAATTTTTTGTCTTCTTTTAAATATCTATTCATTTATTCATATTTTTATCAATACTTCCTTTCCTTAGTATCCTTACTCCAAAAGTACCCCACACATAAATGGTCAATTAATCTACAACAAAGGAGGCAAGAACATACAATGAGGAAAAGATCTCTTAAATGGTGTTGGGAAAACTAGACGGCTCCCTGCAAAAGAATGGGATGATCACTTTCTTACCCGATACACAAACTCAACCTGTATTAGTGATCTAAATGTGAGACCTGAAACCATAACACAACACAAAACAAAACAAACAAAAAACACACAGGCTGTAATCTTAGACATAGGCCTTAACAATGTTTTTCTAGAAGTCTCCTCAGGCAAGGGAAACAAGAACAAAAATAAATGGTGATTACAACAAAATGAAAAGGTTTGGCACAGCAAAGGACACCAACCAAATGAAAACTTTCTGAAAGAAGATATTTGTACAGGATTTATCTAATAAGGGGTTAAATATCTAATCTATATAAAGAATCTATAACACTCACTGCCAAAAAAAAGTCTGATTAAAAAATGGACAGAGGATCTGAATAGACATTTTTCTAAAGACCTACAGATAGCTACTAGGCACATGAAAAGATGCTTCCCCCACCACTAATGCTTCCCAGTTGCAAATCAAAACCACAGTGAGGTATCTCACCCCTCAGTCAGAATGGTATTAAAAAGTATGAAGTATCAAGACAAGAACTAGTGTTGTCAAGGATATAGAGAAGAAGAGGAACCCTCATGCACTGCTGGTGGGAACGCAAATTGATACAAACACTAGAAAATACGGAGTTTCTTCAAACAAGTTAATAGAAATACATATGAACTGATAATTCCACTACTGTGTATTTACCCAAAGAAAACAAAAACACCAATTTGAAAAGATGTATGCACCTCTATGCTTACTGCAGCATTATTTATAATAGTCAAATTATGGAAGCAACCCAAGTGCCCATGCATAAATGAATAAAGATGTGAAATATATACAATGGCATATTAGTCATAAAGAATGAGATCTTGCCATTTGTGACACATGAATGGAACCAGAGGATATTATGCTAAGTGCAATATGTCAAAGACAAATACCATAGGATTGCACTCACATGTGAAATCTAAAACAAAACTAAAGAGAACAAACTGGTGGTTGCCAGAGGGTGGGGGGGGATTGAGGTGATGGGCAAAATAGGTGAAGTAGATTAAGAAGTCCAAACTTTCAGTTATAAGTTACAGAGATGAGGAGCACAGCATAGGAAATCTGGTCAACATCGTAACATTGTATGGTGATTGACCCATGGTGACTACACATACCATGGTAGGCATTGAGTAATCTATAGAACTGTTGAATCACATTCCTGAAACATATACTACAGGTCAACTTCAGTGAAAATATTAAAGATAAATATTTAAAATATATTTAAAAGCCATACTGCTTACAATTATAGACATTTATACACAAATATCAAAATACCCAATCAACTATCACCAACACATAATGTAGAAGCTGTTTTAATTTTGCACTTACAGTTTTATAGGCAGATAAAAGGTAAAATAGATGTTTTATAATATTAAAGTCAAAGAAATAGTAAAAAAGGTGTTATACTTTCACACACATGCTCTACGTTTGATAGTAAAGTTACTGCTCTAATTACCATATCAAGTTTATGTGTATTTCTCTTTGAACACATCCACTCTACTTACATTCCAAAATTTTGTAGCGTTTTCTTGACTATCCAAAGAGCTGATTTTCATTGTCGGCTCATTCCATTATAGAAACAGGCAAAACAGAATACTCCTTTTCCCAAATTAAAACAACTTTGGACAGAAGCCAAATCACCAGGACCTAAAAGTGTTTTGTCTGGGTCCAAGAGTAGGTGTTGGATATAAATTTTGGCATTTCTGTTACTCAATGCCATTAGTCCGTATCCCCCAAAACTATTCCTTATAATGACTATTTTTACAATTTTGCCTTTTATTTGGCAAGAAAATGATTAAGGTCATTTGAATCAGAGTTAAGACCACTATCCCTCTAAAAAATCTGCAGGAATCAGTCACTCATGAACTATTCCCTCTGATGCTCTTTGCTGGGCTTCACATTATCTGAATAGGTTTTTAACACCTTGGATATGGTTTTAAATTATAGTATCAGTGCTAGCACATATGGGGCCTTTCTGAGAATGGGAAAAAACCCTGGGTCTCTGTCCTTGGATATTGGACTTGATGAAAGGATTAAGATACTTGTATCTACTACTTATTACTGTTAAACTACCCAAAATCACATGGCTTTAAGCAATCACCAACCTACCCCCACCCCGATTCCGTGGGTTGGCTGGGAAATTCCTCATCTGTTTTACTTAGCCTTCCTTTGAGACTAACTGGCAGATCAGCTGGTCTCTCACACCTACCTACTATAAGTGTTGGATGCTGCTTAGGGCATCTTGCTTCATAGCTTCATGTAAGTCTCTCATTTTCCCAGAGTCCAGACCGATTTCTTTACATGGTGATCTTAAAGTAGGGATTCAAGAGGCCAAGATGAAAAGCTGCAAAGCCTCTTAAAGCCTGCTTTTGCAATTCACAAAAAGTCACTTCTGCCATATTATAAATTTGGTCAAAGCAATACACAAGGACAGTCAAGATACAAGGTTAGAGAAACAGACTTCACCTTTTGAAGAGAATTGCAAAATTATATTACCCCACTTTTAGATTTAGAACCACACTCCTCTGGGCTGACACAACATTGGGGACCATTGTTCATTTCAGAAAAAGAGGCTTCTGCCTCCAAAGGTACCTAGTTGTATAGCCAGATACAAGAATGAAAAGTAGAGGGGAGATAAGCTTGAGTTCTGAATGTCCACTTGGCTGGACGTCTTTGTTCAATGTACAACCTGTACAACTGTATTTGATGGCCTAGCATGTCCCCTTAGATTAATTCCTGAAAGTCCTGATGGATAGTATTGAGGTATTTTCATGAGGATAACTAGAGAACAAGATAACTATAGTAAAAGCATCTGGGTACAACGGTATGATAAATCAGCTTTATTTTGTGCTAATCAAGTATTCAGAGTAATACTGTTTATATTTTCAGGTGTCAAGTTTCCTTTACATATTTGAAGATCAATGGAAAAGGCATTCAAATATATCAACAATTGAAATAACTAAAAGAGATTTTATGAAACACTTAAGTGGCTATGTAACAGACCTCACCAACATGAGGGTTTTTTTTTAAATTTTATTTATTTATTTGACAGAGAAAGAGAGACAGCGAGAGAGGGAACACAAACAGGGGGAGTAGGAGAGGGAGAAGCAGGCTTCCTGCCGAGCAGGGAGCCCGATGCGGGGCTCCATCCCAGGATCCTGGGATCATGACCTGAGCTGAAGGCAGGCACTTAATGACTGAGCCACCCAGGCGCCCACCGACATGAGGTTTTATCATCTGGCAAAGCCATTAAACCAATCTATATAACACACAGATTACTAAGAAATGCAAAGCAAATATATGTTCAGTACTCATAGTACTTGATGTATAGGTGTTAAATTAGTACTTGAGGATTGAAGAATTAGGGATTCCTCAGCAACACTGATTTTGATTCGGCACTTTATTACATGTGAGAAACTTCATTCATGTTATGGTGTTCCCAACACCATCATATGAATATTTTGAAGACTAAAGTAATTTGCTATGGAGAAAACCCACCTTTTTATATGCCAAAAGTTTCTCTAGAAGAATGATCAAGAACCTAATATAGCTGTTAAATTTACGCACAGAGGGAACTGTGTGGGCAGTAAGGAGGGAAAGAATTTTCACATATACCCTTTGGAAACTTGAGATTTTTACCATAAACATATTACATAAACACATTTATTGAAGTAGTGCTGAGATTCTATGACTGGGAGGGGGAAAAAAACCCCAAAAAACAATTGCACTGTATTGTTTCCAAAGCATTTTAGCTCTTCATTTTCCAATTTACACCTATCCAGCACAAAAGCAAGGCACCTGACCTCTTCAAAGGTTTCTTTTACTTAAGAAAATTGGCCAATGTACAAGACGACAGGAATTTGAAATTCCTCCCTCCTCCAGCTAATGGTGGAAGGTTTCTGCTGACTCATTGCATCCTCATTAACTCCATCTTATGTTTTGGCCTAGGTAGAAACCCAGTGGGTAGTCATGGGATAATATATTTTTATGAATAAAGCTAATTGGCATGTATGCGACTTTACTCCCTGACCCTGCCCTCATTAGAGCTGATCTCTAACCACCTTAGTGAGTTAGTTGCTTACAGCTTATCAAGTGGAGTTCTGCCTTTTAATGTAGAGAGATAAGGTAAAGAAAATAACAGTTCTTGACTTTCATATGGGGAAAAAAATGGCAGTAAGAATAGAAAATATTTCCCCATGAAAGCTCAGATATCGACAGATCTTTAAAAAAGCCACAAAGCTAGGAAGAACTCGGTTCCTATACTTAGTACCCATGCCAACAATAAATTAAGGTCCAGTTAGAGAGGGTTGAATTCCTACTTTTTCTGGATATCTTGTCAATCAAGATTTATTCTGATTTTCATCAGCTGGCTCAGTATCTTCTTACTGATTGATTAAAGAGATGTTATAGACGGACAATAGGGATGAAAAGCCAAGCTAACAAATTATATACCCTACTTGCAAATGTTGATAACCACATACCACCATCCTTCTGAAATATGCAAAGTATTTTTGCAACGGCAGAACCAGCCCACACATGTACAAGTTCAGAGTATCAGCCGTGTGTATACAGCCAGTATAGAAAGTTTTAAGATCAGAGAACTCAGACTACCTTTTCTGTTTTTGTACAGAGTCCAAACCCACTCCATGAAATGAGAGCTATATAACGTAGAGCACTAAAGAAAAATAATCAAATGGTAGTATTTGGGGATATTTTATCTAGTCCTTTTTCTGACTGGATGTATAGATGTAGGTGTTAGCAGTGGGTAGTGGTGGGGATGGGGTGGTAGAAACAATTCTGGTAGGTGTGTTATTTTGGCAAAGCTCACTTAGGTTTCCACTCACTAGTAGTCAGCATTTTATTGTTGCTACACAGGGCTAAACACTTGGGGGGAAAGCTAGTTGTGGATAAGTCAGCTACATTTGCTACTGTGCAACTTACTATGTAGCCATTTATTGTAACGGAAAAATCCTTAAGAGATCTCTAAGTTGATCAGACGTCAAAATCCTATGCCCAGCGGCAATGACAAAGAAACCAAAAGGACAAGCATCAGCCTAGAGTCCTATAGAATACTGTGGCAATTCCAAGACAGCCCTGGACTTGAGTCCTGATACTGCCATTTTTCCAGGTGTGTAATTTGAAGCCCTTTTTTCCCCTCTAAGCCTTTAGTTATATAAGTAACAGGATATGTTCTGAAGGATTGTCAGGCTGATTGAGGAAACATGTCAAATGCTTACATTAGTATCTGGCTCAGTGGCTATTAGTCTTTTCTATCATATTGCATAGAAGTCAACTCTTCTAGAGTTTACAGTGAATATGGCATTTTGTACTTTAATAACCTAGGAGGGTTGTTTGTCCTTATCCTTGGCAACATTCTAACTTTCTAAGTATTGCAAAATGGAAGTGTGTGAAGTTGATGGTTTTAGTTTCTAATTACTTGTGAGATTGAGCACTTTATTTTTTTTTAGCTTTTTAAGCTTCTATTAGCCTGAATCAACTTTGTATCACTTATGTTTTTCTATGGTTTTCCTACATCCTATTGATCACAGAACACCCTGACAGGTTTTAAGTATCAAGTCCTTACTTTCAAGTGTCAAAAATATGTTCTCATTATAGAGTTCAATAGCATCCTTGATTGAAAAATAAAACTTTAATGTAATCAAATACTTTTACCTTTATTATGTACTTTGAATTATTTAAAAAAAACTCTCATCTTTCCAGTTATTTTTATTTTTTTCCAGTTATTTTTAAAAGATTTTATTTATTCTAGAGATAGAGCTCTAGCACATGTGCTAGAAGGGTGAGGAGCAGAGGGAGGGAAAGAGAGCCTGATCCAGGACCTGATCCCACAACCCTGAGATTGCAACCTGTGCTTTAAAAAAAAATGGGGTCCTTAACCAAATAAGCCACCCAGGCACCCCCAGGTTTCTAATTCCTTATGTCATGAATTCAGTTTTTTCATTTGTCTGCTAGAAAAGAGACTTCCTCCCCATGGATGGAGCCAATTTTCTCCCTCCATTAGTCCATCCTTGCCCTATATGTATTAATACCACCCCTATCATACTAGTTCCCATACATACACTTCTGTTCTAGGCTCTTTCCAGATGCTCTGTTCCTTCCTTTGTTTACATAACACTGTTATTGCTTAACTATTCATCATGTCATATCTGGCAAGACAAGTCCCTACTATTCTTTGTGGTTTCTTTAAATTTTATGTTCAGTTTGAAAAGGATTTAAAATACTTTCTGAAGTTTAGCACAGGATTGGATATAATTTATAAATAGACCAAAATCACTTAATACTGTGCATTAATGACATTCTTTTAAGTGTCATAAGAGTTTTAAATGTTCTAAATAATCATGGTGTCTTTCTTCCTTGGTTAACTTCACTATAGAAATGAGCAGTATTTTAACTTATATTTTCTAATACTAGTTGTATATAAAAACTAGGATGACAAATCTAGCAGTCTTCCTGAACAAGCTTGTTTGAAGATTTTTTTTGTGTTCAATCTACTGAATTTTTTGAAGATTTTTATTTATTTATTGAGAGAGAGAGAGAAAATGGTAGAGAGCATGAGAGGGAGGAATGTCAGAGGGAGAAGCAGACTCCCTGCTGAGCAGGGTGCCCGATGCGGGACTCGATCCCAGGACTCCAGGATCATGACCTGAGCCGGAGGCAGTCGCTTAACCAACGAAGCCACCCAGGAGCCCTCAATCTACTGAATCTTCTCTGCAGGATGAGGAGCACTTAAAAATGCTGAAGTCCCATTTATTAAAGTATTGATTCCTGAGACCACTCCAGGATAAAGTCCTTTTAATGTACTTTGGTAAGTAGTATTTCGTTTAGTTGTCATACTTAAGTATAGTTATATGGACTTTAACCTTACTTTATACCATTCTTATCCAGTATTAGAATTAAGATCACCATAATCACCTAAAATTAGTGTTAGTGGCTTAGTTTGGTTTTCCCAAGAAATAGAGCCTAAGAAATGGGTTTTTGTAGTATATTTGGCAAGAGATCCAGGAGTAGGGAAATATCAGGAAGAAAGCCAAAGAAGTGTTTCAAACCTACTGCTGTGGGAAATGGGGACCAATTCTGCTCTAGGTCCCCTGAAAGGTGCACACAGCGGCTCCCAGAAGTCGGTGTGTAGAACAGTCAGGTGGAGCACCTGTCAGGTCTCGTCTTTCAACTCTGGGAGCATTAAGTCGCCAACAGCATTTAGGCTGCATTTGTGTGTGGAGCCAGCCGGCACTTCACACCTTGGCAAAAGTCAAAAGCCAATAAAAAGCTGGTTAGTGTAGGAGGTGGTGGGAGGGTCAGAACTTGAAAGAAATGGCCTAAGATCTGCTGACATCAGACGGGGTTGCGGGGATAGACGGGTGCCAAAGCAGGTTACTACAGTCCATTTTTCTAAGCAGATCCACTTGTGTTCATTTTGTTATCACTGAGTCTTTGATATTAAGGCTGACTTCAGTCAAAAATGCAAGCCATGTTGTAAGCTTCAGTCAATACCTCTGCAACTGACCGAAGGCTATTAATTTGTGTTGATCTTGCTCTTCAACCCATTTTAGACTTCTTAGCCATTACTAGGATTTCTGCCGGGCTAGGTAACTTTCTAGGTTGGGGTGGTCTTGGCCTTTGATCTTAGCATTTATGGTTCCTACAATTGCCCATTCATCATTATCACCAGGCATGGAGGCACTAGGAGATGCCCTGAGTTTCCTTATGAATATAAAAAACTTACAAAATGAAACCTATTACCAGATAATATATGAAGTGTACATAGTTGTAATACTTTCCCAACAGGACTCCCTTTAACAGAGAATATTATGAAGTTTGTTTAGAGTTTAATGGCTATTTGTAATGAACTCTAATTTACTAGTTTTAGCATTTGGATATGAAAACGTTCATATAAGTGTTTTTTTATTTCCTTATATGTATATGTTTTGTGGTGTAAGTACAAAGTCAGAATGGGTATTTTTAATACCTATCATCCATCAGACACTTATCCTTCCACATTTTAAAGAAAAATGAAGTTGAAAGGGAAGAAAATTTGTACACATGGTGAGTTTTTGTGAGCTCATTTCCTCATGGAAACTTGATGTATAGAAGCCAGCTTTCTCTTGGCAACTGAGGTGGGCACAGTACTCCATTCTGAAAGCTACTAAGATCTTACTTCAGTCAGGCTTTGACTTGGCACCAACATGACTCTGTTGAACATCACTGCACAGACTTGGCATGAAGGTTAATTTTACTCCTTTACAACTTTCCACGGATTTCAATGGGGAAAAAATACCTTAGAATGACAAGAATTTTACAATAGTTTTTCCTCATTTAAGTTCAGAAGTTATTTCCTGTTACCTCTTAATTTCAGATTTTAAGGGTGAAAAAAAATTACCCAAAAAGTACTGGTAATGCAGAGGGTTTAAAAAAAAAAGAAAAGAAAAGAAAAAGAAAAAAAGAAAGTGCTCTAGTTCACATCCTTTTAAACTCCCTGAAGTCATGCCTAGGATATTCAGGTAAAACAAGGACTCAAACATTTCTACTTATTTTTATCGAAGCTCTTCAGAATTTCAGAAGCACAGAGACTGAGAATTAGTTCTAAATTTCAATCTAGATTTCAATAGTATTTAAAAAAAAATGCCTCTCCACACTTTTTTTTAGCCACTAGTAATTTAAGAGCCAGCTCTCTTGGTCTGTAAGAGATCTTGGTCTCTTTCAGTAAATACTGTCAGTTGTAAAATAAGATGTTTTTAAGAGTTTTTTCCCAGTATTTCAAGAATGGTTACTGCCAAGAACAAGTGTTACATGATGTGCCAATTTCATAAGTTAGATATTGAAACAAGACTGCAAGTTGTGATCTAGTATCATATTTTCCAGGTATCAGAACAGTGCTGTCCAGCTATTAGAAAAATCTGTTAAAACCACTGATGCTCCAGGTATTATAAGGGGCATAAAAAGTTACTCTCCTTAGATTTGCAAAAATTTAAGCACACTTTAGATCAGATATTGTACTACAACCTCAGTGTAAAAATTCAGTGGCAGTTTACCCCTATTTGAAGATTGTTTTGAGCTTGATTTTATGGAGGATCTAGACGAATCAGGTTAGTATTTTACATTCTCAAATCTTTTAAAACCAGTATAGATGTTTTAAGGGTCAACAAATTACATAAAGATAACGAATGCAGAAGCATTAGCCTTCAAAATACTTTGAAGGTTACACATTTTCTAGAAGTGCTCCTAAATATCAAGGTACCAGTTTAAAAAAAAAAAAAAAGCAATAGGGGCTCCTGGGTGGCTCAGTCGTTAAGCGTCTGCCTTCGGCTCAGGTCATGATCCCAGGGTCCTGGGATTGAGCCCCGCATCGGGCTCCTTGCTCTGCAGGAAGCCTGCTTCTCCCTCTTCCACTCCCTCTGCTTGTGTTCTCTCTCTCGCTGTCTCTCTCTCTCTCTCTCTGTCAAATAAATAAATAAAATCTTAAAAAAAAAAAAGCAATAGATTTCCAAACAGTTCACAAAGGAAATGTATTTAGAATTCTCCTTATAGATCACCAGCTATCCCTTAGAACTGTAAGGGTTTAAGGGATTTATTTCGGTCACAATTACATTCAACTACTTTTGTGCTTTTGACTTGCTGGTATTTTGAGGAAGTTTCATATAGAATAAGTTTCCCATGTATAGCCAACTATGCAGTCACAACTCAGTTATGTTTGTATTTCTCTATATGGAAAAACTAACAAGTTCTACTTAACATAAATAATGCTACTCTCGAGGCTAATAGAATCATCCGGAAAAATCATAGCATACGGAGAGGTCTACAGTGATCTGTAAGTCCATTGCTTCTCTAACAGTTCAGGAAAGCTTGTTGAACTTTTAGGGGAAAGGTCAATCACAACTTCTCCCATGTTTGCAAGGAATAATGCAAGAATAGTACATAGAGGCCAAAAGATACTGTCAGTATTCTTAAAGTTAGAATAAAGGATATAGTCCTATTTGTGCAAGAATGACTTAACTTTAGACTCAACTATCCAGTTCTAAGGTGGTTGTGAAATGGGCCATACCCCCTCACATCAGCAAATACCACACATTGCTCCCAGGAGGAGGACTGGGGAGCACCTTAGAGTTTTCTCCTCAGAATGGTTATGGGTGAGAATACATTAACCCGATCTATCCAAATGCACTACATAACCAACTTCTTTCCTTATTTTCCCCACCACAAATTAGGTTGTCACATTGTTCAATCTAATAAAAATCAGATGTTTATTGGAGGTTAAGGGACATCAGATATTCCAATAAGATGCCTAAATGTATGAAGACTCTCCAAGGGAAAACAGACATTGATTTCATCTCGAAAATACTCTGACCAATTCAGAGTACTTAAGTGCTGGTACTTAAGTCTGACTTGCTCCTCCATTTTTGAATTCCACACATTTTCAGGCATATTTGCCCCAATAGGAAATGCCTATACACCCACTTGTAAAACCTGCGTCACATTGAAACTTGCAGTATTATTATCTTTCTACTCTTAGACTCCATCTCAAGCCAAGCAAATCCAAGGTTTATTATGAACCACTTTCCTTGGACTCAACGAATTTGAGCATCAGCTGAGCTAGTGCTTCTCTTGGGGTCTCAAACTAGTAGTTTATGCCTCAAGACCTCCCTAGCATTGTGTATCTGACACCATCTTGGCTGCTAATCATAACTAGTTGTTTTCTATTTGTCTTTCCTAAATGGCCTACAGACTATTCTAGCCTCTAAACCAGTGGTTTTCAAGTTAGCCTGCACATTAGTGTCACCTGGAGCTCTTAAATAGGTCGATGCCTGTCTCATTGCATCCCCTGAAGTCAGAAGCTCTGGAGGTGGTGAATGAGGTTTCTTAATCTTCTCCACACTCCACTCCCCCCATGAAAACCAATTAAATAAAGCCTCATTTTAAATGGAGTCCAGAAGCTCTGAAAAAGGAGCTCATATACATACCACTGGCAGCAACTTGCATAAGGAGCCGGGAGAAGGAAGATAATTCTTACCTGACAAAGGCGGACACTTCTCTCGCAGAAGCTGATCTCACTTTTAGCGGGGAAAAGAAAGACGATCTTCCCCCAGCCCCAACAACGCATTAGTGACTGCTTGCAGCCAGGGAGAAACTGCTACAGCCTCAAACTCTTGTTGTTTTCCAAAGAACTTCTGTTCAAAACTACCCTCCCCAGTTTCCTCTTAGAACCAGTAAGAGCGGACCTTGCTTCCGGTCCTTCCAACATGCCTATGGTTTTGCCCCGGCTGACAGGCCCTGAGCTGAAATTCTCTGATATCCCTAAAAAAGCCCCATGTTTGGCTAGTAACATAACTACTTTTAAGGTCTTCATCCCCTATCCCCCATCCCAAATCTGTGACTCAGCCATCAGGGCTTACTAGCCCACCCGAGGCCCTCCTGGCAGCCTCTTAAGGAGGCCATAAGCAGCCCCTGTGGCAGGTCCTAAAAATACCCCTGCTGGCACAACTGAAACCCCATTAGCTTCAGTCACCTATCAAGTTCAACTACCTGCACAAAGCAAGCTTAAAGACTTTTCGAATTAGTCTCCTACTGTTGCTGTAACAGATTACCAGTAAGTTAGTGGCTTATAACAAATGATATTTATTTGCTTACGGTTCTGGAGGTCAGAAGTCCGAAGTAGGTCTCTCTGGGCTAGAAGCAAGGCGTTGGCAGGGCTGCATTCTTTCTGGAGGCTCAAGGGGAGAGCCCCTCTCCTTACCTTGCCTGGCTTGCAGAGGCTACTCATACTCTTCGGTGGGGGGCAGCCCATCGACCTGAAAACGGGCGACTGCCTCACTCTGACTTCTGCCTCCTTCTTCAGCTTATAGGGACACTTGTGATTACTTACATTGCGCCCACCTAGGAAATCCAGGCTCCTCTCCCCATCTAAAAGTCAGCTGATCAGCCACCTAATACCATATGCAACCTTAATTCCTCCTTGCTGTATGATATAACTTACACTCAGGGGCTAGGGATTAGGATGTGATAGCCTTGGGGGCGGGGAGCCCTGTTTTCCTCTACCAATCTCAGGCTTCAGAATTACAAACAACTGTGCTACTATAAAAGCCTATGTCTGGCTTCAAATAAAATGCCCTCTGCCAAATGCCACGTCCACAATACCATGCCTCTCAGGCCCCCAAATGCCTTAATCACTTCATATATTTTACTCCCTTAGCATTTACTCCATTTCTCTCAGTTCTAGATATTTGTCTGTTCACACCCACTATCAGCAACATATTTCCAACCCCAAGTTCTGCTCTCCTCTTCCAAAAGTCTTAGCAAAATGAAAGAGTGTGTTTTAAGTTCAATATGGTGTTCAGGATAGCGGGAAGTTTTAATATCTTTCATCCCTGTTCAAAGAGCTTTTGTTTAATTTCTTAGAATAATATCCGATTACTCCAAAACAGTAAAACATTATATTCCAAATATAATATCCTTGGGATAATACCTCAAAGGTGTATTTTTTATTCATGGTACATGTGAATGAGAGGGAGCTCTGCTTCCCATAGTCATTCTAGGACCCAGGCTCTATCTGTGTACATGGCAATTCTACAACTTAAATCCTATAAATATTCAGCTCTTGTATGTGAGTAAACCCCCAAGTTATTTAAAAGCTAGGAATTATCCTTTCTTTTCCACATATAACTCCTATTCATTAAAAGGCTTGTCAGTCTTATGTACTAGATATTCCAAATTCAACCACTTCTTACCACGTCCACCATTACCAATCTTTTCTCAGTGGATTTGGGAGTATACGTCATATACACAGTGAAATCCTCTTTTGTTTAATACTTTTAAATGTTTTAAATGGCATGCATGTCTTTTCCAATTTCTTTGTGTGTGAGGGGGGATAGTATATATAAAATAATACATACAAAAACACTTCCTCATTATATATCTAAAGTTATTTAATAGCATTTATTCATGTATGGATTCATGGTATACTTTATAAAGCAACATATTGCTGGTATAGGGAATCCACATAAAATGCAATATTACATTTTATAAAATAGTATTTTAAACTAAGCACCACACTGAAAAAATATAGATAGAATTACCAAATAAATGAATAAAATTGAACAAAAATTCACTTTATTACATCAGTTGGTAGGAAATATTGCATTTATATCTGATTGACGGTATAATCAGTGTCACTCTTCTATAGAACTAGAAGCAGTTTAAGCAATTGAAGCACTCTTTCTCATTGATAGCTTTATTTATAAATGAGCTCTGTTTCTCAATAACAAAATTTTCTTTTTTAAATTCGTCTTACGTGGCTTTATTAGGATGCATTAAAATAGGAGATAAATTTTATAATGTGCAAAAGACAATTACCTAGTTTTGGGAGTGTTAAATTAATCATTACATATAAATGTTCTAGGAGGAAAACGCACGCCCGTAGTAAGTACCAACTCTTGATATAGCAATTATTGATATTATAGCAGTTTTCATAGACTGGTAGTGGGAGAAAACTAGTTGCAGCGTGTTACTGTAAATGGGTGGAAAGAAAAACTCTTATAAGACATGTAAATCACCCACACTGAAAAAAATTTCATAATGTTAATGAGTCTTGCATGGCCATGATATTCTCTAGTACCAACTTGTTTCAACTCTCAACATGTTAGAAGTATGGTCCACCTCTCCACAACCCTTATTTGGAAGAGGGATGAGCAATGTCCAAAGAAGAAAGTACTGGATTATGTCAATTCTTGAGATTTTTTTTTATAAAGATTTTTTATTTATTTATTAGAGAGGGAGAATGAGAGATACGGAGCACGAGAGGGAAGAGGGTCAGAGGGAGAAGCAGACTCCCTGCTGAGCAGGGAGCCCGATGTGGGACTCGATCCTGGGACTCCAGGAGCATGGCCTGAGCTGAAGGCAGTCGCTTAACCAACTGAGCCACCCAGGTTCCTAAATTCTTGAGATTTTAAGGAGTGTTGAAACCCTGTTTCCCAACAATTTGGTTCTCTCATAGAGCTGCCAATCAGACTTTTTTCAAGGAAGGAATAGGATGTGGGGAACAAAGGCAGAAGGAAATGTAGATAAAATTAAATGTCCTTATAACCTGCAGCCCATTGACAAATACTTGAGGCAGGGAGAGTGTAACATTCCTCCAGGAAGCTCCCCGCTGTCTTAAGGTTAATGATTTGCTAGAGGAGAAACACCTTGGTTTGACAATAGCCAGGCCTCCAGGATTCTGTAAGTCTCCTTTAGCATATGAGAATCCTTTTGGAAACTTCCCCTTGTCATTACCTCACCCAACTCCATAGCATATAATCAGTTGCTCCTCACTGTCCCAGGTCAGCCGCTCTTTCTGCCCACAGGTCCCGTCCCCATGTTTTAATAAAACCACCTTTTAGCACAGAAGACATGTTAAGAATTTTTCCTTGGCTGTTGGCTCTGAACCCCACCAGATCACATCAGAATGTATTATGATGACTGAAATTCAGGTGATGAAATTTGAGTGGATAAAATTCAATTATGCTACATTTAATTTAATTTACATTACCTCAGCTCTAATTTATCTACTGCTGTTTACTAGACATTTATAAAGATGAAGTGCATCACCTGCTCTTGAATCCTGCTGTGGGGAAAAGAGGTGTATTTATTCACAACTCAGAAAACTAGATTGTCATACATGCCACAACAATGGCATGAAAAGGAATTTTTACCAGGAAATTATTAATAAGAAAAATTACCATGGAGCTCGTCCCTAAACAGTAAACAAAATGTTGAATATATAGAGAATATAAGAAAAAAATTGCAAAGAGGGGGGAAAAAAGAAGAAAGATATCAAGTTTCAAATAAGAATGCAGGTAACTGGACTTCTCTTTCTGTCAGCTAAGATAACATCTATGGCCTAATCTAAGAGTGAAAACAGATCTTAGGATCCATCTCCAGCTATATTTTATCTCCTAGAACACATTTATTATTTAATCCTGTAAGATAAATGGTGATGGCTTCTTATGATGACTTTTTTTTTTGTGCATTTATCAACCCCAAATTTTCGATTCTGAGGATGCTTTTATAGCACTAATCAAAGGCCGTTGCTCAAGTGGCTTTGGCCTCTTCAACCATAATGTTACTTGTTCAATTTGCTTTTATCAGATTGATTACAGAAAAGCTTAGCTGTTTTTGTGTCTGAACAAAGAGCAGAGACTGCCTAGCTCAGAGACTTGTTTAAATCTGATAAATTACTTAAAGAACCCTTTTGGGTTCATTTTCAGTGATGCATTTTTACGTTTATTTTACATTCATTTGTTGGGCAACATTCAGGTTGTTTTCAGTTACCCTCCATAGTAACACTAAATATCATTGCCATTTTATCCATGTTTCCCCTTCTATTTTATTTTTTTTTCTTAAAAGTTTTCCTTAGGAAAGAAGTGCAATTGTGTCAAATTGTGTGAATAAGTCTAATATCCATGGTAAACACTGCCAAATGCTTTCCAAAAAAACTGTGCTAAATTCCCAATATAAAGGTAATTATGCCTCTTTCTCTGTTCCCCTGTCTCAGTCGGAAATGCTGTATGGGGTCAAATAACCCCTCCCCAAACTTTGAGATTCATACTAAAGTGCCGGAAAGCTAATACAGAGAGTATTTTTAATTTTAATTTACAGATGAAATATATAGGACAAGTATAACTATGTCCAGAGGAACTAAGAATAAAATTAGATATAGAAGAAACTTTTCTGGGGTGCCTGGGTGGCTCATTTGCTTAAATATCTGCCTTTGGCTCAGTTTATGATCCCAGGGTCCTGAGATCGAGCCCCTGAGCAGGGAGTCTGCTTCCCCCCCTCCCTCTACCCCTCCACCCTGCTTGTGGTCTCTCTCTCTCTCTCTCAAGTAAATAAATCAAATCTTTTTTTTTAAAGAACCTTTTTTTTTTAGTTTGAAAACAACCCCTTTACCCTGCTTGTGATCTCTCGCTCTCTCTCAAATAAATAAAATAAAATAAAATAAAATAAAATAAAATAAAATAAAATAAAAATAAAAAAGAACCTTTTTTTCCCCTGTATTTTGAAAACAACTGCATAGCAGGATGAGTTAATAAGAACTACCCTGCCCAGTACAAACAGCTAGGACCTCCTAGATAAAAATGTAACAACAAAAACAAAGTTAAATTCAAACTTGATCTTGAAAGAAAGGATGATTCCATTTTGTGGAAACTCCTGAGCTGCTACCATAGCAGCTTTGGGTAGAGAGAGAGAAGAGTAGGAATTTTTCTTGGAAATGGGCCTATGTTCTAGGTCTCTAGACAGAGACAGGAATTCAGGTGCAGATGATTTATTCATGAATGCTCTTCAGAAAAGCCTGCAAAGAGCAAATGAAAGGAAGGCAGAAAAAGGAAAGGCCTTGCCACAACCCATAGGGAAGATTCTGGAATATAAAGCCTATTACAGAATAATCCATCCCTTGGGGCAAGGGGTTTACACTTTTATAGTCTGACTTCCCTGCAGCATGAGCTGCAGCCTGGGGCATGTCAGTCAGGTACCCTCAGATCAGATGGCTCCCTTCAACCAAAGGCAATTTGTTAAGGGAAGGGGGCAGTGGTAATTTCATATCATCATTCCGTACTTAGAGCAGCTGGGGGATTGATAGCCTGGTGGGGAAACGGTATCCGTGAGGGAACTGGAGCGTTCGCTACAAGCATCTAAGGTTGGTGCTGTCACTTTGGAAAGCTTGTTGTCTCATAAAAGAAAGCAAAATATTCTACCTAGTGACCCAAAGAAAACAATGAAGCTTGTCTCGCACTGTGACTTTAGTTGGAAAACAGAAAAAAAGTCTTTCATGAAAAGTACAAATCTCAAGCCCCCTCCTCGCATGGATATGAACAACAAATCTAAATTACTCACATGTGAAGGTAAATGACAAGCCCAGAAATTGATATAAAAACTGACACTGGTGTGGTTAATACCATTGCAAAGCCCAGCAGGAACGAACACCATGTTTTTTCTTGATTTTTTCCAGTCCCCCCTCGCTTGGTTGGATGACGACTGACAGGACACTGAAGATGAGCTCTCCAAGAAAGATAAAGTCCACATAAAGTAATACCTCCTGTGTGAGATGAGTCAGGAGAGACCATACTAACAAGAATTAGAAGTGGAATATTAGCTAGAAATAGTGACTAGCAAGCAGATTCCCTTCCATAGAGA
Source organism: Eumetopias jubatus (assembly GCF_037043125.1). Taxonomy (NCBI): domain Eukaryota; kingdom Metazoa; phylum Chordata; class Mammalia; order Carnivora; family Otariidae; genus Eumetopias; species Eumetopias jubatus. Next base: position 175,313,119 of record NW_028274809.1, on the reverse strand, counting down.
ATCTTTAAAATATTTGCTTTTGCAAACCCCTTCCACTGCTTTTTAAGAAAATAACTAAGCTAATTGATTATTGAATTTCCTATCTAGAAAATGGTACTGTGTATTTGTGTATATATGTATTTACGTAGGAGTATATGTATGTTTGTATGTGCAAGGTATTTGCCACCTTGTGTCACTTTGGCCTGCTTTTCAGAGTCCAGAGCTCTAACACAACCCAGACTGTGACCAGAGTGAAGGCAGCTGTGTCTGGCTCTGGGGAAGAGTTAACCTGCTTTCTGCCTCGTAATGAAAAGAGAAGAATCTGATGTCCTCAGTTCTAGAGCCTTCCCAGAATTCGGGAATGTAAATTAGCCAATTCAAGTTGGTTCATCTTTAGCTGAAATTCCATCTTTCCTTTTCCCTGCTGTTGCCATTACTGTTTGCTCGTTTGTTAGCTCTGTTCAAGATGATGACAGCACTGGTCTGTTGTTTCTTTGCTTGTTCTTTCTCTTTGGTTTTGGGGTGTGTGTGTGTGTGTGTGTGTTTACTCCTTTATTGTGATATTTGTGGCATTTTAACAGATTAGAGATTAAAGCATGCACTTAATGTGTCAAATTGACATGGAATTCATTCTTTTTACTTTCAGGATCAATATTACCAGAGGGCTGTTATTAATCATAACAGATCACTAGATTGTGTAGATTGTGGCTTTCCTCTAAGTCACCTGTGTTTCCCAGTTCATTAACCTATGGTTTTAATTTTATTATTTCCATCCTTCTGCTTGTAGTGTCATTATTCTACTTTTGTCTCTCTAACTTTTTTTTTTTTAAAGATTTTACTTATTTGACAGAGAGAGAACAAGCAGGGAGAGTGGCTGGGAGAGGGAGAGGGAGAAGCAGGTTCCCCACTGAGCAGGGAGCCCGATGCAGGACTTGATCCCAGGACCCTGGGATCATGACCTGAGCCGAAGGCAGCTGCTTAACCAACTGAGCCACCCAGGGATCCCTGTCTCTCTAACTTCTTATACTGAAATATTACCTCATGATTTTTGCCCTTTCTTCCAGTTATAAATGTAATGGTTTAAGGCTAGAAATTTCTAAGCTCTGTGTATATATGTATATATCCCACAGTTTTGGGTAAGAATATTTCTACTATTCAATTCTAAAGAATTTCTCATTTCCAATACAATTTCCTTTGTAACTAATAGAATATTAAAATGTTTTCATCAACCTAAGCAGTTATATATGAATGTATGATTTTTTAGGATCTCTGATTTGAATTGTACTTAAAGGTTTGTGGAGTGTATGAAACCAAGTTTTTCACATTTGTTAAAATTTACTTCGTGCCTTGTCAGGTGGTTGATATTGAAAAATATTTAAAGTGGGCGCCTGGGCGGCTCAGTTGTTTAGCGTCTGCCTTCGGCTCAGGTCATGATCCCAGGGTCCTGGAATCGAGTCCCACATCGGGCTCCCTGCTCGGCGGGAACTCTGCTTCTCCCTCTTCCACTCCCCCTGCTTGTGTTCCCCCTCTCGCTGTGTCTCTCTCTGTCAAATAAATAAAATCTTAAAAAAAAAAAATATTTAAAGTATGCTTAAAAATGTGTATTTCTAATGGGTAAGTGTAAAATTTTTATTAGGTAAGATGATACTTAATGCTGTTATTCAATATTTCTAAATCATTACTCTTTTGATTGTATTTTTCCATCTTCTTTGAGAATTGTTCCTATTAGCATTGTCTTCAAAGGCACTCGGGATTTTCTATATAAGCCATCATGCCATTTGAAAATAAAAGCAATTTATTTTTTGTTTCTTATATTTTGCCTGTTACATGTTTTATTTATTTTTTTGCATTATCATACTGGCCAGGTATTTCAGTCAGATATTCAATAAGTGCAGTAACAGTGAATCTCTTTGCCTTGGTCATAATCTTATGGGGAAAGCATTCATTCTTTTACTGTTAAATGGAATACTGTATTAGCTCTAGGTTTTCTGTACATGCTCCTTACCAGTTCGAGGAAGTTCCCATTCTTATCCACTGAGAGTTTGTAACATGAATGAATGTTCCATTTCATTAAATGTGTTTTTCTGCAAATAATGATATTGTCAAATGCCCCCCTCCACATAGAGTTAGTTGATGTGTTGAATTATATTGAAGAGTTTCTGAATATTGAGCCGGGCTTATGTTTTTTTAGATAAACCCCACTTGATATTGATATATTTTCATTTTCACATATTGTTGGATCCTGTCTGTTAATATTTTGAAGAGTTTTGCATCTTTACTTACGAAGGATAGTGCGGTTTTCTCATGTTTTGTCTACTTTTGGTAACTGGGTGATACTGGCCTCATATGGCGAATTGGGAAGCATTCTCCACTTTTCTATATTCTTGAACAGTGTGTGTAGAATCGGTATTATTTCTTCCTTAAGTTTTTGGTATAACTTACAAGTAAAGCTCTCTGGATCTGAAGTGTTCCTTGATTGAAGGTTTTTAACTATGAATAGAATTTCATTACTAGGTAAGGGATTATTCACGTTATCTCTTCTCGAGGAATATTTAATAGTTTGTACATTTCAAAGTATTTGTCAATTCATCTAAGTTGTCAGTTTTATGGGTATGAACTATTTTGTAATGTTCCTTTATCGTCTTTGGAATGTCAGTCTTCAGTGATGATATCACTTTCATTTCAGAAACTTGTTATCTGTGTTTTCTCACTTTTTTTCTTCCTCACTATAGCTGGAAGTTAATCTGTTATACTGAGCTATGCTTTCACCAAATTCAAAATGAAATAAAGCCTCGATTTATTCATATCGTTCAACAATAAGGCCAGACTGGCAGGTGGTTGTGGAAGCCTTAGGTGGTTCTCTTTGTATTTAATGATGAGTTCGAAGCTTGAAAGTGTTAACGTGCTATAGTGGATAATTACATCTTAAAAGAGCACTGTTTTTCCATTTTAATGCCTGATGATTTCAGTTGGTAAAAGAGTGAAGTAATCCTGGAAAATACTAATGGCAGTGGAGAACCTGCATTAATTCCAAAGAGATAGTTTATATTCTCCAATCATTTCTGATGAGCCAAGAGAAAATGTAAAATATCTACATTTATTACAAACAATTTAGCTTACTGATTATTGTGATTTGCATTCTATTTACATATTTGCTTTTCAGAGCTAAATTGATCCCAACATAAACTGTTCAAGAATTTCTGGTAATTAAGTTACACATACTTAGTTCAACTCCTATTACCCTATGTGTTAGTATGTATCCCCCCCTTAGGCTGGGGAGACAGCATTTTACAGTTTACAGTACTTTATCCTCATCAGGACTCTTAATGAAGCTGAGACTATGGTGGGAAAAAATCACCTTGTCTGGTTCTCAGTGGAGAGCAGATATATCTGGTCAGAAAATGGCTTCATATACTATGACAATGTCTCTGTACTGTACTGTATTTGATAATCAAAATCATTCTGTGTTCCTGTCATTTAAGTTACAAATTCAATGACATGCTAGGCCTGTCCTTAACGGTTTAGTAGTATATCAAAGCCATAATCCTAGAGACGAGAGCACTCTTTAGGGGACCAGGTCCATGCCAGTCCTCCCACTTATGCAAGCAAAACTTACATCCTCAGGTTTCACGTGGGCCACATCCCCAGATCTTATCACATAGCCTGAGCTTATTAAATGTTATTTTGAATCTAATGGAAGGGATTATCCACATCTGAAGACTTCTTCTAATAAGATTACTGTCACGCATATTTGATTTTGAGCCTGAATATCATAAAATGCATCATTCTTTACACTGTACTGAAATTTGTCTCTCCATACCCTTGACCCTTCTGTGCTATTTATGCCTCCTAAAGATGAGCAGTTACTCTAATCCCTTTTCAAATCAGCCCCATGCCAAATCTATTCAAAGACATTTCCCAAATGACTTCTTTTTTAACTCCCTGATTCCTCAGATTTTTCTCCAGATATAATACTTTCAAGAGCTCTCATTATTTGACTTCTTTTTCAGTTATATTAGGATTTATGATTATATATTTATAATACAGTAGCCCCTTCCAAAGTAAAAGGGTTAAGTTTCTAAAAATTCCTCTGAAAGTGTATTAAGAACATGTATGATTATGTTATAAAATGAAAAGGATAGGTAGGGCTTAGGTAACAAAAATAAGCTTTTATCCAACCCAGAAGAAGAACTTTATTCCAGGGGTTGTATTTTGTAGCTCATCATCCAGAATTATTTATCTCCTAAAACTACAGTGGATGTTTCTCTGAAGCTGCTTTTCCAAGAATAGGGTCTGTTATGGACAGAACCGTATCACTGAAAAATAGATATGTTGAAGTTTGAACCCTGGGACCAGTGAATTTGACCTTTTTAGAAACAGGGTCTTTGCAGACATACTTGAATTAATATGAGGTCATTGGTAGGGAAGCTAATTCAATATAACTGGTATTTTTATAAGAAGAGGGAAATTTGGATACAGACACACAGGGAGACCATCATGTGAAGACAGAGGCAGAGACTGGAGTGAAGAAGAATCCATCAGCCAAGAAATACCTGGGGATAATAGAAGCTGGAAGAAATAAGGAATGATACTCTCCTAGAGGCTTTGGAGGAAGCAGGATCATGATGACACCTTCACTTGAGACGTCTAGACTTCACAACTATAAGAGATTAAATTTCTGTTTTAAGGGGCACCTGAGTGGCTCAGTCGTTTAGGTGTCTGGCTCTTGATTTCAGCTCCAGGTCTTGATCTCAGGACTGTGAGTTCAAGCCCCGTGTTGGGTCCCACATTGGGCTCCATGCTGGGTGTAGAGCCTACTTAAAATAAATAATTAATTAATTAATTTCTGTTTAAAGCCACCTACTGTGGTCATTTGTTATGGCACATTGTTATGTGAATCTAAAACAGGGTCAAAATATTCATTAGCAAAATAACTCAATTGCTACAGCAATTTGGGTTCTTGTCTTCAAAAATTAGATTTATGATGCTACACTCTGATTTCATCATCTTCTTGAGCTCACTGACTAGGGACATACTCTAACTGGGGGCTTTTATATTTCTGAAGTTGGCCATAAATGGCTAGTGTCAAACACCAGAGCAAAAAAAGCCTTCAGAGAAGAAAGCTGGATAGTGGGACATAGAGGCAATGTCTTTCTAGGTATCCATCTCGTTGGTCTGACGTACTAGGAATATAGCCATGGTTGAAGGTAACCTTCCATTTTTTGAGGCTATCAGTATCTCTTCAGTTTTCTAGGTTTTATTTTTTACTAATAATACTGAATAGGTAAGGAAAAAGAGGGACATTGCATGAAATAATGATATTTTAACAAAATAAGAAATACTCTCTGGCAGTGAAGTACAGGATAAGTGAGAGTAAAGAGACAGTGGAATCAAGAAAACAAACACTTGGATTGTTGTTGCAAGATGCTAATGGTGTAAAGCGAGAACCATAATCTATAGGAAAGAAACTATAGGCTATCTGATTTCGAGAGAACACAAACTTAGTACTGGAAAATCCGTGAGCTTTTTTTGACATATTAAGAAAAAGAGAGTGAGAGACGCTTCACATTTATTCATAATATGACTGATGCAGTGCTTTACAATTTTCAGGTTTAATTGGTTTTATCTCAGATGAGATGAACTTAGTTTTTAAACCTTGAATAACTAATGGGAAAAATAAAATGTTTTAATACCTATTCATTTTTAATGAGCAAACAGTATGTTAGGGGAAAATTACATAAAGAATTTTTAATGATGGCAGCTCAGGGTCATTGCCTTAGGCCTGGTTCATTCTCCACACGCCTGTTTCTCTGTGGCCTGATAGCCTGCTGTCTGCTCATTCGGCAATCTCAATTAGAGGAAGAAACAGAACCAAGATTATTTCTTCTTGCTTTAGAATTGAGAACAATTTTATTTTCAGAGAAATCTAGAACCACTACTCTAAATTCTATGAGGATATGTGCATATAAGAGTTAAAAGAATTCCAAAAGTGATGTACTCTATTTATTGCCAAAATATAAAGCTGATTTATATTCATTTATACTGAAAGTAGGACACACTTGACAGCTATTAATCCATACAGTAATTAACATTAGCTTTGCAAGCTGAAGATAATATAAAAAGCTTATGCTGTGATATAAAATGTTTCAATGGATCATAATTAACACACAAGTTGAGTTTCTGATTAATCATTTTTCTTAGATTGTTTTATAGGTTATGCCTAATTAATGAAAATGAATATAAAATTTTGGTACTGTATGCTGGAAGTCCAAAAAAAGAATTACTATCCTTTCACTTTTTTATTATTCTTCATGTATTGTTTAAAATTTGGGTGGTTTCATATGAGATTATTATTACCACAAAGTCTTATTTCATTAAAAAAAAAACCAGCATCTTGCTTTCTTTCTAGAACTCTAAAGAGCATATTAGGAGTGCTGCTATAGAAAAATTTAATTCTTAAATCGTACTTTATAAAGACTAAATATATGCAGGATTGTCACTCACTGACTACTTGTTTATAGAAAAGTATTTAAATTTTTTATATTCTATATCAAAATCTATTCCAACCTCTTAGGAAAACATTAAAAATGTAGATGTTAAAAATCATGTCATAACATATAAAATCGAATTCCTTAAACAGCTGTTTTTTTATTTTTTCTTTCTTTCTTTCTTTTTAAAAGATTTTATTTATTTGACAGAGAGAGACACAGCGGGAGAGGGAACACAAGCAGGGGGAGTGGGAGAGGGAGAAGCAGCCTCTGCTGAGCAGAGAGCCCGATGCAGGGCTTGGTCCCAGGACCCTGAGATCATGACCTGAGCCGAAGGCAGACGCTTAACGACTGAGCCACCCAGGCGCCCCAATAGCCATTTTTTTAAATGAGAAATATGTGGTAATTTACTACTAAAATTGCTATAGTACTGTTCTTGTACCCAGAATGCCCCCTTTAAAACATCTAATATGACCTCATTATTTTATTTGAAATATTATGAATGCTAACCAAATTTCTTTTGAATATTAACATGCTTTGGTAAAATGACTGAAATAATGAAGATTTTGTCTCTGAAAAAGTAACTCCAATCCCTTTACTTGTGTTCCATGGATGATAGATAATAAGCCAAGGTCTGGATGCCTTTCCTACGTGGGAAAGGTAATATTTTTCTGTTTTATGAGGACAAATTACATTCCTGGTCTATTTAGTCACATTCAATGAATACCACTTTTTTCAAAGAATTTATATAAAGTCATAAGTTATTACTACTGCAAAACAACTCAAACCCCTACAAAACGCCCCTGATTAGCAATGAATTTGAGGTATTGCAAATTGTTATCTTTTTATCCTTTTTAATCAAATTAATTTTCAAAGTTTTCAATTATCTATTCTTAGCTCTCTGATTACCATTCAACCTAGATATTAATTTATACCCTAAAATCAGTAAACCCTTTCAGGACTTACATGAACATCTGCAGGGCAAAAGTCATTCAATGCATTTTAGCTTGGAGTCAAAGGCTACTGCTGAAAGAACATTATATCCCTTTGGTTTGAATTTATATCTAGATTTTAATCCACCATAACAGTCTCATTCTTTCTAAAATAACCTTGCTTAAGCAAAAAACCATCTGTATATCAATTTATTGGTAAAATTTCTGTGATGGCATTCTTCATATTATTTCAGCAAGTGCTGGGATTTATTGACCATCTCAGTGCAAGCCAGTCAGTGAAAATAGAAATCATAAATGTGCAAAGAACCCCAGCATGCCTTCACTAAAGATGAGAGTAAGCTAACTCATCCCAGGGGAGTATAGGTGAGTATGGAGCTTTCCTGTCCAGAAGGTAGGGACATCAACACAAGTTGTGCCCTTAGGCAGAATGTGTCCCTTCTGGAAACTCTCTTCCTTTCTCACATCACAACCTCCATTACTGCATTTGGTTCTCTGGTTCTTCTTTTTTTTTAATTTTGTTATTGTTATGTTAATCACCATACATTACATCATTAGTTTTTGATGTAGTGTTCCATGATTCATTGTTTGTGTATAACACCCAGTGTTCCATGCAGAACGTGCCCTCTTTAATACCCATCACCAGGCTAACCCAACCTCCCACACACCTCCCCTCTAGAACCCTCAGTTTGTTTTTCAGAGTCCATCGTCTCTCCTGGGTCATCTCCCCCTCCGATTTCCCCCCCTTCATTCTTCCCCTCCTGCTATCTTCTTCTTCTTCTTCTTCTTCTTCTTCTTCTTCTTCTTCTTCTTCTTCTTCTTCTTCTTCTTCTTCTTCTTCTTCTTCTTTTTATTAACATATATTGTATTATTTGTTTCAGAGGTACAGATCTGTGACTCTCTGGTTCTTTTAACTTCCCTGCTCTACCCGAAATCTCTGCCTCTCTTCCATTTCCAGCACCTCTTGGATCTTGACAGTCTTCACAATTACATTGTGGGAAATAAGCTAAGCCTGTTCCTTTTCCCATTGGCTTTGACCTTGGGTACACCTATACCTGGGAAGTACATGAGTTTTCCCAAAGAGTACATGGACTTGGACACCTGAGATACATAGTTTCCACATGAAATTCTTCCCACTGGTTTTCTCTCTCACCTCACCCTTCCTAGTTGCTCTCTCTCACACTCTACAAAAGAAGTATAGACTTCTCGGCCAGGCTGAGTCTTCCTATGCTGCATTTTTAAGTGTGTAAAAATCCCTAAGGCACCTAATAAAGGGATATTTCCAAATCTTTTCTATTTCAGTAAGATCTATTTTCCATCTTTTGAGAGAGAGTAAATTTTCTCTCTCCTTGAGTGGAAACTAAAAGAGAACCAGTGGTCTTAGGGTCTGTATTAATACAAATATTTAAGGTGAAAAATGTATTCAGTCTTTTCATGATAGAAAGCAATTCTAATTTAGGTTCTTGGTTAGACAATGAGGACTGGGTTTGCCAATTAGTTTAGGTGGTGGATATATTTGATATTAATTGAGCTAAACCTGCAGCTCCAAAGTTTTCCTGAAAATATATTTAAAGCATGTGATAAAATATATACCTTTTAATAAAAAATATAAACTTAGAAAATATGTATTGAGATTAAAAACAATTTGATTTTCCAAATTAAATGTTTTAAACAAAAATTCTTTCTCAGAGGAAAATTAACAGGTATAATATACTTCCAAGAAACTAAAAACATGATTGATTTTAATAATTGGGGAAGAAATCTTTTTATATTTCTTTGCCTCCACAAAACTGAAAGGGGTGGCAAATGGAATTGTCAGAAAATAAATTAACAAAAATTAACTTGTAATGATTAATCACTGTGTGCTTTCTGGCCTATAACTCCAAAGGCATGGAAATCCTTGAATGAAATATTATAATGAAACACCTTCCATTCTCATTTACATAAACATGTTTTCTCAGGGCTGACATCTGAAAAATATATTGCTATAAAATTTATTATGTACTTGTGTATCATTCTAGCAATAAGTATTAGGTTTTTCCTGTCATTAATTAGGTTGCTGATTAGTCATCAGCAAAATTTATAGCATTTTATGTTGTTTTTTATTAATCTATTAATAATTGAAATGAAAACTCAATTTACATAACATCCTTTAAAACTTGGAGGCTTCTAATCATAGAAATAAAAATTGCATTTGAAGTGTAATGTGGAGTATGATGAAGGGTTATTCATTGCAGGGATGTATGATATGGGGATCAGTGAAAGAAACTGGCATAAAATTCTGTTACGAAGATCAAGTGTTAGCACAGATTTTAAACAAAAAGGAGACATCAAAAACTTGCCACCTGTTAAAGAAGTGCTCATTTAAGTATTTTTTTTTTAAATGCATGGTTATTATTGTCAGCACTGTGTCGTTGGATTACATTGTATACAGGTAAAATCTAAATGTGGTCTTTGTATGTCAGAGATAATGTACTATGTTGGGAATTAGATACTTAGCGAGTCTTTAAACTCATGATTAAACTCGTTAGATTGTAGCCTCAGTTGTGCACCAGTGTGCATGACTTTTCTAAATCGTTTTGGTCACTATTAAGAAAAATTATTTGCCAGCTGGCTGTAGGATTCTACCGGTTTCCTCTGTGGGTGAGGGAAGGGGAAGAAGAACAGGAACAGTTCCGGGTGGCTCAGCTACCCTCCTTCCTTGCTCCCCTTCTTCTCCCTTTGCTGCCTCATTCCCCTCCCCTTGTTTTCTTTTGCCCCAGGCTACCATATTTAAAAAAATATTAAAATCATACTAACATAACATAATAAAAAATTTAAAAAATTAAAATCAGACATATGGAATTACAAATCATTTTCCACCAAGCAGCTATTGCCAGGTCTCTACAGGCAAGTTTTATATCCCCCTGGCATATCTAGTGTAAGTTTTGAACCTTATTATGATGGAGAATACCTGCCTCCTTCCTAACCTTAAGTCGAACTACCAGACCATTTTTAATTGAGTCCTAGGAAATGTCATAAAAATGACCAAGGCACCTCTTTTCCTTTCTTTAATTTTTACCATTCTTGACTTTTTAAAAAAGATAGTCTTATTGAGATACAATTGATAGAAAGCATTCTATTATTTTCAGGTGTACAACATAATGATTTGACACACTGCGAAAGTATCACCACAGTGAGTCCAGTTAGCGTTCATCACTACATATAGTTATCACTTTTGTTCTTTTGGTGAGAACTTTTAAGATCTATTCTCTATAGCAAATTTTCAAATATGGCTAACTGTTGTCACAATGCTCTACATTACATCCCCAGGACTTGTTTATTTTACAACTGGAAGTTTGTACCTTTGACTCCCCTCACTCATTTCGCCCACTCCCAGCCCATGCATCTGACAACCACCAATCTGTTCTCGTATCTATGAGTTTGGTTATTGTTGTTTTTGAAGACTCCACATATAGCCGAGATCATATAGCATTTGTCTTTCTCTGTCTGACTTTTAGACTTGACTGGAAAAGAACAGGGGAGGTTTACTTTCTTTCTCTTTCTCTTTGTCTCTCTCCTCTTCCCTCTCTCCCCCTTTATAAATGGGACTCAGCATAAAGAATGTATATAGAGCCTACACACCTTTTTATATTTACTGTTTCTTGTTACAATTCAATGCCAGGTGATTAGCCACTTATTAGTCCGGATTTCTTTAATTATTAACAAAATTAAAATGTACAATACAGAGTTATTTCCTGGGGTTCTACATTATGATGAAAATGTGGGCTTTGTGTGGGGTTTGTTAGATAAATTTAATTATGATGCTGGATTCTGTCCTTAGGCATTTTCTAAACTCTTTAGAATAAAAGCTTAACACTAAAATAAAAGTATAAAGGAAGTAATTATTTGTTCTCAAGGCAGATTTGTGTCTGTACCTTTGTACTTTATTAGAAGAGATTAGCTTCCAAGGAGACAATTTGTATGATTATTATATTTTGAATTTGCCCTCCTTAACCTCGGTTGTTAAATGCAAAGGGAGTGTTGGTAATGAAACAGTAGATAGGACCCTTCATATTTATAATTATTGCTTATTATGTAAATTTTGAGCTAATTTAAGAACCATATTAGGATAATTCATCTTAATAGAGCCACTTAATAAGTACATCTTAATAGCCCATTGGCCTGGTTTATGAGTAAGATTTAAACTTTAAACTCTGTATGATGGTTTTACCTTGATTTTCTTCCATGTTATGAGTAAGTAGAAGTGGAATGATATTTTAATTATTATCAAATTTTATGAAATATTTACATTTTTATTTAAAAGTAAAAATTTAAAAATGAACATAGTTAAATTGTTTTGCAAATGATTATTCTCAACATATGCAACTGAACATTTTTTTGGAGGCTATTTTAAAGATTTTATTTATTTATTTAATTGACAGAGAGAGACAGCGAGAGAGGGAACACAAGCAGGGGGAGTGGGAGAGGGAGAAGCAGGCTTCCCGTGGAGCAGGGAGCCCGATGCAGGGCTCGATCCCACGACCCTGGGATCATGACCTGAGCTGAAGGCAGTCGCCCAACCAACTGAGCCACCCAGGTGCCCCAGAGGCTATTTTATTTTGTGTTTTCATACTATCAGTTGACTTTATTCAATTGGAAAAAACAAATAAAAAATCAAACAGATAGTGCTAAATGCCTTAGATCTCTCTTGTTTCAAAGGAAAAAAATGTAAATAGCTTTTTCACTGTTACACTACACAATGGCTTTTCTCATATTCTGAGTTTCTTGCAAATATCAGTGGTATAACTATTAGTAATAAGGTTCACCAAGCGTATGGCTAAGCACTTTACAGACTTAATCCAAACCAATACCCCATGACGTTAGTTCTCATGCACCAAATTTAAGCACGTTGTTCAACATTGCAGTACATGTAAACAGTCATATCCAGGAAGTCAAAAAAGGCCTGAATGCTCTGAAGAGTAAACCACACTTCTAAGTTTCCACTATAAAAAAAAAAACAAACAAACAATTTGGGTTTCAAAGGTCAGATTTTGAGGTCATTTATTCATAAACAACAATTTAAAAATGGACTGTGTGTGATCTCCTGATATGTTTCAACAAGAATTCAGATTCAGTGGTATAAAGCAGACATTATCCTCATTTTCTTTGTCTTATATTCCATACAATAATTTTTTTAAAATTATGGGTGACTGAAGAACTATATAGAAAATTCTTAAATAAAATCGCTAATTGGTCCTTTATCACTGACAACTTTTTTGTTTGGTAAATGCAAACAGCCATGACTTTTTTTTTCCTTCAGAAAAATCCTGAACAATCTAGGAGAATTGTTAAGCAAAAGAGCACTCTTACAGCCATTGCATCCCTACCCACTCAATAATTTCAATGTTGCAGTTTATGTACAGAAATGGATTTAACTCAAGTCAATATAATTTAATTTGAATAGGACAAATATATTTTAATTTGGATATTTTATAATTTAATAGAATAGGATGGAATAGAATAAAATAGAATAGGCAGACCAGACAAAATTTTAATAAGCAAAATATGATAAAAATTTTAACCAGCATGTGGAAAAGCCAGCCAAAATTTTCATGTTCGCTTCATTTTCCTTCAGATGCACTGGCAAGTAGAATTCAAATATCACCTGTTCTCTGTTCAGATGGCTACTAGCAATGTCTCTGCTACAGAGCTATGGTTATTATTTAATGACTGAGGGCAAATGGGACATTGTTACTGTAGTCTGCTGAGGTTAAAATACCAGGGAGTGTGAGAGAGAGTGTTCTATTTAATTACATTTTCTAGTGCAGAATTGGGCCCAAGTTGAAATCCAATTACAAGTTTCTTTCTGTTTAGGAAAACAAAAGACATCTTTTTCTCCTTTTTTTTTAGTGGAACACTAGGGAAGAAGATTCCTAAACAAAAGGAGGATTATCCAGGGGATTAATAGATATTAATTTCCCTTCAACATAGGCTAACAGAAAATGGCCCAAAGATCTTGACCAAATATACTTAACAAAAATAATTTTAGTTGATCTTATTAAAAGGAAAATATCATAATTAATTTGAAGCATGATTTCATTTTTCCATCATCAATATGTACCAATTTACAATCTCTTGAGAATTTGGGGGTGTTATTTATATTTTATTTTGTTATCTATTCATTTGTTTACTTGTATACTTACTATGACTAGGAGATCATATAGATTCTTAACTACTACTGGGAATTACCTTGTGAGAAAAACTGTTGATGATACAAGAGGAAAAAAGAAAGAAAAGGTAATAGTTTCAGGTATAAAATCCTTAAGGAGGCCAGAATGGGTGGATTCCAGTAGAGAAGAAAGTATGTTAGCTCAGTGGTAGATCTAGGAGGCAGAGGAAAGCTTGATAGGTGGGCGTGATATTTGAGCTTGGTCTCGTAAAATTATCCCACTCAGTGGTTCACATTCTAAATCAATAATAAAATATTATGGTCAAGAATGATTAATAATTCCATAAAAGTACATGTTTTTAAACATATTAGTTTAGACTGTTCTCTGGTTAAGATTCTTCACAATATTGAAAAGTTGAATCAGAGAGGAAAAGGTATCATCACTGTTAATACGAAGAAATGCATGTTTAGTAGGTGAATTTTCACTCACATTAAAAGCTAAACTACTTAATTTTACAACCTATATTTTAGGCTTTTATTACATTATTTTAAAACGTTAAATAGTTTTAATAAAATTATGTTTTGTTTTATATGTTTGAATGTTAATTAGTATATTCAGAGACCATGAATCTGAAACTCTTTACATATTCCTCAAATATATCATGACAATATTATGACAATGATCAGATCATTGTCATCTCTTTTTTTTTGTCTTTGTTATGTGTATTTGAGTGTATTTCTTCTAATAGTGCTACCTAACCCTGCATTTCTTTTTGTGGCTTCTTTGTTATTTTGTCAACATACTCCACAGTGGTTAACCCACAAGTTGTAACATCAAAGCTGTACCAAAAATTACCATCAAAACACTGTTAGGGCCCTGAGCTTTCAAGGTTTCAGTCATTCATGCTGTTTCATTGCTCCGTTGTAGAGACAGGTTATACTTACTTGACAGCTGTGTTCAAAATTTTAGTGACCAATGGTTTTTCATAGTTACCAGAAGGAAGAAAATAGCTAAACTTATTATAATACAAAAGTTTCCTTTAGAATGATTTTGTAAAAATTCCTAGAGAAGGATGAATAAACAGAACCTTGAAGCCTTCATTCATCACATCAGTTAAATCTCAACTCTTTATTGTAGTTAATACTAGGACATCTCTTGTGGTTGAGCCCATCTTCCCCAGCAGGGAAATCTGGACTGCTTTCCCTGGAGGGAGCTTTGCTAAGTCCCTAATAGTCTGGATAGCTATAAACAATGTAATTTCAATGCTGAAGTATCTTCCTCAGTTTGCTCAGCACTGGGGAGTTTCCTGGGACCAGAACTCTCAGCGCTAAAACTAGACAGTCCCTAGCTGACTGGGATGGGTGCTCAATGGATGCAATAATTGTGGGTGTTAAGTGTTTTAAAGGTGTCTTGGTGGTAATAATGTTAATAATTATATATTTGAATTTTATTAGTGTAATAAAGTGTATTTACAATATGGAAAAGTCACACTTCCCTCTGTACTATACAAAACCTCTAATAAGGTTTTAGGGTTTTGGTTAATACAGAAAAAAACACCATCTGATTGAGGAGAACTAGCCCTTTCCAAATGGGGCACTCAAAATCCTAGAAGTTTATATCCCTTGCATTGTGTCTCTCTTCCAGCAAAACTCTCCTTTCTCACCCAAGACTCCTGAACTTTCATAGTTATCATTTCCTTGCTTTTCCTCAGAGTTTATCATCACCTATGATTGCCTCCCTTAGCAAGAGAGTTGTTTTGTCTGTTTGTGAACTTTATAGAAATGGAATGTATTTATTCCTTTTTTGTTTTTGTACATCTTGCACAATTTATATTTTATTTCATTAAAAGAATTGTACTCATTTACTTATTATGCAGAGGCATTTGCTTTGGTTCCAGTTCAGGTCCCTTATGAGTGCTTTGAATGTTCTTGTCCATGTATTTTGGCACATATGCACCTGGTTTCCTTTAGGCTATACACCCAGGAGGAAACATACCGAGTCATCATGTTTGCACATGCTTAAATTTACTAGGTAATGCCTATTTTCCAAAGTCTTTTTGCCTTTCACACTTTGGCCATCAGTTAATGCAAACTCTCTTTGCTCTACATCTTTGCAGGCACTTCATCTTCTCAGCCTTTTTAATTCTTGTCAGCTGGTGGTATCTCATTTTGGCTTAAATTTTCCTTTCTCTGATTATTACTGAAGATGAGCCCAAGGAATCTTACCTTATCCCCTCATTGCTTACCCTTCATTGCCTCTAGACCCCTGACTTAGCGTCAAATCTCAGAATAGCCTTAGCAGAAAAAAATAAATCTCGCTTAGTGAGGAAATGTTTTCTTCACTCAATGAATTGCAGGATCTGGCTAACATGTTTGGTAGGATTAAAGAGAAGGCATGAAGAGACTGAATTTGAGGGTGTTGTACTAGAAGGGTGAGGATGTAAAAATGTAGGGCTGACGTGGGAACAGTCTTCAGTGACCTGGGATGTAGCCCTGGAAAGAAATCTAAGCTGGTCCCCATACTCTCCTGTGGTACCTTCTTGAATGAGGAAGTTAGAGGCTCAGAGAAGTAGAAATGTAATGAAACCATAAAACCAGAGATCTACTTGATGAATATATTCCACCAGAGGCTCCAGAGAAAACTCCCTTCTCTCTGTAATAAGTGAAATATTGATGGTGCACTTGGCTTTTTTTCTCTATTTACACTGTACCTTTAGGTGATTTTGCTGTGGGGCTACAAGGCACTAGATGCTTTGCATGTGCCAATGAGCTGGACTTACATATTGAGCTCTAGATTCATATATTCCACTGCTTGTTTGGCATGACTTCATAGAGTTACAGCCATTAATCTCAATTAAATATGGCTAAAATAAAGCAGTTGAGCTATCTCCTGCAGTCTGTTCCCTTGTTAAATGGCACCACTAGGCACCAATTCCTCTAACCGAAACATAGAAGGTATAGTTGATTCCTTTCCCTCAAACTCTGTATCTGATTCTTCAGTATGTTCTGTCAGCACTATTTCCAAAATATTTAGAAATAAATATTTCATCATTATCTACCCCTCTATAGCCTTGATCTAAGGTCATACACTTGCCTGCCTATATTACAATAATAGTTCCCTAAATTATCTCTTTGTTTCCACTTTTTCTACTTCTTCCTATAGCTCTATGTAATGTTTTTAAAGTATTACTGGGTCACATCACACCTCGACTCTAAAGGGCAAAGGGATTGTCATCAATTGTAGAATTAAAAAAAAATTCTGATCATCACCTTCAAGAGCCTATATTATTCACCCCTGTCTATCGCTTTGACTTCTTTCTCTTCATGATGCTCTTTTTTTTTTTTTTTTTTTTCAGTATTCTCTAAAGTGTCTGGTCATCTTCCTGGGCTCTAAACATGATGAGCTGGTTTGTATCTCAGGTCTCTAATTCTCACTGTTCTTTCTACTTGGGACACCATTTCTCATACCTGAGCTTGGTTGCCTCTTTTTCAACCAGAAGAAAAGCCTAATGTCAATTTCCTGAAGCTTTCTCCTGAAAATTTTATCACATATAGTATGCTTCTGAGTACCAGTAGCTTTTCATCATACTATATTACCTCACTTCTGTAGAGTTCTTTTCAATACCTGAAATTGCCTTCATCATTTATTTTTTTTATTGCCTGCATGCTACAGTTAGAATGTAAGCTTTTGATGGCAGGAACCCTGCCTGTCTTGTATACTGCTCTCCTGGGCCAGATAGCAGCACTTGTTACAGATCAGTTACTCAGTGGTGACTGAATTCTCTAATATAGGCTGTCAAGTGGAGTGAATAATGGAGTTATTATTCCTCTAGCTGTGGAAATTATACTTTCCATGTACAGTATTATTGTCAAGGTGTGTGTGAGAGAGTACATGTATGTTCTGAAAAAGGCTTCTGATGCTGAGCAGGTTTGTCATTTCTTAGCCTCCTTTTTAAAGTAATCTCTATACTCAATGTGGGGCTCAAACTCACGACCCCAAGATCAAGAGTGGCATGTTCTCCCAAATGTTTGTCCCTGTTTCTCAGCCTCTTTTAATGAAGTTTCCACATTGAATGACTCCTTTCCAGAGAGATACATCAACTGACGGGGTAGGGTGGACATCTCCAGTAGAAAATAAGCTACAGTCTGATTTGTGCCATATGATGTGACCTGGCTTGAAACCTCAAAACTTACATGTAAATTCATTCTGGGTGATGCCTAGGGGAAATGACTGTCCTTTCTCTTATGGAACTTAAAGGTGAGACATACCAAGGTCGTGACCAGGTGCCAAGGGATCAACTGAAAATAAGCAAAAACTTTGAGAATGAACATTACAATATTATGTGAATCTTCTTGGCTCAGATAGATATAAAATAGAAAGAGTATGAAATAATAAATTTATAATATAAAATAGGAAATAATATTTTTAAGTAAAAGAAAATATTGTTGGACAAAATATAAAAGTGGATTCTTCAGAAGAAATTCATATTACATTGTGATTCATGTCTATGGTCACTTTAGAAAAAGAGGTAAACTATCTTAGAGACATGAGTTGGGCATTAATTAACATTAACATATCAAACCAACACATAAGTGGTCTGTCCAGATCTGCAAGGATCCTTTCTCTCTATTCCCCAATGTACCAACAGGGTACATGTTATACTCAAAAAAAGAAGATAATATGCGTGGGGCACCTGGGTGGCTCAGTTGGTTGAGCATACGACTCTTGATTTTGGCTCACATCATGATCTCAGGGTCATGGGATTGAGCCCCACAGCAGGCTCCATGCTCAGCACAGAGTCTGCTTGAGATATGCTCTCTTCCTCTCCCTTTGCCCCTCCTTCTGCTCCCACTCTCTCTAAATAAATAAATAAAATCTTTTTAAAAATAAAAAAAATGCCACTTCCTAATATTACATTTAATTGGAATCCTATTATTTTTATGTTAAAAATAGACCCTAAAATAACCAACAAATCTATTGTGGTAGAAATTAAAAGCAGTTTTAAATTTTAATTTGTTTTAAAATACCTTCATAAAATCTTTTATTGTATGCCAAAATACATCACAGGAAAGAAGGATGATGATTCTCATATACTACAGATTACTTTCCATTTTCTTTCTATGACTTAAATCTATCTTCATCTCCTTCTGATAGTCAAGATAATCTGATTGAGTACTGCTGAAACCTTTGGAAACCCTCACAATGTTTGGGCAGATGGAAACTTTCTATCAATACATCTTGCTGTTTTATTATGAAGGTATTGATTTCTTCCTTTCTTCCCTTTATGGTTATACCTTCCACAAATTTTTATATTATTGTATTAAAGTGCTTTCCAGAAATAATTGTGACTGCTGCCATTGTCAAGACATTTGAAAGAACGCGCTACTACAGTGAGAAATTAGCTTATTGTTTTCCGGGTCTCTACTGTAAATCCTAAGGGTAGTTGGTGCACATATTCATACAAGTCTCTCAAGGTTTCATTATGGTCTTCAATTTGTTGTGGGCTATTACCTAGGGTAATCACTTTCCTCTCTGAGCTAAAGCCTCCATAAGGTAATAAATTCTTTTACATTCAGCTGGCAAGTCTGATACTGTATTCATTTCATATATAATTTGTTTATATAACCTAAATATACTTTTCAAATTAAAGTTACAATACTATCATTGTGAAAAGCCAAAATCTTTTATGCATTAATAAAAAAGCATATTGGGCGCCTGGGTGGCTCAGATGGTTAAGCGTCTGCCTTCGGCTCAGGTCATGATCCCAGGGTCCTGGGATCGAGTCCCGCATCGGGCTCCCTGCTCCTTGGGAGCCTGCTTCTCCCTCTGCCTCTCTCTCTCTCTCTCTCCTCTGTCTCACATGAATAAATAAATAAAATCTTAAAAAAAGCATATTAATAAAAAAAGCATATTAATTTGCAAATATGCAAAACTTTCTTCTTAATGCAATAATATTAGTACTATGGGCTTGATTCTCATAAATATTTCTCTGCTTAGTCCAAAATCTTTTCAGGCTTAAAAAAGGCTTATCCATTAAGGGAGAAGTTTATTACTATCCCAATTAATTTAGGGTACTTACTATGGGAGATTTAGGCTAGATATAGTAACTGGATGGGACCCTCTAAACCATAGTTTTAATGGTTGCATGAATAATTTCATTACTCTGGGAAGTATGCGATCACTTAGCATACATGTTGGATTTAAGTTACACCTATTCCTTAGTCATCTGTCTACTTATAGAAATTTGCAGTTCCACTCCAATTAATAAATTAAGTTATATAAATGTCTTTCTATTAACTCTGAAGATTTTAAAACTTAATAGAATCCCTACCTATATATATTTAACTTAAAGACTTTTAGCTCTGATGAGTTCTCGCATTTTTTTCATATTATTAGTGTCATGGAACACTGAAAGATAATTAAAATGATATTCAATTGATTTTCAGATATTTTGCATGGTTTTACTTGACAAATATTATCAAACTGATATCCTTCCTTGAGTCAGAGAAAAATCTTCCAACTTTTGTTTATAATGTTAATTAATTTCTACATACTCTATTGATAAAATAAGTGTGCAGATAATACCACATAGGTTAGAGGGCTCAAAATAATCATATTTTTTCCTATAGTAATCTTCTTATAAAATAAATATAGCCATTATTTTCCTTTTGATACCCAAATTTTCACAACTTCTTTTGGTTGGCTTCTTTGTGCTCTAGCATGACTCTATTACTACTTGGAAGTGTTCTTTTCTTCTGACTCAACAAACATTATGTAAAAAATGTTAAACAGGAATTTTTTTATTAATTAATGTTGTTTAATTAAACATTGAAATATTATTGATTCTGTTTGTACACTCCTGCTCCATTCATGGAATCTACCAGTTCTACAGAAATCCCTGGTTACTTTCAATTGAAAATTAGTATTAGAGAACAGGATCTAAGTATAGGCTGACTTGATCTGAGTGCATTTCAATGACAGATCTAGGGAGGACTTTTAGGTGATAGATACATTTGATAAAATATGTACAGTTCAATCCAACTTTGAAGTGCTCCTTCATTTTTTTTCTTTCCATATTTTTTCTACTTTCCATCTTACACTTGGTAACTTCATTCCTAATGAAAATGGCAAACTTCTTATGTGAGAAAACTTTTTATGTGAGAAAGAAATAGAAGATAACAGGTCAATACTAATGAGAGTAATGACAGTACCAAACAAAACTCTAGGGTCTATCTACATTTTGTTTGTTTTTTTGTTTCATTTTTTTTGTGTGTGGGTTTTTTTTTTTTGGATGCACCTGGATATGTATGCATAGTCAATTTATTTTTTCTAAGATGTCTCATTAATCATCATTCTCTGTGACTCTATAATTGCTTATCTGATAGACCATTTAGTCAACTATTCTAATTTTCTTTCCACTTGAGGACATTGTTATTACAATATTTGACAATTCTAAGTCCTAACTTGGTAGAAACTCTAAGACAATGGTATTTTCTTGGTGATCATATTCAGCAACTGGAAGAGAAACAAGAACCCACCTACTAGTCTACTTCAAGATGATAAGGAAATTCCAACATGTTAATCCCCAAAGTTCTGTATAAGAATTTCATTTTGGGGTGTCTGGGTGGCTCAGTCAGTTAAGCATCTACCTTCAGCTCCAGTCATGATCCAAGGTCCTGTGACCGAGCCAGATATCAGGCTCCTTGCTAGCTGAGAGTCTGCTTCTCCCTCTCCATCTGCCCCTCCCCCCCACTTGAGTGCTCTCTCTTTCGCAAATAAATAAATAAATAAAATCTGTAAAAAAAATTTCATTTTGCAACTATCTGTTTATCTGTATTATGATTTATTACGGAGTTAGAAATATTTACATATAAGTTGTAACTTCATAAGGTTAGTCTATAATTAGACAAAATTTCTGCATATTACTATTTAATATTTACTACTATATTACATTTATATTCCCATATTTTAAATTAAATTATAATTTGATTAAATTCTATTCTGGATTAGAGCTTTTTAATTTATCTTACTTTCTTTTCTGATCTTCAAGCTTTTCTTCTTTTATATAATACACTATATTCTCTTATCAGTGTAACATGCTGTATTGTTATAGTAATCTCAAGATTTATTTTGCATTAGCACACTTGATTTCCCTAATAGTATTAGCTTATCCAGTATTAATTTCAGTCTTAATTTTACTGTGTAAGTAAAAGGATCAAATAGTAGTTTGCTGCCCTGTATTATTATCTAGAAAAACATGTAAATACAGGCTTTTGTGTTTCTGTATTAAATTCTTTTTAGCTCATGGGTGAAAATCATACTTTATACAATTGTTTGTAATATTTTTATTTTATGTATACAGACAACTTTAGTGTAGTACTCCAATTTCTAAGAGTTATTTGAATAATATAAACATAATTCTCCAATCCTATATTTCAATCCCCAAGGATGTTTAAAATAAGCAGAGCATATGAAAATAAATATTATTATAATCATCAATAATTATCAGAAAAATCACATATTCCATATTAACTTATCTAGAAAGTTCAAATCGAATCCTTTGTCTTCATTCATATATTTTTCTTATTATCTAGATTTTACAAAAATGAACAACAGTTTTTACAAGGCTAACATATTTCAGTCTAATATGTTTTTGAAATTGAATGATTTATCATTCATTCACATTAAGCTATTTATTTAGCTTTGGTGTAGGATTTCAACAACTTTTGTGGACTTAAATATATGGTTGTTCAAGCTCTTAATCAACTCATATAACTCCATTTAAAACATCAAAATCATCATGAACTTTCTTTTTTTCTTTTGAGAATGAGAAAGTGTGTGTGCATGCGCCTACGCAGGAGGCGGGGTGGAGGAGCAGAGGGAGAGGGTGAGAGATCTTCAGCCGACTCCTCTCCCAGGGTGGAGCCCAACATGGGGCTCATCTCACGACCTGGAGATCATGACCGGAGCCAAAATTAAGAGTTGGTTGCTGAACTGACTGAGCCACCAAATCATTATGACTTTATGACTCTGCCCGAATCATTATGAACTTTAAAGTAGAACATTAAATTTCCCAATTTTATTCAATGATAATATTTTATTGACTTCTGAAAATATCTGGATAAGAAATTACCTATTTTACAATAATTTTTTATAAAAGAAGCAGAATTCATATATGACTCTTTTAAGAAGAAGATTGGAGGCTATTTGTTCAAAGCCAATCACCTAGAACCAGGACTTTAAGACCCTAACCTTAATGACAAATCTTTTTCTTTCCATGGCCAGTAGCTTGTTTTAATTTCTGGATGTTTAAGTTTCTCTCTACATAGCTTAATTCACAAAGTACTTTTTGGCTTTGTAAACCCTGCCTTTTCACTAAAAATCCTCCAATATTATCAAACTATGGTTTGAGCAAAATATTCTAACAGAATTCTTCACATTATGCCAGGTGTTATGCTGTGTTCACTTTGTTGTTGTTGTTGGTGGGGGGGGGGGTATTGGCCTTTATTGATGTTTTAAACCTTTCTGAGAGTATTTTCTTGGAGAAACTTAAGGTTTTAAAGCTCTCCTGGGTTTCTTTGAGGAATGTAATTATGGGTTTGGTTTGGTTTTTCTTTTATATGCCTCATCTTTCCAGAGATATCTTAGCTCCATCGGGAATTCTAACTATTTCTATCAGGTATTCCAGGATATTATGGTCTGAGGATTCATGAAAGCAAATGATCAACTTGGGGTCATTTATGGTATGAAAAGATGTTCAAATTCATTTTTAATTAGAGAAAGGTAAACCAAGACCACAAGGAGACACCAATTTACAATTAAAAATTCAGACGATACCAAAGATCTGAGTAGTGATTCAATGGGAACGCTGCTTACATACAGCTATTAGGAATTTGAATGGGTACCACTGCTTTGGGAAATGCGTTTGTAGTTTTTTTGTAAATTGGACCATCTTCACACCTTATTGCACAACAGTTCAATCTCTAGATTCATAGCTACATGGCACAATTGAAAAAATGAACAGATGTAGGCGTGGCTGGAGCTTAGTGAGAGGAGGGTTTTGAACTCTGCCAGAAGGAAGTCTCCTGTCATTAACACCAGTGCGTATAAGTTTGCTTTTGAAGCAGCAAGTCTGAGTTGACACCGAACACAAAGTCAGTGTTCTGTATCTCCAAATATCCTGGTAAGTATAATTAATGAACCACAGCAGAGTGTACATAGGGGTCAATGAGAACCGGAGGGCCAACAAGGAAGGCAAAGACTCAGATGTATCACATTTAGGTTTAGAAATGGTGGTACAAAGGGTCAGGAATTCATTTTAATGGGAACTTGTCAGTAAGATGACATTCATCTTTAGTGAAAACTTTTGAAGAAATAAAATTAGATCCTCATAAATGCATGGGGACATCAAAAACAAAAGTGGAAAAGGAAAAGTGTCCACTGATACCAATAGACACTCTATTTATGCGTGGAAGGGAATTGAGGGAGCAAAGAGGTTGTGTCTGACAGCTCCTGATGTATAGAGGAATTCTGCTTTGAACATTATCAGTTTCTCCGTTACCTACATAAAGAGGCAAACCATTATTTGCAATCATTATTTTAAAACTGTTTATTTACAGAGAACAATTTAAGTTGTATTCCAAAAGTCAGACAAAGTTGAGGATGAAATGCTTTACCAGGCAATCTCTTTGACTATTAAAAGGTAGTAACCTGAGCCCAGAGATTGATGCCATGTAATCACGGATGAATGACTGAACGTTAAACTGCCTAGTGCCATAAATCAGTTTTTATGTTGCAGGTCTCATTCAGGTGTGTTTTTAATCTAAACTTAGAGACTGAGTTTAATAGTGTGTGAAGAAAAGCAAAGACAAACCCTTCTTCACAGGGGTATCTTATATTTCCTTTGTGCAATATGAAAGTGATGCTTTTACTTTCTCCCTCAGGAATGTGATTTCTCTCAAGGCAAATTAAAATTAACATTAAAAAGCAAATTTACTGTCTTTATTCAACTAACACCAAGAGAAATAATGTGTGTGGAGATTTCAGGAAAAGAAAACGGCTTACACTTCTTAATTGACTGATATTTCTTTGTATTCTCAGAATTGGATTAGCAGTTTCAAACCTCATTCAAGATTTTTAGAAAAACACTAAATAATAAGCTTTTAAGACTTTTAGCAGTAACACTGAATATCAGAGTAAATGGAACAATACAAAGTTTTGAAAAATAAAATTAGAAGCTTAGCATTCTATTCATACCTAGTCAAACAAGTGGATGCAAAACGCCATAAAAATTTTAGCTAAGCAGAAATCCTTAAGTTTTCTAAAATGCATATATATTACTTGTATAATATATATTTATATAGAATAAAATACATGAATATGAATATGAAAACAGAAGGTGAAACTAACTAGAAAAAATTAAAAAAGCATCATACAGTCAGGTTGTTTTTAAATGTGGCTGCTCATTAGAAAAACATAGGGAGTTTTGAAGAAGAAAAAAAACAATACCTCAAGCATTTGTATTTTTTTAAACACTTCTAAAATAATCCTGTGCCGCTGAGTTTTAAAAAGTGACTGAAGTTTGGTAGTTTTAGTGATCTACATAGAATTCTATTTAATTCTCTGTGGACTAATCATGAGACATGGAATGAAAGGGAATATTGGTTATTTAATTACAGTAGTAAAAGAAGATGTTTATCCATTTTCATGATTCAGTAGCCAGACCAAAAAAAAAATAAAAGATAATTACAATTGCAAACATAAAGCAAATATAATTTTTTAAAAGCATTTATTTATTTGAAAGAGAAAGAGAGAGCATGAGGGAGAGGCAGAGGGAGGAGCAGAGTCTTTGCTGAGCAGGGAGCCCAACGCGGGGCTCGAACCCAGGAACCTGAGATCATGACCTGAGCTGAAGGCAGCCACTTGACTGAGCCACCCAAGCGCCCCTGATTAACCTAACAATAGAAAAATAATGACCTAAACTTTAGGGGCAAGGTGAGTGACCCAGTAGGTGAAAGTACCTGTATGCATATGTTTTAATTGTTCACAGCTGTAGCTCAGTCAACACTGTTTGAATTCATTAAGTCAAGTAGTAAGGAATGAACATTTTCAAAGATTTAAAACTTTTGTGTTATAAAGATATTTACTAAAGGAACTAAAACTAATAGCAAAACCAAGTAGAATGGGAAGGGAGAGAAATTTATTTTAGTAAGTAAAGAGCATCATGAAGGCCATCATCAGTGATATAAAATTTCAAAAACAGTATTTATAAACAATCCATGCCAAACTACATTACTAATGCATAAGTAAGAAGAGGAGAAAAAATCTCTAGCTATTCTATAAAGAAATGAACAGCTAGTCTTAAGGTAATCCTCCAAAGTTTTATAAGTAATATTAGAAATAAATTCAAAAGATAATTGTGGTAGCATTTCTGATACTAGTCAAGGTAGAATAATAGATCCAGACATATCTTCCTGACTGAAACAATTAAAAAACTTAATGAAGTAAAAAGGGAATGGTTCTCATGAATCAGATATCAGTCAGTGGAAGACTGAAACCCGAGAAGGGGAAACAGAGAAAATGATCTGTATGGTGGACAACGCTTCCTCCCTAAGAAGAGTAAACTTAGCCTCCTGCTAATTTAGGAGAAAGAATCTGGCCTCTCCCTGAATTGAGAGATGAGGCTGGGAGTCTGGGGAGGGCAAGGTGACAAGAGTTTGTAGAACAGATTACCACAGAAGACAAATCTGCCCAGAGAAGGAACTCTGGTTATCTACAGGTATTCCCTTCGAGTCGTTAGCTGAGTACTGATCAATGGATATGTGTGAGGAAACTAGCCAAGGCTCAGACATGAAAAACTTAATGAATGTAAGGTAGCAAGCCCCACAGTTTATATATGACCAGGAATAGATTTGTTCTACCTACCCAGAATAAAAAACCCTCCTGATTCATTGGTTAGAATATTCAGAAGGGCGTTGCCTTGGAAGTGGGGCAAAATTGGACCTGGACTGAAGGCTGTTTTTATACTGCCTAACAAAACTTAAATGCAAGCCTTGAAGGGATCAAACTGTTACCAAGTAATTTAGATGTATCCAGAACAATACTCAGGAATATTTATAGTGATACAAAAATATATACTACCACCAATTTAAAATCATAAGGCCAAGTATCCATCAAAAACTATCAGGCATGCAAAGAGGCAAAATTATATATAATCTATGTAAAAATCATTGTATATATAATAAAATATAAATAAAATGACATATGTATGACTCATATGTATTCTGTATTATCTATCATATCTAAATTATTTCAGTTATTCAGATATATATGTCTGGATTATCTATCTATGAATTATAGATCAAAGTTCTAGATATAAAAATCCATTATATAAGATAAAAAATACATGAACCAAACATTAGATAGCACAGAAGCAACAATTAGTAAACCTGAAGGCATAACAGTAGACACCATCCAAAATTAAATGCAGAAAAAATAATCGAAAAAAAAAGATCAGAAAAACAATGATCTGTGGAGCAAATTCAGGTAGCTTAATGTACATACTATTGAAGCTCCTAAAGGAAAGGAAGGTCAGAAGGAAAAAAAAATTTGAAAAAAGTAATGGCCAAAATTTTTACCAACCTCTGCTCAATAGATTCATATTAAGAAGATAGTTAGTTATAAAATGATAGCTGGCATTTCTCAAGAGCTTAAACTGTGTCAAAGCTCTGCTACAGGGGCTCCTGGATGGCTCAGTCAGTTAAGTGGCCGACTCCTGGTTTCTGCTCAAGTCATGATCTTGTGGTGGTGAGATAGACCTGCCATTGGGCTCTGCACTCAGTGCAGAATCTGCTTTAGATTCTCTCTCCTTCTCCCTACAGCTCGTGTTCTCTCTCAAATAAATAAATAAAATGTAAAAACAAAACAAAACAAAACACCAAAACAACTCTGCTACACACTAGAAATTAACCACATTTAATAATTTAGCCCCCATTAAATAGGCACTGTTATTTTTTCCCACTTACAGATGAAGACATTATAGCTCTGAGATGGTAAGAGACTTGCTCAAGATCGAAACGAACGCATGTGTGGAAGAGGCAAAATTCAAAAACAAGTTGGTTTGCCCTCCGGTTGCAGAATTACAACCATTATGCTAAACAGCCTCATATTTTAATTACATTTAATTTAAAATAAATCTGATATGGGAATATGATATTTGCATTCAGCGACTTGAACCTGAAAACCACTGATTTAAACCTTTAATGGAGGCAAAAGATGAGGTGAGTCTTTTAGCTATGACCTTAACCATTTCTTAGTGAGCTACCTGACTTTGCTTTGATATTACTATTACACGGACCAAAACCTCAAAACAAGATTTTTAACAGCCTTCTTAACCACAAACCTCCCACTTCACTTCCTCATCATCCTTTCCTTAGAGCTGCCAAAGTAATAGACAAAATGTAAGAGAGAAAAAAGCCTTTGAGAAGACTAAACTGTTTTAAAGTTTATCTTTTAAAATATTTATTTAAAATTTATATTTACATTAATTATAAAATTTGTTTATTTGAAATTAAAATTTATTTAAAAAATTAAGAGGAAGAAAGGAAATGGCAGGTACTATAAGTAATCTGGAGACTGGAAAAAATATCAGAGTAATTTTAGAGAAAAAGTATAAAGTTTTGGAGGCAGCTGCCAGGTGAGAAAAAAATTATGGAAACTCTCATTATACTGCATAAGTCCCCACAATGTCCTTAAGACTTTTTTTTTTTTTGGTAAAATGTTTACACATTTCCAAAACTTTTGGGAATTGGATTAATGTGAATGTTACAATGTATGAAGTAGAACTTCAAGTCAAGTAAAATAAGGTTAGTCTTCCTCTGGTTATTTACATTGGTGGCAAACATTCCACGCTGTTAACGTTTTTACCTCTTTTGACTGCTTAACATGGAAGGCTCATTCAACACTAGTAGCCTTTTTGAGATAAAATATAAGAATTTTATAACTTTATCTTATGTCATCCTTATACTTCTCACACTGAGCTGGTTTCCACTTTTGTGGAAAATTTCCCACAAAGCTTGACTTTTCTCCCCAAGAGAATCCCTTTTAGACTTCTTTAAACACCTTCATGCATAGGCCCCACATCCTCGTATGAGCTATGTAATATGAATCCATTTCTAGTGACAATCCTAAAACTGAGCTGCCAGCCTGCATTATGGCATCGATTTACAAGAATAATGCACAACTTTAAACGTTTTCATTTAGAGCCAAACTTCACATTTTCTTTAAGATCGAGTATCTTATAAGCTTAAGGAGCTACTCGTTTGTGGGGAAAAAAGAGCTTCAGTTTTTCATTTTTTAAACAATGAACTTAAAATATTTTCTTTCTGTACTTTTGAACATGCAGATGATAACAGTACTATAGAGGAGTGATTTATTATTACATTATTATTATTTGTTTACATTTAATGGACACACAAATCACCTGGAAATTTTGCTACAGTGCAAGTCTGTAGATCTGGTAATGTAGATTTCTAACAAGCTCCTAGGTGATATCAGTGAGGCTGGCCTGCAGGTCATATTCTGAGTGGCAAGAGGCTACAGAGTAGTGGAAAAAGGGGTAGAAGGAAGCTGGGTCTCAATATATCCACATAGAGCAAAATTATCTCACTGTCCTGGACTGACTCACCTGAGAATTGTTGAGTGAAAGAGAAATCAATTTAATATATCTCTAAACCACTGCTTTCTTCCTCCATTCTATTCCTAGTAGTTATAGCTACTAGCATCCACCTTAACTAATACACAGGGTTTCTATCCTTAAGTTTTCTCACAATCCAAGATAGCAGCTGAAAGGCTAATTATTGTCTCTATGTTCTATATCGGCAGCAGGAGACAGGAAGGCAAAGGGGGTGTCTTTTTGTTCCAAGGAGACTTCCTGAAAGTCCCATACAATGCTTTGGTTTGTATCTTATTGTCCAGAGCTTAGTCACATGCACCTACTTTTCTGAAAGGGAGGCGGAGAAATATAGTTTTGATTCTGATCAACTATTGTTTTGTTGTAAATAGGATGATCACAGAATTTATTGAACATTTAGAATATATTGATAGTGAAATTGGGTGCTATTATGAATGATCCTGAAACAAGAGGGGGCGCCTGGGTGGCTCAGTTGGTTAATCCCCCCTCTCATGTGCTCTCTGTCTCTCTCATTCTCGCTCTCTCAAATAAATAAATAAATAAAATCTAAAAAAAAAAAAAAAAAAAGAACGATCCTGAAACAAGAGATTTAACACAAGTCTGCTTAGGCAAACTGGAGTAGATATACATCCTTCTTCTAAAGTAGAAAAGAAAAGTTATCGGAATAGAAAACTAGTAGTTGCTGTCATATAGTTTTCCCCAAGAATTTTTTGGAGAGCCAATGTGAAAGGATTGAGATAAAACATACAAATCACATGCTTTAAAGTAGCTTTCCTTAAAATGCTGGCTTAACTCCTGGAGGGTTTTATGATACATTTTATTTATAAAGTCTCTTTTCGAGTGCTGAGCATCTTCTGAATGATCAAAGATTAAGCATAGAATAGGACAGACCCTTAGAGAAACTATGCTTTTTATAACTGAGAAATGGTGTTATGGAAAGCTGGGGCTATTTCTAGGAAGTACTACTCACTTGTGGTTAAGGAGCAATACTTAGATGCTGCCAAAATGGCAAGAATCAGAGTCTGATATATGAGAGAGGCTGGTGATGTGTTAAAATCCCAACCTATGAGATTATTTGAGTCCTTTAAGGAAATAGACCTATGATGACTGAGTTGAAATGTCCAAATATTCATGGGCATGAGGGATCCAGGGAGCTCTAAAGCAGTAAAACATGAATATCTATCAGAAGGCTTAGAAACAGATGTCTATATACATCATGGCACTGGAGATTTGGGTGTAGGGCCCTCTGACCAAGGGGCTTTCGATACACAAATAGATTAGTTTGATTCTGTTTCAGGCTGCGTTTACTTTAATTGAAACCTTTATTCTGAACTTACCCTGACACAATGTTTTGTGTGAGAAAACTCCAGTTTTCTTTTCTTTTTTTTTTTCTTTGGTTTTGGGTTTGGGGTTTGTTTTCTTTCTTTCTTTCTTTCTTTTTTTTTCTGGTTATTTAAACTAGCTGGACTCATGGAGGAGAAAGACTAGCTGTCACTCTCTTGAGGAGGTAATGCACGATTTGGAAGAAGGCATGTTGGTTGTTCCAGTATAGACCCTGACAGGCAGTGTGGGACAAAAGCACAGGCAATGGCTGAATGTTTTACAGGCATACCAGCTGCATTTTGGGAACGTGGATATGGATGCTCTTACTCAAGCTTCCAGTGCTACCTGAAAAAGTCAGAAAAACAGAGTATGGGCATACCTTGTCTTAACGGGCTGCACTTTATTATGCTTTGTAGAAGTTGCATTTTTTACAAATTGAAGGTTTGTGGCAATCCTGGCTCCAGCAGCTCTCTCAGGGCCATTTTTTTCCAAGAGCATTTGGTTACTTTATGTCTTTGTGTCACATTTTGGTAATTCTTGCAATATTTCAAACTTTTTCCCTATTATATATTTTGTTAGGGTGATCTGTGATCAGTGATTACAACTCGCTGAAAGCTTAGTTGATGGTTAACATTTTTTAGCAATAAAGTATTTTTAAATTAAGTTATGTACATCGTTTTCTTAGACATAATGCTATTGTAAACTTAATAGACTACAGTAGAGTGTAAACATAACTTTTATATGTACTGGGAAACCAAAAAGCTCATTTGACTCTTTATTGCAGTATTTGCTTTATTGCAGTGTCTGGAACCGAACCCGTAATACCTCCCAGGTCTACCTGTAAACCAAAAAGCAGGTGCCCATGTAACCTCTTAACATTGTGATTTCCCCAAAGCAAAAAAATGGAACTGTGATAGGAAATCATCTCTGGTATCTTAAAGGGCAGAAGGCACTAAAAATATGCTGTAAATAGAAAATGTTCTGAAGATGGGAGTCTTTCTTCTGTCTTTCTGTAACAATTTCAATTCAGGTCACTCTGCCAGTTTACAATCTTCTTCAAACTTGCCTTCTCAGGCAAGTCCCTGAGTGGAGCTGGCGTTGGAGGCAAAGACAGAAATTTTGAAGAATAGTCATCCCAGATAATGCATTACATGTTATCACTATGTTCAAATGATCCTAGACAAACACATGGCCTATAGCACTTTATAAAATGGCCTGTCCCTTAGAGCTTGTTTGCCTAAACCTATTCATAAATGCTTTATGTAATCACCAGACAAGTATTCCCTGAAGAGCTAAAGAGCGTGATTTGGGTTCATTTGAAAGTAAGTATCACTTTTATATTTTTTTTGGTTTTTTTTAAAGATTTTATTTATTTATTCATGAGAGACAGACAGAGAGAGAGAGACAGAGAGAGAGAGAGGCAGAGGGAGAAGCAGGCTCCCCAAGGAGCAGGGAACACGATGCAGGACTCGATCCCAAGACCCATGGGATCATGACCTGAGCCGAAGGCAGATGCTTAACCATCTGAGCCACCCAGGCACCCAATCACTTTTATATTTTGAGCAGATGCAAGAGACCTGTAGGGATGCACAGAATAGAACAAATTCTAACTTCCAGCAGCATGCTTATAGCACATCTCAAATTAGAATTCCCAGGAACTATTGACATGGTGTGGTGAAAGATCTTTAGAGGTCATTTGGAGTAGATTCTAAGAGATGTTCGATGACAGAGATGTTATAAATTAATTTAGTTACTCTCCATTATTGGATGAGTGTTTCAGGTTTATTATAGAGCAGATCTCAGCAATATGAGTATTGATTCCTTCTCATAAACAGACCCATCTGCATGCCATTCAAATGAGTTTTTACAAAGGGAACAGAATAATTTGGTACCAGAGCAGGGAGGAGTAAAATATGATGCTGAAGAAGATGTAGCTAAAACATTGACTTTCTCCTCACTCCAGGCTAGCAGTAGAGTCAATTACCTCTGTTGGGATGAGCAAAAAAAAAAAAAAAAAAGAAAAAAAATGTGGATAGTGGCATAATGGACAGATTTTGAGGTGGGGATAGATTAAAGGAAAAAATAAAACAACAGAATATTCTGCCCCATAGATTTAGGACATTCTCCAAAGACAAATAAATTTTGCCAAATTACAAAACAAATAGAACTCACTAATGTGGTGCTATCCTAATTAGTAACCTGGAGTTCATCTCACTAATGGAGAACTATATTAATTCGTAACTGCAAAAACCGAGGAAATAATTGATGTTTCCCAATGAATAGCAATGCCTGGTTTTGAGAGCATTGCATAATCAATTTAATCTTATTAAAAATGGCTCTAAACTGATCTGGATCCAATTTATCCGGTCCCAGATGGTGTAAGAAGTCAAACTTGAATTTGAGACTCTTTTCTGCAGTATTGGCTTACATAAATGCTATTTAGAAGTTCCTAGAATTAGAATATATGGACAACTTGTCCTTAGAATCCTATCAGAATACAGGAAACATTATGTTACCATTAAACCATTTCCCCTTAGACTCAGGCTTAACTAACCAGGAAAAAATGTCATCGTAGTTGCTCATTTCCTTGGGAAATAGAGAACGAACATCACATTTTTACACATTTCTAATGCCACCAGAAATAGTGTCACTGACATTTCAGCTGTTCCTTGGAACTTGAAAAGGAAAGAAAAGGAATGAACAAAAAAGGAACATAATGTTATCCACCCGTTGATCTCTTCTTGCGGATGGATATGTACAGGAAGTGAGATGAGGCACTGGGGACATTGCAGAGGAAAACTCTAGGATTTCAGCCAGTGGAGTGTGCTCAGCTGAACAAGTTCTAGAACCTTTAGTTGGGAGAAGGCTTGGTGATACCTCATTGTTTAGAACTTAGAGATTTTACTAAATGTTTTAAGATAATTTTAGCGAACAGATGATGAGACAGAAAGTAGTGTCCATGCATGTACTGCTATTTTTTTGTTGTTGCTTATCATTTTCATCACTTTTATTCAAAGGTTTATCAGGAATTCTTCTCATGTAGATATTGATGCATTACTTTTTTCAATATTCAATTAATTACCCTATGTAAAAGAAATTACAGAGGAAGTAAATTACATGTGTGTCTATATGTGGGTAAATGATCATATAAATATATACATATGTACTAAATTCTACCTATCTTGCTCTAAAAAACACAGTACTCTAACTTTTTAAGAAAGGGTATACTTGTGGATAGTCTCACATGTAACTTTTATTTCAAGGACATTTTATTGGTTGCCTGCTTTACTATTTAATGTCATAATTGAAAATACTTTTTTTTAAAAGGTTTATTTATTTTAGAGAGAGAGCGCATGCGCTTTTGTGCCAGTGAGGGGAGAGGGGCAGGGAGAGAGTCTTCAAGCGGACTTCCTGCTGAGCTTGGAGCCTGACACCAGGGCTCAATCTCCTGACCCATGAGATCACCACCTGAACCAAAACCAACACTCTGTCGCTTAACTCACTGAGGCACCCAGGCACCCCAGCAATGTGCTTTCTTTACATACTGACAACATAGAACAATATTTCAGTGCCCTAGGGAAATGGCACCTTTGTAAGATAAAATAATTTAAAATTTGGGGCTCCTGGGGGGCTCAGTCATTAAGCATCTGCCTTCGGCTCAGGTCATGATCCTAGGGTCCTGGGATCGAGCCCTGCATCAGGCTCCCTGCTCTGTAGGAAGCCTGCTTCTTCCTCTCCCACTTCCCCTGCTTGTGTTCCTGCTCTATCTCTCTCTGTCAAATAAATAAAAAAATTTAAGATTAGAAGTCTCAGTATTTAATATTTGTGTGATTATGGTAGAAATTTGGTTTTCAAATCTCCTCTTGTAAAATTATCCAATTTCATTTTAACCTGGCATGACAAAGCAAATAAAATCTGACAGATTCAAAGCTTCTGACCTAGCTTACTAATAATTAGTGTCTAAGATAAAGGAAGGAGCAGAGAAAATAACAAATTAAGAATAACCCAGGTATATACGGTCTTTAAATATAGTGTGAACTGATGTCTTCAAGAATTACTGTTTAGGTGGAAAGGAATGCACATTGGTGCTTGCTGCCATAGAATCATGCCTACCTGCTCATAATTGCCTAAGAATTCTGTTCCATCCCATTTCTTATCTTCTAGAAACCAACTTGGAAAGATATCTTTCAGCTGTGATAATTGATCAGCTTTCTACAGCTCTAGAATTCTGCATTAAAAGCTAAAACAATCTTCTTGTCCGAAAGAGAACAAAATGTGACCTCTAAATAATACAATTTATTTTAGAGACCTCTGCTCTGGAATAAACCTGCTGGGATCCTTTGACATCCAATGGAGAAAAACCTGTTTATTTGCTCTACTTTATTTCTATCCAAAAAAGATTAAAATTAAAGTATAAAGTTCAAGTGCTTTACTAGCAGTAGGAGTAGAGTAGTAGGTGAGTAAGGTGAAGTAGTAAAGAATTCAATTGCCAATAATTGTGGAAGTCTTAAGGAGGGGACACAAACCATTTTGATAGAATTTCCTTTCAATTTGAATGATCTCATCCACATACAAATAGTGACTGTAGGAAAATGCTGAGTCAATGGAAAGTCAATGCATGACAAACAACAACAACAAAAATATGTGTAGTTATTAGATTACTACATTACTAACTTTTGGTCATGGCCTGTGGTCAATGAAGTGGAATGAAAACAACATAGATCTTAAAAGAGGTCCCTTGTCCCTTCTGCTAAAGGATGAAGTATAATTAACTATAGTGCCTTAAATATCTGGCTAAAAATGTAGCATATAGGAGTTTTAGCAACCTAATGCCTAACAAGCAGAAACTCGGTAGCATCTTAACTAAAATATTTGATTTTGCTTGTATTCTTTGCATTCATTTATAAGTTCTTTTTATTTAGTGTTGAAAGGACTGTTGTAGGTGTCATTTATTTTAGCCATAGTGATCAGCATCAGCTGCAAATCTCAAGTAAGGTGATCTTGAAATAACAAAGATGCTAAGTTAGTATATCTGCTAATAAGCAATTTTATAATTTGCAGTTCCAGGATAATGACAAACACAAAGCCCTATTTCTCATGAACATCAAAGTGTTTTGACTTTCTCAGGTCACTTGGAATTACGTTATAGAAAGGAAATAATGATCCTGATGTTTCGAGTCTAGGAATACACGATCAGCAAAGCTGGCCGCACCTAGACCCAGCCTTATGGAAGCAGGCCCGAAAATTCACAGTTTTTCCTTGTAAGTTGAGGTGAGTTTTTGAAATACTTGATTACCAATTTATGGTTTGTTTTCTCCAGAAAAAAGGGTGTTGCTTTAGGAGAGTTATCAATAACTAAGCCTGTTATGAAGCAGTGACAATATAAGCCTGTTGGAGCTGCCGTAGCTGCCTCTCCCATAACCAAGTTACCTGCTTTTTATGAAAATAAGAAAAGAGAAAAAGAGTTTTAACTTCTCTAATGGTTTTAGGAAGACATTGATCTAAAGAGATTATGTACTGCTTTCCCTAAATTGCTAAAATACACCAGGGGCATTGACACTGAAGACCGTTCTTTCTGGCAGCCATAATCTGCTTTTGGACCATATACCGTTAGTCAGCATCTCTCTGTTTTATTTAGTTTTCTTTGATAGTGTTCAATGATGTTTTATAATTGTCTCCGCAAAACTTATGCAAGTCTTTTGTTACATTTAAGCCTGGGGACTTTTATTTAATGGTACTTTAATTTATTATGTACTTTTTATGCATTTTAATATGTATATAATATTGGCAGATGTTCAAAGAATTGAGTTTCATACATGATTTTTAAAAAAAATCAGACAACTTGCTATAATTATTAATTAGAACCTTTGGGATTTTTCATGTTGACAAGCATCACCTACATATGAAATTTTTTGTTTCTTTCTTTCTAATTTACATATCTTTGATTTCCCTATTTTGCCTTACTCAGCTGCCTCAGCAGGATAGAGTACAAAGTCAAGTGTTTATCTTGTACTTGACTTTACAGGGATTACTTTCAAATTTTAACCATTAATAATATTTGCTTTATATTTTTATAGATACAACTTATAAGGTTAAAGAACTTTCTTTTCTATTACGCTAGTAGATTTTTTTAAAATAATAAATTAGTATGTTTATCAAATTCTCATCCTACATTGGTTTAATTGTGTAATGTCATTTTCCCAAACATTTAATATGTGGAATTACATCGATTTCCTAATGCAAAATAAAATTTTCATTTTTTGAATGAATATGATTTTCTCAACATGAAACAGTACCATTTACAGTAACTTCAAAAAAGTGAAATAGTGAGGTACAAATTTAGCAAAATATGCGCACGATCTATATGCTGAAAACACTGTTAAAAGAAATCAAAATGTTCATGAACTGGAAGACTCAGTGTAGTTCAGATGTCCCAGTTCCCCCCCAGTTCATCTACAAATCGAACACAAATCCAATCAAAATACTGTTGTGGAAAATGATCAGACCTGCGAGAAACCAAGAGACACTCGGAGAAGCAGGAGAACTTGGGTTTATTTTATGCGGGCGGACTCAGACGAGCACGCACTCGAAATTCCGGGCCCCGGGTAGCGGGGTTACAGGGTTTTTATAGGGGAGTGCAAAGAGTCAGATTCCAAGGGCTATGCTGACTGCTGGTAGGTGGGTTTAAACTGGGGAAACTGGGGTTGTTTTGGGTAGGAATAGTGGTTAGGGTAGTGCGGGGAGGGGGGGCGGCGGCTGTGGCGAGAAGCCTATTCACAGAAGCAGAAATGGCTGGTTATCTCTTGCTGGGGGGGCGGGGAGGGTTCTGGTTATCTCTTGCTTTTTCTAGTAACTTTCTATCTACTGGGGCCTGTCAGCCTGGACCTGGTCTGGGTAATTTTCCTCTTCAATACAAGCAGTAATCTTTATACATACAGACAAGCTGATTCTAAAATTTACATGGGGATGTAAAAGAATTAAAGTAACAAATAGTTTTGAAGAAGAAAAACAAAGTTTAAAGAATCAGACTAACACATTTTGAGATTTACTGTAAAGATTCATTAATCCAGACAAGGTGGTCTTAGTGAAAGGACAGGCACATAAATCAATGGAACATAATAGAGAGTCCAGAAATAAACCCACAGAAATATGATCAATTGATTTCTAAAAGCTGCAAATAGGATGCAATGGAGAAAAAGCTTTTCTAGAAATAGTGCTGGAATAATTAGATGTCCACATTAAAAAAAAAAAAAAAGGAATCTTGGCCTATACCTTACAATGTTATATTAAAATTAACTCAAAATGGATCAATAGAATAAATATTGTCTGGGCAGAAGACCTCCCTCTGTGCTATGGTCCTTTTAGCTGGATTTAGAATCAAATTGTCATGAGACAGACAGGAGAAAAGCAAATTTAATAAGCTTATGTATGGGGAATCCACAAAGACATGAAATTCCAAAGAGGATGAGGCAACCAGAAGCTTATGCGAGCTAAGGAGAGGGGTAGGGGCCTGATGATACAAAAGAGAGAAACCTTCTTAGGTCAAAGGAGATATTTGGAAAAATAAGGTTATCCTGTTATGCAGGTAAGTTCCTTAGGAAAAGGACAGTCTCTGTTAATAGCTCTCTTTCTGTTACAGGCTCTCCTTTCCAATGTAAATTTAGGCAATTGAAGGAGAGGCAAATAGCTTTTTTTCCCCTTGATGGATTTTCATTACTTTTAACTCAAAATAATCTTTGTGTCAAAGTGGCCCATCTTGAGGTGGCCTGTTCTGGGCCCCTACAATGTAAAATATATGACTGCAAAACCCTGAGAATGTAACACGAGAGAATCTTCATGAACTTGGGTTGAACAAAGAGTTTTTGATACGATACCAAATCCATGATTTAAAAAAGAAAAAAATTAATAAATTGTAATTCATCAAAAGTAAACACTGTCACTTTGTGAAAGACACTGTTAAGAAAATGAAAAGATAAACCACGGACTGGGGAGGAGATAGTTTCAATTTAAACATCCAAAGAAGTCTTGTTTCTAGATGTATAAAGCACTATCTAAACTCAACGATAAGAAAAAACAAACACATTTAGAAGTGGACAAGATATTTGAAAATGCATTTCACCAAAGAATAAATACATATGAAAAGATCCCGAGCAATCAATAATATTAATAAATTAATAAACAACACTTTCTCCCTTCCTTTTTCTCTCATTTTGTTTTCTTTTTCATTCCTCCTTCCTTTCTAACTAATTTTCATTCCTGTTTTGATCATTCTTTTTTGACAAAAAAATGATATAATAACACATTTTGAATTAATTGAAATCCTTCCAATAGAAAGAGCTATGCAGGGAATGAATTTTTAATAGTGATACTTATTCAAATAAAAAGAACTACCTTTTCAAAGCAGAATCTGTGTTTATCTAAAAACTGGTAAGAGATGAACATATGTTACTGATCTTGCCTTCTTTGACACTGCTCTACATACTCCTTGTCTCTCATTTCATCTCATTTTATGAAAAGTTGTCTTGTCCAATTTATCTTGGCTTATCTTCCATTCTGCCTCAACAAGAGGAACTTCCTCTCTCCCAAATGTACTAAAAGTTGTTTGTTCTTTATGTAAATAAAAACATACAAAACAAACCAAATTCCATTCTGATTCTTCTTATGATCTAATACTATCTCACTGCTAAAATATATATATATATATTATCTTACTCCTTATCACTAATTTCCTCACTAATATTTTCAAAGACATTTTAATTGTTTTAATCACCCTTTTAATCCTCAGTTCTTTTTTTTATTTTTTATTTTAGAGAGAGAGAGAGAGAGAAAGGGCACACACACATGCGCATGCCCAGGAGTGAGGGAGGGGCAGAGTGAGGCAGAGAAGCAGACTCCCCTCTCAGCAGGGAGCCCGACATGGGGCTTGATCCCAGGACCCTGAGATCATGACCTGAGCAGAAACCAAGAGTCAGAGGCTTAACCAACTGAGCCACCCAGGCGCCCCTAATCCTCAGTTCTCTTGTTTTCAACCTCCTGCCTCCTCCCTCCCACACAGACCTGGTTTTTTATATATGCCCTTTTCCTTTCTGGCTGTTTGGACTTCAAAAAGTTATTTAAATGTCTAAGTCTTGATTTTTTTCATCTATAAGTGATCAAAATACCACTTTCTTAAAATAGAGTTTATTGAGCTAATGTATATATGTATTTGGTTACACAGTACAAGTTTGACAAGGGTTAAGTGTTCAATTATTATTTTAGTGATGACAAATATTAATGTTATACATACTTTTAAGTAACATTCAATTAGATAAAATTCAAAGTGATTCTAAACACCTAAGTTTCTTTGCCCCCATTTCTCTTAATTCTTTGGGGCTTTGCTAGACTCACCCTCAGGCAAAAATATCTTTTGCTTTGAAGTTCATTTTATTGGATTATACCCCCTGGATTTGTTAGTGTGGCCTATTAGTGTTTAGATTATTTATTTTCATTTATTAAGGCTTTTCTATAAGACATTCTCTTCCTTCTACAAACTCTTTCCAGAATTCCTAACATTTGCAGAATGCACAAAGGCTAACCGGTCCTCAACCCTGGATTCCTCTTTAAAACAATGTGGCAGAAGGGAAGGGGTGAAGGGATGGGCAAAATAGGTGAAAGGGAGTGGGAGGGACCGATTTCCAGTTATGAAATGTATAAAACATGGGATTGAAAGTTGCACCACAGGGAATACAGTCAATGATATCGTAATAACTATGGTGACAGATGGTAGCTCCTCTCTTGGTAAGCATAGCATAATGTTTTTAAACTTGTCAAATCGCTATGGTTTACACCTGAAACTAATATAACATTGTGTGTCAACTATACCTAAAAAAAAATGTACTGCGGCCCCTAGGTGGCACAGTCGGTTGAGCATCTAACTCTTGGTTTCACCTCGGGTTATGATCTCAGGGTTGTGGGATCCAGCTCCAAGTTAGACTCTGAGCTCAGCGTGGAATCCACTTGAGTTTCTCTCTCCTTCTCCCTTTGCTCCTCCTGCTCTTTGTCTCTCTAAAATAAATAAATAAAATTTTTTAAAAATGCAGGGGCACCTGGGTGGCTCAGTGGGTTAAGTGTCTGCCTTCTGCTCAGGTCATGATCTCCAGGTGCTGGGATCAAGCCCCCTGTCAGGAGTCTGCTTCTCCCTCTCCCTCTGGGCTCTCTCTCACATTCTCACTCTAGTTCTCTCTCAAGTAAATAAATAAAATAAAAAAATAAAAAATGCATTAAATCCCATAAATTAATAAATAAAACAATGTGGCAAGTGATCAACCCCAGTCAACCTCAGCAACTCATCAGTAATGCTATACATCAAAATAGTGTCCCATACTGTAATGGGACCTCATTAGCTAATTCTTCCATCAGTTATTTTTTTTATTTTTTTATTTTTCTCTTAAGTAAGTCTGACCATGTCTTGATCTCTCCTCTTCCTTCTTTGTATATATCCTCTATATCCAATTTCTTCTCTGCATGGGTTAATGCCCCTGCTTCATGACTGTAATAATTTTTTCTAGCAGGACACTCAATGTGCTCAACTCTTTTTCCATTCCCTCTCTCTTCTTCAAAACCCAGCAACCTTATTAGATTAAGGCCTTTCCTTTGAAAAATCTCTTGTTTGTATATCTTTAAACCTGCATTTCTTAAATGTTTCTCAAATATTTTAACAATTTTCAAATATTTCTCAACCAACTTTACAAAAGGTTTTGGTCATGCTTGGCTTGTTCACTTGCTTTTAAACAACACCTATAATATTTTCAGATTGTTTTCCTTTTAAAATTTATTTATTTATTTTTTTAATATTTATTTATTTGAGACCATGTGGGGTGGGGGAGGGAGACTCTCAAGCAAACTCCACGCTGAGCGTGAATGGGGAGGGGCAGAGGGAGAAGGAGGGAGAGAGTCTTAAGCCAACTCCACACCCAGCACAGAGCCCGACATGGGGCTTGAACTCACAACCCTGAGACCATGACCTGAGCTGAAACCAAGAGTGGGATGATGAACCAACTGTGCCACCAGGCGCCCTTCAGATTGAGTTCTGAACACAGTTTGAAAATATATCCCCAGTCAGTGTTTAGTTTTAATCATTGCAAGAGTCAATTAAGCTTTGCACTACACTTCTCCCCCTTTTAAACATTCTCTGATCAGATAACCTGGACTCCTACTAAGGAGAAATGATTGAGGCTCTATGTCATGAATTCTCTTAACTACCTACTTTCTCCACCAGTAAATTTCCTCTTTCCTCTTTCCCGTCAGTTTAAGTGGAATTGATGCGTCTCCTCTGATGCACACATAACTCTTTTACCTCTGCTCATGGTTTCGTCCTCTCCTACGGTCTCTGAGTGACCTAGCTCTATCAGCTCTCTTTATGACACCAACTTCTTTTCTCCTGAATCTTTGTTGCAAACATATAATAATACTTAAATTTCTTCCATCACAAAACTACACAGACGAACAAAATCATCAAACCACCAAACTCTCCATTGAGAGTTAAATTCCAGACGATGATACATCTCTCCTTCTAACTTTACAAGGAAAGTTTCTAGAGATAATGCTTTATGCTCACCGACTTTATTTCTCACTTTTTGTATATTTATCCATCTGGCTCCAACATTTATGTCACTCTGAAACTGCTCTTATATAGGCCAACAGGCCAGATGGTCCTGAAAACATGTACTATGAGCTGGTAATGCTGAGAAAAATCTAACTGGGATTTTTTTTTTTTTTTTTTTACAATTTTAGAGAGGTGTGAACACTATCAGAATCAGAAACACTATATAGGATCACTTTCTATTTTATAGGCAAGGCTCTAGCAAAATTCAGACTCGTCAATATGGGTCAATCTCATGTGCTCAGTAGCTACTCCATACCATTTTCTGTTTTTGTACATCTGGCTACATGGTTGAAAACTTGTTTATCTTATTTCAGTGAAAGACAGGTAGAGACAGAATTAAAATATGGTATTAGTTAAAATAATCATCAAAGTTATACAATGACCATGAGTCCTTGATCTAAAGTTTTAAGAAAATTATGATAAATGATCTTGCACCATGAGGAGGTATGGTGATTTGTGGAAAGCCATGCTGATACCAATCCAAAGAGCACTTAACTGAAGCAGGTCTGATTTTGATGATAGGATATAGATGTATGTATGTATGTAACTCTTTTTATGTAAATTTGGAAAATATTTTAAGGCTAAGTATATGAGTATTTAGAAATAAGACATTCATACATTTCTAAAAGTAGAATAAACTGGTACTGGGTTTCTTGAAGAGTATTTGTTTTTGTTTTGTTTTGCTTTTTGTTTTTAAAGACTTTATTGATTTGAAGGAGAGAGAGAGAGCACAAACCAGAGAAAGGGGCAAAGGAAGACGGTGAAGCAGACTCCCTGATGAGCAGGGAGCCCAACATGGGGCTCAATTCAGGACCCCACAATCACGACCCGAGCCAAAGGCAGACACTTAACCGACAGCCACCCAGGTGTCGCTTGAAGATCATTTGTTAATAAATGTCAAACATCTTACTATTTAACTTTGGTTTTAATAGAAAAATACTATTTTGGGAGGTGTTTAATGCTGTATAATAGTGAAAATTGAAAACAATCTAAAATCCATGAGTAGGTGGTATGCTAAATAAATGTACATATGTATAATGGCATAATTGGAGGCGATTAAAGATTCTATAGTACCAAAG
This sequence comes from Eumetopias jubatus, assembly GCF_037043125.1. NCBI lineage: Eukaryota > Metazoa > Chordata > Mammalia > Carnivora > Otariidae > Eumetopias > Eumetopias jubatus. Next base: position 175,269,813 of record NW_028274809.1, on the reverse strand, counting down.
TATATACTACTTAGAAAATATGTCACCTACAGAAGACTTAAGTGACATATAGTTTACAAGATAGTATGTATCATAGGATTCCAATTTTATAAATTAAACATAATATCTGATTTATACACTCAGAGAGAATCCTGAAATCATTTGCAATTGTTGATCTTGCCTAATTTTTGGTGGTGGGATTATGAATAATTTTTGCTTTTTGCAAAGCTAAATATCCTAATTCTAAAATATAATACAATATATTAACATAAGGCAATTATCTGAGGAAATACTGAAATTGTTACTTGCACTCAATCACTTACAATTTAATAAAGAGGTGAATTCTACATATGACCATGTCTCAGACGAAAATCTATCAAACTATCTATTATATTTCACAGGTGGGGTTACATAAATTATACTAGAGGCCATAACAGATTGCCAGTCCAGATGTTATCCAAACATTGTGATTACCCTCATGCCTTTAAAGTCATTGGGTCAAAAATGTGCACATTTCAGCACACATGTCTATTTAAAGTAATTTGGACATTTGAACTATTTATTCTTAAAATCTGGGCATATTTTCTGTGCCTATGTAAGGGTTTGAAGTATTTGTCACTGCTCCTGACCCATTATACACAGTCTCATAAGTTTTATCATCTAGATGTAATTTAAGCAACATGTATTTGTATTAAAATAGTGTCCATATTTTTAGGGTTCATGTAAGATGATCAAATTCCATTACTGAAGAATTAAATGAAATTCCCTAGAGATAGATGATAGTTTTAGGAAAAATAAAAGGATATTAACTTGTGCGGAATTCATTACTCAAACATTATATATTCTTCTAAATATGCATGGCTTGTTTAAGGAACATTGTGTCAGGAATGCATTGTATTTTGTTTACCTGTAGAAAGTTTTCACAATTTCCCATAAACTTCCCTCTGTTACCTGGGAGAGCCAGAATGCCATTTTAAAAAGGGGAGATACAAAAATATGTTTCTTTCAGTTCTTCAGCAACAATTTATCCTTAGCTTTCTTCAGAATTTTCCATCTATTTTGTCTTTATAGTATGTCTATAGAGGTTGATTTTTTTTTACATTTACATGCTGTAATATTTATTGCTTTAATTTTGTAATCATAAAAGCAAAGGAAAGAAAACCAACAGTATGTGGGTAATTCTCCTAAACTAAACAGATTCCCTTAAGCTCCCTTAATACATGACCTGTATAGGCACAATTTCTTCATATTTATCTCCAACACATCACATTTGTTAACTCAGTGAAGCTACTTCTGGTGTCTATTGTTACACTATAAATATCTCCCTATTGTAGAATTAGGAAGATATGATTTAGATAAACTCAGAGTAAAGAAAATTCAAATAAAGGCATATCTTCCTCTCCATAAAACTTATACATACTATAATTTGGTCAATATAGTCAATTTCATAAAAATAGATTCATTTTTATATTTTGGAAATATGGTACTATATCTAATTGTTCTGTACTTAACCATTTCAACTCATTGATTGTGTTGATACTTAACTTGATATAGCAATTCTTAACTGTAAATGCTGGGGCAACAGTCAAAATCTTTCTCAAGTTTTAACTAACATTTTGATGCTGATATTTATGACCTCAGTAGAGAAGAATCAGGAATGTAATGAAAATGTATACAATCATAATGTTTCTACCATTTTGTTGTAGCTATGATTCTTGATTGATACATTGCATCTATTACTGTGTTTATCCTTTGTCATGAAATTCTTTGCAATAGCACTCACAAAAATACCAGGTCATAAATTTTAGCCCATGTAATTTTCTTCTAAGAAGTCAGGCTTGTAAATTAAAATTGAAAGCAAACATGGGATTTAATTAAAGTCAGAGAAGGCTGAATAGTGCGTCTTACTTGTGTGAGGTCATGTTTTCCTTAGTACATATGTACATTTTATTTATTTTTAAAATATTTATTTATTTATTTGAGAGAAAGAGAGAGAGAGCAAGTCGGGGAGAGGGGGAGAGGGAGAGAGAAACTCAAGCAGACTCCATGGTGAGTGCAGACCCCCAGTGCAGAGCTTGATCTCATGACCCTATGATCATGACCTGAACTGAAACCAAGAGTTGAAGACTTACCGTACTAAGCCACCCAGGCACTCCTGTTCATATATTTTAAAAGGGACATTCAGTTTCATAGAATTACACACTTTTAAATATCAAAGAAACATTAACCTATTTAAACTAAATAGATCTTTTTTTCTAGTTGAAACTATATAAAACTGGTACAATCAATATTATCTAGTTTATTTTGTCATTTTAATAAATTACTTTCTATAATATTAACAGTGAATCTATAATATTGGTAGACATCCAAATTCTGGGTATATGAGGAAATTATCAATCTTTAAGCAGGAAAGTGTATCTAAGAGTTAAGAGAAACCAATTGTTTTTAGCTAAAATACTTAGCCTACTCAATATTCCAATGACCAAGTATGAAAGGAAAGTGAGCAATGCAATGCTATGGAGCCTGCCGAAACAATTTAAGATCCTTGTTACTTTTACATTTGACCCTCCACTTTAAACTCCAAGATGACACTTAATTTTGAACAATCAAAGAATAGATAGATTCACAGAACAGAGCAAGTACACATTTAAATACTCTGCTAATTTAGAAGTGAAAGAAAATTAATTGACATGATCCAACACTTTACAATAAAGTTCAGTGCCTTCAATAGGAAGACTTGTAAACAGTTCTGTGTTAACAGCTTGTCTTGTTTCTAAAATTAATTGCCTTCAGCTGTATTAACAATAGAGTATGATCAAGTAACATGAAGGCTTTGGACAGGATCAATAATAAAGGCATCCTAATTTATCCTTTCTTCATCACCATCACCAGAAGATTAATAAATTTCAAAAGAGCCAGTGAATGAAATCTTTAGCCTAAAATTGCTACTAAAACATCATCCAAATACAAAGCACAAACAGCTCCTCAGAATTGCTAAACCAATCAGGCAAAAGTAACAAGGAAATTAGCTGTGGCTGGAGGGGGGCATTCGAAAATACACATTTCTTATGCATTTGCTATAAAATGCTATAATCTGTAAGAGACTGAACTGTTTTTTCCATATGCAAGACTCAAGGAAGGGAAAACAAATAGAGAAATTAATGACTTGGTGGCCAAAAGATTTTGTTGTACAAAGAACCATATAGGTTTACCTTCATTTTTGTCTTTTTCTTACATAGTCCCGGTTGTCTATGATAATAAGAGACAGAGCTATATAAAAAGGTAGATGATGCAAATGCTACATTAAGAAAACAACTCAATTAAATATGTACTGAGCCTACTCTACCAAGCTCTTGATATATGCAGACAAATATATATAAATTCATGAAAAGCTCTGTAAATAAAACATTTCTATCAATTATGGCTTTAGGTATGTCTGCTTAAAAAAAAAAAAAAATCACTGCACCAGAGTTTAGGAGAGCTTTATTCTAGTCCTATATTTGCCTAAGGAGAGTTTTCTGATCTTAGGTAAATAATTTGTGCAATATATGTCTTAGGTTGTTTACTGCCCTCTAATTATATGATACCACCCATAATCTCGTCAGAGAACAGGAAAGAAAAGCAGACCAGTGACTTATTGTTCCAACATGTTCAAAAGGGCCCCCAATTAGATCAACCGTTAGATCTCCTGCAAATATTTGGTGATTTAACCGTAATATGCATGTATATCTATGCATACATAGAAATTTAATTTTTATTTTAATATGTATGTATTTTATTTTGTACCATATAAATCTCTCAGGTTATTCCAGAGTAAAGAAATGATGTATATGATCAAAATGGACATTGATTCTGAAAATTTTAGAATATACTAAATTACCAAATTTAGTCTTGTTTTGTTATGAAAATATTTTCAGTGGTGATTGATGTCTTAAATCATTCTAAAACACAAATCCCCTTTTATATAAAGTGACTCCGTTGAATTTAGTATTCTACATTTTGGCTTAGAATGCAAAGATTCTAAAAATAATATATACTCAAAAAGTAATTATATATTAGAAGGTTGAATTTGAAATCCAATGTTTTATTTTTATTTTTTTCAAGATTTTATTTATTTATTTGACAGAGAGAGACACAGCGAGAGAGGGAACACAAGCAGGGGGAGTGGGAGAGGGAGAAGCAGGCTTCCCGCGGAGCAGGGAGCCTGATGCGGGGCTCGATTCCAGGACCCTGGGATCATGACCTGAGCCGAAGGCAGACGCTTAACGACTGAGCCACCCAGGTACCCCCGAAGTCCACTGTTTTAAAAAACACAACTGTAGATTATCATTTATTTCTAATATTGCTTAGCTCTCTTGCATTTATTAAAGTTATTTTTATATAATTTAGTAGAATAAATCCTGAGTTTCTATAATTTACTGAATGACCTCTAACTCAAATATCATCTCCTTATATGGTTATTATCTTTTATTAAACAACAAAACATTAATGAAATTAATGAAGAAAATTGAATTTACCATTCAGAATTGAATTATTCATTAGAGATACTTATGTAAAGATAAATATATTGATAAATTGATTCCAAATGTAAAACCTCAAACTTGAAGAAGGAACATTCAGGGAGATTTAGAACAAACTGAAACTGAATAATAGAATGTGCTAAAAGTTATTACTGTAGTCATCTTAAGAGCATACCTAGAGACAAATTTATATTAAAATATATAAAGTTTCTTCTATACTCCATTTGCTCAGGTAGTCGACAAGCCACTCTATCTGAAATAGTTTTAAAATGCCATTATTGTATTATTTAATGACTTTTTAAAAATGTCACTGCTAGCCAAAATGATCAAATGAGGTAAGATTAACTTTGACACCTTTGTATTTCTTCCTATACCATCTTATAACGCTAGATGAATGGGAACAGACAGACCGGGGAGGTTGCTGGTATGCAATGCAATGTCTGACTCTGAATTGACAGGACAATTCTGTGGACCAGAAATTCAATTGAGTCACTTGAAACAATTCCCTTCCTTCCCTTACATATAGGTTCTACCTTATAATGGTTCATACCTTCCAGCCTCCAACCAGGGACCATTACTTTTTTTTTTTAATTTTTTTATTGTTATGTTAATCACCATATATTACATCATTAGTTTTTGGTGCAGTGTTCCATGATTCATTGTTTGTTCATAACACCCAGTGCTCCATGCAGAACGTGCCCTCCTCAATGCCCATCACCAGGCTAACCCATCCCCCTCCCCCCCTCCCCTCTAGAACCCTCAGTTTGTTTTTCAGAGTCCATCATCTCTCATGGTTCGTCTCCCCCTCTGACATACTCCCCTTTTCTTCCTCTCCTGTTATCTTCTTCTTTTTCTTTTTTCTTAAAATATGTTGCGTTATTTGTTTCAGAAGTACAGAACTGTGATTCAACAGTCTTGCACAATTCACAGCGCTCACCGTAGCACATACCCTCCCCAATGTCTATCACCCAGACACCCCATCCCTCCCACCCCCCAACCACTCCAGTAACACTCAGTTTCTTTCCTGAGATTAAGAATTCCTCATATCAGTGAGGTCATGTGATACATGTCTTTCTCTGATTGACTTATTTCACTCAGCATAACACCCTCCAGTTCCATCCACGTCGTTGCAAATGGCAAGATCTCATTCCTTTTGATGGCTGCATAATATTCCATTGTGTATAGATACCACATCTTCTTTATCCATTCATCTGTCGATGGGCATCTTGGCTCTTTCCAAGTTTGGCTATGGTGGACATTGCTGCTATAAACATTGGGGTGCACGTACCCCTTCGGGTCCCTACATTTGTATCTTTGTGGTAAATACCCAGTAGTGCAATTGCTGGATCGAACGGTAGCTCTAATTTCAACTCACTCTTTGTCCTCATTGCCTTCCCTTCTGTTCTTTGAAATGTTTACTAGGAATCCCATTCACCTGAGAGGAGGTCCAATGCTGAGATTTTTAGTACCCTGAAAGCAACAATGGACATATTACTTCTTCAAATCATTTTTTGAAAACCTTTCTACCTATTTATAGGCCCTATATGCCATTTTCTCACAATGCAAAATAAATACAATAAATTCAATTAAATCACATTTAATGTAGTCTCCAAATAGAAAATACAAGTAAGACAAACCTACCAACAGTCTCAGTTATTCAGTTGTTCGATCGGTTCCACTTTTAAAAACAGTATCAGTTTCCTCCTGATATAGAAAATAATTATTTTGATCTACAAAATATAAATGATTGGATAGGGTAGTATTGCTACAAAAACACTTTGAAATTCAACGCAGGTAAGTATTTTGAAAAATGCTTTTGAGGGATGTCTGGGTGGCTCAGTCAGTTAAGTGTCTGCCTTTGGCTCAGGTCATGATCCCAGGGTCCTGGGATCAAGTCCCACATCAGGCTCTTTGCTCAGTGGGGAGCCTGCTTCTCCCTCTGCCCCTCCCACCACTGGTGTTCTCTCTCTCTCTGACAAATAAATAAATAAAATCTTTAAAAAAGAAAAGAAAAGAAAAATGCTTTTGAAAAATAGTTATTTAAAAAAGAAAAACAGTGATTTGAAAAATCATCATAAAATAGAGCATCATTATACATATGTAGTATATCTTAATTAGATGTACTGTAATGTAATAATGGAGAGACTGTGATATAAGAAATGAATTCAGTGAACTCTTCATATCTTTCAGAGCTTTTAATACAATATTTTACCAGAAACAAAACTTGAATTACTTAAAAAATAATACCTGAAGATTTAGTTCATGAATGCTTTATTATATAGTTCTCAATGTACAGCTAACACCCAAATACATAACAGAGAGGTCTCCATCGATATTGCTACTTATATTAATGATAGCTAAATATCCCTTGGGGCTTAAGTAGGGTGCCACACCAAATTATTGTAGGTCTAACTCAACTAGTTCGCGCAGGTCTAGGAAACTGGATAATTAAGAGGAAGCCTGAATGTGGTACAGAATACAGGCAGGCTCTTCTTGAGAAGATAGCAGCAACTTTTCAGCTTGAAAAACATTTTCTGACAAGTTAACCTTTAACTATATGGATAAGTGGAAGTGCTCATGATGAAAATGAGATAAAATAGCAGGAGAAAAAGGAAAATGGAATGAACAGAAGTAATCCGTCCTCCTTTAGGCCACTGACCAATTTCACCAGGTTTATTAGGCCTATATCAAGACACTGGCCCTTGCGTCATTTGGAGGCATTTTGCCCATTTCAGTTTCTCCTCTTGGTTGTCAGTCTGTCCCTTAATCTGTCTCCCCTCTATAGCCATTCCTTAAAGTCATAGTACATCCTTTCAGTCTCAAACATTTCTAGATAAATATAGCTTTTATGTTTGTGACTATATTATATATTGCCTCTTTATAAGCCCCTTCTCTTCTTCATTTCTTTTCTATTTAAGACTTGGGCAATTCAGTGCTTTTAATGCCTTCTCCCTTCCCCCATTTAAAAAAACGGGGGGCTCATAAATGTTGAGTTTGACTGTAAAGTCTTTTTTTTTCTTTTAAAAGAAATTTTTAATTTGAAAAAGAATTGAACATCAGACATATGCTCATAAAAAGTCTGTACAACCAGTTTCTCTTTAAATTTCCACTGGCTAGTAACTCTAGGTGAGCTGCATGCAGGTTGGCACCATCTGCTGTTCCTGTGTTTGGAGTTTTGCTCACCTGTTGCCCCAGTCTCCACCACTCCCTATTACTTATCTTCTTGGCTGCTCTACTCATTTTCTCTGTTAACTGCTCTCTGGAAGTGTTTGATATTGTATTCTTGTAAAGAGCCCCTGAAGCACTGTGTTAAGGAGGTGGAAATGGACTAATGAGTTAATATTCAATAAATAGGTACCCTCTCTTGGAAGACTGGCCGGAACCAACTGGTTGTTCACTAATATCTGTATTTTCATTTCTTTGACACACTTCTAGTTTACATTTCCAAGACCCTTTGCAGTTACATAGGGTCAAATGGTATACAGAGGGAAATGACGAAGTCCGTCCTAGGCTTGGCTTCTAATGCCTCTCTGACCTCTTTCAAACTCTCTTTCTTTATGTGACTGTAAACAGTTAAGTGGAGGTTTCTGCGACCTTAAACATGGCACAGCTTTGAGATGGAAGGGGCCAGTGTCCTTGATTGACAACGTGGAAGAGCGACTACTGCTTATCCGCAGCATAATATGGCATGAGATAGGCACAAAACTTGAGGAGATAAGCCATGGGGAATTGCAGGATATCTGTAAGACAAGATAGATTATCCTGACTAGTACAGCTGCACTACATGGAAATTCTAATTTATAACAATTGCTATTGTGTTAGGTAACTGATTTTTTTTCTTATACTTACAGTTTTTTTTAATCACAAATTAATGGCATGACTATTTTTAAGAGGTTTCCTTGTCTCTTGGAAACATTATTCTTTTTGATTTCTCTGTTTCTTACCTTCAAATCAAGAAATGGTATTTTAATATGTTGATACGACATTTGTTAAATTAAATTGAAAGAGATCTATATGTATTACCACTAAGTTGGACGGGTAATTTACTGTCCAAGCTAGAACACTTGAAAGTAAAAAGGTTTGCTAAAAATAATTGGAAATACAAATTTATAACAAATTGTAAAACAAAAATTGTTGTAAAACAATCATTTTGCAATAACAAATTGGTTGATTAGATAGATATTTGTAAAAACCTTTCAATTTCTTTTAGTTTCTAAAAATAAAATTCTTGGGGTGCCTGGGTGGCTCAGTTGGTTAAGCATCTGCCCTGGGCTCAGGTCATGATCTCAGGGTCCTGGGTTCGTGCCCTACATCCCTCCCTCCCCTTCTCCTACTCGTGCTCTCTCTTGCCATCTCTCTGTCTCTCAAATGAATGGATAAAAGCTTTAAAAAAATGAATTAAAAGATAAAAAATAAATAAAAATAAAATTATTTATAAAAAGTATAAAGTAATATATATACATATATGTCAGCAAAATCTTAAAAATAACTTTTTTATACTGATTATCTAAACAAAAATAAGCAAATCAGAAAACTTATTCCTGTCACATATTCACACATTTTAGTCACTTTCCCAGGCATCTGAGTCTCTAATACCAAATGATTTGTACATATCTGAAGAATGTATCTCTTCAACATTCGAAGGATCAGCATTTAAAATTTTTTAAATAAATTTGATCATGACCTTCATCACAATTAATTTGTATGCTTAATTAATTAAAAATATTTGACACATTCAATTGACTCATAAGCTTAAACCAAAATATTTTTAATTGGGAGAAAGCTAAAAAAATCCTGGTAAGAAAAAATAGTATCAATTTCTTTTTCCTATTCAAATGTGAAAATATTATAGCCCAAATGTTTAACAGCTACTCTCCTTTGCCTGTGAATTCCAGGGTGTCTTTTTTTGGATAAATACTTATATGAGAAAAAAAGCCATTCTATTAGTCTTTCTTATTTCAAGCTTTGTTTTAAATAACTGCAATATCTTAAAAGGTTAAAAGGATTAGATTTTAGTTCTCCATTCACAAGATATTTTATTAAAATTTCTACCTGATTTCAAATAAATTTTAACTAAAATACAAAGTGCTGCTTTAAAAAATTGTCTAAAACCACACTGGGTTCTTGAAGGTGATTCCTAGAAGTTTTTCCAAAGGTCAGATATTTTTTAAATACAACTGATAATGGGCACAAGAAGAAAAAGATGTAATATAATGCAGAAATTCAAGACCTACATAACAAAAAATTTTTAATTCAGTTACATTCAGTCTTTGTGAGTGTGTGCGTCTACATGTGTGTATATATATGTGTGTGTGTATGCAGTATATGTTAAATTTTGATAGCTACAGCTTCTATTTCAATTGTTGGAATATGGCAATTTACTTGAATGTAATAGTAAGTTATGTCCATGTCTTGAAACCTATTTCAAGTATACTTTTTACTCCATAAGTTTTTAAATTTATTAAGGATCATTTTTTAAAATATGGTACTCTGGGGTGCCTGGGTGGCTGGCTCAGTTGGTTGGGCGACTGCCTTCGGCTCAGGTCATGATCCTGGAGTCCCGGGATCGAGTCCCACATCGGGCTCCCTGAGGAGCAGGGAGTCTGCTTCTCCCTCTGACCCTCTTCCCTCTCGTGCTCTCTCTCATTCTCTCTCTCAAATAAATAAATAAAATCTTTAAAAAAAATAAAAAATAAAATAAAATATGATACTCTGCCCCACCAAAATTTATCATTAATATTGACTTTATGGTAGTATTAACTAATGTTTGATGTTTAATCTTTGACAAAATGAACTCATAGCTTCATTCTGATTTCATAAATTGGATGAAAATACGCAACTGATAGCAAGTATTAAGTAACTTCTTATTTGAAGTATCTGATAGCATCGATATAAAGCTGGAATAATTTCATTACCTATGAAGGGTGTTCTGATAACAAAGCTAGTATACTGACTATTTTTCATGATGTATAAGAAAAATTAAAGATGAAAATAGAATAAAAATAATTCAGTATGCAATCTTAGAGTAAAAATTTGGTTTTTTTGCATAATGATATGTAAACACTCTTTCATAGCAGCTGTAAGTGTATAAAGATAATAATAGAACTTGACCAAAATAATAGGGATATACAACAGAACTCTAACCAGGTGACAATTTCAAATGTGGTTCTATGGTAATGAATCATCATTCTTTACCACTGAACCTTCAGTTGCTAAATCCTTATATTTGAACACATACTTCTTCATACATCAAATAGCTTTATTAATTCTTCCTCAGCAGGCTTGATATTTTAGACTTCCTGTACTGAATCTTGTCACCATGGTGGGCAGTAAGTATTGGCCAACATTCTGTGCGGCTACATGATCAATAACAACTTTCTTGAATAATAAAAACATATAACTCAATTTACCATTAAATGTATATACTTTTTAGTTTATTGCTACTGAATTTTTTTTTTAATAACACAAAGCGGCCCAACAAATTATGACCAAACCATAAATATAGAGTTGTAACTTTGAACTGTAAATGACAAGAATAATCAGTGTGACAGAAGCATCCACACCGATATGTTCTACTGCATGGCTACTCAATTTCTACGTAATACATATATTTAAAATATAGTTAATGTATGATTTCTCCTTATTCCTGGTGGCTTTTGGAATTGTATAAACATCATCAGGTGCCATGCATGACACAGCTAGCTATTTATCTAATGGTCAGCAAGGAGAGCCAAGTGAGAGAATGAACTTCATGTTATTAGTTAGAATGCTATCTTTAAAGAGATTAGTTCCCTTGGGTCTTGGGAAGGTTAGGGAATGAGAACCGGCATGTTAGTTGTCTTTCAGATTTAAATGCATGTTAGAACTCAGTTCACTACCCATGAGTCTCTACCACCCCAAGGACAAATGCAGAAGATGAAAGTACAAAGGGAAAATATGCCATACCCCTCCTAGGTGAATACAACTACTGATAATATTTTTTAATAACCACAACAAATCAGGAACAAATGCTAAATAAACCAGATGGGTCTCAGGGATGGTAGGTGTCAACTGGATATATCCCAGGTAAACCAACATCTGGTCACCCATGATATTGACACTTCTGTACCATAGAACCACATTTGAAATTGTCACCTGGGTAGAGTTCTGTTGTCTATCCCTATAATTATGTTTGATTTCCATTATTACCTTTATAAACTAAAAACTGATATGAACCTTGAAGTTCCAGGAAAGAAAGATCTCAGTCTGATAGCTACCAATAGTGAGTGTCAGTAGCTGGATGGATTGCCAATCACAATAAACAACCTAATAATATCATTTTTAATCAGTTACATTTATGCGAGTCACATAAATTTAATCTGGAATTACAATTATATAATATTCTTATCATTCAACATTCAAACGTTTTAAAAAATGCTGAATGTATTACAAAGTAAGAAAGCACATTGGATTAAAGAATACTTGGGTGTTCAGTTGCTTGCTCAGTGAGGGAGTTGTGAAAATGGAAGACTCTAAACAGTAACACAAAGGTCCTTTTGCCATTAACATCTGTGACAGCCATGGTTATTAATATTATAATGGTTTTTCACAGCAGGAATGGTTTCAACTTCCACTGTATATTACAACAAATAATTTGGGACATGATTAATGAGATTTTAAATTATAGACTGAGTTTATCTTAAAACAATCTGTGGCACTACAGCTGGAAAGGATCAGGCTTTAATTACATCCAGGAAAACTCCACAGTGAAACGAAACATGTCCATTTTAGGGTGCCCAGACCGTCTCCATGACTGGTTCACCTTCACACTTGGCTGCTTAGCTCTGTTTTTTAGCACATGGTGCTAATGAGGCCACGGTCATGTTTTCACTCCCCATATGTGCCAGTTAGCTTCTCTCTGCTCCCGTGCTCCAGGTTGTTTTCCTAAACTTGTGCTGCCAGCTCAAAGATTTCTCCACTCGTTCACCCGGGAGATCTGGCAAAAAAACCATGGAAGATTCATCATAAAATTAGAACTACTGCTGATTGCTTGGAGATGGGGGTAAGAAGGCTTACTTGGAAAAATCAGTGTCATTATATTCTTCAAAATGGCACGTTACTTCAGAGGCTTCCTCTGACTTGATTACTGTTAGTTTTACTTCAAAAAATAATTACTTAAGGGAGACAGCATAAAATAAAAGGACACTAGACTAGGATTTTAAAACCCAGATTTTATTCTGATCATTTTGCCAAAGTAACTGTATGACCTTGAAGTGTTATCTAATTAACCTATGCTCATTATCCTTATCTGTGAAGTTTGAATACTGCCTCAGATAATTGTCCACTAGGTGAGCTCTAAGGGTTTATAATTCCGTGACTCAAGATGTCAAGCACTGGAAGCATTATTGGACATGAAGCTGGAGGCTAGAAGAGGGGACCTGATGCATCTCACAAACTCAAACTGAGTCTTGGGCAGATGGTTATCAGTTGTTAGTTGTCAGGATCTCTTACTGAGCAAAAATGTGCTCCCACTGACTTCCAGGTGCCTCTGTTTTGTAGTGCTCGTTTTCCAGTTTGTTGCTTCCAGGAAGTGTGTAACATCAGCCTTCAGGCCGGGGGGGAGAAATACATGATATTGGTCTCGATGTTACTAACTATCTTCTTTTTGTTTATCTCAGCAGACTTCTGCCGCCCGCAGGCTTGGATTGAACACGTTCTTCCTTGTCAAGTCCTGGTAATTATTTTTCACCATAAATAAGCACAGAGCCCTTTTCAGCTATGCATCACCGAATAACTGTCAGAAGACAAGCGCCATGACAAGAAATGTCCCTCCTTAAAATGATCTATTTATTTCTATCCAAAGACACCTTGTGGAGGGGAGAGGTTGACATGAAGTCTTTCCGCTTCACATAAAAAAAAATGTTCTTGTTTACTAATTGAAAGAGGAATAAAGCTATATTTAACATAAGTGCTTATCATAAAGACTTAGTGTTCGTTTTAACAAATATAGGCTGAATATGAATTATAACTAAAGCAATTCTTGTTGAGGAATATAAATTATTACACCTAAAAAACAACAGTACCCATTTTTAGCTTATTCATAGTAACTATGACGGGTGGGGTAGACTGGGAATGCTTTTATTTTGGAATGAAGGAATTTCCATGTTTTAGTGTTCATGAGACATTTGAGTGTTGTTCCACAGATATTTAGCAGTGTATGTACATAATACAAATATTTGCTTTCATTCACTCACACACACAGAATATTAATGGTCATTTATCCTAACCTTTCATTTCATTCCATTGATTCTTACTCCTGGTTACACATAAGAGATGGACAAGCAGCTTTGTCTTTCTGACTCTGCAACTTTTGTTACTCTCTCTATTTCAACCCGGTTCTGTGTGTGGAATGGAAATAATTAGCATTAGGTTCTATTGCCAGAAATTTTACAAGGATCTAGCATATTTATTTTTTATAAATTTGTGGAGAATGTGGTGAAATAATTAAAGCGGAAACACCGTTCTTGATGAGGAAGAGGGCTCATTTCCAGTTGGGGAAACATATAGACCAGACCACGTCAGTATATTTCCTGCCTTTGAAATTTACTGTTTATGATGTTGTGCTAGTAAAATAACTTCATATTTATAGGAAACAGATAAATGGATTAATTAATTTTAAATGAGGATAATTTTTTTTGGCATTTTCATTTTGATATGGGGACTAGAGCTGATTAAGTATCTGTTTATATCCTTTATGTAGAGTTTAACTGAGTAGGAGGAGACTAATACGTTTTGTGGTAGTATTACTGATGGTTTATTAGCAATCTTACTACACTCAGATTTTGGAAGAAAATAGGTTTTGGAGAAAGTATAAATTCTAAGTTGTCAGGACAATCACGTAGAAAGGAATGTTAGGATTTTTCCTCCTACGTCAAAACTCCTCCTCAGTTCTCTCTTCATGACGTCACATATTGGATAAGAAAATATTTATGAGAAATAAATCAGAATCAAAATTTAATGTTAAAACACTGAAAGCACTGTGTTTAAGATTAGGAGACAGAGAAGAATGCCAAAAATCACCTTATTATTATTGTTCTGGAACTAAGGGAAGAAGCTATTAGAGCCAAGAAAGAAACGAGAGATGTAAATGTGAAAAAAAGGCAGAGTGAAATTTATTATTCTCAGTTGACCTGATTATGTGCATAGAAAATCTAAAAGAATCACATAAGTTTTTTTGAGTCAATAATCAAATTAAGTAAGAGGGCAGTAAATTAGTAATTGAGAATCAAGAACTTTTAATACGTTATCACAAGATAAATCATATTTTGGAAGAAAATGTTCTATTTCAATAGCAAATAAAAATATTATAAAAACAGCAGTTCTTCCTTAATCTATCTTTTGAAAACAATAACAAATAAATCACAGAAGGTATACTAACTTCCTTGTGGAAAATGAAATAGTTTGCCATGAAAATCTGAAAAGTATGAATGATAAAATAACTAGATTCTTGGGTAACAAACTATATGTTGAAGAAATAATATATAAAATAAATTTAGGTAATTTATGGACTTTTATTCTTGCATTTCTTTTTTAAACAACAATCTGATTGGCAATAAAACATGTTTAGATTATAAGACATTTTTATGTTTTGGGTATTAAACCTCTGACTATTAAACAAAGGTTGTTATTTTCAAATCTTTATGTTACCAGTATATCAAAGGCAGAGCACGAAGGGCATAAAGTTGCTTTAGGTCATGTTTAGGGACTGTTTAACAGCTTTTTCTTTAGCTGGTAACCCATCATGAAATTAAGAACCAGGTTTAAATAACTACAAAGCCAATTCTAAAATTATACCATTATGCTCTATTTTGGAAATTGAGCACATATTCTGTTGAAAAGTTAGTGGAGATTTAATTGATTTGTCACATTTCTTAAATAAAACAGATGCTTGTTAACTATTTTGCATTGTGTTTTCTTCTCCTATCAAATGGCAATTGTGCAGAAGAATTGGAAGAACATATTTGAAAAGGCCTCTGCATTGACACACGTCACTGCTCTTCTTCCACACATGCTCCTTAGTCATCATAAAGCGGGTGGCACCAGGGGCAGAAGATAAAGAAATACCAAGGATTAACCGTCCCTCACGAATACCCAACAGTTTACCTTGTCCTTGATATTTGGAAAAAATAACTCCAACTCAGTCTTAAATATCAGTGTAAACAGTCATATGCACTTCAAAAAAGTGCACTAGAAGCAATGTACTTTACAGTTAATTCAGTTAACCAGCAGTTTGATGGTTTTAAATCCAAAATTAGAGAAATGGAAGAAAGGGTAAAACTACTGGAAAAACGCAGTAGGGAATGTAAGTAGAGTGTGAAAACTGCTGTGGAACAGATTGCTGTTATAATTAGAGACAACATTTCACTCTCCTTTAAATACAAGTCCCTGGAAATTGCTCTGAGTAAAAGAGAGGGAGACAGCTGCTTCAGTGTACAGCTGGTGGGAATCACAAAGACCATAGTCAGATATAAACCAGTTGAAAAATAAACCAGCTAACTAAGTAAATGGAACACCTGGCCAGACCTTAGATGCAAATACATATTGTTCTTAATAGATTACTGTAAACCCACCTGAGAGTGTTGATCATGAAGAAGATGCTTACCTGGTACAAAATATTTTGCATGTATATAATGATTTCTCTAAATCTTCATGATAGATAGACGTGAAAAGCCTAACTCTAAAAGAATGAGCTATTTGAAAATTATAAGTTCGATAGGGTTAATTGTAGCTTTAACATTAAACTATGTCTCATATAAATCTTGAGAAGAAGCAACCAAATATTTGGTGATTAATCAAGATTCTTCCCCTTGTCAGTTAAAAGAACATCGAATGCATGACCAGGAAGGTCATTCCGCATGCACAATTTCTGGGCTCACCAGCCCTCTGCATGTTCTCTGGAGGATCACACATCCTCTACCCTCTCTCTTGTGTTGTCTTCCTACATCACTAGGCAAATAATAAAGAATACAGACTCTTTTAGGTTAGAGTTGACCTAAATCTCAGAAATAGCAGAATTCCTCATTTTGTCCTCTCATTTTTTAATGTTATCAAATAATGACACATACATTAGAGTTTTCTTCCATCTCCTACTCCTCTTCCCCCCCCCCCTCCTCTGCTAGGGAAGAAAGGAGTGTAAAGAAGAACAATCCTCTGATGAGAATCCAGACACTCAAATAGCCTTTCTTCAGAGTGTCTCCCTTCTCTCTGATTGCTGTCCCACGGAGCACTTGTACTTCAGCATCATGAGGAAAAGAGCAAATCTTTTCTTCTAAGTTAGGGACATGCTATGTTTTCCTGGATATGGTTTAATCAGCTGTTGTTGATAGATCTGTGGTACAAAAGTAAGAGATGTAGTAATCCTAACCCCATCTTCCGTTCCCTAATCCTTGCATATTAAGGAAGTATTTGCCATATCTCTATTTCATGTGCTAACAGTCACTTGTTTGTAAGAATGTCTTGACTACCTCTCCTGATCAATAAAATGATTCTATCTTATACTTTGACAACTGTGAAACAGGCACAAAAGAAAGAATGAAGCCAAGTTACTGATAAAAAAAAAAAAAAGATGTGGAATATAGTATGAAAACAATATTAGGTCAACAAACAGTGACTCAGACAATTTTTGAAAACACAAGGCATTGCTTAAACTTAGGAACTTTTGTTCATCTGTAAGAATAGAATTTTAGTGCAATTCCTTAGTTGAACTCTGAAGACCCAGATGATATGATGTTATACTCTTTAAAACTTCCCACAGTGCTTCAAATTTATTGATCACATTCAAAATAATTTACCTAATGGCTGTATTTCCCACCAGAAGGATTTCTGCATGAAAGCAAGGAAAATATCTTCCTCTAGTGCACATACTAAATACTAATTAAACACTTCCTGATTTACTATTTATTCATTCATTCACTCATTAACTCCACAGATTTTATTAAGCACCTGCCATTGTGGAACGTAGATACTACAGTAAGAGAAGAAGATGATAAAACAGGTAAATCATCCATTTTGTTAAAAGAAGAGAAAGGTTACAGGTAAAAGGAAAAACAGAACAGGTTAAGAAGGATTGAGGATCCTGGCATACGGAGTAGGGTAAGATAGACCTCATAAAGAGACTGTGCTTAGGACAAATCTGAAGGAAGCGAGCTAGATTTCCACTCGAATTTCTAAATGAAAACTGCTCTAGGCAGAGAAAAAGCAGAAAAATATCTAATATGTTCAAGGAGCAGAAATTACATTGGTTGAAGTATTATTAAGACTCTAGATGTATTTTTTATGTTCTCTCCTCTTCCTAAAGTATCTCTGTATTTGCGGGGTTTTTAGGATGGCTTTAGAGATGACGCATGAATTATTTTCACAGTTATGATGTCAGGAATCCAAATACTATCTTTTGACACCACAGATCTGTTTTCCAACGGAGACATTCACTCCTTCCATCTGAAACGACCATGGAGAAAATAGAGTTGAGGTGTAATAGAGCTTAAAATCAACTTTATTAAATTGAATTTCTCCAGAATTGAGAAGACATCTTACTTTTTCTATAGCCTTCAGGTAAACACTTCCAAAGTGGTATTTTAATAACCATTTAAGCACACAAGGACAGCTGTTCAGGTGGTCTCAGAGAGGATGAAAAATTGCATATGTCATCTGCCAGAGCACATACTAAATTACCTTGGCCTACAGAAATTTTTTATGTGCCTAGAAGGTATTATTTTCCCACTTGAGGTGTTGGAAAAACAATGGTCTACACTTCCTGTGACAGAAAATATATCAGTGAAAACTCAGCATCATTTTATTCTTTTATTATATACTGTTACTAGTGGCCTAAACTTTCTATGATAGAACATCAATGAAAATAGCATCGCTTTCATCTTTTACTACATCCTCTGTTACTATGTTTCTAGGCTTATTGATAGCATATGCCAAGCATTTGATCATTTTCTTAATATGCATTTCTTTAGCATTTCACATCGCCTATTCAATCAAAAGAACACTAGTTCACAGAGATTTAAATTACATATTTTCTTCTTAAAGTTTGTTTAATTCATACATCACATGCTACTTTTCTAAGTACTTCTTTTTTTCTTGGAGTCACTTCAATATAATCAACCTTTCGAGCTTTGTTAATGCACTGAAAACTAATTAATTGAAAATATTATTTCAGCATTACATCTAACATTGAATGTCTATAAAAATACCTTGGAAAATTTGTGGTGATGTATGCCAACAGAGGGAAAGGAATGAATACAACAAGATAATTATTTTTGTTACTTATTAAAGTGTCTCTCAGTGTTGCATATAATTCTCCATATAAAGCAAATTTTTATTTTATATAAAAATGTTGATTTTTTGATTATTTGAATTAAGAATAAGAACAAAGCACCTCACACCCATTAGGATGGCCACCATCAAATAACAAGAGTTGGTGAAGGTGGGCAGAAACTGGAATACTCATGCACAGCCGGTAAGAATGTAAAATGGTATAACTTCTGTAGAAAACAGTATGGAATGTCCTCTAAAAATAAAAATAGATTTACCATGTGATCTAGCAATTATACTTGGAGGTATTTACCTAAAATAATTGAAAGCAGGGTCTCAAAGAGATATTCGTATGCTCATATGTGTAACAGCATTACTCACAAGAGCTACAATGTAGAAGCAGCTCAAGTGTCCGTTGATGGATGAATGAACAAGCAAAATGAATATACACAAAATCTGTATACACACAATGGAATGTTATTCCGCTTTGAGAAGGTGGGAAATTCTGACAAATGCTACAACACAGATGAAGCTTACAGATATTACAGATATTATGCTAAGTGAATAAAGCCAGTCACAAAATAATAGTTACTGCACGATTCCACTTACATGCAGTACATAGAATAGTCATAATTATACAGACAGAAAGTAGAGTGGTGGTTACCAGAGGCTGGGGGAAAGGGAGACAGCAGAGTTATTGTTAAATGGGTACAGAGTTTCAGTTTTACAAGATGAAAAGAGTTCTAGAGTTGGGTGGTGGTGATGGTAGCACAACATTACGAATGCACTGAATATCACTAAATTGTACATTTCCCAGGATAAGCACATTGCAGGAAAATTTTAAAAAGTAAAAGCACGGGACCTTGATGTCCTTCCCCTCACACTTGTGTCTGTATTATTTTGCCATCATGGTTGCGCCTGTTTCTTAGGTAGTTTTGTCCATACTTAATTTCTGTCGAGTTTCAAATTAACATTATGTGAACATACTTCATTATAAGTGGCTGCTGAATATCCTGCTAATGAATGTTTTGTAGTTCCCTTTTGTGAGGAGACTTCTTCCCCCCCCAACCCCCGTAATTTGATAAAGCTTCAGCCAATTGCTGTGCATAACAGATAGGATCATTTCCTTAGATATGCAGATGTGAAATAAATTGAATCAAGGAATATAAACTTAAGGTACATTTTATAAATTGTATGACAAAGTACTGTTTTAGTCTCTGTTGCCCGGAGAAAGTGGAGTGCTAGTTACAATACACTTTCACCTGCAGTGGTTGTTTTAATTATGTATCCTTTGTGCCTACTGAGTTATAAATACAAATCACATTCATTATCAAATAAGATGTGAAATCCTTTCCCAGGCTTATTTACTAATTATTACTTTCTTGTTTTGCCTTTTTCTCACTTTTTTTTGTTTGTTTTCGACAATGTATTTGAATCAGCTGACAATGTAATACAAATATTATCTATAAAAATGGTTAAATGGTGGGGCACCTGGGTGGCTCAGTCAGTTAAGTGGCTGCCTTTGGCTCGGGTCATGATCCCGGGGTCCTGGGATCGAGCCCACGTCCGGCTCCCTGCTCAGCGGAGAGCCTGCTTCTCCCTCTCCCTCTGCCTGCTGCTCTGCCTACTTGTGCTCTCTCTCTCTCTGTCTGTCAAATAAATAAATAAAATCTTTAAAAAAAATGGTTAAGTGGTAAATTTTGTTATGTGTATTTTAACATATTAAAAACTACTGAAAAAACAAATCAGTGCAGAAGAATTAATATAATTTTAAGATATAAATTTTGATTAAATGATAACCACATGGAGCAATATTAACCATATCAATGTCACAAACTGACAAGAATAAGATGCAATTTCAGCTCCCCAGAATCCTAGCATCACATTGACGGGTTAGGATCCACACATAACAAGAAAAATGATGTTCCTAGTGGGAATATATGTGTGTGATTTTGACTAAATTTCATTATGGAATTATAAATCATGATTGTACTTGATAAGTAATCTGATAATGAGAAAAACGTTACAGTTGTAAGCTCTTCAGACAATTTCAAATATCATTCTGGCTTTTTCATTTTTAATGGTTAAAAAAAGAGGCGTTATATAAAATGTATATTCCTAAACTGTGTCTAATAAACCAAAGTCCACTTGGGAGGAAAAAGTAGGTATGGCCAAGGACTCATTTAGGATTTTTATGATACATATTCAAGGTTATGAATTGTTTTCTTACGATGACTTTTATTCAATGAGCATGTTGAAGGAGGTCATTGAGAGGACATGACCTCGGATTGACCTGCGAGCCCATCCGCGCAATTGGAGGCTCCTCAGCCCCTCTCCTTGGGGTGTATGGTCCGCCAACCATTCCCGAGGTGGGAGCAGTTTCAAGGATGCAGCCCTGAGAGAGCAGTGTGTTGTCCAGGCCCTCTGGACGGGTATCTATGGCAGAACCCCGTTAAGGGCTCTCCATAAACCTTTAAGATGCTGGCGGCAGCCACGGAGATCTGCTTGTCCGGCGGCTGCCTAAGACAAGCCTCCTAAGTAAGTTCCCTTGCTTGTTCAACCCGCCACCTACCAGTCCGAGGGGCTGGCTCTCTGTGCGTCTCCCCTTGCCCGGCCAGTGTCGGATTTCAGCTGGAGCGCTCCCAGGGCTGCGAAGCGACAGAGCCTGAGCAAAATCTCCTCCGTCAGGCTCGTGCATGCCCTTTTTAACTGGAGGACCCACAACAGTATAACAAGTTAAAGAGTTTGAAAATACATGATCGTATTTGTCCACTTAGACAACGTAAGAACTGACGAGTTGTGTAAGTTAACAGTGCAAATCCTGTTTGACTTCTCCCTTTAGCAGAAAGTATGTGACGGCTTTGTCTCTCCCTCCTCCCGTAGAGGCTGCATTTTCAAGAATTAGGGTGGCCTTGTCCAGAGCTGATCCAAACACCACGCAAGGATCCATTTCTTCCACAGTATCCATCGATAAATATCAAAATTTCCAGAGTTAGTCAGGTGATACAGAACTCATGCTATTATAAAAGTCCACATAAATATTTATCATACAAAATGTTAAAACTTTTTTTCTTCCCAAAAGGGATGAATAAGCGAGCTGAATCATGACAAATAATCCTGGTGACCTGCTTTAAGTTGAATGTAGACTAAATGGACATGGAAAAGGATTTTTCATATCCTATATTCATTAAATGAAGGATACTGCTTAATTTTGCCTTGGAAAAATACATTTATGTGTCCATATAATTGATATAATAAATTGATTTTGATACATGCTTAAATGTTTTATTAAATAAAAACATTATTTTACTAATATATCTAACAGTGAATATCTATACATTTTTAATTTGGGACGTTTGTAACAATTTGTGGCAATGTAGGAAAAAGAATAGATGTAAACTTATACCTCATTTCACATACCTGTTTCTTCATCTCAATTTTTAACTTCTATATAATTCAACAAATGTCTGCAGTAGCCATATCAGCTAGAATTACTCTTTAGGCTACACGAGCGGATAATTTGACTTCATCAAATAGAATTTTCTTCCTGTCGTATAAAGGAGGGCTGTTCAGACAAGATGTGGCAGCTGCATTATGTCCTCGGTGACCCAACCTTCTTTAGGCTTCTCTCCCACCTTCCTTAGTGTGTAGCATGCATCCTCGTTCTTGTAAAATGGCTTGTGTCTCTCTAGCTATCATACTCGTGACCCAGAGTACGAGAGAGAGGGAAGATGAAAGGTGATAATCAGAAGGTGTGCATGGATTCTATAGGTCTGTCAACTCTGCCAAGCTAAAAGCAAGAGGTAAAGGTTTTATTATATGAAAAAAAATATATGATGAAAATTTTTAATTTTCTTTAGGCATAAGAAATTGGAATTAGGAGTCAGATCATGGACAGCAATTGGGAAGGTTAGCAACCTTTTCATTATAACTATGAATAGGGCTATAACACAAAAGATGAAAGAGAGGGTCAGGCATTTGTTATTATTTAGAATCAGGAAGGAGGCCAAGAAGAAAGAAACAATTAAACCAAAAAGAATCGATGCCAGGGTTTAAATTGCATAGAAATGTAGACTTTAGGAAATCAACATCAAGATTGTGGCTGGTTACAGAGATTGCATTGAAAGAAAACATGAAATAGGAAGACAATCTTTATACTCCATATACCTTTTAATTTCTTTTGGTGAGAAAACTAGACTAAATATGAGTGATTCACTACTATTAAGAGGCAGTGATATCAACTTGTTGCTAATACGAGGATTACCGTAAACATTTATTTTTTTATCTAGGCTGGAGTAAATGTGAGCCTCTTAGAATTATAATGTCTATTCCAGATACTACAAAGCATTCGAGTGCACTTTTTAAGAAACATAGACTTGCTGACCGCTGACTGAGTCCTATGATGAGAAATTTCACCTGTGTAAACACAGTAGGGGGATATATATTGGTCCCATTAGTCTATTGAGCCTCCTGCTGTTTCAACCCAACTGTGGCAAGACTTTTATGGATTAGTGTAGACCAGAGTGTTTGGCTGGAGAAAAATTAACCGGCAAAAACAAAAATCCCAAGAGGTTCTAAACACGAAACTGAATTTTAAAGTGACTTTCAATCTCTCTGTCCCTCTCTCTCTCCATATATACGTGTGTGTATATATATTTCTATCTTTAAAAAGAATAATTACACTCTTATTTCAATTAAATAGCTTACAGAAAGTGCTAGCAAAGTATCTGTTCCATAGTAAGCACTTGCTCAAAAGTAGCTCATATAAAAAAAAAAAAGATGGATCATTTTCCCGGAAGAATAAAATACATTTATAGATACAATTGTTTCTTAAGAGTTTAGTTAGAAGGGGCCATTTTATACATCACTGATTTTTAAAATTTGGGGCCTCAAAACTCTTTTGTAAAAACCATTTTATGGAGAATTCCAAAGTCAAAAAAATGTAAAAAATTATTCTAATTAAAACAGAAGTCTGGAACCCTCCTCCCTCTGCCCCTCAGTCCAATGTCTTTGAGACTCCTGGGGCAAGTGCAAGTTGCCCTAGGAGTCCTCAGACATATTAAATTTGGTAGAACAGGCCATGCAGAAATTTATACTTCTAGTTTTAAAATATTTCAAAATTGGAATGTTCTTGTCTATCTATATTGTTGATTGTTCAATATCATAAACTATGAACCATAGCTACTTCTTGTAGTTTTATTGAAATCTCCCATTGTAATATATTTCAGAAGACTTTAAGCTGGTGAGAACCAAGCTATTAAATTAGGCTGCTGGTCTATACTCCCTTGTGTTAATGTATTATGATGGGCCACTCCCAGCACATTTTTTTTTTTTTGGTACAGTTCTCTCCATTCTCCTCGTATACTAAGCTGGGGATTAAAGTGTCATTCTTCAATTATTTTCATTTGGATTCTCATTCAGCTTTTTAAATCGAGAGCAAGTGACACACACACACATAAAATTGGATTATTTGAAATTTATGTCAGTGGCAGTATCAGGTACCAGAGTGCGAAAGTAGCCTTCTAAAGAAGTAGTGACTTCTTTAGATCATAATTCTTCTGGGATCTGGCCTTCGTTCTTATATATTTTCCATACTTGCTTAATGTTCTTCCCATTAGTTTTATAAACTGAATAATAACTTTCCATAGATTCCATTTTTAAAATAATAACAAAAGTCAGACCTGGTTTCTAATAACCTGATTTGTTCCTTAACCTTTATGTATGTATATACATATACACACACTTATATAATCACAATACCATTTAAGTATTGGGTTATTGTAGAAATGACTTGTTACGATACTATTCTCTTTATTTTATTTCACTGATTTTATCAAATTCTCAATCTATGATTTTGGTTAATAATACTATTTTAACTTTAATAGTAGATTTCATAAATTTCTAAATTTGGTGGATCACATACATCTTTAATTTTGGTAATTGAATAATTGTGTTAAACAGTGATGCTTCTAATATATACATTTAGTTTCTACCTCATACTACTAAATGTATAAATGCTCCAAATTCTTAGCCTAAGCCAGCATATATTTTGAAATAGTTTTGAAGAGTAATGCCTTTAAAGTATATTCCCATAAAACTTAAAATGTGAAACTTGTCTATTTTTTTTTTAGCAGTTTTAAGTTAACAGCAAAATCAAATGGAAAGCAGGGAGTTCCTACATATCTCTTGCCCTGTTACACTCACCAGGATGGTACATTTGCCACAGTTGATACACTAGCATTAATATATCATTATCACCCAAAGTCCATTGTCTACCTTAGACTCCACTCTTGGTGTTGCATATTCTATGTTTTTTGACAAATCTATCATGACATATATCCACTATAGTATCATACAAGATAGTTTCACTGCTCTCAAAATACCCTATTCTCTACCTATTCATTTCTCCCTGCACACAAACCCCTGATAACCATTAGTATATTTACTGTCTCCATAATTTTGTCTTTTCTAGAATGTCATGTAGTTGGAATGATACAGTAAGTAGGTTTTTCTGATTGCTTTCGTTCACTTAGTCCTATGCATGTAAATTTCCTCCGAAGACTTTTCATAGCTAAATAGCTCATTTCTCTACCACTGAATAGTATTACATTGTACAGATGTATCACAGTTGATTTTTCCATTTACCTACTGAAGGACATCTTCGTTGCTTCTAAGTTTTGGCAATTAGGAATAAACTGCCATGTATATACATGTGCAGGTTTTTATATAGACATAAGTTTTCAACTCATTTGGATCATACCAAAGAGCACAACTGCTTTTCAATTGTATGGTAAGAGTTTGTTTGGTTTTATAAGAAACTGTGAAGCTGTCTTTCAAAGTGGCTGTAGTATTTTGCATTCCCACCAGCCGTGAATGGGAGTTCCTGCTGCTACACCTTTTAGTCAGCATTTGGTGTTGTCAGCATTATAGATTTTAGCCATTCTAAAATTGCTGTCTATTTTGAATGATGTTGTTTTTCTGACGTCTTGCTATTATTTTCCTGTTATTTTGGTTTGTTCTTCATAAAAAAAAGTCTTGTCAATAATACCTAATCATAAAGTATATGACAAAAATCCCATTTTTCATGAACATATCAAAATATTGCAGTGATTTGCCCAAGAAATTTTCCAGTGGTTATTTCCTATGAATAGTCCCAATGTCCTTATTGCTTCTTTCCCTGAAGAGAGCAATAAATGTGGTTTTCTTCCCTTACATTATGTTCAATTAGATAATCATCTTTATTGAAAATAGTTTCCCAATCTTTCTTTGGGGAACCAGATTTTATCTTATGTAAGCAAGATAATTTCTTGCTTAGCATATACCTGTTTTCTTACTATGGCAGACACTGTTGGTTGCATTCTTGTCCTTCCTTCGTCCTCACCAACTGACTCCTGATTTTGTTTAGGTGCCAAAATGACCAGCCCCAGGGAAGTATCTGAGCAAGTCACAGAAATCTTTCCATTCTGCCTCTGGTTGGAGCACTGGAACTCAAGTTCTACTCAAGCAGAGAGGTAGGGTGCAGTCCATGAGGACTTGAAAAATATATTTTGTTTCTTGATAAAAATAGAGACAGAAGTTCCTTTGGCTGTCTTCTTTCTAAATGGGTCTATGAGAATATGTTCACTGGAGCTATGGCAACTATCTTGAAAGAGGTAATGTGTTGAAAATACAGATGGAAAGATGATAAGAGCTTGGTTTTTTTATGTGATTTTTGAATTATGGAATCACTCACAGTACTGCCTATGTCCAGATCGTTTGCTTTGTGAGATACTTATCTTAATATTAAAGACACTCTGATCTGTTATTCTGTTACTTGCAGCCAAATGGATCCTAATTGAAACTCCCCTCTTAATGGAAGGCGTAGTGCAAATGGCCTTGCCCATATCTTTGAAACATTATCAACATTATTTACATCACAAAAAGATGTCAGCTGGCTTTCTTGCAGTCCATTTAAGGCCTAAAACTCTCAAGGACAGGGTATTACTTAATTACACATTTTGCCTCCTCTTAAAATTCATGTTTATAAGAAATTTAAAGCAGCTTTTTGTTTGTATTTTGCATTTGTGTCTTCACTTGATCTCAAGAGACTTTAAACAGAAAAAAACCCAAGATTTTCAATGTATGTCATCTCTTAAATTGTATCCCCCAAATCTAGAAAATATGAAGACAAAAGTTCATAATAGCTCTAGGTGAAATTTCTAATATGTATTGTTTCTTCTTCTTTGTTTTTTATCTTACAATATTTATTTTATTTTAGTCTTCAAGTAGAGCCAATGGGCTACACAACCCCTTCTTGATGATCAGCAATCCCTACCCACCCCACCGCTAAACAACTTTCACACAAAACATACATTTTATTAATAGAGTTCTTTCTTTTTTGAGATTAAGATCAGTAGCAGATGGACTAAGCCACTCTCTGAGAAAAACTCTCATTTTCTTCCATGTGCACTTGGAATAAAATTCAAAGTCATTACCACTGGGGGTAATGCTGCTAGCTATCTCTTTAGTTGTATCTTTATAAAATCTCTCCATAGAGTCTCATAGTTGCTGAAATTCTCCAAAATATTTCCAAACACAGACCCCAAGACTTTACAAACACAGAGCCTGGGATTGTCCTCTCCCAGAGTGCTTCACTTCTCATCATTTATCTTTCCCTGCGAATATTTCCAACTGAGAGCGATCTTTCCTGTTCACTCTCCTGAAGGTTCTGCTTCCCATCTGCTCAACACTAGATGGCTTTTACTCATTATTTCATATCACTTTTCTTATCCCGAATACATATTTTAATCTATGTCCCTACTTCATTATTGACGACCCTTTCCTC
The DNA here is from genome assembly GCF_037043125.1 of Eumetopias jubatus. Classification (NCBI taxonomy): domain Eukaryota; kingdom Metazoa; phylum Chordata; class Mammalia; order Carnivora; family Otariidae; genus Eumetopias; species Eumetopias jubatus. Next base: position 175,242,192 of record NW_028274809.1, on the reverse strand, counting down.
CCACTACTGACACAAGGTATGACCCATGACAGTATCTTGTAAATTTCAGTCTCACTCATCATAATGCTTGGCAAACAATTGTTTGGAAAATATACTTTTGAGTAAATACATGAATAGATGAATAATGATTCATAATAATGATATAAATGAAAATGACTTTAGACTCCCTTTCCTTCTTTCATTCTCAGTAGCTTAATCTTCAGTCCATTCAGCAGGTTGGTTCACCTTTTCCTTTCTCTCTCAACATTACCGCTTCTCTGAGTTCCTTTCCAGCTCTCATTACTCTGCTAAGACATTTAGTAATGACTTGAGTATGTTCTATCCATGGTCTTGACAACGAAACCTCTATCTCCCAAAAGGCTTATTTGTTATTTTCATGAACAAATATGATCTACTTCTTAGAAGTGCTCTGGTGTCAGTTGTTAAATTGATATTTTTCTGCCACACCAGATAAGATAACCAGTGTCCTTCTGGTAATGTTTACCTAGAGATAAAGAGTTTTTATTTTCATCCTTCCTACTGAACTATGATTGACTGAATTATTTTTGAACATTCTAAAAATATTTTTAAAGTTTAGATAGTTTATCTGAATATCTAACTAATTATCATATTTCTCATATTCATAATAAATATTTTATAACACTGAATTATTTTTCTGGAAAAATCTATTTATGCCTCTTTAGTAGCCATTAAATTAACAAACAAAATCAATTTATTACTATCAGAGAGTTTGTAAGTATTATTGAGCATAATTGAATTCAGGAAATATGACAAACACAAAAATAACAAAAACTTAGGGGCACTCTCACCTAGAAAAAAAGTATGGTGAACATTTTTTCATATTCAAATAGTTTCTTGTTTATATAAATCTATTATATGCATGGATACCCACAATCACAACATTATACATCCATTTAATATAATTCTATATTACTCTTTTCCTCCAATATTATGTTTCAAATATTCAAACTGATATGGGACCTTATCTAAAATGGCCGTGCGATTAATTGTATTGGCCTGTATTGGCATTAGACCAATTTATATTAAAATGTTATTTCTGGGGATGCCTGGGTGGCCCAGTTGGTTAAGTGTCTGACTCTTGATTTTTGCTCAGGACATGATCTCAGGGTCATGAGATCCAGCCCCATGTTGGCTCTGTGCTCAGCAAGGTGTCTGCTTGAGATTCTCTCCCTCTCCTTCTTCATCTTAATCTGCTCCTCCCCACTGCTTGTGCACTCTCTCTCAAATAAATAAATAAATAAATAAATAGATATTTTAAAAATCTTATTTCTGTCAAATATTAATTTATTAATACATACATTTAATATTAAAATAGACATACATTTAGATTGGCACAGAAACGTTTCTCTTTTTTTTCTTTAAAGATATTATTTATTTATTTGAGAGAGAGAGAGAATGAGCTGGGGGGCAGGAGCAGAGGGACAAGCAGACTCCCTACTGAGCAGGGAGCCTGACACAGGACTGGCTCCCAGGACCCTGAGACCATGACCTGAGTTGAAGTCAGAAGCCTTTTTCTTAGTTATTCTCCAAGATCAGCTCTACTTATATTAAGGAACATTTACATAATGCTCTCCTTTCATAGAAAATAACTTTAAAATTCATGTACTAAAAAGCATTTATTGGAGCCACTTACAATGTCTTGAGAATATAAGATATATATTGCATATTGAATAAAAGATTAATATGGTAAAGAGATATGCTTCCTCTAGATTGGTGTTTATCAACAGAGCATGAGTTCCCCTTCTGCCCTTTCCCCCCATCCCACTTTGCACAGGTGGTTTAGGAATATGCAAGGCTTTCTTGAAAGTTCCCGTGATTGAAGTTGGGGTGGGCATTTAGTTTTGAGCTGGCAGAACTGGTAAACACCCTGAATTGCACATGACATTCTACACAAAAAGAGTAATCTTTTTTAAAATGTCAGAACTAACCGCATTTGAAATAATGAGAGGTAGATATATAATATCTATATGGAATTAAAATTAAGATTTCTGAATTTGTCATGTCAAATGATACCAAGCCTTGAAGAAAACAATAGTATCAGAATCTTCTACCTTAAGTTAAAAGAAAACTTTTCAAAAAATATATTAAATTTGTCATCTTGGGTTTTCTTGTTATATTATCTTGTCTAATGGAACCACATATCATTCTCAAGACATGAAAAATTTATTTAGCACTTTCCAATTTTTTTTAACTTCTTCTATGTTTTACATGTTTTTGTTTTGGCCAGAAATTCCAAACAAAAATGCTAAATAAAAAAGTTTAGAGTGGTCATCATTTATTTTGTCACTTCTGGTAATAGTTGAAAAAATTAGAAATTCTTTATAATACTTTGTTAGTTTAATAAAATTTTAAATTTCTCACTATTTTGATTAAGACTTTATCTTACAACCTTTTAAAATTATCAAGCATTCTGACATCTTTCATAGTTTTTAAATTGTTTTCTCTATAATAATTAAAATAGTGTATGTCTAATGTTAAATTTTTCAGTTGTGTAAAAATTCAAATGATACATGTGACTACAGATACATATGACTATGTTTTAAATTTTTAAAAAGGAATAATGATTCTTTTTAAGATTTAACAGGGAATATAAGATCATTCCTTCAAATAAAGACCAACTATCATGATATATATATATATATTATTTTATATTCTTTTATTTGTTATTCTTATTAATCTTTAATTCAATCCAATTTTTTTTCTGGTAGAGTCTTTAGTCTTCTAATTCTTTAGTAAGTAAAATCAGTGCTGTTCTTCATAGATCTTTCCCTCCTTTTGTTACAGCTGCTTTTATGTTCCCTGGTGATTTGTCAGTCTATGTGCTCAAATCCATATTGCCTTCTTTCTCAAACTGTTTCAAGTTTATCATCCAATTCCATCTGGTCAGTGTAATCATGTTAACCATTTACCATCTGTTTAATCTGCTTATACTCTGTTAATACCAGTGAAGGAAGACAAGGACTCTTAATCTAGAGATCCCTAACCTCTGACCTCAGCTGCCCTTCAGACTGGACAGCAAATATGCTGGACAGGCCAAACACCATACTCTAGAAGCACTTTCTTTCACTGGCCTCGTTTGCTTTCAAGTCCAAGGTAACAGTTTTTCTACCTCAACCTCAATTCTTCATCCTCTATATTACCTAACCTCTCTAAAAATCTGGTCAAGCGAAGAAAAACTACAGATACTTATGGACAAGATTTAGAGGAATGTTAAATAAAGTAATTTAAGGTCTTAGCAGTGTGTCTGGTAAATCAGCAGTGCTCGGTAAATGTTAGCAATTATTATTATTTAATTATCACAATCACCAAACCTTCCCCAAATTATTTTACTTTACATAAATGACTACTAGTGGTATTGGAAAATCCTTCATTATTAAAATAGTATTAAAACATTGATATTATAAAGTATAAGAAATGTACTATGAAGTACATTCTAGTCACTTAAAATTAGACTTGTTCATGAAATAGTCTGTTACACATTAAAGGCAGAACTATAGAATTTAAGAGACAGAAAGGACTTAAGGTTTTCCTATTCTGGGTGCCTTGGTGTCTCAGTCAGTTAAGCATCCAACTCTTGATTTTGGCTCAGTTCATGATCTCAGGGTCATGAGATTGAGCCCCTCCTTGGGCTCTGTGCTCAGTGGGGAGTCTGCTTGAAGATTCTCTTCCTCTGTCCCTCTCCACTGCCCCCCCCACCACTCGCATGCTCTCTCTCTCAAATAAATAAATAAATCTTTTAAAAAAATTTTCCTTATTTTAAAATCTTCAATGAATGGAAAAGCCAGAAAGAATGACATTTGCCCAAGGACCTTCCATCAAAGCCTCATTAAACAATTAATGTTGGAGGAAAATAGATTTGGTACATGTTGAAAATCAATTTCTATGTTTAATCATTCACCAAGATTATCAAAAACTATAGAGTATCAAACAGGCCCTTATTTCAGTTATCATTTCTAATGTTATTTTAGTGTACATTTTAAGAGTGTAATTTCAACTCAGGATTCAATATCACTGGCTTATTAATGTTTTTATATTAGAAAAACAGAGTGCCTAATATGTGCTATCATTAAGTTAAGTAAGTATTTTATAAATAATACTGATCTTGAGCTTCACATAACCCTATGTGAAGTAATCCTTGTATTCCCACTTTTTAAAAGATTTTTTTAAAGATGAATTTGCTCTTTCAAACAAACATTGGTCCCAATTCTTGCATGCAAACCTCCTCATATTTCATTGTTTCCCAAACTGTATGTATCTGGCTGATCAAGCCTTCTACTTCCAGGCATAATCAGGTAAAATGAGATGAAATCAGGTGTATGAGTTTATAACCAGTTTTTTATCATTTACCTTCTATGATTGTAGTCTAGGAAGACTATGACCCTAGAAAATGACTGTATAAATATATGTATGCAAGGTGCTTGTTGAAAGACTCTTTGCCAGGTTCCATATCTCTTCTATTATCAGGTGGCCTACTAAAAGAAACCTCATATACATCTAATAATTGAACAAATAAATTCAAGAATTATTGGCTACAGTGCACTAAGGAGTAATTTACCGAAGTTCTGATTTCATAGTGTAATAGCATATATTATAGTACCTGTCAACATACCATAATCCTTTTATCCAATTTCCTACTAAACTTTAAAGTATTTAAAGTTGCCTAATAACACAGTGTGGTATGACTCACCTATGTTACTCAATCAGACTTTGGTTTCTCTTTCTTAAATTTTTTAGTATCCTTTTCTATTGATTTCCTTTACCAAAAAGTGTTGGTTCAGCTTTTGAAATATGCAAGAGATTAAGGTTGCTCATTCGCTGATTACCATTTTATTGCAGGATTTATGAAACATGTATCTCCTTGTTATATACATCCCAAACCATAGCTTCTGTGAAATACCTAAGCTTTAGATTTGCATTTCAAAGAGGATTGCAAGCTTTCTGTTAGAGTAAAGGTAAACTATTTGATGCTTTCAGGGAAAACAATGTTTAAATTCTATTTAATCTGCAAGGTCAACTCTAGATCTAGCATTTTTATTACACAAAGTTAGGATTCAAAGTGTTTATATGTGGAGGCTTTTTTTTTCTTTTTAATTTTTTACTGTTATGTTAATCACCATATATTACATCATTTGTTTTTGATGTAGTGTTCCATGATTCATTGTTTGTTCATAACACCCAGTGCTCCATGCAGAATGTGCCCTCTTTAATACCCATCACCAGGCTAACCCATCCCCCTACCCTCCTCCCCTCTAGAACCCTCAGTTTGTTTTTCAGAGTCCATCATCTCTCATGGTTCGTCTCCCCCTCTGACTTACTCCCCTTCATTCTTCCTCTCCTGCTATCTTCTTCTTTTTCTTTTTTCTTAAAATATGTTGCGTTATTTGTTTCAGAAGTACAGATCTGTGATTCAACAGTCTTGCACAATTCACAGCGCTCACCGTAGCACATACCCTCCCCAATGTCTATCACCCAGCCACCCCATCCCTCCCACCCCCAACCACTCCAGTAACACTCAGTTTGTTCCTGAGATTAAGAATTCCTCATATCAGTGAGGTAATATGATACATGTCTTTCTCTGATTGACTTATTTCACTAAGCATAACAGCCTCCAGTTCCATCCACGTCGTTGCAAATGGCAAGATCTCATTCCTTTTGATGGCTCCATGATATTCCATTGTGTATATATACCACTTCTTCTTTATCCATTCATCTGTCGATGGACATCTTGGCTCTTTCTACAGTTTGGCTATTGTGGACATTGCTGCTATAGACATTGGGGTGCACGTACCCCTTCGGGTCCCTGCATTTGTATCTTTGGGGTAAATACCCAGTAGTGCAATTGCTGGATCGAATGGTAGCTCTAATTTCAACTGTTTGAGGAACCTCCATACTGTTTTCCAGAGTGGTTGCACCAGCTTGCATTCCCACCAACAGTGTAGGAGGGTTCCCCTTTCTCCACATCCCCGCCAACATCTGTCGTTCCCGGACTTGTTAATTTTAGCCATTCTGACGGGTGTGAGGTGGTATCTCATTGAGGTTTTGATTTGGATTTCCCTGATGCTGAGCGATGTTGAGCACTTTTTGATGTGTCTGCTGGCCATTTGGATGTCTTCTTTGGAAAAATGTCTGTTCATGTCTTCTGCCCATTTCTTGATTGGATTATTTGTTCTTTGGGTGTTGAGTTTGATACGTTCTTTATAGATTTTGGATACTAGCCCTTTATCTGATATGTCATTTGCAAATATTTTCTTCCATTCTGTCGGTTGTCTTTTGGTTTTGTGGACTGTTTATTTTGCTGTGCAAAAGCTTTTTATCTTGATGAAATCCCAATAGTTCATTTTTGCCCTGGCTTCCCGTGCCTTTGGCGATGTTTCTAGGAAGAAGTTGCTGCGGCTGAGGTCGAAGAGGTTGCTACCTGTGTTCTCCTTTAGGATTTTGATGGACTCCTGTCTCACGTTTAGGTCTTTCAACCATTTGGAGTCTATTTTTGTGTGTGGTGTAAGGAAATGGTCCAGTTTCATTCTTCTGCATGTGGCTGTCCAATTTTCCCAACACCATTTGTTGAAGAGACTGTCTTTTTTCCACTGGACATTCTTTCCTGCTTTGTCAAAGATAAGTTGACCATAGAGTTGAGGGTCCATTTCTGGGCTCTCGATTCTGTTCCATTTATCTATGTGTCTGTTTTTGTGCCAGTACCATACTGTCTTGATGATGACAGCTTTGTAATAGAGCTGGAAATCCGGAATTGTGATGCCGCCAGCTTTGGTTTTCTTTTTCAATATTCCTCTGGCTATATGTGGAGGCTTTTATTTAACTATTGATTTTATGCTTATCTTTTTCTATCTCATATAGACTGAAAATGCAGAAGTAATGTGAATAAGTACAAAAGAGTATTCAGTAAAATTTTTAGAAATAGGTATAATGGAAAAGCACTGTTAGCATCTAGATATATGAATTACATCGGAGTAAATGCAGAACTAAGACACTCGGTAGGGATGGAAGCAGCCACAGGCCATTTCCTTCCTAGGAAGGATTTGTCATTTTCTTTATTGAATTTAGATCATTTAGATCTCTTAACGTCCTTGGCTCGATGATAGAATCTGATTTTCTAATTTATCCAATTTGTTCTCATGCTTAGGATGGAACAATGGCCTTTTCAAATTCATTCTTTACTAATACGAGCACCTATAATCTTCAGGCCTTGTACTACGTGTTGGAAATACAAATATGAAAGTTGTTTTCCCCTTCCTATTTAGAGGATTAGTAGGCTCCGCACATATTTGTAATCAATATAAGCATGATAGTAGAGATTTCTCACGTAGCACATACGTAGTGGGGGAGATGGAATCCAGTTCTATTTAGAAAAAAAAGAAATAGCAAGCTAGGGATGAAAAAGAGTTTCAGGGTTCCTCCACCGGTTCTGGGACTAGTGAAGAGGACTCTCCCTTCCATGTATATGCCACACTGTCTGAATCTATTCACTTATTGACAGATACTTGAGTTATTTCTAGTTTTGGGTAATAACAAATGAAATTCTTGTGAACATTCATGTACAGGTCAATGTATAAACACATCCTTTCATTTCTCATGGGTAAATGCATAAGAGTGCATTTTCTGGCTCATGGGGTCCATGTATGTTTCCCTTTTAAGAAAATTCCCAACCGTGTTCCAAAATAATTGTACCATTTTACGTTCCCACAAATAGTGTGTGAGAGTTCCTTTTGTTCCATATGTTTGTCAATACTTGGTAGTCAGTCTTTTGTGCTTTTAGCCATTCTAAGATGGTGCAGTAGTATCATATTATGATCCTAATTTGAATTTCTCTAGTGATTAATGATGTTGCGTATCTTTTCACACACCTATTTCAGGCCAAATAGTTTGTTCATTTTTAAAATTGGAGTTTTGGTTTTCGTATTGAATCGTGAAAATGTGTTTTATTCCAGTTACAAGTATTTTATCAGATTTATTATTTAAAAATACTTTTTGATACAATCCATATCTTGTATTTTTCCTCTTCTTGGTATATTTCAAAGAGCTGAGTTTTACGTTTTGGTAAAGCAAATTTATCATTTTTTTGGCTAGATTGTGGTTTTGGCATTGTATTTAAGAAATTGTTGCCTAATCCGAGTTTACAAAGATTTTCTCTTTTCCTTTGTTCTAGAAGTTCTGTAGTTTCAGGTTTTGCCTTTGTGTCTATGATTCATTTTGAGTTACTATTTTAATATGGTGTGAAGTAAGGAACAACATTCTTTTAAAAATATATGAATATCCAGTTTTTCCAAAACAATTTCTGCAAGATCTATATTTTCTCCCTTGAACTGCTTTTGCTCCTTTATCAAAAATCAGTTGTCCATGTAAGTCAGTATGCTTTCACAATGCTTTATTCTGTTCCATTGTCTATTTTCCTATCTTTAAACTGAAATTTGAAATCAGGCACTGTTAGTTCTTCAACTTGGTGCTTTCTAAAAATTATTTTGGCTCTTTTAGGTCCTTTGCATTTTGATATGAATTTTAAAATCAGATTATCAATTTCTGAAAAATTGTAGTTGGAATACTGATAAGGAATGGTTCCATCTATAATAAATTTGGGTGGTATTGCCATTTTAACAGTAGTAATTTTTCTGAGTCATGGACACTGGATGTTTTCCATTTATTTAGAGCTCCTTGAATTTCTCTGACCAGTGTTTTGCGCTTTTTTTTTTTCCTGTCTGAAACATCTTCTTTTTTTAAAATTTTTTTATTGTTATGTTAATCACCATATATTACATAATTTGTTTTGGTGTAGTGTTCCATGATTCATTGTTTGTTCATAACACCCAGTGCTCCATGCAGAATGTGCCCTCTTTAATACCCATCACCAGGCTAACCCATCCCCCTACCCTCCTCCCCTCTAGAAACCTCAGTTTGTTTTTCAAAGTCCATAATCTCTCCTGGTTCGTCTCCCCCTCTGACTTACTCCCCTTCATTCTTCCTCTCCTGCTATCTTCTTCTTTTTCTTTTTTCTTAAAATATGTTGCGTTATTTGTTTCAGAAGTACAGATCTGTGATTCAACAGTCTTACACAATTCACAGCGCTCACCGTAGCACATATCTTCCCCAATGTCTGTCACCCAGCCACGCCATCCCTCCCACCCCCGACCACTCCAGCAACCCTCAGTTTGTTCCTGAGATTAAGAATTCCTCATATCAGTGAGGTAATATGATACATGTCTTTCTCTGATTGACTTATTTCACTCAGCATAACACCCTCCAGTTCCATCCACGTCGTTGCAAATGGCAAGATCTCATTCCATTTGATGGCTGCATGATATTCTATTGTGTATATATACCACTTCTTCTTTATCCATTCATCTGTCGATGGACATCTTGGCTCTTTCTACAGTTTGGCTATTGTGGACATTGTTGCTATAAACATTGGGGTGCACGTACCCCTTCGGGTCCCTACATTTGTATCTTTGGGGTAAATACCCAGTAGTGCAATTGCTGGATCGAATGGTAGCTCTAATTTCAACTGTTTGAGGAACCTCCATACTGTTTTCCAGAGTGGTTGCACCAGCTTGCATTCCCACCAACAGTGTAGGAGGGTTCCCCTTTCTCCACATCCCCGCCAACATCTGTCGTTCCCGGACTTGTTAATTTTAGCCATTCTGACGGGTGTGAGGTGGTATCTCATTGAGGTTTTGATTTGGATTTCCCTGATGCCGAGCGATGTTGAGCACTTTTTCATGTGCCTGTTGGCCATTTGGATGTCTTCTTTGGAAAAATGTCTGTTCATGCCTTCTGCCCATTTCTTGATTGGATTATTTGTTCTTTGGGTGTTGAGTTTGATACGTTCTTTATAGATTTTGGATACTAGCCCTTTATCTGATATGTCATTTGCAAATATTTTCTCCCATTCTGTCGGTTGTCTTTTGGTTTTGTGGACTGTTTATTTTGCTGTGCAAAAGCTTTTTATCTTGATGAAATCCCAATAGTTCATTTTTGCCCTGGCTTCCTGTGCCTTTGGTGATGTTTCTAGGAAGAAGTTGCTGCGGCTGAGGTCGAAGAGGTTGCTACCTGTGTTCTCCTTTAGGATTTTGATGGACTCCTGTCTCACGTTTAGGTCTTTCAACCATTTGGAGTCTATTTTTGTGTGTGGTGTAAGGAAATGGTCCAGTTTCATTCTTCTGCATGTGGCTGTCCAATTTTCCCAACACCATTTGTTGAAGAGACTGTCTTTTTTCCACTGGACATTCTTTCCTGCTTTGTCAAAGATAAGTTGACCATAGAGTTGAGGGTCCATTTCTGGGCTCTCGATTCTGTTCCACTGTACTATGTGTCTGTTTTTGTGCCAGTACCATACTGTCTTGATGATGACAGCGTTGTAATAGAGCTGGAAGTCCGGAATTGTGATGCCGCCAGCTTTGCTTTTCTTTTTCAATATTCCTCTGGCTATTCGGGATCTCTTCTGGTTCCATACAAATTTTAGGATTATTTGTTCCATTTCTTGAAAAAAGTGGATGGTATTTTGATGGGGATTGCATTGACTGTGTAGATTGCTCTAGGTAGCATTGACATCTTCACAATGTTGGTTCTTCCAATCCATGAGCATGGAACGTTTTTCCATTTCTTTGTGTCTTCTTCAATTTCTTTCCTGAGTATTTTATAGTTTTCTGAATACAGATCCTTTGCCTCTTTGGTTAAATTTATTCCTAGGTATCTTATGGTTTTGGGTGCAATTGTGAATGGGATCGACTCCTTGATTTGTCTCTCTTCTGTCTTGTTGTTGGTGTATAGGAATGCCACTGATTTCTGTGCATTGATTTTATATCCTGCCACTTTACTGAATTCCTGTATGAGTTCTAGCAGTTTTGGGGTGGAGTCTTTTGGGTTTTCCACATACAGTATCATATCATCTGCAAAGAGTGAGAGTTTGACTTTCTCTTTGCCGATTTGGATGCCTTTGATTTCTTTTTGTTGTCTGATTGCTGTGGCTAGGACTTCTAATACTATGTTGAATAGCAGTGGTGAGAGTGGACATCCCTGCCGCGTTCCTGACCTTAGGGGAAAAGCTCTCAGCTTTTCCCCATTGAGAATGATATTCGCTGTAGGTTTTTCATAGATGGCTTTTATGATATTGAGGTATGTACCCTCTATCCCTATACTCTGAAGAGTTTTGATCAAGAAAGGATGCTGTACTTTGTCAAATGCTTTTTCTGCATCTATTGAGAGGATCATATGATTCTTGTTCTTTCTTTTGTTAATGTATTGTATCACGTTGATTGATTTGCGGATGTTGAACCAACCTTGCAGCCCAGAGATAAATCCCACTTGGTCGTGGTGAATAATCCTTTTAATGTACTGTTGGATCCTATTGGTTAGTATTTTGGTGAGAATTTTTGCATCCATGTTCATCAAGGATATTGGTCTGTAATTGTCCTTTTTGATGGGATCTTTGGTTTTGGGATCAAGGTAATGGTGGCCTCATAAAAAGAGTTTGGAAGTTCTCCTTCCATTTCTATTTTTTGGAACAGTTTCAGGAGAATAGGTATTAATTCTTCTTTAAATGTCTGATAGAATTCCCCTGGGAAGCCATCTGGCCCTGGGCTTTTGTTTCTTGGGAGATTTTTGATGACTGCTTCAATTTCCTTAGTGGTTATAGGTCTGTTCAGGTTTTCTATTTCTTCCTGGTTCAATTTTGGTAGTTGATACATCTCTAGGAATGCACCCATTTCTTCCAGGTTATCTAATTTGCTGGCATAGAGTTGCTCATAATATGTTCTTATAATTGTTTGTATTTCTTTGGTGTTGGTTGTGATCTCTCCTCTTTCATTCATGATTTTGTTGGTTTGGGTCATTTCTCTTTTCTTTTTGATCAGTCTGGCCAGGGGTTTATCAATCTTGTTAATTCTTTCAAAGAACCAGCTCCAAGTTTCGTTGATCTGTTCTACTGTTCTTTTGGTTTCTAGTTCATTGATTTCTGCTCTGATCTTTATGATTTCTCTTCTCCTGCTGGGTTTAGGCTTTATTTGCTGTTCTTTCTCCAGCTCCTTTAGGTGTAGGGTTAGATTGGGTACTTGAGACCTTTCTTGTTTCTTGAGAAAGGCTTGTATTGCTATATACTTTCCTCTCAGGACTGCCTTTGCTGTATCCCAAAGATTTTGGACAGTTGTGTTTTCATTTTCATTGGTTTCCATGAATTTTTTTAATTCTTCTTTAATTTCCTGGTTGACCCATTCATTCTTTAGTAGGATGCTCTTTAGCCTCCATGTATTTGAGTTCTTTCCGACTTTCCTCTTGTGATTGAGTTCTAGTTTCAAAGCATTGTGGTCTGAAAATATGCAGGGAATGATCCCAATCTTTTGGTACCGGTTGAGACCTGATTTGTGACCTAGGATGTGATCAATTCTGGAGAATGTTCCATGGGCACTAGAGAAGAATGTGTATTCCGTTGCTTTGGGATGGAATGTTCTGAATATGTCTGTGAAGTCCATTTGGTCCAGTGTGTCATTTAAAGTCTTTATTTCCTTGTTGATCTTTTGCTTAGATGATCTGTCCATTTCAGTCAGGGTGGTGTTAAAGTCCCCCACTATTATTTTATTGTTGTCAATGTGTTTCTTTGCTTTTGTTATTAATTGCCTTATATAATTGGCTGCTCCCATGTTCGGGGCATAGATATTTACAATTGTTAGATCTTCTTGTTGGATAGACCCTTTAAGTAGGGTATAGTGCCCTTCCTCATCTCTTATTACAGTCTTTGTTTTAAAATCTAGTTTGTCTGATGTGAGGATTGCCCCCCAGCTTTCTTTTGGTGTCCATTAGCATGGTAAATGGTTTTCCACCCCCTCACTTTCAATCTGGGGGTGTCTTTGGGTCTAAAATGAGTCTCTTGCAGACAGCATATGGATGAGTCTTGTTTTTTAATCCAATCTGATAGCATGTGTCTTTTGATTGGGGCATTGAGCCCATTTACATTCAGGGTAACTATTGAAAGTTATGAAATTAGTGCCATTGTATTGCCTGTAAGGTGACTGTTACTGTATGTTGTCTGTGTTCCTTTCTGATCTTTGCTGCTTTTTAGCCTCTCTCTTTGCTTAGAGGACCCCTTTCAATATTTCTTGGAGGGCTGGTTTCGTGTTTGCAAATTCCTTTAGTTTTTGTTTGTTCTGGAAGCTTTTTATCTCTCCTTCTATTTTCAATCACAGCCTAGCTGGATATAGTATTCTTGGCTGCATATTTTTCTTGTTTAGTGCTCTGAAGATATCTTGCCAGTCCTTTCTGGCCTGCCAGGTCTCTGTGGATAGGTCTGTTGCCAATCTAATATTTTTACCATTGTAGGTTACATATCTCTTCTCCCGAGCTGCTTTCAGGATTTTCTCTTTGTCTCTGAGACTCGTAAGTTTTACTATTAGATGTCAGGGTGTTGACCTATTTTTATTGATTTTGAGAGGAGTTCTCTGTGCCTCCTGGATTTTGATGCCTGTTTCCTTCCTCACATTAGGGAAGTTCTCTGCTATTATTTGCTCCAATATACCTTCTGCCCCTCTCTCTCTTTCTTCTTCTTCTGGAATCCCAATTGTTCTAATGTTGTTTCGTCTTATCGAATCACTTATCTCTCGAATTCTGCCCTCGTGATCCTGTAGTTGTTTCTCCCTCTTTTTCTCAGCCTCTTTACTTTCCATCATTTGGTCTTCTATATCACTGATTCTCTCTTCTGCCTCATTTATCCTAGCAGTTAGTGCCCCCTTTTTGTTTGCACCTCATCAATAGCCTTTTTGATTTCGACTTGGTTAGATTTTAGTTCTTTTATTTCTCCAGAAAGGGTTTCTCTAATAACTTCCACGCTTTTTTCAAGCCCAGCTAGTATCTTTAAAGTCATGATTCTGAACTCTAGGTCCGACATCGTACTAATGTCCGTATTGAGTAGGTCCCTGGCTAACGGTACTACCTCTTGTTCTTTTTGCTGAGGTGATTTTTTCGTCTTGTCATTTTGTCCAGAGGAGAATTGATGAATGAGAGAACAAAATGCTAACAGGTTTACAACGTCCCCAGCAAATATACTGTATACAAATCAGAAAAGACCTGAAACCAGGGGAAAAGAAAGGGAAAGAAAGTAAAAAGAAAGAGAGAGAAAAAAAAGATAAAAACAAAAACAGAACAATACAAAAAAAAGCAGAATGTGATCAAATATGATCGGGCTAGTGTATAGATCAATGCCACACACTAGATTTTGGGCATATTTTGGTCTGTTAGAAAAAAGTGCCTCCTAAAATTTTAAAGGAAGAAAGACATATATGTACAAATTAAGGGTTGATACAATGAAGGGATAGAAGATGACTGTAAAGATGAAAATTATAAAAGATTTTATAAAAGGACTTGATAAGATAAGAAGTTGTTTGAAAAAATAAAGAAGATTTAAAAAAAAAGAAAAAAGGGAGAGAATGTGATCAGGCAGGAGACTAGAACAGAACCATACACTAGTGATTTAGGGTATATTTTTGTCTGTTAGAAGAAACTGTATCTCAAATTTTAAAGAGAGAACAACTTATATATATATGCCAAAAATAAGGGTAACTACTATGAAGGGATAAAATATGACTCTAAAAATGAAAAATAAAAAATGTTTTTTTTTTTTTTAAAGAGATTGATAAGATATTGGTTGAAAAAGGGAAAAAGAAAAAGAGAAAAAAAACAGTTAACAAAAATTAACTTTGATGAACTAATGAATCATGGTAAAAAAAAAGCCATGAATTCTATGTGCAGTATTCCCCTAGCGCTGGAGTTCTCCCGTTCTCCTTGATCGGTAAACTTGGTCTTGGCTTGCTGGCTGTTCGTGCTGATCTCCTGGGGGAGGGGCCTGTTGCTGTGGTTTCCAAATGTCTTTGCCAGAGGCTGAATTGCCCCGTCCTTGTCGGTCCGGGCTAAGCAAGCTGCTCGGGTTTGATCTCAGGAGCTTTTGTTCCCTGTAAGCTCTCCATACAGCCTTGGAGGACCGGGGCAAAAATGGTGGCCTCCCAATCTCCACCCGGAGGAGATGAGAACTCGGGGCCCCGCTCCTCAGTGTGCCCACAGAGAAAAGCAGTCACTCCCTTGTTCCCGGTCTCCGGCCGCACTCCGTGCTCACCCGGCCTGTGACCGAGCGTTTGTATCTCTGGCACCCGACCCCGTGTGGAGTCTCCAAACCCAGCAGATCCCTGCGGTGTGTTCCCGCGCCGCTCCTCCCCGGGAAGGAAGGGGATTCTCCCCAAATCTGCCGCCTGTTGGGTCCCTGCTGCAGGAGCAGTGGCCCGACTGGGCCGCGGATCACAGTTTATGGCAACCCCAAACTGAGAGCCCGCGCCTCAGCTCCGTCTCTGCAGCCGGCTTCCCCGCTCCGATACCTGGGAGCTCTGGCGCACTCAGGCTCTCCCGGTCTTTCTGTGACCCCAAGGGTCCTGAGACTCCACTGTCCCGCGAGGGTTCCACCCCCGCTTAGCCACTGGAGCGACGTCCCTCAGCGGAGCCGACTTCTAAAACGTCCGATTCTGTGCTCCGCGTCTCTATCACTTGCCAGAAGCGGCCGGCGGAGGCCCCTCCCCCGCCGTCTATCCTCCCGAACATCGCCTCGGATTCACTTCTCCGCACGTCCTACCTTCCAGAAAGTGGTCGCTTCTCTGTTCAGATAGTTGTTGCTAATCTTCTCTTTGATCTCCTGTTGAGTTCGTAGGTGTTCAGAATGGTTTGATCCCTATTCAGCTGAATTCCTGAGACCAGACGAAACCTAGGTCTCCTTCTCCTCCGCCATCTTCCTACCACTCTTCGTGTTTTGCACTTTTCACACCATTTGTCAAATTTATCCTTAAGTACCAATTATTTTATACTTTGATGCTATGGTAAATATTATTTCTGTCTCAGTTTTCAATTGTCCATTGCCATTGTATAAAATACAATTATTTTTTGTACATTCCTCTTTTATTCTGCAACCTTGATGAACTCACTTATTCGTTTGAGTAGCCCCTTACATAGATCTCATTGGATTTTCTATATAGACGTCCATGCTCTCTCCTATTAAAGATAATTATGTTTCTCCCTTTACTTTCCAGATGCCTTTTATTTCTCTTTTAGTTTGCTAATTTAGTGAATTTCATTGACTGCTTTTCAAATGTTAAACTAAACTTGCATCCATGGGGTAAACCACACTAGGTCATGGAGTATTTAGATCGATAGGTGGACTGGTAAGTAGATAGAGTCAATTTGCTAAAATTTTGTTTAAAATTTTGGCTTCTGGGTTCATGAGGGATATTTGTACTATTTTTTGTTTTGTTTTTTTGTAGTGTGTCTCATTTTTTTAAATTTTTTATTATGTTAATCATATATTACATCGTTAGTTTTTTATTTTTTATTGTTATGTTAATCACCATATATTACATCATTAGTTTTTGATGTAGTGTTCCATGATTCATTGTTTGTGTATAACACCCAGTGCTCCATGCAGAGCGTGCCCTCTTTAATACCCAACACCAGGCTAACCCATCCTCCCGCCCCCCTTCCCTCTTGTACTCTCAGTTTGTTTTTCAGAGTCCATCGTCTCTCATGGTTCATCTCCCCCTCCGATTTCCCCCCTTCATTCTTCCCCTTTTGCTATCTTCTTTTTTTTTTAACATATATTGTATTATTTGTTTCAGAGGTACAGATCTGTGATTCAACAGTCTTGTACAATTCACAGCACTCACCATAGTACATACCTTCCCCAATGTCTATCACCCAGCCACCCCATCCCTCCTACCCTCCACCACTCCAGCAATCCTCAGTTTGTTTCCTGAGATTAAGAATTCCTCATATCATTGAGGTCATATGATACATGTCTTTCTCTGATTGACTTATTTTGCTTAGCATAACACTCTCCAGTTCTATCCATGTTGTTGCAAATGGCAAGATCTCATTCCTTTTGATGGCTGCATAATATTCCATTGTATATATATATACCACATCTTCTTTATTCATTCATCTGTTGATGGACATCTTGGCTCTTTCCACAGTTTGGCTATTGTGGACATTGCTGCTATAAACATCGGGGTGCATGTACCCCTTTGGATCCCTACATTTGTATCTTTGGGGTAAATACCCAGTGGTGCAATTGCTGGATCATACGGTAACTCTATTTTCAACTTTTTGAGGAACCTCCATACTGTTTTCCAGAGTGGTTGCACCAACTTGCATTCCCACCAACAGTGTAGGAGGGTTCCCCTTTCTCCGAATCCCTGCCAACATCTCTCGTTTCCTGACTTGTTAATTTTAGCCATTCTGACTGGTGTGAGGTGGTATCTTGTTGAGGTTTTGATTTGAATTTCCCTGATGTCAAGTGATGTTGAGCACTTTTTCATGTGTCTGTTGGCCATTTGGATGTCTGCTCTGGAAAAATGTCTGTTCCTGTCTTCTGCCCATTTCTTGATTGGATCATTTGTTCTTTGGGTGTTGAGCTTAAGAAGATGTTTATAGATTTTGGATACTAGCCCTTTATCTGATATGTCATTTGCAAATATCTTCTCCCATTCTGTCGGTTGTCTTTTGGTTTTGTTGACTGTTTCTTTTGCTGTGCAAAAGCTGTTTGTCTTGATGAAGTCCCAATAGTTCATTTTTGCCCTTCCTATTGTGAAGATGTCAGTGCTACCTAGAGCAATCTACACGTTCAGTGCAATCCCCATCAAAATACCAGGAACTTTTTTCAAAGAAATGGAACAAATAATCCTAAAATTTGTATGGAACCAGAAAAGACCCTGAATAGCCAGAGGAATATTGAAAAAGAAAAGCAAAGCTGGTGGCATCACAATTCCAGACTTCCAGCTCTGTTACAAAGCTGTCATCATCAAGACAGTATGGTACTGGCACAAAAACAGACACATAGATCAATGGAACAGAATAGAGAGCCCAGAAATGGGCCCTCAACTCTATGGTCAACTAATCTTTGACAAAGCAGGAAAGAATGTCCAGTGGACAAAAGACAGTCTCTTCAACAAATCGTGTTGGGAAAATTGGACAGCCACATGCAGAAGACTGAAACTGGACCATTTCCTTACACCACACACAAAAATAGACTCAAAATGGTTGAAAGACTTAATGTGAGACAGGAGTCCATCAAAATCCTAAAGGAGAACACAGGCAGCTACCTCTTCGACCTCAGGCGTAGCAATTTCTTCCTAGAAACATTGTCTTTGTCTCATTTTGTTGTTAAGATCTTGCTAACCCAATAGAACAAGTTAAGAACTCTTCACTCTGTTACAATGTTTTGAAGAATTTTTTTTTTTTTTTTTAGAATTAGTATTATTTTTTCCTTAAATACTATGTTCACTCTACTAGTAAAGCCTTCTGGATCAGGAGCATTCCTTGGGGTATTTTAACAAGAAATGTAATTTCTTTAGTATCATCTCTCATTCCTGATACCTGAATCTTTTGTTCTTTCTACCCCCGCCCCCACCAAACTATCTGGGTAGAGGTTTATCAATTTCATTGATCTCAAAGGATCACTTCTTGGTTTCATTGATTTCTCTATTTTCCTATTTTTCTAGTTTATGGATTTCTACTCAGCTCTCTATTCTTTCCCCTCTTCTTCTTTGAATTTTATATTTCCTTCTTTTCCAGTTTCTTATGGAGGTAAATGACTTAACAAGGCATTTCTGTTTTTATAGTATAAACGTGTAGCACTATAAATTAATTATCCTCTAAGTATCCCTATTGCTTCATCAGTATCCCACATATTTTAAAATATTTTGTTTCATTTTGACTCAGTTAAAATACTTTATAACTTCTGTTTTTATTTATTCTTTGGACCATGTGTTATTTGGATGTGTGTTATTTAGCTTCCTAATATTTTGTGATTTTATAGAGATCTGTTACTGATTTCTAAGATAATTACATTATGATTAGAGACAATACTATTAAAATAATTGATGTTTGTTTATGGCCCAGGGTAAGATCTATCTCAATAAATATTCCACCCATTCTAGAAAAATATGTGAATTTCACTTTTGTTAGATATAGGGTTCTTTATCAAGGTAGTAATTTAGTCAGTATATTCTTACTGATTTTATGTGCTCTTGTTCCATCAATTATTATTAGAATTGTATTGAAATCTCAATTTGTAATTGTGGCATTGGCTAATTCTCATTGTAGTTCTATCAGTTGCAAATTCATGTATTTTGGATTTGGTTAATAGATGTGTAATATTTAGGTTTGTTATGTCCTTTTGATAAGTTGACTACTTTATCACTACAGTATTATACTTTTTTGCCCAGACATATTTTGTTTGATACTCATATAGCTTACCTAGCTTTCTTTTGTTTGGTGCTAGCATGATATAATATTTTATTCACTTACTTTTAAGTAATTTGTGTCTATATTCAATGTACATTTATTTTAGGTAGCAAATAGTCAGGTCTTGCTTTTCAAAATTCAACCTGACACTTTTTGACATTTAACTGGGCTTTTCCATGCTGGAAAACAACTTGGCAGTATCAGCCATTTTTATACTTCATGGTTCAAAACGCCAAACAGAATTCCCATGAATTTCTCAAACAAGACAGAAATGAAATTTTTAATGCAATATTGCCTGGTGGTAAGAAATAGGGGACAATCTAGGGGCCCATTTTTGAGAAATGGGTAAGTATACGAGGATACAAACTATTAAATACTTTGAAGTGTTCAAAAGCCAAAAAATCTAATGTGATAAGCAATGTGGTTAGACCTTTAAACAATGTTGAGTAAAAATATCACACAGAAAAATATCTAAATCAAAATGCCATTTATGTAAATGTATGTTCAAAATACATAACAGGCTATATATTTAAAAGAATTTATAAAAACTCAAGGTTATATACTAAGCACTTAAGATAGAGGGGAATATAAGGGAATATGCAAAAGAGAAAATAAATTGTTGCATGAATAATGTGTAACTAAAAGTGAAATTAAATGGTAGTTTACTCCTAGGATCCAAAAGTTAATTAAAATCAATTAATTATTTATTAAAGATTTTATTTATTTATTTATTTATTTGCTTATTTATTTAAGAGAGAGAGAGAGAGTGAAAGCATAAGCAGGGGGAGGGCCAAGGGGGGAGGAAGAGAGAGAGGGAGAGAATCTCAAGCAGAGTCGGTGCTGAGTGAGGAGCCAAAAACAGGGCTCAATCCCATAACCCTGAGATCATGACCTGAGCTGGCACCAAGAGTCAGACACTTAATTGACTGAGCCACTCAGGCACCCCTAAAAATTAATTAAAATTTAAAATGAAAACTGAAATAATTGTAATATTTTATCACAATTATTTCATTTACCATTAAGGAAACAAACCTTTGAACCAGGTGTTTGTAAGACAGGAGTTGTACTTGTGAAGTTACTGATTATTTATTGCCCTCTAGAGTATGCTCATATTAGTTAGCATGGAAATTAGCTTAGTAAATTACAGAAATATATTTAAGTGCTATATGTTTCTGTTAATTCATGCATGCCCTTGCAATTATCAAGAAATGCTAAGCAGAGATCAGACAATTACTGACCTTAATCAATATTACAAAGTCAGACTTTACAATTAACTAGAGTTAGATGATGAGCTTGAATTTTAGTCACCTCTAGACATTTTCTAAAATAGCCTTCTTAATCATCCACACCCAATATCTCTGAAAAAAAAAAATTAAAAGGATGGCAGTAAAACTGAGACTCAAATGCAATGTGATCCCTGAGTTTGAACCAAACTTCACCTTACCATGTGTTTGATGGATCTGAACTTTAAAAACCAATCTTTTACACAATATTGTATGTCAAATATATTTCAATTAAAACCCTATCACCATTGCCGGCAACTGAGGCCTTGTCTGAGGAGAACAGCCTGAGCCGCATCTTGCACATGGAACTCTTCAGGGGGGCACCGTTCACCTCACCATTTCCTAGACATGTATATTTATTATGACAGTTTTTGGCAAATGGCAGTCAACTCTCTAAAGAATGAGGTGATTATTCTAATGCTCCCATAAGTGACATTCAGGTCAGCCTCAGTCCTGAGAGCAGCATCACCAGTTTAAATGAGGTATTGATGTCATTTTCATTCATACCTACTACCTCCCCCAATTCACATTATCTTCTCTTTTACTTTATTCTTGAAAAGCAAAAAGACCTTTTACTATCTCTCCTGGGTAATCTAGTACTTAGGTCAGTACGTATTTCTGTTTTTACTCTTTAAAGGACAGGCTCTACCCTGACATGATTGGTCTTTACTTCATACAGCAGAATGGCAAGTGTGAGCTCCCTCATTTGTAATTTCTCAGATATAACCAAATTTAGATAAAGAAACCCAATAGACCTCACCCATAGCCAAAAATAAACAAATGAATAAATAAATAAATAACCTTTAGTTTAGTACATTCAGTATATAGTTTTCATTGAGCTTTATGAATTTTGTATCTTGCTTGTCCCGAGACCTCCAGCCCAGTGTCCTGGTGTGTGTGCATGTGTGTGTATATATATTATATTGTTATATTTGGGGTACACCGAGTCTTCCCACTGGTTTTGCCAAAAGTACTCATTATCTAATTTTCTTTCACACTGGAGGAGCAGTTAGGCTTTATTTTGAGAGGAGCAGTTAGGCTTTATTTTGAAAGTATTGTGTCAGGGATCCCAAAGACCACAGTCAGGTTTGATGATATTCTGGAAGGACTCACAGAATTCAGAAGAGCTGTTACACTTATGATTACGGTTTATTATAGTGAAAAGATCCATATTACCATTAAGGAAGGAAAAAGATGCTTACAGTGAAGTCTAGGAGAGTCAAGGATAATCTTCCATTTGTCCTCCCTCAATAAAGTCACAGGGATAGCGCTTTACCAGCAACAGTGTGTCACAACACATGTGATGTGTTGTCAATCAGGGAGGCTCACCTGAACCTTGGCCTCCAGGGCGTTTATTGGAGGTCAGTTACTTAGGCATGTAGCTCCCGAAAGTCAAGCTGATACCTGTGATCCAAAGCTCCAGGAATACAAAAACAAAAACAAACAAACAAACAAAAGAAACAAAGGACACTCACCATAAATTATATTGTTATTATAAACTATCTGGCATGCTCCAAGATTTCAAATATACAAAGATACTTTCATCAGGCAGGATATTCCAAGGATTCAGAGATTATCTCCCAGGAGCTGGTAAAGGTTAGTTCTGAAGTCTTGGGAATGCAAAGAGTTTTAGCAACTTAGGTCTGCTGACTTAACTTTTGCACAGTAATATTAAAAGATACAGGGATATGGCATTGTGAGCTACTCTTTCTCATTTTTGCTTAGTGGCATCTCTATAAAATGATTGAGGCAGTAGCAATTGGTAAAATGGCCTGACAAGGAAATATTCCTTAAAACTACTATTTTTACTTAAATTGAACATATACTCAGGAGGATAAGAAGAGCTGCAGTTAATCTCACCATATCTAAACTGACTCTTGATAGTTCTATTTCTCTAATAACTTCTGAAGAAAATTTCCAGTGGGAAACTTCCAGAAGAGTGGACAACTGTTAAGTATGATTCTTATTTTCCTATTGACACACTTAGTCTGGAATCTTACACCAGCTAATGGTCTACATGGCATCCTTTTCTCACTGAGTGCATACTCTGGGAACCATAACTGTATTTTCCGGATCTACTCTGATTCCCTGGCATTCCTCTATTAGCAATTTGGATGTAATGGTGTAGTGTGCTTGGCTCAATTTGATGGCAGGCTTTCAAGTGAGGCTGCTGATTATTACATCACAGTTCAACAACTCTGGGTGATAGTGCACAAAAACATAACCTTTCCATTATGCCTATGGCATTTGGCAGGGCACACAAGTGCAGATAGACCATTAGCAGAAAGAACCCATTATCATTCATAGTTGATCCTGAGCACTCAGAAGCCAGGATGCGGTGCAAAACATGGCTTTCCTCTTTCCATCTGCCTCTTTTCAGTCTATGCACAACCTCCTTTAAGTGGTTTCCTGAAATCTTATTTCTTGAACTCCCCATTTCACTTTTACCTCTCTCTCTCTGGGTTCTGTACAGAATTCCAGCCTCATGCTGCTTATGGCCAGTTTAGTTGATGTCTTCGAGCTAGGTTTGCTCCTTATGTCCGAAACCAGAGCTATCAGGTGATCCTATGTGGCCTAGATTAGAAAGACACATTTAACAGTGAACACTATAAAGGACCATTATATCCAAGAAATTGCAAGGAAAGAAACTTCTCTTCAGCTAATATGAACATCACTTTTCTCTCATGGCCTAAATTTGATGTATTTTTACGTTCAAAATCCTGGAGACCAGATTAGGGATTGTAACTACCCTCTTAATATCACAGTATGAATAGGATATTCTCAAAATTTTCTTTGCTTTTATCTAATGGAACCATTAGTATTAACTGAAAACTTATTAGAAATGCAAATTCTTGGAGCACCTGAGTGACTCAGTCAGTAAGCATCCAACTCTTTTTTTTTTTTAAGATATTATTTAGTGTTTATTTGAGAGAGAGAAAGCACGAAAGGGAAGAAAGTCAGAGGGAGAAGCCGACTCCCTGCTGAGCAGGGAGCCTGATGCAGGACTCAATCCTGGGACTCCAGGATCATGACCTGAGCTGAAGGCAGTCGCTTCACCAATTGAGCCACCCAGGTGCCCTGGTAAGCATCAGACTCTTGATTTTGGCTCAGATCAAGATCTCAGGGTCCTGAGATCGAGCCCCATGTCAGCCTCTGTGCTGAGTACAGAGTCTGCTTAGGATGCTCTCTCACCCTCTCTCTCTCTGCCCCTCTCCCTGCTTGTGTGTGCACTCTCTTAAGTAAATAAATAATTAAACAAAATCTTTAAAAACAAAAAGAAAAGAAACACAAATTCTCAGGCCCACATAGACATACTGACTCAGAAACTCTGGAGGTGGTTCCCAGAAATTTGTGTTTTAATAAATCCTTCAGGTACTTCTGAGAACACTCAAGTTTGAGAAGCACTGCCTTAGAAAATGAGAAAATGGAAAACGAGTATTAGTTTAGGAATTGGGAATTGAGGATTAATGTTATTAGTATAGCTTATGCTCGAGATAAAAGAAACACAAATCATGGCAGTGAATTATGGTTTGGATGGTGAATATGTCTAGGAAGACAATGGGTGATCGATACATATAATATTGTCCTACTCATTCCATCTAAACAAAAATGTTTGCTGCTTTTGCCAAAATTTCTTCCTTATATCTAATAAAGCAGTTCATCCATGAACAGTAATTTTTGATTTGAGAGGGCTCTCTTTGCCTCCTATGGATCTGATAATTGAGAAGCTCTTTCTCCCCATTTTTCTGAATGCAGATCATGTGTAAATATGTCGATGGAATTATGTCCCTGCTTCCAATGGAACAGATTAGACTGCCTAGAGGGATGGGATCTGGTCAAGGTCAAGCTTGTTTCTGACATGTAGGAGTTGTGTAGCAATGAAGAAAGAGGATAGATTGCATATGTTCTTGGAGGATTATCTAGATTACTTATGATGTTTCCCACAAAGGGAAACAAAGTGAACGGTGGTGCAGACCAAAAGAAGGCAATTCTTTTGGCAGGAAGGTCAATATCCACCCATCCATTAGAGATTTATCAATCCAGAAGACAGACACCTTTGTCATAAGGTTTCTTACCCTTGGCCCAGGAGACTAAGATTTTGCTTCTACTTTTGTTTGGTTTCCAGGTCTAAGAGAAATTTATTTGTTTGAAATTTTCAAGTATGCTAAAAAAAATGGAAAGAAAATCTAGAAATTGCTCACCTCAGTCTTACAACCATTTTAATATATATACATATTGTTCCTCCCTGTTCCAATTACAAGAAACAACTCTGGACTCAAAATCAAGAAACCATGTATAGGCACAGCAGGGTATCTTTCATTAAGTATGCTGTTAGTCTTGAAAAGTATCAGAGGGCCAGCTAAAGTTGCTATTACATATTATATAAGATCTACATATGTCCTGCATATCAACTTAGCGATCTCATTGTCACTCTATGGGGTTGGCAGAACAAACATCCCACCAAAGATCATGTCTTAATCCCTGGAATTTATAAATATTGTACCTTGTATGGAAAAGAGGGAACAGCAAATGTGATTAAGGTTATGGTATGGGTATTATTCTGGATTATCTGTGTAACCATGAAGGCTTAAAAGCAGAGAGACTTTCCTGGTGGTGGTCAGAGAGAGCTGTGACTGGAAGAAGTTCAGAGAGATGTGGCATAAGAACAATATGTCTCCCTTTTTCTAGTTCTGAGATGTGGGGGCTATATCCAAAGGCTGGAGAGAGTTTTCTGGGACCCGCAAATGGCCTTTAGCTGATGGCCAGCAGGGAAATGGGGACCTCTGTTCTTCAACTGCAACAAACTAAATTCTGTCAACAGAAGAATGAGCAAAGAAACAGAGTCTCCCTACAGCTTGCAGGAAAAGGAACACGGCACTGCTGACGCTTAGATTTTATACTAGTGAGGCCCATACCAGATTTCTGACCTCCAACAACTATAAGATGATAAAATTGTATTTCTTTAACTAGGTTTGTGGTAATTTATTATGGCAGCAGTAGAAAACCAATACCCTTCATACTTAATATTTCAAAAATTTATCTCTAACATCCCCCTAAACTGGATCCTCCCCCAAGTTTTCCTATCTTCATGAATGGAGTCATCATTCATTGATGAGCATGCCCTCCCATCTATTTTAGGCATATCCATCTAAAGGACAAATGCCTCTGTCAGCATTATCTTTCTAAGAATGACGAGGGGAACTGGGCATTGGGCAGATAACTGGCAGTGTCTACCACGTGCAAACATGTGAACAAACCCATTGCTGAGATATGTGTAGCCCAGGACACAGGTACAAATGGAGGCTTATGTGCCACGTGTCTGCATATGTCGAGTGTTATACATCAGTGTAACAAATCCCTAATATGCTCTATCTTCTGACTTGTCAGATATATCTTCTTAAAGTCCAGGTAGACAAAATTTGAATTTAGGATTCTCAGACTCCTGGTGGTTCTATGTCTGTCTGTAGCAGTGCAAGGAGAGCTGGCATGCACCCAGGCCCTAAAGCGAAGAAGGGGGGGCCAGAGAAGGGCCCCCTCGGCCTAGTTACAAAAGATGAATGAAAAAGTAAAAATGCTCAGTCTTCATCATTCTTTTTTTTTAAAGACTTTTTTATTTATTCATTCGAGACACAGAGATACAGAGAGAGAGAGAGAGAATATGAGCAGAGGGAGAAGCAGAGGAAGGGGGAGAAGCAGGCCCCCCGCTGAGCTGGGAGCCCGATGCGGGCCTCCATCCCAGGACCCTGGGATCATGACCTGAGTTGAAAGGCAGATGCTTAACCATCTGAGCCACCCAAGTGCCCCAGTCTTCATCATTCTTATGCTCTAGTTGGCAGACAGGGAATAAACAAGAAACATAAGTATGTAGTGAGTTGTAGATTGCAACCATATCCAATTTCATTAAACATCATCAAATTTTTATGAAAGTGGTTATATTAGTTTTCTATTGCTGTGTAACAAATCACTACGAACTTAGTAAGTTAAAACAATATATGTGTATTACCTCACAAGTTCTACATTCAAAAATTTGGGCATGGCTTAATTGGATCTTCTGGTTAGGGTCTCCCAAGGCCTCCATCAAGGTGTTGGCTGAGCTGAATTTTCATTCTGGTGAGTCAGCTGAGGAAAAATCTAATTTCAAGCTTCTTGCTGGCAGAATTCATTTTCTTGCACCTGCATGGTAGGGGACCTGTTTCTCCCCCACCTGGCTGTTAGCCAGAAGTTCTTCTATTGTTCTAGAGATCACCCACATTTCCTAGGTGCTGCCAACAGTTCCTATCATTAAGGCTTCTCCAACATGACTGCTAACTTCAATAAAACTACACAGAGTGCTTGGAATCTTTGACCTCAGAGAAGGCCAAGCTACTAGGGACAGTCAATTCACTAAGGCAGGCCAATTCAGGATATTTTTTCCTTAACTCAAAAACAAGCAACAACAAACCTTAATTATATCTGCAACACTTCTTGACCTCTCCATATTTTATAGGTTAGAAGGAAGTTACAGGTTTCGCTCATATTCAAGGAATTATACAGAGGAGAAATACCAGGGGACAGGGATCACTGGAGCAACTTTAGGGTCTATATGACAAATGGAATTTATGATGTATTTTACGTTGTTAAATATTCTTTTTATTTTTTTGACATTGTTGAATATTCTTGACAATGCTTGGTATTGTCAGCTGTTTTATTCATCTGTGGGGTATGAGTTGCTTTATCTTAGTGGTTTCAGTTGGCATTTCTCTAATTATTAGTCATATTGGCTTTTTCATTTCTTAATTTTATATTCCTCATTAGGATTTCCTTTTCATGCATTCATTGTTTATCTTTTTTTGCTCTTATTCTCTCAGATTTTTAATAACTGTTTACTTTTTGGGATGCAGGCAATATACAGTTGTATGACATTAAAATTCCTCCCACTCCAATTTCTGTTGTCGCTGTTTTTTAACATTAATATAATTTAAGTAACTTATCTTGTTATGTTTTGTGATTTTTGCAACGTTTTAAAGAAATGTCCCATGAACAAATTCATAAAGGAATGCTCTCTTAAGTTTCAAATATTTATATTAGGAATTAGTTGTTTAATTGACATGGAATTTTTTGTGTATGAGTAGTAGGAATTTATATTTATGTTTTCCCATATGTATGCCAATTACTAGATCTATTTATAGAAGTATCATCCTTGCCTACTTTTTACTTTTCCATTCCCTCCAATATCCGATTCTAATCTTGCTTGGAGTTTTCTTTTTGTCATTGGACGATTTTCACCAATGCTACAATAAATCATATAATAAGCCTTGATATTTAATGGAACTTAATATGTGGAATTTCCATTTTTCTTCTTCAAAGTTGACATTTTTGGTTTTGGTCTTTTCTTTTTAATATACAGTTTAATATTAAATTGTCTTCTCAAATCAAAGGGGTTAAAAATAAGATGGGAATTTTGATTAGAAATGCATTGTCTTTATGGATTGATGTCAGTATAATTGACTTTATCATATTGTATGTTCCTATAGACAAACATGAGATATTCATTCATTTATTCATTAATTTTCCACAAACGTGAGATATATATTCATTTATAGGCTTTCCTTTTTTTCTTTTTAAGATTTTATTTATTTATTAGAGAGAGAGAGTGAGTGAGAGAGAGAGCATGGGCAGGGAGAGGGGCAAAGGGAGAAGCACACTCCCTGCTGAGCCGGGAGCCTGATGTGGGGCTCGATCCCAGGACCCTGGGATCATGACCTGAGCTGAAGGCAGATGCTTAACTGACTGAGCCACCTAGGTGTCCCTAAATTATATTTAAAGATTTGATTGATTGATTGATTGATTGATTTTAGAGAGAGAGAGCATGAGCAGTGCGGGGAAGGGTAGAGGGAGAGGGAGAATGAGAAAGAATCTCAAGTAGACTCCTTGCAGAGCTTGGAGCGCAAAGTGGGACTGGGTCCCACCACCCTGAGACCATGACATGAGCCAAAACCAAGAGTCAGACGCTAAACCAACTGAGCCACCCCGGCACCACTAAAATGTATTTGGAAGTATATTTTTCTTTTTTGTTTCCAAACATAGGTTTTGTGTTTATTTAAGAATTCTTGATCTCTTATTTACTTTCAGAGTAATTTACAGTTGAAGGAATTGAGGAAAGAAAGGTTACAGGCCCAAGGTGAAAGCAAGTAGGTGGTAGAGGGGAAAATCATACACTGACTATGTGAATTCATGTCTGAACTTTTCTAATTACTCATGCTGGCCCCATTTCACTTCTTTTCTTCGTGTATTTATGAATTTTGAATGTATCAAATCATGTAGTATCTATAACAATAAAGTATACTTACACATTCAGGTATAAAATGACTTCAACAGCTTAACTGGAAAATATGTCAACATAACTTATAATTGACTTTTAGGAAACATGAGGCATCTGAATTTATTAGAGGGGCAAATATATGTGCAATTACATATCATAAAAGCAGTTACTGAATCCATATTATCAAATAGGTTAATTACAGTGGCCAGATATGTATATATTATTTTGAGTTCATTAGAAAATTTCAGAGAGATATTAGCAAAAAAAAAGTCTGTAAATTTAATATCAAATTTCCATTGCAAGTGCTAGGAAAACTCCTGAAATGCTCCATAGGCTTATTCTACTATAGTAATTCAGATGATCTGAATTGATTGAAATGGAAAATTATTGACTAAAGCTATTTCAGGAAAAACCAGCTGTTGAAGTCAGCTGTTCTGATATAAATAAACAAGTTAAACCATAACAGCAGAATCTTAGAAATTTGGAAACTTAATCATGCCATCTGGAAATAAATAGACTAATCAGAGAATGTAGATTTAGAGAAAATAAAATTATAAATAACCTAAAACACAATAAGAAAAATATATTATCTTTACCCTAAATCCCATTTGCTTACTACTTATGGGATGAATGTATCTTTTTTATCTCTATTGCACTGTACCATTATATTTCTATTAGTACAAATAGTTAATTTTTTTAAGGAGACAGATGGTAATTTTGTAAGTTTTATTTTCCATGCCTAAACTAAGTTGCATTTCATTATGTGACTAGGGTTTATTGCCTATAAGTCAGTTCACTGAAATAAAAGATGCTTAGAAATTTTCAAAATGGAGATCAGAATGCTGGTGTGTGTGTGTGTGTGTGTGTGTGTGTGTGTGTTTCTGTGTATGTGCGTGAGAGAGACAGACAGAGACAGAGACAGAGAGACTTAGAGTATCTTAATTCCTCTGAAGGATTTTTTAAAATCTCCTTGATCTTTAAGTTCAACAACGCTCCTAAGTGGGAAAATGTCCAAGAAATAATGAATACAGTTGTCTGTACAGCAATAAACAAAATCATCAACATCCCCTTATATTAATAATAACAAGATTAAATACAACATGCTATATAATGAATGACTACAGTGAACATGATTTCAGTCGATTGAAGAGAATTAAGAATGCATTAATTTGTAACAGTCTTATGAATATTGATTACACACATATATGACTAGAAATATACATGATCTAATGATCACATAAAAATTCTGAAATTTCAAATTGCAGTCTGTATATTCATGATGAATTTTGCAATTTGCAAGATAGAGAAAGACAAAGAAAAATGGAAGAGAAATACAAAAGACAGAGTGGGTTTGACTCAAATCTCTAACTCTGATCAGAAATAGAACTGCCATAAACAGTTAGAGAGATTTTCTACTCTGAATTAAACCAATAATGACAGTTCTCTCTAGTCATTTTGGCTCCCAACAAATCCCTTTTCCATGAGTTCTCATAATTCCACTTTGATAATATTAAGTTACAGAGCTAATATTTTTTCAAAGAATATCAACACTGTTTCTTTATAATATTTCAATGCAGGGGGAAAATGACATTATTTTCCTTTGAGGAGTATGGAAAGTATGGCTTATACATGTGAGTTCTTGCAGAGACACCTCTTAGATCTGGTGATACCCAGTCTAATATTATTAACATTGTTGTACATCTAACTGTAATATTTTAAGCATCTGAAAGCAATAGGCATAAAATATGTTTTCCCCCAGAAAGGATCTATATCTGAAAATTTACACATGTTGTAACATTGAAATACTTTGCTAAATTTAATTCAAGTAAATATTGCTTTAGTGGCACCAAATTGATTTATTTCTGTCTCCTGGCCAAGGGAAATCATACATATTTTAGTAAAATCATCCAAAATAAGTTGAATAGGAAAAATCCTTGATGAAGATCATCAAAGTACTGTTTGTTCTCTGGGAAAGTTATCCAAGGTTAAGCTACAATTTTATCAGGTGTGAATTCTCTCCTCTA
The DNA here is from genome assembly GCF_037043125.1 of Eumetopias jubatus. Lineage (NCBI taxonomy): Eukaryota > Metazoa > Chordata > Mammalia > Carnivora > Otariidae > Eumetopias > Eumetopias jubatus. Next base: position 175,211,293 of record NW_028274809.1, on the reverse strand, counting down.
ACCATTTTGCTTGATGTTATTGTTCTGGGCTGGTTTAGGTTCAACAGTTGGGCTGGATTACCGGAAACCTGTTCTCTCAACAGTTATGGTCTGATATCATGTGCACTATATTAGCTGTTTTTCTTTTTCTTTTACAATTCAAAAAAGGCAAAAGATGATACTAAATATATAAAAATAATGGCATAACAACCTAAGTACTTAAGTTACTCCTTGTCATGAGGAGAGAAGCTGAGAAAATATAAGAAGCTAGGTATATGAAAGGGTTTGCTTAATTGCTTAATTATTTGTGAACAATAATAGGATTTTGTTTGTAAAAGTGAGCTGCACAAAAATTTAACTTTTAGTTCATTATTCTGTGAATATTTGCTAGATATCATACATTGCACGAAGGGATCTGTGTGCTTACTTGAATTTCATCCTCACAATGACCATCAGAGTGTGAATGTCATAGAAGAGGAAAGAGGTTTGTCAGAGGAAGTACATTGACAAAGTCCCCTGGGCAGACCCTGGCTCAGATGTTCCAGGCACCAAACCCAAGATGTCAACCACAACTTTAGAATTTACCCTAGGAAAGCAGCTTTGCATTGCTCTGAATGGTTGATTATATTTTTCTCTTTAAGAAAATAGACTTCAGTTTTAGGAGAGTTAGTTGGTCCTCTATATCAACAACAAACATGAGTGGAATAATCATCACTTACTTCCCAAGAGGCACATGGAGAAGTTACCTCTAGAACTGTGGTGTTCAGATCAAAGAAGTGCCTTGGGCGACAACAGTATTTCCCTCTGGGAGGTCAGTAAGCTCCTCTCCCCTGCAGGAGGGCTTTGAGGAGAAAGGATCCTTACACTGGTACTTTTGGTACAGTGACTACTTGAGATTTTACTTCTGATTCTTCTTAGGAAACTTCTTAGGAAATACTTATCCAGAGATAGAAGCTTCAGGAAAATAAAGCCTTTACCTATCGCTTCAAAGATTGTAAGAAAAATAAAGTCATTACATTTTGAAGACAGTGACCATGCATGGTAATTCAGGTGCCTGAGAAGAAACAGTCGTGTCTTAGATTAATATCAATAAAATGCTTTAATTTAAAACAATTTAGAAGATGAACACTCAGTTCAGAAGTCTAAACTGTTTGTAGATCAAAAGGCAGGATTTAAATTGGAGATTTGATTTTTTGGTTATTTTATACTATACATTCAAGGACATGGAAGGGCAGGAAAATTATGCCAGGAAGCAATTTCCTAAGAAATTAGAATATAGTGATGACTTGCATGCTTGTATAAATTTTGTTACATGAACTCCCCACATAGCTGAAGCTACAGATTGAAATGAACATTTTTTTATAATGTACGCTTTCTTCAAAGAACTTCCAAAACAATATAGCAAAAAAGCATGAAATTAAAATTGCTTTCCAAAGAAGAGCATACAGTTTGCATCTGCTTCAGATTCTTTTAGCACTTTAATTTTGAAGCTATACTATACAATAGTTATACAGATGGAAAAATCCAATCAATCAGCCAGCTACTTTGATTGTACTGTGCCAGGTAACTGCTTTCACATATTTGTGCCCCACTTAATTTAAAAGACATATCAACAGATAGAAATGTGATTTTTGTGAGGGCTGGTGTGTGTGTGTGTGTGTGTGTGTGTGTGTGTGTGTGTGTCTTTTAACTAGACAGAGGACTAAGGGCATTATCATTAGCCTGAGACTAAGCAATTTGATTAAAAATTTTAAAAAAGTTAGATGTATTTCTTAAGTTTTATATTTAAAAGCAACCAATCTGATTGACTTCTCATGATTCTCCTAGTGTAATTAATTAGTTGACTTAATTATTGTTTGGCAATATTGTGAAACACAGTTCAGGTGAGTGTCTTTGGAGTTCTGTTGTTTATATAATTTAAGAAAAGGAAGGGGACAATTTCCTTGTATTCCCACATCATTTCACAAAGGATTTCAGGTACTATATATTAAACATACATTAACTGAGATAGCAAACGTCATAACTATGTATGTTTATACACACCACATATATGTATATATATATATAAACTGTATATATTTACACATAAATATAACATATATAAAACAAATTTTGTAAAATACATTAAACAAAGCAATGAATCAAGACAAAAAAGAGACAAAGACAATTATGAAGTTGTAAGTGGGTGTGAATATGTGATCATATCACATTAGTTTCAAGACATGACAGCCAAAGCTTTTCACTATTTTATGGTTTTATTTTAGAAAAAATTAGCTATGTTTTTCTGTGCACCTTACAGGCAACAGTTTCTTGGCTCGAAATTCTGTAAGGAACTCCTCACATAGGGCTTTTATATAGAGAGGTGTGAACAATTGATTTCCTGTAGCTGCTTTTAGATGCATTAGCTGACAAAACCTGATTGGACAATGTTGGAATTGATGAGTTTAATTTTCCTGGTATTCCTCAAAATAAAAACGTATACAACAAACACATAAGGGAAGTAGTTGCGGTCTAAACCTGCTCAGTGATTTTCTTGAAACCATCACTCTACCTAAAAGATGAGTAATACATAGAACGCATATTTTGAAATTCCACTTTCTGCACTTCCCCGTATTCTATGAGTTGGACAGTTTAGAATCTTGCAACAAATATACACTCTGGACAGACAGGCTAGAAATGAAATCACAGTCTGACCCCTTTATCATGTGTACCATTGGCCTCTTTTTCGAGTCTTAGCTTCTTCTTAAAAAAAAAGAATTTAGTAACTTCCATCTCATAGAAGTTTTTGTATTGATTAAATGAGATAGCTGGCATCAAAAGCCTAGTATATGCATGAGTTATTATAAAACACAGAAATACAAATATTTACTAGATTGAGAGAGATGGATAAAGTTGATAGGTTAAGATATTAAAAGGATTATCTAATATTTAATATACTTTTGAAACTCAATGTTAAACATGGATGTTGTAGATGGTTATTATCTTAACAGGATGCTTCTTTCATTTGTATTGCTTCAATGACACACTTTACTTATTTCCATTCAATCATAAGTGCCCTGTTTTTATCACAGAGATAAAACAGAAGTATGCTCTCCAAGATGATATAGGAGTCATTTTCATTATGGGACAAGCCCACTACCTTATGGAAAGAAAGAAACAAGGGAAGGAAGGAAAGAAAGAAGAAAGGGAGGATGGGAGGGAGGAAGGAAGGGAGGAAGGAAGGAAGGAAGGAAGGAAAGAAGGAAATGAGGGAAAGAAGGAAGGAAGGATGGAGGGAGGGAGGGAGGAAGGAATAAATCTTCCCAGGCTGCTCTCAGTATTCCTCTGTCCTCCTGGTCAGATTGTTGAGTGGGCCAGACTGGGTTAGCCGTCAATGTCCAGCAAAGTAAAACAGCCCTTTTGATTCCAAAGACCTCTCTCAATAGCTTGGGCTAAAATCTGGCAAATACTTTCTGGGCCTAATGTGAAAATGAAGAATACTTGATCATTGTTCTTGAATATATTTCCTGTTTATTTGCATAGATGGTGGCTGTGGAAATTAATAAATAAGTGTATATATATTCAGTAGTCGTTTTCACATACATTTTGGTGTAAGTTACCCTTTCTTGCATAACAAATTACCTCAAATCAAATGTTTACTATAGTACAGTTTCCATGAATCAGAAATCAAAGAGCAGCTTAGGTGAGAAGTCATTGCTCATGGTCTCCCTTGGGCTTACCGTCAAGCTATTGACGAGAGCTAGTCTTTTTAGGGCTTGACTGGGGAAGGACCTGCTTCCCGTGTCATGTGAATCCTGACAAGCCTCAGTTCTTTGCCACGTGTGCCTCTCCCTACACTCCCACAGTATCCCCCTAAGATGGCGGCAAGCTTCTCCAGGGAAAGTATTTCAAGAGACAGCTGGGAAGTGGGGGAAAGGAGAAAGAGAGAGAAAGAGGAAGAAAATCCAAATTGCAAAGCTGCAGTCTTTTTAGAATCTAATTCAAAAGAGGTATATCAACATATCACTTCTGTCGCATTTTATTCTCCAGAAATGATTCATAAAAAAACAGCCTACGCTCAAGCAGGGGAAATTAAGTTTTACCTCTTGAGGGGAAAAGTATCTAAGTATTTGTGGCTATGGCTTTAAAACTACGACATAGTGTGTTTCTCTAAAGATTTTACCCATCTGTATATTCTAGGTATTTATTTAAAACAAATACAAGTAATATAGCTGCTGTTACTAAAAGCTAAAAAAGGGCGCCTGGGTGGCTCAGTTGGTTAAGTGACTGCCTTCGGCTCAGGTCATGATCCTGGAGTCCCGGGATCGAGTCCCACATCGGGCTCCCTGCTTGGCGGGGAGTCTGCTTCTCCCTCTGACCCTCCCCCCTCTCATGTGCTCTCTCTCTCTCATTCTCTCTCTCTCAAATAAATAAATAAAATCTTTAAAAAAAAATAAAAAAAATAAAAGCTAAAAAAAATTAAAATACATTGCTTTTGCCTATAGTACTGCAAAGAATTAAACTGAGTCCAGCAAGGTCCTGCTTATGTAATGGTTTTTGTACTGACCCATTTATTTGTGCTATCCATCCGGATAATTAAGATTAGTCAATCTGAGTTCTAGAGATAATTCAGAGATTGTGCTTGTTATCTTCATATATACAGTGTATCCAAGAGTGTCTGACCCATGACTTCTCCCTTCTCACCTCAATTTCTTAGAACATTTTTCTTTAAAGCAGTAGATCTTTACTCCTGGTTTGTGGTACCAAAATTTCCCTTAATTGTTTGTATAATTGGACAACTCATAAAAATCCAGTCCTGCCTTTAAGTACCTATGTTATGCTCATTTTAGAAATGCAGATCATAGAGGTCTGAGAGACGAGCTTTCCTTTTCTTTTCATCTTGGAGAAAATATTGAGGGCTAATAGGGATACAGACACTCACAGTAGCCAGATGCACCCTGAGCACCTTCTGCCTTTTATTCATAACCTTTTTTTTTCATTCTTCATGAAGTAGCCTGATGTTTATATTTTTATGCTACCTACCGATGTTCGCAAAAAAGAAAAAGCTTCCTTTATACTCTTGGATCTGTTCTATTTGCAACTTCTTAGAATTTTTTTCTGTGAGTAGCTGTACTCTGCTTGATACAAAAGCCTGGCTAATGCTCTTTTTAATGGTTGAGTAAGGCTGAAAGTATTCACATCAATTTCCTATTGCCACAAAACGATCTGGGTCATGACAATCTACAAGCCAAGTTACTAGACCATTACTAAACTACCTTCACATAAGGATAAGTTAGCAATTTTGACCTTTTAAGCTAAACTGCAAAATGTTCTTTTGATTAAAGTCTACAACAGTCCCCAGAGATCTCCAGTGCTGAATGTTAGGGATTTAACACAACACTGAGATCTTGGCAGATAAATGTACCTTTACTCATAAGCTTTTCAACTCACACACGGTTTTAAATTCCCTTGCTCTATAGAATTACCATTCTGCACTTAGTTTTATTTTGAAGGCTGTTGCACTCATTTCCAAGATGAGGACTCATGACCAGGAAGCCAATTTAACCCAAGCAAATAAAAGCTTTATTCTTCCTGAGAAAATTAGCTATTTAAGGATAAATACTTTAATTTGTCCTTTCAACCTAGGTTTATGGGTAATTCCTGGACACTTTTGAATACTTTTCTGATTTCTCCCTTGACTATTATTCCTTTGCCTTTTCAGTATTTTTTTTCATTCCTAATTCTTAATTCACCTCCTGAGAATAATAGCTCAGTAAACCTTTTATCATTGTAATTTTTGCACATTGCTGTACCAGATATTTATTTCTAATCTGGTCTGTATATTTTTGTACATATTTTCTATAATGCTAGCTTAAACATAAATCTAAAATGTGTATTATCAATAGCAGCTTTATTGTTGATGCACATGAATATTTTCATTTTCACATTTTTATGTTTACTGGAATAGAAAATATATTAGAAAGCTAGAAAGTACATGTAGGTAACCATTTAATTATTTTGTTTTCCACAAAAAACAACATCAAACTGTGAATAAATGTCATTTCCTCTTTTTAAGTTGGGAAACTCAGACTTCTAAGTTCCTCTTCAGAATTGAATAACATTAGTTGTTTAGAGTTAATGAGAAAAATTTCAGGGGTTTTGGTTGATATGTAGGTAAAATTACATATGGTTTATTCTTCTGGGTTGTTTTCTTTTACCTGGTTATGTTTGTTTAAATATATTTATATAAAAGAAAATTGTTTCAATATGACTATTTTATTAATATACTAAACAGTAATCAGGAAATATTTATTGGATTTGCATTTCATTTTAACTAATAATATTTTTGTGCTCTTTCAAAACTAATAGTTTTTTGTGATTTATGCTTCTGCCCAAACTGCCTTTGTTATTTTTCATAACTAAGTTTATTTTACCTCGGCAGTCTTCCTGCTTCACTGAAGTTTTACAAATTTTTCAAACTCTGCTATTTGAAGGTCAGAATTTTTCAGGAGCTACTTCCATGAATGAGAGAAGGAAGTGGGCAGATAAATATACAAATTCTAGGATCCTATCTTAACAACAATCTTAATATTTCTTCTTTAATTTGTGTTGTGTATGGAGTATTGGTACAGTCTTCATTTGCTATGAGGTAATATCTAAATATATTTGGTGACCATGGCTCTAAGGTGTCATTTGCTTTACAATATTATTTTTCTACTTAATATTATGCTTTCCCTGTATACTAACTTTATTCTCTTGCCCATTGCTAACTTCAGATCTTCACTAACATTAGTCATGTTTATCTTGGCCCTCCATCTCCTCAAATTTCATAAAATATTCTAACTTTGCAATTTAAAAACATGTGTATCTTTAAAAAACAAAACACATGCATCCCTCTGTCTCTCTCTCTCCCTCTCTCTCATCTTCTATTTCTGTTTCAGACAGAATTATGTCAAACAGGAATAGAATTTATTTACATAATCAGGCTTGGTCATATACATTACTTAAGATCACATTTATCATTTGTAATGGAAGAATTTACCTTTGATTTAGTTGGTTAGTTTATCCTGAATACCTTCGCGAATATATTTCCTAACTAAAAACGAGTGAGAGTAGTCTTTGTAATTTCTAAGTTGTGAAAGAAGGGGCAACACATCTAGGCATCTTTGCAAGATGTGACCTTGGAAGATCACCTAAATGGGTCATTGCGTACTGAGATGGTTCCATACTTTGGCTGCTACCCTGAAGACATCACAGGAAAACATTGCTGTCAAATGTGTATTAAAGTTTATTGAAGAAGTGGTTTCTATAACTATTAAATAATATTATTTGATAAATCTTACAACACATAGTTGTATTAACAGATTGGTGACTATATTGCATAGCTATATATTATGTGAATAAATGTTTCTTCTTGTATACTTCTTTGGCCTCCCCACATCTAAAATTTCCTGGGAAATAAATTGCTCCTTCAGAGTACATGTGAATTTTAGATAGTTTCTTCAAGGTATCCATTTTGCCACTGGTCTAAGCTCTTTCTAAAATTTCAAAATACAGTACAGGTAAGAATTTTTTAAAAAATCATAAAATAAATATAAATATAATACTTGTGAAATTCAGTCAGTTAGTGTACTCATTGTGTCATTTTCCTGTGTGGAGTGTTATCGTAGGTTAGAAGAGAAGTAGTAAGAAAAATACAATAGTCGTGTCTTCAGAGAGCTTAAAACCCCTTTTTTAGGTAGTATGCACATAGGAAGTTACAAATAAATATACAACATGGCATATCTTAGGCATCATATGAACAGTACAGAATATTACTTTTTCAGAGTTTTGAGGAGACTTGAGATCTCCATCACAAATAGATAAGTTTTTATAAAGGCATGTGTAGGGGTGCCTGGGAGGCTCAGTCAGTTGGGTGCCTGCCTTTGGCTCAGGTCATGATCCCGGGGTCGTGGGATCGAGCCCCGCATTGGGCTCCCTGCTCAGCGGGCACCCTGCTTCTCCCTCTGCCTGCCGCTTGCCCCTGCTTGTGCTCGCTCTCTCTTTCTGTGTCAAATAAATAAATAAAATCTTTAAAAAAATGAATAAAGTCATGTGTATTTATTTAAGATTTAGTTTTGACTGAGGGCAAGAGGAGTGAGACTGTGTTGGTGGCCAACTGAACATCTATTTCCCTCTACCCTGTCTCCTACTTAACAGTTTCCCAAGTCTGTTCCAGTGTCCACCCTCATCCAATAGAGATTAATTCATACTAAAGCCTAAGGCATGGGTCTTAGTTGTTTTAATCAAATCAGGGGATCCTATTTCCTTTGCTATAAATAGATTGAATCATGACTTTACGATTTAGCTGTGGCCAATAAGATGCCAGGGGACTTCAGGCGATCTGCTAGTAGCTTCCTCACACATAATACAGAAAATAATACAAGGATAGGCAATCTCTTTTGCTGTGTTTATCTCCTGAAACTGTTGTAGGCATCTTGTTAAAATAAGAATATTAGCAGCAATGTCCACAATAGCCAAACTATTGAAAGAGCCAAGATGTCCATCGACATACGAATGGATAAAGATGTGAGATATATATATATATATGTATATATATATGTATATATATACACACACACACACACACACACTCACACACACACAATGGAATAGTATGCAGCCGTCAAAAGGAATGAAATCTTGCCATTTGCAACGACGTGGATAGAACTGGAGGGTATTGTGCTGAGCGAAATAAGTCAGAGAAAGACATGTATCATATGATCTCACTGATAAGAGGAATTCTTAATCTCAGGAAATAAACTGAGGGTTGCTGGAGTGGGGGGGTGGGAGGGATGGGGTGGCCGGGTGATAGACATTGGGGACGGTATGTGCTATGGTGAGCGCTGTGAACTGTGTAAGACTGTTGAATCACAGACCTGTACCTCTGAAACAAATAATACAGTATATGTTAAAAAAAAAAAAGAAGATAGCAGGAAGGGAAAAATGAAGGGGGAGAAACTGGATGGGGAGACGAACCATGAGAGACTATGGACTCTGAGAAACAAACTGAGGGTTCTAGAGGGGAGGGGGTAGGGTTTTGGGTGAGCCTGGTGATGGGTATTTAAGAAGGCATGTACTGAATAGAGCACTGGGTGTTTTACACAAATAATGAATCATGGAACACTACATCAAAAACTAATGATGTAATGTATGGTGATTAATATACCATAATAAAATAAATAAAAGAATACTCAGCAAAAGGATAAAGAGCTCTTATATTAAATATATATATTTAATTTAATTTAATTTACTTATATATATATATATAAGTAAAGCTTATAAAGTGAAAAAGCTCTTACAGTAAAGGGAAAAGAAGAAAAACCTTGGGTAATTGCAAATATTTTGAGCAACTGAATGTTCCAACTCTAAAGGTTTCCTCATATTTGGAGTATTGATTAAGAAAGCCAACTATTATCCTCATTGGTGTCATGTTGAGGCAGACTTTTCCACTACTTGCATTTATCAATATAAAATATATTATGGAGAATGGAGAGTACGAACCATTCTAGAGAGATAGAGAGGGCTATGCTCACTTATTCACAAGCAGTAAGTTTTAAATGGGCTTAGGGAAAGTACTTGGCATTCACGATAAGTTAGTATCAGTCATAAAAATCATCCAATAGGTAAACACCTTAACATCAGCAAGAACCAGTAGAAATGGATAGAGCTTACATATTTTGACAAACTACTATCTGCAGGGTACTGTGCTAAAGATGTTTGACATATTGTTAGCTTGTCATATTGTTAGAGGTAAAATAGAGGACAGTATGGATGTTGGGAGAAAGGAAACCTAAGTTTAGGGGAGTGACATTACCAAAGGCCTTACAGGCAATCCTCAAAGAGGTCCATGGCCAAAGCATATTAAATACTGACTTAAAGGAATTGACAATGGAGAAAAGGCATGATAGATGTGATATGTTGGGAATTTAATTATGGTTTATACTTTGTTCTTGGTCCTTTTTGATGTGCACTTATGTGTTGGTAGAAAATCAGATTTTCAAATGTCAGAAAGGTTCATGACCCAATTCCATTATCTATCAAACAATCACTATATGTAGGGATGGATCTTTCCTTTTAACATTACTTTTCATTTTCTGTCATTCTGAGCAAATATCCAGAAAATATAAATATACACAGTCACATACATTAAAATATCAAAAATATACTGCCACAAGGTTTCTTTCCACATCTAGCAAATATTCTCTTGGCCTCCTAAGTATAGGCGGGGGGATGGAAGAGACATACAGCATCTCTCCTTCTTCTTGCAAATCAGGAGAATTTTTCTCTTTTGGGGGGGTGAAGCATACATCTGCCTCAAAGCTGGGGCTTGATTAAGCTTTATGTATCACATGATCAGTGAAAAAATTTCTATATTTGAGAAATTGGTTGACTGTCAGACTTAATTTCAAAGTTGTTTGGTTTTTCTCTTTCTGTTTTCTGTAAAAGAGGATGGATCAAGGATTTATTCATGCTGCTTTAAACTAGAAGCTTTAGGAATTTTTTTCCCTTAGATAGAGGTGAGGCAAACCTAACTTTATGTAGCAGTAAAAATGCTGAGGAGAAGGAGAAGCTGAAGATACTGGAAAGAGCATCATTGAAGGAGCGAGGTCAAGAGAGGGAAGACTAGGCTGAAAAGTAACAGGGAACGTGACTGGATTACTGTGGGAGCAGATGAGGTAAAAGAGGTAGATTAAAGGTAGAGAAGATGGTAAATTGAATAGTTCTTGCTTGATGTTCTTACTCTCAGGAAAGTAGAAATCGAGGTACTCTATTTTGATCCAAAAAGATGGAACGCTGAGCTTGGAAAAAAAGTAAAAGATTTGTTTTGTGTGAAGTAAACTATGAAATCAACAGAACAAAAACACAAAGTTTACAAAAGATGAATGAAGAGACAGATGGAGTTAGTCAGGAGCAACGTGTCATGGGTCAAGTGAAAAAAAAGGGCTCATTAATCTTTTCCAGTAAATTAAAATATAGAACGGAATGTTGGATGATCCGATGTACTGACAAAATGGAAGGGAAAGGAATGTCATTTCTATTTGGAGAAAATGAAACTTTTGCTACTGCCTGGATATAGCATTGATTCTATTTTTATGCCTGTTTTTTATTTTATTTTATTTTATTTTAAATGTTTTATTTATTTATTCATGAGAGTCAGAGAGAGAGAGAGAGAGAGGCAGAGGCAGAGAGAGAAGCAGGCTCCCCGCCCAGCAGGGAGCCCAATGCGAGACTTGACTCCAGGACCCTGGGATCATGACCTGAGCCGAAGACAGACGCTTAACCATCTGAGCCACCCAGGCGCCCCTGTGCCTGTTTATTTTAAAATAATGGGCTAAGCTAGGGCACGTTCTGCATGGAGCACTGGGTGTTATACGCAAACAATGAATCATGGAACACTACATCAAAAACTAATGATATAAGTATGGTGATTAACATAACATAATATTAAAAAATAAATAAATATTAAAATAATGGGGACACAGTAGTTTGTCTATGTCTCTTTTTGAGAATGTGTTGTGGACACAAACAATAGCAAATTTGAGTAGATCTCACAATTAAGGGAATGATGTGAAAGCAAATAAGCTTCTATACTTGCAGCTTTTTGTTACCTGCTACTGCTAATTCCCTTTCATCTTATGACGGCCATGCCCACTTTTAGAGCATTACTAGTTTCCTTTGTTTAGTTCCCCACGAATCACAACCTTAGCAGCATTGGTCACTTTTTATTTTATTGTACCTTCATAACATAAAACTTTCAGTACTTCAGTTTTCTGTAATTTCTAGGTGGAAATAGCAACCACATACACTTAATTATCACACAAGCAACTTTCAGTGATGAAGTAAATGGTACTTTTATGGATTTTAAGCTTTTAATAAAACTGGAGATTACAGAGGGGACTTTATCCATAAAAGGCTCTAGAGAACTATCAAAAGCAAAATCTATGGTTATAGTTCTAATAAAAGGAAGTGAGTGATTTTTATAATTTCTCATCTGTTTGGGAGAAGAAAACAGTATGCTGAATGTCTAATTTGATAACGATAATTCCTTATATTTACATACTGCTGTATACTACTTAAAATATTTTAACTTGCAGTCTTATTTGAACCATACTAACTTCTTAAAAGGTAGGAAAAACAGCAAGTAATTCCAACTTTGTCACTACTTTATCCTGGCACATTTTGACTAAAGAGAACCAAGACCAAAAATATGTATTTCCTTGCCTGCAGTTAGTAACAATGCCTCTACCTCAATTCAGTTCCTTTTCTTCTGTGATGATTTCCACAGGATGAATCACAATGTGTTCAGGATATATTATTCTGTCATAACACACCCGATATTCCAGTTTTCTTTTTTTCTAAGAGTTATGCGACTTGAATAGTGATTTGCAAACTCTAAAAACTGATGAAAAACAAACTGCATTCAATTTTTTACCTTACATAATCCTAACATGCCTCTCTTTCATCTCTCTAAAGAGAGGGCTACACTGGAATAAAGCAAGAACTATTAATCACAGTAGCACAGTGAAGAATCAGTGAAGGCGTAGACCTTTTTCCAGAGAACTTATTTGGGTCATCCCAACTGATCTCTTCTTATCATTAGAAATAGTGATTTCACTTGTGATAACTAATGGACTATTTCTTCTGCACTGTATTCTAACTAAGCAGTGCCCCAGTTCTGCACTATTCTTAGCAATTCAGTTTCTGAAAGGCACACTGACAGCTTGAATGCAAACACCCTAGATAAACTAGACCAGCAACATTATTTGTTTTATTCTGTCCCCAAAACATTTAGATCAGTAACACTTTGCCATTATGAGTTTATTTTCTCTTAATCTAAATACAGCTAGATTTTTTTTTTCCAAAAGGTATAATGGTGTTAAAAATGCAAAAACAAAAGACAAAGCAAAATAAATACCATTATGCCAGATATTAACTGTGTAATTAATTCTATCTGCCGACACATGAACATTGTATCACCTATACCAGTCATTGAGTGGACATCAGTGAAGGGCAATAAGCAAGAGATAAGCTTTATAATGAGACAGATCTGGGTCTTAATTCTGTATCAGCTACTATGTCTGGAGCTGTGTTTGAACTCAGTGAATGCCAGTTTTCTCAAATAAGAAAGCAAACAACAAAAATACTAATACTCCTCTAGGATTGTTGTAAGGCTTAAATGTATTGCATATGTTCAGAATGCCTTTATATTTGTGGAATGAAAATACTAGTATAGCTTTTAAAACATTAATTCAAAGATATGCATATAACCAGTTCATCCATGTGATAATTTTCTGTGCCATACAACAAATCACCGAACAGTAGCTTAAAACAATACTCATTTCTTTTTCTTTAAGATTTTATTTATTTATTTGACAGAGAAAGACACACAGAGAGAGGGAACACAAGCAGGGGGAGTGGGAGAGGGAGAAGCAGGCTCCCACGGAACAGGGAGCCTGATGCGGGGCTCGATACCAGGACACTGGGATCATGACCTGAGCTGAAGGCAGACGCTTAATGACTGAGCCACCCAGGCACCCCAACAATACTCATTCTTATCTCACACTTTCTGTAGGTCAGAAGTCTGGGCTGTTTAAGTTGAGTTCTCTGCTCAAAAGCTCACAAGATTGAAATCAAGGTATTGGCTGGGTCCTCGCCTCATCTGGAGTGTTGTCTAGGGAAGGACTTGCCTCTGAGCCCCCTCAGGTGGATGGCAGAATTCATCTCCTTTAGCTATAGAATTCTGGCTTCTTTAAAGACAGAAACGGAAAGAGAATGCTTCTGTTATATTGATTCTCTAACTAGAGGTAAGAACTGGGCCCTCTTTTAAAAGGATCACCTGATCGGCTGGGCCATCCAGTGGAACTGTCTCTTGATTAACCAAAGTCAATTGACTAGGCCCTTTAATTACATCTGCAAATTCCTCCATTTTTGCCATTACTATTGGTGAGAAGCAATTCATAGGTTCTGCTCTTATTCAAGGACAGGGAGTTAAACAACGGTGTAATTTATTGGGGATCACCTTAAGGCGAGTACACCACAATGCTTTGAGTAAAAAATGCATATATTGTAGGTAGAAGAAACAAAGACCAGACCAGGAAAAGTAAGAGTGGAAGGAAGGAGAGGAATAAATGGCAGTTTTTGAATACTTTGCCCCCTGTTAAGCCTTAATGCCTGCCTTTATCTTCCCACACATCACTGAAGATAGGAGGGTACTTGGACCTGCACCTTGAAATGCAGAGGCAGCGTTTTAAGAGCTTAAAATACTCTTTCAAATTCTTTTTGATATTTGGAATTTAAGAGTTTTATGGAAGGTCCTCTGATATTTCTGGCAAGTGATTTTAAAACATTTTGAAGTCATATACTACATAGAGTAGCCTGAGTCAAACACTTGGGAGAAAAAAAAAACTTTCAAGAATTTACATCTAAACTCAAATAAGTTTTAAGGCACCTGAAAAATTTATCTTCTCTTTGTATTTGATGAAAATTTAAGCCTTACAAATTCTTTTAAAGATTAGATTACAGGCAAAATTGTGGCACTGGTTAGATTTCTCTTACTACATGATAACAATTTAACTGTACTTTACACTTTCAGGATACATTGACTTCTGCTCATTATAGAATCTTTTAGAACTAATAATAAATTAGAAGAAGAATCAAAACCCAAATGCATTCCACTTACCCAATGATAAAAAACATGTGTTGGTATATTTATTTCAAATTATTTTGATGTATATTTTTGTAGTGAACTTGTTTCACATAAGTATGATCCTAATAAATATATGATTAAATTTTGTAAGGGCATTTTATTTGCCTTGATCATATAAACATTTTTATGACATCAAAAAGCATATGTTAAATCTTTATTTTACTTGAGTGTACTATTAGGAGACAGAAAAATTAATCATCAGAAATTAGTTTTCTAGAAGCACTAAAATATACTTACAAACATAGGACATTTATTATAGATTACATATTCTTATGTTAGAAACACTGTATATCATAATTATTTCCTACTGTGAATAACGGGATAATAAATACTTTTATCTACATCAGATTTTATCTACACTATTTTTTTGGGGATTTAGGATTATTACATGGGAGGTATAATTACTTGCCAAATGTATATTAGAATATCTTTTTAAAAAATTTTATTTATTTATTTGAGAGAGAGAGAGTGCGAGGGGGAGGAGCAGAGGGAGAGGAACAAGCAGACTCAGTGCTGAGTGCAGAGCCTAATGCAAGCCTCGATCCCGCAATCTTGAAATCATGACCTGAGCCGAAATCAAGGGTCTGACAATTAATTGATTGAGTCACCCAGGTGCCCCTAGACTATGTTCATGGATCTTTTATGTTTTTCACATATTTCTAGGGGCACCTGGGTTCCTTAGTCAGTTAAGCAGCTGCCTTCGGCTCAGGTCATGATCCCAGAGTCCTAGACTTGAGCCCTGCCTCAGGTGCCCCATTCAGCAGGGAGTCTGCTTCTTCCTCTCCTTCTGCCCCTCTCCCCTGCTCATGCTCTCTCTCTCTCAAATAAATAAATAAATAAATAAATAAATAAATAAATAAATATCTTTAAAAAATGATATTTCTGAAGACATGTCCAAGATGCCCATTTAGCTATTTTCTTACTAACTTTCAAGACCCACACCAAAATATCTACTACTTTTGTATTTGTAACACTTCCTTACATTTCTCTTTCCTATCCCTGTTTCTCACAATGAAGCTTTTCCTCAGTTTCTGAACCTCCACATTGCCCAGAGCTTCCAGTCAGCACCTACTTCTTAGAGCTTGTTCCTTGACGGAGTCATGAGTGTTATAATTAGAGCATAAAGAGTTAATCCCTTACAAAATGTTTACCTACACTCCTGCCATCTTTTTAGTGCCTTCATAAGTATGCTCAGATTACTCAAAGGATGGTAAAAATAAGTAACGTTACATTAAAATAATTTTATGTCTAAAAATCAATGATGAAAAATAATTATAACAGTTTGATTACTCAATACATAAAACCAAAGAATATATTTCATACCCTTAGTCATATAATTTTTCTTTACCTCTCATGTTTTTCTTCCTTCTTCTAGGACTCTCTAATTCTGAATTATCTTCCTAGATTGTTAAAATATAATTTTTTTTTCTATATGTATGACTCACACTGGTTTCTAAACATTTATTGCTAGGTATTTCTCCACTGTGATATATTTCTTTGAGTTAAAATGTTGATACTTTAATCTTTTTTAAATGGAGACATATTTATTCCTTCAACTAGTGATTAAAAACCTGTTATATGATAGCACCATTTTGATATATGGTTTTCCTAGATTCTGTTTTAAGGAGATCACAATATAGTGTAAAAAACTGGAACTGTGAGATGTACAGATGAAGAGATTATGTATGATAATGGAGATCTGGTAAAAGTACAATGGGAATGACAAAGGAAGCAAAACACAGATGTGAAGCCTTAAAAAAAAAAAAAGTTGAGTTTTACTGAGTCTTCATTGTAGCATTTCAAGATCCCATCAAGAGACCTAAGATATGAAGCAATGAAAAATTTTCCTATTAAAAATCTTTTCCAGGAAAGAGACTAGGAGAGCCTAAATTAGGGAGGTGGCAATGAGAGGTAAGAGAACAGATTTAATAGGTATTTAAAATGTAGAACCAAAATAAAATAATTAACAAATGAGTCTGCTGTATACTAATACAGGAAATGCCAAAGGAAGAAAAGAGTAAACATGGAAAATAACATAATCATTAGCATTTGCTAATGATTTAACTGGAGCTCTTTATGGGCAAACAAGAGAAGACTTCAGATGGCAGCTTGGAAAAGAGCTAGTGGCTGCTTATAACCTTAAGAGTAGATAACCCTCCTGAGTGAGGGAAGAATAGTCTAGAACTGTATTGTCCAATATAGTACCTACTAGGCATGTAGTTATATAATAAAACTTAAATAAAGATCCTCAGTTATACTAGCTATATTTCACTTACTAAGTAACCACATGAGGCTAGTGGTTATCATATTCATTCCAGAAAGTTCTATTGACTGTTAATGTTACAGAGCAGCCTGGAATGGTCAGAGAGATGACAGCATAAAATCCTTAGACTTTGGCTTTATAAAAGAAAAGAAACACATGCTTTAAATAATAATCATCCATATACCTCAAAAATGTAAAACAATACTTGCTGAGGGTATTTAGGGTACCCCAAATGCTTTTTGGGCAGTTAAAGAGGTTTGAGGCTTATGAACCATTTGGATTTGCTAACGTATTTTGGAAGTATAATTATGTTAAGAAGTACTTCAAAGAAACAACTCTTTAAGGTGGCAGATGTAATCAATAAAATAGGCTTGAGACTGTAATTTGACAAGGTTTATTTCTACCTCATATATAGGAATTATGCAGGCTATGGTTTTTCAGTAGAAGGGGAACATAGACTCAAAACAAATCATGACTATGTGGTAGCTCCACCCCACCTAGTTCAGAAACAAATAAGTATTCAGCAGATAATATGGACAAGTTGCTGAATATCATGCTTAGACTACCATATTTTTCAC
This sequence comes from Eumetopias jubatus, assembly GCF_037043125.1. Lineage (NCBI taxonomy): Eukaryota > Metazoa > Chordata > Mammalia > Carnivora > Otariidae > Eumetopias > Eumetopias jubatus. Next base: position 175,193,745 of record NW_028274809.1, on the reverse strand, counting down.
AGGTTTGACTCATCACGAATTTGGCATATTTAGACATATTTCAGCCCAGTGTTATTTCATAATAAATTTGTATTCAGACAACTTAAACTGAGATGGTACCTAAGAAGTCTTGTACATCCTGGCCGATGAAATGACATCCTTTTAATTTCTTAAGTTAGAACCTGCTGAGCATCTTCAATTCCTTTGTTTAAGGGAAGATATTTTGTTGAAAGCTTATTACCTAGGAAGCACTGTTCTAAGTACTTTGTACTTAGCCTTTGATCCTCGAAAAGAGATTAGACTAAATGCCCCAAGCCTTACAGATGCTAAAGGGCAGGATCAGTATTGAGTACAGGCATCCAGACTCTTGTATACTTATTTTGATCCACTTTGCTATGTTTCTTTCCAAATGCACCTGGTGGCAGAATCCTTGTACATGTTGGCATATTCTTCTTGGGCTCATAGAGTGTCCACTATGGCACAAGTTTTGTGAGAAACTTTTGATGGATTGCTTCACCTTTCTGAATCATTCCAAACAAGGAAATGTTTATGAGTCTATTACTTTGGGTTGTTTCTATTGATAGACACTAAAACAAAGCCTAAGACTATGCTGTATCACCTTCTAGGGAAATGAGTAATTTAAGATATTTTAATGAATTTTGCTAAAGATGCTAATATTTTTACCCACCAAACAAGAGAAAGTGAAGCCTATACATTGATTTCTTTTTTTTAAGATTTTATTTATTTATTTTAGAGAGGGAGAGAGAGAGACACATAGTGACAGAGATAACAAGAGAGAGCACAAGTGGGGAGGAGAGGGAGAAGCAGGCTCCCGCTGAGCAGGGAACCTGACGTGGGGCTCCATCCCAGGACCCCAGGATCATAACCTGAGCCGAAGGCAGACGCTTAATCGACTGAGCCAGCCAGGCGCCTCTATATATTGATTTCTGTTCCAGGCAAACGATGACACCACTGAACTCTTTGTGAGCTTGAGTGCTTAGATTTAAATTTAAAGTCTAAGTTGTTCATGAAGCATTGGACCTAGTCTTGGAGGGCCAGGATTGGAGAGCTCCTCATTTCCCTGACTCCACCCTTATCGCATGTTGATGTAAGTCTCTCAACTCCATGTGATTCTAAACATTTCCAGTCAGATATAGGGAGGTGCCAGCACATTGAAAACCTGGGATATGAATTCAGTAATAACAAGAGACGGAGAAAAAATATTAAAAATTTTATAGTCTGGAAGTTACAAATTTTTATGTAGTGCTTTGGGCAATGGGTGAATTATATGCCACTTTAAATCAGAAGCCCTAATTCACTCTTTTTGCGAAGAAGCAGAATCACAAGAGTATTCCTTTTACGTCCTGCTGAATCATATAACTAATGCTGGAGACCACAGAAAGCTAACGTGGGGCTGTTGATATTAACTTGCCTTCCATCTCAACACCTAAAAGAAAGATTCAAGGAGAAACTGGGTCATCAGAGAAGAAGGCCAAGGAGAATTTCAGGTCAACACTGGATCTGCATATAGTGTTCCCTGCTCAAAATAGTTAAAGAGAAAAAAGAAAAAGGAATTATTACGGATCTTACAGTAAGTTTGTTCACCAGTTTATTCCAAGTTAAGAGGACATCGTTCTTTTGGAAGAATAAACATAGAAACCTTATTTCAAGGCTTCTGCTTTTTGTTAATTAAAAATTAGAAAACATGAAACAAGAGAAAATGTCATGAAAAGCTACTGATGAAACTGGAACTGGAAGAGACAAAATACAATTGTATAAAAAATAGAAATCTGATAGAAATTTAAAAATGCATTTTATGTAAAGAACAGAAATGACAATGAAGAAAATGTAATCAGTGATGTGAAGGATAATCTTAAAATGCTATTCTAGAATGCAGAAAAAGAAAAGGGCCTTTAAAATTAGATTAAGATGATTACTATCGGGGGCGCCTGGGTGGCTCAGTCATTAAGCGTCTGCCTTCCGCTCAGGTCATGATCCCAGGGGCCTGGGATCAAGTCCCGCATCGGGCTCCTTGCTCAGCGGGACGCCTGCTTCTCCCTCTCCCACTCTCCCTTATTGTGTTCCCTCTCTTGCTGTCTCTCTCTGTCAAATAAACAAATAAAAAATTAAAAAAAAAAGATGATTACTATCCAACAGAAAAACTTGAAAAAGCTATAACCAAAGAGATGCTTATGAAGTACCTGAAACAGAAATGGAATATACTTTTAAACACATACCAGAAATTATTAACCAATTAGGCAGAAATGGGGGATTTTTTTTAATTCAAAAATAAAGGAAAAAACTGCAGGCCCTAGCCTCCAAAATAAGTGGAAGAAAATAATTGTCATATCATTTACTTAGTATTGAAGAAAATATTAGTGATCTAGTAATTATGTTTCCTACCGAGTTATTTATTTCCAAAGACAATTGGGGAAAATAATCAGATATTTAAGACTATGAAATTATAACCAAATTCTAAAAAAAAAATCCCATTTTTCACGTCATCTGATATAAGCATCAAATAAAATCAAGAATTCACATAGAGCCTTTATAGGCCTATCATCCTATGTAAAACATAAGCATAATATTAAATCTTTAAAAAATTTAAATATGATGCTGTGCCTTAATTCAACCTTACAATAGCACTCCAACAAAATATATATAATTTGTATTTTAATTGTCCCTGGCATTTTACAACAGTGAGCTTTAATACCCTATTTTCACTCCATATGATGTCTTTCTCTAAGACTAATGATGTACCTTTAGATTTTCCTAGGAAATTAAAAGTAAATTATCTAGATTTATGGACATGTAATTGTAATAACAACGTCAGAATTGTATAGGGCAAATACTTACATTGAAATACAAATCAGTTGTTAATTTGACGTGGACTTGCTTAATGAAATTGAAATTTAGCATAGAAGTTATTAGTAACTGGAGAGATGGTTGCAAAAATTACATTGTTAAAATTTGTCAAAGATTTAATGCAAATAAGTAGCTAATTTAAAGGTTTTATTCTCATTGGTAGAGCTGAGATCAGTACTTTTAGATTGCTTAATTAATCCATTAATCTATTTTATCTTCTATAGTGCACGCTATATAGTTAACTCTTTTATTCATTTTACTAGGGTGTCTACCAGGTGACCTGATTGTTATGATTTATTCATTAACTGCAACAAAACACTGCTAATTGCATTATATCCATTATCTTTTGGCTTTGCTCTTATATGCATAACTAGTTTATGATTATTTTTCTTGCATAATTAACTAAATGAGCTAAGAGTTCAGATTAATTTGAAGAGGCATCATGAATCTATGTAAAAAGAATGTTGCAAAAGAACCCTCCTAATTATGAGACTTATAACCTTGGGCCAATCACTTAACCTCTTTGAGACTAATTTCCTTTCCACCTATAAAATAGGTTTATGGAGATAGCTCTGTTTGATTTACGGATTTTGTCAGTATTGTATATTGGAATACGTGTGAAATTAATATACTGAATTTATGAACTTAATGAACTTGATATACTATTGTTATTATTGCACTGATAGAAAATCTCTTACTATGCGCTCATAAATTTCAAAGTGAGATTGTAGATCAAAGTCTAGTTCTGTGATTATTGAGAAATTAGGTGGTGAAACTCTCCTATTATCATTTGGGAAAGAAGAGACTGAGGTTAGATATGTTGATACCTTTAGTGACTAGGTTAATAATGCATACAGCATATGCAAAGCAAAAGTGGACAGAATTTTTCACAGAGCAAGATGGCTGTACTATAGACTTTACAGGCCAAGAGGCAATTTTAGGATATTGTGTAGATACTTATTAATCATTTAAAATATTTTTTAAAAACACATTTTTTAGCTGGTGGATGATTGAAACCAAGTGGGATTGGAAGTGGGGTAGGGGCAGATTTGGTCCATGGACCACAGTCTGCTAACCCCTGGCATAGAGCAAAATTTTCTACTTTTAAAAAGTTAGTTGATAATCATACCATTGAATCTTACATTTCTACAGACATGATTCTTCTGCATTTACTTGGTTGTCATGTGGGAAAAATATTAGTAGTTTTGCATAGTGAATATATGTAGAAATAAAGGAGATTGTAATTTTTGTTCACTTTGTGATCCAAAATTTTAATTAAAGAAAAAGGTGTATCAAAGAATCGGAATTTCCCTTTGTGAGGACATTCCAATTTAGAAGATTCTAATGGACCATTGTAGTTGAGAAAGACATTCACCTCCAGAACTCTTTCTAAAACTTATTGACTAAAACAGATAATAAGAATTTAATTTAACTGGAAAATAAGTTTCAATCTGTAATTGGATGTTGTCAGATTTTGTTTTTTTTTCCATCTGGTGTCTGGAAAATGGAAAATGTATCTTGCTGTTTTATTATATTTCCTTGATGTATGCACATACAATTGTATTTTTAAATATACAATATACATACATATACGTGTGTGTTTGTATATGTATGCATATGGTAAAAATAACAAGTGAATTGGACTAATAAACATCACATTCAAGTGAGTGTTTACTTGTGATAGGCATGAAGGGGTGTGACTCTGGAGATAAGTTGCTTGGAGGATATATATATATATATACACACATACACACATATATGCAATATTTTTTAAAATTAAGTATATATCTAGGGGTATACATGAGCATTTCATTATTAATACAATGTGTTACATTAATTTTATACTTTTTAATAGTCTGAGGTATTTAAACTAATTTTATAAAAGCAACGCACGCATGATCGTTGTAGCAGACACCTTTGCCTAGGTCTTACCACATAAATTGTCAAGTCATATTATTTCTTTTCTAGCCCTTCGTGCTGCAATAGAGGGTCATATAGCCATGTTGTGATGGTGTAGGCATAAACATTTTACTGGGAGATTCTGGAAAATAGTTTCTCTGTTAATCAAAGGAATGAGCCACAGAGACACGGGTTTTGCATCCTGGCTGGATTTCCCTACTTTCTGGCTCTGAATATAGTTGTGACACTTAGAGATATAATAGCCGCCTTGCTGTCAAATGACAAAAAGTCAACAATGTGAGAATTCTAGAGATGTGGTTATGTTTTAAAACTACTGAACAGCCCCTGGATCACCAATCTCTGTTTTTTTCTTATATATATCATATATTTATTACTGGATTTTTAAAAAGATTTTATTTATTTATTTGACAGAGAGCGAGAGAGCACAAGCAGGGGGAGGGGGAAAGGGAGGGGCAGAGGGAGAAGCAGGCTCCTTGCAGAGCGGGGAGCCCAATGCAGGGCTCCATCCCAGGACCCTGAGATCATGACCTGAGCCAAAGGCAGACGCCCAACCGACTGAGCCACCCAGGCACCCCTATTACTGATTAAAGTCATTTTTATGTTTCTGTTCTTATGGTTGAATGTTTATAAATATTTAAGCATTTTGAAATAGTCAGAATATCTTAAAGAAAATGAATGTTAAATATAATCTCACACCTACATAGTTCTATATACTGCTTGCCAATTTAGATCATTCCTCTGAGATTTACTGTAGTTGCTCTGACCTCTCTCCCACATCCTCTTTTCTTAGAAAGTCATCTTATGTGGAGTCCTCACTCTTTAGGGAATTCGAATCAGTCACATCAGGAGCAACAATGTACATTATGATGTTTATGTGAAAATTGGCTCAGACTTGCCTAGGAAATCTCAAAGATTCACTGACAACCTTCCACATGTGGACACACACAGTTCCACATAAATGTCACAGCCCAATAACTAATACTGATCATTCCTAAGATAACTTGTGTTAGATTTCATTTCTGATAAATTTCTTTCCATATATATTTGCAGCTGTTCTGATAGTAGTAGATTTCCTTACTAGTTGACATGCTTCCTCTCCTCCTAAAGTAGCCCCCTTTCCTCTTCCAGCCATTTACACTTATACCTATTAATCTCCCGGTATTTCTTATTTGAGGTCTACCCATGTATCAGCCTCAACTTTTAATTAATTTGGAGAACACTCAAAAAAATTACTGTACATGCCCTGTTGGTCATCAACCATAACACACAACCTGACAGCTAAAAAGAAGTGTCTATCATCGTGAGCATATTGCCACTTAGCCATTGGTGTATTTTTATTCAGTCGGATCTACAGACCTCCTGGTGGCCAGTCATGATTTGAATGAGCTGTAATTCATGCAGCAGCACTTCCATGACACCTCGCAGCATGCCAGGGATCAGTAGAGATATATGCTGATGGGCAGCATTCTGATGGAGGACATGAGATGTAGATTTCTGCTTGTAGTCAAAGGCTTGACCACTTAAACAAAACCTGTCTTCCTTCAATGCAATGCACTTATCAACCCAATAGACTTTTATTCCTGTTGATCTCCCTTGCATTAAATTCCATTTATTCTATATGTGCCCACTGAGATTTTTTATTTTTATTCATTTTTTAAGATTTATTTATTTATTTATTTATTTATTTATTTATTTATTTGATGGAGAGAGAGAGAGAGACACAGCGAGAGAGAGAACACAAGCAGGGGGAGTAGGAGAGGGAGAAGCAGGCTCTCCTCTGACCAGGGAGTTCGATGTGGGGCTGGATCCCAGGACCCTGGGATCATGACCTGAGCTGAAGGCAGACGCTTAACCAACTGAGTCACCCAGGTGCTCCCCACTGAGACTTTTAAAAGTAGTACTTCCAAATTTATGTTATATGTTACAGAATTACTTATCAGTTGGAAGCTCACCTTTAATGCCTCTAAACATATATATTTTTTCTGTCTGTCAAACTCAGAGATGTTTGATTATGGGTTGGTGTCTGCCCTGAGAGGTGATCATGGCTGTGGGTGTTCCATGAAATGCATTTTCTCCTCGCATCCTAGAACTTCAGGAGAATTTACTCTAGATTGAAATTCCTAAATTCATTTATTTCATTCTCTTTTGCCCAATAAATAGACTTTGTGTTCCAGATTTTAACCATTATCATTATTATTTTGGTGATGCTGATGGTTGTGATCTGCATAGTAAACTCAATAGGCATCATATATTCCCCAATTTCAGAAATGCCCTTTTCTAGACTTTTTTAATACTTAATTGTGATGAATGAACACTGGCATTTTCCCATGTACATGTCAGCTTTTGCCTTCTCAGCCTGGACTGAAGTGACTCCCTTGGTCACTCAGTTATATACGAGATGTTGTTTTTAGCCCTTCACAGTTTGATCATTCTCACATTTTATTATTTGAGTAGTAGAATTCAGTAAAATAAACAGAAACTACTCTAGCTTTTTTAATACAGGACTTAGGTACTTAAGGAATTATTTGAAGGACTCTAATCTGGGCCTTTTTGAGTGACCACTTCCAACTAATCCTCTAGGGGAACAACTTGCTTTAGGCTGTCACTGGAGCTAAGCCATAGTGCAAAGACGTCTCATATTCATAAGGCTAGAGTATGGACTTCCAAAGTCACTGGCCAGAAATTAGTCACATTAAAATGCTGGAACGCTTGCAACTATCTCTTGACTCAAGGAACTGGGGAATGGGCATGACATCAGAATGCTGCCATAGGCAACTTTCGTCTCTCTAAGAATGAATGGCTGCAACAGAGGAGGTACAAATACTGCACTCCTGCCTTCCAAATATCTCAAGACTGCTTCTAATTAGCAGGACTTAATTTCACATCTGAAACTCTGGTTAGAGAGGGAAATGTAGTGTTCAATAGTCATTAAAAACTGCGGGATGGTTGAATCACATTGAGACACCCAATCAAAATTATCTACTACAGATAATTAAGCTCTTAGTGTTTTTAATATAATAGATAATGTATAGCAGCTCTAAAAGTATCATTTCTCATGAGATCATTGCCAGACATTTTTTTAGAAAAGATTTATTTATTTATTTTTAGAAAGAGAAAGTAGGGGGAGGAGCAGAGGGAGATAATCTCAAGTAGACTCCCTGCTGAGTGTAGAGCCTGACAAGGGCTCGATCCCACAGTCCCAAGATCATGACCTGAGCAGAAATCAAGAGTCTATCTCTCAAAACTGACTGAGCCACCTTGGTGTCTCATTGCCAGACGTTTTTAATTCTCATTTACATCAGAACTTATGCTTTTGGTTTCAGAAATAGTGCACTGACTGCCAGAGTCTCCCATGAGCTCAAATTGGGATGGAATAAATGTAAGTAATAATTGTGTATGGAGGGTGTTGAAGGAATGTAATGGATATATAAAATTAAAGTAGATGGTAAAATTTGAAGATATTAGCCAATTTTTTAATATTACTATCATCTTATCTTTTTCAAATTGTCAGTACAATTAATTATCTCAGAAGACATTTATTTACCCAATGGTAAGGAGACATGCAAAAATTTTTTCACAGATAGTTTCTAAATAGATTTTGAATTTCACAGAAGAGACCATTGACCTGAAATTTAAGGTATTATTGATTTGCAAGTTACTACTCATTTTATTATACAGCTTTATGTCTTATTTCCAGAAATATTTAAGTGGCTCTCTGAAAAGATTGGTAGAATAATTTATATATTATGGCCTTAGTCAATTTGACTTAACCTTCTATCAGTGAGTTTTTAAGTCATTGAGCAAAATGGTTACCATTTTGATTGTTGCAAAGTCATAGCTAAAAGCAAATGACCGAGATAATAAAAGTATTGTCAAGTGTGTTTTGTTGGTTCTTGATCAAAATGTTTTATGCTGAAAATACTAGGTCTGTGTGTTATTTGTCAGATAAATAAATGATTTAATTTGGATTCAATTACAAATTTTTTCATAGACATTGTCTCATTTTTTTTTGTCTTGCTATGGGCAGTAAATTTATATAAGCAACCAGTGTAAAAAATTAGAAAATGAAAAGAAAAAATGCTAGTGAATACAGACTTGCACAAAGTGATTGTAAATTTAATGATTCCTAATGACTTGGCAAATTCATGAGCAGTAATTTAATCAAAAAGTTATTGCTGACATAACTATGTTTAGTTCATTTCCATAATATGCATAAAATCTATTTGCTTTGGACATTCTTGATTTGTCTCAACCAACACATGATTTTTTTTTTAAAGATTTTTATTTATTTATTTGACAGAGACACAGTGAGAGAGAGAACACAAGCAGGGGGCGTGGGAGAGAGAGAAGCAGGCTTCCCGCTGAGCAGGGAGCCCGATGTGGGGCTCGATTCCTGGACTCCGGGATCATGACCTGAGCTGAAAGCAGACGCTTAACGACTGAGCCACCCACGCACCCCAACCAACACATGATTCTGACTAAAATTTTTTATAATAAAAGAAAAATAAGTAGTCTCACCAATGATTAACTTAAAATAAGTTCAGGACACCTGGATGGCTCAGTCAGTTAAGCCTCTGACTCTTGATTTCAGCTGAGGTCATGATCTCAGCATGGGTTTGAGTCCCACCTTGGGCTCCACACTGGGCATGGAGCCTGCTTAAGATTCTCTCTCTCCCTCTCTCTCTGCCCCTCCCCACTCTCTCTCTCTCTAAAATAATAATAATAATAATAATAAAAAAATAAATGAGTTCAATTACTTTTACATAATGTTCAACAACAGCAGTGTGATTTACAAAACTTAAATGTACTTATGTTTCTCTTTCAGGTTTTATAGCATATTCATTTTGGATATTGCTCACAGTTTTCAAAAATTAGATAATTTACATGTTTTTAATAAATTCATCAGCTCCGTTATATACATTGTTTCTATAAATAATGGTTAAATAAATTTGATCGTCTTTTGTATACTAAGTAGTAGACATGTGCTATTAGATCCCTGTTCATCCATGGTTTTGAGGGTTTTTGAAGTTGAAAAGTGCACTTATCTTCGTATTTCATACTAATTTTAAGAGTTCATCATAAATAATCCTAGATTCTCATTATTATGTTTTAAGAACCAATTCAGTCAAATTTCTCAACTCGTAACTATGTACCAATTCTCAGTAGGCCAAGATTTGGGCTTATGCAACTGTGTGGATAATGATGTCATTATATGCAGTGGGGAAGGTCTAAGGTTGAGGGAGGAGAACTTTTGTGGACATAACAAATTTGAGATGCTTATTAGACATTCATTAAGAAAGGTGAAATCAGCAACTCAATGGAAGGACCAAATCCGAATATATAAATCAAAGAATCAATCAACATACAGATGGTGTTTGACAGTATGAGTGTCAGTGAGCTCAACCTGGAAGATCCTGTCTATAGAAAAAAAAGTAAGCTTAAAACTAAAGCTCAGGTCAATGCCACATTAAGCAATTTTGCAGAGGAGGAACTGCCAGAGTGGGTTTCACGCAACCAGGACACAACCAGGAGTACCTGGAGAGATTTTCAAAAATGAGAAGGGGTCAGCCATGTCAAATCCTGCTGTGGAATTGAGTTAGATGAGGACAGATGATTTCCCCTTGGGTTTGACAAAGTGTGAGGTACTGGTGATATTTAAAGGATCATTTTAATTCAGGGCCAGATATATAGTTTGTAGGGCCCAGTGCAAAATGAAAATGTGGTTCCTTTAGTTCAAATAGCAGGAAGAAATTGCTGTTAGAGGTACTAATATATAAATTTTTTTCAAATTTTTTTCTTTCTTCCACAGGCTCTCTCTTAACCTGTCACAGTGATTTTTGGCTATTTAATGTTGCATTGTGTAGCATGGAGATAATCACCAGTAGAGTATGGATCCTTTCAGGCATCAGGGTGTCCATTGTCTGACTGTCATAATCACACCCTTGTGTATAGACACTGAACTGGACTGACATGCCATGACCGGTAAGGATGAGGAAGTAAAGCCTGGTATGTGTCCTGTAAGCTTTCTGTTCCAACTCTTGCTTCATGGGTCACACTCGAAAAGTTTGTAATGTCTGACTGGGACATGCTTGATACCTAGATTAGAAATGGGAAAGAGATTTGATCCTGCCACATGTCCCAGTAATGTATCAGGGTGCCGGACAGCTGCTGCCATGCTCCAACCTGAGACAACAGGGGTTTGCTTTCCTGACCCCACCCTCTCCACACCCAGACTTCTGCTGGGGATGGCAGTGGGCAGTGGTAGCTGGGGAGGGGGAGGCTGGATAGGACCAGATGCCAAGGACAGGGGCAGCAAATGTTCTGCAATACATTCCAGAAAGGCAGGGAGGTGCTAGGAGGATTACCATGTGTTAGCCATGCTCCAGATAAGCTTATCAAGAATTTCAAGATGGCAACATGAGAGCATTCATTTCCAAGAGCATGTTCCCTCTGAGCATGGGGTCTTATATGATTACCCTGGTCTTAAATCCACAAAGCTGGCTCTGTTTTCTGTGAAAGGTTAGAAACTAATACTTTCAGAAAGTGGACTGGGACATGCTTGTTATTCCTGTGACGTGACCATTCTGTTTTTATCAATGGGTTTTGAATTTTAGTTCCTTTAATTTAGCCCCTTCAAGTCAAACTCCAACTCTGTGTTCGCATTGTGGGCAGCAGCTAAAATAGATGCTCAGCAACTTGAGTCTTCCAGATGTTGCTTTCCCCTGGGATCCTTGTGGTTTTACCTGTGCTGGCATAACTTAATGTCATACAGGAAACTGAGTATTTATAGAAAAACTTGGAAGTTCTCTTCACTGTAACATATCTGTTCTCAGTTTCTAGGGGGTTCTTGGTCAGCTTGAACTCCAAATCTTGCCTCCCCAGGACAATAAGTTAGTGCCTTTCTGCTTCATTTTAAGCTGCTCCCTGATTTGAGCACTTCAGTATGTGTGTCATGTTACCTTTCTTTCAAGGGCTAAATCCATTTGCAGTAAGAAATTTTATTTGATTGAAATCTTCAAAGAGTTGAGCTTGATTTATCATATTCTAGATCTGTGGGAAGGTTAGCCCCGTAAAAATCAATCCACCCTTGTCAGTACTGGGACTTCATTTGATACTTTGGCCAATAAAATTCAAGAAGAAATCTTCTGCAGAGCTTCTTGAATGTCTATGTTTATTTTTATAAAAACAGACAGATAATATTGGGTACTGACCTTTCCATTGTTCTTTTTGCCTGGATTTTGGACAGTGTTCCTGGAGCTGGAGTAGTCATTTTGTGACCAGAGAGGCTATAAGCAGGAATTCAAAAAAGCCAATGTACTACGAATGGTTGAAAAGAGTGACAAAAATAGGTTAAGGTTTTGAGAGCTCTTTTGACACTCTAAATTAGCACTTAAGTTTAATGTCAGACTTCTTGTTAGACGACAGAAGTGTACTGATATGTTTTAAGCCACCGTTTTTTCTTTTGTATCACTTGTAGCCAAGCTCTTTCTAATAGATCCAACTATTCTCTGACTTTGTCCCAGAATGTCAAATACTCAGAAGGATTGGATAAAGTAATATGTGGATAATTATACTTGAAATGGTAATTTTCTCATATTTCTTGATAATGTTCCTCTTTTTCTCTGCCTCCATTCCACTACCCCTGCAATCGTATATTCTGGGTGACTATGACATTGCCAAGTTATGTCTGAAGTCATAATCTAATTGCTCTTCTGGAGTTACTTGTTAATATCTGTAACTTTATCTGTATCTGTAACAATATTCATATCTATAAATCCTATTATTTTATTTCTCTGGAGAACCTAGACTAATATAGAAAGATAGATGATAGGTAGGTAGGTAGATTTATTTTAAGAAATTGGCTCACACGATCGTGGGGGCTGGCAAGTCTGAAACCTTCAGAGCAGAATGATAGGCTGGAAATTCTTCTAAGAGTTAATGTGGCAGTCCTGAGTCTAAAGTCAGTCTGAAGGCAAAATTCCTTCCTCTTCAAGTACCTTATATTTTTCTCTTAAAGCCTACAACTGATTGGTTGAGGCCTACCCGTACTACAGAGAGTCATCTGTATTAATTCAAACTCTATTAATTTAAATGCTAATTCATAACTTTATACCAACATCTAGACTGTTGTTTGACCAAACAACTGGGTACCATAACCTAGCCAAGCTGCTAAGTTGACACATAAAATAAAACATACGTATATGCATGTGTGTGCAGGGGTATCTTGGTGAATCTATTGTGTTTACTGACTTGACAATGCAATATCACAAGTTTTTATAAGCCATGTGTATTTTGATCTTCACATAATATCTTGTTATTTACATATATAATCTGCCGAGTGGGCCAGCAGTCTGGAGACCGGCAGATTTGGACATGCCAGCTTCCATGATTGCCTGAGCCAACTTCTTAAAATAAATTTATATATTTATTTATATATATCCTATTGGCTCTGTTTCTCTGGAGAACCCTAAATAATAAAGCATTTCTTCCAGTTGTGAAGTTATTAATACATTAATATCTGCTATGTGATGTAGAGAAGTTAGAAAACAAAAAACATATTAATTCAAATAGATTAAAAGTGTTGATGTTTCCATTATTGTGCTCATTAGTTTATATCATTACACATAATTCATTAAGTCAGAGGAAAACTTGTTTTTTATGGCTAAAACCTCTTTTGATTTTTAAAAACATGGCCAGTTTCTCAGATTTGCTCACTATTTTTTTTTTGGTCAGGTAATTAAATTCTCTTTTTTCATTTTGTCTTTGTCTATTATTTCAATTTGACTTATTCTTATTTTTACATTAGAAGCATTACTTCCCTTTTTCTAAACAGAATCTTTCTTAAGAAAAAAAATTCATCGTTACTCTTTCTCAAACTCAGAATGGCCTTTAAATTCAGGAAGGAAGAGCCTCTTTCCTAGGTCCCAACATTTAGAAGGTCATGCATCACACAAACACTGTTCAGGCTCCGGATGCTTCTGTAACATTCCTCACAAGTGGGGTGGTATCTTGGAAGCTTCTGTTCTGTGCTGCTATCGATATTAGAATAAACACTGCCTCGAAAAATGGTATGTGTTTGAGCAGTGGAAAAACTTAGGTAAACACGTGAAAATTTATTAAAATGATGAATTTTACTTCCAGAAAACAGGAACGCAGTCGATTCTTTCATAACATGGAATTATTTCTTTGCTTTTCTAATCATTCTTTTTATTGCTTCCTTTTGTATTCTAATACATGGTGTTGGAAGTGTTATTAATAGTAACACTATTCACAACAGTTTCAAATCTTGCATAAAACAATTGATGAATCTAGGTGAAGAGTATGTGGGTGACAACTGTACTATCTTTCATATTTCTGCAGTTTTGGAAGTTTTCACAAGGAAAAAAGGAAGGTGCTGAGTATTATGTATGATATGCTTTTTGTGTAAGAAAGGTAAAATAAGAATATAGGTTTGTGTTTTCTTGTATTTGCATAAAAAATTAGAAGAGAATTAAAGAGAATGTTGATGTGTGGGGAACAGGTGAGAAAGGGTGAAGCAGGAAGACTTCTTTTTGTTTTTTTTTTTTTAAAGATTTTATTTATTTATTCATGAGAGACAGAGGAGGAGAGAGAGAGAGAGAGAAGCAGAGGGAGAAGCAGGCTCCCAAGGAGCAGGGAGCCCGATGTGGGACTCGATCCCAGGACCCTGGGACCATGACCTGAGCCGAAGGCAGACGCTTAACCATCTGAGCCACCCAGGAGCCCAGGAAGACTTCTTTTTGGAAATATATTAATATATCTTTTTATTTTGAAAACATATGAATGTTTTTCTTATTAAATTATTCAATTAAAAATAATAATATTATTGGGGCACCTGGGTGGCTCAGTCAGTTGAATGTCTGACTCTTGATTTCTGCTTGGGTCATGATCTCAGGGTCATGGGATCCAGCCCCTCATTGGGCTCCTCACTCAGCATGGAGTCTGCTTGAGATTTTCTCTCTCCCTCTGACCCTCTCTCCCAACACACAACTCTTCCCCCCTCCCCCGGAGACCCTATATCTCCATTGGAAATATGAAACACATTTTAGTGCAAAGAAGGAAAAAAACTAGGAGAATGTTTCAGGAAGCCATTGCTTCTGTCCAGGTACAAGAAAGTGAGAACCAGACTGTCAAGAATGCATATGGAAATCCAAAAGCAGACAAACTAAAAGGATTTTAAAAAGATACATAATTGGGGCACCTGGGTGGCTCAGTTGGTTAAGCTTTCAACTCTTGATTTTGGCTCAGGTTATGATCTCAGGGTTGTGAGATTGAGACTTACATTGGGCTCCATGCTCAGGGGGGAGTCTGCTTAGGATTCTGCCCCTCCCGCTCCACTGCCCCTCTGCCCTACTCACACTCTCTCTCTTTCTCTCTCTCTCAAATAAATAAATAAAATTTTAAAAAGATGCATAATTGAATATATGTATGGAATGGAGAAAGACAACCTTAAAAATTGTAATTAGGTATAAGAAAATGCAACTAAAATAATGAGAAGAGTAAGAGAAGGAGGAGTGCTTTATCATTCATTTTATTGTCAGCATGTCTGGGTGAATTGTTAATTATATTTTGGATATTATATTAGTTTTTCATTTCTACTGTAAAACATTGCCAAACTTGATGGCTAAAAATAACAAGGATTTGCCATTTTATATTTCTGAGTATCAAAATTCCTAAATGGATCTCACTGGGCTCCAGTCGAAGCACTGGCAAGTCTAGGTTCATTCCAGAGGTCCTAGGGGAGAATCTATTTCTTTATTTTTCCAGTTTCTGGGGGCTGACAGATTCCTTGGCTCAGGACTTTTGCCCTATTCAGAGACAGGAATTGCTAATTGGACCTATTTTATGTAACATCTGATGCCTCCCTCTGACTTATAAGGACTCATGGTTACGTTGGGTCCACCCAGATAATCAAGGATAATTTCCTTATTTTCATGTCTACTGATTAGTAACCTCAATTCCATTTCCAACTTTAAATTCCTTTGCCATATAACATAATGGATTAACAGATTCGAGGATTAAGGTGTGAATATGTTTGGGGAGTCATTATGCTGCCTAAAAGAGGCATGCTATATATAAAGATATTTTATTAAATACATCATTAATTTAAAAAATTCTCATAGTGAAAATGATAACTAGAGTTGGAAGGGGAGAAACAATATGGGCAGGGAGTGAGGGATGAAAGGGATAAGTGTTAGAGTAGCCAGACCTCTCTAATAAGCCTCATTGTTTTATATGAAGAAATAAATGAAGGAAGGAAGGAAGGAAGGAAGGAAGGAAAGGAGAAGAAAGAAAGAAAAAGAAAGGAAGGAAGGAAGGATGGATCAGGTGACTATCTCAGGGACAGATATATTCAATAATTTCCATATAAGTAGAATGTAAAGCTTTACAGCAACTTAAAAAGCAATTAAACATAAGAACATTATAGTCCCATTTCTAAAAATTATACCTAAGATATAGCAATACTATCAATAAATAAAATAACCTATGATAAAAAATGAGGCATTTCAAACTTGTTGGATCTGTAAAACTTTGAAAACATTTGCAAAATGATTCTATAGAATAAGTTCAAATAATTCCATACTTTATAATGACAGGCGCCTAATTTTAGGATGCTTTGTGGAACTATAGATGTTGGAAAGTTAAAAGTCTCTGTCTATATTCATTAATCATTATTTATTTATTTCAATTTACAGCTCTACAAAGAGCATCATTACAAATGCCAAGGCTTAGAACCCTGGGATGGGAAATGTATATGTTTACTTTTTTGTACTATGTGTTTTAATGGCATCATTTAAACTCTAATTATGCATGAAATTATACTGGATTTCTTGCTAAATGCAAAGGATGAAATGTTTTCATGATTCATTCTTTCTTTGGTAAACATTTCTAAAACTGTATTGCTGATACAGCTCATCAACTAAACCTTATGAGAAATGAAATGTATGGGAGGAAAACACTAATTAAGGAGATTTTCTTTTCCAAATACACATATGGAACTCCTATTAATGTCAATCACAAGGAGATGTCTTTCTGCCGAATACCCCTAGGTAAAAACAGCACCTCCCTTGTCTTTCCAATTATAAACACAACAGTTTTTTTTTTTTTAATTGTTAACAAGATGCATTACATTCTAAATCTAAAAGTTTGGTTTCCACAAAAAGTATATGATTTAAGCTGAAATATATTCAGATGATATTTATATTATGAAATGTAGTTTTCAAAAGCAATTCTGAATTAATTTGCTTTATATTGGTTTTATATCCACTAAACAGCTTCATTTCTATAACTGAAATTTCCATTGAATATTAGCTAAGATTTACCATTAGTTTCAGGGGAAAGTAGCATACTTGATTCTTTATATGTTATTTTTAAATGATTATGTTTGAACTGAATACTACAGTGTAAACTACACAGGTGTTCTCTATAATCTATAAACACTGCGGTGCAATAATTTAATATGTAATTTACTAAATATTTAGGGATTTCACCATACTGTGGTAATGTGTAAAATCATTCTGAATGCTACATAATATTTGATGCATACTGTTACTCTTGCTCAGAACAAAAAAGAAAAGAGAGAACAAAAAAGAAGCAGTGTGTTCTACCAAAAATACACATAACTCTGCTTATCAGCTAATCCTTAAAAGTTATAAAAAAGAAAATATAAAAATTATGTCAGCAAAGATTAATTTCTCCACAGATGGTAAAAATTACTTCCAATAACTCAGATTGCTTTGTGTATCACATGGTATTTTAGTCAGGGTACCCCAGAGAAACAGAACTAATATATTATATTCTATCCTATAGGTTGAGATCTGCAAGCTGGAGAAATAGGAACAATGGTATATAATTCAGTCCTGGTCTAAAATCCTGGCAGAAGCTCGTATGTTGAAGGCAGGAGAATATGGATGGATGTCACAGCTAAACAAGAGATAGAATTTATTCTTCTTTCACCTTCTTGTTTATTCAGGCCCCCAGTGAATTGGGTAGCATTCACCCACATTGGTGTAGGTGTATCGTCTTTATTCAGTCTACTGATTCAAATGATAGTTTATTCTGGAAACACCCTCACAGACACACCCCAAATAGTGTTTGCCAGCTCTCTGGGCACCACTTAGCCCAATCGGGTTGACACAAAAAATTAACTTTTACACATAGTGACTCCAAAATATTGCAGGCTCAAAAATTCCAGTGCATATGCAGTAATCGTGATATTATTTATCATTTATATTGGCTATAGGGATGATGGCTTAAAATTTATTTGGAAGATGGCTTGAACTACCATTAAAGGAAATGAGATCTAGAGTCAAACTGTTCAAGTTAATATTTATTTCCAAATATGTCCTAAGCATAAGCAATGCTACACTATTTTACATCATTTTAGTAAACCATGGAGTGAAGCTATTCAACATAGTACATAAGAGAATTATGCGGATATTTTATCCTAATTCTTAATAACTCACCAACATGTGCTTAACAAATTGGGTGTCTTTATAGTAGAACTTTCAAAAACTTTTAAGTGGTTTAAAAAGTGATTGGATGGGGGCGCCTGGGTGGCTCAGATGGTTAAGCGTCTGCCTTCAGCTTGGGTCATGATCCCAGAGTCCTGGGATGAAGCCCCGCATCGGGTTCCCTGCTCTTTGGAGCCTGCTTCTCCCTCTGCCTCTCTCTCTTTCTCTGTCTCTCATGAATAAGTAAATAAAATCTTTAAAAAAAAAGTGATTGGATGGACTTTGGTTTTAGTTCCAATGTGTAAACATCTCGGCAGTTGACATTCCCATCTTCACAACAAGAAAAAATTTGGACAAACTGACCTATTAGATTACTGAATTTGCAGGGCAAAAATATGACATCAAAATCTGGAGACAGGAAATTCCAGAGAGTCATAACCAAGATCTGCTTCCCTGGAGCACAAGCTGCTGGAGCAATATATTTGTAGGGACATGTAAATGGAAACTTAAACAAGTTGCTGGAAGTTTTGTGTGGACTAGCCTGAGAATTAGACGTTTCAGGGGCTGCAATCTTAGGAAGTATCCTGTACTTTCATGGGTTTTAGCTCCAGGAATCCCATCAGGATCTCATGTTTAAGAGCCAAGAAAGATTCCCTGGTGACTCTGGCAGGTTAGGGGAGGAGTAATCTTTCTACAACAGGACCAGAACCTACTCCACAAAAAAACCCTGCCTTCCAGGAGGGAAGACTTCATCAGAACCTTGTCCCAGAGCTGTGGGGGGAGGGCATTCCTCTCATCTGGTTAAAAGTAAAGGAATGGAGAAAGAGTTAACATGTTAACACCAGCTGGAGTAATTTCAGAAGAAGCTGACTTTAGAACAAGGAAAATTACCAGTACACTAAAAAGTATTCTATATAATAAGTTTGTCCGTACTTCAGTTATATCAATACTAGGTCTGTATGCACCTAACAAGATAAGATCACAATACAGAAGGCAAAAACTGATAAAACTACAGGAAAAATAGATATATGCATTATACTTGGAGACTTCAATACCTCCTGTAATTGGTAAATCAAGCAGGCATAAAATCAGTAAGGATATAGTGACCTGAACAGCACTATCAACCAACTTGATCTAATTGAAATTTATACAAAATTTATCTAACAACAGGAGAATATAAATTACTTCCAAACATGAAGAGAATATTCACCAAGATTGAACATATTTTGTCAGACCTTAACAAATTTGAAGAAGTAAAAATTGTGCAAAATGCATTCTCAGACAATAGAATTATTTAGAAATCAATAGAAAGATAGCTAGAAAATCCCAAAGTCTTTGGCAATTAAACAATATGTTGCAAAATAACACATGGGTCAAAGAAAATGTCTGAAAGGAAATTTAAAATATTTTGACCTAATTTAAAATGCAAGGTACAACACTGTATGATATAGCAAAAGAAGGATGACAGTGCTGGGGAATTTATAATGTTAATGCACATAATAGAAATGAGAAAGATCTAAAATCAACTACTAACTTCTTTGACACAAAGTTAAATCGTTTTAGCTTCCACAACAAGAAGTTAAAGACAGAAGAGAAACTTAAGCCAAAAACAAGTAGAAGAAAAGAAATAATAAAAGGGCAGAAATCAATAAAACTGAAAACAGGAAAACAATAGAAAAAATCAACAAAACCAAAAGATGTTTGTTTGGAAAGATCAGTAAAACTGATAATCTTCTAGCCAAGCTATCCAACAAAGACAAAACTGTCAATATCAGAAAAGAATGAACAGTCATCATTACTGATCCCATGAACAGAAAATAATGATAATAAAGAAATGTATTGAATAATTCTATGCCCACAATTAAATAATTTAGTTAAAATGGAACAATTCCTTGAAGGAAATAAACTACTAAAATCTCATACAAGGATGAATAGGTTACCTTGATAGCCGTATACTTATTAAAGATGTTTAATCAATAATTAACTTAAAAAGAGCAGTAACTAACCATTCAAAAAAAGTAATCAACCGGCCCATACAATTTCACTGGTGAGTTCATTGAAGAAAGAAATTATATCAATTCTCCACAAAATAGAAGCGGGGGGAACTCTTCCTAATACATACATGAGGCCAGCATTTCCCTTACACCAAAACCAGATAAAGATATTACAAAATTGGGACACTATAGAACAATATCTCTCATGAACATAAACTCAAAAATCCTCAATAAAATATTAGCATATTGAATTAAAAATTTACAAAGAAAATATACACAACAAACAAGAGGGATTTTATTCTAACTATAAAAGTCTGATTCGACATTCAAAAATCAATCAGTGCAATCAACCACATGCACAGAGTAAAGAAGAATCTACTGATCATATCAGTGAACATAGAAAAAGTATGTGACAAAAGTTAACATCCATTAATGATTGAAAGTCTCTTCAAACTAAGAAAGAAAGGGAACTTCCTCAATTTGCTAAAGAACAACTAAAAACAAAACAAAACAAGACTATAGCTAACTTCATAGGTAATTGTGAGAGACAATTTCCCCTTAGATCAGAAACAATTCAAGTATGTCCAATCTCATTAGTCCTACCAAATATCCTACTGGAATTCTTAGCTGGTACAATAGGACAAAAAAAAAAAAAAAAAGGAAATGAAGGTATACAGATTAGAAAAGAAGAAATAAAGTTATCTCTATTTGCAGATGACGTAATTGCCTATCCAGAAAATCCAGAAAAATAAACAACAGCAAAAGCTCTGGAAATAATAGACATTACACAATATGGAGTTAATGTAAAAAATCAACTGCTTTCCTATATACTGGCAATAACTATTTAGAATTTGAAAAAAATACATCATTTATAGTAGCAGCCTAAAAAATGAAACAGGTATTAATCTCACAAGATATGTGTGGTATCTTTATATGAAAATCTATAAAACACGAAAAATTATCAAAGAAGATCTAAATAAATCAAGAGACGTTGTTCATCGATTGGAAGACTCAATATTGTTAAGATGTCAGTTCTTCCTAAATGGTGCTGAAATAAGCAGACATCTCTGTGGGAAAAAAATCTTGGCACAGACCTTATGTCTTTCACAAATATTAACTCAAAATGGATCATAGACATAGATGTAAAATGCACTACTATGAAAATTCTTTAAAAAATAGGAAAAAAAAAATCTGCATTACTTTGAGTTTGGTCACAATTCCAACAGCATAATCCACGAGGGAAATATTGATAGGCTGGATTTTATTAAAATTTTAAACTTCTGCTTTGTAAAATACACCATTAAGAGAATGGAAAAACAAGCCACAAACTGAGAGAACATATTATAAAATGATATCTAATGAACGACATGTATCCATAATATTCAAAAGACCCCAAATAATACTAACACAAGCATCCTAATTACATCTACTCTCCTAATAGAAGATGCTAATAATTGAGGGTACTGGATTTATAGCATATGAGCACTCTTTGTACTATCTACACAATAACTCTGTAAATCTATAACTGTTTCTCATTTTTTTAAGTTTATCACAAAAGAAAGTAATTGAAGAGGCTGAAGGACAATTAAAACCAATCATCTTCTCTTTCTAACTTCTCACCCATTATCGTGGCGGAATTGGGGCCTGCCACATAGCTTAGTTGGAGAATAAGGATGGCATCACCCAAGTAGTCGAAGGAAGATGGAGCAAACAACTTTGTCATGATTGAACCACAGTTGCACTTCAAACACTTACGTGAGTCTGTGCAGTGACACGAAGCCATAAAATATCCATGGCCATAGACATACAATTGGTGAAGATTCTGGGTTTCTGAAATGAAGATTCTGAAGTTCATAGTGGGGTAATCAAGACTAGACCAAATTCAAATCTTACCTCTGAATAAACTTGTTTTAAGAAGGTCACCTATTAACTGTAATGTGTAAACACAACAAAAAACCTTGAATTAAATAGAGAAAAATAATTAGCCAGGAAGGGTACTTAATAAATATTGATTGAATGAATCAATAGATATCTTGACTTGTGAACCTAGTTTGACAATTCTATCCACAAATTATTGGGAAAACACTAATAAAAAGAAGTAGAAGGTGGAAAATTTTAGTTTTTAAATTATTTTCTCTAAGGTAGCACATTTGTAACTGGATAAGGGACAACTAAGTGTAAGAAAAAAAATAGGAGGCTTTTTGCACTCAAGAGAAATGAAGGCATGAGTGATGATACTAAAGGCAGGGGTGGGGAGGATGGGCAAGGAGAACAGAATGGGCAGCATTTGGTAACTTAATAAATATAGAGAGTACAGAGTTAGAGAAATGGTGAAATTAAGGAATCAATTTTCTGCCCTTGACTATTTTATGACAGGCCATCCATGTAGAAAGCAATGCTGGTGGATCATAACTCAGATATTTAAATTATGTTATGCTTTGGACTTAATGAGATTGGTCCAGAGGGAAATTCAGAGGATCTTTATGTTGTGACAGAGTGTTCAATAGCCATGGTAATAGCTGATTTTAGAGATCATTTGTTTTCTGTGAAAAGGAAAAAATATATACAATGTGTTTAAGTGGTTGTACTGATGTTCCGTTTTGACAATAATTACTACACAATTGTGAAGGGAAATTGGTCATTTGCAACTTGTAATGACAAATCTTAATCCTGTAATAACTGCAAATGTACTCCATTACATGTGTAATTGGCAGTAATCTATAGCCAAGCACTGGTCCAGAAAGACAACAGTTGAGGACAAAATTCTCATTTCCTAGATGCATAGTGTTCCTTGAAATAAATAGCCTAATAATTCTTTTTTTATTTTTTTTAAAGATTTTATTTATTTATTTATGAGAGACAGACAGACAGAGAGAGAGAGAGAGGGAGGCAGAGGGAGAAGTGGGCTCCCCAAAGGGCAGGGAGCCCAATGCGGGACTCGATTCCAGGACCCTGGGATCATGACCTGAGCCGAAGGCAGACGCTGAATCATCTGAGCCACCCAGGCGCCCCTGAAATAAATAGTCTAATAATTCTAGTTATCGAACTATACATTATTTTATAACAATATTAATACGCATTTCTTTACAATGTCCACATTTGTATTCAACTATCTGAAAAGACTAGGCAGTTGGCTTAATGAAATTCTCATTTATGTCGAGGTTAAGGATGTGCACTGCTTTGTATCTGAGTTTGGTTCTACATCATTTTTATTGCCAATGTCGTGCCTTTAAATCAATGCCATGTAACAAATGTTTCATGGATATTAAACTCATTACCCACAAAAAAAGTGGTCTAGTAACACAAAAACTGTTACATACAGGTCAGTGTTATGACCAACTTCGTGAACACTTAAGAAAATTGGTGCAGCGATGAGAATTACTCTCAGGAACAGGGAAATTGGTGAATATTTCTGGTGGCCACCATTTAGTCATAACTGGTCAGTTCCCTTTCTCTCAAAGTGAGCAAATCTAATATGCCCCAGATAACCGTAGCACCAGAAATTTTGTTATATACGGTTTTTTGTTTTCCTTTAAGATGGATAGATGCTTAAAGACACATTTTTATACTTTTTATCTGTTTATAAACTATTTTCACAATAATGAATTTGCATATAGGCCTATAAATATACATTAGACAAGGCTAAAATTCCTTTGATTACCATCCTTTTTTTTTAAGATTTTATTTATTTGATAGAGAAAGAGAGACAGAAAGAGAGAGAGTACAAGTGGGGGGGCAGGAGGCAGAGGGAGAAGGAGAAGCAGGGACCTCGCAGAGCAGGGAGCCCTTTGATTACTATCCTTAGTAGGAGCCCCTGCCTACTTATCCAGATATAATCACATTTATTATTTTGGTGTATATATTTTCAGATTTCTTTCTAAAGTTTTAAACACACACACACACACATACTTTCTAAAGTTTACACATGTACTGTGTATCTAAATAAAAATTTAGAGAGTGTTACAAAGTGTATGCGTGTCATACTCTGGTAATAACTTTATAGTATACACTCTGGGAATAAAAGTGTTTATGTGCAAAAGAGATGTCATTGCTGTATAATTCACATTGGCTATAATAGGATTTATAATTTGGAAATAACCTTAATGTCTATGGTTAAGGGAATGGCTGAAATATTCAAGTATTTATGGACATATGAAAATATTCAAATGATCAATATCCACCTGAGAACATGCTCACATGAACTCATATGTGGAAATTAATATTTAACAGTTATTCAATGAAAATAAAGTTCATGCACATGTGTTAACATGGAAAACTATATGGATGCAAATTTTACTAAGGGATACCTGTGCATGATTGGATAAAGTGTTTGTATGGAGGTAATGGCTGTACAGTGGGACATGAGTCCAGACAGGAAGCTCTAATCAAATAATCATAGGCTTAGTACTTTTGTTAAGCACTTCTGGACGCTCCCTTTCTACTGTTACATAACAATAAAGATAGAAATTAATATATAATTACAAGGTGAATGGAAGTTTACAAATTAATTTCAAATATATTATATAAATTGAATATCTCAGATGTACTGTGAGTTTGGGATGACATGTAATTGATGAGACATTAATATCTATATCTCTATCTATGGAGATATATAGATATAAAGATATATATATATTTATATTATTTTGAATTTAACATCTGATTTCTGGACCAAAGCAGATTATTATCATTTCAGCAATAACCTCATCAGCTCCACATATGATGAAATATTCACAGTTCTGCAAATATGACAGGAGATTTAATAGTTGAGGGCAAGATGTGTTCTCATGATAGTTCGAATGATAGAGTGAAATATGATTAATTAGAAATTGTACTGGAAGTTTTAGACCAAATAAATAAAGACTTGCAGTTATCTAGTTTAGAGAGGAAAGATAAAGCCTTATTTGCAGATGACATGATCTGGTTGGGTAAAAAAATTCCAAAGGAACACACACACACACACACACACACACACACACACACTCACCTGCTAAAATTAATAACAGAGTAAAGCAAGGTTACAGAAGAAATCACCTTCATGGATTGGAAACCTCATTATTATCAAGATGGCAATTCTCAAATTGATCTATAGATTCAACACATTCTCTATGGAAATTCAACAAAGTTTTTGTAAAAAATTGTCAAGCTCATGATAAAATGTATATAGTAATTCCAATAACTTATGATACCCAAAATTATTTTGAAAAATATAATCAAGGTTGAAAGATCGATATTACCCAACTTCAAAATTTACTATGAAGCTACAGTAACAACATAATATAGTGTTTCTACAAGGATAGGCATGTAGTCAGCGGAACAGAATTGACAGTGGAGAAATAATTCCTTACATTTATTTTTGACAAGCTGGTGGAGAAAGGATAGGTGTTTTTTGTTTGTTTGTTGTTGCTGCTGTTGTTTTACAAATGATGCTGAGACAATTGGATATCTGTATGCAAAGAAGTAAACTTAGATCTTTACCTCACATACAAAAAAGTAATTCAAAATGCATCATAGATTTAAATATAAGATCCAAAACTATACAAGTTCTAGAAGAAAACTTAAGATAAAATCTTTGTGACCATGGATGACAAAGAGTTCTTACAACACCAGAGTCCAATCCAGGAAAAAAAAAAAAAGAGAGAGAGAGAGATAAACTGTACTACCTTGAAATTTAAACCTTTGTACTTCAAAAGACACCATTAAGAAAATGAAGGTCCAAGCAACAGAGTCCAGCAAATATTTGAAGATTGTGTATTTGACAGAGAACTTGTATTAATCTATACAGAACTCCTACAACTCTATAATAAAAAATATCCTTATGAAACATTTGACAAAACATTTGTATAGGTGTATCACTAAGGAAAATATTCAAATGATCAATATGCACCTGAGAACATGCTCAATATCATTAGTCATTAGGAAAATGCAAAATAAAACCACAATGAGATTCCACTTTCCACATGATAGAATGGCTACAGTCGAAGAGATAGGCGATAGTAAGTGTTGGGAAACGATGTGGAGAAACGGAAACACTGTACATTGCTGATGGGAATGTAAAATGGTACCAAATTTTGAAAAGTAGTTTATCAGCTTCTTGAACAGTTAACCATGAATTTAACATTTGGTTCAGCAATTCCACTCTGCTTTTTTAATTAATTAAAAAACCATTTTGTAAAAACAATATGGGCAAATACTATAATTGTGCTCCATACAGAGGGGCTGCCCTCCTCACCTTTTTTCCTCCATTTATCATTATTCGGAATGGATTTTTGCTTCCTATTGTTGAGACAGCTCTGAATAATCTATTGGCAACTTTATTCATTGACTTTTCCAATTCCAGATAAGAGTTAAAACTTTTTACTTACCTTCCCCATATCTCCATATTCAATTTGCCATCCATGCCGTTATTTGTTACATTATTTTTGATCTTTCATTTCTTTTATCTGTCTTCTGACACACCACCATAAAAGTATTCATATTCCAGTCCCTTCTTCCACATCTCCTACGGTTTTGTGCCTCCTGACTGGCAGCTACACCATACCTTTAGGGTATCGTTGATATTCTCGGTAATTCTAGTTCCATTTCTATTTTTTGTCATCACTTGATTCTAAAAATTTTAAATCTTTAAGCAGAATTTGAGACTGTGTAATTTATTTTATCTATTTATTTATTTATTGCTGTAAAATCAAATGTTCTATGATTACATTTCCTCCTCTGCTTTGTCTAGATATTAAAATCAAGATATCTGTGCCTATCAGTGAAGATCATTCATACCATCAACGTCACATGGATTTATTTGACCCTCAGCTGCTCAAATTGTGTCCTAAAATAATTTCCTTCATATTTGAAATCTATAATTCTTATAGATAATTTTTTTTTACTTTTTCTTTGGCATTTTTTTCTCCTTTCCCTTTATTAATAGGAGAATAGTGAATTTTCACATTATTTATAACTATTTAGGCTTCCAATAATAGCAATCAGTCAATGCTTCTCCCAAAGAATATTTCTTTTAGAATTCTTTGGACTACTGCTCCAAAATAGAACACTTGTTCCCCAGGCTTGGAGCTCTGCCATTCTGAGATGTTCTCTGTGTTTAGAGTTTCTTTTTTCCTGAGCCCCAAAGACCTCCTCATTCTGAGATTTCTCCAGTTATTGCAGGTTTTTCTCAAGCAACTTTCATAGTGAGTTGTATGGGAGGAAAAAGATCTTAGTAATTGAATATTTGAAAGTGTATGTATTTTCTTTCAGTAATGAAAAGTATTTCTGAATATGCAATTCTAGGTTCTAAAAATCTCCCTTCAGTTATCTGAAACACTTGTCTGACATCTTTCAGATTTTAATGATGCTAATTAGAAGGTGCATGCCATCTGTTCATAGTCTCTTTGTAGGTAATCTCTTTTCTTTCTTCCTCCATGGTTTTATGATTTTATCTTATTCTTAAAGCACAGAAATTTTACAAGCATGTGTCTAGAAGGAGGTTTTTTTTTAATTTATCATTAATTTCTTAAGCTTAATTTCTTAGGCTCAGGTAAATTTCTTTCTTCGAATTTTTTTATTGTTTTCTTTACTTCATCCCACAAAACATCCACCCAATAATTCTAATCCTGTTTTTAGAAATTCTGTTAGAATAATACTGGACTTTAAGGAGTGATCTAGCATTTCTCATATTTCTTGCTGTTATCGCTCTTAAACTCCAAATCTAACTCATTACCCTATTCTCAGCTGATTACCTTGCATGGTATTTCATTGAATACAGTGAAGCAATCAGGAAAAAAAAATTCCACAAACTGCCACCTCTATTTCCACCCATTTATTAGCATACATCATTGGCTTCTTTCCTACTATAATGATTAAGTCTCTGTAATCCTATTCAAGGTCATGACCTTGTGCATCATATCCCCCATCTCCTCCTCAGATACTGTGGTGATTTTCATTGCTTCCTGCCTTGATTCCCTTCCAAGGCTGAAACATTCTTTCCTTAGTTGCTAGATGGCTGACTTGCCTCATTTATGCCTCTGTCCATAGTTTACCTTCTGCTGAAGAGAGCTGTCTTACCCAAAGCTGTGCCCCCTTTCCAGGGCAGCCAGGTTCCAGTGATTAGCCAATAAAGGGTACAAAAGTCTGGCTCCTTCACTCAGATTTACCATGGATTCAAAGGTCCTTTTTGGATTGGTCTTACCCAGTCTTGCATATTTTGCTCTTTCATAGACAGGGCTGGCTACGTAATTTTCAGAGCCCAGCACAATTTAAATTGTAGAGCTGTTTGTTAAAAAATGATTAACAATTCCAAAATGGTGACAGCAGAGCATAAAACTAAGAGTAGGGTCCTTCTGAGCATGAGGCTCAGAGAAATTGCACAATTGCACACAGGTCACCTTCCTGTGAAGCCCACCCTTCCCACAGGCCTTAATCCTGAGGGCACTTTCCAATAAATAAAAAAAATAAATATAGATAAATTACATATTTCAGTGTGTGTTTCTCAGAGACACCAATGTACAATAAGTACATATCTCCAGTATTTCTCTTTAATATCTCCTGCCTATCAAAACGTCCTTTCTTATTTACTGCAATTGTTTTACAGAGGGAGAGAGAGAGAGAGAGAGACAGTGGGGGAGGAACAGAGTGAGAGAGAGAGAGAGAATCTTAAGCAGACTCCACACCTAGTGTGGAGACTGATGCAGGGCTCAATCTCACCACCCTGAGATCATGACCTGAGCTGAAATCAAGAGTTGGACACTTAACCAACTGAGCCACCCAGATGCCCCTACTGCAGTATTTTTATGAGCAAATAAATAAGTTGCCTTTTATTTTATTTATTTTTTATTTTTTAAAAAGATTTTATTTATTTATTTGTCAGAGAGAGAGAGGAGTGAGAGAGGGAACACAAGCAGGGGGAGTGGGAGAGGGAGAAGCAGACTCCCCGCTGAGCAGGGAACAGAGTGCAGGTCTCAATCCCAGGGCCTGGGATCATGACCTGAGCCAAAGGCAGACGCTTAACGACTGAGCCACACAAGCGCTCCAAAAGTTGCCTTTTATATCAAACTAAAAACAAAGAAAGCTCATTAAAGCAGTTGTTGTACTTAATGTCTATAATTCTCCCATTCTTCATAATTACTTCAGTTTTTTTCTCCACCTTTAACCAAAACGGCTCTTCTCAAGTTCACTGATGCTGTGAAAGGTCATTCGGTGTCGACCTTCAGGTTCCATTTTCTTTAACTTAGCAGTAACATATGACATATTTGATCAATTTCTTCTCCTCGGAAAACTTTATTTTTTCTAATTTCCAGGACCACATTCAAGTTATTTTCTCCTGACTTTTTTGTGCACTTGTTTTTAGCCTCTTTTCCTGTTCTTTATAATGTTCTCTAATTCTAAATGTTTGAGTGGCTCAGGGCTCAGTCTTGGATTTCTTTTTTTTATATTTACATCATTCCCATCCAATTCCATGATTGAAGTAACTTTCATAATTTAAAAAAGAGTCCCTAATTTAGACCTCCAGCAGGAACTCTCCTTTTAATTCTTGTTACTACTATGCATTAATCATAAATTCTGCTGTTTTTCTGAATAAGGTAGTCATAACATCTACAAGTAATGATATTTTTTCTTTTCTTTTGATGCTCATAGCTATCTTTTCCCTCAGAACATTGTCCAAAACCACAAGTGATATGTTAAATGGTTGTAATAGCTGTTATCTTTCTCTTGTTTCTGATTTTGAAGAGAATGCTTCCAAACTTTCTCCACTAAGTATAATGAATTAGCTTCTGTTTAGTATGGAATAGTGATAACTTAAAGAACAAAAATAGAAAATAGAAATTAAAATAGTTTATTAGGAAAATATGTATCAGATATCATAAATAAAGTTAAAATGTAAGAGACCATTTGTCACAATGGGTTGTGAAGAATTGGCTGTATACGTGATAGAGCATATAACTAATAGGATTTGCTAATGAAACGATTCATGTAGTAAGAGAAAGGGGGGAAGACAAAGGTAACTTCCAAGTTCATTGCCTTAATAACTGTAAGGATGGAACAGTCATTTACTAATATAAGGACTGTAGGTTGACAATGTTTGCAATGGGGAATGTTGGGGAGCATAGTATTAGACCTGGCATTTTTGAGATAAGTATTTAAACTTGTGGAAATGATGAGTAAGATGTGGAACACATCATTCTGACATCTGTCCCATCTGTTTCTTGGACTGGTTTGAAGTACCTGCAGAGAAGGGTTAGAAGTAGAATCTGACAGAAGTATTTTTCAAGCGGGAATTAACCTTAGAAAAGAGGAGAAAAGAAGGAAAATTAAGACCATTAAAGGCAAAACAAAGTCCTAGAAAAAAAATGTGTGGTATTGGCATAAGAAAAGATAAATAACTCAATAGAACAAAATAGAGTGTTTAGGGACAGATAAGGTAACACACATATGAAGAGACACACAAACTCACTAGTAATTAATGGCATGAAAATTATCACTGTACACTTGTTAAACTGTTGATAATTAGAAATCTAGATGATGTTAGGTGTTAGCAGGAGTGTAGCAGAGATACAAAACTTTTATACATGGATGCTGAGCATACAACCTGCTACAGGCATGCTACAGAGAAATTTGATACAGTTCTGTCAAATGAAGTACATACATATCTTTGACTTTTTCCAGGGAGAGTCTCACACATCTGTAAGAGACCTGAACAAGGATGGGGAGTAGTAGTCAAGCTGGGTGTCCATCAGTGGGGTGGTGTAGAGGGGGACACTTCCATGTCTCTCACAGGCAGTATTCACAAGCCCAACCACAGTTTGACCAAAGCCTTAGCAGAATGTCCCTCGGTCTTCCCCGGAACATACGGAGGTGGGCAGTTGTGAGCAATTGCCACAAACAATTGCCAATGTGCCAGAGAGGTACCTTATTTTGCAGAAGGCACAGTTTCTTATGCATCACCCTGGTTCTAGCAATGCATAGAGTATGCCCCTTGCCACTGCCCCTTAGGTGCATCTGCAGACTATAAAATCACCTAACTATGGTCAAGAATTTGATCTTCCATGACCCGGCGACCCACTGCTTATCATCTAGCATCTGGCCCCTGTACTTCAGTGATACCTGTGGGCCACAAGTAACTCACACCCTGTTGATCTTGCCTATGCTTTGTGCGTATTTGGGCTTATTGTGTCCTCTCCTTGCTGGACAAATCTACACACTTGCAGGCCCACCAAATGTAGTCGTCACTTAGGGACTGTTTGATTTCTTGATAGGTGGTGAGCAGGTGAATTATATGGATGCATATAAAAAAGTCATACAAAGCAGTTAGAAACAATTTGTTAGATATACACAGAAAGAATGAATGGATTTTGAAATGCAGAGTCTCAAGTAAAAATAAGCAAAAAATAAAATGAAATCAAAGCAGAATAATAGTTTCTTGAATGAATATATATATGCATATATATATGCACAAATAGGAGTAAAAAATAGGGATATGCAGTAGTAATCAAATAAAATAAGAGAGGATCCCAGCATGGATTCTGATAATAGTGTGCATAGCTTTGGAATTTGATTAACTCTATCCTCTGTATCTAAAATTTACAGAGCCAAAACAAAGTACCAACAATGACAACAACAAAAATTGAACAATTGCTGTCCCTAAGATCAGAGCCTAGAGCATGAAATAAATACAGTTACTAGACAGAAAGTCTTTGCAGTGCTTCCTTTAGGGAAAATAAAATCAATTTCTAGTGTTATACTCAGTAGGCAGGCATTTATCCACAACCCCAAGCATTAAAGTTGTTAGAAATAAGATATTTTAGTTTACAGGTTGAGTTACCCTGTAGGTTAATAGACAGGTTGGTTGACTACTGGGATCTCTGGTGACCAATTATTCTTTGGAGAGAAGTTTTCTTCTCTTTTTTTAACCTTGAAATACAATACATATGCTATTCTCATCTTCCTTTACCACTGGGTTATTTACCTACAGGAGAGCCTACATGGAGGGATTCTAATGTGATTAACCCTTCTAAGAAAGCTATTCTTGGTTAAGTTCAGTCTGAATTTCTGTCTTGGACTATGCTGTATATTAGGTGAAATTTAACTGCTACAGGACATCAAAAACCCAAATTTAATCTGTATAACCAGAACCTACTTGTTGCACAACCAGAAGGATTAGAACAGATTTAATTTATTCATCTGGGGAAGACTGACCTAAAAAGACTTAAAGAAACTTAAGCAAAGACTTTAAGATTGACCTAAAAAGATTTTAAGAAACTTAAACAATGAAACTTAAGAAACACTTACTGTGTTTTTGTGAAAGAAATGAAAGATTTCCTTTCAAAAGATGTGATTTAAGTCCTGAGGCTGGCATTCAGAAGTTGTTTTGATTGGTTTGAATTCGAGCAAGTAGATTTCAATTCTTAGAATTTTCTTTTCCTCAACTTTGAGAGAGGGGTAATAACATAGGAATCACATGGCTGTCCTAAACCTTTAATGAGAAATATATATTTTTTCATGAACTGGAAAAATTTTACAAATTACATATACATATATAATATTTGAAGATACCTTTTACATGTGTTTATATGTAGTATAGCAATGAAATAAAAATAAGCTCTTTGAAAGAACAGTGCATTTTTCATAAAACCAAATTTTGATATAGGTTAAATACAGACAAATGTGTAGAGCACTGGGCAAGTATATTTTGTCTTGATGCAGAAAATACATTTGGGTAAATTAGCAGGAAGTGATTTTCTATTGTGTGAAATTTTCAGTAAGTCAGAATTTAATTTTGTGTATCTTCCCTTATAAGATTTCCAAGGACAAAGGATATGTGGGATAAAGTGATATAGCTCCTTTCAGCACAAATAAGTTAGGCTGTTTAATTAAAAAAAAAAAATAATGCACTGTCTGGTCATTGAATTGTCCTGTAAAATACAAATGATATTTGAGCTGGTCTTCTGGATTAAAGACATGCAGTCATTGGAGTTATTTCTAATGGAAACATTTTCCTCGTCCCTTGTCCCTTTGCTAAGAGTATAAATCTGTCCTGTAATCTCTTTATTCCCATTCAATGTTTCTTTATTTCCTCTTCATACATCATGCAGTTGTAAAAAAAAAAAATCCTCCTTACTTGTCATTTAAACAGATCAGTGTAAGGGTCCAGTATAGATACCATTTTATAAAGCATCTAAAATGGCAAAAAAAAAAAGATTTTTGTAAGGTTGGGATGTGTGTGTGTGTACTTAATAAATCCATAAATTAAAAAAATAAATAAATCCATAAATTACTGAAAGTCTGACTTACAGTATCAGAAATATTTTAATTTAGATGTGTCATCCTTTAGAAGAAGAAGGGGAGTGGAAGGGCATCTGTCTGCATTTGTCTCCTGGACTGGTTTTTATTGCCCTCAGAGTGTGAGGGGTTAGAGAGAGAATCTGATGAAACTCTGTTTGTGAGGCACTTCTAGTCACTCTGGGCCAAAATGCATCTCCTTAGGAGGATCTGGTGGCAGCACAGACCATGGCTGTGGGGAGGAGCTCTCTGCTCTCCAGGGAACCTTGTTCAGTGCTCCGAATGCTTAAGCCTGCACACCTCCAGATGTGGCATGGTTGTCTAGAACACTGGCATTCTTGTAAGGAATTGCAGCAGAAGTAAAGCTTCTCTGAGGACTTCGTGATCTATCAAAGTTCAGAAGAAGGAATCTGTCTAGGCAGCAGCCTAGCTTGAAAGAACGTGTGAGGATTTATCTGAGAGGAATCAAATTGCAAATTCAGTTTCCATTCACTATAATATCAAGCTTTCAAGGTATTTTTTTCCCTGCGTTTTTTAGTACATAAGACTCGCCTGAGCATATGGCAAGTGCTTTTATCTGGGAGCACTTCCACAGCAAACCTCCCTAATGCTCATGGTGCTACACGTTCCATGTCCAGCAGGCCATCCTGAAGCCTGCAGACGCCACCCGCACTCCACAGCCAAGATGTTGCTCACAAACTTCTCCTAGCTTTAACAGAAAGATTCTTAACTCCATACCCAACCCCCCTCTGCATACCATTAGTCATTTCATTTGATTGCCAAAGTGTGGCCTTCAGTTTGCTTCACGGTGTTATTTACTCAGATCTCAGTTTGTCTGGTCCTTCTTTCCACTTTTATATCTTCTGGTAAAGTCATGTTAAATGTTGTTTGCTAAGAGTTCACCTTAGCCTTTACATAGGAGTAGATTATAAGATTGTTTTAGTAAATTTGTCATACAATTCTGGGGGTAGCTATAGGCTTCTCTCACCAAACATTGGCCAACCCTTGAGTGGAGAGGGGCTAGGATGTTGTGGTCTCTGTCTTGGTCAGATTGCATTTTAGCTTCCTTTTCTGATTCTGGATGCTACGGCAGAACTGTCTATTTCTGGATCCTGTGATTGTACAAATGAGAGCAGTTCCTTCCTAGTATGAGTAGTTCACTGACCATCATGCATTGTCAGTGTAGACTAAGAGAAATTTCTGCTCTGGTCAGGGAGAAATGATATATACAATAATATGAAAAATGGGAAAGCCCTTCTCTCCTTTCTATACATCAAGTTTCACCCAATTGATTCTTACCTCTTAGGTTAGCCCTGAGATGCCATCACACTTTCTTCCAGTCTCTTCCATCTCTTTCTTCCAGCTCTTCTTTTATCCATCTTCATTCCTATTTGTGAGGATAGCTTGTCCTTTGTGCCATCCGAGAGCTTATTCCCTATCAATCTTATAATGATTGTACTCGACTTATAGAGGTTGCCTCTTCCAGGTGGTAGGCTTCATTTGAGTTAAAGGAGTAGAGTGACATCAAACCTGTGAATGAGATATTTGGGAGGACAGTCTCACTATTTATTATCCATAAGAAAGGCCCTATGCATAGGAACATTGTGTGTGGAAAAAGGAGGGAGGTGATAAAGGAGTAATGTGGAAGTTGTGGAAAGGAAAGAGGGGCAGAGGAAGGGAGACAGGCTGGTTTCCACAGTAATCAGAGCTTATGTATATATATTTATGTATATAAATGGAGAAGGGACAGGAAGGGCTATACGGACACTAGCTTTGCCTTTAGCACTTTCCTTCAATTGTATTTTATTCAGCCTTTCTGAAAATTTTGACTAATTGCCTATTGCATACTAAAAAATGAACACTATAAAAAGTGAAGTTAGTGAAGTTCCTGGATAAATATATTCAACAGATATTGTAATTCTGTTTATTCCCTATTCACTCTTAAAAACTATTCAGAAAATTCTTGAATAACATGCATTACATGATAAATTATTTCTCAACAGTGAGAGTGTCCACATTATGTGTTTATTGCCTTTTGTTTTTATTGTTGTGTTGGATAGGATT
The DNA here is from genome assembly GCF_037043125.1 of Eumetopias jubatus. NCBI lineage: Eukaryota > Metazoa > Chordata > Mammalia > Carnivora > Otariidae > Eumetopias > Eumetopias jubatus. The sequence continues at coordinate 175,158,185 of NW_028274809.1, read as the reverse complement.
CTAATATTGAATTATAAAGATTAAGTTGGAAATGTTAATTTTTAATTTGAAAGTCTATAAGGCAAATATTAATATTAGTATGGCTTCCTGTTTTACTTTGTTCAAGATCTGATACATTTATATTAATGATTTTTAAGACATCAGTCAGCACGCATTTATCTTGATGAGCTCTATTATAAAGATTTTGGTGTTTTTTTTTCAGACAGGATAGTCTTAGATATTGTATATTCTAATATTATCTATTCACTTAGGGATTTTTATTTGTTTGCAAATATTAATTTTTAAAACAAACACAAAATATATAGTTTTTATTTATATATATTGTTGATATTAGAACGTCAATGTTATAATGTAAAAATTATTGAGCAAATCAAAAAGCAAAAAGCAAGAAATGTAGAAATTCATCTTTTATTATTGAATTTACTAAAATACAGTGTATAAATAATCATCCAAATATGATCTTACCTTTTTTTAAAATTTTCTCTTGGGCTTAATATATTAAACTTACTTCTAATTTCTGTAAATTGAAGCTTTAACATCTATAAAATAGCTTTCCCCAAGTAAATCCTGGGTCCACCCAAAACATCTGGAGACTTTAGATAGTCCCAAACAACAAGCTATAATGGTTATAGTGAACATGAAGCTTTGAGGGATGCCGCTTTCAAACATAGCTAGCCAGTCCTAAACTCCCCTACCCTGCCTCACCTTTCCTTCCTGTGGAGAACACAAAAAAATTGCTGTCCACAGCTGCATTCTCTCTGCATTATGACTGATCACATGCTTTTCTGAGTGGCCTTGCAGGGCATACTGTGCTCTCCCTGGGAAACTGTGAGTATAATAAAACTGTAAAACTCTTCATTTTCTCCATCTTGGTCTGCATCTGGCCTCACTATCTCTCACTCAAGTAATATGGTTCAAACATTTAGCCACAGGATGTACCTATCATTTGGAAAGGCATTTAAATGGTCACATATAAAATAAAATTAAAATTAAATGAATGTTACATGAAATTATAGTACTTTTCTGAAAAGATAATGAAAATTGCTTGCCCTTTCTTTGGAGTAAATTAGGAGACTCTAATAAAAAACAAGTGGAGTTCAAAATGATTTTTTCTACTGGCAATGACCTCTGTGTGTACTATTTCCTGTGGAGCATATGAGGCATATAAATGGAAGGAAAAAAATTGTAATAGTTATGAGATTTATTTCTTCACAATTTAAACAATGAGAATAAATTATACTTGCTAAATTCCAGGAAAGAACAAATTAAACGGGAAGAGTGTACTGAGAAAAGCCACAAGGGCATTTTAGGTGCTAGTGCTATTACTTTAATCAGATTGACACTATGCTCAGTCTGTCTCCACTGGTAATATATAACTGTGTTGATCCTTGTATTGTAATAAATTTATTGGTATTAAGGAATTATTGAAAATAAAAAATAATTAAAATGATAAAGCTACATGTATTATTATAACTCAGGTTAGAAAATTGTGAAAGCCTACCATATTAAATTGGATAGTGGCACACAATGAAATATTGTCCAAGACCATTTTTAAGGAACAAGATAGGGTTAGCTGGCATGAATATCCTATAATTTCTAATTAATTGACAGCTTTGCATGAGTTTAAAAAGAATGTCAGTGCACAAATTGCACAAGCTTCTTTTTGTATCTCAAAATGTTGAGCTACAAGGCAGTAGATAAAGATTAAGGTCTGTACTATTCTAAAGCACCACCTCATGACATCTTGAGGAAGACCCCATGTACCCATGTAGATATTAAAGTTGAGAAGATTCTGATGACATTGCATTCCTACTTTTTAAAACCATTTTTTGTTTTTCTTTTATCTTGTTTCTATTAGAATGCATTTATTTTTAATATATATTACATTTACTTCTACATATGATGATAACTTACACAGGAAACTAATTCTCTGTGCTCCCTTATTTTCACATTTGCCTTTATTTTTATTTAAGTTACCGTTAATATACACTAAAGTTCACAATTTTTAGTATACAGTTCTGCAAGATTTAACAAGATTTACTGTAGAACCACTGCTGTTATCAAGAAACAGAACAGTTCCATCAGTACCAAAAATTCCCCTTTGGCTCTTTGTTGTCAACTTCTTCTGCCTACTCTTAAACCTAGAACTTACTTACCTGCTTTCAGTACTTCTATTTGACCTCATACAGAATGTCATATAATTAGAATCATATAGTCCGTAGGCTTTGACTCTCACTTTTTAAATTTAGTATTTCATTTGAGATTTGTAGTAAACTATATAATGGTCCTCCAAAGATATTTACACTCTCATTCCTGGAACCTGTGATTATGCAATCTTACATTTCAAAAGAGATCCTACGGTTGAAAGTAATGTTGCAAATCAGTCGACCTTAATTTTGATGAAGTCCAATTTATCATTTTTTTCTTTTATGTACTGTATTTTAGTGTCATACAACGAGATCTTAGCTTAACCCTAGGTCACAAAGATATTGTCCTGTATTCTTCAAACTTTGTGATATGTTACATTTAGGCCTATGATTAATTTCTGAATTAATTTTTAATATGATGCAAGATATGGATGAAGGTTGTTGTTGTTTTAGTGTGGAATTCCAGTTATACCGAAACAGTTTGTTGAAAAACAACCTTCTCTGGATGAGAGTTAGATATCACCTCATCCATGGATACAACTAGGTTACACTCACATCAATGTAAATAACCCAGAAAATGACTCAAAGCCTAGCAGAACAGACTCTTCACAGCTAAATGTAGAGGAGAGGCCACTCCAAAGAGAGTAGGAAGGGCAGAGATGCAGTGAGGAGCTAAAGGGACCCATGGAACTGTCTGCAATAGGATGACACCCTGCAAGCATGAAGAAGGGAGAGAAACAGACTATCACAACCAGGAAGCCCACACAGGGAAGACGAATCCACATAACATTTGGCTTTGAAAAGCAGGGGTGCTGAATTTCTTGAGTTCTTATAATCAGTGGGACTTAACACCTGGAACTTTAACTGTCACCAGGCTCAGGTCTGGGAGAGCCAGGAAGGGGAAAGGAAACTGAGTTTTAAAGAAACGACACAACAAACAGCCCCTTGGAGATACAACATAGAAGCAGCAGTTGAAAAACACCCGGGTATACAGGAGATAATTTTGTTTGCTAATCTCAGAGCTTGTGCTGGAGGGACAGGAATCCTTGGACAACTTCTCCAGGAACAAAGTTGCTGATGGGCATCATTTCCCTGCCCCACCCTCCATCCTAGATACATGGACACCTGCAGGAACCAATGTGGCCCTGAAATTCACTACCTAACTTGCTAACAGTGTACCACATTCACACATTCCCCTACAGACATGCCCGCTCCAGCCAAGCCTCTTCTGGTCTCCTCCCACAGGAGACCCACAGAAACCTTGCTAACATTGCCCACACTGTCCCTGCATTCCCCTATAATTCTGCCCCTTCCAGTACACTCGTGGTCAGGGCCAGCCAAAAGGTGTCACAAGCCTGGCATGTGTAAGCAGCCAGCCTGATAGGAGCCAGCACCTCTCCAAAGTGACTCCTGCCCTAGGGAGAGGGAAAGATAACCAAACACACTCTTCTGACTGTGGCCCCAGCAGTGGGCTGGGGGCAGCTGTCTGGTTTGATGGTAGGCCTGGCTCACCAAAGAAAGTTTTTCAGGGGATAAAACAGGGAAAGCACTCTGCAGCTCAGTGCTACTGCATCTCTGGCAGACACCCGATGTGACTTGACTAAAGCCCAAGGCAGCCCCAGACTAGCCGACTAAAAACACAGGGACAAAACCCTGCCCACAACAGGCAAAGAGAACCACTGCAGATGACTGGAGTGAAGGTAAATGCAGCTCAGCCACAGCAGCCAGTCACATGCAACACACAGGGGAGACACGCCTGAAGCCCAAGGTTCTGGTGAACAGGGGACATTGCATTGCAGTGACATTGCACTACAGGACCTTTCATAAGGCTGCTACTTTTAAGAGCAGGATATGTAGCTGACTTTCTTAACACATAGAAACAGACACCAAGAGTCAGACAAAATGAGGAGATAGAGGAGTATGTCCCAAAAGAAAGAACAGGACAGTATCATAGCAAGAGATCTAAATGAAACAAAGATAAGTAATATGCCTGATAAAGAATTTAAGGTTATAGACTTATTGGACTTAAGATACACACTGGAATTAAAAATAGGGAAAGACCTCAGTGAGATCCCTAAGAAAGAGATAGAAAACATAAAAAAAAAATCAATCAGAGATTAAGAACTCAATAACTAAAATTAATAATACACTAGATGGAATAAACTGTAGGCTAGAGGAAGCAGAAGAACAAGTCAGCAACCTGGAGAACAGAGTAATGGAAAGCAATCAAGCTGAACAGGAGATAGAAAAAAAAAAATGAAAATAGACTTGGGGAACTCAGCGACACCATCAAGCCTAATAACACTTGCATTACAGGGATCCCAGGAAGAGAAGAGAGACAAAAGAAGGCAGAAAATTTATTTGAAGAAATAATAGCTGAAAACTTACCTGAATCTAGAGAATGAAACAGAAGTCCAGATTCAGGAGGCACAGAGAACCTCCAACAAAATCAACTCAATGATGTCCACACCAAGACAAAAAGTAATTAAAATGGCTAAAAAATAGTGATAAAGAGAGAATTTTAAAAGCAGCAAGAGAAGGGCGCCTGGGTGGCTCAGTCGTTAAGCGTCTGCCTTCGGTTCAGGTCATGATCCCAGGTCCTGGGATCGAGCCCCGCATCGGGCTCCCTGCTCGGAGGGAAGCCTGCTTCTTCCTCTCCCACTCCCCCTGCTTGTATTCCCTCTCTCGCTGTGTCTCTCTCTGTCAAATAAATAAATAAAATCTTTAAAAAAATAAAAAAATAAAAAATTAAAGGAGCAAGAGAAAACAAACTTTACATGCAAAGGAAACCCCATAAGGCCATCAGCAGATTTTTTCAGGTGAAATTTTGTAGGCCAGAAGAGAGTGGCATGATATATTCAAAGTGCTGAAAGGAAAAAACCTATAGTCAAGAATACTCTATCCAGCAAGGCTATTATTCCGAATAGGAAGAGAGATAAAGAACTTGCCAGACAAACAACAGTTAAAGGAATTCATGACCACTAAACCAGCCTTACAAGAAATGAAAGAGGGGACACTTTGAAAACGAAAGGCCATAAATAGGAGTAAGAAAAGTAGGAAGCACAAAAACAGTAAAAGTAAGTATATCTATAAAAATCAGTCAAGAAATTCACAAAATAAAATGATATTAAGTATGATACCATATACCTAAAATGTGGGGGGTGGGGTGGGAGAGGTGTAAATAATGGGTTCGAACGTAAGTGATCATCAACTTAACATAGACTGCTATATGCAGAAGATGTTATATACAAATCTAGTGGTAACCACAAATTAAAAACAAGGAATGGATATACAAAAAATAGAGACAGTAATGCCAGTATATCACTAAAAAAAGCCAAGAAACCATGAGACAAGAAAGCAAGAGAAGAAAGGAACAGACAAGAACTACAAAAACAACCATAAAAAAGTAACAAAATGGCAGTAGGTACATACCTATCAATAATTACTTTGAATACAAATGGACTAAATGATCCAGTCAAAAGACGTAGAGTGATGGAATGAACAAAACAAAACAAAAAACCCAAGACTATATGCTGCTTATAAGAGACTCAGTTCAAAATGGATTAAAGACCTAAACGTGAGACCTAAAACCATAAAAATCCTAGGAGAGAGCACAGACAGTAATTTCTCTGACATTGGCCATAGCAATATTTTTCTGGATAGGTCCCCTGAGGCTAGGGTAACAAAAGCAAAAATAAACTATTGAGACTACATCAAAATAAAAAGCTTCTGCACAGGAAAGGAAACAGCCAACAAAAGTAAAAGAAAACCTACTGAATGGGAGAAGATTTTTGCAAATGACATATCTGACATATCTGATAAAGCGTTAGCATGCAAAGTACATAAAAAACATAAAACTCAACACCAGAAATACAAATAATTCAATTAAAAATGAGCAGCAGGCATGAACAAACATTTCTCCAGAAAGACATCGAGTTGGCCAACTGACACATGAAAAGATGCTCAACATCACTCATCATTAGGGAAATGCAAATCAAAACTACAATGAGATACCACCTCACACCTGTCAGAATGACTAAAATAGAAAACACAAGAAACAACAAGTGTTGGCAAGGATGTGGCGAAAAAGGAACCCTTGTGCACTATTGCTGGGAATGCAAACTGGTGCAGCCATTCTGAAAAACAGTATGGAGGTTCCTCAAAAAATTAAAAATAGAACTACCATATGATCCGATAATTCCACTACTGGTTAATTATCCAAAGAATATGAAAACACTAATTCAAATAGATATCTGCACCCCTATGCTTATTGCAGAATTATTTACAGTAGCCAAATTATGGACACAGCCCAAGTGTCCACTGATAGATGAATGGATAAAGAAAAAGTGGAATATTCAGCCCTTAAAAAGAGTGATATCTTGGCATTTACAACAACATAGATGGATCTAGAGAGTGTAATGCTAAGTGAAATAAGTCAGTCAAAGAAAGACAAATACCATATGATTTTATTCATATGTGGAATTTAAGAAACAAAACAAATGAACAACAAAAATAAAAGAGACAAACCAAAAATAGATTCGCTTCTATAGAAAACAAACTGACGGTTAACAGAGGGGGTGCTGGGGTCGGGGAAAGGTGGGTGAAATAGGTGAAGGGGATTAAGAGTATACGCATCATGATGAGCACAGAGTAATATCTAGAAGTGTTGAATCACTATATTGTGCACCTGAAACTAATATAACACTGTATGTTAACACGTTAACTATACTGGAATTAAAAAAAAAACAAAACAAAAAACAAACCCCTTCCTGGCATTGAATTGCCTTTGAACTTCTGTCAGAAATTAATTGCTCTTACATATATGGGTGTATTTTGGACTTCCTATTCTATTCCATTGATTTATATGTTTACTTTGTTACCAGTATCATGTTGTCTTTATCATTTGGATTTGTAGTGTGTCTTTCAACTTCATTCTTTTCTCAAAATTATTTGACTTAGCTAGTTTTTACTTTTTCATATAAATTATTAAACCAACATGCACTTCTTTTTTTTTTTAAAGACTTTTTATTTATTTGACAGAGAGACACAGCGAGAGAGGGAACACAAGCAGGGGGAGTGGGAGAGGGAGAAGCAGGTTTCCCGCGGAGCGGGGAGCCCAATGTGGGGCTAGATCCCAGGACCTCGGGATCATGACCTGAGCTGAAGGCAGATGCTTAACGACTGAGCCACCCAGGCGCCCCCCAACATGCATTTCTGCCAAAATCTTGCAATGATTTTGATTTGAGTTGCTTTGATCTTATACCATTTCTGGGAGAATTTGCATCTTTTTTTTTTTTTTTCGAATTTGCATCTTTATAAATTGTACCTCCCAAGTCCTTAAACATGACACATCTTTCCATCTCTTCAGGTCTTCTTTGTTTTTTGTTCGTCAGTGTTTAGTAGTTTTCTGCATGTAGTTCTTACATATATTTTATTGATGAATACCTAATATTTCATATTTTTGGTGTTATTGCAAATGGCCTTATTTTTAAAGTTGAATTTCCTATTGTCCATTACAAGTACTTAGAGATATAATTGCATTTTTACATTCATACTGTATTGATATTGACCTTGCATCCTACAACTTTGCTAAACTCACTTATTAGTTTTATTAGTTTTCTGTAAGTCCTTAGAAATTCTTCATGTAGGCAATCATGTAGTTTCCAAATGAAGTCAGTTTTATTTCTTTCCTTCCAGTCTTACATTGTTTATTTCTGTTTCGTGTACTATTGCCTCAGCTCAGTTAGTTTCATTCATGCACTGACAGACACTTTGCTATAAAGGACCCCTCGAAGATCTCTGGAGTTCTCGTCCTGTGCAAGTCTTTCCTTTCTGGTGCCCTGTCCTGTGGGTTGTAATTATCTTGGTCTCATCTAACCCTTAACTCAGGGATACCCTGGCTTACCTATGACACTGTCCCCCCTAAGCATTAAACTGGGGGATTTCATGTTTCCCATCTCTTATGGATCACTGCTCTGCTGGGCTTATTTAATTTATATTTTCAATTTTTTGGTTATTTAGGGATAGATGGTAAATATGACAGCTGTTACTCCATCTTTGGTGGAAGCAGAATTTCCCACCTCTTCTTATATTCTTGATATTGAATATGACCAAACATGTTGAAAATGGCAATGATAAAAATAATGCACCTTCATATTTGTTACATGCCGGAAACATCAAGGAATTTCTGTGAGAGTACATTCAGTACTATACTGAAGGAAAATGATAAAAGCCTAACTCAAAACTCACTTCTATGAGAAAATAACATGGTGTAGTAATTAAGAGAAAAAAACTTGAAGGACCTGGTTTTAATTTGGGTTCTCTCAAAAACAGTCCCTGAAGGGTAAACCTCAGAGCTAGTAATTTATTTGAGGGTCAATTCCATGGAGTGGAGGGAAGGGGTGTCATGAATCAGACACAGAAGGAAGAAAACCCAAAATGAAACCTTACAGAATAACAATAAAAATCATTCCTTAAGGAATTGGAAGCAGGGCATTAATAGATCAACTCCCTTTCCCTATTTGTTAATAATTGCCCCCCAGAAGTGTTAACTGAATTTTGAAGGGTTTCGCAGCCTTCCTTAAATTTTAGAGAAAAATTTGAGGCAGAAGAATTGAGAGACACTCTGTATGGTACTTGAGCTGGGATATGGGGTAGAGTTTCAAAGATCTTCACTACAGTAATGCCCAAATTTTAGTGATTTGAAGGGTTATGACATACGACATAAAAAAAAAATATGCTACAAATCTAAATCTCATCTACAATTACAAATAATCCAGGGTAGACAAAGGTCAAACTGAAAATAGGCCACTTGAAACTGCTTTTGGCCTTGTGGATTAATTATTATAGCCCCTTGACCTTGTGCTTGGGAGACCTAGGACAAAGGTGAGCAAACTAACAGGAAACACGTTCATTAGACTTTACTAGATATTCTTCAATGACATTGAAAGTCAGAGCACTGGGGAGTAAACCAAACAGGACCACATTTTCTTCCTGGAATGGAACTGGGGTCAAACACCAAACAAGAAACAGAATGCTTCCTTGGTGCACAGCATTTTGCTGAACAAAGAGAGTCAGAGAAACAATGAATAACCTATAACTGGGCAAAAATCAAGTTCTGTTTATATCAACAAATGACAAAAGGCAGTGGTGCTAGGATTAGAAAATTTCAAGCAGTAAAGGTTTCTATTTAATAATTCCATATGACTTAGTTATTTTTTCATGTGCTGGGGTATACACACATAGTGAATTTGTGTACTAATGAGCAATATAGGCTACACACACATACACACACTCACAAATGGCTATTTTAACTATAAAACATAAATTTCAGCATGGAAATGTAAAAGGTGTATTATAAAGCAATAATATTATAATTATGGGTCTCAATTTCTAGACTATATTAGAAAATACAAATTGGGAAGGATACATAATAAGGAATAAAATAGTGAATTCAAGCTAGTTGACAATGAATAATTAATAAAAATACATAACATATGAATCACAAGATAAATATGCAAATGTAAAAACCCAGGGATGAGAAATTAAGAGGATGGTGAAATGTATATTATACAGTTCCTGCATCAAAAACAATGCAGGAAAGATTAACATACACAAGTAGAAGCAGTTAAGTAAAACGTTATGTGAACATATAGGGATCTTTTTTATTAATATGTTAAATTTCAGCTTGAAAGTTGGCAGTCATAACTCATTCTGAACCAAAGAATTTAGCATTAAAGCATGTAAATAATAATTGTCAGAAATAAAGGAGAAAATGAAAGAAACAAAGCATAATCATAGACTTTAGCATGCCAGTCTACCTCTGCAACATGTCAAATAATTAAAAGGTAATTATATAATCACAAATAGAAATAGTACCTATGATCAAATAATAATAAAAAACTATTTTTCTGTGCTTTCCATGTGTCAAATAAAGTTTCGAGCAGGAAAGAAAATCTATCATTTGTCTACAGATTATAATTCTCTCATTATCATATTTTATCAGTTAGGGAATTTGTGTCTTGTGTATTCTACATGACAAGATCAACTTTTTTGGGAAACATCTTTGAGCTTAAATATATTATTAAAGCTGAAAAACCATATATACAAAGCTCAAGACATTTATTTGAAGTGTGGGAAATTGTGAAGATAAATGGTATGATAAGAAGAGTCAGTATTTTGATCATGAATCTTCCTGATGCTAAACAAAGGGAAAATATTATTTTTTAAAAAGCTAATATTTTGATGTTTATGAATGGCCAACTTTTTCTTGTATTTATCTTGCATTACACATTTAGTCCTCTCAGCAACTGTAAGAGATAAGTATAATATCACTCTTATTTTACAGATGAAGAAACTGATTCACGAAGAGATTCATTTCACATAGCAAATTTCATATAGCTAACAGAGGGCAGCAGTAGACTTTAAACCCAGGCTCAGGACCCTTGGCATACACTCATAACAAATCCACTGGAATTAATATTTCTCATTTAAATAATGCAATTTAAGAAAAAAAAGTCAAAATAAATTTATGCTAGTGTCAAATCCATAAATTAGCCAATCCAAATACAGAAAATTAATTTTTCTGCCATATTTTTGGAGGAAGTTATGAATTTTGGCTTTTAATTTTAAGAGGTTTGGTTGATCTTCAAGGTTGTTTTTCATTAAGTCCATAATAAAATATACTGAGATATTTCTGCTTTTGAAATAATGTCTGTGCTTAATGGCAATTTACTTTTTTAATGCTATTAACCAAAATAAGATCTCTTGAATCTCATTGCCTTTTCTGAGTGTGACTGATGCTCTGGTTTCCCAAATATCTACTCTTCTATAGGAATGAATCACTAACCATCTGTGACCATACTAACTTATTACTACCATATCACTGCATACCCAATAATTGTGGGTTTGAATTAACATTCCTCCAAATCTTTTTATGGAATAGTTCATGTATTATTAATTTGCTCTACCTAAGATTCATTGAAGACTCTAAGAAGAAGCATATTTTTATTTATTTTTTAAAGATTTATTTATTTGAGAGAGAGAGAGAAAGTGCATGTGTGTGAGCAGGGGGAGGGGTAGAGGGAGAGGGTAAGAAAATTCTCAAGCAGACTCCCCACTGAGTGTGGAGCCCAATGTGGGGTTGGATCCCAGGACCCTGAGATCATGACCTGAGCCAAAATCAAGAGTTGGCTGCTCAGCCAAGCCTAGGTGTCCCAGAAGCATATTTTTAAAAACCAGATAGGAGATGAATGTTTATAGTTAACAATATTTTCCAAAGTGGTGTTAATTCTGTCTCTGCCCACGTTTTTAATCAGAATAAGGCAGGCAATTTCAATGAGTGCTAGAGCAATATGGCCTGCTGAAGACTAATGAAAACTGGGTGTGCCTTTCTTCTGGCAATTTAAAAGCCTTTGTATCCTGTGAGAAAGATCCTGTGACCATATGGACAACAGTTTCTTTGGTTATTTTAGATTGTGTGTCTCAATAAGGAGGAATGGTGTCAAGCGTTATAATTCTTGCTGAGTTGAGAATCCTTGAACGATTACTTCATCAAACTTCAGATGTTAGATCATGATAATTACATCATTTTTATGATGTCTTCTCCAAAAAGACTCACTTGGCCCTTTGGAATAATGTAAGCAAAACTTCCTTGATCTTCCATAGCTAAACCAAGTCCATTTCCCAATCACTCTGTACATGGCCCACATTTGACCTCTTTCTTATGGATTTAATGTCAATGATGGACTGTCAGTTGTCTTACCTGATTCAAACAACTTTGGCAAAAGTTATATATTGGGAAGAGCTCAGGCTGGTCATCCCAGCAGACAGCCTCAGCTCTTTCAACTAAAATTAATTTGTCTAACAAGTTAATAGTTGTTTGCATTTAGATTGGAGTGATTACTTGAAATGTGGTTCATAAATAAAGAAGAATTCCCCCTACCTCAGAAAATAATTGAAGAATTCTCATGGTTAAATTTTCTGTTATTTAAAATCTTATTTTATATCCTATAACATCATGGAACCAGTAAAGGCATTTTGTCACATTCAGAGTTTTAGAAAGATTTCTCTGTGCTTAAAGAGTTGTATTCATTTTTTGTGTTGCCTGCTGACGGGTTTCAAGTCCATCACTCTGCTAGCGCCTTGGGCCCCACAGCTGGGAAAACTGGTAAGAAAGCCTGGACACTTCTTTTGGTGCAAGCAAGAAGTTTAAACCATGCAAGCAATGGCTCCATGAGAGGAAATCCTCTCTTTGACCCCACCTAAGAATAAACCCAACTCCAGTCACCTCTTATTGCTCTCTCAAACCATTTTCAGACCTACTTGAAAGCCTTTTCTGCCCCATCGAGAAAGCCTCATTAGATAAATAATAAAGCTTACCTTCATCGTGTATGTTTGGCATTATCAGTCTTGACATTTGAACCACATTTTCAATGAACTTTCATCCCATCTCTCCATCCCACATCCCTTTCCATCTGGAAAGAAGGACACTTTGGCAAAGGGTCTGCCATCCCACTCTGATACTTGTCTCAGGGCTATCTCCCACTATATGCCTGCTTATACAATAGAAATTATGTTTTACTAAATGTAATTCACTTCATTAAATAATATTTCCCTAAACTGTTTGTCTTTCTTTTATCAGGACATATACTATGAAATTCCTGGTCGTATTTTGATAATTGTTTAACTTTTTATTTGTATGTAAATCCAGAAACCTGAGTGTAGATCAATAGCCAGAAGGAAGGGACTTAGAGAGGGCTAGGAGAAATCATTTTCTATGATCTAACACCAGTTGGTACCTCTGCTCCTCATCACAGCCAAACTGATCGAACAGTAGCTTGCACTCACTGTCTTTACATCTTCAGTTCTTAATCATTCAGTCTGGCTTTTGCTCACAGTGCTCCCTGCTTTTACCCTCACCAACTCCACTGGGCTGTGGTAAGTTCCCACTTGTGGATGTGGTTCCTTTTCTGTTCAATACGACTCTCCCTCTACCTGCCCATCCTATTGCCTTTGTGACCCTGATTGTGCTATGCCTCAGCTTTCTATGACATTGTCCCCCAAAATTGGCACTAGAAGCCCTTCTTGTTGCTTCCATAGCTTCTTTTACTTCATCTGCTGAAGAACATACCACCTTCTATTGTTATGACCTGTTCAGATCTGAGTGCTTGGAGGGAAACCTGGGGCTGATGTACAGTTTCTTCAGAGATGTTTTCTGAAACTAGGACAGTGATGGTCAATAAATAAACATTGAATTAGTGAAGCATCAAACTTCATGAAACATTAGTCATCAAATTAATTGCTAAAACAAACGGATCTAGAAAGAGAGAATGTGATCAATTAGTGTTTGATAATTTCACCATTTATCCCTCTTCATCAGCAGAAGTTGTGGTAGAGTTTTCTCCCAGATTGGGAGAGAAATTCTTGAAATTGGTGGCCTGTCAAAGAGAAGATAGTGATTGGCTTCCAGGATTAAGTTGTCCCTTATTTTTTCAGCATAGGGCAAATAACAGCCTGTCTACTAGCTTCTTATCCCTGTCCTAAAAGTAAACATATCAATTGTGTTCCTAATCCCAATGCAATACAAACATATGTCCAATTCTTTCATTCATGGGAAAAGCTGACACAAACAGGAAATCCATTCCAGTAATGTTAATGAATTGACTTAGTTCTTCATTCCTAAAAATGAATAGTCATCCTGGGATCATCAGATATTCAAAGAACAAAGTAGAAAGAAACATAAATGAACATTTAGAATGATTGAAAGAAGAGAAAAGAAATGAAATTTCAGAAGAAAAAAATGTTTTTAATTATCTCAGGAAGAAAAATATCACTGGCAGAAGAGAAAAGAAGAAGTTCAGGAGTATTTATCTATGCTCATATCAATTTTATACTTAGGTAAGATTCAATAAGTATTAATCATTAAGAATAAACAAGTTGTCATTGTAAATTGGAGGGGGAGAGAGAGAGCCATGAATGAGTAAAGGAGACAACCATATTTAGAGAGCTTTGGAAAATCCTGCTTCTTATAACAAAGTTATTGGCTGTTTTCCATATCAGAGTTTTTCTGTCAGCTGGAAAAGGTAGAGCCTATAAACCTGGCATTAGTTTTCCCAAATATGAGACTACAGATTCTGAGTTATTCCAGTCCCCTAAAATAATTTATATTGCTTGTAACAGAAGAATTGACAAAAGCATGAGATATTCTTCTACAAATTGTGTGTATGTCTCTGAGAAATAAATCATGCTTGTTGTTTCTTAATATTTCTATTGGAAAGTAGACAAAGCCTAAGTATCATTAACCCAATGAAAGGGGGGACAATTACACTTTCTTACATTGAAAAACAATCACTTTATGTTAACAATTCAGATAGTAAATAATTTTAGTCTTCATGTACGTGATGAAAAGGAGGTAAATTTGCATGATCTTTGCAAACATTATTGACAATGTTGAACTTTATCTAATCTCTGGTCCTGAGAAAGTGAGATAGTTAAGAAATGCCTGCACTCATTTGCATTTCAGGAAATGGCTAACCACAAAGGACCAGAGGGCTCTCCTCACTCCCTGCACATTCTGAGATAACACCCACGTCCATTCTTCCCCATGACTATCTTAAGACTCCTTGATATTCCCTTATTTACCTACCTCTCTAAAGCCCTAGTGATCTTTTTTTTCTTAGAGATATTCCTCATGAATGAACATTCTCCCTACTGAAGTGGACTGAATGAAAGCATCTCCTTAACTGTCCTGTGCTTTCTATATATGACGTACCAAACTTGTTTCCCTTAATAGGAAGGCCAACAATTAGATAACTTCCTTTGTTCCTACAATCAGGTCTTGTTTGAAATAAGGCAATGAAAGGTAAGTTCCAACTTTTGGTGTAACAAACTTGTAACATAGATGGATACTCAGGAAAGTAATACAAAAGGATTAAGTTCCAGACAAAAGAATTCCTTGTTCAGATGACGCTCTGAAACAAAAGTCAACAACTCACAACATCCCCTATGGGTTCGAGCTAAGGAACCTATAAATTCATTTGTGTGGGACCTGGAACAGGCAACTGAGGTTCTTAGAGAGGGCTATTAACACCACATTAATTACTAGCAATCCATCATAAGAATAAAAAGATAAAAATCTGAATCTCCATATATTATTTTCCTTTAGGTTTAGGGGTGGGAAAATAGAGGATAGGGAGGAATAGCTTGGCTCCTCCTTAAATATAAGTTTAATTATGTTCATAATGCTTAAATATATAGGTATCCTTTCTTTGTCTGAGTATCAAGAATGAAGACTTGTGGGTGCCTGGGTGGCTAAGTTAGTCAAGCGTCTGCCTTTGGCTCAGGTCATGATCCCAGGATCCTGAGATCCAGTCCCACATCTGGCTCCCTGCTCAGTGGGGAGTTTGCTTCTTCCTCTCCCTTTGCCCCCCTGCTTGTTCCTGTGCTCTCTCTCTCTCTCAAATAGGTAAGTAAAATCTTCAAAACAAAAAAAAAGAATGAAGATGTGAATTCATTTGGAACTTGAGGGTGTCTAGACAGGATTTTGGTATATATATTTTTAATTTATCCAGGTAACCCAAAATTATAACAAAACATTTTTACAAGTAAACAAATTAAACATTGGAAAAATTAAATCAAATAGTGTTTTTAACTTAATATTTTAATTGTATCTGAATGCCTTATGTGTGAACATAATAATCGGAGTATTTAGCAGTTAGATGGTAGGCCTAAATTAAATAAATTAAACAAAAAAGAGTTCTCAAAGTAAGAAAAAATACAGTAGATAGTAAGATACTAGGAAAAAACATAGAAATTTAAAAGAATCTGAAAACTATAAGCCATCCTAATAATAGAGATTATCTCATGTAATTGAATAAGTTATACTTTTGAAAAAGCCTAAAAGCATGAAAATCAAAGAAAATAAAATGATTTCAAACTAAAAATTATTAAGTGTCAAGAGCAATTCAAAAAGATGAATCCATCCTGTATATCTCTAAATAACTTGAATGTTGATTATCTGAAGCATTGTCTCTTTCCATTTCTTCAAAGCAGATAGAATAATTAAACCACTTAGAACTTTTGCTCTCTGGTATGCTTGATTTGTAAATTCGGAATTTTCGAAAAAGGAAAAGATGGATAAAGATACATAAATTTGCAAATTTACACACTTTCTAGGGATATCTATTGACTTAATTGGTAATATCCCACTTTAAAACATTTAAACAGCATACTTCAGCTCTGATTAGAGAACAAAATGCGTTGATAGAAACATCATAGCGTCAGTAGGAAGCTTGGAAGTACACTGACTTGCTAATGAAGCAGCAATCTCCAACTGCCTGGATAATGCAGTATTATTTAAGACAGAAGGAGTTCTGTCACATCTTGCAATACTGGTTCCTAGGCTGGCCATGACTATGAAGCTGTGCTCATAAACAAATAAGCACTGCATATATGTGTGGCTTATAGAAGCAGCCTCATTAAATATCAGTCACATCTGTTTACACAGTTCTTCAAACAGAACCTGTCAGCATCTGGAGAGAAAAGGTGTCATACAGTACTGATAAAAGAGAGACTGTTACGTAAGAATTGTTTAATCTAGAAGATTTTGACTCTCAAAGGATAATGTACCTCTTTTCTAGCTGATTGCCACAAACCAACTTATCAGCCTTCTCTATAAGAACATTAACATTGTGTTCTAAGCAGCACTGCTTAGGAAGTCTCCCTATACCTAATGAAGCAAGCTAGACTTCCTGGTGCGTGAAGCAAATCAGGGGAAGTACAACTCTCCAGGAGAATTCAAGGAAGATAAGCAGTTGTCAAAGTAAAATTTGCACTGGGCCAACTTAAACAGGCAAAGAAGACTATTCAAGACTATTGCAATAGGGGAAAGAGTAGGAAATGGACTCCTTGAAGCGGAGGGCTGGAGGGTTTTTTAATAGCTGAGGTGGAGGTAGGGATGGAGTCATAGTCCACCATAGGCCAATCATAGGCCTCTGTTTGCTAATTGGCTTTACCCAAAGGAAAAGTAAACTCTTCTATCTTTATGACCAGAGATAGTTCTACAGTGGGAGTAAGGTACCCACTGAAGATAGGCTCCAGAGAGAAAGGGATATTATGACATGGGTCATTTCTCCACAAAATTATGATTATCTCTGTTCTGTCTCTACAATTTCACCCTCTGAATCAGAGGTTACTCCTTTTGCCCATTTACAAAATCTTCCCTGCTTCTCTTAGAACTTCTTCCCACATTTTTATTATAGTTTCTTATAATGTCAGTGCTGTGGTCTGAGGTTTTATGTCCTCCTAAAATTCAATGTTGAAATCCTGACCCCCCAAAAGTGATGGTATTAGTAGTGGTGCCCTTGAGGGAAGATTAGATCATGAGGGTGGAGTCCAAATGAATGGGATTAATGCCCTTATAAAAGAAAACCTACAAAGCTGTCTACCACCTTCTACCATGTAAAGATACAGAAAAGTCTGTGACCCAGAAGAGGGCCCTCGTGACCATGCCAACACCATGATTTCAGATTTCCAGTCCCTAGAACTGTTAGAAATACATTTTTGTTGTTTGTCATCCATCCAGTGTGTGGTATTTTGTTTCAGCGGTGCAAAGAGACTAAGACAGTCAGTGGTGATATACAACCCACACTCCCTTAACTCTGAGCCAGCTATGATTCTTTCTTACTAATATGATATAAAAACCTGCAACTCACAAGTGAGCTAAGAAGAAAATACTGCAGAGTTGTGGAAGTTTAGAACACAGCTTGAGACCTAAACTATACATAGTAATAGCTATTTAGGAATTGCTCTAATAAACCAATTTTGTGCTACCTTTGTCTACGTAAGAAGACCCATTAATCTGTAACTGGGACAGGACATATCTCTCATACTACAGTAGGAAGCATATTGAACTGGGTAAAGGAGATGTAGGGATTTGAGGATATACTACATCTTAAGTATTACCACATATATACTTTGTTTTGATACTGAGTTCACTTTGATACGAATTTGCTCTAATATTAATTCAGCAAACCAAAAGAGAAGCACTCTAGCATACCTATTTTTTGCTCTCAAGTCATACACACACACACATAACACCCAATCACTCAGGCATATACACGTGAAGAGAACTTATATTGAATATTTCGTATGTGCCATATCCTGTGTTTTTGTTTTTTTAAAGATTTTATTTATTTATTTATTTGAGAGAGTGAGAATAGAGAGAGAGTACAGGAGAGGGGGGGAGGGTCAGAGGGAGAAGCAGACTCCCCGCTGAGCAGGGAGCCCAATACCGGACTCGATCCCGGGACTCCAGGATCATGACCTGAGCCGAAGGCAGTCGCCTAACCAACTGAGCCACCCAGGCGCCCCTCCTGTAAGTATTTTAATGTACCATAATTGCTTCCCTTTTTTACTGAATTATTGCTTATTACATCAAAACAAATCCATTTAAAGTGTAAATTCTTTGAGTTTTAACAAAAGCAGTACCTTATAACCTATACTTCTTCCAAGATAAAAAACATTTCCATCACTCAGAAAGTTCCTTTGAGCCCCTTTTCAGTCAATCACTATACTCCTAGAGAGGCGACCTCTATGCAAATCTCTATAACCTTGGATTAGTGTTGCTTTCTTCAGAAATTCATGCAAATGAAATCAGTTTGCACTTTTATGGGTCTGGCTTTTTACCCTCAATGTGATGTTTTTGAGTTTAAACAATGCTGCTCAATTTATTAGTAATTTGTATGGATATATTCCCAACTTATTTGTCTATTCTCCTGTTTACGGTAATTCTGTTATGAGTTGTCTCTAGTTTTTAAGTACTGTAAAAGAAACTGCTATGAATATTTTCATATGAGTTTGTGGATAAAGCTTTTACTTCCCTTGGGTTTATATCTGTGGAAAGAATGGTTTAATTGTAGAATAGATGTATGTTTATGAGAAATCACACAAAGTTTTCAACAGTGGTTGTGCTATTGTACAAATCTGTCAATAATGTGTGAGTTCCTGATGTTCCACATCCTTACCAATGTTGGGTGTGTTATTATTTTTTAAGTTTAGCCATTCTATTGAGTAGTATTGGGTTTTGATTTTATATTTCCCTAATAAGTAATGATGGTGAGAAATTTTTCATGTGTTTTTCACACATATTTATGTCTCCTTTTTGAATTGTCTGTTCAAATTCTTTGTCTATTTTCTTTCTTTTCTTTTCTTTGTCCATTTTCATTGGGTTGTTTTTCTTCTTGTTATATTAACTCATAGGAATGTTTACTATATATTCTGTGTAAAAGTCTTGTCAGTAACATGTACTATAATTATGTCCTGCCACTATGGCTGACCCATTAATTATTTTAAGCATCTTTTGACAAACAAAATTCTTAACTTTGATGAAGTACAATTTTTAATGGCTAGTGCTTTTATTTATACTTATTAGGTTATTAGGTAAATTTTAAGATTTTTTTCCCTATATGTATATACAGTTGTTACAGCATTATTTGATGGAGAAAACACAATTTTTCTAATTTCAAGCCCGTATCGTCTTTACATATAGAAGAATAGCATGGATCAATAAAATAGAATAGAGTCCAGAAGTAGAATCTCACATATATGATCAATTATGGCTTTCAGCAAACATACCAAAGTGCTAAAATGGAAAAATAAAAGTATTTTTAAAGAAATGTTGATAGAACAAGTGAACATTTCTTTAAAAAGTGTACTTCAAACCTTACCTTGCACCTTATGCAAAAATCAATTTGAATTTGATCATAGACCAACATGTTAGTTTGGTATAAAATTCAAGGAATAAAGAACAACAACAAAATCTCTGTGATCTTAGTTTAGGCAGTTTCAAAAAGTACAAGCATTAAAAAAATTGATAAATTGAGCTTCATCCAAATTGAAAACTCTGTTTTTTGATAAAAAGTGTTAACAAAATGAAAAGATAAGCTATACACTGGGAGAAAATAATTTTGAAATACACAAATTTGATAAAGTGCTTCTATCCAGAACATATACAGAGCTCTTATAAGACAAACAACCAAATAATATTGGGCAAAAACATTTGAACAGCAACCAAGTAAAAGATATAGATCCAAATAATCACATGAATAAATGCCTAATATTATTAATTAGGAGCAGCCACTTTGTCAATTTCTTAGAGGTAGACCTATACTTACCATACCCAGAAATCCCACTCTTAGATATATACTCAAGAGAAATGAAAGCATACGTCCACTGTATTCGAATATCTATAGAATCTTTTCTCATAATTGACAAAAATTGAGAAGAATCCAAATGTCCATCTACTAGTGAATGAGTAAGTGAACTGCAGCATATTTACACAATGGAATAAAAAGCAATATAAAGGAATGAACCCCTGATAAAAGAACAAGGATGAATCCCAGAAGAATTATGTTGAGTTGAGTAAATCATTTACATATGCTACAGAGGGTATGATTCTATTTGCAAAACATTGTAGGGAAGATAAAAGCATAGAGGTATAAATCACATAATTTGTTGATGGGGCTAGATACTTGGAGAGGAGATTAACCAAGAACTGGCTTGAAGAAATTTTCTGGGGTGATGGACATATTCTTTCTTTTCTTATAAGATTTATTTATTTATTTGAGGCAGAGAGAGAGAGAGAGCACGCAAGCATGTGTGCAAGGGGGGGCAGGCAGAGGAAGACAGAGAGAGAGAATCTCAAGCAGACTCCCTGCTGAGCGTGAAGCCCAAGGCAGGGCTTGCTCAATCCCGCTCAATCTCATGACACTGAGATCAAGACCTGAGCCAAAACTGAGTCAGAGGATTAGACTGAGCTACCCAGCTGCCCCATGATGGACATATTTTATAACTTGGTTATGGTAGCGTTTACACAAACACATTCATTTATATATAATGTACACTTGAAAATGATGGGTTTTACTGTAGGTAAATTATACCTTCAATTAATCTGACTTCTTAAAGTCAAATGATTTTTGTAAGTGAAGTTGTATTTCTAGACTTTTTATCTGGTAACATTGAACCATTTTTATACCTTATACAAATATCATACTTTTTAAAATGCTGTACCTTGACATTAAATCTTGAAAATAGATATTTTACATCCACCAAAATTGTTTTGTTTTCAAGATTGCGTTAGATATTCTAGGTCTTGGGATTTTCTATATAAATTTTTGAATCAGTTGTCAAATTCCTTTAAGAAAAAACAACTAGGATTTTGATTGGAATTTTGCTGAAATTAAAGATCGAATTAGGAAGAACTGCTGTCTTTAACACCTTGAATCTCCCTGACCATGGTTTACTTTTTCTCAATAGATTCTTTAGAATTTTCCATTATATAATCATGCCATTTGTGAATATAAAGTTTTATTTTCTTCTTTCTGACTTTTATGTATAATTCTCTTGATTTACTGCATTTGCTCTCACCTCCATAAAACATTGACTATAAATAATGATAAAAGATATCTTGTTTTATGTTTTACATTAAGGGAAATGAATGTGTTCATTCTATCACCATTAAATGTGATAGGTAGCTTCATTTTTCCATAAATTCTTTTTTTTGTGGGGGGAGTTAAAAGTCAGTCCTTTTATTTTTTTTTTAATTTTCCAGTTTTATTTAGAAATAATTAATATACACCACTGTATCAGTTTGATGATGTTGATTTTATTATATATATTATGAAAGGATTACCACATAGATTTAGCTACCACTCATTTTCTTGTATGGATACAATACAAAGAAAGAAAAGAAGAGGAAATTTTTCTTCTTGTGATGAGAACTCTTAAGATTTACTCTGTAAACAACTTTCCTATATATCATACAGCAGTGTTAGTTACAGTCAATCATGTTGTAAATTATATCTCTAGTGCTTATTTATCTTATAACTGGAAATCTGTGGCTTTTGGCCACCTTCTCCTAATTCCCTCTCCTCCTACCCTTTTCCTGAGGTAACCACAAGTCTGATCTCTTATTCTCTGAGTTTGTTTAGTGTGTGTGTTGTTGTTTGGTTACACATGTGAGGTCCTACAGTATTTGTCTTTTTCTGTCTGACTTATTTTACTTAGTGTAATGCCTTCAAGGTCTATCCATGCTGTTGCAGATGGTATTGTTACCTCATTTTTTGTTGCTAAATAATATTTCATTGTATGTCTATGCCACAACTTCTTTACCTATTCATTCATGGATGGACACTTAGGTTTTTTCCATGTCTTGGCTATTATAAATAATGCTGCTATGAACATGTGGTGAAGATGATCTTTTTGAGTTGGTGTTTTTTTTCCTTTGGATATATTCCCCAAAGTAGAAATTCCTTTATCAGAATGAAAAATAGTTTTTCTATTCCAATTTGCTAAATTTTTTTGTTTCTTTTTTCACCAGTGGCATTCCTATCGATTACAATTAGATTATTTTTATGCTTTACTCAATTAATATGATGAATTACATTGTTTTTAAAGATAAATTAACCTTGAATTTCTGAGCACTTTCTTGCATCTTGACTATGAAAAGTATTCATCTATAATTTTTACTTCTAATTTCCCCGTCTAATTTAGAAGCAGGCTTATACAGTTCTTACAAAATTTTAGTATTCTTTCAAGGAATCGATCATTTCATTAAATTTAAAATTAATTTCTATAAAATTATTAATCCTTTATTTTAAAAACTGTAAGATCTAAAGTGATATCTCACATTTCAGTCACAAAAATTTGTAATCTATGCTTTCTCTACCTCTTGATCAGATTATCTTAGCATTTACTAACCTTACAGACTTTTAAAAAGATTTTATTTATTTATTTATTTGAGAGAGAGAAAAAGAGAGAGAGCAGGAGTGGGGGAGGAACAGAGAAGGAAGTGCATGGAGAGGGGAAAGAATCTCAAGCAGACTCTGCACAGAGCCCGATGTGGGGCTCAATCTCACGACACTGAGATCATGATCTGAGCTGAAACCAAGAAGTTGGACACTTAACTAATGAGCCACTCAGGCTCCCCAACTTATTGACATTTTTAAAGCAAATTTTTTTCTTTTATTTTCTCTTTTGTTTTTCCCCTTTTAATTTTCTTGATACTTATTCTTTACTATTTTATTTCTTCTACTCTAAATTTAATTTCCTCCTATTTTTCTATCTACTTAAGGTGATGCCTTAGATCATTGATTTTAAATATTCCTTATTATCTAATATGAATATGTATACTGATAATTTTTCCTATAAGCACTATCTTAACTCTATTCTAAAAATTCATATTTTACTATTACCCAGTTTAAAATCTTCTGTTTTTCATTGAAAGTTTTTTGATTTATGATTTATTTAGAAGTGGGATTATTAGTTTCCACATATTTTCAGATTTTGTAGATTTTGTTTTGTTTTGTTTGAAATTCAATTCACAGCTGGCTAATTTAGCATACTGTAAATATCAACTGTTATTATATGTTTCAGATATTTATATATCCTTGTTTAATATACCCAACTATGATATCAATTTGTCTATTTCTTCCTTTGATTCTGCCAAACTTCATGTGTTTTCAAGCTGTCATTAAATATTTAGCATTGCCTTCTTAGTGGACTCTTTTTATCAATATGAAGTGTCTCTCTCTCTCTTCCTTTCTATCTCCCTCCCTTTCTTTTCTTTCTTCTCTCTGTTCTGTATATATAAATATATATATACGGATATAGCTGTTCCAGCTTTGTTATGTTTACTAACTCCGACTTCCTTCTCTCATAATATTAACATGTAATATATCCGTTTCTTTCTTTCTTTTAATTTATTTATTTGACAGAGATAAACACAGCAAGAGAGGGAACACAAGCAGGGGGAGCAGGAGAGGGAGAAGCGGGCTTCCCATGGAGCATGGAGCCCGATGTGGGGCTGGATCCCAGAACCCTGGGATCATGACCTGAGCTGAAGGCAGATGCTTAACAACTGAGTCACCCAGGCGCCCCATCCATTTCTTTAAAGAACATGGCTAATTTACACCATGTATTTGTTATTTGTTTTCTTTTCTAGTCTGACAATCCCCAACTTTTAACTGAGGCCTTTAGACCATTTACATTAATTTTGTATTTGTAATATAAGGGTTTTGTTGATTATCTAGGTTTGCTTTCTAGTTCTGTGATTTTTTTGTTTTGTTTTATACATTTCCTGCCCTCAAAAATAATTCAGCATTTTTTCATTAATCTATTTTATTTCTTTAATTGAATTTTAGTGATATACTTTTGTATTTTCAGTTATTAATTTTGCTTTATATTTACCATTTTTGTTATTCTTCATTATTTCATGCATGCCCTTGTTTTTATCTAGCATTATTTCCTTTGATTTGAAGAAGTTTCTTTCACCCTTATCCCTTTAGCTTTTATTTATAGGAATAAAACATAAGAACATGTTTTTACTTACTGTCCATTTTTTAAATGATGATTTTATTCTTTCTATACTTCTAAGTTACAGAGTTTCATTTTCATTTTTATTTCACCTCACTAAAAAATTTCTCCTTTTTTCTGTTCATTTTTCTAGCTTGCATTCATTAGAAGTCTGAAGTTATTCTTCTCTTAGATGACCAGTATATAACTTTTTTCTCTGGCTATTTTTATGATTTTATTTCATCTCTATTTTCCTCAACTTGATCATGCTATTCCTACATGTGGTTGTCTTTTTTTTTTTTTTCTGATTGGGTGTTTCTTGTTTTTGTTGTTTTAGCTTCTTGGTTTTGTTGCTTGATATTTTCATCAAAATTGTAGTCACTATTTATTCTCATTAATTCTCTGTTCCATTCTCAATCTTATCTCCTTCTGATATTTTAGTCAAAAATTATACTGTTTAATATAGACAAACATGTCACTAAAGACTCCATGCATTTATTTTTCTGTCTTTTATCTGTGTTTCAGTTTAGTTTCTACTTGATTTAATTGTTTTCATGTTCATTGGTCTTTGTTCTTCAAGGTCCATTCTTCTAATAAAGATGTCTTCTGAACTTCTCTTTTCCAATATTCTACTTCTAATTTCTAGCATTTTAATTTGATATTCTTCTCTTTTTTTCTATTGAAATCTCTCTATCTTTTCACTCATTATGTTCATTTCCTTTATATTTTGAGCACATCTATAACTACTATTATAAAGTCCTTAGTTGATAATTATGACATCTGGTCTATCTTTGGGTTTATTGCTATTGACTTTTCTCAGGCTTATGTTTTGTATTTTCATAATTTTTACACACCTGGTAATTTTTGAAATATTGGGCATTGTGCATACAATGTTATTGAGTCTGTTTGCTGATATCATTCTTTAAATAGTGTTGAATTTTGTTGTGCTGGGTAGTTACTTATTGACTGATGAGCTTGATCTTGTTGAGGTTTGGTTTTAGGATTTGTTAGTTCACATCATATATAGCTGTTATTCTGTGGGTAAATTGAGGCTTGATTTCTCTGGAGGTCTTTTCTAAATATTCAGCAAGTTTTCTCCAATGTGGTTGGCTGGAACTACAGTATCCTTGAGCACTGAGATTTCTATGTCAACTCTGATGAAATCTTGAGGCCCACTTGTTCTTTGACCCCACCTCACAGAATCTTATCACATGCATGTAGGGTTTATCATTTAATCACTATTTCAAGGAAACTCCTCTCCAGCTTTCTGGAATTCCTTATCTATAGAGCTTTCCCCTCCAGACACATCTGATCTGTATTTCTTCCATCCAATGAGAACATAGCTTTTTTTGTTTGGACTCAATCATTTTTTGCCGTGGTTTGGAAATTGCCCCATTTAGAATATTGCAATAAATATAAAGTTTGCCTATTTGTTTTTGTTACATAAAACATCACATCCCTGATGTGTTCAATACCTTAAAACATTAGTTCATATATATTTTGCTGTTCTCTATTTATGTTAGGAGGCTAAGTCAAAAACATAGTCATGACCAAAACTCAGTATGTTATCTTTTATTTAATCTTTATATTGCATCTCCTTTGTCCAGCAGCTTAAGAAATATTTCTAAGAAAGAAGTTATATGAGAGGGTTAGTCAATAAACCAAGTCTGTCTGATTCCCAAAGTCACAAAAGCCTAGCTTTTTGTAAGGTTGGTTTTAGTTTATTTTCTTAAACTGTAGTTATGATTTGGAAACTGTTCTCATATTCTTTTTTTTAAAGATTCTTTTTAAAATGAATGAAGTAATTAGTTCAGATTCCGCATAAAAAGGGATACTTAAAGTGCAGTGTGTTATTATGGTAATTATTTTCATAACCTTCTTTCTCTGAATCGAGAACTAAATAAAGGTGCCCCATAAACATAGGCTTGCATTGTGTTTACTTGCTTATGTGTCTGGTCTTGCTGTGGGATTATCCCTTAATTACAAGTTTAGCCTTGGCAACCAAGATGAATATGAAATCATGTTAAACTTCAATCTGCCATTTCCCTTGTTCTTCTGCCAGTTAGGTTAGTTCTAATTGGGAAATAAATTTAAAATGCCTTCATGCAGATACCTTGTTGGAATAATTGCTATAAATGCAAAATTTTCAAAAAGATAAGTGATGCCAAGCAGCTAAAAGAAAATTAAGTAATGCATGTTAGTAGACTTCAGAATTAGAAATGAGATGGCTTTTTTTTTTTAAGCATTCATTATGCTTTGGTCAAAATAGTACATGGATGGCAGTGGGAATTTGACAAATGCCAATATTTTGAATAATGATCAAAGGCACATATTATATGAACCCACCCTTGAACATACATAAAAGTTGATATATTTTCCTAAATGTAAGTACAAAAATATCTGATATCTGCACTTCACAAATTTTCAGTGAAAGTCTATGCTTTCTACGAACTTATTTCCCAGAAGAATTAGATACATCTTAGCATGACACTGAAGACACTGATGCTCTGTAACAGTCATTAAATAGTTCACTTGATTGTTTGAAATTTAATGTGCACATAATGAGGCTATAAGCATGAAAATAGAAGTACTAATTTAATGTTATACACAATTATATTATTTTTTTCTTATCATTGAGGTGGCACTACTCATTTATTTTTTTTAAAGATTTAATTTATTTATTTGAGAGAGAGAGCACAAGAGGGGGAGGGTCAGAGGGAGAAGCAGACTCCCTGCTAAGCAGGGAACCCGATGTGGGACTCGATCCTGGGACTCCAGGATCATGACCTGAGCTGAAGGCAGTCACTTAACCAACTGAGCCACCCAGGTGGCCCCATAATAAAATGATTTTACAAAGAACCTTATCATCAAAATATTTACCTCTACATTGACCTTGTACGGATGTTACTTGTATTTTATAAGGGTGCTCATTAAAGAAATCAAGAGAGAAATGAACAAATGCTAAGTCCAGATTTTGTCCTATGCGTCTACACTGAATATCCTCACTTAAGACCTCACATTTGGCTGCACGTAATAGTTAGATTGTAGAATGATGGCCAATGGTAAAAAAGTTAAAGAAAATGATAAACCATTGAATTTTAAATTTTCTCTTACTACGTCTATGATAAATGAAGTCCAGAAAGATTAAATCCATCGCCCAAGTTCACATGCTGCATCCATGTGAGTCATCCTTTTCTCCCAATTTGACATGCCTTTCACGCAAATGCATTACTGCATTTCCACATACAATTCTCAGGTGTATTTCTCTTCTTTTCATAAGTGATTCCATTAATCCCCAATGATTGGCTGTGTATTCTTAGGGATTTCTAGATTGACTTTCTACCTTTGAAACTTATTAGTTCAGAGTAGCAATATGGTTGATTGATTTTTTTCCTACTAAATTTGCTTGATGGTTTATTGAATTGTTCATACAGATTTTTGTTTCTGTATAACTTAGTAAAAATTATAATGTCCAAGTTCAAAATATGACCTGACATTTTCTATAATTTAACTATAACAGGGACAATCATAAAAATGTGGCTTGTATATATTTCAAGTATATTATTACTTCATTAGAAGGATCTTCATAGAATTTACCATTCACTTACTCGTATGAGGCATATGGAAAGAAAAATACTGAGATGTAAAGTTATTTGGATATGTTTGAAGTTATTCATAGTATTGAGTTATTCAAGTTTTCTAATTTTCAATTTAATTTTCAACTATTCTGCATCATTTTTTTGTTTTACAATTTTATTTATTTATTTCAATCTTGGATTTTCATCATATTGATGTGGTTTTGGAATACAGGTGAGGTTCAGTGGGGTGAGATCCAGAGCCAACAACCAAGAAAGAATTCTTGAGACATCTTTGGTGAAAATGGTGGTTTTATTGAAGCACAGGGGCAGGATCCGTGGGCAGCAAGAGCTGCTGCACCAGGATCTCGAGGAGTGGTGATTATATACACAATGGAAGAAGTCAGCAAACTAAAGCTCTCAAACCAAATCTGGCCCTCAGTTTTTTCTGTAAATATTTATTGGAACACAGACATATTCATTGCATATTGTTAATGACTGTTTTCATGTTACAGTAGCCAAGGTGAGTAGTTGTGACAGACTATAGGTTTACAAAGCCTAACATATTTACTATATGTTCTTTTATGGGAAACATTTCCTGACCTCTGCTCTATGAGAATATTGTAATTAACCCCATTTTACATGACAGATAACTGAGTCTTAGAGAATTAAACATATGTTTTAGAACACAAAGCTGGTCAGTTGAAAACTGTGTTTACTGTCCAAGTGAGTTTGACTTAAAAAAACACAAGAGGTTAGCTACTAAGGAAAGGAGGTGGGTATTCCAAGCAGAGAAAACTTGACATCTGATGGAAATGAAAAGCAGTAAGAATGGTGAAACCCCATTTTGGGGGGGGTGGTGATATGTCTTATAAATGAGAGAGCCTAGGATACCTGACTAGCACAGAAAGTAGGAGCAGATTATAAATAAAGGGCTCTGTGACTAAGATAATGTGTTTGATCTAGATGCTTTAAAAAGATGAGCAACATGGTGATCTTTGTTTTTAAGGGTTTCAATCTAGTAACATTATGGGAGATGAAGTGGAGTCAGGTTACTTTAGAAGCAGTGGGGTTATCAAAGTGATATTAGTAAGAAGTGATTAGAGCATTAAGCAGTGACAGTTGTGGTAAGAGAGATCACAGGATGCTGTGTATGAATGAATGGAAGTAAAGATGAGAAGCATAGAATGACCACAGACATCAGGCTTAAATGAGAGAAGTTGGATGGCTGTGCCTCATTCTATGATAGAATTTGCAATTTAAAGAAAACACAAGAGGATTTCAATTTGGGCTGGGAGGAGAGAGTTAATTCCCTTTTTGAAAAGTTATGTTTAGGGGCACCTGGGTGGCTCAGTCATTAAGCGTCTTCCTTCGGCTCAGGTCATGGTCCCAGGGTCCTGGGATCGAGCCCCACATCGGGCTCCCTGCTCTGCGGGAGGTCTGCTTCTCCCTCTCCCACTTCCCCTGCTTGTGTTCCCTCTCTCGCTGTGTCTCTCTCTGTCAAGTAAAGAAATAAAAATCTTTTCTTTTTTTTTAAGTTGTGTTTAACTGTCCATTGGTTTTTAAGTAGTTATTTTGTAGTTACTTGGTAAGAAGTTAGCTGTGCACATCTGAGGTTTTGTTGAATGTTTTTAACTGAATATGTAGACTGTAGTCATCCAGTGATGTGGCATTTAAAGCAGGACTGTACAAAGCCAGGTCCCTTTGGTGAGAAATACTAGATGACCTCCATTTTGAGATCAGGTACATGTTGTGAATGTGAAGATTTTAATTTCTGTGTGTGCAATTTAAGTTGTTAATGTCCATGTTTTAATGTCTTATTTGTTGTTGCTGTCATTCTTAAACCAAGAGTTAAAATCATCTTAACTACTTTACTTCATGTTTTTGTAAATATTTCAGACTTAAGTTTTAAGCAATCTTAACTACTCCATGGAAGGGTGATGGAACACATACATAGCCTGAGAAAGGTGTTCCATCCAGTAAGGGGCAAGTAGAAATGAAACAGTCCATGATGATCATCAAGGAGGAGAAGCTGGAAAACTATGAAGAAAATTAGTATATAGAGGAGTTATGATAACTAAAGGAGCAGAGTATTTCAAAGAGAAAAATAAAAAAATCAAGTGTATGAGGACCATTTTTTATACATGTTTAATTACAAGTCTTTTTCCCAATTCTCAGATCACAATTACTTGGTGAAGGATTCATACCTTAATAGTTTCTTATCTCAAGGAAAGCCAACGTACAATAGGTGTTTAATGGGTTTCTCCTTACATTAAAACCTGATAGAAATGATTAACATTTGTCACAAACTTTGACATAAATTTTCTTCTTTGTCATTACCAAACCTAATAAATTAGCTACTTTAAAACAAAGAATATGCCTTGGATATTCTTATAGTCTTAGAACAAATAGGTCTTCTGTTCGTAGTAGTTGTTTCATCAAATGCATTGAGTAAACAAATCTACCTCAGAAGTTTTATCATTTGAATTTCATTAATTTTTCTGTCAAAATGGTAGAAAAGTAGATGCTCTGAAACGTTTTCAAATCACCCATGTAAATAAAGTTTATAAAATTAGAAAAGAACATTAATTTTATCTCTGTATAAACGGTACATATGAAATACAAATAATATTGACTACAGAAGTAATATTTTATAAATTCATTAATTTTGTATTTTGCTCATTGAAAGAAGTACTACTAATGGGACCTATTTATAAAACAACTTTATTTATCTCCGACTGTCCTTTTTAGTTTATTCAAGAGAAGAGATGTTCTCCCTGCTATGGGATGATATTTTTTGGTCACACTTAGGCAATATAAGACATTTTAGGCGAGTAGTAAGAAGATTCAGCTCATCTAATAAGCTTTATCTCCTAAACTCAAGTTATTCCCTGTTGTCCCAGCCCTGGCCTATTTTTTACCAGAAGTCTGCGCTAAGTGAGCATGCATGTATGCTCTTACCTCGCCTCACTTCCTGGTGGGCCAGTGTGGAAGAATAGGGCAAGCTGATTTGAGATGGACCAGGGAGAGAAGTATCATAGTTGAGGAAGGCAGCAGAGTTTTGTCACTAGGGACTGGCAGGTTCTAAAGCAGTTACTTTTTTCTTTTGAGTTCTGTCATGGCTTCTTCAGAATTTGGCTCCTGTGTCACTAAGAATCCCTCACTGGCACTTGTAAGCCAAATGCAACTCTCTCCTGACCGATCACTTAATGATCTTCAACTACGAAGAGTCCTGTGAGCTCTTGATTTTCTCTCTTTAGGTCTCTTCCTTTCTTAAGATCAGTATCCAAGATAACATGACATTTCCTCTCTTACCTTCCTCTGTTCACAGGATGCATCCTCTGCCCAGCAAGGCCACTTCTTTTTCAACAGCTAACCAGCTCACCCTTCCTCTTTTAATTCCTCAGCTTGGAGTCAGAAACTTTTTATATGTTTGACCTGTGTGTCATCTCAACAATTAGTAACCCGTTGCCAAGTTGATAATTTAGAAATTTTCATCATAGTCTACCACCTCACTTTGGAATGTGATTTCTATTGCACTTCAATGTATTAGTGAAACTTCCATTTTGATACTTTATCCTATTAATATGAATTAATAACAGCTATAGATTCTTTCAGAATAACAGAATCAATATTTCTGAGATATATTTGCAGGGACAGATTCTAATTTAGCAAAGTCTAATTAATTCAATTAGTAATGGCTAATTCTGATATCCTACTTTTCAAAAATTAAACTTTTGTCACTCAAACATTCAAAATAATGTTTGACAAGAGGGATAGAATATGAAAATAGGTGATAGAGTTATTGTCCTTTAAAAAAAGGATAAATATTCAGGAAAATTCATTTAAATAATCTTTTTATCTTTAATAATGTCTAGGTTTCTTGCTGAAAACCAAGTCCCTGTTATATGATTTGACATTTAATGTTCCCAATAAAATCATTGTTAACTAGATAAGATACATGTCATTTTGGGAAGTTCTGACTTGATAATTTTATATCTTAGCTATTTTATAAAAGAAAAAGAAATCCTTTTCTAGGAATAAGGAAAACATTACTATGTTTGCATGGAAGCTGTATTCTGAGTAGTCTTAATTCCATTTCTGAAATGTAATTAGAAGTTGTTGATCTTCCCTTTCAGTCAATGCTAGTTAAAGCAAGGGAGAAGGTAGAAATTAAAGTATAATCTTCAATACTTACAACGAGTCCCAGTGCTGCTATTATGCCCTTTGATTGCTGCTATGGTTTGAATATTTTTGTCCCTCCAAAATTCATATTATGAAATTCTATACACCCAAAAATTAGAAGGTGGGGCATTTAGGATGTGCTTAAGTCATGAGAGTAAAGCCCTCATGAGTAGGATTAGTATTCTTACGAAAAAGTCCCCATAGAGATCCCTAGTCCTTTCCACTATGTGAGGGCACAGCGAGAAGATACTAGCTATGAACCAGGAAGAGGGTCCTCACCAGACAGAATTATCTGGTGCATTGATCTTGGACTTCCAGCCCCCAGAACTGTGAGCAATAAGTTTATGTTGTTCATGAGCCATTCAATCTGTGCTATTTTGTTGTAACAGCCTGAATGGACGAAGACAGTTGTCTAGAGGAAAATACATTTCACATAAATCCTATGTGGGGAAAGTCATAGTACATTTTGGTGTAATTAAAAGGATACGACTGTAATAATACATAATTTAATATAAATGTCTAACGCATGAAAATTTTGACATCATTTTCTAATTTTCTACATGGCAATCATATTTTTTTAAAGATTTTATTTATTAATTTGACAGAGAGAGACAGCATGAGAGGGAACACAAGCGGGGAAGTAGAAGAGGGAGAAGTAGGCTTCCCGCTGAGCAGGGAGCCCGATGCGGGGCTCGATCCCGGAACCCCAGGATCATGACCTGAGCCAAAGGCAGCTGCTTAACTGACTGAGCCACCCAGGTGCCCTTAGCAATCATATTTTTTAACAATAAATGATTCTGATTATAATTATAAAAACAGATTCTCTGAACAGATTCTCCTGCGAACTTTCACTGATGTGTTTGGTATTTGTAATTGCCATGCATTACACTTGAACTAAAAACTCATACTTAGATTTTACACGTATAATAAAAAAGTACATAATATATATGTATAAAAGAAGCATATTGCTGGAAAGCTTTGAAAAACTGTTTAAGAATTTTATAAAGGTAAATCCAACATCACACCAGGCATTTTATTGCAACAATGTTATGATTTATCTCATTCCTCAGATGTTTGCATCTGGTGTGATGCTGATTCAAGCTCAGGTGTAGCTACAGATAGTGTGGAGGGATAAGCTGATTCATTTCCCACAAACATAGCTACTTTGTTCTAACACAGTGCTCACTATCCATGCACATGTGTACACACACACACACACACACACACACACGGCAACAACAGACAAAACTATGTAATAAGGTGAATTGGCACAGCATGAACTGACCATTTATAGCTGCCCTTAACAGTTTGATTGTTATTTTTTTTAAGATTTTATTTATTTATTTGAGAGAGAGAGAGAGAGAGAGCACAAGGCGGGGAGGTTCAGAGGGAGAAGCAGACTCCCAGCTGAGCAGGGAGCCCATATGGGACTGGATCCCAGGATCCTGAGATCATGACCCGAGCCAAAGGCAGATGCTTGACCGACAGAGTCACCCAGGTGTCCCATGATCATTTTGTTTTTAAAGATTTATTTATTTATTTGAGAGAGAGAGAGAATGAGAGAGACAGAGTGGGGGTGGTTAGAGGGGAGAGAGTCTTAAGCAGACTCTGTGCTGAGCATGGAGGCCCCTGCAGGGCTCGATCTCATGACCCTGAGATTACAACCTAAACCTAAACCAAGAGTCAATGCTTAACTGACTGTGCCACATGGTGCCCCTGATTGCTACTTCTTTTTTATCTCCTTCCCCTTTCCCTTCTTATTCCCCTCCCCCTCCCTGCACTTCCTCCTTCTCCTCCTCCCAGTTTTCTTTTCCTTTTTTCTTTTTTCTCCTTCTAATCTCTTTCGCCTTCTCCTCCCCCTTACCTCATCATTGGAAGAGACAAAGGACTGAAGTCTGAGTAATTAAAAGCCATTTTTGGATATTAAGTATTAAATGGAAGGCTGAAATGACAAGGTCTGCCTATAAAGAGATATAATCTCCTCTAAAGAGCACTCAGGAGTTCGCTGTGTTTTTGAATTATTAAATTCTCTCCAACTCCCTTCTTCCTCTAGGCCGTCAGAGACTTCGAAGCCTCAATTCAGGCTATGTCTTTGTGCATAACACTGAATTAAAGCAATTTCTGGAACCAGAAAGGTCTCCACACTCATATCAAACCATGTTTATGGTTACACTACATGTTTATGGTTACACTACAGCCTTATTGCACACACAGAATGAAAGACCTTGAAAAATGTAATTATTACATTGTATTATTCATAACCATAAATATATGATAAGTTCTTATTTATCCTATATGTTTTATTAATTAATATTAATAAATATAAAGCACAAATAAAAATATTTCTCAATTTTCACATGTGATCTCCTAATCCCTCCATTTTACAAAAACTATTTTGCCCCAAGCACCTTGTTTGAAAATTTCGATAGATCAACATCTGAAGATGATAGAAAAAATTAATATGGTAGCTCACCAGTTCCTTTATGGTGAAATTTTGTTTACCATGTTACCATACCAGCAACTCTAAAATTTTAATGATAAAAATCTTATTTCCTTTTTTTGCTTTGTATTAATATATTTGCTAGCTTTCAATTTTCCATTTTTCAAGACAATGCCTCAGGCTTTAATACATTATTCAGCTTTATATATTTCAGCATGAAATGTTGCTACCACTGTTTTCCTAAATATATAGTTAACTCTCAAATATTCATTCAAATATCAAGACCAGCAAGGCATGCAGTGCGATGTGGTAGATAATATTAAAACCCTGACTCTAAAAATTTTTCCATTTATATTTAAATATGTACATTTTTTCTGTTTCTGCACATTCACTCCAAACAAATAAATAACAAGTAAAGTAGTCCACATTGAAGAACTAATAGAAGATTTACTGCACTCCTTTAGTGTCCTGTTGCTCTCCTTTATTCAACGCCTACATGAATGTGATTTTGCATAGGAAATAAGCTACTTTTCTCTTAGCCTAGTGCAATGTTTTCTCTCTTTAAAATGTTCTCTAGAGGTAGTCACAAGGAGCTTTTAAGTACAGGAAGTAAACAGAGCAAATCAAAAAGTCAAGATGTTTTAACTGCATTTAGTCTGTAACAGATTTTAATAAATTCAATATTTCAGTAGAATTGCTTTGTCATACTTGAAAATAGACCATGTATTCCATTTTCCTAACTGTATAAAATCCGCATAGAAAGTGAGGCAAACTGCAGGGAATGTACTATATTGCTTCAAAAGTAAGGTGCACATTGAGTTAAAAGCTAATGAGATTCAATTCTAGAATATAGAAGATAATGGAGCCAAAAAACAATCAAATGTATTATACATTTCACTGTTGTTTTTCCTAAGATAGTTTGCTTCAATTATGAGTCCATTTGGTGCATCTGTAAAAGTCCGCCAGCAGGGCTCTCCCTTGCATTATAATTTAGAAACAATTTATTTTCTTATTTCCTTGGAAGACAATATAACCCCTGAAAGCCCTACTAGAGCTAGATATATTGAATTTCCAAAGTGAATGACTAATGCATACAAACTTACACTTGCTTGTGCCATTTTTTTATCAATTTATTATTAATCTAGTAGTGTTATACGTTATTTAATATTAAAATCTACCATTGTCTTTCAATTGAAAAAGAATAATAGATCCAAAAATGTACAGTACAAAAGTTTATAGCATTGATTAAGTGAAAATTGAAGAGAACGCTCATATTTATTTTTAGCTGTAGATCTTTTGGGCAAGTTGTTATTTTCATCATACAACTAAAAGCACTCTAAATTGTGTGTTTTTGCCTTTTTTTTCTCTTTTGAAATAAAGTAAAGGCTTACTGATTTCTCTAATTACAAAATGATTAGTCATGTGTTCAGATCACTTTGTAATACCCAGGTAATAAGAACAAATAGTGGACTAAATGAATTATAGAATAAAGTCTGACATTGAACTCAAAATGACCTTGTTATTTGACTTGGCTTATATTATCTCATTGGAGTCATTCTACTTACACAAATCTTAATAGCCTTACATGGGTTCTTGTTGTTTCCTATATTTTTAGAGAGATTCTCTTTGCTGGGAATTATTTTTTATATTTCATCCTTTGAGCCCAATCACTCGGTTGACTCTTTTGATATTGTAACTCCATTATTTCCAAGAATGGAAAATATTTATTTGATGTCATAATAATATAGTGTCATTTCTATATTTTTACATAGGTATTATGTAAAATTGAATTATAAATTGGTCTCAAAGAGCCTTAGTTGAATACACTATAAAAACGAGATGTTGTTATGACTGAACTGATAGATTATATACCTAAAATTCATGTGAATATTTGAGGTTCTGAGTGGTATGAACATATCACAATAAGAGAACCTAAGAGGTTATGGACCTATGGCCAGATATTTATATGGTATCAATATATTCTGGTTAATGAAAGATGTTATCAACATCAGGGGATGTGTGAAGACAAATAATGGTTTTCAGGGTAGATTGATAATGTTATTCAGGATATATATGATTAGAAATGACCCTAGTGCAGGGATTTTTATGTGATAGTTACTTCAGCTATAGTCTACAAGGGCAATACATGGTGACAAATCAATGTCTTTGTTTCCATCTGTGTTGTCTCTGGACTATTTATCACTTCTGCCACCAAGAGCCTGATCAATCTAAGAAAATGAGCCTATGGTAAAAAATTTTCTCTTTTATGTGGGTAATACTTTTTTGCACTACAGATTCAGTGTGGTGCTAAGAATCAGCTTGAATGTGAAAAATAACTCACTCTCAAATATGCTGAAATTCAGGCTATTACATTTATATACATCTTTTTAATTAAAAAAGGTAAATATAATACATTTAAATAAATGTACACAAATGATAGATAATAAATGGAAAATAAATACTAAATTAAGAAAACAATAAATTTAAATAACCATTTAAAATAATAATGTTTGGACCCTCCTTGAAGACTAAGTTTTAAACTTTGGCTAAGCAAAATGAATAACTTAAAGTTGTGTACTTGTGATTTGCTTAGAGTGTTTGGGATAAGTATCCATAGAGCAGTCATGTACTTGAATGGACTTTGCAGTCCTCTTTTCTAGTGCATAAAGTGGACCCAGGTATCAGAGAATAGGATGAAAGGTAATGTGTCAATGGACTTTACAACAGATACCATAGTTACCTCCCCTCTCTTTATCACAATCATTTTAATCTCTGCCCTATAACAATGATATATAACTCAGCAACAATTACTCAACCATTAAATTCTTCTGCTTAAGGATTTTACTGTGATTGGGTTAATGACTGTGCGAAGATAAATGAACAGATTATGAAAAGTGGAAGCAGTTCCAACAAGAGGCTATATCATCTTCAAGAGTTAAAAAATGTCTCATGGTACACAAATTTCAGCAGGTAAAGAAACCTTAACATTAATTTAGGAAGATTATTTGTTATCTTTTCAGACATTCCACCCCCGTTCCCTAGAAATGTCTACCTCAGTCTCAACCAGTATCTAAATTTATACTTTTTTGATCAAATATGTCTCTATTGTTCATACAATATCCCCTAGCCACCTGCTGTTATTTAAATTATGTAAATGAATCAAAATGAAATACAATTTAAAATTCAGTTCCTTTGTCATATTAAACTATTTTTTTAAGATTTATTTATTTATTTTAGAAAGGGAGTGAGAAAGGGCATGTGCGATCATGAGTAGGGGGAAGAGCAGAGAAGGAGAATCTCAAGCAGACGTCCCATTGACCAGGGAGCCTGATGTGGCGCTTCTCAGGACCCATGATATCATGACCCATGAGATCATGAACAGAGTCAAAATCAAGGGTCAGATGCTTAACCAGCTGAGCCACCCAGGTGCCCCCATACTAGGTTACTTTCAAATGTACAATTACCACATGTAGCTAGTACTACCATATTGAATGGTGCTGATATATATGGAGGAATATTTCTTTCATATAAAATGCTTTCATACCCTGTTATTGTAGTTCTCCTTCAGCACTTTTTCCAGCTTAAGCCTCCTGAATTTATTTCAGCTATGCCTTTTCCCTTCAACTACTAGCCCTTCACTTGTGAATATAATTCTGGATCGAGTCCCACATCGGTCTCCCTGCTCAGCGGGGAGTCTGCTTCTCCCTCTGACCCTTCCCCCTCTCATGTGCACTCTCTCTGTCTCTCAAAATAAATAAATAAATTAAAAAAAAAAAAAAAAGAATCCTGACTCAGAGACTTCCTGGTGATATGGTTTGGAACAATTTACTTAACTCTTTGTTTCATCCCCCATTGACAAATACAGATAGAAAGAGTCCCTTTCTCAAAAGACTGTTGGGAGGGATAAATGAATTGATTTGTATGCAGCATTTAGAATAGTACCTGGCATATAGTAATTACTCAGGAAATAGTCAATATTATTCCTGCCAGAAGGAAAAAGGCATAGCATGATTTGGCCTCTGTTCTCTGCTTCTTCTTCTTCTTCTCTTTTTTTTTTTAAGATTTATTTATTTATTTGAGAGAGAGCGAGAGAGAGAGTAGGGGGCAGGGGCAGAGGGAGAAAGGGAGAGAAAAATCCTTAAGCAGAATCCCTGCTGAGCAGGGAGCCTGATGGAGGGCTTGATCTCACAACCTCAGGTCATGACCTGAGCCTAAATCTGGAGTCTTATTCTCGCTTACGCTTACTCATTGCATTCTAGACTCAATGCCTACCCTCTGTTTAATTTCTCTGATCTGCTAAGTTTTTACCTAATTCTAAATTTTCACTCAGAGACTGAAATGCTCTTCCTTTTTTTTCCCAAGCTGGCTCATTCTCAGACTAGTTTGGCTGATGTCACCTTCTCAGTATACTGTCCCCCAAACCTCTAGGTTTATATCTGTCAGACTCTACAAATATTTCAATTGATTGCTTTTTAATCATTATCAGTATATTCAATTATTTTTTGTCTATTTCTTATTAAGTAGCTGTTTTTCTCTATTCCTTGATGCCAATACAATTTACAATAAAAATGAATTAATAACTGTATTTATAAACTCAGCATTTTAAGCATATTATGACCAGAACACAAGAGAGTGGTTTGAGAATGTTTTTACTCATTCTGCAAGGTATTTTTGTATGATAACACTTAAGATAACACTTTTTGAGTATTTATTCATAGTAAGCTTATTCTGAATCAAAATCTTTATATATATTTTTATATATGTACAGCCATATTTTGGATTTGAGGTTCAGTGTCTTTCTTAAAGAAGACATTGCTAAAGATTATTTCATGAGAGTCAAGTAATTAATGTAATGCATAAACTTGGTAATCATATTCAGAATACAATATTTGGTATCTTTTTTAGCTCTTAATGTAGTAAACTAACTGCCAGGTGAGTGTCAATGCATTGATTCAATAGACAGGCGAGAAATAGCCTTTTAGCTTTCCAAATATGAATATAAAATAAGTGGATAATATTGGTGTGTAAGTCCTCATTTTCCCACCTTGAATTGATGTTATCTTGATTCACAACTTAGTGTCAGCTTCACATATCTACCCACTTGCAGGCAGAGAGCTAGAATCAGTAGATTTTAGAAATCTTGCAGAATAGCTTGCAGAATAGCTCTCAATGAGGCTGCTTACTACATAGAAACAGAAAAACGAGTTCTATCACCCTGGGCTCAGCTCAGTCAAGTCAAAAAGATGATAAAATCAGAATTATAGAGTTAACAACCTATGCCATCTTAACCTCAAATAACCTGCAAAATATCCTTGTGAATTGTTAGATATGTGACTTTTCTTGTGTGGCGGCTAGAGTAAGCAGTAGATGTGTCCACTTTCACCCTGGTCTTTACAGGGAGTAGAGCAGAATGACATTGGATATGTGAGAGGGGCAATTAAAGCTTCTCTTCTTCCATCATTTAAAGTCATTCTTAATTATCTTCCCTAATTCAAAAAAACATTTTTTCTCTCCCTCACTACAGTTTATCATTTTCTCTCTGAAATACATTCTTTCAGATGCCCCTACAAGAATAAAATATGTCTCTATATGAGATCATTTTTTAAAAGCAAGGATTTATGTATAGGTTGAGAACGAACGGCTTAAGATAACTAAGCTTTAGGAAAGACTGAAAATCCTCTGATTGCTCAGTGAAAAGTTAGTAAATAGAGAGAGATGTGGAAGGAGACTGAGGGCTGTGGATTCAGACTACAGGTGATTAAGCTAGTTGGTGGAGAGGAGCCCACACCAGAGTGATGAACTGAGTGAACCAGATATACCAACCTACTTTCAACTGAGCTATTCCACTAATGAAAATGCACATTGGCTCTGGTGGTTGTTTTCTGATAAAAAATAGTAATCAGCCATGAAATTATTTTGAACCTCCATTTCATTTTGAACAATGTAAGTAACATTAGGACATTTTTGTGCAATTGTTGATTATGCTCATTGAAAAAAAAAACCCACACATACCAATTTGTAATGGAAATTATCTGTCTCTGTATTTTATTTTTTTAATGATGCCAGAGGTACTCACTAAATAACTATCCTATAACACTTAAATAAAGTAGAATAGATAAAATTTTAATAGGAAAATTCAAGTCATTGACATTAAAATGACAATTTAGATAATTTTCATCCTGGATCAAATATAAACAGTTAAAATGGAGTCATGAACGTGAGCTTAATCATTTCAGATATCAAGGCTTAATAATGATCTTTAAATATATGTTATGTACTGTGGCTATCAAATTAAGTTGTATGTTAGAATTCACACTGTTGTAGAGGTTATACATAAGCCTTTGCAAAACTTTGATTGTAGTTCTTGTCATTTAATATTTAAGACAGTATTTAAGTATCAAACTGAGTAAAGTCATTGAACAGAAAATACCTAAGATTGAAAAAATTAATATCAAATAGAGTTCACCATGACATACGGATTACAAATAGCTATTACAAAAAAAGCTTTTAGAATGTTTATATATTCCATTCAATTCATTTTCCCTGGATAATATCAATATTACTACCTTGCACGGTATCATTTTGTAGCTCAAGAAAGTAATGCTTTATATTGTTCAGATGAAATAAACTATTGAATTTATTCTTAAATATTTATTGAAAAGTTTATAAATAGTTGTATTATAAGCAGTATAGTAGATATAAATATTAATAAAACATGTCCCTAACTTCAGTGAACTAATTCTAGTAGGGCAGTGCAGGAACAGAATGAACACCATCTTATTATACTTAATTTTCTCATTTAAGGATAAACACATGAGATATTTATTATTATTTCAATCATAGTTGAGAAAAATTAATCTCAGAGAAAGTACTTGACTTACTTAAAATTTCTGTTGGAGTAAAAATATGGAAACGGAATTTGAATCCACATGTGCCTGGCTCTACGGCATATGTTTTTTTGTACTATATTACAAAGCCAAGGCCTATATCTATATCAGCTAAAAGCATATGACATATAAACATGTAGTTAGTGTAAAATGAGATAAAAAAGCACAAGAAAAGGCTTCCTGTCTTCAGAGAGAGAGCAGAGGAAACTCGGTGCCATGATGACTGAGGAAAGCTTAAGAGCTGTTGATTGGCAAGATGCGCAATAAAGGATAATCAGAATTTTAATAGGTAGAACTGATAAGAAAGCCATTTTAGGAGGGGTGGGAAGTACATGGGAAAGAAACATGCCTTCCTGAGGTATATTCTGGACATTTTCTGTGCGGAACACTTTGATAACAGGTTTTCTATGAGATGGTGCTTTTATGCTTATTTGAAAGCCATTTATCCTCTCTATGGGGGCACTGCATGGGTAATATATAAATAATGCAATAATAAATGGCTGAATTTTGTACAACTTGTATTTCATGTAATTGCTGATCAGACAGAGAACTAATACCCGCCTGTAGACTTACCTTCTAGTATCGTCACGTTCCTCTGTTTCTTAAGTTGGGAAGGAAATGGTTTAATTTCTACAACAATATCTATTAAAGCCAGTTTGTGCAATATTGATAGAGGTAGATAATCTAATTTTCAGGTTTTGGATTTTAATATCCAGAAGAGTAGAGAAATCTGATTAAGTGTGTAATAGTGTGTTGGTTTATTAGAGGTAAAGTAGTAGGCTTATATTAAATAAATTTTCCAGACCTGAAATTCAGTACCAACTTTACAACTTGCTTTTCTCATTTGATAATATGGTTATTCTTCCAAGCTAATTGATATAGAGCTTACTCATTTTAAAGTAGAAGTGTAGCCTTTTCTATTACAAATGAATGACAATTAATTATTCTCCAACTGATGGACATTGATATTTATGTCTTTTTAAAAAATCCCAAAATAATGATGTAATAAATATTCTTATTACCATATTCTTATATTTTGGGGTGGGTTTGGGTGTGATAAAATAAATCTCCAGAAGAAAAATTGTGACTCAAAGCCTGCTTTATGCCTTAGGTTTTAAAATCAGGTATGCCTTGGTTAGATTTTAGTTCTTTTATTTCTCCAGAAAGGGTTTCTACTTCTGAAACAAATAACGCAACATATTTTAAGAAAAAAGAAAAAGAAGAAGATAGCAGGAGAGGAAGAATGAAGGGGAGTAAGTCAGAGGGGGAGACGAACCAGGAGAGATGATGGACTCTGAAAAACAAACTGAGGTTTCTAGGGGGGAGGAGGTAGGGGGATGGGTTAGCCTGGTGATGGGTATTAAAGAGGGCACATTCTGCATGGAGCACTGGGTGTTATGAACAAACAATGAATCATGGAACACTACACCAAAACAAATGATGTAATATATGGTGATTAACATAACAATAAAAAATTTAAAAAAAAATCAGGTATGCCTGAGTGGCTCAGTGGTTAAGTGTCTGCCTTTGACTCAGGTCATGATCCCAGGGTCCTGGGGTCAAGTTCACATCTGGCTCCCTGCTGAGCAGGGAGCCTGCTTCTCCCTCTCCTTCTGCCTGCTGTTCACCCCTACTTGTGCTCTCTCTCTCTGTCAAATAAATAAAATTTAAAAAAGTAAATAAAAGCAAGGCTGATATCCGTATAAAAAATAAAATCATATGATCAACTTAATAGATGGAGAAAAAGCATTTGGCAAAATTCAACATCTTGTCATGATAAAAACTCTCAAAAAAGTGGGTATAGAGGAACATATGTACACAGTAAAGTCCATATATGATAAGTCCAAAGCTAACATCATCCACAATGTTAAAAAGCTTTAAGCTTTTCCTTTCAGATCAAAATAAGGGTACCCACTCTAACCAGTCCTATTTAACATAGTTCTGGAAGTCATAACTGGAGCAAATGGGCAAGAAAAAAATAAGAGACATCCAAATTATAAAAGAAGAAGTAAAATTGTCTATTTGCAGTTAACATGATATTATATTAGGAAAATCCTAAACATGCCATCTGAAAACTATTAAAATTAATGTATGAATTCAGTAAAGTTTCAGGATACAAAACCAACATATGTAAGTCAGTTATGTTTCT
Organism: Eumetopias jubatus; assembly: GCF_037043125.1. Classification (NCBI taxonomy): domain Eukaryota; kingdom Metazoa; phylum Chordata; class Mammalia; order Carnivora; family Otariidae; genus Eumetopias; species Eumetopias jubatus. Next base: position 175,114,452 of record NW_028274809.1, on the reverse strand, counting down.
AGATTGCAACAATGAACTATCAGAAAAAGAAATGAAGAACAAGTGTTGGTGAGGATGTGGAGAAAAAAAGAACCCTTCTCTTGTTGGTGAGAATGTAAACTGGCACATCCACTATGGAAAACAGTATGTGGGTTCCTCAAGAAATTAAAATTGATCCCGCAATCCCAATGCTGGGCATATATCTAAAGGTAATGAGATCACTATCTCAAAGAGTTATCTGTACTTCTAGGTTCATTGCAGCATTATTCATAATAGCAAGGTCTAGAAACATCCAATATCTTTGTTAATGGATTAATGGGTAAAGAAAATCTGATATATGTATTGACTATATATATATTGATAAAGAAAATCTGATATATGTATTGTATTGAATAATATTCAGCCTTAAAAAAAATGGAAATCCTGTCAGCTGTGATAACATGGATAAACCAGGAGGATCTTATGCTAAGTAAACTAAGATGACAGAGAAAGACAAATATGGTACGGAATCACTTATGTGGAATCTTAAAAAAGAAAAACTGAACTAGTGGAAAGAGAGAGTAGAAAAGTGGTTGCCAGGGGCTGTTCTTTGGTGGAAATAGAAAGAGGAGTATAAGACAGTACAAAATTTCAGTTACCAGTTGAATAAGTTCAGAGGCCTAATGTATAACATAATAAATATAATTGATAATTTGTGAAATAGAACTTAAGTTTTGTCACAAAGAAAGAGGAAATTAAGCCACATATTTAATTCAAAGTAAGATGAATAAGGAAAATAGAAGGTAGAGTATTAATGAAATTGATATCAGATTATAACCAAACTAAAAATGCATAATCAGTAAAGAATAAGCAAGGTAAGCACAATAAAAAACTGGTTAAAATACTGTTGAATGAGATATAAAACCCTAAAAAGTGTGTTCAAAATATTCTTTTTAAATTTAATGCACAGTTAAACAATATTTGGAATAAAAACAGCAAGGCTAGTTGAAGGAAAGCAGGTGAGAAGAGCTGAAAGATATGCTTTGCTGCTTTTCACCTGGATTTTACTTTCAACTCAGTCTCTTAACACCTGTATGACATGTAACTTAGCCACTCTGTTAACTTCTTCATGTATAAACTGGATTTATAACATTACCTTACTCTGAGAACGTATGCAAATATTACATCATTTAAATGCTTATTACTTACCTCATGTAAATACACTAATATGTGTATTCAATAACTATAAGCTAACATGACATAAAGAGAAAATCAAAAGAGAATCTTTTCACCAACAAATTTAAAAGCCTAAGTTAAATAACAATTTTCTAAGAAAATATAAATTTTGAAAATTAATTCAACGTAAATTGGCTACCTGCTATAAAACACTAAACTTTAAAACAAAGATATGCATTAGGAAAAATATTTATAAAACCACCAAATTTTATAGTATGTCATTCCAAATTTAAGAAGTAGAAAATTTCTTTTTCTATTACAGTTTCTATTCCATTAAAAGTTGTTCTCTAAACAACTTTTCAGATGTTCTGAAACTAATATTGCATTAATTTTGGAATATTCTTTATATATACTAACTTATCCTTGAAAGAGTCATAGGACTCTAGAGTATATTATTTTAAAATGTCTCCCTTTTTGAAATAATCATGTTTGCATCTTGGACTTCAAAGTATTCAATTAGACCTGACAACAAAAATAATAAGTTTAATTTGATGCTCATAATAAATGTGTATTCACAGTAAAAATTAAATGTAATTGTAAAACAATACTTAGTCCAAATTAGGTCTATTTTTTAAAATCTCCAATCATTTCTTTTTTAAGAAAAAATATCTGAAACAGAAGAAGTGGCTTTCTTTGACAAACAGGATTTGGGTCCTCAAATATGAGGAATTTGAAGGATTAAAGTGACTTTTACTAACTTTCTGGAGTATACTCTTTGAATTACTCTTAATGAGTCTGTATTTCATATTTGTGATTTTTCTTTCCCCAGTTAGATTGATCAGCTCCTTGAAAAGACAGATCATGAGATCATGAGAAAGGCAGATAGAAAATGTTCTGCTAAGTAAACACTGTAGTTTCTAGAGTGTCAGATGAGATTATTAGAACCAGTTTCTCAGTGTCATGACTTCTATGTTTGTAATCACCTTCAAGTAGTTTAAACTCTTTAAAATTCACCTTCAAGTAGTTTGAACTCTTTAAAATTCTAAAGTTTTAACACTGAAATTTTCTTCTGAACCAAATTGCCTTCTCTTTTCATTCAAATAAATACCCACGGGACTACTTTTTTCACTGCTACCTTTGAATGTTGTTCTTTGTTCTCATGAGCAATTTTGTTTGCCTTATTTCACAGCTTATACTCAATTTTTGGCCTTTTTCAGTGAGATGTTTATTTTTTAACTTCCATGATTACATTCCATCCAGTTTAGAACAGATGATTAACTTACTTATTGTTTTATTAGATTTTTTCCAAACCTCCACTCAATTATCAATAAGGAAAAAAGTTTAGAGAGCCCTAAATTTGAAATGAAGTAGAAAACAGGGATAGACAGACAGACACATGATAGGTAGATAAATAGATAGATAAATGAATTCTCAATTTTTAAATCAAACAAGCTATTATCATGTTTTTAAGGAGAAGTACAAATTTCCTTTCTCAAGAGAAAGGTTTTTGTTTTGCTTTTTTTAATGAAAATATTCCTCTTTAATGTGCAAACAAATCATCAAGACATCTGGTTAAAATGCTTTGAATTTTATCTTATTTTTCTAAGTGAAACACATGATTATGATGTGGAAATGTTAGGTTTCAGAGTGAACGGTGAGGAAAGAATTCTTGAGACGTCTTCAGTGCAAAAAGATGGTTTTATTAAAACACGGGGACAGAACCAGTGGGCAGAAAGAGATGCACCAGAGTCATGATGGGTGACTGATGACATACTTCCAAGTTGGGAGGGGGTTAGGGATAGCTAAGTCTCTAAGGAATTTGGAAGCAGGGTTTCTAGGACCTTGAGGGGGCTAGCTATTGTTAGGAAAATGTCATTTATCGCTGTCTAATAATAAACCTTAGTCATGAGATCACTCAGATGGATATCAGTGGGCCATATGCTTGGAGGATGATGGCTAACATATATCTTGGGGGTTAGATATAAGGGAAGTTTCCAAAGGAATTTTTATGTTAAAGGAGACTTACAGGATCCAGGAGGTCAGAATAATGTTAAGCTAAGATAGCCTTTTGCCCTTAGCAAAGTATCAACATCGAGGCAGCTGAGTTCCTAGAGGAAGGTCACTCTGCCTGTCCCAAAGACTTATCAATGGGCTATAAGTTGTAAGGAAATTTAATTTTTTTCTTTTGCCTTTGTTTCCCACGTCAATTATATGTTCACATGGTATAGTTTAAAGCAATGTTAATCAAAGTTTGGTTCTTGAGCCATTACCATCATCATCTTCTTCTGGGAGCTTAGGAAAACACATAAGCTCCTTTACTTCCATAGAAAGAGTAAACATTTCCAACCCTAAACGAATGTCCCTGGACTCATCATCAATCTGTGCAAAAAGCACTCTTTTTCTTTTTTCCATCTTATACATTCATAATTGTATCAACTTAATTCAAACACATTTAATTTTTTCATAATTATTAAAAATGCTTCTAACTTGCTTATTCTTGACTCTCAATCACTGTGTCATATTCAGCTTCCATAATCATATAAATCTTTGCCCAATAAACTTTCAGTGATTATTGCTTACTGTAGTATATCAAGCTCCTTGGTTTCATAGTTAAGATTTGTCATAACATGCCCCTTGGCTTTCTCTTTTAACATTATCTGTCACTCCTTATTCATATAAATTCTACATTCTTGATCATCTGACTGGTGTTTGTCCCTCAAACATGCATTATAATTTCCTAGATTTTAGCTTCAATTTTTATGCCAGGAAAGAATTAAAGGAATTGTCCAATGGTGCAAAAAATTCTAAGAACACAAAAATGGATTTAAAGTTAAAATTTGAAGTTTGTGTCCTAGTCGAGAAAAATATTGTATCTCAAAGTACTGGGATATCTCTCATATGAAAATGATTTTCATACAGTATAAGGAACTGTGAAAAATCAGAAATACATAAAAAGATAACAACAGATAGGGAAGAATTTCATTTTTAACTAGAGTCAAATAACTATATGCAAATTATAGTCCACTTCTATCTTATTTGAAGAAATAATAGCAAGGGGATGACAGATTTAATATATATCAGAGTTAAATATTAATTTATAGAAGTTTCAAAAGAATAAACATCTACAATGAATATAGAGGGCAAGAAAACATGGAAAGGAAACTGTGTTTTAAACCATTTGGAATTATTTCCTTCATGGCATATTGTATTCTAACATTTAGTAATTTAGATTAACATTTCTTTCTTTATAAGTGTGAATACAATTTTCTCTACTTTAAGAGATGGGATGAGCTTGTCTAGTAAAATATTCTTTATTTCCATCCTTCCAACATTCGCACAACTCTCATGCATGGCACGTTGGCGCCCCTTATCTCCTTCTGTGTGCCAGATTCAGATTTTCATTCCTCAGCTAGTGAAAGAATATTTTGAACTATTCCATGATGCTGTTGCCTTCTGGCTCTGACAAATCAATTTTGTCAAAGTCACCAACTTTGCATAGCAGTGTATGTGTGGTTGTGAATGACTTATTTTATTCTTTTCAAATAACTTTATAAAAGAAGTGTAAAATAACAAATAAAAAATTCTAATGTCAGTTTTTAAAGCATGGTTTCTTTACCTTCGTCACAGTAGAGCAAAATTGAAATTCATTTGTCATATCTGAAATTGTTAGCCTCAAATGGACAATTTTTGGTACTAAATTAGTTAACTATTAATTCAACTATGAAGAAGAATAATGAAATTAAAGAAACGACATTGAATTCTATAAAGAGAGCATTAAAATAAATTCTAAAGCAGTTGGTGTAATATTGAAGCTTATTGTTTGTTTCTATGTTGCAAAATCTCTGGGAATAGAACCACACTTAGGATATGACTTTTAGCATATTTGACATGCAATGTTGTATTAGTTTCAGGTGTCCAACGCAGTGACCCATTCTATACATTACTCAGTGCTCACCACAATAAGTGTAGTTACCATCTGTCACCATCACCATACAACATTATTACACTATTATTGACTGTATTCCCTATGCTGTCCTTTTCAACCCAGTGACTTACTTATTTTATAACTGGAAGTTTATGCCTATTAATCCTCTACACCTGTTTCACGCATTCGTGTACCCCCACCCCTCTGGCAACTGCCAGTTTATTCTCTTATTTATGAGTCTTCTCTGTTTTCTCTTTGTTCATTTGTTTTGTTTTTTAGATTCCACTTTAGTATCTTGATTTATTCCATTTTTCTGTATTTATGATTTTGTGATTAAACAAAATGGGGAGGACTGCTGTCGAAGTCTTGCCTTTATGGTCGAATTATTTTCTTTCAGGAGCTCCTGCAGCTTTTATCGCATCAGTCCCTAGCTTCAGGCCAAGGTTGACAAGACTTCTATACAGTCATCAGAGTTTACTGTGGGTTTACTCTTATGTTTAAGAAGAACCTTCCAGGACCATTTTAATCCATCTTTTGCTATAGATTGGAAGTGATCATAGTCTTTTGTGTCTGTGGGACACAAAACTTTGGGACAGTTATTCTTAAACTTTATTGCAGTGTAAGAAGTGACAAGAAGTATTATTTTCTAACAATTCCAGCAAAAACAAATACTGTAAATTCTGAGTTTGTATTTAAAGTATTTATCTTTGTTTTCATGATATATAAAATAAAGAACAAGAAATACAAAAAAAAAAAAAGCCCATAATTAAGAATATATGTGGGACTCCTGACTCTTGATTTCGTCTCAGGTCATGATCTCAGTGTGGTGAGATTGAGCCCTGTGTGGGTGGGTCTCCATGCTCAGCGTGGAGTCTGCTTGAGGATTCTCTCTCCTCTGTCTCTGCCCTTCCCCCTCTCGGGCTCTCTCTCTCTCTCTCTAGAAATAAACAAAATCTTTAAAAAAAAGAATATATGTGACACGTGTATAAATATGAACAAGATAAATTAAAAATATATTATTTAAGGGACTAAATATTTTCAATAGGATTTCACCCAGGATTAAACTGATAACTTTTCAGAGTGTAGATACTGTGTATATTTTTTTCATGTCTATTCAAAAATGGCAAAGCAATTTCTTGCACATTGCACTCTGGATATATATATTTATACGCACACATATATCTGGAAATACACATATATTCATATTTATATTTATATTTGGAGCTCTTGAATTTTCTAAAAGCTTAGAATATATCATTAGCTTTAAGAATATGTGGAATAGGGGTACCTGAGTGTCTCAGTCCCTTAAGCAACCTATTTTTTATTTTGGCTGAGGTCATGATCTCAGGGTCATGAGATCGAGCCCCATGTTGGGCTCCATGCTCAGTGGGGAGTCTGCTTGAGATTCTTTCTCCCTCTGTCCCTCTGCCCCACCCCCTTGTGCTTGCTCTCATGCTCTTTCTGTCTCTCCAAAATAAATAAATAAATCTTAAAAAAAAAAGAATATGTAGAAGAAAAATAACATGGAGGTATAACAGATTCTTTGGAGAGTATATTATTCAAGATAATAAAGAAATTTCAGGGAGGATTCAAAATTACTAATTATTTGTGTTACTCTATGTAATTGCTCATCTCTCCACTATATACTTCCCTAGTCCGTGAGGTTATTTTAATAAAATTTTGCTTTTTTTATTTTAAGACTTGAAGAAATTGATTCTTTTTAACAATCTAAACATGGCTTTCATATTTGAGGTAGTCCAAAAGCAATTTCATTAGTAAATATTTCTGCATAGAATATAGCATTTTTCTAACATTTATTTTTATCTTTGAATTTAGGGAAATCTCAATACTCACTTTTTACTCATGTTTTGGAATTGACTAAATATCAATATAGCCAAGCTTTCAATCATGTTATGCTTTATACTTTCAAAAATCTTTATATAATCTAGTCAGTCATCTGAACATTCTGTTAATATGTAGTCAAAGGCATTTTAATATTGCTGAGCACCCATAAGTATATATTTGCAAATGGTGAAAGTTCCTTATGACCTTTGTGAAAATTATAAAAATGATTATAAGTGTCTGAACAGCTAGACAAAACAAACACTACTGGGTTTTCCAGGAGTGTGATGTATAAGCCACAGAACATCTGTGCTATGAAAGTTTAAATACATATGAAATCTGTCTTTGTGCAGCAAGCACCTAGTAAAACCAAAGACATAATGGTTGTTTTGTGAACTATTTTGGTTCTAATGCAAGGAAATTTTATCTTCACTTGATCTTAGCCAAAAGGCCGAGAAGCGATAGGAAATTTTATCTTAATATAATAGAAATCACAACGGATCTACAAAGCCCTGATAAGTGTATAATGGCATTCAGGTCAAAATAGTGTATTTGACTTGTTAAGGTCCCTGTGTGGTAATAATTGTGATGAAAATGAACAAAAAATGATCAATATATTTTTAAGTTGATTTCAAATAGTGTATTCTTAACTCATGTTAAAGAATCCTAAATCTATATGTTTTTAACAATATCTGAAGTACTCACCTTACTTGCTGTTTTTTTTTAATCTTTCTCTGTTTCTTGTAAATTACTTGTATGCTTTAACATGTTCAGAAATAAAGTGGCTGGGTGATAGACATTGGGGAGGGTATGTGCTATGGTGAGTGCTGTGAATTGTGCAAGACTGTTGAATCACAGACCTGTACCTCTGAAACAAATAATACAATACATGTTAAAAAGAAGAAGAAGAAGAAGATAGCAGGAGGGGAAGAATGAAGGGGGGAAATTGGAGGGGGAGATGAACCATGAGAGACGATGGACTCTGAAAAACAAACTGAGGGTTCTAGAGGGGAGGGGCGTGGGGGGATGGGTTAGCCTGGTGACGGGTATTAAAGAGGGCACGTTCTGCATGGAGCACTGGGTGTTATACGCAAACAATGAATCATGGAACACTACATCAAAAACTAATGATGTAATGTATGGTGATTAACATAACATAATAATAAAAAAGAAAAAAAAAGAAATTAAGAGGTAAGCTCCTAGAAAGTAGGAAATTTTTCTATGCCTCCCCTCTCTTTTCTTTTTTTTTAATTTAGTATTTCTTAGATATCAGTTACATATCATGACACACTGATACTTGACTTTAAGATGAGGAAATGGTTTTACATATAAACAATATTGTTAAAGAAAGGGAATAATTTTGCTGCTCAAATTTCTATATTTTGCAATGTTCTGTGTAAAAATTGCTTTAGATTTACCAGTAGTGCCTGACTCTTTCTTGAGGGAAAAGTAGAATTATGTGACTTGATTAAGCATCATTTTTTGGTAAGAGCTATTGGATATAGATATTCCTAAACAATATCCATATAAGCATTAAGAAAGCTCATATAAATAATAGCCATAGCTACCAATGATCACTGCTGGATGAAAACACAAATGTTCTGTCCTCTAATTTCTCAAGAGCAAGTTAAAACTAGTGTTAATTCATTAATATAGGCCAAGTGCAGTGGTAAACCTATTACACCATTTGTGTCCATAACAAATTTCTGAGAAGCAATTATTATCACACTTTTCTACATCGCAAAACCGAGCCTTAAAAAGGTAGGTAACTTGATGGAGGTGGCATAGCTGGAAAGTGGTCAGGCCGTGGTGGGACTCAGGGCATCTGAGTGTAAATGTAAAGTTCTTACCTATGTTCAACTGAATATTAGCTAGTAATACCAGTTCTCAGGGACTGCATTTCTCTTTTTCCTTCAACACATTTTCATGCATAGAAAATGTGTTCCATTGTTCTCTGATTTTGAATGGAAACATAAATAACACGGGAGAAATTTTTCACACTATTTCCAATTGTGCTTCTCACATAGAGACTGACAGAAGGAAGCCATTTTATCACATTATGATCAGTCACACTTGCAAATGCCATTTGAAGTGTCAGAGTGAAAACGTCTGCTCTTTCTGCTGTGTTCTTGGATGACTTATCTCTGTCATTTAATTTTAAAAAGCAAATATAGTAACGTATACAAACATTTCTATTTATATATAAAGCAAAACAGAAAAAAACATGAATCAACATTTTTCTTTACGTGACATAAATAATATTATCCTCAATTAAAATTTTGAAATGTTCCATAGTGCAATGAACTTGTGTAATTTAGATCCTTTAATTAAATTTTATTGAGTGTAATGTTGTCTTTATCTGTATAAGTGAAACAAAAGGTAGATCTGGGGTTTGAGGAGTAGAAAAAGGATTCAAAAAAAGGAACTGTATCTCCATTTAATTTCCTGATAAAGATATTTGGGCAATTTTTTCCCCACAGAACAGAATTTAAAATACATATACTCATGGGGTGCCTGGGTGGCTCAGTCAGTTAAGCATCCAACTTTTTTTTAAATTGTTTTATTGTTATGTTAATCACCATACATTATATCATTAGTTTAGCATCCAACTTTTGTTTCTGCTCAGGTCAAGATCTCAGAGTCCTGAGATCAAGCCCCAGGTTGGGCTCCGCTCTCAGTGGGAAGTCTGCTTGAGATTCACTCTTTCCCTATCCCTCTGCCCCTCCCGGGCTCAAATAAATAAATAAATCTTTTAAAACGTACGTATACTCAAAATATTACAATTATTTCAACAGCACTGAAATTTACGATAGAAGGAAAAAAATGTTTTATTACTATAAGTTCATGATCCTCAGCAACCCCATTAAGTTTCTATAGAGGTTTTAGGAACAAAGAATGGACAACTAGAATAGACAATAGGCCAAATTTCACTAATTCTAACTATACCTGTGTGTGCATATGCATGTATATATGTGTTTGTCTGCTGAGAGCATAGTAGCTTTGCTGAACTATATCCCTCTTTTTCATTCCAAGTGAGACATAAAATTATTTGGACTCCTTAATGGTTGTCATGATATTCTTGTGATGGTTAGAAGTTTGCATTTGTACAGATAGTTGCCTTTGTTTTGTTTTTCATTTCTTAGGGAAAAAAGAGAAAATAGGACTAGATCATTGTGTTGGTCACTGAAACTATCTCCGAAATATATTAGTTATTACCAAGAAGGTACTCTACCTTTAACTCACAATATTTATCCATTCAATGTAATTCAGTTTAACAAATCTACAGAGTGCTTCCAGAGTTCAAAGAGAAGCATGATTGCAGCTTTGTTTTCACCCACCTAAATAATGAACTCTAAGAAATATATGTAATTGTTGCCTTAATATTCTGTAAGTAATTATTTAAATGTAATGTATTAGATTATTAGATTTTTTTGGAATATAAAAGATGTCTCGTACAGCATTACAATTTTATGCTGTTTTCTAGACTTCATTTTTATTTTCTTCAACTTCTCAATTGTACTAAATTGGCTCCCTTGACACATTTTAATGATGTTTACCTAGAGAAAAAAAAAAACATAAATTGGATATTGGATTAAATTGATTTTTCCAGCTTTAGGGAACCTCAATCCTATTTCAGATCATTTTTACTTCCTAACTGTGGATGGCTTTAGGCTTGGGTCAAATAGGCAACCACCTATTTTGTCTGATCGAAGAGGTATCTTGGAAAAACCTCAACACTTAATTCACTTTATACCTACCATATACACATATTTCTAAATATTTCTCTCTCAGACTCAAACATATGTCTTCATTTCCTATCTTTTTTTTTTTTTTTTGGCTTTAGACACTGAAGATAACAGTTTCCATGTAAATTATGACTGCCAAGTCATTGAGATCGTTCGATGTCAGGGACCAAAGGTAATTGGTCAGAAACTGGCTAACCCTTAGCGCAAAATGTGTTCCCTAATATCTGTCTATATAGCCAGGCCCACCTGAAGAAGTTGATCATGTCTCTGCAAGAGGTCAGAATATTCAAGGGAAAAGGGAGTTCCTGAAAAAAATAATGAAGTTATAAACAGAAAAAGTGAAGACAGGTCTATTTGTTAGAGGAATGGACCTGTTGGGCAGAAAATATGGAGATACTAGATCCAACCCTGGCTTCCAATAGCTATCACTTTGCGCAATCCATAAAGCCCCTATGAGATTACTACATATACAAATTTTTTGCATATATAAACTTTAACGTCCTTCCCAATTCAGCAATTCTTAACATTTGATTTTCTAAATATATTTCTGCTCCTATTCCATCCTAAAAAATAATAACAAGGAAGGCAGAGAAGGAGGAAATAACCCATCATTGATCCTAATTATACTATAACTACCAGCATTGAATTTTAATAATAAAGACAAAAGAAATCACAACGCATGCTGTGGCAGAAATAAAAGAGAGAAAAATAAAAGTTCCCTAATACTCAAACAGAAAACTTACTGCTTTACTCAAGACACCACCAATAGCACCTTCCTCTTAAATGTTGTTGTGGGGAGACTCTCATAGGTTTCTACTTTTCTACACAGCTGGGGATTATACAGAAAAGATTTATTTGGACAAAGTTAATTTGGCACATGTGATACCACCTGCTGTCTGTACTGTATATGTTTTTTTGCTTATTCTGGAAAGGCTCTGATGTTATCATTGTGTCTACAGGTACAGAAGGAAATAAACCACCTTCCCCCCACCACTACTCTCCTGCATTTGCCATCCTCTTTGAAAAACACAGGGCCATAAAAAGATGATTTGCAAACCTGGGATGAAGATTAGAATGTTATGTTTATTATGATGTTAATAACGTGCTTGCAAGGCATGCACTGACTGCTATTATTATTCTTTGTTGTGTAGAGCCCAGGAACTGATGATTGGCATGAGGTCCTTCATGAGATGATTCCTCCAATCCTTCATTACTGCCTCTTCAACTACTGAAAACCCTAGATAGGTCATAAGTGGTGTTGATTAGTTTTATGTCACCTTGAGTGGGTTATGGGATGCCCAGGTGGCAGCGTGTTTCTGGGAAAGACCAGCATTTCAATTAGTAGACTGAGTAAAGAGATCCTCCCTCACCGATGTGGGTGAGTATCATCCAGTCTGCTGGGGGATGAATAAAACAAAAAGGAAGAGGAAGGATGAAATTTCCCTCTTCATGAGCTGGGACTTCTATCTTCTCCAGCCCTTGGATATCAGAGCTCCTTGTTCTCTGAACCCTCAGACTCCTGGATTTAAACCAGGAACCTCTAATTCTTAAGCCTTTGGACTTGGACTGATTTATACCATCATGCTTCCTAGTTCCAACCTTGCAGATGGCAGATTACGGGACTTCTTGAGATCCATAACTGCCTCAGCCAATTCTTAGAACGAATATCTCTCTCTCAGTCTCTCTCTTTATATCTATCTCTATATCTATCTATCTATCTCTATATCCTATAGGTTCTGTTTCTCTGGAGAAACCTGCCTAATGCATCAGATTATTAAGAAGCTCACATTTTAAGGTCGCATAAACAGCTTCTTCATAATAGGATGCTGAAAATGGATAGTCTGTTCTCCAGGAGGGCACAGGGCACTATCAGCTGCAAACATGAGTTCTGGTGTATTAAATTCTATGTTCTGTTCTAAGTGTACTCAGAAACTCTAAAGTTTGCTTTCTATCAAGCTCTGGATTGACATTTGTTGTTGTAGGAGTAGCATACTTCCTTTTACTTGTCTTAATCCTGTAGTTTAAACGCTTTAAGGAATCCCACCGGAGAAGAGAAAGATGATGCCTAGTGAACAACCCAGGGACTCTTTCTAATAGGCTGTCCAGTTGCTAAGAAGAGGAGAGATGATCTCCTCCAAACCAAGCAAGAGGGACACTCTTTTTTTCTTCCTTTTCAAGTAATCTCCACACCCAACATGGAGCTCGAACTCACGACTGTAAAATAAAGCGTTGCATGACACGCGCCCTAAGACAGACACTCTTGACTTTGGTCTCACTGAGACCCAAGCACTGTCCCTGTGAATGCTGCTTCCCCTGACTCTGCTTATTGCTCTGTGAGAGTCCCAGCCTGTCCCCGGAACCCACTCATAGGTATTTATCTTCCACCTTTGCTTAATGACTTTTACTTATACTATTATTGAATTTGGAAGACTTCATATTTTGTCTATAATTTTTCCCCTTCACAGGGTGGCCCATAAAAATGTACCACTCGGATCCCATGTGAGAAGGGGTGTGGTTGATTGACTGTAACATCTGTCACCCCTAGGGATCCAGCCCTTGGCGTCCCGCTCCCTCAGATTATTGCGAGCCAATGCCTGGGCATGTTCCCAGTTGCAGTGCGGGTCTGTTCCTGTAGTCCACAGGCCAGGAACAGTTCTGATAGGCAACGTGGGCTGCGGACTCCCCACGGTCCCAACAGAAACTTTCATAAAACTATGATGAGACCCCGTAACTGCATAATCCTCTTTCTCTGCCCGGTCACATCACAGGCCAGTCCCGTATTGCGCTCTGCGGGCTCTCTCAGCTGACGCCTGCTTCCTCCGCCGCTCTCTCCTTCACAGCCATTTCCCCCAATAAGTTGCTTGCGTTTCTTATCCTGACTTGGCATCTGCTTCTTGGTGAATTCAAACCGATGGATTTCCTAATCCTAAGAAGCAGTTAATACGGCTCATTAAAAAAAGGAAGAAAAACATAAACACATACAAAATCAGGTTTAAAAATGAAAATGTGAGAAACAGATCTGAAAGTATATGGATCAAGGAGACTCTGGCTAATATGCAACTACAAACCAAGTAAAATATTTTAAATGGAAAATATATAAAAAGAATATTTAAAAAAAAGTTAATTTTCTTTTTTTTTCAAATTTCACTCTGAACTTCCTGGCATCTGGGGGAAAACGAATAAATTACATAAATTATAGCATAAAGGTAACTTATGTTCACTTTCTAGTTCAAAAGTTTGGGTTCTGCTCTAGCCATTTGTCTGCACCATCACTTCCTTCCTTTGGGAAACTGTCCCTTCATAACCTTCTACCTTCACAGGACCACAGTAGCTATTCAGATAGCAGCTGCCTTCTTGTTCATGACTCTAATCCTTGGCTTCCGTGACAGACTGATATATAGACACATGTCCACCACTCTGGATAAAGTGAGTGCTTCTACTGGACGTATGACTCAAGACGTGCCAACCCGTGATCTTGCCTAAGATCTCTCAGTTAAGCTTGGCAGGAAGGGGTCCTCTTTGTTCTTTCGCTGGGGCTCTGTGGATATGCATGAAGATGCCAAGGGTCATAGAGAATGATTAACTAAAATAGTAAGGTCAATATCTTGAAAACAACAGAGGTGAGAGATTGAGGGAAATGGTACTAGAATCACTGATTGTAGTAACTCCTAAGGCTATATCCATCCCTGTTCTAGCTGTGGTTCGGCTATGCTATCCATTTAATTCAACATTTTGCTTAAGGTATCCTGAGTTGACACTCTGTTGCTTGTAAACCAAAAGCCTCATCTAGTTTGGTTGTCTTTCTTATTCCTTGATACTATTTTTTTCATAGCATCTTTCTGACATTGTGTGTGTTATATCATAATAAGCCCTTGCAGATATTTGACAGAATATGGCTCTTGTGCTTTATCTAGTAGAATACAAAATGAATTCATTTCATTGATTATAACCATTTTATCTTGCCTTTTATTTCATGTATTATTTAAACATTTAATAAACTTCACTTTTAAGAATAGTTTTATTTTTTTAATTTTTAAAGATTTTATTTATTTATTTGACAGAGAGAGAGCAGGAGAGCACAAGCAGTGGGAGCGGCAGAGGGAGAGGGAGAAGCAGGCCCCCTGCCGAGCAGGGAGCCCGATGCGGGGCTGGAGCCCGATGCGGGGCTCGATCCCAGGACCCTGGCATCATGACCTGAGCCGAAGGTAGTCGCTTAACCAACTGAGCCACCCAGGTGCCCCAAGAATAGTTTTAGATTTACAAGAATGTCACAAGAATTCTATAGAAAATTCTTTATATGTCACGCTTCATTTCTCCCATTCTTAACATTACTTTGGTACATTTGTCACAATTATTGGAACTGATATTGATACATTCTTATTACCAAAAGTCAATACTTATTGATATTTCCTCAGTTTTTTCCCTTGGTGTCCTTATGTGATACAGAACCCCATCTAGGTTACCACATTACTTTTAGTAATCACATATCTTTAGACTGGTTCCTCTTTGTTGTGACAATGTCTCAAATTTTCCTGGTTTTTTATGATCTTGACAATTCTCAGGAACCCTAGTCTAGTATCTTGTAGAATATCCTCACTTGGGATTAGTCTGATGTTTTTCTCATACTAAGATTATGGTTATGAGTTTTGGGGAAGAAGATGACAGAGTTAAAATGCCATTTTCCTTACATCATATCTGTTTTCATGGTATCTGAGTTCTCATAAATTTTTCCCCCATCTGCTAAATTTGCTTACAACAGGAAAGGCAAATATTACACTACTTTTAATAATTATTTATTGGCTTCCTTGGAAGAGGACCTCAGTTACTATGTAATATTATTTTTACACTTTCAGCATTTGGTTCTCAAACATATATTCAGGAGGGAGAGTCTGCATCTGATTGCCTTTGAGGGCAAATGAGGGAGAGTCTGCGTCTGACTGAGAGCATCTTATTTGTTTTCACTTGATTCAGTATCAGTGTTTTTGAAACATATTTGCCAGTGAGTATTATAGCAGCTTATTTATCAGGTTCATTAGTATCTTCCTACTCAAACATTTTCTGTTACTTTAATCAAACTAATTCATCATATCACTTTCCTTTGATGTTTGTAGATATTTGTATCTCTCTATATAAACATTGCATCTTTTTTTGATTGATTTTCCCCCATGTTCAGTATAAGTGTTATAATCTCTGTTGGATTTGATCTAGCTAAATTCCATGTCTTAAATTGAATTTTTAGTTATTTCTAGGGGAATTGAGATTTCACACTGATCAGTTCTGCTGAGAGTGAAATCAAAGTAAAATAAAAGTTTGTAAAAATTGTTATGATATGACATATGCATAGACTTTATTGAGTACTGAAAGAGTATTATGTTAAATTTTATTTTATTATTATGATAGATAGACCAACTTGTGCCTTGATGAAGGATAACCATAATTCAGAATGTATCAATTATATGTGGCATTTAATCTATATATGTGAGATGGGAGAGTATGTTAATGATGTCTTAAGAACAATGTTGAGACATACTGCCTAAAAGAGCAGGAAAAATGGTAGGGGAAACCATGTAAATTTCAGGTGGTAAGGGTAGGTTATACGTAATTGGGGAACAGAATGCAAAATAACAGAGGACCTGATGTGAAAAATGTTCAACATCAAAGAATATAAGACAAGTTAATAGTATCCCACCAGGCAAGTAGAACATAAGGAGATAAATAATTCTAAGTGCATAAATGCTGTCATTTGCCATTTATTTTGTTTTACTACAGATAAATACAAGTTAGTATTTGGGAATAAACTTCAATTTCTAGAGAATGAACTGGAGAAAATCAGTTCTGGGAAAAGACTGGTGACCTGGACAGGTGACTAGAATCAGAATGCAGAATCAGGACACCACTGTGGACCAGGGCATGTGAGGAGGTTTATTCAGAGCAACTTAGGTGAAAGTACTTGGTCCTTACAATGCATGTAATAAATTAATAGGGAAATCAGTGTTAGAATTGGAATTCTTCATGCTAGTCCAGAGTTTTGACAATGGCACTATTGGGTCCAACTACAAAAATCTGTAATTAGCCTCAGGATATGTCTTAGCTAATGAGCTAAACTAAGGAATTTTGTCTAAGAACAGTCTCAATTCATAATACTAAAGTTCAATAATCACTGTAAATTGGATTATCCAATTTCTCTCTATTCTGACAATAGTGATGAAGAGGGTCCTTTGACTTCTAAAGCCTCAGTGAGGAGCAGTTTATAATCTGTTGGAATGGAATTGAGATCTGTTGTATTACAAGGAAAACATATTAAAAATACTTCCAATTAACAATGGCCAAAACACTAGGAGAAGAATGTAGTGGTGGTTTATTACTTATAGACAGGATATATAATCTGAGTGAAATTTTGTAGTAGTGTTTGAAGATAATGTAAATGATTTCCTGGCTCAGAAAACACATTCATAATATTAGTAGCTATTTCTAGGTGAATAACAATCCATTCTCAGATGCTTTTTGAGGTATTTCATATATTATATAGGCAACTACCATTTTCTTCCTAGACTTTTATGATAGTCATTTCTACTTAATGTTTTTCTACATAATTTAATTTGGTTTGAAAAGATAAATTCATAGAAGTGAAAGTGTTATGATAAAAGTGTCACTGAAGAAAAAGTTTTCTTACGCCTTGTATTGTTGCACACTGCTTAGTTCTCAAAAAAATATAATAGAAAAGGGAAAAATGGTTTAAGTGATATGCTGAAGGCCTTATGAGTTCGTTTGGAGAAGAGCTAGGCCTGAAAAATCTCATGCCTTGCTTCTGTATTGTGCAGTGCTAATATTCTTATTGATCCCATTTTTGATTTCCTACCTTGTATTAGCAATACCATAATTCTGAACTGCTTGGAAAATTTCTGGGTGTCTAAAAATAACAATGTTTCTTTTAGAGTTATACTTTTAATTCATAAAGATAATATTTAAAATGACATCAATAGAGACAATATTTTCTTCTCTAATTCCTTTATCAAAGCAAATACTAAAATATTACCATGCTAAAATATTGCTACCTTAAAATATTGACACATTAACAATAACAGTTAAATGTTATTTTTTTTCCTGTGCTTTAAAACTATCTCAAATAATTTTTTTATAAACTGAGCATGAGTTAGGGAATGGTCCTCAAGACACTCTCACTTGTCATCAATAGCAAGTTTGGGCTTCTCAAATATCACCCTAAGTTTCAGGAATTTTCTAGAAGAATGCACAGAACTCACTGAAAGCTGTTAGTATTCATGGTTACAGTTTACTACACTGAAAAGGCACAGATCAAAATCAGGCAAGGGAAGAGACGCATGGGACAAAGTGCAGGAGATTACAGATGTACAACATCCAGTTTAATTCTTTCCATCGAATCGTATACAGCATTAATCCCTCCTAGAAAAGTGTATGATGGCATGCTTGAAGGACTGCCAGTCAGGGAAGCTCTCTCAATTTCAAAGTCTCTACTGGGTTTTGTCAGATAGCCATGGCCAACTGTCCACATGACTGACCTCTGTCCCCAATCCCTTTGGAAGTATTGATACCTGTTCCTCAAAGCCACCTATCATAAACCACACTCTTAGATTAGCTGGCATAGTCTAAACACCCCAACAAAGACACTTCACACAGGACATCCCAAGGGTGTAGAGATCACTTCCCAGGAGCCATGGGCAAAGGGTAGAAGTGTCTCTGGGCAAGTTCAATTCTTTACTACACACTGAGAAATATGGGTTTTTTTCTTTTTTTAATTCTCTTACAGAGAAAACACAAGCTTATTTCAAAATTATACTATAATTTTAGTATAGAGAAACAATAGTTTAGGGAAACTATAAACCTGAAAATGCTAGAATAGACATATGATTAGGAATAAACACGTAGATTATCAAAATGAATGTTCTAGGTTTAATTTGCTGGCTGTGCACAGGTATTTTTCTGTCCTCTAGAATTGTTAAAACAGAAAATCAAAGATTCTCAAAGAAAGAAAGGGGTGGACAACATTAAAAGTGGGTACAAGAAAGAAAAAGAAAAGGAAAAGAAAGGAAAGGAAAAACGATCTAGCATGAAACTCCTGAAGAATTACAATGAATGCAGGCAAATGACCGAAAAGTAAAATCATAGTCTAAATATTTAAGATATTTAAAACATTAAGCACCCGACTTCTTGTTGTTTTACCCACTTCTTGGAAATCCTTCTCAAGTCCATACACTATTTTACAGAGTTAATGCTTCTTAAAGTTAAAAATAAAATTGCTACAGGAAAGTCCTGCCTGATCCTCAAATATAAGTCAGGTAATTTTATTACAACACATGCACACACACACACTTTCCTAGAATACATGTAAATGAGCATCTATATGTAAATATACACACATACATACACAGAAAGAAGATATGTACACATAATTAATACGTGTGTGCATGTATATATACATACATACATGCATATAGATATGTATGTGTGTGTCTGTCACCTTTTACAGTGTGCTTTAGTTTTTTAGTCCTTGTTGAAAATTGCAGTTGAATAATTATTGGTGTAATTGTTTTTCCAGATAAAACCCATAGAGGAAGAACTATATTAATCTTGATCATTTTCCATTTAGCAAAATGCACAGTGGCTGGCCCATGATGGGCCTTGAACTATATTTGTTAATGTGAATATTTGCTGAAAGAATAAATATATATTATATACACAAGTGATAAGAGATAATGATGAATCAATTAAGAATCTAGAAAGTTAATACCTAGGTGTATTTTAGATAAACTATGAGTCAAATATCAGAGGTGACAATTATGGGCTCTTTCAAGAAGAAGAATAATCACACAAGAGAAAATTCAGATAAAATGTCTTTCGATATATGCTTTATGACCTTATTCATGATCTCTAAATTAGGGCAATTGTAACTGAAGAGTATTGCTATGAAGTATCATCACTGAAGCCAACAGTTTAAGGTATTGTCTTTCAGCACCAAACTTAGCCTTCTATACTGGTTTATGAGCCAGAGCTGGGATCCTGAACAGCACATATTAGCATCTGCCAGCAGGGAATGCTGGGAGGTGGCTGCATAGCAAGAAGAGGGAGAAGGGATTTGCTACTTTCTATCTTTGTATGGGGGCTTTACTAGGTTTATAATTTCTATGAATATCACCCTAATATAGCCTGTTCACACTTGAAGTGGGTAGGCATTTTTGTAGCAGCAGTGGAATCCACATGCCAGTTTCCCCAAAATGTACCACACCACTTCATGGTAACTGCCTCTTAGAAACCAACAACTAAGCAGTGGCCCCTCCCACAGAGCGTTCCTCCAAGCTCAGGTCTATCAGCAGCTGGACAGCTACTCCCTTCTCTGGGGTCTTACTCTCATCTATGCAGACATCCTCTTCTGAGTTTTTAAGTTTTTATAACCCCCACGTCTTTTCTTGGTTTCCCTAGGGGGTGATAGTTATTTTCTACAGCTGCTACCTCCATGCTACATTGGAGTTTTCTGCTTACCTTTTTAATTACTAACACCTAAGTAAAAATTATTATATCAAATTCTCTCTGTTCCAATAACTAGAAGGATTCTGCTGTTTGACTGGACGTTAGCTGAAATGGAGGGGAGCATGTATGGAAGAAATAAGTAGAGACTGGATATAGTTTGATAGAAGTGACTTGGCAATAAAGAAAAGAAAGACAGTCATGGCTTAAAAGAATTAATGCAAGGCATACGGAAGATCTGAGGATGTTTGGGGACAGCAGGGAAATGCTAGTGGAATGAGAAAGCTTGAAAACTGATGAGATGGAGAGAATGAATGAGGCTGAAGGTCCCAGAGGCAATAGAAGTCATTTAGTTTAATGGATAAAGGAGATGTTATTAGTCCGAAAACGGAGGAAAGTGACATCTTTTTTAAAAGCAGGGGGGAAAAAGGAACAGGTAAAAAGAGGTTAATGTTATCGGGAAGTTTTCAAGGGAGAAGAGAAAACACAGGGGTAAAAGAGAAATTGAGAAATTTAATTCTCATTGAAGAAGGTGGTGAACATCTGCCAAAACGAATAAAAGATAGGGATTTGAAAAAGTAGTAAATTTAGATCACCGACTGTGGCATCAATAAACACAATTATAATAGTTTAAATTATATTAGCCAGGACACTTTCTGTTTTAGGTAACAAAGGCCCAATTCGATCAAAAAACAATGATAAAAAATGAATTTAATGGGTGTGTATCAGAGTAATTTATAAAGTGAAAGGGGAAGGTAATCAGGTCTTGGCAACTTATGATCCAGGTAAAATCACAGGCCAACAAGGATTAGAACAGGAACATAGACACTATCCATCTTCATATTCTCTGTGTCATTTATTTATGCTTCTCTCTAGCTACTGACTCCATTTTTTCTTTCTCTATGATAGGTTTGTTCATCCAGCAGGAAACATGGCCACTATGAGGAAAAGAGACATCTATTCTATTGCAGGGGCTCCTGGGTGGCTCAGTCGTTAAGCGTCTGCCTTTGGCTCAGGTCATGATCCCAGGGTCCTGGGATCGAGCCCACATCAGGCTCCCTGCTCTGCAGGAAGCCTGCTTCTCCCTCTCCCACTCCCCATGCTTGTGTTCCCTCTCTTGCTGTGTCTCTCTCTGTCAAATAAATAAATAAGGCCTTAAAAAAATGATGCCAGGTATCCAGCCTGATTGAGGTATATGAACTTCAGCAATCCCTCTGCCTCGGGATGAGTTTGAGCAATGGCCTAGTGTGGGTCAATGGCCTATGACGTGGAAATGTAGGAAAATTGCAATTCCTATTCAAAACATTCATTGATGGTGTATTAGTTTCTGAGGATTGTGTAACAAAGACCCACAATCTTGGTGCTTAAAAAACACAAATTCATTATCTCGCAGTCTCTGTAGGTCAGAAGCCCAGGCACTGTGTAGCTACGTTCTCTGCTCAGGGTCTTCCAAGACTGAAAGCAAAGTTCCAGCTAAAATGCCAGTTGAGGCTAAATTTGTGCCTGGAGTTCAGGATCGTCTTCCAGTCTCTGTCTGTTTTTCAGAATGTAGTTTCTTGCATGTGTTTGAATGTTTTTTCTTTCTTTCTTTCTTTCTTTCTTTCTTTCTTTCTTTCTTTCTTTCTTTCTTTCTTTCTTTCTTTCTTTCTTCCTTCCTTCCTTCCTTCCTTCCTTCTTTCCTTCCTTTCTTTCTTTCTTTCTTTCTTTCTTTCTTTCTTTCTTTCTTTCTTTCTTTCTTTCTTTCTTTCTTTCTTTCTTTCTTTCTCTTTCTTTCTTTCTCTTTCTTTTTATTTTATTATGGTATATTAATCACCATACATCACATCATTAGTTTTTGATGTAGTGTTCCGTGATTCATTGTTTGTGTACAACACCCAGTGTTCCATGCAAAACGTGCCCTCTTTAATACCCATCACTGGGCTAGGTAGTTTCAGCCAGGGGTTGCTCTTCACCTCTAGAGGCCATCATCAAGTCCTGGCTGTGTGGCCTCCCTCATAGACAGTTTATTATATGATCGTTTGCTTGTTTCCAGGCTAGCAGGAGAATATTTTGATGATGCTTTACCTTCTATTAAGGATTTCAGTGGATTAAATTAGGCATACCTAGGATAATCTCCCATTTGATTATCTCAAACTCAACTCTGTAGGGATTGTGATTACATCTAAAAAAAACCAAAAACTTTTCCATATTCTATAGATTAATCACAGGAGTGATGCATTGTAATGTTCATTGGTGCTACCCACACTGCAAGGGAGGACATACAGAACATGTACATCAGGGGTGGGAATATTGGGGGTCATCCTAGAATTCTGCCTACCAGGGTCTATTTCCTGGCCCACAATAATTCATGTCCCCAACACAAAGCAAATTACATTTGCCCACACCGCCCCTTCCAACACTCCCAAGAGTTTCATCCCATTATAGCGTCAGTTCAAAACCTGAATTCTCATCACCTAAATCATCTAAATTATATGTGGATGAGGCTTCTATGTGCAATTCATCAAGCACAGCTTCTGGGCACAATTCCTCTCCATTGTGGATGTGTGAAACTCAACATGTCCTAGGTGCTCCCAGTGAGCCCTCAATGCTACCAATGTACAATAGTGGGACAGGCATAGATAAAATAGTTATGTACATTTTGGTTCAAAAAGGGGGAAAGGGAAAGTAAGAAAGAACATCTGTCCAAGTCAGTTTAGAAATTTGGCCAGGCGAACCCCAGCATTTTCATGATTAGCTTCCGAGGCTGACACTAATTATCCATAGCTTTTGTCTTAGCCCTCTGGGTTCTTGACTCCATCTTTCGTTCCTCTTTGTGGAAAATGACACATGTTTGCAGCTGAGCAGTGTTATTAGCCTTCTTCATGTCGTTAGAATTTTGGGAGCCCAACAGCTTACTTTTTTGTTATTGAAATGTATTGATGTATGACATTGTTTATGGGATACATAGTGTTAATTTGATACATTTATATATTGCAATATGATTACTACCATAGCATTGGCTAAACTATCATATCACATACTTATTTATTTTTTGTGGTGAGAAAAATTAAAGTGAATCTCTTAGCAACTTTGAAATTTATAATATAGCATTTTTTACTATGATTACTGTACTGTGCATTAAATCTCCAGAATTTATTTATCTATTAGTTTCAAATGTGTACCCTAAAGCAGTATAACTCAATAATAACAAAATAAAAAATCCCAATTTAAAAATGGGCAGGGGAATGGAATAGACATTTTTAAAAAATTCATTCATTCATTCATTCATTCATTTTGAGAGAAAGAGTGCGAGTGAGAGTGAGCAGGGGGAGGGAGAGAGCAGAAGGAGAGGGAGAGAGAGAATCTCAAGCAGACTCCATGCTGAGCTTGGAGCCCTGTGCAGCCTTCCATCTCAGGACACTGAGATCATGCCCTGAGCCAAAATCAAGAGTTGGACACTTAATTGACTGAGCCACCCAGGTGCCCCTGAATTGACATTTTTCTAAGGAAGACAACTAATGGCCAACAGGTACATGATAAGATACTCAACATCACTAATAATCAGAGAAATACAAATCAAAACCACAGTGAGAAAACTTCTCACACCGGTCGGAATGTCTAATCAAGAAGACAAGAGATAAGAAGTATTGCCAAGGATATGAAGAAGAAGGAAACCTGTAGACTGTTGATAAGAATATAAATTAGTTCAGTCACTAATGGAAAAAAAGTATAAAGGGTTCTCAAAAAATTGAAAATGGAACTATCATGTGAACCAGCAACCCTACTTCTGGATATTTATCCAAAGGAAGTGAAAACAAATAACTGCATTCCCGTGTTTATTGTAGCGTTATACACAACAGCCAAGATATGGAGACAACCTAAGTGTCTGTCAACAGATGAATAGAAAAAGATGTGGTGACTATATATGCAATGCAATATCATTCATAAAACAGCTTACTCTTTTTCTTTCAGTATGAATAAGTATTGTTTGTGCTGAAAAAATTTTCTCAAGAACTTTCTGGATCTTGTGTGAATTTTACTAGGTTTTACTCCATTAGTTAAAGGCACACTTGATAGATTTTTGAGATAATTCCTTCTCTATCACTGGCTTTTAGTGGGATGGCTGAAGGACAATGCCCGTAAGCATTCTAGAGGCCTTCTAGTTTGATTGAGGGGATCAGTAAAGCACACCCTTAATCTCTTGAAATGGTCTTTGTGATATTGAATACTTTGTTTTGATCTCTCTGAGATTTTAGCAGTGAGTTGTATAGTAACACATCAGCTTTTTCCCTAGGCCAAGTTTCTTGCAGCCATTTCTGAATTTTAGAATCTTCTGCCATCCAAAGGGATTAAATGTTTCAAAATCATTCATTCCTGATTCCTCATTGTTTAACAGCTCTTCCTTCAATTTAACTCTCTCCTTGTGGATTTTATTATAAATAGCAAGAAGCAACCAGGTGGTACCTTTAACACTTCCACTGTAATTCTCCTTGCCTAAATTCATTATTGCAAAAGTATGCTTTCAACATAAATGCAGTTTTGCTAGGCTTTCTGCTACTACATGATAAGGATCCCCTTTCCTCCAAATTCCAACAAGTTCTTGACTTTATTTTGAGCCCTCTCAGGTAGCAACCTAAAAACCCAAATTTCTACTGGCAGTCTATTCAAAACAATCTAAGCTTTCTTTCTTATGCTCTTCAGAATTATTCTAGCCTCCATCCATTGCCTGACTCCAAAGCTGCTTCCAAATTTTAGGTGTTTTTATCAGTACCATCCCATTTCCAAGTACCAACATTTGCATTAAATTTCTTTTAATTCTATAGCAGATTACCACAAATTTATCAGCTTCAAATAACACAAAATTATGTCACGGTTTCTGTAGATCAGAAGGTCAAGAATGACATAATTACGTTGTCTCTTTAGGACCTTCCTAACCTAAAACCAGAGTGTCAGGCGGGGGACTTTTCCAGAGCTTAGGGTCCTCATCTAATCTCATTCATATGGCTAATAGAATACTGTTCCTTATGGTTGCTGGACTGAGATCCTTATTTCCTTTCTGGCTTTTGGCTCCTAGAGACTTCTAGAGGCTTCCTTCACGTCTAAGCTTTGTGTCCTCCTCCATAGGTAGTTCACAACATAATCATTGTTTACTTTCGTTCAGGTCCTCAGGAAAACTTTTCAGTGCTACTTGGTTTTCTTTCAAAGATCTCACCTGGTTAGATCAGGGCCACCCTCAAAATAAAATGCTTGGCAATCTAATCATGGAAGTGATATCCTGTTGTATTCATTGCTGTTAACCCCACACTGAAGGAGAGGGAATTACAGAGTGCATACATTGGAAATGGGACTTTTTCCTACCACAGGTGGATACAGCAGCAGTTGTTAGCATCCTGCCTTCCAAGGGTGTTACTGTTCCCTTTGATGGGAATCCTGCAAGAAAGTCAATATTATTGGTATGTATTGTCTATTCCCTACTCAAATTATTTTCAAACAAGCAAATAGCGCTATCTACCTTATTGGTCAGTACAAAAAAGTCATTCCCGATCCCTTCTTTTCCTCACATCCACTGTGTAATCTTCAACCCTTAATCCAACGAGCATCCTCTTTCATGACAACAGCAATAGCAGGAAGATCTACCTCTTCAACTTGACTCTTTATAATCTACCAGCAGTATCTTCTGAAAATGCATTATATATATCTTAAAATATAATCAGATCATTAAATAAAGAAATTTTTAAAAATTTCCAGTGACAGATTATTAAACAGAATAAAATTCAAACTATCATGTTCTATAAGTTTCTACATGGTCTGATCCGTACTTACATTATATCCAGGATCATCTCTTATTACTCTCCCCACCCAACTCATTCACCCATTTCTAGCCACAGTCTTCATTTTTTAAGATTATTACACTTCCTTTTTTTTAAATTAATTTTATTATGTTATGTTAGTCACCATACAATACATCATTATTTTTTGATGTGGTGATCCACGATTCATTGTTTTCGTATAACACCCAGGGCTCCATGAAGTACGTGCCCACCTTAATACCCACAGTTCCTTTTTCTTTACATTTGAGACTTATCAGTTTGTTGGTAGGACTATTTCTTCATCATCCCAGTGCATCCCCTGACCATTTTACTTGAATCGTAATCTCTTTCTTATCCAGTTGACCAACATTTATCTTGCTTACGTCAAAAAAAAATTATTCTTATCTGTATGCCCTTAACTTCTAGATGTTGTCTCTAGTCCTACAGAAGGGCTCAGTTCACTCCTGCACCCTTCACCCTAGTATCCTACCTCACCTTAAGAAGTCAGTGTTTGCTTCCACTCTGGCTCTCAAGACTTCAATCCATGTTTAACTATCCCTCTAGCATGAGCTGAACTATCTACCCTTTGAGGGGAAAGGGGCAATGATAGAAGTGTTGCTGTGGTGATACTAAGACAGACTAGGAAAAAGTAGAAAATAATTTCAATGGAGCATTTTAGGAGATAAACCAAGCCTCAAATAATTACATGAAAGTTGTCTAATTCTCCCTGTAATTTATCTGATTTTGTGACCCAGAATTATTTTTATATAAAGCTTACATAACTGGGTGTCATACTTCATTTAATTTTGGGTCTGATTTTATGTTACGTATATTTAAATACACATATTTCATATACATTGCTACAATTGCTTTTAATCTAAGGTAGTTCTACAATTTACATAAATGTTTAGCCTTAAATTCAGTAAACGTGTTTACTTTTTTACATGTTTACTAACTTTTTAATAAAGCAATGTATTCAAAGGGATTACCCAAAGTATTTTACATTTATTTCAATATATATTGCAAGATAAGTTTTTATTCCAATAAAGAACACTAATAAAATAGTTGATCCATATTTCATAAAACAAAGATTTTTTTAATGCATTTATGGAGATTCAGTAGATCTGTGTGGAGCTGTGTGTACATAAATATATAAAAATCTGTCATAGTGGTTTAAAACATAATCTGATTTGAAGCCCTGTTTTTGACTACTAGTCACAGAGTTTGCCAGGTGTGTTGCCTTTAGGAAGTTCTTTTTAATTTTTTTTAAAGATTTTATTTATTTATTTGCCAGAGAGATAGACAGAGAGAGAGGGAACACAAGCAAGGTGAGTGGGAGAGGGAGAAGCAGGCTTCCTGCTGAGCAGGGAGCCCGACGTGGGGCTTGATCCCAGGACTCTGGGATCACGACCTGAGCTGAAGACAGATGCTTAATGACTGAGCCACCCGGGCACCCCAAGTTCCTTTTTTTTTAGACTTCAGTTTTTGTCATCTATTAAATGGAAATAATAATATTTAAATCATAGAATTTTGTGAAGATCAGACTTAAGTAACGTCCTTTAGTAGCACTGATCCCATAGTAAATTTGTAGTAAGCATATAATCAGGTACATAATTAGAGCAGAGTAACAGTTTGGAAATGATTAGTTTTCTGTCGATGCCAAGCCAGTTATCACACATAGAGCACCTTAAAACAACACAAATTTATTATCTTGTAGTTCTGTATGTCAGAAGCTCAACACAGCTTTCTCTGGGCTAAAATGTTGGGAAGGTTTTCTCCAGAGGCTCCAGGGGAGAATCTGTTTCCTTACTTAATTCAGTTATTGACATAATTCAGTTCCTTCTTGTAATAGGACAGAGGTCCTCATTTCTTTGTCACCCGAGGGCTGCTCTCTGCTTCTAGAAGTTGCCCACGTTCCCTGGTTCATGGTCCTTTTCTCCATCTTCAAAGCCTGCAGCAGGGGTTCAGTCCCTCTCACACTTTGAATCTCTCCTGCCTCTTCTGTGACTTCTCTTGACCCACGCTCCTACCTTCCTCTCCTACTTGGAAAGACCCACATGATTACACTGGGCCCACCTGGATAATCCACACTATTCTGTGTGTTGGAAGGTCTGTAACCTTAATTCCATTTGCAAGGTCCCTCTTTTGTTTTGTATATTAATATATTTTCAGGTTCTGGGGATGAGACTGTAGACATCCTCTGCCCGACACAGACAACATTCTTTAAGAATGCTGTACACATTTTACCTAGAGAATTGGACAAAATATCACTTTAGAATATTTTCTAACTTTCCATGTCTCTAGTAGTATGTATTCCCCTTATTTGTATAGAATCAAGTACACAGAAGCATTACTGGAAATTGACTGCATTAATACTAAGCAATGAACAATATATAGTTTAGGATCAGAATACACACATACACACGAAGATGTATACACATACAGACACACAAATTCACATCCATCCGTCCGTGCCTAAAATTAATATGCAGATCTAAGTCCAATGTGATTTTTATTTTTATCAGCCTCACCTGGGAATTGGTGTTTCTCTTCTTGGGGGCTGTGATTAAGAGAAAATTCACAGTTCTATTCCCATCTGTTGTTTATTGTTCTTTTTTGTTTCTGGGTTCTAAATTTTGAAACATTTATTTATCTCAAATCAGTCTTTATCAGGAATCACTTCCTTTTTATAGCAAAAACAATTTTTTTTACCAAGATCTCTCAATTTATTACTATAATTACAAGAAATGCAGGTATTAAGTATCAGTTATTCATCATCTGATTTTCTCCCCTATTATCTGCTGCATAATTTCATCCCATCTGGAAACTTACACGGGACTATTTCTCTCCTCCAGTTTTGATAAAACTATGCTTGTCACAATTGCCTTTGACCTCAAAGGAATGATTTTATCTTTGTGCTTCAATGCCAGGGCGGAGGTGTTGGGATATAAAGTTTGATCTAGTTTTAGGGGAAAGAAAACAACATCTAGGATGAGTCATAATTGGAAAGTGTTTCCCAAAATGCAGAAAACATTTATTCTATCTATGCATAATTATTTTGTCCCAGAATCTGACACCCCTGCTGACTGCAGACACCTGGGTGTGGCTGTCTCACTGTCCCAGGCACACTGTGTGTAGTGCCATCCATCATGGCTCTGTATTTTTATGTATATAATCCTGGCCTAGAGAAGCATACTACTTCGGAGTTAACCCTATTTAGCAGCTTCACTAGCTAATGATTAGAAGTATAAATAAACAATATGAGCCAAATGTTACAGTTTTTAAAAACTGGCTATTCACAATTTGTATACTCTATTTTATCACTTAACGGATAGAGTACATAAATTCAATGAAAGCACTAATTTAACATTTATTCATCTGTTTCTTAGGGGTTTGTTATTAACTCAGTATTTACTCATTTCCCCCTTTCTTTTGTAAATTCTAAAATTATATAAGTGTTTAAAAACTTAAAAAAAGAGAACAGTGTTGAAAGACTTCCCTAAATCCTTGAATCTATTTGTTGATATTTGATGATTTCTGTTCTTATTTCTTCTGATGGTTACCTCTATAGTTGCAAGCAATAAGTTTGTACATTATTTCCTATTTATCAACATTGATATTTATCACATTTGCATTTCATTATATAGCTATACTTTTTCATGCTCTTTCTTTGATTGATTCTGAAAAACAAAAGGTCATAAACACTTTCTATTACAGTATAGTAATGCAAATATTACCTCCAGAACAACCATATTATTGGACCTGTAGAGGATGCAAAATCAGCTTACTGTAGAGGATGCATAAATCCAACAGACAAGACGGATTAGAATCAATCTTTAATACTCTATTAACTGCATAAAGTCATGTCACTTTTTAGTTTCCTTCATATTGGGACCATAAGTTACATAGCCAGTTTTTTTTTTCCATAAAACGTTTCATTTCTAATTTGTTGGAAGAGTATAAGCTTTGCTTTGCCACATCCCTGAGACCATCAAGTCTCCTCATTCTATTCTACT
This sequence comes from Eumetopias jubatus, assembly GCF_037043125.1. Lineage (NCBI taxonomy): Eukaryota > Metazoa > Chordata > Mammalia > Carnivora > Otariidae > Eumetopias > Eumetopias jubatus. Next base: position 175,084,499 of record NW_028274809.1, on the reverse strand, counting down.
AGTTATTAAACAGGGATTTTATTACTTTTTTATTTTTTAATCTATTTATTTTTTAAAGATTTATTTATTTATTTGAGAGAGAGAGAAACAGCATGAGAGGGGAGAGGGTCAGAGAGAGAAGCAGGCTCCCCGCTGAGCAGGGAGCCTGATGCGGGACCGATCCCAGGACCCCAGGATCATGACCTGAGCCGAAGGCAGTTGCTTAACCAACTGAGCCACCCAGGCGGCCCTAAACAGGGATTTTAGGTTGATTGCCCTGCAGATCAGTTGCAAAATTCTATCCAATGATTTGTTGTGAAGACACTCCTGGGCGAGATCCATGGTTTCTTCAATGTAAAATGTGAAAGAGATCTCTATAGGTTTGTTTGGTTGTGTGTTTACTTATTTTTAAAATTGTTTTTTGATTTGTTGTCTTTTTTTTCCACTGGAGAATTAGGCAGGAGATCATGAAGGACCAGAAGATGAGCTGAATGTTAACTTTGTAAAGCTGAATGACATACACCATGTGTGTTCTAGAACTAGTCCTCAAACAAAAAGCCTAGTTATCCAAGGCGAGCCATGGAGGGAGAAGGGGACCAGGGCATCTGAACAAACTATGTGTAGGAAAGGACTGCCTGCCTAGTGTCCTGATTGGCATAGAAATCACTTTCTATGATAACAGCCTCTTAGAAGTGTTAAAATCTCTTTATAACTAACTTTCTGAATAAAAAAACGGCAACTCTATTAAGGGCCAACATTTAAATATTTATTTAAATTTTATTATTATTAATATTTAAAATTTTGAGAATAGCTGTAGTCATTTCTGAGTATTGCTCAGAAAACTCTTGGGTTCTAACAATAGTTCTATTTATTGTTGAGGTAACTCTTTATTTTGTTTCATGAGATACAGCTTTTCTCTGAGTTGTCATAGATGTATTAGTGGTAATTTGCAAAAAACTTGTTAAGGGCTGTTAACCACACACTATGTCCCCATTTTTAAATATCTCCATTTTTTAAAGTGTTTTTGATTTATATCAAATATGGTCCATATCTTCAAATTTCATGGGGATTATTATTCTCTGGTATGAGGTAAATAGTTGTAGGCGAGATCCTTTATCATGATTTCATAAAGCCAGTTGTGGCCCATCCTTCTAATGATAATGTACAACTAGATAAAGTAGTACAGTATTTTCTACAGAGGAGATTTTTTTGCTTTTATATTTCTACTTAAATTAAAAGTAAGAATATACCTAAGGTTAGTGCCTATTATTTAAAAAGAATTGCCAAAAAAATGCTGTTAAAATTTATTTAATGCATGCAAAATGATATTTGAAGTTTACAACAAAGTTTATAGCAATGATACTTGATTTGGGGACTTTATTGTGTATTTCCTATTGCATTTAAAATTCCTTAATTCTAATTAAAAAATTAAAAGTGTATTTAACAAGTATAATCTCTTCTAATTTGCTATATGAGGATTAATTTCCTGCAATGCTTAGATTTTTCTAGATTGTATAAATGTGGCCCAAAACATGCTCTTTTATATTGGACAGAATCTCCTTTCTGAAGTAAAAATGTGAAACCTATGCTGCCTATTAGCTGCATTATATTGAGCAAAGGAAATAGAAATAAACATACAATGTTTATAATAAATGATTGTTTTTATTAATAGAATTGAAAAGACATGTATAAAAATGCCTAGCAGAGGATCTGGAAAAGAATTGGTGCTTAATAAATGCCTCTTCTCTTACTTTATGCTACTGTAATGAAGAGAAGAAACAATTTTAATCAGAGCAGTAAAATTTTACACTAGAAAAATAATTTCCTTTCATCCATTCCCAGTTTTTAGCCTCAGGCAAGGTAAACATAGCAATAAATCTGTATTTAGTTCATCTAACTGCAAAAGCACGGTATTGTGTACTTAATAGTTCTTAGAAGGAAATTCCTAATGATTTAACAGAATGTGGCACATTTTCTGGGCTGTATCCATAAGTAATAAATTGTGGGAACTTACAGAGTTTGAAATTGCATACCAAAGTTTTCTTGAGATAAGAGTAAATTAAAAAGAACAGTGGTAACCTATCATTTATATTCTTCTATTTACAACCTAAATATTCTATGCTGCATTTGGTGGTTACGCGTTATTCCTCTACTGATAGTCTTTACTCCACTAGGTTACTATAGTTCTCCAAAACAAACTGAAGTGGGATAATGAGTTTGTTATTTGTATCTTACAGTTCAGTAGCTGTGGAATCAAAATAGGACGAATTTTTTGTTAGTTTAATGTCGATTTTAAGAATATATATAAACACTTTTGTGAAATTTAGGAAGACCGTTTATTTGAATCGCATGTATAAAAATACAATTTAAACGTAAATTTTCTTGAGGTAGATGATCAGTATTTTTTCAAGCATGTAATGAGACTGCACCTCTCTCTTCATTTTTGATTAATACATAAGTTGGTTTTTAAATATTTAAAGTAAATGTACAAATTGCTTGTTTATGAACTAAACAGTTCAATAGCTCTTTTTAAGTTAAAAGTGTTTTTTAAGTAACACATCTAAATGTTGCACAGAACTTGAAATCTAGTTTGTGGAAGAAGCCTCATTTGAACTCAAAGAAAAAGAATTGTCAATACACAAGGCAGATTGTTCTTTTCAATTTTATTACTGAAAAATAGAAAAAATAACTTTGAAGCAAAATGAGTGCTTTAAACCAAGAGGCTTTAGCTACAGAAAAATTTTGTCAATAAATATTTGTGAATACTTTTGCATATGCTGAAAAATACTCAATAATTTCGCATGACAGTGTGAAACAGTATATATTATAGCTCTTTGTCTTCAAAATTGATAGAATACAATTTAAATGTGAAAGTTTTTAAAAGTATAACATTGTTACCAGATTTTAAACTGTAATTTTATGAATAGTATACACTTATTTTAAAGTTTTTAATTTACCATAATTCATGAATATGTAGAAAATAGAAACACAAAAATGAATAGATAAATAAAATACATAATGGCACTAAATTGTTCTTTATTTCCTTTTCTAAAAAAGTACCAGGGACAGATCAAAATGAACCATGGTTTAGTTGCATTTCTTTCTTATAAACATTTCATTAGAAGAATATTTTCTAAATGATGCAATTGGATTCAATAAATTGAGTTTTTACCATTTAGAATTTAATTTGGCTTGTTGAAATACTTTATCCCAATACTACACATATAAAGAATAAAAAAGAAATAAATTTTAGAAAATCTATCAACCAACTATCTTTCTAGAGACTTTGAGCTCACTAACTTTAGCTGTGTAAACAAATTATTTTATTCTTTAGAAATTGTTTTTAATCTTTTTTTCTCTTTTCATCTGTAAACTGATGAGATTAAATTATTTTCATTAGACAACTGAGATGCTATGAGTCTAAAATCATAGACTTCTTAATTTATTACTGAAGTACACACTTCTATAGCTGTAAAGCAAATAGCTATGTAAAGGTAGTATGGTTATGGCATTTATATATATTTCCTTAATATAGTAGTTAATCTGATAAAGTACATGAAAAGATTTTGAAAAATTAAATCTCATTAATTTTCTAGAGACTTTTTAAATTGTTCATATGCATGTAAGGCCCTCCTCTCTTAATATTAGTACTTACTTTTTGTTTTTTTTTTAAGTTTTTATTTATTTATTTAGAAACAGTGCAAACTGGGGGAGGGGCAGAGGGAGAGGGAGAGAGCATTTCAAGCAGACTCTGTGCTGAGAGCAGAGCTAAAGGCAGGGCTCGATGTGGGGTTTGACTTGGAGCTCGATCTCATGATCCTGAAATTATGACCTGAGCCATAATCAAGAGTCCGACCCTTAACTGACTGAGCCACCCAGGCACCCCAATACTTAGTTTTTAATAGAACAACAGTAGTAGCATTTTGCAAAACTTTACAAAAATAGTACATGCTAGCATTCATGTATATGCTTTTCTGTAACTCAAGTTATGTCCCAAATTTGGAAGATGTGCAATCAAAATTCCCTATATAATATGCAAGTATTCCAATGCTTTTAAACACATTTTACTTTTGCTATTCATTTAAATTTGTCAAAAATATCAGTTAGTGCAAAAAATTTGAAATGAGTACAAACCCAAATATTATGAAAAGTAAAAATAATGAAATATATTAATGAATATTTCCTTACCTACTGTGATAATAGTAACATCTGCCTCCAATTCCATAGTATTATGTCTATCTGTAACAAATTTATCAAGATTGTATCCAACCAAAAGAAAATTATCTGCTTAGCCTCTTAAGTTGCAGTACCTTGTCATCATCTTGGATCAATAATTAATGAACTAAACAGCAAGGCATAATAAGAGAATTGTTTAAAAAATTAAAATAAAATAGGGGCACCTGGATAGTGCAGTTGGTTAAGCATCTGACTCTTGGTTTCAGCTCAGGTCATGTTCTCAGGGTGGTGAAATTTGAGCCCCATGTCAGGCTTTGCTCTCAGCAGGAGTCTGCTGGAGATCCTCTCTCCTTCTCCCTCTGCCTCTCCCATTTGTGAGCACATGGTCTCTCTCTCTCTAAAATAAATAAATAAATCTTTTTAAAAACTGAAATAAGTACAAGGAAAAAACACTATTAAACCTCTACATAATGCTCCAGTTTCTATACCCTTTTCATCAAGAGGCACCAAAAAGCTGCTCGCAAAAGTGGAAATGCTTGGGGTACCTGGGTGGCTCAGTTGGTTAAGTTGCTGGTTCTTGATTTCAGCTCAGGTCATGATTTCAGGATCCTGGGATCGAGCCCTGTTTGGGGCTCCATGTTCAGCAGAGAGTCTGTTTCAGGATTCTCTCTTTCTCTCTGCTCCTCCCTCTCTCTCTCTTTCTCTCTCTCTCTCTCTCTCAAATAAATGTATTTATTCATCTTGCTAACAAAGGTACATTCATTAGAATCATATACCATAAAAGACTCAAAAAGTAATCATAAACAACTTCAAAAAATAATAAGCCTTAATTATTGTTGACGTGAAAGCATAATGTACATAACAGAAGTGTGTTTCCCTGAAAGAATTAAAAATTTGAAGACATTAGTTGAAGGGAGGTTGTAGAAAAATTATGACCAATTACTGCCTCTGCATGGTGAGATCATGGATGTTTTCATTTTTTTTTCTTTTGTCACTGTGTTTTCTAATATTGCTATAGTGACCGTGACAAAGCTGATTATGTGAAAAACAGCTTATTTTCAGTTTTGAGTTACCAATTTTCACTCAAAAAATGCTGAATGTTAGTAATTTTACACTACAGAAATCATGTTTCAATAGAGCTATACTCCTTTAGTTAAGCATCATTTTAGGAAGCAAGTCTTAAGGAAACAAATGAATAAAAGTAAATTGGTGAAGAAAATAATCTCATACCTTCTGAAGAATAAATGGGGACATATTTTCCATTGAAAATTAGTAAACCTTCCCCTGCTCCAATCAAAGGGGAACTTATCTCTTTTCCCTATAGGGTGGATGATACTAACAAATTAAGTCTTAAGGCACTGTGGCCACTAGACTTAGCAAAATCAGGATTAAAATCCTATTTCCTTGAATAAGTAAGTTTGAGATCTCAACTCAGTCATTTCATCTTTCTGAAACTCAGATTGTTTTTTCTATAGAATCTGTGTAATGGTGGTAATTATTTTAAAGATACCTTAACTGTCTTGAGGATTAATTAAAATAATATATGTAAAGGACCAGTGTGGGTTAAATATTTTTGGAAGACATTTCTTTTTCTCCCCTTTGTAGAACAAAAACTTAAAAGGTAATGATAGTCATCTCTCCCTACCTGGCCTTTTCCCTTCTCTGCTCACTTTCACTGTCTCTTATATATATAAACAATTCCAGTATTTGAAAGTGTAATTTTTACCTAAATTCTCATGAGTATACTCATTGAATCAAGTTATTTTCACACAGAAAGCTAAGCTATCAAGTTCTAACTTTCTCATTAAGTGTGATTGGGTAGAATTTGACTTCTACGTTAGAATTATTCTTTTGCTTTTAAGATTGTTGGTTTTAAAATGAAATTTATCCCATTCTAGTAAAACACAGTAGGTTTTACTGGAATGGCCCTATCACAGTTAATAATCTCCAAACATGATGCAAAAATTACTGTTTGAAGGGTCTGCAGAGGGAAAATACATAGAAAGAACTGAAGGGCATTTGGCTCTTGGATGAACAGTTGCTCACATGATCCTACTACAAGGTCATTGCAGGACTGACTTGATAGCAAGAAGTACAAAATAACTTGTTTAGGCCTGAAAACATGGCTAAGGAAAACAATTTCCTTATAATGTATTTGCAATTTTCTCATAAGTTTGAGATCATTTCAAAGTAAAAATATAAAAGATGATACAATGAAATAAGTATAAAGACACAGACCACTTGAAGATTAACTGATGAAGACAGACTTATTATGTCAAACTAAGCATAGGAAAGCTAGTGTGTCTTTATTAGGATATGGCAAATTAGATAAAAGTATTGTCAGTAATAGAGACATGGTAATAGCCGATGCAAAAGAACATGCCTAATTTTCCTTAGTAAGGGAACTTTTGAAAGGTAGTTTTAGAAATGAATTACTATGCTTACTGAATAAAATTGTATGGTGTATAAATTTAGCCAGAGGCATCAAGCTAAAAGCTTGGCATCAAATTCCAACAGCTATAAAATCATCTTGTTGCAGTTAATACTGTAACAGTAGGGTCCTACTAGTAAATAAATAAATAAGCTCAGATTTTATTAGAGAACTCTCTTTTTCTGTGAAACAATAGGGACATAGAGGAAACATCCCTTTCTGACATGAATCACAGTGCTATAAAACCAATTTTAACTTTAAAAATCCACACAGGAAGTTTCTGAAGTTAAATCCAGAAAGGACACTTTATCTGGTATGGTTCTATAGACACAGCAAAACAGTGAATGGAGTTTTCCTAAGTTAGGGTGGGAAGTGTAGAGTACTTTTTATATTACACAAAATGGATCTGAAAAACTTACATTCTGATGACAATGATTGAAATGGTATGGTTGTTCTATTCATTCCTATTAGTGATCATGTAACTGGAAATGGAATAGCATGGGGTGTGACATTCTACTGTATGTTATAAAACATGCATTTTTAGATATATAGCATCTCCCTTTTTTCATATTCAAAATATATGTGAACCTGCCTTCTTCTAAGTTCTATTCTTAAAATATCAAAAAAGGAAAATGCTTCTACACATTATAAATAGGGTCAAAATAACCCAGCATTATTGTTCATTTTTTAAAAAGTCGTTTTAAGGAAACAGCAGCTCTAGTATTTTGAACTTGTCTGGCCTCAGTTTCAGAGGACGTGATTATGAGGAAAAGACAAGGGACATTTCAGACAGGAAGCTCTCTCCTGATTTTCTTACCACCAGTAGTAATTCACTATTAACATTTTTTCTCTCTTTTTGAGTATGAACCTTGACTTTTGCTCCTTGCATGTACTTCCTTCCGTTCACCTTCTTCCCCCACTGTCCCACCCCACCCCACCCCACCCCAGAGATCACTGCTGAGGCAAGTAGCCCTATGTTGTACACAGAACTGGTATCGGGTTTTATTACAGTGTGGAAAATCTCAAGTCACAAGCATAGTGGGAGAGGTCGGCTCTGATCAGCTATATCATTAATTTCTCTGTCTGACTTTCTGCGATATTTGAGTTGCTATCAATTCTCGGTTGCTACCAGACTCAGTCCTTAATAGAGAACTCATCTTCTCATGGTTACATCAATTTATTTTTTTAATGAAATACTTTCAAGTAAGGAGTAGAAATTTCTGAAATGGTAGTTTCTGGTAACCCAAGACTGTAGCTACATTCATTCTGTGTGCTGCAAAACTAGGAAGCACCTGAGCCTATTTTAATCTTTTGTCCCCCTCTCAAGTCCTTCTTCATTTTCTTAAAATTCTCCTTGTGATTATCTATTTCCATGTACATAAGCCTGGCTTTCACCTACATCAAGTGCTTTTTCATATCTCTGACATATTCCATAATATATCTCCATGCAATATGAGTTTAAATTGTATTCAATTCAGTCATATGAATAAACTATAGAACAAACCCCAAATATTTATTTTTGTAACACAAAAGATATATAGAATATAAACAGTTGGAAGAATTTGCCAAATATCATTGAAAAAACTTCCACAAATCTCTACCCTTGATAGTGTCCTTCACTAACATGACATCATAAGACTATTCCGGGCTTGCTCCATAAAGGTGCCCTGTATGCAGAGCTGGATGAACTCCAGGTAGTTTATATGCCGTTGTTGGCACAGGGTATAGATTTCTACATCGTTACTTATTTTGACAGTGTGCTGACATGGAGTTAAGCCAAGGTACAAATCTTGGGTTATACGTGTAGCTCTGCCTGTGAGGGGCTGGGATTCTATGCCATTGTATGTGTACCTCACAAAAGAAAAAAAAATGCGATAGAGAAGACCAAATATGTTGTAAGATTTATTCAAGAATTTTCCACAGCAGAGTAGAGATTTGATCGTATGTGCATCTCCTATTTGAATGACGTGAGGTCAAGTCTGACTTCAGTACAATTTCTAGTGAGATGTATGTCTTGAATAACACAGTTTTCTCTTCATCTCCCTCTCCTCTCCTCCTCCCTTGGTTAGCTTACTTTGACTGCTGTCCCATTTCTGCATCTTGCAGACCGGATACTACTTCACAGCAATCCACCTTAACTTTTGCTCAATTATTAAGCCAGAGAAAGAGTGATTTAAAACTCTTAAGAAACATCTCACTTTTTACTATGGTAATCATGGTTTCCAAAAGAGTAACATGTACCCCCCCCCCGAAAAAAAAGAAAGAAAGGAAAAAATAGTCATCCATAAAGTATTTTATGTAATATGGTCTATAACAAACACATTTTCACTATCCAAAAATTGTAATGAGCTTTAAGATGAAATTTTTAAAAAGGACAAAATTGCCAGCCTAACAATAAGGATTACTGGGATCTTTATTGGCAATAAAGATTAGCTTGGCAAAACTAAAGGATGAAAGTCACACTAACTGTACATACTTAGGTGTAATTAATGTCAAATTATTTTAAAATATGCTAGGATTTGCACTATAAAATATATTAATAAGTATCTACTTTGAAAGCATCATGCAAAGTGGCTTTACTTAATCTAACTACTTTTAAAACAACTTCTTTTGATGATGTTTAATCTTATCAAAGTGATACGTTCATCCCTTCAAAATTGAATTCCATTCCAGAATGTGATTTAAAAAAAAGGTACTGAAGTGGTTACCATCATTGAAATCAAGAATTTCAGAATACAGTTTAATCATTATCATTTTACATAGAGATATCAACCCCACTATAATGACCTGAATTTTGAAATACCTTATTTTTAAAAACTGTGTGGTAGGCTAAAAATCAGATCTGAGTTCCTGTCTAGTGATTAGTTTACAGAGAAACAGAATGGGCTTAATGACCTTGGGCAAGTTATCATAACCAAACTTAATCTAAATTCTTAGTATAGAGAGTTTGGATTAAATGAATTGTGACAAGTCACCTTCTTTTTCACATCTATTCTGTCTCTGTCAACTTTATGTATTTGGCTATTTTGATTAGAAGTATTAAATCCATGCAGTTGGCTCTGGAATAGGGTTCTCAACCTTGACACTACTGATATTTTGAGTCAAACAATTCTTTGTTTTAGGGACTGTCCTGGACATGGTAGGATGTTTAGCAGAATCCCTGGCCTCTTATACCAGATTTCAGTAACAGTGAAAACCAAAATGTATCAATCAGAAACGTACACAGATATTGTCAAAGGCTCCCTGAAGACAAAATCAAACTTGGTTGAGAACTGCTGCTATAGAAGGAAAGGAAGTTGTCACATTTAAATAGCTTAAATGTACTAATGCCACCTTTCTTTCTTTAAAGATATTTATTTATTTATTTATTTATTTATTTATTTATTTATTTGAGAGAGAGGGCACACGAGCAGGGGGAGGGGCAGATGAAGAGGGACAAATAGAATCCCTACTGAGCAGGGGGCACTATGCAGGGCTCTATCCCAGGACCCTGAGATCATGACCTGAGCCAAAGTCAAGTGCTTAACTGACTGAACCATGCAGGCACCCCTAATATCACTTTTTTCCCCAATATATGTGTTCAATCTCTGATACTCCAATGCCAAATTAGTTGACATTGGAAAGGAAGTTTGATTTCCACTAATCATTATTTTAGTTCAGAAGTAATAAATCATGTGATTCTCTGACTTTCAGAAGGAAACGTATATTTACTAATTATTAATATGTCCGTACATTGGTTATCAGTTTCAAAATATTTTGCTTAAATGTTTCTATTGATTATTGTTTAGTGTCTGGAAAGGTACTACAGAGTAATCTAAAAACTTTTGTGAAACTGCTTATGATAGGATATGATAAAAAACTAGGCCTTAACTCATCAGTCAGTGGTAATCATAAGATTCAAATAGAAAAAAAAAAATTTAAGATTTTTCTTAAGTTTCAAAATTTCTTAAATTCCTTTCATTTCTGGATTGCATTTATAGAGCTTAAAGGAAGTCAAAAAAGAGTTTGCATTTTTGGGAAGAACCACTTTTTTTAAACTTATTATTGTCTTTAGATATCAAGATATTGATTATCGAGCACTTTTATTTTTTAGACAACATTGCTTCTGTTCTCCCATTAATTTCTTAAAATAAGGTTATTCAATTTAAAAAATGTTTTTAATAAAAATTATGTACATTCATTTTTCAAAAATAAGATAGGGTAAATGTAAGGAGCTTCTTGAATGTCTTCAAAGGATTACCAGTAGTCTAAAATATGACTTTTAACTTTCTTGCTGGAATGCTGATTCCATTAATGTAGGAACCCAATCTAGAAAACAGATGTGCTGTATTATAATTCAAAGGTGGCCACTGAATGATACGAAATATGAATTTATTGATTTATAATGAAAAAATAAATGAATCAATATATGTGTTTGCAAAATAGCAAATCCAGGGTTGGGAACATTATTTTCCTAGATTATGATCTAAAATAATGTACTCTTATAAGGTGCAAGACAGGATCTCTGCTTCTTACCCGATAAATCTACTATGAAATTTTGGTGAATATTGAGTCAGATTAAAGAGAATTGGACAGTCCTAGTAAATATGTACAAGCTGACCATCCATATACTCATTTATTATACAAGCTTAACTAAACATCTAAAATGTGGAAGGCACACTGCCTAGTACTGAGAATATATTAATGAGAAAAAGACTTTTTATGAAACTCAAAATGAATATTGGTTGATTAGGAAATTCTCTACCCCATATATTATTAATGATTATGGTAAATTCTAAACATCTAAAAAATTCACAACCTTAAATTATGATAATATAAAACATTGCATATTTTTAACTTTTTATTTTGAAATAATTATAGATTCACAGGAAGTTGCAAAGATAGTACAGAGAAGTCCTATATACCATTAACTCAGTTTTCCCTTATGTAACTATAGCTAACAAAGATTATCCTTGACCAAAATCTTGCTAGGCTCCTTTGAGCCTTCTTCTGGACTAGGCCTCAACACTGGTCTTTAAAGACTTGAACAAACACTAGCATAGTTTCAAATAGGTAGAGGCATCATCTCTAGGAGGAAGCTAGCCTCCTTTAAAGTGCCTGCCTGGGAAAACTCAAGGTTGCCAAAAGAATTTACTATTTGTTCCAATCAACACTTTGAAGATAGGGCCTTTGTCTTCTTGTGGTAGTGGGGGTGGGGGTAGGAGCCTAACTTTGATAAATGCCTGCTTAGCAAACCCAGATGGGTTTCTGATAGACCACACCTCCCCAGCTTTTTGTAATTTTCTACTTTTCTGAATCTACTGAGCTTCTTCACTAATCTGTCGTTCTTTCTTTAAAACACTCAGTCACCTCTGAAAAAACTGATGTTCAGTTCAGGTCATGAGACTCTCTTCCCCACTGCAATAGAACATAGTAATTAAAATCTGTCCTTATCATTTTATATGATTTGATTTTACATAATCAATATCAAAGCCGAGATAATGATATTGGTACAATCCACAGACCTTATTCAGATTTTACCAGTTTTATTGGCACTTGTATGTGTGTGTGTGGTTTTATGTAATTTAATCACATCTAGAGCCACATAACCACTGCCGCAAAAAAGATACCTAATTTTTCCATTACCAAAAGATCCCTCTTGCTACCTCTATAGAGTTACACCTTTTCCCACACCTCTTCCCAACACCATCCCTGTAGTTTTGCCATTTAAAGAATGTAGGTATATATAACCATGCTGTATGTTTTCTTTTGAGATAGCCTTTTTTCTTTCAGCATAATTTCCTTGAGATTAATTCAAATGTTGCATTTATAAATAGTTTATTACTGTTAATTTTTTAAATGTTATTTATTATGTTATGTTAATCACCATACATTACACCATTATTTTTTGATGTAGTGTTCCATGATTCATTGTTTACGTATAACACCCAGTGCTCCATTCAATATGTGCCCTCTTTAATACCCATCACCCCCACCTACCACCCCCTTAGAACCCTCAGTTTTTTTCTCAGAGTCCATAGTCTCTCATGGTTCGTCTCCCCCTCCGATCCCCCCCCTTCATTTTTCCCTTCATTCTATCTTCTCTCTGTTTTTCTTTTAACATATAACGTATTATTTGTTTCAGAGGTTCAGGTCTGTGACTCATCAGTCTTACATAATTCACAGCACTCACCATAGCACATACCCGCCCCAATGTCTATCACCCAGCCACCCCATCCCTCAGAACCCTCACAACTCCAGCAATCCTCAATTTGTTTCCTGAGATTAAAATTCCTCACATCAATGAGATCATATGATACATGTCTTTCTCTGATTGACTTATTTTGCTTAGCATAATACTCTCTAGCTCCATTCATGTCGTTGCAAATAGCAAGATTTTGTTTTTCTGATGGCTGCATAATATTCCATGGTATATATATATATATATACCACATCTTCTTTATCCATTCATCTGTCAGTGGACATCTTGCTCTTTCCATAGTTTGGCTATTGTGGACATTGCTGCTATAAACATTAGGGTGCATGTACCTCTTTGGATCACTACATTTGTATCTTTGGGGTAAATACCCAGTAGTGCAATTGCTGGGACGTAGGGTAGCTCTATTTTCAACTTTTTGAGGAACCTCTATACTGTTTTCCAGGGTGGCTGCACCAGCTTGCATTCCCACCAACAGTGTAGGAGGGTTCCCCTTTCTCCGCATCCCCGCCAACATCTGTCATTTCCTGACTTGTTAATTTTAGCCATTCTGACTGGTGTGAGGTGTTATTTCATTGAGTTTTAGATTTGGATTTCCCTGATGCCGAGTGATGTTGAGCACTTTTTCATGTGTCTGTTGGCCATTTGGATGTCTTCTTTGGAAAAATGTCTGTTCATGTCTTCTGCCCATTTCTTGATTCGATTATTTGTTCTTTGGGGGTTGAGTTTGATAAGTTCTTTATAGATTTTGGATACTAGCCCTTTATCTGATATGTCATTTGCATATATCTTCCCCCAATCTGTCAGTTGTCTTTTGGTTTTGTTGACAGTTTCCTTTGCTGTACAAAAGTTTTTTATCCTGATGAAGTCCCAATAGTTCATTTTTGCCCTTGCTTCCCTTGCCTTTGGCAATGTTTCTAGGAAGAAGTTGCTGTGACTGAGGGCGAAGAGGTTGCTGCCTGTGTTCTCCTTGAGGATTTTGATGGACTCCTGTCTCACATTTAGGTCTTTCATCCGTTTTGAGTCTATTTTTGTGTGTGGTGTAAGGAAATGGTCCAGTTTCATTCTTCTGCATGTGGCTGTCCAATTTTCCCAACACTAGGTAAATATCACCATGCTGTATGTTTTCTTTTGAGATAGCTTTTTTCTTTCAGCATAATTCCCTTGAGATTAATTTGTTGAAGAGACTGTCTTTTTTCCCATTGGACATTCTATCCTGCTTTGTCATATGTTAGTTGACCATTGAGTTGAGGGTCCATTTCTGGGCTCTCTATCCTGTTCCATTGATCTATGTGTCTGTTTTTGTGCCAGTACCATACTGTCTTGATGATGACAGTTTTGTAATAGAGCTTGAAGTCCCGTATTGTGATGCCACCGGCTTTGCTTTTCTTTTTCAACATTTCTCTGGCTATTCGGGGTCTTTTTTGGTTCCATACAAATTTTAGGATTTTTTGTTTCATTTCCTTGAAAAAAGTTGATGGTGGGGCACCTGGGCAGCTCCGTTGTTAAGTGTCTGCCTTCGGCTCAGGTCATGATCCCAGAATCCTGGGACTGAGCCCTCCATCGGGCTCCCTGCTCGGCGGGAAGCCTGCTTCTCCCTCTCCCTCTGCCCCTGCTCTTGTTCCCTCTCTCACTGTCTCTCTCTCTCTCTGTCAAATAAATTAAAAAAAAAAGTTGATGGTATTTTGATAGGGATTGCGTTAAATATGTAGATTGCTCTAGTTAGCATTGACATCTTCATAATATTTGTTCTTCCAATCCATGAGCTTGGAACGTTTTTCCATTTCTTTGTGTCTTCCTCATTTTCTTTCATGAGTATTTTATAGTTTTCTGAGTACAGATTCCTTGCCTCTTTGGTTATATTTATTCCTAGATATCTTATGGTTTTCGGTGCAAATGTAAATGGGATCGACTCCTTAATTTCTCTTTAGTCTGTCTTGTTGTTGGTGTATAGAAATGCAACTGATTTCGGGCGCCTGGGTGGCTCAGATGGTTGGGCGTCTGCCTTCGGCTCGGGTTGTGGTCCCGGGGTCCTGGGATCGAGTCCCGCATCGGGCTCCCTGCTCCTTGGGAGCCTGCTTCTCCCTCTGCTTCTCTCTCCCTCTGTCTCTCTCATGAATAAATGAATAAAATCTTAAAAAAAAAAAAAAGAAATGCAACTGATTTCTGTGCATTGGTTTTATATCCTGCCACTTTACTGAATTCCTGTATGAGTTCTAGAAGTTTTGGGGTGGAGTCTTTTGGGTTTTCCACATAATATATCATATCATTTGCAAAGAGTGAGAGGTTTTTTTTTAAGGTTTTATTTAACTATTTGACAGAGAGACACAGCAAGAGAGGGAACACAAGCAGGAGGAGTGGGAGAGGGAGAAGCAGGCTTCCCGTGGAGCAGGGAGCCTGATGTGTGGCTCAGTCCCAGGACCCTGGGATCATGACCTGAACCAAAGGCAGATGCTTAACGACTGAGCCACCCAGACACCCCGAGTAAGAGTCTGACTTCTTCTTTGCCAATTCAGATGCCTTTTATTTCTTTTTGTTGTCTGATTCCTGTGGCCAGGACTTCTAGTACTATGTTGAATAGCAATGGTAATAGAGGATATCCCTGCCGTGTTCCTGAACTTAGGGGGAAAGCTCTCAGTTTTTCCCTATTGAGAATGATATTTGCTGTGGGTTTTTCATAGATGGCTTTTATGATATTGAGGTATGTACCCTCTATCCCTACACTCTGAAGAGTTTTAATCAAGAAAGGATGCTGTACTTTGTCAAATGCTTTTTCTGCATCTATTGAGGAGATCATATGGTTCTTGTTCTTTCTTTTATTAATGTATTTTGCCACACTGATTGATTTGTGGATGTTGAACCAAACTTGCAGCCCAGGGATAAACCCCACTTGGTCGTGGTGAATAATCCTTTTAATGGACTGTTGGATCTTATTGGCTAGAATTTTGGTAAGAATTTTTGCATCCATGTTCATCAGGGATATTGGTCTGTAATTCTCCTTTATGATGGGGTCTTTGCCTGGTTTTGGGATCAAGGTAATGCTGGCCTCATAAAACGAGTTTGGAAGTTTTCCTTCCATTTCTATTTTTGGAACAGTTTCAGGAGAATAGGTATTAATTCTTCTTTAAATGTTTGGTAGAATTCCCCTGGGAAGCCATCTGGCCCTGGGCTCTTGTTTGTTGGGAGATTTTTGAATACTGCTTCAACTTCCTAATGGTTATAGATCTGTTCAGGTTTTCTATTTCTTCCTGGTTCAGTTTTGGTAGTTGATACATCTCTAGGAATGCATCCATTTCTTTCAGATTATCTAATTTGCTGGCATATAGTTGCTCAAAATATGTTCTTATAATTGTTTGTATTTCTTTGGTTTTGGTGGTGATCTCTCCTCTTTCATTTATGATTTTATTTATTTGGGTCCTTTCTCTTTTCTTTTTGATAAGTCTGGCCAGGGGTTTATCAATCTTGTTAATTCTTTCAAAGAACCAGCTCCTAGTACTGTTGATCTATTCTACTGTTCTTTTGGTTTCTATTTCATTGATTTCTGCTCTGATCTTTATTATTTCTCTTCTCCTGCTGGGTTTAGGCTTTATTTGCTGTTCTTTCTCCAGCTCCTTTAGGTGTAGGGCTAGGTTGTGTATTTGAGACCTTTCTTGTTCCTTGAGAAAGGCTTGTATTGCTATATACTTTCCTTTTAGGACTGCCTTTGCTGCATCCCAAAGATTTTGAACAGTTGTGTTTTCACTTTCATTCGTTTCCATGAATTTTTTAAATTCTTCTTTAATTTCTTGGTTGATCCATTCATTCCTTAGTAGGATGTTCTTTAGCCTCCATGTATTTGAGTTCTTTCCAACTTTCCTCTTGTGATTGAGTTCTAGTTTCAAAGCATGGCAGTCCGAAAATATGCAGGGAATGATCTCAATCTTTTGGTACTGGTTGAGACCTGATTTGTGACCTAAGATGTGATGTATTCTGGAGAATGTTCCATGGGCCTAGAGAAGAATGTGTATTCTGTTGCTTTGGGATGGAATGTTCTGAATATGTCTGTGAAGTCCATTTGGTCCAGTGTGTCACTTAAAGTCTTTATTTCCTTGTTGATCTTTTGCTAGATGATCTGTCCATTTTAGTGACGGGGGTGTTAATGTCCCCTACTATGATTTTATTGTTGTCGATGTGTTTCTTTGCTTTTGTTATTAATTGGCTTATATAATTGGCTGTTCCCATGTTAGGGCCATAGATATTTACAATTGTTAGATCTTCTTGTTGGATAGAACCTTTAAGTATGATATAGTGTCCTTCCTCATCTCTTGTCCTTGGTTTCAAATCTAATTATCTGATATTAGGATTGGCACCCCAGCTTTCTTTTGATATCCATTAGCATGGTAAATGGTTTTCCACCCCCTCACTTTCAATCTGGAGGTGTCTTTGGGTGTAAAATGAGTCTCTTGGAGACAGCATATTGATGGGTCTTGTTTTTTTATCCAGTTTGATACCCTATGTCTTTTGATTGGGGCATGTAGCCCATTTACCTTCAGGGTAACTATTCAAAGATATGAATTTAGTGCCATTGTATTGCCTATAAGGTGACTGTTACTCTGTATTGTCTCTGTTCCTTTCTAGTCTATGTTACTTCTAGGCTTTCTCTTTCCTTAGAGGACCCCTTTCAATATTTCTTGTAGGGCTGGTTTCATGTTTGCAAATTCTTTTAGAGTTTGTTTGTCCTGAAGCTTTTTATCTCTCCTTCTATTTTCAATGACTGCCTAGCTAGATATAGTATTCTTGTTTGCATATTTTTCTCGTTTAGCTCTCTAAATATATCATGCCAGTCCTTTCTGGCCTGCCAGCTCTCTGTGGATAGGTTTGGTGCCAATCTAATGTTTCTACCATTGTAGGTTACAGACCTCTTGTCCTGAGCTGATTTCAGCATTTTCTCTTTGTCTCTGAGACTTGTAAGTTTTACTATTAGATGTTGGGGTGTTGACCTATTTTTATTGATTTTCAGCGGGGTTCTCTGTGCCTCCTGGATTTTGATGCCTGTTTTCTTCCCCACATTAGGGAAGTTCTCTGCTATAATTTGCTGCAAGATACCTTTTGCCCCTCTCTCTCTTTCCTCTTCTTCTGGGATCCCAATTATTTTAATATTGTTTTGTTCAATGGTATCACTTATCTCTCGAATTCTGCCTTCGTGATCCAGTAGTTGTTTATCTCTTTTTCTCAGCTTCTTTATTCTCCATCATTTGGTCTTCTATATCACGAATTCTCTCTTCTGCCTCATTTATCCTAGCCATTAGAGCCTCCTTTTTTTATTGTACCTCATTAATAGCCTTTTTGATTTTGACTTGGTTAGATTTTAGTTCTTTTATTTCTCCAGAACAGGTTTCTCTAGTATCTTCCATGCTTTTTCAAGCCCAACTAGTATCTTTATAATCGTCATTCTGAGCTCTAGTTCTGACATCTTACTAACATCCATATTAAGTCCCTGGCAGTCGGTACTGCCTCTTGTTCATTTTTTTGAGGTGAGTTTTTATGTCTTGTCATTTTGTCCAGAGGAGAACAGATGAATGAGAGAACAAAATGTTAACAGGATAACAATGTCCCCAGAAAAATATACACTAAACAAATCAGAAGAGACCTGAAACCAGGGGAAAAGAGGGGGAAGAAAGACAAAACAAAAAAAGAAAAGAAAAAGAAAAAAAAATATGATCAATATGATCAGGCTGGTGAACAGATCAGTGCCACACACAAGATTTTGGGCGTATTTTGGTTTGTGAGAAGAAACTGCCTCCCAAAATTGTAAAGAAAGAAAAACTTATATATGTACAAAAATAAGGGTAAATGTGATGAAGGGATAGAATATGACTGTAAAGTTAGAAATTATAAAAGATTTTATGAAAGGAATTAATAAGATAAGTTGGTTGAAAAAAGGAGGAAGAGAAATAAAAAAAAGGGGGGTAGAGAATGTGATCAGGCAGGAGACAAGAACAAAGCCATACACTAGAGATTTAGGGTATATTTTGGTCTGTTAGAAGAAACTGTATCCCAAAATTTTAAAGATTTTTTTTTTTATTGAGAGTGAGAGAGAATGGTAGAGAGAGAGCATGAGAGGGAAGAAGGTCAGAGGGAGAAGGAGACTCCCTGCTAAGCAGGGAGCCTGATGCGGGACTCGATCCTGGGAACTTCAGGATCATGACCTGAGCCGAAGGCAGTTGCTTAACCAACTGAGCCACCCAGGCACTTTGTATCCCAAAATTTTAAAGAGAGAACAACATTTATATACCAAAAATAAGGTTAACTACAATGAAGGGATAGAAAATGATTCTAAAATTGAAAAATAAAAAAGATTTAAAAAAAGGGATTAAGATGTTGGTTGAAAAGGGGAAAAAGAAAAATTCAAAAAAAAATAACTTTAAAAGGCTAAAGAATTGGGGAGAAAAGCCATGAATTCTATGTGCTGTATTCCCTTAGTGCTGGAGTTCTGCCATTCTCATTGATTAGTAAACTTGGTCTTGGCTGAATGGTGTTGATGATCTGGGGGAGGGGCCTGTTGCAGTGGTTCTCAAATATCTTTGTGGGAGGCGGAATTGCCCCACCCTTACCGGGGGCCCGGCTAAGTAATCTGCATGGGTTTGCTCTCGGGAGCTTTTGTTCCCTGCAAGCTTTCCATACTGCTTTGTAGGATGAGAGTGAAAATGGCCACCTCCCAATCTCCGCCCCTGAGGAGCCGAGAACTCAGGCTCCAGTCCCCAGTGCCCCCCAGAAAAAAGTAGTCAATCAGTCCTGTCTCCCCAGTCTCTGGCCTCACTCCGTTCTCACCCGGCCTGTGACCAAGCATTTTTATCTCTGGCACACGACCCCGTTTGGTGTCTCCAGTCCCAGGAGATTCCTGTGGTGTGCTGCCCCGCCTCTCCTCCTGGGGGGATGAGGGGCGTCTCCCCGAATCTGCCCCTTGTTGGGTCCCTGTTGGAGGAGCAGTGGCCTGACTGTGCCATGGACCACAGTTTATGGCAACCCTGAGCTGTAAGCCCACTCCTTGGCTCCATCTCTGCAACCGGCTTCCCTGCTCCGATACGTGGGAGCTCTGCCGCTCTCAGGCACCCTTGGTCTTTCTGTGATCCCGAGGGTCCTGAGACCACACTTTTGCAGCGAGGATTCCACGTCCCGCTTAGCCACTGGAGCAACGTCCCTCAGTGGAGCAGACTTCTAAAAGTTCCGATTTTGTGCTCCGCTGTTCTATCACTTGCCAGTAGCGGCTGATGGAGGCTCCTTCCTCCTGCGGTCTATCTTCCTGTATATCGCCTCGGATTCACTTCTCCGCACATCCTAACTTCCAGAAAGTGGTTGCTTTTCTGTTCAGAGTTGCTGCTATTCTTTTCTTCAATCTCCTGTTGAGTTTGTAGGTATTCAGAATGGTTTAATATCTATCTAGCTGAATTCCTGGGACCAGAGAAAATTTAGGTCTCCTACTCCTCTGTCATCTTGTTCCTCCTCCTGTTCCTGTCCATTTTTGAGCAGTGTTCCATGTTTAACCATTACCCTATTGAAGGACATTCGGGGTGTTTTTGATTTGGAAATATCACAAGTAAAATATCACATGCATGTTTTTGTATCAATATAAATTTCCTTTCCTCTGGGATATATGGCTGATAGTGAGATTGCTGAGTCATATGTTAAAGGTATTTTTAGTTTCATTGTTGTTGTTTCCTAAGAAACTGAAAAAAAACAAAACTCAAAACATTTTCCAGAGTGGTTTTATCTTTTTACATTCTCACCACCAATTGATGAGAAATAATTTCTCCGTATCCATGCCAACATTTGGTGACACATGGCAGTTTATGATGGAGTAATTAGCCTCGTTCTGTGAGATAGGTTATATTAACAGGACATTTACAAAGTATTATTAGAGTTGATATTTATATAAATGATAAATTTAAAATACCAAAACTTGTGAACAAAATATAAAGTGAAATAGAAGAACGTGTTAATCTTCAGATTATAATGTGTTGCTGTGTACGCTTTTAACATAACTGACAGTGCACAGACAGAATTTGCAGAACTGCATTAGAACAAATAAAATTGCTGTTATTTGGAAAGTCTATAATATAATTTAATTGTCTCAAAAATTGAAGAATACCAAGTTAGGAGCTAATACCAAATAAATTACAAATTTGATTGGCTAGGGGAGTTGTAGTGCTAACCTGAACAACATAAAGTGAAGTAAACATTTGGCAATTATTCATTTTTGAAAATTTAAAAATTCTTTAACTAATAGTCAAAGGGGATTAAGCAGCCCGCAGTACAGTTTTCCTAAGTGATTTTTATCTCTTCTACTCTGAGTTTTGGAAGCTGTCAACTCCCACTGTTGTTTAATTCAATTCAACATTTTGTGTTTTTAGTTACTATGAAAAACTGAAGAATAACTTTATATTGGCCTATAATTTTTCTTTAATTTTTATTTGGAAGAAAATTAGTATGTTTGCATATTATATATTTCCATATATGTATGATAGCATGTATGTTCTGTGTACATCTATAGCTGCATGTTTGATAGACATACCCAGCCATATGCATGTATATATGTGTGCATTTTTCCCCAATATAAACATCCATGCTGTATTCTCCAAGTATTGTTATATAGCCTAATAGGTATATTATCTCATTAATTATCAAACCATCATGTAGTATATTTTAAAGTGAAGATTTAGACTTGTTAAGTTTGAATTGAGAGGCCACATTATTATCCACTATGCTATATTTTATTAACTTCAATAGGGAAAGAGAAAAAAAACAGATTTAAATAAATTAGTCACTAAGTTAAAACAGATTGAACTGCTGCTCTGATAGAGGGGTTGGCAGCTCCTCTCACACCCACCCTACCCCTCAAACTCACACATATGGAATTATATTCTTTTAGAATCTAAAAGATTGTTTTATGTACTTGAAAGTATTTACACTTGTGGTTTTTATATATTGTTTATTTTATATATTTTGGTTATTTATAAAAATTCAATTATAAAAATCTACTGCCAAAAGTTCTTTCTTTGAAGCTTTCTGAATTTCTCTGCATAAATACAGACTGTATGTACATTACCCAATTCTTTTTTTCAGTGACTCTATCTTAAAGCTTCAGTTTTTCCTTATTTGACTCTCCTGACTCTACTAATTTTAAATTATGTATTTACGTTTATCCATCCGTGTGAAAGACTAATAGACATTATGTTTCTTCAGTAACGGTGTCTAATCAGTCATTATTTTCAATGACTTTGTTTTTACTATTTACACAAATAAATGGCATATTATATGTGGAAAATAGTTGGCCAATTAATTTATTTAGAAGATCATACCCTAAATTGGGATTTCTGGTTTTCATTTAAAAAAGAAGAGTTTAAGAAATGTCATAGTTTGTGGGCACCTGGGTGGCTTTAAGCGTCTGCCTTCGGCTCAGGTCATGACCCCAGCGTCCTGGGATGGAGTCCCACATCGGGCTCCCTGCTCGGCGGGAGGCCTGCTTCTCCCTCTCCCACTCCCCCTGCTTGTGTTCCCTCTCTCGCTGTCTCTCTCTCTGTCAAATAAATAAAATCTTAAAAAAAAAAAGAAATGTCATAGTTTACATCAAATAGGTATTTTAAAGCTCATCATTATTGTTTCTTCAACATTCTGGGAAGCCAGTGTAACTAATGCAGTAGCAGTTTATTTTAAATGCTAGAAAAGAAGAGATCAAGAAAGATATTGAATGCAGTTAACATACTGTATTGTATACTTGAAATTTATTGAGAGTTCTTACTACGCACACACCTATGGGAAGTGACAGACATGCTAATTAGGTTGATTGTGGTAATCAGTTCACAATGGATATGTATGAAAACATCACATTGTACACCTTAAACATATGCAATTTTATTGAGTATACCTCAATAAAGCTGGGAAAAACCCCTATATTCTATGACAAGGCTCTACAGGGACTTCCCACGTTCCTGGTGTCCATGCGCTTGTATCCGAGCCTGGGGATGCAGTTTGCTTTCTTAGGCGGTATTTTCCCGCCCTAACACGGTGGATTGTTACTTTGCCTCTTGTTGGCAGTTTGCATATATACCTGCCAATTTTTTTTTTTTTTTACTTTTTATAAAGTTTTCGTATGCAATTCTCAATTCTTTAAGAGATGACAACAAATTTTGGGTGTCTGTGAGAACTCTTGGCCCCGCGACCCATCATCACTGGAGCACGGATTCCCTTCAGAGCCTGTGAGGCCGGAAGCCCAGGCGGAGGAAGGGCGGGGCCTGAGCCGCGGGAGCGCAGTTGGCGGAGCCGCGCTGTCTCAGCGTCTCAGGCGGGTGCTCCACGGCCGGCCTCGCAGCCTCCTTGTCTCAGTTCCACCTCAAAGGCAAGCTGTGTCCGCCAGGCCTGGCGGAGTCTGTGGTGGTGGATGCTGAAGAGCCCTGGGGTGAGGCCCGAGGTGGCCTCCAGCAGGACGACGCCCGGGAAGAGCAGCACGCATTGGCCGCGCGGGGCCTGCTGCCTCTCAGGGCTCCAGGCCCAGAAAGCTGACCCTGCCGCTGCCCGGGAAGGAGCCGGCTCAGCAAGGGCTTGAAGTATCATGGCTGCCTGGCTCTCTTCTCTCCAAGTATGGTATGCCCTGTCCCAGAGTGATGGACGCCACTCCCATGACGTGTGGTATCTTATGAGACTCCATCTTGCTAGCAGACCGCTCCCCAGGATCTTTGTTGGCTTAGTGAAGGAGGTGGCCATGTTGGGAAAGACAGTGTGCCCGGGAAGACTGGGGGCAGTCTTGAGGAACTACAAGAAGCAAGTGGCCTCCAGCAGCTGACGGTGACTTCTGGTCAGTAACCAGCAAGAAGCCGGGGCCCTCAGTCCACCAACTGCGAGGAAATAATGCTGCCAACAGTCTCTGTCCATGAGCCTGGGGGGTGGACCCTGTCCAGTCAAGCCACAGTCGGGGGGACACCTTGATGACAGCTTTATGAGACCCTAAGCAGAGGACAACAGGTAAGCCCTGCCCAGACTACTGACCCGCAGGAATGGTAAGATAGACCATTTTAAGTTGTTTTAAGTTGCTAAATTTTCGGTAATTTTTATGCCAGCATAGGAAACTGATATATATGACTTCAGGCTAGAAACGAAAAGATAACTTTCTAAAGTATTTTGTAGTTAATGTTCTTAATAATGGGTTTGAGTGAAGGCAAAGAAGTTTAAAAAAAGATAATCAACTGCTTAGTTTCTATCAAATTACTCTCAAATAAGGGAATCATGGAAAATAAACTTGGGAGAGACGACGCATCTTCAGCCCCACAAGGAGAATAAACTGGAAGCAGATTTTAGTATCTAATTAACAAATGATTATTTTTATCTTGGTAAGGAGTTAGTTTTAGAGGCAAGAGAAATTTCTAAACTTCAAGGGAAATTACAAGAGCTGTTAGGTAGCCTGTTAGGAATTTTAATGGGGGTTATCAGTTCAAATGCCCATTATGGCCATGAGGTAATATAAATAAATGAGGTTTGGCCAGAATAATAGCTTATGCAGTCATAATGGTGCTGCTAACTAGGGGTGTGTGCCCTGCTGAAAAATGTAGCTTCTGCTCAGTCCATGGCCAGCAGGTGGCGTTTGGAATTGAGTCTGCTCTGGACTGGGTTTTTCATCTTTTTAGGAGATTTCAGAGGCATGTATTTGTAAATATCAAATAAAATATATAATTTTAAAACATACTTAAAAATATATATTTGGAGGACAGTTGTTTGTGGCTCCTGTTTTACCACAAGGTTGCTTTACAGAACTGTCGATGGAACACCAGGGAATAGCCAAAGGAAAGTGAGTCATAAAGAAAATCTTCAACTAGAAGAGGAGTGAATCATTTTCCTCACGCTGAGAATAGTAGATCAAAGATACAGGTTTGGAGAAGGTACTACACCAAGATGACATAATCACCAACATGGAGAGATGATGTTAGATCAATGATTTTACGGTAAAACTCAGAGAGGTAGAGGCTGTCCTTCACCCATTTGGGAAGGACAGGGGAAAAGTAAAAACTATAAGAAGGCATTAGCACTTATTTCAGCTGTGTTTAATTATTTAATCATCTATATGTATGCTACCTGCTTTGTCATGTAATACACTGTTAAAGGTGGAAAATATAAAATCAGCATATTTACAGTCAACTGTTATTAACTCTGTGGCCTTCGGGTTTGTTTACTGTGTGTAGACAAAATTGACTCTAGAGATAAAACAACATCTACCAACTTGAAACCAGTGAAATAATTGCTTATTAAGGAGACGGATTTATAAACAAAATCGATAGAGATAGGAATACTGAACAAATGTGTGTGGAGGGTCGGATAAAGTAGATATATTCATAGTATTCATTTGTGAATATACTCCCTGGCAGAATTGCTCTGAAATTTTGATATCCACATTCTTTCTTCCGGAGCATATTGCCACCATCTCTGCAAACATTTTTGCTGCCCTTAATTTATTACTATGAAGGAGTCATTTTGAATATGTCAAACAGAATGTAATATAGGTGTAGGACTTTTGACTTTGATCACAGTGCAGATTTGATTACAAGCATCTGGTATACAGCACTGTAATTTCTTGGAAACAATTTGTTGTCATATATGACCAGATTGTGCACTAATTTAAGTGTGAATGATATGTAAAGTAAGCTTCTATTTGTTGGGTCTCATTACGAGTCACTATTTTAAGACTTTAGTGTTTGCTTCTAAGCGTCACTTTTGTAAAATTAGATTTGCATTTAAGCCAGCTGGAAGTTATTCAGGAAGAGATTTCAGGCAAAGAACAGCTGGAATACTGTTCCTCCTACATGGGGTGCCAAGGAAGATGTATGGTTGGGTGTCGTACAAGTATAGGAGGTGTTCAATAGCAGATGCCTATTTTTTTTTAAAATAACATGATACAGCAGAATAATGCTAATATGTTAAACCTGAACTTTACCTTCAAAAGTAGAAGTATTCTAATGATGTCTAGCTAACTATAGCCTGAATTTTTAAGTTTTTAATTGAAGAACAAAATACATTACAATTTGTAGAAATCTTAAGTGTGGACTTTATTTTTTCCCAAGTTAACATGTCCATGTAATCAACACAGTGATCAAGAACCCCAGGACATCAGGGACAGCCCTCAGGGCCCGTCCCCGTCCTAGTCACACTTAATCTCCAA
This sequence comes from Eumetopias jubatus, assembly GCF_037043125.1. Classification (NCBI taxonomy): domain Eukaryota; kingdom Metazoa; phylum Chordata; class Mammalia; order Carnivora; family Otariidae; genus Eumetopias; species Eumetopias jubatus. The sequence goes on along the minus strand of NW_028274809.1, from coordinate 175,058,534 downwards.
AGGTAATCACTATCCTGATTTCTAGAACATGGGTTAGTTTTTACGGTTTTTGAAACTTAACATAATTGAAATTTTACAGTATTCACTTTTTTTTGGTCTGGCTTCTTTCAGGCAATATTATGTGTGTGTGATTCAACCACACTACTGTATAGAACACATTTTGTTTGCTTTTTTTCCTTCATATTATTATATAATATTGCACTGTATCCTCTTACCAAAGTGTATGTGCTCTGTTATTGCAGGAGAGTTGCTCACATCCACTTTGGGGCTATTACAAATAATGCTTCTATAAACATACATATATATAATTTTGTCACATTTTTACTCATATATGATTTATACATGCGGGGGGGTAGACCCCCGCTCGTTCTAGAAGATACAAATCATCTAATTTATAAGATACTGCTGTGAAGATGAGTAAAGGCGACTTGATTTAAAATGGAGTCAGAGGGGCGCCCGGGTGGCTCAGACGGTTAAGCGTCTGCCTTCGGCTCGGGTCATGGTCCCAGAGTCCTGGGATCGAGTCCCACATCGGGCTCCTGGCTCAGCAAGGAGCCTGCTTCTCCCTCTCCCTCTGCCTCTCTCCCTGCTCATGCTCTGTCTCTCTCTCTCTCTCTCTCTATCTCTGTGTCTCAGATGAATAAATAAAATCTTTAAAAAAAAAAAAAATGGAGTCAGAAAGCCATGAAAGGAGAGGTCTCGTGCAGGTAACATTTGTTTCAACTTACGTGACCAGCAGGAAGAAGGAAGGTTTCTACAATGCCTCAGTAACAGCAACTGCCCACCACTTGGAGCCAGTGAGAAACTGCCATAACCTCAAACTCCTGTTCTCCTCCAACAAATTTATGTTCAAAACAACCCTCCATACTTTCCTTCAAGAACCTAATAAAATCTAGACTCCCCTTTGCCTCTTTGGACTTCTATGGCTTGCCATAGTTTGCTTGTCCCAAATTGCAGTTCCTCTGCTATTCCTAAATAAACTCACCTTTGTTTAATTAAATTACCATTTGTTTTAAGATTGACATTGTTACATAGTTTTTCAAATGATTGTATAAATAGAGAGTCCCACCAGGTTTGGCATAAGTAGTACTATTATCTCCATAACTTATTATTTGTTAGGCTTCTTAATTTTAGTAATTTCTGTTGGTGTGGTTTATTATTGGGATTTAAATTGAATTTTCCTGATGGCTAAAGAGTTTGAGCAACTTTTTCATGCCTCAAGGATATTTACATATTCTTTTTTCTCAAATGCCAATTTCACATTGCCTTCGTTACTGATGCTATAGCTTCTTGGTTTTCAAAATGTTTGGATTTCCATATGAACTTTAGAATCTACGTGTCAGATTTCAAAACAAAACAGAACAGAATTCTGGGATCTTAAGAATGCCTTACATCTATAGAGAAATTTTGAGAGAATTGACTTATAAACATTCAATATTCCAATATGTGGACATGGATAGTGAAAGCACTTAGGCTTCATTCATTTTCAGTATTTTGTAGTTTTCTGAGTTGAATGTTTGAACAATGTTCACTAGGTTTATTTCTAGGTATTGAAGTTTTTTGAAGCTATGGTAAATGGTTTCATTTATTAATTTCATTTTTAATTATTTTTAATGATATATCAAGCTGCTTTTGAGTTTTATATATTGATATTTCATTCAGCATACTTGAGAAATTGTTATTGATACTGATTGTTTAGGGGAAATTATTTTGAAATTTTTGTATATACTACCTTGAGTCTGCAAAAATGACATTTTTATTTCTTCCTCTTTAATCTTTGTGTTCTCCATTTCTTAGTCTTGCATTATTGCATTCTATGAGTTAGTTTTGAATAGAAATTGTGAGAATGGACATTTATGTTTCCTTTCCAGTCATTGGGAAAAAATACTTTACCACTCAGTATATTGAATGCTGATAATTTTTGATAGTTTCCTGTGGTAAGCAGAATTCTAAAATGGCCCTAAGATTTTTGGCCCCCATACACCTTCCATTTTTTTTTTTTTTTTAATGAGTCCTAACTTAGTTTTAGTCTAGTTTGCTAATAGGTTTTATCACTAATGAGTGTTAAATTTTATCAAATTAGTTTTCTGTATCTACTGAAATCATCTTTTTTTGTTTTGTTTTCTGTTTATATGGTGAATTAAATTATTTTGACTCTTGCATTTTCTCGGAATAAACTTCGCTTCGTCATGGCACTTACATTATTCTTTTCATATATAACTTGATTCAGTTTGCTAATTTATTGGTTAGGACTTTTTAGCTATGTTTATGATAGAGGTTGTCTGCTGATTGTCATTGTCTTGGTATCCTTGTCAGATTTTGGAATCAAGAATTTGCCGATCTCATAAAACCAAGTAGGAAAGAAATGTGTGTGTGTGTGTGTGTGTGTGTGTGTGTGTGTGTATAATTTGGCAGAGAAGACACCTGGGATTTGATAATTTAGAAATATTTAGTTATATATTTATATTTTAGTAGATATAGGACTATTCAATTTTTCTGTTATTTAATCTGGTTGGAATGTTCTTTAATTTTTGTCTCCATAGCCCATAATCTGTGACAGCCAAAATTTGTGCTCAGCTTCTTAGCCCATTATCAGCTACCTTCTGCTGGATTTTCCAGCTCCCACTTGAATTTGGCAAATGCTTTGAAAGAATTCCTTTCACATTTTCTCTTGCGCTCTAAATGAAAAAAAAAAAAAAACTGCCTATGTTAAAAGGTGTATTCATTACAAGGGGTTTTTCAGTAGCAAATTTGGTTGGAATTGTCTGTATTTTTATCCTGAACTTGTGTTGGCTTGATTCAATTTTGGCTGATGTTAAATTGTGGAGAATAGAGTAATTTTATATCTCACCCCCTACTCTGGTTTTGTTCCTTAATCTTGGGAGAGAGTGACTACCCAGACACATCCTCCACAGTTAACTTCGCTACATAAGCATTTCTAAACTTTCTTACTCAAAAGTTGTTTATTCATAAGAGCTTTGCTCTCATTAGTCAAGGGAACCATAAATTCCAGCTCTGTGTGGTGACAACAGAAGATCAAATAAATGATAAGTAAATCCTAGCAGATGCCAACATTTGTCTATGCCAAGGAACAAGGGTTAGATGTTCACTCTTTATCAGTGCTTTAGCACTGTGGAAGATCCCAGGATTATGTGGAACCCTTGGGGAGAGAAAAGTTAGGCTAAATTGACTGATGAACTCCTAAATTCATTGAGAATAAATTTCCACCAGTTGACAATTTAAGGACTAAATTGAATTATAGAAAAGATTTTAAAAGTTATATTTTTGGACACGAGTTTGAGGTAGTGATTTGTAGCCACACTGTACACATATGTACACATGCACTTGTTTTTTTCTTATAAATATTTAATATAGTATTTATATCATTTGTGTTTTTTCATGTAAATCATCATGTTCCCATTTCCATTTTAGAACATATAGGTCTACATCATTCTTTTGAAATGCTTCTGAGTATTTTATAGCACAGATACAGTGTATTTCATCTAACAATCTCCCTAGTGATGGGTATTAGGAGCATTTCCTGTTTTTATCATTACAAACAGTATCGTGAGATGCTTACTAACTGCTCCTTTTATTTCTGTAGGAAAAGTGGATTACTGGTCAAAGGGAATATGCATTCATGACTATCAGGTAGTCTAATAGATTCAATAAACCACTGATGATTGTTTTCCAAAATTTATTGAGAACATTCATTTTTACTAATTTTTATGTAGTCAGAAATTACCTATTGAAATCTAAACCATAATTTTAGACCAAATAAGGGGGACTGTTTATATTTTTACATACTGTGCTCTGTTTTAATAGTTATTTTGTTGGTCTTTTTTTTTTTTTCTTGAGTTCTAAAATTAAGCCTACTAATAAGCCCATCAATAGACAGAGTTCCCTAATGACAGATTTCTATTCATAGTAAGTCTTTCTTTCCTCCAGGCCATTTTACTAATTACATATCTTTTTTTTTTAATTTAAATCTGCAGCAGCCTAAATAATACTTTCTAAGGAGATTAACTGTGAACACCTTGAACAATAAGTTCTCAGCACAAGCATCTAATTTGACTATAGTAAAAATTCACATTTTAAAGAAATACCTATAACGGGCAACTATCTGATGTTTCAAATGCTTCTTCCTACATCAGTGTGAACATCAAGACTATGATAAACTCAAACTTAACTAAATATTTGTAAGATGATGATATATTTTACCCAAGAGTAATTTGTACTTGTTGTCAACTTGACAAGTAAATATTAGACCTAAAATGAACATCTGTTTATGGTAAAGTGGCTAATAAAAATGCCTGCAGTTAGAATGGAGGAAATATTTTCATATTTCTTCCAGCATTCTGATGAAAAGTTTATATGAAATAGAATAATTTTCATGAGGATATTTACATGCAGTATTATAAATGCTTGATTTGAAATATTTTACTAAAATTTTTGTCTCTTTTTTTCTGCATTATCATTCATAATGTAATTAAGCAATATGAGAATGGTATTTTTGAGATCTAGTTGTAATATGAATGGAAACAATATCGGAGGTGGAGATGAACCATGAGAGACTATGGACTCTGAGAAACAAACTGAGGGTTCGGGGTGGGGGGATGGGTCCACGTACTGCATGGAGCGCTGGGTGTTATACACAAACAGTTAATCATGGAACACTACATCAAGAGCTAATGATGTAATGTATGGTGATTAACATAACATAATAAAAAATAAATAAAAAGAAACAATATTTCAAAAGATAATATATTTTTTGTTTGTTTCAGTGCTGTTGAAGGACCACTTCAACAACTATAGTCACTATGGCAGATAAAGAATGACTGTGTTAGGATGAAACAGAGACCAGGTCTCCTTTGATCTCAGCAAATACAATTCACCAACTATTATAAGATATAAATCTGTCATGCAATAAGTTATGACAATAAGAGTGTATAATAATGATTAACAGTAAATATAGAAAGTAAAAACAAAAGTTCTGACTGCTATACCAAACAGTTTTATGTGTTGGTGACTAATTTCTATATCAGTAAGCAAGTGGAATAGGTCATATTCTTTTTTTGAAGATTTTATTTATTTGAGAGAGGGAGAGAGAGTAAGTGGGAGTAGGGCAGAGGGAGAGGGAGAAGTATACTCCCCACTGAGCAGGGATCCCAGGACCCTCAGATCAAGACCTGAGCTGAAGGCAGATGCTTAACTGACTGAGCCACACAGATGCCCCGGGATAGTTCATACTGTATGGGTGTCACATTCTCTTAGCTTACATGGTTGTTATGTAGAATTTTATATATGATTTATCAAATATTTAGTACTTGGATTGGAAGCTGACTTGGGAGGAAACATGGGGACTATTTAGGATTGAGTATGCAGACGACCTGATTAAGGCACCTGAGTGGAATTCCAGCTAAGACTATAGGCTAAAGTGTTTCTCATGTTAGTAGAATACTGCCTCTGTTTTCTAGAATAGCCCAGTTTCAGATTGAAAGGAAAATAGAGTAAAGAAAATCTTTGTTATTTTCTGAAGGGAAGAAAAGTGTATAATATATGTAAGTTGAACAAGGAAGTAAAGAAGGGAATTGAAAATTAAACCTAGGGACAGAAAGTGCCAACACTCAAATTTATAAATGTTAAAAGCAGAACTTCTTGGTTCATTATCACGAGAAAAGGCCGTAAACCAGAATATGCAAATAGAAATGTCACAATGAACTCTTTTCTGTGGAAATGGCCACCACAAAATGTTTAGCTCATAGATGGAAGATTCTGAAAAAAATTAGCAAGTCAAGACCAAAGACCTGAAGAGAACAAAAATCTGAAGCTATCATTTTACTCTTTTTCTTCCTTCAGTTTTACCTTATTATCCCTTCACCTTTACAAAAATTACTTTGCTATTCTCTCTGATTTAGAACATTAAGTATGTATGGATAGAACCATCAAGACTTGGAAATGCTTAAAGCCTCGAGACTCACAAAATAAATGCATAAAAATTCAACTTTTAAAAAAGTAATGGGAATGAGGTGTCTGATCTATTTTCTAAACTTTCTTTAATAGGGAAAAGAAGTTAGCCAAGTGAACAAGGTTGAGACCTTGAAAAGAAAAATACTTTAGTGTTGTCCCCCTCAATTCCTATGCAGCATCAACATACTGTGAATGACAAAATGCCCTGCATGATTAAGAGGATGATTTTATTCAGCCTTATTGAATAGGAAGAATGCTCTTTAATGAGGAAGGCCTCAAAGAAAAGAAAGGGGGCTGGGTTTTTATAGAAACAAATAAAGAGGGGCGTTATCTTCAAATCTTATGGGAGTCCATGGACAGTAAGTTATGTGGTGAAGGGTGGCTCTTTTGAGGTTAGCTCTTTTTGGAACATAAGAGTGTGGGAGAGGATTTTTTTTTTTTTAAAGATTTTGTTTATTTATTTTGACAGAGAGAGAGACAGCAAGAGAGGGAGTGAGAAAGGGAGCACAAGCCGGGGGAGTGGGAGAGGGGGGAGCAGGTTTCCCGCTGAGCAAGGGAGCCTGATGCGGGGCTCGATCCCAGGATCCTGGGATCATGACCTGAGCTGAAGGCAGACGAGGATCCTGGGATCATGACCTGAGCTGAAGGCAGACGCTTAACGACTGAGCCACCCAGGCGCCCCGGGAGGGGATGTTCTTAACCATCACTAATATCTGGGACCATAGAGCCCAAGTTAAATTCAACATTCACTATTTTATATGACCACTAAATCTCTGTTTAACTGCAGAAGTACCTTTAACTGCATTATCTGTTGTTTTGTTCACTATCCATTGAATAAGGTCTCAAGTGATAAATTCCTTTTAAAAGTCATTTCTAAGAAATAATACTAATTATCCTGAGGAATTGATTTTTGTCTTTTATTACACAATAAAAATTATGTAAAACCATTATCATTTTATCTGTACCTAATTTGAGAGCTGAACTGCTCAGTTACAGTGACTATATATATAGTATCATATATATATATATATGACTCATATATATGATGTTATATATAGTTTCCCATTATTTACATAGTATTATTTATGAACATTCTGTATTAGCAGTTCTCTTGTTTGAACATATTTTTAAACATCACTCAAGATCTTTTTGGAAGGAAGCAACATAGAAGCAATACACTTAGCTCAATGAAAACAAGGACTAGTCAACTTATTTTGTTGTTTCTTTAAAGCCTAGCTCATATTTGTTGAAATAACTTACGAACTCTAAAGAACTTGGAATTGAGTCTATAGGGGTCCTGGTAGCAGAACAAGGATTATGTAACTATTGGTGAAAATGGTTATATAGAAATTATGAGACTGAATAGGTATTTGGTAAAGGAATTACAAGATGAATTGTTAGGTATTAACAGAGAATAATTACAAAAGCCATCTTATTTCAGTGATATGCAAAATCAGTGCTTAGATCAAAATTGCTCAGAAATGTTTGTGAAATCTCCTTTTGCATTATTGTCTTGAGTCTAGGTTCTCATTACATGGTTAAGGGAGAGGGAATGTTAAATGTTAGAACTTGAAAATGACTCAAAGGCAACTTACTCACGTAATGGGGATTCCTTCTAAAATTCTAGTACAGTGCCTTAGACTTTTACATTTGTTCAGATGTCAGCAACAAGCAAGTATTCATGAGATGAGAAAAGTAACTGATACTTGATTGCCTGCCTACTGTATACCAAGTAACATTTATATACCTTATCACATTATCTCTGTGAGATCACATTGCCCTTTACAGTATTACTCAAACTGTGGCCTGAATTATTTTTGTAAACTGGTAGAAAATGCATATTCTCAGGCCACATCCTGATTAAAAAACAAAACAAAAAACAAAAACAGAAAGTTAGACCAAAAACCAGAATCTGGAATATGTGGCTTAACAAGTTATCCCGTTGAGTCTTATAAAACTAAAATTTGAGAAACTGCTTTTTACCATTGTACTGTTAAAGGAAAACTGTGCAGAGATCCTAAGCAGCTGGCCCAGTTTTATATAGCTAGTAAGTTGCAGAATGTGAGTGGTTCCTGAAATCAGCGAGCTTCCTCTTCTCATTGGAAACTCCTGTATCTTTAATTCACTAATTCATAAGTTATTTCTATGGCCACTCTGCTGAATCCCTTTTCACCTGTCCTTTGACCTTATCAGCCCCATTAATATATGGATCTCTCTACTTTCTCCTTATTGAACAACACTTCTAAAGTCACTTCATTCTCTAAAATGTTGAGACCCTCGGTGAATCATTTCAGCTGTTTTCTTTCTAATATCCTAAACTCACTTATATGATTTCCCTTGTGTTACACCCCATTGGTGAAATTCCCTAATCATATGTACCTGGATATCAGCTGCTATTATGAGGGCACCCAGGCAGCTTGGCCTTGGTGGGAGTAATTAATATAACTTGCAGCATACGATCCATAATCATCACCAACCTCAACTGGATCTCAGCAGTGTCACATATTATATTTTTCCTTGTTGGCTCGCTTATCATAGTTTCACGATATCTGTTTTAATTTTCCATACTTGTCTCAAACTGTGCTGACTCTACCTCCTTATTCTCAAGACATGACTTTGCCTTCTGTTTCTCAGATTAAATAGAAGCAATTATGTAGCAATTCCACTAAGTCTCCACATCTAAATATATCAGCCTAAATAAATAAAGCCTCATCTCAGTAGTCTCCTTTATGAAGGTTGTCTTATTAGGTCAACTCTAGTCTATTTCACTCTTTACCCCCTTCCACACTAAAGGGAATGGCTTATTTCAACCTTTGTGCTACCACAATATTTGGCACTTGGCACATTTTGATACTATATACATGCTTCACTGGATTTATTTTGATTAAAAGTCTGTTTCCTTTAGTAATCTATAAGATTTCAGAAAATAAGAAACTTAGATCTTTTGTCTTTGAAACTCGGTTTGCTAACACTGCCACAAAGCAATAAAAGAATGAATAATATAATGGTGCAAATAAACCAATTTTTCTTAATTTTGGAAAGAGAACTATCTAGATCTACCTTTTGTTGTAGAATAAAAGTCTCCTTTATAAGATGATATACTAGTAGAAAAAGAAAAGTTAACCTGAATTTTTTGAGGTCTTCAAAGTACCTTCAATCTCAAAAACCATAATGATGAAAGAAGAACATTAATGGAGTTCAAGGTTGTAATTGGTGCCAAACCATGACCAACAGCTTTTGGCTTAAAATGGATATAGTAAATGTATCAATCACTATGGAATAGAAGACATCAAAGGAGATTTTATCTGGGAATACTATTTTCTAAACAGTACAGTCAAATGATTTATTTTTCTTTTTCAACAAAGTAGTATCAAACTGCAGCGTAATAACACAGCACAGAGGCATCTCTGATGGTGAGTTTCACCAAGGTTGTGGAGTCAGAGCTCTAAGAGCTAGTTGATGGTTTTAGCTCCTCCTAACCCTCTTCTCTTAAAGATTGTGGAAAGAGTGAAAAGTATAAACAGATTTTACAGAAAATGAAGTATTTTCTGAGGCAGAATGGCAGAGCATATTTGTGTTTTATAAAAAAAGAAAGAAAGAAAGAAGGAAAGAAAAGAATTAGACTTCCAACAAGTTGGCTTTTTGCCATAGCTCTAACCACCGTACAAAGCACGGTTTGACTGATTTTGTTCTCTTTGTTATCTTTGCTATATAATCAAGTTCTTCATCCTTGCTAGCTTTCAGCAGGAGTATAGGTTTTGTACACTTAGAAATTTATCAGACTGGGCAAAGATGAAATAAATACTATTTCAAATTATGTCAGCATTTTATAGGGTACATTGTATAAAACATTAGCATTGTAAGATTTCAGTATTTTGGGGGGAATTTTAGATAAAATGAAGCAGGGTCCTTAAAAAATTTTTTTTAGACTACTTAATATGATGTGCTTTCCAAAGGAGGAAAGAGCATAATTCCATTTTCAGTTATGTTTGATGATGCAACTCTTAAGAAACAATTCCAGTCAAACATTTAATAGAAGGTAATAAGAAACAATATTCTACCCATATAATCTTGTTTTGAAACAAAACCATCTCGTTTTTTAGTATATAATACTGCTGATTTCCTCTCATTGTTTCGTCTTGTATAATTTTTGTCTTGAGAAATACAACTGGAAGGATAAATATGATGTATAGCTCTTTACATGCACAGATAAGTTTTTCCATTGTTCATTTGGTTATTACTAATTTTAGCGAGGCTAATTTTTCTGTAGATTTGCCCAAAGACTTTTGGAGTTGCTTTTCATGTGATCTGAGCAATGAACTCACAGTTGTTCGGTGATCAAATGTAAATTTCATTTTGCTGGACATTAGGAAAATGTATATGAATTTCTTTTTAATGTAGATAGAAGATAGAAAAAATGAAGAAAGAGGACAGATAATATTAATAGCTTTTAATTTGTTGAGTTTTTATTCTGTGTTATTGGCCATTCTAAGTGAATCACTTATATGATTTATTTATTATTATTATCTTATTTATTATTGATAAGAACCCTGGGCAAAGATGCCACCATTACCTCCATGTCATAGATGAGGAGACTTAAAATTCTATAGATTAGATGATTTGACTGTAGCTTCCTAGCAAGCAACACAGCAGAACTGGGACTGATGTGAATTGACCCTGGAGCCCACATTCCTTGGTGAACAGTGGCTGGGTTGCCTCACACCAGCCCTGCTTAGAGTCAGGAGTGATTGATTTAGGACCTCAGTAGTTAGTTAGATTAAGGCTCAAGTCTAGTGGAAAACCATTGAAGAGATGAGAGAGGGTGCCTCTTTGCTTCCATGTCCTGTCCGTGGGGAGTTCTTGTTATGTGGAGTGGAACTAGGTAGAGATAAGATGAATATAGAGTCCCCCTTCTATGAGATTTGGGGTAGCCTTTTAATAGCCTCAGCTCTCATGCTATTGGGACATTACCAGAACTATGAACATTCTAATTTTTCCATGCCTTCTACGGGCTACCCTAGTACATTCACAGAGACTGAAGGAGTACTTCTTCCAATCCTAAGAGTGAATGGATAATGGTATGGCAGATATCCCAAGGAGTTCCAGGAGTTTGATTATGGTTTTAACATGTGAACAAACCTAAGAAAAAGTCAGGCCAACATTCAAAATACTTTGTACATACTCTACTACAAAAATATGCCAATTATCTAACCATCCAAGAAGAGAAGTTGGTTTCTGCACAAATTTCTTCTGTTTATAATATTTTTCTAGAATTTCAGGCTTTAAAAAACTGTAATGTCTCATTAGTTATGAATACTAAACATCCTCAAATTTGAAACTTAAAATGTTATCTTTTGAAACCATTATTTCTTCAGTCTCTATTTTCTGTTTTGTTCACTGTCAAAATTCTTAAAATAGTACTCTTGCCTCCACTACCTTTTCTAACAGTCTTAACTAATTCTTTTTATTCTTCCTCCCACCAATTTGATCAAACTACTATCTTTGGGAGCTCAATTCACCACGACCCACTAATTAACAAATTCAGTGGTCTCTTCTAAGTCCTTACTCGACTAGACCTCTCCACAGCAATCAAAATCACAGACCACTTGTTCCTTCTTGAAAAGCTCTTATAACTGGGAGAAGAAAATGACTATTTCTTCCCCATAGAGAGATTTGGGAGAAAAATGGCCCTTGGCTAAGAATTTAATCAAGTACTTATAAGAAGTAATTTCAAAGGCTCCACCTGGTCTTAGTGTGGCAGAGGTAGCAGGCTGTAAGAGATATATGGGTCAGCATTAGCTCATTTATTATTCCAGGTAGACCTAAAATAGCACATTTAAAAAGGGGGGGGGGTGGGAAGGTGAAGGAAAGGGAGCATCATGGCACTGCATAGTAATGAGACCATGCTAACTCCATTAGAGTTATGTGAACTTGTGAGTTACGATGCAAGTGGAAAATTGTTTGTTTTTTTCTCTTCAGATTTGGCACTGTTGTAGAAGACTATGCATGCATTTGGGTGCATATGAGAGAGATACACAGAGATTTTCAATATATTACAATTGGAAAATTGGAAGAACAGAATGTTTGTGATGCCTTCTGACCTTTGGGAAACAACTGAAGGGTATAATAAGGTGCTCAGGGCCACTCCTGGGTTGCATGAAGGAACTCTGATAAATAGGCAATTCCTGAGTATTCCATTAAGGGCCACATGTTATTCTAGCCTGGATATGACTAGGGTAGTGACATTTAATCTGAGATGAGATCAATCTCTATAGATTGAGTATAGGAGGAGAAAATTTTGCTAAAATCAGTGTAAAAAACAATGGGGACATCAATAAAGATGCTAAGTATGTTTAATTTAGGTGTTTGTCTCTTTTTTCTTTCAATTTTTGAACTCTTGGAATGCAAACATTTTGCTTTAGTCCTCTTTTAACATCATTGTCTCTTCCAGGGAGGTCTGATATTATTTATATGGTTAGTACTCAATAAATATTTTAGAATTGAATTGTTGAACTAAACATACATGTATATGCAGTGTATTAATCATTCACTAATTTTTTATTAACTTAGATGAATTTAATTATGTAAAATGAAAGAAAATGTGAAAAGTAGTGTAGAATTCATTAATAATAAACATACAAAAATTGTGTAGTAATCTGGTAAGGAGATAATGAAATAGTAGCTATCTTTTTTAGTAGCTATTTTTTTATTCAGTTTATTTAACTAAAACAAAAAGAACAGGCCACTCATTTCTCCAAAACCTCACCCTCCACCTCTGTCAACCACTACTCCTTTCTCTGTATCTATGGCCATGGTTATTTATTTACTCACTTACTTATTTATAGGCCGCACTTATGAACGAGATTAGATTGTATCTGTCTCTATGATTTATTTCACTTAGCATAATGCCCTCAAGGTACATCCATGTTGTCACAAATGATAAAATTTCATTCTGTTTTTATGGCCAAATATTCCATTGTGTGTGTATATAGATATCTATATATATAGATATCTGTATACACACACATACATACTGCATCTTCTTTATTCATCCATGAACAAACACATTATTTCCATATCTTGACTATTGTAAATAATGTCGCAATGAACATGGGGGTGCATATGTCTTTTTGAGTTAGCGTTTTCATTTTCTTTAGATAAATACCCAGAAGTGGATTTGCTGGATCATATGGTAGTTTTATTTTTAAATTTTTGAGAAATGTCCATACTGTTTTTCATAGTGACTACACCAATTTATATTTCCACCAACAGTGTACAAGTTTTTTTTCTTTTCTACATCCTCACCAACACGTATTTCTAGTCTTTTTGATAATAGTCATTCTAACAGGTTTGGGGTGATATCTCATTGTGGTTATTATTTGCATTTCCCTGATATTAATGACATAGAGAATCTTTTCATGTACTTATTGGCCATCTGTAGGTCTTTGGAAAAATGTCTATTCAGATCTGCCCATTTTTTAATCAGAAAGCTTGGAGTTTTTTGCTATTGAGTTGTAATAAGTAGCTATTTTTGATGGTGTTGATGACAGTAGTCAGAAAAAGTAGGACCTGAGCTAATGTTTAATAAGTACCTGTAAAATGTCAGACACTTTAAATACACCATCATATGAAATATAAATAAATGATCTGAGATATAGGTATGTATGTTAATTTCAGTATACCACAGAAGAATCCACAATTTCAAAATGTTGAGTAAGTAGCTCAAGGAAGACAAATAACTTTCAACTTTTTTGCAACTACTCTATCAATTTATTCTAGCTGCAGAGAAATGATGAAAAGAAACCTTTGGGTATATCTCTATTCAATAAGAAAGAATCCTCATGGATTAGCAATATTTGCTTTAATCTCAGAAGGGATATGAGGCTGTTCACTGCCAAGTATTGTTATCATTGCACAAATCCAAAGCCAGAATGGAAAAATGAAAGTATATGGATGTGTTTATTTGTGAGTGTGGAGAGAGAGTTGAAAGAGAGGGATGACTGGGATTTGAGCTCATATGTCTTATTCTCCAATATAATGCTATTTCCATACACCATTAATTTAACTTTAAAATCTGAAAAAAATTAATATGTTTTTGATGAATGTATTAATGCCAGATGCCACTGAAAGAAGACTTAAGAAATTGTTTAGAAATCTCTTAAATAAATAATAACAATTAAAATGTATTAACAGCAGGGCAGAAGTTGGAGTCACTCCTCTGCTTTCTTCATTCTCAAGACATAGTTTACCATTTTGACATTTAAAGGTCTTTGTAAGCTTGAGGATAAAATTTTGACATAGTACCACTACATAGCCAAGAAAATAAAATATCAGTTCCTGAGTTCAGATAGTCTTTTCCTTTCAGGCAATAGTCATACTTTTAAAAATTCAAGTTATATGTAAATTTCCCAAAAGGAGTAAAAAGAAAAGCATTTGGTTCCTTTAAAATTTCCATCTATAAGCAAAGGTTTTACAGAATAGAATGTATTTACTACTAAGTTACTAAGTTAAGTAGGGCCTAAAAATTACCATATTGAATGAAATAAAGAACTAAAAGATGAAATTAAATATGAATGAATTGAGGAAAGCGGGGTAATGTATATTCCCCAAATTATAGTATCTTTAGGTTTTAAACCAGCAATGCCATTGATGCTGTGATTCTTTCTTCCAAAGACTGGACATTTGGCAGGGAGTACTAGTGATTTGCCAAACTGGAAATGGGCATTTTAGACCACTTGTAGTTACTTAAGTGAATTCACAAAAATGTAAAAGGCCAACTAGTCTTTTTCTTTAGGGTGAACCTTCAGAATGTGAGCAGTGGATGGATTATGTGGTTATTCTTTTTTACTTACCTATCCCATCCATTTTTGGTTTCCTTGCCCACATGAGCATCAGGGGTCAACCCCTATGGAAAGTATTACCAGGAACCCCATGCTGGCTGGATTCTGATTAGGTTTAAGGACCTAATCTCACCAACATGAGGTTAGAGGGCAGGAGTAAAGAGAGATTCTCTATTCTCTTTTGCTTTGGTGTTGCATTTTTGTCTATAGCTGCTTCTCTTTACAATGAGGATACTAGTTCAAGTATCGCTGAGGAATTTTAAAATATTTCTTTTTTTCCTTCAAGTACAGAGAGTAATGGGTCCCTACATTCCTAGTGTCTGGATGCTTCACTAAACCTTGTTTGCTCCATTAGTCCTGCCTACAAGTCCTCAGCCATCTCTTCATATTAGCCATATGGAACAAATTTTATTTCCTTCCAGGAATGTCACCAATACAAATTGTGTCCTTGTTTTTGGTGGCATTTTTCTTTTTGTATGCTTATAAATGTGTTTGTTTTAATGCCCTGGGTTTGCATCTCTAGTCCATAGTCTATCCTTGGTTGTCAGGGACACTATCTAGTTTGTCCTTCTTCATCTCTTTCTTCTTTCTTCTTCCACTTTAAAAGTGGTTTTCAATAGAAATTATTTTAATCTTACCTGTTTTATTAATACCCCACAGGGTTAAAATGAGTGACAATAACTGATAATAGATGAAGGTACTCTCCCAGGTAATATTCTCACATTTCTACTGAGCACTGGTGATGTGCTGGGAAGAGGTCTGCAGTTTAAGGAAAATCAGCACCTGAGCTAAACTCTGGCCTTAATTATTTCTTATTGCAAAGATCTAGTAAATGCCTGTTCTTTTATGTCAAGTAAGGCACTTATTGATCCAAGACATCAAAAATGATTAATCACCTTAATTCACACTATACTTTGAATGGATAATACATAGCAGAATAAAGTTGTTGTGAAGATAAAACAGAGTTTCTAATCAGTAAAGAACATTTTTAGAAAGTCCTAAAGATTCAACAACAACAATAACAACAAACTGTTAGAACTAATAAGTGAATTCAGTAAAGTTGTAGGATACAAAGTTAGCATATAAAAACTTGGCATTTCTATATACAATGAAGAATCTAAGAAGGCAAATAAAAATTATAATCACAGCAACAAAAATAATAAAATACATAGAAATAGAATTAATGGAAGTGAAAGACTTGTAACTGAAAATTATAGACATCTATGAAAGAATTGAAAAGACATAGGTAAACAGAAGACATCCCAAGTTCATGGATTGGAAGAATTAAGATTCTTAAAACATCTGTACCACCATTGTGCAAGACTGTTGAATCACAGATCTGTACTTCTGAAACAAATAATGCAACATATGTTAAGAAAAAAGAAAAAGAAGAAGGCAGGAGGGGAAGAATGAAGTAAGTCAGAGGGGGAGACGAACCATGAGAGACGATGGACTCTGAAAAACAAACTGAGGGTTCTAGAGGGGAGGAGGGTAGGGGGGTGGGTTATTAAAGAGGGCACATTCTGCATGGAGCACTGGGTGTTATGCACAAACAATGAATCATGGAACACTACATCAAAAACTAATGATGTAATATATGGCGATTAACATAACAATAAAAAAGTAAAAAAAACAAAACATCTGTACCACCTAAAACTATCTACAGATTCAGTGCATTCTCTATCGAAATCTCAATGGCATTCTTTACAGAAATAGAGAAAACAATCCTAAAATTCCTATGGAACCACAGACAACTCCATATAGCCAAAACAGTCTTGAGCAAGAAGAACAAAGCGGGAGGCATCCCACTTCCTGATTTCAAAAAGTATTATAAAGCTAAGTAATAAAAACAGTGTGGTACTAAGAAAACAGAACAGAACAGACATACAGACCAGTGGAACAGAATAGACAGCCCAGAAATAAATCTATACATTTACTTTCAACTGATCTTCAAGAAGTATGTTAAGAACACACAGTGGGGAAAGGATAATCTCTTCAACTAAGGGTGCTAGGAAAATTGAATATTCACATACAGAAGAATGAAATCAGATCCCTCTCTAACATCATATAAAAAATTAACTCAAAATGGATTAAAAACTTTAATGTAAGACCTGAAATCTTAACACTGCTAGGGGCTTTTTGATGTTGGTCTGGGCAACAAGTTTTTGGTTGTGACCCCCAAAAACACAGGCAAGAAAAGCAAAAATAGACAAATGGGACTATATCAAACTAAAAAATTTATGCACAGCAAGAAACAAAAATCAAGGGAAAAGAAGCTTATGGCATGATAGAAAATATTTGCAAACCATACATTTGATGAGGGAATTATATCCAAAATATATAAGGAACTCACACAACTCAGTAGCAAAATGAAAAACAACTAACCCCATTAAAAAGTGAATAGATATTTCTCAAAAGAAAACATAGAGCTGGCCAACAGGTATATGAAAAGATGCCCAATATTACTGATCATCAGGGAAATGCAAATCAAAATAATATTACTGCACACAAGTTAGAATGGCTGTTATCAAAAAGACAAGCGATGGTATGTGTTGGTAAAAGTCTGGAGGAAAGGGAATCCTTGTACACCTGGTAAGAATGTGGTTAGCCATTATGGCCAACAGTATGGAAGTTCCTCAGAAAATTTAAGTAGAAATACCACGTGATTCCATTTCTTGGTTTATACCCAAAGGAAATGAAATCAAAATCTCAGTTATCTGAACACCCATGTTCATTTACAGTATTATTCACAATAACCAAGATATGGACACAACGTAGATGTTTGAAGACAGATGAATTTATAAAAAAATCATGGTATACAAATATATACACAATGGAATATTATTCAGTCTTAAAAATGAAGGAAATTTTGCCATTTACAACAATATGGATGAACCTGGAGGACATTATGCTAAGTAAAATAAGCCAAATACTGTATGATCTCACTTATATATGGGATCTAATATAGTCAAATTCATAGAAGCAGAGTCTAGAAAGGTGGTTACCAGGGCCTGGGGGAGGGAGAGATTGGGCCAAAGCATATGGTGTTTTATTTATGCAAGATGAATATGTTTTGGAGATCTAATATATAGGGAAGATCTTAAGTACTCTTGCCAGAGGGTAAAAATAACTATATGAGATGATAGATGTTAGTTTGTGGTATTCATTTCACAGTGTATATGTATATCAAAACATGAGATACACACCTAGGTATATACAATCTTTTGTGTATAAAGAACAATAAAGTAGGAGAGGGGAAAGAGCATTTGATTTTGTTTTATTCTCTTCCTTCTGTTTTAGGCTTTAATTTTCTAAAATACCTTTATATTACCATGTAGTGATTTTTTTTTTTTTAAATTTTGAGGGGGTTGACTAACACAGATTATACTATAGTGCTATTACTTAGCTGTTACCTAGAACTTGTGAAATTGAATTAAATTTTCTACAGCTTGTTTTCAGTTGAAGAACCTATGTTCTAAGTCCTTTCTAACATGAAATTCTCAGGAAAAAATGTTTATTTGTAGCACTACTAAATATATTGATTGACGCCATATGCTCAAATGATACTCCCTTTAGATGATACAGTAAACTTTGTTAATATCTCTGGAATTACCCAGGAATTTTGAGAAATATTGAAAGGTTCATTCATTTCAAATTTATCATCAATGCAATCTAGTGTTTAATCAAATTTTCAACATTTATTAAAAACTTTGAATTATACATAATGAATCTGTTTTGGAGGGCAGTGACTACACTTGGAAAATAACAAAGGATAAATTCCACAGTGTTTTTATTTGACTTTTAAGAGTTAATACAGCTTTTACATTCACATTATGTAATTTCTATGATAATTTTATACATTGGGTGGAGATAATGTTTTTTCTAATATCTCAAAATAATTTTGGAGGCAAGGAAATAAATTCATATAAATCATAATGAGTTTGTATAGGATGTTGCCTTATTAATACTGAAGAAAGTTTCATATGCTTCCTCAAACATAATTGAAGTATCTGACCATTAGAACAATAAACTATTTTTTGCAGTTTATTGATATTTGCTCAAATATCAGTGTGTAATTTCGCTGTGTCAGACAGTATTTTGTTATAAGATTCCATTGTTTTTGAATCAGTGGATTCTTTTTTAGATGGAAAGTAAAATTAATAACATTTTTACCTAGATTTTGTATTTCTTTGCTTCTCTTATCTATAAAGGTTGATAGTGAACTAGTTAAACAAACACGAAGTTTCTAAGAAGAAGCACTGAAGTGCATATGAACTAACATAATGTGCTTCACAGAAACTAGAAAATGGATTAATACTGCTTGCTAATGCTTGAAGCACAGAAAATTGCTCAAAGGCAGATGGATGGAGAGTGAAAATCTAAAAATAAAATTCCCAGTGGAAATGAGGATTTTCACAGTTCAGATTGGTTTCTTCTAGGATGTAAGTCTTAGGACACAGAAGAAAACCTTACAAGCAGGGCATTTAAGAATATTGTAAAGTGTATATATGTATATGTGTGTGTATATATATATTTGTGTACATGTCTATGTATATAATTATATATGCATATTTAAACTTGTCTATATGTGTCAGGAGAGAGAGGGAGGAAGGAAAGGAGAGAGGTATGGAAATCTGAAAGATTTCTTAAATTTAAAAACAAAATTAACAAAATTTAATCTCTTTATTTGTAGGAAAGTGTTATTATTTATTCATCTTACCTATGATTCTTTTATAGGTTTCTATTAGACTTTCAAAATTTAACCTATTTTTATTTTAATTAAAAAACACAATGGATCTTGGCATCGTTTTTATTGTCTTTAAGAAAATCTAGATGGTGATATAATCTCTTTATTGTTTATAGTTATTAACTTCTGAAAGGCTCAGGTGTCTAACAGATGTAATTATAATAGTTACAGGTGAATCACCTCAAATGTACATAATGTGATAAATTATAATTATGAAAAAATGAATTATAAATGAAAATTTATCTAGAAATACTTCATTGTGCATAGCTTTGAAATAAATTCCTAACCAGAAAATGTGTTAAATAATCAGATTTAATACATATGTCTTAGCATAAGGAAGAAAAAAAACAGTCTACCTTATTTTATTGCACTTCTCAGATATTGTGCTTTTTATAAATTGAAAGTTTGTGCCATCCCTGTTTTGAGTAAGTCACTGTTTTTCTAACAGAATATGCCCATTTCATGTCTTTTTGTCATGTTTTGCATTTCAAACTTGTAGTATTTCAAACTTTTTCATCATTCTGTTTTTCATGGTGATCTGTGATCAGTGATCTCTGACATTACTATTGTAATTGTTTTGGGGCACCACGGACTGTGCCATATAACGCAAGAAACTTATTCATAAATGGACTGTTTGGACTGTTCCACTGATTGACCATTCTTCCATCTCTTTCCCTCTCCTCAGGTCTCCCAGTTCCCTAAGATACAACAGTATGAAATTAAGACTTATTAATAACCCTACAAAGGCCTCACAGTATTCAAGTGAAAGGAATGTCTCTCACTTTAAATCAAAAGCAGGAAATGATTAAATTTAGTGAAGAAGGCATGTCAAACAAAAGCTGAGATAAGCTGAAAGCTATGCCACTTGCACCAAACAGTTGTGAATCAAAGGATAGTTCTTGAAGGAAATATAAAGTGCTACTCCATTGTACACATGAACGATAAGTAAGTGAAATAGCTTTATTGCTGATATAGAGAAAGTTTCAGTGGTCTGGGGAGGAGAGCAGACCAGCCATGATATTCCCTTAAGCCAAAGCCAAATCCAGAGCAACACCCTAACTCTCTTCAATTCTGTACAGGCTGAGAGAGATGAGAAAGCTACAGAAGAAGTCTGAAGCTAGTGAAGGTTCGTTCATGAGTTTTAAGAAAAGAAGCCCTCTCCATAACATAAAAGTACAAGGTGAAGCAAGTGCTGTTGTAGAAGCTGCAGCAAGTTATCCAGAAGATGTAGCTAGGATAATTAAAGTGGCTACACTAAAGAGCAGATTTTCTTCTGTTGGAAAAGATATGTCATCTAGGACTTTCATAGTTGGAGAGAAGTGGATGCCTGGCTTCAAAACTTCAAAGGACAGGCTGACTTTCTTATTAGCAGCTATGCAGTTGTTGACTTTAAGTTGAAGCCAGTGCTCATTGACCATTTCAAAAATCCTAGGGCCCTTACAAATTATGCTAAATCTACCCTGCCTGTGTACTATACAGGGAACAACAAAACCTGAATGACAGCACATCTGTTTACAACATAGGTTACTCAATATTTTAAGCCCACTGTTGAAATCTGCTCAGAAAAAAGATTCATTTCAAAATATTACTGTTTATTGACAGTGCATCTGGTTACCTGAGAGCTCTGATGAAGATGTACAATGAGATTAGTGTTGTTTTCATGCCCACTAAGGTAATGTCTGTTCTGCAGCTTATAGCTGAAGGATTAATTTTGACTTTCAAGTCTTATTATTTAAGAAATATATTTTGTATGGCTGTAACTGCCATAGTTAGTGATTCCACTTTATGGAAAGGATTCACCATTCTAGGTGACATTAAGAACATATGTGATTCATGGGGAACAGTCAAAACATCAGCATTAATAGGAGTTTGGAAGAAGTTGATTCCAGCCCTCAAGGATGAGTTAGTGGAATTCAAGGTTTCGGTGGAGGAAGTCACCGCAGATGTGGAATTAACAAGAGAACTAGAGCTGGAAGTGGAGCCTGAAGATGTGAGTGAATTTCTATAATTGCATGATAAAACTAATGGATGAGAAGTTGCTTACGGATAAGCAAAGAAAGTGGTTTCTTGAGAAACACCAGAATCTACTCCTGTTGAAATGACAACAAAGGATGTGAAATAATACATAAATTTAGTTGATAAAGCAGTGGTAGGGTTTGAAAGGACTGACGCCAATTTTGAAAGAGGTTCTTTTGTGGATAAAACACTATCAAATACCATCACATGCTGCAGAAAACTTATTCATGATAGCAAGAGTCAGTCAATGTGGAAAACTTCATTGTCTTTTTTTTTTAAGATATTTATTTATTTATTTATTTATTTATTTATTTAAAAGAGAAAGAGCGAAAGAGCATGAGTGGGTAGGAGGAGCAGAGAGAGAGGGAGAAACAGACTCCCTGTTGAGCACGGAGCCTGATGTGGGGCTCGATCCCAGGACCCTGAGATTATGACCTGAGCTGAAGGCAGACACTTAACCAACTGAGCCACCCAAGAGCCTCAGAAAACCTCATTGTCTTGTTATAGGAAATTACCCATAGCCACCCGAACCACCACCCTGATTAGTCAGCAGGCATCAGCAATGAGGCAAGACGCTTCACTAGCAAAAAGATTTTGACTCCCTGAAAGCTCAGATGATGGTTAGCATTTTTTAGCAATAAAGCATTTTTAATTGAGGTATGCACATTATTTTTTTAGACATAATGCTATTACATGCTTAACAGACTACAGTATAGTGTAAACGTAACTTTTATATGGGCTGGGATACCAAAAATTCATTTGACTCACTTTATTTTGATATTTGCTTTATTATGGTGGTCTGGAACTGAACCCACAATTATCTCCAAGATATGTTCATATATAAAATTAGTGATTTTTATTGTTAGCATAATTACTTGCTATCTAATAATTTAGTATAAATACAAGGTTCTAAGTATACCCACTTACTAAAAATGCATTTATTATGTTTATCTCTGTTTAATTCTAGAAACTTTGCTTAAATAATAGTAGTTAATATTTTTACTAGTGGTAACACTGACCTGAATTATCTAATTATCTTTAGTAAAAAATGAGAAAATGTTTACAAATAATGCTATTTCTCCTCCATTACTAACATCAACCCATGCCAAGTACAGAAATGATTCACTGATTTCCTGATCATTTATTTTATAATGGCTTTATTTCAATAAGCCTTATGTACATGAAGTATTGTATCAATCAAACTCTATCCTGAGAGAGACATATGGTATTTAATGATAGGTTTCTATTAGGTTTAAACTGAGGACATAACATGCTGGTCAGGGGTTAAGTTTTTCTTTTTACCAGATTAAGAAGTTTGACTACATTGACTTATTTTCTGTGTGTCTGTCCAATGGTTCTATAAATTAGATTTATGGAAAATCATAAAATATGTTTTTGTCTTAAGGCTAGAAAATAAAAAGCTCTTTGGTGACCCAATAATTGCTTAAGCTTTGAAGACTGGCGGGAACAGAAGCTTGTCACAAGACCGCTCCTTCAGTGCCAGCCTCACCGTGGATTTGCTGGGTGACCTTCACTGTTACCCTGCACCTTCTCTGTAAATGGAAAGGATCGATGATCTCCCAAGGCCCTTCTCAGGCTATAAATACATTTTAAGGAAAGGATCCTGGCAGCTGTGCTTCATCTTTACTGATAACAGGACAAAAATATAAAAGACAAAGAAAAATGACAGAAAGAAAAAAATTGACTTACATTTCAGGAAGGTTTGGTATATCAAGAAAAGTTAAGAATTTGAATGAACCATAGTAATCAGTGATGGCAATGGCCTGATTTTATAGGTGATGGCAAATGGTAAGTCCCCTCAGGAAAATAGAAATTCTTTAAAACAATAATGTATGTATGCCTGTCTGTTTTTTTCTTAAAGATGTTTTATTTATTTATTTGAGAGAGAGAAGAGAGCACAGTGGGGTGAGGGTCAGAGGGAGAAGCAGACTCCCTGCTGAGCGGGGAGCCTGATGCGGGACTCAATGCTAGGACTCCAGGATCATGACCTGAGCTGAAGGCAGATGCTTAACAACTGAGCCACCCAGGCATCTATGTATGCCCATCTAAATGAGAGTTTAGAATCAAGTTAGTTTGGCTATATATATATATATATATATAATATATATATTATATATATATATATATATAATTCTCTTTCATATATATATATGAAAGAGAATTAGCATTTCAAGATTTATGAAACTAACATCATATAAACATATGCTAAGTGACATATATTAGGGAGGAATTGTCTTTAATATCAACATTATGAATTCATTAAAGAATTTCAGGGGATAATCCAGTTTGTTCTCAAGTCCTGGCATCAGGACTAATCATAAATTACAATATAGAACTATAATTTGTTAAAAATTTCATTAAGAATGAATATAAATATTTTATTCTTAGAAAATCTCACATGTCTCCCATTTTTAGAAGTGAAAAAAGCATTTTTGCTTGAGAAAAAATGCCAAAAAACAAACTTAAACATAGGAAAAATTAGATAGCTGGTTTTAAGGACATAAATGGGAATTTCTTGGAATAACCACTGTGTTAAAGACAAACTATTTTGACTCTAAACAAAACAACACTTTACACCTAAGAAGGAAAAGATCTTTGTTACATAAATTTGAAAACTGCTGAACCATAAGTACTCCTAGTGTGATTCTTTGAGTCATCTAGTGATTCCCTTTAGTTTGAATGGAGGGCACAATGAAACGCCTAAAAAAAAAAAAAAAGTTTACATAAAAATTAGTAGTCTTATTTCATACAAGAATCATATTTAAAAAATCTTAAGATCATTTATTATCGATAACAATACCTTAAAAACAATTTATTCTTTATAATTCTCAATAGTTTTTGTTAGGATAATATCATTCTGTATCTATTTTATGTGAATCTGATTTATATTATTTTGGATTTCTGTATTTTATTCATTTAAAGTTCTCAAAGACATGAATTTTCACAAGTATTAAATTAATTAGTCAGAAAAACATCCCAGTACTGCCATAATTTTCTTCTTCAAAATCATAATATTTTACATATTTTAGATGCCTTTTGGGTATTATTTTTATTTTTGCTGATTAAAAAAAGTAGTTCCTTCCACTTCACCAAAAACAAGATTGCCTTTAAACTTGGTATTTAGAGCTCAGGTACATGGCCAGAAATAAGGGAAAGTGGCTTGGTAAGGCACTGTTTGTCCCACGGTTTACACACTTAAAGGGAGAATGACAGAAATCCTTTCCAGATATATGGGATTTTAGAGTTGTTCATAAAATTAAGTTTATTGATTTAAATAGCTTGCCTTAGAGGGACAGTAGATCAGAAGTCTCATGTGGAATCAGTCAGGCTGGATAGAGAGAGAACACTTCAGGTATAACCTGGAACTTTTATCTTTTAAAGTTTCTGGAAGAAAAGAGATTTTATAGACAACAAAAAAGTAGAGCTTAAGGGATCATTTAATTCAGAAAGAATACAATTTATATCATATAATATTGTCTAAGTATCACTGTAAACCTGTTGCATATATGAAAAAGAGTAAGCAAGCACTTTTGGGGAAATGTTTGGAAATATTTTTTCATATTTAGTCAAAAACAAAGATTCCCGGGGAATAGGGCATATAAAAAAGCACATATTCATGTGAAAAATTTTGTTCCTCCAATACTACAAATGGATAGATGCATGAAGCATGATCATTATTTTTAAGTTGGTTTCTTTGTTTTGTTAATTTTATGTATATGATTTTTTTATGTTTAGTGATAATAAAATAAGGCCCAGTAACAGTACTGGTTTGCAGTCTGATAAAATAATAAGGCAGAAATAATGTTAAAAAGAAAAAACAAGCATACTGAAAAATAAATGAATTCGTGGCATTTTAAATTATATGTCAAATTCAACATCACAGTTAATAGTATAAACTGAAAAAAATAATCAGTCTATTCATATACCAGTACCATACAGCCTTGATTATTGTAGTTTGTAGTACGTCTGTATGATCATGTATTCTTGAGAAGAATGTATACTCTGCTGATGTAGCCAGAGAGTTATATATATAAGATATATGTATCTTAGGCATAGTTGGTTTATAATGTTGTTCACATCTTCTGTTTCCTTGTTGATCTTCTCCCTAGTTAGTCCTTCCATTATTAACAATGGAGTATTGAAGTCTCCAGTTATTATTATTGAATGGTCTATTCTCAGCCCCCACCCCACAGCTGAGCACAGCTCTCTGAGTTAAATTTTTTAAAAATCGTCAGAGATAAAGAGATTTTATAGGAAGTTGCAGGTTTGGACAAAATATTAACTGTGTTCTGGGTGTGGTGCTTTTTTAAGGAAGCTCCGAAAGAGATCATACCCCTCCATTGTCTGCAGTGCTGCTGACTCTTTAGCTGCTGAGCCATTGAGTTGGAGAAGGAAGGAGTGAGAGGAATAGCCCCGAGTTAATAAAACATCTGAGACCCCATTGTCTTCATGATAGTCAATAGTTTCTCTAGGATAGTTTGTTCTGTATACCTCTCCACTAAGACCTGAATTAAGTGTATTAGGGGAGAAAAAAGTCTCCACTTGAGAAAGCTGAAGAGACATGGTATTTTCAATAGAAACTCATTTACTTAGGGAAAGGATATGAACATTTAGAGAGCTTGATAAGCTTAAAGGGATTTGCTTATGATAGACTATATATTTCAGATTTGGTGTTTATAAAGCATTATGAACTTCAGACTTAGTTTATATAAAAGGACCTGAAAAGTTGGATTTCTGGTGGGGACTTCAATAAAAAGAGAAGTGAAACATTGTGGAGTTGGTATCTAATGTATAAATCTGAATGAGTATTTTAGGTGCTTATAGTCTTCAGAGAAGTTACTAAGACACTGGTTGGCCATTAACTCCTGAGCTGTCCTGGAGTTTGAGGTGGTATGGGAGATATAAGTAATATCATGGGTGCTCAATAAATTTAAAGGCCACTTACAAATAAAGCCACAATAAGAGGTATAAAAATTCAAAATTATCTGAAGAAATTGTTATGACTGAACAGGAGCTAAGATTATTGTAGAAAGACTTATTTAGAGAAATAGATGTGAAAATAAGGAGGACTGAACAGAAAATAGAGACCATGCAGTCAAGAAAGACATGGAAAGAGACTGCCTAATAACAAGAAGTATCCCTTTTGTAAGACATCTTAAATGAGGTCCTGTATCTTGCAGTTAATCCAGGTGCTCACTAGGATCAGAGAAAGGAAGAGAACAGGAAACCACAGTGAATATAAATAACACTGAAAGGGAATACCAGGGGCAGTGATTTAAAAAAAAAAAAATTGTATTTTTTTTTGAAGGACCACCTTTATCTTGACTAAGCCTTAAGCTTTTTTTGCTCCCAGTATAAAAGATTTTTGCAAGCCTCTAAGAATTGACTAGCAATATGAGGCCCAGGTAACACATTGAATTTCGCTATACAGAAAGAACTGCTTTCATTAGCTGTCAACAGCCTAGAACAAAGATTTGGCAGCAGCCAAGTGAATCTGTTGAGTGGATGGAAATACACTATTTCCCCCCCTATGGTTTCTTAGTAGGAGTCCTGTCCATGCCTCTAAAAGCAGGCATGGAATTGAAGCTGAAAGAATTGAACCCATTATTGATGTCATCTTCCTAAAATCGTTAAAGATATTGTATAATTATTTTTAGCTCTTAAACTTCTATTGATATCAGAAATTAAATTTTGAGTCTTTATTTACCTGTTCCTGAACTACAACATGAGTAAAATTAGCATTTTCAGATTTCACAGTTCTCCAAAGTAAAAATGTGTAGGTTTGCTACCATGAAAATCTGCTTCTCAAAGAGGCATTTTCTTTGGGATAACACTGAGGCCAGCAGTGGGTATATTAGTACATGCTATTCAACATGTATTCAGGTAATTCTGAATGTATTCTAAATTCTAGCTTAAAACCCAAGTATATGGAGTTTCTCTTCAAAGAGCCACTATAGAGGATTTTATTTAAAGAGAGGATGTTAGAGTATTGGCTATAATAGCAAAAAGAACTAATATGTTTGAAAAAAGGTGTTTTAAAAGTATAGTAGATAGACTGTTTTGCTTCTCTTATTTATCCTGTAAAGATAGTATGATAACTAGGTTCAAAGAATTACAAAGGTGAGGCTTAAAGTTCTAAGTCTCTTATAGCTTCTATTCCAAACTCAAGAACAACAATAATCCTATCTTAGAAATCAAAACTTAGCTAGATTTGGGGGAGAAAAAAATAATTTTCCGTAGAAGAGTAATACCTAATTTCCCACACAGATATGTTTCTGTCATAATCAACAGTCTACTGGCGCCTCTCTCCAAGAAGAGAAAAGCTGTACAAACTTACTTGAACTAATATAGGAGGTGTGTATGATAAACAAATACCTTGAGTGTTTGAATAAAATAGCCAGTCAACCATGTAATATATATCATTTTTCAGCCTTTTGAAAATAAAAAAAAAATTAAAATGGAAATGGTGAAACATTTCTTTTCTTAATGCTAAACTCTTAAAGGCAAATAATGAATAATAATTACCTGACAATTATTGAAAATTACATATTTCAAAACTCAAATTTAACATGGGTCTGGTTTAGTTTCAGGAAGTTATTTTTTATATAAGAACTATACTTTTTTAATTATAACTCATAGAGAACCTTGCTGATTAAACATGTTCATAATTCAATAAATCCTACTTGAATAAAAGGCTGATGGAAACTTTGTGGGAAAACTATGTGTAGTAGCTAGGTTTTCTTAAGAAATTCCTTTCAGATAACACTGTTTTGACAGAATGTTACCTACTTCAATCACTACTAAACCATCTTGAGAAAAGAAAGTCAAGGAGAGTTGCAGGGGTTTTTAACAGTTTGATGAGAACTTCATCACCTTTCCTTTGAAGTGTAACTTTCTCTTGAGAGGCTGAAGGCAACTCTGATGGAGATTGGCAACTGAAGGATCTGAGTGTTGTAACTCTGTGATCCCTTCATTGTATTTATTTGTGGATAAATATTTTATAAAAGTCTTCAAAATAAAACTTTCCCCCAGCCATGATTTTTAACATCCACTTTGGTTTAACCAAGTTTCCTTTTTTCTCTAGTCTTAATAGGGAACCTAAAGTAAGGACTTACATTACATTTACATTTCAAAATCAGTAAGTCCATAAAAATCTATTTTTACACTATGAGAGGTTTTGAATATAAAGTAATGTTAATCCTAGTTTCAAACAAAGCTACCTGCTTGTTATCAGAAATATTTTGTAGTTCTTATAGGTGTTTTATCAGAATCATTAATATTTTTTTTCAGAATCATTAATATTAATAGTGAACTGGATTGTGTTTGATCAGTTTCAAATTTTTATTAGAGATTTGTGAGATCTTTATGAATGGATATGATGTTAACTGAAAGGGTGTTATCTCTCCTACTATATAAAAACGTCATGTATTTTAAGTCTCAATTATTATAGGATGTATTTTTTGACTAAAGAAAATACACTGAGATAAGATATTCTGTGCGAAAGCAGACCTATCAGAAAAAAGAAAATCTTTTTATGTCAGGCAAAATTTTTCAGTAGACTTTGCATCTAATTTTCTTAAACTCTGGTTGCTAGAAAGTCAAAGGTAACAAAACAATAATCTGTTCATACTTGGGAATAAATAGCAATAAAGAGGAAATACAGGAAGTGGTATTGTAATGTGAGTACCTTAATGTGATACTGTTTAAACCCAGATATTTCAAAAAGATTTTTATAGTATTATTACTATTAATATGTGATGATTATGGGAAAAAAATTACAAACGTCATTTAAAAGGTGATCAACTTAATTGAACTCCAGTGCAACTTGAGTGTTACCCAGAACTCTTATGATAAACTCTACAATATTGTGACTAGTCAAGAAGTTGTTTTAACTAAACCCCAATGTTTTCTAATTCATGTATATTTTTTAATATGGTTCTTTGTGTCTGTATGGATGTATATGACATTTTGTTAATTTCCTTGTTGAGCGCACAGTTATTAAGCCATAAATTCAGGACAATTTTAGTCTAGTAAAAACCAAGGTGGCTTTTGTCACTTCTTTTGAAAATTGCTTAATGGTACCACTCACCACTCCTGCCTCTTCTCTTCAGCTCCAGCACATTACCCCAGCACAAAATGTATACCTCTGTCCTAACACTTTTTACATTGTGTTGTCAGGTTTTACAACACTTATGGGCCTTGGGAAAAAATGTACAGCCCTGAAATGGCTTCTTATTATATGTGATATTTTTCCTTTTTTATTTCATTACCTGAACTGAACATATTTCCTGGCCCTTGTTAGATCTCAACATATATTTTAAAAGTAATAAGTGAATGAACAGTGTGAATTTCTGCATGCATCTTGTTATTAGAAATAAATTAATCCATTTGTCCTCATTTATTTGCCCTTTAATCCATTTGTTCTCTTGAAAGGGAATGTATAAATTGTTATAGTCTCAGCTGTTAAAATTAATTTTAATGTAGTTAAGTAGAGTGGGCTGAAAAACAGTTAAACTGCATTAACTCAGAATTTTGCCTGGAATAGTAGCATCTGAGTTAACAATTGCTGGGAAGAAAATTCTTCCTCTAGTTCTAAGCCTTATTTTGTAATTCATAAGGTAGCTAAATATATGCCCTGTTGTCATGACAGGAGTAATAGCAGTAATGGGAGAATGAGCGTATCTACAAAATCAATTAAAAAGTAAAATGTTGGGTGCCTGAGTGGCTCAGTTGGTTAAGTGTCTGCCTTTGGCTCAGGTCATGATCCCAGGGTCCTGGGATCAAGTACCACAGAGGGCTCCCTTCTCAGTGGGGTGTCTGCTTCTCCCTCTACCCTTCCCCCAGGCTCATGATCTCTCTCTCACTCAAATAAATAACATCTTTAAAAAAAAATAAAATGTTAGACACATAATGACATAAAAGAACCCTTTGTAACAACCATTGTATAAAACATATTGATACCTATTTGATAAGTAATGAATAATGATAGTATGCTAGTCCTTTTCTATTGTGAAAAAAGAATATGCATAATAAAGTTCATAAAATTCCTTAAACTATGAAAATACAATTTGGACAGATTTTTGGGAAATAAAAGGAAACATTTTCTATCTGTTTTAAATTATCCATCCCTGCCTATGATTGAAATATATATGTAGAGGAATTTATAAAATACTTGGAAGTGCTATCAGGACCTTGGGGATCTCTTAAAATTTCTTTCTCTGTCATCTTTTGAATATAGCTTTCTTTCCTGTGGTTGTCAGATGCCTGCCTCACCTTCAAAATCTTTTATGACATCCTGATCCAGGAGAAGAAAAAGGATGAAAGGACATGACATCTATGTGGCCTATTTGCCCCTGTAAACCTCCCTGGAAGCCTCATTCCATGAAGCCTTTGTACATCCCATTGGCCAGGACAGAGTTACATGGGCACCCTTAGACCAATGCTTAGAAGGTAACTTTGGAAAAGATGGTTGTTTGTAGATAGGGTTAGCCAACCAACAGTGCCTTCTACTTTTTTGCTTAAAAGTGATGCAAGAGACAAAAGGGAAAGATTAAATAGGAACTATAATAATGTGTTCTATTTTCTTAAAATGTCCTCCGAATGGTGCTTTTGTATACAGTATGGTAGATAGAAAGTGTTATTAAGAATTCAGAACTCTGCTGGTGATTTGCTTGGCTTTGCTTCACTGATGTCCTGAATCAGGAGAATATGAAAAATAGGAATATTCTCACACAATACACAATTATTACCAATATGAGATTTTTATATATTTTGTGTTTCCTTGGAGAAATCACTCAAATACAAGCACGAGATACAAAACTAGAAGCTGGTAAAGGAGTATTTACATTAATTTCCAGCAACCCAAATTGAGTTGATGCATCTTGTTGAAGAAGAGTAAAACTGAATAGGACTTGGTCTGATTCTTTCTTGGCTACACTTGCATGAGTGCCTCTGATACTTTCCATTAAGGTGCAAAAGATGAAGTGTAGTCTTCCAGGTCTCCTTTGGAACTTTATATACCTTAGATTAGGACAAAGCTTTCACAGTGTTTTTTATGTCATGGCAAAATAGAACATGGTAATATTTGAGATTTGTTGAATGATCCCATGGACAGAGTGGTTTGCAATCTTGGGACACCTGTAACCCACTCATGGCTTCTCAGCATGTCACAATAAATTGGTTGGAGAAATTATTTCTTATACAGTGTTTGCATCAGGGCTAGTGTCTATCTGCTGAGCAAACACAGCTGTGAATGAGGACGAGGGAAAACTCCTGAAACTGACTTTACTACTAATGGCTGATCTCCTTTCTTTGCTCCCAAACCCTCATTTCCTCCATTTGTTTACAATACAGGTTTTTTTTCCATAGCCTTTCCAATCCTGGTGCCTCCTTCTATTAAAAAAAAAAAAAATTCTTTCCCCTCTCATGCACTTTTTCCCCCTCAAGCCTCGTTATTGTTTCTTTTTCATTAAGTCATGTTATGGAGTATGAATCCTAAACAAAGTTAGTCTTAGGCGAAGTGTGTGCAATGATGAACAATGCAGGGCTTGCCCTTAGCTGGTTCCCTATTGGCAGGGCTAGGCTAAGGCAAAATAAGTCTGAAACTTGGGCTTTCTCATAGTTTGTTTGACTTCCCTCTTTTTATGGCTCTGCTGCTCATACTCCCCAACATCTTTGTCCCACCCAGTCTCAACTGAAAATGTGCTCGCTCTTTTGCTCAGATTTCAGTTAATAAGAATTCTTTGGACTTCCCACAAAAATCTGTTTTCATACAGCAGTAATTGTTATGAAATCATGTCAGTTGGCTTTAATCTTTTTTCCTTTTTTTTAATTTAAATTCAATTAGCCAAAAAAGTACATCATTAGTTTTTGATGTAGCATTCATTGATTTATTAGTTGTGTATAACACCCAATACTCATCGCGTCATGTGCCCTCCTTAATTCCCATCACACGTTTACCCCATTCCCCCCAACCACCTCCCTTTCTACAACCCTCAGTTTGTTTCCTGGAGTCAAGAGTCTCATGCTTTGTCTCCCTCTCAGATTTCATCCCATGCCATTTTCCCTCCCTTCCCCTATGATCCTCTGTGCTATTTCTTATGTTCCATATACGAGTGAAACCATATGATAATTGTCTTTCTCTGATTGACTTATTTCA
This sequence comes from Eumetopias jubatus, assembly GCF_037043125.1. Taxonomy (NCBI): domain Eukaryota; kingdom Metazoa; phylum Chordata; class Mammalia; order Carnivora; family Otariidae; genus Eumetopias; species Eumetopias jubatus. The sequence goes on along the minus strand of NW_028274809.1, from coordinate 175,025,782 downwards.
CTTAGTCTGATACCCTCCAGTTCCATCCATATTGATGTAAATGGTGAGTATTCATCCTTTCTGATCGCTGAGTAATATTTCATTGTATATATGAACCACATCTTTTGTGGAGACACAAAGACACAAGACAAGGCATCTTGTTTCCTTCCACATTTTGGCTATTGTGAACATTGCTGCTCTGAACATTGTGGTGCAGGTGCACCTTATTTTCACTACATTTGTATCTTTGTAGTAAATACCTGGTAGTGCAATTGCTGGGTTGTAGGGTAGCTCTATTTTGAATGTCTTGAGGAATCTCCATACTGTTTTCCAGAGTGCCTGTGCCAGCTTGCATTCCCACCAACAGTGTAAGAGTGTTCCCCTTTCTCCACATCCTCACCAACACTTGTCATTTCCTGTCTTGTTAATTTTTGCCATTCTAACTGGTGTAAGGTGGTATCTCATTGTGGTTTTGATTTGTATTTCCTTGATGACAAGTGATATGGAGTATTTTTTCATGTATCTGTTGGCCATTTGTATTTCTTTTTTGGAGGAGTGTCTGTTCATGTCTTCTGCCCATTTCTTGACTGGATTATTTGTTTTTTGGGTGTTGAGTTTAATAAGTTCTTTATAGATCTTGGATACTAGCCCTTTATCTGATATGTCATTTGCAAATATCTTCTCCCATTCCATAGGTTGCCTTTTAGTTTTGTTGACTGTTCCCTTTTCTGTACAAAAGCTTTATATCTTGATGAAGTCCCAAAGTTCATTTTTGCTTTTGTTTCCCTTGCCTTTAGAGATGTGTCTGACAAGAAGTGGCTGTGGCTGAGGTTGAAGAGGTTACTGCCTGTGTTTTCCTCTAGGATTTTGAGGGATTCCTGTCTCACATTTAGGTCTTTCATCCATTTTGAGCTTATCTTTGTGTATGGTGTGAGAGAGTGGTCGAGTTTCATTCTTCTGCATGTGGCTGTCCTATTTTCCCAGTACCATTTATTGAAGGGATTGTCTTTTTTCCACTGGATATTCTTTCCTGCTTTGTTGAAGATTATTTGACCATAGAGTTGAAGGTCCATTTCTGGGCTCTCTATTCTGTTCCATTGATCTATGTGTATGTTTTTGTGCCAGTACCATGCTGTTTTGATGATCACAACTTTGTAATATAGCTTGAAGTCAGGCCTTGATGCAGAAAAAACTTTTGACAAAATACAACATCATTTCTTGGTTGAAACTCCTCACAGTGTAGAGATAGAGGGAACATACCTCAATATCATAAAAGCCAGCTATGAAAAGCCCACAGCAAATATCATTCTCAATGTGGAAAACTGAGAGCTTAAGGTCAGGAACACGACAGGGATGCCCACCTCAGCACTGTCGTTCAACATAGTACTAGAAGTCTTAGCTTCAGCAATCAGGAAACAAAAAGAAATAAAAGGCATTCAGATTTGCGAAGAAGTCAAACTCAATCTTCACTGATGACATGATACAAGTTACATCTTAGGATACAAGTCCTTTGTAAAAATTAAGCCAACTAGCTAATGGAAATGTTTTTCCCAGTTTGTAGCTTGCTTTTTATGGAAATGTTTTCCCCAATTCCCCAATTTGTGCCTTGCTTTTTACTTTTTTAATGGTATTATTTGATGATAAAATAATTAAATTTTTGTTGATGCCCAGTTGGTATATTTTTGTGTTTATAGTTAGTGTTTTTTATAGTCCCTGAGAAATCACTGGCTGCTAAAAAGTATGAAAGATATTCTACTATATTTTCTTTTAGAAGATGTAAAATTTAAACTTTTACTATTAGATCTGTGGAAATTCCAAATTAGTATTTTTTATGCTGTGCAGTAATGATCAAGGATTACTTTTTCCACGTTCATCCATAATGATAGGTTTTGAAAAGATAGTTCTTTCCCAGTTGAATTGCTCTGGCTACTCTGTCAGTGTTTAATTGATGTTATATGTGGGTTAATTTCTGGACTCTCCATTCTATTCTTTTAATTGTGGTGTCCATTTTTACATCAGTCACACACTTCCCTGATTACTGTAGCCTTATGGAAAGTCAGAAAATCAGGAAAAAACTTTGTATTTTTTTTCTGTCAAGATACCTTGCTCTTCTAGGTCGTTTTTATTTTTATATACATCTTATAAACAGTTTGTCAGTTTCTTCAAAAATATGTTGTTATTTTGTTTGGGATTACATAGACTATAGCTTGATATTGAGAGAATTGACATCTTACAATGTTAACATACACTTTCCTGTCTATTATATTATATGTAATTATCCAATTGTCTTTCTTAATTTCTTTCAGAAATATTTTTGAACTTTTAAATGTGGAGAACTTACACATCTTTTAAAAAATACTTCTAAATATTTCTGAGTATTTATATTATTGTAAAGGGTATTTTTTAAATTTAATTTTCTTCTTAGTTCCTATATACACCAGTTTATAGAAATAAAACAGATTTTTCTTTATAGACCTTCTACCTTATAATTTGTCTTTATTTATTTTATTTATTTATCTTTTTTTTTAAAAGATTTTATTTATTTATTTGACAGAGAGAGACACAGCGAGAGAGGGAATACAAGCAGTGGGAGTGGGAGAGGGAGAAGCAGGCTTCCCACCGAGCAGGGAGCCTGATGCGGGACTTGATCCCAGGACCTGGAATCATGACCCGAGCTGAGGCAGACGCTTAACGACTGAGCCACCCAGGCGTCCCTTGTCTTAATTTATTTTTTAACTCTACAGATACTTATACATTTCATATGGTTATATCTATCTATATTTATCTATTATCTATCCATCTATCCTCTATCATGCCTTCTTTAGGACAAGACTTGTCTTTCCTCCTTTCCAGTCATTGTACCCTTTATTTATTTTTCTTACTTTCTGGTGCTGACAAGGACAGTGTTGAATGGGAGCCCTGAGAGAAGACATCTTTCCCTTTCTTCCTCTTTCAGAGGGAAAATGTTTCATTGTTAAGTATGATGTTAGCTGTACGTTTTTCACAGGTACTTTTATTCAGGTTAAGAAAATTTTCTTCAATTATTTTTGGCTGAGTGGCTCTATCATAATCGGATGTTGAATCTCTTTTTTCATATGATTTTTCTTAAAATGTTCAGATTGGTCAAATAATTCTTTTAGCTTCTTAATACAGATGTTAGTTCATTGATTTTAAATCTGTTTTTCTAATATAGGTATTTGAATGACAGATTTGCTTCTAGGTGCTTCAATGCATCTCACACATTTTGACAAGTGTAGTTTTCATTTTTATTTTAAAATAGTTTCTAATTTTCTTGTGTTTCTTTAAAAAAAAACAAATAGGTTAAAAAAACAAATAGGTTACTTATATGTGTTTTGTTTAATTTCCAAATATTTGATGATTTTTAAAGTTTGTTATTATTGATTTTTAATTTAATCTCATTGTGGACAAAGAACAGAGTGTGTAGAATTTCATTATTTTGAAATTTGAGTCTAGTTTTATGGCCCCCATTTTAGTATAGCTTAGTGAATGCTCCATGTGCACTAGAAAAGAATGTATTTTCTGCAGTAGTGGGAGTATTGTCTTGTAAATTTAATGTAGTTCATGTTGACAGTGTTGTTCAAAAACATAAATGCTTGAGTTTGTGTGTATGGAATTGTTTTATCAATTACTGAAGGAGAAGTGTTAAAACCTCTAAATATGATTGTGGTCTTCTCTATATCTTTGGTTCTATTACTTTGTTCATATATATATTTTTTTATTATGTTATGTTAATCACCATACATTACATCATTAGTTTTTGATGTAGTGTTCCATGATTCATTGTTTTGTATAACACCCAGTGCTCCATGAAGTACGTGCCCTCTTTAATACCCATCACCAGGCTAACCCATCCCCCACCCCCCTCCCCTCTAGAACCCTGAGTTTGTTTCTCAGAGTCCATAGTCTGTCATGGTTCATCTCCCCCTCTGATTCCCCCCCTTTATTCTTCCCCTCCTGCTGTCTTCTTCTTTTATGACTATTATTAAACACATACTTATTTTGCATTGTTTTTCTAAAAAACAAATCAACTCTTTAATACATGACATCATCTCTTTGTGGCCTTGTCTTAAAGTCCAGTTTTCTTTTCTGATGATACTAATAGAGTCAGTAAATTTCTTGTACTTATACTTTGTATGGTTTATTTTTTTTCTTCTTTCTACATTTAGTCTTAACTGTGCATGTAATATAGGCCAATCTGGTATTGTCTTAAATTTGAGTGAGTAGTTCTTTATGTTTAATAAAATTGTTTCGTTTCCTCTTTCTACTTTTTTTCTACTCTTTTGTTCTATTTTTTCATTTCCTCTTTCTGCTTTTTTGTTCTTTTGCCCCACTTTTACATCTTGTCTTTCCTTTTTTTTTTTTCTGTTTGTGCATTCCATGTTATTTTTGCAATTTGCTTTTTAGAATGACTTTTCATATATTTTTTAGTGGCTGATCTAGAAACTAAAACATATTTCTTTAATTTGTCACAATCTACTGAGAGTTAATATTATAACACTTCAGGTAAAATCTAAGAACTTTATGGCAGTGTAATTCTCATGTACCCTTTACTATACTTGATACTATTATTGTCACATATTTTGCTTCTAAATATATAATGTACCCCCTGGTACAAGTTTTTAAAAAAATGGTTCAGTTACTTTTAATGAATTTAATGAAATTTAATGAAAATTTATCCGTATCTTTTTAATTTGTGAAATTCTTCATTTTTCTTATAGATGGGAGTTTGCATCTAGTAAATTTTTCTCTTAAACTTGAAGAACTTTATTTAGCATTTCTCATAGTGCAGAGCCATTAGCTTTTATTATCATAAAATGTCTTTATTTCACCCTTATTTTTGAAAGATTGATTCACTGTATATAGTATTCTGAATTAAATACCTCCTTCTTCCCCTCCCCCCAACTCCACTCATAAACTTTTAAAAAGTGTCCTTTGTTTGCTTTTGGCATCCAAGGTTATGAGAAGTAAGCCTTCATTCTTATAATTGTTTTCCTTTGTGTGTAACCTGTTTCTAACCTTTCTGATTGCTTTTGAAAATTTGCCCTTGAGTTTGACAGTGTGATTATGGTATTACACAGTTTAGATTTTCTTTGTATTTATCCTGCCGGGGGTATCCTTAGCCTCTTGGATATGTAGATCAAAGATTTACAGAAAGTTTTGTAGGTCATATATCCTGTAAAACTACTCATAATCTAAGCATCTATGTAGTGGCATAAAGTATTTCCTATGTTCCTTGTATGCTCTGTGTATAATACCGAGTTTTGATGAAACTAAGGTATGATTTTCTAGGGGGGAGTGAGAGTCAAGAATACTTTATAGGTGATACCATATTTTGAAAAGCAAATAATGTTATTTTTCTTTTGCGGTGTTTTAAAATAGTAGTTATTGTATAGATTCATTTCTTCATTGTGGTTGCAAATGGTAATGGTGTAATTCTGTCATAGTTTATTCTTTTGTTAGCTGCACTACTTTTAAGAATTTAAATAGCTCACATCATCTGCTTCCATGAAGTACAATTCATGAAGAGAAGACAGTAATATGCTAGATGTTTTGACATTTACTTATTACCTTTCAAAATAACAAGGTGATTCCCCAGCATCCTTCAAGGTTGGACATTTTAAAGTATACTTAAGAACTCTTGGATGTAGACATATTTTAAGTGTTTTAATGCATGGAAACTAAAATCCTATTTTCAAGCCAACAGAGAAGCCCATTTGCCTTAGCATTGTTTCCTCCTAAACAAGATACCGTTGCCATAGGGGTATTTTAACTGCCAGTGGTTTTTCATCTTTCGCTCATGCTTTAGAGTTCATGGAGATGCCTTGTTCTCTAGTTTAGTTGTAGATTTTACCTGTAGGTTTGGTTGTACTGTACTTTTTGGGGGGATATGGGGAATGCAGTAAATACCCTACTGTTGTTGCTCTTAAAAATCTTCATTTGAGTTTTTTGAATAAATAAATGTTGATGGTACTATAATTGTTGCTGTTGCTGCATGTCTTTGAAGTTATTTGCTATGTGAGCTAATAAGAAAAATCCAGGCAGTATGATAGTGACTTACAGGGCAGTAGTGTGCCCTAACTCCCATCATGGTAGTTTGCACCAAAAAATGCTCTGCTGGAAATAATGACCTGCCCATGCTGTCCAAGTTTCTTTTGAGATAGTGAGAGGTTGTATTTGAAAGAGATTGTGTTAAATGGTCTTTAGGGACTCTTTGGGAATTGTGTACACTTTTGGTCATACCTAATAGGAAACCTTTTTTTTTTTTTTTTTAAAGATTTTATTTATTTGACAGGGAGAGACACAGAGAGAGCAGGAACACAAGCAGGGGGAGTGGGAGAGGGAGAAGCAGGCTTCCCGCTGAGCAGGGAGCCCAATGCGGGGCTTGATCCCAGGACCCTGGGATCATGATCTGAGCCAAAGGCAGAGGCTTAACGACTGAGCCTCCCAGGTGCCCCTAGGAAGCCATTTTTATGAGAAATCTGATATTTATTACTTTCAAAAGCAAAACAAGTTTTTTTCTACTGTGAAATATTCTTGGGTATTTTCCAATTATAACTTTGCATAATTAATTTGATTTGACAGTTTTGTTGCCTTTTCTAGCCTCTGTGAGTATTAAATAAAGAAGCACATGAAACAAAGTACTAAATTACAAGAACCCTCTCAACTAGACTTTAAAGCCTTTATGGCATTGTGATTAACATATAATCTCCCATTAGTAGTTTCCCTTGGAAAAAACTGTACTTGTTGAAACATGAATTTGCTTCAGAGATCAGCCTGGTCATTTTATTTCAAAAAGATACAATAACCAAGACACATTGTTCTAAAGAAGAAAGAAGCTAAACCATCCTCTTACCAAGGCCAGCTATTGACTGCTCTGATCTATTTCCACTCTTTAACCACTTAAGGCAATTCACTTTCATTTCTCACAGGAGGAGATTTGGGAGTACATCAAAGACAAACTTGAAATTGGGTTAACCCCTTTGTTCTCAGTTTCTGCCAGATGGCATCAGCTAACTCTAAAAAGGAAGGATAAGCATGGAGTATCCCTGAAGACCTGATTTCAAAGAATATAACTGAAACTCCTGGAGAAATATGTGGTCATTTTTGTTCAGTTGTTTCATGCAATTTCTTTAATTTTTTTTAAGTTAATTAATGGAAACTGTTTTGCCTCTGCGCTAGTTAAGTTCTTGTTACACCAATTCATTGGAAACATAATTTAATTTATATATTTTTTCACTTCAAAAGGAGCACTCATTTTGGTTCTATATCATTTGCTTTGCCATCCACTTCTCCAATTTAGTTTCAGATTCATTTAAATTATGTGAACATGACCTGTTCAAATAAGAAAATTGATTTGTGAAGGACACTTTTTTCTTAGTTGAAGAAATGGAGTATTTCTGTATACAACCTTAAATATTCAATAAATTGGTCTTAACTAGGTCACAACATCAGTGGTAATAACATAGATGGTTATCTCAACCTGTTCTTGACATCCGTTTAGTTGTAAATGGGATCTATTTTCACTAATTAGATGGCTTTCCACAGAAGTTGGCTGTTACCCACCCTGGGTTTTTTTGTTTGTTTGAGCTTAGAAAACATGTGAGAATTTTCTGTGCTTCTTAGGTGTGCAAAAATGATAGCAGCAATGGCAGAAGTAGTTACAGTGGAAACTTCTTTATTACAGCCTTTTAATCCTTGTATTGGCATTACGGTGTCCCTTCTTCAGATTCCTAGATGTCAAGAAAGAGTTGCTTTGACAGCATTGGGGGGAGTGGTGACTTCTTGCTTCCTGTATATTACCAAGGGTAGACTAGGGCTGAGCCAGTTCTTTATATTTTGAGAATTATCTTTGAGGCTCAGCCAAGGATCTGGTCCTTCAAATATTTTATAATTTATATGAGCACCAAACTCCTTCGAATAAATCTCTTACTGGTTAAAGTCATTGGAATCTTGTTTTGTGAACTGGATGTTGATTGATCTAGGTGCTGAAAAAGAACTAGGGTACACACCCTTAACATTCGCTTATTTTTTACTACCCATTTGCAGTTTCTTTTCACTTTCAAATATCTATTTGGGGATTATTTTAATTTCTGATAGAGGGTTTTTATCAAGATAAAGTTCAATTTGCAAAAGCCCATATTGCTTATGAGTGGTACTGTGCTCTTTCTGTATTCTTCCCTGCTTATAAGTGTTTATAAAAATTAAACAGGAGAGCTAATATAAAAAATAATACAAAAAAACTGTGTCAAAATAAGACTGTCAATCAATCATCTATCTTTGTTTTAGTAAATTGGAAATGGCATTTCCATTAAGTGTAATAATTTGGTACTGTTTTGTGACCTAAGGCAAATCATTCATTCAATTCATTCATTTAAAGATTTTATTTATTTGACAGAGAGCACAAGTAGGCAAAGCAATAGAGGCAGAGGGAGAAGCAGGCTCCCTGCTGAGCAGAGATCCAGATGTGGGGCTTGATCCCAGGGCCCTGGGATCATGACCTGAGCTAAAGGCAGACACTTAATGGACTGAACCACCTGGGTACCCCTAAGGCAAAGAATTTAATGTCCACTTGTCAAAATGCCCTAGAATAAAGCCCCCCGCCCCCAGTGGAACCACAAAGAGAGTGTTTATTGCTAGTAGGAGGGTCATTATGAAAGCAAGAATTCCTTGCCTTTTGGCCACAAGCAAAGGTTTTATAAGACTCAGGAAAGCAGGTTGTTCTTGAATAAAAGGTACAAGGAAACAATACGTTGTGCCAGGCAAGGCAGTTCTCAAAAGTAAATGGCCTAAGGGTAAGCAAGGCTGGGGAAGCATATTCTGCAGGTTCGTTGGTTTGACAAGGAAAACTGACACTTTAAACAAGTTTTGGTTTTAGCAAGAACTCTAGGTTAGTGGCATATTGATGTAGGGATTACACAAAATATCCTAATCTTTACATAAACCTGAAACAAGTTGCCAGTTTGTTCTCTGTATCTTAAACAGGTGTATGTCTTTGTCAAAACTGAGGTACTGTATACTTAAGATCTGTGCTTTCAATTGTATGTAAAACTAAGAGCAAACAAAAAAATATTTTAAATGAACTCTGATGATATGTATGCTGTTTATGGAAAACTATAGTGATATCTGACATTTAATTTGTACTACATCAGAAATAAGATGGAGTAATGGGTGGATGGATAGAAGGATGGGTATATATGTAATGAAGTATAGTGAAATGTTAATGGTGGATTCTTGGTGGGTATATGGAAGGACATGGTAAAATTCTTTCAACTCAGTTATATGTTTGAAAATATCCATAAGATATCTTGGAAAAGAACATTTTTTTTTTTAAAAGACAAAGGGTCAGTAAGAGTTTTGTCAGTATCATCAAGTTTGAAATAAAAAAACTATAAATGGGTGTTTATGTTTCCTTATATGGCAGGGTAGGCAGATGACCAGCATGCGTAAGTATGGTATATAAAAAGAGGTTGACTCCGTAATCAGCTTCACCATTATCCTTTAAATAACCTTGGTAACATCAAATAAATAATAAAATGAAGATAATATGTCCCATGATTCTCACAATTGTATTGTGAAGATTAACGTTCAAATTATGCAAATATAAATTTATATTATTTAAATTAAGAACACCATTTAATAATGCTCCAAGAACACACAAATCCAAAGCTTGCCTTTTATACACAGATGGAAGGTCAGAAAGTGAAATTTTCTTCTCTAATCCTTGGAGGTTTCTTTCTCTTCTATTTTAGGCTGCCGTTAATTGCTGATAAATGGTGGCAATTTGTTAGAAGCAGACGGTATTATATCTAGTCAGTGGAGCAGAGGAAAGCATTGTGAAGCAAAAATTCTAAGATCTGATGGAGACCAGTTTAAAAAAGAAAACAAACAGTTTTGAAGTTTAGTATCCATTAGAGAAAGGAAGAAACGATATGCTATCTCTAAAATGTGCTCCACTTTTAATTTATAAATATGGAAAGGAGGTACTCTACCAGCAGTTTCCATAGAGTTACTGACAAGAATGAGGACCAGTGCATTCATTTCCTATTGTGGCATTACAGATTAATCACCAGAAACATAGCAGCTTAGAACACACATTTAGTATATGACAGTTTCATGGTTTAGAAGTCCAGATACAGGTTAGCTGGGACTTTTGTTCAGGGCCTCACCAGTTAAATTCAGAGGTTGGCAGAGACTACTATCTCATCTGAAGTTCAGGGTCCGCATCTAAGTTCATGTAGGTTTTTTTTTTTTTTTTTTTTAGATTTTATTTATTTATTTGACCGAGAGAGACACAGCGAGAGAGGGAACACAAGCAGGGGGAGTGGGAGAGGGTGAAGCAGGCTTCCCGCAGAGCGGGGAGCCTGATACGGGGCTTGATCCCAGGACCCTGGGACTATGACCTGAGCTGAAGGCAGATGCTTAATGACTAAGTCACCCAGGCGCCCCTAATTTCATGTAGTTTTTGACAGAATTTAGTTCCTTTTGGTTGTATAACTGGGATCCCTGTTTTCTTGATAGTTGTCAGTGAGGGTTGTTCTCAGCTCCTAGAGGTTTCCCTTGGGTCCTAGCCATGTACCTTTCTTGGAACATAGAAACTTGCTTCTCCAAATCTAGCAGAAGAATCTCTAGTCTGTTATGATAAATGGGGTCTATATAATATAAGATAATCACAGAGGTGATTATCCCATTATATTTAGAGGTCCTGCCCACACTCAAACAGAGGGGATTGTACAGACTGTGTACACCAGATGACAGGAATCTTAAGGGCCATCTTAGAATTCTGATCATGGGGAGCTATGTTGTAAACAAAATTAATATTGCCTAGAATGAGAAAACTTAGAAAATATCACATTCATCCAGCCTATCAAAGATGAATAATTCATGAATAGAAAGAATAAGTAATACTAAAATATTAGAGCATTAATAATTCTTAAAAAATAGGCAGAATTTAGAGTGGGTGAAATGGGTAGGGGAGAATTGAGACTCCAGAGAGAAAAATTCATAAATTGTAGCTCTGCAGTTTTACAATCTATACAGAATCCTTAACATTAAGTATAAACTCTTAAATCCGAAGTAGTGGAGCTTTAGAAAAAAAAAGCCTCATGATCCAAACACTTATCACTGGGACATGATGGATGTCCTCACTAATTCACCTGGCAAATTGGGAATAAGAGCTCACTATGGCTTGAACAACATTAAAATAAATTTATTCATTCATTTATTCATTCACTTAGTAAATGCAGCTTTTTGTCCAGATGCATAACACCATTTGTCATCCTTCTGTGCTGTATAAATATGAAGGAGACAGTTCTCATTCTCAAGGAGCTCCCTTTCTACTACAGAAAATAGTCAAGAAGAAAATGACGAATGGGTGGGTAAAATTTTTATGGTGACGATATGCATGGGATTCTTCAGGTGCATAAAAAGAGAGGACTGACACACACACTGACCCTCATTGATGATTTGATATGTGATAGTATTGATAGTGATACTTTTGCTGCCATAAGTACGAGGTGAATTTGACCCAAAGAAGAATCAATTGTTGCAAGTAGAGTGAAGTATATATTCAAAGGAATGAAGTGCTGGCAGACTTTTGAGGGGGGGAAACTAAGTACTTTGTTTTAACTAGAATACAGGTGGTATGGCAGGCATTGGCAAGGATATGAAGAAATAGGGAAGACCATATATGAATGATAAATGACTAAGAGAGACCTGGGTAGAAGTCTTCACTCCATCAGTAACAAAGGAGGTGACTTTCACCAATTAGTCAAGTTCAGGTTTCTCATCTTAGAATAATGTATGTCACAGGATATTGTAGACCAGAAGAGATAAGGGATATAAAGCCTGTACATAGCAGCTATCATTAGCTAGGTTATTACTCAAATGCCAGGCGAAGAAAACATTGAAAAAAAAAAAAAACTTTTCTTACAAGATCTAATAAGGGGTCTAAATAGGTGAGATTAAAGTGGGTGATAGCAAGATGAGATCTGCTTCTAGAAATAGTGCTCTCTCAAGAGATTGGACTATTGTTTGAAGGGGGTTGACGTTGGAGGTAGTGAGACTAGTCAGGGAAAAAGAACAGGGTTTTATGCTAAGGTAATGGCAGTAAAGACAGCAGGGGATGGGTTTGAGAAATCTACAGATAGAATCACTAAGAATTGATGGTAAACTGAGGGAAGAAACTTGAATGATTCTTAATTCTCACAGTCAGTTGATTGAATTAATAGCATCATATACTGGAAACAAGGTGAGTTATAAAGAAAACAAAACAAAAGAAGATGACATATCACTTCTGATTCTTCTACTTTCATTCCAAAAGGTTGTGGTGGGGAGAATATGCAGAATTTCACAGGGAGGAATGGAGGTGGACTGTGTCCCAGGAAGGTTGAATAGACTGTATACTCCTTAATTTTTCAAAGCTCCTTGTATCCAGTTATGGCCCAGAAACAGCCAGTGCAACCACTTGCATAGAAACCTGAGGTCTCAGACAAGAGATATGTCGTAGGGCACAGTGTGGCTTGGAGGCTATAGGACTGAGCAAGAGTATTCTGAAAAATTCACTTTCTCCAAACTTTCTCAGGGCCTAGAGAGTCCTCAGAAGGCCTGAGATGTAATGTTTTACACCATAGCTAATAGATGTTATTTGATTTAGGAAAAGTAATACATGTTTTCTTATAATCGTTTACAGGGAAAAAGTGGTGTAAATGATTAAATTTCATAAAAGTGGGTTGTGAAAGGTATATGAGAAGAAGATGTAAAGATTTTGAACCACATAATTTGAATGTTCTGTAGGAAGAGACATTTGGACAGAGTTATAAATTTGGCAGTCATTAACAAACAGGTGAGAAGTAAAACATTAGGCATAAGTTAGATCATCCAAGGTGAGAGAAGTAGATGATACTTGAAAAAAGCCACAGACAGAAACCCCAGAAATATCTTCTTTTTGTAAATGTGAGAAAGAAGAACTACCACAAATGTTATGAACTAAAAACTAAGGCCTTGCCATTACCCTGCAAATCACCTTGGTGAAAAAAAGAAACCCAGAAAACAAACTTGTCTTAGGTCACATAAGAGGAGAGAGCCTTAAAAATGAAGGAAGGGCAATATATATTTTTTTAAAATTTTATTATGTTAATCACCATACATTACATCGCTTTTGATGTAGTGTTCCATGATTCATTATTTGTGTATAACATCCAGTACTCCATTCAGTATGTGCCCTCTTTAATACCCATCACCAGGCTAACGCAGCCTCCCACCCGCTCCCCTCTAGAACCCTCAGTTTGTTTCTCAGAGTCCGTAGTCTCTCATGGTCTGTCTCCCCCTCCGATTTCCCCCCTTCATTTTTCCCTTCCTGCTACCTTCTTCTTCTTTTTTTTTTTTAACATATAATGTATTATTTGTTTCAGAGGTACAGATCTGTGATTCAACAGTCTTACACAATTCACAGTGCTCACCATAGCACATACCCTCCCCAATGTCTGTCACCCAGCCACCTCATCCCTCCCACCCTCCACCACTCCAGCAACACTCAGTTTGTTTCCTGAGATTAAGAATTCCTCATATCAGTGAGATCATATGATACATGTCTTTCTCTGACTGACTTATTTCGCTCAGCATAATACCCTCCAGTTCCATCCACAATGTTGAAAATGGCAAGATTTCATTCCTTTTGATGGCTGCATATATTCCATCGCGTATATATACACCACATCTTCTTTATCTATTTATCTGTCGATGGACATCTTGGCTCTTTCCATAGTTTGGCTATTGTGGAAATTGCTGCTGTAAATATCGGGGTGTACATACCCCTTTGGATCCCCACATTTGTATTTTTGGGGTAAATACCCATTAGTGCAATTGCTGGATCGTAGGGTAGCTCTATTTTCAACTTTTTGAGGAACACCTCCATACTGTTTTCCAGAGTGGTTGCACCAGCTTGAATTCCCACCAACAGTGTAGGAGGGTTCCCTTTCTCTGCATCCCCACCAACATCTGTCATTTCCTGACTTGTTAATTTTAACCATTCTGACTGGTGTGAGGTAGTATCTCATTGAGGTTTTGATTTGGATTTCCCTGATGCCGAGCGATGTTGAGCACTTTTTCATGTGTCTGTTGGCCATTTGGATGTCTTCTTTGGAAAAATGTCTGTTCATGTCTTCTGCCCATTTCTTGATTGGATTATTTGTTCTTTGGGTGTTGAGTTTGATACGTTCTTTATAGATTTTGGATACTAGCCCTTTATCTGATACGTCATTTGCAAATATCTTCTTCCACTCTGTTGGTTGTCTTTTTGTTTTGTTGACTGTTTCCTTTGCTGTGCAGAAGCTTTTTATCCTAATAAAGTCCCAATAGTTCATTTTTGCCCTTGCTTCCATTGCCTTTGGCGATGTTTCTAGGAAGAAGTTGTTGTGGCTGAAGTCGAAGAGGTTGCTGTCTGTGTTCTCCTTTAGGATTTTGATGGACTCCTGTCTCACATTTAGGTCTTTCAACCGTTTTGAGTCTATTTTTGTGTGTGGTGTAAGGAAATGGTCCAGTTTCATTCTTCTGCATGTGGCTGTCCAATTTTCCTAACACTATTTGTTGAAGAGACTTTTTTCCATTGGACATTCTTTCCTGCTTTGTCAAAGATGAGTTGACCATAGAGTTGAGGGTCCACTTCTGGGGTCTCTATTCTGTCCCATTGATCTGTGTGTCTGCTTTTGTGTCAGTACCATACTGTCTTGATGATGACACCTTTGTAATAGAGCTTGAAGTCTGGCAGTGATGCCACCAGCTTTGCTTTTCTTTTTCAACAATTCCTCTGGCTATTCGGGGTCTTTTCTGGTTCCATACAAATTTTAGCATCATTTGCTCCATTTCTTTGAAAAAAGTTGATGGTATTTTGATAGGGATTGCATTAAATGTGCAGATTGCTCTAGATAGCATTGACATCTTCACAATATTTGTTCTTCCAATCCATGAGCATGGAACGTTTTTCCATTTCTTTGTGTCTTCCTCAATTTCTTTCATGAGTATTTTATAGTTTTCTGAGTACAGATTCTTTGCCTCTTTGGTTAGATTTACTCCTAGGTATCTTATGGTTTTGGGTGCATTTATAAATGGGATGGACTCCTTAATTTCTCTTTCTTCTGTCTTGTTGTTGGTGTATAAGAATGCCACTAATTTCTGTGCATTGATGTTATATCCTGCCACTTTACTAAATTCCTGTATGAGTTCTAGCAGTTTTGGGGTGGAGTCTTGGGTTTTCCACATAAAGTATCATATCATCTGCAAAGAGTGAGAGTTTGACTTCTTCTTTTCCGGTTCCGATGCCATTTATTTCTTTCTGTTGTCTGATTGCTGTGGCTAGGACTTCTAATACAATATTGAATAGCAGTGGTGATAGTGGACATCCCTGCCATGTTCCTGAACTTAGGGGGAAAGCTCTCAGTTTTTCCCCATTGAGAATGATATTTGCTGTGGGCTTTTCATAGATGGCTTTTATGATATTGAGGTATGTACCCTCTATCCCTATACTCTGAAGAGTTTTGATCAAGAAAGGATGCTGTACTTTGTCAAATGCTTTTTCTGTATCTATTGAGAGGATCATATGGTTCTTGTTCTTTCTTTTATTAATGTATTGTATCACATTGATTGATTTGCGGATGTTGAACCAGCCTTGCAGCCCAGGGATAAATCCCACTTGGTCGTGGTGAATAATCCTTTTAATGGACTGTTGGATCCTACTGGCTAGTATTTTGGTGAGAATTTTTGCATCCATGTTCATCAAGGATATTGGTCTGTAGTTCTCCTTTTTATTTGGGTCTTTGGTTTGGGATCAAGCTAATGGTGGCCTCATAAAACGTGTTTGGAAGTTTTCCTTCCATTTCTAATTTTTGGAAAAGTTTCAGAAGAATAGGTATTAATTCTTCTTTAAGTGTTTGGTAGAGTTCCCCTGGGAAGCCATCTGGTCCTGAGCTTTTGTTTGTTGGGAGATTTTTGATTACTGCTTCATTAAGGAAAGGCAATACTAAGAAAAAGTAAGAATTAACTGAGAGGTCAACTCAAACAAATACATGCTGGAAAATATTGATTGGATTTAGTAATTAGACACCCAATTGGTCTTTTTTTTTTACCATTTAAATTGTTGTTTAGATCATGTTAGTAGTAAAACATCACTTAAGATAACTACTCATATAGATCTCTTCCCAGTAACTTAAGAAAGTGTAGTATGCTTTTTTAAAATATATTTCAGGAACCAAAGCCTTGGTGGAACATAATTTTCCAAGTATCTCATGATTAATAGGAAGCAAAGCTTGGATTTGAACCTATTTTAGTAGGGCTCAATTGGCAAGAGACCCCTGAAGGAGTCCAGGATGCTCTGAAATGTACTCTGCTACTTGGGTCTTTTATGCAAGAGGTATCCATGGATGATGGGAATGCTAAGTAGAATCTTTTCCAGGCCGGTATAGAAGTGGCAGGAAGATCCTGTGTTGTCTTTTTTATGTGTCAATCTCTCAGTAAATCTCTTTCTAAATATCTGTATATCTGTACCTATACCTCTATCAATTCTATTGCTTCCTTTACTCTGGAGAACTCTGACTAATACAAACTCCTAGAATTCTGTAGCAAAACCATGCTTTCCATGGCAGAGAACCAACCACTCTTAAAAACAGCTACTACTGTCTAGGAGAGTTTATGAATCAAGTGATGATTGGAGTTGTACACATTGAGCTGGGTTTTAAAAGATCCACTGAATTATTCATTTTAGTGGTGTCTTTGTTAGCTCAGGCTGCTATAACAAATTACCATGGACTGGATGGGTTAAACAACAAACGCATATTTCTCACAGAAGTAGAGGCTGGATGTCCAAGATCAGGGTGCCAGCATGCTCAGGTTCTGGTGAGAGCACTCTCCCTGGTATAAATATATGGCCTTCTTACTACTGTATTCTCACAGAGAGAAAAGACTAGCTTGCTTTCTTGTCTTATAAAGAATCTAATCTCATCATGAGGGCTCTATTTTCATGACTTAATTACTTCCCAATGTTCCCAACTTCATTTACCATCCTATTGGATGTTAGGCTGCCAACCAATGTATGAATTTTGTGGGGACACAAATATGTGATCTATAGTGAGTGGGAACAGCAATAATCTATTGTGTAATGAAAAGATACATCCAGATTAAGGCCCCGAAAATCCACAAGTCACAGAATAAATTAGCATCTGTAGCATCTATTTGTCAAATCGATGCCTCTCTCTCATCTCACATGGACAAATGATGGCTTTCTTAGCACAAATCATTGGAAGAGGAAAAATTGGTGCCTGATTGACTCACCAAGAGATTAGTATGATATGTTGATTCTAGCGAGAGTCCTATTCAAGCACTATGCCTAAAATGTGGCAGCAAAGTGTATAGGCAGAGCTGGAGATTGGTAACAGTAGATGTTTATTTTAAATTCATAGAGGAGTGTCCCAAGATGTAGGAAAAGGTAGAGTCTTAGTAGTAAATATGTTGTCTGGTTGATCAAGGGCTTGAAGGTGAACAACAAAAGAGAGAGGAAGAGACAAGAAAATTTTGAGAAGAATAACATGTAGCTCTGAGTTTCTAAGCCCTAAGTACACAGAGTTTTTGCTCTCCAGAAAATATTTATTAAAAAGGAGGCATATAATGGCCGAGAGAATAGGAGGACTGGCTCTGCTGAATGTTAGCTAGCCTCCCTCTATAGTTAGTGCTGACACAAAAGGCTCATGAATGAACTAGCCATGGCAGCTAGTTTGGAGGAGAATCTAGGCTAAGTCAAGTAGCCTTTTAAATTGTAGTGTCCTCTGCAGAGACCCT
Organism: Eumetopias jubatus; assembly: GCF_037043125.1. Classification (NCBI taxonomy): domain Eukaryota; kingdom Metazoa; phylum Chordata; class Mammalia; order Carnivora; family Otariidae; genus Eumetopias; species Eumetopias jubatus. The sequence goes on along the minus strand of NW_028274809.1, from coordinate 175,007,959 downwards.
ACCGAAGAATATAATCAGATGATAGCTTCTCTGGTCTCACATCAAAATTGGTTAATATCTCTACTTCCTTACCTCTCAAGCCCTTATTTTAAGGCCTTATTCTAAGTCAAGAGTAAATGCAAGAATTTTGGATTTTCTTAAATGCTCTAAGAACTTCTGATTTTTAGAGTGAGCTATGACTTAACAGTTGATGGACCTGAACCTGTTATTTCTCTCTCTCTCTCTTTTCTTTTCTTTTCTTTTCCCTTCCCCTTCCTCCCTCCAAAGCAGGTAAACAAAGGCAGGCAACTTCACAGTTCTTATACTTGTCATAACCCTCATGATGTTCAAGTGCCATAGATGCTACATAACTCAAATTGATTTAAGAAAAAGACAGTCATACATTGCTGATATAAGGAATAAAAATGGAACTATTATTACAGATACTATAGTTGATAAGATTTTAAGAATAATTTCAAAGCAACAGTTTATTTTATTTTTCTTCTTTAGATTTTTAAAAAATATTAAGATATACATCAAAATACACAATTTTACAGTGTATAATTCTGTAACAATTGTATACAATCCTGTCATCATGAATTGTATACAAAATAGAACAATTTTATCAGTCTCTGAAATTCTGTATATGCCCTCTCCTCAATCCCAGCCCCTCACAAACATTGTCCCTATAGTTTTGTCTTTTCCAGAATGCCATAAATGCAGTCGTGCAGGATGTAGTCTTTGAGTGTACATTCTTTCACTTAGCATAATGGTTGAGATTCATGTTATTGCAAATATGTTTTATTCTTTTTTATTTGAATAGAATTCCATTGCATGAATATACCTCAGTTTGTCAGTTCACCAGTTGAGAAACATTTGGGTTGTTGCCACTTGTATGACAATAAGTTTTCCAATTTACTTGAAGTGGACATATTTCTTGAAAAATTCACTTGGTCAAAAGTAAAAATTAAAATAGGAACATTTCTGTATCATTTATAAAAAAATTTACAAGAAAACTCCAGGCCCAAATATGTTCACTAGCATCTTTATCTAAATAGTTAAAAAAAAATACACCAATCTTATGCAGTTTTTCCAGGGAATAGAAAAGAGATAATATTTCCAATTTATTTTATGAGACAACAAAAGAATTAAAAAAAATATAGCACTATAAAACAGGGACACTAAAATACAAGTAAATTAAAGTCCAATATTTTTCATGAACACAGATGTAAAGAATCTTTTAATATTGAAACACAGGATATTAGCAAAATAAATCCATCAGCATGTGAAAGAAATAAGTGAAGTTTATTCTAGGAATGTGAGGTTGTTTGAACATTTGAAATTCAATCAGTATGGTTTACCTCAATAATACATATTAATATGTTCATACCAAATGCATTAATGTGTTTTAATGAAATATCAAACGTGTTAATGTGTTTTAAATGTATTAATGTGTTAAAACCAAAGGAAGACCTTTGGTTTATCTCAGTAGATGCAGAAAACATCACTTGACAAAATTCAACCCCTGGATTTCCTAAACTCCTCAAAATTAAAATAGAAGAAAGATTGTTTCTGTGCCCTTCTTATTAGTTCAAAAATAAGGCACGTATTACCACTTTAAATTAACATTATGCTAGCCTTCCTGCCCAGTGCAATAAGGCAATAAAATAAAATGCATAAATGTTAGAAAGGGGGGGAAAACTAATGTTATTTTTAGGGATATGATAATAGATCTTTGAAATCCAAAAGAATCTACATTCAGGGGGTGCATGGGTGGCCCAGTCTGTTAAGTGACCAACTCTTGATTTCAGCTCAGGTCATGATCTCGGGGTGTGAGATCAAGCCCCAGGTCTGGTTCTGTACTCAGTGGGGAGTCTGAGATTCTCTCCCCTTCCTGTTCCCCTCTTCCCCTCCCTCCACTCATGCATTCTCTCTCTCTCTCAAATAAATAAATCTAAAAAAAAATCTACATTCGGAATTAATGTTAATTTATCAAGGTTGCTGGATGTGAGCTCAGTATTTAAAAATAATTTTTTTATTTTTTTATTTGAGAGAGTGAGAGCACAAGCAGTGGGTTGGGGGGGTAAAGGGAGAGGGGAGAAACAGCCTGCTTGCTCAGCAGGGAGCCCTATTCCTAAACTGATGCACAGACCCTAAGATCAGGACCTGAGTTGAAGGGAGACGCTTAACTGACTGAGCCACTCAGGTGCCCCCAAAATCAGTTGAATTTCTATATATGAACAGAAACAACCAGAAAATTAATGTAAAAATATAATTTTCAGTGTCATCAAAAAGCCTTCAAAAACAGAATTTTAAATAACAAATAATGCATGGGAGTTTTTGTGGCTTCATAGTTATTAACATTTTATCTTTTTAAAAAATTCAGCCATGAGAAAGAAGGAAATTCTGCCGTTTGTAACAACTTGAATGGACCTTGAGGGCATTATGCTAAGTGAGTTAAGTCAGAAAAAGATAAATACCATATGATATCACTTACATGTGGAATCTGAAAAAAAAAATAAAGCCAAACTTGTGAAAATAGAGTAGGTAGATAGTTACCAGTATCAGGGGCTGGGGGTGGGGGGTGGAAATGGGAAGATGTTGGTCAAAGAGTACACACCTCCAGTTAGAAGATAAATGCTGGGGATCTAATGTACAGTATTGTGATTATAGTTAACGATCCTGTATTGTATACTTGAATTTTGCTAAGGGAGTGGATCTTAAATGTTCTCACAACAAAAAGAAATGGTAATCATGTGACCTGATGGAGGTCGCATACTAACTCTACGCTGGTAATCATATTGCAGAAGTAAGTGTATCAAATCAACATGTACACCTTAAATTTAGACAATAGTATATATTAATTATATCTCAGTAAAACTGGAAACAAATGATCTATCTTAATTCTAATAGTATTCCATTAAACAAAATCAATACTCTCTGAAAAAAGGTAGCATGTATTAGAACTTTAAGTATTATTTCCATAATGTCTACCACTAAATGAAAAGTACCAGATATGCCTGGTTCAAATGTCCAAAAACTTAGATAAAAGCAGCAGAGGGAAAAATAATTATAGGTAATTTGGGTATTAAAGTTATCATACATGATATTTAAATAACTGCAATTTTTTTAAGAAAGATGTAAAAGATGGAAAATTTCACTAGAAATTGGAATCAGTTAAGCTATAAATTTAAACTCAAATGTTGCAAAACACAATAACCCAATTAAAAACTTCATAAATGGGTTTAACAGAAGATTAGTCACTGCAAAAGTTTTGTGAACTGGAAATAATATCAGTGGAAAATGTCCAAGTAGAGAGCAAAATAGCAGGAATATATGAGACATATGGGAAACAGTGAGAAGATCTGACATATGTATAATTACAATTCTAGAGAAAATGAGACAATTGGGAAAACATAATACTTGGAGAAATAATGCCTGAGAATTTTCCAAAATTAATGAAAGAGATCAATCAAGAGATTCAACATTCCTTACAAATTTTAGGGAAATCACATCTAGGCATATCATACCAAATTAATTAAAATTTAAAAATAATGTCATAAAGTCTTAAATAAAATGTTAGTAATATTACTTCAAAGGATCAACACTAAAATTAAGAAGTGATTTTCCAAATGAAAGTGTGGAATCCAGGAGACACTGGATTGATACTTCATAGAAGTCTAACTTTAATGGAAACATCCCTAAAAAGTAAAAGTTAACTTTTTGAAAGTGTAAGCTAAAGACATTTTCAAGACAAAACCAAATTTGATTACCTGTAGAACTGCAGTAAAAGTCATACCAAAATAATTCCTTCAGGCATAAAGAGAATAATTCCAAATAGAAATATGGAAATGTTGGCAAGATTTATGACCAAGAAAGGAGCACATACATGCCTAACTCTAATGAAATGTTGACTGAAAACAAAAACCAAAAAAATCTAAATAATATTGGTGGCTTATAGGATTCACAATATATGTAAGGTTTTGGGTTTCTGTAGCATAATGGTGGTTGCCTAAATCCTAATCTCTCAACATTTCCTCTAAAACACCGTGCAGATTAAATAATAAAAGCAAAAATACTACAACCAAGAGATAATAATCTTAGAATTGAATTATTACTGAAGAGCGGATTGGAGTGAAATATTCTGGAAGATGTCCTTTGAACTAGGAAAGAAAGGGAAAATGGAAGCCACTAGTCAAAATTGAGGATCCTACAGGAACAAAATTTTAAAATTGAAAACATACCCTATCCCACTCTGTTCCAAATGACACTATCATTTAAAGACATTGTACTTTACTTTATTAACAGAAAAAGCACCTATGAATTAAAAACCATAGAATGCTATTAAAACCTTCAACTTTCACCTAGACACATCAGTTATTTCTGATGCAGGAAAAGATAAAAGATTTCTAAGTGAATAGAGAAAACATAGTCAATGTACTAACCAAACTACTGTAATACTGAAACAATATAAGAATCAGAAAATTTTAGCTGGTAAAAATTCTACCTAAAAAACTGACATAAAGCAGAAAAAAATAGTGTAATACTCCAACTTGAATTAAATATTCTTTAAAAAGAAAAAGAAATTAATCAATGGGCTTGAATCCACAACATTAAAATGGTTTGCTATATATACACACCTAGTGGAATAGATTATTGAAGACTAATTACCACACCAGTTGTGACATGTCTTAAAAAGAGGCAGCATGTGATTTGAATCAGTGACCAATATATGCTTTTTAAATCTCCCAGTGTTATGCTGTGGCAAGTATGGGAAACAAGACATGGAAGTATTGATTTCTATTCCTGAATTTTTGAACTTTGTACATTTGGAACTGGGCAGGAATCATGGAGCACCAGGATCAGGAAATAGGCAGGTGAGAACCAGACCTAGAAAACCAGAGAGGCAGTGGGGAACAGGTTTATGTATGAGCGAAGGATCCAAACCCCAGGGATACTCATCATTGCCCCATCCAATGTCACATGCCAGAGAACAAATTTAAAGATACATTTATCAAGAATTTCAAGATGGTAATGACAGAGCATTAAACTACTAAGTGGGGTTTTGTGTGACTGCAATGGTGACATACCCATGATTCGAGCTCTGTATAGTGACAGAGTAAATGGAAACCCTTTATTGTTATTATTATTTAAAGATTTATTTATTTATTTGAGAGAAAAAATGAGCAGAGGGAGGGACAGAAGGAGAGGAAAGAATCCTCAGCCAGACTCCATGCTGAGCATGGATTCAGATGTTGGGCTCAATCCCAGGATCCTGAGATCATGATCTGAGCTGAAATCAAGAGTCTGACACTTAACAGACTGAGCCACCCAGGTGTCCCATTTATTATTATTTAATAATGAAAGCAAATTGCACACTTTCAAGATCTGTGTAATAAGGATGAGTGGATGAAGTCTGGTTAACTTTTTAATTGTTTCTATAAGTCGTGTGCCTGTCTTGTAGTTGGTAATTTTTTCCCAGAAGAAACAGAATCATTTCCTCAAAATACCTGGCTCAATGGCAGAATTGTTCTATAAATTGCAGGTTTTTTATTTTCTTAAAATTATAAGGATTTTATAAGTATATGATACTCTACATAAGTAAGTTTGCACATATATATTGATAAATTTATTAGATTTTTAATATATTCTGGATTCATTTAATTGAATTTAAATTTAATTAAATAAATTTGGGTATTAAAAGTAATTTCATATATTTTCTCTTTTCTTGAATGTAGAACATATGGGATCACTTATCCCATGATAGATGGCAACTTTCTGTTTTCCATAATCACAAAATTCTTTAAAAATAGCATTGACTTACTGACAGTTGAACAAAGATGTAATACACATAGTTTCTGATCCATTTCTCTCTCTCTTTTTTTTTTTTTGCTCATGAGACCATTTTAATCTCAAGGTGTTAACATACAGATTAACATAAACTTCGTTTCATGGAAATATGTACTACAAAATTCAGAAATAACCAGTATTAGTGAAACCAAATCAAGTATTTTGGAGGCTTCAAAGCACTAGATGGAATTCTTCAAGGACACTGATCCGTTTCTTTCTTTTTGATTACCCAAAGTGGGGGTGCTACCTGGAAGGGAAGAAGGCAGATGACAAACCTAATTTCTTCACAGACTTGCTAATGATTATCCTCATGTAAATAGGCAAAGATATTTTTTGAAATGCTTTGAAATATTTTTTGAAATGCTTTGAGCAGGATGTCCTCCGTTTAGCATTACTTATGTCAAAAAGCCTTGGATCAATGAAATTATGACATATGGCTTTCTGTACAATATTACATAAGTTCTCCAACATCTGGAATATAAATAGAGCTGCTTTATAACCTATATGCTTCCTGCTGTGAAGTAATAACCCATATACCTTGTTAGGGACCCCATTCACTACACTGGGCCAAAGATCATATGTCTGATATATGAAGGAAGGAATGTCTAGGCCTCTCACAGGTTTCACCTGTGCCCCTTTATTGATTAGATCATTAAAAGTGTTAATAAATTGTTTTTTAAAACTTTATTTAAAATTTAACTAACATATAGTGTATTATTAGTCTCAGAGGCAGAGTTTAGTGATTCATCAGTTGCATATAACACCCAGTGCTCAACTCTATTAATAAATCTTGATAATGGTCAAGTTCTCTGATTTTTTGAGTCTGACTTTACAATCCAATCCTTTGCATTATTACAGAGACATTTGAGTTTAAACACAAATAGAAAATAGGTATCTTAAGCCCACATATTTTAAGGAACATGCCCAATGAAATTTATGAATTTTAAAACAATGCTGCTTGAGATTAAACCATTTACCTGGAAAAAGAGGAAGAAACATTCTTGATGCTGATGTATGTAATTATATGCATTTAAAACATTTTAGAAGCTGTCAGCTTCTTGGTCCATCAACTTTAACAGCAACCTATAAAAATGTTCTTGTTTTGTACATCTTTAATTTGAAAAGCAGAGGAGCATGATGTTTTGCAGCTTCCATAGCACCTGTCACTCACATCAAGGACACAAGTTTGTTTTCCATAGTGCACTTTACCTCTATTGAAGTTTTTGTCACAAATCTTGATCTTTAATAAGTAAATTCATGAAGCTTATAATTGGCCCAGTACATACAATTGTAACATTGATTTCACTTAATCTTTAACCTGACATATTGCAGGTTTTACAGTAGCAGTTCTCATATTGAGACTCCATCTGTTAATGGCAGGAAACAACATTGCTATACTCCAGGAAGCTGCCAAAAAGTGTAAATGACTTGATATGCCGCTAACTGTGGAGTTCAAGTATACTCAATGATGCTCTTTTTGTATTTACTATTTACGTGGTAATAACCTTTGAACACAACAACTGATAAGAATCCCTGTAGATCAGACTTCTTACGACATGATAGAAACAATAAGTTATATCTTTTACTTTTAATGTGCAAAAATTCCCCATAGCATCTCTCAGAGAAGTACCTCGGCATTCTGACAGAACTATTAAACCTATTAGTTCATATCAGTGAGCTAAGTTAAGATGCCAAATGTTTTCCTGAGCCCTACCAGAAAATGCATTCTTTAAGTCACACTACCTTGATTATATTAGTTACAGGGCTTCAAATAATCCTTCCAGGCATGCCAAAATGGAATAATGTATGCATTCAAAAGTAATTTATTTCTTGGAAAGTTTTCGAGAAAAGCAGAAGACACTTGTTCATCATAGTAAATAGTGCAGTGTTTCTTGAGAAACTCAGTCTTTTTCCAGGTTAGATTAATAAATATTCATTTGGCATCTACTGTGTGCCAGGGAATTTGCTGAGTGCTTTGTCTACAGATACTACAAAATATGTTTTCTGCCCTCAAATAGCACACTGATTAGGTATTGAGAATGATACATTAGCATTTAACTAGAAAGCATTCCATTAAGCATAGATGTGGATATGGGGGGCGGGGCGTCACAGAGGGGGAGTGAGAGAGAGAGAAAAAAGAGGGAGGGAGGGAAGGAAGGTAACATGGCAATTTAGGATAATGAAAAGAGCAGATAATTCTCAGTGAAACTAGTTTAAATAAAAGCCTTCTACATATAAAAGTTGAATGACATTGAGAAAGTTCTAGAATTTCTGTAATTTTGTTTTCTATCTGTAAAGTGGGATATATTTATACTTACTGAATAGATTTATTATAGGGATTAAGTGAGATGTGCAAATTTATATAATTTCACAAGAGAAGGAGATTTAATGAGCTCTTTAAAGTCAGAAAAAGGGCACCTGGGTGGCTCAGATGGTTAAGCGTCTGCCTTCGGCTCAGGTCATGATCCCGGGATCCTGGGATCGGGTCCTGCATCGGGCTCCCTGCTCCGTGGGAGCCTGCCTCTCCCTCTGCCTCTCTCTCTATCTCTCTCTGTCTCTCATGAATAAATAAATAAAATCTTAAAAAAAAGATGTTTTTAAATAAAATCGTTAAAAAAAGGGGGGGGGGCATCTGGGTGGCTCAGTCAGTTAAGTGTCTTCCGCTCAGGTCATGATCCCAGGGTCCTGGGATGGAGTCCCACATTGGGCTCCCTGCTGGGCAGGAAGCCTGCTTCTCCCTCTCCCACTCCCCCTGCTTGTGTTCCTGCTCTCACTAATTCTCTCTGTCAAATAAATAAATAAAATCTTAAAATAAATAAATAAAGTCAGAAAAAGTTTCAGACGAAATATGTTTAACCTGGGTTTGAATACTAGATGTTTTAGTTTGTGTGCTATAACAAATTACCACAAACTGGATAGCTTAAGCAACAAACATTTATTACTCACAGTTCTGGAAGCTTGGAAGTCCAAGATCAAGGTGCCTGCAGATCCAGTGTCTGATGAGGACCCACTTCCTTATTTTCATATGGCCTTCTTTCCCTTGTATTCTCACACGGTGGAGAGCAGGGAGAAAGAGCAAGCTTTTACATCTTTTCTTATAAGGATCCCATTCATGAGGGCTTCACCCTCATGATCAATTATTATTCCAAAAGCCCCACCTCCAATATCACATTGAGGTTAGGATTTCAACTTACGAAGCTTGAGGCAACACATTTCAGTTCGTAACACTAGGTATGGTTTAACAGGTGCAAGAGGAAGGCAACCAATGTAAAAGATACTCAGACTCCTAAAAAAGCATCCTGTTTCTGGAAAGTGGCAAATACTATTTGGAGTCTCAGTACTGGCACGGATCAGCCCTGAATTATAAAACAGAATGGTGAGAATGCAAGTAGAAAAAGATCAATGAAATAGTAGTTCTATAAATTGTAGGTTATCTTTTCAATGGTATGGTCATTTCTTATTTTTTAAGGAATTAACCAAATCAGATCAAAACCTGCATTTTTATTCTGTAATAAAATGATCAGTCACCAGTGTTAAATTCTTTGGGAATACACTTACTATAAATATGAGTGAATTCAGGTTTAGAGGTATTTTGTCAATGACAATGTAATGACACTATGAGACATTAAATATATCCCTCTACTGCAGTCCATTCTATGAGGGAAATATGAATGGTCATATTTGGTATTTTGGAGTGGTAATGGCTTACAACATTGGAGCACAGGTTGGGGACAGATTCAAGCACTGGTTTTCATCAAGCAAATAACTAAAGTATGTGGATATACATTATCTACCTGGTTAACTTTTCTGTAGTTTTGAAATGGTCTCTTGAAAACAAAGTGGCTCTCAGGGAAAATATACTTAGAATAAGAGCATAATCTGAAATGAATTAGAGCCATTATAAAAATGCAGATAAAAAGAACACAGGGCTCAACAGAAAAGACTGAAATCGAAATAGTACTTCCAGTGTTTTGTGCTTATTCAAATACAGGGAGGTATGAAGTTTCTGTCATATAACATGAGATTTTGTAGGACTCTTAAATTATTATTTATAATGTTGAAATTTAATGCATTGATAAGTAAATAGAAAAATGACTAATCAGGTATGTAGGCATATTGGTAAAGAACAAGTGAAGTATGCAATTTTGTTGTTTCTCTTTGGGTAAAATGTTTAGTTGAAGGCATTGGTGTTAGTTTTAAAACACTGGAGAAATAAGGAATAATGATGAAGGAATGCTTCACATTTTAACATTATTTCATCTTTTTCAGAAAAAAAGCAAAAAATGAGATTTAAAATTCAGATAATTCTTTCAGAAATATTTTTTATGAAAGTAAAAGTAATGGTAACTACAATAACTGGGTAAACATTTAATTGTGTGCTGTTGAATTTGAATTATTTAATTTTGATTTTTGCTAATTGACTTATTTTTGAAAGCGAGGTTAAACTAAGATGAAAACAGAGCCTAAACTCGTGATATAACTCTCCTAAAAAGAGAAGTCTCTGCAATGTCCCATTTGTATTAAAATTTATTCTTTCTAACATGTATCTTATAGGAAACACAAATTAAAATTTTTTTAAATTTTTTTTTAATTTGAGTATAGTGGACACACAATGTTATGTTAGTTTCAGGTGCAAAACATAGTGATTCAACTTCTCTATGTGTTATATTGTGCTCCCTGCAAGTGTAGTTACTGTCTGTCACCATAAAATGTTATTACAATATCGTTGACAGTATTCCCTATACTGTGCTTTTTATTCCCATGGCTTATTATTATTATTATTATTATTATTATTACTATTATATTTATTCAGGGCTTGATCTCACGACCTTGAGATCTAGACCTGAGCTGAGATCAAGACTCGGATGCTTAACCTACTGAGACACCCATGCACCCTTCCTGTGACTTAGTTATTCCATAACTGGAAGCCTATATCTCCCTCTCCCCCTTACCCATTTTGACCATTCCCCCAACTTCCTCCCCCTTTCCCTGCAGCCATCAATTTGTTTTCTGTAATTATATGTCTGATTCTGCTTTTAGCTTGTTTACTTATTCATTTGTTTTGTTTTTTAGATTCCACATATGAGTGAAATCATGTGGTATTGGTCTTTCTCAGTCTGACTTATTTCACGTAGCATAATACCCTGAAGGTCCATCCATTTTAAGGCAGATGGCAAGATCTCATCCTTTTTTATGTCTGTATGAAATTCCATTACACACACACACACACACACACACACACACACACACACACACATCTTCCTTATCCATTCATCTTTCGGTGGACATTTAGGTTGCTTCCATATTTTGGGTGTTGTAAAGAATGCTGCAATAAACATAGGGGCATATGTATTCCTTTGAATTAGTGTTTTTGTGTTCTTTGGGTAAATACTCAGTAGTGCAGCTGCTGGATTATAGGGTAGTTCTCTGTTTAATTTTTTGTGGAAACTCCATGCCATTTTCCACAGTGTCTGTGCCAATATACATTCCTGCCAATGGTGCATGAGGGTTCCTTTTTCTCCATGTTCTTGCCAACACTTTTTATTTTTTGTGTTTTTGAATTTACCCATTCTGACAGGTGTGAGGTGATATCTCATTGTGGTTTTGTTTGCATTTCCCTGATGATTAGTGATGTTGAGCATCTTTTCATGTGTCTGTTGGCCATCTGTATGTCTTCTTTGGAAAAAAATGTCTATTCAGGTATTCTGCCCATTTTTTAATTGGATTATTTGTGGGGTCTTTTTGTGTGGGGTTGTACAGGTTCTACATAAATTTTGGATATTAACCCCTTATCAGATATATCATTTGTATTCAACAATATATTGGAGGAATCATTCATGATCAAGTGGCATTTATTTCTGGGATGCAAGGGTGGTTCAATATTTGCAAATCAATCAGTGCAATATACCACATCAACAAAGCAAAGGATAAAAATCATATAATTATCCCAATAGATGCAGAAAAAAGCATTTGACAAAATTCAACATCTGTTCATCATAAAAACTCTCAACAAGGTAGGTTTAGAGGGAACATACCTCAATGTATATAATGGCTGTATATCTCACAGCTAATGTCATAATGGTGAAAAACTGAGAGCTTTTACTCTAAGATAAGGAACAAGACAAGGAAGTCAACTCTTGCTAATTTTATTCAACAAAGTACTGGAAGTCATAGCCATAGCAATCAGACAAGGAAAAAAAAAGGCATCTGTATTGATAAGGAAGAATTTAAACCTTCACTATGTACAGATGACATTAAACTATATGTAGAAAGCCCTAAAGACTCCATCAGAAAACTACTAGAAGTAATAAATGAATTCGATAAAGTTGCAGGATATGAAACACCCAGAAATTGTAGCATTTCTATACACTAATAACAAAGTAGCAGAAAGAGAAGAAAGTTATTCCATTTATTATTGCACCTAAAAGAATAAAATACACTTTGATAACATGTTAAAATATGGGATTTAATAAAAATATATATGGTCAGTATTTTAAATTTACAAGGCAAAAAATAATTGGACATCAATACATTCTGTAAGGTTATTTTGGTTTAATTATAAATTTCTTTATGAATTCATAATTTGTTCACTTTTACAAGGCACCTTTAATTAATTGCTTTGAAAAGGCTGTTCACCTTATAGAATGATAACTGTCAAATTAATTTTACTGATTCAAAAGTTTGCAGCTTTGGGCGCCTGGGTGGCTCAGTTGGTTAAGCAACTGCCTTCAGCTCAGGTCATGATCCTGGAGTCCCGGGATCGAGTCCCACATCGGGCTCCCTGCTCAGCAGGGAGTCTGCTTCTCCCTCTGACCCTCCCCCCTCTCACGTGCTCTCTCTCTCTCATTCTCTTTCTCAAATAAATAAAATCTTAAAAAAAAAAAAACAAAAGTTTGCAGCTTTCAGTTTTGCTAGTAAGTGAAAACTTCTTAGCATTTATCATGAATTTTAAATTCTAGGTAAAGCCCTGATATATTTTTAGTAACAAACTACATTCCAAAATTATTAATGTTTTAAATTCATTCAGCATTATCTATCATATTACTTCAAATATATGAAAATTAGTGAATTGTTTCTTTAATATTCTATTCTTAATTGCAGACCTGTTTAACTCAAAGGACTACTGATTAGAGTGAGAGAGTAAATTTCTAAAAGAACTGACCTTTATTAACTCACTCATGTATTCTTTCATTCACAAATAAAGTACACAACACTGAGGTGAAAAATAGTGTCCCTGACTTCAGAAAAGTATGTGAATATATCATATACACTTATTTGGTTGCATAACTTAAATGTTTTTAAGTATGAAAAATCTTTATTCTTCTCACATTAAGAAAGTGAGACATGTCATGAATTTATTCTTAAGATGTTCATGGCCTTCTACCTCTGCAACTCCCTTGTTTTTTGTATTCTTTGGACTCTGGCTGAAATGCTACTATTGTTTGGCACCATCTCCTAGGCATTCATACCTGAGTCTTAAGTTCCTGTGTGCTTTCTATCCACTAATTCTCCTCTGAACTTGCCTGGTTAAAACCCACCAGTTGTTGGCATCTACAAATTAGGTCACATTTGGTTTTGGAACTACAATAGGCTTGCTTTTTACATTAATATCACAATTATAAAAGTTGAAATATATAACCAAAAAATAACATCTTGTCAGTATAGAAGTAAAATAAGTGAAATTTAAAGACATTAGTTTTGAGTATATGTTTAAAGTGTGTTTAGTTTTGTAAGAAACCTCCAAAATGTCTTTCAAAGTAGCTGTATCATTTTGCATTCCAAATAACAATGAATGAAAGTTGCTCTTCATTTTTGCTAGCATTTGGTCAGTGTTTCCTATTTTGGCTCTTCTAATAGGTGCATAGTGGCTATATAATTATGTTTTCATTTTCATTTTCCTGATGACCTATGATATGGAACATCTTTTCATGTGATTATTTGCCATTTTTTTGGTGAGATTTCTAAGGTCTTTGACCCATTTTTCAAGTTGTTTGTTTTCTTATTAAGTTTTTTAATGTTCTTTAAAAGTTTGGATAATATTCCTATAACATCATATGTGTATTTTGCAAATATTTTCTTCCCGTCTGTGGCTTGTCTTTTTCTTTTGACATTGTCTTTCACAGAGTAGTTTTAGTTTTTAATTTTAATTAAGTCCAATTTATCAATTATTGCTTTCATGAATCATGCCTTCAGTGTTATATATTTAGCCATCATCATACCCAAAGTCATGTAGGTTTTCTCTAGTGTTATCTTCTAGGAATTTTTTTTTTTATTTAATTGACAGAGAGAGAGAGACAGAGAGAGAGGGAACACAAGCAGGGGGAGTGGGAGAGGGAGAAGCAGGCTCCCCACCGAGCAGGGAGCCCGATGCGGGGCTCGATCCCAGGACCCTGGGATCACGACCTGAGCCGAAGGCAGACGCTTAACCCTCTGAGCCACCCAGATGCCCCTAAGTATTTTTCATTTTACATTTAACTCTATGATCCATTTTTAGTTAATTCTTCTAAAGGATATAAAGTTTATGTCTAGATTTTTTGGTTTTCTGTTTTTTTTTTTATGTGGATATACAGTTGTTCCAGCACCATTTGTTTTTTGTTTTTTTGCTTTTTTAGATTACTTATTTATTTGAGAGAGAGAGAGTATGAGCAGGGGGGTGGGGCAGAGGGAGAGGGAGAAGCTGACGCCCTCTGAGTAGGGAGCCCAATGCAGGGCTGGATCCCAGGACTCTAAGATCATGACCTGAGCCCAAGGCAGATGCTTAACCAATTGAGCCACCCAGGTGTCCCCCTTTTATTTTCTTGTTGTGTTAGCCAGAGCTTTCAGTATAATATTTATTTATTTATTTATTTATTTATTTATTTTTAAAGATTTTATTTATTTATTTGAGAGAGAGAGAATGAGAGATAGAGAGCACGAGATGGAAAGAGGGTCAGAGGGAGAAGCAAACTCCCCGCTGAGCAGGGAGCCCGATGCAGGACTTGATCCTGGGACTCCAGGATCATGACCTGAGCTGAAGGCAGTCGCTTAACCCTCTGAGCCACCCAGGCGCCCCAGTATAATATTTAAAGGGAATGAGGGAATGGTGAGTGGCATCCTTGCCTTATACTTGATCTTTCTGGGAAAGCTTCTGGTTGTCCACTATTAAATGTGATGTTGGCTGTCGACTTTTTATAGATAGATTTTAACAATTTGAGGAAATTCCCTCTTCTTAGTTCACTGAGAGTTTTTATCATAAATCATAGTTGGACTTTGTCAAATGCTTTTTCCTCATCTATTGATGATTCTGCAATTTTTCTTCTTTAGCATGTTGATTGATGGACTGTGTTAATTGATTTTCAAACACTGAACCATCCTTGCATGATTATTCCAGCATACCTGGGATAAATCCCACTTGGTCATGGTGTATAATTCTTTTTATATATTGTTGGATTCAATTTGCTAATATTTTATTGAAGACTTTTACATTTATGATAGATATTGGTCTGTGGTTTTCTTTGCTTATAAAATCTTTGTCTGATTTGGATATTAAGGTAGTGCAGGCCTCAAAGACTGAATTATGAATTATTCCCTCTGGCTCTTCTTTCTGAAGGAGATTATAAAGAATTGATATAATTCCATCCTTAAATATTTTTAGAATTTACCAGTAAACAATCTGGGCATGATATTTTCTATTTTGCAAGGTTAATTATTGGTTCAATTTCTTTCATAGATATAGGCTTACTCTGTTTTCTTGCATGTGAGTTTTGGCAAGTTGTTTCTTTCAAGGAATTGGTCCATTTCGTCTAGGTTATCAAATTTGTGGTCATAGAGTAGCTTATAATATTTCTTTATTATCTTTTTAAAGTACATAGGATATCTAGTCACGTCCCCTCTTTCATTTGTGCTGTTAGTAATTCATGTCCTCTCTTTTTTTTCTTAGCTTTGCTAAAGGCTTATCTAATTTATTGATCTTTTCAAAGAATCAGCTTTTGATTTCATTGATTGCTCTATTGATTTAATTATTAATTGATTTCCACTCTAATTATTATTTCATTTCTGCTGCTTACTTTGGATTTAATTTGCTCTTCTTTTTCTAGTTTCCCTGGGCGACAACTCAGATGACTGACTTTGGGTCTTTCTTCTTTTCTAATATAAGTATTCAATACCATAAATTTCCTTCTAAGCACTAATTTCACTGCATCTCAGAAATTTTGATAACTTGTGTTTTAATTTTCATTTAGTTTACAATATATCTTAATTTCTCTTGAGATTTTTTCTTTGACCTATGTGTTATATAGAATTGTGTTGTTAAATCTCCAACTTCAGGGATTTTCCACTTCTGTTACTGATTTCTAGTTTAATTCCATGTGGTCTGAGAGCAGACATTATATGATTTCTATTTTTTAAAATTTGTTAAGGTGGATTTTTATGGCCCAGAATATGGTCTGTCTTGGCAAATGTTCCATGTAAGTTTGAGGAGAATGCATATATTCTGCTCTTGTTCAATGAAGTAGCTAATAGTTTTTGATTATATCCTGTTGATGGTATTACTGAGTTCATCTGTGTCTTTACTGATTTTCTGCCTGCCGAATCTGTCCATTTATGATAAAGGGTGTTGAAAGCTCCAAGTATAATATAGTGGGTTCTTCTGCTTCTCTTTGCATTTCTGTTAGTTTTTGCCTCATGTCATTTGACTCTCTGTTGTTACATGCATACACTTTAAGGATTATATATCTTCTTAGACAATTGACTGCTTTGTCATTATGTAATGACCTGTTTTATCATGATAACTTTCTTTGCTTTGAAGTCTGCTCTCTTTGAAATTAATATAGCTACTCCTACTTTTTTCAACTAGTGTTAGCATGGCGTATTTTTCTCCATCCACTTAATCTGTGTGTGTCTTTATATTTAAAATGGATTTCTTATAGGCAACATATAGTTGCATTGTTTTTTTTTTAATCCATTCTGACAGTCTCTTTTTTAATTGCTGCATTTAGAGCATTGACAAAGCATTTCTGATATTGGTTAATTAATATCTAACATATTTCTTACTGTTTTATATTTGTTGCCTTTGCTTTTTATTACTGTTTTTGTATTCCACTCTCTGCCTTTTACAGTTTTAGTTGAACATTTTATATGATTCCATTTCTCTCCTTTCTTAGCTTATTGCTTATAATTTGTTTACCGTTTTTCATTATTGCCTTCGAGTTTGCAATATACATTTAAAACTAATCCAAGTCCGTTTTCAAATAACACTATACTACTTCATACATAGTGTGAGTACCTTATAGTAACAAAATAATCCTAATCCTCTCTCCTATCCCTCATATTATTGTTGTCATTCATCTCACTATGTGTAAGCATACATAAGCATATGTGTGTGTGTGTGTGTGTGTGTGTGTGTGTGTGTGTAGTACATACATAAGCATAAATAATTACATTGTTGGTATTATTACTTTGAACAAACTGTTATCTGTTAGATCAATTAAGAATCAGAAAAATATGTTTTAATTTTACCTTCACTTAGCCCTTCTTCAGCGCTCTTCCTTTCATTATGTATATCTGAGATTCTAAACTATATTCTTCTTCTCTCTGAAGAACTTCTTTTTAACATTTGTGCAAATGGTCTACTTGCAATAAATTCCAACAAATTTTGATTATCTGAGAAAGTATTTCTCCTTCAGTTTTGAAGAATAATATTGCAGGGTAAAGAATTCTTTATTGGTAGGTTTTTTTAATTCTCTTAAGACTTTAAATATTTAATCATTTTTTGCTTGCACAGGTTCTTTGAACAAGTCAGATGTAATTTTTATCTTTCCTTTATAGGTAAGTTTATTCCCTCCTCCAGTTTCTTTCAGGATTTTTTTTTTATCTTTGATTTTTTTCTAGTATGAAAATAATATTCCTGGGGCACCTGGGTGGCTCAGTTGTTAAGCGTCTGCCTTCGGCTCAGGTCATGATCCCAGGATCCTGGGATCGAGTCCCACATCTGGCTCCCCGCTCTGCAGGAGGCCTGCTTCTCCCTCTTCCACTCCCCCTGCTTGTGTTCCCTCTCTTGCTGTGTTCCTCTCTGTCAAATAAATAAATAAAATCTTAAAAAAAAAAAGAAAATAATATTCCTGGTATAACGTTTTTTTGTTGTTTTGTTTTGTTTTTTTTTGTTTTTTGACATTTATTCTGCCATGGGTTCTCTGAGCTTCCCAGATTTGTGGTTTGGTGTCTGACATTAATTTGGGGAAATTCTCAGTCATCATTTTTTCAAATATTTCTTCTGTTTCCTTCTCTCTTTTCTTTCTGGTATTCCCATTTCATATATGTTGTGCCTTTTGTAGTTGTCCCACAGCTGTTCAATATTTGTGCTTTTTAAATTTTCAGTCTTTGTTATATTTGGTTTTCAATTTTTTGAAGTTTCTAATAAGGTATTCTTAAAATCAGAGATTCTTTCCTCAGCCATGTACAGTCTACTAATATGCTTATCAAAGACATTTTTCATTACTGTTACAGGGTTGTTTAGCTCCAGCACTTTTTTGGTTCTTTCTTAGGATTTCCATCTCTGTTAATATTGCCCATCTGTTCTTGAATACGATCTACTTTATCTATTAGAGCCTTTAGCATATTAATCATAATAGTTTTAAATTTTCCATCAGATAATTCTAACATATCTGCCATGACTGGTTCTGATACTTTTTCTGTTTCTTCAAATTGTGCTTTGCTTTTTTGCCTCTTAGTATGTTTTTTTATTTTTTCTTGAGAGCCAGAAATGATATACTCAGCAAAAGGAACTGTTGTAAATAGGCCTTCAGTAATATGGTGAGGGGTAGGGGGAGTAAAAGCATGGTAGTCTTATTACTAGGACTCAGTCTTCTGTGAACCTATGCCTCTGGACTTTGAACTTCACAAATGTTTTTCAGTGTTACCTCTCCAGTCTCCCAGGTGGAACAGGATGGCTAGAGTTGTATTTCCTGTCTCCCTGGTCAGTTATGCTCTGATTAACTAGTTTCTCCTGAAAGCAGGTATTGTTAAGAAGAACAGAATGCTCTGATATATTTCACAATGGTTCCTTTTTCTCTCCCCTGCTGAGAATAAGAAGGGATTTTTCTCTGATATCTGCCATTGGAACCTAATAGAACTCCTGGAGGTAAATCTCATAAAATACAACTTAACCAAAGAAAATAAAATAATAGCTACAAAATTGTGAGCAAAATAAATTTTGGGTCTGCAACTATAGTTCATACTGAGGGCACTCGATGACTGGAACCTCTTAGAGTTTTTAACTCCTGGGGTTGTCTACACTGAGCCTTCAGCAATTTGTCAGTTACAGTTCAGGTTATCATACCCCCGCACTGCTTCCCATGGTGGTTTTTGCCTGTGTGTCTCTGCTCCAGTAAGCTGTGACTCACTTTATGCACCTGTCTGTCTCTTCAATCTTGGGGCAGTGGTATGCTTTGTGTCCTCTGCTCTCTTAAGGATTTAAGAAGTGCGGTTCATTTTTTAATCTGTTCAACTTTTTACTTGTTGGACTACCAGTCTCTTAACACACAGAACCCCTCATAGTGTTTTTATTCTTTATACTCCGGAAAATATACCACTTTTTGGTTGCCATGTTTTCTTCCTTTTTTTTTTTTCCCCTACCAAAATGCTTTCTCATGTGAATTTTTCATTAAGCAACATTATGAAAGAAGTATACTTTCTTAATCTTTGTGTATCTAAAAATGTCTTCATTTTATCCTTATATTTGGTGGATATTTTGATGGAACTATAGTTGCAGACCCAAAATTTATTTTGCTCACAATTTTGTAGCTATTATTTTATTTTCTTTGGTTAAATTGTATTATTGATGAGAAATTAGATATAATACAATTCTCATTATTTTTTTTTCTGATAGCATGTTGTTATATGTTTTTCTTTTGAAACTTTACAATAATACATGTTGTTCAGACTTCCTGTCTTTGAATATTGGATTTACTCCTTCCTGGTTCTGTCAATTTAAGCTAATAATTTTTATCTCCTCTCAAATTAATTGAAGGTACTTTCAATTTATCGGGCTTTGTGGTGTAGCCACACTTTTCTCCTCTTTTTACTGAATAATTTTATCCAACTCAAAGGATTTACTTGATTCTAAACACAGGTAGACTTTCACTCTGAAGCATCTTAAAGCTTTTGATATCATATATATTGATCATCATCTTAATTTGATTCTCAACACAAGGATGGGTATTTTTCTGCTTTTATTGATCATAGTTTTTTTCAGTTTTATTTGTAAGTAGTTGGGGATGAGAAAGATGAGAAAGTTGTCTCCTTCAACTCTTAAAGTTCTAAATCTTGGACAATCTCTTCCCCTTTTGTTTCTTGTTTGCAAAGTTGCCAGTTTTAGTTTGGTTCTTCCCTTCAGTTGCCTTGACAAACACCACACTGAGATAAGAAATATTTAGTGTACACATCAGTGTTTAGCTTTCCCCAGTTGCTTCAGCAAACAAGTTCTATAACAAATGGCTATTTGCAAGTAATAAGTAACAGTATTTTTATGAGTTACCAAATGACTGATATAGTTTATCTAAAATTTTCCATAAATAGTAGATATGTATTTTTTAATCAACCAACATATTGTCACTATTTTTAGTAACAGAACCTCCCTTTACTATAGAGAATGCATTTTTTATAGTTTGGGGGTAGGGCTCAATCTACTTCTTTCTATTAGAACAAAAGGCAGCCAATGTTACCCTGCTCTTGCCAAAGAATTTCATCTCCCTGGCTTCAGTGGTAAGTGCACTTGCAAAGAAACACGTAACACAGTCAAGGCATCCATGCGTGGAGGGAGAACAGAGTCTTATTATATGTTTTTAAAGTTTTGGATACTAAGTTAATTCTGGTCTTTCCAAGATACTAATACACTTTTTTTTAAAAAAGATTTTATGTATTATTTGAGAGAAAGAATGAGAGAGAGAGAGAGAGCACATGAGAGAGGGGAGGGTCGGAGGGAGAAGCAGACTCCCTGCCGAGCAGGGAGCCCGATGCGGGACTCGATCACGGGACTCCAGGATCATGACCTGAGCCAAAGGCAGTCACTTAACCAACTGAGCCACCCAGGCGCCCCATAAGATACTAATACACTTTTAAGAATTTAATAACAGTTTGTTGATTATTGAGTATAAGAAACTTGACATAACTGCCAAAAGAATTATTCAAACTCTATAAAATCATAAATATCTATTATGTTGTTGTTACTGCTAAACAAATTTCTATTATCCTTCTATCACTTTATATACATTGTATACCTTAAAATAATTATTTCTCATTTTATTTTGAATTTGGGCTTATTTATCACAATTTTACTAATGAAATTTTTTGGGTAATTGCCCATATCTCTATAACTAATAATAGGCAGAAGTAGAGCTTTGAACCTAGATTTATGAGGCATCAAATTATTTACAATCCATAAGCATACTGTGTTTGCTTATTATTCTACTATTTTTAGTGTCTTCTCCATTTTATCTGAAAAAATAATTTACATATAGCCAGTAACCTCAAGTGTAGAGAAGTCTCACAGCCTAATAACATCATATTTGTAAAAGCTGAATATTTTGCTTAAAGATAAACAATCCCTTTAAGAATCAAAATTGAGAACTTTTCTTTACCTGTAGATAACAATATTCTAGGACATGCAAAATACTAAGGAGGAAATACTACACATTAAAATACAAGAAAACAAGGTATGAATAAACTGTGAACCTTGTGGAAAAATTCTATGAGAATCACATTAAAATTGCTGATCTGAAATTTCACTAGTATAAAAGACTGCATAGACTTCACTGGAATAGATATTATTTCTGTGACTTGTTATGTATATGTCTGAGAAGTTAATCTTTCCTATCTTTGTATTTAAAAGGAATGGACAACTAATGAATCATTGAACACTACAACAAAAACTAATGACGTACTATATGTTGGCTAATTGAATTTAAATAAAAAGTAAAAAAAAATAAAAATGTTTATACATTAAAATAAGGAATGGATATATTATAAGACATTATATATTTATTATTTCTGTCTGTATCCTTTATCTTTAGCAATGTATTTTCTTGCTGAGCAAGACTGAAATATTTGTAAATAAATTTGAATGTTTTCCTAATAATAATTATCACTTATTGTGTGCCTTTTTCATGCTAGACACCTTTCTAATTATTTTGGACATTTTAGTTCATTTAGTCTTCAAATCAAAAGTAATGTACATACTATGATCTCAAATTTACAATGGTAAAATGTGGCAGAGAGCATAAGTAATTTATCCCATCTCAGAAACAGTAAGCACCAGAGATGGATTGGTAGCCACACAGTATACCTCCAGACTCTAAATTCTTAACCACTATTCTCTGTTAACATGTCATTAAAACAAAGAGTGGTTTTAACATGACTCTTTCTATTGTTTTGAGAAAATTAACTCAGACTTCTTGACATCAATGTGCAGAGCAAGATGACTACAGGTAAAGGTAACATTTAACCATGTCACTCAGACTTATATAAAATTTCCTATGCTTTTTATATAGTGGAAGAAGAAGTATAATGAAACACTGTATTTAAAACTAGAGACATAAAGCAATGACAAAAATATTTTCTCATTTAAATTTAATCATCATATGAAGAAACTTCATCTAAAATATATTCCATTAGATCAGATCTGCAAGTAAAAAGCTAAGAAATTATATGTTATGGTGCTGGACCATCAAATTCAATTAATTTTTTTTTCTACTCTTAAGAAAATTGGCCACAGTTCTAAGGTTCAATCTGTTCTTTCATCCATTGCATTAATCATGTAAACTCTGTATTAATTTTTAGTGTTCCTAGTGTAAAAAGAGAAAACTAGACTTAAATATTTGGAAAAAAAAACTTTAAAGAAATACGCTTTCTGTGCAAAATAAAATGAACAAAATAACCTGTTTTTTAAGCAAAGACACATATAAGAATTGGTGGTGTTACTAACAACAGAAGTGGCAGACTTTAATTATCTAGATTTGGAAGAATAACAATGATGAATTTGTATAGCTTCTTAAAATTTATGGAGCACTTTCTCATATATTATCTCATTTTACATAATCCTTAAAACCTTCAGAGAGATCAGCCAAGCATATTTTAACAATGAACTAGGGCAGTCCTTATAAAAATTGGAACAGTGGCTCTCTGTAGTTTTCCTAAGCCAAATTCTAAGTCTAAGCAGGATCCTGATCCCAAATAGAATTAGGAGAGGGTGGCTCTTCATAGTTGATGCAAATTTACCAATATGAATCTTTAATTTTGAAAATTTATGTTTTCGGTGTACTCCATGTTCTTTATTCTTCAGTTTCCATGGTGCTACAGTAACAAGTTAAGCCTGCCGTTACTATGGAAACAATAGTGTCTTTCTCTCCATTTCATACATTTTGGTACATTCTTCAGATATTTTCTCCACTTGTACATTCATTTTTGTATGACAAATATGTAATTAAAAATTGCAACAGTGCTTAAGAAGTTAGAGCACCTGAGACAAACTAATACTTTTAGGACAATAGAGAATTAATAATGAATCATAATAAATGAACATGTACATATACATTAAGAGTCATCTTGGTATTTAATCTAAAATTATCAGCTTACTCCTTGTACATTCTTTGGAGACAGGATTTTTAAATTGAAATATTTCATGAAAAATTATTACATTTTATTCCTGGTGCTGCCCAAATAAAATGAACAAAAATATATTTACTGGCAACACAAAAAGGAAACTATATTGCAATAATGCATGTAATATTTATTCTTCAGAAGGAATAAACTATTTTAGTCACTGGGTCAGCTCCAAGCATTCTTTGTAACATAAGAAAGCTAATGAAAAATAGAAATACATATTTTCTACACATAGGATTTCATTATAGGGATTCCTGAAAAATATTTATATTTTGCTACTGTCGGCATTATGCTTTGAGTTATAACAGTTCCACATTCATACACTTTCCACTCCCCTCAACATACACACCAAAGGACACACTCGTTCTAAAATTGTAATCCTTTACCACTTCCAGAGAAATTCCATTCTGACGAGGGCAAAGCAGTTTTTTTTTAAGGGAAAACTGAAACTCAAGATCTGTAGTGAAGTCCATTGTCTGATAAAATAATCCTCTATTCATGCTTGATATGTTTGGGAAGCTATAATCAGTTTAGAAATATTTACAAATATTGACATGTTTGTAGATGGAATGATATTTTATTATTTCATAATCCAAAGTGTGTTTTTTAATATATATTTCAAATTGTTCAAACAAGCATGTAAAGCTAAATATTTTAAAGTTCACGTTATATTTTATTACCTAAAATTGATTTTTAAAAACATTTTATTGTAAAGAATTTTAGATTCATAAGAAGGTGTGAAGAAATTTAAGGGAGATCCCATGACCCTTCACTTAGCCTTTTCTAGTGGTAGTGTCTTACATATGATAGTACAATTATCAAAGTCAGAAAATTGACCTTGGTATAAAATTTATTTAGAATTGTTTAGATTTCACCAGTTATACATGCATTTCATGTGCATGGATGTGTATGTAGTTTTGTGTAACTTTATCACATGCGTAGCTTCCTGTAATTACCATGAAACTCAAGATACAGAAGAACTGTACCATTACTGTAAGACTTGGTCCAACTATCCCTTTATATCACACTGACTCTGCCCCTCTAAAACCCTAATACCTGAAAACCACTAATATGCTATTTTTTTCTAGACTTATTTATTGAATGTTCTATGCAACTATGCAGGCAATGTCATTTTTGACATTGGTTTTTATTCAGTTTTTATGAACATCCATGTACAACTTTTTGTCTGAAAATAAGTTTTTATTTCTCTGGGATATATGCCTAAAAGTAGAATGACTGAGTTGTACAGTATGTATGGTGCTAACTATAGGTTGTATAGAGAAAATACCTACTCTATTCTAGTATTCTGAAGGTGTTTATAATAAATGGATATTGATATGGCAAATTACACTTATTGCTTTTCAAATATTAATCTTGCATATCTGAAATAAAGCCAACTTAGTCATGTTGTACTGTTCTTTTTATACACTATTGAACTCAATTGCTCAAGTTTTGTTGAAGGATTTTGAATCTAAATTTATGACAGATTGGTTTTATTTTATTCTACTGTTTTGTTTGATTTGGGTATAAAGCTAATGCTGGCCTCATAAATTTGTTGTGATAAAACTGACTTTTAAGTCACTTGATTTCCTTCTCTGAATCATCCAATGAGTAGATTGAATTTAATTCAAAATTGCTACTCTTTTTGTATTTAACTTACCTTTTCATTTTATAGGAGTTGCACATTTTATAACTTCACATTTTCCTAAAATTAAATATAGTATATTTAATATATTTTATACACTCCATTATTAACAAATATAGCTTTTATTCTATATTCTATACTCTGAAGTACACATAAAATAATGACTGTACTCTTACCTTATATAATTGTGAAGAGCTTTTGCATATGAGGGTGATTTCCATGGCCTCTATGTAGCAATATTATTTGCTGAAGTGAACCTGATCTGAATTGTGAGAGGGTTTCCTCTTTCCTTTTTTGCCTTATTTTTTATATATCGTTTGCCACTCATATAAGATTATTTTTCAATATACAGATCTTCCTGGGCTTAAAATACAGTTATATCCTAATAAATCCATTGTAAGTTGAAAATATCATCAGTCAAAAATGCATTGTTTTTTATTAAATACACTCTACGCCCAAAATGGGGCTCAAACTCACAATGCTGAGATCAAGAGCCACATGCTCTACTGACTGAGCCAGCCAGGCACCCCCAAAAATGCATTTAATATACCTATCCTACCAAACATTGCAGCTCAGCCTAGCCTAATTTAAACATGCTCAGAACACTTACATTAGCCTACAGTTGGACAAAATCATCTCACATAAAGCCTATGTTATGATAAAGTGTTGACTATCTCATGTAATTATTGAATACTGTACTGAAAGTCAAAAACAGAATGATTATATAGGCACAGAATGGTTGTAAGTGTATCAATTGTTTGCCCTCATGATCAGGTGGCTACCTGGGAGCTCTGGCTCACTGCCACTGCCCAGCATCACAAGAGAGTATTGTAAGATGTATCACTAGCCCAGGAAAGGGCAAAATTCAAAATGTGAAGTACAGGTTCTATTGAATGCATATTGCTTTTGAACCATTGTAAAGTTAAAAAATCCTAAGTTGGACTAGAGTAGTTGGGGACCACCTGTATTAAAAGTCATTGCAAGTTACATTAATTAAAAAATCAATATTACACTCTATGTTAACTAACTGGAATTTAAATAAAAACTTAAAAAAAATCAAGATGATTTTTTTTGCCAGTCTTTCAACATAATTTTAAAGTTAAAATATTAACAATAATTATTTTACCTGCATGTACACACTCATACATGCAAGAATACTTTCATGTTACATATATTATTTGTATATTGCCTGAATGAAATTATTAGAGGAATATGACTTTGAAGGAGTGAAAAATGTAAGAATATATTCCAGAAATTATGCTTTTTCTATACATTATTTACCAGTTATTTTATTTTAAAACAATAACTTGGACAGTGATATAATAAACTTATTTTAATAATATTATTTTTGGGGGCGCCTGGGTGGCTCAGTCAGTTAAGTGTCTGCCTTTGGCTCAGGTCATGATCCCAGGGTCCTGTGATGGAGTCCCAAATTGGGCTCCCTGCTCAGTGGGCAGTCTGCTTCTCCCTCTACCCTTCCCCCCTGCTCCTGCTCTCTTTCTCTCAAATAAATAAAATAATAATAATAACAATATGTTAGGACCCACTTTTTTCTTTTCCTTTTTTTCTTTTCATATTCTGATGCCTGGATAAATTTGCAAATAAAATGTTTTCTGAAAGACTATATTTAAATAAGAGTAAGTATATCAGTTGAATTATATGTAAATGTTTCTCACATAAATATCTTAATGAACTTCATTAGATGAAAAGCAAGAGTGGAATCTTTCCATTTTTCTTGCTTAATTTTAATTTTTTGGCAATAAATTCAGAAGGGTGATGTATATTGTTAGTATTTCCCAACTCTTTTTCATCTCAAACCTTTTTACTGGGACAGTTGTCAGAGGATGCTATGTTTATTTTCTGGGAAACTTGTCTGGATAATCTAGTTTTAGTCCCTGGAATTTGTTGGATGGTCTGGGTAGAAAACACAATCTTGTTTATTAAGGTTTAGCCTAGTCATTTACAGACTTTTGTAGAATATAGCTGGTAAATTACAGTCACTTATTTGTTAGGGTGACATCTCCCTCTTGAGCTTGAGTATCATGTCATTAAGGGTGATTTCTGATGTGAGATCCATCCAGTTCACACCA
Source organism: Eumetopias jubatus (assembly GCF_037043125.1). Classification (NCBI taxonomy): domain Eukaryota; kingdom Metazoa; phylum Chordata; class Mammalia; order Carnivora; family Otariidae; genus Eumetopias; species Eumetopias jubatus. Next base: position 174,980,761 of record NW_028274809.1, on the reverse strand, counting down.
TTTCCTCTGAGGCAGACACTGAAGCACCTTTTAGTTCTGCAAACTCATAGTCTGTGTTTATCTCATTACTGTCCACTCTGGCAAGTCTCTGGCTGCTCCCTTTGGTCTACTTGGGACGCCCCCAAATGAAGAGGCTTTCTGAAGCCCATCAGCTATATTGCAGAGCACATCGTTACACTTTCTTACCTGCCTATGCATTTGTGGCAGCACAAGACACATACAACAGCATGGTCCAGGCTCACCCTGGTTCCTGATTCTCTTGCATTCCTCCACTGATTCTTTTTTAGCCCAGCAGAAGAGGGGTGGGAAGGAGGAAGAAAGGACACAACTTACTTTATAGTGAATTTTTCCCTCCCTTCCTTCCTTCTTTCCCTCCTTTCTTCCTCTCTTCTCTCTTTCCCTCCCTTCCTTCCTCCCTCCCACTTTTCTTTCTTCTTTATTAATTAACATTATACCTGGCACAGTGCGTTCGAGACATATACTCCGGAAAATAAAGAGCTCTTTTCCCCCTGCTTTTTTGCTGTTAACCCCTTTTATTGGTGTAATGGATGTTTCCTATCTAGAGGCACAAATCCAGTAAAGAGTGTGTGTGTGTGTGTGTGTGTGTGTGTGCGCGCGCGCGTGTGTGCATGCGAACGCGCACGTATGCATAAACATGTTGGGGGGCACCCAATGAGCCGTAGACATTGGATTATCTACAATTAATTTTATAAGCATGCCTGATATACTGCTTCACATTCTCTTGTAAATAAAAATAGAGGTTATAAATATATTCTTAGTTGTGGTCTTGTCTTGGTATTTTTAATAAAAATAATTAAAATGTTAACTCTGAAAGACTAAGCCTGTAGAATGAAATGATAACCATTTCTAAATTAAACACCATTCTATACCATAATTTTTGTTAGTTAACTTTTCTATTCCTGATTTTCATTATCCATAAAATCTATATAGTGTAAAATCTATATCAATTTAACAACCTCCTGGTAAAAATATGTTAATGCATGTGAAATAGCATAAAATAAAATCTTTAACATTTATGAAACTATTGTCATTATAGGGAGTATAAACCTGAATCCACAAACTGAGCTGTGCAGAAATGTCACTTTACTTTATATTCTTTAAGTCATGTGGAATCAAAATCTAAAACTTTATATTCTTTAAGTCATGTGGAATCAAAATCTAAACCACTCTTCTGCCAGGAGTATGAGAAATACAACCTTAGGCACTGGGGATTCTTCCTTTCTTCTAGAACTGTACAAAGAACTTTGGAAGAAGGATGTTAGAGCAAAAAAAGAAACTTATCTCTGGTCTTTGGTGCACATTTTGATTATGGGAGTGTGTGTTGCTCCAGGTTCCCTAGTGCCTAGAGGATGTCTAATCTCTTGTTTCTGTGCTAGGCTGGTGTCATGGGGATTATTTGGCATTACTGGGCATCCTTCAATGAAGACCTTTTTTGTATTTTTTGTTTGTTTTAAATTAGGTCTTCTATTTGCCCACTATATTCCAGGTCCTATCACTTTCCTGGAGTACAATAAAAACCCAAGGTCTACTCATCATTTCTTACTGAGCCCCAGAACTGTATTTCCTATATAGTGTGGGGGAATCTTAACTTTCCCTTCTTTCTCTCTCTGCTTCTGCCTCTCATCTCAAATGGGTACACCCACCCCACCTTTGCCCCTAGTATAAACTTTTTAGATAGTTTAGGGTTTGAGGCAGGGAAAAGCCAGTTTCAGGTGAATTCTGCATCAGGTCAATCAGGACTAACTCTTCCTGAGGCAATGAAGCCAACAAATTCCGTGGTGACTCGGAAAATAGGAAAACATTGATGAAATTAGACATCAATTATTATCTTAAGAAATTAACTTTTCCTGTTTTAATTATCATAAGTACATAATATAGAGAGGAGTTTTGCTTTTGTTTTTGATTTTTACTATTTCTTATAAAGGACTATGAAAGCAAATTGCACCAAGTTTAAACAGTTATGGAACATTTTATGTGAGTTTATTGTAATAGGGAGTAGAGACCAGACACAGTCTGACTTCACCTCTGCTGAAACAAAGACAGTGGAAGAGTTTTTAAGAACCAGGGTGCAGAAGGGCAGGTGGGTGGCACAGTCAGTTAAGCGTGGGACCCTTGGTATTGGCTCAGGTCATGATCTCATGATTGTGGGATCAAGCCTTGCATCAAGGCTACCCGCTCAGTGCAGAGTCTACTTGGGGCTCCCTCCCTATCCCTTTGCCCCTCTGGCTCGTTTTCTCTCTCTCTCATTCTCTTTAAATAAATACATACATACATACATACATACACACATACATAAATACATATTTTAAAAAAAAGAACTGGGGTGCAGAAACCATAGACCATCTGATTTTGCTAATTGGCTTTACCTGAAGGAAAGTAAACTTTCTTCTAACTTCATGACAGGAAGTAATTTTACAAGTTGGAAATAGGTGCCCACTGAAGATTGGGAGATAGCGGCTCTATCTTCCTTCATGTTTATATTTCAAAGAAATGACTCCCAGCCCCTTGAGAAAGACATTCTTGGGTTATAAAACTGGCAAGAGGCTTTTAAAAGGATTTATCTCTCAAAGGATCAGAGAAAGAATTTACAATTACAAGTTTGCTAAAGAAAATGCTCTAAGAAAAGGGAGGTCAGGGCCTAGAGTCAGGAAGAAACCTGTCTAAATTTAGTCAAGCTCAGGGAAATCTTCAGACTGTCTTGTCAGGGCCTTGTGAAAATCTTGTCTCATGTGATTAAGAAAAATACCTCCTTTTGGTTTGCCCTAGACTGTTTTTTTTTCATCCACTCATTCTGCTGCTCTTCTTTATACACCCCATGAGATTCCTAACAGGTCAAGAGCCTTTGTTATGCCTGTGCCTTGTTGCAGATAACTTACTGTTTGCTAAAACTTATTTATCTGTTCTCTACAGATGACTTTACTATAAAGATGAGCATTTTCTCAATTGTATTAGAAAAGGTTGCTTCCTCCAAAAATCACACTGTTGCTGGTTATTTATTACCCTAGGGGGTGACCTTTCCTGGCTGTGATTGAACTGCTGTAGTTCTCTGTGCTGATCTAATGTCAGGGCTCTGTATTCTGGCCAGCTCCTCTCTGTTACCTCGGCTAAACAACACTGCTCCGTCCCTTTTGCTGTGGGGGCTTTTATCCTTTCTTTTTGCTGTAAAGGGAGAATTCCAGATTAAGGCCTGAGAAGAGAATGAATCATTGATGCTATGATGGTTCCTGAGTAATCACTAGACTATTCTCCACTTTTGAGGCAGTTGGGCTTCATATTTAGGCCACAATTGTCCACTGACATGTAGGCTATAGTTTTAGTAGGAAATGCCATTCAGAGAAGGGAGAAAGAACTCTTGAAAAAAGTGCGACTGTTAAAGTTCTAGAAACCCATGGCAAGGATGACATAACTTATTACTTAGAAGTAGAAAATGAAAGAAAAAAATACTCAGAACCAGTTTTTATTTCTTTTGCTCCTCATCAAAAGTTTCTTTTTCTTTTTTTCCTTTTTGGCAACTGGACCAATTTTGTGGTTTGATCTTTATCACCACACTTTTGTTAATTTTTCTCATGACTGGAGTCTTTGCTCTTCTTTCTTTCCTAGACAAATCTCAATTTTTAGAGACTTGCTTCAGCTTGTAATCTAACTGAAACCTGCCTTTACCATTAATAATGTTTTCTCTCATGGAATACTAACAACTATTTTAAAGAGTATTCAATCCATTTGGAAATATTCATATAGATCTGAGGTAGACTAACTGTAGCCCATGGGTGAAATCCAGCCAGATATTAGTCTTATTGAAACACAACCATACCTATATTTTAATGTTATTTGTTAAAACATTTTATTGGGGAATGATTGATATGTAAAAAGTTGTACATATTCACTGTACATAACTCAGTAAGTGTGGGGATAAGTCTGCACCTGTGAAACCATCACAATCAACAAGGCCACAGACGTATTCATCACATCCCAATGTTGCTTCCTGCCGCGTTTACTATTATTATGTTTTGTGTATGTGTGATAAGAACACTTGACATAAATTCTACCCTCTTAATTAAGGCCAGACCTATTTTTGAAATATTGTCTATAGCTGCTCCTGTGTTACAGTAGCAGAATCAAGTAGTTGTAACAGAGACCATATAGCCCAAAGTGCTGAAAATACTTACTGATTTTTTTAAAAAACCTTTTAAAGAAAACCCTTGATATTGAGAACTATTTCAGTTTTTCCCCTATAGATACATATCCTGTGGTGAGGTGTGTAGGGGATAGCGCTTTATATTTCCCTGAATCTCTCTGTAGCTCACATAGCTCCTAGTGCTAAGACAACATAGTGTCTCAAGGAAATACATATTTTTGTACAAGTGTAAATTTACATGAAAAATGTAATTGTATTTGTTATGATTAAAATATATGAAAACTATAGCTTTCAAATAGATCTTTAGCATTAGAACTTGTACTATAGTGGTTTTATAATATAGTACAGAATTAAAGGAAACAAAAAATTAAATATAAAAATTACACAATTTTTTGTTGTTTGAAGTTCCTTGAGCACAGAAAGCTAGGTTTATTCAGTGACACAATCTATATCAATCCTTGTCCCTTTAAATATGATAGATCCATTCATACTTCTCTTAGGACTTTTTCAATTTTTTCACAATCTGACAGTCTAAATTGTCAGAAAAATATTTACCAACTGTATAAAAATAATATTGTAATACTTTAAAATGTTTCTCAACTAAGTAGAGAACAATTTTCTTATCATAGAAAATGTCCTCCTCAACTTTTCTTTAATTCAAAAGTTTTATTTCAAATAAGTAGCTTTAGAGAAGGAGTTCCACATGATTGTGGGTAAAAATCAAGTCTGTGATTGTTCAGGCTTCTATTTCTTTGAGACTGCTTCAAATAGGATTTGTCTTCAATAGGATTTTGCTGAATTTTAGGGCATAGGAGTCCATTGAATTATTTAAAAATATATGACTTATTTCTCTCTGCTAATCTCTGATATTGAATATGCTTTATACTTTCCAAAATGTTTACTTACCTCATGTAATTTTCTCTAATTAGAAAACAATTTTTATTTATCTCAGAAAACCCAAGTCCTTCCCTGTTTTTTAAAAAAGATTTATTTATTTGAGAGAGAGAGAGAGAGAACACAGAACAGGACAGGGGTTAGGGGGTGGGAGAGAGAATATCTCAAGCAGACTCCCTGCTGAGTATGGTGCCTGAGGTGGGCTTGATCCCATGACCCTGAGATCATGACCTGAGCCAAAATCAAGAGTCACATGTTTAACTGACTGAGCCACCCAGGTGCTTCCAAGTCCTCTACTCGTAATCAGTATCTAACTTCGGTCTCACCTTTATGAGTCCAGCCAGAACTCTGAATCCCAGGTCTGAAGAACACTACTGTATTGTCCCGGGGAATGTAAGTTGCTGGTCTCACCCAACAAAAGATGTCAAATTTCCCTTTGGAGAGCTGATGAAAGCTATTGTAAAAGCATGTGATCTCACTCAAAATCATGTAACTATGAGATTTCTGCTGAAGCATCTGTATAACTATTATAGGGTTTTAGACTGCATTTAAGCTGTTCAATTCTAATTATCCCTATTATAAGTGTCCCTGATAGTTACTTAACTACAAAATCAACCTTTCCTCTAGCTTCATGATGGACTGAACTCTCAGTTCTAGGGATCAGGTGGCGATCTTGTTTAAACCTTTTGTAGGCACTCTTAGTTCCACACTTTCTACCACATTTCCCAACTCTTTCCAGATATTGGCTTCTAGTCTTGAATTGTAAGATTCCTGTGTTACTCTCAACTATTTCCTGCTAATGTTTGTAGTTAATACCATTCTTTCAATAAATGCTATGCTTAGTACATATTTTGTTCTTGGTATTTTTCTTGGTACTAAGGGTATAGCAGTGAAAAAAACAAAGGTCTCTGCCATTATGGACGTATATATGGTGCTTATGTTGAGAAAAATATACCTAAAGGTGCGTTATTTTCCTATAGCTGGACACTGTTTAATGCAAAATTCCTCTGGCTGTCAAGGAGTCCTTGAGTTGCTTATCATTGGATATTTTTAAAACTTTTTTCCAGGTTTATTGAGAAATAATTGAAATATATCATTGTATTAGTTTAAGACTCACATGTATTGATTTACATATATTGTAAAATGATTGCAATAAATGATCAGCTAACGTCCATCATCTAAGTACAATAAAAAGAAAACGAAATGAAGAAAGAAAAAAAAAAAGAGTAATTTCTCTTTGTAATGAGAACTCTTAGGATTTACTCTCTTAATAACTTCCTATTTCTCATACAGGAGTTAGCAACAGTCATCATATTGTACATTATATCCTTACTACTTGTTTATCTTATAACCAGAAATTTGTACCTTTTTCTTTTAAACAAATATTTTTAATTTTTTAAAGTAAAATCTACCTCCAGTGTGGGACTCGAACTCACTTTCAGGTAGAGTATATCCTAATTAAGTCATTTGTTAGTCTTTAGGCTCCTTTCAGTGCTTTTGCCTTGGGTCTACATGGCAAATGTACTGTATTTATTGATTGCATTTGATTTAATTTGAACAATATGCGGGAATTAAATTTCATAAATTTTAACATATTTTGGCTCTTTGAATTTATTACACATTTGCATATATATTTTGTAAATTTCACTTGAGACATTTTATAGCCAATTATACTAAAATTTGTAATTCAAAAATTATATATTGTTATAGCCATTAGATATTGATTAGGCTTTTCCATTAAATTTTAATCCATTAAGATTATTTGTGCTCCCTATATATATATATATATATATTATATATATATATATATATAATATATATATATATATATATAAGTGAAATAATACTCAGATTAAATATGAGGATAAAGTAATAGAGCTTTATTTTACTAAAGAGTTTTTTTGGGGGGGTGTTTCTGAATGGAAATTGTGATAAGCCATTGTTTTATTTATTTATTTTTAAGATTTGTAGTTTTGTTTTTTTCTTTAAATTTTTTATTGTTATGTTAATCACCATACATTACATCATTAGTTTTTGATGTAGTGTTCCATGATTCATTGTTTGTGTCTAACACCCAGTGCTCCATGAAGAATGTGCCCTCTTTAATACCCATCACCAGGCTAACCCAACTAAAGAGTTTTTATAGTTAACACTACTCATGATTTCTCTATGATAGTATAGTGACTAGTATGAAATGATATACCCAGCACTTTACTTCTTTGAATTACTTAGTGGAAAAACACTTTCTTTTTAGTACCTAAACAAAATTTAAAATTCTATGTAGTAAACATTCTAATGAGCCTTACCATATTATATTTTAGGTTATTTTTATTTCAATGTTTATCTTACTATAAATAACCATATTATTGGCCCCGATTATTAACTTTTACCCTTAATCGGTGATAGGTTGTTTTTATTTAACAATTTGGTGCATTAATGGCCAAAACTATAGGTTAGGCAAATGTCTTCAAAGATTCAAAAATCTGAAAAAACAAATTTACAAAAAACAGACAAACCCTTCTGCAGAAAGCATGCTCCCTTATTAGCAGCTAGTGGATTAAATGACTGAAAAATTGTTTATTTGAGAAGCTCTTCTCATTTGAAATCTTTTTGGAGACTAAGTTTTTATTTATTTATTTATTTATTTATTTTGCCTTTTTTTTTTTTTTTGGTACTTCTACTCTGGGGAAGCTATAAAGCACTTATTTCCTCAATAGAGGTCATCATCATGGATCACCTCAGGAGGTAAGAAAAGCAATTCATACATTTCCTACACAAACAGATTCTTTCGGAGACCTCCTGTGGGCATAGCTCAGTTAAAATATGTTTAATTTCATCCTCAGGTGGTTTTAGCAGGAAACAATTTCATTTCTACACAGAGCTATTAGAGCTATTTCTGCATTTTAAGATAAATTTACAAGGATAATCAGTCTTACATTGCGATATGTAGCCCTCTGTGTCTTTTAATTTCAGAATCTTACTAAAGAAAATAAGCATTATTGCAAATATATTTTATCACAGTTGAATTCTGGATATATTAAGCAACTCCAAATAATATCAGGTAAACAAGTAGCTACAGCTGCACATTTGGAAATATTTCAGTATAAATTCTTATTTAAATCAGTGTTATTTTACAAGTAACTCTCTCTCTTTCCATGTGTATTTATGTACTTTCAAGAACTTTTCAGAATTCTAGGATTTTAGTGAGGGGAAGATGGCTGAAAGAATTCAACATTGACTATCCAAAATTTCACTTAAATTCTCCTGTCCAGAAAATGCCCTCAGCTTTGCCTTGGATCTACCTGTTCTGAGTCCCTCTAATTCACTCTCTCAAGAGTTAGCTTCTAATGTTTTGCCTGGATGAAATAAGGTGGTTACCCAATTATGAGTAACAGGAATGGGATGTGGAGAAATAAGTGCTTTATATATTTTTTAGTTGTAGCCATCTATTTGAAACCCTGATTCATTATTCTCCTGCATATGTTTGTGAACTATTCTTGAGAGCCCAGAGGGTTTTTCTGAAAAAGGTACAAAATGTTATCATTTTTATTTTTATTTATTTAAAATTTTTAAATTTTAAAAATTGAAATATAATTGATATACAGTATCCTGTTTCAGGTATACATCGTGGTGATTCAATATTTTTATACATTATCAAATGATCCACACAATAAATCTAGTTAACCATCTGTCTGCTTAAACAGATTTGCAGAAAAAAAAAATCTTTTTTATGCTCAGGTATCTCACCCGAATTTCCAATATTGGTATTTTTCAGGAATCAGCTTGTTTCTTTATATTTCTGTGCTAAATTGATTAATATTTATCAATGTTTTTTTCAGTGTCTCTTCTAACTGCGTAACAGTCCTGTCTCATTTTTGTGCTCTTCTGGTAATATTAGTTGATTTTTTGGAGGAAGTATAGCTATGTTCATTTTACTATTTTAGCTAATTCTCTGTGCATTTTAATTTGAATGGATTGCTCAACCAAACATTTATCATGTCCTCTAAAATGAGAATTGCACATGCAAGTTCTTTTAACGTCGTTAGACTTAGGGGCAAATGATGATTGGGCAAAAAGTTTCCTTTTTTGTTGTTGTCATTTGTTTGTTTCCTTGTTTTGCTTTCTTTTGTTTGTTTTGTTTTGCTCCCAGTGTCCATTCTGGGCACTATTTTTCCCTTCAGGCTACCCCTAAATTTTATCTTTACCCTTAGTGTCCACATATGTAAAATTCTCTTCTGTTTTCAGTTGTGAAGAACTCATTCATAATAACTTGGCTCTTTCCTCAAGGAAATTATATTATAATAAAGGAGAAAGACCAAAATGATTGCAGTGCAGTATGATAAGAGAAAAACCAAAGAAACTAGATGTAGTAAATTACACAAGAACAAAGTGGAGTGGTGAATTAGAGAAGTTCTAAATTAAAGCAGTATTGATAGGAAATTCAAATATTTTTTGAATAATCAAAACATGATAATGCAATAAATTAAATGAATGAATTTTTCATATTTGAAAACAGAAGAGTGTCCTTTCTATGGGGATAATGAGGATATAGTTGGAAAATTGAATCTGTTAAGTTGTATTGGTAGTTTTATCTGTTAAGGATTGGAAATTTCAAAGACAAATGTAGAAGAATATCTACCTTCTCTAATACAATGGTCTTCTCTGATACAATGACTAGGTGTAGAAATCATGCAGTTCCTTAAAAATTAATATCTTATACACTATCTTTTTCAGAAGTCCCTAAGATGAATACTACTCAGTGTATTTTTTTTATTTTTACTTATTTTTATTTTATTATGTTACGTTAGTCACCATACAATACAACATTAGTTTTTGATGTGGTGATCCATGATCCATTGTTTTCATCTAAGAGGGGAAGGGGGTGGGGAGATGGGTTATACTCAGTGTATTTTTAAAACACCTTTTATGTTTGTCATGCAGTATCTTTTGGATTTCTTCAACCATATAGGAGTAGGCAGTTTTTAATTTAATTAAAATGAAAATACCAACATGGGATGTTAGTTGTATTAATTAGATCCAAAATCATATGCATTAAGTCTAATCCTATTATCCTGGGATTCTGAACATTTACTAATTCAGTGAAAATACTGCTATTGTTGCCATAGTGGAGTCAGGAATTTGGGAGTCAGGAATTTCATAATCTCAGGTTGATTAATTTGAAAATTTTGTGCTTAGGAAAAACTGTCCCCTAAACTTTCCAAGATACAAGCAGATTAAGATGTACAAACTGAAGTAATAAAGTAAGATAGTTAATATTATAAAAGTAAATAATAGGAATATAAATTAAATACAGAAAATTAAGGGATGTTTTCTGTGAAAATTATATATATCTGAAATTATATATTATGTAGTATAATTATATGTACCACATTTATTAAAATCATTAAGAAAAGCAAACAAAGACAAAAGGAAAACATAAAACACCGAGACACAACCTGTGTCCTGATATTTTAATAATCGTGAACACATTGTAATATTTTCTACCAGGAAAAACAAAATACACAAATAGGAACAACATAATTATTTGTATTTCAAAATCAGCAGAAAGCTTGAGGTCAAGAAATGAAATTAATTTTTCTTTTTTTTTTTAAGATTTTATTTATTTGAGAGAGAGAATGAGAGAGAGAGTGCACGAGAGGGAAGAGGGTCAGAGGGAGAAGCAGACTCCCTGCTGAACAAGGAGCCCAACATGGGACTCGATCCTGGGACTCCAGGATCATGACCTGAGCTGAAGGCAGTAGCTTAACCAACTGAGCCACCCAGGCACCCTGAAATTAATTTTTCTTTCATTGGTTATTATGTTCTCTATCAAGTGATATTAACTATTTTGTAATCATACCCTTACATTCTATTTCTTACATGTGCTTTCTGAGTGTTGTGGACTTAATGTTTGTGCCCAGAATTCATATGTCAAAGCTCAACCCCAGTGTAATGGTATTTGGAGGTGGGATATTTGTGAGGTAATTAGGCTTAGATGAGTTCATGATGGTGGGGCCCTGTGGTATTAGTATCTTTATAAGAGCAAGGGATAGCTCTCTCTTCCACGTGGGCACACAGCAGAACAAAATGCAGCCATCTGCAAGCCAGAAAGCAGGTTTTCACCAGCAATCAAATCTGTCAGTACCACGTTGATCTTGAATGTCCCAGCCTTCAGAACTGGGAGAAATAAATGTCTGTTGTTTTAAGTCAACAAGTCTATGGTATTTTGTTATAGCAAATTGATTAAAACACTGAGAAAAAAAAAATTAAATAAATAAATAAATAAATAAAACACTGAGGAAATGACCATTATGTGAAATTAATTTCTCCCTAAATTTTCCTGTTTAGCATATTAATTTTCATGCAAATAAAAACAGAGGGCTTACTTTTATTCACTCCTAATCACTTGTCTCATGTTGGATCATCTTGATGAGGTACAGTAGTATTCATTTAGGCAGAATTGTATTGAATTATAATGCTGGTTAGCCATAAACATTGGTAACTCGCACATTTCTTAAATCATACCCATGTAGCACTCTGATGGATCTTACTAGCAAAATATGAAATGTTAATAGGTCTTTTTTCTCTTCCTTAAGTAATCATTTCTTCTCAAAATATAAATTGTGCCACTTGGTTATGGCACCGATTCTTGCTTTTTATTGTGCTTAATTAATAATAATTTGTTAGAAATGTAACTAAAAGATGAACAACTACTATTTTTGATTTGTATTTTTTGTGTAAAAATGTACTTTTAAAATCTTTTCAATAATCCATTCAATAATTATTTGTTAAGTATAAGCTTGCTACTCCTGACTACATCACCAACAAAAAAACAACACATGGGGCATTTCCATTCTCCAACAGTAGTCCCCAAAGCAAGTTATATGTAGCTAAAAGGCCCTACAAGTCCTTAAAAGTAATTGTGTTTTAGTCAGAAAAAAATGAACACTTATCTTGATTATATTTTTCTGACACCTCTCCAGCAGTGAAAGTGAGGAGGGAGGGTGTTACCTCATCACTTTTATAGAAGTGCAGGTTCCTCCCTTGTCCTCAATGGATTCCCAAGAGAGGAGGGTTCCTGTTCCTGCTGAGCAGGGCCTGGCATTCGGGTCCCCACATGGTCTCCTCTCTCAGTGTGTTCTGTGTGGCTTTGTTCCAATTGCGCAGTAGTAAAAGCCTCTCCAGTAGGCTTGCCTCTCATGCCACCCCCGCATGGAGTGGGAGTAGTATCTTTCCTGCTGGATGAAGGTGGAATTCCATGCTCCCCATGAGATCTTGTCGCTTTATATAGGTGGAAATAAAAGTCCTGGGTGCCTATTCAGGCTTTTCTGGGACTAGGATGGCAGAGGTTTTGATGCCTTGTCACAGTGTGGAGAGTGAAGTCCTGTGTCCCTCCTCACCTTTCCTGGTATGCGTGTGGGAATGGGGTGGGCAACATTTGTTCTACGGTGTTTGACTAGAGCAGAATGGTTGTTATCGAAATATTTTCTGTGTTTCTAGGCCGCTCCTTTTCTGGTCTTTTGCATAGAGAGAAAAGACTTTGTTGGAGCTTTTATTATTTACAACTGTTGGAGTTAACAAGTACCAGTTTCTTCAGCTCCAACCTTAGGATATATAAGGCAAACAGAAAACCCAAGGAATTTATCACTGTGTCAATCCCCAGATCCTAATGTCCCTAGCTGGACTGCCTTTCTTTTCTCTGCCTTGCAGAGTCTTCTTACATTTGTTTTATATGTAATGTGACCATATATAGATTAGTGAGATAAAGAAAAATACATCAACTGTATTTTCCCACATTTAAAAATATGCATATTTAAACCTTTTAATTACAACTTTTTTATTTCTGTAAGTTTTATGTTTCATTCAATTCTTTCCTTTTTTTTAAAGATTTTTTATTTATTTATTTTTGAAAGGGAGGGAGAACGAGCAGGGGGAGGGGCAGAGGGAGAAGCAGACTGCCCACTGAGCAGTGAGCCCAAAGCAGGACTCATCCCAGGACCCTGGGGTCACAACCCATGCAGAAGGCAGATACTCAACTGGCTGAGCCACCCAGGCACCCCTCATTCAACTGTTTTCATACTGATCTTTTTCACAAAAATTTTTTTTATTCTTTCATACCTGCACTCATTTTAAACATAATTAATTTATTCTCTGTCAGATAATTCCATTGTCTGGAGTTTTGGGCTTTCTAATTTTTCAATCCATTCTGTCTTCTGACTTTCACTTTTGAAAGATTATATTGTTGAGTGTTTGCACTTTTCATTTTAAATTTATTTTTAAATTTAAATAGTCTTTAACTATGGAAAAACTTGGGAATCTTGTGTGACAATCTCCACAGTGGCTTTAGGTTTACTTCTGTCAGATACCCATATGGTATAACCAGATGTAGTTATGTTTTAGGTTAATATTTCTGTCTGAGTTTTATTGGAAAGTCCAGAGAACATATAGGCAAACTTCAAATGTAAAGGATGTTTGCTGTCTTGTTATGAATAGAATATGGAAACATTTTATACTGGGTCTTAGAACTACAGAGACAAATCTCCCATGTTTCTTTCTGTGCTGTTAAGTAAATTTATTTTCTTAATCCAGCCATTCATTGAGGTTGTAGCACTTCAATGTAGCTTTGCTATTCCACTTACATGCAAGAGTGCCACGTTCAATTCTCACTTTATATGGGCCCCAAATTATGCCATTTTTTTTGTGGGCTATAAACTCAAGCACTTTGGTTACCCAAATATATCCACTCTGAGAAGTTCACATTGTCACCATGTCAGTACTTTATTTTTCTCTATTCCACTGTTGTATTTCTTTTCCTTTTGTGTACTCACATATATATTCTTTTATCACCTGCTATTTCATTTTAATACATTTTAAATTGCATATCTTTTAATGTTCTTTGCGTGGGTCTGTTTCTTTATTATCTAGTAGTAAATATTGATGTAAATAGAACTCTTCCTTTTATTTTTCACCTAGAATATCTCTTACACTTCAAAGTTCCATTCATGGAACGTATTCTCAAAATATATTGTTATCCTGATTCTTCCTGATAAGAAAGGTATATTAATCAATCATTCTACTTGAGAATAACCTCTTCCAACATTTTTCACTTTTTTAAAAAAACTTTATTATGTTATGTTAGTCACCATACATCATTAGTTTTTGATGTGGTGATCCACGATCCATTGTTTTCTCATTTTTCACTTTTTATGATAAAATATATGTTAATATATATCAATGCCTCATGAGAATGTAAACTTTTTGCCAGTTGAGGATGTTAAGATATCTAAATATCAATTAGAAGAGAGCACAGTTACCATAATGATAAAGATTGCTGTGACTTTCCATTAGAATGTAAGTTTTTGAGAACAAGATGTTTTATATGGGTCAGATTTTATTCTCTACATAATGCTTCCCATATAGTATTGGATGAATGACTTTATAAGGAAATAAATGAAGTTGAAAAGAAACAAAAAGGGGCAAAGCTAGATTGAAGGAAGGAAGGTTCTTTTTTCTGGTGACCTTTTTTATTTAATATCTGTAAATTTTTCATAGTTTTAGTTATTCTTTAATTGTTTTATATTTATTAGATTTTTCTAGTGAACTATGAGATTTGACAACATAGATGTTACTTTTGTATTTCATTTGATAACCTGTATTATTCATCATGGCAATGTGCCTAAAGATTAAATTTAATGAATAAATTTTGTGTTCACCGTTAGTATATTTCTTGATTAATTTCACTTAATATTAAGCTTGATATTGTCCCACTGAAACTCTTAATCTCAGTACTCTCCTTCATTTTTTTTACATTCAACTGATGATTATAAAGTGGGTCTTTGAGATAAAATTAAACTATATTAAAAAGAAACTCATGAAAAATTTGTCAATATTTTTAGTTGTTTTGACCACACCAAAATCAATTTTTCATTTTTGGAAATTACTTAGTTTAAGTATTATATTTTATTTTATATATCTCTTATTCAAAATGATAATACATATTTATTATTTTGTTTTTTTATAAACAAAATTTTTTAATTTGGTTTCTAAATTTCAACTGTTTAAAAAAATTAAACTACAGATAGATATGGGAATCTCATACATATTTTTGACACTTAGAGCAAAGGTTTGTTAAAACTGTTAGAATTTATGAGTGATGTCTGATCTCCTTTACATAAGCACAAGCTCATAGCCATGCTTTAGAAGCATATGCTGAAGCCATGCTTCAGAAACATAAAATACTTTCTCTTAAGAATGCAATAATATATACAAAGCACATGATCAATGGGTATTTGCTTTAATATTCTTTCTGCATAACACTGTTTTGCAGGAAGGGTAAAATATATAGATCATGAAACCTGCTGTGTCGTGCTGAATATATAACAGTGTATTTAGTACACTTCTGCTCTAGTGTCATTAACAGCACTCTAGAGTATATAAGATTTAAAGTATCTTCTTCAGTCCTTAACTTACTACCAGGAAGTGTGTTGGGTCACTGGGAGACAAAAATCTCCTTTGTGTGATACTTCAAAGGTCACTAAGAACCATCATATTAGGAAATCCATTACAAAGTTCCAGATGCTTAAGATGAAAATGATAAGAAAGAAAATCAAAGAAAGCAAATGAAATTGTTAGATGCCTTTGGCTGACCTTACAAAATACACACAATACAGCAAAATATTATTGGATAGTGTTGAAAATTAGAAGTGATTGACGATGAAGGGAAAACGAGGTAGAACTGAGAGTAATGTCCATGAGTAAAATGAATGCCATTAAGACCAACCAACTGTGCTGATTAAAATTGTGTTAACAGTTTGATCTTAGCATTTTAAAGACAAATGCAAGAAAGGTAGCAGGAATAGTTACATGATTTACTATGCTCATTAATTTCCTATTGTTGCTATAACAAATTACCACAAACCTAATGGTTTAAAATAACATATATGTATTATTGTCTTACGGCTATGGAGGTCAGAAGTCTGAAATTGGTTTCACTAGTCCAAAACCAGTTTTGATAGGCCTGCACTCCTTTTGGAGGCTCTAAGGAAGAATCAGTTTCTTTCAATTCCAGCTTCTAGAACTGTAGTCATTGCTCATGATCCCTTTCTTGGACATCTTTAAAGCCAGAAATGTAGCATCATCAAATGTCTGTTTCTTTGCTTCTGTGATCATTTCCCTTTCTCGTCTTCTGTGGTCAAATTTCCCTTCGTCTCTCTTTTATAAGGATACATATGATTACATTTAGGGTCCACTGGGATAATGCAGGGTAATCTCCTCATCTCAAGATTCTTAATCACATCTTCAAAATTCCCTCTACCATATCAGGTAATATGTACAGGCTTTAGGAATTAGAATCTAGATATTTTTGGGAGCCGTTAATTCAGCCTATCTACCAAAACTCCAAAAAAAATCATTTACTCAAGGAAAAAAAAAGATCCTAGTATTGAAATTAAGAACATTTTGTTATTCCACAAAAGGAAGACATAATAGAAAATATACTGATATCTAACTTGGAAATCATCCAAAGAGTAAAATCCAAATGATGTCATTGACCTTTTTTCTAAAAATTCACCTTTTGGTACAATGACTATAGAATATCAAATAACAATTTAGTTTTTTGAAAGTCATCCTAAAGGTTTCCATTTTGATACATTATCCTCTTCTCATTTGGCTTAATTCAGAGATAGATTTTGATGGTATGAATTCTTCCCAAAAGTAAATTTGTCTACTACAATAGAGAAAATCCATATCTACTGTAATAAGGGAGATCTAAAGTTGTTCTGTCTAGCTATGGCCACATACTTTTAACCCTGGAATGTATGTTTAGTCAAATCTAATTTAGTCATACTTACATTTTCTAATTGCAAATATAATAGATATTATCACTCAGGTATATAAAAAGAAATTACTATAACATTTTAAAAGCAGAAGAATTACAGAAAAAAAGACAAAAATATTTATCTAATGAGCCAAAATATGATTACTATTATACATTATAAATGCATTATGAATGTAAAGATAATTTTTCTTCCTCTAAAAATCTGACCTCAATGCTCTGGAAATACAATAAGTATGGAAAATACATCACATTGTATGTCATTTTGACAATGGCAGAATGTTCCCAAAGCCTGGGGAAAATAGGAAATATTTAATTCATTTATTATTCTGCTTTCATTTTATGTGGGATTCTTTGACTTTATATAAGCTATATTCTCCTGTGGTGATGTGTTAACATGTGTTGGGAGTAATACATCCTAAGTTTAAGGTCTATTTCCCAAAAAAACATCTATAATAATGATATACCCACAATTCCAGATTTTTCAGGAACCCTACTGCGATATATTTTCCACATGGATATATTACTGTAGACTCTCTCTTCATTCTCCTTTCTCTGCTTTAAATAAAATTAAAATCCCAAATTTTAAGTGGCATAATATATGTGAGTTCCATTCAAGAAAGATTATGCAGAACACCAGTCATTAAAGCCGCACTTAAGGAAGAAAAGGGCTATCTATGTCTTCCATACAAAGATTGACAAGGGAGTATAAAATTGTATCTTTTCATTCATTAGGTCATCACTGTTCTAACAACTTGTTATACAAAGTGAAAATCATAGACAAAGATCTTCCCATTTCTATGTAGCTTATATTCTACTTAGTGAGGCAGAGGAAATAAAAAAGTAAATAATATTATGTTATTAAAATAAGTGCCATGAAAGAGAGGGATCAAGGAATTAGACAAAGGATGAGGAATATGACCTATGCGTTGAAAATTTAAACACTATGAACCCTGAACCTTCAGGCCATCCAGTTTTAAAACCATTCCTCTGCCTCTTTGCTCATTTACTTTCAGTTTCTAGAGGAAAAGGAGTTGTGTCCTAAACATTTTTTGTATCCCCACCAGGTAGCATAACTCCTGATGAAAAACAGACCTTCAATAAATAAGAGGTGATGGATAGAAATAGAATGGATGAAGTATAGAAACTTATTACTAAAAACAAATCAAGGTAAATGATTTTTCATTTTGCTATTCACCAAGTTTGTTTAGTGAGAATAACTATATTCTTTCTACGTTCTACATTTAAGCAGAATCCATTATTATTCTTTTCATTGGAATGAAATTTATATAAACTTGAGATTACTTAAATATGTTTAATTTATTGGAACAGTTCTGAAAAGGAAGGTACAATTGGCAAGTTCCCTAAGGGTTAGGTGATTATATTTTTACATCCAAGTATTTTCTGCCATGGTTCATCAAATTAAAAACCAAGTTTCAGTAACTCATAGGAAAATGTGATCCCTTTCTGAAACTTATTTCTTTTGAAGTTTTGATAGATAAAATAACATAATTCTTCTTATACCCATTACCAAGTGCCAATTCCATGATATTTGTATTTAGCAGATTTTTTTTTTCTTTTTGTAAAATATATCAAATAAGAAATTAGCAAAAAAAAAAAAAAGACAGAAATTAGCTACTCATATATATTCTACATTGAAGAAAACTTGTATGTTTATCATAACTTCTGGCTAGAATAACTTCCTACTAATAAATGAAACAGTAAAAATTTTATCTCACAATTGCCAGAAATAAAACCTTTTCTCATCTTCTGCAGACCACTACAAACCTGAAATAACATAACCTACATTTTAGGTAGCACTGTATAGTAGAAAGAACAAGTAATTTAAACTCAGAAAGCATACTATTTTAATGTTTGCTCGGCTACTAATTTCTGTTTGAAATTGGGGAAGTTATTTGTTGGAGGTTAATGTGGAGCATGAAATCAGCCATAATACCTGGCTTGCTAAAATGGAACACGGATGCAGCTGAGGGTGGGAGGGTTTCGGAGAAGGGCCTGGGCCTTTGGAAGCTGGGCCCTCATGACCACTCTGCCATAGGAATGCTGGGGGTAGTTACCTTCCCTGAAGCTTTCGTAGCCCAAATGGCACCCTGTGATCTAAGAGATGTATGCATTGACCCTTAGGCTATGTTTAGTAGAACGCGCAGATTAGCATATCATATCGTTCAGGTAAACAGATCCTGCCAGTTTCAGTAAGACTTCTTTCGGACATCACGTGCTTGAGAAACAGTGATAAGGATTTGTGATTATCCAAATAAAAGTGGGAACAAAGAAGAGCAAAAGGTCTTCATCTCTGAGCATTGACCCCCTTGCCTTCTCCTCTCTTTCACAGCAAAGTTTGGAGTCATCTTTCATCCATTCGTACAGGGATTGCTGGCCATTCCCGGCAGTTATTTAATATGACTCTGTATTTATTCAATGTAAAGTGACAATTATGATAATATATTGGGAAATTTTGTAGTGTAGGATGACAAACGTGGTTATTTACTATGTTTTAAACTATAATAATACATTTTCTAACTGTACTTCTATAAACTAGATCAATTTGGAAGGACTTATATGAACTTCAATGTCCTTTTTTTTAAAAAAGATTTTATTTATTCATTTGAGAGAGAGAGAGACAGAGCACAAGCAGGGGGAGAGAGGGAGGGAGAAGCAGGCTCTGTCCTGAGCAGGGAGCCCAACATGGGGCTCAATCCCAGGATCCTGGGATCATGAGACTGGAGCTGAAGGCGGACACTTAACCAGCTGAGCCACCCAGGCGCCCCTGAACTTTAATGTCCTAATACACATTTAGTAATTCAGTTTTTCTGTATTGTTAAATTAAATAGTTAAGTACTCATTGGCCATCCACCCAATTAATAGAAAAATTTACTATTATATTTTCTTCTTTGGTATTTTAACAAATCTTACATGATGTTCAGATATAATGTTGCCCACAATAGATGATAATGTAATAGTTAGATAATAGAATTATATACACATACAAATAATGTATTTGAAGGTTTACACACCTAAACAAAGAACTTGCAAATATAGAACTAATGAAAATTAAAATAAAAAAGCACTTTTGGTCTCAGGTAACACATGTATTCTCCTGATCACTGATTTGATTAATTTATTTTTGCATGGGGAATGGGAGAAACTGAGAAACTCAGTTACAAACTGAGAAACTTTTTAAGAGGGAATCTGGACAATAATTTCTGGTGATAGAAACAGTAAATATACTGGGTTATATTATGTAGAAAGTTCATGTGTTAAGAGAAACATCCTTAGTATTCATGTAGAATATTATGAAAAATTTTGTGATAGAGTATATTTTAATAGAATGGTGATTTTGCTTATTTATTTTATTTTTTTAAAGACTTATTTATTTATTTTAGAGAGAAAAAGAGTGAGCACACATGAGTGGGGGGAGGGGCAGAGGGAGAGAATCTCCAAGCAGACTCCCCCCCTGGGGGCTCACTCTCTCATGACCTATGAGATCATGACTGGAGCCGAAACCCAGAATTGGACGCTTAACTGACTGAGCCACCCAGGTACCTCAATTTTGCTCATTTTAAAAGATAATAATCCCCTTTTGTTATTTTTATTCATTCTTATCTTTTTTCTATTAGTGATTAATCAGAGGAGTTTCACATGTACCTTGTAGATAATATAAATACAACTCTATAATAATGTTGCAAAATGGTACTTCTAGGAAATAACAAATATGAAACAGTTACTCAAATTACATTAGCACTCTAAAATATAACAAATGATTTTTGTGTGCTGAGTAAACACACACACATACACACACATACACACACATAGATCTAAAAACAAAAAGAAACAGAATCTATAAATAGTGATAACAGAAACATCTAGCATGCATTTGTTTGCTTATCAAATGACCACTTCTTCCATCTCACTTAATATTTTAATTCTATTTAATCAAAACACTTTCCCACATTCAATATTGAGTAAATTTGTCCTTATATTTTATAAGAAATCATATACATTTTTAGCAAATACTTGTAAAGTACTTTCTATTTGTCAAGTTCTAAACCAAGTTCTTGAGATCAAGAGTATACACAATGGATATGGCTTTGCTCCCCCCTAAAACTGTGGATTATAGGCACAGGAATTGTAGAAGAGGATGCTCTTAGTTCTAAGGTGGCACATAAGTACTTGAAACTCAGATCTGGAAGGTGATAGAAAATTTCCAAAATTTAAAAAAAAAGTTCACTTTGGAAGTAGTAGGAGAACCAGTTAAGGGAGAAACATCCAGGTAGATATGGAGCATGTGCTGTGAAAAAGCAGGGAGGCAAGATAAATACTATTGTGTTTAGGGGACTGGAAGTAGTTTAATTTTGCTTTTGCACTTGGTAGTGAGTTTAAGTGTCAGTAAAAATTCTTAGTGGAAAATTAAGGTAGTCTGTGTGTGGTGAGCAGAATATATGTTCTAAAGGGATTTTCAGTGCCTCAGATCTGGGTATGCATTGTGTCTAGTAATGGAAAATGATTGCCCTGTAGCAGACACAAAGACCCTGAGTATGTGGAAAATACTCAGGTAGTGTATTTCTTTCACTTAGAAAATTCTAATAAGAATAATTTGGGGGGTAGGTTAATGGAATAATTCACATAGCATGGGGTTCAAGTGATATATGTTATAAATACCAAGAAAAATGAGTGAGTATAATTTATTTTATACAGATTTTTAACATGATAGTTACATATATGACTCTTTAACCTATATTCAAGTGATTTTTTTCTATACAATGTTCAAATAATACATTTTTACCTGAGTTTTCTATAGCAATTAATCTATATATTTTCTTTGATAAGAGAATAAAAAATATATATATTATTTTGCATTAACAGCCAGATAGTAAAATGCCAAGTTTTAATAATTAACACAGACCTCATTGCTGTATTTTGTTTTCTTTCATCTTTCTTTAGTTGGTCTGTGTCTCTGACTTTCTTTCATTTATCTAATTCCATGTTATATTAAACCTTTACATTGCCTTTGATGATTATGACAGCCTTTGGGCCATAAGTCCTTTGTTGATCAGTATGTTTCAGAATTTTCCTTTTCACATTGTCTTCAGTTTCAAGTTTATTTAAGCTTTCTAAAAACATACCTCTCATTAATTTGCAATCACATCATAATACAAACAAAAATAATAGCAATTTCCAAAGTACTTTGTAATTATATAAATCCACTATTCCAAGTTTTTAAAACAGGGTTTGTTCCATTGTTGCATTAATAATGAAATAGAAACTCAGCAATGCCAAGAGAGTAATCTAAATAATCTGATAGAAGAGTGGCTAAAAGGTCTCAAATTCCACGCTCTACCAAACATTTAATTTCTGGTTTTAACTTGTGAATGAGCTGATGATATTTTTCTCTTTGCTTTCTCAAAAGGTAAATGTTTGAAACTATTGAAAACAGAAAATATGTGGCAAGTACTAAAACAGTCACTATTTGAGAAATACTAATATTGTGGAAACACATGCATACCCTTGTATGTTCTAGTGATAGTTCAAAAAAAAATAAAAATAATAAATCAGTAGTTATAGCTTATTACAAATTCATATAAATACATTGTTTCAATGCAGATGACTTGAAAGGTCATGTAAGTATTAAAGTATATAAATTCAGTGAATGCTATAAAACTACATCATAAATAAACAGGTTTACAATGTGTAAAAATAAGAAAGAAAATTTCATCTTTAGGACATTTATTTTAGTAATTCTGAAATTTTTCAAAGTATAAATTATATAGGATAATCTATAAAATGGGATTCAAATTGTTTTAAAGTGTTTTAATTTTAAAGTGTTTTAAATTGAATAGTTCCAATATTTTGAATTATGCTGATAATATATAAAAACTCCAGTAATTTTATAGGTCATTCTAGTTGCCACTAACAAAAACAATCCTATACTGTATAATCAGCAAAAACCCTGAAATATAATGTTTTAATTTCCTGTAATTCATAGAAGAGAAATTCTCTTATGTTATATGTATATATGATTATGTAATAGTTAATTTTGTATTTTATATTGGAAACTATCCTGAAGATAATAAGATATGTGTCTAGTCAGCTATTTTAAAACCAAATTCTAGTTGGAACCAGAGACTAAACAATGGACTTCTAAGAAGGGGGATTTTCTTAATGATTCTGTATGTTTCTAAAATCAGATTGTAAAGTCAGGAAAAATGCCTTAGAACAGTCTCTCTAAAAATAAAAAAGAACAACTTTCCAACAACTTTGATTCACACATCGATCCCTTTTCCTCAAAACTTCAAGCAAGTTCTTTATTATTGGGTATGAATTTCAAATGCTAGAATATTTTTAGGAAATCAAGGGAGTAAGATTTTTCTTCATAATTGAAAATTATCGTCTTGTTCACTTACCTCACCATCTGTCCTTCTGTTTCTACCTACTCTGTTGGTCATTTGGGCTCTGTTGAGAATCCTTCAGAAGGCATCAGAGTTGTATCCAGATGGGGGTCAGCTTGAAAATCCCAACCGCAGCTGTGTTCAAACAGACCATGACACATACTGTTGATAAATCCCCTCTTTTACAAATTCCATGGCATTTTGATGATTCTGATTAGAGCAGCTGCTTTTTGGCTTATACTTTCATGAAAGTTTCACGTTGTTATAAATGAAAAGTATTCTTCTAAAATTCTAAATGATTTTAAAAAGCAGGCATTTTAATTTCTACACTAATGGCTTCCAAAGTTTTTGTTTGTTAAACATGTGCATCTTTATAATTTGTTTTATAAATTTGATAGTTATAAGTTAACAAAACATGAAATGTTTTTATTACCATGTGAAATTCAAATCTAAGAATATGGATCCCATTTAAAATATTTATTTCATTTCTGAATGTTTCCTTAATATTTATTGATGATGTTCTTCTGTTGTGAAATTGATTCTAAAGAATAAACTATATTATTTTATTATCACTTGATTGTGATAATCAATCAACAAATATTTATTGAATGTTTCATAGATATTTAGCACTATCTTAAGTTTATAGTTAAGTTAAAGGTCTCATATTATTTGTAACGTGCTTAGGGAGACAAGAGTAACAACAATGAAACAAAGGAAAATAAGTCTAAGCAGTATTAAGTTCTAAATTAGGTGGTACAGAGAGTAGAACTAAATAATGAGAAAGTATGATGATGTATCTTCTAAAACTTTCTTTCATATATGTGTCTTTTTAAATATTGCCATATTTGTTTCATTATTTTTAGTTTAACAGTTGTCTTCCTTGATAAATAATATTTATTAGGATGGGACGTTTCTTGTTTTGTTGTGGCAAATGTCACAAATGATCCACAAGACCCAAATGTGTATAAATCATGCCTTCAAATGCTTTCATTAGAATTGTATAGGATAATGGCAGAATGGCCATGGAAATGAGCATCAAAGAAAATAAGACACATGAGGAGTAAGGGGGCAGTCTTTCCAATGTCTGAAAACAAGCAAACACAGACAGATTGGCCCTGAAGGTTAAAGCAAGGATCAGACAGTAGCATAAATGGGGGAGTGACTGTCACAAAAGTTAGAATGTATATATCCAAGATAGAGTCAAAATTAGAGCAGATCAAAAACATTAAGATATTACATGAGCACTTAAGAATGAAGAGCATGAAATTAATCTGTACTTTATCTAACCTCTGCTTTACTTCTTACCAGTATTTAGAAAGTCAGTTGCCTTTTTGGACATATGTGTGCTCATTTCTAAATATGATTAAAATATTCTTTATCAAATGGGTCTATTGTGAGGATTAAATATGCTATGAATATAATTGACAAGGCACATAAACTAAATTTGCAGAAGCATACAGTGCATGTTACCTAGAAATAAAGAAGTAAATTGCTCATTGCAGTAGGATACAAAACACTTCCATGAAATTCACTGAGAGTTAAACAAAAAAGAAAGTCCCTGTGATCAATATGCCCGTGAAGAATGCACTGACTAAACCAGTGCATGACACATAATTGTTGCTTAATAAATATCTGTTCAATAAGAGTTGAGCAAATGAGTAATAGGGACTGATTGCGATAAGTCTTCATAAGAAATAGAACATTATTCTGCTTCATATCACTCCAGATTATTTGGGAATAT
The DNA here is from genome assembly GCF_037043125.1 of Eumetopias jubatus. Taxonomy (NCBI): domain Eukaryota; kingdom Metazoa; phylum Chordata; class Mammalia; order Carnivora; family Otariidae; genus Eumetopias; species Eumetopias jubatus. The sequence continues at coordinate 174,955,730 of NW_028274809.1, read as the reverse complement.
TGAGAGTATTCAGAAGTTTATTTCTTTTGTTTTATTTGCTATGTTTTGTGTTATTCAGATATATAGATATGTCTTGGGCAGATTATTGAATAGAAGGCAGGCTACCCAAAATATCTCCTGGAACATATCTATCTCATTGCACTATATATTAGAATTCATATGCTATAAGTGGTTTTCCAGTTCTTAACTGAATGCACATTGAGTCACCACATTAAATTTTCAGAATTTGATAAGGGATGCATGTGAAAAGTGATGTCTAGATAAGACATATGTTATTCCAGTTTAACTGTTTGATAAAATAAAAAAAAAGTGGAAGATGGATTGCATTTTGTAGACGAAAGTTTATTTCCCAAACCTGAAATGGCTCTAGCAGTTCACATTCCTGTTTCCAGCTGGGTAGAAGATGTAGATTTGTAAGGCAAGAGATAGATGGACATCAAATCAAACTTGGAAGATCTCTATAGTACCTACACACTCTCAGGGTATGTTTTCTAAAACTTTGGCATGCCATTGAGTGTGCTATATATCTACATATCAGATACTGCATTGGTAAACTCTGAATTTAACAAAGACCCAGAAACACCTAGACAGGAGGCCATGTGATGACAGAGGCAGAGATTGGAGTGATGGATCCATAATCCAAAGAATGCCAAGGATTGCTGGCAATGCTGAAAGCTAAGAAAAAAGCATGAAATAGATTCTCACCTAGAGCCTTCTGAGAGAGCATGGCCCTGTGGACACCTTGATTTCAGACTTCCAGCCTCCAAAATTATGAAAGATTAAATTTTTGTTATTTAAGCCTCACAGTCAATGATACTTTGTTACAGCAACTCCAGTAAACTGATACCCATACCAGTTCCTATTGTCTCTTACTTGGACAACAAATTCCTTGCTGCTGGGTTAACTATTCCCTTTCTGGTTCCCATATAATTCACATTACATTCTCTACACCAGCACTATCCAGTAGAACCTTCAGCAATGATGAAAATATATGTATGCTGTCCAATGTGGTAGCCAAAAACCACATATGGCTATTGAACAGGTGAAAATGATTAGTGCAACTTTCTTGGCCAGCACAGTGGCTATTTGTTGGAAAGAGGAGTTCTAGACAATGTAATCATATCAAGAACTAAATTTAATTATCTCTCTCTTTTTTTTAAAGATTTTATTTATTTGTTTGACAGAGAGAGAGACAGCGAGAGAGGGAACACAAGCAGGGGGAGTGGGAGAGGGAGAAGCAGGCTTCCCGCCGAGGAGGGAGCCCCATGTGGGGCTCGATCCCAGGACCCTGGGATCATGACCTGAGCTGAAGGCAGACGCTTAACGACTGAGCCACCCAGGCGCCCCTAATTATCTCTTCTTATGCCATGTCATGCTGTTTTCTCTTCAGATAAAGAATAAAACATTTAACATAGCCAGAATTATTTCTAATTTCTAACAGATACTTCTCCTTGCCAAGTATTAATCCACTTTACTCTCCATCTAGCAGCACACCATGGTCCATTGCACCTCAAGACCTTTGCCCATCAATACTTGTAATTTTATTGCCTCCATGTGTTAATTTGCTCCTGCTTAACCTTTGGATGTCAGTTTATTGTCTCTACCCTGAGATGGCAAACTATAATTTGCTACCACTTATAATATGCTACCATCCACCACCCTCTTTTGTTATACTTATCAGAGTTAAATTCATCTTTGTGTGAATATATGTTGTCTGCTTCTTCAATAAATATCAAACCTCATGAAGCTGAAAACATTTATGATTCTTGGTCCATCATTAAAAATGACAACATACCTCGCAGATGGTAGGCATTTAAACTATTAGTTGGAAGAATGAAAGATGAAGTCACTTTGACTTTGACATGGATTTTTAATCAATAATTTGTACCACTTCATTGCATTATCCAACCTTTAAAATCTAGAAGCATCTTGCTCAAGTTTAAAACAGAATCTAAGTCATCTACTACTGACTCATTATTTAAAGAAGTCTATGCAAATACAAAAAAAGCAAATGTTCTCAATAGCATTGGAAACTAAAAATCAAGCAATTAGTACCAAAATCTGGGATGGATTGATACTAATTAAAAAGCAGATGGAATGGGATTGAGATAAAACCAACCTAGGCCTTTGCTTTTGTGATACATAGGCTTTACTCTATGAAAGAGAGACCATACTAAATAGATAAGATGGTACTTCATGCCTCTCCTACCATCTGTCCACTGACTCTGATATCGAGTCTACCTTCTCTGTAGAAAACCTGACCTCCTTCATTACTTTGTGATGCAGAGAACTACTTTCTTTACCACCTCAAATGCTACCAGAATATTTGATAACAAAAATATTTTTATAACAAAAGAAAATTACTTACTCAGTTAATGCAAAATTGATTAAAACTGTATTAGGGAAATGTATAGTAGTAAAAGTTGCAGTGTGTGATTATAGGAATATTTTGAGGAAGGGATAGTTGGTGGCCTATGAAATAAGAATTATAGAACAGTAACTCAAACAGCAGTAGAAGCTGTGTATCAATATTTTCTACATGTTTTGCTTATATAGAATAAAAATGACCCATGAAGTAACGATAGAAAAAGACATAAGTCAATGGAACTGTGGTTGATACAGCTATATAATAAACAGCAAACTAGGAGATATTCAAATCTGTCAAGGTGAAAATGTGATTTAAGTAATATACCAAACATTGATCTGAGTTCTCCTCCTGCACTGATTTAAGTGTCCCAAGTCACATCAACATGAATTTTATGATACAAAGAGTTTAGTAGTTTTCCTTTTCCACATGCATCTTCTACCTTGAACACATTTGTCAATTTTTGTAATCCTGACCTTACATTATTGTCCTGCATTATATACTACATAATTCAAAATGAACTGGGGTATAATCACTTGGACATACCTCACCATTTCACAGAATTAGTAATGATGTTAGAAGTAAGTTAATTAGAAAGATATCATGCAAAAAAAGAAAAAAATGTAATGCATAAAAGGGAAAAGTAAATGAATCTAGGAGAATCAGAAGAAGCAGATACCTCTAAAGCACAATCGTTAGATGCAGGATCAAATTTCAGGAGACTGTGATAATTCAGATCACTATAAAAGAATTTTGCCTCTGTAAAGAGATAATAAGCCAAGAAAGCAAAATGAAGGAGGGATGAGGAAGGCTTGCAAGTGAACTGAGGCATATTAGTAATTAATGGAAACACTGGAACTGAGAAAACTAGTCTTTGGATAGAAGAGAACTGATTCCGCAGAAAAATCAAATCAGTAATATGGTAATATGGAAGGCAAACTTGAATAGCATTCTCAGAATACAGAAGCGAAGTGCAAAGGGACAAATATGATGAGAAAGAAAATGATGTAAAAGAACAGAAAACAGAATCCAACATATAGAAAAATTTGTATTTTGAAGGAGAACTGAAAAAAAAATTAAATTCACAATGTGCTTGCGTTGAATCTTTCTCATATAAAAACTGTATGCAAACTATGTGTCAGATCACCACTATAATTCAAGCAACGATAGTAATTAAAAGGTCAATAAAATAGATACACTCTAAAAAATACCACTAGATTATAACCATAAAAAAAATTCGGGTAGATGAAGTTACATGTAGAGAGATAAAATTCAGGTTAATCTGAGACTGTGCTGCAATACCAAATTCTAGTAAAAATGAAATTTTGAGGGATTAGTTTACAGTTTTGAGAGCCAGTTTTGTGATTCCTCAATTTATTTTTGCTTATTCACTTGTAAAAGTAACTAAAACATATTTTTATTTATGCGAAGGCTTATGAAATAGACCTCCCCCGAAGCACTATTGACAAAAATATCCTTAAAGATGGATTCAAACTAAATGAAATACCTATCATTTACTGAATAGTAAATGTTAATCACATTTCTAAGAACTTTAATGCATTAATGTAGTGCATATGACAGCTGTAAGAGTAAGTTACTATTCTTATCCTCATTTTATAGATTAAGAAACAAAGACACAGTGGTTAAGTAGCTTTCCCAAGGTTACATGCCTGATAAATGATAAAGATTGCATTTGAATTCAGACACTTTCAATCCAGAGCTGGTGACATTAGCATCATGTTATTCTACTACACTAATTAAAATAAGATAAAGAGCTTAAAAGTGGGTGATAAGAAATATGAATAAAAAGTGGGTGGTAAAAACTGAGACTAGTTACATCTGAAATAATTCTATACTATGTACAAATATTTATTAGAACTGAATGCAAAAATAATTAATGTAGGATTGTTTATAGTTGTGATCCCCTTTCCTTGTCATCTAAGTCTAAGGAGAACAGCTTCTACTCTTCCCATTTTTTTCTTCATATACTATAATCCAATTCTAGGAGGATCCTTTAAGTGCAAAATTGAGGATTTTATGAGGTAGAATCTGAAGTGGTGGGGTAGATAACAGGTAAAAAGCAAGTTAGGGAAAAGTAAAAAAGTTGGAGGGCATTTTTTTGGTTTTGTATATAAAAGAGAATTATGGAGTTGCCTGGGTGGCTCAGTTGGTTAAGCGTCTGCCTTCGGCTCAGGTCATGATCCCAGGGTCCTGGGATGGAGCCTCACATTGGGCTCCCTGCTCAGCAGGGAGTCTGCTTCTCCTTCTCCCTCTGCCACTCCCCCTGCTGTGCTCTCTTACTCTCTCTCTGCCAAGTAAATAAATAAAATCTTTTAAAATAAATAAATAAAGGAAGTATAAAAAAAATTCGGTGGTGTATAGAAGGTTGATGAGAAAAAAAAGATAATTTTAATGAATGTTGTTATGGGATATACATTTCTCCCTCACATTTTGTCTATGATTATATATGTGAAACAAAATTAAATAACTTGATTTATTTTACTATATTTTGGTGTGCAGAATATCTTTAGATGTGGGATCTCCTGAGGATATGTTATAAACCTCAGAGTAACTACAAAAATACACATGCAAACTAAAGATCTATTTAAGAAAACATTCAAACAGAGAAAAGAGACTGCAAAAGGAGGTCAGAGAAACAACAAAGAAAAAACAGAGGAGACAATTTGAAAACAAGCTAAAATAGTAACCCAATCATATCAAAAATTACACATATATATGCATGCATTATTACATACATACAATAATCAAAGGCAGAGGTTTTTCAGAATGGATAAATAACAAAGCCCAATTTTATGTGGTTTATAAAAGATACACTTTAAATATAATTTCACTTTTGAACACTTTTGTTGCAAACTCCATAAAATTATTTGGAGAGTTTTCCATTTTTTCTGTCTTCTGATTCAGCTTATATTACAATCTTAAAATTTGTAAAACTAGAATCTGTCTTTACATTATAATGATTACATGTAGTAATACAAGCTTACACAATAAAGCTCCAAGACAGTGCTATAATTTTAGTCTTAATCAATTATATGTTTTATAAAAAATAAGAAGAATGTGTCAAAAAAGAAAAGTTTTTGGATTTACACATATGTTTACCATTTCTTATGCTCTTTGTTCTGTTATAGGAACTTGGGAGGCCATCTGGGATCATTTCCCTTTCAGCTGGAGCAATTTTCTTCAGCTTTCTTTTAGTTCAATTCTTCTGGCAACATTCTTTTTGTTCTCTTTCTATCAAAAATGTCTTTATTTTGCCTTTAGTCATGATTTATATTATCACTGAAATTAGAATTTGGGGCTGACATCTTTTTTTTTCTTCACCAGTTTAAAAATGTGCACTCTTCTTGTCTCCATCATTTTTGATTGGCTCATTAATTGGATTGTTTTTTCATTGTATGTTATATGTCATTTTCCTTTTGCTGCTATCACAAATTGCTTTTTATCTCTGAATTTAAACACTTTGACTATAGGGTGTGTGGGTATGGCCTTCAGTTTTATTTGCATGTTTCATTTTGTTTTTTAACATTTATCTACAAATTCCTAAGATTTTGGGAAACTTTCAGGCATGAAAGTTTTTAAGTATTTTTTTTTTTTCTTGTCCTATCCTCTTTCTGTCATTCTAGTTCCATGCACTTTGACCTTGTAATGCCATTTAATATGTCCTTGAGGCTCTGGGTATTATTATTTGAAATACTGTTTCTTTTTATTCTTCATGTTGGATTATTTCTGTTTTTCTACCATCAAGTTTTATGATTTTAATAAGGTATTTATTAATATACGTTCATATCTTCAATCCAGTTATGATTGTCTTCTATAATCTTTTTCAATACCAACCTACCAAATATGTAATGAAGGTGGAATGTATTCAGTATCTAGTAAATCATCATCATAAGACAATTTCGTATTTGAATTCAATGATTTGTAGAAATGTTATCCTTCAATAGAGCAGAAAATTATTTCATAATTTGAAGCAACATTTTGTTAACAGTTTTGTGCACACACACACACACACACACATACACACACTTTCTATAGGTTGAAAACATAAAAAGTTCTTTATACCAGGGCTACCAAGGGTTCTACATAAGTGATTATGAATTATATTTCCCAAGCTTCATTGAGCAAGGAATTATTTTTCAGGAACATTTAATGGATCTTGTATTTACCAAAGCTTCCATTTGAGGAAAACTAGTTTATAAACATTTTTCTTCTTGCTTATACTTAAAATTATATAAAACATTTTAAAAATGCATGAGTGGCTCCATCAGTTAAGCCTCCGACTCTTGATTTCTGCTCAGGTCATGATCTCGAGGTACTGGGATTGAGCCCCATGTTGGGCTCTATGCTCAGCTGGAAGTCTGCTTGAGATTCTCTCCATTTCCCTCTGCTTCTCCCCCACTTGTGCTCTCTCTCTGAAATGAATAAATCTTTTAAAAAACATTTTTATTCACTTTCTGAAACACTATCAATGATTTAAAAACAAATCTTTCAATGATGACTGATATTTTGTTGTTGTTCTGGTTTTGTGGATATCTTAGCTCTTTGAAATGTATGAATACTTAATTTTAGCTCATATTCTGAAAGCAAAACACTTGACACTCAATAGCTTTTAGAATCTAGGTAAGATAGCCTTTCAACATATTCCATGAATAACATTTGACATTTTAAAAGAACATTTAAAAAATGCCCTCTTTCAACTTTTAGACATTGCATTGTGAGGGCATGATGCCTGACACTGTTGCAACCATCTTCTGCTAATGAGGGCGGTAAAATAGGGTGGTGGAGAGAAAGAGGGAGAGAAATGTAGGACAGATACAGCTGTTCATTTTCTTATTCATAAATAAGGTCAAGAGGCTTGTATAGAACCAGAATTTCTTTCTCAGGGCTGTCACAAATGCCTGATAATCTTAACATAGGACTCTCAAGTTGCTTTTTGTTTATTTGAAAAAAAAAAAAATCTGAGCCACTTTATTGTGCTGTGGGTAGTGGTATCTAAATAACTGCCTCTCTAAACTCATCAGCAAAAAAATTGGTTTCTGAAAACCAATTTTATTTTTATTATTATTATTATTTCTTAAAGATTTTATTTATTTATTTGACAGAGAGATAGAGAGCACAAGTAGGCAGAGCGAGAGGGAGAGGGAGAAGCAGACTCCCGGCTGAGCAGGGAGCCCAACGTGGGACTCGATCCTGGGACGCTGGGATCATGACCTGAACCGAAGGCAGCCACTTAACCAAATGAGCCACTCAGTCACCCCTATTTTTATTATTATTATGAGAGCAAAACAGAGGATTCCATGCCTTGCACTATTACATTTTTACTATACTTAACTTCTGCATATTGAACAGTACAATGCTCTTAATTTCATTTTTTGTCTATTCTCTTTAACTTAACATCTAAGTCATTTGCACAAGTAATATTATCAGCATTATTCTTTATTCACTTAGCATGTGGCTTATTTGATTTATGAAGATTATTATTTCTTATATATTTGTAGCCTTAAATGCACAATTAAAGGAAACCATATATGACTTTTAGATTTCTCAGTGTTCAGATCTTAGACTGAGGATTTTTCATTATGACAGTGTGATATTAATAGTACATTTAGTCTTGTCCTTATTAAAATTGACAAACAGTTTTTCTCTATTTTTTTTATCTCTAAATCTTCATACACAGTATTGGCAAGGAAAAATGTATGAGAATTACAATGCTATATTCATTCAAATCATCTCCATTCTTAGATCTTTCTAGCTCAACATGATATCCTGCAGGATTTGACATCTTAGTGGAGCAAAGGACTACATTCATCAGTAGGATGAGAATTCATCCTGTATTCATCAGTAGGATATGAAAACTGGAAATTGTAATCAATAAATTACACTTTACCATAGTCAGCCACTGTGCAGTTTTGGGGTTTGGATGATAATTTACAGGTTGGTATACATAGTATTATGATAAAACAGTGGATAATGACACTAATTGTTATGTGGGGAAGGCAGAAGGAATTACCACTTGCATTGGGAGAAAAATCAAAATACGCAATGAGTTTCAGCTCAGAGTTTATAGTTGCTTTTTTTCTTCTTGAAGAATTTGAACTGTTCTTCCACATAGCAAAATCAAATTTCAATAGTTTTTTTTTCAATTTCATATAATTAAAATGTTAAAAAAACATATTTGAAATGATAAAATGTGGAAGAATTCCAAAGCACAGCGAGAATTGTATCTGTTTACTATAGACTTTTCTTTGGCATCTTGTGGGCATAAATTAACTAATCTGCTTTCCGGAAAATTACAAAAGAGTTAGATTATATTACGTTCATTATACATACTAATATATAGTAGCTATAATGTTCAAACTCACTTAGTCACTGGTCCTTCCCTCCATAAACTTGCATCAGCTTTTCCTAACCTTTGTTACTGTCTCTTGGAAAACCACTTGTTTCATTCCTTGGACATAACATTCAGCATTATTTATTTGGCTAAGAATAGCCAAACATCTTTTTCCATGAATAAAATACAAAACCCTCCACTATTTTTTCTGAGAAACTATTCTGACCAGGTATTAGAATGTCAGACTGGTATAACATTGGGTCTGGGGAAATGGAGAAACTGCTAACCTAGTTGCTTTATCTTTGATGCTATGTTTAACTTAGAATGCTCAGATTCACGTCTTCCCAAGTCAGATTACATATAAAATTAAAGGCTTTATCAAGCAAACTCCTTAACACATATTCTTTTAAAATTATCTATTTCATATAATAAAAATGTAAAAATTTATTAATTATATTTGTACAATTTAAAAAGTTTTATTTTTTATTTTTGAGGGAGAACACATGGGTGCACGCATGCCTGTGTGGAGGGGGTTGGAGGACAGAGGGAGAGGGAAAGAGAATCCCAAGCAGGCACCTCGCCCAGTGCAGAGCCCAATGCAGGGCTGGATCCCATGACACTGAGATCACCACCCCAGCCGAAATCAAGAAATCAAGAGCTGGACGCTTAACTGAGTGAGCCACCCAAGCTCCCCAAATTTAAAAAGTTTTAAAATATTTATATAGTCATGCAACCATCATTACAATTATACATCACTATAATTAGACCATTTCCATCAAGTTGAAGTGTCTGCTCCTGCTTCTTTGCAGTCATATCTCTCCTAATTCTGCCCCCTCACATCTGACATAAGAGTCTTGCCTTTCCCAGAATGTCATAAAAATCCAATTAAATGACTTGGAATCTTTCAAATCTAAGTTATTTCACTTATCCTAATGCTTTTGAGATTCATCCATGTATAAGGAGTTCATTCTTTTTTATTGCTGGGTACTATGCCGTTGAATGGAGAAACCACAGTCTTTTTATCCATTCATCAAGTGTTAGACATTTGGTTTATTGCAGATTCTGTATATTATAAACAATATTTTAATTCATATTATGATCACCAGAAATATTTAGCTGTAGTTTTTGTTTGATTTTCTTGATGATGTCTTTTTGCCCATGATGTGTACTCTGTCAGGGTAATATTACTTTCATAGAAAGATTTAGGAATTAGTTCTACCCCATCTATTTTCAGGAAGAATTTTGCAGAACTGGTATTATTTTTTTCTTAAATAGTTAGTAGAATCCATTGTTGAGGTCAACTACATCACAGCTTTATTTACAGGAAAGATTTTAGGTGTGGATTAAATTTCCTTAATTGATATTAAAAATATGCATAGCTATTTTTCTTAATTGAATTTAGGTGAATTCCTTACAGAGTATGAAATTTTATATTGCTATTTCTTAACTATCCTGTAGGAAGTGTTGGGCCTTTGAAGTGTTATTATTTGTTTATTCTTTTTCTTAAGATACAGAGTGTCTGCCATATTATCAGTAATCAGATTTCTTTCTTTTTTTTTAAGATTTTATTTGAGAGAAAGAGAGGGGGAGTGTGAGCATGCATGAGTGGTGGGGATGGGGGGCAGAGGGAGAGGGAGAAGCAGACTCCCTGCTGAGCAGGGACCCCCAACATGGGGTTCAATCCCAGGACCCCAAGATCATGACCTGAGCCAAAGGCAGAGGCTCAACTAACTGAGCCTCCCGGGCACCCCAGTAATCAGATTTCTTAACCACACATAATAGAGCTGTTTCTTTTGGAGTAGGGACAGATGTACTCTGGGTATTTAAGTTCAAAGTACCATTTCCCTTAAACCATATAACTATAAGTTGTATTTATGATCCTGAGCCAGAATACAGTTTTGACAACCTTTAATCTTCTCTTATCTTACAATACTTTGAAACTTTTGAAATATACCAGCCAGTTACATAGAATGCCCTTCAATTTGTTTTTTTTTTTTTTTGATGACTTACTCATTATTAAATTGAAGCTATACATTATTAAGAAGGATACTTATAGAGGTTGTGTTACCTCATTGCCTCATGTTAGGGGATACATTATGGCTCTGTATGTTAGGAGTGATAGTAACCTTGCTCATTTGCTTAATGTGGTATCTGCCACAATATAAACTTACTATTTTTTTCCCTTGGAACTTATCAAATGTAGTTGAGGAGGTATTTTAACACTATGTAAATACTTTGTTTCTGTTTAAACATTCACATTCTAAATTGATCATCCATCAATGCCTGTAGCAATTATTCCTGGGTTATTCTAATAGTGGTGTTCTAATTTCTTTTACATCTATGAATCAAAATTCTTCTGTAAAAAAGAGTTGTCACTTCCCTGTGTATTTTATTTATTAAGTTATTTATTTGTACATTTATGGATTCACATTTTTGACTCTTTCAGGTTGATTCTTACCACTTTTTATTTATTTGTTTGTTTAGCATAATCTTGCATAAAGTACAATGTGTTTGTAAAATTCTTTTTGTCTTTAGGCTCATATTTATCCAGGTCAGTTCCTGTCTTCCCTATCCCTTTCAGTGTGGTTTTGTGATTAATTTATAATGCAGTTAGATTCATTTATCACAGTCTACATTTCCTTCCCCCCCTCCAACAACCTGGTAGATTTAAAAAATTTTTCCACTCAGTAAAACTTGTATTTTGTGGTGTACAGTTCTATGGTTTTCAAAAAAATACAAATAGTTGTTTATACACAACTATGATTCCACACAAAATGTAATATTATCCAGAAAATTGTCTCATAGTACACATTTATATTAAAACTATCTCCCTTCTCCCCCAAATCCTGAGAAGAACGAATCTTTTTTTTAGCCCCTATAGTTTTGCCTTTACCAGAGTTTTACATGAAGGAAGCATGTAGTTTTAGCCTTTGGGTCTAGGAGAACCACTTATAAATATCTTAGAAATTTTCACTTAGAAAAAATGCATTTATGGGGTGCCTGGGTGGCTCAGTCGGTTAAGCATCTGCCTTTGGCTGGGATCATGATTCTAGGGTCCTGGGATTGAGCCCCATGTAGGGCTCCCTGCCCAGCGGAGAGCCTGTTTCTCTTTCTCCTTCTGCTGCTCCCTCTGCTTGTGCTCTCTCTCTTTCTGTCAAATAAATAAATAAAATCTTTAAAAAAAAAGAAAAATGCATTTATTATTCATACCTGCTATTGCAACAATTATTAGTATGCTCCTTTGTTTTTTAAATTTCTGAACAATATTCCAATGCATGGATGTCCTGGTCAGTAAAACCATTCTATTGGGGTTCTCTGATCTCTTTGGATTTGTGGTGTTATATATGTCATTAATTTTAAGAAATTTGTAGCCATCGTTTTCTCAAATGTCTCGTGTATCCCATTCTCTCCTTCTCTTCAAATTCAAAGTGTACATATAGTAGATAAATTGATAATACCCCACGACTTTTGGATAATCTCTTGTTGTATTTTTTCATTCACTTTTCTCTTTGTATTTCTGTTTGAATAATTTATATTGACTTATCTTCAAGTTCACTGAAACTTTCCTCAACTGTGCTTAGAATACATCAAAAGCATTTCTTGTTTCAATACTTTGTATACTATTTTTAGCATTTCCATTTCATTGTTTCATACAATTTCTATCTGTCTGGTGTAATTGTCCATTTAAGTTTGCATATTGAGCCACCTTTTCCAATAGAGCATTTAACACAATATTAATAATAGTAATACAATATTAATAATAATTTTATAGTTTTTGTTACACAATTACTATAACTTTGTCATAATTAAGTATGGTTCTGATGATTGCCTCATCTCTTCAGAGTGGGTCTTTCTTTGCCTTTTCATATGCTTTGCAATTTTCTTGAATCCAGGTATCCTGTCAGGACAGTAGAGATGATTTGAAAAGCTTTTATGCCCCACAATGGTTATGGCTTTCCTTCTGATAGGGCTTTATAGTAGATGTTTGAGATAATCTAGGTTTAGAAATTGGAGTAGGTCTGAAGGTTGTTGTTGCTATGGCTACCACCACTATGCCCTAGGTTGAATGTCTGGTCTTAAAAAAATAAAAGGTATCCTTAGGTGTCAAATGTTCTCACTTTTGAAACTGAAAAAAAAATACAATTGCTTCTTAATGTCAATAATATTTTTAATAAACCAAAGATTATTTTCTTCTTAAGAAAAGCCAAGCCTAAACCTCAATAAACATATTGCTTTAAATAAGAAAGCATAAATTCACAGCATGTCTTTTCATGGTAAATGTTCAATTATTTACTTGAAATGCATTAAAAAGTCTTTATGAAATAGACTTGAAAAGCAGGAAGAATGGTTAGAGAATAAATAAACTGGATAAAATTATTACAGATTCTCTTAACTCAAATTATCAGTAAATCTCAACTATACAAAATTTTTATTGTGCTTAAATCAGACAGAATAATTCAAATTGTATTAAGTAAGAAACTGTATTATATAATAATCTTGTTTTAAAAAGGTATAATTCTATTAAATTATTGTCTAAGTTGGTAATAAGGAACAATTTTTTAAAGTGTATAAGTATAATTCATATTTTCAGTGAAATGTCTGAAATAAAAAAACAAATCAATAGAGGAATTTTAAGCACTTTTTACACAGAGTGTTTCTCAGTTTTTTAAAAAAAATTTTGATATTAAGTGAAATTGTGTTGTAATTGACTATAGAATTTGATTGCAATATCAGAAGAAAAACAAAAGGAACATGTAGGGCATGTGATGATTTAGTATATCCAAAATAAATGAATTGACTCCAACCCCTTACCACAACCATATTTAAAATAATTAGGAAATCTAGTTTAATCAGTGAAAATAACTTAGACTTAATCTTTTTAATACTAACATATTAAAAACTTATATTAAGGAATTCTGCTATAGAGGGGAGGTGGGTGAGGAATGAGTAAAATAGGGAATAGGGATTAAGGAAATAAAATACAGACATGTATGATGAGCACCAAGTGTTGTATTTGAATGTTGAATCACTAAATTGTACACATGAAACTAATATTACACTGCATGTTAACTAAATGGAATTTAAATAAAAAGTTAGAAAAAATTAAAATAAAATAATCATCATCCTAAAAAGAAAAAGAATTCTGTTCTATTTTTCAACCTTCACGATTTCACAAAGGAGTAAAAAATAATTGAAATTGTTTTCTGACGTTTTTCATTAGTTGTTTATCAATAATTTATAATCCATTGAATCTCTAGATTAATTCACCCATGTTAAAAATAGTGGCATAAAATATTTTTACTTTAAATCTTTATTAAAATATGGTATTGGCAAATATCTACATTTGATCTTTCTGTGGATAAAATCTACTTAAATATAATCTCTGTATCAAACCTTTTGGTTCACAAGTATAGAATTCCTATCCAAATTTTATCAGAATATAAGAATTGAAAAAAGATCTGTTTGAGAAAAATAATACAAGTGAAATAATTTGAAGTTGACAAAAGTACATATCTACCTCAAAATATGGCTTCAGGCTTTGACAAGTTGAATTTAACTTGCAGTTTTAGGGTTAGCATACAGAAATGAAATTAGGAAGAACTTCTATAATAATACTATCAGTGAACTATATTCACACAATTGAGTTTGCATAAGATTTTTTCAGTAAGCCATTACTTAAGCAAAACTAGGAAGATTAAAGTTATTTTTTATTTTTGATTCTAGTTCAGCAACTAAAATTCCATCTCATTACAATTTTTGTCTTCACATTCTATAATAAGTAAAATTATCATACAGTGCAATACATGCTACTTACCTGGCACAGTATTTGCAAATTTCAGTTCCCTAAAGTTCCATCAGCTTTAACTCTCAGTCCACACTCTGATGGTGCAAAAACTAATTCTAATTGTGATTTTCCATAACTCATTTTAATATCTTATAGATCTCTGTTTCTCCTGGTGGCAGAGACAAAATTTCCATCAATTCAAATACACTCTGTGTTTTCCTAGAGCTTCATCACATTTTTATCTCCCTAGACTTACTCTGCATCCATATAGTCTGAGGTGCTGCTGGCTCCAGTGAGCAGAATTCCCCTAATCATGGAACCTAATAACTTCATTTCTTACTTATTTACCATCTTTTATTTCTTCCTCTTAGCAATGGGAATATTGTCCTTATATAAGAAATGTGCATCAGAGTGGTTATTTTTTTCATGATCATGGTTTTGTGTTGTTTTGTTTATTTTCTCAAATATTTCATTAATGCCTGAAGTATTTACCAAGTTACATTTCCCCCTAAGAGCCTAAGTTTTGAAAACCGCAGACATGTATGATGAGTATTTTATTTTCTAGCCTGTATGACTATGAGGTTAGGTGATATTATAAATGAGGCTATTATTATTCTTGTTGGTTATACTCTTTGTTTTTGTTAATGTTAGGGCTGTTGGGCCTTTTGTAGCTTAACATATATATCCAGGAAAGAGATTAATTCAAGAAATGGATAACAGAGGAGACCTAATACCACATAGAATTTTAGGGAAATTTGTAAAATTTTCCCATTAGTACTTTGGAAAACAAGGAAACCATTTTTTAAAAAGATTTTTATTTATTTATTTGACAGAGAGAGAGACAGCGAGAACAGGAACACAAGCAGGGGGAGTGGAAGAGGGAGAAGCAGGCTTCCCACCGAGCAGGGAGCCTGATGCGGGGCTGGATCCCAGGACCCCGGGACCATGACCTGAGCCGAAGGCAGAGGCTTAACGACTGAGCCACCCAGGCACCCCAAAGGAGACTATTTTTGAAGGGCTTTGCTGTTTATTTATTTTGGTGTAGATATTAAAAGATGGCTCAGTAGAATGTTGGCCACCTCTGCCAGTGTCCTAGTATTTCATGTGCTTAGTGGCCACAGTGATTTGGACCCTCATTCTGTATCCACACAGTATACTTTTCTAAGGCCAAAGCCTGGACCTTGGCATCAGATAGAATTTTCCATATCTGAAATTTCATACTTTCTAATCACAATTAATTTTCTGCGCAGTGTATTTACCTAAGATGACAGTCTTAGCCTGGATTTCCCCAAAAAGTAGAGCCTGAAAAAAGGACTTATATGCAGATTTTTTTTGTGGAAAATAACCTCAAAAAAACAGAAGGGAGGGGCTTGAGAGAGTGAGGGAATGAGGAAAAGGTAGTATTAGATGCGCTACTTAGAGTATTTATTAACATCACTGAAAAACTGGGCATTAGTCCCACCTGAGACTTTGTAAGTAGGATAGAGACTGTTCCTCAAAATTGTGTACTAGAGTACTGGACAGGAAGAATTACTTACCCCTTGGCTTTTGTTCCCACTGAGTGATGATTAACTATAGTATTAACACATTTTAGTTGTACATACCTATGTGATGAGGGGGCTTCCTCCAAAGTCTGCTTCGTCAGAGACAGCCCAGAGAAGAGAGCGAAACTGCTGTTTGCAGAGGAGAAAATATTGTAGATAATTTTATTTGAAACCTTCCTGAAACTGTCTGCAGTAGGTGTAGGAGAACCAGACAGGAAGCAGGCAAACGTGGTGAGGCAACAAAGCTCTTACACAGTGACATTGTCTTCTGAAAACTACAGGAGATTGGTAAAAAACCATTTTAGTAAAGAAAGAAACAGAAGATTTATGCTTGACTGAAAAAGAAAGTATGACCTTGTAAAAGATGGACTGGAGAGCAAAGGGGAATACACATAGATTTAGGGAGATCTGTTTGGATTATAAGAGCCTAAATTACTTTGGAAATCTAAGTTTAATATAAAATTTTTATTGATTTGTTTATTTGTTCTGATTTCAGTATCTCATAATTTATAACAACTGTGTAAGAGTTTTAAAAATTAAGAGAACATATTTGTTTCTTAGAATTTCTAGACTATGGATTGCTCGAATCTATCAAATAAGATATATAGATAATATGTTTTCCTTCATTTCTTTACTTTGGTAAAAATATAGTTCTAAAAGTGTAATTCAGTCAGTCCACTGACATCCTCTAAAACCCATCAGTTTCCAAACTGCAGTTGAATTAGGCTCAAGCTGAAAACTAGACATTTCAAACACTATGCCCTTTTTTCTCCTTTGGAATAGCCCAAGTTGCCAGCGTTGTGCATGACCAAAGGAGATGGAAGGCATGAGATTAAAAAGATGGCAGGTTAGGTAACCCAGAATAGGCCACTGTCATAGAATTTGCCCTTAAATACACCATCCCATACCAAGGCCTAGAAACATAACTTTTTCTTTCTTGTTTCTTATAACACATCCTGTGACTTCTTTAATTTCAAGACTAAACTTGAAGTTGTTGGAAATAGCCTATAGAGAAGTTTAGTGAAAGATTAACAGAAACAAAATATGGAAAAGAGCACCAATGCCAGAAGTTTCTGTTTAAATATCATTGGTTAAAAATCTTATGAAATATTAAGTTATTAACTAGTTTTATTATCACAGCACACATCCAGATAACTTCTATTTCATTGCAACTTTGTATAGTTTGTGGTATTACAGTTTACTTACATGTGGGTTATATTTTCATCTAGTCTGGACACATTATCCCTCCTTGTGTTCAAGGGAATTGAAGTTAATTTGTATTATTTCTAAGCAGGAAAAAAAACTATCTTCATTTATTATTTTAAATGTTATAAATGAATGGTAATCAAAGATATATTCACATTATTAAAGTTTACTCTTTGTGATATATATTATTAAAGATTTAGTTCTTTTTCCTTGACAAGGATTAGCAATAATCTTCCAGAAAAAAGTTTTTCTAAGTTTTCAGAAGTAATATATATACATAAACTTTGTTTTGAAATATATCCAAGATTATTTGCCTAATAATGCAATGAATTTTCTTTCTCTTTTGCTGTTCCTCTTACTCTCACTCTTTTTTTCTCTGTCTCTTTCCTTGCAAAGTTGAAGCTGAATTATAAAATATTGGCATTTGCCAAAATACTTTAGGGAATCATAAAAAAATAAGTGAGCTTTGTGGACATAACTTGTCAATTAAATGAGTACTAATTTATGAAACAACCCAGAGATGTCTCAGTTTACTTATGATAGAAACAATACACAATTCCAAATCTGTCTGGATTGGAGATCACCTGAACCCTAAGGTAAAAAAAAATATATTTCAAGGTTGAAAAAAAATTGTAAGTGAAAATGGGTATATTTTGATGAAATGCTTTGTGAAAAATAAATCCTGGAAATGTCAAGAATGACTCTGAACAGAATATGTCATATCTTGTATATAAGCCATAATAATACAACAGACAGCATGAAATGGAAGACCGAGTAAGCAGGAAATGTTTTTGTTGTCATAAGACATTTTGTTTTATGAAACAAAGAGTTCCAAAGAATAATGTAAAACATTTAGGTAGCATAAATCTTCTTTATGATACATTTTGTGAAAACCTATGATATTGGTTTTTTCTATCCCATAAGTTAGAATTTCTTTTAAGACTTTGAAAAGAAATACCTATTTTTTCTCTTCTTTCAAACAACACTCTTAGGAAAAAACTTACATGAAGTTATGAGATGGGATTAATTTCTATCAATGTCTAGTATGTACAGAGCACTTTGAATAATTTTTTGAACTTCCCTTCAAACCAGTACCCCTTCTATTGTTTTCTACCTCAGAAATGGAAAATCCATCCAATTATATTTTCAGTGCCACAGCCCTTGACAATTTATTCTCTCTTATCCTATATGCTTCCAGATCCAATCCTTTACTAAAACATAATGACTTTATTTTTTCTTGAATCAGTCTACTCCTCTGCATCCCTTTCGAAGAAATCTTTAACTTTCTATCATACCTTGCCTTGGATATTGTAAGAGAGATTTAACTGATCTGCACACTTGTACAGTATGTGTCACAATCATTCTTCATGATGCAGTCATGGTGGATTTTTTTGTTTTGTTGTGTTTTTGCTTTTATTATTTGGTGGGGGGATCAGATCATGCCATTAATATCTGATGTTTATTTACTTTTAAAATAAAGGCTTATGTTGTAAATCCCCAGACCTTCTAGATTGCAACTACTTCTCTAGACTTATTTAGCATAGGTTCCTTCTTTGTTGACTTCAGTCCTCACCCAAGGCTTTTGGATATGAAAATTCAACCCAGAGCACGGTGGCTTCATTTAGTGTAAAAGGAATGAAATAAAATTAGAGTTAAAGTGTATCAGCTCGGTAAAAAAAAATTGCATGCTGTGTACTAACCATATTTCAAGCCTCCAGAAATTTTTCCTCATCTCTATTTGAAGATAAGAATAGTATCTAGCTTCTAGAAGTGTTATAAAAATTAAATGAGATAATACAAGTAAAGTGCCTAGAATAGTACTTGGCATAGAGTAAATGCTCATTATTACAGAAGAAATCACTGTAGTGATCAGTCACCTGGTCTGGAGACAGACTGCTCTGACCTAATGTATGCAAGGCTATGAGTAAGTTACTTAAATTCCTTATACCTCAGTGCCTTTTAATGTAAATTAAAATATTAATTCTTTGTAATTGTAATTGTAGAATTGCTATAAGGATGAAATGCTCCAATAAATTGTTAGTTATAGATCTTTGTCTTCTATGTTGTAAGCACTCTATAAGCATTTTCTTTTTTTTTTCCAGGTTTTTATTTAAATTATGGTTAGTTAAAATATAGTGTAATATTAGTTTTGGGAGTAAAATTTAGAAGCATTTTCTACTGTTATTTTAAGTTATTGTTATTATCATTATTAAATTTGTAATGTAAATATATAACTGTAATTTTTCCAATTACCAATGTAAAAAATATTTTACCAGATGTAAAAGAAACCATTAAAATTTTAATGAATATCTCTTAAATGGACAAATGAGGGTGGTCTTGAATAAACCAGTTCTCACTCCATTCTGATAAGTGTGGTTAAGGTGTGTCTTCTCAAATACCATATAACTTCAGTCATATATAGAATTTAAGAAACAAAACAAATTAACAACAACAAAAAAAGAGACAAACAAAGAACCAGACTCTTAAATATAGAGAACAAACTGATGGTTGCCAGAAGGGAGGTGGGTGGGGGATTGGGTGAAATAGGTGAAGGGATTTAGAGAACACTTATCATGATGAGCACTTAGTAATGTATAGAATTGTTGAATCACTATAAAAACTAACTGGAAATTTTGGAATTGAGAATTTAGTAACCGAAGTAACGTGTACTATAAGGACTCAACAGTAGATTTGAGTTGACAGAAGAAATAATCAGTGACTTGAAGATAGACTGTAGAGATTTTACAATCTAAAAACAAGAAGAATGAAATGAACAAAGCCTCAGAAATATAAAGTAACATTAAATAGGAAACTTAAAAGCATTGTATAGAGCCCAGAAATAAGCCTCTATATAATAGTCACATGATCTTTGTCAAGGGTGCCAAGACCACAGAATAGGGAAAAGACAGTCTCTTCAACGAAAGGTGTTGGGAAAACTATCTACACATACAAAGGAATGCACTTGCACCCTAGCCTTATACCATATACAAAAATTAACTCAAAATGAATTAAAGACCTAATTATAAGACTTCAAATTAAAAACTTCCTAGAAGAAAACATAGAGGGACATTGGATTTGGCAATGGTTTCTTGGATATGACATCAGAAACACAGGCAATAAAAGCAAAAATAAACAAATGGGACAACATTAAATTTTAAAACTTCAGTGCATCAAATGACACAGTCAGTGGAATGAAAAGGCAACCTATGGAATGGGAGATAATATTTGTGGGTCATATATCTAATAAGGGGCTAATATCCCAAATATATAAATAACTCTTACAGTGCAACAGTGAAAAAAGCAAATAACCACATTTTTAAAAGGGCAAAGGACTAGAATAGATATTCTTCAGAGAAGACATACAAATGGCTAAGAAGTATATGCATATTCACAAGCTTAGCACCACTAATCATTCAAGAAATACAGATCAAAACCACAATAAGATATCATCTCATACCCGTTAGGATGGCTATTATCAAGAAAACCAAAACAAACAAAAAATAACAAGTGTTAGAAAGAATGTACAGAAATTGGAAATCTTGTGCACTTTTAATGAGAATGTAAAATGGTGCAACTATTATGGAAAACATATGGAGGTTCTTAAGAAAATTAAAAATAGGATTACCATAATGTCCAGCAAGGTTACTTCTGATTATATAGCCAAAATAGTTGAAAGCAGGGTCTTAAAGACTTTTTTGTATACTTGTATGGACTATTAGCAATTCCTGTTAGTTCTACCTCTAAAATGCAACACAGGACACACAGCATCTCATCACCTCCATGCCTACCACTATGGTCCTGCCACCATCACCTGAAGCATCTGCCCAGCCTCCATCCCATACAGCAATCTGAGGGAGTTTTTTTTTTTTTTCTTTTGCTATAAATATAACTGTATGTAACCACTGAAAAATTCACATCAGTGAGTAGCAGTCTTCCCTTAAATCTAAATGTTCCACTCATACTTCAATATGTATCACCTAAGACTAAGTAAAAAGAAAAAAAAAAAAACCCACAAATATTATCTTAAAAATTAGAAAAATTTCTAGTTTAAAATGGAGTCTGATAGCACTGTCCTTCATTCTTAAATGGCTTTTGACATAACAGAAGGAGATGATAAATTCTATAGAAAAGGCATGAAATAATAGCACCTTAAAGTGAGCCTGGGTTCTATCAATGACAAGTTCCTAGAAGTTAGAAAGTAGGTGGGACAAGATTAATAGAGAAAGAGAAATAAGGGTCTTCCTGCAAAGGAAGAATGTCTGATATGTAGAATTTATGTATCCATACCTCATATGAAGCCAAACTTAAGTGAGGAACTTGGGTTGGAATGATACAATGAGACTATAGCATTGTGGATCTGTTATTACTCTGATAAATGCCTGCACTCTCTCTAAATCTTACCTTCTGTAATCTCTATAGCTGAGTATGCACATTTGAAAAGAAAATCAGTAGAAAGCAGTCCCTCCCATTGCTAAACTAGTACAGCCTTTTGATGGTAAGAGTGCTCTGTGTGAGGAGTATACTGCCATGATGAAATTTAATAAAATTTCATGCAAAAAGTATATCATTTTCAAATGGTATACTATGTGCTGACCACTCTCAAGAAGGCAACATGGCACCATGTCTTTAGGAATCAGAAAGGCCTGAGTTGAACTCCCAGCATCTATCTATGTGACATGGGACTTCCTCAAACTTGATTTCATTAAAAAGGTAGCTCTCCATCATGTGATTATTTTGATGATAAAAAGGACATGACATGTAACCTGTTGTATTGAAAGGTCCATTTTCCACTTAAGCAGAGAGTAGATAATCACAAAACTTTAGGAATTACTCAAGGCATATAAGCACATCATGTAATAAGTGTTAAAGTTTTCAAGTGAAGATTTAGTAGCAAACTAAAATAAATGTAAAAAATCTAAATACCCACTGAATTTTTATGTTAACAGAAGAATTAAGAAAGATGAAAATAAATTGTCTATGTAAAGTACCCATTTTGTGGGGCACCTGGGTGGCTCAGTCATTAAGTATCTGCCTTCAGCTCAGGTCATAATCCCAGGGTTCAGGGCGCCTGGGTGGCTCAGTCGTTAAGCGTCTGCCTTCGGCTCGGGTCGTGATCCCAGGGTCCTGGGATCGAGTCCCACATCAGGCTCCCTGCTCAGCAGGAAGCCTGCTTCTCCCTCTCCCACTCCCCCTGCTTGTGTTCCTGCTCTCGCTGTCTCTCTCTGTCCAATAAATAAATAAAATCTTTAAAAAAAAAAAATAATAATCCCAGGGTTCTGGGATCAAACCCCGCATCAGGCTCCCTGCTCCGCAGGAGGCCTGCTTCTCCCTCTTCCACTCCCTCTGCTTGTGTTCCCTCTCTCGCTATCTCTCTCTCTGTCAAATAAATAAATAAAAATCTTAAAAAATAGGTACCCATTTTGATAGTGAAAATCAATAAATAATAAATAATAAATAATAAAATAAACAATTTAGAATTTCCCAATAGAATTTTTTGAGAATTCACCAAAAAATTCTTGTTAAAAAAATCATAGGTTTTACTATTTAGATTTATTCATGGTTAATATATCATAAATGAAATCTGAATACACAAAATGAAACTCAAGAATTAAAGCTTCTGTTTTATTGCAAAGAATCACTGAGCATGGTAATAGTAAATGGACATATGTAAAACAAAAATCTTATTTCCTTCTCAAAGGAAAAATCATAGGCGATATAAGAAATAAAAATTTCTGCCAACATTTCATAGACAAATGATGCTGTCCATTGGAATTATCATTTGATATTGTGAAACTATGTGACTGTTCACACAAATTCAAGGAAAAGATCACATGGTGTGCTAAATACAGCTGACTAGGGAAAAAAAGAAATCTATAAATAATTGCCATTTAATTATCACATATACCAATTGGAGAATGCTCATGATGTACCAATAACTTCAGCCCTAAGAAAATATGACTTGCTTGTATCTATATGTTTTAAGCAGAAGATAAAGTTTTAGATTTAGTTTTTTCTAACTCCTCCCAACCATTCCTGATGGATGGTTGACTTAGTGATGTCTTGCAGAGGTGATTTTCTTATCACTCTTTTAAAATTCTGGATTAATGTGAACTATCACATTGACTGATTTGTTGAACCACCCTTACATCCCAGGAATAAATCCCACTTAGTCATGGTGAATAGTCCTTTTAATGAACTGTTGGATTCTATTGGCTAGTATCTTGAGTATTTTGGCATCTATGTTCATCAGGGATATTTGTCCATAATTCTCCTTTTTGATGGGGTCTTTGTCTGGTTTGGGATGAAGGTAATGCTGGCTTCATAGAATGAGCTTGGAAATTTTCCTTCCATTTCTATTTTTTAAAATAGCTTCAGTAGAATAGGTATTATTTCTTCTTTAAATGTTTGGTAGAATTCCTCTGGGAAGCCAAATGGCCTTGACTCCTGTTTTTTGGGGAGTTTTTTGGTTACTGCTTCAATTTCCTTGCTGGTTATTGGTCTGTTCAGATTTTCTATTTCTTCCTGTTTTGGTTTTGGTAGTTTATAAGTTTCCAGGAATGCATCTATTTCTTCCAGATTGCCTATTTTGTTGGTATATAGTTGCTCATAATATGTTCTTTAAATGGTTTGTATTTCCTTGGTGTTGGTTGTGATCTCTCCCCTTTCATTCATGATTTTATTAGTTTGGGTCCTTTCTCTTTTCTTTTTGATAAGTCCAGCTAGAGGTTTATCAATCTTATTAATTCTTTCAAAGAAGCAGCTTCTAGTTTTGTTTATCTGTTCTACTATTCTTCTGGTTTCTATTTCATTGATTTCTGCTCTGATCTTTATTATTTCTCTTCTCCTACTTAGTTTAGGCTTTATTTGCTGTTCTTTCTCTAGCTCCTTTAGGTGTAAGGTTAGTTTGTGTATTTGAGATTTTTTTTCTAATTTTTTGAGAGACACTTGTATTGCATGTAGTTTCCTTTTAGGACCGCCTTTACTGTATCCCAAAGGTTTTGAACAGATGTGTTTTCATTCTCGTTAGTTTTCATGAATTTTTTAAATTCTTCTTTAATTTCCTGGTTGATCCATTCATTCTTTAGTAGGATGCTCTTTAACCTCCAAGTGTTTGAGTTCCTTCCAAATTTCCCCTTGTGATTGGGTTCAAATTTCAAAGCATTTTGGTCTAAAAATATTCAGGGAATAATCCCAGTCTTTTGGCATCAGATGAGACCTGATTTGTGACCCAGTATGCAATCTATTCTGGAAAAGGTTCCATGTGCACTCAAGAAGAATGAGTATTCTGTTATTTTAGGATGGAATGTTCTGTATATCTCAATTGATGCCAAAGAAGCATTTGACAAAATACAACATCCTTTCTTGATTAAAACTCTTCACACTGTAGGGATGAGGGAACATACCTCAATACCATAAAGGCCATCTCTGAAAAGCCCACAGTAAATATCATTCTCAATGGGGAAATACTGAGAGCTTTTCCCCTAAGGTCAGGAACATGACAGGGATGTCCACTCTCACCACTGTTGTTCAACATAGCACTAGAAGTCCTAGCCTTAACAATCAGAAAACAAAATGAAATAAAAGGCTCAATTGGAAAAGAAGAAGTCAAACTCTCACTCTTTGCAGATGACATGATACTTTAGGTGGAAAACCCAAAAGACTCCACCCCAAAATTGCTAGAACTCATACGGCAATTCAGCAACGTGGCAGGATACAAGATCAATGCACAGAAATCATTTGCATTTCTATACACTATCAATGAGACTGAAGAATGAAAATTAAGGAATTGATTCCATTTAGAATTGCACCAAAAACCATAAAATACCTAGGAATAAACCTAACAAAAAGAGGTAAAAGATCTGTACACTATAGAACACTTATGAAAGAAATTGAGGAAGACACAAAGCGATGGAAAAACATTCAATGCTCATGGATTGTAAGAACAAATATTGTTAAAATGTTTATGCTGCCCAGGGCAATCTACACTTTCAATGCAATCCTTATCAAAATACCATT
The DNA here is from genome assembly GCF_037043125.1 of Eumetopias jubatus. NCBI lineage: Eukaryota > Metazoa > Chordata > Mammalia > Carnivora > Otariidae > Eumetopias > Eumetopias jubatus. Next base: position 174,930,462 of record NW_028274809.1, on the reverse strand, counting down.
GACATTTTTTCACAGAGCTGGAACAAACAATCCTAAAATTTGTATGGAATCAGAAATGACCCTGAATAGCCAAAGGAATGTTGAGAAAGAAAACCAAAGCTGGACACATCACAATGCCTGACTTCAAGCTATTTACAAAGCTGCGATTATCAAGACAGCATGGTACTGGCACAAAAACAGACACATAGATGAATGGAACAGAATAAGGAGCCCAGAAATGGACTCTCAACTCTATGGTCAACTAATCTTCAACAAAGCAGGAAAGAATATCCAATGGAAAAAACAGTCTTCAACAAATGGTGCTGGGAAAATTGGACAGCCACATGAAGAAGAATGAAACTCTACCATTCTCTCACACCATACACAAAGATAAACTCAAAATGGATGAAAGACCTAAATGTGAGACAGGAATCCATCAAACTCCTAGAAAACATAGTCAGCAACCTCTTTGACCTCGGCCACAGTGACTTCTTGCAAGACATGTCTCTAAAGGCAAAGGAAACAAAAGCAAAAATGAACTATTGGGACTTCATCAAGATAAAAGCTTCTGCATAGCAAAGGAAACAGTCAACAAAACTGAAAGGCAACCTACAGAATGGAAGAACATATTTGCAAATAACATATGAAATAAAGGGCTGGTATCCAAGACCTATAAAGAACTTATCAAACTCAACACCCAAAAAACAAATAATCTAGTCAAGAAATGAGAGACAGCCACTTCTCCAAAGAAGACATAAAAATAGCCAACAGACACGTGAAAAAATTCTCCACATCACTTGTCATCAGGGAAATACAAATCAAAACCACAGTGAGATACCATTTTATACCAGTTAGAATGGCCAAAATTAACAAGACAAGGAAACAGCAAGGAAACAGGAAATGTTGATGAGGATGTGGAAAAGGGGAACCCTCTTACACTGTTGGGAATGTAAGCTGGTATAGTCCCTCTGGAAAACAGTATGGAGGTTCCTCAAGAAGTTAAAAATAGAACTACCCTACAGCCCAGCCATTGCACTACTGGATATTTATCCCGAAGATACAGATGTAGTGAAATGAAGGGTCACCTGCACCCCAATGTCCATAGCAGCAATGTCCACAATAGCCAAAATGTGGAAGGAGCCGTGATGTCCTTCAACAGATGAATGAATAAAGATGTGCTTTATATACACAATGGAATATTACTCAGCCATCAGAAAGGATGACTACCCACCATTTACATCAACGTGGATGGAACTGGAGGGTATTAGGCTAAGTGAAATAAGTCAGTCGGAGAAAGACAATTATCATATGGTTTCACTCGTATGTGGAACATAAGAAATAGCGCCAAGGTCCATAGGGGAAGGGAGGGAAAACTGAATGGGAAGAAATCAGAGAGAGACTCTTGACTCTGGCAAACAAGTTGATGGTTGTGGAAAGGGAGGTGGGTGTGGGGCTGGGGCAACTAGGGGATGCGCATGAAGGAGGGCATGTGATGTGAGGAGCACTGGGTGTTATATGCTACTGATGAATTATTGAACACTACATGTGAAACTAATGATGTACTATACGTTGGTGCATTGATTTTAAATTAAAAAATATTCTGGATTAAGACACAACCAGTATCCTAGGGCAGAACCCTTGTTAGATAAAAATATGAGAAATGGATGGAGAAATCTGGGCTAGTCTTTTTTTGTTTCCCTAGTACCTCTTTATTATATTACTCCAAGATAGTCTGCTATGAACGTAATGAAAAATAAAAGAAAATAAAAGTAGTCAAGGAAAAAAACAAATGTGAAATTTAAAAAAAAGGATATTTGGTACATTTTCAAAATTGTCCACATCCTTTTTAAAGAGATCATTCATTGTTAGGGAAATGATTCATGCGGATATTTCAAAAATATTTTTAAGATTGATGCTTATTATATGCATTATAACAAGTAAGAAATTATTTCATATTGTGAGACTACCATTAAGTCACTATCCTAATTTCCTTCTAATCAAATTTTCTACTCATATTCTCATTTACAGCTATAAGGGCAATTAATGTATTTCTTATGCTGCTTTAGTTTATTTAACATTGAAACAACTCTAAGATTTATTTTCATTTAAATTCTAGAATTTGTTTATATATTAGAGAGGTCAAATTAACTTTTAGTGACATTTAATTCTATTTAGTTTTTATATATGCATCAAAATTATAGGACAATGTTAAGAAGATATTGAAAAAAAAAAAGATTGCAAGCCCACAAGTTATCTTTTGTACTCTGAGCTATACTCATGAAAGCCCTTAGTTATGGGAAAGTTATTTGTAAGTTCTGTTATTTCTCATTCTTATGAGGGTTTGAATGGAAAAGGAAGCATATTGTAGATGATAGTACCTGATATTAAAATGACTCCTCTTTTTTAAAATGTTTACTTGAAGATTAGGATTATAAACTACTGTAGAGTTGTTCAAATTAAAATTTTCCCTAATTAGTGATTATTCTTTTTTAGTTTTATGTATTTCTAAACTGTTACAGGTTATACCCACAAATGCATTTTTTATTAGTCACCTCTTCCCCCTGCACTTCTGAAAATATGCTACAGACAGACAGTTAGGAGACAGCTCTGGTAACAGAAGTTTGAACAGATGGCCATTTTCAATTTTATTTTTCCAGAAAATGAAAGAGCTTTTTTGCTAACATCTAAAGTTGATGCAAGAAGAAGCTTACCATGACAAACAAACAAACAAAAATATTAATTACTTGAGAAGCTTTGAGTTTTGTGATAGAATCTCTCTCCATTTGGTTGAATCAAAAGAAAAAGTAAACAAACTCCCTGTAAATGTTTAGAAACCTGTCTTTGAATTTGAAAAACTTTTATTATTCTCACTTATGGCATTGAAAGAAAAAATACACAAAAATAGAAAAAGACACTGAGGAAAAGGGAAGACAAAAAATGATGTAGTCTGGAATTAAGAAAAATTTTTTAGTTTCCTTTTTCGACATGTAATGATTTAAGGAAACGATAATATAAGCCTAAGGAACATATAATTTATATTTGTTAAAATTAAAATTAATTTGTTAAAATATGTATTCAGTTTTTTGACCCCCACTAGGCAGCATAAGAATGGGTCTTGGACCTGGAACATTTCCTTACCAAGAGATGAAAGGCACACACAGTCTGTGCTGAGCTTATCGCCTTGTGTGGGAGTACTCTTCCTGTTTCAGTCTCAATGAGTGCTTTTTGTCTCTGCTTGAAGTACATGCATCATGTGGTACCTAGCCAACCCCACTGTTACATCTGTCCTGTGAGGAGAGGTTGAGGTCTCCCCCTGTAGCACAAGTTGTGTTCATGGATCAATTGCCCTGTGTGGTCTGCCCGGAGAGACTCCCTAGTCATGAGGGACCAACACCTATTATTGAAACTCATCTTGCTCTGTCTCTGTTCTGAGTAAAGCAATGTTCTATCCACTGCATAACTTTGTTGTGTTTTCTTCAGTGACTCCCATACCAAGATGCAATAGACAGAAAGTGTTTAATCCTCCCCTGCAATTGGTAACTGGTGCATGGTGCTCTGCTCAACATGTGCATCCCCTTTTCACCATTTTTCTCTTTTCAAGTCTGTTTATTCAATATAGTAGTCCCACTTAATCTGTGGTTTCACTTTCCACGGCTTTAGTTATCCAAGGTCCAAAATCAGATGATCCTTTTTCTGGCGTAGCATCGGAGGGTCAGTAGTTTCCTAATGCTATGTCACAATGCCTATCTCCTCATCTAATTTCATCTCATCACATAAAATTTGATCATCTCACATCATCGCAAGAAGAAAAAGGCTGAACACAGTACCGTAAGATAATTCTGAGAGAGAAAGGCAACATTCACCTAACTTTTAATATAGTATATTTTTAGAATTGTTATAGTTTATTATTAGTTATTGTTGTTAATCTCTTACTGTGCCTAATTTATATATTAAACTTTATCAAAGATACATATGTACAGGAAAAAAACAGTGTAATATATAGGGTTTGGTATTATCTGTGGTCTCAAGCAGTCACTGGAGGGATCTTGGAACAAATCCCCTGCAGATAAGGAGGAATCACTATATTTTTTTTTAAGATTTTATTTATTTATTTGAGAGAGAGAGAGCATGAGAAGGGGGAGGGTCACAGGGAGAAGCAGACTCCCCGCTGAGCAGGTAGTCCGATGTGGGACTCGATCCCGGGACTCCAGGATCATGACCTGAGCCGAAGGCAGTCGCTTAACCAACTGAGCCACCCAGGCGCCCTATATTTTGTTTTAAATCAGAATTTAACACAAACAGATTTCATTCCCAAATAATACATGTAGAATTAATTTCTATTCCTTTGAAAATGGGATAGTTATTGCTTTTGATATATAAAATAGAATGAAAGCATGATATTTGATGTAAGAATATACTTATAAACAGACTGCATAAGGGAGACTAAATAGAAGCAAAAATAAAATGGGGTTAGATGATACTTCAGGTCAGACATAATTCACTGGCAGGGGTATGAATACTGTTATGTGGAAAGAAAGAGTCAGCTAACACCATTATGTGGAAAGAAAGAGTCAGCTAAGATCTAAGAGTCAGCTAAGATCTAGGTATAGGGAAAAATAACCAAGAGAACTGTTAGGCTCTGTATTTGTGCTTTGACCAGGTATAGAAGCAATGTGATATGGTGTTCAATGAACTTGATCTTTTGGTTTGTGTTAGGGTCGAAACACTGACTCTCTTTCTTAACAGTTACGTGGGTTTGGGTCAGTTATTAATTTTATCATGCCTACTTTGTGGGATTGTTCTAGAATTAAAAGAGGGAATGAACATCTAAAGTATTTGCACTATCCCTGCCGCACAGTGAGAGCTTAGTACATGCTAACAGCTAACAGAATGCTAAATTTTTCCCAATAAAATTCTCTAATTTCCAAGTTGAATGATTTTTTATCCTTACTGTAACTGGGAGAAAAAACTAAAAGAGATTAGGTGATTTGGAGAAGATTATCCCTTCTTTGCATTTATTATGCTAATTAAATGGACAACATATTGTAATCTTGTTGGTCTATTTTTGTACAGCTTAGATTAATTTTGTTGCTACATAAACATAAGCATGGGATGAAACATGCATAGTATATTTTGAGATTTCTAGCGGTCAGCTTAAAAGCATATTAAATTCCCAAGGAAGAGTTGTCAGGATTATTCTCATTACTGTGCTAGAAGGTGCCAGGTATCTCTCAGCTCCATACCTGCATTACTCTATATTTTGCCCTAACTCTGAAGCAAGATGACTACAAACTACATTTCTCAGGTTCAATATACTATGTTCTTTCAAAGGGAAGTGCTGTGGCAGAATGGAGGGGAAGAGGCTATGAAAAGTCATTTTCAGAAAAAAAACCGCGCTGTACTTAAGTGGCCATGCATGTAGCAATGGTGATAGCAGTGGCCAGTGAGTGTGGCCAGCCTGAGAGTGATCGCAGCTCCAGCAGTTTCTGCTTTTTGAGTGTATCTTTTCAGTCCTTCAACTAACTTTTCTCTAAGACTGAAATTGATTCACTGTATTAAATTCCTTTTCTTGAAAATGATTCCTCTTCCACTACCTAATAGTCATCATATTTACAGATTATAATCATTAGTAACAATAGATATGTAATCTGAGAACTTTGGATAGAATATGACATTCAAATAAGGGCTTAATAACTGTTAATTGAAGAGATGAATTGCTGCTATTCATTACCATCTGGTTCATGTAATTTCATTGCTGTAAGTTGGCATTACAATTAATTATTTATAGTAATAATAAAGTTATGTTTGTCAGTGTACCTAACAATATAAGTAAAAATCAGCTATATATCATTTCAGAGTACATTGCAAGTTAAAGCTTCCAATTTGTAATGATACAGTAATTCACATGGTCTTGCAAGTTACCAAAAATAAAAGGGAACCAAGATTTTTAAATATGAAACTATATGATTTGAGTTTTATCAATCCTAAGTAGTACTCTTTATCCAACACAAATATTATTAAAGCTGATAGATGCAAAGCATTGTTTAGTAATATTTTGTAAAATATATTGATATTTTACATATTTTAAAATAGTTGTTGCATTTTACACCATTAAATATACTCATTTTCATAAGAATATAAAAGGGATCTCCATCAACTAGATATGAATAAAATATTCCTCATTTATTTACACTAATATAGAAAGAAATATATTTACATATACACACATATACATATGTATATACTTTGACATACATATATAAATGCACAGAAGTACTGTGTTTTATTACACCAGTTTTGTATTTTTCCATAATTTAAAAAACTCTAGAGAAGATGACTGCACAGATGGGCAATATTTCCTAAAACAATTTATCATTACATACTGAGAGATATTAAGTGGGAAAAAAAGAATAATGTAGAATAACTTAAAGTTTAAAAAATTGGGACATGCATTTTGAATAGCTAATGTGAAGTGAAGAGATTTTAAATTTACCTGAATACAGGACAAGTTTATTCACGGAAATCTGAAGGGAATAGTATTATGTGAAAAATATTTAGAAATTATTATGTAGAATAAATGACATGATTTGATTAATATTTTATATATCCCTTGGCTGCTTCATAAAATTGTTATGGGGAGCCTATGTGCAAATGATGAAGCTGTATCAAAAGCCGAGGTAAAACAAAGAGGAGATTATTATGGTCAACACAGGAGAGGAGAAAGTCATTGGCTCAGGTTAGACATTGACAATAGCCTTCATAGGATGTGCTGAAATACTGGATGTGGGAGCTGAGAGACAAAAAGCCTCAAAGATGATGCCGAGGTTGTTTGAACATCAGTTAGTGGCCTTTAGTGGAATCAGTCAATTTCAGAAGGGCCGTTTGTAGACAAGATATAATTGTAAATAATGTTTGTGATTGTAAATAATGTTGCAAGAAACATAGAGGTGCGTATATCTTTTCAAATTAGTGTTTTTGTTTCCTTTGGGTAAAAATCCAGTAGTGAAATTATAGGATAACATGGCATTTCTAGTTTTAATTTTTTGAGGAACCTCCATGCTGTTTTCCACTGTGATGGCACCAATTTACATTCTCACCAACAGTGCATGAGGGTTTCTTTTTCCCCACATCCTCACCACACTTGTTATTTCTTATCTTTTTTACTTTAGCCAATGTGACAGGTGTGAAGTGATATCTCATTGTGGTTTAGATTTGCATTCCCCTGATGAGTAGTGATATTTGGCATCTTTTCATGTGTCCGTTGCCATCTGTATGTCATATTTGGGAAAATGTCTGTTCAGGTCCTCTGACGATTTTATCAATTGAATTATTATTATTATTATTATTATTATTATTATTATTTTGGTGTTGAGTTGTATAAATTCATATTTTGAGTATTAACCCTTTATCATGTATGTTATTTGCAAATATCTTCTCCCATTCAGGAGGTTGCCTTTTTTTGTTTTGTTAATGGTTTCTTTCACTATACAAAAGCTTTTTATTTTGGTGTAGTCCCAATAGTTTATTTTTGCTTTTGTTTTCCTTGTCTGAGGAGACATGTGTAGAAAAGTGATAATAAGACTAATGTCAAAGAGATTACTGTCTTTTTTTCTTCTAGGAGTTTTATAGTTTCAGGTCTCACATTTAGTTCTTTAATCCATTTTGAGTTTATTTTTGTGTATGGTGAAATAAAGTGGTCCAGTTTCATGCTTTTGCATTTGGCTGTGCAGTTTCCCCAGCACCATTTATTGAAGTTTCTTGTCCCCGTATATATTCCTGCCTCATTTGTCGTAGATTAATTGACCATATATGTGTGGGTTTATTTTTGGTCTTTCTATTCTGTTCTGTTGATCTATGTGTCTATATTTGTGCAGTACCATACTTTTTTAATTTTTACTTTTCTTTTTAAAGGTCTGTAGGCACTGAGGTCATCATTTTTTTCAATGGAATTTATAAAAAAGTGTAATATTAAAGATATTGAAGATTTCCTTAAAAATTAAAAAAATAATGTGTACTGATGTATAATTTTTTAGTTTAAAATTAAATATTAAATAGTTTAATAATTAAAATAAAAAATCTCTGTAGTTGTTTGCCACTTGAGCCACTGCTGATGCATGGAATTTCTATTTCTAGTTGCTTTATATTTTGTTAAATACTTAGTATTGTCAGATTTGTTAATATTTAAAAATATGATGATGTAGAATATTTTCTCAGTGTATTTCAATTTGTATTTTCCAGGTTACAAATTATGTTGAATACATTTTTATGGTCTATTAGTCAGTAAAGATTACTATTATGTGAACTGCCTTCATATCATTTTCTCATTTTTTCTCTATTAGGCTTTTTATAAATTTCTGTTTTCTTTTAAATTTATATTTAGAATTTATTTATATATTTATTATTAATTTAAACGGGCTGCAAATATTATTTTGAATTTGTGGCTTATACTTTATGTAATTATTTGATGAATCTAATGTTTAAAATTTTACGTGGTTGAAAATATCAAACTTTTCTGTTCATAGTTCCTAGTTTTGTTCTTTTGTTTTTCCTTGAGAAACCATTCCTAAATTCCATTCATTAAAATAAGCTTCTACATTTCTTTGAAATTTAAAAATTATCCTCTTTCTACATGGATCAATATGGAATTAATTTTCAAACAGTGCCTAAGAATAATTCAAGCTTGGCAATTCCCTATTCTTAATATTTCTATGACTCCCATATACCTATATAATTTTTATCATTTTAATAATTTTTGAAGTAGAATTTATTTCCAGTAAAATGCATAGATTTGATGTCTACGAGTCAATGAGTTTTGACAAACCTACCAGTGTAATTAAAGATTATAATATTTTTATCTCCCCAGAATGTACCCTGGGTCCCCTTTTCAGTTAGTGCCCCACTCTTGCCCAGATAGCAACTAATTTAATTTCTTTCACCTCCATTTTATCTGATGAGAAGCCAGATATCATTCTTACCATCAATCTTACAATCATTCCTGAATATAATGAATATAATGCATCATTTCTTTCTGATATACTCAATAATTATTTTTATTTATGGTTTTCAGTTATTTGAGTGTTTGGCTACTTACTGCATTGTATTTTATAGAAGATCTTTTATTTGTAGCTTGATATTTTTGACAAAGTTGGGAAATTTTAATCATTCTTTATTCAAACTATTTTTTTCTGCCCCTACACTCCCCTTTCTTTCTCTTACCTTATTCTAAGACTGTCGTACACATATGTTAGACCCCATGGTGTTATCTCACTACCTACTGAAACTGTTTTTTCAGTCCGTTTTCCCATCCCCTCTGTTCTGTGGTGTCCAGTGTAAGAGTGAGCCCATTCAGTAGATCTTTAATTCATACATTGTAATATTCAGTTCTTGAATTCCCAGTTTGTTCTCTTTAACGATTTTCTTTAGTCTACTGAGATTCACCATTTCTTCATTCATTACGCTTTTTATTTTAAATTTTTGAACAAATTAGAGTAGCTCTTTTAAATCTTTGTTTGATAATTCTGACACCTGTGCCCTCTCCAGTCTCTTTTTAAAAACTCTTTATTTCCTAGTTACGTTTTCATTCTCCTATTTATTTATATGTCTACTAATTTTCATTATAAGCCTTATGTTGTGGATGTTATGTGTCTGGCTTTGGATGTCTTCTTTTAAAAATGTTGAATATTATTGTAGCAGATAGTTAATTCATTGGCAGCTTGGTTTATCATCTTGAGACTTGAGTTTAGGCTTGCTAAGGCAAGTGTAGCATAATCATTACTTTAGGGCAAGTGTAGTCTTATAATATATAGTCTTTATGGGGTCTCAATGGGTGCATGGGATGTTCTGCAAGGCCTCTCCAATTTTGCCTGTTAAAACTCCAATATCTTCCACCACTTATGCAAATGTGCAATACCTTAATAAAGTTACTGAGAAAAGTTCTATGGACATTGAAGAAGGAAGATTCTGTGTATGACCCAACTCAGTTGTTTTCAACAAGGGGTGATTTTGCACCTTAACCTCCACCCCCAGGGATATTTGACAATATCTAGAGACAGTTGTGGATGTCACACTAAAGGGGGCAGTGTAATTGGCATCTAATTGGTAAGAGCCAGGACTGTGCTAAATGTATCCTACGATCCTCTACAAAAAAGAACTATCTAGCCTGGAATGTCTCTTAGGTAAATTTTTAAAGTTTGAATATTTGCACAGAAAATTTTTGAACTACAAAAAAAGGAAAACAGTGTATTTTAAAAGTCATATCAGTGGTGCCTGGGTAGCTCAGTTGGTTGTGTCTGCCTTTGGCTCAGGTCATGATCCCAGGGTCCTGAGATTGAGCCCCACATCAGGGTCTCTGTTCAGTGGGGAGCCTGCTTCTCCCTCTCCCACTCCCCCTGCTTGTGCTCTATCTCTATCCTATAAATAAATACAATTTTTAAAAAGGTCATATTGTATTTATAATGATAAATGTTTTATAAATCTAATACCAAAAAACATTTTTAAATACAAAAACATTTTATATTAAGAGGAATCTAATGTTTTATCCCAAAAATATGCTAGTAATAATGATTTTCTGGTATGATGAATAGTTTGAGTAGATGTAATTATAATTTTTTTAATATAAAAATTTCAAGAAAAATATAATACCCATCTATCTAAAAAATAATACCAGACAATTCCACTTTCCACAGGGCATCATATAATAGCAATGAGTCATTCATTTCTTTATGTTGTGTAGTACGTAATGGGTAAAACTAGTTATATCACTTCCCCTTTTTCAGCATAACATTTATTTAGTAAATAGGCTGATAATTAGAACTACAATTGTTCATTTGGTGATAATACAGGCTATGTCCACTTAATATATAGCACTCTATCCCAGAAAGAACTTTTAGTAAAACAACTCAGAAATGCACATTTTCTTAACAGAAGAATTCATAAATAACATACAATAGACAATTGCATGCAGACTGATTACCACAGTTTGATTCAGTGCCTATAAATGATTTTAATGGTCTTGCTGCGAGATGTGCTCAACACAGCCATAATGAACTCTGTTTCACTGAGTGCCCAATATGTTTTCATTCTAGAAATGTAATAGAGTACTTTTAAAAAGGCAGAAGAAAGTAGAAAAATAGTATTCATTCAGTAAATTGGAGATGTCTTGTGAGTAGGGACATTGTGGCCTTGAATCTTCTATGCTTAGCGTAACACTTTTCACATTCTAGTTAAATGTCTGTTAAAAAACACAAGTGCACAAATTTCAACTTAATTAAATATTTAAAATGTATTATTTTTATTACTAAAACTCTAGCAATGAAATATCAAATGTCTGTATCTTTCACTTATTAAGGGTGTTATATAGCATTTTCTTGAATATTAACCTAAGTTTGCCTCATAACAAGAATGACAGGTTTCATTGTTTGCATAAAATGAGTTTCAAGGAATTGGGTTAATTTACCAAACCATATTATAAAGCAAAAAACCCGCAGAGAAGCAAAACAAAACAAAACACAAAAAATACCCCACAAAAAAACAAACAAAAACTTATAATCATAGTAAATAAAGTTTTTTAAATAAAGAATTGAATGTTGTTTTAAGTACAAAAATGGAAATAAATGTTCCATGATTAAAGTCATATTGCATATATTATTATATAAGAATATATTTATTTAATGAGTCATCTATTTTTAAATCCATATACCGAGTAGACAAATAGAATGATACTACAGTTTGGTATTAATGTTATGTACCTGAAATAAATCTTTTTTTAATTAGGTTTTAAAAAATTAATTAAGTTTTTAATTATTAAGTTTTTAATTATTAAGTATTAATAATTAAGTTTTTTAAATTCCTGTATAATGTACATTATATTAGTTTCAGGTGTATAATATAGTGATTCAACAATTTTATACATTACTCATGTATAAAATGAGTGCTCATCATGATAAGTGCACTCTTTAATCCCCATCACCTATTTCACCCATCTTCCCACCCACCGCCCCTCTGGTGACCATCAGTTTGTTCTCTATAGTTAAGAGTTTGGTTTGACTCTGTCTTTCTCACTCTCTCTCTCTTTTTTTTTTTTTTGCCTTTGCTCATTTGTTTTGTTTCTTAGTTTCCACATATGAGTGAAATTATATGGTATTTGTCTTTCTGTGATTGACTTACTTCACTTAGAACTACACTCCCTAATTCCATCCATGTTGCTGCAAATGACAAATTTCACTGTTTTTTTTTATGGCTGAATGATATTCCATTGTATATGTCTATGCCACTTCTTTGTTATCCATTCATCTATCAGTGACACTTGGGGCGCTTCAGTAATTTGGTTATTGTAAACGATGCTGTAATGGACATAGGGGTTTTTGTGTTTTTGTGTAAATACCCAGTAGTATAATTACTGGATATAGGTAGTTTTATTTTTAACTTTTTGAGGAACCTCCCTACTGTTTTCCAGAGTGGTTGTGCCAGTTTGCATTCCCACCAATAGTACACAAAGTTTCCTTTTTCTCCACATCCTTGCCAACACTTATTGTTTCTTGTGTTTGTGATTTTAGCCATTCTGACAGGTGGGAGGTAGTATCTCATTATAATTTTGATTTGCATTTCCCTGATGATAAGTGATGTTGAGCACCTTTCCATGTCTCTGTTGGTTATCTGTATGTTTTCTTTGGGGAAATGTCTGTTCATGTCTTCTGCGTATTTTTAATTGATTTGGTTTTTGGGTATTGGGTTGTATCAGTTTTTTGCATATTTTGGATACTAACCTTTTATCAAATATATCATTTGACAATATCTTTTCCCATTCTGTAGGTTACCTGTTAGTTTTGATGATTGTTTCCTTCACTGTGCAGAAAAGAAGCTTTTTATTTTGATGTAGTCTCAATAGTTTATTTTTGCTGTTATTTCCCTTGCCTCAGGAATCATATCTAGAAAAATGTTGCTATGGCTGATGTCAGAGACATTACTGCCTGTGCTCTCTTCTAGGATTTTTATGGTTTCAGGTCTTACACTTAGGTTTTTAACCCATTTTGAGTTTATTTTTGTGTATGGTGACAGAGAATGGTCCAGTTTCATTGTTTTGCAAGTAGCTGTCCAGTTTCCCCAATACCATTTGTTGAAGAGACTGTCTTTTTTCCCATTGGATATTCTTTCCTCCTTTGTCAAAGATTAATTGACCATATAATTGTGGGTTTATTTCTGGGTTTTCCATTCTGCTCTGTTGATCTGTATGTCTGTTTTTGTGCCACTACCATACTGTTTTGATTACTACAGCTTTGTAATGTAACTTGAAATCTGGACTTGTGATACCTCCAGTTTTGTTTTTCTTTTTCAAGATTGCTTTGGCTATTCAGGGTCTTTTGTGGTTTCATACAAATTTTAGGATTATTTATTCTGGTTCTGGGGAAAATGCTATTGGTATTTTGACAGGGATTGCTTTGGGTAGTATAGACATCTTAACAATATTTGTTCTTCTAATCCATGAGCATGGAATGTCTTTGCATTTCTTTGTGTTATTTATTTTATCAATGTTTTATATTTTTCAGAGTACAGGTCTTTCACCTCCTTGGTTAAGTTTATTTTTAGGTATTTTTATTAATTTTGGTGCAGTTGTGAATGGGATTATTTTCTTAATTTCTCTTTCTGCTACTTCATTATTAGTGTATAGAAATGCAACAGACTTTTTTGTATGTTGATTTTTTTATCTTGTGACTTTACTGAATCTGTTTAGCAGTTCTAGTAGTTTTTTGGTAGAGTCTTTGGGCTTTCTATATAGAGTCATCTGGAAATAGTGAAAGTTTTACTTCTTAACAATTTAGATGTCTTTTCTTTCTTTCTTTCTTTCTTTCTTTCTTTCTTTCTTTCTTTCTTTCTTTCTTTCTTTCTTTCTTTCCTTCTTTCTTTTCTTTTTCTTTCCTTCCTTCCTTCCTTCCTTCCTTCCTTTCTTTCTTTCTTTCTTTCTTTCTTTCTTCTTTCTTTCTTTCTTTCTTTCTTTCTTTCTTTCTTTCTTTCTTTCTTTCTTTCTTTCTCTTCTTCCTTCCTTCCTTCCTTCCTTCCTTCCTTCCTTCCTTCCTTTCTTTCTTTCTTTCTTCCTTCCTTCCTTCCTTCCTTCCTTCCTTCCTTCCTTCCTTCCTTTCCTTCTTTCTTTCTTTCTTTCTTTCTTTCTTTCTTTCTTTCTTTCTTTCTTTCTTTCTTTCTTTCTTTCTTTCTTTCTTTCTTTCTTTCTTTTTTTCTTTCTTTCTTTCTTTCTTTCTTTCTTTCTTTCTTTCTTTCTTTCTTTTCTTTCTTTCTTCTTTCTTTCTTTTTCTTTCTTCCTTCCTTCCTTCCTTCCTTCCTTCCTTCCTTCCTTCCTTCCTTTCTTTCTCTTTCTTTCTTTCTTTCTTTCTTTCTTTCTTTCTTTCTTTCTTTCTTTCTTTCTTTTTTTCCTTTCTTCTTTCTTTGTTGTTGTCTGATTGCCATAGCTAGGACTTCCAGAACTATGTGGGATAAAAAGTGGTGAGAGTGGACATCCTTGTGCTGTTCCTGACCATTGAGTATGATGTTCACTGTGGGTTTTTCATAGAAGGACTTTATTATGCTGAGGTAAATCCCCTCTAAACCTACTTTGTTGAGGGTTTTTATCATGAATGGATGTTGTACTTTGTCAAATGATTTTTTTTTGCATCTAATGAAATGATCATATGGTTTTTGTCCTTTCCTTTATTGATGTGATGTATCATGTTGATTGATTTGCAAATATTGAACCATCCTTGCATCTTGGGAATAAAGCCAACTTGATTGTGGTGAATGAGTAATACTGGCCTCATAGAACAAATTTGAAGTTTTTCCTTCCTCTTCTGTATTTCAGAATAGTTTAGAAGAATAGGTATTCAATCTTATTTAAATTTTGGAAAAATTTGCCTGTGAAGCCATCTGCTCCTGGACTTTTTTTTATTGGGAGTTTTTTGATTACTGATTCAATTTCTTTGCTGGTTATCAGTCTGTTCAAGTTTTGTATTTCTTCCTGTTTCAGTTTTGGCAGGTTATGTATTTCCAGGAATTTATCCATTTCTTTTAGGTTGTTTGTTATGTTGGCATATAATTTTTCATAATATTCTCTTACAATTGTTTGCATTTCACCTCCTTGGTTAAGTTTATTTTTAGGTATTTTTATTATTTTTGGTGCAGTTGTGAATGGGATTATTTTCTTAATTTCTCTTTCTGCTACTTCATTATTAGTGTATAGAAATGCAAGAAACTTTGCAGAAATGCAAAGTACTGTGGTGTTGGTATTTCTTCTCTTTCATTTGTAGTTTTGTTTATTTGAGTTCTCTCTTTTTCTTTTTTTTTGATGAGTCATGCTAGGGGTTTATCAATTTTGTTGATCTTTTCAAAAAATCAGCTCCTATTTTCATTGATCTATTCTGTGGTATTTTAGCTTCTATATCATTTATCCTGCAATAAATCTTATCTCTCTGGAGACTATCAGGTGGAAAAAAAAGATATTTAGAGATATATATGTATATATGTATATTTAATTACATATTTATATAATATATGTTTTATGTATTTATATACATATTCATGTATATTTACACATTTTATATATTTTAATATAATTTATATGTATATTTATATATTTTATGTATTATATATATTTATATACATATTTTGTATATGGGTATTTATAATTGTAATATGTTATATCATGCATAAATATATTTTCTCATGAAACCTGGTTATCAGAATCCCCAAAATATATATAGAAAAATGTACTTATAATTGTTATGAAGCAATGTTTAATTCCAGTTATTAAAGAAAAAAACTATACGTAACTTTGCAACAGTAAGGATTGTTTGCAAAAATGTTTCTGTGCTTACTTCTTTGCAATGTGATTTGTCTGCTCCTCTTATAAATGGTGGAGACTATTTCTTCCCCCTTGTATTCTGTACTGGCCTTATTACTTGTCTTGACCAATAGTGTATGGAAAAGGTGAGGTTTTATGAGTCCAAAGCCCAGGCTTCAAGAAGCTCTGTGTCTTCCACTTTTGCCTTCTTGGAGCACAATCCAGAGGTAACCATATAAAGAAGTGCAGTGTAGTCTACTGGAGGATATAAGGCTGATGGAGGAGAACTGAGTTTTTCAAACTAACAGCCAGTGCCACTTCCAGCATATGAGTGAGGGCATTTTGGACCATCAGGCTGAAATCTCAAGGCACCATCTGAGGGCAGCCTCACAAGTGATTTCAGAGAAAACTAGGAGAAGTAGTACCTAACTGACTTAGCTCAAACTGCCAACCCACTATATTGTTAGCAATTATAAATAGTGGTTGTTTTAGCCTAATACGTTTGAGGATGATTTACTATACAGCAGTTGGTAACTAACAAAGAAGTTTTCTGAGAAAATAATATCCACTAACTTTAGCAGTATGATGACACAGTGGTGTGGAAAGGTAGTAAGGACAGAGGGAAGAGCAAAGTTCTCAGAAATGTTGTGGATTATTTGTTGAAAGTTGCAAGCATTTAATTATTTCTAGAGCAACACCATGTATATGAAGAGACATGGCCCAGAGTTTGGAAGAGACTTTATATAATTTGTAGGATTGGGGATTTTATAGAGAAGCAATGGAGCATAATTGAAATATTCAAAAGCATCAGTGTGATCTTATTTTACTGTTTAATTGATCACTCCAGGAGCTAAGCCTGTTTGCACATTTTAAGAAAGAATATTGGCCAGTGGGCCAAATATTTCTGTGGTTTAGTGAGAGATAATGGAAAAGGAAAGTAGGGGTTAATGATAATATGTTGTTGAGAGACCAGAGAAATTAAAATTCAACTAAGAATTGGTTGCTATTATAGATATTTCATACTTGAAAAATAATTATAACTGTGAGCCGCATAAAATTGCAAAATATCTCACTTCAAAAGAAAATATTACATAAAAGACCAGAGGCCACATCACATATCTTGAAAGAAATAAAGTAATAAATTAAAACAGGATAAACAATAGCACATAATGAGTTCAATTTGCTTGTATTTTGAGATATATTAGTTAAGTCAGTGAAAAAGGAAATGTAATATTATATCAAAACTAATAATCTGAAAATCATAATTTCCTGTTCAGTTTGTAGACTGTGGGGTTTCATGAAGAACAATGTTACAGCATAAAGAAAAGAAATAAAAATCACCAGAAGCAATAGCAACTAGATATTGAATTTTTTCTATTAGAGTTCTGTGCATTTTTTCTTTATAAATAAAGAACTAGAATAGGAGCATGGAAAATGATCATCCTTCTCTATACACAAATGTAAAATAAAGAATATTGAAATACATTGAGAAGATTGAGAATTGTACTACATTATAATTAAATGAAAAACTTGGAGTCCATGGTGTTTGTCATTCATCTTTGTAATATCTAACATTAAATGTGTATTATTGCTGTCTGAAATGTGGAAAAATAGAATACTTTCTGATATTTTCCAATAAATATTCTATAACGCATTGCCTTTCCTACTGTCCTGCATTCAATAAACTAAAATCAAGAAATAGAAATAATTATTCTCCAGAAGTGGGTTTTCATTCTGTGTTAGATATCTTTTACAAAGTCTTTGCTTGTCAAAATATTGGAAAGTTCTGAGTTTGGCTGACAACCCTTGTAAAGATTATTGCATGAATCTCTGAACAAACATCTATCTTTTCTTGATATTGTCCAACACATTTAAATGAGTAGAAACTAATTATGAATAAAAACTTTATTAAAAGTGTAAAATCTGTTTTCTCTAAGTGATGAATTCTACCATAATATTTTATTTAAAAACATAGCAAAATCTCCAAAAAGTTTTCTTTAAATAATAAGTTGCTTTTTTCTTATTCTAGTTTTTCAGTTTAGCTATAAGAACTTGACAGAAAATGATTTATACAAGTGAGAATATTCTTTATCAAAGGTCTAGATAAAGAGAAATTCTTGCCCAAAAAACGCAAAACCAAAACCAAAACATATGTATAAGCTATGTGTATTTCTTCTAGTTCAAACACTTCTACTCCTGTTAAACAACAAAAATCCAGGTGAGTAATTTAAAGATCAAATTGGCTTTATTGAATGATTTATGAATTGGGCATCATCACATCTTGCAAATAGACAGGAGCTCCATCAAGCTGCAGAAAAGAAAAGGTTTTTAAAGACAGAGAGGAAACAGAAAGGAGGAAATTATTAGCAAAGAATGCATTGTCTTAGTCAAGGTCACCTTCCTAAAGGGACTAGAAGGGGTCTACCAGTAAATTTGCTAGTGCTGACCAGGAAATTCCATGTTGACTGGTTAACGAAGACATTCATGGGTGGAAGGGGGTTGAAACTGCAGTTAGTAAGTTAGGTATTAAGTCTTAGTTTGCTGATGTGGGGCCTTAAGTGACATAAGTGATTTTATTTTGGGCCTGTGGTTTCTTTTTAACACTCACAGTCCCTGAAAATATGAATAAGAAAATAGCTGTTTCTCACACAGAAACAGCCTTCCTGACAAAGTACCCTACAATACTGACAAAATTTCCAAGCAGCTATTTTTTAAACCAATTAATTTTTTTTAAGAAATACCATTTGTTGGAAGAAAATGCCACACTTCCATATATGCTCAAATAAATACATAAACAGAGACCTTATAGATAGTGTTTTAAAATTTTTAATCATGAGACAGGTATGATAATGCAAAACTCACTAGTTTATAAAAGAACAGTTGGATCCAAACTGTTTTTTTTGTTTTGTTTTGTTTTGTTTTGGCAGATAGAATAAGTTAAGGTTACCTGCTCAGATGGCTAAATTTTATTCTACTAATATTTGTGGAGAAGACACAGGATTTTTTATTTGTCTAAGTTTCAAATGACCTTTACCCCTTTAGTTCTACTTCTGATAATAGGTACCTCCCTGAGGTTTGTACTTTTAATCTCAAATCTTTTTTATCTCAAAGGCACAGGGAAAGAATGCAAGTTTCTCCAAGAAGGACTTCGGTTTCCTAAGGCAAATAATTTATAATACTTTTGAGATAAATAGGGGAGGTTTGGGGATTGGTAAAAGCAATAGATAAACTTTGAATTGCCTCTAGAGCTGCATTTCTAGTTTTGTAAAGATTTTTAAGATAAGGACAGTTGCTTTTAATTCCTCATATTGTAGGATGGTAGCCTAGCTGTTGAGGGACTAACATACCCATCCACCTGTGTGAGAATGTTTTTCTTTCCCTAGGGTACATTTGGCTTAGAGAAGGACTTAGCCAGCTTATACCAGTTTTCCTAGGATCCCATCTAGAGGTTTTGAGTGGGGTTTTAAATGGAGTGTTGTTCTGATATTCCCTAGAATTCAGCAAGTTTTTTGTTTTGTTTTTAAATTTTAGTTTTCCCTTGGCTGTTTTAAGGAGTACTATAGTGGTTCACCAGAAAAGACCTGAGTCTCTGGACTTTTGTTTACAGTCATATAAAAGCAATTCAGATAGAAGAGAAGTAGAATGAGTATTCAACTAAAGGGGGTTAGAGGGAAGCAGTAAAACTTACATCAATCTTGTAGTCTTTTGTATTAGGTAACTTTTGTGTGTTTTTAATTTTTCATCAGCTTTTTGCTACAAAACTTTTAATGAAGATATTTTTGGAATTTTGAAATCTTTCTTTTAAGTGCACTTCTTAAGTGATCCTATCTAATTGGAACGTTCCTCATAATGGCCATTGTAATTTTAGATTATAATTCCATTGAGGGCTGGAGCAGTTTGGTAGAACCCCGGCTACAAACAGAGTTTAACTCACATTTCTGTCCAGCCATATAAAGCCACAGATGGGTTGCAACTCATATTTCTCTCCTGACTTATTTTGGGGCCACCAACGTGTTGGTTATCAATCCAAATTCTTTTAGGATACAAAACAAGCTTAATAAGATCATGCCATTTCTGTAGTTATTTATTGCTTCTGAGACCATAGTTCTTAGATATAAAATAAGCATGTGTATTAGAAGGTGATGCGCTTGACTCTAGAAATTAAGGTTCCCATCTTTATTATTACTTATTTTTGTTGTTGTTTTTAGCTAAGCCTTTAGGTTTTTTGGAGCTAGATTGATACTTAAGAGACATGTGTTGCAGAGTTGGGATTGTGTGGTGTTTCACAGTGTACCTTATTAACTGAAATTTTCTTAAGGTTGGTGGGTGACTTAGTGTCAATCTTATCCAGTCCTTGACCAGCTTTTCATAATATAGAAGTCTTTGGGTTAGGTATTAATAGAACTCTGACAGCTTTTAAATGTTCAACCTATACCCACCAATTGCAGCTTTTTGGCCTTTGAGATCCTCATTAGTAAGCAATTAGCCTTTATCTCATGTGCACATTAACTGAAACCAACAGTAACTAAGGAAACAGAACTGTGGACAGTAGCAGTAACCAAAGAACTAGGGATTGGGGAAAGGATTGAACTAGCAGACCTCAAAGAATGGGGACTGTGGACTAATTCAAAATAAATGGAGAATTGCAACTGCCACCAGAGATTCCCAGCATAGAAGCTGAGAACAGAACCAAAGGCCAGGGTTCAGAAATTACTGCAGACAGAAGGCCAGCAGAAGGCCCTGCATGCACCATCAACAATCCCCAGTGTGGACGGAACCAGCAGGATCCATTGGAGATGGCAGAATGGACCTGGAGAAAGGACCATGCCAGCAAATCCTAAAAATGGGGACTGTGGACTGGAACTGAGGAAGGGATTCCATTGTGGAATTACAGACTTAACCAAAGGCTGACTGGCACTCCGTTAGAACCTCCTGTCATCCTAGACTGATCTATTAACCCTAGACTGGAAAGCCAATTAGATCTTAGATCTGTAGCTCAACAGAAAGAAAGCAGAGCTCAAAACAGGGAGGGAACTTACCCACAGACTTCGGAAGTGGCAGAAAAACAGTGAAATCTGAAGGGGATTTGCAGGTACCATGCCTGTGTTTCTCACTGTCTCTGAAGCCCTCTCCTTCAGTTATGCCTCTGCCACCAAATCTATTAAACAACACAAAATGTAAATTAACTTAAGAGATCAAATTGGCTTTAATAAATGATTCATGAATCGGGTAGCATCCCATCTTGCAAATCGAAAGGAGCTCCATCAAGCTGCAGAAAGGAAAATGATTTTAAAGACAGAGAAGAAAAGGGAATTATTAACAAAGAAGGCATTGTCTTAGGCAAGGTCGCCTTCCTAAGGGGACCAACAAAGGTCTACCAGTAAATTTCCTAGTGCTGACTAGGTTAAAGAAGACATTCGTGGGTGGAAGGCAGTTGAAAGTGCAGATAGGTTAGGTATTGAGCCTTAGTTTGCTGATGTGGGGCATTAAGTGACATAAGTGATTCCATTTTGGGGCTGTAGCTTTCCTGCTAATACTCAGAATCCCTGAAACTATGAATGAGAAAATAACTGTTCCTCACTTGCATAGAAACTGACATGACAAACTGACCTTCAGTACAAAACTAGATTTCAGAATATCTGCATTCTCTTCTGGACTCCAATCTTCTTAAGACATTGAGCATGTCACTGAATCATTTTAATTGTGAGCTTCCTTTGAGATAAACATTATTCAGCCCACCTATGCAATATGCTTTCAGGGACAGAAAGAAATGCAAACTTCCTTCGGGAATGATTCCACACTGATGTTGCCCCAGTGATTGAAAGCCAGATTATATATTCAGTGCTGTCTGTGGGAAAGCAGCACCTGAACACATTATCAGCCGGTAAAACATTTCTTCTAATACTTCCTCAGATTATGGAGCCATACTTCTAAAAGAATATTGAGGTAAACCCCTGGCAAAAATTCCTGAGTTTAGCAAATAAAGACATGTTAATAGAATAAAGGAAGCATGTCTGTAGACCCAAATAGAACTACCTAAGTTGTGTGTGTGTGTGTGTGTGTGTGTGTGTGTGTGTAGAGAGAGAGAAAATTGCTACAAAGCATCTCAGTTCTACATAACTGGGTTTTTATGACTTCAAGACAGGATAGTTGATACGGTCTCTCTTTAATTACAGTTTTCCTAATATCTAGCACAAGATTTGATATTCTCTCTCTCTTGCTTTCTTTCTCTCTTTCTCTCCAAACACAGACACACACAGACATACAGACACACAGACACACACACATACACACACAATTGGATATTACAGTTTTGACAAGGAAAAATGTAGGAAAAGACACAAAATATAAGTTAAAAATAATGAAAAATAAAATGCTTTTTTGAATTACATGTTAGGAGGTGAAAAAAACTAGTATCCCTGCACCCATTCCAATTCTATTCTTCAGTTATAACCATTAATCAAGTTTAATGGATATTAGTAAAAAATATTTTTCTAAAATAGTACTAATTGTATGTGCCCTTAAAGATGTTAAGATGCGGTTTTTTTTATACTTTGTATTCGTTCCTTTATTACTAACTTAGTATAAAAATAAAATTTATTTCATAAAAATAATGAAGATACTTTGGGGATAAAATTAGCATATTCTTCATTAATATCATCTTTAGATAATAACTAACATTAACAAACTGCTTATTATATATTACATCTTAATCCACTAGCTTTACAAACACTGATTGACTTAATCACTGTAATAAACCTTTTATTTGCTATAAGGCTTTTAAAAATAAAGGAACTAAGACATTGAGAGCAATTCATGTTTTAGGAAGTCATTTTGCGGGGCACTGGGGTGGCTCAGTCATTAAGTGTCTGCCTTCGGTTCAGGTCATGATCCCAGGGTCCTGGGATCGAGCCCCGCATCGGTCTCCCTGCTCCACAGGAAGCCTGCTTCTCCCTCTCCCACTCCCTCCTGCTTGTGTTCCCTCTCTTGCCCTGTCTCTCTATGTCAAATAAATAAATAAAATATTAAAAAAAAAGAGGAGGCGGGGCAAGATGACGGAGAAGTAGGAGACCTGGATTTCGTCTGGTCTCAGGAATTCAGCTGAATAGGGATCAAACCATTCTGAACACCTACAAACTCAACAGGAGATCGAAGAAGAGAGTAGCAACAACTCTCTGAACAGAGAAGCGACCACTTTCTGGAAGGTAGGACGTGCGGAGAAGTGAATCCGAGGCGTTATTCGGGAGGATAGACGGCGGGGGAGGGGGCCTCCGTCGGCTGCTTCTGGCAAGTGCTAGAGCCGCGGAGCACAAAATCGGACCTTGGAGAAGTCGGCTCCGCTGAGGGACGTCACTCCAGTGGCTAAGTGGGGGGTGGAACCGTCGCGGGACAGTGTGGTCTCAGGACCCTCGGGGTCACAGAAAGACCGGGGGTGCCTGAGTGTGGCAGAGCTCCCAGGTATCGGAGCGGGGAAGCCGGCTGCAGAGATGGAGCCGAGGCGCGGGCTCTCAGCTCGGGGTTGCCATAAACTGTGACCGGTGACAGTCGGGCCACTGCTCCTCCAGCAGGGACCCCACAAGTGGCAGAGCTGGGGAGACTCTCCTTCCTCCCCAGGGAGGAGTGGCGCGGGAGCGCACCACAGGGATCTGCTGGGTTTGGAGACTCCACATGGGGTCGGGTGCCAGAGATAGAAACGCTGGGTTACAGGCCGGGTGAGCGCGGAGTGTGGCCGGAGACTGGGGACAAGGGAGTGATTGACTGCTTTTCTCTGGGGGGTGCACTGAGGTGCGGGGCCCCGAGTTCTCAGCTCCTCGGGGCAAAGATTGGGAGGCCACTATTTTCACTCTCATCCTCCAAAGCTGTACTGAGAGCTTGCAGGAACAAAAGCTCCTGAGAGCAAACCCAAGCAGATTGCTTAGTCTGGACTCACAAGGGCGGGGCAATTCCGCCTCCGGCAAAGACATTTGGGAACCACGGCAACAGGCCCCTCCCCCAGAAGATCAGCACGAACAGCCAGCAAGCCAAGACCAAGTTTACTGATCAAGGAGAACGGGAGAACTCCAGCGCTAGGGGAATACTGCACATAGAATTCATGGCTTTTTACCATGATTCATTAGTTTTTCAAAGTTAATTTTTTTAACTCTTTTTTTTTGATTTTTTCTTTTTCCCTTTTTCAAACAATATCTTATCAATCCCTTTAAAAAAATTTTTATTTTTCATTTTTAGAGTCATATTCTATCCCTTCATAATAGTTACCCTTATTTTTGGCATATATATATATATATATATATATATATATATATATATATATATATATATATAAGTTGTTCTCTCTTTAAAATATTGAGATACAGTTTCTTCTAACAGATCAAAATATACCCTAAATCTCTAGTGTATGGCTTTGTTCTAGTCTCCTGCCTGATCACATTCTCTCCCTTTTTTTTTTTTTAATCTTTTTTTTTCAAACCACTTCTTATCAATTCCTTTTATAAAATCTTTTATAATTTTCATCTTTACAGTCATCTTCCATCCCTTCATTGTATCAGCCCTTATTTTGTACATATATAAGTCTTTCTTTCTTTACAATTTTAGGAGGCACTATCTTCTAACAGACCAAAATACACACAAAATCTAGTATGTGGTACTGATCTATGCACTAGCCTGATAATATTTGATCATATTCTGTTTTTTTGTTGTTGTTTTGTTCTGTTTTTGTTTGTTTTTATCTTTTTCTTTTTCTTTTTTCTCTTTTTTCTTTCTTTCCTTTTCTTTTCCCCTGGTTTCAGGTCTTTTCTCATTTGTTTAGAGTATATTTTCTGGGGACGTTGTTAACCTGTTAGCATTTTGTTCTCTCATTCATCTGTTCTCCTCTGGACAAAATGACAAGATGAAAGAAATCACCTCAGCAAAAAGAACAAGAGATAGTATCGTCTGCCAGGGACCTACTCAATACGGATATTAGTACGATGTCGGACCTACAGTTTAGAATCATGATTTTAAAGATACTAGCTGAGCTTGGAAAAAGCATGGAAGTTATTAAAGACACCATTCCTGGAGAAATAAAAGAACTAAAATCTAACCAAATTGAAATCAAAAAGGCTATTAATGAGGTACAATAAAAAATGGGGGCACTAACTGCTAGGATAAGTGAGGCAGAAGAGAGAATCAGTGATATAGAAGAGCAAATGATGGAAAATAAAGAAGCTGAGAAAAAGAGATAAACAACTACTGGATCAGGAGGGCAGAATTCGAGAGATAAGCGATACAATAAGACAAAACAACATTAGAATAATTGGGATCCCAGAAGAAGAAGAAAGAGAGAGAGGGGCAGAAGGTATATTGGAGCAAATTATAGCAGAGAACTTCCCTAATGTGGGGAAGGAAACAGGCATCAAAATCCAGGAGGCACAGAGAACCCCTCTCAAAATCAATAAAAATAGGTCAACACCCCGACATCTAATAGTAAAACTTACAAGTCTCAGAGACAAAGAGAAAATCTTGAAAGCAGTTTGGGAGAAGAGATATGTAACCTATAAAGGTAGAAACATTAGATTGGCAACAGACTGATCCACAGAGACCTGGCAGGCTAGAAAAGACTGGCATGATAGCTTCAGAGCACTAAACGAGAAAAATATGCAGCCAAGAATACTATATCCAGCTAGGCTCTCATTGAAAATTGAAGGAGAGATAAAAAGCTTCCAGGACAAACAAAAATTAAAGGAATTTGCAAACATGAAACCAGCCCTACAAGAAATATTGAAAGGGGTCCTCTAAACAAAAAGAGAGCCTAAAAGCAGCATAGACCAGAAGGACCACAGACAATAAACAGTAACAGTCACCTTACAGGCAATACAATGGCACTAAATTCATATCTTTCAATAATTACCCTGAATGTAAATGGGCTAAATGCCCCAATCAAAAGACACAGGCTATCAGATTGGATTAAAAATCAAGACCCATCCATATGCTGTCTGCAAGAGACTCATTTTAGACCCAAAGACACCCCCGCATTGAAAGTGAAGGGGTGGAAAACTATTTAGCATGCTAATGGACACCACAAGAAAGCTGGGGTTGCAATCCTTATATCAGACAAATTAGATTTTAAAACAAAGACTGTAATAAGAGATGAGGAAGGACACTATAACCTACTTAAGGGTCTATCCACGAAGAAGATCTAACAATTGTAAATATCTATGCCCCTAACATGGGAGCAGCCAATTATATAAGGCAATTAATAACAAAAGCAAAGAAACACATTGACAACAATACAAAATTGTGGGGGACTTTAACACCTGACTGAAATGAACAGATCATCTAGGCAAAAGATCGACAAGGAAATAAAGACTTTAAATGACACACTGGACCAAATGGACTTCACAGACATATTCAGAACGTTCCATCCCAAAGTAACGGAATACACATTCTTCTCTAGTGCCCATGGAACATTCTCCAGAATAGATCACATCCTAGGTCACAAATCAGGTCTCAACCGGTACCAAAAGATTGGGATCATTCCCTGCATATTTTCAGACCACAATGCTTTGAAACTAGAACTCAATCACAAGAGGACAGTCGGAAAGAATTCAAATACATGGAGGCTAAAGAGCATCCTACTAAAGAATGAATGGGTCAACCAGGAAATTAAAGAAGAATTTAAAAAATTCATGGAAAGCAATGAAAATGAAAACCAATGTTCAAAATCTTTGGGATACAGCAAAGGCAGTCCTAAGAGGAAAGTATATAGCAATAGAAACCTTTCTCAAGAAACAAGAAAGGTCTCAAATACACAACCAAACCCTACACCTAAAGGAGCTAGAGAAAAAACAGCAAATAAAGCCTAAACCCAGCAGGAGAAGAGAAATAATAAAGATCAGAGCAGAAATCAATGAACTAGAAACCAAAAGAACAGTAGAACAGATCAACGAACCTAGGAGTTGGTTCTTTGAAAGAATTAACAAGATTGATAAACCCCTGGCCAGACTTATCAAAAAGAAAAGAGAAATGACCCAAATCAACAAAATCATGAATGAAAGAGGAGATATCACAACCAACACCAAAGAAATGCAAACAATTATAAGAACATATTATGAGCAACTCTATGCCAGCAAATTAGATAATCTGGAAGAAATGGATGCATTCCTAGAAATGTATCAACTACCAAAATTGAACCAGGAAGATATAGAAAACCTGAACAGACCTATAACCACTAAGGAAATTGAAGCAGTCATCCAAAAATCTCCCAAAAAACAAAAGCCCAGGGCCAGATGGCTTCCCAGGGGAATTCTACCAAACATTTAAAGAAGAATTAATACCTATTCTCCTGAAACTGTTCCAAAAATAGAAATGGAAGGAAAACTTCCAAACTCGTTTTATGAGGCCAGCATTACCTTGATCCCAAAACCAGACAATGACCCCATCAAAAGAATTACTGATAAATATCCTTGATGAACATAGATGCAAAAATTCTCACCAAAATACTAGCCAATAGGATCCAACAGTACATTAAAAGATTATTCACGACAACCAAGTGTGATTTATCCCTGGGCTGCAAGGTTGGTTTAATATCTGCAAATCAATCAACTTGATACAATTCATTAACAAAAGAAAGAACAAGAATCGTATGATCCTCTCAATAGATGCATAAAAAGCATTTGACAAAGTACAGCACCCTTTCTTGATCAAAACTCTTCAGAGTATAGGGATAGAGGGTACATACCTCAATATCATAAAAGCGATCTATGAGAAACCTACAGCAAATATCATTCTCAACGGGGAAAAGCTGAGAGCTTTCCCCCTAAGGTCAGGAACGCGGCAGGGATGTCCACTATCACCACTGCTATTCAACATATTATCAGAAGTCCTAGCCACAGCAATCAGACAACAAAAAGAAATCAAAGGCATCCAAATTGGCAAAGAGGAAGTCAAACTCTCACTCTTTGCAGATGATATGATACTTTATGTTGAAAACCCAAAAGACTCCACCCCAAAACTGCTAGAACTCATACAGGAATTCAGTAAAGTGGCAGGATATAAAATCAATGCACAGAAATCAGTGGCATTCCTATACACCAACAACAAGACAGAAGAGAGACAAATTAAGGAGTCGATCCCATTTACAATTGCACCTAAAACCATAAGATACCTAGGAATAAATTTAACCAAAGAGGCAAAGGATCTGTACTCAGAAAACTATAAAATAACTCATGAAAGAAATTGAGAAGGACACAAAGAAATGGAAAAAGGTTCAATGCTCATGGATTGGAAGAACGAACATTGTGAAGATGTCAAAGCTACCTAGAGCAATCTACACATTCAATGCAATCCCTATCGAAATACCATCCACTTTTTTCAAAGAAATGGATCAAATAATCCTAAAATTTGTAGGAAACCAGAAGAGACCCCAAATAGCCAGAGGAATGTTGAAAAAGAAAAGCAAAGCTGGTGGCATAACAATTCCAGACTTCCAGCTCTACTACAAAGCTGTCATCATCGAGACACTGGCACAAAAACAGACACATAGATCAATGGAACAGAATAGAGAGCCCAGAAATGGACCCTCAACTCTATGATCAACTCATCTTTGACAAAGCAGGAAAGAATGTCCAATGGCAAAAAGACAGTCTCTTCATCAAATGGTATTGGGAAAATTGGACAGCCACATGCAGAATAATGAAAGTGGACCATTTCCTTACACCACACACAAAAATAGACTCCAAATGGTTGAAAGACCTAAACATGAGACAGGAGTCCATCAAAATCCTAAAGGGGAACACAGGCAGCAACCTCTTCGACCTCAGCCACAGCAACTTCTTCCTAGAAACATCGCCAAAGGCACGGGAAGCCAGGGCAAAAATGAAGTATTGGGATTTCATCAAGATAAAAAGCTTTTGCACAGCAAATTAATAGTCCACAAAACCAAAAGACAACCGACAGAATGGGAGAAAATATTTGCAAATAACATATCAGATACAGGGCTAGTATCCAAAATCTATAAAGAATTTATCCAACTCAACCCCCAAAGAACAAATAATCCAATCAAGAAATGGGGAGATGACATGAACGGACATTTTTCCAAAGAAGACATCCAAATGTCCAACAGACAAACGAAAAAGTGCTCAACATCGCTCAGCATCAGGGAAATCCAAATCAAAACCTCAATGGGATACCACCTCACACCAGTCAGAATGGCTAAAATTAACAAGTCAGGAAACGACAGATGTTGGCGGGGATGGGGAGAAAGGGGAACCCTCCTACACTGTTGGTGGGAATGCAGGCTGGTGCAACCACTCTGGAAAACAGTATGGAGGTTCCTCAAACAATTGAAAAAGAGCTACCATATGATCCAGCAATTGCACTACTGGGTATTTACCACAAAGATACAAATGTATGGATCCAAAGGGGTACGTGCACCCCAATGTTTATAGCAGCAATGTCCACAATAGCCAAACTGGAAAGAGCCAAGATGTCCATTGACAGATGAATGGATAAAAAGAAGTGGTATATATACACAATGGAATATTATGCAGCCATCAAAAGGAATGAGATCTTGCCATTTGCAACGACATGGATGGAACTGGAGGGTAGTATGCTGAGTGAAATAAGTCAATCTGAGAAAGACATGTATCATATGACCTCGCTGATATGAGGAATTCTTAAGCTCAGGAAACCAACTGAAGTTTGCTGGAGTGGTGGGGGTGTGGGAGGGATGGGGTGGCTGGGTGATAGACATTGGGGAGGGTATGTGCTATGGTGAGTGCTGTGATGTTTGCAAGACTGTTGAATCACAGATCTGTACCTCTGAAACAAATAATGCAATATATGTTAAGAAAAAAAAAAAGAAGAAGATAGCAGGAAGGGAAGAATGAAGGGGAGTAAATCGGAGGGGGAGACAAAGCATGAGAGACGATGGACTTTGAAAAACAAACTGAGGGTTCTAGAGGGGAGGGGGGTGGGGGGCTGGGTTAGCCTGGTGATGGGTATTAAAGAGGGCACGTTCTGCGTGGAGCACTGGGTTTTATGCACAAGGAATTAATCACGGAACACTACATCAAAAACTAATGATGTAATGTATGGTGATTAACATAACAATAAAAAATTAAAAAAATCCAAATAAACCATAACTGTTGGACATCGAAAAAAAAGGAAAATCATTTTGCAATAAGTGTTGAGACTGGGGTGATAGCCTCCCAGCTGGGTTTTTATGTACCACTCTCTGCTACCTAATATGCTTAACACAAATGATAAGATTTGAGAAGTCTAATTTCCGAGTAGCTAAACTATCAATTACTGCCATAAAAATTCTGCATTAATTATTCAAATAAATCATTTTTATAAATTATCAATGCATCTGGTGTTTTATGATGTATACTCAAGGATAGCAAATTATTTCATAAAGATACTTGCTTTATCTCAGTTATACCATATGGTTACCAACTCAGAGGAGACACTCATTATGCATCCATTTAAATACTCAAACACACTACCAGCAAAAGTCTAGTTTATTGCCTTTAATTTATTAATTTTTTTATTATTTAGGAGACATAATGTGAAGTTATTTTAAACAGAGTTGTACACACAGTTTACTCCTTTTTCCCTGACACTATTTGCCCTGTATCAAGCTGTACCATCAATGAGTTGAATATTTGTATAACATTATTTGCGCCTTTTAAATGAAATCCATTCATATGACTTGCCCTAATTGTATTTATGCAAATGATTCATTAAGGTGTGCTTCATGTTCCAGTTTGCCCTGGAATGAACTGTAAGAATTAAGGGCAAGGAAAATATTTTACCCAAATCATTCTTATTTCACTTTCATTAGATGATAAAATTTACATGCCTTTTATGGATTTACATTTTCTGTGTGTTACTTTCTCTCACTTTCCCTTCATCCTGTTTTTGTCATGTATTTATTTTTAATTTGTTATATTATATATACAATGTTGCAATATGCACATATACATGTGTTTATAAGCTATAAATAAACTATAAACAATTTGTAAATGCTTTTACAAATACTTTTGGGTACTAGAGCAGTGTATAGGTAAATGAATAGTGTTATCATACCACATATATTAGTGTCTTATCTTCATAAGCACTTTTTTATGATATATTTTGGGTATATGTAACTTTCAATTTCTGACTAATCTACAACCCAAAACCTGTACTACAGTTAATTTTTCTGACCAGTGATACTTCATTTAGACTTCATACCATTCACTTTTTATAGAAATGTGTTTCAGATCATCTGTAGGTGGTGAATAAATTTTATTTTTATTTGTGGCTACAGTTCATAGTCTCTCCCAACAGCAGTATTCTGAATTTCATCAGTAATCTCCAGATTCCTTATCAGCTCCTATCTTCAACTAATGTGGTATCTAATAGCTACTGTTAACTTAATATGCATTTCATAGAACGAATTCAAAGCATTCTAGATTTATATTTGTCCTGAAAGCAAATATTTCTTAAAAATTTCTTATCAAAACTTGACATTGAGGCTTTTCACTCTATGGATGTGGGTGCTCAAACTCTCCTGATATAGAAAAATTATCTTTTATCAGCTGCCAAATCCTCCCTCCTCACAGGAAATATGTTTTATAAGGTAAATGCTTTGATCAGCATAATGACATGGGGACAAGTCTCTCCTAAGGCCATGTTTAATAAAAAAAATAGTTATTCAATGTCTTGTCAGGTACTGGCTTTAGTTTTGAGAGAGAGATTATCTGAAACAAAGGAGAACATTACATTTTCCTGATAAGAGTGAAAATTTATAGTCTGTTGGAAAGAGAAGAAATGTTATGGGTTGGAAAAAATAAGACATTGAGATTTTAAAAAGATATTTAATGTGTAGTATATTGAATTTCTGCTTTGGTGTATGCTGTTAGAATGCTCTATTCTCTGTCCCTGTGAGATTTTTAGTAATGTCTCAATATCTGTTTTGAGGTATATGACCATATACCAAATGTGACTTCAGTGTGGGGACAGAGCAATAGAACGACTGCTGTTTTATATACATTTCTAGCTCAGTTGCACTCTTATTTCTTGGTTGTAAAGATATTCTCACATTCTTCTCCAAATGCTCCCCTGCCCTGGAGTTCAGAGATACTCGTGCAAACATAGGAAAAAAAAATCTATGAGGCTTATTATGTAAGGAAAATAATGTTTCTCCTTACTTGTAATTTAATATTTAATTTGTCATGGTTACAATTAATAGCTATTTCTTAAGCCTTATACTTAATGTACAAATCTCATTTTATTTATTATTCATTCATTCATTCATTCATTTACAAAAGGTAGACCTATGTTTATTCAGAGTTGCAAGCAGTTGACTGAGTCAGTGTGACTCAAACCACTAGTAAACCATTCTACTTCACACCATTCTGAGTCCTAGGGCTTGGGGCCCATTCACAGGTTTACAAGTTTCTCATTAAGGGCAGTCTATGACTGCATGAGATTGGCCAGGTAGGTCACCATCAGTGGGTCATTGATGTTGCTGTTGAGCATGGTCTCAAAGTCATGGGGAACTATCCTGGGTACTTGGTTAACCAGGCTCATCCAGAAGTGGCCCACAGTATTATCAGCTGACACCTTTCCAAACAGCACATCCTCTTCATACTGCATGCAGCACTGTTCTCAGGGCATCCCAGATGCAAGCCAATGCCCTTCCTACTTGCTCCAAGTCAATTGAGAGTCCAATCACCTGGTTGGGGCTAAAGCAGGTCTTTAAAGAAATAAGTTTTTTTGCTAGAATTAAAAACACTTAAAGTCTTTCCTTCCTTGTTCTCTGGTTTATGCTCAATTAACTTTTAATTTTGATAGATTAAATTTTCCTAACCATCTAACACCATTTATAAATTTCATTAAATCCTCATGACACTTCAGATTACAATTACAAATTTAGTATGTCTGATTGTTTCAAGCACTTCAAAACACTTAATAAGTGAGACCTTAAGAGCCAATGTGCAATTCGCCAAATTCCATCCACCTGCCAAGGATACCACTAGTGTGCCACAAAATTAAGTTTGTGAGTTAAAAATGCTAAGTAAGGATGATAGGCTATTGAGCCTGAAAGAATGTACAGCATGAGGAAGAATGAATTTATTTTCCATGATGCCATAGATAATGTTGTGACTAATTGACATTGCAATGGCAACAGGATGTCTGTAGACCGATCCCATGTTCCTTTCTACAAATTTCCAAGGATAACTAATATACAAAAATAAAGTCACGTATATATATGGAGAGAGAGAGAGAATATGTTGGAGTGTGTGTATATATGTATGTACACAACACACATACACACACACACACACTCACACAAATAATGCCAGCCTCCTGCTAATCATTAACAAGTGTCTTATTCAGCATTATATTACCTTTACTTAACAGAGTGCCTGGTATATAAAACCTACCCAATAAATATTGGTAAAATGAGTTAGGTATTTCTGTGTCCCTTTCATTTATTTACTTATTTAATATCACAGGCAATGGCAAAAAAAAAAATCTATGTACTGTGTTTACTAACCATATAGTCTTGCTTTTTTTTTTAATCTTGTATTGAGTTATGGTAGTCTCCACTTGTAAATATATGTCTTTTGTTTCTACTAGCATTTTTACTAATTTAGCCCTTCTCATGGAATACTAATTGCTGCATGACAACTCATTGTTTCACTGTAAATTATCTCCTTTTAGTAGCTATTTTTTTGCTTAGTGAATTTCTTTTCTTTCCGTGTCAGAAAACCCCATCTCTTGCCAGTTCCCCATCTTAGTAATTGACATGTAATCAAGAGTTCTTTCCTAGTGGTGTGAATCCTGAGCACAGACACTTAACAGTGAAATACAGTGATGTTCATTCACCTGGTAAGGCCACTGCCTTACCGCCCTGCTTCCTAATGGTAAAGCTTGTGCTCTCCTATCCACCAAGAAATTATGAGAACATACCCCATATATATGTACATTTATTTGTAAATTATATACACTGTTACAAAGAATGCAAAATAAGAATTTGTATTACAGTATACAGATAAGATACCCTTAGGTATATATGTGGTATTAGGCCAAGATATAGAAAAGTCAGAGGTTTCTACTGTCATAGACATATTCCAACGGTCTAAGGAATGCTTGGACCATAACAAAAGATGACCTGCTCTAAATGCATTAGAAAATTTAAGGAAAGGATTGGGTGCCCTGCTGGCACTCACCAAAGTTCCTATACTGTCTTGTCATTCCATTTACCCATAATGTTTCATCAAAAACTTCACTTCTAGCAAATAGAAAAAAAAATATGCAAGGACATTTATGTTTTTATGTATTTCTTTTTAGCAGTATACTCAGTTAACACAGCCCTGTAGGAAATAATTTGTAGGTTTTTATTTTTTCCAAAATTACCTCATTTTCCAAGGGATTTAATGTAAAATTGACCCAGTTTCTTCAATTTTCCTGATTTTGCCTTGTGTCAGGTTTATTTATGTCTATAAATAATAAACAAGGTCAATTTATTAGCTGTAAAAAAAAAAATCCATGCAGAATTGATCCTCCTGTGGCTTGAGTTGCTGGAGTTTGCTTTAAATAATTTCAGATGCAACCTAAATCTTTCATATAATTAATCTTTATCTCCTTGTCTGTTACCAAGCCATACTGTGCATTGTTGAGATAAACTACCATGCACCTTGATCAGAATTTTGAATATTTCATAATTCTCATATTTGGATTATTTTAACATACATTATTCTTTTTTTCACAATACTTTCAAAATTTTATGTAAGATACTTTGAAAAAATAATGTTTGTAGTGAATATATTACAGGGTCTCTATGAAGTAATTACAGATTTGTTCTTTCTTTTAAATTCCATAAAACAGTGAAATATGTACTATTATTCCCATTGCTACTGGTTGTAAAACTAGATCAAATTATATGCATCTGTTGTTTAAGTATCAATCATCCATAGAACTACATAAATTATGATTTCTGTGTCTTGCCCACATATATTTTGCATATTTCAAACACCTCATCCTTATCTTTTTTGTTGTGGCATTGGCTTAAACACTATGTACTTAGCTTTATCACTAGATACTGAATTAATTTTGTTTCTCATCAAGTTAAGTTCCTCCTCTATGCTCCCAAATATACCAAAGAAGGAACAAAGTGTACCCATTTCTCAAACTGAGGTCATTTTTTGTGGTTGGTATTTCTCATCCAGTTTTAACTAGTCATAATTCTATGAAAATTATTAAAAGTTCTGTTTTACTTAATCATATTTACGTAAGCAGGCTAGGTCCAAGGACCCACAGGTGGGTCCTGCTTGACCAGTCAAGGGGGTCCACGGCTTCATGCAGGATAGAAATAAAATGCAAGCCAGGTGGAAGTGTGAGCAGAATTTATTGAATAGCGTAAATGATAAGAGTATAGCAGACAATGTCTGGCAGCTTCAAAAAAGAGGAAGTGAATCTCTTCATCACTTGGGGTGAGGGGTTTATACTGGAAATTGGTCCAGAGTTCATGTTCCTTTAGGAGTCCAGGGTAGGGTCCAATCAAAGGCAAGTGACAAATGAGCAATAAGTGTTATTCCATAAGTTACCAAAGGTAGGGGCTATTGATACAAGTGTCAACCAAGGTTTCAAAGCTATTGTCCTAAAACATGCTCAGGATATGGTTCTTCTTAGATGTTATCAGGTATAGTATGGGGAGCTAGAACAAAACACAGAGAATTGTTAACTTTCTTCCTTCTCCCTTGGAGTGGGAACATAGCTTCTTTGGTTGACTCAGATGCAAGGTGAAATATAGAACATGAGTAAATAGAGTCTAGCAGAGAAACAGCAGAGAGGATCCTTTCTAAAGCCGAGTCCTTTCAGTTTCTCCCAATTATTGTTTAGGATATTGAAATGATATGTTAATGAATGATACTTTACTCTCCCATGACTAAGAGATAAAAAGAAATAAAAATATTTATATTCTCCGAGGGCAAAATCATTTAGAAACATGTGGACTTCTATTATATGTACCATATATTAAAAATAGAACAAAATATCTGTCATATGGCAATTTGCTTCATTTATTCATTTTTTTAACTAATAATGTCTAAAGACCAAATGTGAGAAGTTTTGTTTTGTTCTGTTTTGTCAGAAATGGTTATCTTATTTCCTAGTCTTTCCCACTGCTACATTTAATTCCCCTAGCTGATACTTTCTGTTAAATTTATTTCTTTGTTTCTTTAATCTTCATGTGAGATTTCCTCTTGCTTACCAAGTATACATTTTGGAACAGATGAAAATAATTTAAGATAAATGAATAAATGGAGTTCAATCTTCATTTTTTTTATCCTGAATAGATTATTAAAGCATAAAATAACACTTTCAAGTTGTTTCTGATCACTTTTTTTCTTTTTAAAACTATCATTCAAGAGTATTTGTTTATGGATTTGATGTAGTAGTTTGAGGCAAATTATTATTAATCTCAATGGAGAAGTAGGAAAGCCTGATAAAATACAAACAGCCCTATCTACCTGTATCTACAGATCTATATTTATATCCATATCTGTATCTATTAGCTTTGAAGAGAATTGCTAAAGTGATCAGGACTTAAGGGAACAAAATTCCAGAAAGAGGAATCAATAATTTACAACTGCTTATTTGTTCATGGCATTTAGATATGAAGTAAATGAACTTGCCAGAGAAGCCATACTTAGGATAACCCTAAGAAGTAGAAATGTGAATAAATAATTAGGCAGTCTCTTGCAGACCAGAGGGACTAAAATCATATTCTCGAGGCACTAAGATTCAGATAAGAAGAAGAGGGAGAAGATGTGAATCACCCACTCAGCCAACTATTCTCCTCAGTACATCTTCCTATATTCTAAGCCATCCTGGGGTAGAATGCTACAAGGGTATATAAAATCAGTGTTGTTCAGAGTCTTCTAATTCTGAAGAGACAAAGATCACATTTGGAAGACAAAGAACACTGGAGGGCTCCTTAGAATCATTGCAAGTAGGCCTAGAGTCTGCTGAGTGTCTGATTAAAGAAATTAATCCCCATTAGACCTCCCTAGCCAACTTGTAGAAATGGAGTAGAATTGTTATTACCAAGGTCTGGCGGTGAGGTAGGGGAATTGAGGAGATGTGGGTCAGACTACAAACTTCTAGTTAAAAGATGATTAAGTTCTGCAGACCTAATGCATAGCATTGTGATTATGTTCAAGAATACTATATTATGTACTTCAAAGCTGCCAAGAGTCTAGATCTTAAATGTTCTTACCACAAAAAAGAAATGATAATCATAAGACATGATAGAGGTGTTAGCTAACACTATGGTGGTGGTAATTATATTGCAATATATAAATGTATCAAATTGATGCATTGTACACTGGAAACTTACACAATGTTATATGTCAATTATATGTCAACTTTTTAAATTGCTGGAAAACTATTACATTCAAGAATATATATTTGGATAATTTTGTGAGTATTTAGAGTCCACATAATAAAATGGGTATTATGTAATAGAATCCATGTATGAAGAAAATATCCATATTATAGCACAGTGGGGGAAATGATGAAAAACTAAAAAAAAATCATTAATAGGTGAAAATTCATTATATATACACTTAAATTGAAGTGCATGGAGTGAAGAGAAAATGTACAAAGTTGTAAGGTGCTACCTGATCCAAGAAAGTTGACTTCAATAAAATCACACAAAGGCATAATAGAGTAAAAATGCTGAAAACCAACAACAAAGACATATAAACAAATCCATTTATTTAGATCTTTTCTTTTGTGTGTGTGTACACACACACACACACACACACACACACACACACTTAAGTACTTCATTTTTGTGCTGCTATTGTAAATGATGTTTCTTTTTAACAAATTTCAGTTATTCATGACTGGTATTTAGGAAGGCAATTGATTTTTGCATATTAATTTATATCTCATAATATTGCTATACTTATTAATCCCAGCAGGGTTTTTTTTTTGTAGTTTCTTTATTTTTTTTAAATAGATAATTATGTTTTCAATAAATAAAGGGAATTTTATTTCTTCATTTTCAGTCCAAGTACCCTTTTCCTGTGTATTTTGCACTGGCTAGGGCATCCACTATGATGTTGAATAAGAGGTGGTGAGATATTGTATTTTTCTTGATCTTTGGGGCGAAATTTTAAAGTGACTTACTGTTAAATATGATGTTAACAAAAGGTGTTTTGTAGATTTTTTTTTATCAACTTGAGGAAGTTGCCCTCTATTGCTAGTTTTCTGAGTTTTTATTATGAGTGAATATTGGGTTTTTGTCAAATTATCTCTCTGCATCTATCTATTGATAGGATGATAAGATTTTTCTTCTTAGGACTTGTTGCAACGTTTTCAATATATTTCCCAAAGCCTTTGTCTCATGTTGACTATGATTTTTTTCCTCCCTTGGATACAATAGGAAAGTTGGAGGATGTTGAATTGGAGAGGAATTTGTTTTATAATTATAGTCTGGCAAGACCTTTTTTCCTGAAGAGTAGCCTTTCTTAAGATGACGGCTCTGGTCATGTTGCACAGTGGTTGTTATTCTTCTCCAACCTCTGCCAAAGTCATGATGGAATCTTTCTTTGATTTTACTGTGAGAACCTGGTGAGGTTCTTGAAGGGAACCCTCAAGAACTGGGGTCCATAGGAATTTCCCATTCTCATGACAGTTCATGTGCACTCTCCATCAGTTTATGGAAATTGTCATTTAATTGCTCCTTTTACTTTATGGCTCCAGCTCCAGATCTTAGTTGCTGTATCTGTGTTGATGCACCTGTCTGTCCACAGGTTTCAGGGTGGAAGTTTTCCTTGTGACTTCAGTTTTCTGATGAGTCCAAGAAAAGTCACTGATTTTCAGTTTGTCCAGGTTTTTTCTAGTAAGGACAGAAGTTATGACTTCTAAGATCTTTACATGTTGGAGCAGACACTAGAAGCTAGTTGATTTTTAGAAAGTAAACCTTTTGGAACTTTTTCATGCTGGGGAATAGATGGAAGAAAAATACAACCAGCAGTTCATATCTGATCCGTCATTTGTTTTCATAAATGAAAAGGTTTTGGTGAATATAGTCATGCCTATATTTTTTGGTGAATATAGTCATGCCTGTATTTTTTGCATTGTTTGTGGCTATTTATTAGTATTAAGTTGTTAGAATGGCTGTTTACTGTCTTTTTACAGAAAAATTTGCTGATTCCTGCTATAGAATAATATTTTGTCATCCACTGGAAAGTATAGCACGTATAAATAAATAATCTTTGGAGCAGCAAAATGTAATTTTAAGGAAAGTTTGTTTATATTTTGAATGATAATATAATATTTCTCATCAAATATTTGTAAATGTCTAATTACATAAAAAGGTCTACTTTACTGAAAAGGTCTTCATTTGTTTTGTAGATAAAATTACATATATCAGATAAATAAAAGTACCTATATTGCAAAACTAGTAAATAAAAGGAACAGTGAGTGGTAGAAACAATAAAAAAGTAATTAAAATTCCAGAAATGAATGAATCCTTTCAGGATGAGCTGAGAATTTTTTACCTTTTACTTCCCTGGGGATGTTTCTTAGTGCTGAACATGGTCAGTGCAAAAGGTCTCTACTGTAGAGAAGATAAACCAGCAGAACTTTCCAATTTTTATGGGGTAGTCATTAAAAATGGGAAAATAGAAAAGTCCAAAATGCATAGCTGGCCTTTCCCAAAGGCTATTTGCTGAATTCTTGGAAGAAGCAGGAGACTGGGGGTTGGGTGGGAAACTTCAGCAGAAAGTTCAGTGATGTTTCCCAGCATTTCACCAGGGTAGAGATGAAAACCTGCTAGAGGCAAGCAATGTGCTACAAGATTAAGACTGGCCTCCCTCGACATTTTATTTGCCAGATTTTCAATTAAGGAGAGAATAAGAACTAAGCACAAAAATTCTGAAAGACAGAACCAAATTTTTCAGTCCTTCAGGGCTGAGGGGGAGGAGAGAGAGAACAAGAGAGAGAGATTGAGAAGGGGTATCACTGCACAAGAATCAGAGATATATATAGTAACACTGAAGCCATAGCCTAGTCCAGTGCCAGCTCAGTTCTTAAGGGATTAATGTGATCAGCCCTCATCCAACCTCCCTCCCTGAAAGGGGTTCCTCCTTCCCTGAAGTCCTCCAAATTCTATTATACAAATGTTCAGAATAAGAGTAAACAGTTAATAAATACATGAAAAGGCAGAAAATTGTTACTGATAATTAAGTGAGGAAAACTCAAACAAACCATAGAAGAAAAACCACAGCTAATCAAGATCTTTAAGTTAGCTGACGAAAATAAATAAATAAATAAATAAATAAATAAGCTGACAAGACTTTTATTAACTAATTAATATGACAAATAATGCAAAGAAAAAGATGAACAAACAGATGAGATGGGAAATTTCAATAGAGAATTTTAATCTCTAAAAGAATTAAATTCACATCTAGAACTCAAAAAGTACAGCTGAAACACTAAAAAGACATCAGATGTGTGTCACTAGATTGATGTCACTAGTGAAATCTTGCAAACATTAATGTAGGAAACACCAATCTTAAAAGATTCAGATAAAGGAAAAAAAGGAAAAAAACATATTTCCCAACTCTTCATAAAACAATTGCATTATTTTATCTTTTTACAAAAATCTAACAGGATTCATTGTTTGCGTATGAATCATGGAACACTACATCAAAGACTAATGATGTGATGTATGGTGATTAACATAACATAATAAAAAAATATCTAACAGGAACTTTACAATGAAGGAAAACTGTAAGCCAATACCTCTTAAATGCATAGAAACAGAAATCCTAACCAAAATAACAAGTTGAATCCAATGATGTATAAAATGAATATACATTCTGAGTAAGTGGAGTTTATTTAGGAAATGCAAGCATTGCTGTAAAGTTAAAAATCAGCCAACATAATGCATAAACTTAACATGGGAAAGCATTTGCTAAAATTCAATACATGTTCGTGATAGGGGAAAAAAACTTTCAACAAAATAGGAATAAAAAGGAAGAGAGAATATCCTTAAAATTGATCAAAGGCACATGTTGTGATGAGCACTGGGTGTTATAAACAACTAATGAATCGTTGAACACTGCATCAAAAACTAATGGCGTACTATATGTTGGCTAATTGAACATAATAATAAAAAAAAACAAAAAAAATTGATCAAGGGTTTTCTCCTCCTCTTCCTCTTCTTCCTCCCCTTCTTCTCCTACTCCTCCTCCCTCCCCTCCCCCTCCTCTCCTCCCTCTCTCTCTTCCTTTATCTCTCCTTCTTGCCTCTCACTTGGTGTGTCTCAGCTGATAGCCCCTACATGAGCCAGTTTGAGCTGGATTTGAGCTGAGGACCTGTGCAAAAGCCCCCCTGAGTTGTCTGAAGTTACTTTTAGCTCATTATAATAGTATAATACTAAGATATAATGCTAAGATTCCACCTCGTGGGTGGAATTTTTTGCCATTTTTTGGAATATATGATGTATGTACTAGCATGTTGACATGTGTAATTGAACGGAAAGTGCCAGTGCAAGCTCCCTGTTTCTGCCCCCTAATACACTGAATAAAAGCTTCCTGTACTAACACTACGGGGAGATAGTGCTTTGAGAGTTCTTTCACTGTCTTTTTACTTGTAAAAAGTAATAAAAACTGTTTGTTTTGGGGCGCCTGGGTGGCTCAGTCATTAAGCGTCTGCCTTTGGCTCAGGTCATGATCCCAGGGTCCTGGGATTGAGCCCCGCATTGGGCTCCCTGCTCAGCAGGGAGCCTGCTTCTCCCTCTCCCCCTCCCCCTGCTTGTGTTCCCTCTCTCGCTGTGTCTCTCTCTGTCAAATAAATAAAATCTTTAAAAACAAAAAAACAGAAAAAACTGCTTTCAGTACTGCCTTGGGTGTGCTCCATTGGAGGCACCCAAAGTGTCAAACCCCTTTAGTTACCCTAACAAATGCAATACAGTAATAAAAAGAGATTTTACAGGTTAGAAAAGAAAAACTTTTATTATTCACTTATATGATGTCTTTTAATATCTAGAAACATATTAATCATTAAAAACAACTAATGAGATTTA
The DNA here is from genome assembly GCF_037043125.1 of Eumetopias jubatus. Taxonomy (NCBI): domain Eukaryota; kingdom Metazoa; phylum Chordata; class Mammalia; order Carnivora; family Otariidae; genus Eumetopias; species Eumetopias jubatus. The sequence continues at coordinate 174,888,586 of NW_028274809.1, read as the reverse complement.
GTAAGTATATTTAGTTGGTTCACTGGATTTAAGTGCAACACACACACAAAATAACCGTTTTCTATGTACAAAGATGTAAATCTTCTAACCTGACTTCTCGTTTGTGATTCTCTTGACTATTATGTTCCTTGCAGCATTTTCATAAACATTTGAAAATATCTTGTTCATTTACACACACACATTTTTAAAATTTTGATTGGGATAGCAGCAAATCTACAGACAATTTAATTGGCATCTTAACAATATTTTGTCTTCCAAGCCACGAATATTACACATCCATTCCTTTGTTCGATGTTTTGTTTTCCATATTAAAATGCTGATTGTTTAAACAAATGATGCTGGATCAGTTTGGTGTTTGTATGGGCAAAAATGAACTTTGTCCCCTACTTAATTCTATATACAAAAACTTAACCTCTATCCATCTTAGGTTTTCAGTTGAAACTCTGTAACAAAAAGATTAACAACAAGAAAAACAGTTTAGTAATGCATCTAGCACACATCATGTGGGAAAAACCTAAACAAAAAGCAACTCAAAGTTGTGGCTTAGAATTTTAGCTTGTATAGCATCTTCAACAAAAAAACCCAAATTAGTAAAGAAATGACGGACAAAGGAAAGCCGTTCCAGCCTTCCAAGTGCTGCAAACTGTGAAAAAGTAAATATATGGGAGAGAACTAATGGAATAGGGTTTGTTTGCAGAGCCCTCTGATGTCATCTTTGGCCTAAGAGTCTATCCCCAGTAAAAGGAGAGTTTATGGTCTGCTTTTAGGCAGAAGAGGGGGACTTTTTCTGTGTTTTCTGTTTCTTAATTGATTCACCTTAAAATAATTTTTGTGTCAAAGGGGCATATTTTGGGGTGATATATTCTGGTTTACTTGAGGAAAATGGGCAGCTTTAATACTAGAGATGGTAATAGTTCAAGGGCTATTTATCTCAAGGATTTTATGCAAGGAATACTCTGGTGATTGTCATTAACCTAATATTCTCCAAGGTTATATCAAATGTGATTATATTGTCATATGGTATGGATTGTAAAAAGAGATTCATTTTCATGATACAGAGACACAACCTGCCTTTTGACTTTGCCAGATCTTGGCTATTATTGTCTACCCATGAAATAATAATTTCCATTTCTGTTTTCAAAATTTTACACACATTTCATGTAGTAAGATTAGATATGCTAAATAAAAATCTAATAATATTTCTACAGGGACTGATTATGTAAACCTTTGTAAATATTACACATAAGCCTATTATTTAAATATGTATAGATAGATATATATGTATATATCTATCTATATATACACATATACTTTTTTGTTATCTTAAATATCGAAACTGTGTCTGTGTTTTAGTTAAGGTTCTCCAGGAAAACCAAATCAATTTTATATATATCAATTATATATAGATATCATATAATATATATTTTGTAATACATAACATATATTATATATATATTATAAGGTTTTGTCTCACATGATTATGGAAGTAGGAAAGTCCCACAGTCTGCCATCTACAAGCTGGAGCCTGAGGGAAACCTGTGTTTGAAGGCCTAAGAGCCAGAGAGCTGATGGTATACTCTAGTCTGGGTCTGAAGACCTGAGAACCAGGAGCACCAAGGGCAGAAGATCAATGTCTCAGTCTAAGCATTCAGGCAGAGTTAATTCAATCTTCCTTTATCATTTTGTTCTATTCAGGCCCCCAGTGGATTGTGTGACGCCCACCACACTGGGAAGAACCATCTGCTGTAGTCAATCCACTAATTCAAATGCTAATTTCTTTCAGAAACACCCTCACAAACACACTCAGAAATAATGTCTACCCAGCTATATTAGCATCCTGTGACCCAGTCAAGTTGACAAATAAAAATGACCATAATCTGTACATGCTTAATAGCTTTATATGCAAAATAACTGAGATCATCAATAACTGAGTTGCTCAAAATATTCAGCACTCACTTAATTGAAGTCAATAAACCCTCACAATATTTTAAATACCATGTTTTGTTCCAAACTAAGTGTGACTATGTATTGTCAGTGGCCTTGGGTGTCAAAGTTTCAATTTTTTGAGAATTGGGTGGGTAAATTTGTTTTCCAAAAATTATATAATTCCATATGAAAACTTCTCATAATAAGTAAAAGCATAAGTTTTTGGCTCGATTGTTGTACCCAACCAAATTCAGCTAAATCATTTGGAATAGTTTTTTGTTCCTGCAAGTAGAGCAAGTACAGATCTTAAATAATAATGCCACACAACTTAAATGACTCCAGAAAAAATAAAATCTTTTAAATTAATATTTTATGTTCTTTATTTATAGATGAAGACATTGGAAAATACAAGCAAAGCTGAAATGTTAATAAATTATAGATTTAAATTAAAGAATATTTCTTACTCTAAAACATGTAGTTAATGTTCTAAAATGTTAGCCCTTGAAAGTAAAGGAGATTCTTAAACCCAAAAAAATTTTTGTTCAATTAATGTTAATGACATATTTGCTTTGTATTTATTTTTCTGTAATTGCTCTTAGAATATTGTACCTGCTGATGAACATATATACCTTGGGATCATTTAACTCTTTTCGATATGTATGTATGGAGTTTCACAGCTGATTGAGATTATTATGACAAGCTTAACTTTCTTCAAAGATATGTGATTGATAGGATTCTTTTCCCTCATCTATATTTTAAGATTTTTTAAATTTTTTTATTTTATTTAAATTCAATTAATTAACATGTAGTGTATTATTAGTTTCAAAGGTAGAGTTTAGTGATTCATCAGTCTTATATAACACCCAGTGCTCATCATATCACATGCCCTCCTTAATACCCATCACACAGTTACCCCATCTCCTAAACCCCCCCTCCCCTCCAGCAATCCTCATCAGTTTGTCTCCTAGAGTTAAGAGTCTCTTATGGTTTGTCTGTCTCCCTCTCTGATTTACATTTTATGATTGTTAATTGACTCTGAAATAGGTAGAATTTTCTTTCCCAAATTATATTTTATAATATTAAAGCTTGTTAAGATTTCTATTATATAGAATCATTTGAACTTAACACTTGCTTAATCCCCAGAGCATTTTGTAAAAGACCCTGGATAAGAACATAATAGAGAGACTACTTGTCCAAAAGCCTAAATACACTTTAAATATATTTTTAAGAGAAAAATAATGTCTTTATTTAAGTGTCACAAGGTATTACTAAAAATATGTGTAAAGACACAATTGGAAAGATTATCAACAGAAACAGTACTGACCTTCCTACTACAACTCCTTGACACTAACAGTCCTTGTACTGACAGAGCAAACATCTAAAGGATATGGGCAGTTAAAGATACAATAAATTACTTAGCAGAAATAATCACCCAGCAAGAAGGAGGAGGGATGTGTTAATATGTGGAGGGAAAAGCACATGCACCTAACCTTCAGTTATCGATAAAGAAAAAATGAGATAAGAACATAAACCATATTATCTATGATACTTACTTATTCCCCTTAAAGTTTTATTTTATTATTCTTTGAAATCCTGCAATTCCAACAATTTGTTCTTTATTTTATAATCTCATACATCATTTTCTACTGTTTCCTGTAAATATATATCTTTGCTTTGTAAGTAAATTGTGAACTTTTTAAATAACAGAGCCATATTCTTTAATTTTCCACCTTACTTTGTGCAGTGTTCATTTTACACCTTACTATGTGCAGATAGCATATAACTTAGATTTGTGTATTTTATATGCCATATATATATATATATATATATATATACACATATATATATATATATATGTGCAGGTAAATATGTGTACTTGAAACTCTTCATCTCTGGAGAATGGCAATCAAAAGAAAAAGTATCTTATTGTTGATAAGATTTTTACTGCTACTGTCTGCCCCTATCATCCCATATACTCCAAAGTCTTCATATATAGAAGCAATGAAGACATTTTCTAATTTCAAATCAAATTAGTCTAAGTTCACAAACAAGAAGCAAAGCTTACACTTATGTAGGTTCTTTACATTATTCATGATTAAACATGCATTTTCTGAATGCTTATGCACAATGTTTTTTCTTGCTAGATTAAGCTTATTAATTTTTTCTAGTGGCAACAAATACAAAACAAGAAATAAGTATTGATATGTTTCCAAAAGAGTTAAGATACATAATAGAATAAGACGTGCTATTTCAAAATAACTATTTGGGGGCGCCTGGGTAGATCAGTCCTTAAGCGTCTGCCTTTGGCTCAGGTCATGATCCCAGGGTTCTGGGATGGAGCCCCGTATCGGGCTCACTGCTCAGCGGGAAGCCTGCTTCTCCCTCTCCCTCTGCTTGTGTTCCCTCTCTCGCTGTGTCTCTCTCTGTCAAATAAATAAATAAAATCTTTAAAAAAAATAAACAACAAAATAACCATTTGGACAACAAATGAATAAAAAAATAAATATATACATCAGTTTGCAAATGCACTATGTGTCTCATAAGTATAGAGAGGTCTAAGATGTATGTAGAAGGGGTTAATGAATTTGGATCAGAATATTATGATATATATGATGTAGTCAATTCTTGTGTCCATGTAATTACTCCCTATACTTTAGTCTTTACTTAAATGATGAAATGTGCTAGCCATGATTGTCCACTTTTAGCATTTAAATTAATTCTGCCACTATTTGAAAGAGATGGTCAAGTATAGCATATCCAAATATTGTGATGGCATAATACATATTTATATACAGCTCTGAAGTACAAGAAAATGGGGCTACTTTGTTTTGTTTATAATTGATTTGTCCTCCTTCAAAATTCATCAACAACCAGAAACCAGTTCCATTCAGTATAGTTCATCAATGCAATTATGTTTAAAGCCCTTAAACTCAGTATCTCTAGGTAAAAACGCTCAGTTTCTCAGAATTTCATCCACACCCCTGTCCATAGCTCCTTTCCGTGGAGTTTGATGGTCTCTTGATGATGGGGTAAATGAGGACTCAGATTGCCTCGTGATTTGGAGGTTTCTTTGGATCTACATGGAGCCACGTAATTATACACGGTCTGTCTTTTGAATCCTGTGTTTTTCTGATTTTGACAAGTTGAGGGGCTCTCAAGGAAGTTAATGGTAGGGTCATCCATAGCCTGGTCTCACTCCACTTGGTTGGAGCCCAGTACTACTTCCTGGCTGACTCAGCTTAACTGCTGTTAGGTTTGGGCCATTGTCCTCCTGAGACAAACTATTCTCCCAGGCACAGGCTCAGTTTCCCTTTGCTAAGTGTTACCTCTATGTCTCCATGCTTTTTCACTTTGGAATTTAAAAAGTGGGACCATACAAAACACAGAAATAGAAAGAAGTTCAGGAAAGGTAAACATCAAGGCCTTTCTCTGCCTCGACCTATACTGGGGTTTACTTTGTCATGACTGAAACCTTGGTTGGACAGGACATTGTGTGTTATCAAAATAAAAAATTAATTAGTTAATTATATGGATTTGAATATTATCAATTGTATATATATGTATGTGTGTGCGTATATATATATATATTATATTGCACATTAGGTCTGTTTGTACATCTATACAAAGAAAAAGTGAGAAAAGTTAAGTAGGTGGGAAATAAAATAAAGCAAAACTTTTAAACAGAGACCAAGAATTTGAGGGATATCATATTTGAAATGATACTTGTTCTTCGATTAACAATAAAAGCATTTAGAAAACCTAAAGCCCTGAAAAAATCTTAGTAGTTAATAATATAATCTATTTAATTGAACTTATAATAATAATTGAAAATACATGACTATATTGCTTTTCTGTCTCTAGGTCCACTTTAAGATAAAGATCCCTTGATCCATTTACTGTATTTCACTATTAAAGGAATTTAAAATTTCACACAGAGTGGTTTCTCTGTATGTATTCATCCACTCTAAAGGGATGGTTTAATATAATGTATTCCTGTTCAATTCAAAACAGTTTCAAAACTAGTTGATATATACCAAACATATTTGAAATAAGCAAATACTGAAGTGTACTTGAAAACAGAAAGGGACACCTGGGTGGCTTATTTGGTTAAAAGTGTCGGACTCCTGATTTCAGCTCAGGTCATAATCTCAGAGTTGTTAGATTGAGGCCTGAGTCTGGCTCCATGCTCAGCGTGGAGTCTGCTTGAGATTCACTCCCTCTGCCCCTTCCCCCATCATGCTCTCTCTCTCTCTAAAATAAATAAATAAATCTTTAAAAAAAAGAAAAAAGAAAGAAAACAGTAAAATAATTTTCTCCAAATATCTGAGTGTGTTTTTCATTAAATATACATTATCATTTAGTTGGTAATTATAGTTTCTGTTGGTAATTATTGAAATATATATATATATGTAATGACATATATATATATAAACATATTTTAATATGGCTCTTTGTGCCATTATTTAAAAGGGAACAAGTGAGATATTTGGAGGTTAGAAACGCTTATTAACCAAATTGATCTCATCATTAAATTAAGAATTAAGTGTATAATGTGATTTGAAGGAAACTTTTATAATTCCTATTTTTGAAAATAGTTTTTTTCTTCTAATTTCCATAGTTATGAATTCTATCAATAAGATTCCAGGTTTCATTTTAAAAGTAGGTATCACAAGAAGAGTGAAGTGTAAAATATTTATAATTGATTGTGCAGCTCATTGTGTACCAATTTAAAATATATTTTCCAACTCTGGCATTGTGGGAAATTGAGATAAGGCACATAGGCAAAATATAAATGGTATTTGTTATGCAATACCTTGGATGATCAGGAGAGAAAATAAAAGCTTCAAATCAAGATAGTTATGCTTGTTGTTTGAAAAATTTTATAGAACACAATATAAACATTCCAACTTAGCTTTGCATAGGTTTTTGTTGTAGTTTGGTCATTATTGTTTTATGAAATATTCATAAACAGTTTTAATATAATGGAAGCGTAATAAGTAACTGACAAACCTAAGATGAAGTAATCCTTCACCAAAAACATAGGTAGAAATCATTATTCCAAAGTCCAAGAACAGTGAATATCTGGCATCATATTTAGAAGTGTGAATTAGATGACTTGTTATTAACACTCTCCTTGATTCTGGCTCAGGTTTGAAAATATCAGCAAGGGTTTATCCATTTGGCCCAGGTTGTTCCCTGTGCTTAAATTCCTTCTTGCAGTTCAAATCCTTAATATTCACTATACAAATTAAAATTCTTCACATTCTAAAACAATGGGAATAATGACATGCTATTCTATATTATATTCTACTGGATATTACCACACATATTCTGCATGTATTTCTCTAAAGAAACTAGGGGAACAAAAATCAAATTAGTAACATGGCTTTTCAAAAAGGCAGTTGTATAATCTTTAAATAAAAAATTTGAAGAATAATATCTACTTACATTTTGTTAGAAAAAATAGTATTCATATGACCATTCTTTTCAAGGTCAAATGTGATTTGTAATAATCCATGAGTAATTATGCCAACAATAGATAATGTTAGTTACAGTTAAATCCATTTTAAATGGTTTTGTATTTCTATTATTAAACAGAAATCCTTGTTAAATAAGGGAATGAAGGCAATAAGCAGAGAAAAACTAGTACAGTTAGCACATAATTTATCTTATAATGTTTGCCAGATTACAGCATCCTTCCATTATTTATAAAGGATTGTTTCACAGTTGGGGAAATCAAGCAGTCATAAATTTCAGGAAACAAGCTTCCGAGAAATCCATGCCTTGTGTCTTGTATATTTACTATATTTGCATAATCATAGCATATCATGTTATAATTACAAATGCAGTAATGGATTGGAAGGCAACTGCATTAATTCACTTCTTCATATATTCAATCATTCATTCCAGTTATGATGGTAACTTCTTAGAAGTTCAACAATGTTGCTTTCAGAACGAAAGTAGGAATTAATGCAGAGCATATAGGCATTTCAGGGACATAAATTGTCATTAAATATTAGATGATTTATATATCTTTTCATTTTAGAGCTCTGTCATATTTACCCCTAATTTTGAAGACCCCAAGACTTCACGTAGCCATGATTCATTAACACAGTTTTATATCAAGTCTAATAAATCACCTTAAGTTCAAGGAGGACCTTGAATAATATGTTTTATCATGGAACTGTATAAATTATGCTCTGAGTGGAGGGCCCTTATCTTGTTAACCAAAATAGTCTGGACAGAGATCAGTTTATTTTCACAATGGCAACTGTGACATTTCTTCCAGTTACAAACCTATTCCTTCATTGGCCACATGTTCAAAAATTACTTTCTTTTCAATTAAAAACTAGGAATCATTCCTGTAATAGATGACTTGGAAACAAGTTACCTTTTAGTCCCTTATTAAACATTATTTTCTGTTATTTCAAAAAATCTGAGAAAATAAATTTCAACAATTTAATTTTTTAAGCATCACAGTTTCCATACAAACTGTGTATCTACAACCAGGCTATTGTACATTACAGTTAACCCTTGAATAATCAGAAGGTTGGGGATGCCATTTAGGAATCTGTGTATAACACTTTTGACTTCCCCAAAACTTAACTACTAATAGCCTACTGTTGACTAGAAGCCTTATTGATGGGGCGCCTGGGTGGCTCAGTCATTGGGCGTCTGCCTTCAGCTCAGGTCATGATCCCAGGGTCCTGGGATTGAGCCCCACATCGGGCTCCCTGCTCCGCGGGAAGCCTGCTTCTCCCCCGCCCACTCCCCCTGCTTGTGTTCCCTCTCTCGCTGTGTCTCTGTCAAATAAATAAATAAAATCTTTAAAAAAAAATAGAAGCCTTACTGATGTTATAAACAGTTGGTTAATGCATATTTTCTATGTTATATGTATTATATACTGTATTTTTACAATAAAAGAAGTTAGATAAAAGAAAATATTATTAAGAAAATAATAAGGAATAGAAAATACATTTATAAAACTGTTTGTATTTATCAAAAAAATTCCACATATGAGTGGACCCACACAGTTCAAACCCATGTTTTTCAAAGGTCAACTGTGTAATAATTTCCACTAACTTTTCTATAATTTCTGATGATGAACATATACTGAGAAACATTTAAACACAAAGAAATCACATAGATAATTATGATAGCAATTTAACCAGAAACTCACCATCCAGGCTTTAGTATACAAGCAAAGATACTCTATAAAATATATTCGAGAATACATGTGTGCATGTAAATCACATATAATAAAAATGTGAAATGATAGCTTAATACCACTTTCTTCCTTATATGATCATAAATAACCTCTTTATAACTTGAATGTCTATTTACATAAATCACCACCAGGAACCCAGGGTTCTTGAGTACTTCTGGCACCACACTCCATACCTCCAAGTAGCTCTGTATACCCACTTTTCCAATCCCATGTTCCAGCGCCCTATAGCCCCTGAAACCTTCTCCATGTACTCTCTAAAAATGACCTTCGGTTGACAGGTATATCCTTTCACTTCTTCAATGCTTCATCCTTTTTTGCCCTGACACCAGTATTTTTCCCTAAAATGCTGTATTACTTGCAGATATCTCAAGGAGTAAGTGATTTATCCCAACTGGACCTCTTCTTATAGCATCCAGATCATTCTCTCTCCTTTTCTCTGAAAACCACACAGCACTGAATAGCATCAGGCTTTACTGGTAGGTAGCACCCACTCTAATTCTTTAAGGAACCTAGCGCTTGGCCTCACTGTCACTATTTGCAAGAGTTAGTCCTGTCATAATTATTGCTGAATTTAATAACTGCTTAATTCATTTTTGCAAAACTCTGATATCCTACTCTTTAATCTCTTTTCCAGAGATATTGTCTTCTACTTCATCACAATCATTGATTTTCCATTGCTATCTTCCCTAGTTCCTGTCATTTCTCAAAGGAGCAACTCCTCCATAATCCTAATTTAATTAATCATTTGCTTATATCACTTTATTTCAATCCTATTTCTACTTGAACATTTCTGTGACTTGACTGAAACCCAGATTTTCACATTTTTTCAGTGTATTTCATGCTCTTTGTATTCTAAAAGTTACCACAAACTGGTGGCTTAAAAAACAGAACTTTAGTTTTCACCGTTCTGGAGGCTAGAAGTCCAAGACCAAAGTGTTCACAGCTTTGGTTCCTTCTAAGGGCTGTGAAGGAAGGATCTCTTCTAGGCCTCTCTTCTTGGTGGATGGCCCTGCTCTTCCTATTCTTCACATCATTTTCCTTTTGTGTGGATGTTTGTGCAAATTTTCTCCTCTTGTAAGGACACCAATCACATTGGATTAGGGCCCACCTTAATAACTCACTTTAACTTAATTATCTCTCTGAAGACCCTATTGATGTAGGAAAGGTGTTAGGGTTCGAAGCCGACAGCCAAGAAAGAATTCTTGAGATGTATTCGGTGCAAAAAGGTGCTTTTATTCAAGCACAGGGACAAGACCCATGGGCAGGAAGAGCTGCACTGGGGTCATGAGGGATGGCCCATTATATACTTTCAAATTGGGAGGTTAGGGATAGCGTAAGTCTCTAAGAAATTTTGGAAGCAAGGTTTCCAGGACCTTGAGAGGGCTAGCTATTGTTGGGAAAAGGTCATTTATTACTGTCTAATAAAACCTTAGTCCTGAGACCCTTCAGATGTATATTGGTGGGCCATATGCTTGGGGATGATTGAATACATGTATCTTGGAGGGTTTAGAGATAAAGGAAGTTTCCAAAGGAATTTTTTATATGTGAGAGTAGACTTACAGGCTCCTGGGGAAGGGGTGGCTCAGGCTAGGATTGCCTTTTGCCCTTAGCAAAGTATTAACGTGGAGGCAGTTGAGTCCCTAGAGGAATGTCACTCTGCCTGTTTCAAGGACTTATCAATGGGCTATAGACAGTAAGGAAATTTAATAATTTTTCTTCTGCCTTTGTTTCCCACATCACCTATCTCCAAATAAGATCACATGCCAAGGTACTGGGGGTTAGGACCTCAACATATGAATTTTGGTGGGGGAGCCCAATGCAGCCATTAATGCCCCTCATTACCTTACTTTTTCTCATTTTAATTTCTAATGAGTCTTAATTATAATTAAACTATCCTTTGCTCTGTTCCCTTTATTCATTCAAATCTGGCCAAGCCTAATGCTTGTTAAATACACTCTTGACCTACTCTGCACCAACAAAATAAAATCGGAAGAATAGAGATAAACACACAAACATGATGACTAGACTTACTTTAAGAATATGGAACCACCTTAATAAACATAAATAAATAAGATGAAATACTTTCTAAAAAAATATGGAACCACTTACCTCTAGATGGCCCTTCACTGTAGGATATTGATATATGTAACACTTACCACGCTTCCTCAGGCCCTTGACTCTCATCCTTGTATGTTCATTAAAATCACCTAGTATGCTTTTTAAAATTGTGATGCTGAGACACATTCCAGACCAATTAGAATTGGATAATTCCACGATTTTGTTTTTTTGTTTTGTTTTTTTTTTTTTAAGCTTCACAGATGGTTTCAATGTGTAACCAAGTTTGAGAACCACTAATCTGGGTCATTTACTAGCCATCTCTTATATTATTTCATATCTTCCCTATTCTCTTCAGATTTTCAATACCTTCTCTCCCTTCTTCATTCATAGAAGTAGTTATTAGGGAAATTCTACCACCAACTCCCTCTGTCAACCTACTTATCTGATCTGAGCCTATAAATATTTCATTCTTTTCTAGGAATACTGTTGGTGTTTGTCCTCAAGTCATCTCTTCCACTTATACACCATATTCATCCCACTGACACTCGAGGAATTCTTGGCTCCAGAAATTCCCTTCTCTCTTTCTGCATTGTCAGTCTTCTGTCTCTTCAGAATCACTCCTATCAGCATACACATGATGTAGTTTTCCCCTCTCAAAACAAAGAAAAAAACAAAGATTTGCTCTTAAGTATACATCCCTCCAAATTTTTACAGTTCACTTTAACTTTTCTTTGCTCCAGCCATTCTGGCCTCATTGTTTGTGGAAAATGCCAAGCATGCTTTCATCTCAGAAACTTCCCATTTGCTACTTATGTTACCTGTATGCTCTTTCCACAGTTGTCCTCATGGCATGCTTTTACAACTCCTTCAAGTAGATGCTCAAATAACCCAGCCTATACTGCTCTTTCCCTTGTTTGCATCATTTCACTATATCAATTCTTGCCATGAAACATAGTATATATTTCATAAATATTTTACATGTGTCCTGTTTTGGAGAGGATGAGTGCAGGGATTTTTCCAAGTTTTATTTATTTTTGGATCCTTGGCAACTACCACTTCTCCTTCCACTTTTGTGCGTGCTACCACCATAAAGGTTCTTCATTGCTCACCTTGCTTTCATTCTTTCCCCCTTTTCATCCAGTTCAAAATATGACAGCCAGAAAATATATCTTTAAATTATAAGTTATATTGTATTATATTTCTGTTCAATAACTATCCAATATCTTCCATGTCACTCAGAGTCTATGTCTCTCAATATCCTTACCTTTTGTTTCTCATCATGGTCTTTGGAGTTTGTGAAACTGTGCTTTGGGATCTTGTTTTATTAATTGATGAAAATCTGTTTAGTTACAACTTTATTTGCTCTGTGGTAAATTTTTCTGGTGAAGTTCTTTTATTTCTTTCTTATTCTTCTACTTTCCTTTCTCATGTTTTGTATCTTTGCGTGGCTCCCACATGAGTTTCTTTTTCATTGTTTTTCATACAAAATGGTGTTTGTTTAATTTGAACACCTATTTTCAGAAAGTTTTTGGCATGGGGTTTCAAACCATGATCCAGACTAACAGGAATCCTCAATACAGAGTTTTGTATGCTAGTGAATTTTTCTAGCAGGAAAAATCAGAGTGGAATAGATCCTGCAGGCAGCATTGCTGTTTCTTTTTCATGTTCTAAAGAAGGAATTCCTATTTTTCCTTATAGGCTGTTGCTTACCTCAGAGCATTGCTTTTTGCAATATTTGCCTATGCTCTGCAGCCTTTGATGTCATTTCGGAGAGCCACTATATATATCATATGAACTTTCCCCCAGGTGACAATATTGTTTCTTAAAATTCATTCAGTCTCAGATAGTTTCTATTTTAATTACATGTAGAACTTGGACTCCTGTTTTACATTTTTCCTGATATAGTCACATGTTTTCTAAGAGGAGATAGAAGAAAGCATTTTTACTATATTATATAGAATATGAAATTTTGAAAAATTACATTTAAATGGCTTCTTAATGTAAGAAAATTCCTCATAGAAGTTGAAATACTATAAATTTCAGTTACAGTTTCCTGACGCTTTATAATTACCAGTGGTTGTGCATTTAATAATATAAGAAGCACTTCCTTTTTTTATATATAAAAGAGTTATGTTTGTATTTCTAAATATAATATTAGTATTGTATTTTATATATGCCCTTAGCTATTGAGGTATGAAGGCATTAACATTTTATTTTATTTTATTTTATTTTATTTTATTTTATTTTATTTTATTTTATTTTATTTAAGTAGGCTCCATGTCCAGAATGAAGCCCAATGTGGGGCTTGAACTCACAACCCTGAGATCAAGACCTAAGCTGAAGTCAAGTCAGATGCTTAACTGACTGGCCCCCCAAGGCATAAACATTTTAAATTTGAAGGCCAGAATTTGCCTCTCTCTAAGGGAAGACTGAGCTCCACATTTGTTTTAGGATATTTCATATAAAAATATGCCAGAATTTCTTTAATATGACTAATGAATACCATGTTGTATTAGACATCAATTCATCCAAATCCATGCCTAGAGCATCAGTGAAAGTTGGAGAAGCACTGTAATGACCTGGATACGAAAATTTATTAATGATACAGACACTGATTTTTAAATCATTTGGAATATTGAAAAGCAATTCACCAAGTTTTTCATATATGATATTAAAACTTTTAATAATTAATAGGCCATAACTACTACAAGTACATTCATACCTCATATTAAAACGTGATTTTCCTCATAATAAGATATAAATATTTTATTCTTATTGAATATTATAAGCATTTAAAAATCATTTCACAGTGCTTTAGGCAATAATTTTTTAACCATCAAGTGGGAGTAATCTGATATATGCACATATGATTATGACTTCCCTTCTCAGAAATTTCATGGAATATGAAATTTATTTGTATCTTAGAACTTTGCATTATACATTAAGTTGTTTAACTGAATGTGGGAGTTGTTCAGTGTGTTTTTTATAAGGGAAAATTTGTTAGTCATATGAGGCACTAATTATTGATGTAATGCAGATAATTTGGGGGGAATAAACACAGCTGAAACTGGAACTCCTGTGTCTGGACGTATATGGTTAAAATAGGCATAAGCCTATTCAAAATCCCTTTAAAGGAGGACTGATATTTTCCCCCTAAATATAAAGTAATGTATGACAAACTTGACATGGTGAATAAACATTTTTGATCTTAGGGAGATGATTAATTTTGAGCATATCAACATTTTCACTTCCAGTTTATCTCCATGAACAGTTACCAATATAACCAATAACATATTTTAGTTGTTGAGGTAAAATAAATCCCTGTTTTTCTATCTAATATAGTCTATAGCACAAAAATATGCAAGATACAGTTAAGATTTTATTTTTGGTAATTTTTTTGTACTTCATGGGAGTAAGTGTATGGAGAGTAAAACCTGCTGTGCCTAAATAAGGAAGATGATATATAAGGGGAACGACAGATCACAGAGTGAAGGAAAATAGCACCCAGCTGAAGTAGCAATCCCCTGAGAGTTAAGGAAACATCTAACAACACAGATACTGGGGACTCAAGGTGGTTGAAGTCTGTTGGCCTACACCCCTCCATATTCACCTCTCTGTTAGGAATAAGAAAGGGTAGTGGCTCAGTTGGTTAAGTGTCTATCTTCCGCTCAGGTCCTGATCCCAGGATCCTGGCATCGAATCCCGCAATGGGCTCCCTGCTTGGTGGGGAGTCTGCTTCTCCCTCCACCCCTCCCCCACTGCTTGTGCTCTTTCTGTCTCTCTCTCTCAAATAAATAAATAAAGTCTTTAAAAAAGAAGGAGTAAGGGTAAATAAAGTTGAATGACGAAGACTGCCTTTTCCCTGGGGGGCCCTTTCGTGGTACTGGCAATAATTGCCTCTTTGTCTTTAAATGCAAATGGTGTTTCTGGCCTAGGGTTTACTGAGAATCTTGCTGATCCATTATTTGTTTGTGTAAGAGTTTAACTGTCATAGGAAAGATTTATTTTCTAAACCTCAAGTACCTACTGAACCGTATTAAATTATTAAACACTAATCAAAAAGAAAAAAAATGCTATAGAGGGACAAATCGATAAACTTCTTAAGAAGAGGATGCTAGGGCGCCTGGGTGGCTCAGTCGTTAAGGGTCTGCCTTCGGCTCAGGTCATGATCCCAGGGTCCTGGGATCGAGTCCCACATCGGGCTCCCTCCTTGGCGGGAAGCCTGCTCTCCCTCTCCCACTCCCGCTGCTTGTGTTCCCTCTCTCTCTGGGTCTCTCTCTGGGTCTCTCTCTGTCAAATAAATAAAATCTTTAAAAAAAAAGAAGAAGAAGATGCTAGTCCTATAATTTTAACAAAATAAATTCACTTCTTTAGGAAACAAAAGTAAACTGAAGTGAAAATGGAGATATTTCCCAAGGTATCAATACCTAAACTCATCTTAAATGTTGAGAGAAAGTTTTGTTACAACTATTAGAATGTTATAGTTAATTAATATATGTGAATTTTGTGGATCTCATTTAGAAAGTATAAATTTACTTGCCAAGAAAGATGAGGGAAATCAGCATTCTTATATTTCTTCTCATCTCTTTCCCATACAGATTTTTGTCCCTTTTATACCTAAGGAATTTACAACATTTGCATTTTGTTTTGTGAATATAATTTCTCATAATTTATATTTTAATATATATGTTCCAAGATTTAATATTCACCATGATTCCGTGTGACACAGCTTCTCCTTACTGAACTCCTTATTTTGATTGTTCATTTATGTGACTAGATATTAAACCTACTAACACTTTTGGTTTATTAAGTTAATTCAAGGGATAGAAGAAATAGAAGAGCCCTAATAGGCTGGTAGCTAAATGCACAGTAGTGGACATTTTGTATTTGTAGTGCTGAAGTAAGCTTTTATCATCAGGTACTACTAAAAGGTCCTGCCACTAAATGTTTTTGATTTTCAAAGATATAGCTCACTTTTTACACAATAGGAATCATAAGGGAGACTCAGCTTACAATGGCATCTGTTTTCTTCATAACATGCAAGTCATCATTACACCATTAGCAACCAAAGGAGCACATCCTAAAACTGAAAATATAAGTTAAACCAGCTTTTTCCAAGAAATTGTTCTGATAGGAAATCAAGGCATTTTGGAATTTAAGGCAATATTGAACTGAACAACTGCCCATAACCTAGAGCAAGCAGAAGAAAGGAAATAATAAATCAATGCAATTGAAAACAGAAAAATACTAACATCATATGTAAAGGTGAAAGACTGAAGGCCTTACCGATATTGTTGGAATAAAGGCAAAGTTTGTCTTCTCTTACCACTTCACTGTACTTGAATTCCTAGCCAGTGCATAAGAGTTAGATAGAATATAGACTGATTGCTATGGACTGAGTATGTGTATCCCCCCAAAACTCTTATGTTGAAACCCTAAGCCCCCGAGGTATTGGGAAGAGGGGCTTTGGGAGGTGGTTGGGTCATGAGAGTAGAGCCCTCATGAATGGGACTGTTACTGTTATGAAAGAGATCCCACAGAGCTCCCTCACCCCTTTCACAATGTGAGGAAACGGTAAGAAGTTATCAGTCTGCATCTTAGAGGAGGACCATAACCAGACCCAGACTATGTTAGCACCTTGATCTTAGACTTCCAGTCTCCACAACTATGAGAAAAAAACTCTGTTTATAAGCCATCCAATTCATCATATTTTTGTTATAGCAACACATATAGACTAAGATAGTTGGTAAGACAAAATAAATTTGTTTCTATTTGTAGATAGCATAACTGTCGATATAAAAATACTAAAAAAAAGTCCTAACAATATGCTATAAGAACCAACAAAAGTGTTTAGAAGTATCACTGAGAACAAAGAACAACACCAACATACAAATATCATTGCATTTAAAAGTTACGTTAAAAAACACATAACATGAGATCTATCCTCTTAGCAGATTTTTAAGAGTGGAGTATAATATTAACTACAAACACAATGTTGAACAGCAGATGTCTAGAGCTTTTTCAACACGTGTGACTAAAACTCTATACCTACTGAAAAACAACTGCCCATTTCCTACTCCCCTCACCCCTGGAAACCACCACTCTACTTTCTGCTTACATGAGTTTGACTACTTTACATGCCTCATATAAGTGGAATCATACAGCTTTTGTCTTTGTGTGACTGTCTTAATTCATTTAGCAGAATTTTCTGCTATTCAAGGTTCATTCATGTCGTAGTATATGACAGGATTTCCTTTTTATGACTGAGTAATATTCTACATATGCATATGCCACATTTTCTTCATTCACCATCAGTGGGCACTTAGGTTGTTTCTAAATGTGTACCTGGGTACTGTTTAATGCCATAATGAACATGAAATTGCAAATGTCTCTTTTGAGATCCTGTTTTCAATTCTTTTGGATAAATACCCAGAAGTAGGATTACTGGATAAAATGGTAATTCTACTTTTAATTTTTTGAGGAATGTCTACTAACAGTGCACAAGGATTCCAATTTGTTCACATCCTTATCAACACTTATTGTTTTCTGTCCTTTAATTAATAGTATTATTCCAAGTTTAATTTCTTAGTTTTGACAGATTAACACAGGTATAGCTGAGTGAAGTACATACAGGAACTCTGTACTAATCTTTTGCAGCTCTTTTGTAAGTCTAAAATTATTTTTAAAATAGCTGTTAAAGCTGCTGACTTTGGGGAATAGAACAAATATACTCTAAATATTTTAGCTCTATGTTCTCTAGATTATATATTTAAACTTTACTTTGCAAAGGGATCCTTAGTATAATTTTAAAGAAATTTGCACTAAATATAAGAGTGGAAATTATTTTTAGTTTTTTTTTTTTCCTAATGACTGTATTTGTATAACATTTTAGAAGAGTAGCTGATCTTGTCAGGAAGAGGTAAGAACTGAGCCATTGATGAAACATATGTTTTTTTCTTCCAATTTCTCTCCAGCTTCCTTATAAGTCTATGTAAACTAACATATCCCACAGGATGCAAGGAGACAGGTACTGGCTTTAATAATTGAGGCCAAATGGAAAAGAGATCACCCATAGCTAATTGCAAGTGGGTCATAGTGATTTTTCTGTCCTATCATTTATAAGATATTTAATTTCCTGATCAAGCTTATAAGGTCACTCAGCTCAGCTTATGGAATGTATGACAATCTTCATGCACACCACACTAGTTGGGTTCTCACAAATAATCAAATAAGGATCATTGAAAAATAATACTAGCTTGACATTTTTCCTGAAGTGTGATTAGTTTTCAATTTAATTGTAGTGTTTCTATCTAATCTAAGTGTGACACCTATGAAATGACACAGGTAATGCCAGAATGATTGGGAGATTTGGAGCCTCTCAGCCAGAATAGTTTATTCTTACATGGCAGTTCCTTTTGTCACCCTGGTGTTTTCAACTGCAGAAGATTTGGCTGTGAGAGAGGAAAGTTTGAATCTGATCTGGCTCTGCCTCTCTTAATAATGTGCTTAAAAGTGACATGAAACTTTTCAGGTTTGAAGAAATAAGCATTTAAAAAAAACCCCAGTAAAATAGCTTTTTTTCTCCCACACTGAGTGCTTTAAACTTCTCTGTGGAGGGAAAATGGTATGTTTAAAGAAAAAAAAATAATAATCCCTGCATTATTGAAAATGCATCAGTCTCCTATGGCTTCATTGTCAGTTTTCACTGTTGTGTATTGAGAGACAGTCCTGTCACATTTGAGTCTTGTGGTTATCTGGTAGAGATGATGCAATTGAAAATGCCATTTTGATGGAGAATAGATAGATCTAATATCTTCCTATTTAAAGGAAATCAAGCTAAGCCATCAAGGGGCTTTATCAATGTTATTTAATTATAAGCTCAGATAAATTATTAAGGTGAATATAACATTGTTATATTATTTTTCTCAAAATAAAGTTATGTTTAATCAGGTCATTTTATAAGGAATGCTTAACTGGAATGATGTTTATGGGATGATTTTCTTTTTTGCTAATGAAGGTGCCAAAGTATACCCTAAATAATTATTTGGAAGGATTGAGATATATGGTAGATTAAACAGAATACTTAGTGTTCTCCAATGTATTTCACCTAGCCTAAACCTTTGGGTAGGCTCTTATACTGAGTCTCGGCTTGCTCATGTGACTTGTTGTGACCAATGGAGTGACAGAAAGGTGAAAAATGTTTGCACAAAGGAAATTTACCTCCCTTGGAAACCTTCAACTGCTACCATGTGAGGAAGCCCAAGCTTGTATGTATAATGAAAGACATATATGGTTCATTTTTCCGTGTCACCCTAGCTAATGGCCCAAATCCAAAAGCCTAGGTGGGTGGAGTGATACAGACACATGAGCAATCCCAGTCAAAACCAGAAGGAGAGATGCCCTGCTTAGCCCAGTGCAAGTGGTTAACACTCTTAATTATAAGCTAGATAAATGCTATTATTTTAAGCCATTAAGTCTGGGGTCGTTTTTTTTTTTTTTTTTTTTTTTTTTTTATGCTGCCAAATCTAGTAGATACAGTATGAAATACTTAGTAATCACTTGCAGAGTCTTTTTTCAGAATGATGCATCAGTCTGAGGCATGCAGAAGGGTATAAATATAATGTAATTAACATTGCATTGATTAGCATTGCATGGGCAACACAGTATATAACCGAGCCCTCCGTGCTTGAGTCATGCAAAAGGGAAGTTGTTCGGGCCCTAGGAAAGATAACCAAGAGTGCAAAGGGTCATGTTGATTGGCCTATGAGATAGTGAACTACTGGTGCATTTCATAGAACATGGTAACTGGGGCAGTGAGGGTTGGTTGTATAGCTTAGCTGGACTATTTTAGACCAATCTCTAATAATTTTAATATGTAACAGCATAAAACAATATATTAATGAGCATATCGTACTTGGATCTTGATTAGAACAAACTGGTTATAGAGACATTTTTTAGGTAATCAGAAAAATATTGAAATAGAATAGGCAGTAATGATATTAATTTTTCTTTTATTAAGTGTGATACTAGTGAAATAGTCATTGTCTAATAAAGATGTGTAGTGAGGCATTTAATAGTGAAATGATTTAATGTCTTGAATTCACTTTAAAACACTCTAGCTACCCCTCTTCTTCCAAAAACGGGAAGATAAAATAAGTCCAGCTGACTGCTGATGATTGTTACAAGCAAATTATGGATACACGGATGCTCATTATGCTATTCTCTTTACTTCTTATGTCTGTTAAAAATGGTCACATTTCAGGGGCGCCTGGGAGGCTCAGCCGGTTGAGCAGCTGCCTTCGGCTCAGGTCATGATCCCAGGGTCCTGGGATCAAGCCCCGCGTCGGGCTCCCCGCTCTGCAGGAAGCCTGCTTCTCCCTCTCCCAATTCCCCTGCTGTGTTCCCTCTCTCCCGGTGTCTCTCTCTGTCAAATAAATAAATAAATCTTTAAAAAAAATGGTCACATTTCAAAAAGCAAAGATAATAAAACATGATTTCCTAATTCTTTTTAAAAAAATCTATAGCATTACAATCTGATGAAGTGTCTGTTTTCTCTTCACTTAGAGGTGGAAACCAGATTCTGACACTTCTTTGAACATTATAAGCCCCTAGCATTCTTGAGCTATTTTGAAGACTTTATAGCCCAAATGGGATATGTTATATTTCCTATTAATGGAGCAGGTGGAAGCTCAACCAATTAACTGGGAGGAGAAAATGATGCTACAGTATTTTACCTGATGTGTCGAGGAGTTCAAGCTGGTTATATCTCATCATAAATTTCTTTTGCTCTTTGAAAGATTTCCCTGAAAAAATACTTGATGTCATTTTGTAATATTAAATCAGGACTGATATTTTTGCCTTTGAATTCTATGGCTCTACATCACAGAATTCATCCATTTCTTTACATGACAAGAATGCAATGGAGTGTAAAAGAGAACCTAGCAAACTAAAAACAATTTTGATGAGAAAACTCTAACAAATATATTTAAATGAAGTGATATCTGTTAGTCCTCATTCAACTACTAGGACTAAGTAACATATTGTATGGTAGGAACAAATATGGGTTCCAAAAATTTGAGAGTCTATAAAATACGCAAAGCCCCAGACATCATATTTATGGTCTATCGTGGAACAGATATTAAACCATAAACATGGCACATGGACATGCAAAACAGAGGGACTAGGTGTTTTGGTGGCTTGCGTTTTTTTTGTACTTAATTAAATTAGCTTTTATCGGAGTGGCTGCAGTGTAAAGCTTATAAAAGTCCTTGTAACCATGATGTGAGAATTGGGAAGTCAATAATGAATATTGAAAGGGAAGGAATTAGGCTATATATGTATATATATATATATATATATATGCGCGCACACACACACACACACACATATATACATATATATATATATTTTGTATTATGTTATGTTAGTCACCATACAGTACTTCATTAGTTTTTGATGTAATGTTCCATGATTCATTATTTGCGTATAACACCCAGTGCTCATTGCAATACGTGCCCTCCTTAATACCCATCACCGGGGTAGCCCATCCCCCCCACACCCTTCCCCTCTGAAACCCTTCCAAGTTTGTTTCCCAGAGTCCATAGTCTCTCATGGTTCTTCTCCACCTCTGATTCCCCTCCTTATTTTTAAATTATACTTTGGCTGCAGTCAATATGTGATAAAAATAAAACATGACATAATGATAGATATAATAGCAAGGTAATACTTTTAATGAGAGGACTATAGTTAAGAAATATGAAGTTGTAAATGCATACAGTTTTTATATTTAAAGTACCTAATTAGATTTAACATGTTATAGAAATTTAAAACATCATAGTCATAGGAATCCTAAAATGATATAAAAGGCATGAGTATTTGATTCATTTACATTAAAGATAAATGTCCTAATCATGAGGTTAATAATCCTAATTACATCAAAAGTGTATAATATCTAGTATAACTCATTGATATTTCCAATATCTATACATTTTGATAAAACTCCTGCTTCAGAAATATTGTATAATACAGTTTACATATTTCATAATGTAAATAATTAGATATATATTTAAATTACATAATTAGTGGTTAGGGCATTAAAAAATCTCAAAACTGATAACAGAAAGTATTCCAAATATAATTAGATTTAATCTGCAATATTTATTGTTTTGAAAATGTGCGATCGTTATGTTAGTTCACTTTCAAATCCTCAGAGTTGAGAAAAATATTTGAATATTTGAAAATTCAGATTAACTCAATCTTACAATTTGCCAAATATTTTTAGAAACCTATTAAAAATCATCTTTTAAAAAATCACTACTTTATAAATTTTGAATAGTAACATTGTGAATTTTCATCATCATAAAATAATCTAATAATACAAAATTCTTATGCAGTATTCTAAATTCACATAATGTGTTGAACTTTTGTGTCAGCATCAGGCCACTCAATGGCAAATAGCTTGCAGGCATTAGACCTTATTGAGAGAACAGGTGGGGAATTCACTGCATAACATACACAAAGAAGAATATCTGCAGTATGAGTAATGCAATATTAGCAGATAGGAACTTTGAAAACTGCCATCATATCAGATGTCAAATTCAGCTGCCAATCAGGACAAAAGAAGGAGTATATGACTCAAAATTCATGGCAATGGAGAAATAAAGGCCTTTTAAAATCTGCTCTTTCATAAAAAGCAATAAAGAATAGTTGCAAAATACTGAAAAAAATCAACCTTTTCTTAACTCTGGAATTAACCAAAGGCCTGCAACAGTGGGACAAGCATTTATTCAGGAAAAATGGCTGAACTCTATAAGAATAGCATGATTTGTGACATTTCCCTTGCCCTGTTGCCTTGCCCCTCGTTCCAACTCTGCCATTGCCTTAACATCCAATGGCCTCAAGCCAGATATTGTGAAAACCGCCACCAGAGGGAGACCACTGAGTTTGGAGTTTCCCAAAAGCCCGATACCCAGAGAATTTTCTCTATTTAACATGTCTGGAAACTTCCTGGAAAAGCTCCATTTATAGGGCTTGTCTTTATTTGACTTAACTCAGAACAATTTCAGTGGGAAAAGTCCTATACCCATGTCTTTGGTTAAAAACACATGTGCAGAGATGTGAATATGGCAAAGAAGGAAATGAATAGGTCCCAATCTCTTACTTCCCACTGCTTATCTGCAAAAACAGGAAGTGAAGGCTAAGACACAGTTGTAAACTACCATAAAGTTAAGGCATGCCTCAAAGCACAAACAGGGCCACTATAAAAATGTGTGAGACTTACTGACTCAAGGCACTCAAGGAAGACAACAAAGCAATATCTGTGACCACAATTTTTGTTATGTTAGCAAACTCTTACACATTATTGGGCATGACTTTGTAATGGATGGATGGCAGTAGCAGAAAATGATCAAGTGCCAGGATTTGTCTGATTTATTTTTCAAAATAATTTTCAATTAAAAAATTGAGAAGATGTCTAAAAAAAGGATGGATTCTTATTTTCAATTGCTTTAATTGATTTTATTATTTTTTCTTCATTAAACAAAATATTTTAAAACTTAAAACTCATTTGCTTTGTGTCATTTGTTGTAATTATTGTTTTTTTTAAATATATTTGTAAGAATCAGCTATTTACCTATGCACACCTGACTGAAAATGAAAAACAGAAGTTTCCTTGGAAGTTTCATCTTTATTAACTTTTAATACAAGTTGAATTAATATAAGATGAATGATAGAAGGATGGATGAATGGATGATTGGAGGTATTAATAGATGCATACCTGAAGATATGGAAAAAAAGAGATGGAAATTAATTATAAAGAGAAGTGGAAAGATGGAAAGAAAGTATTATTTTGATAGCTTCTTGTTAATATTTTAGCATCTAAAACTAATTCAATCAAATTGTGCTGCCTACTTACTTCTGAGTTACTACTTTTTTGTCCAGTGATCATCTAATCTTTAAATTAAGTGATGCATGCACATCTCTGAACATATTTCTATTCAATTAATTTCATTTTTAAAGTTTTTAGAATTGTTTTAAGTTTCTATTTAAATTCCAGTTAGTTAACGTACAGTGTAATATTAGTTTCAGGCATACAGTATGGTGCTTCAGCACTTCCATATAACACCCCGTGCTCATCATAGCAAGTGCAGTCCTTAATCCCTATCCTCCATTTCACCCATCCACCCACTCACCTCTCCATTTGTTCTCTATAGTTAAGAGTATTTTTCTTGGTTTGCCTCCCTCTATTTTTTTTTCACTTTGCTCACTTGTTTTGTTTCTTAAGCTCCACACATGAGTGAAATCATATGGTATTTGTCTTTCTCTGACTGACTTATTTTGCTTAGCATAATACTCTCTAGCTCCATACACATCTTTGCAAATGGCAAGATTTCATTCTTTTTTATGGCTGACTAATACACACACACACAGACACACACACACACGCACACACACACAGACACACACACTACATCTTTAGCATTCATTAGTCAAATGGACATGGGCTGTTTCCATAATTGGAGTGTTGTAGGTAATGCTGCTATAAACATTGGGGTGCATGTATCACTTTGACTTAGTATTTTTGTATTCTTTAGGTAAATACCTAATAGTGCAATTGCTAGATTGCACTATTTTTGAGGAACCTCCATACTGTTTTCCTGAGTGGCTGCGCCACTTGGCATTCCCACCAACAGTGTAAGAGGGTTCCCCTTTTCCACATCCTCACTAATACTTCTTGCTTATTGTGTTGTTGATTTCAGTCATTTTGACAGGTTTGAGGTGATACTGTAGTTTTGATTTCTATTTCCCCGATGATCAGTGATGAGCAGCATCTTTTCATGTGTCTGCTGGCCATCTGTATGTCTTCTTTGGAAAAATGTCTGTTCATGTCTTCTGCCCATTTTTTAACTGGATTATGTGTTTTGGGGGTGTTGAGTTTTAGAATTTTTTTATATATTTTCAATACTAACCCTTTATCAGATATGTCATTTGCAAATATCATCTACAATCCTATAAGTTGCCTTTTAGTTTTGTTGATTGTTTCCTTGGCTGTGCAGAAGCTTTTTATTTTAATGAAGTTCTCATAGTTTATTTTTGCTTTTGTTTCCCTTGCCTCAGGAGACATATCTAGAAAGAAGTTGTTATGACTGATGTCAAAGAAGTTACTTCATGTGTTCTCCTCCAGGATTATTATACTTTCCTGTCACATTTAAGGTTTTCATCCATTTTGAATTTATTTTTGTGTATGGTGTAAAAAAGCATCCTGTTTCACTCTTTTTCATGTTGCTGCCCAGTTTTCCCAACAGCATTTGTTGAAGAGACTGTCTTTTTTCCCATTGGATATTCTTTCCAGTTTTGTTGAAGATTAATTGACTATGTAGTTGTGGGTTCCTTTCTTGGTTTTCTATTCTGTTTCATTGATCTATGTGTCTGTTTTTGTGCAGGTACCATACTGTTTTGATCACTGCAGCTTTGTAATATAACTTGAAGTCTGGAATTGTGATGCCCCCAGCTTTAGTTTTCTTTTACAAGGTTAGCTATTTGGGGTCTTTTATGGTTCCATCCAAATTTTAGAATTGTTTGGTCTAGCTCTGTGAAAAATGCTCATGGTATTTTGATAGGGATTGCATCAGGTGTGTACATTGCTTTGGGTCGTATAGATATTTTAACAATATTTGTTCTTCCAATCCATGAGCATGGAATGTTTTTCCATTTCTTTGTGTCATCTTCAGTTTTTTTCATCAGTGTTTTACAGGTCTTTCACCTCTTTGGTTAGGTTTATTCTTGGGTATCTTACTATTTTTGGTGCAATTGTGAGTGGAATTTTTTTCTTAATTTCTATTTCTGTTACTTTATTATTAGTATATAGAAATGCAACAGTTTTTTGTATGTTGGCTTTGTTTCCTGCAACTTTACAGAATTCATATATTAGTTCTAGCAATTTTTTAGTGGAACCTTGGATTTTCTAAGAAGAGTATCATGCCATCTGCAAATAGTGAAAAAATGAGACTTCTTCCTTGCTAATTTGGATGCCTTTTATTTCTCTTTGTCGTCTGATTGCTGTGGCTAGGATTTCCAGTAGTATGTTAAATAATGGTGGTGAGAATGGACAACCCTGTCTTGTTCCTGACCATAGAGGAAAAGCTTTCAGTTTTTCCCCACTGAGGATGATATTGGCTGTGGGTTTTTCATATATTGCCTTTATTATGTTGATGTATGTGCTCTCTAAACCTACTTTGTTTAGGGTTTTTATAATGAATGGATGTTGTAATTTGTCAGATGCTATTTCTGCATCTATTGAAATGATCATATGGTTCTTATTCTTTCTTATCGTTTTTGGTGTCTCCTTTGTACTGAAATAGTGCCCTTTAATATTTCTTGCAGCTGGTTTAGTGGTCATGAACTTCTTTAGTTTTTGTCTGGGAAACTTTTTGTGACTCCTTCTATTCTGAATGATAGCCTTGCTGGATAGAGTATTCTTGGCCGCAGATTTTTCCCATTCAGCACTTTGAATATATCATACCACTCTCTTCTGGCTTGCCAAGTTTCTGTTGAGAAATCTCCAGCTAGCCTTATGGGTTTTCCCTTGTAAGTTAAGGACTACTTTTGTCCTGCTACTCTTTTAAGATTTTTGTTCTTTATCACTATATTTTGCAAATTTAATTACAATATGTTTTGGTTGCTTGCCTTCTTTCGTTGATTTTGATGGGAGTTCTCTGTGCCTTCTGTATCTGGATGCCTATTTCCTTCCCCAGATTAGGGAAGCTTTTGCTATTATTTTTTGAAATAAATTTTCTGCCCCCTTTTCTCTCTTTCTTCTTCTGGGACTCCTATAATACAAATGTTATTGTGTTTAATGAAGTAACTGAGTTCCTGAAGTATATTCTTTTGTTGTATAATTCCTCTTTCTCTCTTTTGTTCAGCTTCATTATTTGCTATTATTTGTCTTCTAGGTCATTAATTCATTCCTCTGCTTTTTCCAGCCGCTGTTCATTGCATCAAGCCTGTTTCCAATCTCGTTTATTGCATTCTTCATCTCTGATTGATTCTTTTTTTAACTCTTTTATACCTGGGGTATAGATCAGTCTTCCTGATGTCTTCTATTCTTTTCTGAAGCCCAGTGTGTATCCTTATGATTGTTGCTTAAATTCTCCATCAAGCATGTTACTTATATCTGTTTTGCTTAGATCTCTATATGTGTCCTTATCTTGTTCTTTCATTTGTGATAAATTCCTTCTTGGCATTTTGTCAAAGTATCTGCGTTCTTCTGGGTGTTAGAAAAGACAGGTATGTCTTTTGCTCCTGAACGTAACAGCATTGTGAAGAGGAGTTCATGTAGTGCTGAGGGCCTGGTGCTTCAGGGAGTGTCTCTGTTGTGTGCTACATGTACTCTGTTGTTGTGTTTTGGCTGCTCTCTCCTTCCGGCCGGTTGTCTGCAGAAGCTCTCCTTGCCTTCTGTGGGCAGTGTTTGGTCTTTGACGTGAATGTTGAAGTTTTAACTGTGTGTGCTCTGGTCTTCTTATGAAATGAGACTTGACACTAATTCCACTGAAAACTGAGGCACTGTAGAACTCTGGTCAGAAGACATGGTGTGGACAAGGGTTTATGCTGGTCTTCTGGGGAATTGGCCCACCGTGCTGGGCTGAGGCAAGTTTGACAGAGAAGGGTAGTCTTGCCAGAGCAGAGCAGGGTGGCGCTTGGTGTAAGCAATTTAGACAGCCAATGTCTGCACTGTGCTCCTTTGCTTAGGTGGCTTGCTGGTTGCAAGAACTCATGAAATTCAGCCCCTCTTATTTTCCAAGCCAACGGCTTTGGGGAAACATTTTCCTTGTGCATCTCCCTGTGCGCTCCTCTGTCTTGTGCTTGCTCCCTCCCCTCCACAGCCCTGGGTATCTGTTTCTCCCCTAGATCATGTCTCCATACTTCCTACTATCTTCAATGTAGTCTCTTCTCTCCCATTAGTTGTAGAGTTTGTTCTGTCAGATGACTTGATAGTTACCTGGTTGTATTTGTGGGACAAGATGAGCCTACAAATGTCAAGATTTCATTCTTTTTTATGACTGAGTAATATTCCATTTTATGTCTATACCACATCTTCTTTATCCATTTATCTATCAAAGGACACTTGGGTTGCTTCCATATCTTGGCTATTGTAAATAATGCTGCAAAAAATATAGTGGTGCATATATCTTCTTAAATTAGTGTTTTTGCTTTCTTTGGGTAAATATCCGGTAGCAGAATTACTGGATCATATGGTAATTCTATTTTTAATTTCTTGAGGAATCTCTATACTGTTTTCCACAGTGGCTGTACCACATTCTGCACTCTTGTCTCATAATTTTAAATCGATGTTTTAAAAAATGTAATGAAATATATAAATAATTGCGTGAATAATCTATTGTTGGTACATTTAGGTTTGAAAATGTCTTGTATTAAAATCTTACCAAAGAAACCATGGCAATTATTCCAGAAAACATTGTGTGTGTGTATGTGTGTGTGTGCACGTGCATGCGCACACATGCACGTACACACACACTAAATAACACTGCAATTTCTTTGTCATTTATAACTTCCTAATTTTCAAAGCAGATAACTTGACTCATCCTACTTCATCACAATAGAGTGAGGGTATACATAATTCATTCTTTTAATCTCTCACTTTAAGTCTTAACTTCAGAGCTCCTTAATCATACTTCTGAGTTTTCTTCAAAGGCCTTTCCATTTGTCAGCATCTTTATGACACTGAAGTGTCTCAAACTGAAAACAGTATTACAAGTGTGTGACCTTATCAGCCTCTTTATTTATTGTTTATTTTTCACTTGTCACAAAAAAACATAATGGAAACTTGATATAACAGGACATTTCCAATGTATGGAATGGTACTGCTGTATTTAAATGGAGGGCCTCTATTTCTCCATGGGATATGTTATAGCATATCTTTAAAAATTATCATCACATGTACCATGACACAAATCCATGACACTTCATATAAAATTTAGATGTTTTTTTGAGTTCACATAAGCTGAGTACTCTCAGTTAAGTTCCAGTGGTAACAAATTTCAGTTCTGCAAGGTTACTCAAAAGGTTTCCAAATGTAAAAGTACAGCAATTTACTCTTTACAGTGGAACATAACTAATTCTTGAAAAGTTGGAGTTTTGTACAAAAAAAAATAACTGTTAGGGTTGCAAACGACGTTTTAAAATGATATCTGGAACTAAATTATCAGCACTTACTAAACACTTGAGTATTTGGTAGGAGTAATGGGGAAAATTAAATGGTTTGTGTTAATTCCTTCCAAAGTATAAAATATGAGAGTTAGCCAGGAGGTAGCTTGGGCAAGGGCATTATTGTAACCCCTTCAGAGAGAGAGAGAGAGAGAAATAAAGACAGAGAGAGAGAGAGAGAGATTGAAAATGAATTAAAGAAAGTAGCTTTTCTTTCTCTTCTCTAAACTGGAGGAAGAAGACCTTTCCCTATGACACAGGTGGTCACTAAAGTCCTAGGATATTTCAGGAAGCAGAAGGTTATCAATTACTTTTTGACAGGTTATAAAACAGGCAGATGCTTTGGTAAGAAGAGTGTGCCTAAAAACTCTTCATAGAAACATAAGAGGACCCAAAGGCACGTAAACCATCGCAAGTGCAGGAGTAGAGGGTATGTTAACAAGCAATCCCAAAAGTGGCCTAGCTGAGGTGGAAGAAGTGTACACAAACAGGAGAGGGCAGCACGTTAGGCATCTTTGGGCATGCCTTCTACTACTCAGTAGGAAGCCACCTGGCTTCCTTGTCAGGTGGAAGGAGGCTACAGAGTTTCCTCTTACTGTCCCATGTTCCTCTCCCACTTCCCCTAACAACCTGATTCAGGGGTCTTAATGGGGTCAGGGACCAGCTTTTTTGCCAGGTTTTTCCTGTATGGAAGCCTACTTCTACCTTGAGGGTCATTCACTCTAGTCACTACAGTGCCATCAGCACGGTGGCCCTGCAAATCTGTCGAACTCCCTAGGGCGGCCCAAGATCAGTGGGTCCTTACAGGGAAATTTATGAGCATGTGCCATCAGCAAGAAATAAAACTTTATTTTAAACCCATAGAGATTTGAAGGAAGTCTGTACAGCCCAATCTTGACTATACAAAATGATACTAAAAGGTCCTTTTATTTTTTTAATTGTTTTAATTTCCAAATTAACAACATTAAAATTTATTACTTTGTTAATTCATTAAATTTTGGTCAATATTGTATTATTTATACTTTGGCTGTCTAATGTTAGCTATATGTATGGTTTAATAAAAGACTAAAAATGCTTCATTTTCGCTTTTTAGAAATACACATATATATATATGTATGTAAAATCTGATTTTCAGGATGTAGATCTCTTTCTATCTATATCCATTTATCAGTATATATATCTAAATTTTCTATGTGCTTATACTGCCTATCTTGTGTAAATCTTGGTTGTTTGCATCCACCGGATTTGTCTAGATCTGAGACCTCTGTTAAAAATCTTAATTTACTGGGCACCTGGGTGGCTCGATTGGTTAAGCGACTGCCTTCGGCTCAGGTCATGATCCTGGAGTCCCAGGATCGAGTCCCACATCGGGCTCCCTGCTCAACAGGGAGTCTGCTTCTCCCTCTGACCCTCATCCCTCTCGTGCTCTCTATCTCTCATTCTCTCTCTCTCAAATAAATAAATAAATAAATCTTTAAAAAAATCTAATTTACTTTGCATATATCAGTCTCTATGGGCATCTCCCAATAGTTTTTGTTTAATTAAAGTTTTGACTTTATTGTATGTTACATAGATATGAATAAACGTTATATCTTCATTGTGAATTGTAATTATAGCAGCATTTCCCTCTATCTTTTTTTTAAGAGAGAGAAGGAGCACATGTGTGCAGAGGGAAAGAGGCAGTGGGGGAAGGAGAGGGAGACTCTCTGAAGCAGACTCTGTGCTGATTGTGGAGCCCAAAGTGGAGCTCGATCTCATGACCCTGGGATCATGATGTAAGCCGAAACCAAGAGTTGGATGCTTAACTGACTATGACCCAGGTGTCCCCCTCTTTATCTTTTTAAAAAAATATTTTGGGGGCTAACTGCTATTTTATCTAGTATCAAATTCAGGTCCCTTGTTTCATTTTTATTTAATCATTTCTATTTAACTTTTGACCCATTAAACTTTTGTAGCCCCCCATTGTTTTTTTTAAGATTTTACTTATTTATTTGACAGAGAGAGACAGCATGCAAGAGAACACAAGCAGGGTAAGTGGGAGAGGGAGAAGCAGGCTTCCCACCAAGCAGGGAACCTGATGGGGCTCAATCCCAGGACCCTGGAATCATGACCTGAGCTGAAGGCAGATGCTTGACAACTGAGCCACCCAGGCACCCCATTTTTAGCCCTTTTAAAGCATTATATTTTAGTGCACTTTTTGTATACAACATGAAGATAAATATTATTTTACTAAGTGAATTGGAAATACTCTTTTTTAGTAGATGAGTTAAACTTACCTACATTTATTGAAATATCAGATTTGTTAGATCTCAGTTCTGTAATATTTTAGTGATCTTTTCCTTTTCTATATCTTTCTTACCGTTTTCTCTAGTTTACTTGTTTATTTTAATTTAATATTTAGCAACACATGTATTATTAAATTTGTTTGGCATCAGGGAAACTAAAATCCAGTTTTAGTTAACCACATATAAGACTATAAGTATCTCTCACCAAGAACGGGAGAGAATATACTTAGAGAACAGAAATAATAGAATATGTAACAGAAGGTATTATATAACTCTCACATCATGATAATTATAATTTATCCATTCTTCCATTCACATTATTTAAATATGATTTTGATCCATTTCC
Source organism: Eumetopias jubatus (assembly GCF_037043125.1). Classification (NCBI taxonomy): domain Eukaryota; kingdom Metazoa; phylum Chordata; class Mammalia; order Carnivora; family Otariidae; genus Eumetopias; species Eumetopias jubatus. The sequence goes on along the minus strand of NW_028274809.1, from coordinate 174,856,521 downwards.
AGTATTTATTTTTAAAAGGTACAAATAATATTACAAACAATAGTACCTCCAAATCAATGTGATTTCATTTCTATGTCCTTTTCTATCTCCAATAGCTGAAAGAAGGTAAGTACATCGCATTATTCCAGTTGTATAGACAAGGATTTCATTTTATTTTCCAATAAGGAACATCACAGCCTCCCAGGAATGCAATGATGTCTATAGTTTCTACTACTTTGGCATAATACAAGTAAATCCTGAATCTCATTGCTTTTCCCCTATATTACATCTAGAAGAATGTTTTTTTTTTTTTTTAAAGATTTTATTTATTTAAGAAAAAGACAGAGAGGGAAAGCACAGGCAGGGAGATGGGCAGAGGGGGAAGCAGGCTCCCCGGTGAGCAGAGAGCCGGATGCAGGTCTTGATCCCAGGACCCTGGGATCATGATCTGAGCCAAGTGCAGACGCTAAACTGACTGAGCCACCCAGGCACCCCTAGAAGAATAGCTTTAAGTATCTATCAACTATAAAAAAACAGTACAGCTTGATATGCAGGGGGACAACATTTATTCTTTTAAGTATTGACCCCCAGCCCCTTCAATGCCACAGGCAGTCATGGGATTATTCTGTCAACTGCTGCTGGACAAACCATGTTTTGCAGTGTGAAAGCTATGGCTCCCAACATTTGGGTTTGAAATAATATATAAATATTTGGACCAAACTTTTTTTCAAGAAGTGTTTATTTCATAACAAGGAAAATTTGTATGCCATAAACATAAGAAACTAAATGTTTTATCACCTTTTATGCAGTAATTTAGTTACCAAAACTATATTTAATTCTTATTATCCATAAGGAATTCTCTTGGGAAGTATCACAGACATAATAACAATAAAGACTTGGTGGACCTCAGGAACTTACTACTCTGCAAAGGAGATGGAATCAATGCAAATTCCAGTTTTCCAATGTAAGACAACACATTCCCAAATTTATTAACAAAAAGAGGAGTTACAATTTTAAAGATAGGTTAACAGAGCTGAAGTTAAACTCGGAACAACTTTAAAGGAGTGCACTTAATAATGAATAGTAATAATAAATATAGAATTAATCCAAGTACTTGTAAAACTTTTCACTGTAATAATGAGGAAAAAATTTGAGACTATCTAATGAAAAAGAAAAAGAAAAACACTGTCATTTGAGTTCTTTGGTTGTAAGCCATAATAGCAACTTGGATTACTTAAGGAAAGGGGGGAATATTAAAGAAGTGTGTGTGTGTGTGTGTGTGTGTGTGTGTGTGGTGTGATTGTGTATATATTTGGAAGTTTGGAAGTTATGGGAAGTCAGCTTTGATAGCAAGACAAGAAACAGGAAATAACCTTTTCTACCATGAAAACACATCACTGGAATGAAGAAATGTAGGATTTCTAACCTGGAAAAATACACACACACACACACACACACACACACACTATTAAAGGCATCAGCAACATGGAAATTACCAGTAAATGCTGCAGTCAGTGAGTTTGCAATTTATTTCAAAAGTGCAGTTGGTTTTTAGGATTTCTCTTGTACACAGCCCTTACTGCACCCAGGTTGGTCAGGGCCTCTTGCCTATTCTAGGGACCAAGCCATCACTTTGAGGGAAATAAGCTCATAGTGGACTTACCTGAGATCTGATGCAATAATCTTCTATTTATCCTTACCTTTGGAATTATAGTAGTTAGTCGAGGCTGCTATAACAAATTACCGTAGACCAGTGACTTATAAACAACAGAAATTTATTTTATAAATAAAATACTTTGAAGGTCAGAAGTCCAAGATCAGGGTGCCAGCACTGTCGGGTTCTGGTGAGAGCTCTCTTCTGGGTTATAGGATGCCAACTTCTTACATCCTCAGATGGTGGAGAAAGGAGTAGAGGAAGCAAGCTCTCTCATAATTCTTATAAATGTATAAACCCCATCCATCAGGGCTCCACTATTTTGACATCATCTAACCTTAATTAATCCCCAAATACCCATCTTCTAATACTATCATACTAGAGGGTAAGGTTTCCGCATATGAATTTTGAGGGGACACACATTCAATTCATAATAGGAATATATCACCAAGATATATTCCACTATTATCTTAAATTTTTCAATAAGTTCTACCGACCTCCATTGTAAGAAATGGCAGGAAATAAAGATATGGGAAAAGAAAAAGCAAAATTGTATGCTCTAATCATCTGTTCATAATTTTTGTTGGTATATGGTATAAGTAGGGATTTAACATTTTTTTCTTCAAAAGAGAAGACCTACTATTCTAGGAAAATCTATTTCAACTACTATAATATTAAACCTTAATTATTTTTCTACAGTGAACAATTACTACTCATTCTAGGCTTTTCTTTGTTCCTAGTCCAGTAATTTGTCTATTTTTGTGGAAACCAATATTGTTTTAATTACTTTAATGCTGTAGTTGTTTTCATTGTCTATTGATGGGTTCAATTGTTATTCCCTTCTTTCTGAAAACTTTATTTATACATAGTCCTTTATTTATTTAAGATTTTATTTATTTATTTGAGAGAGAGAAAAAGAGGGAGAGCATGTGCAAGAGGAGGGAGGAGCAGAGCAAGAGGAATAAGCAGACTGAGCTGAGTGAGGAGCCTGATGGAGGGGTTGATCCCACAACCCTGAGATCATGACCTGAGCTGAAATCAAGAGTCAGACACTCAACCAACTGAACCACCCAGGTGTCCCGGTATATAGTATTTTATTTAAAGCTTCATATACTGTCATAAAATTTAAAATATCCTGCAACTTAAATACTTGATATCCCACAACTTAAGTACTGAGACTTAATTGAATTAATACATGTCAATTCTATGGGGATAAGATAGGAAAGAAATAAAAATGTGTGCTATATTTATATATACATATAAATATTCATAATTAATATATTCATATTCACGAGAGAAAATACTCTTATGATTATAGTCCTGATTCTGCAACTGATTTCAGGGCATAGCTTGTACTTATAAGTATCTTTTTTCACTACCTATTCCATATTCTCTTTGTCCTCAGCAATTACTTCAACTGGTCATAGTTCTTTGCATGATGGGACAACTAAAACTTGTATTCCTCAAATATCTGGGTCACTTAGTCCTGCCTGAATTGAATTGTAATTTTCCATTGACATAATGTCAGAGTTTATATTGTCAGTGCTGCTAATTGAAGTGGGATCCCTTGCCTCACCTTGATAATATTTTGTCGGGATAAATTAAAATTTATCACCAAAAAATTTCACAGTGTGCAATATTATACATGAAATTATTTTTAATATATGTAATGATAACTGTATATGTATATACATATATGACTGTTGACTGTAGCAATGAATATGTTGCTAAAACATAAAAAAATACTTAAATGCAAACTTGAATGTTCCTCTAAAGGGAAAATACAAAATGCATGGTGTTACAATTAAAAAAGCCTTGAATGGCTTGTGATTGCACAACACGGCTTCCATTGTTATTGTCCACCCTCACTTCTTGACAGCTTCTCATGCATACTACATGTGCACATGTGTAGGCTTCTATTATACTAAAATAATTGCTGTTCCTTCACTACTCCATCACCATTTTGGTCTCTATAACACGCCCACCCCCACATACTAAACCATTTTTCTTTATACACATTTTCATTTTATCTAGTAACTCCTCATTTTTATAATTGCATTGTATGCTTCTCCATTGTGAAATTTCCCGTGAGTCAAACTGACACATGTATATTCTTTTTTCCGTGGCAATATCCCTGTGTTACAGAATATTTCATATTTTAGAACAACTGGCCTTTATCTCCAATATATTTTGTGCTTTTTTTGGATACTAATGTTGTATATTTCAAAGTATGTACCTCTAGCACAGCATCAGACAATAGGAACTGCCTCCAGAAATTACAAAATAAATGAATGTTTATAGATTGCTCAAAATAGTATATGAATAGGTCATACATGTCCTTGTCATTTTTAAATTTTAATAAATGCATTTTACATGTGCATAAAAGGATGCTAGAATATTAGTGAAATATATTTGATAAACTAAGAGTCATTATATTTTGATGACACAGAGTTGCATAACCATTTTGGGTTAGTAAGTTTTATTTAAATCAGAATTATGGAGGCACCTGAGTGGCTCAGTCAGTTAAGCGTCCAACTCTTGATTTCTGCTCAGGTCATGATCTCAGGAGGGTGAGATTGAGCCCCAAATCAGGCTCCAAGCTCAGTGAATAGTCTGTTGGAGATTCTCTCTCTTTCTCTCCCTCTGCCCTCTCCCCACTCATGCAGGTGTTCTCTCTCTCACTCAAGTAAATAAGTAAATCTTAAAAAAAAAAAATCAGAATTAGAATTATGTAATTAAGTAATAAACCATATAATAGGAGATCGAACAATTTATAAAATATTAATCGGGAAATATAAATCAATAGTAACTGGGTTTCTGCAAGTAATCCGATAAAAATCCATATGAATAGCATGCATGCTTGCCATTTTACAGTGTCTGTATGACATAAAATATTTTGAAATGACATTTATCCGGCCATTTTTCTGTATTATACAGATTACATACTAAACCTTTTCTAATTTTATCAATATTATGGCTGCAGAGTTAAATAATTTGATCATAATATTGTTTTCTTTCTTTAAAAATTTCATGGATCTAGAGTTAAGTCACATCGTCTTAAAACCACTGAAAACATCACTCTTGTAGCTGGGTTTTATTATATGCTTACTAAATTTCAGGAATGTATTAGGCCCCATATATTAATTGTATCTAAATTTATAATACATTTTTATTGTATTTATTTTTGTTAAATTTTTTTTAGATGAACCAGTTGATTGTCACAGAAATTAGTTTCCTTGACCTCAAATTACTTTTACTACTGCAGCCAGAAATAGAATGCATGCCTGTAAAACTGTAGTCAGGCCTATTTCCTAGAAACCATGTTTTGTTTGCATTTTGTTCACTCATAAAATGTACTAACCTACATCAAAAATTTATATAAAATAGTTTACTAATAAACATGTGGGAATTATACTATCATAAAATTTTAGGGACTACTCCAAATTCTCATTTTAAAGAAATTGAGTTCCAGAGAGGTTAGGTAGTAGAAGTTTCTATTTAGCAGTGTATTTTGTGAGTGACTTTCAACTTCTTGACATATTTATAGAAAGGTGAATAAATTTAAGAATATAACTAAAAAAACCCTTAAATTATCATTTATTTGTAAATTGGTCTTAATTAGTAGATTTCTTTTTATTCCCATGCTTACTAGAATATAGTTTTGCATTTTGGATGGTGTACTGTTGACAATAAAAAATATTGGTGATATTGGTTTCTACAGTGTTTCTTTAAAAAGCTATAATTATTATATTTTTACATTACTTTCAGATTTTTATAGGGCAACTTATTTTTAAAGATACTTAATGCTAGTTATGATAATCCATACTATTTTGTAATCTTGGAAAGTGGGATCGTGCTGGTTATTTACCTATTGCCTCTCAAGCTAATGGTTCCCCCTTATGCCCTGCTCTCTGATACTGGGCCTGGAATCTGAGTATCTATTTTCAAACTACTTTGCTGTTAGCATTTGGGGTTATATCTATGCAAAGCATTGGTGGGCAATTGGAAGGCAAGGGAGACAAGGGACCTTATATCTTCCTATGTCTACATCTCTCAGCATTTCTCCAGCCTCCAGGTTTGCTGGGTGTTCATATGTTTGTTTTGCACTTCAAGCATCAGCTCTCTGAGCCTCCTCAGAGATACCTCAGCATGAAACAGCTCTGCCCCTCTGCAGTCTGAATCCAGGACATGAGTCTGAGGTACCCTTCTCCAGGCTCCTAATTTTTGGCAACCCTATTTCTTCCCTTTAGTTATTAACACTGTAGATGGTACCTGCTTGCTGCTTCAGTGTTCTATCGTACTTGAGCTTTCTCAACAAGAGGGGAACCCATTTCCCATATTCCAGTCATCAACAGGCAAACCAGACCTGGACTTTTCTACTACCAATATAGCACTTTGATCAGAAATATTTTATTTTTAAATCTGCAACCTATTGATTATTTAGTTTTATCATTGAGATATTTTTATAAATGATAGATATTTATATTATATGGAACAGGTCTTTTTCAATACAAAAAGATAAATTTTTTTCATTATTGAAACAAGGCAATTAAGATAATTCATTGGGTCACACTTGTATAGATCTTGCTAGGCAATTAATCATGGTATTTTAAACATTTCTGTCATAAGTCCATCAGTCCCATATGGAAGCTAATCGTGACAGCTTCCTATATTCCGAGTGCTGCCTTGCTTTTCTCTCCTGGTTGGAATGTCCTTTCTCTTGGACTTCTTGACCCTTCTCAAACTCAAAGGGACTTAACCTGCAGCCTGAACATGAGGCTTCACCTTTGATACTAAGTTTTTCAGAACTGCAAAGACATTTTGTTACCCTTTCTGGCAAAATGTTCATTTTTCCTTTAATTGTATATATTAATTATATATTAATACATTAATATATATAGTATAAATATTGTATATATTTATCCTAATTTCTATAAATTTGGTGTACACATGGTAGAAACAAGGACCCATATATTCATATATTTTAATCCCTGAATCATTTAACATGGTATTTCATGTATTAACTGAATTTGATTGAGTGATAAAAATATAATAACTATAAATTTTTTTAAAGAAACATTGTAGAAACCAATATCGCCAATATTTTTTATTGTCAATGATACCTCACCCAAAGTGCAATACTATATTGTACTAAACATGGGGATAAAAAGAAATAAATAAAAAGAAAAAGAAATAAAAAGAAAGTCCTGATGCAGAACGTTTGCTTACTTTCTTCTGTGTCTTCAGGTACCAAAAACAGTACTTAGCATGGCATAGTCATTAAGTATTGTTTTAAAATAAATAATTTAAAAAGGCAAGATGTTGTTTGATTTTCAAAAGAATATAGAATTGAGTGTCTTCTTTTACAGAATACACTGTCCTTCTATGGAAACAAGACAAATATACAAAATTAAAGAACAGTCTGAATCAGGAGATAATTTATATCAAAAGAATATCACAATGTGAACATAAGACGTTTCCCAAAAATTAGGTCCACATGAATTAGTCTGAAATTACTTCCCCTGGCATTGTAAAATGAAGAGCTCTGTTGAAGTTGAAGGGCTGAGGAATTGCTTGATCCAAAAATCAGGGTATTTGAGTTGGAACTTGATGCAACGAATTTATGAGTGGAATGGACATTATTGTGGCCATTGAAATACTGAAGGGAAAAGCAAATCTGATTTGACCAGACTTAAACAATAAAACTGAAGGTAATAAAAGGATAATTTTACATTGTGTTGCTCCTGCTTGAAGCGAGATTTTCTAATAAATTTAGAAGAATCTATAGAATAAGAAAATGAGTCATTTTCACATAGCAGTCAACACATTTCCTATCAAAGCCTGGAATTATAGAATGGATGTGTATGCTCCCTCCAAAAAAAAATTCATATGTTGAAATCCTAACCCCTAGTGTGATGGTATTAAAAGATGGGACCTTTGGGGAGGTGATTAAGTCATGAGAATGGGTTCTGATGAATGGGATTAGTGCCCTTATAAAAGAGATTCCAAAGAACTCTCTTGGAAGTCTCACCATGTTGAGGACACAGTGAGAATGGACTAAGACATATAGGAAGCAAATTTCTTCCATTAAGAGAAACCCTTAAGCAAGTATCACAAGGTGAAGATAATTTGGTGGAGAAGAATCATACTGCTTGCATAATATATACAAGGTGGCAAACAGTGAAAAAAATAGCTAGCCTTATAAATAAAGTTTATGAAAGCTCTATACCTTAAAGTCTCAATGGAGATAGAAGATCACAAAACATTGAAAATAATCTATCACCTTTAATGCAAGACTATTAGGGAAGAATGGATGATACAGAAGAGATTAAATAGAAAATGGACAACTAAGACTAAAGCAGATTTCCAAACTATAGTTAATTTATAGAACCAGTTATAAATTGTAATTTGATACAATTACAACACTTTGTTATGCAACACTTAAAACAGTGTTTTTTAAGTATTGATAACATAAGAATTACATTATTACTGTATCTGGCTTTGTAATCTATTTGTATTAAACTGTTCCTTTAATTGTATGCACTTTATTTCATAATATATCATGAACCTCAGTGAAAAATAGTGGTTTTACCAAGTGCCAGAAAAAAACATAGACTTTTAAAAGCAGATGTACTTAAACAAGTGGTTCAAAAAACAATTCCTAAGAGAGTTCTTAGTTAAACAATGTACACAGCAATATTTACAATGTGGTCCTTGAAGAAAAAGATTATATATCATAGAGCATTACACTTCAGTGTAGAGACACACAACTTTATCTTGGATATGTCATCCTGGAAATGTAACCAATTTTTTTGAGCCTCAGTATCTTCAAATTAAACATCTTTAAAAGTAGTAATTCATATTTGAGAATCTAGTTTAAGGATCATGTTCAATCAAATACTGTATCCTGGCACATAGTGTATGCTGAAATTGAAGTGTGGCATTGGGTACAAAAACCAAATTCAAGAGCGTAAACAAAAGATAGTGTTGGGGAGAAACAATACCCACATTAGTTTCTGAGTTTGAACTCACTTTTATACAAGGTTAATACTACTTTAGAAAAGAGAATTGTGATTTTTATCATCCTATGCCTCTGCTATTTAGTCGAAGTTGACTTTTCATATGCCCTCTTAAACCTTTGTAGTAAAAGTTAAATAAAGAAACAAAACAGTAAGTTTAGTGTTACTTCTAGGCTCAAGTTCAAACCCAATGTTCTTCCAAAAGATAATGCTTGTCAACAACTCTAATGTAGTTAACCTAGTTAGCATTCATGTTGCCCAAGTCATGGGCTTTGCCTATTTTCAAATGTTTAACTTCTCTCAATTTTTATGGTATAGTTTTAATTTTCAGAGTTACTAGTGAAGCTTAGGGAAAAACGAACCTAAATATGCATTATTTGTGATGTTTAGATTTTCAAAAAGTTTTGAAGACATTGATAATTGATGGTTATTTTACAAAGTTACTGTATGCCTATTGTTAAACTAACCTCTCTAGGATTACATATATAATCATAAACAGAAAAAGAAGAAAATGTTTTTCAGTCTTTTTCAATAATTAAATTTGTTTCTAAGATTTTGCTGTACCAAAATTTTGCTTGTGTTTACATACTTCTGGATTTGAATCATATATTATTCATGTAGGCCTTAAGGGAAAACTGCTCCATTAAAATAAAAGTGAAATCCAGAAAATCTAATTAGAAAATGATTACCAAGAGGGCAAAGAAGTAAGACATACTTCAGGCTTTGAAAAATGCTTCTTCTATATAAGTCTTCCATTTGGTTATCACTATTTATTGGGAGGTTCAATATTTAATGTGGATTTACTACACCTAATAAAATTCTGGAGTCAGTTTCTTGTTTTAGATGTAACTGGCTCCAAATGTGTTCACTTGGGGGAGTGGACCCTCATTCATATTTCACTGGGGAAACAGGGAAGGTCATCAGAGAGGATCTCTTTCAATTCTTTATAAAGACTCATCCATTTTGATAATAAACTGTTCAGCATTTTAATTCTAACAAGTTAAATTCATCTCCATTGCAAAGGAGAACTTATTTCATTTCATACACGAGGGTAACAGGGAAAATAGATTAGACAAAGCAAGAATACAGATAAAAGAAAAATATTAATTATTAACTTATGAAACATCTAGGGAGCCTGGGTGGCTCAGTTGGTTAACCGACTGCCTTCGGCTCAGGTCATGATCCTGGAGTCCCGGGCTCGAGTCCCACATCGGGCTCCCTGCTCAGCAGGGAGTCTGCTCCTCCCTCTGACTCCCCCCTCTCGTGCTCTCTCTATCTATCTTATTCTCCCTCTCAAATAAATAAAATCTTAAAAAAAAAAAACTTATGAAACATCTAAAGCAGCTATATGTGTTTGGAGAAATCAGCAAATTTGGAAACATGGAAACCCCAAAGATTTTGAACATTTTATAAATATTTTCTTACACTCAACCTTAACCCAAAAAGTGAAAAAAAATTTTGACTGGTTTCACTTTTTCTTAATGTGAGAAGAAAATATGAGCTGTTCATAGTTTATTCAGAGTCTATGATTGCCTCACATAAACATATAAACATTGTATTTATAGAAAAAAAGATGACCTCGCAAGGTCTTTCCTTGATATGCTCTGTGTGTGTTTGAGAGCTCTCTCTCTCTTCCTCTTCTAAGGCCATTAATCCCATCATGAGGGCCCCAACCTCATAACCAAATTTAACCCTACTTACTTCTAAAGACTCCATCTTTATGGGCGCCTGGGTAGCTGGGTTAAGAGGCTGCCTTTGGCTCAGGTCATGATCCCAGGGTCATGGGATCGAGCCCCACATCGGGCCCGTGCTCTGTCTCTCTCTCTCTCTCTCTCTCTCAATACATAAATAAAATCTTTTTTAAAAAATAAAGACTTCATCTTTATTTATTTATTTTTAAAGGTTTTATTTATTTATTTGACAGAGAGAGACAAAGTGAGAGAAGGAACACAAGCAGGGGGAGTGGGAGAGGGAGACGCAGGTTTCCCACTGAGCAGGGAGCCTGATGCGGGGCTTGATCCCAGGACACTGGGATCATGACCTGAGCTGAAGGCAGATGCTTAATGACTGAGCCACCCAGTTGCCGCAAAGACTTCATCTTTAAATACCATGACAATAAATGTTAGGGCTCCCACATATGAATTTTGAGGGGACACAAATGTTCAGTCCATAACAAGACTTCAAAAGATTGAGGGGAAAATATATGTGGCAAGCATTCCTATAATTCTAAATGAGATACCAGGTGTCCTATAGGGAAGTAAAAAAAAAAAAAATGCTCAAACTCTTTATTTATTTTTAAGTCTTATTTTCTTAATTATTTCTACCCTTAGCTTACCTCCCTCTTGAGGATATAAAAAGGCTGAAGTTAAAGAGGAAAGAAGAAAATACATTTGGCAGGAAAAATGAGACTTTCCCTGTCATTTTCCCTCCCATTGCCATGGAGGGAAGTGGAGGTGGTGGTAGGGAATCTGTCATTATGCCTACAGATCTCCGTGGAATTTGGGAACAGTAAACAATGTGCAACTCGTGTATGAATACCCTGAAGTTTTTGTATCTGACTAAGATGGCAAAACAGGGAGAAAGAAAGACTTCACTGGGACTAGCTACACTGGTGTAATAACATTGGGTTTTTTCTCGTGTACCAGATGTGTGCCATGCAGAGAAAGAGCCAGGCTGATCCCTTTTACAATGCTGCTTTGAAGGACTGTCCGGAGAGATCATATAATGCCAACAACAAGGTGGACGTCTGGATGAGCAGGCACTGAGAAAATCATAAGCAATCAGCCTAAGAAAATGCACTGCCTTAGTCAAGAACATGGAATTTCAATATTCTCTGAGCATTCATGTTTTAAGTGAAGAGACTGAAAATGTACTCTACTTGAGCATTATCTTTGATTGCATTCCAAGCAGAGAGCCAAAATCAAGCCATTATACAACTAGGTGAGTAAAAAATGTTTCTGCCCTTTAAACTTCCTTTCCAACATCCTCTCTCATTGTTTCCCTAGGGAAATCATTCTTCATGCCCAAAAAGTAAGGGAGAAAAATAAGAGAGTAAGATAGGAAAAGAAAAAAGGTCTGCCAAACGTCCCTTTCCCACTTAGATCTCCGCTTGAAGTGGGCTCAAGTCAGTGAAATGAAGAATCTTTACTTTTTTTTTTTTAAAGGTCTTATTTATTTATTTGACAGAGAGAGAGAGACAGCGAGAGAGGGAACACAAGCAGGGGGAGTGGGAGAGGGAGAAGCAGGCTTCCCGCGGAGCAGGGAGCCCGATGTGGGGCTCGATCCCAGGACCCTGGGATCATGACCTGAGCCGAAGGCAGTCACTTCACCGACTGAGCCACCCAGGCGCCCCTGAAGAATCTTTACTTTAAATAAAGTTTAGTTTGGCTATTACACAGGATGATTTAAGAACTGATTATGTAAATCTTTGGTGAAACAAAGTGACTGAGAAGGTTTTGCTGTTGTGTTGAGTAACCACAAAAGTAATGAAAAATTCTTTGACCTTTATACAAGAAAACAGAAAGAACTGGACCCTCAGAATGGATTTGTTCAAGAAGTATGAAAAAAGAGAATCTTTTCTCTTGCATCCTGTGAACCCAAACCTAAATCTTGACTCAGCATGAAGTGAAGAATATTGCACAGTATTTCTGATACACAAAACCTAAATGTTGTATAATTATAGTACACCTAAGCAATAAATGGTGGTATCTGGGACTCAGATATAACTTGACTGAAAAAAATTCCCTCAATTTCTATTGCTATTCTTTTTCTCCTGGGATCTTAGACCTAATTACTGAACTTGACTGAAGGCTTTCTAGAAGCCCAGCAATTTTTTAAGAAGTTTACACATATTATTAACTACTTTAATCTTCACAAGAATGGGTATATGTGAGGAAACTGAGACAAGGGAAATTAAGTGCTGTGACAAAAATTAGAGATAATTATCAGAGTCGGGATTTGAGCAATGAATATGTAGATTCACAGGTTTGCTTAAATGCTATGCTTTACTGTTTTATTTGTGATATCTGGTAGTCTGGATTGGTTACCCAACTAACTTTTAAGGACCAGATTTTGATGTTCCTTTACAGAAATTCACTCTTTCCTCTCCTTTCCTTAAATTCATCATGCGATTTGAATTCATTTGAACCATGTTGGGAAAATCTTTTACAAACCAACCAGCAGTTACCGGCAATGAATAATATTTAAACTGTAGATTATTCTCAGATAAACTTTATATTTTTTTCAAATTCTCAGTGTCTTCCCACTCTTATTTGTCTGATCTGACATAGGTTGAAACGTTTTGTTAAATTCTCCATCAAAATTACTTTTGTCAATTCCCATATAGTTTGGAAAATTTATGGTTATTAAGATTGCAAGTTATTCATTACTTAAAAGTTGAACTATTAAAGTCTTATCAAGAATTTTCCCTTTTACCTCTGCATAATGATCCTCTATTCCACAAAATGCATTTTGCTTAAATTCTTGACTGGCTGATATTAATAACACTCTTATTTGTTTGTATTTGCCTGACATGTTGTTAGCATCTTTGTAGAAGTTGTTTATTTATGAAATATTCCATACACCTCTGTGATAGTTTGATTACTGGCTCACCAAAGATGTGCACACCCTAAACCCTGATGCTACATCTGTGAATATCTTAACATCAAATGGGAAAAGGGAATCAAAATTTCAGATCAAACTAAATTTGCTGACCAGCTAACCTAAAATAGAAAGATTATACTAGATTATCAAGTGGTCCCAGTGTAAACACATGGCCTCCTAAGAGTGGAAGATGAAGGCAGAGAGTGTCAGAGAGATTCAACCGAAGAAGGAGGAGAGATCACAGCATGAGAGGGGTTCAACCCACCTTTTCCAGTTTTGAAGATGAAAGAAGGGTGACAGAGACAAGAATACAGGCAGCGTAGTACTAGAAACCCTAGCCTCAGCAATCAGACAACAAAAAAAAGTAAAGGCATCCAAATCGGCAGAGAAGAAGTCCAACTTTCACTCTTTGCAGACGACATGATACTCTATATAGAAAACCTAAAAGCTCCAGCAAAAAAAAGTCCTTAGAACTGATATAGGAATTCAGCAGTCTCAGGGTATAAAATCAATGCACAGAAGTCAGTTGCATTTCTATATACTAACAAGAGAGAAGAAAAGAGAAATCAAGGAATCGATTCCATTTACTGTCACACCAAAAATCATAAAATACCTAGGAATAAAACTAATCGAAGAGGTAAAGGATCTGTACTCTGAAAACTAGAGAAAATTTATGGAAGAAATTGAGGAAGACACAAAGAAATGGGAAAACATTCCATACTCATGGATTGGAAGAACAAATATTGTTAAAATGTCTATACTACCCAAAGCAATGTACACATTCAGTGTAATCCCTATCAAAATACCATCAACATTTTTCACACAGCTGGAACAAATAATCCTAAAATTTGTATGGAACCAGAAAAGACCCCCAATAGCCAAAGGAATGTTGAAAAAGAAAACCAAAGCTGGAGGCATCACAATTCCAGACTTCAAGCTGTATTAGAAAGCTGTAATCAAGACAGTATCGTTCTGACACAAAAACAGACTCATAGATCAGTGGAACAGAAAACCCAGAAATGGACCCTCGACTCTATGGTCAACTCACCTTCGACAAAGTAGGAAATAATATCCAATGGATAAAAGAGAGTCTCTTCAGCAAATGGTATTGAGAAAATTGGACAGCCGCATGCAAAAGAATGAAACTGGACCATTTTCTTACACCATACACAAAAATAAACTCAAAATGGATGAAAGACCTAAATGTGAGATAAGAATCCATCAAAATCCTAGAGGAGAACACAGGCAGCAACCTCTTTGAACTTGGCTGTAGCAACTTCTTGCTAAACCTGTCTTCAAAGGCAAGGGAAACAAAAGCAAAATGAACTAGTAGGACTTCATCACGATAAAAAACTTTTGCACCTCAAAGGAAACAGTCAACAAAACTAAAAGGTAATCTACAGAATGAGAGAAGATATTTGCAAATGTCTTATCAGATAAAGGGCTAGAATCCAAATCTATGAAGAATTTATCAAAATCAATACCCCAAAAACCAAAAAATCCAGTCAAGAGATTGGCAGAAGACAGGAACAAACATTTTTCCAAAGAAGACATACAATAGACATGTGAAAAAAATGCTCAACATCACTTGTCATCAGGGAAATACAAATCAAAACCACAGTGAGATACCACCTCACACACTGGGCAGAATGGCTAAAATTGGGGGTACCTGAGCAGCTCAGTTGGTTAAGCATCTGCCTTTGGCTCAGGTCATAATCCCAAGGTCCTAGGATCAAGCTCCATGTCAGTCTCCCTGCTCAGCCGGGAGTCTGCTTCTCCCTCTGCCCCTCCCCCAGCTCATGCTCTCTCTCTCTCTCTCTCTCTCTCTCAAATAAATAAATAAAATCTTTAAAAGGAATTGCAAAATTAACACTCAGGAAACAACAGATGTTGGCAAGGATGCAGAGAAAGGGGAACCCTCTTACACTGTTGGTGAGAATGCAAACTATTACAGCCACTCTGGAAAACAGTATGGAGGTTTTTCAAAAAGTTAAACATAGAGCTACCCTACAACCCAACAATTGCACGTTTAGGTATTTATCCAAAGAATAAAAACATAGTGATTCAAAGGGGCACATGCACCCCGATGTTTACAACAGCAATGTCCACAATAGCCAAACTAAGGAAAGAGCCCAGATGTCCATCGACAGATGAATGGATAAAGAAGAGGTGGTATATATATATATATATATATATATATATATATATATATATATATAAATACAATGGAATATTACGCAGCCATCAAAAGGAATGAAGTCTTGCTATTTGTAACACCATAGCTGAAGCTAGAGTGTATTATGCTAAGTGAAATAAGTCAGAGAAAGACTAATACAATATGATTTCACTTATATGTAGAATTTAAGAAAGAAAACAGATGAGCATAGTGGAAGGGAAAGAAAAATAAAATAAGATGACAATAGAGAGGGAGGCAAACAATAAGAGATGCTGAGCTCTAGGAAACAAACTGAGGGTTGTTGGAAGGGAGGTGGGTGAGGGGATATGGTAATTGGGTGATGGGCATTAAGGAGGGCACTTGATGTAATGAGCACTGGGTGTTATATGCAACTGAGGAATCACTAAATTCTACCCCTGAAATTAATACAGTATATGTTAACTAAATTGAATTGGAAAAAAAAAAGAAAAGAATGTAGGCATCATATGTAGGGAACTCAGTTTCACAGTCGGAAGGAACCAAATTCTTTCAACTATCTGAATGAAGAAGGAAATAGGTTTTCTTCTTGAGCTTCCAGAAAGGAACAGCCCTACCCACACCTTGATTTTAGTTCACTGAAATCCATGTTACACTTTACCTTTAAGAACTATAAAATAGGGATGCCTGGGTGGCTGAGTTGGTTAAGCTTCAGCTCAGGTCATGATCCCAGGGTCCAGGGTTCGAGCCCTGCATTGAGCTCCCTGCTCGGCAGGGAGCCTGCTTCTCCCTCTGCCTGCCACTCCACCCTGCTTGTGTGCTCTCTCTCGCTCTCTCTGACAAATAAATTGCCGGGAATGACGAGCAATCCCTGTACTGACGGATGAAAGATTACCTCAAACTCTGCTGTGAAAGAGAGGAGAAGGCAAGGGGGTCAACACTCAGAGAAGAAGACCCTTTACTCTTCTTTGCTCCCACTGTTATTTGACCCTTCAGGATAATCACAAACCCTTATCACTGTTTCTCAAGCACCTGATGTGTGACAGGGGTCTTACTAAAACTGGCAGGATCTGTTTACTGGAAAGATACAATATGCTAATCTGCGTGTTCTAAGAGTTCTGCTAAACATAGCCTAAGGGACAATGCGTACATCTCTTATATCACAGGGCAGCTGTTTGGGCTAAGAAAGCCTCGGGGAAGGCAACTCCAGAGTGGTCTCGCAGGCCTCGGCATTCCAAAGGCCTACGCCCTTCTCCGAAACCTTACCTCGCCCCCAGCAGCCTCCATGTTACATTTTAGCAAGCCAGGTATTATGGCTGATTTCATGCTCTACATTAACCCCAATAGTAAATAAATAAAATCTTAAAAAAACCCTGTAAAATAATAGCCCCGTGTTATTAGTCACTAAATTTGTGATAATTTGTTACAATAAGAATATGACTAATATTATTTAAAAATAGATTTTATAATATCGAAATATTATATGCAGTAGGATATTAAAGTGGTACCCATTTGCCTCACTTTTGAGTACAGCATGAATATAGATATAAATATCAATCACAAAAGTGGGTGTGAAAATTATCCTCATATGTAAAACTTATAGCTAAAACTGAGGAAAACTAATTTTATAATTCTTAGAGTTCTCAGAAAAGTCAAAAACATCAAAAGGAAGGCAGAGGATAGAGAATTAAATTCTGGAGTATTTCTTTGAAGAAAACCCTGCTGTGCTCCTAAATTCCTACTCCAAGGTGAGTGAGTTGTACTTAAAGTGAGAGATCCTTCGAGACTTGCTAGAACACTTACTTAGTACATAACCCATGCATTTGGGGGGCACTAGGCTGATTTTGGACGTAAGCCAGGAAAAATCGTGGGCAAGGGGAAGAACTGGCCAGCTGCTTCCACAGGAGAAAAGGCAGATGGAGGGAAAGAGGAATAGAGATTGGAAGTATTCAGTCTTTTTCAAATAGATCTCAGAGAAATGAATCCCAAAACAGATGTAGAACTTGTAGAAGTGTTTACTGAAGGTCATTTTTAAGGGAATCTTATGCTAGAGAAATTATGCTAGGGGGTAAGTGTCTCCAAAAGTTGTTCTTATAGGGTAGACATTGGTGAAAAAATAGCTGAGAGAATATTATAAAGGAAAAATGCTTTGTCCACATTATGGCATTGCAGTCACCAGTGATAGGAATCTCCCCAAAAGCAAAAAAGAAAAAAAAGAAGGAAAAAGAAAAAGTAAAAATAAAAACACAAAAAAGTTCTCTACACTCAGGAAAGTGCCACTTTATAATAAACTGTCTGGTTACCCAGAAATGATGAAATCACTCCTCCAGGTAAGGGGTAACCAGTCCCCTGAAATGAAACCTCTTTCATTTGACTGGAAAAAAACAAAATATTAAGTAGCAAATTGGGTTTGAGTCAAACTGTGAAAAAAGCCAAGCTGATCACAAACCTTTTCCAGATAAAAGGCTGTCATTAATAGACCTTAGCAGAAGAAAGAGCAGAGGAAGGCTAACTACTCAACTACTTGTGAAGATTGAAGCATGCAGATTTTAATTTTTAATACTTAAATCATGTTGCCAACCTAAAGTTTCTTCAATGGTGTTATTATCTAAGAGCAAACAGAAAACTCCTGGAATTAGCCAAGTGTTCAACCAGAAATTTACTATTAGGGAAGAGAGGCGAAGGAGTAGAAATTTACCATGAATAAATTTAAAGGATGACAAGATAAAATAACTTTTATTATGATTAAATCAAAAGTTATGTTTGTCTGCATACTAGATACAATTCAGTAAAAAACATATTAATACATTTAAAAAAAATAGAAAATGTCTTGGAGCATATTCCTCCCCAGTTGCCTGTGTCTCTCATTCCACAGGGCTAAGTAGTCCTGTAGATTTTGGTGTTAGCTTTTTCTCCCCTTTGGTAGTAGTTCTGTGGATATGTATATTTCCCAATAGAGTACATTCTTACATTTTTTAGATTTTTAAAAGTTCTATGAATACCATTTTACTATCAGTTCCATAACTTTCTTTTCTTGACTCAACATTTTGTTTTTGAGAGTTACTCATCTTGGTATGTGAACTTATGATTCACTTATTTTAATATAAATAAAAATATTTTAAACATTTAGTATTTTATTGCTTAATTGCACCAGAATATATTTAGCCAATCTGTTGTTAATGAACATTTGGGTGATTTTGTTTTTCCTGTTACAAACGAGGTTACCATGAATATTCAGATACACATTTCCTAGTGCACATATATATACACAATTTTATCTAGAATACCTGACATAGGTTTATTCATTTTCTTTACTAAAATACTAACATATTTTAATTTAGGTTTATTTCTTCTAAGAAAGATGAGATTAGACTTTATGTTTTAGTCAATATTAATATTTTAAAGTTTTGTAAGTCTTGGAACATTTCTTTTTTCTCACATGGCTCATAATTTTTTTTGTTTATTTTCTTTGTCATTTATTCAATCCTATAAAAACAGTTTCTTGCCGTTGTGTTTTGTGTGTATGTGTGTTGAAATATACTTTCAGCCAGGTAAATTGCAGAATTTTTATATTTGGATGGCCTGCTCTATAGTAGGACAAAAATAATAAAGACAAGAAAATAAGACACTACTGACATTTTTATTTTATTTTGTATATTAGGAAAGCAAGGATTATCATTTGCTTATAGTCACACAGCTAATCAGGGCTAAAATTAGTAAAAAAAATTTCTCTGTGTTTTTGCCACAGATAGCAAGTTAATTATTGAACAACTACAATATAGAGAAGATGATCAATGTTAGACATTTCTGGGTTCATTGCATTTATGTTTTCCTACTTAGACATGCAGATATTTTAACAAGCTCTTATTGTTGGAATAAACATATTTAATGTTGTAATGTTATTATATGAATATTTTAGCTTACAATCAACTAGAATTTAGAGTTACAGAAAATTTGCACAACAATGAGCTCTCAATAGAAACTACAGATAGGTGGGTGCCTGGGTGGCTCAGTTGGTTAAACATCTGCCTTTGGCTCATGTCATGAGCCTGGAGTCCTGGGATCAAGTCCCACATCAGGCTCGCTGCTCAGTGGGGAGTCTGCTTCTCCCTCTCCCTCCCCCCTTGTGCTCTCTCTGTCTTTCTCTCATTCTCTCTCTCAAATAAATAAAAAATAAATAAATAAATCTTAAAAAAAAAGAAACTACACATAGGTGAGTCATGATCTTTTATTGCAAGTAACTGTTTGAATATATATATTTGAATTTTATTTATATTCTAATATATATGCTTATTTCATATATATGTGAACACATATGTGTATATGTATTATGAAATGCAGAAAAACTGAAACCTAAACAAGAAGGCCATACAATATTAGAGTTAAAATTTTCAAAGTCTAGTTATATTTTAAAGTAAATCTTTACTGGGAAAATATCCTGGTAACACATCAGTCTGAATACATCTAAAAATTCAATGTAAATTGCTAAAGCCATATGTTATATCTAGATAAAATAGGCAGTCTATTTATCACTTGGTTTTATCAGGCTGAATTAAGATCTGTAACAATCTGTAAAAACAAATTTAAGGAAAAGGTTGTTTTCTTAAAAATTGAGGATCATTTCTCCTCTAAAAGAATGTATTATAACAGGCATTTTAATAATACAGTAGTTCCCCGCCCCCATCTGCCATTTCGCTTTGCATGGTTATGGTTACGTAGGGTCAGCTGTGTCCTGAAGCAGATGCTCCTCCTCCTGACTCACTGTCAGAAGGTCAATAGTAGCCTGATGGCTATGTCACAATGCCCATGTCATTCTCCTCACTTCATCTCAGCATGTAGGCATTTTATCAACTCACATCATCACAAGAAGGGTAAGTACAGTAACAGTAAGCTATTTTGAGAGAGAGAGACCACATTCACATAACTCTCATTACAATACATTGTTATGATTGTTCTATTTTATTGTTAGTTATTGTTGTTAATCTCTTACTGTGCTTAATTTATAAAATAAAACTTTATTATAGGTAAGTATGTATAGGAAAAAATAATTTTATATATAGGATTCAGTACTAACCGTGGTTTCAGGCATCCACTTGGGGTGTATTCCCTGCAAATGAAGGAGATTAATGCTATCTGTTCAGAAATCTCATGAGACCATGAAGCACTTAATGACTACCTTGAGATACCAACATTGTTTCCACTCCCTTAAAAGAATTTCTACCAGTATGCAATTAGTATTTGTCAAATTATCAATCATTTTTTATTCAAATGCTTGTAAACATTTAAACATTATATCTAGTCTCACTTCATTCAATCACGAAAAACATGAAGACTGTGAAAAGACTTTATAGATATTACATTATATATGTTTGCCACCAAATACTAAAATGTTAACAACTTAATTTTTGATATGCAAAGTATGCTTTCTAAAATCACTTAACTGTTCCTTTATAAAAACTTATGTAGAAAATATCATCATTGGCTATTTCAATTTGTATTTATTTTCTTTTATTTTAAACTTAAATTACCATTCACTCTGTGAATACATTCATTCAGCAAATATTTTTAGCATCTCTCTAAGCACCAGAAAATATGGCAAACATAAAAAAGAGTGAAACATAAAATATAGGCTATACTCTTATTAAAACTCAGATAATTAGCAAAGATCAGTGCACTAAAGCCTGATTACTTTACATTCAATTTGAATAATTTTTATTTATCGGGATTGTTTATTCATTCAGCAAAATGAATGAATGAATTTGAGGATGTAAGTCCCAGGATAAAATTGTGTATTATGAAACCAATTCATTTCATTTCTCTTCAGTCTCTAACCAAAAGAATGGATTGTTCTAGTTCCAGGATGGTTCCACTAATTAAAAAATTATGCCGGAGGCCAGAAAGAATACATATATCATTTGCAGAGAAATAGTTAACATAGTGATTCTCAATTCCCTATGACACAAACCTAATTTTACTAACATACAAAGACTATGTATTTTGCAGGGGAGAGTGAATTTATCTGAAGAATCTTCAGCGTGCTTGCAACTGTCTACACAAATTCAGTGAAAAAGTAGAGAGGGCTTCCAGCATGATCCTTCAGAGAGATACAGTAAATGGTATCCCAACAGACTGGGATATTTTTTCAAAATAATGGTAGTTTATTATGTAATCCATATTTATGGATATTCCCATTTTATTTTATTTTTTTAAAGATTTATTTATTTGCGAGAAAGTGAGCACGAGTGGGGGAGGGGCAGAGGGAAAGAATCTGCAAGGAGACTCCCCACTGAGTGCAGAGGCTGACACAGGGCTTGATCTCAAGACCCATGAGATCATGACCCATGAGATCATGACCTGAGCCAAAACCAAGAGTTGGACGCCTAACTTACTGAGCCACCCTGGCACCCCTGGATGTTCCCATTTTAAACTATGGATTCAAGCTGAAAGGAATAGTCTTTAAAATATAATTTTTAAATACAAAATTATGAGTTTTCCTGATAAATATTATTTTCCATTTAAGTGGAGCTAACATATATAATTCTCAGAAAAATAATCACATATTTGGTTTTATTTCTAGTATATATGGTTGAAAAATTGTGATTGTAATGCATAATGAAAAATAAAAGTCACATTCTAATTTTTGAATACAAAATGGAATTCATATTTTAAAATGCAAATTTTAATATTCAAAGCCATATTTATTTTTATTTTAATGCTTATTTATTCAATGTGATGTGTGCCTGTATATATGTGTATATGTGTATAGATGTGTGTATATATATATATATATATAAATATATATACACATCTTCAGTATTTTTTACCTAATTCTTCCACTGTCTTTCCTTAAATCTCGAACATATGAAAATCCAAAGTATCTATTACACAAATAAAAGTGCCTACATAGCTCTTTGGATTTTGCAAGTCACCCAAACCTATTTCAAAAATAGGTTTATATCAAGGCAAATGAAATATGGATAGACAAGTGTCTAGATAAATTATAACTCTGCCATAAACATGAAATTATTGACCAAATGTCTAAATAATTCTAGTTGGTAAATTTAGGTTCATAAAATCTATAATTTATATATGTAAAATATTCATCAGCTGATATTAGTAAATAATTGTTACTAGCAATGTTATTATGCTAGTTAATAATGACTCATGAATCCTATCTACCACAAGGAGGAACAAACAAAATGTGTTGATTCTAACTACATTTAGGGCTGCTTCATTGCACGACTTTGGTACGTACCTCTCATGTCTTGGTCCATGTACACATAGTGTCTAGAGCTATAAGATACAAAGTGTGCATCTGTGCACCGTGGTTTTGTGTTTGCTTCTATCCTCAAGGCTTTGTGTAGAATTCACTGGTTATATTTGCAAATGGAAGCCACATCCACAATTTGTAAACCCCGTGTTTCTATACTTAGTCCTGGTTTAATGTTCAACAATACATTTATTATCTACAGCTCAGTTTATTCATTTTCAAAATGGGAATAAAATTAGCGTAATATTAGAAAGGTATTTTTTGTAAAAGTTACATATGCACAAACTACTGGATTCAACTCATATAAGTAATCAAAAGTGTAGCTTAATGTTACTATTGCATTGATTAAATTCTTATCAATTTAATATAGTTATTATTTAATAACACTAGCAAAACAATTTCATGGCAAAAATGAATGACTACATGGAGTCATTTTTTAGAGTGATGTCAATTTTAAAACATACTTAAAAATACTACCTATTGGGTGCTTATGAACAAGAGAAGTTTTAACTTTCAAGGGCTCAACTGATGTGCAAGCCAAAGAGAAACACATTGATTCATAAATATTATTTTCTCTACTTAGATATTAAAAATTATGCCTCCTTCGTTTGGCACAGAGAACATAAACAAATTTATAAAGAAGCATCCACAGTCATGTCAACATGATGAGAAATCAGTCTAGAGTACTTCTGAGCAGACCCATGTCTGAAGTAAAGACAGTTATTCTCTGCAGCGCTCACAGTTTACTCCAGGGAAAGCTCAATTCTTTTTTATCACAAGGGAAGATAGAATTGTGAAGAAATTAGTTGTCAGAGCCAGTAAGATTACCTGAAGCTATAATAGAAGAGAGGTTAGCAAGCGGAGATGTGGGGAGAAAAAGAAAAACACTGGTGAGAACACATTATTTATGAAATATTGCAAATGACCTACTCTAAAAAGGATATAAATATCCCTAAGCTTTATTTATTTTCACTGATGAAACTGAATTTTTTATATTGAAATTTCTTTTGGTCAATTACTGTTACAATCCAACTAATGAAAAATTCAAGGTACAAGAACAGGCATGGACATTTTAAATTCTGAAAGAATTTCATTGGTAATGCTGTATGAGTCTACCTTTGGACCTACTAAATGGGATTTCTCAGTCTCAGATTTATCTATCAGGAACTCAACGTATTTCCTCCTTACTCCTGCATAGCCTAATATCCAGGCAATTAAAAATAAAATTTGTCTAATGTAGAAAATCTTCATTTTTATTCATTAATCCAACAGGTATTTACTGAGTACTCATTGGACCAGACACAAGAATATAGTGATGAAGAGAATATTTTTTTATGACCCTTACTTTCTACTGAAGGAAGTTGAAAATAACAAAGATAAACAGGTAGGATGTCCAACACATTGTCTAGTCATAAGAAAAAATGAGAAAAATAAAGCAGGGAAAAGAGAATAGGAGATGTTGGGGAGGTGTTGCAATAGCTCCAGATTTGGAACCTGAGCTACTAGAGATCAGGTTTACCTTTTACAAAACCATGGAAGACAGATGTGTGGAGAATATCAGGAGATCAACTCTGGGTGCATTAAGTTTTTGATGTATATTTGATTTTCATTGGGGTTCATGAGTCTGTTGTTCAAAGGAGAGAGTTAGGCTAGAAATAGAAATTTGTAAATAATTAGTATATGTATGTATATGGTATTTAAAACCAGGAAAACATATTACCAAAGGAGTAAATATAGGTAGAGACTCAGTTCAAGGGCAGAACAGACTCTAGTGTTATGATGTTGGGATATTTAGATGAGGGGAATCCAGCAGAGTTTTCTGAGGAATATTGGCTAGAGAAAGAAGGAAAATAAGTTTCATGTGGCAAACTAGAAACCAAGTGAAGAAATGAGTTCCAATGAGAATAAAAATTAAAATGACAGGAGAAATGTGATTTTATATATATATGTGTGTGTGTGTGTGTGTGTGTGTGTGTGTATAATGTGAAGTCTGATTACATGTGTATATATGATTATATGTATATATATACATATATACAGATACATGTACACACACATATAGTCAGTGTGTTAAATGCTGTTGTTAAATAAAGAAAGATGAATATACAGCAACATGGATATTGTAAGTGGAGTGGTTTCAAGGGAGCCTGGAAAGAGAAATTTGACACAATTTATATAGAAATTTTTTCAAAGACTCTTGTGTAAGGAAAAGGATAGGGCTATAAATAGAAGTTGCAGTCAATGGCAAATTGTTTTTTTTTTTTAATTTTTTGGTTGAGTGAGAGAAATTATAGCACATTTGTATGTTTATGGAAACAATCCAGTAAATAAAAATATTTGATGGTACTGAAGAAAGGAAGGAATGGTATTGTAAGGGTAAATACAAATTTAAAGAAAAAGTAATACTTTTCCCATGCAAAGAGGAAGATGCCCAGTCTCTTGCCTTTTCTTAGAAGATTTTCTTCAGATAGCATTTTCTTTAGGTATTTGTAAATTATTTCTCTAGCCCTTTGATATATGTATGCAAATCATTTAAAAGCTAAATAAATCTCTTGCTGGTCTTAGAGCCCAGGAATGTTTTTCTCAAAGACCTGGGAAGCTTCCCTTTGAAAGGAATTTAGAGCTTTATTTCACCGTTTCTGAGAGAAGGTAGGGGCCTCACTTCAGTAGGTGCCTCACTCCAAGTTACAAAACTACCTTCTGTCATGAAGATAGACGTTTAGTTTACCTTTGGATAAAGCCAGTTAGCTAACACAGATGATCAGAATTCCAGGTAAATTTAGGGTGAACTGTGTGTGACCAATGGTGCTGTCAAGTCCTCTTAGTTAAGAACAGTTTGTCTTAAGAACATGTATGTAATGGGTTGTATCTGCTTTATTTAAGTAAATGGGTGATTTTTTCCTGTCTTTAGTGGACTCCCTTAGATGTACATCACATTCTGGTTTAATGCTTATTCAATAATAAAACTGTTTTCTTTCTCCTCTTTTGTGAAGAGGTGTTCTGGGTTGGCAGGAAATTTTATTTTTAATTATATTTCCCCTACACCATACAGTGACCAAGTAGAGAGGTTGGCCTTAGCTAGGAGCTGAGGTGGTTCATCTTTATGGAAAGCCACAAATAAGACAGGTGTTTCATATTAAAATAAGACAGCAGGCCCCGAAAGGAAGTTGCCTATGCTATGCCCATATTGCCAAACTGTGACTTAGGGTAATTACAGTTTTTACTTCCCTAGAAATGGAATCTTAAACCAGTCAGTCAGGAATCACCTGATCAGCACTAGTTAGTCAATCTGCCTGATAGACCCCTGCCATTTCACAGAGGAAGGTATCCTTGCAATAACAAACCTGCTTTTTTGCCTAGTGTAAATTCCTTGTCCCGTTCCCTTCAGCCTATAAAGTCTTCCATTTTGTACAGCACCTTTGGAGCTTCTTTCTATCTGCTAGATTAGATGCTGCCTGATGTGAATCAGTTTTTGCTCAAACTCTCAAAATTTTCCATATGTATCAGTTTTCTTTTAACAGTAGAGATGGTGTTGAGAACTTATGGAAATGCTCTTTTGATTATTTTTTCTTGGTGACAAAAGGAAGTGAGGCCAACAATGAGAGATAGGATGTGATTTTTGAAGTGCCAAAGTCTAAGATCACAAATGATCACCTAGGAGAGTGGAGAGATAAAGGTCAAGAAATGCAACACTTTTTTCTAGGCTTTGCTAAGGTCCATGCGAGCTAGTGTTGATTAATTTAAACTGAGTCAAGTCAGCATGGAGGTGTTTTTCTCCAAATATCTTAAAGCACAATAATTCTTGTATGAACTTGGTGGAGAGTTATAGGATTATGTTTCAGACAAGTTAAGTACGAAGAACAATGAATGGAAAGAGGGTAAAATCATTGAAGGTTTAAGCAAGAGAATGATTACAGTGATTGACTGTGGAATTCAAGCTGACCCAAACATATCAGTTACATAAAACATATTAATTAACTATTAGAGACCAGAAACTAGAATAAAATATGAACAGAAGAGTGTCCTTTGTATTTTCTTAGAGAGAGCATTGTAAATTCATGTAAACATATATACATAAGTTAATTACTATCAGAATTGTTAAGTGCATGGAAGGATATCAAATAGGAAGATAGACATAGAGCATGGGAGTGGTTTTTGAGCCTGTAAATCAGGGTAGGCCTGACTGCAGAAGGTCTGAATTGAGACCTGAACCCAAAGCCAACCTGCAAAGATTTGAGGGACTCACATTAAAAAAAAAAAAAAAAAAAAAAGTGGCAGCGAAGACGAAGGTAGAGAGAGCTTGACACATTTGAAAGGTCAGATATTGACAGCATAATCAATGAGGGTTAGCTGGTTGAAGGGCAGATTTGGAGGCGTAGGTAGGAGCCAAATCAGGAAAGGGACCACAGGGTTTTATTCTGATTACAGTGGGAAGATACTGGAGGAATTTAAGCAGGAGAGAAGTCTTTTAAAAATGTACCCCTTGAAAATATAACTATGGTCATTCTGTGGAGAATGGGTGTAGAATCTAGAGGTGGAGCCTGGGAGATCTGAGCAGGATTGTTATGGGGGTGCAGGTGAGAAATGATGCTAACTTAGAATAGGACTTCAGAAGTATAGATGACTAAATGATCAGATTCTGGTATGTTCTGCAGAGTGGGCCCACAAGTATTAGTGAATGGAAATGGAGGTAAAGTAAAAAAGGGGACCCATCCCCTTTTTTATACCGATAAGTATTGTCCTCAGCAGGTGGGTATTTGTTAGTGCTGTTTTCCTGAGCCCAGCAACTCTTGAGATATGAGAGTCAATTAGGTCTCAGTAACAGTTTCATGTTACCCTTTCAGCTTAACTATATACTTTTTTGTTTTCTTTGTCAAAGCCTCACCTAGGATTTCAGTTGGAGTTTTGGGTATGCTGACCAAGTCCTACCTCAAGAATGCACATCTCTTCTCTTTTCCTCTCTGTCTCAGTATTTCTTGGAAGTTCTAGGAGCCCTTGTCCTCCATATAAGAGAATCTTGGAAATTTGGGGGAATTAAAACACTTAGAGACAGTCCTCAATCAGTAGAGGGTGGAAGCTGTGGGGAGATATCCCAAACTCCTCTCCTGCAGATAAACAGTTGTAAGAGGCAGTCTGTTCCTCTCAGAGGTCCTGATGGAATTGACTACCTAATGGCTACATCAGCATTCTCAGTAATATACCCTACGTTGCCTTTCCCCCTTTCTGTCTCATGTTCTCTGCTTCCTTACTCCTGCTTTTTGGTCCCTGTCTTAGGTTCTACATTTAGGGTAAGCCAAACTAAATCATATGTTTTTATTAAGGATAAAAATAGAGATAAAAGAAAAATTGCATTCATTAAGGATAACAATGAAACTCTAAAAGAATTTCAGAGCTTAAGAACAAAAGTAAAGAAACTCAAACTTGCCTTAATAAAGTGATAAGGTAAAAGGATTTTGAACCTAAAGTTCTATACTTAGCCTGAATGAACAACTAGTATGGAAAAATATATATATATATTTTTAGACATGCAGTGCCTCAGAAAATGTATTTCTGAAAAATTAACCCATGGATTCACTCAGCAAAATAGTAACAAAAACATGAATTAAAAAGGAAAAAAATTATTATGAATGAAAGAATCACCATGATAACTAGGGTCTGCTTGTAATTGCTCATCACTGTAGAGTAAACAAGATATCTTGGTAGCAGTTCAGTGTACGTATTTGAAGATCTACTTACAGGAAATTATCTGTATGACTGCCTAATAGTAGTAATGCTCAATTTGTAGTCTTTGTGTTCCATACTCTTGAGATCTGGGATAAAATGTGGTGAAAAAATAAGTTTTTAGGCTCTTGAAGATTCGTCTTTAACTTTTCAGTATTTTCTAGTAGTAAGAATAAAAAAATTGATCATGTTTCCTCAGAATACCATTCCCTCATATAATGTATATTATCATACAGGTCTTTAAAAAGACAATAAAAATGACAAGATGAAAACTAAATAGAAAGAGCGGTTTTTCTTATTAAGTGCAACATACCAATATATTATCATAATAACCCCACTTTGGATACCACTGCTACACAGTTTTAAGTTCAAAAACTAATTTCTAATGTAGATTGGGTTCCATTGAGTTTTATAATGAACGTTGAAATATGAATTAAGATTTTTTTCCTTGATATCTTTTTTACCTGTTGGTAAACCTACTGGCAAGTTTGTGGGCACATGCAATGCAAAAAGGTACTTTAAGATACTTTCTCATCTGCCTTTTAATTCCTAATTATAAGCAGTTTATAGCAGAAAGAAGCTGAAATGAGATGGAATACAGTGATGGAATCAAGGACTATGGGAGATGGGAGGCAAAGGAAGCTAGGTGGAGGATGAAGATGAAGAGGAGGAGGAAAGGAAGGAAGAGGAAATTGAATGAGTCTGTGAGACAGTTTGAGATTTCCTCAGACCAAAAGGAAATTTCCCAGAAACCCCCCAAAACTCCACAGGACTCCCCCCTGGTGTTCAGCTGTTCTCCAAATATCTGGCAGGACCTCTGAGTGTCTTTGTGGTATGTGGGAGGGTTCTAGAGCTCTGAGCTTTGCCACACAGTTCGGTAACCCAAACATGCATAGCAGTTGACATGAAGAGAACACAGGGACTGCAATAAAAAGGGTATCATCAGTAACTATTAAACTGACAACTGAAGGGGACCATTAGGCACTTTGGCCCCAAGAAACCAGTTTCTACCCTCAGGGCAAAAGGAGATTATTAATAATGGTGTAGATTAAATATCCCATTCCCCTGTTAAAATAAATGCTTAAAATCAAGATTAATTTGATTTCTCAAAAATACACAGAGGAAATATATCTTGTTTTTAGGGTTTATAAACTAAAATTCAAAGCAGTTTCGTGAATTGCCTCATTCCTAGGCATTCAGTCATAGAAGTGTAAAAAAAAAAGTAGAATTGGGGCTATACTAGCATAAAAATGACTCCAGTTTGAATCGTATTTGGGCTGATTTGCTTCAACCTCTTCTGTGACCACGGTTAAGCATGGAATTAAAGCCCTAACTGAGGGAACCACATGTGTAGGTCCTGATAGAAGGGTTTCAGTAAGGACACCGAAAGTGTTGTATGATTATGATAAAGAGGTATGTGTGTCTTATCCTGCCTTTTATAGGTTTGTGTTTATTTATTTTAATTCGAACACATTGAGACAGGTATTTTGGTTTTCAGCTCCCCTAGAAGCATATCCTGAGGCAAATATTCGAATACAAGTAGTTTATTTGAGTGGTGATCCAAGAAACTCTGGCAAGGGATGTGGAAGTGAGGCAGAAAACGGAAAAGAGCCCACGTCGGGTGCACTATCAAGGAAGCTCGTTCTGTGGGTAGTTGGAGCTTAATCTTGCCGGCAAATTCAGAGAGCAAGTATGCAACAAGCACCTCAGAGTTATTCCTCCCTCTGGGCAAGGGAGCCAGAATATTGGTAAACAAATTTCCATCCTTCATTGGTTGAGGGCTTTCCTTGGGAGCCTTAATCTTAGCACATCTGGTTGGCTGTGAGTATATAAATGCAGCAAAAGAAAGCCTCAGGCAAAAGGAATCCCACTGCTGGGGGTGTGGGCAGGAATTAAGAAGAGCATACGCAATACTTTGATCACAGAATTCATCTTTCTGTTTTCTAATAATCTGACTGCTTGATTTACTGATAATCATGACTGCCTAGCCTCAACAGGCTCTTGAGTTCACAATTTCTAACATCACCAACTCCTTGATACTCATGATGTCAAATTTCTTACTTACTGTCTTAAACCATGCTAGCCATGAGTTTTTAGGAGAGTTTTGAAGGGAAAATCACACCCAAATGAACTTGTGTTAAATTAGCGTTCTGTAAAAATGTTCATGCAATCCAAAATCCACTTGGGGGCGGGGGGAGCCACAGAAATGTTCTCTGAAAGATGAATAAATGATAATTTAGAAATATATATATATTTCTTTTTCATATTCTGACATTATGAAGTTATTTGTTTAAGTAATAGAGAGCACTTATTTCTTGTTTTCCATATTCAAGTTTTCATTCCACTTACAAATTGAACTGAACTTATAGGTCATTTAGAAGGTTAATAAGAGAGATGAAGGCATAATTCAAATTTGCTAGTCTTTGCTTTGGTAGTGAATTGATTTAGAACATTGCAGAGCAATGGAAGAAGATATGGTCCTGAAGTCTTATGCTCATTTTAGTTCCACCTGATTAATTTAATATTTATATAAGCAAAGAAGTTTGGGGTCAAATCCTTCGATTTTTTTAAACTCTTGAGAAATGAACAAAAATGAATCAAACCATCAAGTTGCAATATATGGGTCAATGCTAGATCTATGGATTGTTGTGTTTTAAATATCTCTTATTTACCTTCCTTTCAAAACTCACATGCATCTACATCATAGATCTTAAGAATATTGTACACATTTGTTGTATCAATAGTGGCAAAGCCTGGTACTTTCTTTGGTCAGGCCATCTAAGTGGGAACACAGGCATTCATATTAAAAATCTCTACGATGTGACAAATGCTTTCTATAATTTAAAAGATAATAACCCTGGTTGTCTGCTTACTAATTTTTGCTAGTGCGTACATAAGTGAATACTAAAAATTTTGATGCATAAGTGATAATGAATGACCACAACGGTGGTATTTTCAGCCTTACTGCTTCCAAAAACAGCTGGAGAAGAAAGGTTTGGTTGTAATTCCTGATCTTAAACTTGATCAAAGAAGATAAAATAAATTATATTTTTAATTTTGTTATATAGTGTTCTATAACATTTGCTAAAGTACGTTGCACATTGAAAGGAAGGATAACTAGAAACAAGTAACTCATTTTATAATATTAAATTTAAAGATAAAAGAAGTTGCTGCATTTTAGAATTTCCATGGATTTTAGAAGTAATCTTGTTGGAATCATTCTTTTTCAATGTGAGAAAAATGACACTCAGCTTATTGGCATGCCTAAGCTGAAATAGTCAGTGGCAGCACCAACATTTGAGCACAGACATCTTTTCTCCAAAGCTTATGTACAATGTATCATTGCTTCATTAAGAGTGACAAGGGATCCAGTCTTCTGCAAACACCCGTAATTATGGTTTTCACCTGTCGTCCAGTCAGTATCTCTGTATTCCCCTAACTATGCAGCACTGGTGATCCAGCATCTACAGCCTTGATTATAGTCCTATAGTAAATGGAGCAGAATATGTTAAATGTTTATTGGGAGCACAGCAGGGATTTAAGCTGTTTGTGGATGTGTATGCTCTAGATTATAAATAAATCCTTGCCCAGCACTGCACGGCAATGTAACAATACGCGGCTCTGCCAGTGACCTTAAATAAAAAACCCCAGGCATCTTTACCCAGCCACCTACTCATTCCATTTGATAAGATTTTGGCTGATAGAAAGAAAAAAGCTCTAACTGAATGATTTTGCTGAAATGGTGTAAATGAAATGTAGGGAAAACATGGCTGTACTGAGGGAGAAATAATGGTGGATGATCCTTCCACTGATAATAATGAAAGAATAGTTGCTTCACTGAAAGAATTATCTATTAGACTAAATTTTCAAAGATCTTAATATATTATCATATGGAGTTACATATTTCCTAAATTTAACCTACTCTCTGAATTTGTTAATCATCTCTTAAACTTAGATTAATCAATTTAGGGTTCAATTTGTTAAATCAAGACTTTGTTCTTTGAAATTTAAGTTTTTAAAGTACTAGGCAGCAACATTTGTACTATATAATCATCATATCCATAAGGGATATAATGGTTATAAGAACCTTATCGATATAATGGTTATAAGATTTCTATACTCTTAAGTGTATTAGTATAACATTCATAAACATAAGACTTAAAAATGTAGTTACTATAAAAGCATTACATATTAACTATAGAAGTGTTCCATTTGGGTAGATTTTTAACTTTCCCCACAAAGCCATTACCTTATTTGATTTGTAAAAGTACATTGTTAGTCATAATAATCAAATACTGAGACATCGCTCAAGAAAAAATCATGTTGCATTTTTTTGTGTGTGAGAGGAGTTTCTAGTAGTTGTAAGACACACTTTTTACATAACCATCTTATTTTTTTTTGAAGATTTTATTCATTTATTTGACAGACAGTGAGAGAGCATAAGTAGGGGGAGCAGCAGAGAGAGAGAGAGAAACAGGCTCCCCACTGAACAGGGGACCCTGACGTGGGGCTCGATCCCAAGACCCTGAGATCATGACCTGAGCTGAAGGCAGACGCTTAACTGACTGAGCCACCCAGGCGCCCCTACATAACCATCTTTCTCTAAACAGCCATGAATATTTTGCACAGATTCTTCTTCAGCATATCAAATTCAGCACCTGCAAAATGGAGTTAAACCTTGCTCAGTTTAATTCAGAGTATTATAATAGAATGAAATTAGATAAAATATGTGAGAACATTTTGAAAATGGAAACCAGTCTATAAATATTACCTCTAGGAAAGTGTTTGAGTCACAGAAATTAAAAAGTAATTCTAACTATAGAAAACCCAATAAGCAAACCCTCATTAAGAAAGATGCTTTTTGGGTTGCCTGGGTGGCTCAGTTGGTTAAGCATCTAACTCTTAATCTCACCTCAGGTCTTGTTCTCAAGGTCATGAGTTCAAGCCCCATGTTGGGCTCCATGCTAGGTGTGGAGCCTGCTTGAAAAAAAAAAAAAAATCCTTTTCAGCAAAGTACAGGCATTGCTTTTTTCGGGGGTGGGGTGCGGCATTGATCACTTATTCTCAATGCTAGTAACACAATTGTACACCCCAGCACTAAAAATTTTTTGTGTTGTGCTTCTAAGTTCTTTTACTTTTATTAGACTCTATTTCACTGATCTTGTTAGAATTATTTGCCCGATAAATGAACATAACATACAGTTATTACTCATTTCTCAAAACTTTGATTTTAATATGATTTTGTTCAGAGCTGTAAATAAAGAAATACAAATAAATCAGTGTCATATTAGTATTCTTCCAGAGTTTGAGAGAACTCTAGAGATCATCAACACAACTTTTTCTTTTTCATATGTGCAGGAACAGTTTTAAATGATTTTCCCTCTATTACATAAATAGGTAATACAATAGCAAAAGCAGATTAACGAAGAATGATCTGAGAAACATAATGGATGCTAGAGTCAGAAAATAAGCTTGATTCAAGGATCTGCCATTTACTGGGTTTATAATAAGGAGTCTTTGCGATGTTTTGCCCTCCTCCTCAGATTCTACATGTAAGAAACTATATAAATAAAAATAGCATCAAACTTAAAGAATGGTGTTACTGATTCTGTGCTTCTAAAAAACAATCAAAATTTCCAAATTCATTTGTAAAATTACTTGAATATTTACTGGTAAATTTTTTTTATATTTTCCAACTCAATGAAATACTTTATGAAACATATGAACATCTTATGTTTGCTTATTTAAACTAAAAACAAACAAAAAATAATACCCAAAGTTGTTTTTCTAGACTTCACTTTCTGGAAATAAAGGTTGGTTTTGGTTGATGCCAAGACATCTCAGAAGTCTAAAATATAAAAATTCATATGAACAATGAAGAATCCCTTCACTGAGAAACCCTAGAGAATTACTAAACAGTTGATTCACCAGATGACTAGAGAGTTCTCAAAACAACTTACAAAAAATATTGCAAGGCAGATAATTTTGTTGTATGAATAAAGAGCACAGATGTTTAAACATATGCTATCCTTATTTTTAAATTACAATCAGTTTTTGAAGAATCTTAAGGGCTAAAATATTTTTCATCATTTTAATTTTTGTTTGAGTGTCAAATTTTATTGTTTGGCATACCTTAGTCCAAAGTAGGTAACATAAAATTTTAACTCTTCTAATATCTATGTGGTAGATATTAGATGGTTCAACTCTATCAGTGAAAATTACCCATTAATTCTACAACTTATGTTTTCTCAAATATGAGGGAAATGGATTACAGTAACTGTAAAGAGAGAGACAGAAAAAAAAGGGGGGCCAGCTCTCTCAACTCTCACCAACTCTCTCTTATAGAATTCTCAGCTTCCTCCAAATTTCTCTCTACATAGTTCTGTCGGTTTCCAGAACATTCTTTCTGATATGATTTGATCCTCTCAGTCATTCTTTGAAATTTGCCATCGTAAATCTCATGCAGTTATAGTTGAGAGAGGATGTCTGTCTCAAGAGCACCTGTAACTGTGAACTTCTGTTAAATTACTCATCATGAAATAAGGCTGTGAATGTCTTTCCTCATCACAACTGAAGTCATTGTTACATAAGTATTGAATCTGCTGATAGAACTGATAAAATTTAGTCAAAAGTTCTCTTAGCCTTTATGTTTTCATTTCAGCATTCTTTCTTTTGGACATGGGTATGATCCCATGATGGCCATGTGATAAATTCAGTGACCAGTATTCTACCCAAATGGCACCCTTTCCTAGCAAGATTTACTAAGTTCCTTAAACAGATGGAGCTCTTCTATCACATACATCATTACCTACGTCATGTTATATAAAGAAAAATACTTAACTCCTTCATTTATAATTAATTCACCTTGTATTTATTATGCACCCACTACAGATATTCAAGATTATATTGGACAATACATTCACAAAAGAATTAGAATATAAAGTGATAAATGCAAAAGAGAAACCTGATTAACATTATAGAATTAGAACCAAGTGCTTGAGTTACTATCTGTATAACCATGAATAAGTTATTTAACTTTACTAAATCTCAGTTTATTAATCTGTACTAATAAGGGTAATAATGATATTTATTTTATATGATTGAGGTAAGGACTCAATAAAATTTTGCATATATGCACCTAACACATATAATCATATAATAAATGCTATTATTGCTATTATTTTGTGCTTATTATTTCCATTAATGTTTGAATTGAGATGGTGCCATTTTGAGTTTAGAAAAATATTTGCGTTTAGAAAAAAATAGATAATAGAGTGTGAGTGAAGATATATAGAGTCAGTGAAGGTAGAAACAATAGCATTAATAAAATAGTATATAGCTAATAGAAAAAAAATTAGAAGGGAGATTAATTTTCTGCTCTAATTTTTCCAAGTCCCTCTGGAGGTTCTTAAAGAAAAAAGAGGGGTACCTGCATGGCTTAGTCAGTTAGGCATCTGACTCTTGATTTCAGCTCAGGTCATGATCTCAATGTGGTGAGATAGAGCCCTAGTCCAGCTCCATGCTCAGTGTGGAGTCTGCTTGAGATTCTCTCTCTCCCTCTCCCTCTCCTGTCTCTCAAAATAAATAAAATCTTAAAAAAAAGAGAAAGAGAGAGAGAGAAAAGTTGCAGAGTGGAAATATTGAGAATAAAAACTTTAAAAAACTATACATGATTAGAAGAAAATTATAAAACTTTAACAAAGTACTTCATCTTATAATTATGGTTTAAAATATTACCTCTAAACAATGTTCTAGAAAACGATAAAGCACACCTTTCATATTTATACAATACCACTTGGAAAAATTGGAGTATTAAATGAGATCACAGCAATTATATATGGAAAGATTATTAATAGGACAATATGGCTGTTGCCACTGATGTATCATAATTATATTCTAGGAAGCATGCCTGGCAAAATGAATGTGCCTTTCACAGAATTGGGAAATTGGGATTTTCTTGGTTTGCATAAACATCATTAAGGTTGTCAGGACAATACAAAATGAATGTGCATATGCCATGACATAAAGTATAACATTTGGGTCAAAACTGCTTTTGGACCACCATAAGAAAATGCTGCTTTTGGTAGCAAATCAAAGGTTTTATGTGGAAATTTTTCCATGTAAAAATGCTTGATACAATATTCCTATGCTTCTGAAATCTGAGTAAATTATGGCATATTTCTATCTAGGGAATTGCACACTTAAACAATATTATATAGCTATCAATTTAGTTTACAAAGAGCCACGAGATGGAATTTGCACTATGTTTCCCAAGCCATCCTTGTCAATTAATTCTGGCAAGCAAGTAAACAGGAAACAAGGATGGACGGTTAAGTCAAAGAAGAAAGAAATGATTTTACTTCCTCCCATGGCTTGATCCTCATCTTGGGGAATGACATAAGTAGAAAATTTTATATCAGAATGATCATAGTGTTAATGATTTCCCCACATTTAACCCACTTTCAAATTTTTAAAAACGCGGTTTGTAATATTATTTAACATAAATTACAAAAACCATAACTTTTCAAATGTATTTAAAAATACCATGAATATTGGGCACCTGGGTGGCTCAGTCAGTTAAGCATCTGCCTTGGGCTCAGGTCATGATCCTAGGGTTCTGGGATCCAGCCCCGCATTGGGCTCCCTGCTAAGTGGGGAGTCTGCTTCTCTCTCTCCCTCTGCCCCTCCCCCTGCTCATGCTCTCTCTCTCTCAAATAAATATAATCTTTAAAAAATACCTTTAATATTAATTTAAAATTTAAAATAATTTTCATCCTTTAATAAATTTATATAAATGAATAAAATTGAAAAAAAAAGTAGAGACAGTATGAAAGGTTTTCCTTTTCTACAGTTTATCCAACTAATATAAATGTATGCATAGTTTTATGATGTTAATATACAGCTGTTTAATAAAGCATAGAAAATTGAATACTTTCCGAAGGGGTATATATTCTGGTGGGAAAAGAGAAGTGTGCCACTGTGTAGCACAAATGTGTATATGTGTATATATATATATATGTATATGCATATATATACATATATATATATATACCTGCAACTTATTTTAGCCAAATCTTCCTGATAAACCCCTGGTTATGGTAGAATTCCCAAAATGAATTTTTTTTTTCAATTTAAATTACTTCATGAAACCTTGAATAACATATAATAACCTTTTCAAATTGTTATTAGTTCTTGGCATTCAACCTCTCAAATGAGCATTTTTAGCAATACAAAGAAATAAGGGTAATGATCCCTTATTACACATAGTATGGAAAATTCGAATCCAGTAGATTAAATTCTTGTCTTCAGAATATACATCTACATGCCTTTATTCATAATTCCAGTGACATGCATCTTATTTCTAGACCAGAATTTTTTTGCTGCATAATCAGAACCTGCAGTGTATGTGAAACCTATTATATTAAAAACACATTTACATAAAAGATAGTTCCATGAAATTTAAAAATACCATGAGGAGAAAGATGAGTAAAAGATTAAGTTTAAATTCTCTTACTGAGTTTGATAGAGCTCGTATTCTTCCCTTGATTTTAATTACATATCTCTTTTTATAAATTATTTAATGAAAGAGAGATTGCTCATTGTCTTCAGCATATCATGGATTTCCAATAGAATTATTTCCTTTTTTTATGTTAGATTTGAATGATTCATACTCCCTCTGAATTTTGATTTCTGTATCCCTTAAATAAAAAACAAAACAGCAGACTTACATGATTAGGCCTCATATTTACATTAGGCATTATCATTTGCAGCATTTGAGCTCTATCTGTACTGACTGGTTTCCTTTATTTTTTTAATTCTTTTATTTTTTCATTTATTATTTTTATTATTGTGTTTTTTTATTATTATGTATTTATTATTATAACCAGCATATAGTACATCATTAATTTTTGATGTAGAATTCAGTGATTCATTAGTTGCATGTAACACCCAGTGCTCATCACCACACGAGCCCTCCTTAATACCCATCACCCAGTTAACCCATCCCCCCAGCCCCCTCCCTTCTGTAACCCTCAGTTTGGTCCCCGGAATCCAGAGTCTTTCATGGTTTGTCACCCTCTCCGATTTCTTCCCGTTCAGTTTTCCCTCCCTTCCCCTGTGGTCCTCCACACTATTCCTTATGTTCCACACATGAGTGAAACCATATAATAATTGTCTTTCTCTGTTTGACTTATTTCACTTAGCATAATCTCCTCCAGTCCCATCCATGTTGATGTAAAAGTTGGGTATTCATCCTTTCTGATGACTGAGTAGTATTCCATTGTATATATGGACCACATCTTCTTTATCTATTCATCTGTTGAAGGACATCTCTGCTCCTTGTGAATATTGCTGCTATGAACATTGGGGTGCATGTGCACAGATGACATGATACTTTATGTGGAAAACCCAAAAGACCCCACCCCCAAATTACTAGAACTCATACAGCAATTCAGCAATGTGGCAGGATACAAAATCAATGCACAGAAATCAGTTGCATTTCTATACACTAACAATGTCACTGAAGAAAGAGAAATTAAGGAATCAATTCCATTTACAAAAGCACCAAAACTGTAAGATACCTAGGAATAAACATAACCAAAGACATAAAGGATCTATACTCTAGAAACTACAGAACACTTATGAAAGAAATTGACAAAGACAAAGAGATGGAAAAATATTCCATGCTCATGGATTGGAAGAACTAATATTGTGAAGATGTCTGTGCTGCTCAGAGCAATCTACACTTTCAATGCAATCCAGATCAAAATACCATCTACATTTTTCACAGAGCTGGAACAAAAAAATCCTAAAACTTGTATGGAACCAGAAAAGACCCCGAATAGCCAGAGGAATGTTGAAAAAGAAAACCAAAGCTGATGGCATCACAATTCTGGACTTCAAGCTCTATTACAAAGGTGTAATCATCAAGACAGTATGGTACTGGCACAAAAACAGACACACATAGATCAATGGAACAGAATAGAGAGCCCAGAAATGGACCCTCAACTCTATGGTCAACTAATTTTCAACAAAGCAGGAAAGAATATCCAATGGAAAAAAGACAGTCTCTTCAACAAATGGTGCTGGGAAAATTGGACAGCCACATGCAGAAAATTGACTGGTTTTCTTTAAAACGAACTCTGTTTTGTAAAGAACACCTAAATGTAACTGGAAGGCATCATATCACGGTGGTTAAGAGAATAGTAATTAAAGTCATACATATGCTTGACAGTTTATCCTGACACTTAAATAGAATTTTTCTTTTTTTTTAAAGATTTATTTATTTATTTGAAAGAGAGAGAGAGAATGAGAGAGAGAGAGAGCGCGCACATGAGAGGGAGGAGAGTCAGAGGGAGAAGCAGACTCCCCGCTGAGCAGGGAGCCCGATGTGGGACTCGATCCCGGGACTCCAGGATCATGACCTGAGCCGAAGCCAGTCGCTCAACCAACGGAGCCACCCAGGCGCCCCTTAAATAGAATTTTTCAAAGTAATTGAATATGCCAAGTTTTAAGTTTCATAATCTGTCAAATGGGGATAGTAATAGCTCCTCCAGTTTGCATGAATTAAAATCATTTTTGGTCTAGCAAGTAATTAAAGAGTAACTATTAATAATTGGTATTGGAAAATATTGGTGAGAGGTATTTGTGATGGCCTATAATAGGAAGGTTTACTTAAGAAGGAAAATGGTCTCCTATCTATACAAGACTTTTTCAGTGGGGTTTTAACAATTCACATTTAGTTTTTCCTTATCTGGCAGTTTTAAGAACTTTCATGTCATGTTAATAAAATTACTACCAGTTTTTAAAATAATTTGCAAATCTGTAATACTAACAACCCATACATTATGGCTTTTTGCACTTTTTATAATAGTTTATTATCTTTCATTTGTAATTGTCTTCATGTATTTATAGAATTGCAAGCTTCTCTATAACATAAACAGTCCCCTCATAGTTATCAAAATAAGGAATGTATAAGGAGCCAAATACCTTGGATACAGGGTTAGTATGTAACAATGGAAAAAGATACAATAATGTTAGTCACACAGGAAAGAGAATAACATAACAGAAAGTAAGACATAAGATGAAGCACCAAAACGTGTGTTTAAATTAATATGAGTTGCGGCACCTGGGTGGCTCGGTCGTTAAGTGTCTGCCTTCAGCTCCCAGGGTTCTGGGATCGAGCCCCGTGTCAGGCTCCCTGCTCCGCGGGAGGCCTGCTTCTCCCTCTGCCACTCCCCCTGCTTGTGTTCCTGCTCTCGCTCTCTCTCTGTGGAAGAAAGAAAGAAAATCTTTAAAAAAATAAATAAATAAAAATAAATTAATATGAGCATGAAGGAAATCATTCTTCCCATGCATGTAAGTGAGAGAAAGGTATATTCAAAATTTAGTGGTGAGAGAGAAGACATGGCTCAAGTTGCGGGAAATAAACCAGAGTCAGGTATTAAATGAATATATAGGACCAGAGCACTAAGAGCAAGAGAGTATATGAGGCAGAGGAAATGCCAGAGTAAAAAAATGGAAACCCAAAACAACAGAAAACAATCAGGTATTCATGTTTATTAGATACAACAGAGTATAGTGAAAATACAGTTCAGACTTTTGAGTTAGATAGATACGGACTGCTTTGAAAACCCAATTCAATTATTATCTGTGGGTATGTGGTTATGACTCAGTCCAATCAACTGTAACAATAGAAAAGATAATATTCTCTCTGGGTCTTAAGAAATGCTAATCTTTGCAATTGATGTTTTGTAGGGATATAGGGAAAGGATGATCAAGGTTTTGAGGTACCTGAAGCTGATACAATTTGTGGAGCCCTCTTAGAAAAAGAATGTAAATTGCAATTACTAATTTACATAAGAATACAAATTTAGAATGAGAAAGTAAATCACAAATTTCAAATACCACAAACTTCAAATAACAAAACAATTTTATTAATGAACAGCTCAACACAGCTAAAGAGTATCTTTTTTCCCCTAAAATATCACTAGCATATTTTATGATGACTTTTTCATAGTACAGTGACTTTGTAATACAATCTTGTGGAAATTATAGTTTGCTCTCTCCTCTAGCTTAATTAAAATTTATCTTAAATTATTATTATTAAAGAGAAGCAGGTTTAGAAAATAGTTCACTCAGGTTCACAACTCAATACTGGAAACATCATGCAAATATTCAGAATTATTGTTAAATTTGGATAAACCATTAACAAGATTCTTTCACCTAGACTACAAAAATACAGGGCATTGCAAGTTTTCATTTGCTGTGGTGTCTTAAATATTGGCTGAACTGACGCTACAAATTAGCTAGTTTATCATGGATGATTTTACGGCATTACTTATATAATGGATTTTGTGTGTTACCCTTGTCAGTGTCAGTATTTTGTATCAAACCAACAGCAACTAGATCATGGCCAATGAGTTCATACAATGCGATGATAAGTTGTAGTATATAACATTCATCCAGTGCACACACTTAAGTACTCAATATTTGTTTTAATGCTGGAAGCACACGCCCTACAAATACAGGATTTCTGATAAATTCTACTTCACGCAATTCCAATACAAGTGAAAAATTATTATTTTCTTACATTGTATATGCTGCAGTACTGAGTATATTCCTGGATGAACACTACTTTTTTAAATAGACATCAATGAGAACCAGTCTTCTTCATATAATTTTATATTCCTCATGATAGCATAGTTTCCCACAGAGTAGCTTCTGGCTCCAGACATTTGGAATCTTGTTATTCCTCTACTCACATCGGATGCCGGGCAGTTTGTCGTATCGCGATGATGTCATAATATCATTTCAAGTTTTACTCCTCTGGCACAATATGAAGTGAACAAGCATGGTAGGCAGTACAATTACTTCTGGAAACTAGTTCTATTCCGAGATGGTTAGCAAAAAGTTTACTGTCATTGGAGGGGGCCAGTGATACACAAAAACATTTATTCCACAAAGTTCAAACTCTACTATTCAACCTTTTCTGGGCCAGATCCTAAAAATGACTGTAAGCACTCCAGTACCACACAACAGCAGAGGAGGTCAGATGAAGAACAAATAAGGGTAGAAAGAAACTGTTTTTAAGCAAATGCAGATAAAATATCCTTAAAAACAAAACAAAACAAAAAAAACATAGGACCATATGCATTGACTAGCTCAGACTACTATAAAATTCCTCAGACTTTATTTTTTCATAGCTTTTGAATCATAAAGTCCATAATGAAAGTGCCAGCAAATTTTGTGTCTGGTGAGATCTTTTCTGCTGGCTTGGGAAACGGCCCACTATTGGTGCATGTGCGAGTATGCAGCTAAAGTTATATGTACAGGGAAATTTATAAGGCTAAAAGCTTATATTAGAAAGGAAGAAAGATTAAATGACCAGAGGCCTTCACAGGAAGTTAAGAAAAAAAGGAACAAAGCATGTCTAAAGTAAGTAGAAAGAAGAAAATAGATAAAAGCCAAAACGAACAAAAAACTGAAATATAACAGAGCAACAAAGCTAAAACCTGCTTCATTGAAAAGTTCAACAAAAATGATAAGCCTTTATGGGACACCTGGGTGGCTCAGGTGGTAAGCATTTGGCTTCAGCTCTGGTCATGATCCCAGGGTCCTGGGATCTAGTCCCATATCAGGCTCCTCTCTCAGCAGGGAGCCTGCTTCTCCTTTGCCTGCCACTCCCTGTGCTTGTGCTCTCTCTCTGATAAATCAATCAATCAATCAATCAATCTATCTTTTAAAAAATGGTCTAAAAAATGATAAGCCTTTAATTGAAGAGAGAAAACACCAATCAGTAATATAAGAAACTACATATCCTACAGACCTTAATCAGTATTAAACATACGAGAATACTAAGTCAACAAAATTAGAACCTTGGATGAAATGGGAAAATTACCTTAAGACATAAACTAAGTTCACTGAAGAAGAGATAGCCTGATTAATTCTGTATTTATCAATTAATGATAAGTAAACTAACACAAAAATGATATTTAATCTGATAATGGATATTTACAAAAATTGCATGGTGAACATCTTATTAAAATGTTAAACACTTAATTCTTTGATCCTAAAATTAGGAAAAAAGTGGTTTACTATCATCTTTTTCTGTTCAACATTATACTAGGGTATACAAATATT
Source organism: Eumetopias jubatus (assembly GCF_037043125.1). Classification (NCBI taxonomy): domain Eukaryota; kingdom Metazoa; phylum Chordata; class Mammalia; order Carnivora; family Otariidae; genus Eumetopias; species Eumetopias jubatus. Next base: position 174,812,983 of record NW_028274809.1, on the reverse strand, counting down.
AAGGCATAAATACCAGAAAGGAGGAAATAAGACTTTCAGTGCCAGAATATTTTTTTCCAGATAGGTAACACTTCCCTAACTCTTTATTTATTTATTTATTTATTTATTTATTTATTTGATTAGGAGAGAGAATACTAGCGGAGACAGATATATTGTCAGATGGGATATAAATACAACACCCAATTACATGCTTCTTATAAGAAATTACTTTAAATACTTTAAATTACTTCAAATATAAAGGCATGAAAATATTAATAATTAAAGGATGTAAAAAATATATCATGTCAATAGTTAAAAGAATTCTGGAGTGTCTCTTTTAATATCATCTAAAATAAATTTCAGAGTAAAGAATATCACCAGAGATCAAGAAGGTAATTTCATGATTTAAAAAAAAAAAAAGGGGTTGATTGATCAAGAGAATTTAGCACCATAAATTTGGTAGCTTAAAACAACAAAAATTTATTCTCTCACAGTTCTGGAGGTGAGAAGTCCAAAACCAGTTTTACTGAGCTGAGATTTAGGTGTCAGCAAAGAAATGCTCCATCTGCAGTCTTTAAGGGAGAATCCATTCCTTGCTTCATTTAGATTAGGGTGGCTGCTCACAGTCCTTGACTTGTATGTAGCCTCTCTCTGTGGTCCTATTGCCTTCTCCTTCTGTGTTCTGTCTATTCTTCCTCTGTTTTTTTCTTATTAAGATAATGGTAATGGCATTTAGAGTCCACCCAAATAATACAAAATGATCTCCTCATCTCAAGATCCTTAACTTAATCATCCTTGCAAAGAGCCTTTTTCCAAATGAAGTAAAATTTACAGGTTTCAGATACTAAGATGTGGATTTATTCTGTGGATTTATTCATTTACTCATTTTTCAGGCTATTAGAATACCTTTATAGTTAGTTTTGAAAAACAGGTAATAATAGGTTGGATAGACCAAATAGATTTGATCTTTTCAAAATTGTTTTGCTCTTATAGATCTTTGTATTTTAAAGTTAATTTTAGAGTCAGTTCTTAATTTCTCCACAATAATTCACTGGAGATTTGATGGGATTATTTTATATCTATAGATTACTTAAGGACATATTGTCATCTTAAAAATGTTGAGCCTTCAAATCCATTATTTATTTAGAACTTTAATCTTTCTCAGCAATATTTTATATTTGTCACTGAACAAGTATTACACATATAATCACTGTCTTCATCCTCAGGTATTTTATGATTCTTGCTGCTATTGTAAATTATTATTAATTCTTTTTAAAGATTTGATTTTTTTTAAGTAACTTTGTTGGAGATTCCTTAGGATTTTCTTTGTATACAATCATTAATTATAAATAAGCACAAGTTGATTTTTAATTTATTTTGTTACCTTGTTACGCTGGTTAGGAATTCCAATATAATTTTTATGAAAATTATTAAAGAGGATATCCTTACTTTATTCCTGTTCTTTATATTGTCTAGTTTTACAGTTGTTTTTAAAGATTTATTTTAGAGAAAGGGAGAGAACACAAATGAGCATGTGAGTGGGGGAAGGGGGCAGAAGGAGAGAATCTCTAGCAGAGTCTGTGCTGAGTGTGAAGCCTGACATGGGGCTTGATCTCAGGACCCATGAGATCAGGCCTCAAGCCGAAATCACAAGTCAGTCGTTTAACAGACTGAGCCACCTAGGCGCCCCTAGTTTTATTTATTTTTTTATTTTTTATTGTTATGTTAATCACCGTATATTACATAATTTGTTTTGGTATAGTGTTCCATGATTCATTGTTTGTTCATAACACCCAGTGCTCCATGCAGAATGTGCCCTCCTCAATACCCATCACCAGGCTAACCCATCCCCCCACCCTCCTCCCCTCCAGAAACCTCAGTTTGTTTTTCAGAGTCCATCATCTCTCCTGGTTCGTCTCCCCCTCTGACTTACTCCCCTTCATTCTTCCTCTCCTGCTATTTTCTTCTTTTTCTATAGTTTGTATTGCAGAAAGGCACAATCCAGGACCAGTTACTTCATCATGACTATTCTGATTACCATAGCTGTGTCAAAACTTATTTTGAAACTTAGTGATCTAACTCATGATGGCATTTATCTTGCTCATGAGCCTTTAATTTGGGCAGCACTGAGTATATCTTATCTCTACTCAACTTGGATTCAGCGGGAGTAGCTCGAAGGCTAGGGCTAACATTATCTACAGGCTTTCTCACACTTTGGCAATTGATAGTGGCTTTAGGCTGATAAGGGCTATAAGTGATAAATAGGGACCTTAGCTGGACTATCTACATGTGGCTCTCTATGTTGCAGAATTTGTTATAACATGGTGAGTGCATTCTATGAGCAAATGTCCCAGGAGACATAGCCAGACTAAAGCTTCATCACATTTTATGTCCTAGTCACATAAACTACATTATTACTTTAATCAAATTCTATTTTTTGAAACATTCACAAAGTTACAGCTAATTGAAAGCTGAAGGAAAGTAGGCTTCACTTTTTGATGGGTATGGTACATTTCTGGAAGGGCAGGTAAGATCATAAATACTCCTACAAACACTTGTTTCAAAATACAACATATAGTAATGACTCAATAATTTATTTTAAGGCTTTATTCTATTTGTGTATTGCACAAAAAATGAAAAATGCTAAATGTTCATCCTAATGAATTAACAATCAAGTATTATGCAGATATTAAAAGGAGAAAGCTCTACATTTCTTCTAAAGTATAATTTCCAGGTAAATAAAACAAGTCCCCAAAAGTGTATGTGGTAGCATAAGTGATACAAAAATGAATATAAATAAATAAGTATGTTAATATATGTAGATAGCTCTGGAAGAATACATAAGAAATTAACAACATAATTGCCACAGGATAATGAACCTGGGTGATAGGAAGAGAGAGGTGGAAGGGATAAATTAGCTTTCTTAATTTTTTGTGGATTTTAAATATTAGAATACATGTAATTTTTATATAACATGTACATAACTAGATAAATAGTATTAAGCTGAAATTATATCTCTTTTTGTATCTTATAATGTGGTAAATATTATCAAAGAGATGTTACGAAGGAACTCCTGAATAACCCAGTACCTCTGGAGAAGTTGGAGATGACTTTTCCAAGGAAATGACATTTGACTTGGATATAATTTTTTCCTAATGTTGGCTCATTTCAGTACTCATTTATTTATTTTATCATTTTATAATTAACATTTATTTTACTTTTTGTTCAAATCTTCTCACTCGCGGAATATAAATCACCTTCTTCATTTTATTTTCTAATCATTGGTGGTCAGAACTGAGTCCTGGATTCAGATGTACTGTAACTGAACCATGAACATTAGATCAACACAGGGCATCCAATCTCAAAATGGGAAAGGAGGAGTTTGATTTATACCTGTTGGCTCTCTCTAAAGAAGTATATTGAAGGCTGTGTTTATTTATTTACTCCCTCCAAAATGTTTTCATCCAAAATGAAAAAAAAATTAAATAACTGGATAATTCTGGGGCTCCTTGGTGGCTCAGTTGGATGAGCGCCCAACTCCTGATCTCAGCTCAGGTCATGACCTCAGGGTAGTGGGATTGAGCCTGTGTGAGGCTCTGTGCTCAGCTGGGAGTCTGCTGGAGCCTCCCTCTCACCCTCTCTCTCTGCCCTCCCACACCTCAAATAAAGAAATAAATCTAAAAAAAACCCAACAAACAAACAAAACAGATAATTCAGCCAAATGCCTTGATATAGGTTCTTATCACTGAAACATGGCTGATCGGTGCATTCTTTCCTTTACTTTGCCCTTCTAGATAAAGTCTACTAAGACCATATAAAATTTTTTTCAAAATATATTTTCACCATAAAGAACATAAAATATAGACTGTAATTAGTTCATATTGATAAATAAAATACTTCTGGGGGAAAATTATGGCTACAGTGTCAAGTGGAAGTAGATCTAATACAAACTTACGAATCTATCATAACTTGATCACATCAAGAGATTGTAAGTATGCATTTTGGTAAATAAAGGAATCCTAAATCTAAAGGACCAATATTGTGATGACAAATAACAGACCTTATATGTCTAAGCTCCACTGAGAATTCAATTGCTTTATCTTCATTACTGAAGAGTGATACTATTTTTAAAGTATTTTATTTAAACATACAATTGAGTTGTGAATTCTATAACATGGTGGTTTTGTGCAGGCTCAATTTTCAGTGGCACAATTTTAAAAACCACACTATAATTATTCATTTCCTGTTAGTCACTATTTAGAGAATCATGACAGCCACTCTAGGAGTATGTTTGAGAAATTGTTGCTGAGTTTAGCACTTAGTAATTAGATTATGTTATTAGAGGATTGCTAAGTTTCAGGCATTGAAATTTAACAGACTCCTGAAACCTCTTGTTGAGGGTACTTGATTCTATTCCCATGGAAACTGTTCATGCCTTGACAAATAACCTGTAAGTAGTTTTTGAAAAAATGAGTGTTAGAATTTTAAGACTTTACTGTGGTGAAAATTTTAAGCATAACTATATACTCTAGCTGATATTTCCCTTTCCTTAACTTTTTTGTATTACAACCAGAAAAACTGGGCTTCACATAAAAAATAATTCCAAAATTAATTTTTATAAATACTTGGTATTTTATACCATATGTAAAATGGCATAATACCATTTGTAGGTAGGCTGTAATAAACAACTATATTATTTTTCAAAACTTAGGGAAATGAAGTAAGGATATAAAAATGAGTTTTTAAATAATAAACCAAGAGTGTAGATAAAATGGAGTAATAATATTACAATAAGACAAAAGCAAGAAGAAAGAAAGGGAGAAGGAGAAAAAGGAAGAGATGGATTAAATAAAAAAACTGGCAAATGACAAAGTAAAACATATCAATATTCACATTAAATTAAAAATATTCTAAACACCCTAATTGTAAGATATATCATCAGATGGGATATAAATACACCTAATTACATGCTGCTTATAAGATATCACTTTAAATATAAAGACATGAAAATATTAATAATTAAAGGATGTAAAAAATATACCATGCGAATAGTCAAAAGAAATCTGGAGTATATTAATATCATCCAGAAAAAATTCCAGAGCCAAGAATATCACCAGGGACAAAGAAGGTAATTTCATAATTAAAAAAAAAAGTGGTTGTTTGATCAAGAGAATTTGGCACATAATAATAGAGCTTCCAATACATGAAACAAAACCTCATTAAATTATATGGAGAAATAGATAAACCCACAATCCCAGTCAAAGGTTTCAGTATCCCTCACTAAATAATTGATAGAGGAAATAGAAAATCTGCAAGAATATAGAAAATTTGAACAGTCTGAACCAACTTGACATTTTTAGTAGACTTTCCAACACCAGAAATATTTTCTGTTCCATAAAACAAATTTTATTGCATTTGAACAGAATCAAGTCATATTGAATATGTTCTCTGACCATATTGATATTGAGTTAGAAATCAGCAGCAGAAAGATATCTGGAAAATTCAGATATGCAAAAAGTAAATAAAACACTTCTAAATTACCCATAAGTCAAAGAAGAAATTAAAAAAAAAAGAAATTCGAAAGTACTTTTTTTAAAATTTTATTTATTTATTCATGAAAGAAAAAGAGAGAGAGAGAGAGGCAGAGGGAGGAGCAGGCTCCCAAGGGGCAGGGAGCCCGATACAGGACCCAATCCCAGGACGCTGGGATCATGACCTGAGCTGAAGGCAGACGCTTAACCATCTGAGGCACCCAGGCGCCCTAGAAATATTTTGAACTAATGAAAATGAAAACACAACATATCAAAATCTATGAGACTCCCCTAAAGTAGAGCTTAGAGACATATTTATAACAGTAAAATCATTGTTAGATAGCAAGAATTCTCTCAACTCAATAAATTCAGTTTTCATGTTTAAGAAACAAAAAAAAAAAAAAAAAGGAAGAAACTCAAATTAAGCAGAAGAAAGAAACTGGGAGAGATTAGAGAAAAAAATCAATGAACAGAAAATGGAAAAATAATAAAGAAAATCAATAAAACCAAAAACTTTTTACTTGAAAACATAAGTAAACTGATCAGTGTCTAGCTGGAATGAACCAGAAATCAAGATACAAAGTACAAATTGCCAATATCTGTAATACAGAATACAGATGTGAAAGAGTAATGAAGAAATATTATAAAATGGTATGCCAAAACTCTGACAAATTAGAGGAGATGGTTCCTTGAGGCAAAAATCTATCAAGAATCACTAAAAAAAAAAATAATAGTAACTTAAATAGCCCTATTTCTTTTAATGAAGTAGAATTGTAGTTAAATTCTCCCATTAATGGAAACTTCAGGCCCAGAAAACTTTACTGGTGAATTTTATGAAAATTCTTGCTTAGTAGTAAGAACTAACACTATCTTACACAAACTTGTTTTTTTCAGAAAAAGTAAGAGGAAAGAATATTTTTCAACTCATTTTTGAAGCTATCTTTACACTGATACCAAATGAGATAAAAAAAAATTACAAAAAAGTCAATTGTTAGATCAATATCCCTCATGAACATAGATGCAAAAATAATTTTTGAAAATCAAATAAAGTCTAACAATTTTTAAAAATGATATTATATCATGATTCAGTAAAGTTTATTTCAGGAATGCAAGTTTGATTTAGTATTCAAAAATTAATGTAATTTACCATATTTAAAAAAACTAAACAACAAAATTCATATAATTATCTCACAGGATGTAGGAAAACTCACTGGATGAAATCCAACATTATTTTTTGATAACCACTGTCAAAAACTAAGAATAGAAAAGCACAATTTTACATGGTAGAAACATAAAAAAATCTATATTTAATAACAACTTAATGGTGAAACACTGAATAATTTTCTTATAAGATCAGAATGAAAGGATGTCCACTGGCACTGTTCTATCCAACATTGTACTGAGGGTTCTAGGCAGCATCATAAGTTAAAAAAATGAAAAACAATAGATATCCAAAGACAAGAAAGAAATGTAGAAATCTAACGGAATCTACAAAAAAAGCTACTAAAACTAATGAGTTCAGTTAGTTTCTGAGATATAAGATGGATGTACAAGCATCATCTATGTATTCATATTCTTTGAATAAAGAATTAGAAATTGAAATTAAGAAAGCAATGCTATTTATTAGCATTAAAATTATAAGATACAGAAAAACCTGACAAAATATGTACCAAACTGTTACTCTGAAAATTACACTATTACTGATAGAAATTAAAGAAGGTCTAGATAAATGGAGAGATACATCTTATTCATAACTCAGAAGATATAAAATGTTATGGTGTCAAAGCCTTTCAAATTGTTGTAGAGATACAATGAAATCTTAAAATCCAGCAGGCTTTCTGTACATAGTGACAACAGATTCTAAAATTCATATAAAAACATAAAGATCCTAACTTGCTAAAGTAACTTTTAAAAAGAACAAAATTTGAAATTTAGCATTAATTTGAGTAGTAGTATCAAAAAAGACACACATATCAGTTGAATGGAAATAGCATCAAGAAAAAGATTCACACATTTTTGGACATCTAATTTTCGGACAGATATACTAAGGTAATTCAGGGGAGAAAGGATAGTCTTTAACAAATGGTGCTGGAGCAATTATATATCCATATGTAAGAAAAATTTCTATCTGTGAATAGTACCATATACAAACACACACACACACACACACACAATGGACAATAGACCTAGTTGTTCATAGATTTAATTGAAGGCCATCTCAAAGCAACATGGAGACACCTATAAAGTTTTTCCTTCCAGAAGGATCCCTGAATTTAAGAAACACCTTAAAAAGCCAATTGAGACTTGCTATAGTTAGAGAGGATTACACATTTCCTATAACTTTGGAATGAATTAGTGACTCAGAATTAATTATAATTTGGTTGTCATATTATGTTTCAAATTCTATCAGAGGGTGGAGTAAGCCAAGAGAGGAAAGACAGTCTCTTGTTTGAAGAGCTTTTTGGAAATTATTACCTCATTAGGAAACTTGGTAAGAGAAGAAAATGTTGGAATATTTCATGAGAAGATCATCTGTTTTAAGTTCTATCCTGATGATTGACAAAGTTTGAGCCATGTAAAAATTATATGTTAATTTATTCTCCTTTATGTTTCTCCCCCAAAAAAGTTTCAAAAAAGGTATTTAACGTCACATATTTCTTCTCTAATATAATAGAGTGTGAATTATTCACATATATGGGTTTCTCAAATAACTACTTCTATCAACTTGGAATGGACTAGTAAGATAAAGGCAAAATTTAGGCCACTAGAATCTAAGTTATTTTTAATTATAAATCTTTAGAAGTATAAATATAGATGAAAAACAATAATGTGATGACACAAAGAATCTCATTAAAATAGATTTTCATATATAATAATAAATATCTATATTATATATATGTAATTGGCTTACTTTAGCAGCTAAAATATTTAATTCAGTCTCTTGTATTTGGTAATAATGTAACTCAGATGTAGCCCATTTCCCACAGTTATATAAACAATAATATAATTTTGGTAATTTGAAGTTGGTTGGGGGGAAATTAAAAGGGGCAGAGGGAGAGAATCTTAAGCAGGCTCCACAGTGAGCTTGGAGCCCATCACTGGGTTCGATCTCACGACCCTGAGATCACAACCTGAGCCAAAACCAAGAGTCAACTGCTTAAATGACTGAGCCATCCAGGTGCCCCTTGACTTCATAATTTAATACAATTGTTGCTTATGCCGTATGTGGAATAGTTTGGCAAAAATCAATGTAGTTTATTTATATCGTTAGTTCAATCCCTTATGTATTCAAAGTTAGAGGGCCTCTTCTGAGAAATGATACTGTTGGTTTCACACAGTCTCTAGAGCTTTATTTGTTTCTCATAAAAACACACCTGAAATTTGGTGGCTTCAGCAGCCAAAAGAAATTTAGAGGAACCTAAAATCATGGCAGTTAAAGGAGTTTAGAATCATGGTATGCAGCTTTTTATCACATTTTCTGGTATGTGTTTGTAGAGGGAAAGTGTTACTGGAGGAATTCAGTGTACAAAGATCTACATGTTTTTCAAAAATGTGATCAATTTTATTCCTTTTATGCCACCCCATCTGGACACAACTTCTAGGATCCAGGTTCACATTTCCTTGTTGTACCAGAGTTACATGATCTAGTCATATAAAGGCTAATGGATCATGCTATATAACTTAGCTTCTATTGCATTTTATTCTTTGCTGAACCACAGGTATATTTAAGGTGTCAACACAGCTATCTTTTCCATGGCCAGACAAATCATCATTTGGTTGGGGATGTTAATAGCAATAACTTAATCACAACTATTTTTTGTTATGTGAAGGTATACTGCTACCTCTGTAATCTGGACAAAAATATACAGCTGTATTCCATATTCTAAAATTTTATTAAAATTTATGAAAGAAAACTATGTTAAAAAGTCTTGCCCCAGTCTCAGTGATGGGTTTAGGTATTCGTCTTTGCCTCTAAAGATAAATCCAGGTAGAATAACTTAGGTGAAAGCAAGGTGCAAATTGAATTCTTTTCCCCCTCCCACCTTCCCTCCATCCTTTCTACTCTCTCTGTCTCTTCTTTTTTTCTTTTTATAAACAATAATTAGAAGGTATCCATTTTATTTTTATTTCTTTAACCCTGTACTTTAACAACCAAGTCTAAAATTCTTTGTGTTTTTGGCTGTTTCAAGCTGATATGGTTTAGCATTCATTTCTTCAGCTACAATTAATAACTATTATTTTGGGAGAAGACTTGGTTCACAATTTCCAAATGATGTGTTTTTCCATAATAAATTAAATTGGTCCATGATATCATAAAAAATGCTTGGTGTTTACAAAAATAAACATAGGTAGGCATCACCAAGGTATAAGATAATCCTGGAAAATGGCACTGATCTCGTCCACAGCTACATCACTAGCTTGCTGATTGGATGAAGTATCAAGTTCTACAAAACAAATTACTTGTTTTGTTTTTTCAGTTTACCTGCATTGGTCTACTTATTGATGAAATATTTAGAGAAATCACATTTGAAAGGTGCATGCTTCCCAAAAAGACCTTGTACCTAGTAACAGAATGCTGGAGTTGTTCCTGCATTTTTTTAGTTGCAACAATACCAAAGTGATTTTAAAGCACTAGAGTTTTGAATTAGGAAATAAACTTCTGAATTTCTCCCTGAAAATATTAAATTGTCTGCTTCCACCAAAATTCATACCTAGTAGAGTTTGGCTCAGGTTTTTGCCTTTATCGATCTGAATTTTTGTCTATATTTTTGCTAGGTAATTGTGGGTCTTCTCTTTGTCTACCTACAGCTTCCTCTGAAGCCCATGTGGTCAGAGGCATATTGGGTTTCAGAAGCATCAGGCCATCAACAGAGTGTTGCCAGCTAAGTACCAGTGAATGGGTCTGCACAGGAGGGCTATAGTCCCACCATTTGCATTTCCTTTCACCATATTCACTCTTGGATCACCTCATGGAGGAGCTACTATCTCCTTCTTGAAATTTTTTCATGCACCACACCCCAGACCATGTGCCTTGGTGGCTTCAGGTCTAGCCTAGTCATAAAAATGGTCACTGAAAGAGCATGAAGTCAATGAGTGGAACATTTCCCTTTACCCAATATATGTCTTTTCTGCTTGAATAGCCCACTCCTTGCCCTGGAACTAAGAAATAATGAGCCTCCTCTGCGCTTTTCTTCTTTAAGGAGAAGCCAGGAAATGGGACTCCCAAGTTGTGGCTTGATCTTCGCTTTGCCTTTCTTATTTTAATCCCCTGGCCAAATCTCTCTAGGTTGTTTGGACTTCCTAATTGTTCCAATTTATACATTTGTCCCAGAAAAAATGCCACTGAGCTTCAGTATCATATGCACCATTAAAATAATAATGTCGTGAGTAATAAACATGCTGTCAGTTTTTAAAACCTCAGTATTCAATAAAATATAAATCATGCTTACTTCAAAAAAATATGGTCAATGCAAGCCACTGTATTTTTGGTAAAGACAGAAACTACAGGGTAAATGCAAACCCTAAGAGTGAAAGAAAGCTGCATTTCATTTCAAATACTATAATATATTGTCTATCAATATGAAAGGTTTTTTCTGACATTTAAAGTCAGTTAAGCATTGACATTTTAGAAATGAACATCAATAATGTATATAATTTATAATACAATTTGGGTATGTATATATACACTGAGATAAAATATATTCATAACGATGATCAAATTGGCATATATTAAATTTATCCACATTAAAAATACTAGGAATCAAAAGCTTAAAAGCTGTGTTGTCAACAGTTACCCTCATAATCCTCTGGTAGAAAATCATTTTTCTTACCATGTTATACAGGTGAAGAAACTTACAGATTTAATGCCTCAGCTAATGATATACAGAAAGACAGTTACAGCAAGGGTCAACAATCAGAATTTATTTTGGGATGTCACTTTCAAACTGCTGTTTCACATTGACCTCTGAAAGAAAATCAATTACATAGAACTTACTGGTTTAGAGAATGTCAGTGCAATGCAGTTTAATTCATCATTAAACCCGTACTATTTTACCAGTCTGTTGTTTACCGTGAATAGTAATGTTGAATAAAAACCACATCTGGAGAATAAGGAAAGGTTTATTTATTGGGACGTCTACTAGACATTAGTCACATTCCTACTAAAGTGCTTTCCTATCACACTGAAGACATTTTTTAAAGGTTTAAATTCACTGAATGATACTGAAGCAGAAAGTAGAAGAGATCATCATTCTATCATACCAGATGTGGAGTGCTATTTCTATAATTTCTGGAATTGCATTAAAGTATGTGGGGAAATGAGTTTTCTCAATAAAAAAAAAAATGGATTTAAAGGATAGCTGGAGTGACACAAAGAGGTAACTCATTTTCCCAATTCCAGACAGTTTACTGTCTGAAGAAAGAAACATATATCTATTTAGGGGTGGGGTGGGAAGCATTGTTATCTTCTGGAACTGCATACAGAGAAGAGGGATTCATTCAAGGAATCTTCTTATAAAGAAGAAAATATGACAACAAATACAATGCATTCGACTGAAAGTATTGGCTGAAGACATACAAATTATTCTCAAATGAATACTTCTTGAATTCAGTATCAGTGAATTAGAAAGCTTAATGCAAACTTGTAATTTACTGAAATAATTTTAATGTGAAATAACACATCTAAAAGAATGGCTAAAAATTTCTGTACATAGTTCTAAGATAAAATTCTTAATCAGGTATTTTGTAGCAGCTGGATTGAAATCTTTTCTTTCTTTTTTTTAAAAGATCTTATTTGTTTATTTGAGAGAGTGTGTGTGAGAGAAAGACAGAGCATGACAGGGGGTAGGGTCAGAGGGAGAAGCAGGCTTCCCGCTGAGCGGGGAGCCCGATGCGGGCCTCGATCCCAGGACCCCCGGGATCACGACCTGAGCCGAAGGCAGACGCGTAACCGACTGAGCCACCCAGACGCCCCTGAAATCTTTTCCTAATTTAATCTGATAAAAGTAGTTGTGCAAATAAAATATCCTATGGATTAAAACTAGGTGATATATGTTAGAAATAATATATGAGGGAGGAAATGGAAGAGGAGTCCTCTGCATAAGATCATTCATGTTACAGATGGCACAACTCCAGCCGGCACCATCTCTATATGCTGTAATATGAAATGTAGCCCTGGAATTGTTCATGTGATGAGCTTGGAAAGGAAGGTTACTATATTTTCCCTAGTTTATTATAAAATTGTCCTTTTAGAGGTAAGAGCTCTAGTGTTCAACTACTCTTAATTCAATTCTACAGAACCTTTTGTCCATCTTTGTGTGCTTTGTTTTAGCCACTTGCTTCAGATCTACCTTCCAGTACCTTTGGAATCTCTCCTCTGTTCTAAAGTTTGCTTAAGTTCTCCACTGAATTTTTTTTTCAAAAATTACATTAAAATATTCTAGATGTTCTATTTATATCTTTTAAAAATTTTGCCACTTAACATTTTTCCTTTGCTTTAATTATGATTGGGTTATCTGTTTATGTATTTTATGCAAATATTGTAGTAGACTTTCTGAGATTGTTTTATCATCATAAATTGTTTTGTTGTTAATGGTTCAATTTTGTTAATTCTGGTGTACCCCCTCATGGATGATTACTATCTGTGTCTTTTATAATTTTAGGTAATGCAGTCATCCTCAACAGATTCAGGTGTGTTTGTTTTATTATTTTTTGCTCTTGGAATCCCTGGGTTCCCTCTAGAGCAGAGAGTGCTGCTGGGGACTTTTATTGTGGGGGGAGGGAACGACAGTGACTTTACTGTTAATAGACCAGCTTTTGCTTTATTTTCTTCCTCCCTGACTTCCTACGACATACAGACACTATGAGCTTGGCTTCCTCAATTGTACATGGAAAAAAATGGGGGATTAAATTTTTCAGAGAGGACATTTCTCCCACCTCCAGCATTAAGGCCCAGGACAAACTTCTGATGCTTTCCTAGGTCGATATGCAGTTTTTCTCTAGTGTCATTCTCATGAGTCTTGGATTATGTTTGGTAGCACTGAATTTGATTCTAGTTTCTGATCTCATTTAGGCCCAAGGTCACACCTCTTCCTCTCTTACAGGTATTTTATTAAACCCCATGTCTAGCAATTAGATCGTACAGCTTTTCTATCCTCTCTTCTAGTGAATTCTTGGGTTTTCTTCTCCTGCTCTGCATTTCCATACATTTTTTCTAGCATTTTCTAGGATTTATATTTAACTTGGTAGTATATAATAAAATAAGGTTGGGTATATATATCTGCATATGCTAGGTTCAACATGTTTCCAATATGTAAATAACTTCATAAGTGTCTTTTGTGTCTTTAGTCTCTCTAAGTTAGTGTGCATTACTTCCTCTCTGAATCACACATTCCTGTTCAGTCATCTGCATTTTCCTTTCCCTCTGTCATGGTCACCTGATTATGAATTTACATATACACTGGTAATTCATATTGGATATTTGGTAGAACTAAAACACTGTTATTGTAAAGGATATTAAAGATCATGTCTTTTAATTTCTTTCCATTGCTTGGAAGTAACGGAAAGTAAAGAAACTCAGACCGAGAAAAGTCAACGCCATTCAGTATGATACCCCGGCACAATCGCACTAAAACAGCTTCTGATTCTGCAAATAAAAAACTTGTGGATCATATATTCATAGAATTTGAGAAATTTTATATTGCTCTATTGAAGTTCCAGAATTACTGTGTTCTCCAAATACAGATCTTCATTAAATCGGACTAGAGATAGTAATATGAGGCATGAAAGTGCTTTAAGTTACTAGAACAGGAACCTTGATTTCTGTACCCATTGTGGCTTTTATTAAACACTGTGAATGTTGGAAAATGTTTGTATTAATTTTTACTTTTCTGTTTCCTAAACGATTCTGGTCATATTTACTTATAATTAACTATTTTTATTTAGGTTTTAAAATGTAAATATTATAAAGGTCTTTATAACTAAAGCTTAGTTTTATCATATGGATATTCACATCAAATCACATATCATATTATATTCATATATCAAATATGTTTTTCAACTTACAAACGTTGTTCAAAGAGTAAATTTCTAGTTTCTATCCTAGGCCAATGAATTAGAAACTTTGAAAATGTCCACTACCCATTTTCTACACATTAATCTTTTTAGTACTAGTACCCCTCAGAATGAAGCACAGAAATTCTTAGCATGTCATACATAGCTGGTTGATTACCTTTTGGCCCATGTTTGCTTATCATCTGAATCTCCCGAAATTCCAAGCTAATCCCATTTCCCCACTTCAGGGAATTTTGTGCATTTTATGTATTCATAAAATTCCATCTCATCTCAAACATTCTGCCATCAGTAAAAGTTGCTTTCTTTTCTTGGAAGTACTTACAGTTCCTCTGGTGAAGTTTGACTTATGCCTGAAACATCATTTCAGATATCACCTGGTTTATAAAATTTTATAGACACCTCTAGGTGGTGAGAAGAAGATAAAACATGTGTTGAGGCAGTAAGTTATGTAAGAATCTCCATTTAATAATCGTGAAACAGTGGGAATGTGCATGGTCAATCTTGAATGTTAGTGATAAACACTTTGTTTTTAAATTATGTAAAGGATAGGGGGCGATGCTCCCTTGTGTCTGCGTGCATCTCATCGTATGAAGTCTGCTTGGTGTGACTTGACCACTGAAGTTTAGTAGCTCCTTCACAAGACCTGAGGAGTTACACACTTCTGTAGACTATTTCTTAATCCTTCATTTGGGAGTGTTGTGAGGCAAGGAATGTTTTACAAGTGAAGACAAGTAAATTTAAGTATAAAAAAGCCTTTTTTTTTGCCTACTTAAGAATAAAGCAAAACATAAAATTAAAAAACAAAACATGTATCTCCTACCTTAAGGCAACTTGCTCTTAGTTTCTCACTGTTATGGGGACCAGAACCTTATGATTTCTTTAAAGATTGAACCCTGTAGTTTTCTTGCACAAAAATAAAATAAAGAGAGCTGAGCTGGCTGGCCGGCCTGGCTCCCCTCCTTGGCCCCAACGGCGGGCGGGCTGCCCTGAGGAGGTGGGGAGGGGAGGGCTGGGCCGGCGGGCGGGTGGGCGACGATGCCGAACTTCTGCGCTGCCCCCAACTGCACGAGGAAGAGCACACAGTCAGACCTGGCCTTTTTCAGGTTACTGTGGATCCGGCCAGATGCCAGAAGTGGGTGGAGAATCGCAGGAGAGTGGACTTAGAAGATAAAACACCTGATCAACTAAATAAACATTATTGATTATGTGCCAAACACTTTGAGACCTCTATGATCTGTAGAACTATACATTTTGCAGAGGCATCAGAAAACTAAAGAATGATTGGGTTATTTTATTTCTCAAAATTAATTGAAGCAGATACTTGTGAAGTCACTGGGAGAGTCCTTATAGGACAGTTCTTCGAGATAATGCAACACCAACAATATTTGATCTTATCAGTCATTTGAACAATCCACATAGTAGATACAGAAAAGGAATAAAAGAATTGAGTGAAGATGAAATCAGGACACTGAAACAGAAAAAACTTGATGAAACTTCTAAACAGGAACCAAAACGTAAAGAAATAAACAACAGCAACGCTCAGAATCCCAGTGCAGTAGAAGGGATTGGAGAACAGGATGAAGACATTTTACCTTTAACCCTTGAAGAGAAAGAAAACAAAGAATACTTAAAATCTTTATTTGAAATTTTGATTCTTATGTGAAAACAAAAACCTCTGGATGGGCATGAAGCTGATGAAATCCTAGAGGGTCTCTCTACCCCGGATAACTTCCAAGCACTGCTGGAGTGCCGGATAAATTCTGGTGAAGAGGTTCTGAGAAAGTGCTTTGAGACAACAGCAGTTAACACATTGTTCTGCTCGAAAACACAGCAAAAACAGATGCTAGACATCTGTGAGAGCTGCATTCGGGAGGAGACCCTCAGGGAAGTGAGAGACTCCCACTTCTTTTCCATCATCACTGATGACGTAGTGGACATAGCGGGGGAAGAACACTTGCCTGTGTTGGTGAGGTTTGCTGATGAATCTCATAACCTGAGAGAGGAATTTGTGGGCTTCTTGCCTTATGAAGCTGATGCAGAAATTTTGGCTGTAAAATTTCACACTACGATAACTGAGAAGTGGGGGTTAAACATGGAGTATTGTCGTGGCCAGGCTTACATTCTGTCCAGTGGATTTTCTTCCAAAATGAAAGTCATTGCTTCTAGACTTTTAGAGAAATATCCCCAAGCTGTCTACACACTTTGCTCTTCCTGTGCCTTAAATATGTGATTGGCAAAATCAATGCCTGTTGTGGGAGTATCTGTTGCGTTAGAAACAATTGAGGAAGTTTGTTCTTTCTGCCATCGATCTCCACAATTGCTTTTGGAGCTTGACAATGTAATTTCTGTCCTCTTTCAGAACAATGAGGAAAAGGGTAAAGAACTGAAGGAAATCTGCCATTCTCAGTGGACAGGCAGGCACGATGCTTTTGAAATTTTAGTAGACCTCCTACAAGTACTTGTTTTATGTTTAGATGGTATAAATAGTGACACAAATATTAGATGGAATAACTATATAGCTGGTCGAGCTTTTGTTCTCTGTAGTGCAGTAACAGATTTTGATTTCATCGTTACCATTGTTGTTCTTAAAAATGTTCTATCTTTTACAAGAGCCTTTGGGAAAAACCTTCAAGGGCAAACCTCTGATGTCTTCCTTGCAGCCAGTAGCTTGACTGCAGTGCTGCATTCACTAAATGAAGTGATGGAAAATATTGAAGTTTATCATGAATTTTGGTTCGAAGAAGCTACAAATTTGGCAACTAAGCTTGATATTCAGATGAAACTCCCTGGGAAATTCCGCAGAGCCCAGCAAGGTAACCTGGAATCTCAGCTCACTTCTGAGAGTTACTATAAAGAAACTCTAAGTGTTCCAACAGTGGAACACATCACTCAGGACTTGAAAGATATATTCTCAGAACAGCACCTCAAAGCTCTTAAATGCTTATCTCTTGTACCCTCTGTCATGGGACAGTTCAAATTTAATACATCGGAGGAGCACCATGCTGACATGTACAGAAGTGACTTGCCCAATCCCGACACACTCTCAGCTGAGCTGCATTACTGGAGAATCAAGTGGAAACACAGAGGGAAAGATATAGAGCTTCCATCCACCATTTATGAAGCCCTGCATCTACCAGACATCAAGTTTTTTCCTAATGTTTATGCACTGCTGAAAGTCCTATGTATTTTTCCTGTGATGAAGATTGAGAATGAACGCAATGAAAATGGGCAAAAGCGTCTCAAAGCATACCTGAGGGACACTTTGACAGACCAAAGGTCAAGTAACTTGGCTTTGCTTAACATAGATTTTGATATAAAACATGATCTGGATTTAATGGTGGACACATACATCAAATTCTATACAACTAAGTCAGAGCTTCCTACAGATAACTCAGAAACCATTGAAAATACCTAAAAGACTTAAAGTAGGCTTTCTCTTATGTTTGATATTTGGAAAAATCTGTAAGAAATTTGAAAATATCTTACAGGAAAGCTGTCAGATGTATGTAGGCCACTTAATCACTGAATATCTTGACCTGTCAACTTCTCATTGAGTACATTAGCCATTGATAATCTGCCTGTTTAAATGGCCCCTGTTTAAACTTTCATGCTTTGGAGACATACCTGTTCCAGAAGATAGCATTGAAAGTGCCACATTACACTTCTGTGGGATCTCTGCTAATGGCACTTGGGAATTGTTTTAGTTAAGTCATTTTATTTTTTTATTTTTTTTATTTTTTAATATTTTTTTAAGATTTTATTTATTTATTTGAGAGAGAGAGAATGGGAGACAGAGAGCATGAGAGGGAAGAGGGTCAGAGGGAGAAGCAGACTCCCCGCTGAGCAGGGAGCCCGATGTGGGACTCGATCCCGGGACTCCAGGATCATGACCTGAGCCGAAGGCAGTCGCTTAACCAACTGAGCCACCCAGGCGCCCCTAGTTAAGTCATTTTAGATAAAACATTTATTATCACTGGATCCAATTGTCTGGTACTGAATTACCAGTTCTTAGAAGATAAAGATTTTGAAGAGGTATGGGAGGAAGGAGTACATTTTATAAAATGTTACAATGAAGCTCAGAGTGACCTTTGAATAGTAGGAGTGTTAGTATGTTTAAAAATCTGTAATGGACAGTAAAGGGAGTTACCAGACAGAGAGAGAGAGAGAGACAAACAGGTGAGCTTGCCAGGCAAGGTTTGCAGTAGAGATTTTGTCTTTATCAAATAAACTTAAAGGAACAAGTTACAGTTCAAGTTTGAATGGGAGAGCCTGCCATTTTTGTTCCACATTGGATTGTTGCTGTTTACATTCCTTTGTTGAGCCAACATCTTCATAAGCTCTTTAGCAAGTGTATGTAGAACACCTAAGTCTTCGTAAGCTTTTTAGCAGGTATATGTTGAACACCTCTGTTCATGGTCAAGACAGGATCAGAGGCCATGGATACTGACAAATGATTTGTCTGTTTTCCTCTGTCTTTTTCCATGACTATATCTACTGCCTCGATTTATAAACAAAACCTGGAAAACCTACAAAAATAAGCGTTTTGTGGTTTATCTAGGAATAATACAGAAAATATTGCTGTTATTTTTGGTGAAGAAAATCAATTTTGTATAGTTTATTTCAACCTAAATAAAATGTGAATTTTGTTTAAAAATAAATAAATAAAATAAAATAAATATAAATTACATTCATTTTTAAATTAAATTTTATTTTTATTGAGATATAATTGGCACATTTCATTGTGTAAGCTTACAGTGTACATGGTATTGATTTGATACATTTATATAGTGCAATATGATTCCCACAGTAGCATTAGCTAACAACTCTATCAAGTCACATAGTTATAATTTCTTTTTATGGTGAGAACATTTAAAATCTGGTCTCTTAGGAACTGTAAAGAGTATAATACCATATTATTGACTATAATCACTAGGTTGTGCCTTAACTATTAATTATTAATCACAAAATATATGCATGTTTTAAATACAATTCAACAATACAATATTTTAAAAAGTCCTCTACAGAGCACACATTGAAATTAAAGTTTACTAAAGTACTTCTACAATTTATGATCCAGGCAATATTATCTATGAATTCATCTTTTAGAAGTACTTGCACAATTGCTCACTGATACATTATATGTAAGAGAAAAGAAATAAAGAAAAGAAAATTCAACCATCTAAAAGACCATCAATCAAGGCATTCCGAGAAAAAAAAAGCTCTTAATCTTATTCTAATCCTACCTCCTGAAGCTAACTATTTTTAATAGTTTCACATATATTCATCCAAGATATATGTCTATGCAAATACCATCAAAAGGTATTTTAACAAAAAGGAGTCACGTTATAAATACTACTCTTTAACTTACTTTTTTACTTAATAATACAATAATGTGGACTATATTTTTTGCTATTCAAATGCAATTGTATTATTTTAATACCCACATAATGTTATTTAATACATTACACACTTTCAAAAGCATAATTCCATTTGTTATGGTGAATTTAAGTGATATTTTATGATACCTTACTTATTTTGTGATATTTTATGATGCCTCAAGCATATAGAAATGCTGAGTACAAAAGCAATTTTAATATATAGATAAGCTTAAAAACAAAAAAGGGGATATCCAAGAGCTAACTAAAAAGAGAACTCAGGGGCGCCTGGGTGGCTCAGTCGTTAAGCATCTGCCTTCGGCTCAGGACATCGTCCCAGGGTTGGGCTCCCTGCTCAGCGGGAAGCCTGCTTCTCCCTCTCCCACTGCCCCTGCTTGTGTTCCCTCTCTCGCTGTGTCTCTCTCTGTCAAATACATAAAATAAAATCTTTGAAAAAAAAATAAAAAGAGAACTCAAAGCCATAGTGGTAAGCTGAAATTAAAGTTGCATTAGTGGTTCAGTATATTTTAACTGGATATATGTTTAGTGGCTTGGATTTTAAAATTAATATTGAGATCAAACACATGCATGGTTATAACTAAAACTGATAAAACTTCATAAAGCTGGGAGCTGGGCAAAAGCATCATATCTATGAAGAGAGAACCATTGCTAATGAGTTCACATGCTGCAATCACCAAAGCATACATAGAAACTTATTACCAAAGGTCAATTAAAAAACAAATCCAGACAGGTAAGGAGAGACTTTATTTGAAAATATTATTTAAATAAAGAGAACAGTCTGACCTCAGTGTCTGCAAGTGTCTCAAAATCAAAAAGAAAAAAAAGTTTTTCTTTTATAGGGAAGGATAATTGAGGTAAGCAGGAACTTTGTAGGGAAATGGGGAGCAAGCAGATGGGAGTGAATTTTCAGTATCAGTGGACCTGTTTAACAGAAAATGTACTCTCAATGGTTGGCCAATTCTGAGAATGAGTTTTTAAGGGGGATGTTCTGTACTATACTGATTCTTGAAGCTTGGAGTCAAGCCAAAAATCAGGGATCTGTGGGGAGGAAACTTCTGAAGATTTACTAAAGTTCGGTCAAGCCAAGTTACTAAGTCAGTTATCAATTATGAGCATCTGGTTACAACTGAGATCATTCATCAATGAGTTGGCAAGTCCATACCCCAGGAACTAAAGATAATAGAGCAATCTGAAAGAGATTTAATTCATTTAAGCTTAAATGCCTTCAGAGATATTAAAAAGAAGAGAAAGAGAGAGAGAAATGAAAATATGGTGATACAAAATATCATGGCTAAAAACTAATAGATCCTAAAGTGCAAGAATTCACAATATTATAAATAAAAGCTACATTTGATAAAGTACCAAACAGAATTACTATCAAATAAAACCTACAGTCACTATAATAAAAGAACAACTTGAAGTAATTTAAACAGTAACTAAAGAAAGGATTAAGGAAATGTTTTCAGAATAATAAACTGAGAAATATAATTGGAATATACATAATAGGCAAAGGAATACTATCTATATTTTACAAATTTAAAAAAGAAACAGTAAAGGAAATGGTACAAAATAAAAATGACAACTCATAAAAGAACGTGTAAAAAGCCAACAAATATATGAAAATTATAAGAAAAATTGAAACAAAATACCTTTCTCAGTTACTATATTGGAAAAAATTTAAGACATTTTAAAGCCATTCATTAAATTTGGAGAATAGATGATGTTGTATACAATCTTTGATTTAAGCTGATTGTTGCCACACAAGGAATAATTTGGCATTATCTGTTGAAATTTTATATGTGTATCTTTGCCCTGGAATATGTGCTTCTATGAATTTATTTAATATGATTCTCTTTAAGTCTGTATAAATATACGCAAGGGTTTATGATAACAAAAACATCCAAACAATCTAAATTCCTACTCTCAGAAAAAATTTAAGAAAATATCTTTTAGGATATACTTGAACAATAAAGTTCAAAAATCTGAGGATTTTCAGATGTGCTTTTTTTTGGCCTATAATTTGTCATCTTTTTTCTCTCTATACTTTATCAAGAAAAAAATCAGTGAGTGCACCTGGGTGGCTCAGTCGTTAAGCGCCTGCCTTCGGCTCAGGTCATGATCCCAGGGTCCTGGGATGGAGCCCCGCATTGGGCTCCCTGCTCGGCGGGAAGCCTGGTTCTCTCTCTCCCACTCCCCCTGCTTGTGTTCCCTCTCTTGCTGTGTCTCTCTCTGTCAAATAAATAAATAAAATTAAAAAAAAAGAAAAAAATCAGTGAGTTGTACTGCTATGATCCATTTTGATCCTAAAATGCATCTTAATTAGATAGCATTAATAATTGTAGTAATAAGATAGTTTATTTATTAAAGTTATCAAATAATTTTTGAGGACATTAAATATTAATGTAGTAGAAATGTTTTATCTCCTATGGCCAATAAACTGAAACACTGTTTTTAAGATGTTTCTGTACAGTCATAAGACCTAGAGAAGACAACTCCAAACCTAAGCAGCCTTGAGAGCCCTGAAAACTGAGTTATTTGTCAACGTAACATGAAAGGTATATTTTAATAACCCACGAGTCAAATTGAAAGACTCAAAGTGATGTGAAGTCTAATAGAATGATATTTTGGAATATTATGTGAATTTTTTTTCTTGCTGGTTATGGCATTGAGAGAACTATATTATATAGAAAGAATCTTTTGCCTCAGGCAATAGATGGTAAAAACATTAAGAACAATGCTTTTGTATTGTGGGCGTTAGCAACGCTGAGGAAACTCAGCACATTGCCTGATGGATACAGTGCCACCTAAACTTTCCAAATCTGTTAATTCTTCTCCAGGTAAGTAGAGCTAGAGAATCAGAAGAGAAAAATAAAATGTCCTATGTTGGTAGGTCCCGAGATGGGACCATTCAATCTGTTAGTTTAGGGAACGTGACAGTAGAGAATCTTTGTGCAAACTCCTCATGTTAACACATGATACATGAAAAAAAATCTCGTAAGAAAAAAAAAAAGTCTACATGGCAATACAAAGTGGATGTGTCTTAAGTGCCTCAGACAGTCTCAGCAAATTTCCTGTAGACACAATGAGACCCTGGGGCAACCTGATTATCCTGGGTACCAAAATGCCCACTGAAGTATAAAGAAAAACTGACATATTTAAATAGGCAAAAATTATAAAGAGGACTTGTTTCATAGAATAAGGAATTAAATGTCAATAACCTGCCTGCAGCTATAATTTAGGACTCTGATAAAAGGTGGCCACAGCTGATGATGGTACCACATGGATAGACAACAAGCCATATCAGTCAGTCTTCTCCCCATACCGCCATATGCCTCAATACTACATGGTATTTAAGGTAGAGTATTTGGAAAGAGAGCACCCATTCAACTATCTAACTTGTTTTTTAACTTGAACTGGGTAAGAAAAAGAGTGCACTTGTATGGGAAGGTTAATTCTTTTTTCCCCCAGAAAACATAGATAGATCAGTTTATCTATTGATCAATCTATATAAGTAAATAGATTTATAATTTATCTATCTAGGATTTAATAGATACAAAGTTTTCTCTCTATAGATGATATAGATATAGAGACAGATACAGACGCAAAAGCAGAGAGAGAACAGACAACAACCAAGATCTTCCTTTTCTGAATTCAGTATATTTTCTTATTATATCACATTGCTACCAATCCAGCTACATTCCCCACAAGAAATTTGCTTTGATTGCTTTGTAAGGTAAGTGAACTAGTTTTTCACCTGCAGGCTTTGCTTATTCTTCTTAACACAATTCAGAGTTAATGATCCCAAATAATTGTTCAAGCTTGTTCAGGGACCATCTGCCAAATCAGAAGAGACATTTCTGCCTGGGAATGAAAATGCGTCTGCATATGTGTTGCTATATTTTTTGCCTTGTGAGGAAATAAATGTTGCATGGGGTCTGATAAAATTGAACTTTAGTCATATTTTATAAAAAAGGGGTCCATTTTTCTAATGATAATAATTATTGCCACCATTTTCAGAGCACATTTTATTAGGTCCTTTGCTAATGACTTTATGGGAAAGTATTAATAGCTTTCTCTTCCAGAAGAACAAATTCTATTTAAAGAGATTATGTCACTTGCCAAAGATCACCCAAATAATAGATGCCTTGGACAGAATAAAAATTGAGATGGTGTTCTTAGCCTTTATACAATATCATTTTGATTTACTCAAAGTGATATGATCCTATGTCTATATTGTTATTTAGAAAGATATATACCACTCTGAAAGTGTTAATTTGTTGATGACTTCTATATTAGTTGAACAAACCTTGATCTTCTAACTGCTTTGTTGAGAATAAACTGCAGGGGAATAAGAGCAGAAGAAAAACCATTTAAGAGACTATGACAGTAATCAGAATAGAGACTATTTTTAATAGTTCAAAGTGGTGGCAGTAAAAAGGTGGTGAAAGTGGTAAGATTCTGTTTTATTTTTCAGTAGGATTTCATAATGAATTGGGAATGGAGTGTGTGGGAAAGACAGTAATCAAGGACAGTTTCAGGATTTGCGGCCTGATTGCCTGGACAGATAACGTTTCCATTGACTGAATTGGGAAACAGCTTAGAAGGAGTAGGTTTTGGAGTCAGGGGATGGGGCAGTGAAGGGCAGGAGTTAGTTATGGACATGTGAAAGTTGAGATGCTTATTTTGCTCCTGAATGGTTTTGGGCTCATTGAGGAAAACAGAAATTTGATACTGAAGTTAAAATTTATAACATTGGATGAGATGAGAGTTAGGGTTACAATATTTAAGGAAATCACTACTGAAGATTTGGGAAGTTATCGCTAAAAGGTCAGGCAAACAGACACTAAAGCACGTAGCCCGTAATTTTCAAGGATCACTGGGAAATTTTCATGACTTACTGATAAAGCTCCTATTATCTCAGTCTGTAGCAATAAAGCAGATGAATCTCAGGTGATCACTTCTCTGGCTGTAATTCTCATGTCTGTCCATACATTTGGATGCCACTCCCATAATTATGCTCCTTTTCTTCTCCCATACAAATATTCTATGAGTTCTCAGTGGTAATCCTACCCCAGAATCATAGAGGGAAATAGATGCCAAAAAATGTAGTTCTTATCTGTTCCTCACCATGCAGAGAGGAACATAAAGGAGATATTGGTGATGCTAAGTTGGAAAAATAAATAATGTAGTACAATTCCTAACTAAAATATTTAGTAAACACTTAGAAGAGTTGATTTTTCAGAGAATGAGTTAGTATTAGAATTACAAATTTGATAGTTGTCTTTGTTTCCTAGGGCTGCCCATAACAAAATACTACAAGTTGAGTGGCTTAAAAAAATTGTCTCACAGTTTTGGAGGATTTCCAAAATCAAGGTATCATCAGAGCCAGGCTGCTTCTCAGACTCTGGTTAGAATCCTTCCTTGCCTCTTGCAGCTTCTGGTGGTGGCCATCAGTCCGTGGTGTTCTGTCTCTGTCATCACATGAATTCTTCCTCTGGGTCTCTGTTTTCACATGGTATTTTCTTCTCCTTATAAGGATAAGGTGTTGGGTCTACCCTAACAGTCCATCTTACGTTGATCGCGTCTGCCAAGATCTTGTTTCTAAATAAGGTAACATTCACACATTCGCTGGTACTGGGGTTTCGGACTTCAACATATTTGGGGGTGGGGAACAATTTAATCCATGACAGTAATCTTCAAAGTGCTGAGGGTATTCAAAGCCATAGGTCTGGACAAAAACACATAGGAAGCAGATTTGGGTAAGGAAAATTTATGACCCAAAGATTCTCATCTGGCACAGAGAAGAGACAAGGAATCAGCAAAGGAGATTGAGAGAGTAGTTATTAACGAGGAGGCTATATTTGTTTTCTATTGCTGTTGCTGTAACAAATGGCCACAATTTAGTGGCTAAAACAATATCATGTTATTATCTCTTGGTTCTTGAGGTCAGATGTCGAAGGTGGTTCTTATGGACTAAAATCAATGTGTCTGCAGGACTGCATTCTTTTCTGGCAGTTTGAGGGCAGATTTTGTTTCCTTGTCTCTTACAGTTTTTAGAGGTTGAATTACTTGGCTCATAGTTTTCTTCTATTTTTAAAGCTAGTTCATTGCCCCTCACCCCCCTATCTGCAGTTTTGCTTTTCGTGGTTTCAGTTACCCACAGTCAACTGCAGTCTGGAAGGGGATGATCCTCCTGACACATCACGCATCCTAAGGTCAATAGTAGTAACTTAATGCTATGTCACAGTGCCTGCATCATTCACCTGCTTCGTCTCATCACCTACGCATTTATCATCTCACATCATCAAGAGAAGAGGAGTGAGTACAGTGCAGTAAGATATTTTGAGACAGAGAAAGAGAGAAACTACATTCCCATATATTTTACTACAGTATATTGTTCTATTTTATTATTGCTTAATCGTTGCTAATATCTTACTCTGCCTAATGTTTAAAGTATATTGTATTATGGGTATGTAAATATAGGAAAAAGCATAGTATATATAGGATTTGGAACTGTCTGTACCTGCATCCACTGGGGGTCCTAGCATATGTCTCCCACTTTTAAGTGGGGACTATTGCAATAGCCAGTTAAGTTTTGACCACATATTATCACTGACCCTGACTCTTCTGTCTAACTCTTCCATATTAAAATGACCCTTGTGCTTACATTGGGCCTATCTGGGCAATGTAGGGAAATCTCTCTATTTTAAGGTTCACTTATTAGCAAACATAATTCTACTTTGCCACATGGCAAATATGTTACATAACATAACATATTTATAGATTCTGGGGATCAAGACTTGGGTGTCCTTGGGAGGCCATTATTTTGCTTACCACAGAGGAAAGCTGGAAATGTAGTATTCTTAGGTCCAAATGTTACAGAGCAGAAAATATGATTGAGCATTGTTGAATCTTGCTGATGGCCTAATTAAGGTAACTAGGTTACTTGCTGATGGTTCCATGAGGTTAAGAGATGAAAAATGAGCACGGTTTTAGCATCTGGGAAAAACACTGGTAGTATGAGAAGAGCAGTTGATGTGTACTGATTAGGATGAAAGGCTGGTGTAAGTAATTCTGGCAACGATGGTAAGAGAAAATATAGATATAGCAAGTACTGACAACTCCCATGTTTACTGGGATTTATGATGTATCAGTTGTCACAGAGTATTCATGTAATCCTCACCAAAACTATATTTAATAAAGTCGACACTTGTTATTTGTATCTCTGCAACACATTATAGAATTATTCAACATGTTATGATTGATTTCCATTATTAATGTAATTTAAAAATATGTCAAAATAATGCTATAAGGAGTGTTGTATGGTGTTAAACTGTTTACAATTGTATGCTGATGGATCTAATATTGTAATTCTGCATAAATCTTGGTCTACTTTATTTTAGAAATGAAAACAAGTATTAAACGCCCCTTTTATTGTGGGGGGGGAGAATTCCTTAAACAGAGATTATATTTCTTCTTTAGTAGCAAATTAGGAAATGACTAAAAATATGGTCATTTGTTAAAGATTACTTATTTTTAAAAGAGATTACCAACTAATGATATAGGTAGAAATAAAAGGTTTCTGAAAGCTCTATTAAACTATAACATTGTTTTAACATTTTCTGAAATTCATTATGTTGAATATCCATCATTCTAAAATCATACTTTCTGAAAACTGTAGATTCTAAGTTCCTTTCTAACAACTGGATGCTATTTTCCTTTTATAATGTACTTAAGTAGCTTGATGCTTCAGTTTCCTGATCAGTAAAAGAACTGTAAGCCTATCAGTTTGTCATACTGTGTTGTAGTCATGTAAAACTGAACATAACTTGTATAAATTATGAAAAAGATATAAAATTGAAAACAGAAAATTAGATGACATTGACTCATACTAACTTAAAAAAAGTTTTTTTTTTTTTTTTTTTGGAGGGAAGAAGCAAAGTCAAATATTGCAATGTACCTGCAGAACCTCGTGATGTTTCCTACTAGGGAACTGCTAAAGGGAACATAGAGATAAATTTGTATATAGGTTTATTGTTTTCTTTTTGATATAAATAAAAATTTGGGAAAGCCAATTAATGACAGATAAAAAATAATCAGATCTTTTAAACAAAAGTTATTTGTGAATGGTAATGATATATTTTGATAGTTATACATTATTGCTATTATGAGTACACACTTTTTCATATGGGTTGATGAATATTTAGTTATACTTGACTGTCCACCTTGGCTTAAACAGATTGAAAAGATTTAGTCCTTTAAAATAACAGATTTAAAATTTTTTTCTGGATCAAAAATATTTACAGTGTACTCAGTATGTGCCAAGAACTATTCTAGGAGCTGTGGATATAGCAATTAAAACACGCAAGTGTGCGTGCACCACCTGCCCCACCCCCACAACCCTGCTGCTTCCATTCTATGAGAGGACAGATTTTTAAGTAAAATTAAAATATGTATTTATTAATATAATAATATCTATTTAACCCATGTGGATTTTTAAATCTCTATTTAATATTGAAGCTAAAAATCTGATATTTTTAAGGACCTACATTATAAAACCATATTAATGCCACTTTTTAATGAACTTTTATTTTTATGCTTGACTGTCATGATTGAGCCAATTGAAAACTTGCCAAAAAAATTGTAACACAATTGTAACTATGCACACTGAGGCAGCAAGGAAATTTGAAGGAATGTTTAATTTTTATATGCATTTTCATAAAATTATTATAAAGTTGTAATCACAAAACATAAATTTGTCCTGCCTTAAAGTTTATAAATAAAATAAGTATTGATTTTTAAATGAAAGTTAATATATATGACTTTCTTATTCAAATATCCTATACAAATTATATTCTAAGGAATTACCTGTTTGTTTAGTTTTTTCTTAGAAATATAATCACCATGTTTTCAAGATGCTGTTTTCCTATGAACATGTATAAAGAGTTTTTAAAGTATTATCTAAAATGTATAGTTTTTATTTTCCCTATATTGAGTTCCTTTGAATATCAAATGAATGTTTGCTTATTATTATTTCCTAATCTTTTAATATAATGTAGAAGCAATATTATCATGAACTTTTAAACTACATCACATCATTTTATGTTCACAAATTTGTATGCTTACAGTTGTCATGAAACTAGCCAGAACTTTTCACAGAATATGCAATTAACCAATGTTCAACATTGCTTTTTCTATCTGGACATACTAATAGGATGCAATACATTTTGCTAGAAAAATTGCATAAAGATTATTCCGCCATATTTTAGCACTAAGTAATTGGACGCATTAGGAGTCTAGTAATTTCAGGAAGAATCTGCATTAATCCCCACCAAGCTTGAGTTAGACATAATAGAAACCCTAAAGAATTCTGTGCTCTTAATTACTGCTCCTTTCTTTTTCGATATAGAACTCCCCTGGTGATGAAAACTGAAGAAAAATCCATCACTGAGGCACTCAAAGTTTATAATCCTTACCAGTGACCTTTCCATGAACCCAAATTTAAGGACGTTTTTAAAAGAGTGTGTAAGTATAACATTTAAGAAACTAACTTAATTAAAACAGTAAGCATTAAGTTGGCATGAAAGCAATTTCTACTAGATCACCTGTCAACATACCAAACAATTTTTGGTTTTGTTTTTAAACTGAACCTCCTCAACAGAGACTGATTTTTTTTTCAGAGATAATTGTATTTTAGAGACATATTTTTAAAGGTCACAATAGGCTTAAATTTTCTATAGTTATAAATAAACTTTTAAAAATGTTTAAGGGGCGCCTGGGTGGCTCAGTTGGTTGGGCGACTGCCTTCTGCTGGAGTCATGATCCTGGAATCACGGGATCAAGTCCGGCGTTGGGCTCCCTGCTCAGCAGGGAGTCTGCTTCTCCCTCTGACCCTTCCCCCTCTCATGTGCTCTTTCTCTCTCACTCTCTCATTCTCGCTCTTTCAAATAAATAAATAAAATCTTTAAAAAAAATAAAAATGGTTGAGTTTAATATGAATACTTTATTTTTAAATTCTGATAGTCTTTTATAAATATTCCTATTTAAGCAATCTTCAATATGGCTGCCTTCTCTTCACTTGATTTATTTCATTTCTAGAATGATTTTGAGAATTGACAATGCAGTAGTCTCAAAGAAACTCAAAAACAGGAGACTGTAACATACTTGATATTTCTCAGCCTAAAGCATCATTTAAGTAAAAAAAAAATTTCACCGTCATTCGTTTGACCCATTTGTACATTTGTACTATTGCCTGTATTGTGCACAATGATATTTCAGTCTTTTCTTTAAAAGATTTTATTTATCTGCAAGAGAGAGCAAGCACGCACACACAAGCAGGGAGAGGGGCAGAGGGAGGAGCAGACTCCACTCCCCACTGAGCAGGGAGCCATTATGGGACTTAATCCCAGGACCCTGGGATCCTGACATGAGTCGAAGGCAGACGCTTAACTGACTGAGCCACCCAGGCGCCTCTATTTCAGTCTTTTGTAAACTGCTTTTAAACAGGTGTTTTCAACTGCTATGAACCCCAAATCTAACCATTTAGTGGACATTAATTAGTTATTTCAATGTTTGTCACAGTTTCTGATATCTAAAGTGTATTTAAATTTTGTTGAGTTTGTTTGTGATCACAACTAACCTTACAGTATTGAGGAGAGTAAATAAGGGGTGGGGGGAAAGGATGGTTCCTTTCCTTCCCAGTGAAAATAGAAACTTTATTTCTTCTTCTTGATTCTCAAGAGTGTCACTGAAACACTGTTGCAAATGCCATGATTTCACCTTTCCATTCATTTTCACGGCTTTCAGCTTTCTGCTTTGGTGTCCCAAACTTGCTATGTTAAACCTTGTTCAATTTGTATAATTTTCATGTGACTTTCTTTTCTGTGAGTCAGGATAATTCTTTATCAAACAGCAGAAAGTTAAATCAAGCACACGTTGATAAAACAAAAAGGAATTGGAGATGGGGTGACTGTCAGGGAACCTCAGGACCACCAGAAGTGAAGTTGTCTCTCAGGGAAACTTGCACTCAGGGATTTGAACATTGTTACACCCCATCTTTCTACAATGTTTTCAGACCTCTCAAATCCTCAGATTTGTTTTCCCAGAATAGCTTCTCTACAAAGCAACCTCTTGCTGATTATCTGATACACCTTAAGGTTGCTATTTTAAAACAGAACTTCAGAGGACCACCAAAAAGTCTATGTTTACTGTGGGCTCCCAGCTTTAATTTTGTCACTCACATAGTTGCTACAAACACTGAAACATAAAGTTCAAATTATTTATTTTGGTAAAAAGCATAATTGTAGTAACAAGTTGTTGTAGTAATTGGCATGAGTGTGCTTATAAAACCACTTGAATGAGAGTTAAGTCTCTGAATTTACCTGCTTTTACCTTAGAGCAAGGTAAAATAAAACTGTGGCATGTACTCATGCCTAAATTCTTTGAAAAAAAAATGTTCTAGCTATTATTTTTTTCTTAAGACGAACACCCATATTATGACATCTTCTCTTCAACATAGAGCCTCTAGGGTTACACTACTTTAGATCCTTGAAGCAGCCTTGTATGGTTATGGCAAGAAACTGGATCAGGTGTGATTACTAACCGTAACTGTAGATATCAGACCTCCGAGCAGACAAGGTAAAATTCTTATCCATTATGGAACCTAGGAAAGGATATATCTTGTGACTAGATTATTTATTTTAATGGGTATCTAATTTACATATATGTTTAAAGTCATTTTTGCCTCTTACATGTTATAATTATCAATGGAAATATAATTGTGTTGTTGAAACTTAATTACTACTGTATTTCAAATAATATATTGTGATTATTAATATTTTCAGATAATTTGCAAATGCATAAATAATATTGCCCAAAAATCCCGTAATATAAAAGCTATAGAGTTAATACTTTCCTGATTTTTTCAGATAAATTACAAAAGCAGAACTAATATTACAAACAAAATTCTAATATAAAAGTTGTATAATTAACATTTTTCTACTCACTGTAGATACAAAAGTTAAAAAACTAGATGAAATAAATTAAAAAATAAGTAAGTATAATCTCCAAAGATAACTTATCTAAAAGCATTGATATAAAAAATGATTTATAATGCTAAAATTTTTTATGGATAGGTTACAGATAATGTCCATCATCTTATGAAATTCTTTAACCTTCCAATATTTCTGTCAATGTAATCACTATTATTACCATAACTGGATAATATTTATATACTATATATACTCCATTATCCAAACCAACTATAATTTCCCTGAGTATAAGACCATATTTTAAAAGCGTCTGTATCTCCAATAGTATCTAGCACAAACTATATTATTGTATCAGAATCTATCAATCATTCCTCTTTCTCATTATATTTTAATATGGCACAGAACGGTTTCTTGAAATATATTTCAAATTAACATTATTATCTAATACTCGTCATCATTTTAAAAACTCAAACAAATTTCTTAGTGAAAGTGTTAGAAGTGAGGTGTCATCTAAAAATATTATATTTTTAGAGGCAATAGTAATCCTCAGACTACATTTATAATTAGATGAGTCTACAAAGAACTATATTAATGCTCAAGGCTGAGAGTAGAACTGGCAGTGAGTCAGAGATTTTGAGTAATGTTTCGCAGAATACATGTGAAATAATTTTTTATCACAAAGTGTTTTAAAACCCTATTTCTGCACTGTGATTTATTCATTGACTTGTTCTTCTAAGGTGAATAATAGAGCCACTGGACAGTGCATAGCTCTTGAAGTGATCTTAGAGGTACTTCTCCTGACAGCTGAAGTGTTTGTTGTGACATTTAGTATAATTTTTCAAGTTTTGACTGTCTTTCAGAAATACTAACTTCCCCATATTTTTCCCCTTAATTTAACTTAACAGTGTGTTTCCATTTAACCTTAAGATTCTTATGGCCTCCATGACCATTCTCTTGTGATAATTTTGAAAATTCCCTTAAGTCCAGATGGAAGACACACTAAAAAAGTATCCTATCAACAACAGGAAATGTTGAGGAATAAAGACCTAATTTAACTTTACTCAGCTTGATCTTTTCATTCATCTAACAAACATATAAAAGTACTTGTTATGGCTAAGGTACTTGGTTGGATAGGCCTTGATGATATAAAGAAATATTAAAGTATAGACACAAAGATTTTAAGATGCCTATGTTTTAAAAGAATCAATAGCTAAGCAAATCAGTGATAAAACAATGCTTGAAGTGCAATGGGGGCTATTGCTGATCATTGAAAGAGAGAACAATCCGATATTTGAAGATTAGCTGAAGTTAGGAACATGAAGTAAGGGGTTGAGACGTTTCAGGCGAAGGAAACAGCACTTAAAGAGCCTGAGACATAAAACAGTGGCGTATTATGTTCTTGGAAAAACGAATAGACCAGACTTAAACTCTTCATGAGTGAGATGGGACCTGACTGATTCTTTGCAGAAAACTCCTATAAAAGTTGGACATAAAACACACAACAACATTGGCGAACAAAGAAAAGTAAGCAGAATATGGTGGAGGTACATATTCATAGGAGGGAAATTTTACAAAGTACATTCCCAGTTTTTGTGGATTTTACCCTAAGGACATGCCATCATCAGTGTCACAAATGAGGGGGCAGTGGTAGAGGGAAGTCCATAGTTTTGTGGCCCGGCAATTTGAGACCTGAATATGGAGAGACACTAATTTACAAAGAGAGGAAAAAATTGTGAAAGGAAAAGAGCCAAATAAGTCTCAAATTCTGTGCACCATATCACTGTTTGATCCCTCAATCATGCATGTCTAGACAAAAAACATAAAACACCCCAAAAAACCCTCAACTAAAAACAAAGGATCTGAAATGAGACCAGAGATATGGCCCATAAAACAGTTTTTGATTTAAGGCCAATTAAAATAATTGAAAGATAAAGGAGAAGAAACAACTCTTAACAGAGAAAAATAAAATGATCTCCTGTCTCCCCCAAGGTGATAGTCATAATTTCCAGGACTCAGTCTAGAATTACCTGATATATGAAAAACCAGATGAATGGAAATCCCTCTCAAAAGAAAAGGAAATGAACTGAAACCAATAACATGATGATCTTAATATTATAAGCCTCAGAAAACATGGTAAAGTAGGTATTATACTCTCCCTAAGATAAGTTTAACACAATATACTCCTAATAAATGGAAAGAGGAATTCTCAACAGACATATAGGTATGATAAGAAGGAAGCAAATGGAAATTCTAGACCTGAAAAATATGATACCACAGTAAAAGAAAAAAAAAAAAAGAAAAGTTCATTGGAAAAAATTAACAGCTTAAAGGAGATGGTAGGGGAAGATAAAGCAACTTTGAAAGTACTGCAATAGAAATGACCCAGTGTGAAGAACAAAAAGAAAGCATGTTGTAAACAATGAACAGAGCTATAGGACTAGTTAGATAATATCAAATAGTCAAAAGTCTGTACAATTAAAATCCCAGAGAGAAAGGAGAAAGATTGGAGCAGAAAAATATACACATGTCAATATATAAACATATGCAAAAATACATACATATGCACACAAATGTGTATGCACGTATAAATGTGTATCATATAATTTGAAGATATAAGTCCTTTAACTTCCCCACATTTGATTAGATAAATTTTCAGATTCAGCTCATAGAATTTGATCAATTTTTTTTAAAGATTTATTTATTTATTTTGGAGAGAGTGAGAATGAGAGAGAGAGAGAGAGTACATGAAAGGGGGAGGGTTAGAGGGAGAAGCAGGCCCCTCGCTGAGCAGGGAGCCCGATGCGGGACTCGATCCCGGGACTCCAAGATCATGACCTGAGCCGAAGGCAGTCGCTTAACCGACTGAGCCACCCAGGCGCCCGAATTTGATCAATTTTTTATTTTGCTTTCCATTTTGTGATTTTGAAAAAAGTCTATGTGTGTGTACACTATATTTATACTTTTATAAACAAATACACATGTATATACATATATATGTGTATATGTGTGTGCATATATTATAGTAAATATATTTCATGTGTGCATGTATACATACACACATATACATATGAGATTTAGTAGTGTTATGCGATTTAATTCTGTTATTAAACTCAACAGTATACCTTGCAACACAAATAGAGGTATAAAAGTGTGGACCAACTTCATAATTTTATGCCCAGTTTGCTATTGCTTCATCTTGAACTGCCCTCTCCTTGCTATTGATGCATAACAGCTGAGGTTGAGTGTCTGTACCCTCCAATATTAAAGCCATAAAAGGCGATACAGAAGCTGATGCTCTGAGAGATGTTATGTGGTGGTAAAATTTCCTGCATAAGAGTATCCATTATTTAGTATGTTTGTTTATTTGAAAAAATATTATAATTTTTTCAAAATTAGAAGACTGACAGAATGGTCCCTTATTAATTGAGCAATCGTCTTTATTATTTATAGCCATTGATGATGCTAACTTTGAACCCTTGGTTGAAGTATGTCATAACTATTCATTGTATAAGTTTGTTTTTCCCTTCTGAATATAGTATTATCAATAAATTTACACTCAAATGTTTTTATATCCATTTACCATATGAACCTTAGTCAACTTTTACATTGGGATTGCAAAGTTTAGTTTTTTCTAGTTCCAGTTCTACCTTGCTTCTACATTTATTGCCTGCTTTTTTTCTACAAAGAAGCAGTTTCCATAAAGGTCAAATTTTAACTTATAAGAGATCTTGGAGAAGTGCTGAGGACATAGAAATTCAGCAGAGAGAGAATGAGACAGGAAGAAGTTGTGAACCAATGAAAAAGACTTTCTCAGAAATAGACCAGACAAAAATCATACAGCACTTTTTAAAGCTTCAGTGGCAGAATCAATACTAAGAAAACCACTCAGTACTGATATGTCTAGATTTGAGAGGATCAGCACAGACTACTTCATGCTTTATTAAGGGATTGAAAATGTATACAATTATTCTAGTTTGGGAAGAATAAATGGCAGTTTCCTTAATCCACATGCCTGGGATATTTATGGAGTTAGGATGCTTGAGGAAGGAATATGGAAGATGAGACTTACTAAAGGTGTCAGGCAGGAACAAAACACATCAGTGACTGAGTTGTATTTGGATTGATATACCACCTTTTTATTGGGACCA
Source organism: Eumetopias jubatus (assembly GCF_037043125.1). Taxonomy (NCBI): domain Eukaryota; kingdom Metazoa; phylum Chordata; class Mammalia; order Carnivora; family Otariidae; genus Eumetopias; species Eumetopias jubatus. The sequence goes on along the minus strand of NW_028274809.1, from coordinate 174,776,867 downwards.
TACTGATGCATAAGAAGTTGTAAATGATTTAACAACTGACAATTGGGTAGATCTGGAATTTAAGTTATATTATTTATAACGAAGGGACCCCCAAGAGAGTATAAAGAAGAGCACGTTATAAAAGTAAATGATATAATTTAAAATGTAAATCCCAATTCCACTTATACCTAAGAAGTAGGAAGCCAGAAAGATTGTCACTTCTACCACTGTCAGCACAACAAAAACAAGATAATCTAAAAAAAAAAAAAAAAAAAAAAACTTAAACCCACCCATCAAATATCTGAGGATATAAAGCAATGGGATAGCCTAGCATCTAAAGAAAGAGATGAACGTAAGAAGAGACAGAGCCTAAGGACTCCCTCACTTATGGCAGAGGGTAAGGAAGAGGAAGATAGTAGTGCCTCATACATGAGTAAGAAGGATTTAGTTACAATTCTTAATTCATTGCTAAAGACTGATGTGGCTTAGCATGAGAGCTGCAGAGATTTTGTAGCCACAGTTGTGTTTTTTGTCACAAAACTCCACAAGGCACACCCAAGAGAGTTTGAGGTATGAAAGGAAGGCTGGATAAAGTCACCCCTATTGTATGAGCCTAGAAGGTAGAGGCAGCCATAAGGAAAAAAAAAGGCAAAAAGCCTTGCCCAAACTCTTCTCTGCTAAGGACAACAGCCTGAAATTGAAAGACAGTAACAATCCTTGTGGACCATAAAATAAATTTTAAATGTATTGGAGATGGAAAAGGAAGAGTATTTCTTTCTTAAGGGTGTGGTCATTTGCAGGCATACCTATAATTTCCTTAGGCATGACAGTGGGTAATGGTATTCTCAACCTCAGGGCATCCTTAGCTTTTAGAATACTTTTTTTTCCTGGTCCCAGAAGCCAACATTTCTCATTGATTCTGCATTTTCTCCAACAGGCTAGCATGCACTGAGTAAAGGCAAAAGTCATCTACCTCAGGGGAAGAACAGTAACACAGAAAAATTAGAAATTTTGTAGCCACAGTTTTCTTTGAGAAAAAGGTGCATGAAAAAATTGAGGGTAAATAGGAATGATGAGGGAAAACCCCAGCAAACTAGCCCCTACTCTCTAATCATAGGTAACACTCGAGGTCTTTGAGGTTGGTACTAAACTCATGCTAACTGTAACAGAAACAAAACCAAAACACAGTTCTATTGCTGACTAGAATAATTCAACGCCCTACATTAGTGGCTTAGCAGCAAGAAGAGTATTGATATTCAAAGTCATAAATATAATTTAATTTAGAATCAAGTGTTCCTCACAATGTTTAGTGTTCAGAAAACATAGAACACACACAAAAATACAAGTTAAAAATCCATTATAAATGTAATGAGCAGTGAAATAAAACAGAGTAAGATGAGGTGGGGAATTTTATTTATTTATTTTAAAGGTTTTATTTATTTATTTGGCAGAAAGAGAGAGAGAACAAGCAGGAAGATGGGTAGTGGGAGAGGGAGAAGCAAGCTCCCTGCTGAGCAAGCAAGAAGCCCAATGCAGGGCTTGACCCCAGGACCCCAATATCATGATCTGGGCCAAAGGCAGATGCTTAACCAAATGAGGAGGTGGAGAATTTTAAAGAACAAAAACTAATATGTTAAAACAAAAATAAAAACTAATGGAGGGGACTTCCTGTTTCTAGTTTTCAAGATAAGGAGCTTGAAAGTTGTCCCTCCATCCTAACAACAAATAAAAAGCTGAAGAGACTGAAAAATCAACAACTCTTCAAGTGAGGACACAAGACAAAGTACTACCCCCATGATTGGACAGGCAAATACAGAGAATAACAACTTAAAGGAGTGTAAACTGTTGCAGTAGTGAGGAGTAGAAAAGCCTAAATTATATTTGATGAATTACTGGAGGCTCAGTTTAGACAACTCTGAGAGGTAAAGACTCCAGGGGAACCCTATAATTTTCTAAGACTTAACTCATAGTATAAATATGGGAGAAAAATGCTCTCCTGCTTCCAGCAGGGGAAGAGGAAAAGGAACCATTTTGAAATATGCCAGAACACTCTTTTCTTACCAACAAGGCCCAATCTCAGGAGAAAAAACTTAGTTAGAGCCTAACCTTCTGGGGTATTATCAGAGCCCAACTGACTCGAAGGGAAAGAAACCAACCCCATCCATTTCTAGTCTTCCATGTGAAAGAAGAAAAATATCCAACATCAGCTCAGTCTAGCTATCCTCTTCCAATCTAAGAGTAAAACAAAACAAAACAAAACAAAAAAACAAAAAAAAAACACCCTGAAAACACTTGTCAGACATGTCACAATCTTGAGGCATAGGATCACTAAAGACTGATACATACTTATAGAACTATAGAATGCTTTCTCTCCTTGTACGTCTTAGCAGCACATTACTTAAAGTCTATTTATTTTACATGGTACATCATAACCAACTATAAAAAGCAAAAATTGCAAACCGTACCATAAAGCAAACAACATGATTTAAAGAGACAATATAAGCATCAGAACCAGGTGTGGTAGGGATGTTGGAATTATCAGATTGGGAATTTAAAACACCTATGATTAATATGCAAAGAGTTCTAATGAATAAAGTAGGCAGCATGCAAGAACAGATGGGTATTGTAAGCAGAGAGATGGAAGCCTAAGAAAGAACCAGAAAGACCAGCTAGAGAAAAAACATACTGTAATAGAAATAAAGAGTAACTTTGATGGGCTTATTAGTAGATGACATGGCTGAGGAAATAATCTCCAAGTTTAATAGAAATTTCCAAAACTGAAAGCAAAGAGATCAAAGACCGAAAAAAAAAATCAGAATATCCAAGGGCTATGGCACAACTATGAAAGGCATAATATGAGTAATGTGAATACCAGAAGGAAAAGAGAAAGATAAAGGAACAGAAGAAATATTTGAAAATATAATCACTGAGAATTTCCCAAAACTAATGTTAGACAACAAACAGCAGATTCAGAAAACTAAGAGAATGTTAAGCAGGATAAATGCCAAAAGATTTAGTCCCACATATAATTTGCAAATATAGAAAAATCAAGTATAAAGAAAAAAATCCTGAAAGAAACCAGAGAATCAAAGATACCTTACTAATACAAGAACAAAAAATTACATTGACTTTTCAGAAGCCATATAAACAAGAAGAAAGTGGAGAGAAGTACTCAGTGCTGAGAGAAGAAAAAAAAAACAAACTACCAACCTAGAATTATATACCTGGTAAAATATTCTTCAAAAGTGAAGGCAAAATAAATACTTTCTCAGACAAATAAAACTTGAGGGAATATGTTATCAGCAGACTGGCCTTGCAAGAAATGTTAAGAGAAGTATTTTTAGACAGAAGGAAAATAATGTACATTAGAAACTAGGATCTAAATAAAGAAAGGAAGAGCACTAAATAAGTGAAAGTAAAATAAAAAAAAAACTTTTGTTTTTCTTATTTTTAAAGATTTATTTATTTATTTTAGAGAGAGAAAAAGAGAGGAAGAGCGCAATTGGGAGGAGGAGAGGGAGAGGAATAGAGAATCTCAGGCAGACTCCATGTTGACCGAGGAGCTCGATGCAGGTCTCAATCTCACAATCCTGAGATCCCAAACTGAGCTGAAACCAAGAGTCAGACACTTAACCAACACGCCACCCAGGCACTGCTTATTTTTCTTATTCTTAATTGATGTAACAGATAATAGTTCTTTCAAAATAGTATGAACAATATGAATTATTTATGGTTACCTATATACTTAAAATATAAAATATTACATGATATAACATTATATATATATTCTTTTTATGCTAAATATAAGTAAATAATATATAATATATAAGTAAATAATAGATATAATAATGTATAAGTAAATACATAATGTATTTACTTACATATAAATATATCTAAAATAAATATATATAATATATAAAATAAATATAATAAATATATTATATATAATTATATATAATGCATGTATGTAAATAATATATAATAATGTATAAGTAAATATATATGATATATAAGTAATATATGTATAATAATATATAAGTATAAAATAATATATGAGTAAATAAATGACATCAATGATATAAGGGATGAAAGGGAGGAATTTGGATTATTTTGTTATTAAAATGTACTCACAGTACCTGTGAAGTAGTATAGTGTTATCTGAAAATAGACTCTGATTAGCTATAAATGTATATTGCAAACTCTACAACAACCACTAAAAAAGTTTAAAAAAAATGGAAAGAAAAAGGAAAAAAATGTCATACAGTATTCTCAATTAAAAGCACATACACAAAAAGAGAAAGACTGGAAGACAAAAATAGAAATGAAGAATAAGGGCAGAAAACAGTAACAATTGTGGTAAATATTAATCCAACTATATTAATAAGTTTGAATGTTGATGGCTAAATGTACCAATGAAAAGACACAGATTGTCAGAATGGAACAAAAATCACAAACAACTCTCTGTTTTTTACAAGAAACCTATTTTAAATATAAAGACATATAAATTAAGGGTAAATGGGTGGAGGAAATATACTATACTAATGCTAATTTAAAAAGAAATAAGAATAGCTATATTAATTTTAAACAAAGTAGACTTCAAAGCAAGGAAAGCTATCAGGGATAGAGAAAAGCATTACATAATGATATAGGGGTCAACTTTCTAAGAGCATAACAATCTTTACTTTGTAAGTGCCTGACAATAGAGTGTTAAACTACATGAGGTAAAAACTAATAAGACTGCAAGGAGAAAGAGATTAATTCACTATCATAGTTTAAAACTTTACTAGCCCTCAGTTAGAAATGGACAAACTCAGCAAGTAGAAAATCAGTAAGGGCATAGTTGAGCTTAACAACACCATCAATCAACTGGATATAACTGATGTTTGTAGATCACTTCATTCAACAGTAGCAGAATACATACTCTTCTCACACTTACATGGAACATTTGTCAAGGTAAGCCACATTCTGAGCCATAAAATACACATAAAAAAATTTAAAAGAGGGAGACTTGGGTGGTGCAGTCGGTTAAGCAGCCAACTCTTGAATTCAGCTCAGGTCGTGATCTCAGGGTCGTGAGACTGAGCCCCACATTGGGCTCCACGCTGAGCATGAAGTCTGCTTGAGTTTTTCTCCCTCTCCCTCTGCTCCTCCTGCTTGTGAGTGCTCTCTCTCTCAAATAAATAAATAAATTTTATTAAAAAAAGAAATTTAAAAGAATAGAAATCATAATTTTATTTGTCTCTTCTTAGACCACAAAGAAATCAAACAGAAAGATAACTGGAAAATTCCAAAATTGTGGAGATTAAACAACATACTTCTAAATAACATATGAATCAGAGAAGAAATCTCAAGAGAAATTTAAAAATATTTTGAACCAAATCAAAATGAAAATACAACTTATCAAAATTTGTAGGATGCCGTGAAATGTAATGCTTAGAGGGTAATTAATAGCATTGAATGTATATATTAGACAAGAAGTAAGATCCAAAAATAATATTCTGTTTCTACCTTAGGGAACTAGAAAAAGACAAAAGAACAAGTATTTGATAAAAGCCAACACCCATTGATTATAAAAAACTTTCAGTAAAAAATTGAGGAGAATTTCCTCAACTGACAAAGCATAGCTAAAAACCCCCTACAGGTAACATTATACTTAATAGTGAGAAACCTGTAGTTTTCCAACCGAGATCAGCTACAAGTCAAGGATGTTCCCTCTTTTCACTCCTTTTCAATATACTAGAATTTCTAGCTAATGAAATGAGATAAGAAAAGGAAATAAAAGTAGACAGATAGGGATGGAAGAAATAAAACTGTCCAGGAATGACATGATCATCTATATGGAAAATTCAAAAAAAACTGAAAAAGAAGCAAAAATGGAATGTCATCATTAAAATTCTGAGAACACAAAACAAAATCCTTAAATCCAGTGCACTATACTCAGTGAAAAAACATTCAATTATAAAGGTAAAATTATTTTTTAGAGAAATAAATGTTTTTCTTTCCATCAGACTTTCACTATGGGGAATGTTAAAAAGATTCCCCATGCAGAAAGATGATAATTCCAATAAATAAATGATTTTCTCCATAAATAAATTAATTCTATGGAAATTGGGAAAGGATAAACATAAAAGATATACTTACGTTTTATTTATTTAAATGATTGTTGACTTTCTAAAGCTTTTAAACATTTTCAGCAAAATCTGCCCAGAGCGCTGTCCAGCCCTGGGACAACTCCTGGTGAGGCAGAAGAAAGGGAAACCCTCCTGCTGGTCTTTGAAGAAGCCGCTGGACAGACTGAGCCACAACCACAGTCCTTTGAGAAGAGTCCACTTCCTCTGGCACCAGCGAATGAACCAGGACTTCAGGCTGCCATACACACCGTCCTCACTGTTCCTGCCAATCTTGTGTTTGGGGGATGACCGGCCGTTTAAAACACACAGTGCATTCTTACCACGGAGCATCAGCTTCTTTCTTCAAGTCTTCCCCTGCCCGTTGCAAGTTTTGAATAGATTCCAGTGTTCTCAAATTCAATTCTAACACTTTTTGCCAGCTCATTAATTATTGTTGGGGAGGAACAGAGCTCTAGAATTACTCTTCTTCTCTACCTGCAAATATACTAATTATGTATTGATCTGTTTATTTATTGCATACCTTATCCATCCAAAAATGCAACACAAGTGTACTGATCTTATTTTGCTCATCATCTGGCCGTGGTAGTATAATCGTGAAGATCCAGAATAGAACAAAGCAGGAAAGTAAACAACAGAAGATGACCATTAAAAATCTAGCACTAAACTTGGAGTAGTAGTCCAGGGGGAATATTCTTGTTAGGATATCGCTCTCCTCTATGTTGCAACCAGGTTTTCAAGCAGTTTTAAAATTCTTTGGTGACTTACTGTTACATAAGTTATGGGAGAGGGAAAAAAAAAAGAGAGAGAGAGAGAGAGAGAGAGAGAGAGCTGTAGGAGGTAGACTACTTCTTATTTTTTTTTTAAAGATTTTATTTATTTATTCATAAGAGACAGAGAGAGAGAGAGGCAGAGGGAGAAGCAGGCTGCCTGCTGAGCAGGGAGCCCGATGCGGGACTCGATCCCAGGACTCTGGGATCACGACCTGAGCCGAAGGCAGATGCTTAACGACGAGCCACCCAGGCGCCCTAGACTACTTCTTGAAGTCTTGTTCCCACAGTGGCACACATCACTTCTGCCCCCACCTCACTTGCTTACATGTCTGAGTAATGCAGTTCAGAAGCTGAGTGAATGGATTTTGGTGAGCTGCAAGCAATTTCTTCTGTGAAATAGAATCGTTTTCCTTCCAGGTCATTACTAAAGAATGGTGGCTAGTTTTCTTAAGGGAGAGTAGGTTGAATTGAAACCCAGGAAGAGAAGTTGCATTTGGTAAGTCTGGAGGCAGGTAAGAGTTTGGAATGTTTCATGTCTGAAATATGGCGTGCCCAAAAGGAAGAGTAGTGAAAACAGACGTGGAAAAGTATGCAAGGAGCAGACCAAATAGGACATATGTGTAATATTTATATTACATATTTATATAATATATTTTATGTACAAAATGTTCAAAATTGTATTTGTGTTGCAATGAGAAGCTGCTTAATAGATATTAAACAAACAGAAAATGAATTGATTTTGTATATTTTAGGCATCACTAACCCTGTACATTCAGAATTAGCATGAAGCTTAATATATGCATGGTCAATTAGGAAGCTTTGGCTAACAGAATGGCAGTGAAGATAAAAATAAATATATAATGTTTATGAGGTAAAGCCAATAGAAAATGGTTGACACAGACTTGCAATTTTAGCCTGAAAAAAAGGCATATTTTTCCAAATACTTGAAAAGATGTCATGTAGTACTGTTCTGTGTTACTATTTGGAGTTGTTCTTTATAGAGTACCTTGCAGAGAGTACATCCTTGATACATACATTTTTAAAATAATGAGTGCTTTTAAATACAGAAAAAGTACAACACTAGGGGCAGAAAAGAGAAGAATAGCTGCTGTGTATGGAAGACATTTAGCTCAATATAAAAAAGGAATGATCTGAAAATAAGAAAGCATCTTAATATGAAACCAGATGTCTTAGAAGCCAGCGGCCTTTTCATAAAAGAGGTTGGATTATCTGAGGTTAGACACTGAATCACAGAGAAAGAACTACCCACTTAGCAGAAGACTGAAAAGCTGTGTTCAAATTTAATGGATAAGGAAATTTTGTGCCAAAATAAAAGATTTGAAAACAATGTAGACAAAACCAAAGTCCAACAGGGAGGCACATGTTGGCAGGTGGTCTTCCCCTCACCTAGCTGTTCACAGTGGCAGTGAATTAGTTATTAGCCAAAAAGATCGCATGTGTCCTAGCAGGTGATGTGCCCATGGCAAAGATAAAGAACCTTCAAACCTACATTTTATACATGTCATTCAAAATTTTCCCTAATGCTATAATAAATATGTAAATATATTTTATTTAAAAGAGGCAGTGTTTAGACTCCTCTAATATGACTTACTTGATGAACAATACATTTTATACTTTAAAATCAGACATTTTTGTGGCTAAATCAACCTGAAAATTGATACTTGGTATAAAAACATATTTGTATTTTAATATTTTTGAAAGAATTATTAGAGTCTTGATTGAACCTATTATCTACTGTGAAAATGAGATTTTTAATTAGCTTTATTGAAGCTGTGCGGATAGTGATAAATGATGAAAATCTTTTTTTAATTTTTGCTTGTTTTTGTTATTAATATTTGTATAATGGAATTCAGTATATAACGAGATCACCTCAGTTGTTTAATTTTCAAAGTACATTTTAATGAAATACCCTTCATTAGAAAAATTCAACTTTCGAAATGGAAAATCCCTTCAACTCCAAATGGCAGTTAAATAAAATAGTTCAGGTTGATCCTCTCCTCAAGAGAAACAAAGGGTGGGTCTGAGTCAAAATACAATGGGAAAAGAAGGAATGTGACATAAAATGAGGCAGAATAATGTGACATGTGTTCATAGAGGTTTCATTAAAAACTCAAAAGTCAGTTTCTTTAAATTGGCACTCAGATATGAGCATTTGTTCAAACAGCAGAATTCACACTGTAATAGTTGCATAATCAGCAAAAATGCCAAACATTTTCTACGTTAATCCTTTTCCCCTCTCTGTTGCAATGACAGAAGTAAATTCTCTGTGGAGATCAATAGTGTGTGTATGTGTGACAACTACCAAATCATAGAGTCCAGGGGTCTAATGTTTTATGAAAGAGAAGGATTGGCCAGCAAACTGAGACAGGGACCCTCAGAAGTAGTGTTTTTGTACCTGCTGATAATGGATTTTAAGGAAAACTATTTTATTCTAAGTCTGTAACTCTAGTCAGCCACCACCATCATCTTCCTCCCAGTACACTTTCCCTTAGGTACAAGAAATCATAGATTTGTAAGGATTCTTCTCTCCCTAGAACATTTAGAGAAAAGGAATTTTGACTCACAGTGGTTTTTTAAGTCAGAACATTGTAACAGTTAGTTCTTTATTGTCTGATTCTGGTCAATCTGTTTGGTCCACTTTTGACTTAGTTGCCTAATGTGATCTGTATGTTATAGTTACTTTTCTCCATAGTTCTGATGCTGCCACCCATCTATTAGCCACACTGAGAGAGCCACATGTTCTAGCTTCCCTAGAACACCACCACCTTTGGTCCACTCTAGGTAGTAGGCTTCTAGAGAAAGGTTGAGCACAGCAGATGATAATTTCAGCATCATCCAGAATGTGGTGCTCTCCTCTTCTTTCCTAATTTTTTGAGCATGCCTAGCTCTGCCATCCCTAGACTGTTGGCCTGCAATTGCATATCTTCAAAATGCTCTGTTAACTTACTGAAACCTAAACAAGAAAATATGGAAATTTTGAATTACAACTTTCCTGAGCTGCCAATGTCATCAACCTATGTGGTATACCCACTTTAACTCATAACCAGAGAAATTATATATTTTTATGTAATTAACAGTTCAGCTTTGAGAATAATAGCTGTGGATTTTCCTGTAACTAGGATTACTATGCTTGGCCTTCCTTCACATTGATTCATTGAAATGTATACCTTTTTCCTTCCTTTCAGCCTTTGGGTTCCATTTTACTTTTAGGTGCATTTCTTGTAAATAGTAAAAATATAAATTTAGCTTTGTTCAATTTGATTCTCCAGCAAGGGTAATGAAGGCATTCATGTTTAAGGTGTTCACTAATATTTACATTTTTGTTACTACTATCTCAAAAAATGGTTTATTCCTGCTAGTCTTTCTTCCTTCCTTTCTTTCTTCTTTCTCTTTCTTTCTTTTTCTTTCTTTCTTTCTTTCTTTCTTTCTTTCTTTCTTTCTTTCTTTCTTTCTTTCCTTCTTTCTTTCTTTCTTTCTTTCCTTCCTTCTTTCTTTCTTTCTTTCTTTCTTTCTTTCTTTCTTTCTTTCTTTCTTTCTTAATTTTTTATAGTAATTATATCATATTATAATTATATTATATTTTTAGATACCCATAAAATTGTATATGGACATATTTAAAATATATTCTTATCAACATCAAGACACAGCTTTTTGATAGACCAGTGTCAGAACAGGAATCCATCAAAATCTTAGAGGAGAACACAGGCAGCAACCTATGTTGCTGCAACAACTTCTTTTTTTTTTTAAAGATTTTATTTATTTATTTGAGAGAGAGAGAATGAGAGATAGAGAGCATGAGAGGGAAGAAGGTCAGAGGGAGAAGCAGACTCCCTGCTGAGCAGGGAGCCCGATGTGGGACTCGATCCCAGGACTCCAGGATCATGACCTGAGCCGAAGGCAGTCGCTTAACCAACTGAGCCACCCAGGCGCCCGCTGCAGCAACTTCTTGTTAGACACGTCTCCAAAAGCAAGGAAAGCAAGGGCAAAAATGAACTATTGGGACTTCATCAAGATAAAAAGCTTTTGCACAGCAAAGGAAATAGTCTACAAAACCAAAAGGCAACTGACAGAATGGGAAAAGATATTTGCAAAGGTCTTATCAGATAGAGGGCTGGTATCCAAAATCTATAAAAAACATATCAAACTCAACACCCAAAGAATGAATAATCCAGTTAAAACATGGGCAGAAGGCATGAACAGACATTTCTCCAAAGAAAACATACAAATGGTCAATAGATACATAGGCATATAAAAAAATGCTCAACATCACTTGGCATCAGGGAAATACAAATCGAAACCACAATGAGATTCCACCTAACACCAGTCAGAATGGCTAAAATTAACAAGTCAGGAAACAACAAATGTTGGCAAGGATGCAGAGAAAAGGGAACGCTCCTACACTGTTGGTGGGAATGCAAGCTGGTGCAGCCACTCTGGAAAACAGTATGGAGGTTCCTGAAAAAGTTGAAAATAGAGCTACCCTATGACCCAGCAATTGCACTACTGGGTATTTACCCCAAAGATACAAATGTAGTGAAAAGAAGGGGCACCTGCACCCTGATGTTTATAGCAACAATGTCCACAATAGCCAAACTTTGGAAAAAGCCCAGATGTCCACTGACAGATGGATGGATAAAGAAGAGGTGGTGTGTGTGTGTGTGTGTGTGTGTGTGTGTGTGTGTTTGTGTGTGTGTATGGAATACTACTCAGTCATCAAAAAAATGAAATCTTTCCAATTGCAATGACATGGATGGAACTAGAGAGTATTATGCTAAGCAAAATAACTCAATCAGAGAAAGACAAGTATATGATCTCACTCATATGTGGAATTTAAGAAACAAAACAGAATCATAGGGGAAGCAAGGGAAAAATAAAACAAGACAAAATCAGAGAGGAAGACAAACTGTAAGAGACTCCTAATCATAGGAAACAAATGGAGGGTTGCTGGAGGGCAGGGGGTGGGGGATGGGGTAACTGAGTGATGGACATTAAGGAGGACACTTGATGTAATGAGCCCTGGTTATTATATAAGACTGATGAATCACTGAACTCTATCTCTGAAACTAATAATACACTATATGTTAATTAATTAAATTTTAAAAAAATAAAGTACTTATGGACAAAATGCAAAAAAAAAAAAAAGAACAGTTAATGCCATAGAGACTGAACTCAAGGGAATAAGAGTAAATAGATTATCCCCAGATCCTATTGCAATGATCTTCAACTCTTCTTCTTTTTTTTAAAAGTTTATTTATTTATTTATTTATTTATTTATTTATTTATCTTCAACTCTTCTTAAGGGTTATATCTGCTTCAGTACCCATCTTTTGCTCAGCAATGCAAGCCTTTCCATTTTAGTGGATCATGCTACGAAATAAATCTACACAATTGTTCATTTCTTCCCCAAGTAGTCTTCATTGTTTCTATAATATTTCCCTATTCCTGCATATATTTGAATTACACTCTGCCTTTCATTTAGTTTGTAGCTGGATTGTGTTTACCCATGGTCTAAGGACTCCCTTCCTTTTTCAAATCTGTCTCAATCCACATCTCTTCAGAATTTAATTAATGGTTAACTTTTCATTCCCATTCATATGTGTATGTAAACATGGACATTTCAAAACTACATTCAGGAATTATCAAGTACTTGTTACTAAGTAATAAGAACAGAGGATTTGAACAATGGTTTTATTTGCATTCAAAGTTTAGAATTACCCATAATGAAACTAAACATATGCTTGGGCTATTACAAAAATGCATTTTCACATTGAACAAAATTAATTAAAATATCATGTCCATTCCAAGGACATAAGGTCTCACCTGACCCAGGATTAAATTCTACAGCTTGAGTTGTGTGTTTATTTATGGGGGCTGAATCCTAGATGATCATTGATAAAACCAAGGAACTAGAGGCATGTGTTTTCAGAATTAATTGAAGAAACTGGTAATGTTTAATCTGGAAAAGAGAACTACTGTCAGGCCTGTAATAATTATACTCAAGTGTATGAATAAGTTTCCTTGAAAAATTAAACCACCTTGCTTCAATGAGAGGAACTCATAATCATTTTTATTTTATTATTTTTTAAAAGATTTTATTTATTTATTTGAGAGGGAGAATGAGATAGAGAGAGAGAGCATGAGAGTGGAGAGGGTCAGAGGGAGAAGCAGGCTCCCCGCTGAGCAGGGAGCCCGATGTGGGACTCGATCCCAGGACTCCAGGATCTTGACCCGAGCCAAAGGCAGTCGCTCAACCAACTGAGCCACCCAGGCGCCCCAGAACTCATAATCATAATCATAATTGAAGGAAATAGAAATTAATTCATTATATGAAAGGACTGTTAGATGTCCATAAATGAAATTGGACAGTTTGGAAATTTTTAGATCTTCTGTCAGTGGAAACATTGAGTGGCTGGATAGCCATTTACTGAGATAATTCAGGCAAAAAGGGGTAGTGAGGGACTGTGTGATTGATCCTCTCATATCTGTTCCAATCCTGAATTATTAAGTCTGTGAAATATCTTTTGTCTTCTCTTATTCCTAGTATTCGCATTTTACTTTTGAAATGTTTATAGATTTATAATAGAATTATTGCAGCCTAATAGGATTATTTCCTCAGAAAACAAATGAGTAAACTGAAGGCAGCAATACACAGTGATTTCTATAAAGACCCATACGGAGTTCCAATAATGGAAAATATGGTGGGTTGGAAATTTAAACCTACTCTAGAATGATTAAATTCATTAGAGATATAGACATAAATATAAGTCTGATATAGTTACTTGTCTTACTGAATTAGTAGAAATTTCAATATATGGAAAAGAAGATAATTACTGCAGGAGAAAATATTTGCTCTTATTTAAGGAGCTAGCTAAGGGACCACCATGCCTTGGCACCTAGTGAGATTCTTTTTGTAGATTAGTTTGTTGCTGTTTTTTAAAAAAAAGTAGGGTTACGGTTAGGTTTGGAGTTATTTGTAAATTGACAAATCAAATAATTGAGTGGATAAACACTTTTTGATATCCTACTCAAACTATGACAATAACATGGTACATTGTTTATTTTAATAATGCACTGAGGAAAGAATTATCATCCTTCTGAAAATAGGTAAAACTTTTATCTGTCAGAAATGGTCCATGAATATTTTTATAAGGAAAGCAATATATGCAAGAACATATGATACAAGAAAACAGGATGATAGGAGAAAAATTGCCTTTGGGTCACTTAGATCAGACAGCATGTAGGAAAGAACTTAATCCCAGTATTTGGACAGTCATGTGAAATGGGAAGCTAAAGGAAGTGGTAAAGGGGAGAGAGGTATAAATGAAAGAAGCATGTGGGTAGGAGAGATCAGAGCATGATAAATACTTTCAAAATTGTAGGATTTAGGAAGGAGACAAGGATGTCTGGAGAGGAATTCTAAGAAGCTTTCTGAGTAATGAGCTCAAAAAACCCATGAAGGTCCTCTTAGGGAACACTTAATTTAAAAAAAAAATATATTCTTTGGGGTGCCTGGGTGCTCAGTTGGTTGAGCATCTGACTCTTGGTTTCGGCTCAGGTCATGATCTCAGGGTCATGAGATCCAGACCTGCGTCTGGCTCCGCACTCAGTGGGGTCCACTTGAGATTCTCTCTCTGCCCCTCTCCGACTCATGCTGTCACTCTTTCTCTCTCGCTTGCTCAAATAAATCTTTAAAAAATAAAGAAAAATATATCACTCTTTATTGTTTCTGGAGTCAGATTTGTGTTTGTATTAAATTATATTAAATGTATATAAATTTGTATAATATAACAACATGCAGAGGCTGAACCAAGAAGAATCTAATATTTTATAAATGATTTTCTTCATATATAATTCTAATTTCAAAATCCAAGTTATTTCCAAAGACTTTATTTTATAATTTATTTTCACCTGGATGTTTCCACACAAAATTGTTCCAAATAATTATCTTCTGAAAATAATTGGGAATTTTGTACCTTTGTGCCAGCATAAACATAGGTTATACTCTACAACACACAAAAATGCATAATGATTTTATACTTGGTCACCAGATAAAATGATTAAAAATCTATTATAATAAGCACTAAAATGTAACTGAGAATCATGACCTATTATTTAAACTTAAAAAGCAACATAACTTGAAGCAATTGCAGATTATCAACCTCTATTTGAGAATTGTCCCCTTCCTCACACAAAAATAAATGTGCAGAATTTAAAATAGCATCTTTATTTTTTGGTAGTTCACTGACTCCCCGCTGTATATCTTCACCTAAAGTAGCATTTTAGAACAATTAGTGACTGTAGAGATGATTATAATGTCACAAATGTGGGATTATGACTTTAGCTAAAGAATAAACAGCAGGATGTAATACCCTCTTTCCAGAGAAGTATGGTTTGCAATTAGAAAGAAATGGGAGCAAGAGAGAACAAAAAGACTCAGTTATAAACACTTATGAATTTTTATATTGTTGTTATTTTTTACCAGAAAAATATTCCTATTAAGTAAAGAATCCTCTGATAATAAAAAAAATTAGAACACTGTAATTTTGAGGTGTTATTTTTTCTCTAGGGAAAGAGAATCAAATGTTTTTAGAATGGCAAAAATGATGAAGACCAAAGGAGTAAAACATTACTAAAAAAGTTTGAAACATGCTAAGTATATATGTAACTATTAACTTTAAATGGCTAAACATAATAATTTGAATGAAAAGCTCAGCTAAACTACATGGAAAGCAAGTAGACAGCAAGAATCTTGAAATATTCACCTCACCCATATATCATATATATGATACCGTATATTATATATATACCATATATCATATGTATGATACCATATATTATATATATACCATATATCATATGTATGATACCATATATTATATATATGATATAAACCAGATTAAACAAAAAATTAGTAGATTCAAGACCCAGACCATGCAAATATTTATTTAACTTATATCATTATTATTTTTCAAATAATGTTAAAAAAAAGAGAGAAGATAGAATGATGATAGATAGATAGATGCTAGATAATAGACACAAAAAGATGATGGGAGTCAATTGAGGTCACAGATCAAGTTTTTGAGGAAATTTCTTCCAAACGAAATTTCCTTCTAAAATCTTTTATCTTCAATTCCCTAACTAAAATATATATTTACAGCAACTGAAAGGAAAGTATTAATATATCTGAAGGACAGGTAGAATTTTTCAATTAATAAAAAAGAAAATCTTAGACTCCTAACTCCATGTCATAATAATAAGTAAGTTCCACATGAAATAAGATTTTTGGCTGACAGTTTTCAGGAAAAAATAGTTGGAATTCTAATGACCGAATTAGGAACCTGAACACCAGAGGGGAAAAAAAAACAAAAGTTCTAATTCAAGAATGTTAAGTCCAAGTTAGTTGTCCCTATAGTAGACTAGGTAATGGAGAGAGTGGGAAATGAATTTGGAGAGAGGACCCAGCTAGATCATTGTATTAGTCAGTGTTCTCCAGAGAAACAGAACCAACAGAATAGCGTGTGTGTGTGTATGCACATACACATACATACAGGTACACATACATATGCACACATAGACACACAGGCTGATTTTAAGGAATTGGCTCATGCAGTTGTGGAAACTGGCAGGGTTAAATCTGTAGGGCTGGTCAGCAGGCTAGAAATTCAGGTAGTTGATGCTATAACTGTGAGGCAGAATCTCTTCTCCAGGAAATCTCAGTTTTTGCTTCAGTGGATTTTTAACTAATTAGATGAAGTCCATCCACATAAATGAGGGTAATTACCTTTGCTTAATGCTAACTTATTGTAAATGTTAACCATCTAAGTTAACCGCAACACCTACATTAGTGTTTGGTTAAATAACTAGGTACTATATATCCTAATAGAGTCTTCTGAACTATGTCAAAAGATTGGCGTTTAGTTTAAATGCAGTGAGAGCCTTTGATGGGTAGTGGACAGATGGAAGGGAATGCCCAGACTGTAAACCTGGGGCCTAACAGCCAGACATTTATATTGTCTGCTTATTTATGATGGTGGTTTGGAACACTAATAGACATATTTTGAGGATGATGATCAAGTGGAATATGAACTCATTTACTTAAGAAAACTTCCCAAGCATCCCAAGAAAATTCTCAGTAACAATAGCAACGCTCCCAAGAAGGATAAAGAGTTCATTTCTATAAGTGTTTATAGAGATAATTTACCAAAATATTCAAGGAAAATTACAAAGATATTTCCTTAGACTGATTTTTGCTTTGTTTGCTTTTCAAATTTCCAAATGTTCCCTTAAAAAAAAAGAAATCGAGATAAATATAGCATATTCCAATTAAAAAGGATAAATTTGTATTGATTTTTTTTTGTAAAAACAGATTTATTATAGCGTTTAATCAGTGAGAAGATGCTGCATATATATTTTTAATAGCTGAAACATATATTGAAGTTTACTGATATAAGGAGAATATCAATTATATTCTAAGTCAATTTATATGATGGATCATCAACACTGGGAAATTAGACTTAACAATTATGGAACACAGAGATAAAATAACAGTGTAGGTGTATTAAAATATATTATGCTTTTATGACTTTTCTATCCTATATTGTTTTTCTTAGCCTAAAAATATTATCTCCAACTCTTTTCTAATAAGCACAATTAATTTTTTCTCCATTTCTTGTTATGCTAAAATTATGTACTATTACCACCACTATAATTTTAAAACTCATAAAATATGGTTTAATTCACAGAAGTTGTTTTCTTAATATGAGTTATCTAGCTTACAAAAATTATAACTCTCTGCATTCATGTTGAACTCTTTCTTTAAGAACTCAAATAAATTTAGTCATTAGCTAATTGAACCACCATAAGTACATCCTTGTAATTTATAAAGCACTTAATGTTTTCCTTCCTTCCCTTCTTGGATATTAATTTTTTTTAAGATTTTATTTATTTATTTGACAGAGAGAGACACAGCGAGAGAGGGAACAGAAGCAGCGGGAGCAGGAGAGGGAGAAGCAGGCTTCCCGCTGAGCAGGGAGCCGATGCGGGGCTCGATTCCAGGACCCTGGGATCATGACCTGAGCCGGAGGCAGACGCTTAACAACTGAGCCACCCAAGCACCCCAGATATTAATCTTTATTTGGATTGGAAATATGATACTTTGAAAGCATCTGTTTTTATTATTTGGAATGGCTTAGGTAAAAGTAACTCATTTCATAACAATTGTAAAAATAGCAAAAAAATTTATAAAGAAAATATAAGGCTTGTTTCTATATTCAGGCAGTTCATTCAATAGTAGAATTTCATTTTTTATTCACAATCATGATTCTTTGGTAGGCAATTTCATAGACTGGAAAGATGTATGGAAATATGAAATACAAAGTATATAGAAGTTGGAGTGTGATCCCTTGTAAAGTTATGTTGTAATTCCATCATAACTAGTATACTTTCTTTTGGAATAGATTTTAATTATAGAAATGGACTCAGTCATTTTGAGGAATGCATACTTGACTACTTTAATGAGAACATGCATCACTGCTGAAGTTGCAGGGAACTTGGTTTGTATGGATAGTTCTTTGACATTAACACTGTACTCCAACCTGACCCAGAGACTGTATCTTCAAACACAGCTCCTGTGGTACATTTCAACTCATCCTGTGTGGTTGGTTCCCTATTGAGTTCATCTATAGCTTCTATCTTTGCTTTCGGAGACCTTTGACTTCAGAAGTTACTCTGAAGAAAAAATCACAAAGGTTCTAAGAGTTATAGATGCCTCATAACCTCTACTTAAAAAAAAGTAAAGTTCTTGTGATAGTATTACTAAGATAGGACTCATTAGTAATATAGACTAAAGTAAGAAAAATCTACCCAGAATGTCATAATAAATAATAATCAATAAAATTCTGTTATTTTTTATATTTTATATAAATTTTATATTCATATTCTGCTATATACTGTTTTTTATTTATATTCCACTATATTTTATATTTTTTGAAACATAATTGTAGATCAAGTTGTAAAAATGTGTAAGAGTAACTTAACTTGCTAATTATTTTTGTACTTAGTATAATATTTCAGGATAATTTAGAAGCCATAATATTCGAAAAATGCTCACAAAATCCATAGTAAACTATTTTAATCTTTTTATTTTCATTTTTTTTGATTTGGACAGTGCAATTATCTCAATTTTATAGAAATGATACCTTCCTAATTCATCCAGAGATTTGCAATAAGAAGTTAAGGAAACTTTGCAGATGTTTTAAATTGTTTTCATAAACAATTTAAGCGGAGGCAGACTTATCTATTCACTCATGCATTTAACAAATACTATGAGATTTCCTACTATGTGTGAGGAATACTGCTAGATACTGGGAATGAAACAGTGAGCCAAAAGAAATACAGTCCCTGCTACTATGGAAATTTTGGTCTAATGGATATACCAGCATTGGGGAAAAACAAATAATGAATACACTGCTACAGATTGAGATATGTTCTAAAGGGAGGCAAAGGGGTTCTGTGAAAAATAAGTCAGAAAAATATCCTGATTTTGAGTGGGGTGTTGGGGCTGAGGAAAAGCATCTGAGGGAAATTTATAGCTGCCTTAAATTCTGATGTTTGAGTGAAGTTAACGTAATGTTATCAAAAATTTGGCTTAAAGGAAGAACTAGTACAGAAAAGAGGGAAACAATGTTAAAGAACCTGTGGTTCAAGAAAACATGGAACCTTGGTGGAACTGAAGCAGGGTCAGTGTGATCTGTGCAGACGGAACCCAGAGCAGATTCGTAATCAATCAGGATAGAGAGGTAGGCGGTGATCACATTTGCGCCTTTAAACCTTTTGAAGAAATGATTTCTTTATCCAAATAGCAGTGGGAACCTGATAGAAATGCTAAAAAAAGTGAGTAAAATCGCTAGTTTAAAAATGTTTTCGGCTTTTATGTGTAAAATGGATTGGAGAAGACCAGAGTATATGTACAGAGACCAGCATGAGGAGCACAATAGGTCGGCAATTGAGATGGCAAAGAAAGTCTGACTTTGGACTTGGTACGTTGACTATGTGAGTAAGGGGAATGGATGAAGGACTTCACATTGTCTGGCTTGTACTTCAGCACTTATTTCCAATATTTTTGGGGAGGTGGTACTTTCATAGGATAATTGGATTTTAGTTTTAGAAATCATTTGAGATGTCGAGACATTCAAATGGATATGCTGGTAGCTAGTTAGGTATATGAGCTGGTAGCCCAGGAAGAGGTGTTGGCAAGTATACAAATGTGGATGTCATCCAATGATAAGGACCACTGAAGCTCTAGGGATAAGTGAGTTTCCTAAAATGAAAGTAGAAGACAATTTGATAAGAGAGCCTGGGATGATACCATTAAATATCAGGGCTTCAGTAATAAAAAGGCAGCCTTGGGGAAACAAGGTTTTCAAATTTGGGAACAGTTTGCAGGGAGGAACAAAGGTTTCAGTTTATGTTGCCGAAAAGAAACAGCATTTTAAAAGTGAAGTCTCTCTGCTCTGGAAGGGATAGGCTCATTAATTCCCCTTTAGGGTTAAATGTTTATAGAAAAATATTTTTCTCAACATGCTCATTCTTGGAACTCCTCACATGATCTTACTAGTTTTATTTTACTCTTACTATTTGTCACCCTTTAACATACAGTACAATTTGCTTATTTATAATAATCAACTTTCTATTTTCTCTGACAGCAATGCAAGCTGCAAAAACGAAATTTTATCTTTACTCTTTTTTCTTTGACGGTACCTTGCACATAGTTGATTCTCCATGAATATCTATTGAGTGAATGAATAAGTAAATGAAAGAGTGAATTGTAGAACAGTGATATGTTTGAAATCATTGAGGGTACAAGATACTGGGATTTTTTTTGGAAAAGAGGCTGGAGGGCGCCTGGGTGGCTCAGTTGGTTAAGCGACTGCCTTCAGCTCAGGTCATGATCCTGGAGTCCCGGGATCGAGTCCCGCATCGGACTTCCTGCTCGGCGGGGAGTCTGCTTCTCCCTCTGACCCTCTTCCCTCTCGTGCTTTCTATCTCTCATTCTCTCTCTCAAATAAATAAATAAAATCTTAAAAAAAAAAAAAAAGAGGCTGGAAATGGTATCTGCGTTCAGGTTATCATAGGACCTTGAAGACTCTTATATTTCGGAGCTTTATTGTTTAGGTTATGGGAAGCTATTAAAATTTTTTATAAAAGAAATGACACAATAAGAGTAATATTCTAGAATGGTATTTCTTGTGACAGTATCAAAACTTTATTGGATTATAGTAAAACATTTATAAATATGACTTAGAGATCTGTCCAATTCCACAGAAACTTGGAAATGTTAATAGCAGTTTTGGAAAGAATGTAAGTTTTATCATTGCAATCTTGGTAAAGCAAGTGATAAATGAATAGCAAACCTAGAATTAGGAAGTAACTTAGTACAATGGACACCCTAGGGGGGTGGTGTGTGTGTGTGTAGTGTGTGTGTGTGTGTGTGTGTGTGTGTTAAAATGTGTCACAGAGACGAGACTTAGGAATTAGAATCTGTTGTTCAATTTTTTTTTTTTTTGGCATGGATTTCTTGTGCAAAATTCTAGCTGTTCCTAACTAGCCTAGCTCTTTTCTGTCTCTCTTAGCTGGTGAGTGCGGGACATCCTTGTGTCATGCCCTTATATATTATATGGGTATATAAGAAATTATTGTCAACTTTTGTCCCCTGGTCAGTCTTTGGGTATTTCTATCCTGTAAGCTGATGCTCAAAACATCTGGATCCTTGTATTATGTTGAGTCCACTTTCCATTTTCATATTAAAATGACAAGAAAGAGAGGAAGAAAATTGTGCTCCCTTTCTTTAACCACTAATAGTGATTTTGGCATTTACCTGATTTCATAGGAAAACATAACCTCATTCACTGGGGGAATAGTTCTTATAATCATTTAAAACTTTCTTCCTGAGTTCTGAATTAAAATGTGCCCCCACCCACTACCCCGAAAGAGATAGTATGACTGATTCATCAGTATAGTGAGCCCTGAGTATGTAATGGGAAAAGGGAAAGAGCAATATAAATTTCCATCCATAGTTAACTAGCGGCTTAGTGATAAAATAATGCTAATAAAACCAGGCACTGAAAACTGGAAAACAGCTATTGTATGAATAATACTCTTTCTTATGCCAAGGACAGATAAAACCTCTGAGATACCCTAAGTAAAACTGAGTGGGATGATGCTTCCAAGCTACCACTCTGGTCCCCTCCCCCACCCCTTCAACAACTCTGGAATCCAAGTTAGCAAGGAGCACACAAAATAAATTTGATTGCTGTAATTTGGCATATCTTATGTTCGTGTGTCTCATCATATATTTATTTGATAATTTCTAGTGAGCACTAAACAAATTCCAATGATTGTGTAGGATTTTTTTTTTTTTTAAGTTAGCAAAACCATTCCCCTCTGTCACAATCCCCATGCACATTTTCCATATGTTGCACTGCACCTTACCTTAGGGCAATGTTGCAGACCTATATGTAGATACACAGTGAGGGTTTGGAGTCACAATGAATATATTTTAACCCTATCCCGGTCACTTTTTATATACCCTCAGTTTTCTCACTCAAAATAAAGATATCATCTATTGAGTAGAGTGCTTTTGAGGAGTCAGTGACATAATCCATGTAAGGCACATAAACACGATGCCTAATTTGTAGAAAGCCCTCAAAATGGCGTGTTACTATGACCATTAGCATAGCCAGTGATTATTTTCAAGAATACTGCATCACAAATGTATCACTAAATAGGAGTAAATGTGTAATCACCAACTGTGATTCAGTCAGAGAAGGGTTCAGATTACATATTTTATTGTTGTTTATTCACTAATTTTAGAAAATCTGCTGCTGTCACATGTGGTATATATCTATGTATATTTATGTCTTGCCATAATATATATTCTGTATTTGCTTTTCCGTATTTTCTGACACTCCTACCTCTTTAGGTGTATACATTCTCTCCAGGACCCTCTGAAAATACAATTGCAACACATTCTATGTATTAGATACAAGATCTTAAAAATAATTTTGTCAATTGATTTCCGAGCAAAAATCAGAGAACTAAGGGAGTGAGGGACAGGAACAGTCAGCTTTACCATAAGGAAGGGAGCAATAAGAAGAAGATGACCTTGAGCAGTGACTTGTGAGAAAATACCTTAATTGACACCCTAATCATAGAGCACAAAGACTCTACAAATAAAGGTATGAAGAACAAGCTCAGAGCCCCACAGGTTATACCCAGACCAGAACATCCACCTGTCTGTCTACAGTGCCACATTCAATGACAGTGAATAAAAACAAACAAATAGCATTTAGAGTAGAAATATAGATTATATCTTTATTAATATTTCGTAACTCAGTTTTACTCTATCAATGAGGATCTTAATAATTTTTGAATGATTGCTAAATGGTCTCTGTTATGAAATATTGGTGGATTATTATTCATGCAACAAAGATTTATTTTGATATTTTTTATATTATTACATGTAGAATTATTGACAAAAAAATCTGTTTGAATCACTTCATTTAAAGAAGTGTTTATAAGTAAGGAATACATAGTTTTATCTGCAGGAAGGACAAAATTTAATGAAGAGTAAATTCATTGTATATCCAAGTATGGGAATTGTAACATTTTTCTCTATTTACCTGGATAGAAGAAAGCACAGACTCTATAACATACATATTACTAATCTGTTTCCAGTCAAAAATAGTTTATTATAAACAAAACAACATTAAGAAGACAGAGAATCTGAAGATCACTGAATGCAAACTTTTGTTTTACATATAAACAACTTGAAGTGCAAATATGTGTGTCATTTGGTTGAAATCATCTAGAAATAAATATTTTTATATTTGCATTTTAATTTATGTTTATATCTGCATTTGTATTCATATTATTAGTCCTATTAATATTAATTTATGATATTAACTTTTAAACATTGCTTCACCCATTTTAATGCACAGTAGTATGTATAATACTGTTTTATTTTCAAAATATCCTTTTTTTTAAGATTTGTTCATTTGAGAGAGAGAGAGAGAGAGCAAACACAAGTTGGGGGCGGAAGGAGAGGAAGAAGCAGGCTCCCTGCTGAGCAGGGAACCCTACAAAGGGCTCAATCCCAGGACCCTAACTAAGATCACGACCAGAGCCGAAGGCAGTTGCTTAACCGACTGAGCCACACAGGCGCCCTTCATAATATCCTTTAAAACATTCCAGGTTCTTTTGCTTTCTTTTTATTCCATGTTATCACTTTTTTTCTCAACAGCTTTTATATCATATTGCTTCCTTCTATATTTCTTATTTTCTTCACTTTTCCTAAGAAAATGTTTTACTCTCTGCCTCATGATTCATTTCTTCATTTATAGATTAAAAGAGGAATGTAACACTAATATTAAAGGTGCAGAACTATTCATCCATGTGACTGTAGCGTCAGTTCTTCTGGAAAAATTTCCACTAACCCCATCTAAAGTGGCATCTCTCATCATTCTTTATCCTTACGTGATTAAATATTCCTCTTAATTCTTATCATGTTTTAACATTTATATACACAATACATATATATTTTGGGTTAGTTCATTAATTTACATAATACTAATACTTACAAACTAGATCAATTGCTTTAGTCTCTTTTTTTACTACAAGATATTTATATTTTATCAGCTTGAAAAGCTATCAGCTGCAAGTAACAAAAATCTAATTAAGAGGGGCTTAAACTATACAGAGATTTATTATCCCACTTAATAAGAAGGCTAGATGGAGGTGGTTGCTGGCATCAATTTGTCTGCTCAACAAAATCGTACAGAATCCGTTCTTTTCCTTTTATTCCTCTCTATAATCTCCTAGCCTTTGGGTTTTTTTTCCCCTCCTTTTATCACCTCATGGTTACAGTAGGACTGCCACAATCTTTAGCATCAAATCTATACTTTGAGTCGGATGACATAAAGGATAAAGTTAGCAACATAAAGCTCCTGTCTTGCACTTTTGTAAGAAAGTAAAAGTTTTGCCAAAAGTTTCCCAGCCAACTTGCCTTTACGTTTTACTAGCTGAAGTTGGGCATATTGTCGCTTTGAACCAATTGGAGAAAGGGGAGTTGTAAACCTGTTTTGGCCAAATAATGGACTGTGCCTGCTATGGTATCTTCTACGTATACTTTACAATTTCTAGCTCCTGGACACTGTGAGGACATTAGAACTGTAACGAACCTACCTTTATGTGATTGTGCCTAGTACTATTGAATTGTTTATAAACTGGATCACCTTTTCTGTTCTTTATCTTAAAAATCGCCCTCCTGGGGCACCTGGGTGGCTCAGTCGTTAAGCGTCTGCCTTCGGCTCAGGTCATGATCCCAGGGTCCTGGGATCGAGTCCCACATCAGGCTCCCTGCTCAGCAGGAAGCCTGCTTCTCCCTCTCCCACTCCCCCTGCTTGTGTTCCTGCTCTCGCTGTCTCTCTCTGTCCAATAAATAAATAAAATCTTTAAAAAAAAAAAAATCGCCCTCCTGTTCTGGTCTTAGGCATAAACAATGATTGATTTAAAACAAAGGAACAAGGAGGGAGACAATGTCATCAGTCCTTCTTAGCAGTGGTTCTGAATCGTTTGTTGAGTTAAACGATATCTAACAATCTGCTATCTACTTGTCAGGTTTCTCTTCCAAATGTAGACACTGATAGCAAAGTTCTTTTTTTTTTTCATTTTTACCAGTGAATTCATATAGGTTTTTAATATTGCCAAAGACCCTAAATAAATTTTTTGCCATATTTTTAAAAAAGTGTTAAAAGTGATGAAGTGCATTAAACCAAATTCTTTTGCAAACACAATGATTATAGCACATCTGGCCTCATTTCTGCTGGCCCTGCCCTGCTGTTTTTCCTCAGTGGGCACGTGGGCTGCAGATGTTGCCGATGCAGCTGGATAGTCACCCACATTCTATCACCCTAAGGCGCAAGAGCCAGAGCCAAAACCAACTCAAAATTCCTGCTGCCAAAAACCTTCAGAACAGCAGAAGTGCCTTGAAAATAAATAGGTCTTGAATCATCAAAAGTCAGCTTCATAGAAATTGTTTTATTTATCAAAATAGGCAAAGAAGTATAAATTGTTTTATTTTTCCTATAAAATATATATAAAGTTTTGTTATGAAATTCTTTAATCATTATAAACTACATCACAAATATCATCTATTTTGTCCTTTGGATCAAACAGAAAATTATTTTATTTAGAAAAGAACTAGTGTCTATTCTCCTGATACATGTGTATATCTAGAAAGTAAGATTGCTTAAGATGCTGTGAAAAATATGTTTTTCCTCTGAACTGAGAGTTACATTTTAAGAAATAAAATATATGTAAAATATTTATATATATTATATATTAATATATGTGATGTGAATGAAGCTACTTTCACTGTATTGTGCTCCCTCTTCTCTCACAGCTAAAGAAAATTAATAAATAATTTCTTCTAGAAAAGCCAAAGTTTAGGTTTGCTAGTAGTCCTTTCTTTGCCTCACCAAAATATCATTATAAGATACTTCCCCATTTTCTTTTCTTGAAATCAGATCTTTAAGTACCGTATTTCCCTTTCACTCACTTTCTTCTAGATTTTTAAACTTCCTGCTAATTACTTTCCATGGTATTAGTGATAAAAATGAATTAATGCAATGATTAATTCAATTACTTACTTGCCATAATGAAAGGGTATGATTAAAAGTGAAATAATTTTCTAACATGTTTATGTATAAGGATTAATTTCATATTTAACCTACTCACAACTTCTGTATTATTTTCCCTTTGCTGCTGTGACAAATTACCACAAATTTAGAGACTTAAACTAACACAAGTTTATTATTTCGCTTTTCTGCAGGTCAGAAGACTTAAAATCAATTAGTCAACATAGCTGTGTTTCTTCTGGAGGCTCTAGGGGAGAAACCATTTCCTCGCCTTTTCCAATTTCTGGATGTTTCCTCCTTTCCTTGGCTCATGGCCCTTCCTTCATCTTTAAAGCCAGCAACATCTTCAAACCTCTCTCTTTCTCTCTCTCTTATACTTCCATCATCATATGTTCTCTGACTCTAACCTTCTTGTTTGTTTCCCTTTTATAAGGACCCTTGTGACTAGATTGGACTCACCGGATAATCTCCCCATTTCAAGATTATTAACTCAATTACATTTGGATTCCTTTACTAAGAAAAGTTGCATATTTACAGATTTGGGAGATTAGCATGTGGACATCTTTCCATTATTCTACCTACTCAACCTTCCCTTTCAGTTATTACATAAAATTTTACATAAAAAGGACTGCCTCACTTAACTAGCTATCACTCATTCACTATCTAGATGGGAACTATTTAGAAGTGAGCTGAAAACATACCTAGAGGAAAAAAAGTATATGTTGTTAATTTTACATTCTTTATTCATGGAAGAAGTATTGATCCTTCTTTATTAATAGTTTGTCATGGTTTGATTTCCTTAACCACAGAAATTTAGATGGAGAAGATTATTTGGAGAAGAGTGCTGATGTAGAAGCAGTTACAAGTAGAGACCAAGAGCCTTAGTCTTCCTTGGGCCATGGATCAAATTCCAAAGAGTCAGTAAACTCAGGTTGTATTTAAATTCGAGTACATATGTAGAAACCTTAAAGTATGTTACCATATTCATAAAGTTATGGGTTTCCAAAACAAACAGTACTTACATGAAACAAAGAAAGATAAAGTTATTATAACAGTTCAAATTTATCCCATCTAAGAAACTCAGCAGGATGATTTACATTTGGGAAATATTTCTAAAGAAGATTCTTCAAGTAATTATTTTTGTTTGAAACAGGAAGCACTTGCTCTCTGAAATATTTACTTACAGAAAATATGGTACTAGTGATACCAAATGCTTGCAGATTTTGTTACTAAACAGAACATCTTTCAGAGTCACTGATCATTTTGCTAACAATCTTATAATTTTATTCCTAAAAGAACAATTATATAGACTGTAGGCATTATGGAAAAATATATTCAAAATATGTTGATATGTTGAATCTTCAACTTTGAAGCCTGAATGGGGTTTCTAGTTATACATTAGGCTGAAGTGAATCCTTTGTTTGGGCACACATTTGACTAATGCACACATTTGACTAAGACAATACAGAAATTCTGTTGTACTAATCAACTAGTTATCTTTCTTGTCTCAAAATATGTAAGTATACTTTAATTAAGCTTCTAATTGTGTGCTGATTTTAATGTAGAAATAAATTAAGAATATGGAAGTATTAAATAAAATGGTAAGTTTTCAGCAGCTCTAGAATTTATAGAACTTCCTTCTCTTGACAAATAGAGATAGAGATAGTCAGTTGTGAACATTACCTTAACTCTTGACCATTTTATGTTTATACAGCACAAGGTATAATTTTTCTATTTGCTCTTTCATGGATCTCTAGTTATCTTTATTTACTTTTGTTATGAAAAATTTAATTTGACCATATATTTTTCTTTCTTAGAAATTTGGGACATATGCAATCAATCTTTACACTCCATCGTGTTGCTGTCAATTAAATTAGTTGTCAAGTGAGAGGACTATCAGTTCAAATGCTTCATTGTGCAATATGCACATTATAATAGAAGAATTACCTTACTTGCTACTCATCTATCATTTTCAAACAGTCTTTTAAAAAGACATAAGCAGATGTCAGACATCTGGAAGTTTTAGGTGACAGATCATTTTGAAAGAAATAATTTAAACTTTGAAGGTAAAAATGGAAATGTATAGTTACCTTATGGTATCATGGAATTCTAAAAAAAATAAGAATCTCCCTTCTTAAGGTTTTTATATGTTTTTAATATACAGCTTTATGTCTTATAGGCTTTATATATATGACAAGGAGAGGGAATGAATGAGAGAGAAAAGAAGGGTGAACGATATGAGTTTTACCATGTATAATATCCTCAATGATTTTTAAACATTTTTTAAAGTGTTTATTTTAAATTCTAGTTAGTTAACATACAGTGTACTATTAATTTCAGGTGTATAATACAGTGATTCAATACTTCCATTAACACTTGGTGCTCGTCACAATAAGTGCACTCCTTAATCCTCATTTTAAATTCCCCAAGACTAGATTAATAGATCAGAATGCACTGATTTTGGAAGAAAAAATTGCACATAAGAAACTGGAATATTCTCTTTTTAATGCTAAGTAAAGATAACGTTAAGCATGTTTGGAGTAGGAGGTAGGAGTCCAGAAAGATAGGATAAAGTAATAAAAGCTAGCATTTATTAACTAAACCAAATGCTTTATATTAACTGAGCTGAGTGGTTTATCTTATATAATCCTTTTTCCAATCCTCTGATACTAAGCTTTATTACTATCTAAATTTCAGACATAATAATGACTAGGGCTATACATGTTAAGTAACATGTAAACAGTAATATAGTTAGTAAGTTCTTAAGATTTGAGATTTGAATATATTCATTTACTCAACAAATGAGTTAAACAGGTGCCAGAACACTGAGGATGCCAAGTCTTACCCTCATCGATTATACATTCTACATTCTACAGGAAAAATCTTGCAGTACACTGGTAAATAGTTAATAGAGCAAGTGATGACAGGTAATAAGAAGAAAAAAGTAGAGGAGATAAGAAATTAAGTGAACAAACCTTACAAATATGAGGGGAAAGAACATTCCCTGCAAAGAAGCTAACAAGTATAAAGCATGTGGGTCAAGAAAATGAAAATGCAAGAAGCCAGTATTAAGACTCTGATGGTGATTGATTAGATGGTACACCAGATAATGTGTGGCCTGGTCTTACAGATCATAGTAGGGACTTGAAGTGTAGTCTGATATAGGAAGACATTAGATAATTTTGATCAGAGAAAGGATGTGCCACACCTTACATTTTAAAAGGATCCCTACTGGCTACTGGTGGAATTGGGATGGATGAAGGGGTGAGATAAGTAGAGAGGCCAGATAGAGGATAACTAATGGTCTGGGAGACAAAATATATTTGCACGTACAAAAATAGTAGTGATGGAAGTATTTAAAACTTTGCAACCATTTTGAAAATAATCTCTCGAAATTTCGGACATTGATGAGAGATGCCAAATAAGTTTATATTGAAGTCTGGAGGACTACCACATAAAAATCTTGATAAGGATAGAGATTTTAATTGGAAAGACCTCAGCCCTGGGTTTGGATGATATTGCCTGGGGAAAGATTGTAGTTATAGAATAGAACCAATGACAAAACATTATAGAATGATTAGAGAATGATTTAGGATCAAGCAGAAAAGGAAGGAATTGGAAAAGGAAGTTAAGGTTAAGTGGGCAGTGAATTCAAATGAAAACAAGTAGAAAGTGCTATCGTAAAATGAAAGAAATCCGATTTCTTCCTGATTGGCTAAGAGTAGGAAGTAGTAGGAAGTGCTATCTTAAAAATCAAAGAAAACTGATTTCCTCTTCATTGGCTAAGTAAGATGACATGTTAGTTTATGTTAGTTGAATATCATGAAATAAATGGTGACTTCTGTTGACCATAACATTAAGAGTATCAGCAGAAAAGTGGGGGACATAAGCCAGTTTGAGGTGAGTTAAAGAGTGGAAATTTTTAAAAACCATCTTTAAATAAAAATAACATAAACAAGACTGATGCTACAGTAGACTAACTACAGGTTTTCACTCCAAATGTCTGGCACCAAACCTACAGGAAGACCAAATGACTAGGTTTAAAAAAAAAAAAAAAAGGATTGAATGCAAATATATTATAGAGGCAGTAGCTGATGTGGGGTATGTGAGTGAGTTTGTTTGTTGGTGTTGGCTTTCTGTGGGGCGATGGTTATTTTTATACCCAATATTGTGAGTAGTGAACTAATTCTCAGTAGAACAGTGATTGGTGTTATAAAGAAAGCAAGAGTAAATTAAGGAGTAATGCTCTTCTGAAACCTAAAGGAAATGAAAATTCAAAGGACAGAACATAAGTGGAGTGATTTTTTTTTTTTTTGATAAATGAAGGGACTTATTTTTCTATTATAATAGAAGAGAAGAAGGAGAATGGATGAACATGTAGGTAGGATCATAGGTATGGTAGGATGAGTAATGTTCCCACTAAATTCCTATGAGCCAATCTCTTGACACCTGTGAATATGTTACCTGCCGTAACAAAAGGAATTTTGAAGGTCTGATTAAGTTCAAATTCTTGAGATGAGGTGATTAACCTGGATTGTCCTGGTGAGCCAAAATGCCACCACAGCGTCCTTGGAGGCAGGAGGGTCAGAATAAAGAGGGAAATACGAAGATGGAAGCAGAGACCAGAGGAATGTATTGTTGGAAGTAGCCCATGAACCGGGCAATGCAAGCCATCTCTAGAAGCTTAAAACCAACTCTCTTCCAGTGACTTCAGCAAGAATGTAGTACTGCTGACACTCTAATTTTAGTCCCTTAAGACACACTTTTGGAATGCTGACCTCAAGAACCATAGGAGAGTAAATGTGTGTTCTTTCAAGCCACCTAGCAGTGAGTTGTTAACAATAGGAAATTAATGCATTAGGTTTGATCGTGGAAAGATAAGGAGATTGCAGCTAAGCACTTCTTTCTTACAGAAGAAAGTATCTCCTGAGGTGTACATAGAGCATTCAAAAGTGGGAGGTAATGGGACAGAAAAGCATGTCTAAAAATTTCATACAAAAGATGGAAAATTTAGCCAAAAATGAGAAGCAATGGACTTTCTCATGAAATAAAAGAGAAAACCGTCTCATCATGTGTATAGGTTTTACTAACCAATATGCATGATCTTGGATGCAGAATAGAGAGCCATTTATCATGACTAATCCAGAAATGTTTTCAATGTAGTAAAATGAACTGAGGGATGCACAGTGATTTGAGAACATTGGCTGGAGAGTGAGCTTTATGATGAGCAATGAATCATGACAAGAAGTTCTGAAGCCAGAAAAGGGCTGATGAATAATGCTCCAAAAGGTGCAGTCAGAGGGTTTAGAACTGAATAGGTTGATGGCTTTTACCAGGTTGGCGGGGAGTGGGGGGGCAACTGGATGCACAATTATAGAATACAGTAATCAGAGTGGGTAGCAGTGAGAGACAGAGTCCAGGATTTTGGCTGATTTATCATGTTCGTTTTACTTAGTGTAAAATCACTAATAATGGTACAGAAGAGTAATTACAAAAAAAGAAACAAATTTAAGTCAGGAACAAAAGTCTTCATTCAGGGAGAGTAAATCACCAAGAGGTCGACAAGAAAGAGGTGGAGAAGATGCTGTAAATGGCATTTTCTAGATGGAGCTGACATTTTTCTACAGCAGTAAATTTTTCAGAAAGGAGGAATCGATGCTTGGAAATTCAGTGAGAAACAAGGATGATATTATTGCGACCTATTTAGTTGAGAATACACATGTAGATTTGAGAAATGTGTACAAACCAGCTGTTATAAATAATCATTAGTGAGGTAATGAACGATTTTAAAAAACCTCTTTTCATAAACAGTACATACCACAACAATAAAGCACAACAAGGTAACATCACGCAGATTTCCTTAATGTACCAAACACTTATTTTTACTAGAAGTTTCTAAAGAGAGATATGAGAAAATTATCGTTCCTAATAACCTGACAAGGATCTGCTTTAATCTATTATAAATATGTAAAAATTTCTTAAGGTATGACTGCAAATAGATGCCATAGGTTTGATCATCTGTTTTGATTTATATAATATCTCATAAGGGACCTCTGATTACGTCTACAAATTGCAACACAGAAATTGATACTAGGGTAATAAAACACACTCTGGGAAACCAATCCAAGCCTGCAGTAGAGTTGTTTTTTGTTTGTTTGTTTGTTTTGTTTTGTTTTGTTTTTTTAATCACACTTTTAGGTACAACAGCTTTGGACAGATACAGACCCCAAAGAACTAAAGGAATCTTCAGATAAGGCCTCCAGCAACAAAAATAATTCATTTCTATTAAATTTTGGCAGCCCATGATTTGAAACTTGGGGATTTTTAGTAGACCATACAACTCCCAATTAATTACATTAATTAAAGCATTTTAATTAAGGCAATCCTTGATTAAACATAAATCAATATCTCATTTCTAAATTCAGGTTATTTACAATAAGAAAGGGGATAAAATTCATCAAATAAAAATGAGACAAATTTTAACATTAGCTCTGATTTTGTTCTACAACTAAAATGCAGCTACCGTAAGTGCTGCAACTTCTGTAATCATGTCAGTAGGCATTCTTTTATGATTCATATAACTACGCATTTTTTTCCTATCATGTTGTTGCTTTAGTCTACACTGGAAATTAGTTATGTTATAATCATTCTGTTTAAATTGCATGTTTATTTCTGAGGATACATAGTGGATTACATTGATGCTATGTCAGGAAAGACAATTTCCAAAGTAATTTTCAGAATGACATATTAAAATGGATTCCTTTCAATTTAAGAGATATTTGTTAAAATGGTTACAAATTTTATTTAGTGATTTTAAGGAAAAAAATGGCTCAAGGCTATTTATGCTTCTGAGGGGCATATGTTTATTTAGCAAAAATACTACTGTCTTTATTTGGAGTTTGGTTAAGCAGAGACATATCATGAAATTCTAAATAAGAAATGCAAAAGCTATAAGAAATTCAAAACAAAATGAACTAGATAATAGATTTGCAAGATTAGTTGAAGAGAACAAAATGGCAACAAGACTCAAGTGTATCCACGTGTTACTTTATTCACTTCCCCTAATCAGACTAGTCTCTCCCTAGTTTCCCTGAGCCTTTTTTTTAATGATTTTATTTATTTGACAGAGAGAGAGAGAGAGACACACACACAGCGAGAGGGGGAACACAAGCAGGGGGAGTGGGAGAGAGAGAGGGAGAAGCAGGCTTCCCGCTGAGCGGGGAGCCTGATGCGGGGCTCCATCCCAGGACCCTGGGATCATCACCTGAGCCAAAGGCAGACACCTAACTGACTGAGCCACCCAGGTGCCCTCCCTGAAGCCTTTTAACATCACTCTACATATGAGTTTATTCCATAGCTGTATAAGGATAAAATGAAGGTCAATGTGAGGCTGTATGTGACATATCACCTTATCTCTCTGAACTTTATGTATAAAATTCTAAGTTTAAAAAGCTGTATTTTTCTTAGTTTGGGTACTGGCATTACACACATCTATGAAGAATCCTTCTTACAGAATATTGACAGAGGAACAGAGGGTTGGGTTTGTTTGTTTTTTACAGTGGCTGCCTCTCAACAATCAAGATGACCACATACCCTAACAACTGGCAGAATGAGAAAAAAGGAGGGATTTATTCATGACATTTCTATGCATTTGGGAACAGGATCCCATGGGTTGCTTTTTACCTGAGTTTTGATTTTGAAATTTTTACTTGTTTAACTGAAGAACTGTGATTTTTGGTTGGTATGACACTTTGCTACCTGTAAATTTCCCTATCCCTTTGCAATCTTATCTCATCTTAAAGCTGTTTTTTTTTTTTTTTTTTTTTTTCCCTGCAGTCTACTCAATAGGAGATTCCCCAGATCCCTAACCCTAAAGCTTCTGCAGTTGTGGAGGGTATGGACTCCATGGCCTCCCATCTTCTACAAACATGTCAGCTTCTCTGGGGCCAGTACCACTGGCTCTGTAGATAAAACTACTTTTATCTATTGAGCTCTGGCTCCTCACCCCCCACCTTCTTGTATTGACAATTTCAGCTGCTCTATTCAAAATCCTTCAGTGGCTTCCCATTATATCTCGAATAAAACTAAACTCCAGTGCTGGTATGATCAAGTCCCTGCCTACCTTTGCAACCTTGAACTTCCTCTTGGTCACCAAGCTTTCAACATACAGGTTGTTTTCCAGAACCTCAAATAAGCCCATTTTGTCCCACCTCTGAGTTGTAATGCACACTTTTTCTTCTTCTCATCACAGACAAGATGCTTCTCTTCCTTTAGAACTCAATCTAAATGTCTTTCTCTCAGAATTGAGGTGTAAAGGAGTCCATTTGTTCACTACAATAAGACTACCCTCTCCTTAAGTTAGAATAATTTCACTAACACTGAGAAGTTAGGGGATCTTCACTTCTTGCGGGAAAGCTGAGCTTCTGTTATGAAGTCTAGTACAAAATGCTCCAGGGTCCAATTACTTGTAGCCAATCTACTTAAACGATACTATATTCAAAAGAAATTTTATATGTTGTTTGTTGCAAAATATATCTAATTTCAACATATGTTTTTTCTCCTAAGTGTTGGTTCATGATTAAAAAATTGACTTATGCCTTTCCATAGTAGAGAAGATCCATTTGACTTTTACGAGATAGTCCGCCAGGACTCCGAGCCATTGGCAACCTTGAAACAACATTTAACTACTATTGTCAGGCCCAGAAACTGTTTATCAATCTCTTTCTTCTATTTGCCTTCAGGGGTCAGAGTCGTTTGTTTACTGTTGTATGTTGAACCACAATATAAAACTCTCCTCCCCTTCCCTGACACTGCACTTTCCAAGAATGTTGCTAGTTTCTGATGTATTATATATAGCCTCTGGAGAAGGAGCAGTGCTGGTATAATCACAAATCACACAGTGGGAATCCAAGATTCCAGGTGGTTTTTATCTTCGCAGCTCAGCATCTATGATATATACTTCATTTTTCTTCAATACAATGTTGAAAATGTATATTTAGACACATACCTGAATCATAAATATTATCCATGTTCATCCTATATTAGGCATTCTTGGCTTTTGTCCAGAACAAACCCTCTACCAGTGCTAGTCACACACATGTACTAGTGCAGGGTACAGGAACACTTACCCGCCCCCCAAGACAATTAAACTGAACCAAAAAAAAATTTTAAAAATTTCTACAGACCTAGCAGGTTTAAAGGGTAGTCCAGATCAAGTTAGCATTAATCTCTGCTTCCATGAAGAATTCTAGGGTTTTGATTTAATTTGACATGTAACCAGTAACTGCACCTTAGTTCATGGGAACCACGATGAGCCAAGGAAATTTATAACCCAGATATACACTGGGCCCAGAAATACAAAGTAAAATTAAATTGAATAACATACGATTTCACAGTGTCTGAGAGTCCAGAGTTTGGGAGAATTCCCGAGGAGCATCTCTATTTTCTCTGGCTTTTAAGCAGATCTTTCCATTGTGCTGTCTGATATCGACCCCCCAGGCTTTCTTCAGAACTTCAAAAGTGTCTGTCTTTCTCCAGGCCTGGTAGTTCTATACATATGCAATCTTTCAAAGTTTTGTCTTGTATCCCAAGTAATTTAATAATTATTTTCCCCCAAACAGTACTGTTTTACTCCCTAAAGAGCAATTTAGCATCACCTTTTTACATAATAAAGTGTCTCCTGCTTAACTTTTAATATAATAGTTATATTAAAATCAAAGCCTGTTTATTATTGTGACATGACTAGATCTTTTGCATAAGTCATATGTTATCAGATTTGATTAATCACTCAATTTGTTATCATGTTTAATTCAGTGGCATCTTATATAGGATATTAACATATTTATTTGTGAGATAGGTTCATGACTGTAAGATTGTGTTTATATGTGCTTTCAGTTCCTGATTTTTTTTTTAAAGATTTTATTTATTTATTCATGAGAGACAGAGAGAGAGAGAGAGAGGGAGAAGCAAGCTCCCAAGGAGCAGGGAGCCCGATGCGGGACTCGATCCCAGAACTCCAGGATCATGACCTGAGCCGAAGGCAGATGCTTAACCATCTGAGCAACCCAGATGCCCTCGGCTCCTGCTATTTATAAGCACATGGCCCCTTATCAGAGCAAGAAGCAAGCAAGAAAGCATGATTTCTCCCTTTCTTTTTCAGTCTCCATAAATGTCTCCCATAGGCAGAACTTAACTAGAAACTAACTGTAGGATATGGATGAATGTGAATCTGAGCGAGTGAGAAAATATGGATAGCTAATACTGCCCTTGTTTCTTTATCTTGTCACTAGACTGTAGTTAAAATGACCTAAGACCTTCCTCCATTACTCTTCCCACATTTATATTTTTCTGTTCTTATATTCCATTTGTGCTCAGCTATTCTGGTTAATTACCTCGAGGCGGCTTGGGTGGTCAGTGCCTTATCACTGCAGCATGGCTCAAGTCTTCATTCTGAGGTAAATTTAGCCTTCAGCAGCCTTGCTTGCACGCGGTTGCTATAGTTTTTCATTAACATGGTGACTGGAATGGTAGTACTATGAGACAGAGCGGAATACGCCACAGGTTCCTGGCAAAATCTTCCTCATATGCATAATGTAGCAAATTTGAATAAGAAAAATAACCACTTCAGTCTACACTGTACTTCTCCTTTTTGCCTATTACTCTTATGGTTTGATAAGACTAAAATGGCAAAGAGTATAGGCTTCTATATCAGTGGAAGGATTGTTGAGTACCCTGTCAAAGCAACAACTGTACTCAACCAAGTTAAAAAGCAAGGGAGACTTTATTCAAAGCTATTGCAATAGGGGAGAGAAATTAGAATCCAGCCTAAGCTTAACTCCACTAAATTAAAAATAAAATAAAATTAAATTAAATTAAAAAAAATGGAAAGGTCAAAGGGATTTTAAAAGTTGGAGTAGGAGGAATCATAAGCCATTTGCATTTGCTGACTGGCTTCACTCAAAGGTAAACTTTCTGCTCTTTTCATGACAGGAGGGAGTTTTACAAACTGGCCTGTCATAGTTAGGCCACTACATTCCCACAGAAACCTGGATCCAAGGGGCCCTAGCTCCCTTGATAATTGCATTTCAAAGAGATTGTTCCCAGGTCCTTCAGAAAGACATTCCTGGATTGTAAATCTGGCAAGAGTCTTTACAAAGGCTTTGTATTGCAGAAGTTTAAGAATGAACAATTACAGATTTTCTAAAGTAAATGCTCTAAAAAAAAAAGGTGGAGGGGATTTTAGATCGTAGAGTCAGGAAAAAGCCGGTGTAAAGTTCAGTCTAGCTGAAAGAAAGTTAAGGAAATAAAATTTGTGTGCCTCTCCTACTCCCTACTCCTTGATCCCTGAACTAAACATCATTGGTATGGAAATGGGAGAAGCAGAATTATTTGTCCGTGACTGGTTTAGAAAAAATGCTGCATCCTCGACCACAGCCCACAATCAATCAGTGACTCTCACTGCACCTTGCCATCCATTCCAGCACCTGAACTGGAGATTCTCATTCCTACTGAAGACTCAGGGCAACTTCAGTGGCTACAACCGCTCACCTGTACTAAGGGATTCTAAAGTACATTCTTTTACGCTCTTTTCAAGGATGTTGGCCTTCTCCTTTAAATAAATTGCCTAGTATTGGCAAACACCCCTGGGCCCTCTTGGGGATCTTAGTTAATAGTTGGTTCGCCAGACACACATGATAAAATGACTTCAATGCCAACATCTCTCTAACTCTTTAGATTCTTTCTTCTGGAAATATAATATCAACTATATATTTAGTGTTAGCCACATAGATAATTTTAAATTTTGTAGTAGCCACATTAAAAGGAATATTTAAAAATACTTTAATGTATTTTATTTAATTCACTATATTCAAAAATTATTACTTCAACATGTAACCCAATAGCACATCTATTAATGATATTTTACTTTTGTTTTGCACTAGATCTTCAAAATCTGATGTGTATTTTAAACTTAAGCCACATCTTGATTTGGATGAGCACAGTTGCTTGATAAACATATTTAGTTAATGGATACTGTATCGGACACAACAGTATTTGACTATACCCAGAAATTTCTGGTAATTTAATCTCCTGCTGAGTATACTACCCCTAAATCTGTTCCAGAGATTTAGCTGAGAGAGAGAGAGAGAGAGAGAGAGAGAGGGGGAGACATTGCTAGTTGCTAGACATAATTCTTTGAACATAACACATTTTTCCTCCACTCTTAGTTTAGCAAACTCTTTCACAAATTACCCGTGGTTTGATGATACAAAATTGAAAACCATGGAAAACTTTTGACATCTCAGGTTCAACTTCTTAACTGGCACCCTGGGATAGGCTGGCGTCTGAATATAATTATAGATCAAGACTCATTGCTGAGTAGTAGGAATGAAGCAAATTGGCAGGCACTTGAAAGATAAGTACCTAAATTAAGGTCTTGATGGACTTCCAATTAATGCAAGACAGATTTCATCCGACAGTGTAAGAGGAACTATCTTTGCTGACTAGAAAGGCTCAGTGGAACGTGGAGTTTGTGATCCTTGGAATTACTTAAATGTCAACAAGTCCAACTTTCAGGGGCCTTTGTTGGTTTGCTTGGTTGGTTTTGGTTTTGGTTTTGGTTTTTTTTTTTCAATGAGTAACTTTACTAAAGAAATCTGGAAAGTCTGTGAATTCAAACTATGTAACAATTTACTGTGCACTAGTAATAAATTCATTGTATGGTTTTTGGCAATCTGATATATTTTTATGAGAGTCATAGAAACTTACTAGTTTTCTTTCTGTACCTTCAGTATTGAAGTGAAAAAAGCCTGTTGTCTTATCTCTTTGATTTTCCAGTGCTGTGAGAAGCAAGGGTTTCCGAACCCTTGTCTTTTGCATGCCCAGTACAAGTGTTCTGTCAGCCAGTGCTTGGTCCTCTATAGCTGTGCCTTCCCTTCGGTAGGCATTTTATTCTAAGCAAACCACAGGTAATGATTTAAGTGACCATTCTGACATCATGTGCCCAAGGTTACTACAGTCCCATTCTCTAATGTCAGTCTCATCCTCATTCCCTTTAAACATACAGCAGGTAAGAGAACCCTTATCCGAAAA
This sequence comes from Eumetopias jubatus, assembly GCF_037043125.1. Classification (NCBI taxonomy): domain Eukaryota; kingdom Metazoa; phylum Chordata; class Mammalia; order Carnivora; family Otariidae; genus Eumetopias; species Eumetopias jubatus. The sequence goes on along the minus strand of NW_028274809.1, from coordinate 174,737,183 downwards.
TCTTATCCTTGAGGGTTAGCTGTTTGCCACCATGTTTGGTACTGATTACTTGAGTCACTCAAGTTTCAGCTGCAATTCAGTGCTTTGAAAATGAAATTTAATACAATGGCATCTTCAAAACAACAACACAGAAACCCGAAAGAAATTGGAATCTAAAATATTTGAGCTACTCAAGAGAGAACATACAGCATAGTACAATTGTGAGATAAGTAGATTTCCAGTGATATTTAATGTTTTTTTCTTATCTTATTATAAGTGATACAATTTTATTGTAAATTAATGTAATGATATTTATTGAGCATTTTCAGTGTGCCATGAATCTTGAAATTGAGATGTGTTTTATTTGTATTATTGCATTGATCATAGAGGAACCATACAAGATTAGTACCGGTACAATAACTTCTTTGCCAATAAAAACATGAGGCATATGGTAGTAAAGCGACCTGGCCAAGGTCATACAACTGTTAGGGCCAGAACCAGGGCTTGAAGCTGAGTTTCCTTTTCTGACTGAAAACCCCATGTTTTCAACGATTATGTAATACAGCATCTCAAAATATAAAATTACCAGCAGTATCCCAGAGGTCACTAAATTTTGATAGACCAGCCAGCGCTTGTCAAGCTGATATAGACAGATGTTTAACGTTTATCTCTTCTCGTACCATGCATAGGTTAATCTAGGAAGAAAAATGAAGTTCAGAACACTGTATGAGTATTTGACATAGAGCCTACTCATTATTTCACTGTTACCATTGCAGATAACATTTAAAGGAAACTTCTAATGTCCGTTCCTTTACTTGCAGGGTATGCAGCAGCCATAGAATATTATTTTCTTGGTTGTATTCTTTCTTGTAAGGAGGGAAATGAAGAAAGTGACCATATGTGTTCTTTCTGGATGCTTTGAATTTATTTCTAATTAATATTTTAAAACTGTGAAACCCACATACAGAAAAGTGCAGATATCATAAGCATACCTCTCAATGCATTTTTGTAAATCAAACCTTTATAAACTTAATCCATGTGGACCAGAATATTACCTGCACCTCAGAAACCTCCCTCATGTCACCTCCCAACACCACTTCCATTTTTTCCAAGGTACCCTTTCGCTAACTTCTAATTCCGTAATACATTTTGCATGATTTAAAACTGTATATAAAGGAATTGTATAATGTGTATTCATTTGAATTTGGCTTCATTGATTAAGCATTATCTTATTTATGTTGTTTACATTTGTAGTTAGCTGGTTTACTTTGATGTGTAGTATTCTACAGCACAAATATCTCTATCTATCCATTCTACCATTGGTGAAAATTTGGGTTACTTTCCATTTCTGGTAATTATTGATAGTGTTTTAATTAGAATTCTCATTCATAATTTTGATGAATGTTAACACACATTTTCATTGGTTATAAACATGTTCAACTTAACCAAAATATTCCTAAGAACTTTACCAACTGGGAGATTTTGACTCCCATAAACAATGTATGAGAGTTCCTGTAGATCCCTATCTTCTTCGACACTTGGCTTTGCCAGTCTTTTCCTCATAACTACTTAAGTGAGTGTGTGGCTATGTCTCATTGTTCTTTTTGAGCATGCATTTGCATGATTGTTAATATAGTTGAGCACCTTTTTACATACGTTTTTGGCTAAGTATCTCTTGAAGTGTCTTGTCCATTTTTCAATTTAGGTTGTCTTTCTTGATTTACACATTCTTTAGATATATTTTGGACATTAGCCTTTTATAGTTCTATGTTTTTCAAGTATTATCTCACATTTAGTGGCTTGCATCTCCATTCTTATAATTGTGTGTTTTGAAGAAAGAAATTCTAATAACATTTGGAGTTATATTATCCTAGTGAGAGTGTAAATGTGGTTTCTAAAGAGCAGTATTCATGAATGATTTGCCTAATAAGTATTCTGAATTTGACATTTCTCTTTTATATAAGAAAATTATCTACTAACTGCCCAAACTGGCTCAGTTTCTTGACTGTAACTGATAAGTCTCAACGCTTTAAGTTGCAACACTTATAAAATCCAAACTGAAAAGAAATCCCTTCAAATGAATTCCTATATCTACTAATTCTCCTTCCCTTTGAAAATTATAATTGTTCATATATTAGTAGTTCAAGCTGAATTTTTGTTAAAAAAAGTCCCTCACGCCCAAGAGGAATTTGTTCCCATAGCAACAGCATAATATATTTTGTTTATTCTTCTAGGCTGATAGCATTGCAGACTTTAGGTTTTGACTGATACTGATCTATTTTATTCTTCTTTGTAAGCTGAGGAATATGCAATGCCCAATTTCACAGGAGACTAGACCCTATCAATTTCCACTACTTTCGAAATTTCTAACACTTCCATGTGATATTTTGAAAAGTGTGTCCCATTTCAGATTACTTCTGAGGAGTTGAGACTTTCTGTTTTCTTATAGACTAAAAATCTTTGTGGTCCTGGTCTTGTGAAATGTATTTCATCTTATTCTTTCCTCTACAGAAAACAAGTGAAAAGCAACTTCTTGGTCACTTAATCCACTCTAATGCAGGTCCTACTAATATGGATTTTATGCTTTTCCTGAACATAGTATTTTATCTTTTTAAATTTAATATTATAAGGAGTTTTGTGTGTGTGAATTAGAAGCTAATTCTAAGGCTATTTTCTGACACCAGAAGTGAAGAGACATCTTACAGTTTTTTTAGGGTGACATCATAAAATCTGAGCACATTACAGAATTTCCTCATAGGAAGGATTTCCTTTCAATTCAGTCACTTGAAACAGCCAATATTATAACAATAATTAACCAAATCATAATAGAAGAGACAGAAACACAATACAAAGCAAGTATCAATCATGCCATAGTTATTTCATTCCCTGCCAGAGTTCTCAGTTTCTAGAATGGTAAATCAATCATAGATGTCTGAAATGGATTATGAAGGAGGAAGAAGATTATTGAAGTGTATTGCATATTTTGACAGCAATTCCACTGTTAACCCTTAATTTGACAAATAAGCCTCACTTCAATGCGATCATTGTACAATGTTACACAACACATAGGATGAGAATTTAGAATTCAGATACAGTCTTGTAAGACAACAGATCCCACACATGCTGTCGTCAGTCCCCTATAGGCCCTTGGAGGTGATCTTGAAAATAGTGGTATTTGACCAGTTTCTAGGAATTCTGTGGAGGATGTAGTTGATCCTCACTCACCATGACCCCAGTATCTGATATTTCTACATACTATTGCTGGAACACTCACACAAAAGTAAGTGTTTTCTTTAATATAATACAGTTTTGTTTGGGGGGGAATTAATAATACATCAAAATTACACCAGTTTGTTTGATATTAAGAATAAGCTTGATATTAGGACTAGGCAGAGGCAGGTCATGAATGCCCTTTTTTGTTGTTGTTGTTTAAGACTTAAATTTTTTTTGGAGCAATTTTAAAGAATTAAGAGGAAGGGAGATACAGAAATTTTCTATAAATCTCCTGGCCCCACACATACATAGCCTCCCCCATTATCCACATCCCCCACCAGAGTGGTACGTTTGTTAAGATTGATGAACCTACACTGATACATCATAATCACCCAAAGTCCTTAATTTACGTTACTGTTTACTCCTAGGTGCTATATATTCTGTGGTTTTGGACAAATGTATGATGACATGTATCCATGATTATACCACACAGAGTACTTTTACTGCCTTAAAAATCCTCTCTGCTCTGCTTCTTTACCTCACCCACTCCAGCAACTACTGATCTTCTAGTCTCCATAGGTTTGTCATTCCCAGAATGTTCTATAGTTGGAATCATACAGTATTCAGACTTTTCAGTTTGGCTTCTTTCATTTAGTAATATGTATTTGAAGTTAAGCCCTATGTTTTCATGATTTGATAGCACGTTTATTGTTAGTGCTAAATAATATTCCATTGTTTGGATGTTTCACAGTTTATTTATCCATTCACTTATTGAAGGACATTTTGGTTACTTCCAAGTTTTGTCAGTTATGGATAAAACTGCTGTAAACATCTGTGAGCAGGCTTTTGTGTGGACTTACGAACTTCTTTTTAAAATAGTTGCGGTAGCCTCCATTTTAACTTAAAAGGTAATTTCTAATAAGTACTTTTGTGGGAGGGCTGGGTCATTGGATTAGAGAAGTGTTAGTATGTAATACTAGGTAAAGCAAAGAAATATTGGAGAAACTGAAGATTGGTGAATAAGAACCAATTGATAATGAAGTTAATCCTGCAATCATCTAATCAGGTAGGCATCAAGATCAACTGTCCTAAAATTTTACCTTTAATAAAGTTTAAATTATTTTTTCTAAGATGTGGTCATACGTCTTAGAAGCTTAGAGGAATTATCTCATCCATTTTTTGTGGAAAGCATAACTTAACAAACGATTAGCTTGGGTTTTCAGCTGAGAGATTTCCAAGCAATATATTGTAGATGTGGTCTGGTTTCTTCCTGTGGCTTGGAATAAAATGTGAGATGGGAGGGATGAATTGACAGAAGAACTGTTAAAAGCCAAAACAAATAAACAAAAAAACAACCAAAGGGGGACTTGACGATTTGGGAAATTCTCAGCCTGCCCAGATCGTAAAGCATGATAAAACTACGAAACCATTTCCAAATAAATCAAGTGTCTTCCTGTGCAAACTGAAACCACTGAAAGATCGAATGGTCAGAGTCTATTCACAAGAGATGAAGGACGTGCGTCTCAGATCTTCTCACTCAAACCAGAGGGTTTCTAGGAAGCTGGAATATGCTGTCTCTCCTCCGTCCAGCAGAAGGAGCCAAAAATAGAGGTGTTGTTTTGGTTAATATCTTTCGGTAAGATTTTTTTTTTCCTCCAGAATGGAGTAAACCCACATGAACTTTATGCAAATCTCACAAAATTCTTGTGGAAATTATATCACCATAGGCTAGTTTGATCTGAAGAGACCAGAGTATAAAATAAAAGAAGGCTTCCAAGCTCTCACCTTTCAAATGTATGGGCAGGATGCAAAGAGTATATGTTCTTATTTCTTCTGTAACCACTACCACAAGCTTAGTGGCTTAAAACAACACAAATTTTTTACCTGACAGTTGTGGGTATCAGAAACTATAAAGTCAAGGTGTGGTGTAGGAGCAAGATGGAGTCACTCATGTCAAGCGGTGGCTTAAGCAGCCAATGGCATTGTAGGTAAGACCAGATATCACCAAGACCAGCACAGACAGGCAGTACTAAGGACTAATAACAGGTAAGACCACAGGAACCTGGAAGAACCAGGAGTTGATAATTATTAGAACCAGAAGAAGCCTGCAAAGACCCAAGACTGACTAAAATCCCTTAAAAAGTTTGGACTTCTGTAGCCAACTCTCAAGACTCTCCAGACGCTGACTCTTTCACATCCAACTGCATTAGAAAGGCAACTGCCATTGAAAGCTCTGCCCAACTGATCTCTAAACCTATTAGAGATCCTCTACTGCGTGAACATAATAAGCAGTAAGGGTGAGCGCTGGCCTAGACCCGACCGAGTCCTTATCTGCACTGTAGCCTCAGAGAACTTAAAGTTTGGTTTGTTAACTGCTGGCCCTTTGTTGTATCTTGTTTGTTGTGTGACTTTGTATTGTACTTTGTTTTGTGTTACGTGTATGAAGCCAAGTTAAATGTGTAGTGAAATATCATTGAGCTTGGAATCCCGAACATGCTTTACAAGTGTGGTAACCTTGCTTTATGATTGAAAAAGCGGACATTGTGGAAAGACGCAGCTCGTGTACATGCCTTTATAGGGTGCTCGTGACAGGTAGATAAGGCTATTCTCTTTCTGGAGGCTCTAGGGGTTAATCTGATCCCCAGCCTTTTTTATTCTAGAAACCATGTACACTCCTTAGCTTGGGGCTCCTCCCTCTTTCTTCAAAGCCAGTAGCATAACACCCTCAAATGATACTTTGTCTCTGACCTCTGCTTCTGAGATCACATTACCTTCTCTCTAACTCTGACCCTCTCGCCGCTTTTATATAAAGACTCTTATGATTACATTGGGCCCATCTCGATTATCCAGGATAATCTTCCCATCAAAAAACCTTTAACAATCAAATTTGCACAGTCCTTTTTTCCATGTAAGCTAACATATTCAGTTTCCAGGGATTAAACCATGAACATATTTTGTGGGTGGGAGACATTATTCAACCTATAGCAATACATCTTCTGGACCTTAAAGATTCACATCCATCCACATACAAAGTACATTCAATCCATCTCAATATTCCTCAAAATTCTCAATACATCACACCATCAATCATCACAACGTCCCAATCTCATCTAAATCCCATTAGCTCCAAAGTCCCAAATTTCATTATCTAAACAAATTAATTCTGATTTAGAGAAAGTTCTGGATACAATCCATCCTGAAGCACAATTCTTCCATATCTGTTGACCTGTGAATCTAGAAAACAAGTCATTAACTTTAAAAATACAATGTTGGAACAAGGATAAGACATAATTATAGAAATACCCATTCAAAATTGGAGAAAACTAAAGGAAAAAAAAGGAGACATGAGTCCTAAGCAATTTTGAAACTCAGCCTGGCAAAATCTATTAGGACTCTCATTTTTTTTTAGCTTTATTGAGGTATGATTGACAAACAAAATTCTTGCAGTGAGATCCCAGAATAGAGGCCAGCCTTGTGACATCTTGACTTTAACCCTGTGAGATCCTGAGCAAAATACTCAGCAAAGCTCAGCAGAATTCTCATCTGGATTCTGGAGAATTTTTGTTGGTAGACATATGGTGACTTTTAGTAAGAATCTTTTTTTTTTTTCTGGTAAATGCTTACAATCATCTATTTAATAATCTGTCTCAGAGTTTAATTAGGTTTACTATTTATAGCTTACAGAATATGTTTTCTTATTTCCAAAATAAAATTTTAAAAGAAACTGTTAGGTTTGTCTGATTTTATTCTTCCCTCCCTTCCCCTATGATCCTCTGTCTTGTTTCTTAACTTCCAGATATAAATGAAATCATATGATAATTGTCTTTCTCTGATTGACTTATTTTGCTTAGTGTAATACCCTCCAGTTCTATCCACATCACTGCAAATCATAAAGATTTCATTTTCTTGATGGCTGAATAATATTCCATTATATGTATATATATATATATATATATATATATATATATATATATGTGTGTGTGTGTGTACCTCCTCTTTATCCATTCATCTGTCCATGGACATCTGGGCTCTTTCCATAGTTTGGCTATTGTGGACATGGCTGCTTTAAACATTGAGGTGCAGGTCCCCCCTTTGATCACTACATTTTAGTCTTTGGGGTAAATACCTAGTAGTGCAGTTGCTGGAACTTAGGGTAGCTCTATTTTTAACTTTCTGAGAAACTTCCATACTGTTTTCCAGAGTGGCTGCACCAACTTGCATTCCCACCAACAGTGTAGGAGGGTTCCACATTCTCCACATCCTCACCAACACTTGTTGTTTCCTGACTTGTTTATTTTAGCCATTCTGAATGGTGTGTGGTATTTCACTGTGGTTTTGATTTGTATATCCCAGATGCTGAGTGATGTTGAGCATTTTTTCATGTGCATATGTATCTGTTGGCCATTTGTATATCTTCTTTGGTGAAATGTCGTTTCATGTCTTCTGCCCATGTCTTGACTGGATTATTTGTTTTTTGGTGTTGAGTTTGATAAGTTCTTTATAGATTTTTGAATTCTAGCCCTTTATCTGATAAGACATTTGAAAATATCTTTTTTTTTTAAAGATTTTATTTGTTTATTTGACAGAGAGACACAGCGAGAGAAGGAACACAAGCAGGGGGAGTGGGAGAGGGAGAAGCAGGCTTCCCGCAGAGCAGGGAGCCCGATGTGGGACTCCATCCCAGGACCCTGGGATCATGACCTGAGCCAAAGGCAGGCTCTTATCCCATTCTGTAGGTTGTCTTTTGGTTTTGTTGACTATTTCCTTCACTATGCAGAAGCTTTTTATCTTGATGAAGTCCCAATAGTTCATTTTTGCCCTTGCTTCCCTTGTCTTTGGAGCCATAACTAGCAAGAAGTTGCTGCGGCCGAGGTCACAGAGGTTGCTGCCTGTGTTTTCCTCTAGAATTTTGATGGATTCCTATCTCAAATTGAGGTCTTTCACTCATTTTGAGTTTATTTTTGTATATGGTGTAAGAAAATGGTCCAGTTTCATTCTTCTGCATGTGTCTGTCCAATTTTCCCAACACCGTTTGATGAAGAAACTGTCTTTTTTCCATTCGATATTCTTTCCTGCTTTGTTGAAGATTAGTTGACCACAAACCATAAGAAACTCTTAACTCTAGGAAACAAACTGAGGGTTGCTGGAGGGGAGTTGGGTGGAGAGATGGGGTAACTGGGTGATGGGCATTAAGAGGGCACTTGATGTAATGAACACTGGGTGTTATATGCAACTGATGAATCACTAAACTTTACCTCTGAAACATTTAATAATACACTATATGTTAATTAAGTTTAAAATTTAAAAAATGCTTCTTTCTCTATTAATAAAGTTGTTAGCTGGAAAAAAATGAACTGTTAGGATATTTAAATGATCTGGAAGAATACATGATTCTTAGCATCTTTAAATATTAGAATTGTTAAATTTTCTTTCTTTAAAAATAAAAAAAAATCTATTGTATTCCATTTTATTATGGACAATCCAGTTAGGTAATTCATCTTTGGATAAAATAGGCACATTTTCACACCACCCTCTCTCTCATCTCTGCATCTACCTCTATGTCTGTCTGTCACTGTCTTTCTTTTTCTTCTTATTCTTAAAGGAAAGCGACAAAAACTACTTTTTTAATTTCAAAAATCAATTCTAGTAAGCTGGTACTAATTATAATAATAACTTATGATAATGGGAAGTTCATATGAGAATTAATAGCAATAAATTATCATTGTTTATATACCAGTCAAGTACAAAATAAAATTTATTGGAACAAGAATATTTTCTATGCACAAAATTTTATCATGTTCAATAATTAATTAAATCATACATGCTGGGCGCCTGGGTGGCTCAGTTGGTTAAGCGACTGCCTTCGGCTCAGGTCATGATCCTGGAGTCCCGGGATCGAGTCCCACATCGGGCTCCCTGCTCGGAGGGGAGTCTGCTTCTCCCTCTGACCCTCTTCCCTCTTGTGCTCTCTATCTCTCATTCTCTCTCTAATAAATAAATAAAATCTTAAAAAAAAAAAAATCATACATGCTGATCTAATTAAAACTGTGAGATTTTACATATATATGATAAATGCATGCCAAAATGTAAGTGCTGAAAGAGAAAAAGCAAATTAATCTTTCATAAAAACAAAAGTGTTTAATATGTTGTATAATAATAATGGAATATATTATTAATATAAAAAGACATGCATATATTTTCTATGATGAAATTATTAACTTTCATTAAGTAACTTGTTTACTATAAATTGTTTAAGGTAATGGATTATATTATTTCCACTGAAAATGTAATGTTTACTATTACCTCTCACCTTGACTTGAAGGAGAAAAACTATTTCTTTACCTTGAGTTAGAATATATTAGCCTGAAGTATTGTGGTTTGGAAGAGAATAGAAAGTAACTTTCATATATAAAACTATTTTATTTTATTTTATTTATTTATTTATTTATTTATTTTAAAGATTTTATTTATTTGTTTGACAGAGAGAGAGAGACAGTGAAAGAGGGCACACAAGCAGGGGGAGTGGGAAAGGGAGAAGCAGGCTTCCCGCCAAACAGGGAGCCTGATGCGGGGCTCGATCCCAGGACCCTGAGATCATGACCTGAGCCGAAGGCAGTTGCTTAACCAACTGAGCCACACAGGCGCCCCTATAAAACTATTTTATAAGTATGTTGAAACTGATGGCATTAAATTTTAATCTTATATTAAGTATATGCTTATAAAATGGAAATGACAAGTGTTTGTTCTAGGTCAAGAACTTTTCTCATTTAACTCATTTTTACCTAGATCTTCTATCATATGGTGGGAAGAAGAAGCATTATAGCTTAATAAAGCTAGGCACAAGTTCCAGTCAGAAATTACCTGAGTTCAAATCTCACCTCCTCCACCAAGTGGCTGTGTGATCTGAGACAGTTCTTAATATCTCTTCAGAGGGGTCTCTTTAAATATCTGCTGTTGCTATCTTGAAATTCTTAACATTTTTTAAACAAAGAGATTTGCATTTCCATTTGGCAGTGGATGCCACAAATTTTGTTGCTGATCCTGTTCATAAGTTAGTATGTATGAAAAAATCATCCTTAGAACTATGCCTGGCATGAAGTGGCAATTAATTCAACTCTTAAATTCCTAAAGTTCTGAATATCTTTTCCAGGAAGTCAGTTACATATATTGCTATTATGAGGTATTTTTTATTCTGAAGTACCATGCACTTCCAATCTCCTATGTTGCTCATCAACATCCACTTTTAGTAGTTACTGTGTTCATGAAAGTAATCAATATGTTAATGTGAATAATTCTGGATCACAAGAAACAAATTTTAATTGAATTTTTTATTTGTCAAACTATACTCTTTACCTAAATATTCTTCTATTTTTTTTAACTTAAAGGCAAAGTAAATCTAGGAGAGTAATTTAAGTTGATAGCCTGCAAGTTCTTTCCCAGTGAATGATGAAATTGTTAGTATACCATTATTAGGATTCTCACTTGACCTCTTAATCTTTTAATCAGCTTCAAATTCTTAAACTAATAGTTCTAGGAAATTTTTTGTTATGACAGTAGAGGAAAAATGAACTTAGTTTCTCTCATTTGTGTGTATAATTGTTAATTTTTCTTTTTTAAATTTAAGGTCCACCAGAGCAAGAAATATGTTAATTTTACCATTGCTAAAATATTTATTTTTATTTACTATGGGAATTGGTTACATTAATGTTGGAAGAAAATGTTTATTCATGGAGCCAAAGGAGAAAGGGGATTATGAGAGACTAAAATGGAGAGGAGCTCCCTCTGTACCTTGGCTCAAACACATGACTTGTGTCCCTGATATGCTGGATACTGAGCCACTTTCAATGGTTGAGTTGGAATAGCACTCCTATAGAGTAAGAAACCAAAAGGCTGATGCTGCTGAAGGCCACTGCAGCCTCTGCCCGCTATTATTGTTCCTGGAAGATCAACCAGAAGGAGAAATTGAAAAGAAATGAAATCAAACAACAAATTCTTTCTCTGATTAAGAAAAAACTAAACCAAACCAAACCAAAAAAACTTCTTTGTCCTGTACCTGCTAATCTGTCATTTTCTCTCTCCTTACATTCACATAGTCTCCTTCACTTCACAGAATGCTTTTTACTCAACAATCTGTAAATGTCTCACATGTTTTATTAATAATTAGGTGTCTTTTATGTAATAATCACATCTCTAGTCTTTGGGAATATAGATTCCATAAAATAGATCATTCCTGTCATTTTATGAAGTCCCTTTGTATGCCATTAGAAAAGTCATCAAATAATCAATTATAAAGTAGAGGAAAAAAATATCTTGTGGTAGTAAGAGCTATATGGAGAATTAAAATGATGGTACAATACATAGTAACATGTTAGCTATTCTAGATGAGGTGAAGAGGAAAGCCTCTCTGAGAAGCTAATATTGTATCTACTGTTTGGGTGACAGGAAGGACCCAGACATTTGAAGATAGAAGCAGAGATTATCTTAGGACAAGAAAAGAACTAATGGAAATATCATAAAGCAAGAAAAAAAGTGGCATTCTCAGGCAACTGAAAGAAAGTAGAGTTTGGTTGACCTTAGGACTTTAACCAGTCTAAAGAATCACATTTTAATTTAAGTATGATGACAAGTCATTTTTTTTTTTTTTTAAGCAGAGGAGTAACTTAATAAAAAAACAGACATGAATTTCCACTGATTTAGAATACAGTAGAAATAATGAGATATCACTTCCTTTATTGGTTATAAGAAGACTATGGCTTTTTCTTGTAAGCTCCTTCTCTTTTGCTTGTAGGAAAGATGTCTGTCATGTTGTGAGCTATCTTCTGGAAAGTCTTACATTGTATGCGATAGAGAGAGCTCACTGGCCAATAGTGATGAACTGAGGAGAGGCCTTTAGTACAACAACCTGAACTGCATTCTAACAATAATTATGTAAATGATCTTGGAATTGAATTCAGTGGAGCCTTAGACTTGAGCTCAGTTAATTTCCCCTGTTAAAAATTCAAATGACCCTGCAGTTCTGTCTGAAAGCTTGACTGTCATATCATGAGACACCCTGATCCAGAAGAACCAAACTACGCCAAACCTGAGTTCCTGATTCATAGAAACTAGGATATAGTACATTTCTTAAACCACAATGTTTTGATTTAATCACTTCATTAATTAAAGCATGCGTACCAATAGTGTGTATGTGCAAAGATTGTAGATTTAATATAGTATCATATTGGGATAAAACACATAAAGTCTATATAAATATATTGTGTCTAAATTTTTCAAGCTATGTGTAAAACTATGAGTGCAATATCACTAGCTATATAGTTAAGTCAAACAAGTTTACCACAATTCTCATGAAATCTTCATTTATTGGGTGGCCAGGAACTTTTGATGCCCTCCTAGTTAGAAGACATTGCTATATCAGTCAGTTTCAAGTTTCTTTTCTGGATACTTGAAATAAAAAAAAATAAGTATTTGAAAATTGTCAATAAGTTCAGATGTTAAGGTAAAAAAAAAGATTATGATTTTATTTATGCATAAAAATATAATGAGAGGAGTGCTATGTGAATGCAGAAACCAAAAGGGAGAGGAAAACTTTGGAAGATGGAGACAAGTTATAGCAGCAGTTTGACAAAGAAGCAGACAGATAGCAGTGGGCAGAGTCATGTTAATAGTGGAACATTAAGGGAAAGATTTATTAACTGCTGCAGTTACTTATTGGGTTAGAATAGCCTTAAATCTTCCATGGCCCATGACTTGTATGTACTGTCTGTGGACTTTGAAAATGATATCCCCTAAAGGAAATTTTGGACTGAAATACAATGCAAGTCATGCAATATAATTTTTCTAATAGCCACATTAAATAGAGCAAGTGAAAACAAGTAAAATTGATTTTAATATATTTTAATTAACTTATTTATCCAAAATATTATCATATCAATATTTAATCAACATAAAATTTATTAATTGAGTTATTTTACACTCTTTTTCCCCCAAGAAACTAATGTGTATTACGTATAGCACACCTCAAATCAGACTAGCCATATTTGAAGTACTTGAAATTTACATGTGGCTAGTGGCTACCACAGCTTAGCTCCTTATACCATTCCATGTTTATTCTTTTAATAAAATCACACAACCATCATTTATTATGACTGTCTCTCGAAAACAAAAGAGCTTCACTAAAATAAAATTAGAGCTAATTGAATTCATATAGATTATTAAAAAAAACAGTTAATGTGAAGGAAAATCACAATGTCCCTGGGTTGTATTTTAGGACCCATGTTTTTCAATATCTTTGTAAATTACTTGATTAAAGATGAAACATAATGAACTGATAAGAAAATTTTCCATGAAAATGACAATGTGAGGATGGTTCAGAATCAGATTTCCTAAGGGCTCAAAAAGATGACACTTACCAAGTCCATATTTGATAGAAACAACTGTAAAACAGCAAATTAATGTTTAAATTGAGCTTTACTGTGCAAGACAGGAAAGGCATAGCTTCTGAACATCATTTCGAGCAAACTTGGAATTGTTAGTTGATGTAAAATTATGATAATCCAGCAGTTTTATATTACAGTTCCCTTGGTAACAGTAAGAATAGCTGGAGAGAGATCATGGTAATACCTCTGGCTGATCTATCTAGACAGACCATATATGGAAGGAGGTTCTCAGCTTTCACTGAGAGACATTAAGAAAGATTTGAAAGCTGGATAGTGGGATATCTAGTATAAACTAGGACTCAAACCACATTCAGAGATAAATGAATACAGAGATTACAGATGTTCTACCTGAAAAAGAGTAGGCAGTGTGTGTGTGTGCTTTGGGTGATGGCAGAAATGGGGTCCAGCAGTACGGGAATGAACTGGAAAAAGATTAAGAATTTCTGCTCTCTTTAGATAGTTGAAAGAATTATATTTGAAAGAAGGGCTAAATGCACTACAACGCAGAAGAGATAACTGGAACCACTGGCACAAATACCTGCAAGACTTTGCCCATACTTATCTTAAAGCTACTCCCATAGGAATTAGGTCTTTCTTTCTTTCTTTTTTTTTTAAGATTTTATTTATTTATTTGACAGAGAGAGAGAGACAGCGAGAGAGGGAACACAAGCAGGGGGAGTGGGAGAGGGAGAAGCAGGCTCCCCGCTGAGCAGGGAGCCCGACGCGGGGCTCGATCCCAGGACCCTGGGATCATGACCTGAGCCGAAGGCAGACGCTTAACAACTGAGCCACTCAGATGCCCAGGAATCAGGTCTTTCAAAGCAGTGATTATCTAAGTGCTGTAATTGTTATAGCAAAAAAAAAAAAAAAAAAAAAAAAAGATGATTCTTGGCTAGACTTACATAGGATCTCTTTTATTTCTGAAAATCTTGCTTTTGTGTTATTTTTTTGAAATGCATATATTTTAGCCTTCTGATAATTAACAGGAGAAATTTAAACAAAACAATTTAAGTATTTATAAAGTAAACATTCAATACCCAGAATTAAAAGTTGACATGATTTTGGTGTCTATGTATTCATTTCTAGTATTCACAACTAGAAATGCATTTAAAAATGTATGTAAATGGGGGCGCCCCGGTGGCTCAGTCAGTTAAGTGGCTGCCTTTGGCCCAGGTCGTGGTTCCAGGGTCTGGGATCGAGCCCCGTGCGCGCTTCTTTTCCCTCTCCCCCTGCTTGTGCTCTCTCTCTCTCTCTCTCTCTTTCTCTCTAATAAAAAAAAAAAACTTTTTAAAAAAGTATGTAAATGTGAATGTATTTGTATACAATCTCTTATTACAAAAGAAAATTACACTATATGTATTTCTTATGTTACCCTTTTTAGTTTGACAAGATTTGTTACTTCTCTCCAGATCAGTAACTATAGGTCTAACACATTTTAACAGGTAAATATTCAAAAATACAGAAGTACTGCACTATATTTAATCATTTCACTATCAATAGATGTTTATACTTACTTAGTTTTCATAAGCTGTAAGTGAACATCTTTTTATACCTGAGAAAAATTATTAGAAGTGGAATTGTCCTGTCAAAAATTAAAATTTCAATATTATTGATGTGATGTATTTACTTAAAAATGCAAAATAATACATCCACAAAATAGCTTTCATACAGGGACATACATAAAAAAGGAACATACAAGCAACAGATAAATCCTAAACTGTTAGATTTCAGAGGACCTGATTTTTGTTAATATTTCGTTTTGTTAATTGAAAGATTATGGCTTACCAAACACACACAAACACACAAACTCTTACACCCTAATTTCAAACAAAAAATATTCAGGGATATCTTGAAACTTTATTCAAAATTAAAACTCTGTATTAAACATGTTGGTTTATGCTATTACATTTCTTTATGATGAAAAATTCAGGTTTATAAAACTAGTTTCAGAAGAAAAATCTCCTCTCTTTAAAACATGTCTTTAACTTTTTTCCGACTATAAAATACAATATCACTTTAGATTGACCATGAATATATCAAATGTTACAACTTAAAGCATAAAATTGGATATTTTCCCTTGACATACATTTAATAAACAAATCATTTAATAGAATTTGAAATCAATGTTTAAATATGTATTTTTTCAAGTATCTTATATTCATGCTATGCTTATTTTTATTTTTATGACCTTATAAGTTGCTTTTTGATATAAAAAAATTGCTGTTCTCTTATGTTTTATTCTATTCAGATTTTAGTACAAGTCAATTCCAATCAGGAATGCTCCATAATCCCTTGGCTCCCATACACTATTGAATTATCTTTCTAAGTAGTCTCTGCTGCCTCATTCAGAAGCATTTTAAATTATGTAAGACCTGGTTCAATTACTCAGAACATTTTACAAGTGATTTCTGGACCCAATTTTATGATATTATTAAAATGCAAGGCATTTCTATTTGAACAGTTTAAATTCCATATCTTCCTGTTGAAATAGTGAACATACATGTTAATAGACAAAATTTTGATATACAAAACTGCCAATCCTTTGAATGTGCAGCTTAATTTGTCATGTCAAAAAATAAATATATCTTGATAGTCTGCAAAGATTGTGCTTGAGCTTGTTTTAGCACAATTTATGTACAGAGTTTGGCATAAATTTCATCTGTAAAATATAAGCAATATATATCTAAAATATCCAGAAAATTGTGATATCCTCCATTCACATAATTATTAATTTATTTAAATGTTTCTGTAACCTGTACTATGCCTAGGAAAATTATTGTTACAAAAACAAGATCTTAAGACTTTAAGTTTATATAAAGTATATTTCTTAAGATTTAATAAGAAACAGTGAGAAAACAATCCAATTAAAAAACAGGCAAAAGATGTGAATAAACATCTTACCAATGAAGTTATCCAGAGGCAAAATAGTATATGAAAAGGTGTTCAACATCATATATCAGGAGTTACAAATTAAAGCAATGAGTTACCACTATGTCCCTAGAATGATTAAAATTCAAAAAAACTGGTAACACTAAATGCTGGCAAGGATGTGATTAACCGAAACTACCATTCATTGCTGATGGGAATACAGTAGCTACTTTGCTGTGTAGTCTGAAACTAAACTTAGCCTTACCATATGATATACCAGTCACATCCCTAGATGTTTCTAGGAATTGCTAACGAATGAGTTACAAAGTTATGTCCACACAAAACCTTTACAAGCATGTTTATGTCGGTCTTATTCATAACTGCCCCAAACTTTAAGCAACAAATAGGTGAATGGATAAACAAACTGTAATGTATTCATACAATGGAATATTATTCAGCCATAAAAGGAAATGAGCTATCAAGCCACAAAAACTCATGAAACAACAGTTTCATACATACATATTACTAAGTGAAAGAATCCACTATGAAAAGGTTACATATTGTATGATTTCAACTACATGACATTCTGGATAAAGTAAAACTAGGGAGACAATAAAAAAAATCATTGGTTGTCAGAATTTTGGGGGGAAGGCAAAAGTGATAAACAGGTGGAAGACAGGACTTACTCAGGGAAGTGAAACCACTTTGTATGATACCGTAAGGGTGAATGCACGACATTATGCTTTTGTCATAACCCAAAGAAAATAACACAAAATGTAAATGCTAACATAAACATATGGACTTCAGTTAATAATAATGTATCAATATTGTGTCATCAATTTTAACAAATATACCACATGAATGCAAGATGTTAAAAATAACTATTTGAGGTTGATACAGAGGGAGAGGTTATATGGGAACTCTGTGCTTTCTGCTATTATTTCTGTGAAACTGTTCTGAAAAATAAAGTGTATTAATTTTTTTAAATGTTATGCACCATAATACAGATTTGACCATGTTATTGTGGATGTTCACAGGAGAGGAAGTAAAATTTACTAATTTACTTACAGAAAAGAATGTTCTTTCTTCCTTTTTTTTTTTTAAGAAAATAAATTTCTTATTTAAAAATGAAAAATGAGTGAAGGATAATATTTCACACCAGATTTTGTGATATCTTCTGAAAAATACATGAGAGTAAAAATAGGAAAATCCTGAACAAGATTACCTTTTGGATTAGGAAAAGGTTGTTGGAAAAAAAAATCTCATTATTAAGCTCTTTGCTGATGCCTCACCAAAATTCTAGGGACCTGGGGATAGTTAATCAACCAAATAAGAGAAAATGTTTATTTCATTTTATCTTAGGAATCATCTTAATGATTCCTAAAATCATGGCTACCTCATTCTCTCTGAAGAAGCAGACTGTATTTTATCTGCTGTAACCTAGGAAAAATTAGAAATTTCAGAATACCCAGAAATAGAAGTCAAGAACATATTTTCACATGTTCTTTATAATCTACCAAATGTTCAAACCACATGCAGTATAAAGTCCGACCATAATGTTCAGTGCTCTGCCTGAGGATGAGATCTTCACCTACGTAGGCAGCCCTAGGCCCCAGTGTCAGTATTACTCTGTGGGTGCCTGGAGTGGTGGGAGATGCGTCTGCCTGCAGACTCATAGCCACTTTGGGGAGTACGGGACAAGACTTAGTAAGGAGAGATCCTCAGACACTTTTATGTCTTTCCTTGGTCGACATGGTAAAATGATGACAACCTCTCGTTTCCTTACCTGGGTAAAATAGGGGCATGTTTCTTCCTAAACTATGAAACTGATAAAGACGCTAGTAGGATTCCTGCCAAACAAGGGAAGGGTAGCTATTTTAAGCAATGGATATTTATGTTCACCTTATTCTTTCAGAGTACAGATAAATGAACTTCGCAAAGAATGTGATTAAGTGCTTAAAAACACTCATGTCTACCTTGAAAATCAAAAAGTTTTATGTGGATATGTCATATCATCTCATAACATTAGTGGTTGTCCCCAATATACATGAAAATGAAGAAGTATGCATTCACCTTCATTATGATGCTGAGTAAATTTGGAAAAATACATAAGTATTAATAATTTCACTATGCAAAGCTAAAATATCCAAAAGTATCTACTAAAGAAGGTGAATGCATTACATTTACAATAGAAAAATACAAAATACACTAAACACAGATATTCCCTTTTTTCTGCCTGATATATGGCTCAGTTTTCTGCCTAATATATGGCTTTATTTTTTTTAATTTGTGGGTATTTTTATATTTAAGAAGATTAGATCATTGGAAATAGGACAGAATAGGAGTATTTTGTTACTTTCCAAAAAGGCAGAAAAATAATATTTAATCATTAATCAGTTTTCATTTTTACACCATTAAATTAATGTACACCATTAAAACACCATTAAATTAATGTAATTAATCTTTAATTTGGGGATCAAAATGGAATAATTATAATCTAGATTAAAGTGTTGGTTAGGCTTTTTGATTTTCACCTAAGGATATGGACTTTATGAATTAGTTGAACAATAGAAAGTCTATCCATTCTTGAGAGTATGGGATTAATTATTCAATAATGACATGAGAAACTTTTGCTCAGAGCAAATTATCTTGAGGTACCAAAGAATTGGTTTAAGAATTGATTTGAGGCGTGCCTGGGTGATTCAGTTGGTTAAGCATGTGTGCATGCACACGTGTGCTCTCTTTGTCTCTCAAATAAACAGTAAAATCTTTAAAAATTTTTTTAAAAGGAACTGATTCAAGGCCATTTTCTTAGAGCCCGTTGATGTAACTCTTATTATAAGAAATAACTTTCTGAAAACTACTTTGCTTTTTACTATAGAGATATATTGCCAATATCAATTCTTTTTTTTAAATTTAAGTTCAATTAGCCAACATATAGTACATGATTAGTTTCAGATGTAGAGTTCAGTAATTCATCAGTTGCATATCACACTGTGCTCATCACATCACGTGCCCTCTTTAATGCCCAGCAGCCAGTTACTGCATCCCCCCCACCCATCTCCTCTCCAGCAACCCTCAGTTTCTTTCCCATAATTAAGAGTCTCTCTTCTAATACTCAATGAACTCAGTATGAAGTATGAATGCTCAAGAAATCATTTACACAGCTAAAGATCAGTTTAACTATATTTCCTTTAAGGTGATATGATATATGTTGTCAGGTTTTGATGGTTAACTTGTGAGCAAAGTGTCAGGAGCTTACAGGATATGGAGCAAATTAGATAGAAATATATATATATATATATATATATATATATAAACATTTCACAGTGTTATCCAACATAGAGAATGTTTTGTGTAACTCTCTCTGTGAAAGAAGCATCCTGAAATTTGAAGTTAACTTTTTGCCTGCTGACTTAGAATAATTGAAAGAAAATCTGAATATTCCACATAAAGTTATTCTTGTTAACATAACTTTTTTGGGTGGATTCCAAATATTATAATATTCTCTCCTTTTCTCCCATGATTACTGTGGAAGACTGGACCAGTACAGACAGAGGTCCTTTGATGGCTTAGGGCTGATAGAAATTAGTTTTCACACTTACGAAGACAAGATGCAGTTTGCAAACTGAGCTGTACTGGAATGTCGAGGTCAGAAAGTCAACAATTCCGAGTGGAATATTTAAAGCTGAGAGATGATTGTTTCCTTTGCTGTGCGGAAGCTTTTTAACTTGATGTATTCCCACTTGTCTATTTTTGCTTTTGTTATCTGTGCTTTTTGTGTCATATCCACGAAATCATTGGCAAGGCTAATATCAAGAAGCTTTTCTTCTGTTTTGTTCTAGTGGATTTATAGTTTCATGTCTTATGTTTGAGTTTTTAATCTGTCTTGAACTGATTTTTGCATATAGTATAAGACAGGGGACCAGTTTCATTTTTTTCCCCACATGTATATGCGGTTTTCCCAACATCATCTGTTGAAAAGATTCTCCTTTTGACCTTGTATATTCTTGGCCTCCTTGTTAAAGATCAGTGGACTATATATATTAATAAATATATATGGACATGTCCTTATTTCTGGGCTCCCTATTCTGTTCCATTGGTCTACATGTCTATCTTTATGCCAATGCCCTACTGTTTTAATTATTATAGCTTTATAAACACATTTTGAAATCAAGAAGTGTGCTATTTGCAGCTTTGTTCTTTCTCAAGATCACTTTGCCAATTTGGAATCTTTTGTAATTCTGTGTGAATATTAAGATTTTTTCTCCCTCTTTCCTTACAAAATGCCATCAGGATTTTGATGGGGATAACATTAAATCTGTAGATCACTTTGGGTAGTGGGGACATTTTAATAATATTAAGTTTTCTGATCCATGAACATGGGGTGTCTTTCCAGTGATCTGTGTCTTCTTTCATCAGTATTTTGTAGTGTTCAATGTACAAGTTTTCACCTTTTTGGTTAAGCTTATTTCTATGTATTTTATTATTTTTGATGCTGCTATAAATGGTATTGTTTTCATAATTTGTTTATTGCTTGTTGTTAGTGTATAGAAATGCAACTGATTTTATATGTTGACTTTATATCCTGCAACTTCAGTAAATATTAGGCCTAACAGTTTTTTTGTGGAGTCTGAGGATTACTACACATAAGAGAGATCATGTCATCTGCAACAGAGATAGTTTTACATCTTACTTTCTGATTTGGATGCCATTTATTTCTGTTTCTTCCCTAATTGCTTTGACTAGAACCTTCAGTACCATGTTGAATAGAAATGGCAAGAGTGGGCACCCTTGTCTTATTCTGATATTAGAGAAAAAGCTTTCAGTTTTCATCTAGTACTATGTTAGCTGTAGGTTTGTTACACATGTCTTTATTCTGTTGAGGTACATTCCTTTTATACCTAATTTGTTGAGGATTTTTACTGTAAAAGTGTGTTGAATTCTGTCAAATGCTTTTCTGTATCTTTTGAGATAATCGTGATTTTAGGAAACAATCAACAGAATAAAAGGTAACCTACAAAACAGGATAAAATATTTGCAAATCATATATCTGGTAAGGGGCTAATGTCCAAAATATATAACAAATTCCAGCAACTCAATAGCAAAATGTCAAATAACCTGATTAAAAAAAAAAAAATAGTCTTTCAAATGCTGTGGTCACCTAATTACCATTTATACTGGTGACATTTACCACCTGTAGCAGCTTCCAGTATGGCTTGCTACCCAACAGAAGTGGATATTGTTCCCAGCCAGAGAGGAGCTAAGTCTGCTGTCTGTAGTCTCTGAATGAATATTTTTTTAAAGTATGTAATATATACTGTATATAATAAATGTGTATGCATTAAATTCATAATTCAGGGGCAAGAAAGTACCATCTTGACAATATTCCATTTGGAAAAGAAAGATAATCATTACTTAATCAACATTATTGTCTTCCAGTCTGCATACCTATGGGAACTACCATTCCATTCACTCATTTAGTCAGTCAGTTGCTGGTGATTGAATAATATTTATGGAACATCTTGTGTATAACAACATCTGTTAATAGAGGATAGATTGCTGAATAAAATACAGTTTCTGTCTTTAAGGAGCTTAAATGTAGGATGACAGCCATATAAATATATAAATTAATTAAACCATTTTATAGATATGGATATATATTTATTTATTTACATTTATATATTATATAAATTAATTTATAAAAACTTATATTAATTTTATTATATATGTAAAACTAGAAGAATAGGCAAAATATAAAATGGGTGTATTGAATTGGAAACTGTAACAACAAAGCTCTATAGAAAACATAATTTCTGAGCTAAGATTAGAACCTAAATGGAAAGTCCTTGGGTTCAAAAAAGTAAGAAGGGCCTCTGGTTAAGTGGCAAAAATAACTGTATGTCCAGAAAGATATGAAATGTCAGAATGCCTTTGAGAAAGTATTAACAATCTGATAATCCAAGAATGCAAGTATATGCAAGTAAGGATAAGTGGAAGGTGGTAAAATGCCACAAAATAAGAAGCCAAATAATAGGCAGAGCCACATCATGATTATCCCATCCCACATTTTTTTAAATCAGGCATAATTGTTTTAGACAATAAAGGCACGATGAACTCTGGTCACTCAGCTATTTCTTCTTTTTAAAAAACTATAGGAATAGCTTGACCTTAATTGGTGATGCCCTAACTCTTTGCAGACTTTCCAGATCTACCCTGAAACAGGCTCCTACCCAATACATGGACACACATTATATAGTTCAGTCAGAGATTCTTTTTACACTTATTAAATAAAGCAGATTAAAGGATAAAGAGAGAAGAGAAATGGAACTGGTAAATGTGGGGGGAAAAACCTTTTAGTTACATATTCCTATAAACACAAAATATTTTATATTTCTTGCAGGGTTTACAAAAGGTAATATGAATAATTCAAAAGAATAATTTTTAAAAATGGATCATAGGTGTCTTATTCTCTTTTGCTTAGAATGATCCCCTCCAGAATGCCAACCAGGAAGTAGAATTGGGGTTAGGACCAGGGTGATGATTGCTTGAGCATTATAGACCAATGAGGACCTGACACCAATCTGGCTTCTTAGTCAAAATAAAAGCAAGGAAGAGGTGCTGCACTAGGCTCTAGGTCAAATGCATGTGATTTTATGCACAGGTGACTATGGAAAATAATTGGATGCTAAAGATATCAGAAAGGAATTACAAAATACAGTAAGATGTAGGACAAGTTTATAGAGTTTAGTTTTCACATTTGAAAAACACCAGTATACTCTTTTTTGATGCTAATTGTTATATGGGACAGATTTAAAGATCAATTATTGCCAGGTAGATTTAAGAAGCATTGGGGAAATTCATTGAATTGTAAGTTTCACTAGCAGGGATTCTGCTTTATATTTCATTTTAATTATTTTTATATCATGATGTCTAGCATGACTATTTGCACATGGTAACAATATATATTAACTAATTAGATTATCAGTAAAGCAGTGCGTTTCAAGCCTAGAAATATAAATAATAGGTTTTCCATCAAATACAAACAACAATTTCTACAAGGTCCAAACAACTTCCAGTAGGAGAAAATAGAAAAGATATATTGAAACCTATGGATAATAACCAATGGTAATTACTCTTACAAATGGGAATTCTATTACATAAAATGAGTTATTTAAGTGATATATGGCACCTTATCTTCAAGAAGAAGCCTTTTCTTACCTAGCCAAATATCTACTCACCTGCCAAATATGATGTATCACATGTATTCACTGTAATTTAAGGGTCTTGGCCTTGAACTAAAATGAATACTCATTGAGGAACCACTTGTAATGGACATCCATATTAGAAGATTTACCTGAGTATATTTTGGAACTCTGGAAAAATATCAACTATTTTTATTTTCCAGGGTTGCATCTGACAACATCTCATGGTTGACAGGTCAATCCTAATAAAACTATATATCTGACAATCTAGATGGTAGGCAGAGGATAGAGATCAATCTTACCTAGAAAAGTTGATGGAATATGTCATAAAAAAGAGGACACAATAATACTGTGACCTTGTATTTAATAAGTAAATGACTCTTAAATTTTCGTAACTCAAATCATTTCCGTGATATTGGATATATTCTTCTGTATGCTGAATGAAATTATATGGTAGTATTTAAATGTACCAGACAAAAAAGCCCAGAAAATATGAATATTCTGTTTCAAGGAAAAGAAAAACAGCAAAGGATTATTTATATTATATATGTTATACTTAATATATGCAATTATCAAGGAGTCTCAAGGAATTTTTATGTCTTTTTAAAACTTAAACACCCAACACATTAAGCGGTTATACTTACATAAACTTACAATTAAAGCCATTTTCTGTGGAATTAAAATAACAGTTTAGGTAGGATTTTTTGCTCTTTTTGCTTTGTTTTCAGGGAAGCCACATTTCACTGACCTCTTATTATAGAGTGTAGCTCAGCTAATTATTCCCTGGTAATAGTAGAAAATAGCCAGTGCTTTTCCATTTCAACATTAATGCTTTGTTTGCATTTGCCCCATCAGATGTCATTAAAATATTGATGCTGA
The DNA here is from genome assembly GCF_037043125.1 of Eumetopias jubatus. Classification (NCBI taxonomy): domain Eukaryota; kingdom Metazoa; phylum Chordata; class Mammalia; order Carnivora; family Otariidae; genus Eumetopias; species Eumetopias jubatus. The sequence goes on along the minus strand of NW_028274809.1, from coordinate 174,712,603 downwards.
TAATCAAGTGCTCATATCTTGCCATCTGCAGTGCTTCATAGATTTAGTCAAGTCTTGCAGTAGTATCTTTCATTTGAAAAATGAAGAAAGCTTGTATAAAAATGAGGGAATCATAAAGCAAATGTTTTAATTGTTTATAAATATACAATGGTTGCTATGTTTGTAAATATTAATTAGAAAATGATTGTTAAAACTTTCTATTTATATAATGTTTTTCAAACTACCCTTCTTTTTTATTTAAAAAAAAGTTTTTTTAAAGTAATCTCTATACTCAACATGGGGCTTGAACCATGACCCTGAGATAAAGAGTCCACGTGCTCTTTCCTTTTTTCCTAAGAAATAATAGTATGACTAAAAAGCTTAGATTTATATCTATTTTTCCAGTGTTTATGGGAATTTGCATTATTTGATTTTTTTCAAAGAATTTATATTATGTAGATGAAATAAAATTTACATTTCAGGAAGGGTTTTTTATTCCAATAATGGCAGAGTAACTTACATTGAATTAATACTCTTTCAGATAACAATTATAAACTTTTAGGGAGGAGCAAGATGGCAGAGGAGTAGGAGACCTAAATTTCATCTGGTCCCAAGAATTCAGCTAGATAGTTACCAGACCATTCAGAACACCTACAAACTTAAAGGAGATTGAAGAAAAGAATAGCAGCAACTCTCTGAAGAGAAAGAGACCACTTTCTGGAAGGTAGGACATGCGGAGTAGTGAATCAGGTGATATTCAGGAAGATAGACCGTGGTGGGGAAGGAGCTTCCATTAGCCCAGCACCAAATCAGAACTTTTAGAAGTCTGCTCTGCTGAGGGATGTTGTTCTGGTAGCTAAGCAGGGGGACAGTGTGGTCTTAGGACCCTTGGGGTCAGAGAAAGACCGGGGGTGCCTGAGTGTGGCAGAGCTTCCAGGTATTGGAGCAGGGAAACTGGCTGCAGAGACGGAGCCGAGGAGCAGGCTCACAGCTTGGCATTTCCATAAGCCGTGATCTGTGGCACACTTTGGCCACTGCTCTTCCAGCAGGGACCCATCAAGCGGCATCTCTGGACACCCCTTCCTCCCCTGGGAGGAGCAGTGCAGGAGTGCACTGCAGGAATCTGCTGGGTTTGGAGACTCCAGGAGGGGTGGTGTGCCAGAGATAGAAATGCTTGGTCACAGGCCGGGTAGGAACGGAGTGTGGCTGGAGACTAGGGAGACAGGAGTGATTGACTGCTTTTCTCTAGGGGCTCACTGGGGAGTAGGGCCCCGAGTTCTCAGCTCCTCTGGGAAGAGATTGGGAGGCTGCCATTTTCACTCTTGTCCTACAAAGCTGTACAGAAAGCGTTCAGGGAACAAAAGCTATGGAGAGCAAACCCCAGCAGATAACAGCCTGACCCCTGGCAAGGGTGGGGCAATTCTGCCTCAGACAAAGACATTTGAGAATCTATGCAAAAGCCTCCCCCCCCCCCCGCCAGAAGATCAGCAAGAACATCCAGCCAAGACCAAGTTTACTGATCAATAAGAATGGCAAAACCCCAGCAGTAGGGGAATACAGCACATAGAATTCATGGCTTTTCCCCCCTGATTCTTTAGTCTTTCAAAAGTTAATTTTTTAATTTTCTTTTTTTTCTTTTTCTATTTTTTTTGAATTTTTCTTTTTCCCTTTTTCAACCAACATCTTATCAATTCCTTTTTTAAAATCTTTTTTAATTTTTCATTTTTACAGTCATAGTCTATTCATTGTATTTGACCTTATTTTTTGTATATATATATAAGTTTTTCTTTTTTAAAAAATATGGGATACAGTTTCTTCTAACAGACCAAAATACACCCTAAATCTAGTGTATGACATTGTCCTAGTCTCCCGCCTGATTACATTATCTCTTTTATAAATTATTTTTTCATTCTTTTTCCAAACAACTTGTCTTATCAATTCCTTTTTTAAAATATTTTTAATTTTCATCTTTACAGTCATAGTCCATCTCTTCATTGTATTTACCCTTATTTTTGTATATATATAAGTTTTTCTTTGTTTAAAATTTTGGGAGGTAATTTCTTCTAACAGACCAAAATACACCCAAATTCTAGTGTGTGGCTCTGTTATATTCACAAGCCTGACCATATTCTTTTTTTTTTCCCTTTCTTTTCCCCTCGGTTTTGAGTCTCTTCTGATATGTTTAGTGTATATTTTTCTGGGGTCATTTTTACACTTTTAGCATTTTTTTAGCATTTTGTTCTCCCATTCATCTATTCTCCTGTGGACAAAATGACAAGACAGAAAAATTCACCTCAAAAAAAAACTCCTAGGATAAATGAGGCAGAAGAGAGAATTAGTGATATAGGAGACCAAATGATGGAAATAAAGAAGCTGAGAAAAAGATAAACAACTACTGGATCACGAGGGGAGAATTCGAGAGATAAGTGATACCAAAAAGTGAAACAACACTAGAATAACTGGGACCCCAGAAGAAGAAAGAGAGAGAGAGGCAGAAAGTATATTGGAGCAAATTATAGCAGAGAACTTCCCTAATTTGGGGAAGGAAACAGGCATAAGAATCCAGGAGGCACAGAGAACCCACATCGAAATCAATAAAAATACGTCAACACCCCGAAATCTAATAGTAAAACTCACAAGTCTCAGAGACAAAGAGAAAATCCTTAAATGCAGTTCGGGAAAAGAAGTCTGTAACCTACAACAGTAGAAATATTAGATTGGCAGCAGACCTATCCACAGAGACCTGGCAGGCCAGAAAGGACTGCCATGATATATTCAGAACACTAAATGAGAAAAATATGAGGCCAAGAATACTATATCCAGCTAAGCTGTCATTGAAAATAGAAGGAGAGATAAAAAGCTTCCAGGACAATCAAAAACTAAAAGAATCTGTGAACACCAAACCAGCTGTACAAGAAATATTGAATGGGATCCTCTAAGCAAAGAAAGAGCCTAAAACTAACAGGAAACAGAAAGGAACAGAGACAATATACAGTAATAGTCACCTTACAGGCAATACAATGGCACTAAATTCATATCTTTCAATAGTTACCCTAAAGGTAAATGGGCTAAATGCCCCAATCAAAAGACACAAGGTATCAGATTGGCTAAAAAAAACAAGACCCATTGATATGCTGTCTGCAAGAGACTCACTTTTGACCCAAAGACAACTCCAGATTGAACGTGAGGGGGTGGAAAACAATTTACCATGCTAATGGACATCAAAAGAAAGCTGGGGTGGCAATCCTTATATCAGACAAATCAGATTTTAAGCCAAAGACTATAACAAGAGATGAGGAAAGACACTATATCCTCCTTAAAGGGTCTATCCAATAAGAAGATCTAACAATTTGAAAAACTATGCTCCAAACATGGGAGCAGCCAATTATATAAGCCAATTAATAACAAAAGCAAAGAAACACATTGAGAACAGTACAATAATAATATGGAACTTTAACACCCCCATCACTGAAATGGACAGATCATCTAAGCAAAAGATCAACAAGGAAATAAAGGCTTTATGACACACTGGACCAAATGGACTTCACAGATATATTCAGAACATTCCATCCCAAAGCAACAGAATACACATTCTTCTCGAGTGCACATGGAACAATATACAGAATAGATCACATCCTGGGTCACAAATCAGGTCTCAGGCAGTACCAAAAGATTGGGATCATTCCCTGTATATTTTTGGACAACAATGCTTTGAAACTAGAACTCAATCACAAGAAGGAAATTGGAAAGAACTCAAATATATGGAGGCTTAAGAGCATCTTACTAAAGAATGAATGGGTCAACCAGGAAATTAAAGAAGAATTTAAAAAAATCATGGAAACAAATGAAAATGAAAACACAACTGTTCAAAATCTTTAGGATGCCACAAAGGCGGTCCTAAGAGGAAAGTATATAGCAATACAAGCCTTTCTAAAGAAACAATAAAGGTCTCAAATACACAACTTAACCCTACACCTAAAGGAGCTGGAAAAAGAACAGCAAATAAAGCCTAGACCCAGCAGGAGAAGAGAAATAATAAAGATCAGAGCAGAAATTAATGAAATAGAAACCAAAAGAACAGTAGAACACATCAACAAAACTAGGAGCTGGTTCTTTAAAAGAATTAACAAGATTGATAAACCCCTGGCCAGACTTATCAAAAAGAAAAGAGAAAGGACCCAAATAAATAAAATCATGAATGAAAGAGGAGAGATCACCACCAACACCAAAGAAATACAAACAATCATAAGAACATATTATGAGCAACTATATGCCAGCAAATTAGACAATCTGGAAGAAACAGATGCATTCCTAGAGACGTATAAACTATCAAAACTGAACCAGGAAGAAATAGAAAACCTGGAGAAACCCATAACCACTAAGGACATTGATGCCATAATCAAAACTCTCCCAACAAACAAGAGCCCAGGGCCAGATGGCTTCCCAGGTGATTTCCACCAAACATTTAAAGAATTAATACCTATTCTTCTGAAACTGTTCCAAAAAATAGAAAAGGAAGGAAAACATCCAAACTCATTTTATGAGGCCACCATTACCTTGATCCCAAAACCAGGCAAAGACCCCCATCAAAAAGGAGAATTGCAGACCAATATCCCTGATGAACATGGATGCAAAAATTCTCACCAAAATACTAGCCAATAGGATCCAACAGTACATTAAAAGGATTATTCACCATGACCCAGTGGGATTTATCCCTGGGCTGCAAGGTTGGTTCAACATCCTTGGATTGATCCAAATCATTCAATGTGATAAAATACATTAATAAAAGAAAGAAGAAGAACCATATGATCCTCTCAATAGATGCAGAAAAAGCATTTGACAAAGTACAGCATCCTTTCTTGATTAAAACTCTTCACAGTGTAGGGATAGAAGGTACATACCTCAGTATCATAAAAGCCATCTATGAAAAACCCACAGCGAATATCATACTCAATGGGGAAGAACTGAGAGCTTTTCCCCTAAGGTCAGGAACACAGCAGGGATGTCCATTCTCACCACTGCTGTTCAACATAGTACTAGAAGTCCTAGTCTCAGCAATCAACAACAAAAAGAAATAAAAGGCATCTGAATTGGCAAAAAATAAGTGAAAGTCTCACTTTTTGCAGATGATATGATACTTTATGTGGAAAACCCAAAAGACTCCACCCCAAAACTGCTAGAACTCATACAGGAATTGAGTAATGTGGCAGGATATAAAACCAATGCACAGAAATCAGTTGCATTTCCATACACCAACAACAAGACAGAAGAAAAAGAAATTAAGGAGTTGATCCCATTTATAATTACACCCCAAACCATAAGATACCTAGGAAAAAATCTAACCAAAGAGGCAAAGAAACTCTACTCAGAAAACTATAGAATACTCATAAAAGAAATTGAGGGAGACACAAAGAAATAGAAAAACGTTCCATGCTCATGGATTGAAAGAACAAATATTGTGAAAATATCTATGCTACCGAGAGCTATCTACACATTTAATGCAATCCCTATCAAAATATGATCAACTTTTTTCAAAGAAGAGGAACAAGCAATCCTAAAATTTGTATGGAACCAGAAAATACCCCGAATAGCCAGAGGAATATTGAAAAAGAAAAGCAAAGCTGGTGGCATCACAATGCCAGACTTCAAGCTCTATTACAAAGCTGTAATCAAGACAGTATGGTACTGGCACAAAAAGACACATAGACCAGTGAAACAGAATAGAGAGCCCAGAAATGGACCCTCAACTCTATGGTCAACTAATCCTTGGCAAAGCAGAAAAGAATGTCCAATGGAAAAAAGACAGTCTCTTCAACAAATGGTGTTGGGAAAATTGGACAGCCACATGCAGAAGAATGAAACTGGACCATTTCCTTACACCACACACAAAAATAGACTCAAAATCGATGAGAAACCTAAATGTGAGACAGGAGTCCCATCAAAATCCTATAGGAGAACACAGGCAGCAACCTCTTCGACCTCAGCCGCAACAACTTCTTGCTAGACACATCGCCAAAGGCAAGGGAAGCAAGGGCAAAAATGAAATATTGGGACATCATCAAGATAAAAACTTTTGCACAGCAAAGGAAACAGTCAACAAAACCAAAGATAACCGACAAAATGGGAGAAGATATTTGCAAATGACATATCAGGTAAAGGGTTAGTATCCCAAATCTATAAAGAACTTATCAAACTCAACACCCAAAGAACAAATAATCCCATCAAGAAAGGGGCAGAAGACATGAACAGACATTTTTCCAAAGAAGACATCCAAATGGCCAACAGACACATGAAAAAGTGCTCAAAATCATTTGGCATCAGGGAAATCCAAATCAAAACCTCAATGAGATACCACCTCACACCAGTCATAATGGCTAAAATTAACAAGTCAGGAAACAACAGATGTTGGCAAGGATGCGGAGAAAGGGGAACCCTCCTACACTGTGGTGAGAATGCAAGCTGGTGCAGCCACTCTGGAAAACAGTATGGAGGTTCCTCAAAAAGTTGAAACTAGAGCTACCCTATGACCCAGCAATTGCACTACTGGGTATTTACACCAAAGATACAAATGCAGTGACCCGAAGGGGCACTTGCACCCCAATGTTTATAGCACCAATGTCCACAATACCCAAACTATGGAAAGAGCCTAGATGTCCATCAACAGATGAATGGATAAAGAAGATGTGTTTATATTCAATGGAATATTATGCAGCCATCTAAAAATGAAATCTTGCCATTTGCAATGATGTGGATGGAACTAGAGGGTATTATGTTAAGCGAAACAAGTCAATCAGAGAAAGACAAGTATCATATGATCTCACTGATATGAGGAATTTGAGAAACAAGACAGAGGATTATAGGGGAAGTGAGGGGAAAATGAAACAGGATGAAACCAGAGAGGGAGACAAGCCATAAGAGATTTTAATCTCAGGAAACAAACTGAGGTTTGCTGGAGTGGAGTGGGGTGGGAGGGATGGGGTGGCCGGGTGATGGACATTGGGGAGGGTATGTGCTATGGTGAGTGCTGTGAATTGTGTAAGACTGATGAATCACAGACCTGTACCCCTGAAACTAATAATACATTATATGTTAATTAAAAAAAACAATTAAAAACTTTTAGAGAATAACATAAAAAAAAAAAAGAAAAGAAAAAAGCTATTTGAAGACCCTGCAGTGCAACTCCAAACAGGCAGAATCTAGAGAAGCTGAGAAGTAATTCACTCTTTTCTCACCTGTTGGAGGAACATCAGCAATGCCCTTGTAGTAGAAATAATAAACCTTCATTTACCTATAGTAAAAGTAACTAGTCAGAGCTCTTTAAAACTTTACTTTTTTATCTTTAGATAGTCTGTAAAGTGTTGTCTTATTAGCATGATATCCAATCAGTACTCAAGAAGATTAATTCTTGGTCATTCTCTAGAAATATTTTAAAATAGTTGCATGAAGACAAAAGAGGTTTAAATAAAAATTGTATGTTATGTGGGTATTTTGCTGAACACCCACTAAGTAGAAAAACTGTTTGATTTTGATTTTCTAACAGAATCTAAAAACTGCAGGGAAGTACTTGTCACTAGGCATTAATACCAGAGAAAGATAGCTGTGGGAAGTATCGTTTAGCTGAAATGAGAGAATCTGATCCATTGTAATTTTCTATCCCTGAGAAGTTAGGGAATGTAATATTGAAATTACTTTATTGGTTTGCTTCTGAACCCCCAAATGAACCCTTTGGCCTAAGAGAAGGAAAATAAATACTTGACCTCTTAGATTTCAGGAGCGCCCAAGGGGAAAACAAGTAAAGACTTTAGGGAGAAAAAAATGTAAATATCAGTGACATTTCAGGTAAAGCACAGTTATACCACCCATGATCAAAAACATTTTAAAGATTATGTATTTAGCTGTGTCTGATTCTGGAAGCCGAATTACTCATACTATGATTGAGAAGATCTAGTGGGGAAAAAAGCGAATTTATACCACTAGTGGTCATATCATGAGAGAATATAGAAAAGTGTCTAAAAAAATGAGGTAGCTATAATTAGCTTAGAATATCCACGACAAGAAAGAATGAACTATAATGAAACAATACAATATAGGCACATCTACTATATTTAATGTTGCATGAAAAAACAATTTGCGTGAATATTAAAAAGTTTATGCAAAGTTTAGAACAACCAAAGCTAAACATTATATTGTGTGGGGATGCATGCATGAGTGATAAATGTATACAATATAAAGTGAAGGCAATGATAAATACAAAATTCAATATCATGGCTACCTCCTGAGTCAGGAGAAAGGACTGAATGAAGTGCATTATGAACACATCATTAAATACCAGGATTTTGATGATATAATTTTTAAGCTGAACAGTGGTTTCATTCATGACTGGTGGTTTCATGGTTTCATTTTGTTATTATGCTTCATAACATATATATATATATATATATATATATACAAACATATATATAGCATATATACTTTTGTATGCATTTTGTACAATGCAAATATTTTTTAATGTGCAGTTAATTTATAATGTATAAGATTTTTATGATCTGGTTGGCAATGAAAATTTAAAATATTCAATTGGTTAAAGGTTGTGAACAATTTTATATGGGCAGAATGTATAAAGATAATCAGACAACGAAAAGTAGATTAGTGTGCAGTTGTATGTTTAGTTTTTGAAAAGAGCATAGAAGAAAATTGAGACATGCATTTTATGCAAATCATATTTCTGGCAGCAGTTGTCTCTTTCGTGCTGTAATTAATGCACAGAGTGTTGTCATCTTTCCTGACATTCAAATTCAGTAGGAGCAACGATATAAATTCTGTTTTCTACCTTTACAAATTTTAAATTTTAATGCTCAGCCAGAATAACTCTGGTAAATACTGTTTTACTTAAAAATCCTAAAATAGGTCTGATTATATCTTAGAGAAAATGTATCTTTCAAGAAAATGAATTAATAAAGAGCACTATTCAAACAAACTTTCATTTATTTAGTTTTCCATTTCACTTCTTAATGAATGCCAAAAGCAATAATCACTTTAGTAATGATTTTGATAGAACACTTTAAAATCTTTATCTCAACTTTTGATTTGATTGAGCAGCTTTTATCAATTTTAATTGAATTAGATAAATAAGATTAAAGGAGAAAATTTGTTTAGCCACTGATAATTTTATTACTACATTGTTTACTTTTATTTATATAGCTTATCATTTACTCAGTGAAAAATGATAAATTTCAATCCCTTTGCCTGGAATTGTAACAAAATTAGAATTGGGACAGAAAACTACTAAACTGCTTCTGGGTTGATTAAAAGCCCCAGACACAAGAAAAATTAATTTAAATTATGTTAGATTTCTGATAATTTGGGACCACAGAAAGTATTCGATATTAAAAATATTTTAAAATATTTTCATCTAGATTTGAAGACAATAGCATTGTCCATCGTATCTTAATGCATGACTCCAAAAGACTTCTGAATGCATAGAACTAAAAAGAGGCCAAATATCAAAGGGATATCAAATAAGATGGCAGCTCTCTGCAATTGCTAACATGACTTCCAAATCTTTTCAGCTCTAAGGCTTTAGAGATCAAAGAGCGTCATAAAGGCTCCTGACATGTAAGTGGGATCACTTTAAACATTATACTAATCCAGGCAAGAAATATGTGTTTCTGTAATCTATGTTTTTATACTCAGTGTTTTCAGTAGGTATGCCTGTTTATTTAACTTGCATCAGTGAATAGTTGTCAAATATTCATATCACTATTTAACTTATTTATATCACGTTTTCTCGAGAAGAAAATTACATGATTATTTTCAAGTATCTTATACAGAAAATCACTTTCACATCTTTTCGTCATTTGATTGCATTTTGGTAAATATAATCTGGAGTTAATAATCACACTATTATTAATGGCTTAATGTTATACATTTCTTAAATAATATTTTGTTATATAAGTTAATTTTACTTCTAAATTTATAAATACAACTATAATTATGAATTACTACTGAAAATAGAATAAAATACCATTTAGATAAATAATGTACTAAGGACAAAAGTATTTAAAGAATATTAGGGCATCTAGTTTAGGCCAAATAAGTTTTTGAAAAAGCTTTACATAGTAAGCAGATATATATACATTTCTGTATATGTGTCTATGTAGAGCTAGAAAATAAAGCAGGCAAAAAAGTAAAGAGGAGAAAGACATAGAGAAAGATGGAGTTATTATAGCAACTGATCAAAGAGACATCCTTATTTGTACTTATAATTCTGCCATCATACACTCTTCCCCATTAACTTTTGCATTTTGAGATTTTCCACATATGTAAAATGATGAGATATTTTTATAAGAATCTTAAAAATCCCACAGTGTTGTTTTTAGTTTCAACAATATTTGAATATTTTAGGGAATTTCAAAATGTTGATTTATACATATTCAATATTATTAGTTATCAAACATGTTGAATGTCATTAAATATTAAAGAATTTGAAACTTGTCTTTTATAGATAGCATTCAATCATATGACTACACAACCGATATAATCATTTGTTATTGTGTATATATAACTCCCAAAGGCCAATAGTGGAACAATTTGAGTAATAAAATAAAAATGATAACCCTGAATTATAACTCATAGAATGAAAAAAATCTATGAATTTATTTTGAGGAAATAAGTGGATGATAAAATTATTGAGAAAAGTTTGAGGAAAAATAGGATAATTACATATGCTCAAATTATCTCCCCTCAAAATGGTTATTTATCACAAAAGAAAAAAAGAATACCTCTAATGTGAAGAAGTCTTGTGGAAGTCATCTTAACCAGTTGAACCAGTCATCTTAACCAGTTCAGTGCCACCAATAATAAAAAAATATCAACATCATGTATTCCCTGGCATGATACACTGAGAAGGAATATTACTCCTGTGGTGTTCTTGCAGAAAACATATAACCTCAATAAATTTAGTTATGAAAAAACATCAGATAAACCCAAATTGAGGGTCATTCTACAAAATATATAACTAAACAGTGTTCTTCAAGTGTTGAGGTCATGAAATGTAAGGAACAACTGAGGACTGGCACAGATTGGAAGAGACAAAGAAACTACAACTGAATGCAATATGGAAGCCTAGGTTGGATCCTAGAGCAAAAATAAAAGAACATGAGTGAAAAACTTGATGGAATTTGAATAAGGACTTCAATCAATAATATTCTACCAGTATTTGCTTTATTTTGAAAATTGTAGTATGGTTATGGATAATGTTAAGGTAAAGCATATGTAGGAATTCTTTCCACTATTTGGCAAATTTTTTATTTAATTTTTAAAGAATTTTATTTATTTATTTGACAGAGAGAGACAAAGCGAGAGAAGGAACACAAGCAGGGGGAGTGGGAGAGGGAGAAGCAGGCTTCCCGCTGAGCAGGGAGCCCGATGCGGGTCTTGATCCCAGGACCCTCCCTCTCCCACTCCCCCTGCTTGTGTTCCTTCTCTCGCTTTGTCTCTCTCTGTCAAATAAATAAATCAGGGATCACAACCTGAGCCAAAGGCAGAAGCTTAATGACTGAGCCACCCAGGCGCCCCTGGCAAACTTGTGTAAGCCTAAAATTTATATATGTATATATACCTATATATATATATATATATATAGAGAGAGAGAGAGAGAGAGAGATTTTATATAAAGAGAGAGAGAGAAAGAGAGGGGGAAATATATAATTAGATGTAATTATAATATATACAATTATATATAACTAAAATGAATACCTATATACAATAGCTAAAGACCATCTATGTCTATTTGAAGTTCATTTAAAATCTGTTGAAATTAAATGAAATGTAAAATTCAGTTTTCAATCATGCAAGCTATATTTCAACTGTTCAATACCTTAATATGGCTAGTGATTGTCATATTGGATGTCACAGATTATGTGATACTTCCCTCAGTGAAAAACATTCTATTAGGTCTACTCTGAAGTATAAGATCTTGTATAGGCTCCTGCATTATCTAAAAGTGAATTCAATGATTAAAGCAATCTCATAAAATATCAAGATTCTGTATCTAATGATTTTTAATATTTTAATTCCCCAGTTGAGCCCCCATGAAAAACTGACAAGTAAAATTATCTCCCATTACTAGTTAAATAATGGGACATGTCTACTTTAACACCATTATGTATGTGTCATTTACCCAGTGTTTGACTATCGCAGAATAACTTTAAATTAACTAGAAAACTATATTTTCGAAGTCAAGTTGAGCAAGAGCAGCATACACTTAGGGAAGCATGTTTGTGTATGTGGGGGAGGTATAAAGGTTAAAGGTGGTGATAGGACTATCAGTGGTGATAGGACTACTTAAATAACATAACTGACAAGGAAGGGGTAAATCGGTGGTGCCAACCCTCTTGTTCCTTTCACATGCTCTTGCCAAGTGAAGCACTTGGATGAGCTTAATGATGAAATATGGTTTTAATAGCTCCCTACATAAGGTGTTGGCTCTATTAAGCCATTGAAGACCCCATCTCCTATTTAGAAGTAAAGTCAGAGAATGGGTTTCAGGTATTTTCTGAACAGGATAAATATAAGACAACCATTAACAGCCCTATTTGGTGATGATGCGTCAGACTGTGTATCATCTGCTTCCTCCAGACACATTGATGATGACTGGGTAAATCCACACTGATCTCATTCTCTCAAGGCTATTACTTCAGAAGAGGGAGCTGTCAACTCATTTTCTCTTTCAAGGAATCACTTAGAGGATTGACACATAACTATTATCAGTTCAGTTGGTTTTCTTTTGTTTGGGCAACTGAGTTAGTAGAAACTAATGAATTTAAAAAGGAAAGTACAGACAAGTATTGACCAGTACAGCCAGCATTTCTACTCACTCAAAATTACCAACTTTTAAATGCTATTTTTCTCTCCAACTCTCTCATTAGGCTACGAGACATAATTTATCTAGGAAATTCTCCAGAAATAGTTTAACAGTTAGCTCTTATTGCTTCATCCTCTAAAATGAGATAATCACTAACAGAAATTTTAAAGCCCCACATAAGCCAGCTAATTATATGTGCACTTTGTCAAATGAATGAATGAGAACATACTGATTCGAATTACTTAGCAGTAGATGAATAAAGATGTATTTAAAATAATTATATCTATATGCATTGTGCAAGAAAAGCAATTATTTACTAGTTTTATTCATTTATATAATAGGAACCCAAACATTTTTTGCTAGAACTGCAAGGCCATTTCGTGTATGTAAATATATATTCCATTTGATTGTGTCAGTAATGTCTTGTTTACTCACAGGACTTAATTACCTGGTGAGTCATACAGTCAATATTTAAATATTTATATAAAACTAGATGGAAACAGTCTGTGTTTCATTTGACAGCCACATTTTAATTATTCAGAATATACCAGTTAGGTGTTTATTTTATTTTATTTGATATGACTTATTGTTCTACTTCAGGGTATAATTTAATCATTGCATCTCTATTTTTTGCTCCGTTTCAGATGACTTAAAAGGAAAAAGAGTATAAACTTTTCCATATTCCAGTCACAAGTCTTTGCTGACACGATCCATTTATGTTCAATAATTCACCTCTCTTGTGTCACTCAGACCAACTTGGTATTCATATCTCTGAGTTCCTTGACATTCATCAGGGTCTTGTTCTCTTCTTGGTCAGAGATTGAGGAAAGAAAAATAGTCGTAAATACATGAGGCTCTGGTATGAATACACAAAGAACACTATTCTTGGCAAAAATGCTCTGTGTCTGAAACGTCAGATACAAGGCTCTCATACAAAGCATGCAGAGAGAGTGAGCAAGCTAGCGAGCAAAAGATTGAAACTGTGCAATTTGGGGCTGAAAAATCGACCATCTGAAGTGGCTTAAACCAGTGACAAATGTGGCTCTGTGAAAGTGCTGTGTAACTCAGGGGTCATTGTCCTTCGAGTCCTCCTATCATAATTTCCTCCTTCGCTTCTCACTCTCAGGGAAAGACATGAAAACACAGTTTCTCTCTCATGTCCAAAGAGCCTCGCATTTTCCTCCTTGGCCTAAGGTAAGACCACAGTGACACAGGCAGCAGATACCTGTCATAACTTTTATCCTCACTTCTAGGAGACATTTTTAAAAAGACCGTTAGGCTACCACAAGGTTAAACAAGGAATATGACCCGTCAATTAACAATTATATATTCTAATAAGGCAAATTATCTCCATTAAGAAAAAGGAAGACTTGGGAAGATAACGTTTAAGTGATCTTTATCATCAATAATACAAATGAAAACAATGGATTATAATCCATTAAAAATTATTTAGCCTTGTGAACCAGTTACTGAGATAAGAACTTTCATTATTTCATTAAATCCTCAAGACACCCTTATGAATCAGATATTATTACACATTTTGCAGATAAGGAAACTGAAGCTCAAAGTAACATAGCTAATAAGGATAAAAGCAGCTTTCCATATATTTCTGTCTGATCTCAGAACCCAATTTAATAATCCAATTGCACCATTGCTCTAACAGTCTTTTAAAATCATATCACTATTTTTATTTCCTCTCATAAGAACATAATAAAAATGAAGAAGATCATCAGAACAAATTTCATAATATGGATTACCTGAAAAGAATGTGTTTCATGTAATTCATGATGTTTCAAAGTGTAATATATTCCATAATATGTTATTCTGGAAAAGATTTCAATAGTTGATGGTTTGAACAAATTCAGCATAACTCATTAAGACCATTATTAAATAGGGCAGGTTAATAAAATGGGATCTAACTGATAAGCAACTTACAACATTGTGATATTCTTCATTATAAGGAACATTTTTATTTGGGAGAGGAAAAGCCTAATATAGAAAAAAACATGGCATACTTGTTTGTGAAATATATTTTTAACAGCCAGTTGCATTTTAAAATTCTGTATACCAAAATTGCATTTTAAATGTTATTTTCAAAATATCAGTGTCTCTTTTTCATATCTCTTACCTAAGATAAATTGGTTTTTAATGGGTTGAAAACAGGCTGAATTTTCAAAATTATATAGGTCACCTAAGTTTTCCTAAATTTTGTTCATGTTATATTTTATTTCTCAGTGTAGAAATTGGCATTATTTAACCTACTCTTCTGATCAGTTAATTTGCCATGACTTTTAGTTAAGTTTGCCTTATGAGATACACATGAGTAAACTGTAAACATAGCCACTGCCTTATCTTTTGCAATACAAGACACACATACACACACCCACTCATCTATACACACACACACACACACACATGCACACAGAGAGGGAGAGGCCGAGACACACACACACACAGATGTCTATCTATTAACACTAACTTCAGATATAAAACAGGAAAAAAAATTGAGAATCTATTTTATTTGCATAGAACATGCTTAAGGGAAATGAAAGATGATTAAAGAGTAAAGAGCAAGTTGCATGCAAAAGAGAAAGAATCAATTTAGAAAAATGCAAATCATATAGTAAATTATTGTGGTAGAAGAGCCTAGTAGAAAAAAAGAGATTAAGTAATATTTTCCACTAAAATGTACAAAATATTTTCATATATTATTGAATTTCACAATAAGTTATTGAGTGTGGCAGAACACCCATCCTGTTAGGTAGCTATCTGCACTCCCAAAATATTCCTAATGTCCAGTTCAAATTTTATGGATAGAAAAGGATTCAGAAGACCCTTATGGACTTCTCCAAAATGTAATTTACTAAAATCAGCGATTACGGTCATATTTCAGAAAGGAAGGAAGGAAGGAGGGAGGGTAGGAAGGAAGAAAGGGAGGACTCAAATAAAGATACAATTTTGTATTCAAACCTGTGGAATTTAATAGCCAGGTTTCTCCAAACCCTAATGTGGACTTCATAAAAATGTATATGTGTCAATAGTAGATTTCATGCCTGGTAGAAAATAATTTACTATAAAGAGACTTGCCTTGATTGTTTAAGCCCTCAGTGTTACAATTAATGAATTAAATAAAGGTTTACTTAATATAATAAATTAATGTGAGCAACCTTTAAGGAAAGAGAGGGGTAAAGAAACAAACTAAACCACCTGGACTATGTTGCAAAGATTTATTAAGTCAATTAGTTACATACAAATAAAATTTTGATTTTTTATGAGGTATTTGCTGTTTTTGTCTTTTAGATACTCTATGCAGTTATATTTTTGGCTACGTGGTTTATATATTCAGCAAAATCCATACTCTGCTGAGATGTAGATGTGTAAAGATGAATTGCTTGAGGGACGCCTGGGTGGCTCAGTCATTAAGCGTCTGCCTTCAGCTCAGGTCATGATCCCAGGGTCCTGGGATCAACCCCAGCATCTGGCTCCCTGCTCGGCGGGAAGCCTGCTTCTCCCTCTCCCAATCCCCCTGCTTGTGTTCCCCCTCTCGCTGTGTCTCTCTCTGTCAAATAAATAAATAAAATCTTTAAAAAAAAAGATGAATTGCTTGACTTAATCCTACATATGACCCTAACACCTAATTTCTTTAAAAATTATGAATTTTTAAATGATTTTTTAAAGATCATTGTGGCAGAGAATATTTACATATTTTTATCTGAAACTTGATTTTCAATATATTTTAATGCATTGTGGGTTTTTTTAAAATTATGAAGCCCATTCAGCATTAAAACCCTCCTTTACCTTTATCATTGACTTCATTTGTGAGAATGTTGGAAGTTTGAGGATAAAATGGCTGAAATTAAGCAGGTCAGTGAGAAAATTTTCTTTCAGAGGGAATGAAATGTCTGTATCTTCTGCATGACAATCAGTTCAGTGGCAGAGACTATTGATTATCTAATTGTGATATTTATTTAAAGTGATGTTATATTCTTTCCAGATAATAATACTACATAAATGTCATAATGGCAGGAGATGGGGTTATGATTTAAAGATGATATAAATCAAATTAATAATTTAATGTTCTCAAATTAAGGAACACTTTTTCCTTTGAGATTTTTGTTTTATTTTAAGATTGTGTATCTTCTAAAGTGTCAACCTCACAGCTGTGACTCTCCCTTCTTAATTCATGTTAGTATCAGCACATTACTTACTCACTTTAGTCCTTAAATATTTGAGTTGAAGAAGCTACATCATAAACTCTTACAAATAAAGTGATTATCAGAAAATCTATTTCCTTTATGTTCTAAAGAAACTAAAGCTACTTGCCTGTTTTCTAGCACATATATAGCAAGTTTCTCCTCAACATCCTTTTGATTTGTTTTATTGAACATTTCTGATATGAAAATATCACAGTATTTGCCCCATCTCCTACTTATACCTGAACTATAAAAATAAAATTTCATTTTGTCTTGCAGAAATAATCACCTTATCTCTCTATCATCATCATCATTATCATCATCATCATCATCTATCATCTTTTTTCAGAACGTGGAAGTCATGTTACACTTCTGTTCTTTTTATAAAAGGTAGGGAAGAGACATAGACCTATTACAAGGCCACATCAATCCATTCTGAATATGTGGTTGTAGCAGTCATAAAATCATTATTTACACCATATATATATATATATATATATATATATATATATATATATATATGGTCTCTTAACCTTATTTGCAATTCACTAAGTTATTAGAATCACAGCACTCAATTTAAAAAATATTATACAAAAAAAGAAAAAACACCAGGCTTGAAATGTACAGAAATGAACAAATAAGAACACATATTGTACTAAATGAGACATCACAATAAAAATGGGAGAGATTAAAAGAACTGTGATCTTACAGAATACTTGGTGGTGAAAACATGTATATATATGTGGGAAGTTTGAGGATGCTACAAATGCTACTCAGTGGTTGTATTAGATTCCTAGGGCTGCCTAACAAAGCACCACACACTGGCTGGCTTAAAACAATAGAAATTTATTCTCTCACAGAAGGCTAGAAATCTCTAATCAAGTTGTTGGTAGGACCATACTTTCTTTAAAAGCTCTAGGGGAGTAACATCCTTACCACTTTCAGCTTCCGGTGGTTGCCAGCAAACCTTGTCATTCCTTGGCTTGCAGATGGGTGACTCAATGTCTGCTCCATCTTCACATGGCCTTCTTTTTTTTTTTTTAAAGATTTTATTTATTTTATTTATTTATTTGACAGAGAGAGACAGCGAGAGCGGGAACACAAGCAGGGGGAGTGGGAGAGGGAGAAGCAGGCCTCCCGCGGAGCAGGGAGCCCGATGCGGGACTCGATCCCAGGACCCTGGGATCATGACCTGAGCCGAAGGCAGACGCTTAACGACTGAGCCACCCAGGCGCCCTTCACATGGCCTTCTCATCTGTGTGTCTGTGTACAGATTTTCCTTTCATTATAAGGAAAATAATCAGTGGAGTAGGGCCTCCCCTAGAGTAGTATGACCTCATCTTAACTTGACTGCATCTACAAAGATCCTATTTCCAAATAAAGTCCCAGTCACAGGTTCCTGGTTTTAGAACTTCTATGTATTCTTTGGGAGGGACATAACTCAATGCATAACAGTGGTCTATATGAATCGGTGTCAGTAATTTCTTCTGTGGGGGAATTTTTAAATATATTAATATTTTAGACCTAACTACTCTTAATCTCCTCTCCAGTGTCCCATTCTCTGTTTTTGAAGGCTGATCGGAATGGGAGCTAAAATGAGAGAGGGATGGGGAGAGAGGATTTAGACATTCAGGTTGCAGTTTGGTTCTTTCTATTTGTGGAATGTCAGGCTAAGGTTAGCTGCAGTTGTTATCCAAAGAGGATGCAAGATAACTAAATTTAAAGTTATATTTAAAGCAATGACCAAGGAAAATTGTTAATGTTCAAAATCAAACTTTTCAGCTGTCCAATAGTACAGTGGAATAAGGGAAACAAAACCTCATGCTGTCAAGTGAGAAAAATGGGTATATTTTAGGAAATGGTGCACTTGTGTGATTTAAGTGGTTTTGTTTGTGACCTGAGCTGACAGTCTTTTGCTTTAGGCAGATACTGTTATGTATGTGTGCTGGTCATCATGATCCTTCATTTAAGTAGATCAGGCTACTCTCAAATTATATCTTTAATTTGTGAATATTTTTACTTAAATGAGCACATTGTCATCTAAATACGAACATATCACCATGAATGGTACGGCTGTGACCTAAACATGAAAATCTTTGCTAAATGACTTTACATTTTTTCAGTTAAAATTAAACCATACCTTTTTTATACTCTTCTAATCACTTACCAGTTATTCAATTATTTGGTTCCCTGTATGCCCTTTCTTTCTTTTTTCCTTCCCCATTGTCACCCTCCTAAGTCAGCTTTTCTGTACCTCTCACTTTGACTCTTGTAAAGGTTTGATAATTGGCTTGCCAACACCAGTTGTTTTATTTTGCTCTGATTCATCCTTTGGAGTTTCACTGAAAGGTTTATCTCCCTAAAACACATCTCTGTTCAAAATCCTGCGATCCAATTAAGAAAAAACAAACAAACAAACAAAAATCACTTCAGTGTTTCAAAATATGATCCAAACCACTTTCCACTCACAGAGTCCACTCACTATTTATACCGTTTGTGAAAATAAACGTGTTTCATGCTTTCCCTTCCTTATGCATTTTTCCAACAATTACCTCTGTTTGAAATAATGTGTGTTCTACATTTACATTTATCAAAATTCTTCATGTTTTCCAGGGTTTGGCCAATGAATAATAACATTTTATTTTTTATAGCTCACTGAAATGCAGAGGAAAATTCCACCAGAACCACCCCTGTATTAATTTATCCTTTTAAATCAATCCAATTTATTCCTGCTACAGTAATCTATCTATGGTATTCTGCAAGTGTCATTTCACATGCAAGCTACATAGACAGGGTTCTGTGTATGTGGTCATGAACTTCTAATCTAAGGCTTATGAAATCCTATATATAACTCAATTTCCACTATTAGGTTTAATACAGTGGGTTTTTCAAAGCATGTTTGCTAAACATGGAAATTCTGTCTTCTCATTGTTAAATATGATGAAATTCCTCATGCTTAACCTCACAGAGGTAGTCCTCAGACAAAAAGGTGAGACATAGTTCTTGATTTTACACCTTGAAATTAATGTGTCAAGATTTAGTTAGTATTTGGCAAGCCACTCTCACATTTATGGAAGACATCCATCTACCTACATAATGACAATGGCAAGTGATAGAAGATAGTTTAGTGAGGGAGCATGAATCTCAAAGTAATATTCTTTTTGGAGTAATGGAAACTATTAAAATTTAAAAGAGGATGCAACAATTTGGAATGAAATTTGGAAGTAAGGAAATGCTGAGCACACTTTTTCATCTTAAGAAAGATTAAAATTTAAGTGAATAAATAGGACTTACTTGACTGGTTGAGGGAAAGCCCAGGATGTAGACTGATTGTTCCTTGAAAAAGTTCATGGGCTGAGAGTAGTAGCAGTACAAATAAAAGGCTGCAGAGTGAACAGACATGCAGAACATTTGGTTGCAGATGAAGACATGCAGAAAATTTTTGAAATGAGAGGTTTTTTTTTGTTTTTTTTTAAAGATTTTATTTATCTATTTGAGAGAGAGAGAACAAGAGATAGAGAGCATGAGAGGGAAGAGCGTCAGAGGGAGAAGCAGACTCCCCGCTGAGCAGGGAGCCCAATGTGGGACTTGATCCCGGGACTCCAGGATCATGACCTGAGCCGAAGGCAGTTGCTTAACCAACTGAGCCACCCAGGCGCCCCGAAATGAGAGTTTTGATAAGGAATGATTACTATGGAAATTTTGTCACCTGATAATCAAGGAAAATAGGGATTCTGTCCACAGTAAAATTATTAGATTCATAGGGTAGCATCATGGGCGGTATAACAAAAGTGAGTTTCCTGGAAACTGAGAGAATACCTTTTAATCAGTGATAGAGAAGACACCCAGGGATCAGCCTTTGGAGGGTGTGTTCCCTCCCAATTCCTCACATCCTTTCAAATAACCCTCAACATCCATTTTATATCATAGTGCTCCACATGTTCATTACCAAGTGATAAATCTGAAAAATATTTAGCATTCCTTCATCCAGTGCTTGTGTCCTCACCTTTCCTCAAACCTGGGACTACACAAATCAGCAGGGAGATGTTATGAAATGAAGGGAATAAAAAAGCAAAATTCAGGCACAATGTACATAAATAAATCAAATGGGGTGAATCCAAGTTGATTAAATATATGTGTTTTATAGAGTATTTTTCAAATAGAAGACCAAGCAAATATGTCCTCTCCAAAACCCAGCTCTTTTCAGGGTTTTTTTCATGCTCCACCAACATCACTGCCTTCTAATACTATAGATATAATTTTTAGTTAGCATGTTCTATATGAATATAGCTGCAAAGGACACAAAGTAGCAACAATGTCATCATTACCACTAATTAAATTTTGGTTGCACAAAGACTAGGAAATAATTCCTTCACTAAAACTCCATCTCAATTTTAATTTATTTAAAAAGTTACTTCAACAACTGAGAAAATATTTTGTGAGATAACCCAAAAGGAGAGAAAGTTAGAAGAATACTAAGAAATTTTAAAATCACCTGTTCTTTAGTTTCTAGAAACAAAACCTAGAACAGGTATCCTGGACTGCCAGCTGACCCATTCCAAAATAAACCAAACCAATCTGTTGATCATTTAAAGCTGTTATTTAAGCCACTGCAGTAAGGAAGATACTAGAAGGAGAACACTAAGAGCCTGAGTGCTTTTACAGTGGTATTGGAAGGTGGGCAACTGGTTAGTACTGGGTTGATGCTGCGACATGCTAGCTTTGGATTTGTAGAAACAAGAGGAAAGGGAGCTTTGATGCTCAAGCTGTAATCTTGATGAAACATCTATTTCAGTTGATTCACAGCCTTATCTTACAAGAGCAAATACATTTTGGAGCTGACAACTTGTTCTCAGTTTTGCTTGTAAAATGGCAGGAATTTATATCTCTGTTTACAGTATTCAGAACAAAGCAGAATTAAGAACTCAGTAATGTATTACTTATGGGAAATAATGGGCAATTTTCTTATATGCAAAATAAATGTAAGGCTATCTATCTAATGGGAAGTTGTAAAGAGTAAAAGAAGTAATATACACAAAATTCTTGGAAAAATAGTTAGTGCTCACTTATTCCATTACCCATGATAATCATTTAACAATTGGTTTGCAGTCCCCCATCTGCATCTGTATCTAAATTTATCTATAACTATCCATATCAATATTTAAATATCCATAATAATATTTAAGTATTATTTTTTATCTTTACCCTCACTCTTTTTTAGTAAATTTATTTTTATCTATTATACTATGTCTGAGATTCATTCAAGTTTATTATATAGCTCCATTCATTGTCACTGCCAATAAAAATTTAGAGTTCCTTTTTGAAAAATACAAGCACTGTTAGAGCATTTTGTTTTGTTTTTGGTGTAGATTCTAGCAATTTTTAAAGATATCTGAGAAATTGAGTCATAGTCATGTACGTTGTTAATTTTACTAAAATTTGTCAATTATCCAAAAGAATTACAGTTGTATACGTTCCCCAGCAGTGTATTAAAGTTTCAGTTGCTTCAAATCTTTGCAAAGTTGGTGTGTTAGACTTTTTAGTTTTCTGTTTCTGAAGGAGATGAAATTATATTTCATTCTAGTTCTCATTGGATTTGATTGTTTCAAGTGCAGTTGAGCATAAGTGATTATGTTTATTTTCCATTTGTGTTTTTATTCTATTGACTGCCTATTTTTAACTTTTGCCACTTTTTGTATTGAGTTGTTAGTGTTTTGATACTGATTGGTAGAAGTTGTTTATACATTCTGGTCACTAATAAGTGTTGCTTATATGTGTGCAAATATCTTCTTGGCCAATAGCTCATTTCCTTCTTCTGTGGTGTCCTTAGATAAACAGAAGTTTTGTGGGTTTTTTTTAAGATTTTATTTACTTATTTGATAGAGAGTGAGAGAGAGACAGAGAGGAAACACAAGTAAGGGCAGAGGGAGAAGGAGAAGCAGACTCCCCGCAGAGCAAGGAGCCCAATGTGAGGATCAATCCCAGGACCTGGGATCATGACCTGAGCAGAAGGCAGTCACTTAATGACTGAGCTACTCAGGTACCCCAGAAGTTTGGTGTTTGAATATAAAAATGTCATTTTTTAGAGGTATGCTGCTTTTCGTGTTATTTAAGAAATGCATAACTAGTCTGTCTGGTCATGCAAATACTCTTTTCTTTTTCTTGATAATTCTAACTTTATGATTTTAACATTATTCTTTTCTCTCGTAACTGAATTTTTGTGTTTGGAGAAATTATTATATTGCTTTTTTGAAAGTAGGTAACTAATTTTTCCAACACTATTTCATGAAAATATTTTTTCATGATTTTTCCATTTCATATTTTCCATTTTCGTATTTTTCCATGATTTTCCCGATGACCTACAATATATATGTGGACTTGTTTATAATGTCTCCAGTGTGCTACATGGGTTTATTTATTTTTTCCTGCATCAATAGCACATTTCTCCCTGACTGTACTTTGATAATATGTCTAGCTCTCTGGTAAGGCAAATTCTGTAACCTTGTACATCTTCAAAACATGATTTAGTTATTCTTGTTCTTCTGCTTTTCCCAATACGTTTTAGAATCAATATTTCAAGTTATGTGGAAAACTTTCTCAGCATTTTGATTGAAATTTCCCTATTTTCCTAGATTATATTTGGAGAGAAATGAAAACTTTACCATACTGATTCTTCCTGCCATAAACATGGTTATCATTATGATTCACTAATTTATCTTTTCTATATTTTTCAAAAACTCTCTTCATGGATATTATGGAAGTACTTTGTTATTTTCACTTCACGACTATTTATATTTTTGATAATGTTCAAATAAAATAATTTTATATATTATATTCTGATGCTTTAAGACTGGAACATAACAATGTAGTTTGAAACATGTATTGAAAACACAAAACTGCTTGCTGGGACTCTCTTTTTTATATCTCCCACTTTGGACCCCTCTCTTGGGTTACCTAAGTTGTTATTGTCCTGTTCTGCCAACTGAACCCAACCTGTGTACTTTTTAGGGTAAGAATTATAACATGTTGGAAAACTATGTATCCCTACACTTTAGCATAATTAAATCTAATTCATCAAACGTCTCAAAAGGTCCACACAAATTGTTAGAGATGCCACTTCTAAGTGAACTCAATGGAATAGAAGGCATTTATTTCATTCATTGGAGATGTGTTAGTTTTTTCCCACTTCAAGCCAGTGTATCTGTGCCCACTGCTATTTATGAGATCTAAATTTTTGTGATAAGCTTTAGATTGTTATGACGATAGAAAATAAATTGAATTTAGAGGTGGTGGTCAATAATAGTAAAATGTGGAGAGGTGCTTCATACATGCTTATTTTTATGAAAACAAACTTCTCTGAGACTGGCTTGAGTTATTTTTTGCTACTGCATGGGAATCAATAGTCTCCTACAATTGCAAAAATTAGATACCAGAAATTTTCACTAGTAACTTATTCCAGCAACCTATAGAGACTAGGAATCCAGGGGTTGGAGACAGAAGGAGGACTGTCATATGTTAATAGTGACTTTGCAGTAGGGAGAGTACATGCCACAGAATCATGCAGACCATTTGTTTTGTGTAACTTCTGTCATCCTCTGTTTTCTCAATTATAGACTGACATGTTTCTAAATATGCTTTATTATGAAGATTAAATAATGTAAACAGAGCTTACCTCAGAACTGACACACAATAAGCACCCAGAGATGGCAGAAATGTAATCATACATTTTACAGGGCAGACAAACCTTACCATGGACAATTCATTACTTGAACTAAAACCTAGGCAAAAAAAAAAAAAAAAAAAAATCATTATGATTATCTCATAACGGCAGATTTGCAAGGTCCTATGGAATTGAACTTGCTAAAAGTTAAAAGATACACAGAAAATATGTGGAATCACCTAATATTATTAATGTACTTATTTTGTAGGTTTCTCCTCTTCACACTTTAGTCTTATCTACAACCTCTCTCTTCTTTGCTCAGAAGACACTAGTCACCATTTGGTCCCTTGATCATGTTGACAACAGAAGCAATGCACATTTTGTCATACTTCAAATGCACGCTTCAGATGCTTGTTTCCCTCCCTGTCATGTGGCTCAGCCTTCTTACTTTTAGGCCTCAGTTACATATCATCTTCTCACTGAGGCCCTAATAGCCCTGGCTAACCTTCCCACCAACAGAATTTTCCATTACATCACTCTGTTTATTTATTTCCTTCATAACATTTATCACAATCTAAAAATTCTTCTTAACTTACTGATTATATTTTCTACCTCATTAAAATATAAGCTCTTTAGTGTTATTAAGCTTTTCTGATTTATTCTATATTTTCAGTACCTAAAGCAGTGCTTGAAAATAGAAATTTAGGCAATTGTGCCAATAACCAAATTTATCATTAGACTGATGAAACAGGAATTTGCTGGATCTCTTCTAGTGGTTTTGATCTTGACTTCTTAGAGACTGATGTGTTCTTAAAATGAATGCGTCAATCTATTTTAATATAGAAATAGGCAAACATAGAAATACGTATATAAATAGATATTTCTGTATAGAAATAACATACACACACTCTACAGATTGTTTCTGAACAGTTTTTTCAGGATTATATTTGACTCCAAACAAGTAATGCTTAAAGTTAATTAAAAATACAATTAAGAAAACACACTACCTAAAATATTCATATATTCTTGTCTATAATCATGTACACATAAGTTGTTAATTCGTGGACTTTTGTAATATTTGATATCTTAGACACAAAATTAAGCAACAGATTTTCAATGTGGGATGCACAGGGCAATCTGACTTTTTTAAAAATGTCTACTGAGTTTTTTAAGCCATCTGGAATCAGACTGTTTATCTGGCACATAACTGTCTAAACGTATTCATTTTGAAATTGAGAATCTGACACCTTGCTGGAAATAAACAAGCAATAATAAAACTACATTAAAATACATTGTAGTCTTTCACAATGCAAAGTGAAGCAGTTGACTTTGAGAGGAAATATCTGCAAGTAATGAGAGACAGACAGCAAGGTGTGACAAGTAAATTGAGAAAAATCATGAAAGAAAGCAACTGCCAAACATAAATTAGTTAATAGTTCACTATATAAAGATTATAAAATAATTAAAATGTTAAACTTAACATAACTACAGGATTCTTAGTAAAATTCAGTGTCTTCTCAAATGTAATACGTGATATTATTTCTGATTGATTTCAAGGTAAATAATTTGAAAATTTAAAATGACCCCCAGTGGGTATCACCCTGTCTATAAGGAAGCTCTTTATCATATCTAACCTGAGTCTCACCTCCATGATTCCATCAATTCCTTTGTATTTTTTTTTTTAAGATTTTATTTATTTATTTGACAGAGAGAGACACAGCGAGAGGGGGAACACAAGCAGGGGGAGTGGGAGAGGGAGAAGCAGGCTTCCTGCAGAGCAGAAAGCCCGATGTGGGACTCGATCCCAGGACCCTGGGACCATGACCTGAGCCGAAGGCAGACGCTTAACGACTGAGCCACCCAGGCGCCCCTCTTTTGTATTTTGTTGGTGAGAGATCTAGATAACAGATCACTATCTTCCTATAAAATAACTGGATCTGAAGTGAGATGTGATCTTAAGATAGTTACGAAGTCGAGTGTTTGAAAGTAATGAAACTTTCGCTGACATATACAGAAGTTAAAGTTCCCGCATCAATATGGATTTATTTGAAAATATAACAAGAGAGAAATAAGAAGTAAATGAAGGGGCAGCAGATTTCTGGTGCAATGCAAAGACCTCTGAGAAACCCCTTCTGGTTAGCAAATTTTTCACCTCAAATATTAACCTTTAAAACTCATAAGCAACTGAGTCCACAGTTTAATAATAAAACCACTTTTGACAGGAAAGTGTCCACATCTGATATAGGAAGAGGGTCATTCTGGATTGTGTCTCCATTTAATTTAACAAACATAAAATTGGGCATTGATAGGACATGATGATTTGCCAAAGAAAATTGTATAACTGAACCCATTGATTTTCCAAGGCTGGAATTATTATTTTCCGTGTTTTAGGATATCAAGAAAGGATGGGATCTCAGTGCAGATTTACTAATTCCATAGATTAATCTACTAATCCCATAAAACAAAAATGGTGCCTGTATTATAATATGGTTGTCACGTATGGATTTTTAGATGTCAAGCAAAAAACAATTTCTTACTTTTTTTGAATTCCTTCTAACAAGAAATTTCTTTCAGCTAATGAGGGAAAGAGTCTTCTCTTTATTGCTAAATTGTTCCTCCCTATGGAAGGAGGAATACAATCACTGGGTTCTTTGGTAGGTCATTCTCTTGCTGATATCTCTCAAAACTATATGTCATCAAGAGGTTCATCCCTGCCCCCCTTTTGTTTCAAGCCCACTGGGCCTGGCCCAGCCCTGAAGGGGCGGATATATAATGTATAAATGAGTGAGTAGGTTCATTTCACTGGCTGTGGAGTAGGAAGACTGCCCTGGCCCTGGGTTCAAAATGCACTTTCCAAACCAGCCTTAATAAAGTAACATTGATCCTTCAACACAGTATTTGCCTCAAAACCCTGATTCCTGATGGAATGTTTTGCAGACAGTCTATGAGATACCCCCTATAATCTCTTGTATAATCTCCTCTCCTCATATAGTTTGCTCCTAATCAGTAGAATATGGCAGTGTTGAGAGAATGTTGCTCCCATGTTAGATCACAAAAGACTGACTTCCATCTTGCTAGCCAACACTCTCTTGAGAACAATTTTAGTACTAATATTGACTTCATATTGCAATTAATTACTTGTAGAATGTGTAAGTTGTAAAAGAATATACAATATCTTAGACAATGTCCAGTTTTCTAGTTTGGGTCACTCGGTTGTTTGTGATCCCATTAGTAGAGATAGGGAATAAAGAAAGCAGATCAAACTTGGGGACAACTTTAACAATTGTGGTTTTTAAAATTATTAAGTATGATGCAGCTGCAGGCATGCAAATGACTTATCCTGCAGGCAGATAGATATTTGAGTTTAGATTACCAAAGTGTGAACATCAAAGCTAAAGATATGTATTTGTAAAATAAGAACATGTTGAAATGATAAGACTATGTGGAATCTCTATAGAAGAGTAAAAATAGTGGGAAGCAGGGGCGCCTGGGTGGCTCAGTCATTAAGCGTCTGCCTTCTGCTCAGGTCATGATCCCAGGATCGAGCCCCACATCGGGCTCCCTGCTCTGTGAGAAGCCTGCTTCTCCCTCTCCCACTCCCCCCTGCTTGTTTTCTGCTCTCGCTGTCTCTCTCTCTCTGTCAAATAAATAAATAAAATCTTTGGGCGCCTGGGTGGCTCAGATGGTTAAGTGTCTGCCTTCGGCTCAGGTCATGATCCCAGTGTCCTGGGATCGAGTCCCACATAGGGCTCCCTGCTACTTGGGAGCCTGGTTCTCCCTCTGCCTCTCTCTCTCTCTCTCTCTCTCTCTCTGTCTCTCATGAATAAATAAATAAAATCTTAAAAAAAAAAAGAGTGGGAAGCAAAAGAACTAATACTTAAGGTTAGCTCTAGAGAATTAGACCCACATAGGTACATAAAATACAGAGAAATAAAACAATAAAGAAAACCTTGTCCTGGGGTTGGCAAGAGAGTAAGGTTGCATGACTCAAGTGGTGATTAAAATATAATATTATATGTATTTAAAACACATTTTTAGAAACTCTCTTGAGTTTGTGCATACTATATCCCCCTTCTTTTTCCTTGATAAACTTGCCAAAATTTATTTACTAGATTTTTCTCCAATTTACTTGAGCATGAAACTTGGTGTACAATCGGAGTATTAACATCCTTTGAAACAGTATTTACTAGGCCAAGGCTTCTAGTTTGAGAAAGGCTGGACATACAAGGTTGAACATACAATGTGCTCAATGGAATGGAAGTGTCTAATAATAATAGGATTAAATATGTTTATTAAATTTGGCAACATGAAAGATGTTGGCTTCCTTTAACCAAGCAGTTTCACCAAGAATTTAGATTACATAGAACCAAAGAATTAATTGGAAGTTAGTCATAAGGACATAGGGAAGAATTGAGCTCCAGAGTCTATGATTTAAAGAAAAGTATAAGGAGGGCTGTCTGGGTGCCACAGTCAGTTGAGCGTTTGACTCTTGATTTCGGCTCAGGTCACAATCTCAAGGTCATGGGATTGAGCCCCTCATTGGGCTTCCTGGAATCTGCTTAAGATTCTCTCTCCCTCTCCCTCTACCCCATTCCCCCAACCCCCCCGTTGCTCTCACACTCTATCTAAAGAAAGAAGGAAGGAAGGAAGGAAGGAAGGAAGGAAGGATGGAAGGAAGGAAGGAGAAAGAAAGAAAGAAAGAAAGAAAGAAAGAAAGAAAGAAAGAAAGAAAGAAAGAAAAAGAAAGAAAGAAAAAAGAAAGAACGAAAGAAAGAAAGAAAAAAGAGAGAAAGAAAGAAAGAAAGAAAGAAAGAAAGAAAAAAAGAAAGAAAGAAAGAAAGAAAAAAAAGAGAGAAAGAAAGAAAGAAGAGAAAAAGTATGAAGACATTATGGTAGAGGTAAATGAATGTTCATGTAAGGTTCTTATAAGATAAGAATACTTGAGCTGTTTATTCAGATGTGAAGAATCACAGAGAACAAAAACAATAAAAAATCAACAGAAAGAAAGGCCTCCAAAATGTAGAAAATACATCATAAAACAGATACAATGAGATTCCATAAAATAATGGAAAATATATTTTCATGATCCCTAGCAAAGAGGACTGATTTGACAAAGAATATCACTCACTGGAACTGAGGGAAAAATAGTAAGTACAGTTTGCGATGCTGGGCAAAGTTTTACTCCTCTAAAACAGAGCAAATTCATCAACATGGTGAAATTAATTAAATTTATTGCAAACCAAATGTACATATAGTACACTTTCAGTCATACAGCTTACAGAGGATAGTAGCATCATAAGCAAAAATTAGATAAACAAATGCTAAAAGTTTAGGCAGAAGGTTGAAAATTATTTTAAACCGTTAAATGCAAGAACCCATAGAAATAAAACCATTTTAAGTTTGGTTTCTCTGAGTTACGGTAGGAGGCAATTAGTGGCCTCTTTTTCTCAGTGGAATAAAAAGTACACTGTGAATGGCCCTGTCAATAGAAAGAAGAGGATATAAGGGTAGGAATGAAAATGTAACTTTATTTTCAACCTCAGTCTCCCCTTCTGTTGACAAGAGGCTGTTGGCAATTACATGATTTCAGTGGAAGCTGATTTGTCACTATTGATTCAAATTAGCGAACCCTATGTTTGAAGTCAACATAGTGTTCATCAAGAGCTAAGTTTTCTCCAACTTTCATATTAGCCATATGTTTGTATATGTATTAGCTATAGAATTTTTTTGCAATATTAAAAGCAATAAATGCTTCAAGCAAAATTGTTGTTATTCCACATTGATTTAGTATAAAAAATGAAAATTGTAAAGGTACCTAACTTAGAGGGATTGATGTAAACATTCAATAAATGTTAAAAGACTTCTGCTTCTGCCAAGATTCAGAAGGACCGCATGTGGTCTCCCATCTGATTCAAAGAAAAACATGGACAAAATAAATAAAGTAGTTTTGTTTTGTTTGTTTAGATATGGGGCATCAGGCAACAACAAAAATCATTCCCGAAAAAGAGGAGACGTTGAGATGAGCTCTTAACCGATACCAGCACACTGCCCGGAAAGTTTCTAGGCCATGGCTGAGAGGTATGAGAAAACTAAGGGGAGACCTCTAGGCACTTAACTTCGAAGGCTGTGTACCCACTAAACCCTAAAATACCCACCACCTAACAGAGTTATACAAATAAGTCAACAAAAGAAAGAATAGAATCATAAAATAACAAAATTAGGGTAAAAGATTAAGAACTGTATCAATAATCATATTAACTGCAAATGACTAAAATACCCTAATTAAACACAGAGGTTTTCAGAGGGAAGAAAAAATGATCCAATTTTACATTGCTTACAAGAAATACATGTCAAATATAATGACACAGATTTCAAAGTAAAACAATATTATGATATATTAACACTAGTCAAAATATAGCTATGTCAGACGAAATAGCTTCAAGAAACAAACAATATTGGTAGAGATAAAAAAAATTACCATTTCTTGGGGCACCTGGGTGGCTCAGTCTGACTTGATTTTGGCTCGGGTCGTGGGATTGAGCCCTGCATCGGACTCTGTGTTCAGTCCAGAGTTTGCTTGTCCCTCTCCCTCTGCTCCTCTCCCCCCTCTCCTCTCTCTCTCTAAAAAAATGCATAAAATCTTAAAAAAAATGAAGCTTAATATTTTTAAAAAATTTCTTAAAATTAGAGGTGTTAATTAATTAATAACATAATAATCCCAAAAATATGCACCTAATTAAGAGAGCTTAAAAATACATGGTGCAAAAACTGATAGAATTTTGAGAAGAAATCCCAAATTGTATTGGAATGTCAACACTCTTCTCTCAATAATTGACAGAACAAATAGAAAAATCTACAAAAATGCATAGACTTGACTTTTGTTAATCACTAAAGTAATAATATTTATATATAACAACACTTCGCCCACTACCACCAAAATACATATTATTTTCAAGGACATTTGAAACAGTTTTGCAGATAGATCACATTCTGGACCATAAATCAACTCTCGATAAATTTAAAAAGGATTTAAGTCATGTAAATGATGTCTGACCACACTGAAATTAAATTAGAAACCAATAAGAGAAAATCATCTGAAAAATCCCCAAAAATGTGGAAACTAAATAACCTACTTCTAAATAACTGATGGGTCAAAAGAGATCGAAAGGGAATTAGAAAATATGTTGAACCAAATGAAAATAAAAACATGACATATTAGATTGTGTGGGAGAGGTGCTAAAACACCAAGTAGTCAGAAATTTACATCTATAAATTTCTATATAAGAAATAAGGAAATACCTAAATCAATAACTTCAGCTTCCAACTTAAGACTGGTAACTGAAGAACAAAATATATACGTGCATAGTAATCAGAAGAAAATATATACATGCATAGTAATCAGATCTTAGAGGAAATCAAAGAATTTGGAAAAAAAGAAACAAACAGAAAATGAAAAAAAACCATAACCTGAATCTTTGAGAGGACCAATAAAATTGACAAAATGATCAGCAAAAACAAAAAGAGTATATACAATTTACCAGGAATGAGTAAAAAATCATCCCTAGAGATTCTACAGATAGTAAGAATAAAGATAGAAAGAATAAATAAAGGGATCATTGTGAGCAACATTATTTCTAACAATTGTACAACTTAGATAAAGCAGATAGATTCCTTGAAACAAAAGTACCAAAACCCACTAACAAAAAAATATATGAAAAAGACAAAAAAATAATTAAAAAATTATTAACTAAAATAATACCAATTAATAATGACTAATTAATAATAATTAAATGATACAAAGATACCCCAGACACTAAAGAAAATATTTGTAAACCATATGTCTGATACAGGGCTTGACTAAAGAATATATAAGAAACACACAACTGGGGCGCCTGGGTGGCTCAGTCGTTAAGCATCTGCCTTCAGCTCAGGTCATGATCCCAGGGTCCTGGGATCGAGCCCCCCATCGGGCTCTCTGCTCGGTGGGAAGCCTGCTTCTCCCTCTCCCATTCCCCCTGCTTGTGTTCCCTCTCTCGCTGTGTCTCTCTCTGTCAAATAAATAAATAAAATCTTAAAAAAAACAAAACAAAACACACAACTGAAAATTAAGAAGATAAATATACCAATTTTAAAAATGCACAATGAATTTCAACACTAAGGAAGATATACAGATGGCCAGTAAGCAAATTAATAAATGCTGAATGTCATTAGTTATTAGTGATGTACAAGCCAAAACCACAATGAGAAATCACTTCACACTCACTAAATGATTGTAATAACAGACAATAATAGTATTGATGAGGATGTGGAGAAATTGGAACCGTTGCATTGTTGGTAAGAATGTAAAATGATACATAGCAGCTTTGGAAAATCAGTTGGCCAGTTTTGAAAAATGTTGAACATAGAGTTATCACATAACCCAGAAATTTCATCATTATGTTTATAGCCAAGGGAAATGAAAACATACCCACACAAAAATCTGTACATGAATCTTCACAGCAACATTATTTGTAATACTCAAAAGTGGAAACAATCCAAATGTCAATCAACTATTTAATGCATAAACAAAAAGCGGTATACCCGTACAACGAAATATTATTCAGTAATAAAAAAGAGCCAAGGACTCGTGCATGTTAAAACATGATGACTCTCAAGATCCTTATGTTAAATGAAAAATGTTATACACAAAAGATCACAGGTCATTTGAATCCATTTTTATGAAATGTCTGAAAGGCAGATCTCCAGAGATAGAAGTACATTAATGGTTGGTTAGGGCTGGGGTTAGTGAAAAGAAATGGGATTATCTAATAATGAGAATTCAGTTACTTTTTAGGGTCCTGGAATGTTTTGAAATTAAATTGAGATCATTGCCCAGCTCTGTAAATATGCTAATACTGAACTAACTGTGCATTTAAAATGGACCGATTTGAAGATATGTAAATTACATTTCAGTAAAGCTGTCTTAAACAGACAGACAGGTGAAAAAATAGTCTAATAACTGTTATATAAATTAAATTTATGGTTAAAAACCTTTCCATGTTCTGGGCTAAAATGGCTTCATTGATGAATTCTACCAAAGACTTAAGGAAAAAAAAGAATACCAATTCCACAGAAAATTATTCAGGAACTTAAAGAAAGGGAAAGTCTTCTTAACTCATTCCATCATGTCAGTATTACCCTGTTACCATACCCAAATAAAAACTATGCTAGGAAAGAAAAATATAATAAAAATTCCTGACAAACATAGATGCAAAGCCTCTATAGAAAATATTAGCAAACAGAATCCAATAATACATATAAAAAATAATGCATCATGAAAACATGAAGTTTGCCCCACAAATGCACTATTGATTTAACATGCAAAAACCAATTAATATAAATTACCATAATAACAACAACATCATCAGGAGCAAAAACAAAACATGATTATCTCAATAGAAAAAAACCTTGTACAAAAATGCAATATTGACTCCTGATGAAGACTATTAGCAAACTAGGAATAGAAGAGAAATTGCTAAACTTGATAAAGGTCATCTACAAAAACCTGCAGCTAACATTACACTTTTGCATTAATTTATAGACCAATGTAGGGAGAGTTTACATCAGTACAATACTGAAATTTCCGGACTTTTCACAAATTTTTCTAAATATTTCAATCTTCTGTGCTTTTTAAAGTAAAACTTCTTTCTGTTCTTTCCACAATGATTTTGCATGCGGGTCTATAGTTTTTTCCTCATCCACTTCTACACATGTACATTTCATATTATCTTTGCTTTTATATTTTCTCTTACTTTAATGTTGAATTTTATTCATTGGCTTAACTGACTCTCTCCTCCAGTAGAAAGAAAGCATTAAGAATACAGATTTTGTTTGTTTTGATCACTGCTCTTCCCTCATGATTGGGAATAGCTCAAAGTAGTTGTTCAATAAATATTTACTCTCTCTAGCATTTTTTTCCTTTAATTGGTTAATACAGTAAACTACTTCTCTACCAAATTTAATGTTAAGCTATGCTAAGATAAACCTCAGTTTTCCATTCTTGGAACAAGCCCTACAAGTACATGATTTAGTTTTTATACATTGTTAGATTTTTATGCTAATATATTACTTTTAAGATATCGATGCATTTCTGTTGGTAGCTGAAACCCTTTTATCTTCTGTGTACTTTTTCAAGTATTATTTTTTTCTTCCTGCACGTTTGTTAGAATTTGCCTCTCTGGCAATTTCTTGGAAATTTATTTAAAACACTGATCCAAGGACACCTGGGTGGCTCAGTCGGTTAAGCATCTGCCTTCGGCTCAGGTCGTGATCCCGGGGTCCTGGGATCCAGTCCCACGATGGGCTCCTTGCTCAGCAGAGAGCCTGCTTCTCCCTCTGCCTTGCACTCCCCTGCTTGTGTTCGCTCTCTCTCTCTTTGACAAATAAATAAATAAAATCTTTAAAAAAAATAAAATAAAACACTGATTCGATTTATTTAATAATATTGATCACTTTTGTTTCTTTCTGTTTGTTTTTATTTTAAAGGAGAATTGCCTATTTAATCCACATGTTAAAATGGATTGCCTTATTCTAGTCATTCCATTCGTCTGACATTCTATTGCTATGGAGTTGCACTTTGATTCAACATTGATTTAGATGACCAAAATATTTTTAAATTTGTTTAATTTTTCCCTGACTCATTGTTCCTAGTGGGTTCAATTTACATCATAATGGAGTATGTAATTCACTAGCTATTTTATAACTCTACAGATGTAAACTCAGTCTTTTGCATCAAAAATTCTTTTCCTTATGCCTTAGTCTTGAATTGATAATTATCTGTGTCAACCATTACTCATTGTAAGTTATTTTCACACAGTACTTAGAAGGTAATATCCTCTGGCCTTTATTAATGCTATGCAAAAAAAAAAAAGTTCTTTCTTTGTATATAATCTGTCTTTTCCCCTAACTAATTTAAAGATTTTTCTCTATGGTCTATTTTTTTGAGGGCTGGGGGGTGCGCTTTCATCGTGATATAACAACATAATGCAACATAACTTGCATTTATTTTATCATCTCATGGTATTATTTTCTGCTTCTTGAAGCATTATGTTTTTATAATCCTTAGTCATTAAAATTCTGAAGAATGCAATTTTTTCTTTATTCTTTCAACCTGAAATTATTTTAGACATATTTGGAATATATCTTAATCTTGCATTCATAATTTGCAACTCTTCATCTTTCTCAGCTATACTTTTTGACATTTTTCTAAATTCTCTTTCAGTTTATGGATTTTTCATTTAGCTTTGTTTAATCTGATATTTACTCTGCCCATTAATTTTTTTAGTTTAATGTATTTTTTTTACACCCAGAAATTCCGTTTGGTTATTATTTTCAAATTTGATAATTTTTTTCATAAACCTTTATCTTTCTCTTTGATGTTTTTATGTACATCTTTTATTGCTGTAAACTTGTTTTTTGATTTATTTTTCAAATAAATTTTCTATTATCTGTTATCTCAAGTAATTCAAGTGTGACTCATTCCACTATAAATATTTGCTGATTGTCACTCATAGTTAATTGTTTCCTCATGAATTTTAACTTTTTAATTCTGAGCTAACTTTCAGTGGGGATATTTCTTAGGTCTGTATTCAGCCCATGCTGCCTGAGTTGTGAGATAGTGTCTCCATAACATTTTGTGTTTTCTCCTTGGAGACAGACCAGTGTTTTCTATGCTAATTTCTCAAGTGACACACACTGTAGCATATACAACTTCAAACTGTAAGGAGATGCAAAACACATACTCAAGATAATGTTATATCTGGGGAGATATTTAGTCTTTCCCCAAAGTCCGAGTTCAAGCAAACCTGCTTTTTTTTTTTTTTAATTGTTTTATTTGAGTATAGTTGCCATACAATGTTCCATTAGCTTCAGGTGTACAACATAGTGATTCAACTTCTTTATAGATTATGCTATGCTCAACTCAATATAGCTACCATCTGTCATCATACAATGCTATTACAATATCATTGACTATATTCCCTACATTGTGCCTTTCATTCCTGTGACTTCTTCAATCCATAGCTGGAAGCCTGAATTTCTCACTCCTTTTCACCTGTATAAACAAGCCTGGGTTTTATATCATTGTGCTTGTAGCCAGAAATTACTTCAGTCTCTCCTTTATAGTCCCTGTAGAAAGCCTCAGTTCCATCTTCAAGATGCATAGTATTTACAGGATTTAGTATTATCTCCGATTTCCTCATAACCATAAGTACCCAAGACCCTCACTATTACAAAATCCAATGATTCCACTCCCAGCTCTGTTCCCACATTTGTTTATAGGCTAATGACATTTTACTTCTTATCTGTGGGTTTCCTTTAGTTTCTTCAGTTATGCATTAATTCTTTTTTTCTAGCCTGTTACTTTTCTTCCAGGAATGAGAGCCCCACATAACTGTAGCATTTGGTTAGAGAGTATTAATATATCGATTTTGAAAGATAATTTAAATAAAAATGTTTCCACTCATAAAGGTTCACATTGCATCTGTATCCACCAGGTGTGGTGTTTTACTCTTCCCCTTCTCCCAGCTGAGAAATATGCTTTGATTTTTTTTTTTCTTTTACTCATGGCCTTTGTTATTCAAAAAAAGGTAAGTGAGCCAGATAATATCAAAATGAATGTATAAATCAGATTATGAACCATGAGCTCCCCCACGCAGGAGTGAACAACTCCTAATAAGTCTAGTAAGACAGTTGGCACTGACTGAGCTGGTTTCATGAGAGTAAAGTTTGACTGTTAATTGTCCAATGATATTTAGAGTAAAATTTCAAATTTTCCCTCCACTGTAAATAAAAACAAGTTTTCAATAAAATATCTCCTTTTCTGGAGTCTATGTGATTTAGGTTTTAAAGCTTAAATGACTACAGTCTAGAGAGAGTGAACAATATACCAAACTCTCAAGACATCCCATGTCCCATTTAATTTCTGGTAGGTTGGACCAATTTTCAACCAATTTTAGTACAAGTGTGGATATATATTTGATGGCTGGATTCACTTGGAATTGTCTCCTTTCCTATCAACCTATGGAAAATGTTTTGAACTTCATTAAGGTCATGCTACTGGTAATGGTCCTGGGAAACAGTTTGACAAGACTCAACTCTATCTCCAGCTTCCAGGAAAGAGGAAATCACCTTCTCAAGTGTGATTTTTGCTGGGAGTTACTAGACTTCAGTTTTAATGGCTCAAAAGCACTCAAGCATTGCTTTCTACCTTCATATTTGTACCATAAAGGTAGTGTCTGTTTGATCTCCACCACTTTTCAAGTTTGTTTTGGCTCCAGGGCAATTGATCCATTGTTTTTCGTCACTAAAGCACCAAAGATGACACATTGATTTTATGGCGGTGCCTGAATAGAGTGAAAGTCCAAAATAATGTTGATTCCCAAGGAGTCTCAAGGACATTATTATAAAACAGAGATTGTTTTACTAATAAAAAACTGTCACTCTTTCTGTTTCCTAAGACTTTTTTCATGTTTTTACTCTCTTATATAATTTTTATCCAGTCAAAGCTCCTATGTTTCTTCCATTGAAATGATAATGACTAGTCTTGAAGCCATAATTTCCATCTTTTGGAGGTAGAGATTTTTTTTTTTTTAAGGTACAATCTGAATTAAGAGATTGTGGGATCTTATTTTCCACATGGAGGAATGTAATGAATGAGACAGATCCATAAAATGCCCTGTTCTTAAGGCAGGTTTTGCATAATACAAAGCCTCCACCAGACCATCAAAAATTCTTTCAGTCAAGACAGGGATTAAAATTTTAAGCAAGCCATTCTATTGTTTTGCCATCCCTGTAACTTTTACAGGGTGAGTTAAAAGGTCATTGTCCGGGGCGCCTGGGTGGCTCAGTTGGTTAATCGACTGCCTTCGGCTCAGGTCATGATCCTGGAGTCCCGGGATCGAGTCCCACATCGGGCTCCCTGCTGAGCAGGGAGTCTGCTTCTCCCTGTGAACCTCTTGCCTCTCATGCTCTCTATCTCATTCTCTCTCTCTCTCAAATAAATAAATAAAATCTTTAAAAAAAAAATAAAAGGTCATTGTCCTTTTGAGCTCAGTGTAGGACTGTCATGGCCCTAAATTGATTATTTAGTTATGTGCAACAGAGGAAAGAAATCCTGTTTACCTCAAAAGAAAACAAAAAAGCAAAACCACCACAAATATGAGGTGTTTTAAAAAGCCACTTTTCTGGAAAAAAAAAGTTACAGTTTGAGAAAGTACATGAAAAGTTCACACTTGCATTTATTATAAAATGGGAGGGGCTTTTTATTCTACTTCTTGAAGACGCCATGGGCAGAAATGTGTACCTCAGTGTGAGGTTCATTTAGACCAGCTCGATGATATAAACTCAGAAGAGTTTGTCATCATTTGTCAGAAGCATATATATGACTCAGACCCATTTTTTGAGAAGCAGGCTTCCCCTGCTTCATTCCATTAACAAATCTATTGCTATGCCCATTGTCATCCAGAAATAACACGTCTTGTTAAGGCATGTGCTTAACTATTTAGGTTCAGTTATTATTTTTTTTAAAGGTTTTATTTATTTATTTGATGGTGAGAGACACAGCAAAAGAGGGAACACAAGCAGGGGGAGTGAGAGAGGGAGAAGCAGGTTTCCCACGGAGCAGGGAGCCCGATGTGGGGCTCGATCCCAGGACCCTGGGATCACGACCTGAGCCAAAGGCAGACGCTTAATGACTAAGCCACCCAGGCATCCCTAGGTTCAATTTTTTTTTCAGAGAATTTTTAATAGATATTTGGGGGAGGGAGGGAGAGCATAGGTTATAAATCAACTTCTACATGATTTGGAATTTAGTTTTTTGAGGGGGATTGATTATACTTATTTCAGTATTGGACATGATATTTCAGTTACTGACATGCCAGTGACCAGAACTTTATCGTTCCATTGGCGATTTGCTGTGACCTGGGAAGCAGTGTTAATAAGGACTGGGTTATACATCCTAGTTTTGCAGCTATGATAATTCCTCCCTTCTCTCTTTGGTCTCATAGTAGGTCAACAATAGGATACCTGATAGAAACCTTGCACCATTTTCTTAAGGACAGGAATTTTGATGAGCTATTGGTGAGCCATCTATTACATCACATATGTGAGAATACAAACTGGGTTACAGTCTGTGGGGCCCAGTGTAACACCATGAAAGAGCTCTGAGCTACTCTATTAATAGGAATCCCACGGAATAAGACAGCTATTAATACATATAGTGGTGAAACTCCTGAAAGACCTAGTTTGATTCTTACTCAACTATTGTTTTGTCGTAGGGCTCTCATTACCATTTCTCACATTATGGAAACTCAAGTGTGACGTTACGGTTGTCGTGGTTCTTAGGAAAGTTAGTGCCCTTCTCTATCTCACCAAACAGAAACAAACTTAGCCCTAAGCAGAATTGTGAGCGCCAAAGCTTTGTAATTCTGTTAGTGAATCTTGAAATTGTTGAGCAAGAAGTCAAACTTCCTAGACCATATGTACATATTCAACAGAAAGTGTAGCCTTAATACCGATTTTTGGGTTTGGAGTGGATTGGTTTATCCCAGGGGAAGCCCCAATTTCTAACATCAGAGTATGGAGCATAACTGAGTATAATTTGCAGTTTCCAGTTGGTGTGAAAAGGAGCATGTAAAAATACCACTTCCCTAACACCTGTCTTCTCTATGAATATCATGGACTTGTTTCAACACTGCTTTCTTTGATGTGTTCCATGAGCATGACATCGGGTCATGTCAACATATTTCCTTTAAAATATACCATTTACTTTAGAGGGTACCATGACCATGAACATGCTCACAATGAGCAACTGTCAGCCCTGTCCCGTTCTCCCTTAGCTATGATTCTTCCCGTAGTCTTTATTTCATTTAAAACAGTCAAGTCTGGATAGGTATAAAGCTGGGATCATCATCTGTCCAAATTGTCTTTTGAATATGGCACAGCAGCAAGTACATTTTCTATTCTTCAATGTCTTTAAATTCATCCTGAATATTTTAAAATATTTTCCCATTATTTTCCCATTATTCAGATAATGATAAACGCCTGGAAATTTTTCTTTGACCCTAATAAATAAAATAAAACACATGTAGCGTTTTCTTATCTATTTCTAAATTTTGACCCCTTAGTTTCTGAAAGTCTAGGGAAATATTTTTTGACGTGGTATAACTGAATACAGCACATTAGAATACAAGATCAGCACAGCTATGAGACAGCGCGGTAGATCTCCCTTGTTCTCTTTGAACCCTCTCTGTGACTGCTGCTATGCACCCTGGGTAAGAGACAGCTTCACAGACTCTTTCGGGACCTCGATTAGGTTTGTGAGAGAGCAGAGTCCTTCAGAGGTGGTCCTGAACTATAAACATCTATCTTATCATCTGGAGCCAGACAGTTGTTCCCAGGGAAAAAAAAAAAAAAATTTTTTTCCCAGAACTTGAGACATTTTATTGTGTGGTTATTGCTGACTTTGACTAGAATTGCCATTATTCTCTTTGAATTCTCTTTAAGAGCCTGCTTTCTCAAGGAGCATTTGTCTGCCTCCTGGGCATGGCTGAGGAGCCCAAGGCTAATGAATACATTTCCGAGATATCATTCTAAGGGGCTTAAAGGGGCCAATTTATGTCACATAGGGTATTACTTGCTAATTCTATTATTCAGTAATAACAGTTTCATAAATTAACAGATATGGTTTTTGTTTCTGATAACTTGTTTCATATATATATATATATAATCAGTAGCATTCCTTACCTCAAGAAAAAGAATAAGAGAAAACAAAACCAAGAAATCGTTCCATATATTTTAAGCTTAAAATAATTCCTTGAAATTTATGGCTGTGACAAAATTTTAGAAGAAAAATGTTATATCCAAAAGTCAGCTAAGCCTTAATATATTCTATGAATAAGGTTTGTACCTTAAAAATATGGATGGAAGAATCCAAGACAGGTAAAACACCATCCCAACTCCAGCGGTTCTATCAAAATGAAAGCAGGGCGTGGTTGGGAGGAGGGGTGAAATAGATAAAGGGGATTAACCACACCCTTATCCTGATGGACACTGAGTAATGTATAGACCTGTTCAAACGTTGTAATGTACATCTCAAGCTAATAGAACAGTGTATATTTATTATACTTCAATTAAAAAAAAGAGATGTCAAGTCAAATTTAAAAAGGTAAAGACAAGAAGAAAGCAAATAACTTTTGAGTGAGTCTTGGAGAAAGGAACTGGCCCTGCCTCCACTGGAGCCTGAATCCCCAGAAGATGGAGAGGCAGTTTCAGAGAAGCTTGAGAAATTGCAGAGGAATGTGTTCTTGATTTCTGGAGTGGACACTGGAAAGGCAAGATTTACTGTTTGTGAAGTCATCTTGGGCAACCGACAATAGAGATGAATTCACGGTGTGTTCGAGCTGAAAAAGACCAAAACAAGTTCACAGAAATTTTGCTGTCCCAGGGTGGTTTTAAAAAAAATGCAGAATTTTTTTCTGTGTCATCCAATGGTTCTGAAGGGGTTCAGGATAAACGAGAAGCCCTGGAAAATCTATGGAGATGAGAAGAAAAAAACATAGACCCACTAAGAATGAATTGCATTATGTAAACTGCCCAGAAATTTGTCCAAATTAAGAAGAGTTCTAGGACGTCTTGTCCTGTGTCCCAGCCCTCGTTACATTGATATCATGCACTGTAGAGGGATCTGGAAATCCCGAGACCCAGAGAGAAAGAGGGGAGTGAAATCAAGATTATTAACCAAAAAACCCTGAAGAAAAATGACCTTAAATTTCTGTTCAAATCAGAAAGGGAATTTGGATGTAAATTAGTTTCAGTTGTAGAAATTATTTTTTCTTATATACCAAGAGCTATTTCTATACAAAAAATATACAACTTCATAATTTTCACATACAACTATCTATATTTAAAATATATTTCTACAGCTTTCTTAGATAATTGGTGGGATGGTGGAAGAGTCACTATGAAGGTCTAGGGAAAGTAATAGGAAATAAAATTAATTAAGAGAGGAAGGGTTCCAAAGAGTACATATTATGGCTATATTTTCTTCATGAGCCTTTATGAATTTGCGTCCCTCCAACATACTTCCAGACTTAAACAATGTTAGCACACTCACCATTCCCCATAACTACTACAAGGTTATCTCAAACCTCTATAACCCCAAATGAATGTGTGTAGTTGGACAGAGCAGGAATTACATTGGTCCATTGTACCAACAATAATTTTTAAAGACATGATTGTTAACTGTTTTCATGAAATGATATACTTTGTTTAAAAAAAAAAAAGAAGAAGATAGCAGGAGGGGAAGAATGAAGGGGGCGGAAATCGGAGGGGGAGATGAACCATGACAGACTATGGACT
The DNA here is from genome assembly GCF_037043125.1 of Eumetopias jubatus. Classification (NCBI taxonomy): domain Eukaryota; kingdom Metazoa; phylum Chordata; class Mammalia; order Carnivora; family Otariidae; genus Eumetopias; species Eumetopias jubatus. The sequence goes on along the minus strand of NW_028274809.1, from coordinate 174,669,510 downwards.
CTGAGAAACAAACTGAGGGTTCTAGAGGGGAGGGGGCTGGGGGGATGGGTTAGCCTGGTGATGGGTATTAAAGAGGGCACGTGCTGCATGGAGCACTGGGTGTTATGTGCAAACAATGAATCATGGAACACTACATCAAAAACTAATGATGTAATGTATGGTGATTAACATAACGTAATAATAATAAAAAAAAGAAATTATTATATCATAGAATGGTAAAAATATTGTCATTATATAGTTGAAAAAAACCTTCATTTTTGTGGCTTTGGGTGAAAAACTCTGATAGCTATTTGTTTTACTTAAAAAAAAAAAAGCCTGTACTTTTACTGGCCTTAATATAGCTTTTAGTAATATGATTTAAGGTTTCAATTTTTATTTTTATTTGTATGAAATCTTCATGAAAGAAGCTAATGTGTTCAAAGATTTGTTTTTAATTAAAAATATGCTGGGTTTCTAGGTTAATTTAAATCATTTCGGGTTTCTTAACCACTATTTTAATTGTTGTTTAACTATAAGGTATTGTGCTAATCTAATGTGAAATTAATCTCACCATTTTATACAACAAATTTGTAGAGTCACATATGAGCAAAGACAAATGTTTTGTTTGTTTGTTTTTGCTTTATTTATTTTTATTCAAGGCACTCTTGGGGCACCTGGGTGGCTCAGTAGGTTAAGCGACTCCCTTCGGCTCAGGTCATGATCCCAGGGTCCTGGGATCGAGCCCCGCATCGGGCTCCCTGCTCGGCGGGAAGCCTGCTTCTCCCTCTCCCACTCCCCTTGCTTGTGTTCCCTCTCTCTCTGTCTCTCTCTCCCTCTCTGTCAATTAAATAAATAAAATCTTTGAAAAAAAAAGACACTCTTACTTGTTGGGTACCATTTAAATAATAAATAAACTATTGTACCTCCACTCAAAAATTTCATAGTGTAGTGAGAAAGATAAACCAGTGAATGAAAATTAGGATGAAAAATATAGTAGGAACAAAGAAAAAGGAGTGAGGGATTGTAGCAATTATTATACCCATGTAGCTATAGACAGAACCATTTTTAGACTTCCTAGTTACTCAGAGCAGAGGATAAAATTTGCTGTCATGTTAAATCAAAAATGGTATGGAATACATTAAATGCTATTTCTAGAGTCTACTTAATTCTATTTTAATGTTGTTTTTTTATGTTGAGTAAAAAAGATATTTGTATATGGAAACACATCAAATCACTAATATTAGTTATCTCAGGGTGACAGAATTAAGTATAATTTTTATTTTCTTACTCAAAATTTTCCTTTTTGAAGGAAAGCAAAAATCCACTTCTTCTTAGAAAGATGTTGATTATGTAAACAAGTTAATTTTTCTTGGTAAACACATTTGATAGAAATGAATTCATGCCTTAATAAAGAAGCTAGGATATACATAACTCCTCTCTACAAAACGAGGAATATTAATAGGATTAAGTGCAGAGATTTTCATCCCAGTATTAATTATAAAAATGAAAAACTGAAAAATAAATTAAAATTTACTAAAACAAGACTAAATAAATAAGTAAATTTATAAAATGGAAAATTGACTATCCATTAAAATCATTTTTAAAGGCTACTTAATGCTGTGGAGAATATTTATAGTACAATGTTAAGTTAAATTTATGAGCAAATATAAATTCAGCCAAATATCATCACAGGCCATCTTTTACTAGTGAGATTAAGTGTAAGTTTGATTTTGTTGCTTAAACCTTTCTTTATCTTTCTAAATCTTTATATGTTTGTATGAGAAAAATGTTTTTCTAGTTGCAAAAAGTAATTGCTCAATAATCCCGGTGACTTTCTGTTACTGAAAGTAACAAGCTTTTTTTTTTTAAGTTTTGTTTTAATCACCCAGTTTTCATCAGGACAAGTGCATTCCTTAATCCCCATCACATATTTCTCCCATCTACCCACTCACCTCCTCTCTGGTCAGGCTCAGCTTGTTCTCTATAGTTAAAAAGACTATCTCTTGGTTTGTCTCTCTCTCTTTTCCCCCCTTTGCTCATTTGTTTTGTTTCTTAAATTCCACGTAAGAGTGATATCATACTTTTTTTCTCTTTCGCTGACTGACTTATTTTGCTTAGCATAATACTCTCAAGCTCCATCCATGTTGTTGCAAATGGGAAGATGTCATTATTTTTATGGCTGAATAATATTCCATTGTATGTATACATACCGCTTCTTCCTTATCCATTCATCAGTCAATGGATATTTGGGCTCTTTCTGTCATTTGGCTCTTGTAAATAATGCTGCTATAAACATCCAGGTGTATAAATCAATTTGAATTAGTATTTTTGTATTCTTTGGATAAATACCTAGTAGTGCAATTGCTGGATTGTAAGGTAGTTCTATTTTTAACATTTTGAGGAAGTTCCATACTGTTTTTCAGAGTAGCTGCACCAGTTTGCATTCCCACCAGCAGTGCAAGAGTGTTCCTCTTCAACACTTTTGTTTCTTGTGTTGTTGATTTTAGCCATTCTGACAGGTGTGAGATGACATTGCATTGTGGTTTCGATTTGCATTTCCCTGATGATAAGTGATGATGAGCACCTTTTCATGTGTCTGTTGGCCATCTGTGTGTCTTCCTTGGAGAAATGTCTGTTCTTGTCTTCTGCACATTTTTAATTTGATTATTTGCTTTTTGGATATTGAGTTTTATAAGTCCTTTATATATTTTGGATACTAACCTTTTATTGGGTATGTCATTTGCACTATCTTCTCCCATTCCATAGGCTGCCTTTTAATTTTGTTAATTGTTTCCTTGGTTGTGCAGAAGCTTTTTATCTTAATGAAGTCTAATAGTTTATTTTTCCCCCAATAGTTTATTTTTGCTTTTGTTTCCCTTGCCTCAGGAGATCTATCTAGAAAAAAGTTGCTACAACTAATTTCAAAGAAATTACCATCTGCACTCTCTTCTAGGATTTTTATGGTTTCAGATATCACATTTAGGACTTTTGTTTTTTTTTAAGATTTTATTTATTTGTCAGAGAGAGAGAGAGAGAGAGGGCACAAGCAGGGAGAGTGGCAGAGGGAGAAGTAGGCTTCCTGCCGAGCAAGGAGCCTGATACGGGACTCAATCCCAGGAGCCTGACTGAGCCACCCAGGCATCCCAGGACTTTAATGCATTTCAAATTTATTTTTGTGTATGGTATAAGAAAGTGGTCCAGTTTCATTCTTTTGCATGTTGCTGTCCAAATTTCCCAACACCATTTGTTGAAGAGACTATTTTTCCCATTGGATATTCTTTCATGCTTTGTTGAAGATTAATTGGCCATATTATTGGGGGTTTATTTCTGAATTTTCTATTTCCATTGATCGATGTGTCTGTTTTTGTGCCAGTACCATATTGTTTTGATTACTACAGCTTCGTAATGTAACTTGAAGTCTGAAATTTTGCCTCCAGCTTCGCTTTTCTTTTCCAAGATTGCTTTGGCTATTCAGGGTCTTTTGCGGATCCATACAAATTTTAAGACTCTTTGTTCTGGTTCTGCGAAAAATGTTTTTGGTATTTTTTTGAAGATTTATTTATTTTAGAGAGAGAGAGAGAGAGAGAGTGTTCATGCACACAAGCAAGGGGGAGGGGGCAGAGGGAGAAGGAGAGAAGCAGACTACCTGCTGAGTGCAAAGCCTGACATGGGCTCAATCCCAGAAACCTGAGATCATGACCTGAGCCGAAATCAAGAATTCAATGTTCAACCAAATGATCCACCCAGGCACCCCAATGCTGTTGGTATTTTGATGGGGATTGCATTAAATCTGTAGATTGCTTGGGTAGTATAGACATTTTTAACAATATTTGTTCTCTTAACCCATGAGCGTGGAATGTCTCCATTTCTTTGTGTCAGCTTCATTTTCTTTCATCAGTGTTTTGTAGTTTTTAGAGTACAGGTCTTTCATGTCTTTGCTTGGGTTTATTCCTAGGTATCTTACATTTTTTGGTGCAATTGTAAATGAGCTTGTTTTCTTAATTTCTCTTTCTGCTACTTTATTACTAGTGTATAGAGATGCAACATATTTCTATACATTGATTTTGTATCCTGTGACTTTACTGAATTTGTCAGTTCTAACAACCCTGAGATCATGACCTGAGCTGAAATCAAGAGTCCGTGGCTTAACCAACTGAGGCACCGGGTGCCCCACATGATATTCTCTTTTAATTGTTTGTATTTCTGTGGTGTTGGTTGCTATTTCTCCTCTCTCATTCGATTTTTATTTGTTTGGGTCCATTCTCTTTTTTTCTTGATAAGTCTGGCTAGGGCTTTATCAATTTTATTTATTTATTTTTTCAAGAAACCAGCTCCTAGCTTTGTTCATCTATTGTTTTGTTCAATTGTTTTGTTTGTTTCTGTTTAAGTTTCTGTATCATTTATTTCTGCTCTAATTTTTATTATTTCCTTCCTTCTGCTGGCTTTAGGTTTTGTTTGTTGTTCTTTTTCTAGCTCCTATAGGTATAAGGTTAGGTTGTTTATTCGACATTTTTCTTGCTTCTTGAGGTAGGCCCGTATTGCTATAAACGTTCCTCTTAGAACCATCTTTGCTGCATCCCAAAGGTAGTGAACCATTGTGTTTTCATTTTCATTTGTTTCCATGTATCTTTTTTATTTCTTCTTTGATTTCCTGGTTTATCCATTCATTGTTTAGTATCATGTTGGTTAACCTTCATGTATTTGTGGTCTTTACAAATTTTTTCTTGGGATTGACTACTAGTTTCATAGCGTTGTGCTCCAAAAAGGTGTATGGTATGATTTTATTCTTTTTGTATTTGTTGAGGCCTCTTTTGTGACCTAATATGTGATCTATTCTGGAGAATGTTTCATGTGCACTTGAAAAGAATGTGTATTCTGTTATTTCAGGATGGAATGATCTGAATATATCTGTTAAGTCCCTCTGGACTAGTGTGTCATTCAAAGCCATTGTTTCTTTGTTGATTTTCTGTTTAGATGATCTGTCTATTGATGTAAATGGGTTGTTAAAGTCCTCTACTATTATTGTGCTATTATTTATTACCTCTTTCATCTTTGTTATTCACTGTTTCATGTGTTTGGGTGCTCCTATGTTGGGTCCATAAATATTTACAATTGTTATATCTTCTTGTTGGATTGTCTACTTTGATATTATATACTGTCCTTTATCTCCTGTTATAGTCTTTGTTTTCAAGGGTATTTTGTCCATTATAAGTATTGCTTCTCTTTCTTTTGGCATCCATTTGCATGATAAATGTTTCTCCAACCTCTCACTTTCCATCTTCATGTGTCTTTAGGTTTAAAATGGGTCTCCTATCTGCAGCACATAGACGGCGTCTTGCTTTTTTACCCATTTTGTCATCCTATGTCTTTTGATTGGAGAATTTAGTCCATTTTTACATTCAAAATAATTACTGACACATATGTATTTTTTGCCATTGTATTACTTGTTTTGTTGTTGTTTCTGGAGATTTTCTCTGATCCTTTTTTATCTTTGTCACTTTTGGTTTCTCCCTTGCACTCAAAGAGTCCCCTTTAATATTTCTTGTGGAGTTTGTTTAGTGGTCATGAACTCCTTCAGTTTTTGTTTGTCTGGAAAACTTTATCTCTCCTTCTATTCTGAATGATAGCCTTGCTGGGTAGAATATTCTTGGCTGTAGGTATTTCCCCATTCAGCACTTCAAATATATCATGCCACACTTTTCTGACTTGGAAAGTGTCTGCTGGAAAATCTGCTGATAGTCTTATGTAACTGTCTTCTTTTGTCTTGAAGCTTAGTAATATCTTTTTCTTTATCTATATTTTGTCGTTTTAATTACACAATATGTGACAATATCTGAGTATCCTTATGACCATTGTTTTAAATTCTCCATCAGGCGTGTTACTTGTATCAGTTTTGCTTAGATCTGTGACTGTGGCCTGGTCCTCTTCTTTCCTTTGGGATAGATCCCTCTGTCTTCTCATTTTGTCTAAATCTTTGTGCCTGTTTCTCTGTGTTAGGAAAGTCAGCTCTGTCTCCTGTTCTTGAGAAGAGGTCCTGTAGTACCCTGCAGTGAAGTGTCCCCTGTTCCCCAGGGCCTGGCTCTTCTGGGAGTGTTTCCAATGTGTGCTCTGCTCTTGTGTCCTGGCTGTTGTACCTTTAGGCCAGTCGTCTGCAGAGGCTCTCTTTGCCTGTCAAGGGCAGTGAGTGTTTGGTCCTTGGCCTGAATATGGTATATTTTAACTTGGTGTGCTCTGATCTGCTTATGAAATGAGACCTGTTGCCACTGCCACTGGAACTGTGGTCTCAGGAAACTCCTGGATAGGGAGATGCCGTGGAGGTTGGGGTTTAGGCCGGTCCTCTTGGGTAGAGGGCGTGCTGCACTAGGACTGAGGGAACCATGACTGGAAAGGCCAGTGCCACCAGAGTGCGGAGGTTGGGGGAGATCTTTTGTAGGCTAGTTAGGTAGGGAGTCTTGGCACCGTGCGCTTCCCATAGATGGCTCTGTGTTTATGGTGAGAGGTAGAGGAGGGAAAGTACCTGCCGGTTCCTTTTGTCCAGGAGGGGTCTCTCCGAGAATGCTGCCTGTCTGGGACATGCTCCAAGATGAGCAACTAACCTCCCCACCGTGTGCCCCAGGCATTCTTCTGATCTCTGTTACGATGCCATATGTCCACAAGCTATTAGCCCTGCCTTTTTTCCAAGAGCATTCCAATGCCCCCTGAGCTCTCCCAGAGTGAAGGCTCTGATTTTTAAAACTCTAGGCTTTAAGTCCTGCTGGTTGCAAAAACTCATGAAATTTGGGCCCTCCTACTTTCCAAGCCAACTGCTATGGGGATTCCTCTTTTCTGTGTGGGCTTCCCTGCTTGTTAGTCTGTCTTTTGACCTTCTCAGCAACTGTAGCTCCCACCCCACAAGTGTGGCCATGGTCCATTTTATTCCCAAACCATGTCATCTCTGAACTTCCTACCTTCTTCTATGTGGCCTCTTCTCTACTTTTAGTTGTGGAGTTTTTTCTGCCAGACTTCAGGTCGATTTCTGGGGTATTTAGGATGATTTGATAGTTATCTAGTCATATATGTGTGACAAGGCAAGCTTAGGGTCTTCCTACTCCATCACCATTTTCTTGCTTATCCTGAAAAGTACCGAGCTTTTCTTTCCCTTCCCTGCTCTCTTCCCTGCTTTTTTTTTTCTTCAGTAATTTATTTGACTCACAACTGGCCATACCATGTTATGTGGAATTATCAAGAATTACTGTAATAGAAATATTAAAAATTGGGAGAAATCAGGTAGTTGTATTTCAAAATTTTAAGACACAAATATCAGAATTAGATTTTAACAAGAAAATGTGTTGATTTTAAATCAGTTATGAGACTTGATGTTTGGAGATAGTATTTCTTTTCCCAGTGTGTCCTCAAGAATGAATCACTGAATGATAAAATGCAACTTCTGTCCTTGAAATGGAAAAATGCTACAAATAATATTTACCATAAGTACCTTATTTCTCCTCCCCATATCTTTTCTTTACACATATAAATAGACAAGACAAACACCCTTTCTTAAGCATGTTTGATGTTTTATTGTCATCTTTGAGATTGGAAGAATGAACTATTGTCCCAATCCTCATCTCTAAATTATTTATCCTCTCTATATTGAGAATGCAGTTCTTTTTTATGAAACTCACTTTTACTCAATGTTATGCTTAAATTCTTTTTTTTAAATTGTTGCTCTTTGACCTTGCTTCAAATATTCTGTAATAAGAACTTACATGATTATTATTTGTTGTCATTAAATGACATTTTTACTTTCTTTTTTTTTTTTTTAAAGCTTTTATTTATTTATTTGAGAGACAGAGTGAAGGAGAGAAAGAGCACATGAGCAGGGGCAGAGTGAGAGGGAGAAGGAGACTCCGGGCTGAGCAGCGATCCCGATGCGGGGCTCGATCCCAGTACCCTGGGATCATGACCTGAGCCAAAGGCAGACGCTTAATGACTGAGCCACCCAGGTGCCCTGACATTTTTACTTTCTAAAGCAAGACATAAATATCTAAATCATATAACTATCTTTACCACATAATTTTCCAGTCAGAAATAAAAACTGTATTCTTACAGATTTGGGTGAAAAATTTCAATAAGGTGGTTGAGATGGAGTGCACCAGTAAGCAAATTCATCTGCTCTATTCTTCACAATATTCTAGCTTTTCAGATTAAATGTTGCAAGTGTTTGCAGATATATGGCACACTTCACCAGCAAATCATCATTTCCCAGACAAGACATTACTCCATCATGGCAGTTTCTTCTGCACATCTCACTTTTATCATGATAATTCTTGTCTTCAAAATGCTCTGGAAATCTCAATCAGTATGTGATATGGCTTCCAAATAAAACCTAATATAATCTTCTCACTTATCAGAAAGAGGAAATTCAAAACATATGTAGAAAAAGAATATGGAATCTAGTCTTTTTTCTTCACATTTATTGACCTATCCAACCTCTCTTGTGATGGTAGAGTCAAATAAAAATCAAATCTTGAGGCGTTATGCCCACTTTATTGGAGTGTAATTTCTCTTTGTTTCCTCCCTCACTTCCTTGTCACTGACAAATTCCAATCTATGCAAAGTAAGAGTAATTGCTTGTTCAACTGCTCTATCACCAGATATGAAAATTAACAATCAAAAGAATTAGACATATCTACAACATATTAACATTGGGTCTTCTTTCCTATCAGGTCAACCTATGGAAACTGAGGCTGTAACTTTGCTAAGCCAGTGTTCAATAAATACTCAGCACCTGTAATATACCAGGCACTGTACTAGGCATTGAGGAGTTGGGTCAATAACAGAAACTCAGTTTCTGCTTTCCTGACGCTTATATAGTTTGAAAGAGAGAGAGATGAAGAGAGAGCAACCAAACAGAGTGAGTAAAGGTTTTAATAAGCTTTAAAAATTAAATAAACAGAGTGATAAGCAATGATTCACCTGAGATGAGGAGTGAAGTTCTGCTTTGAAAATGGTTGTTAGAGAAGCTTCTCTAAGTGACCTTTGCATTGAAATGTGAAGGATGATCAGGAAGCAGCTATTTAATAGGGAAGAATATGTATTCTTTTTTTTTTTTGAAGATTTATTTTTATTTGAGGGGGGAAGAAGCAGAGGGAGAAAGAGAGAGAGAATCTCAGGCAGACTCCCCACTGAGCACAGAGCCTGATGCTGGCTGGATCTTACCACCCTGAGATCACAACCTGAGCCAAAACCAAGAGTCAGAGGCTTAACTGACTGCACCACCCAGGTGCCCCAGAATATATGTTCTTATAATAAAATTAGAAATAATAGTGGCAATAGTAAAAGCAACAAGCATTTCAAGGACTTTTTGTATTTAATACATTATTATCCTACATTATGATTGCAGAATGAGGTTTGGAAAGCTTAATTGACTTTGGAAAGTCATGTAGTAGGTAAAAGGCACTTTTGGAAAAATGAGCACAGATCCTTTTCTTTTGAAAAATTGAACTCTTAACTGGTGGTTCTCAACCATGTACAGAAAAAGTAAAAACAGCCAGAAAACTTAAAAAGCTAAGGATATCCCGGCTCCACCCCAGACAACTGAATCACAACCTCTCAAATTGGGTCCTGGTCAATATTATAACATTTGCTTAAGTAATTGTAATGCACAGTTAAAATTGAAAGCCACTGCTTTACTCATTATGTTCATCTGGCATTATATTTAAAATTAATATGAAATATATATATTGATCTTAAGTCACATGCATAATATAGCACTAAGAACTTTAAAACTGACATAGAACTTATAACCTTATTCATTCACGAATATTTATTAAGCATGATCTATTTTCCAGTTCTGGTAGAGTCTAGAAATAAATATATAAATAAGACACGGGTTTTGTTCTGATTATTTCTCTATTTTAATGGTAACTCTTGCTCATAAGAATGAATCAGTGGTTCAATTTCAAATACTATACCTGCTAATAATTTTGGTTATATGGATAAAAATTACATTCTCTCCCATCAATCACTTTTAGAAATGCAATCTGTAGGTCTATTATTCATGTATATGTACTTGCTTAAAATTAAGGAAGATGAGGTATATTTTTAATTACTTTGATGATACTGTCTTCCTCATCAAAACTCTGATATAATGTTGTCCTATTTTGTCCTATTACAAGAGTATCAACGAAAACTGTGTAGTCCTAAAAAATGACTTTGAAGTTTACTGGCAGTCCCCCTTACCATTTAAGTCTATTAATCTTTATATTGACTTAGTAGTTTTATTACGAGGAGCCACAAAGTACACAACCTCTGGGGGATATATTTCCCTTAATCCTCCCACTTTTATCCCCACAGATGCTATTTTCCCAGGTAGTTACATCTAGTTTCAAATAGTATTGATTTTGTCAAACTTCCTTTTTGGGTTTCAAGACATAATTTACTTTCTGTGTTTGGTGTTTCCAATTTAACAACTTCGTGTCATATATGACAGCAATGATCAGAAGGAAATATTCTCCCAACCACAGTAACTTTCAAAGTATACAAAAATTCACTGGGTTTTGATTCAATAAGTAACTACACGTTGAGCAATTGAAATGAACCTCATACCATAAGCAGTGGCATATTTATTGACCTTACATTCCCTGGGAAGAATTAAGAATTTATGACATAGGCTTTCTTTTTCTTTTCTGTTCTTTTCTTTTTTTTAAATTCATGACACAGGTTTTCAATTTTTGGGCTAAATTAGGCATTGGGTATGAAATGGCCCAACATTTCTCTGACCAAGATTATATTTTCAAACCATATTTTGTATACCCTGGAGTATTACGAATTACGGTTATACAAATATAACTTTATTATAAAAAAAAGTGGAAGTGAGAACTCATAGGTCATGAAACCACAAAGGAAGGGTTTAAATATTTGATACTTATTAATAAATCATGATATAATATTAGATCAACTAATATCTTTATGTTTTAATTATCCTTTCAGTGTATAGGGAATTCTAAATCTTATCTTCAGTGCTTCTATGTGAATATTTAAAAGAAAATATATTGTCTGTTACAGAAATAATTCAATCATATTTTTATTTAGATCATTCTGGTTGCACCTGACAGAAAGTAATCTCAAGCTATTACAGAAAAGGAAAACAAGAATCAAATGAGGGTTAAAAAAACACAACCACAGGGGCGCCTGGGTGGCTCAGTCCTTAAGCGTCTGCCTTCAGCTCAGGTCATGATCCCAGGGTCTTGGGATCAAGCCCCACATCAGGATCCCTGCTCCGCGGGATCCCATCCCCGCTCCCCTGCTTGTGTTTCCTCTCTCGCTGTGTCTCGCTCTGTCAAATAAATAAATAAATAAATAAATAAATCTTTAAAAATAAATAAATAAATAAAAACACAACCATGGAAAGAGCTGGTATTCACTTGGACCATCTCTGTTATGGTCTGTTTGTTTGTTTGTTTGATCTTCCCTATAATGGTTTCATTTCCATTCCCTTTCTATTTGCATTTCAGCCTGGCATAGTTGTGTTTTATTTCTGGCCACCAGAGTGTAATTTCCTTCTAGCTCTCTCTGCCCAAAACTGGTGGAGGAACTTCTTGATCTAACATATGTCAAGAAACCAAAACGTAAAGGACTACAAGGGACCTCCTATTTACAGGTAAATCATACATTCAGTTTTGCCTGGAATAATTGATATCTATGCCTATTTCATCACGGAATCATAAATAGCATCCCTGTTATTCTCAAAACCTTTAGTACTGAACAATAAAATATAAGGTCACCCTTCTTACTTACCACATGCTAGGAAAGAGATCTTGGAAAAGGTGTGTTGGGCTGACAACTTCAGGTATTCACTAGGATATCTTGATACAAGAAGCAATTGTTAAGCACCTATTGTATTCAGTGGTTTAAAATTTCCTTTTGACTTTCTCTCTCAATTGAGATGAATCACCTAGATCTTGTTTTACAGGTTCTTTTAATTAACATTCTTCACCTTCCCCCACTTTGCATATCACATAGCACTTCACAAAGTACTGAAAAAGTCAAATGTCGGAGAGTAGCCCAGAGCTTCTACTTTGATTAATGAGAAGTTCCAGAGACCATAGAACTTTCTTCTTCTAACGTTTTTGTCATTCTCTAACATAAATTAGGACACGAAATGAAATAATCTGACATAAATCCTGCTGCAGCTTATTGGGCTAAGGCCTATAGAAAAAGTAAATAAAGGATAAAGTTCCCATAAAAAGTATTTGCTAAAGTGAATATGGAATAAGAAAAGCAAGACGTTCACAGCAAACATCATTTTAAAAGCGTTTCAGTGACCAACTTTCTCAGGAGCTCTTGAAGTTTGACTACTGAAGTTCTTTAGTCTCCAGCTACAAATCACTTACCCTCATTTCCTTCCCATTTATAATTGCCATTCTTTTTACATCCCTGAGTGTCTCTGAGTGGCAGGGAATGTGCAGCCATGCAAGGGAAGACTTTTTAAAAGGGTGAGTAACTGCGGCTTATTTAACAATTCTGATGGTTGAAAGGGAAGCTGCCGAAGCCAAGCAGGGAAATAGCAAGCACCCAGATCAGGTGTCTGGCAGGAATGAACCTACATCGCACTTTGCCTCAAGGCTAATTTCAGAAGTGTCTAAAGAGTAACCGGACAATAAGGAGTAATTATGGATTAAAATTTCCAGTATCATTCTGCCATCATGAACATGTCAGCAAATAAAATATATAAAATACTTGCCCAGGCAACAGATGGAAAGCTCTTCATCCACATTGCAGGTCCCGAGAGAATTTTTCTAGCCAGCCATAAGGATACTTTTCATGTTAACAAGCTAAAATCCCATGGGAGAGTTATAGAATTGTGTGAGGAAGGGTGACCAGTAAGAGTTACTGGTTGCTCATGTCATGTCTAGGCCTTGTGAACCACTGCTTAGACAAAAATGTCCTTAGAACTTTCTGTAACAAATAAAATATATCATTTGTGATCGATCGTAAAATGGCCACAAATCCTTCCCATTTTTTTGCATCTTCCTTTGCATGGCAATTTTGCAGTTCCTCTGTTCACGAGGTGGTCAATTGTGAAAACTTCTGATTCTGATTTGGCTGATGGAACAGTAGGATATGTAACATAAGCAGAGATTTGACTTACCTTGTGCATTGAGGCGATCCCTCTGCCACTGAGCTTAGAAGTTGAGGCCACCATCTGTGCGTTGGCTAATGTGCTCCAAGATGAGAAGTGAGATGGAAAAGTCAAGCTCTGGAAGTCTAGAAATATCAGAATAATAAGCTGAATGATGGTTGTTGTCTTAAGCCAATAGTTATTTGTTACATAGCAAAAGTTAACTTATACATCAGTGTGAACCACATGCAATTTTCATTATGGTGTAGATTCAGCCTTTTTAACTCAACCTTTTTTTTTTAGCGTTTGAAATTTAATGTCAAAAGATCTTTCAAGTATCTTCAGATGATACCATGTTTATTCGTATATTGGTTGATTAACTCAAAATTAAAATCTAATCAAGTATTAGTTATGTATACTTTTGAATGCTATTAAATAAAAGGTCTCCGAACCAGGAAGATCATTCATAGCACAGGCTATTTTCTGAATCCCGGAGCACACAATTAATTAATCAGCTTAGAAATGGGACTTGTGAAACGGTTCCCTGCAAAAGCTAATTCCTGTTTTTATATTATCAGGAAAAACGTGACCTTTAAGCAGCATAATACGTAAGAGTATCGTGTTACTGCTATGGTCCCATTGAACTAAGTTTTTTTGTATTATTCTCTTTTCTCCTCTTCTTGGAAATTTAAATACAAGTAAGATTCTCAAGGGACTGGGTATTGGAGATAAACCAATAAGTTACAGTGCTTTATCAAATGTTTTCTTGAAATACACATTTCCAATTAAAATAAGTGAATGACCCATGATAAAATTTTAGGGAACAAATGGAGGGAAAATTGAGTTGTACCGCCCATGAACTCAAGAACTCAATAATAATAAAAACATTATTTTCAAAAGAAAGTTGAACTTTAAAGCATACACACTTTGGATCAGAGTGTAATACGTCAAACCACTGTAAACCTTCAGACTTACAGGCTCAGAAGACTTGACTATAACCTAATGTGACGGTATTAATATAATTTTTTCTAAAAATCTCACTCAGAAAAGGGGAAGCTCTTCCATAGAGAAGGAAAATGGAGGCACAGAGGGAAATATCAAGAGTTTCTTTGCAGACATTCAAAGGGGTGAGCGTGCCTTGGCCTGAGAACAAAGACTTTTATGCTTCAGGGGCAGATGTGTTAATAAGGACAGGGACCGGTGAGGCTGCTGTGGCCAGCTATCAGGAAAGAGCACAGCACACTATTCTTAACACTACAGTTTTCATATCAAACCAAAATCGGTCTGAGGATAACCTGACTTCCCATGTGGCCCGTACACAGCACGGGAGAGTACTCTGGCGTCCCGCCTCTGGGTGGGGTAGCACTGTTTACCACTTAAATTAATAAATGGCTGTTAGGATTATTACTAACCTCTAGATCCATATCTTCTGCTATTTATATGAGGGAATACCAACTCGACAGGTTTATGTCTCACTGTAAACACGTCTGTGGATATTCTGACTTTATACTTGCCGCCTATGAGCTTGATGGCCCTCAGTGATCCCCTGACTGAGGAGTAAACGCGGAATTTGCAGTCACAGGTGTTTCCGACCACTTAACGATCGTGGTCTTGAGCCGTGCTGGTTCACCACAGTAATTCCACACTGAGGAGACATGGCTGGGCTCTGCATCCTGATCTAAGTAATATCCCATAGTCTGCTTCTGCCTTTTCCCTTCACTTCAATTGCTATAGAAGCTATAGAAGTGAATTAAGATCATTCTGAACCTGGAATTTTAAGAGTTTACTGTTTATTACAGATAGTCTCCAAAGAACCACCTGAGCGTCTCTCTGATTCAGAAGAAGGGCATGAGGGGTAGCTGCATTTTTAAACGCTTCACAGATTGTTCTAATAGGATTCAATACTAAAAAGTATTGAATAAAGTAAATAAAAGCTAAAAAAAGTTTTATCATTAATGTCTCATTTAAAATTTGCAAACTGATCTATATAGACAGGTGAATCCTTTGAAACTCTTAAGAGGATGACATTCTGGAAGTCAAATACTGGCTTCATGGGAAAGGAAAGTGGCTTATGCTGATGCTTTCAGTTTCCTATAAGAGTTGCTTTCACAACATGTTTACCAAGATTCTGTATCCAATGCTGCAAGTGGTCGTATCTCTTGGGAGACATTCTCAGTATAAGAAATGTTAAATTTATCAGGATGTTGCATCTTTGTTCCCCTGAGAAGCAGCAGTAGAAAAGCTAGAAGTCTACTTAAAATAAGAAATAGCTTTATGGAAGCCTTGAGGGAGAGGTGATCTTTGGGGGCAAAACAATTTTGTTGTTATAGCTTGATTTCTACCTTTGTTCTAATTTAAAATGCAAGCTTCTAAAATGCAGCTGGAAATGTACCTAAACCTTTAGTATGGCTTCACTTTATTTTCTTAAAGAATCAGAGCTCTGTCTCCTCTTTTAATTCAAACTTGAAAGACCATAATCTTGATAAAATTATTTTTCCTATTAAGTTATAGAATTATTTTTACTTTTAGGTATTTAGGATATTAAAATCACAGCATAGAAAACCAACAGATACTGCTGTAAAGAAACAAATAAGCATCTTTTCTTATTATGCCTGCAGGTTTGTAACTTCATAAATACAATGTGGTAAGTGTGGAATTAGGACGGCCCCAGGAGCATAGTGGGGCTGCATAGGGACTCACAGCTGTTACTGTAATGTACTGGGTAAAGATCTTTGGTTCTGAAGTCAGCTCAACCAGTGTGGGTCAAAATCCTAAATCTCGCATCTCTTGCTTGTGTGAACTTTACTAATTTATTTAACCATATAACCTTCATTTTCCTTATTTATGATTTGGAGATAATAATAGTATGTACCCCCATTACGTTGCTGTGGGAATTAGATGAGATAATTTATATAAAACACTTAGTATATGGCACAAAGTATATTAGCCCCAATAAAGGGTTATTATTATTATTATTATTATCATCCTTGCTGCAAGATAATACAGGAAACAGAAAAGTTATGTTGTATAAACAGAGATGAGTGAAAGAAGTTTTCTGTGTACCAAGCTGAGGCATTCGTACTTTCTGATGAAGGGAATGTACAACCAATTTTGCGTGGATTCGTGAGTGGGCTGATCAAATTTGTGAGATAGAAAGATCATTTTATTAGTTCTAGGTAAGATGACATGATGAGCTATGGGCATTGATGTGTCAATCTCCACCCCCCACCCAAGAAATTCACACATTCTTAACATTCATATTTAGAATGATGAAGGGAATATTGAATATTGAATTAGGTAAATGCTTGAATCAACAGTGGCAATAGGCACAGATCTTAGCACATGCTGGAGAAATCCTACTTAGAAAATAGGGAAAGACTCAAATTGTAAGAAAGCAACACAACAACATTCCCAAACACTTGTTTTGTTTCAAAAGTGGGGGACCCAGGTAGACACTATTGTAAACATGTGTGATTCAGTGGTAGGTTTAATAAGTACCACGATTTTTCAGAAGTTAAGAGCATAAAAACTTTTATAACTATCTTGTAATGACCATGACCACAATATAATAGGAAATTATTATGATTTGTATTGGTGACAAAGTCACAGGCATTACTAATATCACTCCACAGTGTTGCTTACATTCATAATTGAAGAAAATGCTAAATTTTGGTTAGACGTTGTTGAAAATTTTAGAAAAATGTAATAATTTTTCCCATTCAGGTTCATTGATCTATTGAATTTTATCCATAGACTCCTTCACAAGAGGCCAAGTTATTGGACTGTATGGAACAAAGTGCAGTTAACTGTCCGCCTAACTCTCCTGACTCTGCAGTTCGATTGTGATGTTAAGAAACAGATTTTTATTTTACAGAAGTCAATTAAATTTTAGAATTATTTTAGCAGTTTGTACATACCTAATTTATCTATTACCTATTTATTTTTCTTTCTGTAATAGATGTTACAAAGATAATAAGGAGAAAGTAGCTGGGGTATTTGATTTTTTTTTATTTTTTTAAGATTTTTTATTTATTTGTCAAAGAAGGAGATCACAAGTAGGGAGAGTGGCAGGCAGAGGGAGAAGCAGTCTCCCTGTTGAGCAAGGAGCCCAATGTGGGATTCGATCCCAGGATTGTGGGATCATGACCTGAACCGAAGGCAGATGCTTAACCCACTGAGCCACCCAGACGCCCCTGATTGTTATTTTATGTAGAAGATCTCTCTACTACATAGACATTTGAACAGAAACATGAAGGAAAAGAGGACCTGAAATAAAAATATCTGGAGAATGTAATTCTAGCGAGAGGGAATAGGATGTACAAAGGGCCTGTGGCAGGAGTGTAATGGGTATTTTTAAGAAGATAAAGGTAAAAAAAAGTACTGTGTGTGGGGGAGGAGGGGGTTAGTGGTGTTGGTGAACATTATATATCAGAGCCTCATAGGTCATGGAAAAAAAACACCATGAATTAAACCCTTAATTGATGGGGAAACTATTAAGAAATTTGAGACAGAGGAGCACTATACTTTGTTTTACATTTTAATCATTTCAGTGCTGTATGGAACATAGACTATAGAAGAGAAAGAGAAGAAGCAAGGAAAGAGAAAGTTACGGAAACAGTTCAGATGAGCAATGGTAACTTTAAGCCAGAGTTGTGGGGCAGTTGCGGCTGGAGTGATACAGTTTCCATTTACTGATGCAGAGAAATCTGAAAGCAGAGTAGGGTCTCTGAAAACAGTTAAAAAAAAAAAAAAACAGTTAAGTTTTGGACAATTAGTTTTAGATGCTATTGTGAACAAAAAAAGATCATTTTGGTCACTCAAAATCATTAGATTATTCTCCGTGTATAGCATAACCTTCCAATAAAGTAGGCGAAGGATGTGAGGCTGCATTCACTACAATAGTCCCTTCAGGGAGTATGTTATAAAAAAATTCTTAAGCAGGATTCTGCCACAGATACAAAGATTTATAAGCAGATAAAAAAAATGTTTTCCAAAAATTTCAGTTAGATTCTTTGGGGTTTGTTTTTGTTTTTGTTTTTCAGGAGCTCCAACCTCACTTTATATGGAATGTTTATTCAAGACAAATAGAAGAATATTCTAGATGCACAATCCAGCAGAATTTCTGGTCGAAGGCAGGTGACTATTCTCTAATCAATTTTCAGTGACATTTCCGTAATCACTGGTATGAGGCAGAAATAGCCTCACAGAATGATACACAACTAAAACTTTTAAAAACAAAAGTCTTAAAAATCACACACACACAAAAAACAAAAGTCTTATTCTAATTTCCAAGAAAGAGTAAGAGATACTAGACAAAACATAAAATATGTGGTGATTTTATGAAAAGATTTCAAAGAAGACATAAGCAGATTATTTCTGTATGAATAAGAATAATTTGGCATCATTATTTTTCTTTAGAAGACAATAGATTAACAACTTAAAATTTATAAGCAAAGATTAGTTTGAACCTGGGTTTCACTACACACACTATTTACCACTAACATTCAAGAGTAGAATTCAATATAATTTTTGTAATTCACTTACTCTAAATAGTTAATACCCACAAACATTTCTCAGCATTAGAAATGATAAAAAAACAAAAGCAGCAAAATTGGTGATATTTGCAGATATGACTGTTTACCAAAATATTAAACAGAATCCCCTGGAGAACTTACAGTCAATAGTTAGAAGATCAAAATTCAAATTTAGAGTATTTAATGATGAAATCGCTTGTTTCATAGTAGCACCACTATATAAAAATTAGGTATAGGCCTAAAGAAAACTATGCAAGACCCAAATAACAAGAGCTAAAGAAATGTACTGGGAACTAAGAAAAGAGTCTTGAATCAAATAAGACATACACTGTGTTTCTGGAGGAAGAAATTCAATATTTCAAATATGTCAATTCTCCTTAATTTCATCTGGAAAAGAAGATGTGAAAGAAGAGCCAGAAAGCAATGCAGGAGGGAAGAGAGGTTTGGGGGAGGGGAGGGAGAGGAGTAACAGATATCAAACTTCACTTTAACCTACTAGAACTTACAAGGTTTGGTTAAAAATCGATGACTTGATCAAAATGGACCTGAAAATTTATTCTTAAAGAAAAAGTATTATTTCAAATAAGAGACTATAAATCCAATCTGCAGGCCCAAGAATTAACTGATCGGTGCATCATTTACAGGCACTGATCAGAAAACAAGATAAAAAGTTCTATAAAGAATTAATGGATTGGTAAGTATTATTTACTATTTCTTTCATTATTATTTTTCTTAAGTTTCCAAATTATTTACTATAAGCAGCAACAGCATCACAAAATTAACTTTCATTGAGGATTTCCTAGATCCTATGCAATGTGAGAAGCACTTTACATGCATGCCGTATATATTCCTCACAAAACTTACACAAAATGGTTCTTATTAATCTCCATTTACAGATGAGAATAGGTTTGAAACGGGTAAAGAACTTTTATTTTTGCAGATAGTATAAAGTCTGGATTGAACTCCACATAAATTACTTTTAAAAAATCCACTATACTTTTATAAGCAGATAAAAGTTTTAAAATAAAAAACACAAAATCTTCGTGGCAATACTATAGAGATGATAAGGTGGAATTGAGGTTCCCTGTTCGGAAGATATTATAGTTTTCTAGGTGAGAAATAAAAGATTGAGTTGAGGCAGTGGAAGCCAATATGAAGTTAAATTTAAGAGCTATTTAGGAGATAGATAAAAGGAACTGTTATCATTGTAGGTATTACTTATTTACTGTTGAACAGGAGTCCCCTGACATTTCCACAATCACTGGTATGAGGCCGAAATAGCCTCACAGAATGATACACAACTAAAACTTTGTGAACTGCAAGGATTTTTTAATGTCTTAGGAGGGTACGGTGCAAGTTCAGAGGATTTGTGTTTTGTGTTTGCGTGTGAGTTGGGGGAAGTGGGCTTCTCTGTATTTATATAAGTTAGATTGGTTTGGGAAAACCTTTTGATTTTCTTTTGCTTGAGGGAAGTTTCAGGTGCCCACGTGCATACCAATACTATTTATTGGTAAGTAGCTGATTATTTTCTGCCTCTCTTTCTATCTTGGTCTCTCTCTCTCTCTCTTGCTCTCTCACACACATACACACAGAACATATTCTATGGTACAGAAGTTTTTAAAGACTTTTTTAAAGATTTATTTATTTATTTTATAGAAAGAGAGCACAAGTGCAGACATGCGTGGGTGGGCAGGGCACAGGGAGAGAGAGAGAGAATAGAATCTCAAGCTGACTTCCCACTGAACGTTTAGCCAGAAGCGGGGCTTGATCTCCTGACTCTGAGATCATGACCCGAGCTAAAATCAAGAGTTAATCAACTGAGCCACCCAGGCGCCTGACCTTTTTTGAGATTTCTTAACTCGTTAAGAATTATTCTTAAGACTTATTTCTTAAGACAAATAGGCCGAATGTTAAATGAAATTGTCATTATTAGAAAATCAAAGAACATAATTCAAATTTATTTTGAATTTTCAATTTTAAAATTTAATGTATCAATGTGGATTGGTTAACACCATGACTCTTGGCTCCCACCTATTTCTCTGGGTATAAGGAAAACCCCGTTCTCTGGCAGTTTCTAAACTCTGTGATGGCAGGTACTTCATCACACTGCTTTAATGGATTTCCCTAGTATGTAGTATAATACTTAGCACATGGTTTATAAGCGGTAGAGATAGAGAAGAGGAGAGGGGAAGGAACCAGAAATTAAGAAGAGAGGGAGGGGAAGGAAAGAATGGTGTGATAAAAGAGTCCAAGAAGTCAATGGTCAATTCATCAACTTTAGAGGTAACCAAAGGCATAAGCCAACCTTCAAAATAATGTAAATGAAATTGCTCATTTTACACATTTGTAAACAAAACAAAAGCATGGAAATAAAGTGTCTTTTCCAAGTTGATGCAAAGCGAGGTATTGCCATAATGATGACTTAGGTCGTTAAAAAAAATGACTTTCCTGCCTTTAGACTATGAAAGAGAAGCTCTCAGGAATCACGGACCACCTCTAGCTTGGGACAAAAGTTGAACCCTTACTAACCTCCCTCAATTCATTCAAGAGTAATAGTTATGCCTACTCTGGGCCAACCTCTGTCTAGGCTCTTGAAATACATGAGTGAACAAAATATACAGATATTTCTATTTTCTGGAACCTTACATTTTACTAGGGTAGATAGTCAATAAACTTTAAGCATAATTAATATGGCAATTTATACAGCATTTGCAATAAAGGTAGGTGATATTAAACTTAGATGAATGTGAGGGAAATCACAAGAATCTGTCCTTTCAACAGTAGATTGCAGTACTACTATAATGAGGTGAATATTTACTTGTGGTCAGCTAAACTTTTCTCTAAGGGCCATTGTTCCATTGTCTTCTCTTAATACGCAGACATTAAATCATGAAATAGACTTATTTACAGCCCTTTCTAATCATCATTCTTTGTGCTTCATGATTTTGTGAAACAATTATTTTCTTAAGAGTAAAGGATAACAGGCATTTAATAATAAAAACTTTGGAAAAGTCAAACAAGGAATTTTGGGGAAATTTAACTATTAAAATGAAAATAGTGCGGGTTCCATAGTGTAATGGTGAGCGCTCTGGACTCTGAAAAGTGTATTAGTAATGAAGAAATTCAAAATGGAAAATGAAGGTCAAACAAAATGTGACAGTCTTCTGCTTCTCATTCTTATGGAGTTACAGATGGGATTTACTTTCCCCTCTTCAACCCACCAAAATAGACACAAAATATATGAAGAAAAGAATGGTCTTCAAGATACTGGGATTAGGCAAGAATTATCCATGAGGGATGGAATACAAACCAGATAAGTTCTACAATTGCCACAGGTCCCTCCTTTTAGAAGTTCCCAGACCATGGCAGAGGGAGGCAGAGCCCAGAGGATATTCTGAGTTAAGGACACAAAGCAGAGGGTCTAGGAAGACCAGAACTGATAAAATTTGTAGGACAGACTACAAGAGAGGAAAATGCAGCACAAAAGAGAATTCCAGGGATCTGCCAAGAGTCTCTAGTGAGTATTTAGCAGAGTACTGATCAATGCCAAGTGTATGTGAAAACTAATCGGGGAGGGAAAGGAACCATCTAAAACTCACACGGGGCCAGGAATAGTAGCAATTGCTACCACCAGATGGAGAAAACTTTTAATTTCCAGGGCAATGAATAGGACTAAGGATCATTTGACCTCAGATGTGAATAACTAATGTTTCACTTGAATATTGTTCTAGACATGCCTAATAAAACCTACAGGCAAGATTCAAATGGATCAAAATTTTTCTAAGTAACTTAACTGTTTCATAGAACAAAGCCGAAAATAATTTACAGGAACACCAAATTATCCAACACCCCAAAACTAAAACTGACAAAGTCTGGTAACCTATCAAAAATAACCAAGCATACAAAGAAGCAGGCAGCATAACATATAATGAAGTTGAGACTCAAATAATAGAAATCTACACAAAAATCATGCAGATATAGAAATAAAACTAGCAGAAAATGACATTAAAACATTGTTATGCCTGCATTCCATATGTTCAGAAAGTTAGGTAGGCCCATGGAAGATTTAAAAAAAATCAAGCTTCTAGAGATGAAAACTCTAATGTTTGAGATTAAAAATATATATATATTGGATTGGACTAATGGCAGATTAAATATTGCAGGAAGAAAGGTTCATGAACTTGAAATAATAAATACACAGATAAAATGGAATTTATAAAACATACAAAGAGCATCGGTGAGCTGTGAGAAAAAAATTCCAATTGGTTTAATACATAAAACTGGAGTGACCACAAAGGGCAATGAGGAGGGAGATATGCAAAAAAAAAATTTAAATAGTAATAGCTGGGGGCACCTGGGTGGTTTTGTAGTTAAGCATTTCCCTTCGACTCAGGTCATGCTCCCATCGTCCAGGGATTGAGCCCCGCATTGGGTTCCTGCTTAGCAGGAAGTCTTCCTCTCCCTCTAACCCTCCCTTCTCTGTGTTCTCTCTCTTTCACTCTCTCTTTCTCAAATAAATAATCTTTTTAAAAAATTAAAAAGAATAAAATAATAATGTCTGAAATTTTTCAAAATTTGATGAAAACTATTAAACTATATATCTGAGAAGCTTAACAAATCCAAAACACAAGAAGTACGAAGTAAACAATACCACAGCACAGCATAAAAATTTTATTTTTCTAAATCAGAAATAAAAATCTTAAACCATATAGAGGAAAGACGTTATCTGCAGAGAAATAAAAGCAAGGATGACAGCAATGTTCTCATCAACAACAATGGAATGGAAAAGAGAGTGAAGCAAAATCATTAAGGTACTGAAAGAAAAAAACAATCTGCCATGCTAGTGTTTTATATTCAGTACATATATTTTTCAAAAATTTTAAAGTTAAATAAAATAATTTTCAGACAAAAGGTAAAAGACAGCATCATCATCAGATCTTCACTATGAGAAATGTTAAAGAAAGCACCAGAAATTGTAACTATACTGTGAGTAATTTTAAAAGATCATTTTCTTATTATATATATTGTTTTAAAATATAATTGTTTAAACAAATACAATATATTATGAATTTAAAATATATGTATATATTTGGGGCGCTTGGGTGACTCTGTTGGTTAAGCGTCTGACTCTTGGTTTCGGTTCAGGTCATGATCTCATGGGTCACCAGATCAGGACTTGTGTTGGGTTCTGCACTCATTTGGGAGTCTGCTTGAAAATTCTCTCCCTCTGCCCCTCCCCCCCCACACTCTCTCTCTCTCTCTCTCTCTCTCAAATAAATAAATCTTTAAAATGTATGTATCCATGAAATACATGATAACAGCAACAAGTTCAGGAGAGGAAAAATGGAAGTATGCTACTATAAGGTATTTGTATATGTGAATTTGTATAACATGATTTTAAGGTAAACTTCGATAAATTAAAGATGTATTCTTTAACTCATTCTAAAGTAATCAAAAAAATACAATGATAAAAGAAAGATGGGACAAATGGAAAACAAGTGGCAAAATGAAAGACTGAAACCTAACTCTGTCAATAATCACATTAAATGTAAATGTTTTAACCACTGCCATTAAAAAGTCTTGACCCAACTATATGCTACCTATCAGAATTGCATTTTAAATATAAATACAGGATATTTTTTA
Organism: Eumetopias jubatus; assembly: GCF_037043125.1. Lineage (NCBI taxonomy): Eukaryota > Metazoa > Chordata > Mammalia > Carnivora > Otariidae > Eumetopias > Eumetopias jubatus. The sequence goes on along the minus strand of NW_028274809.1, from coordinate 174,645,252 downwards.
AATAATGAAAAAAATAGATCTTGCTATCATAAAAGAAAGCTAGAATGATTATACTAATATCAGTCAAGTAGATTAAAGTACAAAGAACATTATTAGGGATCAAGGGTTATTCCATAATGATAAAGGAGTCAATTCAACAAAAGGGCACATCCATTATAATTTTTTATTTACTTACCTAATAATAGATGTACAAAATACATGCAGCAAAAATTGATTGAGCTTCGAATGAGAAAAATCTCCTTTATAGGCAAGAGATCCAGTACCCTTCTTAATTAATTAATAGAGCAAGTAGACAGAAAAGATACAGGAGATTTTAGAAACACTATCAATCTACTTGAATGAATCGGCAATAGAATGCTACAACAAGTACCAGCCAAATGTGCATTCTTTGTAAAGTGTAAATGGAACATTTATTAAGATAAAATATATTCAGGGACAAAAACAAGTGTCAATAAATTTCAAAGATTTTGAGCTGAGCAAAATATGTTTTCTAACCACAAAACAATCAAATTAGAAATTAACAACAGGAAGAACTCTGGAGAAATCTTGAAATATTTGGAAACTAAATAACACATATGTATATAACCTGGTTAAAGAGCAAATTAAAAAGTGAATTAAAAAGTATTATGAACTGAATAAAAATGAAAATATAATATATTAGAATTTGTGGGATGCCTCTAAAGCAACACTTAGGCAGATATCTATCATACTAACTATTCATATTATTCATATTACAAAAAGAGAATGTTCTCAAATCATGACTTCAGCTTCCACCTTAAGATGCTGCATAAATAAGCACAAATGAAACACAAGATAAGCAGAAGAAACAGAATAATGATGATAAAAGCAGAAATGAATAATGAAATAAAAAACAAAAACAATAGATAAAATGGAGCAAAGAGCTGTTGTCTTGAGACTAATAAATTTTATAAACACTATAGCCTAAATGATTAGGAAATAAGAAAGAAAAGAGACTGACTTTGTAGTAAGGTGGTCAGTCAGCTTTTCTTTGGGAAATCTCAGATACCTGTGGAGTCCTCTAATCACCAACATGGGAGGGAGAGTTTTAGATGTGAAACAAAGAAAAGTGGACCAAGAGGCCTCAACATTCTGTATGAGGACATCTTCTTAATCCCCCAAATGTAGCCTGGCACCTTCTTTACCCCCTACATCAGCACCTTGGGTTTCTAAGTCTCAGAAAATTCTTGTTTAATTTTTCTAAAAACAACATTCCAGGGATCCTGTTGGGTAATGCTGCATATCCACAGGTCATTGAAAGACTTAAAGAGGGGTCTGGGTAGCTCAGTCTGGTTAAGCATCTGCCTTCGGCTCAGGTCATGATCCCAGGGAATTGGGCTCAAAACCCTGCTCAATGGGAGTCTGCTTCTCCCTCTCCCTCTGCTCCTCCCCCACTCCCTGCTCCTGCTTTCCCTTTCTCTCAAATAAATAAATAAAATATTTTTTTAAAGAAAAATTTAAAGAAACAATGGTTATGTCCCCATTCCATTTTTTTAAATTTTTTATTGTTATGTTAATCACCATATATTACATAATTTGTTTTGGTGTAGTGTTCCATGATTCATTGTTTGTTCATAACACCCAGTGCTCCATGCAGAATGTGCCCTCTTTAATACCCATCACCAGGCTAACCCATCCCCCTACCCTCCTCCCCTCTAGAAACCTCAGTTTGTTTTTCAGAGTCCATCATCTCTCCTGGTTCGTCTCCCCCTCTGACTTACTCCCCTTCATTCTTCCTCTCCTGCAATCTTCTTCTTTTTCTTTTTTCTTAAAATATGTTGTGTTATTTGTTTCAGAAGTACAGATCTGTGATTCATCAGTCTTACACAATTCACAGCACTCACCATAGTACATACCCTCCCCAGTGTCCATCACCCAGCCACCCCATCCCTCCCACCCCCTCCACTCCAGCAACCCTGTTTGTTTCCTGAGATTAAGAGTCTCTTATGGTTTGTCTCTCTCTTTGGTTTCATCTTGTATCATTTTCCCCTCCCTTCCCCTATGATCCTGTCTTGTTTCTCAAATTCCTCATATCAGGGAGATCATATGATACTTATCTTTCTCTGATTAACTGATTTCACTTAACATAATACTCTCTAGTTCCAACCACATCATTGCAATTGGCAAGATTTCAGTTTTTTGATGGCTGCATAATATTCCAGTGTGTGTGTGTGTGTGTGTGTGTGTGTGTGTGTGTGTGTGTGTGTATACACCACATCTTCTTTATCCATTCATCTGTTGATGGACAACTAGGCTCTTTTCATAGTTTAGCTATCTGGATATTGCTGCTATCACCATTGGGGTGCATGTGCCCCTTTGGGTCACTACATTTGTATCTTTGGGTAAATACCCAGTAGTGCAATTACTGGGTCATAGGGTAGCTCTATTTTCAACTTTTTGAGGAACCTCCATACTGTTTTCCAGAGTGGCTGCACCAGCTTGCATTCGTACCAACAGTGTAGGAGGGTTCCCCTTTCTCTGCATCCTCGCCAACATCTGTCGTTTCCTGACTTCTTAATTTAAGCCATTCTGACTGGTGTGAGGTGGTATCTCATTGAGGTTTTGATTTGGATTTCCCTGATGCCAAGCGATGTTGAGCAAGTTTCATGTGTCTGTTGGCTATTTAGATGTCTTCTTTGCAGAAATGTCTATTCATGTCTTCTGCCCATTTCTTGATGGGATTATTTGTTCTTTGGGTGTTGAATTTGATAAGTTCTTTATAGATTTTGGATACTAGCCCTTTATCTGATATGTCATTTGCAAATACCTTCTCCAATTCTGTCAGTTATCTTTTGGTTTTGTTGACTGTTTCCTTTGCTGTGCAAAAGCTTATTATCTTGATGACATCCCCATAGTTCATTTTTGCCCTTGCTTCCTTTGCCTTTGGCGATGTTTCCAGGAAGAAGTTGCTGCGGCTGAGGTCAAAGAGGTTGCTGCTTGCTTTCTCCTCAAGGTTTTTGATGGATTCCTGTCTCACATTTAGGTCTTTCATCCATTTTGAGTCTATTTTTGTGTATGGTGTGAAGAAATGGTCCAGTTTCATTCTTCTGCATGTGGCTGTCTAATTTTCTCAACACAGTTTCTTGAAAAGACTGTCTTTTTTCCATTGTACATTCTTTCCTGGTTTGTCGAAGATTAGTTGACCATAGAGTTGAGGGTCCATTTCTGGGTTCTCTATTCTGTTCCATTGATCTATGTGTCTGTTTTTGTGCCAGTACCATACTGTCTTGATGATGACAGCTTTGGAATAGAGCTTGAGGTCCAGAATTGTGATACCACCATCTTTGCTTTTCTTTTGCAACATTCTTCGGGCTATTCAGGCTCTTTTCTGGTTCCATCCAAATTTTCGGATTACTTGTTCCTTTTCTTTGAAAAAAGTTGATCATATTTTGATAGGGATTACATTAAATGTGTAGATTGCTCTAGGTAGCATAGACATTTTCACAATATTTGTTCTTCCAATCCATGAGCATGGAATGTTTTTCCATTTCTTTGTGTCTTCCTCAATTTCTTTCATGAGTATTTTATAGTTTTCTGAGTACAGATTCTTTGCCTTTTTAGTTAGATTTATTCCTAAGTATCTCATGTTTTGCATGCAATTGTAAATGGGATTAACCCTTAATTTCTCTTTCTTCTGTCTTGTTGTGGGTGTATAGAAATGCCACTGATTTCTGTGCATTGATTTTATATCCTGCCACTTTACTGAATTCCTGTATGAGTTCTAGTGGTTTTGGGGTGGAGTCTTTTGGGTTTTCCACATAAAGTATCATATCATCTGCAAAAAGTGAGAGTTTCACTTCTTCTTTGCTGATTCGGATACCTTTTATTTCTTTTTGTTTTCTGATTGCTGTGGCTAGGACTTCTAATACTATGTTGAACAGCAGTGGTGATAGTGGATATCCCTGCTGTGTTCCTCACCTTAGGGGAAAAGCTCTCAGTTTTTCCCCATTGAGAATGATATTCGCTGTTGGTTTTCCATCGATGGCTTTTATGATATTGAGGTATGTATCCTCTATCCCTACACTGTGAAGAGTTTTAAACAAGAAAGGATGCTGTACTTTGTCAAATGCTTTTTCTGCACCTATTGAGAGGATCATATGGTTCTTGTTCTTTCTTTAATTAATGTAGCATATCACACTGATTGTTTTGCAGATATTGAACCAACCTTGTAGCCCAGGAATAAATCCCACTTGGTCATGCTGAATATTCCTTTTAATGTACTGTTGGATCTTATTGGCTAGTATTTTGGTGAGAATTTTTGCATCCATGTTCATCAGGGATATTGGCCTGTAATTTTCCTTTTCGATGGGGTATTTGTCTGGTTTGGGGATCAAGTTAATGCTGGCCTCGTAAAATGAGTTTGGAAGTTTTCCTTCCATTTCTATTTTTTTGGAAAAGCTTCAGAAGTATAGGTATTATTTCTTCTTTAAATGTTTGGTAGAATTCCCCTGGGAAGCCATCTGGCTCTGGGCTCTTGTTTGTTGGGAGATTTTTGATTACTGCTTCAATTTCCTTAGTGATTATGGGTCTGTTCAGGTTTTCTATTGCTTCCTGGTTCAGTTTTGATAGTTTACGTGTCTCTAGGAATGCATCCATTTCTTCCAGGTTGTCTAATTTGCTGGCATATAGTTGCTCATAATATGTTCTTATAAGTGTTTGTATTTCTTTGGTGTTAGTTGTGACTCTCCTTTTTCATTCATGATCTTATTTATTTGGGTCCTTTCTCTTTTCTTTTTGATAAGTCTGGCCAGGGTTTTATCAATCTTATTAATTCTTTGAAAGAACCACCCCCTAGTTTTGTTGATCTGTTCTACTGTTCTTTTGGTTTCTGTTTCATTCATTTCTGCTCTGATCTTTATTATTTCTTTTCTCCTGCTGGGTTTATGCTTTATTTGCTGTTCTTTCTCCAGCTCCTTTAGGTGTAGGGTTAGGTTGTGTATTTGAAACCCTTCTTGTTTCCTGAGAAAGGCTTGTATTCCTATATACTTTCATCTTAGGACTGCCTTTGCTAAAAATATATGCTTGTATATGTATATATATATACATATATATAAGTTCTTCCTTTCTTCTCCATCTGTCTCTGTTTTCACAGTGTTAGAACCCTGTCTCTTCACAATATCAAACATTTACTCATTTGCTTCTGATACAATACTCATAAAGTTAGAGTACTGCTAAACCAATACCACTAGAAACAGTAAAACTCCAAATTAAATTTTAAGATTTATTTGTGATTGTATTTATCTTTACCCTGAAAGTATGTAGTCAGCAAAATACTAAATTCAAAACCTTTTGGGATTAGTGTACTTTTTTTGTTTTGTGCCATTATTTTGTTCATTTATAATGCAGGTAGTTTCATTTAAGTCTGTTTGTTTTCAGAATATGAAGGTTATGTCTGATAATTTTAAGTCAAAATAAAGCATTAGGATGATGATCACTTAACATACACTTTGAAATGATACCTTATATATATGTGCATAAATCTCATTATTATAAAACACATTTATATTCTACATGATACCAACACAATCAAATATGAGAAAAATTTTTTTAGTTTAACTTTCTAAAATCAGTTTTCATTGTTGTCCAAAATGAATGAATCATACAAATGATGCCTGTATAATTTTAAATAATTTGCAGCAAACAGTACTTAGTTCAGTGATTTGGATCCCTCTTATCTAGCCAGATGTGTGTGTGTGTGTGTGTGTGTGTGTACATATGTGTATATATATATATGTATATATATATGCATATATATGTATATCTATATATAAAATTTTTAATTTCATTTTGAAGATAGAGTATTAATTTGAACATTTGTTACTCCTTGATCTTAGTATACGTTTCAGGAAAAGGAAGTTTTTACGTGTACAAAATTGACATTTTTGCAGTATTTTGATGTGTAAATTAAGACAAAGTGCTTCCTTATAGCTGAATAAGAGCAGATGCATGTGACGAATGTAACAAAAACAGAAACAGATGGCATTTCACATTTATAACATCTTAATTTATCCTTTTTTATGTAATGCAATTACTGTAACAAGTATACTGTATTTAACTGGTTGTCTTAGAGTCTGCCGGTTCCCTAAAGAAACAAAATGGCTCTTTAAAATGTACTACATACATACACACATGCACAGTGTTTTGCTGTTATTCTTATTGGGATGTAGAAACTTTCCCAATTAAAAACACAAGCACACACATCCACATCATTCTTGCTGAATTTGCATGAGGCTCTGTAGTTACTGATCTTCCACTGATCAATTAAAGTTCCAAATAAAGTAGGTTTCACAGGAAGATATTCTTCGATCACCAGCAGAAAAGGAGTTTGTTTCCCTATCATTCCAAAAGGAATATTTATGGAAATCCCTTTGCTTTTCTATGATATACTTTCATGAACTTATTTTAAAAATATTAATTTTACCATTATTCCATGTCAGAGCACTTTGTAACATACATTTAAAGAACAAATTTTCATGCAAGGTAAGTTTAGCTTTAAATATTAAGAAAAAGTTAAAGAAAGCATTAAGGCAATTATATGAAAGATTCAGATGTCTAAAATCCTCTCAGGCTATTGAAAATCCAGAAGGATTTTGTCCTGGATTATCCAGATTGGCAAAACCGACTAAATCATTCCTTAAGTCTCTATTCGATTACTATCGTGGGAGTACAGACTTGAATTAAATCAATGTTCATGACAAGTCTGGATAATTTGTGTTGCCAAATCCTCTTTTCTTCCATAGACATTTTGTCAGTTTCTTCAAGTTGCTTACAACTTTTCTTCTTCTAAAGTATGAACATATAGATCACTTTGAAATAGTCAAACAACATTTTCCAACACAATATAAAGTCTGTGCAGCCTTGGGAACAGCTAAATTAGTTTCAACTTTTCATCAAGTTCATTGTCACATTATTGGCTAACCTATAGTCCCAACATTTAAGCCCTTAAGGAAAACGTATAAAATTAACCTGCCTATGGTTAAAATTAAAGCATATGGATACAATCAGTGGTCTCATGATTATAGAGTCTCACCATGGGAAATGTGAAAACATGCTGCTTGGCTTCTCCTTGTGTATATATTTGTAGATCTATGTACATAATCTATTAATTCTTCTCACTTCAAATAGATGAACATATAAAAGTAATAGATAGATAGATGTGGGTATAAATATACATATAATAAACATAAGTAGAACATAATAAGTTAACAGATAGAAGAGTTTTTTAGTACAAAGTAGTTATTAGAATCCAATTTCCTGAAAATATTATGGATTGGGTTCTTAAAGAAAACAAAAACTGAGCAGTAAGGGATTTTTTTTTTTTTTACATGTATAGACATACAAAGTGATCCCAATTATAAAATAATATATTTTTAAGGCAAGGCTACTTCCAGTCAACATGAAATCTAATCTTTTTATTTTATTTTATTTTATTTATTTGACAGAGAGAGACACAGCAAAAGAGGGAACACAAGCAGGGGGAGTGGGAGGGGGAGAAGTAGGCTTCCCGCTGATCAGGGAGCCCAATGCAGGTCCCAGGACCCCGGGATCATGACCTGAGCCGAAGGCAGACACTTAAAGACTGAGCCACCCAGGCACCCCAACAAGAAATCTAATCTTGGCCAATTATTTTTTATGTTGTTAGACTTATTGCTTGAAAAATACATTGAGGTTTTTGGTCATTTTACGAGACCAGTGCTCTAACCCCTGAGCTACGGAGCCCGGCGAGGTTTTTGGTCATTTTAGTTAGAGTTCACCACAAGAATGCAAATTTTGATAAGCACTGAAGCAGAAGGCTGATGAGTCAGATTAAGAAGCAATCAAACTAATAATTAAATTATCTGCCTAATATTATCTCGTTGACTATGAGTATTTCTTTAAATGTTCACTGCATAATGTTAATAGCTTTCCTACTACAGTGACATTTGCAATTGCAGATAAGATATGTAAACATATTTGTAGTCTAGTAAGGTCTTTAACCAGAAAATAATGTTGTGCTAAAATCATTTTGTTTAAGAATATGGGGTGTCATTAATTTGGTGTTCATTTTAAGGTATAAAAGTGATTAATTAGCCATGACAACCTGATATATGAAACATAATTATAAAGTCATCCAGCAAACCAGTTTTTTCATGTTTGTATAATGCTTTCCTAAATTAAAATATAATGGGGTTTGGAACATGATTAAGATAACACAAGGCAAATCACACACACACAACTTAAGAAACAATACCATTTGTAGATAAAGAATTCTGAGTTTAGAAAATTACAGGATATAACTGTTTATAGAAACATGTTTTATTTAAGATAAAATGTTATGCCCAGTATGCCTATGTACATTTAAATAAATGATGCAATTATACAAATTCAAATTATGTTATATTTTGTATTGAGAACTAACTAGTACTTGGGATTATGCTGTTGCTCTGATATATATTATCTAATTAAATGAGGGGATTCAGTCAGAGCCAGGAATGTAAATAAGTATAACAGTGGGTAAGAAAATAATGATATTACCCAGCCACCCCATCCCTCACACTCCCCACCACTCCAGCAACCCTCAGTTTGTTTCCTGAGATTAAGAATTCCTCATATCAGTGAGGTCATATGACACATGTCTTTCTCTGATTGACTTATTTCACTCAGCATAACACCCTCCAGTTCCATCCACGTCGTTGGCAAATGGCAAGATCTCATTCCTTTTGATGGCTGCATAATATTCCATTGTGTATATATACCACATCTTCTTTATGCATTCATCTGTCGATGGACATCTTGGCTCTTTCCACAGTTTGGGGAGGGTATGTGCTATGGTGAGCGCTGTGAATTGTGCAAGACTGTTGAATCACAGATCTGTACCTCTGAAACAAATAATGCAATATATGTTAAGAAATAAAAAGAAGATAGCAGGAGGGGAAGAATGAATGGGGGGAGATGAACCATGAGAGATGATGAACTCTGAAAAACAAACTGAGGGTTCTAGAGGGGAGGGGTGTGGGGTGATGTGTTAGCCTGGTGATGGCTATTAAAGAGGGCACGTCTTGTGTAGAGCACTGGGTGTTATGCACAAACAATGAGTCATGGTACACTACATCAAAAACTAATGATGTAATGTACGGTGATTAACATAACAATAAAAAATTTAAAAAAATAATGATATTCATTCACTCATCAAATATTGATTGGGCCCCACTAGGTGCAAGGCATTGAACTCCATACTTTATACATTATGGTTAGATTCAGAGATAATTAAAACTGAAACCTGTCACTGGGAAAGAATTTTATAGTTGACAAAAATGAGGAACAGTTGGAGTGCTTTGGGAAAAGAGAGGAGATAAGTATAATTAAGGATTGGAAATGATGAAATGAAGGCAGAGGGGAAGCAAGCAGGAAAATATGTATTAAGGTGTCACCATTTTTCTGCTTCTTAGAGAAGAGGGGGTAATGGTATATACACGTGAAAATGAAGGACAAATGGGAATATATCCAAGAGAAAATATGGAACTTAAGATACAGAGGGCATAAAAGCATAAAGTTTATGAAAGAAAAGAATGTGTTGCACATTTTGTATTATTATTAAAATTTGTTTTTTCAAGTGTAAGACTTTTCCAAAGCTCAAAAACATTACTTGAAATTAAAACTGTAGCGTGAGTCAAAGCTTGAATTCAGTATCTGTATTGGACATAGGCTATTTTCTTCCACCAAGAGTCTATTTACCCTTCTTCTGGTTAAACAATACACAGCAGATGGGGGCTTCATGGGCACATGGCCAGTGCGGTAGCACAGGGCTCCATGCTTAGAAGGGCACCGTGCTTGGTTTTATGCTCTGTTGTTGCTGTCATGAAATCTTTAATATTTTTTTAACACAGAGCCCTGCAATTTGATTTTGCGCTTGGCCCCCCAAACCGTGCAACAGTTCCAGACAGCCCATGTAACTTTTGAGGGAAAGCATACAGCCTCCTCTCCTTTGAATGGGCCCTGACTAGTCTTGGGTTGTTTGGATAATCACATTATCCAAATTCAGGTAGAGATTCATAGGAACATCTGTTTGAATCATGAGTGAAAGTCAGGCCTAAGCTGATTTCTTTTTAACTGTGTAGTATTCTGACACTTTTGTAGTTTCTTTTCTCCTTTGAATGAGAAGCTAAAGGGATCTTAGATTTGGAATGGATGCAGTCATCTTGGGGCCATGAGGAAAAAGTCCCTATGAGATGCCAGCCAACACCAAGAGGAGAGTAGACATAAGGCAGGATTTGCACTAGTTCCAGATGCACCATTTGAGCTCCTAGAACGGGCTACCTTTGAAGCCAGCCAAATTTCTGAACGCTTTAAACTGAGGCAGTGAATTCTCCATTTGCTCCAGCCAAGTTTTACTGCATTCCTCTGCCTTTTGCAGTAGAAAGAATCCTTATAAAAATGCATTTAATAAAAACAGTAAAGAAAAAGATTCTTTTCTTCTTTAGGTAAACACTGGGATTGTAGCCACTCAAATTATAACTCACATTTTTCCAGTGAGAAAAATACAAAATCAAAAACACTACTGTGGTTGAAGTCGGGGAGCACCCCACCCACTCCACACCCATCTTCTCCTTCGGCGGCCCCCTGACAATGTACTTTTGCTGTGTTCAGAGACTGTAGAGCACAGTTAAGAAAATCACCATTTATCCATTCTTTTTGAATCAAAAAAAGGACATAAAATTTTACAGGTGGAAAAGAATCTATCCCAATTCTCTCTACCTTTCTTGATATTTAGTAATATAGTTTATTTTCTAATCTGACAAATCAAGACATTGTTATTTAAATGTTTACCTATCTGTATGTTTTATCTCCTATAAAATATTTATTATATCCCTGCCCAATTGACAGTCATTTACAAAGAGACTGATTATAGGTACAGCCCTTTACCAGTTTGGGCACCCATTTAATAATTGTCTCTACTAGACTAAATATAACTGATTTATTGATTAATACCATGAAAACATAAAAGGAAAAGAAAGCTTTATTGCAATGGAGGAATAATATCCATCACTTTATTTTTAAAAGATTTTATTGATTTATTTGAGAGAGAGAGAGAGAGAATGATAGAGAAAGCACATGAGATGGGGGGAGGGTCAGAGGGAGAAGCAGACTCCCTGCTGAGCAGGGAGCCCGATGCGGGACTTGATCCAGGGACTCCAGGATCATGACCTGAGCTGAAGGCAGTCGCTTAACCAACTGAGCCACCCAGACATCCTCCATCACTTTTTTAACATAAGTTTACTGTCATTCTTGAAAGGTAGGTTCGGTTTGTTTGTGTGTTTTCACTTCCATGTCATGATGGTATTTATCATATTCTGCTTACATTTTTGGATATGACTAATATAGTTAGGCAAAAGTGGCATGTGCAAAAACTTGAGTAGGCTGTGAAACCGGAAGCAGAAATTCTGTAATGTACAATTTATATTTCTTCAAATATATTGCCATATTTTTTCAAATCATAAGATGCCATTGATTATAAGATGCATCATTATTTTATGTAACAAGAAGAAATGAAGAAAATGCTGCCCAGTAACACTGAATCACTTGTAAGGCTCATTAAATATGAAAACAATGCACAATATTTGGGGTTTCTTCTGGTTCCATTCAAATTTTAGGATTATTTGTTCCATTTCTTTGAAAAAGGTGGATGGTATTTTGATGGGGATTGCATTGAATGTGTAGATTGCTCTAGGTAGCATTGACATCTTCACAATGTTTGTTGTTCCAATCCATGAGCATGGAATGTTTTTCCATTTCTTTGTGTCTTCTTCAATTTCTTTCATGAGTATTTTATAGTTTTCTGAGTACAGATCCTTTGCCTCTTTGTTTAAATTTATTCCTAGGTATCTTACGGTTTTGGGTGTAATTGTAAATGGGATCGACTCCTTGATTTGTCTCTCTTCTGTAAAGAAAGCAAAGCTGGCGGCTTCACAATTCTGGACTTCCAGCTCTATTACAAAGCTGTCATCTTCAAGACAGTATGGTACTGGCACAAAAACAGACACATAGATCAATGGAACAGAATAGAGAGCCCAGAAATGGACCCTCAACTCTATGGTCAACTAATCTTTGACAAAGCAGGAAAGAATGTCCAATGGACAAAAGACAGTCTCTTCAACAAATGGTGTTGGGAAAATTGGACAGCCACATGCAGAAGAATGAAACTGGACCATTTCCTTCCACCACACACAAAAATAGACTCCAAATGGTTGAAAGACCTAAACGTGAGACAGGAGTCCATCAAAATTCTAAAGGAGAACACAGGCAGCAACCTCTTCGACCTCAGCCGCAGCAACTTCTTCCTAGAAACATTGCCAAAGGCAAGGGAAGCCAGGGCAAAAATGAACCATTGGGATTTCATCAAGATAAAAAGCTTTTGCACAGCAAAAGAAACAGTCCACAAAACCAAAAGACAACCGACAGAATGGGAGAAAATATTTGCAAATGACATATCAGATAAAGGGCTAGTATCCCAAATCTATAAAGAACTTATCAAACTCAACACCCAAAGAACAAATAATCCAATCAAGAAATGGGCAGAAGACATGAACAGACATTTTTCCAAAGAAGACATCCAAATGGCCAACAGACACATGAAAAACTGCTCAACATTGCTTGGCATCAGGGAAATCCAAATCAAAACCTCAATGAGATACCACCTCACACCTGTCCGAATGGCTAGAATTAACAAGTCAGGAAACGACAGATGTTGGCGGGGATGTGGAGAAAGGGGAACCCTCCTACACTGTTGGTGGGAATGCAAGCTGGTGCAACCCCTCTGGAAAACAGTATGGAGGTTCCTCAAACAGTTGAAAATAGAGCTACCATACGATCCAGCAATTGCACTACTGGGTATTTACCACAAAGATACAAATGTAGGCATCCAAAGGGGTACGTGCACCCCAATATTTATAGCAGCAATGTCCACAATACCCAAATTGTGGAAAGAACCAAGATGTCCATCGACAGATGAATGGATAAAGAAGAAGTGGTATACATACACAATGGAATATTATGCAGTCATCAAAAGGAATGAGATCTTGCCATTTGCAACGGCATGGATGGAACTGGAGGGTGTTATGCTGAGTGAAATAAGTCAATCAGAGAAAGACATGTGTCATATGACCTCACTGATATGAGGAATTCTTAATCTCAGGAAACAAACTGAGGGTTGCTGGAGTGGTGGGGGGTGGAAGGGATGGGGTGGCTCTTTGACAGACATTGGGGAGGGTATGTGCTATGGTGAGCAGTGTGAATTTTACAAGACTGATGAATCACGGATCTGTACTTCTGAAACAAATAATGCAATATATGTTAAGAAAAAAAAGAAAAGAAGAAGAATATAGCAGGAGGGGAAGAATGAAGGGGAGTAAGTCGGAGGGGGAGATGAACCATTAGAGACGATGGACTCTGAGAAACAAACTGAGGGTTCTAGAGGGGAGGAGGGTGGGGGGATGGGTTAGCCTGGTGATGGGTATTAAAGAGGGCACATTCTGCATGGAGCACTGGGTGTTATGCACAAACAATGAATCATGGAACACTACATCAAAAACTAATGATGTAATGTATGGTGATTATCATAACAATAAAAATTATTAAAAAAAGAAAACAATGCACAATAGAGACAAGGTCATACCATTAAAAATGGCAAATTGTTTTTCAATAAATATTTCCACTAGCAATATATAAGGGACCAGTTTCTGTTTGCCTGATCCAGTACTAGAGGTTGTCTGAATTTAATTATTGCCTTATTCAAATTGTTCTTCTTCGTGATGAAGTAGAACATATTTTCATGCAGTTGTAATCATTTGTGTTTCCTCTTCTGTGTTGGCACATTATCTTCTGCATGTTTTTACTGGCATTTCTTTCTCTTCTTGTTTTGTTACAATAGCTAATGTATTCCAGATTATTTTTTACTTTTTTAATTTATGCATGTCATAATTATTGTTATCCAATTTTTAGTTGAACTGTTCAACCTTTCTTAACATAAGATTTTTTAAGACTTTTTTTTTTAAGGCAGTTTTAGGTTTACAACAAAATTCAGAGAACAAGACAGAGATTTCACATATATTCCGTGATCTCACGCATACATAGTCTCCTCCCCCATTATCACCACCAGAGAGGAACATTTTCTACCAAGGTTGAACTTACACTGACATATCACAATCATCCCAAGTTCATAATTTACCTTAGTGTTCACCCTTTGTGTTACATTTTACATTTACATCTATGCTTGTTTTGAGTTAATTTTTGTGAAGGGTGTAAAGGCTTGTGTCTTGATTCATCTTTCTGCATGTTAATGTCCAGTTCTTCAGCATTTATTGAAGAGACTATCTACTCCACTGTATTGCCTTTGATTGTTTGTTGACAATCAGCTGACTATATTTACAGTGCTCCCTTCCTGGGTTCTCTACTTTGCTTCATTTTTCTACTTTCTATTTTCCAATATCACACTGTCCTGATTACTGTAGCTTCATAGTCATTCTTGAAGGGTCAAATAAGGTCAGTCCTCCAACTTTGTTTTCCTTTTCAATATCGTGTTGGCTATTCTCAGTCTTTTGCCTCTCTATATAAACTTTAGAATCAGTTTGTCGGTATCCACAAAATAACTTGCTGGGATTTTGAGAATAGATTGAGAAACAGAAGTTCTTCATATTGATGCAACCACATTTATTAGTCTTTATAGTTTTACTTTTGTCTTCTATTTAAGAAATGCTTCCCTGTGCTAAGGACATATACATATTCTCTTAAATTACAGATTTGTACCTCTGAAACAAATAATATATTATATGTTAGAAAAAAAAGATGATAGCAGGAGGGGGAGAATGAAGGGGGGGAAATCGGAGGGGGAGATGTACCATAAGAGACAATGGACTCTGAGAAACAAACTGAGGGTTCTAGAGGGGAGGAGGGTGGGGGGATGGGTTAGCCAGGTGATGGGTATTAAAGAGGGCATGTATTGAATGGAGCACTGGGTGTTATACGCAAACAATGAATCATGGAACACTACAGCAAAAACTAATGATGTTATGTATGGTGATTAACACAGCATAATAAAAAATAAAAATAAATAAAAAATTATAAAAAAGTATTTTAATATTGTCTTTATATTTAAGTGATTAATCATCTTGGATCATTTTGTGTTTATATGTGTGTGATGTGAGGTGGTACTTGCCTCTTCATTTCTTTTCCCAGGTGGATAAATCAATCACCTAGTGATCATTGGTTGATTAATTCATCGTCTTCCAGAGATAAACCATCACTGCCATAAATAAAGTGTTTATATATGTTTGGATCCTTTTGCTGTCTATTCTATTTCATTGTACTAATTACACACCCCTATATCAATCTATATTATTTTGTAGCTTTACAGTTAATCATAATATCTGTACAGCATATTACCTCATGTAGATAATTTTCAGAAACACATTTTGGCCCTTATTGGCTTTTTGTATTTCCTTATATATTTCAAGTTCCATGAAAACCAATTTTGGAATTTTTATTGACATTTCTTTAGGTTAGCAGATCAATTTGGAGAGAATGGTCATCATTTTTAAGATACTGAGTTTTCTTATACATCAATATTACATCTACATTGATTTAATATCTTTTAATGCATTCTTTATCTTTCTAAAAATAAATTATTCATTATAAAACTCAATACCTCATATCCCAAATGCTTTTTTGTCTTTGTAAATTTTCAGTATTTGTAAAACAATTTTATAAGCAATTGTTGAAATAAGACACTGTATTGCTAGTATGGAGAAATTCAGTGGATTTATGCAGTCATCCTATGTCCATCAACCTGAAGTCTATTAATTTTCATAATTTCTAAATTATTTTCTATTCTGTAAGCAGACAATCTTATTTCACAAGAAAAGGCATGCAAAAATTATTATATATTCAATATTTTAAAACTAGCCGTAAGCCCCACTTCTAGTTCCTATCTCAAATAGCTGGCAGGAAACTGCAATCTCTACCATTCCTATTATTCCCATTATCTCCCTCTACTTGCATAAAGTCTGGAGAATTTATACGTTTTCCAGAAAGAAAGAAAAAGAGGAGTCTCAAGTCCCTAGTCCATTATAAGCACCCCTTTATTGCTACAGCCCACATAGATTCTTGAATCTCCTGTTTATGCTGTACGTCATGGTTAGGAAACTGCCGAGCCTCAAAATTCTGGCACACTAGACTCCCCGGACATACACCATATAGCCTTTCCATATGGGCAGTTGTTTCTTCCTCAAGACGCTTCAGAGAGTCGTGCGAATGCTTCCAACATTCTTGGACACTTTCCACAGCTGTTGGAACCCACCGTATGCTGTCCTTGAGGCTCTATATTTTCTGTCCTGCACAGTATCACCATTTCTGCGCATCATCTTAGTGTAATCTCTTTAATGAATTTAGGTTTTATGGAAGAATAAAAAAAGGTGCTGATTTCAAGTAACTTCTGTTTTGTTTTTTGTTTTTTTGCTTAGGGAGAAGGGTGTCATGGGGGAGAAGGGGCCTGAGAGAAGACTTACTGCTGATAAATCAGAGGCATTTGGTAGAACATAAATTCCTACCTTAAAGTACATTACCACAATTGTGATGATGATTTGCTGGCGGGGTACAGGGGTTTGAGATATGAACTACTCCTATCTCGTAGTTCTATGCTCACAGTCACACATACATCTGCTGTATTCATTTCCCATTGCCATTGTAAGAAATTACCACAAACTTAGTGGTTTGCAATTTATTATCTTATATTTTTAGAGGTCAGAAGTCCAAAATCAGTCTCACTGGGCTAAAGTCAGGGTGCTGACAGAGCTATTCTTTGGTTGTTACAGGTCTTACTCTTCACCCTGATCGCCTGCCTCCTTCTTATAAGGACCCTTGTCATCATATCAGGACTATTCGGATAATCCGTGATTATCTCCCTATATTAAGACCTCTAACATAAGCCCATCTCCAAAATCATTTTTGCTGTATAAATTAACTTTCACTTGGGATTAGGACACAGATTTTTTTGGGGGGGTAGGGATCGTTATTTGGCTACCACATCTGACTATTTAACTTTGATATTTTCATGCCCCATAGGAATTTCAATTAGAAAAATGTCATGTTTAATTTTAATATTCTTGTGGATTCTCCTATATATCTCAGTGGATGGAACAACTTGCTCATGAGCATACCTGGTCATCATCTTATATTCTCGTTTCCCCACATCCAATAATTTTCTAAATCAGTTATTGCATTTTCCTAGAATATTTGCTGAACTCACCCCTTCTTTTAATTCTCATTGAGTTTGATTTTTTAATTGTTGTCGCATCTCTTGCTCATTTACCATGAGAAATTTGGCAGTCTTCCTGCCATCAGACTTACCGTTACCCAGTCATTTAAACTTCCAGTCATCTGAGTCATTTTTCCAAAAACTAATCTGATCGTTCACCTCTCTTCCCAACAGAAAATCTTAAGATAGGAAGTTGAATTGTGCAATACCTTCCTATTGTTCATTGGAGAAAAGTAAAATGCCTGGAACTGATTGGCAGGGCCTTGCCTAGACTGCACAGACTGGATTGACGGTGTAATTGAACTTGAAATTCCCCACTGGACTGAATGCTCCACCACCCAGACACCAGGACTCCTCCTGCTTCCTATGGAATTTCCAGTGACGAGCAGTCTGTGCCTCATTGGTTGGATAAAGGATTGAAGGGCTTTTAGGATCTGGTCTTTCTCTTTTAAGCTGTTCCTTTACCATTTACACACACACACACACATATACACAAATCCACAAAATCATGTTATACTGAATTAATTGTTATTTTGCAACAAATTTGCCATTGCTTTTCTGGTTCCTTTGTTTCTTTTCCTCCTTGACTTACTGGGGGTTTCTAGTAATTTCAGTCTGAAGTGTCACTTTCTAATTAAAAATAAGATAAAAAATGAGTATTAAAAAATATGCATCTGTTGTCTTGAAATGAGTCTGTGCCATCTGCCGGCAACCTCCTATCTTGTTGAATAAATGAACAATTATATTTGAACCTACAAATTCTAAATTAAACATTTCTAGTTCACTGTCTGTGTGTAATACTTAAGAATGCATGGCCAAGGAGTTCACATAGTTTGCAGGGAATTAAGGGTAGGACTTTGGTACTCATATTTGATTTCCATTGCTGCCATTAAAAACTTACAACAAACTTGGTGGCTTCAAACATCACAAATACATTGTCTCATAATTCTGTAGGCAGACTTCTGAGATGGAGAAACTGGTTTCTCTGCTGTGGGTTTTGCAAGGCGGAATCAAGGTAGCGGCTGGCTGTGCTCCTGTCGTAAGATGCTCGAGAGGCTCTGTCCCCAGGCTCATTCAGGTGGGTGGCTGAATTGCTGTGCTGTTAGAGGACCGAGGTTGCCTCCCGGACCGAGGTGCGCTTCCCAAGGCGGCATGCTTTTTCTTCCCAGGCTTCCCGTGTGCCCCTTTCCCCAAGGGCAGCTTCCTTCCCTGGGTGTCGCTCCTGCCTTCGGGAGCTGCATCTCCAGCTGATTCCTCTGCCCTCCTGTCTGCTTTTTAAAGGCACTTCTGACTATAGCAGGCCCACCCAGATTATTGAAAATAATCTCCCTATCTTGTGGTCAGGTGACTCGTAGCCCTAAATCCACCTGCAAAGTCCCTTCCCTTCTCCACTGTGCCTAGAGGAGTGTTCGAATAACACAGGCAAAGCAATCTTGTGGGGAGAGGAAGAGCTTTAGAATTCAGCCTGCACAGTACTGAAGAGGGATAAAGACATCGGAACCTATTATTACAGAGTGGCATCGAGAAATATTTGAAAGCTTCAGGACACCGCCTAGAAAAGTGAGGCAGGGGCTAGAGGCTATAGAAAGAAACAATGAGAGTTTTGTTAGATATTAAGGCCCGTTAAAATCTCCCTTTATATCTTTTATATTTTAACCTGGTTCATTTTTGCTTCTTTCCCCTTATCTCCTCTCCAGAATTAATAGTAAACTTGGTTTAAACTAAGATGGTCTCTTTGTTATCTTCATGAACTAATAGAAAACAGACAAGCCGAGGACTCGGATTCGGATCTGCTGCAGGCGCCAGCAGAAGAGGAGACCAGGTGGGAGCAGTATGTGTTGCGGGCTGAGGAGCAGAGAAGACACAGATTGTTTGCCTGAGGCCTGCAGGAACAAAGTGAAGCCTGAGAAGGCAGACCAGCCACGAAAGAATTATTCAAGATTAGGAGGCATATTTTGTTTTTAAGACTTAATTACCCCAAACCAAACATTTAAAGTGGTTATCGTGGTTCTTTAATATTTTTGATGTTCCGGTTTGTTTCCTCACAAGCCCACTGTATAGATGATCCAAAGAAATATGTAGTGGGCTTGATTTTTACAAAGACGAATGCATTTACATAGCAATATGGCATATAACATTATTTTTAAAATATAGCCTGAAATTTGATATTTATATGTGAAAAGAGTACAAATGTTCTTTAGTTTCTTTTTACACTCCGTTGAGATTTCTGAATTTTATAAGTATTTATTGTAATAAGTGTGACAAGGAATACGTATTTTTTTAAGTTAAAATTGCTAAAAAATTGGGTGTGTGTTTTTTATTTTTTTTTATTTTTTGCCTTATTGGTAACATCTACTATTATTTTTCTTCTTCCTATTTCCTTTTATAATTTAATCTTTCATCAGTGAAAAGTATATCCGGAGGTTTTAAAATTTGCCACATGTTGCAGTATAAAAATGAATGAGGCAGTCCCAGGCTTGAATACAATCAGTGCGTTGGGAAAAGATCCACAAAAAATATAAAATAAAATAAATTCACTGAGTATAGAAAATGTTACAAATGGGGAAATTTCTGAAAGTCAGCATGAAAACATAAGTTTTAGTATGTAAAGTAATCACTTCCTATCAGGACTAGCTTGTGAAGAGGGTTTATTTTGTAGCTCACCTCTCAAAGGATGATTTAATCTACATGTTTTTGGGGTTGAATTTTGACACATTCTATGTGGAGAGATTCATTCTGATATCAGATACTTCATTTCTGCAGCAATCAAGTAGTTTTGCACTGGAAGAGGGAAGGGAGACTTCTTGATGTAGCTTACTTACCCACTGATCAGGAGAACCCGGTTGTCTGAGGGAGACCTTTTTTCAGAGTCTATTCTATTTTTCTTCTCATGATAAGGATAGCCACAAAATAGATTAGCTGGACCACCCTACCCGTCATCTACATTAACCTGAATCTACACTCTTCCAAATAAATAATATAAATCAAAGGTGTTCTGATTTTTGTGCAAACATGGATTTATATAAAAGAGGTGATTTTCTCTCCCTACCATGACACTCCGACATGCGTAGTCCAAATTGACATAATGCTTTCACGCAAACCACTTCCCTGGGCCTTCTGGCCCTTTTAATCATATTCTCTTCCATTAGAGAAATTCTGGATTAGCCACTACCATTATGGAAGACTGAACAATGTTGCCAGGACAAGGTGGAATGACCCTGAGTTTATTATCAGTGAGGACACCTCAGTTTGGAGTTACACTGACATACCAAGTGCCAAACTGTTAATGCTCTTATACATTATTTTACTCTTCTTAAATGGGGCAGGGGGAGGATGCAGTAAAATACTACAAAGAAAAGTATAATTTTACAAGAATCAAAAAACATGTTCCTAGTTATAACTGCAATGATGATTAACCATGATGCAGTTATGGTCATTCTCCAGTTATAATTTCATTCTCCAGTTATAAAGCAGGTGATAGTTAAGTAACTCCCATTAGAACATGATATGTGTAGGTCTGTTTGTATGTGCAGATGCATCGTCTTCTACCTGCAGTAATTCCAAATTCTCATTGTGTTCCGTCATTTCCAAGGTTTTTTTTTTTTCCAATTTCATATGACAAAAATATTTTCTTACATTACTAATTCTGTGAAAAAGTTTACTATTATAAATTGCACACCATAAAATAAATATTAAACCATAAAAATAACTAGAATTATATTTTGCACACATAAAATGAAGATCACAGGAAATACTTTGGCAAAATTTTGCAAAATAACTACAATAAATGAACACACTCAAAAATGCATTGATTACTTCACCTTCCCTTTCAATGCAAAATAAAATTTATACAATTGATCCTAAAGTGTCAATGATCATCTTAGAAAATTCCCAACCTGGAGAAAAATCATGAAATATCATGGAGTGTTTCATCCATCAACTGCTTTTGAAATATGCATCTATTGGGCGCCTGGGTGGCTCAGTTGGTTAAGCACCGCATTCGGCTCAGGTCATGATCCTGGAGTGCCGGGATCGAGTCCCACATCAGGCTCCCTGCTCAGCAGGGAGTCTGCTTCTCCCTCTGACCTTCCTCTCTCTCATGCTCTCTACCATTCTCTTTCTCTCTCAATAAAAAAAATCTTAAAATATGAAATATGCATCTATTATCAAAATCATCAAGTTGGACCAATCATTCAAAATGAGGTTCTTGAATAAAATCATTTTTGAGTGATGTTACTCTAAGAACACTGACGTTCTTAACACTGAACCCCTTGAAAATGACTAGGGAACAAAATGAGAATTATTTCCATAATAATTTATGATACAAATTCTATAATTTAAATGATACTATCACTCTGTCAAATGAATTGTTCCATCAAGAACTGAAGGGAATTTTATCATAAAAATACAAATGAATACATATCCCAAAGAGAAACCCGAACTAAACCCACAGTCAATGCATATGAACAAGAATCATTATTTTCTAAGATATACATATATATGTATTATATGTATATAATACATATATATGGGAGAGAAGTGAATTTGTAATATTCTTTTGAGGTTAATGACAGTGGGAAGAGAGAGTGGCATTTTCTAACTTATTTTTCTCACACCTGTTTATTCAGATGGATGATTTTAAAAGTAATACAAATCAAGTTTTTCAGAATGGTTTCTTAGACCAGTTTTTCCAAGTAAAAATATTTATTAAGACATTCAGGAATAGGTTAAGAGACATATCATTTTTTTCTCTTTATCATTATGGCAATAAGATATGAGAAAGAAGGGATATTTAGATTATAAGAGATATATTTATTTATTTATTTATTTATTTATTTATTTATTTTAAAGATTTTATTTATTTATTTGAGAGAGAGAGAGAGAGAGAGAGAGAAAGAGAGATAGAGAGCACGAGAGGGAAGAGGGTCAGAGGGAGAAGCAGACTCCCCACTGAGCGGGGAGCCCGATGCGGGACTCGATCCCGGGACTCCAGGATCATGACCTGAGCCGAAGGCAGTCGCTTAACCAACTGAGCCACCCAGGCACCCATAAGAGATATATTTAAAAACCTGAAACCTGAAACAGAATTTCTACAAGGTATGGAGTGGCCTGGAAGAAAATACACTTGACCTTTTCTCTTGTTTTGGGTCTGAGCCTGCGATCGAAGGCATTTTTTACTTGTCTGAGGGCAGAATGGCCCTGGTCTACATCTCCCCTTTGCATCCTGAGACACTATACACTGCCTTTCCACACGGGGCTTATTGTAACACCTGCCCTCACGATGTTTTGAGAGGGGACAGAAGAAAATTCCATCTCTCACTCACGTCTCACATACTTTCATGTGTGAGTGGTAGGTATTATGAGGAATATATACTAGCACCTAGATTATCAACCAGCCATTCCAGAAGTCCAGAAACAACCGGAAATTTAATGAATGTTATAGTCAGAGAGGGTTCATGTCACAATTTGTTAGAGAGTTTGGAGGGTAACAAGCAGGAATGATTTTGAGAAACTATAAATTTTTACGAGGAACAACACAACTGTTTTGAGCGCTTTGTTTCCCCGAATCATGTTAAGGGGGGATCTCAGGCTGTCGTCCTGAGCCAGCAGGTATTCAAGGCTCAATAAAAGATCCCCATTTTTTCTGAATCTCACAGGCATAATGATTGTCTTTGCTCTGTAGATAGAAGCTAAGTGTACAGCTCTAGATCGACTTCTTCAACAGCAGGCAAAAGTAGGTGGTGATCTGTAAATATTTTAAGGGGATTTTACTGTGTACATTAAGATACATACCTTTATTTTTTTATTTGCATCAGTAGAAGAATAAAATAACATATGTGATGTATCAGATGGGTAAAAGAAAGAAAACAGTCTAAGTATTTTAGGTAGGAAGGGATTTCATCTAGGGTGTTTACAAAATAGATGGGAGAACGGAAAAGCAGGCTTTATAATGAGGTTCCTGCAAGAACATTACAGAAGGGAGTGAACCATACTGCATCTCAGTTTGCTGACATGGGGCTAAACCAGAAGGAGAAAATCCGCACTGCTGCCATAGCTACCCCTCACACCCAGGAGACAAAACTAGAGTGGAAGGAGGTCCCAGGGATGACTCAGACTCCCATGTCCTTGCTTGCCACCAGCATCATTCAAGTCCCGCTGTAAAGTGACCTATAACTAATTTTTGTTTCCAAGTCTCAAAAAATTATATGAAATGCTTAGTTGAAACCCCTAGGTGCAAGAGTTTGGGCAATAAAGTTTCTCATCTTCGAGCATTCTCAACTAAGTGAGATAGAACATGAAAGTGGATGGAGCCCATGCAGAAAACCCAGCACATAACCGTATGACTTGGTAAACATTAATGTGCACAAATAATCCCATTAAAAAAATGATGTAATGTTTCTGTCAGCATGGCAGATTCAGTTTATTTGAATCTTGCAAATTTTTAAAAAGTCATAAATTGTTTTGATATTGCTATTCAAAATTATATTATCAAGTACTAGTCAGATATCCTAATATAACTGATTATAGATCTACAGACATTTGTCAATTCTTGAATATTTAAATTTTATAGATTTCTTAGTTGTCCACAGTATCTCTTAAATACAAGTAGATTTAAATAATAAAATGTCTCATGATTTGGTGTTAGTTACTAAAGTCTCCGAGCCTCATTTTACTCTTCTGTGAAGCAGAGATAGTATGAATTGAATACTCAGAAGTTTAAACAAAATAATACATTACAAAGCTTAGGAAAGGACTTCTATATGGTAAGCATTCAAATATTAACTATAATGATGAGAAGATGGCCACGATTATGACTGATGATGGAGAAATCAGAGAAGACTCTCACTGAAATACCTCCAACATCTGTGCATGAAAAAAAAAAGTGCTTTCATGTTATTTTGTATAGGAGTAATATATTGATTCAGTGAATATTTAATAGTAGTATTTTTCTCTATAACACTTAGGACATTACCAGCATCACAGAGATCATTTGTCTTTATATTTCCTTGGATGCTGGAAATTCAAACATGTTATCAGGTTACATGTTTTGTATTTATTTCCTTAATTTTGTCAGGTGCTAAATGAGCATTTTCCCCCAATGCCTGAGATCTATCTTGAGTTTATTACTATATATCTACCCAAGTAGATAGCATATAATATTATTATACATACTCTCTATATTTATATATATCTGTGTATATATTCTATACTTGATTATTATAATTATTGTATTTTGTCATACAGTTATAGATTATATATATAGATTATATATAAATATATAATATACATCAGTGGATATATTATCTAATCATTTTTATATTCTCTTTAATTTTATTTATCTCTATTTTTTCTCAATCGTGTGATATTTTCAAATACGCTTTTTCTTTAAGAATAGTTTAGAATTAAAGATATTTTACAAAATTAGCACAGAATTCTTGTATATCCCATACCCAGGTTCTCCTCTTGTTAAGAGCTTACATTACTACGATATATTCAACACAACTAACGAAAAAAATGATGATGCATTATTATTATTAGCTAGAGTTCATACTTTATTCCTATATCCTTAATTTTTAGTTAATATATATTTTTTATTTTCTAGAACTCCATCTAGAATATCATATTGCCTTTAGTCATCACCTCAGTTTTAGTTTTGATAGTTTCTCAGACTTTCTTTTTTTTAAAGAACTTTGACCGTTTTGATGAGTACCAGTCAGGTATTTTGTATAATTTCCCTTAGTTCAAGTTTGTCTGAGGTCTTTCTAATAGACTGCGGTTTGGGGTTTTTATGGGGAAGACAGAGAGTAAAAGAACTAGTCTCATCAAATACTATCCAGAGTAAATACCATGCACATGACTTACGACTGTTGATGTTGATCTTGGCCACCTAGCTGAGGTAATATTTGCCAGGATGTGTACTGTAAAGTTATTCATTATCCATCCTTTCCCTCCAGTCCTCTTTGGGAGGAAGTCACATAATAAATGGGGAGTTATGTTCTACTTTCTTGAAAGTATATATATAAATCATTTAGAATTCTGAATGGGAGTTTTGTCTATCCTTCCTCATTTATTAACTTATTAATCATTTATATCAGAATGGACCTGTAGATACTAATTTTGGATTTACTTTATAATTCAGTATTACCTTATTTATTATGCCGCTTAACTTCTTCTAGCTTTGGCCTTTGGAAGCTCTTTTAATTGGACACTGTGCCCCTTTGACGTATTTACACCAGTTAGATTTTTTAACACATCTTTACTTTCAGGCATACAGGAAACTCCAGGCTCAGCTCGTATATTTCCCAGCCCAATCTTAGAATCTGTAATTTCCCCAGGGATCCCTAGTTCTCTTACTGGACAATAGTATTTGAAAACAAGATCTGAGTATCTGAGTGTTAGGTGTACTTGTTCTTAGAGGGCCAATGCTTCTAGGCTCTCAGCAAACAGCAGTTGGAAACGTGGATGTGTGTGTGGGGGTATAACTCAGTTTCATAATTATTCATCTGGATCTATATTGAGCTAAACATGAGTTCATACTCATGTGTCCACCTCCACTCCACCATCACAGGGCTCATTCTAGCCTCCTCAACCCAGCTTATCCATAACTTTCCACTCCAACAGTGAGAAAGCTAACTCTCACCAGCCACCATCCATTTACTTATTTGTTCAATCCCAGTACACAAGTGTAGTGGCTCAGAACTGTTAACCGGCCCCACTGAGAAACAACTTGGCCAACTAGAGTACACTGCCTGTCTAAGATGATTTTGTTTTTAGTCTTACAGTTTCCACTCATTTCCAAAACTGCTTAGGTCAGTAACATTTCCCCTTACCCCTTTCATGAAATTGTTTAATACTTAAAATATTGTTTTGTGGGTTTGTTTTTTTTTTTTTTTGCATGTCTGTGTCCCATTGTGAGAATCACTCATCTTCCTAATATATATTTTTTTAATTTCTATGCACTGAGTTTCACTCATTTTGCTATATCTTCCTATGGGTTTTGACAAATGCATAGTGTCATGTCCTCACCCTTACAGTATCATACAAAATAGCTTCATAGCCCCAAAATATGTTCTGTTTCACTATTCAGAGAGTTATAACTATCTGGAGAGAGTGTTTTGGGGGACACCCACACCCATTCTGATTTCTTCAGTGGATATTAGGCTGCTGGCTTTCACAGCTACTTCACTATAAAGCTGTTGGTTTTCAAAACTCCCCCAAAGCTGGGGAAAGTTAACGGTAATAATGCAAGTTAAAAGGCCAGAAACTTGCCATTCCTACTGACATTCAGATATATTTCTTAAATAACTTCTCAGATTTTTGTAAGCCTTTCATTAATTTCCAGAGTTTAAAAAAAATTATTTTGACATTTTTTCCAGGATTCATGTTGCTTTTATGGAAAATCAGATTTTTCTGAGATCCTTACTACACCATCAAGGAAGTGGTTCCTTTCCACTTCCCTTGAGATAGACACATAAGTTGTTTCCCATGACTTCTAATATGATAAGGAAGCACTGGATGCCATTTTATTTTTACACAATTATAGGCATGATAGTAATTTATTTGAAATGGAATATTGGCTCAAAATGATTAAATATTATTTGTGCAGAAAACAGAATGAAGTGCTGATTGATAAACTTTGAAAATATTCTAAGTGAAAAAAACTAACACAAAAAGCACATATTACAGTATTCCGTTTATATGAGATACCCTGGATAGACAAATACGTAGACAGAATGTAAATTAGTAGTATTTAATGAAAAGAGAATATATCAAAGTAGCTGGAGAATAGTAAAACAGGAAAGCATGGAATAGATTAGGTTGAAGGAAAGGAAGGGCCCAGATCATGCAGTTCCTTTATAGCATTGGTGAGGAGCAATGGGAAAGCCATTAGTGATTTTAAGAGATAATTGATTTATATTAAGTGTGACGAATTGGGGCTTTGGAGATAGAAGAGGTTGTATGACAAATTAGTAGAGTATTTTAGTTGAGGCTAGAGGTGATAGGGACTTGGGATATGTTACTAGTAGTAAAGATGAAGATAAGCAAATGCATTTGAGATATGATTTGGAACTAGAAATGTCAAGATTTGTTTATGTGTAAGTTTCAGGACAAGATAAATAAAAGTCAGGATCACTGGACTGTGAAACTTGTTAAATACTAATAACTTTATCTGGAAAAAGTCTAACAGATATGGGTGGTAAATGTGGTAGCCAAATATCCATTTGAACTTAGGCTTGAAATGCCTGTGCAAAATTTAAATGGAGATGTCAAAAATATATTGGAATAAAGACCCAGGACTGAATCTTGAACCCACCAATACCTGGAGAGGTTGAGACTAGGGGGATACATTAAGGAAAAAGAATAGAAATAATTCAATAGATCATCCAATGACTTCAGAGTGAAATCAGAAACTATTTCAAAACACAATAGGGAATTAATTATGTTAACACCAAGTGAGTAGATCAACAAAATGATCAGAAAAAATGTCCTGGATATTGAAAATACAGTGATAAGCATGGAAAGGAAAAAATCAATAGCATGATGAAGATAGAAAGCACAAATGGAATTAATTGAACATTTTGTTTTATTTTTTTTAAAGGTGTTATTTATTTATTTGACAGAGAGAGAGAGACAGCGAGAGAGGGAACAGAAGCAGGGGGAGTGGGAGAGGGAGAAGCAGGCTCCCGCTGAGCAGGGAGCCCAATGCACGGCTCGATCCCAGGACCCCGGGACATGACCTGAGCCAAAGGCAGACGCTTAACAACTGAGCCACCCAGGCACCCCTGAACATTTTAAATTATAGTATTTTTAAATAAAGAATACAATTAAATTTAGATTAATTCAATAAGTATAATCAGAAGAACACAAATCAATCCAAGAAAACCATTCTATATTAAATTTAGTGGACAAAGAGCAATTGCTTGAAATTAAATATCAAATATTGATAATCAAATAGGAGGTTCTGAAATACTTGAAGGTGCTTGAGTCCTATGTTTCCCTTAAGCAGTAATAAAGATTTCCCCTTAAATCTTCAATTAATTAATTGTTCAAAATTACATGCACACAAGATAAATTACAAAGGTTAATAATGTACGGCAACTTAAAGTTACAAAGCCAAAGAATAACAGAATAAACTGCTTCTACAAAACATTAAGGAGCCTTAAATTTTTCCACCTCAAATCTCAACAAATATTGTAGAAATGGATATCAATTATTCTTTGTGTTATTTATTTCTTCTCAAAAAGAGATCTATAATGTGTAATATTGAGTTTATCACCCCATTTAGTCTACTACTACTACTACTTATTATTATTATTATATATCTTTTAAGACACAGATACAGAGAATTAATCATAATCTGTATATGGCACAATATAGCACTGGTCTGCACAACCCCCTCATTTATTTTATTTATATATTTATTCATTCCATTTTATTTCCATTCACTACTACTATTCCCTACCTGCAACATAAGAAACCATTCCAATGTATTTGATGAGGATCATTTTACTTGTATGTGTTCTTATGTTTCATTTTGTCTTATGGTTTTAGATTTTAATATACAAAATAAAATGATAATGTGATATAGACTTTATTCTCTTTCTAATTTTGTTCATTAGGAACCATGATATTAAGCTCTACCCATGTTTACAATGCTCACCTTCTATGTTGCTACTAAATGCCACATCATTCAAAAGTGTGTATTTGCCCAAGGCTACTTATTCATTCCACTACTTTTTTTCTTTTTTTTTCTTTCTAAAGGTTTTATTTTTTTATTTGACAGAGACACAGCGAGAGGGGGAACACAAGGGGGGAGTGGGAGAGGGAGAAGCAGGCTTCCCGCTGAGCAGAGAGCCCGACGCGGGGCTCGATCCCCGGACGCTGGGATCATGACCTGAGCCGAAGGCAGACGCTTAACGACTGAGCCACCTAGGCGCCCCTATTCATTCCACTACTGATGAGTATCTCCACTGCCTCTACAACCAACAAACAGAACAAGAGTGAACATTCTAGTAAATTTGCCTTTAGAGACTTACATAAGACTTTATTCTGGATATTTACTTGGGAAGAATGCTGGGGTATATAACGAATATATTTAATTTTACTTATTACCACCATTCTTCCCTACAGGATATCGGCATTAGTCTACATTCATTTCAGCAAGCAATGGGGATTCTGTATCGTATATTTTCACCAAAATTAATTACATTATGAAATTTTACTTTTTACCATTCTGGTATATATTAAAGCTTCTATAATTTATACAAAGCATTCTTTTTCCTGACAGTAAGTGAAGTCTGTTACTCAAAATATATTCAGAAAAAAAAACAACCCACAAGCTTCAGTATGGATACTAAAAGCCATTTAGAAGCCACACATATTCTACTGAAAAAAAATTGTAGATTTTAAAAGGATGCAAAACATACAAAATAATTTATTGAGCACTTAAAATGAATCAGACATTACTTTATATACTGAGAAATAGTAGTGATAACAACAATCAAAACAAATAAACCAAACAAAAACTTGTCATGAACCTTTGAACAATAAGCATTTCTATCTCTATGAGATAGAAACTCATAGAGCTCATGAGTCTATGCATCATCTGGGTACCTTTTCCAATTTTGGCTGGACTCACCCATGTGTCTGCATTTGGCTGTGGATCAAGGAAGCAACTCTGGTAAATTTGTCTGGGGTTTTTGTTTTTGTATTTCACACATTTGGGGCTTGGCTGGCTGCAGGCTGGTCTAGAATGTCCTTGGCTAGGACAAATAGGTTCTTCTCCAAATGATCTCTTATTTTCCATCAGTCTAGATTAATTTCTTCTCATAAGGGAGGCAGGTACCCAAAAGAAATGATAGAAGTGGGCAAGGCACATAAGGAATGGCCTCAAAATTTGCATACCATCAGGCGCCTGGGTGGCTCAGTAGGTTAAGCGTCTGCCTTTGGCTCAGGTCATGATCTCAGGTCCCTGGGATCAACCCCCACATGCTAGGCTCCCTGCTTCTCCCTCTTCCTCTGCCCCTCCCCATCCGTTCATGCTCTGTCTCTTTCTTTCTTTCTCAAATAAATAAAATCTTCAAAAAAAAGTTGCACACCATCACTCCGTACACATTTTATTAAGCGAAAGGAAAGCACAGGACCAGTCCAGATGCAAGGCATAGAGAAACAAGTTTTACTTTTTAAAAAAGCATGGATACAAGGTTGAATGGAAAATTGGGATCATTTTGCAATCAAAACGAACACAAACACAAGTAATACATTTGAAGGACCACAGTATATTCTATGGGGAGGAATAAGAGTTCAAAAGTTAACAGATACTTGATGGCATAGAACTTGTGGGCTATTGTGATATATTAGGCATTAATTGGGGTGAAAAGGAAAACCACTGGAAGATTTTGAACAAAAGAGTGATATCCTAGGGGTGCCTGGGTGGCTCAGCCTCTTAAACATCTGCCTTGGGCTCCGATCCTCATCCCAGGGTTCTGGGGCTCTCTGCTCAGCGGGGAGTCTGCTTCCTCCTCTCCCTCTGCCCCTCCCCCTTGTTCTTGCTCTCTCTCTCTCTCTCTCTCCCCCCCACTCTCGAATAAATAAATAAAATGTTTAATTAAAAAAGAGTGATAGCCACATTGGGATAAGGAGGCAATTAAAAACACAAATCAGGCGCCTGGGTGGCTCAGTTGGTTAAACTACTGCCTTCGGCTCGGGTCATGATCCCGGAGTCCCGCATCGGGCTCCCTGCTTGGCAGGGAGTCTGCTTCTCCCTCTGACCCTCTTCCCTCTCGTGCTCTCTGTCTCTCATTCTCTCTCTCTCAAATAAATAAATAAAATCTTTAAAAAAAACAAAAACAAAAAAACACACAAATCTAGAGTTCAAAGGAAAGGTCAGAGCTGGGATACATATATAACCTGCTAAAACTGTAAATTGCATTTTTTCATTTGTATTAAATATAAATTTTATTGAATATATTTATGCCATTATAATAGGTCATCAAATACTGAATTCTGATTTGTGTAAAAATATGTCGGAAAGCTATCATTTACAAATTTGATAAACCTGGTTTCTCTATACCCAAGTTTAGCAGAGAAGAAATGAACTCTATGATTTCCTTTTCCCATTCCACACATCAGTGCTTTGTAGAAACCAACAAATTTTAGTTTGGGTCCCTTTTTGCTGTGTCATCATCTAATTTATTCGAATATTGCCTCTTCTGGTACTTCCATGACTCTCCTTCAGAGCTGGACCACTTTTCATTTACATGAATGTTAAAGGTTCCAACCGATGAAGCGTTTTACTTTTAGTAAAAGGAGACATATGTATAAATAATTAAATAAATGCATGCAATTGTGGGACAGTGATGTGGAACTTAAAAAAAGAAAAACGATGGCTTACCTCCAAAAGGAAAGGTATATGGTTGCGGTATTTTTATATTTCTAAGAAGCTGACACAACTGGTCCAACTATGAGAAATTCCAATTAACTAGACATCTGTTGAAAACACAGCAGAACAACACACAATCTGTTTTAGATATTTTTGCCTAATGTGGCTGACAGTTTACGAAAACAAACAATATAGGAATAAGGTTAGTACTTTACTGACAATTAAGTATGAGTAGTTGATACTTTTAAGGAAAGGTAATTCAGAAAATCAATCATAAACAAGTAGATACTAAGAATTTAGAGGAGAATTTTAAGGAAAAAGCACAGAAAATAATAAAGAACTTCAGGAAAATATAGCATTCTGCTAATAACAAAAGGAATGATTTATTTAGTGTACAACATAAGAGAGTTGCAAAAAAATGAATCAATGTGATTATTAAAAGTAAGATAAAGATACTATAGAAAGAATATATATGTGTGTGTACAAAGAAGGCCTATCCCTTCTTTTCTAACCCTACTGTTTTATGTTTTACCTGTTTCATATTCTTGTCAGCCCCCAGAAAAATGTCTCTTTAAGATGTCCAACTCCTCCGTGAAACTGGATAGTTTTTATTATAAAGTTTTTCATGATTTATATTTAAGTTTTCAATCCATATATTTTACACACTAATATTCTACTTCCTCTCTTTGTGGATGAAAATTATTTATTTTCTCATCACCTTATTTAATTTGACCTGTCATTTTCCATCATTTAAACCCTCTACTTTATCTTCATATTCTTCATTTTACAGACTAAATTCCTTTCTTCAAGGACATCCCCTTTATTAAAATATCTACTGACATAAATAACTCTCGATATACTATTAGTACACAAATCACAAACTGGTGAGGAGTAGTTTGAAATAAGGATGCTGACAGATTCGATTCATCTACACAGTTTTCTTATTTTATTAAAGCAAATCTGTAGATTGATAGATTTTTCTGTGTTAATAACAAATGTGATAGTACTTGGAGAAAAATACCTACATAACAAATGTAATCTAGTCTGACTTCAGTTTTTAATATTGGGTGCTGTATATTTTCAAGCTTCACTTTCCCTTCTCCCTTTCCCAGCCGGCTTTTGGACGGGCGGGGAACAAAGTCTACTTGCTCCCTCACTTGTTGTGAGGTTCAAACCCCAGAAACAAATGGGAAATAGGTGCCCACAACTGGAAAGGTTGTGTCCAGCCCCACGCTCTCCCCACAATAAAAACTCCAAGCCAATCTCCTTTCCCTGCTCCCACACACCATTTCAGACTCATTCAGGAGGCTTACACTGCTCTCCCCCAGAGCTCTTATTTTGCAGTAGCAAAATAAACTTTTCCGTTCCTTCTTCTCTGTGTCTGGCTGGCATCATCATTTTTGACATACAAACCAGATTTTGAGTGGGTTCCATCCTGCTTCTGTAGAGCAAGCAAGGATCTGCTGAAACTAAGACAACGCTCCCTCAGTGTGATATCTGCATGGACGCTTCTGAGTCTTACTTAATACTCATGTGTTGATCTCAATGGACATTTCATTTTGCAGCAGACTACCTTAAAATACATGGTAGGTAACTTTTTAAATATTTTTTTACATTATATTTGTCATGATTTATTGAAAATGATCCATGAATTTTCTAATGACATCAAATGGAACCACGATCATTAACCAAAAAGTAGTGTGTGGGAGAGAGGATAGTGGTAGTTATTAAAATGACAAGAAGTTTGTTCCCTAGAAAAATTATGGTGTGATAGGTTCTAGCTTATTTTTTTCTTTAAAAATAAAAAGCCTAGCTCACTGAGAAAGGCCTAGTTTAAGTGTTATATAATATTTTAATCTGTAATTATCAGAACGGCAAATTTTAAAACATTGAAAGCTATCATAATTTGTTTAAAAAATCAATATTTGGTATTTCAGTTCTGCAAAATAATAAGAACTGTTTCAGAGAAGCACATAATTCCAAAGCCGGGAGAGAGTAACCCAATATTCTGATATTTTGAAGTGGTTAAGAAAGCAAGATATTTGAAGATTGGATATGTTTAAGCTCCAAGTAAATTTCTGGGGAAAAAAAAAGAAATTTCAGCATTACCTAATTATTCAGTTATTGCAAATATTTGCTTTTTATGAATTGTGGTATATTTATTTTATCCCTTGACAGAGATGGGATGAAATAAAAGTAATTACAAAAGAAAATATATTTGTATAAGAACAGAATGAAATATGGAACAAATAAAAAATTTTGTGATAGCCAGCATTATTATGAGAATGAATCAATGAATTAATACCTATAAAGGGTACAGAATAGTACCTGGCTCATAATAAACGTTCGGCGTTGCCTAATATAAATGACATTGTTATCGCTGTTATTGTAATAAATAAGGGAACAGGCATCAGAAACCTGTAAATCCAGTCGTACTGTTCAGTAAGATTTCAGTTGTGGGGATTGTCTTGCACATTTTCCGGACTTGTATTTCTTTATCCATTATACATATTTATTTAAATAAGTGGGGAATTAAAGATGATTAACAATTCTAATTCATTTTTTTAAAGTTGTTTACCAGCAAAATAGATCTTATAATAACTATCAATTACTTGTTAGCTCTCACACTTCTAACTTTTTTTCTCCTTTATTCAAGTACATCTTTAATTCTTAGATGATAAGATTGGCTTTGATAATTTTGCTGGAACTCCCCATTTGGAGGTAGTTAACAAATAAATCAAGGAAACATTCATTTCTCGCCCTGACCTTGTGTCATCAAAGTCCACACTAACAATCCCCACTCTTTTTTTTTCATTTTCAGGTATTTTTTTTTAATTTTATTTTATTATGTTATGTTAATCACCATACATTACATCATCAGTTTTTGATGTAGTGTTCCATGATTCATTGTTTGCATATAACACCCAGTGCTCCATTCAATACCTGCCCTCTTTAGTACCCATCACCAGCCCAACCCATCCCCCTCCCCCCCCAGAAGCCTCAGTTTGTTTCTCAGATATTTTCAGGTATTTTATTTTATTTTTGTTTGTTTGTTTTTGGATTCTAGATATTAGTGAGATCATTGATATTTGTCTTTTTCTCACTTATTTCACTTAGCATAATGCCCTCAGGGTCCATCTTGTTGTAGCAAATGGCAGGATTTCCTTCTATTTTATACCTGAATAGTAGTCTATTGTCAACCCCTGCTCTTAAATGCCTTGTAATTCAGTACATTAATATAACTAATTTTTTAAATTCATTTTTAACTAAAGTCTTATTTTAGGAAGATTCAAACTGTGCCCTGTGGCATGAATCTAAAATAGTCCCTCCGTTTTTTACCCTTCCACTTATATTCCTGTCTTCAAAAGAGAAAATTCAGTAAATAGATATGCACAGTGTTTCCTACTTTCTGCTATTTTTTTAAAGATTTTTTTTAAGTAATCTCTACACCCCATATAAGGCTCGAACTTAAAATCCGAAACAAGTCACATAGTCTACTGACTGAACCAGCCACGTGGCCCCCTACTTTCTGTGTTTCTAGTGGAAGCTCAACATCTCATACTGTAGGATTTTCTACCAGTATAACACAACCTCCAGCTGCATAGTTTACTGTTTTATTTATGAGACAATAAATGCAATTACAAAGATAATTATTTGTTTTAGAATAGTTTCCCACATTTTTTTTCTCATCAGTTGAGATAAGAATTTCAAAAAAGCACAACTAGAATAGATTAAGATACCCTGTATTTGTAAGTCAAATATTCAGCAAATTCAGAAATAAATTTGTGTAATGAATATCTAATCACTGAAAGCAAGCAAGAGTAACTGGTTGTATTCAAAAGCCTAGGATTACATAAAAACTTATGAAAAATGATTATGTCTGTGTCCAGTTCTGATTGTGTGTGTTCCCCCCACATTCGTATGTTGAAACCCTGACCCACAATGTGATGGTGTTTGAAAATAGGGCCTGTAGGACGTCATTAGTTTTGGATGATGTTGTGAGAATGGGGCCCCCGTGATGAAACCAGCGTCATAGGATGAGAAAGAGGGGACGGAGTATCTTCTCTCCCTGCCACATAAAGATACAGCAAGAAGCAGTTGTTTACAAGCCAGGAAGATGTCCCTCACTGGAGAGGCAAATTGGCCAACACTCCAGAACTGTGAGAAATAGACCCCGGGCACCTGGGTGGCTCAGTCGGTTAAGCGACTGTCTTCGGCTCAGGTCATGATCCTGGAGGCCCCGGGATCGAGTCCCGCATTGGGCTCCTGGCTTTGCGGGGAGTCTGCTTCTCCCTCTGACCCTCCCCACTCTCATGTGTGCGCTCTCTCTCTCTCTCTCTCTCTCATTCTCAGTCTTCCAAAATAAATAAATAAATCTTTAAAAAAAAAAAGAAAGAGATCCCTGTTTAAGCTACCCATTATACTGCATTGTATTATAGTGGCCAGAACTGATAAATGCCGTATGGCAGGAGTAAATAACCCAAAAAGTAATGAAATACAATGTGGTTTTAATATATATTAATATCATAAATGAAAATGTGATGTTTTAATATCTCAACAATCAAAAAAATCAAAAAGAACAGGAAAAGGAAGATACACCACAATTTTACAAGACACCAAGTGAAAACTGTTAGCATGTATTGTGATATTTTACAATTAGTTTGTCAAAAGGAAAATATATGTATCAGATATTTCTAGGCTAGAATCAAGACTCAGGAATAACCAGAATGTGTGAAATTTTCTTGAATAACTACTGACTTTTCTTACGATAGTATTCTGATTATAAGGTATATGATTATTGCAGCTATCTTAGAGAACATCAAAATATAAAAAGAAAGAGAAGTTATTATATTTTCTATACTTATTGAATTCCCTGATACACATATATACTTTAATAAATTCAAATTATGTTTAATATTTTATATATAAATCTGAAAATGTGCAAAATCATTTTCAAAAAAATCAACTAATTGACATAAAAACTGATATTTTATTAACTTCAATTTTTCATTTGTAATATTGAAAATAAGTTTCATGTAAATACAGTACCTTATAGTTTCTAGTATTTGTATTAACTATGTATTCTTGTCTCTCCAGCAGATAGGGAATATTGTAAACAGTGGGGTTTTTTTGTTAAATTTAAAAAATTTTGCTTACATTAAGTGACATTTGCTTGCAAGCATATGACAATTTTTCTCGCATTTAACTTGTGTCTTTTAGAATTCTCTTTGTAGTATATTGTGTATGATTTCTAAATGTTGATTTGTTATGGAAAAATCTATTTTCTTAACGCCTTTCTGAGATTGCTTTTAACTTGATAATTTTATTGATTTGAAATAAATGTCAATGTTTGGCTATCTAATTTACTTTTTGAAGGTAATATATAAATATTATATATTATAAAAATATATATATATATTTTATTTATATAAAATAAAAAATAATGTATTTTTCCTGCATATTTAGAAAGTATAAAAAGAAAATCAACCTCCCAGTAATTCTATAATCAAAAGAGAATCACTCTTAAGATATTTTTTCATTGGTGTGAAAGACTATTCTGTGACAATCATTTAGAATTTGAAGATTTTTTTTTATTTGACAGAGAGAGACACAGTGAGAAAGGGAACACAAGCAGGGGGAATGGGAGAGGGAGAAGCAGACTTCCCCCAGAGCAGCGAGCCTGATGCTGGGATCCTGGGATCATGACTTGAGCCAAAGGCAGATGTGTAATGACTGAGTCACCCAGCCACCCCAGAATTTGACGATTTTTACTTAATACATAACGTAAGAGATTAGAGGAATTCTTTACTACTTAATTTTTTATTATTTTTATTTATTTTTACAGATTTTATTTATTTACTTGAAAGAGAGAGTGCCCACATGTGCTAGTGGGATGAACGGAGGGGGAGGGAGAGGGGCAAGCAGACTCTGCCCTGAGTTTTTTTATTTTTATTCATGTATATTTAAAGATTTTATTTATTTACTTGAGAGAGAGAGTGCCTACATGTGTGAGTGGGGAAGAACGGAGGGGGAGGGAGAGGGACAAGCAGACTCTACCCTGATACAGAGCCCTATGCAGGCTGCCATTGTTCCCAAGATCCTGAGTTCATGACCTGAGCCAATATCAAGAGTCTGATGCTCACTTAACATAGGGAGCCCCTTGGGCACCCCACTACTTAATCTGCAATAGCTTTATATTACTTCATTATGTGGGTATTTCACAATATATTAGGTCTTTATTTTTTAAATAGTCTCTATTACAGAGAAAAGGGGAAAAATAATACCTTTAAGAAATCACGCTTCTCAACTTTGCAGAACGCTCGGTGAGAGGCGGAGGAGTGGCAGCTGTGCGAGCTGCACCCAGCAACACGCTCCTTCCCGCTCCCCCACACCGGCCTTGGCCTGCTCACCGGCTGTAGAAAATGCTGAAGGAAACCACTTACTTTGATGTTTTGGGGTTCAACCCCAGTGCCACCCAAGAGGAATTGAAAAAGGCCTACAGGAAACTGGCCTTGAAGTACCACCTGATAAGAATCCAAATGAAGGAGAGAAGTTTAAACAGATTTCTCAAGTTTAGGAAGTACACTCTGATGCAAAGAAAAGGGAATTATATGACAAAGGAGGAGAACAGACAATTAAAGAAGGTGGAGCTGGTGGTGGTTTTGGCTCCCCCATGGACATCTTTATGTTTTTTGGCGGAGGAGGAAGGATGCAGAGAGAAAGGAGAGTTAAAAATGTTGTGCATCAGCTCTCAGTAACCTTAGAAGATTTATATATTGGTGCAAGAAGAAAACTAATTCTGTAAAAGAATGTGATTTGCGATAAATGTGAAGGCCGAGGTTGTAAGAAGGGGGCAGTTGAATGTTGTCCCAATTGTGGAGGTACTGGAATGCAAATAAGAATTCATCAGATGGGACCTGGAATGGTTCAGCAAATTCAGTCTGTGGGCATGGAGTGCCAGGGCCGTGGGGAACGGATCAGTCCCAAAGATAGATGTAAAAGCTGCAATGGGAGGAAGATAGTTTGAGAGAAGATTCTAGAAGTTCATACTGACAAAGGCGTGAAGGATGGCCAGAAGATAACATTCCATGGTGAAGGAGACCAAGAACAAGACTGGAACCAGGAGATACTATCATTGTTTTAGATCAGAAGGACCACGCTGTTTTTACTTGGTGAGGAGAAGATCTTTTCATGTGTATGGCCATACAGCTGGATGAAGCACTGTGCGGTTTTCAAAAGCCAATATCTACTCTTGACAACTGAACCATCATCATCACCTATCACCCAGGTTAAATTGTCAAGCATGGAGATATCAAACGAGTGCTAAGTGAAGGCATGCCAATTTATCATAGACCATATGAGAAGAGTTGCCTAGTCATCGAATTTAAGGTAAACTTTCCTGAGAATGGCTTTCTTTCTCCTGATAAACTCTCTTTGCTGGAAAAACTGCTACTTGAGAGGGGAAGTAGAAGAGACTGATGAAATGGACCAGGTAGAACTGGTGGACTTTGATCTAAATCAGGAAAGACGGCGCCATTACAATGGGGAAGCCTATGAGAATGATGAACATCATCCCAGGGGTGGTGTTCAGTGTCAGACCTCTTAATGGGGCCAGTGAGTAATGCTGCTGGCATTTTATATGCAGTAGTGAATGAGTGAAGGACTATAATCATAGCTCACTACTCGCTATTGTTTTTGTTTTAATATTCAACTATAGTAGTATTTAAAAATTAAATGAAGAGTAAATTCAAATATAAAAGCAAAAAAAAAAAGAAATCATGCTTCTCTATATTGATTTTAAATAAATTCCTAAAACTAGAATTTTTAGTAGAAAAGTAGAAAGTCCTCTTAAAAATTTTAATTTATGTTAACAAAAACATAACAGTTTACATTTCTACCAATAATCTAGAAATCGGTCTCTTCAGCCACTTCTTTTATTTATTTGTTCCATAGACCATATTTTTCACCTTTATTTTCTCAATATATTTGAAATATATATACCCCATTCTGAATTCTAATATTAATTACTTTACCTTTTATTTCCTTAGATACCAAAGGTAACCACAATATAATAAATATTAATTACCTCTGTATAAAGCAAACATTTGGTTTATTTCTTCTTCTGGTCCAATTTTCTCATCTGGTCATGGCAATATGTTGTGAGAAAAGTAATTCTGTATTGCAAAAAAATACATTATGTCTTTTATTTTACTATTATATCCCACTTTTACCTTTCATGAAATAATTATTAAGCAATTTTAAACATTTGTTATCTAAGCTCACCATGATGCTATAATAATAAAAACTGTAATCGCAAGTTCTATATAAAGTCCTACTATAGGTGTGGTGGTGCCTGGTTGGCTCAATTCAGTAGAGTATGAGACTCTTGATATGGGGGTGAAATTTCGAACCCCATGTTGGGTGTAGAGATTACTTAAAAATAAAATCTTAAAAAAATCCTAACATAAAATTTTTAGAAGACCATATTTGTGTTACAATTGTCTTATTTAAATGAAATATGATTATCACTTCCTTTATTTCAAACTTTGTTATTTGGGTCAAAATAATCTTAGTTAATCTTTTAAATGTTATTATTGCTCTAGAATTACAAATGAAATCCCAAGACTATGTAGGTGCTATGTAGCAACATCATAGTAATTTAAATTGTGAGAGTAAAAGGTAAAAAATAACTTTGCTTTAGATAACTTAACCTGCATCATGCCATCTCACTATCTAAACCAAATTCTTTTTTAGGGATAAAACAATTCCTGTTGATAATTTTTGTGCAAGTTAAAATTTTCCATACCATTATGTCTTAAGAATCATGACAATTTACACAGAAGTGAAATTGATATTTAAATGAAAAATCTTAAGTCTTATTTTGATACCTGGAAGATTTTCATAAATAACAATTTCCCCAATCTTTAGCTTAAATTACTCCTAAACACTTTGCAAAAGTCCTTTTCTTTTACATCAAAATCACATTTTCATTCACCAATACTTATGAGATTGGACATTTATTGGGTTCTCTAATGTCAGGCATTTTTGTATGCCCTTTACAAGTATTTGTGTATCTAATTCTAACACCATGTCCATGAAATCGATATTGTTTCTGTACTCATTTTATTGATGAAGTCATAGAAGCCAAAAAAGGCTACAGGCTGTGTCTCAGGTAGCAAGCCAGTCAGTTTCATAGCTGGGGGGAGAACTGCAGCTGGTTTGGGACCCCACACTCTCACCCACTCCATGTTGCAGCCTATTTAGGACTACAGTGAAATAGTGGCATACATCTAAATAATCACAGGACATAATTACTCCCAGCATTCTATTTATGGATTCTGTAATGGCATTTTTATTTAATAATTATAGTTATTTATGGAGACTAATGATATATATTTCTTTCTAGAACTAAAACATCTGGTACTTCTATCATATCGGAGGCCTGAAGTTCAAGTTATGATATATTGGAAAATAAAGTTTAGCATTTTCCATGTATACAAATAACTGTCACCATAATAAGAACTTCATATGATTCATATCCAGAAACTTCCATTGCCTCCTACTGTTCCCTCCACTTCCTTTGCATGATTCATTGACCACTACTACAGTACCCAGCTCAAAACCCAAGAGCATTGCACTGTTTTCTCAGCTCTTTTCATGGCAGATAGCCCCTTTCCCAAGACGCAGACACAAAGATACACACACTCACATCACTGAAGTACCCATTTCCAATACCTACTGGCTAACATTGGTTTTTAAGACACATTACAAAGCAGACTCACCCCTCTCCCTAACACACACACACACACACACACACACACACACACACTCAACCAGATGTAAAAGCTGTCTTGAATTTTATTATTGGTGTGATTTGCTAATGTTTTCCTTTTTTGCTCTAGATTCAGGTTTCTCTTCTCCAATTCCCTTATTCCTTTGTTCTCTGTTAGGATGTAGAAAAGCGATATCTTCATACAACCCTGATAGTTCCAATCTATTTTAGAAATTAATCCTTAGTTTTTACTCAATCCCTGCCCTTTCATTGTGAACTATTTCTATATACTTGTTAATCAAGGGCTATTCCCCAGACTGGAACACAATCCATGTAGCTAATCCAGAGAGGTATTTTTTAAAAGATTTTAATTACTTATTTATTCATTTTAGAGAGAGAGAGAGAGAGAGCACATGTGTGAGTGGGGGGAAGGGCAGAAGGGGGGGGAAAGAATCTCAAGCAGACTCCGCGCTGAGTGGGGCTTGAGCTCAGAATCCTGAGATCATGACCTTGAGGAAAACCAAGAGTTGGAATTTTAATGGACTGAGCTACCAAGGCACCCCCAGAGAGTTTGTTGGGGGATTTCTCTATGGAAGCAAGAGATTCCAGGTATTTTAAGGACTTATCAGTTTCTGTTGTCTTCCAAATTGAACTGCTAGAAAGGAGAATTATACAGGAATACAGAAATAATATTTGTTTCTAGTCAATCGTCTGAGTAGTTTTACTATTTGGCTTATGGATTATAACAAATATAAAAGAATTGAAAATAATCTGCTTACATTCTATATACCACATGTTCTCCTCCTCCAGGTTAAAAAAAATAAAAGTAAATGCAAAACGGTCTCATTAATAACATTATGAATATTATAATAAAATTAAATATTTCCTGGTTGAATTTTAAATGACCACATTTACATTAAAACATTATATGTGTCATTAACTTTTTTGTGTATGGATTCTAATATAGTATACAAGCAGAATTATTTTTGAAATTGCATAGATATTGAATTTAATATTACATATCAAAAGTATTTTTTTAAAGATTTTATTTATTTGTCAGAGAAAGAGAGGGAAGATGAACACAAGCAAGGGGGGGCGGCAGGCAGAGGGAGAAGCAGACTCCCCACTGAGCAAGGAGCCCAATGTGGGACACAATCCCAGGACCCTGGGATCATAACCTGAGCTGAAGGCAGATGCTTAACCAACTGAGCCACCCAGGCATCCCAAATATCAATGTATTTTTGTGAACTATGTTATTTCTAAAAACCCAGAAGACTCAGTAGAATGCTATATAAAGATTTCTATTCTACTATTATTCTCTTGTTCACATTTATTTACTGGGCTATTTC
Organism: Eumetopias jubatus; assembly: GCF_037043125.1. NCBI lineage: Eukaryota > Metazoa > Chordata > Mammalia > Carnivora > Otariidae > Eumetopias > Eumetopias jubatus. The sequence goes on along the minus strand of NW_028274809.1, from coordinate 174,602,443 downwards.
ATCTAATGATTGTTTAAATCCAGTCACATTCTTATAAAATTGGTGTATAAATCCAGTTTTTTAAATTAAATTTTGATATACCACTATCTTTAAAAATAAAATAGAATGAAATTAAAGAATCAAGATGAAAGGTATATTAAAAAATAATAACATATAAAATTTTCTTTTTCTAACCCACAAGAAGCCATACGGCAAGATAAGATTCAGAGTGACAGCATTCAGTTAAAATTAAAGTGATGGCTTAGATATTTCTGAGATTTAACAATTTATTTGAATGGTAACTCACTATCTTCTCTTAACAAAACCAAACCAAAATCTTTTTCATTTCCCCCCTAATCTTTGTATGATTTGAAAAATGTGAGGAAAGGAAGTAGACATTTTCCTTGATATAGAGTGGTAGGAGAGAAATACTGACATAGCAACTGCTAGGATTTCCATTTTTAATTCTCAAAATCCCAGCATACAATAACAGAACACAAAGTGGAAAAAAAAATTTTAACCTGGGCACTACATTCCTTAATCCAAAATGAATGCTAGTAAATGCACGTCAGTTTTCAAAAAGTCATATATTAAGTAATAATATGTATAAAGTGCTTATAACTATGCCTAGTATATTTTAAGTCCCATATAAACGTTAGCTATGTTAATAAAAACAGCCAGAAGTATGCAATCTTCTATTAAATGTTTTGTGTTGTTTAGTGAATTAATTAATTAGTACTGTAAGGCAGAAAATTATCAGTAACAAGAATCCTAACTATTTTACTAACTATAAAGTTGAAATCACACTGTGGGGGGATGGTCAAAAAGTGACCTAAAGAATCACAAGGTTTTACAAACCCCATCTCCTCTTGAGCCTGACATCACGCGTGTCAATGCTACCTCACGTAATAGAAGGATGCTTCCCAGTACTCTACTGTCCAATGTCCTACTCTCCTTCTTTGATGTGGCACAAGATACTTTCCCAATAGAAACTGTACCCACTTGCCTTTCTTCTCCCTATAACATAAGTGAACAACCTCTACCCATGCAATGCACTCAGGCCCTAGCCCTTCTTGCCTTGCTCAGGGACACCACTCCGTTTGTGTTTGTTGACCTTTTCCCTTCTAGAATACCTTCTGTTTCCCATCTTCTGAAAAATCCCTGTCAATGCCAAAACAATAACATTTCTTCCTTTTGAAACAAACACATATGCAAACTTTTTAAAATTCCAATTGCCTCATAATCTACTGGCTCATTTCTTTGCCATCCCTTAAAAAAAAAAAATCATCAAGAATCCTCTGTAAACACTCTTTAATTCCTCTCAGAACTGCAACAGTGTGATTTGAATCTCCAACTACTTTCCCATTGCTCATTCCAATCAATGACAACATATCAACAGTATTTCAAGGAATGGATGGCTCTCTCCTCTTTGATTGCACACTGCTTTGGTTTTCCTTTGGCCTCACATGTCCCCCAGATTGCTTCAACTACATTCTTCTCTCAATCAGGTTAATGGCAACTAAATCCTTCCAGCCGCTCAGTCTAGAAACCTTGGTCATTCTCATTCACCTCCAGGGGCACTGTCTATTTTCCCTTCTCTGACAACATGAAGAAAATTCCTCTTCAGACCTTTTTCACTTGCTCTTACCTCTACCTAGAATAATCTTCCCCACACCCTCACACTCATCAGGACTCTACCAAGTACAATTTATTGAAGAGGCTTCCTTGTCCACCTTGTGCAAAAGCAAAAACCATACCCCCTTCTGAAAGACTCTTTCTTGCACTTAACCTATTCTCTTCATATAAGTCTTTGGTATATGTTTCTATCAAAGGAAAGAGATAAAATCAGGCACTCAAGCTACGAGCTAATTTTTTAAAAATGTTTTTTAACATTTTGTTTTCCAAATAAAAACCAGATTTTGATCGCCCATGATTTTATTCCACATTAACTAGAAACATTCATAAAAAGATTGACTTTTTCCATGAATAAAAATAAAATCGCTAACTATACTGTGAATCACTTCAACAGATATCACAAAAAATACTAAAAAACACTAATAGAGGCTCATTAGGAATAAAAGTGCAAATAATAAATCACTACGACCCTGATATTTTTAATGAACATGCTCAATAATTTCTTATCCAAATAAATATGTCATTTAAATAAAACTGGGTTCCTGTGTGTGTGAGAGAGAGAGAGAGAGAGAGAGAGAGAGAGAGAGATATCAGTGGAGTCTCAGTTGAGTCTATTGTGGGATTATGGTTCTGTTATGTCTGGTAAATTGGTAACTTCTCATTTGCTCCTTGGTGTCTCTTTGTGTGAGGTGATAAATACGAGACATACATTTGTACCTTAATTTATTGTTTGCTCCTCTTAATTAGTAACTGATACACATGTAATAGGATCTACGATATGCAGATAAGACACTGAGTGGAGGGGACAGGAAGGATAATCAATAGTGCTATCACTTAGGCAGTCCCACTGAATGCTGTTTGAAATCTTTTGACTGAAGAATTACAGAAAAACAGAAAAGCACTTCCTTCCTTCTGACAACTGTATTTCTTGACACACAAACAGGGCTGCTCCAAAGATTTTGTGCAAAAGTGAAACCACAACCACAACCACAACAACTAGAGAGAGAAAAAAGAACCTCCGCACTGATGACACAGGAAAGTGAAGTTCTCTGTGTTAGAGAGAAAGCAGCGTATTTGTCACATTTTAAATGTCACACTTTACTACACCCATAGCAGTAAGTATTTCAGAGGCCAATGATGATAGAAACTGTGGAAGAACACCAGTTGAAGGAGTCAATACTCAGCAAAGGGATGGTAGGAGAGCAAAATTAGCCATCACCAGGACATAAGCTTCTTCCTAAAATTAGGGTTAAAATCTGCTGAAAATCCCCAGGGGACAGGGAGACAGAGGAGGAGGAAAGTATATGTGGTTTGGGGGATTTTGTTTATGTAGCTGGGTGACACAGGGGTAGTAAAAAGTTTATGTGCCCTGAACTGTTTCTGATGTTTACTGAGTTTATGTTACATTTTGATGGTAATGATAAAATTGTGCATAGAGAGAGAACTGAGATTAACAAATGATTGCCTTTACTGATTTACCTACATTTTTAAATTCAACATAAATGAAGATATTTAATTCCATTATTTCACTTCTTTCAATACCTACGCATTTCTCCTGGCTATTACTAGTCCTGAAAATGAGTTCCAAATTACATTTGTTTTAAAAGAAAATAGGAAGAATGAAAAGAAAAAAAAAACTTTTTAAAAAGAGATGAAAACATTGGGAAGATAAGAAGAATGACCAAGGCATTAATAAACAAAAGATTATTTTAGCTACTGTCTAAATCATTTTCAGATTGAATTCCACTAGAGATAAGTCATTCTTCCTGTGTTTTCCCTCCAATATTCCTTCTTTTTCTTGTCAATTCTCTTGCTCTTTAAAACAGGTTTTGCCTTTAAAATCTAAGGCTACAGAAACAGAAATTAATGGGTTTGAAATGCTCCTTTTGGGACAATAAAATTTATGTTCTCCACTGTTCTAATTTCTTACATTCCCTCTTGATTGTATCCAGGGAATACAGATAAAAAAAAAAAAAAACAAACTAAAATAGTGAGTAAGTGTGTGTGCATGTTTGTGTATGTTGCAAAAAATAACTTACTACACATCACCCAACATGGGCAACCCCATATATTTTCTTAAAAACAAACAAACAAACAAAAAAAACACTTTAGTTTGAAAGATCTTCGTCAAAATTGATACCAAAATTAATTTTAAAAATTCTGACCAAGGGGAGGAAAAATATTGACAGAGGAAGTCAAAGGCTTGATAAAAATCTGCAAGGAACTGAATACAGGTTCAAAATAAATTAAAATGTGATAAAAGCATGAGCATTATCTTCCTGTTTCTTTGACTAGATATTGAGAAAAGTAATGGTCACAGACAAAATGAAAGCAGTCCTGCTATGTGAAATAGAATGGATGAACTTATGTTTAGAAATGACAATGACCTCTCATCTTAGACGGAGAAGCTGAACAGGGTGGAAGGAATAGGGAGGAAGAGAAGAAAACAGATTGTTTTCTTAGAGCTGCAGTTTGAAGTAATCACAAAGTAGGACAAAAATGTGGCAAAGACTTCTAGTGATCATCAAAGCTAAAAAAGCAGACCAGTAAAAGACATGAAATGATGAATTACTGCTTCTCAATATGAGAATGAGTTCAGAAATTTAATTTTTATCTCAAATCTATATGCTCTTTATTCTCTTAATATTAAATATTTAAGAATGTGATAAAATGTTTGGATGATGCATAGGAGATAAAAATCGCAAAAAATAACTGGGTAGGTTTAGGTTTGTTCACCCACGAAAGTAAGGGAAAGCTAGAGCAATCCTATAGTGACACAGATGCTAATTCTAACACAACCAGTTTTCAAGACATAAATAGTGCATGTGTCATCCCAATGGAATATCAGCTTAATAAGAGCTTGTGCCAGGGTGATATGTCCTTATAAATTACCTTTTAAGTAGATGTTCCCACTGAAGGAAAGGATAAATAAATGGCCTCTCAGTTGAAATCTGTTGTCATGTTTGGTGAAACTCTAGGCATGGTGGATACTGAGATAGATGAGTTTCTATAGAAGGAATTAAATGACATATTAAAGTATAAAGATGGAAAATTGATTGGAATGAGAAGATAGTCCCTTTCAAGAGAAAGTTCAGCAGTGCAAATGGACAAAAATACCAAGAGATAATAAAATACACTCATCTAATGCAGGTTGACATATGTATATATGCAATTAGTTGGATTCATGAGATTGTATCAAGCCATGAGATCCTAAGCAATGACCTATTAGTTTCCTTTGAGCTGTAAATCAAGGAGGAAATCCATGACTCTATGGGAGATATCAGATGCAAGAACTAGGAAAAGGAGGAAGACATCCAGCTAATAATGAAGGAGAACTTCAGTGTTCAATGTTTATCTGGAATAGGAGGGAGAATGACGAAAGCACTGTCTCACTGACACATGCAGCCAGCCCACTCGTCTGACCACACAGAGGTGACCTACAGTAGAAAGTTGGAGCTGAAGGTTCAGATGGCTTTGATTAGTTGTAATTAATCAGTCACCTGATATGAGAATAGTGTATTAGAGTATAGAGAACAAAATTACAGGACCAAATACAGTATAAATTAAAGCCATTACATACCATAGCAGAACAGAGACAATCAAAAGTCTCCTTGAGAGGAAGTGACATTGCCTGGGTAGGGTAACAAAGCTTTTCTGGAGGAAGTAACATTTCAGGTATTTTTAGAGGGATATCTATTGCCAGTGAACCACGGCAAGAGAACTTCCAATTGAAAGAATGAACAACCTAAACACACTCAAAATTGGGAAAGTCCAGATGTTTATAGATTATAGTTGATGAGTACCCTAGGTTAGCTGAAGTGTGTACTACAATTTAAAGGAACTATGATAGAGAACATGGGAAGGGCAGCTTGAGGACATATTGTATCCAGTCTTAAATATCAAATGTCTCAGTTGTAATTAATTTGGTAAACAACAGGGGAGCAAATCATGGTTATTGAGCAAGAGAGTAACATGAACAGAATTTAGGTTTAGAGGAGATTAACTTGGCAGCTGTGAAAAGTCTCCTTTGAATATTTGATATTAATGTTTCATGGCTTGCAAATAACTACCATTTGTTGAAAGTGTATCACATTCACTTTGACAAGCTCTCTTGCTGAAAAGTACATTTAATATAAAAAGAAGCATTCCAGCAGTGTACTGATTTCGTTTCTGATTTACATGCTAATCATAGATTTGTCATTTCTTTAATGAAAGATGAATGAAAAAAAATGAAAGAATGCAGTATGGACTGAAGATTTCTGGTTTTACAAAACCATGAAATGATAAGTATAGTATCTACCGATGGTTATAAAATAGCAATCTTTATTAGGGAATAGTCTTAGGATCTCATAACTTATATAGTGCCAAAATATATAATGATAACTGGTCATAATTATAATATATCTTTACTCTATAATAGGCCAATAAATACATTTATTTATTTTTATTTTATTTTTCCAACTTTATCAAGGTATAGTTGAAAATTAAAAATTATATATATTGAAAGTGTACAACTTGATGATTTGAAATAGTCACACTGTTGTACGTTAGATCTCCACAATTTTTTATCTTGCTTAATTGATACTGTGTATTGACCAACATCTGCCCATATTCCTCTTTCCGGAGCCCATGGTAAACAATGTTCTACTCTCTGTTTCTAGGATCTTGACATTTTTAGATTCAATGTGCATGTGAGATCATGCAGTATTTATCTTTCTGTGTCTGGCTTATTTCACTTGGGATGATATCTTCCAGGTACATCCTTGTTGTTGCCAATGGCAGGTTTTCCTTCTTTCTTAAGGTTGAATAGTATTTCAGTGTGTGCGTGCGTGTGTGTGTGTGTGTGTGTGTGTACCACATTTTCTTTATCCATTCATCCATTGACAGACATTTAGGTTGTTTCCATATCTTGCCTATTGTTAATGAACATGGGAGCGCAGGTATCTATCTATTCAAGATACTGATTTCCTTTCCTTTGGATACACACCCAGAAGGGCATATAGTCATATATCCCTTATAAGGATAGTTCTATTTTAAATATTTTGGGGATCCTCCATATGGTTTTCTACAATGATGGTATCAACTTATATTTCCACCAACAGTGTACAAGCAGTTCTTTTTTCTCTATGTCCTCAGCAACACTTGTTACCCCTCATCTTTTTGATAACAGCCATCCCAACCTATGCAAAGGGACGTCATTGTGATTTGATTTGCATGTTGCTGATAATTGAGCACCTTTTCATTTACCTGTTGTTTATCTTTGTCTTCTTTTTTTAAAGTTTTTATTCAAACTCTAGTTAATTGACATACAGTGTGATATTAGTTTCAGGTGTATAATATAGTGATTCATCACTTCCATACAACACTCAGTGCTCATCACAACAAGTGCACTCTTTAATCCCCATCACCTATATAACCCATGCTCCCCCAGGACCTCCCCACTGGTAGCCATCAGTTTGTTCTCTATAGTCTGCTTCTTGGTTTGCCTCTCCCTCTCATCCTCTCCCTCTTTTTTTCCCTTTGCTAATCTGTTTTGTTTCTTAAATTCTACATATGAGTGAAATTATATGGTATTTGTCTCTCTCTGACTGAATTATTTAGCATAGCTCCATCCGTGTCAGGTCCTTTGTCCATTTTTAATTGGGTGATTTGTTTCTTTTGCTACTGAGTTGCATGAGTTCCATATATATTTTGGATACTAATCCCTTATCAGACATATGGCTTGCATATATTTTCTCCCATTCTGTAGGTTGTCTTTTCACTCTGTTGTTCATTCTTTTGCTTTGCAGAAGCTTTTTAAGTTTGATCCAATCCAATGTAGCAATTTTTGCTTTTGTTAGCTGTACTTTTGGTGTCATACACAACAAATCATTGCCCAGACCATTATTAGGAAGCGTTTCACCTATGCTTCCTTATAAAAGTTTTACAGTTTTAGGTGTTATGTTTAAGCTTATAATTTATTTTGAGTTTTGTATGTGGCATGAGATAAGAGTCTAATTTCATCCCTTGGCATGTGGATATCCAGTTTTCCCAGCAGCAATTATTGAAGAAACTATCTTTTCCCCCGTCACGTGTCCTTGGCACTCTTGTGAAACATCACTTGGCCATAAGTACATAGATTTATTTCTGGGCTTTATATTCTGTTCCAATGGTCTATATGCCTATTTTTATACCAACACTATACTTTCATGATTATGTAGCTGTGTAACATATTTTGAAACCAAGGAGTGTGATACTTCCAGCTTTGTTCTTCTTGCTCACTGAGGTTCTTTAAGATACTTTTTCTTTTCCTTGAGCTTCTTTAAGATGGTTTTAAAAAAAATTTAATGCTTAAGGTGTTTTTTTTAAGATTTATTTATTTATTTGAGAGAGTGAGAGAGCAAGCTCCTGTCCATGCAGCGAGTGGGGGGAGGGGCAGAGGGCAAGAATCTCCAGCAGACTCCATGCTGAGCATGGAGCCCAGCACAAGGCTTGATCCCATGACCCATGAGATCATGACCTGAGCCGAAAGCACGAGTTGGATGCTTAACGGACTGAGCCACCCAGGTACTTCAAGATGATTTTCTAAAAATTTATTTGCTGAGCAACATGAAGATGTCCATTTCTTTGGGAAATTGTGTTTCTTTGGTGGCATCATGTTTCCCTGAATTTTTATGATTCTGTAGCCTTGCATTCTGTGCATTTGAGGAAGAAGTTACCTCTTACAGAGTTTATGGAATGATTCCAGAAAGACCTTCACCTATGTGTGGGTGGAAGTGCAGTGGGGTGAGGTGCAGTGGTTCCAGTTCTGGGGAGGGACAGTAGGAGAGTCTCCATGTGGATCCATCAACTGAGGTCAGCATTGGCAAAAATGGTGCAGGTCCTCAGCGGTCAAAGCTGTGGGTGTCCACAATGGCAGCAAGAGCTATTGGGGTCCTTTTGTTCTTTTTTTCCACCATGGGGGAAAGTCATGACCAACAGCATTCTTCTTGGCCCCATGTCCCACATGTAGGCATGCTCATCGCAGTAGTGGCTACAGTGTTCAGTGAGCAGATGAGCTCACTGTGGTGGTGGAGCCATTGTGTTAGGCGGGGACACTCACAGAGCAGCCATGGAGCTGGGGTGCAGAGTTCAGGCCTATGCTAAGTGACGGTGGCTCTAGGGCCTGGGGGCAGGCTTCCCCGCTGACATGGTGGCGCTGGTGTCCAGGACAGAGGCATGCCTATTGTAGTGCTATTCCAAGTGTTGGCCCTAGTGAGGTGCTGTGCAGCTGGTGTCCAAAGCATGGACATCCAGAAAGTGACCATAACTCCATGTTTCAGGGTGCAGGCCTGCCCAAAGTGGGGGTAATGCCAGCGTCTGAGGCACAAGTATGCCTGTTGAAGCAGTATGCCAGTCTCTGAAGCGTGGGCACTTGTGAAGCAACTGTGGAGCTGGTGTCTGGAGCATGGACAAATTCAGAGCAATCACGGCTCTGGAAATGTTGCCTATGCAGTTGGGAGGGAGAGGCATGGAGGGAAGACGGCTGTGACTGAGGAAGGCACGGCAGCAGCTCCTTCTCCTGGGTTGTACAACACGTTTCTGGCTTTGTGGGTCTGTGGCAGCTGTGATGGCTGTTGAGGTCCTCATCCGTGAAGGTTGTGGAGTCCTCTGTAGAACAGGCCCCTGTGGCCCATGGTGGCACCAGCTGCAGGGTGGGGTCCCCACCCTCTTCTTTGATCCTGGCCTTCTCCACACATCTCATCTATAAGGATCTCCAGAGCAATCTGGATATGGAAAAACCAAAGCGGGTCCTTCAGGTGGTGCCCTGAAAAGATGAGGAAGCTGGTTGCTCACCCTGCTCTCCTTTTCCCCATGAGGGGGCACTCATGGATTTGGGAGTCCCTCTTGACAATGGGCTGTGCTGGCCTGGGGCATGGGATGATGCAAGCCAAGTGAAACTGTTTTTCCTACCCTCTCTGTGTGGTTATTCTCCATGTTTTCACTACACTATATTGCTATACCTTCTTAACTGGTCACCTGCACTCTCACAAAGCTATTTTTATTTGTGGATAGCGGTGTAATTGCTGCTTTCTATGAGAAAATGAAGAATGGGATCTCTTACTCCACCATTTTGCTGATGTCACTTTTTAGTAAATATATTTATGACTCAAGGTTAGCTTACTTGCAAAGACATGTCATTAGCTGAAAAGAGGACTTTTGAAAGAATGTGGCTTGAAAAATGCAAAGCCATTATCCTCAATGGAAAAATAAATATTATTTTGTATGAGTAGCTTTTGCTGTTTGAGACTAAGCAACAGGAGGGACCTGTGAGTTTATTATGAGACATTAAACCAGATATGTGTTTTACTAACAACTATTTTATATAGTAAAATCTTTTATAATAAAATTATTTCACTCTATTATAAAAATTTGATTGAATAACTATCTGTGACTAGAATATTATAACTTCCTTGCAATATCCAGTGTATTAGCGATGGAAAAAATTGTCCTTCACTAGTTGTACTTATATGAGAAAAAAATGATGAAAACCCCTGGGTTAATTTTGTTAGGGGAAGAAGCTGTCATGTCAGATACTGGAAGACCTTGGCCAAGGAAACTCAGAAACTTTGTAAGATTTAAGGCATCAGGTAATATTTTAGTGTAGTCATCTTCTACATTGTCTTAATTTTATACATTGAAAAATTCCATTGCTGAGTATTTAAAGACATATATAATGTTGTAGAAGTTAACAAAGCACAAAATGTTATCCACTAATCCTAATTTATATTTTCAATCTTGTTTCCCCTAAATAGAGAGGCACAGAGTAGAAAAAATTACTGGAATTATCTGTCAGCTGATTTTATTGCCCTCTTTCCATATTCATTACTTTACTTCTATCATTTACCCTCAGCATGTATTAATTCACACAATTTCACTATTGAATTAAGTAGCAGGCATCGTACCATTAGGCTTATCTAGGCATTGAAACATATGGTGGGATGAATACCATCTGGTGGCAGCATCCTGGATGACAAAGTTCTCTGGCACAGCACTTGTGGAATCCTGGCTGCTGGGCTAAATAATATTAAGCTATGCTGTGTTTAAAATGCCCTATCAGTTAGTTGAATATTGCAGCAGAGCATCACATTTGGCCTTATTAAAATTTGCTAATACAGAACACTGGAAGGCATTGGCCACACATGACATAAGCTGAAAGTGGGTCAATTTAGTTCTTACCAGTCTATTACACAAAATTTCTATGGAAATCATTGTTATTGTTGTTTGGATTCCAATTATTCATAATATCCATGAAATGGATAGGACAATTTTCTGCATAATGTTCTTCAGAATAACAGCAAGCCAGAAAGCATAATGATAATTTTCTTAAGAAAGTAATTTCCAGAGTGCTATTTTTGGACAATGTGGTCCTTGAGTCCATAAAAGTAAACACACACTCATACACATAATATATATTGATTCTAACAAACCGTAAGGAAATTTCTAATTATAAAATAATTTTATATAATAAAATACGGGCTAATAATCTATTATTAAGTACAGGCAATTCTCACATTGCACAGTACTGCATTCACGGAAACTCAACACCATTCAGAACCGTGCCCACACTTTTCACTGTTCTGTGGAAATATATTGCTGTTTTACACTGTAACCTAACAGGTTAATATCTTGTTCAACTCAATGACCTTGCTGGTCTAAAATGAACAATCTCCTGGAAAAGGAATTTATGTAAGTCAAACTTATAGTCTAGAATCTATGACACCCACTTGTCCAAGAGTTTACTGAACACTGAAGATGGGTTAAATTCTATTCTGTATATCCTCTTACCATACTGATATATTTTTCTCTACCTGCTGTAGTAATTTTAGGTTTATTCATCTGTCTTCTACTCCTTCATACTATTGATATTATAGACTAGAATTCTGTAAATTAAGGACATTCGTCTTATTTCTTTTGAATCAGAACATACTACCTTTATACATTTTAATTCTGATATATTCCTTTGGGTTTTGTTGTAATATTTACTCTGAGTATAATTAACAAAGATAACTATAAATAATCATTTCTTTGTAATACAGCTTATCATTTTGACTACATAGCCTAAATTTAGACATATTTAAGGGATCACTGATCACTCCCATATATACATAAATAATTATTTGTGATCATATCACTTTCACATTTTATGTAATGTCAATAAAATATTTGGCATATTTCAACCTAATCTTACCGCCTCCCTATTGCTTTCTAAAAAATATTTTTAAGAAAGATTAAACGTTGTTTTCTATCTTCTACATTTTTTATTATTTTCCAAATATGTTGTGATTATATAATATGGCAATATTTCATTCATTAAAGCAACCTTGTATATGCAGTCCACAAGCTCCATCTTTTGCCGATTAATCTGCTGTTTTTCATTCTGTTATGTGTATGTGCCCAGCTCAAAGAATTTTATCATATTATCATGAAATCAGGCAAGAGTCAATAGCATGGGTTTCTGCAAGTATGAATGGTTTATATTTGGGGAAGTGTGTATGGAATGCATTGCATTTGGGTTCATGATTTCTGGAGAGAAGTTCACTTTGAGATAGAGTTGAAATACCCAAACTAGATGGAACTATCTCAGATGGCCAGATCCTAGACCCAGTATAGCCACATAGGTAACCACAATGAATGAAAGGTGATAAGATTTAATGAAATTATATGGGGGGAAAGTATGTGTGTTTGTGTGTGCTATGTGTGAAGAGAATGGGAGAGAAGGAAATCAGACAATTATAAACTCAAACTCAATATATAAAGTTAAGCCAGGAATAATTTCATTAACATCTTTCTTCTTTAAAAATTCTTTGCTTTTTCTCTCTGTCCCTCACATATATTTTACCAGTTATATTTCTTGGTTTAAACTGCTGCATGTTTCAGTTATGGAAGCGATTACCTTTTTATTTTTTTATTTTTTTGCATATGCTTCTTTACTGGAGTCAGTATGATATTTTTTACAGACAGAGTTTAAGGAAAAGAAAAAAAAAACGGTTTTATTCTTTGCTTAGTTTGTTCTTAATAGATAAAAAGACATCACACACACGTGCACACAAACACACTTCCAAAAAGTCTGACTAAATTGCTTATTCAAGTACACAGAAATTGTGAGACGAAGACTGATGAAAGAGTAGGAGCCCCTGCACTGTAGTAAGCAGAACTTCTCATTAGCTCACAGGTTCCTGGGGAAACATGTCCCTTCCTCTGCATGGTAGGTTATTACCAAATGCAGAAATGCCACATCCTTCATATACTCAAGATTCCCATAAATACTCAGTTTTGACATGAAGTCAACATGTTTACACATATGGAAAATACCCTTAATATCAAACCAAACTGAGGAACAACATGGACACGACTCCTTTCATACCTCTCATGGGGAGAAAGAAGAGGCACTGCCCACTGGAGAAAGACCTCTGACATAAGCTTTCCAGCATCGTAGAAAGTTCATTTATCCAGAAAACATCCTTGACTATGATTTAATGCTTCTTGATTTGAGTGGTTCTGAAACTGAGTCATACATTAATAATCACGATGAAAATGTTCACGTAGTCCTTCAGGGTCAGCATGAATCCTTGATCCTCCAAGTGCTCCCATAATTTTGTGAGGAGTTAATCATGGCTATTGATTCCCTTCCTACTTAAAGTTTCTAGAATGTGTTTGTTTGTTTGTTTGTTTTCCAGCACAGAACACTGACTGATACAATTGGCAATCTTTTCTCTTAAACAGAAAAAAAAGAAGACAAAAATTACATATGTAATATAAAGAATGAATATGTGTTTATTAGGCAAACTACACCAAAAATATAGAATGAGACATAATGTTATATAGAGAAAAGATCATTTTATATTATTTAACTCTTATTTTAAGCAGAGAATTAAAGTATGTAGACATTTAAAAAGAAACACAATACTAAAAATCATAGTAATAAAATAAACTAAACACAATGCTATATTGAAATATATAGAATGTGAGGGCACCTGGGTGGCTCAGTCGTTAAGCGTCTGCCTTCGGCTCCGATCATGATCCCAGGGTCCTGGGATTGAGCCCCACATCGGGCTCCCTGCTTGCTCAGCGGGAAGCCTGCTTCTCCCTCTCCCACTCCCCCTGCTTGTGTTCCTGCTCTTGCTAACTCTCTCTCTCTAATAAATAAATAAAATCTTTAAAAAAAAAAAAGAAATAGATAGAATGTGGCCAATGCTAAATTCACGAGTAAACTATAGAGTAAAATGTTGCTTATTACCAAATCATGAATATGAATTAAGTAATGTTCTGAAACCAGGAGAAAATAAAAGGCAAGATGAGTACAAGAGATTGAAATCTGAATTATGAAGACAGAAAATAATTCATTAAAAAAGAGAAAATATGATTGTTAATAAGCACTAAAGAAACATCAATGCCAAGAAAAGAGAGTATTGTGAATACTTTAATAAAAAGAAAAAAACAACACTAATTCTAGAATTTAAAATCAGAAAGAAATATTGTAGAGGGCAGAAAATTGTTATTAAAAATAAAATTGCAAGAAGCACAGGTCAGATACCAATAAATACATAACTTTAAAGTATTCAGTCTCAACACATAGCAAAATAAAATAATGATTTATCACAGTTCATTTATCAAATTGCTAATACTTTTCTTCTTAATAATAAGCAGGGAAAAATAAATTTGTATATATACATATATAGATGCAATGTATTCCTGGGAATTACTTTAATTGGAAAAAAATCAAATTCCAAATATGGATGGTTTATTTAATTAATAAATCAACTTTAGCTACTCAATCAGATACTAGGCAACTATTCATGTAAAATATTAGAAGTATTTAATGGCATGAAGAAATGTTCAGAATTTATTGAAAAACTTGGTAGACACCACATGACCCCATTTTTAAATAAAACAAATACACACATATATTAACAGCATTTTAACAGTAATTATCTATTAAGTTATCCCTAATCAAATATCATTAACGATATTTAAAAATAGGTTCTTTGTGTTGTTGTGTTTTTCAAAGTTCTTAATTAAGACTATATTATTTTTATACTAAAATGTTTATCACAAAAATATTTTTATTCTTTGCTATTTGCTGAAAGCATGATCTGAGCTTCTTAATAATGTGGTATGAAAAATAAGGACTTTTTCTTATGCTGAGGAAACACTGCTCCCCCAACACCTTTTCCTCTTTTTATAGAGCACGCTGATAAGAATCCTTAGTGTATATGTCTCATCGACCTTCAGAGATTAATTCTGAAAAGAGAATTTTATGTCAGTACATAAATTCCTTGTCAGTAAACATGAAACTGTGTGTCAGTGTATTTCTATTCCAGATGACTGAGCAAATTACCAGCTGGTGGCTTTAATATCTCATCTTCATTTCATGAGCTTTAAAAAGTGAGGGAAGATAATCTCTAGAATTTCTATTCCTGGATTCTCAAGCTAGATGGTGGGAGTGAGAGACTTTCCAGTTTTTAGATACTTTAAATAGTGCTTCAACAAATGTCTTTCTACATGGATCCCTGAATATCAGGATTCTCTCTATGGGATATTTCCCATGTATGAGATTTCCAGATCACAGGACATTATATATATATAATCACATAATAATTATATATATATCACATAATAAAGTGATATTATATATTATTAATAACACAATATGATCTTATTAATATGTATTTCCTTCTGAAAAGCAACAACCCATCCAAGTTCTACCAATATATACAAAAATCCTTTTTCCTCATAAAGATGTCAGAAAATCATGTTAAATTAATTATTCTAATTACTGCCACTCTGAAGAATATAAAACTATATTGAAGGTGTACTTGGTTTTTTAAATTTGCCTGTTGAGTAGTAATTTTGAACTGCTAGGTTTTTTTGTTTGTTTGGGTTTTTTTTGTCCAGCTCTTCTCTGAAATGTCTACTCATATCCTCCCTCACTTTGAACTAAGAACTAGCAAACAATTTCTTTCTTTTTCTCAAGACAATTTTTTTATTATGTTACGTTAGTCACCATACATTACATCATTAGTTTTTGATGTAGTGTTCCATGATTCATTGTTTGCGTATAACACCCAGTGCTCCACGCAGAACGTGCCCTCTTTAATACCATCACCAGGCTAACCCATCCCCTCCACCCCCTCCCCTCTAGAACCCTCAGTTTGTTTCTCAGAGTCCATAGTCTCTCATGGTTCATCTCCCCCTCCAATTTCATCCCCTTCATTTTTTCCTTCCTGCTATCTTCTTCTTCTTCTTCTTTTTTTAAACATATAATGTATTATTTGTTTCAGAGGTACAGGTCTGTGACTCAACAGTCTTACACAATTCACAGCGCTCACCATAGCACATGCCCTTCCCAATGTCTATCACCCACCACCCCATCCCTCCCACCCCCCCACCACTCCAGCAACCCTCAGTTTGTTTCCTGAGATTAAGAATGCCTCATATCAGTGAGGTCATATGATAGATGTCTTTCTCTGATTGACTTATTTCGCTCAGCGTCATACCCCCCAGTTCCATCCACATCGTAGCAAATGGCAAGATCTCATTCCTTTCGATGGCTGCATAATATTCCATTGTATATGTATACCACATCTTCTTTATCCATTCATCTGTCGATGGACATCTTGGCTTTTTCCATAGTTTGGCTATTGTGGACATTGCTGCTATAAACATCGGGGTGCATGTACTCCTTCAGATCCCTACATTTGTATCTTTGGGGTAAATACCCAGTGGTGTAATTGCTGGGTCGTATGGTAGCTCTATTTTCAACTTAAAAAAAATATATTGTTATGTTAATCACTATACATTACATCTTTAGTTTTTGATGTAGTGTTCCATGATTCATTGTTTGTGTATATCACCCAGTACTCCATGCAATATGTGCCCTCTTTAATACCCATCACCAGGCCAACCCATCCTCCTACCCCTTCCCCTCTAGAACCCTCAGTTTGTTTCTCAGAGTCCATCATCTCTCATGGTTCATCTCCCCCTCCGAATCCCCCCCTTCATTCTTCCCCTCCTGCTATCTTCTTCTCCATTTTTTTAACAAATTTTATTTGTTTCAGAGGTACAGATCTGTGATTCAACAGTCTTGCACAATTCACAGCACTCACCATAGCACATACCCTCCCCAATGTCTATCACCCAGCCACCCCAACCCTTCCAGCCCCTACCACTCCAGCAACCCTCAGTTTGTTTCCCATGGATGGAACTGGAGGGTGCTATGCTGAATGAAATAAGTCAGTCAGAGAAAGACATGTATCATATGACCTCACTGATATGAGGAATTCTTAATCTCAGCAAACAATTTCTTTGGAAGAATTCTGATGGCACTCGATGATCCTGATTCAAATTTATGAACCAAAACATTAAGGCTAGAGCTTTAAAAGTGTGTGTAATTCTTTTTGCTGTACACACACACACACACACATTATTTAAATAGCTTGCAATACAGTTTGTTTTAGATAAACTGTATGCAATTTCAAACTCTATTTTAGTAGGCCATTGGGAAAGCATGAGAGACAGCATGATGGAGCACTGGACCCTAAAGAAAAGTATGGTTAGAGACAGTTTTCCAGTTGCACAGCTTCCCATTGACTATTAAGGAAGGTAGGACTCCAATGAAGTTTCTAAGAACACAGCCAAATAAAGGATAGCTCCATAATCAGACATAAATGGTCAACATTTATGTGCTATGGAGGGGAGGAGATTACCAAGAACTGAGGGGAGTGGGGAGGAGGACAAACAGAGAGAGGACAGAGGAGAGAGAGGGAGGTACCGTGAGAGAGCGTGGCAAAGTAAATAAAGCCTGATGAAAAATATGGCCAGAGACAAATTCTTAGTTGCAGAGCTGCTAATTGACTCCAAAGATCAGAGTTGTCTGTAAAACTATTACATTTTAAGCATTTCTTATTTTTCCAACATCACCTTCTTTGGTGCATGTCCTGCTACCTAGATGCCTGAGTGAATGATGGGGAAGCAATAACAGAAAGGACCCTTGTCCTGTGCCTGAGTCAAGAGCAAGGAGACAGAGGAGGTGTGGGAATACACAGTGAGTACGATTTAAGTAGAGAATGGAGAAAATTGAGAGTCAGAAATGGCTAAATTATTCTTAAGCCCTAAATATCCTGAGGTATCTTGGGAAGGACATTGAATTCCCCATAGGAAATTTTCTCAAGAGACTGGGAAATCATCAAAGTCTAAATTACACAAAATCCCAAACCTGTTTCTAAATATGCCATTTATTTTTCATATCTGCTTTATTTCATTTATCTTTGTAGTTCTGTTTTTCTCACTTTGGGAATGTCTTTTTGACTCTCCTCCACTTTGCTGTACACTTCTTGGTCTTCAAAGTTCAGCTTAAAAATGGTATCTTTGATCAACTTCCCTGGATGAGAACATATTTTATAGGATAATAATGATGATTGTCATTTGAGGACTTTATGTTAAAGTTTAGGTGTAAGAAATCTTGGCAGTCAGAAATGCAGGACTAAGCTCGTAATAAAGATCAAGACAGAATATATTGTTGTGGAAATATTTTACATAGAGGTGACAGTTGAAGCTGCTCATGTGCAAAAAATCTCTAAGGAAGTGAGAATTTCAAGAAATATGCATAGTAAGAAGTCTGTTTTGAAATGATGGTTTTGAGATAAGTATCTTTTAAATCATTAAAATATAAAATTCAGTACAGTGCATATCTAGTATTTAATATACTTTGTGCATATCTAGTATTTAATATACTTTACAGCAATAAAATTCTTTGAAAATTAGGAATACATATGTAGTAAATAAAAGCCATGAATATTCAAGAAATAGCTTCCTCTACCAGCTAGCTAACAAATATAACGCATTATTTTTAAATGTTTAACAACATTTTCTTTATGCAATTTCATCGATTACCACATGAGAGAAAAATAAGAACAATCATAATGGGATATCTGGAACATCACTATATGCAGAAAAAACTATTATTGTCTGATGTCTTTGCAGTGATAAAATTATTCAAATACTTCATAAAAAGTAGATCTTCAAAGGTATATTGTTTGTGGATTAAATATAGAAATAATTCTCACAGTTTAAGTAATTGGTGCAAATTTATGCCCAGTGATAGCTATTTCTGTTGTTTCATTAGCATATTTGGTTCTGATGCCATTTTGAAATAATACCCATTTGTATTTCCAATCTTCTCTTATTAGTTTTTTCTTTATTTTTTTTGTCGTTAGAGAGAGTGATCCTGTATATTTTTTATGATCCATAGGCATACTAAGGCAATTACAACAAGTCCTGGTATGTGTTTAGGTCACCGGTACATGGTTTGTTAAGGCTAACATTGTTTTGCAGTTTACTTCTATAAGTAGTCATTTTTATTTTAAAAGTGCCTCATTTTAATTTCCATGAAAAGAAAGAAATCATTCCAATATATTGTCAATACTTTTAATCTCAAAAGACTATGATTTTCTCCATTTTATACAGCAATAATTTGATTTCCAGAAAGAATATACTACATTAGAAATCATTACATTTTTAGTAAAAGAATCACTGTTCTCCTAATGCAATTTCATCTACAATAAATCTCAGTAAACAATATGATGTGCCATTCTGTAGTTTTTCTTAACTTCCAAATTTGCAAAAGAGTATACTAAGAATATTATATTATGTGCAAGTCTAACAATGTAAATTTTTTTTAAAGTTCATGGTGAATACTCTTTTACCCCAAAATTGTTAGGCATATTAAGTCATCAAAGCTACTAGTTATTTTAAATAAGTTTTTATTACTAATATAATAAACTATTATAATTCAATAGTATATTATAATGCAATTTAAATATATTCTGAATACAATATAAACAAAATAGTCTTCATATAAAAGGATATTTCATTTAATAATATAAATGACATTGATGATATTAATACCATATAAATATACCATAAGTAAATATGTTAATAAAACAATTATTATTAATATACCCCAGTTATATAAGCCCATTTATAAAGCAGGATAATATGAAACAACACTTATTTTACATTATGACAATTATAACAGGGAAACACTTCTTAAATATTATGAAAAAGTTGCTATCCTGTGAGGAAGAACATGAGCCAATCAAGCAAGAAATGTTAGGGACACCCAGCAACATCCTTAACTTTTAAGGTAGTTCTTTTTAAGGCAATAATTTGTTCTGTAATGACTACTCAATACCCCCCCTTTCAACACCTGTGAAAACACCTCTATTGCACAAACTGTTGCTGTAAGTATACTCCGAAGTCAATGATTGTTTTTTAATGGGTAAGAAGGGGCCTAAAAAGTAGGGGGAAAAAAAGAAAACCGAACTTAAAGATTATAATTCTTATTGATATTAATATAAATTTAAAATTTATATTTATATTGATATAAAATATAATATAAAGTAAACAAATATAATATAAAGTATTTATATTTTTATTATTCTAAAGAATTAATATAAATTATTGATATTAACATCTATTAATAGTTTATACTATTATTTTTAATAGTACTTTTACTATTATCATTATCATTAACAAACTATATTACTACAATCCATATTATTGATGGTAAGTATATAGTAAATATGTATTTTTACTTGTATTATATGTATTTTTTAAATGTATTTAAGAATATAGAAAGAATGAATTTTGAGTCTCCAGATTTCTCAGGTATCTATCTACCTGTGTGAGCAATAGCAGATTCTCAATAATATCTGTTGTCATGACTTACTTAAATTTCCATTAACAAAATTTGAACTAGGACTCACATTGAAAATGTTTTGAGTTACTATATTATTTTATTGTTTTGATGGTTTTCAATGGAAATGACAATGATATTTGCAATTTATGCAAGTTACACAAATTATGGCAATGCAATTTATGACATGGCATTATTTACACAATTTAACAAAAATTGTATTTCCCACCTCCCTTGGAGTCATAATTCACAATAAACTCACATGTGTTTTCTCAGAATTAGTATTTTATTTATGAATTATGTTCTTTAAGTTCTAAAATTGTCCTACAGGGATAAATGTGCTCATTGAAATATATATATTTGCATTTATAATCTTTGAAAAAAATATGTAGATTTCTATGACCAGAGTGAGTGATTCTTACTGAATGTATTATCTTCACATAAATAACTGCCATGCTATTTGTACTATGGACAGAAACTAGATGCTGAGCCCACAGATGTGATTTTCAATTTGATTAAGTAGTGCACAATTTAACTATAATGGGTGAAGTAAGGATGTGTACCGAAAGTTTGTAATGTGTATTTTTAACAAATTACAAAGAATGAGAAAGAAGACAATGGGAGATATTCAAGTTCCTATGGGTCCTCAAAATTCAGGGTCCTGAAAATAGTTTGCATATTTATAAAGGCTTTAACTTCTTCAAAGTGGATGAATACAGATCCAGCCTCTGCTTCAATCATAGAACAGATGTAGTAAAATAAGGACAAGAATAAATCATTAAAATATGATTAGGGCCACTGTTTGATTTTTGCATAATCAGTTTGAGTATTGACTTATACTAAAGCTCAGGATTTTTTCTCTGTGTAATATGTAGTCCACCAAAGGAAAAATAAGCCTCCGTTAAATCACATTTAGGGAGTTGGTGGTTTTTTTCCCATTATCCCTGCTGTGAACGAGATTCTTAACTTCAGGTTCCATCAATGCTGTTGCATCGCTGTGGCAATTATTTGAGGGGGTCTTTAACTCCCTACTTTAGGAAAGTTACTAAAGTAAGCACTGAACATGATTTCTTTGGGGAGGCAGTCCATCTTAGGTCCTGCACATGCTCGCAGAGTATGCCAGATGGCCAAGCTTCTCTGTCTTCTGACACTCAACAGTTTCTATGCCTAGTTACACAGGCTACTATTAGGTCACAACAACTACGGTGTGACTACCCTGTAGCTGCTTGCTCTCCAGGGGAAGGAAGACTGACTTATTTTGCTTTCCTCCTAAATTTCTAAACTCTCAGGGTTTTTCACCTGTAAATGCTCTAAAGTTTATTTTGGGTATTCTTTATAAGACTACATCTCTCCAAATCAGCTATTCTATATAAATAACTCTTACCTTTTTTAATATGTACCCTAAAACTTATTTATTACTTGCTTATTCCTACAACTTCCCTCTTAGGCATTTACTCTCTTTTCTGGATCTGTATTTCAGATCTACTGAAGTGTTATCTACTTTATTGTGTTCTCTCTTTCATGGTAGACATTTTGTGGATTAGCCTTTTCTTTTTGAAGCCAAGGCTAAAATCAACTTCACTACTTTGTAGAACTATGACTATTCTAAACCCTTTCTAAGAACCAACACCAGAGGGTGTTTCCTCCAAGTATTAAAATATTGCGAGTATTAATTGTAGATGTATATTGTTCTTACCATGTAGCAAACAGAGTTTTTACATTCTTATGAATAATATCTTACATCCTTCATAATCTCCAGACATTTTTAATGAATTTTCCGGACTATGCAAGTAGTACCTGGTAGAATTAGGATTTAAATGGGGGCAGACTGGCTTGAGCATTTAAGCTCTTAGTTATAAATCTAAGAGGTATTCATTTGACTAATTAATAAATTCAAAAGTTGAATTCCATGGTCCAAATGTTCTCATTACTCCTATGGAAGCAGCATCCAGATTAATGGCTTGATATCTGGGAAACTATCTTCATTTCAACCAAATTTTTCCCAACATGACACCAACGAAAGCACCTCCTGGCAACATTTTTAGGACTACATGCCTAAAAATTATTCTCATTATTACCTTTTGTGGTATTATCTTAGAAAAGAGCATTCCCTTTTGAGATAAAATAGAAGGGTGTAGTGGACAGACTTCGACAACAGACAGATAATAGGGATTCTTCATCAGTCTCAAATTTCCTTACTGACCTTGGAAAAAATTACATTCCTTGGATTTTAGTTTCTTTCACTGAAAATTTGAGATAATAACATGTGCTTTATAGGGTTGTTGTGAGCTTTAGATGGCCCTGCTATGTATGTGGCACCATGTAAACATTCAATAAATATTATTTCTTCCCTTCTTTGCGAAGTATATCATGGATTGTTATTTGATATCAACATCTGTTTCAATTTCACACATCACTGCTCTTCAATGTATAAAATGGGAAACCATAGTACATATGTACTAAATTACTACAAAGAAGATTAAATTAAAGGCTAGATCCTTTATTATAGTGAATTCCAAGGTGAATTCTTTGTGAAGCAAATATTTGTTTCTTTGACAAGAGAAACCTTCCCTTTTATTTTCTGTTTTTTAAAATTATTGAATCAGCTTTAGTAGGAGAAGGACATACCAGTAATAATTTTTCAATATTTGAAATTGAATTATGACAGCAACTTATTCCAATAAAACATATTTTTCAAGTAAAGTACATAATTAAAATGAAGGCTGTGCTTTATAATTTTATTTTTTATTACTCTCATATAAATGTTTCATCCTCTTTTATTGAACAGAGTTTCAGTGGTAACCTTTAAATGTCCTAAGACAAAATTCCATGTCTTCCTTTTAGCCTCAGAGTTTCTACTGAAATTAAACTACCCACATAGGCCAATGAAATCAAATGGCTTTAATACAAAGCTCTTAAAAACATAAAGAAAAGGATTACTTTAAGCCATTGGGATTTCAGAACAGTGAGCCAAATTAGGCCTCTACACAGGCTAAATTCTAAGGTGTTATGGATATTAGGTGTGCAGAATCAGACAATCATATCCTTATGATGTGATTCTCCTCTCCCAAAATTCACAAAATAACTTGTCTATCATCAATATCTACCGAGATATTAGTAGTAGTCTGGAGAAAGTGGGATTATGGAAAGAAAGTAGTAGTCTGGAGAAAGTGGGATTATGGAAAGAAAGAACAGTCTATAAAATCAACTGAAGCCCAAAGAGCTACTATAGTCTCAATCCAAAACAGCAATTCAAGTTTCCGTAAGTCACAGAATAGCTGCTTTACTCTGTCACGGATACTGTTCTTAGAACTGAGAACCAGAATTCTGTATAAGACAAGAGCAAGTGTATCACCTGGAAGAGTGAGCTGGACATTCACAAACTGGCCATCCACGTGTTAGCGCCAACCTTGAGTCAACGCAGATAGCATTCAGAGAGCATCCTGCTGTCTCCTGCTGTAGGCGGCCACTGGGTGATAGGGAAAAACAAGTAGCCTCAGATATCTTCATTTAGACATGGCCCCATTTAGGCAACAGGGGGTGCCACATGTCTCCAACCTTTTAGTCTACCGGAATGTTGACACAGGGAAGGGCTCGGGATCTTTGCCATTGTATAATATTGGGCTTCCATTTGGGGCTTTTATCTGTACAGGGAAGTTGGAATAATGCCACTTAGTTTCCATGATAGGATGCCAGAAAACTCCATAACTTATTAGGTCACTGAATCTATCTCTGCTGATGGACAGCTTTCTTGCACATCTCTCAAAGAAAAGGTAGAGCGTTTTGTAGCACAACCTCCAGCCAGAAATGAAGAAAAAGCACATTTTTGCAGCTCACAATAATATTATCAATTATATGTTAAATATATTCCACATTACAAATACTGCATATCATTGCTTTGTATCGTACGTAACATATTATATATTTACACATGGAATATATACTATATATCATACAACTTGTTGTATACAACATGTTCTATACCCCGTATAATATGCTATATATTATAAACTTTGTATTATCTATACTAGACACTTGTATATGCCTTTTAATTTATTTAATTATCACAATGATGTTATGAGTTAAGAATTTTTATTGTCAAAATCTTACAGATGAAGATTGAGACTAGCTGTGTCGAGCATATTGTTCTCATTTCCATTGCTAAAAAAAGCTTACGGTTAAAAATCTGAAATAAGCCATAGAAAAAGGGTAAATATTATGAGATCACCTGTGAATTTCTCTGATATCAGTTGTGTCAGGAAGAACTACCGCCCAGGTGCAGCGGCCCTGGGGTGACCAGAGCACGGCATTTACTCCTCAGGGCTCCTCAACGCACTTTAATTTCCTGCCGCTTGGAGGCACTCTTGCACCAGAGGACGAAACTTTATGCCTTTAAAACTTGGTTTCTCAAGAGCCTCAAAGGTTAGGACTGAGGCTTAAACTACACTGGAGAATTTGCAAATCGTTCCCGAATCACCTAAATCAATAATGTTGGTGAACAGAACCCGGCTTTTCTGGATTGGTGTTGCTATTTCAACCATGTCCTAAATACAGAAAGTCACAAGATCTCTAGTTCTTCAAGTTACACAACTCTACTCATTTCTTCCTTCCAGATAAATGGCAGCCTAGGACCTGGAAACAGGGATTTAGGCTGAGCTCTGGATGTGGTGGGACTTGCCTGGGGACTGCAGAGCCCAGAGCCTGAGAGGACTGCATGCTAGAATGAAGCAAAGCAGATAGACCAAACAAGGAATCAATCCGAAGAGCCTGGGTTTAAATGCAGAAGCAACACATTACTTAAGAAATCAGAAACTCGGGCTCCTGGGTGGCTCTGTTGGTTAAGCGACTTCGGCTCAGGTCATGATCCCGGAGTCCTGGGATCGAGTCCCACTTCGGGCTCCCGGCTCAGCAGGAAGCCTACTTCTCTCTCTGACCTTCCCCCTCTCATACTGTTTCTCTCTCTCTCTCTCAAATAAATAAATAAAATCTTAAAAAAAAAAAAGAAATCAGAAACCTCACACCTTGGGGCGCCTGGGTGGCTCAGTCGTTAAGCGTCTGCCTTCTGCTCAGGTCATGATCCTGGAGTCCCAGGATCGAGTCCCACATCGGGCTCCCTGCTTGGCAGGGAGTCTGTTTCTCCCTCTGACCCTCTTCCCTCTCGTGCTCTCTATCTCTCATTCTCTCTCTCTCAAATAAATAAATAAAAAATAAAATAAAAAAAAAAAGAAACCTCACACCTTCAGGGGGTTTCAGGGGGTTTGTTGGGAGAGTAGGGAATTAAACCCAGTGAGCATCCTGGAAGGACTGTAGCTGAAGGGCATTTTTCTACACTCCTTGGCTGCAGATGCGGAGCGAGCAGTTAAGGGAGCTAATCTAGCTGAAATGGAATTAGAACTATGATTAAGAATTGTAAAACCAATTCAAATTTTGGTGTTATCTAGTCTATCTGCACATAAATTTGAGAAAATTAATTTCAACATATTCTTTATATGAAATCATTTTTAGAATCATATACATTTTACTCAGTGCTACACCAAGATACACTTATTTTTTAGTAAAAAGTTTTATTAGAAGTAATGTGAAACACCCATGTACAATATACAAAAACACCAGAATAAGATTCTTCTGTTCCTTGTCTTGTCACTGCCTGCCTGAGTGACTTTGAGTAGCCCAATTTGCCCCTCTGAAAACTTTATAATATTCTAACTGTAATAGGTACTCAGGATCTCTAACATCCTGATAGCTTTAAATTCTGTGGTTTCCAAAAAAAGACATACCCAGAAAATACATTTTTTAACTGACCTGAGATCGTATCTCCTTTAAATGAAAATACATTTCATTTTTTCAAGTATTGTTTTTAAATCTCTGATAGAGTGGTTTCTCTTAATTCTTTTTCCTCCTGCAGTAAGAACTTAACAACTGTGATGTTTGATGAAAACTGAAGATTTTTTTAAGTCAAAAATAAATAAATTGGAGTGGTTACTCAGAGCTACAACAGCTGTGTTTTGATGTTTACAACCACAGATGTTAGATGTTTCCAGATGGAAACAAGGTTGTCAGTCTTCAATTTCCTCGAAAAAGCACTATATAATGATGGGTAGTTAAAAACCAGTTTCATAGTTGTTCCATGATGCTTGTCATGAAATTCTACAGTTTGCTGGCAATATATGTCTAATGTAGCTACCTGGTGGTATATTTGATTCAAACATTTAAAATGGTCTATTTGTTTAGTATTATTCCACATCAAATACTGACAAGAATGTTCACAATAGTGTTTCAATTAATGTCACCATTAAAAAACAATCTTGAATTACCAAGCTAAGTTTTGGCTATGGATTCTTAAAATATTAGCAAATAGTATGGTGAGAACTTAAAAAAAATCATGCTTTTGAGTGATTATGTCAATCTCATCAATTTCTGACTAGATGTTTTTATAAATGATAATAGCAGGTAATACCTATTGGACTTTACTTTGTGCCCAGCACTGTGCCAAATATTTTACAAATAATTCTATTTCATATGCAAACCTTGCAACAATTCTATGAGGAAGTTACTGTTATCCTCATTTTACAGGTGAATAATTGAGGCTTAGAAAAGTTATATAACTTGTCAAACTTCATACAACCAAGCACGCGACTCAACTGAGTTTCAGATCCAGATGCCTCAGCCCAAGTTCTTAACCAGAATAGCCTCCAACCTCCAACTATGCCATGTTTGTGCCACATATGATCTTACTTCATAATCATTATCACTGTAGGAGGAAAATATTTTTCTGAATTATTAAAGAGAGGAACTGAAACATAGAAATGACAAATTAAGAACAACAGATATCATGTCAGTGTTCCATACCGAAAGGTTCTAGAGGTCTTCCTGCAAGCACTCTAAAGCTGTAAATTAGGAGTTGCAGAGGTTTCCATCATTTCCTGTTACCACATGAACAAGTAAAACTCCTTTCTAGCACAAATAGGTGGACAGACAGACTTAGACTCCCCTGACCTACCCCCAGAATACTCATAAACTATATTACTGATCAAATATTTAGGTACAATGAAGATATTTTAGATATAAAATTCTCCAGATTTACCTGCCATGAATTTTCTTTTTGCTTTTTAGTTTCTTTAATTTTTTCAGCTTTTTGAGGTGTATTTGACAAATAAAATTAAAACATATTTAATGTTTACAACATGATGATTTGATATACCCATACATTATGAAAGGATTATCTCAGAAAATTAACACACCCATCACTTCACATACTTACCTTTTCTTTTTTTAAAGATTTTACACATAAATAATATCATGCAGTACTTGTCTTTTTCTGTCTGGCTCACCTCACCTAGCTTAATGTCCACCAGGTTAATGCATGTTGTCACAAATTGCAAGATAGTCTTCTATTTTAAGGCTGAATAACATTTCATTTTATATATATATCTCCATATCCATAGACAGATATTTAGGTTGTTTCCATACCTTGGCTATTGTGAACCATTGCAAGGAACACTGGAGTAGGGATATCTCTTCAAGACATGATTTCATGTCCTGCAGATATATACCCAGAAGTGGGGTTACAGGATCATATAGCAACTATATTCTAATTTTTTGAGGAACCTCCATATTGTGTTCCATAGTGGTGGTACCACGGTGTGCAAGAATTTTCCTTTCTGGGGCACCTGGGTGGCTCAGTTCGTTAAGCGGCTGCCTTCGGCTCGGGTCATGATCCCGGGGTCCTGGGATCGAGCCCCACATCAGGCTCCCTGCTCAGCGGAGAGCCTGCTTCTCCTTCTCCCACTCCCCCTGCTTGTGTTCCCTCTCTTGCTGTGTCTCTCTCTGTCAAATAAATAAAATCTTAAAAAAAAAGAATTTTCCTTTCTTTTTACCCCTGTCAGCATTTATTATCTATTATCTTTCTGATAATAGTCATCCTAACAGGTGTGAGGTGATACCTCACTGTGGTTTGGGTTTGCATTTCTCTGATGAGTAGTGATGTTGGGCACCTTTCATATACTTGTTGACCTTTGTCAATATTTGACATTCTTGGAGAGGTTAATTCCTTAAAATAAATATTAAGGAAATATCTAATCTTTAGGTTAGAAAACTTACATAGGTATATGTAGAAATTGTCTGAATAATTATATGGTGCACATCTTCACTGCGTACTAATTACCAAAAGCGGAATTAAGTAGGAAAATGATAGTAATAGAGAAAACAAATATGACAGAACAGATTCATTCTTTGAGTTATTTATTAGCTTTAGAGTGCCACTGAAAAATATTGAGGTTGCTAATAAAGCAAAACAAAACACCGAATAAGTTCAAATCCCCTGGGTTTCGCTGAATGTTCAGACGTACAGAAAAACTGAACACAGCCCTAGTAGGATTACCTGATGACATTAGCTGTTCTTTGATCCCTTAAGAAAATAAGGAAAGATTCGGAAGAATTTTTAAGCCTCATACTTGTAATATTAATTTCTGCAAACTTTGTATCTGTTAACAGGTATAACCCAAGAACTTGGTGTAAGGGCCTTAAACTTGGGCATATTATAAGAATCACGGATGCAATATTGGGGAATAAGTGATGTAACTGTACAATTTAGCTTGAGTATCATGAGAATGAAAAGCTAAGAATGTTCAAGGGAAAGCTTAAATATCCAACACTGGGAGTTAACTCTATTCCTGTAGTAAACACTTTTCAGTAACAATGGGCAAATATTTGATGATATTTGAACTTATGTTAAAACCAGTTACTTAATTAATAGTCTAGGTGAATAACAGGCCCTAGAAATGTGGCATTTCCAAACTGCACAGCTATAGGTGGCATTTTTTCATGTAGGAATGTCAGCAATAAAAGAGTAGAAAAAATTAATTCTCTTTTGTATTAAGGTAGAAGACACTGTAACAGATGATGGGATAAAAAGGAAGGGTTGTTCAAGGAAGCATTTATATTAAGAGCAGTACTCCTGAAAAGTACACTTTATTAAAAACAAGTTACCACACCACAGACAGCCTTTATGATACTTGTATTACAGGATGCAAAAGGTAAATAAAAGATGAAAACCAAGCCAGGGAATATAAGGTAACTACATAGAAGCTCTGATAACTTCTGGGAATATGGAGCCAGAGATCTGTATTTCTTTTCTTTAAATATATATTTTTTTAATTTATTTGACAGAGAGAAAGAGAGAGACACAGTGAGAGAGGGAACACAAGCAGGGGGAGCGGGAGAGGGAGAAGCAGGCTTCCCCCGGAGCAGGGAGCCCGATGCGGGGCTTGATGCCACGATGGTGGGATCATGACCTGAGGCGAAGGCAGACGCTTAACGACTGAGCCACCCAGGCGCCCCGAGATCTGTATTTCTTGCACTCACGTAAGCACACACGTGTGTGTGTGTGCACTTGCATGTGTTTGTGTGGTTTGTCTCACATATCTTCCATTCTTATTCTGTTAAAAAATGCCAACCCATTTCTCAAAGTCAGCAGATGAACATCGTCCAAAACCGGATACCTGATGCCTTCTCCAAGATTTTACTAAGTACAATGAGTGGGAAGGGCTTTACCTGACAGGCCATGAAATTGGGAGTGTGAATCCAGAACTACCAGCAACATATTCCTCATGCAGCTAGCCCTGACCGCTCTCGAATATAGCTAAAATAACCCTAGGAGGAAAATCGTAAAAGACTAATGTAGAGAGAATCCTGAAGACGTTCAGTTTCCTAGTTCCATTAGACCTCAGTATCACCCTTGCCCTTCCTGGATATGTGGACTAATAAATCTCATTTTGAACTTGAGCTCATTTGCATTGACTTTCTGTCATGTACCACTAGAGAATAGTGACTCTTACAGAGGACTTAATTCAGTGGTTGGAAACTATGCCCATGGCTCTGCAGGCTTTCAAGTAAAATACATGTGTGTTTGAGGGTGGGGAAGGGGGGGTTTGGGATGCTTTTCTCTAGTTCTTATACCCAGAAAGCTGGGAAAAATAATTAACCCAGATAACCCAAGACTATATATGCAAACATATTAGAGCTAAAAAGAAAACCATGTAAACTTCCTATGGTTGCAGAAAATCACAGAAAGCTCAGGAAGAGGTAAAGTTGTTCACAAAATAAACTCATGCCTGGTGAACGTTCCAACCCTTAGGCTTCAGGGCTTGGTGAAGCCCGTGGCAGTGGTGCTGAGTAGTAGTTCACTTGGAGACTCTTTGTGAAGGCTGTCCCTTAAAATATATTTCATTAAAATACTTGTGTGGATTGATATTATTCATTTCAAGTAGAGAAATCTGCCTATATCTTGATGACATATTTGTAAACTTGAAATTTGTGAATGAATATTATAAATATGAATAGGTGGATGTCAAGGAACCCACACATCCAGCAATACATCAAAACTGGCACCTGGTCTCAGACCCAAGTAGAATAAAATGGACGACCACACTAATAGTGCAACTCTGATACATGTAAGCTATTTCCCCCAGACAAGCAGACATGAAGTTGGGGAAGATCTTCTTAATCTATATCCTTTATGTGGAAGCTAAAGTAATAGGAGGACACTTTATTTATATGTTACACAGCCTTGAATTTGTGTTAATCCAGTTCCTAGTAAAAGTTAAAAAGCTAACTCTTCTAGAAGCCTCTCCAAATTATATGGGACCTAAAATGTTCTGAAGGGGAAGAAGAGAAATTCTCAAAATATCCACCACTCTCAAGAGTCACCGGCTTCACAATTAAAAAAATAATTTGGGGAGTTCAGTGCTTCTCACAGTATACTTATGAAAATCTACTGCAGGTTTAGAAAGTCTCATAATGACTCTGTTACATATTTGCTGAGCAGGAATTTCAGACTGAAAGAACGAGGGAAATACAACATTCTAAGAGTTAAAGGCTGAGAATTTTTCAGAACTTACAAAGATATGACTGCTTATATTACAGTCTAGGATCCTAAACAGGATCAGTGAGCTAGGGCTAATGGCAAGAGTAAAAACAGTGCTAGAGTATGAAGTTACCAACACACATAGAATACATATTTTAAAATCATAATAAATGTAAACATAGTAGAGCTATGTAGATAGCCTCATATCCAGACATGTTACCCTCCCCAAATCCCTCCACACATGTCGTTTTCAAATCCTTCTTTCTATTATCTTAGTTTATATTATCATCAACTCTTATCCAGTTTACTGCAACTGGTCTCCCTGCCTATATTCTTTTATTTATTTTTTAAAAAATCATCTACCTGCGTAGAGAGTGAGAGAGAGTTCGAGCTAGCGCACACAAGCAGGGGTAGGGGAAGAGAGAGAGGGAGACAAGCAAACTCCAGCTGAGCCGCGAGCCGGAAGTGGGGCTCTATCCCAGGACCCCAAGATCACCAGGTGAGCCGAGACCAGGAGTCTGATGCTCGGCTGACTGAGCCACCCAGGTCTCTCCTGCCTACATTCTTATTAACCATAAACCTATTTTCTACTCTACTCCTAGAGTAATCTAGCTATGACACAAATATAATAGAGCTCACTCCTATAATTTTATGTAACCTTGAACAAAAAATGTCCAAAATCTCTATGCAGAGTATTAGATCCTTTGTGCCTACCCTTACTCATCTCCTTATTTATACTATTTATATTTCAGCTGTATTTTAATCCTAATGTTCCTTGGTATCTATACCCTGTGATCTCCAGGCTCTTACTATTTTCACATATTCTTGCCCTAGCCAGGGACATACCTCTATCACCACCCCCACCCCACCCCCCATCCCCCACACATACACAGAGCTGACTCTGCTCAAATATATAAATAACCAAGAAATCCATGGTAGGCTTAGGAGGTGCTCTCATTATTTTGATGCAACCATGTGAATATCCCTTCCATAACATTTGTGAGAAAATGGCGGTGCCCTTTGTCTTTCTACCTCTTTAACCCGAAGTCTTCTTGGAAGAGGGTTTTTATCAAATATATTTTTATTGCTTTTAGTATCTTGAGTGTTTAACACAGTCTACTACATGCTCAAAAGTCATTTATTGCATGAATGAACAGATGAGCATGTTTTGTATGTTTACGCACCAATACCCTGTCTTACCTTAATTCATTTGGCAGACATCATTAGAAGTGTGATCTATATTAATGTGAAATCTGGTTCAGCGATATGAAAGTATTCCAAATGATGTGAGAAGAGCTTGTATATTGAAGCTCTTCTAAGTTTCTGTTGATGTTTTTACTCCTAAAATATTACGTAAGGATGCATTACTTAACATTTCTGAATCTCAATTTATTGCTATGCAAAATGTATATGCTCACAGATATCTCACTTTTTATTTTGAGAATTAAATGTGAAACATATGTAGAAGTTACATTCCTACTGGCTGCCAAATTGTAGGTGCAAATAAATACCATTCTCTTTTCTTGGTTGAGATGCATATATCCAGCTCTCCCCTCATCTCAGAGAAATAAAACTCCGTGAAGGAATGTGACAGAATGATATCGTAGAATACTCCTACCACAGCCTCAGGTACTAGGTCAGCTTTATTTACCATTAAAATTTGACTAGGCCAATATGTTTATTCACATTTTATGTTCATCTCAAGAGAACAGAGTAATATATCACAAATATTTAGCATAGAAAACCATCAGTTTCCTCTGAAGAATTATATTCATTTGTGGTAAGCACTATTAGCTGCTCTCTCTCCGTCCTTGCCAACTAAATCCCAATTTCGCTTAGGGCCACTAAGTCCCTCACCACAGGGATATATTCTGATTAATCTTAAGCAATTATGGTAAGCCCACTCTCCTCTACCAGCTATTCATGTATCCAGTTTCCCTTGTAGCCAGGGGTGGCCATGTGACCAACTTTTGGCAAGTACGGCATAAAGGGAAATCTGCAGGGTATGGAGAGTGGTTTGTGGGGAAGCTATTGCTTTCTGATAGCAGACATATCATGAGAATAACTAATTTCTGCTGCCCCCTTTGCTTCTCCTCTTTGAACACGATTTAAGGATGGGATACAAGGAGATAATTACAATGTTCATGTGATAATGAAATAATAGGACAAAATGCCAAGTCTCTGAGGATTTCAGGATAAATACATAGAGGGTGTCTGGTACGTTAACTACTTCACAAGGCTGCTGCATCCAAACTAGAAACATCTGCCTGCAAATTTCATATGAGTGAAGGGTAGCAAAATATGCCTCCCCAGAAGGTGCTGCTTTGGTGTATTGATTATTTTGAGCTGTAGGCACTTAAAAAAATGCAGCAAGTGGCTTTCTCTGAACTCTTCTTATCTGCCTAAAAACAGATCCTCCAAAAGAAACTCCATTATCATAAATCCCCTTCCCAAGAGTTTCATCAACCGGGGAAGATTGACTTTTATCACAGTCTGTTTCTCAGAGACTAGAAGTGGACACCACATCTAGACAGACTTTGTCACGAACTATCATACCTCCCATCTGTTTTTCTAGGGGCCCATTCATCTTTCTTAAAAAATCACTTACTATCCCCCAAAAGCCTACATCCCCCTCCCCCCTCTCCCTATTGAGATGGTATTTAAACCTGAATGTAAGTCACATCAGAGAGTTACTTATTTTTTTTGTGGGTATCACCCATGTATAACTGAGGTACACGTGTTAATACATTTCTGTTTGTTTTTCTCTTGTTAATCTGTCTTTTATTATAGGAGTCTCAGCTAACAATTCAAAAGAGTGGAGGAAAAATTGTTTTTCTTTTCCTACTTGAGAAAAGTGTAAGTTTCTGTTACTCACTTCTTCTGTGACTTGTGATTAAAGCTTTCCTGACTATTATAACACCCAAATAAAGGTAATACTGAAGGAGATAAAGAACCAGGTATGACACCAGCCTTGCGGCAATGTCCTGAAGAATGCAAAAGTAATGTGGATTATAAACTCTGTAGCTTCTGGAAAATATTGAGTCTGTATGAATTAAATTGACAAGTTATATAAAACTCGATTAATGCTGACATATTGGGTACATCCAATGTCTGCCGTATATTTGATTTTCTGCTTATTTCCATAGGGTTGATTTCACTCATTGCTCTTAAGAAAAGAATTCTTGGAGTTGGGGGGAACTAGAAAAATTTTAATAAAATGATAATACAATTATCAAAACATTGCTTCTTATTCCATTTGTATTTTCAGTAATTTCCTGTGCCATGCAGTTAATTTCTTGTGGATTTATATGTGTGTGTGTGTGTGTGTGTGTGTGTGTGTGTGTGTGTGTGTGTGTGGCTGACTGATTGATACACCATAGCTTTCAAAGACACACTTGACCTTGAAATAACTGCCAACCCCATTTTCCACATATGCAAGGCTTTCCAGTTCTTACAAAAGATACATTTTTGGGAAAAATTATACTCTCTCATGCTAGCAGATAAATGACTTATAAATGTGCCCATCAGTATTCATTTTTAGCAATATTTAATTTGAGTAAATGATTTAATGGATTCCAGGCATTTGTCACAAGGAATAAGGAGGTTTTTGTTTTCAAACGAAGATGGCCTACCTGTTACCTTTCAAATAATTCTTAGGTGGCAGCTTAGTCATGAGGAAAGCCAAGCCTGGAGCAGGTGTCTCACTATGTGATAAAGTAACTGTCATGGCAGGAAGATGAAAGATGGAGACTACTAAACATTTTGGATAAAGATTCAAAAAATCTAAAGAAGAACAGATAATCCCAGAGCATGATAACTTCTGAAAATAGTTTTAAAATGTATGAAACTGTTGCTTCTGCATAATTTCAACACCTTTTGAAGTAATACAATCAAAGAGGCACAGTTCTTCCAGATTAAATGTATTTTATTGATTTTTATCTTCAATGGAGTGAATGCTATTGAGGTTTCATTTGTACAAGTTTGAATACCTAGTTTAAAGTTATATTTTTGCACTGTGAACTTCTCCCAAGTGTACATTGGTCAAGTAGTACTTTTTTTTTCTTTTGATTTGTTCTGTTTTATCAAAGAAGCAGTCTGCTCATATGGATACTGCCAAAAATGTTGACTGGTTTTTGGCATGCATCCTCAACAGTGAAAGTTACTGTGACTTTAAGTAAAGTGAATTAAACCACAGAAAAATGTGAATAAACTGCATCTAACTATAATAATAGGATGAAGGCTTTAGTGATATGAGTAAGAAATTAATGGTCATATGACTGGAGTTCTATTTTTGACTTTATATTTTCATATATATCCTGAATACGTTTCTAAACTCTTTTAAAAAGCTATTTTCCTACAAATAAAATGGGAATTATCTGATCACAAGAACCATTTCTGAATGATAAAAATGACTAAAAGAATATTTTAAAATGATTTAATAACTGATATTTTAAAATTCCTTCCAATAAGTTTCCTCTCTCCTTTGGCTAAAATTGCTTTAAAGTTCACAAATAACCTTTCTACTTTAGATTTATGTAAAACTTTGTGATGTTTGCTACAACTGATTGCATCATATTTTTAAATGTTTATCCTGTATTGACCTTCTAATACTCTGTGGCTGTTTTCTTTTCTTGACCACCCCACCCTTCCTTCCTTCCTTCACTTCTTCTTTTCTTCTACTTTTCAAATTTTGAATCACAGAACTCATGAGAAACTTATAAAATCCTTATATACTCTTACCCATAAAATATTTGTATTCATCTTTGCATCTTTCAAAGTGTTCGTGGACCATCTATAGCCTACCCATGGTGACAAGATAAAGCATTTTTGTCCTAGAAAAGCAAAATAAATCAATAAATGAATAAATGAATGAATGAATAAACAAAACAAAAACAGAGAAGTCCAAGACCAAAGAAGATGCAAAGGAACACCTGATTTCAGATTGTGTTGCTCTGCATGGCTCTGATTCTATCACTTCTCTTTTCCTCTAGCCCCTCAAGAGCAAAACAAAAATGAGAAAAAAATTTATCTTAGTAAAATTTTTATAGTGATGGATATATTCATATTTTTATGAGATATATTAAAGTGTGTAGCCTAATATTGTAAGGAAGCTGTTCTGCGAAATCGCAAACAACCGAGGTCCGTTCTAGGCTATGACTAAGTCCAGGGATTACGGTGGTGACTCCACACCGTAGGAAGAAGGCATGTGTCAATTTGGAAGGTAGTGTCCTACACAGCAAACATTAACCGGGGCTGGGTGGTATCAGCCAACACTTTAGAAGCCACCACTGAGTTGACTGTATATTCAAAAAAAGGAACAAACACTACCTCTTATATCCATCCCCAGGCCTACTATTATTACTCCTTAGCATGATATTTAAAGTCTGGTATAATGTGGCCTAAATATCTTCATTTTAACTCAATGAATATCAGTATAAATCTACAGTGTGCAAATACTGTGCTAGGTCCCAGATACACTGACCACCAAACCAACATGCTGCCTGTAAACTTGGTGCTTAGGACCTCTGCAGAAATCTCTATAGCTCTTTCTCTGGCATAACGATTATTCCCTAAGTCTGCTTTCCTCAGCAGATCATAAACTCTATGAGTGTTCACACTTGTTTGTTTGTTTGTTTGTCTTAAGGAAGTCTGCCTGTTATAATTGTTTGTATATATTATACACTCAATGAAAATTAATTTGAATTAAAAATCTCTTGGCCTTGATTCAGAGAACATTATAGGTCATAAAAATTTGTCACTGATTTAGAATCTCCCGTCATTTCATCTGGTAGTTCTTTGCTTTTCTTTCATCCTATATATTATCTTAAGTATGTTTCTAATTAAGCTCTAAATCCACCCCTCTTCACTCACTGAAAATCATATCTCAAATCCATTCAGGGGCTTTGACTCCTAAAGCAGTGCTCCCAGTCCCTTGGTCTGGAGGCAGAGCCCCCAAACAGATGGACTCTGGTCAGAGACTTCATCTGTCTTAGGGTTGCCACCAAGCCTGACCATGTTCACTGATGTTCTCTAATAGTGGCCTGTCAGCTGTCAGCCAGCTAAGATTAGTCCACGAGAACCCTTTCCCAGCTTGCACTGTCCCTTCATCACAGGGCTCCCAAGCATGCAGATCCTGTGAGACAGCCCCTCACACAGATGGGAGTTTGGAGAAGATGACAAATGACCCATATCCCCTATTACGGCTATTTCATTCCATTAAATGAATGACTGCTTAAAGAGACTATTTGTCACCAGGGCATAATTTAATCAACCTCATATAGGATGAGGAGAAAATGAAGAATTAGAACAAGTGACCAGAACACGAATCAGTTTTTTTCTCCATCCAGATGCAAATGTGCTTCAAGCTATTCCTGTCTCTGCACCTAAATGCTGTACTTATTGAAAAATTTCAGTCATTCGTGTCCATTA
This sequence comes from Eumetopias jubatus, assembly GCF_037043125.1. NCBI lineage: Eukaryota > Metazoa > Chordata > Mammalia > Carnivora > Otariidae > Eumetopias > Eumetopias jubatus. The sequence goes on along the minus strand of NW_028274809.1, from coordinate 174,564,818 downwards.
GCTAAAGCAGGTCATTATGTTAAGACTTTCATAATTATAAAAAGATATTTTTATATTTCAGTTGGATTATTCTAAAATAATAGCAAATAAATTATTTGTAAAAGTTATGCTTTTCACCAGTACTTTTTACATTGAAATTCTTAAATAAAAAGCACATGAAATAAAACAATTTGTGCAAATTATCCGAACGTTAACTCAATTTTATTCATACTTAATGAGTTCAAATTCTTTATGAATATAATAAATCTGTGTATGAATAATGCCCATTTCCAATTAATTGGATAAATAAAATAGAGAATATTTTAATTTTCCATTTTAAATACATGAAGTCTACATACAGCCCTAAGGGATATAAACTGTTATATACATCATAAACTTCAAGAGCAAATCCAAAGACATTATAACTGAATGATCCACTTAAAATGGCAGAAAATATACATTTTCTGCAAGAAATGGTTTATAGACAGAGTGCATAAACAGATACAATGTGCAAGTTTTAGGAACTTGAATTAATTTTGAGGATAAAGAGAAAAAATAATCTTAAAAGTTATGTAAAATTAATGGTGCACATATTTAAATGAATCAGTTAGTAAATATATAAGGTCTTTCTGCTTTTTATTAGCATGGAATTATTGTGTTGGATAGTGGTCTAGATTCACAACCAGAAACAGTGTATTTCTAAAGTCCACTGCTGTAATGAAACACCAAATCTGGTAAAGTTTATTTGGTTGTTGTTGTTGTTGTTGTTGTTGTTTTATTTCTTTCTTTGGTTTGCTCCTGAGTATGGAGGTTTTAATAATTTTGTGAAGTATTATTGTAACATCCTTCAAGGTTTACATAAATAATATTTTCAACTGTTTATTTCAAGTACATTTCAATAAAAGAATTCCAAATAAAACTAAGGAAGAAAATTACATATCACCTTAAAAGAAACTTCTGTGATTATTTGCATCACAAAATAAGAATCAATCCATATCTTAATTTACCTGCCACTTTTCTAGGAACACCTTCCCTGCTGTTAAGATTAGGCCATGTGTTCCTGATACACATTTTCTAAGCACCTTATATTGTCTTTTATAGAATTTATGACAATTACAGCTAGTTGCTTAATTATTTACCCAATGTTTGTCTTTCATAGGAAACTATGGGTAACCACTTGAGACAGGCATCAGGTTTCTTCCATTTATTGCTCTATTCCTACCAGCTAGCCCTGTGCCTGGAGTATAGAAGATACTAAACAAAAAGAATTATATGAATAATTATCAGTCAAATGTACTATTTTAGCCAGGACTGCAATAATGAAACCCCCTCCAAGCCTCCAAGAACTTCATTATTAACAGAGGAAGAGAAAGATGTTTTTGTTCAGGTTGACGAGTCTAAGGCTTCACTGAGATATAGATAACTGTGTTCTTATGATATAGACATTTGCTTCCTTCCATTGAACTCTTATACAAGCATGCTTAAATTGTGAAATAAATAAGTTTATTAAGTGTGGAAGCCTTTGAGAGTTGAACAGGATAGCAGTATAACAGAAAATCACAATGCTGTGTGAAGAATAATTCACTTTATTTTAAAGGCTGAGCTTTATATAGAGAATTAACATGTACTTGTCTCTATCTACTATGAATGTAAAAAAAAATCATGTAGGTAAGGTTATGGATGTAAAGTTAAATAGGTTACTTCAGGAACTGAAATGTTTGGTTGTTTATAAAATGTACTAATAACAGGTTGGCAGAGTAATAATACTAGAATTGATATGGCATTATTTCTTCAAATTGTGGATACTGCTATTAAAGACATCAGAGTCATGATGATGAGAAATGTGGGAAAATATATAAAATCAATTAGTTCTAAAACAGCCTTTTGAATCTCAGGCAAACATTCAAAGAGATGCCAAGTAGGCATATTTTTTATATATAACTATATCCAGAATTATGCCAGGCAATATAGTTGGTAAAAAGAAATCTTATATAGAACATATATATAATTATTCTGTGCAATAAACAAGAGGATTTAAAAAAATTGTACTTTTTTAATTTCAAAGATCATCAAATTGAATATTTTCCCCAGTTCTTAGAGCTTTAGTTTAATAAGGTAACTTTACACATCTGCCTGTAGGAACCCAGAGAAGGTAGAATAGAATTTTTAAAAATAAATGTGAACTACATTTTAGAAATGAAGAAACTGAGACCCAGATGGCTATGTAACTCACCCAATGTCACACAGTTAATAATTATCAGACATGAAACGGTCTTAATTCATTTATTCTATTATTACATGATGATATATCTTCTAAGATGAACTCTCAGAATAAAAACAGAAACATTAATATCCTAGGACAATCTTTACATATTTGAACATTAATTCCTATACTCTATACATTGACCCAGTAAATATTGAATGCCTACCGTGTCCTAGATCTTCTGGAGATGCACAAAAATCCCTGCCCTTGACAGAGCTTATAGTTGCATTTGTTTTAAGATATCACATGATCAGTTCTGAACAGTAAACACTTTCAGAAACATAATCTAGAATGCAAGTTTGAATTCTAAATAGCTAGACATGCCTCAGAATGGTAAATATATTTCAAATTGCATCCCTTGCCGTATATAAAATGTGAGAATATATAAAATAGAGAAACCCAATATTTGATATGTAGGGTGTTTCTATTTGCTGTTTTCATTTGGACAGAGAATGCTTTCACAATTAGCTTTGCAGCTACATTATGAAATAGATATTTGTCATGAAATGTTTCCATTTTTTTACTCTCAATTTTCCTTCAGATTCTTTTCCTGAGTAGCTATATTATTATGTATTTTACAACTACAACTCATTATTTTACTTTTCCCTTAGAATAAATTTTTAATGGAGACAACTCCTTTCTGATAATTTGAAATATAGACTATCAATATATTACTTGACAGAAAGCAAAACAATTGTGCATCATATATATTTCTTAGTATAAGCTATAATATATTTAGGGTAAATATATAAATGTATTTATTCAAGACAGGTTTTGCTCAAATTTAGAATTCAAAAAACTGATATATTCTGGAGCCACAGATTAACACAGGACCCACAAAACGCGTACTCTACCAGGGAAAAAATAATTGCCTCCTGGCTGAAAATAACTAGGTATTAAAGTTTTAAAAAATTGTATTATGCACACCAGTGCAAGCTGATTGAATCTTTTCAGACTCAATTGGCTAGGCACAAGGTCATTTATAATGCTCTCGATTAAGTATCCAAAGGACAATTTTCTGATATTCCCCCATATGTTTTAGTCTTTCTAACATAACTGACCCCTTGGAAGACAACTCTTTCCATCTGCATGTGAAAAGTGCTGAATGTTTCCTTTAGTGAGATTTAAATTGCTTTTAGCAGGTCAGGTCATCTCATTTAGTTGTTTCACATTACTTTATTCAGCTTGCAACTCAGAAACACAAAAATGTCTCATTCCAATTCTTCTTTTCAATGGTACTTAATATTGTGTTTGTACGGTTAAAAAAATTACCCTCTGGTATATGTGTTTCTCTTTCTCATATTCTCCTGTGTCCCATACACTTAGTTTTAAATAGTGAATGAAGTGTTAGAATTTTAGATTTTAAATATGATCGATGGTGTAGGGAAGGAGAAATAATTTTCCCTCTTCTTTTCTTAGTTCTTAGCTGAGACCAGTGTAATAAGCCACAGCTTAACAAGAGAAAACAAAACCAAAACCAGAAATAAAAAAATAGTAGTTTATTACCATGTAAGCTCACATAGACATGGGAGGAACGCAGGGGAAAATTAGTAACTCCCCTAGGTGGCTTAGAATTCAGGCTTAAATACCATTTTAACACGGAAATGGAAAAGAACGTAGGCCTCTTAGGGGAGAGTGAATGATTTTCAGGGAAGATGAATGAGCCCTTAGAAGAACAGATGGGAGGTATGGTAGATTGGGACAGCATGTCAGGGTGTGGTGCAGATGTCTAGTCTCTTCTCCTGTAATAACTGTCAATCTTCTCTGGTTAATGAAACTCTTGGGGAGGGGATTTATGACAACGGAGCTCCTTTTGGAAGATCTATCTTTAGGCAGACAAGTGAAGTTCAGAGAAAGCCTCTTTCTGCATTTGTTGTTTTTCAATCGCCTACAGCTCAAAATAATCAACATTGAAAAAGTGGTATGTTTTAGCATATCCTGAACTGCTACAGGCATACAGGGATGTCGTTTTGGGGATGGCATATTCTACTACCCTTCACTGGCCAGACAACCTCTTGCCTTTCTCCTACGTTTCGATAGCCCACAAAGATGTTTTGGAATTTAATTGTTGCTATTTAATTAGAAGCATATATTGAGCAATGATCAGGGCTAGATTGTCTTGAATAACTTTTTCTTTTTTAAGATTTTATTTATTTGACAGAGAGAGACACAGCGAGTGAGGGAACACAAGCAGGGGGAGCGGGAGAGGGAGAAGCAGGCTTCCCGCAGAGCAGGGAGCCCAATGCGGGGCTAGATCCCAGGACCCTGAGATCATGACCTGAGCTGAATGCAGACGCTTAACAACTCAGCCACCCAGGCGCCCCTTGAATAACTTTTAAAGTTTTAATTCCTGAGTTGCCTTCCACTATGTACCCGTGGCTTTCTAAAACCTCTCTCAGAGGGGCTTAGGGGCATTTGAGTTAAATAACTACCACTTTAAGCTTTAAAGTACTGTTATATTTCTTAGGGAATTCCTTCGGGAAGTACCTCAGGCGTGACGTAAAATCATACCTCTAGAGGCTCTCAACCCAGGCCTGCTTATACTAAATAACGTTTTCTGAAATCTCTCACTTTGGGTATTATTTGGACCTGGCCTCAGGCACTTTGTTTGCTTTCCACTTCTTATTTTTATTGTCAACTTGCCTTTTGTTTGGCAGTCACCAGCTTGTAGATCTTCTGCTATTTCTTTAAGAAAATAAAGTGAGTAGTGACGTAACAATAATAAAATATAAATCACCTTTCATAATTTCATGTAAACTGTATGTGACATTTTAAAGCTTTTCAAATTTAAACAATTCCTTTACATTCTTTTTATAATGAAAATTTTTATCTCATCTCTATTGAAGAGGATTTACCAAGCATTTACCACATGTGTTCTGAACAATAACAACAACAAAATAACCTAAATTTCAAAATAAACTATAGCTAAGGAATATTCAGTATACAAATTCTATAATCATAGCAGTGGTTGGAACTTTTTGCTATTTCTATTGCTTTAAAAGTAGTTGATATTTTTTCATATTTAAAGATTTTATCTTTAGAGTAGTTTTAAGGTCACGGCAAAACTGGGAGGCAAATACAGAGATTTTGCATATACAGCCGGCTCTCACACATGCACAGCCCCTCCTATAATCAACATCCTATACTAGAATGGCACATTTGTTAAAACTGATGAATCCATATTGACACATCATTATCACCCAGAGTCCACAGTTTACCTGCAGGTTCACTCTTGCTATTGTACATCCTAGGTGGGTGTAGACAAATGTATAATGGCAAGTATCTGTCATTATAGAATCATACACAGTACTTTCACTGCCCTAAAAATCCTCTGTGCTTTGCCTATTCACCCCTGCCTCCCTAAGAACCCCTGGCAACCACTGATCTTTTACTGTCTCCATAGTTTTGCCTTTTCCAGGATGTCATATACAGTAGTCTCCCCTTATCTTGGGGGTATGTTCCAAGACCCCGCAGTGGATACCTGAAACCACAGAGAGTACAGAACTTTAAATATACTGTTTTTTTCCTCTACATACATATCCATGATAAAGTTGAATTCAGAAATTAAGCACATCAAGAGATTAAGAAAAATCACTACTAATAAAAGAATAATTACCACAATATACTATAGTAAAAGTTGTGTGATTGTGGTCTCTACCTCTCTTTCTTTCATAATATCTGATTTTACTGTACTCACGCTTTTTCTTATGAGGATGGGAGAGGCTAAAATGCCTACATGATGAGCTGAAGTGAGGTGAGTGACACAGTCCTCGTGACCCAGCACTTGGCTACTATCAACTTTCAGACTATAGGTCAGGAAGGTTCTGCTTCTGGAATGAAACCTCAGAAAGCAAAACTGCAGATGAGGGGGAACTGCTGCTGTTGGACTCATAACACCACATGGACTTTTCAGATTGGCTTCTTTCATTCATTACAACCATTTAAGGTTCCTCCATGTATTTTCACATCTCTTTAGCTCATTTCGTTTCAGTGCTTCATAATATTTCATTGTCCAAATCTCCCACAGTTTATCCTGCTCCTTCACATACAAATGTAGGCAGTTAAAAATTTTTTGTTCTCTTGTTCTTAGTCTATCATTTTTACAGAAAAGGTCTCAGCCAAGAACAATGAAGTATAGAGGAAAACTATCTTTCCTCCCCTACAATGTCAAACTATCTTCCAAAACAGCTGTACCAATTTGCATTCCTACCATAAAAAGTTTTTAAAATTCCACATGTATGTGTAAAACAATACCAAATATGTCCTAAAACAAACCAAAAAAAAAAAAAATAAGATGCTATGATGTGGGAATAAATATGGTGGGGAGAGAAAATGGCATTGATGTATAGTATGTGTAGAAATGCAGGCATCTAGGGATGAGAGAAAGAACAAGAAGAAACAACCAGTTTGGGAAAAAGGAATGTCCGGAGAAGTAGGAAGAAAAATATATTAGAAAAGTCCCAGGAAAATAATGTTTGTATTCAGAAAGAGAGTGAAGAATTCACGCTTTTATAATTAAAAGATGGATAGGTCCTAATACTCAGTTAAAAAGTAAAACAAACAAACAAACAAAAATACTTAGTGTTTTACATTGGTTTGAACTAATATAACAACTGTCCAATTTCTAAAAAATCTAACTCCGTTTTTGTTTACCATTTTTCCCCACTTATACATGATCAGTTTTCCTTTTAAAATAACCTTTTGAATTTTGTTATCTGTGAGTACAAGACCCTTGAAAGGTGCTAATCAAAAACAATTTCTGAAAAGGAGTGGGAGCAATCATGGATTATTGTCATGTGGAAAGGAGAACTTGTAATACAAATGTGTCCAGAACGAAGGTGAGACTCTCCCAGAAGCCTGCTTATGACCATTCCCCTAATCAATGTATTGATGCAGATACTGAGTCAATATCAAGAGTCATGTCTCAAAGTCTCTGAGTTTCCTTGTCTTCTTTTTCCTCAGCAATTATCAACTTCCAAGTTTCATAAAACAATTTCCAAGGAGTTTAGAATGTACACTGGAAAACATCCTTTGGTTTCTTTTCCTTTTTTTATTTTCAAGAAACTTACATAAGAAATATAAAGATAGTACAGGGGACTTTCATCCCCCACTGTAAAACTGAATAAAGGAAACCTTGCTTAAAATCTTTTTGGGAGGCCTGAGGAAAAGCTCTTACACTATCTTACACTACCTACACTACCACTCCTCCTCAATTGCAGACACATCTTACATTCCCAGCAGGAAGAAGTTTGCATTTCTACTCCAGTGGAAGGAAGGAAGGATTTCTCCGTTCCTAGAAACAAGCACTGCCAATAAGAAAATACCACAACTTAGCCAATAAGAAACTCTCACCATCCTGAACTCTCCCTTTCTGCCAATGGATTTTCATTCAAAGCATCTCTTCTCAACAACATATCCGGACGTGGGCGAAGAGGGACTTCTTGAAAAGCTATTGCAGGGGCACCTGGGTGGCTCAGTTGGTTGAGTGACCTACTGGTGATTTCAGCTCAGATCATGACTTCAGTATTATGGGATCGAGCCCTGCCACGGGCTCTGCCCTCAGCAGAGAGTCTGCTTGAGATTCTCTCTCTCCCTCTAACCCCAGCCCCTACTTGTGTTCTCTCTCTCTCAAATAAATAAATCTTTAAAAATATTTTTCTAAAAAGAAAAGACTTTTGCAATAAGAACACTGAATATATGATCTGTTACTTTCACAAGAGTTGGGCAAGAGGGTTTTTCTTTTATAGGAAGTAAACAAGGCTAGAAAGAGCTAGGTTGGAAGGATAAAATGAAAGAGTGGTATAATTGGAGATTAGATGATAAAAAATTTAATGCTGAGGCACTCTCTCCAGGAGTGGCATTTAAGGAAAGGCTCTGTGCTGGCTCAGTCTGAGGGGGAACCAAAGTTCAGGGGTCCCAAGAGAAGAAGAAAATCCTTAACTAAACTTTGGCTTTGGTTCTGACTGAAAGCTGGGTACAAAACAGTTCAGATAATAGTTTATAAGGTGACAAATGGGAATTTGGAGAGACCATGTCTGGCCTTGTCATAGTTAAGTTTTATCCAAGTCTTATAAGGACAGATGGTTCTTTACAGTGAGCCATTTTCCAGAACACAAAAGAGTGTTCTGGAACACAGCTTTAACCATATCTGTTTTCCAAAATCACAGGGCTTGGGTAAAATTTGACATTGTCAATAACCATAGTTTAAGAAAAAGTAAGAAAAATAGGGCAAACCAATAAAAAAAATAGATATTAGCATAAAATTCTCAACATGAGTTTTAAACTTAGACATAGCTAGGTACAGTGTTATAGTTGAACTAATGTTCTATTCAAATAAAAGTTGAGGCAATAACAAAACACCAATATAATATGATATCATGGCAACATTTTTACTTCTTATAAATATGGAGTCAAATGCTAAACCCAGCATTTTGTTAGACAGCTGTAATAAATAATATTAAAAAATAACCTTTTTCTACTCATTGGCCAGATGGATTGATTTTACTCTAAATGGCAAAATGTGTTTTTAAGCTTTTATTTCTAGTTCATATTTATTTAATTTAGCAGTGAGCATCCTGTAAGAGAATAAAAAATATTTATTTTTATTGATTTATATTTTCCATGGCATTTTTCATTCCATAAATGCTAGATGACACAAAATTTAATTAAAAGCAAACATTTAATATATTGCCACTGAATGAATCCCTGTTTCCTCTAGCTAGCTCTCTTTGGGAGGCTTAGCATGGAAAATTTTCTGAAGTATTCTAGGTTATTGGGCTTGATTAATGTGACCATGCAAGTACCTCTTAACTAAGAGCAAAGTGGTATACCCATCGTTTCACTGAAAAAAAAAAATCATCTGACTAGAATTCTGTGCCCTCTGAAAGTAATTGGCAAAACATAAAGGCATGATTGGTAATTATTAGTAAAGTCAGTATTACAAAGAAGAAAAAGAGCAAATATGTTACCTCTAAAATCTTAACCGTACGTGTGTTTATTATGTCAACTATAGCATAATATGGAAAGTAAGGTTTAAGGGAAGAAACAGATGCTGTGTTAATTCACGTTCATTTTTTTCTCAAAAACAAATATGGCTAGAATAGCTGGGGTCTCTTTCTTGTCTTTTATCTATGAGTAAGTTTTACACAGTTTATAAAAGTATTTTTCAGCTTCAATTCCAATAATATGTCACAGATTGGATTTATAGGATTTTCAAATATAAAAGTAACAGAAAAAGAAAATGAGGGGTGAGATAGAAGGCACGAAAGTGAGAAAGGGTCATTTTGGACTCAGGCTGTTCAGAAACCTTGATTAAGAAAGAATTGAAGAGATTGTTAGTGCGTCTCTGTGGGCTAAAAGCAGGGTAGGTCCCAGCCTTGTGGAACTTGAAGTTTATGCAATTATAGAAGTTCTTTTCAAGAAAAATAACACAAAATTAGTCATGAAAGTAAACATGTATTTAGGTAGAGAAAATAAATCACAGCAAATTGTAAATTTAAACAAGATGGAAATAACACACATGTCAAAATCCAGAAAAGTAACATGCTATATTGATGAAATTAAATTTTATAAATAGATATGCATGTAAATATAACCTATATTTATAATATTTATAGTTAACTGCCTGATTTATCTCTATAATAATTTTTCCGTACATTTTTTAGCTGTATACTTGTATATTGGACCATATGCTTCTTGCATACGTTTTATTCCAATTACAAAGTCTATGGAATTTTCTTGAAAGATAGAAAAATAATTCAGTCTTTTCCCCAGTATAGTTTATCAAAATTCATTTTTGTTTTTAATTGCTAGTGTAGAAAATTGTTTTTTGTTTCATAACGTGTAATTGGTAGGGCCATTTAAATTGTAATTACTATTGATTATGGAAACACCAAGTTTCTTTCCTATCATCTCCCTGGTCAAAGGAATGGCAAGGGTATAAGCACTGACAAAAATGTTCACTTTGAGTGATGAAGGAGGAAGTGGGGAGTACTCCTCGCATGTTGAAGGAAAAACAATGTATCATAGGAGATGAGGTTAGAGATGTAGGAGGTCACGTGGGGCCTTGAGGCCACCACAGAGTACTGGTTTTAACCTGAGTGACATGGGAACCAGTGGAGGATTGTGAGCCAAGGACACTAATACAATTTTACTTAACATTTTAATATTTCTGGCTGCTGTGTGTGAAAATGTCTACAGAACAGGAAGATCAGTCTAAAGGTAAGGACAGATAACTGCAACAAAAACAGTGTAAACATTTGGACTAGTTATTTTGGAACACAATGGGGGACTAGTTATTTTGGAACACAATGGTGGACTAGTTATTTTGGAACAAAATAAGGAACATCTTAAGTACAAGAGCAAATAAACTGAAAAAAGGTATCTAGGCTTTGTCCCTTTCCTTATCCTATGGAAGCAATTTCTATACTCTTACTGACTTGACACTTTGAATATCCTACATCCTATGGTAACAGTGAAAAACACAATACTATTTTAATACTTTGTAGAAATTTGAACCAAATTATCAAAAATGTAAAAGCTGGATTTTTCTTACAGTGGAAAAAAATTACCCAGTTTGAAACAGTCAAATGAATATCTGATATTGAAATAAGGAAAAATGATAATTTTACTTACCAAAAAATCTGAGTTTAAATTTTGGAAAGCAAAAATCTTTCTATTAATTAATGCTTCAGAGTTTATTCTATGATTTCCGACTTCGCTGGAATTATTTATCTGCTCTCTCCTATAGACTGTGAGACCCTTAAGCAGAGAACCAAAGTCTTGGCTTTGGATTTAGATTGACCACTATTTGAACCATGATTCTGCCACTGACAAACGATTTACCAACTGGTTTAAACATTGTAGAAGAAACAAAATCTACCACTCAATAAACAACCTTTATCTTATATAGAGTAGACTTCCTAGGCACTAGAATCTTCAGGGCATTAGGAAACCTTGGTGAATATTTTTCTCTTCCTTTTTCTTGGTAAGCTTTAAAACGAAAAATTTTAAATATGACTCATTCAGAAAACACACTATAGAGAACTTTTCTTCAATGGCTCTTGTATAGTCATCTCTCTACTCAGCTATTGTTTGCATGAATAATTGTACAGCAATCGAATAGGCAGTATTCCCTATCATCTATGCACATTGCTGATTTAGGTCCTTTAAAGGACTTGCTAATTTTCTAACAAGTATGCTCTAAATGTATGTATATGAGTCAGACCACGTACCATCACAAGGGCGGGCTTTACCACAGTAGCTCTGATGATGCATTAATATATCTTCAGAGCAGTGTTCCAGTGATGATTTATTAGGGTGTTACATCATAGTAGTGATAGAGAATAGAAATTGGCCAAAGAATGGCTTGGTCATTTGCAATATTAAAAAATTATACATTATATATGGAGCTTGTCCCCATTTTTAGGAATGGAAACATTCATTTATGCCATCTATTTAAATAATGTATCATCCATGGACAAGCAGTTAAACTACATTAAATTGAAACCAGTATCACTTAATATTTTATTTTCCCTGCATGTATATTCCACAGCAATGTAAATAAAACATGACAAAAAATGCACATAATTTCTTACCAACCTGAGCTGATTTTTAAAAAAAAATCATAAAGGAGCACAGTAGACCCTTATTAAACTAATTATTTATGCTTTGTAATTATGCAGACTGAGTTCCTTTATATCAAAGGGATAATTTGCATGCATGTTACTATTTTTCCTGAAGAATTCATGGTATTGCATTCCAGGTTTTTTGTTTTGTTTGGTTTTGTTTTTATGAATTGGAAGATTATTTACCTATAGTTACTACATTAACTACTCAGAAAGTAATACAGCATTTACTTATTGGGTAGCCTGAATTTTAGTTTGTTCAGGGAATTTAAAAAAATCAGTTATAACTAATAGAAATGTATTCAATCCACTATTCTTCCCAAGGAGTTGTATTTTCTACCAGCGATAAATTCTCATGATTATAATCCTGGTATCTAACTCAAGATCTTCTGGTAGTCTACTAGCTGTATTCCCCAAACTATTTTTTTTTCATTTTTTCATAGAATTTTGGCCTTCTGGATGAATTTGGGATCAAATTTAAGCAGAAACAATATGGACAACTTTCATGAGATCTACAACTTAAAGTAAGCTACTTAGGTAAAGAAGGGTGAAATAAATATCTTTACAATATTGCCTTCCAGTTGGTGGAAACAAAATCTTTTCATATATAAATTTTCTTTAAAAAAAAAATTTTTTTTGAGACAGAGAGCAAAAGAGAGCACATGTGAGTGGGGGGCGTGGGGGGTGGTGCGCAGAGGGACTGAGAGAAAGAAACTTTAGCTGACTCCAGGCCCAGTGTGGAGCCCAGGTGGGGCTCAATCTCACAACTCTGAGATCATGACCTGAGCTGAAAACAAAAGTTAGATGCTTAACAGACTGAGCCACCCAGGTGCCCCTCTTTAATATCTTTCAAAAAAACTAAATTTCCTCCATAAATTTCCTTCATAAATTGTTAAAAATTTCTTTCTAAATATTTATATTTATGTTATTGTAAATATGTATTAGTTTTAGTGTATTCTCTAATTACTCTTGCCAATGCAAAGAAAATAAATTATTTTAAGATCATATACCCAATCAACTAAATTTCTTATTAAATTGATAAGAACAGATACTACACATGATCTTAGCCAAAAGGCCAAGAAGCAATCAACTAAATTTCTTATTAATTCTAACAACTTGTAGAATTTTTTTTGGTTGATTTTATTTTGGATTTTCTGTGAACAAAATTATATCATCTGGGATCAATGCTAATTTTATTGCTTAGGACTTAGAAGCAAACTGAAATCATAAATGATGTTGGCAGGCTTAGCAATTGAGAGAGTGACTATAAGTCAGAAGCTACAGGCTTGGGGGAATAAAAAGGAGCGGTTCTGGGATAATAGATTACTTTACTTAGAATATTTTAATGCCATAAAATTCAAATCTGAAGTTTTTAAAGAAGAGAGAGAAAGAATAGCCTGGAAGTAGCAGTGAAGATCAAAGAAGACACCAACGCTACTCCAAGTGTTAAAGTAGGCAGTTTGTTAGATTCTAACAGGATACCAGAAGGCCAGCAAAGAGGAAGTCATGGCCAGCTATTGGGAAAGACAGAGCCCCATCCTGGCCACACTTCAGAAGAAGCAAGATCAAACCAGACAGACCCAAGATGGCAGATGCCATGACAGGAAACCCCTGACCAAATAAGGAAGGAAAGGCCAGAAACCCTGCTTCCAAGAAATCCCCACCCCCAAGTGATGATTTTTCTGCTCCCTAGCTAACAATTATCAGTAAAAGATAGAAACCCAAACCTCAGGGCACACAGCTCTCTCTCACTTCTGCGCCCTCTCTCTCTCTCTCTCTCTCTCTCTCTTTCTGTCTGCACTCCCTAACCCTGGCTAGCCTGCTTTCACATCTTGTGAGTGTACATTCACTTTAATAAACTTTCCTGCTTGAGTTGCTTGTCTGCTGTGTTGTGTGTCTGTCCTTGAGTTCTTTCTCATAAGGAGACCAAGAACCTTCCACAACATCTTTGGAACACGTTGGGTTGAGGCCTCAAGGGCTCAGGTCTCCGGGGTTCACTTGGCAGCACAACTATATGAGGGTGTATGTAACAACATCCAACCCTGGTAAGACAATGGGGAAGCAGTATCCTGGGAAAAGCTACATTTCAGTTAAAACAGGAAAGCAAAGGAAATTTTCAGAGATTCTGAGGTTATAAGGGAATTCACTAATTACCAACTCTGTGTTCCAGAAACCAGTGAAAAGGTTTCAAAGTCAATTGGGGCTGGAAAACAGGTTAAGAGAAGGAGCTGTGCATGACCCCATGATAATTAGAGTCTCAGCAATGAGGATACCAGTTTTATTGTGATCACTGACATCAAGAAGTTAGTACTAATAGTCGCAGTAGTGATGTGCATGATAAGGGTACAGAGGAGAGGTGATCTTATCATAGTCACTCAGTGTTTGGGGGCTCCTATTTTTTCTCCTAGTGATCAAGTCATGAAGGAGGGATGTGGTCTTATTTTGAAAGAGAGAGAGACAGAGACAGAGAGACAGAGGGAGACAGAGAGCAATATCCCAAAATGGATATTGATTCTAAAAGAGGGGGAAAAACAAAATATTCTAATTATAGAAAATTTATTTCCTAGGTTTTCTGGATTAAGTACAGATATATTAGCTGCTTTAAGCCACCAACTAAATACAGTAAGTAATGATAACAGACATTTCAATTACTTCTTTGATCTACATTATTCTTTGGAGTACAAGTTGCTCTTAAATGTGTATTTTTGCAGATAGTGCATGATTGATGTTTTCAGTCAGGTTCTTTAGAAAATAGAACCTGAAGAAAAATGTGCATGTGAAAACTCTGTGGAGGAACACAATTGCTTGGAAGCCAGACTATAAAGAGCAAAAGGGAAGTAAAGAGTACACGAGGAAAAAAGTGCATTTGTCTTTTATTTTTTTGTAACAAATGCCTGATTGCTTGGTCTCAGACCACATTGCCACAGAGGCCAAGTGGGCCTTAGAACTGTCTATCTAAATGGAAGACGAGGGAAGAATTTAAACCCACAGATCCCCAGAAACTTTTGTTTCCTGAAGGTTAAAGCACAACCCCTGGGTTGCTCACCCTTCCCTGCCTTTCAGCAACCTGCTCTTCCACAATGCTTGCCCAGTAAGTGAAAAGGCAGAGACGTCTTCCCACAACAGATGGCAGGATGTCCAGATCCTTGGTTAGTCCCCGAGGCAGATGCAGCCACAGCAACGTGGTGGCCATGAAGACACTGAAGCTGTGTGAGCCCTGGGGAATGCTGTTTGGGTGATAGAGGCCAGCAAGCATTCAAGAGTGGAGATGGCGCATCTCCTGAGTGAATCACGGCTTCTCCTTGGGCTTGTATCCACTCCCATCCTTTTAGAATATACAAATGTTGTTTGAGAACCAAAAGCCCTCACTTCATTCCTAAGAGGGTTGATACAAGTGCAATCCTTCAACATCTAGGCCAGGTGTATTCTCTTGAAAGATTGAAATGGATGAGCAAACTAATCTATGATCATTGCTAGGGACTTCAGTGTTACTCATCATCTCACCTCTGCTGGGATGACCCAGACCTCTATCTGCCTGGCACTTGTTGAGCCATGTTTGCTGCATTTGCCTCCTCATCATTACTGCAAGGCATAAGAAGTGCCAGAACATACCCAAGAACATTGTGTATGCTTTGGAAATATTTCTCCCTGCTCCTGCTGTTTATCAGCAAACTTAAACACTGACAGTACCTAAAGTTATTTCTCTAGCATGTACCATAATGTTTTTCTTTGCATGCTAGTCCTCCGGCTGAAAAAATTCAAAATGACCTGGTTGTATTTGTCACTTCTAGTTCAGTGAAATTTTCATGCTTTCCCCTGGAAAGAGATTTTACCAAAGAGGAACCAGGTTCTCTTCACCATAGGACCTAAGGTTGTGGAGATGAGAAACACCAAGTGCACAAGCAATGCACTGGGAATGATGATGAGTCAGTCATACCCTTTGGTTTCCAGACTCTGATTACTCACAAACACAAACCATATATTGATCACTGCTCAGGGTGGGGGCTGTTGGTGTATATTGGAGTAAGTTTTGTAATCATGCGTCATTGCCGTTACTCCTTCTTTGCTCTAAAATGGGTCCATTTGCTTGATGCCAACTTGAATGAGATACTAAGTCAATTCATTAGGCATTCTACAAACAGTAGTGTAGGGTGGAGGCCAAGTGCACAAGGAAACCAAACCCCTGTCTACAGTATATATTGTTTTGTTAAGAAAAATGACTGCCCCCACCAATATGGAAGAAACCTGGAATAATCAACCTGTTACAGGTTCCTGGCAGTTTAACAGGAGGAATGGGGCCATAATGAGGTCTCAGTGTTGGTTCCTGCCACTGACAAGTAGAAATTTTTGAGCAATTATTTTAGCTAAACAGGGATTAGTGGGAAGAAATTGACTGATACTTTTGGGTTTACAAAGAGCCTAATTTCTGTTATCATGGCCACTTTCTTCAGAGGGAGGATGGGTGGTTTGCTAGAAAGAGTTAATATGTCTACTGCATTGACAAGACCATCCTCTGCAGTAGGTACTTTCTGGAAAGTATTAATATGAAGGATAAAAACTCATGCTTTTTTCTCATTCCCACAGATTATTTCCGCATGAAACTTCCCCAGATACCCCGACATTGAATTTTCTAGCCTTGTTCCTTTCAGACTCCTGAACTACAGCCAATCCATTTTCTCCTGCACAGGAGTCAGTGTATACCCCCAGGTCAGGCCACATTGCACTTACACTACTTGCAGCTCTACCCACTGAGGAGATTCCCCTTCACCACATCTCTTTAGGTCCACCTCAGAATGTGGCTAAGCTATATTGTGGTTAACAGTACAGTTTCAGCTAATGCTAATGGATTATACCAATCTGCCTCTAAGCCATGCTCAATTTCTTTCCTCCTCCTTGTTGTCATGGAAAATCACCTGTGGGGGCGTAGACTTGGGTTGAGAAACAGTGCCGGTGTAACAAGGATTGGGATGTGGGAGTCTAGGCCATTTCTTCACGCAATTTATGCATACCTTCTCGATCAGCTCAGGATGACGTCAAATTGACCTGACTGGACTTCTTGACTATGGTTAGCTAAGCTTTTATCTCATTAACGACTGGGTGTATTTACTTGGTATCCTATGACACTATGAAACTGGTTTTCTGATGGAGTACTGTTCTCCGCTGCAGATGGCATAGCATTGTCCTGGAGTCATTGGGATCTATAATATATCTCTTCTGTAAGGACTTACTAGTAATTCCACAAAGCATTTTTATCCACCAGAGGCATCTTAAACAATTGCATATGTTGGGCTAAGTAGCAAAAGTGGAACAATCTCTTCTTCTCTAGCCTACATACCCTGCAAATCTGGCTTTTCAGACTTCAACCGATAAATGGATTTCAGAACTATTTTCAAGTGCCACCATGCTGCCTCTAAAATCCAGAGTTACCCTTAGACAGTTGGGCACCCTTAGTGGTGGGGGGTATGAGATTCAAACCTCTTCCTTTACCCTTAAGGAAATGCCCTATGATGTTCCAGATCAGTTAATTCCTAAAAATTTCACCATTGTGGAAAGCCCCTGGCACACATGTGTCTTACTGGGAAATCAAATGTACATACTAGTTTCTGGTCACCAAGTTCAATGAAAATGATCACATTGATATTGTGAGCAGTACCTTGTTCAGCAGAACACCAAGAAAACCAAGGGAGTGGGAACCAGGCAAAGCATGAGACTCAGTAACCATGGCAGTAAAGATTTAGTGTTAAATTACCAAGTGGTAACTAAGATCAACATAACTATTTTTATATATCTCTCCAGATGATCTATCCCCTAAAGAAATGGGGGTAATTGAAAAAAGACATGATTTTGTCAGTCCAATAATTCTCAAACCTGGTTTGAGAACCATTGGAATCATATGTGAAACTTTTGATATCAGAACCCTAATAATCTAGAGATATTTATTTAATTGATCTGAAAGGAAGCAAAGGTACTTTTATAGTTTCCCAGACATTTCTAATATACAGGTAAGATGTGAGAACACTTTAATTAGACTCTTGGAGAATAGAGACTAAATATCAGGACCAAGAACATAATTTATTAGTTATCCATAATTACTTCAGCGTCCAACCTGGAAAATAATACATTTCTAACAGTGATAGTCAATCATCTCAACCCACCTTCCTCTAAGAGACAAGTCATTATTTAATTGTAAACTCTATTAATGTGGTAATGGGCTTGGCCCTTAGGAAACCAGGGACTTAGAACCTGATAGAGCTCCTGGTAATACTATTACCTCAATCTCTCTCTGTGGCTTTGTAATTATACATGGGAAGGGGGCTAGAATAACCAGTATACATTTATGTAAGTAAATTTTAGTGTTTGCTGTATAGCCAAGATTTCGTGGCATTTGGAGTTTGTTTTGCGTTTGTTTACTTAGTTTCTAGTATTCCAGTAATATGCAAAATCAAGCTACAGTGAATAACTGAATTCAACAAATGCATAAAGAGCATAATTAAGTTCAAACAATTTCCATACTCTAACAATGTTTTAGACACTGGGATAATAAAAGATCAAATGGTTCCTATTTCAAGATGTTAACAACCTAGTAAAAGCCAATTGTAGTTTGATGAAATAGTATTGTTATAGTTACTACGCACAAGAGAGTTTTCTACATAATTCTATATCACTTTAAGAGATACATATTATTGTCCCCAATTTACCGAAAGGCAAACTAAGTGAATTTAGGTAAACCAAAACTTTCATAGCTATTTAACTTTAGAAATGAGATTTGAATTCAAGTTCTTTTGATTTCAAAGATCACTGTAATTCCCTATGTTATGCTCCTTCTGATGGTAGGGCTTCAAGGGAAGTATTTCTGTTATTTACATTTATAGGACCTAGAAGATAGTAAATAACAATAGTGTATATGTAATAATAAAGTAATAATTGTTATTGGTTGAATACATTTAAATCACTAGAAATATTCAGGTAAATGAATTTTTCTTTAGTCTTCATATCATTCAAAATTTTGCCAAAAACATGTTAAATCATCTCTAATTTTTTAAATCAATTAAAGACAGTTGTTCTGTAGACAAATATGAGTTTATTGATGCATTTGTCTAAGCTATTTAAATGATGTGAGCATTCATCTATACTGATTCTTAAATTCAAAATTGCTCTTTAATGCTGTAACTCTGAAGCAGAATTTTATGGATTTTTTTTCAGTTACCATGTTAAAACTTTTTTTTCTTCCAATTTCATTGTTGAAATATTAAGTTCAAGGACAAGTTTTTTTTTTAGTGTCTCTCAAATATAGATTTTTCTTACAAAAGTTCCTTGCTTTAATGAAAAAGTTTTAAGAGAATATGGCCTATGTCCATTTCTCCTTTATCATTTCCCCAGAGTCCCTTTAATTTGCTCAGAATTCACTCTTTCTCTATCCTTAGTGCTCACATGGAGAACACTGATGAGCACTATCTATAGCTTGCCTTTAATTCAAATTTTACAGCAGTGACCCAATTGGTAATTCTGTATTGGTCTTTTTTTGTTGTTCTTGTTAAGGAATAAACTTCCTAAAGTGTTTATTACTTCAAACTATGCTAATAGTAGAATGCTAACAGTAGAAAAAAGGCAACGTGGTAAGTTTATTTAAACACCATTTTTTTCTCCCTCGATCTCTGTTTTTCTCCCACTTTTCTTGAGTTCTTACGTGTGTTCTCTAAGACGTCTTAACACACACACACACACACACACACACACACACACACACTTACTGAATGTCTCAAGGTCTGGCTGAAGAAATGTCCCCTGAGACCCATAAAACTTGCCTACAGTAGATCAGGAAACCTAACTTTTAGAAAGCATTTTGACTTTCATATGCCTCTCTTGGAATGCCTTTTTCTTTCCTTCCCCATTTACTTCCTTATCTAGTAAAGGTCTCTTGTCTGTGGCTCCACCTTTGAAGAAAATTATTTTCAAAAATAAATTTTCTCAACCTAGTAGTAATGAGCTTTGCCATGAGAAACAAGATGGAATACATTTTAACATTTACGCAATTCTGATTCTTCTAAAATATCTCATGTACATTTTATATTTAACTGTATCAGTGAAAGAGAAAGAACTAACATTTCATATTTCATCTCATGTTCAAATTTTCAATTCATTTTACAGTGTTTCAGTAGAATCTGTCTTTTTCAAAGATGTTTTAACCTCTTTTATGATTTAAAAACTGGAGATTTTAATGATTATATTTTTGATATACTCACCTAACTGGAAAAATAACATTCATGGTCTTAATATCACTAAAATAATGCAGAATAATAAAATTACAGTTATACTTATTAAATTTATATTTATTTGTTAAATCATCCCAGAGCTTCAAGTTCTGATGTTGAACATAATGACTTTTACTTAAAATAATTATTGCATAAATGATAGAGATATGTTAAAGCACTTTGCCAACTCTGGTTGATACATTTAAGGATGGTGATTGCTTCTCTTTCAAACCATGAAAATCTTTGCAACTTATTTATTTTACTGACAATTTTTGATTCTATTAAAAATGATCTATATATTTTGTGCTAATTAGTTATTCTTTATTTTATGTTTTTAAAGATCTATTTATCAGAGAGAGAGAGAGCACAAGCAAGGGGAGCGGCAGGCAGAGGGAGAAGCAAGCTCCCCACTGAGCAAGGGGCAGTATGTGGGACTTGATCCCAGGACCGTGGGATCATGACCTGAGCCAAAGACAAACACTTAATCGACTGAGCCACCCAGGCATCCCAGTTATTCTTTACTTTAGTCAGTATCTTTTGTTGTGCTGTGCACAGCGTAATGTTCCATTCTATAACCCACTAATTAATAATCAAATATCATTTTAAAGTTTGTATAACATTTTGAATTTCATTTATTGACTTTTTTCATATTTGATACTTCAATTCACAATAAATTTCTTCACTGTGCTGTTATATGGTTACTTTGTTAATTTTGGACAATTCTTTTCTTAGAGACTTTATAAAGTATTAAATTTTTTTTATTATAAGTGAACATCCATTAACATCAAATATACAGAATCCCCTTTGAGGATTTTTCAAGATTGCTTTTTTATTAAAAAGAAATCTAGGGTGCTTTTGTGCCTGAGTGGCTCAGATGGTTAAGCACTGCCTTCGGCTCAGGTCATGATCCCAGGGTCCTGGGATCGAGTCCCTCATCGGGCTCCCTGCATCTTGGGAGCCTTCTTCTCCCTCTGCTTCTCTCTCTTTCCCTCTGTCTTCATGAATAAATAAATAAAATCTTTAAAAAATCTATTATAAGACGGCTCATTGTTGCCCAGAATTTATCAACTATTATTATTATAGACTCCTTAATCTAAAAAGTTTCAACAAGAAAGTTGAATATTCTTTCAAGTTACTAATATATATTTGCAAAATGTTGAAATGAAGGATAAAAATAATATGATTCTTTCAATAGTAAGGAAATAGATTGAACACTCTTTCTTGAAAAAAGCTCTAAACAAACTAGGTATAGAAGAAATATACCTCAACATAACATAGGTCATGTATGGTAAACCCAAAGTTAACATCATACTCTATGCTGAAAAACTGAAAGCATTTCCTCTAAAATCAAGAATAAGAAAAGAGTTCCCACCATCACCACTCTTACACAACATAGTATTGAAAGTCTTAGCCAGAGTGATTAGGCAAGAAAAAGAAATAAAAAGCATCCAAATCAGAAAGGAAGAAGTAAAATTGTCTCTGTGGATGGCATGATTTTGTATAAAGAAAATCCAAAAAATTCCACCAATAAAATGTTAGAACTAATAAATGAATTAAATCAAGTTTCAGAATATAAAAATCACCATACAAAAATCAGTTACATTTCTATGCACTAACAACAAACTATCCAAAAAGAGATAATCCCTTTATAATAGCACCAACAACAATAAAATACTTAGGAAAAATTTAACCAAGGAGGCGAAATATCTATACTGAAGGCAATAAAATGTTGATAAAAGAAACTAGAGAAGACACAGTTAAATGGAAAGATACCCCATGTTGACAGATTGGAAGAATTAATATATTTAAAATGCCCACCCATACTACCCTAAGGGATCTACAGATTCAGTGCAATCCTTA
Organism: Eumetopias jubatus; assembly: GCF_037043125.1. Taxonomy (NCBI): domain Eukaryota; kingdom Metazoa; phylum Chordata; class Mammalia; order Carnivora; family Otariidae; genus Eumetopias; species Eumetopias jubatus. Next base: position 174,542,838 of record NW_028274809.1, on the reverse strand, counting down.
TTGAAATTCCAATGGCATTTTTCACATACATAGAAAAAAAAATACAGACATTCATATGGAATTATCAAGACCCTTGACTAGGCAAGACAATCTTGAGAAAGAACAAGGCAGGAGGCATCATATTTCCTAATTTCAATCCATATTACAAAGTATTGCCATCAAAATAGCATGGTACTAGCATAAAACCAGACATAAAGATCATGGAATAGAATAGAGAGCCCAGAAATAAACTCTTGCATATACAGTCAACTAATATTTTCCAATGGAGCCTAGAATACTCAATGGCAAAAGTTTAGTCTCTTCAATAAAAGGTAATTGGGAAAACAGGATAACTGCATACAAAAGAATGAAATTAGACCCCTATCTTATACCACTCACAAAAATAAACTGAAAATGTGTTTCATACTTAAACATAAGAAATGAAACATTAAAATTCCAGGAGGAAAACATAGGAAAAAGCTCCCTGACATTTGGTCTTGGCAATGATTTTCTGGATATAATACCAACAGCACGAGCAACAAGAGCAAGGATAAACAGGTGGGACTACATCAAATAAGAATGCTTCTGCATAGGAAAAGATGCAATCAATAGAATAAAGAGGCAACCTACATAATGGGAGAAAATATTTTCAAATTATGTATCAAATAAAGGGTTAATATATAAAATAAACATAATAAATCACTATAATAAGCATTAGATCTGAGTATGAATGTAAATTTAATCATAAAATTAAGTTTATTCTGAATACCTTTGCTGTACTGTAGGGTGCAAATTAATTATTTAAAAATTTATGAACAAAGTCTTAGGGAACATTTTTCTTTTAGGTTATAACAAATCTTAATGTTATAGATAGTATTTATTAGAACATATGATTATAAAAGTAAAAGAGCAGAAAGTTTCTCCTAAATATTTTCTGAAGACCAATCTTTAGGTTCTAAAGTCCTAGAATATAACATTTTTTTAAAATATAAATTTTTATGAATATTTTTAAAAAATAACTGAATGACTCATTAACAAAAAAGTTATTAAATAAAATAAATATTAATGTGAAAAACAACCATGTACTAAAATTTCCTCCATATTTCCCATTAGCATTCAAAATTTGTGTTTACTTAAGGGAAAATAGGGACATCAATATTTCATGCAGAAACAACTTGTGATCAAGATGGATAGGACAATAAAATACACCTCTCCTAAACTCTCTTCTCATGTGTTTATTCAATTGAACCACATCCTTTTTAAAACCATAGTACTAATAAGAAACAAACAAAAAAAAATCAATGACACAACTTTACAGACTAATGTGAGAGAAATATATACTCAAGGATTTAATTCTCATAAGCATTTTGTTTAAAATAGTATAAAAACATTCTCCACTGATTTATTTCATGTGAATAAATACAGTCATGATATTACAGAATGGAATATAAACCGATAACTGACTGAGGCGAGACTTATGAACTTAATACAGTAAAGATAGTCGATAATTTTTTTTTTTCAGGGAGAAACTTTGAGAATTTGAAATTCAACTTGCTTCTGTGAATTCTAAATGATTTTAAAAAACAGCAATTTGTGCTATTGGAATACTGATTAGTAACACTTTCCAACTGGTCATAGGTAGTTGAGTTTTTACAATTTAGAAATATTTTGGGAAGGACAAATTAACTGATCTATACAAAGCATTTTCAGGTTAGATGATAGTAATTAAATTAGAAATTACAACTTTTGTGAGACTTTAAGCTACATATAAATCAAATAAGGCAATCTGTTTGAAATAAGAAAGTGTACTATATAGGAAAAATGGGTTTCAAACACACACACACAGAGAAATAATCAGTGAATCATGGGATCTCATAATATGGTTTAAGCAACCCTGAAGCTGCCTGAGACACTTTCATGTTTTAAAAGGTCACGATCATTTTCATACTAACAGTAAGGCAATATTTGTCTTTTCACTATGTTGACTCTTGTAAAATTGTCATGAAATCGCAGATAAAACTGCTTCCATCGTGACATTAATAAAGGAAGTCTTTGCGAACTGGATTAATAGTTTATATTCTGTACTACCATGAAGTCACTGGTGGAAGGGTGGGGAGGAGGCAGTTTCACTGAAGTCTTTCCCTGATGAAGCAGCGAAATTATTTATTTTCTCACATCTTGATTCTGAAGTACTTTATAAAAATATTCTGTGTGACAAAAGATAAGTACTTATAGAGTTGCAATGAATCTTTTCAGGAAAAAGAATTTTTTTGTGACTGAGCTATAAGCTCAAGTAGCTGCTTTTTCACAAAATACCAGTTTTATTTGAAAGAATGAGTGACAAATATAGCTTTCAGATTTGGGTGTTAGGGAGTTTCTTAAAAATGAACAAAGTAAGCCATCCACTTCAAGAAAACTGACAGTATTTGCTGCCAAATATAAAATCCTATCTTTGAGGAATAATAGAATTCTATAAAGCTTGTATCTGCCACTATAAGTTTGACAGATTCATAATACTTAAGACACTTCTAATGAGACTGGCAATATTTTTGTATTAAATAATTACATATGTCAAATATCAGAGCATGTCCATAACTCAGTGAACCAATATATTTCAAATGACCAATGCATGAAGATACAAAAGTATGTATGGGGAAAAGATCCTTTCGAAGTTCAAATTAGTCCAGTGGATTTTAATGTGTAAGAGTAGAAATAGTTCATTGTTGTATTCTCAGATTCCACATTATAGCTAAACTTTAAGAAACTACCATCTGTCACCTTTTGGTGTAGTACCAAAAATATTAACAATTACCTGAAAATTATTACAATACTTTTGTAAATATATACAATACTTTTATCTAGCTGCCTTCTATTTGTCAGACATTAAAAAGATCTACAAAAATGTATAGCAATGTCACTCTTTTCATTAATTCCTTTTTTTTATTTGGTTTTGGAAAATGCAGTTATTTTTCTTAAAAACACATTTTTAGGGGTGCCTGGGTGTCTCAGTCTTTATGTGTCTGCCTTCGGCTCAGGTCATGATCCCAGGTCCTGGGATCGAGGCCCGCATTGGGCTCCCTGCTCAGCCGGGAACCCGCTTCTCCCTCTCCCACTCCCCCTGCTTGTGTTCCTGCTCTTGCTGTCTCTCTCTGTCAAATAAATAAAAAAAATCTTTTAAAAAATACATTTTTATATTGATATCTAATGGATTTATTTTTAATAATCTTAAGTGAATAAAATATTTAAAATTTTTTAGTTTTATTTTTAATATAGTAAATATAGAAAAAATAACTCACACATTGAAACTTATCATGTTCAAACTTTTATTCTTAAGATTTTATTTATTTATTTGAGAAAATGAGAGCACAGAGGGAGAGCGAGAGGGAGAAGCAGACTCCCTGCTGCGCAGAGATCCTGATGCAGGGCTCAATGCCAGGACCCTGAGATCACCACCTGAGCCGAAGGCAGAAACTAAAGCGACTGAGGCACACACACAGACGCCCCTGTTCAAAGCTTTTTGAAGGCCCTAATGCATGTATGAGACCAAATGCTTGAGAATTGCTATGTATATACATTTTTAAATAATTGCACATATATGTGCATACTTAAGGAGATTATCAATCAATTGATCAAAAAATATTGTCCTTAAATATTTAAAGTGTTTTTTATTTTCAGGTGGAATCCTTAATGATATGGTTTTCAAACAATTTATTTTCCTAGAAGCAATCTTTAAAAATAAGTACTTCTGGGGCATCTGAGTGGCTCAGTCGTTTAGGTGTCCAACTCTTGATTTTGCCTCAGGTCATGATCTCAGGGTTGTGAGACTTAGTCCAGACTGGGCTCTGCACTGAGTGTGGAGACTGCTTAAGATTCTCTCTCTCCCTCTCTCTCTTTTTCTCTCTCTCTCAAAAGAAAAGAAAGGAAAAGAAAACTTCAGGGGCACCTGGGGGTTCATTTGGTTGTACCTCCGACTCAATTTCTGTTCAGGTCATGATCTCAGGGTCAGTGAGACTGAGCCCCTTGTTGGGCTCTGCATTGGGCATGGAGCCTGCTTAAGATTCTCTTCCTTTCTCCCTCGGCCCTCCCTCCTTCCCTGCCCCCACAGCTCATTTTCTCTCTCTCTCTCTCTCTCTCTCTCGTAAAAACAAAAACAAAAAAAAACAAAAACAAATAAAGTTTCAGATTAGTCATCTTGTAGTTTTAGATATGAAAGTAGTAGTGATTGTAATCATCACAAAATGTAATCACAAAAATGGGATTTTATAGTGTTAGCTCATGACAAGCCATGGCAAAATATTTACTTAAATTATCACCTATTAATCCCCTTTAGGAAAAACGGTGTGTATCTAATTATATAGTTACATAGATACAGATGTTCTAATCTTGCTATATAACATGTGCGTATACACATGTACACACAATTATTTATATATATGTACAAACACATGCACACATAATAAATGTTAATTTTAAATATTAAAGTATAATATTAATATGATAATAATACTACAATATTAATTTTATTAATTTTTTTTGTGATTGTTTTTTAAGTAAGTTCAGCACCCAGTGTGGGGCTTGAACTCATGAACCCAAGATCAAGAGCTGCATGCTCCACCAGCTGAACCAGCCAGGCGCCCCTACAGGATTAATTTTAAAATAAATAATTAAAAAAAGTATTTTAAAATATTTAAAATATTTTTTTCATCTTAGGTAATCAAAATATAGAAAAGCAAACCAAAGACTAATCAAATGGTGTTGAATGGAAACTGAGTAGAGAAAATAGGAATGGGAGTAAGATTTCTAAATTTTTGAACATAACTTTGATTTGGAACCATGCAAAAAACTTAGTAACATTAATCAAGAACAAAGGCAAATCCTAATACTGTACACAGAAGTAAATATACCTAACTCTAAATCAAATAGAAAATGTTTTTTCAAATAACTTTTAAACGCAGTATTTTTTTTAACCAGGATATTTCCTACACACAAAAGTAACTGCAGAGAAATACTGAATTTCAACAAGGAACTTTATTTCTAGACCAATAAATACTAGTATTACAGGTTTTGAAAATATTTATGCTTATTATAATAAATATAAACAAATACAAAAATTAAAGTTATCAAGAAATAAGCCTCTTTTTGAAACTAGATTTTTAAGGTGATAGAAACAAATGGCAAACATAAAATTTTTAAAGTTCTGGAAAAGTCTTAGGATGTTAATTTTGAAATGGAAATATCAACTTGAAATTGAGAGTAATGATGATCCTACTCAAAAAGTAGGATAAAAGGCAACCCTCAGCCGTTTATTGATTCATAGCAGTTCTCAGTTCCAGCCCAGCAATATATTGTCAGTTCCTTCATGTGAACCCAGTTCTGCTCCTAGAAATGATGTGCTGGAGCTTTTGGCTCCATTCTCTGTGTTCTTTCTCTCATTCTCTAAGTTGTCCTTTAATAAGAACAATTGCTTTTCTTTCTTTCTTTTTTTTCTTTGCAGATACATAATATTTCAGTCTGCATCTTATCTATAACAGGTTGTAGGTACAAAGGTGCTTTTGATTTCAAACAACCTTTGTCATTTTCAGTCCAATTTTATAATGTACTACCTTTAAAAATATTAGTAACTCCCTACATATCAAACTATGATGGACTCTATTAGAAAAAAGCCAAACACAAAAATTAATTCAAACAAAGCCTTTCTGTACCTTTGGTACCCTAAAAATCTATGATGATATGACACCTTTAAGATTCCTAGAAGGTTTATTATTAACAGAGCTAGTCCATAAGCTTTCACTTTTATGATACTTAGAAAACTTCATGTAGCGGAGAGGATCTATGGGATTCCACCTAAAATCTTCTGTAGTCTGAGCAGTTTTGCATTCCACTCTTGATTTCTTTACCTTTAAACTAGATCTTCATGCTCTGCACTTGGTATTTGCCTGATGTCATTACTTTCTTTGAGAACAACTTGCTCTCTGGCCAAATTGTTTTAGACTCTGTATTGTCAATTAATTCTGCTTAAAAACTGAACATTTCTTTACAAGGTTCATCTTCCCTTCTCTTATTTTATTATAGGCAGTGAGAAGAATCCAGTAGGTGCTTTCAACAACCTGCCCAGATTTAATATTTCCCCAAACCAATTAGGTACCCTATTTCTCAAAGAAAATATTCTGTTACTACAAGCATCCCCTTTCTCCAACCTCCAGTAACATTTGGATCACTGTCCTTCAAGCCTTTACTAATCATCTCTCAAAGGCCTTCCTACTTCTGCCTGCTGTCTTGTCCTGAGGTCAGTTCCATATGTTTTGTTATTGGTATGGAAGTAGTTCACTTCCAAGTACAAAATTCTGCTATAGACATCTATTGCTGCAAAACAAATCATCCTAAAACTTAGGGCTTAAACCAACTATTCTATTTTGCTCACAATTTTGGGGTCAGAAATTCAGGAAGGCTCAGCTCAGTGAGCTGTCGATCTGTGACTGACATCATCAGCATCATGTGCCTTATTGAACTAGACGATTGTCTTAGTTTCCTAGGGCTGCCATAACAAATTACCACCAAGTTGGTGACCTTAAACATCAGAAACTTATTTTCTCACAGTTCCTGAGGCTAGAAGTCCAAAATTAAGCTATCCATCTGCCATGCTCCTTCTGAAGATTCTGGGGAAGAATCCCTCACTTTCGCTTCCTATCTGTGAGTGGCTCCTGGAAATCCCTGACTTGCCATGGCTTAGAGCTATATCATTGTAGTTTGCCTCTCGGTCTCCATGCCTCTATCTTCACCACAGCATTTTTCTCTGTATCCTCTCCTCTTCTTATGATGCCAGTCATTGGAATTAAGGCCCACCTCCACCTAGGATTTAATCTTGCCATCTTTAACTAATTACATCTTCAAATTCTATAAGGTCATATTCTGGAATTCCAGGTGGGCATGAGTTTTGGGCATGACAATGATTCTTTTCTAAGATAGTCTTCCCAGTGACATGTTTGGTATCTTGGTGTTTGTTTGACTTTCCCTCTCCCTCTCCCTCTTTTTCTCTCTCCCCTCCCCCACCCCACTTTCTCTCTTCACATAGTGTCTCTTAATCCTGGGCTTCTCTTTATGGCTTTTAAGCTCCTCACTGTCTGGTGGTCTCAGGATGGACCCATTCCTTACATGTCAGCTATCACAGACAGAAGAATTTGAAACTTCCAATCTTTTAAGGCCTGGAAAGAAAAACTGACACTAAATCTTTATGCAGTATAATATTATTTAAAGTAGTCACAATATCTAAACAGATCCAAGGGAAGAAACATATTATTGATAGGAGGATCATAGAAGACTAGTGGAAATTTTAATCCACCATACTAGTTAACAGTAGGCAAATCATGCAATATGAAGTATGAATATCACCTATGAAATATTCTAACTCCAAAATGTTTAACTACATTTTAATCTGATCAAGCCTCTAATATCTAACATCTACATTAGAGAAAATATGGAGGTTATGGGAAATAAGTCACGTTTCTAAAATAAAATAATCAGACACATACAAAACACTGAAGACAGCTGACCTGGATTACTCAAAGTATTGCCATTAAAAAGAATAAATGGGAGCACTCTTCTACACTAAAAGATACACAAGAAGTAAAATAATTGAAAAGCATGAACTTAAAATGATTCATAATATCAAAGTTATTCTTATAAAAATTGGGAAATTTTCTAAATGGACTAGGAATCAGATAATTATATTACTATATGATATAAGATGAACATATATAGAGAGCTTATTCTTATGAACAAAAATAGTAACGTGGTTATGCAAAAGATTTTACATTTAGCATAACCATTGTGAGGTATTTAACAGTGAACTATCATGATATCTATATTTTAATTTCACATGATATTTCAACACCAATAAAATTTTTTAAAAACCTAAATATACACTTATATATAGTTGATTTATTACACATATAATTTAGAGAGAACAAAAATTGTTAAAATCAGCTGAACCTAGTTAGGGAACATATCATTATTCATTGTACTCAAATTTCAAATTCTATATGCTTGAAAATTTTATTGGAAAAATGTTGGAAAATAACTAAAATTTAAAACTAAGTTAGCACAACTTATTTGTATGATGCAAGACAAAATGACTACTGCAATATAATATTATGGTAGAAATAAACACTGTTAGCTTTATGTGTAAATTGGCTGCTCACAGAGAGAAAATAAAGATAATAAGGCTTCAAAATCTTTGGTGAAGGTATAGTTAGAAATCGCTCAATCATAGATTGCCTTAAAACTACCTTTTATGTCATCCCTGGAAGACCATTTTCTCAATAAAACTAAATTTGTGTTTAATCCTACAACTTGAGAAATAACCATTCATTTAACTCATAGCTTACTTTTCCTCCTCTATGAAAGCCATCATTCAAAAATGAAGATGAAATAAAGACATCTTCAGGATAGCAAAAGCTGAGAGAGTCTGTCACCAATAGATCCATAGTAAAGGAAACAGTAAAGATTATTCTTTAAGCAGAAGAAAAAAAGTATCCAAAATGGAGTTTCAGAGATGCAAGAAATGACAAAGAGCCATGAAACATTTAACAAATGTGGGTAAATCTAAGGAAATGTTGACTGTATAATAAACTTCATTTTCTGTAGTGCGTGTGTGGTGATTTTCATTTCTAATCATGGCAGGATTAGTGGCCATACATAATGTAAAAACTGGAAAACCAAACAGAATAACTATTTTCAAATCTGAAGAACAAGAAGCAGAAAACTATGATCCCTGAGCGCAAATGGAAACGGGCAATGCGCGATCCATCACTGCCTCAGTTTTCTTCCAGGACGCACTTTCCTGGCAGCCATGCAGAGAGAAGAAGCACAAAAATAGGGTTTCAATGAGGTAAGGAAACACAGATTGACATCTGAGGTACTGAAGTAACAAGAATTTGTGTGGGGGGGCTGGGTATCAGAGAAGAAGGAACTACGTAGCAAGGGAGCTGCAGAAATCTGCACGTGGTTTCCTTCCAGTCTTTAGACAAATATTAAAATGAATGTGCTCTATGAGGAACTCTACGAGACCAGATAAAAACGGCTACTGAGATGAGAACAAATACCAGAGCATGGGGAGCTAAAAAACAAACAAAACAAAACAACAACAAAAAACTACAGGAGCTGACATAGGGCCAATGGGCCCAAAAAGCCACACATGAGAAACATTGTTGAGCAAGCTGGGCATTCAGTAAAATTTAAAGGAACGCTGTGCTTTAGGGAGAGTACTAATCTAGGCTTAAAGGATGCTCAAGACATGTATGAACAAAGTTGTTTAAAATATGCTACAAAATATGGTCCATAGGGCTTTAACTACCTGCTGGAACAAAACCAAACACTCTATTAAGGAAAATAATAAAGTCCAAACATTCAACAGTATAATGTTCATAATGTCCAGCATTCAGTCATAAATTATTGACAATGCAGAGATGCAAAACTTATGACAATAAACGAGGAAGGAAATGAGTTGATAGGAAAAACTAAGAAGTGACAGAGGCAATGGAATGAGATGAGCTGGACTTTCACTGTTCTAACCTCTATAAAATGTGTTCAATAATATAAAGACAAAGAAAGAAAGAAAGTATTAAAGAAAAGTGGAAATTATATTTTAAAAGAACCAGGTAGGAGTTCTAGAATAAAAGGAAAAAAATACTTAAAATTATAAACTCAGTGCAAGGGCTTAAGAACATATTAGATAAATCCTGAAATATAAAAGAATGGTGAACTTGAATGAGACATTGGGGAATATGAAAAGTAAGTTAAGAGTGAGAAAACGGATTGAACAAAAAGGAAATATTAGAATGTGTCATAGGTTTCAAATATGTTGAAGTAGAATATATGACAAAAATAGGAAAAAGCATGGAAAGAGCATAATGGAGGGTATTGTTATATATAAAGTGCTATAATATCACTTGTAATAAGATTAAAATGTACATTTTAAATTCAAGATGTATTTGTTTTCTATTGCCCCCATAACAACTTACAAACTACAAAACAACACACGTTTATTATCTTATATGTCTTTGATCCAGAAGGTTGAGATGGGTATCACTAGACTAAAGTCAAGATGTCAGCAAGTCTGCATTCTTTTCTGGAGTTTTAAGGGAGAATTCATTTCCTGCTCATTCAGGTTGTTGGCAGAATTTAGTTATTTGTGGTTGTAGAATAGAAGTTCCCATGTTCTTGCTGACATGTGAGGGTCATTCCCAGTTTCTAGAGGCCACCACATTCCTTGGCTCATGCTCTCCTCTTTCATTTTTGAGGCCCAAAGGCAAGTTGAGTCTTTCTCAGGCCACATTACTCTTACTCCTCTTCCATTTTTGCAGCTCTCTGACCAGCTGGGAAGTTTCTCAATAGTGAGGACTCAGGCGATTGAACTGGGCCCACCTTGATAATCCAGGCTAATTTCCTCTTATCTAGGTCTTTAAACTTAATCGCATCAGCAAAATACCTTTCACCATGTAAATTAAAACATTCATAGATTTTAGGGTGGCCATGGGCATCTTTGAGAGGCCAGTATTCTATTGCACCAGAATAATCATTAAAACTATAAGAAAACTATAAGAAAATAGGGTGCCTGGGTGGCTCAGTCAGTTAAGCATCTGCCTTTGGCTCAGGTCATGATCCTGGGATCCTGAGATGGAGCCCTGAGTTGGGCTCCTTGCTCAGTGGGTAGCCTGCTTCTCCCTCTCCCTCTGCTGCTCCCCTCTGCTTGTGCTCTCTCTCAAATAAATTTAAAAAAACTTTAAAAACATATAAGAGAATAATTACAGTAATTAAATAAATGATACAGACATGATCATGGATGTAACTTCAAAATATATGAAACAAAAAGAGATAAAAATGAGGGACACTAGATAAACTCACAATTATAGTTGTAAGTATCACTACTTTCCTCCCAGCATGCAAGAGAACAAGTAGACAGAAAATCAGTAAGATATTGAAGACATAAATAGTACTATCATCCAACTGGGTCCATTTGACATTTATAAAACACTACACTCAACAACAGCAAAATGCACATTATTTTTGAGTGCATTGTGCTAAATTTTAAGTGCACTAAATAGGCCATACTATGCATCTCAAAGTTTGAAAATATGAAGAGTATATATACCTTGACCACATTGGAATTGCATTAAAAATCTATAATCAAATGGTGTCTATAGAATCTTCTAATAATTCAAAATGAAACAACAAAATTCTAAATAATCTATGAATTAAAGAGGAAATTGCAAATAAAATTAGAAAATATTTTAAACAGAAAATAAAAGCAAAACATCAAAATTTGTAGGGCACAGCTAAAGAAATGTTTAAAATAAATTATAGCTATAAATGCTTATATTACAAAAGAAGAAAGGTTTAAAATAATGACCAAGAGTTCTTTAAGAAATTAGAGAAAGATGAGCATATTAAACTGAACTCGGCAGAAAGTAGGAAATAATTATAGGAGTAGAAATTAATAAACTGGAAAGCAAACATATAAAAGGAATCTAAAATACACACACACACACACACACAAGCAATGAAAAGTTAGGTTTTGAAACATACAATTAAACTGACAAATTTTTAACTAGGCTGAACAAGGAGGAAGAAAAAATAATTGAAGTTAACACCATGAAGAATTAGAAATTCTGAATACCACCAAATTGATTGAAGAAATTGCATTAACCATTAAAAAACAACTTTTCAAGGAAAACTCCAGGTTCACATTATTTCACTGGTGAATTTTATAAAACACTGAATAAAGAAATAATATGTAAACTTTTTTAGAAAAATAGAGGTAAAAAGAGCAATGCTAGACTTATTTTATTAGGCCAACATAACCCTAACCTAAAACCACACAAAAATAACAGGATATAACACATTAATTCCAGCTATGTATAGAAAATATAATGCTACTTTCCAAGAAGGGTTTATCTCTCAGATGCAAAGGTCATTTTTAACATTTGAAAATCATTCAATGTCAAACAATGAATCATGGAACACTACATCAAAAACTAATGATGTAATGTATGGTGATTAACATAACAATAAAAAATAAAAAAAGAAAATCATTCAATGTAATTTATCACTTAATAAATAAAAAAGAAAAAAGTACATCATATCAATTTCCCAAAGGAACAGAAACAGTATTTAACAAAATTCAAAACCCATTCATAATTAGAAAAAAACAAAACAATACAAAGCAATCTCTCAGAAACCTAAGGACAGAAGGAAAATCCCTCGATCTGATAAAGACTATGAACCAAAAATTTAGCACTAATACCATAATGAGCTCTACAAAAACAAAAAGTATTAATCCAAAAAATACAAAGGAGATAGAAACATCAAACTGTTAAATCAAGAAGAAATCACTTAATAAAAAAGTAAGTTGAAACCAAGTAAGAGGATTTTTCATCATCTGAACCCTTGGTATTCAAATTCTGGCTATGAAATCTCAGAACAAAAAAAACATCAGATGAACTTTTAAGAGATCTCTTGCCATCTTCATCATCACCATCTCAGCTCTCACCACTTACTACTTAAACTAAGTAGTTAATGCATTCAGACAGTGATGGATGCTTATATACCAGTACTTTTAAAAAATGCTGTAAATTCTCTATTAAAAAAACATTTTTAGACTGGATATACATTTCCAACTATATATTCATCTCTGACAAAATTATATACAGAGACTGTAAGTAAAAACTGGAAAAAATATATTGCATAGAAACGTTACCCAAGGAAAACTGTTATAGTGCAATTTGCAAAATAAGAAAAAACCCTAAAGTGTAAGTCCTTAGAGATACATTGTTAGAACTAAAACTCTAAATAAACTCAAGAAATTTATACCTCAGCATAATAAAAGCTTTATATGACAATCTCACAGCTAACATCATACTAAAAAGTGAAAAGCCAAAAGCTTTTCCTCTAAAGTGAGGAACAAGACAAGGTTGTCCACTCTGGCCACTTTTATTTAACATAGTATTGGAGTCCTAGCCCAAGAAATTGGGAAGAAAAAGAAATAAAAGGCATCTAAATTGAAAGAAGTAAAATTATCACTATTTACAGATGACATGATATTATACAGAAATCCCTGAAGACTCCATCAAAAAACTGTTAGCGCTGTTTAACCAGTGAACCCAGCAAAGTTGCAGGATATAAAAACAGTACACAAAAATCTGTTGTGCTTTTATATACTAATAAGGAACTATCAGAAAGAGAAACTAAGAAAATAGTCCCATTTAAAATTGCATCAAAAAGAACAAAATATCTAGGAATAAATTTAGCCAAGGAGGTGAAAGACCTTTGTAATGGAAAACTACAAGATATTAAGGAAAGAAATTGAAGAAGACACAAATAAATAGAAAGATATACCATTCCTGTAGATTGGAAAAATTAATATTTTTAAAATGTCCATGGTACCCAAAGCAATGTACAGATTAATGTAATCTCTATCAAAATCCCTTTCTGTTTATTCTGTTCTGTGCTGCTATTTCCTCCAATTATTATTGCAACCCAGACCCCAAGGTATTCCGTATTTTTTCTAGAGGTGGTTTATGCTTCATTCTCTGACCTTGCATGTGTTCATTTGACTGAAGCTAAGATCAACCTTCCTTTCTGTCCTTTATGTCACAATGGTCCCAATAAAGAAAAGCTCAACATTCATAATGCCAGAAATACAGTAGAAATGCAAATTGCACTTGTGGCCTTACCTCTCATTCCACACTTTGGTCCCTGTTCCTTGTGCCATTGCCATTCCTCCTTCTGCAGAAACTTAACAGCTACCTTCAAGTACAAATAAAGTAGACATGAAAAGGTAAAATAGTACAGATTTTGAGCGGCTGTAGAGTGAAATGGAGAGAGAACATTAAATAGTAGCTAGGAGTCTATAACCAGACTACATTCTCTGTCATTAGGTGTGTGAGCATGAGAAATTTACTTAAACTCTTTACGTTTCAGTTTTCAAATTTGTATAGAGGATTAATAGCATTGTATAATTTATAATAAACTTATAAAAGTTAAATGAATCCTTCTTTATATAGTGTTTAGTAAGTCCTATACAAGTATTAACAAATACTTAAATAAATGGGATAAAAAATATACTGATGACAGTAGACCACATCTTTTAGATGTTTTCCTAAAGGAAACTAAAATATTCTATTAGAATTCATCTTTAGAAAATAATAATCTTGGGCAGTATATGAGGAGTTGAGGATACATTCTTTGTATGAAATCAGAGGAAAGCTCTTAAAACCAGGGATTACTCTTTTATTTCCTGGGATTCTCAAAAATAGAGAGGGTCAGTTACATTTAGAAATGGGATCAGCAACTCCTGTACAATTTGAAGGCAGATAAAAAATGAGAGAACAAAATCTTTTAAGAGACTTGAGGTTATGGCTCAGTTTGGGCAGTTCTATAGATCTTTGTTATACACAGTAAGGACTATGGACTAGAATTATCGTCATTACCCGGAGGCTTATTAGAAATGTAGTATGTTGGAGTCCACTCCAGCCCCACTGAATCAAAATTGCTGGGAGTGAGGTCTGGGCATGTTTGTTTTAACGAGCTCTCCCGGTGATTCTTATGCACACTGACCTTGAACTACTGGTCCTTATTGCACTGTGCCTCATTATCGTTGGACTGTAAGAAAATACTCATGAAAATTTATATGCAGTTATCAGTTTGTGCTTTGGAGAATTAGGAAAGACTTCTGATTGTAGTGAAGAGTACTGAAGAGGGCCATGTCCCCTCTGGTTTCAGACAAACAGAAGTGGTAGTTACAGAGATGAGGTTGCTGGGATTAGGTTGTTGGCTAACAACAAAAACATCAAGTTGGTGGAAGATGAGAAAGCCTGATAATAACCTGAAAAAAAATTTTTTTTTCTAAACACAAATGAGGCTAAACCTTTGAAAACTCTCACAAATTGCTGGGTAAAAGGTGTTGGTGAAATTATTTTTGGCAAGTAGTTTGTCTGAGGCTCAAGTATTTAAATCTTGGTTATGGAAGGAAATGGTACCTTGTTTTTCTCATCACAGAGGAATGAGGTCTCTTACAGGCAACATCTGTCTGTCTATCAGTCATCCAGCTGTCAGTCACCTATCTCTCTTTATTGCTCATTTTACTGGCATCTCCTCTAAATGCCATTTTAAGATGGTAACTATATACTCTTTGCTCTGCTACCAACCCTATTCCTCTTCAGTTTATCTTTCACACATCAGTCCCAGCAACAATCCTAAAACCCCTACCTTACCTACTTCCCTTTGTGTTCAGATAGATAGAAAACTAACTTGTGTGGTATATATGGCATTTTTGCTTCTTGATCATTTTTTAGCCTCGTATTTTACCAATCTCCATACTTTGATCAATAGCAGACCATTATCTAGTCTCACCGCACATCTTAGAGTTCCTAAATAAGTACATTGTTTGATTTTTAGTTGTTTTCACCTAAAAAAGGTTGCGTTCTCTAGTCCTTTAAAGTAGAAAACTGATAATTTACTCTCAAGACAAGTTAGGCCTCATTGCTCCAAATAATCCCACCATCCTAAAGACTGGATTAAGTAATTTTCGTCCATGTTTTCCCGAAAACTTGTACTTACATACATCATACTTTATTGTAATAGTTTATTTCTCTGAATACCTCATTAAATAATAAGCTTCTTAAGAGCAAGTATTGCATTTAATTCATTTATAAGTTCCTGGTATATAAACCAATGTCTGCATGGTAGAAGCTGTTCAATACATATTTATAAATAAAAGAGTGAGGAAATGATTGAGAAAATAATGAATGAATAGTAGGCCCTCTACTTAGTTAATATGGTATGAGCACAAAGAAAAGTAGTTTTGTGGGTAGGCTCAGATTTCAGGCCAAACACTGGGTCAAGGAATGGTAAATCAAGAAATTTTAGTTAGCTCCATATCTGCTCAATTCCCAGGATGTCCATCTTATGCTCCAATTCTGTCGATGTATTTAGGCCTCATTTGCCCATGTTCATGCTCCCTTCTTCATGAGGGTGAAGTGCTCTGGTTATTTATTTCTAGTACTTCCTAAATTCAAACTATTCTCCCTCAAAAAGACTGAGAGTGTCCTCCACCATGTAGTATAATCCCTGCTAACATCTAAAGGACTTTCCTAAACTCCAAATGCATAGTTGTCTTTTTGGACTTCTGATTTTGAAATGGCCCTGGGAGTCCCATCACTGGGTGACTCCTCTGTCAGGGAACACACTATCTTTGGTTTGATCCTTCTATTTTCCTCAACCCCAATGCCTTTCCTGCTTCAACTGTCACTCTCTTGTTTTTAAACACTACGCCCTGTGTATGGATCTCGTTGCCATCAGTCTGTCTCCGGTGCCCACGCCATCTCTGGAACTGAGTGTTTTTCCAGTCACTACTCCTATGACTCCACTAAATCCACCTCAATAAAGAAGCAAACAACTTGACTGTCTTTGTATTATCCATAACACTCAAACTCAAAACATGGCCCATGCCCAATAATGTCTTGGCATGTATTGTATGAAGATATGATTTTTCTTCATCCTCCAACTGCTATTTACTTCAAAATAATTAACAGTCCTTCACCATGTGCAAATAGCATGATATTTTTAACACAGTATAGATTTTAAAATTAGCTTTGTTACTTAATATCTGTATAACATGAGGTAGTCACTTTATCTCTCTGAGCTCCATCTGTGAAATGGTCATAATAGCACATAATATCAAACACTTTTAAAGGGTAACATTAACATGGAACTGGATAGTTTATGTCACCTTATTGCCTCATAGATGATACTATAAAATGATTACTCCCATCAGCACTATCATCAATATCAGATAAATTGTACTGAGAACCTAGTTAGCATATAAGTAGATCCTTAATGTTATAATACATTAATTTTAATATGCAATGTATTAAATGTACATTAATACATTAATGTTATGTGTGTAGGCATAGTATATACTCTTTATATATTTTTACAATATACCTCCCAGCAACCTTGAGTTAAAATCTGTAATTATTCCTATTTTATAGAACTTTAAATTCTATAGGAGAAAAGTCACTCTTCCACGTTTACACAGATAAGTATTGGTGGAGAAAAGACTGGAGCTCAGGAATGTCTGAATCAATGCCTGCATTAAGACCTGCTAATTTTTAAGTGCTAAGAGATTAAAAACAAAGGATAAGAAAAAAAGAGAAATATGAAGATGAAGAGGAGAGTGAGAAAGAGGAGGGAAAAAAACAGGAGGTTTCATCTTATATAAAGAAAATTAAAGCCATTAAAAAGCACTGCAGATGTAGTTTTAATGTTATTTCATCCTTTTATATATGTATCATATGCATGGATATATGTAATTCCTGATTCAAACGATGTATCAAATTACATCACCTCATTCATAAAAGGCAATTGGTAATTAATAAAGAAGTCCTATCTTGTAGTAAAATTACATCTTAATCTGAAATTTCAAAAATTAATCAGTCAATGAAGCACACTAATCTTTTACAAAGGCTTTCCTGGTCTCAATGACGTACAATTTAAGAATTTAAGTAACATAAAATGCACTGAGGGAAGTAATGTCAATGAACATAATAAGGCAATATGTTTGATTAACTTTATTTAAAAGCTAATACCAAAAAACTAAACATCTTGAAAATAGGGTCATATGAATTGCATCAGAATATGCAAGTATCATTTTCTTATGAACAAAAAAATGTAAAAATGCTTTGATATAAAATAAAAATGAATTTTTATTCCTTATGGTGCATCAGAATTTATAATACAAAACTATTTTCAAAGAAGACAAATACTAATATTTATGAAGAATCATTTAGGTCATGAGTGATATAAGTAAATATAACTCTAAGCAACAAACATAAATGATGTTTACTCAGAGTTTATTTCCACTTATTTACTTTTTTAACTCAAAATATGAAAGTTATTTTTAACTTAATGTGTAGATGTAATCTTTGTTAAGTCATGTTAGCTGTCAGAGCTTTGACTTATTCAATTATATGGAGAAAATCCTTAGTTAATAAAAGTTTAATACAATTTAAGCTTCCCAAGACTATTAAATCTCACACCCCTAATGTATCAGAAGCACATGTCACTGTTAGATAGTCAAAGGTAATCTGTAGGCATTCTACAATAATAATGAATGCAAATCTCTGTAGGCATAAAAGGTAATACCAAAATCAGGAAGAGCACATTATAAGCCAGGATATCCAAAGTTTATCTTCAGAGAGCAGCTTCACTGCAACTAAAATAATACCAAAAAATAAATTAAACAGACATAATGTCTAAGCACTTGCTTCTAATAATGGGTGTAGGGAGCTTAGCCAGATAAAATAAAAGTCTGCTAAATGTGCACTTTTGGCCAATTTAAATATTTGGTCAATTACTTCTACTGTAATTTTAAGTGTGAAGATAAATTTGGTTGTTTACATTTGAATATGGGTTGACCATAGCATAATAGAAATTTGGAAAATTATACTAATGTTGTTAAATAAAATGAAGTGTAATCTACTTAAACCAGATGAAGATTTTATCATTCATTAACACTTCTGAAGAAACATCCATTCGTCTTACAAGACATTTATGTTCTTTAGAAGACAGGTTTTTTTTTTTTTTTATATGTTAATCACCATACATTACATCATTAGTTTTTGATGCAGTGTTCCATGATTCATTGTTTGCATATAACACCCAGTGCTCCATTCAATATGTGCCCTCTTTAATACCCATCACTGGGCTAGCCCCTCCCCCACCCCCTCCCCTCTAGAACCCTCCATTTGTTTCTCAGAGTCCATAGTCACCCATGGTTCATCTCCCCATCCTATTTCCCCCCTTCATTTTTCCCCTCTTACTATCTTCTTTTTTTTTTTAAACATATAATGTATTATTTGTTTCAGAGGTACAGGTCTGTGATTCATCAGTCTTACACAGTCCACAGTTCTCACCATAGCACATAGGAGACAGGGTGTTGATAAAGTGGAAAAAATTAAATATTGGGCTTCTTAAAATGTGAATTTTGATTCTGGGAAAGATATATAGGAATTCAAAATATAACCTATGGCCTACTCACATAATTAATACAGAAACATTAACATTTACTCAACAAATTTGTAAGAATTGGTACTATATTACTTGAAAACATAATTGAGATGGTGATGAACTGAATCACTTAATTTAAAACTCTGGATCTTTCATTATGTAGAAAGTTATTGGTAAAAGACATTTGACAAAAGTAAAGGGGAGACTTAACATGCATTTTGACTAAATACAAAAACATTGAGGAAAATTTCAGTACTGCAGCTTATCTATGGTGCGACAGATTGTAGTTCATTAATAATTTTAAATGTAAATTTCTTCTTTTTTTAGATTTGTTAAAAAGAAAAGACTGAGACAAGTAGAGAGTGAAGAATAAAGGGAGGGATAAGGAAGGAAGGAAGGACAGGAGGGAAGGAAGGAGGGAGGGAAGGAAGGAGGGAGGGAGGGAAGGAAGGAGGGAGGGAAGGAAGGAAAGAAGGAAGGAAGGAAAGGAGGAAGGAAGGGATGGAAGGAGGGAAGGAAGGACGGAAGGAGGGAGGGAGGGAGGGAAGGAGGGAGGGAGGGAAGGAAGGAAGGAAGAAAGAAAAGAAGGAAGGAAGGAAGGAAAGAAGGAAGGAAGGAAGGAATGTAGGAAGGAGGGAGGGAGGGAAGGAAGGAAGGAAGGAAGGAAGGAAGGAAGAAAAGAAGGAAGGAAGGAAGGAGGGAAGGAAGGAGGGAGAGAAGGAAGGAAGGAAGGAAGGAAAGAAGGAAGGAAAGAAGGAAGGAAAGGAAGGAAGTAAGGGAAGGAAGGAAAGGAAGGAAAGAAAGAAGGAACAAAGGAAGGAAGGAAGGAAGGAAAGAAGGAAGGAAGGAGGGAGGGAAGGAAGGAGGGAGGGAAGGAAGGAAGGAAAGAAGGAAGGAAAGAAGGAAGGAAGGAAGGAAGGAAGGAGGGAAGGAGGAAGGGAAGGAAAGAAGGAAGGAAGGAAGGAAGGAAGGAAGGAGGGAAGGAGGAAGGGAAGGAAAGAAGGAAGGAAGGAAAGAAGGAAGGAGGGAGTGAAGGAAGGAAGGTAGGAAGGAGGGAGGGAAGGAAAGAAGGAATGAAGGAAGGAAAGAAGGAAGGAAGGAAGGAGGGAGGGAAGGAAGGAAAGAAGGAAGGAAGGAAAGAAGGAGGGAGGGAAGGAAGGAAAGAAGGAAGGTATGGGGGATGAAGACGCTGGGAAGAAAGAGAAAGGAAATGTTAAAGTTGTACTGCAGCATTGTTTAAAAAAAAGACTTTGAAAAACTATAAACTCTAATATGAATTATAGATCAACATTAAACTATGTGACTTAAAAATATTTTCCTCATCTGAAAATAACTCATAGGTGTTTTACAAATTTTAAAAGTCTGTATCAATAAACTCATGGTATATTATCTCAGGAAGTGAAGGCTATGTAATAACAACCATACAGTCTGTACTAGAAGCTTGTGTTTCAGCAATGAAAAAAAAGATAAAAATCTTTGCCCTCAAGGATCTTATATCGTACTATTAGTTTCTTAGGCCTACTGGAACAAAGTACCACAATTTGAGTAGATTAAAATAATAAAAATATATTCTTTCACAGTTCTGAGGACAGAAGTCTGAAATCAAGATGTTGGCAAGGTTCATTCTTGCTTGGGGTCTCAGAAGAGTACTGTGCTCCATGCCTCTCTCCCAGCTTCAAGTGGTTGCTGGCAATCCTCAGCACGCCTTGGCTTATGGCAGTAGGACTCCAATCCCTGCTTCCTTCTTCTTGGGGCATTTTGCCTGTGTCTTTTCTCCTCTTCTTCTGAGGATATTGAATTAAAAATCCACCCTACTCCAGCACAACCTAATCTTGACTTAACTAATTATATCTGCAATGACTCCATTTCTAAATAGTTCCACATTTGTAAGTTCCAGGAAGGACATGAATTTTGCCAGATACTAACACAACCCAACAAAAACTCTGTAATGGGTGAAAAGAAGTCATATACAAAATATGTGAAATATATAGTATATTAGATAATGCTAGTTGCCGTGAAGAGAATAAAGCACAGAAGGGAAAATGTTGTCATCTTAAATAGAGCGGTCAGGCAAGTTACACTTAAGGAAAGCATTATAGGATGTAGGACAGGGGTGCTGTATGAATCCATATACAACTGAAGAATATGTCAACTAATAAATGTGCAAATAATCCTTAGAAATCAAACTATTACTTTCATGTTCACAATAGCAAAACCCTAGCTATCTTAACTCTTCTAGACTTTCTAAACTTTTTGTCTTTTCAACTTGATCAGCTAACTCTTTAAAGGGGAAACCTGATACTGAATACCAGGCCTACTTCCCTGTACTCTTCTACCTCCTATATCTTGGTCACTCAGCACTTAGCTGCTTTGGTAACCTTAAACTGCAAATTGAATCTCCCACTGGGTTGTCTAAACAATTCTGTTTTCTGTCTCCCAGAAGCCTTTATCTGTCCAGATTCTCATCACTTTCTTTCTCCGTAAAAGAAATAGCAAATGCCCAAGTGGAAGGGTGGCATGCAAAAATTACACTTAGCTCAGTGAGCTTCTCCTCTCCTTGGCATCTGACTACCTTGGAAGCTATTTGTTGCATTTGAACAATTATTTTCTCTATTTAAATCTGCTTCAGTGATGGAAATTTTAGTCTTCTCAGACTTTTTCCTGCTAAGTAACAGCTGAAGTGATACTGAACTTTGAAGAAAATCCATTATGATGGTTTTATCATCCGATTCTCCTGCTTTGTTATCTTTCTTGTCCATAACCCAACTAATTTTGTAATAGTCTCTTCAGCTTATTGTTCTCTAGCTTGATCTTCTTTAAGGTCTTTGAACATATTAGGCTTTTCTCATATTGGGACATTTGTTCATGTGAGGCTGGAAATAACTCCATACTGGGCTCTTCCTATAGCTTTATGCTTTTGATCCTTTAGATGTCAGCTGAAATATGAAATTTGATTGGGAGAATTTTCGTGGCATAAGTTTTAAGTAGATTCTCACCCACCAGTTATCGTTCTCAGATACTTGGTTACCCTCATTAATAAAAAGTACCATGACTTTTACAACATTATTGATGTTGTCTTATTTACCCCCAGAAAATAAAGCTACCACGAAATGAGAAACTTTGTTTTCCTTATTTTTCATTTTAACAGCAGTTCCTGGTACTTGCTTGATATAAGTGTAAACAAATATTTATTTCATTAATTTTTAAAGCCCACTGAACAAATGAAACGTGAGCTGATTCAGATACATAAATGTATCATGGTTTTGCGTAAAATTAAGTTTGATGCACTTCATCAAATAAGAAAGGGAAGTGCTTGACTCAAACAATATTAGAACCCCCATTTTAATTTTTTATTTTTTTTAAAGATTTTAATTTATTTATTTGACAGAGAGAGAGAGTTAGCGAGAACAGGAACACAAGCAGGGGGAGTGGGAGAGGGAGAAGCAGGCTTCCCGCTGAGCAGGGAGCCTGATGCGGGGCCTGATCCCAGGACCCTGGGATCTTGACCTGAGCCGAAGGCAGACGCTCAATGACTGAGCCACCCATGTGCCCCTAGAACCCCCATTTTAGAAGTCAGGACAAATCTTCCTTCTTCTTGGGTTACCCCATGGAATCACACAATCTCTAAAATATTGTGAAATTATTATGGAATTTTGAGGCAATATTAAATAAGGAATTTTTATAGTGAGGTGAATGTACATTAATGATTTTAATTTACTAGTAATATTTTTTTGGAAAAACAGGGTTATAAAATCATATATATGTATTACTTTTTAGGAAATAATATTATTTTCTTAATTAAAAAATTAAATATTGTTTTAAGCCCTCATTTTCTACACATTCTCCTAATTTTAGCTTTTCCTCATCATGTCAATATCTTCTAGAGCTTCTGAAATCTATAGCTTCTCAATTTCTAGTGCTCAACCCATTACCCGAAAAATACATATCTTTACTTTCACTTTTCTCTCCAAGTGGTTCTCCATCCTGGGCAAACCTCCATACTGTGTACATGCATTCACTAATACATAGTTACAAAGCAACTGCAATGTACCAGGAAGGTGCTAAATTCTGGTGAGAATATGGTGAAAATAATATGGTAATATATTCACTTAGTTTTCACCCTCACAGAACTTATAGTCATGTAAGTTATATAGTTAGTTGAGATGGGCGTTAACATAAAATATGACTAAGGGCGCCTGGATGGCTCAGTCACTTAAGCATCTGCCTTCAACTCAGGGCATGATCCCAGGGGCCTTGGATGGATCCCCATACCAGGCTCCCTGCTCAGCAAAGTCTGCTTCTCCCTTTCTTTCTCCCTCTGCCTCTCCCCTGTTTGTGCTCATGCTCTCTGTCTCTCTCTCTCAAATAAATAAATAAAATCTTAAAAAAGAAAGAAAATATGACTTAAAATAGGAAATTTAATTGTAAAAGATAATACGAAGTATATATGCACATTATTCATATATGCACACTATTACTTATTTAATAGATAATTTCACATCAAGGATGTTGAGAAAATCTTCTTTAGGCATTTAACATGTTAGTTTACGCAGCATTTAATCAACTCCAAGATGCTATAAATGTTAAAAATTAACATTATTTTATACATCAAGAAAGAAATGTCTATAAATTAAACTTTAATGCTATCCTTTGTCACTTAAAATTTATTTTATACTTATTGAAAATGTTTAGCTTTTTAACATTATAACTCTTGTGCATATATACATAAAAAGGAAACTCTTTAAATTGGATTTTTTAAGTCATTTTCTACTTATTGTCATCAATAACATTTTTTTCCCAGATAATATGATCTTTTATGCCATCAAAGGATTGTTGGCACAATCCTTTCTGGCACAATCTGAAACTGTTGGTGATATAGCATTTCTTGAAATATTGTTCCATCTGTTTTTTTTCTTAAAATATTGTTCCATCTATTTTTTTTCCCAGAAGGCTTTTCCAAGACACTGATCCCCCATTCTATAAATTTGGATGCTGATACTTCCTTATTTCTAAAATCACCTTTTCATCTTTCTCTCAATAGATTCACATATATCTAAATTTTAAATCCCTTTTGTTTAAGGTACATGAAGTCTCTGACACATTTGATATTCATGTTTTAATGACAGTCCTGAGCAATATGTGACCAACCTCACATTCCTTTAAAATATCTGTCATGGGGCACCTGGGTGGCTCAGTCAGTTAAGCGTCTGCCTTCAGCTCAGGTCATGATCCTGGGTCCTGGGATCAAGCCCCACATCAGGCTCCCTGCTCGGCGGGAAGCCTGCTTCACCCTCTCCCACTCCCCCTGCTTGTGTTCCTGCTCTCGCTATCTCTCTCTCTCTCTGTCAAATAAATAAACAAAATCTAAAAAAAAATAAATAAAAAAATAAAATAAAATATCTGTCATCTCTTCTGTGGGATTTGACCAATTCTCCTGTCTTGACTTTCTTTGCTCAGTTTGTAATAGTCCCTATTTTTGCACATATCTCAATAACAAAATAAAACAAAGCTTTATCTGCTTGCAGGCCTTGTCCTTGGCTTTCTTTTCTTTTTTAAAGATTTATTTATTTGAGAGAGAGACAGAGAGAGCACGAGTGGGAGGGGCGAGGGAAAGAGAAACTCAAGCCAACTCCGCTTCACTCCACGCTGAGTGTGGAGCCCAAAGCGCGGCTTGATCTCACATCTTGAGATCATAACCTGAGCTAAAATCGAGATTCAGATGCTTACCTGACTGTACCACCCAGACACCCCTGTCCTTGCTTTTCATTAAACACTTGGTTGTTTCCTTTTAATAAATTACTAAATTGTAATCATTATTCTGATGATGATTATTTGCTTCACTAATAAAAGTTGTTGCTCCCTATTCTGTTTTAGTACCTTTCTGAACTAAAATGACTTAGTATTTCAATGTAATTTATAATGTCATCCTTTCAAAGACATTTGAAAAGCAATTAAATACAGTGGATATATAACAACGATAACGGTTCAATTAAAATGTCAAAAATATGAAAAGCCATGGCCAAGTTTGCATATCATACACATGCATGGCTGATACAATTATGTTCTGACTGACAACCAACAGTAGTTGCGCAATGCCAAGGATTTCAGATGTATCCCATTGTTAGAGATGTTAAAATATGAAAAAAATGGATATTAGAAAAGTAAAAAAGAGTTTTGCTTTGGTTTAGGATGTGGAAATTTGCACCAGACCACTGCACACAGTGAGAGCAATAGCTATTTTCCCTGTTTATGGGCATGTGTGATTCTGAACACTCTTAGATCAGGATTCCCATCTGTAAGAGGACTCTTTTGGTGAAAATAAAACAAAGGAAGCTTTTAATGACCTTGTGACCAGATTAGAACACATGACTGGTTTCCCCATCTGATGTTCTCACCCCTGAGGATGTTGAGGGTTTAGGTGATGCTTTGGATGGGGTACGGGGCTGAAGAAGCAGAGACAATTATCCAACAGTTCTTTCATCAAGACATTTAAAACCACAAGTGAACTTAGGTTAACTAAATTTGCAACCCAGCCCTGACCCAGTTCAATTTCAAATGGATCTAACTATTCAGTCCTCCTACTCTATTTTTCTAATAGAAGGTGATGCTTGTCTTCTCTGTGGAAAGAAATAACATTACTTTGGTGCCAGGGTTCTTTTATATGGAAAGGCTAACATATAGAAAAGAAAATAAAAGAGATTCAGAATCAATAGACATAAATATGACAACACAAATAGGCCCAAAGATAGCCAAGTTGGAATTAGTCAAAAAAATATAAATGATATTAGACAGAGTGAATAAAAGTATACATTTCAACAAAGAAAATTCTCTTAAAAAAAACAAAAAGACATTCTATAACTAAAAATTAAAAATTCGAAACCAAGAAATCATTGTTAGGACTTAGTAGGATTCAGCAGAACACAGAACATAGATCAGTGAAATCAAAGACAGGTTGACAAAAATTTTCTGAACTGAACAAAGGAATGACAAAAATTGAACTGATAATAGGTTTGTGGGACACCATGGAAAGGTTTCTAAAGATTGGTATGCCAACGAATTAGACATACCAGATGAAATGGGAAAAAATCTGAGAAATGCACAAATTACCCAAATTGGCTTAAGAAGAAATAGAAAATTTCAACAGACCTAAAATAAGTAAACAGATCGAATCACTAACAAAAAATTCCCAACAAAGAGAAGTCCAGGACCATATGGCTTCACCGGTAAATTCTATTAAACATTTAAAGTAAAATTAACAGCAATCCTTCTCAAAATTTTCAAAAAAAATTAGAGAAAACACTTCATAAATCATTCTATAAGGCCAGCATTACCCAGAAAAAGAAATTTACAGACTTTTCCCTTATAACTATAGAGTCAAAAATCCTCAAAAAAATACTAGCAAACCAAATCCAGTAGGATACAAAAATTATTATATACCATGGTCAAGTGGAATTTATCCCAAAAATGCAGGGATGATTCAATGTAAGAAAATTCATACAATGAAGTATATCACATCAGTGGAATGAAGGGGGAAAAAAGTCATCATCTCAACTGATATAGAAGTAATTTGAAAAAAAAAATATTTCATCATAAAAACACTCAGAAGCTTAAGAAAAAAAGAGATCTTTCACATGATAAAAGACATTTATGAAAAACCCATAGCTAGCATCATACTCAATACTGAAAAACCAAAAGCTTTCCCCTTAATATCAAGAATATGACAAGAATGTCCTCTTCCACATCTGCTATTCAACATTTTACTGGAAGTTCTAGCCCGAGCAATTAGACAAGCAAGAGAAATAAAAGGTATCCAAATTGTAAAGGAAGAAATTTTTAAAATCTCTACTTACAGATGGAATGATCCTATATATAGAAAATGGAAAAGAATCCACAAGAAAGCTCTAGAGCTAATAAATGCATTAAACAAAGTTTCAGGGCACAAGGTAAACACACATAAATGAATGGTGCTTCTATTCCATAGCAGAGAAATAGAATTGATTATGAGAAATTGACTCACAAGATATAAGGCTGGAAAGTCTCACTATCTGCTTTCTGCAAGCGGGACCCCCAATAAATCTTGCCTTGTAATTCAGTCTGATCCAAAGACTTGGGAAGCAGGAGAGCCAATGATGTAATCCCAGTTTGAAGACAAGAGCTTAAGAGTCAGGCAGGCAAAAAGGGGGCAAAGTTCTCCTTCCTCAACATTTTGTTCTATTCAGGACCTCAATGGATTGCATGATACCCACTCACACTGGAGAGGACAATTTACTGAGTCTACCAGTTCAAATACAAATCTCATGCAGAAACACCCTCATAACTTTACCCAGAACTAATGTTGAATCTGGGCATCTGGTGTCCAGTCAAGTTGACACATAAAATTAACCACCACATGGACCGTTGTTGAGTTTCATTGCTTCCTAGTCTTACTTCAGGGATCCTTGGAATGAGAAAGGGACAAAAGAATACATGGTGGGCAGAACCAAACTGATTAAGAATATCTGAACCTAAGGTCATAGTTATAATACCAAGAATCTTGAACATATTAATGGCAATTGCCTATTGTAGTCATGGTCATGAACTATTAAAGAGTTGTTATGCTCATGTCATTGTTTTGGATAATAAGTCAGAGTTTAGGAAATAATCTAACAAAAAATTAAATTAAATTGGTTTTAAATGTTCAATGGGGAAATAATGAATAAAAAATATAAGACAAGAGTTGAACAAAAAGAGAGGACAAATGAATTTTAAAAAGAACCGAACAATTCTAGAAATGTGAACAGATATAATGAAAAGAGAATAACTAAATTAGAATATGGAGTAAGAACAGAATGAAGAATGAAAAACAGGAGACACAGAAAGAAAGGAAAGATTGAAAACATTAAAAATAAGAGATGTAGATGACATGCTAATTGAATATCCTAGGATAAGAAAATCACCAGGATGGGGAAACTAAATTTTCACAAATATAATGTTTATCTAGCTCACGATTGCAGCTTCAGTGCTTGACACTTTTCTATCATACAGCATATGTCAATAAATATTTATTTCATAATAAAAGATTTTAACAAGTGCTGAAATTCAGCACAAGCCAACATTTTCACCTGTAGTTCCCAGAAAAAAATGTGAATGTCAGCTGGTACATTTATTCTTAAATACATGCATAACAGTCAGATCTATGTGTACATAAATATTTTAATCATACAGTTTGCTGAAATTTTGTCTAACTTTTATAAACTAAAATTTCGTGAAATTTTATAATTCTGAAACATTTTACCCAAATATTAAATGCTGTGGTATTATTGCTATGTAGAATATATTAAAATAATAAAAAACAATATTCAATAGTTTCTTCATACTCTGTGAAAAGCAGTGGGCTAAGAGAGTTATCTCATACAATAATCTTACCAATCAGGTTTTATTATTGTCTCTATTTTATCCATAAAAAAGGTGAGAGTTTGAGAAATCTAATAAATGAATTACCCTAATTGGAATTTTTTTAAGTTACTGGAACACAGTTGTTTATTATGTCAAATTCCGTTGCTGTTAAGCATTATACATTCTCTACCCCTACTTTTATTTATTTTTATTTTTATTTTTTTAAAGATTTATTTATTTCTTTTAGAGAGAGAGGGATAGGGAGTGCACACATGAGTTGGGGGGGAAGGGCAAAGGGAGAGAATCTTCAAGCAGACTCCTTGTTGAGCACAGAGCCTGACTGGGGGCTTGACCTCTCGACCCATGTGATCATGACCTGTGCTGAAACCAAGTCAGACACTTAACCGGCTGCACCACCCAGGCGCCCCACTCTACCCCTATTTTTAGAAAAGATTAAGTACCGAGGAAAAAAAAATTTTTACACTTATTAAATGTGCCTTTTCACTTTTCTATCTCACTGTATATTACAAAGTTCTCCATTTGGAGGGATGTTTGTAATTTTTTTCCTTATTGAATGTTCAGTCAGTGAATGTGTCTGTCTATATTGCTCCTGCCCCAAAATAAATGTCATGTGTTTTGAATAACTGAATAACCAAAATTAGAGTAGAATTCCTAAGGACTCTCATAATTTTAACCATTTTAAATTTATTTTGAGGTGTGATAACTTTCAAATCTGTATTGTTAGAAGAAGAATCGGAGGGATGTCTATAAAACAAGATATATGAACAAGTGTTGAAAGTCCTGATGATGCAAAATAGGGAAAAAAGACTTGCCTATACAGAGTCATGCTGTGTCTTCAAGTAATTAAAGTGCTCTCAAAATATAAAGAGTTCTAATTTATTGTGTGGCATTCCAAAGAGCAGAACTGACATCAGTGAAGGGAGAATATCTGGTTTAAATTAAATAAAGACATTTTAAATAGTAGACCTCTTCGTTAATGCAATGTTCAGTCCTTGGAAATGATATGCCTTATCCTATACCTTCAGGATGCTTGCATGATGATTTTTTTTCATAATATAGCAGGGGAAATGTGGGTCGGAAATTATTATACCAGAAGATCTTAAAGGCTCCCAAATTTGAAGATTGGTTTCATTGCAATGAATGCTTCAAAGTGCACATGAGTAATTAGGGTGTTGGTAGCAAAAGTAATTCACTAAAGAAGAAATAGATATCCAATCTCCCCCCCTCACCTTCTCTATGTATGTATATATATTGGCATATGTTGGCAGTTAGAAAGTTGAGAAGTTCCACAACCTTTCATCTGCAAGATGAAGAAGGAAAATCACTAGTGTAATTCAATCCATGTCTGAAGGCCTGAAAATCTTGAGTGCTAGTGTTTAAGGGCAGAAAAAGATGGATGTCCCAGGTCAGCAGAGAATAAATTTACCCTTCACTCTACATTTTTGTTCTATTCAGGCCCTCAATGGATTGGATGATGCCCACTAGCACTGGTGAGGGCAATCTATTCAGTCTACTAATTCAAATGCTAATCTTTCTAGACACACCCTCACAGACATGCCCAGAATTCATGTTTTACTAGCCATCTGGGCATCCCTTAACCAGCCACATTGAAACGTCAAATTAACCATCACAGAAACTTTCAAAAATAGCTCATATTATAGATTGTTACAAAAATTCTTTTATTCTTCCAAGTTTTTTTAAATTCCAGTTAGTTAACATACAGTGTAATGTCAGTTTCAGATGTAGGACTTGGTGATTCATCACTTAAATACCACACCCAGGGCTCATCACAGGTGCCCTCCTTAATACCCATCACCCATTTAACCCACTCCCCTGCCCACCTTCCTTCCAGCAACCCTCAGTTTGTTTTCTGTAGTTAAGAGTGTGTTTCCTGGTTTGCCTCTTTCTTTTTTCCCTATATTCAACTGTTATGTTTCTTAAATTCCACAGATGAGTGAAATCATATGGTATTTGTCTTTCTCTGACTTATTTTGCTTAGCATAATACTCTTCTACCTCCATCAATATCATTGCAAATGACAAGATTTCATTCTTTTTGATGACTAAGTAATATTCCAATATATATGTGTGTATGTGTGTGTGTGTGTGTGTGTGTGTGTGTGTGTGTGTGTGTGTGTGTATATATATATATATATACCACTTTTCCTTTACCCATTCATCAGTCAATAGACATTTGAGCTGCTTCCATAATTCCACTATTTTTGATAATGCTGCTATACACAGGGTGCATGTATCCCTGTGAATCATTATTTTCTTTTCCTTTGGGTTAATATCTCTAATAGTACATTTGCTGGATTGTGGGGTACTTCAATTTTTAATGTTTTGAGGAACCTCCGTACTGTTTTCCAGGTGGCTGCACCAGTTTGTATTCCAACCAACAGCGTAAGAATTTTCCCATTTCTCCGCATCCTCGCCAACACATGTTGTTTCCTGTGTTGTTAATTTTAGCCATTCTGACGGGTATGAGGTGATATCTTATTGTAGTTTTGATTTGTTTTTCCCTGATGATGAGTGATGTTGAGCATCTTTTTATGTGTCTGTTAGTCATCTGGATGCCTTCTTTGGGAAAATGTCTATGCATGTCTTCTCCCCATTTCTTAACTGGGTTATGTGTTTTTGGGGTGTTGAGTTTGGTAAGTCCTTAATAGATTTTGGATACTAACCCTTTAGCAGGTATGTAATTTGCAAATATCTTCTCCCATTTCATAGGCTGCCTTTTACTTTTGTTGACTGCATCCTTCACTGTGCAAAAGCTTTTTATCTTGATGAAGTCCCAATGGTTCATTTTTGCTTTTCTTTCCTTTACCTCTGGAGATGTGTCTAGTAAGAAGTTGCTATGGCTGAGGTCAAAGGAGTTGCTCCCTGTCTTCTCCCCTGGGATTTTGATGGTTTCCTATGTCATGTTTAGGTTTTTCATCCATTTTGAATTTGTTTTTGTGTATGGTGTAAGAAAGTGGTCCAATTTCATTCTTCTGCATGTTGCTCTCCAGTTTTCCCAACACAATTTGTTGAAGAGACTGCCTTTTTTCCATTGGATACTCTTTCCTGCTTTGTTAAAGATTAGTTGACCACATAGTCATGAGTTCATTTCTGGGTTTTCTGTTCTGTTCCATTGAGCTATGTGTTCCATTGATCTGTTTTTGCTTCAGTACCATACTGTCTTGATGATTACAGCTTTGAAATATAACTTGAAGTCCGGAATTGTGATGCCTCCAGCTTTGCTTTCCTTTTTCAAGATTGCTTTGGCTATTGGGGTTTTTTGTGGTTCCTTACAAATTGTAGGATTGTTTGTTTTAGCTCTGTGAAAAATACTGGTGCTATTTTGATAAGGATTGCCTTAAATGTGTAGATTGCTTTGGGTAGTATAGACGTTTTAACAATGTTTGTTCTTCCAATCCATGAGCATGGGATCTTTTTCCATTTATTTGTGTCATCTTCAATTTCTTTCGTCAGTGTTCTATAGTTTTCAGAGTACAGATCTTTTACCTCTTTGGTTAGGTTTTATTCTTAGATATCTTATCATTTTTGATGCCACTGTAAATGGAATTAATTCCTTGATTTCTCTTTCTGCTGCTTCATTATTGGTGTATAGAAATGCAAGATTTCTGTACATTGATTTTGCATCCTGTGATTTACTGAATTTGTGTATCAGTTCTAGGAATATTTTGGTGGAGTCTTTGGCGTTTTCTATATAGAGTGTCATGTTGTCTGCAAATAGTGAAAGTTTGACTTTTTCCTTGCTGAATTGGATGCCTTTTATTTATTTTTGTTGTCTGATTGCTGAAGTTAGGACTTCCAGTACCCTGTTAAGTAATAATGGTGAGAGTAGACATCCCTGTCTTTTTCTTGACCCTGGAGGGAAAGTTCTCAGTTTTTCCCTATTGAGGATGATATTAGCTGTGGGTTTTTCATATATTGGCTTTATTATGTTGAAGTATGTTTCTTCTATCCCTACTTGGTTGAGGGTTTTTATCAAGCATAGATGTTGTACTTTGTAAATTTTTTTTTGCATCTATTGAGAGGATAATATGGTTCTTATCCTTTCTTTTATTAATGTGGTATATCATGTTGATTGATTTGCGAATGTTGAACCACTCTTATAGCCCATGAATAAATCCTACTTGATCATGGTGAATGATTCTTTTACTGTACTCTTGGATTCGATTTGCTAGTATTTTGTTGAGAATTTTTGTATCCATGTTCATCAGAGATATGGCCTATAATTCCATTTTTTAGTGGAGTATTTGTCTGCTTTAGATTTGTCTGGTTTAACTCATAATATTATAGATGGTTACAAAAATTCTTAAAAAAATTAGAGATGAGAACAAAGTTTTCTGTGTCTCTTGAAATAGAAATTTGCCTTTAAAGACTCTTATTTCTATAAATTGGCTTTTATGAGTTTTTATTTTTATTTCTGTAATGAAGAATACATAAACATTTTGAAGAAAAACTGCAGGTTGAAAAATGGAGAATTGTGTAAATAGTGAACAAAATATCCATATTGCATAATATTATATGCTTATTAAATCTGTGTATATTTTCTGTGCTTGTCCTCTTAAATGCTGTGCATAGAAGTGATATTCATCAATAATACCTATCTGAGTAGTGGGCTTATGGATATGTTTTCTTTCTTCTTTGTCGATCTTTATATTATTATTGTGTTTTTATGTTTGTGATAAAGATCAATGGTTACAGGAATTCATTAAATAGGGATTACAAGCCTTTCTAAAAGGATAATATTGAAGAACAGACATCAAAGATGAGAAGATTTTATTCAAATAACATGAAGTTGAGAAAAAGCTTTAGGTGGAGAGAATAAAATGTAAGAAGTCTTAAGATGGCACAGAACAAAATATATTTGAACAACTAATTTAAATCCTATCTAGGTGGAAGCTGATGAGCAAAGGGCAATTTTCCAAGTGAAGTTCCTAGAAATGGTGTCAGATTATGTAAGACATTAAGGCCATGGCAAAGACTTTATTTTTTTTTCCTAAGTGTGTTGGAAGTACATAATTCAATTTACATTTTAAGAAGCTCATTCAGACTTATGAGGGGTGAAAGGATTGTATTAGAAATCAGGGGGACCAGTTGCAAGCTGTTGTAAAATTTGGAAAATCTGTTATATGGGCCTAGCCTAGGACAGTAGCAATGCAGATAGATTATCTAAGTTTAGATATTATTTGAAAGAGGCCTTGAGTGGAAAGTTAAGGAAATGGAGAAATTGAAGATGGTTCCTGAATTTATGTCTTGACAAAAGAGTAAAATAGGATGCACTTATTAAAATGGTGTGTCAGTCGTTGGGCATCTGCCTTCAGCTGGGGTTGTGATCCCAGGGTCCTGGGATTGAGCCCCACATCAGGCTCCATGCTCCGCTGGAAGGCTGCTTCTCCCTCTCCCACTCCCCCTGCTTATGTTCCCTCTCTTGTTGTGTCTCTCTCTGTGTGTCAAATAAATAAATAAAATCTTTAAAAAATTAAAAAAAAAATAAAATGGGAAAAGGAATGGGTGAGTGGGTGGTGAACAAATCCTGTAAACAAGTATTTGCATTTTGGGACATCTACTGTTTGAGATTTGGCATACATGCAAGTGGAAGTATTAAGAAGCAGCAGGAATTTGAGTTCAGAGTTCGGAGAAGATTTAATTAGATGAATTTAATTAGCACCATGTTGCAAGAGTCTTTGACTTCCAAGATAACATGATTCTTTAAAAAAAAAGATAGCACTTTAACACCATGGGAATATTAAGCAATAATATTTTAAAGAAGCAGGTAACCTACAAAGATTAAAAACAAACAAACTACATTTGACTCTATTAAGATAGAGTTAAATATTGAGTCTTGATTTCCTTTTCTCTAAAATTAGCATATTAGCTCCCTATTTATTAAGTAGGTTTGTTATAAAAAATTGAATAAATGAATGTGTTTAAATATTTTTAGCCATTATTAAGCCTTATACAACCAAGAATTTTTTAGTAAATAGGGAAAATAAAGGAGTGTATAAAAAATGAAAATGATTTAGAGAAACAGATTAGCTCTCTCTCCAGATATGTAGAATTTTCCTAAATAGATGCTGGGTCATTTATTACATGGTCCTATCACCGATTCTTTGTAGTTTCCTCAATCACATGGTCATTTGATCCAAAACCCTGGGTTTTTAATTCCTTGACATCCTCACTCTATCTATTTCTTCAATGGACTTCAGCCAACCAATTATACACTAGACCTTGTCAACCTCAACTACTGCATTGTTATTGATACTGAGATTATAATAACCTTTTTTCTCTGAACCCCAGCTTTCTGCCATCATTGACTCTTCAGCACAGATTATTTAACCCTACTCAGATATCCTGTCAATTGATTTTCCACTCTCCATGGCTCTACTTCTATCTCTATTCTTCTGATCCATGTTAGATTACAAAGCCCATTATTATATAATCACTACAGCACATGTTCAAAACTCACTTGTCATTGTCTTCCATATGCTCACCTGGTAAAGACCCCAGCCATGATTATACCTAAATTTCCACCTGCAAATAGCTAAAAATGGTTGGGAAAAGTTAACTATGTAGTCTTGTTGTTGTTGTTTCAAATTATAATCCTATTCACCTTCCTACTCACTTAATAGACTATTTAAAGTATCTCTACCTCCTTACACCACAATAAAATTCTCCCTTCTTTACTTCTAGGGAATTATCTTTCTTCTTATTTCACTTAGAAAAGAAAAGTGGAGTAATGCTTATCATCATTATCATCATCATGCTCACCATTTTTTCTAAATTCATGAGGCTACTTGAATTTCAATCCATCTGTGTCCATATACACTAACATATGGGCACCCTATATAACACCCTATAAAGTCACTGACTTGTCAGTGTTTCTAGTCAAAGACAACCCTTTTAAGGCATACCGATTCTATTCATTTCCAGACAGTAAGGACAAAAAGCATGTAGTTATTTCTTTTTTATGTTCTAAAATATTTTTTAGGGGCGCCTGGGTGGCTCAGTTATTAAGTGTCTGCCTTCGGCTTAGGTCATGATCCCAGGGTCCTGGGATCGAGCCCCACATCGGGCTCCCTGCTCCGCAGGAGGCCTGCTTCTCCCTCTCCCACTCCCCCTGCTTGTGCTCCGCCTCTCACTGTGTTGCTCTCTCTCTGTCAAATAAATAAATAAAATCTTTAAAAAAAAATTTTATAAAATATTTTTTATTGTTCAACATCTTCCTTTAGCAAACATACTAGATTATATGCCATGTTAAGAGGAAAGAAAAAACTCACTAAGTCATCATCTACCTTCTGCCCAATGTCTACCCATCTTCTCAGCCAAAAAAAAAAAAAATCTGTAATTCTATAATCACTGTCTATACTTAATCACACATGATCCTTTATTAACCTACTCCAATTAAATGTGCATTCCTTCTATTTTGCTGACCAAAATTTTAAAATTTCAAACATTAATTTTTAGTCACTACAGAATGCAATCTCTCACCAGTGTGATGAACTGGATCAGTTTCTGTTTCATGACATACTTCCAACACTGATTTACAGAACACATACCCCAGTCTTGTCACCATCACTCTAGCCTTTCTTTTTCAGTTTCCTTTGCCGGTCTCTCCTTTTCTTCCCAAAGTATACATGTAACCATAGCCTAAGGCACAGTCTTTAGTTCTTTTGACTTTTCTATTTACACTCATTTCCTAGGTGATATCATTCACTTCCACAGCTTTAATCATGTCTCTCTGCTAGTGACTCCCAAAATATTAGACTTTAGCCCCCATCTCTTTCCTGGACACAGAATAATATATTCACCTGAATACTTGACATCTCCCTTAGAAATTTTAAAAGCTTATCAAATTTAGCATGTCCAAAAAGAACTCTTGGATTTCAACTACCACTGCTCCTGACCACTGCACACATATTCATTCTTTAATCTTCTGTTAGTTATGACACTCTTCATAGAACAGCTTGGCTTAAAAACCTTGGGGATTCTCACTATTCCTTTACCTTTCTCATGCTTACATCCAATTCATTTGTAACTCCTTACAACTCTACCTTTAAATCTATCTCAAATCAAATGACTTCGCATCACCTGTCACAATCAGTACAATCTAAGTCAGAGAGCTACAGTCATCTGTCACCTAATCTATTACAGTAGCTTTCCTGTACTATTAAACTATTACAGTAGCTTTCCTGCCAGTCTTTCTGGTTTTACCCTTGTCTCCTAAAATCTATACTTTTTTTTTTTTAAGATTTTATTTACTTATTTGACAGAGAGAGACACAGTGAGAGAGGGAACACAAGCAGGGAGAGTGGGAGAGGGAGAAGCAGGCTTCCTGCTGAGCAGGGATCCCGATGCGGGGCTGGATCCCAGGACCCTGGGATCATGACCTGAGCTGAAGTCAGATGCTTAACGACTGAGCCACCCAGGCGCCCCTAAAATCTATACTCTAAGCAAATAAACATGACTTCATTTCTTGAGCTAAAATGTTCATTGACTTCCTACTATACTTAAAATAAGATTAAATTGTTCCCAATGCCTAAAAATCTCTTAGGTAGTTTTTGAACTTTATTTTTCTCAATCAGTTATAATCAAAATAATTTTATTAATGTCCTCAACTGTTTTACTTTGCTTTTTTCCTTAGAATCCCTGCAATGCTGATCCCTCTGTCCAGAAAGCATTTCCACTAATTATCCACAGAGATAACATTGCCCTTTTACTCTGGATTCGGATCAACTGTTACCTCTTCAGAGAGACCGATCCTTAACAATCCATATAAAAAAGTGCTTCGTCAGCGTTCATCCCTTAACTGTTTCCTTTACCATCACTACTAACTCCCTGAAACTTTCTTTTGTATTTGTTTGTTTTAATTCTTCTGTATTTTAACTTGTTTATTGTGCATCTCCCTACATAAAATGTGAACTCTGCAAGGAGAGGGAAATTTTTTGCCCCTACTACATTCCCAGTACCTGCAAGAAAGGCTTGTATGAATTAATATGCATGGGTATTTGTGTTATATACTGCAATTAGTAATCTTTAGTCTACCCAAAGCTCAAATAAAGGCAAATAGGATTTAGGCATTTATTATTTACATAAAAAATGTTAAAAATCTTAACTCATATCCTATATTAACTTCCATATAATAGGAAAATTTGTAATTATTTAATCCTTTTTTCTCTAAAAAGAGGATTGACATTTTGGATTAGACATTTAGTATATTTGGATGGCTGAGAATGGTAAACATAGAAATAAAATTCATCCAACAAGTTTTTGTTTAATAATAATATAATAATGTTCAGAAATATTACCCACTGGGGCGTCTGGGTGGCTCTGTTGGTGTAAGAGTCCGGCTCTTGATTTCGGCTCGGGTCGGATCTCAGGGTCATAAGATCGTGCCCTGAATCAGGTTCCTCATTCAGTGGGGAGTCTGCTGGAGATTCTCTCTCTCCCTCTCCCTCTGTCCCTCCCCCTGTCTGCTCACGCTCTCTCTCTCTCTGAAATAGATAAATAAATCTTAAAAAATAGAAATATTACCCACAGATTCAACAACTGTTTATTCAATATCTGTTATGTTTATACACTGTCCTAGGTCATAGAAACACAGCAAAGATAATGGTACACAACAATTCGCCCCATAGATCTCATATACTACTGGGAGGAAACAGACAACAAACTCAGTTACAATGAGCATACCTGGTATGTCAGAAAGTTATAAGAGCTATGGAGAAAAATAAAGCAAGGAAAGAAGATGAAGTATGCTGGAGGAATTAAGAGAACAATTCAAGTGAACATCTGGGGAAAGAAAATTCTTATGGAGCCTGTACTGTGAAAGCCAATGTGCTCAGTACCTTGTTTGTATTCTCTCATTTTATACAATCTTTATAATAATCCCCTTAATATTTACTATTTTTGCTTTGAGTTTGGATGTGAGACTCAGTGAAATTAGATGGCTGGTTCAAAGTCATAGTTTCTATGTAGCAGAGCAAAGTGCAATGCTGATTTGCCTGAATTCAAATTCCATGTGAGATCACATTTTTTATCTATACAATATTTAGTGAGGAGATAAAAATAGATGGTTTATATGGAAAGCTCTTCTTTCATGGAATAGTAGTAAGTATCTATACATTGATAAAAATAACTTTTTTTTATTTGAACAAAACCTCTTTCCTCACTGAGTTCAACTAAAATAATTAATAACAAAGATGCATATTGGTAAATACAAAATGAGAATAAACATTTATTTTATATTTACTAAATAAGCACATTTCGAAATGTGCATGCATTACCTGATATAAATCTCCTAATGCATTATGAAGAAATAATGTATTTGGCTGGACATCTTCTGTTTGTTCACAGCCTGTTATATATGCTAAATTGTAAAATACGTAGATCATGATGAGCAGTATAATGAGATTTGGTTGATGGGTTTTGAAACGTCACCGTACTGATTGTCCAACAAGAATTCCATTTTATATAAGTCTAATACTTAACTATTAAACAAAAGTGATAACAGAATTAAATTTTAAAATGCGGTGCAGTAGATTGTACAATCTACTGCATTTTCTGAATGCACCATTAGGTAGTACACACATCAGGTCTCCCTACTTAAGTTCTGAGGAATCAAACTGAAACAAGGCGAAATTGGAACTCATAGACCTTGCTGGCTCTGAGCCACCTAACCAAATCAGCTTCACTAGAATAGTAAATTATAATGACTACGAGGAGCAGGAGAAAATGAAATTAGCAAATTAATATGTAGCAAAGTGATTTCTGTCCTCTTCGGAGACAGAATGACCTAGAAAAATCTTGAAAAATTATTTTCAGTTTTATACGTTTGTGTTAGCTCTTGGCAACAGTAAAAACATTTCCTTGGAATGTTAATTGGATGTTTCCCTTTTGCAGTAATACAGTGACCAAAATACCAACTGTTTGATAATCATTGTGCTAAGAGATAACAGATAAGCATGCCTGACAAAGCGCTCACTTCAAAGTAAACTGCACTAGACTTCCACTAATTTGATCTTATAAGTGTGTCTTACAGAGGAACTCCATGTTTAATGTTCAATTCTTAAAATCTTTCCTTAATGAATTCTCAATGTATTTTATTTTTTCAAGCAAATATCAGACAAGAACTTTAAAAATTAGTATCATCCAATTTGATAGTCGGGAAGGACAACGTAGCATGTATTGCTGACAAGAGTCACACAGTAATTGGATATAGTGAGATTTAAAACTGTTTCACTGGGGGGTTTTGCTTCATTTTTTGGTAAGTGTCACACTAGCTACAGAAAAAGGTTGCTTATTACCAAAGGTAGACAAGTCTCTCACTGAGCTTGAGGGCAGTGATTTTGAGGGGTCACAAAGATTGTAACTGAATCCAAGGCATCCTACAGGACACTTCTAGAAGTTACTTATTAACTATGATTTTGTTACATCACTATTAATGTGGCTCAGCTACTTTTGCCTAATATCCCAGTACTATGTAGCAGATTCCCTCATTGCTTCTCAATCAAAATGCTCAATACAGAGTCTGTTGTGGTTACACAGAAATTTTTATCACAATCCTTTTCATAAACCACAGGCCAATCTACTAGCTATGGGTCTAACCCATAAAAATGAAAGGATGGAAGATAAAAGAGATGTAACTGAGAGATACAAGTATATGGTCTTAAGAATTCAAATTGCCATTCAGTATATCATTTAGATATTTACATGCAAAACGGTCTTAATTTAAATTAATGGTTCAAAAGAAAACTCATAACAGAAAATCACTAATTCACTAATTCAATGCCATTGGAGATATTCTTACATCATATATAGTGAAATATATATTAATGTGTTATAATAATAATTGTTATTATTGGTATTATGTTAATATTTATAACTCCCTAAAGAGAGAATCATTAATATGCTTACTATGTTGATAACTGAGTTTTAAGTCCAGGCAATTAAAGAGTTGTCTAATTT
Source organism: Eumetopias jubatus (assembly GCF_037043125.1). Classification (NCBI taxonomy): domain Eukaryota; kingdom Metazoa; phylum Chordata; class Mammalia; order Carnivora; family Otariidae; genus Eumetopias; species Eumetopias jubatus. The sequence goes on along the minus strand of NW_028274809.1, from coordinate 174,502,420 downwards.
GAATAAAATGATCACCGATCTCAGATGTAAAAATATTCTCAGTGGGACCAGTATTTTATAAAAAAGGGAAGAGACAAGCTGAAAGGAATTCAGTGGGTCCTCTTACTCAAAACTATCTTTTACCTATCATAGAATCTGAAAATTCTCACTCAATAATATCTTTCTGTTTTAAAAACCCATACACTTAGCTATTCCTAAGAGATTGTTAGTGCCAGTGTCCAAGACCTAATTTTGCAATAAAATATCATAACGCACTCTGTATAGCCTGCCCTCCTTAAAATGCCAATCGGGAGCTCTGGATTATATGCAAAACTACATATTTGATTACTAAAAACCAAAACAAAACTTCTGTTGGCACCTTAGCTCCTCTGAAAGGAAACTTCTGTCATTGATAAATGTCATTGATAAATGTCTTCAATATAAGCATACTTAAATGAAAATTATCAATGGCCTGTGTAGAGATTAACTTCTGTTGTTACTGTTGTTGTTAAAAATAACTCAGATTGACCAATATATCATAAAAGTTAGAAAAATAATACACAGAACTGAAAAATTTTTATATGTGCTTCAATTTTAGGGTTGACCAGGCATAATTATAGTTATAAAATTGATCTGATTTTTTTCATAACTACTTAAAATGCCCACCCGTTCCTCTTCTGGCTCTTTTCTACCATTCTCATTGTGTGGATTTTTCCTTTATATTTAGTCTTTTTTTCCCACAAAACACCGTGATGTAATATTCAATTTCAGTTAGCCATACTGTAATACATATATTGATTCTTGAATTCTTACTTATTTAAGGCACAAAATCTCAAATACACCAAAACTCAATAGGCCTAAAATAATTAATCAAGCAAATGAAGATATAATGCAACTTGCTATTTTATTTTACTTTATTTTAATTTTTTGCCACCTGTTATTTAAAATATCTGTGTAGACTGTGAGCTTAAACGTGCCATTCATGGCATATTTTACACAATAGCTGAACTAATATATTTTATTGAATTGCTCTATTTTTAATCCCGAATTTATAAAAATAAATTTATTATGCTATAGGAATATTGTTGTTACAGGAATATTTAGATTAATTTTCTATATATATAGAAAATGTGGAAAATAACTTACATTATATTTTTATCATCAATATTCTGAAATTTTCACAAATGTGCAACATATTTCATATCTTCATTGTATAAAAAGCCTTCATTAAATGTAACCAAATAAAAATATATCGTTTTCATATAGCTTTGATGCATATAAGAGTAAAACTTCCTTGCTTGCCTCTATATTTAATTAGGCAAATAGGATATAATACATTTTTTTAAACCATTAAGCTTTTTGAGGAATTTTGGAAAGAATTAGTTGTTATACATTTATCTAGACAAATGATCCATGAGAAGTGTTTTTGGTGAATTCTGGCTTGATGGAATATTAGGTGTTCTGTGATCAATGCCCGCTGTTCTCATTGAGTGTGAGAAATTAATCTTCACAAGAGCTTATCCTTCTTTTTTAAAAAAAGTTTATTTATTTTAGAGAAAGAGAAAGAGAGAGAATGATTGCTCGCGCAGAAGGAGGGGCAGAGGGAGAGGGAGACCAGCCAACACCCTGCTCAGTGGGGAGCCCTCTGGCTGGCTCAATCCCAGGACCCTGAGATCACGACCTGAGCTAAAATCAAGAGTTGGATGCCTAACTGACTGAGCCACCCAGGCGCCGCAAGAGCTTATCTTTGTTGCAGCACAGTCAAGGCTCACAGAACCTTGTTGGAGGTAAAACAACCCAATATATAATTCAACAACAACTTCATCAACAACACACAACCAAACACACAAACAGAAACAGTTTAACCTAGTGTTGACCAAATGTATTTGTTTAAGCTATTTTTTTCTTCATAAAACTTATTTTATAAAGCATAATTCGGAGAGCAACTGAGATTGAAAATATTAAATTTATATTGGAGAAAATGAAAAATCAGTTTTTTTGACTTCACTTTCTTCATCTTTTATTTTTTATTTTTATTTTTTTAAGATTTTTTTGTTCATTCATTCGAGACACAGAGAGAGAGAGAGAATATGAGCAGGGGGAGAGGCAGAGGAAGGGGGAGAAGCAGGTCCCCCGCTGAGCTGGGAGCCCGATGCAGGGCTCAATCCCAGGACCCTGGGATCATGACCTGAGGCAAAGGCAGACGCTTAACCATCTGAGCCACCCAGGCGCCCCCATTTTCTTCATCTTTTAAATGGGAATGATACCATCATTTTTATTGTTGAGATTTGAACTATGAAAGTAAGTATAGTTTTAACACATGGCAGCTGTTATTTTCAATACCCCAAAATGTTTTCTGATTCACTTGTACCTTTAAATGGTACATATTTTCCATAATTCTGTTATTATTTTTATTTAATTTCAATCACCACAGATTATATGCTTCATGAGACTGAACATTAAATTAAATTATAACAAGTAAACAATTACTGAGTCAATGCTAATGACCTAATATTTTGTGATAATATTCACACCTAGATCTGTACTCCCCCAAATGATTCTTTGTTCTTTCCCAAAGGGCAAAGACCATGGTAGCATCCCTTTCACTGATGTCAAAATAGCTGACCCCTATCTTGCCCTAAGAAGGGATTGTGGAGAAAAGGTGAGTTTGCAATCCACAATGTCATAAACTTGGGTATTATATAATACTTGTTTTACTCACTGTCATTTATTTACTGTGTTAAGATGATATGCTCCTCTGAAGCTTTTTTTCTTTTGAAATTGCTCTTTTCCTAGTATATTTACAATTCTCCGTATCACCTGAATTAGTTTTATACTGCCATATGACAAATCACCACAAACTTAGCATCTTAAAACATCCCACAGTTATTATTTCACTGTACTTGTGGGTCACCAATCTGGGATTGGCTAGGCTGCATCTTCTGCAGGATGTCACTCAGGACTGGGTTCTTATCAGAATGTTTGACTGGAGAGGGGTACAATTCCCACCCAGACAGATTATTGGTAGTATTTGTTTTCCTGCAGCTGAAAAATTCATGGAAGCTTGAGTCTTCCAAGTCAGCAATGGAGGGAGGGAGAAAGAGATTGTAGAACAAGTCAGTTAGCAAGATGGTATTGTATGTAACATAACATAATCATGGGAGTGATATCCCATCACTTTTGACATGTAATGTTATGTAATGCTATGTAATCACATGTTTGACATGTAATGAATGACATCTGATCAATTCTAACTGTATTCTCTTGGTTAAAAGAAAATCACAGTTTCTGCCTACACAAAGGTGGAGATTTTACAGAGGAGTAAGAGTGAATACCAAGAGGTGTCTCTGCTACACCCAGGTGTTACAGAGGAGGATATGTGAGGGATCAGCAAGTCCCTTGGCACCCTCCCCTACTTTGGGAAACCCAGAGGTCTTTGGGCTCACAAGGACAAAATACAGAAATACTGTAAAGATTACTTTACAGATTACTGTAAAGATTACACACCTCATCTCCCTCTCTCCGGGACACTGAAGACATAACCTAGATTTTCAAATTTTCATTTCCCTCTTTAGGGAAGAACGTTCACATAAAGCTGAAGCAGGAATCAGAGGGATAAGTTACTATAGTGTTGAAGGATACATCCTATGACTCTAACTATCTCCAGTCTCTAAAGCTGCAAAGTGGACACTTCCGACACCTCAAGTAACAGTACCTTGTGTGTCAGTGAATACTTGCTACACTGGTTATTGTCACGGAGACCCAGCATTCATTCCCACCCCTTCAACCCACTCTCACCATCCTGCAAGGACTGAAGGGCTAAAAACTACAATCCTACCCTTTCCTCTTAACTTTGGGATGTGATTTGGGTTGTTCCAAGGAAATAAGCCCATGCTAGATTGGCAAGGCAGGGTCTATTTACCCCTAAGCTGCAGTGGAGACAGATACTAATTTGCAGAACAGAAAGCCCCTGCGTTTGGATGTGTAAGAACAAGCTTTATGGTGCAGGGCAGCTCTGAAAGTAGCAACAGTTTGCTGAAATGGCATGAACTTGAAGCCTGGTGGCAGTGACCTGACTTCAAACCGAGATCTTCCAACCATTAAAATGTGGAAATACCTATTGCAGGTTTTGTGTTTTTTGCATTAAAACTTGTATAAGCGTCTTCAAAATGCAAGTCTAACCTATAAATCTTCCAAAAGTGATCTGTCTTCCCTTGCTAGCTTCCTGGTTTATAAATGAAGATGATTCCAAGGTTTCTGGTCTTTTCTTTGTTCAGTGGAACATGTACTTAATTTCTTTTGAACATAAAACCTACACCTTTAAGCATTACACATCTTTGATTACATTTATGTTTGAATATAGAATAATTTACCACTTTCACTGTATTTATGCATAAATTCACATTTTGTGGATGATTTCCATAAATAGCTGGCAAGAATCACGTAACCATGAGACTTAAGAAAAGTGACTATATTGTGTGTATTGTTAGTGATTTAATATTTTTAATAAAAGGCTCATTTTAAGAGGAACCATAAACAATGTAAAAATAATGTTAGTCCCAGACTATAACCAAAAATGGTTGTAAGACCTCAAATTTATCCTGCAATGAAGTGTTTAGGAAATAAAAACCTAAAACAGAAAGAGGTCTATTAAGTTAGCTTTAATAAGAGTAGTCAGAAGGGAAATGATCATATAGCACGTTTATCTAAACACAGATACATTGCAGTACTTTTAAATTTGCCAAAGAAAAATTACTTGTGCACAGGAGATTCGGAGTCAAATGACAAGGGGAAGAAAGCTGTAAGCATATAGCACCACTTATGTTATTAATCTGACTGACAGGGAGGAAGGGAAAGATAACAATTTGACGCTGATGGCACAGAGTGTGAGCCATGAATTAATTTCCTCTGACAATGACACCTTTCAGAGGACACTCTTTGGCCACAAGCGGTAACATTTGCCTCAAAATGTAAAATGCAAATATAACCGAACCACTTCTTAAAAAAAAAAATCACAGGATCGTGGTAAGATATATTTATTTTTCTATTGGATTTCATAATATACATGACACTGTTGATAAAGAAACTACAATTTCCCAGGTCTTATTTTCTTACTGTTTCAGATAAAAAGCATTCAGTTATATGGACCTCCAGAAAAAGAATACAATTCTAAGAAAGCCATGTCTATAAAATTATGGCTGATGCAGCTTCTATGTACTTATTTTGTTAGCATCACTCCTTTAAGAAATCATTCCAAGATAAATGAAGATTATGTATTTTTAAAACAGAATATGTCTCTAAATAAACATAATGAATTTAGGAACAAATGTGCCCCCCCCAAAATTAAAATAGAATCATAAAAGGGGAAGCCAGAAATGGGCTATACATCTCCTTCATATACAAAGTTATCCTAGAAGGTTTAGGTTGACTCAAATTGCCTTCTGTTCTTGCATATCTAGCAATACCATTGGAGCAACCTGTTGCATCAGCACAAATTTGGATTGGGGGGTTTACTAGCCTGACTATTTGCATATTTGCAACAGTTTTCTGAGTTGCAGTCCACATGCTAATGGGGATAGACCTCCTTCAGTTGTCTACTAGAGTGTCTGAGTGTGGTATTCTCCTAACAAAGATATTCTCACTATCCAAGAACATTGCTAGTATCACCAGTTGAGACAGGTCAGGCATCAAAGGAAACAAGGGATTACATTAGCCTTAGAACAACACCACTTAATGAAATATATTATCGATGTGAAGGGAAATTTACCACCCACAATGACCTTCATCTTACTGAGTTTTCCTTTCCTTGCTCCGAGGAAGAAGAAAAAGAGAGAACAGGAAAAAATAGCTGTACACACACTTGCCAAAAGTACGAAATCGTTTCTCATCAATATTTGCCACTAGAATTCCTCTTAAGAATCTGCATTTGTTTGTAAAATATCCTGAAAAGCATTTGGACATATAAACTTATCCTGTATGAGACCTAGGTGTGAAAAGAATTCTTAGATGGAGAAAAGTGTGTGGTGGGTGATGAGGATGTGTTCTAACTTGGAGAGAATGAAAGATGTAGGACAGTGAGAACTGCAAGTTGACTGGGAACTTGCCCACTCAGAGATTTGAATCTTTGCCAGGAAAGGCAAAATCTTTAGTCAAGTTAATTTAAAGAAGTGCTCAGTTTGAATGGATTGTCTGTGGGAACTGATGAAGGCGTGCAATTTGCACTGGGATTGCTACCTTGTTGCTGAGTATGGAAGCAGAAAACACATGATGAATGACATCATGGAACTCATAGAAATCAAAGGAAGAATTCTGAGCTATCAAAAACCTTGGGATATGGGATACTAGTGAGTTTTTTTATAGTGAGTTTTAATATGTATACATATTCATACTTATACATACATACACATTATTAAGTCACTTCTTTTGATGAAAATTGCAATATTCATAGAAAAAAGCTATAATGATGTATTACTTGTTTTTTTTAATTTTACTAAACCCCAACATTTACTAAAACAAACAGAATTATAATTTATGTAGTATATATATATTTATATACACTCATGAAAATAGGAGTATATGTATGGAAGTATATATGGTATACACTTAAACAATTTCTTATGGAAAAAGAAGATGAAGTATTAATGGAGATTTGGGACTATGACTCTTAAATCAGGCTGCACCTTAAAAGAAAAGTTATATTTGAGGAAAAAAATCTGCCCAGTGGCACAAAGAGCATTCACTGCTTTTGCTAGATGCATGGGTACAAAGTTACTTCATTCTTAGAATTCATAACTACTAAATTGGGTTTTAAGGGGTCCGAGGTTGGAATTTATACTAAATATGTTCCAGAAATGCCCCAAACAATAAATCCACCCTCCCCCCCCCACCTGCCAAATTGGTTCCAGAGCAATAAGACTCTTAGAGTACTGTACAAACATAGGTCGGGTCTTTAGGGACACACCCTCAACCCAGGACTTTCAGTATTGCCACTTAAAATATCACTTTGAGCATGAGCTCACAATCTGGAAGTGGAGGATATATAATAGGTAAGAATTAGTAGGCACACAAATTAAACGAACTAGCATGCCAGAACTCCAGATAATAGCAATATTGATATGCTGCCTAAATGGAAATTAGAGTTTAAAGCATAAGTATTTATGTAATAAAAAGTGTCAGTAGACCATCAACAAAAGGAAGATTTAGCAGCAGTTGAAGAATACTTTATTCACACAAACTCACAACGAGGCTGACCTACACAACTTTTGACCAGGGCGTATCTTTGTCTTTTAAAAGTTGGGTCTTTAAGAGAAAATTATTTTTTCACCATAACTCTATAAGACATTTCTGTCCAAGTCACGTTATTACTCTAAGGAATAAAAAAATAATAATAATATAAAAAACAAAAAGTTCATGCAAAGAGAACTTTCTTGGAGAGTGGGCTTTTCATTCATTATTTCATACTGGTTTATTTTATTTTTCTTAAAGATTTTATTTATTTTATTTGAGAGAGAGAATGAGAGAGAGAGAGCACATGAGGGGGGGGTCAGAGGGAGAAGCAGACTCCCTGCTGAGCAGGGAGCCCAAAGCTGGACGCGATCCCGGAACTCCAGGATCATGACCTGAGCCGGAGGCAGTCGCTTAACCAACTGAGCCATCCAGGTGCCCTTATTCTTTTAAGGATTAGATTCAGATTTAAAAAACTAAAAATCATTCTGCATTTCCTAGATTAAAAAAGAAGTGCATGCACACACACACAGTCTTTTTTCTAAATAAATAAACAGAATTTAAAGTATTTTTTGATAATATTCAATTTTGGACACAGACTTATTACTAACATATGCCTAACATTATCATATATGAAAGCAACAGAAATAGATATAAAATTTTTGCTCTATGATAATCTTAGCACAAAGTACTTCAAGCTTTTCCCTGTTATTATCTTTTGTGGGAGAAAATTTTGATGCAAGAAAAAACGTATGAAGTAAGTTTTATTGTTTTGTGGTAAATTATAAACAGATACAATTACAGAGGTTGATATATAGATAGATAGATTGTGACATAGATGTTAAATCAGACATATGTGTAAGCATGGGCCTAGATATAAACATAAGTGTAGGCACGAGTGAAGGGTGACAGAATATGCCACCCCAAATAATGCCACTTTGGCATAAAGATTATTCTGAGTTAAAGACAGTTCAAAAATAGCAATTGCATAAAATACACTCTGACCTTCCTTGTTTTTCTTAAAAGCAGGGGATGAAATTCCCATGGGAAAGATGTCCTCCCCGTACCAGAAGGAAAGTTAACATTCTTACCATATAGGACAAGAAGTAAAGACAGAGAATTCCATTCAAAGAAACCAATTGCCTCTCTCTGTTTGATCTACTATCAATGAACCATTTCTTTGAAACTTCATCTCTTATGAAGGTTCCCATGTCATGTAAAACTTAACAAATTTGTATGCTTTTCTCCTGTTAATCCAACTTATGTCAATTTAATTCTCAAGCACACCTGAAAACCCTAAGAGAGTAGAGAGAAAAATCTGCCTCCCCTACATATAGATACAAATAATGATACATTGATTCTTACTGAATATATATAATCAAATATATTCTCTTACTTAGTCATTAAAATTATTGCCAAACAAGTTTGTACATTTTTCCATTATTAGGAATAAGCATAGCCTTTACATTTTTTCATGTATTTATTTTAAATAAATTTGTCAGTTATTTAATCATTCACCACACAATGATATTATTGAAAGATGAGCAAATCCAATACATCATAATAAATGTGAAATTTTTTAATATAATTGTGACAACAGAGGGAAAATATGCACATGGGAAAATATTAGAACATTGCTAATGAAATCATCTAATCCTTAGATTCATTACCTATAAAATGGGGATTATTATAATCTTACCTACCTTGCAGGGTGGCTTTGAGGATTTAGGAGGATATTGTATCCAACCTATCATCTGGCACAGACTATGGTCTCAATATATTATGATTAGTATTATAATTAATAATCCTCAGAGCAAACATTGGAATTCCCTAGAATCCAAATATGTTAAACACATCTTGGTTTGGCTGCTTATTTAATTCTGAATTAATATTCTCTGGGAATCACTTTTAATATACCAGAAAGTGCCTCTAGCCACTATTTCTCAACTATATGGATAAAATAGAGATATAGACAATTTAAAAGGAGAAATTTATACTGCACCATGACTATCATTGTTTTTTTCCTCTGCATTAAAGTAGAATATTAATCCAAGACATTCAAAGCCTGGATTCATATCACTTTATGACTGGCCTTTAGAAAGGAATCTTTGTGAATTTATCTGATATCCTCAGAACAGACCTATTTCCTGGTCTTCTCAGGTTTGATTCATCCGTCAGGCCTTAGAATTTTTTAAGCTATTCCCAGATTTTTCCATTGTATTTATTGGTGTCTTTGCAACTGCTATTTCAGTTTTATTCATTTACTTATTTTTCTTTTAATGAAAGCAATATAGAACTCTTTTGGTATGTGCTATGGTGAGTACTGTGAATTGTGTAAGACTGATGAATCACAGACCTGTACCTCTGAAACAAATAATACATTATATGTTAATTAAAAAAAGAAATTAACTAATAGAACTGATCTTATATCCAACAAAAATCATTACATTTCCTGAAATATGTTATTTTTTTTTTACTCCTGAGTTACTTGGTATCTAAATTGATGGAGAGCGCTCCATGAACAAATAATTTCAACTCAATATAAAGATTGCTACCATAGAGCTCAACTCAGACTGTATTACATAATATAATATCTGTGGAACAAAATGGGTGAGAAAACTGGGGACAAAATGGGAGAGAAAACTGAGAAAAAAAATACACAAATGAGCCATAATTATAAGATAAATGAGATTTTTTTTAAATTAAAAAATATATGCATAATTTTCTCTAGTTATTTACTTGCCCAGACAAAAGTGAAAGATTTTTATCATATTAAAAATATCACGAAAAAATGAACAGGAATATGCAGGTAAGAAAATGATCAATGACACCGAGGTGTGAAGTCCAGAATGATATAAATGTAGGAAGAGAAAAACTAAATGTAAGGTCATTGTTTGCATAAATTGTTATTCAAATACACAGCAAGAAAGACAGTTTTGCTTAAGATGGCAGTGAGACGGTTTACATAATTTTATGTGGAAAAAATTGGTTTTAAAAATAAAGTGTGCTGGCTTGATTTAACTATTTAAGTGTATATGAAACAAAATTAGTAGAGAAATTTTTAAAGGTCACTTTTTCTATATTACTATGGAAAGAAGACAATTATTCAGAAATTCTTACAATAAATCCAATAAATACCTAATGGTTTTTGTATGTTAATTTTAACAAAAGACAAATATAGTCAGAATTCTCTATATTATTTAAGGTCTGTAAGATATTTTATTTATTTATTTTTTTAATAATATGCCTTTTTTTAAGATTTTATTTATTTATTTGAGAGAGAGAGAGAATGAGAGAGAGCACATGAGAGGGGTTAGGGTAAGAGGGAGAAGCAGACTCCCCGCCGATCAGGGAGCCGGATGCGGGACTCCAGGATCATGACCTGAGCCGAAGGCAGTTGCTTAACCAACTGAGCCACCCAGGCGCCCAAGATATTTTAAACTAAAATTTAAGATGCATTTTTGGTGAAATGTATAAAAACAATGAAAGTTGTGGTTGCTAGTAATTGCAAGATTGATAGGAAAACATGCAAGGACCTAACTCGTCCAATAAGAAACACATTCAACACTTTGGCTTCTAAGGGAGAACAGTCGGTAAGTTAAGTGGTGTTGTCATATTATCTCTAGAGTAGATATATGCATTTAAACACATATAATATGTAAAATATATTATACATTATTTACACACTCTGTATTGAGACTAAAGATGAAGATACTTTGTTTTCCAATTCTTTGTAAATATGTCACCTTTAAGTTAGTATGGAGGACTTTAGAATGATGATCTAAGCATTTTGTAACCAAGTTAATGACTGAGCCCCCAGGCGCCCCTCAGTTTTTAAAACTATAGATGCAAATGTTAACAAGTTTTATAAACAGTGAAAAATAAATTGAAAATAAGCATCAGAAAGCATACTGCATTTATTAGTGACTAATGATATACAAAAGCAAACCCTTTTTAAAGTTTGATAACAGTATGGTAAAAATTAGAGAAAAAGGAGTATAATTAAGGCAATATTTTGGAGGGCAATCTGAGATTGGTAAACTTTTAAAGTGCACATTTTTGCTTAAATTTATTATGGGGATATTATTACAAAAGCAAGTTCATTTGTAAGTAGGAAGATGTTCATTGCAGCATTGTGGGTAATATCAAAAAATGTGAAAGCAAACTAAGTGTCCACCAACAGAATACTGTTTATATAAAGAATACAATATTCATGTGGTGGAATATAAATATTAACCTTAAAAAAGAATAAGATCAATCCAAATACAATGATGTGTATACAGTTGCAAAGTATATTTTACATTCAAAAGAGAAACAGGGAGAGTAAATAACCTAAAATTCCACTGATGTGATTTTTACACAAATTTTCTATTATACAAAAATGGAAGTGTTGAAACTGTAGCTAAAATAATGGGTTATACTATAATACCTGAACATTTGACTTATAGAAAAAGAAAGATTATTTTATTTTATTTTTATATTTTTATTATGTTCAGTTAGCCAGCATATAATACATCATATATTTTTGTCCTAATGTTAAAATTATTTTTAGATAAATTTGGTTCTCCTGAAATAAGCAAAGCTGTCTTAAGGTAAAAAAAAACTGTAAACACTTTCCATTGTCATTCCACTGAAGAGACTAATTAATCTCCTGGTGTGTTTCTTCACTTTACCTCTCTAAAGGATCCTACAAATATGAATACACACAGATACTATTGTTGCTCCTTTGTTTCATTTTGTTTTTGTCACTGTTACTCTTTGGTTAGCACATTCTTAAATCTTAATGTTCCAAGCAATGATAGGACTTCCCAGTAATTGATGTTGGATTGAAGTATTTAGTTTTTGTTTTTTAGAATTTGATCCTAATCTCAGTAAAAGTATGCATTTTAATTAAACTATTCTTCTACATTTTAAATCAGAGGTACATTTTACACAACAAGGATTCTACTTGTCTCAAGTGCTAATGCCAAAAGAAAATTGTTCTTGATTTACACACATCCTAATAGGATAAACTCCTTTGCCATTCAGTGAGCACAATCAGAATAAAATATCATCGCTAGTCTCAAAAAAGATTGTGCCCAGTTGTCAATATTCTTTCTGCAATTTAAACTTGGAGAGCACCACATTACCTTGAGTAATAGCATAATCAATTTGAAGTAGGAAGCAGATTTAGATAATTTAATTATTTATCTAAAATAAACTAATGGATAAAGGGAGATAAGAAACACAGTGCGCATACAAAGTTACTGCAATACTTGTTTAAAATATGGTACATTATGTTTAAATCTATGAATACCTGAGGTATGAAGTAAAAGAATTATCAGGATAAGTAATTTGCCAGTTTGCATCATAATATTTTTAAATATATGAAGGTTCTAGTTTATCATTAATTTCAGAAATGTGTAAGGTACAAAAAGTCTTTATTTAATTTGTCAAAATTTAATAAAACCAGAAATTTAGTATCTAATCTATGTTCTTAATGCAATGTTGGACCTAGATTATATAAATAATGGGGCAGAATTCATCATTCCCACATTGCTTCATTATCTTTCAAAGTATTCTTTTTTCAATGATCTTTCATGCAGTGACATTATATGGTCTAATACATATCATAGATCCTGTTTGTACAGTATATTCTGAAAAATATTAACAAGGCCTAAGGATTATTTCTCTAAATTTTAAAACTTTAAAAACATTCTGTTAAATTATTTTAGTGACAGTTTTTATTGATTTTGAAATTTTTGACAATAATAACAATGGTTGCATAATTGTTAGTTGTTATAAAGCTAAAATTTGTGTTTAAGTTACAATTATTGGTAAAATAAACAGAGTTAAATTAGTGTATGTGTATAATCTGTGTGTTTGTAAATGTTATTTAATTTGACTTCCTAGAACTTCATATTTGTTTCTGCTTAAAAATAATTACATTTACAAAAATACTAATTCAAAGGGATACATATACCCTGATGTTTATAGCAGCATTATATCTATGATAGCCAAATTATGGAAACAGCCCAAATGTCCATGGAATGATGAATGGATAAAGATGATGTGATATATATGTATAAGGGAATATTACTCAGTAGTTAAAAAAGAATGAAATCTTGCCATTTGCAACCACATAGATGGAGCTAGAGAGTATTATGCTAAACAAAATAAGTCAGTCAGAGAGAGACAAATACTGTAGGATTTCACTCAAATGTGGAATTTAAGAAACAAAACAAAAGAACATGGGGGGAAAAAGAGGAGGCAAACCAAAAAACAAACTCTTAAGTATAAACAACAAACTGATGGTGATCAGAGGTGATGGGGATTAAGGAGTGCATTAGCTAGAATGAGCACCTGCTTTACATAAAATTGTTGAATCACTATATCATACACTTGAAACTAATATTGAATTGTATAACTAACTGGAATTTAAATAAAAACAAAAAATAATTACATTAATATGTTTGTTCTTCTAAATATTTAAGGAAAAAATCTTTTTTTTCTTTTTAAAATAGTTAACAATAATCTTTGGGATAGGAGGGCAAGTCACAAACATGTGATTTTATCAAGAGTGACCCATAGTACACCAAAATAAATAGTGAATGCTCACTAGTTTCTCTGTGTTCATTGATAAAAAAAAAAGAAAAATTTAATCCCACTAATGTTCAGATTACATATCTAGAAACATCCAGTTATTGAAAAAAAAATCAAGCTTATAAATGATCACCTTAAGGTCAGTCAGTTAAGCAGTTGACACTTGATTTCAGCTCTGGTCATGATCTCAAGGTAGCCCCACCTCAGGCTCTATGCTGGGTATGGAGCCTGCTTAAGATTCTCTCTCTCTCTCTCCCTCTGCCCCCTCCTTCCTGCTCATGCTCCAAATAAATAAATAAATAAATGTCACCTTAAATATGTCATCATGTATAGTGAACCCATATGAATCAAGTCTACTTTTTTCTTTACCTGAGTATACCTGTATCCTTTCATCACCATGACTCTATGAAAAGTCAATTTTTCAAACTTTTTCACTTTTGAAACTGCACTAATTTCTAATCTCTTATAATTTGGTAGTTTTGGGGCCAATTACTTAAACCTGATTTGCTGATAGTGTTAACAAAGATCAAAATTAATGTTTCTTTGAAGCTCTTTTTAACCACATGCACACACAGCAGAAATCCAATTACATCTAAATTGTTCATTCAATGTTGAATTTGAAAGGTGTTAATGATATAAAATGATCTTGGTCAATCTACCATCTTATTAATGAATAACTTTCTGCCTAGAGAGAATAAGATCACAAAATGCATCAATATCAAAACCAGGAATTGAACGCTGGCATATTTTATCTTTAAACAGAGTGCGTATCTTGTAGACTATTTAGCAACATATTTTAGCTGAATGTGGTTATAATTACTTAAAGGTAATAAAACATTATGAAAACGTTTAATATATATAATTAACTAGAACTTAAATTTGTAAGCAGCTACATAACAGCCCTCTAACTTCATAATCTTCCAATTCCCTTTACATTCTTAAAAATTTTTCTTTTTAAGATTTTATTTTGTCTTGAGAGAGAGCAAGAGAGAGAGAGAGAGCACACAGCAGAAGAGGGAGAAGCAGACAGCCCATACAGCACTGAGTAGGTTGCGGGGGCTCCATGGGGGTGCTTGATCCCAGTACCCTGAGATTATGACCTGAGCCGAAGGCAGGCACTTAACCGACTGAGCCACCAGGCACTTCTTAAAACTTTTTTTAAAAAACAAGACTAATGAAATCTATTTTAAATGTATATATTCTTTCCGTGTATGATCTATGGATTTTTGTAAGTGATGGGAATTCATTTTGAAAATAAAATTGAGGGGCGCCTTGGTGGCTCATTTGTTAAGCATCTGCCTTCAGCTCAGGTCATGATCCCAGGTTCCTGGGATCGAGCCCTGCGTCGGGCTCTCTGCTCCACGGGAAACCTGCTTCTCCCTCTCCCACTCCCCCTGCTTGTGTTCCCTCTCTCGCTGTGTGTCTCTGTCAAATAGATAAATAAAATCTTTAAAAAAAAAAGAAAAGAAAATTGAAATTGCACATTCATTATATTGGTACATATTGTATTCCTCCAAATGATTATAGTGAACACACTTGACATATTTTCCAAATGGCCCATTTTTGCCCAATATATTTACTAAATGACTCTTTTTTTTTTTTTTTTTAGGTAAGTTCTAGGTCCAACATAGAGCTTGAACTCACAAACCCAAATTCAAGAGTCAAGTGTTCTAACCACTGAACCAGCCAGGTGCCCCCAAGTGACTCATTTTTATTAGGGTAAATATAAATTAAAATTAGAATAAAATACTAATTTTAAAATTAAATTTCCTTGAACTGTTGTAAAGGTATACACATATAAAAACTCTTATGTCTGTAAATTATTTTGATTTTGAACACATCCACTGTGTTCATTTTGTAAAATGTTCATAAGTTAAAGAATACTAAATAACATATATTTGTTTCTATAACAAGGTTATTATTTAAGAATACACCTCAGATATTAATAACCACCATTTTTCAAAATTAACTTACTGTATTATTATTATACAAGTTATTGTTCCAGATTTTTTCCTACTTTTTTCTCAAAGAAAACCATACTCCCCATTAAAAGTAGATTGTATTATGTTATTGAGATTATTATTTAAAAATTGGAGAAACTGCATTCCTATTCTTCATAAAGTCATATATTTTACAGTTTACATATTACATGACCTCTGACGAATTGCAAATCCTAGCTGATCTTCAATTTTAATTTTGTTAAATGAAAGACGTAATCATATATCATCAGTAAAAGAGTGATTGTAGTTCACTGTAGGTCTCTAATCTTTTTTTTTTATTGATTTCAAGATCCATATAGGTGAAACATTTAATGTCTGAGGCTCTATCTATCTGCCCCTCCTCAATCTAGATCCCATAGTTACTACCTTCTTATCAGCAATACTTCATCTCCTCCACAGTTTTAAATTTTGAACTTCTCACTCTCCATTCACCACCCCTTCCTTTTAATCTCAACTTGAACAATTTTTGCCTTCCATTGGGTTCTTCAATCCACTGATCCTGCTATTTTCACTTCCAGTCAACTCTTGATGCGTTCTCTACCATGCTTTAGTACCATGATAAATCACTGAAATCATTCTATTGCATACACATCAACTCTTTTGCTACCATCCTAATAAGTCCAATTCTTCACTGAGGTGATGCCTACCACAATGCTGCTGAATATGACTGAAGACCTCCTTGAAGTAGAGAATCGCCATCTTAAATGAACCTTCACTGCTCTCAAGCCAGGATGCTGCTATCTCCTAGCTTAGTCTCTCCTGCATGCAAATGTAACTATCTCACATTTCCCTGAAGACTCCCACACTTTGTTCCTATTCCTCACCCTTAAATGGCAACTTAATTCTTTTTTTACTGAGAGTTTTATAGTACACTGAGTTCTTGTGATTATTTAAGTGGGTTAAGTTTCCTGCTATACAATGGAAATTGGAGGATGTTCACAGTTCACTTACTAATCAAGTATTCTTTGGGGTGTTTGTATATAGTTTTATCACTTGAAACTTGCAACGTTTTTCTTTCTTTCTTTTTTTTTAAGATTTTATTTATTTGTTAGAGAGAGCGTGGGCGAGAGAAAGAGTGAGCAAGGGTACAAGCAGGGGGAGCTGCAGGCAGAGGGAGAAGCAGACTCCCTGCTGACCAAGGATCCCTGGGCACTGCGATCATGACCTGGGCTGAAGGCAGACGCTTAACCAACTGAGCCACCCAGGCGTCCCTACAACGCTTTTCTTAATTAGTTCATTTAATTTTTGTTGTTGTTTTGGGTTTGCTTTTTATTTTTGTTTTTGTTTTTTGGGTTTGCTTTTTGATCATTTAGGGCCCAATACTGTACTTGATATAGGTGATTCAAAGATAATTAAGATACTATTTCAACTATTTCAAATCAAGAAGCTTACTCTAACTTGAAGCTAACTGGTCTCAGATGTAATTCATTTTTAGTAGTTTTCAATGAGCTGACATGTAAATATATGTGTCTAAATATGGGTGTTTATTGTATGGAAGGGGTGGGTGTATAATCTATCTTTCTATCATCTATCATCTATCATCTATCAACCTACCTACCTATCTATCATCTATCATTATCTCTATAGAGTCTATCTATCTGGCCCTCTGTTCTAGAAAGGATCTGAGGCAGGTATCAAAACAGAAGGAATGTCAGTTAGCAACATAAAATATTTTAACCCTCACAAGGTGCATAATAGTTTGGTAGGCTCTTGAAATTCCCTGAGGGCTAGGACATCTGTCAGAGCTGAATGCCAGTGGTCTGGGAAGCTCTCAGGACCAACAAGGAATACAAATCAAAACAGCTCAAAGAATGGTTTTCTTAATGCCATTTACCAGGAGTTTTACAGAATATTTAGTGGCTATTTAATCTGATCTGAAATGGGAAATTAGCATTTGCTTTCTAACCACATCTGGCAATAAGTAAGGGCAAAATGTAGTCCAGAAACCATTCATTGCTACATGTTTCCTACTGCCCATTTTGTCTGACATCTGTAACTACTCAATATGGCACAGCACATACAAAAGACAAAGTATTGCAGCCAGGATGAATAAAGTGAATAAGAACAGTCTATTTTCAGTTAAATAAATAACATTTCCTGTGATCTTAAAAAGTGAAATATGCTTCCTCTTCCTCTTTCCCCCCAGTCTGCTCTCCTTTTGGCTAAATTTATTTCACTTTTCCCTTAAGAATGAATCAGGGATTTGGCATTCATATTTGATAGTCCATGAAGAATCCTTTTCAATTATATTATTGTAAAGTTAGCATGACCAATACTAGATTCAGCAATTTAAGTGAATATCAGCTAGTTTCTGAACCAGGAATTCTCCTGTCTTTTTTATTGCTGTTGTTTTATCGTTAACTCCTTTAGCAATCAATTCCAATTCTTATTTGCTTTTTGAATGTAATTACACGTTCTGCCAAAGGCTTTTTCTATTTCTTCTTAGAAAATGACTTACAAATCTCAATTCTGTAGAGTATATTACCCTGTAAAATTCAACTCATAATTCTTACTTCTGGTGTTTCCCAAAGCATGGCCTTCAATATTGACAAATCTTTTATTTTCTCTTTTTTAGAAGTACTCATAAGTTTAATGTTCAGGTCATTTTGATTTTTTTTCAAGATATCCTGAACAACTCCCATTTACTGTAGTCCCCTGTCTAATATACTTGTTATATTTGAGTAAGGAACATTTTTGGAAGAACTCCATTTCTCATTACATGTGCTCTATTTAACATGAATCCACAATAAAAGCATAAAAGTTGAAAATATTTTGAGTGTTGCAATACTAGAACTCAGTGCATTCCTTCATATTTTATATTTACCATATTGAGTTTTAAATATTGCACTGTAGATCTTATTTCATGTATATGTCTTATTTATATATATTTTAGTTCTAGTATGCCCTCTTAATGCCTACAATGAACTGTTTACATATAGATGTATTATATATACATATAACTTATATACATAATATATATTATATGTATGTGTGTACAATCATTGGTAATTCAACCACTGAATGAAAAATATTAAGAGCTTGTTGAAACACAGATTCTAAATGAATTTGTAATATTCTTGTAAAGTATTTTTTTAAATATACACAAGGGCATTTACTTCATAAATAAATACAAAATGTTATAAATATTGTGGGAATTACAACTATTTGAATAGAAAAAGTAGCTGCAGAAGACACAAAAGTTTCCTGTCAAAAAAGCTCATTTTTTCATTATTTCTCAGCAAAATCTCTTTTTTTTTTTTTTTGTCTTGGCCCCAGCACTGGCTCAGTGGGGATTACTACTGGCATTTTGTAGGAACTCTGGCCCTTGCATATTAAGTAGCAATGGTACTCCCAGGGCATTACAACAATCAAAATGGCCCCTCAGGACTTCCCTTTAGGGTGTAGAAAGCTGCAACAAATTTTGTTCTCGTGCTATAAAAATTTACAGCTAATCATATTTGATGGTGAAAGACTGTATGCTTTTCCTCTAAGCTTAATAACAAGCCAATAACATTCTGTTTAACAGTTTACTGGAAGGCATACTAGAAGATTAAAAAGGAAGAAAAGAAAAACTGTTGTATTCACAGACAGCATGATTGGTTATATATAAAATTCTAAAAGTTCCTTAAAAATCCCTACTTTTAAATAAGTGACTTTCACAAGGTCCAAGAATAAAATTCAATATACAAAATTAAATTGTATTACTCTAAGCTGGCAGCAAACATTTGGAAAACGAAAATATTTATATTAAATTTATTACATATATTAAATGTGTATATATATTAAATTTAATTATCAATAAAAATGAAATACTTATAAATAAATCTAACAATACATGCACAAGATATATATGCTGAAATTCAAAAACATTGATGGAAAAAATAAAGAAACCCTAAGAAAAGAGAGATATATGAAGTGCATTGACCAGAGGATACCATACACAATATTGTTAAGATATCAATTACTATATATTCAATGCCATCTCAATACAAATTTCAACTGTTTCTGTTTTAGAAATCAACAGATTATAAAACATACATGGAAGAGCAAAAGATCTAGAATTGTCATATAGTCTGAAAAAGAAGAAAATAATTTGGAGAGTTATATTACCTGATTTTAAAATTTATCATAAAGTTACAAATGAAGACATTGTGGTATTGGCAAAAGGATAGAAACATAGATCACTGGAAAAAAGAATCAAAATATACCCTCGCCTACTTAGGGACAATTGATTTTCCAAAAAAATAAATAAATAAAATAAATTCAATAGAGTAAATATATTCTTTTCAACATATGGGGCTTGATTAGTTGCTTATCCATAGAAGACACACGACTTAGACTGTGAGTCCCATGATATAAAAAAATGTGAAATAAATCATAGAGCTAAATGTAATAGCTAAGCTATAAAATTATTGGGAAAAGTAGGGGTAAATTTGTCATATGTGGTTATGTAGAATTACTTATGCATGGCACAAAAAACATGAAATGTGAAAAGGAAAAATTATAATGTGAACTTCAGCAAATTAAGATTCTCTGTCTTCAAAACACTCTTGTTAGGAAAGTGAGAAGATAAGCTATGAATTGACACAAAACATTTGAAATACACAGATATGATAAAGAGCTTGCACCCAGAATTTCTAAAAACAATTCTAGTAATTCAATAAGAAAGGAAATGACTCAGTTAAAAATGGATAAAATAATTTGAACCCACATTTCGTCTAAGAAGAGATGTGCATTACAATTGATACATGAAGAGGGATCCAAAATTGTGCATTTTTAAGGAAATGCAATTTTCTTTTCCCAGCCTCCACTGCAGTTAGTGTTGTAAGCAGTTCCTTCCTGATAAAATATCCAGACCAAAAGACTTTTGATGCTCTGTCCTTATCTTTTTTCCCCTTGGAATTACTTGTAGGAGGATGTGATGTTTGGAACTTAAGAAAACTAAGGACACCAAGAAAGCATGTTAGAGTAGGCAGTAGAGAAGCTGAGCAAGGAATTGGGTCTTGCAGCGTGAAATGGAAATCTTCTGCAGACTTGCTATGCGACCTACTATTAACTGGGGTCACTATCAACTGTAGCCAAACAATATTAATGTGGGAAATATGATAACTTAATAAAGGAACAAGTGTTAGAAAAGGATGTGCCCACAGGTCTGACTCTAAATATCACTGTCCTTTCTTTAAAACTCTAAGTAAGACACTAAGTGATACACGCATGGGTCTTAACACGCACAGATGTAATGTGGTGATGGGTTTCAAAATACACAATAAATAAAGACATTGACATTGACATAAATAACTGTGGTGGCCCAGGCCATTGTCATGCCTACTGACATCAGTACTTAAATTTTACTCAAGTGTAATTCACTTGAAATTAATCTTTTAAAAAAATATTTATTTATTTATTTTAGAGAGAGAGAGCATGAGAAGGAGGAGCAGAGGGAGAGGGAGGGAGAGAGATCTCAAGCCGACTCTGTGCTGAGCCTGAAGCCCAACGAAGGGCTCGATGTCATGACATTGAGATCACTAGCTCAGCCTAAATCAAGAGTCAGACCCGTAACCAACTGCATCACCAGGTGCCCCACATTTGAATTTAATCTTAAATTTTCCTGAGTTTTCTTCTTCCTTTTCATCCCCAGTTTTCATTATCACCCCCTTCTCTTAACTCCGTTGACATTTACAATGCACTTACAGCTAACAAGATGCCTATTGTAGGAACGGGGTTGAGAGGAGCCAAACAAGTTTTTCACATGCCTTTCTCCTAACAGGAAATAAATATTACTCAGTGTATTCTGGTAATATCCAGAAAAAGAACAGACTAACTTATTAACTTGTTAGTAGGGTACAATAAAATGTTAGAAACTTGTCTTGACAAGTCTTGACAGATTTGGCAGAGACACAAGATTTCTAGGCCAGAGACATATGCTTTTGTAACTCACAGTACAAGTGTAAGAGCATCAGAATTTGCACTGGTTCCCTTTGGCGCAGGTCCCATGGGGAGGATGCAGTGTAGGCCCTGATGAATGTTGTGCATGCTCTGTTTGTGGGAAAACTGACCATCACTGAAGCTTTGGAAAAGCTTCTCTTTTATTTGAATAAGCAAGCAGTAAACAAGTCTGTGCTTTTCCCAGGAGACATGTCACAGTCCTCAAGACTCACCCCTACAAACACAACCTGAAATTCGCCCCAGGTAAAGAGCAATCAGGGCCTTGCATTTTTGTGTACCCAGCAAGAATGGGCAGGGGCACTCAGACCCCTTGATGGTTTGCCCCATCCGATACAAAGTAGGGTCTCCCTGTGCCTCAGCCATCACTTCTGGGCCACATACTTTGCTTTAGCTTCTGGGTTTAGATTAATCATGAGTCATACAATGGAGGGCCTCATTGCTGTTTAAAGAATACTATGGTTCATTAGCGAAGAAGTGGGAGAGTAACTACGAATGTCCTATATCATTCAAATGATGATTATTTGATTTTTAGATTATTTAGATTATTAGATTTCCTTTTGTTAATCAATGTGGAAAGTTACTAATTGAAATGAAGTGTGTTTTGTTAAAAAATATGAATGTATAAATGCCAATAGTCATCAGTGGATGGCAGTCGGGGGTCAGTTTGTTTCATCAGACGATTTGCCTCCTAACTTGACCATTTATAATAGGAAGACTTCTTAACTGAGAAGGAAGAAGTGAGAGAGGAGGAGGGTGGGCAGGATTGAAAGCAAGAATAGAAGAGATCCGTGCTGTGGGCAGGAGTGTGGCGTGGCCGGTACCTGTGGCAGCCCAGGGGCCCAAGGTGGAAAAAAAAAAAAAAAAGAATAGAAAGGAGACAAATGAGCAACGCGACATTGTGGATAAAGGACACAAGAAAAAGGAGAAAAGATGGGGCGCCTGGGTGGCTCAGTTGGTTAAGACTTCAGCTCAGGTCATGATCCTGGAGTCCCGGGATCGAGTCCCACATCGGGCTCCCTCCTCGACGGGGAGTCTGCTTCTCCCTCTGACCTTCCTCCATCTCGTGCTCTCTATCTCTCATTCTCTCTCTCTCAAATAAATAAATAAAATCTTAAAAAAGAAAAGATGAATTCAACTGCCTTACAACACAGACAAGAACAATCATTACATGTAATACTATTATAACCCATATTTAATCTCTCCTATCTGCCACTTAAAGTGTTTTTTATCTATATACTCAATTATATGATTTTTAAATGGGCAATATTGAAAGGAATGTTTTTTAAAAACTAGATGAAATTGGAATTGAATGTGTTGAAACCTTTAGGATATGGGTTAATAAGCCACAAAAGAGAAATAGTCATGAGAGAAAACTTCCAAACAGTATATTTGTATAAATATATGACTGGTATACAGATGACTACTTCTGGGAGGAAAAAGTCTAAGCCAATTTTTTTGTATGTCAGCCTGTCAGCCTGAGGCACAGATCAATTTATTTTTATATATGTTCCAGTGTATGATGATATATTTTGTGATTTTGGATCTTATGATTATGGATCTTATTTGTAAAGAAGACATTCTATGTGATTTTCTTTATTTTAGTATATTTTGCTTTGCCTTTTCTTTATGAATAAAAATGGCTTCTGGAATTCAAGAATACAAGCTCTTCTATGGAACTTTGAAAGTTAATTAACTTACCAGGTGAGTTATGGGCTGAATCGTGTCCCCAAAATTTCACGTGTTGAAGTCCTAACCCCCAGTAGTTCAGTTATGACTGTGTTTGGATCTAGGATCGCTAAAGAGGTAATGAATTTAAAATGAAGTCTTTAGGGAGGGCCTTAATGCAATTATAACTGGTATCTTTATCAGAAGAAATTTGGACCCAGACATGCACAGAGGGAAGACCATGTGAAGTTGGAGACAGAAGATGGCCATCTACAAACTAATGAGACAGGCTTCAGGAAAAAAGCAACCCTGCTGACACCTTGACCTTGGGCTCCTAGCTTCCAGAGCTCTGAAAGAATAAATTTGTTTCTTTTTTTTAAGCCACCCAGTGTATAATAGTTTGTTATGGCAACCCTATCAAGTTATTGTAAAATGTCAGTCTTTTCATCAATGAAATGGGGTGAAATGGGGTGAATTTACTTACCTCATAGGGGATATAAGCTAAAATGGCATTTTCTTTTTCTTTCTTTCTCTTTCTTTCTTTCTTCTTCCTTTCTTCCTTTCTTTCTTTCTTTCTTTCTTTCTTTCTTTCTTTCTTTCTTTCTTTCTTTCTTTCTTTCTTTCTTTCTTTCTTTTTCTTTCTTTTTCTTTTCTTTCTTTCTTCTTTCTTTCTTTTTCTTTCTTTCTTTCTTTCTTTCTTTCTTTCTTTCTTTCTTTCTTTCTTTCTTTCTTTCTTTCTTTCTTTCCTTCTTTCTTTCCTTCACTACTTAAAGCAACACTGTGTTCTAGGGTGGATAAACAAAGTTGAGTTAATTACATATTCATATATTCATGCTCACCATATATGCTAACTGCAACTGAAATGGTGAACACATATTATATATAATGAAACATAGTTTTCCTTTAGAAGATCTGCTCTTTTATATTTTTATAACAATGATAAAAAATATGCAATCTTACCTACACCGATTAATTTCCCTAATGCTGTGGAACTTGATATAATTCAAGCTTGGATTTCTGCTATCCTACATACATATCTTTTTAACATTTATTATAATTTAAATATTAATATAACAACATAAAAAAAATCTTACCAAAGAGGAATGCATTCATATGCTCATGTCTCAAACACAATTTTTGTATTTTTCTAGATTCTACTATTTTGTTTGGTCATATTTTCACATAATTTTACTTAGAGTGTTTGTGTACTCATACTGCTTCATTATTGCTATTATTATTGGTTATTCATAGGAGTCTTTTCATATGCCATTAGTTACATAATTAAATAAATATTCAATCATGTGACTATGCTATATTATATACAATTATTTTTATTATTGGATGCACACATGAATTAAACAAATTCAATTAACTAATTAATATTTAACTTGTTTGTAAAAATACAATTTGTGAATTGAAATTTTCTTATTAATTATAAAATGCTGCAATATGGCTTCTGTGAAGCAACTTGCTAAATACCTAGCCTATTAATTCTTTGGAGCTGTAATTGATTTAAATTACGGGTCATATTTTAGTTTAAACAATACATTGTAGAGAGAGCTTAGAACAATAACTAACGACTGATGGCATTAGCACTATTTATTTTTAGAGTACAGCTTAAAGAGCATTCTTTAAATTTTTGATACACATAATTTTCTTTATCAAACACACCACGAAACACACCATTACAAATGTGAATTTTCCACAGGGGCACACTAACTTGCATTTCCAATTACTAAGGTAAAAATCATTGCACAGAAAATGAATTATTTTTATAAAATAAGAGTATATATTTAGTGGCCTTCTAGTGGATATACTAGGAAATCGTGGTGCTGAAAACTGCAAGAAATACATGCACTGAAGTGCATTAGTTTTTGATGATCTCTTTTGAAAGCAATTTCTGTTCTTTAAGGAAGGCTCTGCTTAATTATAAATTCAATTTCATGCAAGTCACTGTGATTTTGATTCAATGTTCAATCCCACCTGACAATTTGCAATTATAAATAACTCTCAAGGCTTATGTATTGTACCCTGAGATATTAACCGCTAAGGTTCACAGACACTAGTGCAGTGTCCAGTATGATGGTTTGTTCACAATCTCTGATATGCATTTTTATGCTAATACTAATTCTCAATAATGCAGGACCACTGAGATTTGGGCAATTTCTCTTTCTCTGTGTCTCTTATAATGGTTTGTCAAATGGGGAATACAGAGAAAGTAAAAATTGCCTTTAAGTCACTAGGCAAAGCAAGCAATGATCATTTTTCTGTTCAGTTCAGGGACTTAAAACTTTTGCTCTTGTATACGTTTAGTGACAAATCTGTGCTAGTCTTGAACTTTGTATTTGTTTCTAATGTTGCCCAACATGAATATTTCTATTATTTTGAACAGTGATCTGTGGATACATGCACATGGCATATGTCAAGTTATTAATTTGCTAAACAAAACATGACCTTAGTTCAATGATGCTGAATGGTCATAGGACTAATGAAACTATCATAGTGACTTGAGCACTAGTTAAGAGTAGCTCAGGCAATATATTCAACTGGACAATGAAATTACATTTCAAACGAGGTCTCTAAAACATGTTATTGACAACTTGATTCCACGAAGGAATATTATAGAGCAAAATGTTGAATTAACATAAAAATACTATTGACATCTTAACAAGAATACAAATGGGAACTCATGTATAATATATTTAAATATTTAAAAGTTATAAATTAAGCCACAAATGGTTAAGTAAAATATATCATGCTGCCCTACCATGACATATGTATCTTACAATTAGAAAAGTTTAAAACAAAAGATATATGTGAAGTTATGGCATTTACATGAATGAAAGTATGCCAAGTATCAGAGATGGTTGAACTTAATACTGAAAACATCTAGATGTTCTGTCGATGGGCAGGGAACAATTGGATGAGGAATTTTTTTAAAAAACACAGTTTTAAATATTTTGTTCTAAAAGTTTTTAAGTTTTATTCCAGAGAAAAAATAATTTAAGTTGTTAGAATCGAGCTTTTCACATAATTCAGATTTTATTGTCAGTAATGATTGTTGGGAGATAATCTTACGTGTGTCTCTTACATATTTTGTAAGCAGAGTCACGGACTAACCTTTATTTCAGACTGTTTTCAAGAATGTTTGTAGAGTGAACAGTCTTGGAAAATAGTATCGTTCACTAAAGCAAAGGACAGGCATGCTTAACTCATTATTCAAGACTGGGGCTTAGGAACCCACTGGCTTTTTTTTTTTTTTTTTTTTGGTCACCCTGTGGGAAGTGGGGCTTGGGTAACAACCATGAAAATGTAAATTCTCCACCATTATTGCTATGAATAATAAAATGCTTTTGGTCTCTAACTCAGGAGACTTCTAGTAGAAACTATGAGATTTTGGCCAGCTAACAAATTAGTTTGCAAGTAGGGTAAAATCTCTGAGCCTTTAGAGGCATGGGGTAATAGTGTAGATATTGAATAATAACATGCTAGGTAAGTTTTACATTCTTAAGTAATAAAATATAAAATAGAAATGTGTTAGGGTTCATTTTGAATAATTATGTATCATGTGGCTATAATCAAGATTTTGATGTAAGATATAGTTATTGGCAATAATCACAAAAAGTGTTAAATAATAAAATGTACAATATGTTATCTCATAAATATATTACTAAACATGTAAATTAAATAAAAAATAAAAAATAAAATTTTTTATTATTTCCATAGTTGAACAAAGATTATCTTGCTCAAAAATTTTGAAGTATCCATTAAAGTTTAAATACAAATTCTAATAAAATTAAGTTATAATATTCTAAATAATTCTGAATAGTATTTTTAATTAAAGATTAATAAATGATAAAATTAATTTTTATAATTCTGTGGACCAATGTCCATCTAATTTCCAATATGAAAACTATGTTAGGGGCGCCTGGGTGGCTCAGTTGGTTGAGCGACTGCCTTCGGCTCAGGTCATGATCCTGGAGTCCCGGGATCGAGTCCCACATCGGGCTCCCTGCTCGGCGGGGAGTCTGCTTCTCCCTCTGACTCTCCTCCCTCTCGTGCTCTCTGTCTCTCATTCTCTCTCTCTCTCAAGTAAATAAATAAAATCTTTAAAAAAAAGAGAAAACTATGTTAGACTTTATGCAATGCATGTTTAGAACACATGTATACAAATTTAAGTATAATATGTATTGATTACTAAAATGTTTTTCTCGATTTGCGAGGAAGGGGATAAGAATAAACAGTATAGGATCCCTAAGAGAAGCTCTGAATCACCAGAACCAATAGCCCATTATTTGAAGGTTAAGACTGGAATTAAAATGTGGATCTACTTCCCCTTTCTCCTAATTCGGCTCCTGTGACAGCATCTATGTTTTCTTCAACCTCATCTATGAAAACTGACATTGGGCTTCCTAGGTTCAAAGTTTTTCCATATCCCTCAAAGAGGTAAGAACAGAAAAAAGGATGCCAATATTTTAAGTTCTAATGGAGCCAAGGATGTACATTTTACTCTATCACATCTTCCTACTCATTTTGTACCAGGGTCAGGGCTCAAGTGACCAATCTGTGTTATGATCTTAGCTCTACTCAATAATTTCACAACAACTCTGACACTATTCAACTATCCTTTTTTCCAGCATAGCTTACTCAGGAAAAAGTTTGGTTTGGTTATTATTAAATGTATAATGATCTGGCCTCCTTGCCTGAATTTGGAACAACTCTAGGGGCCATCTGAATGCCAAGCTTTCTGTGGAACTGCCTAGGACCTTGGTTATGACTGCACTGCAGCCAAAGCCACCCTCTGATCAGTCATTGCTTTCAGACCCTCGCAGTAGTTGATCCCAAGGCACTCTCTAATTAGTTCCCTGCAGGTAAATACCAATCTCAGAGTCTATTCCTCAGAAAACCCTACCTAAGAGAATTGGTGCCTGACAAGATCCAAGAAAACAGACTTTAAAATGGGATTTTGGAGCTGATATCCACTGGGAGCTTATAATTCGTCTTCCATCACAATGTAGACATCACAATGACCTTAGTATATCATGTACAATTGTTAAATTTCTTCTTCTTCTTCTTCTTCTTCTTCTTCTTCTTCTTTCTTTTTTTTTTCATAGTGGTGAAGTTGGATGGGATACCCAAGAAAGAGAGTGCACTGGTGGGTGATGGGTCACTTTAAAGAGGTTCAAGTACAGTAGTAATTGCAAAGACAATAAACTCTGATGCACTGAAGAAATACAATAAAATGTTGAGAATGGTTAATTGATTAAATGAGAGTCAATGCTGAAAGTCAGAAGGCCTCTTTTGCAGTATAAAAAGACTTATTTCCTGCAGCAAGAGGGCAGAGAGCTGATGATAAAACCTCACACTTAATTTTAAAAACAGTGGAGCCCTAGAGAAGGTTGAATTATCATCTCTAGCTAGTCTCCTACATAAAAATAAAGGCTTAATTGGAAGAAGTGAGATTCTTTGACTTGGGATGGCAATGTTTGGGTCAAGCCAATTGAAAAGCCTTGAAACCCCCTAACACCCATGTTAATCTGCAGATTAACCCTTTAATCTGCAGTAATGTAGCCCACTCCTTTTTGTTAGGTTTGATACAAAAGATAATGCTTGACAAGATACCCTACCACAATTTTATCCCTGATCTTGGCCAAAACCTATTAAAAAAGTCAAATCACACCATAATCCAGCTAACAGTCTACATTCATTGTCTTATCCTAGTGCTATGTAAGTTATATTAAGCTCTGTTAAAATATAGTCCAAGGGGACTTGAGACTCTCTGGACATTCTAAAGAACACTGTGGAAATTAAACAGTATAAGCAAGAAGTGGCAAGTAAGTTGGAGGACTTGGTAAGAAAGATGTGCTCCAAATGATGGGAAATAAATGTGAGGCTTTCCGAGTCTGAGAAGTAGTTTTCATGAGTAGTTGGAGTCTGGGGTATATTAGTACATCTGCTCCAAAGTAAAGGACACATTATTGTATCTCACACTTTCTACCTCTAAGAAGGAAGGATAATGCGCTGTAGACCTCTTCTGGGGGTAACATTTTTCACATCTTAGAACATTTCTCTTCCCCTTCTGTTGGATAACACACAAAAGGCTATAAGCTTTGAATGTGGCTAAGAGGAGTAGGCAAATGGCACCACCAATTGGTCCAAACTATTTGCAGTCCCTATGGTATTAAAAGTATCTTGGAAAATATAATGTGTGGAGTTTATAATAGGCTCCAACTGGACTATCACAACGTAGGCCCCTAGGATTTTTGAGCAATGTTTTGTTATGTGCAGTAGATAATTATGTACCATTTTACAAACAGCTGCTGTCATGTTATGGAGCCTTGGTAAAGGTAGAGCACATGAAATGGAATATCAATGATCATGTGAACAAAAATGCCCTACAGTGGCTTCATCCTGTCAGGTCCACAAATTTACCCACATAATCCATCATAATTTGAAAGTGGTACATCTGGAATTAGACAAGAGCAGGCACAAAACAAAAACAAAAACAAAAACAAACTCCCCCCCCAAAACAAGAAAATGGCCCTGATTCTAATGTCATCTACCGGTGCTGCACTGGCACTTTTTCACTCACACCAAAAGCCAAATGATGGGGATACTTCTTGACCTGATGGCAGACGAGAAAAATGGCAGTCTTATTTCATGGTCAGCATATGGGTAGCAATCTGAAAACAGATTGCTTTATGTTACAGTCCCCCTTTCAGGGATTCCTGTGAAAGGCAGAAGAGAGGAGAATTCCTTCCAGTGGACAGAGGTTTGGAATGTATATCTAGTGATCCACTTCGTATGGAAAGAGAAAAGGCTGATAAAAATACCTATGGGCTCATGGGCAGTGGCAAATGGCTTGTCTGCTTGTCAGAAACCCAGGAAGATTAAAAGATTGAAAGCATGTCAATCTGGGGAAGCAGCATTTGGTTGACCTATGGGAGTGAGCACATATTGTAAAGGGCTTTGTGATGCATGTTAGTATCCACTGAAGGATTATACATTGTTAAAGAGGCAATACCCAACTAAGTGTGCAAAATGACTTCGCAAAACGACCAATACTGGTAGGATGGTAGCCATGATGCAAGGGGTGGAGGATGCAGGCTATGAACTGGCCCAACACCATGCACTCCTACACATGAAGACTGATCAAGCTACTGCTGCTACCGCACATCTAACCTCCCAGAATGAGATCCATGCTGAGTCTCCACTTTGGCACTACCACATAAGGAGACCCAATGGCAACAACTTGGTGATAAGTGATGATGTTGTACTTCTTCCATGCTGTAAGAGCATCGACATATCTTAACTGGAAATGGTACACATCCTGGTAATGATTTTTATTTTCCTGTTCACACTGCCATAGGCAGCACAGTTTTCTAAGGATTTATAGAACACATGATCTGCCAAGTTAGAATGTCATAGAGTATGAGAATGGACTAAGAATTTAATTCATAGCAAAGGAGGTATAGCTGTTGGCACATGACCATGGGATCCACAGATCTTATAAACCGAACCATGCAGATGATGCCAGAATGAAAGAGTAATTGATTAGGCTTTTGAAGACACAACTATAGTACCAGTTTGGAGACAATGCACTTCAAGGATAGAATATCATTTTTCAGGATGCACTATCCACCATAAATCAAATACAATTATATAGCATTTTGTCATGAAGAGGTAAGGTGGGAAGCTTCAATCTATGAAGGTAGATACGTACCTGAACCAGAAGGTAGAAGACTGCTGTTTATGTCCCACTTGATTTTGGAGAATTTTTGTTTTTCTTTGTTATAACTCTGGGCTATATATATTTGAGGTCATGATTTCCAAAGAGGAACTGGTTCCATAAGAGAATACAAGAAAAGTAAAATTAAACTTTTAGCTATGGCTTCCACTTCGTCAATTTGGGGTCCTTATGCTAAGAGATTAGCAGACAAGCAAAGGAGTCCCAATCCTGGTACAACTGACCATGCTGATCTGTAGATTGGTAGGGTGTTGTCAAATAATGAAGGAGGACTTATTTCACCTAGCATAATGTCCTCAATATTCTTCCATGTTGCCTCACATAGTAGGATTTCTTTTTTTTTTTTAAACTGAGCAATATTCCATTGTACTTTTATACATTTTCTTGATTCTTTCATCCATTGATGGACACTTAGATGGTTTCTACATCACAATTATAGTAAACAATGCTGCAATGAACATGAGAGTAGAAATATCTCTGATATCCTCAACTCAATATTTTTGTATAAATACCCCAAAGTGGGATTGCTGAATCGTACAGTTTTTCTATTTCTATTTTTTTGAGGAACATCCATACCGTTTTCCTTAACAACTGCTAAGTGAAATAAGCCAGTCAGAGAAGGACAAATATTACATGGTTCTAATTGAATGAGGCATCAAAATAGCCAAACACACAGAAGCAGAGAGTAAAATAGTGGTTGCCAGGGGCTAGGAGGAAGGGGAAATGGGGAATTGCTATTCAACAGGTCTAAAATTTCAGTTACGCAAGACAATGTTCTAGAGATCTGCTGTGCAACATTGTGCCTATAGGTAACGATACTATGTTGTACACATAAAAATTCGTTAAGAGGGTAGATCTTATGGTAAGTGTTCTTACCACATTAAAAAAGAAAAAATAAAGTGTGAAATAGAAAACAAATGAGGGCAGTTAATATCTTTGACATTTAGGGGAATTTACAGAGGAGCTCTTGGTATTACTTTGTTCAATTTTGATAATAAATGAACAAGTGTAGCTTTCATAGACTGGAAAGGTCATAATGATAAAGCACTCAGATGCATCAAGGATGGGATTCTGG
The DNA here is from genome assembly GCF_037043125.1 of Eumetopias jubatus. Taxonomy (NCBI): domain Eukaryota; kingdom Metazoa; phylum Chordata; class Mammalia; order Carnivora; family Otariidae; genus Eumetopias; species Eumetopias jubatus. The sequence continues at coordinate 174,470,202 of NW_028274809.1, read as the reverse complement.
GTCTCCCTGCCAGATCAACTGCCCAGGTGGTGATGGAAATCTGGAATGAGTAAAAGAGGATGATGATGAACATGAGTTGCAGCCTCTAGCTTGTTTCCATTGCCTGTCCTCCTGTAAATTCCCTTAAGAAAAGAGACAATAATTCTGAAGGAGCTCCTATCAGAATTATTTATATAAGGGATACAGAGTAAAGCGGGAATGGATTATAATGCATGTGTGCCATTAAGATCTGCTTTTTTTTTTTTTTTTTTTTTTGATCTGCTCTTGAAGACTGAGGCACTCCTTCCTCCTACTACTAGGAGCAGCGTAAGCCTGAGAGCTCAGTGGAGATAAGCTTGAGGAGTTGCGTTTGGCTAAAAAGAACCTCCTTCTCCAAGTTTACCGTATGGCCCCGGGACAGTGCACATTTAAAGCCTGGATGCTTTGCCTGAAAATGCCAGCTCCAGAGCTCCCATGGTCTTGACTGGCTGGTGCCTCTGCTGGGACCACATTGCAGTTCTGGTTCCTCTCTTTGAGCAAGTCTGTGTCCTCCCCTCTCCAAGAATCCGCCTGCATGTAAACCTCCTTCCCAGAGTCTATTTCTGGGGAAGCCAACCTAAGACAACTAACTTTATAGAAGATTAAATTAGTTGAATGATTTGGTTAGTTTTAATTCAGAGGTGCCATTACAGATACTCAAGTTTCATAGTTAATTGCTACTGTAGTATTTTCTTTTGCAAAATGCTTTTACGTGGAAAAGACATCAGAGACTTTATCCTTTATGTTTCAGGACTGATGCTAACTCTATGGCATTTGTTCTGTATTTCTACTTCCATAATTAATGGATAACTTGCATTTGGGGATTTAGTATACTTTATCTCAATTTCTGTTCAACTGCTTGGTATAAATTCTAACTGTAATTCCAAGGGATAAATGAAGTTGGTTGTCTGACAGTGAAGTTTACTATATTTACTACTTTCCCCCGACTAGAAACAAACTAGACGAAATACCTTTGACTTTAAGTTGATTAATAATGACTCTTCCAGGTGTTCATATTTTTGTATGCTATGGACACAGGGCAAGGGATTCTTTTTTTTTTTTTTTAATGATTTTATTTATTTGAGAGAGAGAATGAGATAGAGAGAGAGCATGAGAGGGGGGAGGGTCAGAGGGAGAAGCAGACTCCCTGCTAAGCAGGGAGCCCGATGTGGGACTCGATTCCAGGACTCCAGGATCATGGCCTGAGCTGAAGGCAGTCGCTTAACCAACTGAGCCACCCAGGCGCCCAGGGCAAGGGATTCTTGAAGAGCATTTATCAGTTTGGGATCCTAGTTACAAGCAAAAGAAAATAATTCTGCTTATAGAATTAGGAAGGGAATTCATCGAGAAGGCATCAAGTACCCCCCTCCACACACACACACAGTTTCCTCATTCTCAATTAATATCTTTAAAAAAGGGTGCGCAGTATTTTTTTCTGTAAAGGTCCACACTGAAAATGTTTTATTTTAGCCTTTGTGGGCCATACAATCTATCACACTTGCTCAAATCTGACTTTGTAGCATAAGAGAAGTCTAGATAATACGTAAAAAATTAGCATGGCTGTGTTCCAATAAAACTTTATTTACAAAAATAGGCAACAAGCTGGATTTGCCCCAAGGCTTAATTTTTTGACCTCTGCTTAAAGCAGTGAATTTATTCAACTTTCTGTGTATTCTCATTCCCTCCCAAGCCCTCACATTTTTTAATAATTCTGTCAGATCTATGTTGTCAGAACACAAATCACTTACTCTTCAATCACCATTATGTCTACTTTCTGTCTGGATGTAAAAAAAATATTTACATAGTACCCCTCTAGCCTTTTGAGAAAGCCTTTCCAATTATATTTTGGTTCCTGGAGTCTCTACATGATCGTAAAGGTTGTTCCATGACCTTTATATTTGAAATTCTATTTGATTACATATAATATCCTTGGTTCACATTTTCTTTCACATTTACTCTTTTTTTTTTCTTCGCACATATTGCCACCAAAAATGCCTGACACTAATCTAATTTTCTATCCCTTAAATGTGATCTGGTCTTTTAGCCTCTGTGGCTAAATTATTTTTTGTTCCTTTCATTATAGTCCAGTATTACTAGATTTGACTCAGTATTACCAATTTTGTGTTAATTTCCAAAGTTAAACAATGTGCATTTTAGGAGTTGGCCTATATTTTCTCTTATTTTCATTGTTTTATTATGGTCTTTAGTAGTTTTCTTATATTGCTTTGTCTTCTTTGAGAATTGCTATCTTCTGTAGAATAGGTCTTCTTGCTTGTCTTCTGTATCTAAAATTTTTATATCTCTTTTCAAAATTTTGTTGCAATTGTTTTTTTTCCTTTATATGATATATTTTTCTTTAAATATTTCATTAGTCTACTTAAAGTACTATAACACAATACCACACACTGGTTGGTTTAAACAACAGGAGTTTATTTTCTCATAATTCTGGAGGCTGGAAGTCCAAGGTGAAGGTGCTGACAGGGCTGGTTTCTCCTGAGGCTTCTCTCCATGTCTTGCCGGTGATGAACTTCTCCTTATGTCCTCACATGGTCTCTGCCCCATGCACATACACTGCTGGTGGCCCTTCCTTTTCTTCTAATGACACAAGTCCTATTGGGTTATGGTCGACTTTTATGACTCCACTTACATCCTAATTAGCTCCTTAAAGAACACATCTCTAAGTATAGCCACACTGGGGTTAGGGTTTCAATATATGAATTTGGGGGGGGCCATAGTTCAGTCCATAACATATACATTTTAAGATGTCTGTTTATTCTTGTGTTACTTCTAGTTTGGTCTTGATTTCTGAAAACGTTTCCTGGTATTACTAGTTTTTTCTTGAGCAAACAAGCTATATTTTCGCTTACTCCTATTGACCAGCTATCTTATTTCTAAATATTACTAATTCTGATTTATATGATTTTCATGTTTGTCTCATTTTCTTTATTTCACTCAGCTTAATTTTTAGTTTGCCTCTATATTTTGCCTTGTCCTTCTGGTGTTTTTCTTCAAGGATGCTACTCACATTTTTTGCTTTTTTTTCTTTTGAAGTATCATTGGATAGATTTCAAAAGCTAGTCTTTTCTATTTCTCATGTTTAAGTGAGTTGAACTTTTCTGGGGGGGGGCAAGGGAATAGAAGCAATTTTCTATTAGGGCCAAGACACAGCAGAATAACTTCAAGGTTCATATCTGCAGTGTCCCTTCTATTCTTGTTCTCAAAAAGTAATTAAAATATCTTCTTGTCATATACTTTATAATATATGACTCCTCTGTTCCTCCTCTCGTTCATTTACTATCAGATATCTCTTTCTCCTTTTCCCTCAGATTGCCTGCCTTGATCTATTTGTGTATTTTTGTTCTATTATTCTCTTCATTATGGGACTTAGTTTATTTATTTATTTATTTATTTATTTAATATTTCTGAAATGTCTGTGGATCCAGACAACCTCCTAGATCCTCTGAATCCCCTGCCCCTCCCTTGTAATCACCTTTCTCAGTTTATCTGTTGTTCACAGAACAGCACGTGGGGCCTCCTATCTATGTGATGTTACTCCTTCCATTGTGTGAACTAGTTGGTGATTGTTAGGTTATCTGGTTCTTAGGACCAATGGAAGCCTCTTGTCTCTACTCCTCTGGCTACTGCTCATTGGATTTTTGTATATGCATCTCTCCTGCCACGAGTGATTTGGCACCCCCTGCATTAGTTATGTGGTTTGTGGTATTCAGTTACCTAATTTCCATGAAGCTTTTTCGTTTTCCATCCTAGTTTCTCTTTTCTTCCTGACAGGATTAGGGCAGATTCAAAAGTACTACATGCTGCCTCCTTGTCAACAGCTTTCATGTACTATTGTATGACTGCTCGGGATGGCCTTAGTGTTCCCCACATACTAAACTTTATACAGGCTTGTTCCTGACTCCAAGCACTTGCCCTCTCTTTTCTTAGAGCATTGAAAGTTCGAGCCCATGCTGCGTGTAGAGATGACTTAAAAATACAATCTTAAAAAAAAAAAGTGGTAGAAATCACCCTAGGAACAAAAACGCAAGTCTTCTGAAGATTAAGAAAAAGCATTATGAGAAATATTTATATGTAAATTTTATATGCTATCAGGAAGAAATTTGGGGACAATCAGAGAAATTTTTTTGCTTATTTCTGGCTTTTTGTTTTTTTTTTATTCTTAATGTCTATACTGGAGAGTCCCAAATGATAAAAGTAATCTGTTATTCCCTTTATTGTGAGGAAGATGGACAGAAATTGTGGAGCCTAACAACAATTAGAATAAGAGACTGTGTTTTATATTCAGATGGATAGACAAATTAGTAGGTTCAATGTAAGCATTCAATAATTGTTAACCATTATTTTTGCTATTTTAAGCCCTGGGACTATGCATACAAAGAGACAGAGTGCTTTTCCTCAAGGACAGGGCAATGAAGAGAAGCACTAGCAAGTCAATAACTGCAATAAAACATGGTAAATGTCATATTGAAAGAATATAAGGGAAGGCCTTAGTTGCATAGATTAGTAATTAAAGATTCTGCCTAGGAGAATCACAACAGGCATTACTGTAGAATTCCACCTTAATGTAGTAACGTTTAAAAGAGCATGATTTCACTAGAGTCTCCAGCTCATCCTTAAATTTCCACTATAATTAAAGGATGGGAAATCTGGTATTGTGTATTCAGTAATCAAAAAATACAGGCAATAACTTTTAAATTAATATTCTTCTTTTTCTCAGTTGAATGATTAGGTACCAATATATGACATATTTCTTATATGTATTTTAAAATTTGGTCTCATTTCATATCTACCAAACATTTTTTTTAGAATGTTCTGATCCAAAATTTTACAGACCCGAGCTAACAGACTGTAGGGTAGGAAAATGTTTCCTTGACCCTCTACGGTCCCTGGCTGGGTCTGAAAATTAAACTGACACAGACAGATTAACAGGAGAGAAGCATACAAATCTATTTAATGTGAGTTTTATGTGACTCGGGAGCTTTCATAAGGAAATGAAAACCAAAAGAAACAGACCAGAGTGTTTTGATACTAAGTTTGATGAGAGTGGGCAGTCGTGGAGGAACATGATAGGCTAAGGAGGATGGGGTAAGTGTACTAAAGTGGGGGAAACAGCAAGACTGTTTGTTGAGGTTGTTCTCCGTCCGTGTCTTTTGTCCCAGGTATAGGGAGGGAACCTTTCCCATGAGCGTTTTATGACCTGTGTTAGAGGAAGGGGGCTGGGACAAGGTCAGACTGACTTTCCTACTTTCAGCAGTTTACTCAAACTCCCTCAGCATAAAATATTCAATATGCCAAAGTAACTTATTTTGTCATAGTGTGTCCTGAACACCACACACACACACACACACACACACACACACACACACACCCCTAATATTCATGGGGATTTTGCTGAGCAATTTTTTTATTGTTGACTGCCAGAACTTTCTGACAAAACAAAGCAGACTGAAGCTTTCTACTATTTGTCTGAAGTTAAGTTATGTCTATCTTTTTCTGTTTCTTTTGCCAGCTAAGGCATTTCATGGACTCTATTCTAAGGATGATCGGATACTCAATTTTCTACTGCAAATGAGGGAGTAAAACTTCATATTTTCGCACAGTAGGGTGAGATTTAGACATTGCAGCAGTCCTGGGGTTTATCAAAAACAGCATTCCAAATCAAACACTTACAAAACTTAAGAATGTTTAACCACACTAAAATATTACATATCTGGTACTTTCAGAAGATTGAAAATTTCTAGCTAATAAAGTTTCTTGGTAGTAGTTTACCTCTCTGATATCAAAGACACATAAACACACACACACACACACACACACACAGTATTTCTTTAATAGTTTAGACAAAAACTTTAGATGAATGGTTTCACAGACTTTCTTGTGTCCATAAGGAAAGGAGTTGTTTTCTCTATTTTTATGACTTGAGGTACTGTACAATTATTTGGTGATGTCTTGTGAGTTCATTATCATGTCTAGACTTTTAATAGTCCTGTATTAAATATCTCTTCTTCTCTTGGTTACAGAATACTGTTGTTCTTCCTCAAGTTAATGTGCCCTCTTTTTATTTCTTATTTTTTTAATTAATATTACTTCTTTATCTTTTCTTGCTACCATTTCCTACCACACCATATTTGTAGTCTCCATGTGGACATTCTATGTTTTTACATACTTACTGTCATTATTTTTAAAGTAAACTTCAGGAGTCTATACAAGACTAAAATAGACTTTCATGAATAAAATTCCTAAAGTCCAATGTGCAAGCTTATCAAAAGTATTTCAACATTTAGTAATATTTTTTGCTTTATTATTAGTGTTTAATGATATTGAAGATGTAAGATGTCCACATATTGAATTTTGGGAGGATAATGACATATTTTAGAATATAGACTGTAACTAAGTCCTGGTCATAAACTTGGTGAAAATGTTCCTGTATATCTACTGCATCTTCCTCATTTATTTGATTTCAGGTAATAATTTATTGAGCTCATATTTTATAACAGGTGGTGTGCTAAAGTACTTATGCATATTATCACATGGAATCTGAGAAAAAGATTAATTTTCTTGTCGATGTCATGCAACTATGAAGTGAAAAATTCAGATGTGCAATTTTGCTGACTTAGTCATGTTTCCTTAAGAGGTGCTCCGCATGATCATTTCTTTTGCTTAAAATATTGTATGTAGTGACAATTGCAATGACAAATAATTTATATTTTTGGCAAATCTTAGCTAATAACTTTTCTTTTTTCATTGTAACTACATCTGGTTAAAAATAACCACACCACATGTGCAATTTTTAAAATTTGAACCAAGACATAGGTAAAAATCCAGTTGGTGTTGGGTCTATGCAATTAATGTTGATTAAAAATAAATGTAAGGTGGAATAAATGAAACTAAACAAAATTTTGTGTGTTGCAGAAAAATAACCTCATACATAATGAAAAGAATAAAACCTTACAATTAAGAATGCTGGAGACCTGTTGCATTATGTAGGAAGTATACAGGTTAACATAACAAGGTACTTTAGAGCATGGTACTAATTTTCATCTGAAATCATTAGATAGCTTTCTAGAAAGGTTATCTAGAGTTTGAAGGGGCAGATTTGTGTTATTTAATAAAGGCAGTCAGAAGTGTTTTTGAACAAAAATTTTACATTAGATAAGCCGAATTTTGAGCTTCTTAAAAATGTTTTCAGAAAAATCAAAAATGTCAATACTTGTTTAAGGGACACTAATACAAAAAATATATAATTCCAAACTCATTGGACTCATACTTTAAGATATCTTATGCAGAAAAAGCACTCAAAATGAACATGCACTGTGCCTTATTTATATTGCTTTTAGACTTGCTGTTTTTTTTAAAGTTACCTATTTGGGTTTTACTTTTTGGGGGGGAGGTTACTTTTTTTAACATCATCTTCATGAATGAAAATTGGTCTTTGAAGTATGGAATACATTTACAGATCTGAAAGCCTGATATATTATGCGTTTTTTTCCTCTTGTTAGACCAATATACATTATTTAAAACTAAATAAGGCAAAAGCTAGAAGTTATTCATATTAAAACAAAAAGTAAACTTTTCAGCAATAGGAATTCTACACACAAACAGAATCAAAATTTATTTTGAAAAGTTGTAGGAGGCAGGAATCAAACATTTAGCAAAAGAAATCAATTTTAGAGATAATTTTAAAAGGCAAACATTTATACTGCTATATAACTAAAAAATTTCAAAACAAAGAAACTTGCAGATAAGTATTCTCATATAGATAAGTTTTGTATTCAAGCATTTCAGCCATTCATGTGTAAATGAGTCCCTTAAAGTGCTTAAAATAATTGAAAACAGATGAATATTTTGAGAATAATAAGAATTCTCTATTCAGATTTTTTCCCCCTTAGAAAACCCCTTCTTTGTGGGGCATAGGGTAGGACTACAAAAGTAGTTTTCAGTCCAGCTTGAATATCATGCATTTGAAATGAACAGATCTGAATTAATGAGGTCATGAGGTCTAACTGAAATATAAAAGTTTTTCTATGAATTTAAAAGTGGATAAAAAACAGTTGCTAGGCCAATTTTTCTTCTTAACATACATTCTCTTACATAAGCACATAAAATGGGATCTAGATGATTTTTTAATAGACCCTTTCTTTAGAGCAATTTTAGGTTCACAGAAAAATTGGATAGAAGGTACAGAGGTTTCCCACATACCCCTGCTCCCTACTCTCCCCCACCCCAGCCCGCCCTACTATCAACATCCTGCACGAGAGTAGGACATTTGTTGTAACTGATGAACCTACGTTGACATATCATTATCACCTGAAGTCCATAATTTACATTTGAACTTTCCCTTGGTATTGTACATTCTATGGATTTTGACAAAAGTATGATGACAAGTATCTACCAATCCAGCATCATTCAAAATAGTTTCAATGCCCTAAAAATCCTCTATGTTCTGTCTATTTTTCCTTCCCTCCTCCCTAATCACTGGCAACCAATCCTCTTTATATCATCTCCACAGTTTCACCTTTTCCGGAATATCATATATTTGGAATCATGGAGTATGTAGCATTTTCAGATGGGCTTCCTTCACTTAGTGATATGCATTTAAAGTTTTTCTATGTCTTGTCATTACTTGATAACTCATTTTTTTTAAGTACTAAATACTATTCCATTATCTGGATGCACCATAATTCATATATCCATTCACCTACTGAAGGACCTCTTGGTTGTCTTCAAGTTTTGGCAGTTATAAATAAAGCCACTATAAACATCTGTGGGCTAATTTTTATGGGACATAAATTTTCAACTCATTTGGGTAAAAGCAAGGAGCACAATTGTCAAACCATATGGTAAGAGTATGTTTAGTTTGTAAAAAACTGCCAACTATCTTCCAAAGTGCCTATACCATTTTTCCACTCCCACCTGCAGTGAATGAGATTTCCTGTTGCTCCACACTCTTAGCAGCATTTGGTTTTGTCAGTGCCTTGGAATTTTGCCATTCTTATAGGTATGCAATTGTATGTCATTGTTTTAATTTGTATTTCCCTGATATTATATGATGTGGAGCATCTTTTCATTATCTTATTGGCCATATGTATATCTTCATTGGTAGGTCTTTTCAGGTTTCTTTCTCAGTTTTAGTTGAGTTCTTACAGTGGAGTTTTAAGAGTTCTTTGTATATTTGGATAGCAGTCCTTTATGAGAAATGTCTTTTGCAAATAGTTTCTCCCACTCTATCAGCCTTTCATTTTTAACAGAAAAAGAAAAGAAAAAAAAAAACCCTCCATAAACTTAATGTTCTAACTGTGCAGACAACTTATTCTAGCTCTGGGCATTGCATATGTTTTATTCCACAGCATCTAACTGCTTAAACTATTCCAAAAAAAAAAAAAAAAAACTTATGTGCATTCTGAGAACCCACAATTTTTATTGCATCAATTACTTTATGTTTTATAAATTCCATTGTTAAATTTCCTTTATACGATGAGGATCTACTGGGCTTTAACTTGAATTTTAAATAAGTCAACATCTTTCTCTACAGGGGGATTGGAATTATCACTGAGTTAAAGAACCTAAGTGACCAGCACTTGACTGGTTTGGATGGATTATATTAAACCAGTTCATCTGTTATACTATATTTCCAAATACCTACTGATAAAATTTCCTGAAATATGTCCTATGGGCATGCCAAACATGTGCCACAGAGACTATCACTCATTTGACACCCATCCCCAAATCCAGACCCAAAGGCAGGTATTTTAATTGATTAAAGTCTTTTTGTCTTATCTAGGATGACAAATTTCTTCAGCATAGTACTCCAGGAAGCTGCCTCCAAGAGTGAGGACAGAATGACAAAAATAACATTTGTCATTTTTGCTTGGCCATGAAAATTCTTTGTTTTCCTTAATTAATATCCTTCACTTTCACCTTACAAACATAAAAATAAAAAGAGGCAGATACTCAATTAAAAAATGGAATTTCTTTATTTTCCATTTAAAAACAGAAAAAGTGCCTGGATGGCTCAATCTGTAAGCGTCTGCCTTTGTCTCAGGTCATGATCCCAGGGTCCTGGGAACAAGCCTGCATCAGGCTCCCTGCTCAGCAGGAAGCCTGCTTCTCCCTCTTCCACTCCCCCTGCATGTGGGTTCCTGCTCTTGCTAACTCTATCTCTCTGTCAAATAAATAAATAAAATCTTTAAAAAATTAAAAAATAAATTAAAAAAACACAGAAAAAGTTAGCACCCATATAACATTTATTCATTTGAGTGAAATGTTAAGCTTTTATTATGTCACTGGTGCTTCTCTAAACAGTGGTTTCTGCCAGTCCACAAATACACAAAATTCACTACTTTCTTAGAGTTTACATTCAAACTGGGGAGGTGGTGAATAGATGAATAAGTAAAATATTAAAAGATTAAAGAGAAGTAAATTCTAAAACAAAAAGAAAGCATGAGAGGAGGGTAAGAAATATGTCTGGGGGTGGGGTGAAATCTTAGAGAGACCAAAAAAAGCAACACTGAGTAAAGGATTTTGGAATAAAACCCTGTAGGATGTACATTTGTTAGAGGCGGAAGGAAAAGCAAGTGCCAAAGCCCTGCTGTCTATAACCTAGAATAGTCAAATAACAGTAAGGAGGTCAGTGTGGTTGGAGAATCGTAAACAAAGAAACAGTCTGAGATAGTAAGAGGTAGCATTTTATATTTCCCACATGCCTTTTTATAATGATTTCATTGAATTATTTTAGCAGTCTTTCAGCACAATTATTAACATACCATTTTATGCAGGTGAAGGCAGAATCAAAAAGCTATACAATTTACCAAATGTCTAATAATTGGTAAATTACACCATTCCCCTCCCCAAGATCCAGGTTTTTGGAGTACAAATTCATCACCAATTCTGTTACAAAACAGATGCTCTTTTATAATTAAAGAAATACATAATGTCTAAAATGGAAACAATCCTGCCACAGAGTATCCTTGGCACTTGACTCAAAACAGCAGGTGGACCATGTCTTGCCAATAAATTCTCTATTTCAACAGCTTAAATCAAGCTGGGCATCTTATTTGTAGTTCTGTTCATCCATGTCAATGTTCTGCTTGATAGGTATGTCAATAAAATAGAGTCAAATTTTTACTTGTTTACACAGTATATTCCTGATAATGCATTCTAAAAAATGGAATGAATTTTTGTCAAATTGTACATATCTAAGGGGAATTTAAATCACAGTGAGTCACAATTACAAAATTAATCTGTAGAATTTAGGTAGTTTAGATATTGTCTTTAGTTTTGTCTTTTTTTTTCCTTTTTAAAGATTTTATTTATTTGAGAGAGAGAACACTAGCAGGAAGAGAGGGAGAGGGAGAAGCAGACTCCCCACTGAGCAGGGAGCCTAACATGGGGCTCGATCCCAGGACCCTGGGATCATGACCTGAGCAAAGGCAGAAGCTTAACCGACTGAGCCACCCAGGCACCCAGTTTTTGTCTTTTGTTAATACTCAAATATAAAACAGATGAGCTGAAGTCCCATGATTGTTTCATTTCAAGATGAAATTTAAGTTTTTTACCTTTATTTACAAATTTGTTTCAACTGAATTAGATTTATAATACTGACATTTCTTTTCAATAGATGCAAAAACTTTTATTTTCTATTCATTTAAGCAAAGTAACTAGGATCTTTCTGTAGGATTACCTATAAGGAATGATTAATCACAGGTAGATATATAAAATCCCTGTTACTATGAACCCTGGAAAATAATGGAGTTGCCTATGTGAGAAGCAGCTATAAAAGTGATCAGTATCTATAGTCTACGATTTGTTCTTGTTTCTTTTGATTCAAGAATCATATTATAAAACCAATGTTGTTTTTTTCTGTTCACTAACTTAATACATATGATGAATTTCCTGATCATCTAACACGGGCATTTTTCCTTATAAATCACTTTTTATGGAGTGATTAAGCTCAGTTGAGGACTGCTTCTACCTTTGGGCCGCAACACTGATAAAATTTTCACATGTTCAAAGCATACATTTAAATGAGATCTGTCAAAACATATTGCCCAAACTTATTAAAAATCTACCCAGGCCGTTTTCACTGATGAGCTAAAGAAAAACAGAGAGAAGGTCAATTTATTTAAAAACTACAGCAAAGTATAACAGAATACTTAAGTAATTCCACAAATATTGAGCACCAACTGCCTTCACAAAACAAAGATGAACTATTGGCCTGCTTAAATATTTTATTTAGATATGAAACAATCAGAGAAAGTTTCAGGATATCAGTGAAAACATACAAAATTAATCATCAGTCAATATGCAAAATTCCAAGACTGCATCTATATTGTTTTATTTTTTAAATTTTGAAAAGATAAAATATTTTTAAAATGAGATTACTTTTACATCAGAGATTAAATTCTGAAATTGACAAAACTGTCTTGATTGTGCACTCTCTCACATGTCATTCTGCACCATTTGTAAAATCAGAAGACAACCAAGAAATAATATAGACCTGAGTCTGATTTTGGTTTAATAAGACAATGTAGACATTTGGTGAATTGATAGAAATTTAAAATAAGATAAGATAGTAAATAAGTTAAATAAGCTTTGCAGGAGCCCATTGAATATGCATACCTCTGGGTTTCTTTCATCTCCTTTGGAGTTTCTTTTGTTCCTTAGATGGCTTTCTTAAGCTATAGCTTAAAAGGAACTTTGCTGTGACATCTTAAAAGACCTTCCCAGGATTAGGTTAGTTGTCACTCCTATGTATTCCTTTAAGGAATCTGTACTAGCACATATCAGAACAGTCATTTGGTTGAATAGTATCAATTTTTCTGATTAATCCCTAGATTCTTGTCATTGGTTTCTTGTTCAACAAGATAGTCCCAAAGTCAAGAAGAATCTTTAATACATAGTTGGTGCTTTTGAAAAATCTGTTAATCAAATAACACAAATTAAAAGCGTTATATCTTAGCATATGTTTTAAAGTGATAGAAATAGTGATAAGAAGGCTTTTATAGATTTGACAGAAAAAATGTAATTAGTGAATCAATATATTGCATGGTACTTCACAGTGTACAAAACACTGATGTAAAATGGAATGTTTGAAGCAAAAATGGGCTACACTTGATTGTAATATATAATTGAACACTGATATATTTAACAAGGATTTTTTATTTCCTTAATATAAATCATTTTAAATTAAGATGTAAATCATGAGTATTCCCCATACAACTTCCTAAATAGTAAAAATATATGATCTATTCATTTTTATGCAATTGTAATGTCATAGCTTCGATCTAAAATAGATTCCTTTAAACACATGTTATACAATACCTTCTTAAGAATCTATTATTTCTAGAATTGTATTAACTAAAATAGTCTCACTACATAATCTATGTTCTAGGTCTATAATTTGTCAAAAAATTAAACTAGAATTATGTTTTTAAGATTTTATTTATTTATTTGAGAGAGAGAGAGAATGAGAGATAGAGAGCACAAGAGGGAAGAGGGTCAGAGGGAGAAGCAGACTCCCCGCTGAGCGGGGAGCCCGATGTGGGACTCGATCCTGGGACTCCAGGATCAAGACCTGAGCCGAAGGCAGCTGCTTAACCAACTGAGCCACCCAGGCTCCCTAAACTAGAATTTATTATCATTATTAAACTCGCAATAAATGGTCATTAGGCTAAACAGCAGTCATATGAGTGAACTTGTTATAAATGCTGTGTCAATCAGACAAACTTAAAGGAAACTAAGGAAGGATCCTTAAGGATCCAGTCCTATCCTTTTACAGATACCATCCTTGAGAACGGAAAAGTATGTTATACTCAATGTGAAAACTACCACCCTAATCACATTTCCCATCACACTGCAGATACTCATTTCATATTTGTCAAATTAAATTCATTAATTTCCTAAAGGTCTCAGGTGGAATCCCAAGTAGTATGAACCCTCATTGAACGCCAGTCCAACCTGTTTTAGCATCTTGTTCTTGCATTTGAAGTGAGCCTCCTTCCAAAGGAATGAAGAAAAGATGGAACAGAAATGAACAAATTACGGCTAATTTTCAAAAGAAATACCAATAACTAAAGCCAGGAAACTAACCTCAAGTAGGTCCAGCACCTGTCAGACATGATTAAAATGTGGCATCCACTAATGTTACTGTTCAAGAGGCCCCGGGCAGAAATAAAAACCTACAGAAGTAAAGGGACTATCTGAATTTGAGAACGAAAGGCTATACTTATGTAAAAAAAGTTTCATCATACTAACTCTATGTTAACCTAAGAATGCTTCAGTTCCATCAAGAATTGTAAAATAGTCCTTTAGGAAATACAACCTTAGATTATCTTACTACTGTATATTTAACTATTTTAATATTTGTTATTAATAGTTATATAATAACTATAATAAATAAATATATTTGCTATATCTAGCAAACAATAGTCTACATTAAATTTCATAATGTCTGGGATCCTAAAGGATGAAATAATCCTTAGCTTTATTTAAATAATTCACTATGACATGGAAAGGAAATGCTTTCATCTTTCTTGCTTTATACGTTTTGAGAAAAAAAATTAAATGCATTTTAATGTGGTAATTAAGATATCGTACATCTTCTTCTCAAGATATTTTCACTAAGGATAAATTCTTATTTCTTTTTCAATTGATAAAACTTTTAGCCCAAACCAGCTTACTTCCTTGTTTTTCAACATGGATGCTCTGTACTCTCTTTCTCTTTTTGTGCCTTTTGTTTTCCTGCTTTCTGTCACTGGAAGTGATGAATATCCCCTCCCTTTTTAAATTTCTCTACATTTCTTCAAGTTTTGCAAAAATACAATATTGTAAACTTCTCTGACTCTGAGTATGACGATACTATTTCTTCTGACCTATTATAAGATGCCGTATGCATTGCTAAATAGCACTGCACTTACGCAGAACTGTCTAATAAATCCACAGGACTTACAGGGAAAGAAAGGTTGGGACAAAATACTCAAAAACTTCCTCAGTGATACAAACACAATGGAGGATAAGAGCATAATAAATATGGTAGCACGGTTTTACCAATGTTAGATGATTACAAAGTGTTAGATAAATACTAGAATGGCACTTTATCTTGAAAAAGACCCAGTAAGGACTGGGCATTGGATGGGTGTGAAGCAGTAGAAGGAGAGTTTTATGAAACAGGCTGGGAACTGAAGTAGTTCGGAGCAGGTGTCTGAGGGGGGCGTGTGTGTGTGTGTGTGTGTGTGTGTGTACTGTGTGTGTATTCTGTGCATTTTGTATATTCTCACATGTCTTGATTCATGTAGCTACGTGCAATTTTCTGCATTCACCTGGTGTTTCTCATGAACAGAATCACATGTACACAAACATGAGATTTGCATTATGCTCAAATCATCCCTAATATATCAATCATGTTGGAACAAGCCCACACTTTCAAAACAAGTGTTATAGCTGAACTTTACACTCAGAAACATCATTTTAAACTCCTATTATATTTCTTAAGCACATACTTCATTTCCCCTGGTAGACTATATATACTTAGGGAATAATTTATCTTTCATAATTGTATTTCCCTTGGCCTTTAGACTTTTAGGTAACTATATAGGTTCCTTTAATTGAAGTTGCTTACCTTTGTTCTGTGAGCCATAGTCTGGGCTATAATAATTTCTTACTCCATATTTAATTATGCCTAGAATAATAACTTAACATAAATATTTCTAAATAAATAAATGAAAATGACAAATCCTATCTATATGAATCTTTTTCAGGTAAAAATATAAAAAAGCAGAGAGGATCCAAATAAAATTATTATATAAATTCCCAAATTTCTTTATCTAGATATCTAAGAACACTTAGCTAAAGGTGCCTTTTGTATTCTGCTTTGGCCTCCTTTTGCTCATTCTGATTCTAAGGGTCTTCTTCAATAAAACGTGTGCTGCCTTTATCCCAAGCCGTTCACTTGTGTTGCTTCCTTAGACTAAACACTTGCTAAAAATTGAAAAAAAAAATCTTAATCTATGCATAAAATCACGTCACGTTCATTTTCTCTAAAATTTCTTTTGTGGACCAAATTCTTGAGGAGGTTTGTTTTCCTCCAAGATAGAATTCTAGTTTTTACAACCTGTGGATCTCATCTCCCTCTATTTTCTTGGTATGGCTGATTATTGTTTTGTTGCCTGTGGTCTCTGTGTTTTGTTCTTATTACTTATTTTGCATCTGAATAAGATCATGGGGGAGGACTTTATTATATCTTTTTTGGGCAGAGGATCTTTAGGTTTGGGTCCCAGTTGGGAACATATATCTGTAATAACATAAAACTATATAGCACTTAATTTCTCCTTAAAATTTTATTTTATGTGAATTTTACTTGAATAATGTGAGTTATAGTGGTTCTGTTCTAGAAAAAGGTGAAAACTCAAAAAATTTATTAGGAAGAATACATTTTAATAAAATTGAATTTTATGTAATAATATAATAATATGTAGATGACTCCTAACATTATTCTTTTTTTTCTGAGTTCTAAAGAACTTGATTATTAATATGATTGAACTAACTTGTTTGAGAAAAGAGCATGAGAAGGCAAAAAGACTAATATTTTTTGAGGATCCATGAAGCACAAGCATGGGCTAGATGATCAAGTGCATGTATGTGCTCAATTAATTTCCCCCCCAAATTTCTGAAGGTAGGAATTTCTGTGTACAGTTTATAAAAATATCATATTTTGTAAATAATGATCTGTTAAGGGAATTTATTTTCCAAACCTAAGCTTATGTCAAAGATCAGGTAGATTGGGGTGGAGAGAAGGGAGGAAAGCCACCTAGCTCTCTGCTCTCTCATGGGTGTGTCAGCTAAAAACATAGTCTTATAAACATATTACCTGGTTTCTTTCACAAGAGTTGATATAAGTGTAAAACATGAATGCTTATATGTTTTTTGACATTAGGTATAGCTTATAAATCTTCATAAATGAAGCCTACTGATAAATCTATAGAATATGAAAAGTCATCTTCTTAAAACAACAATGCTGGATTGTTTAATGAGCTTTGAACCCTCATTTTCACATGCGGACTGCATTAGTCAACAAAAGCACCCACGGATCAAGATACCTTAGGTTTGCAAGAAGTGTTCATTATTTACATTTCTAAGTATTCAGCTTCTTTGAATGTGCCTGACAAGCCAAATAAGGCAGCCATTCCTCATGCAGGAGAGTATGCAAGCATGGCTTTTGTTCTCTCAATTGCAAGAGATAAATGGAAAAAAAGAATTCTTGAAAGCTTTGTTGAGGTGCAGGTTTTATTTGATAATCAGACAGCATCTTAGCTGACTAGAAAAAAATGTAAAGCATTTTATAACATTTATGCAACCAGAATATTCTTGCCTTCCCCATCCTGAAATGGCCAGTCAAGTTAATTAAGGATTTCATAAAGTTAATTAAGGAATTCATAAAAATAGATTGACATTAGCTTTTGATTTTATTTCTTTTAAATTTTGCTGTAATAAATAATTCTACCATACAGAACTTTTTTTTTTAGTGGTGATCATTATTGGTATTTATGTATGTTCTAAAGATTTATCTTTTCTCATGTTTGTTGGTTGGTATAAGGGCATGTTTTTGTCAGTGATCATGTTTATAAAGTACTGGGGACTAGGTTATGTAATTTGGTTTATGGGCACCGCATATTTTTAGAAGCTCAATGTGCTATTGTGTTGATGGATATTATGATGATGGCTGATATCCTTTTTATTATCTATACAACAATAATCATCTCTTAGTGCTTTAATCTTTCAATGGAACAAAATGAATCTAACAGGAAACCATATGGAGTATACATGCTTGCTCAACATGAGTGTTCATTATGTTTTATAGAATATGAGCAAAAATATTTATAAACTATATACAGGGGTTAAAAAATAACAGAATGATACATAAATCTGATAGTACACTGAAAAATACACTGCCAAAGCCTAACTTCTATGTTTTATGATATATTTATTAACAGAATATCTGCCACTTGATTCCTGGACATTCTGCTGTGATTAAATGGTAAGTGAAAGGAAATGAATAGCATGTAATTAGCTTTTTCAAATAAACCTAATTAGAAGTAAAATAGCCACAGAGTAATGCATATGAACATTGTAATTAAAAAGAATAGTGCCGATAATCCCACAAAAATTGCAAAGAGATTCGGGTAGAAATGTATTGTTGATGAAACGATAAGCCATGGCTCAGTTTCAATTTCTGAGAATAATAACAGCAAGAATAATTCTATACAAAATATTTTTAGCATTTTAGAAATCATATGTACATAAAATACTTAACAATTCCAAAAATATTAATATTGAAATTATTAGTAATTTCCTCTATTTGAATAAGCATACAAAATGATCTTTAGCAATTAGAGAAACAAACAAGTGATTTTTCAAAGTAACTAATTTCCTATCCAAGCTAGCATCCACCATTTTGTACAATGAATATTTACAAATATTTTTCCTCGGCTTTTTGACACCACAGTACCGATAAACTTTTGTCAACTAATCTTTTTTGCAAGTGTATATTTGATACCCAGACACTGGTCTCCGAGACCTAATCTATGTGCAGTTAAGTTATTCTAGAATGATTGAAAGATACCTTAAAATCATTATATTTTTTTTTTAGTTTATTAAAGATTTATTTAAAATGAAATGGTGTTAAACTGGCATTTAATTTTAGCTTGGGTATCAGCGTTAGGAAGTGCCTGGGTTGGCAGGCTGATCAGTCTAAATGTCCTGGAAAGGATTAATTAACTTCTCTTCTCCCACCTCCTCTGCACCCCCACCCCAGCCCATCCCAAGCAATTTTTTACAATTCTAAATACACAGATGCAGATTGGAAACACACAAAGACTAAGGGATGGAACATAAAGAACTTTCCCCTAAGGACGTCCAAAGTGAGGACTTCATATGCTAAGGGACTATTTTTGATCAGCTGGGGAAAAAATAAAGAAGGGAGTGATCATATTTCATCTGCAGAAACGTGTTCACTGACGCCAGGAAGCAGTAGGGACATGGTGCTTCTGTCTGTACGTGTCACTCCATTCATCGTAGAACTCATTTTACTTGATCTGATTTTTAAATGTTTAAACATAACTGTTGGTAATGTATTACCCCTTACTCTCTTCTTTTTATATATTCACATAGTAATATTTTCTAGTAGTCTTGTTCTTCTGGTTCAGCTTTTAACTTCCTTTATTCTTTTATTCTTTTTCTTTGCAAAATGGTGAACACACAACGTTACCTTAGTTTCAAGTGTACAAGTGATTTGACAAGTCTAAACAAAATGCTATGCTCACCACAGGTACCAACTGTCACAACACTTTTAAGATACCCTTGACCAGGGCGTCTGGGTGGCTCAGTTGGTTAAGCGACTGCCTTCGGCTCAGGTCATGATCCTGGAGTCCCGGGATAGAGTCCCGCGTCGGGCTCCCTGCTCGGCAGGGAGTCTGCTTCTCCCTCTGACCCTCTTCGCTCTCGTGCTCTCTATCTCTCATTCTCTCTCTCTCAAATAAATAAATAAAATCTTTAAAAAAAAAAAAAGATACCCTTGACCATATACCCTATGACAAAATCTGAATCTTTTATCCTCATGATTTATCCATTCTATAACTAGAAGCCTGTACCTCTCATTCCCCTTCACTCATTTATTCGTCTTTTATTGGTCTTTTACATATGTTTACGGTGGATTCATATTACATATTTAATTTAAATACACATTTAACATCTAACTTAATGAAGTCCTAAAATGAACTCAATTCGTAATGACTTATCAAATATGAAGGAAAAAGCTATGATTAAGAAAATAGCTCATATTCTATATGAAAGAGGCAAAAATTGTTCCTGCTCAAGGCCTGTTTCTTGCCCATAAGTCACCTTTCTGTAAATTAGAAAAAAAAAAAAAAGGTTCTCCTTCTGGATGGGTTCAGCCTTGAGTCGGGATAACTTGGTGACAGTACTTTGTGTACAGGAAAGTGGTAGGAGGGGCATGACTTGTATGCAGGGCATAAGCTTGATTCTATCTCTTTTATCTCCCTTGGTCAGGAATCTCTGACAAATAAATGTGCATAACCATCTTGCTTGCAGCATCCCCACCTACCCGCCATAGCACAGTGTTCACTTATCCTCAGAGACCTCACTCTCTAAGTCTAGGTACAATCTAAAAGTAAAAGCTAACAATAATGTTAGAGAATTCCTTGGACTGCAAAATACATTCATTTGTCAGATCAAACTTTCTACCCTCATTCAAATTCTATGTATGCGTACCTGGGACTTCCCTTCCCAACCGCAAGAAAACTCACTGTTTCTGTTGGTGTTAGTACCTCTGAGATGTGAGAACAATCTGGTCTCATTTACTGAACATCCTTTTAGGATATAAGGAAGCACTTATGGCCTAAAATATAAACTCTCTAAAAAGGCACAAAGTGAAACAGAAGGCAGATGTGTTCAAGAAATGATTTCTCACTAGAAACACAATTGTAATCTATGCAAGCCATCAAATGGTTGAATCTTCTGAGTAGGACTCGTAGGAGAAAGGACAAGGGTCTGACATAATGTAAACTCAAATCTCCTCTCTCATAATTTTGTAAATTTCCTTCTTTCCTGCCCACTTTCCTTTTACCAATGAAAAGTTCAGTTCACTTCTATCAAAACAAATTAAGAAAATAAACTTGCCTTGGACTTTGCCTCATTTTGTTCTACAAACCTCTTCTCAAACCTAATAGGGCACCTCTCACGGCAGACACATCCCCTCTTACCGTACATGTTCTTATACCTGGATTTCCATAACTTTATTTATTTATTTGACAGAGAGACACAGCGAGAGAGGGAACACAAGCAGGGGGAGTGGGAGAGGTAGAAGCAGGCTTCCCGACGAGCAGGGAGCCCGATGCGGGGCTCGATCGCAGGACCCTGGGATCATGACCTGAGCTGAAGGCAGACGCCTAATGACCGAGCCACCCAGGCGCTTCTGGAATTCCATAACTTTCTATAATCTCACTGTGGACTCAATACTTTCCTCCCATATTGCTGGCCTTTCCCTACACTGTCATAGTCCTCTCAACACATTCCTTTCTGACTCTTCTAAGAACTTGCTCTATTGTCTCTCCTTCCCTCCACTGAGGTACTTCAAAATCCCCTTTGCCTGTAGCTGCCTCTGTCAGAATGTAAATTTTGGTTCACTAGCATTTATGGAGACCTTGCAATGTAGAGGCCTTAGACTAAAGTCTCTTTGATTGTAAATGACAAAAACAACATCACCAACAATAAATACTACTGTTTACCTTTATTCTTCAGGTAAACGATGCCCCACTTCCTTTGACGATGCCAGAATTCATGGAGAGAGAAACAAGCTCTCCCCAACTCTAGTTCTTTTGTACTCACAAAACTACAGGTAAAATCTACCTAACTCTGATGTTTATATCCGGAGGTCACAATTCATCCTTTATGTGGTTCATTTGCTTGGAATCTTTATAATATATATATATATATCTTTTTTGAAAGGCTCTTTTTTTTTTAATGAAGCCAGTCTCTCTCTGAGTCTTCTTGTATAATGTGATTTTACCACCTCACTCTCCAATAGGACATTTTTGTCTTTGTTTACCCATAAAATATTTCTGCATTAGGTTCCCCCTTAGACCTTCCTCTCTTCAAACTGTGTTCTGTCTTTGGACACTCCAGAAAGAATGTCAGTAATCATGAAGCACAGGAAACCATATTCTCTCTTTACACACTTCAATAAAGAGAATAATCATGTCTTAATATAATATAATAATTTTGATTATAGTGGTTAATATCTGAAATGCTTAATAAGAATCACATAAAATAATTGCTTGCATCTGTATGCCTTTAAGACTATATATAAGAATGATACCAACAATGAAAGCTTTATAAAAGGATTAAATTTCTCTAATTCTTAATGAGTTCTTGTCTTTCCTGCCAGTTCTATTGGCAGTGACTAATTTTCATTCCCATATTAAATATAGACTGTATATTTCAAAAAGGAAATGCTTAGTATCTCAAATATTGGCCACTCATCCTTAGGTACAGATTTATTTTCTGCTTCTGCAGATTACTGAATTGCCTAATTACCTACAAAACATTGTGTCAAGAATTCATTTCTGTTAAAAGCTGATAATGTCTGAGTAGGAATAAGGGTTTATCTACAACATGTTTTTGTAGAATCAAAAATGCCCTGTATGTGTCTTTTCATAACAAACAGAAGAAAGGAATAAAACTCCTAAACAAAAGCTCCTGGTGGCAGTATTTCTTCCGTCCATAAGTGGCCTTGCTCACAACAGCATGGATTAACAATCACCAAAGCCAGATGTGAACTGCATTTGATGAAATAAAGAAAGGACTGATTTATTAATATAAGAACATAAAAGTTGGATGCTAACTGAATGGAATTCTCCAGATAAGGAAGAATCATAAAATTTTTACTTTTTCTTTGCTTCAAGAAAAGGAGAAAATATTTTTTTTAATCTTAAAACAAGTCTTCAAAACATTGATATTAGCAAGAAAACATACCTGTTTGGAAAAGGGAGTAGCATGTTCGTCAATGGTTAAATTATATTTCTTTTGCTATATTTTTGCAGGTTGAATACATACTTGTATAAAGCTTGAAGTTCACCTTTATGATAGAGAGCACACTTAAAAGTGTATTTGAAGCCTGCGAGACCTAGAAGGATTCAGTCATCTAATGTCTTCTGTGGCTTATGTTTTCTTTTGAACTAGGGAGGAAAATGAACACATTATCTGTTGTTGTAGTTTGCACACAAAGACTCAAATGAGTGTCTGTTTGGGGAAATGTTTAGAAAATTTGGCATGTTTCCCATGAGGTTAAGATTTTGTATTGTTGGAATTTTTTATTTCCAAATGCAATTTAAGGCAAAGATGTATCTCCACATATTATGAGACTGATTTTTACATAGCTGAACAAAATAGGAAAAAAAGGAAAATTGATCAAGTAAATAAGAAGTAATACTGTTTTTCGAATGAAGTTATGATAACGTCCTCTCATTTTTAAGTGAAGAAAAGTAGTGTCTCTAATATATAGTGCCTACATGATTGATTCTATCACTTCATTACCTGGTGTGAAACTTATAGCATAAAAGTATTGAGGTTTGATAATATAGAATTAGTTACACCTGTCTATTTTAGGCCAGAGTTGAAATCATTAAGAGATCGGTGGTATAATATAATATGATATGATGTGAAATGCTACAATATAGCATATATTGTATGTATATGTAATATGTAATACCATAACATATAATGTCATAACATATCATATCATGTTCCACATTTTGGGTTAATTATAGAAAGTGAGCTAGGAAGTGAGAAAATATTGAACATGTGTCAATGTGTCAAATTGCTTGAAACAGACCTATATGGCCTAGTAAGGAAGAAAGCTAAATAAAATTCAGGGATAATCTCCGGCATGATATACTGTGGATACAACAGAATGAGAATAGGGTTTATGACATATTGGAATTAAACACACATGGATAGCATATATATAACTATGTTGAAGAATATTATTTGACATTCTGTGTATTTGATAAAAAAAGAACAGCACATAGTTTGACTTGCACATATGAGGCCTCTTTTCTTTATTTCCATGACCTCCTTTATGGACTTTCTTCCCAGCCTGAACAACTTCATATTCCTTTGAACACAAACTCTGTAAGATTTTAGGGAGCACAGAGGGTATGTATTAACTAAGTCAGTACGCTAAGCTTGGTGCCTAGATATAGACACAAATACCATACAGAGAGCTAAAAGTTTACAGAAGAAAAAAAAAGTACGGTATTTGGCATTATGTGGATCTAAATCTAAATTTGGCTCCACCAGTTACTTAACTTTATGTTTTCTTCATCTATAATATTAGAATAATTTTAAACATTAACCTGCTTTATAAAATATCAAGTACAATGCCTTGCATATAGCAGACACTTAGTATTTTAAAATGAGATACTTACAACAAGATAGTATTTAAGTCAGTCTTATCTTTGATATAGTTAAGTATCCTATCATGGGTTACAGAAGTCATTGAGAAGTACTATAAAATATGTTTCCAAGGAGTTTTAGGTTTACAAGAGTAAGGATCCCATTTTTTAAAAATGCACCACCCAATATTGTACGTAAGTGATGAATCACTAAATTCTACACCTGAAACTAAAATTGCACTGAATGTTAACTAGCTGGAATTTAAACAAAAGCTTGGAAAAAATAAATAAAGTAAAATATACTGCCCAAAACACGAATGATACTAAAGAACAAATCTATCATCTTTTGTTCTTTGGTAATTATTGTATTCAACACTAATATCTAAATATTTCTCCAAAGACTAAAGATCTATCTTTTCCAGCAAACATGTTGAATAGAGTTGCTGTTGTCCCTGACCTTGGAACCATAACTTTCTGCAAAGATATGTCCCAGCACAATAAAAGGGATAGAGAATCGGGACCACTGGAAGTGATGTAGCCTTTTCTGACAAAATTATTGACTGGAGATCAGTGAACCTCACCAAACTAGTTTTCGGTGCTCAACATTTGAGTAACTGCAGATCTGACAATGTAGTTGCCCAATTAGACCTGGAGCACTGGTCATTCATGTTGGTGACTAATGTTGAAAGGCTTAGGTGGAGTACCGAGGCAGGATTGTGAGCTGTTTGCTTTACATGGGAGGCATACTGTGGTTCTGACAACAATGAAAGGGAGTACAAAAGTCTATCTTGGGAAAACATTTAACAGATGCTGTCATCATCATACCAGCTTCCTTTAACGACTTCCAGCTCCAATTCTAAAGATGTAAAGACCATTACTAGTTTTAACATGCTCAGCATCATCAGTGAGCCAAATACCACTAACATCATTTATCCTGGGTGCCAAAAGAAATGTCTTATATTTGATATGTACATTCTCACTATTAAAAGGTTCTTTATATTTAAACATACAGCCAGAGACATCCACAGTGAAGTAGAAAATTTCAGCACATGAGGCTCCTTCTTCATCACAAACACAAATCAAGCATACAGTGACAGCAGTGAAAACACTGGGACTGTCTCCTCCACATTTCTTGTAAATTTCCTAAACTCACCACTTTCTTTTTATAAGATTTTATTTATTTATTTGAGAGGGGGAGAGAGCACAAGCAGGAGGAGCAACAGAGGGAGAAGGAGAAGCAGACTCCCTGGTGAGCAGGGAGCCCGATGCGGGGCTTGATCCCAGAACCCTGGGATCATGAGCTGAGCCAAAGGCAGACACTTAGCCCACTGAGCCACACAGACGCCCCCTAAGCTCATGACTTCTTACAGCTCGAACTGTGATTGAGCCTCTCTGTGAATAGATTTATTTCTATCATTTTATCATTCTAGCCTTAATCCACTCTAATAAAATTTTTAAACTTCCTCTCAATATATAGATAAAAATATGCTTGCTTTGGTAGCAATTTCACTTTCAAAAAAATACAATATTCAGTTTCCTTATATTCTAAATATAGACTGCATGAAAATAACTTCATATACCAGAAGCATTAAACAAAACTCATTTTTTTGTTTTGAATTAGCCAGAGTTATTTTCTATAGCTATCAATTATTAATGTTGAGAAATACAGAGTTTTACAATCAGATGCCCATGAGAAAATGTAGTAAGTCTTTCTCACAGAAATATACTACACCCTAAACCCAGATATAGCATCAGCTTTTAATATAAACACAAAATAGAACTAACAAAATTTAATATAGTGATGGGTGACAAAAGTTAAGGAGAAACACTTCCACAATGGTGTGTTGTTGGTGGGGGAGAAAGGCACAGAATATCCTTTCTGGGCCTGCACTGATCGCATCTACTCTCCTATGGTTTTCTAGCACAAACTTCATAATAGATTTTCTTTTCTTTTTATCTTGGGAAATTCTTTGACATACTGCCTAAAATAACCACTAACCCCTAAACACTTTTAATTCCTTTACACTCATTGTTTGGGTTAAAAAATATGGGGAGGCCTCTTTCTTAAGGTTCTTTATGGCTTGTTTGGCTATTATGGATCCAAAATACTTCACTGAGATATAACAAAATTGAAAATTATTGTGTGCTAAATTAGAATCTTTTTTTTCCCCAAATTCTTTGATCATGCTTTTCCAGACCTCTTCAAATTCAATTATTATCAAAATATACGTAGGTAATTCACCTGTAAGTAATTCATATTCCTGAATATAGTGGAACATCCTGAAACATCAGTGTTTGCAAGGAGGCTTGGGTTTCAGAGATTTTTCTAAGGCATCTTTGAATTTAAAAAAAATATCTTATTGGTCAGATGAATATGTTTATCTACTTTCCTAAATTGAAAGTATCTGCTAGTCTGAAACTAAACTAGCTTGCTACTAAGCAATCTAGGACATTCTGTACACAGAAATTAAATAAATCAATCTTTTGTGATAATCTGCACACATATTAATTTTCTCTAATTTCTTCTGCCCTACAACAATTCACAATTAACATGGGCTTGGTACTTTGAGATAATACTATTAATTAGTAATTCTTTAATCAAGTTCTTCAAATAATTGACTTTCCTTGACAAAAATAATTACTACAGAACAACTGTCCATCAATTCTGGGGCCTCACAAATATTAGATGTAACTATCACTCTAGCAAAGCTTATCTAATACTGTAATAATAAAGAATAAAAATGGCCCTCAGCTAAAATTTTGTAGGCACTGTAAATCGTAAGAGTTAAAGCAGTTCAAATCAGTCCCTTTGTCTTCTCCCTGTAAGGCCTAATCAGCTGGTGTAAGAGGGAAATGCCCTCTTCGTGCCCTGCAGCCCTCTATCTCTTGGTTTCTCAGCATGCATTAAATGTGCAGTTCAATCTGAAGTAGTTACCGATTACTGGCTTATAGAACATAATAGTGGACCAAAACTTTGAATGGGCTGATGCTAGTCCATTAAATCTTGTTACTCTTGGTAGACTTGTAGGATTGAGTCATAAAACAGTGCAATGTCCACACATTTTCTCCCCTCCAAAACTACTCTAGGCAATGCCCAGTTCACCATAACCTACCCTATAAATAGATGGACCTCTCTTTTTAACTTATATGTTCCCCGTTCTATCAGATTATACAGTGGAACAGACACACATGTACTCATTTTCTTTAGGGGCTCCATAAGGCATTTTTACAAGTTGGTTCTAGGTTTTCCTTTATCTTAGTTAGTTGGGGATGAACTAAGACCATAGCAACTGCACAATCTCTAAATAATTTTACTTCTTCAAAATTTTGTTAAACTTTGAGTTCCTCTACCTGCAGAGAATTTCCCGGTTGGACACTTTTTCCTTTCCTAATACTACTTCATTCTCTCCACAGAGTCTTATTTTTCATTTTTCTTTCTATCCCAATATATTCATCTCCTATTTAAATAAAACAGAATAAAAAACAAAACAAAGAAAAGACTTGCTAAATGTCCTTAAGAACTCATCAATGTCCAAGATTTTTCATTGGTCTTACAAATTATACAAGACTGGTAATCCTCCATAAATTTCCTTTTGACAGATTCTGCTCCCAGAGAGAAGGAAATAGTAACTTTAGTCCCAGAGGCGTACAGGACCAAAACACTCTTGAGGTGCAGTTTGCTATTTTTCCCAAATAACTAAAAGAGTCAAATACATTTATCACTACTAAGCTACTTTTTGGGCCAAGTTCTTCAAGGATTCACAAACAAAAAAATGATTTATACTTGTTACATAATCTTAAACTTTTACCAAAAAAATAAATTAAGGCCTTCACCCTTTCTACCAATGTCACACTGAAAGATGGGGTACTAATTGGTCCTCTCTGTTTATAAAATTTTCTTTTGGATTGCAAGTTGTTGGTCAGGGAAGAGACCAGGAAAGTTCAAAAGGATTCATACCATATTACTACAGGGAGGATTATATTAGTGATGGCAGCAAATGTTACTGGGATGGAAAACAAAACGCATGTCTTTATTCATAGGTAAGCATCTATTATGTCAATATTTTGCACTTGCTAAATGTTAAAAAACTAGCCAACAACTAAAGTTCAGAATTCTTTTTCAAATGAGTGAATTTTTCCATTTTCTTTGACTATAACTAGCTAACTTATTACATTGTTTTTATTTCTCTCCTGCTGTGTGGCAGGACTCAAAACTAATAGACATTCTCAAATGTGATTTTTCTGACTAGAGAGAGGGTATTACATTTTAGTTTACACAGGAATTCAGCACTATGAAGTTTGAAAACAATAAGACGTGAATGTAAGCAGTTTTCTGAATGAAAGATATTGAATTCAGTCACTGGACTCTGTCCAAACTGAGTATGAGGTCATTAACCAACTAACAGAGTTCTTAAGGGAGATGAGGCTGCTAAGCAGTTTCAAGATGTAGAAGAGAATAATTATTAGTGTTTTTTAATTAAACCATTTTATTTTCCAAAGGAGTTATTTTTATCAAATATGCATTATTTTTATTTTTTATTTTTTAAAGATTTTATTTATTTATTTGAGAGAGAGAATGAGATAGAGAGAGAAAGCATGAGAGGGGGGAGGGTCCGAGGGAGAAGCAAACTCACTGCTGAGCAGGGAGCCTGATGCGGGACTCGATCCTGGGACTACAGGATCATGACCTGAGCTGAAGGCAGTCGCTTAACCAACTGAGCCACCAGGCACCCTGCATTATTTTTTAAAAGATGTTTTTATTTATTTTAGAGAGAGAAAGAAGGTGAGCAACTGGGGGCAAAGGGCAGAGGAAGAGAGAGAATCCAGAAGCAGACTCCCTGCTGAGCATGGAGCAGGATGCAGGGTGCAAGCCCAGGACCCTGAGACCATGACTTGAGCCAAAACCAAGAGTCGGCTGCTCAACCAATTGAGCTACCCAGGTGCCTCACATACACATTATTTTTTGAGCTATTTCAATTCGTTTTAAGTGTTCGTGGGTCAAGACTCAAATTCTTTCTTTTCTGGGGTTAAATTTTCACCACAGAGTATCCTTAGTAAGCAAACAATAAGCACAAATACAGTAGCTTAGTTTTAGTTAAAACAAACAACTACTTAACACATACTTAAAACTAGATGTGTAAATAAGACAATAACTGATATGCTTTGTTATCCATCTATTTGTTATCATCGCTAGATGCATTGTATGTATATTGACTTCTCTCTGCTAGTTTCATGTTTCTGTCATTGTAAAAATATTTATGTTCATTAGTTATTAAGGGTGACATAATGATAGTGGAAATTAACAGAATTGGAACTCAAAATCAAATGTATACATTACTTTTGATAAAATTGTTTCCCATGCGAATACAGATTAACAATTCTGAAACTACTATACATGCATACTGGAACTAAACAATTAAGTAAATGAACGGCAATAAATGGGAGCCAGGTTCTTTGCTATTGGAATGGGAAGTTACAGATAAGCAAGGGGAAGAGGCCAGAATGCTCATTGTGTGGATGACAGTTGAAGCCATCAGTATGAACTCATCTTTAGCTTAATATACATATAAGATGGTTATGCATAGAAATATTTGTAGATAAGTATATACATTTGGGTTAGTATACATTCATGTAACTTCTTACTCCTTGCTCTGTCAGCTAAGATTCCTAGAAGCAATGACATCCCAGTAGCAATGAGCAAATCTAGCATCCAGATATTGGTTTCTAATATTATTTCCTAATGCTGTATACAATCCACTACCATCACCAAAATGAACAGAACACATCCCTTTTTTTAAAATCACACTATTTAAAAGATTACATTTCACTCCTTCAAATGAAAATTATATCAGTACTATGTGTTTTTTTTGCTTGTTTGAGTGGCAGGTGGTAATTAAAGCAAAATAGCCAAGACTGAGTTCTGTATTAACTTAATATAAAGTAGAGTTAGTGTGTATGGGGGAGAAACAGGAGGGAGATTGAACTCTCCTTCAAAATATACAAACTTAGGAAGTCAACAGAAACTTTAGTGAGACCTTGGAGTTTCCATAAGGTGGAAACAGGATTTTCAATCAGTTTTATGTGGATCTCAGTAGACTGATATCAGGTTTACCAGATCTACTGAGAAGAACAAAAAACAACTAAATAACGATAAGAATAAATAATTAGGGGGCACCTGGGTGGCTCAGTCGTTAACCGTCTGCCTTCGGCTCAGGTCATGATCCCAGGGTCCTGGGATCAAGCCCACACATCTGGCTCACTGTTCAGCCAGGAGCCTGCTTCTCCCTCTCCCCCTCCCCTTGCTTCTGTTCCCTCTCTTGCTGTCTCTCTCTGTCAAATAAATAAATAAAATCTTTTAAAAAAAGAATAAATAATGAGAAGTCAAAATAATTTAAAAATAATGTTAAATATGACAGAAACAATGGGTTTACTTAAACCTGCCCTTCATTATAAAAATGAGAAGCCAAAATTTCTTATAGAAGTAAAATGTAAAGTGGCCTATGAAGGACAACTAGGAATTATAATAATAATACATTATTTTGGAAATGGAGGAACAAAATTGTTGCAAAGACCTAGAAGTGAGAAAAAGTATGTTGTATATAAATAACTACAAGGAACTGATATTTAGAAATAGACATTCCAGATGTATTAAAACAATGAAATAGTAATGAAAGGTATAAAAGACATAATCTCTTATGATCCTATGAATTTCATAACTGAATTTATGTTTCCATCCTGGAAAAATTTATCAAAAATAAAAGAAATGTGAGTAGATTATTTCTTAAAAAATACTAAAAGAAAATTAAGCTACAGCCATTATGGCAAAGAATATGGAAAAAAATTAAAAATAGAACTGTCTTATCCTCTAGGAATCTCATTTTTGGATATATAGACAAAAGAAGTGAGTAAGTTCTTGAAGTGATCTGTACTCCCACGTTCGTTCCAGCATTATTCACAATAGCCAAGTTATGGAATCAGCCTTAGTATATACATACCATCCATATATATACAATGCAGTATCATTCAGCCGTGAAACAGATGGAAGTTCTGTCATATGTATCAACATGGGTGAAGCTGGAAGATGTTGTGCTAAGTGAAATAAGTCAGACACAGACAAAAACTGCAATGATCTCACCTATATGTAAAATCTTAAACAAACTCATAGAAATAGAGAGTAGACTAGTGGTTACCGAGGACTGGAGGAGTGGGAAATGGGGAGATGTTGGTCAAGGGGTAAAAAGTTTGTTATAGAAGATGAACAAATTCTGGAGATCTAATGTATAAAAATGTGACTATGGTTAACAACATAATATTGTATATTTGAAATTTGTTAAGAGAATAGAACTTAAGTGTTATTTATCATCACACAAAAAAAGTAAAGAGAAAGGTAACTTTGTGAGGTGATAAATATGCTAATTACCTTGACTGCAGTGCATATTTCTGTGATCACAGATCATCAACTTGTACACATTAAATTTATGTAATTTTTAATAGTCAAACATACTTCAATAAATCTAGGGAAAAAAAGAAAATGAAGCTCTGCCCACATTCAAAGAAGTCACTATATATATATATATATATATAATACATATATACATTGTGACTTAAATAAGTTATATATTTATATACAAATTTCTTTATACCATTTATGTATACAAATATATAATTTTTATACTGTTTGTATATATTATATAATTTACTTATAAATTGTATAATTTATGCATAAATGGTATAAAGACATTTGTCAAGAAAGGTGTAGAAACCAAAATCTATATAAGGCAAGATAATTACACATGGGCGGAGAGTTAACACAGTTCTTTCCTCTTCTACATGCACAACTGATCTTTGGTTAACTACTTAGCTTTGTTCCTCTGATAACCCAATAAGGTGCAATGTGATCTAAGAAAGCAGCATTGTTTATGTAAAAAGACACTTGATGGGGAAATTGCATCTGGCCTGGGAGAACTGCAAATACCTGATAGCCACAGCTTTGAGTTTCTCTGAGTGTGGTGATCCTTATTACTGGGTCTGTCCCTTGTGGAAGACAAACTGTTTTCAGACATAGTGACTCTTTTCAAAAATAACACATCTAAGCCAGTTCTAGTCCTGAGGGAGATTCACAATAAATGTTGAAGTGAATATTGAAACACATGATAAATTTACTTATCATATACTTATCATTCAATTATTTGTTTTTTTAATTATTAATAAAAACACAGATCACGTATATTTGAACTCCATAAAAAGAAGTTGTAGCAGAGAACAATGCAAACATGCTTCCAACAAATATTTACTGAGTCTCTGTGTCATGCACTAGAGAAAAGATAGATATATTAATACTTAAAATATATAATTAGGATTTAGAAAAGAAAAGCAATATTTTTTCAAAGATAACCAAAATTTACAATCATAGGTCACTTACTGCATTCTTGCACATCAGAATTATACTGTAATTCTGCACACCAGCATATTATGAAACTAGTAACATTATTATGGCAATTATTTTATAGCATGAGAAATTATTTAATTAAAAATAGACAAACATTTATTTTTAAATTGGATGTACATATATTGATATGTTCATTAAAAAACAGTAAATGGAAATATAGCATCGTGTCAACAATATTATTCTCTAGTTAGTGAGATTAAAAAAGCACTTCTATTTTTTCTTGTATTTATAAGACAATATGTGCATAATTGTTCAAAATAAATTCATTTCAGTACACAATATGTGAGTGAATATTAGAGTTGTATAGTTTAAACATATGACAGAAATTACATTTATTCGAAAATGCTAGATAGAAAACTGAGTAATTCTCCATTTTATTCTCAATTAAGGCCTTTCACAAGAGGTGTTTATAGTGCTACTCGGTCCTATGGAATATAAGGGCAAGTAGCTGCCTCCAGAGGACAGTAAAAACTTATACATGAATTCAAACATAATCTTAGAAATGATTTGAGCCTGAGTTCAGAGTATTAAAATTTCAGAAAATGTCAAAGTGTTTTAGAACTGTCTTTTTAAATTCTTTCTATTTTGAATCATTAAAAAATGCTATAATAAAATCAATATAAATAAAAACAGCTTAAACATTCACAATTTCATTTGAACTACAATTCATGGTGTTATGGATTGAAAATAGGACATTTATCAGTCATAATAATTTAGGAGATAATTGTACTACATAGTAAGTTCATTACCTTGTTATAAATTCACTGAGATTTAGCATAGAGATTTAACATTGTGACCCTCAATTTAAAGTTACTCAGGTATTAATAAAATCTTTAAAAAAATAAAGTTACTCAGGTATTTAGGCTTAATATGTATTCCAGAGATTATTAATTATAAAAAGGAGGGTTAAATTTAATACATAGTTCATAGATTCTTAGTACCTCCCCCCTTGTATCCTGTTAAATTGATGACCACATGAATAAATAACTTATTTTATTCTTTTTTGAAAAACTGCATTACTACACAGAGTAAAAGAAGACAATGGCTTCTTTCTTTCTTGTCTACATTTTTCTAAGGCATACTTTATGTTCGATTTTTTGTTTGTTAAGGTTATTATGAACATCCCAGATAGAGAAGGAGGATCTATTTTCTTTGTGTCCTGTCTCTGTCCTACAAGAAAGGTAGTGAACTTTCATCTACAACAAGATACACTTAAAGTCCATGCTTTACCTATGATAAAACAAACACTTAACTAAAATGACCTTCTCAAAACCCATAGCAATTTCAGTTATTTAAAAAATTCAACGGATTGCCGCTTCAAAACAAAGTAAGGTCAAATCTACCTCAGATGTGGGGTAGAACACACCATTGTTAGCTGTTTTGAGCACTCCATGAAGGTGCACACACGAGTTGTGTCTTTGCACAATGTCGGCTTTATTCAGTCATAAGCAAAGTTAAATCACGATTATAGAGCAGACTCAGGATTCCAAACTCAATGATATTTCACCATGTGATTAAACTTGGCTTCTTACACAGCACACAGAGCAGGGCAGAAGACAAGCCACACAAAAAGCAAGATAACAGAAGGGTGTGGGAAGTTAACAAACCAAACGTGCAGTTGAGGTAAGGCGTCGGTCCTGCCCGGGTCAGCTCTTGGCACTTACTGCTTCTGATGTGCAAGCAGGGAAGGCTCTCGGTTCTGTTCGGAGATCAATCGGGCAGAGCCTTCGGGGGCAGTTGCGTTTTTTAAGTGGTCAGACATAGAGGGGTCAGGTCTGAAGAGTCTGATTGTTTGCTGCCAAAATCCTACCCTTTTTAAAGGGATTTAATCAGTTTTGGGTCTCTGCACACCTCCTCTGGTTCTGGTCCTTATCAGTTCTGGGGTGTCAGGTGACGCTGGTCCTGGTGCAGTCTCGTAGCTGCAGGACCTTAACTGCTTGCGCCATTGCTTGACACGGGCTCCTGCTTGACATGGAGACTCCATTTTGCTGTCCACATTGGGCAAAGATGAAGCCGCAATCTGTGGAGCATTCACACCAGATACAGACAGTGATGGCTTGGAGTTAGACATCAGGGAACAAGATACCTGACAGGTAGCAAGAGTATTAGATTTTGAGTAAAATTAGAGCCTAAAATAGCTGACTGTCACACACAGTATATATAAAGTAGTGTCCCTGCTGGGCGCCTGGGTGGCTCAGTTGGTTAAGCGACTGCCTCAGCTCAGGTCATGATCCCAGGGTCCTGGAATCGAGTCCCACATCGGGCTCCCGGCTCAGCGGGGAGTCTGCTTCTCCTTCTGACCCTCTCCCCTCTCATGCTGTTTCTTTCTCTCTCTCTCTCTCTCTCTCAAATAAATAAATAAAATCTTTTTAAAAAAAGAATATAAATTCATTCTCAGAGAAATCAAGTATTAGCTATAGCTCAAAATGAATTTTTAAAAGATGCTTTACATTTTAAAAGATGTAAAGAAATAACCTACACAATAAAAAATAAGTTATTAATAAGAACATAGGAATATTAGACAAGAATGCACACACACACAGACAAAATATTAGACAACAACAAAAAATCCAGATACATTTATTAAATAGAAGACAAACAAAATCAAATGTATTGGATAGGATAATTTATATATTGAACACAGTGGAGGGAGGAAATTTTAAGACTGCCTATAAAACACCAGGAAATCAGCACAGAGAGTAAAACAGTTAAAGTATGAAGTTAAGAGATACTCATTGCGTGACTTTAACATATACGTAGTAGCATTTCAAAAAGAACTCTGAGAGAATGGTGGAGATGTAACAATTTGAGACACTAAGACTGAGGAGTCCGCTTCTACATCTCTGGAGACTAGAAGTCCGAGACCAAGCTTCTGGCTGATTTTGTTTCCGGCAAGAGCTCTCTTCTTAATCTGTGGAGAGTCATCCTCTCAGATGTGGTCTCTCCTCAGGGCACACATCAGAAAGAGCAAGCTGGTCCTCTGGTGAGTCTTCTTAGAAGGACAGTAACCCCATTGACAGGGTCCCACCCTTGTGACCACATTTAACCTTAACTGCTTCCTTATGTACCCCATCTCTAAATATAGCCACAGTTAATGTTAGAGCTTGAGCATATGAATTTGGGGGGACATAATATTAAGTCCATAATAATTCTTGTTTAAAGAAGGGTTAAAATGAAAACACTGGCCATACAAAAATGAAATGAACAGTAAGAGGGAGAGACAATATAGTTTAGTAGGGTGATAAGTCTTGATAAAGTTCTTCTCTTAGAAATTGAGAGTGAATAGAAAATAAATAAATTTAGACTTACATAAAATTAAATAAATTAAAGATAGATAAACAGTCTATCTCCATATCAGGAGCCACAGGGCTGCTGAGTTAAAAACTCTCAATAGTAAAATGATAAACAGGAATATCACAATAGCAATAACAACAAAAGAAAAAAGACAATATCATCTATAATTAAATGCATATACATTTTCTTCAGCGTATCAAAAGTTAAAGAGAAAATCATAATGCAGCTTTGAAGTATTTAAATTGGACTGTACATAAAAGTACTGCATATCAAAATTTGTGGAATGAAAGCAAATAGCATTTGAGGAAAAATGCATAACTTTAGTTACATTTATTCAAATAAATGTTACAGGTGCCTGGGTGGCTCAGTTGGTTGAGCGTCTGCCTTCGTCTGAGGTCATGTTACCAGGGTCCTGGGATCGAACCCTGCATCGGGCTCCCTGCTCACCTGGGAGCCTGCTTCTCCCTCTCCCTCTACCCCTCCCTCCTGCTCGTGATCTCTTTCTCAAATAAATAAATAAAATCTTTAAAATAAAATTATATCCCTGACTTGTAAAAAAAAGTAAACAAATATATTAAACACATTAAACAACATTTTAACACTTGGAAAAGAAAATGAAAAATAAGTAGCATTAAGGTAGGAAACATTTTTTAAGAGAAAAATAGAATATATGAATAACAAAGACTGGCAAATTGTATCATATCAAAAGTGAAATTTATCAAACTGAATACTATATAAGTACTAAAAAAACAAAAAAAAAGCCTAAGAAAAATTTAAAGTATCAGTAACAGAATAAACATATATTTAAAAACCTCCAGTGGAAGAAAATATTAGAATACATGCAAATGCTATTAATAATACATTCCCAAAGAAAGAACTATAAAAGGTCAATAGATATGAGGAATGACTGCAATCATAGAAACACAACATAAAACCTTGAGATACAGAGAAGATATAGAGAAATGGGTATTCTTACACACTCCCGGTGAACCAACGTGTCAAGCAATTTGGTCAAGTATAAAAAATGTTTAAATATAACACTGTGATAAAATATATGTAGCCAGTATACTATATTGCTCAGAAAAATTGTTTTGAGAATGCAAGCTATTGATAAAAACAATTTTTGTGCAGGGGCGCCTGGGTGGCTCAGTCGTTAAGCGTCTGCCTTGGGCTCCGGTCATG
This sequence comes from Eumetopias jubatus, assembly GCF_037043125.1. NCBI lineage: Eukaryota > Metazoa > Chordata > Mammalia > Carnivora > Otariidae > Eumetopias > Eumetopias jubatus. The sequence continues at coordinate 174,433,275 of NW_028274809.1, read as the reverse complement.
ATCTCAGGGTCCTGGGATCGAGCCCCGCATCCGGCTCCCTGCTCTGTGGGAAGCCTGCCGCTCCCTCTCCCACTCCCCCTGCTTGTGTCCCCTCTCTCGCTGTCTCTCTCTGTCAAATAAATAAACAAAATCTTTAAAGAAAACAATTTTTGTGCAGTAATTAAAAATACAAGAGCCCTTCCAAGTGCTAAGAACTAAGACCACTTGCATCCACATAACAATAAAGTTGAAGAACTAAGGTTGTTCGTGTCAATATAACTTAATCTTTGGTTCTTGCAAATCCCTATCCAGGCAGACAAAACCATAAATGAATAAATAATTTCACTCATTGCTTCACAAAATTTCTGCAAGCCCATCTATCTTAGAAAGAGTTTGTTCATTTGGGTAAAATCTCTTCTGCTCAAATAGCTCTCTTAGATAATATTTTACTTACAGACTTCTTTAAGAGTGTAGCCCCTCTGTGTCCATTAATCCTACATAATTATGTCATAAAGGTCGCCAATGTACCATCTCCAGGCGGCCCCGGTAACTTGTTTTTCCCCGGAGCAGCTATGAGCAAGCGAAACCAGGTTTCGTACGTGCGGCCAGCCGAACCGGCGTTCCTGGCTCGCTTCAAGGAACAGGTCGGCTACAGGGAAGGGCCTACCGTGGAAACCAAGAGAATCCAGCCTCAGCTCCCAGATGAAGATGGTGATCACAGTGACAAAGAAGATGAACAGCCCCAAGTGGTGGTTTTAAAAAAGGGAGACCTGTCAGTTGAAGAAGTCAAGAAAATTGAAGCAGAAATAAAGGCTGCCAAAGCAGATGAAGAACCAGCTATAGTTGATGGAAGAATCATGTATCGAAAACCAGTCAAACGTTCCTCGGATGAAAAATATTCCGATTTAACAGCAAGCTCAAAAAAGAGGAAGGCAAATGAAGATGAAATAAATAAGCAGGACTCAGTTAAAAAGAACTCACAAAAGCAAATCAAAAACAGTTGCCTCCTTTCTTTTGACAATGAAGATGAAACTGAGTAAGTGTAAATATTTTGGACTTAGTCATGCTTATGAGTATATGGGATGTTTTTTACAGTGACAATTTTTTTTTCCTATTTAAAGATAATACAAGTTCATTATAGAAAATTCAGAAAAAATTTAGTATGATAAAAATTGTATCTACCAATACCCCTTTGACATGAGGCTAACTCTGTAGATATTAACTACTGTTAACATTTTGGAACTCCCACGTGTGGGGTATTTTTTAAACAAAATTGAGATTATATTGCATATGTTTTCTGTCCTGCTTTTCACATGACATTATATTCTGAGCATTTTTCCAGATCAGTAAAATTCAAAAACGTAAAAAAAAAAAAAAAAAAATTATGTCATAAATTTTTGCCCAGTACCAATCAATTCTCCACCTTGCAAAATCCACTCCATAAATCAGAAGCTCTGAAGGTGAGGTTCTGAGGACATTAGTTGTTAAAGCACATTTAATTATTCTGAATGCAACAGTTTAAAAGCTACTAGAATTAAAAAGAATTCTTCATTTCAATAAATGTATAATTTGAGAGTAAACTACAATGTGCAGAGTGCATGAAGAGGAATTACAAAGACACTGAACATGATGTAAATGCCATTGGAGGAGCATCTGACATACTTTTTATCATATCTTTGAATTGTTCTCAAATCCCATTTACCTTGACTTGTTAATTAGTGGTTTTTCATGCTGTTAGTTGGTAGCTCCAAAAGATACCTATGGTTATGTTATGCATATCCCCAGAGTAAAACTTGGAATATAATCACATTTTTGTTTTATTTCCTTTCTCTTAAGCTATGATTTATTTGGGGAAGGACTCTTGCCAAATTCATCATCCCTACTATCCTCATGTTTGGCACATCATATATGATTCATATTTGTTAAATGAATGGACATGAATGAAAAGTTTGCATGATTCCTCTGTAACCTGATCGTCCTATATTTTAAATGATGTATGTTTATTTACCTTAAAAGTTAGCTTTAAAATGGTTCACATGCTTCAATGATTTCCATTTCTTAGCTGTGAAACATCAGAGGTAACTAAAACAGTCTCTAAAGAACATGGCTATAGCTGTTTTTAAAAAAGAGATACTTCATTACGATTTCATTGTAGAATGTCAGTTAAAATTTCTTGCCCTTTTGAATGACAAGAAAGCCTCATTATTCCAATGCAACTTGCCTTTCCATAAGAACATTTAATAATGAAATAAGGTTCCAGGTATGCTTGATTCCAGTTTTCAAGGGATTGTCTTGCTGCTTCATATTTTGAGAAATGATTCTCAAGAAAGAACTGGTGAGTCTATTTCACAATATCTCGATGTGGATTCTAACATAATTAAAAAAAAACAAACCTTTGTCTTAATTACTTAATTAAATTTTTCAATACACACAAGAACAGTGTTTGGCAAATGGGAATCCTTTTTGCGTATTATTATGGTTTGTAACAGTAACGATATTTATATTTCAGATAACAATGCAGGTTTTTTGAGTTTTAAAAGGCAATGCTCAATTGCTGTCTATGTTGCAAAATTATATACCATGAAATTATCTTCTCATTACATTCTATTATAAAAGTAAATATGTGTTTCTTCTAGAAAATTTCAGGAGATAAATGAAAGAATTTTATAAAGAAATATTACTTATGTACTGAAATTCAAACAATTAATGCAAAGATTTATGTTTGACAAAATATTCTGAATATGTTTTAACAAAGGAACGTAATACCCTTCTCAAATGACACATGACCGTATCTATAAATTAGATGCATTCTAAAGTACTTTTTTCTCTACCTCCTAGATCTTGTAGCTTTGTTAATGAGAAAAGGAATGATACATCAAACGGTCTGGCGGGAACTTAGATGTTTATTTTACTCCAAGTTATTTGAGTGGTAATTTTATATTTATTTGATGAACCTCCACAATTAACATCTATCATCTTAAGAAAGCTTTCTAAAGGCTCAATATGATATTTTCTGTTAACTCTTCTTTGCTTAGTAGCAGCTCAATAAATTTTGTCAAATAGATCATCTGTGGACTCAAGATATTTTATGCAATTGTTGTTAAATGTGACAGTTATAGTGTTAGACTGTCCCTCTACCATTTCCTAGAAACAGATTAGAAGTCAATATCATATTAGTCAGAAAATAAACAACACAAAAGAGCAAATCAGAGCAAAAGAGAATATTACACATCATCCATTTTATTTTGCAACTTGTTTTTAAGATTGTCTTTTTCTCTAGACCTTATTATATAATTTCTTTAGACAAAATTATACTATTTAGAAATATAGTAGATGAGGCAAATAACTTCTAAGACTTTAATTTATATATACAAACCAATACAAATCCTTTCCCACTGTATAGTTAGGCGTCTGAGGGCAAGTTTAATACATTTCTCTTGAAAATGTGATCAATAATTTCTAATTGTCAAATTCAAAGAATTATTATCCATATATTTGTTACTTTAGATCGTAATTCCTTTAAAACTTTCTTTCTTGAATTTTTGAAATAACACTTTTTTTTTCATCCTACCAATTCAGTCACTTTTGGATTTTATCCTTATTCCCCAATATTTAATTAATATTTATATTCTCTAAAGTTTATATTTGGCCTTTTGTTTTCCTGTTCTCCAGTTTTTCCTTTAATACTGTGTGATCTCATAGATTTATATAAATATAACAACCCTTCTAAACTTGATCTCTTGTATAGACCTATGTGTAATTGAGAGCTCTTGTCTTCCTCTCTATGGATGATGAAATCCATCTTAAAGAGTAATTTAAATAAAATAATGTTAACGATTTACTAGGACATAAGAATATGTTAATAAAGTCTCTGTTACTCAACAGGTTTGGTAAATATTCGATAATAATTGTTGATGGTGATCACGATGGGTACTGTGAGAAAAGATTGGTACATATATAAATTTACTATTGTTCTGCAACATTAGGTCCACCCACATAATCCAGGATAATTGCCCCACATCAATTGCATTAATTTAATCACATCTACAAGTTCCTTTTGCAATGTAAGGTAACATATTCACAGGTTTCAGGGTTTAGGTGTATATGTTTTGGGAAAGGCATTATGCAGCCTACTGCTGTGTGCTCACTTGCCCTTAAATACCCACATTCATTTCATATGCAAAATACATTCACCCCAAGGTCCCCAGAAGACTAAACCAATTACAGAATAACTCAGTTCCAAATTTCATATAAGTCTTACCAGCTCAAAAGTTCCAAATTCCATCATCAAAATCATCTAAGTCAAATATGGGTGAGATGCTGGTTGTGATCTTTGCTGGTCAAAATTCCTTGCCAAACGTATACCTGGGAAACTAAAAATCAGTAGGTCTACTCCCAAAATGCAAGAGCGATAGGCATAGGACACCAGTTATAGTTCCTTTCAAAAGGAAGAAATTGAAAGAGAGTCACCAGTTCCAAGCAAATTCAAAATTTAACTGTACACACTCCATTAAGTTTCAAGGATTGGGAATAGTCCATTTGGCTTTAGGCTGTACCCTCTGATCCCTCAGCTCTGTGTCTGGACTCTCAGTTCTACCTTATGAGTCAGGCTTCTTTTTTCATGAAGGGTAGCATGTGTTTGCAGCTGAGTGGTTTTATCAGTCTGTCTCCTGCCAGTAGAATTTTGGGAGTCTCACAGCCTTTGTTCCCTCTCCTTCCTTCCATCAACACATTGTCTTCTTCTCTGCCTCTAACTCAACTGCCTCATCCTTATAAGGCCACTTATGATTACATGGTACCCACGTGGATAATATGGTTTATCTCCCCATCTCAAGATCCTTAACTTAATCACATCTGTAAGGTCCTTTTCCCATATAAGATAACAAATTTACAGGTCTGGGGATTAGAATACGCATGCCTTGGAGTAAGGGAGACATTATTCAACCTATCATATCACATTTTAAATATGATGTATCCATTAAGAGAAATAATGACATAAGTTATGATCCAGTACATACATATAATAATTATGTGTATATATTAAAATATGAGCACATATGTAGATAAAATGAGAATCGTTTGTGTATATAATAATTATGATTATTAAGTGGTAAGTGTAGGGCATCAAATTTTATTCCCTCCAAATCTTCTTGATGTTAAATAGTTCTAATTGCATTGTCTTCCAGAAATAAGTTATTCTTTTATTTTTTCCCCAAAGTGTTCCATGTATTTTCCAATTAAAGTTCTATGGATATTATGAGGACTGTAAAAACTCATAATTTGACAAAGATTGTTAATTTTGGCTTTATAAAATGAAGGAAACAGTGTTTTAAATGCTCAGGACATTAATTTTGATTGTTTAAAAGCTGTTGACAAATGCTTTTATTCAGTTATTAGATATTCTGTCTATTTTAATTACTGTCATTTTGTAGTTTGCTAGGCATAGCCTTATTATTTTAGTTGTGAAATTATCTGCATACTTCCCATTAGGTCAGTTAATGAACTTACATTTTCTAGAATATAAGCATATGTTTCTTAGTGAAATTGTTTCAATTATACTGATGATCATTTGCAAAGTTTTGCAGAGGCAACTTGTTTTAAGGCATTAAAAATGTGACTTTCTGACCATGAACTAATTAATCCCTTTATCACTTCAGCAGATTTCTTGATGTTTCATTAATTTACCCAAAATTGACTAAAAGTAGGGAATATAGCTTATCATCTACATTCATTGGTTCAACTACAGAACCAGGAAATAATATTTCTGTTAAAAAATATTTCTTAGGTTTGCAAATACAATGAAAGTGTGGAAACTCTCACAGCCTTCAACATCACTAATCATCAAGGAAATGCAAATCAAAACCACAATGAGATATCACCTCACACCTGTTAGGATTATTGTCAAAAAGACAAAGGATAACAAGTTTTGGCAAGAATGTATAGAAAAGGGAACCCTTGCGCAGTCTTGGTGGGATTGTAAAATTGTGCAGCTGCTTTGGAAAACTGAGGACGTTCCTCAAAAGTTTAAAAACCGAACTACCACATGATCCAGCAATCCCTCTTGTGGCATAAACCTAAAGGACATGAAATCAGAACCTTGAAATGATATCTGTACTCCCATGTTCACTGCAGCTTTATTCACAATAGCTAAGATATGGAAACAACCCAAGTTTCTATTAACATATGAAGGGATAAAGAAAATGTAGTGTATATGTATAATAGAATGTTATTCATCCATAAAAAATAACATACCATTTATTTATAATAACATTGATGAGCCTTGAGGACATTGTGCTAAGTGAAATAAACCAGACACAGAAAGAAAAAAAACTGCATGATCTCACATATATGTAAAATCAAAAATGTCAAATATGCAGATGTAAAGAATAGAACAGTAGTTACCAGGGGCAGAGAGGTGGGGAAATAGGGAGATGCTGATCAAAGAGCAAATTTTATTTATGTAGAATGAATAAGTCTAGAAATTTAGTACAGCATATTGACTATTGTCAATAATATTGATTTGAATACTGGAAATTTGTTAAGAGAATAGATTTTAGGTGCTCTCACCACAGTAACAATTAAAAAAGGGTAATTATGTGAAGTGATGGAAATATTAATTCACTACATGTATGTACAGCAAATCATCATGTGTACGCCTTAAATATACATAATTTTTATTAAAAATGCCCTACTTTGCAAAAGTTATTATTTTAATTAAACATTTTGAGTACATAATGGATTTTTATTTTTAAGAAATTAGTGATTTACATATATCTTAAAATTTACTGTATATGAACAGATAGTATATGTTTACAGAGAAAAACTCTGGCTTTAATTTTGTCTATTTTGTTTAAACACTACTATTATCTTGTCTTCTATTTTATTCATTTCTGAAGATATAAACTAATTATCTAATTGAATATTGAAAAAATATTTGCTAAAACTTCTAGTATTCCTATCATCTATTAATTTGGATGTAGAAAGTAAAATTTTTTTAAAGATTTTTATTTATTTATTTATTTGACAGAGAGAGAGAGAGAGAGAACACAAGGCAGGCAGAAAGGGAGGCAGGCCCCTCGCCAAGCAAGGAGCCCAATGTGGGACTCGATCCCAGGACTCTGGGATCATGACCTGGGCCAAAGGCTGATGCTTAACCATCTGAGCCACCCAGGTGTCCCAAAAGTAAAATTTAAAAATAAGCTGTCTTTTGCCATAAACTATGATCTCATTACTGGTATTTGTCTAAATATTCTGTACTTAGGATTTTAATCTTACTTGAAGATATTGGTATTAGATTTGAAAGTATTAGTAAAACTCAGAAGGCAATATGTTTTTCTTAGATGATAAGCTGTGTAGTAATAATCACACTAAAATATTTTTAAAACTTTAACTCTGTTAGACAGGGAAGAAAAATCAAAGAGTATGCCAAAGTATACCAGCAAGATTGAGATAAAATGACAGAGGAAGTAGAAAAAAAAGTATAATTGTACTACTTTTAAAATATATTTTAAATGATAGCTTATCATTTCCAATATTGATAATTTGAGATTCTAGAATATTTAAAGAATTGAAGTAGTATCAAATAGATTGTACAGCTTCAAATTTTTTCAGAGTAAAACTTATCTAAGGAAACAGACAATACTGAAAAAAATCAAAATACAAAAAAGAAGTCTTACAAATATTTAAATAAAATGAACAAATAAAATTACCTTCTCACAAAAATTTAGAAACAAAACACTTTCTCAGAGAGAGCTTTTGATTCAGTGGGAAAATAAAAGTGTTTTTTTTTAAGATTTTATTTATTTATTTGAGAGAGGGAAAGAGAGCACAGAGGGAGAATGAGAGAGGGAAGTAGGCTCCCCACTGAGCAGGGAGCTAGCCAACTCAGGGCACAATCTTAGGACCCAGAAATCATGACCTGAGCCGAAGTCAGACGCTTAACCAACTGAGCCACCCACCTGCCCCAATAAAAGTGGCTTCAACAAGATATTTGGAAAATACCTATCATGAGAAAAGTACAGGGAAAAATATGCATGAATTGACACAATCTATACTTTGAGGATAGCACATTGCTTTGTAATTACGTTACTTAAACAATAAAAATACACTAATCACTTCACTCAAAAAGCTGAAAGTTACAACGAAGCAAACCTAGGGAAAGGAGAAAAATTAATTCAGATGGATTTAGAAGAAAATAAGAAAACAAAAGTCAGAGAGTAGACCTGGGAGAACAACGGAGCTCTTCTTTTAATTGAATGGATCCCATGCTAATATTACAAAAATTATTTTCAGCCTAAAACTGAAAGCCTTCCATGAATCACTGTAATCTGCTGTTCTGCAATGGGGAATGAGGTTCCCAGAAAAGAGATCCCCATTCTCCATGGCTGGCCCACATGGTCCATTTTGAAGTTTTATGGGATATCAATAAGATTTGTCAGAATTCCCTCTACTTTCTTCCTGAGATAGGTCACTGTTATTTCAGGTAAGAAAATTATATTTAACTCTTGCTAACTTTTTCTGATTCATTCATTTATTTTACATCCAGCCAAATTATTTGAAATCCTTGGAGGATATATTTTGCTCTGATTCCAACTTTAACTAAAATGGTTTTGGTTATCATTGGTCTTTTGTCTTTATTAATAAATGGTGGTGAATGTGAAATCTTTTCCTTATGCTGTTTGGTGCGGTCCTTCCCAGAAAAACCTGCAGTGTGGATTTAGTAAAATTAATTATACAATTTAGGAAAAAGAAGAATCTGTCTTCAAAATCAGTATAATCGGACTAGGAACTCATCCTTAAATCCATAGACACTCAAGTTCCGTCAATCCTCAAATTTTGCTCAAGTCACCTCTAAATTGTATGTCTGATGCATCTTCATTTTTCTCTCTCCACAATTTTAGTAAAAGTCACTATCATTGCTTGTTTAGGTGAGCCCAGGCTTCCTATCTGGCTTCCCTCCTTTCTTCCTCCCGCCTCTCCACTTAGCAGAGAGAAAAATATATTTTACAAATGAAATTATGCTATTCCCAGCTTAAAGTCAATGATTTCTCATTATGCTTAGAAAGTACGTGAAGCCCTTTCTCAGGACCTATAAATCCCTACTAGCCCACTTAGCTGACTTTATCTCTGAGAACCCCCTAACTCCTTCACCCTCTTATTATGATCACAATAGCTTTTGGCAATTACAAGAACAAACATGCCACATTCCCCCTATTGCAAAGCTGTTGCGTTCATTATTCACTATTTCCCCCTGCTACCTGGCGTTCTTGGAACCTAGCATCCTGAAGGTCTCAGCTGAAATATTATCCTTCCTGGAAGTCATCCTCTTTGTTTTTCTGTATCACAGAATCACAGAATTTCCTTCATAGCACTTAAATAATCTATATTTATTTGAGTCACTTGTTGTATTATTTTCTGTTTCCTACACTAAACTATAATTCTATTACAGCAGGTCTCCTGTTTGTCCTGCTCAATATATTACCCAGAGTGTGAAACATCAAGTCTGGTGTTTATGTAAATGTTGAATAAATAAGTGAAGAGTGAAAAGATGTTAGGTTTTATGTTTTTGCTTTGTTTGGTTTGTTTTTTTTTTTTTGCACTTTATAATACACCTTACACTGGAAAATACATGTCTCTTTCAGGTATAAAAGAGAGATGAGCCATTAGGCAGGAAACAACTTAAAAATATTTTGAATCTGGAGCAGAACCCCAGAGACAGAGTAACAAAATTAGCAAAAGATAGAAAGCAAACAAACAAGCTTCTCCTTTCCTATTTGGGTGCAATAAATCTATTCTATGGCCAAATGTGACCTAGGACTGTTTGAAAATGATTGTATATTTTTACACTATTCAAAGTTTTAATAAAACTTCTTCAGCAGATTTATGCTGATATTAGATAGACATTAAATTACAAAGGTCCCCAATATGTTAATAACCATTATATTAGTCTTAAGCATATTCTTTTGTAGAGGAGGCAAAATTTCCGTCCACCCTCTTAGAGTTTTTCCTGCCTAGCCTGAGAATTAAACTGATATAAAACAGATAAACAAGAAAAAGGCATGCAAATGCATTTAAGTTCTACATGAAATGAAAGCCTCTGTAAGGAATGAAGACCCAACGAAGCAGCAAAACTGGTGGCTTTTATACTAGGTTGAACAAAAAGAAGCATTTGTGGGAAAGTAACTCAAATATATGGGAGGCTAATGAAAATTAAATATTTTAACGAAGTCTGTTCTACAGAATTTTCTTAGTTTCAACTCCGTCAAAGACTTTCTTCTCTTTTCTTTTTTCTTTCTTCAAACTCTGTTACTCCATTCCCTGATTATGATGACAAGTGATCTCCACACTGATCCAGAGATAAAGGTTTATCATGAATGTATATTCTCACGTGGTTTTGATTTCTAAAGGATCTGTGCAGACTTTAGTTACATAAACAGAGTGATAATCTTTAGCTATTCATTGAAAGTCCTAATATCAAACCATTTTCTCAGACCTCAAAAAAATTTTAAAAATATAGTCATTTATATTTTAAATTCTCTGTCTCTCCTGTTTATCCTTTACTGGCTGATAGAACTCACCTTGTTGAACAGCCAAATACCTTTTTTTTTTTTAATGAAAATCAAGCAGTTTAAATAGTTCAAAAGCTGAGTAGAGCCAGAGACTTGTTAATTTATTTTTAAATATGTTTTTAATATTTTTTAAAGGAATAGGCCCCTTTTGGGTTTTTCTCCTGGTTAGATTAAAACTATTTCAATAAAAGATGAAATGAAAAAAAAAAAAACTTTGGAAACCTTTATGATGTAATCAAAGTGAACAGTAATAGAAATTAAACTGGATAATTAAAAGAACAAGGCATGCTGAAATATGACATTTTATTTCTCATTTTGAAGTTTGCTATCAAGGATGCAAGATAAATAGTTATAGATGATAAGTGAATGAAAAATAGGCAGTAGCATACTAGAGGGGCCTGGGAATGGTAGGTACCAAACAGCAAACAGACCTCTGATATTCCATTTATGTCTGATGGCTTTGTATTTATTACTTGAAAAGAGAACTTACTAACTCACGCATGTCAGATTCAGTCTTGGTTTAAATCAGGATAATATTTTCGTAGTCTTTAGAGGAAAGAACGTTAAGAAAATCTTATATTTTCAAAATTACTATACTGGTAACTTTTATAGTGTCTGGTTAACAAAATTACTTTTATTTTATAAGATTTACAAGAACAAGATTTAAAAAGAATGTATGTCAGAGAATCTTCCACTGGTACAAATGTATTAATGGAAATGTGCTCTATGCAAGCTCATTCTCCTACATTACACATTTAAAAAACAGAAGAAACTTCTTGAGAAGACAAAATTAACCGCAGTGTTTTTATATCTAGTTAGAAGAATAAACCTTTAGCATTTAAATTTTGCACCATTCATTTAATCTATATAATTTTTGGTTTTGTTTTTGTTGTTTTAGGAAACAAAATGTGTTCACCCAATTTGTAAAGATATTCACTAGCTCTTTTAAATGATTCCACCATTTACTAAAGATAAAAACCGTGGAGTTATTCTTAAATTATCTCTTTACATCAAGCCCCCCACCTAGTTTATCAGTGAAGCATATTAGCTCTACTTTCAAACACACATCACCACATAGCATAAGAAAGAGGTAACGTGAGGTTATATCTGGCATATTACTTTAAGATTTTTTTACATTCAAACTAGAAAACTAAATTTCTTTTATATTGAGTTTTAAAAAATCTACCTCATAAAAATAAGAACATTGTGATTGTCTGGAAAAGCATATAATATTAATCACACTGGAAATCCAGAAATAATCCATCTTGTTAAAATTGCCATCATTTCTCCCACAGACTACAGAAATAACTTCAAAACTATTCTCATTGCTATCAGATTTGCCCATAATGCTTCTCCCTTGCTCCAGCAGATTTTCAAGGTGAGCTACAATGATAGAGAAAATAATAAACTCTATTCATTTGTTAAAACCCATAGAACCTGTACATTATAAATAGTGAAATACACTCACACAAATTTTTTTAAAAAATCACCCCAGATATCAGAGGACCCCAGGAAGAAATGCAGACTGTGACAACTGAATCTAGCTGTGTTACAAATGTATGGCATAAGGGCACCAAAGGAGAGGGGGAAAGAGGAAAAAGGGAGCTAATTTAGGCAACTTTGGAAAAGAACATTTTGAATAATGCACAGTTAAAAACAAAAGAACATAAAGACTGTACTTCAATTAGTTGATTTGTTTCTGTAGGTGTAGGGATTAACAATTCTGCAACTACTTTACATGAATATTGGAGTTGAAACACTAAATTGTTGACACTAGGAGCCCTGTTTTCCTCTGTCCAGGAAAGAAGTTATAAATATTAAAGGAGCCTAGATAAATGCAGGTGCATGAACCCTATGGTACTGGATTAAGCTTGGAAGTATCGGTGGGAATTTATGTTTCTTTTTCTATAGACATAGACAGAAGGAGAAGTAACTATAACCACGTGTGTAGACATGGGGTAATATGTGTACATATATTTCTTAGCTCGGTGTACCAAGATGGACCAGAAACAGAACGAGTCCAGCAGCAGTGAGCACACCTAGCATTCTTACCACAATGTCTAAACCCAATTCTTCAGGAAAAGGAACCTGGAATCGCTGAAGAAATGGCTGATTCTAAGGCTGGGGTAGGAGAAATAGAAGATGAGCCTGTGGCATGTTGTAGTGGCAGAAAAGTAAAAGGGACAGGGCCACATCAAAGGGACACAGGATCCAGGTGGAAACCTCTCCTGGTAGCTAAGTCTGGAATAATTTGAGCAACGATGTAAATAATAATAGCATTGGACTATAACCCAAAGAATAAAATACGTATCTATGAACCCATCTTGATAAATAAATGATTTAATAGATAAATAAATGCAGGAGAAGGCGCAGATTTTCCTTAAGGAATTCTAAATAATAAATTTAAAAGAAATGAAGAAATAGAAGGTCATCATTAGAGTAACATAGTAACATAATTTCTACAGGAAACATCTGAAGGTATGTGCTAATATTGATGGACAAAACTTGAAGGAAAAACAACATCTTGGCATAGCCTTGAAGTATCACCCCCAAAACGTTTACTAAACATTGTGGTGGTTTGAAAATATCTAAAAATTCTTTGATACTCCCTCCAGAGAGGTGGAGCTCAATGTTACTTCCTTTTGACAAGGAGTGAATTTAGTTACTCAGGTCTAATAACTAGCGTACAGAAAGGGGAAGAAATATCATACAGAAACCTGACACCAGCTTCTGCATAGGATCAAGGTTAACATCACCAGTACTAAGTCATGTTGATATCATGCCATCCTTCCCCAGATGATACCATGAGAGGGACATTTCATTTCTCTGGTATCCATTCTTCCCCCAAATCCATAAGCCCAGTCCAGTCATGATAAACATCACACAAGCCCAAATCAAGAAACATTTTTCATGATCCCCAAGCAGTCATGAACATCGAGGGAAGAAGCTGTCACAGGCCAAGGGGGGTTAGAAGACATGATGACATGACATCCCGAATTAGCTACTTGAACAGAAAAGGACATAAGTGGAAAAACTGTCGATTCCCATATAATCATTTAATAGTATTTTGATTTTGTTTATTTCTTAATTTTGTTCAATGTAGCATGGTTACATACGGTGCTAGCAGGAGAAATTAAATGAAGGATGTATGGGAAATCCCTGAACTCTCTGTATGGTTTTTCAGTACCTCAAATATTATTTCAAATTTAAAAAGTTAAAATAACATTAATAATATTTACAATGCTTCCTGCTAAAACTCTGTTGTAGCAGCCCACCGCATTCACAATGACTTCTAATCTGACTATCTTGGCCTACATAGCCTTAGTTTCTAGCCCTTGTACGGTGAAATTTACCACGTTCCTCTCTTTACTCCTGCATACTCTGGTTGCAAGCACCTTCTTTGCTCTTTGTTCCTACCTTAAGGCTTTGTAAATACCTGTTCTTGAATATAAATTATCTGCTGAGTACCTTGCCTTCAGATAACATCAATGTATTCCTTCTCTATCCCTTCAACTTTGTTTCAAATCTCTTTTAAGTGATAAAATTACATAATGAGCCAGCTGAATTTTAAAAATCATTGGATTTTTTATTATCTTGATATTAAATTACTCCTCCTAATATGTCATTTGCACAAAAAAACTTAGGATATAATCAATTTAATTAAAATATAGTTTTCACATTTAATGTCAAAAATGTATGTGTGATGATAACTTATAAAACTATTTCAGAACACAACTGAATTGATTTTATGTGTCTTTTGTAACATCCTAAAACTTCTACTCAACTATATGATTTAAAGTAGATTTTGTTTAAATGGATAAAACGTAGCTCAGTCTATTGGGGGCTCTTTATTTTACGGATGAAGAAACAGATGCCCAAGAAAGAGTTTATGGCAATTTGCAAGAGTCCCAGGGCTTACATTTAGTTCCCTAGATTGTCAAGCTAGTTTACCATTGACAAATTCCCCCAGCTTCTTTTATATATCAACTTCTTTATATGTATAAACTATACAGTATACAAATTTTGCATTCAGGGGATCAGGAATGAAAAAGTATTAACAGAATAAAAGTCACAGTAGGTCATGTTTCACAAAGAGGTAGGACTAATCTATATCAGGCACTTTTTTTTTTTTTGAGATAAATGAGTATAAGTAGTTCAGCCAAGAATTTCACTTAAGTAAGATACCCCTTTCCATGAACTTATACTTAAAAGTATTCATGAAATACTAGAAATGATAAAATTGATATCTAAGTATGTGACAAAAACAGTATTGATTGAACACAGAAGTAATGACTGCTTCTTTCAAATATTAATAACTTCTTTATTGCACATTAAAATCCCATCACATGAATTTATTATTTAAAACTCCAGTAAATTTAATATTATCTCTAAAGTAACTATTATAGAGACTTAATGGATTTCTTAATTAGGATATAACATTAATGGTTATGGAATTATAATTAAAATGAAGGGTTTGAGAAACAGCCAAAGTCTGAAGAAATTATTCAAGCAATGATTTTCTTAAAACAAGAAAAGTGGATGGAAGCTTTACTTGTTCTGCATGGAACACTGGGTGTTATACGCAAACAATGAATCATGGGACACTACATCAAAAACTAATGATGTAATGTGTGGTGATTAACATAACATAATTTAAAAAAAGGAAGTAATAAAGAGTAATACAATAGTAGAAAAAAAGGAAATGTACAAATCATATACTTCATTTAGTCATTACAATGTTTTCCATGAAGATTGATATGTATTGTTACTTTCTAAATATATATTCTATTTTACTTTAATATCCTGGAAGTTATCTAAATTATCTTGCTATTTAATTGGAGTTTATTTATTTTACAGAGAAATTAAAGTACATCTTCTATGATACTTGGCAAATTTGTTTGTACCTCTGAAATTTCTTTCATAATTTTACTTACTTGAATACAGATTTTCATTATAAATGTATCACTGCATTAAGAATTCATCTGGATAAATTTATTTAGAAAAATGTTATCTGTAACTGATAAGAGTTGATATGGTCAAAATTATTTAATGATTTTTAAATTTAGTAATAGAGTTTAATATTTGACTTCAAACAACATAATTTGATTCAAATAAAAATTATCTACGGCTATTTTTTAATCTATTATTATGTATGTTAACAATACACTAATTAGTTTTAGGATTCTTTATTAGATAACAATTACTCCCATAACCTTTACTAGTCTCTGGATAGTTAAGATGCTTTGTTCCAAGGAATAGCAAATCATTTTTAAAGAGCAGAAGTAGAAAATGAAATTGAGCACAGGGGATCAAGAGTATCTTAGGGAACCGATATGCCACCAGGATTCTTATGAGTTGGCACTTAGGAACAGGGGAAATTTCAGGAATTTGAGAGACATTTATTCTTTGTCTGACTTGCTTATGTTTAACTTACATGGACTCACATCTCTGCTTTTTTGTGTCTCTAATTCATTCTCCTCTCTCTGTAAACTGATTTTTTACCCCTTTAAGATTCCTGTTGAAAACATGACAACTTCACCATTCCAGAATTCCAAGTCATCAAGTAAATAAAAATGATTAAAATGAATTATTTTTCCCAATTCCGAATTCTGGCAAAAAGAATCTGTCCTGACCTGGATCAGTGTCCATTTCTGGTACAATTAACTATGGTCTGGGGTTTAGAGCCTATTTAATATAAATGGATGAGTCAATGTCCATTCCTGTTTAAGGTAAGTATAAGATCAGGAAAGCAGAAGTCACAGAAATCCTCAGAAGTATAAACCACATGGAAAGAATTAACTATCTCTCATAAGTGAAACTGGGAAAACATTTATGCTTATTAGACTTAATTCTTCAACGATGTTGAGTTGGCACTATAATTTTTTTTAAGATTTTATTCATTTATTTGACAGAAAGAGAGAGCACAAGCAGAGGGAGCGGCAGAGGGAGAGGGAGAAGCAGACCCCCCACAGAGCAGGGGGAGCCCCATACGGGACTTGATTCCAGGACCCCAGGACCATGACCTGAGCTGAAGGCAGTCGCTCAACCAACTGAGCCACCCAGGCGCCCCATAAAATTTAAATAGTATAAAATAATGATACAATTTTAGTGATTTATACTTAACATATTTAAATGTTCATAATATATAGCTGGAATCTTTTCTGGTGGAGGCTAGAATTCTTTTGGATGGAGCCTAAATTCAACACTATATTTTTAAATGTTTAATGTATTCCTACAGCTGCTAGAATATATACTAATTCTTAAAGACTTGCCAGTTTATCTCTTATTTCTAGATAGATATAAGCACACATTTTAACCTCCAACAGAATTCATCAAGTCTTTTGGCTACTGAACAATGTATTTTAAAATCATCAATTAATCAAAGTACTTACTAATCCGGCACCATAAGCCACTAAGACACACCTAAGATATATCTCAAATAAATAAATAAGTAAGACAGTCCCAATATCCCTAGTTTTGTGGTGATGTTTTATTTCTCTGTTTATTTTAAATATCCTAATTGGAGGTGAGCAGGGCAAGACACTCAGGTGCCTCAGGTGCAGGGCTTGGGTGGGCGCGGGTACTCCTGTCACCAAAGGAGAGGAGGATCACAAGGTGCCAAGCAGGAGGCTGGCACCAACCGGACCGGGACCTGAGCAGGAACTCTGGCCCCTCACCCAGGACGAGGCTACAAGGGGGCGGGGCCATCCAGTGTCGTGATTCGGTACCCACGTCAGATGTATCAGAGTTGCTTGATAAAGCTTTTATTCTCTGGTAGAATGCCCTCCTACACAATAAAAACCCAAGCTAAAATAGCTCCATAACATTCCAGCAAATATCGAACTACCTGATGTTATGGATGGCTTGTGTCTTGTCCAGACACAGAAGTCTCCACAGTCACATACTGTTAAAAAATTCCAAAATGAACAAATTGCCTCTGGATATCTCCAGAGTAGCCTAACCTTCTACATTTTCAAGGTATAATGTCATTCCTGGCACACAAAAAATACTCAATAAATTTCATCGAATAAACGGATGAATAAATGGATGGAGGGAAAAAGCTAGATTTTAAATCAGACCAGGGATTAAATCAGTCATTAGGGAAGGCACTCAAGCCTCAGTTTCATTAAGGGGAATGATCATTTTTATAGAGTTGATCTGTGAGTAAAATCAAATCATATTTTTAAACACTACAATTCTTTCCGGCACAAGTTGTTTCATGCTGACCTTTACTTTTTTTTCTTCAGAACGTAGGGTTTGAAATCAACCATTTCTCCAATGAGCCCAACTCATCATAATGGAGAATGGAATTTAGAAGACAAGATGGCTTGCTAGGTTTGCAATTTTTCAATTGAAAATTAGGGAACAAAATTCTATCAGGTGTATAAAGGAGTTTTCATAGCAGATGCCACCGAATGAACAATAAATGGTAGTGATTCTTATTAATTACTATTATTTGCAATATACACCTCATCATGTCTACAGAATATAATAATTACTTATTCACAGAAAAAATTTTAAAACAAAAAATATTCGAAGTGTCCTATGTATTCTGTGTGATTTATGCAAGGATTTGAAATATTAGTGGTGAAGTAATTGATTATTTAAAGATTTTAAAGCTGTAGGTTTTGTTTGCATGTATCACATTGTATATACAAATTCAGCTCTTCTTTTGCATTAGAAACAACATATATTCTGGAGATACTTATAATAGGTTAGAAGAGATAATTGAAATGTTTAAAATACCATTAGCTTAGAAAGAGAATATATTTTTCACAGTTGATAACTCTGCCAAGTATTTAGTCTTCATTAAATGTATTGAAAACTTGACACAATGCATTATAACATACATATATATACATACTTTTTATATACACACTTCCCCCCTTGGTCCTATAATAAATCATAAAGTTGTGAGAATAAAAATAATTGAAGCTAAAAGTAAAATATTCTTATTCTGCCTTAGAGAATAAATAATAAGTTAATAATTATTTTTCATTGTAAGTGTTCATTTGAATTACCTTTTTCAGTTTGTTTTTTCACATGTGAGTATCAGGGAATTTATATTTTCAAATATAAATATTCTTAATTTAAACTTTAATGTATTCTCTAATTTCCACTTTCGTAGTTGTCTGAATAGCTTATAAAAATAATAATTCTTCTGCTAAAAATAACTATAAAGTTCCTGGGGGGAAAAGGTGTTTGAAGTCTTTGGAGTGCAACTAAGACAAGCAAGCCCTTCTGAGCCAATCTACCAGAGAAAAGAGGAAATGAAGAGAGATGTGTTGAGGTAGTCCTGCTTGTGAAGCTTTTCCTCTTGGTCCAGGCTCACATCCTCAGCGTTGGGCATGACAGCCAAGTCTAAAACCTTAGCTCAGTGTTCGTAGCCATCTCTCTTGGCTGCAGGAGACTCAGTAGCAATTCTGGATTGCATGGCATCCAGGATGTAGAGGCCAAGATCCAGAAGAGGGAACCCGAGAGACGTGAACCTGAAGCTTTGTGTGCCGCTTTCCTTTGAGGATTTCACCAATTCCTGAGCTGTGCATGCACGTGGCAAGAAGAATAAAAACTCACAGCAGCAGCTAAGATGCTAAAAAGCTCCACAGAATTTTTAGGAATTACACAATTCTAAAAAGACAAAATGTATGTATATATATATGATATCATATATATATACACACCAAGGAGAAGAACTTCAGGAAAGTATCCCAGGTTTGGGTCAGTGGCAAACTAGAAATGATTAGCTTTCAGAAAGCTTGAATTCTACTCTTGAAACATGACAATCCTTGACAGAATCAAGATGCTTGAATGTTCTCTAATTGCTAGCCATGGAGAAACCAGATCCTCCCTGAAGAAAATAAAATGGCAATAATTTAGATCATTTCATAAATAATATATAGCATTCATTTAGCAATTACCAGGCATACAAGGACCTGAAAACTGAAAATCAAAAGAAACAAACAACAGGTAGCGATCCACACATTTTCCAGCTAATGGAGTAGTAAGACAAGATAGGTGATTGGAAATATGACTAATATTACAGAAACTTCCAGAGGATACCTTCTCCATTATTTTAATGAGCTCAACATATCCTTTATTTAAAAAAAAAAAGATTTATCTTACAAGAAAAGTGTAGACATTTCTGAGCATTAAGCAAAAATATTTTAAAAATATTAGCAACTCTAATTTTGGGTATAAATTGGTACAACTTCTTTAGAAAACTGTTTCACATTACAAATTATAGTGAATCTCTGAGTAAATTACTATGCAACAATTCAACTCCTATTTACATATTGAACAGAAAGGCATTGGGGTTTTATATCAAAAGACCTGTACAAGAATGCTCTCAGTAGCATTATTCATGGTAAGCAATAGTCAAAGGTTGGAGATAACCCAGCAGTAGAGTATATTTTTTGTTTCTAACTTTTCCCTACTTACCTATACAATAAAGTTACTTAACTATTTCCTTTGAAAATAGGATTTTGCAGTGCTCCCTAGTAGCTTAAATCCTGTATCTGTTTCTTCTCCACTAACTTTCAACATGGCCAAATGATTTGCTTTACTAATATCATATTAGCAGATGATAGTATACCATATCCAAGCTGAGGCTTATAAGAGGCATCGTTGGTAACTTCCAGTCTACCTTAACTCTTATCTTCCATGATAAAAACAAACGCAAACACAAAACCAAACAAACAGAAACACCTGATCCCTAGATATCAGGTGCTCCTTCAGCCTTGGTCCCCTAGAACAGACCTAAACTGAGTCCTGGGTCCAGCTTAATCCATGGGAGCCCAAAATGAGATTGCCCAAATCTCAGCCAACCTGTAAGTAAACCCATAAGTGTAACCTAAACATTTACTGTTGGAAGCCACTATTTTCAATTAGAAATTTCCTTTATCACAAAATTTAATTTTATGTAGAATTTTATTTAAAACAGTTATTTCTATTATTGTATTTGATTTTTATGTTGCCTTGAACATTTTTTCTCAATATGCTATTATATAACTTTTCTTAATGTCTTCTTGAATAATATATTTTTATAGTTATACAATTAATTAATTAATTTGGAATTTTTAGTATCTTGTGATAGGACTTTAATTTTTATTGTGTGCTAAATTAATACCCAATTCCTCTACATTACTTCAGTGTCACTTTCTGCTGGTTTATGTGTACTTGTACAGCATAATCTTTGTACAATATGAAACCACTGGGTTTCAAGTGAAGGTGAGACCTTGTCTAATTGAGGATTTTATTTTATTTATAATAAACAGGGTTGAGGTGTTCTGATTTTGATTATATTTTGAAGGATTCCCTTAAACAGAATTTGTCGATAGATTGGTTGTGGGGTAGGAAGAAGAAAGAAATAACTGATGACTCCAAGGTGTTTGGCTTGAACCTAACATACATATAACGGAATATGATACATCCTTTGAAATTCTTGTTAATAAAGAATTTTCAATGACCTTTGGGTGTAAAATCAGTATCATTTTAAAACAAAACTTATGGTATAAAATTTATGTATGATAGGACCATTACCATGTGTATTGTTTTGTAATAAAATGAAATCTAAAATGTAAATTAAAAATGTTAACAAGAGGGGCACCTG
The DNA here is from genome assembly GCF_037043125.1 of Eumetopias jubatus. NCBI lineage: Eukaryota > Metazoa > Chordata > Mammalia > Carnivora > Otariidae > Eumetopias > Eumetopias jubatus. Next base: position 174,412,119 of record NW_028274809.1, on the reverse strand, counting down.
GGTGGCTCAGTTGGTTAAGCAGCTGCCTTTGGCTCAGGTCATGATCCTGGAGTCCCGGGATCGAGTCCCGCATTGGGCTCCCTGCTGGGCAGGGAGTCTGCTTCTCCCACTGACCCTCTTCCCTCTCGTGCTATCTCTCATTCTCTCTCTCTCAAATCAATAAACAAAATCTTTAAAATAATCTAATAAAAAATGTTAACAAGAGCAAACTTTGGAATATGATATTGGGAATGAATTGTTGTAGTTATTTTTCATTAATCAATTGCTATTTTTAAAATACTGTATACCTATCCAGTATATTAGACAGACATGTCACATGTATATTTTATTGTAAAAAGTATGTTTGTCTCATCATTATTCTTCCCTATCGATTCAAAGACATGTTTTAATACTATCAAAGAAAATAGAAAACTATCTCTGCATTTTTTTGAAAGAAAAACTTTTTGATTATCAGTGACATTAAATGCAACCTCTAGGGACAAAAAGCAAAACACAACATTTTTTTCATTAAGTGCAGAAAAAATGACGAGAGCAGCTTAAACTACTTTGTGGCTATAAGCCCTGAACTCATGTGTAGTGAACTTGACAGAATCAGAGCTTTCTTTTATATTTTGAAATGAAGTGCTGAGGTATGGATAACTGCCTTCTGATACAGTGTAGGATAACAAAATGAACCCAGAATATCTAAAGCAATCTTATGCCTATTCATCTGTACCATTGACTTACATGAAATAAATCCATTTAGAATAGACATTAAATATACTATTAGCTTATTAATTCTCTCAGAACAAATGTGCACAATCACCACAGATGAAGTCACTGCAGAATCTTTACTCCTGTTGTCCATTCTCCCGCTAACTTGCCAGCACCAACACTGGCTTTTGCAGTCCCCCTGACTTTCTTCATGCTGTTCCTGTTTTCCCTTCACCCTCTTCTTGAGGTCTTTTTCTTCTCATACAGGCCATGTCTTGCAAATCTATGTCGGGGTTCATTTTTCTTTGCATCATCCAAAGAATCATAAATCATGCCAAAACCAGTTTTCTTGCCACCACCAAAATGAGTTCTGAATCCAAATAAAAGATGACATCTGTTGTGTTCTTGTGCATTTTGGCTAGTTTTCCCTGAATTTCTGTTTTGGGTAATCACCTTCCCAGGGTGAAGGACATCAGTGACTATTGCTCCTGCTGAAATAGTCTGTTGGTCGTGAACTTCCCAGTCCAGATAGTCACTGTCCAGATAGTTCATGACGGCAGCCAAGCTTCAAGCAGCCAGGGAGGAAAAAAGCTAAATATACTACTTGAAGTGTGAAATTATTTTGTTATAACACATATTTGTTTATAAAATCAGAAGCCCAGGGTTAAAAAATGATGAGAATGAAAAAGGAAATTTGCTGGGTCATGCAATTATAAGAAAGGGACATTCAAGCCAGTAAGGACATGAACACCAAAAGCAGCAATGATAATATGACCTAATCTGTATTAGGTACTTATAGTATGCAATTCATTGCCCTGATTTTCCACATTTTTATTTAATATTTAAACTTAAGAAATTGGTACTATCAGTGTTTAGTTTTTAAATATTGATTTTTTACTGTTTTTTCTTCCTTTTATTTCTATTTCTGAAATATTTTTGTAATATTTATATTAGGACAATATAGGATGGAACAGTATAGAAATACAAACAGACAACCATGGTGTTTGTGCTCACAATTATTCATGATGGTTCTGTGATCAAAAGAAAAAAAAAATGTTTGAAGGTCACTGTCACAGGCAATGGGAGATATTAAAATTCTTAAGCAAGATAATAATTTGTATTTTAGAATTTTCCAATTTCACAGTCTTTCCTATGCCGTCATTTTTGTTCACCACAACATTTCTTTTATAAAAGAAAGATCGATCAATCCAAAATATCTCCTGGCTTAATAGTAAGATGTAGTCCATCAGTTTAATTTCTACATGTGTATTAATAGTATAAATATACTTACCTTCTCAAGATTATTTTTTTTGCAATTTGAAAAAGTGCTAAAGTCAATTTGTTTGATATTTATTTTAATGGTTTTTATGGATTAAACAGCTCACAAAACATGTGGTTTTAAATGGCAGATTTAACTGTAGGCTTGAGTACAAGTTCAGTTAAAGGGAGATAAAATAATACATAAAACAATTTAATCCATCATATCTAAACCACAATACATCCCAACATACTGAAAGGAAATGGATATGGGAAGGCAGTCTCTTCTCTGAGGATATATTACACACTATCCTGTGATATATGGGCCAAATGAAAGATACTTTATCTACCTGCACATAAGACATAATAATAAAGCATCTTTCTCTCTCTTCCTCGTTCTGTCTCTCCCTCCTTCCATCTCTCTGTTTCTCTCTCTCACACACACATACATACATTTTCTCTCTCTTCTCTCAAAAACTAAACAGAATTTTAATATTGTCTTCTTATCTCATTTATCACTGTATCATCTTGGGCAATGCACCAGGTATGCACGTTTCACTTTGGATTCCATCCATAAAAAATGAAGCTTAAAGTTTATTGGGCATAAGATGAAGGGGTTTGTTAAAGTTTAACAAGCCCCTCTGGTGACTTTGCTAGAGATGGTGTATAGACTACAGAACATCATGTTCTGAGGTTAAAGCCATCCCCTCGAGTTCAATGCAATCTGTCAACAAGTTACCATTTCTGGCCTCATTTCCAGGCTTTCCCTTTTGAAACCTATTATCTGCAGTTCACTCACAGCCATTCTTTCTCACATCTGCCTTTGAACTTGATGTCCCCTTTACTGGAATATTCTTTTTATGTTTTTAAGATTTATTTATTTATTTGAGGGAGAAAAAGAGAGAGTGTGCGCATGCACTCATGCCCTCGTGAGCAGGGGGGAGGGGCAGAGGGAGAGGGAGAGAGAATCCTCAAGTAGACTCCCTGCTGAGTTTGGAGCCTGAAGCAGGACTCCATCCTACGACCCTGAGATCATCACCTGAGCAGAAATCAAGAGCCAGACGCCAGTCAGTCAGTTGACTTGAGTCACCCAGGCGTCCCCTGAATATTCTTACTTTACCTATCTAGTGAACCCACTCAGTTCAATACCAACTCAAATGTCACCTGCTTTAGGAAGATGAATGGTGATTCTTTGCATTCAAACAAAACTTTCTTTATAGTGTTCTATAATTTCAAATGCTTATCCTTCTAAGCTAAGTTCTTTATAGCCTCACATAAACACAAGATGTTCAATAGATGCTGTCATGTTCACAAGAAACACTTAAATTATCAAGAACCATATTATAACAATAATCATGGCTCAATGTAGAAAAGTAGATGAGGAAGTACATATTTTCAGATTCCCAAGTTATTTTCCCTACCTATATTAAAGATTTGTTTTTCTTTTTTCTTTTGCTGTTGGGGTTAAAGTGGACAGTTTACCCAGCAACACCAATCCAGATTTGATCCTATCTAGATTTACCCAAGAGTAATGTCCTGTCTTTTCTTATCACAACCATTAGCAGCACACAACTTCTTATTAGCCTTATCACCCATTGTTATGATAAACGAAGCACTAAACCATTCAACCAAATCTGCTGTCTTTAGAGGGTAATAGCTTCTTTATCTACTTGCTGCAAGAATCCTGACTTTTGTTAGTTGAAGACTGAAAACTTATTGTAAAACTGTCAAACTAGGCGAGTGTGAAGATGTTCCTTAATTAATTTTTTGAGCTTCCAAATTCTCTCAAGAAAACTCATTTTATAGAAGAAATGCCAATATTACAAATACTTAATACTTTTGGATGCAGAATATTAAAACCTTCCTCGAACATTTGAAGTGTCTATATGTTGTTCTTGTCCTGAGCAGAGTGCAATGTATAAACTTTTGAATCACTATGTTGTCCACCTGAAACTAATGTAACATTTTGTCCAATATACTCAAATAAGAAGGAAGAAAGAAAGAAAGAAAGAAAGAAAGAAAGAAAGAAGAAAGGAAAGAAAGAAAGAAAGAAAGAAAGAAAGAAAGAAAGAAAGAAAGAAAGAAAGAAAGAGAAAGAAAGAAAGAAAGAAAGAAAGAAAGAAAGAAAGAAAGAAAGGAAGAAAGGAAGGAAGGAAGGAAGGAAGGAAGGAAGGAAGGAAGGAAGGAAGGAAGGAAGAAAGAAAGAAAGAAAGAAAGAAAGAAAGAAAGAAAGAAAGAAAGAAAAAACAGGAGGGAGGAGGGAGGGAGGGAGGAAGCAAAGGAGGGAGGAAGGAAGGAACGAATGAATTAACAAAGGAACACATAGCGTTATTATAGGAAATTGTGAAACTGAAATTAAGACTTCTATTTGTTGTATCCATAACTGGATATGCACTTACATATGTTTATTTTAATATATTCATTTATAATCTAACTTGTTCCAAATTAATTTTTTGAAATGGTAATGTACTTAATTTTTAAACATATTTTAATTTTAAATATAGAAGTACCATTTTTAAGACCACAGAGATAATATATAAGATAATATTCAAAGAAAGCAAATTTTATATTTTTCTCACATATCAAAAATATAGAACAAAAATTAAAAGGCACAGCATAAAGAAGTAAGATATTTGGGTGATTGCTTTACTCTTCTAATAGTATATTTCATGATTTTCATTTGAATTGATAAAGATTTTAGTAAGAAAAAATGTGTCATAAGCTAGAAGAAGTGCTAATAAGTTACAAAGCACTTTATGATACAATGATAACTCACATTCTAAATATCAACATATTTTATTTTCTGTCCATATAAAGGTTAAAATGTCAGGGTAATGAAATGGTGACAAACTGTAGTTGCAGAACTAGAATGTAATCTCCAGGTTTGGAAAATAAGCATATAAACCTGTGAAGGTGTAGAGCACAATGTTTACACCTTTTATAGAGATAAAAATAGTGAAGCAATACTTTTACACAGATAAAGCCTATTTCTCAGTGGTTAATGATGGAAAGTGGGAAAAAGTGGTTCAGTCAATGGAAAAAAAAAGGATTTTTGAATAAATATCTGTTTTTTTAATCTCTACAAATTTTGGGTGATTTTTTTAAACAATATTTAAATAATTTAAAATAGAGCCTGGCACATAATCATTCTGAAATAAAAATGTGTTTTCCCTCTTCCTTTCCAATGTTTCTGGGAGGAATAGAGGAATTGTTATATATATATTATATATAATATATATTTTATAATATAAATTTATATTTATATCATAAATTTAATATGTAGGGAAAAATAAAGTGAACACCAGTAAACCCAGGAGTGATTATTTTGAAGGCATACATATATATATATAAATTTTATATTTTTTTCTTGGTGAAGTATCTGTGCTTTAAGAACTTGTAACTCTCATAATGTTTGACTTTACTAATAACAACTGGTTATTCTAGTGAAAAGGAAATTTTATTTGTATTTAAAACATAAAAAAACGTGGTGAAAGCATTTCTATACTATATTCAGAAAATTAGAAAGGTAACACCCCATAAGATATAATAACCAGTATCCTACATTAGATGGAAAAGCACTGTGTTTATGCTATATGTCAATTATTCGAACTATGCAGTTTGTTAACTTAATAGATAAAATAGATGCAACAGAAGGTATACATACGAAATAAGTCATTATCTGGAATTACAGACTGCTTCCTGGTATTATGTCATGTCCACTTTGCCCACTAGACCAGCAGATTACACTTATTACTGTCTTATACTACATACTTGTGTATCATGTTAATATGGTCCAGGGCTTAAATTTTTTTAAAGACGTCCTATTTTATATTCCTCTAAAATAACACATATATAGCTATCTGCCTAAACACCTATTTTATTTTATGCATTTATATGTGACAGATATTTTTTGCAGCTTCAAATATATTGACTTCATCTTGAATTCTGATACCTATTAAAAAGCCTCCAGATGCCTTCAAGTAAAGCAAATAATCACCTTGAACAGCACATCGCCAGGCATCAGTTTACATCTATGAGAAAAGAGAGTGCCTTGATTTTCATGTTACTAATCTCCAGAGTATCAGAAGATGGTGATGGAGAGACAGTGCTGAGATGTATACCACACCTATTTAGAGTATGATATATGGAGTCAATCTTACTTTCCTTGTGTTGTTTTTCTCACTTCGTGCCTTGCCTAAATATAAAGCTATCCATAACTCAGAAGATATATCATAAAGAATCACATGGTTACTGTTCTCTACATTTAAGATAGTTCAGGTGTGTTACTCCCTTCTGTATAACTAATAGTGATCTCTGACTCTTTTCAATTTTAATTCTGTACCCAAATGGAGCATTATGAGCAACTTTACCTCTGGAAAGACTGAGGGAGAGGATAGTATATTGTTGGCTGGAATCATATTTTGTCAGCTTCAGAGATGTCCTGAAAAGGCAGAAATAAGGTTAAAATTATTCTGACCAAAGATAAAAATTGCCAGTAGAGACAACCAAGGCAGGGATTTCTGCAGCACCTGCCTGCGTGCATCCCTCCCCTACTCATTTGTTCATAGCCCTGCAAGACAAAACCTCTGCAAAAGACGGTTTTTGTAGGAACTGGCAACATTGGTGTCTGAAGCAAAGAGGGAAAGGTCCTGGGGCATAAAGAAGAAATATCTAACAAATTGTTAATGGTAGAAAACAAGATGATGGTTATTTCTTAAAAAGTACATTGAAATCTCAGGATTTCTGGGCAGATAGAGGCAAGCCTGGAAACAGCTGCAAGGTCTATTAGCATGTTGCTAAATCTAGAAATTAAGACAAAACATATTTAGTTTCAGCTACAACATGGCAGGAAAATTTAAAGGAATTAAAAACAAGTAAAGGAAATATAAAACAAAGTATAACACCAAGAATGAATGTATACCAAAAACTACCTAAAATACTCAATTAGGAACATACAAACAATTGAAAGAAACAATGGTGGTAATAAAGTAATTTAAAAATAGAACACATTGGAAGAATTAAAACTAATTGGAAGATCTTATTATTGTATCAATTTAGGCTGTGTTGCAAAATTCAACCACTGTTATCAGAATGTATATTATAATTGAACTGAAATCTATTGTTTAGAAAAGTACAGTGTGTTTGGGAAAAACTTAGGCTTCCGAGTACGATAAACTTGGATAAGAGCACAGCTCCATCACTTACTAGGCTGGTACTGGAGTCACTGAGTTATATTCATATTCATATTCAACCACAATTTATACCTCTTCAATAATATTCCTTAGATTCAGATCCACTAATTTATTTCATGTATTCAAGTAATACTTATTGAAGTCTTATTATAGCCAAGTTACTCTTCTGAGCAGTGAGCATAAAGTGGTGGACAAGACCAATAACACCAAAAGACAATCCCACATGGATGAATTTTACATTCTACTGGAAAAAAAAAATACCCAGACATGCAAATGTGTTCATATACACATATGCATATATGAAATGTTGGAGAGTGTTCAGTGATAGGAAGAAAATATAAAATAATGTAAGGAGAAGTCTTGCTAAGATTTGACTAAAGTGAGTGAGTAACCTTTGCGAACAACTGATGGATGAATTTACCTGAGAGAACGGTGAGTGAAAATGTCCTGAGGTGGGAATATGCTTGGCATAATTCACGGCCCATATGGCTCAAGTGGATGAGAGGGCTAATGGGCATAAGAAATGCAGCCAGTGACATAACAACGGAACAGATTATATGGCTTCTTTAAGCCTTGGGAAAGATTTGGTTTTAATCTAGGTGTAGAATCATACTGACAGAAAGCATCGATGCCTGACTCATTTCCCATCCTAAAAATTAACACAATGTTATAAAAATAATTTTAGGAAATCTTGAAAAAGCAGAATAAACTAATATAATTTGGTCTCAAAACGGTTAAAGATAAGACTATTGGGAAGATAGGATATTTTATTTTTTATTTTTTTAAATAATTTTTATTGTTATATTAATCACCATACATTACATCATTAGTTTTTGATGTCGTGTTCCATGATTCATTGTTTGTGCCTAACACCCAGTGCTCCACGCAGAATGTGCCCTCTTTAATACCCATCACCAGGCTAACCCATCCCCCTACCCCCCTCCCCTCTAGAACCCTCAGTTTGTTTTTCAGAGTCCATCCCATCGTCTCTAATGGTTCGTCTCCCCCTCCGACCCACTCCCCTTCATTCTTCCCCTAATTTCTTCTTCTTTTATTTTCTTAACATATATTGCATTATTTGTTTCAGAAGTACAGATCCGTGAGAGGAATTCTTAATCTCAGGAAACAAACTGAGGGTTGCTGGAGTGGTGGGGGGTGGGAGGGATGGGGTGGCTGGGTGATAGACATTGGGGAGGGTATGTGCTATGGTGAGCACTGTGAATTGTGGAAGATAGGATATTTTAAATTGATCCAATTATAGTACTACATGTCAATAGCATTCATTACTGTGATAGTGGACCTAAGAGGTCCAACTCAACCGCACCATGCAAAATTTCCAGGTATGGCAGGAACTTTCCCTGCCTGGACTCTCAAATCATGGTAGGCACTTTTCCCCAGCAGAGGTGCCATGTAGGAGGCAACAGGGGCTAAGGTGCAACTAGAAATTTTTCACTTAGAAATAATTTTGTGCCAGGTTAGAATCAGCTGGGTTTGAGATAGAAGAAATTAAATGTCACACCACAGCAGAAGGCGCGGGCAAGGTGACTTTTCTTTGATAAAGATTCTGAACATAGAAGGGACATCACTTTCTTGAGTTGTGAACATGCCGCAAATTACAGAGCAAAGCACAGTAATGGTCCCATGTGATCAAAATAAATCAGATATTACAAAAATCTAGATGCAGAAAACAGTTTCTTGATGCAGCAATTTGTGTGTGTTTGTGTGTGTGTGTGTGTGTGTGTGTGTGTGTGTATTCATGGTCTACATCTAACAACTATAGAAGAGTAGTCATAGTCTGAAGCCTATTTCCATAGTTATTGAACATTTATCGTGTGTTAATGTCAACCAGAGCCACAATAGAGGAGTGTGGTAAATGATACAAGCAGAGAAAAGATTATTTCATCACGATTTTTTATAGTTTCCAAAAAGTTGCGTAGACTTTGCATCACTTAATTATGAGAACACGTATGGTGATAGTATGAGATTATGAGGCCAAGGACTATTGAAAAAATATGAGGGACGCCTGGGTGGTTCAGATGGTTGAGTGTCTGCTTTCGGCTCAGGTCATGATCCCAGAGTCCTGGGATCGAGCCCCACATCGGGCTCCCTGCTCCTCGGGAAGCCTGCTTCCCCCCCCACTCCCCCAGCTTGTATTCCCTCTCTTGCTGTGTCTCTATCTGTCAAATAAATAAATAAAATCTTAAGAAAACAATGAGAATCTTCAGCATTTGGGAGATCTCAGTGTAGACTCTGGGTATGAAACAATTTACAGGGCACATAGATTCTGGTCTTATAATTAGAACAATTTGCACTTGCCCTGACACTTGAGAGCTAAACAAATAAACAAATCATTTTTTGTTTGAAATGTTTGGTGTCCAATTACCTCCCTGCTTATAATGGAAGGATTAATAAATTTTACTGTGTTAATGAAATATTTGTGAATGAATTAATGAATTTTAGCATTGTTTCTTTTTTTTCATCTTGCTCATCAATATATATGGTGGCATATGTTGAACCAAAGCAATGTAACTTTGGAAATTAAACTTGATGATATATATGAATTTTTGGCAAGTATGGAAATGATTACTACAAGTCAATAATCTCTTTGATCTCAGTTTAGGAACTTGTTATGATTGTACTTTATCAGAAACTTACAATGATAATAATATTTAAATATTTCTTTAAATGTATTAATGTATTTTCAAAATATTAAAAATTTTAGTATGCAGTAGATATCTTCAAACTGTATTCCTGAAAACAATAAAGTGTTAAAAAACAATGGACTCGCCAAGAGGAAAAGAAAATATTAGCAAATACTTTTGTATCATTACATAAGCTATCAAGGCCATATACTATCCAAGAATACACCATATGGTTTTAATAGTTACTAAGTGTTTTGTTGTTTGACAAAAAAGACCCATACTTTTTTGAAATATATTATATCTTTATAAATCATATTTCTCTGGCATATAGAACATTGGGTAAAGTAATATAAAATACACAAGTGTATGTACATATTTAATAAATATGAAACACAGCATCATGATTACAAAAAAACTATTTTAACAAGTAAAATTTAACAAAGCTAATCAAGGTAGAAGATTTATGTTGTTAGCTTTCTGGAAGTCAAGATATTAAAAAAAGACTTGAAAAGATGTTTAGTTCTCATTGGGTTATAGATAAAAGCGTTTTAGTGTTTTACTTATATTTACTTGTTTAGTGTTTCAGTTATAGTGATTTGTTTTGTATTTTTGTAAAGACAAAATTTTTCCTAGCATTGAACTCTTATAAAAATGTAGCACATGGGTCATTTTATAAAAATCATAAAGTAACATAATAAACATTCTCCTCAACTTTATTTCTGTAGTGTATGAATAAAATAGACATGCTTTATAATGAATTTCATCAATTCAAACACATAGTATTTGGAATTGTAGCCATGCCAACAGATTGCTATAGGAAGCTAGAGAGTTTTAAACCAAATATAGAGTTTCAGGAGATTTAACTTGATAGAAATATAATAGTTAAAAACATTAAAAAATGTCCCTGGTATGATCTCTTATGTCTTGTAGGTAGCTTTTAAGTAGATTTAAGAGTTGTAACAATGCAATTTTAACTCTTCCTTATGTATTTGCATAGGCTAATTATGTTTATCATGTCACTTTAATAGCAGTATGGAGAAAATTAAAAACAAAAATAGGTATTTACTGTCGTTCTGGCTCCTTCCTTTCCTATCCCAAGCCACAGGACCTCATATTTTTATGTACCATTCACGTCACTTTTAAAATGGAAGCATGTGCCAATATATGCATAGTTTGTTACTGTTATTAAATCATTAACTAACTCATGATTCCCACTTACAATGTCTCACCAGGAGATAAAATAGGTCAATTTATTCATAGGAAATGAGCAAATCAAGAATAATGTGCTAGTTGCTGATAATTCAGTTTCTTATACAATAATCTTACTCATCTCTTACCTTCTTGTTTTTTTATAGATTTAATCCTAAGAGCTCCTAAAGTTCTTTAGTATTTCTAAAGATAAAGCGATTATATTGTTTTCAAATATATAATTTGACCAATCATAAAAATATATGGGAGATAACTTCCTACACTAGACTATATTTAAGAAGATATGTTAAACAGAGAAGTGTCTGAGGTATGAATATTCTTTACTGAAGGCTGACAAAGTTATATATGCTTAAAAAATAAATGATCAAAGCTCAAGGTTATACTCTACTGAAAGCTAAGAATGCTGACTTATATCTTTGTTTTGGTGAACACTCAACATATCTTCTCTGGGACATAAACACATATTTCTTTAAAAATCAATAAAAATACGTGTATCTACTGAAGAAATAATACTCATTTGAAATTTGAGATTAAATTTGATCTGAAAGGAGTAAATAATGATAATACCAACTATAGTCTTCACCATTAAACACTTCAACTTACATTATAGGGTTTTGAATAATATTACCACCATTTGGGAGTTGGCTGAAAAATATATTTTCAATTATATTTGATCTGCTGGACATAAACACTTTATATTTTAAATTAATATCTAATAACATTTACCAGAAGTCACATTATTTTTTTAATATTATGAATGTGATACTTAAAATATGTTATCTAACACATTTGGAAATTATCAGTTCTCTAATTTATCTAATGAGGTAAATGATAAACATGAACTTAGTGGGTTGTCTGTGTTCCAGACTTCTTTTATTAGAGAGGAGGTCTAAATAACCCTGAAAATTTGGGGAGATCTCCCCCTAAGAACTAAAGAAAAGAAGGTAATTGAAATTTATTGAATGCATACTCTCCTATGATTATTATTATTTAATTGAATACATAAGCCCAATGAATGGTGTCTTTTAATACAGTGACTCTACATTTTTCATTACAACTGGTCATTTGCAAGAGCTAACCCAAGGATGAAATAGGCAAGGATGAAATTCCCCACTGATATAAGACAAATATTCAAAATAGATTCAAGTTAACCTAATGATTTCAGGTGACCCTTGAGAATGTCAATTTTATATCCTCTTGTGTTACAATATATCCTCAGAACCCAAGTAAGTATATGGGTAACTCACTCTGCTAAATTTTCTTGACTTCTTAGCTTTGTGCATTTTTGAGGGTGTTATTTGTCATTCTCTCTGCTATCAGTGTGTTAAATGTTATTTTACATTACTTGTCAGTGTGATATCCCATTATAAACTTCCCTATTCACACTTTTCTACATGGTCTTGAAGACTGAATAAGCAGGGTTGTTAAAATTATATATATATATATATATATATATATATATATATATACACACATATGTATATTTTATACCTGTTTTAGATTCAGAGATACTATGTAAGGTCCTAAATTAAAGAATATGCAATTTTGAAAAATACTTCACATACAGGCCATTATGTATACAAATGCTAAAACAGTCCTTATGGATTCTAAAGTTTAAATTTTCTTACTAAATTAAATAAATGAGAGAATTTTAAAGGTTAACATCTGGGTTTTATTAATTTCTTCTTTTGTTTGTTTGTCTACTAATTAGTATTGCCTTGAGGATAGCATCCTCAGACCTAAGGAAATGGAGAATGTATAGAAAAATCTACAATATTTCTTCTGGATGGAAGAGTTTATTAAGAATATGCCTTCATCAGCATTATTTTCAATTAAGTTTATCTTTTTATAAGATTATAGAATATAACAGAGAGAGGGATAAAATGGACAGTCTATCTAAAAACAGTAGTCTTTTGTATAGGAAACATTTTCACAGAAGTGACTGTATATACACACACATGCCTAGATATTGAAAGTAATTTACGTTATAGAGTAAATACCTCATAGTACAATTGTTGGGTCATAGAGTAGTTCAATTTTTAACTTTTTGTGGAGGCTCCATACTGTTTTCCACTTTGCATTCCTACCAGTAGTGTAAAGAGGGTTCCTTTTTCCCCATATCCTTGCCAACACCAGTTGTTTCCTGTGTTGTTAATTTTAACCATTCTGACAGATGTGAGGTGGTATCTCATCAGAGTTTTGATTTGTATTTCCCTGATGATGAGTGATACTGAGCATCTTTTCATGTGTCTTAACCATCTGGATATCTTCTTTGGAAAAATATCTAATCATGTTTTCTGCCCATTTCTTAACTGGATTATGTGCTTTTGGGTGTTGAGTTTGATGAATTCTTTATAGATTTTGGATACTAACCCTTTATTAGATATGTCATTTGCAAATATCTTCTCCCATTCTGTAGGTTGCCTTTAGTTCTGCTGATTGTTTCCTTCTCTGTGCAAAAGCTTTTTATCTTGATGAAGTCCCAATTGTTCATTTTTGCTTTTGTTTCCTTTTCCTCCAGAGATGTGTCTAGTAAGAAGTGGCTATGGCTGAGGTCAAAGAGGTTACTGCCTGTCTTCTCCCCTAGGATTTTGATAGTTTCTTATGTCACATTTAATTTTTTCACCCATTTTGAATTTATTTTTGTGTATGGTGTAAGAAAATGGTCCCGTTTCATTTTTCTGCATGTTACTGTCCAGTTTTCCCAACACCATTTGTTGAAAAGACTGCCTTTTTTCCATTGGATATTCTTTCCTGCTTTGTTAAAGATTAGTTGACCATATAGTTGTGAGTCTATTTCTGGGTTTTCTGTTTTGTTCCATTGATCTATGTGTCTGTTTTTGTACCAGTACCACATTGTTTTGATCACTGTAGCTTTGTAGTATAACCTGAAGTCTGGAATTGTGATGCCTCCAGCTTTGCTTTTCTTTTTCAAGATTGCTTTAGTTATTTGGGGTCTTTTGTGGTTCCATACAAATTTTAGGATTGTTTATTCCAAAAAGCTGTGGGTATTTTGATAGGGATTGCACTAAACGTATAGACTGCTTTGGGTAGTATAGACATTTTAACACTGTTTGTTTTTCTAATCCATTAGCATGGAATGTTTTTCCATTTCTTCGTGTCATCTTCAATTTCTTTCATCAGTATTCTATATTCTTCAGAAAACAGATCTTTTACCTCTTTGGTTAGGTTTATTCCTAGATATCTTACGGATTTTGGTGCAACTGTAGGTGGGATTGATTCCTTGATTTCTTTTTCTGCTGCTTCATTATTGGTGTATAGAAATGCAACAGATTTCTGTACATTGATTTTGTACCTGTAACTTTACTGAATTTGTGTATCAGTTCTAGTAATTTCTTGGTGGAGTCTTTGGAGTTTTCTACATTGAGTATCATGTCTGTGAATAGTGAAAGTTTGACTTCTTCCTTGCTGATTTAGATGCCTTTTATTTCTTTTTGTTGTCTGATTGGTGAGGCTAGGACTTCCAGTTCTATGTTAAATAACAATGGTCAGAGTGGACATCTTGCCGTTTGCAACAAGATGGATGGAGCTATAGTGTATTACGCTAAGCAAAATAAGTCAGTCTGAGATAGACAAATACCATATGATTTCACTCATATGTGGAATTTAAGAAACAAAACATAGAACATAGGGGAAGGAAAAAAATGTGAGGCAAACCATAAGAAACTCTTAGCTATAGAGCACAAATTGGGGGTTGCTAGAGGGGAGATGGGTGATGGGTGGGAGGATGGGCAAAATGAATGATAAAGAGGGCACTTGTTGTGATGAGCACTGGGTGTTATATGTAAGTGATGAATCACTAAATTCTACTCCTGAAACAAATATTAAACTATGTGTTCCTTAATTAGAATTTAAATAAAAACTTGAAACATGGAAAAAAAAGCTCTTAAAACAGCTAAAATAGGATTGATTTCAAAATAAAAGAAAATTAATCATGAATTTGCTACTTAAATTTTTCCAATAAAAAAATCTTTGATCTTTATAAAGGGTTGAAACAGCTACTTTGTAACTTAGAAAAAGAAGAAAATGTAACTCTGATTCAATGACAAATAAAAATTATACACTTGAAATATAAAAATCCTATAATATGGTTTATTCTATAACTTTTCTAACTAAACAAATGGTTCAGCAATTTAAAAGCTGATGATACTCTTGAGGCAGATAGCAGAAGTGAGTACAAAAATTGCTCAGGAGGGTCACTTTCAAAAGCAAAGCCTACTTGAGATTACCTATAGTAAACAAGTTTCCTGAAAATGATCACACAAACAAAACTACCAAACATGAAGTTACAATATCATGAATGTAGGTCAACAAATACAATATGAAAGGAAAACTAGCATTGGAAGATTTTTAATTAATTGGATAATCTAAAAACAATATATAATATGTATACTGAAAATAATAAAGAAAATTGCAAAAAGGAAAATAGAAGCCATAAAGCTGCCACTACCCAGCCTTTCCCTTTCATGGCCACCTACTTCTGCCCTCTATTATCTGGTGGATGTTATGCAGAACAGTGTTGTGTTGATCCCTCAAAATAGGAGACTTCTAATACTGTGGACACACAATAGATTTTTTTGCACTCCTCTGAAAGTGGAGGGGGTTTTGTTTTTTTGTTTTATTTTCCCCTTCTTCCAGACTCAACTCATGGGTCTTTCTTTACCTGTGCCCTGGAGATATGAGAGCATTTGCTGTGTAGTTTGGTTAAAATTGCTTTCTGTGACTTTCTTGTAGTGGTGGCCAATCCTTCCATCTCAGGCAAGATAAAAAATTGTTAGAACTACTTGGAAAATAGTTTTCCAGATTCTTATAAACCTCTTCAAAACCTCAAGTATGACCTAGTAATTCTAATCTTGGGTATTTGCTCAAGAGAAACTAAAACTTGTGTTCAGACAAAAATCTGTACTTGAATGCTTATAACACTTTAATTCATAATCACCCCAAATTTGAAACAATTCAAATGTCCTTCAGCTGGGAAATGGAAAAAGAAATATAATATATCTATACAATAGAATATTACTTAGAAATAGAAGGGAGAGGCACCTGGGTGGCTCAGTTGGTTATGCATCTGCCTTGGTCCAGGTCATGATCTCAGGGTCTTGGGATTGAGACCTGCATTGGGGCTCCCTGCTCAGGGGAAAGACTGCTTCTCCCTCTGCCCCTCTCCCACTCATGCTCTCTCTCTCTCTTTCTCAAATAAATAAATAAAATCTTAAAAAAAGAAATACAAGGGAAAATTACTGATGCATGAAACTATAAGGATGAAATTTCATCACATTATGCTAAGTAAAAGAAGCCAAATTTAAAATGTAACATGTATGTTTCAATTCTTATTGTATTTTTCAGTTAGTTAATTTATATTATTGTCTATCTTACTTCCCATTTTCATTTGTTTCGTATGCTATTTTATTTTATTTTTTATGTGCTTTTTTAATCTTCTAAACACGTGAGTAAAATATTTGCAACTTTCTATAACAAAGTTTTATTGAAGTATAATTTACCAATAGTAAAATTTACTCTTTTTTTGGTAAGAGTTCTATGAATTTTGACAAATGTATACAATCATGCAACCACTACAAATCAAGATATAGAATATTTTCAGTTCTCCCCAATTTTCCTTTACACTGTTATTGTCAACTCTTCCCCAAAGTCCCATCATGCAACATCTATTTTCGGTCAGGATAGTTTTGTCTTTGCCAGAATGTGATATAAATTAAATTACACATTTCTTTGACCTATCTTTCTGCTTTCTTCCATTTCTAAGGGCCCATGTGATTATCTGGTCCCATCCGGTTAATCCAGAATAATCTCCCTTAGATTGTAAAATCTAAAACCGAATTCCATTTGCAAAGTTCTTTTTCATGTAATATAACATGTTCAGAGAATTAGGGCATGGACATCTTCAGAGGTTATTACAATCTATAATCTAATAGAGGCTGCCTCCATAGTTAATTCCGTTGTTTGAAGACAGGGGCATAAATTCGCATGGCAATTTTTTACCATGGCCTTTAAGATCCTAAATAATCTGCCATTCTACTGCTTCCCTGACCTCATGTCAGGCATTTTCTTAACACTAAGACAGCAAATGTGTTTGTAATTCAGCGTCATTACACTTGCTCTGACTTCTCTCTCAGATATTTTCTTCATCTTTGCACAAATAAAGTCTTCATCTCTGTATAATACATGTCTTAATGTAAATGGGATTTATTTTTTTTTAAGATTTTATTTATTTATTTTGAGAGAGAGAGAGAGAGCATGAACGGGGGAGGGGCAGACAGAGAGGGAGAAGCAGGCTTCCTGCTGAGAAGGGAGCTTGATGTGGGGCTTGATCCCAGGACCCTGGGATCACCATCTGTGAGGAAGGCAGATGCCCAAATGACTGAGCCACACAGGCACCTCTGTAAATAGGATTTAAACCCGTGATATCTAAAATAACTACTTTCCCCATGCAATCTCTGTGTCATATTACCCCAGTTTGCTGTCTTCACAACATTTATTGCTTTCTAAAATTAACTAATGAAGCAAGAATTAATCTGGCAAATAACTGTATAACTGAACTACAATGCATGCAATTCTTATTTGACTGAACAAACAAGAAAGCTATTTGGTACTTCTATAGGAAATGGAACAGAAGAGGGTTTCATGGAAAAATCAATCCATGTAAGAAAACAAAGCCCGATATAAAATATATTATACCAGCAATCTATTGTAATAAATGCATAATAAAACAGCAATGCAAATGGGGTTATATTAGAAGAGACAGGAAACTAACCAGAAGTCTGCTTTTAAAGATGCTTTTGGAATAGAAGGTCCATAAATTCCCTCATATAGTGTTACCATATGCAGAGCAGTGGAAACTTTTCCCTGACACTCCCTTCTGTTTTCAACGGCTTGATGTTACTATTTTAGCTAAATGAATTAGATGTGTGAAATTCTAACCTTATAGAATATGATTTCTAACTGAAAAAAATTACTTCCAATTTTGCCTCTTTCATGAAAAGAAGGAAGTACATTGTGAGTAAAATGTTCTACCCCTCTATGACTAGCAATAAATTCTCAAGTCTATGGCTTCCAGGATTTCTTTGCTCTTCCTGCTAGGACGTAGTAAATCCTACTAAGTCATTTGTTATAATTTTCTATATATAGGTATTGAGAAATATGTTATCCTGTTCCATAAAGAAGAAAACTAGCCAAGCAATTATTATTGATTTTATTAAATGATAAAGTTATATACAGACTATCAAATATGCCAGGAAATAATACTGTTAAATGTTGTTTAAATAAGCATTCATATACATTTTTCATAAATCATATTCTCCTTTCAGGTCAATATTATAAATCAATATCTCTAATATTTTCATTTTCACATTGAATAAGAAAATTTGTTAACTTATAATTTAAATTTTGATTCAAATCTCCATAAAATGATTCTGAGTGCTTGATGCGTATTTTCAATGAACCAAGCTGTATTTATTAACCATTCCTAAAGAGAATAAGAATGTACTCATTGAATGATAAGCCAGTATTTACAACAATCTAAATTTTTAAAATAATGTTTTAATGGTGTTTGATTTCATTCTCATTTATTTCATTACCAAAAGAATTACCCATTTTTAATACTTTGGCTAAATAGAATCACATAGATATATTTTGGTTTATTTCACATGTCACCTTCTAGAGATTCATATTTTTCTTTTAATTTAATGAATGATCTGAAAAAGCATATTGGAAATAAATTTTGATATTGAAATTTAATTAATGTTCCTTTAAAATAACATTTTAACTTAAACAACCTGGTATTTAAATGTTTGAGATTTACATAAAATAGAATCAAGTAAAATATACAAATATTCAAGGATGGGGGGACAAATATGTGGGGCAGATAGCATCTGACAACTAATTGGAAAAAATGTCCTTATGTATCCATTAGATGTCCTCATTTATAGAGCTGACAAATTTCAAGCATTTAAAATAGTTTATGGCCAAATTTTCAAGATGTCATCAATGAAGTTCCAGAAGATTCTCAAATGACACAATCCAATCTTTTAAAATACAATAGAACAACCATAACGAAAATCATTTCTGCCATCACAAAACCTTTTTTGGGTATCTGGGGTGTTCTGTTTGTGTCTCTGGTCTTTTAAGTGCCTTCAGATTTCCTTGGCCTCTACACTGAGAAGCACAGAAGCTCCAGGCTACATTTTTAACGCATTTGCCCTAGACAACTGTCTTTTTTAATTGGCTGATCTGTTGATCTATTGTTCCCTGCTTATATGACTGTCTTTCATGCCCTGCCTCTCTGTGTACTTTTAAATTTTGCAATTCCAATTGAATTGTTATGCATATGCATAACATATCCCAGATAAACAAAAATGGTTTTAGGTTGTCATTACTTTTTAAGTGTCTAAGACCAAGCTTGAGAACATATACTCTGCTGCATATGTCTTGCTTGTGTGTCTTACAAAATTTATAAGTTGTGTGTTATACTCTACATCAGTTTAGGTGTCAGGAATGATATATATAGTAATTTGTAGAGTAGTAGACCAAACTTTGATGAGCTGACAGGTGTTAGATATGTGCTATCTTTCTAAAGATGCTGTATTGCATCTGATTAAATTTACATTTCTGCTTTAGCAGGGTATATGTCTGTACATACAGTAATGAAAAAAAATGATGTAATGAGAATCTTAAGTCTGTGATCCTGAGGGTGTCATTGAAGAGATGGAGTAAGATTGGTTTTAAAAAATAAGTCATAAAAATCTGAGCCTATAATCAGCAGTGCTGTAGTTACAAAGTTTAATGCTGGGATATGTGAATCAGAACATAGCATGTACTATTTTTCATGCTTCCAATCAAAGTCACTGGTATATTATTTACTGCAAAAATTCTCTGTGAATAAAATAGAATGTGGAAGGTACTCAAAGCAACTTCAGTTTATTATGGAGCAGTGCCCACACCGAAGCCTTCATCTGGTGCCCTCTTAGCACAGAACCCCATCTCCCTTTCCAAGTAATGGCATGCGGAGCAAACTACTTGTTATAGTAAATGAAATATTCCTCCCCACCCTGTATGTACTCCAGGTTTCAGGAACTTCCCTCTCATATCTGTACAGTTTGTTGTGCTGAGAAATTCATGCCTTGTACTTGAGAATAGAATTGTAATCTGCTCACTAATATCTCCGAGACTGATGCATTCAATCTTGCAGTTATTTAGTGTGATGTGGTCATTGATTTCCCAGATGGTCAGATGGAATACTAACAATGTGAGTTGGGATTATTAATTTAGTATAAATAATGAACAAATTTTAAAAGTGTTCTGCAAAGTGAAAAAAGCCAGACACAAGAGACTTTCTATTGTATAATTGCATTTATGTCATATTTAGAATTAAATGGATGCATTTTTTGTATATAAATTAAATCTTGTTAAATTTTACTTAAATATTAAGTGAATATTACTTAATATTTACTTTTAAAATTTACTTACTTAAAATTAAGTATATTAAAAAATAGTTACTAGAGCATGTTTTACTTAAACTACCACTGCCTTTTACCATATTCTTAAATATTTTAACTTTTTATCTGTATTATTAAGTTTTTATAGGCTAAGTAAATGAATTGTGGTTAGACAAGCACGGGTAATAAGCAAAAGCTCTGGAACTAGAATCACACCGTCTCTAAGATGTAGGTTTTCATTTACTAGTATATTCTGATTTTTAGTATCTATACTTACAAATATTATCCTAAATATCAACATGAGGTTTCTGGAGCAGAACAGATTATTCTTCCGTATAGTAATCACCACACTGGTACCCTGTTGCCCCAGTTCTAGCCCCTGGTCTAAGTTGATGCGAGGTAGGTGACATCTTACACATAACTGAGTCTATTGCAGGTGAGGAGCCCACGGAAAATGAAGCTGCTTGGTTATATAGAAGAAAGAGAGCTATTTCTTATCCTCTCTTGAGTAGGAGGTCTTTCATTCCCTAGAGCAAACAATTTCTCCTTGGAAATACAAAAGAGAAAGGTCCAGACCCTTTACTCTAAAATGTAAATAAATTACTCCTCCAGGAAGTGAAACCCTTTTCTTCAGTTTTACAACTCAGGAATGATTTCAAGAGTTCAAGCTCTTATTCCTCCTGGAAATGTAATCCTTCAAGGGAGGTAAATCTCCCTGCAGGTATCACTAGTTACAGTCATAATTTAACTCCCAGGCTCAACCTTTAACGCAGGTCCCAAATTTTAATAAAATTTGCTTAGAAAGCCCAACAGAACAGAAATGGTATTTTTGCTACAGTTCAACATCTACGATCCCTCTTTATTACATATTCTCCTAAACAGTATTAATTCATGCATATTACTATATTATGCTGTATGAGACAAACTTATTTACCTATCCCATTTTATTGGACATTTAGTTTCCTTGCTTCTAATTTCTTGCGATTTTAAATAATATATAAGAATTGCAAATGATATCCATTTCAGGTATTTCCCCAGAATAAATTGACAGTGGTGGAATTGCAAGATTGTAAATTATTTCTTCAGGTTAAATTCATTCAAGTGGGATAGTCTTTTCAAAAAATTATATTATAAAAGTGCCCTCCAAAAAAGTGATGACAATTTATACCTACAAAAGAACAATATTTGAACCATAGAATATTAATATCAACTTAATGCATATTGCAATTATTTTTGTTTTTTCTATTTTCTTCAATTTTGGTTTATTGAGTGCTTTGATCTCAGACATTTTGAATTATATATTGTAAATTATGCCATTTTCATCATTTATATCCTTCTCATTTATATTTATGGTTGTCATGAAAGAACAATCCAGATAAAAAATGACATTTTCTTCTAGTTATCTTAGAGTGTTTTTTATAATATATGATTACTTACTACATTTGATAATATCAAAAATAACAAACACACAGGACAGGAACCTAACAATAAAACTTTGTATTTATACCCAGATCCTGCTTAACTACTTTAATGACAATTGACCAAAATGGCTTTATGTTCATTGTTTTAAATGCAGTAAAAATTCAAACCATATTGTATATGGCAATTTGCATATAGTAAAACTTGTACTGTATTGCATACAGGAATTTGAATAAATTAAGTAAATAATCTACAAAATAATTTAAATATAATAATTTAAATGTAGTAAAATTAAATTAGGTTAAAAATGGAGTGACAGGAAGACATATGATCAGCTTTTTGATACAAAAAGAGGAGGATGGGAGGAGAACCATCAGAATCAAGAAATGAGCTTGCTAATAGTAGGTCTGGGTACCGCAGCCCCAGGGGCTCTACATTTCCATAAGGGGCTTCAGTTTTACTAATGTAAGAAAGGGAAATGAGAGGAAGCCACAGATGTGGAAGGGATGTCAGGTAAATCCTCCACCTCTTAACTGGGGCCTAGTACATGGAAGAGGAGTGGCAGTTCATACAGTTTGGACCCAAACACAAGGCCCACTTACATGGGGAAAGCCTGCTTGACCAGAGCAGCAACCCGTTAACGCTCCAGCTCTGTAGGACAGTCAGCCAACGGTCACCTTCAGAAAGAACAGCCAAAATAATCCCAGGAATACAGAACATTCACAATAGAGATTTAATGTATCTGCAGAGGGAGACCATGCCCTTGCTGAGCAAAGGGGGATATTTTTACCAGGCAAGAGATATCAGAGTGAGGTTTTGTTTATGCATAGCCACACTGTGTGTACAGAGAAGGAGACAAAACTCCAGGTGTGGGGGGGCACCTGGGTGGCTCAGTCATTAAGCGTCTGCCTTCGGCTCGGGTCATGATCCCGGGGTCCTGGGATCGAGCCCCGCATTGGGCTCCCTGCTCTGCGGGAGGCCTGCTTCTCCCTCTCCCACTCCCCCGCTCGTGTTCCCTCTCTCGCTCTCTCGCTCTCTCTCTGTCAAATAATTAAATAAAATCTTTAAAAAACAAAAAAAACAAAAAACTCCAGGTGTGGGAGAATAGAGGAAGCAAAGGATGATTCTATCATTGCTCTATTATGGCATGGGATTAACATTTATCATCTCTTATTTCTTAAAAAGTTATCTTTTGTACTATTTAGTGCTCAGGGAATATTTTGTCACATAAGTAAATCATCAAAATTTAAATAAATACATAGAAATCTTTTTATAGATGAGAAGATAAGAATGAGAGAGGTGGAGAGAGATAAAAACAAGGGGGGATGCAGTCAGAAAGAAAATGAATTAGGGGTGCCTGGGTGGTTCACTTGGTTTCAGCTCAGCTTGTGATCTCAGGATCCTGAGATCGAGACTCTGTGATTAGCGGAGAGTCTGCTTGAAACTCTCTCTCCCTCTCCTTCTGCCCCTCCATCCCTTGCTCTCTCTCTCTCAAATAAATGCATTAAAAAAAGAAAGAAAGAAAGAAAAGAAAGAAAGAAAGAAAGAAAGAAAGAAAGAAAGAAAGAAAGAAAGAAAGAGAAAGAAAGAAAGAAAGAAAGAAGAAAGAAAGAAAGAGAAAGAAAAAGAAAGAAAGAAAGAAAGAAAGAAAGAAAGAAAGAAAGAAAGAAAGAAAGAAAGAAAGAAAGAAAGAAAGAAAGAAAGAAAGAAAGAAAGAAAGAAAGAAAGAGAAAGAAAGAAAGAAAATGAATTAGGGGCAAGTGAAGTAGGCTCTGACTTCAATCCTGAGATAGAGATGTATGTCAGGAGTGAACATTTCAAGTGATGAAATTAATTGCCATAAATGGTTATATGCATTTAAACACATTATTTTTGCTAAAGAAAAAACTGGTAAAAGTCATAATGAGGAATGGATATCGGAAAGAATATAGGAAAAAACAATAACATTTTTTTAAAAGCTTAGACCATTATTTCTTTTCCTATTTTCATTATTTTCTATTCCTAACAAATGTATTACTTATAAGTACTTAACTGCATGTGGAATCTTTGGTATGTTATGATATTCATTTTATTATCATTCTTTATATGCATTTTGAATATGTATACATTTATACATTTTATATAATTCTATATACATATTTTGAATATATTTTTGAATATATATTCATATATACATAGAGAGAGAGAGAGACTGAGCGAGAGACAGCTTAATCATCACTCTGATCGTGGCTCACATTATCTTTTTCAGCAACACTCCTTTTCCTCGCTCACAGCATGAGGTTTTTGCTCATATTGAGTTGCTCTGTCTCAGACACCGGCACGACTCCATGGGATGTTGGAAGGTCTCACTTCTCATCAGTAGGGAGTTCTGTTATATTGTTTCCCACTGTGCTTCACTGAGTCCTCGGTACTATTCTTCAAGCTCCTTGCTTGCATCAATCTCCTTTCATCTTTCTGTGGTTTTGTACTGTTATCCATTCTTTCCCCACACTCAAGCCAGCTCTGCTATTTCAAGGGCATCTTTGATACCAGTGGATTGAGTAGGATAGAAAGCAATCTAGAGGTAGTCCTTCACTTTCTTTCGTTAGGAAGGAAATTAGTATAACTCTTTTATAAAGACTTTGAGATTTTGATATACGTCCTCAAGGGAATATAATGAAAGCATGTTGGTTCACAAACAGTCCCCTCAACACAGAGAGCAAAGGGAGACCAAAGAAAGAGTCAGTCGTTCCAGATTGGTAGGTAGCCGTTTGAACAAGCAAGGGAACTTACTATGTGGCTTGTCTTGCATAGCCACAAGATGAGTAGATCTCTGCCCCCACCTGCCATGATGTAAACATTTATAGAGAGGTCTTAACCGGGTTCAATCACAGTATACGATCCAGACTGTCTCAACAATACATTGCCTTTCAAGTCTGGTCCTTGAAACAGCTTCCCTGTGGGAACAGTGGGGAGAGTACACGTCAAGCACAGGGGAGAAGGTGAGATGCCTCTGATTGCAGAGTCCAGTTCCTGGGGCAACTGTGGGTCATGTCCTCTCTGTTACTTCCTCCAAAAAAGCAAGAGAAATTTGGTTTGTCTTTTTATCCCTGACCATGTTCAGTTATATAGGTTTATTTGCTATTTTTGCTTTGCTCCTTCCTTAAATATTTTTGGGAAGTTATAATAGAAGATCAAAATAGGCAAAGAATGAAATTGAATTCTCTAGCTTTCTGATCCTAGACTTCTGTACTAATCTTGCTTCACCTTTGCATGCTCTTGCTACTCTAGTTGGTCTCAATATTTGATTAGCCTGATCATTATGCATGTGATAAGCATATGAGTGAGAAAAATGATTGCCTCTATCAAGCAAATGATATTTCATTCATCACTCTCCTTCCTCCCAGGATAAGATTTTTAAGATTCCAGGTACTCTGGGTTCAGATAGCCTCTATTTGTATTAAATTATTAGCTGTGTGATCCTGGATAAATGACTTAATGTCATTTTCTCAAATTTATTAAGTTTATAATTTCTTGAATTTACCAATAATAGCAATGATAATAGTAATAACACCTAATCAATACGATGAAGATTAGATTAATAATTTAAATAATTTAACTTAAAATTCTGACACATGGTAAGTGCTCAAGAAGTGACACATCATTATATTTATTGCATCATTTTTCTCTGCCTACAGCGTCACTATGTCCTTCTTGTCTTCTAAACTCTATTTTCTACCCTTTCTTCTTCCTGACACCAACATCAGCTTTCTACTTCCCCAATAAGCAAAGGTCTTGAAATAAAACTCTACATCCTACATTTTAAACTCAGCATATTCCTCATAAACAATTTCAAGGTTGTTTCAAACATGAGACTATCTTGAAAATTCATCTATGACCTGCTAAGTTCCAAATTAAATTGTACAAAATCTTTAAAGTGTTTGATAAGGAATTTTAATGAACACTTAAAGAAACATGGGAAAATCATAAGAGACTCTTAATCATGGGAAAAAAAACTGAGGGTTGCTGGAGGAGAGGGGGGGTAGAGGGATGGGGTAACTGGGTGATGGATATTAAGGAGGGCACATGATATAATGAGCACTGGGTATTATTAAGACTGATGAATCACTGACTTCTCCCTCTGAAACTAATAATACGTTATATGCTAATTAATTGAATTTAAATAAAAATTAAAAAAATAAAAAAATAAAGACCCCCCTCTCCTAAAGAAGGAAAAAAATGTGGTACCACTGATTTAACCCTTAAGCCAGATGAAAGGGCATGATGGGAGGGCAAGCCAGGGAACTGACTTCCTCTCAGAGATGGAAGATGTTGAGCTCCCCTGCCTATAAAATGAAATTTCATACGAGGTTTCACATGAAAAACTATAACATGAACTGCTTATCCTAGGATGTTTACATAAAAATGAAACTCCCCCCACACACACAAAACAAAACACAAAACAACAACAACAGGAACAAAAACAACGCTTGAGGGGGCAAAGAAAACCACGTGGGACCATCTGTTGGGTTGATATCTGAGTCTGTGCTGTTTTCCATGTTACCACAGGGCAGGAGTCTTGAGTTACAGATATATAATGTCTTCAGGATTTCAGAGCACATCATCAGCATGGAGGCAACTTGAAAAACTACAAAACATGAAGTGTGGAAAGAGACAAAGATGGCAAAAGAAAAACTCAAGCCAAGATAAGTTTACCAAATAGAAAAAAAAATAGAAAAAGAAAAAAAAAAGTAAATTTAAAAAAAAATTAAAAACCCATCTTGAGATGGTTTGATTGCAGATGAAATGAAAATAATTCAGTAATTTATGAAATGAGTATAAAATTGCATGTGTAACATTTGCAAATATCAAGCGAGAAGCAATGTCCATTCCAAAATTATTTAAAAAACAAAAAGAAAGTATAAAATATTTTTATTCCTGACTGCCTGCTCTATAGATTTCAAGCTCCAGTATCAGATACAATGACAAGAGCCTTAAAACAGTTTTTATCTCCATTCTAGTGGTTCTGTTTTCTGACTGAACATGAACTGACAGATTATTTTCTACTAAAAGTGTTTTCAGAAAACAGAACCTTAATGGATATATTCTGTGAATTGATTCTTAGATATCTGGAGTTGTTTTCCTAATCTGATTAGATGTTAAGGTGTTATTGACTCTGTTTATAGTATTAAAGGGGTATGCAGTGGCAATATATTTATGGAGATAATCACATAGTAATCAACTGGCAAAATATTTGTTTCCTATCCCTGCAATGTTAGGTTCTGGTGATGTAGAGTTCTTAATTCCAAATCAGGGATACTTCCACCACTGTGCACAAACAGTGGTTCTCTTCATGGAGAAGTTGAGACTGCCACATAAACACTTGGGGGGCCTCATCCCGACAAACCAACTGGCAAAGAAGGGTGTTCCCGTACCCGTGATTGATTTTGATAATTGAGGCAGGATTGGGGTTGCTACCATGCAGAAGGAGGAATGAGGAATACATCTGGAAGGTAGAAAATCTTCCAGGGGTGTTCCTTAGTATTCCCATGTCCTGTGTTAGAAGTTCCTGGAAAACGACAATAACCCCAGTGTGGTTCATTCTCTAGGGACTAAGGCTTTGGTCATCCCAGCTGGTAAAAAACAAAACAAGCAAACAAACAAACAAACAAAAAAACACAGTCAGCTGAAGTTCTTTCTAACACCAAAGACAGAGATTGGATGGGGGAGAAGGTAATTATAAATACCAGCTATAATTATGAGAAGAGTTGCAGAAACAAAACTACAATGGTTATCAATAGTTCTTTCTTATTTTCATAGGAGTAGATTTGTTTGTGTATGTATGTGTTATGGCTTTGTTAAATTAACATTTAAGTAAAGCCTCTGGGTGTTGGATGGTGAACCAAGTTTTAAGAAAAGGGAGTAAGAGAAATTGAAATAGAGAGGTTTGTCCCTCATAGGTCCTGGAGGAAGTACATGGTGTACATGGAGGGGCTGCAAGGGGAGATCCAGGCAAGGTGCAGGCAGAGCAAATGATAGAACCTGGGTCAAAAATCTTTATTAGAGTCCATGAGTAGAGTGCTTTGGGATTCCCAAGCTATGGCCAGATTGGGCAATTAAAACAAACAAACAAACAAAAGTGGGGTTTTGGTGATCTCCATGGGCTCTTATCTAAGGGGCCTGGGAGATGGAAGAGACTGTTTACCAAAATGGCTCTTTGGAAAGTCATTTCAGGAACTCAGATTTGCTTGTGACTTTGCAGGCTGCGACCTAGAACGCGTGCTTGTGTGGGGGTTTAGTGTCAACTTGGATCCAAAGGAAATGGATACTGAGGCAGCAATAAAATGGAGTGGCTTAGCTAAACTCCCAACAGTATGTATGTATAAGAATTTCCCCTTTAACCTTCTCCTATCAACAACAACAAAGTATGTTAACAGTAGTTAACTCAACATCTCAGTATCTATGTTGTAAGCAGGGGAATGAGACCCACGTAGAAAAACAATGAACATCAACTAAACGTGGAATATAGTTTACATATCTTTTTGTGGGAATAAGAGCCAGCTTGTTTTCAGTTGCACTTATGACAATTGTATCAGAACTGGTGGAACATGACTCCATTCGTGTTTTATTTAGAAGCTACATATGGTTTTCGGAGTCCTGTTTGGAGGCTGGGTTTATGAGTTGTACTGCGGTGGCTTTATGATACATCCACATGACTCTGCTAAATTACGTTTCCTAAAATTTTTCCTCTCGATATATTCCAGTTAGGAGAGGACAGGAGAGATATAATGTGTGTGATTTGGAAGGTGAACATGAAGCAGCATCCGTATCTTTTTCATAATCAGAAGGCAATGAAGAAGCACCAGGTGCTGTTTCAGTTCGCACAGGTTGGTAGTTAAATGCTGGCTCACCTCATGGGCAAAGGGACAGCGGTTCCCCAGAAGCTATTGTACCTTCCCCAGCTGTGCAGCTAGATACAGGTTTAGGTCCATGCCGAAATTTGCCAAGTTTTCTGCAGGACACGGGCTTTATGGAATTGGGAGGTGCTGAGACACAAACACAGTTAGTATCCACCTGTTTGCTGTGTGTGGCAATGGGTCGTTGCTCTCCTCCACTCTCTACCAGCTTTTTTTTTTTGACCGCTTCTTCTTCATGCTTTATAAAGGGTCCAGCCTCAAATCAAAAAGCAAAAGACAGAGTCTTTTCGCTCATCTCCCACAGTCACACACACACTTCTATAACAAGTACACAGGAAAGTTGGCTTCTCCGATTGAACCCTGAATCATGTGCAGGTTTATCAGCTAGTGAAGTTTATCACAACACTTCTATATTTTAAATAGTTATTTGCTGCAATATGAGCTTTCTTTGGAACATAATAGAAAATTTAGATATGGACTCTTTCATACAGAATTTTCACAAGAGCTAAAAGTGGCATCTCAAATTCATAGAGAAATGAGATGATCTAAAAATATATCATGTGGAGCTAACTGGACAGTTATTTGGGAAACAAGGTAAAACTGGATGCACATGTCACACTGTATGCAAAGCTAAATACCAAATGGATCAGAAATCTAAACTCTGGAAAGGGAATCATGCAAATACTGAAAAAGGAGAGCATACAAGCACTAAACAGGTGATTTCTATCATAATATTCCAGGAATAAGAAAAACCTCCCTAACTCTGCCCTGAAAACTCCAGAATCTATGGAAGTCTGTATAAATAAATTCAACCACTTATTGCCTGTATGAATGTGGGTAATTACAATCCCCTATATGTAAAACATGATTAATATGATTATGACTAATACACAGCATCTTATAAATATGAAATATGATGTTACCTGTGAAATGTATATGGGCATATATCATGTCCAGAGAAAGAATGGAAAATCTCTTATTGTTATGATTGCCATTACTATTGGTAGTAGTAATAACAGCAGAATTAGTATTAGTAAGGGTAAAAGTACCAGTATTATATCACGTTATTTAGGTTGAAGACAATTTATTCTAAGAAGAATTAAGGACTGAGAATGAAAAAAATATGTGTGTGCATGAAAAAATTGCACATGTACATGAAAAAATTATGGCTTAAAAAATGACTGGGAAATATCCAAACATTTCTGGGTTGAAATATGACTGCTATCTGAGTAGTCTGGCTGGCCTGTCAAATAAAATTCAAAAGACTTAAAAGAAACTGTGATAACATTTTGAAAGACACATTGAATAGTTTTTATGAAAAGTAGTTCATTAAAGTCAATCTTAATGGAAAATCCAAAATTTTTAAAACATTATTAAAATTCTCTAGTAATAGCTCAAACAGTAATTAAAACACAAAAGATATAAAAATCACTTTTGTATTTAACTCTTTTTGCTGTTTAAAAGAAGCCAAGCATTATTTTCCTGTCCTGATTACAAAAGTTTCATACACCGGCAACAAAACAAGTTAATATGCTTTACTGCTTTTCTTTCTGGCCTAACGATATGCTTACAAATTTGAAATCATTGCACTTTCCTCAACAACCTTTAATGAAGATATATTGCTGCTAATCTCACTCGGAACTGTCTTCCATATCATAAAATTGCATCAAACATGAATACGTGAGGTTGTGTGATTGAAGATGCTTGTACAGCTGCAGTTTGCTTCTCCTAAACATCCTCTTATTACAGGAAAAATAAACATGCTTTATTTAATAAGATAACTTACAAATTAGGTAAAATGCAGTTATGAGGAGTCAAGAAATATGGGGAAATGGCACTTTGAATCAACATCAAAGTCTGGGTAAACAAATATTCTGATGGATGGAAAGAAAGCACAGGACTACATTTGTGATCATTTTAATTTCGTTAAACATTTTGGATTTTTATGTTTCATATTTTTAAAAAAGGAAAGCATGTAATTTACTAGGGTATGCACTATTATTAGTGTTCATTCTTTAGGGAGGTAACCTCTACCAAATATCAAACATTTCTGTGGGGACTAGTGTATTAAACCCTGATGAACAGGAATACCTTACTTGAATTAAGGAATCAGTGTGACTTTTTTCACTCAGTAGAATATTAGAGGCAATGTGGTCGAGGGTAAATCCAAATGATTTGGAGTCATAGCACATGGTTCAAGTGGAAGCTAGAATGCCTTTATTACCTTTTTTTTCCCCTCCGAGTCCATAGTCTCTCATGGTTGTCTCCCCCTCCGATTTCCCTCCCTTCGTTTTTCTCTTCCTACTACCTTCTTTCTCTCCCTTTCTTTTTAATGTATCATGTATTATTTGTTTCAGAGGTACAGGTCTGTGATTTATCAGTCTTGCACACTTCACAGCGCTCACCATAGCACATACCCTCCCCAATGTCTGTCACTCAGCCACCCCATTCCTCCCAGCCCCCCGACTCCAGCAACCCTCAGTTTGTTTCCTGAGATTAAGAATTTCTCTTATCAATGAGATCATATGATACATGTCTTTCTCTGATTGACTTATTTGGCTTAACATAATACCCTCTAGTTCCATCCATGTGGTTGCAAATGGCAAGGTTTCGTGGTTTTTTTTGATGGCTGCATAATATTCCATTGTATATAGATATACCTCATCTTCTTTATCCATTCATCTGTTGATAGATATCTTGGCTCTTTCCACAGTTTGGCTATTGTGGACATTGCTGCTATAAACACTGCGGTGCAAGTACCCCTTCGGATCACTACATTTGTAACTTTTGGGTAAATACCCAGTAGTGCAATTGCTGGGTCATAGTGTAGCTCTATTTTCAACTTTTTGAGGAAACTCCATACTCTTTTCCAGAGTGACTGCACCAGCTTGATTTCCCACCAACAGTGTAGGAGGGTTCCCCTTTCTCTGCATCCTCGCCAACATCCGTCATTTTCTGATTTGTAAAATCTAGCCATTCTCACTAGTGTGAGGTGGAACCTCATTGAGGTTTTTATTTGGACTTTGCTGATGCCAAATGATGTTGAGCCCTTTATCTTGTGTCTATTGGCCATTTGGATATCTTCTTTGGAAAAATGTCTGTTCATGTCTTCTGCCCATTTCTTGATTGGATCATTTGTTCTTTGGGTGTTGAGTCTGATAAGTTCTTTATAGATTTTGGATACTAGCCCTTTATCTGATATGTCATTTGCAAATATCTTCTCCCATTCTGTCGGTTGTCTTTTGGTTTTGTGGACTGTTTCCTTTGCTGTGAAAAAGCTTTTTAGCTTGATGAAGTTCCAATAGTGCATTTTTGCCCTTGCTTTCCTTGACTTTGGAGACGTTTCTAGGAAGAAGTTGCCGCGGCTGAGGTCGAAGAGGTTGCTGCCTGTGTTCTCAAGGATTTTGATGGATTCCTGTCTCACATTGAGGTCTTTCATCCATTTCGAGTCTATTTTTGTGTGTGATATAAGGAAATGTCCAGTTTCATTCTTCTGCATGTGGCTGTCCAATTTTCCAGACACAATTTTTTGAAAAGACTGTCTTTTTTCCACTGGACATTCTTTCCTGCTTTGTTAAAGATTAGTTGACCGTAGAGTTGAGGGTCCATTTCTGGTCTCTCAACTCTGTTCCATTGATCTATGTGTCTGTTTTTGTGCCAGTACCATACTGTCTTGATGATGACAGCTTTGTAATAGAGCTTGAAGTTCGGAATTGTGATGCCGCCAGCTTTGCTTTTCTTTTTCAACATTCCTCTGGCTATTCAGGGTCTTTTCTCATTCTATACAAATTTTAGGATTATTTGTTACATTTCTTTGAAAAAAGTGGATGGTATTTTGACAGGGATTGCATTGAATGTGTAGATTGCTCTAGGTAGCTTTGACATCTTCACAATGTTTGTTCTTCCAATCCATGAGCATGGAACGTTTTTCCATTTCTTTGTGGCTTCCTCAATTTCTTTCATGAATATTTTATAGTTTTCTGAGTACAGATGCTTTGCCTCTTTGGTTAAATTTATTCCTAGGTACCTTATGGTTTTGGATGCAATTGTAAATGGGATCGACTCCTTAATTTCTCTTTCTTCTGTCTTGTTCTTGGTGTATAGGAACACCACAGTTTCTGTGCATTGATGTTATATCCTGCCACTGTACTGAATTCCTGTATGAGTTCTAGCAGTTTTGGGGTGGAGTCTTTTGGGTTTTCCACATACAGTATCATATCATCTGCAGAGAGTGAGAGTTTGACTTCTTCTTTGCCCATTCGGATGCCTTTGATTTCTTTTTGTTGTCTGATTGCTGTGGCTAGGACTTCTAATACTCTGTTGAATAGCAGTGGTGATAGTGGACATCCCTGCTGTGTTCCTGACCTTAGGGGGAAAGCTCTGAGTTTTTCCCCATTGAGAATGATATTCGCTGTGGGTTTTTCATAGATGATATTGAGGTAGGTACCTTCTATCCCCACGCTCTGAAGAGTTTTAATCAAGAAAAGATGTTGTACTTTGTCAAATGCTTTTTCTGCATCTGTTGAGAGGGTCGTATGGTTCTTGTTCTTTTATTAATGTATTATATCACACTGATTGATTTGCAGATGTTGAACTAACCTTGCAGCCCGGGAATAAATCCCACTTGGTTGTGGTGAATAATCTTTTTAATGTACGGTTGGATCCTATTGGCTAGTATTTTGGTGAGAATTTTTGCATCCATGTTCATCAGGGATATTGGTCTGTAATTTTCCTTTGTGATGGGGTCTTTGTCTGATTTGGGGATCAAGGTAATGTTGGCCTCATAAAATGAGTTTGGAAATTTTCCTTTTGAATATTTTGGAAAATGACAGAGGTTGAATCTCATTTGAACAAGTGACATAATATTATATGACTCAAATATTTTGGAGTATGATTAAATCAGAGTTATATGTCAAAAACACAATATAGATCATTAAGTAACCATCAAATATGTCCTATTAGTAGTAGGATGTTACTCCAAAAAGGTGTTAAATACATCTTTAATTCCTGGATCCTAGGTAACACCCTACACCGAATAGGTACTTTTGACTTCAATTCTCATTAGAGCATGGTTGAGATTGTTTTTATGTCCCCTATAACCAATTGTAAACATTTAGATACTGTCTAAGCTAAAATAAATGTTTCTTTGATGAATATATTGAAAGTGTGTGGCATTTATTTTTTCTTTTAATATCTGTGAGCTGAATCTTAAAATTTGGTTCTGCTTCAGGTATATCTTAGGTTCATGTTTATTTGTGATCAGAATAGAAATCCATCTAAATGAAGGTCTAAAAACATGTTTTCTGTTTGGTTCAAGTATGCCATGTTTATTATGTTCATTTAACTTCCAAGTTTTTGTTTGAAATGATCTCATTAGCCATGGAGGTATTCTCTCCCAATTTTTTGAATATTACTTCAGGAAACATGGAAGTATATCAGCATTCACATTTACACTAACATTAACTCAATTTTGTATCACTACCACCATAAGAGCAATGTACTCTGTATCTCCATTTTTCATAGAAAATAAAAACATACAGAGAAAGGTAAGCAAATTGTCCTATATCACCCACTAGTAAGTAGCGGAGTGCCCTTGCAAGCAGTCAGATTCAAATGATTACAATCTATTGTGCTATACCTTAATACCTTTTCAATCTATAAGGCAGATGGAGTTGAGTTGAGAAAAATATTGTAAACATTTTTCTCAGTACAAACACTTGCATGCACACACACACACACACCCCTCTTTAAACAAAATAGGAAGATACTGTAAATCATCCAGCTGGGCAAGTTGTCAACTTGCCATACAATATGGAGCCCATACAGCTCTCTATTTGGCATGCATAAATCAGGATGCTGTTTGAATTCCACAATGACTAAGCTAATAAATAGGTTTTATTGCAGAAGGGAGCCACAATAACCAAAAGTCAGCAAAAAAAGAGAAGACATGGGTGCTCCTAATCTGCCCATCATACCACAGAAAAGCACAGAAGTAGGCTGACTTTTAAGATAAACCACAAGATTCTTGCCTGCTTATGTTCACACTCTGTATAATCCCATCCCTTTGAGTTTGAGTGGGGTCTGGGATTATAATAAAATGTTACTCCAATGATTAGTTTCTGTGTTCTATGAAAAACATGACAGGATTTTTAGATGCAGTTAAGGTCCTCAGTAGTTGATTTTGAATTAATCAAAAGGCAGTTTGTGGTGGACTTGACTTAATTAGTGAAAGCCCTTTCAAGAGGACGTGGGCTTTTACTGGCCCTGAAGAAGCAAACAGCATGCTGTAAACTGCCTCTGAAGGGCCCCTGTCTTTAGGAGTTGAAGCACAAGGAAATGAATTCTGCCAACAACTTGACAGAAACTAGAAGTGAATTTTTTCATGACTAAGACTCCAAATGAGAAGGCAGCCCAGTTGACATCTTGACAGGAGACTTGGAAGATCTTGAGCAGAAAATACAGCTAAGTCTTTTGACAAATGGAAATTATGACATTATGCATGGGTATTGTTTTAAGTCATTAGGTTTCTGAAACTGTGCAGTACAGAGAACTAATACAGGGATGATACGTTTAGGTCTTTGTTGTGCCAGTGTAGTTTTGAATTTCTGTACTGGGGCCCTTTTCTCTTTATGGCTCCTTCTTTTAACAGGATAACCCTTGCCTGGGAGAGGTACAGGCTGCTTGGCACTAGGTTGTGGAGAATCGGTGTACCAGCTGTTTATGACACTGACCCGACAAACCCAGTTACCCTGTGCCTGGGGACATTGTGTTATAATTCTATATATTGCCATTTTTTCATATTTAACTTGCTTCATGACTGACAAGAACTGTTAAATTTAAAAAGTGGTATATCTAGTGCATTCCTAGATGAATGAAAATATTTTCAGAGTCCTTAAATTGTTCTTATTTTATAATCTCTTTTCCAGATGCACATCTTGTTCCCCTACACAATTTGATTCACTTTTTCTATCCCATAATACGCAGAAGCTATATGAATGAAGATTTATATATAATTATCTAAAGTAAGAAACAGAAGACTTTGCTGATTTGTGTCTCCAGATGTTTTATGTCAGATGAAAACCATTATATAATGCCTTGCTTAATATAGTACACCCATGTGATTATCATCACTTCTCCTGGAAAATATTTCCTTTAGTGTTAAAAATATAAACAAACCAGGAAACTAAAACATCTGTAAGTCATGATTCCATGTATAAACCTTAAAGTAGACATAGTAAGTCACCTATTTCATTTAAATAACTCAAAAACAAATATAATTTAATTACACATGGTAAATATAACATACATGTTCTTGCAACTTCAATTATTTTATCATATTTCATGTCTATATTTCAAATTTTTATGTCATATTTATGGTTTTTTAAAATTTTTCTAATCTTTTCCCCACATAGCCTAGCTACTTTTTAATATATTTTTTTCATGTCTAATGTGACTGTGAAAGTATTTTCTTCGGTTGGTTATTTTAGGACACATAAAATCTGTATTTTATTGTCTGTTCTAAGTTAAAGATCTACAGATTGTAAGGAAACAGCAGTTATGTAATTATAGTTTTAGGGAAATACAGAAAATGGTGAATAAATTGGTGAAAATATTTAGTTATTTCCCTAAGTCATGTTAACATGAGTTATTGATTACCAATATTTGCAGAATTGACGATTTCTGAGGGCAGTCTTTAAGACTTGTTCTGAATCCAGGAGGGCTGCTTTTGCTGTTTTTCTCCCTGGTTCTTCCTACTAAACTCGCGGGCTTTTCTAACATTTTAGCTTTGCTAACATGAAGCTACCAGCCTCTCGATTGCTTGCCACAAAAATGTCCACTGCTTTGAGAGCATTCTTACAGTAGAACTTCTCTAATACACTGTCCCAAATAAAGTCAGGGCACTTGGGGAGAGCTTCAGACATCTCTTTGGTTATGGCCTGCCTTTCCCCCTGGGAAAAATCTCTGAGCTCCTACTCCAGAGTGGGGTGCTGGGACAGGGACCCTCTCCTCTCAGAGTGATGCCCTTTCTCTGTGAACAATGAGCTGGTCAGGAGCAGTTTTCTCTGTTTGAGGCTTGCTTCTCTGGGTAAGGAACTTCCACCCTACAAGTGAGCTGAAGGGAGGGTGATTGGGGTCTCTGTTTTCTTGAACTGCTCTGTCTACTATAGAAGTTTTATCCTATGAGTGAGGGGCTGCATGGAGGAAGGTAATCCCCGAAACAATGAGTTTAGACATGAGAAATGCTGTACCTTGCCTCCCCTGGGGAGACACTGCTGCCCTAGACTGGAATCTAGGGAAGAAATTCTTGTTCACCCACTCAGAATGTAGTTTCCGTCTTGCTGTTGGGAGTGGGGGACATGACTAAAATGCAATAGACTAAGTTTTATGAGATTTAGTAGATTTTCTTCAATATATGCTTCTTCATTTGTTGCATGCACTTTGGCCAATTTACAGA
Source organism: Eumetopias jubatus (assembly GCF_037043125.1). Lineage (NCBI taxonomy): Eukaryota > Metazoa > Chordata > Mammalia > Carnivora > Otariidae > Eumetopias > Eumetopias jubatus. The sequence goes on along the minus strand of NW_028274809.1, from coordinate 174,374,883 downwards.
GATTTTAAACGGTTCCTTTGCTCATTTATGTATTTATTTTTTTTTCTAATTTTCACCTCTTATTATTTCATCAGGGTGAGGGTCCACAGAGTTCCCCCAAGCCATGATTCCATAAGTCATCTGTCCCAAAGATATTTTGAAAACATATTTTAAGTAAGCTTCAGAACTGAGGAAAATAAAGGAGACAGGAAACACACTGTTGGCAGAGTAAAGAACCTAAGGAGAGTTTTAAATGACATTGAAAATACAGGACACATTTTTTTTAAAGATTTTATTTAATTATTTGAGACAGAGAGAATGAGACAGAGAGAGAGAGCACATGAGAGGGGGGAGGGTCAGAGGAAGAAGCAGACTCCCTGCTGAGCAGGGAGCCTGATGCATGACTCCATCCAGGGACTCCAGGATCATGACCTGAGCCGAAGGCAGTTGCTTAACCAATTGAGCCACCAGGCGCCCGAAAATACAGGGCACATTTAAGGAATAACAAATAGTCCAGCTTTGTAGATATGTTAGAAATATAGGAGAGTTTTGAAAGAAGAAATGGGGAAGACTGTTGGGATCATAGTTTCTGCTGAAGAATACAAGGGATATATATTTAATTTTGTAGACAATATCGTGGGATCAATCATTTTACATAGTAGATTAACCTTTTGACAGGCAAGATATTGATAGTTCCCTTAAAAGAGAGACGAATGGATAAACACTTTATTATACTTAAATATTAAAAGATATATACACATATATATGCTTCTGAATTCTATGAATACACAATTGGTACAAGAAAGCACCTTAAAAGTAGGTTGAGAATTTCAATTTAAAGCTTGACAAGAAGAGGGTTATGAAATTAAATCTCAAAGACAGCTCATTGTCATGATGTGAGGTAAATTTCCTAGTGAACAATATTCTTCTTAAAATTGTTATCATGGTGAGCACTGAGTAATGTATGGAATTGTTGAATCATTACATTGTACACCCGCAACTAATATAACACTGTATGTAAACTATACTGGAATTAAAATTAAAAAACTTAATTAAAAAAGAATTGAGATTTCAAAAACAAAACAAAATAAAATAAAATTGTTTTTCTCATTCACAGGTCTCATTCAACCGATATGGGTGTCGTGTGCGGTGGTGGTGGGGTCAGTGGGTAGAAATACCACTCTGAGTGTCCACATGATCCAGGAGGAGAAAAGCCCACTTCTCCATTCATCAATCTATTCAACTCAGTGCCTTGTATTCTCATTAGGGAAGCCTCTAATGAATTAGTGTTCAAATGGGACTATAGGGTACATGTCTTCCTTACACCATAGCTTCTGAGTCTGTGATATTAAATGAGGAACTGCAGAGGATACATGGCCAGTCTTCAGAAAATAAAGAAATGAAACATTCTCACAAGTGGTTTTTTCCACAGAAAAATATTAACCATCAGACACAACTAAATATATGCAACACATAGTTAAATTTTAACATTATGTTTGACAGTGATGCACCTTTTCTCAGAAATAATTATTTAATCTGTTCACACCCTTTTGACATGGCCCTCTTGCGAGAGTAGTGATGACATTTTCCCTGACAAAGACTTAATGACTTCATACGAGAACATAAGAAAAAAGGACAAATAAAATGCCAGATTGTTTCTGTGCTGTCACTGTTTTCTTTCCTTAATGTGGTTGCTGACAGCCAAAATTGAAAACATGCTGAGTTTCCTCAGCACCTGATGCTCACTAGATACTGCATGTCAGAGGCAGAGATCCTGTGACAGGTGAAGAGATCATGGCAAGGGAAATAGAAGCATACAAGTATATCAGAGGCCAAGTCCACGTCTTCATTGCCAGGAAAATTGAGAAAACAGTACCCAGGATTATTCTTCTCCCCTCCAAGATGCAGCACGGTCTAAGAATCTCTCTAAACAGCTGCTACATCATGTAGGAGGAAAGCGCTTTCAAAGCACGAGAAGATTCAGATTTCTAATATAAGGAAGTGCTGAGGAGTTACTTCATTGTAAATTGACTGCAAAAAATAAATAACCATAGGGAAATCATTGCAGAACATGAGTGATTCTGGATATGTGTTAGCCAGAAGGACAGCTTTATAGAACAAGAATGAATCTACATGTACAAAGACATGAAGTAGATACATGATCTTTCATTGCTGTTTACTTGGACTACACATGAATTCATGTATTTTTGTTTATTTAAAAAACAATTACAGTGCTTGCTTCAGCAGTACATATACTAAAATTGGAATGATATAGAGACGATTAGCATGGTCCTTGCACAAGGATGACATGAAAATTCATGAAGTGTTCCATATTTTTATAATATAATGCTAAGTGGAATAGGTCAGTCAGAGAAAAACAAATACCATATGATTTCACTTATGTGGATTTTAAGAAACATGATAAACAAGGAAAGGGCAGGAAAAGAGAGAGAAAGACAAACCAAAGAACAGATTCTTAACTATAGAGAGTAAATTGATGGTTACCAGAGGGGAGCTGGGTGGGGGTATGGGTGAAATGGGTGATGGGGATTGAAGAGGATGCTTATCATAATGAGCACTGAGTAATGTACAGAATCATCAAATCACTATATTGTGCACCTGAAACTAATATAACATTTTATGTTAACTATACTGAAATAAAAATTAAAAACTTAGGAAAATTATTATTTTTGGAAAAAATTTTGTGGTAAATGTTTTCTTGAGTTTTGATTAAAGAAATATAGTAAAAATATGCTTAGTAAGGGTAGTGGGGATCTGATTACATGTTTGCAAACTGGGGAGATGAAAAGTTTTGGTAGGGACAGCAATAGGAAAACTTGTCCACTAACATATTATCAGGTCTAGACTAACATAAGGTGGCACCAGGGATAAACATACCTTCAAACAAAGTGATAAAATGAAGATAGGAATTGGCAGAATTGGGAAGAATGTAACACAAGCTAAAATGAAAAATATTCCACCAATACCATGTTCCTGAATTTATTTAAGACAGAAGATGCAATTGTTTTGTTTTGGTTAGGGAAAACAAGAACTAACTTACCTGAGATCAGTGACAGTGGAACTGGAAATGTCCTTCAATAATCAGATTTGTTCATCTAGATTATTTACTGTATTTTTGCTGATTTATAACATGCATAATCTATAATGATTATATATATGCATCTATAACATGTATAATCTGTATGTACACTATATATATATGCATCTATGCAAAATATATGCATATGTAATTTTAAGTAAATACATTTTATAGGGCCATGAAATCAATTTTATTTTAATTTTATTTTTGAATAGGACATGATCAAATATGGTTTGAGGACCAAAGTTGCACAGATTATTTAGAAAATGTACAAGGATAATGATGCTTGTAAAATTATTCAGTATCTAAAAATGACTTTCAGTGTTCTTCACTTAAAAAGGGTAATTTGGAACATTATGCATCAACAATCTTCACCCCTGACTCTTTCCTAAAGCTTTGGAGATACATTTCTTTCCTCTGGTGTGTGGGAAGATATATAGTATTGTCCAAATAAACTCTGGGATGGTTTCTTTTCAATTTAGTTATTTTATTTTTTTGCATTCTGGAATTTTTCTGTCTTTACTTGGAAAAAAAATCAATCCAACATATTTTTAAGTGTTTCTATTTAATATTTTTTCAAACATGATAACTACTCTCAACTTCCGGAATTGTATCCTTTTAAATTTTGTCACATAAATTATGAAAATGTAATTTTTGATTAGTGTTTCTGAACAATTTGTGTTTTTCCTTATGTAGTAGGAATGGATGCTTCCTGGTCAAAGTTAGGAAAATTTCTAATAATAGCCAATATTTATTTAGAGGTCATTATATTGCAGACATTTTGCTAGGTTCTTTTTAAGTATTATCTCATTCTCAAACAATATTTAAAAGGTTGATATTTGCTTTATTAACTAAATGTGTATTCAAAATCACATAATCAATTGACTTAATACCCACATCTTATGTCCCTGAAAGCCTATACTTTCTCTTTTCCTCCAGCTTTATTGAGATATAACTGACATATACTATTATGTAAGTTTAAGGTGTCCAATGTGTTGACTTGATACACTTATATAATGTGGAAGGATGATCACCGTAGAGCTGGTTAATACCTCTGTCATGTCACAATTATCATTTCTTTCTTGTAATAAAAACACTTAAGATCTACTCTTTTAACACCTTTCAAGTATATGATACAGTATTGTCAATTATAAGCACCACGTTGTACATTAGATCCCCACAACTTACTCATATTATAACTAGAAGATTGTATTCTTTGATCAACACTCTCCCCATTCCCTTCACTCTCCATCCCGGGGCAACCACCATTCTACTCTCTGTTTCCATGAGTTTTTTTTTTTTTTTTTTTTTTTAATTATACATATAGGTGAGATGATACAGTGGTTGTCTGGCTTATTTAATTTAGTATACTGTCCTTAAAATCTACCCATCTTGCTACAAATGGCAGATTTCCTTCTTTCTTCTGGCTAAATAATATCCATTGTAGATACATACCACATTTTCTTTGTCCATTCATCCATAGAGAGATCCTTAGGTTGTTTCCCTATCTTGACCATTGTGATTAATACTGCAATGAATGCGAGAGCATTGGTATCTCTTCAATATCCAGATTTCACTTCATTTGGATATATACCCAGAACTGAATTTGCTAGATCATATAGTGGTCCTATTTTTAATTTTTTTGAGGGACTTCCATACTATTTTTCATACTGGCTGTACCAATTCACATTCCCATTAACAGTCCACAAGGGCTTCCTTTTGGCTGCACCCTTGGCAACACTTATTGCTTGTCTTTTTGACAATAGTCATCCTAACTGTTATGAGATGATGTCTCATCATGGTTCTGATTTGCATTTCCCTGATGATTAGTAATGTTTAATACTTTTTCATGAATCTGTTAGCCGTTTGTATGTTTTTCTTTAAAAATGTCTATTTTGTTCCTCTGCCCATTTTTAAATCAATTTTTTTACCATTGAATTGTATAAATTCCTTGTATATTTTGAATATATTGCTTTATCAGGTGTGCCATACACTTTCCATTGATCAATATTATCAGATGGCCAGTATTAAATTGTTATCTCTACCATCTCTTCCACTACAAATATTTTCTCTGTTCCTTTCATCTTTTCCTTTCACTCACTCTCACACCCTCCATCTTTTAGGTCTAATAAATATTCATAAAATATCTATTTCCACACATTCTAATACAGTAGCCTCTGGCTACATATGTTTACTAAGCCCTTGAAGTGTTGCCAGTCTAAATCGTTAGCTGTCACAAATGTAATATACACACTGCATTTCAGTGAGTTAATATGAAAAATAGGATGTGAAATATAACAATAATGCCTTTTAAGATACTAAAATCCAAATGCTCCAAGTCAATGTTTTTCAGGTATGTAACCATTTTTTTGCTCCCTCTCTCCTTTCCTTCCTCCATTCCTTGCAATTTAAAAAAAAAAAATAGAATTGTAAGGTAGTTGTAAGAAATAATACAGAGAGATACTATGTATCCTTTATACAGATTCCTATAATAGTGGCATCTTAAACTCTGGTTAAAGGATATCGCAATCAGGATATTGACTTTGATGAGTGAAGATACTGTATCACCACAATGATTTTGCCCTTTTATAGCCACATCTACTTCCCTTCGCACACTCTCCTGCTTCATTCCTAACAACTACTGGTTTGTTCTGTATTTCTATAATTTGTTATTTCAGAAGCATGATATAAATGGCATTATATGATATGTAAACTTTTTGCAATTGTTTTTTTTTTTTCACTCAGTATAATCCTCGGGAGATTCTGGGAGGTTGTTTCATGTATCAATAGCTCATTCCTTTTATTTTTAAATAGTATTCCATGCTATGGATATATCAGTTCATTTAGCCATTCATTCATTCAAAAAATCTGAATTATTTTCAAGTTTTGCTATTTTTGTAAAACTCCTACAAACATTCATGAGTGGGTTTTTGTGTGCACATATCCATTTCTCTCAGATAAATGCCCGGGAGTACAATTGCTGTGCTATATGGTAAGTGCATGTTTAGTTTAATAAACAGACAAATAAACAAACAAAACTTACCGTTTGGGGGGAAGGATTGTATCATTTTACATTCCCAATGGCAAGAGAATGAGTTATCTAGTTTCCCCACATCCTCAACCAAAATTCGACTTGTATGATTGTATATTTTTATTTTTACCATACAGACTGGTGTATAGTTCTATCTCATTGCGGTCCTAATTTTCATTTCCCAAATGGTTAATGATATATAACATCTCTTCCTGTGCTAATTTGCCATCTGTTTATCCTCTTTGGTAAAATATTTTCTTTTGCTCATATTCAAATTGAATTGATTTTTATAATTGGGTGTTGAGGATTCTTTATATATTCTAGATACAAGTATGTTAATATATATGTAGCTTATAAATATTTTCTCCCACTCTGTAACTTGTCTTTCCATCCTCTTACAGCATCTTTTGAAGACGAAAATGTTAAATTTTGATGCAGTCCAATTTGTCAAATATTCCTTTAGTGGATACTACTTTTGGTATCAGGACTGAGCTCTCTGTTTACCCTTAGATTTTCTCCTAGATCAATATTTAAAACCTCAGTAATGGGCACCTGGGTGGCTCAGTTGGTTAAGCGACAGCCTTCGGGTCAGTTCATGATCCTGGAGTCCCGGAATCGAGTCCCGCAATGGGCTCCCTGCTCAGCGTGGAGTCTGCTTCTCCCTCTGACCTTCCACCCTCTCATGTGCTCTCTCATTCTCTCTCTCTCTCATTCTCGCTCTAACAAATAAATAAATAAATAAAATCTTTAAAAAAATAAAAAATAAAAAAATAAAACCACAGCAATTTTTCATTTTTTATTTAAGTCCATGATCAATTTTGAGTTAATTTTTGAATAAGGTGTGAGATTTAGCTTCAGGTCAAGATTGATCGATCAGTTGGTTTTTGGCTCTAGACAATTTGAGGCATATTGCTATTCTTGATTGATTGGCCCTTTTAATCATTAAATAATGTTTCTCTTGGTCTTTGGTAATTTTATTTGTTCTGAAATCTGCTTTATTGGGTATAAGATAGCCACCTCTACTTTGTCTTAACTAATATTTTTATGATATATCTTTTTTCATGCTTTTGCTTTTAAGCTGCCTATATCAGTATATTTGAAGTGAATTTCTTGTAGACAGCATATGGTTGGGTTATGATTTCTAATCCGTTTTGACAATTTCTGTCTTTTAAATTGTATGTAGATCATCTGCATTTAATGATCTGTATGTATGTAATGTAAAAAAGCTATCTTTTATTTTAATTTTTATTGTTATGTTAATCACCATACATTACATCATTAGTTTTTGATGTAGCATTCCATGATTCATTGTTTGTGGATAACACACAGTGCTCAACGCAGAATGTGCCCTCTTTAATACCCATCACCAGGCTAACCCATCCCCCCACCCCCCTCCCCTCTAGAACCCTCAGAGTGTTTTTCAGAGTCCATAGTCTCCCATGGTTTGTCTCCCCCTCCGACTTACTCCCCTTCATCATTCCCCTCCTGCTATCTTCTTCTTTTTTTTTTTAACATATATTGCATTATTTGTTTCAGAGGTACAGATCTGTGATTCAGCAGCCTTGCACAATTCACAGCACTCACCATAGCACATACCCTCCCCAATGTCTATCACCCAGCCACCCCAAACCTCCCACGCCCTATCACTCCAGCAACACTCAGTTTGTTTCCTGAGATTAAGAATTCCTCATATCACTGAGGTCATATGATACATGTCTTTCTCTGATTGACTTATTTCACTCAGCAAAACACCCTCCAGTTCCATCCACATCATTGCAAATGGCAAGATCTCATTCCTTTTGATGGCTGCATAATATTCCATTGTGTATATATACCACTTCTTCTTTATCCATTCATCTGTTGATGGACATCTTGGCTCTTTCCACAGTTAGGCTATTGTGGACAGTGCTGCTATAAACATTGGGGTGCACGTACCCCTTCGGATGCCTACATTTGTATCTTTGTGGTAAATACCCAGTAGTGCAATTGCTGGATCCTATGGTAGCTCTATTTTCAACTGTTTGAGAAACCTCCATAGTGTTTTCCAGAGTGACTGCCCCAGCTTGCATTCCCACCAGCAGTGTAGGAGGGTTCCCCTTTCTCCACATCCCCGCCAACATCTGTCATTTCCTGACTTGTTAATTTTGGCCTTTCTGATGGGTGTGAGGTGGTATCTCATTGAGGTTTTGATTTGGATTTCCCTGATGCTGAGTGATGTTGAGCACTTTTTCATGTGTCTGTCGGCCATTTGGATGTCTTCTTTGGAAAATTGTCTGTTCATGTCTTCTGCCCATTTCTTGATTGGATTATTTGTTCTTTGGGTGTTGAGTTTGATAAGTTCTTTTTAGATTTTGGATACTAGCCCTTTATCTGATATGTCATTTGCAAATATTTCCTCCCATTCTGTCGGTTGTCTTTTGGTTTTGTGGACTGTTTCCTTTGCTGTGCAAAAGCTTCTTATCTTGATGAGATGCCAATAGTTCATTTCTGCCCTTGCTTCCCTTGCCTTTGGCGAAGTTTCTAGGAAGAAGTTGCTGCGGCTGAGGTCGAAGAGGTTGCTACCTGTGTTCTCCTTTAGGATTTTGATGGACTCCTGTCTCACGTTTAGGTCTTTCAACCATTTGGAGTCTATTTTTGTGTGTGGTGTAAGGAAATGGTCCAGTTTCATTCTTCTGCATGTGGCTGTCCAATTTTCCCAACACCATTTGTTGAAGAGACTGTCTTTTTGCCATTGGACATTCTTTCCTGCTTTGTCAAAGATTAGTTGACCATAGAGTTGAGGGTCCATTTCTGGGCTCTCTATTCTGTTCCATTGATCTATGTGTCTGTTTTTGTGCCAGTACCATACTGTCTTGATGATGACAGCTTTGTATTAGAGCTGGAAGTCTGGAATTGTGATGCCGCCAGCTTTGCTTTTCTTTTTCAATATTCCTCTGTCTATTCGGGGTCTCTTCTGGTTCCATACAAATTTTAGGATTATTTGTTCCATTTCTTTGAAAAAAGTGGATAGTGTTTTGATGGGGATTGCATTGAATGTGTAGATTACTCTAGGTAGCATTGACATCTTCACAAGGTTTGTTCTTCTAATCCATGAGCATGGAACGTTTTTCCATTTCTTTGTGTCTTCTTCAATTTCTTTCATGAGTATTTTATAGTTTTCTGTGTACAGATTCTTTGCCTCTTTGGTTAAATTTATTCCTAGGTATCTTATGGTTTTGGGTGCAATTGTAAATGAGATTGACTCCTTGATTTGTCTCTCTTGTCTTGTTGTTGGTGTATAGGAATGCCACTGATTTCTGTGCATTGATTTTATATCCTGCTACTTTACTGAATTCCTGTATGAGTTCTAGGAGTTTTGGGGTAGAGTCTTTTGGGTTTTCCATATACAGTATCCTATCATCTGCAAAGAGTGAGAGTTTGACTTCCTCTTTGCCGATTTGGATGCCTTTGATTTCTTTTTGTTGTCTGATTGCTGTGGCTAGGACTTCTAATAATATGTTGGAATAGCAGTGGTGATAGTCGACATCCCTGCTGTGTTCCTGACCTTAGGGGGAAAGCTCTCAGCTTTTTCCCATTGAGAATGATATTCGCTGTAAGTTTTTCATAGATGGCTTTTATGATATTGAAGTATATACCCTCTACCCCTATACTCTGAAGAGTATTGATCAAGAAAGGATGCTGTATTTTATCATATGCTTTTTCTGCATCTATTGAGAGGATCATATGATTCTTGTTCTTTCTTTTTTTAATGTATTATATCACGTTGATTGATTTGCGGATGTTTAACCAACCTTGAAGCCCAGGGATAAATCCCACTTGGTCATGGTGAATAATCCTTTTAATGGACTGTTGGATCCTATTGGTTAGTATTTTGGTGAGAATTTTTGCATCCATGTTCATCAAGGATATTGGTCTGTAATTCTCCTTTTTGATGGGGTCTTTGATTTGGGGATCAAGGAAATGGTGGCCTCATAAAATGAGTTTGGAAGTTTTCCTTCCATTTCTATTTTTTGGAACAGTTTCAGAAGAATAGGTATTAATTCCTCTTTAAATGTTGGGTAGAATTCCCCTGGGAAGCCATCTGGCACTGGGCTTTTGTTTGTTGGGAGATTTTTGATGACTGCTTCAATTTCCTTAGGGGTTATAGGTCTGTTCAGGTTTTTTATTTCTTCCTGGTTCAATTTTGGTAGTTGATACACATCTAGGAGTACACGGATTTCTTCCAGGTTATCTAATTTGCTGGCATAGAGTTGCTCATAATATGTTCTTATAATTGTTTGTGTTTCTTTGGTGTTGGTTGTGATCTCTCCTCTTTCATTCATGATTTTGTTGATTTGGGTCATTTCTCTTTTCTTTTTGATAAGTCTGGCCAGGGGTTTATCAATCTTGTTAATTCTTTCAAAGAACCAGCTCCTAGTTTTGTTGATCTATTCTACTGTTCTTTTGGTTTCTATTTCATTGGTATCTGCTCTGATCTTTATTATTTCTCTTCTCCTGCTAGGTTTAGGCTTTATTTGCTTTTTTATCTCTAGCTCCTTTAGGTGTAGGGTTAGGTTGTGTATTTGAGACCTTTCTTGTTTCTTGAGAAAGGCTTGTATTGCTATATACTTGCCTCTCAGGACTGCCTTTGCTGTATCCCAAAGATTTTGAAGAGTTGTATTTTCATTTTCATTGGTTTCCATGAATTTTCTTAATTCTTCTTTAATTTCCTGGTTGACCCATTCATTCTTTAGTAGGATGCTCTTTAGCCTCCATGTATTTTAGTTCTTTCCTACTTTCGTCTTGTGATTCAGTTCTAGTTTCAAAGCATTGTGGTCTGAAAATATGCAGGGAATGATCCCAATCTTTTGGTACCGGTTGAGACCTGATTTGTGCCCTAGGATGTGATCAATTCTGGAAAATGTTCCATGGGCACTAGAGAAAAATGCGTATTCCATTGCTTTGGGATGGAATGTTCTGAATATGTCTGTGAAGTCCATTTGGTCCAATGTTTCATTTAAAGTCTTTACTTCCTTGTTGATTTTTTTGCTTAAATGATCTGTCCATTTCAGTTAGGGGGGTGTTAAAGTCCCTCACTATTACTGTATTGTTGTCAATGTGTTTCTTTGCTTTTGTGATTAATTGCCTTATATAATTGGCTGCTCCCATGTTAGGGGCATAGATATTTACAATTGTTAGATCTTCTTTTGTATAGACGCTTTAAGTAGGCTATAGTGTCCTTCCTCATCTCTTATTACAGTCTTTGTTTTAAAATCTAATTTGTCTGATATAAGGATTGCCACCCCAGCTTTCTTTTGGTGTTCATTAGCATGGTAAATGGTTTTCCACCCCCTCATTTTCAATCTGGGGGTGTCTTTGGGTCTAAAATGAGTCTCTTGCAGACAGCATTTTGATGGGTCTTGTTTTTTAATCCAATCTGATAGCCTGTGCCTTTTGATTGGGGCATTTAGCCCATTTACATTCAGGGTAACTATTAAAAGATAGGCATTTAGTGCCATTGTATTGCCTGTAGGGTGACTGTTACTGTATATTGTCTGTGTTCCTTTCTGGTCTATGCTGCTTTTAGGCTCTCTCTTTGCATAGAGGACCCCTTTCAATATTTCCTGGAGGGCTGGTTTCATGTTTGCAAATTCCTTTAGTTTTTGTTTTTCCTGGAAGCTTTTTATCTCTCCTTCTATTTTCAATGACAGCCTGGCTGGATATAGTATTCTTGGCTGCATGTTTTTCTCGTTTAGTGCTCTGAAGATATCCTGCCAGTCCTTTCTGGCCTGCCAGGTCTCTTTGGATAGTTCTGTTGCCAATCTAATGTTTCTACCATTGTAGGTTACATATCTCTTCTCCTGAGCTGCTTTCAGGATTTTCTCTTTGTCTCTGAGACTCGTAAGTTTTACTATTAGATGTCAGGGTGTTGACCTATTTTTATTGAATTTGAGAGGGGTTCTCTGTGCCTCCAGGAATTTGATGCCTGTTTCCTTCCCCACATTAGGGAAGTTCTCTGCTATAATTTGCTCCAATATACCTTCTGCCCCTCTCTCTCTTTCTTCTTCTTCTGGGATCCCAATTATTCTAATATTGTTTTGTCTTATGGCATCACTTATATCTTGAATTCTGCCCTCATGATCCTGTAATTGTTTATCTCTCTTTTTCTCAGCCTCTTTATTTTCCATCATTTGGTCTTCTATATGGCGGATTCTCTCTTCTGCCTCATTTATCCTAGTAGTTAGTGCCCCATTTTTCATTGCACCTCATGAATAGCCTTTTTGATTTCGACTTGGTTAGATTTTAGTTCTTTTATTTCTCCAGAAAGGGTGTCTCTAATAACTCCCATGCTTTTTTCAAGCCCAGCTAGTATCTTTAAAGTCATGATTCTGAACTCTAGGTCCAACATTGTACTAATGTCCGTATTGAGTAGGTCCCTGGCAGACGGTACTACCTCTTGTTCTTTTTGCGGAAGTGATTTTTTTCATCTTGTCATTTTGTCTAGAGGAGAATAGATGAATGAGAGAACAAAATGCTAACAGGTTAAAAACGTCCCCAGGAAATATACTCTAAACAAATCAGAAAAGACCTGAAACCAAGGGAAAAGAAAGGGAAAGAAAGAAAAAAGAAAGAGGAAAAAAAAAAGAAAAAGAAAAAGATAAAAACAAACAGACCAGAACAAAACAAAACAAAAAACAAAATATGATCAAATATGATCAGGCTAGTGCATAGATCAGTGCTACACACTAGATTTTGGGCGTATTTTGGTCTGTTAGAAGAAAGTGCCTCCTAAAATTTTAAAGGAAGAAAGACTTATATATGTACAAAATAAGGGTTGATACAATGAGGGGTGGAAGATGACTGTAAAGATTAAAATTATAAAAGGTTTTATAAAAGGAATTGATAAGAAGTTGTTTGAAAAAAGAAAGAAGATTTAAAAAAAAAAGGGAGAGAGTGTGATCAGGCAGACTAGAACAAAACCATACAGTAGTGATTTAGGTTATATTTTGATATGTGAGAAGAAACTGTATCTCAAAATTTTAAAGAGAGAACAAGTTATATATATATGCCAAAAATAAAAGTAACTACTATGAAGGGATAATATATGACTCTAAAAATGAAAAATAAATTTTTTAAAAGAATTGGTAAGGTGTTGTTTGAAAAAGGGAAAAAGAAAAATTAAAAAAAAAACAGTTAAAAAATTAACTTTGAAAAACTAATGAATCATGGTAAAATAAGCCATAAATTCTATGTGCACTCTTCCTCTAGCACTGGAGTTCTCCCATTCACCTTGATCAGTAAACTTGGTCTTGGCTTGCTGGCTGTTCGCGCTGATCTTCTGGGGGAGGGGCCGTTGCCTTGGTTCCCAAATGTCTTTGCCGGAGGCGGAATTGCCCTGCCCTTGTCGGTCCGGGCTAAGCAATCTACTCGGGTTTGCTCTCAGGAGCTTTTGTTCCCTGCAAGCTCCCCGCACCGCATTTGAGGACGAGAGTGAAAATGGTGGCTTCCCAATCTCCGCCCGGAGGAGCTGAGAACTCGGGGCCCCGCTCCTCAGTGCGCCCCCAGAGAAAAGCAGTCAGTTACTCCCATCTCCCCGGTCTCCGGCCGCACTCCGTGCTCACCCGGCCTGTGACCGAGCGTTTCGATCTCTGGCACCTGACCCCGTGTGGAGTCTCCAAACCCAGCAGATCCCTGCGGTGCGCTCCCACGCCCCTCCTCCCCGGGGGGGGGGTCTCCCCGGCTCTGCCGCTTGTTGGGTCCCTGCTGGAGGAGCAGTGGCCCGACTGGGCCGCGGATCACAGTCTATGGCAACCCCGAGCTGAGAGCCCGCGCCTCGGCTCCATCTCCGCAGCCGGCTTCCCTGCTCCGATCCCTGGGAGCTCTGCCGCACTCAGGCACCCCCGGTCTTTCTGTGACCCCGATTGTCCTGAGACCACACTGTCCCGCGAGGTTTCCACCCCCCGCTTAGCCACTGGAGCGACGTCCCTCAGCGGAGCCGACTTCTAAAAGGTCCGATTTTGTGCTCCGCGGCTCTAGCACTTGCCAGAAGCGGCCAACGGAGGCCCCCTCCCCCGCCGTCTATCCTCCCAAATATCGCCTCGGATTCACTTCTCCGCACGTCCTACCTTCCAGAAAGTGGTCGCTTCTCTCTTCAGAGAGTTGTTGCTACTCTCCTCTTCGATCTCCTGTTGAGTTCGTAGGTGTTCAGAATGGTTTGATCCCCATTCAGCTGAATTCCTGAGACCAGACGAAATCCGGGTCAACTACTCCTCCGCCATCTTGCTCCGCCCTCCGATCTGTAGGTGCTTTCATCTGCCATTTTATTTTTCTGTTTTCTGTTTGTTCATTTTATATATACTTTTTCTTTTTTCAATTCCTTGCATTATTGTGATCTACTCATACATTTTGGGGACTCCATTTTTCACCTATCTAGTGATTTTTGTGGTTGTTCTAGGTATTACATTTGCTGGGGTGTCATTTTAAGTGTGAGTAAAGTATAGAAATGCTACCTGACTTTGCATCCCTTTGCTCATCTTCCAACTTTTAGAATATAATTGTTTTAAATATTTCTTATACATATATTTAGAGCTGCATAACACAATGTTACAATTTACTTCAAATGTCAAAATTTAGAAACTCAAGAAGAGAAAATTCTCTTGTACTTAAGCATAGTTTTGCTTACCATGTTCTTTCTTCCATTTTCACATTCCAATGTACCTTTAAAAAAAATCATTTAATTTTTTGTTTAGAGAACTTCTTCCTTCGGTCATTCTTTCAGGGTAGACAGCAGATATATTGATTTCCCCTTCATTTCTGGAGTACATGTTTGCTGAGTATAAGATTCTGAATGAATAGCACTTATTCTTCAGTCCTAAAAAAAGGTTTGATCCTATTCTTTTTGGCCTTCTTAATTTCAGATGAGAAATCTGTTGTCATTTAAATTTTGTTTTTCTTGTAGGATAGGTGTCATTTTTTTCTTGTTGCTTTCCAGATTGTTTTTCATTTGTCTTCAGATTTCAAGATTTTACTAAAATGTGTCTTGATGTTTAGCTTCTTGAATCTGTAGGTTTATATCATTTCCAAATTTGGGGAGTTTTAAAACACCATTTCTTCAAGTACTTTTAAAATTTGCCCTTTTTTTGGGGGGCGCCTGGGTGGCTCAGTTGGTTAAGCGACTGCCTTCGGCTCAGGTCATGATCCTGGAGTCCTGGGATCGAGTCCCACATCGGGCTCCCTGCTCGGCGGGGAGTCTGCTTCTTCCTCTGACCCTCTTCCCTCTCATGCTCTCTATCTCTCTCATTCTCTCTCTCTCAAATAAATAAATAAATAAAATCTTAAAAAAAATAAAATAAAATAAAAGTTGCCCTTTTTAACCTTTCTTCCTGGGACTCCAAAAACATGAATGCTAGATCTTTTGTTATATTCTCAGAGGTTCCTAAGGCTTTATTCATTTATTTTCATTCTCTTCACACCCTGTTGCTCAGATTAGGTAAGTTCTCTTCCTTCATTTGCCCATTCATCAAGTCTTTCCTGTGTTCCCTCCAATATTCTATTTATTCCATTTATGAAGGTTTTTAAGATTTTTTATTAATACTATTTTGGTAATTGTATTTTTAGTTTGAAATTTTCTATTTGGTAGTTCTTTACATCCAATATTTTTTTTTCTGATTCTTTCTAATTTTTATTATTTCATGTGTGCACACAGTTGCTCACTGAAGCATTTTTATCATGACAGCTTTAATTCTAACATCTCTGTCATCTCAGGTTTTGCATCTACTCATTGTCATTTTTCACCGGGTTTGAGATCTCCCTTGTTCTTGGTATGACAAGTGGGGTACAGAGGTACCTCATTATTGTTGGGGGTAGTAAGTCTGGGCTGCTCTTGAGCTTTGCTGTGACACTGAGGGAGATTAGGGCCTGTTAGCAGCCAGCAAAGATGATCGTCCTGACTCCTGCTTGGCCTTCTTGACACCAGTATGACAGAAGTGTGGGAGTACTTTCTTACAACTTTGCAGGATGGGATCCAGGAACTTCCCACTTGGCATTTGCTGACATAGGTTGGAGTAGAACCACGCATCTTTCTATGGCATTTGGCTGAAATGAGCATTTCTTGCCTAAGAGTTTTCTGTCTTGTTACGCTCCTTTTTTCCTGGTCCTTTGGCTAGAGAGAGCAGGCTCTTGGCAAGGCTTTTGTTTTTTTCTTTCCTTTTTTCTTTGTCTGCATCTATTGATGTCTCTGGATTGCTGGCCCCTTCATATCCAAGTCTGAGATATACAGGGAAAAAGAAAGCAAGAAGTTTACCACTGAGTTGTACTTTGCACCCCAAGTTCTCT
Source organism: Eumetopias jubatus (assembly GCF_037043125.1). NCBI lineage: Eukaryota > Metazoa > Chordata > Mammalia > Carnivora > Otariidae > Eumetopias > Eumetopias jubatus. Next base: position 174,358,459 of record NW_028274809.1, on the reverse strand, counting down.
AGTGTTTTTTCTCTCTTCCAAAGTTTTCTTATATTTGTGTTATACACAATGTCCAGGGGTTGCAGTTGTACTTAGCAAAAATAATAGGGAAAAGCATGTCTACTTCACTTTTGTGAAGATAGAATTCTCAATGTAGCAGATTTTTAAGGTCTTGAGTTAGGCAGTGAACATAATATTCAGGATATTGTATTCCCTGTTAAAGTATTTGGCTTTTATCATGAGTGAAATTAGAGATGTGCAGAAATATTCCCATGACACAATCTTGAGTAATGTGGGATATGGTGGAACCACTTATTGAAATGAACTTGAAGGAGCATTAAGTAAGTAGGAGTATCAAGTATCCAATATTGGATATGTATTATATATCTATGATTCACTTATAGGTCTGATGTTTAGAGAGAAGTTAATTTAGATTAAAATATTCCATTCTGTCAGTATATGGACTCCATTGAAAACATGGAAAAGGAAAGTTTAAAACCTGGAAAATTCCGGGTGCCTGGGTGGCTCAGTCTGTTAAGTGTCTGCCTTCAGCTTGGATCATCATCCCAGGGTCTTGGAATAGAGTCCTGCATCAGGCTCCCTACTAGGCAGGGAGTCTGCTTCTCCCTTTGCCCTCCCCCCACCCCAGTTTGTACACGTTCTCTCTTTCTTTCTCACAAAAATAAATAAAAATAAAATATTTAGAAAATACAAAACAAATAAAACATGAAAACGTCATTAGAGGCAGATTTTAGAGATAGGCAAAGAGTGGGCCCAGAATATTGCCCTGGCAAAAGTCAAAGCATAGACATTAGGCAATATGGAAGATCCAATCAAAGACACAAATTAAAGTCAAAGAGATTATGGATGGAGAGTGGACATTGTTGAGTCTCAGAATCCAAAAGAAGACAGTGAGAAGTCCAGTTACAATGAATGAGGAAGAGAGGTTAATGATATGAATTTTGAAATATGGTCATCATGTTTGGGAACATGGAAATCACTATCTTGGAAAGAAATGTTCTTGTATGATTGTCTTGAGTGGACTTGATGAGGGGTTGGTTACTCAGAGAGTAAAAGGCAAATGATGAACTGCATGCATCATATGAAGATAACTTTCCAAATTATCATGTGAGAAGGAGAATCCAAAATGGCACAATTGCTAGAATGAGGAAAGGTAAGTTTTTAAGGTGTTCTGGTTTATTTTAAAAATAGTTTAATGTGTTTGTTGATAGGATACAGTTGAGAAGGAGAGGTTAAAATGCACAAGATAAAGTATTAATTGAAGGTGTTAAATATGTGATGAAGTAGGAGAAATCAGTCTTGTACTTATAGCTTTTTATGTATTTTAAACTTACAATATGTCTTTCGTGTATATCCTGACACTTGCTTAAGGAATTCTGATTATGTAAAGGGAGATCAGAAAATATTAAATGATTTCCTTATTTAAATATTCAAACATAGTTATATTTTTATATGTTTGGAAGAGATGCAAGTAAGTAGCAAAATATCTGAAAACTGTAGATTTTTTTAATTATTACTTGCTTGAGATTATTGCAGAATCTGGTTCATCGTTCATAAATAGTATCAATAGAAAAATAAATACAAGATGTTACTTTGAACTCTAAATCATATTCAATGTTTCTTTAAATATTAGTTTATAAGTTTTTGTGTGCATAAAATTATACTGTCACCAACAATTTCTCCTTCCTTGGAAAAGTGGTATGTACTAAGATTAAAAAAAAAAAATTCTGGTTCAATTTAGAAAGTTTGTTGTTTTAAGATCTTGCTTGACCACCTACAACATGTGTTTGCAAATCCCTGCTTGCAGCTTTGTGTTTTTCATGAGACTTTTATTCCAATAAGAACAGCTGGTGAAATTAAGGTTATTGTCCTAAATTTCAATTGAAACCATTGGTGTAAAGCTATTTTCAGGATCATTTACTTGGCTCTCAAATAAACTCCTCTTAGTTGTTCGAAATGTGATCTTACTTTGATAATGTTCAAATCACGGATGGATATTATCATGCTTCTGAAAATGAGTTTATCTTGGATAGGTTAAATGTATATAGTAGATTTTTAAAAAATAATTTGGACATCATTTTAAAAATTATCATTTTAAAAGCATAATTTTGGACATCAAGAACTTTGGTAGTATTATCTGTTAAACTATAGATTTTTACATTTTTAAATAATTATTTATTCACTTTTGTTTGCAGTGGGGGGTGGTTGCTCTTTCATTTTTGTTTGAAGAAAGGACTTTATTGATATTTATAAAAGACTTCAAAGGACAAAATCCCTATGGTCATCTGGACTAACCCCACCAATAAAGTTATCAGAAATACAATAATCAGAGAACATAAGTAATACGTGCCCAGTGATGACACTACAAAGTGACAGACCCATGTTTTTTAATCCTTGATATTTGCTTTTTCCAACAGAGTGCTACTCCTTTTTGTTTTCAAATTTGACTATACTGAACAGTTGTACATTTTTATGAAAAGGGACTACAAGAAAAAAGAACAGACTTTTTTGTTCTAAAATTAAATGCCACATGCTGGAGTTTTGAGGTTTTAATAGATAATGTTTCCCTCCTTTTTTCCTCACCCAGCTTGAAATCAAATGACAAACAGGAAAAACAGTTGGAAATGAAAATAGCATTTTATGATAATAAAAGTATTCAGAAAATATGGTTTAGGTCTATGGATATCTTCAAATTAAAATTATACCTCTAGTCATTGTTCAATCCACTTTGATGATTGTAACCTCAGAAAGTTAGACCATAGGATTACAGAATTATTTGCAGAGGACAGATCCCCCCAAAAAATCAGAAGGGCTTGAACATTAATTCTCTGTTCATCTTACCAAATTCATCTACCAGATAATTTATTTCTTCCCCACTAGAAGTGAGTGAAGATGCATGACTGTGCCCAGTATACTACTCCAATGGAAGGTCCTTTCCATGCAAAAATGATGAGCTAAGAAATATCACAGACAAATCCACTAGATAGTGTGAAAAAGATTGTATTATTAACTGAGCTTTCTTAAATCCCAACAATATCATCCTAGGTGTGACTGTGGCTAAGATATGAACATATTGGAAGTATAACTTCTATAACTCTAGATTCTGGAAAACTATTAAGCTAGAAAATTAAAAATAAAGAAAAATAACCATATCACACACACAAAAAAATCTCATCTTCCATCACCAAACATGGGATTTATTTTTGACATGATGGGATTTAGGCCATGGATAAAAATCTGATGTCAACTAATAATTTATTAAGCAATAACAGCACTTTTTAAAAGAAAAATTATAACTACATAACTAATATTGTTATTTTAAGTCAAAAACCATTCCAAACAATTATATCATGCACTGCTTCTAAAATACATTATAAGAATAAAATTTGGAACAAAATTCTACTTTCTTAACTAAATAAAACAAAGCCCAAAGTTTCTTTTAATCCCTGACCAGGTCATTAATCAATGATTAATTATTGAAGTCCCAAAGAAACCCTCTAGCTTTCTAAGAATAATTGAAGAATTTGTTACCAGAATTAGTGTGTTTTCTGAACTCCTAGATATTTTGCTTTATATAGTCATTACCAAGGGGAACCATGAATCATATCATGCATTTTATATATCCATAGATTGTTTTTTCTCTTGATGTAATTTTATGAATTTCACAGCTCTCCGAAGATGTTTTTGTAATTACATTCTTGAACACTTGTTCTTATAAAATTAGTATGTTATGGACTGAATTTTTGTGTCCCCTTTCCCCAAATTCATATGTTAAAACCCTATCTCTCAATGTGATGGTATTAGGAGGTGGGGCCTTTGGATGTAATCAAGATAGATAAGGTCTTGAGGATAGAGCTATCAAGAGTGGGAATTGTGCCCTTTTAAAAGAGCTTGCTTCCATCACCTGAGGACATAGTAAGAAGTCTGCAGTCTACAACTAAGAAGATGGCTCTCACTAAAACCTGACCACACTGATGCCTTGATTTGGACCTCCAGCCTCCAGAACAATGAAAAATAAATTTTTGTTGTTTATAAACCACCTTCTGTACTTTGTGATATAGCAGCTTGAATGAAAATATAATGACTAAAACTTCAATAATAAAATATTGGATCATATGGGCTTTTATTATTTAATCCCACATATCATTTAGAATTAAAAAAAAACTTATGTTATTATAAACTTATTTTCCATTTCCCATATGCAATGAATCATAAAATTCTACTAACATATAATATATTTTCTCTTTCTATTGCTGTCAGCTACTGTCTTGGTCTAGGCCCTTATCTTCTGGGTTGATCCAATACAGCCTAACAGAACTTTCCACCTGTATTGTTTCTGCTCCTTAATCTACAGACTTTTGCCAATGTAATATTTCTAAAATTTTACTGTGATTAAGTCATGCTCATGCTTGAAAATCTCCAAATATTTTAATTTGAACAATAGCCACTAGCAACAATCAAATTGATTCAAATGATTCACTACAACTGATGCATATACTCTTCTGGGGAATGTAATGTTAGAAACTACACTTACATGTTCATTCAAGTGAATGCCACCTACATTAAAATTGCTTAGATTATACACTGTATACCACCAGTCGTAATGAAGTCAATATAGGAACTTTAAATTAAGCACATCCCACTATCTCCTAAAAATGCCAAAGATGACAGAAAACAGACACACACAAGCAAAATTAGATCAGAAACTAAGATAAGAAAATGAGAGAAAACTTTAGTATCCTCTGTATATATTAAGCAGAATTGATAGAGATCAAAGCAATACAAAATAAAAGAAAATTTATTTCATTTGCTCCAATGCTATAACAAGATTACAACTCAAAAAAAGCATATAGCAGGGTAGAGTGAGAAAGACATGCCATATCTTCTGTACTCAATATCTCAAAGACGTAAGTCCCATACCAGAAAACTATACCCTACTCCCTCCCAAAACATTCAAAGGAGACAGTAAAGGAAGTATTAAGGCAGGAATGTTAGTTGTGATTTCCACCCTGGAAGATGGAGTCTCCATTAAAAAAATAATAAAAAAATAAAAATGAAAAAATAGAGGTACTAATGAGGAAAGAAATGCAAAAACCTTTCAGCAGAGCATACCTTATATCTTTTGTTCGTGTTTTCCATCAGTTCAAATTACTTGATAGCAATACAGTGAGTCCGAGAAGCCATTACCTTTTTCTATGAGGAAGTGCACTGGGTGAAGGACTCTGGAAAGTAAGAGTTTGAATGGAAATTTTAGACATCAATCTGATGTCTGGTTCAATGCGGACAGTTAAATATAAAACCATACAGAGTGTCAGGGCAGGGCAAACCATTCAGACAAATCATTAAAAAAACTTAAAATTGGGCTAATATTAAACACTCAAAGATGTTAGATGATGAGACAAATCAAACATGAGACATACTTGTTGACTCCAACTCAATTCAAAATGAGAGCAAATAGTGAAAGGACGGACACATGAAGATACACAAACAAAAGTAATAGCATTCATCTAAAAAGATTTATTGACCAATGCAGAAGAAAATTTCACAAATCCTTAGCTTTAAACACAGAATGAGAGAACAGTTGGTCCTATGAAACTGCAGCATATACCCCTAACAACAATGTTCAGGTAACAAAATAGGATACCAGAAAGGGAGAGTACAGTTTAAAATGAAAGCAAAAGAAATGGGGAAGCTATGGCACGTTTGCAAGAGAAAGAAACTGGTGCCCTGTAACTGTGTAACTGATTCAGTGACATAGACAACAGATGTGATTAATCTTAGGAAAAGGCAAAAGAATAAAAAAATATTAGGTGTGAGATATTAAGAGAGATGGCAGATAATAAAGAACCAATAAATCCAAAATGAGTTTTCTTGAGAAGAATAGAACAAGTAGAGCAGAAGCAATAATTACATTAGGGAGAAAATTTCTGAGGGGAAGCAAGACCAAAATGTTTGTAGGTGGAAAACAATTGTCACATTCGTGGCAAAATATAATTTTTCTAAATTGAGCTTGTAGGGCTTTAAGAAAAGGTATTAGAAGCTAAGAATACTATATCTCCTCAGTAATAAAAGTTTTCCTTGGAGATTTACCTGTTTCTTTTATTGGAGGCTATATGCCTTCCACAGCCAAAAATTCCAGCTGAGACTATTCAGAAGTTAAATATAGTATGTCTAGGATGCAAGGAAGATGTGTAAATGACAATGAGTGATTACAGGCATAGAACAAAAAAGAAAAAAACATTTTAATTTCAGATTTGTTAGTTATATCACAGTCATTGTATTAGGATGTACATTTCATGGATAGAACTTATAAACAACTAAATATGTACTTCTTGACGAACACCATTGGAATGGGAAATATGGCGACCTTAAAACACTTCTGAACATAAATAAAATTAAAGTTATTTAAATTAAGTTAAAATCAGAATATATTTTGTAGTTAAAATAAGTTTATATTTGTAAGTAACATTATTTTCCTTTCTGATTTTTGGATACCTTAATATAATTAAATTTTTTTCCTGTTATTCCAGGTAAGGTTATATGTGACCTACTGAGTCACATAGAATTCAAAGCTCATTTAACCAACGGAGCCACCCAGGCGCCCTGCCATCTTGCAATTTTTAATAAATTTTGAACAGGGCACCCTATATATTTGTTGTGCTCTGTGTCTTGTAAATTATGTGATCTGTGCTGGGGCCATATTTACGTCTTATCTTATTTTGTTTATTTTACTTCCTTTCCTTCATCCCTCTCTCTATACTTTCTTCCCTTCCTTTCTTTAATATGATTATCATAATCACTTGGGGTAGAATATTTCAAACAACTGGAAAACCCTAGCAAATAAAAAAATCAACACCTATGTAATCCCAACTCTTCAGGTGTTAAATGACCACGTATGTACCCTAATGAAAGGAATGACACAGACCTTGCCCAAAATAATAAAGGGCATTTAAAGAGGATTTCATAAGAGATTCTAGTGTGAGAATTACTTCAAAAACTGTTGTAGAAATGTTGTGTGTATCTCTTACCTTCACCATGATGCACAGAAGCTCTCTACATCTCAAACCCAGGGATGCTCTTAGGACATTAATAGTTAGTTTGACTGTGTTTGTGGCACATAGAGGACACAGATGTGGGTGTGTGAGCCTTATCTGAAATGGCAAAAGGTGAGAGACTGGTTTGAGCAGCCTTGTAGGTCTTCAGAGAAGAACATGCACTCTGGGTAAGAATATGAGTTTTTCTGTCTACTTAGTGATTCTGTAAAAGAATTCTACCCACAATTTTTCTATCAGAGGCGAGACTATCTAACAAACAAGGCACATCAACCTGGAAGGGCATCAAATGATACAGCAGGAAGGATGGGTGACTTGGAGGGAAAAGATAACTTCACCAATGCCAGGGAGCTCTGGAGAGGTCCCAGTAGAGAGAGGTCCCTGAGGAATTCACAAATTTGTTCTGCTCTAGCAGATATTTGAATATCTCTCCAAATGTTTCTCTGTTCTTGCAACTTTTGGTAAGCCTACAGTGGTCAGCAATACTATTTTTTCCTTACTTATATTTTTCTGCAATCCTAACTCTTATTTATATTTCCTACTTTTTTTCTCTCGAGTTTAAGAGAGAAGGAACCCTTTGACATCCCAGTCTCTGGCTTCAAGCTCCCACGCTCTTCTCATGTGGAACAAAATAACAAACTTTACTCTGCAGCACTGAATTCCCCGCAGCAAATGCTATTCCAGGACCCTGGACAAGTCCATTCAGTGTATAGGTGGAATGGAGGGAGATTTAATGCTCAAATTTCTGGTACAAGAGAGGAAAGAGGAAATAAAAAGACAAGGGCTCAAACGAACTTCAAGTGTACTGCTTTAATTGTACTAAAAACAAGGTATCTTAATAAAAAAGTCTCCTGAGGCATACAATTTAAGGACAAGGTTATGGTTTCTAGACCACATGCATGGCTATGTTTCCAAGGCAGCAGGATCACTGCTCATCTCCCCACCAGACTACTCTGTGGTGATGGTGACGATCATGATGCTTGTAAAATTCAGTGGTTCTGTGATGGGTTTATTCCCCCAGAAATATCTTACTTTATCTATTTCAGTCTATTTCTCAGAATGTCTGTTCTCATCTTTCTTGATATCACCATATTCTCTCTATTGGTTTCACTCTTCCGCTGCTGGTATATGACCTCTGGGTTCTCCTCTGGTGCTTGAAGGTTCTACATTTTTTGAAGGCAGGTGTGCATGTACTAGTGATTCATGTTGAGCCAGTTTATGAAATCCAGAGAATCAAAGTACAATGCCAAGTTGGTAAGTCCGATAATTTAACATCTAAGGGAGCTGATGCACACATGAAGAGAGTTGAAGCAAGTCTGTTTCTTTCTGGACTGAGATTTCTAGGTCAGAGGTTTCAATGTGAAGCAAAGAAAACCTATCAAAGCACCACTTCTCAGGCTTAATTCTAAAATAGTTGCTATTTTTTTAAGATTTATTTATTTACATTAGAGAGGGAGAGAGAGAGAATCTCCAGCAGACCCCCTGCTGAGCACGGAGTCTGACGACATGGGGCTGGATCTCAGACCCTGAGAACAGAACCTGAGCCAAAATCAAGAGTGAGATGCTTAACAGACTGAGCCACCCAGCTGCCCCTACATGTTACTATTTTTTAAACCACAGAAACATGTTACATATTTTCATCTTCAAAATATATTTCTTTTTCTTCCCTCAAAGGAATGGAGTTTGTTAAGGTGACATCTGCACATGTCTCAAAAGGTTGTTTATTGAAACTAGATAATGTGTTTCAATAGAAAATATTTTACTACAAATACTCTAGAAAAAAAAACCTTCTTAAATTCAGTGATTCTCATCTATTGCTGGCTTTGTAGTTGGCAACCTTATTGAAAAAATTATTCTGACACTTATTGAAGACTCTAAGTCAGACTTTATTCAGGAAGTGAAGTACAGTGGGGTTTTGTGTTGAGGGAGTTGAACTCAATCTCTGTCCTGCATAACAAAACCCCATGTAGTAACCCACACAAAGAACAGCACAGCCAAATTTGCCCTAGGGACACATTAGAAGAGACTTCTCAAATCAGTATCTGAATGCTGGCTCCATCATTAAATAATGATAGAAAATCCAGAAGACTTTCAGACCTTAATTTAAAAAAAAAAAGCCATACAATTTAAAGTACTAGAAGCAGGGTTCTTTGATTCTAAGGGAATGAATCTCTATTCCTCTTTTTAAGCATGAGGTGTTCTAGAATGGATGCTGGCCTGAGCATCCAAAGTAATCATAATATTATCATTTTATTGTTCCTTCTTCCCATATCTGGTAGTTCTTAAATTATTATCATGAGGATAATCGTTATTGTCCTTCTTTCAGTAGATAGTATTTTCTTATGCTACAATTATTACTACTAATGTTAGCTAATAACACTTTATGATCACTAATAATTACTACTATTGATATTAGTTAGCTAAGTCTATATATATATATTTAAAAGCTATATGCTATATCGATATCTATCTATATGTATAGCTATATGTATTTGTATATCTATGCTAGAACCATTCCAACTCCTTTTTGGGAGTATTATATAAATCTTAATAATGTATCAGGGAAATTATCATTATCCCCAATTTTAGATTAGGAAATGGGTTGGGTGGAGAGACTAAGTAATGTAGTAATACAGTGCCGCCGGTACAGTGACGCACCCCCTTTGACGTTAGAGGGGATCAAGGACCGTGTTCTTTATGTCTTGAAACTTTATGACAAGATTGACCCAGAAAAGCTCTTGGTAAATTCCCAATTTATGAAAGACCTGGGCTTAGACAGTTTGGACCAAGTGGAAATTATCATCCATGGAGGATGAATTTGGATTTGAAATTCCTGATACAGATGCGGAGAAGTTAATGTGTCCACAAGAAATTGTAGATTACACTGCAGATGAGAAGGATGTATATGAAAAATCAGACCCCCTTTTTTCACTGAGATAAGAGTTGGAAGATGCTGGCAAGTGTCTGGAAGTGAGAACGCATTTTGGCATCATTGCTGCCTTTGACAGAGTAATTCTGTTTAGACTTGTATTTAAACTGTCTGTTTTTTCCTTTGAAAATAAATCTATAAAGCCAAAAAGAAAAAAAAAAAAAACCTGAACTATGCAGAGGTTAAGGGTGCTGACCTCCCACACAGTCAAAAATCCACATATAACTTTTGACTCCACAAGAATTTAACTATGAATAGCCTCCTGTTGACTGAAAGCCTTACCAATAACATAAACAATTGATCAACACGTATTTTATATGTTGTATGTACTATATATTATAATAATATAAGCTAGAGCAAGCAACGTGTTATTAAGAAAATCATAAAGAAAACACACTTACAGTCTTGTATTTATAAAAAAAAAAGTCTGCATATAAGTGGACCCACACATGTATTTTTTTAAACATCAAAATGTTAGCTTGTGATCAAGCCCAGACTTCAACCAATGTTGTCTAAATTTAGAGCTTTTGTTATGTATAAGTATATTCTATTGTTTCTTACACATGAAATTCAAACCTTAGAATTCAAAAACGCTGTATCAGTATCAAGTGTAGGACACTTTATCTGGACACTTTGTCTTATATAAACTTACACCAGATACATTTTTTTATATCAAGGGAAGAACAGGAACTCTAATAGTAACTGAGTCTCCACTGCAGGCAAAATCCAGTTATTTTAGTAAAACCCTCTGGGTTGTTTGTAGTCACAACAAATTTTGGAATTATGTATCGGTATCTATTTTTTCATATGAGAAAACTAAGGAACCAAGAGGTCAATTGGCAATTATCTTTTGAAAAGCCCAGCATGCTTATCTAAAAAGATAGTGGATAACCCTTTATTTAGGGGAAAGACACAATAAATCAAAGAAAAGACAAAAGGAATTTAGTTGGAAAAAAACTGAGAATCTTATCAAAAGTTTTCTTCTATCAGAGAATTTTATAGTTAGAAACCCTGACTTCTCCTCTGTTCTATAATGGATGATTGCAATTCATTCTGGGTTTCCTGCTTATCCTTTTTTATTACTTTTTAATGCATCCCGTTAATAATGGTGTTTTACATGCATCTATACCATGTCCATCAAGTGGTTTTTCAGACTCTTAAACTTTATGACACCACCTGGTATGTCAGATGAAAGCAGGTTCCCAAAATCTGGCCATGGTTGGAAAAGTGAGGAAAAATCTTATGTTATTATATTTAAAATATAATATATATATCAGTATTTTATCAATTAACATTATACATTAATAATTCAGTTATGTCTTCAATAAGCAGAGTATTACTTTTCAAACCATTATTTACTTTTTTACACTAGTCACTATCTTCCTTGGTCTTGTATCATAATTCGTATGCATATTTTGACAATTATTGGTCTTACACATTCTTGTAAGCTTTTCCAAAACTTTATGATACTAGGGAGGCACACATATATGTACATGTGGAAGTATGTATATATATATATGTCTATGGCTTTGCCTTTCTAGACCTGCTAAATTATTGCTGGACCATAATGAATAATGATAATCATAAGTGGAAAACTTAAATCCACCATAGTCAATATTTCTTCTCCTTGGCTGTCCTATAGCAATTCTTCTAGATTTGTTAAATTTATAAGTAAGAGAGCCTTCTTTTTCATCCCCTCCACAATCTCTTGTTTCCTTGGAAAAGTGTATTTTGATAGTTAAGTATTAAAAATATGTTCATTTACAAATCACCGCAAACCAGTGATTACCACATTGGATTTCAAAACTTATAAGGCATGGCACTAAATGTCAAAGAAAAATGATAGGGCAAGCATGAATCTTTATTTTATTTCAGAACTTAAAGTTGAAGTTTTATAAAATTTACCTTCCTGTGCATATACTGTGACCTCATAGTATGTTTAGTAACTACCAATGTCCAAGTAGCCTAGAGTTCAGAATGGGGGAAAAAAAAAGACATTACTTCACTCCTCATGCAGTAAGAGAAAGGTACAGTGTTTGGCAATATTACTTAATATGCTTAGACTCATGACAGATGAAAGTAAACCAATGTATTTCATTAATACTAGGACAGAATCAACAATTTCCTTTTAATTTATACATTCCTATCTGTTGGGGTCCTGGTGTGCAGTTAATTAACTAATAAAAATATTTAGCATAACTGTTCAGAAATTTTGTAATTTGTTCAAAGGTCACTAGTAGTGAAAGAAAAATCATTGATTTATGTATGTTTTTCTCTTCCACCTCTTTCAATAATTGTTTAAGACAGGCTTCACATTCTGTCCTAATGACTAATCATATGTAATTAAACAAATAATTGGTACAACTTTCTTGATGGCTCTAAAAGCTCTGTCTCATCAAGGTACACTATGCACTGTGATTAGGACTTGCTTCAGCTGTTAATGAGAAATGTAAATGACTTAAATAAAATTATTTCTTTCCCATATAGAATGGCAGAGGTAGGTTCCTCCACCAACCATAAGCTCCATTCCTAGAGTCTCTTCAGGGTCCAAGATGATTGCTCCAACTCCAAATTCCCTTATCTACAATCTGAACAGCAAGGGGAAGTAGGAGGAGAAAGTCACACACACTCCTTTTAATGGCAACCCTTGGAAGTTGTACTTAACCACTTCTGTTAATATTCCATTGGCCAGTGGCACACTAAGCTTTAATAGTGTCTGCAGAAAATGAGGTAATCTTTGTGTATTACCAAGTTCCCAACTAAACATTGGCTCCTCTAATTCTTTAGAAAAATGTAGGACAGAATTTAATTGACTCATCCTATCTGTGCCACAAAACTAAACTGGTCAGTGAATACTGGTCAGTAAATAACACTGATACCAGAGCTGTAGTTAATGCTGATTTATAGATTACGTTGTTCTAATCCTAAAGCTATAACAGCCAGCCATTTGTTTTATATTCCAGCTACAAAATATTTTCTAGATGTGTGATTGAATGTGCCACAAGGCAAAAAAAGACTTGCTTAAAAATTATCAGTTACATCAGTAAACTAGAATATCATATCTAGCAATCTTGACATCATTGTTTAGAATTTTATGTCAATAATGAATATTTTAAGGAAATGAATATTATTATATTTTACATTTTGAAAATGTGTAAATCAGGGGCGCCTGAGTGGCTCAGTCGTTAAGCGTCTGCCTTGGCTCGGGTCATGATCCCAGGGTCCTGGGATCAAGCCCCGCATCAGGCTCCCTGCTCCGTGGGAAGCCCGCTTCTCCCTCTCCCACTCCCCCTGCTTGTGTTCCCTCTCTCGCTGTCTCTCTCTGTCAAATAAATAAATAAAATCTTAAAAAAAAAAGAAAATGTGTAAAATTGTGTAAATATGTATTTTCTCAAGTGACGTGTCACCAACAACTAACTTAATTTCCCGAGAAGATCATTGTACCGTGATTTTAAAACCTTAAAAAGAATACACAAATCAGTACAATTACCATCCAGATGGACTAATAAACAATAATGTAATGATTCATCACACATTCCTACCACATTTTCTGGCTTGTCTGTAGTTATTCTTTATTTTACCATGCACTATGTGTCAAAATGACTAATGCAAACAGATGTAACGAATGGCAACTTAATGCACAAGCATGGGGAATTAGAGACGCAGAACCTGGTATAATCATTTAGTATGGGGGTTAACCTCAAAATAAAAATGGGCTTATTATTATATATTAATGGATTTTAAAAGTATATTATTTTCTTTTTTGTATAAATTTTCTCTATTTTATTAAATCAGTAATTTATTTTTATCACATCATTTTCCAATATAAAGACATGAGAAAAATAATGGAAAATGGGAAAAATTTAACACCTTAGTTTTTATCAAATGTATTAAATATGCATGAGACTAATCTCTTTATAATATTATATAAAATATATAAATGTTATAAACATATAATTAATTCCAGTCTCCATTCACTAAGTTACACCTGGTTTTCATCACTATGACACTTTACTTCTGGTCCCGGTATGGTATAATTTCTGTGGTAATCGTGCCTGAGAGATATTTTACATTTCTTTTTTTTTTGTTTTAAAGATTTTATTTATTTATTTGACAGAGAGAGAGAGATAGTGACAGCAGGAACACAAGAAGGGGGAGTGGGAGAGGGAGAAGCAGGCTTCCCGTCGAGCAGGGAGCCCAACACGGGGCTCAATCCCGGGACCCTGGGATCATGACCTGAGCCGAAGACAGACGCTTAACGACTGAGCCACCCAGGTGCCCCGATATTTTTACATTTCAAACATCATTGAAAATTCAAGGAACCTACAGTTTAGTCCTGCTGCTAGTCTGGACTTCACTTTGGGGATAAGTATTAGGTCCCACATACTTCATGATTGGCGGCCTATAGTGGATATTGACACCTACACAACATAATCTCTATGCCCCTCTTTTGCTTGGCCCATAGTCCCATTTACAGTCGTGTTTGACCATGCTACGAAATCTGAACCAAGAGAATATAGCACATGATGTATGAAATACCCAGGCTAATGCATTGAAGAAGCTGTGCCTCCAAATTTTCTCTTCATTTCTCCCAGCAGATGAATCTGAGAACAAGGTAATAGTGGTTGACAGAGCCATAAAATGGAAAGACCCTCAGGATCTGCCCCCCACCCCCATGGAGAAGATCTACCAGATACACTATTTAACAGGATTATCAGTGGAATGCAAATGTATTACACTATGCTTCGTGTTTATGATATTTAGGTCTAGTTGTTATTGCAGCCTATTCTACTCTACCTAACACACAGCCAAATATATTCTCCTTAAGCTTAAGCTTTTCACCTCAGTTCTCTTTTTGAATACTCCAAATGCATTTCTTCACTCCAAATGTGTTTTTCTGAGATTAGATATGGCATGATTAAAACAAAGTAAAAATAAATACTTCTAGTATAAAAAATATACAGTGTAAAACATAGGATTTAGTAATAAGTATTTCTCTTTCAACTACTCCCATTAACATGGGAACATAAAAATGTTTATGGTTTTATACTCTCCTACATGTTTGAGACATTAAAAAGCCTAACAAATTTTAACAAAAATGTAAAACAAAATAGTACCATAGCAAAAGTTTTTGTTTTGCTGATTATTCAATTATGTCTGAATTAAAATATCTAAGAAATCTAAAAAATGCGGCTCTTATTTTTTTAGTCAAGACCCTTCTCAGGAGAAAATTCTTTAGAATTTGTTTTCAATACAAGATTCCCAGAAGTGAATTTTATAAATATAGAGTCTTCTTTGCTCAAAATTTCTTATTTATCTTTTGTCATTTGTGGACTGATTTTTTACAGAAAATAATTTTGTGTGAAAATTATCCTTTCATACACAATATTCTACTCGGCTCTATCTTTTCCCACCAGGTTGAACACCAACCTGAGTTATACTCATTAGTATGTGATAGCCATTGCCCTGTCATTTGGAAAGGAATTTTACTGCATGGATTGCGAGGTTAAAGATCAATGGTAAGTGGGAATGCATTTCATAACTTAGTGGTGGACTCACTTTTCCTGAGAGACTTCAGAACTCTTTGTAATTCTTTGAAGACTTCATGTTTTTGTATCCGAGAATTTGCACTTAATTTCCCCCAGCCTAGAATGACATTCATGGCTCTGATCACCTGGTGAACTACATGAAATTCTAACATAACCTCGTCCGATAATATTTCCAAAGCATTTGCTGAGTGGATCCTCCATCTTCTTGGCTCCCATAGCTCCTGTAATACTAGCACATTGGAGTTACTTAGATTTCCAGCTAAAATCTTGGAGAGAAGAATTGTGACATGCTCACCTTTATAAGCCAGTCCAATATGTGGAACATAGAAGTCTGTGGATGGATACTGAAAATAATAAGTCACAGTTTTGTTTTTTAATGAGACAAATCTTCTACTGATCCAGATTAAAGAGTTCATGTACATTTCAATCAGCAGATCATAGGAAAATGAGCCGGTTAACATTAGAACAACACCAGAATTGTGCCTCAATATACTGGTAGTTGCTGTAGCAAATGCTCCTTAAGTAAACTGTAAATTAACTTTCAATGTTTACTTCATTCTGCAACTTATCATTCTGTTGCATTATAACTTTGCACATTGAAGACATTTCCTGGGTACTATTAAGAAGAAGATCCACAATGCTCAGGAAAGGCAGCCAAGAAAACATATTTGATGAATTTGAAGGGGAAAAAAAAGATAGTTTCTTTTAAATATGTATAACTTTACAATTTCAGGAAATGGCCTTTCTACTTAACCTTATAATAACCCCATGAATAGTGCTTATTCCAAATTTCAATTATCTTCTTAAGTACTGAAGTGATTTTAATAATACCTCTTTTACTTTATAAGAAAATGAGGTCCAGAACGATTGAGACCTGCCCCAAACCACATACCAAATAGATTTAGATGAGATTAAGAACCAAGGTGAATGACTTTAATTGGGTTCAGTTTGCATTTCAAATATGTAACAGTGCTTCTATTTCTTTAATACAGTAAATGTAAATATGTACAAGATAGTTCATATAAGTGTTTTAAAACTGAATAATACCACTGATAAAATATTTATTGAACAGGCTGCCTGGGTGGCTTAGTTGGTTAAGCGACTGTCTTTGGCTCAGGTCATGATCCTGGAGTCCCGGAATCGAGTCCCGCATAGAGCTCCCTGCTCAGCGGGGAGTCTGCTTCTCCCTCTGACCCTCTTCCCTCTCATGCTCTCTCTCTCAAATAAATAAACAAAATCTTTAAAAGAAAGATATTTATTGAACAATGCCAATTGACAGAGAGTATATATAAATTCAGTTCTTTCTGAAGTTTTATGATATTATACATATGGCAATTTAACAAATAGCTACCATTAGTGATCTTTTTGAGTTGTTGATTTTTTATTCATTGAAACTAACATTTTGATAGAACCTCAGCATTTATTTAGCATATGGTCTAATTTCTAATTTCCTGATTTTATTTATTAGAAAAGAATAGATTATGGCATATTTATTTATTTTTGAAGATTTTATTTATTTATTTGAGAGAGAGAGAGAAAGCACAAGCGGGGATGGGGGCAGAGGGAGAAACAGACTCCCTGCCCTAAGGAGCAGAGAGCCTGATGTGGGGTTCGATCCCAGGATCCTGGGAAGATATGACCCCACGAGTCATAAGACTCATGCTGAAGGCAGACGCCCAACCAACTGAGCCACCCAGGCGCCCTGATGATGGCTTATTTAATCTCTGGGTGGTGTCAGGAAGATGCATACATGTGGGAAATCTATGTCTTCCCATGGGATTAAGGGTCTTAGTATCACTTTTACTTTTGTTCTTTTGGCCAGCATGACCTCTGTGCATATGGAGCACAGGACTATTGGTAGGGATTGTCAGTGGAAAGCAATTTAGTAAGACAGAGCCAAATAGCAGCCTAGAGATCTTGCTAATGTTTTCCTGTGTAAGTATATGCTCTATTGCTAATTAGCATAGTAGCCTTGCTTAAAAATTTCACAGTGCAGTAAATCGTGCTTCTTCTGCAGGGGGATCATTACAGCACCTGCTTTGCTTACACATGTTATTTATGCAAAAATGTGTGCTGGTTCAGGTTCAGGTTGCTCAAACAGGAGAAAGGGAACGCTCCCAGAGGTCAGAGGGTTATACTCCTGCTGATATGGCAAGTAGTGTCTTCACTCTATAGCTCAGTTGGGATTTTCATGGTCCTGACAGCACAGGCTAAGTAACTCAGAGTGTAGAAGATGGCTACAGAATTTGCTTCATTTAGCATAGACATTTATTGCTAAGTGAAGTTAAAAGTGTTTAAAGCAAATGTGATGATATGTAAAATACAAAATGAGCATAATCATTAATATAACAGTAAGTGTACAGAAAGATAAAAGCATCAATAGTTGCACATCCTAGGATCATAGTAAAAAATGTTGTAGGGCAAATGCAAACAGAATATTCTCAAATCAGCATACCAAAAATAAAGACAAAATTCCATGAGCTTCCAGAGAAAAAGAATTGTTCACCTTCAAATTAACATAAATCAGATTTGCTTCAAGCTTCTCAATAATGATACTGGGGAAAAATTAACAGATTCATAATTGTTTCCATACTGAAGATAAAAACACTTGAACCTAAGATTTCATGTCTAGCTAAATCATCATTTAAATGGAAGGGTATAATATTTTTAGGCATATAATGCCTGGGAGAGATTGCACCACAAAAAGCCACCTTGTAAATATTCTTGAGGAGAAAAAAAATCAAGACAGATGATACAATAGACATGGGAAGCAAGAGTGATCAAATGACTTAATAATGTGCAAATAAAGCACAGAAAGCATAAAAGGGGAGGGAAGTATATCCATATTCTAGAGAAGACTAACCCAGTTTATTTGTACATTCTTAAAACATAACGAATGAAAAGACAGAGGGTCTCAGATTTCATTAAAATGCACACACACACACACACACACACAGTGTCAACAGAATGAGTTCTACAAGAGGCACACATAAACATAAAATGCGGTGAAAATTTGAACATCAAAGGTTGGGAAAGATATACTTGGCAAATATAAAACAAAAGAAGACCGGGGGCAGGGGTGTTATTTTCTAACAACAACAAAATAAACAAAAACTAAACAAAACATTTAAACCAGAAAATGTCAAAGAAACAAAGTAGAGTGTTATCTACCCATACAAGGAACAACAGAAGTGGGAAGATATATTCATCATAAACATAGGTGTTCCTTCCTAGTGTCATAGCCTCAAAATAAACAACGACAGCAGGACTGGGAGAGATATGCATTACCTACTGAATGCACATCCTTATATATCAGCATTTGTGGGACACATCTAGAACAACATCTAGAAGGATATTTATAACTTTACAATTACCAGAATATCAGAATGGTTGTAAACAAATTAAAACTTCAACACATCAGGGTGGTTAAAGAGCCACAAAGCAAATCCAAAATTAAGAAAGAAGAGAATAATAAGGGCAGAATTACAAAACAGGTTGAAGAAAATAAAATCTTTGAAAATATTAGGATAGATGCTCTTTCATTAAGACTGGCCAATGGGGCGCCTGGGTGGCTTAATCAGTTAAGTGTCCGACTCTTGATTTTGGCCCAGGTCATGAACCCAGGATCATTAGATAGAACCCTGAGCTGGGCTCTGTACTCGGCAGGGAGTCTGCTTGAGATTTCTGCTCTCTCTCCCTCTCCCGCTGCCCCTCTCCCTGCTCTCTCTCTCTCAAATAAATAAATATTTAAAAAAATACTGACCAAGAAACGAATGTGAAAATAAAATACAGAATGAAAATGATGGGTAGCTCTTAAAAATAATTTTTAAATATTGCTTTAAAACTATTTTAGGAAATTTGAAAAGCTAAACTAAATGGATAAATTTTTGGAAAAAATGAAAAACATTTATAGATGAATAAACATCGAATAAGTCAAAATGGCAAGTAAAGCTCTGCATCACTAAAAAAGATACTCAAGATGACAGATGAGTTCTATCAAACTTTCAAGGAACTATTCATTATCTTCTATTAGTCATTTCAGAATGTAGAAGAGTGAGAGACTTGTTTTACATGGTGGATGTTATTTAGTAAAAGGCGAAAGATTTATACGATCTGAAGAGAAACCAGAGTATGGGTGGATGTTATTTAGATTCACAAACTAAAGACAATATAAGAAAAAAAATATGTAAACTCAATTTTAATATGTATGAAAAAAGCTATAAACTCTAGAAATATTCACAATTATTTTTCAGTAAGTAATAATTTTTCCTCAATTTAGTTTATTGACATTTGTCCTGGCAGTCAGGTGTTGTAATACTAAAATGTCTATGTATATATGTAATTTTCATAACATAATTACATATCTAGCTACTGAACTCCTGAGAAAACTATCATCACCCGCCGATGACCATCAATTGCTTCAAATTATATATAAGTTATTCAAATATTCTCCTACCCCAACTTTTCAGACCTCCTGGTTTCTCGTGCCTTCTATGAGCAGCTCTAGCATGGGAATAGCACTTCCGAGTTGTTCAAAATTAGGCAAGGAAATTAGTCTCTCTATCACTAGCCAATCATTGGATGCAGGACACCTGAGAGAGAGCAGTCAAGAGCTAGTCTCAGTGAGAGACACGGCTATGAATCATTCGCTGGTTATAGGCCCAGCAACTGAGGCATGTGCATATTAGCACAGAAGAAGGAATCTGGGTGGAACCCAACATTATCCACTATAATCTCTTTCTGGCCCCACTCATCTCTATTTACTTCTCATAATAAGTTGACCCTAGCTGTAAACAGGATTCTTGCTGGTCCTGTTTCTGAAAAACTTCTAATAGTTAATGGAACAACATTGATTACAAGGAAATAACTAAAGTTTATCACCCCTCATTCCATCTTCGATTCTAGATTTCCCTCATCCTCAGTTAGCACTTTATACTGGTCTAGGTGGAATGCCTAGTGAGAAGACTCAAGCATACAGCCTTGAGGAGTATAAGCCTTAGAATATCTTTATAACAAAAATACAATAACCTGTGTGGCTAATAAACAACAGAAATTTATTTTTCATGGTTCTGGAGGCTAGGAATTCTAAGATCCAGGCTAAGCAGATTTGATGTCTGGTGAGAGCCCACTTTCTTATTGAGGAACCTTACAAGGTAGAAGGAGCAAGTAAGTTTCTCAGGCTGCTTTTATAAGGACATTAATCCCATTCATGTGCTTCTTCATGATCTGGTTACTTCCCAAATGTCCCACCTTCTAATAGGCTAAGATTTCAACATATGGATGTTTGGGGGAGACAAACATTCAATCTACAGCAAACTGAAAGCTCAATTCCCCAATGGGTCACCAAAAGGATGGTGACTAATCTTATTCCTACTTCTATCCTATCGGTTTCCAGATCCAGCCTTAGGACTTAAATTCATGAGTGGCAGAGATTCAGATAAGGTTGAATTTTCAGCCCTGCTAGGTGCACCTTCAGCTAAGGTCAGGGACCTACTAAAGATAGATGGGATCTTCAGTCTTGGAATTGATATATCAGTGTCCACTCTGTATTGATAGAATGTGGTAGTCTCTCATAGTGAAATATCATGCATGAGCCTCAGATAAGGCAGGTGCTTCATGAGACAATCTTTTCTTCATCTCCCATCTTGGTAACCAGGTCAGTGATAAGTATCAGCTGTTAGCATAGTCTGAATATAGTGGGAAAGGGATTATATGCCAAAAGAGCTGCAAAATTTCTCTATGCACCAGCAACATCTGAGAGAGTAAGGAGGGTGCCAGAGTGCCAGAGGGTGCTGGCTCAAAGAATAGACTTTACGTGTGGATGAGGGAGATCTTAACAATGTGGGAGCATTTTTTGTGGTATAAGGTTTAATACCCTGGAAAGGGCCTTGGGAGGAAGTGCTGATATACTGCTGAGATAGTTATGAGAAACTTGGGGGGGAAATGGCAGTCCATAGTACGTGAGGTAGAAATGCTAGAATTGCCCAGTGGAGGGGGAAAATGGATCTAAAGGCACAAAAATTGTGTATGCTAGCATGGATATTCTACCAAACGCCAGAAAATTAAACAGTCTATAGCTTTCCATTGGTGGGCCAAGAGGACATTCCATTAATCGAAGCAATAAGGAAGGCACTGGTATGAAGGCAACAGCTTTATCATGAAACTAAGTTATAATCATTCTCTGAAGTCCAGTGCTGATGGTAGGAGATGGTGTTACAGGACCTGAGCTTCTGAATCTAAGTGGAATAATACAATCCCAAAACAAATGAAGCTAGGTGGGGAGACTTAATTCTCAGGAGCAAGGTGGGCAAATTATTGCAATCAAAGGCAAAATCTAAGTGGCAGTCAGAATCACAACCCATAGAAATTTGTGGAGAAAATTAATAGAATATGATTTTCTCAGGAATACGATAAATTAATTATCATCAAGGGTATTACTTAAATTATACAATAAAATAATCACAGAGGATAATTAGGATACCGATTTTAAAATTCATAACCCTTTGATTGGTTTCCAGACTGGAGCCATTTCTCAAGTTCAAACTCGTTATCTAAAGATGGACACTCCATTGTCTGTCTTCTGGCCAAAGAAGGTTAGGGTTTCCTGAGATCCTGCCAGGGTTGCTTTATGGCTTTCAAGTTTTTGTCCTTAAATTGATGCTTAATCAACTTGAACCTGCCATTCTCCCTTTTCAGTGGATCCAGCGTGCTCATCAACAGGCAAAAAATTACATAGTCATTATAACTACCATTCCTCTGCACCTATCCAGTCTCAAAGACATTTCACCAGGCAGTCATTTTTCCTTCTGCCATTGAAAAATATAACAATTGCACTGCTAGACCATACCAGGAAACCCTATACCTACTTCAGTTATCATCAGCAAGTGATACATTACCAAAATCTTATTGTAAAATTTACTTCCTAAGATGACCCCAAATCTGGTACCAATTATTTTTTAAAATCAGTTTCCTGGAAACAAACTTTGCTATGGAAAATACCATACAGGAGAATGCAGAATGGGGTAGAAGACACTGTTACACAGTGTAAATCCTATGTGAAGCGGTAAAGTTTGGATGATATTTCAGAGTTGACTCAATTGAGGAAAAGGACCAGACTGTGTCCAGAAGCTGAGATGGATTTGTCAGTTCTTAGGGTGTCTGAGAAGAACACCATAATATCACCTACAGTAGTGATATTGTGCCTTTATTTTGCATTTCCATATTTTTTTATGAATTTTAGCACCTTATTAGAAATTTTAATTGTGTTTTTAAGATTGTATGTATGCTTATTGGTTTGTTGTTTGCTTTTTCTATCAGCTATTTTAGAAATATATAAAGTATAGGGTGCCTGGGTGGCTCAGTTGGTTAGGCGACTGCCTTCGGCTCAGGTCATGATCTTAGAGTCCCAGGATCGAGTCCCACATCGGGCTCCCTGTTCAGCGGGAAGTCTGCTTCTCCCTCTGACCCTCTCTCCTCTCATGTTCTCTCTCTCATTCTCTCTCTCTCAGATAAATAAATAAAATATTTAAAAAAAAAGAAATGTATAAAGTATTAAACTAAGACTGTGGATTCATTATTCCCTCTGCTGAATTTTGCTTTATGTAATTTTGAGCAATGTTTTGAGTGCATACATTTTCAGAATTGTTAATATTCTTATTGAATTGATATTTCTTAAATTTATTAATGTCATATAGCTACACTTATCCATGGCCAGCAATTTGCTTTGTTCTTTACCATATAAATGTTTCCAATTATGTTGCATATATTTTGAAATAGAAACAGAATGACAGATACCTGGTCAACATTGATGACGCCCAGGTATTGAGTCAATTATTTAAGGTGCTTTAAATTATAGTTAACCGTGAGAGAGGGCACTCATTTATAAAAAAATTAAATAGAAAGAGTCAGTGTGCCTTTTCCACAAGAGTGTGAAGAAATATACTCATTTAAACCTCTCACACTGCTTCAGTTGTCAAATATATCCTCAGAAGTAACTTGAATCTTTTTCTGCATTTCTTAATATTCATAAAACAAACAGGTCTATGGTTTGACCACCTCAAATTGTTAAATAAAATAAACAATAAAAATTAACTGTAGTTATTAAGCAAATATATTTCTTTTCTTTTTTTTGGAAAATGGGGAATTTCTAGAAATTTAACACTCCTAATTAGATGAAAAATCATATACTGGCTATTTCAGAGGAACATCTTAAAGCAATGGAGTACAGTAAATCTTGAAGGTACCCATTCCTACTTCCTCTTTTATTTTATAGAAGAAGAAAAAGACAGAAATTCTGAGTGCTAATCCTCAGGTCATGAGTTAATTGAGTGGCAAAAATAGGTCCAGGACCCATGTCATGTGACCCCAACCCACTACACAGCCAACTAAAAGTGTATTTTCTTTAATTTCTTTCACTCTTCAACACTGAATTTATTTCTCTAAAGAGACATTGGGCAATAATATATTATTTAATAATGAACATCAATATATATTTTTTAAATATAATAAATAATTTCTTGAACATCAAATTAGTGAAGCATGCTATGTACTGATCCTTTAGAGTACATTGGTTTGGAAATGTTTATTATTTATATTACATAGTAGTTGGCAGAAATCTGAATTTAGTTTTTGAACTATTTTTTCCACTGTAGAGTTGTGGTACATATACAGAGGGAAATGAGGCTAGCCAGGCTTCGTCGTAATTTGAAGAGGGAACTATAATTTTAGAAATGTAAATGCAAATTTTACATCAAGTCAAGCAATTCAAACACAAAGTAAAACAGTGGGGGGGTATAAAAGGGCAGCATGCAATCTCAACAATTAAATTTCAGTGTTGTAAAAAAACAAAAACGAAAACAAAAAATAGATGCACTTCGTTTTGCTTTCTCCCAGCAGCTAAGCTTAAATTGCCACAAGTTAAAAAAAAAAGAAAAGCAGAAAAGGGAATAAAAATTTGCCTGAAGAATAAGTAAATAAAAAACAATTCTACACCTTAATTTAGAAACTATTTAAACATCCTTATCTATGTTTTAGCAATGTGCACAAACTGGTTCAAAGAAGGTAATTTTGTATTCTGTAAGTAGGTGATCAGTGAGGGAAAATATAGAATAGAAATGTTTATTCAGAGGTCAGATTCGAATGGAGGAGATAGAACAATGACTTTTATATCAGTGTTCATTTGAATTTCTATCTCGTTCAAAAAAAAAAGTACTAGAGCACTAACTTCAAATGTTTCCTCTTTCTCCTGTTAGAGACACATTATAAAATATTTTCTCTACTCTCAATACCTTTTATGATTGGACTTCAGACATAAAAACCAGGTCTTAATAAGGAGAGTGAAACTTCTGCCATTAAGTAGGTTAGAATTGCAAATACCTGGTTATATAGTCTGTTACATGGAAATTGATACCATATTAACTCAACCTTAATATCTCCGTCTAAAATATTTTTTATATTTAATACAATTGACACATTAAGTATTTACCCTTCTGTCCTCAAAAGAGTAATAGAAGAAAGTTATAAAATTTTAAATACTTAGCTCTGGTGATTAACATAATATAATAGAATTAAAAAAAAAAAGACCATATGAAGAGTCCATAACATTTGAAGAATTTGCTGCAGAGACCAGGGAATTGATTGCTTAGATCTTTTTTTACGAGGTTCCTCAAAAATTTAAAAATAGAGCTACCTTAGGACCCAGCAATTGCACTCCTGGGTATTTACCCCAAAGACACAGATGTAATGAAAAAAAGGGCCCTATGCACCCCAATGTTCATAGCAGCAATGTCTGCAATAGCCAAACTGTGGAAGGAGCCAAGATGCCCTTCAACAGAGGAATGGATAAAGAAGATGGGGTCCATATATACAATGGAATATTACTCAGCCATCAGAAAGGATGAATACCCAACTTTTGCATCAACATGGATGGGACTGGAGGAGATGATGCTAAGTGAAATAAGTCAAGCAGAGAAAGTCAATTATCATATGGTTTCGCTTATTTGTAGAACGTAAGGAATAGCATGGAGGACATTAGGAAAAGGAAGGGAAAAATGAAGGGGGGGAATCAGAGGGAGAGATGAACCATGAGAGACTATGGACTCTAAGAAACAAACAGGGTTTTAGAGGGGTGGGGGGAGGGAGGATTGGTTAGCGGGGTGATGGGTATTAAGAAGGCACGTACTGCATGGAGCACAGGGTGTTATACGAAAAAAATGG
The DNA here is from genome assembly GCF_037043125.1 of Eumetopias jubatus. Taxonomy (NCBI): domain Eukaryota; kingdom Metazoa; phylum Chordata; class Mammalia; order Carnivora; family Otariidae; genus Eumetopias; species Eumetopias jubatus. Next base: position 174,332,714 of record NW_028274809.1, on the reverse strand, counting down.
ATGGATCACCACAACAAAAACTAATGATGTATTGTATGGTGACTAACATAACATAATAAAATAAAAAAAAAAAAAAAGAGGGAAGCTGCTGTGTGAAGCAGAATTAGCTGACAGTCGCAGCTCTTATGGCTTCAGGATTCTTTGGCATGAGAGTAAAAGCCTGGCTCTCCCTGGCTGCTCCTGCCATTGCAATGACTGAGAATGGTGGAGGTTCTAGAGCTGGGCCCTTCCTGACCAATGCAGGACTTCTCCAGTGGGCAATCTTTATTTGGGACCTCTCAATTAGCCTGGGCAATCTTCCTCAGAGCTACACTCCAGTCTGAGACTCTCTACGTCCTCTCCTTCCCTCCCAGTTTCTCCTCAGCGGAGCCAGACCTGAATCACGTTCAGAGGCTCTCCCTACTTACTTCTACATCCTCTCCCCTTTACTCTTTATATGAGCGCCCAGTAAACCCTTATAATTTTGATTCAGTCTTAGTAACTATTTCCTGCAGAACCCAAAGTGGCGCACACACACACACACACACACACACACACACACACACACACATTTGATTTCAATCAAAACTCTCAATGGGTTCAGACATAAGACAGAACCAACAACAACAAAAAAATAAGTCTTATATGGAGGCTGTGAATGAAAAACCCAAATCAGGGCCAAGCAAGGCTATGAACAGACGTTGCTAACAGAAATAGCAAGAACAGGGGCGCCTGGGTGGCTTAGTTGGTTAAGCCACTGCCTTCGGCTCAGGTCATGATCCTGGAGTCCCGCCCCGCGATCGAGTCTCGCGATCAAGTCCCGCATCGGGCTCCCTGCTCGGCAGGGAGTCTGCTTCTCCCCCTGACCCTCCCCACTCTCACGTGCTCTCTCTCTCATTCTCTCTCTCAAATAAATAAATAAAATCTTTAAAAAAAATTAGCAAGAACAATTAACTTAAAAAAAAGGCTTCTTTTGTGTGTCAATTTCTTATTTGCAAATTGTCTGGCTCATGCATTTAAATGTGGACTAATACTCTGAGATTAGCTTGGTAAATAAATAGGATGATTGTCCTGGATACTCTAGAGTGCATTTTCATGTCTGAGGGAAAACTAGGGTAGGGTTTTAAGTAAGATTTGGCTGCCATGATGGGCAAGGAGCAAGCTGTTCCAAAATTATAGCTCCATATAGAAATTAATACAAAGCATACCCAGCTTCATTTCCCTCCAAATTTCCCATTTTAGATCAGACACTTTAAAACATAATTCTTTTCCAAGAGAACAGTGATTTTTCACTTAAACTGATCACCAAAATTAAAAACTACTTCAGGAAACCTACAGCATGAAAAAAGGAAAAAAGGAAACTAAACTGGGTAAATAGAAGATTTAAACAAACTTAAAGATAGAGACAAGGCAAATGCTATATGCATGGAAGTCTGTGTAAATATATGTATGTAAATTACTATTTGATATAATAAATAACATCATTAGTATTTTCAGAGAGATGATACAAGATATTTTATCTATTAACCCAGGCAAGATTACTTTGGGGTAAAAACAAAACAAAACAAAACAAAAAACCTAGAAGCAAAAGTATACACCGTTATATATTACAAAACCAAGACATAAGTGGGCTCAAAAATAAAACTATTTCTCTTTCCAGATTTCTTCAGAATCTCTAAATAATTCTCAAATTAAGGAGTTGTTACCTGGCAAAATCACATTCAGCTTACTGTCAGGAAAATGTGGTATAAAGATAAAGCCAAGGGTGTGACTCTAAAGTGGATTTTTAAGGTCTTCAAAACATTTACAGTGGTGTCTCATAAATTATTCAAACAGACAACAAGCTTGTAAAGATAGTAAGCCTGTGCCAAATAAATCTCCATTAATTCATAAAGTTTCTAAGAGTCTCATAGCGGAATTAACTCCAATAAGACTTATAGGAACTGGGGTGCCTGGGGGTTCAGTTCTTGATTTTGGCTTAGGTTATGATCTCTGGGTTGTGGGATCAGCCCCACATCATGCTCCATGCTGGGTTTAAAGCCTGCTTGGAATTCTCACTCTTCCTCTCCCTCTGCCCCCCCCCCCCACAAAAAAGTTAAGACTTTGGAGTTATCTTGGGAGCTATCTTAGGAGTTTAAGATGTATATAGAAGAAAAAGAAGTAATTTGTGGTCAGAATGTTAACTGTGATTGTTTTCAAATATTTCAATAAATCTCCTGATAGTCCTTTCATCAAGATGGGGGTTTAATTTACCTTCCCTTGAATATTTGCTGACCTTAGCCCACTCACCTGCTACCAGGTTATGCAGTGTGTGACTTGCAAGGCTATGTTGGAAGAGCTAAAATAGCCTCTCCCTGTTTCTTTCTATTGGGATAGTCTTTTTTGTTCGCTTGGTTTTTTTTTTTCCCCTTTTCAAGTGGCCATGTATTATATATCCTATTAGCCTAACCTTATATCACTATAAAATTTCAATAAATCCTAACAGTTCAAAATAACATAAATCACATTTCTCTGAGGTTCAGCCAACTAAAATAACAAATGTGTATTTTGGAAATATACACAGATTGTTTATAATTAATTGGTATAATACGATTTGTGCAAAGTTGACATTAGATTGGAATCCTGAAACATAGAGACTAAAGTGTCTGTCACCTAGTAGGCAGATAGTCAATAATTATTTGTTGAATAAATCAATATGTACAAATTTGTAGAGACATAAGGGCGTTTGAGGTGGCATAAGTTTATATATATATGTAGGAAATAAGCCAAGAAATACCTATGCTATTTAGAAATCAAAAGAAATTCCTATTTGGATTGTAATTTTTTAAAGTTTTTCTCTTATTTTTTCTTTCCTTTTTTTTTACTATGTTAATTAACAAATTAAAGCACAGGAATAGAATCAGAATGTGCTACTAATTTACCTATCAATATTTATTTGACTGATAAGTTTTAACTTAAGCCAAAATAGTAAATTTGTGAATGTCGTGCATAATTTTGGGTCCACTACCATGGAGTATGAATAAGTAAAGCCAAAAGGCCTAAATAAGTAATAGGGGGAGCAACCTGATTCTGATCTTTTTATGCTTTCTTCCCTTTCTGTTTTCCCCCCGGAAAAGATAATACATCATTATTCAGAAGAGCCAGCAAATTCACAGGTTTTTCTGGTTGTCTCTCATACATCTTCATCTTCGCAGCTGGAGTTACCACAAACAAATTGTTTTAAATATAGTACGTAATATCTCCACACCAAAAGAGAATATAATCTAATTGTTTAGCTCACAAATTTCTAATTCTGACAAAGATTCAACTGAAGCAAGACGAGGAGCTCTTTCTGTCTTTTGAATTACATAAAAATCAAATAAAATGAGCAGACTTGTATAAATGTCCATTTTATGTGTTAATGTTCTTAAATGGGAACTGATTTCTCTGGTTTTGAGTATTTCCCATTATATGGAGAAAGAATACTCCAGAGAAATGAAAAGATTTCTAGCACAGATTATGTGGCATGAGTCCATTCAACTGACCACAGGATGCTGCTACCTCTCTGCTGGATGAAAACTTCAAACCCACTACACAGGTTGGAAGCACAACTTCCCAAGTCAGAAGTTCAGCAGGGAATGTTTCAGGATGCTTCTTACCTCTCATTTTCTCTAATAACCCAGACACAGTTGTCATCTCTTATGGCATTGCATTCCATTAACTCCTGTGATTCTCTGTCTACAGTCAGTCAGGTAAAAACCTATTTTCTCCATTAATTGGTGAAGCAGCAGTGACTCTTAGGGAGGAAATTAGAAGAAGAAGAAGAAGAAGAGGAAGAAGAAGAAGAAGAGGAAGAAGAAGAAGAAGAAGAAGAAGAAGAAGAAGAAGAAGAAGAAGAAGAAGAAGAAGAAGAAGAAGAAGAAGAAGAAGAAGAAGGAGAAGAAGGAGAAGAAGAAGGAAAACTGCTTTAAAATATGCTGTGATACGTTTTCATTCTGAAAGTCTTAGAAAGATCGTGGGAGGGAAGCATGTGTGTGTGATGCTTTCCCCTTTCAACTCTTGCCTTCCTCTGCTGGTCAGCCATAGCTCTGAGGTGGGACAAAACAAGTCCATCACATTTTCTGAGACTGACACTCTCTTCTTTTGCCATACAGGATAACTAAAGAACTAACTAAGGAAAGCTTTCTAATTTTCTAGCTGTGAATCTAGCGAATAGTTTTCGAAATACAATAATATGGGAAGACCACATGATGATCACATTTTCTGAATAATCATTACAGACCCGGTGCTTTAGAAAAACCATAGTTCTTATCTATCTCCCCATAAACTACTCCCAGATTTTAATCTCTTTAATAACTTATGCATGTGTGTGTGTGTGTGTGTGTGTGTGTGCGTGCGCATGCGTGCAAGCACATGCGCATGCACATGGAGCTCCCCAATCTAATGAAAACACTGATTATGAATTGCTGGTAACATTGTTTTTTGTTCCCTAGATTTTCTGTAGTTGAATTACTCGGGCAGTTCAATATTGGCACTTTTTCTTGGCAATTACTTTATAGATAGAAAGATAAATCAAAGATAAACATTCTTTTAAGTGAATACTTATCCCAAAATCTGGAAATAATTTCATGTTCTTATTTGTATAAATATTATTTATAATGAAAGTATTCATCACTGATATGTTTTTCTAATTATTCTTAAATATGATGATGAAAGATTCAGAAACATTAGGAATGGAATTGTATCTTTTATTGTTTTATCGTTCTCTGGACAGTGGAAATATTAACTAATAAAAGCAAATTAATATCAGGGAATAGTTGTATGGAAATTTTGGAAGTAAAGTATTGGTGGTAATATAAAAATGTACTTTTTTAAATTTTACATTCAAGTTAAAGAGTTAAGGTTTTCTAAAGAGGTACATGTAGAGAAGGTACCAAATATAATACAAGGTATTATTCAAGGATTCCCTCCTCATCTTCCATTCTATTTCATAGTATTTTGCAGAGACAAATTCAACCTTTTATTTCTAAATACAGAAATTTGTACAACTCTTCACTGATTTATCAATTTTAGATTTTTTACAAATATCACCAGCGAAAGTTGAAAACTTGTATCTGAAACCACTACTCTCTTACTCTCTACATACTCCCCACATGTCACATAACAATTATTTTTACTAAGCTATTAGTCAGATTTTACATAATTTAGGATAAATCAATGTGGTGAATGATGAATTGAAAGGCTTCCTCAATAATCTTTTGTTTATCCTGGAGTTAATGTTTGCTGCAGTTTAAAAGTTTTTCCTAGTTTCCTATGTAATTATTATTCATTTTTCCCAAAGCATCAACATTTAACTTCATGGTAACAACTATTTTCATGGCTTCATACACATTACTTCTATTACTCTCTGATAAGGATACTTCCTGTAGCCTTCCAGTTTCCTTGTCCTACAGATTGTTTCCTCTCTGATCTCTCCACCCAGTTGCTGTCCTAGAAATTTCCTTTTTCTATTCGTCTGTGGCATTTTACCTGCTTATTGATCTACTTTCTTTTTTTCCTTGAATATAATGAATATAATATATCTTTAGAATATAATCTAAAGATGTGAGAGATGTACATTTTTTAAAACGATTTATTTATTTATTTATTTATTTATTTATTTATTTATTTGAGAGTGAGAGAGCACGCACGAGAGGGCGAGGGGGAGAGGGAGAGAGAATCCTCAAGCAGACTCCCCGTTAAGTGGGGAGCCAGTCACAGCATTCAATCTCAGGACCCTGAAATCATGACCTGAGCCAAAATTAAGAGTCGGATGCTTAACCAACAGAGCCACCCAGGTACCCCAAGATGTACATTTTTAATAGTAATTAAAAACATTTTATTTTTTTCTTACATTTAATTGTTATATAAATTTGATATAGATTGCTAACATGAAGATCATTCTCACCTAATAATTTTAAAGACAGGTTTGAGTTGTTTTCTAGCTTCTGGTGTTAAGAAATTTGATCACCTTCTAATTTTTGGTACTTTCTAAGTGACCCCAAAAATATCAAGATTGTATACCTCCCTTTTCTCCATGTTCCTAGCCTTTCAATGTGCTGGCTTCTTAGAGTACCCCTAATTCTAAGTGTTTGTTTCTCCAACCTTTTGATAGTGACTAAAACTATATTGGCTTCTCTGCCCGTCACCAGTGACTTGCTGCTTACATTTACATCAAGAAACAGTAAATGTCCTGGGGCATTTGGATGGCTCAGTCAGTTAAGTGCCTGCTTTCATCTCAGGTCATGATCGCAAAGTCCCGGGATCAAGCCCAGCATTGGGCTCCCTACTCAGCAGCGAGTCTTTTCTCCCTCTCCCTCTGCTCCAGCCCCCCCACCCCCAACTTTTGCTCTCTCTCTCAAATAAATGAAATCTTAAGAAAAAAAAGATAAAACAGTAAATGTCCTAAGAGAAAAAGCATCTGTTTTCTTTCTCTACATCATCTTGGCCTCTTAAATTCTGCCTGCCTTAGCAGATGTCTAAACTTTCAAATAGATATATTTTTAAAATTTTTTTATGTAGACTTTCCAGTGTTTTTTCTATTCTTTTGTTGTTGCTGTTAGAACTTACATAAAAGCTAACGAGGGCACGTGCTGTGATGAGCACTGGGTATTATACACAACTAATGAATTGTTGAACACTATATCAAAAACTAATGATGTACTATATGTTGGCTAACTGAACATAATAATAAAATAATCAAATAATAAAATAAAATAAAATAAAATAAGGGCACCTGGGGGGATAAGTCGGTTAAGCATCTACCTTCGGCTCAGTTCATGATCCCAAGGTCCTGGGATCGAGCCCCATGTCAGGCTCCCTGCTCAGCGGGAAGCCTGCTTCTCCCTCTGCTTGCTGCTCCTACTGCTTGTGCTCTCTCTTCTCCGTCAAATAAATAAAATAAAATCCTAAACACACACACACACACACACACACACACACATAAACCATGTCTTTAAAAATTAAAAATAAAATAAATAAATAAAAATTTTAAAAAGCTATACTGGCAAATCATTAGACACTAATGAACCATGGAACAGGGACAATGCAACCAAATCCATGTATTCTGATACAGATGGAGATCATTCCAGAAATAATTTACTTATAATTTTTTTAAATGTACCAAGTAGCACCAGGTAAGTTTCAAGTAAAATTTATGTTTCATTTTATTATTTACTTAGTTTCTCTAAATACTTACAGTGTGAAAAATGCACATGACATTACTGTGTTAAAAACATATTTCTGCCTATAAAATCAGGAAGTATACTACTTGAATTCCATATACAAATTTGTTATTGAGACTGTTTGACTAAATTTACATAAGCATGGTAGAAGATACATGACAAAAATTTGAAACGTATTTTCTTTTTGCCCCTATTCATCAGTGTGTAAAGAATAATGCCACTGTAGGACATAAAATGGCAGATGGTTCATGTATACCATAATTTAGACACATGATAATGAATTACTTGTCCCCAATATTTCTTAGCATATATTAAACATATCCTTAAATATACTAAATATATTTCATGTAATTCTACTGTTTACATAGACTGGATAATGTGACATGCTCACAGGAGTGAAAAAAATATTTTTAAACAATTATATACATTTTTTTACTTAAGGAGAAAAGGCAGTTTTTCTCCATAAGTAAAAAGCTGTTGATAGTGCTTAGATAGTATCAACATCCAGTCAAATAATGCAATCTTAGTTCTCAAAAAGTACATGATATATATTTATAGTGCAAACAGTATATATACATTCATTCACTTGCTATTTCAATTCAGAACTTCAACAAATGCACATTTATTACAACATTTAATGGAAGTCTTCAAACAGAATTTGGCTCTGTTGAATGGATTGCATTTACAGGGCCATTCAGAGGAGTATTTTTGTTTTAATTTCCCACCAAGTTTTCTATGAATTGCAGTTATCAATATACTGAAAAATAAAATTCTGGTTTCACATATAAAATTCACATAACAACCCATCAACACTTTTAAATTATTTCCAAGTCTAACGTAAATAATTCTCTAGATTTTACCATTTCCAAATCCTGATAATTTGATTTTACTTACTTCCTTATCCACAAGGGAAAATAACAATGCTACACAGTAGTATCTTTGTCAATATATTAACTGATTCTACATGAAATTTAGAGGGAACACTGATAATGAATTAGAAGTGCATAAAAATCATTAGTAAAGCTCTGTAAAATATGGATGATTTCATGTTAAATATTTGCACCCATGTGTGCATTTTCATGCCCTTCTAAAAGTTCATTAAAATTATAGTAAGAAGTAGAAAAATATTAATGTGCAAGAACAGATATGCTGAAGGAAAAATAATAATGAAATAGTAATACTGACAGGTTTTTAGAGGATGGAAATAAGCAAAGTGAGACGAATCCTCCCACAAAATCTAGAATTCGAGAGGGCTCATGGGTAGGAAATCCAGGGACATATGAATCAGAATGAGTATAAAAGTCTGGACAAAAATATGGTTAAAGAGCAGTTAGCATCCTCAGATTCAGACTCCATTCTCCTTATCCCAGAAAGAAAAAGAGTATTTTTCCTGAGAAATTGAATGGAAGAGCATCCCACTCAATTTACAGCACAGTGGAAAGTGAGTCAATCTGCATATTGCTTCATGGAAATCCCACACGTTACTTTGTATTCCTCTCCTGTCTGGAATTCTGACAACCAAATTTATACAAATGCTTGTGCAGATCCACTCATGCACAAACACACATCTAGGAACAGATTGGAGTACACTCCCTCCCAAATCCCACTAGAACCTGAATGGCCCTTGAGAAAACACCTGTAAGTACTGGCATTTGGGGACTCCCTTAGTAATAAAAGCCACTTGCTGCCCCCATCACTTTGCTGAGACCAATCATTCTAGTTTCCAATATTAAATATAAACTTCCTGACCTCCTTTTCATGAATTTCCTTAAATGTGCACTGGCAACAGAGGATCATCATACCTTACAATAAAGACTAGCACTTGAAAAAAAGACCACAACAGAAATCTGGTGGAAATGTAGATGATTCAGGAAGCATGCAAAAAAAAAAGAAGAATTTTATTAGTATATCAGAGCTAGGAAAGGAAGTACATACATGAAACTAAAATATAAGCCTGTTTTTCTCATTTTTTAAAAAAAAGGCAACATTAAAAAAGTCATTTGCAAAATTCAAACAAGATAGAAATGGGAGTAGCAAATGAAATTAAGATTTCTCCTAAAAAGTGGAATAAAATGTCAAAGAATGAAGAAGAGTATAAAAATAAAAACCAGAAAATTAAAGGATTTATTCATAGAATTCCAAAAACCAAAAATAGAAACTGAGAGGCTAACAAATGGTCCAGACAACTAATTTAATAACATTTTCCTCAGGTGAAAACATAAGTTTCAAAACTAAAATGCCATAAATTCCCACCATATTGAAAGAAAATTGACATAAATTAAAGTACGTTGTAATGGGGGCATTGCCCAGATCAGTCCTCCCTTCAAGACAGCATTGTTATTCTCCCAATGGTTAGCTGACAGCTTATAGAATTTCAATTTTTGGCAATTGCCTGGCCAGGAGAGAGCCACGTTACCAAAGTCAGTCACCTTATCACCTTACTCCCACCTTGCTCTACTACATAGAGGGAGCTTGGTCAGTATAAGGCTTCTAAGACTTGGCCCTATTGCCACAACCGGGGACAACTATACAGGTCCAGTTGCCTTGAACAGAACTTTCTTCCTCTTTTTCTTCTTTCTTTCCTTCCCCAGCACATGTTGAACCAGATAGCGTTTTTCAATATATTTCTGCATGCAAATCTTCCTCTCAGAGTTCACTTCCCTAGAAAATTCAACCTGTGACAACCATCATCTGATCTTAGCAACAAATGGTAGAGGATCCTGTTATCTCTATCAGGCCAAATATGTGACTTCAACAATTAAAAAAAGATCAAATTTCTCAATACTAGAAACTAGAAAATAATCCAAACAAAAATGCCCCCAAGATCCCTAAGTGAAAATAACTTTCAAGCTAGAAATTTGCAACTTATATATCAACCCAGTGAAAGAATAAAAATATTTTTGAATCAATATTCAAAAACTGACCCTCCATACATTTTTAATAGGAATTATTTGTGTATGTCCACACATACATATGAGTACAAAATAAAGAAGAGAGAAAATCAAGATAACTAAGAATCTACTATAGAAAGGTAGAAAATGAATTCCTATATTCAGTGGTCTTCCCCTGAAGGCAATTGCTGAATTTTGGAGCTGTATAAGGTTGGAGAGTATGACATCAAGCAGGAAAATCAAAAACAAAAACAAAGTCAGCCAAACGAACAAAACTCAGTAGCTAAGTAGCTTTCAGAAATGCTTTTGATATGAGAATGAAAAGACAAGACTCAGAGTGGGGGATATTATATATATATATATTTCACTGTATTCTATATATAATCATATGTCATTAGGGAAATGTAAATTAAAGCAATACTGATATACCATTACATACCTATTATAATGGCCAAAACCAGAGCACTGACAACACCAAATAGGGGTGAGAATGTGGAGCAATAGGAACTCTCATTCATTGTTGGTAGAACATGCTCTTACCATAAGATCCAGTGATCATACTCCTTTGGTATCTACCCAAAGGAGTTGGAAAATTTATGTCCATACAAAACCTGCACGCAGGTGCTTAAACAGCTTTATTCATAATTGTCAACACTTGGAAGCAATCAAGATACCCTTCAGTATGTAAATGGATAAACTGTAGTTCATTCAGACAATGGAGTATTATTCAGTGCTAAAAGGAAATGAGCTATCAAGCCATTCATGGAGGAAACTTCCTATTACTTCCTATTGTATAACAATCTTATTACTAAGTGAAATAAATCAATCGGAAAAGTTTATGTGCCGTAGGATTCCAACTCTATGACATTCTTGAAAAGACAAAACTATGGAGATAATAATTAAAAGATCAATGCTTGCCAGAGGTTAGAGTTGAAGGGAGGGATGAGTAGACAGCACAGAGGATTTTTAGGGCAGTGAAAATATTCTGTATGATATTATGATGATGGATACATGTCATACATTTGTCCAAACCCATAGAATATACAAACACCAAAAGTTAACCAGAAAGCAAACTGTGGACTGTGGGTAATAATGATGTAAGTTCATGTAAGTTCATCAGTTGTAACAGACGTACCACTCTGGTGATGTAGGTTGATAATGCAGAGGAGGCTATGTATGTGTGGAGGACGGGACTATTTGGGAAATTGCTGTACCTTCCTTTCCATTTTGGTATATATCAGAAAGTGATTTTTTTTTTTTAAGTAGTATTTTCTTTTTAAGTTTTCAGTGTAATTACACATAGGGGACATGCCAATTAAAATCACAAAATACTACTACACATCTATTAAAATGGCTATAATCAAAACACTGACCATATTAGATCATGGTCAGGATGTGGTGCAATTCAATTTCTCACATATTTCTGGCATATAGTTGGATAGAAAAAATCCAGCCATGTACTCTTTATAAGACACAGCCCCTAAATATAGGAAAACTGAAAAGTTTAAAGTAAAACATGAAAAACTTATACATAATTAAATGCTAATGAAAAGAAAGCTGGTGTATCTTTTTAAATATCACATGTAGTAGACAGCATAAATAGAAACAAGGAAGGAAATTTCATAAGCATAAAAGGGTAATTCAGCTAGAAAGTATAATTTGCATGCTACTCATAACTTCTAAACATATGAATAAAGTTTAACAAAAATAAAAGTAGAAATATATACACTTAGAATGATATTGGTGAAATTTAAGCATCTTCGTCTGTCTCTAATTGGTCAAACTGGCAAAAAGATCAATAAAAAAATCAGATCTGTATGATACAACTGACAAATTTGTCTTGACTGGCATACAATCAGCATGACATCGAATGAAAAAAACAAACACACACACATTGTTTTCAAGTTTACCTTGGCCATTTACAAAAGTGACCACAACATAGGATAGAAAACAAGTCTGAGCAAATCACCAAGTATGATAACCAACTAGAGACTATTGTCTGCCCACAGTGGAATTGAGCTAGCTGTCATTAACACAGAAGTAACATGCAAACTCACAAATGTTTGCAATGAAACATACTTCAAAACAATCCAGGAGACAGAAAAGAACCCACAATGAGAAACAGAAAATATTTTGAACTGAATAACAAAAATACAGTGTTTAAAAATTTGTTATTTGTGTTGAAAATAAAATTGATAACCTTGAATGCCTACAAAAGAAAAGAAGAAAGACAAAAAGAGTCAATGTTATGTTTACGTATCTTAAGACGTTGCAAAAATTTAATAGAAAAAAGAGTCCTGGGAAAATAAAGACAGAAATATGTTCACAATAGGGGCGCCTGGGTGGCTCAGTCATTAAGCGTCTGCCTTCGGCTCAGGTCATGATCCCAGGGTCCTGGGATCCAGCCCCACATCGGGCTCCCTGCTCCGCAGGAGGCCTGCTTCTCCCTCTCTCACTCCCCCTGCTTGTGTTCCCTCTCTCCCTGTGTCTCTCTCTGTCAGATAAATAAATAAAATCTTTAAAAAAAGAAAAGAAATATGTTCACAGTATTTCTTACTACTTATTACTTCTTACTACTCTTTATCACCATTAACAAAAATAAAACTAAATGTTCATCAAGGATATATAATAAATTGTGGTATATTCTTGCATTGAATTGTAGAGAGAAATGAGAATTAATATCCTGCTGCTATACACAGCTACTGGATGAATCATGCAAACAACATGGTGATTCAAACACAAAAATCTCCTCAAATTGCTCTAATTGTTCAATTTGTGTATGTTCTGTGTTCAACTTGTATAATAATCTACATAGCCAAAACTACCATATGGTAACCAAAGTCAAGGTATTAATGAGCTTTTCAGGCTTAATAACTGGGAAGCTGGTTTTCCACTTAGTTTGGAAATGTCAATTTTCTTGATCTGAGTTTATACGGAATACGGATGAAGTTGTGCAATTAGAATTAATTGGTGCACCCTTTCGTATATGTTGTATTTCAATCAAACCATTGTTCATATTTTAGAATTCAATCAAAATGCTTAATGGCAAAAACAAATCAATCTTTGTCACTATTCTTATGGATAAATACTTGTTGCTTTGAGGTACACTTCGGAATCTCCCCAAAATGGATTTTGCAGATGTCAAAAGCAGGCAGGTTCCAAACCACAGCAATAAAGTGAATATCACAACAAAAGGAGTTAAATGAATTTTTGTTTTCCCAGTGCATATAAAAGTTATGTTTACTCTCTACTGTACTCAATTATTAAGTGTGCAACATCATTGGGTCTAAAAAAGGTACATACCTTAATTATAGATGCTTTATTGTTCAAAATGCTCTCACCTCAGTTTTCAGGGAGTCATAATCACTGATCACAGATCACCATAACAAATATAATATTAATTTTAAAAAGTATAAAATAATGCCAGTATAATGTGACACGGAAACACAAAGTGCGCAAAAGCTCTTGGAATAATGGCACCGATAGATCTGCTTGACACAGGGTTGCCACAAACCTTTGATGTGTAAAAAAACACAGTATTCGTGAAGCTCAATAAAGCGAAGCACAGAAAAACGGGGATGCCGGCATTATATTTTGAGGTAGACAAAGTCAAACAGATCTTCCAAAATCTGGGAGAAATCTCCCTAGCTCCTTTTCGATAATATGATAAAAAACAGAAAGAGACTTATTTGTGTTATGCAGGCTATTCGTGTAGAGTACAAAAAAACAGTGACTGCATATATTAATGAATTACATCGGAACCAAATTACAGATTATACCAACATGGTCTGTTTCCAGTTAGATCCAAAGCTTCCAGTTAAATTGATGAGTCCTCCTAATGCGGAAGAGATACATACAATTTCTAAAATTCAGGTTGTTTCTCTCCAGGAAAAGAATCAGCCTTGTTTTGAGGGTAGGAAACCATTTAAAGATTCTCAAACGCTCTGTGCCCCCCAGAAAGTATAAACTATTTTTCTATATAGGAGTAAACACCCTTTCAAGGGCCACACAACAGGCTATGTTGCCATCGCCTTTGCTTCTTACAGCTTTGCCAGGCAAGTGAGTGGAACATGCTGTTTGCACTGGTCTATTCCCTCACAGGGAGGGGTGGTTTCCAGTTGATGTGTTTGATTGCTTTTCTGTATACAATTTAAACCCTGGAATTTTGTAGCTTTTAAACAGCAACCTAAGGTAGATTATGTCTTCCCCAGTAAGACTGCCAATTTTAGTCTTTTTGAGAGGATAAGAGATAAGAGATAAGGGTGAGAACCGGGGGAAATCATCAAAGGAATGTAAAGAGAACCAGGGCACAGAAAGAAGAGTGAAAAATAGAGATCAGAGGGAAAATACTCTTGTTATGCATTGGCTGTTTCCAGAGTGGGTAAGTATGTTTTCAACTTCAAATCTTTTGTTGAATCAAATAGGGCTCTGTTTCCGGCTGATGATACTCTTGTTCCACACTCCTGTTCCTGCTGAGTGAGTTTTGCATTTTTATAAGGTCTGATGATAAAATGAGTGACCTTAAATCCATTGCCACCAAAGGATTTCTGCTAATGGGTTTAGTCTGAATTATCGTAGTAGTAAGATAAATATATCTGCTCAACCATGTGTTTATACCTTTCTCCATTTCATTTCACATCTTATTGAAAAAATTGAATTAAATTGTCAACATTCACAGTAAATGATCTGGTATTCAGGATTCTGTAGTCCTAAATGTGAATACCCCAAATTTCAGAGGCATACTCTTTTCTGACCAAGTGACAATCTGTGTCCAAGCATGAAGCTTTTCAGAAAATGGGGAATTATTTTTCCCTGAGGTGTTCAAATAAATTAACTTAATGCTTTTTATTGTTGATATGTCTTCTTAAATCTGCTCTCATTTCTACAGAAGGTGTCACATATCAAGGTGATATAGTCGCTGAGATGCTAACTGTACAATCAATAATTCAGAGACTGGGGAAAATACTTAGGTAAAACAGAAAAGGGTGCCTCACGAAATAGGTGGGATTTAAGGTTTCAGACAGTGTTCTGAACGGTAGACGCACATACCAATTCAGATAGCGTTCTGAACGGTAGACACATATACCAATTCAGATAGCGTTCTGAACGGTAGACGCACATACCAATTCAGATAGCGTTCTGAACGGTAGACGCACATACCAATTCAGATAGCGTTCTGAACGGTAGAAGCACATACCAATTCAGATAGCGTTCTGAACAGTAGACACATATACCAATTTTTTTTCACAGACGGCTAATGGTAACACTATTGTTTACTCTGTTTGTTTTCAACAGTATGTTGCTTTTCGCAACCAATTATTTCAGTTTAATGGTGGAGAAACACCAAAGTCCTGCTAGATTATTACCAAGACAACCCTTATGAAAAATGGACAGAATATCCTAACACCTTCCTTTCCTCCTGTCTCAGTAGGTAAAATCTCAGATTGCACACTACAAACTGAATGGTCTTCCTATCTTTCTAAAATTAAAATCTTAATATTATTAAGATTTTATTCTCATTCTCAGTCACCTGCAACAAAGCGCCCGCTATCACATTCCAGAATATTTCCCAAGTTCCCATTCCTCCAGGCTCTTAAACATGCCATAACTTGAGTTTTTTGGTTTTTTTTTAATTTTGTTTTTTTTGTTTTTTACCTGATGAATTCCCCTGAACACTCCTAAAGACTTAGCTCAAGTGTGTCCTGTCATATAAACAAAGCCCTGATATTTTAATTTAAGATTTTTATTTGCTGAAACCATTGCACTGTTTTCATGTGTTTCCAGTCTTTCATTTCTTCAATACCTTGTATTGACAACTTCATCATAAATATAAATAATGCATGCATGTGAATAACCACTTCTCAAATCTCTTTATCATTCCAGTGGCACATTTACCTGAGCTTATACCAATACCGAATCTTTATGACAAGTACTTTTATCTCGTAGACTAAGGTTTCCAACTTTTTGTTTTTCATGATTTCCGTGGCTTCTTAGGTGACCCTTTGCATTTCTATATATGATTCATTGATTGATTGATTGATTAAAAAATAATCATGTTTGTTGTAAGGGCCACATAAAAAATAAAAAGCAAGATTCTTTATATTTTTTTTATTTTTTTAAATTTTATTACGCTATGTTAATCACCATACATTACATCATTAGTTATGGATGTAGTGTTCCATGATTCATTGTTTGCGTATAACACCCAGTGCTCCATTCAATATGTGCCCTCTTTAATACCCATCACCAGCAAGATTCCTTAAAGCAGTGATTGCCAAATACTAGTGTATGTTAAAATTAGCTGGAGCATTTTTGAAAGGCAAGCTCCTGAGCCTCTTTTCCCATGATTCTCATTTCTTATTTACTGATGAAGAACTTTTTGAGGAGGAATTTTATTTTTTTTCTTCAATCAAAATCATTCCTTATTAAAAGGTATTTTAGGTAAGGTGATGTGGTAATGGGTTTGACTTTTCTATTTTTTAAATTCAATTAATTAACATATAATGTATTATTAGTTTCAGAGGTAGAGTTCAGTGATTCATCAGTTGTACATAACACCCAGTGCTCTACATATATTTTAGAAACTGTTCCAATTAATCCTATTCTCTATATTCAGATTTTCTTTGGGGTGACATTGAATCTTTACAGCAAGTTGAAGAAAACTGATGTCTTTGCAGTATTGCACCTTTCAAATCATTAATGTAGAAAATCTACTCTTTATTTGGATACTCCATTATTCCTACTAGTAATTCTACTTATGAATTATTATTTTTTTTCTGTTTCTAGCAATTTTCTTGCTTTAAATTCTCAGATTAAGATAGCTACATCAACTTTTATTTAGTGTGGGTATAGTATAACTTTTCCATCATTTTTCAATGAAATTTTCAGTATTCTTATGTTTAAAATCTGTTTTTTTACAACCAGAAGGTTTTTAAATGTAGTATGAAAATTTTGTCTTTCAACTGAGTACTTAACACTTATGCTATGTATTGTGCCTTTGATATCTTTACACTTAAACCTACCATTTTAGTATTTTATTTCTATTATTCCGTTCTGGTATGTACACCTTTCTTTCTTTGCATTATTTTGTGATTCCATCTTACCTAGTTTCTCTGATTAGTGGTTATTTAGTGAATACCATGTGCTTACTTTATTTACTGAAATACAATATAAACTAGTAATTTTATCACTTCTCTAACATTTCAAAAATATTAAAACATTTTTACTTAGGCACCTTCCTTCAACTAAAGTACTACATTTTTTTTTAATTGTGGTAAAAAACACATACCATTAAATTTACCATTATAACCATTTTCAAGTGTAGAGTTTTGTAGTGGTCTTACTGGTGTGCTACAGATGTCTAGAATATCTTTATCCTGTACCCCCGAAACTCTATACACAAAAACAGCAACTTCCCACCCTCCTCCTCCCAGTCCTCGGCAACGACCTTACAACTTTCTGTTTCTGTGATGTTGATTATTTTAGATGCTTCATATGAGGGTAATCGTAAAGTATTTGTCTTTTTGTGACTGGATTATTTCACATTGCTTGCCTTCTGGATATACATATATAACCAGAAGTGAGACCACCGAATAATAAGGTAATTCTATTTTTATTTTTTTTTTTTACTATTTTCCATAATGTGCGCACTCCTTGACATTCCCACCAAAAGTGCACAGTGCTCCTACTTCCTTGCATCCTCATCAACATTGTATTTTCTGTTCTTTTGATAGTGGCCATTCTGAGGCTATGAGGTGATATTTCATTGGTCTTGATTTTTGTTTTCTTACGATTCATGATGTTAAGTACTTTTGTGTGTGTGCATGGGCTATTTGCATATCTTTGGAAAAGCGTTTATTCAAGTCGTTTGTTCATCTTCTAGTTGCACTATTTGTTCTTTTGCTGTTGAATTGCAGAAATTCCTTTTATATGCTGGATATTAACCCCTTATCAGATATATGATATGCAATTATTTTCTCCCATTTCATAGATTGATTTTTCACTCTGCTGACTGTTTCCTTTGATACACAGAGTTTTTAAGTTTGATTAGCCCCATTTGTCTATTTTTGCTTTGGGTGCCTATGATTTTGGTGTCCTAGACAAGAAGTCATTGCCACATTTAATGCCCTGAAGCTTTTCTCCTCTGTTTTCTTTAATGAATTTAATAATTTTAGCCTTACATTTAGGTCTTGAATCCATACTGAATTAATTTTGGTACATGGTGTAAGGTAGCACACCAAATTCATTCTTTCGCATGTGACTGTCCAGTTTTCTCAACATTATTTCTTGAAGACACTATTTCTTTCCCTTTGTAGTAGTCTTAACACCCTTGTTGAAAATCATTTTGCCATAAATGGGTGTATTTCTGCGCTCTCTATTCTGTTCCACTGGTATGGATCTGTATCTTTAAGCCAGTACCAATGCACTAATTTTGACATATTTTTTTCTCTACGTGTTTTATATCCACAATATGTTGCTGTTTTAAGTATTATGTTGGTTTTCATTGTCATTTTATGAATTAATATTTGTTAAGATACACCCACCCTCATATGCTTTTTTTTGCTGTTCATGTCTTCATCTCACACCTAAGATCCTATCTGGTTTATTTTCCTTATGCCTAAAAAACCTGGTTTGTTATTTCCTTTAACATAGATTTGCTAAAGAAAAAGTAACTGTTTTATTTGTTTGAAAATATCTTCTTTTTAAGCATATTCTCTCAACATTTTGAATTCTATATTAACAGTTATTTCTTTCAGCATTCTGAAATTTTCATTAACTCATCTGGCTTCTGTTATTTCTGCTTAGAAATCAGATATCATCCTTGTCATTGGGTCTGGTTATACCATTTTTTTTTCCTTATACGATATGTGATTTATATTTGCCAATCTTAATAACTTGTTTTCTCTTTTTCTTCCCCTATGGCTCTAATGATATGCCAAGATGTGGGTTTTTTTCCTTTTTTTTTTTAATATTTTATTCATTTGTTCATGAGAGACAGAGGGAGAGAGAGAGAGAAGCAGAGGGAGAAGCAGGCTCCCAAGGAGCAGGGAGCCCGACGTGGGACTCGATCCCAGGACCCCGGGACCATGACCTGAGCCGAAGGCAGACGCTTAACCATCTGAGCCACCCAGGCGCCCATTCCTTTTTTTTTTTTTTTTTAACCATCTGCTTGAGATTTACAGTAAATCCTGACCCCATAGCTTGAAAGTTTCAGCTACTCTTTTATATGTATATGCATTATTTCTTTTCCATTCTCTGGCAACCTCCATTATGATAATACAATGGCAGATATGTTAGACTTAATTGTGATATGTATCCTTCTGCATCGAGAGACTGCACTGCAGATACTCTCTTCTAATCTATCTTCCAGGTCACTTATTATTGATTTAGTTGTGTTTAATCTGTTGTTCCATATGTCATTTTGTTCCATTTGCTTATTGTATTTTTCATTTGCAAAAATTCTATGATTTTTGCAATATGTAGTTATTGCCCCCAAAATTCCTTGACAATTCCTTGAACCTAAAAATCAGAACTATAATTATGTAAAATTTTTTTTCCAAATTTTTATTGTTATGTTAATCACCATACATCATTAGTTGTTGATGTAGTGTTCCATGATTCATTGTTTGTGCATAACACCCAGTGCTCCACGCAGATCATGCCCTCTTTAATACCCATCACCAGGCTAACCATCCCCCCAACCCCCTCCCCTCTAGAAACCTCAGTTTGTTTTTCAGAGTCCATCATCTCTCATGGTTCGTCTCCCCCTCCGACTTACTCCCCTTCATTCTTCCCCCCTGCTATCTTCTTCTTTTTTTTTCTTAACATATATTGCATTATTTGTTTCAGAAGTACTGATCTGTGATTCAACAGTCTTGCACAATTCACAGCGCTCACCATAGCACATACCCTACCCAATGTCTGTCACCCAGCCACCCCATCCCTCCCAACCCCCACCACTCCAGCAACCCTCAGTTTGTTTCCCGAGGTTAAAAACTCCTCATATCAGCGAGGTCATATGATACATGTCTTTCTCTGATTGACTTATTTCACTCAGCATAGCACCCTCCAGTTCCATCCATGTCGTTGCAAATGGCAAGATCTCATTCCTTTTGATGCCTGCATAATATTCCATTGTGTATATATACCACCTCTTCTTTATCCATTCATCTGTCGATGGACATCTTGGCTCTTTCCACAGTTTGGCTATTGTGGACATTGCTGCTATAAACTTTGGGGTGCACGTACCCCTTCGGATCCCTACATTTGTATCTTTGTGGTAAATACCCAGTAGTGCAATTGCTGGATCGTATGGTAGCTCTATTTTCAACTGTTTGAGAAGCCTCCATACTGTTTTCCAGAGTAGTTGCACCAGCTTGCATTCCCACCAACAGTGTAGGAGGGTTCCCCTTTCTCCACATCCCTGCCAACATCTGTCATTTCCTGACTTGTTAATTCTAGCCATTCTGACTGGTGTGAGGTGGTATCTCACTGAGGTTTTGATTTGGATTTCCCTGATGCTGAGCGATGTTGAGCACTTTTTCATGTGTCTGTTGGCCATTTGGATATCTTCTTTGGAAAAATATCTATTCATGTCTTCTGCCCATTTCTTGATTGGATTATTTGTTCTTTGGGTGTTGAGTTTGATAAGTTCTTTTTAGATTTTGGATACTAGCCCTTTATCTGATATGTCATTTGCAAATATTTCCTCCCATTCTGTCGGTTGTCTTTTGGTTTTGTGGACTGTTTCCTTTGCTGTGCAAAAGCTTTTTAGCTTGATGAAATCCCAATAGTTCATTTTTGCCCTTGCTTCCCTTGCCTTTGGTGATGTTTTTAGGAAGAATTTGCTGAGGCTGAGGTCGAAGAGGTTGCCACCTGTGTTCTCCTTTAGGATTTTGATGGACTCCTGTCTCACGTTTAGGTCTTTCAACCATTTGGAGTCTATTTTTGTGTGTGGTGTAAGGAAATGGTCCAGTTTCATTCTTCTGCATGTGGCTGTCCAATTTTCCCAACACCATTTGTTGAAGAGACTGTCTTTTTTCCATTGGACATTCTTTCCTGCTTTGTCGAAGATTAGTTGACCAAAAAGTTGAGGGTCCATTTCTGGGCTCTCGATTCTGTTCCATTGATCTATGTGTCTGTTTTTGTGCCAGTACCATACTGTCTTGATGATGACAGCTTTGTAATATAGCTGGAAGTCTGGAATTGTGATGCCGCCAGCTTTGCTTTTCTTTTTCAATATTCCTCTGGCTATTCTATAATTATTTTTGAATCCGTGTCTAATGACTGTATTATCTGCTCTTCCATGTGTATCTTTTTTGATTTTTGCTAAAAAAGATTATATATTTTCATCACACAGTTCTGCTTATTTTTAGTAATTGCCAGATATTCAACACGATATATCGGGGAGATACTTTGAGACTTTGAGAGATGTCATCTCCCTCCAACAATGGTTTACTGTTGTTTTGGACAGGAAGCTGTGCTAGAGTTGGTTCACTTTAAATCAATAAATGACTGAATGAATTTAAGGTGGGCTTCATCTCTTGCCAAATTCATCTTGTTATGAGTCTGTGCCCCTGTGAGGCCCCAACTAAAATCATGTGTGCTTGCCAGTTCCTCCCTTTTCTGGCACCCTGTAACCTTTTTTTTTTCCCTTTCCTTAATTTCCCCAGCCCATGAGACTATTTAAAGTAAATTCAACCTCTCTAAAACCAATTTTGAAATATATAGTACCATGGAGGGTAGAAAAGACAATTTCTGAGCTCCTCACTCTTGGTATACCTTCACTCCTGGATCTGAGCCATGCAAATTCTTTCAGCCTTGGGATCCTTCCAATATCTTTTCAGAAACTGCATGCACACACACACACATAACTCACACAACTTATTCGGCTTAGCCTATTGTCCTCAGTGAGAGGGTTGGTAAAACACAAAGTCCGACATTTCCAAAAGGGAAATTTTATTAAAGGCCTTAATGTGGTACTGCACTGTTTTCTTGTTAACTTTCACTGAGGATCAGTGTTTTGTTTTGTTTTGTTTTTTAATTAACTTACATTTTACTTATTTTATTATTAGCCAATCTTCAGTGAAGACTGTTTCAGGGAGAATATCTAATGTGGCATGGTTTTGAAGATTCAGAGTATTTGTTTCCTGTCATGCTTTCCAAGTGTTTAATCAATTTCAACTAGATTGTTAGGTTTATTTCTGGCTTGTGGATTCCCAGCCACCGTGAACGTTGAAATAGTTAATAGTTAAACTAAGCTTTGCCTTAGAGTTTTGATTTCTCTCAGAAGAGTTTCCCCCATCAAAAGCACCTAATAGTGACTGCTTCCTTGCCCTTTCCCTGAGATGGTGACAGTCCTATAATCCTTCTAAACTGAGGATAGAGATCTTTGAGTTCCTCAGTTTTCTCAAGGGTGTAAGTTTCTACTACCCATTGTAACTGTAATATATTGTAATAGAGCGGTGTTGGGAGATGTATTATGAGTTCGAATAACCTAAACTTGGTTAGGCTTAATAGTTTTGGTTTTGACAGGCATGTTTCCTGATCCATGAAAGGTGTCCAGATTCCACCACCTGTGAAATGAAAACATAGAGAACTCTTGCATCAGGAGGCTAATTTGTAATTCTATGCAATGAACCACTATTGCTATAATAACAAGAAAAAAATTTTTAAACAATCTTTTAAAATGGTAATTATGGTACTAAAATGCAACATCTTGGGAGGAGGAGCTATTGTCTATGTAAACCTTTTTCTTTTTCTCTTTGAATGTAGCATTAAGTCTCTTTTGTTTTTTGCCTATTTTAAAATTTTCAGTCCTGTCTCTTCTAAATTTGGCATTTCTGAATAGATATCTCATATTTTCAATATTTGAAACTTCTCGATTTTTCTTTCCATTCATCTTTATCTCCTAGTAATCCTTTCCTGAATGGAATATGTGCTTGCTATATGCAGAAGTGTGATGGCACCCAACGTTTTCTCCGAACAGAACTCCAGGTTTAAAAACAAACAGACAAACAAACAAAGAGCAACCAGCTAAGCAACATTGATGTGAATTCAGTGCCACTCGACTTTTATCTGTGTGTTTTTCAACCTCAGTGAGATCTCAAGGTTTGCTTACCTCGGAGGGGCCGTCTCTTTTCTTTTTCAAGTTTCTTTTTTCCGGGACGCAATGAAAAATAATAAATTCTTTCTCCAGTGCACATCCAAATAACCTCACCTCCTCTTAGCTTTTGAAATACTGCAAACACAATACACATCCTTTTCTGCCACTACCTTTCCTGCTCTGTGTGGGAAAGGGTCTTTCCTCTGAATTAATATGCTAGTCACTCAGTCCTAGATGAGAAACATGATCAAGTGGATGTGTCGCTGGAAGAGCAAACTCAATCCTTTTCACTTGTTCAAAAGCTGTACGTTACTGTTCTGTCTGGTCTGAGGTGAGCTTGGTCTCATTCGAAAAATGCTCTCTTATTCCCAATAAAATCATCTCCTCCTTGCTTCACTTTGCTTAACAGGCCGATAAATACATTTGTGAATTGTGGTCTTGACTAAGACTTAGTTGACTAAGACCATGACTGCAAACATTAAAAAGCATTTTTTCCAGATGGAATATCCTGCAAGTACATGCCACATTTGCTTGTGGGTTGAAGATATCACCACTAGAGGACCTAGTACACACATTCGAACTCCTCTCTTTCCACATAGGGACTGAAATTAAGAACTGTAATTATATTTCCACTTGTATTGCCCTGAATGAACTTGCCTCCTGTGTAAAGATACTTTTTTCTGCAACATGCAATAAAATGTTAGATGCATAACATATGTAAACAAATTTAAACCAAGATTCTGAATTCCTGAATTAAATGTTACTACTTCACTACGTAGCCCCCAAGAAAAAGGAGAGAAATGGATAATGCTGTCCAATTTAAAACAATACAAATGCAATTTAAAATAATGTAGAATTCAAAATGTAGAACTCGGGTGCCGGGGTGGCTCAGTCAATTAAGCGTCTGCCTTCGGCTCAGGTCATGTTCCCGGGATTCTGGGATCGAGCCCCAACGTCGGGCTCCCTGCTCAGAGGTGAGTCTGCTTCTCCCTCTACCCCTCCCCCTGCTCATGCTCTCTCTCTCTCTCTCAAATAAGTAAATAAAAATCTTAAAAAAATGTAGAACTCAATATATTTAGAGTTTCTAAAATTTGGAACTTAGAGAATCCAAATTTTAGAAATAAAAAACTGACTTTTTATTAACAATTATTTGTTCCTTTATGTTAAGCCTGCAATATTCATTATATACCCTGAAAATAACATTTATATTTTCTGTGTTTATTTTTAATTTACCTATTTTTCTTTCCTAGGCAACTAGAATGTGTTAGTTACCCTCATACAGAAGGATATAATCTATGTGGAAATAAATAAATATTCATTTAAAAGATAATTAGTAGGGCTGCCTTACGGCAATTTAAGATGTCTACCCCTGCTCTTAATTCTCTTTTCATTTGTATATTATGATATTACAGACCACACAGATCCTAGATAGGCTTATTAAAACACTGGAAGCCCAGTTACTATTAGCCATTTATTCTTGGTAACCAGCTTCACATAATTTGCTGACTTCATTTGACTATAGACTGGCTGTTACATGTTGTATTTTAATTCCTGTATGTACAGATTGAAAACCTACTTAGCAGAACAGGCTTTCACTTGCTGAGAATGGTGGTTTAATTTACACTATAAGGTTTGGTCTATTTGGTGGAGAGCACGTCATTTAATTTCCCTGTAAAGAGTAACTTGTGAAACCCTGTTTATGGGCACCATCCATGTAAATTATTGAAATAACATACGGATTGTATCCTGAAGAGCTGCCTGGCTGGCTGCCTGAACTCAGTACCACTACCCTAACACTACCTTCCAGACTGGTCTTCAGGAAAGATGACTCAATATTAATAACTCAACAATTCCACAAATCTGTATTTGATTTCCTGCTTCATGAGCCCAGCTGATTGTTAGAAGTTGAAATATATCATCTCGCCTAAATGAACAGCAGTCCTGACGATCTGTTTTATGATATTTACTCTTGAGTCCCACTATATCTTATAAATTGGAGAGGGTTGATTTACTCCAGGGAAGAGAGGGAAGGAAGTGGAAGATCACTTGGTCCAAGAAAAGCACTTCTAATCAAAGCCCGAAGGTAATGCCACCAGCTGTACCTTGAGAAATGCTCGGTTTACCTAGCTATCTATTACAGGATTTCTGATATTTTGTATGTAACACTATATACGTGGAAGAAAAAATAGATCTCTGGGTGGAAGTACTAGTGTGAGGAATGTGACAGATTGAGGGAAGGACACTTAAGTAAAAAGGAGCCAAGACAAGGATTCTGAAAATTCCAACCCCTCCAGAAAGAAAAAAAATATGCTAAAATTAATGAATGGCTTAAGAGCAAAGATCAAATCCAGAATACTACTAGGAGAATGTGTCCTAAAGGGAAACTGAGTGTGACTATAAAATCTCTTTTAAATTCTTCAGAGTGCCATAAGATGGTGTATCAGAATAGTTTTCTGCCACATGAAATGGGAACTAGTCCTACAATTAACTATATTAACTCTGATTCTTAATTTATAACATAAGATATTTTCATTCATTGCTTGCTTAAGTCATATGAAATAGTAGGGTGAAAGTGCTCTGGAAATACTGCTTCAAAAGAAAAAAATATTGTTAAAATGAATAAAGCAAGGTCATTTGCAATAGGGCTTAGTCATCAGTATATTTATTGCTGCACAATAATTATCACTGTGTTGCTGCACGTGTGTATGTGTGTGCGGGTGTGCTGCGTGTGTTCTTGCATGAGAGGGGCTGTCTTAGGTTGGGTGCTCCACAGGCAGGTCTTAAATAAGAATCTGTATTCAAGCTACTTCCAGTCAAGACTGATAAAGAAGTCAAGGAAACAGAGCAGAACATGGGAAATAGCTGAGCAAAATTATGACTTGGCAAAGTCCCAACACAGGTACTCCTGCTCGCTGTACTTGCCAACACAGCAGTTAAATAGCTCAAGGGCAGTCCTCAGAAGAGGGTCACAGATAGATAATTAGTAGCAAAGTACTTAGAAATCACAGGATGGGTACATAAAACAAGTAAGAAAGATTGATTTGGATGTAGGTGGAGGACTGACATATCCGCTTCACTCAGTAGATAACAATAGAGAAAGTTCTTTTCCCTCACTTAAACTTGCATTTAACTATTCACTGTTCATGCCACTCTTCTTAGCAATGCAGCGTCTTTCATTTTTCAAATATAGATGAAAAAGATTTAAATACAAATATCCTTAAAGAAAGATAAGAAATCCACTAATGTATTCATTCGAATGTGCCTTCAACCAGATTCTTTGAGACTCTTCCTTTGCAGACATAAAAGATGGAGACAAAGAGAGGAGCATTAAAGGATTATCACATCCAAGAGTATTGATGTCTTCATAATTCTCCTGGAGTCTTCTTGGTTTGAATTACTATCAATTGTGGATATGGAAATATGTTATTTGTGTTGTTTATTGTCCTTGCTTTTTCATACAACAATAGGCTATTAGCGTACACCTGGTATTGAAATACTTTGCTTATAAGAAATGCAGAGGAAGTTTAAAAGCAAACATAATGGTCATATTATTCATAATAAGATCAGTAATTATAATAACTAAAAGGTGGATTATATTCTTAAATTATCTTTGCAATCTAGATGTTAAATTCAATAAGATGTCTTCATTTATTGTTTTGTTTTTCAAAAAGTATTTATAGTCTGTCAGAGAACATCAGTAAATTAATTAATTGAACAAAATTATAGGTTATTTACAAAGTCAAGAATATGCATTAAACCTATTTCGAAATAGTATTTCGGTTACACATTTAAATAATATATTCAGTATGTTTCTTCCCAATTTCTCGACACCTTTTCACTGGAAGGACTTCTTAAATATAAAATAATAGGCTCAGCTGATATTATGAAAAAACTGAAATAATTATTTCACTGTGTGCTCAGAATTTGTGCACTTTGTGTATTTAGATTTAGGAGAAATGAATTTGTGGTTCGGTAAGTGAAATCATTCAAATTGTAGAATTAGAGAAAAATCATAGAGAATGTTCTAATTAAATACATTTTGGTTGATAGAAACTGAAACTCAAGTTTGTTCAGATAAATGAAGAATCAATGTATATAAAAGCTAATTTCATGGACTTCAAAGTGCAAGTCTCAGTGAGAAGAAAGTCAGAAAGGTAGTGACTCAGTGTCTACATGATCTCTCTTAATTTTCTCTTCATCAATTTTGTATATTGCTCAATATTACCTCTTGTTCTGTCTTTACATAATCAAGGTTTATCTCAAATAGTCACTACCTATCACCAGTAGCTTATGTGTAGATGTAAATATTGAAGAATGAGAAACATTATATTTTGATGGCCCTGAATACTGGCCTTTTGATTCTGATTCAGACACCCATGATTATCTTTACCAGGTGGGCTTGAGACATATATTTGGTTGTATCACCCTACAGCTACTTGAATAATTTCTTCCCTTCCATATATAAAATGTAAAAGATTGCCTTTTGTGGGTGATCATATAAAGCTACAGATCATACAAAGCTACATTTCTGAGCGAGAGAGAACTGAAAAACACATCTAGTTATTGTATTCAAAGTAAGATTTAGAGAGACAATTCTTTCTTTTGCAAAGGCCCGATTGCAATTCTCCCTAATGGGCTTTTTTATATTTCAATTTTTAAATAATTTGGGAAATCGAGAATGATAAAAATATAGTTTTTTAAAAGTTACAATGCTTTTTTTTTAAGAATCTATTGTAAGAATTCTAATTCCTTTTTTCACCTATACATATCTCTTCAATTCCATCCAAGAGGTAACCCTGTTAACCCTTAACCCAGTTAAGTGAATATTTTTCCAGACAGTTGTTTATGTTTATGCACAATACACATACACACACACACACACACACACACTGTTTAATATCAGATTATACTCTATGTATTTTATGAAATATGAAATATACACAGAACTATATTATTCTTTTCATTGCTGCTGAGTAAGACATCACATGGATATAAATATTTTATTTAGCCTATACTGTATTTAGAGATATTTTATTTATTTTGCTACCTATTTGTGGAAAAGAGACATGAAATTCTATATTTTTGCATATATATTTACCCCCTAAAATGATTTTTTTATGCTAGTTTCGCAAAAGTAGGAGAGCAGAATTATGGATAATTCATATTTTTAATATTGTTAGGTAAACTCAATCTAAATGTACAGATTTATGCCCCGACCAACAGTAAACACTGATTAGTGACAACTCCTCCATATTTTCACCAAAAGTTGAAATTACAAATTTTATGTTTTACATCCATTATAGGAAAAAATGATATTTTATTGAGTTTATTTCCTTTCAGGAGAGAAGTTGATTATAATTTTAAGGAGTATTTTTTTATCTTATAATTTGTACTAATGCCTGTGCCAGTTTTTCCACTGGATTATTTATCTTCTATTTATTGATGTGAAGATGCTTTTGTCTCTTAAAAGTAGTGAGAAAACTCTGAGTCCGTCATTTGTACTTTTAATGTTATTTATGGATATTTCTCTGTATAGTCAATTTAGGAATGATTTTCAGATATAATTAAGTGTAATTTTGATAATAACTGCCTAGTTGCTTATTATTTTGGTAGAAAGTTATTCTTGCATTTTTGTTTTCTAGAATAATTTTCATAATTTAGTAATTATCAGTGCATTTGAGGTTACATATAAAACCATTGAATTTTGCTGTTATTTTAGTGTTCGATTTTTGGTAACCTTTATATTTTTTCTCCTATTGAGACACCTTCAGTACATTCAATTTTTTAAAGCCTCCGTTTCATCTAGAATTTCAAATTTTGAGGCCTAAAATTATACATCTCATTATAAATCATCCCACTATGCAAAATTATCAAATCTATGCAAAATTGCACAATGAAGCAACAAGGTTTGTGGGGGAAGTGGCTCTGGGGCACAACAGTCAAAACTTCATCAGTGAAACATGTAAAAAAAAAACCAGGAAACTAATAAAAAAGTGGAGCACAGTTTTAGACATGTTAATTTGTTAAGAAATACATAAATAAGATACGAAAATATATGTGGTAATTTACCTTGAAGGAAAAACTGAAGTTTGCTTGTAGAAATAGGCTCTGGGGGCACCTGGGTGGCTCAGTTGGTTAAGCGTTTGCCTTTGGCTCACTCAGCTCATGATCTCAGGGCCCTGGATTTGAGCCCTGCATCTGGCTCCCTGCTTAGCGGGAAGCCTGCTTCTCCCTCTTCCACTCCCCCTGCTTGTGTTCTTTCTCTCTCTGTGTCAAATAAATAAATAAATAATCTTAAAAAAAAAAAGAAATAGGCCCTGAAAACTTGTATCTTGTGAGTGAAGGTAAAGTGGTAGAAGAAGGATTATCTGCCATTCAGACAGAAAGTTATAAGTTGTAACAGCACACGTGCATGGATCTGAGTTAAAACACACACACTGAACTGATGATGTACCTGGTAGACGTTTACGGTGTGTGCTTGTGTGTGTATTCTGCACATTCTTACTTCTCTCAGTTCAACCAGGTGCAATTTGTTGCTTTATTTAATGTTCCGTGGATGAAATCATGCATTAACAAACACATTGCTTTATTCTCAAATTGTTCCCCAATAGATCAGCTTCCTTGGAACAAATTTACATTCTCAAAAGAATCATTATACTTGAACCGCCATATTTTTTTCTGTGATAGGTATATAGGATACATAAAGGCATATCTGTGTTACCATTCTTCTTGTTGTTATTAAAACATGAAAAATTTCAGCAAAAAGAAGATTTGGGAGTAAGGATATGTGGTAGAAATGTTCACTGCTCAGTGGCACATGAAGGCCAGTCATTGTGAAACAATGAAAATAAGCATGCAGGGATTAAATAATCATGAGGTTGTTTATGTTAAAGGCATGAATTTAAAACGAATTGAACAGGACACAACTAATACTTTGATAGGAAGCTTCTGCCATTAGTGTTTTGAGTTCACTTGTCATAAATCTAAAACAATTGACAAGGGTAGCTTAGCAATCCAGGATAGTTATTTTCTATCTCTCCCTTCTCCTGGATAACACTGAATTGTGCACTGATTTACAGCTGGAATGAACAAAAGTGTTCTGCATTAAGATATGTATTACAGTTTTTAAGATATTAATTTCATCTAGTAAAGACTACCACAGAAGGGGCAAGGAGTAAGTATACTTTTTAGTTTTCAAGATATGCTTGTGTGTCTTACCAAAATTACTGATGGTGTTGAGAACTTACAATAGTCTTGTGTGAAACAGCTGATCATTTTGGAGCTGGAATAGTTCAGTCTTAGATATGATGAAAGATATTTTGGTGGGAAAAAATCCATAATCAGCCCAACAAGGAACAAAACTAAACTTCCAAACAGAATAATTATTACCAATTTAGAGATGAACTGAAAAATGACTGAAACTTGGACCTTTAGAGAGAATTGAATTATAAACTACTTTCAGCCATTTGTGGAAACATCTCCAGCTTGAATGAAATTAGGTTCTTTTTATAACTTTTTATAACATTTTCAAGTATTTGGCTTGCCCTTTACAAAGTTATCATGTCTGAATTTAATTCTACCAATGCAAAAAGCAGGTGTAAGCATATTTATTAGAAACTTTCAAGTTAAGTTTCATTGTAACTGGGTGCAAATTGATGCAGTTTACTGAGTTTGCTTTATATTTTTCATTCTCATTTTGAGTACCTAGAGGTTACTGTTATCAGAGCATCATGCTCTTCAACTTCATTGAGAACCAAAGAATTTCTATTTTCCATAGCCTTTTATGATATCTCTTCCATCTCAGTCTGATGGGATATAAAGATGCATCCTGAAACTTTTTTTAGGGCAAAGCCCAATGGATTACACACATAAAATAAAATATAACTGAAATGCTAGTTAATGAGGTTTTTTACTTTTATATTTTTCTCCTTTGAATGTCAAAAGACACAGGAAGTGATATGTTTTTTTTTTTGTCCCAGCTTTTTTGAGATGTGACAAATTACATTGTGTAAATTTAAGGTGTACAGGTAATAGCTTTATATATGTATATATTGTGAAACAATAACCACAAATCAAGCTAATTAACACATCCATCACCTCACATCGTTACCAATTCTGTGTGTGTAATGAGAACCTTTCAGATCTACTCTGTTGGGGGCGCCTGTGTGGCTCAGTTGGTTGAACATCCAACTCTTGGTTTTGGCTCAGGTCTTGATCTCAGGGTGATGAAATCAAGCCCCACATGGGGCTCCACACTGGGCGTGGAATCTGCTTAAGATTCTGTCTCTCCCTTTGTCCCTCTCTGTCTTGAAAGAAAAAAAAATAAAGATCTACTCTCTTAGCAAATTTCAAGTATAAAACACAGTATTGTATTGTTAGATATAGTCACCTTGCTGTATATTAGATCCTCAGAATTTATTCATCTTATAATTGAAAGTTCGTACCCTTTGACAAACATCTCTCCATTTCCCCCACCTCCCAGCCCAGGGCAATCACCAATCTTCTCTCTGTTTCAATGAGATTGACTTCGTTTTAGACTCCACATGTAACTGAGATCATACAGTATTTATCTTTCTCTCTTTGACCTATTTCATTTGGGAGAATGCCCTCAAGGTTCATCTATGTTGTTGTGAATGGCAGAATTTCCTTCTTCTTCTTCTTCTTCTTCTTCTTCTTCTTTTTTTTTTTTTTACTTAATAATATTCAATTGTATATATGCACCACATTTTCTTTACCCATTCATCTATTGACAAACACTTATGTTGTTTCCATGTTTTAACTATTATAAATAAGCTGCAATAAATACGGAGGTGAAGTGATTTCATTTCCTTCAAATATATACCCAGAATGGAATTGTTGGATCATACAGATGTTCCTTTTTCAATTTTTTGAGAAACCTACACATTGTTTTCCATAATGACTATACTAACTTACACATTCCCACCAACAGTACACAAGTGTTCTCTTTTCTCCACATTCTCACCAATACTTATTATCTCTTATCTTTTTGGTAATGGCCATCTTAACAGGTATGAGGTGATATTTCACTGTGGTTTTGATTTTAAATTTTCTGATGATTAGCGATGTGTTCACCATTTCATATACTTGCTAGTTATTTGTATGTTTTATTTGGAAAAATGCCTATTCAGGTATTTGCTCATCTTTTAATCAAATTGTTTTCTGTTATTATGTTGTATGAGTTCCTTACACATTTTAGGTATTAACCCCTTATCAGATATCACACACAAATAAAAAGATATCCTGTGCTCATGGACTGGAAGAATTAATACTGTTAACATGTCCATACTACCCAGAGAAATCTATAGATTCAGTGCAATCCCTATAAAAATTCCAATGGTATTTCTCAGAAAAATAGAAAAAAGCAACCCTAAAATTAATATGTAACTACAAAAATCCCAATTAGACAAAGCAACCATAAGAAAAACAAAGCTGGAAGCATCACACTAGGTTTCGATTTTATACTACAAAACTTCAGTGATGAAAACAGTATGTTACTGGCAGAAAAACGAACACCTAGAACAATGGAACAAAATAAATGCACATATGTAGAGTCAACTAATATTTGACAAGGGATCCAAGAATACACCAGGGGAAACGGATATTTTTTCAATAAGTTGTTTTGGGAAAACTGGATATTCATCTGTACAAGAATGGTTTTGGACCTCTATCTTACATCCTTCACAATAATTAATAGAAAATAGATTAAAGATTTCAATGTAAAAGCTGAAACTAAAAAAAAAAAAAAAAAAAATCCTAGAAGAAAACATAGGGGAAAAGCTCTTTGATATTGGTCTTGGCAATGAATTTTTTGGATATGGCACCAAAAGTATCAGCAATAAAGCAAAAATAAACAAGTGGGACTACATCAGCTTTAATAGCTTGTGCACAGCAAAAGAAAGAATCAATAAATTGAAAAGACAACTTATAGAAAGGAAGAAAACATTTGAATTGATGTCTTAACAAAGGAAGATCTAAGCCAATATCTCATAGAAGCATGTGACTCTCTTTGCTTATTGTTTCAAATTTAAATAAATAATTTTAGATTGGGTGATCAGATTTCCTTGTGGTATGCTTTTGTCATATGTTGATAATTAAATCTAGATTTGCTGATTTAATCCATAGCGAAAGTAAAGGGTAGTGGGTTTTTTACAAGCAGGTTATTTTCTTTATTTATCTCAAAATTTTCTTCAGAAGATCATGACAGATAAGCAAAAATGTTCTTTTTAAATTATGTGTAAATATTTTCCTGTTTTGAGTATATTGACTGATATGATAAATGCTTAAAAATAAATCTATTTGTCTTCTTTCTTGGTAAAATGTAATAGAATCATATTGCTTTTCTCTGGCACAGGACCAGATTCAATGGTGTTCCTTTGTAAAGATTTTAACCTGAAGATAAGATCAACAACAAAGATATATTTAGTTTCAGTGAAAACATTTTAATTCAATGAGATAGACGGCCTTACCTTCTCTGATAGTCTTAACAAAATTTGAACTCTCTTTCCTCTAGGGTCCAGAAAAAATGTTTGAAGAGCAGTATCTCACAAATGGAAATTTGGATAAATGCCTGTTTTAACCAGTCTACTTTGTTTGTGAGATATGGCTTCCATGACTGTTGACTACTTTCTTCCTTGTAAATTTCTACCCAGGTATGACCTTATTGATGTATTTTAGGCATTCTGAAATATTGATTCTTCTATGTACAATGTTTTGGAAGTTGCAATGTTCTTTTATCCATTTCTAATTAGTAAGGAATTTTTTTTTTCTGAAATTACACACAAAAAAGTGACTACTTGCTCTTTTCTCTGAAGGAATATCTAGACTGATGAAATAGGGGGGAAAAAGCTCACCCCTCCTCCCACAGTGAACAGAGTTTTCTTTTAGATTTAAATATTTACTTACCAGGAAAGTTTTATATGATTGTGAAGTTGTATCAAGTCAAATGCCTGGGAGAACTATAAAATTGGGGATTTCTCAAATTGGATTTATACTTGGAAATAAACACAGATTATATATTTAATTCTCTGAAAGTCATGATGCAGCTCAGATGAAGACTATATGGCACTACTATTTTTTTTTTTCCCCTGAGTCAGCCTCCATTGAAATTTCAACAAGCTGTTCTACTAGCCTCTATATAGAAATTGGCAGGCAGCTAAAATCATTTCTCTTTGACAGAATCCATAAAACCAAACACTGTAATAACTTCTTTGATGGAATTTTAGTGGTGAAGCTCTCTGTCTTGTTACCATTGCCATTCACACTCCAACTGAGCCTTCACCTATAGGGAATGATTATGATGCTCTGTTGTCTCTGTTTCCACCTGTGACCCGTGATCAACAGGAAAATGACAGTTTTTCCTTAAAATTAAGTTGATACTGGGCAAATAAGCTGTCAGAGAAAATCCTCATTCTCTAAGGACCTCTCTGAGTTGCAGCAGTGACCTTCTGGACTAACAAAAGGCACACTCGTAAGTTACTGGATGCTCTTTTTTCTCTAACCTTTAACATAGGCAATTGGAAAGGATCATCTACAGTGGCCTTATACAGCTTCAGCCTAAGATGCCTGAGAGGAAAAGAAAGTAACATAATAATAATTTGGAGTCTCCCTTCCCCTATGCTGGATTTTAGCTTTCCATGTATTCTTATTGTAATTGGACTAGAGATGAAGTTCAGCAATGAATCGGGATGTTTTATCCCAAAATTTTGCAATTGTTACCTGAGAAGTACTTGTGCTTGTATTTTGAACCCAGAAGCATGATTTCTCAAAATAGGATGCCCTCACATGAATAAGTTGTTATCCCAAGAATAAAATGAAATTAAAGACTATTGTATTATGAATCTTCAAGGATGGCGTTCATGGTTTTGTTTCAAGCTTATATCAACATGTCGTATCGTGAACCCTTCTGATATGGCAACAGAACCCAATTCCAATAAATGAAGTTCTGTGAATTGGGGCCGTGCCAACCCAGATGATTAAAAGAAAAGAAATGGATTAAAATAAAACATGGTTTGCTTTTTGAAACATTTACATTAAAAATATATATAAAATATAAAAGCTATATATATTTTATACATATTTTTTAAAACAAAATGTGTGTTCCTGATCACTATGAAAATCAGTTTTAAGATTACCACATTTGGAATTCATATTTTATTAAGGCACATCCAATGAGAAAATTTTAAATCTGGAAATATTCTAACTTTTGAAATCATGAAAACTGTTTGACTTAATTGGAAGTTATATATGTATATATATATAAAAAAAGAGCCCAACCCTGTATTATGACATTAGTAATACAATTGTGGTTTTTTGATTAAATTGATAGGTCTCTCAAATTGTCAAAATAAAGAATTTATTAAAATTGGAAACCTGCTGGTATTTCAGTCCTGTTATTAATTTAGTCTTTGGTTTGAATCATTTAATAATACAAAATATAAGCTTCATGTGAGTGGCTAATAATACAAGAATTGAATAAATATCCTAAAATGCAGTAAGGTTGATCAATATGACAACTGACCAGTGGACTGGCTATTCTATTTATAAAGTTAAATAGTGAAAGGAATATTGATAATATGTCACAGGAGTGCCGGAGAATTTATTATGATTTACGTAAGTTTGGAAGGAAAACAAAGCTGAAATTTCATGTTGAGTTGAAGTAATTGAAAATCTATTAAACAAATCAAACCAAAGATTAAACCAATAACAGGACAGAAATACCAGCAATTTTCCAATTTTAATAAATTATTTATTTCAGACAGTTAAAATGAGAGATCTGTCAATATAAGGTTTTCAACAAAAAGCCAAAATTTAAAAGTTTTCCTAATCGGAATCTGAACTTTTATTAGCTTGAATTATAAATATTATATTACAATTATGTCATAATTACTAAAATTAAATGTTCTGAAACATAAGAATGCATGAACAAAATACCTTTAAAAAAGTCTAAAAAGAAAGTTCAACCATGGCTTAGGACAAAGACTTAGAGAACTATGAGAACAAAGTGATATTCTTTGTGAAACTGCAATAGTAGAGCAGCAATGGATTAAATTAATAAACAAAATTTTATTGTTCAAGATTTAGTCCATCTTTTTACCTTACTTCCAGCTGATTCTCACTAAGGAAGAATGATGATAAGAAGGAAAACATAAAAAGGGTAATTATAATAATATTGATAATTCTAATGATGATGAAAGTCGCTCTCCCAACATGACCATTTCTATTCCCTTCTCTCATGACCTCCAATCACCCCTCTTGTATCTCACAGAAAAGGACAATATTACAAAAGCTGATTACTCTCCTTTTGATTCACTTAGAGCTGGACTCTCACCTCTCCGTCTTCCCAAATTCCAAAGACCTATTTATACTGTAACACATATTTCAATAACTGCTTGCTCACATCTCACCACTTACAGTTTAAGAATCTATATTCTTAAGTTCTATATTCTTAAATCTATATTCTTAAATTCTCAACCAAATTTTGTTGGATACAGAAAAAGCCCCATCTCTCTTTTCTTTTTCTCCTCCTTCTCCCTCTTCTTTCATCTTCTCTTCTTCATTTTGAGATTTGAAGAAGAGGAAGATCCTGAATTTGCCCCTGAATCTGTAGAAAGAGTGGAGAATAATGTTCTTCCACTGAATATGTATCCTATGCGTCTTTCCTTTAGTAAAAATGGGAATATGTGATAGCTAAACAGCATGTGTGAAATTATTATTGTTATTAAATTCTGCTATTTTGCACATTAAATGTGGAGAACCCACGGCATCGAGGGCTTGAAGAAATGGAAAGCATCCAGAGAAACCATGATGTTTATTTTTCTTGAGCTGCTTTCAAGATTGTCTCTTTTATCTTTGCTTTTTAGCAGTTGACTATAATATGGTGACTCATTCTACCCTTTGAATTTATCTGTTTGGAGTTTCCTAAGCTTCTTCAATCTATAAATTTAAGTAGTTTGCTGAATTTAGAACATTTCAGCCAAGATTGCTTAAGTTAATTTTTCTGTCCCATTCTCTCTTTCTCCTCCCCTCTGGGACTCCAATTCCAAATGTGTTCAATATATTGAAGCAATCCCACACAACTCTGACATTCTGTTTGTTTATTCAATCTTTTTTTCATCTTTTTCTTCAGATTAGATTTTTGTTGTTGTTGTTGATGTATCTAGGTGTTTACTTAATTTCTCTGTCATCTCCATTTTATTCTTAAGCTTATCCAATGATGTTTTTTTTCATGTTTTAGATTCCATTTTCAGGTAGAGAGTTCCCTTCTATTCAATTTAAATTTAATTTTACTTAAATGTTTTGGATTGTGTTTATCTTTATAAAGGTCTCTATTTGTCTTTTCAATTACTCTTTATTTTCATTTATTATGGGAGCATATTTCTTCACCTCGTGGAGCCTAGGTAATAACTCCTAGACTCATTATAATACATTAGTATGGCATTATATCTCCCCACCCCCCACCAATGCAGAAAGGCTGTCAAGAGTTACAAACATTCTAGGGTCCAAAACTCCCCCTTAGAACCTGTGATAGGAGTTCCCGAATGATTGCAAGCACCCTCCATTAGAGACCACTCCACTGTATGTCACAGCCTCTCCCAGCCCAGAGACCCATTAATACCTGATTCCAAAACACCCTAGATGGAACTTGACTGTTCTCCCACCTTGAGACTGTACTTTCACTTTAATAAACTGCTTTGTGCTTGCTACTTTCCTTCTGGCTGTCTGTATTTGAGAGTGGATCCCCCCATAAATCTTCTCATGGGAAATCCAAGGACGGAGACCACCATTCACACAACGTGGACACACCCCTAACAATAATATAGTACAAAATTTATTTTAGAATTGTTTTTCACATTTTTCAAAACATAAAATACAATTCTAAGCACATAGAAAGAATGTAGAAATGTCAGTTTGTTGACTATCCATTTACAGATTGGTGGAATTTTATGTAAACATAGAATAAATGTTTTTCTATACATATTTTCAGTTGCTTTTAAAATAACCTTTCAATTGCACGTTAAGTATGGTATTAAGAAAATATCATTCCAATCCCACTGATTAATCATAGTGTTAATACATAAGATAAATTATTTCATTCCCCTGAACAATGCAGTTTTGTTATCTGAAAAACAAAGCAAGCAGCCCAAAATATTAATTTCCCTCTACATTCAGATTAATATATGAAATACAAAAACATTGGCTTGTTTTTAATTAAATTTATTGACTATCTGTATGTGTTTGTGTCTTTGTAGGCATGTAAACTTTGTTCTCTGTTTGCCTCTCTGTATTTAACCTGAAATGAAAATGTTTCAAATAAACTTTTGTGTTAAAAATAGCTTGCCTTGTTACTCCTCTCCCTAGTTTCCCATTAAAATACACATGTTACTAAAGAAAATGATACATAGTCTCAGTGCTACTGTAATGTAACAGTAGCATGTTCTCCATAGCCTGAATGTTATTTCCATGAAGCGAAATTGTTAAAGAATGTGGCTTAATTGATCATCAACCACCCTTTGTAAGGAGATGAATAGCACAGTTGATTAGAAAATTAGAGAAAATATTTTTGAACAACAGACATTATTGTTTCACCAAACTCAATATTGAGCAGTATTAATAGTACTACTTTGTAAAATGCGGATAAATCTCCCCCTCTCTTTTATCACCTTTCTCCTTTATTATTTCCTGCATTCTTCTTTTTGTTCTTTTTCCTTTTCTCCATGCTTTTCTGTCCTCCACCTTCCATTAGTTTAAGAAACTCATTACTGACATTTTCAAGATACAGAGCATAAATATGATCCTGATTAATAATTCAATCAGTATCAGATGGAATGATGCATACAGGATAAATAACTATTAATTTAACCCTTGCCTTATTTTGTTTTTCTCTTATTCTTAATTATCATTATTACTATTATTACTACTTTGGTTGTAGCAGCTCAGCCTTTAGCCTAATACACACGTATCCTCATTTTATGAATTGGAAAGTTGACAAGGACTTAGGATAACAACTGCTAGGTTGTAATTTGATCTTTGAACACATGTCTATCTGGCTGTAAATCCATATCCTTAAACATCATGAGATACTGCCTGGCACGTGATACCTATAAAAATAAATAAAGAGAGAAAATACAGGTTGCCAAACATTCAGGCTGATGCTGGTAGTCTATTTCTGTGTTATGAGAGTAATTTATGGAAAGACAAAGCAGGTGGATTTGGACTGATGAGTAGTTTCCTTACATTAAAAAAAAGGATATTATTCCGTATCAACTTAGAATGAATTCTTATTCCTCTTGCTTCGCTGATAATTATTTTAGAAACACAATTCTGTGTCAAAAAGAAATGCTGACTGGCCATTCTTCTTTGGTAGTGGTTTACTACCTTTGTTCATTTCTAAGATTCTGTAGAGATACCCTAAACCTACAATGGGTTCTAAGAACTTATGAGGACTAGATAATTTTGAGAACATTGTCTAGACATGAGAGAATGGAGATGAGGAAGACTGAATGTCAGTTAGCTCAGACAAATTATATCTTTTCATCCCAATTTACATTAACTATATGACATATTTAACAACCGCTCACACTCAATTTTATCATACTAACTAGAGATTTTTCATGTGATTTTAAATTTGTGTAAAAATATTATAATTATTGAGATATGGTTATCATTACCTCCCTTATATTTTAAAAAGAAAAAATTCCCTGAATAATATGTTAAAGTTAAATTAAATGTTTAATTTCCAATGATAATCCCAAAATATGTTTCAAAAGACATCATCCCTTCAAATTTATCAGTAATAGTTTTTGAAGCTTAAAGTTTTTATTTAAATAGTATAATGGGTAAATAATGGTTTCTTTTTTATTATTATTATTATGTTAGTCACCATACACTACATGATTAGTTTTTGATGTAGTGTTCCATGATTCATTGTTTGTGTATAACACCCAGTGCTCCAGGCAATATGTGCCCTCCTTAATAATGATTTCTTTTAAAGAAATTACTAACATTACTTGTATTTTCATATAGACCATTATATATTGGCATATTTATTTTTTTATGGTTTAAAATATATATAGGTCTATGTCTATATATTACTGCTACCTAATTCTTCTACTAAATATCACAGTGTAAATACGTTTAATGTTTTGTATTAGTTTCAAAATGATATGGCAAAATTCAGCTATATAAATGTTCCAGAATATTTTCCATTATCTCATTGTTAATCATTTACATTATTTGTCTTTCTCTCTTCCATACTAACTTGTAATGTTGTTTGAAAACATAAAAGGCGGATGTGGAGTCTAATATTGCAATATTTACATATATCACACCATCACATTGTACACAAAATTACACAATGCTATATGCCAATCGTATCTCAACAATACTGAAAAAATAAAGTACAAGCCAAAAAAATTTTTAATCCAAGTTTAGTGAGCCTTGAACCCTATCTCTGGATAGTGTAGTATTTGTTCAATTAGGAGATGACATTTCACTGTTTGCATGTCATAGACAGTTTGTGGGTGCACAAGGAGCCCCAAGCTTTCATTTTGCTCTGGGCCCTACAAATTACATAGCTGGTCTTGCATTCAAGTGGGTGGAGTACCTGTGTAGAAAGGTAGACAGGAGAGCTGATTCTTCCAAGTATTCAGCAAAGAATCTGTATTTAATAATGGTGAGTAGTACCAGATGTTATTGAAGTAAAAAATGTAAGAAAAGAATTTAATGTTTTGAAACTGATTTTTAGTTTTTGAGAGAGCGATCTTCTGAGCTGTGGTAAAGGAGAGAATGCACTCAAGTGGATATGAATTTTACACCTTGGCCTGGAGATCATACCCTAATATACAAGGCCATGACACAGTACAAAGAGCATGTGGAATTGGTTGGTACTTTAAGATACTAGCTCAGTCATCTCTATGCTTCATGACCTTATGCAAGTTGTAAGTTTTCTCTTGCTCCATTGCAAAGTTGAGTTAGTCATGCCAATTCCAAGGTAGCAAACACATAGCCATCATGCATTATTTATTGTCTCATATGATGCTGGCTTCTTGAATGTCTGAAATTATTTTAATTTTTCCTAACTTTAAACAACTGTGGATTTCAAGTACAAATACAGATCACTGGCTTCTTCTAAAACATAAGAAGTTTTGACCACATTGGGTTGGCGTTTTAACATGACAGGAATCACCAGGAACTAATACCTGCCTGCCTTACAGAAGATGTATGTTCTCCACTTGGAAAAAGTCTCAACATTTCCTCTTACTGCCCCCACCTTCTCCCCTCATGTGCCTACTTACTGCAGAAAGCTCTGCTTTGTTCCTAACTCACTTGGAAGGATTGAGAAGATAATTAGACAAATAATAAAGAGAAGATGCTCAACCCATATTTGATGTTAAATAAAAGAAAACCTAAAAAGAATAAGGAAAAGGATTTTACTTCCACTTATGATATCCTGGGTGGTATTTATATTCTAGAATCATCATAAAAACCCTGTGGATGAGATGCTATTATCTCCATTGTAACAGAGTCAAACGTGTTGGTGATATAGATTACCCAAGTAAGTCTACAGAGCCTATAAATGATAGAGAGAAGATCGAAACCCACCATGTCTGGCTTGAGAGTCTCTCATTCAAGGTCTGCTGTTACTACACCCGGTCAGTGGGGTAACTAGGGAAGTAGAATTCCAAATTATGCATAATGTTAGAATACTCTAATTTGAAACAAGTATTAAATTGAATCTTATGAATTTAAAGTAAGGGAATAAGTGTAAATGGAAGGGTCTTTATCAAAGACGTAATTCTTATTCTATAATGTTTATATGCAAAATAAAGACAAATATATATATATATTACTGAAGAGGGGTGGAAGAATATTTAATTCTGTTAGCCACTGAGATCTCAATATATATACACCTCATAGATTATCATAATAGATTCATAGAGATTTTGCATATAATCGTGCATAAAAATGAAACAGGCAGCTTGTTTTAGGAATGAATTCTATTAACCTTTTTATAATAATTGTGTTTGTGCCTTCTAATATTTCTTTTGACTACATCCCCTACCCTACCTTTCAGCATGTTTAAATAAAGGGTTTTCATTGTGATTTTTTATAAAGATTTTATTTATTTATTTGCCAGAGA
This sequence comes from Eumetopias jubatus, assembly GCF_037043125.1. Lineage (NCBI taxonomy): Eukaryota > Metazoa > Chordata > Mammalia > Carnivora > Otariidae > Eumetopias > Eumetopias jubatus. Next base: position 174,290,378 of record NW_028274809.1, on the reverse strand, counting down.
GAGAGAGAGAGAGCACAAGCAGGGGGAGCATCAGGCAGAGGGAGAAGTAGGTTCCCCACTGAGCAGGGAGCCCGACGTGGGACTCGATCCCAGGACCCGGGGATCATGACCTGAGCCGAAGGCAGATGATTAGCCAACTGAGTCACCCGGTAGTCCCATTCATTGTGATTTTAATCTGCTTTAACATAAGTTTCCATTCCAAACTAAATTAACAAAACTACAGCAAGAAGGGAGAAAATATTTGCAAAATTTAATATGGAAAGTTTAGGCAGTCAAAGCTTAATTGCCTGATATACATTAGAAATCCTAGTATTTTGGCATTTGGCAATATAAAAGTAATCCTCAAGACCATGACAGGCTGGTCTCTTTGGTGTGGTCACTTCCTGCAGAATCAGACTGTTTTCATGAATATCAATGGTGGAGTGGCTGAACTATTACAACAGGACAAGTTGCCTCAGTCCTGTCTCTATTATCTTTTTTTTTTAAGTTGATTTATTTTTTTAAGATTATTTATTTATTTATTCATGAGAGACAGAGAGAGAGAGAAGCAGAGGGAGAAGCAGGCTCCCAAGGAGCAGGGAGCCCGATGCGGGACTGGATCCCAGGACCCTGGGATCATGACCTGAGCCTAAGGCAGATTGTTAACCATCTGAGCCACCCAGGCACCCTCTATTATTTTGTTTTTTAAAGAAATCCTATCAACAGATGGTAGGAGTAACTCCTGTATATTAATCATTATTGGATTCTTTACCACTTCCTGTGGTACAGGTCAAATGTCAATCAATACATTTTGTTATGAATATCTCAAAGAATTTCAGTCTTAATTAGATCGTTCATAATTTGCACAGAATTGAAGCATTAGTAAGTTCATATTAGTGGTCAAGATATGTAAGCGAAAAATTTAACCTTGGTGATATCACAGAAAACTAAAATAATAATTCTGTTTAAATAAAGCCAAAGGAGAAAAGCAGTCATTAGGAATTCAATATGAGCTCATCTACAAAACACTGCCCAGTTATTGCCATAGAGTGAAAGGAGGATTTTTTTTCCTTGCAGAAGCCAAGGAGGCTGTGTTTTAATTAATAAGTGAAATATATTTTCATGAATATATTTTAATGTAGAAAGTCTGTTGCATACTAGTCCTATAATGGATTACTTTACTTCCCCAATTAACCAGTGAAATTCCTAACCAGTTTTGTGTACATTGACAAATGAATGTATCATTATTATTGTCTCCTTCCAACAACCACTGTCCTAATCATCCTAAAACATAAAGAAAAAAAGTCATACAGACTTTCTTGAGAGAAAGAGCAAAGAACAAAAAAGGGGAGAAGGGGAGATAGTGCAATTTTGCAATGTGATAGCACAAACAGGAGAAGGAACAACACTGTATATTTAGTTACATTTTGCAGCATAAATGATAGCTTTGAGATATATAAAACTGCTACACTTCTGAAAATATGGAAATATTTATAAAATTATAGTGGCCAGTAACTAAAAAATTGTTTAATGATTTTTATATATCTATTCTACCTTGAATGACTTAGCTTTCTACTAAATCTTGATTGATATACTAAAAGTCTTCCAACTTTATTCCTTATTTTTCAGGATTTCTTTAGACATTCTTGATCCTATGCATTTCCAAAAAGTTCTGATGGGGCTAGCACGGGACTATTAGATCACTGGTGAAATTAACATCTGAATCATGGTATATCTCTCCACTTTTAAGAGTCTTTGCTTCCTTTCAACACTTTGTTTAATTTCAGTGTAGAGAACTTGGTCATATTTTGTTAAATTTAATTGTAAGGGTTTTTTAAAAAGTATTTGGTAACTTACGGTAGTAAACTATTTTTATTTATTTACAATAGTGAGACAGGAAACCAGAGGGACCGCATGAGAGACAAAACTGTTTTTTTTTTTTCCTTTACTTCTTTTCAAGCTTCTATTCTTGCTAGGGCCTGCACACCCACCCCATTCTACACATGTCTCGTAAGGCAAATAGCACATGTCCTCCTTGTAAGGGACAAGGAGTTAATGATTCTCCAGAACAAATAACATATAAGGAAGGACCAGGTGAGAATGACCTGATGAAGCTATCATATGTACATTCCAGACCACTGGAGCTGGATGTCTCAGTGCCAAGAGACCCTGGCTCCAAGGAATAACACCTGAGCTCTTGTCTTTGTTCTAACCAGTTCCTGGATGTCTGAGAGGACGCATACACCAGAACTCCATCCTCGGTAAAAAAACCCAGATCCCAAACATATATGAGGATTCCCACCTTTCTTTTCTGAGCCTCCTGGATGCTCAGTCTGTATCTGTTCTCTATCTTCCTTTCACCTCCTGCTAGCTCACATTTGATTCTATCCTTCATGAAGCAAAAGACCCTCTTGGATGGTCCTGTGGGAAACCCCCTGGGTCCTAAGACCCAGCCTGCTGCAATCAATAGTAAATTACTTTTATTTTCTAGTTGTTTACTGCTGATATGTAAATATGATGTAAATATGAAATTCAGTATTGTATATAAAGTGTATAGTCCATTACCTTGTTAAATTAACTTATTATTTCCAGTGGCTATTTTACAGATTCTTTTATATGTTTTTTGGAAATCATCATGTCATTTGCAGATAGAGAGAGAGATTTATTTCCTCTTTGATTTTTTATGCTCTATAATCTTCTTCTTGACTATAAACTCCAGAACAATTTTGAAGTAGGTAAGTATCAGCACCCTTCATTATGCCTCATGCCCAGGGGAAAGAAATGAGCCATTCATAGCTTAGTATGTGCTATTAATTTCTCATAGATGTTTGATGTTAGATGAAGAAAATCTTCTACTCCTAGTTTGCTGACATATTTTTTTTATCATGAATGGGTGTTAATTTTTCTTTTTGTAAAGATTTACTTACTTATTTTAGGGGGGGAGGGCAGAGGCAGAGAGAGAATCCCAAGCAGACTCCCTGCTGAGCATGAAGCCCAATGTGGGTTTCAATCTCAGTACCCTGAGATCATGACCTGAGCCAAAATCAAGACTTGGACGCTTAACTGACTGAGTCACCCAGACACCCCAAGGGTGTTAATGTTTCAAATGATTTTTCTGCATCTATCAAAATGATTTATAGGTTATCCTTTATGTTGTTAATATGTGAAATATTCTGATTGAATTTTGAATGTCAAATTGATCCTGAATTTCTAGAAAAAATTACTATGCTACAATATATGACTCTTTTATATATTCCTGGGTTTGATTTGCAAATATTCTTTTCAGTATTTTTATGTTTGTAATATTTTATCAGATTTTGTTATTAGGGTTATGATGAACTATTAAAACATGCAGAAAAATGAAACCGGGCCACTTTCTTACACCAAACACAAAAATAAATTCAAAATGGATGAAAGTTCTAAATATGAGACAGGAAACCATCAAAATCCTAGAGGAGAACACAGACAACAACCTCTTTGACCTTGGCCATTGTGACTTCTTACTAGATACATCTCCAGAAGCAAGGGAAATAAAAGCAAAAATGACCTATTGGGACTTTTCAAGATAAAAAGCTTCTGCACAGTGAAGGAAACAATCAACAAAACTAAAAGACAACCTGTGGAATGGGAGAAGATATTTGCAAATGACATAGCTGAAAAAGGGTTAGTATCCAAAATGTATAAAGAACTTATCAAACTCAACACCCCAAAACACATAATCCAGTTAAGAAATGGGCAGAAGACATGAACAGACATTTTTCCAAAGAAGTCATCCAGATGGCTAATGGACACATGAAAAGCTGCTCATCATCATTCATGAGCAGGGAAACACAAATCAAAACTACTATGAGATACCACCTCACACCTGTCAGAATGGCTAAATTTAACACAGGAAACAGCAGATGTTGGTGAGGATGCAGAGAAATGTTAACCCTCTTACAGTCTGGTGGGAATGCAAACAGGTGTGGCCGCTCTAGAAAACGGTATGGAGGTTCCTCAAAAAGTTAAAAAAATAGAACTATCTTAGACCCAGCAATTGCACTACTAGGTATTTACTCAAAGGATACAAAAATACTGATTCGAAAGGGTACATGCACCCCCTCCCCGATGTTTATAGCAGCATTATTAACAATAGCCAAACTATGGAAAGAGCCCAGTTGTCCATTGACTAATGAAGGGATAAAGAAGTGGTGGTACACACACACACACACACACACACACAAGAGGAATATCACTCAGCCATCAAAAAGAATGAAATCTTGTCATTTGCAATGATGTGGATAGAGCTAGAGTGTGTTATGCTAAGTGAAACAAGGCAGTGAGAGAAACACAAATACCGAATGATTTCACTCATATGTGGAATTTAAGAAACAAAACAGATGAATATAGGGGAAGGAAAAAAAAAGAGAAGGAAGCAAACCATAATAAACTCTTAAGGATAGAGAAAAAACTGAGGGTTGATGGAGGGAGGGGGGTGGGGATGGGTTAAATGGGTGATGGGTATTAAGGAGAGTACTTGTGGTGATGAGCACTGCGTGTTGTATGTAGGGGATGAATCACTAAATTCTATTCCTGAAACGAATATTACACTGTATGTTATCTAACTGGAATTTAAATAAAAACTTGGGGAAAAAAAGTCAAAAAGTTATTCTATTTCCTGAAAGATTTTGTACAAGAATGACAGTATTTCTTCTTTAAATGTTTGACAGAATTCATGAAGGAAGGTAACTAGTTCTGGAGATTTCTTTTTGAAAAATGTATTTTGATTAAAAAATTCAATCTGTGCATATGTGTGTGTGTGTATACACATGGCTGTAAGTGGATTGTTTGTTCTTATATCAGTAATTTCAATAAATTATATTGTCCATTTCATCAAATTTGTCAAGTTATTCATCAAATTTTATCACTCTTTCTACTTCTATAGGATCTATAGCAATAACCCTTCTTTCATTCCTGGTATTAATAATTTATGATTTTCTCCATTTTTGTATAAATAAATTTTGTTAATTATTTTAAAAAGTAAATTTTGGCTTTATTGATTTATCTGTTGCTTTTCTATTTTATTTGCATGGATTTTCTCTCATTACTTATTTTTACTTATTTTGGTTCTGAATTGCTATTTCATTTGCATTTGTTAAAGTGAAAGTTAAGATCATTAAAATTTAGACATTTGTTTATTTCTACACTAAGTATTTAAAGACGTTCTTTTCCCTCTAAGCACTGCTTTTCCTGCATTCCATAATTTTATAATCCATTTCAGTAATAATTTAATTCAATGTCTTTCTATTTGTTGTTCAGATGATTCCTGTTTTTATTTTTTTATCCAGTGTTTCCAAATCTTCAGGAATGAATAGTATTAGTCATTTTTGCTTCATATATTTTGAAACACTATTAATAGGAGCATACTTTGATGTTTTTAAATAATTCACTTTTTTATCATTTTGAGATGTCCTCAATCATTTCTGATAATGCTCTGTATTTTGATATTAATATCCAAATCCGGCCTTCTAATACTTACTGTTTGCATGTTATATCTCTGTTTCCATATTTTTCAAGTGTCTGTGTCCTTACATTGATGTGCATCTCTAGTGAATAGCATAGAATTGGGTCTCACTGTTTTAATCATTCAGATAATATCTATTAATTCAAGTGGAAAGTAATATTCAATGTAATCATTCCTATATTTGGATTTAGGAATGCTTTTTTCCTATTTTGTTTCTGTTTGTCCTCTCTGGTTTTCATTTTCCTGTATTTTTTTTCCTATATCAAAATGGATTATTTGAATGTATTTTTTCATTCTTTTAAATTTTTCTGTTAGCTTTTAGTTATACCTCTGTATTGTTTTCAGTGTTAGCTCTAGAGTTTTTATCATGCACTCTTAACTTTTTAAATTTTAACTAGGGTAACATTATTTATTATTAAAAAGAACAAACCTAAATATACATATTTTTTTCCCTCTAGGAATGTCTTTTATTTGAATGGGTAATTAATTTTTGGTTGTTCTATAATGACTTATTTTCCTAAGTGAATATGTAAATTTGTGATATATAGCAAATAAGTAACTAATGTATGAGTAAAAAGTGCTGTAAATAAAATACAGTTAAGATAGAAATTGATTTCTTTTTTTTTTAAGATTTTATTTATTCATTTGAGAGAGAGAGAATGAGAGATAGAGAGCATGAGAGGGAAGAGGGTCAGAGGGAGAAGCAGACTCCCTGCTGAGCAGGGAGCCCGACGTGGGACTCGATCCCGGGACTCCAGGATCATGACCTGAGCTGAAGGCAGTCGCTTAACCAACTGAGCCACCCAGGTGCCCCGATAGAAATTGATTTCTGAGTCAAAGTTACTGTAACATAATTTGGGATAGCAATAGTATTCTTTTTTAAATATAACCTTTATTTGGGAATATTTTACCTGACTATATTTAAATTCCTTTAATCCTTCTGTTGATCTTTATGAATAATTTTTTCTTGTCTTTAATTGTCCACATAATAATGGATCATGATTTTATAATATAATTGCAACAAAATTGAATATACCAATTACTATCCTTTTGAAAGTAGGCCACTGATGAAATCATTTTTTAACATTTATTTATTTGTTTTAAAGAGAGAGAAAGAGAGGGCGAGTGGGGGGAGGGGCAGAGGGAGAGCAAGAGAAATCCTTAAGCTGACTTCTGGATGAGCATGGAACCCAAAGTGGGGCTCAATCCCAGGACCCTGAGATCATGACCTGAGCGGAATCAAGAGTCAGACCCTTAACCAACTAAGCCACCCAGGAGGCCCAATGATATTATTTTATATACCTTATACAATAAAAATTCCAGTTTGTTTTAAGCATCTGAAGTTGAAAATCAAATACATATTAATCACATCTTTAATTCAAAAAAAATCATCTTTGACTAATAGCTATGTCTCGTGTTCTTTGCTGAGTGTTAAAAAATAGAACACTAGGGCGCCTGGGTGGCTCAGTTGGTTAAGCGACTGCCTTCGGCTCAGGTCATGATCCTGGAGTCTCGGGATGGAGTCCCGCATCGGGCTCCCTGCTCAGCCGGGAGTCTGCTTCTCCCTCTGACCCTCTTCCCTCTCGTGCTTTCTATCTCTCATTCTCTCTCTCTCTCTCTCTCTCAAATAAATAAGTAAAATCTTTAAAAAAAAATAGAACACTAATAAAGAATTTGTATCCGACCTATACGGTTTTCGGTATATCAGTTTTGATATAGGAGAAGTTAGGCTACACACAGAAAAGCATGTAATCTACACTGAAGAAATAGGAACATTTCATATTATGTTTAAAACTTTATGTAAGGAAACATGGCTAGATGAATAAATTACCTGGACAAGTAATAGTATCATGTTTTGCATAAGGAACTCTCAATAGATGGAGACATTTTCCAAAGTGTCTCTGTCTTATTATTAATATTCAGGGGGACTCTCGACCTCAACAGGTTTATTTATCTAGCAAATTATATTCAGAGATTTTTTTGTTTGCTTTTAAAAATAAATGAGACATTTCTTTGTTATCTAGATTATGTAAGAAAACTGGAGAAAAAATAGATTTTTAATATAAACAGAAAAAAAACAAAATGAATTTTTGTGTTTATATTTAATTTAATACTCATTTTGAAAAATATTCCTGTTCTGATTTGTTTTGAAAATAGATTCAGTATGTGAACTAAAATAGTGCTTATTAACATAGCATTAATATTTACCAATACAAACATAAAAATATGTTCTCCTTTAGGGATTATGTTTTATCATGCTGAGATATCTAATTTCTGAATTTTTTTAGTGTTTTAAATTTTTTTTTAAAGATTTTATTTATTTATTTGAGAGAGAGAGCACAAGAGGGAAGAGGGTCAGAGGGAGAAGCAGACGCCCCGCTGAGCAGGGAGCCCGATGCGGGACTCGATCCCGGGACTCCAGGATCATGACCTGAGCCGAAGGCAGTCGCTTAACCAACTGAGCCACCCAGGTGCCCTAGTGTTTTAAAATTTGAAATTGAACTTTTGTGGCTGCTATTTGCTTGTCCTTATTAATTTTGTTTTATTGATGCTTATTAAGAGGCATTTTTTAAAGAGACATTTTAGATCAGCTACTTTAGCACCTGTCATCTTTTTCTTAACTACAGAACTTATTTTAAAATAAATTATATTCCCATAACTCATCAGGTTTTGAAGTCATGTTGTCAAATTCATTATTTCTATAGAATCTTTCCCTCCCCAATCATGATCACGTAACACCTATAGGTCCTTTCGACAAAAACTCCCTAGGTTTTTTCCTGAAAGAAGAACGGTGTTTCCTGCTAGCTGCAAATAACAGGCTTTGGTTTATGGTTTGGTTTAACCTTCGGTTTTTTAAATGGAATTGTGCAACCTCTTTCTCAGAATGTCTTCATCTACCTGTCGAGAGCCACTGGACACTGACTTATGCCTTCCGTGGGAAGTCAGTACCACTAATTTTATTTATATGTTTAACAGGAAAAACAAACAAACTAAACGCAGAGACTTTATAGATTTTTCAACCATCAGCTCTTCTTTTAAAGTTAAGCTTTTATTTCTTGCACCAGTGGATTGCAATCCTTGTCCCCTGTGCTCTTGTCATTATTAACATTGTGTAATTTTATTCTGTTAAATGAAATCCATATATTGCTATAAAAGAGTGGAAAATGGAAAAAAATATTATTCAATAATACCATAAGGCTATCACTCAACTAGAGGGTCCTGTAGCTTTCAATACCTGTCATTACAACACATTTGATTTGAGGTTTATAATATAATAATAATATCAGTGTTTCCGAGTATCGGATATTATGTGCACATTGTCTGCCTTTCCCACTGCATTCCTTTTCTCATCATCTTGAAATCTAGATTTCTGCCATAAGTAAACTGACTTAGGTTCTTAGAACATGAAAGATTATTTCATTGTTGCTTCTGGTTTTTGTACCTTATTCCCCATCTGTGTTGTTGTTTTTTTTGTCTAGTGAAAATATACTCCTGGTTTAATCCTCTACTCAGTGGTCACCTTCATTATGATGTTTTATTTAAATGCAAGCAGATTCTCTCTCTGCATTATTTTTTATACTCCTTGCTCCTTACACAGTGCAGTTCTGAGTGGCCAATATATAGCACCCCTTGTTTTTTCTCTGTAATTCGCAACTGAGGAGAAAACAGGGGAAACAAATAGATGGAGTGAGAAGATATATCCTTTAATACTGATGAAGCAGAGTGGAGACACAGCTTTGGATACGGAGCCAATGAGCTGGCTAATGTATTTCTTTAGTGTGACACATTCTTTCAAAGGGTCACTGACAAAGCCAGATATGCAAAATGTCTTTGCCAGGGAGAGTTGCCATGGTAAACTTGACACAAAGGGCAAGCTAATATATTCCACTTTACCTGCAGGCAGCAGGATCTAAAAGAGAGAGGGCCTAGGAGGACACGCTCAAGCAGACTTTTCCTTCTCCTAAACCCAACAATCAAGTAAGTCAAATTAGAATTCGCAAAAGGACCAGTGGAAATTAGGAAATATAAGGAATGGGGAATACAAACTCAGTCCTAACATTCCCCACCATTGACGAGATCTGCTAGGTGGAAATAGATACCTTCTCCAAGATCAACAGCTTGAAATATGGCAGACTTTCCTCCCCTGTGAGAGGCCAGTGCAGCTTGTAAAAGCTGAGGATGTCCATGCCGGACAATTTCTGTCTCTCCATCTGTCTCTTGCGGGGTGGAGCTGACTAGGCCAGGCCGAATGAGGCAGCCCTTGTGACAAAGTATCATTTCATTTCATCCTCGGAAACCTACATCTGAGCCTCCAAGTGTTTTTGCTGAAAGATAGCTAAATACTATCCTAGCTTATACAAGAAGACAAAAATGTTTCTTTCTGCAAGTCTCACTCATCCTAATTGTGTCCTTTGACAACTGGTCAGGACTGAGGACCCGGATACTGTGTAGTTTGTCTGGTTCACTCGCTATACCACCTACAGCTAATACCTACATACATGTCCTTGTAGACATAGCAAGCAACACGCCTTATTTCTTCCACGGGGGCCTGTACTCACCTCGACTCTTTGCAAACACTGTGGCTATGAACATGTGCATGCGAGTGGTGTGTTCTGTGCTGCGCTGTCTTGGAGACTCACTGGCAGAGGGGGCTGGAGACAGTGTGGCTGAGAGAGAGTGTGAACAGGTTAGAGATGAGTGTCCTGAATAGCACGTTTGGACATCTACTATGTTTTTAAATTCTCTGAAGCTATCGTCTCTGAGCATTGTGCACTGGGCAGGCTCTGTGCTGTACATGGGCACACCCTAGTGAAAAAAAACATACAAAAAATGCAATGGAATGAATACGTCCCCCTAAAATTCATATGTCGAAACCTAATCTCCGATGTCATAATATTCGGAGGCGGGGGTTTTGGGAGGTGATTAGGTCATGAGCATGGAGCCCTCATTAAAGGAATTAGTGTCCTTATAAAAGGGACTCTCAAGAACTCTATTGTCCCCTCTGCCATGTGAGGATACCACAAGGAGCTTTCTGTGAACAAGGAAGTGGGTCCTAACCAGACACCGAATCTGCTAGTACTTCGGTCTTGGTCTTCTCAGCCTTCAGAGTTATGAGAAATAAATTTCTATTGTTTATAAGCCATGCAGTCTGTGGTATTCTGTTCTTACAGACTGAACAGACTGAGACACACAGTGAATAATCTCTACCCTTATAAAGGTTTTATCCACGTGAGGATATCAGTATTTTAAAAATCTCTTTCTTGTTTTTTTTTTTTTTTTCCTTTTCAATGGTGCGAAGTACATAAAAGAAAGTAAAGTGGTATGAGAAAAAATAAGGAAAAGGATGAATTCAGTTGGGAATCCAGAGAATACCATTCTAACAAATTACATTTTATATTGAGATATTAGACATGAGACACGAATGGAGGTCAGTCAGTCTATGATAGAGAGAGCTGCTTTATTCCAGAACATCTGTCTTCTAGAGACACGAGGTTCAGTGCGAGATTGCGGTTCCGGACACAGGTACCAGATATCTTGGTTGACTTCTTTACATAATTAATGGTCATAAAACTCCAATTACCCTTCATTGAGCTACAAATTGCTCCAAAGATCTGCGGAAACTGACATAGGGCAAAGAACAAAGAGAAGAAGAGCCAAAGACAGTATGTAGCCCAGAACAGGCATATAAAAAATGAGATGACTTAGAATAATCTTGAGTGTAAAATATGAAAGTAAAAGTACTCGAGAAACATGTAGTTAAAGAGAGTTAAACAAACTTGTGGTGTAAAGTAACTGATCAATATTTCTTAAAGCTTCTGGTTATCACATACATTGAACATTGTATGGATTCCACAAATATTAGGTGCAAACTGTCCCATCATTAATTTTATTCTTTTGGCCAATTCTTCCTTCAGAAAACCACTTCAAAAAATAGTAACATTAGTTTTGGGGAGCTGTATGTATTACTGTAGAAATGATAAACTGAGTGTTCAGTCATTAAAACCAATGCAAGAAGAGGAAAAACTCTGCCAGGTCTCCTGAGGAAGGAGAGTATTCCTAAAGAATTGGACTTAATACTGAATTTTTAGGAAGTAAATGTAATGAATGTTCACATAAGTTTGGGCGGGGTCTTTCAGTGCAAGTTTAGAGAGAAAGGAAACACAAATGTCTATTAAATAGACACAAAAATGAATTCAGCTGAAATTATTCAATTGTTTTGGTAGTATCATTTTATATTTTATTCTTCATGTGTATAAAGAGCTTATTCAGTTCATTAGAGTGGGCAAGTTCCCAGCTAAATGCACAGATACAAGAAAGGCATTCCTGGCAGAAGCAAGTGAGGTCGCATGGGGACTGGGCATCAGGCAAAGAGAGAGCAAGGTTTCAGACTCAGACCCAGCCAGAGCCCCTGAGCTGCAGGTGGGCTAACGTCCTGGCCACAGCTTCCTTCTCACAGCTGGGCCTCCTGCAAGGAGTGTCTTGAACATTACATCATTTCAGGGATGTCAGGGGAACAGATATGAAAGAAACAGAGCCTGTGTTCTGGTGCACCTCAACTGCTCTTGCTTTGTGAGTCACATGCTAGTGTGTGAACAAGAATTTTAGAATACTCTAGTAACAGTGGGTCAGAGTGGTAATATCTCCGTATTTCTCCCTCAGTGCCTCCTTTCCTATTTTCCTTCTTACTTGAATTCCCATCCTTAAGCCACCTGCCCTGATGATGAAAGTCTCACATACACAAGTCTCTCAGATGACAAGCTGTTTCCAAAGCAGCATCTGGTGCGGTCTATGACATCGAAGAAGGGCAGTGCTCTGGTTGGTTATCCTCTGTGTAAAGAGTCATCCACCCCTGGCCAAGGCCTACATGAATGCATAATTTAGTGGACAGTTTTAGAAAGTAGTATATGGATGAAAATAAGAAACACACTCCAAAGAGCTATCATTTCTGGTGACTGGACCAGTTAATGACCGATTCACAGATGGGCTCACTTGAAGGCTACCAAATTATTGTGTTTTGATAGCATCAGTTAATAATAAAACAAAACAAAAACAAACAAAACAAAAACATCAGGAACTAGAATATAACGCACATTACTTTTTTAGATTTATTTGTCTATACTTAACACTGAAGACTATATGATTGATGATTGGTTATCAAACTTGTTGGGAAAACTCTTGAGAAAATAACTTTTCTTTGATCTATTAGAGGCCATCAGCACAGAGAACAAATCTCATTCTGCTGACACAGAAAGTAAGAGGGAACAGGACATCAACGTCACGGTCTTTTTTTTTTATTAAAAGAGATATATTGGACACAAGGAAAAGGGTAAAGTTCAGAGGTTAACTTTCGTCCTTGCGATTGGCAGATGGTGAAATCTGAGAATTATCTCCATGCAACTGAAATGATCAGGTAGAAAAAGTGTAACTTGACACCATATCGTGGTCAAAAACAGAGAGAATGAGGAACAGTGATGTAATCTCGGGTATTCTGGGGGGAGAGAATTTTGTTCCAGAATGTGGAAGAAAACTTTGCGACCCAGGAATTGGCATAGAAGTCAGGACCCACAGGAATCCCTGCCTGGTGAGAAAATGAACTAATCTGAGTTTAGTCATTCCTCTCCAGGATGAGATTGATGAGAAATAGCTAGAATCTGCTCTGTGTCAGAATGAAAAGTACCAGTTAAACTTGTTAGAAAATGTCCATGTTCAGGAAACTATCTCATATCTACAATCAGAAAAAAATACAAATATGTGAGTAAAAATATAGGTACATATCGTGTGTCATATATTTACACACTCACACACAGAGCCTATCTTCAGTATTCCTGGATTCTGTATCAGTGAATTCAGCTACTCACTACACTTGTTGTGTAATCCCTGAAACCGATACTCCCAGTACTTCCACGGCCATTCTCAGACACTCACGTCGTAGCAAAAATAGGAGTCACCCAAGGGCACATTCTCACCCGAGGTCCAACTAAGTCACACTCTGACTTTTTGAGTGAGCGCTCATGTTTTAATGTCATTTTTGCTTCCTAGTTAGTGCCATGTCTTTCAGATTTTTGCGGTTTTTTTTTTTTTTTGGTTATTCTGTGACATAAATAATGTTTAGTGTTCAAAATGGTTTCCTAGCATACTGCTGAAGTGTTGTGTGGGGTTCCCAAGCCCAGGAAGACTGCGAGACACGTTATAGAGAAAACAGTTGTGTTAGGTAAGCTTCATTAAAGCACACATTACAATACTATTGACATAAGTTCAATGTTAATGAATTGAATGTATTTTTTCAATAAGGTGTCTTTATTTTTTTATTTTTTTAAATGTTTTATTTATTTATTCATGAGAGTCAGAGACAGAGAGAGAGAGAGAGAGAGAGAGAGAGAGAGGCAAAGGCAGAGGGAGAAGCAGGCTCCCCACCCAGCAGGGAGCCCGATGTGGGACTCGATCCCAGGACCCTGGGATCATGAGCTGAGCCGAAGGCAGACCCTCAACCATCTGAGCCACCCAGGCACCCCACAATAAGGTGTCTTTAAACAGATATATAAAACAAGGTTATGGGTTGATGACTTTACAATAATGTTGTGACGTCACCAGCATCCCGTTGGCCAGGTCATGTGCTATCCCCTTCTCTTCATTTCTTCCCCAGTAGAAATCACTATCTTTAATTGTAAAACAATATGTAAGTATTCTATAATATTTTATGTTATTTTATAAATAATGTAAATGTTATCATTGATAATACTTTTATATTTTGTTTTTAATGATATTTTCATAATATACTCATGAGAGCCATCAATGTTGTGTGCAGCAGAACTTTAGTGTTCACGGCTACATTTTATTTCATTGTGTATGTACACCTTGCTTTATGTATTCACTCTTCTACTAATAGTTATTTGGGTTCCTTCTAACTTGAGATGATTGTAATTAATGATGCTATAAACATTCTTATACATGTCATTTCTTGTACATAGATATACATGTTTGTCAGTAACTTTGAGGAGTGTATTGCAGGAGTATGCATATATACAATTTTAGTAAATATTATTAGGCACTTTTCTGAAGCATTCTATCAATTTACCCTCCTGACAGCAATGTCTGCTTTGAATTGCTCCACCTCCATACCAACCTTGTTATTATCCATCTTATTTATTGTAGCATTTGCCATGGGTACATGGTTATAATGTATTTTGGTTTGAAATTTTATTTCACTGATGACTAATGAGGTTGGGAATGTATTCAAGTATTTATTGTGCCTTTGCATAGCATCTCTTCTTATTGATCTCTAAAGAACCAGAGTGATTAATCTACTATCAAATGACTTCTATTTTCCTGGGCATCTTTGTCTGCCTAGTTAGATCTCCAGTGCCTTTAAAACTAGATATTTTTCTTCAAGTATTCACTTTGATTCCTACATAAATGTTGGTATGAAATAAGCTAAGCCACAATTACCATTTTAAAGAATTACTTCTCTTGCCCTCTCTTTCCTACCCCCTCTGATTTCCGGGGAAATGCTGTTTTCAAGATCTCCTCAAGTTGAAATACTTTTGAATAAAGTTGGTCAGAATTCCCTTAGGGATGTTTTATTTATAGATTTCTTGTGTTGTCTTTTGTATACTAGAAGGAAAAAAAGAGAACAATGATGGAGATAAAAATGAAACAGATTCAGGATCTGTCAGGAAAAAGGGTCTAGTTATAAAATGAAAGGAAACGCCTGATAAAAGCATAGGGTTAGTTAACACCTCCATCCCCCACAAAATTACCATTTTTTTGTGGTGATAACTTTCAAGTATGTAATACAATATTGTTAACTATATTCACCATGTTGTACATTACATCCTCAGAACTCATTCATCTTTTAGCTGGGGTTTTGTACCTTTGGATCACCATCTCCCCATTTCTCCCATCCCTCAGTCTGGTAACCACCATTCTACTCTCTATTTCTAGGATTTCAGCTTTTTAAAATTCCACATATACATTAGAAAATACATTAGTTGTCTTTCTTTGTCTAGAAAGTGTAGATCCTTATTTCTAATTCAGCTAAAACTGTATGTTGATTCTGCCTCATATTTTTGAGTAAAATCTTCCCCGGGAAAATACTTATGAATTTTGTTGCTGGTTTTGTTTTGCTTTTCAGGAATTCTAGCACATTGAGATGGTCTCTGAAATTTGACTGAAATCTTCTTAAAGGGAGAAGACTTGTAAATATATATCATCATTGCTAAGTTTTACAGAAGCGTAGTGTGCTAGAGCAGACAGAGGGAAAGACAGAGTCCAAGGAGTGCCCAGAAAAGGCCTAACGTGCCACAAAATAAGGCAGAAGAGAGTTGCCCCTGCTGAAAATCACTACAATACAAGTAGCAGTTAAGCAAGCAAAATTACAGACAAGCAACACCACTCATTCATTTAACACATATTTATGAGACCTACAACATTCATTCACCAACTGTCTTATTCACTCTAGCCACAAACTCCTTACCAGGAATATGAAGCCTATATGATTTTTGCAGTTTAATGAAATCAACATGCACATCATTATTGATATATTATTGATAGATTAGTCATAATGGTGATTCTATCCTCCATGCATCTTACATAGCCTCTATGATTAGTATCGTGTGGATATCCTTTAGACAAAGATGATTCACAGTTATTCATGAGATATAGATTGCCATCCTCCTGGAAAACATAGCATGTTTAAGTTTTTTATGTACTTGCAAAGATGCTTGTTCAACACGTCATTCAAAAATAAAAACATTGCAAGCATGGAACACAGTTTATCTAGATTGATTCTTGATATATATTGATATGTGCCTTAGTAAAATATTATTTTTTGGAAAAAAAGGAATGATGAAATTCAAGGCAGGATGACAAAAACACTATATGCAAATATGAGTGTGTGCACACACATATGCATTTTCACGGAAAAACATCGGAGAAAAAGACCAAGTTATGTATGTCTGTGTGTATGTAACTTTTTGCATCTCCACATAATTATGTAATGATGAATTTTACACATAAAAATGTATTTGTTTTCAATTAGAACCGATATGTTATAAAATGAAAGTGGGCTTCAGTAAACGCCAGCTCCAAATCCCTTATGGGCCAAGAATTTTGTTTCAGCATATTGCCGCCCAAACATTTGATGGTCATTTAATATATTTTGAATATGGCTAGTGTTGTGTAAGAGGAGAAATGATAGCAAAAATAAGTAGGTCTTTCACAAAACATTTTTTATCATTTATTTTGTGTTTTGGTTAAAATTCTATACTAATGTTACTCAGCAGAGACTCTAAGGCAACATAATCACATACAAAATGACTTACTGTGAACCATATGATCCCTGCCCTTCCTGCATACATCATGATCTTCCCCACTTTGCAAGCCTAATCATTTCATCAGCACGGACTCTTTTCAAAATTACCTGTTTATACTAATGGCTATTGAGCCACAAAGGGCACATTCCCTTAAGGTGACCCTAAGTCCTCACAGCCAAAGAAGAAAAATCAGTCTGATACAGCACTAGTGGGAACTGATGAATGCCTATCCAGAGACCCTGGGAACATCAACATCATGACGCTACTTATTCGATAGACCCCATGACATCAATAATGACCTAATACTAGCTCTCCCCTCTATAGAGCTTTGCTTTTTCGAAGTTGATATGAACGCCTTATATAAAGGATGGCTGAATTCATATTGGAGTAAAGTGGCAGAGTTATATAGTGAAGAATCAATCTGTGATTGCCTGCTCTGTTTTCCTCTCGGTTCTCCATCCTCACTACAACTCCAATCCTGATGTATCTTCCTGTCCTAACCCACTCTTAATATGCCAGATCAAAGACTCAAAGAAAGAAATTGCCAACTGAACTTTTGAGAGAGGAACATTTATATTTTTTCAATGTTTCCTCCTAGACACCAACTATGACTTAATTTGGGGAAAAAAGAGGAGTTATTGAAAGAGTGAATCAGAGTGGAGAGAAAGATCTAGTATGTCAGGAAGCTATAGGGGATCTGATTTGTAGTGGACGTATTTTCCATTCCTGAGCTCCACTTGGCTAGAGGCTAGGTCTGCAGCCACCCCTATAGACAACTTCCCTACGATAGTCATGCCAACTGCACCCATCCTCCCTCCCCAACAGTAAACGATATTCATGGGCCACAAGGGTGGGACTGCTGTTCTGAAGGAAGCCAGAAGGAATGTTCCCTGTGGGTTAGAAAAGAGAATAAATAAAGCACTGGTGAAGAAAAAATAATAATGTGAAAAAAAAATTGATAAGATTGGTGAACCTGACTAATGTCATCAAAGAGAAGAGCATAGATGTGCAAAATTAGAAATGTCAAGGATAAAATTAGAAATGTCAACTATGGACACAAAAGAAACTCTTAAAAATCACAATTATTTTAATATAATTCAGAATAATTAAAATTGAAAACATAAAAAGATTGTTTCTAGAAAAATATAATATTCTTAACTCTAAAAAATACAACTCAACTATGCTCTAATAGAGTAAAAGAAAAAAAAGATTAAGTATATGTATTCACATGAAAAGATAAAGAAAGCAGAATGAATAATGGATAGAATTAATACCGAAACATTGTATGAGACAATGATTGCCCATTGTATTGCTAACTATTATAATTAAACACATTAGACATACATATCTATGCAGCAAATACGAGAGCAACATTTTCTTAAAGTGGGAGATGGGGGTATAATGACAGAAACACAGCAACACTAAAGATTTTAATGCACCTCATTTCACTCCAATGTGATTCAAGAGGATAAGAACAAAAATTAATAAAGACTAGAAAATCTAAGGAACCTTATCAATAATGTGGATCTAAAAGATTATATGTGTGTATACTATAATTATTACGATAAAACACAAGCAAAAATAAATATTATAAAATGTTTACAGTAATATGTTCTGAATCCATTGCAGTAGAATTAAAAAATTAATTTTTAAAAACTTGGAAATTAAATGCCAGCTTCCATCTGGACTTTTTATAACTTGGTTTTTAAGCAGCTGTTCTGTTATGTCAAATGAGGAATACAAACCGTACTTTAATGTTTGCTAGAAAAGAGAGGTAGTTGAAATACTAATATCAGAAACTTTGAGATGCAGATACACTGATGCTCAGAGAAAATAATATATCTTATATGATTATATCAATAAAAAGTAAAGAGTTAAAACCATCTGGTTAAGTATGCAAATCAAATTACTGAAAAAATGAACACAAATATATGGATGGAAATAAGAATGACAATATAGTAAATATAAATGAAGGACTTAATGAGTTAGGAAAGTGCATGATAGTTGAGAACTAGAAATCTAGGTTATATGAAAAATAAAAGTAAGATAGATAAATCCTAGCTAACAATCATGCAAAAGGAGTATTTAGTCACAAATTTAGAAAATATATAGAGGAAAATAATTACAGAACTGAATAATTTTTTAAAGTATAAATTATAATTTTGACCTACTCTATAGCAGTGAGAATATAGACTGAATGCCAATAGGTTTTTTAAATTATAGTTATTTTATTGACATCATACTTAATATTAGAATGTAAATATACATATCTTCAGAAAGAAAGAGAACTTCGTAACAGTCCTAGGTTGTAGGTTTTGAATGACTAGAACTTTGCATTTTCTTTTTACTTTGCTGCTAATTGAGTTATAATAGGTTTAAAAAGGATTTCTACATCTGAAAATCATTTATACTTTGACATATAAATACATTTTCCTTTTAGAATATGTAAATCAATTTTGGCATGAAGCATCAAGATATTTTAAAGAATCTGGATTTTTCAAGGGTTGATGCTGAAGTGCTCATTAAAACCAAGAGCAAATGGGAATTTTAATGGCTCAGAAGTTCCAAAAAGCATAGTACAAAAGGAAAATTGTCTTTTTCCAAATGTTTTCCTCCATGTTACACACTTTGTTGCACATATGTGCACGGTTGTTAATGCGATTGGGAGAGGTTTCAAACCACCATGTCAAGTCTTGAGATCAGCTATTACAAGCTCAGAGCTTATAACAATGTTTCTTAAATCAGTATCCTACTCAGGCTTTGCACTGAGACTTGGATCACTACTTATTTTGTGATGTAGAACACCCAGTAGAATTAGAAAATCTCTACAGACTCTGGACCAACTGTTTCTGTTTTATTTCCTCTTGTGCACTAGTAGCCACACCTGCAACAGGAAATGGTTTGGGTTAGTTGCAAAACAGTCTAGAAATATAGACTGGACCCGAGTGATCGACAGGCACACATTAAAGATAGATTCCAGGATGTACAAAATCGACTCTCAAGATAAAGTACCAACCTGCAGAACGAATGACATTCAGAATTTATCAAAATGAAGTAAAAACAAGCATCCTGTCAATTTGAATCTCTAGGCCTTGTCATCTTTGGCATTTGTTACCAGTAAAAGCTAGCAGCATTGTCATTTCCATAGTGTTATGTAAAATATGCCTCCAAATGATAAAGTAATTATAAAAATCCCCATGCACAATTGTTCATGAGAGCAAATTGGAAGTCATCTCTGGTTGTGGTACATCAATAATTGATGGCCTAAGAAATGTGCTAAGCCTTATGATGGCTAGTTACACTAAGACCCTGCAAAATGACTCCTTGAAAATAAGGTTATGCTCAGAACAGAACTATATGCAATTGGCAGAGGGGCAATTTCTATCACTACAGAGGCAACATGCTAACTAATTATATCCACAGTTACCCTTTCCCAGTGTTCAATAATTACTAGATCCTTAGGGGCTCTTTTCAAACTATGCACCTTTTATCATATCATCCAATACTCGGGATGGAGTCTTTTAAAAAGTTGTTTTTTAGAAGAGGTGATATATTGTTTAAACATTTACATAGCTTAAAATAAAAATAATATAAACTAGTATAGAGTAAAAACTCTTACCCCTACCCACTTTTTCATTAATCCTGTACCTTCTCTCTAAACCCTGAAGGGAAAAATTTTTTAAGTTTCAGGAATATTTTTTAATGTTTCTTTATACAAAATGAAAAAAAGTTTTTCTTTCTTTCCTTCTTCCACAGTGGGCAGTGTATGATTTGTGCTGTTTAACATCCTGTTTTTCCACTTAGCTATATATCCTGGAAATATTTCTAAGTAGGGAGAGATTTCTCAGTGTTTCTGTGTTGCTATTGATTATTCCAGTGAGTGGTTATAGCATAGATTATTGTAGAAGACCCCCACAGATAAGTATTTTTTAAAGTTTTTATTTAAATTCCAGTTAGTTAATATACAGCGTAATATTGGTTTCAGGAGCAGAATTTAGTGATTCATCACTTACATACAACACCCAGAGCTCATCACAGGTGCCCTCCTTAATGCCCATGACCCAGTTAACCCATCCCCCCGCCCACCTCCCCTCCAGCAACCCTCAGTTTGTTCTCTATGGTTATGAGTCTCTTTTTATGGTTTGCTTGTCTCTTTTAGTTAAGTATGTTGTTTTTTTGTTTCTTACTGCAAAGAATACTGTAACAATGATGTATGAACACAGGATAACTTGCAGAAGAAACTTGAACAATCAAAAGGAAAATTTAATTAATTTTAATTATAATGGGTGACAAATACCCCACATTGAGGTTTACATCATTTTGCATTCCCAAAAGTCATGTTTGGAGAGAGTCTGATTTCATAAATAGAATGTGCTGCCAATGTTTGGATGCCTGCTAATCACATCGGTGAAAAATGGTTTCTCTTTGTAGTTTTAATTTTTATTTGTTTTATTATGAGTGAGGTTGAGTACCTTCTCATATGTTTTAATACCATTTATATATTTTTAAGACTTGTCTATTTATTTCCTTTATGTGATTTTTACTAATGGGATGTGTGCTCTGCTCTTACTGATGTCTGAGAGCCATTTGTATCTGAAAAATTAACCCTTTATCTGTGATATGTGTTTTAAATTATTTTCCTAGTTTGATATTTGTTTCTGATTGCTGTCTTTTTTTAAAGGTTGTGTGGAAATATATACTTTTCTGTAGTCAAATATATGAATATTTTGTTTTTTCCATTTTTTTAGTAATGTTTAGAAATACCAGAGCCACTCCAATTTATTTAAAAATGTACATTGCAGGGCGCCTGGGTGGCTCAGTTGGTTAAGCGACTGCCTTCGGCTCAGGTCATGATCCTGGAGTCCTGGGATCGAGTCCTGCATCGGGCTCCCTGCTCAGCAGGGAGTCTGCTTCTCCCTCTGACCCTCTTACCTCTCGTGCTCTCTATCTCTAATTCTCTCTCTCTCTCAAATAAATAAATAAAATCTTTAAAAAAAATAAATAAAATAAAAATGTACATTGCATTAGATTTTATGGTTTTATTTTCTAATATATTTGTTTTTCCACAACCAGATTTAAAAGTACGTCTGTGTCACCACTGATTTGAGATTCTAACTTATTATATACTAAATTACTGTAAGTCTTTGGGTCTGATTTTGGGATTTATATTTTGTTAAAATACTGTCTATTCATTTGTTTGTACGATGTAATACTAAACTGGATGAGGACATCCCACCGCCTTTGCTGTACTGTTTCAGAGGATTTTTAGAGTACTTTTGTTTATTCTTCTTATAAATTTTAAAATTGTCTAACTTTGGAAATGTATTAGGTAACATTTGAATGTATTAATAAAGAGCTAAGGCGCCTGGGTGGCTCAGTTGGTTGAGCGACTGCCTTCGGCTCAGGTCATGATCCTGGAGTCCCGGGATCGAGTCCCGCATCGGGCTCCCTGCTTGGCAGGGAGTCTGCTTCTCCCTCTGACCCTCCCCACTCTCATGTGCTCTCTCTCTCTCAAATAAATAAAATCTTACCAAAAAAAAAGAGCTAAATGATATTTTTGGGATGCTTATTCTTTCTCTTAAAAATTATAGGTAGCTTTTCCTTTGTTCAGATTTAATTTTGTGTTATTTAGAAGTATACTGAAGTTAATTCTTTTTGTTTGTTTCAATTTTTTATTTAAATTCTAGTAAGTTAACACATAGAGTAATATTCATTTCAAGAGTAGAATTTAATGATCCATCACTTACATATAACACCCAGTGCTCATCATGAGTGCCCTCCTTAATATCCAACTCATTTAGCCCATTCCCCGGTCCACCTCCCAAGAGAATTCTTATTTAACTTAGGACATTTCTTGTTAAGTTTATGTCTCGATGTAAGTTATGTCTAGATGTTTTACCTTTCAGTGTTTTCTTCCATTACATTTTCAAATTAAGTTTATATAGGAGGGTTAATGATGTCTACATAATAATTTTACACTCCAGTAATTTACTGAATTTATTTGTGGTCACAATTTTTAACTGATCATCTTAGGTTAGATAAATAAAATAATATTCAAAATTTGATATTGATAAGTGCTTAGATATGTTGATAATTATAAAACCTTGTAAACTTTTATACACATCACATCATTCTACTGGATAAAAGTCTATAGGCTATCATCTCCAATATTAAATATAGAAACATGTTGGTTATTCTTTTGTTCCGATGTTAGTGGGACTGCCTAAAATTTAACCAGTTAAATATGATTCTGCCTTAAGGACTAATACAGACATACACAGAAAGGCACACACAGATATTTGCATTTATATATGTAAAAAGTGTATGTATGTGTTTGTATTGTGTAGATATAAATATATACATACCTACATGATGTGTAATTTAGATTGCATATACATGTATATATATTTATGCACACATATACACACACTTACATGTATACATATTTACACACTTGTACATATATATACATTTATGCACACATATCTATCCACACACATACACATAAAGAATTATTTGCTAATTCTAGTTTACTTAAGGGCTTTATTTTTAATTAAGGTGTATTCTGATTTTTGCCAAATGATTACTAAATGTCTATTCAGAAAATGCATGCTTTTAGTCCTCAGATCCATTATTATCGTAAATTATGTTTAAATATTTCCTCATATCTAATCCTTCTTAAAACATGACTCTCTATACTTTTATGTTATGTAGGCTACTTACATGTATATTTATAAATGATACTGCTATTGATCTGTGGTTGCTACCTCCTTGCCATTCTCTGTCAGGTTTTGGCACTGTAGCTAGGCTGCTATTTTTTCTTAGATCCCTCATTCTTTTTCTTCCTTTGAGAAATTGATGACTCTCCACCAACCCTTTACCTGGGGCCTACTGACCCTTTAAGAAAAAGCTTTCTTAAAGTTCTAAGTTCTAGGATACATTAAAAAACACTGCCTCTTTTATTTCTCTAGCACTGAATACACTTATATAACCATACTTTTTGTGGAGTTATAAAAATAAATTTTGAATTATTCAAGAGATACTATTAAAACCTTCAAAATATGTGAAATAACTCTGAAATATAATTATCTATTCTATCCAATTTTGTTTAAAAATGTGCAATATAAAATTTTAAATTAAGGCAAATAGTTCTGTTGATAGTTATCTAAATAATTCCACAAGGTTTTTTCTTTTTTTTTAATGTTTAGAGTCCAGGGGGAAATAGAAGAGGCTTGTGTTAAGCTTCCATGAATGGTCAAAAGTGCAAAACTTCGCAGGCTTCCAGCTTGTTTAAAAAAAAAAAAAATTCTCAATATAAAATTCCTAGCAAATCTATCTCAGGGCATTCATTTGAAATGCTGGTTGAGTAATTTGGTATAAAGTGATACTAATAATATTTGCTTCTCCATGGTATTTGAAAGTAAATATGATTGTTGTCTTGTTTATTTGTTTTAACATTATATTATGTAAAATTATACATATACACACAAATTATACACACACAAAATTATCCATTTATCCATTCACTATTTCTAAAAATTACTAACTATAACCAATCCTTAATATCTTCATTCACATTCTTCCATCATTTTTTATTGAAACAAATCCCACATACATTATCTGAACTTTAAATACTGCCGTATGTATCTTTAAATTTATGTACAACTTAAAAAAATAGCTAGGGTACCATTATTATGCTTAAAATAATTAACAATAATTTATTAACATCTTAATAATTTAAAATATCCAGTGTTACAGGGCGCCTGGGTGGCTCAGTTGGTTGAGCGACTGCCTTTGGCTCAGGTCAAAGAGAGTGGGGGAGGGGCAGAGGGAAAGGAAGAGACAGTCTCAAGCAGACTCCTCACTGAGCGTGGAACCCAAAACGGGCTCGATTTCTAGACCCTGAAATTACCACCCAAGCCAAAACCAAAAGTTGATCTTTAACTGACTGTGCCACCCAGGTGCCCTAACTGTCATTAATATTTTAAATATAGCTTAATTTTCTTAATATCCGGATCCAAATAATCATCCAATGGAAGGATATAAAAAATATTTCTCATTATTTTCCATGGCTGCAGAATTCAGTGTTGTGTGGATGTTTACTCAATCAACTATTTTTGGGATAAGCATTGGGTTGGTTCCAGTCTTTTCTATGAAAACTAGTTCTGCAATGAAGAGCTTTGTTCATTTGTCTGTTCATATAGTTGATATTTTATATTTAAGATAAATTCCTTAAAGTGAGATGTTGCATCAAATTGGACATGAGCTATGTTGGTTATATTACTCAAGCCTCTTCCTTGAATATGTACCATTTGGATTCCCAGCATTTCATAAAAGAACTATTTTCTCACAACCTCACCAACAGAGGTTGAATTTAAACTTTTAGATTTCAGCCAATACATCAGGTGAGAATGATATTTCAACTTACTTTTATATTTATTTTTCTTACCATGAAAGCTTGAGTATAGTTAGAGTCTGTTAAGAACCATTTGCATTGCATTTCTTTTTTGCAAACTGTCTTTTTATTTCTGTAATTCATGTTTTTTAATGCCCTCCCCCACCGGGTTGACGGTGTTTGTGTGTCTATTTTTAGAAGGTATTTCTACGGTAGGAATATAACTTCTTGTCTGTGATATGTGACAAATGTGTCTTTTCCCAATTAGATTTCTCATTTCTCTGCTTATGATTTATTTTACCATGAACTTTAAAAAAATTATGTTAATTTATCAAATTTATCTATCTTTCCCATTAATGGTTCTGGATTTGATACTTGGCTAAGATGGCTTATTCTTCATTTTCAGTAGGTTGTAAAAATGTTCACAAGCTTTCACTCCTCTCATTAAAAAAAAAATGAAGTCTGTTTTTCACCCCTTCAAGTTGGGTTGACTCAGGGACCTGCAATGTAATAGCCAATGAAGCATTGGTAAGGGTGACAGGTGCAAGCAGAGGCTGAAAAATCCTTGCACATTGGGAGTTACCATCTTCCTGCACTGAGACTCAGCCCAGTCTGGACTAGCCGTTTTGTTGCTGAGAGACATACTACCCCAGCTGACTTTCAGACCTAGGGATAAGGCCATCAGAACGGGTGCCTGGTTGGCTCAGTTGTTAAGCGTCTGCCTTTGGCTCGGGTCGTGATCCCGGGGTCGTGATCCCGGGGTCCTGATCCCGGGGTCCTGGGATGGAGCCCCGCATCGGGCTCGGGAGGCCTGCTTCTCCCTCTCCCACTCCCCCTGCTTGTGTTCCCTCTCTCTCTGTCAAATAAATAAATAAAATCTTAAAAAAAAAAAAGAATCGATAAGGCCATCTGAAGCCAGCCCTCCCCCGAGTTAACTCATCATCTGAGTGTAGACATGCAATGAAGCCAAACTGAGATCAGTGAAGGCCAGCCCAGGGACGAAAAACTGCCAAGCAGAAAGAAGAGCCAAGTGGAATTTATTCATATTTTGTTCCAGTTCTTCTATGTTTTTGTCTTGTTTTGTTTTGGTTTGGTTTTTGAATTAACTCTGACCCATTTGAAATTCATCCATACACAGGAATGGGTTTAATTTTTATTTTATTGTCTATGGCTAATCCGCTATCTCCACATCAATATTTAAGTCTGTCAGTACCTCTACTGATCTGAAATGCAAACATTGTCGCCACATAGACACACAAAATGGGGAAATTAACTTTCTGAATTTCTATTCTGTTGTCAGCTGATCATTCTGCTCATGTGCCAATAAAACACCACTGTAATTATATACACTTTAAAGTATATTTCAATATCTGTCAAGACTACTTATTCTCTCTTCACTTTTTTTTCAGTATTTTTCTGTTTATTTATATATATATTTTTTGCTTGTTCTTCCACATAAGTTTTATAATCAAGTTATCTATCTCCAGAAAAACAGCTCTGGTTATTTTAATGGGTAGCATTAAATCATAAATTGCCTCAGGGAGAACTAATATCTCTTGAGCATTTCTATTCAAAAAATAAACTGTTTTTCTATTAGTTCACATCTCTTTTATGTCACATAGATCTCAAGATAAGGTAATTTTATGATTTTCTTTGTATAGGTTTTGAAGGTCTTGTTCTGGTGTGTTTTTTAAAAAAATATATGACTCCATTTTCACCATAATATGATGTTCTATAGGAACAAAATACATGAAAGAGGCAAAGGGCTTTCAATATTTTTTTACTAAAAGGAAAGGGAAAAATGTAAAACTAGGATAATGTAATTATTGAAATAAAAAGTAGGAACCCACAAGCAGTACTCAGGTTGAAAAATGATGTCTTATTTAACCTTAGGATGTTCTGATAGTCACAAGGGGGCAAATGCTTTTTGTTTTTTGGGGTTTTTTGGACATCAAGTAGCACCAAAAATGGTGTTGAAGATAAACCTTATTTTTTTTTCTGAGAGATCAAGCACATCTTATAGAACATAATATTTTCTTAAACTTTTCCAGCCCAAACAGTGTTTATACTCATTAGTCTGTGCTCATATAGTGAAGAAGTTATTGGATAGAATGAATGGTTTTACAATCATGGCTCAGAATATATATTCTGCTCTAGTAAGCTTAGATACAAACATTTCCATTTCATACCAGATGGCATAGTCTCAGCCCCATGACAGTAATTATAGATGCATTTTGTACCATTATGGGTAGGCAAACAAGTATTAAACAGCTTCAACAATATATTTGTGACAAAAAAGCATTTCTGTGCTAATGTGTCAGCTATTACACACAGTGCTCATTGCCTTTTACAATAAAATTTTGGATTGATGGAGCTCCGCAATGTGACAATGCACATGGGAATTATATTACCCATTAATCATGTGTAATGTTAGAATAGAGCAATCCCACGTTGAGTTAGTTAGTTCTGAATAACATGTTTCTGAAGACCTTTTACTTTTACTGTATTTCATGAGCTTAACAGAGAAGACAGTTATATTTCCATTATTCCCATTAACCACATGTTTCATCCAAAAAATCAATAATAAACTGTGTAAAAAGCCATCTTGATAAAATATGGTGGCACGATCTTATAAAATCCCAGAGTTTTAGGAATGTATGAGAAATCATAAGGAAATCATTCACAGTTGAGGTAAATCTTAAATAAACAATGGCTATATTTCTTTTCTTTGGTAAATCATGCATTGAAAAACCTTTAACCAATGGATCCAGACATTTTGCTAGGTTGGGTCTGGTATAAAAAGATAAACACACAATTTCTTTCCTTACAGAACTTCCAGTCTAGTAAGGTAGATTTTTTTAAATGTGTATATGTTATGTTAAATTAATAAATATAAACAATTATTTTCAGTTATAAAATGTGTTATTTTCTTTCAATTTTTACCAGCCATCTTCCATATAATCATTAAACGGTGGTCCTTACACAAAATGAACAATATTCTGAATTATTTGAAATTTATTAGCAGTAGTAGGAAAACATAAGCACATAGAAAGAAGAGAGAAAATGGATGAGGCAAAATATTGTGACACACAACACCCATTACAGATTTCAAATGTAGACAATTTCACAGCTAAGAATCTTTGATTAAATTCCTTTGATCAGGGTAGTTTTTATACAATAAAATATGCAAAGAATTCCACAATCTTTTATGACTTCTTTGCAGGTTAAAGATTTTTTTTAAAGATTTTATTTATTTATATGACAGCGAGAGACACAGCGAGAAAGGGAACACAAGCAGGGGGAGCGGGAGAGGGAGAAGCAGGCTTCCCGCCGAGCAGAGAGCCCGATGCTGGGCTCGATCTCAGGCCCCTGGGATCATGACCTGAACCGAAGGCAGATGCTTAACGACTGAGCCACCCAGGCACCCCGCAGGTTAAAGATTTGATTCTGCTAAAAACTAGAATACCTCCTCCAAGAAAACACACACATACACAAACACATATACATATACATATACATATACATATACATATACATATACAAAGAATTTGTATGTCCTCTCTCAAAATTGTTTCAGTTCTAAAATCAGAGACAAGATGAAATAGGACTTGTCAATGTAAAACAAATGTACAAACAGAACTCAAAATGATACAAATGTGCATCTTCCTTATTTGGTAAGAGCCCATATTATGTGGTTGTGCATGCAAGTACCTCGATAGATAAGATGTTAGAATTCTGATCAAGTTCTTTTCTACTAATCCAGTTTTCCTTGTGAAATAGGAACAATATAATCATCAGTCGATTCCAATGAGATGGATGGGAAGATAAAATTTAATATCAAGAAGATTGTAGAGGGTTATGAAATAGTCCCCCAGGAGAGAGGTAGAGTGATTAATGAGTACACAAAGTAAGATTTGGGGACAACAGTGAGGGCATACTTGAGGTCGCCAGATTGCATTAAGGATACACTTTTGTAGTTATAACCAACAGATCACTTCATAATGTATAAAATATAGGATCACTATACTATAAACCTAAAACTAACATAATATTATATGCCAATTACACTTCAATTTTTAAAAAGTTTGAAAAAAAGGAGCTATAAGAGACATTTGGGAAAATTATGGAAATTTAAATATTTAATAATATTGAGAAATCTGAAAAATGTAATAAAACATGGTTATGGTTACATACTGTATTTCAGCCAAGTTCTACTACAGAGATTTGGATATTTATTAGGCAGAAATTTGTATTTAATTGGGGCTACTTTGTCATATGAGCACTACAAAGTGGGCAAAGAAATGGAGTTGAAGAGAATATGAGAGGCAGTCATAAAAATGACTGACTAAGGAATTCCAGCTTTTAAAAAAGTAAAGTGAATACATGAAACTGAAGATAATGTACAGTTGATAGAATTAATGGAGGTCAGATATTCATGAAATGAAAAGTAGGAGGAACTCTTTAGAGTGAGAAAGCTGGAGAAAATATGCTTAAAATATAGGACATGATAACCAGCAAGTGGAATGCATAGAGTCATGATTATGGACAGTGTGTCGTCATTGAATAAGACAAAGGTTTTGGATATAACCATGGAGTAATTGGGCCCAGAAGGATGGAGGTCAAGATCGTAGGGAGAGGTATATTCAAGGTGCTGAGTGTCCAGACTGTGAGAGGGACCTTCTACATATAGAATGGAAATCACTAATATTTAGGTAAAAATAGATTTAAATATATTAGAGTGAGTTAAAGTCATCAAGGAATGAGAGGGTACTAGTTGCCATAATGAGAAGACATAAGATTCAAGAGAACATGCTTATATATAAGTTGATTGCAGAATGTTTTGAAAGTGACTTTCAGAAGGAGAGCATTTCCCAATCCAGTGATATTAGAGCTGTGACAAAAATACTATACTACTCTACACTAGTTCCCATTAAATCAAACTTATAAAAGTAGTCAGTGACTGCTGTGGTTGAACTGTATACTCCAACATGATAGGTGAAATCCTGACCCCCCAGTACCTGGGAAGGTGACCTTATTTGGAAATAGGGTCTTTGTAGATGTAATTGTGTTAAGGCACAGTCATTAGGGTGGGCCTTAAGCTAGTATTACTGGTGTCCTTATAAGATGAGTCATACACATAGACACATAGGGAAAAGTTCATGTGATGACAGAGGTAGAGATTGGAATGATGCGTTATCTAGCCAAGGAATGCCATGATAGCTACCAACCACCAGAAGCTTACAAGAAGCCAGAAGGATTACTCTACAGCAGTCAAAGGGAAGATGGCCTTGCCAACACCATGATCTCTGACTTCTTACCTCCACAGTTCTGAAGAAATTTCTATTGTTTTAAACTATGTAATCTGTGACAATTTATTACCAAAACTAATACCGTGCCTAAGAGATTTATAGGTAAATTGGTGTTCTCAGGGGTTGATCATCTTTTTCTTAGAGCAAGAAGCTAAAACCAAGTGGAAATATTATGATTTGGGTGATGATTGGCCTGAATTCCAAAGGGCAGAGAAGATGTTAAGAGTAGATGTGTATTTCCTGACATTAGGGATATCAACTATAATGTTTAAAATATGTTCTCCAGATCACAAAGATACATATTATCTAAAAAATACGAAAGGCAAAGTTTAAAAGTTGAATATAGTTATTGTTTTAGTCTCTTAGTATTGTGAATACAATCAGTCTGCCATTTTTAAATCTATTAAAGTCTGGAAGGATATAATGACTTCAATAGATTTATAAAACCATGATATACTTATTTCTTGAATAATCAATCAATTTCAAGGAAATTGTCAACATGTAAAGCAAACAAAAACACTTAACAGAAATGGAAAACAGCTAATACACACATTTCCTTTTGCCATAGGTAATTCCTGACATTCCTTTTTAGTAAGTTTATTGGAGAAAACAAACAATATTTAATTTCATTGTAATTCCCAAAGACAGATGGTAATAAAAACCTGTCCATCTTCCTGTGCTCATTATATGCTAAATTTATCTAAGGGAGATAATGCTGTTGTTAGTTCAAATAACTTGAACATAAACTAAACATTTCTTTTCCAGCAAAGGTTAAATCATCAAGGCAAATATTAAAAAATTAAGAACCATATCTCCAGGGTTAAAATGCTTCTTTGGTACACATTCAAAAAATATTTTTGCTGTTTAAATGAAGCAAAGGTTCTGCTTTCCATATTTATAGAAATACAAGTCATGCAATAGTCACTTCCACCATATAAAGTTTGTTAGGCTTTGGAACAATTTTTGTAACTGCCATCATTAACATTTATTTGAAAGGTGAGAGATGCTGGAATTGTAAGGTTATCTTCGTCTAGGCTTCAGCGTACTAATTAATTTCTCCTTTGCACTCAGTTTAAATATATAGATATAGACTCATATAGAAGATACCTAATAGGTGATATGAAAGCTTTTAAACAAAATATGCAAATGAATTACTTTGATCTTTGAGATTTGATCCTATCTCCCTCCCCTTCTATAGCAGTTCCCATTGGAACATTGTCCGTAGCCCCTTGATTCTCAGTTTTGCTCACATACAATGAAGAGTTCCTCTTCCTAACACCTATGACTTTATCTGAGAGGACTTCATCTGTAGGGGTATGCTTAGACCAAGCACAGGCTGGGTCAGAAATGCTCTGGAGTGAAGGTTCCTTGGAGCAGCCCTCACCCCATGACAGACAAGAATTAGTGAGTAAAGTACCTTAACTCTCTTGCTCTTTGACAGATAAAACCCTGAGTTCTGTTCCACACAGTATCCCAAAGGCCTCAGTAGTACTGAGCACCAAATCCCCACAATGCTTGTCTTATCATAACACACACTTACTGGTTTCCTTCCTTCCTTGTTTCTCCCCCATTATTCAAATATACTACTTGAACTCATTCTTATTTTAAGGTATGTTTCTGGGGGATTCCAAACCATAACACCTAGTAAACAACATCAACACTGATATTTGCATCCCTCTTTAAAGCATTATTGCCTGGGTGGCTCAGGTGGTTGGGCGGCTGCCTTCGGCTCAGGTCATGATCCTGGAGTCCCTGGATTGAGTCCTGCATCGGGCTCCCTGCTCGGCGGGGAGTCTGCTTCTCCCTCTGACCTTCCCTCCATCTCATGTGCTCTCTCTCTGTCATTCTCTCTCTCTCTCAAAATAAATAAATAAAAATCTTAAAAAATTAAAAAATTAAAAAATTAAAAAAAATAAAGCATCATCAATCCCCATTCTCTACCTCCATCACATTTATCCTCAAAAAAAAAAAAAAAAATCTTGGCCTAAGTTTACCCTTAAATGTCCAATCGTTTCATTCCCTTTTGTAGCAGAACTCCTTGAAAATATTGTTTGTGTTTGATTCCTCTTCTTCCTTTCTCTCTTAATTCCACCTCATTCAGAACTTTGTCTACATGACTACACTTTACCCGCTCTTTTCAAGAACACATATAATCTCAATATTGCTAAATTTAAATGAGTGATTTTCTGTTTTTAGGCTTTTTGCTGCAATTGATATAGCACACTTGTATTTTTATGCTAAATAATAGCTACTCCAAAATAGCAATTCTTAATCCCTGAAGCCCATTAATGCTAACTTGTAAGAAAAAACGAAGGTTTTTTTAGAGGTGATCAGATCAAGGATCTAAACATGGGAATAATCTGGATTATCCAGGTGGGCCCTAAATTCAATCACAACTATCCTTATAAATAGGGGCACAGAGGGGTATTTGGTACATACAGAAAAAGTGACATGTGGACAGAAGCAGTGATTAGAGTGGTGTGCACACAAGCAGAGGAACCTTAGTGGAAGCTGTAAGAGGTAAGGAAGGATTCCCTCCAAAGCCTCCGGAAGAAGTGTGGCCCAATAAAACTCATGTTGAACTTCTGATTTCCACAACTGTAAGAGAATAAATTCTATTGTTTTTATACCTTTAAGTTTATGGTAATTTGTTATGGCAGCCACAGAAAACTAATGCAATCCCACTAGGAAAATCATGCCTTCTTATTAATCACTTTGTGAATTCCTCATCTGATAATGTTAGACTATTCTGGTTTTCAGTTTTGAGCCCCTTCTTTTGCCTATCCAAACAATTTCCTTCTATGCTTTCATCAAATTTTATCTTTAAATGTCATCTATGTGCCAATAATTTTCAAATCTTTCTCCCAGACCAGATCGCTGTTTTGAATTTCAAATCAATCAAACTAATTCATATCCATGCCTAACAGATATCCATCAATGTCCACAACCCAACTTCAGGGCTTTCTTCCTTGAACACTCCTCATCCTGCTTCACCTAAAGTTTTCCCCTTCATTTGATGGGAACTCCATTCTTTTTCTTATTTAAGTACAAAATTTGGAGTCATCCTGGTTTTCTCCCTCTCATAAACATGATAAATATAACAGCAAATGCTGTTGGCACTACCTTGAAAATATACCTAACCTCTAATCTAACTCTGTGGATCACTCTGATTATCTTGGTCTAAGTCAATAGAAGGCTTTCCTTGATAATCACAGGAGCCTCCTTCCTCTTTCCTTTATTCCCTACAGTTGATTCTTGAGTGTCTAGAGTGAAACGTTGAAACTGTAAGCCAGTCAATGTCATTATTCTGTCCAAATGATTTCCTATCTTATGCAGAGAAGCAGCCAAAGTCACTGTAATGGACTACAGATCCTACTTGATTGGCCTCCTGTTATCTCTCAAATTTCAACCCCTACTGATTACTTCATCCAGCCACCTGGGCCACCTTAAAAATCCTTGAAGAATCCAAGAGTTGTCCTTTCTGAGGCTCTTTGTTTGGACTGTTCTCATTGTCAGGAATGTTCCTCTGGATATTCACCTGGCTAACATCCCAGCTTCCTTCAAATCCTTGCTTAAATGTGACCTTTTAATGAAATGTACCTTTTCCATTCTATTTAAAATGTAAAGGCAACCTGCTTCTCATCTTAACTCCTCATCCCAGCATTCCTAATTCAATTAAACCTCAAGTTTTCCAATTTTTTTATTTTTAACATACAATATTATGTATTCATTATGTGTATTCTCTAATTTCTCCTTGCACAGCAGAATATGTATGAGTCAATGACATATATGTAATATTTTCTCTTTTGGACACTGATGTACTCATATCTCTAGCATAGTGCCTTCACAGAATAAGCAGAGATATTTGACTGAATGAAGGAATTGATTAAGGCAACGAACAAGACCAGTTATTAACATTTCCATTCCTATTTATCATGAGCAGAGGGATTTAATTTATTTACATTTTTTTAAGCAGAGAGATTTTAATCTATTTCTAGAGTATAAGAAATGCTTTTATTTATATTTATATTGCTTTTAATGTTAAAACTATACAAGTTAAAGACTTAAGACACTGATGAACTTACTTAAAGTCATCAGAAAAGTACACCTAAATATGCATAGATACTGGATTAAGTTATTAAACCTTCATCCAGCCAAAGGCTTAATTATCTGGATTTATGGTCTGAAACAGATCTCCGTGTTTTTAGTTCTCATTTTTTAATTAAAATGTTTAGTCTTCTCATCTTTCCCCACCTCCTTTCTATTGTTAAGTCAGTTTAACACAGAGGTATAAGCTCAAAATAAGTTATAAGTTTGAACCATATCTGGAGTATCTAATACAGTTTCTTGGACTTAAGGGACCCGATATTAAGTACTGAATTATGCTGTTAAACACTAATTGTCACAATGAATGATGTACATTATTACTCACATTATTTATTTTCTATATAGGGAGATGAAAATCTTCACTTGCCCAGCAGGAAAGATACATAAACCCAGCTGCGTATAAGAATGAAAAGGCAAGTTGTGAAGACCATTGCAATGAAGAGTTTGTGCCCTTTGAAATGGGTTCAGGTGCTTTACACTTACATGTTTTCTTTTTTTTTATGATTTTATTTATTTACTTGAGAGAGAGAGAGAATGAGAGACAGAAAGCACGAGAAGGAAGAGGGTCAGAGGGAGAAGCAGACTCCCCGCTGAGCAAGAAGCCTGATGTAGGACTCAATCCCGGGACTCCAGGATCATGACCTGAGCCGAAGGCAGTCGTTTAACCAACTGAGCCACCCAGGCACCCACACTTACATGTTTTCTTAGCAGAAATGTGGGTATGTATATTTTTAAAATGTGGGACAATACTTTTGTTTATTTATTTACTTAAAAATATTGCTTGGCTCATGCAGAAGAATGAAACTGGACCATTTCCTTATACCACACACAAAAATAGATTCAAAATGGATGAAAGACCTAAATGTGAGACAGGAGTCCATCCACATCCTAAAGGAGAACACAGGCAGCAACTTCTTCCTAGAAACATTGTCAAAGGCAAGGGAAGCAAGGGCAAAAATGAACTATTGGGACTTCATCAAGATAAAAAGCTTTTGCACAGCAAAAGAAACAGTCAACAAAATGAAAAGACAACTGACAGAATGGGAGAAGATATTTACAAATGACATATCAGATAAAGGGCTAGTATCCAAAATCTATAAAGAACTTATCAAACTCAACACCCAAAGAACAAATGATCCAATCAAGAAATGGGCAGAAGACATGAACAGACATTTTTCCAAAGAAGACATTCAAATGGCCAACAGACACATGGAAAAGTGCTCAACATTGCTCAGCATCAGGGAAATCCAAATCAAAACCTCAATGAGATACCATGTCATACCAGTCAGAATGGCTAAAATTAACAAGTCAGGAAATGACAGATGTTGGTGGGGATGTGGAGAAAGGGGAACCCTCCTATAAGGTTGGTGGGAATGCAAGCTGGTGCAGCCACTCTGGAAAACAGTATGGAGGTTCTCCAAAATGTTGAAAATAGAGCTACCATATGACCCAGCAATTGCACTAATGGGTATTTACCTCAAAGATACAAATGTAGAGATCCAAAGGGGTACGTGCACCCTGAAGTTTATAGCAGCAATGTCCACAATAGCCAAACTATGGAAAGAGCCAAGATGCACATTGACAGATGAATGGATAAACAAGAGGTGGTATATATATATACAATGAAATATTATGTGGCCTTCAAAAGGAATGAAATCTTGCCATTTGCAACCATGTGGATGGAATTGGAGGGTATTATGCTGAGTCAAATAAGTCAATCAAAGAAAGACATATATCATATGATCTTACTGATACGAGGAATTCTTAATCTCAGGAAACAAACTGAGGGTTGCTGGAGTGGTGGGGGGTGGGAGGGATGGGGTGGCTGGGTGATAGACATTGGGGAGGGTATGTGCTATGGTGAGCACTGTGAATTGTGTAAGACTGATGAATCACAGACCTGTATCTCTGAAACAAACAATACATTATATGTTTAAAAAAAAAGAAGAAGATAGCAGGAAGGGTAAAATGAAGGGGGGGAAATCGGAGGGGGGAGATGAACCATGAGAGACTATGGACTCTGAGAAACAAACTGAGGGTTCTAGTTTGGTTAGCCTGGTGATGGGTATTAAAGAGAGTACGTGCTGCATGGAGCACTGGGTGTTACATGCAAACAATGAATCATGGAACACTACATCAAAAACTAATGATGTAATATATGATGACTAACATAACATAATAAAATAAAAAAAAATATTGCTTGGTTTACAACTGTCCAAGTCAAACAAACTCATGTGAAATTGATTTGGTCTTTAAGCTACTAATATACGACTTTCTTATTCCAACTTTCCCAGAAAAATGACAACCTACTTATCATTGTATTTTTCTAGATTAGCAAACATTTAATAAGATTACAAGGGGGCTAAAACATTCTATAATCTGTAATAACCTATTCCACTACTCTGTTTTTCATATCTTCAGTGCCAAGCTTCACATATACATTTAACAGGGAGGCGACAAGGAGAGTGATTTCATGATAATGAATGATTAAACCAGGGGTCATATTTCCCTGGATCTTATTCATCTATGTTTTGATTTGAAGAAAGCACCTGTCCACATACCTGAGTTCATAATCTGGGTGCATGTGTACATATGAATACCTGCTAAATTTTCATTCTACAATGCCTACATCGAATCACAACAAAACGAAAACAACATAAAACAAATCCTACAACAGTTGTTTGTCGCAGGCAGGTGGTTTCACACTGCTGCTTAAAGATATAGAAAGGAAAAGATGAAGTACCATCCTTGTCTTTGTGATTGAATTATTCAGGTTTGAATAACACTGAAAACAACAGTGAGAATGAAGCACCTTAGCACAATAAATATTTTATCTCTCTCACAGGACGAAACCAATGCAAGTTGGTGCAAAGGAACAAAGGTGCTCTACAATGTGACTTAGCTGAATCATTTTCCCACTTCTAGAATGTTGCCAATTAGCCCAGGGTGAGAAAACAGTATCTATTCATGACCCATGTTCAAAATTAGTCACTTGGCCATGCCTACGTTCAAGGGCATCAGGGCTGACTTTAAGACAGGACCTAAACATTGGGCTGTAGATGGACCGCTTGTGAAAAGTAGTAGGTATACCTCATTGGGTTCAAGTCAGTTTTTACAGTAAATTTCTTCTTTTTAAAATATTTTGTGCTCAATGAAGTATATTGACCTGAAAGCAGTGAATTATATAATCTCAGGATTATATCATTTTGACTGTAAAGGTTTTATCATTCCTAAATATCAAGTTAGAATTGCAAGTTTCCGTACTCTAAATTATTCAGTATTCATAGGAAGTATATTTTTGATCTGTTAATTCTTCAAACGTTATCTATCTGAGTTGTGTCTTCAGTGAATGTGCACATAAATTCACATAATGCAATGCTCCAAGAATGTTAAAGCCAGTCAGAAATTCTAGAGGAAGAATTATTTTTTAATAACTTGCACTTTGTCTGTGAATTCTATGAATACGTATACATGAGTGTGTGTAATTTAAATGTGGAAGTGTGACATCCTATTTTACCATTTAAATTTCAGGGAGCATGTTGCTTAATATAATTATGTAGAAATATCTTAATTAAAGGTTTTAGTGAAAATGTGTCTTAAATTTTAGTTTAATTTATGTTAGAAAATGATATTGAGTATTACTATGCATCACAACTAATGATATTACCTGGTTAAGAATAGGAAAAACTGCAAGCTCTCATAAAATTTCAAAAGCAGCGTTCTAAAATATGCAGGGAATGGTGAAATACAATTCGGAGCATCATTTAATCATCTTTGGGTTTTTAATGTAAAAGAATGGATGCATAGAAGGGAACTTGGGAGGACATGACTTTCAAGGTAATGGATTGATGATGTGAAGGTGGAGAAGAAGCAATGAGGAAAAGGAAGAGAACAAAAAGGAGGAACAGAAACACTTTTAATAAGCAAGTTAAAAAATTCCCTTTCTATTTGTTCATTTACCAACTTCCAACACGCAACTTGGAAATAGGAAGTATTAACATTTCTGAGTTATCATGGGAAGCTGAATAAAGAAGGAATTGCATAGAAAACAATGCAGAATATTTAACATAGTAGCACCAACCTAAAAGTGGATATGGTCCGTGATTTTCACAATTTTATCTATTGAACATCTCTCCCACTAAGCAGATTCAAATGTTAGCTATACATAATTAACTTCCTTCATCAGTGGTTATGTAAATGAGCTAAATTTGCATGGGCAGTGCATTCCTGCCTATGAAATGTGAGGGGCAAAAAATTCTCTCCTAATCTATGTCCAAATCCATAAATCTCCTCCTGCTCCACCTTGGTTAGTCAGACCATCCACCAAACCAATAGTCACAGCAGATATATTATTTTGACCCATGTACCTCTTCACTAGTAATCCATTAGGTCAATAAGTATTTATGACACAAATATTTTATGGAGAATACTCAATGAAACATTGTACCAAACAAGATTGGTACATCCTGCCAAATAAATAGATGTGCCATCTGCTTTCTGAAACCTGTCTTTTGATGCTTATAGAAGAGAAAAAATACTCAAGTGAGGCAAACCCTCTCTGGGCATATTAAGAGCACTGTACCTGATGGCCAATTATCTTGTCCATTTATTCACATCACCCAATTCATTACATACCAAGCATGTGCCAGGGACTGTGTTCAGCCCTAAGAATGTAAAAATTAAAATGCATATCTCACATCCTGCTCTCAAGAAAAGTTTAGTGTTTGATGTTTATTTAATACAGTGAGTCCATAGGAAAAGGAACTCTTACATTAGTGAGGGGGGTTAAAAAAAACCTTCATAAAGATGATAGCATTGGACTAAGAAAAGGGATGAATTTATAGGCAAATGACACAATATGTATTGAACTGTGTGATATAAAAGAGCCTAGCAAGTTCAGAAAAGAAGGAATCACTTATATTTTGAAAATAAAATTAAAGAGAGAAGATGTAATTGCAGGAGATTAAGAGCAAGATCCTGAAAGTTTTCTATGCAAAAACTCAGATATTGGGAATTATTGGTACGTGGAAGAGAAAGGATTTGACATTCCCCTTAAAATTCTTCTCTAGTGACTCTTTTCTATATCAGTTCTGTCTGAGACAGACTGAGCTACTAAGAGAAAAAAAGTGTTTAATTTAAGAGTCCAATTTTATAGAACACTCAGTAACAGAGTTATAGTAAATCATAACATATATGGGTGTGTAGCTACAAGGTGGACTGTGAGCTGATGACTAAAATTGATGTCTCGACTTATTTATTGTAGTCGAATAAATCATCATGGGTGAGAACAATTAGAGGAAGCATATAAGATAGTCTTTCTTCATCTATATTTTTAAAGTTTTATTGAGATATAATTTATATACAACAAACTGCACTTACTTAAGTGTAAAATTTTAAGCATTTCGACGTATGTATCAAATGTAGTTGAGTGAAGCCATCACCACAATAAAGAAAATGAATGTGCCTATCAACCTCAAAAGTTTCTTGGTGAGCCTTTGTAATTTTTCCCATCATGCCCTTCAGATTCTCTCCTTCCCTCTCCAGCCAACAATTTGTTTTCTGTCACTATATATTAGTGTGTATTTTCTAGAATTTCACATAAATGGAAACAAATAGAATGTACTCCCCTTTGTTTAGCTTCTTTGATGCAGCATAATTATTTAAGAGTAATCCATGTTGTAACTTGTATCAATACTTCATTTTGTATTTGTTCAATAGCATTCCATTGCATAGATATGGAATATTTTGTTTACCCAACTGTTGATGGGCTTTCTAGTTTTAGACTATTTCAAATAAAGTTCCTAATAGTATTAATATACAAATATCTGTACAGACATATGTTTCCATTTCTTTTGTATAAATTCCTAGGAGTGGAATGGATGGATCATAGCGTAGGAATATGTGTACCAAACTTTATAAAGGTAAGTTAATCAAGAAAGTGCCATGTTGGTGTAAAAATAAATAAATAGTCCATAAATAAATAAATAGACCCACAGATATATACATGGGCAACTAATTTTTAACAAAAGTAAAAAGCCAATTTTCATGCAGGAAGGGTAGGATTTCTAACAAATATCTCTGGGCAACTTGTGTTTTCTATTTACTTTTTAGAATATTTTCTGGATACTACACCTAAACATAAAACATAAATCATTAAACTTAGAGAAAAAATTGACTGGAGCAAAACATTTATACCTTGGGATTACAAAGATATATATATTTTTTATAAAGATTTATTTATTTATTAGAGAGAGAGGGAGAGAGCACCCACGCAAGTGGGGGGAGGTACAGAAGGAGTGATTCTTTCAAGCAGACTCCACCCCGAGCATGGGGCTTGATCCCACCACCCTGAGATGATGACTGACACAAAACCAAGAGTGAGATGCTTAATCAACTGAGCCCCACAAAGATGTATTAAATACAATGCTAAAAGCACACTATAAAAGAACCAAGTGATAAATTTGACTTAATCAAAATTAAAACTTTTTGCCCTTCTAAAGATAATGTTAAGAGAATGAAAACAAAAGACACAGGGAAATATTGGCAAACCGTATATCTGATAAAGACCTTTATTTATAACATATAAAGAATTCATAAAACTCAATAAAAGAGTATTCCTCTATATAAAATGTGCTATATTTGAACAGATACTTCAATATAGAAGATGTGATCACCCTGGTGGGCCATGTTGATAATGGGGCAGGCTAAGATTGCGTGAAGGCAGATGGTATATGGGAAATCTCTTTACTTTCCCTTCAATTGTTCTAGGAACATAAAATTGTACTAAAAATAAAGAAAAAAGATGTGATGAAAGAAAAAAACACAAGATAAGGTTCTACTGATAGGTGAATGGATAAAGAAGATGTGGTATATTTATACAATGGAATGTTACTCATCTATAAAAAAGAATGAGATCTTGCCATTTGTACAAGGATGGCCCTACAGGGTATTATGATAAGTAAAATAAGTCATAAGTCAAATATGACAGAGAAAGATAAATTCCATATAATTTCACATTTATGTGGAATCTAAGAAAACAAACAAAACAACAGGCAAAGCGAAACTGCAACAAACTCATAGATACACGAACTGTTGGTTACCACCAAGGGGAGAGATTTGCAGGGGTGGGTGGACTGGGTGAAATAGGTGAAGGGGACAAAGAGGTACAAATTTCCAGTTATAAACTGGGTGGCTCGGTTGGCTAAGCATCTTCTTTTGTCTCAGTCATGATTCTGGGGTCCTGGGATGGAGTCCTGCATTGGGCTCCTTGCTCAGCGGGGAGCCTGCTTCTCCCTCTGCCTGCCACTCCCCTTGTTTTTGCTCTCTCTCCCTTACTGACAAATAAATAAATAAAATCTTTTAAAAAAGTATGTAAGTCATAGGGATATAATGCACAGCATAGGGAATATAGTCAATAATATTGTAATAATGTATGGTGACCAATGAAGATCATGAAGATCATTTCATAATGTATAAAATATTCAATCACTATGATGTACACCTGAAGTTAATAGGATATTTTATATCAATTAGACTTCAACAAAAAATGCTGAAAACATACAGTTTAAGAAAATGCAAATTAAAAGGAAAATGTGATATTACTACACACCTCTTAGAATGGCTAAAATTTAAAAGCCTGGCAATAACAACCATTGGTGAGGATGTGGACGAACTTATACTTTCCTATACTAGTGATAACAAATGTAAAATAATACAACCAACTTTGGAAAGCAGTTTGGCAGTTTCTTTATTTTTTTAATTTTTTATTGTTATTTAAATCACCATATATTACATCATTAGTTTTTGATGTAGTGTTCCGTGATTCATTGTTTGTGCATAACACCCAGTGCTCCATGCAGAATGTGCCCTCTTTAATACCCATCACCAGGCTAACCCATCCCCTACCCTCCTCCCCTCTAGAACCCTCAGTTTGTTTTTCAGAGTCCATCGTCTCTCATGGTTCATCTCCCCCTCTGACTTACTCCCCTTCATTCTTCCCCTCCTGCTATCTTCTTCTTTTTCTTTTTTCTTAACATATGTTGCATTATTTGTTTCAGAAGTACAGATCTGTGATTCAACAGTCTTGCACAATTCACAGCGGTCACCATAGCACATACCCTCCCCAATGTCTATCACCCAGCCACCCCATCCCTCCCACCCCCCACTGCTCCAGCAACCCTCAGTTTGTTTCCTGAGATTAAGAATTCCTCATATCAGTGAGGTCATATGACACATATCTTTCTCTGATTGACTTATTTCACTCAGCATAACACCCTCCAGTTCCATCCATGTCGTTGCAAATGGCAAGATCTCCTTCCTTTTGATGGCTGCATAATATTCCATTGTGTATATATACCACCTCTTCTTTATCCATTCATCTGTCGATGGACATCTTGGCTCTTTCCACAGTTTGGCTATTGTGGACATTGCTGCTATAAACATTGGGGTGCATGTACCCCTTTGGATCCCTACATTTGTATCTTTGTGGTAAATACCCAGTAGTGCAATTGCTGGATCGTATGGTAGCTCTATTTTCAACTCTTGGAAGAACCTCCATACTGTTTTCCAGAGTGGCTGCACCAGCTTGCATTCCCACCAACAGTGTAGGAGGGTTCCCCTTTCTCCACATCCCTGAGTTTGGCTGTTTCTGTTTAAAAAAAAAAATCCATATTTTTGGGGCTCCTTGGTGGTTCAGTTGCTAGGCATCTGCCTTCGGCTCAGGTCATCATCTGGGGTCCTGGGATCGAGCCCTGCATCGGGCCCCCTGCTTGTTGGGAAGCCTGCTTCTCCCACTCCTCCTGCTTGTGTTCCCTCTCTCGCTGTCTCTCTCTCCCTCTCTGTCAAATAAATAAATAAAATCTTTTAAAAAAAATCCGTGTTCTTCTTTGATAAAGTGAAATGTTTTTGGCATTCTTAACATAATTTATTTTTCAGTGGGTTTGAATTATGTGATAAAAATATGAAAAAATGATTCAGGGTTCTGCGTGGCTTACAAACTTTCTGTATCTCTTTTGTGATATAGCCCAATTATTGAGAAAAAGCATATCTCACTCACCGGAGTAGAGACAGAAGTGTAGAAGATTAATACACAAAA
The DNA here is from genome assembly GCF_037043125.1 of Eumetopias jubatus. Taxonomy (NCBI): domain Eukaryota; kingdom Metazoa; phylum Chordata; class Mammalia; order Carnivora; family Otariidae; genus Eumetopias; species Eumetopias jubatus. The sequence continues at coordinate 174,246,679 of NW_028274809.1, read as the reverse complement.
CTTACCAGTTTGGGTGAGAAAAGGACACTGTACAGCCAGTCCAAGTATCTGATTATATTAAAGGACAGTTACCAGAAATTTTAAGTACACACTAACAAGATACATTATGTGGGTTGAAGTATCAATTCCAGATTTCCTGAACTCATGCCCTTAGTCAAGTTTCTGAGGAATTTTGTGCTGCAATTTTATCCTTACAAAACAAGGAAATGGTGTCACCTAGCTCACTGGTTTGTTTTAAAGATGAAATGATTTAGTACACAGAAATATTTATATGCAATCATTCCTACTGTAAAGATTCAGCAGATAACAGTGCCTATGACTTCCAACAGATAGAAGTCACTCAGAAACTAATTTGACTTATCAATTATTTCCTAGACTGTGGAAGAGAAGAGTAACAACATTGGGCATTAGTCTACCTGGGCTGTCACAGCAAAAAATCACAGACTACGTGACTTAAAAGACAGAAATTTATTTCTCACAGTTCTGGAGACTTCTAAGGAGTAACAAAATCCACACTTTTCTATAATAATTTTTGAGATTTATTTTGCTCAATAAAATGTCAGTATGCCCTTATGTATTTTCTTTAATCCTTCAATTTTTTTGATCCTTGTCAAACAAATGTCCTCCCATGTACCATGAACCTATTTTCATTACCATTCTTCTTAAAATAGAGATCTTATTGAAACCCATCTCCTTTTCATGGAACATTGTCTTCACATAGAGAAACTCACACTCCATCCTTAATTTAACATTACCTTCAATTTCTACCTCTTTATAACACATTATATTACTATTTTTTAGGTTTCCTCAATGAAAAACATATTGTCCAAATTGTTCGTATTGAAGCCAACAATAAGTTTAAGGAAGCAAGAGAATACATCAAACTTTTCTTAAATATTTTGTGCCTCTGGGATTTCTGATTCAATTTGAATATAAGTCTATAGGGAGACAATTATGAACATAGAAGTAGAAGTAATATATATTAAAAACATGATAGAAAATATGATAAATATTTACTAGTTTTATTTAAGTGATATTTAAGCCACAAAAGTGAGGGGCGAAAACCAAAAAAGTAACCCTAACTGCTATTTATTTGTTTGTTTGTTTGTTTATTTATTTTTAAAGATATATTTATTTATTTGAGAGAGAGAGGTGTGTGAGCAGGAGGAGGGGTAAAGAGAGAGGGAGAGAATCCTTAGCAGATTTCCCATTGACTGTGGAGACCAGGGCTCAATCTCACCACCCTCAGATCACGACCTGAGCTGAAATCCCAAGTCATCTGCCCCTTAACGTACTGAGCCACCCGGGAGCCCCCTCTAACTGCTATTTATAAAGACTCTCAAATGTTCTAGTTCAAGCTAGAGACATAATAATTTTTTTCAAAATACGTACTGTTTTTATCTACATATGAAAACCAAGAAACAGTAACTTTAGAACTAAGAAAATATTTTGAAAATTATGTCAATAGAATCCTCAAATTCCAATGAAATTATAAGAAAAAATTGACAACAGAAATTTGTTTTGTATCCAATCATGTGGAACAGGGTATCAACCTATGTTTTATGTTTTAATGATATCTTAAGAAACATTCATTTTATTACATTTTGTACCCAAACAAGGTAATTCTTGAGAATTTCACTACAACTTTGTGTAGTGGGATCCATCATAAAATCAATTAAATTGTAACTAGAAGCAAATAAAAGACATACTGAACTTCGTTCACTCCCTGCCTCCATGCTTGGGAAATTACACATAAAACATGGAAATAAATTTGTTGTGTTTACAAAATCTTATTCAAAACAGGACCTGAGAGAAGCTTTCTAGAGTTTGCTGTTGTATGGAAATTGTATGCTTAATGTTATTTGAGAAATTATTACTTCATAGGTCATAGAGAAATATATGGACTTTAAAACAACAAGTAGAAAAGTAAATAAATAAATCATGCATTTATCATGTCCTTTAGACATACCCTTACATATTTAAGGATAACACTGGGCAACAAGGCAAACACACAAACATACTTTTCCACGACATTTTTCCATCTTAACTAATTATACATCTACAAAAAAACCCATTTTCAAAACAGTTTGAAAGGTTCTAGGTAAACATGGGTTTGAGAGGAACTGTTCAACAGCCCTGATAACAATATTATCTCCTTTAAAATGAAATACTATAGAAGTTCTTGGGTGGGGTTCAGTCAGTTAAGCATCTGACTCTTGATTTTAGCTCAGGTCATGATCTCAGGGTGGTGAGATCGAGCCCTGAGTGGGGCTCAGCTATGAGTCTGTTTGGGAATCTCTCTCCTTCTCCCTCTGCCCCCCTAAAATAAATAAATAAATAAATAAATAAATATAAAGATTATATAAAGTACCCCATAAAATACCCTTTTTTTGCAAAAATATTATAAAAGATTATGCTTTGACTTGTTCAATAATATCATTGTGTTGCAGTTGTTTAATCTGTGTCTATTGTTTAGTTATTTAAATTATCTTTCTAGTAATGATGTACTTGCATTTTCATACATGTATCCAACAGTTATAAATAAAATTTGGGAAATGAGTGTCAATGGATCAATGCCAACACATTATATTATTGACTTGCTCTGTTTTCTGACCAAATAGTTTAATCTTCTCAGCAACTTGAGGCAATGTATCTCTGCTGATAGCCCCAGCCTCACCCTATGCTTTAGGAAAACATTTCTTGCCAATTCCACCGGAAATTAACAGACATATTGTGAAAAATACATTCTTTAACTAAACATAGAGAAAATCGCGTTCAACAAAGCAGGTTTATTTCAAACTTGAAATAGCTTTTAATTTGCTATACTGTGTTACGATACTCATAGAATGAGATTAATTAGGCAGTGTTTTACAAATTTATTAGAAAGTGAAGTCTTGCTAGATGAACTCTCATATAACTAGGCAAAATTTTGTGCCTGTACCATCCCTCAGGCAGGTGACCAACAGGACATTACTGTAGTGTATCCAGCTCCAAACTTGTGATCCAAGTTTGGTAACCGGTCCCCTCCTTCATTTCTGAATTTAAAGCTTCCCCTTCTTCCCAGTGTATGGTAATCTGATTTCTCTCTAGAATCCATGTTTTGAAGATTTGATCTTGATATATAAATAACACGAAGCCATTGACAAAGAGAGTCTTACTTTGCATTCGTCAATCCTTTTTAACCAGGTTTCTTCATGTCTAATTACAGATTGTGACTGTTAATTTTATGTGTCAACTTGACTGGGCTAAGGGATGCCCAGATAGCTGGTAAAACATTAAATCTGGGTGTGTCTGTGAGGGTGTCTCCAGAACAGATTAGTATTTGAATCAGTAGACTGAGAAAGATCACTCTCAGTAATGCAGGTGGGCATCATCCAATCGATTGAGGGCCTGAATAGAATAAAAATGCCCTTTTTTCTAAAAGGGCAAATTTCTTCCCTGCTTGAACTAAGATATCCATCTTTACCTGCCCTTGGACATCTCTGTTCCTGGTTCTCAGGTCTTCAGACTTGGACCTCTATTTACACCATTTGGCCTCCAGCTCTTGAACCTTCAGATTAAGACTGAGACATATATCATTGGCTCCCCTGATTCTCAGGCCTTTAGGATTAAACTGGAACCACCCCACTGGCTTTCCTGGGTCTCCAGCTTGCAGACACAGATCATGAGATTTCTCAGCCTCCATAACTGCATAAGCCAATCCCTCTGTATAATCTCTTTCCATATATCCATATAGATCCCATTTGTTGTTTCTCTGGAGAACCCTGGCTAACAGATCTTCCTACACATGATATATTTCTTAATATTGTCATCTTGACTATCTTCCAAGACAACAATAATTCTGCTGGAGCTCCCTCAAGCCACTTGCCCTCAGCGTTTATTACAATACAGTAGATTCTGTATTGTAATTCTACTGCCTAATTCTACTGTAATTCTACTGCCTAATTCTACTAACTCTAGTTCCTTTTTCTACCACTTCCCCCAACTATCAAAAAGCCCTTGCTTAAAATAAAATAAAGTGGTAGATTGTTTTACCTTACCCCCCAAATGAGCTATTCATTCCTTCAGTAAACATTAGTTGAACAATTATAATATGCCAGATACTTTAGGAGCTGGGAATACAGTGATAAAACAAAAGAGATTAGTATCTTTGCACTTAAAGAGCAGACATTTTAAGTGGAGAAGGACAATATAAGAAAGATAAATATAGTATATTAAAGAGTGTTATGTCCTAAAGAGAACAAAAGACATCAAGAAAGGGGATAAGATATGTTCAGGAAGTAGGTTGATATTTTAGGTAAGGTGGTCAAGGAACTCTTCGCAAAGAAGATAACTTTGCATAAAGACGAGAAAGAAACCAGGGAACCTAGTGTGCTTATCCAGATGAAAATCAGTGAAAAGGAATAACCAGTGAAGGGAGGACTTGTAAATAATGCCTAGTAACTTTCTTATGACATTTCAGTATAATGATGATAGAAAACACAGAGAAAAAACTGTCAGAGGAAAAAAAAAACGTGATTTGCTTATGAAGGAAAAGTCAAATGGAGTAACATCTAAATTCTTTCTGAACTGTCCCTCTTACTTTTGGTTGTTTTTGTTTATCTGCTGTGTTTCATCTTTTGTTTCCACCTAGTTCTTCTCTTTCATACTGCTGTTTTCTTCAATAGCCTTGAGATCCCTGTGAAATATTTTTCCCTGAATTTGTGAGCTGACTTTGACGATAGTATACTTGGCAGTGGGGGAAGGTTGTTGATGGACGGACTGCATCTCAGGAGGAGTAAGGAAAAGAGGGTAGGTGAGTCAGACCCATCCGCCTCCATTCCACCACCAAATAAGGAAGGTTTTACTCTGGCTTCTATGCTTACCATACAAAAAAAAAAAAAAGTCTCCCAGAAATATCACGAAATAACTTTGAGTTATTTTTATTTCCTCCAAAGGGCAATGATGTAAATCCAGATTGTGTGTGTGTGTGTGTGTGTGTGTGTGTGTGTGTGTGTGTGTTGTTTGTGTGCCAAGGAGAGGGGGTCATGGTGAATGGTGTAGCCATATCGCAGTCAAATTATTAAGGAATTTTTGTTTTGGACATTTCTGAAGAATTTCTCAGGAAGAATCATTCCTATAACATCTCCTTTGTTTTCTGGGATGTGGCTACATCCATTCAGTTCTGTCCATCTGTATCTTTCTATCAAGCTTTCCCTTTTCCTAATATTTTGTCAAAATCTTTGGACCATAGATCACTTTCCACTCAATCATTTCTAAGACAACAGAAATTCAAACCCCTCTTTCATTTCTGTTGTCATTTAGATAAACCTTCAGAGGAAGATTGTTCTGTTGGTGAAGAGGGTTTCCTGACCCTAAATAGTACAAGATGGCCAAATACACCACACATAACCCTGGGAAGATGCAGTCAGTAACAGTTTATTAGTCACATATATTTACAGCCCAAGGGAGGAGGACACCATGTGCAATGCAAGGCTCCAGAGGGGTTGCATTAAGGAGCAGAATTAAACAGACAGGGCTTTTAAGGAGGGCCTTGGGGGCGTCTGGGTGGCTCAGTCATTAAGTGTCTGCCTTCAGCTCAGGTCATGATCCCAGGGTCCTGGGATTGAGCCCTGCATCAGGCTCCCTGCTCGGCGGGAAGCCTGCTTCTCCCTCTCCCACTCCCCCTGCTTGCGTTCCCTCTCCCGCTGTGTCTCTCTCTATCAAATAAATAAATAAAATCTTAAAGAAAAAAAAAAAAAGGTGGGCCTTGTATTAATGGGAAGGAGAGGTACCATCTATTTCCTACAGGAGAATATAACTGACTTGTTGAATAGTTTCTTGGGCTGTTAGGAAGGTTGAGGACCAGATGGGGTGCAAGTGCTCCCACTGATAGGGGAACTAGCTGGATGGGGAGACTTTCCTGAGGGGTGCGGGTAGATCTGTTGGAAAAAGGACTTAGACTTAAGCCTTTGGATCCTGTGAGGCTCAGAGGTGAAGGCGGCACATGGAATTCTGGGCCTTGCAATGCACAGAAGCTCTATTTACTACCTTGGACAGAAACCCATCATTTTTTTCAACTTGCACACATTTATACCTGAGTTTGTAGCACGTGAGATGATGTAGTTCCTGTTTTTTTGACTTTACTTACTTGTAACTGAAACTGCTGTTCTTTCTCTGTTTATATGTATAATCTTTTTCTGCAAAATTACCTATTTGTGTTCTATTGTGACAAGATACTTTTCAGTCTAAACTGAAACTTAATTTTTTCATCTATCTTTTGAATGATCTGTCTCTTTCTGATTATCTTTTGACTCTTTCTGTTCGCCAAGATCTTGGCTTTGCTCTCCTGTCTTTTCACTCTGTTTATTCTTCTGAGTAACTGTTTTCTTCTTTTCTTGTTTCAGTTAGCAACAAATGCTGAAAATTCCCAAATCTTTAATTCAACTCTTCTCAAAGTTATACTCACCTTTACACTAGATATTTACAATTTCTTTTCTCACAGTTTCATCAAAAACAGCATTTATAAAACTAAAAGGGTCTTTCTTTGCAAACAGTATTTGTCACTGAGGAGTCAGGCTCCTCGTGGTTAAAACCTATGTGTGATTTTTCAGGTCTGCTCACAGGCAATACAGCCACCTTTCCCTGCAGGCCTCAGGAGAAGCTGCCCTCGCCACACCAGGTGGGGGACACAGCCCAAGCACTAGAGTCACCGAAGAAGATTGTTGCCAAAGACTCAGGTCCCCCTGGCCCTTCATGTTCCTTGCATATTTGCGTTGGTAGCTGAGGTACCATCATTCCTAGGTCACTTTATCTGAGGCTTTGGTCAGAGGTCTTCTTGGGGAACCTTTGCTGAGGCCTCTTACAAAGGGAGTAAGGAGGAGCCTTGAACGTGAAACTAGACAGGTTACCCCACTTTGACTCATCTCCCAGTGCTTTCCTGCTCTGAGCCCTTCCCCACCTTCTCCCCTTCACCTCTGGGTCCATAAGCCTGCCAAAGCCTTTTGTTCGAGCTCCTCCAAAATCGGAAGTCTCCTATGTCCCTGCTGACCCACCTGACCCTCCACTGCTGTGCTGCTTCCTGGGGGAAGATGGGGGGGTGTCAGTGCTTTCTCTGGCTTTAACCTCTTGCTCACACCCTTTCATTTTGGGCCTTTGGCTTTAATGGATTACTTCAACATTTGACAACTCAGTTTTCTCTCTCCCAGATCAGCTGAGTTCCTAAGAGTCACCTTTACTACATTTTATGCACCATCATATGTTTTCACTGAAGTTATACACTAGGAGATATATTTGACTATGTCGTAAATGCATACTACCCACTACCGAGTGATCCAGCCCTGTCCACTTGGCTTCCAAAAATTGTATATATTATATATTATTATATATATTATATATTATTATATATATTATTATACTATATATATATATAGTGTATATTTCCTCTTAAGCACATCAAGAACAACTTAAGTTCAGTCTTCAACTTATACCACCTGGCCCCTTGCAAAGAGATATTAAATGCAGCGGAATTACCTACAAATCTGTCTTCTTTACTGCAGCCACAGTAACAAAACTCAAAATGCAAAACCCATCATTCATCCTCTCACCCACCCAAATCACTGCGGTGGGGTAAAGTCTTAGCTTATCACTACGGTTTTGGTATTTTTATCCTTCCATGACTCATCAGTCTCTTCCATTTACTTTATTCTCCAGAAGCACTAAAATTCTTCGATAGCTATAATGTATTTTTTAAATTATACGTATCTGCTTTTTCAATTTTGCCTCTGTGGCCATACTCATACTACCCAATGCCTTGGAATATTGAACTACCTTTTTCCTCAAAAGAAATCATTTTACATATCAGGTCACCAAGAAAACTTCCATGATTTCTCTTGTGTAAAGCAAACCAGAGTGATCACCAGCAAGAGACTCTTGGTTCAAGTGAGGACTTGCTGGCAGGAGGATCAGCAGGATCACCTCTGGAGAAGGTGCAACCCCACCAAAACCTTGAAATGTATTTCTAACTTCTGGCATCCAGGACTGTGGGAGAATAAATTTCTGTTGTTCTAAGCCACCACATATGTGGTAATTTGCTACAATGGCAATGGGAAAATAATACAGATTTCTTGGCCAAATTCAATCAAATGCTTAGTGAATTGGATTGGGTGCAGCCAGCAAGCTAAAAATGATTTTTATACATTAAAATCGTTGAAAAAAATCGCATGAAGAATATTCTGAGACATATAAAAATTGATTGAAATTCAAATTTACGTCCATAAATTGTTTTATTGGAACACATCCAGGCTCACTCACTCATTGTCTGTAAAGCTGAGTGGCTGTCATGGAGAAAGTATGGCTGCAAAGCTGAAAATATTTATTAGGCATTTAACACAACATGTTTGTTAAACCCTCTCCTGGATTCTTTTATAATTATCATTTATGTCATCTCCTCCATTAAATTATGAACTCCTTGAGGATTGAGACTTTACAAGTAGTCCAAGTTAAATGAATATTTAAAGACTCAATGAAAATTTCACCTTTTTGCTCTCTTAAATATAAAATTTTGCATAACAGCTACTCATGTACCAAAGTATCTCTAAGTATTAGTTATAGTTTTTCCTAATTTTAAGGCCTTGCTATTTTCATCTTTCATAAATGATAGAGATAATTAAAAATGATGAGATTACTTGGGGTAAAATCTTTAATATTATGGTACAGTAGGGATCAAAATGTTTTACAATAGTTGAATTTTGAGATATTTAAAAGAGCACCATGTTCATAATGAGAAAATGAATGAAAATAAAAAATAAATATGGGAGATCTTTAAAAGACAACAACAGTAGGAAAAATGACATTGCTTCCATACATTAAGATTCTTTTTTATTTTTAAAAAATATTTTGTTTATTTGAGAGAAAGAGTAAGAGAAAGAGCACTAGCAGGGGATTTTTTTAATTATAAATAAATTGCATTTGAAGACCACAATTTTCAATAAAATATTGATTTTAAATTTGAATTGAAGATATTTATTAAATATTTAGATTTTCAAATGTGGAGGGAGACAAGCTAATTAAAGATAAAAGAGCACAAAATATTAGCCAACATACAATATTGTCACTTAATATGTGCTTTAAAGTTTTAAAGTTTACATTCTTATGTTATATATGCTTTACTGTTAATTGACTTTTCCTAAATAACAAACTTCTTGGTAGTTATTGAAGTACATATTCTCAAACGTCGTGAAACCCTGGAGAACACTGAGAAAATTTTCTCATAAGATAAAGCAATTTCTGAAATCAGCATAAAACCAAGCTTTGTACTTTATCAGCTTATGAAGTTTAAAGGTTATGCTAATGCAAAATGGGTAGTCATTTTTATAAAAGACTTCTGGAGAGGAAAAAAAAAAAAAAGCCAAACTCTGCTCCATCAGAAGAAATGATGAGGAATTAAAAAACTTTAAATTAATATTGTCTTAGTAGTTCCTGAGTTTAAGATTAACATTAAACTATTGAATTTAGAGAACTATAAGAATAATTTTGTTGTTCATCTGCTCAAAAAGCAAATTGTGCTGTGCAAAATTCTGTAAGGGAATATGTATTGAATTCTCAATTAGTTTTTTAATATATTACCTCTTCTTTTACGACAGTACAAAGAGTCTTTTCTTGTTCCTAGAAAATGTATTATATTTGCACTTGAAAGGGGCGGGGGCCATTTTCTGCCCTTAGTCAAGCCGATTTGCTCAAGAACACTGAGAAGTTGACTTTGGAGGGATATAACCCAGAGACTAGAAAAGGCACTAGGGGTGGTCCTCTCTTCATTTTACATGTAGCACTTCCCATTTTCCTTCTTATCTCTACCCTATCATATTGCATGTACTCACAGTTAATTAATACAAAACCAAGTCTGTGTATCCATTTCTCAAGAAACAGGTATGATGTAACTGTTACGCTAGTAACCAGCTCTAATATTGTTTAGATTTTCAATAAGGCTACAGTTTATTGTAGGGAACAGGCACATGATAAACAGAATGGAAAATAATTTAATGAAAATTATAAATATTTATAACTTTCATAGTGTATAGAGCTTAGTCCAATGGTCCATTGTTACTTAAGCAAGACATCCTGATTCAAATTCCAGCCAGAACAGTTGAGATACATACTCAGAGATAAAATATGAAAAATCTGATTTCAGATTCTTCACTGAATTCTCAATCCATTTTACAAACTGAAGACACCAGTCCCTACTTCACAGTGTTATTATGAGAATTAAAATTAAATGAACCCTTTGCTCACTGTCATTTAAATTCAAGATTTTATTTGCATGGAAAATAATAATCACATGATTATATTTTGTTTCCTTGGAGGTGTAGAAAATTATCAACATTTTTTTTTTGCCTACCCTGTTATATTCTACAGAAAATTACATCACCATAGATTAAACAAACTCATATATGTTATTTTGTATCTTCAGTAATAATTGTTGATTAATACTGAATACCAATACTGAACACCAATAGTTGACACAAAATGTTACATTAAGGATGATATTTTTAACTCAACTGGCTTGGCTTCTCAGGGACACTAATCATTTTATGAAAGTAAAACTTAGGGTTAAAACAAATTATTTCACAAAAATGTACCCTTTGCTGTTAAGACTGGGAGACAAAGTTAAAAAGCACAAGTCTGAAACTTTCATACCACAAAAATAAAAAAAAAAATAAGAAACTCTACCTTTGGCTATGGAGAAGCATTCAGCAGCTGTTTCCAGAGCTGTTGTCTGTTACATTGTTATATAGTTTCTAGTTAAAATATGTGTTGCTCTGTGATTGAATTTACACGTGAAATTGAAAATAAAATTTTGAAAAATATTCCAGACTCAAAGAAAATTTAACATATATGTTTTCTCCAACTCATAAATGTTTTTAAAATGTGAATTCTAAAAGCCATTTTTGGAAATACATCAGATTAACCATTTGAAAGACAATTGTCATTATCTTCTCAAATATTTCTTTTCTCTTGAATCTATTTCAGTATAAGGATTGGGTTGATAAATTCTTCTAGGTAGACATCTAATCACTTGTCATCTTGTTCTACAATTAACACCATTTTCTACTGAAGTGAAACGTATCTACAAGTAATGAATATTATCAAGGAATTTTAATAATTAACATACCATTTAGCTATAAAAAGGTTTACCAAATGTCATTTTAAAAGCTTTGCTGCCGATTATAATTTACTTACAGAAAAAAAATTCCCAACTTTGGCACCTGATATAATCAATCCTATTAAAGCTGTAATGACTTGGCTTTTTCAAATTATCTATTGAATGATTTTAAGAAAATCATGCTGGAATGCAAGTAATGAATGAGGTGCACGGAAGTGTCTCTCCAACGATAGCTATTGCCAATGTCCTTCAACCAAAGACCACAAGGAGCCCAGCTGTGTTTACACATATTGGGTTTATTACTCTTTGCTACAAGGGTGAATGCTTTCCACAGGGAACTGCCTACCATCTCAGGAACAGGGTCTCAGAAAGAAAGTATTACAGGATCTGGGGTCTGGTTCAGTGATTTGCGGGAAAATCAGGAATTTCATCTAAAAAAATCAGGAATTCATCTGAGATTGGAATATCAGAAAGCAGTCACAATTTTATGATTGGGTAAAAAAGCTGTCACTTGTTTAGTGAAAGAGTGGGATATTTGCTAATCTGTGGGTAGTACAGGAACCTAGCTATTGGTTTGTTGCCTAGATACATGTATAATGTGGCCTTGTTTGTCTCATTTTATCATGGTCTTAGATTCTGTCTGAAGTTGATATTGTGTGAGTTTGTTATGTGCAATACAATCACGTGGCTTAGCTATGAGGGCCAGATCAGCCTCTGATCATCAAGAACCATACTTTGTTTTTGTTTTTTCTCTCTTTATGAAGAATATGAGGATAATGATTAAGGAAAATGTCTATAAGAGTAGCTCTGGATAATGTTAAACATTTTAAATATTAATTTTAATTATTAGATCCTCTATAAAAATCAATAATTCCTCCCTCATTCTTCAAATGACTTGAGAATGCTTTTCAAAAATGGTACCTGAGTTAAATTAATAAGACACAAATGTCACTTGAATTAGATTTTCCTGGCAGCAAAGAAAGAAATCAAAATAAAATCAATTATATATTTTCATTCTATAAAGGGGAGAAATAACATTTTGCTGGTCATCTTCTGCTTTTCCCTCCAGAACTATTCTTTACCCTTGTCCACTTCTTGTCCCTAGGAGGCAGGCTGGATGGTCACTCTCTGTCCTCCAGGTAATAGCCAGCAATGGGCAGCCCCAGAGAGAGGTCAGATGGAAGGGGTGCATGAGGGCAGGGTATTTATGCAGCCACCACAGTTTTCTCCATGTCCTCGATGTATCCCTGGACCAAGAACAGCTCCTACCACACTGTCTTCCTCATGTGCTCTTTTTCTGAGCTTCTATGTCTGCTTCCACCCTTGGCCCCTTTTGGCCTCCATTTTTACCAAACCCAGGGTATGGCACTCTTCTTTTGTGATCTTCCTCTGCCTTGCTTGTCCTTGTGCATTTATTTTGCTCATTAAACTCTCTTCAAAGTATTCTATTTTAGACTGGCGGGTGTTTTCTGCTATGATGCAGATAGGTACACAAAATATCCTTTTATAATACATTACCAAAGACAGGTCTCATATTGATTGTAATCGATCGTTAATGTAAGTATATTTATTCGGTCTTTGCAACATTTTCGACAAACAATATGAATGATGCATGTACCTGTCTAGTTGATATTTTGAACTGATTTCTTATCTTTAAATGCTTATTATTTATATCATATATCAGCACAGAGAGTAGAATGTGTTTTCACCTTTATCTGGAACAATTATGGGAATTATGTTAAATGTTTCACAAATGATCAATTCTATTTTACCTATATATCATGAATAACTAACTATACATCATGATTTGCCCGAGAAAGTCCTGATTTATACCTTGTCCTTTGCACCTCCAGTTTAACATTTGTCAAATACTTGTCATTTTGGGCAAAGGATTTTATTTATATTTGCAATAAAACAAGGTGGTAGGATTTTGCAATAGCTCCCATTCTCTTTCAGTTTTTAATATGGTGTCATCTATTACTGGATGAGATAGATGCACGTGCAGTAAAAACACTCTCATGGTACTACATCATTAAACCTGAAGCAAAGGAGCAAACACCTGTCTTTCCTTTATTGACCTTCCGCAGGAGCATCATATATAATGGCTCTTTGCATGGGCAGACTGCAGGGTGCTCACTGATAAATGATGTGCACTCAAATACAAGCCAATAGGGAATGCTAACTAGTCCTAGAGGTTGATGGGGGCCCTAGAAGTTTGATGTTGCTCCCTCTTCAGGTATTTATGGCCAGGCCTGGACTGGAGCAGTCAGAAGAAAAGAACTGCCAGGTCTCCAGTCATTGGGGTCTTTGGGAAGCCAGGAAAATGAAAGGCTATGTGCATAAGAAATTTTTTCAAGAAATAAAAGTAGAGCATCAGTATGTAGAGCATGTTGAAAATGATCTAAAGGTTTACAACAGTGGTTTTGTCTTTTCTTATATAATGTGGGTCAAAATCCTCTTATATTATTTATTATTTAATTGTGCTCTTTTTGGCAATGATTTTTTTTTGTCAGCAAAATTTCAAAAAGTTAAATTAAAAGAAATAATGGGGGCACCTGGGTGGCTCAGTGGGTTAAGCATCTGACTCATGATTTCAACTCAGGCCATGATCTCAGGGTTGTGATATCGAGTCCTGTATTGGGCTTCTCCCTGGGCATGGTGCCTGCTTAAGATCCTCTCTCAGAACCTGGGTGGCTCATTTCAGTTAAGCATCTACCTTTGGCTCAGGTCATGATCCTTGGGTCCTGGGATCAAGCCCCCACACGGGGCTCCCTGCTCAGTGGGGAGTCTACTTCTCCCTCTCCCTCTGCCCCCCCTTCTTGTTCTCCTTCTCTCATTATCTCTCTCTTTCAAGTAAATAAATAAAATCTTAAAAAAAATGATTCTTCCTCCTCCTTTGCCCCTCTCTCCGCCTTGTCTAAAAAATAATAAAAAAAGAAAGACAAAGAAAGAAAGAAAGAAAGAAAGAAAGAAAGAAAGAAAGAAAGAAAGAAAGAAGAAAAGAAAGGAAAAGAAAGAATGGAATTAATGGAACACCAAATTGCAGGTTTTCATTGACTTCAGATATTTTTCATGAATCTGCAAATGGAAAAAAAATATTTGAAGAAGTCATCATTCATTCTAGGGGCTGCACTGATAATCCTGAAAGATGCAAACCAAGTGACTAAACTAATTAAGAAATGTCAGCATCTACTTCAAAAGCAAAATTTCTATTAAGAATATAGGCCCAAAGGTGAGGCGCGACTGCGGGGCAGCCGCAGCAGGTGCATTTCCCAGTCTGTGAGCTACACCTTCCATCCTAACATACTCACTGCTCTTCTGCATCCTGACCACTCCTATTCTGAGTTTCCTTTCACATGGATACAAATTGAAGCAATAACTGTTAATGTATGGGATTCATCATCAGAAAGACCTACCCAAACAGTAAAATCATTTCAGTTTTATATCAATATTATCAGAGACATCAGAGCGAAAATCAATGAGACTATTAACGCTTTGAATGTATCCTCTGATTTATGAAATCCAAGTGAAGGTTTTGAAAATTTATTTATCAAGGTCGAAAATATTCATTAATACAAATGTACTTTATGTTCAGTTAACATTTTAATAATGTATAAATTATGTGCTTTGCAGTGATGATATGAATACAAATTTTTAACACAGCAGAGTATGGTGGGTTAAGAAATATCCTAACAACCTAGATTCTTATTAACTTAATGCATGGGAAAGAAATGGATGTAGAATGGATTATAAAGTACCCTTAATTCAGATTTACATCCAAAAGTTGATTATTCTATTGTACTATTAAAAAGTAGAAGCCCTAGTTCTCAAAACTGTCTGTGCTTGTAATTTGTATATCACACACAAATATATAATTTACACACAATACATATATAAATTACATACATGTATATAGATATTTACACAAATTCCCGTATAAACATGTGCATGGCAATTAATCTGCAAAAGCTGCTGACAACAGAAACAACAGGTTGTAGCTGGTATGAAGCTAACCTCCAGCTGAAAAAAAACTACAAAAGAGGAATAAAATATTTAAACATCACTGAAGGCATTTATAAAACAACAAAGGCTGTTAGAACTAGAGGGTCAAAATCTTCAAGGAAGGGTAAGGCATTGATGAGCCCTGCATTCCCTGTTGCTTTTTCCTTTTTAGCTTTTCGGCAATCCTAGGTGCAAGACACTGGGGCCAACTGAGAGGAACAACCTTGTGTTAGCAGCACTTCCTGGGCTAAGAAAGCAATCACTGAAATTTATGTTTCCCAACAAAAAAGAATACAGGGCAAAATCCTAGGAGAAAAGAAAACCACAGAGAAATGACCCAGACATTCTGAGTAGAGTATTGCTATAAGACATTTTTCAACTTTTACACTATTCAAGCACAGGTGATGACTCAGAGAAAGAAAGCTAAAAACAGCTGCTAAGAACTTAAAGAGCGAAGCAGAGATTCAATAGTTGCACAGTTCTGGAGAAAGAAATGCAATGTTCAGGGAACCCACAGGAGAAGGGCCCTTTGTAAACACCTCAGGCTTGCAGGCAGGAAAATCACAAAGGTAGAAGCCCTAGGTGTAAACATAGATCGGGTATGTTTACCATTCAACTGGATCAAGGACATTTTCCCTGTTCGTTACGTGATGGTGAAGAAAGGAAATCTTCTGTGGAAGAAAATAACATCCAAGTACTCTACAATTTTTTTTTATGCAAGTTTGGAAGAATTTAATTAAAAAACAAAAGGCATGGCCAGAAAGAGGACCAAATGGCCAAACATCAACAGAAACGAATAAGAAAATAATCCATACCCAGAACAAATGCAGCTATTGGGGACATTGGACACAGAGTTGAAAATTAATATGATTTAGATATACAAAAATATTGACAAAAAGAAAATTTGAGCAAAAAAAACATGAAATAAGTGAAATGGAAATTTTGGAACTGAATAATGCAATAATAAATTAAGAATACAATTGATTGGGGCACCTGGGTGGCTCAGTTGGTTAAGCATCTGCCTATGATCCCAGGGTCCTGGGATCGAGCCCCACATCTTGCTTCTGCCTCTGTTTCCCAATTGTGCTCTCTCTCAATATCTCTGTAACTATCTCTTTCTCTCAATAAATAAATAAAAGTAAAATCTTTTTTTAAAAAAAGAATAAAATTGATTTGTTTAAAAATAGGTGACAGAAGAAAAAGAACAAGAACACTTGAGAGTTAGGTCAACATAAACTGTCTGGACTGATATAGTAAAATGGATTTAAAAGACACAATAGTTTTTAAGAGACACATAGTTCACATTGACAGGATTTAATCAAGCCCCAGGAAAGGAAGAGAAAGAAAAAGACTCAGAGCCAATAATTTAAAAAAATAATGGACAATAAATAATTTTCTAAAACTTATGAAGACTTAAAGTAAATCTACAACTTCAAGGAGATAGTAAAAAAAAACAAAAACAAAAACAAAAACAAAATCCTGACAGTTAATTTCCAAACCAGAATAGTGGAAATAAGAAAACAATGAAATTTTGTCAAAAGTGCTGAGAACAAATAACTGTCAAATGAGAATGTTTAATCAGGAAACATCTTCCAAAAATGAAAGTAAAAAAATATTTGTAGATAAACAAATACAGAGAGAAGTAATTATGAGCAAAACTCTAACCCAAAGAAATTCTAAAGGTATGCGAGTTTCTTTAGGTAGAAAGAACATGAGTCCAGGTAGAAAAGGGGAATGCAGGAAAGAATGAAAAGGAAAAGAGGTGCTAAGTACATAGATAAATTTAAATAATAATAATAATAACAGCAAGGTGGAGCAAAAGGTGGCAGAGGAGTAGGGGACCCTATTCCAACTGTTCCCCAGAATTGAGCTGGATATCTATGAGACCACACTGAACACCCACGAAATCAGCCTGAGATGTAAGAAGATATATCTGGACCTCTACAAACAGAATATCGCAGGCAGTTGGTTTCAAGGTATAAAGCAGGGAGGAGTAATTCCATAGGCAGACATCAGAGGATAAATGGAAGGGGACAGAGGTGCCATAAGCACTGGCACCGGGAAGGTGAAATAACATAGGAGTGCAAAAGCCTCCTGCACTGGGAACCAGGCACAGACTCGCAGACTGGAAGCTGTGGGGCCATGCATGGGAACTGGGGGCAGCTGATTGTTTTAGAAGCACAAACAGCAGAGATGTGTCCTGACCTGGAGATGAGGACTGGGAGTACTGCTGAGGGGTGCACAACCCAGGATGCTGCAGTTTATAGCAGCTCAGAGAGAAACAGAGATAATGTGGCCTGGGGAGCTCACTGAAGAACAGACTGTGATCTCTCTGCTCTGAGGCAGAGGGTTGGAATCTAGCTCTTCTGTTCTGACTCTCAGAAGAGATGCAGAAAGCCACCAGGGAAAGCCGCCAGAGAACAAAAGCCCCCCCAAAACGGTTTTCTTTTCTTTTTTTTTTAAGATTTTATTTATTTATTTGACAGAGAAAGAGAGAAAGAGTTCACAAGCAGGGGGAGAGGCAGAGGAAGAGGGAGAATCAGACTTCATACTGAGCAGGGAGCCCAATGTGGGGCTCAATTCCAGGACCCCAGGATCATGACCTGAGCCGAAGGCAGCCACTTAACCAACTGAGCCACCCAGGTGCCCCGAGAAAAACGATTTTCACTG
Source organism: Eumetopias jubatus (assembly GCF_037043125.1). Taxonomy (NCBI): domain Eukaryota; kingdom Metazoa; phylum Chordata; class Mammalia; order Carnivora; family Otariidae; genus Eumetopias; species Eumetopias jubatus. The sequence goes on along the minus strand of NW_028274809.1, from coordinate 174,228,867 downwards.
AGCCTATCCCCCACCACAAGGGGCAGGGCAACTCTGCCCAAACAGGGTTGCCTGAGTAACAGTGTGGCAGTCCCCTCCCCCATAAGACAGCCTGGGAGAACAAGAGGCCGGCAACCCTAAGGTCCCTATAAAACAGGTGCATCTTGCTTGGGTTGTGGTCAATAATCTGGACTCTGTACATTCCCTCAACTATCCCTCAACAGAATGACTAGAAGGAGGAACCCCCAAAATAGGAAAGACTCAGAGACTGTGAATCCTGCCACAGATTTACAAATGAATACAGCTATAACCAAGATGTCAGAGATGGAATTCAGGGTAGCAATTGTGAAAACAATAGCTAGAATGGAGAAATTGATTAATGGCAACATAGAGTCTCTAAGGGCAGAAATGAATGCTGAACTGGCAGAATTTAAAAATGCTATCAGTGAGATTCAATCTAATCTAGATAATCTAACAGCTAGGGTAAGAAAGGCAGAAGAACGAATTAGTGATCTAGAAGACAATTGATAGACAAGAAGGAAAAAGAGGAGGCCGGGAAAAACAACTCAAAATCCATGAAAATAGAATCAGAGAAATAAGTGACACCATGAAGCGTTCCAATGTCAGAATTATTGGAATCTCAGAGGAGGTGGAGAGAGAGAACTAGATGATATATTTGAGCAAATCATAGCTGAGAACTTCCCTAATCTGGGGAATGAAACAAACTTTCATGTCTTAGAGGCAGAGAGGACCCCTCCCAAGATCAAGGGAAACAAGCCAACACCCCGGCATGTAATAGTAAAACTTGCAAATCTTAGAACCAAGGAAACCATCTCAATGGCAGTTAGGGAGAAGAGATTCCTTATGTACAGAGGGAGAAACATCAGAATAACAACAGACCTATCCACAGAGACCTGGCAAGCCAGAAAGGCCTGACAAGACATATTCAGGGTACTAAACGAGAACACATGCAACCAAGAATACTGTATCCAGCAAGGCTGTCATTTAGAATGGATGAAGAGATGTGAAGTTTCCAAGACTGGCAGAAACTGAAAGAATATGTGACCACTAAGCCAGCCCTGCAAGAAATATTAAGGGTGGGTTCTATCAAAGGAGAAAGACCCCAAGAGTGATAAAGAAAAGAAGTTTTCAGGGACAGTCTATAAAAACAAGGTCTTCACAGGCAACATGATGACAATAAAGTCATATCTTTCAATAATCACTCCCAACGTGAACATCCAAAATGCTCCCATAAAACGGCACAGGGTTGCAGATTGGATAAAAAGACAGGACCCATCCATATGCTATCTACAAGAGACTAATTTTGAACCTAAAGATGATCCGGACTGAAAGTGAAGGGATGGAGATCCATCTTCCATACCAACGGACCTCAAAAGAAAGCTGGGGTAGCAATTCTTATATCAGACAAATTAGATTTTAAGCTAAAGACTCTAGTTAGAGACACAGAAGGACACTATATCATTCTTAAAGGCTCTATCCAACAAGAAGATCTAACAATTGTAAATATCTACACCCCCAACATGGGAGCAGCCATCTACGTAAGCCAACTGTTAACCAAAATAAAGAATCCTATTGATAACAATAAAAGTTAATTGTAGGAGACTTCAATACTCCACTCTCAGCAATAGACAGATCATCTAAGCAGAAAATCAACAACAAAACAAAAGCTTTGAATGACACACTGGACCAGATGGACCTCATAGATATATACAGAACATTCCACCCTAAAACAACAGAATACTCATTCTTCTTGAGTGCACATGGAGCTTTCTCCAGAATAGATGACATACTGGGTCACAAATCAGTTCTCAACCGATACCAAAAGATTAAGATTATTCCCTGCATATTCTCAGACCATAATGCTTTAAAACTGGAACTCAATCACAAGAAAAAATTTGAAAGAAATTCAAACACTTGGAAGCTAAAGACCACTACTCTGCTCAAGAATGTTTGGGTCCGGACGCCCGGGTGGCTCAGTTGGTTAAGTGTCTGCCTTCGGCTTGGATCATGGTCCCAGGGTCCTGGGATCAAGTCCCACATCGACTCCCTGCTCGGCGGGGAGCCTGCTTCTCCCTCTCCCTCTGCCTGCGCTGCCTGCCACACCCCCCTGCTTGTGCACTCTCTCTGACAAATAAATAAATAAAATCTTAAAAAAAAAATGGAGTCAACCAGGAAATCAAAGAAGAACTTAAAGAATTCATGGAAACCAATGAGAATGAGAACAAATCAGTCCAAAACGTATGGGATACTGCAAGGGTGGTCCTAAGGGGGAAATACATAGCCATCCAAGCCCCACTCAACAAAATAGAAAAATCCCCAATTCACCAGCCAACTTTACACCTTAAAAACTAGAGAAAAAGCAACAAACGATGCCTAAGCCATGCATTAGAAGAGAGATAATTAGATTAGAGCAGAGATCAATGAATTAGAAACCAGAAACTCAGTAGATCAGATCAATGAAATTAGAAGCTGGTTCTTTGAAAGAATTAATAAGATTGATAAACCACTGGCCAGACTTATCCAAAAGAAAAGAGAAAGGACCCAAATTAATAAAATTATGAATGAAAGTAGACAGATAACAACTAACACCAAAGACATAGAAACAATTATTCAATTAAGCAACCGGGAAGAAATGGATGCCTCCCTAGAAACCTATAAACTGCCAAGACGGAAATAGGAAGAAATTGGCAACCTGAAGAGGCCAATAACCAGTAACAAGATTGAAGCAGTGATCAAAAACCTCCAAAAAACAAGAGTCCAGGGCCTGTTGGATTCCCTGGGGAATTCTACCAAACATTCAACAAAGAGATAATACCTATTCTACTGAAGCGCTTTCAAAAAATAGAAACAGAAGGAAAGCTTCCAGACTCATCCTATGAGGCCAGCATTACCTGAATCCCCAAACCAGGCAAAGACCCCATCAAAAAGAAGAATTTCAGACTGATATTTCTGATGAATATGGATTCCAAAATTCTCAACAAAATCCTAGCTAAAAGGATCCAACAATACATTAAAAGGATCATCCACCATGACAAAGTGAGATTTATCCCTGGGATGCAAGTGTGGTTCAACACTTGCAAATCATTCAGTGTGATAGAACATATTAATAAGAAGAGAGAGAAGAACCATATGGTCCTCCCAATTGATGCAGAAAAAACATTTGACAAAATACTGCATCCTTTCCTGATTAAAACTCTTCAGAGTATATGGATGGAGGAAACATTCCTCAAGTTCAATCAAATCCATCTATGAAAAACCCACAGCGAATATCATCCTCAATGGGGAAAACCTGGGAGCCTTTCCCTTAAGATCAGGAACATGACATGGATGCTCACTCTCATCACTATTGTTCAACATAGTACTAGAAGTCCTAGCAACAGTAATCAGACAACAAAAAGAAATAAAATGTATTCAAATTGGCAAAGAAGTCAAACTCTCTCTCTTCACAGATGACATGATACTTCATGTGGAAAATCCAAAAGACTCCACCCTCAAATTACTAGAACTCATGCAACAATTCAGTAATCTGGCAGGATACAGAATCAAAGCACAGAAATCAGTTGCTTTCTTATACACTGACAATGCAACTGTAGAAAGAGAAATGAGAGAAAGGATTCCATTTACAATAGCACCAAAAACCATAAAATACCTCGGAATAAACCTAACCAAAGAGGTAAAAGATCTATATTCTAGCAACTACAGAACACTCATGAAAGAAATTGAAGAAGACACAAAAAGATGGAAAAACATTCCATGCTCATGGATCAGAAGAATAAACATTATTAAAATTTCTATGCTACCCAGAGCAATCTATACCTTCAATGCCATCCCAATCAAAATTCCAATGACATTATTCAAAGTTCTGGAATGAACAATCTTAAAATTTGTATGGAATCAGAAAAGACCCAGAATCACCAAGGAAATGTTGAGAAAGAAAAACAAAGCTGGGGTCATCACGTTGCCTGATTTCAAGCTATATTATAAAGCCATGATCACCAAGACAGCATGGTACTGGCACAAAAATAGACATATAAACCAATGGAACAGAATAGAGAGTCCAGATATGGACCCTCAACTCTATGGTCAAATAATCTTCGACATAGCAAGGAGAAAATATGCAATGGAAAAAAGACAGTCTCTTCAATAAATGGTGCTGGGAAAATTGGACAGCTATATAGAGAAGAATGAAACTCGACTATTCTCTAACACCATACACAAAGATAAACTCAAAATGGATGAAAGACCTCAATGTGAGACAGGAATCCATCAAAATCCTAAAGAGAACATAGGCAGTAACCTCTTCGACATTGGACACAGCAACTTCTTTCAAGATATATCTCCAAAGGCTAGTGAAACAAAAGCAAAAATGAACTTTTGGAACTTCATCAAGGTAAAAAGCTTCTGCACAGCAAAGGAAATAGTCAACAAAACAAAGAGGCAACCCACAGAATGGGAGAAGATATTTGTAAATGACTACAGACAAAATGCTGATTTCCAAGATATATAAAGAACTTTTCAAACTCTCCACCGAAAAAACAAATCATCAAGTCAAAAAATGGGCAGAAGACATGAAAAGACACTTCTCCAAAGAAGACATACAAATGGCTAATAGACACATGAAAAAAATGTTCATCATCATTAGCCATCAGGGAAATTCAAATCAAAACCACATTGAGATACCGCTTTACACAGGTGTGAATGGGAAAAATTGACAAGGCAAGAAACAACAAATGTTGGAGAGGTTGTGGAGAAAGAGGAACCCTTTTACACTGTTGGTGGGAATGCAAGTTGGTACAGCCACTTTGGAAAACAGTGTGGAGGTGCCTCAAAATTTTAAAAATAGAACTCCCCTATGACCCAGCAATTGCACTACTGGGTATTTCCCCCAAAGACACAGATATAAGGAAAAGAAGGCCATATGCACCCCAATGTTCATAGCAGCCATGTCTGCAATAGCCAAACTGTGGAAAGAGCCGAGATGCCCTTCAACAGATGAAATGGATAAAGAAGATGTGGTCCATATATACAATGGAATACTACTCAGCCATCAGAAAGGATGACTACCCAACTTTCACATCAACATGGATAGGACTGGAGGAGATTATGCTAAGTGAAATAAGTCAAGCAGAGAAAGTCAATTATCATATGGTTTCACTTATTTGTAGAACATAAGGAATAGCATGGAGGACATTAGGAGAAGGAAGGGAAATATGAAGGGGGGAGGAAACCAGAGGGTTAGATGGACCATGAGAGACTATGGACTCTGAGAAACAAACAGGGTTTTAGAGGGGAGGGATGGGGGCTGGGTTAGCCCAGTGATGGGTATTAAGGAGGGCACGTACTGCATGGAGCACTGGGTGTTATACAAAAACAATGAATCGTGGATCACTACATCAAAAACTAATGATGTATTGTATGGTGACTAACATAACATAATTAAATTAAATTAAAATAAAAAGATGTTTTTACTATGATAAACTACTACATTGGCAACCCTAGCTCAAATTACCTGAAACAAAACTGTTATTAGTTTGTAAAAATCTGTTAAAACCACTGAACTAGAGCAAAAATCCAATCATAACATTGTATATGTTTGTAAATCATTTTCAAAATAAATTGAATTATATCAACATCAAAGAAAAATAATAACAATAACAGCATTAGCTGAGAACAATAATAGCGATGTCTTAGGAGGTTTAAAATATACACAGAAATGAAATACACAAGAAAATGAGTACTAAAGACAGAAGGGCTCATACATTGAATTTTTAGGGAATGAAAACATAGTAATTTAATGTAGAATTTCTTTTTTTTCATTTGACAGAGAGACACAGTGAGAGAAGGAACACAAGCAGGGGGAGTGGGAGAGGGGGAACCAGGCTTCCCCCTGAGCAGGGAGCCCGATTCAAGGCTCGATCCTTGGACCCTGAGATCATGATCTGAGCTGAAAGCAGACACTTAACGACTGAGCTACCCAGGCACCCCTAATGTAGAATTTTAAAAATCAAGAACATAGATTATCTTATGTAGATAGTCATAAAATCAAGTAAAATAAATGTCTACTAACAAGTCAACAAAGAGGAGAAAAAAACATTATATATTTGATTATTCCATAAAAAGAGAAATATTCCATAAAATCTCTCAGATATAGTTAGTGTTTGTAATGCACCTACTTGTTTTTTTTTTAAAGATTTTATTTATTTATTTCAGAGAGAGAGAATGAGAGATAGAGAGCACGAGAAGGAAGAGGGTCAGAGGGAGAAGCAGAATCCCTGCTGAGCAGGGAGCCCAACGCGGGACTCCAGGATCATGACCTGAGCCGAAGGCAGTCTCTTAACCAACTGAGCCACCCAGGCGCCCAGCACCTACTTGTTAACTGACAGAATAGGCAAACAAAAGAAAAATCTACAAGTATATAAAGATTTAAACAGTAATCAGCAAGCATGAACTATCTGACATTTATGTAATATGATACCTAAAATTCTTCTCCAGTTCATGTCAAAAAGTAAAAAAACAGTTAGCCTAATGAACTATGGAACACTACATCAGAATCTAATTATGTAATGTATGGCGATTACCATAACATAATAAAAAAGAGAAAAAAAACAGCCATATTATTTCAAAGATTTGAATTCATATAGAATATGGGCCTAATCAGTCTTATTAAGATAATAAAAAAATTAATAACACCCCTCAGTATTTTGAAACAAAACAATGAAACTGTATAAAACAAGAGAGTAAAATAATAATTAACATTAGGAATATTTCAAACCAATATTAATAAAATATAATATATTAAAATTTGTGGGGGTACAAATAAATCAATACATGAAGAGAAATTTTTAGTTTTGTTTGTATACAATAAAAAGCTTGAAATTCAGTGATCTAAGAATTCATCTGAAGAAATTAGAAAAGTTATTAAAATTAAAGGCAAAGACTGTATAGAAGAGAATAAAAAATATTTCTCCAAAAGGAAACAAAAGCCAAAGATAAAAAATCAATAAATGTAATTACTTTGAAAAATACTGATACAAATTTCTCAATATGTATTAAGATTGAACAAAATAAAAGAGAGAAATCATAAATTGTCAATATCAAATTTTAAAAATGGACAATATTAAAACACTTACTGTTATTTAAAATATCTTAATAGAGAATTTTAAATTAATGGGTGTGTACAGTATTAAATTTCAAATTAAGTGAAAATAAAGTGCTGTGAATTGTGCAAGACTGTTGAATCACAGATATGTACTTCTGAAACAAAGAACACATTATATGTTAAAAAATAAATAAAAAGAAGAAGAAGAAGAAGATAGCAGGAGGGGAAGAATGAAGGGGGGAAATCAGAGGGGGAGATGAACCATGAGAGATGATGGACTCTGAAAAACAAACTGAGGGTTCTAGAGGGAAGGAGGGTGGGGGGATGGGTTAGCCTGGTGATGGGTAATAAGGGGGCACGTTCTACATGGAGCACTGGGTGTTATACACAATGAATCGTGGAACACTACATCAAAAACTAATGATGTAATGTATGGTGATTAATGTAACATAATAATATAAATAAATAAATAAATAAATAAATAAATAAATAAATAAATAAATAAGAAAACCTTGTAGGAAAATAAATACTACAAAACATGATCAATGAAATTATGAATAGTTTGTTAGCTAAAAGCACTGGATCCAGGGACACCTAGGGAGCTCATTCAGTTAAGCATCTGCTCTTGATTTCATCTCAGGTCTTGATATCAGGGTCGTGAGATCCAGCCCCTCGTTGGAGTCTGCTTGGGATTCCCTCTCTCCCTCTCCCTCTGCCCTTCCCCCCTGCTCTCTCTCTCTCAAATAAATAAATAAAATCCTTAAATAAATAAAATAAAATGCTATAGCTATAATTCTTTCCCTCAAGTAAGCCATCAAGTTCAGAGGCTATCCCTGATAAATTCTTTCAAGGACTTAAGGAGACAATAACTTTCCAGAAAATAGAAATCACATTTGGAGGCTGACAAAGCATAGATAGCAAATTATATCAAGGATTATAAACTAGTCTACAAGCCATTACAGACTAATATCTCATGATCATAAGTGCAAAAATTCTAAGCAAAATGTTAACGAGCTCTGTTAGGAAAGAACATTAAGGACATTAAAGATCTACATTATGTTAATGAAAGAATAATACCTTATCATAAAATTAGTTTCATTCTAGGAATGCAAACATGATTTATCATTTGAAAATTAATCCATAACCTTAAGGAAATTAAAAGAATGTTGAACAAACCTCACATGCATATTTATTTGAGTGTAGAATAGTTTCTGAAAACAAACACACTTTGGGCTTTATAGAAACAAACAAAAAATATGTGGTAAGCTAGCAATGGAAGGGAGGTTGCTCCCCCCATCTCTCTTTGTTCAGGCGTAATGGACCAAAAAAATGTATATATTTAAGGTGTTTTGATATATCTATACACTCTGAAATAACCACAAGCAAGCTAAATATCATATCCATCACCTCACATATTTACCATTCTCTCCCCCCCCGCCCCACCCCTTTGGGCAGGAACACTTGAGATTTTCCCTAGCAAATTTCATGTATGCAATACAGTATTGTTAAGTATAATCCCATTGTTGTACATTAGGTCTCTCTTCAGAATTTATTTATCTTGCTTAAAAAGAACTTTATACTGCTTGACCAACATCTCCCCATGGCCCCATCCCCTGACCCTGACAACTACTTATCTAGTCTCTTCTTCTGTGAGTTTGATTATTTTAGATTCCACGTATAATTGAGATCATTCAGTATTTGTGTCTGGTTTATTTCACTTAGCAAAATGTCCTCCAAGTCCATCCATTTTGTTGCAAATGGCAGGATTTCCTCTTCTTTAATGCTGAAAAATGTACATCTATATCCCACATGTTCTTTATTCATTCATTCATTGATGGGCATTTAGGTTGTTTCCATAACTTGGTTATTGTGGATCATGCTGCAATTAACATGGGATACAAATATCTGTTTGAGATGCTGATCTCATTTCTTTTGGATATATACCCAGAAGTGGGATGGTGGGATCGTTTAATTTGGGGGGGAACCTCCTTACTATTATCTATAATGGCTGTACCAATTTACATTCTCACGGACAGTGTACATATCCTCACCGATACTTATCTTTTGACTTTTTGATAATAGTCATTTTAACAGATGTGAGGTATTACCTCACTGTGGTTTTGATTTGCATTTCCCTGGTGATTAGTATGATCTTGAACACCTCTTCAAATACCAGTTGGTCATTTGTATATCTTCTTTGGAGAAATGTCTGTCCAAGTCCTTTACTCATTTTAATCGGGTTATTTATTTTTACTATTGAGTTGTAGGACTTCCTTATATATTTGACGGTATTAACCTCTAATCAAGATGTATGGTTTATAAAAATTTTCCCCCATTTTGTAGGTTGCCTTTTCACTCTGTTGGGTTTTTTCCTATACTGAAGCTTTTTATGCTGATGCAATCCCACCTGTCTATTTTTGCTTTTGTTGCTTGATATTTGCAAGACAGCTTTATGAAGATGCTGGTCTTCTGGGCAGTATTTTTTTTTTTATCCATTAATAGTCTCCTTGGAATTAGACCCTTCAGCTCATTTTTCAAGAAAACTTGTTACAAGGAATGTGGTTGGCAAAAAGCCTCCAGAAACTGCACCTTATTTTGAGCTTGCGCATTGTTGCCAGCATAACCTCTTCCCAGGCTGCTTCCAGTCGTGACCTCATATCCATTATATTTGTCTTCCTTCCCCTTATGAAATGAAATAAACTTATCAGTTTGCTCTAAAAATTACTTCGCAAAATCCAAGACAGCATCTTTGGATTTAAATGTACCTATTGGAACTAACAATGCTAAATTCAAAATGCCCCATAGCCAAGATGACCACCTGATCTGGGGTAGGTCTCTCTCTTCCCATCTAGAAATAATGTACCAAGTCTTTACAGAAATACTGTGAATCACCTCCATCTTTACTCCATTCTTTGTCAATTGTCTGAATATGTCCATACAACTCAGTCCTTTTCTCTGTATAGTTGGTTCTCCTACTGTCTTTTATTTTTTTCTCATCTATCCTTCTTCTTACAAAAAACTTGTATATTTTACCCATAAAACCTTATGCATGAGGGTTTTGACAGCTGATCTTTTTTTTTTTTAAGATTTTGTTTATTTATTTCTGAGAGCACATAAACTGGGGAAAGAGGCCGAGGGGGAAGCAGACTCCCCACTGAGCAGGGTACCCTATGTGGCCTCGATCCCAGGACACTGGGATCATGACCTGAGCCAAAGGCAGACGCTTAACAAACTGAGCCACCCAGGCGCTTGACAACTGATCATCCATGATGTTCTATATTTTCTTCTGTCCTCCTGATAAGAGGGTCATATGGAGGGGACAACATAAGGGGCTCCGTTCATTGCTATATTTATCACTTACTGTGTTGGCACTTTTCATTAGGAATAGCCAGCCCTTATTATGTAACTAATTCAAGTTTTAGTATTTTCACCATTCTATGGGTTTATCACAAGTTTTTGCAGGTTCAGAGGTCAGTGGATGGAGTACTTTCCTTTCTCAGTGTAAACTCATTCTACTCTCACTTTTATCCAGTCCAAAATGGACAATGTTGTTACCTTTTTAATTCTGTAGGATTCTTTGAATACAGAATACTGCACCCAGCTAAGGGTTGGTACCAAATTGTTTTCCCCTATTCTGTATTTTTATAATCAAATTCAGGGTGACTTGGCCATTTGGTCAATAGTCTAAAATAGTGATAACTAGTTGAACAGTTATTAATATTTTTCAGCAAAATTACTTAATTCTGTAATGAACTGGAGGTCATCACATGTATAAAATCTTTGATCTCATGAAGATATATAAAAATGTGGATTATTAACACACCAACTTATGATTTAAAAACTGATTTCAAAGAAGACATGATAGAATCATTTATTCAATTTTCCTCTACCGACTGCACTTCAGGATAACCAAGTAGTTGATTAGGGTCATTTATCTTTATAGAAGAATTATAGGCCTTAAATACAGAAAGAATGACAGAGTTCAAACATCACTGGTTTGCATTCCAAAATTAAATGATGGATTTAGGTAATAATCATGAATATGTGCTAAAACCATTTCATTAAAAAATAGTAATGGGTTTTATGTTCGCTCTGTCTAGCATATATCACCTGTACCCAAACTATAATTTTGCAAAGTCAGGTATCATATGTCTCTATCAAAGGAGTCATCATGTACTCAAGAAAACCAAACATCTGTGCTTCCTAAGTGATATAATAGGAATGGCATACCACTACCTAAGAAGTATGTTTGCTTTTCCCCCCCAAAAAAACTGAATTGGAATCTAATCAGATTTTAGATGTAATTACAGTACAATCAATACAGACGATTGGAAATTGATAAACAGTATGACAAGGATATAAGCAGTGAATCTAGAATGTATTTCTTAAATCCTGTAAGACCACCAAATACCAGTTTATTCACTAAATAAATAATGACTCGGGAAAGAAATACATAAAATCAGGATGATCTGTTAAAGAGATTGAGAGAAAAGCAAAACGCAGAGTGCAGGTATGAGTACATGCTGATTTGAAGCAACCAATTGTAGAAAGGTATTTCTAAATCAATGAAGGAAAATTGGACACAAATTGGATATTAGGTGACACTGACAAAATACTGTAAGGTTCTTTAGCAGATAATGACACCGTGATTGTTAAGCCAAAGTTCTATCTCTAAAAGAAACATACTGAGATCTTCTTGTGTAAAATGTTCAGAGGTCTTAGATTTGCTTTAGGAATATTATCTCCCATACTCCCCCTCCACTCCCCCGGCCACCAAAAACCACAGGGATAGAATGACAGACCACAGATAGTTGTTAAAGTGAGATGGTTTACACTTTGGAGCATCATTATATTTTCTCTCCTGTTGTGTATGTGTGAAATTTCCATAACAAAAAAAATTACAGTATTTTTAGTATTTAAGCTTCCTTGTGAGAAGATCCACAGTTAAGGCCCTGACCTATATATGGCTGCTAAAATTGAATGAACTTGGCATTCACTTGTTGCATTATTTGGCCTTCCCATGTTCTCGATCCTTAAATTAGGGCTGCTAATATAAGATTATTAAAACAGTAATCTCAGAGAGGCAGTTCATATCTTTAATTGACTTTTTCAGAAGATTCCTTGATTTCATATAGTGGGAAACAATCTTAATTACTTCTATGCCTGCCATTTCATGGTCACCATTTCTAACTGCTTTATTTTAACTGCAGAAACATTTGGTTTTCTCAACCCTGTAAAACCAAATTTGTAACTTAGCATCAGCCTAGATTGTAAGCAACAAATTAAGAGCCATTCCCTTAATAATGCAATATTTCCTTCTGTTCCTTCCCGTGGGCAGTTTATAGTCAAAGTTCATCTCTCACAACACTTCATAAAATAAAGTGAGAAGGTTAATGTACACCCTACACCCTTGTGAGAATCTAGAGGAAGAAAGATAAATAAATAAATAAATAAATAAATAAATAAATAAATAAATAAGCAAGGAGGAACAAGTAATCACTAACAATCTAAATATTTCATTATAATTTTCTTAATGCTATTATCCCAGCCAGTAATTTATCTGCTTTACAAGAATAAATGGGTAGGAGTTTAACCAATTTTCTCTTAATTGAAGTATAGTTGACATACAATATTATGTGAGTTTTAGAAGTACAACAGAGTGATTTGACATTTATATATATCACAGGATGCTCACCATGATAGATACAGTTACCATCTGACACCATACAAAGTTATTACAATATTATTGACTACATTCCCTAAGCTATATTTTATATCTTGTGACTTCTTTACAACTGAAATTCAGCCACCACATTAGAAGAGTAACTAGGCTTTCATTCTGCATATTCTGGGTTTTCAGTACACATGTGTCTGTCTCCTTCACCAGAGTACATCACGTCTAACATTCTGTTACTTTTAGAACCCAACATCTAGGTCCCCAATTCTGTGCCAATTAAGAATTACATCCTACTTTTAGCAACGCTAAAATTACCATGGCTTCAGCATGATAGACGTTTACTTCCTTTATATAAAAATTAATTCTTGATCTAGGCCTCTAGGAATCGTGTTTATGGCCTCATATTTTTATCATTAACTTGAGCTCTTTATATTATCTATTTTCTGATGCAGCCATTTTTCTTAAATTACCTCAGCAGGCAGGGAGGAAAAGCAGGAGGGCATGCTTTCCCACTTTTAATGAGACATTATTGAAGCTCCATAAAACATTTAAGCACATATCTCACTGGCCAGAATTGGTTACCTGGTCAGATATAGCTGAAAGGGATATTAATAATTAACTATGTACTTTTTTCTTGGTTATATAATGCCCAAGTAAGATATCCAGATTCCTTCTAAAGAAGGAAGGAAAATATTGGTAGGATTAGAATTAATTGTCACAATGCATTATCATGCCATGATGCAGTTTTTCCCAGTATTTTTTCTTTATTTTTCTATATACTAGAGTAGAAAAGAGACATTATGGCTTAATAATTATTAATGAGACAGCAAACTAAATAATCCTTTACTTTGGGATTTATGTCACAAGAACAATGATAACTCCTTAAGGGCAAATATGATCCATGAAAATTTCACTTTAAAATCTCACTTGTTTCCATTTATTCGTTTTCATTATGAAATATATATTATTTGCATTTTTCCACATTTAATTTTTCATATAGAAGTATATAATTTCATATATGGAGTAATTCCTAAATATTCTAGTATAAAGTTTAACTCTGTAGTATGAGTTTAAGTGGTATTAGTTGTGGAAGGGATTGATTTCATATACTGGCTCTCAAGAATGAATATTATAAGGATATAGAAAATTATACAGCCCACCCTAAAATTAAATGTATGTCAAAGGAAACACAATTATAAGCCCAAACCTACAGCATCTTCACTAATGCTCATTTACCATAGCTCAAATAATTTTCATTGTTCTGCTTCCAAAAGGAAAATTTTTCTATCCATCCTTCTAGATTATATTCATAGAAGACAGAAGAAAGTAAGAATCAGATTAGATCAGGCAATAAAAATTACAATTGCTTAGACAAAGTCGGGCTGCAATTTAGATTTTGACCACCTTGGTCAATTTCCAATCTTAGCCTAAATAAGGTCAACCCTGCACAATTAGCAGCCCAGGGATGCTCCTCTTATGAAGAGATATTAAAGGAAAATGTGTAGTAGACTACAGAACTGAATGTAGAATGGCTTTTTGTTTATATAAATAAACCAGGATGATATAATTTCATAATTTTACCAGTCACTGGGTGTTGTAAAAAAAAAATCATAGCTGATTATTGAAACACAGAGCACATACTTTTATTTATAAAGACTTAAAGGACATTTATTTGGAATCTGAAGTCAACTCAATGGTTTTTCTATGTATATTACCATGATTTTCTCTGCGGTATAAGAATTCATTGATTACAAATAGTCAAGATTTCCCTAGGCTCATGAATATGAATGTGTTCCTTTTCTATTTAATTAAAATTTGACATCATGAGTCTTATAAATTTTCTCCTTTAATTAATTGGGAAATGCACAGTAAATAACAGAAAACTTTACTGAAAATGTTTTCTTTAATTTTTATTTCACGCTTCTTTGAGATTTTACAACTGAAACCAGAGAGTTGTAAAATCTATGGGCGGCATTGAGCAGCAGACAACTTATTTAGCAAGATACACTTAAACTTTAACCCTCAGGTCAACCAGATGGACATTATTACATGACTTCTAGCTTTGCTAAGCAAAAAATAAATTCAGTTGACAAAAATTGCTACCATTCTTCCCTGTCAGCATAATTTACATTACAGGAGAAAGAAAAAAAACTGGTTTGTACCCTATGGCAGAGTTGTATTACAGTCAGCATTTTCTAATTGTACATCTTTTGTTAGCAACATAATGTTGCAGCTTTTAGTTAATAGTCATTCTAAAGAATACTTTCTGAGGACATTACAGGAAACTTTTTTGTTTTGAAAAAATTTCCAGTCAAATTTGATAATGCAGACAACATTATCAGCATATCTGGCAAGCATTCTTCCTATATCACTACTCAAGAATTTTTAAGATGACAAAGCTTTAAGTACTGTGAACATTTAAAATGAGATATATATTTTTAGTATATATAATATATATATTTATTAACACAACAGTAAAACAATAATTATAATGTCCACATTAATAATTACATTATTCTAATTATCAACAATTATGAATATTATCTGTAATCACATTAATTTTATATTACCATATAATTATATTAGATGTTATTCTATAATTATACTATACAATATGTAATATAACAATATATAATCTTTATAGAATATAGATAACTACCTATAATCACAATAATTATTAACCATTACTATTATCACCATGTAACATTTTATTTATTAATAAACAAATTTATTTATTAATAATAAATATGAATGATTACCATTATTGTGTGCATATGTTTTAAATTTTGGATATCCATTTCCATATTGATAAGCATGTAGGTTATTTCCAAAATTTGTGTTTACAAACAATGCTGTGATATATTTGTATGTGTGTAGTAAAAGTATAGGCCATGAATGAGAAGGGTATACACTAGCTTCCAAGAAGGGTCATAGTTGCTCTTACTTCAGTCAGTAAAATGTATGTATTCTATGAAACTAAGTATATATCAAATGTGACAAAATTTCAACATTAACAATTTTCTGTGGCAAGTATATAGTACTCAAATTATTTTCTCATATTTTCACAATATTTGAATTTAGGCAAAGAGATAAAACAAGAACATAAAGATTATTGCATACAATGAATGTTTTAAATTTAGAGTGGTGGGGGGTGGGAGGGATGGGGTGGCTGGGTGATAGACATTAGGGAGGGTATGTGCTATGGTGAGCACTGTGAATTGTGTAAGACTGTTGAATCACAGACCTGTAACTCTGAAACAAATAATACATTATATGTTAAAAAAAAAAAAGAAGATAGTAGGAAGGGAAAAATGAAGGGGGGTAATCGGAGGGGGAGATGAACCATGAGAGACTATGGACTCTGAGAAACAAACTGAGGGTTCTAGAGGGGAGAGGGGTGGGGGGATGGGTTAGCCTGGTGATGGGTATTAAAGAGGGCACATATTGAATGGAGCACTGGGTGTTATATGCAAATGATGAATCATGGAACACGACATCAAAGGCTAATGGTGTTATGTATGGTGATTACCATAACATAATAAAACAAAATTTAAAAAAAGAAATAGTTTAAAACTAGTTTCCCTACCATATTTATTTCTAGACATTTTAATTACACTTCCTTAATTTACATCCAGGTATCCCGACTATTATTAAAACTAACCAAGAATTGGAAATAGCACGACTGTCTTTAATATGACGTGTTAGTTGAATCCATGTGTAGACGTCATTGTAGATGCCTTTATCTTAGCCAGGAAGCTGGCAAGTAATGAAGTTGGCTATAATGAAACATCTGGTTTAAGTGTATCTTGGCATTCAGACCATTTGCCTCCTGAAATAAAAGCTTTAGGAGATTTGGTTGAATATAGCAGGATAATGGAGTGTGGTAGTTGCCACTGTGGTCATCCCAAATATTATTCAAGTTGTTCAACTTTAATTTTTTTAAAGATTTTATTTATTTATCTGACAGATAGACAGAAAGAGAGGGAACACAAGCAGGGGGAGTGGGAGAGGGAGAAGCAGGCTTCCCACCGAGCGGGGAGCCCGATGCGGGGCTTGATCCCAGGACCCTGGGATCATGACCTGAACCGAAGACAGACGCTTAACAACTGAGCCACCCAGGTGCCCCAAGTTGTTCAACTTTAAAGCAGAGAAAGCGAAGAGCAGAGCCCAAAGCCCAGCACTCAGTAAAAATACTGTGTGGGGAGTGTGTGTGTGTGTGTGTGTGTGTGTGTGTGTGTGTTACCACAAATCATCAAATGGCTCAAAATAAAATATTTTTTTTCTGTTTGGACTGCAAAAGCTAAATGTTTTTTTGTCAAGCTAAAGTTATTATTAGCAATGGCAGCGAACCTGGCGGGGGCGGGTGGGTGAGTGAAAAATAAATTTGCTTCCTTTGCTGTGCATTCATTCCTCACACCACAAACAAATAAAATAGCTTACAAACTGTCCTTTAAAGATCTCTCCGTACAGGGATGGTCCAGCAGCAGAAAGATTGCCCCAGTCTCATTCGTCCAGACCATATTTTTTCAATTGTAGCGTTTAAAAAGAAATCGTTAATCTGGAGTTTGGGGATGATCAGAGAGCAGCAGTTTCATGGCTAAAGATTCAAAACCATCATAGTCCAAGGGCACCTGGGTGGCTCAGTCATTAAGTGTCTGCCATCGGCTCAGGTCATGATCCCAGGGTTCTGGAATTGAGCCCTGTGGCGGGCTCCCTGCTCAGTGGGAAGCCTGTTTCTCCCCTCCCACTCCCCCTTTTTGTGTTCCCTCTCTGGCTGTGTCTGTCTGTGTCAAATAATAAATAAAATCTTTAAAAAAAAAATCATTGTCCAGACTCAATGAATGTATCTACACAGGATTTCATGGCCTAGTTCATAGATCTGAGATATTATAAATGTATAAAGTGTTGACTTATTTTTTTAATTAGTTTTGCCCCATGCAGCCTGGCAAAGTGGGCCCTGAACTCACATTGATAAGGAGTGTTCTAGGATAGTGGTGAGTCCAAGAATGGAATTAATTTTCAACTATTGTCTTATATGCAGTCAGAGAAGACAATGGACATCTTCCCACAGATTGGAACCCAAAACTGCCAGATTAATCAGTTACATGAAAGTATCTAGAAAGTATCTACCCTATGCCAGGAAGACCTTACTATTCTTGTCCAGTATATATTAGAAACCATACGCTTCCCTTGATTTCTTTTAGTAATGGAACATTTTGTATTGATTTTCTGGTTATTTTATTGGCTATTTCAAAGCCTAAAGATTCGTCTCTTTCATATATATAAAGAGAGAGAAAGATTCCACATCTATATGCCACCTTTTAACCCTTTGACCACACAAGATTCATAGAAAACCTTTTTAATATAACACACTAAATTCAGTCCTTTTTTAAAACACATATATGATGAAGGGAAGAATTCTAGCTACACTAGCAATATTTATTTATTAGGAAAACTATACAGAATTTAAATACACAATTCATAAAAAGTAATTGTGGGTAAACACTAACCATATAGTAGAAATTCAAATAAGTATTTTTTATGGATTACCATATTTAATGTCATGAAGATCATTTGCAAAAAGTTATTATTCGCATTTGCCAAATGGAAAAAAAAATCCCTGAACTTCAAAAGGCTAGCAACTGATCAAAGTCACAAATATTTAGTAAGTGTCTGAATCAGTATGTGATATCAGGTGGCAGGAATCTTGAAAGGAGGAAGAATCTCCAAACTGAGGGTCATACATCCTTAAGGCAGTGATGCATAGCACTTAAGAATGTTGTCTTAGGCGCCTGGGTGGCTCAGTTGTTAAGCATCTGTCTTCGGCTCAGGTCATCCTGGGATCAAGCTCCGCATCGGACTCCCTGCTCCGCGGGAAGCCTGCTTCTCCCTCTCCCACTCCCCCTGCTTGTGTTCCCTCTCTCGCTGTGTTTCTCTCTGTCAAATAAATAAGTAAAATAAAATAAAAATAAAAGAATGTTGTCTTAGAGTTTGGTCACGTGGCTTGAAATTCCAGGAAGCCACTTGCCAACTACTAGTCTTTGGGCATAACATCTCTACAAAACAACTCACATGTCAACATCCCCTTACCTGCAATTCCAAAATTCAAAAACTCTGACAACTGACAATGTTGGAGGTTTTGTGTAAGCCTACTTGGTGGCAAAATTTAATCTGATTACCATGAAGATACGTAGAATCTCTATTAATTCCAATTACTACACATATCCAGATGTTCTACTGAAGATATTTTAGTATTTTATCCTTATGTTTGATTAGACATAATACTGTAGATAATCCTGGAATTATGACAAAAATATAGTAGAAGGATCATACCACCTCTATGAAATATTTTGCATACTGAAGCACATCTGGCTCAAGATGTCTGCCTAAGAGATTGAAAAACTCTTATCTTAATTATAAAATTGGGAGAAAATAGTATTCATTACATAGAATTTTTATGATATTGAAAATAATGTAGAATAGTTACTGACCTCAATGTCCATCTCTTAACAATCACTCAGTCCATGTTAGCCATTATTAATATGCTCCCAAGGTAAAAACCACAACTGATTTGAGAAGAACTGGTGGGAGATAGTCTAAGTAACTTGAAATTTTTAGCTGTCCCACATCATTGCTTTCCTTCTACTTCTTTAGGATATAATTGGCCCATATCTATAAAGAAAATCATCTACAATGAGAAAATGAGGCTGAGCTGAGATAATATTTTCCATAGCATAAAGCTCCATGACACAGTGATATAACATCTCCAGAGTTTTTTTTTTTTAAAGATTTTATTTATTTATTTGAGAGAGAGAGAAGGAGAGATAGAGAGCACGAGAAGGAAGAGGGTCAGAGGGAGAAGCAGACTCCCCGCCGAGCAGGGAGCCCGACGCGGGACTCGATCCCGGGACTCCGGGATCATGACCTGAGCCGAAGGCAGTCACCCAACCAACTGAGCCACCCAGGCGCCCCATCTCCAGAGTTCTAATGGATGGAAAGTAGAAGCCAATAATTTTATACCCAGGGAATAGTTGTTTAAGTAAAAGCAACAGACAGGCATCTCAAAATAAGGCAAAAATCCCAGAATTGCAAGACCAAGGATCCTTTTATTGTGGGGGAGGGGGCAAAATATAACTCATAAAGCACAAATCTTAAAATACAGAACTCAAATCACAAGTTTTAGAATAAAAGAATCTATGAAATGGTGGGAAATTGGAACAAATAGATGAGTCCAAAGAAATAATACAAAGTTGTGTCTATAAAAGATCAGGCTATGAGCACTAAATCTATTTGTAGCAGGCAGCCTGGAAGAGGTTCCCCAACAGTCCTTGCCTCCTGGTCTTCATTCCCTTGTGTAACTCCTTCCATTGACTGTGGGCTGGACTTGGTAACTTCTCCCTATGGAGCAGAGTATGGCAGACATCAGCTCCTAGATTTGCTTATAAAAGATAGTGGCTTTTGTCCTGGAGCCTCTCTCTCCCTCCCTTGTAGCTGTTAGGACATGAGCTGCACTAAGAGATGCCTGCAAGGAAAGGAGCTGAGTCCATGAGACCCTGAGGGCCTCAGTCAAAGACCTGTGAGGAGCCAAATCCTGCTTTGCGATGAGACTGCACCCATCAGCAGCTTGAATGCCACCTCATGAGAGAGCATAAGGGAGAGAGGCAGGATGCACTCAGCTAAGCAACACTTGGAATTCTGGCCTCCAGGAACGGAGATGGCAAATTTTTGCTGTGTTAAGTAACTAAGTTTTGGCATAATTTTTTTTATCCAGTGCTAAAAATAAGGAAGCATGTAACTGTAGAGAGAAGGCTAAATGGCTTCCATTACAGAGCAGAATACAATTTTTATGAACACATACAGAATTAAAATGAATGGTGCAGGTGGAGGTAATAACAAGAAATAATATAGAATGAGTGGGGTGCAGGAAGAAGGAAATATGTGTTCTAATATTTTATGGATATTATAGTGGAGTAAAAATGCTACCTAGATTTCATAAGTTATGAAAGAGAAACATAAGGACATAATCTAAGCCAATAAGGTGCACTAGACAAAAATCAAATAATGTACAGTTATGCACAAATAATACACAAAAACATGGATAATAATAATAATAATGAGAAAGATAAAGAGGGAGAAGTAGCTAGCACATGTAGCAATTATTATATTTCTGTCCCTCCTCCTAGCCATTTATATATATATTAACTCATTTAATCCTTACAACAGTCCTAGAAGATGTGTGGTATTATCTCCAATTAATAGGTGAGAAACAATTTTTTTAAATTCCTAAATAATGCAACCATGTGTGTGTGACTTTACTAAGTGTGACTTAGTAAAGTGCATGCTCACACATAAAAATAATATCCTCAAATGTTTGTTATTAGGTAAGAATAAAATAAATGAGTCTTCAAATCAATGTCAAAAAATGACAAAAAGAAAAGTATATGAAAGGAAGTTAGAATAAATTATTCATCTCCCCATGCTAAAATAAAAATTCAGTATCATGTATAATTACAATGCCCCCAATTCAGGCTTTTGTACGGGCTCCTTTCTCTGCCCGAAATCCTCTCCCCGGAAATCAGAGTCTTCATTGCATCTGAGTCACACCGTGTCAGATGTCCTTACCCCCTTATTGTCCTACACGTCACCTCTTCAAAGAGTCTTCTTCGAACACCAACATTAAAATGCCCTATATGCAGTCCTTCTCTCTTTACATTTTTGGTAACTGAGATACATTCATTATGTTTGTCATACCTTCATATATTGGTCATTAACTCTCAGAAGATGCTAACTGTCCTCATTTAGTGACCTATGCATGCTCCCAGTTAGTCATTTTATTTCACATCACTTCACTGTTTTTCATGCAATCCTCGATCTCAATCTATTTCTCTAAAGTCACTACATACAATCCTCTTGAAAAAACTATATAATGAATTACTTAGGTTTCACAATTATAACTATAGTTAGGATAATAATTCTATTTTCAGGAAAAGAATCTGATTACATTTTAAAACTTAATTCTAAACAAACACAAAATGTGCACTAAATGTTAAGCTCCATTTAGATAAAGAAGTTAGTCAGCCTATTTATTTTGACCACCATTAGCTGTAGTAAGAATTGAGTCCACGTATTTAAAAATAGATACATCATCTGTTTTTTTTTTTGTTGATGATAAAAATTCTGTTGTCAGAAAGTCTGAGTCATAAATACATCAATTTTAGCACGTAATTATTTAAGGAAAAGTTTAGCACATAATTACTCAAGCAGTAGGGGAGAATAGGAGGTTCACAGATACAAATACATTGCAGACAAATAAATGGAAAATGAGACCATTAGATGTTTTTCTCTAAAAACTGTTGTCTGTTAAATAAAATTCTTACAGATAAATATTTTTGCAGTTATAAGAGAATTAGCCACGTGGGAAGTATCATGGTTGTTTGGATTGTAAGAGACAACATTCTGAGTAAAATTCAGGGGATGGGGAGAAAATTACTATATTCCCTATTTTGAGGCCCTCTTTTTGCTTCAGGTATACCTGGATATATTCCCAAATATATCCATGAATATATCCCAATGAATATATTCATTTTCAGGTCTACATGGCATACATGACTTCTATTAGATTGTGTATGCGTGTGTGCATTTATGGTGATCTTCAAAAGACCATGGTGGCCAATTCTGGGAAATACTAATCGTCTTCAGGGACAAGTGTGCACCTTTGATGCAGGACCCGCGTGCTCAGGAGTGTGCTGGGGACTATGTCCTGTGTCTCTTGCAGCTCAGAGACTCCTGTGCAGTCTCAGCCTGAGCCTTGAACCATATGCCCCGGGTCGTCAGTCAGTCATTGGTGAAGGTGTTATTCTCTGCATGTCTACATTGTAAAGCAATGACGGCTCCCTTGCTTGGACTGGAGCTACTTCCTGGAAGAAGAAGGTCACTGAACTGAACTTAAGATGAGCAATACGTAATGGGCCAGCAAGCTGTGTATCCTTCTTGGCTCTTACCTCCAGAAGGTAAGTGTACAGCAAGGTTCATTTAAGTTAAGTAGAGAACTGCAGATAGGTAAGATCTACAGGGGTAATAAAAAAAGGAACTGGTAATAACAACTAATAGCAACACTTCTAGAAATTCTATGGTGCCCCTAGAGGAAAGTTGACCCTGAGACTTGAAAATAATATATATATATATATATATATATATATATATAAGTTACAAAGAAAAGGTACCAAGTAATTCTGAGAAATAAATAAAACTCATACATTTTTAATACGGTATTTATTTCAATCCTTGTTTATATAACTGAAACCTCAGGGCTTCAGACCTATATAAAACACCTGTTCTTTTTTTCCATTTAACATTTCAGTTAAAGAAAATCATTTACAGTTAAAATTTTTTGTACACCAAAACATTTTCTTAATAAATGAACAAATAAAGGGCTATTTTTTATTTTTAACAAATAAAAGGCTTTCTCTTTCCTGAAACTTACTACTAAAATATTTTACCACCTAGAAATTTTTTTTCTTTCTAAAATTTTTGAAACAACGTTCTGCCCATGGCTATCTGACCAGGTGCCATTATTAATTTTATTTGATTTGATATTTGTCAAGATATTATTGTCCCAAATGAAACCAACCATCCATCCCTTTGTTCATTCTTCCCTTCATTTATTCCAAGAATAATATTAAGAGAAAAAAAATCTTTGGGAAAAAGTAATCATTAAAGAGAAGTTTTGCTGTGAAATTTCTTTGATACAGCTGAAGCAAAGGGGGGGAAAAACAGAAAAAGAAGAGTGCATGTATGCTAGCATCACTGAGAATAATAGAGTTCTGATATTGAATGGCAAACTTTAAGCTACAAAATAATTTGAATCCAAGTTGATAGAAGTGTAAATAAATTGACATCTTTCTCTCTTTCTGGTTACAATAAACTTGTAAAAGTGGATAAATGGTGAGACTTATGAGAGAAAATCACTAACAAGCTCCAATGTGAGGAATACGTATTAGTGTACAGAGTCTCAGTGGAAGGACGTAAATCTAGGCAAGGGATCAAGAGAGTTTACTGGAAGAGTGACAATCCACTGAAGAGGGAGGAATTGAAGTACATGATTCACTAGAAGATCTTACGCAAAGGAAAGAAACAGTACAATGTAAAGAGATGTTAGAAAATCTGGTGTATTCAAGGAAGAGCCAGAAGACCAGTGTACCTGAAGAGGTTAACAAGCAGGAAGAAGGTACAGAAGTGTTGTTAGGTCTCAGACCATCACAAGGACTTGGGCCTTAACTCTGACTAGGCCATTGCAAGGTTTTATGTAGAACAGTGACTGTCAAAATTTAGGTGCATTTGAAACACCTTGAAGGAATCGGAAAAATACAGATTGCTGAGTTCTGCTGCCAGGATTTCTGTCTCAAAAGTTCTGAGATGCGGCCCCAGAAACTGTTGCTGGACTAATGACCACATTTTGAAAATCACTGGTGTAGAGGATTGACAGGCAATGTTTAATTCAACTAATCTGGTTTATTTTTGGAAAGACACTAAAGCAGCTCAAGGGTGAAAGCAGTCGGGAAAGGCTTCTCTCTGTAGGTTGTGGTGGAATTCATTTTCAGGTCTACATGGCATACATGACTTCTATTAGATTGTGTATCCGTGTGTGCATTTATGATGATCTTCAAAAGACCATAGTGGCCACTTCTGGGAAATAGTAATCGCCTTAGGGGACAAGTGTGCACTTTTGATGCAGGACCCGCGTGCTCAGGAGTGTGTTGGGGACTATGTCCTGTGTCTCTTGCAGCTCAGAGACTCCTGCGCAGTCTCAGCCTGAGCCTTGAACCACATGTCCTGGGTCGTCAGTCAGTCATTGGTGAAGGTGTTATTCTCTGCATGTCCACACTGTATTTATTTATTTATTTATTTATTTATTTATTTATTTATTTAAGATTTTATTTATTTATTTGAGAGAGAGACAGCATGAGAGGGGGGAGGGTCAGAGGGAGAAGCAGACTCCCCGCTGAGCAGGGAGTCCGATGTGGGACTTGATCCTGGGACTCCAGGATCATGACCTGAGCCGAAGGCAGTCGCTTAACCAACTGAGCCACCCAGGCGCCCTGTATTTATTTATTTTTTTAAAGACTTTATTTATCTATTTGAGAGAGCGAGAATGAGAGAGAGAGAGAGCACATGAGAGGGGAGAGGGTCAGAGGGAGAAGCAGACTCCCTGCTGACCAGGGAGCCCGATGTTGGACTCGATCCCGGGACTCCAGGATCATGACCTGAGCCGAAGGCAGTCACTTAACCAAGTGAGCCACCCAGGCGCCCTGCATGTCTACATTGTAAAGCAATGACGGCTCCCTTGCTTGGACTGGAGCTACTTCCTGGAAGAAGAAGGTCACTGAACTTAACTTAAGATGAGCAATACGTAATGGGCCAGCAAGCCGTGTATCCTTCTTGGCTCTTACCTCCAGAAGGTAACAGAGGACTTGTAGTGCATGCTGCCAGCATGCCAGGCCAGTGAAGCCTGAAGCTAGTCAGCCTTTGAGGTCTGAGGGATATACACTTCCCACCGAATCTGGAACTCCAGAGATGCAGGCCCTGATGAAAGGAGCATCACCTCACCCACTACCTTTGTTCATGGCTCCGTGGTATTTGTGACAACCCTGGCAGATCTCCAAAAGCAGCCTAGCTGCCCATCTGGCAGGATTACTTGAAGATCCAGTGACCATCAGCTGTGGGCACATCTTCTGTCACTCCTGCAACAGTATTTCCTGAAAGGAGCTATAGGACACCTTTCCATGCCCTGTCTGACATTTTTTTCTGTCCAGATAAGAACTTCAGGAGCAAATCCCAGCTCAGTAATTTGATGTAAATCACTAAGGCATTCTCCAGATCAGAGGAAGCAAAAGGAAGAGGCATGAAGAGAATGCTGTTTTTGAGAAGTACAGTCAACTTTCAACTCTTTTCTGTAGGAAAGACCTAGAGATTTGATGTATACAGTATATTTTCTCCATCAAACACCAGAAACAGCACATATTTTGTGTGAAGAAAGCTGCTCCCATCACATGGAAATTCTAGAATGTGGCATTGAGCCCTTGAAGAACAATGGGGAATGAGCTGGAAAAAAAAATGAGTAAGTTTGCAAGTCAGCATGTCAGTGGAGCTGACAAAAAGGTAAAAGGTAAGAGAGGAAATAAATTCTGAATGTGGACAAATTAGACTGCTTCTACTGAATGAGCAAGAAACAATTTAAGCAAATACAAGATAAAGAGATGGACATTGTAACAAAACTAAAAGAGTATCTCATAAATGTTTCGATCATACCTGCACATTGAAATATCTGCTGGGGGTGAGAGAGGGCAAGTGTGCAGTATGAACCAAAGTTACTGATGTAGGAATATCCACCACAGGGATAGAAACCTAACATTCCCGGACCTCTTTTCTTTCTCATTAAAGAAATACAGATTTGGCCTTCCTCCACATTCTGGCTTAAACAAATTTATCAACCCATTTCAAAGTGGAAGTGATGGCCCCTGTATGTACTCTGTTTCTTCCCACAAGGAGAAAAAATACTTTCTCAGACGTGAAAGTGACTGAGCTAATGAAAATTGCATTTTTCACAAGAGTGTTAAGAACCTGAGTAATTGTCCATGAAATACCAAAATACCTATTTTGATAACCTTTTCTGATTGTTGCCCCTAGAAAAATCAAACAAACATGTTTTGAATTTTTGTCTCAAAAATTTTTAAAGCCACTATCTCCTGTGTCTTATAGTTTCCTGTCAGCTCACAGGCTTTGAAATGTGCTGAAACAAGCTTTGTAATGGAATTAGTGGAGAGAGAAACAATTAGGCAGCTTCAGAGAGATCATCACAGACCTGCGTAAAGATGTGGTCCGTGCAGCTAATGTTTTCAATACTCTTTCTTGTATCCCCTAATGGTTACATCCCAGCTGCCTCCCTGCCCATTGTGGGAAGTGTTGGTTGGAAAGGAAATAGCGCTGAGAGGAAATATTGATACATATACCATGTGTTCTTTTTTAGTTCATTAAAATCTACGTTTACTGATGGAAGAAAAAAATCATTTGTTGTCCTAAAAAGCAGCTTTTAGATAATGGGAACGTATTTTAACACATGGCAATGATGTAGGAATTCAGCATTGAGTTAAGTATCAGGTAGAAGAGATAAAAAGAAGGCTTAATGAAAATTGGTGTATATATACCATCGGTTCAAAACAGTAACAACAGCTGAGTTTAAGGCCATTTGAGTCATACACTTAATTTAGATGTTTTTAAGATGTGTACCAAGAGGGGCGCCTATGTGGCTCAGTCATTAAGCGTCTGCCTTCGGCTCATGATGCCAGGGTCCTGGGATCGAGCCCCACATCGGGCTCCCTGCTCCGCGGGAAGGCTGCTTCTCCCTCTCCCACTCCCCCTGCTTGTGTTCCCTCTCTCACTGTGTCTCTCTCTGTCAAATAAATAAATAAAATCTTAAAAATGAAAAGATGTGTACCAAGAAACAAGAGAGGAAAAAATAAAAGGAAGAGTAGAGTCAAGTAAGGGAGGGAAGGAAGACAATTGTAATGCAATAGTAACAGAAAAGTTGAAATGTACTTAAAGGGATTGGTGGGTGATTTTATTCAAGGAGAATATGCCATGAAATAGGAAATGAGATGGGAAAGGTTAACACTGTTTTTGCCTTAGTTCAACCTAGTCCCCAATATCTGTCACCGTGTGAAATTCTCACTCTCCTGAGTGTGATTCCTGTTTTGAAGACACAGTGGAAATTATCTTTCGCATCTCTCCGAAATGCAAGCTACTTCATAGTGGGCTCAGCCAAGAAGTTGTGATCTGTTCTATTACTGGAAGAAAAAACAGGTGGGAAAGACTTGGTAGATGACCGCAAATGCACTCTATGGCTTATTTAAGAAACTGCCAATGAGTAATTTTGCTTATAGGAAATGTCTGCCTTATCTGGAGATGTTAGGATCTAATTACCATGTACTAACATGCAATCTCCCATCTGGTAACACACAGCTTTCGAAAAACCATATGTTTATAAAGTTTGGGATACAGTTATTTGTTAGTTTCAACATCCATAACTGATACATTGAACTGGTAGAACTAGATAAAAAATTTAAGAATTTTTTTAACACAAAACACTGCAAGCAAATTCTATATTAAAAAATAAACATGTTTCTTAGAGGGATATCAAAGAAGTGTCACTTGGCAATCAATGACCCAGAATGTTCCACAAGAAAAGAGTTTTGATATCTTCAATGAAAAATGTCCAAATCACGATGTCAAAACCAATTTAAATTTAGACATGATACAGAATTCTTATTAATCAATTCTTCTATTTTTCAATATAAAACAATGCACAAATTAATTCTTCAACTGTCAGTTCTTTTCCAGAAAGTAGGTTTGCAGTAGTTGACATTTATCATATATGTATATATCTCATATGCATATTGATGATACTATATATAGTGTATATATTCAATTTTTATAACATATATCTACATTTACATATCTCTATTTACCGACATACCTCTTTCTTTCTCTCTAGTCTTCAGAAGGTATGTTATTGGAGAGTCTCAAAATTTAGTGGAAGTTTTGACTAAACTCTGAAAGATTAATTTTCTCAGCAGACTATAAAATATAGACATTGATTTATAGATTTAAAGGATAATAATGAAATGAAATGTTTTGCTATATGAAGTTCAAAAATAGCTATTCAAATAAGTTGAGATAGAAATTATTTATCCTTCCACAAGGCAATCTTTTTTCTCAAAGAAAACAAATGCACAAATAAATGGAGAGAGTATTTAATTTCTTCAGAATAACAAAATCTGCCCTTAATGAAAAATTGGCTTTCAGGAGGCAAATGATTATACTTTCCCTTATTTTATAATTCTATAGTCCTATAAATACTTGATATATTCATCTCATAAATGCTGTATAATACTATATATTTTATAAACTTATAATCTACCTGGATGTATAAAAAAAAGATTAAATGTATAAACAAATTAGGTAAAGCTTCATGTACTAACATTTAGAAAGTTTATTATACTTAATTTCATTTGTAAGATGTTCTGAGATGGTAAATACAATGTCTAAGATGATCTAAGATATATATATGACTGTGAATATCATTTTTGAATGTTTTGAATATTTTAAATTCTATAAAACTCAGTTTCTGATACTTTGGACAGACAAGGTCTGAAATGAGCCTACCTTATACTGAATTTTGCATTTTATTTTTCAAAACATGTAGTTTTGTAACCTCCCAAATTCTACATAGCTACCAAATGGACTTGGGTTTGAATTCAGAAGTTATTTTCTCTGTTTCTGCTTTCCTTTAAGACAAAATTTAGTTATTATATTTTTCCTTCTTAATCTTAACTGTTGTCACATTTAAAAAAACTTAAAGAAAAAGTATAGTTCTCATTTCATCAATTTAACATTCTAATAATAAAACCAAGGACAATTAATTATATTCATTTGATTTGATATATTTATGGTTAAAGACATAATACAAAGAAAGCTCAAACATTATCACTAGAAAAATAATGGAGAAAAATAAAAATAATGATGTACATTTTCCCCTAATTTTAAGTGTTCTTTCAGGGTATGACATTTCCAAATTTATAATCATTCTATTTTGAGAATAGGTCCATATCATATATTTATTTTTTATAGTCATTTTCTCTATAGTCCAATATTGATAAATGTTGGGTCAAATCATTGTGATAGTTGAGTTAACATTACCTGGTGTTACAATTCTCATTAATCAAATTAAGTTTGACCATCATGTTCTATCCATATAGAAGGAGGGAAGGAGGGGGAAAGAAGGGGGAAGGGAGGGAAGGAGGAAATGGGAGAGAAAAAAAGGAGGAAAACACAGGGTTTTTATGGGTAATATAAAAACATAAAAATACTAACAAACTCACTAGTCAAATGTAAACTATCAATTTGTGTTTAAACAGCATATAAAGGCAACTAAATGAGTCCATAAGTAAATAATTTAAATAATTAATTTTGAATACTTGGTTTGAGTCACTATTTCATTTTAATAAAATGAAACAAAGATTTCTGTATATGATTTTACATAGATCATTCTTATTAAGATTAAACACCCTTTAAACTTGTAAATGCAAAGAATACGCTTCCTGTTTGCATTTCAAGTAAATTATTCTGTAGCATATGCTTTTCTGATGGAGACTTGGTCAACAATGAAAGTCTTACATAAGTCTAAAGACAAAATGCACATGTAAATGTAATTAAATTGGACTATATTGAAGAAGGCTTTGAAATAAAAACAACGTGAAAGATGGTAAGTCTGTTAGAGTAATATTGAATATCTTTCTTTTTTTAAGATTTTACTTATTTTTTGACAGAGAGAGAGAACAAGCAAAGGCGGTGGGAGTGACAGAGGGAGAAGCAGGCTCCTCACTGAGCGGGGAACCTGATGAGGGGCTCGATCCCAGCGTCCTGGGATCATGACCTGAACGGAAGGCAGACACTGAGCCACCCAGGTGCCCTGAATATCTTTCTTAACAAGGATTTCTAGCACCAAATCATTTAAATTAATATGTTTCCATTTCTTTTGTTTTCTCAAACTTTTCCACATCCTAACCAGGTGCTAACATTTTATGTAATTGAAATATTTGAAGTAAGTAATAAGCCAGAAAGGTGGCTTTTACATTAAAAATCACATTTGTGGGCACATATACCATGTGTATTATTATCTTAAATTTAAAATTAAACCATGCTAGGTTTTTCTTACTTTATTGTGCAGATCTTTGTGTTTGCATGTGTAAGTTTGGGAGAGCTTTTAAGAGCAGGGTCTCTGGATCAAATGGATTTGGATTTCCTTCTTGGCCCTATCACTAAATCAATAGGGTTAAATCAGAAACTATCTGCACAGTATTTAGTGTGTGTGAGCATTAATAAACATTTAATAAATGATAATTATTATCACCCATTGTTAGTAATTATTTTGTATCATTATTAGAATTTCAGTTTAAAAAAAGAAAATAATCCATTTCATACCTTTTATAATTATTAATTTGCTAGGTCCTTTGATATAAGTCATCACATTTTATACTCACTTCTATGTCAAAGGAAGGTTAAGTGATTTGTGCAGTACACAAGCTAAAATGATAGCCTACCTTGGAGGACTACCATGCCTTTGTATTCTTAGTTCAAGTTCTTTTTACAACACAAGATTTCTTTCTAGTTTCTCAGGGAATAAAAATGGGTGAGAGAGACTCGAAGAATGGGTTCCAGACCTGGTTCTAAAATTAACTACTCTTTTAATTATAATATTTTATGGAAAACAATTTAATTTCACCATGGTTCAATTGGGATAAATAGTACTTCTCTTTAGAATGTGTCTAGGTTATAAAATGATGTGATACTTTAGCCTCTAATAGCTTGTTAGTGTTTAATTTGTAATTCATATTTATATATATTGTTTAAAAGTACATGTCTCCAGGTGACATTTTACTTAGAAGATGAGCTATATCTTAAAAATATATCCATCGCAGTAGTTATCTGAGGAGAGGAAAGATGAGCTGTAATTGACAAGATACATAAAGGTAAGCTTCTGACCCAAAGGTACTTACAATGAATGTATGCTTTAAAATCTGTTGGCTAAATTGTAGAGTTCTATTCTATGTGCTTTTTTATGTGCTTTATTCCACAATAAAACATTTGAAGGATCCCAGTGAAAAACATATGTTTAGTATAAGACTTACTTCTGAGTGCTAATCATGTGGTATGGTCTAATACCCAATCATCCAATGCTTTAACTGCTGATTATTGGATGTACCTAAGTGATTTATCATCCTAAATTTTCCAAAAGACTAGGATAAGCAATTATCTCCACAGGAGTGATACGGAAGCTCCCATGAGCTTCCCTACAGTTCTAGGATTTCAGATATTACTACACACAGAGGAAGCAGACAGCCTAACCAAGGCAAGTGTAAGGTTAAAATTTTTGCTGTGCATGTGTCTATACTAGTAGAGAAAAACACAATAGCTGAGAAATGGGGGCAAGATGAAATATCCTTTTACCCTTTGTGACATATCTTTAGTCCTCTTTAAGAGCGTCTCTAACACTTGCAAGTGATTAAATCTAGAGTCTTCTTACCAGAAAATTTTTGTTGGTACAATGATTTACCTCAGGGCTATCTGACACACTTAGTTTAGATTTCACTTTTAACCTGGAGA
The DNA here is from genome assembly GCF_037043125.1 of Eumetopias jubatus. Taxonomy (NCBI): domain Eukaryota; kingdom Metazoa; phylum Chordata; class Mammalia; order Carnivora; family Otariidae; genus Eumetopias; species Eumetopias jubatus. Next base: position 174,196,870 of record NW_028274809.1, on the reverse strand, counting down.
TTTGGACTTTACAAAAGATGCTTGTTGTGGTATTATATTATTTCCCTATTTAGAACATATTTCTGAAACAGCAGAATTTTAGCACCACATTATTAATAAAGCACTATGTTTACACACAAAGTTACGTAGCACAGATTGAAAAAAACCCACTGCTTCGGGGCACCTGGGTGGCTCAGTCGTTAAGCGTCTGCCTTCGGCTCAGGTCATGATCCCAGGGTCCTGGGATCGAGCCCCGCATCGGGCTCCCTGCTCCGTCCCTCTCCCACTCCCCCTGCTTGTGTTCCGGTCTCTCGCTGTGTCTCTCTCCATCAAATAAATAAATAAAATCTTTTAAAAAAAAAAACTGCTTCTTACTTCATCCTGTCTATTCAAAGTTTGGCAATAATCGCCCAAATGCATGAGAAAATTGTCAACTTGCCTCTTTATACATTGATCAGAACAATATGCTCATGCTTATTTTATTTCATGGGCTTTATGTGAATATAATGATTTTAAATAATTTAATTTGGATCACTAAATAGCCAGTTCCTGTCAAGTGTGATTGATCTTCCTCTACCTGAAATTAATTACCTAAAATTGCAATAACAAATTCTGTTCACTCGTTCATTTTTTTGGTGAGAATTAATTTTAAAATTCACAGAAAAATCAGAGCATTTAATTTGTGAATTTATTTATTCTGCCTTAAACCCTACATATACTTTAGTGGTTTCTTTCTTTTCTTTTCTTTCCTTCATTTCTTTTCTTTTCTTTTCTGAAATTGTTTAATAGCAGATCATCATGTTAAGCAGATTAAAGAATAGGGTCTATCTTGTCTCTGCTACGTTGCCCCAGCACTTAGCCAATGCATGGCATGCAAGAGTCCTACAGGTTAACTTTGAACCCCTCTGTCTTTCTACCATAACCCAGGGCCCTAGCCTTTCCCCAAAAGGCCCTTCTTGTCTAATGTATGCTAATGCTCTGGTATTTGCAGTGTAATGGCAAAATTTATCTAGGTAGAAAAGCATCCAGTTTATAATAAAGATAAAAATTCTGCTTTCAAATAGGTACAAGGGACTAATTTGCTGAAGGAGAAGCTATTCCGGGCTAGTGAGCCACCTTCTCACATTTCTTAAGTAACATAAACGGCCTATATTTTTTATACTGGCCCACTGAATTAGAATAATAACTTCGAATTGCATAATCTCTTTTTTTTTTTTGCTTTGCATTCAACGTTTCTTCATACATCTTAAAACTGATACATGTATAAGAAATTCTATAGTTTGAGGACCATGGAATAAATATGTGAGTAAAAGAAAAATGCGGTTTCATTATAACTAAAGATTATTTTCACACCTGAGAGAAATATTTTACCTGGTCTTTAAGAAAATATAATGATTTATTTTATAGTATATATTAGTTTCATATTATTTTTTTAAAGATTTTATTTATTTATTTGATAGAAGGAGAGAGCAAGAGAGTATGAGAGGGGGGAGGGTCAGAGGGAGAAGCAGACTCTCTGCTGAGCAGGGAGCCCAATGTGGGACTCGATCCCAGGACTCCAGGATCATGACCTGAGCCGAAGGCAGTCGCTTAACCAACTGAGCCACCTAGGTGCCCATTAGTTTCATATTTTAAATGTAACTATACAGATGATTGTGGAACTCATCATAAATAAAACCCTGTTCAAACTTGCTACATGAGCTATTACTGAAAAGTCACAGTTGATTTCCATACATACACACAAAATGATACCCTATGGTATATGCTACATGCATTTTACTTTCCAATTCACAGTAAAAGTATTGCAATACAAATTATAGAATTTCCTTGAAACAAAAAAATACAAAATGGTTTATGACTTTTGATCTAAATTATAATCATGTAGCATTTTCTTAATTTATATTTTAAACCTAATTTCTTTTTTTTAAACTTCCTGCCATTTTTTAAATTTTTTTTAAAGATTTTATTTATTTATCTGACATAGTGAGAGAGAGCACAAGCAGGAAGAGCAGCAGAGGGAGAAGCAGGCTCCCTGCTGAGCAAGGAGCCCGATGCAGGACTCGATCCTAGGACCCTGGGATCATGACCTGAGCCGCAGGCAGACGCTTAACCGACTGAGCCACCCAGGCATCCCTAAACCTAATTTCTTTATTTCAATTAGATATAAGTAGATTTCAACTACCTTGATAGAACTGGTAAATAAAACTATGGACATTGGGGAGGGTATGTGCTATGGTGAGCGCTGTGAATTGTGTAGGACTGATGAATCACAGACCTGTACACCTGAAACAAATAATACATTATATGTTAATAAAAAATAAATTAAAAACTTAAATTAAATTTTAAAAAAACTAACAAATAGTAAACATAATTTGGACATTTAATTTTGCTCTTGCATTTGAAATTAGCTTTGTTATTTGAGTTTAAAGCACATTAATATCCTCAGACTGCGGATCATTCATTCACAAAATAATAGAAAGCTATGATATTCCCCTGTCTCCAGCATTAGAACCATCAACTAACCATTTAAAATAACACAACATAGCACAAACAACATTGTGAATATTTTAAGATTTAGAATTACTTAATTCACATTTTCCAGGACTGGTAATGCAAACTTTATAAATCTTTTTGATGAATGAATTTCAGTGTAATATCTAATTAGAGAACATTTCATCTAAACTTGGCTTCATTTCAAAATTCTTCTAGAATGAAAATAAAAAAAGCTTAAGGTCCTGTCAACAGGAAAATAAAATTGATCTTCAATCAAATATAAATATGATGTCATTCACCTCAAATAATTATGATAACTTTACCACACACCCCAATTCATAAGATACTTGAGAGAAAAAAAGAAAAATTGGCACTAAATAGAACAACATTCATTTTTTAGAGAACAAAAATACAATGTATATCTGAAATATGATGGTCAAATATGGAATGAACTCAAGTTGTTAGTAGGGATAAAAGTTTTGTTTGTTTGGAGATAATTATAGATTCAGATGCTGTTGTAATAAATAATACAGAGACAATCCATATATCCTTCACCCAATTTCCTCCCCTGCTAACATCTTGCATTGCTGTAATTCTGGAATAGGAACAAAATCATTTAAATCCTTCCTTTCAACAACCTATCTTGGGCTTAACTTATTTATTGGTTCTGAGAGATTGTGTGTATGAGTGTGTGTGTGTGTGCACGTGAATTCTGTGGAATTATCTACATAAATAAGCATGTCATCTGCAAAAAGAGACTGTTTTTCTTCCATTCCAAGCTGTATGCATTTTATTTCTTCTTTCCTTATGACGTTTGAATTTCTACTACTAGGCTGAAGAGTAGCAAAAGCCCACACACATGCCTTGTTCCCTATTTAAGAAGGAAGATATTCCCAACTTTCACCATTAAGAATGGTATTAGCTGTAGAAGTTTTGGAAATACTTTTCATCAAATTAAAGAAGTTCCTATCTGTTCCTAATTTTCAGAAAGTTTGGTGTTTTGGGGGGCCTTTTTTTTGTCATGAATGGGTGTAGGAATTTGTTCCATGTAACTTGATAAGAATATATGATTTTTCTTTACTCCATTGTTACTTCAGTTTTGAAGTGTTGAAAAAGTCTTGCACTGGAAAAAATCTCACTTAGCTGTGTTGCATGATTCATTTTATACATTGCTGGATTTGATTTGCTAATATTTTGTTGATGATTTTCTCATCATTAAGTATTCTTTCAAAAATAATCTAATTATTTTTAGCTTTCTCCAGAGCCCTTTGTGTGTGTATGTGTGTGTGCGTGTGTGTGTGTATTCTAATCAAGGCCCTCTCTTTGGTTTATTCATTAGTATAATAGCATTGCATTATTGGCTATCTACCAAAACTTCTTAAAAATCTATTTCACAGGGAGACAGTAGAGCATAATGACCATATGGACTGAAAGCATACGCTCTGGAACAGATTCCCTAAGTTCACTACTTTCTAACTTTGTAACATTGACAATTTATAGCACATTTTCATTTCCATGGCTAAATCTCTCCCTCTCATATAAAATGACCCAGGAGTATTTCAAACAATAGGGTTTGGTTTATATATAGCTTAAATTATAATTTTATCTGTAAGTATTTTATTAAAGTAGAATATATTCACATACCAGTTACATAAAAATAATAACAATAAAAAAGTATGTTGTAATAAAAGATAATATATTACTAAGTTTGGGCTTGATAATCCATAACTTAGATTGACATTTATTTTGAAACTCACCTGGATTAAAATATTCAGTTTTGGTTTATTTGCAGTATTTTGGATAAAAGATTTGACTTTGGAGGGGTGGAGTTCTTGTGAAGACCAAATAATATAAATCATTCACTCATCAAAATATTTAGTTCAATTATTTATTCTCTCTCTCTCTCTCTCTCTCTCTCTCTGCCATCTAATTATTTACTTACTCATATATTCTAGGAAAGTGTCCAGATCATGATGCTAAAGTGATGAACAACACAGAGAAAAACCACTTCATTAGGAGCTACTGTTTTCATTGGAATGGAAGATGCACACATGCAAAAAGTCTATCTAGATCAGAACATGACCATAGTAAATGCTTGAAAATGTATCTGTTTCCCTGACTCAGTTTCTATGTCAGAGGTCACTGCCATCCATCTAGCCATTTAATTGTGGACAATACGTATGATACTCTTATATCCGAAGAAACCGTGTGACAATACACTTTTTGCAACTGAATTGAATTTGTAAGATCCAAAAGAGCAGACTTTTTTTATTAAAGACTATGTCCCTTTACACAGTTGTAGACATGTTTGTTCCTTCACAAAATTCGTTATTTTATTCTGTCATACAGCCAGGGCCCTCAAGTAAAATCAGAGATTGAGTTATGTACTCTACCACTGATTTTTAGGTAACATATAAAGTCCATAAAATTTTTTATAAAAAGCTTTACATGTATTTCTGACTATCTTACTGGTTAAACTTCCTTTTTCTCAGATCTAAAATCAGATGACTTTTTCATCATTTGTGTCTACATATTTCAGTTAAAAATAGATAAAAATTTAAAACTGTGTTGAGCACATAGTGCAGGTTAATATTTCCTTCAATATTTGATAAAATTAATAAAATAAATAGTTGCCATAACACTGTAAAGTTGATTTCTAAGAAATAATTTATTAACTACTAACACTCTGCAAAGGCCCACAAGAGTTCTGGTGAATTTGCAGATTTCTGAGAACTTCAGCAATGCTTAGGTTCAAGGAGACATTAAAATGTTACAACCTCAGATTTCATTTTGACTGTTCTTGGAAAGTCTCCAACAAATAGGCTAAAAAGCCTACCACAGGAAGCCAGACATCTTATAGAGTCTGAGAAGCAGAGACCATTTCTGCTGAATAGAATACTTATTTCTTTTCATGAAAACATGCTTCCCTAATATACAGCTAAAAATGCATAACCTATCAATACAAGTCTAACAAAGCTTTTAAAGTTTTGCTCTTTACATGACTTCTCTGTTGTGAGAGAAAATAATGCACTTGTAAAATGCATGATATAGTGCACTGTGCATATTTCAAATGAGATAAGAAAGTATTTGTATAGTTGACTATGTTTGCTATTGCAATAATGGCATTATTTTTCCAATATACCACTTGAGTGCTGAGTATATGATGCCCTTAAGGCCTTCATTTTCATTATAAACAGAGTACTACTGAGCATACTTTTATAGTCACAATAATCTGAAATTATAAAACAATTTCTGAAAGCTTTGTTAAAGAAACAAAGTATAAGCGAAACTCTATTGAAGCCCATTTTTTTATAATTGGTGCTGGATGAACACTATCATCAGTGCTCGGTCTACAAAGGATAATCATGTGTTGAGATTGAGTAGGGTGTTCTTTGACAGAATCCTTTTTGGACATGAAGCTGTAAAATGAGCGAGTCAGTGGAAACTGGACAGGCTCCAGTTCTAAGGCAATTATATTTTATTTTATTTTTTTAACTATTTATTCATTTATTTATTTGACAGAGAGAGAGAGGGCACAAGCAGAGGGAGCGGCAGGCAGAGGGAGAGGGAGAAGCAGGTTACCCACTGAGCAGGGAGCCCAATGTGGGGCTCCATCCCAGGACCCTGGGACCATGACTTGAGCTGAAGGCAGACGCTTAAAGACTGAGCCACCCAGGCGCCCCCCTTTTCAGCTTTTATTTATTTATATTTTAGATGGTTTAAACAATCCTAAGAAAAGTTATTTGATTCTGTATTAGTCTATTATTTAGGTAATTGTAACAATCAGTGAAGGATAAGAGAATGAAATGAGATTGAAATCAAATATAGCACGGATAAAGACAATACTCTACATATCAGCTCCTTTCAGACTTTCGGCTCCAGGTAATATAGAGAAATGAAGTAGAGTAAATGAGTTTCCATCCATCCTTGCCTCAATATTTGACAAAGGTTGTGAATTTCAACCACCAAAACTCATATTTTAAATGTTTCTCATTGAGGACTTGTGTGTGAATATGCATGTGAAAGTGTGTGTTAATATGTGTGTTTGCATGTGCTTATATGTTTGGGGAGAATGACATTTCCCTGAATTAGTATATCAAGTAAAAAAGTAAAGTTCCAAACTAATAAAAGCACATACGCATTCTAAGTGGCTTTGATAAGCATTTTAATAGAAGTAACTCCTATATATAATATGTGGTCATGATTGGGTTATAGCCACACCTCTTTTCTCATTAGGGATTCATAAAATATCACAGATGTGGTGTTGGCCAGGATTTCACCCTGGCTCCTGCCATCTTGTCTCTTGGTGGTTGCCTTATCCCACATCTATTTCTTTTTTTTTTTTAAAGATTTTATTTATTTATTCATGAGAGACAGAGAGAGAGAGAGAGAGAGAGAGAGAGAAGCAGAGGGAGAAGCAGGCTCCCCGCTGAGCAGGGAGCCCGATGCGGGACTCGATCCCAGGTCCCTGGGATCATGACCTGAGCCGAAGGCAGACGCTTAACCATCTGAGCCACCCAGGCGCCCCCCACATCTATTTCAACTGGTTTTAGTCTTATGTTTTCAAATTAGTTCTCTTCAAGTTTTACTGGTTAGGGTTCTGGTGTCATAGCTTCAAATTCTTAAAACTCAAACTAAATTTCCTCTCTCTTCCTTTACTATATCCATTTTTATTTTACATACTGACTCTTTCCTACACATATTCTATTTATAGTTTTCATGCCATTATTAATTAAAAGTGTCTATATCTTATGTAACTAGTCTACTGACTGCATTTTGGGGGAGGCTATTCCATTAGTTGTTTGTAATGCCATCCTTTGGATCTGATTGTTTTGGGTTTGCTTTTTTTATTTTTTTCTTCAAATTCACCTGCCAGAAAATCAGCTGTATTATATAACAATTTTTTGAGCTTTGCATAAATTGCCTGTTGACTACAGGGAAAGAAAAGATCTGGCAGAGGGTAGAAAAACAGCTAAAGTCATCCTAGGTTTAAGGTGGCAAAAGACACTACACCCTCTAGATTCTGCCTTTGGGTCTATAACTATTATTTGTCTTTTGTGTTTAGTCAGTGTTTTTACTTCTTTTATTCCTAGCTATAAAATTTTCTCAAAGATCTCATCTTTTCTCTTTACTCCCTAATGCTGAAAGATCTAATACTTTCTCCTTGTAGACATATCAATGTTTAAAAATATGCCTGTGGGGCGCCTGGGTGGCTCAGCCGTTAAGCGTCTGCCTTTGGCTCATGTCATGACCCCAGGGTCCTGGGATCGAGTCCCACGTTGGGCTCCCTGCTCGCCGGGAAGCCTGCTTCTCCCTCCCCCACTCCCCCTGCTTGTGTTCCTACTCTCGCTGTCTCTCTCCCTCTCAAATAAATAAATAAAATCTTAAAAAAAATAAAAAACTAAAAATATGCCTGTGTACCTTGCATGGTGCCTGGGGGCACATTCCACAAACTATGAATGACATTATATCTGGGCATATACTTATTTCCATAATTTGATACCATCTATATTTAATGACTTTTACATCAATGCATATGCATGGCTTAACTGATATAAGCCACATTTGCATAGTTTAGTTTCCAGATAAGCGAAATTAAATGTTAAGACTGTAGATTCTCTCAAAAATCACATGTTCCTTATTAAAGACAATTAATAGCTATTAAGCTTATATTAAAATAACTCAAAAAAGAAAGAGTTTACAAATCAGTCCATGTTTTAACATTTCCTCATATATTTGAAACAAACAAACAAAAAAACTCGACACACACCACCACACATATTAGCATAGCTAATAAAGCATAGCACTGTGGTAGTAGCAATTTGTAAATATACAATTCTACTTACTACAGAATGATTCCTTAAGATTTTGATTAACGATAAGTAAAAGAGGGAGAAACAGATGAACCAACTCTTATAAAAATAATTAGAAACAGTTTTTTCAAAGATAGCGACTTCATTGTTTTTAGAAAAATTGAGCTTCAGTCTTTTGAAAAATAACTGTATCATCAATTGATGTGTTATCATGTCATATTATTAAATAAAGTAGAATCAACCTTTCATTTTCTTAGGGCTGGCTTACAGACTTGAAAGCTTCCAGAAATTAGAATAAATGATCATTTTGAAGGAAGAAATATTCCTCTTGCAAAAGATGTATTCAAAGCTCTCCTAGAGATTATACTTGCTTTGAAAATGAAGTGTCTGATGCGGCTTGTCTATAATTAGGAAACATTCGATAAACTTCCCATTGTAGAAACAGATTGAACAACTATTTCACGGTAAATCAGAATTTTGCTATCAAGTTATGTGATAAGCTCTTCTGTATTGCTCAGTAAATCATGAAGTGTGACAATAGGGACACTCAGTAAGCTCCTGAGAACTGCATAATAAATCATGAAATTTCACAATAAGTTGCACAATAAGCCCTACTGTATTAGTCTCTAAATCATGGGCTTTCACAATAAAGTTATACTAAGAATTTCGCTTTTCTTTACTATGTCTACTGTTACTATGGGGCATCTATCAGTCAAGGATAAAACTTACCATTAAAATATGAAGTCCTTCTCTCCCGCATTAGACTAGAGTCACATTACTGAGAAAATCAGGTTTTATTTGTGTGAGAGGAAAAGAAAAACTACCTTGTTCCATTTGTTAATAAAATTACAGCATCAGCTTGAGTTCAGATGTTTGTGATGGAGAACACATTAATTTAGAGTAGATATTATAAAAAAGACAATGTATTTAATCTAGGTTAATACTTAAGTACTTAAAACAAATGTTATACATGAATACATTAAATGTAATTAATGACAAAGGAGATATTAGACTAAGTTTAAGTAGGCAATCACAATTATGTAAAATATGCGGGGTGTATATGGGTGTGTGTGTGTGTGCGCCTGAGCACGTGCACACAAGCCCACAGAGAGAAAGAACAAGAGGGAAAGAGATGTTTACATACAATTTTTTTAAAGGTGTGTTTATTCTCTAATTTTGAAAGCTGTGAAATATACTGAACACTTTATGATTTAGGAATTTATTTGATAGATATAATATGACTTGCATGAAATAGAAGTTTAAAGATCACTAGATTTGAACCCTAGTTCCATGGCTTAAATGATATGCAACTGAATGTAATTACTTATACAATGTTTATTCATTTTTTAAGATAATATTTTAACAGAATAGCAAAAGTGAACAGGTTTAACATGCATCTGGGGGCATTCCCTACTAAATCTTGCTTATGATTATTTCATCTTCAAAAAGCTAAAAATAAAAAGCCCCAAATATATATTTTAAATTTTACTTTTAAATGCAGTTATCTTAAGAAAATAAATTAGATTTTTTTAAAGATTTAATTTATTTATTTGATATAGAGAGAGAGCAAGAGAGAGAGAGAGTGCCTGAGCAGTGGGAAGGGCAGAGGCAGAGGGAGAAGCAGACTCCCTGCTGAGCTGCTGAGCAGGGAGCTTGACAGGGAAGGGGCGTGGGCTCCATCTCAGGACCTTGAGATCATGTCCTGAGACAAAGGCAGACACTTAACAGACTGAGCCACTGAGGCATCCTGAAAATAAATGAGATTTGTACAGGATGACAAAATGTATCCCTGAGAAAAATGTGATACCTGATATTAGAAAAACTTCTTAATCCAAATGCGATATAGCAGATATGTCAATAATAATGAGAACCGGGCGCCTGGGTGGCTCAGTTGGTTAAGCAGCTGCCTTCGGCTCAGGTCGTGATCCTGGAGTCCCGGGATCGAGTCCCTCATCGGGCTCCCTGCTCGGCAGGGAGTCTGCTTCTCCCTCTGACGCTCTTCCCTCTCATGCTCTCTCTCATGCTCTCTCTCTCAAATAAATAAATAAAATCTTTAAAAAAATAATAATAATAATGAGAACCATAATTCTATATGGAGGACGGGAAGAAAGGGAGGGCCTTACTGCAAATGTAAACATCGCTGGAGTGCGAATTCTGTAGCATTTAGGCTTTGCTTTCATGGGAAAAAATTATAAAATATTGTTGGACTATCAAACACCCACCTACACACACACGCACACACACACACACACACACACACAGGCATGGGTACACGTATGTGTAATTTCGGTATGTTCTGATACTCAACTAAATTCTTTTTTATGTGATTAAGCCACTAAAAATAGGGGAACTCTGCAGAAGACCAGACACGATCCAAGAATAGTCGCTACTATTACGTCCATTGCCAACAATTTTCTTTGATAAGAAGAAGACCCAGATCATGAAAACATTCTACTTTGAATCCATATGAGCCAAAATAGGAAACTATTTTCGTCTTTACACCCTTACACCCAGTAATTAAGACTTCTCATTTCTTTTTTGTTTTTCTTACTTTTTTATTTTATCCTATTATATAGAAATGATCACACACATATTAACATACACATACTTCGACAAGAGAGAGGAGAAATTATCCAGGTGGTGTGAAATTGGGTTTGAGAGTTTTTTTAAACATGAAATTAATGTCCTGTGTGCAGTACTGCTAATTATATTAAAGGAAAGTCTGGTAACTAGGTTTGAAACTCACAGTCTACTTTTTTTGTTTTGCTTTGTGTTTTTCTTTGAAAAATAATCTGATTTCATCATAAAGTAAATATATAATACAGTTACATGTATTGATCACATCTTGTTTTCAATTATTATAATAGAAAAAGTTTGCAGAACATAGAATACTAGGAATCCTCTCATTAGAAGTAAAGTAACCCACCTCTAGACTGCAAATATATGAATTGGTTGGATTTTTATGTAAAAATGTATGTAAATTGAAAAAAATTGAATTGCCTTTAAAATAATATTTTCTGAAATCCTAAGGAATATTAGAAAAAATAATGTATGGGTTATTAATTATTAAAATATTAGATTAATTGGATTTAATTAATTAATTAAAATTTTAGATTAATTAGATTAATTAGAAATATTAAATAAAATATTAGAAAAAATCTGAGTTATTAATCATTTTTATGATTCCTTGATAAGCTTTGAAACATTTAAATAAAGCCCACCACATTTTCATTGTAATGTTAATATATCCACACTATAAAATATCAAAATCTTTAAGGCAAGACAAAAAATTAGATGTCTTATCAGTTCATGTAATTGATATTAAATTCCAGAAAAGTAATCATAGAACACAGCAGGAGTTGATCTCAAGAATATTAATGAAGAAAATGGCATAATTAATATTCTCAAAGTCCCACATGTAATATTTCTGTTTGGGCAAGGCTAGGAAGGATGTCAAAACTGCAAGCTTTGAATTTTGAGAGAATTTTAGTTTTGCAAAATATGTGGAATATTACAGCATTTTTAAAAGTAAAACAAAACCCCTTATTCAAAATAAGCATTTTGTCATTTGCATTTAGCTTGATAATTTCATTCAACATAACGAATCATTAAAATTCAATCCAGGGGCCCCTGGGTGGCTCAGTGGTTAAGCGTCTGCCTTCAGCTTAGGTCATGATCACGGCGTCCTGGGATCCAGCCCCACATCCGGCTCCCTGCTTCATGGGAGGCCTGCTTCTCCCTCTCCCACTCCCCCTGCTTGTGTTCCTTCTCCTGCTGTGTCTCTCTCTGTCAAATAAATAAATAAAATCTTAAAAAAAGTTAAAAAATAAAATAAAATAAAATAAAATTCATTCCATACACGTCAGGTTTCAACCAAGATAGATTAGCTCCATTCCTTCCTGGTTCTCCTCCCTCTTAGACTATAATGTCCCAGATATAACATAATAAACAAGCAAAGGAAGATTCTGAAAGTTGGAAAGAAAAAGGTAGATTTCTTAGGGACCTAGGTACTTGAGGAACGATATAGTAGTGAAGTCCCTGGGTTTCGTTTTTCCTTTCCACCTGTCCTATACAGGGCAGCCTGGAACCAACACACACACACACACACACACACACACACACACACACACACACACACCCCGAGTCTTTTTTTTTTCTGAGCTGAAGTGCGTGAAAATGGTGGCCTATCAAAGAAAACCTTTTGGCAATACTAACCTTACTTCATCCAAACACCAACATAACAATCACACCTTATTTATGATTTTGGTAGGGCCAAGCACAGAACAGATCTTCAGCCCCACCCACTTTCTTGGTTGAATGCAGCAGTCAGCTTCTCCCACTGGGTTGATCTTCCTGTGGAAGTAAATGGCTCCTACTCCAATCCTAAGTCAGGGTTGTGTCCCTGGAACACAGCCACGAGCTGAGCCTACACTCCTACTCTGTAGCAACGAGACTTCCTGAAGCATTGTGAGAAGCCACTTACCAATCTGCTTCCCAACACCCTCTGTGCATTGTCAGCAGGCTCCACCAATTCGGTGAGCCTTATCATTCACTTGGCATCAAGACCGAACTCAGGGCTATCTGATTTAGGACAACGCAGACCACCTACTAGGCTCAACCCTGTTGTCAGCTCATTGCAAGGGGAACTGAGCCTCTCCCCACACCCAGCATCACAAAAGGTAGAACGAAAAGATGGGAAATGGAGCTAAATGGTACTTTAATTCTTTCTACTGCTGCTGGCACCAGATTCAGCAGGCAGCTGACCTGCCCCCATACTGTAGGAAGAAACAACAGAACCAAACCACAGAATCTAATCTAGTCTAAACAGTATATTTTTAGGAATTGAAATTATACAGTAGGCCATAATAAAATCAAATTAGAAATCAATGACAGAAAGACCACAGGAAATTTTCTAAACAATTAGAAATTAAACACTATACTTCTAAATAATACAGGTGTCAAGGAGGTAATGTCAAAAGAGATTTTTTAAAGTACACAGAATTGAGTGAAAATGAAAACTTAACAAATAATAAGTGGGACACACTAAAGCAGTGCAGAGAGGGAAATTATAGCACAAAACGCTTACATTATTTAAAAAACTCAATAATCTAAGTTTCTACCTCAAGAAACTAGAAGAAGGGGGCACAATAAATCCAAAGAAGGAAGAAGGAATTAAATAATAAAGATTGAGCAGAAATAAATGAAATTGAAGAGGGAAAACAACAGAGGGGGGAAAATTGCTTCTCTGAAGAAAAAAAAAGAACGAGAAAATGTGTAAACCTCTAGCAAGACGAACAACTATAAAAAGCGAAAAATACAGGGGCGCCTGTGTGGCTCAGTCAGTTGAGGACCCGACTCTTGGTTTTGGCTCAAGTCCTGATCTCATGGTTTCTGAAATTGAACCCTGTGTCAGGCTCCACGCTCAGGGGGTGTCTGCTTGGATATTCTCTCCCTCAGCCTGCACTACCTCTCTTTCTCAAATAAATAATTAAATCTTAAGAAAGAGAGAGAGAGAAATACAATTAGAAGATAACTAGTATGAAATAGAGATATCACTACATTCACTGAAGCCATTGAAATTATTGAAAATAGCATATTTTCAATATTTTGAAAATATTCAATATTTTGAAAATAAAGTCCGAAAAACTTTACTTATAATTTTGACAACTCACAAGAACCAGCTCCTTGAAAACTATAAACTATCAAAACTTAACCATTATACTGCAAGTAGTTCTATAACCATTGGAGATATTGAATTTACAATTAAAAATTCCTGAGAAAAAAATTCCTGAAAAAAATCTTTGGGCTCAGATTGCTTCTCTGCAGACTTCTGCCAAACATTTAAAGAAAAATTAAACCAGTTTTCCACAATTTCTTGGAGAAAATAGAAGACAATGGAGTAACTCCCTATACATTTGTGAGGTTAGTATAACCTTGATACCGAAGCCAACACAGATAATATTTAAAAAAAGAAAAGAAAAGAAAGCCTGCCAACCAATAGCCCTCATCAACATTTGTGCAAGTTTTCCTTTGCTTCTCCTCAGTATTCCTTTGCACAGAATATTCTACAATATGTGCTGAAATGTGAGGGGGGAAACCCATAGCCTGATATCAAAAGATTGATTGTTTTGTTTCTCTTTCCAGTTAAGACGGTAAACATTGATATATTGTTCTGAAAGTAGAATATCAAAATTACCTACCAAACAAACAGTTGAGCTGGTCACAGAAATGTTGGTTACCATCTCTCATTCTATAAACAGAAAGTCATTAATTCAAGCAGAAGAAATGTTACCACAAATTATCCTTACTAATAACATAGCATAGAAACAGCTTTGAGGAAAATATACTTTCAAGTTCTCAGTTTGGTAAAATAAAAGAAAAAAAAACTTAAAATATTCAACAATTGTCAATAGTTTGTTCTGAAGTAATAGAGTTAAGGGCAATAAAAAGAACCCCAACTATCTGTAAGATGGAAGAACCACGGCATATAATTGGCTTTTTACTTTCCTACCTTTGCACCTGACCACCAGCAATTAAAGTATTTTATATACCTTTGGATTCTTAGTACTTATAAGAGAGATTATGTACCTAAGACACAAAGTATTGAGTAAATGAATCCCTAAATGAAATAACGAATATATCCCAGCCATATTGACTGACTTACTGGAACATTTTAAAGCTTTTCTTGTCTGTGTGATTTTGAAAATTTTATGTTGTACTTGAAAGAACTCTTGAAATATCTTCACTATAAATGAAGGCACACAAACTAATGTAATTTGAAAATGAATTATCTTTATAAATATATGTGTCTTCATTGTGTTCCATGAAACGTCATGTGTTTCATGAAACTTGTTATGTTTTTGCATGGTCAAGAGTTTTTGAGTAAAAAATATAGATAATGTAGGTCAAAGGGTAAGTGAAAGGCAAATAAGTCTCGGAATGTAAATACAGAGATCTCCAAAGAGATGTACAGATTTAATGCTCCTGGAGCCCTTTGTTCACAATCCAGAGGTAATCACCTCTTTTTCTCCAAGAGGATTTGTTTACAGAAAGGAAGTTTTCTTCCTCATCTTTTTTTTTTTTTTGTGAGGAATAGAAACAGCTATGCAAGGGTTGAGATGAACAATTTTGGGATTCCTCTTACCTAGTACAGGGTACCCTCACTCCATAGTGGATGTCATCTGCCCTCAACACATTGCCCTGAGTAGAAATTGGGGCATGAGGAATCGGCACTAAAGTATTCTGTTAGTAAATAATCAGTTTGATCAGTCTTCCTCTGATTCAGAGACTGAGTTTACTCTATATTTCAACAATCTGTTGATTGTTTCTTATCCTGTGCAAATTCTTTTAGTTTGAGGTAGTCCTACTTGTCTATTTCTGCTTTTGTTGCTTGTGTTTTTTCATATCATATCCAAGAAATCCTTGCTTAGATCAATATGAAAATTTTCCCTTTGTTTCTTATAGGGGTTTTATAATTTCATATCATATATTTAAATAGCTTATCCATTTTGAGTTGATTTTTGTGTATGTTGTAAGATAAAAGTCAAATTTCATTCTTCTGCATGTGGAAAGGCTGTTATGCTGACATTTAAAAGCATTAGTGAAAAAAAGACAACAGGAATAAATGTGTTCATGGTCTGGAAGAGTTAATATTGTTAAAATGTCCAAACCACCCAAAGCGATCCAGATTCGATGCAATCCCTATCAAAATGCCAATGACATTTTTTTTATAGAAATTAAGTCCTAAAATTCACATAGATACCCCAAAGACTGCAAATACCTAAACCAACCTTGAGAAAGAAGAACAAAGCTGGAGGCGTTACACTTCTTATTTCAAAATATATTATAAAGCTACAGTAATTGGAGCAGTATGATACTGGCATAAAAACAGATAGAAAAATAGAACAGAAAAGAGAACCTATAAATAAAACCAAGCATATATGGCCAACTGGTCTTCAACAAAGTTGCCAAGAATCCATAATGGGGAAAGAATATTCTCTTCTTGCATATGATTATATAAAGCAATGGCTACTAGTATTTTAAAATTTCTTTTAAAATGAGGTTTAAGATTTTATGAATAATTAAAATAAAACTTCTGAAGAAATATGTACCATGAATCTTTCTATTATGTTACATAATAATTATTATTTTCAACCTCTTTAAATCACAATATAAAAAGCATTTATGAATAATTTGGAAGCTATTAAATGTCTATGTTATTAGCAAAGATATACCTCATCAAGCTCAGATTTTACATAATCAAGAATGAATATACTATATTTATTATTTATTAAAAATAATTTTATCTCCAGAAAAAAGGGATACAAGACATATTTGCTCAGCCAATCAAAATATGAATAGCAATGATTATATATTAATATGGATTATTAATAATTGTATAATATATTACTATATAACATATAGTAATATAACAATGAATAACAATAATTATATATTAAATAGCAACACAGAAGAGTTATTACTTCTAAATATTTTTTTGGGAAGAAGGAGTAGATAAAATATATTGTTCCTTATAAATTATAGACATCATATAATTTATAGCATTGGATGGTAGGGGATCTGGGTTACAGCACTAGAATATTTTGTTAATAGGTAATGAAATAAATAGGGATGCCAGAAACGGGGGCCCATTTTGCTAGGGCAGAATCCAGGTACAGACCCTCCCTCGAACACTGCAACTACAAATTCTGAACCAAGTAATAATAATAAAAGTACTATTTGAGGATGCTATGCTGGGGAATCAAATGTGGAGAAATGACTCACGTATGGAAATAAAGACCAAAATAAGACTCTCTGATCAACAAATCTAAGAAGCTTTGTTTTGTGTTACCAGACACGCTCTACAAAAAGTGCTATAAAAAAGTTCTTTAGGCTTAAAGAAAATTAGACCAGATGTAAATTCAGATCCTTAGAAGGAAATGAAGTAGTAACAACAATAAGAAATGTCTAGATAAATGTAACATCTTATTTTTCTCATTTAAGTTGTTTAAAATATGTTTGATTCTTTAAAAATATATATAATAATGTCTGGTGAACTTTCTAACAAATATAATATGTATGAAAACTAAGTCAAATGTAAATTAGGGGAAAGGATTAAGGAAGCTATATGATTACAAGGTTTCTATATTGTATGTGAAGAACATATTATTATTATATTATTATATGTTACATATTTATATTAATATGTATTATATAGTAACATATATAATTATATTATTATTACCTAAATACACATCATGAAACATTAAGTATTTATATCATAATGTCTAGAATAACCACTAGAAAAATAAAATATGTCCAAAAAGATAATATTTATATTAAAATACTAAAAATACTCAAATAATCCAAAAAAAGGCAGGAGAAGAGAGGGAGTATGCAGAAGAACAAAAATGAAAAGAAACCTACAGAAAAAAATATTAAACGATACATTAAATCTCACTTCATAAATAATTACATTAAGTTGTCTACACAAGCAACTACAAGGCAGAAATTAATGAGTGCATTAAACAAGCCTGACCCTGCCATACAAGTTACACATTTTTTATTTAAATATATGCATTAATCAAAATAAATGGATGCAAAAAAGGTATACTGCATACATAATAAGCCTAAAAAACCTGGAAAGGCTCTTTGAAGGTTAGGTAAAATAGACTTCAAGACAAAGAATATTACTAGAGAAAAAAGGACACTTTGAAATGATAAAGGGGAGCATCCATTAATAAGTGCAGATCAAGCATTTAAAGGAGCCTTAAAATATATGAAGCAAAAATTCATAGACTTTACTGGAAGGATAATAGGAAATTTTAACATATATATATCAGCAATTAATAGAACAAGTAGGTAAAAATTTAGTAAAGTCATAAAGGATTTAAATGAAATTACCAAAAACACATGGTACATTCACAATGACAGAATATTTTCTGGGCTAAAAGGATTCCCAGATATATTTAAAAATATCAAAATCATACAGAATGCATTCTTTGACAACAATAGAACTATATTGAAAAGGATTCACAGTTATTTTTGAAACCCTAAATATGTGGAAATTAAGCAGTGCACATCTAAATAATTAATGATCACAGATTAAAGTACAGGAGAAATAAAATGTAATTATAAATGAATGATAATGAAATGTAATATATGAAAATTTATGCAACGCCAGTAAAGTAGTGCCTAGCTGAAAGCATATAGCTTTTAAAGTCTAAAATAGCAATGAAGAAACATCTAAAAGCAGTGACCTAACATTCATTCTTAAAAAGATAATCAATGATCCCATAGTAGGTACAGAACACAAGAGAAATAAGCACAGATAACAGAGAAATTGAACAAGTTTTCAATCTTTCAAAAGATTTCTTTTAATTTGGCAAACCAATAGCTCGAGCAATCCAGGAAAAAATGGGAGTAGAGATTCATCAATATCCAGGATGAAAGTGGAGTTATCAACAGAGATTGCATAGATACTAAATGAATAATAAGAAAATCTCATGACATCAAAGCTTAAAAATTCAAGAAATTTGGTAAACATTACTTACCAAAATTGCCTGGGAAAAAACTACAAAAACTCAGTAGCCCTATAATATATTCAGGAATTTGAATCCGTCGTTCAAAAACTTCCCCAAAAGAACACTTTCAGCCCCGGTTAATTCACTACGAGTTTTTAGAATATACGAAAGAAACACGGCCAATCTTAGTCAACCTTTTCAGGAAATAGATTTGAAACTATCATTTTCCACCTTATGTTACAAGTCTGTATCAAAATCTGACAAGAATTTTCTTGTTGTTGTTGTTGTTTTCTGAGAACTCAGTAGGTTTTTTTTACCTTTGAATCCATGTATGCCATGTCTTTTTCTTCTGACCCCTCTCTCTGGTATTCCAGTCCAAATATAATTAACTATTTGATATTGTCCCATTGTTTCCTGAAGTTGTGGTCCTGTTTTTCAGGCTTCTTTTTGTCTCTCTACTTTAATCTAGAGGATTAGGCTTTCACGTCCCCTGAGTTTTCTTCTGCAATGTCTGACCTGTTGTTAAGCACACCCAGTGAATTTTCTATTTTGTTATTGTATTTTTCAGCTCTAAAAGTTCTATTCTTTTGTATGGCATCCATTTCTTGACTTTTCGGGGTCAGTGTTTCCTTTCAATACCTGAGCATATTTATAACCGTTCTGAAGTCTTTTTCTACTTATTGCATCATCTCTGTGATTCTTGGTACGATTTCTGTTGATCTATTTAATCTCCCAGTTTGGGGTCATATTTTTCTGCCTCTTGGTATTATTGGATTAATTGTTAAGTTACAGACTTGGCTGTCTTCTTTTAAATAAAATTTTTTATATCTCCTCAGCAGTTCTTTACTTGCAGATCAGTTTAATCTTTTTTAAGGCCTGCTATGTTTGTGTGTTTTTTTTAAGATGTTATTTATTTTTGAGAGAGAGAGAAGACCAATCGGGGAGAGGGGCAGAGGGAGAAGCAGACAACCCACTAAGCAGGGAGCCCAATGCAGGACACAGTCCCAGGACCCTGGGATCATGACCTGAGCCGAAAGCAGATGCTTAACTGACCGAGCCACCCAGGCACCCTTAAATCCTGCTCTTAATCTCTGTGAGGGTGGGTCTAAATTAACCTTTTTGACTAATTCAGCCCCACAGAGAAAGTGTGATGCTCTGGGATCGCTACCAGATGCTCCGATGTTCAGTGAAATTTTTTTTTTACTTTGGCTGGCCAGAATTTAAGTATCTCTCAGCTCACAGCTCCCTGATCATCCTTTCTTTGGCTCTTTTGTAGTACCTTTTCCCACTAATTGCAAATACTCAGTCTTCTCCAACCCCAATTCTGTTTTCTCTTTCTCTTTTACTCAGACCAGTGTGGGATTTTTTTTTTCCTTTTCTGAACTTTAGTCAAGAAAGTGACCACAGGCAGAAAGGCATGGATGGCAGTGGTGAGTCTCAGCTGTTATGTCCTGCCAAGGAAAACAGCCATGCCATGTCTATCCTTTAATACCTACACAGTATTCTTATTTTGTAATCCAATTTTCTAATTGATTTTAGTGGAAGGGAAATTCAAGTAATAAGGGATCTACCATGGCTAAAAAGAAAACTCCGTTGTTTTTCTTTTGATATTATTTCAGAATTGCTTTTTCCCCAATGTGCTGGCATTCACGGTTACCTCCTAATTTTTTTTTTTTTTAAGATTTTATTTATTTATTTGACAGAGAGAGACAGCAAGAGAAGGAACACAAGCAGGGGGAGTGGGAGAGGGAGAAGCAGGCTTCCCACAGATCAGGGAGCCCGATGTGGGGCTCGATTCTAGGACCCTGAGATCATGACCTGAGCCGAAGGCAGATGCTTAACGATTGAGCCACCCAGGCGCCCCCCTCCTAAACTTTTTAAACTCCTGATCCACCTTCCTCACTGGCTAATAGGATCAGTTACTTCCTTCTCCAGATGAAGTTCTCTTTCTACTGCTTGGTTATGCCTCATTCTGATGCTCAGAAGTCTTGAGTGTTCTTTCACATTTAAAATTAAATTTCAGTTCTGTCTTATGGTCTTTAAATTTCCACAATATTTTGCTCCAGAATCCTTCCTGACCATATTTAATAGATGTTTCACTCTTTGGTCATTATGCTCCAGGGCTCCAATCTGGCCCTCGATCTTCAAGAAGATGTAGAGCTGCTCTCTTTCCTGGACTTTTCTTTCTGCAAGCTGTTGTTATATCTGAACCAAACTTTCCCCAAGTCCTCAAATGTCAGATGGCTTTTTTACGTGTGAATTTTGTATGAGTGTAAAGCAGAAAAACATACACAGCCTTAAGTGCTACTCGGTGAATTTTCATAGAGTTCACACACGTTCGTAACTTCACTTACAGTATTATTTAGACCTCAGATGCCTCTTCATGTCCCCTTTAAGGCATTTTGCCACAAAAATAATCATTCTTCTCATTTCCATCACAGAAGATCATTTCTCTGGTTTTCAACATTCGATAAATAAAATCATGTAGTATGTACACTTTTCTGTTTAATTTCTTACACTGCCTGGTTACTTTTAGTAAAGTATATTTCAGCTTCATTAGTATATTCTTTTTTGTAGATTTTATTTATTTATTTATTTGAGAGAGGATGGATTTTGGAGAGAGGATATTGCACAAGCCGGAGGAGGGACAGAGGGAGAGGGAGAAGCAGGCTCCCCCCTAAGCAGGGAGCCCCAGTGTGGAACTCAATCCCAGGACCCTGGGATCATGACCTGAGCCCAAGGCAGATGCTTAATTGACTGTGCCACCCACACGCCCCAGTCTTGATATATTCTTAAAAATTCTTTCTTGTATACTATATTTAGGTTGGCCCCCCCTATAGTTACTTAATTATCCATTTTCTCTAGCCTTTTTTAATATTTATTTGTCAGTCCATCTACCTATTTACCTATATTTACAACTATCTATCTCTGGAGGACAGGTATTTACTTATAACACAGTATCTTAAAAAGTGCCTGAAATTAGTAAGTACTCAGTGCGAGTTGGTGGAATGACTGAATAAATACATATGGTATAAATTATTTATCAGATAATCAATAAATGAGTCAGTACCTCCCATCAGTCACTTCTGCATTAAATTTCTTATAGTTTGTGGCATTTGATGATGCCTAAATTTGTTTTCAGTTCTAATACTAAGTTACCACCTGATTTTTCTCTTTTGTTACTTAGACAGGATTGAGAAAATAAGAGAATTAGGTGCAAGAGTTCAAAATCGGAGCTCATCTGGAGGTCCTTGCATTTCTCTTGACTACTTTTCTAACACCCACCTTTTCTTTTTTGTCAGCAATGAATACAACACAAGTATGTAGCTCAGTGGGTTAAGCGTCCGCCTTCGGCTCAAGTTATGATCTCTGGGTCCTGGAATCCAGCTGGCAACGAGCCTGCCTCAAGCTCTGCATCAGGCTCCCTGCTGAGCAGGGATTCTGCTTCTCCCACTCTTCTGCTACTTCCCTCCCCCACCCCTTCCCCACCCCCCAGCTTCTGCTTGCACTCTCTCTCTCTCAAATTAAAAAAAAAAAAAAGAAGGAAGAAAACCTACTAGTGCATAGTTGAAAGAACAATCTCATTCAATTCTTAAAGAAACATTAATTATGACCCTAGTTTTCCATAAATAGTTCTGTAAAAGATATTTTCCTTTTATATATATAAAAGCATAAGCTTTTACAATTTCACAGTGATTACAAGTGAAAAAAAAGTATCTTCAGAAGGTGAAACATAATGCAAAGTATTTAAGTAAACATTAAAAAGAACAACAATGAAAGAGCTAGAAATTAAGAAAACAGTCCCTGGCTTTTGAGTCTTCTCATGTTGCCCTTCACTACAGTTGGTAGAATATACTTAAAAACCCTAGCAAAATAATGAAACTTGCTTTAAAAAATGTGTTCCATCTATTTATGAGATAATATACTTATTACCTCCTGTAGTTTTTTGTTAAATTTTAGTTTTTAATCCCTCTAGTACTGAAACTTGGGTCTTCCTCCAAGAGTATAGACTTGCAGCTATTGTTTATCCTGGACTATTTACTTTTAGTTCTAACAGTCCATGTACAGCTGTGAAGTTGAAGGGATTAAAAAGTTAGAATATTGTTTCAGAGGAAGTTATGCACTGTCTGTAGAAAGAATAACAACTTTAAACTCTTCAGAGTTTACAAACGGTAACTTCTATCTCCTGAGGTAATCTTGGTCCCATTATATATTCCGGGACTCCTCAGATGAGCAACATCTTATTTACTTTTGATGTTGGAAATAAAGTATTTTTTGCCTTTAGCAATAATAAAATCATTACAGAGAATGTTACATCCCACAGACTCAAAGCAACATTCAAAATATAATTCTTTTAACCATGATCTAGTGCCCATAGCACTTGAAAAATTTTAGAACATAAATTGTGCTAAAAAAGAAACAGGAAGGAACAGAAAGAAAGGTTTGGGCTCTTGCTGTATGTTTTGTATATGTGTCTGCATTTAGAAAGACATATGGTCCAAAAATCAAGATTTACACAAGTTTGTTATTAAACACTTTGGTGTACCCAACACTCTACTAAAAACCAAGCAAAATTAATAGAAATGACAATATCCATGACTCCAATGACTTAATCAAAACCAAATAACAGAAGTAGAATGCCATTTAGAAAAAAGACCCATTTCCAACCAGACCGAAACTACCTTGCAGTCTAAAATGCCTGGATGCTAGCTAATAAAAAATAAATAAATAGCTTCCCAAATTAACTGGTGTATCATATAACAGATCTGTGCCATGACCAGGTTACAAGTAGGTGAAAATATTGATCAATGAGATTGGGGATTGGTGAAAGTTTTGGGGCAGCCAGAACATACCCCACTCCTACCCAGACTGTTCACATTTTATGGGCACAATCTCTTTTTTTTTTTATTTTTTTATTGTTATGTTAATCACCATATATTACATCATTAGTTTTTGATGTAGTGTTCCATGATTCATTGTTTGTGCATAACACCCAGTGCTCCATGCAGAATGTGCCCTCTTTAATACCCATCACCAGGCTAACCCATCCCCCTACCCTCCTCCCCTCTAGAACCCTCAGTTTGTTTTTCAGAGTCCATTGTCTCTCATGGTTCGTCTCCCCCTCCGACTTACTCCCCTTCATTCTTCCCCTCCAGCTATCTTCTTTTTCTTTTTTCTTAACATATGTTGCATTATTTGTTTCAGAAGTACAGATCTGTGATTCAACAGTCTTGCACAATTCATAGCGGTCACCATAGCACATACCCTCCCCAATGTCTATCACCCAGCCGCACCATCCCTCCCACCCCCCACCACTCCAGCAACCCTCAGTTTGTTTCCTGAGATTAAGAATTCCTCATATCAGTGAGGTCATATGACACATGTCTTTCTCTGATTGACTTATTTCACTCAGCATAACACCCTCCAGTTCCATCCATGTCGTTGCAAATGGCAAGATCTCATTCCGTTTGATGGCTGCATAATATTCCATTGTGTATATATACCACCTCTTCTTTATCCATTCATCTGTCGATGGACATCTTGGCTCTTTCCACAGTTTGGCTATTGTGGACATTGCTGCTATAAACATTGGGGTGCACGTACCCCTTCGGATCCCTACATTTGTATCTTTGTGGTAAATACCCAGTAGTGCAATTGCTGGATCGTATGGTAGCTCTATTTTCAATGGTTTGAGGAAACTCCATACTGTTTTCCAGAGGGGTTGCACCAGCTTGCATTCCCATCAACAGTGTAGGAGGGTTCCCCTTTCTCTGCAATCTCATTTTTTTTTTAAGATTTTATTTATTTATTAGAGAGAGAGAATGAGAGATAGAGAGCACGAGACAGAAGAGGGTCAGAGGGAGAAGCAGACTCCCTGCTGAGCAGGGAGCCCGATGTGGGACTCGATCCCGGGACTCCAGGATCATGACCTGAGCCGAAGGCAGTCGCTTAACCAACTGAGCCACCCAGGCGCCCTGCAATCTCATTTTTTAACCCAAGTTTACTTTACTAATTCTATTGATGTCAATGTGAGCCACAAGATGAAAACATTTATGATGTATGGTATTAACCCTTCCATGATCTGCCATATGAGAAAGAATCCACAGAGCACTCAATGAAGGGAAACCAAGATACATCTTTAAAAAAAATGAACAATCATGAATAAAGGTGAACACATCTCACCATGTCTTGTCTCACACAAGCCAGAAATTATATGTGCAGTAATTAAGATGCTATGGTTTTGGCACCGATATAGACAAACAGGTTAATGGAGAAAAATGAAGAGACCAAAAATAGATCCATGAATGGATGAAATCTTACAGTCTGATAATTAATTGTTAGAATTGCATGTCAGTGGGGGAAATACTGAATAAGCAAAAATAAGTCTGCAACAATTTGTTATTTAAGGGAAAATGAAAGAAATTAGATAACTACCATATACTCATATTAAAAATCAATTCCAGGTAGATTCAAACCTAAAATATGAGAGAAAAAACTATAAAAATTACAGAAAATAATATAGAGAAATAAATGTATAATTTTGTGACGGGAAAAGGATTTCCTAAAGAACATATAGGAAAAGATATAGGCAAATCATAAAGAAAAAGAATGATAATTATTACATTATAATAAGTAATATGCGTTTATTAAAAACACCATAGAGAGTGAATGATAAATTGAAATACTACAGAAGATTAGCATCCATAGCCCATTGGAAAAATGACTAAAAACTTGAGCAGCCATTTTCAAAAGGAAGAATAAAGAATCAATAACCACATGAACAGATTATGCTTATTAATTGCATATATTCATCACATACCATT
The DNA here is from genome assembly GCF_037043125.1 of Eumetopias jubatus. Taxonomy (NCBI): domain Eukaryota; kingdom Metazoa; phylum Chordata; class Mammalia; order Carnivora; family Otariidae; genus Eumetopias; species Eumetopias jubatus. The sequence continues at coordinate 174,171,238 of NW_028274809.1, read as the reverse complement.
AAAACCCAGTAAACTGGTAAAAAAAATAAATAAAGATCAGAAAATGCCAAAGGTTGGTGAGGTTGTGGAGCGCGATGAGCAACTCATCCATTTCTGGTAGGAGTATAAATTGGTAAAAACACTTTAGGAAACAGTTTGGCATTTACACTAAAGTTGAAAATATGTGCATCCTATGACCCATCAATTTCACTCCTTTTAAGCACTCCAGAAAAATCACCTGCCAACATACACTAAAAAGTTTCCTATAAACCCTTCAGAAGAGCAAACAACTCAAATATCTGTCAAGATTAGAACATGTAAATGTACATTGTTTAATTCATATGATGAGTAAACATGTCTTCATTTTAAAAAATGTCGACAATAAAAAATATATATTGAAAAATACATTGTTCCATTTACAAAATGTTTTTAAAAAGGAAAAAATATATTGTTTACAGATACATACATAGGTGGTGAAACTCTGAAGAAAGGCAAATGACTAATTTACACATAGTGCAAGATATTTCTTTTCTCTGGTTGGATTACTGGCGATAATGAAAGAGAAATGTTTGGAAGAATAAGTAGCTTTCCTAAAAGAAATAGGTAACTTTAATGGCCTTTACTATGCAACAAAAGTAAAGTCTCTCGGGAGGTATGGTCATTAACTAATTTGTCGAAGAGATTCTGAATTCTAATCCTTTTGTTACTGAGGCTAAAAAATACAAACACTTTAATCCTTTTAAGTGTAGATTTTTCATAAATCTAGAGTTTTACAGTGCTCTACTAAGGATATTTAAGTTGATATCTGTTTGTAGAAACCAATCTGGGAAGGGAAGCTCTGATGAAATGAGCACCTGTATTCTATCAAGAAAGGACATTTTTTCAAATCTTTGTGGATAACGTTAACCATTAATTCTCTTGGAATTCCCTATCTGCCTACAAATGAGAGAAAGCAAAGACACTACCATTCCCACTATCATTATCAGGAACCTCAAAATAAAAGACTGCTCTATCCAAAGATGCTAAAAACTTACAGTGTAGCCAGACATTTCCATGTGGCAAATAAGTGACTCTCCAAATTTTGAGCTGCACAATATTCACAAGATAAATAAGCAAATTCCAAGCTGTAAACTATGAGTATAGATTTCATAAATATATGATGATGCCATGAAGTCTGTCTTTACAACAAGCATTGTCAGTTGATTGCAAAGCAGTGACCCGGGTCTACACACGCAAGAACATATGCCAGATGTATTAGACGCCAAGAATCCAGTGAGCAATATCAAAGCTAAGGAAAGAGCCTCTGCAAGAACTGCATGCCTTTGCTCTTTGTTTTGGCACTGCTGTGGTTTGCTCTTTTGATATATTTGGGTTGTCTCCTACTCATTAGATCTGCTAAGCAGTCTTACCTTGATCTTTTTTTGCTATGGCAATCTAATCCTTCTGGCACTTTGACAGTTACAATTTATACTTTAGGCCAGAATATAAGATAAAAGATACTTGAGGTAATAAGCAGGAAAAAGGAAGTGTGGAATTAGTTAAGGTTGAGAGATTTGAGTTCAGCTGCAATATTTAGAAAATTAGGAATTCTGTGATTTTGCCAGGGTTAGAGTCATTATAACTGTTCAGTGATTAAACGTAGTGGTTAAGCTAAGTTCTGGGTGTTAGGAGAAATGCCTCTGGCGCAGCTCTAAATTGCAGATCTGCCAGGCTTTTTGCTCTGTGAGAGTCTGAGCTCCTATATATGACTTGCTTTGAACAAAACTTCTGTGCATAAAGTAGATATTAAGTCCCATGTTTTGATGAAAAGTACATGGATAAAAGTGTACTTTTTTAAGGTATCACTTTGTGCCAGAAATTTTATACAAACCATTTAATCTATACTAAATCCTGACAAAACGAACTGAAAATGGTAAAGAAGTTTACCGAATATAATGTGTCTAATAACTGATAGTGATGATGTTCACATCAAGGTTAATTGACTACCATTCATATGTTGTAAGTAATAACTATTGTGTTTTGTTCCTACACAATTAACTGTGAAGTACTTTGTTTTTCAGACATGAATTGAAATATAATACAGATTTTACTAAAATTATACATTATTAGAAAATATGTAACAACAGGCCTGAGCTATCCAGGAAAATGGTAACATATAGAGTGACCTATAGCAAGATAAAGAGTAGCCGCGATCACAAGAACAAAGTTAAAGTTCTGTTTTTAAAATATCTATGTCCTTGAAATTAATCTTTATAAAATAGTGTAATACATTAGGGCAAGTCACAATATTAGTTTACTATTTTATCTATGCTGGGCTACACTATTCTACAAATATCCCTTTGTATTTCTGTCTAGGAAAATGGTTCCTCAATATTATTCTGTCTACAAGTGAAGAGAAAAATTTATAAAAATGCATGTTCTGGTGCCCATCAGTCATTTACCCTCTCTTATTCACATAGCCTGAGGTGACTTCCAGAAAGCTGCCTTTTTAACAAGAACCCGAGGTGATTCTGAACTAAGTGGTGAGTAGAAATACTTTAAGAGATATTGTTTTACGGCAAAAAACAAAACAAAACAAAAATCATGTCAGTAGCTAATGTTCATAAATTTTCAGAGTAGCCTTTGAAAACTAAGCATAAACATAGTTTATATTATGTTGTTTACATTGAATATAGAAGTTGCCATATCTTCTTCAGAATGTGGATTTATTTTAAAGCTTTCAAAACTTTTAAGTTTCTCTTAAGATTTTGAAACAGAAAGATACTGGCAGAAAGAAAAATATATATATATAAATTTAAAAGAACACATATCAGTACTGTCAAATTTTCAGGAATGATCACATCTTTGGAAGAAAAAATCAAAGTTTTAAGTTGTCTCTTAGTTTAAAAAAAATTGCTTTATGCTATGTACTATATATAAGAGGAGAAAATGACACTATATATACAGAAGAATAAAAGAAATCATGAAAGCTGTCTTTTTAAAATGGAGTTGAAATGACAATGTGAACATGCTTTTAAAGTACTAATAGAAAAAATAAAGCAATCAATCTAGTATTTTGTATGCAGGGAAAATATCCTTAAAAGATGAAAACTAAAAGAGGCATCATCAAATTGATGGAAGTTGATAGGATTCACTTCCAACAGCTTTGCTCTACAAGAAATGCTGGAAGAAATTCTTCTGTCTGAAAGGATTTAGTATAAGATGGGACTCCAGATATGTAGCAAAGAATAAGGAGCATCACAGAGGGTAAATACTTGAGGAAATAAAACAGTATGCACGTGAAAATGCACATCAACTTAAAACTTTACTGATAATTTAAAGCAAGAATTATAATATACTATGGGTTTTATAGAATATTTAGAAAAAATTACATGACAGAATAACTGCAAGGAGTTTTAGGGAAGAGATCATTATGCTATTGAAATTTTTAAAGTTTTTTCACAAACTAATATTATTTAAGGGTAAGGTATGATCAATTTAAAAATGTATATTTTAAACTCTATAGCAACCACAAAAGATCACAAAGATAGCTAAAAAATCAGTAGAGAACACAAAATGGACTAATAGTACTACTCATTTTACCCAAAATTAGGCCAGAAAGAAGGAACAAATGAAAACAGAAGAGAAAAAAGGAAAGAAAATATTCTAATGAATTACAAATATCAATAATTACATTAAATGTAAACATACTAAGTACATAGATTATAAGGAAGAGTTTCTCATAATAGATAAAAAGCAAATTCTAAAGATAGGTTTGTTGTAAGAAACACATTTTAAATAGTAAAAACACACGACTTGAAAGCCAAAGAATGAAAAGTATTATGCACTGTAAACATTAAACATAAACAGTGTGGTTGCATTTATATCAGTTAAAAATATACTTTTATAAATATTATTAGCAGAGAGAAGGAGGGATATTTCATAAAGATAAAAAAGAAAAATTCATTAAAAAGACAACAATATTAAATTGTGCGCACATGATGAGAGTTTAAAAATACATGTAATGGGGTACCTGGGTGGCTCAGTTGGTTAAGCATCCAACTCTTGATTTGGGCTCAGGTCATGATCTCAGGATCATGAGATCAAGCCCCCCATCCCCACCCCCTGCCACTCCCACACTGGGGCTCCATGCTGAACAGGGAGGTGGCTTGAGGTTCCCTTTCCCTCTGCCCCCTTCCCCATGTGTGTGAGCGTGCTCTCGCTCTCTCTCAAATAAATAAACAAATCTTAAAAAAACAAAAATACATGAAGAAAAAAATGAGGAGTGGAGAAAGAAATAGACAAATCTATAATGAAACTTAGAGATTTTAACATTTTTCGTAGTCACTCAGATGTGAAGTTTTAGCTCAGGCACTACTACATCTCTGGCTTAGGCAAATAATTTAACCTCAAAACAAGATATTGTGTGTTGACTTTTTCTATGGCCTGAGTATAAGGAAAAGTTTTCAGAAGAGGAAATAAAGGGAAAGATTTGTAAATCTGACTAAAATTTTTAAAAAATTTGCTTGAGAAAAAATACCATAAGCAAAGACCAAAAAAAGGACAAATTACAAGAAAATACTGTTCACAAATATTATAGATAATGCCCTAAATATTTCAAGCTTATAAAGAAAAGAATTTTTAGAAGTTGACCAAAACAAGAAAAATTCTATAGAAAAACGGGCTAAAGACATGAAAAATTTACAAAAGAGATATAAAAGGCCTTTATAGGTATGAACTCATAAGAGAAATGCAAATTAAAATTAATATCCAAAATTGGAAGTGGAAAACAATTTCTAACTCATTAAACTGGCAAAAAATCAAAGGCTAACAATAACAACGTCTCTGAAGAGGATGATATTAAGTGAAGAAAGAAACATGTGAAAGATCATATATAGTATACTAATCTTTAAGTAAGGAAGAAGGGAAAGTGAGAAAATATACTTATATTTGCTTATATTTACAAAAAGAACATATAGAAAGGATAACCAAAAAATATTGGAATTGATTATATGCAAGGAATGGAGAGTAGTAAAATAAAAAGCATACAGGAGGGAGTGATACTATTCTGGATATAGATATTTTTTCTTTGGGAGGTATATTAACATATTACATAATCAGAACATTAAATTAAAACAATAAAAATTATAAGAGTAACCAAATGAGTAATTACGTTGACATCAAGAGCCAGTCTTCTCACCGTAGAAGGTGGGATTTACTAGTATGGAATGGGACAGGTTAAGAAAAAACCCCAGGGGATGGATTAAATTTGAAATTTTTCCGTGAACTCATGATTCCTAAAATATGTATGTGATTATGTGTGTATAGCTGCACATGGACATGTGTGTGTATAGCTGCACATGGACATGGATGTGTATGAATATTTGTTTATATGTGCATGTATATTGTATATTTCCTAGCTTTGTCCAATAGAAAGGCCAAAACAAAAACAAACAAACAAAAGGTACCTCAGAATAAATGGGCATACTTAGCTACCAGGCACTGATCTCTAAACCCTTCTCCATTGAAACAAAATCAGAAATTGTCAGATATCAAGCTTGGACAAGTTCCATACGAGATGAGCTCAAAGTATATAGCTACTACAGAAAGTAAGAAATGCCAAACAAAAAAAACAAAAACAAAAACAACTATTATGGGGATATGTCACATAGGAACCAGGGTGGAGGGGCCAAATCATGGACAATTTAAGCACCCACGTATTTAATAACAGGAATTATTTAACTGGGGACAAGTAAGAATCCATGGTTTCATTCCAATAATTAACTAATTAGGGGGAAAAGAAGGTCTCTTGGTTTTGGCTATGATAGAATGTTGAGGACCAAAGACAAATGTGGAAGGAGTACTACAGATTTGTCATTTTGTAAGTAAACACTGAATCAGAAAAGAATAATCAATTGGTGCTAAATTTCGGGGAGATTTCATTGAGAAGAAAAATTTCACGGTCTTAAAGTGCTTCTCCATAGACTACTTACGCTAAGTGAAAAAAAATTAAACACACACACTACTTATACAGTAATCAGGAATCACCTTGACTGGGTGGGTGATCAACATTAATATCGCCAATGAAGGACAGTTGGACATTACATGTCTGAAATGGAGTACCCTGAAAAGGAAACATCATCTATGCAGTATACTGGCCAGGAAAGCATTACCTGAATTTAATAATGAAGAAACAACTAAAAAACACAAAATGAGGAATTTCCAATTGCAAAAAGAGAACGCTGTATTGTTCAGAAAGGTCAATGATATAAATAACAATGAAAGGCTATGGAAATGTTACAGATAAAAGAATGCTAAAGAAATTAGGTAAGTGCAGATCTGGCTAGATTCAATACTGTATGGGGAAAATAATACTATAAAGGACATTACTTGACAAGTGGGCAAATGAACAATGGATTAGATAAAAATACCCTATTCGTTTTAAATTTATTGAAGTTGATAATTACACTGTGGTTATATAAGAAAAAAACACACATTGGAGTATTGATGTGCAAAGGGCTACAGTACATGTAACAGTTCAGGAAAAAATAGGTGTGCGTAGAGAGAGTGAGAGAGAATGAGAGAGAAAGAGTGGGGGGGGAATTGATAAAATAAAGGATAAATTTTCAGCAATAGGCACATTTGGATAAATGGTATACAAGTGTCCCTTGTATTATTTTCACTTTTGCAACTCATCTCTGTATTGAAATTATTTTTAAATAAGAAATAAGATATTAAAAACAAAGTTGATAATCATACCTGGCTTCATACAATTATTATGTATAAATTGTTGCTGTAAAATTCATAAAAACTATGCTGACCATTGACATAAACTCTATGTTGTTGAGTCAGAATAAAATTCCAGGTTCAGAACCATCATCAGAAAGAGAGCCTGTACAGGGTTGCCTGGGTGGTTCAGCTGGTTGAGTGGCCGATTCTTGGTTTCCGCTCAGGTCATGATCTCAGGGTCATGAGATCTAGCCCTGTTTTGGGCTCCACACTCAGTGTGGAGTCTGCTTGAGATTCTCTCTCTTCCTCTTCCTCTATTTCTCCCCCTCGTGCTCTGTCTCTCTCTCTCTCTCTAAAATAAATAAATAAATCTTAAAAAGAGAGAGAGAGAGAGAGAAAGCCTGTACAAACTGTCAGCATGAATATCCACTTGAACAGTGAGTCTTCCTTGCAATAAAATAGCTCCATTCACTCACATGAGGAAGGCTGAATGGAAGAAACTCATTGAGGGAGACAAATAAGTTTGCTTGCTATTTTGATCTTTGTACTTTGCTCCAGGAATATATTTTTAACGTATCTTGAACAATGGTGACTGTACATTTATATCAGAATAGTATGTGATGTTGTAAGTAAAACTAAAATGTTTCCAATGGTTTAAAATGGTCTTGATTCCAGGACCATAAACAAGCAGATTTCTAGATGATAAGAAGAAAGATGTTTAAAATTTTAAAAAGTTAGAAATAAAGAAATAAAATGTAGTCATTATATAACCATCTGGCCTTTAAAGCAAACTACCTTAAACATCAGTTAATGAGAGACAGAATTTGCCTAAGTTTTCATTCTCTCTTCTACACTTCTAAAAAGTATAAAGTAATGAAATCCAACAGGTGGTAAAAAGAATGAATAAAACACAGAGAACCTTTAACATGTGGCAGCAAAACTTAAGAGAAATATGGCATTATTATATCTCTTGATTTTATTTTATATCAGGCCTCTGAAATATTATTAATATGAACAATGATAAAGGAAATTTTCGCTCTTAATGTTTGTGGACCCTGCTTATGGGCTCCCAGGGAAGCTACACTTTAACTTTTACCGAGGTCAGAATGACTTAACCAAACTTCAAAGCACGGGCTCTATTCTTGCCCCGAGCATACATCATACATCCGCTTCATTAGCAAATAACCTAAAAGAAACATTTCAAACGTAAGATAAATCTTAAAGATTTATTATCTTTTATATATCTTTATAAAGATATATAAAAATCTCCCTAAGTTCCCATACCTCTGAAGCCTACAACCTTGCACATGCTAAAATCATAAGATGAAAGTTTGTAATTTTCTGGAATGTTTTATGTCATCATCATTTGTAACTCTTGACGTACAAAAACACATATATAACCCTGTATTAAACATGCTTTCTCTGGGAGCGCTCTCTTCTTTGTGAAGATTGTGTATCCCAGGCAGCTGTCCTCCCTTGGCCTTGAATAAAATTCCCTTTTTTTTGGAATTCTAAAAGTTCTGTTCATTTTGGGTTGACAACAATCTACAACGTTTAATTTAATTAATAAGATACTCTAGAATTGATTACCATTGCAATGTCCATCTCATGAACCCCACACGCTAAATGCTTATCCCAAAACTGGGGTGTGTGCTAAGCTGTGTCTTTACCTGTTTGCGGTTGCCATGGGGTGGGAAGTTTAGAGTTCTAGCTCCATGAAGCCCTGTAGAGAACAGTCCTATATAAATGAACATGATCTGAAAATGTGAACCATTTTTCCTCTATCACCTAACGAGTCTTCCCACTTCGTTATTTCTCTTCCATCTCACTTGAGGAAAATTCTCCCCAAATGTGGCTTCCTCATGGGATTTAGTGTACACTTCTTGCTAATACAGTCAAAGGGCACAGCCAATGGATGGGGAAACGATGGAGGCTTAGTCAGTAATGCCTTCAGTACTTTGGAACTTCTGTGATGGCAACAAGACAGGGGGCCAGGGATTTCCTTTGTCATCAGGACAGGGGCAATGTGCAGACCAGTTTGTTTATCCCTGTGACCTTTGCTGGAGTTTCTGCTGCCTAATCTTCCAGGGTTCCTGAGGGAACTGCCACTTCCCCAAATCCAATCTCCCATCATCCTAATGAGTCTAGGAGGATTCAGTATTTTTCAACTACATCTTTTGCTTAAAATAACACAGAGGCAAACTAATGATGTAATGTATGGTGATTAACATAACAATAAAAATTATTTAAAAAAATAACACAGAGGCTTTCTGTTGTTTGCAGCCAATTATTTCAGGAGGTTCTCTGCTCTTTCTGTCTGGAGATACTACATAAGTAGATCTGTTCTTAGAGGCCCCACGAATGAAATACAGGCTAGAAGTTGGCACTAGGCCATCTTTCTACCAATGGTTAACAGCAACATACAAATAAGTCTGTTTTTATTTGTCCTTTTTACGACCTGTTGGATTTTATTATTTTACGCTTTGAGCTGAGATATTTTGGGGGGTGATTTTATTTAGCTTCAGCTATCAATTTTTTAAATGCAGGTTAATTTATTTATGTATTTGTTTTTAATATTTTATGATTTTAATCTATAATTGCAAATATCCAGTCAGGAAAAACGACATAAGAAGGACAAATGCATCAATACTGTAAGCTCTAAGCAACATTAATTCTCATCTACTCTTAACATATTTGGCTTTGCAATTTTCCTTATACCTTCCTAAAATAGATTCTCTTGTTACTTCATTAAGTGCATCCCCTTAAACTATGTATATGTAATATATTATATTTATTATTATATTACTTATATGTTAAATAACATATTATTATATTTATTATTTACATACATTAGCAAAAGCCACTATATACTTACATATTACACAATTTATGCTTCATATATAATACTGAAAGCTATATATTGATTTGTATTTTTATATATATGTATATACATAAAATAGTAAAAACTATCGTTATGCTTTTAAACATAACACAAAGGAAAGTTTAGTACTTTGTCCTGAATAAATTTAGTTAACAGAGTAAATTGATTCTACCTTTACACATCAATTATGTACTAATTTTTGTGTCTATTAAGCTTAAATTTTACTTTAGTCCTGGAATATTATATCCTCATTCCACTTAAAATAGATTGATAACCCAGAGATGACATGACACATTGTGTAGTGATACTGCACAATAACATTATATTAAAAATGATGTACTGAAGTTTTTGATCCATACAGGGACAAATAAATCAGCAAGTGTGACTCTTTCACACAGAGATATGGGAAAACATTTGACTGGGATTTTACTGGTTCAGAAATGCCTTGGTCCCTAATTTCCTCTGTGGTTTCTGTTATCAGATTCTGTCAAATTAATGTAATGAGGCCATCAAAATTTAATATTCATTTTTACACAAACATAGTGGCAAATTTAATTGGATTAAGATATATATAATATTCCCCCTGAATGCATTAGGGTCTTTCAGTACAAACCAAAATAGGCTAAACACAGAAAATTAAACAAAACCAAAGAGGCAGTCTTCAAGTGATGCCCTTATATAGAAAATAAAAGTACATGGAATTCATTAGCAAGACATCTATAATGTCAAACATAACATTAATGCCAAAATGTGTGCTTCGAGAGAAAGAACAATGTATGTTTGCTAACACTTCTTCCTCAAATGATACTATTAGACATTTTATAATATAAATGACAAAGTATGAAGAGCAATTGCCATCATTTGGCCATCGTGGTAGGTATTTCACTTTATACATTAATAAATCCCCTGATGTGCAGAATATGAATCAACCCTTGACATGTGTGCATGTCATATATAAAGGAAACTACTCTAAGAAGTTTTTATTTAGCATTGAAACCCCTCCTAGAGGAAGAGATATTTTTTACTGTATTAGGCATTATTTTGAGCTGTCAGTCAACTCTCAAAAGAAATGTTTCAGGACCACTGCCGACAGAGCATCAGCTGTGTTGTGAGGCAAAGTGAGACATTTCTGTGCAAACAGAAGTTAGAACAAAATGCACTTCACACACTGATTATTTAAAGGCACAAACTGGTGATCAACTGCGTACCTTCTCTGATTCAGTGCTGAAGGCAATTTTTAACATTTTTGATACAATCAAATCATGACCACAGATTGTATACACATAGCATTCTGTGTCAAACAAACAAACAAAACACACTGAAGCACTATATCAGGAAAAAAATTGATTACACAGTTTTTACAAGCAAGGAGATTAGATATTTGTTAAGACCAGTTACTACCATTTCTTTGAGTTCAAGTGGCTTTTTCCAAGGACCCATTTCACTGATCATTATCCAAGTAGGTTAAACATCCTAGGCTTGTTGCAGATTTCTTTTGAAGAAAATCCAAACCTGCAACTGTATGCATTGCATTTTGATTCCAACGTCTATATCTGGATATAAAGAAATATTGAAAGTAATCTTCATTAAGAAATCTTTCCATACTTTCTAGGGCCACATTGGTTCTGAACATTTAAACTATATGAAAAATTTTCAAACGCGTGATCTCATACTTGAAAATGTCAAGTTGTAAGTTAGGTAAATCTAATATAGTACTAATGAGTGAGAAAGCTGACCTGCAATTTAGGTTGTAAGAAATCCACATAATTTGAAAATATTATTAAAATACTATTGTCTGTATGGGGCGCCTGGGTGGCTCAGTTGGTTAAGCAACTGCCTTTGGCTCAGGTCATGATACAAGGGTCCTGGGATCGAGCCCCATGTCAGCCTCTCTGCTCCGTGGAGAGCCTGTTTCTCCTTTTCCCTCTGCCTGCTGCATCCCCTGCTTGTGCTCTCTCTCTCTGCTAAATAAATAAAATCTAAAAAAATACTATCATCTATAGAAATCAAGTATCATAATAAATTCTAATACACTATATTTTATCATTTAAAAACTACTTAAAGTGCTTTTTCTAAAATTGTTGATCCTATATATGATGAAAGCCTATCACAATAACTAAGTGGTTAGTTACTTAGTAAAAAATCTTAGTAACTAAGCAATTAAGCTAACATAAATTATCTGGTCAGTGTTTTATAGTGTGCAAAATTAGTCCATAGATTAAGCAACTTGAATATAAGGTGACATTAATGAAAAAGCTAAATGTTACAGGAGACTGGAATCAACTCTGACTTGAGAAAGTATGAGAAGCTATGATGTTCATCTGTTCTAACTAAAATGTTTTATTTTCTGATCTACTTGACCTGACCCCTTCCCAAACCTTTGTCCTTTCTAGAACCTTAAACACAAAATATTCCAGATAACAGAGTAGTTTATCACAATGACTAAGATGGTTACAGCTAGTCTAATAAGTTCTTTCCCAAATGTAAAGAATCTAACTCATTACATTTTCTCATCAAGTAGGCAGGTTAAAATAATCTGAATCTCGGGCGCCTGGGTGGTTCAGTTAGTTAAGCAACTGCCTTCGGCTCAGGTCATGATCCTGGAGTCCTGGGATCGAGTCCCGCATCGGGCTCCCTGCTCAGCAGGGAGTCTGCTTCTCCCTCTGACCCTCCCACCTCTCATTCTCTCTCTCTCTCTCAAATTAATAAATAAAATCTTTTAAAAAATTTAAAAAAAGAATCTGAATCTCAAAGACCTAAACATGAGATCGGAAGCTATGAAACTTCTATAGGAAAACATAAGCAGTAATTTCTTTGACATCAGCTATAGAAATACTTTTTTCTAGATATGTCTCCTCAGGCAAGAGAAACAAAAGCAAAATTAAACCACTGGGACAAAATAAAAAGCTTTTACATGGTGAAGGAAACCATGCACCAAACAAAAAGGCAACCAACTGAATAAGAGAATATATTTGCAAATGATATATCTGAAAACAGGTTAATATCTGAAATATATAAAGAAATTATACAACTCAACACCAAAAAAAACAATAATAATAATCCAACTGAAAAATGGTCAGAGGACAAGAATAGACATTTTTCCAAAAAGACCTATACCCAGGCAACAGACCCATGAAAAAATACTCAGCATCACTGATCATCAGGGAAATGCAAATCTAAACAACAGTGAGATATTACCTCACACCACTCAGAACAGCTAGAATCAAAAATACAAGAAATAACAAATGTTGACAAGGAGAAAAAGAAACCCTTGTGCACTGTTGGTGGGAATGCAAATCGGTATAGCCACTGTGGAAAACAGTATGGAGGTTCCTCAAAAAATTAAAAATAAAATGACCATAAAATCCAATAATTTCACTACAGGGAAATGAAAACCTAAAAAAATGAAATGAAGAAAAGAAAGAAAGAGAGAAAATGAAAGAAGGAAGGAAGGAAAGAAGGAAGAGAAAGAAAGAAAGAAAAAATGAAAACACTAATTTAAAATGATACATGCACCTCTATGTTTACCGCAGTATTATTTACAATAGCCAAGATATGGAAGCAACCTAAGTGTCCATCCATAGATGAATAAGAAAGAAAAGATGTAGTATAAATACACAGTGGAATATTAGTCATGAAAAAAAGAATGAAATCTTGCCATTTGCAACAACATGGATAGACCTAGAGGGCATAATGCTAAGTGAGGCAGAGAAAGACCACTACCATATAGTTTCATTCATATGTGGAATTTAAGAAACAAAACAAATAAACAAAGAAAAAAAAGAAACAAACAAAAAACCCAGACTCTTAAATACAGAGAACAAACTGGTAGTTCCCAGAGGGGAGGTGGTGGGAGGAAGGGTGAAATAGATAAAGGGATTGAGTTCACTTATCCTGATGAGCACTGAGTAATGTACAGAATTTTTAACTCATTATATTGTACACTTGAAAATAATATAATGTTATGTTAATTATACTTCAATATGTATGTTAATTATACTTTAATAGAAAAATAATCTGAACTTCAGAAAATAGTGTTTTTCTAAGATCTTAACACATTTAATATTCTGCATATAAGATGAAGGTTAGCACAAGACAAGAGGTAAGGGTATAGATTCTGGAGGAAAACTGTCTTGGTTTAAATTCTGAATGTATTATTTACTAGCACTGTCCTTGATGAAAGTTACTTAGCTAATCCATACTTTAATTGCATTTTTGTAAAATTAGAATCACATAGCAAAAGTGTGATTATTTCATGGAAGCTGAAAAATTCTGTGAAGATAGATAGGTGGCATAAACAATTGAATGGAGTAGTCACTCAGTTGAAATACATAAAATAATATTTGAATATCTACGCTTTGGGGTATAATATTCTCATATTGTAAAGACTTTAGTTATTCTCAAGCTAATGCTTGAGAATTCCATCTGGATAAAATAAAACCTTTAATATTTTTCTTTCTAAAACGTATATGGAAGAATAATGATCTTGAGGTCACCTGACAGTAGAAATGGAAACTAGCTTAACAGATATATCAACACATACAACAAAACCATAAAGTACAAGAAAATCTTGGCAAACAACAAGAAGAAAAATAGGAGCTCCTACAGGAAAAAAAAAAAAAGGAAACAATATATAAACAAGTGTATGAAAAGGTGCTCAAATTCCCTTGTAAGTAGGGAAATGCAAATTAAAGCAATAATGGGTTCAGTTTATCTCCAACAGAATGGCAAAATGTCAAATACCAGACAATGCCTCATGGTGATGGAAAATATAGTGATATGAACACTTATGCACTGAAGGTGGAATTAAGGACTATATCAAGCCATGCAAATATACCCCATTATCCAAAAATCTTATCCTGGGAAATTCTCATTTAAGGACATATATGAGGATTCTCATTACAATGTTAATTTGTTAGCCAAGGATTAGAGGCACTCTTGGATTTTATCACTGAAAGAATAGATAATTAAAGCATTACAAGTGTATGCAATGATTATATAATCTCAGAAATATTAATACATTGAAAAATTGTCAGACTAAAGAGCTAAGTCAGAGAGAATGCTATGGCATACATTTCCTCTTTTCTTTTTAAGATTTTATTTATTTATTTGACAGAGAGAGACACAGCGAGAGAGGGAACACAAGCAGGGGGAGTGGGAGAGGGAGAAGCAGGCTTCCCGTGGAGCAGGAAGCCTGATGTGGGGGATTCCAGGACCCCAGGATCATGACCTGAGCCAAGGCAGACGCTTAGTGACTGGGCCAACCAGGTGCCCCATGGCATACATTTCCATATAAGCTAATATTACTAAGAAGCTGACATATGGAGATGTATAAGTGTACGGAGTTGATAATAACTAATAGTTGGATGCCATTTAATATCTCAAAATGGAAAACTGATAATAAAAATTGTCTATGAGGTAAGATTATGATAGGAAATATTGACCTGGAAGAGGGGAAGATAAAAACTGTTTGTTGGGGTGCCTGGGTGGCTCAGTCGTTAAGCGTCTGCCTTCGGCTTGGGTCATGATCCCAGGGTCCTGGGATCGAGTCCCACGTTGGGCTCTCTGCTCACCAGGAAGCCTGCTTCTCCCTCTCCCACTCCCCCTGCTTGTGTTCCTGCTCTCACTATCTCTATCTCTGTCAAATAAATAAAATCTTAAAAAAAAAAAAACTGTTTACGCACATGGTTTTTACAAATTGAATTTCTCTGTATATGAATATACATCTATACACACACACATAAATAGTAATATATAGTAGAAAATCTCTGCAAGGGTGTACATCAAATTATAATTTCTAGTGTTTCTAATTTAATTCTTCTTTCATTTGGCCTATATGCATTTTCTATTTTCCTTTTAATTTTCATTCATATCTTACCTAGTAATAAAACATAAGTGTTACTAATTATGATTTTCAAATTAGTAGCAGCTTGGTTTTACAATATTAAAATGCTATTAGATAGTATCCATTCATGTCCATTGAGATTTTAAACAAATTGTCAATATGTAATTTTTTGGTTTTCTAAGTACATACATTTAACTTCTTTTTTTCCCCTTAAAACTCTTCAGAATTCAACAAAAATGAAATATGTGCTTAGCAAACATCCTCAGAAACTCATGATGCTCTATCAAACCTTCCCATCTTATCACAGAATTTCGTTTTCATTGATCTTGAACCACCTCCCCCACCAAAAAAAAAAAAAAAAAAAAAATACCTTCTGCGATATGAAACAACAGGGAATTTTCTTTCTTTCTTTTTTTTAGATTTATTTATTTATTTGACAGTAAGAGAGAGAGAGCAGAAGAAGGGGAAGCAGCAAGCAGAAGGAGAAGCAGACTCTCCACTGAGCAGGGAGCCTGATGCGCAGCTTGATCCCAGGACCCTGGGCGCCTGTGCTGAAAACAGACGCTTAACCCACTGAGCCACCCAGGCGCCCCAATAACAGGGCATTTTCAAAAACAACTAGGCTGTTGACTGGCTAAAACCCTGGCTGTTATTTGAGGGGCAAACAGCAAAATAGTGCCGATTTTCCCATATCAAGTTAAAGTCACACAGAAAGATTATTTCCTTGTCATTTTAAATCCAATGAGGTATCCTCTTGGTAGTGAGAAAGAACATGGCACTGCTGTTAAATGTTCTTGATTGCAGCCAGCTTGCTAGGTGTTATCTGGAAAATCTAGAGATCTGGTGTATCTTGGCTGTCCCCAGGTCTGTACCCTTACACTTGGTAAGGGGCCTTGGGGGAAAAGAATCTGCTAGATGCACACTTGAGTTGTAGCTCAAAGACCTCAGAATTTTTACATGTGACACCAGCCCAAATGCAGCAATTAAATATTTGTTAAAGTTTAGCTGTTTTCTCCTTATTCCCATCTCCTATGGGGGATTTCCGTTCTTCCCCCAAAGGGCAATGGGGGTTAAGAGCAGCCATAGATCTCTTCTTTCTAATGAAAAAAAACTGTCATTTTCCAGAACATAATTTATATAGACTTTGTAGGGTTCTCAGATATCCAATTATTCTTTTTTTTTAAAGATTTTATTTATTTATTTGAGAGAGAGAGAATGAGAGAGCACGAGAGGGAAGAGGGTCAGAGGGAGAAGCAGACTCCCTGCTGAGCAGGGAGCCCGATGTGGGACTCGATCCCGGGACTCCAGGATCATGACCTGAGCCGAAGGCAGTCGCTTAACCAACTGAGCCACCCAGGCGCCCTCAGATATCCAATTATTCTTAAAAACAAACACAAAACACAACAACCAACTACACAGACAGAAAACATCGCCACCACAACCAAAAGTTTATTCAGGTTTTTATATTGTGCTTGTAATTAGAATGAAATCCACTATCTCTTGTGATTTCTACATCTTGAATATTATAGTCAGCCAAAGTAAAATACTGATGACAATTTTCCATCAATAAAGTACAGAATCTAGATAACTTTACGTTGAGCTCAAAGTATTAGAAACTAAATTAGTGAAAAAAATGTAGAAAATTAGTAAGAATTAAGATATTAGAATTCTAAGTCAACATTATACTTAAAGAAAATAAATTACTGTACCAAAAATTCTCTTTGTATATACGTCACACACCCTCACAAAATGCAGAAATAAGAGACTAGAAATAAATATATAAAATAAAAGGGTAAATACAGTTAGTGAAATGTAAATGATTCTGATATTTTTATGTGTTTCTGGATATTATATTTAAAACAAATGTAAATTCATTTTTCATCAGAATAAAATAAACATAAAGTATATGGGTTGTAAGATTTTTTTTTTGGTCTCAAGAAATATGTCAAATTAATTTCTTAATATCACATCAATTAAAAATCAGGACCTCTAGGGGCACCTGGTAGGCTCAGTCATTAAGTGTTTCCTTTAGCTCAGGTCATGATTCCAGGGTCCTGGGATTGAGCCCCGCATCGGGCTCCATGTTCAGTGGGGAGGCTGCTTCCCCTCTCCCACTCCGCCTGCTTGTGTTCCCTCTCTCGCTGTCTCTCTCTGTCAAATAAATAAATAAAATATTTAAAGAAAAATCAGGACCTCTACAAACTAAACATTTACTATCCATTCAATTTAAAGTTTTAATTTTGGCTTGGCAATACGAGATATTCTTACTCATTGATATGGCCGTGGCACTTTCTACTTATATGGAAAAGTATTTTTGACATCATTAATTATAAGGATAGATGCTCTAGGAAATATTTTCTATAATATTAAGATTATGTTTTCTGGTCATTTCAATTTAATACATGTTATTTCTTAGATCATCTTCGTTCAATCGAAACATTTACTCTCACATCAAGAATATATAAATAAATATAGAAGTGAAAGTATGATTCCTAACGTACTGTACTCGAGGTTTCAGGCACTTTTGTGCGGGTCTTCTACATTAATTTTTTTTCATGAGAAACTTTAAGGATAGAATTGTTATGCTAACCACTTTGGAGATGAAGGAAACTGAGATGCATATATATTATGTTATGCAGCTGGAAGGTGGTCAAGCCATGATTCAAATGGAGAATATCATGCTCCAGTTTCATTGCCCTTAACACTCAGCTTTACTAATCAAATAAAAGTGTGGTTTCTGTAAGCAAGTGCTCTAATTTTTGTGAATTATCTGAATAATTGACCTAGATCTCTGATTTAAATTTAATCTTCTTACCAAGAAATTTATTTTAGACTATCTACTGGGCACTATTGACATAATTAACCTCTTCAAAGATCTCACAGCCAAGGGAAGAAAGAATATCTTGGTGCAAGTGTCAAAAGTAAATACTTCTGTTACCAAAAGTACAAGCAACAAGAGAAAAAATAGATACATTAGTCATCATCAAAATTTAAAATCCTTGCGTTTCAAAAGATACTATCCATTAAAAGTGGAAAAAGTTAAAAAAAAAAACCTTTGGAAATCATATATCTAACACAATTTTATCTGGAAAATATAACACAAATTCTACAACTCAACAATAAAACAGATATGTATCTCAATTTAAAAATGGCAAAGGATCTGAATAAACATTCCTCAAAAGAAGATATGCACATAGCCAAAAAGTGCTTGAGAAATACTCAGTATACTTAGCATCTGGGGATTGCAAATCAAAACCAAAATGAGATATATCCATTAAGATAGCTATAATAAAAAAAAATGCAGATAATTACAAGGGTTAGTGAAGACATGAAGACATTTGAACCCTCACACAATGCAGATGAGAATGTAAAAAGGCGCAGTCACTTTGGAAGACAGTCTGGCATTTCCTCAGAAGGTTAAACAGAGGGGCGCCTGGGTGGCTCAGTCATTAAGCTTCTGCCTTTGGCTCAGGTCATGATCCCAGGGTCCTGGGATCAAGTCCCACATCAGGCTCCCTGCTCGGCGGGAGGCCTGCTTCTCCCTCTCCCACTCCCCTTGTTTGTGTTCCTGCTCTTGCTATATTTCTCTTTTATAATCCTGTAATTAGATTTCTTTCTCTCTCAATCAAGGAGACAAAATGGTCTGTATTCTTTTTTTATATAAATTTGAAGATTTTTTTATCACACCTTTTAGTAAACACATTTTTAAATTAGTTTTATAAATTTCATCTGATCTCATGTCCTTTCATTTTTAAAAATTACTATCTGTAAGAGTTAGCATTTACCCCAACAATGCTTTTTGATATACCACCCCAGAGCTCAGTTTCTTAAAACAATTATCAACCTGTCTCACATCTGTTGATCAGCATTAGTCTGTTGACCAGTGTGGAGGAAGAGACTTATGCACTGTGTTCAAATCTGCTCTGCACATTTCACCTGTACCAGCGGTTACTCAGATCCTGCATCCTGCTTTTTGTGCACATGTGGTTGCCCAGGACTTCCCCTGACAGGGAATTGGAGCACAACAGGATTGGCCCCTGCTCATGTTACATCTGCTACCAAAACACTGGATAATTTAATTCACTTGGTCCAGCCCAAGAAAGGTAATGATCTGGGAGGTGCACTCTGCCCATCATGGGTCCCCAGCAAGGAAGTGAGCATACAAAGCCATTGCAAGTGATGGAAGAATGAGAGCAATAATTTCATCTATCAGACTACCATTAACTCTTTCAATGAATCCTCCCCTACATGAAATTAGAATGAGTGTTTTCCCTGCCCTATCTCTCCAGCATGGGTGCCTTTGAACTATTCCTTGTATCTTCTCCACTTTCATCAAGTTTCAATGTGTGGTAGCTTCTCAGGATATTTTGCTACCAAACCCTTTTAAACATACTGCATTTACCCTTTGATTATTTATACTACCAAAAATAATTTAATGTGCTTTTTTTTGAGGACACTCACACTTTAATAGCAGATCAAATTTGATTCCAAAAGAATGATAAACTCTTTCTGGTGAGACATCTTAACTAATCTTAAGGCAGGTCTATCACCTTGTGTAATAGAGTGTTGTTCAAACTCTTCAGTTTATTTTCTTTGCATGTAGAGTTTTGAACATTGGTTAATTAGTATATTGGTAATCTTACAATATATTTTTTTAAAATTTTTTTTAAGATTATATTTATTTATTTGACAGAGAGAGACACAGCAAGAGAGGGAACACAAGCAGGGGGAGTGGGATAGGGAGAAGCAGGCTTCCTCACCAAGCATATTTTATTTCATGGAATGCAAAATTCTATTGATTTTTTTGGAGACTAAGCTTTATCAAACTCCTTTACTTTCAGACATTACAGCACTGAGGAAATTTATAACATATATTATTGTCTTAATTTTAGTAAAACATGTTTGCTTTTTCAGGCCAGCTTATGGCTTTACTCTATCCCTTGCTTTCAGTCCTAAATATGGCCATTTTATAGTAGTTTCTTTCTCAAGGTTTCCTTAAATTAGACGTCAAAACTGACATTCCCTAGTCTCCATGAAGGGATTTATGTTGAGCCTTGTGTTTTATGCAGGTTTATCTCCAAAGGACTCCAAGATCCTTTTGTATGGTCAATAGTCCGTTACTGGGCATTTCTGTAATATACCTGTGTAAATTTTCCACAACATCAGAACGTTACCTAGAGGTTTTTTAAAAAAATAATTATCCAGATAACCATATATGGTAGTGCATTAAGATTTTAAAAATCCCAGGGGGGAGGAGCAAGATGGCAGAGGAGTAGGAGACCTAAATTTCATCTGGTCCCAGGAATTCAGCTGGATAGGGATCAAACCATTCTGAACACCTACGAACTCAACAGGAGATCGAGGAAAAGAATAGCAGCAACTCTGAACAGAAAAGCAACCACTTTCTGGAAGGTAGGACGTGCAGAGAAGTGAATCCAAGCTGATATTCGGGAAGATAGATGGCGGGGAGGGGGCCTCTGTTAGCTGCTACCAGCAAGTGATAGACCAGCAGAGCACAAAATTGGAAATTTTAGAAGTCTGCTGTGCTGACAGATGTCACTCCAATGGCTAAGTGGGAGTTGGAACCCTCGCTGGGACAGTGTGGTCTCAGGACCCTCAGGGTCACAGGGAGAGCGGGGGTGCCTGAGTGTGGCAGAGCTCCCAGGTATCAGAGCAGGGAAGCCGGCTGCAGAGACGGAGCTGAGGAGTGGGCTCTCAGTTCGAGGTTGCCATAAACCATGATGCACAGAACAGTCGGGACACTGCTCTTCCAGCAGGGACCCAACAAGTGGCAGATCCGGGGAGACTCCCCTTCCTCCCCTGGAAGGAGTGGCATGAGAGCACACTGCAGGGATCTGCTGGGTTTGGAGACTCCACTTGGGGTCATGTGCCAGAGATAGAAAAGCACTGTCACAGGCGGGGTGAGCATGGAGTGCGGAGGGAGACTGGGGAGATGGGAGTGATTGACTGCTTTTCTCTGGGGGCTCACTGAGGAGCAGGGCCCTGAGTTCTCAGTTCCTCCAGGGCGGAGATTGGGAGGCCGCCATTTTCACTCTCGTCCTCCAAAGCTGTATGGAAAGCTTGCAGTGCAGGGAACAAAAGCTCCCGAGAGCAAATCCGAGCAGATTGCTTACCCTGGACCCCGGCCAGGGTGTGGCAATTCCGCCTCCGGCAAAGACATTTGAGAACCACAGCAACAGACCCCTCCCCCAGAAGATCAGCAAGAACAGCCAGCCAAGACCAAGTTTACTGATCAATGACTACACCACAACTCCAGCGCTGGGGGAATACTGCACATAGAATTCATGGCTTTTTCCCTATGATCCTTTAGTCTTTCAAAGTTAATTTTTTTAATTTTCTTTTTTATTTTTCATTTTGGAGTCATATTCTTTCCCTTCATAGTAGTTTACCTTATTTTTAGTATATATATAAGTTATTCTCTCTTTAAAATTTTGGGATACAGTTTCTTCTAACAGACCAAAAAATACCCCAAATCTCTAGTGTATGGCTTTGTTCTGGTCTCCTGCCTGATCACAGTCTCTCCCTTTATTTTTTTTTAATCCTCTTTGTTCTTTTTTCAACCAACTTCTTATCTTACCAATTTCTTTTATAAAATCTTTTATAATTTTCATGCTTACAGTCATATCCCATCCCTTCATCATATTTACCCTTATTTTTGTACATATATAAGCTTTTCTTTCTTTAAAATTTTGGGAAGCACTTTCTTCTAACAGACCGAAATACGCCCAAAATCTACTGTGTGGCACTGATCTATGCACCAGCCTGATTATATTTGATCATACACTGGTTTTTTGTTTGTTTGTTTGTTTGTTTTGTAACTTTTTCTTTTTCTTTGTTTCTTTTTATTTTTCCTTTTTTCTTTCTTTCCCTTTCTCTCCCCCTGGTTTCAGATCTCTTCTGATTTGTTTAGTGTATATTTTTCTGCAGTCATTGTTACCCTGTTAGCATTTTGTTCTCTCATTCATCTATACGCCTCTGGACAAATGACAAGACAGAAAAAATCATCTCAAAAAAAAAAAAAGAAAAAAGAAAAGAGGCAGTACTGACTGCCAGAGACCTAATCAATATGGACATTAGTAAGACGTTGGAACTAGAGTTCAGAATGATGTTTTTAAAGATACTAGCTGTGCTTTAAAAAAGCATAGACGATACTAGAGAAACCCTTTCTGGAGAAATAAAAGAACTAAAATCTAACCAAGTTGAAATAAAAAAGGTTATTAATGAGGTGCAATCAGAAATGGAGGCTCTAACTGTTAGGATAAATAAAGCAGAAGAGAGAATTGGTGATATAGAAGACCAAATGATGGAAAATGAAGAAGCTGAGAAACGGAGAGATAAACAACTACTGGATCACGAGGGCAGAATTCGAGAGATAAGTGATGCCATAAGACAAAACAATATTAGAATAATTGGGATCCTAGAAGAAGAAGAAAGAGAGAGAGGGGCAGAAGGTATATTGGAGCAAATTATAGCAGAGAACTTCCCTAATGTGGGGAAGGAAACAGGCATCAAATTCCTGGAGGCACAGAGAAACCCCTCAAAATCAATAAAAATAGGTCAACACCCCGACATCTAATAGTAAAACTGACGTGTCTCAGAGACAAAGACAAAATCCTGAAAGCAGCTCGGTATAAGATATCTGTAACCTACAATGGTAGAAACATTACAATGGCAACAGACCTATCCACAGAAGCTAGCAGGTCAGAAAGGACTGGCATGATATATTCAGAGCACTAAATGAGAAAAATATGCAGGCAAGAATACTATATCCAGCTAGGCTGTCATTGAAAATAGAAGGAGAGATAAAAACTTCCAGGACAAACAAAAATTAAGGAATTTGCAAACACGAAACCAGCCCTACAAGAAATATTGAAAGGGGTCCTCTAAGCAAAGAGAGAGCCTAAAAGTAACAGACCAGAAAGGAACACAGACAATATACAGTAACAGTCACCTTACAGGCAATACAATAGCACTAAATTCATATCTTTCAATAGTTACCCTGAATGTAAATGGGCAAAATGCCCCAATCAAAAGGCACAGGCTATCAGATTGGATAAAAAAAAAAAAAGACCCATCGATATGCTGTCTCGAAGAGACTCATTTTAGACCCAAAGACACCCCCAGATTGAAAGTGAGGGCGTGGAAAACCAGTTACCACGCTAATGGACACCAGAAGAAAGCTGGGGTGGCAATCCATGTATCAGACAAATTAGATTTTAAACCAAAGACTATAATAAGAGATGAGGAAGGACACTATATCATACTTAAAAGGTCTATCCAACAAGAACATTTAACAATTGTAAATATCTATGCCCCTAACATGGGAGCAGCCAATTATAAAAGCCAATTAATAACGAAATCAGAGAAACACATCGACAACAATACAAAAATAGTAGGGGACTTTAACACTCCCCTCACTGAAATGGACAGATCATCTAAGCAAAAGATCAACAAAGAAATAAAGACTTTAAATGACACACTGGACCAAATGGACCTCACAGATATATTCAGAACATTCTATCCCAAAGCAAGAGAATACACATTCTTCTCTAGTGTCTATGGAACATTCTCCAGGATAGATCACATCCTGGGTCACAAATCAGGTCTCAACCAGTACCAAAAGATTGGGATCAGTCCCTGCATATTTTCAGACAACAATGCTTTGAAACTAGAACTCAATCACAAGACGAAAGTCAGAAAGAACTCAAATACATGGAGTCTAAAGAGCATCCTACTAAAGAACGAATGGGTCAACCAGAAAATTAAAGAAGAATTTTAAAAATTCATGGAAACAAATGAAAATGAAAACACAACTATTCAAAATCTTTGGGATGCAGCAAAGGCAGTCCTAAGAGGAAAGTATATAGCAATACAAGCCTTTCTGAAGAAACAAGAAATGTCTCAAATATGCAACTTAACCCTACACTTAAAGGAGCTGGAGAAAGAACAGGAAATAATGCCTAAACCCAGCAGGAGAAGAGAAATAATAAAATTCAGAGCAGAAATCAATGACATAGAAACCAAAAGAACAGTAAAATAGATCAATGAAACTAGAAGCTGGTTCTTTGAAAGAATTAACAAGCTTGATAAACCCCTGGCCAGACTTATCAAAAAGAAAAGAGAAATGATGGGCACGTGGGTGGCTCAGTCGTTGAGCGTCTGCCTTCGGCTCAGGTCATGATCCCAGGGTCCTGGGATCAAGTCCCACATCGGGGTCCCTGCTCGGCGGGAAGCCTGCTTCTCCCTCTCCCACTCCCCTCCTTGTGTTCCTGCTCTCGCTGTGTCTCTCTCTCTGTCAAATAAATAAATAAAATCTTTAAAAAAAAAAAAAGAAAAGAGTAATGACCCAAATAAAATCACGAATGAAAGAGGAAAGATCACAACCAACACCAAAGAAATATAAACAATTATAAGAACATAATGTGAGCAACTATATGCCAGCAAATTAGATAATCTGGAAGAAATGCATAAATTCCTAGAAATGAATCAACAACCAAAACTGAACCAGGAAGAAATAGAAAACCTAAACAGACCTATAACCACTAAGGAAATTGAAGCAGTTATCAAGAAATTCCCAACAATAAAAGCCCAGGGCCAGATGGCTTCCCAGGGGAATTCTACCAAACATTTAAAGGAGAATTAATACCTATTCTTCTGAAACTGTTTTCTAAAAAATAGAAATGGAAGGAAAACTGCCAAACTGGTTTTGTGAGGCCAACATTACCTTGATCCCAAAACCAGACAAAGACCCTATCAAAAAGAATTACAGACCAATATCCTTGAGGAACTTAGATGCAAAAATTCTTACCAAAATACTAGCCAATAGGAGCCAACAGTACCTTAAAAGGATTATTCACCATGACCAAGTGGGATTTATCCCTGGGCTGCAAGGTTGGTTCAACATCTGCAAATCCATCAATGTGATACAATACATTAATAAAAGAAAGAACAAGAACCGCATGATCCTCTCAATAGATGCAGAGAAAGCATTTGACAAAGTACAGCATCCTTTCTTGATTAAAACTCTTCAGAGTGTAGGGATAGAGGTTATATACCTCAATATCATAAAAGCCATCTATGAAAAACCCACAGCCAATATCATTCTCAATGGGGAAAAACAGAGCTTTCTCCCTAAGGTCAGGAACATGACAGGGTCCACTATCACCACTGCTGTTCAACATAGTATTAGAAGTCCTAGCCACAGCAATCAGACAACAAAAATAAATAAAAGGCATCCGAATCACCAAAGAAGTCAAACTCTCACTCTTTGCAGATGATATGATACATTATGTGGAAAACTCAAAACACTCCACCCCAAAACTGCTAGAACTCATAGAGGAATTTGGTGAGTGGCAGGATATAAAATCAATGCACAGAAATCAGTTGCATTCCCATACACCAACAAGACAGAAGAAAGAGATTTTAAGGAGTCAATCCCAACTACAATTGCACCAAAACCATAAGATACCTAGGAATAAATCTAAACAAAGAGGCAAAGAATCTGTACTCAGAAAACTATACAATACTCATGAAAGAAATTGAGGAAGACACAAAGAAATGGAAAAACGTTCCATGCTCATGGATTGGAAGAACAAATATTGTGAAGATGTCAATGCTACCTAGAGCAATCTACACATTTAATTCAATCCCTATCAAAATACCATCAACTTTTTTCAAAGAAATGGTACAAATAATTGTAATTTTTATTTTTAAATTTACAAATCCTAAAATTTTTATGGAACCAGAAAAGACCCCAAATAGCCAGAGGAATATTGAAAAACAAAAGCAAAGTTGGTGGCATCACATTCTGGACTTCAAGCTCTATTACAAAGCTGTCATCATCAAGATAGTATGATACTGGCACAAAAACATACACATAGATCAATGGAACAGAATAGAGAGCCCAGAAATGAACCCTAAACTCTATGTTCAGCTAATCTTCTACAAGGCAAGAAAAGAAGGTCCAGTGGAAAAAAGACAGTCTCTTCAACAAACGGTGTTGGGAAAATTGGACAGCCACATGCAGAAGAATGAAACTGGACCACTTCCTTACACCACACACAAAAATAGACTCAAAATGGTTGAAAGACCTCAATGTGAGACAGGTGTCCATCAAAATGCTAAAGGAGAACACAGCAACCTCTTCGACCCCAGCTGCAGCAACTTCTTCCTAGAAACATCGCCAAAGGCAAGGGAAGCAAGGGCAAAAATGAACTATTGGGACTTCATCATGATAAAAAGCTTTTGGGGCCACCTGGGTGGCTCAGTTGGTTAAGCGACTGCCTTCGGCTCAGGTCATGACCGTGGAGTCCCAAGATCGAGCCCCACATCGGACTCCCTGCTCAGCAGGGAGTCTGCTTCTCCCTCTGACCCTCCCCCTCTCGTGTTCTCTCTCTCATTCTCTCTCTCAAATAAATAAATAAAATCTTTTAAAAAAAATAAATTAAATAAATAAATAAAATCTTTAAAAAAAAAAGATAAAAAGCTTTTGCACAGGGCACCTTGGTGGCTCAGTTGGTTAAGCGACTGCCTTTGGCTCAGGTCATGATACTTGAGTCCCAGGATCGAGTCCCGCATCGGGCTCCCTGCTCAGCAGGGAGCCTGCTTCTCCCTCTGACCCTCTCCCCTCTCATGTTCTCTTTCTATCTCATTCTCTCTCTCAAATAATTAAATAAAATCTTAAAAAAAAAAGCTTTTGCACAGCAAAAGAAATAGTCAACAAAACCAAAAGACAACTGACAGAACAGGAGAAGATATTTGCAAATGACATATCAGATAAAGGGCTAGTATCCAACATCTATAAAGAACTTAATCAAACTCAACACCCAAAGAACACATGATCCAATAAAGAAATGGGCAGAAGACATGAATCAACATTTTTCCAAAGAAGACATCCAAACAGCCAACAGACACATGGAAAAGGGCTCAACATCACTCAGCATCAGGGAAATCCCAATCAAAACCTCAATGAGATACCATATCACACCAGTCAGAATGGCTAAAATTAACAAGTCAGGAAATGACAGATGTTGACGGGGATGCGGAGAAGGGGGAACACTCCTACACTGTTGGTGGGAATGCAAGCTGGTGCAGCCACTCTGGAAAACAGTATGGAGTTTCTTCAAAAAGTTGAAAATAGAGCTACCATATGACCCAGTAATAGCACTACTGGGTATTTAATCCAAAGATACAAATGTAGTGAGCCGAAGGGGTACGTGCACCCCGATGTTTATAGCAGCAATGTCCACAATGGCCAAACTGTGGAAAGAGCCAAGATGTCCATCGACAGATGAATAGATAAAGATGAGGTATATATATATACAATGGAATATTGTGCAGCTGTCAAAAGGAATGAAATCTTGCCATTTGCAACGACGTGGATGGAACTGGAGGGTATTATGCTGAGCGAAATAAGTCAATCAGAGAAAGACATGTATCATATGATCTCACTGATATGAAGAATTCTTAATCTCAGGAAACAACCTGAGAGTTGCTGGAGTGGTGGGGGGTGGGAGGGATGGGGTGGCTGGGTGATAAACATTGAGGAGGGTATGTGCTATGGTAAGCACTGTGAATTGTGTAAGACATGTGTAAGAATCACAGACCTGTACCTCTGAAACAAATAATAAATTCTATGTTTAAAAAGAAACAAAAAGAGGAAGATTGCAGG
Source organism: Eumetopias jubatus (assembly GCF_037043125.1). Classification (NCBI taxonomy): domain Eukaryota; kingdom Metazoa; phylum Chordata; class Mammalia; order Carnivora; family Otariidae; genus Eumetopias; species Eumetopias jubatus. Next base: position 174,143,134 of record NW_028274809.1, on the reverse strand, counting down.
AAGGGAAAAATGAAGGGGTGGAAATCGGAGGGGGAGAGAAACCATGAAAGACTATGGACTCTGAGAAACAAACTGAGGGTTCTAGATGGGAGAGGGGTAGGGGGATGTGTTAGCCTGGTGATGGGTATTAAACAGGGCATGTACTGCATGGAGCACTGGGTGTTATATGCAAACAATGAATCATGGAACACTACATCAAAAACTAATGATGTAATGTATGGTGATTAATATAACATAATAAAATAAAATTTTAAAAAAGATTTTAAAATCCCAATAACATTCATGAAATGGATATTGTGCATGTCAGGGCAAAGGACTAAAAAATAGTCACAGAAATGAAAAAAATCTGTCCTTGAGAAGAGTTTGGCTAGAACTAAGTCTAAGTCTCTCATTACTTACAATGCTACATCTACAAGGTAATTCTACCACAACAGGATTCAGTCTTACTTGCTTTCATTTTATTGTAACTGCTGTGTGACCTTAGGAAAATGATTTAACCAATTTGAATATTAGTTTCATTATCTGTAACTCAAAGTTATGGTGAGGATTATTCTGAAAATATATGCAAACTGTTGAGCACATCATATGTATTCATGAGAGCATGTTGATATTGTCATTTAAATTGGATACTTTAAATTTTATTTTGCATCTTTATATAGTGCATATAAAATTTAAAAAATAGTGCATTTTGGAAATAATGCATAAAATTAAAAGCTTTTATCTAGTGAGGTCAGGAAAATAAGATTGTGACACAAAAGTTCTTTTGGTCTCTTAACTTACAGTAGGCAATAGATTAAAGCCAAAATTTTATCATTCCTGATAATACTAAAGAGGAATGAAGTTTAGGCAATGTGACAAGAAAACAAATCAGCAAATAAACATGAAAAGCAACAGGAAATGTGTAATTCATGTCTTACCAGCTTCTCGTATTATTTTGTACTGACCTTGTTGTTATTCTCTATGTGAATAAATGTGTACCTTAATAAATATCCTCTTTAATGTTTATATGCAGTGACCTTCACAAAGTAAAAATACATTTGAAGTGTTTTTAATAAATTAATGGGGTCATGAGAGTTAGCCATGGTGCAAATATTTTATTATAGAAGCAAATGAGTCATATTTATTAGAGTATGGCATTAAATTATATTTTATAATGAAAGGGTAGTATAAAATATAATCACTGTTTCAAGTTATTAACGGATTTTTCCTTATTATTCTTTATTCAATTTCCTACTCTAATTTATTTTTCCAACTATAGAAATGATTCTTGGAATGAAAAAGCTTTTATTCCAAATCCAAATACAAGGGAGAAAAGAATCACAATAGCAAACCAAAAGCAGTTTCTTTTTTACTTACTTCTGCCATTCTTCAGGGGGAATAGGTAAGGTAATGTAAAATGAGAATTTTTTTTAAGAAGACCAGATAATGATTTAGATGAAAAAAACCAAACGGTTCTTTTAGTCATGAAAGCAAGTGGCAGATCTCATGGTTTTGTCATCAACTCTCATGTAGAGCAGCGATATGCATCCATCACACCGTTCTTATTGTACACCAAAAGTCAGGAAAATGAGGGTTTTTTTTTCTTATTGTCCATGTATTTTTTCTCCTTACACTTTCTCAGAGGATTAGCACTAATTAAAGTAGAACCATTATGCTTTCTTTCTGTTTGAAAAAAATGTTAAAACACCTGTGAAAAAGAAAGCTAATATTATAGGATATTTTCATTTAATTTTATTAGAATGATTGTAGACAGCAAAAGCCATATTTTGAAAAATGATAAATGGAAGTCTGAGTAAAGTTACACAACTTGTTTAAAGTCACATAGCAAAGCTGTACCGACAACCTAGGACATCAGTTCCTGGTTCCCAAACGGACCTCCAAATGGCAAAAATATAACAAACAGATCCAACTAAAACTATGTATTCTGTTTATCATGAGAAATATATTTCTAGGTGAAAGACATTTTGATAAACTTACTCATTTATTCAACAACCTACTACTTGACAGATCGTGATTGATGTTGAGATATAGAAATGCATAATATGGACAAGTTCTTCCTTTCATAAAGCTTACACATTAGTGTGAGAAAACCAGAGTATAGACTAAACAAATAAACAATATATTTAGATACTGATAACTCCTATGGGGAAAACGTAATTTAGGACAATGGAGAGTTACAGAAGGAGGTATTTGAATGATATCAGTTGGAGAACCCACTACTGTAATGATACTTGAGATTAGACTTAAATGGTCATATTGGGAAAAATGAAATACAATAATTTGCAAAAGAAGCATCACAGGCAAAAATTAATAGCTGCTGAATACATATAGCTATAGTGCCTAAAAAAACTGCTGATATACTTGACACCGTAGGTGAAGTAAAGTGAAAAAGGAAGGATGATTCTGTATTTTTGGTTTGAGCAACCAGACTGGAGCCTTGGAAATGTAAAGCACAGAGGAAGGAATAGATTGGAGGGGCAACATGCTATGGAATGCCAGTAGCTTGGATTTGAATTTATTAAGTTTAAGGTGTCTAGGCAAATGGGTATATTAAATAGGAAGCTGGTAAAGAGTGTAAGCACGGAGATATTTTTGAAGGACAGAAAGATGGATTGAGATCACTTGGAGAGGAGTTTTATATTGAAAAAAGTTTAGAGTTGATGATTAAATCTGACTCACTCTACCACTTAGTGAGAACATTCAGGAAAAGAGATTGAACTGGAGTAGCTAGTAAGGAAAAAAAGGAAGGGCAGGAGAGAATTATATCTTAAAACAGAAGACACTTCTCAGGAGGACAAATCTGTCAACTGTGTCACATTCTGCTGTAAGTTCCCACAAGACTATCAGAATTTCCATTAGTAATATGGGGGGTATTTGGTAACTTTGGTAAACCTGATGAAAGTACAATTAGTGGTGAGCGTATCAGAATAAGAATATTAATTGGAGACTAAACTACAGCAAAGTTTTGCTATGAATATTAGTAAAAGTGATTGTATGATATCTTGTTTCACTAGAGGGTAGAGGAAATTCTTTTTTCTTTTTTGAAAGGAAAATGCTAGGGGTGCCTGGGTGTCTCAGTCGGTTAAGCGTCTGACTCTTGATTTCGGCTCAGGTCATGATCTCAGGGTCGTGGAATGAAGGCCTGCACCAGGCTCAGCCCTCAGCGGGGCGTCGGCTTGAGGAGTCTCTCTTTCCCCTCCCCCTGCCCCTCTACCTGCTCATGCTCTCGTGCTCTAAAATAAATAACTAAGTCTTGAAAAATTAAAAAATAAATAAAAGGAAAATTCTAGACCGTGATTTTATACTGATGCAATTGATCCAGAAGAGCAGGGAAAGAGATGATACATGAAAGAGGGTAGTTGCAGAAGTGAGATGCTCAGGAAGACGTGAAAGTGTCTGGATTACAAAAGGAATGAGCCTGCCAAATGGGGTGCAGTGCAAACTGTAAGACTCAACAAATCAAAAAATATGATTAAGTGCAGGTAGTGATATATTAGTACTGAAAAGATGCAAAAGATCCTATATAATTAATCCTATTTTTTTCAACTTGTTCATTCAGTCAGTAGTTCAATAAATATATTTCTGAGTAAGCTGTGGAAAAACGTAAGTAAAAAATGCATGTCATGTAGTCTACATTCCAGTGGGAGGAGATATGCAAAAAACAAAGTAATATTTAATACTACATGAGCTTATGATAGATGTTATAAAGAAAAAGAAATCTCGGTTAAGTGGACAGGGATGCAACTACTATTAAATATATGATGTTCAGAGGAGGCCTCTCCTGGGGGATGGCATTCAAACAGTAATGAGAGAAACGAGAAAACATGCCATAAGTTTTTCTGGCCAGCAGCATATAAGGAGTGAAAGCAGCACATAGAAAGACAATGAGGTGCCACTGGTAGGTTTCAAGAATAGCAAATAGGCTGTTGCAGCTGCAGTAGAAGTAGAGTAGAAAAGATTGGTAGGAAATGAGATCAGAGAGGTGGCAAGCAGGAAACTCATTGGGAGTTTTATAGGTCAGGCCAAGAAATGCAGATTTTAGTGAAAATGAAGTGAGAAAACAAGGAAATCTTTGAGCAAACTAGAGAAATAATTTGATGTACATTTTAAAAGAATTTGTATGACCTGTGAATGAAAATATTCTTTAAAAAGGGAAAGTCAAAGCCAGGTGAATGTTTAAAGAATCCCAAGCAGATAAATAATCAGAGCACATAGTAAGTGAAGGGAGTTATGAAATCCAATGTCTGTGTAGAGCAATTTGTGTTTGACAGGAGGAATGACTCTTAATCAGGTCATCCAGAAATGGAGAGAAGGAAGGGTGAATTTAAGCATATATAAGATTTTGGATTTGAAGAGTGACTATATATCCCAGTTTCACTCTCTTTTTCTAACGTGATTAATGTCTTTTCACTTCTAAAAGCATCTAGTTTTGGAAAATTAATTACAGAGTCATCCAAAGTTAACAGTGAAAGCAGAAGTCCACTAATATCTGCAAATTATTGTTATGAAAAATTGGTAGTAATATAAATTGTTCCGTGTGTGTGTGTATGTGTGTGTGTGTAGTGTATTGTGTAAAAAGAGATAGATATCTGGGGTGCCTGGGTGGCTCAGTTGTTAAGTGTTTGCCTTCGGCTCAGGTCATGATCCCAGGGTCCAGGAATCGAGCCCCACATCAGGCTCCCTGCTCGTCAGGAAGCCTGCTTCTCCCTCTCCCACTCCCCCTGCTTGTGTCCCCTTTCTCGCTGTGTCTCTCTCTGTCAAGTAAATAAATAAAATCTTAAAAAGAATAAAGAGATAGATATCAATGGCAAAATTTTGGAATAACTTACTAGTACTGGACCAGGCATATATGTGTAGGTGTGTTTGCATCCGTATGTAATTGTAATTTTTTTAACCCACCATACAATTAAAAATAACATAACCAAACACATAATAGCTTTTGTATTTTACAGTTACCCTTTTTAGGGCAATCTTCCTTCATTCCAAGGTGGTTACTTTCGTGCAATTCTAAAAAATATATACATAAGTTTAATGACCTGAAGACATGAATGAAGTGTTCACTTTTTATCGGTGATATATATTTTTGAAATTCTGTGTGTGTATTCTGCAATTGTAACTGGAGCCTGCATACATGAATACATGAAGTGTAAAACTTAAGGTTCTTAATTTAGGAAGCTTTTTGATTATTTGACCTGTTTGTCTCCTGTAGTAATCACAGTTAATATTAACCCCAACATCAAAATAAATCAACAAAGTGATTAAATGCTCCAATTATTTAAATTGGTAAGTTTACATATCAACACTGTGTGTATGTGATTATACTCATAACTACTTTAGGAAGGAAGAGGAAATATGAAATGATATTTAATAGAATTCTATTTGTTAGATAAGTTTAGATTTATTACTACATTCTTCAGTTGCATATTGTTGGCATCTGCTGGTACATATATAATTAATTTTGTGATCATAGTGAAGTAGCTGGAGGGAAACAATCTGGAAACTCAACTATGCAGTAAAGTATAACTTATAAATATCAAAGACAGAAGTTAAATAAGCCTTTTCCATAATTGACTATATAATAAGGCTATATTTTTGAGACAACATTTCTTAGAAATAGTCACATTTGTGTGTGTGTGTGTGTGTGTGTGTAAAGCTATAGCATATCAAAATGCTCAGACTCATAAGAGAGGTTCTTACTCAAATGGAGAAAGACAAGTGATATACAAAAGCAAAATACTTTTAAGAGAATATCTCTTTTTGGAAGCAAATTAAATTTGGTGTGAAAATAACAAAAGGAGGGATGGGTCTGGAAAATATATTAAAAACATTCATCATAATTACTGTACAGGATTTGATATAAATGCACCTCTTATGTTAATATTAAGTTAAATGATATGTCTTATTTGAATATTGGAAAATAATTTTAAAAACAGATAAAAGTTAAGCAGGATATCCTTCTAAAATGTCTGCTTAAGTAATTTATTATTTTCATAAATAAATCACCAAATGTCTCTTATGTTTATAAGAGACAACTAATGTGCTGGGATTTATAGTACTTTCTCCATAATGAAAAGCACAAAAGAGACTTTCTAAATTACAGGACCATAGAAGTGCAGAACTTGGCTCTGATGCCTGTAATAACACTGATAATTAAATAAAAGGATTTCATTTTTGTGATGACTATATTCAAATGAGACAGAAACAAAATCTCCATACCATCCAACCAGATTCCATTCCTTGCTCTGCAATTTCCTTCTGCGAGAAATACGGGAAGCTTCTTAACCTCTGGGTGGCTCAGTGGGTTAAGGGTCTGCCTTTGGCTCAGGTCATGATCCCAGGGTCCTGGGATTGAGCCTGCCTCTCCTGGCCCCCTGACCATCCCTGCAGATCATGCTCTCTCTCAAGTAAATAAACAAAATTCTTAAACAAAACAAAACAAACAAACAAAAACACTCTGATCTTATCATTACAATTAAAGAATGCCATCCACTTGAAAATATGATTTGGGGAATTTTAGTTCAGTCTATGTAGTTTTGGGAGATATATGGAACTTGCTCAGGTTCTTGATGGTAGGTATAGGTATCAAATTGAAATAGAGTTCATTACTAAGAAAATTGTGTAGGGGGTCAAACACTCTTGAAATGGTGGAATAAAAACTTGATATCTGCTCCTCTGTATAAGCAATGAGAACACAGGCAAATTGTCTAAATCAACTTTTTCATAACTCTGGAAATTGACCAAAAGTTCGCAAAAACTTCATGAGCATTTATTCAAGAAAAAAACAGCTGAATGTTATCATGAACAGTGAGCTTTGTAGCTTTTTAACTTGTCTTTCCCATCCTCCTCTTTCCAGCTCCAGGATACCATTGAAAATCAACATAACAAGGGTAGCTGTGAAAACCAGCAACCTAAAAGTCCACTGAGAGGGGAGATGTGCAGAGCAGGTCTGGAGCTCGCTCAAAAGCCACATTAACAGAATAGTGTCAATATTTGATCTGTGTGGCAGTTTGCTGTTATTTGACCTTAAGCCAGGGTTTGCTCAATGAGAAAAATCCTACCCTCCAGTTGTTTGTCAAAGGAATTGGTGGCGATTGTTTAACATCATAGCTGCCTAAGCCTGTGATACCAGTAGAAACAAACAAAAGGCTAGCCAAAACTTAAAAGGAAAATCTGGGAAATGGTACAACCACAGGCAGTGTTGAAAAGCTCTGATGTATTTGTTAGGGTCTAAAAGGCCATATGCAAGAGTGTGGAAATACCCAAGGAAGATCTAGAAGGTCTATTTTTTGTACATCTGGCTGAACTTATGGTTCTATGTAAGCAGAGAGTGAAGACTAAGGCAAAGCTATGCAGTGCTAAACCATTATTCCCAAGACACACACAAAGGGTGTGTGTCTTCCCCTTAGGCAAAGGGGAAGACTTAGTGGTTAGAGACTTTGAGAGACACCTCTGTCTAACCATTAGAAGACCACCATGCTAAGGGAGCAGAGACTTTAGCGGCTTCACACAACATATGATGCATAGTTTAGAGACCTCATCCAGGAAAGTCCCTTATAAACAAACAGCTACAAAAACAACAAATTTTAGTGTGATGAGGACTGGTTTCCAGATTCGTCATATTTTACTACTTAAAATGTCCAGCTGTCAACTAAAATTTATAAAACGTGTAGAGAAAATACCGCCTATGGACAAAGGGGAAAATAGTTAATAGAAATACCTTCTGTGAGAAAGCCCAAAAGTCGGACTGATGAGATAAAACTCATTAACATTTTCAAAGAATTAAAAGAAACCATGTTTAAAGAAGTAAGGGAATGTATGAAAATATCTCACTAAATAAAGAATAACAATAAGGAGATAGAAAATGGTAAAAAGAACAAGATGAAAATTCCAGAGTTGAAAAATATAACAACTAAAATGAAAAGTTTATCAGTGGGGCATAACAGAAATTTGGGTTAGCAGAAGAATCAGCATACTTAAAGATAGGTCTATTGATATTTCCAGTCTAAGCACTAGAAAGAGAAAAGAATGAAGAAAATACCAACTTGCCAACAGTATACCAACAAAATGGATCCCCAGGAAGAAAGGAGAGTGAGAAAAGGAAGAGTATTTGAAGTAAGATTAGCCAAAAAATTCCCATAGTTTGATGAAAAGCATTAACCCACACATTTCTGAGTCTCAAAGAACTCCACATAGTATAAACTTTAAGTATACCTAAACCCATTCTTGTTCAAACTTTTCAAAGCTAAAAACAAAGAGAAAGTCTCAAAAGGAACAACAAAGAAGATTTATTACTTACAACTAATGCTCGATAAGATTAACAGGTTACTTCACATCAGAAACCATAGAGGTCAGATGTCAGTGAAGTGACATATTCAAAGTATTGGAAAGAAAAAGTGAGAGACTATCAAATAGGAATTTCATAGCCAGAAGAATTATTTTTTAACAATAAAAGAGAACTAAAGACATTTCCAGATAAACGAAAACTGACATATAAGAAATACTAACAAGAACACTTCAAGCCAAGGGGGGCCTGGGTGGCTCAGTCTATTAAAGGTCTGACTCTTGATTTTAGTTCAGGTCATGATCCCAGGCTTGTAAGATTGAGACCCTCGGCAGTCTCCATGCTCAGGGTGGAATCTCCTTGAGATTCTCTCTCTCTATCTGCCTCTGCCCCTCCCCCCAACCCCCCGTGCATGCTGTCTCTCTCAAAATAAATATATAAAATCTTAAAAACAATACTTCAAGCCCAATAATTTTTTACAACTCACAGAACTCAGGAAAATGCTGTATTTATGGTAATAAATTTATTATAACAAAAGGATTAAAATAGAATCCACAAATGAGAGATACATAGGCTGAGGTTTGGGATGGTCCCAAACATGAAGTTTCTGATGTTTACTCCCCATGGCGCAAAAATATTATCACCTTTCTAGCATATTGACATATAAAATTATGCATGGAGTATTGCCAATCAGGGAACTTTTTCCAAGCATGATGTCCAGATATTTTATTGGAATTTCATTACATAAGTATAAGTGATAGAATTTCATTACATAAGTGTGAGTGATAGAATCATTGATCACGTGATTGAACTCATCGCCAGTCCTCCACACCCCCTGAGGTTGGTTTGATATCACATGACTCCAAGCATCTATCTTCAGATCATCTGGTTGGTCTTTCTGGTGTGGCCAGGCAGCATCCTGAGTCACCTTGAAAGCATAAATTATCAGGGCTCACCATGAATAACCAAGACACTCTTACAACTTTGGGAAATTCCATGGATTTAAGAGCTGTCTCAGAACCCAGCCACAAAGGTCAACCGAATGCTTTATTATAGAGTAGGTAATATGACAATTCAATGGGAAAGGAACTCCTTAAAATTTTTTTTCAACAAATGGTATTGGGACAAATGGATAGCTACATGCAGAAGAATGAAGATGGACACTTTCCTCCCCACCATATACAACAATTAGCCAAAATGGATCATAGAACTATACATAAGAACTAACACTATTGAAACCTTACAGGAAAACATACAAGTAAGTTTTCATGACTTTGGATTAGACAAGTGTTTCTTAGATATGACACCAAAATCATATGTGACAAAAGACAGATAGATAAATTGGATTTAAAAAAATTTTTCCTCACAGGACACTATCAATAAAGTGACGTAGCAAGCCACAGAATGGAAAACATATCTATAAATAATGAAGAACTCACAATTCAATAGCAAGAACAAAGACAAATAACCCAACTAAACAATAGGCAGAGAATCTGAAAAGAAACTTTTCCAAAGAAAATATGCAAATGTAAGAAAATCACATGTAAATATGTTTAACATCATAGGCCATCAGAGAAATGCAAATCAAAACCACAATGAGTTCATACCCACTAACACAGCTATCATGAAAACAGGGTTCTTTGGGGGATAATGAAATTTTTCTAAAATTAGATCTTGCTAATATAGGACAACTCTGTCCTAAATACTGAGTACTATTGAATTCTATGCTTTAATGGGGTAATTTTAGCATAGGAGTTATTTCACAAAGCTGTTATTAAAGCTTTTATCAAATATTTACATATAGCATATGTTAATATATAATTAATAAATAATATATCCATAAATGTTATATTAATATATAATATATAAACAAATATATATACACACATACATATAAATACATGCATGTATATAAGTATATACACACAAGTGAATTAAATTGGTGTTGAGTCCCATATGTTAAACAGTTGAAATTCCATTTCACATCAATAAATTCGCAGATAAGACCCTTCCAGGTAAGAAGTCTTTTAAATGCATAATCTTATTTTAAACTGGCATATATGGCCATCCTTCATGAAGGCACTGTAGCCTCATTAAAAAGTAGAGAAGAAAGGGGAGGTTTTGTTTACTTTTAAAATGTCCTGGAAACTGGCAGGTTGTTTTTGATTCAGTTCTTTTGCCAAATTCTTGGATCTTATTCTCTGCCCTTTCTTTTTCCATTACATTAAATGAAGACTTTCATCCTTGCTTGTTACTTAACATTAAAAATCTCTTCTTCAACCAACACAAGCTTCTTTGTACTATTTGAGTTGAGACTGTTTTTCTGCTTTGCTTTAATGCTGTACCGGAACTGACCCAGAACTTCCCAAAGCTTTTACAGGATAAATCTAATTTGTTTCGTTGGGTTGACTTCGTTGCTTTGTTAAATCTCAATATAATGAAATAAGAGCCTGATGTTAGGAAAAAATGTTCTGTGTTTTTGTTGTTGTTGTTGTTTTTACTTAAATGTTTTTGGATTATACAATGAACACATGTGTAAGCCAGGGATATGTCCGTTTTCAGGTCATTGTGATATTTACAGACAAGTGTTCTTTGATTGAGTTAGAAGTACTGTACTTAAGCTCCACTCAGGAATTTGTAGATCTGTGAAATGGGTGCATATAAAAATGACATGTGCTTAACAAAAAGATCAGAATCACAAAAGTTCAGTGAATAAGAAACACTGAATTCCTCATTAAAAATGAAATAATAATACTGGCATCCTCATTAGGACTTTACTATCTGATTGTGTTTAGGCCTTTAAGTCTAGAATGTTGAGGATCAGGAGAAAAATGTAAAGCAAAGTCACGTGAACAGGGAGTGTTCTGTGGTTTGTGCACACTGAGAGTATCTGATAAACTGAAGACAATGATGGCATATATATATTAGAAGACCATGGCTCAGTTGGTTGGGCGACTGCCTTTGGCTCAGGTCATCGAGTCCCGCATCGGGCTCCCTGCTCGGCGGAGAGTCTGCTTCTCCCTCCGACCCTCCCTCCTCTCATGTGCTCTCTCTCTCTCTCTCTCTCTCTCATTCTCTCTGTCTCAAATAAAAAATAAAAATAAAAAAATAAAAAAATCTTTAGAAGACCATTGGCATTAAGCAGTAAAAAACTGACTTACATGTAACAAATATTCGCTACAAAGTCTTCTAAAGCAGGAAAGGTAATCTTGCAGGCGTAAGGATTACACATAAAACATACCAGCCAGCAAGCCAAGGGAGATGATAATGCAAAAATTTACATTTATAAAGGCAAAGAGTGAGAAAAACTAGCCCAAGTCTTTAGAGATAGGCTAAGTGGGGAAGAAGTTTTGACAATAAATAAACTATATGTGCTTTGTTCATGGCTACTGTGTTTGTGAAAGCCTCCCTCCCCTTGTTAGTGATATTACAATGGAAGAAAAACACAAACGTGTAGTTAGAAGGCAAATAGAAGAGGGCTTCAGGTCTTGGTTCAGCTCTCTCTCTCCTTGAGTGTCAGAGTGAAATCTTACCAACTTACAACTCAATGAACAAAATATGTATGTTTCCTTATATATTGCCTAACGGTAGATAACAGTTGACTTTTTGGTGATTCTTTTGGACAGAAAATTATGTCATTTCTAGTTTTGTTTGTATGTGTTTATGTGCCATTGACTCTGAAGATAGTTTCATTGTAGGAATATGTCCAATTTCATGCTGCTTATTGATGCATTTTGTCTTTTTTGTGCCCTTTTATTGCTATGGAATAGACCTGTGTATTACATCTGTATTTGGTAGTGTAACTCGTTTTGTTTTGGAGGTGTAGAGTTTAGCCTACTGATAATAATCAAATATTACAATCTCTTCTTTAAGCTTTGGTGTCGAAAATACTGTCTCATATAAGACATGAATGTGAAATTTATTTTCTACTTAAAAGTAATCACACAGCAAGAACATACTTACTCCAAAATGTAAGTTCCAAATCTTTTTTATTAACTTACACTTAAGTTGGAGACAAAAGTAATGTAATATGAATGTAAAGAGAGATTAATAAATGACATATAAATTACTTGCTAGAAATTTAAATGGACATGTATAAATATGTATATGTTTCATCCTGAGAAACTCTGTTTTAGCTGTAATTCTGTATTTGAGTGAACCAATTACCTTTAAGATGAAAACTGGAGTCAGTTTATTTTGTCCATTTAATTAAATAAATAAAAATATTCCATTAGCATATTTTGTACAATCTTTTGAGTAAAGAAGATATGAAAAACAGAAGATACAAAACTATTTTAATATCACCTCAGGACATTTAATATGTATTTGACCTCTAATAATGAGTGATTTTCACAAATTCAGGCTATTTATCAAAACATTTATTATTTTAAAAGGCCTCCGATATAATACAAATATGTGTGCAAATAACAAATTATAGAGTATATGATGCTCTCTTACTTTCTATTTCTTTAAAATTTTACAGTCATTTTTTTTTTTTTTTACTGATTGTTCAATAAATATTTACTGACTGATTATTTTACTGATATGGCAAAGCCTGTTTGGTATATGTTTTAAAAATTTACTTCAGCAATGTAAGTACCCACTTGCTATGTGGCAAAGAACATCTGTTATGAGGGCCTAGACGATCCAGAAAGGGAGTTGGAGAAAAGGCTTTAAGTTGTGGCAAGAACTGCATAGGGTCTTAGTTTTTTACTCTACTTATCAACCAGCAAGTTAGCTTACAAGTGTCATGCCTGTTGGCAGAAAATGTGTGACTCCTGGATCAGACACAAAGGACAAATTATTACAGCTATAGAAGTGGCCATATTTTCAGCATTTGTGCCCAATTCCTGAGTTCCAATTCCAACAGAATGATCCAAAGAAATCCATGTGACACATTTACACATGACAGATTGTGTTACAAAAAAAATGGCAAGTTTATGGAACTTGAATCATTTTTAATGTAAAGTAAGCATGGCTGTTATTTGCTTCTAAGGGAGGCATTATCTTCATGATACTGCAAAGTAAATGAACCTGTAATATGGTCCAGAGTAAGGAACAAGAGTCTACCTTTCAAGGCTGCTCCCTATACAAGTCACCTTGAAAAGACAGTTGGAGGCAAAGGCCATCACTAGTGCCTTTTTTCACTATTGTTTGAAAATGAGAAGCAATATCTCCTGCAAATGGCCCAGCCTTGGATTAAGGCATACAGCTGACTACTTACCAACAGTCTCGGGGGTCTTCAAGTGAGTGATCACTGGAATTAACACTCTTTTACTCCAAGCTTTGCTTATTTTATAACCAAGTCTACCTCAGAGAATATATTTGAGATTTAGAAGAGTGAGTTCTCAATCAATATTTCTTTGGACCAAGGTAAACATTTTCACTGCTACCAATATATAGACATGAGAAAGAAAATATAAAATTATATGTATATCCCATATTTCTTATGAACATCAGAGCAGGAGTCTTGGAAATCAAAGCTGGCAACTGAAATATATGTTCCTTAAAATACACAGAAAAATAAGTTGTAAGTTTTAACTTAATTAGCTAAATGAATATATCCTAAAATTGAATATGAGAGAAAAGTAGTCAGAGAGTCTACTGCACCAGGAAATGGGAATGAGAGTTTTCAGAAGACACAGATATACCTTATGAATTTTCCCTACCTCACATAAGTTCTATTTTGGTATTCAACTTGGCTTTAAATTTGCATATATCCAAGAAAGATACATTTGTCTAGAGCTGTTAAATGTCCTAGATTTTACCCTATTTACTAACAACTTCACCAGCTACAGTTTTATGGATGCTAGTAGAAGCTGTGAGATTCTTGGGTCTTGTCTTGGCTGAATTATGGCTTACTTCTCATAATGCAAGTAGCAATTAGAATACCCACATTAGGGCGCCTGGGTGGCTCAGTTGGTTAAGCGACTGCCTTCGGCTCAGGTCATGATCCTGGAGTCCCGGGATCGAGTCCCGCATCGGGCTCCCTGCTCAGCAGGGAGTCTGCCTCTCCCTCTGACCCTCTTCCCTCTCGTGCTCTCTATTTCTCATTCTCTCTCTCTCAAATAAATAAATAAAATCTTTAAAAAAAAAAAAAGAATACCCACATTATCTTCAGCCAGTTATACCGTCTAAGTTCTAATGTCCACAGGGAGACATAAAGAGAGCAGATGAGAATTACACACACAGTGGCTAAGTTATGGGAGTTGAATCCCAAGTTTAGGAAATCCCAATCAAACCTAACTAACATTTCCCAGGGGTGATAATTTCTTTATTATATATAGTAGAACAAACAAACTTGCCCATTGCTCCCTAGGAAGACATTGTCTCCAATTTTAATGTTCATTTGCTATAAAAACAACCTTAAGAATTTGGTTCAGAGTAAATGGCCGCTGATGCCTCTGCTCTCAAGAGATGCATAAACAGGAGAGACCCATAGAGGATTATCTCCAAACAGTATCAAGGGCCATGACACAACGTTACTATCATTGAATTTAACAGTGTAAATTCCTAATGGTTCTTTGAGGTAGTACACAATTTTATTACATACTGAGTCAGGGCTAACCACGATTGTGGCTCCATTCAAAGTGACAGAGACTGTCCTGTGATTTTTTTACTTGTCAAATCCTGTGAGCCAACATTAATTCTGTAGAGTTAGAAATGCAGATTACAGGGAGAAAGGTGTGTGGAGGTCCAACTAGTAATAAGTGCAAATAAGTAAGATCATAGCAGAAAGACAGCAAAGGAGATTTTAAGTGAATTTGAGTTTCAAAGTGGGACCTAATGATTTTCACAAAAGTGATTTAGAGCATGAATGCTCTTAGAGAATGAAACTCTAAGCTATCTATTTGAGGTCTAGTGTTGATTAATGGCCAGTATTTAGAGACAACTTCACTTGTGTCTCTGAGGAGAGGAGATTTTATCCCTACCAATCTGCAAACTCTTTCTATCTAAAGACTTCTTGTGGATAATCTGATGAAAAAAAAAAAAAAGTGACAAAACATTCTCAGATGACTCAATTTATAGGTAGTCAACTACAGCGATCCTTTAGTTAGTATGCAGTTTATAAGCTGTTTTCCATTCTGTTTATTTTTCACATGCTCAGAAAGAAGCATAACCAATTAATAGGATAAGGCATTAAAAGACTAAATGACATGCTTCTGCACATGTTGTGGACATAAATTAAGATGACATTTGCTAAGAAAGCATCCTGTGTGTGATATAAATCAGATTATGGCTATCTGCTCAGTTATATCATAGCATAATACACTCCTTTGTAAAATGTGAATGTGAAAGGAATTCATTTAAGGAAATGAGATATGGAATCCAGTCATCCATGAGCGGATTTGAGTGCAACTTGGTGGCCTGAATATTGCAGATTACTCACTTGTGGAAGGACACAAAGGACATTAATGTAAAGTCAATGGCAAAAGAAGACAGAGGTGCATTTAACGGTATAATATATCAAATGGACAGTCTTATGGAATGCATATTTCTGAGTATAGCACATTTCTCCAATGGCGTGGATATCATTAATATTTAATGGCAATGACATATATGATGGCTTGATCAGCACTATCCCAAATCACCAAACATTTTTGAGAAGTTAGAAACTGGTCTTGAAATACTGAGTCAGGCAAAATAATGGCCCAAGAGCCTTGACATCTCAATAAAAAGACTTGCTAACAGGGGAAAAGGGGACACACTCTCTTATAGGATAGAGACTGTGTCTAGAAACAGGCATGAAGAGAAAACACAGCTCTAATTGAATGAGTAACTGAAGATTAACTTTATAAAAGCACCATCCCATGAACATGTTGGAAATAGGCTTATGTTCTCATTCAAGAATGATTATTGAAAATTAAAATCAGTTTAGAATCTCCCATGATTAAAGAGCAGGGACTGCATCTGGTCGAGAACAAAATGACAGAACTGAGTTTATGGAAAAATTAAGGTAAATAATTAGGATTTTACTGGAAACCTATATTTTATTGTTGTTCTTTAATGTCTCAGTTACTATATAAAAATGAGAATTTTTTTCTCCTTGCTGTGCAACTGGTTGAGATGGGTCAAATGAAGGAATAACACTGGGTCTTCCATAATTGGGCAGAGAGTAAGATAGGAGTTAAATAATGACAACTGGAAGCCCATGGATATAACAGCTTGTACTATGTATCTAGAAAATGATTATGTTCACAAACCAGACAGAATATCTGGAAATGGCTGAGCAATGGACTCTGGTCACAGCCCTGGTCATTTGGAATTTGCAGGACATGGAAAAAGTTTATTTCTGTTAGAAAAGAATGGAAAGTGAAACTGTAATTTTAACTTATTTATAATTTTTCAAACATAAATGTAATCTGACACAGCTATATGATGTACCAAAAGGTTGCTAGCTGACTGATGCAATTAAGTGAAAATGAATATTATATAATGATGATTCCCCAGGATAAGAAAGTGCTTTGAAAGCTGGGATGAAGCCAGATTTGAAGTAATAACTATAGAAACCAATTGGACATGAAAAAAGTGTGTTTAGCCTTTGAAAAATTAGACGCTCAATTAGATATCCCCATTAACACATAAAATGATTAAAATAACTGTGTATAGTAGAGGAAAAGAGTAACTGAGAGGGTCAAAGTATTTCCAAAGACCTATAAAGGAATATGGCTATAATTAATATGCTTTGTAGAGGGACTTCCTTCTCCCCACTGTATAGCTCACATCCTGGGGACCAGTGGGGTCTTTGTTGGCTTTTTAATTTTTCTTCTTTATAAAATATTACAGAAAATATGGGGATAGAAATAAAGAAAAGGTATGTGAGAAATATGTGTTAAGAAGACATTGGCCAAGGTCTATGTCTGAACTAGATAAGAAGGTATTAAACTCCTGACATGGAAAAATGACTAAATGTTGCTAGGATTCACCACTTTCAAGTCAGGTTCAGAGGTGGTATATACATACAATGTTATATTACTCAGCCACAAAAAAGAATGAAATCTTGCCATTTGCAACGTGGTTGGAGCTAGAAAGCTTTATGCTAAGCGAAATAAGTCAGAGAAAGATAAATGCTACATGATGACATTCATATGTGGAATTTAAGAAACAAAACAAATGAGCAAAGGGGGAAAAAAGAAGAAAACAGAGAGAGAGGCAAACCAAGACACTCTTAACTATAGAGAACAAACTGATGGTCACCAGAGGGGAGAGGGGTGGAGGTATGGGTGAAATAGATGATGGAGATTAAGGAGTGCACTTGTTGTGATGAACATCGGGTGTTGTATGGAAGTCTTGAATTACTATATTGTACACCTGAAACTAATATTACATGACATGTTAACTAACTGGAATTAATATAAAAACCTAAAAAGGTCAGGTTCATTGTGTTGCTGGCTGCCTATTCTAGGGATTAACAAATCAAGTTGAGGTTGGTTGTTACTGATCAATTAAACATGTCTCAAATCTGTTTCTTTTCTAATTTTTACCATTGTCATTGAAGAATCTATACAGTTTTTTTCTAGAAATGTGAAAATGTTTTATTCTCAGAATCAATCTCAGCCCCTGCTTTTATAAATACTCATCCTCACATATATTCTTTACTAAAATTGGTTATGATTTTATTCTCCCACTCCAATTTATTCTCCTCATCAACCCCGTGCTTAGTCAATGGTGTTCTCTCTGAGATTTGGACCAGTGTTATTAAATTAAAGCTCATCACCTTCATCATATCCTTACCTAGGGTGCCCATATTTATCCAAAAATGAGTATCTGGAAAGATGTAGGGACATTTTTTGCTAAGGCTGCAGAGTTATAACTTCCTTTTAATATCCGGTGCTAGTTCTTAAGTTTAAGTGTCAAGTGTCATTTCATATCATATTTTGTTATGACTGAGTAGCAAATCTTGCAGGGGAATAGTAATACATAGTTATATTATTAAAGTGGCAAGGCATCTGTGCTGCTGAAATTTGTAATTCTCAAAATTTAGGCAAATATACTGGGGGTTCAGTGATATAAAAATATTCCATAAGTACAACACAGGTATATACAGTGAATCTCTAGGATATGAAATTATATTCTTTGGATGGCAGGCTACCAGTGCATCATGAGGTATGTGGTGGTAGTAATCCCAGGGACTCTGGGTAGTCATAGTTCAGATAGGACAATCATGATCTCATATATATATATATATATGTCCTATCTGAACTATCATCACATATATATACTTATATATATATTTCTTTATATAAATTAGCTGTCTCGAGAATCATGTGTGATATGAGGAATTCTTAATCTCAGGAAACAAACTGAGGGTTGCTGGAGTGTTGGGAGGTGGGAGGGATGGGGTGGCTTGGTGATAGACATTGGGGAGGGTATGTGCTATGGTGAGCGCTGTGAATTGTGCAAGACTGTTGAATCACAGATCTGTACCTCTGAAACAAATAATGCAATATATGTTAAGAAAAAAAAAAGGAGAAGAAGATAGCAGGAGGGGAAGAATGAAGGGGGGGAATCGGAGGGGGAGACGAACCATGAGAGACGATGGACTCTGAAAAACAAACTGAGGGTTCTAGAGGGGAGGGGGTTGGAGAGATGGGTTAGCTTGGTGATTGGTATTAAAGAGGGCACATTCTGCATGGAGCACTGGGTGTTATGCACAAACAATGAATCATGGAACACTACATTAAAAACTAATGATGTAATGTGTGGTGATTAACATAACAATAAAAAATTTAAAAAATGTGTCTGCTTAATATGAATTTTCAAACCACATCCAAATTGATATTGTTGTCTTATTTCCTATTCTTTATGCAGTTGATTCTTTTACATATAATTAAATTATGTGTTATCTTTGTTGTCTGTCCCCTTCTCCCATCAGAAGATCTTTGTCCAGTGTTTTTATTTGTTTCCACCACCCACCGCCAACGACCACCCACAATGTTTCCAAATGTCTGCCCATAGTAAATTTCAATTATTGCACTTTACTGAGTAAACTTTTGGGGGAGTTGCAAATCCATAGAATAAAGCGCATACAGGTCCTAGTCCCTAAGAAGTAAGAAGCTAGTAAGAACAAAATAGAAATTATGGTCTGGGGACTAGAATCCCTGAAGATGAGTGAAGAAACTTCTGGTAACCACAGGATCTGGTCAGAAGTGGCAAGCAGCTTGGTTACCTTAACTTATTCTTCCGAAGCATTCAAGGACTTGCTAGTAGGTTTACAGAGGAACATATTTTCTTAGGAACACTACCAATACCGCCAGTGTGTGTCCTGTAGATGAAATGACTCCTTCAATACCCCCTGGGAGAAGGGTAGCCTGGAGACTGCTGAGTGCTCAGGAAGGTAAGCTATGAAGAGCTGGCTTGCAGAAAAGTGCTGACTGAAAGGGATATCCATGTTCCTCACACATGAAAAGAGATGAGGGGAGAGAAAACAACATTCCAAAGAGAAACAAGAAATACTGATTTTATAACATAATTTCAAATTTAGCTACAACTATTGTACAGTTAAGTTCAGCAGCACTAGCTCACAAATATTGTGTTGGAGATTAAAAGTGAGACAGGGAAACTGAAGGGACCCCATGAAAGAACTGCTTTTTTTCCTTTTCCTGCTTCTATTCTTGCTAGAACCTGCACCCCTGGCCTTACAGATAATGTATGTCCTCCTTGTAAAAGCCAAGAGTTAATGATTTCTTTGGGGTCTTCCAGCACAATAAATAACATCTAAGGAGTGACTGGGCAGGGTCATCATGAACGTTTTCCAAGACCTCTGGCTCTGGGGCATAAGTGACTTACGGAGGACACCTAAACACTCATCTTTGTTTCTGGATGCCTGAGAACACATGTGGACCTGACCCTCCCCACCCCGAACCCAAGCAGAGATGAGACCCATTCTTTTATCCTTTCTGAGTCTCCTGGACACTTTGTCAGTACCTACATTTTCTCTATCTCTTTAATCAACTCTGTTCTCAGTTCCTCTCAGCTTGTGTTTGATTTCTATCCTGTGCTAAGCCAAGACCCTCTTGGTTGGTCCTGCAGGATCCACTCCTGGTGCTCAGACCCAGCCAGCCAGCATCAAAAGTGGCTTATTAAGATAAATGTGCATCTAAAAAACTTTAGTCTGGTGCCATTTTAATGTAAGATTAGCATATATTAATGATTGACATTTTATTATATACCAAATATGAATAAAATCAATGGCACTTAGGAAGAAAAAATGTGAATTATTTTTTTCCAGACAAAATTTTCTGCTTTTCAACATCTGTGTCCCTGAGAAATGATACTTTGACATGATCATTGAGTAGACAAGTTAAAAAACAAATAGGTAAATGGATATCTCATAGATAATATTTCGGGTTTCTGATTTGTTTTGTTGTTTAAAGTTTACTAGGTATAATTTCTTTTTCTTTTTTTAAGTACCCAGATTTCACTGTGACAATTTTCCCTAGGATTAAGTATCTTTCTTCTGTTATCATCTCTACCCAGGAATCCACTTATAAGACAAAAAATAAATACTCAAGCCTATGCTGAATACTCATAGCTCTTTCTGATTTATGTAATTTAAAGATTCATCAGTGTTAAATATCCTTTGTTTTATTCCCCAATCCAAATTGGCTATGTCATTTATAAAATTCTAGCTGTTTATTATTATTTTCAGAGACTTAGTTTTCTCTCTCTCTTTTTTTTATTCTCAAAGATTCCTGTCAAATTCTACATTCACCTTCCAATTCAGATCACCTAGTGCCAAGAGTATATAAGGCCCAAGGACCCTTGGTATCCCCTGTAGTTTTATACAAAATTTCTTTTGTTGTTACAAAATAAGAATGAAAATGTAAACTCTGTCATTTTGGTAAGCTAAACACTGAAAGATAAGATTACAGTGCTTGAGGAGATTTTTGTCTTGTAACTAGTCACTGTCAAAATGAACTTGCACAGCATGTTGCTTCCAGAAAATAAAAATTCTGTCTTTGAAAATAGACACTTTGGTATATGCAATGATATGGAGCCCTGCTTTAGGAAAGGTGCCAGTCATGTGGATATTAAGGATATACAAGTTAATGAAATATGCTTTATTCCCAACTTGGGTCCTGGAAAATATCCAGGGACCGCTGAATTGAAATTCTGGACAAAGTTCTGAAGCCCGTTCAGTCGTGTGGGGAATTGGCCTCATCCTACCCCAGGGATGACAGGGGTGGAACTCTGTCCAGGGATCTATAGATATGCCTATATGTGAAGGGTTCGGTGTGCCTGGGGGCAGGTTATTGGCATCCATGTTTGTATCCTGCAAATGCTAAACTTCTTTCTATATAAAAGGGACATGATTTTAAGATTTTCAAAATATAGCATATGGTACTTGTGAATATCACATGGAGGAGGAACAAATGCTAAAGGTCTATTGGTGAAACTAATTGTAATGTATGTTATACATATAAAAATATAATTACACAAATGCAGAAGGGAGATCAACTATCTAAATTCAATAAAACCTGGAAAGTCTTTGTGAAAGCTT
Source organism: Eumetopias jubatus (assembly GCF_037043125.1). Lineage (NCBI taxonomy): Eukaryota > Metazoa > Chordata > Mammalia > Carnivora > Otariidae > Eumetopias > Eumetopias jubatus. The sequence continues at coordinate 174,121,349 of NW_028274809.1, read as the reverse complement.
CACCAAGCATAAAGCCTTTCTTCCACTATGGACACAAAGGGTTTGTGAAGGGACAGGCACATTTACCCCATTAAAAATAAGCTAGATTTCACATCAGTAGGAGAAAGGAGAAGCATATGATCATTTCAATAGCTGCAGAAAAAGCATTTGACGAAGTACAACATGCATTCATGATAAAAGTCCTAAACAAAGTAGGTTTAGTGGGAACATATTTCAACATAATAAAGGCCATAAATGAAAAACCCAAATCTAATATCGTCTTTAATAGAGAAAAACTGAGAACTTTTCCTCTAAGGTCAGGAATAAGACAAAGAAGTCCACTCTCACCACCTTTATTTAACATACTCTTAGCCACAGCAATCAGACAACAAAAAGAAAAGACATCCAGATTGGTAAGGAAGAAATAAAACTTTCACTATTTGCAGATCATAAGATACTATATATAGAAAACACTAAAGACTTCACCAAAAAACTCATAAACAAATTCGGTAAAGTTGTATGATACAAAATCAGTGTGCAGAAATATGTTGCATTTCTATATACCAATAATGAAGAAGCAGAAAGAGAAATTTTTTAAAATTTACATTTTACAATTGCAGCCAAAATAATAAGATATGTAGGAATAAACCCAACCAATGAGGTGAAAGACCTGTACTCTGAAAACTATAAAACACTGATGAAAGAAATTGAAGATGACACAAATAAGTGAAAGATGTTCAATGCTCATGGATTGGAAAAACAAATATTATTAAAATGTCTATACTACACAAAGGAATCTACACATTTAATGCAATCCCTATCAAAATACCAACAGCATTTTTCAGAGCTAGAACAAAGAATCCTGAAATTTGTGCGGAACCACAAAAGACCCTGAATAGCCAAAGCAATCCTGAAAAAGAAAAGCTAAGCTGAAGGCATCACAATTCCAGACTTCAAGTTATACTACTAAGCTGTAGTAATCAAGACATCATGGTACCGGCACAAAAATAAAAACATAGATCAATGGTACAGAATAGAAAACCCAGAAATGGACACACAACTATATGGTCAACTAATCTTCAACAAAGCAGGAAGAATATCCAAAGGGAAAAAGACAATCTCTTCAACAAATGGTGTTGGGAAAACTGGACAGCAACATGCAAAAGAAGGAAACATGACCACTTAATTATACCATACACAAAAACAAACTCAAAATGGATTAAAGAAACAGGAAACCATAAAAATCCTACAAGAGAGCACAGGCAGTAACTTCTTTGACATCTGCCATAGCAACTTCTTTCTAGATATGTATCCTGAGGCAAGGGAAACAAAAGCAAAATTAAACTATTGGGACTATATCAAAATGAAAAGCTTCTGCACAGGAAAGGAAACAACTAAATCGCCCGGTCAACAAAACTAAAGGCAACCTATGTAATGGGAGAAGATATTTGCAAATAACATATCTAACAAAGGGTAGTATCCAAAATATTTAAAGAACTTATAAAATCTTCACCCAAAAAACAAATAATCCAATCAAGAAATGGGCAGAAGACATGAACAGACATTTCTGCAAAGAAGACATCCAAATGGCCAACAGACACATGAAAAGATGCTCATCATCACCTAACATTAGGGAAATGCAAATAAAAACTACAATCCGATATCACCTCACACCTGTCAGAATGGCTAAAATCAACAACAAAAGAAACAACAGGTGTTGGTGAGGATACAGAAAAAGAGGAACATTCGTACACGGTTGGTGGGAATGCAAACTGGTGCAGCCATTGTGGAAAACAGAATAGAAGTTCCTCAAAAAGTGAAAAATAGAACTGTCTTATAATCCGGGAATCATTATACTGGGTATTTACCCAAAGAATACAAGAACACTAATTCAAAGAGATGCATGCCCCCCTAAGTTTATAGCAGCATTATTTATGATAGCTAAGATATGGCAGTAGCCCAAATGTCCATGGATTGATGAATGGATAAAGAAGTGGTAGATATAGATAGATAGAGATAAAGAGATTTATACGATGGAATATTAATTAGTCATAAAAAAGGAATGAAATCTTACCATTTGCAATGACATGTGTGGAGCTAAAAAGTATTATGCTAAGCTAACTAAGTCAGTCAGAGAAAGACAAATAGCATATGATTTCACTCGTATGTGGAATTTGGGAAACAAAACGAACAAGCAAAGAGGAAAAATAAGAGAGACTGAGATAGACAAAGCAAGAAACAGACTCTTAATTTAGAGAACAAACGGTTCGTTACCAGAGGGGTGAGGGCATGGGTGAAATAGAGGATGGGGATTAAGGAGTGCACTTATGAAGAGCACTGGGTGTTGTATGGAAGTGTTGAATCACTATGTTGTAAACCTGAAACTAATATAAAAAACACTGTATGTTAACTAACTGGAATTAAATTAAAAACTTAAAAAAAAGTTGGATGTGATATTCTTTGTGGTCTATAATCAGCATTTTATTGCTAGGGAGAGAACAAACATTTCTATCATTTCTTGTATGTATGTTCTATTGCTACCATAAAAAATGACCATAACCTTATTTGCTTAAAACAACAGAAATTTATCATCTTACAGTTCTGGAGGTCAGATGTTCAACATATGTCTCACTGGGCTAAAATCAAAGTATTAGCAAGGTTTTGTTCCCTTTTGAAGGTTCTAAGTGAGTATCTCTTTCATAGTCTTTTTTGGTTTCTAGTGGTTATCTGTATTCTAGTGGTTATCTGTTTCTGAAGGCTTATGACTTCATCCTCCATATTTAAAGCCAGCAATGTTGCATGTTTATAACCTTTATTCCATACTTGTATCTCTGTTGCTAATCCTAGCAGGGAGTGATTTTTATTGACTCTTATAGGGCTTTTCTAGATAATACCAAATAATCTCTCCATTTCAAAATCTATAACTTCCATCATGTGCAAAGTCCCTTTTGCCACAGAAAATAACATATTAACAGGTTCTAGGGATCAGGAAATGGATATCTTAGAGGAGGGAGTAAACATCAATCTGTCTACCACAACTATCAGTAATATTACCCACAGGAAACTTTGCTCTATTAAAAATTGGTGATGTATCTAAATTACTTTAAACACATCTAGAATTTTATGAAACATTTCTATTAGTATCATTCTCCATGTTCACTACCATCATTTTAAGTACAATATATGAAATTTGTAATATAACATAGAAAGATACCCTCATGAATTTCCTAACAGACATATCTGTTATGATTCCAGTTAGGATATAAAAATCACCAGAAATCATTGCTCCCATGCTAATAATGATAAATTGAATAAACTATAAATATTAGTTGTCTTTAAGTCTATGAGAGACCTAGAAGTGAAAAGAAACTTAAATTAACTAAGGCTCAAAAAGGGATGAGCCTCAGAAATAGAAAGATCTTTCACTAATATCATCTCTAGTCCTACAGAGGGTGGAGGTGTGAATTTTCTATGGAAGGGGTAAGTAGAAAGCAGTCAAAATTTCATTGCTTTGATAAGCAAGCTTGAAGGATTAGAATTTCAAAGAACTCCTGGCACAAAGCAACCCACCTTCACTGTGATGTAAGACCTAAAATTATGGTTCATGTTATGTACTGCCTTGACATCTGATAAAATCAGAAGGGGCTTGAGTGATCTAACTATAAATTTTCCTCTCTACTCTACTCCCACAGATACAGTGTCTTAGATAACAATCCTCTTTATCAATAGACCAAATGCAGTTCCAGCTTATCCCAGAGAAATGAACAAAGGTCTGCAGTCCAGCTTAAGTCAATCACATCCCCCTGTGGGAACCTAGGGTCACCTCACCCTCCTGATACCACAAAGCCTACCTCTCACAGTCCCTGGTTGTTCACTCTGTTCCAGAATGCAACTCCAGAGTGAACTTGAATGAGAGGTGATGCAGGCTGTGGCAGGTTAGAAGCATTAGAAGAAATGCCCCTTAGGTGTATTAACTAAACCAATTACAAGGCAGTGGCAAAATCACTGAGAGAGCTCACCCAAGGCATGCAGTCTTAGACAAGGCAAAGCAAAGAGAGTAGAAAGAATTTCTTTTTATTTTAATTTTATTTTATTATGTTATGTTAATCACCATATATTACATGATTAGTTTTTGATGTAGTGTTCCATGATTCATTGTTTGCGTATAACACCCGGTGCTCCATTCAGTACGTGCCCTCTTTAATACCCATCACCAGGTTAACCCATCCCCCCACCACGCTCCCCTCTAGAACTCTGTTTCTCAGAGTCCATAGTCTTTCATGGTTCATCTCCCACTCCGATTTCCGCCCCCTTCATTTTTCCCTTCCTACTATCTTCTTCCTCTTCTTCTTCTTCTTCTTCTTCTTCTTCTTCTTCTTCTTCCTCCTCCTCCTCCTCCTCCTCCTCCTCCTCCTCCTCCTCCTCCTCCTCCTCCTCCTCCTCTTCTTCTTCTTCTTCTTCTTCTTCTTCTTCTTCTTCTTCTTCTTCTTCATTAACACATAATGAATTATTTGTTTCAGAGGTACAGATCTGTGATTCATCAGTCTTACACAATTCACAGCACTCACCATAGCATTGTCCTATGTTCAACATGTGTCTCACTGGGCTAAAATCAAAGTATTGGCAAGGTTGTGTTCCCTTTTGAAGGTTCTAAGTGAGTATCTCTTTCATAGTCTTTTTTGGTTTTTAGTGGTTATCTGTATTCTAGTGGTTATCTGTATCTGAAGGCAGATAGAGATAAAGGTACAGGAAGGTATAGGAAGCCAGGGACAGAGCTTGGGACCAAGTGATCTCTGCAGCAAACTAAAAGCTGGTGGTAGACTGCAAAGCAGAGACAGACCTCCTACAGTTCAGAAAGCTGGTGCTTGGGCTGAAAAAGTCCCTATCCCAGTCTCAAAACATGTAAGCCATGGTGAAATAAGTTAATGTTGCCCAAAATGCCATGTATTAGTTTTCTATCACTGTAGAACACGTTATCATATTTTAGCAGCTTCAGAAGACAGAGCTTTATGATCTCTGTAAGTATTTCTGGGTCGGGAGTCTTGGGGTGGGTTAGTTGAGTCTTCTGCTCAGAGTCTCACAAGGCTGCTCTCAAGCTGTTGGCCAGGGCTGTGCTTCCATCTGAGGCTCAGGGTCATCTTCCAAGCCCACCTAGTTTTTGGTGGAATCCAGTTCCTTGTGGTTTTAGACAGAGGTCCCTGTTGTCTTGCCTGCTCTCAGCAATCAGAGGCCTCCTGAAGTGCCATGAAATTATAGGTCACTTCATCAAAGGGAGCAGGAAAATCTCTCTCCCTTTGAATCTTTGACCCTTTTGAAGGTCTCTCATCTGAACAAATCAGAAGGATAATTAGGATTATCTCTCCTTTGATTATTTCACAATCAACTCTTTTGGCCCCTTAATTACATCTACACAAATCCTTCCCTTTTGCCACATAATGGAAATTAACCCCAAAAGTGATTCTCCATCTTACTTACAGTCTTACCCATACTCAAGGGGAGAAGAACAAGAAGGACCAGTGCACCAGAGGGAGGGAGTCATGGTGACCATCTTGGAATCCTGCCTGCTAGATCCCATGCTAAACTCTTGTCCATATGTTTGATTATTTCCCTCACCATCATGCAGTCTCTCTTCATCTCTTTTCTGGAGATAAAACTTAATAGCATTAGGCTCTACTCTTGTTTTATACAAAATGTCTAAAATACAAAAATAAAGCAAAACAAACAAAAAACAGCAGGGCAACTCAAAGTCAATGAAAACCAAAAGAAAATAAAAACAAGATCAATAAAAGAAACAGATAATCGAGAAGTTGAGATGAGCAGACCACAACTTAAAAATAACATTGTTCAGTATGTTACAAAAACTAATGGGGGAAAAGTGGATAATGTATAAAAATAGATGGGGTATTTCAGAAGAGAAACAAAAAGTGCAGAAAAAAACAAAAATATACAATATCAAAATAAGATATCTTCTCCTTGACGACGTGAATGTAATCCTTACCTAAAAAAACCTAGACCTGGTCTGGGAAGACGGTCACCCTTCTTCTCCATCTTTGCTCTCCTCATCCTCGCTTCTTTTTGAAGAAGTTAGTTAAAATATTTAAAAATAAGGCTGTGTAACATGTTTTCAGTAACAAGGAGCAATGTCAATAAACTCAAGTGTCTGTGAAACACATTCTTAAAACTACTTTCATTGTCAAGAAGTCATTATTTTATTTTCCATCTCAAATTATACTCCTTTATCTCCTCTTTTGTTCATCCAAGCTCACGAGACAGGGTTATAAAATGAGTTCCACATAATAGCAAATGCTCTATTGGCAATAATTTAGTATGTCACAAGATCACTGATGGGATCTATTTGCCATATTCAAAGAGATTTTCTGAATATTTTGCTACCATGGGGAGGGGGGGAACTAAAAAAATGAGTTGTCTCACTTTAATTTTATAATTAAAATCTAGTTGTTATATTATCTCCCCTTTCCTATGTCTTATACAAACCAGACTTGTATGTATCTGGGTTCCTAATATAATTGATACAAGTTTGTCATATTCTCCTATAAGGCCTTTTACTAGCTTCCTAAAAACTTCCTAAGTGGAACTTTCCAATGCAAAGGCTCTAAAGTATCTTACTTTCCAGAGTTGCAATGAGTCACAGAATATATTAAACTATTACATCATGTGTCCCTCATCTATAAAATTTACAAAGCATGAGAAAAAGTCAGAACTAAATATAACCATTTTTGCAGTTTACACTCTAAATATAAATTCCTCTCACATTACTTTCTAAGCGAAAATGACAATTAAAAAACCCAGAACTAACCACGGAGTCTGTCAGTACTTTTCTCGCTAACTGACTTTTAATATTCTCTGGGGAAGGAATGTAAATTAAAAAAAATATATAAAGAAAAAAGGAAAGAGGAAACACCTTTGTTTTAGTTCATTGAGTTGTAAGCTGATTCATACCAGTTTTCAGAGTCTAATACCTGTGATATAATTTAGGGGGAATTTTTTCCTATTAAAAGATTAATTTTCCTAATTAAAATTAATTGGGATTGCCTCCAAATCAAAAAATAATCATAATGGTAAAAAAATCCAGGACACCATAGTCTAAAGGTGTTGGTTCCTGCACTGTGCTCTCTTTGAAAAGCAGTCAGATATCTGTCCTGATATCTGGGGGAATTATTATGTTTATGCACATCATATCCTGAAAACTGAGTTACAGTGTAAGATAAGATGTCAGGTGAAGAAAATGTGCAATGGAGACATCAAGCAATTTTTCCAAAATTATACAATTAGGAAGGGAAGCCAAGATACTGTATGGTTTCACTTCTAACCACCCATCCTGTTTTTCTCTCACCATAGCTTCTTCTCTTGAAGTTCAGTGACAGGAAGGTGCTTGACTCTGTCCCATCTCCAGAGAGATGGAAAGGAGACAGCAAACGTTTGTCCAGCCAAATGGGAGTTTTATATTTAGAAAATAGTTTATTCCATTTGACAAATATTTATTAAGTGGCCACTAGGTGCCAGGCACTCTTCTAGGTGAACAAAACAAACAAAAACCCTGTCCATTAGGTAATAATTGAAAAAAGAGATTGACAAATAAGCAAATAATATAATGCATTATCCAGTATGATAGCATACTATAAAAATAGGTAACAGAAAAGGGGATTCAGAGTTCTAAAGAAACTATTTGAATTGTAATGTGTATGTGTGTGGTGGTGAGGGTAAGGGGGTCAGGCCAGGTGTCACTGATACGTGATATGTGACCAAAAACTTCTATTATGTCTCTAATATCTTGACCGCTTCCTGGGTTGGAGCAGGTATAGCTTATTTTTATCAGCAACCACAACAAAACCTGCCAGTTGGAAAATACCTAGAGGGGAGGAAAAGAGAACAGAATTTTACTTCATTATATTCTTCCTACCTATTTTACTAGCATTCTTACTGTGAAAAAAATAATATCTGAAATCAGCCAGAGAACTTCTCTGTAGGCCATCTAGGGGTAAAAGGGTTAGTCATCACAGCTTGAGCCTGTGACAAGTCAAAAGAATGTGAGAGTTCCCATATTCTGTGTTAGACTGCTCCCAGTACAGAGAACTAATAATTTATAGAAATAACATCAGGAAGCAAGAGGTGAATGCTTCCCATAACACTCTCCAAAGTAAATGCGTTTTCTCCTTGTCACCTCCAGCTGAGGCATTGATGGTACCATCCCATGCATTCGGTCTCTCTCTCTCTACTCTCTAGGCTGTGTCATCATGTCCTGAACTGAGCGCTTGTATCAATGCAAAAAGAGAAAATATGCAATTATTTTTAACATACACATTTAAAAATCCTTCCTTACACCTGTATTCAGAAGCCTAGTTATATACATCTCTGTAAATAAAAGTTAAAACTGAACATAATATATTAGGTAGTGTTATCTAGATAACAGTTACAGCCATGTTTAGGTGACATGTTGGAAGATGAGTGGAAATAGGATCCGACATATCTGTATTTGTCATACAGAACCCTAAAACCAAATATAACACTGAATGTTAATAACAGTGGTGTCCACATAAATATTTCCACTTTTCAATATACAGATGTGATTGTTCTGCTAATCATAAACAACATGGGCTAGATTAGTTCTTAAACTGGGATTGAACGGTGTAACAATGGGGGTGAATTCACCTCAGTTCATTTTGAATGATGGACCAAGAAGTCCTTTTGTTACCCTGATGCAAAACACGGAGAGACAAGATGATCTTGATCTTCCGACAGTAAAATGTCAGCATGCCCATGGAGAAGTAGCCCTGCCTGGACTGTGCTGTTCGAGCTCATCTGAAGCACCAGGGAGCCTTAGAAATTCAAAGCAAATCTTGGCTGAAGTGATGGTAAAGGGACTTAGCAAACACCCCACCAGCCCCCTTATAGATTTTCACTGAACACATATATTTGAAAACCAACTGAGTAAAAGTGTTTGTTTCTTGGACTATGGTAGCTTCAATATGTTACTTATGTTTTAAAGAAAATAAATTTGAACAGGGAAAGCATGACCAGACTGGTGTGGTCAATACAATAATAAAGAATAAAGTGATTCTCTGGTTCTCTCTCTACCTCGTGTGTGTGCAAGTATGTATGAGGGAGTAGGGAAAGAAATCATTACAAATCAATTTGTTCGTATTTGTTACCTACTGGGTTTGTGGGTGTCAGAATGTCTTATGAATACAAGAAGAAATTGTCAGTGTTTTTATTTAATCATATGGAAGGAAAATCACATACCAGGACCTCCGTATGCATATAGTCCATATATCACAGCTTCTTATTGATTTAGAAGTCTGTATCTCTTTAGTGCTACAATTAATGACATCAAGCAGAACATTCCACATTTCACCAACTTGAATACACAGGATGCTCTGACATCAGATTTAAACTGCACTCCCCAGAAAAGGGAGAACCATGTTACCTGTCAGGCATACACAGAATATTTAACACATTAGATAGTTTTCTTTGAGGAGCTAAATTGAAGAAATCTGCTACTCTAGTATGGATTTATAGTATCTTTTATGAATAAATGCAAAAGTGGATATTAATAACATCTTCAGATTGATGACACATTGCAATGTTATTCATTACATTTTAATCCAAGAAAGATTTTTATAGTTTTCCAATCATGTTGCTGGAAAAGAAAGTATTTTTAAATATCATAATTTTTAGATTTTTCAATGTTAAACAAGTAGATAAAATATTTGCTAAATGTTTTATATTAATCTTAGTCCACACACATAAGGATTTAATTTCAAGCTTCCAAGTCATTTAAAAATGAGATGTTACTTAACATTTTAAAAAGTTATGCTCATCTTTTTTGAATTCCTAAAAAATAAAATAAAATTATAGACAAATTAGTATTTCTATACAATGGTTAATAGGATTAGAAATTGGAATAAATTTTTGGTGGACTTGACAATTTTGATAATACACATGTGCCCAATATCAAGAGCAATTAGAGTTCTAAAAAACTATCCTGAAGATAAATTTTCACAAATATGCATATGTGTACATTAAAGGATGTTTAAGACATTTATTTTTATGAATATGGCAAAAAAACGTATGCATCCACATGGTATTAGTTAAGTATGTTATTTTATATACATAAAAAGAGGCAATGCTATCATCAGAAATACCGATTATGTACTTACATACATATGTAAACATACACATTGAGCAAGAAACATACCCCAAATTAAAAAAAAAAAAAAAAACTTTTCAGAGATCACTTTTCCACTCCTTACGCTCTCGGAAGCTGGTTTCTAGCCCCACTTCTTTAAAGAAACAGCTTTGTTGCAAGTTAAGTTGAAGGAAGTACTTCACATTGTCTTTGGATTTGAATAAACTAGAGCAGATGTATTTTATTATATTTTATTTAACTGCAGAGTAAGAATGGAAAAAATTAATCCAGGAGTTCTGTGGTTTTCGTTTTCATGACATATTTTTAGAGAGTGGGTCTGATTAGCAGTTGGTTAACAGCTTTTGTGAGTAAACCTCACACACATTTTAAAGTTAATGAAAAGAAGGCTATGACAGAATAATCTAGATCAGTTTTACCTTCCTCCTTAAGCAACCAAAAAACTGTACAAAATATTACAATGATGCTTTTTAGACAATGTACAATAGGTAACACATGACTATGATCTCAGTTAAAATTTTTTTGATTCAACAAAATCTCCTTCCTTTATTTAACATATTTAAATTATTTTGCAGTTAACATTTTACAAAATACTGTTATTTGACAGCAGTCAATGACTTAATGACTAAATGTAAATATGTTCCACAATTTTTATTACTATAAAGTCCAATTAATCTCTCATGTTCAAAAGTAACATTCTTTCCTAAATTCAGCATAATATTGTACATTCTTAAATATTACTGAAAATCATAATTTATATGGTATATTAATAAACAGACTAATCTGACTTATTTATTTATTTATTTATTTTTTGTTTTGTTTTATTTATTCATTTGCGAGAGAGACAGAGAGAGAACAAGCACGGGGAGAGGCAGAGGGGGAGGGAGAAGCAGACTCTCCGCTGAGCAGGGAGCCCGATGCGGGACCCGATCCCAGGACCCTGAGATCACGACCCCAGCCGAAGGCAGACGCTTAACCATCTGAGCCACCCAGGCGCCCTGACTTTTTTATTTTTTAGAAAGGTAATTGCTATTATATTCCTGGAAGAAATTAAAATTAACCCTCTCCTGTTTTTCTCTTTTGACACCAGTGACAATCTGCTAATTGCTTCACTTTCTGTCTTATGAGATTTCTGCTGTATATTGTGTGCAGTGCCTAAGAGGTTACATAGATATGACTAAGCTAACAATGAGACTGGTAAAAGTCAAATTCAGCAGGAGTTTCCATTTTCCCTCCAATAAACTTAAAATGCCAGTATCTGTTCAATATGTTGTAGGAATATCCAGAAGCAACTCTTAAGATGTGATGATTCTCAAATTTTTAATGACTCTCAACTGCAGTTAATATATTGATGGATAGTGAGTTTTATATATAGTTTAATAATAACTTAAAAATAAAAAAAAATCTAGATTTTGCCTCTTGCTAAGATTTTTTTTTTTTTTTTTTCATTTTGGGGTACCTGGGTGGCTCAGTCTGTTAAGCGTCAGCCTTCGGCTCAGGTCATGATCCCGGGGCCCTGGGATGGAGTCCTGCATAGGACTCCCTGCTCAGTGGGGAGCCTGCTTCTCCCTCTCCCTCTGCTGCTCCCCCTGCTTGTGCTCTCTCTCTCTCTCACTGTCAAATAAATAAAACCTTTAAATTTTTTTTTTCATTTTAAGTGGTATAGATTCATGTGCCATAATTACATGTCTTATTTTCTCACTAACAAACTCCACACCAGCAATGTGCTTCTGTAACATTGTACGTGCTGTAATACAGAACAGCTATCCAAGACCATCTTGACTTGCTGTGTTCTGGACTGTAGAATATAGCTATTTTTAATTTCCTCTGAAATTAAATAAATGACAAGAGTATGGCTCATGCATAAAAAATCTAATCGTATTAATTTTCTGTGCAGGCATTATTTTATATCACAGAATTTAATGTCAGTGCTGCTCTTGCTAGGTATATGGAGAAATACAAGCATTATAATTAACAATGAGTTTATTTTCTAGCGTACTAGGCAGAAATGTAGCCCCCCATAGGAAGATTAAAATGGAAAAGCAAATTAAAATGGATTTGAGCCAGTACATTGCTAGATCAATATCTGGCACTCATAGACCTGCTTAGCAAAGGGTCTATAGCTATTCAGCAATCTTATTACTTCTACCAAATGACCAAAATCTGCCTAAGCATATTTACCGAGAAGGCAAGAATAAAATCAGAAAGGACAAAGGCTAAGAGCAACTCAAAAATTGTTACTGTTAAATAACAAGAAACAACCATGCTATCAATCAGAATTATAATGACATATTCCCCTAAGTTATGATTTTTTTAATTAGAAGGACTTTTCAGGATTTTTTATTTATATATCTTCAATGGGTATTTTTACTTTCTGAAAATTCAGTCCTTCCCTGCCCAATTATGCTGAAAACCTAGGTGGGAATGATAGTGTCCTCAGCATTAAGGGTGGTCCCTGATTGGCTGTAAAAACTATGTCATCTCATCCCATTTCACAGTGATTAGCTCTGGACTACACATCCAGTTAAAATCTTCAGTGCACAGAATCCTCCTGTCCACAGAGAAAGGTTCAAGATTATGTGTGTAAAGATTTAAATGTTTAATGAAATAAAGTCTCTCTTCCCACCTTGTGGAAATGGTGATATCACTGACTGGAGAGAGCCTTATATGTAGTTTTTTCCACTTCTGAACTTTTCAATTATGTGAACAAATAACTTCCTTTTATTCTTTTAGCCAGTTGGTTGGAGTGATGTCTTCTAGCAAATGCAATTGAAAATTATATGTTCTGTGTGTTTGTTGAGTCATGCTCAATGTAAGAAAATCCTTCTGGAAATATAATGAATATATTGGGGCTCCATCATGTTTTAAGCACTCCTTAAATATTGAAAATGGCTATAGAAAAATTCTAGAAGCTGCAATGCTTCAGACTGAATTATCTCACTTATAGCAATAGCTTATCATGGCTCTTTGCAAGCTTTTAAGCATCTGGATGTTGCCTTTAGACCTCAGAGCTACGTACTTCTGATATGCTTCTATATGTACATGGAAATTCTCCTTTTTAGTCACTGAATGTGGAGAGGTGCAATTGTGCAGCACTATACCCAAATAGATATAACAAGTTACTCTCCGCAGATTCACAGTGGCATGTATTTTCATATTCATCTGTTGTTCATGTGTTGTCACAGTTGTAAACTGTTTTTAAATACTTATTGTAAGGTCTTAAATTCTTTGACATTTTTGCCAGTCTTCCCTTCTACTGCTCTCTATTAATGCTAATTACCTAGGTGGAACTTGACACTGAACTTTAATAAAAGAGTGCCTTGGTATAGTTGTCTTAAAAGGAATGAGAATTTGGCATATGATATGAGAAGGTTTAATTGCAGTGAAGATTTTTCAGAACTTTATGTAAATCTACTGGTTTCCCTCATTTAAGCTTTAAGCCATGAGTCCTGATGTTAGCTGTAGGGAAGTGTCATAGCAGAAGCCAAGAAAAATGATTGGCAATTATTATATTTTAATTCTTATATCATTGAGCTGGTTATAAGAAAGGAACATTGTGAAAAGAATTACAATGAAATTCTTGTCTATATTTCAGAGACTATATTCATGTTTCCAAAGTTAGGGAAAGTAGGCTGGAGAAAAGGGAATTGTAGAACAGACAAGATATTTAGGCATCGGGAAAGACAAAAATCCATGTTCAAAAATTTAAAAATTCTATCCAAAATTTTCATAATTGTAATATTACCACTGAATAACACAGAAATACCTGCCCATGTTGAAATGAAGTAAGGGAGAAATGTTTGGTGTTGTGTAGTGCCAATGATTTCTGACCCAAAAGCAGTAATAACATGAATCACCTCATTGTGATCAGGTGCCTCGGTGCTCACATCTTCCTTTAAAAGGTAAACAGATATGGGGGAGGTGCCATAAGGTGGAATAAACTAAGTGTTTAATATTGGTTTCATTATAGAGTAAAAGAGCTGCAAAAAAAAAAAAAAAAAACCTACAGCTGGTGCAAATCTCCTAGTGTCTTATAATGTGTTACTTGAAAAATATTTGAAGACTAGGACTAGCCTAAGGAAATGAGGTCATCTGCTTCACCAAGCAAGGATTCTGATGGAGTTTCCAGGAAAGTATAAAGTTCACAGAAGCCCTTTGGAAGACATTAGAGAAATGGGAAGGTGAGTAACTGATATACAGTGAGGGAGCGGTGAAGACAGTGGATAGAGACAGAGCAGCACAGTTAGTAAGAGCAAACCCTCAGGTTCCTGAGTTCAAATCCTTACTGGCTATGTGACTATGAGCCAGTTAATTTTTTTTTTTTTTACTTTTTTTTTTATTATGTTATGTTAATCACCATACATTACATCATTAGTTTTTGGTGTAGTGTTCCATGATTCATTGTTTGCGTATAATACCCAGTGCTCCATTCAGTACGTGCCCTCTTGAATACCCATCACCAGGCTAACCCATACCCCCAGCCCCTCCCCTCTAGAACCCTCAGTTTGTTTCTCAGAGTCCATAGTCTCCCATGGTTCGTCTCCCCATCCAATTTCCCCCATTCATTTTTCCCTTCCTGCTATCTTCTTTTTTTTTAACATATAATGTATTATTTGTTTCAGAGGTACAAATCTGTGATTCAACAGTCTTGCACAATTCACAGCGCTCACCATAGCACATACCCTCCCCAATGTCTATCACCCAGCCACCCCATCCCTCCCACCCCCCACCACTTCAGCAACCCTCAGTTTGTTTCCTGAGATTGAGGAGTTCTTAATCTCAGGAGCCAGTTACTTTTATCCTCCTTTTTTTTGTCTTTCACTGGGATAACTTTAACAATAATAACTACGTCTTATGGTTTTGTTTTTGTTTGTTACACTACAGTTACTTATTGTTCTGCAAATCTATAAATGAATTTCTGATCATTTCAGTGTGAGAACTATGGGATCCTATTTCCTAAATATACTGATTATAAATATTTTGGGGGGAAAGACTGAGCAATAAAAAAAATTCTAAAATGCTTCCATTCTTGCGTTTTCAAGGCAGTACCTGACTTGCGATAAGATCTCAAGTGTATGTTAGGAAAAAATAATGAAGGAAAAAATACATAGATACAATAAAAAATTATCCTTAGTCTACATTTATTGAAAATATTTCAAAAATATATGAGTCATAGATAGATTAGTTTTTGAGCAATAAAAATCTCTTCAAAAAATTAACATACAAATAAGAATTCATTCCTTACTATGTTTGAACTACTATTTTTGAATTAAATGAATTTCAGACACAATAAGAAACTAGATGTAGAAATTGTTTTATTATATTCTCAAACTATAATGCCAAGAATGTATTTTCTTATAGCATTTTAGTATTTAACTGTATAGAGATATGTTATAATTGATTAAAAATATTGGTTCTATCCACACCAGATAATATTATTTAGAAAATTATTGAAGAGATTGGAGGGCCGGGGTGGCTCAGTTAGTTGAGCATTGCCTCTTGATTTCGGCTCAGGTCATGATTTCAGGGTCCTGGGAGCCAGCTGGTGTCAGGCTTTGTGTTCAGTGGGGAGTCTGCTTGAGATTCTTTCTCTCCCTCTCCCTCTGCCCCTCACTCCCCCCACATTCTCTCTCTCTCTCAATAAATAAATAAATCTTTTAAAAAAAAGAAAATTATTGATGAGTGGCTTTTATGTTTTTATGATGAATATTCTCTACTAAATTATTAGAATGTGAAATTATAAACTATCATTTAATAAAGATACTATTGGTAGTTACTTTGCTATTATATATAGTAAATGTTAAGATATTCAATATTATAAATCAATTTTGATGTATATTGGGTGTACACATGAGTACATACCTACATTATTATATGATAAAAAAATCACCAGTTATGGACTCATGCCATTTCACTATACCATCCTTTTCCTTGATCTCATTTCCATCATCTAGCAAAATGCAGTTTGCTTCAGCTTATTTATTAACGAACTTGACACTTAGCTAACAGTCTTCCTTTACTTTTCACATCCTGTCATAACCTTGAGTAATTTTAATGTGCTGATACGTGATCCTCCCAATTTTCTACACTCTCAATTCCTTGTTCTTGTTTCTAATAAATTATTTTTGCATTTATCTAAGTCACTCATTCCCATGATTTCTTGGGCCTTACTACCAACTATATCAGCTCTATGTCCAAGATTATTAATTCATACATTTCTGTTTCCAGATGGGTATGAGAATCCTATTTTGAAAGTCCTTTAATTTCACTGGAAATTTCTGTCCATTGGGTCTTTTACTTTTTCTAAGCGCATCAACAGTCCATTTCTTCTTCATAGAATCGACTTCACTCTGTCAACTGGCTTATTTTAAAATGCTCAGAATATATTGTCTTCCCTGCTTTTTTGAAAATAAAAACTTCATAAAATCATGTCATACCTTTCCATATCCTTACAAACTATATATTCCAACAAAGTCTGCATTCTCATCACTCCACCAAAAGAATTTCTACATTCACCAATGCACTCCTTTATGCTATGTTCAATGAACATTTTTAAACAACTCATCGTATGTGACACTTCAACAGAACCAAATACTCCTTGTTTTTCATAACACAACAACAGTGAGGCTTACTTCCAGCTCGCTAGCAAACTTTTTCTTATTCTTTCCTGCAGATTAAAATGATCATTAAGTATTAGTGTTTTTCAGTGCTCAAACTGTATCTTATATCTTTGGGTTTGATCACATTGCAAACACCTGTCCAGTGGGCATCATTGGACAAGTGTGAACAGGATGTTCATGCCATCAGCTGGGCCACAGTTAATCCAGTTCCTTGCCTCTGACCCAGGAGTCTCCTGTTACCTGCTGGCATCTATGAAAACTGTGGCAGTCTGTGATATTGTATTTATAAGAAGAAATATGTATTAGTCTTCATCCCCACTTCTGGTACAGATCTCCTAATACCCTTGCAATTTCCTAAGTGATAAACACAGTGAAGGTGTCTTTTGTTATTTATAACAAGCCCTTTAAAACCACACCAGAGTTTATGTTAGTAAGGTGACTTTTGGAAGTACTTAAGGGTGGGGCTGGTTGCCAGGGGAACCAACCACACGCTTAGAAGACTGGACTTTTCAATCCCACCCCCCACCTCCCCAGGAGAGGGGATGGAGGTTCAATCAGTCACCAATGGTCAATGATTTGATCAATCATGTCTGTGTAATGAAGCCTCCATAAAAAACCAAAAGGATGTGGTCTGGAGAGTTTCCAGGTCGGTAAGTATGTGCAGATGCTAGGTGATATGCTCTGAGGGCATGGAAGCTCCATCCTCCTTCCCCCATGATTTGCCCTATGCATCTGTTCCCTCTAGCTGTTCCTGAGTTACATCTTTTTATAACTGGTAATCAAGTAAGTTAACTGTTTTCCTGAATTCTGTGAGCTGCTCTAGCCAATTAATCTAACCCAAGGAAATAGTGATGGGACACTGATTTATAGCCAATAGTTCCAAAGCACGGGTGACAACCTGGACTTGTGGTTGGCATGTGAACTGGGGGGGGGCGGGAGGGTGGAGCCTTGTGTGACTGAGCTCTTAACCTGTGGGATCTGACACTAACTCCATAGAGTGTCAGAAAATTGAATTGAATTGTGGGAGTCAGCTAGTGTCGCAGAAGTAGCTTGGTATGGGAAACCCCTCACACATCTGGTGACCAGAAGTTCAGAAGGGAAGTAGTGTTGTAGCAGTACTGAGTGTTGAGAAGGCACACAAGGAGTGTTCTTCCTTTACACAGTTGAACATATTAGTTTGTAAGTAGGGTAAAGTTTCAGACACCTCAGAGTTTTTGACAGGAATACAAGAAACTAATAATTAAAGTGACCTCCTGGAATATAGGACTGGAGAATTTGATTTATCTGTAATTGTTTTAAATATTCTTCATATCTATGTGGAGAAACACACACACACACACACACACATACACACACACAACCATATTAGAAGAACAAAATATTACTTGATTTTGAGGGTAGAGAGACATAGCTATAGTTAGAAACACCTTTTTTTTATTAAAAATATTGTTGGGTCTTTAAAAACCTAACCATAAATAGGAAATAAGTTGTATTGTATATATAAACACTCATATATACTTAAATTGCAAAGAATGTTTGCTTTAAATGTTGTCTTGGAACTGAGAGTAATTGATTAAGAAAAAACAGTAGGCAAACAATGTTACTTCCAAAAACTGCAGATAAATTTATATAATAATCAGAGGAAGAAAACTTTCTTCTTTCTAACTTACAAATGCTGATTTGGCTGAGGATGCATATTACACACAATAATTAAGTTACAGTTTTATACAATGAACAAGCAGTAGTATTACATTTATAAAATAGAAAAAAAATTTCAAATCAATATTTCCTAGGGTGTATATACATTTACAAGAATCTTTATTAGCCAAGCATGTTTGAATTTCCTGCTTGGTGGGCGGGCTGGACCCGTGTTGATGTGCAGGTCTCTCTACTTGTAGGCACCTTGGGTGGTAGCTCACAGAGGCATTCAAGGTTTCCTTTTTTTTTTTTTTTTTTAATTCTTTACCCTGTCCTACTGTTATGCATGTTCTATCAATAAAATGTAGCATGTTTTTTTAAGCTTGCATTGATTTTTAAATCAACACTGATTTTGAACAGAACTATCCTCTCAAGCTTCAAATTAACTTATATTGATTTTTTTGACTTAGTGATGTACATCAAATTGTATCTTTCCTATTATAGACCCAAACCAAAATGTATCCAAAGTAATAATATAATTTGCAATTTAATTACAAATAATTTTTGATTTCCCAAATTAATTCTTACCATTTATGTAAAATTATATTTTAAACAATGTCAAAATATTTTAAGTATTTTTATTCTATTATAGGCACTGAACTTCTTCATGAAGGGAGCCTGGCAGTCTGGCATTTAAAAGGAGGTATTGGACTAAACAGAAACCCTATAAAGTTATGCATTTAAATTAAACTTTATTCAAAGAATAAGTTTTTGGAGATATACTTCTTTTCTTATGGGTCCAATTCATAACTGATATTTTTAAAAATAACATTGAAAATACATCCTATCACCTTTCATACATTTGAAAAACCCAAATCCAGTTATATAGAGGATTTTAACTTTATTGTTAACATACCAATATAAGTAGCTGGGACCCAGAATTTGTTTCAAGTAAAAATACTTATTTAATTATTTTTACAACTAATTTGTATTATTTTACAACTCATTTAATTATTACTACAACTCAACCTTTGCAACTCATTTTATATTATCCATTATTTATACAATTTTTAAAATATAGTCTATATGTGAGATAATCTGTTAAGAATAGAATGATTAGTGTTTTCTTCTTTCAGTTTGCAGTTCAGTGGTAGAGATTAATATAAAACAATATTTTATTAAATGAAACAAAAATATAAAATTGTAAGCCTGATAAGTGCTGAGAAAAAAAAGAAGTTAACCGTCACATAACTAATTGGGTTTAGATCATGGATTTAAACCCAGATCGTCAAACTCCAGAGCAACTTTGTAGCATCTTGTGGCTGTATCATCTCCTATCCTTAGTAGATTTTAATGAGGGAGAAAGGTTTGATCCCAGGCAGGGGAAAGAGCATGGGATGTCATATCACTGTGTGGGAATGTTTTGGAGTGTGTGTGATCACTAGGTCTTTAAAGGAATGGGATCGCTTGAAGAGATCAAAAGTGGATGATGGAAGACCAGTGTGAGAGTTTTTGTTACGTACCAGTTGGACAATGACAGTAGCTTGAATATGGAAAGTGGTGGTAAGGATGGGGTGAACTGAAAGAAATGGATGCCGTATGAGTGTGAGTGTGTGGTGTGTGTGTGTGTGGACCCCAAGTCTGTGTGTATGAATATATGTTTAAAATAACACTGGACGCTGCTCAAGTAGACATGGAACGTGACTGAGAAAGAAAATTTGAATTTAATTAGTAGGTGTATTGTTTGCCTCACTGAATGCTTAATAGTTCTGGTAACTGAGGTGGAGAAAGAAGATAAGCTTGGAGAGGGATAATCATGAATTTGTCTTTGGAAATTCTTGGTTTTATTGTTGTTGTTGGTGGTGGTTTGGCTTTCCATGGTGGTGGTGTTTGTTTGTTTGGGGGTGTGGTATCCAAGGAGAGCTATGTGTTCACAATCCTTATTTCAGTATTTGAAATTTAAAGTTCCTTGAAAATCAAATGATGTTCTCATAAATGCATAGCAACTAATTTGGCAGCAAAATGATCTAAATGGATATGAGGCTGTATAATATTTTTTAAAATTAAGCTCACTTAATGTAGATATTTATAAACTTGGGGTTGCTCCATGTACCAGTTATAATTTCCATAATTACCCAGTACAGGTCTATCTAAAATCTGAAAGGTACATAAATTGTATACTCTCAGAGCCCCCAGTGGTTTCAAATAAATGGTTGAAATCTATATCATGGAATAGCTGTGTCCACAGAGATGAAAGCAGGGCTGTAAAAAAAAAAAAAAAAAAAAAAAAAAAAAACGAAACAAAACAAAACAAAAACTCATGATTTATTTGTCATGGTCAGGGAAGAGTATGAGGGGTAGGAAGGGAACAAGATCTAGTGCCAAATAGTAGCTTACAATATCTGAAGCCTTATTAGAGAAGAAGCCTATAAAAAGGAAATTGAAGGATGTAGCCAGAGGGGTATGAAGGACATCAGGAGAGTGTAGTGTTATGGAAGACCAGGAAGAAAATATTGCAAGAAGAAAGGAATAGCTCATTTTAAAGTTAGGACATTGGGGGACACCTGGGTGGCTCAGTCAGTTAAGCGCCCGACTCTTGATCTCAGCTCAAGTCTTGATCTCAGGGTCGTGAGTTCAATCCCCACATTGGGCTCCACACTGGGAGTGGAGCCTACTCAAAAACAAAACAAAAAAAACGTTGTGATATTAGGGGTTTTTTGTTGAGTTGTAGGTGTTCCTTACATATTTTGGATAACATTTTATTAGATACAGTAGTCCCCACCTTACTTGTAGCTTCTCTTTCTGCAGTTTCATTATCTGTGGTCAGCCTTGGTCTGGAAGCAGATGATTCTACTTCTGACGAATAGTGGCAATGCTACATCACAGTGCCTATGTCATTCCCCTCACTTCATATCATCACACAGGCATTTGTCCTCTCACAGGAAGAAGGGTGAGTATAGTACAACAAGACTTTTGAGAAGAGAGAGAGAGACCGCATTCACATACCTTATTACAGTATATTGTTATAATTGTTGTATTTTATTATTTTTCTCAATCTCTTACTAGGCCTAATTTATAAATTAAGCTTTTGCATAGGTATGCATATATAGGAAAAAAACATAGTATATGTGGGGTTAGGTACTATCCAAGGTTTCAAGCATCCAATGGGGGTCTTGGAACATAGCTCCCGTAGATAAAGGGAGACTACTACATATGGTTTGCAAATACTTTCTCTCATTCGGTTGGTTGCTTTTTTATGCTGTTGTTTCCTTTGCAATGAAGAATATTTTTAGTCTGATATAATCTTACTTGTTTATTTTTGCTTTTGTTACCTATGCTTTGGTGAAATATCCAAGAAATCATTGCTAAGAGAATGCAAAGCCAAGACACTAAAGAATTGCACATTTAAAAAAATATTTTGATTATCAGTAAAAGCAGCTTGGGGTACCTGGGTGACTCACTCCATTAAGTGTCCGACTCTTTATTTTGGCTCAGGTTATGATCTCAGGGTAGTGAGATGGAGCCCCACATTGGGCTCTGGCTGGGCCTGGAGCCTGCTTAAGATTCTCTCTCTCCCTCTTCCCTCGGCCCCTCTCCACCCCACATGCACGGGTATGCTCTCTCTCAATCTCTCTCAAAAATAAAATAAATA
Organism: Eumetopias jubatus; assembly: GCF_037043125.1. Classification (NCBI taxonomy): domain Eukaryota; kingdom Metazoa; phylum Chordata; class Mammalia; order Carnivora; family Otariidae; genus Eumetopias; species Eumetopias jubatus. The sequence goes on along the minus strand of NW_028274809.1, from coordinate 174,099,295 downwards.
AAATAAAATAAAAATAAAAGCAGCTTTTATTTTTAATAGGGAGAGGTAACTGAGAAAAGTCAAGGTGATACCACTTTGCCTTCATTTTGTATGTTTCACAGTTTTAAATGTTAAAATTTAGAATCCAGTTATATTTGTGTAACTATGTTCTTATGATTTTAAGTTATGGTTTGTATCCCTGGCTGCGATTAGATATTTAAAATTCCATGCTAAGTTGACCAAGACTTTTTGGTACCTTTTGGAAATGTTTATTAATCCAGAGCTTTTCTACCCTTAACCAAGGTAGGGAACTGTCTTCAATCTTCTTTTAAAAGGTTCGTTTGAGGTAAATGGAAATTCTGTTCTGTGAAGACAGGTGTTATGAATCATTCAGACATCACAGGGTTTCTCCTCTGTTTTAGTCTTTGTAACCCTTGATTTCACCATTACAATCCTCTGCCCTTTCACATGGGAGTGCCTCAAATGCTTCAAAGTAAGGTACTAGACAATGAGGATTTCACTACTATAACATATTTATCTAAACATGTAGGTAAAGCAAAAATGACTAGGCATTTCAGTAGCTTTATCAGGACAAGAACTGCAAAGCGACAGATCATACATAAACAATTGGTTTGCATCTCTGAAGAATAGGATGCATAAGGCATAATAGGAAATGATGAAACCTGAACTTACACAGCAAAAGGATGAAGTCAGAAATTATATTTTTATATGTGGATTCTAATATTACCCAGCCCGGTAATATTTTATGAAATACTACCGAAGCATTTTATGCAGGTAAGCTGTTATTTTTCTGTTTTATACAGGTCCTTGATGCCAATTTAAATGGTTGGTTTTTTTACACCTATGGATACATGGTTTCCATGGCATTACTTTCCATTCTTCCTTCATTTATAGTAGATAATCAGTAAAAATCCTTCATGATAATTGTAATAAGCAATATTTGTCATAATATTAATGGCTGAGATAAATATCAAACCTTTATCTAAGATTTGCCATACTATAATATGACAAAGTATTTTGCATTAAATAATTATGTACACTACCATGGATAAATAATTATTAAATATAATTTTTTTAAGATTTTATTTATTTATTTGACAGAAAGAGAGAAAGCGAGAGCAGGAATACAAGCAGGGGGAGTGAGAGAGGGAGAAGCAGGCCTCTCGTGGAGCAGGGAGCCCGATGTGGGGCTCGATCCCCGGACCACGGGATCATGACCTGAGCCGAAGGCAGACGCTTAACGACTGAACCACCCAGGTGCCCCGTAATTATTAAATATTTAACAGAAATATTTTAAAAAGAATTCTTGTAACATTCTCAGGAGATCGCTATCTGATTGTGAATATACATATGATATATAGCAACATATATGTATATGTATTATTAAATACAAAAATATATAATATATAATATCGGTATTTTATATATAGTATATAATATGTTGTTTAGGACAACTTCATCGTCTTAGTGGGTTATTGCCACTTACTACATATATTTCTTAAGTGGTTACTGATCTCTATTACTGAAAATTTCAAATTCAAATTTTTAACACTACCTGATGAATATTTCTGATAGTCTGAATATTTCTGAAGCACAAATCTGATCAAACCTTATCCTTGGGTAACATAGTTTAACATTCTCTTGTCTTCCAGTATGAAAAGTAATTTTTTTTTCATTCAGTTATTGCCCATCATAACCCAGCTATGGTGACAATGTATCTGTCCCTCCCAGTCTTCCTATTTACTTGAATAACCATGGACTTCTCTTATCTTAATTTAACTGATACTTACTTAGTATAAAATTTGTTTACACTGAGGAATACAGGTTTTTTGGATGTCCTATATGTTCTTATTGGATTTAATGTTGTAAATTTTTGTTTCCTGTATCCTAGTTGGAATCCTTTAAAATTAGTTACAATGTTTCACTTTATTCCTGGAGACTAGATATTTGTTTGCCACATAATGAATGCTTGACACATTCTACATGATAAATGGTGCTAATCTTATTCATTGTACTGGGTTATTTATATACAATAGTTAAAGACAGAAGGTATTACATTAACAGATGGTCCAATAGGCTATATAAGTCAAAAGGTAATTAAAAAAAATATCAAACTAGTATTTTACTTGGCAATGTATAATCAGAAAAAGGCAAAACATATGAATACAGGTAACTATTATATCATATGTATTAGAGGCAAGTTTAATTTATTTATTCACTTTCTTTTCATGATGTAGTGTCAACAAAGAACAGATCTTTTTACTTCGAGTAGCATACCTTGAAAATCTGCCAAAATAATATCTTTTTCTGAGTAGATAAAAGACACGATGGTTTACACCTTACTTCAGAAAATGCATGTGTATTGTGTCAGTTTGTTAAAGAAAACAGAAACCTCTCTAAGTATTATGGAAAGACATGATTTAATACAGAGGCTAAGAGGCTTACTAACTTGATGGAAGAGCAGGGTGAGCAAAGGTAAAAATAAAATTGTTTTAAAGCAGATTTCAGCATTCTGTGGTACCATATAGTGCAATTTGTAGTGGGAAATCTCAGAAACTGTTGAGAAAACCACTTCTGCCACTTGCTGAATCCCATATGCCTGTTTACCATCACCTTATGAACGATAGAAGCTCTTTCTTTTCTTTTTTTTAAAATGACATTGTGTGAGTACTTCTCATTGGTGAATCTAATTCAGAAACCTAGCAGCAATGATCCTAATCACCTTAGTCTCTTTTGTTTTCTGTTTTGTTTTTTGTTTTTTTCCCAGTACTTCCTATACACTAAAGAACATAGAAGAGAGGGATCAGTGCTACCTACTAAAGATAGTCTGATATAGTCAACCCCTTTGGATACTCAGTATTTCTTCACATTAAATTTCCAGCAACACTATTGCAACAGCAGCTTTTCTGACTAAAAAGATCCAACAATCCATTGAACAAAAAAGATGGACTCTTTCTTTTCCTTTGAAAAAGACCCAATTCCCAGAATCTCTTTTTCCACCTTGTGGTAATGTTTATTTCTCCTGCAGTGCATACAGAATCCCTATTTTATATTTTAGAACTTAATGATTAGTTCGTGTATATCTTGTCACTTGATATTCTATAATTTAATGCAAAGTACCTTATATGAAACACTAGGAAAAGAAAACAAGAAAGCTTATATATATAAATATACACATAAAGGAACAACAAAGAAACGTTATATTCTTTCTCTATTCTTTCTCCTTCTTGTCCCCATAAGATACATCCTTTGCCCTCAGCCAGTACCAGTGATTCACCTGGTGTCTTACCTGGTGAAGAGACCCAAACTTTCATTCTTGAAAATTATGAATTATTAATACTGCTGCTAGTATGTGTTACACTATATACCTTTTTACATTAGGCATGGAAGAACTAAAGATATCAGAGAAAATCACCGAGATCCCAGACATACTGCATTAGGTCTCATTGTGCAAAAGCAACTTTATTTGTTCTGGATGATCAGAATAAGTCATCCCAGCAACAGAACAATCTCCTTTGCCTGTTAATTAAATGGCATGAGCAGCTATACAAAGGGCCAGATAGCAGTCTTAAAATCCATTTAAATGTTATATTTATATATTTTATAAATATAATAATATAAATCATTGCTATATTTCAGAGAACTCATTTTTCTTTAAGAACTTAATGCCTCTAAATCAATAGAGTCCAAAATCTGAGGGAAAGGAGAAAAAAAATTAGCAAGTGTCTTATTAAATTTGACAGGAAAATATCCCTTTTCCCTTTACCTAAATTCTACTTGTTTTCTAGCCTAAGAAATATAAACTATATTGTTCTTTAGTTCAAAGCATACATTGCATGGATACATTCTCCCAGCCAGTGGAACCACTTCACAGTTCTATGCACCACTTGGTTAAACATATATGGTTAAGGCTATGAATCCCACAATTGTGAGACCATTTCCTCATCGCTCTTTTCCTGTAAAAGGATCCCATGATCAGAAGTATGTCTTGAGATAACTAATGATGAACATGATGTATAGTTATTCCATGAACGGCGATGCTGGCTGAGGTGCTATGGGCAGTGAAAGGAAATCCATTTCCAAAATTAATGTTTATTCCAAGACAGAGAAAGTACTGTCTTTGTCATAATATAAGAAATCACCTTCAGGTGACTAGCTTTTGTTGTTAGCATGTGTTACACTCAACAATGGCAATAAACAGATTGGCCTTTAAAGGATGTTGAAGTCAACGATGATGCATTGTTGCATCACACCACATGTTGAGTTCAAGATACATTACTCTCATCTCAGCTACCATGCTCATATTTTTCATGGACCCATTTAGCATGTTCTAGGGTGAAGCTCTGATATTGATTGCAATTATCACAAAAGAAAAACACACAAGCAAGCAAACAAACTCTTGAATTGTTTGTCCTCAGTTTAGTTACCTGTATGGCATAACAAATAGAATGAAAACAAGGAGTCTCATTATATAGTGACAAATCATTTGTTATATTACTGCCTATGATCTCTTTGAATACAGTTCAAATACCTACTGCTTCTATAGCTCTAATTTTGGAAAAACAAGCATGTGTTGGCTACTAAGGGCTGCTCTTATCAAGACATTAAAAGGGAGAGGCAAACATTAGCTGGTTTCAATCAGAAGTTATAAGAAAAGAGATGAGTCAACAACTTGAAGGGCTTTCAGTGTTGGAAAATTCTCCTAGATCATGAAGAGGAGAACATAAGAACAAAATAAAAACAAAACAGAAAAACAAGCCAACAAAAAACTCTGAGTGACAAGGACTTATTAAAACTCAACCCTGTGGCAAAGCTGAGATTGTTAGGATAGTTTACATTTTAGGATAATTTCCATTTTAGAATAGTTTCCATTTTAATTTCCCATATAAGCGCACTAAGGTAGAACACGCCTTATCCATAGAGGAAAATCAATTTGATGAAAATTAAATATGGATGCTCTGGAGGCTCATTCCCTTCCTCCCTTTGCTGGCTTAACAGAGACTGAGCCAGTGTGAAGAGAAGCAAATACATTTTCCTAATGTTACCATTCCTAGCTACTCAGGGCCATCCCTACACAGACTTCACTACTTGGAGAAACTATGTATGCCTTCAGTGTGGTCTGTGTCCTTTTAGACTAATACATATATAGTCTAAAACATATAATATTTTATATTCCATATATATATATATATAACTCTTTCTATTTATATATATATAGAGAGAGAGAGAGTGTGTGATATGGGGATGGGGTTCACTATCTCTATTGGCTGTTCCTGGTAGCAAGTCCAGCTTGCCAGCTAAGCAAGTGCCCTTTTCTGGAACCTTGAACATGGTGCACATCGATTATGTAGGTGCACCCTATCCTATGGAATAATGAGAGTTTGGGCACTCATTTAACTTTGCTGCTTATAATTATTTCCCCAATATCTGCATTATGTGGTGCTAGTGGTGTGAATCCATGGCCTATTGCACAATGGGACAACAATTCATCAGTTCTGTACAGATGAAACAATACTTCCCACTTCAAGACATAGTCCTTTTTTTTTTTAAAGATTTTATTTATTTATTTGACAGAGAGAGACACAGCAAGAGAGGGAACACAAGCAGGGGGAGTGGGAGAGGGAGAAGCAGGCTTCCCGCGGAGCAGGGAGCCCGATCCAGGGCTCGATTCCAGGACCCTGGGATCATGACCTGAGCTGAAGGCAGACGCTTAACCACTGAGCCACCCAGGCGCCCCAAGACATAGTCCTTTTCATTCTATTAATTTCTCTGTAGCCTCCCTCAGCTAGCCTCTGTGCACACGACAAACACAGCAGCTGTGTCAAAACATGAGAGGCTGGTGATTTCTCTCAATGTACTTTGATGAATTCCCTAACAATTAATTAAATTAATATACAAATATACACATACATTACAGTATACTTATATATCCTTATTATAGGAAGCATGATTTAATGCCAGATGGATGGTTTATAATCTACGTCATAGCACTTACTCTGTGTAAACTTTGTGCAACTAACTCATATTTCCTTCATTTTCATATTGGCTTATGGGATTCCCTTTATTGGATTAATAACCTTAGCTAGGATGTGTTCAAAATTGTAGTAATCATAGTTAATATTAGCATTTATTGGTTATATCAGACTAGAAAAAACTGTGTCTTTTTGTTTGTAATTTTGAGCCTATAATGATGTCTAGAATAGAATGAACACAAATAAAATTAATAATTGAATGAATAAAATTATAAGTATTACCTTTAAAATTTGTTTCCATTCAAGACTTGAAACAAATAAATCGAATAAGTTAATAGAGGACTAAGCTAATTCAAAGTAATAGTTAACTATTTTAAGCTTAGTGTATTTTCTGAACTTGAAAATATGTCCAAATGACATGATATCAAAAGTTTTATTTAAGGAATAACATTTGTGTAGAAGAGAGAAGAAAAAATTAATCAGTGGTATCATATTTATTTCTAAGCTTTCAGTTTTGAGTGACTCAAAGTCGCACTGGTTGAGAAAGTTTCAAAGAAAGAAATAAACATTACATCAACCAAACAGCATAAACTGTATATGAACTTGAAAATATGCAGTAGAGAAACCTGAATTCAAGTAGTTTCTCTGTCACTTATTAATGTGTCTGACCTTGGGCAAATTGGTTAATCTCATGAAGAATCAGTTCTCATATCTGCAGTAAAGAGATTTCAATGTGCAAGGCCTCTCTCACAAGATTATTGAGAAGATTTAAATCATGCATGTTGAACTGCTAGCACATTGCATAACATTTAGATAGTTTAATAAATATCAGTTATGATTATTCTTATAAAACCCTCCAAGAATAACATTCTCTGATAAATATACATATTTAATAGATGACACCACTGAGCTCCCCCCCCCCAGTCATCTTACTGAAAAGGGAATTTTTAAAGTAATTGTGAATTTCTACTTTTTCTTTCCTCAAAAACTAATGGCGGTTATAAACATCTATGAGGTTGATGTGCTTTAAAAAAACTGAAATGAAGACTGATTGAAGGAAGTATTTTATAAAATGTAAAACCAGGTCTGTACACAGAAAGTGCTGAAAAACTGAACATGAACTTGGCCCATAGAAGAGTACCTAATAACTGAATGATCAGTCACCAAAATGAGAGGAGAAAAATCTTTTTAATGCATAAAATGTAACAGTTTCTTAAAACTTGCAAATTACAATGGAAAAAATTAAATATAAAATTTATATATAATGACTCATCCAAATCCACTTGCTACACACACACACACACACACACACACACACACACACACACACACACACAGAGGCATATACACTGATACTTTTGGAAATTTTATCATAATTATAAAAAGACTATAGGTATAAAATGTGTTGAGGGAGAAAATTATACTTAAGTATTTGTTTTTATTTAGTATTTATTTTCTCTTGATTTTTATCTTTTCATATTTGAAAGGTTGGTGGTTTGTGGGGTGATTAATTATAGATACCATAATATAAAGACATTACTATATAATGTGAAAATTACTATAAATATTTGTATGCCTGTAGATTTGATTCATGCATCAGAAATTCATTGACCATGCTACAAAAACTATAAATATCTCTCACTAGACAGTTCTATGAAAAGCTATAAATTAATTTCCACTGTTCACCAACAAATCAATAAAAATGTTCATGAATGAAAAGATAAATGCAGTTTATCTTTATAAAATAATTCTTGTGTGAGTTAACCTGATGTGTGATGTTCCTGATGCCAATCAACTTTTCTGTTGAGTTTCACTACAATCAACATTATTATAGCTTTTTTTTTTTTGAGAGAGATACAAAGGATGGTGTGTGGGAGCTTGGGGAGGGGCGGGGAGGGGGGAGAGAATCTTAAGGAGGCTCCACACCCAGCATGGAGCCCAAGGCAAAGCTAGATCTCATGACCAAAGCCAAAATCATGAGTCGTTGCTTAAACCACTGAGCCACTCAGGCACCCCTATTCTAGATTCTTAAATAAAAAATGATTTTTCCCCAAGTTCAGGAATCATTCGTGCATCCTGAAACTGCATTATGTAAACTTAACAAAGCATTAGTACATAAAAGTTGTTCAAAACGTCCTCTGATGCAATATTTTATCTATTGTTTACATTTAATTGCATAGACATTAGCTTTTCCTATGGGTTGAACAGGGAAATGGGTATTGAAAAGACCCAGAATGCTACAGAAATCACATAATATAAATATAAATCAGAGAATGTTCTTATATACATGGCACCCAAACCCAGCCGGGAAAATGAAAATCAACATGCTTAATTGATCCCATTGGCCAGAAATTATTGTTCTCTCCACTTTTAATACATTTATATTCACACTTAGTTCAAATCCCAAATTTTTGACATTTATTATGTGTTTCTATTATGTGTTTATTTTTGTTTTGATTTCCTCCCCTTAGAGATTCACATCTGTTCAAGCACTGAGAAGCTTAGTGTATTTGTTTGTTTATTTAATTTTTTATTATTTAAATTTAATTAATTAACAAATAGTGTATTATTAGTTTCAGAGGTAGAGTTCAGTGATTCACCAGTCTTATATAATACCCAGTGGTCATTATATCACATGCCCTCAGTTTAAACGATTTCAGGTGAATAAATAGGTGAATAAATAAATAGGCCTCAAAAGGTATACAAAATTAAAAATAATGAAAATTAGAAAATGATTAAGACATTTGTTATACATAATACACTAAGATATTCATCAAATATGTGTAGCAAGAGTACTTTAAATTAGGTGCTGGGCTTAAAAAATAAATATGTAAAAAATTATAATAGTAATACATATAGAGTCAAAAAAAAGATGGAAAGTTCAATGAATACATTATCATATAGTATACTCAGAATGATAAAAGAGGAATGGACAAATGTTAGCATAAATGATGGTGGCATTTCAAAGACAGAAAATATATGGAAGATCATGACAAGCAAAAGAAGCAATGCCTAAAAACATCGTTTATAGCAGATATTATTTGCCAAAAGCTCCAAAAAACAAGAATTCCATTAAATACATTGAGTTAAGCCAGTAAAATCTAATGCTCTTCTGGCAAATAAAAATAGTTTTATTTTTTTAATATGGAAGAATGTTTATAAATTTTAATTGATGGTATGCTCTGCGGGGAGCTAACTACATAAGAGCATGTTTTGAGAAGGAGATAGTATTATGGAGTTCCAAAATTCCCAGCCAGATAGACTTACTCTTCTCCATATGTTCAGACATTGGCTGGGAGGCTTAAAAAGAGTGACAGAAAATTATAATCCTAAACACTATGAATTATAAATTTACTAGGTGTAATAGAGGAAGTTTTGACAACAAAGAAGTCGGAATTCATGATTTTATCTTATTAATCACAGTTAAGCTTTCTTATGCAACCCTCCACAGCAGTAGCATGAAAAGGAAAAATTTCTATTTGGATGTATAGCTTATTGGATGTATTCACGATGGGCGACTGACCATTGACTGCGATGGCCTTAACCCTCCTCTCAGCTTCACTAAATTTTAGACACATTTCTTCCTGATTCTAGGCCTTTGACCTCTTTTTCTTAGGGCATTTGTTTTAGAAAACTTGCAACTGCAAATTCTTTCTGTGACCCTTTGAGATGTAAATCTTCTCTCAGCCTCCTTTTCTGGACCTGTGATCCATTCCTTTGAAATGTAATCATCAAGAAAGATAGCACCACTATCTCCCAGTCTTTGTGGGAGGGTAGAAGCCTAACTTCATTAAGGACCAATTAGCAAAAACAGATAGCCTAATCACACTGACCAACCTCCCCTTCTTGTCCTCTAGGGTACGCCCCCACTAGCTCACACCAGCACTTAAAAATCCCCTGTCTTCTTCTTCTTTTTTTTTTTTTGATGAACTTCAGTGCAATCTCACTTCCCTACTGAAATAGTCCTTCCTATCCACAGCTTTAATGAGGTATGACTGACAAATAAAAACTGCATGCAATGAGGCTGTACAACGCAATTCTTTTGTTTGTTACTGTTTAACTTCATCAGGTGCACTTATTCTCTGATTATCATGCAAGCTGTAGAGAATTAAGGGGCATTGCAACTCAGATGAGTAATAAAATTTTTCACATCTCTTGTTCATTTCTTACGTTTAGGCATTTGATCTATTTAGAATTAATCCTCCTGTACAGTGTGTGGCGCTCTTTGAACCTGACTTGTTTACAGATGGCTCCTTCATTGTCCATAAATCATTTGCTGTCTGTTCTATTTTATGATCTGTGATACCACCAATTTCATATATTAATTTCATCCATGTCTTTGGATCTATTTTTGGACGTTATAGTTGCCCTGTTGCTAAATAGTGCATTCATGTCACTAGAGTGACATGTCTTAATTATTGGTATTTTATCACACATTTCAGTATCTGGAAAAGATTTTCCTTTTCACCGTATTTTGTGGTTAGTTTCCCTGGATATACCTATTTGTTAAACTGATCATACAAAGTTAAGATCCATATTTTTAGTTCTAGGGAAAATTAACATAATTATATACTGACTATAGCCATGTTAAATTTAAAATTTAACTTAAGGTGATTTGACAATTTTATGATTTTTAGTCTTCCTTGCCATATGTCTTTGCATTGTTCAAATCTCATTTGAATGTGCTAATTCTTTAGGAATGTTTGAAAATTTGCTTCATATACTTCCTGCATGTTCTTGCATAATTTACTCATAGATATTTGATCTTCCTTACTGCTGAAGCAAATTAATCTTTTTATTTCATTCTTTAAAAGATTTTTTGTATATGTGTCAGACAGTGATTATTATAACATAATTTTTGTAGGCTATGGGTTACTGAGTTCTACCATCTGTGTGGATTTCTTTTTTGGTTTATTTTCTTGGGTTTTCTATGTGCCAGTAATTACATTTTTTCTTCAACAAATATTGATTGATTTGTTAATATGTGGTAGATGCTTATAGCATACCAATAAACAAATTCAATCAGATTCTACTCTTCACGGATCATATTTCAGTAATGCAATTTAATATGTAAAAATATGTTATATGTATTTTAGATAAACACAAACATGCATTAACTATGAAAAGACATGCCTGGGAATAAAAAATAAAAACAGTTGTTATTCTTGGGAAAGGAAGGAGGATATGGGAGAAAGGAAAACTATATACAGATGTATTTGTTTACAGTTGTAATATTTTATTTCTTGCAATATTGGTATTTGGATATTATTCTTTTCCTGTACACTCAAAGTGCGACCTCTTTGTCATGCTGCCCAAGCATTTGAAAGACTGGTATCAGAATTAAATAATATTACACAAAAATATTTTAGAATAAGGATTAATCGGGGCACCTGGGTAGGTCAGTCGGTTAACCAACCGTCTGCCTCAGGCTCAAGTCATGATCCCAGGGTCCTGGGATCCAGGCCCATGTCCAGCTCCCTGCTCATGCTCTCTCTTGCTAACTCTGTCTCTCAGATAAAAAAATAAAATCTCAAAAAAGAAAAGAATAAGGATTAATTACAGGATAGACCATTTATAATAACTAATGAAAAAGGGTTTTTTTTTTCAGTACTTCTCAACATTTTGGGTGAACTTATCTTTTCATATTAAAACTGTTAATGGGTAGCATTAACTACTTGTTCATTCTAATTTGAAATGAATGGGAAGACTACATACAGATTTTGACCTTCAAGTGGAAATTGAATTCATTTATATTTATACATATATGATCCCTGTTAAGTTTTATTCACATCCTTTCTGGTTTAAAAAAGGAAATTGACTCTGTGGTTAATTAATGAACTGTCCAAGTGCTACCTCATTATTTTTAAATATTGAGGCAGCTTCTATAAACATTGTATTTTGGAAGGTATGCAATAGTCACATATATAACATATATGTGTTATATATCACACACATATATATGTGTTATATATCTATATATATAACATAATCTGATCAATTATTCTTCCTTTCACTCAACAAATCCTTCTTAAGCTTTAAAGCTAATAAAGTTTTGAATTTCAGAAGTAATTGGTTTTATAGATATGTATATATATATATACATATCTATAAAACATTTCTAACATATTATTTTAATTTTGACAATCATTTCATTCCAAATAGGTAAAAAAAAGTGATTTAAATTTTCTTCTAAGCAAATGATATAAAAACATTGAATCAAAGTAGTTCTTTCCTTTAATGAATAAAAGTAAATCTATATATTTAAATACAATTACTACCTATTTATTCAAATTTGAACTCAATGCAATTAAGCACAATATAAACTTATTTGATTTATATGAAACATATTTTGTTTGCATATTACATTTCTATATGGTTTTAACAGCTTTTGGAAGATCTAACTTACTGGAAAAAATTATAAATATGTGTTCAATTTATTTTTAATTGAAAGTATTGGTCTAGGACAAATAATTTGATACCCAGGCAAATATTTTCATTCCCTATTTCTGTGGCTTTTCCACAAAAATGCAAATCCTTTACATAGTAGTTTATTTTTGAAATATAGCATTTACTGCCTCATCACAAACAGAAGGAAGAATATTATAATAATAAGCACTCCCTCATGTAAAGTAAAATTCCCATATAGAATTTAAGCCAGAATGCGATATAAAACAGATATTTGATGAGCAATTCAGGATCCCAGGGCCCTAGTTTATTTTTCTAGCCACATGCTGCAGTTGAGGTTTTGATGTTCACATGCAAAGTATACATGCTACAGCATAAGGCCTGGGTTTGGCTGGAACTCATGATAGCCATAAAGCCCTTTTTATGAGTATACAACTTTCACAAAGTGTGTACTTAAAGAAGAGCAAGTGGTCCATTTCGTGGCTTTGTTCTGTGCCCAGACCATAATCTCTGCTTTCTAAATGTTAGTTCTTTCATCAAGAAGAAAAGCAAGATGAGATAATATAAGAGAAAGACTATTGATGGAAAGAGAGAACAATTCCCCTGACACGTGTATGTGTGTGTGTGTACGTGTATGTGTATTTGTGTGTTCCTCCCACCATGCACCTCCCTCCCAATAACTTAACCCTGATTACATCACTGGAAACCCATTTTCTCCTCTTGTTAGAATGACAGAGCCAGTGATGGTGGAGCTGCCACCTTCTTCAGGACAAAATTCCTCTGCAACTTGCTCCTTCTAGTTTTCAACCAAATGGATTCCTTATATTTATTTTCCTAACTCACATCAAATCACTTAGGAATAATAAACTCGAAAATTCAACTATACAGAGTTGTTTTATTAACGACATCCCCAGAGATTCTGAAATGAGTCACACAATTCCCTTAATTCATTGTGCAGTAGTCAAAAAGTCATCCATGTTCTCCAACGAAAATTATTAGAGTTGTATACTAACCAGATATGACCATAGCCGAAATGATTATTTTATGTGACAAAATTAAAATATTTGCCTCTATTCTAAGAATTTTGGTAACATGAGCTTAATTTGGAAAAAAAAAAAATCCTTGGTTCTATGCAGAAATTGTTACACAAAAAAAAATAGAATTGGGCAATGGAAGAAGCTGAGCTGGGAGGCAGACTCAGTGTGGCCTCAGCCATTCTTGTCTGAAATTCTCAAATCAGTATTGCCCATCACAGCTGCTCTATGCTCAACTTAAATTGCTCAGTGTCACACCAGTCACTCTGTGTCAGTTGCCCTAGAAATGATGTGACATGGAGCAAGAGGCTCTGCACTGAGGTGCATTCTGAGGATCTCGGGGCTGGAAGCTATCTGCTGAGTGCAATCCCTTAGGTGGGCAGCACGTTTTCCCTTGTAGGAGCTATCAGTCAGAAACACTGTATCCTTCAGTCACTTGGATATACTTTCCCATATATGTTGTGTATACCCAGTAAATCTTCCAGGATTCCCTGGGCTTCGCTCTCTCTCTCTTTTTTTTTTTTAATATTTATTTATTTATTTGAAAGAGAGAGAGAATGAGAGAGAGAGAGAGAGGAGCATGAGATGGGGGAGGGTCACAGGGAGAAGCAGACTCCCCGCCGAGCAGGGAGCCCGATGCGGGACTCGATCCTGGGACTCCAGGATCATGACCTGAGCGGAAGGCAGTCACTTAACCAACTGAGCCACCCAGGCGCCCTAGAAGTGGGAGACCATGGGACCAACTAAACTCCTGCCATAGGTCTCGAGGACAATGGACATTCATCTCTCCTCCTCCACTATCTATTTTACAGCCTCCCAGTCTCTGCTCATCTTGGTGGTTTACCCAGTGGTATGACCCAAACGTACACGTATATACATGGCCTGAGCTTCTGACACCCGTACTCTTCTCAGGCTAGGTTTGCTCTCTGTCAATTCCAGTAGATCATTTGAGTTCCACATGCATTCCTCCCTGCCCCCCCAATATATAACAGGAGCCTTGCCATCTACTGATGATCAGGGCAAATTATTCCTTGCAATATATTCATACTTCTTCCTTCCTGCAGGTCTCTGGAGGCCTCAGAGACTTCTACTTGACCTTCCCCACTGATAATGCTCTTACCCCACAGACCAAGACTGGATGTGGAGGTTGCATCAACCATAAAATATTGCAATCCCTTATGATTGGCACATACAGTACTTGAGGGAGGCCTCTACTACCTGGCCTCTATATGTTTGCACTCGAAGATGATGGAATTTAAGTTTCTCACTGCTATGGTGGGAGGTTACAGATAGACTGGAAGGATGGGTTAGCTGGAGACATCAATTCCATACATGTTTTGCTTAATAGATGGATATATATAAAAAAAAATTAGCTATGTGTATTTAGACTGTTTAGTACACACACACATACACACATACTTGTCAAGGGGACATAGCAACTAAATGAAAAAGCTTTCAATAACCATACCTGGAAAAATTTCAGCAACAAACTAAAGTCCTATTGGATTATAACCCAATTTATGAAATAAATATCCTCAAGTAATACTGACACAAATACAAGGTATAATAAATAAATGGGGAGAACCGACACATCTCAAATGCAGAATTCCCCTTAATTTATATAAATCCTTGAGGGTGAAGTGTTATTCCCCATTCCTTAAGTGTGGGATGCACATATTGACTTCTTTTTAAACAGTAAATATGACAAGGAGAGAAAACAAGTAAATTTACTGTGGAGAAACCTAAAAAAGAAAATACTACCAGATGATGATGCTTAACATCAAGAGTGTTAAATCACATTAATAATCTGTACCTTATGATAAGACATGTGACAAGAGTGGCACTTTATCTCTGGGATATTCCTTCTAAATACTCATAACCTCAGTCTAATCTTAAGAGGAAAAAACAGCAGACAAACCTCAGTTGTGGGACATTCTACAAAATATCTCACGAGTACTCCTCCAAACTGTCAAGAGAGTCAACTGTCAAACTCTCAGAGAATCTGAGAAACTCACAGCCCAAGTAGCCTAAAGAGACATGACTACTAAAATGTAATGTGGTAAATTGGATGGGATCCCAGCAGAATAAATGGACATTAGCTGAAAACTAAGGAAATCTGAAGAGAGTATGGACTTAGCTAATAATGTATCAATATCAGTTCATTAGTTCTGACATATGGACCATACTAATGTAAGATATTAAAAATATGGCTAAGTGTGGGGCATATGGGAAATCCTTATACATCTGTAATATTTTTGTAAACTTAAATTTTTTCTTATTTTTAAGTTTATAAAAACATAGCATCCTTTGAATGCTTACTCTGTCAGCCACTTTAAAATTCAATTCTGTAAAATGTGGATAGTAAGATCTACCTAATGAAGTTATCATGAGCTAATGTTATTGTAAGTTAATGACCAATGTACATAAAGGGCCTAGTCTAGACCCTGGGATATGGGAGGAACCCAGTGATAAATGGATGGGTTTTCACTAATTATATCACTGAAATGCCACAAGGAGGCTTGCTAATATTGTTATACCATTTATTGACCATCAAAGAGAAAATAGTTGCCAAAGTATTAGCTAAGATGCAATATCAGGGTTGAGAAAGAAAGGACCCAATTTATAGCATTCTCCTGGCACAATTTTCTGACCCTTAGGATAATTAAAATATTTTGTTCACTTACCATGATGAACACTGACTAATATACAGAACTGTTGAATCACCATATTCTACACCTGAAACTAATATAACACTGTATGTTAACTATACTTGAATTAAAATAAAAAACTTAATAGGGGTGCATCTAGTCGGTTAATCAGCCGACTCTTGATTTCAGCTCTGGTCATGATCTCAGCGTCCTGGGATCAAGCCCTGAGTCTGCTTGAGGATTCTCTCTCTCTCCCTCTCCCTCTAACCCTCCCCCAACTCACTCTCTTCCTCTCTCTCTTAAATAAATAAACCTTTAAAAAAACTTAATAAAATTTAAAATACATAAATCATTTTGTTCCAAATTACTAAAACCAAGAAACCAAATAAACCTTGTGTACCTATAGAGATTGTTTCAACTGGTGGGACTTTGTGTGGTGTTATTGGGAAGACACCAGCCACTTCCATTTCTGTGGGAACAGTAACTTCCAACTTCTGGATTTTGAGCCCCTACTATCAGTACTCTTTTAAAGCTCTCTTCCTTTAGAGAAGATTTCTGAAACAAGGAATTTTCTAATCTCATACTTGGGGTGTGTAAATTTGACTACCATGAATAAGGAATAAAATATTGGAAGGGATCTGGGAGTTTTATCCTTCAGTAAATCAACTGTCACTTACTTCTAAGTTTTCATTAATATCTCTGTCAACCTCAGCTGCACCTGGTAACTCCTTGAATTAGAAGAACTACTGGAAATTGGAAAAGAAAGTACAATTCTACATGCTGAATTCTCCCTAATTCCCTGCAGCCCTGCCTTCAGCCAGGGCTTCGGTAATAGAACAAAGTTTACATTTTTTTATAAAAGAATTCAATAAGTCTTCTTGTTTTCAGTGACAAAAGAGACCCCAGATTTAGAGCGATTTGAATTTTTTTAGATTTTTCTAGGATTTTTCAATAGCAGTGGCTCTGTATCTGTTTTCCACTCTCTTGCAGGCATTTGAACTTCAGCTTTCTTTTTTCCTATAAAGAATTATTTAACCAATCACATTTAACCAAATAAAATAGATGCTCAAAGTTTCACATTGTTAGTGAAAGACTTTGTCTTAAATACTAATCGAAATTGTCTCCATCTTCCCAGCACAGAGAACCAAAACATTCATGTGTTGAAGAACACAGGTTGTATTCAAAGGATCCTAAGCAACCAAAAACACCTTCAAATTGAAGAATCCTCATCTGGGAAAATAAAAGTGTTCCTAATTAAGTATGGCAGAGAAGTTTGCACAACACACTGGTTTCTTTCTTAATGCACTATTTTCTCAGAGGTCTTTCAAAGTAAGGCATAGTTTCAAAAGTATCTTCTTCCAAAATTCTGAAATTGTGATTTTTCAGAAAGCTGATACATTTAGGTAAGACTGAAACTGAATATTAATTTAAATTTTCACAGTGAGTCTTAAGTTTGGACTCTTTAATTCCCCAATTAACATGGTTTGCTATGATGAAACATATATTAATTCTTAATTTATATTATTTTTCCTCTCTGGCATTTGCCACTGTTCAACAATAGCCATTTTCCTAATTCAGTAACCTCCTATTCCGTTCTAGTAATTTTATTTCTATATAAGTTTTTCATCATACCTTATTGCGGGTACATATTATCAGAAACATGACATCGCTGTTGATGTAAAGCTTGATCATCTAGGTGAAGTAATTTTTAGGACAACATTTGACCTTTACAAAAAATAAGACTGGATAACTGTAGACATTGATAAATCAACTATTTGTTTTAAAGAGAAAATGGAGTTCCTGGCCACAAATGCTGAGATACGATGTCAAGTTTAAACCATTTAGCTGAAGAATTATCTTTATTTCAAATACACCATAGCTTTATTTCATAGGTTTATTTTTTCTCCCTCATTTTTATAAAAAATGAAATATATAATAATTCTGGTAATACTTCTGAAAGGCTAGATAACTTCCTCCCTTTCCTCCACTGATTAGGAGGTACAGACGTCTCCCATAACTTTATGTATTATCCTAAATTCAACATTTTGAGCAGTGTCTCTTTTATGTAGCAAGAATCCGTATTCTCCTGGACTCACCAAACAGAATTCTTGGGAAATCACCATCTGTTTATAAAACCGTTACAAAGTCGTTGCTGCGATTCTACAAGCCTTCTCCATGGTGCACCTCCGCTCCTCTCCAAGCCCTTCCTGAATGACAATCACCCTCTTTTCTATCACTGGTCTCTGATACTCTTCGCTCTTGATAACTGATAGTCACCTTCCACATTCTGATAATCTGGCCCTTCTGGCAAAGTTGCAGCATCAGTTACAAATCCTGATGGGATGGCTAGGCAACCTTTTCCTTTATGGAATAGTCTTCATCCCTGCAGAGTGCAGTCTTTACAGAGAGTGATGGGGTGGAGTGATTTCCAAGGCCAGTTTTGCACAATGCAGGAACCACTTCCTCTGGTGTTCAAACCTGACCCCACCTTCACCCAGAGCTGTTCTTAGGACCACAGACTTGTTAGTATGTCTGCACTCCAGTTGTTGATGGATTTCCATTTCTTTTTACATAGGTTTCTCAGATCTCATACACGTCACTTGAAATGAAGTGGCACTGTACCCATTTGCTATGTTCCTTAACACTATTGAGCAATTAAGAAATTTCTTCAGCCTTTCTTAATAGGTAGGAACCTTGTCCACTGGGAATATTCAGAAAACCTCTAGGGGGCAGTGTTGCCTAACACCACTCAACGGGAACAGTACCTCAGTTCTGACCCAAGCAGGACGCTTTGTTATAGAGTAATTGTCTTACGAATAGGCTGTATTTAGTTGGTTCAAAACGTTTAAATGTCAATGACTTCAAATACTGAATTAAGATTTCTGATTACAGCATGTATTACTCTTCTATCTGAAACTGCATGATCATTAGTTCAGAGAAATGTGAATGCAGATTCCTCATTATTTAATTCTTAAAATTTCTCAGTTTCCAATGCATAGCTACTAACTTATAACTGATTTTGGCTTAGGGTGTATGATCTTAGATAATATTTTTCTACAATGTCTTGTTTTGTTCAAATTGTTTATTTTTTTCTTATTTTATAAAATTTTATATTTTATAAATTATATTTTATACATTATAAAGAATTCTTGAATTCTGAAATTTACATTTTATAAAATTTTATAAAATGTTACATTTTATTGTATAAAATATTTTCAAAACAAAATTCCGATGTCAAAATTTTTTATAGTCTTTAATAAAGTCTCTGGTACAAAATGTATGCATTCTGGCAACCCCCCCAAAAAAACACCCCAGAATGTGCTTAATGAATAAAATATTTCCTTTTGGTAAATTGACAAAACTAATAGCTTATCTCTCCAATAGTGAAGAAATCTATTTTATAAAAAATGTATAATGAATTCACACAATTGTGCTATTAATTAATTTTAACTTAAAGTTAAATTTTTAAAGAAAATTACATACTTTCTAGGGAGCCACTTTTTAAATATAATGAAAATAATTTAAAATATATAATTTTATGCATAACAAAGAAATCCAAGGACAGAAAAATACTGACTCTGACCTTCTTATGTCAGGTAGGACTATACTTATGCTACCTATACAATTGTAGGCTGAATTTATTTATTTTACTGTTATCTATGCTAGAGACAAACAAAGCAAAATAAAACAAATCACTGATTCCCTCATTCCTTCCTGGTGATGTTCCTAAAAACACTCCAGTAGTATTCCTGCAAGCCATTGTCTTTCAGAGTCTGCTTCTGAGGAAACCCAACCTGAGGGAGTGGATGTCACTTGGAGCATCTAAGTATAAATTAAATTAAGGGGAGGAATAAGCACTAAAGCAAGGTAGTTCCCGAATATTAAATATAAATATATATATATATTTATTTATGATATATATTTATGTTATATTTCCTGTGAAGCTTCATTGATGGGAACTCTTGAATTTATCATATTTCAGATAGTATTGATAGTAACTAAAAAGTAGTAAATCCACAATAAACATAGATTAATATATTTTTGCCTTTAGTTGTATTTCAAATCATATTAATATAAATAATCAAAAAATCAAAAGAAATATATACTCAAGAGTAAAACAACTATGCATTCATTTTGAACATGTATTTTCAATGGGTCTTCTTTAATAATGAACACAATTTAAACACTGCCATTTCATTTACCCACATTTGTCAATTTAACAAAAGTTAAGGTCTTTTTTTCTTTTACCTTTTCAATTCTGTTGAGAATGGTTAAGATGTGTCCTCCACTGAGCTATGGTAATTTTCCCTAGATAATGTTTGGAAGACATTTTATGATTGATTGTTCATACCACTTTCTAACTAATAGCAAAGGGAAAACTCTGCAGACACACTTTGATTGGAATGTTATGAGATCCTTGGTGACATGGGGGCTTCACATTCTATGCAAATTAATAGATTATATAACAAATGAGTTTGATTGATGTAGTCTGATATTTCCAAAGCTTGTCTGGTAATCAGAATTATTTAAAGAACTTTCTAAAACCCAATCCTAAGCCTGATCAGAGAGATTTTTTTTTTTTTTTTGGTACCAGAATTCAATTAATATTGATTTAAGAATCCATTGTCTTCAAAATCTCAATCATGATTCAAATATTCAACCATGTTTGGCATTGGCTAATTGTAAATATGAGAACCCCGCTCCCATGATGCTGATAGGAATCACGATCAATCAAAATTTTCCAAGTTTTTGAGAAACACTTATTTCAGGTTCTTAGAAAATTTGGGCTCCTAATCACAGTGAGAAAATCCTGTTGTCTGGTTTAAATTAAGCTATTTGACAAATGAAAATAAGAATATGATGACATCATTTTAAAAGTCAAATATAGGGCGCCTGGGTGGCTCAGTTGGTTAAGCGACTGCCTTCGGCTCAGGTCATGATCCTGGAGTCCCGGGATCGAGTCCCACATCGGGCTCCCTGCTCAGCAGGGAGTCTGCTTCTCCTTCTCACCCTCCTCCCTCTCATGCTCTCTGTCTCTCATTCTCTCTCTCAAATAAATAAATAAAATCTTTAAAAAAAAATAAAATAAAAGTCAAATATATTTGTAAGCATAGATAAAGTTATCTTATGTGGGAAAATAGAAATATATGCATGATTATCTCTGAATTCATTTAATTACTCTCATATTTCACAGTATTGAAACAGCCATCTGTTTATTTGATGCAGAAAGGAAGAGAATGTTTATTCTAGCAACTTACATAGGATCATAATAAAAAGAGCAGGAAAGACTTAGTAAATATCTACAAATGAAATTATGTAGATTCAAACCATCAACGGGATAAAATGAAGACTTGGGGGATAAAAGTAAGAGATTCAATTAGAAGGAAACATCGGGTGATACAAATCTGTGTTGACATTGGTTAAAGAACTGACAGGATAGGGGAAGGTGATGGTGGTTCATAGAGTGACATATTCTCATGGTGTAGTCCATGCATGCTGTGATACATATAGTCCATGCCCTGATGGAACCCTTAGCTGTCAGACTAAACCACTGTTGCCCTAGGCACCAGAACTATGGGCTGCAAATGACTCATAGCTAAATCTTTCTGGATATTGCTTCCATGTGTACGCAGTGGCCAGCAGGTTCAAAGGCCAGCCCCTCTTGTTTACATCCATGATAACTGTGTTTTGCAAGACATTCTCAGAGCTCTCTCACCTTCCTGCACACGGTGCAAGCATAGGCACTGAGTATGTGTGCATAGGAAACTCACTTGGAAAACAGAGATAGGGCACCTCTCTGGAAAAAAGGGAGAGTTTGCCTAACATCTTGGAAGACAGAGATAGTATCTCCTTCAGTAGCAGCTACAGGCACGTATACTGCGGTTTTGAAAGATCAGACTTCCTTAAGTTCAGGGTTTCTCTTCTGTACCACAACCCACTGTGTATGCAGCCATTCACCTTTATGCTCTGCATTGCCTCTGTGAGGTTTGGTGGCCAGGGAATTGACACAAATATGCTGATGCTCACTGCTTCTCACTATGAATAACAGACTCCTTTTATCTGGCCCAGGAAACTCATGCCATCTGTCAGCATCCATAAAACTGTGGGAGGGTAACTTGCAAGCCAGCAAATCGGGTAAAATCTTAGACTCTTCAACATTCTGAAAGGGCCATCTAGCTCCAGATCTTCTGTGGGATAAACTGATGCCTCTGTGGCAATCTGAATCCAGATGAATTTTTTCTTCTGCCCAATTCTGATTCCCTCATTTCCTTGTAGTGATATTTTTGAAAGCGCTCTTCTATAAAATTCATGCAAGCCATTATCTACCTCAGAGTCTGTTTCTGAGGAAACCCGACTTGAGACAGTGGATGCTATGAGTTATGCAATGAAGCAGATCCTACGATGGTATTTGGGGACTAGGTGTCTCCTGCTGGTGGGATGAAAAGTAGGCCCTCATCACTAACAGCCTGTGGCATTCTGTAGTAATGACACTGTTAAAAGTTTTATTGTAGTAAACTGGAATGAAATAATGCACTAGTGAGCACTTTATCAGTCAGGATTTAATCCAAGAACAACTAGAAATAATATGTAAGGAATGTGCTACAGGGATTTGATCTTACATAATTGTTTCTGAAAGCTGTTGTGTTTATATTGTACATGGAGCTTGATGTCCACAGGGCAGCCCTTAGGAAGAAGACAGATGTGAGCTGAAACTGCAGAGAACAAACTAGCAGACTAGAGCTCAACCCAGTTATCTCGACCTCTACTCTTGGTGGAGTGAATTTTCTATGGAAGAAGCTGGCATCATTTGTCATAGAACTAAACACACATCTGGCCAGGAGTCAGAGAACCTGAAGGAGGATTTATGGTAGGGTGGAGCATTTACAGGCATGAATGTCCCATGCCAATAAGGTAAGCCAACAGGTAAGTGGTATGTGTGAGTTACGAAAGCATCTTCAATGAATTTCTCAAAATAAAACAACAAACAGGACTTCTGCTTCATTTTCTGCCTTTCCAATCTCACACAAAAAGATCTCTTGTGGTCCATTCTAATTAGAAACATACAGGAAAAGGAGTTCTGGGAAAGAGTTCAGGTCTAACCAAATTGATACAATTTAAAGCCACAACAAGTGAAATATTCAATGCATATGGAAGGTCCAAGGAAGTATTACTTATAAACACAAAGAGATTTGATAGCTATTGATGAGTGTTGCTGAGTATTATTGATGCACTGGAGAAGACAATATAATATTGTAATATGGCTGAACATGATTAATTACCAGAATAAAGCCAAGTAGGAGAATCAGAGTCTCGGTGGACACATTTCATGGAATTTTCATCTCAATTAGCCAGAGGGCAATGCAAATAAACTCAGTTTAAGACCTAGGAATTCAATGAGTAGGAGAATGTAAGTGTAGGTTGAATTTGTAGTAGATCATGGTCCTGGTTGGGGATAAACGGGGCCTTAGGACTTAAAATGCAACCCAAGATCTTCCTGTATTCTCTGGGCATACAGAAATGGCCCCCATGTCCCTAATTTATGAAATTTCTTCCTTGAGTGCCAATACGTGCTTGCCTCAGGATCATCTCTAACCTCCTCATTGCCTGGCTGCTGGACCAATAACTAAGGTCAAATCACAATATAATATGGCCAGAGATATGCTGGGCCGGCTGAGGTAGAAAACAGTTGATATATTTTTTTTATTATTTTTTATTGTTATGTCAATCACCATATATTACATCATTAGTTTTTGATGTAGTGTTCCATGATTCATTGTTTGTGCATAACTCCCAGTGCTCCATGCAGAATGTGCCCTCTTTAATACCCATCACCAGGCTAACCCATCCCCCCAACCCCCTCCCCTCTAGAACCCTCAGTTTGTTTTTCAGAGTGCATCAGGTGATATATGTTGATGGTACTATAGGATCTAGCCAACAGGAGTCAGGAGAGTTTCAGGATCCTGAGGAGCCAAATGAATCCAGTGAAATGAGGAATTATGTTGGAAGGTAGATCTTTTGAAATAAGACCACTGCCCCATGATATATGAAGTAAAACCTGGCAAAGACTAATGTGCTATTTCTATTTGGCTCTTGGAAGCATGGAAAAATGGCCTTCACTAAGTGAAATAAAAATGCTTGACCTGCCATCTCTGGCTGGCATGGCAGATGATAAAAGGAGAAACCAACAGGTTTAGGGAGTAGGCGTGGTACATTGAAAATGCCATAATTGGCCTGAATACACATCAGCACACTATGTTGAGGAGAAGGACCTGCAGAACACTCTCTTTACTAAATGAAAGGAAACACACTAGCAGGAGGGGCATAAGCATTGTTGAGAGTCTCAGAGGGGGCTGTCATCTGCAAGCTAGGGCAGGGGAAAGAACACCCTTCCAAAACTAGGGTATACTAGAGCCATGGTGAAAATAGAATGTCAAATTTGTGGAGGTCAGGAGATAAGTCTTAACCATCAGAAGCAAAGTAGGTTCAAAAACAGAAATGAGCAGCAAGGTCAGAGTGACAGTCAGTGAGGGGCTAGGAAGGCCATTCCAAAAAACTTTGAAGATGGTTATTAGAATATATAAAGCTTAAGTACACAAAAAATAGATAGCCACCAAGAGAATTTCTCACATTAAGCAACCTAAAGAGATTAAGATTGTCAGGAAGCTGAAAACAGAAGTTGCAATATAAAGCCATGACCTTTTCCCTAATTTCTAGACCTTAGCCAGTTTTCAGACCCAGAACTCATTGATTAAAGGAGAAGCCAGATCCCCATGAGGAGTCTCTGCAACAACCATGGTAATATATGGCTATGATTTCCCAAGTCCTAAGGGACTTAGAGCCATTTTTTCAGATAATTGAATACTGTGGTAAAGAGAATATTTACACATTTGAAGCACTGTTGAAAACAGTGTCCACCTCTGCGCTTATGCCCAGGGATCACGGTACCATCACATTATGTTCCCCATTCCATTTGGAGACAAATGGGGCATGCATAATAAGTGGAGTGCTGAACCACGTCCTTCTCATGGTCATTTCCCTGTTTCCAAATGTGTAAACAGAATCGTCTTACTTGATCATTAATGGAAGCCCTATACTGAAAACCTCTGAAATCTGAAACAATATCACATTACAGGAGAATGACAGAGTTTAGTGACCCCTTAAAGATCCGAGCATGCTGAGGTGATCATTTCTATGATATCACACTTGATTCATTCTGACCCTTGAAAAAAAATAAATTCTGTCAGATGATATATGACAATTCATACTCAGTCGTGTAGGACCCTCAATTTCAATTCTGTGAAAATTTTTCTTTCCAGAGTAGATAAACACAGCCTCATGTACATGGTATGTTGCATAGTTTTTGGTTATAAGTATATAATAATCATCTCTACTCCAGATACCAAATGTTTGCATTCAGTTTAATGTAAATATATGTAAATATTAGATATAAAAGATATACAGATATAAATACACATAAATATATTTCATAAATTATATAACATATATACACTATATTATATAAAATAAGATAAAATTAAAAATAGATAAATATGAAAACACTTAGAGATAAAATATGTAAAATACAAATAAGTTAATATGAATATAGGTATTAAACATAACACCTAAATAGATATAAATAGAGATATTAAAAGCTTGACATTAACTTAAAGTTAATAAAAACAGATATTAAATATAATGCTATGTGTAAATTTCTTTTTATCTTTATTTTTGGGAGATTACTTGGATGTTTTGATTGGTTTCTTTCCTCATCTCTACATATATTTTTAATATTAATGTTCTAATATAGAGGGTGTTTATTTTTTACTTCCTTTCATCAGGGAATTTCAATTATATTACATAATTTACAAATTATCTCTCCATATTTTTAGTTTCTGTTCCATATTTCCCATCTCTTTGAATATCTATGTCATATGGGATAAACATTTCTTCAAATATATTTCCCAGGATTTTTTTTAAATTTTTTTTTTTTTTTTTTTTTTTTTTTAAGATTTCTTTAAAATCACAAGGGTGAGCAGGCAGAGGGACAGAGGGAAAGAATCTCAAGCAGACTCCCTGCTGAGCACCGAGCCCAAACCGGGGCTCTGAGATCAAGACCTAAGCCAAAATCGAGTGGGACATCCAACCAAGTGAGCTCCCCAGGCACCCATATTTCCCAGTTTTTTAATTTTCTTATTAGCGGGCGCCTGGGTGGCTCAGTTGGTTAAGCGACTGCCTTCGGCTCGGGTCATGATCCTGGATCGTGTCCCTGGGATCGTGTCCCACATCAGGCTCCCTACTCAGCTGGGAGTCTTCTTCTCCCTCTGACCCTCCCCCTTCTCATGTGCGTGCGTGCTCTCTCTCAAATAAATAAATTAAATTAAAAAAAATTTTCTTATTAGCTACAGTTATACTGCCCTGTGTTTGATTTTCAATTTCAATTATCCAATATTTTATGTCTAAAAGTTCTAACAGTTCATTTTCCGTGCCTGGAACCATTTTCTGTTCCTCTTCATGTATTTTAAAATACATAATTCTTATTTAAAAAAATAATCTTAGCTATTTTTAATTTTATATCTTCCAATCCCAGTATCCACAGTCTGCAGAACTCATTGTGCTGGTGTTTATTATGGCAGC
The DNA here is from genome assembly GCF_037043125.1 of Eumetopias jubatus. Taxonomy (NCBI): domain Eukaryota; kingdom Metazoa; phylum Chordata; class Mammalia; order Carnivora; family Otariidae; genus Eumetopias; species Eumetopias jubatus. Next base: position 174,072,601 of record NW_028274809.1, on the reverse strand, counting down.
TTCTTTCCCTGTGTGCTTAATAACTTTTTACTGTGAGTAGTTCGTTTTAATTGGAAGTTATCTGTGATATTAATTTGAATCTGACACTATGTAAGGGCCTCCATAAAGAACTGATAATTATATAGTGATTAATGTCTCTCTCAAGAATAAATATAACCTCGTTTTTTATTGATAATTTTGGACTACTGAAAGCTAAATGAAGACTACATCATACATCATACATTTCAGGGATGAGTTTCTGTTTATTTCCCCTAATTTCTTATCAAGCCTATGATAATTTCTCTTAAATTCCCAAGAGTATTGGGGTGGTTTTTTTTTTTTTATGTTTACTTTTAATCTTTGAATAGTTTTACAGAGTTAATTATTTTATTAAATTCATACATGCCTGGACCTGGGATTTTATTTTCTGAATCCTAAACTCCCGTCTGTGTTTTTCTATAGGTTGCTCCAAAAACTGAATACTCTTCAAAGAAAAAAGATTTTTTTTTTTATTTTAAAGATTTTATGTATTCATTTATTTGAGAGAGAGCGAGAGTGAGAGAGCACAAGCAAGGGGGGATTAGCAGAAGGAAAGGGAGAAGCAGGCCCCTTGCTGTGTGTGAGTCACCTAGGTGCTCCCCCCCAAAAAATATTTTATTTATTTACTGAGAAAGAGAGAGAGTGTAGAGGCAGAGGGTGAGAGAGAATCCCAGGCAGGCTCCACACTGTGCACAGAACCCAATGTGGGTCTCAATCCCAAGACCCTGAGATCATGATCTGAGCTGAAACCAAGAGTTAGACACAACCAACTGAGCCATCCAGGTGCCCTGAAAAATTGAATACTCTTAATACTTCTGCTATCATTTTTATATCTCTACTTACCTACAGTACAAAATGGCAGTATTCGTTAGAGGCTTGCAGATTTAGATTGTTTAGCCTATAAAGTAAAAGTTTGTATTTTAAGAACTCTAGGCCCCTAAATACAGGGCACATGCTTTTGTCTTAAAACTTGATTAATCACATAGCATGTGTTTTCCTTCCTGATAATTTCAATAAACTCATTAAATAATATATGCTAATCACTTGCATGTTAGACCCATAGAAAAGGAAAAGCAATCATGTTTCACTTTACACCCTTGTTCTTCTAAGGAAATTGTTCTAGAAAACAATTTCAAATCAGTTTTCTTTTCAGAAATCATATAAGTTCCTTTAATATTTTGTTTTAATTTGCTTTTGTATTTCAAATGTGTTCATATAGAATAAATTTTGTGTGTTATGTGTGTGTTTTAAAATTTTTAACATCTGTTTTTCCCTAATAGAGAAAATTTATGCTTACTTTCCTAAAACAATATAGTTTTTCCCTCCTAGTCATACTATAAAAAAAAAAAAAATGAACCTACTTTCTTTGTAAAAACATTTTCAAAGCACTGTGGATTCCTTTTATAATACAGACCAATTACTGTGGTTTCCTAATCTTTGCTCTGTGTGAACCAATGTTTTTATTCTTTCAGAAATTCACCAAAATTGATGAATGTTAATATCTCCCCTGCCATCACCCCCACAACACACAAACATACCCTCATTCCCTGTCTTGCCATAGATTTTGTATACATTTACTGTTATTCCAGAGATTTGGGGAAAGTACATGCGTCCTCAGTCAACATCCTTGGAACAACAAATCATATTTATTATGTAAAATAAACTCTATTAAGTCATCAATATGAACATGTCTTAAGTATTTCTTGAGTAAGTTTTCCTTGCCCTGCTCTCATTTCTTTTCTTCCTTATTAGAAGAATGGTGCCAAATGGTGCTAAGAACCTGCCAAATGTCAAATATTCAAAAATAAGATAAATCTATTAGGAATTGATGAAAAGAGTGATGTGATATGATCAATAGTATAATTGCATAGCAGTAGTATGACTTATTTCCAAAAGAAAATAAGGTTGTTTTTATATATATGTAAACATGTAATATATATATTTACACATAATGCAATATATGTGTTTATATATAAATATATATATGTATATATACATAATTACTAAAGACGCCTGATAACTCTGACACGTATAATATCTGTGTGCATAGTCATCTGTAATTTGAGGTTATAATTATAGTGAAATTTGGGTGCCTGGGTGGCTCAGTCATTAAGAGTCTGCCTTCAGCTCAGGTCATGGTCCCAGGGTTCTGGGATCCAGTCCCACATCAGGCTCCCTGCTCCGCGGGAGGCCTGCTTCTCCCTCCCCCACTCCCCCTGCTTATGTTCCCTCTCTCACTGTGTCTCTCTCTGTCAAATAAATGAATAAACTCTTAAAAAAATTATAGTGAAATTTTATTTTCACATTTTCCAACAGCCTTGAAATTGACTTCAGATTTAACAGTTTTGAAGAAAATTATAAAGCAAGAACTCTCTCTATTAATATAATTACCAGGATTTATAATATCAAACTAAATATTAATCACAATCAAACTAAATTTTAGTCACAAATTAATTCACAGTATTATATATTTCAGCCACAAAATTATGTATCATAATGACATCTCCAACTTCTCATCCACATAATAACACCTCCAGGCAAGAGTAGACACTTAATCCAGAAAATACCGTGGACCCTTCCAGGAAAAAAAACTATTAGGAAATGAGATTTGTTATGTTTCACTAAAGAATTCTTATAAATAGGGTCATTTAGAGTCATTGCAATTACAGTGAAGGTGACAACTGAGGATGTTTTTATGTACAAAATCCTTAGTACACATGAAAATATTTTTCAAATGGTGTAAGTACTGAATTGTTTTAAAGTTGAAGTAACTTTCCTGTATTGTGAATATATGTTGTATTATTACCATCTTTACTTAGTATGTAACATTATTTTTCTTATTTTGCACCTTTCAATTTCAAAAAATATGGTACATATAATTCAGAAAAGGGACAATTATAGCAATATCATATTACATATATGTTGTTCTTAACAACAGACAGATCTATAGGATTTGGACTAGAAAAGCATTAAATTAAAAGAAAACTAGATCAAACTGTCAGTTTCACTCATAAACAGTAATACTGTTTATGAGTGTTCACTAAAATCCTTCTAGTGTCCACCTTTTCTCATTTCCATCTGAAACTTCTGTTGTTATGTTAGGAAACTTAGTTCTGTCAGCTCTTAGCTCCAGATGGAGATTCCACCTGTATTCCAATCTGCTCTGATTCTTCCCTGGTTTTCTGCATATTTTTTTTTCCTAATGAGCACTGGTCATTTTAAAACTGTTTTTGGATTAAAAAGACATTTGAAAGTTAAGGAAAAGTATTTCCTCTTTACCTACTCAACAAAATAGCATCTTAAATTACATCATTAATATATGAACGATCCATATTTATTATATATGCCAGTAAAGATATATTAAGGGAACAGAAATCACAGAAGTTATTTGATTAGAGAAAAATTTCTCATAAAACTATGAACTAGGAGCCAGAGATAAATTAATAGCATGAGTGAAGAGAAAGCTAAAGGATTAAAAAAAAAAAAAAAGCATACACAAGGGGCAGCCACTCAAAGGAGGTTCCCACCTCCCAACCCTTAAGACTGAAGCTTAGATCTCATTCAAGAGAGTGAAATTGTGGCCAACTAAATGACAGAGCAATTTGTTGAGGTGTCTCAGGCTGGGGCTAGCTGGAGGGAAATCTCCTATTGGGATAACGGTAAAACTCATTAAGAAGCAGTCCCCTGGAGTGTCAACAAACTTGCTAAGAAGTCATCCTCTGGTGTGTAGCAACATTCATTGATAAGCTCCCCCTAGGTGTTGGAGAAACCTAACTGAAGGATGTTCACCACTGTGTAGTTTATGACAACTGACAGGGGATGGTCTCTCTAGCAAGAAAACTTAGCTGCTGGTGGCCACGTCAAATGTACATTTGTACCCAAACAAGTATTAAATATCTATTGTGTGTAACAAATTACCACAAACTTAAAAGTTTATTTTTTTAATACACATTTTTATCACACAGTTTCGGTGGGTGAGGAATTGGGACATGGATCTCAATTTCAGTGTCTCTCACAAAGCTGCAATCAAGATGTCAGCCAGGGCTTGGGTCTCATGTAAGGTTTAAATGGGGAAAGATTTGCTTCCAAACTCTTGTAGTTGTTGGGAGGCTCCAGTCTTTGTGAGTTGTCAACTGGGTGCCTCAGCCCCTTGCTGGTTGCCAGCAGGTGGCTATCCTCAGTTTCTTGCTTTGGGTCCCTCCACATAGTTAATTGCTTTATGAAAGGCAACAAGGGAGAGATAAAGTAGTGATTAATTTGCTAGCAAGATAGAAATCATGATCTTATGTAATCACAAGAGTGACATCCTATCACCTTTGGCATATTTTACTTGTTAGAAGCAAATAAAAAATACTGACCATTCAAAGGGAGGGTATTACACAGGGTGTGCACACCAGGAAATAGGGACTAGGGGGGTAATCTTAGAATCTGTCTGCCATATATGTGTTAATGCTGACATGCCTGTTAGATATACAAGTGACCTTTTAGAGTGATCAGTTAAATGTTTGACTCTGGAATCCAAGAAATATTTCAAGTTGAAGATAAGAATTTTATTTTATTTTTTAAAAGATTTTATTTATTTTTTGACAGAGAGAGAAACAGTGAGACAGGGAACACAAGCAGGGGAGTGGGAGAGGGAGAAGCAGGCTTCCCGCTGAGCAGGGAGCCTGATGTGGGACTCGATCCCAGGACTCCAGGATCATGACCTGAGCTGAAGTCAGTCGCTTAACCAACTGAGCCACCCAGGCTCCCCTAAAAAATCCATTTTCTAAATAGAATTCTAAATTCTCATGTTTCCAAAATATGGGCACTGTTAAATAAAACTAACTTCTAGAATTATTTTATTATATTTTGAGATCTGATATGTAAGCTTAATGGAAAAGATATCAGGAAAATACATGTGCAATGGTATTTTTAAGGAAATGATAGAAAATTCTAGATCTCAGATTTTTTTCTATCATATAATAAGAAAAGTGAGTAAAAAGAAAAAGAACAGTTTAGTTTCTACCATATCTTCTATATCTTAACAGTATCTCAATCCTTTCAAAAATTATTAGTTGTTATGTATTTCTTTATCCTCAATACAGGATATTGATATCCTGTATTCATATATTCATATATGACTTATATGAATTTTTACTTAAAATTACTATTTATATATGGATATATAATGAGTATCATTGTTTTGCACATTTTCAAATAGTTATGTAACAGTGTATTAATTTTCTGTTGCTACATACAAAATTATCCCAAAAGTAAGCAGCTTAAAGTAGGAAACACTTCTTATTTCACAAAATTTCTGAGGAATCCAGAATCCAGGAGTAGCTTTTCTGGGTGGTTCTAACTCAGGATCCCTCACAAAGTGTCAGTCCATTTGTTGACTGAGGCTACCATCATCTTAAAGCTTTGCTTAAGCTTTACGCTTGCTGAATTGGTTACTGGCCACTCTCTGCACTCTCCTTTCCACCTTCCTTAGCATAATATTTAAGTACCATACAACTATGGAATAATGCAGAATAATAAAATTAATTATGATAACAAATATATCATGCTATATCATAATGCCAGCCAGAACAGTTATTATTATTATTTTTTAAAAGATTTTATTTATTTATTTGAGAGAGAGAGAGAGAGAGCACATGAGGGGGGAGGGTCAGAGGGAGAAGCAGACTTCCTGCTGAGCAAGGAACCCGATATGGGACTCAATCCTGGGACTCCAGGATCATGACCTGAGCCGAAGGCAGTTGCTTAACCAACTGAGCCACCCAGGTGCCCTATTATTATTATTTTTTAAAAGATTTATTTATCTATTTCAGAGAAAGAAAGAGTGAGCATGGTGGGGAGGGCAGAAGAAGGAGAGAGAAAATCCTGAAGCCGACTCCGTGCTGAGTAGGGAGCCTGGTATGGGACTTGATTCTAGGACCCTGCAATCATGACCCCAGCCAAAACCAAGAACCAGGCACTTTTACCTACCGAACCACCCAGGTGACCCCAGAGCACTTATTATCACCATGTATATCTTAAATGCAAATGGAAGGCAGGATACTTATGTTAGACAAGACAACACAAACTAACTCAAAACTGTTTTCATTATTTGGATTTGTTAATGCTTTAGCAAGATAAAAACAACTTTGACATTCATGTTGACACCATGGCGGAAAAAAAATGAGAGTCATGGACAGTGAAATGTATGAAAACAAAGGGTTAATCAGAGCATGTCAGTCAGATCAAGTCTGAATTTATTTCTGATTGTATTTAATACTGAAGAGAAGCTATTTCATATCATGACGTTTTGTGTCAAGAACTTCATGTTCCCTGGGAATAAGGGACCAAAATATGTTTTTTTCTGTCCACTTTCAACTCCATTTATCTCACTTTCCTTACCTAAGGTACTGTTGAGCCTGTGAGCATCTGAGGACATGTGAGAAGCTGAGACTCTGAGGGAGATGGGATCAGAATCGCCGTGGAGCTTCATCTGCTGTAGGATTTCCAAAAAAGACCACTTGAAAATGCTGAGTACTGAATTCAGTTTGCCCAGCCATGATGTATGAAATAGCTGAGGGAAATATTAAAATCAGCCTCATATTCCTGTGCCAGATTTCTAGTAAAAACCCAAGAAAGTAACGTCCCTTCCGTAAAGAAGGGCAGTGCTGAGGTCCTTTGGTGGGAATGCGCCTTGCTTATTGAAGGAACGTCAGAGTGAAGACGTGCAAAGTTGAGGAAGAGGGCAATTGGTAAATGTGAGGTCACAAATATCATTCGAGGGCACAGGTTCTGAGTCATTAAACTACGGGAAGGACTTCAGCTCTTTACTCTCAGTAGTTTGGGGGTCCGTTGCAGGATTTTGAGCAGTTGTGCCAAATAGTCTAACAGATATTTTAAAGGAATCATTCTAGCAGCCACTGGCTGACTGAAAATGGAACATAGGTGGAAAAGTGGAAAAAACAGGAGATTATGGAGATCATGGTTACAAATGATGGTGATCTGAAGGAGGTTGAAAGGGGTGGAAAAAGTTTCTTGATTTAGAATATATTTTAGGGAAATAGCTGGTGAGATCTGATAAGAGATTGAATATAAAGTATACAAGGAAGAGAAGAGTCAAGAAGACCCCTAGTCTTCTAACTAATGCAACAAGACTGAGCTGTTATTAACTAGAAAGAGAAAATTTATATGACAAGTAGATTTTTGAAAGGTAAAGTCCAATTTAAGATATGTACAAACATATGATATCATATATAGTTGCTTAGAACCTTATAATTTGAAAATATCTGTATTTATTCATGTCAACAAAACACTTAAATAAATTCCATGCTTATCCACAAAGAAAACAGTTTCTAATATCTTATTTTCTTGAATAAAAAAAATTTAAAAAGTAGGTAATAGTTCTTCCAAGTTGATTTATTATTTATTGCAACTCCTGTGAATTTATATCATAGAAGCAAAAGTACACAAAATTTTTGCTACAATATGGTGCCTACTAACTAAAATTTAAAATGTAACAAAGTGAAAAATTATCAACAGTGGAAAATATTCATAACATAACATCATGTGAGATTTTATTTTATTTTTTTAATTTTTTTTAAGATTTTATTTATTTATTTGACAGAGAGAGACACAGCGATAGAGGGAACACAAGCAGGGGGAGTGAGAGAAGGAGAAGCAGTCTTCTCGCTGAGCAGGGAGCCCGATGCGGGGCTCGATCCCAGGACCCCGGGATCATGACCTGAGCTGAAGGCAGACGCTTAACGACTGAGCCACCCAGGCGCCCCCATCACGTGAAATTTTAAAGCAAATGAATGGAATTCTACTAGTGAATAGAAAGAAAATTTAAGAGGTGTTTTCCAGTAATATATACAAGGTAAATGTTTAGTTTTATAAGTATGATCACAGATAAAATATGTGTAAATATGTTTATGAATATGCATCTATTGTGTTTTTATGTGATTATATGAGCATGGTTAAAAATATACTGAGGAGGCAGAAAAAGCAACTGTGTGTAGAGAGTGTGAGAAGCAACAGGAAGGAATAGATCAAGATAGGGTAATGAAGTAGACAAAGAATTCTAAAAAATAAGACTATTACAGTCATATGTATGGTGTATTTACATTATGAATTTATTAATGTATGTGCCAGTGTATTTGTGTAAAGTCTTCGCAATTTAAAAATTTAAAGAAAAATGAGTGCAAAATTTCTTAGTCCTAATGTATTCATCAGTAATTAATTAGTTCAAAGGGAGTGATATTCCTCACCTATTCCACATTCATTCTTAACAAAAGGAGAAATGGGTTATATATTGGTTCAATTAAAAAAAAAAGGGAAAGAATAAAACTGGCATGAAGAACAACTAGATCCAAGTGTGGGAAGATTGTAATAGCTCTACTGCAACTTTCCTCTCTTTCTGTGTGTTAGTAAGATTGATATTTCTAAATGCTACTCTATTGGCTTCCTTCACATAGTTGGGAATGTTCCTATAATGAGTGTGCTTTACCCGATCCCTGCTTAGCAACACGAAAGCATAGAAAGAACCGTTCTTCTGCTGTCAGTACATAATACCCAGAAAAGATCTCTGATTGGTCTGACTTCGGTCATGTTCTATTCTTGCACCATTGTTGCCATAGGGATGGTGTATTATCATGATTACAGTTACTCTCACTAGGTGTGTTCCAGGGACCAGTTATGTTGATATTATTTCAAACCTTGTTAGAAACATAGAAGCTCAAGCTATGTCTAGATCTACTGATTCAGAATCTGCATTTTATAGAGACGTCCAGATTATTTGCAAACACATATAAAATTCGGGAAGTGCTTCCCTAACAAATTTGGCAGCATATTTGGACAGCATACTCCAATACATTTCATTTTTATTCTTATCTTTCTCTCCCAGCTTTGATTTTTATTCTCATCTCTATTCACAGCTTCTGTCTGTTCATGCTGAATAGCTAGGGGAATGTGTAGGGTGATGGGAATTGCTGGATGTTGCCACCTGATGATCCTAAAACCCACAGAGCTATAGCCCTAAATAGCTTAATTGCTACAAGGTATTTCTGGGCAGTATGTTCAAAATTCAATTATTTGGAGCATTCTTTTTCAAGAGCTTGTTAAATCTAAAAAAAAAATTGTTACTCAATGATTTAAGATTTTGTAAATTGAGAAAATATCTAATATTCATATATTAAATTAATTGCTGACTGGTGCACAAACATGATGCAGATTTGTGCAAATAGGTGTGCATACGGGAGATTCAAAACAGCTTGCTGATTTATGATTCCAAAATTATAATTTATAAAATTATTTAATTACTTGTGAATATAATGCTACTAAATATTGTCTCTGAATCTTGATTTGTTGAACTACCTGAATTATTTATAATTCAAATATGTTTGTAGAATATTAGGCTCAATGGACAATCAAAACAATTAAATTGTCAAGGAGAATTAACTTTCTTGTATTAATCACAAGCTTTCTTTTACAAAAATGCTTATCATACTCACATGACTTTCAAGAAAGCTCTTATGTTTTTCACATAATTCATATCTAAAAGAATTTTGACTTAGTGCCTAGAAACCAATTTAGCAAGCAATTTCATTTTTGAAGAAAGTACTAAAGCTCTCCCATAGCTTTTGTTCTTGAGAAAGAAAAAAAGCCTGAAATAGATTAATGCCAAATTTATTTTATTTTATTTTATTTTGGTGAAAAGTACTTTCTAAGACATTGAACTTTGAAAAGGTAATTTACAGTGATCTTTATATGATGGGGGAAAATGGGCTTATTATTATATGCTTAATATATATAACCAAGGGAAAAACATCATGCTCAATTACTTGTTATAGATATGAAGGTTTTTATCCAAGTAAACTAAAGTTCATAAAAGCAGAATGTACTGGTTAAAAGAATATTTACATGCACTTGTCTCTTAAATAATTTTTAAAATTAGGCTTATTTTTTCTAAACATAATTTTATTATTCAAAATTTTAAACAGATCATTATTTTCCTTCATATTTTAAGTATATAAATTTCATCTTACAGCAAATATTACTGACTAAGAAAATAGCTTTGATTTGCTTCATTGGCTATATGAGACATATTCTGGTATGAATACCAATGCAAATATTTTTCTAACTTATGTCAAGGTGTCCCTTTTTATTTAACATGAAGGTATAGATTTTAAATAGCATTTGCCCTAGTAATTGACATATGTATTATTTTATTAAGTAGAAAATATTACTTTCCCATTTTACTGATGAATATATTGGAATTTAAAAAGAGATAATTGCCCAGATTCACAGGACTAGCAACAATTAAAACCAAGATCTGGCTTCAAAGCTCATATTCACAACACAGCATAAGGCTACCTCACTGTCTGCATAGAAATTTCACATACATTGTCTCATCTCATCCTCTCAATAAGCTTTAGGAATAGTGCCTTCGCAATGCCTATAGAATATGACAATGTATATAAAAACAGTTGTTTTTGTTCGTAGCTCCTTAAAGGCAGGTGGTCAAGAGATGGAAATGATCAGGAGAAAAGAGGAAAGATATGAAGTTGATCCATTTTAAAATAACACTATAACACACACCACTACTATACGGAACACTATCTTTCCCCTAACATTTATTTGTATGACCCACCAGGCTGAGTACTTTACATTTTAATTATATTGTATTATTATCTTATTTTGGAGCTGGCCAAACAGTGACAATGGATAATAAGTAATTTAATTTTACAAGATCATACAAATTCAGGGCCTAGAACATGATTGTAAGTTAGTCTCATTCCATGAAACAATATACCATCCAGCAATTGGACTATTATATATGCATCCAATGATCAATGACTGTTTCACTGTAAGCAAGGAAACTAGAGTATCAGATTTGCAGAATTCAAAAGTCAATTTAATTGCATGTAAATAATGAGTTTTAGGGGGATATGACTAAAGGAATAAAATTCAGTTAGAGGATTATTTTAGTAATCTAGTTAAGACTATGATTGCTTAGATATCTGGCTTGGGCAACATAGTGAGTAGTATTTTCTTTCATAAATTAAAAACTCAGTAGGACAAGAAGATTTCTGTGTAAAGATGATGAGATCAGTCTGGAGTAATCTGACTATGACGTGCCTTTTACATAGCCTGGTAGGGATCATCTAGATGGAGTTGGCTGAGTAGTTCTGAAGTTCTCCATCTGGCCTAAACAAATTTGGAAATGATCACAAAAAAAAAAAAAAAAAAAATGGTCACTGAAGTTGGAATGGTAAATATATCCAGGGAATGGATTTCAATATTTTCAATGTAAAAATGTCTATATAAACATATCATGAAACACACAATGTTCATTGCTGCAGGCCATGATAAAGATCTGTGGCTAACTCATTAACAACAACATAAAACAAGGTGCAATCTACTTATAAATAATGTCAGCCTTGCCAGGGAGTTTAGATTAAGCAAAAAATAGAAAAAAAAGAAAGAAAGAAAGAAAGAAAGAAAGAAAGAAAGAAAGAAAGAAAGAAAAGAAAAGAAAGCCCTGAGGAGTTCCTTTGACGATTTCTTGAAAATATGGCAATGGGGATATACTCTATTCTGAGGAGATTAGGAGTTAAATTTTTCAAAATAGTGATCGTTATGATTTCACCAGAGGAAAAACAGGGAGGGGGGAAGGAAATGTAAAGCTTGTCAAAAGTATATGCATTGAACTGAAATAAAAAGTGAAATCTGTGAAAGCCAAGTGATCCTAAAGTAAAAATCATTATATATAATTTTGAAAGTAAAAGGTAATAATATTATTTCATAGTATTGAAAAATATCATCAACACTTCTTTATGGTTTTATACCCATGCAAAACTTTTTGATAAGAGAGTTTCAAAAATAGCTTAGCTATATGATTATATCTTATAAAGTATAGGATTCCTATAATGCAGTTAGATGTATTTTCATCAATTTTACACTGGGAAACAATAGCTAAGGCAAGCATCAACACATAAAAGAAAATTAATTCTACCCATTACATTGTAGTTTACTAAGTTTTGATGAATAAATTAGTAGATGACTGAATAAACAGTATAGATTGTCAAGTAATTTAGATAAAAATATTGAAAAATATTGAGGGCACTATTACTGGATCTAGGCAAGCAACTTGTCTCCTATGTAACTAAATAAAAGTGAGTAAGATATATAAAATAGTTCTGTATATATTTTTATATCTTTGCTGTGAATTAAAAAAAAGAGATTGGTCTTATTATCACTGAGAAAGCTGGTACGTCTAGCTTTTGTAGTAATAGCACTAAGACAAAAAAAGAAAAATCAGTAGGGGAAAACCTACGTTAAAATTTCAATTTAGCTTTATTTCTTTTTTTTTTAATTAAGCTTTACTTCTTAGTTATTTATTTTCCATTTGTACTTCTTTACCCTCTAACACAAGTGACCACAAAAAGATCATGGAGAAGGAAGGAAAAATAAAAAATTATAGTTGCTGTGGATTTCTATTTCTTGAATTTCAGTCCTAGTTCCCTCAACCTACTAGAAGCTATTCTTTGCCTCACTTTTCTGAAAAGCTAAAATCTGTTGCATTGGTTGTATATACAGATAGGCGTACATATATGCATACATACACTTCCATATATATATACAGATATATACATATATCCATATTCTGATACATACATTTGCATATGCATACTCTTTCAGAAGTGACTGCAATTTATGTAGATCTGTGTGCATACTTTAGCTAGTACAGGCATATGTATACATGCATATACTTGCCTTTTCCAGAAGCTCATGTAATTTATACAAAACTAAACATATTCTAGCTCTTCATTACATAATAGGCAGCATGAAGTGAACTCTTTTATCATTGGTAGTTGTGTTCCAGTTTCACTAGGAACATTGTGTAATATAGTGTAAAGAGCATGAGAAAATCTGAAGTTCAGTTGCTGAATTTATAAAACTGTAGCATTTCTAAGTGGCACTGGATTAGTAGTTAAAGATACGTCTCATACACTAGCCATATATGCATTTAAAAATTATTTTGTTATAAATTTTGCTATAAAGGTAATATAAATTGAAACTTCTCTTAAATTTCCTTTTAAGTTTTTCCTTATTATGACAATATCTTGTTATTTTTAAAAATGTGCAGCGTGAACCATAATATGAACTAGATACTTAGTTAATAATAATTAATCAATACTGGAAACTATGTAGTCAGGAAAGAGTATATGAGAACTCTTTGCACTACCTGCCTAACTCTGTTCTGAGTTAAACTAAAACTAAAACTAAAAACTAAAACCTAAAACTGCTCTAAAAAATAATGTCTTGCAATAAAAAAGAAGTGTAAATGATGTTTAACCTATAATTCCACTTGCAGATACCTATTTTAGGTAAATTGTCCAAGATGTCTGAAAAACAATTTCAGGATACTTAAGAATTGTGACATTGTAACATTATGTTAACCAGAAACTGAAATTATCCTAATTTTATATATATATTAAAGAAAAGGCACAAGCATCTTTAACTATAATATACCAATTTTACTTACGGTTTAAAAGAATAATGACCGGGGAATGTCTGTAATTCTACATAAATGAAAACCACCATATCTATCAACAAAATTATAACAAAAGGTAAGGAATGAACCAAACATGTTATCATTGCTTACCCTTTTGGATAGTGAGGTTTTGATGCTTTTTATGTACTTCCAAAATAATTTCAGATTATTTTTCCAAGTATTTTCTATAAATTAAAAAAACACACACTTGTGTTATGGAGAACTGCGGTGTATAAAAACATACCTGTGTGATATTTACAAATGACTTTCCTTTCATTTTGTCAGGCCAACTCTGACATAGACATGATGCCTTGTAAATTTAAGAGCCAAAGAGCTACTACAGTCTTGGCGGATGTGAAGTAATCCCATAATGATGCTAGGATTCCAGGCTGAATGGGGATTCTCTTTTTAGTTGCTTCTGTTAGCATTATTGCTTTTATTATCTCCTGCTGGCTCTGTGGCATAATGCTCATATTTCCTTCAGGCTTTCATTTTAGTATGAACCAAATGGGGGCAGTTGTGCTTTGCAGTGACTAATGAACCTTTGAAATACAGCAGTAAGACTGAGAATTTCCAAAACCTGTTCTGTGCTCTTACGGGTGGGACATACACATTCATCAACATTTCTTTGTTAAGAAAGGCTAGTGCAACATATCTCAAATACTCATGCTTCCAGGCACAGCTCTCCATTGAGTACAAGTTACATAAATGAAAGATAATACAGGTAGTCATCTTTTAGAATTAATCAAATTTGTATTAGGAAAAAAAATCTAGATTGATATGCAAGAATAAAGTTTAAACATCATTCTGCAGCTTTCATTTCTTCCGATTTGCATATAAAAATCTTCAAATATATCATGAATGCACTATTGTTTTAAATGTATTCAGTGTTTTTAAAACATTTGCATCAACAGTAGTGCAGATAAAAGACATTGCTACAAGATACATTGATTTATTTAACTGTGCATTTGAAATAGAAAAGCAATGCATTTGAGCTCTGTGGATTGCAATCTGAGGAACAAATGAAACGTTTCACTAATCATTGCTGAGAAATACAGCCAAATAAACCTCTGTTACTAACTCCCATTAGCAGTACTGAAATTTACACATGAAATTAGCCATGCATTTATTCATTTGCTGAAAAATGAGAACAGAATTCTATAGAGATAATGCTGGGTCCACAATAGGGACATTGAAAACTTATTCAAACTAATAAGTGAAAACAATGAGCCAAAAAAATGATCTTCATTCAAAGAAACTGTGTGATATGAGAGACACAATAGATTTACTACATATGAACCACTTGATTTAGAATTCTCATTGTGGCAAAAATGTAATTTCTTACTTATTGATATATTAACATATTCTAATCACATTGAAAATCAGATGAAATTTTAACACAAGACAAGGTGGTATTTTCCCTGATAGCTTTTTAAAGCAATATTAATCAAAAGAATTAAAATTTCTATTAAATTCACATGAGTTGCCTATTAGGATACTGGAGCCTTAAAAGGCAACCTACCAAACCTAAAACTGCCAGATAGAGGTAGTTACACAGGGCAGAATACACTAGAAAGCAATTTGTTGTATTAGAAATGCCATCCTTAGGGTTGCATTTTTATCACTTGGAAGACTATAACTATAGCACACACAATAATTTGAAAGAATGAGCTTCTATTTCTGAAGTTATATGTCAAAATGTGTGAAACAATAAATACAAGGAAAAAACATAGGATAACTTTTCCGGAAAATTTATATTTCATAGCGAGACACTATTGTTTTCTACCACTTAATTACATAAACATGAGGCCTCTGAAGCATTTAATAATCATGCCTGATTTCCCGCTTAGATTTGGAGTAAAAAGAGGGCTGGTGCATTGCACAACTTCAAGCTGAGTCTTGCATAGCCCAGTCTATATGACTAGCGGACCCTGAAATAACACATTGCACTGTCAGTTTGGCCGCATGCTGTGGCCTTGGACCCTGAAATGAAATATGAATTCTTACTTCGTGCCACAATGAATTATTTGAAAGTATTATAAAATGGCTTGCAATAATATGGAAATTTATGTTTCCAAATGAAAAATATTTTAATTGGGCATCATATTGAGCTAGAATATATGTACTCTAAAGAAGTATACACAACCTTACAGGCTCTGGTTTTTAAAATAAACACCATGTGCTAAGAGAGTAGTAGTTTTAACATATATTGTAAGAGTGATTAAAGAACTCACCTACTTTAGAAGTCCATATAAAATAAATATGCTCTATATGAAAACAATAAACAAAATGTGTCATATTTTCTTGACATCCAGAGATAGAAAGTTACAATTTTAACATCAAAATATCTTCCTTTCATTAAACATATTTCCTGATACGATAAGTAAAATCAAAGCTAAGGTAGATACTCTTAATGAGATCTATATCAACTATAATGAATCCAAAGTGAAAAAGCTCACTACAAAAGCAAGAGAATATCCTTTGTCCCAATACCTCCACCTCATGCTCAACCCTTGGAAATAGTAATTTCTGTTTCTGAAAAATCACAAAATTAATTTTTCGTATTTCTTCTACTTTTGGTATATGAGACTACTTATTGTTAAACATATTACAATGCAGTAAAAATATCTACTGTTTTTGTTCTTCTTGGAAACAGAGGTCATTCTTATAGGCAAAAAGTTAAATTTATATGTATTGAAATATAAAACCACTATACATATTAACAAATTGTGCAATTAAAGGTGAATATATTGGAAAAAGTTGCTGTTCAATGCATTTAGCCAAAAACAATATTTTAATAGATAAGTCCTGAAAATCAATTAAAAACAAATAAAAATAATGGAACAAGGGGTGTTTTGTTGGAGAAAACAAAACAAAAACATTTCTCAGAATAAGTTATTAGCCAAAAAAACAATAACAATATTTAAATCTTCCTCAGTTTAGAATTAGTTGCAATGATTCTTTTATTGGTGAAATTCCTTCTGGAGGGTTAAAAGTAAGAATCTAATTTTTATAAAAAGAAAAAAAAAATAAAGCATGAGCACGCCATCCACTTTTAGCACACATTTGATTATACAGATCAATGGAACAGAATAGAAAACCCAGAAATGAAACCACAACTATATGGTAAACACATCCTTGACAAAGTGGGAAAGAATATCCAATGGAAAAAAGACAGTCTCTTTAGCACAAACTCAATGAAATTTACAAAAGATGATATATATTTATAAATCAGAACTTCATTGGATATAGTTCAGCTCTTGAATGTGCTATCTCTACACTGTCACTTTCATTATAATAACTGTTTATGCAAGTGCACAGGCTTTTAACACCTTAATTTAAAAGAACTGAGATGTGTTGAACTTTCAATATGTTAATAAGGATTTCCTTGATCATGGAAGACCTGTATTTTAAAAGTTTACATCAATGAGATTGGCTTAGGATTTGAATTAAATAGAAACAGTTTCCTTTCCCAGAAGTAACTGTTCAAAAAATATAAGATTTTTGTTCACGCTACTCCAGCCTCACTGGCCTTCTTGTAATTCCTTCAACAGCTGGTTCTTCCTGGAAGTTTTTCCCTGAAGTATCCATTTAACCAGCTTCATCACATCTTTCAAGATAGAATTAGAAGAATCAGAATTCACACTCCCATACAAAACAACCCCCACTCCCCCAAGTGGACAAAATATATAAAACAATGGTTTTCAACAGAGCCTATTAGGAAATGAAGGATAATAATTCCTAAGGGATGGTAATTAAAATGAGATAAACTTTCAGTTGCCCCATCTTACTGCCTCAAGAAAATTCCCTAACTGAAAGAACAAAATATGTTAGAATTCAGCCATTAAAAACAAAGAAATCCTATCATATGTGACAACATGAATGAACCTAGAAGGCATTATTTTAAGTGAAATAAGTCAGACAGAGAAAGACAAATTCTGTATGATCTCTCCTACTTGTGGAATCTATAACAAATAAACAGACAAACCCAAATTCACAGAAAAAGAGGTCAGACTTGTTGGATAGTGGTGGGGAGAGACAATGTGGGGGATGGAGGAAGGCGGCCAAAAGGTGCAAACTTCCATTTATAAGATAAACCAGAAGTACTAGGAATATAATGTACAATAGGAACACTATAGCTAACACTACTGTATGATATATAGGAAAGAGAGTAAAACCTAATAGTTCTCTTCACAAGGAAATCATCCCCCCACTTTTTTTCTCTTTTTCTTTTTTGTTTTTTATTATATCCCTATGAGAAGACATATGTTAGCTGAACCTATTTTAGTAATCATTTCACAATATATGTAAATCAAGTCATGATGCTATATGCCTTAAACATATATGATAAGTGATCAGTTATATGATATATGAAACTTATATAGATCGGTTATTTCTCAATAAAATTGAAGGAGAAAAAAGATATACAAAGATCTGATGCTGATATTGTTCCCCGCAAGAGGTCTTAAAATCTTTAATTTGTACTGACAAGTGGACACATGTCATCTTAGTGAATTAGTGCAGGGGACTGAGTTAATCATTCAGGATTGAGTGAAATTTGGATTTCAGTTGCTGTTATTGCTGCTCGATTGAAGGCAATCTCCAGTTGCCAACTCTCAAACTGGAGATTGCCTTCAATACACTGCAGGTTTCAAATTCATCTGATGCTGTCATATACTTTCCATGAGTTTGCTTTTTCAGTATTTGAACGTTATTCTAAACTTTCTTTATTCTCCTTAGGGGTTGCTGTCTGTACCATGAAATACTAAACAAGGATTCCACAAGAAAAGAAAAGTGTAGTTCCAACCAACATATGAAAACGGGTGAAACTATCTTTAAGACAATGTTGCCAAATTGAATACAACCATAAAGAATATGGTACATAATGATAAATTAATTTTATCCTGTGCATACAAGTTTGGTTTACTAATAGCAAATCTATTATGGAATTACACTGTATTATAAAAAATTAAACCAAAATACAATTTAATCTTTTCATTAGAAACAGAAAGTACATTCAATAAAGTGCAATGCTGATTAATCATAAAAGCTCTTAATAAACCAAGAGTAGCAGAAAACTTCTCTACACTGAATAATGGATACCTACTTCAAATCTAGTGTAATTATCATACTTAATGTTGGAATGTCAGCAGCATTCTGTTTAAAATCAAGAGGACTAGAATATACCAACTCTCTCCCATTTTATTCTTTATTGAAAGGTGATTTTAGACAATGCAGTAGGACAGTAAAATGTAGTAAAAACCTAAGGTCTAGAAAGAAAGAATAAAAAATGTCCTATTTCATTGATGATGCAATTATCTTCATAGAATACACAAAATAACTTTGTTCTGGGACAATTAATTTTTTTATTGCATTTTGCATTTTTCTGTCATACATAAAAATAAGCTCAGGAAGATGATTAAAACCTTAAGATATGAAAAGTAAAGATTTAAAACTTTAAGGAAAGAATGACAGAAGGGGGAGGAGCAAGATGGCGGAGGAGTAGGAGACCTAAATTTCGTCTGGTCCCAGGAATTCAGCTAGATAGGTATCAAGCCATTCTGAACACCTATGAACTCAACAAGAGATCGAAGAAAAGAATAGCAGCAACTCTCTGAACAGAAAAGTGACCACTTTCTGGAAGGTAGGACGTGCAGAGAAGTGAATCCGAGGTGATGTACAGGAAGATAGATTGCAGGAGGAGGGAGCCTCCATCAGCTGGCTACCAGCAAGTGACAGAGCAGTGGAGCACAAAATTGGAAATTTTAGAAGTCTGCTCTGCTGAGGGATGTCACTCCAGTGGCTAAGCAGGGGTGGAACTCTTGCTGGGAAAGAGTGGTCTCAGGACCCTTGGGGTCAGAGAAATACCAGGGGTGCCTGAGTGTGGCAGAGCTTCCAGGTATCAGAGCAGGGAAGTTGGCTGCAAAGATGGAGCCTAGGAGCAGGCTCACAGCTTGGGGTTGTCATAAACCATGATTCCCCAGCACAGTCGGGCCACTGTTCAAGCAGGGAACCAACAAGATGCAGATGCAGGGAGACTCCCTTTCCTCCCCCAGGAGGAGCAGTGTGAAAGTGCACCACAGGAATCTGCTGGGTTTAGAGACTCCAAACCAGGTCGTGTGCCAGAGATAGGAATGCTGGGTCACAGGCCGGGTGAGCACAGAGTGCGGCCAGAGACCAGGGAGACAGGAATGATTGACTGCTTTTCTCTGGGTGCTCACTGAGTAGTGGGGCCCCAAGCTCTTGGCTCCTCTGGGTGGAGATTGGGAGGCCGCCATTTTCACTCTCATCCTCCAAAGCTGAACGGAAAGCTTGCAGGGAACAAACACTGCCGAGAGCAAACCCGAGCAGATTACTTAGCTCTGCCCCTGGAAAGGGTGGTGGAAATCTGCCTCTGGCAAAGACATTTGAGAATCATTGCAACAGGACCCTTCCCTAGAAGATCAGCAAGAACAACCAGCCAAGACCAAGTTTACCGATCAAAGAGAACCGCAGAACTACAGCATTAGGGAAATACAGCACAAAGAATTCATGGCTTTTTTCCCCATGATTCTTTAGTCTTTCAAAGTTAATTTTTTTATTTTTTTCTATTTTTTTCGAATTTTTCTTTTTTCCTTTCTCAACCAAAATCTTATCAATCCCTTTTTTAAAATCTTTCTTATTTTTCATTTTTAGAGTCATATTCTATCCCTTCATAGTAGTTATCCTTATTTTTGGTATATATATAAGTTATACTTTCTTTAAAATTTTGGGATGTAGTTTCTTTTAACAGACCAAAATATACCCTAAATATCTAGTGTATGGCTTTGTTCTAGTCTCCTGCCTGATCACATTCTCTCCCATTTTTTTTAATTTCTCTATTTTCATTTTTCAATCAACTTCTTATTTTACCAATTCCTTTTATAAAATCTTTTATAATTTTCATGTTTACACTCACATTCCATCGTTTCATCGTATTTACCCTTATTTTTCTACATATATAAGTTTTTCATTCTTTAAAATTTTGGGAGGCAGTTTCTTCTAACAGATGAAAATATGACCAAAATTTAGTGTGGGGCACTGATCTATTCACCAGCCTTATCATATTTGATCATATTCTTTCTTTTTTCTTTTTTTTTTTCCTTTTTTATTTCTTTCCCTTTCTTTTCCCCTGGTTTCAGGTCGCTTCTGATTTGTTTAGTGTATATTTTTCTGGAGTCGTTGTTACCCTGCTACTAATTTGTTCTCTCATTCATCTATTCTTCTCTGGAGAAAATGACAAGAAGGAAAAACTCGCCTGCAAAAAAGAACAAGAGGCAATACTGAGTCCTGGGACCTAATCAATATGGACATTAGTAAGATGTCAGAATTAGAGTTCAGAATGACAATTATAAAGATACGAGCTGGGCTTGAGAAAAGCATGGAAGACACTAGAGAAACCCTTTCTGGAGAAATAAAAGAACTAAAATCTAACCAAGTCAAAATCAAAAAGCTAATTAATGAGGTGCACTTAAAAATGGAGGCTCTAACTGCTAGGATAAATGAGGTAGAAGAGAGAATTAGTGATATAGAAGACCAAATGATGGAAAATAAAGAAGCTGAGAAAAAGAGAGATAAACAACTACTGGATCACGAAGGCAAAATTCAAGAGATAAGTGATGCCATAAGATGAAACAATATTAGAATAATTGGGATCCCGGAAGAAGAGGAAAGAGAGAGAGGGCCAGAAGGTATCTTGCAGCAAATTATAGCAGAGAACTTCCCTAAATTAGGGAAGGAAACAGGCATCAAAATCCAGGAGGCACAGAGAACTTCCCTCAAAATCAATAAATATAGATCAGCACCCTGACATCTAATAGTAAAACTTATGAGTCTTGGAGACAAAGACAAAATACTGAAAGCAGCTTAGGACAAGAGGTCTGTAACCTACAATAGTAGAAATATTAGATTGGAAACAGACCTATACAAGGGGCCTGGCAGGCCAGAAAGGACTGGAATGATATACTCAGAGCTCTAAACTAGAAAAATACGCAGCCAAGAATACTATATCCAGCCAGGCTGTCATTGAAAATAGAAGGAGAGAGAAAAATCTTCCAGGACAAACAAAAACTAAAAGATTTTGCAAACATTAAACCAGCCCTCCAAGAAATATTGAAAGGGGTCCTCTAAGCAAAGAGAGAGCCTAAAAATAACATAGACCAGAAAGGAACAGAGACAATATACAGTAACAGTCACCTTACAGGCAATATAATGGCACTAAATTCCTATCTTTCAATAGTTACCCTGAATGTAAATGGGCTAAATGCCCCAGTCAAAGACACAGGGTGTCAGATTGGACAAAAAAACAAGACCCATTGATATGCTGTCTGCAAGAGACTCATTTTAGACCCAAAGAAACCTCCAGATTGAAAGTGAGGGCATGGAAAAAAAATTACCATGCTAATGGACACCAAAAGAAAGCTGGGGTGGCAATCCTTGTATCAGACAAATTAGATTTTAAAACAAAGACTATAATAAGAGATGAGGAAGGGCACTATATCATACTTAAAGCATCTATCCAACAAAAAGATCTAACAATTTTAAATAACTATGCCCCTAACATGGGAACAGCCAATGATATAAGCCTCTTAATAACAAAATCAAAGAAAAACATCAACAACAAAACAATAATAGTAAGGGAATTTAACACCCCCTGCCTGAAATGGACAGATCATATAAGCAAAAGATCAACAAGGAAATAAAGACTTTAAATGACACACTGGACCAAATGGACTTCACAGATATATTCAGAACATTCCATCCCAAAGCAACAGAATACACATTCTCCTCTAGTGCCCATGGAACATTTTCCAGAATAGATCACATCCTAGGTCACAAATCAGGTCTCAACCAGTACCAAAAATTTGGGATCATTCCCTGCATGTTTTCAGACCACAATGCTTCGAAACTGGAGCTCAATCACAAGACGAAAGTAGGAAAGAACTAAAATACATGGAGGCTAAAGAGCATCCTATTAAAGAATGAATGGGTCAAACAAGAAATTAAAGAAGAATTTAAAAAATTCATGGAAACAAATGAAAATGAAAACACACCTATTCAAAATCTTTGGGATGCAGCAAAGGTAGTCTTAAGAGGAAAGTATATAGCAATACAAGCCTTTCTCAAGAAACAAGAAAGGTCTCAAATACACAACCTAAACCTAAACCTAAAGGACCTGAAGAAGGAACAGCAAATAAAGCCTAAACCCAGCAAAAAAGAGAAATAATAAAGATCGGAGCACAAATCAATGAAATAGAAACCAAAAGAACAGTAGAATAGAGCGACGAAACCAGGAGCTGGTTCTTTGAAAGAATTAATAAGATTGATAAACCCCTGGCCAGAATTACCAAAAGAAAAGCAAAAGGACCCAAATAAATAAAATCATGAATGAAAGAGGAGAGATCACAACCAACACCAAAAAATACAAACAATTCTAAGAACATATTATGAGCAACTCTATGCCAGCAAATTAGATATTCTGGAAGAAATGGATGCATTCCTAGAGATGTATAAACTACCAAGCTGAACCAGGAAGAAAGAGAAAACCTAATCAGACCCATAACCACTAAGGAAGTTGAAACAGTCATCAAAACTCTCCCAACAAACAAGAGCCCAGAGCCAGACGGCTTCCCAGGGGAATTCTACCAAACATTTAAAGAAGAATTAATGCCTATTTTTCTGAAACTGTTCAAAAAATAGAAATGGAAGGAAAACATCCAAACTCATTTTATGAGGCCAGCATTACCTTGATCCCAAAATCAGAAGAAGACCCCATCAAAAATGAGAATTACAGACCAATATCCCTGATGAACGTGGATGCAAAAATTCTCAACAAAATACTAGCCAATAGGATCCAACAGTACATTAAAAGGATTATTCACCACAACCAAGTGGGACTTATTCCTGGGCTGCAAGTTTGGTTCAATATCCACAAATCAGTGTGATACAATACATTAATAAAAGAAAGAACAAGAACCATATGATCCTCTCCATAGAGGCAGAAAAAGCTTTTGACAAAATACAGCATCCTTTCTTGATTAAAACTCTTCAGAGTGTAGGGATAGAGGGTACATAACTCAATATCATAAAAGTCATCTATGAAAAACCCACAGCGAATATTATTCTCAATGGGGAAAAACTGAGGGCTTTTCCACTAAGGTCAGAACACAGCAGGGTCCACTATCACCACTGCTATTCAACATAGTACTAGAAGTCCTAGCCACAGCAATCAGACAACAAAAAGAAATAAAAGGCATCTGAATCAGCAAAGAAGTCAAACTCTCACTCTTTACAGTTGCTACCATACTCTATGTGGAAAACCCAAAAGACTCCACCCCAAAACTGCTAGAACTCATACAGGAATTCAGTAAAGTGGCAGGATATACAATCAATGCACGGAAATCAGTTGCATTCCCATATACCAACAACAAGACAGAAGAAAGAGAAATTAAGGAGTAGATCCCATTTACAATTGCATCCAAAAACATAAGATACCTAGCAATAAATCTAACCAAAGAGGCAAAGAATCTGCACTCAGAAAACTATAAAAGATTCATGAAAGAAATTGAGGAAGACACAAAAAAATGGAAAAAACATTAGAAGAACAAATATTGTGAAGATGTCATTGCTACCTAGAGCAATCTACACATTTAATGCAATCCCTATCAAAATACCATCAACGTTTTAAAAAAATGGAACAAATAATCCTAAAATTTGTATGGAATAGAAAAGACCCAGAATAACCAGAGGAATATTGAAAAAGAAAAGCAAAGCTGGTGGCATCACAATTCTGGACTTCAATCTCTATTACAAAGCTGTCATCATCAAGACAGTATGGTACTGGCACAAAAACAGACACAGATCAATGGAACAGAATAGAGAGCTCAGAAATGGATCCTCAACTCTATGGTCAACTAATCTTCGACAAAGCACAAAAGAAAGTCCAATGGAAATAAGAGAGTTTCTTCAACAAATGGTGTTGGGAAAATTGGACAGCCACATGCAGAAGAATGAAACTGGACCATTTCTTTACACCACACACAAAAATAGACTCAAAATGGATGAAAGACCTAAATGTGAGACAGGAGTCCATCAAAATCCTAGAGGAGAACACAGGCAGCAACCTCTTTGAACTCAGCCGCAGGAACTTCTTCCTAGAAACATTGCCAAAGGAAAGGGAAGCAAGGGCAAAAACAAACTATTGGGACTTTATCAAGATAAAAGACTTTTGCATAGCCAAGGAAACAGTCAACAAAACCAAAAGAGAACAGACAGAATGGGAGAAGATATTTGCAAATGACAAATCAGATAAAGGGTTAGTATCCAAAATCTATAAAGAACTTATCAAACTCAACACCCAAAGAACAAATAATCAAATCAAGAAATGGGCAGAGGACATGAACAAACATTTTTCCAAAGAAGACACCCAAATGTCTTGCAGACACATGACGCTTGGCATCAGGGAAATCCAAATCAAACCTCAATGAGGTACCACCTCACACCAGTCAGAATGGCTAAAATTAACAAGTCAGGAAATGACAGATGTTGGCAAGGATGTGGAGAAAGGGGAACCCTCCTACGCTGTTGGTGAGAATGCAAGCTGGTGCAGCCACTCTGGAAAACAGTATGGAGGTTCTTCAAAAAGTTGAAAATAGAGCTACCATATGATCCAGGAATTGTACTACTGGGTATTTACCCCATAGATACAAATGTGGTGATCCGAAGGGGTACGTGCACCCCATTGCTGCTGTTTATAGCAGCAATGTCCACAATAGCCAAACTATGGAGAGAGCCAAGATGTCCATCAACAGATGAATGGCTAAAGATGAAGTGGTATATATATACAATGGAATATTATCCAGCCATCAAAAAAACAAAACAAAACAAAAATAGACACGAAATCTTGCCATTTGCAACAATGTGGATAGAACCAAAGGGTATTATGCTAAGTGAAATAAGTCAATCAGAGAAAGACATGTATCATATGATCTCACTGATATGAGGAATTCTTAATCTGAGGAAGCAAACTGAGTGTTGCTGGAGTGGGTGGGTTGGTGGGAGGGATGGGGTGTCTGGGTGATAGACATTGGGGAGAGTTTGTGCTATGGTGAGTGCTGTGAATTGTGTAAGACTGATGAATCACAGACCTGTACCACTGAAACAAATAATACATTATATGTTTAAAAAAAAAAAAAAAAGAAGGCAATAGGAAGGGGAAAATGAAGGGGGGGGAATCGGAGGAAGAGACAATCCATGAGAGACTATGGACTCTGAGAAAGAATTTGAAGGTTCTAGAGGGAAGGGGGTGGGGGATGGGTTAGCCTGGTGATGGGTATTAAAGAGGTATTAAAGAGGACACAGGGTGTTATACACAAACAATGAATCATGGAACACTACATCAAAAACTAATGAATGTAATGTGTGGTGATTAACATAACACCATAAAATAAAATTTAAAAAAATGGATAAATTAAATTGCATTTGATAACATACTTTGCCAAAATTGAAGCAGATATGTTCAGTGCATTTAACCAAAAACAATAGTTTAATAGATTACTCCTGAAAATCAATTAAAAACAAATAAAAATAATGGAATAACAGGTGTTTTGATGCAGAAAAAACATAAACAGACACAAACAATTATGATCTACTTTGTAAATAATAGAAAAAATACATGTTTAAAATCACGATGAGATGCCATTTTAAGGCACCAATTATATAATGGAATATCCATTAATTTGAGTTTGATATGTCCTAGTGATAAATTTCAGGCTACTCTTTTTGGAGAAAAAAAATAAAGTGAATCTTTATCCTTTTCTTTGAATCCTAACAGATGGTACACGATTTTTATTTCTTCTTTTTCTGTAGGTATTTGCTTGGATCACTTAATTAAGGTAGTGTCTCCTAGGTTTTACTCTACAAAGTAAATGTGTTCATTCATATTATTAAGTAATTTGTGGATAGATATTTTGAGACTATGTAAATATCCTATACCTCAACAAAATTTCATCCATTGGTTTTACCATCAATTAAAGGATTTTTCATGAAATACCTATTACCAGGATGGCTTTCAAATAATGACTTCTCAACCCTAACATTTCAACCACTTGTTTTTGTGTTTTTTTTTTTTATTATACTGCATTGAAGAGCTTTTCCTTCTACCTTATTAATTTCTTTTTGTATTTATGTCAGTGTGAACTCAGATTATTTTATTCTATAGATTATGAATCTTCAATTATATTTCTTTTTTAATTTTTTTTAAAGATTTTATTTATTTGAGAGATAGAATGAGATAGAGAGAGAGCATGAGAAGGGGGAGGGTCAGGGGGAGAAGCAGACTCCCTGCTAAGCAGGGAGCCCATTGTGGGACTCGATCCCGGGACTCCAGGATCATGACCTGAGCCAAAGGCAGTTGCCTAAGCAACTGAGCCACCCAGGCACCCTCAATTATATTTCTTTTAATTTAATGCCACTTCATTCTGTCTCCTCTATGGCTTGACAGTTCCCCATCTTTTTTTCATATGTTTATTTTCTGGTCAAAAGATTTTCTAAGTTCATCTCGTATTCTCTTGTCCAAACCTGGGATCAACATTCATTCTTCTTCTTTTTTTTTTTTTTTTTTAAGATTCATTTATATTTTGTAGAGAGAGAGAGAGAGAGAGAGAGCAGGGGGAGGGACAGGGGGAGAGGGAGAGAATTCCAAGCAGACTCCCTGCTGAGCATGGAGCCCCATGCAGGGCTCAATCTCAAGACCCCACGATCATGACCTGAGCCAAAATCAAGAGTTGAATGCCCAACTGGCTGAGCCACACAGATGCCCCCTATTTCTTTATTATTAAAGCCAAATAGTTGTTTTTTTTTTAAGATTCTATTTATTTATTTGACGGAGAGATACACAGCGAGAGAAGGAACACAAGCAAGGGGAATGAGAGAGGGAGAAGCAGGCTTCCCGCTGTTCAGGGAGCCCAATGCAAGGCTCGATCACAGGCCCCTAGGATCATGACCTTAGCCAAGGGTAGATGCTTAACTGACTGAGCCACCCAGGTGCCCTAAAAGCCAAATAGTTTTAATAGCAATTGTCTCAGTGTTTTCTGTTACAGGTAAATTATCCTATGTACCTCGTGGTCCCTATCAATTCTTCTGCTGTTTCTCAAAAATTTTCTTAGATTATAGATATAAATATAACTTTTTATCATTTTTTCATTTCTGCACTAAAAGAAGTTCAATTATAACTATTTGATTATAATTGCTTCTCTTTCATTTCAATTAATTTCTATTTGACATTTTTACTCCTCTCCTTATTTTATATTTGCTTTCTTATTCTTCAAATTTACTTTATTAAATTTTCATTAGAATTTATTCTTTACTTAGCACCTTGTAATTTAGTTTTAATTCCTGACACTATTTTGGCATTTTTTCCTCTTTGCCTCCCTGATTTCAACCTTTTATTTTCCTGGTTTTTGGACAATTTCTTTGTTTTTGAATTTAGGATTCATGGTGATTTTTGAATACTCGTTCAAGAATATTTATTTCATTTTTTAAAAGATTTATTTATTATTTTAGAGAGAGAGAAAGAGCACAGAGGGGGAGGGGCAGAGTGAGAAAGAGAATCTTCAAGCTGACTCTTTGCTAAGTGTGTAGCCTGATGTTGAGCTGGGTCTCACAACCCTAAGATCATAATCTGAGCCAAAACTAAGAGTCCAACCCTTAACCAACCGTGTCACCCTAGCAAGAATATTTACTTCATTCTGGAGTGTTGTATTTATTTTCTTTCTCATTAGTTTCACTTTGGAAGGAGACTTTCATTGACTGAAATATTTTGGTTATTTTCCATATTACAGTAGATAGGATCAGATCAGTGGTCAGTAAACTACAGTCAATGGACCAAATTGGGCCTCGAATTTGTTTCAGTTAAGAAGTCATGTCTATTACTTATGTATTATCCATGCCAACTGAATATTACAATAGTAGAGTTGAGTAGCTGTGACATGAATTGTATGTCTCACACACCGGAAAATATTTATTATCTAGTCACGTAAGGGAAACGTTTACCAACTTGTGGTATAGGTGTAAACCACTAGATGCTAGACTTGGCACTTCAGGGTAGTTTACAAGATTCTTAGTTCACGAGTGCCCTCTTCCATTAGTGTAACTGTGTGCGCTTCTTTAATGGGTGGGGTGTCCAATTTAGGAAGTTGTTGTTACTTTTAGTTTCTGCTTTTGCTCTTTTAATTATTTTTTTTAAATTTTTAATTGAAAGATAGCTGGCATGTATTAGTTTCAGCTGTAAAACATAGTGATCCCACGATTATATACATTACTGTAAGCTACCCACGGTAAGTATAGTTACCATCTGTCACCACACAATATTATTATAATATTATTGACTATATCCCCTATGCTGTCACCATCATCCCTGGCTTCATATTTTAACTGAACGTGTGCATCTCTGAATCCCCTTCACCTGTTTTACCCATTCCTCCACCCCCTTCCCTCTGGCAACCACTAGTTTGTTCTTTTCTCCATGAGCCTGTTTCTCTTTTGGTTGCTGTTTGTTTGTTTGTTTGTTTGTTTTGTTTTCGGTATTTGTCTTCCTCCCCGATGAATTTCACTTAGCATAATACCCTCAACGTCCACCCGTGTTGTCGTAAATGGAGGATTTCATTTTAATTGCTATTTTTTAGTAGTCCTCTAAATAAATAAAATAAGCATACCTTTACTTTTGGTTTATCTTGTTTATTAACCCCACTCCAATTAAGAAAACTCATATATTTATTCTTGCATCTCTCCATATCTAATAAGTAAAAGTATATTTTTATTATTTCTAAAAGCTAATTAACATTACACTAAGCCCTTTTTCATCATTTTCTAAGTTTTAGTTTCAGATGAAATTATCCAATGCTTACTACTAGTCATTTTGCTTATTATTTCTTCATTTATTGGTTGCCTTGATTTTGTCATTAAGTTGTATTTTTCCTCTCCAACATAAACCCATGGGCATTATATTCTACGAGTCCTTGTATAACTGAGATTTTCTCTTTTGCCTTTGTAGTTTTAAGACTACTGAGCTGAGAATAACCCTCTAAGGATACACTAGTTTTCTCTCAATAAATTGCCCCATCTGACTTTGTAAAATGCTGTACAGAATTTGGAATCCAGACTGAATTTCCCTGTTTTAAGTGAACATTTTTTCTTTTTGTTTATCTACTACTGACTCTGTGCTTTATTTTTTAAATCGAACTATGTAAAACAGTTCAGGTTACTTTTCTAAATCAATGTGTACTTTTATCTAAATGTATGAATTCATTTGTTAAGTTATCTTAAGGAAATAATCCTTCAAATATTGAAATTTTTAATTTTCTATTAGGGAGTTCTCTGCTTTAGAAAACTCAAATACCCAAATGTTTTATATTCTTTGTTCTACATATACATTAAACTATCTATTTAATAATTTTAATCTCTTTTCTCCTTATTTTTCTGGATACTCTATAATTTTCTTAGCTCCCCACCTCCCAATCCCAATGATTTAATTATCACTGTCTATTCTGTTTGTAATTTATATATCAGGTATTAGCTATTTAATCTTGTCTCCTTGAACTTTGGTTTGTTTCTGTAAGTCTTCAAAGTTCATTTTACCCCAACAGACTTACTTTACATATTATCTCATCTCAGAATTCTATTTTATAATGTAAAGCACATAATGATTTTTAGTATATTTCCCTAGTTATTCTTTCTTCTAAAATTGATTATCACCAAACCCTTGTATGCTATATAACTCTACTTTTATATTTCTCCCTACGTTATGTTAACATAGGTTACTTTAGGTTTAACTTCATTTTCCTCTATGGAGTTTTGTCATTCCATTTGACATGACATGGCAGAGATGAGATTTTTCCTTGACTTCATTATGTATGTGTTTGTGTGTGTGTGTATGTGCGTGTGTGTGTATTCAGAGAGTTCTACTGGGAAATCTATTAAGATTTTAAAGATTAATATTCAATTAATTAAAGTTACAAGTAAAGTTATTCATTCATTAAGGTTTTAAATTCAGGTTTTAAATTTATACCATTCTATTTATATGTCAAGAAAGCTTTAAGAATTACATTTAAGAGTACTTTATATCGAAAGTAAAGTCCATTTACAAACTTTGTTAATTAAATTTCTTTGAATGTTTTAAGCTGCATTTACAGCTTCAATATGTTAAAATTCTTTTTTCATTTCCTTAACATATTTTAATTAACACAGATATAAAACATTCCTGAGTAGTCAAATAACATTTATAAGTCTAATAAATTAAATTTATATATTCTAAATTGTTGTTTTATATTTCCACATTTTATAGAAAGTAGATTTCAGCTATTATTATAGTTACTTTAATTAATTGAGTGTATATTTAAAATTGAAATGGCTAGTCTTGCACACTTCCTTTTTATGAGATTTTATTTATTTATTTGACAGAGAGAGAAAGAGAGCGAGCACAAGTAGGGGGAGGCACTGGGCTCCCCGCTGAGCAGGGAGCCTGATACGGGGCTTGATCCCAGGACCCTGAAATCATGACCTGAGCTGAAGGCAGATGCTTAACCGACTGAGCCAACCAGGCACCCCTTGCACACTTTCTAATAAGTAAAATTATCTTAAATATTATATATATTCAGAATACAAAAATGTACATATTCCTTAATATAAAATTTTATAGTTTTCATGCTCTCAAAAATATTTATATTTGGGATTTCTAAGTCCTCCCAATCTTTCTCCCTTGCTTCCCACATCTTTCTATATATTTCTAAATCTTCTTGATAATTAATTATGTTTGTGGTATTAGTTGATTCTGAATTGCATGTATAATATCTAGCTATTACACTGATAGATTCTTATTGATGATACCAATAAAACATACCAAATTATATTAATATTCTTAAGGTGTTGATTTTCAGCCCTTTATACCAGGTAGTTTATATTCCCTTTCAACTATTACACATGGAATTTGTACTAGTCCTGAT
This sequence comes from Eumetopias jubatus, assembly GCF_037043125.1. Classification (NCBI taxonomy): domain Eukaryota; kingdom Metazoa; phylum Chordata; class Mammalia; order Carnivora; family Otariidae; genus Eumetopias; species Eumetopias jubatus. The sequence continues at coordinate 174,041,029 of NW_028274809.1, read as the reverse complement.
CACTTGATCGGATTCTCTCTTTTCTTCCTAATATGGTTGAATGCATTTCTTTCTAACACTAAAGTAATTTAAACTTGAAGAAATTGTCACTTTTTTATATTCTTAGGAAATCACAACTTAAAAATATTTAAATGACACATAAATCAATTTGGTATATCTCTCACGACTTTGACAATTATGCTTAAATATCTATGGCATAATCTTTTTATTTTAGCAATGATTCAGTGTTGGAGGTCTGGATATTTATATCTGTATTTTTTCTTTTTTTAATTAAACTTTTTTATTTTGATAAAATCATAGATTCATATGCAGTCATAAGAAATGGCATAGAAAAATATAGAAAGAACATGTGTGTCCTTTTCCAAGTTTCCCTTAATGATAAAATCTTTCCCTTAATGTACAATACCACAACCAGGATGTTGCCAGTGAGAATGTCAAGATACAAAATATTTCCATCAACACAAGATCCTCCAGGATTTCACTTGTATAACTACATTCCCTTCCACACCTGCCTCTTTCTTAATTCCTGTCAACCGCTGATCTGTTACCTATTTCTATAATTTAGTTATTTCAAAAATGTTATATAAATGGAATCATGTAGCTGCAACTGTGTGATTTTGAGGAATGGCTTTTTGCACTCAGCATGATTTTCTGAAGATTCATACGTATTTATGGTATATCAACTGTTAATTCCTTTTTATTGCTGAGTAGTATTCCATGGTATTGATGTACTACTGTTTATTTAACATTGGGGTTTTTCCAATTTGTGGCTATTGTGAATAAAGCTATTATAAACATTCAACAAAAGGTTTTGGGTCAACATAAGTTCTCATTTCTCTTTGATGAGGCCCAGAAGTGTAGCTGCTGCATCACATAAGTTACATGTTCAGTTTTTAAGAAAATGCCAAACTGTTTTTCAGAGCACTACTCTGACTCCAAACATTTTAGAATGTATAAGTGATCCATAAATGTGTAAGTGGTCCAGTTTTTCTGAATCAACAGCATTTGTTGATGTCCTGATTTTTACTTTAACCATGCTGATTAGTGCACACTGATATCTCAGTATGGTTTTAACTGACAATTTCCTAATAACTAATGTCATTTTAATATATTTTTATTGTGCTTGTCATTAGTACATCCTCCCTGGTGAAATGTTAAATAATGTCTTCTGCCAGTTTCTTTGGCCATTTCTAATATATATGTACATATTACAGTTTACAAAGTTCTTTCTAGAATCTATATTCTAGGTATTAGTCTTTTACTGGATATGTAGTTTGCAAATTTCTCTTCCAGTTGGTAGTTGCTGAATCAGCTGACAGGGTCTTTCGTAGGGTTAAATATTTAAGTATTTATGAAGTCAAATTGATCATTTTTTCCTTTTATGAATCATACTTTTCATGTCAAGTCTAAGAAACTTCTCTATTCTTAGCCCTAGAACATTAAGATTTTTTCTCGTATTTTATTTTGTATTTTATTTAGTTACACAGTTTACAGATAAGTCTGTGATCCACTTTTAAGTTAATTTTTTTTAGGAAGGAAAACAAGTCAAGAATACCATTGTTTTTTGTTTGTTCGTTATTTGTTTTTGTTTTGTCCTATGGATATCCATCACTCCAGCATTATTTGTTAAAAAAAGTTATCTTTTCTCCATTAATTTCTTTTGCACACTTGTCAGAAATCATTTGCATACTTGCATGCACGGGTTTATTTTTGAAGTATTGTATTCTATTTCATTTATCTTTGTGTCTAACCATCCTCAAAACAACATAGACTTGGCCTTAATTATACTGTCCCTCTATATTGAATTTTGAAATTGGGTAGATTGATTCCTCTCACCTTATGCTTCTTCAAAATTGTGTTAGGTATTCTAGTTCTTTTGTTTTTCCATCTACACTTTAGAAAAACAATGTTTGTATCTAAAAAAAAATCTTGCTGTAATTTTGATATGATGTGTGTTATATGTGTATATCCTTTTGGACATAAATGGTATGTCTTCTGTCTTGAGACTTCCAACCCATAAACATAGTCTATTTCTTCATTTATATTGATAGTCATATTCAGACTATGAATATTAATATTCATAGTCTATTACTTCATTCATTTATTCATATCAACATTTTCTAGTTTTCACCATGTACATCCTGCAAATGTTTTTGTAGGGTTATAGCTAAGTTTTTAATTTTTTTAAACCACTAGACTTGATTCTTTAGATTAACGTTTACTGAATCTTAGGCAGATGGTGCAGAACTGTCATTTATTCCCTCTCTTGTAGCCTCACAGTTTCCTCTATTATTAACATCTTCATTTAGTGTGGTACATTCATTATAACTGATGAGCAAATATGGATATATTATTCTTAACTAAAATTTGTAATCTACATCAGGGACTACTCTTTCGGCTGAATAGTCCTATGGATTTTGATAAATGCATATCAAGTATCCTCCACTTTTGTATCAAAGAGAATAGTTTCATGACTGTAAATATCCCCTCTGCTCCACCTATTCATTGCTCCCAGTAATGAACCAGTTCCTGTTGCACAGCATCCTCATCAGCATTTGGTGTTGTAAGTGTTTAGGATTTTGACTATGAAAATATATTGCTTAATTGTTCTGCCAAGATTATTTTATTGCTGCTGCATTTCTCAGAAAAATATTGAGCAAGACTTGCATAGATGTGAAAATCAAATTTGTTACATGATGTTATTAATTTTACATATCATAGACCTATTCTGTTGGAGAGTTTAAAAATACACTGTGGGATCTGAAAGTACAAGAATGAACTTAACCTTAAAATAACTGGGAAAGATGCTTTAACAAATAATTGTAATTTTCCTTCTATATCTATTGGTAGAATGTTTTTGGATACAATCATTGAGAAAAATCTCAAAGTGTATCGATAGGTGCAAAAGAAAATGTATTTTAAATTTCTCATAGGGGCACATTTGTCCCCCAGAGAATACACTTACTATTGAAGTAATTTCTGCCACAGTCTGGATAATATTATTCACCCATAAAAGACTGAGCAAGGAGTGTGCAGGAACAGCTGGGAATTGGAATATGAGGGAAAAGCAGGACCACAGGAGAGATTCCAAATGGAGAGGAAGCTCATTTTAGAAAACTCTATCTGTGATCCATGTTTTTTTAATTGATTCTAATGCCTACTATATTGTTTGACAGAGAGATAATGCGGAATAAATCATGTAATAATCTTGTAAATTAACTGAGTTAGGAAGTGGGGCAAAAAGAAGCCATTTGAGAGAGGACCCGGTATCTAAATAATTCTGGAGTTTAACTGGTAGAAGAAACAACTGGAATGACTATTTTGAGATCAGTTTTCCCGACAGCATTCTATTCTAAATTTCCAAATAAAGTCTTCTATTCCTGACATCATCAAATCCCAAAAGATAAACCATCAATGCCGACTTGTTTGAGAAAAACAAAATTTGGGAATTTGGTACACCAAAAATAAGGGTGAGATGTATTAGTTTCATGAATTTTATGTCACAAGCACCCATTTTTTAATGAATGTGGTAACAAACACTGGCAGGTGGCAATCAACTGAAATGATCTTTTCATAGAATTAAGTTCAGAAGGACATGTTTTTGTACTTGGACATTTCAAACTTGAAATTTTCTTTTAGTTCTATATGGATTTCTAATCACTTGAAAAGTAGTAATCTGGAAATTACACAAGACCAGTACTAATCTGGCTAAGGATTTATTTTGCACTATTTGTAAAATGCAAGACATGGATTATTATCTTTTTTTCCTTCAGTTTACTTATCTAAATATGTGGAGCTTGTACCAGATAGCTCTTTTCTAAATGATTTCTATGAAGTCTCATGTTCTTGCAAAAGTCCCTCAGGGGCCACTAAAAGGTACTGGTCATAGACATGAAGATTTCTGAGTCCAGATCCTTATCCAAACACTGATACTAAGCTTTAGTTTGCTTTGTATATTAGTTTTACATGTAACAGTGCATCCAAAGAAAGGTTAAGCCATTAAAAATAGCTGTAAACCATTGAGCCTCACTCGGTAAGGCAGGACTAGCATCTTATACGGATTAGTATGAGAGTCCACTGTTACCTCGGTATATATATACATGAGAAGGTACAAGCTGGACTCCAAGTGGAACACATCTTCCATAGAATTGTAATATGACAGTGAAAAAACGTGTTTAGATAGGAGTATATCATATTACAGTAAAATTTCCTGGCAGACATTTTTGTTATAAAGTTACCAATTTAAAGAGAGACAGCTTTAGGAAAAATGCCCTCATGGCCTTAATGAGGTAAGGCTATTTCCAAAGGGAAAAGGAAATGCATTCGGAAAATTTGACTCTACATCTGTAATATGAAAACCCTTTTTTATAAATGTGAACCATACAGTAGGAACTCATTAGTATAATGATTCGGCATAGATAATGTGCAATTTCAGAACACAAGGCCTTTGATCTCTAACCTTTCAAATCTCTTTTGGAACTTCTGCAGCTTTTTAAACTCTATTAATGTCTCATTTTTTCCCCCTGGATTCTTTCTTAATGTAGCTTTAGATGACATAAAAAATAGAAGATAGAAGGATGAAAATTTAGACAACAATGTTTTCTATTAATAAAAAATTTCTGCTTAGGAAAAAATAATTTGCAGTTAATAGAAGTAAGTTTGAATCTTGGGTTTACCATAAATAGGCTTGTGAATTTTGCCAGATCTCTTCATTCACTGAGATTCATCTAGGAATTGGAAGGAAGATAATGTCGCCTTCATAAGCTTGCTGTGAACACTGGTACAGATGATGGATATTGACCATAATGTTATCCTTGCCTTGACAGAGATTTAGACATGCTTCTTCCTGACTCCTGGTCCCTGACCTCCCTGTCACCTGGCTCTTACAGAATCCAGATGACCTAAGGATAGAGGTTCCTCCATCCCCTTTCTTAATGTATTTACTCTAGAAAATCTGTAATTGCAAATTATTTCTTTGCCCCTTTGAGATGTAAATCTTTCTAAAAGCCTCTTGATAGTTTTATAACCTGTCTTTCTCAAGGACCTGAGAGTCATCCATTTAAAATATTATTAGCAATATTATTAGGGGTGCATATATACTTTTGTATCATTGTGTTTGTATTCTTTGGGTAAATCCCCAGTAGCATGACTACTGGATCATAGGGAAGTTCTGTTTTTAATTTTTGGGAGAAACTCCATATGGTTTTCCACAGGGGCTGCACCAGTTTGCATTCACTCCAACAGTACATGAGGGTTCTTTTTTCCCACATCCTCACCAACATATGTTGCTCAAATTGTGTTTTTGACTTAGCCATTCTGACAGGTGTGAGGTGATATCTCATTGTGGTTTTCATTTGCATTTCCCTGATGCTGTGACATATATACAATGGAATACTCTTCAGCAATAGAAAAGAATGAAATCTTGCCACTTGCAACAACATGGTTGGATTTAGACGGTATAATGCCAAGCAAAATAAGTCAGTCAGAGAAAGACCAATTCTACACGATTTCACTCATATATGACATTTAAGAAACAAAACAAACGGAAAAAGGAAAAAAGAGACAAACCAAAAAACAGACTCTTAACTCACAGAGATCAAACTGATGATTACCAGAGGGGAGGTGAGTGAAGTGGATGGGTAAAATAGGTGAAGGGAATTAAGAGTACACTTATGATGAGCACTGAGTAATCTACAGAATTGTTGAATTGTTGAATATTGTACATCTGCAACTAATGTAACACTGTATTTTAACTATATTTGAATTAAAATTGAAAAAAATATTATTAGCAAAAGAGAGAGCACCTCTATCTCCTCATCTCTGTGGGAGGCAGGAGCCTAAATTCAACAGGGCCCTTGCTCTGAGTTGTAAAACTAACTCATGTCACGAATATATAGCAAGTTTATTTTTTCTTTTGGTGAGGACAATTAGAAACACAGAGAGCCTGTGATCCCCCATCCCTATCCCAGCTGTATAATCTCTTCAGCTCTTTTTTCAGCAGTGTTGAGTTCAGACTGAATTTTAGTCTCTCTCCCTTATAGCAATAGCCTGGAATATAGTCTTCCTTACCTACTGACCTTTGTCCAGTGAAAGTTTTGCTTTGACCATACCTCCAACATTCCCCGTCCTCTTTCTTATCCCTCCGTGAAAATTCAATTTTCTGTGACTGTGCAAGGAAATATAAAGTTATAACCTAAGTCCATAACATACATTGCTGTTATGAGATACAGTGAAATAATTTACAAAAGAGTGTCTTGTAGAAGTTTATTAGCATCTACTGTTGTTCCTTCAGAAGTAAACCAATCAAAATTCAGAAATTAAAATCTATAATACCATTGTTTAAGGAGGACATAGTCTTTAGTCTTTCCTAACTAATATGAACCTTAAACTTTCATCATAAGAATATAACCCAAAAGACAGAAATCTGAGATAATGGATTGCCAAGAGTTCATATGCACTTGCTCTCTGTTTGGAAGATTTTGTTTTCATTAGTTTAGTACTTAGTGGAAATTAATTTCCAAAGCATCAATCATTCATATCATTATCATCCTTTTCCTCTTTCACATCGTCATTATCTTCATATAATAGAATATTCGCTTGGTAGTACAATTCTCTTTTCAAAGTATATGCCTTATTCAGTCTGGCTTAGGAAATGAATAATAAAATGATATTTAGTCATGAGTACTAAAATGCCCAACTAACACTTTACCCACATATACCAGGATGAGTTGGTATATTTGTGTTGGGGATGAAGGTAGGTGGCCATCAGCAGGTCAGCATCATGAAAGACCTTCACAGTGTATGGGAACAGATGAGGTTATAATTGACCAGGATATTCACAGACAGAGTCTACAAAAATGAAGATACTGACCTTGGTTCCACTATAAGAAAAGGCAGATAAAATTGGGGCACCTGGGTGGCTCAGTCAGTTAAGCAGCTGCCTTCGGCTCAGGTCATGATCCCAGGTCTTGGGATCGAGACCCGGGTTGGGCTCCCTGCTCCACCAGGAGCCTGATTCTTCCTCTCCCTCTGCCTGCTGCTCCCCCTGCTTGTGTTCTCTCTCTCCCTCTCTCTGTGGGTCAAATAAATAAATAAAATATTTTTAAAAAAAGAAAAGACAGTTATTACAGCAGAATTGAGGAACACATCAAGAATTTAATTGGAGGAGATAGAGAAACTGGCATCTGAGAATTTAGCAGAAGCAGAGAAAATTACTTCTTGGGAAAATCTAGGATTTTGGTTTTCTTGAATGAACATGACCCAACAAAAATCCCCTTTCATCCTGTATTCTATTACTTACTTGTAACCAAGTATATAAAGGCATAGTGTGTAAGTTGATAAAAACAATGTACAGGTCTTTTTAGGGCACTTAAAAAAAAATAACCTAACCACTCTTTAACAGAACAGAACAACAAGAAATGCAAAAATATTTCTGGACAGTTAATGGCAAAAGAGAAGGGAACCATGATGAAGAAAGAGATTAGAGTCTGAATAAACAGAGATAAAATAGGAAATTAAAAAATATATTGAAATGACCATTAAGAGTTTCATAGAAATTTTAAAAATGACTAAAACCACTAACTAAGACCAGGTTGTGATGAAAAATAAGTACCCCAAATAAGAAATATTGCTTAGAAGTCATAAATATTACTTCAATCAAAGATATATTCATTTGTGGACAACAAAATGGCTGATTCATAATTTAGAATAAGCCACAACTATTCAATAGTTTGAAGGTTATGTTTCAGAGAAAAAAAAAGTAACAATAGATGACTTACACTTTTATACGTTTACTCGTGTTTGCCTTCTGCAACACTACTTGTTTTTTGTTGGTCCCTCCTCTTCATCCTGACTTCTTCGTGATGAACTGCCCTAGAATCAGTGTCTCATTCCATTCTTGTGTAACTACACATACTTTCTTGATGATCTCAGCTGACTTAATTACTGTAATTTATGTTATTCAAACTTTCAGGTTTTTTAGTCTCTAGCTGGCATTATTCTCTCATTTCCAAACTTATATATTCCAGAGGAAGGACACAGAGAGAAAGGAGTAGAAAGTTTATTTAAAGAGATAATGGCTGAAAATTTCCCAAATCTGGACAGAGAAATGGACATTCAGATCCACAAAGCTCAAAGCATTCCAAATAAGAGGAACCCAAAGAAGTTTATATCAAGACACATTATAGTCAAATTGTCAAAAATCAAAGACAAAGAGAGAATTTTGAAAGCAGCAAGAGAAAAGTGATCCATGATGTACAAGGGAGCCTCCATGAGACCATCAGTAGACTTCTCAGCAGAAAGCTCACAGGCTATAGTGAGTGGGAAGATACATTAAGTGCTGAAAGAATAAAAAACAACCTGCCAACCCAGAATAATGTACCCAGCAAAACTGTCCTTCCCAGACAGGTTCATCACCACTAGACCTTCCTATAAAAAAATGCCAGTGTTCTTCAAGTTGAAATAAAAGGATATTAAACAATAACACAAAAGCATATGAAGGTATAAAACTCACTCTAAAGGTAAATACATAGACAAATATCCAATACTGTAGTACTGTATAGGGGTATGCATATTAATTCCAATTATTTCCTTGATATCTCCATTAGGATATTTGACATACACCAGAACTAACATTTCCACATTTTCCTCTAAATCCTCTAATAAATTCCTTGTCTTAGTTGGTGACAACTCAATCTCTTCAGTTGCTGAACTAATGAAAAATTTGGGGTCAATTCTCTGTTTCTGTTTTACTCACATCTCATATCCAATCTATTAAGCAAATCCAGGCCTCCCTATCTTCCCAATAGTTCCAATTCAAGCACTTCAAAATCCTCCACCTCCATAATACCCTGATTATAAGCACCATCATCCTATAACTGAATTATTGAAAGAGTCTTCTATGTAGTCTCCCTGATTATAATCTTGTCTTCTTCTTTTATATTCTGAATATTGAATCAGATTATGTAAATACATGCATGTGTACATATATATTTATGGGTATGTGTGCATGTATATGCAAATATACACTTATATGTATATATATATATATACGTGTATATGTAACATATATATAATATATATATAATGACAAAGATTGTTACTCATTTCAAAATTCTACAATGGCTCTTTATTTCATCCAGAGAAAGGCGAATTACTCTCTTATACATCTTCTTCTCTTCCACCCTTTCCATCTTATTTGCTCCAAATGTTTTACTTTTCTTGAGCACAGCAATCACACTCTCACCACAGGGACTTTGTGCTGGCTATTTCTCCTTCAAATCTTTCTTTCACCAGTTGCCTATTTCCTCTACTACAGTCCCATCTTTTCTCTAAGAATTTTTCCATTGGAGAAAGCCATATTTTAAATGCAAGCCCACATTTTCTCACCTTAGCAGCATCTCAAGCGCCATTATTCTATAAGACATTTCATATCTTCTTTAATTTAGTTCAAATCATTTATAATATATTATATTGATTTATCTTATTTATCTTGACTATTGTGTATTGCCTCTCTCCTCAGTAGAATGAAAATACCATGAGGCCAGGATTTTGTTTTGTTTACTGGAGAACCCCAACTACTCAACACAGTGTCTGATATGTAGAATACATTCAATTAAAAAAATGTGTTAAGGGGCACCTGGTTAAGTGTCTGCCTTTGGCTCAGGTCATGCTCCCATATCAGGCTCCCTGCTCAACGAGAAGCCTGCTTCTCCCTCTCCCACTCCCCCTGCTTGTTTTACCTCTCTTGTTGTCTCTCTCTGTCAAATAAATAAAATCTTAAAAAAAAAATTTAAAAAAATAAAAAAAATGTGTTAAATGGGTACATGGGTTCAACTGGTTTATTTGTATATATGCAATGGTACTAAGTTCTGATTATTTTACCCATTATTATTCTTCAGAAATTATGAAGAAAGTTTAGCAAACATATTGAGACATAGGATGGTACAAAAATGCATTGCTTTATATTTTACATATTTTATAATTAATACATGGAGAGAAGAAATGTCAATGTCATCTCTCCAGAGTCTCAGGGAAAAATTAAACATACCAAACATAAATCTCAGATTCAAAAGTAGTAGGAGTGGTATGTGATCATGGAATAAGCTTTATGGTAATTAGTCAAGAAACAAACTAAACAAAATACAGTACACCAGAAAATCTGGTCCTCTTGCCACATGTTATGAGGATGAAAAATAAGGGAATTTTACATACTGTATATAGACTTAGGACTATTTTCAATACAATCATGATGGTCTTAGTCAGCAAAGCAGAGCAGAATCCAAAATCAACCTGGAACTCCAACAAGATAGCAAAAGAAGTTAAAAAATAAGACACAAAATTACTCACAAAACTTTCTCTCTTTCCTTATTCATTTATTTAACAAATATTTACAGAATATCTGCTATTTTCCTGGCCGTATTCTAGGTACTGGTGTTATAGCAATGAATACAGCACAGTTCTCATGCCCATGGAGCTTATACTCTCTTGTGGGTGACAAACAATAACTCAATAAACAAGAAAATATATGTGATGTAAGATAGTGATGGATGTGATGGATATTTTATGCAGGGCACCAAAAACAGATTATTGAAATAAAGAAGTGTGTTATTTTCTACAGAGTGTTCATGAAGGCTTACTGAGGCAATTAGACTTGCATACGTGTAGGAGGGAAAAAAAAAATCCAAAGGAAAGAGAAAGAGCAAGTGCCTGAAGCAGGAATGGGTTTAAAGTGTTAAAACTAAAAAAAAAAAAAAAAAAAAAAAAACAAGACAAAAAAAAGGAAAGTGTTAAAACCAGACAGAATGATGGGAGCAGTACGTAGGTAAGACAGAATGTTTTCTAGGACACAAGAAAGTATTTTAGACTCACTGTAAAGACTATAGCTTTTGCACTAACTGAAATTAGAAGTTATTGGATGGTTTTCAGTAGAATAAAATGTCTCTAGTTAATTTTTAAAGTTCTGCTTTCTGGTTCTGGCTTAGAAGAACAGACAACAAGGAAGCAGTATTAATGGTAATGAGAAGAGTCAGGAGGCTATTGTAATCACTGAGGCAAGAAATGATGCTGGTGAATTAGTTTCTATTATTATGTGACAAGTTACTACAAACTTAGCAGCTGAAAACAATGCGAATGTATTACGTCACAGCTTCTCTAGGTCAGGAATCCAGGAATAGGTTAGCGGGGCCCACAGCTCAGGGTCTCATCAAGCTGAAATTGAAGTGTCATCCAGGACTAGGATTTTATCCAAGTCTCAAGGGCTTCTTCCAGCTCACTGGTTATTGACACACTTCATCTCCTTGCCACCTTGTGACAGAGGTCTCCTTATTCTCGCTAGCTGTCATCCAGGGTTCGCACACAACTCCTGTGGCACACCCTCAGGCCCTTGCAATGCGGCCAGCTCCCTTCTCCAACAACATAGATGATTCCTACATGGGAGATGTGGAAGCATATGAGGTAAAAATGAAAGAAGGCCAAACATGTTGGCTTTCTAGAATTTTATTCTAGGAAATGATGAAAAGTAATGGTTTCATATGTAGTTGAAAATCTAAGAGTAACTGTTAGAAAACTAAACTATAAAGTATAATTTTTAAACCATTAATGGAGAAAAAAATTAGATAAATAAAATTCTCAAAGGTAGAGGAAATCAACAAGACGGTTCAGAAAACAGACAATGTAAAAGATGAAACCCATAAAATTAGTAAAAATGTGTAACAGAAAGAGTGCAAATTTGCAGGAAATACCAAGCCCAAAAAGTGAATAGCCCCTTCTCTCTTACCAATATTCAGAGGTTTTTGGATTATATAAAAACTAATGAGCAGTTGGTTCTGGTTGAATGAGAATTAAAAGATAAAAATGAGACTTACTATATAATAGAAACCACAAAGGACATCTTAAAAGATGAAACATCCAAACACACATTTCTGGAAAGTATAATATTAAAAAAAATAATGGCAGTATCACTGCATCAAAGAGGGAACTGCATTATGGGAGAGAGCCAATTTAACTGGAGGGGCTCTGGAGCTTAAAAGGTCAAGTATGATGTGCAAGTAAGAAGGTGGGGCTAAGACAGGTAATGGACATCTGTTGCAGCTGTGTGTGCCTTCATCCTTCCCCTACTCCCTCACAGGGGTGAGCCTCCATTGCTGTCTGGCTGATCTCCCAACTCCTCAGCCTCCCTCCCATTTACTTCTTCACAGGTGTTTCCCTTCAGGAAGGTCCTTGAATGTCTAATTGGGTCTTGGCCTCTGCTTCTCAGACAGCCTGAACTCATCCATGGGTTAATCCCTAAGGTGGTGACAATGAAAAAGAACCAGAAGGCATTCACATTCAAGAAAAGTGTAAGAGGTAAGGGTGTTTTGGGTAGAGGGAAGAGCATATGAAAATGCCATCCCTGCTCATCGCTGAAGAGAGTGGGGAAAAATATTAAAGACACAGGCAATAATAAGACAAAGCAAAATCTTGTGGTCAATAAGGGCAGTTTGGATTTTTTTTCTTCTCCTAAATGCAATGATAAATCCTTAAAAGCAAAAAATTATTTGTGGTTTATGTTTCAACAAGATCATCACACTGAAAGAAAGAATGAACTATTTTTAAAAGTTTAAACCATTTTAAACAGTGATGACAGTTTTAACTAATGGTACTATTTACATACAGAATGCACAATTTTTTTTTTTACCTGCCAAGTGTGTATACTTCAGCAAACTTTTAAGTCCCTACAAACAGCTTTCAGTTAAATACTGCTGCCAGGATCCATAGATACTTTAAAAGATGAAAACGTCCTTATTATTTGAGTAGCATCATGATGATTTTGTTCTAATTTAATATTAACATTAAACTAATTTAATAAAGTCATATGTAATCAATAATTTAGAATTTATTGACTCTACTTAATGGTGCAAAGGAGGACCCAAATCAATTTGTAGATATGCAGTGTTCAATATAAAAATAGAAATATTGTGAACTCTATTCGATGTGTCTCGGGCACAAAGAGACAGAATAGATAGATATGAGATAGGGAAGCAAGACATGCATGCTATGAAATAAATATTTATAAGCAGCATTGAAGAAATAGATACAAGGATTCGGGAAATTATATCTGTGATACTTTAGACTCTGGTTCTGGTTAAGATCCAGAAAACAAAACAATATCATAAATATTACTCTTCCACCTAACAATTCCTTCTTAGATGGAGGATATAAATAAAATATAATAGCAAATATTTTCTGGAAACATTATTAGGCTTTATCTTTTGAGATATTTTTTTTTTCTTCCACTTTCCTGAAGGCATGCCCACAAAGCATGCAACCTGAAAAGTCTGTTACAATCATTTAGGTTCTGGCTTTCTAGCTAGTTTCCCTACTTCTATTCTTGCTCCCATAAAATCCACTCATCATAGAAAAGCAGAGAAAACTTATGTTTTTAAACTTAAATCAAAATAAACTCTGTGTAAAACGGTCCAAAAATGCCACATTACACTTCCAAGAAAATAGAAGCACTTTACCCCTGTTTGCAAAACTTCACATGATGTGGCTCCTGCCTAACCTTCCAATCTATTATTTACTATTGTCTTTAATCACTGTTGGTTGTCTCCCGTACAGTCATTCTGGTCTCTGCTCAAGAATGTCATATCCTGACATAGGCCCTATATACCAGTCTCTATTGCAAGATGCTATAGAAGAAATCATCCAGTACTTAGCTGAAAAAGTATTTATTTAGCTCATGAGTCTATAGATTGCCGAATTATGCTGGACTCAGTTGGGTGGTTCTTTACTTCTTTTGGTTGGGCTCAGTCACATATTTATTAACTTTCAGCTAGGCCTACAAGAATGACTGGGCCATGAGTCTTTCATCTTCCAAGCCGGCTCATCTAAGCATATTCTCATGGTAGAAGCTGAGGTTAAAAAATGAAAGTGAAAGCTTTTGCATATATCACATGTGGTAATATCCCATTGGCCAAAGCAAGTCAAATGGCCAAACCCAGAATTAAATACCGGAAGAACCAGACTCCACCACTCTAGTCAGATGATCTGCAACACAACATATTAAAGGGCATGAACACAGGGAGAAATAAAGAATTTCAACCACCAGTGAAATTAATCTACTGTAGTTTGCCCTCTGGCCACAATTAATTACAGCCCTTTTACCTGCAAATAACTCATTCCCTACCAAGCCCAACAAGGCTCCATTTAATCAGGTCAATCTCAAAGTATAGGACCTCATGACCAACTTCAAGTCCATATAAGTGTCATCTTAATCTGGAGGACTATGAGCTAAAGAAGATAGCCCCACAAACTCAAAAGATTCAATGACGAGAGACAGGCAGGATAACCACAATGAACACTTTCACTCTAAGTAGAGATGAATAATGGAAGGTACAGAGCAGTAGCTTGTCGACATCGCCTTTCACATCCTGCTGGGATACTGTTGTCTGAGATGCCTACTCTGGGAGTGGGAAGTATCCTTCCAACAGACACTGATTCTACTCCATAAGCATGGTTCCTTAATCCATTTTCCTTCATTTCTCTTGACTTCCCTTCCTTGGACATTGTATGTTTTCCACTAGACTTCTTGGGCACCTCTATAAAAGGTACCAAAACATATTGCAGTATTTTCTCAGCCTGTTCCCTAGTAAAAATTTGGAGGTTCAGAGATTTGCTTTATAACAATAGAAACAGACTCAGTCCTTTTTAGCTCAAGCTGTAGAAAGCTTTTCATTATTATTGCCTGAAAAGCTTTTGTGAAATTTATTATCCACTAATTATAATGCAACCCATACAACAAAAGCCATACGCATAATTACTTTCTTGTTATGCCTTCCTTTCTGGATTTGCTTTCTACTATTTTGAGGCTAGGTTTCTGTGTGCTATGAACTAAAGCTTCCTAGAAGTTCTTTTGGAAGAGCTGAATGTGTCTAGAAGGCCTTAAAATTTTAAAAGGTCATTACAGAGTTTCACACCTCTGTGGTTGTGAGATCTGTACTCTGAGGCCATATCTTCTTCGAAAGTATTATACTGGCCCGGGGTAAGAAACAATATTATTTTTCTAACCTAGCAAGTTCTGGCAGCCACTTGCAAACTGAATACCACTTTTTTTTTTTCTTTTTTCTTTTGAGTACTTTTCTTTTTTGTAATATTCAGTTAAAAGGAATCAGCTGCCTCTTCCAGTAGTTAGCTTGGAGAGCTCTTTGTCCACACTCAAAAATTTATTATATAAAATTTTCATGTTAAGTTATAGAAGGATATAATTTTATAAAATAGTCTACCAGAACAGGTAGGAAGTACAGGAACTGCTATCGTGTGTTTTTAATACCAAAATTCTGACACCAAATGTACATTCTTTTTCTGTTTTATCCCCACACCAACCAATTATACAATTCTCCAGACATGACCTGAGTGACCTAGGAGTTAATTCAATTCTGGCACTAACACTACTTGGAATGAGTGCAGTCCCTTCAGGATAAGGGCTCAGTCTAACAAGACTGCCCCCACTTCAGTCAACAATCCCAAGCCAGGGAGACCCACACTTCTGACCAATCGACTAAGTCACGGGTTTCCCAAAAACCCCTCCTCAGGCTTGATAACTGCTCACAGAACTCAGGAAAGCATTTTATTTACATGTATTGGCTTCTTATAAAGGATACAACCCAGAAACAGCCAAGTAGAAGAGATGCCCAGGAAAAGGTATATGGGAAAGGATGGGGTGCGGAGTTTCCTCGCCCTCAATTGGCTTGCCATATTCCCAGCACCTCCAAGAACTCACCAACCAGAAACTCTCCAAACCCCATCATTCAGGGTTTTGACAGAACTTCCATTATTTAGGGCATAAATGATTAAATCATTGACCTTTGGTGATTAACTCAATCTCTAGCCCCTCTCTCTTTTCCTTAGGTTGGGATGTGGGGCTGCACGTTTTCTAATCACATGACTGGGTCTTCTGGCAACCAGCCCCCATTCTGAAGCTATCTAGGAGCTCACTGAGAGTCACCTCATTAGCATAAATTCACATATGATTAAAAGAAGCTTGTTATGAATAACAAAAGATGTACCTCTCACACCTATCACTTAGGAAATTCCAAGGGTTTTAGACATTCTTGTGCCAGGAACAAGGGATAAAGAACAAATACATATTTCTTATTATATTCCAATATCCCAACAGGTCGTTCATTTTCCCAGATGCATAGGGTCTCATAGTCATCTTGTAAGTCTCCACCAACCAACATAATATATTTTATTACATTATATTTTTAATATGGCAGTAATGAGGGAACAGAAGGCAAGCTGAGGACAAAGCAGAAGCTGACAAACCACAAACCACCCCCCCCATGGGATATATGTGATATTCTGCAGGCACTCCTGGCTGCCCTAAATCTAAGGAAAAGAAAAACAAATAGTTAAATTATGGAGATCACAATCCTGCAAGACATGAGTCTCCCTAAGTTTACAAATGTCCTTGTGATCTACAAGAACAAAGCATTTCTATCAATAACCTAGCTTCCAAAAGGGAATAGTAGATGCAATTAAACGTCCTTATAACCTGCAGCCCATTGACAGATACCTGAAGCGGTCAGAGTGTAAGGTTCCTCCAGGAAGCTCCCAACTATCTTCATGTTAATTCCTTGCTAGAGGGAAAAACAACCTTGATAATGGCAAGGCCTCAGGTATCCTGTGAGCCTTCTTTATCATATGAAAATCATTTTGAAACCTCCCATTTCCTTACCTCCCCCAACCCCATAGTATATAATCAGCCACCCCTCACAAACCCGTACAGCCACTCTTTCTGCCCACGGGTCCTGTCCCCATGCTTAAATAAACCACGTATTTGCGCCAAAGACGTGTCAAGAATTCTTTCTTGGTCATCGGCTCAGGACTCCACCCCACCTATATTCCAAAACCCCATCAGCAGCATTCCACTTTGAAGTACTGATTTCTGTTATCAGCTCTCTATCACCATAAGTATACTGTATAACAAACCACCTTCAAATATCAGTGGCTTAAAACAATGAGCACTTATTTCGCCACCCTCTGGGGTGCAGGTCAGGGATTTTCCTGTGTTTGGGTGTGTGGCTCTCCTTATTCCAGGCTCCCTTGGTTGTATCTCTCAGGCAGTCACTTTGCTGTCATATTGGGTGGCAGAATGATTTCTCCTTGTGTTTATCATCCTCTAGCAGCGGTCTGGCCTGTTCTCTAGGCAGCCACATTATTTCAAAAGTAGGAGCAAAATTGAATTTTATAATGTTGGCCCAAACAAGTCAAATGCCTGAATTCAGAATCTTCAGATTCAAAAGCTAGAAAAAGACTGTCTCTTTTTGGTGAGAAGGCCTGTGAAGTCACAAGGGAAAGGATATGGTTAAAGAGAGAGAAGAACGGGACCATAAATGCAACCAATCAATGACATCTTTCTTGACTAAATAAATTTAAGAGCCACATGTTCCTCCTAACAGCTTGTTAGCATTCTTCTACTTTATTTGCTCAGTAGGCACTGCAATTCTGAGCTTATCTGGTTTGGGACCTTAGAGTTTTCATAGAAACTAAACCTTCAGATCCAGGTGTTTCATTATTTCTGGACTACCCTGGTAATTTAGTTCTCCTAACCAGGCCTCGTGGAATTACTAAATTCTAGACGTGAGAGGGCAATGAGCAGGACCACGAAGCGCCACCTGTCCCAAGCAGTGCACTCTCTTCAAGTCAAATGCTATATAGAGACTAGGGACTGATGTATAACCATGATCAGAAAGAACCCCCTTCACAGTATAATTTTAGGAGAAGTGATAATAGTGAGGTAGGACATGAGAAAGAGGGGGGGCACTTGTTTCAAGGATATAGATAATTATAATTTAATTAGAACAATTTATAATTTCATACAATTAGAATTTAAATCAGTGAGCAACTGATGAATCAAATGGTTGTGTTTTTTATTTTTTTATTCAAAGATTTTATTTATTTATTTTTTTGACAGAGAGAGAGAGGAAACACAAACAGAGGGAGTGGGAGAGGGAGAAGCAGGCTTCCCACCGAGCAGGGAGCCCGATGCGGGGCTCAATCCCAGGACCCTGGGATCACGACCTGAGCCGAAGGCAGACACTTAATGACTGAGCCACCCAGGCGCCCCTCAAATGGTTGTTTAGATACCTACTCAGTGGCACAAGACCCTTTCATTTAATGCTGTCAATATCTAGAATAAATTGATATACTATGGAACCAAAATTATTTAACATTAACCTCAGAGATTGCCAAGTTAGCAACAAACTAACAAAAATAACACTTTAAATTTAGAAGGGATTGCATAGTAATTTAAAATTAGTAGAAAGCAGAATGGATAAACCATTTAGAATAACAAAATAATGAGGCAAGTTAAAGTCCTCTAAGGTAGTCAAGAGATATTTCTAGGTGAAACATTAGGAAGTAACATGAGGATATCCTATTTTGGAAAAAGGAGTCATGGTAATAGTTACTTTATGTAGTAGCAAATTATACATCATAGAAATAATGGATTGTCCTACCTAAAATATTTAAGGGAAAAATAAAGAAGAATAGATGAGAGTAAGTTAAAAATCAGATCTTTATTGAATAAGTTGGTAAAAAAGGAACATGTGAGAGTAGGGGATTTATTGACTAGGCAGTATTAAGAATGTAACTTATTTTACATATGGAAATTTAAAAAACAAACAAGACAAAACACCCAGGCTGCCAAGAACCTCCAGAGAGAAAGAGAAAAATAAATGAGAAGAAAAAAAATCAGTTGTTAATTGATTTACATTCATCACAAGAATAATATTGAACAAGAGAAGGCAGACACAAAAGAATACAAAATATATCATTCTGTTTATATAAAGTTAAAATATACAAGCAGTATTATTCTATTATGTTAAAAGTCATGAGAGGTGTTACTCCTGTTTGATAAGTACTAAGGTAAAGCAGTTTTAAGAGAACTTTTCAAATTTTGTTATTGTTCTGTTTATTGACATTTCCTGGGTATGTTGACTTTATTATATTAATTTTAGGTATATGCTTTTGACTTTTGTATTTTTCCATAAGTATATAATACTTCTGAGAATTTGTCAATTGCACAATCCCACAATGAGTTACCTTTCACACCTATGGTTTGGAAAAATATTAGAAGTGAAATATAGAAGACATCACCTCACCATCTGTGAGGACAGAAGAAACCCCACCTTCTGTCCTCACACAAAATCAATAATATCAATTATTAGACAGGTATTCAGGAACAAAAATATCTCTGGGAAAGCTCAAAGTTCACATAAGAAAATTCGGTAAGAGAGTGTAACAAAGATCCTGAAAATGCGCAAAGCTTCCCTTCCCTCAATATCCCATCCCCCAGGCTGACACTGTGCCACACCAAGAGTAAATTCCTGGCTGGCAAGAGTTGCCTACAGTGGGAAAGAGCCAACAGGATGAGGCACCAGCTTCCCTGGGCTTTCAGGGTACTGCAGGAAGGACCTGCTTTGGTTTCACCCAACCCGGAGATTGACAAATCTAGGACATTGAGAGACAGCTAGGAACATGGAAGAAGGGCAAGGAACCACATGGTGGGTGCAGTGAGGATTCCCAGTGTCCTGCTCTGTGGAGTACCCCAGCAGTTTTCACCACTGAAGAAACCAAAGACCAGCGCAGCCGCTATGAACCCCCTACAGCTTCCACCACTGAGGTACTCCCCCCACTGGTTTTCCTATTCACAGACACCAGCCCCCTGACTCCTGCTCTATTTCCTCAATCCTCTACCCCCTACCTGCACCAGAATCAGAACCTATGCTGGCAGGCAGCCCCAGCCTCTGTAGCTGCATGAGTGGAAGATGCCAGCCAAGACCCCAAGGTCTTGTGTGCACCTTTGGGCTAGCCCCTCCAGCTATAGAAAAGATGAACAACACTGGGAGTTAGGGTTTTCAAAAGATAAACAAATTTTACAAATCTTTACTAGGGAAAAAAGAGAGAGGTATGAAACCCAAGGCAATTAAATCAATATCTCAAAGCATTGTCTACACTCCCATGTTCATTGCAGCATTATTCACAACAGACAAATATGGAAACCTAAATGTCCATCAGTAGATGAATGGATAAAGAAAATGTGACATATCTATTGATGAATTGATCAATCGATCAATTAATATAGCTAATCTATAGATACATACATAATGGAATATTACTCAGCCATAATAAAGGAAGGATATCCTTCCTTTGCAACAACATGGATGAACCTGGAGGGTATTATGCTAAGTGAAACTGGTTAGACAGAGAAAGATCTCATGTATATGTAGAATCTAAAAAAGCTGAGCTCATAGAAGAATAGAATCAGCATTGCCAAGGGCTGGAGTATTTGGGAAATGAGGAGATGTTGGTCAAAGGGTATTTTATTACAACATGTAACTTTATTGTTGTCACTACTAAATTGGCCTTTCTCTCCTGAGCCTATCATTTTCAGTTTTCCTTTCTAAATTCCATATTAATATAGATTTTATTAATATAAAATTAGAAATATGTCAATTTTATTATTTTTTATTTAGTGGCATGCACAGAGCTAAGTGCTTAAGACATAATCGAATTGGTTATTGCTAAAAATCATATGAAGAGAATACCTTTTTCTTATAATTTGACAAGTAAACAGAAGCTTTACTAGTTTAGGCAAATTGCCTAGATTACATAGTTCATAATGCAAGTACAAAAACTTCACCTGTTTAGTCTGAGTCAAACAGCAATGCATATTACAATTAAGTAGTCATTAAAACAAAGGACAGCTAATAACTTTAAATAATATTTTTCTCGGGCGCCTGGGTGGCTCAGATGGTTAAGCATCTGCCTTCGGTTCAGGTCATGATCCCAGGGTCCTGGGATCAAGTCCCGCATCAGGCTCCCTGCTCCTTGGGAGCCTGCTTCTCCCTCTGCTTCTCTCTCTCTCTCTCCCCCTCTCTCTCCCTCTGTCTCTCATGAATAAATAAATAAAATCTTTAATAAAAAAAAAAAGACTAGGGGCCTCATTTAAAAAAAAAAAAATTTTTTTTTCTCCCTGGCCTCTAGAAATCACACTATTTTACTATTGAGATAGTAGAGATAGGGCAAAATTAACTAGCCTATTGCAATTCTTGCTTCTGTTTTTCATAGGAGTGAAACACTGCATAAGATAAAGAAACCAAAGAACTGAAAAAACATGATTTATTTGTAGTCCCACTTTCATCTGTGTGTTTTTTAGTTTGGTTTGGCTAGCCATGATCATATAGTAAATACTGTGAAAAAACAAGACTTATCAAGATTACTTTCTAAGCCAAAATATCTTCTATAGAGCTTATCATTTATGTCTTTTTAAAAATACTTATATATTATTGATATTTTTTTTAAGATTTTATTTATTTATTCATGAGAGACAGAGGGGGAGAGAAGCAGAGGGAGAAGCAGGCTCCCAAGGAGCAGGGAGCCTGATGCGGGACTTGATCCCAGGACCCCAGGATCATGACCTGAGCCAAAGGCAGACGCTTAAACATCTGAGCCACCCAGGCGCCCACATTATTGATATTTTTAAATGAATGAAATAAATGACTCAAGGAATAAAATGTTGCATTGCAAATATGGAGATTTAGTAAAAATTTAATTAGCAAAAATGTTGACGTGCTTTCCATAACAAATTCTAGTGCCATTTAATCGAGTATCTTTCAGACTACCTTTACTCATGATGTGCAGTTCTTAACGTTATATAAAATATATTGCTAAGGAATTCATTATGGCTAAGTTTGGCTGTAATGTAAGTTAAAGAGTTATCATAGATATGATTATTGCAGCCTGAAGGGATGCTTTGTATATCTACTAAAAGTTTATATAGAAAACCTTTTAGAGTTAAAAGGGGTATTTGCTTTATCTTTAATTTGTGATTGAGAACATGGTAGAATTATGCCTGTCTCTTTTCATAAATACTTCTTTTCTACTCTGGAGATGATGTTAGCAGTTACTAAATAAGGAATTTATAATTTTTCACATTTATATTCCTTTAATGTTTGTGCAGGAAGCTTTATAAGCTCTTACTGTTGCCATTAGACTTTCAGATTACATATGTATTTATATATACACATTCTTAGGTTCTGGTTACTTTGATTATAATGTTAGATTTTTTGTCAGAAATGTACCTTTTTGCACGATGGCTTATAGAAAACCTAATTAACACAAAATACAAACCAATATTTTAAAAATACTGACGTTTAAAAATAACAAACTGGGTATAAAAACTAGAACTATAATATCTCAGCTCTTCTTTGAGTGTGAGTTGTAAAAATTCTTCTATCTCATATAGAATTGCTGAGAATTATGAAGGGAAGTTGGCATAGACAGCTGAGCATGACAATTAGCTCTGAGAGTCCACCAGAAGAAGGAATGCAAATACACTAAATAGGGATGTCATTTTATCTTTTTTGGACATTAATTCACTTCCATCTTAAATGGGCCCAGACTAGGAAATCTGTGCAATGGCATTCAACCTAAAATTTTATTACTTATCTTCTAAAATTCTATTTTCTCAGTCACCCAAAATTTTTGAACACTTTTAGCAGTCCATCCCCCATGGACATAACATGGCATGTCACTATCTGGGGGAACTTGTTATAATCAGAATGCATCACAAATTCACTGTGCATTTCTTATTCAAGATTACTTATAAAAATGCTAAATAAGCCTGGCTTTATCTGTGTTAATAGAAAAGTGGCACAAATAATCACTAACAATAGGTAATCCATAAATCATTTATATTTGATTTTAGAATTTATTATGTAAATTGCATCCTACAGCAGAATTATCATTCTAATATAATTTGCTTAGGATGATATTTAAATTAGTTTTCATTCCCTTGTCATCCATACCTGAAGGTGAAATGAGTCAGCACACAAGTATATTTAGGTGGGAAAGAATCTGTCTGCAAATAAAACTGTGCTGTGAAAAATACAAAGCAATAGATAATAGAGTAATATTCACTCAGAGAAAGGCCCCATATCAATGATTGGATTAGTCATACATAGAAAGTTTAGATAGAAGGATAACATGGCATTTTTTTGGTAGAATTTCTTGTCACTTTCATATCATTCCACAAATATCTCTAATTCAACATTTCCCCAAATGAGACGGTTTTCCCATACCATTCTTAAAAATATATGTTCTGCCCTAAATTCATTTCTTAACATTTTGAGGTTGTGTACACTCATAAGGGTATACTGGAATCCTGGGGCTTGATTGATCTGAAGAAAATAAGAACATTTCTAGTGAAAGTGATGATAGTGAAAATCAGAAGTTCAATCATACTTTATTCAGAAAATAATGAAAGCAGAGTGTTAAAAAAAAATATGACTTTTTTTTTTTTTTTTTACTCAGGGGAAGATTTTCATCCTTAACTTTTTGTTTTTGTTGTAACACACTAATACCTCTGCTAAAACGACAGAAACATTAGCACTTCTCCAAAAGCTTGTTCCATTCTTCTCCTCACAATCTTTAAATTCCCTCACCAAATCACTTTATCTATCTTAAACATTAAACAAAATAATCAAATCAAGAAAATGGCTTTCATGACTCCATGTCTTCTTCCAATTGTTTCTTTTCTCTCTTTTCCCCATTACTGTGATTTTTCTTTAGGAATGGACTCTTTTAAAGATTTTTTTTTTTTTTAATTTGAGACAGAGGGATACAGAGAGAGAGCCTGAGCAGGGGGAGAGGGAGAAGCAGACTCCCTGCTGAGCTGGGAGCCCAACATGGGGCTCAATCCCAGGACCCAGAGGTCATGACCCAAACCGAAGGCAGATGGCCAACCATCTGAGCCACCCAGGCACCCCAGAAATGGACTTTTTTAATGTGCTTAATACAATAACTGTGATTGCATGAATTTTTTTCTCTAGCTTCCATAGTGTACTTTCAGAATCTTGAGGAAAAGGCCTGAGATTTATTCACACTATACCCAGGAAATAGCACAGTTAATGAAATGTAACACCTAATCAGTAAATATTTATGAAAGAATAAATAATTCCCTTTCTAAATAACCAATATTGCAAGTAAATGTAAATTCTAAAATATTACAAATGTGTGAAATATTTGAAATAAGAATCCATAAATAGTAAATACAAATGATCATTGAAGGTATAACCTAAAGGTAACCAGCATGAAACATCAAAAAATACAAATTTGGAAGCTAAAATTCTAGTTTTCTTAGGCAATGATTAAAACCGAAACAACAAGCTTATATTTTTTATTATTTATCTCATCTCTATTTCTTCCATTTCTTTCATATTGCCATATAGACTTGGAGTCATAATGAATGACAAGTTTTACAACTGATAATCACAGACATACTGAAAAGAAGCAAAGAAAGAATCATGAAAGGCAAAAGCAAAAGTGGGTATAGATCGCAGAAATTTAGAAACTGTAGAAACTTTAGACAATATGTAGTCCATCATTAGCATCACTTAAACCTACACTATTGATAAAGCATTTTATAAATAATAAGTGATAAAAATAATAAGTAATCTCCTGTCTAAATATTCTTGCCTTCCTTGAAAGTGGTATATTGATTGTCTCCAATTATTGTAAAACTGTCTATTTTTCCTTTTAATTTTGTCAATATTTGCTTCTTATATTTTGCAATGTTTATATGTTTTTGGACTGTATTGTTCAGTGCATATGTGTTTATAATTGTTATGTCTTTCTGATGAGTTGATAATATTTATCAATATCTAATATCTTTCTTGGTCTCATACAATAATTTTTTACTTTAAGTCTACTTTGTTTGTTATTAGTACAGCAACCCAGCTCTGTTTTGGTTAATATTTGCATGGAATATCTTTTTTAATATTTTCACTTTCACCTGCTTGTGTCTTTTCATCAGAAGTGAATCTTTTATAGAAAATATATCTTTGGATAATAGTTTTTTTAATGCATTTTGCAATATCTGACTTTTGATTGGAGAGTTAAATTCATTTACATAAAAATACTTATGAGGAAAAAGTTGTTATTTGGCTATCTGTTTGGTATGTTAGATCTTTGTTGTCCCTTGCATACTCCATTAGTGACTTAATTTGTGTTTAGTTGTTTTTTTGTACTGAGCTATTTTGATTTCTTTCTCATTTCCTTTTGTGTATATTATTTAGGTATTTTCTTTGTGTTTACCATGTGGATTATATTTAATATCCTAAATTTAAAAGAATATAATTTAAACTGCTATGAATTTCACTTTAATAGCATACAAAAGTTCTAATCTTATATAAATCCGCCCTCCTTTATGTTACTGTTTTCACAAATGACATCTTCATGCATTTTGTCCCCTACAACATAGATTTATGATTATTTTCATACACCTATCTAAATTAGGTAGAAAATAAAAGAGTTACAAAGCAAAAATACAATAATGCCAGCTTTTATATACATTTATATATGTTGTTACATTATAGGGTATCTTCACTTCTTTGTAGGACTCTGATTTACTGTTTAATGCCCTTTCATTTCAAGTCAAAGGACCCCTTCTTGCATTTCTTTGGGGCAAAGTTAATGGTAACAAATTCCCTCAGCCTGTATTTATTTGTGAATGTCTTAAATTTTCCCTCATTTTCAAAAGACAGTTTGCCAGACACAGAATTCTTGGTTGAAAAGTTCTGCTTTATTTTCAGCCTTTTTTATATGTTATCCCACTGTTTTCTGGGTTCCATAGTTTCAGATGAGGAACCTTCTCTTATTCTTATCATATACCCCTTGTAAGTGATGAGTCTCTTTCCTAGTGCAGATTTCAAAATTATCTATTTTGACTTCCAATACTGTCATTACAATGTGCCTTGGTGTAGGTCTCTTTAAATTTATCCTATATACACATTTTAAGCTTCTTGGATTTGTAGATTCATGACATTTATCAAATTTGAAAAACTTTTGGCCATTATTTATTTAAATTTTCTCTCTGTTCCTGTTTCTGTATTTCTCTCTGTAATCTATTTCTGGGATTTCCCCAGTGTGTGCATTGGACCACCTGATGGTGTTTCACAGGTCTCTTCATCCTTTATTTCACTTTCTTTCATTCTTTTTTACTTTCTGCTCTTCAGACATGATAATTTCAATAATCCTATCATCAAGATTGTTGATACTTTTTTCTGCCTGTTCAAATCTTATGTTGTGCTCCTCTAGTGAAATTTTCAATTCAAATATTGTACTTTACAGGTTCAAAATTTCTTTTTGATTCCTTTTTATAATTCCTATCTCTTTATCAATATATTCATTTTGTTCCTCTATCATTTGGTCATTTTTCAATATTTTTTCTTTAGTTCTCTGAGTATATTTAAGATAGTTGTTTTAAAGTTTTTATCTAGCAAGTTGGATGTCTAGGCTTCTTCCTCAAGGATGGTTTCTATCAATCTATTTTTTTCCCCCTGAATGAGTGGTGTTTCTCTTTCTTGTTATGGCTATGGTATTTTTTTTATTGGAAAATGCACATTTTAATATTCTAGTCTGGTAACTCTGAAAATAAGATTTTTCCCTCCCCCATGTTTGCTATGTTTTGAGTACTAAAGATTTATTGACTTTTTCAAACTATTTTTGCACAGAGTGGATTCTTTCTTTTCTGTGGTCACTGAAGTCTCTGTTCCCTTAGCTCATGTTTTAAGAGAGACTTCCTTGGATGCAAGGAATTAAAACACACACACACACACACTGAAAACAACAACAGAAAAAACCCAAACTAATACCTCTCCTCTGTTTTTCCAGATTGGTTCAGTGCGGAAGTACTCAAACACTTATTTAGACTTCCAAAGAACAGAGGAGGGGTGCCTGGGTGGCTCAGTTGGTGAAGCATCTGTCTTCGGCTCAGGTCATGGTTCTAGGGTCGTGGGATTGAGTCCTGCATCAGGCTCCCTGCTCAGAGTGGGGAGCCTGCTTCTCCCTCTGCCTCTGCCCCTTCCCCTGCTTGTGCTCAATCTCTGCCTCTTTCTGACAAATAAATAAATAAAATCATTTAAAAATAACAAAACAAAGAACAGAAGAATCAAGCTACCATGTCAGTTAAGGGTCTTGCAAGGTCTTTTCTAAGCATGTGTGTTGCCTGGGGCATGCACATATCTCTAAATTTCTCCATAGGCACTTTGTAAATTCCTCAATAGTCACTTTTGAATGCCTTAAATTCCAAACCCTCAAAAAAAAAAAAAAAAAATCCCCACAGCTTTTCTTTCTTGGCTCTTGGCTATTTATGCCTTGACCGTAATCTTTCCTTTCAGGTATATTTTGGTTGTTAGTTCACTTGTGGCATTTCTGAGCAGTGCCAACTACTTTTCCAGCCTAAATTATGAGTTAAGCATACAAAAATGAGCACCTTGTGTGAGTTCATCAGGAAGGTCCCAGAGCAGTCGAACAAATTATATATATAAATTTGCAAATACGTGTGCTCTGGCCTCTCCAAAACCAGAAACCATTGTCCCACACTGAGAACACAGGCTGCTGCTATTTGAAGACTGCCACTGAAACAGATAGGGAGTAAGTCAAGGTCAATTAAAAATGGCAAAAATCCTTCCTAGCATTTCCAAGTTGCCTTGTTCCTGATTCGGCATGTTCTTAGTTGCTGTAAATCTTTTACTGTTTTCCAAAGCTCTAATGATGTTGGTTTGATAGTTTCTGCTTTTTTTCTTCCATTTTGTCTGTGAGAGAATAAGTTTGGAACTGCCTACTCTACCATTTTTCTAATGTCAGTCCATTATTTCTTCATTTTATCTTCAAGCATATCTTTTGACCTTGGAAGAAGAGGCCATACACATAAATACAAAATATTAGGATACTTTTAAAAGTAGATATTTAAGGGACACTTGGGTGGCTCAGTCGGTTAAGCGTCTGCCTTCACCTTGGGTCCTGATCCCAGGGTCCTGGGACCTACATTGGGCTCCTTGCTCGGCAAGGAACCTTGTCTCCCTCTGCCTGCCACTCCCCCTGCTTTTGCTCTCTCACTCTCTCTCTCTCATTCTGGCAAATAAATAAAACTTTAAAAAAAAGTAGATACTTAACATGAAATAAGTGATTACTAGGAAGGAAGTTGTGGTGGGACTCTACAAAGAGCAACTGAGCAGATACCATGTAGCAGAGACTATAAGTCTTCTAAATAATAAAAATCAAAGTCTTAATTTCTCTTGGGAATGTTGTCAGAGTCATACATATGTATATATATTTAAATTTCAAAATTATTACTTTCAATCCAAGTAAAGTATTACACTTATTAGGCAAATCAGGCATGAGATGGTCTTGCTATGAAACTTAGCAGAAATCTATGGACATTTTCTAAAATGCTTACAATGTGAAATCTTTTGATTTGATAAAGAAATCATCATATACTTTGAATAACTGGGCTATTTAACTGAATTTTTAAATTTTAAAATAAATATTATTTATTTTTATAATTTATTTATAAATTTAGATAGATTGGTATTATCAGTTCCCTCTGTTTACAAGGCTGGTTATAGATAATATGGAATGTTACAGTACCATCTTGCATAAAATTTTAGTACAATTTTATACTTGAAAAAGGGTGCATAAACACCAGCCTAATAAATCTGACTGAATGAAATATCTTTTCTTTCTTTTTAAAAAGTACATCGTTTACACATATACCACAAACTGTACATAAGCTCACTTTTAAATCACCAGTTGAAGATAAAGTAGCAGGTATGATGTAGTATTAACTCTCCATCAGCTTAACTTACTAAAGGCTTCCACTGCTACTCATTCAGGAGCCTTTGTTGACATGTAAGCTTGTAATATGAATTCTTGAACTCAGGTAAGTATAATTAAAGGAAGCCAACACCAGCTCCCAAGAATTATTTGTAGTAAGAAATGTCCTTCTCATAGAAGACTCACTGAGGATCAAACATTCTTGAGATAGCTTTCTTCTTTAAAATTATTATAGCTGACCAAGATTCTCCATTTTGAACTTCGGATGCTGCTGGTTGCATGAAATCCTTAAAAGGAACTAGTGCCTCTTTAAGTGCAGAGCAGACTTCTGCAGATGAGCAGGTGATGCATTCTACTAAAGTTGGGTATAAAGCAATCACTTGTGCCCAGGTATTTCCATCAACATTCTCAAGCTGAGTTTGCTTAAGTGAATCAATGAGAGTACTGACTGCTTTTAAAACAAATATGATTTCTGTTACTTGTTGCCTTGGAAGAGGGCATTTACCACTTAATCTTTCATCCTCTATATAACGATGCAGCACATCTTGAGATCTCTTTAAAAGCACTGAGAGTGCCATTCGTGAGATGTAGCCTTCTTGAGGTGTGACTTTGTTACTGAAGGAAAACTGGAGCAATGTTTCAAAATACATTTTAGAAAATTCCTCTCTCAAACAAATATCAATCTCTGCTTCTGTAAATGAAGATGACTGAGAATGTATTGAGCCCTTATTAAGCATAGTCATTATCTGACCAACAAATTCCTTAGGAATAAAATTGGCATAAGGTAGTATCTCAGTGCTGATAAGCTGAACTACCTCAACATCAATACTTTCATTTCTTTGAAATTTTTGAATAGAGAGATTATCTGGAGATATGCCTTTCGTAAAGAGAAAGTCTTCAAAAGTGTTGGCTAGTTCTGGCCACATACTGTCAAATTTTCCAGAAGAAGCATGCTGCCGGGCAACAGGTAGCCCAAGAGAAAGAACTTTGAGGAGAGAAGATACTGCTAATCTCCATGTGCTTTTAGAAGGGCAGGAATATTTCAAACTGAGAGGAACCCTATGTGTCCTAATAATATTCTGGAGTACATTCTCATTCACGACTGCTTTGTGACAGGCTGTTTTTTGGTATAAATCCACTTCTAAAGACCTTTCAGCAAACGGTACATAATTCAAGTCTACCCATTCCGCCTGATTATATTTTGCATTTGCAATGTGCTTGGTTTTTAGCTGTCCATACTGTTGAGGTTTACAGGAAAATTCCACAAATGCCAATAACTGGTCAAATATAGCTGGATACATTATCTGCACGTTTTCTGGCCCCATGCAGATGGCCTTTTGGAGAACATCTAAAGCTGTAAGCACAGGTTCCTGTAAACTTGTCAAAACTGCTTCAGTATAAGATGGAAGAATGAAAGGGGATGCATCTGAACTTATTGGGACTGACACAGCACTGTGTAACATGACTCCCAGCTTTTGCAAGTCATCCATGTTGAAACCAGTTTTTATGTGTTGGTAGAGAGCTGGAAATATCTGAATTAAAGCGGTAAGGAAAGGCTGGCTGGGAATGAAAGTCAGTTTGTCAAAAGTAACAGGAGGCTTAGTGCTTTCCAATCTGATTCTATACCAGGTATTCCATGCAGCCCACCAGAGATTCAAATCTTCAAGCTCATCGGTAACTATGGGTGGCTCAGAGCTACTATATCTTCCAAGTCTCTCTACAACGGAATCTGTTCTTACAAATGGCCTGCTCAGGCCAGGGCCTGATATGGACCCTATAAGGACAGGCACAGGTACATTAACTGCAGGTGGTGTCTTGGGCTTATCTGGGTCTCTGAAGGGGGACACAATCTGTAAAATTTTCTGGAAGCTTTTCAGTGCAGCCAGAGATACTCCGTTGTTTTTGCTGAGTGCTGCTGACTATATGATCAAGAAGAACATCCCATGCTCTTGAAAAATCTCCTAAAGGTTGCAGTAAGTATCTTCTAGTGTTAAAGACTCTTGCTACTCCGGCCAATGTTAAAACCCAGGTCTCTGCCCACTGCTTCTCTGCCGTGTCCCTTGAATGATGAATGAGAATATTGCCACCTCCAGACTCAATCTTTTCTTTGTCTGCAGTGGTAGAAGACTCCCAAACTCGGTCCAGTAGATGAAAGAGAACCTTCCAAATAACAGTGTGCGATGTTGAGTGCTGTAATAAAGTTCCATGTGCACCAATTGTTGAAAACAGAGTTTGTCCTGCACTCTTCCTCACAGCAGGACGGGGGTCCACACAGAGTTCACCCAAGTTTGCATAAAGACACAACCACAAGCAATCAAAAGGTGGTGCCGGATGGAAAGGCCGATTTAAAACAACTCCTTTCTCTTCTGCCTGCTTTTGCTGGGCTGCCTCTTCTTTATTTAATTCTTTTTCAATAGTTTCTCCTCTTTGGAAAAATAATCTGAAATATTCCACAATAAACCTATTGAAGTCAAATTAATATTAAGTTCTTGGTTATGAAGTCCAAAGCTACCTGCAACATCTACAACAATCTGCAGG
Source organism: Eumetopias jubatus (assembly GCF_037043125.1). Lineage (NCBI taxonomy): Eukaryota > Metazoa > Chordata > Mammalia > Carnivora > Otariidae > Eumetopias > Eumetopias jubatus. The sequence goes on along the minus strand of NW_028274809.1, from coordinate 174,009,829 downwards.
CACGTACAAGGCATTGCTGGTAGAAAATCTGTCGTGACCAACTGAAGACACTGGAATGCAGTTCGTATCAAGGATTCTCCTTGATCATTTCTGATTGCTCCCATGACTACAAGCACTAATGGCCATTCAGGTCCAAGACTGTCTCCCTGACTCTGAAGAATCTGCAGCACACATTCTAATTGCTTGAGTCGGGTATCTGGATGGTTAATACTGGACATCTCCTTTAATGGGTTCAATAAAAGCAACTGCAGCCTCTGGTTTTGTGAAAGTGGAGGATCATGGTTAAATGTTAATCCTGCTTTAATAAGTGAAGTTAAAGCTTCTGCTCCCCATTCACTCATTCGAGAGTTTGGATGCTGGCAGACCTCAAGTAGATGGCCAGGTAGAGGTCTCCAAAGAATTTCTCTTCGGTGCATGTTAACTAGACCCGTTTCTTTCTTTCTTTCTTTTTTTTTTTAAGATTTTATTTATTTATTTGAGAGAGAGAGAATGAAAGATAGAAAGCACGAGAGGGAAGAGGGTCAGAGGGAGAAGCAGACTCCCCGCTGAGCAGGGAGCCCGATGTGGGATTCGATCCCGGGACTCCAGGATCATGACCTGAGCCAAAGGCAGTCGCTCAACCAACTAGACCAGGTGCCCAACTAGACCTGTTTCTAACAATTTGGCAACAGCAAAAAGAGATGGTTCCTTATTATTTCCATAGGCCATAAGTATTAGTCTTTTATTATAATTTATACCTGCACTGGTCAGGCAAAAGAGAAAAGATACTACTTTTAATTAGTTGCATCTACATGGATTACAAGTAAAGATCAGATATATTTGCATTTTTGTATTACATTTACTCATTATTTGTTGTATTTTTGTCAGTTGAACCTTTTCCACTGAATATGCTATACTAAACAAGTGAACAGTAATCATTCTTTAAAGAGAACATAAGAAAAAATGGGAAAAAATCAAACATATTCATAAAATATATGACTAAACTCCAAATTAATCCTAAAAGAGCAAATGGAACATTAATGTGAGTGTGTTTCAGTGAATAAATTATTTCTCAGTAAAGGCATTTAAAAATAGACACAAACTCTATTTCAAACAAATGCAGTATCAACATATTTATGATTTATTTTGTCAGAAGAAAATTTCCTATTTAATTCAATAGTTTTTCTTTACTAAGTAAATATGAAGCTTACTTAACTTCTACACTTAATCTGTTCTGATTCAGTTTTAATATATATTTACAAGTATAATTGTTTTTAATGTTTTTCCCCTAAGGGTAAATAAAAAAATAATGTAATTCCAAAGAGAGGAAATTTGTTCTCCAAGCAAATTAATCTACTTATGTAATAAAATTAATAATACATTTTGCTTTGAAATACACAAATGGACTTATTTCCCAATTTCCCTTTTCTTAAATTATAAATGCTGCCTCTCACAAATATGAATACTGTAGCTAAGTAGAAAATTTTATTGCAAGTCTGTAAAGCTTTTTATGGTTTGTCATTCTACATTGTTGCTGGATGCAAGTTTGACTAGTGTACTATAGATGTTCCTATCTAACATATATTTCACTGGATTAACACTACTATCGTGTACCAACTTTTCATTACTTGAATTCTAGGTAAGATATATTAAGATTAATAGATAGACTGCAAATTGACATAACTTTTTTACATTATTTTAATTTTTATGATGATTTTGAGGTCATTGCAAATTGCAATTTATTCATACAGCAATTAGCTGTCAAATATTTAAGCACACTATTATTCTTCTTAAGTATAATATTACTGATCAATATTGGAAATCACTAATAATAGACCAAGAGAATTAAAACCCTGTGCTTTTCGTCTTCTGTATTTTGCTTTCTGCGGTAGGCAGAATTCTAGGGTGGCTCCCATGATCTTTCCTCCAATGAGATATTACTCACGTGCTTATGCAACCTCATGTGGCAACAGAAATTTTGTAGATACAACTCCGGTTACTACTTAGTTGACGTTAAGATTGAGAAATGGTCTGGGTAGGCCTAGCTTAATCATATGTGCCCTTTCAAAGCGGAGTCTTCTTTATCTGGGTGCAGCAGAGACTGTCTGAGAGAGTCAAGGAATGAGAGGGATTTAACATTATGAAACTCCCCTATTGCTGAAATGGAGGAAGCCACAGGACAAGGGCCTAAGAGTGGCTTCTAGATGCTGCAAGTAGTCCTCCGTTGACAGCCTGGAAGCAAACAGAAATTCAGTTCTCAAATCTGAGGAAATAAATCCTGCCAATGACAGATATGAGCTTGGAAGAGGATCTTGAACTGCAGATGAACATGCAACTAGCTCCCACTTGGATTTAGCCTGAGCAGAGAACCCAAACACACCCTTCCCAACTTCTGATCTATAGACCGTGAACTAATAAACGAATGCTGTTTTAAGCCACTGATATTATTGTACTTTGTTATTCAAAATAAAAAATCAATACACCTTCAAAATATCCTTAATTTTATCAAACTGATTGATAGAGCATTTACTATCCTACCACACTGCTTTCAAATATATTTTTCTATTATGGCTATGATCTAGTCTTTCAAAATTTTCCGGTAACCAAATGTCTCCTGCTATTATCGGAGGGAAGTCAAGTATTTCTTCCTGCAATCCCCAAGTTTCTAAGAAACACTGAAGATACCTTTAAAGTGCCAGTTCCTCTAAAAGAGTCAGTTTTTCTTTTTGTACAATAGACAAAACAGTCTAAGAAATCAGGCTGTTAACTCTATCAATAACTTTGCTGTCACAATGGGTCACAGTTGAAGATTGTCTGTGTCTAATGTCATGCTCTGGTCAAAGCCACAATAGTTTTTCAAGTTGATCCTCAATATTATGCTTTTGTTTTTATTTTTGGCAATTTATATTCATTTACTTATTCATTATTACACACACACACACACACACACACACACCATGGTATGCCAGCCATCTGAGTGCAGATAGGCTTACCAACTTTGGCCACACATTTTGCAGGAATTAGGTATTTCCCATGAATACAATAATTATTTTGCTAATCACATATTAAAAGGCCAGATATTCCTGATTGTGACATCTCATTTGGAGAACTGACATCTTTTATTGCCATGAGACTAAAGTCAGAGCCTCCTGGACCAGATTTCCTTAATTTCAAACAACATTGTAAAAAGTGGGGCTGATAGTCCAACCCCTTTTCCATATTCTACTGCCATAGTCTATCTAGAAGGAAGTTAACAGGTGTCACTCACAATCCAGGGGAGGGTATTAAACACTAGCATCACCATTGAGGATCATCATTGCCTAAAAAATTAAAATGACAATAAACTTGACAGGGAGCACTTTTATTTTCAGTAGTTTTTAATTCATTCATCCATATATTCAGAAAATATTACAAAGCAATTACCAGAGCAGTTATGTTTCTATTTGTGGTGAATACTGCGGTGAACAAGGTGGATAAAATATCTGCACTCACCGGGTTTCTATTCTATTTGACAAGGTATAAGATAAATGCATAGATGCTTGACATGAAATCAGATAATAAGGAGAGCTGTGAAGAAAACTGAAACAGTCTAAGTGATTAGAGAGTTACATGGGGTGATGGTTTTTTAGACAAGAAGGACCGGAAATACCTCTCTGGAGAGTAGTGTTTCAGCACTGACTTGAAAGAAATGAGTGCATGGGCATGTAGCCAAAGGCATTCCTGGTAGAGGCGAGCGCACAGTCAAAGGCCACAGAGCAGCAGTGAGGTTTGGCATAGTAGGAAAGCCAGACAAGCTGAGCCCAAATGAGCAAGCAGAAGAATTTAAGAGGTGATGCCAGAGATTCATTCAGGTATATGATAATTAAACCCATAGGGGGCTCTCCTTTATTTTACCAGGGGTACAAATGTCGCTGTGTGTCGGGTTGGGGGAAGCAGGAGTATTGTTGAATAAAAGAGTACAAGGCAATGACATGTGTTTTTGGTTTTAAATGGGCTCTGGCTGCTATATAAAAAAGTAAATAAAATGTGAGGAACAAGAAAAGAACTATAAAAGACATTTTGGTATCAACTGTAATAGTTCAAGCAAGGCATTATACTATTCATTATCACAAAGACAAAAAGGAGAAATAGATAGAACTTTTTGAAAATCATTCCCAAATTATTAGCCTTAAAATTCTGAAGTTTCTAAGACAAGCAAACTGTCTTCTGGGTCTGCTATGTTCCTCTTCTTTTCCACATCTCTGTTTGCATTTTAGAATGCCACAAATTTTGTACCATGGTTAATCTGCATAAAGACAGTTTGTTTTCCTTCTTGTGTCATGGGTCAACCTGTAATCCTTTGCTGGCTGGCTGGCTGGTAACACAATCACAGCTACTATAAATTTAGAAAATTATGGAGAATATATCCATCAAGACTCAATAAAATAAAAATTTTTAACATCATATCCTTTATGAAAGGAAGATAAGAATGGAGAGAAAAGCTTTGACGCTTACAAAACCATAATGTATAATATCCACTAATAGAAAATGTCCTATTTTTATTGTGTACTCCGCTTCAATTATTTTTTCTGTTAGATAGGGTTTTAAGTACTTTCCTTCTTTAGAGAATTTATAAATATTTGATGAGTTTTCATCAGAGAACTATTTTTAGTTTTAATACTGTTTTTATTTGATGGCCAGCTAGTAAATCCAACTTTTCTCCTACAGTATAACAATAAACAATATAAATAAACAATAAACAATATAAATGACATGAACCAACCAGTGGGATTTGGGCATAGGGACAAGTTCTCTAGTTTCCAATAGACTTTCCCACAAATATTGTTGAAGTACTAACTTTAGGAAGCAGTCAGCATTTCTGTGTGAAAATAGTTCTTCTATAATTTTAGGATTTAATGGACTCCTAAACAGTACGAGTTGGTTCTAAGGAAGCTCCCATACAATGCTCTGTCAATGAACCCGTAAAGCCCGTTAATGTGAGGGAGCACTTCTGAACAGGATATTTCTGAAGGGAAGTGACAGGATTGCAATTTAGAGAGTGTAATAATTTGAACTCACAATGAATGAAACACTCAAGTGTACCCATGTGCTTATATTGAGCCCTGGGCATTTTGAGGAGAGGCTACAGGGGTCTATTCGAGAATCTAAAACCAGAAACCCCTACGTGCTCCAGGCTCTCTACTAGAGCAATGCCCCTACTGTTTACATATTTTTACTTCTGTAGAATTAAGCACTTTCCCCCTATACATTTAAGTTTTGTCCATATATACCATTGTTTTTGTTGTTGTTGCTGTTGTTAGAGAATGGTTTGAATTCTGTAAAATACAAAGTTATATAAAAAATGTATAAATAAAGCCACAAATTGCTTTATTGAATTCACCTGGCTTTTCCCAGATAGCACATTTAGTTATCTGCTTATTTTTCTAGATTCTCTGTGTTTAGTTGAATACCTTATATTTCCTGTGTGAATACAGACATGCTAATAGACAGATATAGATAGATAGATAGATAGATTGATAGATAGATAAAAAGAATTTGTCCTAACACGTATATATGTATATATCGCTTATCTATTTGTGTCTAATTATTACTTGAAGTTTTAAAAGTTTTAAAACACAGAAAGGGTTAAGTATCTTGTTAAAGAACATGTTTTATTTTGCATGTTAATTTTTTCCAACACAGGAAAAGTAATATTAAGTGAACACATATGTTAATACCAAAACAATTCAATTTTCTATAATCTAAATTGAAGCTTGCAAAAAATTAGACTTAAATATATATATTACTTTGTTTTATTTGAGTAATCATATGCATAGAGACTGCATAATTTTTATTTTATAATTCAGAAGCTAAATTCTAACCTGACCTACGATTATCTCCTTTTACCAAGTATGACCATATCTGTCCTGTAACAGGTACCCTTAGACCATTCACATCCAATATGACTTTTGGTCTGGTTAAATTAAAATCTATTATCTTTCCATCTCTTTTCTATGTGTTCATTTTCTCTTTTTTCCCCTCTTTTCTGCCTTCTGTTGCGTTAACTGACCATTTTCTTGGGATTCCACCTTGTCTCCTTTATTGACTTACTATATATATATCTTGTTGTTGTTGTTGCTAATTCTTTTAATGGTGCCTTAGGGTTTACAATAAACATTTTAATTTATCAATCTACCTTCACCTAATACTATACTATTTCACATGTAGTGTAAGGATATTACAACTTTATATTCCCAATTCTTTCTTCCTCTCCTTTGTGCTATTATTGTAATACTCTTTTAAATATGACATAAACATATACTACGTGTTGCATTTTGTCTAGTATTTTTTTGTCTATTATTTTTGTTACAAGTGACAAAAGGTATTTTATTGTACCATCATTTTTCATTTCCAGTGCTATTCATGTCATTTTATATGTTCAACCTGTGATATGGCATTTCTGCCAGAAGGGATTTCTTTTATTTTTTTACAGAGTAGATATGTTGGCAATTATTCTTGTAGTTTTGGTTATGTCTAAGAAAGTTGTTATTTCTCAAATATTCAGGCCATAGCAGATTCTATTACAAATGATATTACAGTGAACATTCTTGAACATGCCTCTATAGCACGTGTGGGATAACTTTCTCTAGTTTATGTTCCAAGTGGGATTTCCGTGTCACAACATATATATAACTTCAATTTTACTGATTACTTCTAAATTGCTAGGAGTTATATCCATTTACAAAGGCACTAATTGTATTTCATGGCCCTATTGTCCATTTTCAACACTTGGAAGTGTCAGAATTTAATTTGTATATGATATTTCTATCCATGAAGCATATAACATAAATGTATTTTGCCTTATTATATCCATCTTTATTCAGTAATATTTAAGGCTATAAGTAAAATGACTTAATTACTGTTCAACTTTTTTGGAATCCTCTTAATATATATCTTTGAAAGAAAAACGCATCTAGTTTTGGAGATTATGAAAAAAGATGACATATTGAAGTATGAGTTCCATTATTGTGCATGCAATCCTACTATCCATTGCATAAATCAAAATAACTTAATAGAAGTTGTATAGCTTTCAAGAAAGCAATTTCAATTTTGTACCTTATTAGTATGTCTACTTTTTGGCAGTTTATACTTTTCAGGTTCAAAGTCAAGTTTCCAGGGGAAAAAAGTATTGGACTGACAATGCATATGTAGTGAATTACAGATGAAATTATGCTACTATTAAATGTAATAAAAATGTATGGTAGAAGATAAAGGATTTTTCTAAACAGTGATAAAAGACTTACTTTAGATGAATATATTATTAGAGGGTAGAAATGGTAAAAAAAAAAAAAAAGACATTGTTTGCCTTTCTGGTTTTTGGTTCTTTTCAAAGTATAGAATTTAGTATAAAAATTTACCATTTATCAGGAGGTTATGAATCTCAACTCTTGAACCAACTGAAAAGCCAATACAGAAAAATATTCTTCATGTTATCAGAACAAATGTTGCCTCGTTTTTATTAAATTGACTTGTGCTCATGTATTTAAATTAGGTATTATTAAAGCATGAATAAAATGTCCATTTTCATGTCCTTTTTCATCCTTTGAACATTGTATAGGATTACCATATTTGCAATAAGTACTAAAAATAATTGGATGCTGTCATAAAATACTCAGATGATGTATAGTATATAGTATTAAGACAACAAAGGGTATTTGAACTTTTTAAACCAACTGATAGTTAATTTAGGTGTACTCAAGTCGACACTGACATTCTGACGTACTTGATATATATTTTTTTAAAGTAAAACTTTGCATAATTTAAAATAAACTATAATAAAATAGTAATCCCTCATCTCAGTCATGTTTCTTCTAATCTGACCTTCATTTTACTTCAACTTCCATAGACGAAGATTCATATACAGAAAAATGAGTATAGAGTCAGTTTCTCTTCTTTTTAAATTCTCACAGGTCCTAATTCCTTTTGAATAATGGGGCAAAAATCTTTCTTTAAATCTCCGTAGAGCAATGTTCATCCATCATACATCTCTTGCCTCTATTTCCTTCTTCCCAGGAAGAAGAGCAAAATTTCAAAGTAGACAAAAATATGGGAGACAATTATAAGCTCTGGCAAAACGTGAATTAACACTTGTATGGCCCAAGCACAATTTTTATTGAGTACCTAAAAGTGAAGAGAAAGTAACTGGGAATATTTGAAACAAATCTGAAAAAATGAAGAAAATCAAACTTTGAACCATCAGCAAATTATATTTTGATTAAAAAATAGAATGTGTTTTTGTTAATATTGACTTATCTTTGAACAGGGCAGTAGGTCCCCTATAAATTGCTACGGATGAGTCTATGTGTATTCCACTGAGATGTGCTAGAATATGTAGGTAACTTGGGAAGAGCGAGGCTTCAAATTTTACTTTAATTATTCAGACTAGACATTCTTTCAGACTCCAAATATGAAGTAAAGTCTATCTTCAGGTTTGTTTTGTTTTGTTTTGTTTTGTTTTGTTTTGTTTAACAACTCTCTGGTGCAATTACTCTGTGACTGAAGAGATGTTCTTAATACTGTGGAGGTGCAAATACAAAAGTAAACAAAAATAGTTCCTGAATTTCCAGAAGAATGGTTCCTGAGTTCCCAGAAACAAATAGCAGCAACAGAAACAGATAAAATAATCTGTGTCAAAAGGGCTAAAAAGACATTTCAAGTTATGAGTGCAGTGTGTGAATATTGCATGTGTGTGGGTGTGTGTATAAGTCATGCATTTTTATAACATGAAGTTTGAAAAAGTGTATACGAGGTAACATAAAAAGATATGCTAAAAAAGAAAGAAAAAATACAGGAAACAAGGAGAATCCTAAAGGTTAATACAAGCATTCTATAATAAAGTAATACATCTCTTTTCTCATTTTCACTCTAAAAAATTCCTCCCCAAGGAAAGTAAAGTGATTGGTACCATAATTAGAAGAATAGATCTTTGGTTATCCCTTCTTTCCCTAAAGGCCTGGTTCATAAGTCAAGGAAAATCTGCACATATTGAGTTTTTCACCTATGAAATTAAATATAAACTATACTATTATTTGATAAAGACTGAGGAGAGAAAATTAAAAAAAAATTGTTGGCTTCTTTCTAGCTATTAAAACCCTGAGGGAATTCTATAAATGAAACATGGGTTTGGAAATGTTTGTGTACTACATCAAAGCCTGCAATATTAGAAGAGGTCAAAGACTCACCATAAATTAGTTGACTAAGATCTTAAAAGGAATACAACATTTAAACTCATTTAAGCTTTCTGAAAAAAAAAAACAACATCTTTTAACGTCATATATTATATGTGGCAAGGAACAGTTACAGTTAGTTCTTATTTAAGTAGTGTAATCTAAGGCTTGGTATCTACTTATTTATTTTTAAAATTTTATTTGATTTTAGGTAAGAACAATTCACATGAGATCTTAACAATTTCTTGAGGCTGAATACATTATTGCTGACAATGGGTACAATGTTGCATAGCAGATCTCTAGAGCTTATTCATCTTGCTTAACTGAAGCTGTATGTCCATTGATTGATTAGTAACGCCCCATTCCCCCCCTACCCCATTCTCCCGGCCCCTGCAACCACCATTTCACTCTTCAGTTCAATAATTTTGATTATTTAGATTCCTCATACAAGGGGAATTATAAAATTATAAAATACTGGCATATTTTACTTAGTAGAACATCCTCAAGATTGATCCATGTTGTTGCATATTGGAGAATTTCCTCTTTTTCTTTTTGAGTCTGAATTGTATTACTTTGTATGTGAATACCACATTTTCTTTATCCACTCATCTGTCAATGACCATTTAAGTAGGTTCTACAACTTAGCTATTAAAAACAGTACTGCAATGGGCGCCTGGGTGGCTCAGTTGGTTGGGCGACTGCCTTCAGCTCAGGTCATGACCTGGAGTCCCTGGATCCAGTCCCACGTCAGGCTCCCTGCTCGGCGGGGAGTCTGCTTCTCTCTCTGACCCTCCCCCCTCTCGTGTGCTCTCTCTCTCATTCTCTCTCTCTCAAATAAACAAAATCTTAAAAAAAAAAAAAGTACTGCAATGAACATTGGGAGTGCTAATATCTCTTTAAGATCCTGATTTCAATTTTTTTGGATAAATACCCTGAAGTGCAATTTCTGGATCATGTGGTATAACTACCTTAATTTTTTGAAGGGCCTCCATATTATTTTTCATAGCAGCAGCACTGTTTGACATTCCCACTAACAGTGTGCAAGAGTTCCAAGAGTTCCAATTTCTCCACACCTTCACCAACATTTGTCTTTTTTTTTTGTTTTGTTTTTATAATAGCAACCTGACAGGTGTGAAGGGATATCTCATTGTGGTTTTGATTTGCATTTCCCTGATGATGGGTGACATTGGGCCTTTTTTCCATGTACTTGTTGGTCATTTGTACATCTTCTTTAGAAGAATGTCCAAAGACATGTTTTGAAGAAATGTTTTCCAAGTCCTTAGCCCATCTTTTAATCAAGATACTTAGTTTTTTTACTATTGAGTTTTAACAATTTGGTATTGATTCTAAAATGTCCTTTTGTCCCAAAGGGCTACCAGTAATAGGATGCCAGACTTAAATAATTCTTGAATTAGTCTATTTTAAAACATGGAAATAAATATATAAAATAAAAACCTTCTCTCTCAAAAGATCAACATTTTACATTATGCTAAAGCATGGGAAATTAAAAATAAATTGCCTCTGAAGTAAATTTTAATTATTAATATATTCACTTCACTGTAAATAAATGCATATTTGGTATGTCTAAATAAGTCACATAGTTGGGTGCTATGAACATCTATATAGTTTATTATGAACATGAAACAAAAGACCCGAAACAGAGAACTACTTTCACCTTGATTTCCTGTCTTCAGTAATCTGTGTCTCATTCTTAAAATTTTTGCTCTTACAGCAACTACCATATTATACACCAAATTATACTGTAACACTTAAAGCAAGAGGTTGATCATAGGGGCGCCTGGGTGGCTCAGTTGGTTAAGCGACTGCCTTCGGCTGGGGTCATGGCCCTGGAGTCCCGGGATCGAGTCCCGCATCGGGCTCCCTGCTCAGCAGGGAGTCCGCTTCTCTCTCTGACCCTTCCCCTCTCATGTGCTCTCTCCTTCTCTCAAATAAATGAATAAAATCTTAAAAAAAAAGTTGATTATGTTTTTCTCCATTACAAGCAATGACATCTTCAAAGTAATAATACGTGGACTCTTTTGATACAGTTCCTCATAATGGCAAAAATAATTAATGGATTTAAAAATCTGGGTATAAAGTTCTTGACATGAATTTCCATATTCTCTCTGAAATGATTCCACTATGTTTAATATTCAGCATGAAATGTGTCCACCAACAATTAGTTTAGATACATATATTTTAAATTAATTAATATTTTTAATTGAAATTCTGCAGGTGGATGGTGATGAGAATATGTCTCTATTATCATTTAAGATTAAAAAGGCAATACTTACTTATTTTCCTGTGTGTCTAATTCCAGTTTTTAACTATGGAGGAGTGATTTCTTTAAATAAGTCAATCTGTGTAGATAAATGCATTGCAGGGTACACTTAGATTTTTTAAGGAGGCAAATTAAATGGGAAGAGTTGAGCTATAATTTAGACAAATGAACAGAAAAGGGAACACACCCATCATTTGGGACATGTTAGATGCTGTGCTGTAATTACACAGATTTATTATCTTTATTGATCACATTTAGCTTATGATTGTTTTGCTTTCTACTCCAATTTGCCTGTGTAAAATATCTTTACTGAGAAGAGAGTAATCACATCCTTTTCCTTCATTTACCAGAATCTGTTACCTGTTATTTGTTGTTTAATATCTAGAAAGTCAGCTAAGACATAATTTCATGTTTTAACTCTGCTGCATTTCCATATAAAATAGAAAACCTTAGAGTGTACTTGTATGCCTGATGTTATATATTTTTTAGAATATTTAGCTAACTTAATATAGATTTGACTCAAAATATGTATTTATCAATTCAAATTATCACTTCTAAGATAAGGCATAGAGTTTTTGCAGAACAGATTTGTGTGTAATAGGCAAAATGAGCAAAATGATGTGCACCCCTTACTTTCTTTTTGATAGAAAAGATTTAGAAATCATCAGTTGATTATAGAAAGAAATCCATATGTAATCATTAGCTTATACATTCAACCAATACCTGAATTAATTTGAAATTTAAAAAAATGTGAATCCAGGCAAAATTTGTGCTTGTGTATTTAAACTCACTAGAAAAATGAATAGAAGCTTCATTTTCATAACAACTTTATTTAAAGAAAATGTTTTTAAAGGAAAATGTATTTAAAAGGAAGAAATTGGCTTTAGGGCTACAACACAACAAAAAGAAATTCCTCTAAAATTCAGAAAAATATAAAAGTCTTCATTCTCATAAAACTGTTATTTCTAAACTACAAAAATTATAAAAATAAAAGGTAAATACACAACTCACAGAAACATATTCCTCAAGGGCAATGAGTAATTGCATAAATAGGCTGAGAACTAGCAGTTCACAGTCAGAGAACATTTATCATAAGTGAATTTTAGTTACAACCAGAGACATTTCCCCAAATTTAAAGTATAACAAACAGCAATTAATTCATTAGATTTACTGGATTACTCTCAATAGTCACTACATTTATGTAAATGCCTTTGTGGAGTTTTATCATTTAATATGTATCTTTTATTTTCTTTGAATAATGTAATATTTATATTTTATTATTGAAAACTCTAAAAAAGATTCCAAAAATAGTTGACAGGAACTATGATTGCAGCATGGTAATTAAAAAACACATATTATTTGCACTTTAAAGTACCATAGATTAGTTAATTCATATTTTATTTGTGGATAAGATATATAAATAACACAAATAATGCTTTTCTAATTTGTAAATTTTGGTTATTTTTTCACTGATTATTGTTAAGTTTAAGCACTTATACGTTTAAGTTTTTTGGCCATTTTTACAACTTCCTCTCTGAACCAACTTGTTAATTTATCAACTAGCTTACTTGTCTATTGTTTTTAATATCTAGAATTTTTGAAACGTTTTATTAGAAAATGGAAGGCATATTGTTTTGCCAGTTGCTCTGCTCTTACCTTCATTTATGATCCTCTAATTTAATATTTGATATACCTTTTGCAAATAAATTAAGTGGCATTAAATAGCATATAACTAGCTGTATACATTGAACAGACTATCCAAATTTTTAAAAAAAGGCTATTATTTATGTATACAATTATTGCTTTAGGAATTTCATTTCATATTTATTTCCCTGTTATTACAATTATGTTTCATATTATGCTATATTTGACAATAACATTCAAGTCATAAAAACTTATTGAGTCAAACTGAATTTGATATATTTATCTTAGAAATCTGTCCATAATATGTATTTCTGATAACACTTTTATCACACATAACTTAATATTTAAAGACTCCTTCACATTCATGATTAATTTACAAGATCTGAAAGATTCTGATGACTTTGGATAATATGTTGGATTAATTTGAATTTCCCCTAAGTAAATCAAAGCCCAGTAAATATTTACGTATGTAAATTGACCATAAAAGCTCTAAAATTCCAATATAATAATCATGCTCTAAGATAGTAGATGGTACAGGGATGCCTGGGGGGCTCAGTCAGTTAAGCGTCTGCCTTCAGCTCAGGTCATGATCCCAGGATTCTGGGATCGAGTCCCGCATCAGGCTCCCCTGCTTCTCCCTCTGCCTCTCTCTCTCTCTCTGTCTCTCATGAATAAATAAATAAAATCTTAAAAAAAAAAGAAAGTAGATGGTACATAGTAATTTGATTTTCATATAAAATTCTACAACTTTATTATTGAGTGATTTTGCAGTGTTCGGCTTACTTATCTCAAAAGCAGTACTGATATGTATTCTACCTTTTCCATCCAGTTTATGTAAGTATAGATTATGGTACCTTTTTATTTTTTGGTAGAACGAGTGACGCACAGAAGAATGTAGCACCGTACGGAACATCTAGTCTTTCTTTGCTTCATGATAGTTGCTTCATGGATATCCACATTCTATAAAGTTGTCAGCCAGTCAATAACCTGAAAACTTCCAGTGATGAAGTGAAATATACTCTACTGAGTTTGCCCTCTTCAATATTGGCTTCTTATGAGTTATAACATTTTGGTTGCCAAAGATTTACTATAGTTATTTTATCGCCCACATTTTTAGGTAGAAACCTACCTAGTATGAAGTAGTCCATATTAAAAATGTACTAATTTAGAGCTTAAATGCTGCTTTTCTTCATCTCTACTACCGCCACTACCACTAATTACTATGACTTGTATGGCTACTACACTGTCTTTATATCTGTCCCTACTCAAAGTAGAGAACTATGCAGAAAATTTTCACATAGTTCAGAAAAGTAAAAGTACGAAAACAACGTTAACCAGGCTTGTGAGGAATCCATTCCAATTTGGGCATTCAGAACAATTATTCCAGGTCAGTGAAGTCTGTTTGGCGTATCACTCAACTAGTGTGGGACCTGTATATCCTAAAACACAGAATGCAGCTTTCCAAATTGTCTTTCATCCAACTCAAGCACTGGATGGAAAAATACAGGCTGCATTTCTGTTTACGACTTTCTCCCCCCAAAGTGTTTTTGATATGAGATCTCAACGTACATTTTCAGCTGATACAAACGTTTTTTTTTTTTATAAAAAGAAAAAAGAAGGGCATATGTAGAACCTATTATTGGAAGAAGTGGGATAATACTTCACATTTGATTCAAGTCCAATGACATGACAATTACTGCCTACCCTAACAAGCATTGCTCATGCAGTGGTTTGGCCCGATAATTTAAAAAAATCATTAATTAAATGAAACAAATGTGATCGAGCTCTACAGTTGAAATAATGTGACTAAGATGACCACTATACCCAAGCAATATAGTCTCTGTCCAAATTATGTTTGATAAATAATTCAGTATTTAATTAGCTCTGTTATTTGTATCAGTGTATATTTAAAATTGACTTTAACTTGGATCATACAGCAGAATGCAACTCATCTTAAAAGTCCGGGTGTATTTTACATAAAGATTTTTATTCTATAAATATTGCTTTAAATTTCTCATTAATACTTCTCATGGCCATGTTTTTTGTGTTTATTTTATTTATTTTTTAAATATTTTATTTATTTATTTGACAGAGAGACAGCAGGAGAGGGAACACAAGCAGGGTAAGTGGGAGGGAGAAGCAGGCTTCCCGCTGAGCAGGGAGCCCGATGCGGGACTTGATCCCAGGACCCTGAGATCATGACCTGAGCCGAAGGCAGATGCTTAATGACCGAGCCACCCAGGCGCCCCATTTTTTTGTGTTTATTATGATGTATTCAGGGCTGTTGGTAAATCTCAGAACCATCTTGCCTTGGCTTCCTTGGTTTCAGTACTTATTCCTCAATAAGGCTATGTGGCTTTGTAGCATAATGAATTTTAGGGAAAAACTACTACCCAGGATTCAATGCAACAGCAAACAGTACTTGTAGCCCTGCATTATGTACTGGAGAGGAATTTTTGATAAACCAGGGCATCTACCTTTTACCTTGGGACCTGTGAAGAAAGCACATAGACTTAGTATATAAAATTGTTATCTTCCTTATAATTGCCTACCTAAAATTGTTATTTTTAGAAAATTTTCTTAAATTCTCCTTTAGGGGAGCCTGTGTGACTCAGTCGGTTGAGCATCCAACTCTTAGTTTCAGCTCAGGTCATGATCTCTTTGGTCATGAGATTCAGCCCCACATTGGGCTCTGTGCTCAGTGGGGAGTCTGCTTGAAGATTCTCTCCCTCTGCCTCCTTTCTCACACTTGTATGCTCTCTCTCTTTCTCTCAAATAAATAATCTTTAAAAAAATAAATTCTCCTTTTAAGTAATTTTTTTTTTTTTTTTTTTAGGGAGGAAGGAAAGTGCCAGGCTTTATGTGAAAGTGCCCGGCTTAGGCACACAGCACAACCCACTTCAGGGCCTGAGGCATTGCACAAAGCATGTACTGAGTAATGCTCTCTGGTGTCCCAGTCTATTTTAGCAGTGGAAGAACTTGTGAGAGGCAATATGGAGGGTGTCTCTCACATTCATTTTTTGGGATCAGACCCAGAATATGGGGTGGGGACTCAGAATTCTGCTGACTTGTTTGGCTGCCAAATCAGTAGGAGATCTAAGGTTGGCTTTCAGCATTTGCTCTGTACAAACACAGGGAGTGGTCAGACACATTTTTTCCAAGCCCTATACAAGAGAAAGGGCAGAGAGATGTCCAAACAGCTGTTGGTGTGTCAACAGCCCTCCCTTCTGCCTGGTGTTTTCCATCTCATTATGAATGAGCTTACTTGCAGTGCTTGCTCTCCCTGCCCCAAATCCCCATCTCTTACTCTTGGGCTGCTTTCCAGAACCAGGTACTCCCCCTTAAAAACATGTATACAAGTAATATAAACATACTTGATACTATATTTAAATATATATAAATGCATGCATACTGCATACACACATATGTATTTCTATATAGTAATCAAGCTGGAGGTTTCAAGTTTGAAGACCAAATATATATATATGTATATGTATACATATATACACATGTACATGTGTAAACATATATGTGCACAATACATATATAGCACACACATATGTCATACATAATTGATATGTATATATTATATATACATACACATATGCATTATAATTGCATTGCAATTAGGTACATTTATAGTCAATACAATATACATGTACTGTAATATATATTGAGTCTTTGTGTATGTGTGTATATATGTATGTGTATATATAGATGCACGTGCATATGTGTGTTTGTATATGATATGCATATGTGTGTATATATGAGTGTGTTTATGTGTGCATACATGCATGTATATGTGTATATGTGTGTATAGATTAGTATGTGTGTATATGCATGCATATATACACGTATATGTATATATGTGTGTATACATTTATTTGTGTGTATGTTTGTGTGTGCAGGTGTGTGTGTGTGTGCGTGTGTGTGTGTATACACATATTGTGTTATAGATATAATAATGCCTGCCCAACATATAAGCCAGGTTGGCAGAGGAATCAGTTACTGCATCATTAACCATTCCGTGAAGCTGAGGCAGGAGTTGCCCATTGTGCATTCGAGAGAAATCTTTGCCCTACTTCCAATCTGAAACTTTCACAGGACCCATTCAATTTGATCACTAGCTTTTCTAGCACATGTAAGAATGGAACTATGAGGTTAATGTATATTTGCATTTTTCATTAAGTATTGGTACATATACAACAATGTCCTTACTAAGATTTATCTTTCGCAGATCTATCTGCATTTTGTCTCAAACCAAAATGCTTTAAATAATGAAATTTCATAGAAATTTTCAATATGTGCCATGACAAGTCCCCCATGGTGAGTCCCCCTCTCCTATAAGATATTTAATAGCTTCCCTTGGTTTTATGAATAATTTGAAGAAAATAAGCCTAAAACTAATGACTTTTCATATGCAGTCATCCACCCAAAGTATGTTTTTTAATCTATTTATTCTCTTCGATAATCTCACAGAAAAGTTTCCTTCTCTGCTTTCTCTCTTATTTATTTATTTAGTAAATAGTATTTGTTTATTTTAACTTATTTTATTTTATTATTATTTTTTTTTAGAGACAGAGAAAACATGAGGAGGGGAAAGGCAGCAGGAGAGGGAAAGAGAGAATCTCAAGCAGACTCCCCACGGAGTGCAGAGCCCTACTCAAGATTTGATCTTAGGACCCTGAGATCATGACCTGAGCAGGAAGACAAGAGTCTGGTGCTCAACCAACTGAGCCAGCCAGGTGACCCATGCTTGTTTTTTATCAGTTATCCCAAGTACAGGATTTGTCCATATTGCCTTTGCATTTCTAGTTTATCTAATTTTCCACCATAGTACTCTTGATCAAATGTCTCAACTCTTTCAATTTTTGCTTCCGAATTATGTTTTTTACAAATTTATATATTTACATTGTAGTATAAAAGCTTTTAGACTTAATTATAAGTTCTATATTTCCTGTTTTCTTCATTGTTATTTATACTTTTAGCTCTTTACTTTTCCTTTATTTTTTATTAGTGTACATTATTTTTCTTTTTTTCTAAATTACAAATCTTATGTTCAATAATTTTAGTTGAAGGCTTTTTCTCATCTATTTTATTTTTTCTCATTTAATAAAAGGTAAATGTTTGAGCTTAGGTTTTTTTTTTCTATTTAGAAATTAAGCATGCCTGATAGGTATAGAACCTTCTTAATAAGAAATACATTTATAACTTCAGTTTGTTCAAGATTTGGATAAATTTAATCAGGAAAATAACATAATAATCTGATATACATTTTTAAAAAATTATTATTTATAGTTGGGAGGATGACTGACAGAAATGTCACAATTATATGTGGAAGGCTATTGAGAGAGTTTTACCCATGTCTCATTGCTGAGATTTCAGAAATTCTTTGTCTTAAAATGCCTGTCCTACCAGGGGGCTTCAAGAGAAAGGATGGTTCAAAAGTGAGCCAGATTTCACTAACAGATAGATGTCCTAAGAAGTGTCCATGAATCGCTTGAAAACATAATAGAGGTTTTGTAAGATAGGTCTGTCTTACAGATGGACTGGTCCAGAGCTATGCTAACCTCTGGGGACACCTGGAAGTCTGATACTGATACTTGACCAAGATAAAGGCAAGACAGACTATCCAGTAATTGGGAATATTGTGTTTAAAGTTTGAAATTCCCCTAGACATAAATAATATAGCACAAACCTCAATATTCTTATTTGTAAAGGGAAAATAAAAACCAAAAACCAAAACCTACATCAAAGAATTTTTTTTTATTATATAAGTTAATTATGTGTAAAGCACTTGGTGTCTGGCACATAGTAATTGCTATGTAGTATTAACATTAACTGTTTCAGATACTGAAATGTGCTTTTAACACAATAATGAAAGGAAAGTGCTTTCTGTGGTATATGGGTAAGTTAATGAGCAACACTACTCCAAGCCTTAAAAGTAAAAAAATAAGATCACCATCTGAGAGTTAAACTATATACTTCTAATTCATCAAAACTGTGCTCTGTTAAGTCATATAAAAAAGGGAAGACCCTGAGCTTACTCGGTGGATGATTGGCCCTATTATATTTTGGAAAAAAATAAAAAAAGAAGTCAAATCAGGATGTGAGTCCTCAGCAAAGGAAGTATGGAATAGGAAGATGAGAGAAGAATTGCAGAATTCTTTAAAAACTGTCAAAAAGAAAAGTGCTCCTTCTAAGAAAACCAGTTATATATATATATATATATATATATATATATATATATATATATATATATATATTAATTCACGGAGAGGATATCATGAGAAAATAACATCCATCTTCCACTTATTTACTTGAATATTTATTATTGTAAATAACTATTACAGGTCTTTTATTTATATCTTTTTTTTCTGAATGGATTTATTAGAAATCTCTAAGGAGAGACAGCTTTGTAAGCAGACTTTGTTGTTGGCATGACTGAAAGCTGACGGCAACAGTCTATAGCTAAGGTAATTTAACATATTGCTATATTAGCCACTTGGATTTTCCTAAGTAACAGTCAATCTAATGGTATTTTCTCTATTTTCAAACTGCTACAGACTGAAATGCAAAATTATGGTAGTGGATTGGGAACAGAGAACTCTGAGACAGTTTAGTCTATAATCAACAAGAGACCTTAGGAATATATTGTAGAAATATTATTTGCATAGAGGAACAAGGAACACCCTGATAACACTCCAAGTGGCAAATGACTATTTTATAGAAGGACAGATTAATTGGGTAGCACAAAGTCAAAAGCAGAAAAGAGAAATTAGGAGGCAGTGGGTAAAGTATATATAATCAAATTTGATGAATGCTTTGGATTCAGCTAGAAATAATGCATACAAAACTGGATGCATATTCTATCATTGCATTCCATAACCCCTCCCCCCTCCAAATATACCTAAGGAATAGTGCATCTGAAAAAAACCCTCAAACCCACACAAGTTTACTAAAAGAAAGAAGCAATTATTAATAAGCTCTCACTAAGAGAGTGGAGAAAAAGTTCACAGTAGCACTGTAATTCAGTATATATGTTTTAAAGGTAGATAATATCTCTTAGTTACAAAATGGTTAGCAAGTTAAAATACCTTCTTGCCTTTTTTTTATTTTAATCTCTCTCAGACAGACTATTCTATTCTGTATGAATGCAATTATTGCTACATCAGCAATAATAATACAATTTATTTGATAATTATAATTATTATTTTTTACAATTTGAATCCAATCAAAATTTGCTAGGCTTCTGAATTCAGGCAACTAGGACAGATTCAAAACATGATAACTTTTATGCCTATTATTTAAGGGTTTTAAAAAATAGTATTTTGATTTTTTTAAGATTTTTTTATCTATTTGAGAGAGAGAGAACAGTGAGAGAGAGAGAGCACGAGTTGGAGGAGGGGCAGGGAGAGAGGGAGAAGCAGACTCTCCTCTGGGACCATGACCTGAGCCAAAGGCAGAGGCTTAACCAACTGAGCCACCCAGGCATCACTATTTTGACCTTTCATATAGCTTTTACTGGGCAAAAAATAACTTCAAAAATGTGTGTATGTTACCGGTATCCACTTTAAATAATAGTAATGTATAATGAAATGTGTTATAAAAAGCTTTTAGAAATGTTCACATATTATTTATTTATTTATTTATTTTTTAGTGAACTTTGTTAAACTGTTGTTGTTGTTGTTGTTGTTGTTGTTGAACTGGTAGGTTTAATTGGGTTACCAGAAATGTTTACATTTAAATGTTTGGTTGTATTGTAAGGAGATGCAGAAATTTAAGAAAAAAATTGCTCTCAAAGCATACAACTACTCTCTCAAAAACAGCTGTGAAGTACCTCAAAAAGTATTTCTATTTTATCATATGGAACAGGCCACTCTGAAGCCCTCCTCAACAGTCTATCATTTGCTTGGCCTTTTCTGAGGAGATTGAATCCAGGCAGGAAAACTCATACTTGACATCTACAGAGATAAATATGAGATGTTTTATTCTTTTGCCACGACTAAGCAAAGTATTAAACATGCTCATTCTTATTGCCACAATTGCTATAATTACTAGACATGTTTCAAAATTAATACTATAATGTTAAATAAAATTTATAAATTAAAAAAAAGACTCACTGAAAAATGTGAATATTGCCTGCCAAAAAGCCTCTCTTGCATTATGATAGATGGCCATTGTTGTATTTACCTTATTATGAACTTTTAACTATAGCTAAAAATAATTAAGGAGCAAAAGTTACATTGTCAGATGTTTTTCTTCTTAGTGGAAAAAAAAAAAACCCAAAGATATCAAATGACTGAATGCTTATAGTTGAAACATTACATGGCAATTGGCCTCTAAAAATACATTCATCATTAAAATTCTAAAAGAAATTTTATCTTTGGTGCCTGCTACAAGCCATGATGGAATACCAAGGGAAAATAAAACTGTTTTATTCACAGACAACATGATTTGTTATGGGAGAAAACTTCAAAGCATCTACAAAAAGCTATTAGACCAATACACGGCTTTTTGTCAACTTCACACTATGCAAGGTCAATATACAAAAGTCAATTGCATTTCTACGCATCAGCAATTAGAATTTGCCTTAAGTCTTAAGTACACTTAGAATAGCCCCCCCGAATATTAAATGTTTCGGTATAAAACTGACACAATATAATAAACACTTATATGATGAAAACAACAAAATGCCTCTAAAAAGATCCAAACAAATGTAGTGATTATACTGTGCTATTTAAAAAAGAAACTAAATATAGTTATTAGTTCTTACGATGTAGACCTCTAGATTTAATGTGATTCCAAGCAAAATTCCAACAGGATTTTTTTTTTTTTTTTTGCAGAAATTGACAAGCTTGTTTTAAATTTGTGCTATAGAGTATGTGGGGTTTTATATTTTGGGTCTTTTTGTTTTCATTTTCAAAAATACCATACCATGTGTTTTATATATATATATATATAAAGACATATATGATATTTATGATGTATTCCGACATTTCTAGTTACTTTTAGAAGGAGCTAACAACTGTCATAAATAGTAGAAGGAAAAAGCGTATTTCTAAAAATTGTAATAGTCCTCATGGCTTAGGTCATGATCTCCAGGTTCTGGGATCAAGTCCTGCTTCAGGCTCTATGCTCAACAGGGAGTCTGCTTCTCCCCCTGCTTGTGCTCTCTTTCTCTCTCTCTCCGACAAATGAATAAATGCAATCTTAAAAAAAATATATAGCCTCAAGTTTAAATAAATAAATAAATACATTTGTTTCACAATAAAATACAGAAATAAAAATGCAAATTATGTTGTTAAAATCATGTGCTGTTTAAATTTTAGATTTTTTTACAGAAGTTTTATACAACATTTTATACAAAGGGATACTCATCTTACACTTATATTATGTCATCACGATTTGTCATCCCCAGAAGGATTGTCTTTCAAATATTTTATTTACTACTTTGAGTATTTATTACCATCTTTCTGAGTAACAGTATTATACAGCTTTTTTCAGTTTTAGAAATTATTTTTTGATTTTTCATTATTGACTATAAGGAGATTGTAAAAATTCCTCCAATTCATGCTACCAATACATTTATAGCATAATTTTTAGTGAAATTAAAATTCTGACTATATTTATGTAATATGTGCATAATATGTACATTTTACTGACAGCAGAGCCATGTAGTGTATTTTATAACATTTCTTTTTTTTTAAAGATTTTTTCAAAAAGATTTTATTTATTTATTTGACAGACAGAGAGACAGTGAGAGAGGGAACACGAGCAGAGGGAATGGGAGAGGGAGAAGCAGGTTTTCGCCAAGCAGGGAGCCCGATGTGGGACTCAGTGCCAGGACCCTGGGATCATGACCTGAGCTGAAGGCAGACGCTTAACCACTGAGCCACCCAGGCGCCCCTTTAAAGATTTTATTTATTATTTGACAGAGAGCATGATCGGGGTGGGGGGAGGGGCAGAGGGAGAAGGAGAATCAGGCTCCATGACGAGCAGGGAGCCTGATGCAGGGCTCAATCCCAGGATCTGGAGATCATGACCTGAGCCGAAGGCAGATGTTCAACTGACTGAGGCACCCAGGAGCCCCAACATTTCAGTTCTTACACATCTTTTTATTTTACTTCCAGAAGAAGTAACTCTTCTTGATTAGTTTATAGCATTTCTCTATTATTTATCTTTTGGAATTTTTGTTCTAATTAGTGGAAATCTCTCTCAGTCTTTTCTCCCTAATTTCTTCCGAGGCTTGTGTGATTCTGTCCCATGCAGTAAACTGCACAACACCCAGCAACCTCGGCAGCTGAAATGCTTCCCAAATCGCCCTGTAGTGTGTTCTGTTTCCTGCAACAAAACATTGCGCCACCCTCCGATACCTCCATTCAGAAAGACATATGATGAAAAATGGAAAGTTAAATATATCATCGGAGGCATGGATGGAAATAAATGATACGAAATAGAAATTGTTATATGTGTTTAACATGCCAGTGACAACCATTTTTCAAAGTAGATTATTTGGACATAAATGATTTGTGACTAAACTGAAAGGACCTTTAGGACAAAAGAATGGGTTCATACAAGAGGAAGTGAGTTCATTGAAGACATATTGAAAATGATATTTTTCAAACCATTGATATATTTTCAAACCATTGCTGAGATATAGTTTAAAATATTTTCTGCTTATAAGTGTGAGAGTATTAAAAATAACTTTAAAATTTCCACAAAGAGTAGTTGAGTGTTACGGAGTTTATATAACACACACACACACACACACACACACACACACACACACAGGTTAAGTATACATCTACTTCACACTGAAATGGAAAGTACCCAAGGTCCTATTAAGGAGCACAGATAGGGGCATTTTTAATATGTGCCTACTTTACTTAATGGTGATAATTGAAGCAGTGTTACTGACAGATGACATATGAATGACCTAAGAGCAAAAAATAGCTGAGTAGGTAAGTTTTGAATACTTATATTTAGCATGCTACATACTAAGTTAGAGACTAAGAAGCTATTTAAAAAGTAATATTACACACAGAAACAAGATAGGCGAATTCATGAATCAAAGGAAATAGAATCTATAAATAATGGATTTAATCTTTATGTTGAATCAATGCCCTCTCATGATATAAAAATATTACTTTATTTTTATTTCTTGCTCTTTGTTTTAATATTGATTCTTTTCTTATTAAAAAAAAAAAAAAGAGGCAAGCCAATGACTTTTCTGTTCATCCATCCTAAGTGCTCCTGCCATTTCAGGTCTCAAAAAGAATCTCTATTTAATTGTCCAGTTACTTAACAATAGGAAAACTCTAGATTTGATAGATAGCTTTTTTCCCCCCCTAGCCTTAGTATCTATACCAAAAGAATTGTCATGTTCCTTATTGTCTCATTTTTCCTCAAATCTTCCTCATTTGCTAGTTACTGTTGCTGGCCCCTTCAGCATGGGGCCCAACAGGAGAACTGATTAAGAAGGAAGAGCTTACTCTTACAAATATATGATGCTGTGTGCACTGGCTGACTCCATCTTTGACATTCGTGTGGGGACGTCACTGTTTACTGAGCTGAGCGCTTGTGGCTAACAAATGATGTCAGTGAATGAACCATTTAGCAGCCACTCTTCCCTACTCCCGGATCTCTTGCAGATCACTCTGAACACTAGTAAATATTTGATTTCTTTTGCTTTCCAGGTGGTCTTCTTGAACAGAACTAAACACAACTCCCATCAGCTCTGTCCTGTTATGTTCCACTCCTTTTCAAAGGAAATACTCATCGCATCCTTGACTGACCAGCAAATACAGTAGCGTCTCCCCTCGACTCTACCTTCCAAGGATCTCACAGGCCATTGAATGCTGTTTTCCAGATTCCCTGGGGTTAGGGGTCACACCTCAAACTCCAAAAGACAAACACATTTTCTGTAACCAACCCCCTGCCCCAAACTTAAGCTTGAGAAATAGGTGCAGCAAGTTCCCAGCTCTCCCATGCTGTATGTAGATTTAACGCACAGCTTGCTCTAAAGAAATCCTCCTCAAGAGGTTCTCTCTTTCTCAACAGCAGGTCAACCCCTTTTATTCACATGTAACAGGTAAAGTCACAAAAGCCCTAAAACCCATGATTTCATGTGGATTTGAACATCTGCATTTCTGTCTGGCAACACACATTTGCATCAATCATCTTGTTATCAGCTAAAACTTCAAATTTAATATTCTCATAACTGTCAACATGGTCCAATTTCAAAAACACGTTGTGAAATATAAAGATAAAGAAAAGGTCACTGAATGTAAAAAAAAATCATAAACTCATTGCTGACTTTCATGGAAGTGGTAGAGGCAGAAGCATGGGTGTAAGGGACTTAGACACTAGTTATGTATTAGCTTACTAACTATTTTTTTTACTCTATTCCTTAAAAAATAGTATTATAGAAATCAGTTATTAGGAATCTAATAACTACTCGCTATGTCAGAAAGTTATCTTTCTGAATCAATATAAAGTTAAAATTATTTTTTAAGTCTATAGCCTACTTTAGTCATGTAAATTAAAGACACCTTGGCCCCCAAAATAATACTCCTTAATTTATAAGGATATATGCATTTTAATTCTACATACTAAACACACTGTATGATTCCTATGATGCTGGAGAGTCAAAGTTGATGTGAGGGATGAAGGAGAAAGAGAAACAATTAAGAATGGAGCACTATAAAGACAGAATCTGGTAATGTGTGCCACGTTTACCCCAGGTGTTGAACCTGAGGTTTAATACACTATACTAAACACACACACACACACACACACACACACACACAGGCACTTGACTTCTACTTGACTGGATTCAGTGACAGTCCCTGGCAAAACAAAGAGAGGCTACGGGCTAGAGATGACCTTGCTCAAGAACGTGCTGTCCAACAGCATCTTTCAGGCCAGAACATGGATGATTCATCCCTTATTTCAACTTATCCCCTCTGCCCAAACACCCCATCCCACCCCCAGACACACAGGAAATAGAGACGTTGCTGGAAGTACAGTGGCCAGATGTGTTGAGTCAGCTTGCATCTTATCTCTCCAGCGTGTGTAAGTCCTCTGATTTTTAGTCAAAGGTGCCCAGTGCAGCCACATCCAGACTTTTTACATATTAGAAGGGGGGAAGTAACCTCTGGATTCTTGATTCCACTTGCTGTTCTGAGCCTGTGCATCTCAGAGAGGTTTAGTCAGGCAGATTTCTCATACCACGGCCCAAAGTGGAACATCAGGAAGATGTATGGGGTGAGGCGGGGGAAGGCTGGATCTTAATGAGGGCAAATTCTTCCAAGGGAGGCATATGTCCCATTTGGAATTACAGGAGGCTCATGCTCTTCTGCACATCAGAACTCTTCCAATAGTTTATAGTTAAGATGTGACAGGATGGTAGATTTGCCCTCATATTCTAGGAGCATTATGGGAAATACCAATAAATATAAGGCTTAGGGTTGGTAATTCAAAGGGATCTGGGAGCAGTGAAATTGCAGTGCATAAGAAAGGGAAAGCAATATTAAGGGCATCTTTGAAGATTACCTTGTAGGAAGACAGATTTTAAAATTTTGACTTAATAGAATATATCGTGAGAGAGAAGGTTTCCATGCTGACTTCATGTAGAGTTTGATCCTGCTCTCCGACATAGTAAGGGACTTTAGAAGATTTGAATTCTATTATCTCCCTCCTTACTTATACATTATTGTCACATCTAGAAATTTAAAATATTAATTATATATACAATATTTTACATTTGTCTAGGTATTATTTTTGTTTTTAAACTTTTTAATATATCTTAAAATCACTACTTTTTTTTTGCTTTTCAAGCAAGTAGCTCAATTATTATCTAAAACATAATATTTCTTTTTTAAAAAAAAGTATTTATTTGAGAGAGAGAGAGAGCACAAGCAGGGGGAGAGGCAGAGGGAGAGGGAGAAGCAAGCTGCCCCCTGAGAAGAATCCAATTGTGGGACTCCATCCCAGGACCTGGAATCACAAACTGAGCCGAAGGCAGACACATAACCCACTGAGCCACACAGGTGCCCCTAAAACATATTATTTCTTAGAGTATATTAAGGTCAACAGAATTTTCAACACAGAGACCATGTTAAAAATAGTGTTTTTTGTTCTGGTTTGGTTTGGTTGGAAATGCAACTTTTTAAATTTATTTTTAACTTGTGAGAATAGTTTGAGAAACTCTCTTCTACTGTTAATCAAGACTAAATGATTATTTACCTTTGCCCAATTTACTTTATCGTTCTTTCTCTCCCACATGTGTGCGGGCTTATATGTGTTTCTGTATGTAGCCTCTGGGACTCTATTTATCTGGAATTTTGCCTTCTCAGATTCTATATTGATAATTCCTTATTATTCTCTCAGTTCTTCAGTGCTTTAATCCAGTGTATTTCTTTTCAGTTGGAGTGTTT
This sequence comes from Eumetopias jubatus, assembly GCF_037043125.1. Classification (NCBI taxonomy): domain Eukaryota; kingdom Metazoa; phylum Chordata; class Mammalia; order Carnivora; family Otariidae; genus Eumetopias; species Eumetopias jubatus. The sequence continues at coordinate 173,982,278 of NW_028274809.1, read as the reverse complement.
GTCCAAACCACTGTGATTACATTTCTAGAAATATAATTTTATAATAGTATTCTTTATTTTCGTTGGCATCAAAAATAAAACCATTTACAAATAGCTATGTAATTTAGTAAATATAAAAAATACTACCATCCAAATGACATTTAAGAGGACAGTAGTACTGTTATTTTTGGTTGATAAGAGTAATTATGTTAGGTCCATAACACAGTGACAAATAATATTTGAAATAGAAAAAAGCAAAATATATGATAAAAGTATAAAATGTTATGACAACAAATTAACCTTCTGAATTATTTGAAAATCAAGTTTATATTTATCCTCTTATAATCACATTTTACAGCAAATTTAATTACGGTGAATTTGTTTTCTTCATCTTTTTCATAACTAAAACTTTCGTCTAAAAAACTATTATAGAATTAGTCATAAAATTTGACTTTCCTTAAAAATTTAAGTTTATTTGTAATAAACTGGTTGGTTATGTAATTGATTATTAGTAGCTAATGCAGTATTAAGATAATTTCACTTAAGATCAAAGTAAGAAAGAAGAAAACACTTTCTGGTTTAAGAAGCATTTTCTAAGAAGCACACAGGCCCCTAGATTACATGGAAATTGTAGACTGATTCAGTTCTCATTTCCTGTTTTAAAAATGTTTTTAAGGGGCGCCTGGGTTGCTCAGTCAGTTAGGCAACTCTCTTCGGCTCAGGTCATGATCTCAGGGTCCTGGGATAGAGCCAACTCCCTGCTCAGCGGGGAATCTGCTTCTCCTTCTGCCCCTCACCGCGCTCGTGCTCTCTCTCACTCAAATGAATAAATAAAATCTTTAAGAAATGTTTTTAAATATCACAAATATACTTAAATATGCATTACTTACATTTTCTCAAAAACCCCTTTGATCTTATTATGTGTGATAATTTTTTCATAGGGTAGAACCAAATGACAATGATTTAATATGGCCAGATTTTGTAATCTTTTTAAAAATCTTTTAATTTTAATTTTTTTAATTTTAATTTTTTAACTAATTTATTTTTTGGATTCTGTAATCTAATGGCACTGCTAGTTTGTTCTTGCAGATTTACTCAAGATGTGACTCCTGGTTAATTCCTGCAGCCTTTAAAAATTAGAGGCACTTTCTAGTGTGAAAGGAGAGCTTAGTTACCCACAGCTCATTAATGACACTAATGTGGTTGCTCTTTTCCCCAAATCTTGAATCTTACATTAATTTGGTATGGTTTAAATGCTCCTTATGTGAAATAACTTTATTAACCTCATGTTTGATTTTTCCATACCAATAGTTTCCATTGAATGGCATTGTGAATGGATAAACACTGTGATAGATTTTCTAAGAGTCGTTGTACCAGCATAATGGAATCATGGCGAGCAAGTATCACTGTACTCCATTTTCCATTTTGTACTTACTTAACTTCATTTTTTAATGTGGTGAGATCATAACATTCAGTATATTCAAACAATCATTATTTGGTTCACTCTGGATCTGAGAATGTAATTGGTGTACTATAGAGTTGATTTGTTTTCTTTCTTATCATTTCTAAATATTTAACTAAATTCTAGGAACTTTTCTATCCAGAAGCCCTCTAGTCCTACCAAGGCATCAAGTGATTGTACTAAAGCTGATTACAGACTCAGATCTAGAGCTTGGTGAAGCCAATCACTTCATCTTTTTTTGTTTTTGCCACATTTGTTGGTTCAGTGGTGGGCATGTGGTATGAATCAAACAATTACTCTGAATCTCAGGATTTTTTCTGTGTATGCTAGGAGCAAGATTCTCTCATTCTGTCAAGCATGAAGGATGAAGTATGTACTTCTGTGAACTGTTAACAGAAATACTGGGATCATGAATTCTTACCTATAGCAGTAATTAATATGTGGAGATTAGAAAAGGAAAAAAAAATGTTCCTTCTTAACAACATTGATTTAATAATCAAAAGTACCCTGCCGTCAGACTTTAACCTCTCTAATTCTCAACTGCATAAAACAAGTCAACCACATTTTTAAGATACACCTAAAAATTAATACACGGCACAATAAATTATCAACCACAGAAACACTACCAAGGTCAAGAAACAGAATGTCTCCAGCACCTTCAAAACTCACTGATACCCTCTGTCAATCTCTATCCTTTACTTTTTGTCCAGAAGCAAACGATATATTGGATTTTCACAAGTTACTGTTTTTGCCTGTTTCTAAATTGTAAATGCCTGAATTCATATACTCTGCATTCATTTGTATTTAGATTCTTTCTCTTAAAATTGTGCTTATAAGAGTTATCCATATAGCAAAAATTCATTTATTTTCACTGTCATAGGGTAGTCCATTTCTGGCTGTGACAGACTGATGTATTCATTCTTCTGTCCATCTGTTGATAACCTTTATTACTAAATACATCACATATATATTACCTCCTTGTAGTTTTGTGTGTCTATTTTTTCATTCTCTTAAATTTTCTCATGAAGAGCAGTGTTCATACTTTTTAGGAGTCTAATTTATTATTTTTTTTAGTGGTTAGTCTTTCTGTTTAAGTAACATTTTTCTATTCTGAGATCATGAAGATAATATCCAAAAATCAGCTCCAAGAAGGTTTATTCTTTTACTTTTCTTATTGGGTTCTCAGTCTTGCTAAAATATTTTTTTCATACAGTGTGATTTAGGAGTCATTGTTGTTTGTTTTTACCCATATGGATATCCCATTGATTTAGCAACATTCACTGAAAAGTTTCCTTTTCTTTTGTTTCATTTCCTTACCTTTCCTTTTTCTTTTCCTCTTCCTCCCTCCCTGCCTCCTTCTCTCCCTCCCTCCTTCCCTCCTTCCCTCCTTCCTTCCTTCCTTCCTTTCTTTTCCTTCCTTCACATTGCTGTCCACCTTTGTTATACATCTGACATCTTCGTATGCATAGGTCTGTTTGGATTTTATTTTATTTCATCACTCCCTAGTCTCTTTTGGAGCCAATGTGACACTAAATTAAATTTAACAAACATAACTTTTATAATAAATCCCAATTTCTAGTAGTGTAAACTTCCCAATTTTTCTTCTTCTCTGAGTACCTTAAATATTAATAAATTTGTAAATTCAACAAAATATTGCTGGAGTTCTTCCTATTCTGGTACTTTATTAATCAAATACCAGAATCACCTGCAATTTACTGTCTAGGTAAAGCAGACAATCCTGCTCAATCTCAGCACAGTGGCATCTCTGGGTAGGAACATGACATTTGTCACGAGCCTTGGGCAGTCACCTCTTCTCTCTAAGCTTCCAAATTATTGCTCTAGTACCCAGGGTTTGTAATAAAAAATCTGTAATGCATTAATATTTGGTTTCTCTTAACTGATTTTGTATTGAGAAACAAAGCTCGCGTTCTTATTTTTTTGTTTCAAGTTTTATTTTAAATTCTAGTCAGTTAACATATAGTATTATATTGGTTTCAGCAGTTGAGTTTAGTGATTCATCACTTACATAGAACAGCCAATGCTGATCACAAGTGCCCTCCTTAATACCCATCACCCATTTAGCCCATCTTCTCACCCACCTCCCATCCAGCAACCCTCAGTTTGCTCTCTAGAGTTAAGAGACTCTATGGTTTGCCTTCCTCTCTTTTTTCCCCCTTCCCCTATGTTCATCTGTTTTATTTCTTAAATTCCACATGTGAGTGAAATCATATGACATTTGTCTCTCTCTGACTGACTTGTTTCATTTAGCGTAATATATTCTAGATCCATCCACATTGTTGCAAATGGCAAGATTTCAGTCTTTTTAATGGCTGACTAATATTCCAACATATATGTATACCACTTGTTTATCCATTCATCAGTTGATGGATATCTGGGCTCTTTCCATAATTTGGCTGTTGTAGATAACGTGGCTATAAACAACAAGATGCATGTTTCCCTTTGAATCAGTATTTTTGTATCCTTTGGGTAAATACCTAGTAGTACAATTGTTAGGTCCTACAGTAGTTCTATTTTTAATTTTTTTTAAAGATTTTATTTATTTATTTGAAAGAGAGAGCACGAGAAGTGGGGGAGGGTCAGGGGGAGAAGCAGACTCCCTGCTGAGGCGGGAGCCTGATGCGGGACTCGATCCTGGGACTCTGGGATCATGCCCTGAGCCAAAAGCAGTCGCTTAACCAACTGAGCCACCCAGGTGCCCTATTTTTAATCTTTTGAGGACCCTCCATACTGTTTCCCAGAGTGGCTGCACCAGTTTGCATTCCCACCAACAGTGTAGGAGTGTTCCCCTATCTCTGCATCCTTGCCAACACCTGTTTTTTCCTGTGCTGTTAATTTTAGCCATTCTGACATGTGTGAGGTGGTATCTCATTGTGGTTTTGATTTGTAGTTCTCTGATGATGAGTGATGTTGAGCATCTTTTCATATTTCTGTTGGCCATCTGGATGTCTTCTTTGGAAAAATGTTTATTCATGTCTTCTGCGCATTTCTTAACTGGATTATTTGTTTTCTGGGTGTTGAGTTTGGGAAGTTCTTTATAGATTTTGGTTTCCCAGCTGTGCCACATGCAAGGTAACCTTGCATTCTTATATAGTGGCAGAGCTGGCAAACATACCAGAGTACAGAGTTAACACTTGTAAGTAGCTGGCCCGGAAGGAACATGAGTTTTTTGTTAGAAACATGTGAACAAATGTTTCTGTGTCCTCTTCAGGCCAAGGCACTTAACAAGGAGGTCTTCTTCCCCTGTGCTTTCTTTTCCTTTCCACTGGTTGGATGCAGGTGACAACTGATCCAAGGGAATTCTGGAGCCACTATCTGGCGGAAGACCGCCTACCACCCAGGAACACCTACCCCCAAACCAAATGCCAGACAACTTTTAGTGCCTATACAATCTATTTTACTATTCTGATCACTGACTTTTTGAAATGGATATTTTGCTGACAAATTTTCAGCCTTTCTTTTTCTTTTGTTAATACAAGCATTTAGGACCACAGATATTGGATTGTTGTACGGTTTTTCAGAAGATACAATGTGTAATTTTCATGATGTTTTAGTTGTAAACATTTTCTAATTTCCATTATGATTTTCTATTTGACTTGTGGGTTATGATTGGATAATCCACCCTGTGCATGCATTTATTACTGCATTTTTTAACATATAATTTTAATCATATTATGGTAAGGGAGTATGTTTTATAACATGTAAATCCTAAACATTGCTCAGATAATTTTCACAAATGTTTCATGTGTTTTTCTGTAACTGCTGATTTTACAGTTTTATATATACTAAGAGATCAACAATTTTCATTTCATTTTTCAAATTTGCTATATTCTTCTGTTGTTTTTTAATTAGATTGACTCTTTTTTATTTTTTAAAGATTTTATATATTTGAGAGAGAGAGAGACACAGCGAGAGAGGGAACACAAGCAGGGGGAGTGGGAGAGGGAGAAGCAGGCTTCCCGCGGAGCAGGGACCCCGATGTAGGGCTTGATCCCAGGATCCTGGGATCATAGACTCAGCCGAAGGCAGATGCCTGATGACTGAGCCACCCAGGCACAACAGATTGACCTGATTATTAAGACATTTAATAACCCTTTTCATTTTGGTGAATTTGTCTGTTACTTTATGTATAAAATAAAAATATTATTTTACTTTCTCAAGTACACATTGTTAACTCTCGTTATCATGCTTAGATCTCTAGAAATTACTCATCTTAAAACTGCAAGTTTGTACCCTTTGACCAACATCTCCCCATTTTTCCCACCTCCAGCCCCGGCAAACCACCATTCTACTACATGTTTCTTGAAGTTTGACTTCTGAATAGATTCCAGATATAAGTGATATAATGTAATATTGGTCTTTCTGCATCTGACTTATTTCACTTAGCATAATGTACTCCAAGTTCATCCACGTTTTTGCAAATGACAGGATTCCCTTCTTTTTTAAGGAATAAGTTCTGGGAATTTAATGTACATCATGTTGACTATAATTAATAATACTGTATTGTATACTTGACCTTTGCTAAGAGAAGAGATCATAAGTGTACTTATCACACACACAAAGATAACTATGTGAGGTAATGAATGCTCAATTATCTTGATTGTAGTAATTATTTCACAGTGTATATGTGTATTAAATCATCACATTGTACATCTTAAAAAAACCAAAAATGGACTGTACTTTTATTTTTGTTTTGTTTTGTTTTGTTTTTTTAAAGATTTTATTTATTTATTCATGAGAGACAGAGGAGGAGAGAGAGAGAGAGGGAGAAGCAGAAGGAGAAGCAGGCTCCCAAGGAGCAGGGAGCCCGATGTGGGACTCGATCCCAGGACCCTGGGATCATGACCTGAGCCGAAGGCAGACGCTTAACCATCTGAGCCACCCAGGCGCCCTGGACTGTACTTTTAGTTACAGTTTTTTTTCCTTATGAATTGAATTACTATTTATCCAGAAATTATTTAAGCTAGCTAATTTGTATGTCTGTCTATTTTTACTTTTTGAGAACTGATTAGAGAATTATTTCTTCCAAAACTGATTTGTATTTGTTTTTGTCAAGAACTTAAGGTCATCAATGTGGAGTTATATTAAAAAACATACTTGGACAGCTTTTTGTCTGTCCAAGTATGTTGGACAGATACCACACAAATTATATGAATTTAGTGTAATAACATGGGTTATAATAGATGGCTTGTGTTGACAGTTTCTTATGGTACATATTTTTTTCATTTCATAGTCAGTGCCAAAGATAGAATTCTAGTGGTCCACTGATGGTTGGAGGAGTGCAGACAAGAGGTTGTATAAGGAGTTAATTCAAATTTATTGAGGAAGCAGTCTTTGGAGTGGTAGAGTTTTGGGTTTCCTGTTTTTTGACTATGCATGGATCCTGAGTTTTGTCTGCTAGCCCCAAAGACTTGAGACCTTGTGAAAAATTATTCATAAGTACACTATATTTGACAAATGCTTTCAAGGTGAACATCAGCTTCACAGTTTATTTTATATCTCTGAATTATACCTTTCATTTAGATTTTGGCCTCGATATTCCTTAATTTTTCTTTTTTGCCAGTTCATAGATGCATTTAAAAAGTTCTTTCTTAACATTTCATTTTGCATTTACATCTGTTTTCAACAGCAATCCGAACCATGGTGCTATAGCAGAGATACTATGTCTAATACAGTATACAGATTTTTGTGCAGATTATATCTTATCTTTATCTGTTTCATCTATACACCATCTGACTAATGACAAAAATGCAATTTTTGCTAATGTTTTATTGAATTTTAAAATACCTTAATTTTACTGGGTAATGACTATGTATAGCAGCAGTGTACTAGACTCTGGAATACAACATAACTGTCCTCATGAAATGTCAATCTAGTGAGAAAAACCTACCTTCTGTGCAGGAAAATAAAGTAAAGGAAATATTAGTTCATATCTATTTTAGATAGTGATTTAGCTAATGCATTAACCATTTAAAACTTCTGCCTTCTCTCAGGGAATACTGTACTGTAACTTATATAATATATAAAGTATAAAATAAAAATACACAAAAATAAGCATAGTAGATGTCTGCCTTCAGCTCAGGTCATGATCCCAGTGTCCTGGGCCTGGGATGAGCCCTGCATCTGGCTCCCTGCTCAGCGGGGAGTCTGCTGCATCTCCTTCTCCCTCTCCCTCTGGGTGCTCATGCACATTCTCTCTCTCAAATAAATAACTAAATCGAAAAATATTTTAAAAAATGAGCATAGTAGGAATTCTGGTAAAATAAATTCTATATCTTTATCATGGTCTATAGGGTTCTACCTGCTCTGTCCCTGTCCATCTTTGAAACAGTATCCCCTTGACTGCTCTTTCTCCCCTAATAATCTTCACGTGGATCCTGGTACCAAATACATTCTTTCCAAACACAGAGACTTTGCAAATGCTTTCTCCACCACCTGGGATCTTTCCACTCAAGTCTTCACATGGATCACTACATACTCCCTACTCAGGCAACATCTCCCCAGAGAGGTCTTTCTTTTATTTTTTAACGATTTTATTTATTTATTTGACAGAGAAAGAGAGAGAAACAGCGAGAGAGGGAACACAAGCAGAGGGAGTGGGAGAGGGAAAGCAGACTCCCGGCTGAGCAGGGAGCCCAATCAGAGCCTCTATTCTAGGACCCCGGGATCATGACCTGAGCCGAAGGCTGACGCTTAACGACTGAGCCACCCAGGCGCCCCTCCCCAGAGAGGTCTTTTGAACCATTCTCATTAAGGCAGGGATTTTTCTCCGTTATCATTTATCATCCTAGCCTAAACAGTATTTAAGAGTAACTGTGACTATATTATGCATTTTAATTGTTTAGTTATAAATGTCTTTCTCTTAGAGAAGTGTTTTATTTTTTACCTCTATAATGTCATTCACTAGTGATTAGCACAGAGGTGTTCAATAAATACTTGTTGCAAGGAGTGTTGAATGGAACACTGTATTATGTTCACAAAATGACCAACTTCTTGATACTGAACAGGAGGGACAGAGAAGCATGTGTGAAATGGAAATCTGTATGTACAGTATAAGGACAAAGTTTAAATAAATATTATAAATATCCTCACAAACAGAAGATAATTTATATTTGTCAAAGTACAAAAAGAGATAATACCAGGGACTTTAAAAATTATTTCTAGTTTGTTTTTCTCTTTTTTTCTTTGTTCTTTTGTTTTGCTTCTTAAATTCCATATGTGAGGGAAATCATGATATTTGTCTTTTTCTAACTTATTTCACTTAGCATTATACTCTCTAGATCCATCCATGTTTTTGTAAATGGTAAGATTTCATTCTTTTACTGGTACAGCCATTGTGGAAAACAGTATGAAAGTTCCTCAAGAAGTTAAAAAATATATATACATATAGTGGGATATTATTCAGCTATAAAAAAGAATGAAATCTTGACTTTTGCAATGACATGGATGGAGCCAGAGAATATAATGTTATGCAAAATAAGCCAGTCAGAGAAAGACAAATACCATATAATTTCACTCACATGTGGAATTTAAGAAAAAAAACAAATGAGCAAAATGAAAAAAAAGAGAGAGAGAGACAAACCAGGAAACAGACTCTTAATTATAGGGAAAAAACTGATGGTTACCAGAGGGTAGGTGGTCGGGAGATGGATTAAATAGGGGATGGGAATTAAGGAGTGCACTTGCTGTGATGAGCACCGGGTGATGTATGGAAGTGTTGAATCACTATATTGTACACCTGAAGCTAATTTTACACTGTATGTTAAGTAAGTGGAATTAATATAAAAACTAAAAAAAAATTAAAAATAGAATTACCATATGATCCAGTAATTCAACTACTGGGTATTTACCCAAGGAATATGAAAACACTACTTTGAAAAGATATATGCATCCCTATGTTTATTGCAGCATTATTTACAATAGCCAAATTATTTCCAGTTTGTGATGAGAGCACAGTGTTCCTAGGACTAATAGGAAGAAATTCAAAAGGGCCTCACTTCAACTATCTGTTTAAAGGGGGGAAAAAACAACAGCGACAACAACAAAAAAAAACCAAAAGGACTTGATGGCCAAATGACAGCAGATGTATTTATCTCAGAATAGAGTCTGCTACTACAGATGGGGAGGTCATACTGGGTCAACCATTAACTCCTGGCCAATCAGAATCTTTTATTTTCTCTTTGATTCCATTTTCTAAAGAGTGAAGCTGAAATACTGAGATAGTCATTAATGAACTGAAAAAGAGAAGCTTGTGTAGAGAAAAGCATAGTGCAATTTATTAAATAATTATAGTTCACCTTTAAGAACACAGGGGTTAGGGATGCCCAAGGTAGAAAATCCACATCTCACTTCTGACTCCCCCAAAATTTAACGACTATGTTCTATATGGATGTGTTTGTGATTTGTCCCTCATAACCGACCACCTGGACCTGCAGGTACACAGGCAGGCTAAGGAATGTTGTTTGTGAGACTCATGCTGTGTGAGTAACCTTGGGAGCCTGGTTGTTTGAAGTATATCATCTGGCCTCCAAGTCAGAACTGGCCCTCTGGTCTGGACGTCAAGAGTGACAAATCTTGTCTCATGCCCCCTCTGGCTCCAGGCTGGGCTGGCCTCCCCTAAATGGAACCCTGGAGGGGAGGCAGACACACATAAGCCTGGGCTCTTTGAAACTATAGAAACATGATAACATGGAAATGCAGCTCACTCCAAACTGCACATAGGCAAACAAATGTTTAATTTCATACCCTGTTATTTGCCCGTCAAATATGGTTATGGGGTGGTCAGTTGGAAGTCTCACCAGAGGGGAAGACACTCTGCCCAGGCTTCTCAATCAGGACTCTAGCCTGGCTGTTCCCACGGGGCTGCCCCAGCTGATGAGGTTGGATGTTGTTGATGCAACTTTGCCTTATTCTCATTTATTGCCTATTATTACCCTCATCTATGTGTAGACGCCTTTCTTTTTCTGTTTCTATTAGATTTCTATAGTAATAATAAAGTTTTCTTTCCTTTTCAAAAATGAAACATGACTGTTGTGACTCTTTTGTGCACAACATAGTGATAGCCTTCTGATGACTGGCAGCATTACTGATAATGTAAACAGTCAATTAATACATATTTTGGTATGCTTTATGTATTATATCCTGTGTTCTTACAATACAGTAAGCTAGAAAAAATAAACTATTAAGAAAATCATAAGGAAGATAAAATATGTATACAAGTATTCTACTATAAAAAAAATCTATGGGCGCCTGGGTGGCTCAGTTGGTTAAGCGACTGCCTTCGGCTCAGGTCATGATCCTGGAGTTCCGGGATCGAATCCCGCGTCGGGCTCCCTGCTCAATGGGGAGTCTTCTTCACCCTTTGACCGTCTCCCCTCTCATGCTCTTTCTCACTCTCTCTCTCTAAAAAAAATAAATAAATAAATTCTTTAAAAAATAAATAAATAAATAAATAATAAAAAAATCTACATGTAAGTCAACCTGCACAGTTCAAACCCATGTTGTGTAAGGATCAACTGTATACTGATCTTCACACTTGTCTCTTCACCAAAGTGACTATCCTAGCCCCAAATTTGGAGTCCCTTATCTCAGCACAGGATATAATTCCAAAGGAGCTGGCCTCAAGTACAGTTTCGGACAGTTGCAAAAACAGGCAAAAACAAACAGCAAAGCCAGATAAAGGACTAACCTTTATCATCTGGATCAATCAACTTCAAATACTAAGGGTTAAAATCTATGTGAAACAAAGAAAGGAAAAAAAATCAATAAGATACGCCTACCTTATATGGGAGGTAAATAGAAAGTCTGGGAGAAATTAGTACTATCATAAAGTTAAATCAAACATTTTATAAGAGTGAAAGTTATATTGCCACAAAGATATTTTGAAATATGATTTCGTACATTTATAGGTGCTGAACAGGATAGTATAGTTTTATTTTTCCTTGCTCTTCCCCTTCTTAATACAACTAAATACTTTGGAATTATTACACTAACAATGATGGATTCTGAAAGACGTCAGACTACTTTGGAACTCAGGACATGAGAAACTACAATGAAGTAAGCTCCCTGGGTTTTCTTTTTATCTCTGATATACATTTGAACCAGGCAGTGGAGGAGACCATGAACACCAAACCACCACAAGGCATAGTGAAAAACTTATAAAACAGGCAACACACAAGAATAACTCGCCCTTCCTGGTTAAAGGGTCTGATAAGCAGAAGTCCAGCAGAGCCCTAGTAGGGAGCCCTAACTCTGACTCATCAGCAGGCTAGTGCTGGCCATCTGATCCCCTCGTAGCAGTAATAGCAAAGGCTAAATCCTTTCTAGCCCTGCTCAAAATTCGGGCAGCCCTGGGCATGTGATCTGCCTGTAACAGAGATCGCAGTGAAGTCTGGCCATCCCAGGCCAAGCTTTATAACCTAAACCCAGTGAGTGGACCTAAAGGGATTTATTAGCAGATGTGGCAACAAAGTCCTCCTGGGTCACCCAAGACCTGGCTCATCAACTGGGGTACCAGCAGGCAGCCCGATCCTCTGACAGTGGCAACTGCAGCAAAACTCTGCATCTCCTTTCCTCTACACAATAGCATAGACATACCAGCCCAGAAACTTTGCCCACATCTCTCAAATGTCGCCCAAAGAGAGAAGGAGCTCAGGAAAGTTCCTTCTGTCTCTACAGACGGCACCAGCAGGGATGGAGCAGGAATCCCAGAAGCACCAGACAAATGAAGCAGAGCAGAATGGCACTACCATAGGAGGAACCTAAACAGTCATTGGAACTATAGCCCATAAAACTGGACAGACCTACATGCTGAGCCAAATAGGGCAAACTGATGATTCGGATAGGATCGAGATTCTCTTAATATAAGTACTCAGATGTCCAAGGTACAGCTGAAAATCACTTCTCCTATGAAGAGCAAAGAAAACCTCAATTTGATTGAGAAAGACCATAAACTGACAGGAGTACTAAAAATAATATGAGTACTATTTGATAAGGATTTGATAAGGCTTAAAAATCAGCCCCCATAAAAATGCATCAGCAATTAATTGCATATTTTCTTCAAGCTAATGAAAAAGGAGAAAATTGCACCAAACAAAAAAAAGTTAGAAAACAGAAACAAAGGAGTTTCTACTTCCATGAAAATGGGGTATTTGTACTTTTCTTTTTCTATTTTGCCTCTAAGTACAATGACAAACTGTGGGCATTCTATGTAAAAGCAACATAAGAAAACTTTGAAAATTGGAGAAAAGTGTGTGGGTCAGATAGGGTTCATGTGCCCTGGAAAACAACATGGTAGTAAGTTCCAGAGATTTCTTATTGCTTCATATATAGGCATACCTCAGAGATACTGCAGGTTCAACCGGCACAATAGAGTGAATATCACAATAAAGTGAGTCAAATCAATTTTTTGGTTTCCCAGCACATATAATAGTGATGTTTAAACTATACTGTAGTCTATTAAGTGTGAAATAATATTGTGTCTAAGAAATTATGTGCATATCTTAAATTAAAAACAATACTTTATTGCTCAAAAATGCTAACCATCATCTGAGCTTCCACCAAGTTGTAATCTTTTTGCCAATGGAGGGTCTTGGCTCATTGTTGATGGCTGCTGACTGATCAGGGTGGTAGTTGCTGAAGGTTGGGGTGGCTATTGTAATTTCTTAAAATAAGAGAATGAAGTTTGCCTCGTTGATTACCTCTTCCCTTCACAAATTAACTCTTCCTTCCTTCTTTCCTTTCACAACACCTCTTTCTGTAGATGTGATGCTGTTTGATAGCATTTTACCTACAGCAGATTCTTTGAAAATTGGAGCCAATTCTCTCAACCTTGCCACTGCTTTATCAACTAAGTGTATGTAATATTGTAAAGCTTCTGTTGTCATTTCAACAATCTTCACAGCATCTTCACTAGGAGTAAATTCCATCTCAAGAAACCACTTTCTTTGCTCACCCATCCGTAAGAAGCAATTCCTCATCCATTCAAGTTTTATCATGAGATTTGCAACAATCCAATCACATAATCAGGTTCTACTTCTAATGCTACTTCTCTTGCTATTTCTACTACATCTGCATTTACTCTCTCCACTGAAATCTTGATCCCTCAAAATCACCCATGAGGGTTGGAATCAACTTTTTCCAACTCCTGTTAATTTTGACATTTTGACCACTTCCCATGAATCATGAATGTTCCTAATGATATCTAGAATGGTGAGTCTTTTCAGTGTACTTGCCCCTGATCCACCAGAGGAATCACTATCTATGACAGCCTTATAAAATGTAGTTTTTCAATAATAAGACTTGAAAGTAAAAATGACTCCTTGATTCATGGTCTACAGAATGAATGTTGTGTTAGCAGGCATGAAAACAACATTAATTTTGTTGTCCATCTGCATCAGAGCTTTTCAGTGACAAGGTACATTGCCAATGAGCAGGAACATTTTGAAAGCAATCTTTTTTGCTGAGCAGTAGGTCTCAACAGTGTGCTTAAAATATTCAATAAGCCATGGTTTAAATAGATGTGCTGTCATTCAGGCTCTGTTGTTCCATTTATAGAGCAAAGACAAGAGTATATTCAGCATAATTCTTCAGGGATCTAGGATTTTCAGATTGGGAATGAACATTGGCTTCAACTTAAAAGTCACCAGCTGCATTAACCCCTAACAAGAGAGGCATTCTGCCTTTGAGGCTTTGAAGCCAGGCACTGACTTTTCCTCACTAACTATGAAAGTCCCAACTCCTATGGCAACTTCTTCCAATAGATTGTTTTGTCTACTTTGAAAATGTGTTGTTTAGTGTAGCCACCTTGATTACTTATCTGTGCTAGATCTTCTGGAGAACATGCTGCAGCTTCTATATCAGCACTTCTGCTTCCCTTTGCAGTTTTATGTTATAAAGACAGCTTCTTTCTTTAAACCTCATGAACCAATCACTGCTAGCTTCAAACTTTTTTCTACAGTTTTCTCACCTCTTTCAGCTTTCACAGAATTGAAGACAATTGGGACCTAGCTCTGGACTAGGCTTTGGCTTAAGGGAATGGTGTGGTTGGTTTGCTTTCTTATCACTAGTGTGTTCACTGAACTAGCACTTGTAATCCTTCAAGAACTTTTTCTTCATATTCACAACTTGGCTGTTTGGTGTAAGTGACCTAGATTTCAGCCTGTCTCAGCTTTCAACACACCTTTCTCAATAAACTTAATCAGTTCTAGCTTTGGATTTAAAGTGAGAGGGGTGCAACTCTTTCTTTCACGTGAACACTTAGAAGTTATTGTAGGGTTATTAATGGGCTTAATTTCAACATTGTTGTGTCTCAGGGGACAGGGAGGCCTGAGGAGAGGGAGAGGGATGGGGAAATGGCAGGTCAGTGGAGCAATCAGAACACACACAAATTTTATCAATAAAGTTCATTGTTTTATATGGGTGCAGCTTATGGTACTCACAAATTGCAATAGTAACATCAAAGGTCACTGATCACATATCTCAATAACAAATATAATAATAAAAAAAGTTTGAAATATTGTCAGAATTACCAAAATGTGACACAGAGACACAAGATGAGCAAATACTGTTAGAAAAATGACACCGATAGACTTGCTTAAGGCAGGGTCACAACAAACCTTCAGTTTATTAAAAAAAGAGAAAGCACTAGTTGTGAAGTATTAATAAAGTGAAGCAAAATAAAACAAGGTATGCCTGTACCACAGAATGGATGCTGGGGTATCCAGCAACATGGAAATGCTAATAGGTGCAGTAAAATCTCCCCCAAAAGTCTGACCTATATAGCCAAAAACAAACAACACAGTTCAGGGACATCCTAGCAAGACAGAAAACTTTCAGAAAATAATAGTCAAACCCCACAGAATAAACTGTAACCCCACCTCTAACCATGCCAGCAAATGCTGAGTGGGGAGTCTAAATTGTTCACTTTCACAAGGCTGTAATGAGGCTCCTGAACCCATCCACTGGAACCAACTTAAAAGAAAACAAGCTAAGACAAAAATTTAACCTTCAGCATCTTTCCACATAATATCCAAAATTTCTAGGTTTCAATTAAATAGCACTCAATGAACCAAGAACCAAGAAGCTTTCGAACTGAATTAAAAAACACAATCAAGAGATGTCAACAAAATGATTACAGAAATACTAGAATTATCTGACACATATTTTCAAGTAGTCTTTATAAACCTGCTTCAATGGTCATGTTTGAAGTAAATGAAAAAATAAAGACTCCCAGCAAGGAACTAGAAAATGCAAAGAAGAAACAAATGGGAACTTTTTAATTTAATTTTTTTAAAGATTTTATTTATTTATTTGACAGAGAGATAGAGAAAGCTAGAGCAGGAAGACAAGCAGGGGGGAGTGGGAAAGGGAGAAGCAGGCTTCTCCCCCATCAGGGAGCCCCATGTGGGGCTCAATGTGGGGCTTGATTCCGGGACCCTGGGATCATGACCTGAGCTCAAGGCAGACTCTTAACGACTGAGCCATCCAGGCGCCCCCCAATGGAAACTTTAGAACTAAAACATATAATAACCAAAAATTTAAAATAAACAACTCTCAATGTATAGGCACAGAAGCAGAAGACAGAGGAATTAGTAAAATTAAAAATAAAAATCATTTAATCTGAATAACAAAAGAAAATAGAATTAAAAAATAAACAGCATGTAAGAAAAAGTGAAACTATTATATGATAACTAAAGTCATGTCACTAGAGTTGAAAAGGAGAAGTAGCATAAAGCACCCCCAAAATAATAAATGTCCCAAATTTGGCAAAAAAACCCCATAAATCTACAGTCCAAGAATTTCAGTGAATCCCCAAACAGAGGAACCTATAGAAATAACAAACCAAGGCATATCATAGTCAAGCTTCTGAAAAATAAAGACAAAGAAAATACCTGAAAATCAGTGAGAGGGGAAAAGACATTTACCTATAAGGGGAAAAAAATGAAATGACACTGGATTTCTCACAATAAATCCTTGAGATCAGAAGGAAGTGGCAGAACACTTTTTAAGTGCTGGGAGACAAAGAAACAAAAACCCTACCAACTCAGAATCCTATATTGAGTGAAAATATCCTTCTGAAATGAAGAGGGAATCAACACATTCACATATGAAGGAAACCTAAGAGAATTTACCAGTTACCTACTTTAAAATGATGGCTAAAGGAATTTATCAAAACAATGATTTGTATATTCTTCAAGATTAAATTATTGAGGGGGAACAGAATGATATAAACAAAAATACATATCTACATCTTAAAAACAATAAAGTAACCTACATTAAATGTAAATATATCATAGATTCACATGTTTTAGTCACTAGAAAAAAATGGTCCATCCAGGCTAAATTCAACTAATTATTGATATTAATGAAATAACAACTTTCAAGTATTTTATTTTGATATAATTATTTTCCATAAGAAATAAAAAACATATTTCAACATGCTGACATAAATCATATTGTTCTCTGCTGATTTTAGAAAGACTAAATTCCACAAAAAAATCCTCAAATTTCCCAGGAGGAGTTATGCCTGACAATTTGTAATGACATAAACTCCATTTAACTTGATCTGAATCTTAAATTCAGTAAACAAAAAGAGCTAATCTAATGTTTTAAGAAAAACAAGTGTCATGAAAGTGGATTAATTCTGATAACTAAAGTATTTTATTTATCAATTGACTGAGAGAATTGAATAGTCGATAGAATGCAGGCAATTTAAAGCTCACTCAACCCTAAACCTGAGGGACCAATTTTAGGAGTAACTATGTTATTCAGTTTGAATGCTCATTCAGTCTTTGATTGCCCTGCTGAGTATGAGAAGTAATCCCTAAACACTCTGATATGGTGGTTTATTGTTATTATGTTTAGAATTATTCAATGATTTGCCACTGAATTGGTTCCAGTGACTTCTTTCTTAAGAGACTGTCAAAAATGAGTTACTGAAAGATCAATATTTAAACCATGAAGTTCAAACAGGGACCTTTACATATAAAAAGTTCTTTGGACTTATTTATGCTATCTACTTTTGCATTATCTCTTTGCCCTATTTATAGTGCATTTTTATCTCTTCCTGTGTTTTTTCTTCTGGCAGGGAAGTTTTCCTAATTATTATTTTTATTCCCTTTCCAAATTTGGATTGTTTTGATACTAAATTTAGTAGTTTTAAACTATCAAAATATAACTTATTTTACAATCTTTAATCTCCTACACAATACCATAAACTGAAAATGCTTTCGCTCAAATCATCTCTCTCTAATTTACATCATATATAAAAATCTATACACCTAGAGCTACAACTTTTCCACCAGAATATACTATATAGAGATTGTTTTCAGAATTTCATAAATCACTAATTATTTGGATTTATCTATAGGGGTCATTTATTCTTGGTTCACTGTTTTTCTCTTTCAGGACTTAATTCCTTATTTCTGAAGTCCATCTTTAAAAAACCCTCTACGGAAGTTCTGTCACTAGTACATAATCTGAAAATGGCACTTTTTTAGCCCTGTGTTTTCTGGGTATGCTGTTCTCCTTTATAGTTAAGTTTTGATATAAATCGCACAAACTGTTATAGATACTGTGTAAAGTGAACTCATTAAAACCGAGAACTTTTGCTTATAAAAATATACCATAAATCCAAAAGGTAAATACAAAATTTCAGAAGACATTTATAAAATATTTAATCCTTGAAGCAGTGCTCAAAAAAAAAATCAATAAAAAGGAAAACAACTTAATGGGTAAGATGGGCAAAATATATCACCAGATATTTCACAGAGGAGATAACGTGTCTGTAATACTATGAAAAATCTGATCGACTGCTACAGAAATTTAAATCACTCCATAACTATTTTAGAATCACTATGTTGACAAGATTTTAAAAATTTATCAATTAAAAGTTTTGTTAGATTGTTCAGGAAATGGCAATCTGAAATTGCAGATAGAGAATAAATTGATACAATTACATTGGAGAACCATTTACTTTACTGGTATATGTCAGTCTTCCTGTAAATTAGGATCCAGCAATTCTATTCTGAATATGCTTCTTAAACATATTCCTTAGAAGTTTTATACAAGGATGACCAAAGCAACAATAACCACAGCAGCAATCTTACAAACTGCAATTGCAAAAAGTCGAAAAGAAAACTCAAATGTCTTGGGACAAATTTTAGCTGCACATGGGTGACATTAATTAAGGTTAAAAAAAATAGTATTGAGAATACAAAACAAGTCGCTAAGTCATGTGGTACATTTTCATTGAATTTTGAAAACATGTAATATTGCACAATATAATGTTAAGGTATGCTTATACTTATGATAAAACTATACAGCAAGGCAAATGTGTGATAAATAGAAATTTCAGGTAATTAACTGGAGGGATGGAGGGGCTATAATTTGGGAGGGTTATACATAAAAGATTTATTTAATGTTCTTTTTTTTAAGTGGGGGTGCATGGGATCATTTTATAATTTTAAGTACATATATTCTCTTCTATAAGTTTGAAATATTTCATGATTTCAAAATTATTTAAAATAATAAATTTTTCTTTTTTCTAGCCCCACACTCATATGGTTTATAACTCCAGACAACTTCTGTTAGTAGGGCCCTTGTATATGATTGAAGAAATGTCCCAGTAATATATTAGTACCTACTATTATTAAACAAAACAAAAATAACATGCTATATTGGTGCATAAATAAGAAAATTGAAGGCATTACAAATTGATTTTTCTTATTCAATATTAAGATATAATGTTCAATTTTAGAAATAAATGAAATTACCAACTTTATCTGTTTTTGTCTATGGTGTATTGTTTATTTTTTATCTTTATATGGTTAGATTTGTTAATTGTATATACTTCAAGAAAGGCATTCTTTCCATCTATGGTCTCAAATTTGTTTGCAAAACTGAAGCAAAATTCTGTTTTATTCTTATAATTTCATCTCTATATGATTTTGTCACTTTGAACTTTTTCTCCTTATTAATAATAGCTGATATATTTTATGTAATTTTGCTTGTTTTTTCTTTTTTTTTTTTTTTCCCAAAGAAGCAATACCTGGAATGGTTAGTATTTCTACCATTTTCTCTCAGGTCTTATGATTTGTTAAAAATTTTAATGTCTTCTTTAATAATTCTTCCTTCTACTTGACAAGTTTATTTACCTTTTTTTTTAAAGCTTTACTATCATGTCATTTACATACTATAAATTACACATATATAAAATGTACACATTCATTTCATACAGTTTTATCTGAATATAATTAAACATTTTTGACATGATATTTATTTTACACATTGTGGGCTTGACAAACTGCACATCTCTCAGAGTAACATTGGCCTGTTTAAACTTAGAGTACATCAAATATATACACATAACTTTTTCCATTCCTCATTACTAATGAGTATTATGTCAAGGTAAGCTACAATGTGAATGAACTTCTTGTTCTCTTGTTGTTACTCATTACTATGAGAACCACAAAAATTTCTTAGGTGTAAAAGACATCCTGATATTTATATTACAATGAATTTGGTGTCCACATTAAAACCTCATTTAGAGAAAACAATATTGAAAGTTTTTTGTTGAGTACTGGTTTTTATATCAAGATGAACAATAACCAGTTGATGGGCAAAGATGATGTGCAACTATTAAACTGCAATTGTATCTGGAGTGACAATATTTAAACTGAAACAGCATCTAGAAGAAATTATCATATTTTTAAAAGTAAGAAATATTTCCTAAAATTATTTCAGAGTATAGCAGAATCAGCACAAAAGCACACATAACTAAATAGCTATACCAGTAAGTTATAGCATTTCCCAGGATTTATAACAGTCTTTTAAAACTACATTAGTAATTATGACATAATTTAATAAACATATATTTATATTTTATGATCACAAATATTTTGTGAAAATAACAATAAATTGACACATAGAGTCATGTAGGAAATTAAGAAAGTCTAAATAACTATGTTTTTTATGAGAAAAATCTCCTTCATATAAAAGAAAATGCTACATTTCCATTATAGTTCTTAATATTAGAATAAATACATAAAGGTTTTGAGTCAAATTAGTAAGCTCTGATTTTTTTCCCCTACAGATTCACTGTGATCTAGATTAATATATAAAACTTGGATCTTTAAAATATTTTCTTTATTTTCTACCAAATATCAAATGTCAATTAGCACATGTTAAGAATAGTATATAAAATATATAACACAAATAAAAGGTATCATGATGAATAAAAATATGTTAGTTGCTAGCTTCACATTTGTTTTGCATTTCTTTGCTTATCTTCTTATTTATTTATTTATTTATTTATTTATTTATTTAAATAGGTTCCATGCCCAGCACGGAGCCCGATGTGGGGCTTGGACTCATGACACAGATGTTAAGACTTGAGCTGAGATCAAGAATGCAATCAACACTTAACCAACTGAACCATCCAGGCACCCTTTGTTTATTTTCTAATTCTTCATTAACACAACTAAACTCCTTTTTTTTGTGGTTGTTCGTTTTTTGAGCTGCATTTTTATGTGATAATTACTCTTAATGGCCGTTCACTTACCAACACTAGAGATTTAATTTCCCTGGGAATTTTAACTTTTCTTATTAATGTTTATTAAACTCAATGAGCAATCAGAACATGGTCACTTGAAATATAAGAATTAATTATCCAACTTATTATTTCCTTCTGGAAGAAGGCAAAAGAGTAGCAACCATTTTTCTCAATACTATATAATCACGCAAACTGGTGAACTTTAGGGTAGGAGTTTATCAGATAGTATTTCTCTTTATTACATACGTGACAGAATTTTATCACTTAAACATTAAATTGTGAGTTGAACTAGGGCCCTAAACAATGTATATGCTGTCAGCACACAAAGTTTCCCCACTCATCTAGACTTGGTTGGTCACGGGTATATTTATATGGGACTTCCATATATATTATGTGGGAAAAAGAAATAAAAAAAAAAAAAAAACCAAAAACCTACATCTAAAAGATTTTAGATTTCTGGATAGTAAGCAAAAGGTCAACCAGGAAAGAAAGTAAATAAAATCAGATTAAAATCGATCATTTCCATTCCATCCATATTTCATTCTCGTTCATAAAAGTGTTACATAAGCCAGGCATGCCTCCTTAGAATACAGAGATTTCTGCATATCACATCATGAAACTCTAGTTGCAACTCTCTAAATATATATATATTTAGAGAATGTAATGTATATGTAAATATATATATTTATATATATAAATATATATATTTAATGTTTGCATAATTTACATATCTAAATATATATTTGTATATAAATAAATATATATATATTTAATGTTTGCATAATTTTTTCCTTGATAGTCATTCTGGCTGTTTAAATCACATCTCTCTATAATGCACACACTATATATTTTCATGGGTTAATTTCCTCTGAGTGTCTTATATAAAGTGGAACAGTGAACCAAAAATGTAGTGCATTTTTCAAGTCAAGTACATTTTTCACCAAATTCCAAATTAATGATGAAAAAGAATTTTTTTTAGAGAAAGTATGGTTATGCAGATTTGATATTATTTTATAAATAATATAGTAAGTACAATTATTTAAAAGAATCAGAACATAATGATAATAAATTGAATTTCGAGTATAGCAAATGTTAAAATAAAAATTTTGAAATCAGCCTGATGGCACCTTACTGGAAACTGAAAAGTAATGATACAATTTTTTTCCTTCCACCCCATATATGCAATATTCCAATTTGAGTTTTTAGAAAGGATACTGATATACATCTCAGGAAATTTCAGTTTACTTCAGTTTGCTAGATACGATACTACAAACAAGTTTGTTCATTATGTTTGTAATTTTTTAACACATACATATTTCTATTAAAAGCGAAGTGACATATAATGAAAACAGAGGGCTAGCAAAACTACTTACTTGAAGGCATTTACCCTTGAGTGTTAATTATCATTCAAATTTAGACGGTTATCTCACAGATTAATTCTATTTAAGTTGTAAATGTCATTGACTTTATGAATGCAAAGTCATACAGAAGTTCTTGCTGAAAGCTTTAAAGCATCCATGTAAATTTATTTACTTTCAAGATGAGGGTAGACTTCTCCCTAAGATCTGGAAATAAGTTTTCACTTATTACAAAGAAAGAACGGCATAGGAAATGAACTTAAAAGACTCGGGGATACTCAGAGAAAAGTAAGTACTGAATGATGCAGCTAAACTGCGACAGAGATAGAGTAACCGACATGACTATGGATTTGTTTTTCTGATATGGTTTATGGAGAATGTACCTTGAAAGCCAATTTTGAAAGAGAAAAAAGACTGGTGGCCCTATAAAAAGTTATGTTACTAGTGCTTTAAAATTTATGAAGTTATTCTTACTATACATATGTTCCTTTGCATATGAACATTTTTGACAAACGGATGCATGCTGAAACAACTATGTAAATTTTGCCCTAACTGTGATAAAACACATACATTTAGAAAAATTATTGATTATAAAACCCAACTACATCGGTTGAGCTGGAATTAATAATAGAACAGATGTTATGAGTTCTTTACCAAAATAAGTATTTCCAAAGTTGCAAAGAAATTCATTCAAGAATTTGTAGCTTTAGCATGCCTAATAGCTATAGTGAAATATCTTGTCATCAGCGGGGAACTAATGGTCATTTTATTTTTGAACCTAAGATGCTTTAGGCAAAATCCTTGTCAGCTTTATCCTCTTTAACGGCTACTTGTAGCTGGAAGCAAACCACTACTAATTAGTTAAAATTAACAAAATTAACATCTAGCCTTTTAACCTGCATTATTATTATTATGTTATTACTTCTATATCTAACCAACTGCCTGGTAGTTGTGATCAAATAAAAAAAAAATCTTTCAATAGTTCTTAAAAGGAAGATTTAGTCTCTAAATATTTAGGAAGTTTCTCCATTTTCAATAACAATTATACCTTGTTCCTACATAAAATATCACCATAAATACTATTTCAGTTAGGAAAAAAGAGGTGAATTAAAGTATTCAACAAAGATGATATTTTATACATACAAATTCATTAGTTATTCTCCTATGAAATATATATAAAATTTAAAAGCCAACACTTCCACAGAAGTGTTTATTAAAGAGAAAACATATAAAAATTGTGTTATGGGATGAATTTCTTCAAGTTATACGAAGTTGTTCATACATAGCAGCCTATTAATGAGTAAAAAGTATTTAAAAAGCAAATCCTCAGCTACTGGAGCAGAGAGAATGTTTATTAGCATTATTTGAAAAAAACAACAACATATTGTTTTCTATCAGCTAGAGATAATAGTTTCATTATCAGAGATAATCAGCAACCTGCTGCACATTTCCAAAGAAACAAAGTGTATCATATTCTTCTACAGGCCAATCCCAGATCACAAAGCAAAGAAGAAATGGGAGGAGGAGAAACAAGAAATGAGGAGAATTTACAAAATAAGAATTGATAAAAGAACATTGATTACTAAAAGAATGAATTTTTAAATCAGTATAATTATTTACATCATTGTGAGGTCTGTACCTACAACACACTTCATGTACTGCATAAGCACTAACAATGTATTTCCTTTATTATTAATTATATTTATATCTATATTATAATTATATTATATCTATATTATATATATATCTATATTATAGTTATAACAATATCTAGTTATAATTATTAAGAGTTCTGAAAAAAATTAAGGATCCTATTATATGGTTTATGCAAAAGCAAACAAATTGCTCAAAGACAACTTACACTAGAATTTTATTATACACATAATTACATATAAAATAACTATATAGAAAACTATAGTTGTTATTCCATTATAGGACTCTAGTAATTCTCAAATTAAAAAGTGAAAACTTTCTTTAAAGAATATATTTTAATCAATAGATATGTGGAATGTTTAGATTTGAAACAACTCATATTCAGAATGGTTATCTCAAACCCTTTTATTTATGCTTTGCCATGCAATTATAAACATTTGAAAGTAATTAAAACATTGAAAAAAATCAGCAAAAAATAAAAGGTATGTAAAAACAAGTAAAACTTGGAAGTAAAAAAAAATAAGCAAAATTTTAACTCATTGGAAACAACATAGGAAATAATCAGTACTCAAAATACATCAATAAAAATTATCCTATCTGAATAAGAAAGAGGAAATGGAAAGGAGAAGAAAACAGTCCCAAAAGTTTGTCAGATAATATAAAATACATAACATTTATGTCTTCAGAGTCCTAGGAGGAAAAGAGAAAAAGTGTAGAGCTTAGAGAAAGTAGTAGAAGAGATAAAGGCTAACAATTCACATGTTTTATGAAAGTCAGGAGGCAAGGGTCTCAAGAAGCAGTGCAAACCCCAAACAGGAGAACTCTCCCACCTTCTCCCTCTAGCCCACCTCAATAATAAAACCACTGAATAATGTGATTTTATACACTTACATATTGTGAAATAATTACCACCATAGTCAGCTAACACCTCCATTATATAACATAATTACTGTTTCTTTTTTGTAGTAATAATATTTAAGATGTACACATTTAGCAACTTTCAAGGATATGATACAATTAGTATTATTAGCTATAATCACTATGCTGTATTTTAGATACCCAGAAGTTATTCATTTTATAATCTGAAGTTTGTACCCTTTGACCAGCATATCCCCATTACCCCAACCAACCCTCAGTCCCTGGTAACCACCAGTCTATTCTTTGTTTTTATCAGTTTGGCCTTTATAGATTTCAAATATAAATGATATCAAACAGTATTTATCCTTCCCTGTCTGACTTACCTTATTTAGTAAAATGTGCTCAAGTTTTATACACGTTGTTGCAAATGGAAGGATTTTTTTCTTTGTTATGGCTGAGTAACATTTCATTGTGTATGTGTGTATATATATATATACACACTACATCTTTATCCATTCATCCATTCTGACAACATCCATTATCTTGGCTATTGTGAAAAATGTTGCAATAAACATGGGCGTGTATATATCCCTTTTTTATCCTGTTTTCATTTTTTTTAAGATATATGCTCAGAACTGGAATTGCTGGATCATATGGTAGGTTAGCTTTTTTTTTTTTTAAAGATTTTATTTATTTATTTGAGAGAGAGAGAGAATGAGAGATAGAAAGCACGAGAGGGAAGAGGGTCAGAGGGAGAAGCTGACTCCCCCCCTGAGCAGGAAGCCCGATGTGGGACTCGATCCCAGGACTCCAGAATCATGACCTGAGCCAAAGGCCGTCGCTTAACCAACTGAGCCACCCAGGCGCCCTTTTTTTTTTTTTTAAGATTTTATATAGGTTAGCTTTTTTAAATTAATAATTAATTAAATAATTTTTTGAGAGAGAGGGTAGGAGGGGAGGGACAGAAGCAGAGGGAGAGAGAGAATCGTAAGCAGGCTCCATTCCCAGCACAGAGCCCACACACAAGGCTCCATGTCACGACCATGAGTTTATGACCTGAGCCGAAATCAAGAGTCAATTGCCCAAGGGACTGAGCCACCCATATGCCCTGGTAAGTAGTTCTTTCTAATTTATGAGGACCCTCTCTCTATATGTATATATAATATATATATATGTATATAATATATACATATGTATATAATATATACATAATACACACTCATTTATGTATATATCCAGCGGAAAAGAAATAAAGGTCATTTTTAATTTGTTTTGGATGGATGAGAAATCCTTAGAGAAGAGGAAATATTGTATTTCCTGACACTAGAAGAATGAGCATAAAAACACCCATTCAAGCCCTAAATAATGGATTAAGTATGTATATTTTATGAAAAAATGACACTAGGACAGCTGGGATCGGTTTGTCACCTGCAACTGAATATAAAATTAGTGAAGAATTGACCTCAAATCTCTTTGCTTTCCAATGACTTCTTTTTATCAACCCCATTGTTTTCCAAAGACTTACTATGATCAAAGTAAAAAAAGGGAAATGCTAACGATTTCCTAAACTTTAAAGTATTTAGAAATAAATCATTCACATGTATTGGAATTAGTGTCAAGTTGTTTGCTAATAAACCCAATAATAACAAGCCACTGATTACACTTTTATGTTAATACAAAGACAAAATACAAAAATAAATGAAAGCAAAATTGTATTCTAAAACACCAAATTGTTTTGTATTTGCAATAGCAACAAAAGGTCCCTCACCCAATTTAAAGATATGGTAGCGAAATGAACTTAGGTACAGGTGGTTTTGTTGTTGGGTTAGCATGGTCTCGAGATCTTCAGAGACTTCTTTTGTTCTTGAACATATATCAGCCTAATTCATTTTATGGTATTTCTGAATACATATCTGCCTATGCATCAAGGCTTGGGAACAGTGTTAGTTATTATTGCAATAAAAGCAATATTCGTGTTGGGATAAAAGTTGAGATTTAAATTCCTTTGACAAAGATGGGGATTTGTTGGAACAGAATTTTTATTTTACCTCCCATATGATTGCATATGTCAAGCAGAATAATAAAATATAATATTAAAATATTGGGAAATTGTTTAACTTAAAATATCTTGCTGTTTGAGTGCAATATTTCTATTATAAGGGCAAAACAGTTTGAGGAATCATTTTTTAAAATAAAAGAATTTGTCAAAATTTTCTATAGGATTTTTAGCTTCATATTCATTATTAAAGACTGTGACCATCCACAGTTGAAATGATCATAACACGTTCAATTAATTTAAAGGTGATAAAACCTTGTGTAATGCTATGGTTGAACTGAGACAATTCTCATGCTATGACAGTTCTTTCATAATTTGCTATAAATGTCTCAAGAAAAGGAATTTATAGCATTTCTTCAATCCTTAAATGTGACATTAGATTTCTACCTTTATTTTTGGTTTTCTTTATTTACTTCTTATAGTTAAATTTTCTCAATACAATTCTCAATATTGAAAACATCAAACAGAGGTTTAAAAGCTATCACCCTCATTGATCTTGTATGATTATATTTATCATCTACAATTATCACTGAAACAATAATAATATGCTGAAAAATATTTGAAAATATTTATTTGACTATTATCTCCTAAACATAAAATTAATGTTATACTTAATTTTAAATAATTATTGGACTTAGCATAAATTATATTAACAATAAATTTGTCAGATTTAAATATTTGTCAAATTGTATTTTTCAAATATATTCAGTGTGTTCATATTAATGCACTAGAGTTACTTATATGTGGATAAAAATATCAGTGACACATTCTTTCTAAATGTATACTTCTCTAACGATTTCCTAAAGAAGTTTCTAGTCAGATTACATATTTCTAACTTCAGGGTTTTCATGAAGAAAGATGCAATGAGTTTTACACTATCAATGGCTATAAAATGGCCTGTTATATTCATAAGTGATGCAATGAGTTTTACACTATCAATGGCTATAAAATGGCCTGTTATATACATAAGTGATACTTCTATTTAATGAAATATCAGTAGGATATAATGCCAATTTGTTAAATAAACTCATTTTGTGATGATGTGTAGGGTATTGACCCAAGGGAAAAAGATATTACGGTAGGTTAAGCCATAGGCTTTAGAGTCAAGACAGGCTAATTATTAGCTCTGAGATCTTGAGTAAATCATACAAAATCTCTCAACTTCAGTCTCATCATGTTTTTTTTAAAGGGTTTTTTAAATGTGTTGTTTTTGCTCAGTGTGTGGCATATAAAATGCAATTGATAATAGGTAGGTACACACCACCACCAAACACAACAGATTATAAAAACATCTAATTTTGAGGGTGATTGGATTAAAATGATAAAGTTAAGAGCTCTAACAGGGTTTGTTTTTTTTTTTTAAGACTTTATTTTTTTTATTTATTTATTTTTAAAGATTTTATTTATTTATTTGACAGAGAGAGACAGTGAGAGCAGGAACACAAGCAGGGGGAGTGGGAGAGGGAGAAGCAGGCCTCCCGCCGAGCAGGGAGCCCGATGTGGGGCTGGATCCCAGGACCCTGGGATCATGACCTGAGCCGAAGGCAGACGCTTAACTACTGAGCCACCCAGGCGCCCCGATGCTATTTATTTTTTGACAGAGAGAGACACAGTGAGAGAGGGAACACAAGCACGGGAAGTGAGAGAGGGACAGGCAGGCTTCCCGCGGAGCAGGGAGCCCGATGCGGGGCCCGATGCGGGGCCCGATGCGGGGCTCGATCCCAGGACCCCAGGACCACGACCTGAGCCAAAGGCAGACGCTTAAGGACTGAGCCACCCAGGCGCCCCAGCTAGCAGGGTTTTGAATGGAGGTATATGGACCATTAATTCTCAAATTGGCATCAATCAACATCACTGTGTGTTTTAAAAAGTAGAGATCGTTATGACCCAACTTAAGAGAATCTAAATTCATAATCCTGAAATCTACAATTTTAAAAAGCTCCCCTGTTGACATTGACATGTAAATATTTTGGGGGCTTTTTAAAGTGGAGGATCACGGAACATGTCTTTCTTACAATGATCTCATCTGAACTTCCTCTTAAATATTCTCAATGACCTCATATTATTTATTCTGGAAAATTAAAGAATGAATCCTTTCACTTCTCCTTAAGAAAAGGTTTACACTTAGTTCTTCATTTATACTTAGTTTTACATTTAGTTAGGTTTAACACAGAAGGGAAAACCAAATGGATGGTGTACTGAGTATTTAAGGATCTCACTGTTCTAACTGCGGGAAGGGAGGGATTTTATGGCAGGGAGCTTGAGGACTGAACTGAGGCCTATAATGCTTGCACATTAGTAATAAACATGGCAGTTAATAAGAATAACAAGACTATGGGGACATATTGGGAAGGGCAGGAAAAGCCGAAAATTTTAGTCTTTGAGTTATTTTTAAATGAGGGAATCTGAACCCTGCCTGTCTCTAGGAAATTAAATAATGACTAAACAAAGTTATTGCTTCCCAGAAAAGTTTAACCTACTTAAAATTAACAGAAAAAAAAAAACTGGAGATGCATCTAGTGATTACAGCAGGGTCTAGTGTAGTGGTTCCCATCTTTGGCTTTGCATTGAAATGCATGTGGTGCTTTCAAAAATTACCTGCTCCCTACATCAGATCTATTAATTATTTGAAGTGCTGAATGAATATCAGTATTATTTTATTTTGTTATTTTAATTGTTAATACAGTAAAAATAACTTTTGTGTGTGTGCCATCCTATGAATTATATAACACATGCACAGTTTTGTTAACCCACAGACACAGAAAGGATATAAAACAGCTCCCTCGTCCCAAAAAACTACAACATTGTGCTATTCCTCTGGAGTAACATCCTTCCCCACCCTTAATCTCTGGCAACCACTGATCTGTTCTCTCTCCAGTTCTGTCTTTTCAGGAATGCCATATAAATGGAACTATGTAGTATGCCACCTTTCAAACAAATTTCTTTCACTCAGGAAAAAGAAAAAAAAATGGTAAACTCACTCTTGTTTTCATAGTCTGGTCTTCTCCTCTGATCTGCTTGTTAGTTTATTTTTCTGACACCTTGAATAACTGTGAAATTCATTATGTTAATGTTTAATTCATTCGTTCCGTGGGTGCACCAAGATAGAATGTGCTTACTCCTTCTTAGAAGGAAACACCTCCCACCCCGAGCAGTATTCTTTACACTTCAATACGAAAGCAAGATTGACAAATACATTTCTAGGGCATCAAATTTTATGCCAAATGTGGAGTAAGTAAGGGAGAACATTAAATTAGGCATTGTTGCAATTCAACAATTTAGTGTTTTTCAAAGGAGACTTTAGATACCTGCACCAAAAGCCACATAGTGTATTTCTTTAGAGTGCAAGTTACCAGGGTAAAAGCTGATACACATAATCAGAAACTGAGAATTGGGTCTGGATATCTCAATATAAAACATACCTAGATAATGCTTATTTATCCTAGAGTTTGCAGACCAAAGAGTTAATTTAGATGATAGGAAAGATTCTAATGCAAGGTCAGGCTCACCATCGGCCCATTATTGCATAAATCGCATAATCTCTCTGGTTTCACACGCGAAATTCAATTAAATAAACCAGTATTTCTTGTTATGTATTATTAACACACATTGTAATTCATTATTGGCATAATTATGAATTAGTTGTTCTTGATTAGTATTTATTAATATTTGTATGTACTATTTCTATAGAAAACACACAGCTCTAAAATTTGTAATGCCATACTTGAACAAAAGCAAATTATCTTCAGGAACTTATTATATTCTAGAAAATGAAGTAAAATAATAAGCATACTAATCTAGAATTCTTTTTTTAGAATGCTAGAACATGATAAATGACATGGAAAAATAAATACAGCAGTGTAATGGGGACTGGGAGAGAGTTGTGTGTGCTAAGGGGCTGTGAAGTTAAGTAGAGTGGTTAAGACAGTCCCCAGTATGCAAATATATTTTAGCAGATTTGGTTGTGGTGAGGGAGTAAGCCAAATGGCTATCTTAAAGAAGGGTATTCAAAGTATTCCATAACTCCATATATATGCCATGCCTCAGAAACAGCAAGGGGAGTGTGTGTGTGTGTGTGTGTGTGTGTGTGTGTGTGTTTGTGTGTGTGTGTAAGAGAGAGGTCAGAGGGAGAGGAGAGAAAGAGAGAAAGAGTAGTAAGAAATGAGTTCAGAGGAAATAGGATTCAGATCATAAAAAGCTTTGGGTAAGGCTGACAATCATTTTCAGCAAAACAGAGTAGTTGAATAATCATCAACAAATAGGTTACCAATCTGACTTACTTTCTTAAAGGATTAATCTGTTTTGTTGAGAATAGAATTTAGTGGACAGCAAAATGGAGACAAGCAGATACAGTTAGGAGGCTGCTGCAGTAACCCAGATTTAGAACAAAAAGGTGGCGATGCAGGTGGTAAGATATAGTCAGATTTTATGTGTGTATTTCAAAGGTTAAGCACAAAGATTTTTTTTTTTTTTTTTTTTGAGAAATTGTAGGTTGAGTGCATCAGGAAATGGAAAGTCAAGTTTGGCCTGAGTTACTGGAAAAATGGAGTTGTTTTTAACTGAGATAAAGATTACACAGGTAAAAAGAATAGGCTGGTGAGATCATGAAGTCCAGTTTGGGTAAATGAAGATGAATTAGAAATCCACATGAACGTGTTATGTAGCACACTGCACACATGAGTCTGGAATTATGGAGAGAATTATCGGTTGATAATATACAGTGTCAATAAGAGAGAGGTAAAATATTAAGAAAGGAGTCAAGTAGTTTAATAGGCTCCACCTATTACATCCTTTTTTAAATTATTATTTTATTATGTTATGTTAATCAGCATACATTACATCATTAGTTTCTGATGTAGTGTTCCATGATTCATTGTTTGTGCATAACACCCAGTGCTCCACGCAGAACGTGCCCTCTTTAATACCCATCACCAGGCTAACCCATACCCCTCTCCCCTCCCCTCTAGAACCCTCAGTTTGTTTCTCAGAGCCCATAGTCTCTCATGGTTCGTCTCCCACTCCGATCTCCCCCCCTTCATTTCTCCCTTCCTAATATCTTCTTTTTTTTTTTTTAACATATAACGTATTATTTGTTTCAGAGGTACAGGTCTGTGATTCAACAGTCTTGTACAATTCACAGTGCTCACCATAGCACATACCCTCCCCAGTGTCTATCACCCAGCTACCCCATCCCTCCCACCCCCCACCACTCCAGCAACACTCAGTTTGTTTCCTGAGATTAAGAATTCCTCATATCAGTGATATCATATGATACATGTCTTTCTCTGATTGACTTATTTGGCTCAGTATAATACCCTCCAGTTCCATCCACGTTGTCGCAAATGGCAAGATTTCATTCCTTTTGATGGCTGTGTAATATTCCATTGTATATATACACCACATCTTCTTTATCCATTCATCTGTTGATGGACATCTTGACTCTGCATAGTGTGGCTATTGTGGACATTGCTGCTATAAACATCGAGGTGCACGTACCCTTTGGATCAATACATTTGTATCTTCAGGGTAAATACCCAGTAGTGCAATTGCTGGGTCATAGGGCAACTCTATGTTCAAATTTTTGAGGAACCTCCATACTGTTTCCCAGAGTGGCTGCACGGCTTGCATTCCCACCAACAGTGTAGAAGGGTTCCCCTTTCTCCACATCCCCGCCAACATCTGTCATTTCCTGACTTGTTAATTTTAGCCATTCTGACTGGTGTGAGGTGATATCTCATTGAGGTTTTGATTTGGATTTCCCTGATGCCGAGTGATGTTGAACACTTTTTCATGTGTCTGTTGGCCATTTGGATGTCTTCTTTGGAAAAATGTATGTTCATATCTTCTGCCCATTTCTTGACTGGATCACTTGTTTTTTAGGTATTGGGACTGATAAGTTCTTTATAGATTTTGGATACTAGCCCTTTATCTGATGTCATTTGCAAATATCTTCTCCCATTCTGTCGGTTGTCTTTCGGTTTTGTTGACTGTTTCCTTTGCTGTGCAAAAGATTTTTATCTTGATGAATTCCCAATAGTTCATTTTTGCCCATGCTTCCCTTGCCTTTGGCGATGTTTCTTCTTCTAGGAAGAAGTTGCTGTGGCTGAGGTCGAAGAGGTTGCTGCCTGTGTTCTCCTTTAGGATTTTGATGGACTCCTGTCTCACATTTAGGTCTTTCAACCATTTGGAGTCTATTTTTGTGTGTGGTGTAAGGAAATGGTCCAGTTTCATTCTTCTGCATGTGGCTGTCCAATTTTCCCAACACCATGTGTTGAAGAGACTGTCTTTTTTCCATTGGACATTCTTTCCTGCTTTGTCAAAGATTAGTTGACTGTAGAGTTGAGGGTCCATTTCTGGGCTCTCTATTCTGTTCCATTGATCTATGTGTCTGTTTTTGTGCCAGTACCATACTGTCTTGATGATGACAGCTTTGTAATAGAGCTGGAAGTCCAGAATTGTGATGCCACCAGCTTAAATATTAAAGAAGGAGTCAAGTAGTATAAATAGGCTCCACATATTGCATCCTTTGACAGCTGTGGGATTATTTGTTGATTGGTTGGTTGGTTGGTTGGTTTTTGCTTTTGTTTTTTTTTTAACCAATCTGTAGAAGGTGAAATAGTATCTTATTTGGTTTGAATTTGCATTTGAAATAATGCTTACCATATGGTAGGCAGGTCCTTCTTCCTAACCTCATCATCTTCAGAGGAATCTTGAATATGCTTATCCCTGCACACTTTTATATGAATTTTAGAAATATCTTCTAAAACTTATTAAAATTAAGAAAAGAAAATCTTTTGAGATTTTGGCTGGAATTGCTTTGAAGCTTTAAATTTGGAGAGGATGGACAGTTTTATGCTGCTGGGCCATTTACTTATTAAGGTATTTTATAAAACTCAAGAAGATTTCAGGTTTATATTAACAGTTTTGCACACCCTTTAAAAAGATACATTCCTAAATATCTTAAAATTGTTGCTGATGCAAATTTTACCTTAAAATGAATTTAATTTTCTAAAGTGTATTAATTTATAGAAAAATAATCTTTTATATTTATCTTATATCAATAATTTTAAACCTCCTTGAAAATTCTAATAATATTCTCTATGATAGTCACCTGAACTTTCTACATAAACATTCCACCTCAGAGTCATGGTAGTCTGTTGCTTTATAATCCTTTATTTGTCTTTCTCTAATTGATTTCACTTAGCATAATAACTTTTGTTATCACAAATGATAGAATTTCCTCATTTTTTATGGCTGAATAATATTCTATTGTATGTATATATGTGTGTGTGTGTGTGTGTGTGTGTGTGTATGTGTGTGTGATAACTTCTTTATCCTTTCATCCATCAATGGACACTTAAATTGTTACCATGTCTTGGCTACTATAAATAATGCTGCTATGAACAGGGAGTTTCAGATATCTTTTTGAGTTAATGTTTTTGTTACCTTTGAATATATTCACAGAACTGGAACTGCTGGTTCATTTGGTAGTTCTGTTTTTAATTTATTCAGACACCTCCATACTGTTTTCCATAGTGGCCATACCAATTTACAATCCCACCAACAGTGTTCCCTTTTCTCTGCATACATGCCAGTATTTGTTCTCTTGCCTTTTGATGACGGCCATTGTAATAGGCATGAGGTTAAATCTTTCGTTATTTTTTTTTTTTTAAACCTCACGAAACACACTCCTACCCCCCATTGGTTGTTCTGGAATGGAAAACAGAAAGTTCATGGCTTCAGCCCTGCTCATTGTTATTTCTGTTCCATTTCTGGGTCACAGACACATTCTTTTTTTACTTAGTACCAGCTGTTTTCTGTTCTTTAGATTTCATAAAATGTATCCTTTATTTCTATGAGATAAAAAGTAAGTAAATTTTCAAGCATAAAAACTACACTAACTTGAAAAACTAATCTATATCATGGTTTCAAGAACATTTTTTTCTATTTCTTATGCTTTTTACAGGGAGAAGCTTTTTTGGAGACTTAACAAGTTCCCTCCTCTCTCCTGTCTGCTTAGGATGAGCATACTGGCACAAAAGAGCTTAATCCTACTCCAGTTGCCTGCCATTCAAGAAGGGGAAACTCAATATGACTGGATAAAACTAGAGTTTTTATTAGCAACCTGAAGCTTATGAATTTACATCATTTTATCCAGTGATATTTTGCTATTCAATGCAAACACAGGCCTACATTTATGGGATTTTTAAAATTAAATTTTGGCTCTGGAGTCAGAATGTAAAAATATGAACTAAACTTAAACACCACAATGAATGTGAGAGCCAAAATATTTTTGTAAAAATCTCTTCCTAGAAATGTAGAAGAGAAAAAATATTTAGTAAAATAGCTAACAAGAGTTAAAATGAAATGAAAGGAAAAAATGTAAGAACATTAGTATCATTTAAATGACAATAATAATGTTTAAGCATTCTATTATCAAATGGATATCAGGTATCTAGGAAAATACTGGCATATTATTAATCTGGGGTGACCTTAAAGGCTGGATATATTATTTTCAACATGTTAAATATCCTTCTCTATCATGATGTTCCTTTCCTCTATACTTTTGATATTATCATCGGCCATATGACATTTTGATTAGGCCTAATTTGTTTCCTTATTCCATAGCCCCAGCTAAGTTCCAGAGAGAAGCTGCTCTACCAGAGTGGCTCCATGAATTAAGAGCCAAATTTATCTACCATGGCCATGTTATATGAGCAAAGAATTGCAGGTCAGTGTGGCTAGAGTACAGGGAATGAAGTGGGAGGAGATGGAAGTGGTGTCAGGGAGATAACAAGAGCCAGTTTATGCATAGCTTTGTAAATTGTAAATTTGGTTTTACTTTGGTTGAAGTGGGAAGTCATTTCAGTATCTTGAAGAGAGTAGCAACATAATCTGATTTATATTTTTAAAGGATTATTCATACTACTGTTCTGGGGACAGATTCTAAGAGAAGACTGGGAAGAAGGAGTTGTCCAGGCAAGAGATGATGAGGCTTGAACCAGGGTAATGACACTGGAGGAATGAGATATAGTCAGATTCTAGATGAATTTTGAAAATAGAGTTAACAAACATGTGAGTTATAAGAAAAAATAACTTGAATTCAACCTCCAAAATATATGCTTTCATAATGGCACCAATGGCCTCCATGTGACTAAATTCAGTGGAATTTATGCTTTCTTATTTTATATTACCTTCCATCAGCTTCTATCAATGGTTGTCAACTCTTTTCTTGAAACACTTTTCTTAGATTGATTTCTATGAACCTCATTCCCCGGGTTCTCTTCCTTTGTGGCTGTATGCCCTTTGTCTCTTTCTCAGACTTATTCTCCTTTCTCCCTCATGAATTCTGAATTTCATCAAACTACATTTGTGTCCACTTATCAACTTTGCATTGAGTATCTTTCCTAAGGAATCTTATTCATAAACACATCATTGAATGCTATTTATTTACAGAAATTCTGGATCTCATATCTGCTGTTCAGACTTCAATTCTATTCTCCAGATTCATACAATAAAAGTCAATTTGGAACAACTCTTATTTTTACATCAAAAGTGCCTTAAAATCAATACATTGAGAACAAAATTGTGATTTTCCATTTCTTCCCTCCTTATCAAATTGAAAGACTTCCAATTCAATGCAACACGATTCATGCAGGTGAGCAAGCCAGAAAAATAGCTGCCATCCTATCATCTTCCTTTTCCTCACCACCTAGTACTTATACAAAATCCAATCCATAATCTACACATGTGATTTCTCCATCTCCACTGCCAATATGCTCCTTCAATATTACATCACCAATACCTAGACTACTCCAGTAACTTTAAGTAGACTCTTAACATCCATTTTAGCCCTTATGGATCAATAACAATTATTTATTTTCAAATAAAATTTTCTTAATATTAACCATCTTTATTTTTTCTCTAAGTTTAGAAACCAATGTCCTATAGGATATGTCAAAATCCCTGACTGCATACCTATCTTCATCTCAAACCTCCCTCACCATCACCTTCATTCTGGAGGCTTCAGTAACACAGGTCCTTCAGCAATTCAAAAGTACCTTTCTTTCCAACAGCAAGAACTTTGGACATTCTATGCCTTTTGCCTGAATCATACTGTTTATCTACAAATCTCATATGCTTCAAATTTCAAATGTTATTTCCTGGTAGAATGCTATGCCCTAGGGATAATTTAACATCACCTCCAAGCTTACTTTATTTACTGAATTATCTGAATAATATTTTGTCAGTTTTAGTAGATTACACAGTTTTGGTCACCGTTATACTCTAATACTGAGCATGGTACCTGTGCAAAGTAAATAATTATTGAATGAATTAAAGCAATTTATATTGCTATATATTACAGGAACTCAAAATCTCTTCCCCAAACCTTTAATAAGTATCACCTGAGCATGTCAGATTGAGTTCATTTCTATTGAACACATACACAAAAGGAACACTTACTTAAAACCAGGCTCTGAAGACAAGGATATAAAATGATATAAGACTACTGTATAATAGCAAAAATGGGAAAAAAAATGTCTAATGTTGATAATGGTGTAAAAGCATAAGGGTGCCATCTTGGCAAGTTTGAAAACCATTTTGAATTAAAATGAATAAACCAGAAATAGTATTTGATAAAGCAAATCAACTCAGATTTTCAAGAATGTGTAAGAAGTAAAGGAACCTATTAATTTGGGGTTCTTTCTTGGGTCATACTGTACCAAATGTGAAGCCCACTGATTTCTAGCTGAACATAGCAGCTCTTTTGTATGCAAAGCAATTGCACCCATAGTTGGAGTATAACTACAGTAACCCAAAGTAATGCTTTGTCACAAACGTGGAGCATATATAAAATTATTATTTTTATTATTATTATGAGCAAAAAAACTTTATACCAAAGATGCAGAACAGGCTATATTCCAAAGTCAATCAGTGTAATCCACCATATTAACAGGCTAAAGAAGAAATTCACAATTTCATATCAGTCTATGCTGAAAAGCAATAGACAAAACTTAATACCAATTCATGATAAAAAACTCTCAGAAAAAATACTGATACAGAACATCTTCAAAAAACCTTTAGCTCATATAATATTTAATGATAAAAGCCAGAATGTATGCCTGTTAAGATCAGAAACAAGGCAAGTTATCTAATATCACTATTCTTATTTAATGTAGTGCTAGGAGTTCTAGCTAGTACAATAAAGCAAGTCAGAAAGTAAAATTTGTAGATCTTAGGAAAGAAGAAATTATCTGACCCTGCTTAATGATGAAATGTTTATCTACATGGAAGACACCAAGGAATCTGCAAGAACGACTTCTGAAATAAGTGAGTTTTGAGGCACTTGCGTGGCTCAGTCAGATAAGCCTCTGACTTCAGCTCAGGTCATGATCTCAGGGTCCTGGGATCAAGCCCCAATTTGGGGTCCATGCTCAGTGGGAAGTCTGCTTGTTTCTCTTCCTCTGCCTCTCCCCCTGCTCATGCTCTCTCTCTCTAAAATGAATAAATATATTAATTAATTAAGTGAGTTTAATAAGGTGGGGGGCTGCAAGATAACATGCAAAAATCACATGTACTCCTATATACTACCAAGAAATATTTGGACAGTGAAATTATAACTACAGTACAATTTGCCATCACTTAAAAAAGATAAAATGTTAATTGCAAATCTAATAAAACGTACAGGAAATGTAGTTCTGGGCATCTATCCCAAACAGATTAAGACTTATTTTCACACAAAACCTCTATTGAATGCTTATAGCAGCTTTATTCATAATAGCCCAAAATTAGAAACAACTGAGATGAGTTTTAATGAGTAAACGGTTAAACAATTCACAGTACATCTATTTCAAGGAATACTACTCAGCAATTAAAATAAAGAATTTATTGATACATGTAACAACCCAGGTGAACCTCCAGGGAATTATACTGTTTAAAAAAGCCATCACTAAATACAAAACATATTATTCCACTTACCGTATCATTTTTGAAGTAACAATTACAGAAATGAAGAAAAGATTAGTTGTCTCCATGGGTTAACAATGGGGTGAGGGCAGGAAAGATGTTGGTATAACCATAAAAGGTAAGGGATTCTTGCATTATAGAAATACTCTATATTTTAGCTGTATCTATGCCAATATTCTGGTTGTGATAATGTACTGAAATTTTGTAAGTAGTTACCAGTGGGGGTACCTGGTTAAAGATTAAATGGGATCTCTATTATTTCTTAAAACTGCATGTAAATTTACAGTTATCTAAAATGTTTTAAAATAATTAAAAAAGTAAGTATGACACTTTTCTAAGATTTGACTAGGTTTTATTTCCTCCAAATATTTTCCCCAAACTGAATAAATTAGGTTATACATGTGAATGCTCAATATTTTCTTTCTGTTTTTGTGTTTATATGTTTACATAGACCCATATGTATATGTTTGCATACACACAGATACATACATATATACAAGGTTAGATTAGAAAAGGGGGTTCAATATCACCCTGCTCACTAGAACAATTTCATTTGGAACCTTGAACTGGCATGTAAGTCTACTGACCTGAAGCCACCATTTGGTGAAGAAGCCTAAACTAGCCTAAATAGAAAATAGCACATAGCGATCCCTGAGTCTACATGAAGAAAGAGGTGATGGCCAACCCTGAAATGTTTCAGCTCTAGCCACTGTCTTAATCCGATAAGAGACTCTGAGCTAGAATGACCCTACTGAGTCCTTCAATTCCTGATCCACAGAAACTCTAGGGGATGATAAAATTATCTACATCATTTACACTTAACATACATTTTTAAAATTACATGGTATTTTTTTATGTCTCCTTCACTACATTCTGTGAATTTGCAGCTAATAGCACACATTAATATTAGACACATGTCTTTTTTATCTTCAGACCTACACTTTAGTAACCCAGTTTTCAGCATAGACTTGATACTCCATTAACATGAGATGAGTATAATCACATAGTATTACCTTAATATGATTGTGCTTTCATTTACTTTTCACATCATAAGTATCATTTACTTATGTTCATTTTAAAATATGTTCAACTATCTAGAAGTGGAAGATTTTTGGTGTATATAAAATCAGCAGTCAAAAGTGAGTATAAGAAGAGTTATAATTTTAAAAATTATATATTTTTCCTCTTCACCAAATGTTTTATAGTATATTTTTCATCAACCAATAAAGATTTTCAAAACATATGCAGTGACAAGAAAAATCAGTATTTACAGTCATATGCAGTAGCTGATGTAAACAGAGGTCTATGGCACGCTTCTACCTTTTTTACACTATGAAATCATGTTTCCGTAGCATTTCTGTGTGATTGATTCTTTCTGTAATCAGTTAAAAGCTGCATGGGTTCTACCTTTGGAAAATTGTATTAGTTGTCAACATTTCCAAAAACAGTGATTTTTATCAAAAACATCTCTAATAAAATGTCTAACACTTAGCATTTCATAAAAAAATATGTTAATGTCAATTTTAAAAGTCTATAACTTGTTTTTTATAGCCATTTTACATGGCCATCAATAGATTAATAGAAGTTACCTTCAAGATTTGACCTGAGCTTGTATAAACAACAGATTTGTAAGATGTATCTTGAAACTTTTAAAGATAAGATCTAGAATCTATTATTGAGCCTAGTGAAGATACAGAAATAAACAAACCGGAAAGATACAATTTAAAATATTTACTAGTACAAAATGTTTTAAGAGAGAAGGCCTAATGACTAACTCTTTTTGGAATTAAAGAAAATTTTAATTGCAAAAATGATCTAAATATGGTCATGAATCAAAAGCTCACGGATGCCTGTAACCTGTGGGGAGAGGGGAAGATGGTGGTTGAGTAGGACCCTAGATCGTGTCATCCTATGAACACAACTAGATAACTATCAAATCATCCTATATACCCTAGAAATGTCACTGGCTAGGGTTGTTCCCAGAGGGGTCTCTCCATGAATGCTGCCTCTCTTGGACATGCTCTGAGATGAGCAACCAATCTCTCCACTGTGTGTGCCAGGCACTTTTCAGATCTCTGTTTCCACAATGTATGTCGTGGGTTGTTTGTCCTTGCTTTTCTCCAAGAGAGCTCTCCCAGAGCCAAGCACTCTGACCTTTAAACTCCAGACTTTAAGCCCTACTTGTTGCAAAAACGCATGAAATTGGGGCCTCTCATTTACAAGCCAATTGCTATGGGGATTCATTTTCTCCATGCACTGCAATGTGTACTAGTTCTCTCTCTTGCCCTTCTTTGCCACCAGGATTCCCTTCCCACCACGGGGGCCACAGTATGTTTTCGCACTCAAGCCATGTCTCTATGCTTCCTACCTTCTTCAGTGTGGTCTTTTCCCTACCTTTAGTTGTGGGTCTTGTTCAGCCTGTCTCCAGACTGACTTCTCGGGCCTCTATCTTAAGGTCAGGAAAAAGACAAGGATGTCACTCTCACCACTTTTATTCAACGTAGTACTGGAAGTCCTGGCCACAGCAATCTGACAAGAAAAAGAAATAAAAGCACTCAAATTGGTAACAAAGAAATAAAACATCCATTCATTATTTGCAGATGACATAATATTATATAGAGAAAACTCTAAAGATTCCACCAAAAAAACCTACTAGAAATGATAAATGAATTCAATAAAGTGACAGGATACAAAATCCATCTACAGAAGTCTATTGCATTTCTATACACCAATAATAAAGCACCAGAAAGAGAAATTAGGAAAACCATCCCAATTATAATAACAACCAAAATAATAAGATACCTAGGAATAAACCTAACCAAAGAGGTGAAAGACTGTACTCTGAAAACTATAAAACACTGACAAGAAAGTTGAAGAAGACACAAAAAAATAGAAAGATATTCCATGCTCACAGATTGGAAGAACAAATATTAAATGTTATATATCAAAAGGTCTATACTACCCAAAGCAATCCACATATTTAATGCAATCCCTATCAAAATACCACAGAAGACCCTGAATAGCTAAAAAGTCCTGAAAAAGAAAAGTAAAGGTGGGGGCATCACAATTCCAGACCTCAAGTTATATTATAAGGCTGTAGTAATTAAAACAGTATGGTACTGTTACAAAAATAGACACACAGATCAATAGAATAGAAAACCCAGAAATGGACCCACAACTATATGGTCAGTGAATATTCAACAAAGCAGTAAAGAATATTCAATGGGAAAAAGACAGTCTCTTCAACAAGTGGTATTGGGAAAACTAGACAGCAACATGCAAAAGAATGAAATTGGACAGCTTTCATATACCATATACAAAAACAAATTCAAAATAGGTTAAAGACCTAAATGTGAGACCTGAAACCATAAAAATCCTAGAGGAGAGCACAGGCAGTAACCTCTGTGACATGGGCCATAGTGACTTTTTTCTAGATAGGTTCCCCAAGGCAACAGAAACAAGCAAAAATAAACCATTGTTGTCAACATCAAAATAAAAAGTATCTGCACAGAAAACAATCAAAAAAACTAAAAGGCAACCTTCCAAATGGGAGAAGATATTTGCAAATGAGATATCTAATAAAAGGTTAGTATTCAAATATAAAAAGTACTTATAAAACTCAACACCCAAAAACTCAATAATCCACTTTAAAAATGGGCAGAAACAGGAACAGGTATTTCTCCAAAGAAGACATACAGATGGCTAACAGACACATGAAAAGATGCTCATCATCAGGGAAATGCACTTATCATCAGGGAAATGCAAATCAAAACTACAATAAGATACCACCTCACACCTGTTAGAATGGCTAAAATCAACAATACAAGAAACAGCAGGTATTGGCGAGGATGTGGAGAAAAAGGACCCCCCTTGCTCTGTGGATGGGAATGCAAACTGGCGCAACCACTGTGGAAAACTGTATGGAGGTTTTTCAAAAAGTTAAAATAGAACTACCCTACAATCCAGGAATCACACTACTGGGTATTTATCCAAAGAATACAAGAACAATAATTCAAAGGGATACATGCACACCTATGTTTATAGCAGCATTATTTACAATAACCAAGATATGAAAGCAGCCCAAGTGTCCATTTATAAGGATGAATGGATAAAGAAGTGGTATACACACACACACACACACACACACACACACACACACACACACAGGAATATAATTTAGTCATAAAAAATGAAATCTTACCATTTGCAATGACATGGATTGAGCTAGAATGTATAATGATAAGCAAAATAAGTCAGTCAGAGAAAGACAAATACCATATAATTTCACTCATATGTGGAATTTAAGAAACAAAACAAACAAGTAAAGGGAAAAACAGAGAGAGAGGGACAAGCCAAGAAAGGGACTCAACTATAAGGAACAAACTGATGGTTACCTGAGTGGAGGTGGGTGGGTGTATGGGTGAAAGAGGTGATGGGGATTAAGGGTGATGGCGATTAATGAGTGTACTTGTCATTATGAGCACAGGGTTATTAAAATAAAAATGTAAAAAAAATCTCATGGATGTCTTACTTGTGTAAGAAATACCCTAAAATTTGAAGGTATTGAAGTAGTAATAAATGAAATAGCACTTTAACAGTGTGTTTGATTTCAGTTTAATCAGGAAACCAGTTTTACCCATTGAGTATATTCTCAGAATGCTAAAGAGTGTGTGGAGAATCTTTAATTAGAATACAGCCTCTCCTGGATGACAGCTAAAAGTCTTGGGCACATGCTGCTTCAGGTCATGAATCCAAAAGAGTAATCCAAGGAAGCTGAGAGTTGACAGCCTGGATTACTGTGGCAGAGTTTCATGTTGTGTTCAGACACATATTCCAAGTAGACTATAGAGAGCAATAAAATCAAAGAGCTCCAGTACCAAAAATGTAGCCTTATAAAAATAATCAAACAATGAATCAGGGTTCAAAAAGTGAGTTTCCACATGCCAGAGAGTATGACTCAGAGATAGATGTGTCTCAACAATGGCTATTGTGGCTGGAAAGAGAATACCAAGTGAATGAGGGTGGACAGATGTGTCCCAAAGGCCAACACTGTACTGTCGCTATTGCTCATTATGATTATTTTCCCCTTGGCTAGTACTGTAACCTCTGTACTGTATGAACATCATGTATGCTTTCTGACATCTCCTGCTATTGCCCTAATGTCCACATTCACACAGGAAATAGCTTCCAGAAAAAGACGGAATGATGTAAAAACCATGCTCATTTATTTTTCTAGCTTTTCATAAAAATTCATGGCTGAAAGTAACTCCCAGTAGAATTTGCTGCAAAGAAGCAAATACGAATATTTTCTTAGCTTAGTGCCATAATTTTCATATGAAAATATATATAGGACAGAACCATACATAAGATGAAAAAGGGTTAAAAATATTGTGGATTGGCTAAATATGTATGAGACCCAGTTCTCAGCTAAAGAAATCTAAAACAGTGCTACTCAAACTATCTGTGATAAAATGACATGTTTTTTTCTTATGTTTTCCAAATTCATTACATGCCTATATATATTTTTAAAGAAAATAAAACTGAATTTCTAGAAAATTAAAATAAAAATAACAATGACATCTGAACCAAACCCCATTTTAAAATGGATTATTAGATTCAGTATGGATAAAATTCTGTAAAGTTATTATGAATTTTCCAGTACACTGATCTCAAACTCATCTTAATGGATATATTCATGTAATCTTAGCAAAATGCAAGCTAAACTATATGACACCAAAAACAAAAGAAATGGATGAGGAGAAAAAGTGCTCCTATTCTGAA
Organism: Eumetopias jubatus; assembly: GCF_037043125.1. Lineage (NCBI taxonomy): Eukaryota > Metazoa > Chordata > Mammalia > Carnivora > Otariidae > Eumetopias > Eumetopias jubatus. The sequence goes on along the minus strand of NW_028274809.1, from coordinate 173,937,594 downwards.
GAAATGTTAAATAATATCGAAGTGAAAAGAATAATGGACTCACCTTTTAAATAAGTAAATTACTCTATACTCTATGCTTAATTGAACCCAGAAAAAGGTCTGATTTATTGTTGTCCAATAAGTACAACACTTCTAAAAAAAGGTGACTAAAAAAACTGACAGTTCCTTCTGCATTGCTATTCTCAAGTTGCTAACACTCTAGTTCTGAAGATTCAGTACGTGTTTTAAATGCTATTACCAAATGGAGATTAATAGAGCAGAAAATATACATGCAGAGAGCTTTTCCTACTTTTTTGTTATCATATTTGGTATTGTATTTTCAAAATATCAAACTTAAGTACAATCAATTCAACTATGGTAAATTAATATTTAATTTTCACTTTGAAAGACCCAATGAATTATGCAAACATCAACATAACAAGGGACACATTGATACAAAATAGAAAAGCCTGATAAAGAGTTATCTAGACAGTTATCTAAAATGAACTGTCAAGAAATAAGAATAAATAGAAAATATATATATTTACTATAAAAAGTTCTGAGAACTAAATATTCACATTATTATAAGCTATGTGATATTTAAAAGGCATTCTAAAATAGAATCCACATAAAGATTAGAAAAAAAAGGCATATAATTATATGTTTAATTATATATACTTAACTATATATAATTATAAATTATAAATTGGGTATGTATATATGCTAAAATTAACTAAAGTAAGGTAGTATAGCAATACTAGCAATATTAATATAATTAACATCAAATAACGAAAGGAAAAATATCAGTAAGAAAGAGTAATATTTCTTCTTGAAACTGTTAAATCCACCAAAAGTTTAAAGTAGTCATTAGTAATTCTTCTTTAATATATAAAATATTGACATATATAAATGAAAGTACACAACATAATAGATGAAACTGCCATAATGTAAATGATAACTACTTTTACTAGTGTCCTATTGCTGTTCAAAAAAAAAATTACAAACACATTAGTGGCTTAAAAAAGTAGCACAAACATATTATTTTGTAGTTCAGGAAGTCAGATGTTCAGATTGATCTCATGGGGCTAAAATCAAGGTATCAGCAAGTTTGGGTTCCTTTCTGAAGGTTCTAGGGGAGAATCTGTTTTCCTGACTTTGTTCAGCTTCTAGAGGCTGCCATCACATCTCTTGGTGTTTCGTGCCTTTCTCTATCTTCATAGCCTTCATTAAGGCTACCTCACATTGCCATCTCACTGGTTCTCTCTTTCCTGTCTCAATTTTTTCAATTATAAGGATGCTTGTGATTACCCTGGCTAACCTGTACAATCATGGATGATCTCCCCATCTCAAAGTCAGCTGATTAGAAGTCTTAATTCCATTTGCAAACTTAATTTCCCCTTTTCATGTAATGCATGGGTTCAGGAATTAGGATGTGGACATCTCTGGAGTGGCACTTTCTCCCTAACACATCACATAATACCTATTTCTGATAAACTAGATTTAAAAAAAATAAGCAATGATAAAGAAAGAGTGAATAATACAATAGGAATTAAGAAAAGGAATAACAAAAGACCACTTTGTTTACTAGTCTCTTGATTTTTTTTAATCTGTTAGGTACATGATATCCAAGAAAAAATGTAAAATGACAAAGTTCATTTTATTTGATAAGAAAGTAATAATATTCACACAATATTCAAAACAATGATAGAAATGTGATGTGGGTGTGTTGTGCATGTGAGTAGGTTATAATCACTGGAATTTAATTTTTAAGGTCTATTCTTAGTTGTTCTAAGCACAAAGATAAATGAAGAGTAAAATTATAATTTATTATGGATAAATAAATGTTAGAAAATTAAATTGCAAGGCTCTCATAAAAGTGGTGATGATAAAATTTATAATTCTGTACATATACCAATCTAAAAGTAGACAAGTTAACATGACATATCTCCATATCTCCCTTTTCAAAATGCACAAATATGAGTAATAACAATAGGTAAAACCAAAAGGTGTAACAAAAGCCATCAACAGTGAAATTATAAAATGGCATGTTAGAATCTTTAAGTATAACACCAAATCCTCATGGTTGAACTGTGTCTAAACTTGGTGTGGAATACTTAAACAACATAAAGAAGAATTATAGAGATGATTAGATAAAGTAAATGGAGAAATACATTTTTAAGTGTTACACCTTACATGCAAATAAGTGGATAAGGACATAGAATAGACAGCCTGAGGAAATTATGTCAAAATTTTTATAGAACAAATACTCTTTCCACTGTTTTGCCAGAATCAAGTAAACAACATAGTATTGGAGAATCCCAGCCAAAGGAATAATGGAGCATAAATGCAGACAGATCATAAACAATCAGAGCTCTAAGGATTTTCAGACAAATGAGAAAAACAAGAAGAGAACCATGGAGAAGAAGAAAAAAGATGAGAAAACTTCCTAGAGCTGGTGGTGGGGATTGGGCTCTATCCTTGGTATTTAGAATAATGCCTGATACTAATATATCCTCAATAAACATTTGTCAGAGGAATGAAGGAATGTGAACACAAAGGATATCCTCCTTTTCTCCTGAATTCTAATAAAGGGGTAGTTAAACAAAGTTCAGGGTTCCTGACTCCAGGGATATGTGTGGTTGGAGATGGGGTAAGCATCTATGTAGTGGGCCAAATTTTAATAGATGCTGAAACATTATTTAAAAATATATAAAAAAACCCTGTGTAGCACTATTTAATGCACACCACTGACATTTTACATAGCTTGTAAAGTGTAAATAGTTCCTACATCTGCTGAAATAAATAGCATTCACAAATATATAAGTGCAAACACATGCCAACCACAGGCAGCAGTAGCAAGGGGCATTCATAGACATGCCCATATCCAAATACAGTGAAGTGACATGTATAGAGCTTCAGAGTCATCACTTCTGTCCTCAAAATAACAATGAAGCAAACTGCCTCCTGAAAACTGGAAATACTTATGAATAAGAAGAATCACAACTTACCAGAAGCAAAAGATGTCACAGGAGCCAGCCACTGATGGGGACTTAAGGATACTGATTAATTTCTGGAGACTGGGGGGATTAGCCTGGTAGGGATACTGACTAATTTTTGGAGACTGGATGGACTAGACTGAGAGCTAAAATTCCTGGAGACACAGCTTGAGGGGAATCCCCACATTTTTGTGAATAATACTTCTGGGACCCTACGAGGTTCTCAGAAGACTGAAGAAAGATCCCCTCATCTCATACTTCTGGCAGGAAAGGGGGAAACTAACCACTTTGCAAAATTCTAAAAGCACTCTGTCCTCTCTTACAAAGGTCTGACCACAAGGGAAGCTATTTTACTAAAGCATAGTCAATCTATGGGAAAGAAAATACTTAACTCCAACCCTTTAGTGTTTGATGTGGTAGAAGGGAACCACCCTATTTCAGCTCTATCAAGCCTTCCTCTCTCACCTAAAGGGTGGGGAAAAAGCTGAGAAGCACTTGTGAAGGTCACAGCCCAGGTACAAAAACTGACTAAAAGAATGAGACCTAATTTTAGGATTATGGAATGCTTTCCCTCCCCAACCCTTCCCACCATATCCACAGAGCTCCTGCATAATAACAAGGAATTACAGCTGAAAGAACTATGCCCAAACTCTATTTAAGAAGGAATCTCACAGGAAATCCAAAACAACAAGAGATGCCCCCCCAAAAAAGAGCACTAAAAGAAATTTTAGCCTCTGACAATATAGCTACAACAAATAGTAAATAGAACCTGACTCCTAGCCAAACAAACATAAAACCTCACACTAAAAGCCTATGGCATCAGTTCTTTTCATCTCATACGTCATGTCTGGCTTCGAAGAAAAAAATGTAATGCATACTTGAAGTCAAAAAACACTATCTGAAGAGACAAAGTAAGAACTAGGCATGAATATAATTGAGGAAGACTCTGGAACTATCAAACTGGGAATTTAAAATAAGGATAACTTACAAACTATTGGATCTAATTGAAAAAATGGGAAAAAAATGCAAGAACAGATGGTTAACATAACCAGAGAGATGAAAACTGTAAGAGTCAAAAGTAAACATTACAAATCAAAAACAGTGGAATAGAAATGAAGAATGTATTTAATAGGTTCATCAGTCAAGAATCAATGGGCTTGAATATAGGTCAATAAAAATGCCCCAAACTGAAAAGCAAAGAGAAAAAAAATAATAGAAAAAGTAGAACAGAATATCAAATAGCTGGGGGTGGGGGTGGGGGTGGGGATGGGTAATTACAAAAGGTATAACCTGCACATAATTAAAGACCAGGAGATGAAAGGGAGAAAAAACAAATAGAATATTTGAAGAAATAATTGCTATTTTCCCTAAATTAATGACTGACACTAAACCATAGGTTCACAAAGCTTAAAGAACACCAGGTAGGATAATTACTAAATAATTTATATCTAAGTATATATATTCAAACAGCAAAAAATCAAAATAAAAAAATCTTAAAAGAAGCCATCAGGGAAGGGGAGACTTTACCTATAAAGGAATAAAAATAAGAATTATGTCAGATTTGTATTTAGAAATTTTACAAGCAAGAAGAGAGGAAAGTGAATTACTTAAAGTGTTGACAGAGGGACACCTGGGTGGCTCAGTCAGTTAAGCGGCTGCCTTCAGCTTAGGTCATGGTCCCAGGTCCTGTGATGGAGCCCCTGAGTCTGCTCCCTGCTCAGCGGGGAGTCTGCTTCTCCCTCTCCCTCTCCCTCTGCTGCTCCCTCTGCTTGTGCTCTCTCTATCTGTCAAATAAAAAATAAAATCTTAAAAAAAAAAATAAAGTGTTTTGGCGCCTGGGTGGCTCAGTTGTTAAGCGTCTGCCTTCGGCTCAGGTCATGATCCGAGGGTCCTAGGATCGAGCCCCACATCGGGCTCCCTGCTAGGCGGGAAGCCTGCTTCTCCCTCTGCCACTCCCCCTGCTTGTGTTCCCTCTCTCGCTGTGTCTCTCTCTGTCAAATAAACAAATAAAGTCTTAAAAAAATATAGCAATGTAACTTAGTAACATCTCAAAAGAAATGTAAAAATATTTTGAAATAAATGGAAATGGAAATGTAACTTATAAAATTTGTGGGATACAGTGAGAACAGTGCTTAGAGGAAAAGTTATAGCACTGAATATATCAATTAGAAAACAAGAAAATTTTAAAATAGTAATCTAAGGTTTTGCCTGAGAAAACTAGAAAAAGAATAATAATTTAAATCCAAAGTAAGCTAAGAAAAAAATAATAAAAATGAAAGCATAATCCAATGAAATTATAAACAAAAAAATAGAGAAAGCAAATAAAACCAAAGCTAATTAATTCTTTGAAAAGATCAATACAGGGGGCACCTGGGGGTTCAGTCAGTTAAGCAGCCAACTCTTGATTTTGGCTCAGGTCAAGATCTCAGGGTCTTGAGATCAAGCCCTGCCTTGGACTCCTGGCTCAGTGGGAGTCTGCCTAAGGATTCTTTCCTCTCCCTTGGCCCCTCCCCCACCCGCGAGCTCTCTCTCTCTCTCTCTCTCTCTAAAACAAATAAAAAATATTTTTAATTTTTTTAAAAAAAGAAAAGATCAATATGATTGATAAAACTCTAGGCAGGCTAGGTAAGATAAACAGACAAGACTCAAACTGCTAATATCAGGAATGAATGATGACATCACTACTGATTCCATGGACATTAAAAAGATAATAAAAGAACATTATGAAAAACTCTATCCACACAAATTTGATCACCTACATGAAATGTGCCATTCTACCATGCTCACACAAGGACAAATCGTTTATGAGAACAGGCCTATGTCAATTTTAAAAATGTAATCAATATTTAATAGCCTCCTAAACAGAAATTATCAGGCACAGCTGACTTCACTGTTGAATTCTATGAAACATTTAATGAAGAAATGATAGCAATTCTCCACAATATCGTCCAGAACATAGAAGCAAAAGGAACACTTATTAACTCATAGTACGAGGCCAGCAATACCCTAATATAAGAACTAGGCAAAGATATCACAAGAAAAGAAATTAGAGAACAGTATGTCTCATGAAAACTCATGCAGCAATCTTTAATTAAATATTTACAAGATAAATCCAACAATACAAAAAAGAATTATACACCACAATCTCATGGGATTTATTCCAGCTATGCATGTACTCAAAATTCAAAATCAATTAAATTACTCCTTCCCATTATCAGTCTAAAGAAGAAAAGCCATTGATTATGTCAATAAATGTAAAAACAGGCAAAAACCTCAAAAAACATTTTACAAAACCCAACATGCATTTATGATGAAAAACTCTCAACAAACTAGGAATAGGAGGGAATTTCTTCAACTGAGTAAAGAACATCTACAAAAACCTACGATTCACATTATACTAATTGTGAGACATTAGAAGCTTTCCCTCTATGATCAGTAACAAAAATATATCACTTTTCACCACTTTATTTCAACATCATACTGGAAGTCCTAGCTAACTCATTCAGACAAGAAAAAAGAAAGTATGAAGATTGGGAAGGAAGAAATAAAACTGTCTTGGAGATGACATGGTTGTCTATGTAGAAAATCTTAAAACAACAACAACAACAACAACAACAAAAATCTTAAAAGTATAAGTAATTATAAAAGACACCAGAATAAAAGTTTAATATACTGAATCCAACTTCTTTCTTATACACCAGCAACAAAAAATTGGAATTTGATATTAAGAAAACAAAACCATATACACTAACATTAAAAACTCCCAAAACACTAAAAAAAAAAAAGTAGTAAAATAGGTATAACATCTATTTGAGATAAACTATAAAACTCTGATGAGAGATATCAAAGAAGATTGAAATAAATGTAGAGATACTCCATGTTCATGATCAGGAAGACTCAGTGTTGTCAAGTGGATCCATAGATTCAATATAATCCTAATAAAAATGCCAGCAAATTACTTTTGGATATTAATAAAGAAATTCTAATGTTTCATTTATATGTAAAGCCAAAAGATCCAGAATAATAACACAATCTTGAAGAAGAGAATGAAAAAAGTCAGAAGACTGACACTATCTTATTTCAAGACTTACTATTAAGCTGTATTAACCAAGAGGGTGTTGCATTGGTAACAAAACACACAAAAAGATCTAGAGGGAAGGGGGTAGGGGGATGGGTTAGCCTGGTGATGAGTATTAAAGAGGGCACGTACTGAATGGAGCACTGGGTGTTATACGCAAACAATGAATCATGGAACACTATATCAAAAATTAATGATGTAATGTATGGTGATTAACATAACATAATAAAATAAAATTTAAAAAAAAAGATCAATGGAAAAGAAGAGAAAGCTTAGAAAGAGACCTACACAAACATAGTCAACTAATATTTGACAAAGGACAAAGGCAGTTAGATGTAGAAAAAGGATATCTTTTCAACAAGTGGTGTTGAAACCACTAGAAATCTATGTGCAAAAATGAATATAACCATGTAATTGTAATAAATTATCAGTGGGTTAAAATATTAAACATGTAGTTAGATGCATCTTTCAAAAAATCAATTAAAAGTGTATCATAGAACTAAGTATAAAACATAAATCTATAAAATTTCTCTAAGGTAACATAAGAAAATATCCAGGTGACTTTGGTTTTAGTAATGACTTTTTAGATACAATACTGAAAGACAATCTATGAAAGACAGAATTGATAAGACAGGACTCATTAAAAACTTTTGTTATGTGAAAAATTGTTTCAAGAGTAAGACAAGACAAACCACAGATTGTGAAAAATATTTGCAAAACATACTTGATAAAGGAAATGTATCCAAAATAAACAAAGAATTCTTGAAACTCAACAATAAAAAAATAAAACAAATTAAAGTAAATCCAATCAATAAAAAAACTGAACAGAAATCTCACCAAACAAAATATAGAGATGGCAAATAGCATATAAAGAAATGTTCAGCAACATCTATCATCAGGTAACGGCAAGTTAAAAAATGAGATACGACTGTGCAGGAGCTTCTTATCTTGATGAAAACCCAACAGTTCATTTTTGCTTTTGTTTCCCTTGCCTTCAGAGCCACGTCTAGTAAGAAGGTGTTATGGCCGAGGTCAAAGAAGTTGCTGCCTGTATTCTCCTCTAGAATTTTAATGGTTTCTTGTCTCACATTTAGGTTTTTCAGCCATTTTGAATTTATTTTTGTGTATGGTGTAGGAGAGTGGTCCAGCTTCATTTTTCTGCATATTGTTGTCCCATTTTCCCAACACCATTTGTTGAAGAGATGGTGTTTTTCTCATTGGATATTCTTTCATGCTTCATTGAAGATTAGTTGACCATATAGTTAGTTGAGGGCATGTTTCTGGGTATTCTATTTTGTTCCATTGATCTATGTGTCTGGTTTTGTGCCAGTACCATACTGTCTTGATCACTATAACTTTGTAATATACCTTGAAGTCAAGAATTGTGATGCCTCCAGCTTTGCTTTTTTTTTTTTTAGGATTTCTTTGGCTCTTAGGGGTCTTTTGTGGTTCTATATAAATTTTAGGATTGTTCAAGCTTTATGAAAAATGCTGTTGGAATTTTGATAGGGATTGCATTAAATATATAGATTGGTTTGGGTAGAATAGACATTTTAAGAATGTTTGTTCTTCCAAACCACGAGCATAGAATGTTTTTTTCATTTCTTCATTTCTTTCCACATATGAGTGAAATCATACGGTATTTGTCTTTCTCCACCTGACATATTTCACTTAGCATGATATATTCTAGCTCCATTTATGTTGCTGCAAATAGCAAGTTTTCATTCATTTGATGGCTGAGTAATATTATATATATATATATTTCTTTCATAAATTTCTTTCATAAATATTCTATAGTGTTCCTAGGTATCTTATTGTTTTTGGTGTAGTTGTAAATGGGATCGATTCCTTGATTTCTTTTTCTGCTGCTTCATTATTGGTATATAGAAATGCACCAGTTTTCTGTACATTGATTTTCTATCCTACAACTTTGCTGAATTCATGTATTGGTTCTAGCAATTTTTTGGTGAAGTCTTTCAGGTTTTGTACATAGATTATCATGTTATCTGCAAATAGTGAAAGTTTGACTTCTTTCTTGCTGATTTGGATGTCTTTTCTTTCTTTTTGTTGTCTGATTGCTGAGGCTAAGACTTCCAGTACTATGTTAAATATTAATGGTGAGAGTGGACAATCCTGTCTTGTTCCTGACAATGAGAAACTCATTTCCCCTCAAAAACTGAGAGTTTTTCCCTGTTGAGGATGATATTAGCCGTGGGTCTTTTGTATATAGACTTTATGATGTTGAGGTATGTTCCCTCTATCCCTACTTTGTTGAGAGTTTTCATCAAGAATGGAAGCTGTATTTCATCAAATGCATTTTCTATATCTATTGAGAGGATCATATGGTTCTTATCCTTTCTTTTATTATAGTGGTATATAATGTTAATTGATTTTCGAACATTGATAAAGCCCTTGAATAAATCCCGCTTGATCATGGTGAATAATTCTTGTAATGTATTGTTGGATTTGATATGATAGTATCTTGTTGAGAATTTTTGCATCCATGTTCATCAGGGATATTGGCCTGTAATTCCCCTTTTTTTGTGGGGTCTTTGGTTTTGGAATCAAGGCAATGCTAGCCTTATAAAATGAGTTTGGAAGTTTTCCTTCCATTTCTATTTTTTGGAACACTTTGAGAAGAATGAGTATTAACTCTTCTTTAAATGTCTGGTAGAATTCCCCTGGGAAGCCATCTATCTGTTGGGAGATTTTTGATTACTGATTCAATTTCTTTGCTGGTTATGGATCTGTTCAAATGATCTATTTCTTCGTGTTTCAGTTTTGGTAGTTTGTATGTTTCTAGGAATTTGTCCATTTCTTCCAGGAAACACTCAACAAAACTAAAAAGTAGTCTATGGAATGGGAGAAGATATTTGCAAATGGCACATTTGATAAAGGGTTAGTATCTCAAATCTATAAAGGACTTATCAAACTCAACACCCAAAAAACAAATAATCCAGTTAATAAATGGGCAGAAGACATGAGTAAACATTTTTCCAAAGAAAACATCCATATAGCTACCAGACACATGAAAAGATACTCAAAATCACTCATCAGGGAAATACAATTCAAAACCACATGAGATACCAGTACCCTCCTGTCAGATGGCTAAAATTAACATGAGAAAAAACAGATGTTGGCAAGGAAGGGAGAAAGGGGAACTCCCTTACGCTGTCAGTGGGAATGAAAACTGGTGCATCCACTCTGGAGAATAGTGTAGATGTTTCTCAAAAAGTTAAAAATAGAACTACCCTATGACCCAGCAATTGCACTACTAGGTATTTACCCAAAGGAAACAAAAATACAGATTCAAAAGAGTACATGTAACCTGATGTTTCTATGTTTATAGCAGCATTATTAATGATAGCCAAATTATGGAAAGTGCCCAAAAGTTGATTGAGTGATGAATGGATAAGGAAGATGTGAGATACATACATATATAAAATATACATATATATGTGTGTGTGTGTATATATATAAATATATATATAATATTACTCAGCCATCAAATGAATGAAAACTTGCTATTTGCAGCAACATGAATGGAGCTAGAGTATATCATGCTAAGTGAAATAAGTCAGGTGGAGAAAGACAAATACCCTATGATTTCACTCATATGTGGAATTTAAGAAACAAAACAGATGAACATATGGGAAGGGGGAAAAAAAAGAGGAAAACAAACCATGAGAGACTCTTAAGGATAGAGAACAAACTGAGGGTTGATAGAGAGGTGGGTGGGGGATGGGTTAAATGGGTGATGGGTATTAAGGAGGGCACTTGTTATGTTGAGCGCTGGGTGTTATATATGTAATTGATAAATCACTAAATTCTACTCCTGAAACCAATATTACTTTATATGTTAACAAACCAGAATTTAAATAAAAATTTAAAAAAATAAATGAGATACCACTATACACATATTAAACTGCCTAAAATCTTAAACACAGATAACACCAAATACTTCTGAGGATATGGAGCAACAAGAATGCTCGTTCATTGCTGGTGGGAATGCAAAATGATACAGCCATTTTGGTAGACAGTTTGGCAGTTTTCTATAAAGCTAAAGCAAAACATTATTATATAATAGGATTCAGCCATCACGCTCCTATATATTTATCCAAATGAGTTGAAAATTTCTGTGCACCCAAAAATTTGCACATGAACATTTATAGCAAATTTATTCGTAATTGTCAAAAACTGGAAGCAACCAAGATATGCTTCAATACGTTGAGTGGTTAAACTGTGATACATGCACACAATGGAAAGTTATTAAACCATAAAAAGAAGTGAACTCTCAAGCCAGGAAAAAACAAACAAACAAACAAACATGGAGAAACCTCAAATGAATGAATTCTAAAGCAAAAAAGCCAATCTGCAAAGTCTACATATTACATAGTTTTAACTACATACAAAAAAGGCAAATCTATAGAGATAGTAAAAATATCAGGGGTGGCCAATGTTTCAGGGGGAGGGAAGGAGGGGAGAATGAATAGCTGGATCACAGGGGATTTTTAAGACAGTGAAAATATTTCATTCAATCCTGTAAATGTGGATACATGACGTTACTCATTTGTTGAATCTGATAATCAATGCCACACTAGTAAAGGCAGGATGTTAATAATAGGGAAACTGTGGGGCTGGAGGAAGGTCAGGGAAAAGGAGGTATATGAAAACTCTGTATTTTCTGTTCCATTTTTCTCTAAACCTAAAACTACTCTAAAAAATATAGTCTATTAGTAAAAGAAGAAAAAAAAATCAATTCCACCCCAGACACAATCACAAGCTGAATTTCTGGTTCTGATATTACAAATTAGTATGCTATTCAGCTGTAAAGGTTATTTTAAATTTATTATATATATGTTAAAATTGCTTAATATTCCTTTTCTCTAACAAAATGCCTGCTTCAGAAAAATCACATAATAAATGCAGATATAACTGGCTAATTTAGATATAAGAGGAAGAAACCAAATCTTGTTAATAGAAAATTATTTTTCCCTGCCCTCATTAAAATAATTATTTGAAGATTATTAGTTTAACTATTTGCCATTTTTCGTCTTTCCAGGAGTCCATATGCCTTGGTCTAATTCATTCTGTAGTTGGATGTGCAGATTCTTTTAAAATTCAGAGAGACACAAAATATACCTTATTTTTCATCTTCCACGACAGAGAATAGATTGAACAGTGTGATGAGCAGTCTTCCTTCCATATGTTCTGTTTAAATCTTGCCAGTTTCTACGCTGTAAAAGGTGAGAATAAAATGAACAACCTATTTTTCATTCTGTGTGATTCTCAAGTAAAGGGAAATTGCTTTCACATTTGGTGGTCAATAAAAAAGTATAATAAAAAGTTTAATTTGAAGTGAGTCTTAAATAAGATTATTTGTAAAATAGGCAAAAAAGGAGCACAGAAGTCATAGCAGATGTAAAGAGTTTGGTGAAGGGAAACTAACAGGCAATAGTTGGAAAATTACGCTGTGGAAGTTTAGAGAGATTGATCACGGCAGAAAGGTGAATTATTTTCACTGGGGAAAAGCTATGTATCATAGAGTTTCTTTTAAAAACGAGAAATTTGAAATGGCTAATGATACCATCTTTCACATGCTGAGGCACAAATAAAGCGTACTTATAGACAAGAAGAGGGGGGTGGTGATTAAAATAAGACATTCATTTCAAGGGGTTGGTAGTTCAGGTCTTGCAGATAATAGGGTGTGTGTGTGTGTGCGTGTGTGTGAACAAAATTCCATTTGAGAAGATTATAAGGGGGTGAAGTAGAAATGTACAGCAGTTGGTGGATTCTAGAAAATAAATGTCATATTGCTGACAAAATTTGGGCGATTTACAAAGAAATGTTATATTTGAATGAATGAGGTAATCAGAGGTTTATTGAATCAAACAATGGCTTACATGCAGATAGACTGGGGATATGAATGTGGCTAATTCTCTTGCTTGTGATATAAAACAAACTGATATTCTTCTATCAGATTGATGTAGCATACCTGAAGTCCTGAACCAACAAGACTGAATTGCTCTGAAAAATTTAGTTAGGCTATGGACTCAACAACAAATGGATGGCTTAATTACCCTTTGTTATTTTTATTTAAATCACACCTGCTTACTTAGTATGTTTTACTACAGCCTTTAAATATTAGGTTTTCATTGGTGGGTGTGTTATATAGATAATATAATATGCTAGAAACATTACAATCAGAATTGCAACTGAAAATTAATTCACATGTATCTTTGTTTCAGCCTACAATTGATTGCTTCAAGTTTTTATTAGTTTAAAATAAGCTTTCTATTAAAAATATTATCACATTTCTTTTAAGTTGGTTTAAACTCTTTTGAAATCCTCTTTAATGTCTGTGATAGTGTACTTCCAAACATGGAAAAAAATAATCTCTCCAATTAGTTGACCAGCCTTTTAAGTACATTACCTTTTATGTACTTTATGTACCATTAAGTACATAAAACTGAATAATTTAATATTTTGCAAAATAACTTACTTAATTAAACAAAGAGATTGTTCAACCATGACATGTTTTCTTTAATTTTTTAGGTACTTTAAATATTAACTTTTTAAAGTCGGGAATTTTAAAATCTAGTTCACATCAATTAACATATCAATGACTACACAGATCTAAGAGTCCCAAAGCTTTGCTTTGTTTGTTTGCTTTGGCTTCCAATGGGCAGTTGCAATTTGTACATCATAAAATCTATGATGAATATTCAACACTAGTTCAAGTTAGGTAAATTCAAACTGCACTTGCATGGTTATAGACACTTTGTTAGTAATTGGCTAATTTTTTCTCATAAAATGCTGTTTGCATTATCCAAAAATTAAATAAATATATATAGTACATATGTGTATATATATATATAAAGTTTATTTTTATTATATGTAAGATATATATGACATATTGTTTATTTATTATATATGTGAATATATATATATCTATATATATGGAAATTCATAATGCCTGGTTAGATAAGATTTAATAAACACATGCCTCCCTGGATGAGATTAGTTGAAAAGCAAAGGAGTATCTGGAAAATTGGACCTTTTTTAAAGTTTCTGGGCTGAAAATAGCCGGATCCTTGTTGTGGCTCAATACACTTTCCCAAGGAGTAAATGCTTAGAAGAAACATTCATCTATGGCGGTCGAGTACCGCATGTACTCCCTGTCCCCACGTGCGTCGTGTGTAAGGAGCACAGCTTGTCTTAATCACACAATACTCCTTTGTTGCATTGATAACATTCACAGTAAAAGTGGAAGCAGAGTTTGGCTTGGGGCCTTTCACCACTAGAGTGTCTAGTGCCCAGGCCCTCTCCTTTGTCCTACTAACGTGTCTGGAGAAATCCTTTCATTTGCCGCCTCAGGGTTTGCTGGGCGAAACCCGAAATATATCAAGAGTGTGCACAGTGTGGATAGATAGATACGGAGATATATATACATATATATATATGGATATGTATGTATATGGAAGGCAAGTTAACACCTCTATCCTAAGAAAAATAATACTTTCACCACTGTGAGGTTTAATTTACATGTTTGGTAATAAGGTGTTTATACAAAGCAGTGTCAACTTACATCAGAAGTTCTGCTCAAAAGTTTTCTATATTTCATGACTTCTCACATAACTCAAATATCTTTGCTCAAATGTCGTATACTCGGTGGGATGTATTTTGACCACCCTGTTTATTTATTTTTTATTTTTATTTTTCAAGATTTTTTAGTTTTTATTTCACAGAGAGAGAGAGAGCACAAGCAGGGGGAGCGGCAGGCAGAGGGAGAGGGAGAAGCTCGATCCCAGGACCCTAGGATCATGACCTGAGCCGAAGGCAGACGCTTAACCATCTGAGCCACCCAGGTGCCCCTTGACTACCCTGTTTAAAATTACATCCCATACCCTCAATAAAATGCTCTATTATTTTTCCTATAGTTCTTATCATCTTCTGTTACCCCATGTAATTTATTTATTGTAATTTTCATTCACAGTGCCAGAAAAGAAGATAATTTTTGCCTATTTTGCTCAAGTCCAAAAGCATAGAACAGAACAGATGCACAAAATTATTTTTGAATGAATGGATGAATGGGCAAATTAAATTTGCTCACATTTTCTCAAATTCTATGAAAGATTTTGATGTCTGTATCAATTCTTAAAGAAAAAGTGCACTTATATCCATTTAAAACATAATTATCTTTTAAATAGAAAAAAATAAATCAGGCCGTTATTACACATTTAATTATTATGAGAAAATAAATGGTAATATAATTGTAATAAAGATAATGTCTATGAAAAAGAAAGGGCATCCTGATTGGTGGTAGATATCACTTGGGATGATCATTTCTGGTAAGCTTGCTGCTGTGTTTGGAAGAAGCAGAAATCAACCATTCAGCTAAGGGCATGCAGCTGTGCCCCTATAACTGAAGTTTATCCACTTGGCCTTTGCTCATGGGGCTGGTGGTGGGGTCACAGTTTTATAGTTTTATTTATGATGTTTGGTTCCATCTTGTTAGGTTACCCCCTCGCTACTCCTTTGACTAGAGTGGGCTACTTTTGTCTGCACCCATGGATATTTCGAGGTGCTCATCATTTCATTTTCAAGTCAAAAGCAGTAAGAAAACCCAGGAAATTCACTATCCAGTCAGTCCTTGGATACCAAGGATCTTGGACAGTGAAATCCCTAGCTGGTAGGGCTTTTGCTCTCTACTTTGATTTTTTTTTTTTTTTTTTTTTTTTTTTAGGATTTATTTTACATATAATGTCCAGAGCTTTTAGTTTTACTTAGGGGGAGGAATGGAAAAAAAACATTTTTACTTTGTACTTCTGGATACTGAGCTAATTTAATTTTTACTGATTTTTTTTCCTCAAAAAAAGCTTTTATTTTCCATTTTTTAAAATGGTGTTGCAAATTTATCTGGAAAAGTTCCACAACTGAATACTCTAAATTTTTTTTTTAATTTTTATACTGCCATGCTTAAGCAAAATTTCCCTTTCCAAAATCTGAAAATATAATTTTGGCATTATATAAATTCTCTTTATTTTATTGAAACCAGAGTTCAAGTAATATATAAGAATGAATAAATCAAGCTATGGTATTTCTTTCTATCAGCATACTAAAAATATTGAAATAAATATTTCTGTATATTGAGTCTAAATTCTGTAAAAAAAAAAATTTGTGCTAAATTAAATGAACAAGGTACCAGCTAATTTTTTCTTAATGTGTTTCTCAATTATATTTCTCTATCTTAGTTCTTTTTCCTGTTTAAAGTGGTCGTATTTATCAGGACAGTTTTATTCCTAGGAAGGAAGCTTAAATTCTTTAAAACATTATATCTGCAAACAAGTAAAATGGACATTTTTGTTTGTTTGTTTGTTTTTAAGATTTTATTTATTTATTTGACAGAGAAAGAGACACAGCGAGAGAGGGAAAAGAAGCAGGGGGAGTGGGAGAGGGAGAATCAGGCTTCCCGCAGAGCAGGGAGCCCGTTGCGGGGCTCGATCCCAGGACCCTGGGACCATGACCTGAGCGGAAGGCAGACACTTAACGACTGAGCCACCCAGGAACCCTAAAATGGACATTTTGAAAATTTGATTATTTCATGTATGCCCACATAGTTTCCTCTCTTAGAGCGATTATAATTGGCGAACACTACTGTACATTTATGTTGAGGTTCTTGAACGTCATAGCTGTTTTGACGTTGAGGTCATTGCTTTTATTAGGCGATTGTTCATTTTCTTACCAGATAAGACTCTAACTATATTGAATGTGATAGATGGAATAAAAATGTAAATAAGGATGTGAGGGCACAATTTAGTCATCCACATTGGCTAAGGATTAATGCCTCCTTGATTAACATTATTTATAAAGTTAATAGAGAAAGTAAAGTTTGCACAGAAAAGAAAACTTAGGGAAAGTTAGCATAATTGAATTATAATCAAAATGGTTGTATGCAACACTAGTGATGAGAATTTACATATATCATTAATGTTTAATAAGACAATGTGCATATTAGTATACACACCACTATGTGTCTATGTATACATGCTGACATAAATGTGCACTTTTATTCTTTTAAATAACTCTCATATTAATTGATAAAGCTTGTGTGTTGTGTCCTGAACTTTACTAAAATGCAGTAATTTTAACAATTAAACCATTTTCTTTCTCCTCCTTTTTTTTTAAAGATTTTATTTATTTATTTGAGAGAGAGAATGAGAGAGAGAGAACATGAGAGGGGGGAAGGTCAGAGGGAGAAGCAGACTCCCCGCTGAGCAGGGAGCCCAATGCGGGACTCGATCCCAGGACTCCAGGATCATGACCTGAGCCGAAGGCAGTTGCTTAACTAACTGAGCCACCCAGGCGCCCTTTTTCCTCCTTTTTTAAAAGATATATTTATTTATTTATTTTAGAGAGAGAAAGCACATGCATGGGGGGGGAGGGCAGAGGGAGAGAGAATCTTAAGCAGACTTCAGGATCTCCAGACCCTGAAATCACAACCTGAGCCAAAACCGAGTTGGATATTTAACTGATTGTGCCACCAGGGGCCCCTCCAATTAAACCATTTTCTAACCATATTTCACACATTTGAAATATCTGTTTCTGAAAAATCTGTCTGTATGAGGTTTCTGTCAGTTTGTCAACTTATCATCTATAAATAGCTGGAGAGATTTTAAATAGTTTTGGAAGGCATATTTCCATAAATTAAAATATAGCTAATATGGGATATATATATACTCACACCCTGGGTCATAATTAAAAAAAAAACAAAACAAAAATATAGTTATCTTACGGACTGCCTGAGCAGAAGTGCTATAAGAAGCTTGTTGAGAAATATTCTAGGGCCGCACCATCCAATATAGCAGACACCAGCCACATGTGGCTACTGAGCACTTGAAACATTGCTAGTAAAACTAAGGAATTAAAATTTTAATTTGCTTTAATATTAAATAGCTTAAATTTAAAAACTGAAACAATACAGAATACAAATCAAGTACTTCCCATGAAAATTTAGCATTCTGAGATATTCTGTATCTATGGAATACATCCTGGAGTTCAAAGTCTTGGTACTATCAAAAAGAATGCAAAAATATTTTGTTAATAATTATTATACTGACTACATGTTTAGATAATGGTTTTTGATGGATTAAGTATAACATATTACTAAAACAAATTTTATTACTTTTAACTTTTTAAAATATGGCTTTAAAAATCTCCCTCTGACTCCTTGACCCTCTATCTCTGACTCACTCTTCTCTCCATCTCTGACTGACACTTCCTTGCTCTCCACTAAAAGTGGAGGTAGTACTCGTTCACTTGTATTACCCTCAACAACATACTTTCCTTCACCTTTTCCATATGTTCAACAATAAAGGGAAGCAACTGGTGACTCAAATCAAATAAAAAGAGTACTAAGTACTATGTATGTTGCTGTTGATCTTGAGAATGCTCTTTTCTCTGTATTTACTTAAAGACTCTTAAAGGCAGTTTGTCTTTTCTTGGCAGGGACAGAATCAAAGCTTCAGTGTCTTAAGTCAGGGCAGAATCAACTCTTCAGCTCTCCATCCCAAATTATTCAGGCTTATCCACCATTTTGACAAAAATCATTCCAATTGGACCTGTTCAGTTGGAGTTAGCATATAGAATAGATGCATAGAAGATAAATGTATGCCAGAGGCTCAGAAATATCATATGACCATTAGGAGGCATTCAAAGACTCTATGGGTTCAGTGGTATAAGGCATCTGCAAGATGAACACCGTATTTACATATTCACAGAAAAGACACATACTTACTGGGTCTCTGAATTTCAGCAGCAAACCTATACTTTGTTTGGACTTACTATCTGGACTCATTTGCCAATTAAACTGTAAGTTTGGAATAGGTCTAAGTTTCCATGTTAGCTATTCTGCCTTTGCCGTTTGACTCAATGAATCCAAGGGTGCTTTAAGTGCCTATAGCAAATATATTTTGTACTTTAAAACAAATCCAAGTTCTCTTCTGCAGGTATCTCCCCACCTTGTGATTAACAGTTAAAGCTTGGTGCTGGACCCCCGCAGATACAGAATACTCGTCCATAGCTCTCAAGGCACCATGACACTAAGAGAAACCCATCATGAATTGAATGTAATCAGACACAGCAAGCCATGGATTTGGGTGTGTGCAGCCATACTTCGTCATCAAATTAAAGTGCTTTGCATGGGATGGACTGGAACAGAGGCAGTTGTGGCCAGATGCGACATTCACAGAGAATTCTCATTATTTGTCTTCTACTTATTTTGCACCAGTATTTTGAGATGGTTGGTGTGAAATTTTTCAGAGATTTTGGAGAATTGCAGCAGTTTCTGGGTGAGATTTTGAGCAACAATTCATTTTGTACAGCGAGGGATTCGGTATCTGCTGCTTTGTCTTTTCAGCGGCAGTTCCCCTGACGTTGGCAGCACTCTTACCTCTGTGTTGAGCAAGCCAAGATTCTGTAAACCATAATTCCTACAGTAAAGTGTTGTTTTTCTTCCCAGAATCCTTGACTTGGCTCTAGTTTTGTGACTGCCCCCAAACTACTGACAACAGACTGCTGTGTCCCCTGATGGAGTTATATGAGATGATCCAAGGCAAGTGTCTTTCTAGTATACAGCACATAGTAAAACTGAGTAAGTCTTTGTTGGGTGTCCTTCACTACTTAGTTATATTGCACTTATTGTTCTGTGGTCTACAGAAAACTGTAGTTGGGATCTTGAAATTAATGGACAGCAAGTTGTATCTTGAAACTAGTTAGAGTCAGCCTTGTGTATTTTGTTTTGTTGATAGATAACCACACTTTAGACGTATTTTAAATTTGAAAAATTTGGGATAATCTCACATTCTTTATGACTTTATCAACTCTTTATGGCTAATATTAGCTGCAATTTCTTTCAAGATTAGAATACCTGCCAATTTTCCATAGCAAGATTATTTTATCATTTTACCGTTTTCTGATAGGTTCTTAAGGCTTTACTGAAGTTTAGCATATTTCAATACAATTCCAGAAAACACCTAATGTTGGTGATATGTTACCTAAATATCCCATCTCTTGTGTCAAGAAGTAAAACATAGGTGTGTTTTATCGATTTAATTTATCAATAAAAAGAGGCATTACTGTCCCATAAAGTACTTTAACATGATTATCATAGTTTATGCATCTGAAGATATTACCCGATATATTCCATGCTTTATTTGAAAGATACCATCAATGCTAATGTTATTATAAGCACTAACTCTAAATTTTACCAGGAGTCTGGAGTGTCCTAATTGTGGCAACCATCCCAAGGAATCAATATCTGTCTGTATCTGGGATAACAATATGTGTCTGTGAACTAAACAAATTGAGACTTCGCTTTAATTTATCAATTCTATGCATCAGAGTTTAATGAACAACTCATATGTGACCAGTTGTGTGCTAAATGTCCACAATGCTAAAGAGTAAATGCAGATGTGTGGGTGTTTGTCTACAAGTGTGTCATGAACACGTGTGTGTACTAGGGGGATGCTGGGCAAGTTCTTCTTTTGAAGTAAGAACTGTGCAGTGGGTATAGAATCATGCTTGTTAGAACAAGCAAGTTGAGGTAAGTCTCTTTTCATAATTATGTCAAGGAAGTGTTTATGGGTACACTGGTCACATGACTTTATAATACTAGTTATGTCAAACAGTCTAACTCAAGAAGCAACTTTGTATGTGTATCCATTACTTGCATATAGCTGTTTAGTCAATTTTTTCCTCCCCTTTTATTGTTGGTTTTCTGGGTGACACTCCATTTTATAAATGCTTCCTTCCTTTTGAGTACTGACATTTCTAATTTACTAAATTCTTCTTGTCAATATGTAATCTCTTCCCTTTAATTTTTTGTAAGAATGGTTCCTCTGAATCCCAAATACTTTAGTATTGGGGCTTTTTAACACTGGGATTGGGGGTTTATGAACACAAAGAGAATCTGATTAAGATTTATTATAAACACTCCATTCAGAATATTGCATACATTTCCTTCAAAGCAAGTTTTCACATAAGATTTTAGACATTTTTCAAACTTTACAAACATTTTCCATGAAGTATGAATTGCTTTAGGTACACTATATAATGCAATTCTATAATATACTCACTTATATAAAAAAAACTAAGTTTTAGCCTTGATATCTATGGTGATAGATGACTGAATACAATGAATGTTGATAATTATATTTCCTTCTGACCCTACATAAAATGTTTCTATGTCTCTCCTATATATTCAATAATTCATTTCTGGAAATTAAGTAGTTAAATAATCTCTAATTGCTGGTAAAGTAATCGTCCAGCCTTTTCTTCTGAGTTGGGCATGATATACCTTATCTTTAAAATCCCTATTGCCATTGATCAGCTCAAACTGAGTGGTTATTGGTACATCTTCTTAAAATATAACTCTAAGATGAAGCAGACTCCCCCTTGAATTTATCTTAAGGCTCATTATATTTAAGCTAATATTAAGTTGAGCAAGGTTTTAGAAAAGATCAACGTGTGTGTGTGTGTTTTTGTGTGTACATGTAAGTAGAATTTTACCATAATTGCAGATGTAAGAAGTATTAGCATTGAGCAGAAATCTCTAAACAAATACCAAAACCTCTTCAAATGCTTCTTTGCAAGTGACGCTAGAAGGCTCTACAGGGATTCTAGGAAATTTATGCATTTTGTAGAAGAATGAATTTTATAATCACATTCACAGTGGGGGCTGCTACTATCTTTACTTATAAGAATGAATAACTGTTGCTCCTGTCTGTTTGTAGTTGTGACAGAGAAGGAAACTTACTGATCCATTTCTCTCTCTCTCACTGCTCCATCATGAGAATATGGCTGAAAATGTGGTTTCTCCGCTGTCACCATAACTTCTATGACAGTGACATCAGCAGCAAAAGTGTAAATTTCCCTTTTTCTGAAATTGTTCCAACTTGTGCAGGTACAAAGCTATTTTATTGATTCACCCTTACAAAATAGGGAAGATGAAAGATGTACTCAAATCTAGAAATCTTTTAGCTAATGTAGGTTAAAAACACTAACTCCACTTACTCAAAGTACCTGTAGAAGAATGGGTAAATAGTGTTTAAAGCATTTTATAGTAATGATACTAGAATCATATAAACATGATGACTGATAAACTATGTCCTTCTATATTCTAAAAAAGGAATGAAGTTACTTTCTATAGCTACTTCATCAAATTAAAAGTTATACAGAAACATTACATTGCCTGAAAACTTTGACCAATTCTCCTTAGAATATAAATTCATTACATTAATGTAGCCTAGGAATAATACAAATTTATCTGAGGGATTTACAATGTACAGAATACATTACATAATGCATTCTCCACTGATTGTTATATTTTTCATTCTTTCTTCCATTAACAATTATTTTCATTTTTCATTGCTCCCACATCTACCTCAGTAGTGCCCCCTTTGACACCACATTTTCTGCATCCTCCCATTCTTAATTTTTGAGTCCTTGGTTGAATATAACAAATATTTAATAACACTGTTTTTGCAGGCTCTAAGCTAGGAAGATTGACATTCAAAGATACATCACCTCTCCCTTCCCATTTTCACATCTACTCTTCTTTATCCTCTCTTTTCTCCTTCAGTCTATTGTTGTTGCTATTACATAGTTCATAAATGTGATAACAATAGAAGGCCAACACAACTAAGAGTTAAAAATTAAACAAGTTTACCCTAAAGATACAGATGTAGTGAAAAGAAGGAGCATATGCACCCCAGTGTTCATAGCAGCAATGTCCACAATAGCCAAACTGTGGAAGGAGCCGAGATGTCTTTCAACAGATGAATGGATAAAGAAGATGTGGTTCATATATGCAATGGAATATTACTCAGCCATCAGAAAGGATGACTGTCTACCATTTGCATCAACATGGATGGAACTGGAGGGGATTATACTAAGTGAAATAAGTCAAGCAGAAAAAAAAATTATCATATGGTTTCACTCATTGAATATAAGGATAGCACAGAGGACCATAGGGGAAGGGGAGGGAATATTGAATGGGAAGAAATCGGAGAGGGAGACAAACCATATGAGGCTCTTGACTCTGGGGAAAAAAAACTGAGGGTTGCGGAAAGGGAGGTGGGTGTGGGGGGTAATTGGGGGATGGGCATTAAGGAGGGCAAGTGATGTGATGAGCAGTTATGAGCACTGGGTGTTATACTGAACTGATGAACCATTGAACATTATATCAAAAACCAATGATGTACTATACCTTGTCTAATTAAATTTAAATAAAAATAATAATTAAAAAATGAAACAAGTTTATATTGGATATGATTTTTTCAGCATACCAGAGGGATAGTATGTATTCAATACTAGGTAGAATAAATGCTATTATCCGCTCCTCAATTAACTTAATATTATGTTAACCTAAGTGGATTGTAAATTATTTCAACTAGAAAATAAGTGGTATTGTACTTTATTATATAAGTTCACAGGTGCAACTTGCAATAGAATAAAAAAGAGATTAATAAATTATGAACTTTTCTGAGAAGTTTTCTGTGACTAAATGATCCATTACTTGCATGTGCAAGCAAATCAACAAACTCTGTCTTTCATATCCATCATTTTCATGTTTTTAATACAGTATAAAATATCTTTTATGAGACAACAATAAATATATCTTTATATTATTATTGGAAGTAAATGTTAATTCAATCAATGACTATTTGCTGGATACCAGACACCGCTCAGCACTGAGAATACAGCCACAAATAATACAAGCATGGTTCCCGCCCTCATGGAGCTTACTTTTAAATGGAAAAAGGAAAAAATACATCCTTAATATACTCATATAACTTACTACAGATTATGATAAATCCTATGAAAGAAATTATCAGGCATTTATGAAAGGAAAACACCTGACCGTTTTGTATAGGTCAGAATTGTCTTTTCTGGGGGAGTGAGATCTCTATTGAGATGTGAAGAGTGGGACAGTGCGGCGGGCTGAACGTTTGTGTCCCGCCCAAATTTACAGTTGAAACCTAATCCCCAAGGTGATGGTATTAGAAGGTGGAAACTTCGAGAGGTAATTAGATCATGAAGGTGGAGTCCTGTATGTGATTAATCGTTTATAATAAGGACCCCAGGGAGCTCTCTTACTCTCCTACTGCCATGCAAGACCCATCCACAGGAAAGACAACAAGTCCAAATGTATATGCACCAAGAAACAGAACTGCAACATATGTGATACATGTGGAACAAAAGATAAATGGAATTGCACAGTTACCATGGAAGACTTCAACTCCTCTCCATCAAAAATTGATAGAACAACCAAGAAAATCAGAAAAAAATCGACAATATCAACCAGCACTATTCAATTGACATTTATAGAATATTCCACTAAACAACAGCAAAATACACATTTTTTTTTCCAATTTTCAAAGAACTTCCACCAAGATAGATGGAAAACTGGGCCATAAATAAAATCTCCACTAATTTACAAGAACTGAAATCATACAGAATGTGTCCTCCAACCTCAATAGAATCAAAGTAGAAATAGGAAGATAATAGGAAAATCTACAAATACTTAGAAACAAAACAATACATTTTTAATTTAGGATAAAGAGAGAAAGTTTCAGGAGAAATAAAATACACTGAACTGAATGAAAATGGCATAAGGAATTTCAAACTATGTGGGACACAGCTAGTGCAGTATTGAGAAATTTACAACACTAAATACATGTACAAAGAAAAGTCTCAAATTAATCCAAACTTCCTTCTCAAAAACCTAGAAAAATAAGAACAAAATTAAAAAAGCATTATGTATATAAGACTTTTGTCATATATATTATTTTCAAATATATTCTCCCAGTTTTTTACTTTCTATTCACATAGTGTCTTTTTTTTTTTTAAGAGTTTTTAATTTGATAAAGTCCCATTTTGCAATGAATGCAAAATCCTGGCAATAATCTCATTTACAAAAAGAAAATGTCTTGAAATTCCATCCTAGGTGAAATTTACAGGAGCAGTGAATGATCCAAGAATATCAATTCTTTCCAGTGCCACCAGTACACATTGAAGAGATGTGGGAGAAATAAGGAAAATGAAGACAGTCAAGAATTCTGATGATTAAGACTGAATCAAAAAGATCAGCTCTTGAGTGAGCTTCTCATGGCATTCAAACTGATATCTAAAAGCTGTCAACTGTGATACACTGCCATATTGAAAGCTAAGACAGTTTGGGATTTGGCAAGAAAAAAGAAAGTAAATATGGTGCATTCCTAGAAATTAATCAGACTGTTATAAAAAGATCACAGATACATTACTTTGTATCTTAAACTTCACGTAACCTTTGTTTTTGCTATCTTTACTCTTCGTGTACAAGAGGCTTTAAATTCCTCCCTTATTACCTTGTGTTTAGGTTAGCGATGGTTTGCAAAAAAATTTTCTGTCTGCTCTCCTGTTACTTTGCATGCCTGCCAGTGAGGGCCTCTCTCCACCCTTCAATATCACTCACCACTGTTGCCCCTGTGATGCATGTGGAGTTAATTATCTGTTTAAGCCTCAATCTTAGGCTCACACTTATCTCTGGATATTTGGGGGTGTCAGTGTTCTTACCATCCTCCCCAGTTGTAACTTTCGGGATCAGAAGGCGGAATGCCCTTTCCTCATGAATAGAGGTTTCTTTCCTTGTTTGTTTTGTTTTTGTTTGTTTTTTTCCAGCTCCCTTTCTCAGGTGTGATGTGTTTTCAAAAGTGTTAAAAACCCCATATTCTTAGTGTCCAAAGTAAATAAATAGTTTAAATGCTATTCTTTATGTCAGGAGTTAACAGCTGAAATTTTATTATAACACTCCTCATCTCTCCATTTAGTCCTGAAGTTGTACTCAATAGTAAGACTAAAAACATACATTTTTATACCTAGTTTATATTTTCAGGGTTTTGTTGTATTTAATGTTTTAAAGGATACTTTTTATTGTTTTTGAAATTGGCATGTAGTGTGATAAAGAATCATGAGGTTATGGTTAGAATAAAAATCCCCTAATAGTTCTATATAATGATTATTCATGTTATATACTTGAGAAACAATCTATTCTAAAGCAACAAGTCTAACATTTTTGTGTCTGTTGGTCAGAATTCACTTAAGTAGACAAAGATACAAAATAGACACTTAACAGACAATGTAGTTCACTTAGACAAAGATAAAAAATTAATGCAAAAGTGCTAACTTACCTACATGATATAGAAATAAATGATTGCCTAAGGGAAATATTCACAATGGGAGAAGTTTTAGGGTATAGAGATAGAATTTTTCTCACTCAAAAATTCCTTGGAAGGATTAACTCCTTCCAGACTGCATAAAAATCAATTTACATTAAGAATTTACACTCTTAAAAAAATAAAAGAATTTAAATTCTTGAAATAGATCAGTTAAATACCAAATGGAAATAAATATATATATTTTACCTGAGGTATGAATATATCTGTCATCATTATAGTGAATGAAATTGTTAATGGATAATATATCAAATTCCAACAAATTCTGTTTGTCACCAAAAGCCTTTTTGGGTTTAGAGTGAGAGAGAGAGAAGGAAAGGAGAGAGAAGGGGAAAAGGAACAGAAGAAAATAATTTAATTAGCTGGGTAATTGAGCAGTTAGCCCATATTTAATTTAACTTCCCTCAAAGTATTGGAGACTTTATGATTTCAAATTTTTGCTTTAAGCCAAGCACTATATTCTTAAGAGAAAAATTACAAAGGACAATTAAGTGGATAACTATACAACATCATAATAGCCATTATTATCACATGATATAAGAATCAGAAGTATAATATTCTTTATGGGAATACTAATAGTTGTCTTTGGAAAAATTATTGCTAACTATACAGAAATGTGCCACGTTTACCTACTGTTTTTTTTTTTTTTTTTTTCTCACTAAACCCTAAACTGTCTTAGCTTCCTATGTGGTAATGTGCTGCAGTTGACAGCCTACTAGAGGTCAGCCCATGGGCCATGAAATCTCACCCTTTGGCTGGCTTTGTAGATTCGATCTATAATAATTGGAATGAGCTTTCTACCATCTTCATTTCCCGTTTCTCACCCCCTCCCTTTTTTCCCATCTCTTCTGTGTGTACTGGTAGCACTGAAATGAATTGGTTAGCTTCTTGGATCACTGCTCCTTCTCTAAATTCTCCCTGGTGTGGAAATCAAGAACTTTTTCTACAAATGGAATTGCTTCTAGTATTTTGCATTAGATGTACAGGATTTGGCATGTTGTGTTCTAAAAATGTATACTACCAATCGTTTAAAAATTTTATAAAGCATATTTAATATTTAATATTAAATTGTCAGGAATTACACACAATTTCACAATCAAAATGTGGTTTCTGATTATATTGACATTTATTTTTATGTTGGTGTGATATGTGTGTGTGTGTCTTTGTATCTATGAATCAGTAGTTTCTGAATTTTTTCTTGAAGAGAATGTGAGGAGAACAATTTCATAGTAGCAATATGTACATATCCTCTGGGTTTACAGGGGAACAGAATTTAGAAGAAAATTATAATGTATTGTTGACTCAGCATTTTGGTATTAGCATACATTTCAGATTCTTTGTCATAGCATTCAACTGTAGCTGTGAAAACTGATGTTCTCTCGAATCTCTTCAGAACACTCTCCCTTCTTCTTGAAGAAAACATGTTTGGCTGGTATAATGCAGAGTTTCTCAACTTTGGCATTACTGACATTTTGGGATGGATAATTCTCTGTTGTGGGGAATAGCATGTACACTGTGGAATGTTTAGTAGCATTCTTGGCCTCTGTTCATTGACACCAAGAGCACCCCTCTCCCAGTTGTGACAACCAAACATATCTCCAGACATTGTCAAATGTACTCTAGGGGACAAAAGGACCCAGTTTGAAATCACTAGTGCAAAGGAAAGAAGCCAGCCCTTGGCATTAGTTAAAACTAGATTTAAATCCCTAATTTGCGGTGGTAATCCCTATTACTTAACTTCTCTAGGCTTCAGTTAATAACAGATACTTCACATATTTGCTGCAAGGGTTAAAGAACAATGTACGAAATACATATATTAGCTTGTCCACTACCTGAAATATAGCACTACTCCTTAATTATTTCAGAACTTGGACAGAGGCCACTTTTCTTAAAGGATCAATTCAGAGGCACTTATATTTAGAAGCCTTATTTTTACTCCAGACATTTTAACATACAGTATATAATGTTCTTTTGTGATTCACATCCACTCCTCACAGGACTTAGTTGGTCTCTCTCTGGGGTGCCATACCTTCTGAGTCCCAATCTATCATACCATTCCCCTCACTGACTAGATGTAAATTGCTGGTTTACATTCGTATGTATAGATCTATAGGATGACTTCCTGGAAGATAGGGAAGATTCTTATTTATTTGTGTTTTTCTTTCTGCTTGCTGCTCAGAGCTTGACCAGTAATACATGAAGGTGTGTATGAATAGGCCACTATCCATGGCATGTGTTTCATAGAGCCCCACTAAGTGGCCTCTGTTATTCACAAGCCTCTCAAAATGAGACACTCTGTTGTTCTGTTTCGTATTCACAATTTCAGAAAATAATAGGTCCCAAAGCAAAACAAAATAAGGGAAATGACAATGAAAACAAGAACAATAAAACACATATTTTTGTTTTCAAGGTTTTTGAAGCTACTCTTTGTCACTTAGACTCCATGATAATATTTATAAGTCATGCTTTTTCAGGACCCTTTATGCCAGCCATATTCTTTGCAATAATTCCTTTGCTATTACCCATTATGCTATGTGTGTTGTTTTGTTTTGAGTCTATGTCATTTGTGGTTATCAAGAATGAATTACTGAATGGTGAAGTAAGTGTAACAGACTGTGGGGGAAAAAGACCTAAAAAAAAAAAAAAGCAAAAAAAAAAAAAAAGCAGAAAGACACAGAAAGCATCTAGAGGGATAAATCAGATTAAAAAAAAAAAGAAGAAATGAAAAAATAAGTATCCCATTGTTCCAGTACCAGTTATTGAAAAGATATCCTTTTTGCCATTGAATTATTTTTTGCCTTTGTTTCAAATCAATTTATCATACATATATGGATCTGTTTGATTTCTCCATTTCATCCATACTTATCCTTATGCCATTACCACATTGCTTTTACCATTATATTGTTAAAGTAAATTTCAAAATCAGTTAGTGTATGTCCTCCACATATGCACTATGTTTCCAAGATTGCTTTGACTGCTCTGGTTCCTCTCCATTTTCTTTAGAATTCTAAAACTGCTTGTAAATTTCTAAAAAAGAAGGCTCCTGTGATTATAATTCATATCATAATGAACTAATCAGTTAATTTGAGAAGTAACAACTTAAAATGATTAAATCTTTCCATCCATGAACACAGTATATCCCTTCATTTATTGAAATTTTGCTTAGTTTCTCTTAGGATTGTTTTATACTTTTCAATGGACAGGACTTACACATATTTGGGTCAAATTTCCCATGAGTGTTTTACGGTTTTTAACACTATAGAAAACAGAATTTCAAATATTTCCAATGAATTGTGTTTTCTATAGAAATACATTTTATTTTTGTTTACTGATGTTGTATCCTGAGATTTTGCTAAATTCCTCATTTTCATAGTTTGTTGTTTGGTTTTTAGGATTTTCTACTTAATTATGCCATCTTCAAATTGAGATAGTTTTTAATTATTTCTTACTAATTATGCTTTTAATTAACCTTTATTCTTATTGCTCAGGATAATGATTAATACAACTGTTGAAGATGGACATCCTTGCCTTTCTCCCAACAATAAGGAAAAGGTATTTAATATAAAGAGACAGGCTAATAAACCTGAATAAATGAATTTTGTTCAAAATGTGTAATGAAAAATGCCACAGATTATAAAAAAGGATTTGCAAAATCTCTTATCCTTCAAAACTTTAACTGTGCCTAACAAAAGAAAAAATGAACACTGAAATATAAAATCATATAAATATCAGAGGCAATTTGTTTTTTTAGGGGGAGGGGCACAGGGAGTGAGCGGGACAGAATCTTAAGCAGGCTCCACGCCCATACAGTGCCCCATGTGGGTGGGGCTCAATCTCAAAACCCAGAGATCATGACCTGAGCCAAAAACAAGAGTCAGACACTTAACCAGCTATACCAACCAGGTGCCCCCAGAGAGGTAATTCTTGAAAAAATAAATACAATTTGCTTTAAAAAAATATAAAAGCATATAACACAGAAGAGTGAGATAAATTCTGCCATCTATACTGATAAAGAAATAATGCCAATGCTTATAAATGTCTTTGGAAATACAGACTTTCATATTCGAAGCTGTTTGGGTATATTATCCTTTAAAACATCTCTGTAGAAGGATTTAGAAATTATATCAAAATCTATTAAAACAGTAAAGACTTTGGACCAGTACTTAAAGTAGATCACAACAGTTTGAAATAAGATGATTTAACAAATATTTGTCTAGCGAAGGGTTATCTTTGACAATGATATGAAAAAGATAAATATCTAAGCAAAAAGATTGTTAAAATGTGTGATCTGTAAGTGAAGAGGGATATTACATGGTCTTTCATGTTCACTACATTGCAAGTTATATTTATCTTTTTAACAAATATGTAGTAATTTCTTTAAAGTGAGGAAATGCCAAGAACCTCACTTAAGCCCAGGTCAGATGCTGAAAGTTTTGACATGTGGAGACAAGGAACTTAAACATATTCTGCAAACCATTCTCCCGTGGCAGGCCTCCTCTTAGTTGGTGGATCTTCTGCTCTTCTTTTTGCTCAAGCCACAAACTGTGGACTCACCCTTAACATCTCTTTTTCTCTCAGTTATTACATTCAGATAAATCCCACTGTCTCCTTGTTGGAAACCTATGAGGGCTCTTTTTTTTTTTTTAAAGGTTTTTATTTATTTATTCATGAGAGACAGAGGGAGAGAGAGAGAGAGAGAGAGAGAGAGAGAGAGAGAGAGAGAGAGAGAGAAGCAGAGGGAGAAGCGGAGGGAGAAGCAGGCTCCCGAGGAGCATGGAGCCCGATTGCAGGGCTCGATCCCAGGACCCCGGGATCATGACCTGAGCTGAAGGCAGACACTTAACCATCTGAGCCACCCAGGCGCCCAAGAAACCTATGAGGGTTCTAAAAATGTCTTACTGACTCTACTCCTATTCCCGCGGCCCAGCCTCTGTCCTTTCCTGCCTATATTAGTCTCCAATAATACTCTTTGCTTACATCCCTGCCTTAGTCACAAATTCCTCTTTTAAAATATGTCAAATTATACTACTCCTCTATCCCAATCTTCATATCACCTCCAATTTTATTTTACAATACCTCCCCTTGTCTTTACAATGGCTATAAAATCCTATATGATCTGCCACTAATGTTTTTGAGTCCTGTCTAGCTATTTTTCTTTTTCTTCCTCAGGTCTTGTTATATTAATCTTGAATACAGAAGCGCACTCTCATTGTAGGATTCTGATCAAACTGTTCCCAGATATATGCTTGGCTAAATCCCTCCTTTACTTCAAGCGTATGTTCAAATTTCATCTTTTCACAAAAGACTGATCACACAACTATGCCACCTCCCTCCCCCATAATTAAAACTCCTGATCATCTTTACTTGGTCCGCTGTTACATTTTCTGTAAAATGAATTATTTTCTCACATATTATATAATTAATTTATTTTCGGAGTCTAATATTTCCTGTTTACCTTCTCCTGCTTGCCACGCTCTGCATGGGCATGAATCATTATTTTTGTTTTTTATTTTTTCATTAATGTATCTCAGGTCCTAAATGACTATGTGGCACATGATAAATACGTGATAAATATTTATTGAATAAATGAATGAATGAATGACCTCCTTTTTATCTTTTATTTTTTAGATGACTTCATATCTAAGTATTCATAATCAATTATGTACACAGTGCATTTTAGTTTTCAATTGCTGTATCTTTATTGTCTCATTTTAGCCTCAAACTATGCTTCTTTTACCTAGCTAAATTATTTTTCCCAAATTCACACAATTCTAT
This sequence comes from Eumetopias jubatus, assembly GCF_037043125.1. Classification (NCBI taxonomy): domain Eukaryota; kingdom Metazoa; phylum Chordata; class Mammalia; order Carnivora; family Otariidae; genus Eumetopias; species Eumetopias jubatus. The sequence goes on along the minus strand of NW_028274809.1, from coordinate 173,905,492 downwards.
TAATGCAGACTTTATTCATAATTATAAAAAAGGGATATACACAATCTACCAGAAGTTAACTTATACCAAAATTCCCATACTTTCTTGTGAGTTTTTTTCAGAATTCTTCTGGACCATCAAGTAAGAAAGGACAGACTGAGGACACACAGATTCCAGCTGACAAAGAAAGGAAGTTTTGTCCTTGCTATCTGATTCAAATGAAAATTATGTTTGTGTAAGCGTGTTTTTGAAAGGATAACAAAGTATGAATTTCAAATATGGTTATTAGTATTATATCCAAATAATTAGCCTTTGATGATAGTTTATTTGAGTGGAGCTGGAACATTTGGGAGCTATTTGTACATCAGTGGTATTCCTAGAATCTACCAATGTAGAGCAAACACTTGCATCCTTACATCTACCATGTAGCTTGGACTGTTTTGTATGTACTAAAATTGTTTTTTTTAAAAATATATGTGAATAGTTGCATTCGTACATACTAAGATCTCTAACAAGTTAGGAAAAGAAACTGGCAAGGTCTAATATGGAAACTAGGCAAAAATAAAGAATAATTCTTAGAGGGGGCCTGCATGGGCATAGAGCTCATCTTTGTTGCAACTAATGATGGATCATTGAATATCCATCATTGGGCCACTGTAAACCTTGTCTAAATGAACATTATAGTTTATTTTATTTTTTTTAAATATTTTTTATTTATTTATTTGACAGAGAGAGAAACAGTGGGAGAGGGAACACAAGCAGGGGGAGTGGGAGAGGGAGAAGCAGGCTCCCTGCTGAGCAAGGAGCCCGATGCGGGGCTCAATCCCAGGACCCTGGGACCATGACCTGAGCCGAAGGCAGATGCTTAACAACTAAGCCACCCAGGCGCCCCTAAATGAACATTATAGTTTAGATTGACTGACTAGGTCTAAGCAAGAGCAGACACATTAAATTAATTTATCATTTCTGCTTTTTATTTTTTAATTTTTTTAGAATTGACATCCTGGAGCAGTGTAAAGGATGTGGGGTAAAGGGATTAAGTAATCTCATGGGATTGGTTACACAGTTTGAAGAAACAAAAAGATATACTCAATTAATTTAATATCACTGACTCCCATTTCTTTCCCAATGAAACACCTTCCAATTTTTCATCAATTTCCTAAAATGCAAATGTATTTGCCACTATTACTCAGTTGACTTAAGCATTTTATACATTTTTTACGACTGTAAGGATAGTTTAGAATTTTAACTTTACTTAGCTCTTTGAACATAACTCTTCCCAGTCCTCTAGAAACAACATAGCTTTTAAGTAGACAATTTATCTCCTCCTGTAACATGGCCTATGTGTCTCCAGTTTTCTCCCACTTATATATCTTTTACATTTTCAGTGTAGTCTGGTTTCTGTGTTCCTTCATTCTCTATTTCACCATAGCGCCTTACATGTAATTACCCAGTGTGTAATGGAAAATATTTTTTTTAAAGATTTTATTTATTTATTTGACAGAGAGAGAAACAGCGAGAGCAGGAACACAAGCAGGGGGAGTGAGGGAGGGAGAAGCAGGCTTCCCGCCAAACAGGGAGCCCGATGTGGGACTTGATCCCAGGACCTTGGGATCATGACCTGAGCCGAAAGCAGACGCTTCACCACTGAGCCACCCAGGTGCCTGGAAAATATTTTTTTATCCACCACTTAGTGTGCGTCCTTGAAATCATAGACTCTACTTTCATTTTTGTGAACAGCAGAATGCCACTCACCACAATCGTCCCTACATATACATGCATACACATACAAAAAAAAAAAAAAAAGAGTGAATACTTGAATCTAGGATGGATTGTTTTTTCAGTTTTTAAGGATTTCAATATTTTTGGAAAATCCTGATTTACTGTTATCAATAACATACCACAGTGTTTATTTTTAAAATACAAATCAAGATTATAGTGGAAAGAATGTAATTCATCAACTTCAAAACTTACTCAAGTGATACTTGTTCAAGAAAGTATGCTTCATCAGACCAAAAACTATAATGAATTCACATCCTTAATTTTTCAATTGATGACAAATTAAAATTAATTGAGATAACAATTCTGTTACAAAAAGAAATAACTTTAAATAAAGTAGTGAAAAATTAAAATTGACTTCATTTAATTACTTCAATTATAACTTATAATTATAATTTAATTATGGTTTAATGATAACAGAATAATGCTCTCCATTTAAAGTAAATGGATAAAATGCTGATTTTTTTCATGTAAGAACAGATTGGAATTAATTAGCATTACAGTTTTATAATAACAAATTTTTTAAATTGTTTTGAAGCTTATTATTTGTCTCTAAGACAAAATAACTTAATCATTTACATGTGTCTATATATTACATATAGAAATAAAATACAAATTATATATATGTATACACATATATTATCTCATAAGTATATTATTTTTAAATAACATGTTAATATTATAACCTTTTAAAAAGAAGAGTAATTTTATTTAGCCTATTTTTTGGTTGACAAAATTTTACAGACTGATTTTCAGTATTTGTGCAATAATTTAATTGGGGCGCCTGGGTGACTCAGTTGGTTAAGTGTCTGTTTTGATTTTAGCTTAGGTCATGATCTCGGGCTCATGAGATCAAGCCCTGCATTGGGCTTCTTACTGGGCATGGAGCCTGCTTAAGATTCTCTCTCTCCCTCTCCTCCACTGCCTCTTCCCCCACTCCCTCCCTAATAAATAAATAAATAAATAAATAAATAAAAATAATAATTTAGTGTAGGTTGTTGAAATATTTAGGAAAGTTTTTTTAGAATAGTGACTTAAGTATGTAACTTAATCATGATTAACACAATAATATAACAATAAAAAACACAGCTGTATCAATTTTAAGTTAGAGGGCCCACTGAAAGCAAAGTGTGTATTTTCTCCCTCCATTGTTTAGAACCATTCAGAATACCCGAGAGGATAATCAGCCCTTAAATTAAATTTGAAAGTTCCCCTGATGTGCAGAAAGAGTGCTTTTAAGCCAAGTTTTTCATAAGAGAATATCCATGCTTTATCACAATTTTGTGACATTTTCTTCCATGATTGGGACCTAAACACTGAGTTGAATAATTATTGATATGAAAAATGAGGATGGCTTTTCTTAAGAAAGACGTCTTTTAATTGACTTTTAATTGACTTAAATGTTCTACTAAATTCCTTCAGGTAATTAGCCAAATTCTCAATAAAAATGGGTCTTAAAGATGGAAATATTTTCCTTATATGTCTCTTTTTAAAATAGTAAAGCAGCATGCTTCTCAGGAAATATTCAAAAACATTCACATGATTCTTTTGTTTCACTGAATACTAGTTTTCTCCAATAAAGAAAGGTTTAGAAGGGTTGCTCTAAAATTGTCAAATTGGTGCTCATGAACTCAATGAAAAAAATGAATGAAGGTTCAAGAAAAAAAAATCTGTGCCATATGAAAGACTGCACTATCCAAATCTATAACAAAATTGCAAATATATTTCATATATCTTGGTTTTCCATAACTGGTTGGTGGTAAGTAAAAATAGTTTGATTTTGCTTTATGTTTTCCAGGTCCTAACATAAGATACAATTATTAGAAATCAAGGTTAAAAAACAAAAATCTTTGAGGTGCCTGGGGGGCTCAGGTGGTTATGGGGCCAACTCTTGATTTTGGCTCAGGTCATAATCTCAGTGTCAAATGAGCCCTGCATTGGGCTCCACCCTCTGCAGGGAATCTGCTTCTCTCTCTCTCTCCCTCTGCCCCTCCCCCCTCACACTCTTTCTCTTTCTCTAAAATGAATAAATAAATAATCTAAAAAAAACACAAAAAAACAAAAGACTTTTATCCCCTAAACCTGATGTCAGAAGATGGACATTTCTATGATGAAAAATAAGGTAGGAAAGCCTAGGAAGTGTTGAAATGTCACTAGGATCTTATTTAGAGCCAGGAACTGATTACGGAGAAGCTGACACTGCTTCCTCTATGAAGAGATCAACCAGGCAGAAACTGAAGGGAAGTGTATTCCATGTGAAGGGAAGAAAAAGTGCAAATGGCCTGAGTGCAGAGTTTGCTAAACATTTTTAAGAGGAAATCACAAGGAATAAAGTGTGGCTGGAACAAAATAGTAAGTGGGTTCAAGTAGGTGTGGGAAGCCAAATTGTGTAACATATTCTAGAGCTTTCTGAGAAGAAATGAGATGGGTGGTGATGGCAGGATTACAAAAGTATAACAGGATCTGGACTGAAGCCTTTTTTTTTTTAAGATTTTATTTATTTGAGAGAGAGAGAGCACTCTAGAGAAAGCACAAGCGGGGGGAGGAGTAGAGATAGAGGGAGAAGCTGACTCCCCGCTGAGCAGGGAGCATGATGCTGGACTCAATCCCAGTACCCTGGGATCATGACCTGTGCTGAAGGCAGATGTTTAACCAACTGAGCCACCTAGGCGCCATGGATTGAAGTCTTAATATAAGAACCTTCAGGATGCTGTGTTGAAGAGAGACTGAATGAGACAATGGCAGAGGCAGGGAGATCAACAATAACAATATACATTGACTTGTTTTCCTTAGATTTAGATGGTATATTGGAAAGCAAGATGGCAGTTTATATTTAATTTTTAAATTTGTTAATTTTCATTTGATTATCAGAAATGCATTAGACTTTCATTTATAAAGATTTTGTTTAACAATGTTTCTTGGTTTATAGTTCTAAAATTTAAATTCACACAAAACTATTAGGAGGTGAAGTCCCATAGAAATGATTCAAAATTTCATGAAGCTTCAAATAACCAGAATATCAGAAAACTTGTGAAAAAGCATGCCATCCATCAAATTGCACTTAGTAATGTCTTTGTATATGGATATACCATAAATAAATGAAAAATAAGGATAAAATTTCAAGTCTGTGCATCTCAATTTGATTCCAGTGTATGTCAAAGGCTCAAACCCTTTTAATTTAGTAGAGTTCTACAAAGTCATTGCTAAATGTTAATTTGCATTGCAATTGTAGAGCTAAAAAGGCTTTACTTCAAAGATAAGGGTCAAAGTATAATAATAATTTTAACTTGGAACAAGTTCAATGAATGTCAATATTTAAATGGATAGGAACAAAGGTTGGTTAATTGAATGGTTATCTGATATTAGAAGAAAACTAAACCCTACAATCAAACTGTCCTGGTGAAATAACTAATAAATGGATCTTCACTGTAAAATCAGTGTCATGACATGAAAGATGCTCACTTGAGAACATAATAAGCCATAAAGACTTATTAAGAGCTCTGTCAATAATATCAGAGATGTCAACTCTCAATGGATTACAAAACCATGATCTTTATCTGTGGAAGGATATGGATGGTGTGTATGAGTGATAATTAAATTTAAGGAAAAATTGGTATTCCCAATAATTTGGTGGACTGATAAATGAACATTTAGTCAAGCTTAAAATCTCATCCTTGACTTAAACATGTGAAGAAGAAAGCAAGACTCAAATATGGTAAATAACTTATCAAATGATTACTAACAAGTAAATAGCATCCCTGTAAATATTGACTGAAAAATAATTGATATTATGTGCTTTTCAGTTCATTAGGCTATATCCGGGATAAGTATGAACAGGGTAAGTTTAATGAAATTGTTGTTTGTGATAGTTGAATAAAAATGCATCATTGATAAAATAGCTAAGAATAAATAAATTTTTCTTCTGTTACATAAGAATAAATACATGACTCAAAGGTTGATATTCATTTGGAGGAAAAAATATGTCTGATTTGGATTAAATTTGCTATTGCTCAACAGGAAATTCAAGTATTTAATATGCATATTCAGCAATTACATAAACTATATTTTTAAAGATTTATTTATTTATTTGAGAGAGAGAGAGAGAGAAATAAAACAGGGGAAGGGGGCAAAACAAGAGGGAGAGAGACTATCCTAAGCAGGCTCCACACTCAGCACAGAGCCCAAATCAGGGCTCAATCTCACAACCCAGAGATCATGACCTGAGCCAAAACCAAGAGTCAGATGCTTAACTGACTGAGCCACCCAGGCACCCCTACATAAACTATTTTTGATAACCTACATATGAAGTAATGTGAAAGACAATATCATTTTTTTTTCAAAATTGACTTTGTTCAAAACTGCATCTTAATTATCTTTTTAAGATAGTAAAGAGGTCCTGGCTGAGTATCAATTTTGATCATCTCATTTCTAATACTGCTGTCCATCTTTGGAAATCCCATCATTTTCTGTGCTCCTTTATATACTAAAGAAATCAATATACCTGATGAAGCATCTATTCATTTAAGATAAGTAAAATTAGAGTTCATTATACAAACAGGGCAACAAAAAATATTACTTGCATTGGTTTGAAAAAAAAAAATCTATGCAATTATAAACAAGCTTCTCCAAGGAAGGATAATATCAAACTTTCAGAAAAAAGTACAACCAGGAAGAAGGTCAGAACTTTTTTATTTTATTTTTAATTTTTTTTTTACTACCTCATTATGCTGACTTTGGCCAAGGTCCCCTGGACCTAGTTTAATGAAAGGATAATGACAGCTCATCCTTTCCCATTTTTTGCTGGGTCAACTCAGTATTGTTTAAGAATGCCTCTCCCTTTTGGAAATTCACATTACAGAGTTCCTTTTGTCCTTTACATTTTAAAGTACAATCATCTCCTTTACTTAAATTTGTTAACTATATGACTTCAGCATGTTCCATCCCATCCTTAGTATAAGATTGATAATAGTTCCTACTTTCTAAAGTTGCTAAGGATTTTTTAAATTAATTAAAGCATGCAAAACATGTTTCTGGCACATTGTAGAGCTTGACAAATCTCATTTATTTGCATTATTATTGCTAATAAGGATAGTTCGTAGAATACTGGTTTAAATGATTTCTAGGTTAATGTGCTAGACATTAGAGTAGAGAAGGAGATGATTTAGAATTAGCTACCCACCTTACAAAAGCTTATATTCTGGGAGTAAATAATCCCATACAAATAAACACTGGAAAAAAATCAAGTGATTTTGAGTTTTGTTGGTTTACTCAGTGAAGTGTGTCAATATTTCAATTAACATACCCAGGGTGTTCTGATAATGCTTTTTCAGTTTCCTTAAGACTGTTACAGGTATCAACTCAAACACTTTCAGTGTCTATACTGTGTAACATTCAGACAATAGCCTAATTTTTCAAGTGAGATACCCCATAATTTTTTTTTACATCCTTATGTTTCTATTGTTATTTTTCATACCTGTTTTTAGTGAACTTCCAATAATAAATATAGATAGAATTAAATCATTTAAGACATAGATAGGAACAAAAATCAAGTAATAAATAATGGGTGAAGGAAACAGATGCATGAGGTAGGCAGGATATATTATAATAATACATAGTCAGTTAGAAATAGAAACAGTTGTATAGATCACCTCCATGGTACAGCCTTTGTCTGCAGATGCCTAATGAGTTCAGGCCAGGCCAAGAATATTCAGGCTTGCTGCTAAAATATTGCTACCAGGTTCAAATTCAACCCTCAAAATCTAGCACTATAATCTGTGGAGATTACGTTCCAATCAAAAAACCTAAAGGTAGTGGAAATCACACATTAGTAAACATAAAAACAAAAACATATACAAACACAATAAATACAGAGTGACTTCTGAAAATTACTTGTTTTTCAGTCAAATTGTGTTTTGGTGTGTTTGTCAGAATAAATTAAAAAAAAACAAAATATTATCTCAGATCATGAAATGAATTAATATGATGGATAGGCTGGTTAAGTATTATCCATCCGGGTAGAAAAAAAGATTCTGCCAGTATCAACAATTCTGATTTTCAAATAGTTGTTATAGAACTGTTCATTCTGATAGTAACTGACCAACATGTTCCATTGTTTCTAGGAACCACCCTTTATTATGAGAGAAAGATCATATCATCAGCACAGTGTGGCTAAGAACACGCTCATTGTTTGGCTTCTTCCAGATGCAGGGTATATTTTCAGTTTATCTAAAAAATATACTTATATATAAATTGAAATAAAGAATGATTAGGGAGTACTTGTTTTACTCCATTTGGTTTGCTCTGTCAAATTCCCATGACTTCCAAACTATTTTTGTTGTTTAAATGGTATCCAATATCCCTGTTTAGGGTTATAATGCTCATAATCCAATATATGAAAAATCCATACATTTATAAGTCTTCTGAGTCCTCTCTTCTTCCTAACTCTTCCTGCTCATTCCACTTTTCCTTTCCCTCCTTCCTCCCTCTTCTCCTGTCTCTATTATTTTTTCCCTTTCCCTCTCTCTTCGTGGAGCAAGTAATCATGTGTGGACCTTCCAGGCAATAGTAATAATTTTAAAAATTTATTTTGGCAACAGGTAATATATTAATTTTATTAGTAGTGGTTATAGAACCTGATGTATTGTTTCAAAGACACCTCAAACAGTTGAGTAAAGAACTATCAGAAGTGCAAGAACAGTGGCAGAGGGACCAGTTTGAAGGCTTCTGCAGACCAGAAGCCATGGGATATGTGAATGAGTTGGCAAATTCCAAATTAAAAAAAAAATACTGTGAAGTTTCTATAAAGTACTCCCACCTTAAAAAAAAAATCTGATTGTTACAACATCCCTACTTCTAACAAGGAAAACTGATTCCTTCTAAATTTCATCCAATGATAATATCTGCCATTTGGAGCAGTACAAAATAAATGTCCATCTTCTTCTATTTGACAATAAAATTTTCCCATATTTTTTAACCTTTAAGTCTTATTTTCAAGTAATACCTTGATCACATTTAAGAGGGTGTAAAACATTTTTTCAAAAGTAGTACCTTTTCAAAAGTAGTACCTCTCTAGAAACTCCCTGTGTAAATTTTTCCATCAAGATATACTTTTGCCTTTCCAGGTTAACCACCATCCTGATATTAGTGATATTATACCTTTGTTTTTTTTTTCCTTTTTTTGAGCTTGACCACCCATTATATGCATGCTTAATCAATACATCCATATAGTTCAACTCAGCAAGTTTTTTAAATTCACATCCACAGAATCATATCATGCTTTATATCTTTAACTCAAGATTTTATTTCTTTTCTTTTCTTTTTTTATTTGAGAGAGCACATGTGCGTGCATGTGAGTGGGGCAAGGGGGCAGGAGGGGGGGTGGGCAGAGGGAGAGGGATAGAGTGAATCCCAAGCAAGCTCGAAGCTCAGTGAAGAGCCCTATGCTGGGCTTGATTTCAGGACCCTGAGATCATGACCTGAGCCAAAATCAAGAGTTGGACACAATCAACTGAGCTACCCAAATAGCCCCTCAAGATTTTATTTCTAAGAATCAGGCAGCTGATTATGTATGGATGCAGTTAACGTCTTTCCATTACTTTGTATTCATCCATTGCATGCTGCTACCACAATTCAGTTGTGCATTTACCATTTAGTCTCTTATGAATAATGCTGCTCTAAACATTCTTGGATATAACTGGTGCATAATTTAAGATACAATCCACAGAGCAGAATTCCTGGTGCTTAGGGTATTAGTATCTTTAAATCTACTATACAAGGCAAATATTGACCACAATTATTATACCCTTTACACTTTCATCACAGTACAGAAGCAGTACCATTGCATAGTATATGAGCCATAACTTGGTCATGTTAGATTTATTTATATATGTATATAAAACCTAGAGGCAATGAAATCATAATTTATTTTGGCTTTAACTTGAATTTCAGCCATTATTTAATAATAATTGCAAATTTTGATAAATGTTGGGAAAAATTCTTTTCAAAAAAGCCCTGACAGAGGCGCCTGGGTGTCTCTGTCAGTAAACGTCAGACTCTTGATTTCAGCTCAGGTCATGATCTCAGGGTGGTGAGATCTAGTCCCATGTGGGGCTCCCTGACAGCAGAGAGTCTGCTGGAGACCTTCTCCCTCTCTCTCTCTGCCCCTCTCCCCACTCATGCATGCTCTTTTTTCTCTCAAATAAGTAAATAAATATTTTTTTAATGCCCTGGTAATTTACATTCATCCAGAGTGTTTATGAGAATAACTATTTGTCTCAGCCTTAAAATAACAAATATATTGACTGTATATTTTGGCAAAATGTTAGGATAATAATTATATCTTAATCTTGCTTTAATATGCATTAACATGATGAGAGAGTACTATGAACTATTATACACCAACAAACTGGACAACCTAGAAGAAGTGGATAAATTATTAGAAACATACAACCTACAATGACTGAATCATGAAGATAGAGAAAATCTGAGCAAACTGATTACTAGTAAGGAATTGTGTCAGTAATCAAAAACCTCCCAACAAACAGAAGTTCAGGACTAGATAGCTTCACTGGTGAATTATACCCAACATTAAAAAAAAAAAAAGCTAATACCTGCCCATCTCAAACTCTTCCAAAAAAATAGAAGAAGGAAAAACTCTTTCAAACTCATTTTATGAGGCTAGCATTACCCTGATACCAAAACCAGTCAAGGTTGTCACAAGAAAAATAAAATTATAGGCCAATGTCCCGGATGAGCATAGATGTAAAAATCTTCAACAAAATATTGGCAAACCAAATTTAACAATATGTTAAAAGGATAACACACCATGAACAAGTGGGATTAATTCTAGAGATGCAAGGCTGGCTCAACATCTACAAATCAGTGAATGCGATATACCACATTAACAAAATGAAGGATGAAAATTATACCACTATTAGGACATAATTCTTGGTGTATCCCTCACACTCCTTTATATTTAGGCATGCACACCTATTTGCTCAGAGAGTAAAGATAAATACTTCTCTGTTCTCTTACCAGAGACCATTTGCTCACTTTCCAGAATACTAAAAAGAATGTCCCTCTCCAAGAGGGAACAATGGGAAGACCTGCCAGTAGCTCACTTGTAACTTTGGAGGTTTCTTAATCTCAGTGTTCCATTGCTGCCACACAAACCCACTGTGTGCATGGCATGCAACAGCTAGTTCTGCATCACTCCCACTGATTTAGGGGAGGGGAACAAGGGGAACAATACAAGCATGAAGCTCATGCTTCATGATCCACCATGAGTCATAACGCCCTTTGTCTCTGATCCAGGTATCTATGTCTTCTGTGAAAACAAGACAGGCTATCTAGGTAGCTTTCAAGCAGGATGCAATCTCGGAATCCTCTAAGTTCTTGACAGTCACAAACTCCTGGAGGAGAAATGAAAAACATGACACAATTTAACCTTAGGCACAGAACAAGTGTAAAATGTGGCTGGTCGGGGGGGAGTGTGGGAAGGAAGTAAGAAGCAAGGAAAGGCAAGAAACTAAAGATACCAGCAGACAGCAGGTTACCTCTGTAGAGTTCTCCTCTGTAGAAACTTAGTCACTCTAGTCCTTGATGCTTCAAAAGCTATTTGATGCCTTTAAACACATTACATTGGTATTTTTTTAAGATTTTATTTATTTATTTGACAGAGAGACAGCGAGAGCACGTATTTTTATTTCATTTTTCTATTTCTTATAGGGAGTAATGTTCTGCCATAAGCTTCTCTATTCTACTTGATATCAGAAATCATTAGAGATTAATTTAGTAACTTAGTAATAGAAAATAAATTCCTTAACCTTATAAAAAACATTCATTGAAATCCTACAATATACATCACCCTAAAAGTTTAAATAAAGGGGAAGCAAATATTGAGTATCTTTCTGAAAAGGAAGAGCAGAGAGAGGGGAGATTATCACATCAGATGCAAGGTTTTACTGTAAAGCTATAGTAATTAAGACAGTATGGTACTTATACAGCAATTAACATATTGACCAATAAAAGGAGAGAGAGAACTCTGTCAAAACCAAATATGGAAAATTGGAAGTTGCAGAGGTAACTTCGCAGATCAGTTGAGGAAGAAGGTAGCCTTGCATTAGAATTGAAATAAATAGTCATATGAAAAATACAAGTAAACTGATAAATCATAAATAACTCCAAAACATACTTCACATGTGTGTTTTCATCTTTAATGTGAAACAGAATATTTAAAAATTTTGTTAAGAAATATTTGGACCTTTGGGTAATAAAGTATTGTTGTTATATTTTTAAAGCTAATTTTTTAAAAATGCAAATTTGATTTGTCAAATATTCAGACCTAAATTTTGGGTATTGGTCTATGTTAGTAATATGTAGAGAACTTCTACAAACAAATAAGAAAGTCATAAACAACCCAATATAAAAACAGGTAAAGACATGCACGTGATTTCAAAAAAGGAAAATATCTAGTAAATAATTTTTATGAAAAGATACTGAACTTGAATACTAGCCTGGGAAATCTTAATCAAGACCTCATGGCCACATTTCAGATATTATTTTGTCAAAAATTGAGGCTTGACAACACATAGTTTTATATAAAACTGAATTAATTGAAGTTTTAACATAAAATGATATATTCTTGCTTATGTTTTTGTGTATTTTCTGTTTCTCTACAATGCAAGCAAACATAATGGAATTGTGGATTTTGTCTACTGTGTTTAATACTACATTTCAAATACTTAGAGTGCTTTGACATATGAATATAGAAATATTTATCAAATAAACAACTATGAAATAACTGTTGAGTTCCAAATGTGAACGATGGTGAAACATATTTAGACTCCTCATCTTTTTTTCCTTTCTATTTTCTTAGTTTGATAGTTTTTAACTTCTGCTTTTAAAGATTTATCTTTTTAACATTTCCTTCTATGACAATAACATCTGCAGTTGTCTTTATTTAGTTCAGTATTCAATTTACTAATGTACACCCCATAGTCCTTTGCTACTATTGCTTTTTCATCGCATGAATACTATTTAAACAATAAATACCATTTCGATTCATTTTGGAAGGCTCTATTTTTGTGCCCCTAAGATTTATTTTATTTCATTTTTTAAAGAATAGCTCATAAATTCTGTATTTCCCAAGCTCCTCTTTTTTTCCTGGTTTCTTCATCTATAGCATATTTTGCAGGATCCATTTGGCTAGGATATTTATAACAGTGTATAAATATCACATATAATTTTACCATGTGCAAAACAATATTTTAAGCATGGAAATACATTAATTCACTTATTTTTCACAACAGCCATATCAAGTAGTACTATTATAATCAGAAAGCAAAACACTAACGAATCAGTTACTGACAAGCTAGATGCTCCAAAGATACAGACAAACATCTTACTGCAAAATGATGCAACCATAAATTTTCTATTTACCCCATTACTCTGCTGCTGCTCTGTATTACCTTGGATTCAGGAATGTGTCCATAAACTGCTTATGATTCCAGCCTTCTGTTAGGATTATTGGAACAATGTCATTTATTGGGCTAATATGCTTTGCTATGTGAGATGCCTCTGATGTGATACAATGATTCTTTTTTAAGTTTTTTTTATTATTCTTAGCTACATAGTAAGGCATAAGCAGTAGAAATTATTCTGCCAAATTCAATGAGGATTCCCCTGAATTATAATTTTTCAGTCAGTAGTGGGAAATATCTTTCAAACTTCTAATATATTATCATATTGTATTCTTATACCTAGCAAAGATATAACATTATTTGAGTTCTATTGTTTTGTTTTTATTTTTCTTTTTTAATATCTGGTATTTACTCTTTTGAACATTTTGTCCTAAGTAATCAGAGAGATAAGGCAAGAAAGCCCAACTTTCTTTTTCAAGGAGACTTGTCAATTGAATTTCTTAAATATCGGGAAGCCAAATAGATAATCCAAATCTAGTTGTGATAAAGGCAAAACAGATGTGTGCAACAGTGGAGTGCACACTCCATCCTGTGTGAGGCAGTAAAGTCCATAGCATAGTATCTACCTTCTACCTTTGTTTGATTCTGAGATTTGAAAGGTGAAAAAGAATGTAAACATTTTGAAAGTAATCAACTGATGCCAGATTGTGTGGAAATACTCTCTATTTGCCCCAAATCCTCTCTATCCTATCCTCTCCACTGTACACTATGCTCTAAGATCTTCATGGGTTACATAAAGTGCCTCCCTTTTTCTCGACTTTCAACTGGGTTCACATACAGAAATACCAAGAGAATATGATAGTGAGGCAATATGGACTTCATTAGGAATGCAGCCATTATAAATACATGAACATATTCCTGGTGAGGCTGCTGTAAAAGACATTTATGATATTTATTTATTAATTTAAAAATGCATTAATGAAACTGGTCTGTGTGCCAGGTATTTATAGTCTTGGATAATGTTTTCAAAAGTAGATGGCTGAATAAGACTAGGTAACACCTATGAACAAGGGAAGTTTATCTTCTAACTACAATGAGAACATCTTATGAAAGACAGAATAGGATTCCAGCATAATGAAATCTAAAGCATATTAGGTTTTATGGATCTTAAAAATGATTTTAGAATTTTCTCTCTTGAATTTTTAGTGAGATTTAACTTGATGTGCTGGAATTTGTTTATTTAGCAGTTTGACATAGTTTAATGCAAAGACACATTATAGTCTATATGAGCTTATTTCAATGTATTTACATACACTAAATTATGCAAATACTAAAAAATGATGCTTAATAAGAATATTTTTTATTAATTAGACAGTTGAGTTATCAAGGAAATGACTGTATTTTGTAAACTGGGAAATCTGTATTTTTTTTCAGAATGCTTGAAAAAGATGTTGAATGTTAACATTTGAGCCTCTTAAGTTCTCAAAATTGTAGAGTTCATGGCATATCCTCTCAGGTCAAATTCAAAGAAGCTGATTCTATTTAGCCCTCTGGAAGAATACTACATTAATTAGTGGTGTCCTAATTAAGGCTGCTGGTGAGACGGGCAAGCTAATTAAGTTATAGCAGCTTCTCTCTCTTTACCATAAGTGAAGATATATCATTTAGGTCTGTCCTGGTTTAAATATAAAAAAAAAGTTAATGCTTCATATATTCTTTTTTTTTTTTAAGATTTTATTTGTTTATTTGACAGAGAGAAACACAGTGAGAGAGGGAACACAAGCAGGGGGAGTGGGAGAGGGAGAAACAGGCTTCCCACTGAGCAGGGAGCCGATCCCAGGACCCCGGGATCATGACCCGAGCCGAAGGCAGACGCCCAATGACTGAGCCACCCAGGCGCCCCTTCATATATTCTTTAAACTACTTTTACTTTGACTTTAGCTTTCTTATTTTATAGGATAACTAGATACGGAAAAAAATGTGCATGTTCAAAAGAATAAAAGAGCAAAAAGTGGTATTAACTTTCTAGTAAATATAGTACCATTCAGACTGTAACAATTTTCCTTTTTTTTCCCCCCTGATTTAAGGTATACACATATTCACTTGGTGAATCTGCAATATATAATTCATGGAACATGGCTGCAAATTAACTGCTTGAAGATGAACAACTTTCATATCAATTCACATAAAGTTAATTTTTTTCTCAGAAAGTGTTAACTATTTGGTGAACTATTTTTTACATTTTAAAGTTTGATTTAAGTTTACCTCAGGTTGTATGCAGAAAATCCCCATGACTTGTAAATTATTCTCCTTTTTGCAATGCCATCACTGTTTTCACACAAATCTTCTGTCAACTTACATTTGCCCTTAGCCCCGGCCATTATGTTTTCAAAGCTATGTGGTTTTCTATGGTTCTTCCAAAATTCTATCATAAAACTTCCAAATGGATTCTTTTGGAGGGTGGGTGGGAAGTATTTTTTTTTTTTAATTTAGAATTCTGCAAACTAAGGATCACATTTATAAACAAACAACAAATAAACACAAAAATTATTGTAAAGAAGAAACTGAAAACTAGACTGACAGACCACAGGCTGAAATAATTTAGTGTGAAATTATTTCTTGGAAATTGAACACTGTTGCGCGCCTGGGTGGCTCAGTTGGTTAAGCAATAGCCTTCGGCTCAGGTCATGATCCAGGAGTCCCTGGATCGAGTCCCGCATCGGGCTCCCTGCTCGGCGGAGGGTCTGCTTCTCCCTCTGACCCTCCCCCCTTTCATGTGGTCTCTCTCTCTCATTCTCTCTGTCTCAAATAAATAAATAAAAATCTTAAAAAAAAAAGAAATTGAACACTGTCATTGCTTTGGAATGGATAAATCAGAATTTTTGTCTTAAAGGAATTTTGTGTATGCTTTAATATTCAAACAGATCACTACAGTACAAGCATTAACTTGACATGTATATTTTAAAAAGTTAGACAAACCTAAGTAACCTAACCACGTAAAATAAGATTAAAAGCTACTTATATATTCATAAAGTATCTGCCAAAGTGAATTAGCCAAAAATGAGAAATGATAAAATATGGCTGTGTTCTCCATTTCTTGCAATGGGGCATGTTAGGTATCTGTCAGGATATAAAAATGCTGGGGAAATATGACAAAACATATTTCTAAAAGCCCCCAAAATTTTATGAACATATTCAAACTGAAGATGCAAGCACAGATTGATAAAATGAGTAATAAAGTTGGTTTTGCTTGAGAATGTTTGGTTACTTTGATGATGTTGTGCTTACATGGCCCTCCTGGCATACAACAGACAGAAAAATTAGCTAACAATCCAATTATGAAAGGGTGTCTAACACTGCTGGGGATATGGAAGAGGGAACGAGGGTCCTGTATCCCCATATCAGAGCAACAACATTCCTGCTTGACATGGAGCAGGGAAGGGAAGTGAGGTAAAAGACCTTTGAAAGGTATAACCATGAAGCAAACATAGTATGGATTTCCCAATCAAATTTTGTGTTGAAAACACTCATGTTTTAATTCTAGTTTAAATTTTCCTTGGACTGGTAGTGCCTCAGTGTCTGGTAGAAGCAAATGCAACTCCTCTGGAGGAACATAATTTCCTCCTAGGGCTCATAAACTGCTCCGAGCCTTTTCACAAAGAAACAATAAAAAATAATCAAACACATAAGAAGCCAAGTCACTGCTTCTTTTGGAATAGAACCAACGGGATTGGGAAAGCAAAAGATCTACAGATCCATAAATACAAAAAATACCAGAAAGAAAAGGTAAAATAGGGGTGCCTGGGTGGCTCAGTGGTTAAGCGTCTGCCTTTGGCTTGGGTCACGATCCCAGGGTCCTGGGATCAAGCCCCATTTGGGTTCTCTGCTCCGCGGGAAGCCTGCTTCTCCCTCTCTCGCTCCCCCTGCTTGTGTTCCCTCTCTGGCTGTGTCTGTCTCTGTCAAATAAATAAATAAAATCTTAAAAAAAAAAGAAAAAGCAAAAGTCAAAGTAAAATAACTATGTTTAATATGAATAATGGTGTAAAAAGTCAAGCTTAAATACCTTCAAGAACAAGAAAAATCAAACATCAACACATCAACAGTCAATTGTTAAAAAGGAAAACTTCTCCAATTGAAAAAATGTTTTCATCTATTAATTAAAAACTAATTGAATGACTATAAAACACAGAAGTTACTGCCGAAGATAGAATTAAATTACCATAAAATAGTTCAAAACTTAGCTAGAACTAGAGACCTACAATTTCAGAAAATATGAAAGAAATATTGATATAAAGGAGAAGAAAAGGCTTAATACACTTTCAACTGGTGTTCCAGATGGAAGAGAAAGGAGAAAGAAATTTTATGAAAAATATCTAATAATTGATAAAATGAGCTAATTATAGGGAGAAAAGTAAACTTAAGTTTTAAAAGCCACACATAAACATTTTAAAATTGAAGAACTAAATAAAAAGGAGAAAATATTAGCAGCAGTCAAGGTAAAACAATTTTTAAAGTAACTTTAAAAAAACAGCACAGGAACATATCAAATACAATATAGGATGATATATCTTTAATGTACTGAGAAAAATAAATCCCTTGGTATTTTATCACAAGTTTATGTTACCTGGTATTCATGCCTGATGGTGGATATACAAATTGATATAACTTTGAGAAAAGAGTGCATATACCTTTCTATTGCATGAAACAAATTATATGCAAGTTTTGAGATTCATTAAAGAATATCCAAATACAGGGGCGCCTGGGTGGCTCAGTCAGTTAAGTGGCTACCTTCCACTCAGGTCGTGATCCCAGGGTCCTGGGATTGAGCCCCGCATTGTGCTCCTTGCTTGGCAAGGAGCCTACTGCTCCCCCTGCTTGTGCTCTCTCTCTCTGTTTCTCGCTATCTCTCTCTCTCTGTCAAATAAAATCTTTAAAAAATTTTAAAAAATAAATAAAAATAATATCCAAAGACATAGAAAAGGTACCATGTTATTAGACTGAAATAACCACTAATGTAATAATTCTGATTATCTACAAATTCATTCTTTGATTCCATTAACACCAGCTAAAATCCCAAATACTTCATTGTTATGTATGTGAACCTTAACAAGCTGGTTTTGAGGATACCCAACAAAACCATAATTTGCTGACTGTGAACTTTCTAATAAAGATAAATATATACAACACATATTCACACCGTGTGATACAACAGGATCACTATGCTGCCATAGTTACAATAGAATCTTTGCTAATTATAAATCATGAAATTATATCCTATGTTTTCTTGCAGAAGTTTAAGTTTTATATTTATGTTCATGGTCTATTTTGATGTAATTTTGTGTGTAACTTATAGCATGAATCAAGATTTACTTCTTTGCATACAGATATTAAATAGTTTCAGCACCATACTGAAATGTTTAATCCTCCCCCACTGAATTCCCTACCCCCCAACTGAAAATCAATTAACTCTATCTGGGCCAATGTATTTATTGGCTCCTTCTGTTCCACTGATCTATTTATCACCATTTATGACAGTACTCCCACTTCCTTGATTACTATAGCTTAAATATATCTTGAAGGTAAGCCAGTTTTTTCTTCTCTTTCTTAATGCTTTTTGGCTGTACTTGTTTCTTTGGATTGTCTCAAAAATTTAAAATCACCTTGTCAATTTCTACAGAAATTCTGTAAAACGTTTTCTAGTTACTTCTTTGATTCTTTAAAAAAATATTAGGGAGAACTGTCATTTTAAGAGCATGGGGTTTTTCAATCCATGAAGAGGAAATATCATTTCATTTATTTGGTCCTTCAAAATTAAATTAAATTAGTTAATTAATTTATTTATTCATTTTGTCCTTTCAAATTTTAAACACAACACTTTATAGGTTTTAACATGTGGGGTGTTACATATATTTTGTCATATTTATCCCTGAATATTTCATATTTTGATCTTATTTAAAATGGTATTTTAAAATTTCAATTTCCATCACAGTTTATTCCTAGTATATAGAAATATATTTGATCTTTACATATTGATCAAAAGAAAGATAAATTGGACTTTCATCAAAATCGAAACTTTTGTCCTTCAAAGGCAATATCAAGAAACTAAACAGAGAAACAACAGAAGGGGATAAAATATTTGCAAATCATGTAGCTGCCAAGGGAACTGTATCTATAACATAGAAAGAACTCGTACAACTGAATCATAAAAAGTCAAATAAGCCAACTAAAAACAGCAAATGTGTGAACAGACTTTTCTCCAAAGAAGACATATAAATGACCAAAAAGATCATGAAAAGATATTTAACATCATTAGTCATCAGGGTAAAACAATTCAAAACCACAGTAAGGTACCACTTCACACCCACTGGGATGGTCATCATAAAAACCAGTGTTGGTGAGGATGTGGAGAAATCAGAACCTTCATACACATGGGTGGGAATGTAAAATGGAACGCCACCACCGCAGGCTAGAAATTCCTCAAATGGATAAACATAAAGTTACCTTTTGACCCAGCAAATCCACTCTTAGGAATATACTCAAAAGAAATAACATATTCCATATATAAACTCATACACAAATGATCATAGCTGCATAATTCATAATAGCAAAAGGAGAAAACAATCTAAATGTCTACCAACCGAGGAATGGATGAACAAAGTGTAGTTTACCTAACTAACAATGGTATAGTATTCATCCATAAACATAAATGAAGTACTGCTACATGCTAAAACATGCATGAACCTTGACAACATTATGTTAAGTGAAAGAAAACATACACAAAAGAGCAGATATTATATAATCCCATTTATATGAAATGTGCAGAGTAGACTAAACTATAGAGACAAAAACTAGACTAGTAATTACTGAGGGCTGGGGTGAAAAATGTAGTTAGGGGTTGATAGTTAAAAAGTCCAGGGTTTCTTTCCAAGGTGATGAAAACATTTTAAATCAATTATGGTGATGGTTGCACAAATCTGTAAGTATATTGAAAGGTTGTATTGTACACTTTAAATGGGTGAATTGTACCTACATGTGAGTTACATTTCAACAAAGCTATTATAAAAAAAAAAAATCACACCTTAAGAGAAGCTAGAAAATACTCTCCTTTATTTTCCACCATTTTATTTACTTACAGACCTATTTGTTTCAGGATTTGCCTTTAAAAGTTTTGCAGAATAATTTTCTTACATATTCTTAGAGAAAGGCATAATAAATAACTTATTTTTTTCAAAATTCCCTTTTTTCCAGAGGATTTTTTAGTTTACTATCTGATATTAGGCTTAAACCAGATATTTCAATGTTCCTTTTATAACAAGAGATTCTTAATTAAACTCTGTATTTCCTACTGCCAATAAAAATACATATCTAATTTTTTAACAATACAAAGACTGAAGACAACCATTTAGTTTAAGTGAAATCTAACCAAGTGCTTAAAAATAGTTTGTTTACAATAAATCAAAGATCTTTAAATTGTAGATATGTTCAGCAAAGTAAACTAACTCTTGTAGAATATTAAAATGTGCTATAAATCAATATGTTTCTAAGTTTTGAATTTAGTCAAATGTGGATTTGTAACATGTCACTGTCAAGTATCAGCGATGTGATTTTATCAGTTAGATGCTCCATCTTCCAGTTTCCTCAGGTAAAATGGACTGACAATAGCTCCTCCTTACGAGGACACATTTAAGATAACTCATATTGTATATTGAATTCTCAGTTTTATTTTCTATTATTATTATTAGTAGTAATAGTAGCAGTACACATTAAAAAAGTATGAGGGGCGCCTGGGTGGCTCAGTCGTTAAGCGTCTGCCTTTGGCTCAGGTCATGATTCCAGGCTCCTGGGATCGAGCCCCACATCGGGCTCCCTGCTCAGTGGGAAGCCTGCTTCTCCCTCTCCCACTCCCCCTGTTTGTGTTCCCTTTCTCGCTGTGTCTCTCTCTGTCAAATAAATAAATAAATTTTTTTTAAAAAACCACACAAAATATGATTGCCCCCAAATCTATACATTTTGATAAAAACCTAGCCTGGGGCACCTGGGTGGCTCAGTCAGTTAAGCATCTGCCTTTAGCTCAGGTCATGATCCCAGGGTCCTGGGATCGAGTCTGACATCGGGCTCCTTGTTAAGCAGCGAGTCTGCTTCTCCCTCTGCTTACTGCTCCCCCTGCTGTACTCTCTCTCTCTCTGTCTCTCTGACAAATAAACAAAATTAAAAAAAAAAAAAAGACAAAAAAAAAAAAACTAGCCTTCTTGAGTGATTAATGTCACTTTTTGGAAATCAAACAATTAAAATACATTTGTTAATATTATGGTTCCCTACAGAGCTCCCTTTTCAAAAGACTTAATATGGACTAATCTGGGTAACTGTTACTTTGAATCATAACATATGAAACAGATATTTTATAAATAAGATTTAAGAAGCCTATTTTACATTTCCATTTGGTGCCTTTAATTATAAATGTTTTCACAGTGTACCTTAGTGTCACCAAACACTTGGCATGTTTGGTCCCTTAAAATATTTATTTTTGTTCTAGCATGAGTCAGCATCAAGAGAGAAACAGCAGTTAATGTATCATGGGATTTATCTCACAAAATACTTATTGGGAGAACACTTCTTTATGTATATACTAGAGAGAAACAATTATTCACATAATTCATTATTTTTCTTGCTGGAGGCTGAAAGCTCATGTTTGTGTTTGTTTGTATTTATTTATTTATTTTGCGGTACAATTATTTATTTACTATTAAAACACCTCATCCTCATTAATATTTTCACCTTGAAGGAGAAAATGACTACTCAAACCAGGTAATTTTGCTTTAATGTTGAAAAGAGTTTTGACAAAGGGGAAGATCCAACTATATTCGAAAATTAGATTTGGGGTCCGATGTGAGGTTCACCTTTGCAATATTTCCCCTTAGCCCCAGTGGAACAAATAATACTTGCTTGGACAGACAATGCAAGTAACAAGTCAATTCTTTGATTTTAAAAATGGCATTCCTCAGGGGCACCTGGGTGGCTCAGTTGGTTAAGCGACTGCCTTCGGCTCAGGTCATGGTCCTGGAGTCCCGGGATCAAGTCCTGCAGCGGGCTCCCTGCTCAGCGGTGAGTCTGCTTCTCCCTCTGACCCTCTTCCCTCTCGTGCTGTCTGGCTCTCATTCTCTCTCAAATAAATAAATAAAATCTTTAAAAAAAATGACATTCCTCCGTGTCTTATGCTGCAAAACAGCAAAAACCATAGTTTATTTATTTTTTATTTTTTAAAGATTTTATATATTCATTTGAGAGAGTAAAAGAGTGAGAGCGGTAGGAGAGGGACAAGCAGACTCGAGCCCCCAAGGACTACAGTGACAACACGGGGCTTGATCACAGGACCCTGAGACATGACCTGAGCCCAAGGCAGACACTTAATCAACTGAGCCACCCAGGCACCCCTGAAGCCATAGTCTAGTTTATAATTCAGCTGAAATCTAAGTGTACAGGTGGGTGTTATGATATCACACTCATGATTAGATTCCAATGGAGGTGATTAGAAAGAAAGACAAGCTAAAATTCCCGGGACAATTTTTGCATGTTTATAAAGTGGAGCACCAGATAGATAGATGATAGATAGACAATATTTAAACTGTCATACATTTTCACCTTCATCACAGGCAGAGGAATTCAGCTTAAGAAGGAAACTAACTGTTGGCTAGAAATTTGTCCAAAAAAAAAATATCCAAGAGTGACAGGAATGACAACACCACTTGTAACATTACTACTATATTAGATAAATAACAACAAATACAATTAGTCAAAAAATATTTCATTAAACAATCTAGTCTTCCTTATGTAGATGTTCTTAGTCCCTGAGAAATAATAAAAGTAAATTATATTTTAATATAACAAAAATATATCTACTCAATATTAGTTAATAGATTTGGAAGCGAGCAAAAGTATATATTTATATATATCAGATATATATTAATCTATACCTATATATTGCTGTTTATAAGAACTTATAAAATAAAAGCTTTTGAGTAGCTAAGTGAAAGATATGCTGATTTTTTTTAAAAAAACAAAGAAGAGCATGCACATATTTATTAGGTGACTTAAGTTGTATTATTAACAAATGCAAAATATGAATGAATAGTAAAAATTTGGGTTCACGTTTTGCCAGGCTTTGCAATAGAAACATATTGGTAAAAGTGTAATTGGAAAGATATTGGTCAGAGAATGATCAAGAATTGAAGAGGATGACAAACATAAATAAATATAGACAGCCTTATAGACTTGAATATTTGATACACAAGAGTATTTAATTATAGTTATTGAGGACACAAATACTAAAACATGCTGCGTTGGTTTGAAATTCATTTGTGCCCTTATTAATAGAGTAACCTTGGGCAGGTGACTGAATTTTCTGTGGCTCAATTTCCTCAGACTTAACATGGCCATGGTAATAGTACTTATTTCACGGTAACGTTTGAGAATTCACTAAGTTACTATGGTAAAGCTCTTAGATGACTAGGACCTAAAAATAAGGTATGTGTGTGTTATGAGTGGTTGTTCTTGTTGAGACATAGAAAGCAATGGGTAAAAGATCTCAGAAATACAGCAGTTACTTGCTGCAGACAAGACCCTGGAGGGATTCTACTTCCAAATAATGCAGAAAATTATCTTGCTCTTAAGGTAATTAAAGAATTAAAGATTGATGCTTTTAGCTATAACATATTTGATGATATCAATTTTTTATGTTAATACCATGATTTGGAGTAAGAAAATAACACTTTTAGTTGGCTATGGAAAAAGTTTCTAGATTATAACATGTATATAAAGAGGGTAATAAATACATGTGACCCAAAAGAATAATGGTTTTATATGAAGGAGGACAAGTAATGATTTAGGAGTGCAGGGGCAGGAGACTGTCACAAACTCATACCATCAGGAAAAAGAACTCTAAACATGAAAAAAACTGCAGAGAAAGCAGCATCTCAAGAGTAGAAAAGAGTTTCAGTTAGTGTATGAATGAAAATGTGGATGCCACTAAGTTTGCTAATACTGTAGCGGAATTTCATATGTCATATGGAAAGATTGGGGAGGATGGAGAATCAGATCAGAGAGGAACTCAAGGTAGTAAGAACACAGCAGATGTATTTTGAGCAGCAGTCATAATTGGATTGGACTGGATTGTCTCATGTGGTGGTTGGGGCAACTTCAGTTAACTATAATGATGCAAGTCTCACAAGCCCTCGGATGAAAGAGAGTGTTAGCATTCAGATATTGCCTCAATTAAGTTATACTACCTAGGGATTGTTTTCATTTGCAGATTCCAGGAGATATCCTAGGTGTCCTGAATTTAAGGATCACACAAGATTTGAGGACTGGATTATATCAGATTCATAGAAAATGCTGGTGGGATGAACCGAATGACTAAATATGTGACTGCTGAGCGAAATAAGTCATTCAGAGAAAGACATGTATCATACGACCTCACTGATATGAGGAATTCTTAATCTCAGGAAACAAACTGAGGGTTGCTGCCGTGGTGGGGGGTGGGAAGGATGGGGTGGCTGGGTGATAAACATTGGGGAGGGTATGTGCTATGGTGAGAACTGTGAATTGTGTAAGACTGATGAATCACAGACCTGTACCTCTGAAACAAATAATATATTATATGCAAAAAAAAAAAAAGAAGAAGAAGATAGCAGGAAGGGAAGAATGAAGCAGGGGAATCAGAAGGGGAGATGAACCACGAGAGACTATGGACTCTGAGAAACAAACTGAGGGTTCTAGAGGGAGGGGGGTGGGGGGATGGGTTAGCCTGGTGAGGGATATTAAGGAGGGCACGTACTGCATGGAGCACTGGGTGTTATGTGCAAACAATGAATCATGGAACACTACATTGAAAACAAATGATGTAATGTATGGTGATTAATGTAACATAATAAAAAAATAATAAATAGATAAATAGATAAAAATGTGTCTAAAGGCAGTAATATTCCCAAAGGGAAGAAATTTTATCATGAGTTAAATGGGTCCTGTATTATTGAGCATTTGCTTATATTCCCTTAATCATATTTTTCTAACAAATAAACATGTAATTATTTTTGTTTGTATGCATTTTTGTCAACATACCCTTCCTTGGGTAGGTTTGAAGGAGAAAACAATGCTTATTTTTACTTTAACCTGCTATCATAAATGAATTGCTAGGATCATTTTTCTTGTGGAAATGTGCTCATTAGTTCTGGGTAGGTGGGCTACAGTAAAATGCTTTATAAAGTATCAGAACATACCAGAAATTTGTGTTGTTGAATTAAAATCAAGTGTTGTTGAATTAGTAACAAATTCTTATATACTAATATAGGAAAAGTACATCACTAAATCAATACATATAAATTAAAGAGTCAGAATATAAAAATGAAATTGCAAATTCCTGTTTTTTGTCCCAATGACCATATTGTTTTACATCATTTTGTTGCTATTAATTAAGTTTAGTATTAAGTTTTAGGAGGGGGCATCATTTTTGCAAAAACTTCCATGTAGAAATTATTTCAAGTAAGTGTTTTTCTTCTATGACATAAGTTAGTCTATCGCAGGAAATAATAGTGACAGTCAAATACTAAGTTTGTCTCTAATAGAAACATTAAAATCATTATACTTTCCTTAAAAAGTCAACTTTGATTTAGTCACCTAGTGACAAATCTAAACCATGACCACTGGGTTCTGGGAACAAATTTTAATCAGATTTTAAAAAAGAGCTATCTTGTTATATGTAGAAAATGAATTAAATAAAGTTAGGTACCTACTTCCATTTTAGGAAGTAGATCTCCATTAAAAACACAATAGAAAATATAATTGAGAGTGCTGTTCTTTGTGATAGATACTTTCAATGTCCAAATTCCTATTAATGATAGCACTTAACTATGATACCCTGCACTGAAGACAATACAAAAGGTAAATTGTTTGCTTGAGAGACCAATGCCTACCATTGCCATGAGTTGCCAATAATATGTTATATGACCTTAGATAAAAACATACTGTATTTCTTTTAAAGAATGGAAGGATTATACCTTCCAAGTTAAAAAGCTGCATTCTATTTTAAAAATATACAATAACACTACTATTGTATTTTAATGTTCACATTACCGGTACTAGTGTTGTAAATTAGCTTCAGAGTCTCTAAGTAAACCACAGAGAACTTCCTCTCTCTGTTTCTGTGAATTTTTCCCAGTGAAGTATATAAAAGTCACAGGAAAAAATGACATAAATCAAAATGTCTGAACAAAACAGGAAAAACTATGCAACATGGCTATTCCCAAAGGATTAGATAATTCTAATTTAAACAAATTTCAGGCAAGACTGGCACTTCTAATAAGCAACTACAGCATGTAATTCAATCCCAAATGTATGAGCTAAACAATGAATTGCTCAAATGCAAAGGTGTGGTATAGAGGCACTACTAATGGGAAACATAAGACAATAAAGTAATATCTCAGTTGATATACTAGGTGGAGGATTAAGATTCAAAGAAGAGTTCTCAGGGCACCTCGGTGGCTCAGTTAAGCGTCTGACTCTTGATTTTGGCTCAGTCATGATCTCGGGGTGATGAGATCAAGTCTACTTCAGGCTTCATGCTCAGTGGGGAGTCTGCTTGAGATTCTCTCCCTCTCCCTTGTGCTCCTCCCCCGGCTTGTATACAAGTGCTCACTCTCTCTCTCTCTCTCTGAGGTAAATAAATAAATCTTGAAAAAATAAGATTCAAAGAAGAGTTCTCAAATAAATGAAAATTTAGAAAAGCTATGATATGATGTTCCTTTCTTAATTTTTTTAAAATAGTGATCTACGAGAGAATGCATTTGTTGCATAATATTACATTAGATTAAGTGTCAGAAATTAAATAACAGATACACCTCTGAATATGGTGATTAGACAGAAAGAGAAAGATAAACAATAATGCATAAAATGCTATCACATTGCAAATAGAGGAATCATCTGAAATTACTATACTGAAAATTGATTATTCTAGCTGTTGGTTTGTGCTGTTTGTGTGTGTGTTTTTCTAGGCAGAAGACTGCATAATTTTTCTCTGAAAACCTTATCATTCTAAGAGAAAAGTTTGGAAAATACACATGATTGCACACCCCAGACAATGCTGTTAGGTAATAACCCTATAAATTCCCAATAGTAGCAGCAGACATTTTAAGTATGGAATTGTCTTAAAAGTCTGTGATTGGGGAGCCTGTGTGGCTCAGATGGTTAAGCATCTGCCTTTGGCTTAGGTCATGATCCCCAGGTCCTGGGATCCAGCCCTGCATCCAGCTCCCTGCCCACTGGGAAGCTGGCTTCTCTAGCTCTCTGTCCCTCTGTCCCTCCCACACTCATTCCCTCTTCCAAATAAATAAATAAAATCTTAAAAAAATAAAAAAATAAAAAATCAATAGCAAACATACTGAACTACAAAAAATTACTATTCAATGCAACTGTTTATTTTTTTATTTTTTTATTTTTAAATATTTTATTTATTTATTTGAGAGAGAGAGAGCACATGAGAGGGGAGGGTCAGAGGGAGAAGCAGACTCCCTGTTGAGCAGGGAGCCCGATGCAGGACTCGATCCCGGGACTCCAGGATCATGACCTGAGCCGAAGGCAGTCGCTTAACCAACTGAGCCACCGAGGCACCCTCAATGCAATTGTTTAAATTATAAAATATGCATGAATCAAACAAATACTACAAAGTCTTTATGTAGAAAAATACAGAATGCATATAATAACATAAAATAAGATCTGAATAGGGAAATAGTCTATGCTTATTAATAGGAAAATATAACATGAAAATATTATTTAAATTCTACCCCAAGATGTACTAATACAATAAAATTTCAATCAAAATTATCACTTTTTTAAATTTGTTATGTAACTCCTTAAATTCATTCTATAATTCACAGTGGAGTATATATGTATAAGCAAATTAAACTCTGAAACAGAAAGGTACAGATAGGCAAATATGCCTGCTAGACATTTAAAAATATTACAAGATGACTATGCCCATAAAATGACAAAATTAAGAAAAATACATGTTAAAATATGTTATTAAGAATTTGAGAAAACAAGAATTTTTGTGCACTGTAGGTAGTAGTGGAAACTATTTGCTATTTTATGGAAAACAGGCAGTATTTTGTGGAAATAAATATGTGTATGACCCATAAACTATACATTCCACTGCTGTGTATCCATCTCAAAAAAACTTCACAAACATTTATAGAATTACATATTCAAGGATGTTCATTATGTGTTTTTTTTAAAGATTTCATTTATTTATTTGAGAGAGAGAGCATGCGAGTACAAGCATGAGTGGGGGGAGGGGCACAGGGAGAGGGAAAGGGACCAGTAGACTCCCCACTGAGCGGGGAGCCGTAAGTGGAGCTTGATCCCAGGACCGCGAGTTCATGACCTGAACTGAAGTCAGATACTTAATATATGAGCCACCTAAGTGCCCCCATAATTTGTTGTCTTAATGAGGAAAGGAATGGAACCAACTGGTGTCATTATGAAAGAACTTGTGAGTGAAATATGTGATGGCTTCAGAACAATATGCTAAGAACTCAGGAGTATTCTCAATGCTGAAACTGAGCATTCTTAATTTATGGCAGTCTGAAAATTTATGGCAGTCTATTTCATAACAACATCACAGCTCCTGGGTGGCTCAGTTGGTTAAGCGACTGCCTTCGGCTCAGGTCATGATCCTGGAATCCCAGGATCAAGTCCCGCATCGGGCTCCCTGCTCAGCGGGGACTCTGCTTCTCCCTCTGACTCTTCCCCTCTCATGTGCTCTCTCTCATTCTCTCTCTCTCAAATAAATAAATAAAATCTTTTAAAAAAATAACAACATCACAGGAATGGAGGTGAAAATATTCATATTTAGGGGTCCCTGGGTGGCACAGTTGGTAAAGTGTGGGACTCCTGGTTTCAGCTCAAGTCACGATCTCATGGTCGTGAGATCCAGCCCCATGTTGGGCTCTGCTCAGCATGGAGTCTGCTTGAGACTCTCTCTCCCTCTGCCCCTCCACCCTGTGCTTGTGCACAGGCACACACTCTCTCTTTCTCTCTCTAAAATAAATAAATAAATAAATAAATAAATAAATAAATAAATAAATATAAAAAATCATATTTAGAATAGTAATGTCTTTTTTTAAGTGAGGGAATTGTTTTAAGAGTCTGTCATTGGGGCACCTGGGTGGCTCAGATGGTTCTCTCTAGGGACAAAGAAAATTTAATTTATGTATATGCTAATAAGCATATGACCATTTGACATCCCATTTGAGGATGTTGCATTCAAGGTATCAAACTAAACTTAAACCAGTAACACCTGCAGTTTCCCTGGAATTGGAAGTCAAAACTCTTTGCATTTGTAGTATCTGTGACTTCTCTTAAAAATAGTCTGAGACACTGACTAATCCTCCTATTATTGATCTACACAATAGGTCATTGCATTAATCTATTTCTTAAGGTAATTTATTTATATTTATATCATAATTTCAATATAAAAAACATGAAGAAAAAGTACTTTATAAATATGTAGAATATATTTCTTAAAAGTAAATTATATGTTTACATAATATTGGCACATATATCAGTAATAGTCCTAAATGTTGAAAAGTTTATTTTGCAAGAACACAGAAAAGTGGCAGAAATCCGTCCAAATATAGTAGGTATACTTGCCTATGCAGGAAAATAACACAAAATAATTGGAGGATAATCAAAATTTTATCAAAATATATTATTCTACCAGTTTTCTAAAAGAACAGAAATGTGTGAAAGATAAATTCTTCAGCAAAATAGAAAAGACTATCAAGTAGGCTCAGGTTGTTCTACAACTGAAGACTTAAAGGTCTTAAGTTCTTAAGGACACAACTGACCCCACTGAACTAAATTGAATATATCCAACCCTTTTATGGAGCTTTTCTGTGTCTTAGGACTGTTTAAGCAGTATCATAGCCAATGAGGTTTATCTGAGGCATGATTATTGCTACTTGGAAACTTATCCATTTCTTTAATAAGGGACATTTGTTTTAGCTTTATTCACAAGTCACTGACTGTCAACAGGACTTTACCTGGAATGGGCTGCAGATCTATTTTATTGGTTCTTAGATCTGCTCTGAATTGAGTTTCAAGTGTCTATTAATTTATTTAACAAGAATGTCTAACTACAAAATCCATGTACTTTATGTGATACACAAATATCAATTTATATGCCACATATAAACTCAGTGAAAAAATAGATGTTTGCACAATAATAAATCAAGCTCATTTTATTATTACTACTATTTCTAAAGTTACATTTTCAACCATTTAAATTAGGTTAAAAAGGAGAGTAGTGTTAACAACTGTGTTGGAAGAAACCAAAATCTGCAAACACACGATTTTAATCATAATTGATCATGTGGTAAAATGAAATTTTAATATCATATATAATCATAAGTTATATTTACAAACACTGGTGTTTAATAATGAAATATATTTAAAAGCTAGATTGTTGATATAGCCAAAAAAAGAAATAAGGTATTAAAAACTCCATATTCAATGTTAATTATAGTCAGACATATATATGCCATAAAATGTGAAATACTGAGGAAACTATAAAGCTCAATTTTTAGACAGATTTAAACCCATAACCTTAACAAATTAATGTTTGTTGACAATTTAGGGGCACCTGGGTGGCTCAGTTGGTTAAGCGTCTGCCTTTGGCTCAGGTCATGATCTCAGGGTCCTGGGATTGAGCCCCGCATTGAGCCCAGCATCAGGGTCTCCACTTGGCAGGGAACCTGCTTCTCCCTCTCACTCTCCCTCTGTGCTCTCTCTCTCTCCCTTTCTCTCAAATAAATAAATAAAATCTTTAAAAAAATATGTTTGTTGACAATTTAAAAAATGCACAAGTAGTTTTCTCTCAGGTGACAGTAACAGCAGGGCTAAGTACATATATATTTGCATTAAATATTCCTGTGAAATTTCATTATTTAAAACTCTAATATTCTATCTCCTTTGGTAGAGTATGTAACAGAGTACTTGTCAATCTTATGCAATAAATGAATATACCATGGACCACAGGAGAGGAAAATAATCTTTGTTAGTGTTATTTATTTATTTATAGAGTTTCTGTAACTTTTCAGCTACCTATTTGATATCACCCCAAGGATATCTCAACAAAATATCAATTTTGGAATGCTCCTCATAAAATCATAATCTCTTCCTAAGGCATTTAAAGCACTATACTTTTCCAGAATTTCCTATCTCAGGCAAGTATACTATCATATTATCCATAAACAATCCATTACAAAGTATTATCAAAGTCATTTAATAAGTATTACTTTAATGTACGCGTTCATCTTTTCTTTGCACATATACCAACAATTTTCTTTTCTGAATTTTTGTTACCTCTTGCCTGAACTAATGCAATAGCTTCCTGATTGGATTCCTACACCTTTCTGGTCCTCTCCAATCAATACTCAGTAATTAAGACAAAATTATATTATCACACTCAAGATTTCCAAACTAGAAATGTTTAAGCAACACATGAAATTCTGTATTTTTCTATGGTATTTAAAATATGCGACAATTTTATAAAAATAATAAAATAAAATGATTAGAGGAAAATAGAAATGACTTCAAGATCAAATATAAAATATTAGAGTAATCTAAGCTAGAGCTGAGAAATATTTGGAACACAAGTTTTGAACAAATGGGGCTTCTGCTATTTTCTAAGTTTCAGTGATAATACAACCTATAAGTGCTTGATAGGACAGATAATGAAAATCTAGCCCTCTAGATAAGTTTAGGAGGTTAATTTTGAATGGAAATTATTTACAACCATAGGTCTATAGTAAATATTTCCTATGAAATATTTTAAATATTTCTCAAATTGCAGTCATATGATATGCTTTCATTTGTCTATTAATATAAATTCTGATTATAAATTGTCAATGTATGTCATCCTTCCATTTCTGCTTTAATAATTTTCAGCCTAAAAACAATGAAATAAAGCAATGTCATGGCTCATTATTAAAAGAATGGTGCATAATCAATGTGTAAAATACCATTACTGTAAATCTCTCTTCCTGATTTTGGCGGATTTGAGAGATTGGAAAATGTGGTATGTTGAAAAATAGTAACAATAAAGATATCCATGCCCTAATCCCTGGAACCTGTGAATGTTATCTTATATAACATAGTAGAATATTGTAGATGTGACTGAGATGAAGATCTCAAGATGGGGAGAGTATTATTTGGGTGGTCCCTAAATGCAATCACATGTATCCTTGTAAGAGGGAGCCAGAGGTGGATGATTTCACACATACAGAAGGTAGTTTGTCGCTGAGGAAGAGATATGTGATGAAGAATGATGCAGCTATAAGGAAAGGTTGATGGAAGCCCTCACAAGCTGGAAGAAGAGAGAAAAAGACTCTTGCTCAGAGCCCTGTTGACACCTGAAATCAACGAGTGAAACTGAATTTGGACTTCTGATCTCTAGAACTGAGAGAGAATAAATTCTGTTGTTTTAGGCCAATTTTGTGGTAATTTATTACAGCACCTATAGAAAGAAATACATGTGATAGGCAAAGTAAATTGTTGATATATTAGTTGATTTTCTTAACTTTTCTTGGCTTCTCAGTAGTATCAAAATGACTTAAAATCACATTTCTCATTTATTATTTACTTAACTACTTCCCTCTAATGCACATCTTTTCATTATAAAATATCAATATTACACATTTGAATATCAATTTGAATGCAAAACAAATATCAAACATTTTGTGTGTGAGTGTATTATGTTTCAATTATTCCCCCAAAACTGAAAGCTAATAATTGTAGTTAAAATATCCTAATGCTAATAGTAAAATAAAATATAATTATTCTCCCTCTTCTTCTCCCCTATGATCTCTCTCACTCTCTCCAACATAAATAAAATATTTAAAAAAAAATAAAAAAATAATAAAATATAAATAATTCCTGCATTAATCATAGAGATGTCTTTATTTTGTTTTAAAAGTCTTTTCAGGTTCTCTTTCTAGCAATTACAAGCTAGGCTTTTTCAGGTCTACTTTCCTGCTAGGATTAACAGTAAAACCAGGACAAATTATTTTCATATATTTGAAGCATCACAGAGCTAATAATGTAATCAAAATTTATAAGGTAAAAAAACCCAATAAAGAAGAGAAATCAAAAGAGGTGATCAAGGCATTTGGTGCTGTATTTCTCCTTGGGTCATTTGATGAAAAGAAGGGTTGAAAAGAAGTGAAGCTGAGCAGGTCTTTTTTTTTTTTTTTGAAAAGAATGAAAGAACTGACAATAAAAATGTATTTCAAGTGTGCTAAACTTGAGAAGGCCCTAGTGAATACTCCATGCATTCAGGATTACACCTTTTGAAGAATGGTAGGCTATATTGTGACTGAAGCTCAGTGCTGGATTATTCTTTTTTATTTTTTTAAAGATTTTATTTATTTATTTGACAGAATGAGTGAGAGAGAAAACACAAGCAGGGAAAGTGGCAGAAGCAGAGGAAGAAGCAGGCTCCCCACTGAGTAGGGAGCCTAATGCAGGGTTCCATCCCAGAACCCTGGGATCATGACCTGAGCTGAAGGGAGACGCTTAACCAACTGAGCCACCCAGGAGCACCAGGGCTGGATCATTCTCATCTTGGAATTGATTAAGATGATCCAATTTAGTAGTGTGCCTACTCCACTGCCTGCCAGAAAGAAATGTAAACTGTCTAAGTCAGAAAATAATATCAATCAAAATCACATACATTATCTACTACACACTGTTTTTATATGTAATATTTAACATTGTCTCAATAAATTAGAAATAGAAGGAAATTGACTCAAATAAATAATAGGCATTTAAAAATATCTTAGAGTTAACACCATATTTAATAACGAAAGACAGGATAGTTTCCTGAAGTCAGGAAACTTTCATGGATGTCTGAATTGATCACATTTATTAAACACTATGCAGAGTCCCTAACCAGTACGATAAGGCAAGAAACAACACATACAATCTATTCAGATTGATAAGATAAAAATCTATTAGATAAGAATCCAATTTATTCTAAGACATTATATAACTGTCTACACAGAAAATCCTAAAGAATTTATAAAAATGTTGCTAGCAGGCACATGAAAAAATGTTCAAAATCACTCAGCATAAGGGAAATACAAATCAAAACTACAATGAGATACCACCTCACACCAGTGAGAATGGCTAAAATTATCAACTCAGGAAACAACAGATGTTGTCTATCAACTGGAGAGTGGAGGAACAATTTGTAGTAAAACAAAAAAAATAGGAGTATTTTTCATCAATAAGAGAATGAATTGCTAATTAATGCAAGAGCATGAATAAATATATGGTAAGCACTGCATTAAGTGGAAAGGCTAGAGGAAAAAAGGCTACATAAAGTATAATTTCAAATATTGACATTTTATAAAAGGGAAAATTACAGGGAAAGAGATCAAGGCTGAGATGCTGGATGATACTCAGAGAAAAGAGACATTAGGGAGCTTCCTACTGGCGTGGCAATACTCTATATTGGGACCATGGTGGTAGTTATATGACTATGTATATTTGTTGAAACTCATGAAACACTACATTTAACAGCTTTAATGTTAGTGTATGTACTTTATATCTCAATAAATATAATTTAAATATATAAAGAAGATGTTGCTAGGGAAATTAAAAAGCAAGTCAAAACTTACAAGATAATGTTTGTTAAGGAAGAGGCAAAATTTTCACCATTTGCAGATGACATGATACTATATACAGAAAACCCTGAAGACTCCACCAAAAAACTACTAGAACTGATGAATGAATTCAATAAGGTCTCAAGATACAAAATCAATGTACAGAAATCTATTGCATTTTTACACTAATAATGAAGTAGTGGAAAGAGAAAATGAGAAAACAATCCTATTTACAATTGTATTAAAAATAATAAAATATCTAGGAATATACTAACCTAAGATGGTGAAAGGCCTGTACTCTGAAAACTATAAAACATTTATCAAAGAAATCAAAAATGTTACAAAGAAGTGGAAAGATATGCAGTGCTCATGGATTGGAAGAATAAATATTGTTAAAATGTTTATACTATCCAAAGACATCTACACACTATTGTAATCCCTATCAGAATATCAATTGCATTTTTCACAGAACTAGAACAAATAACTCTAAAATTTGTATGGAACCATAGAAGACCCCAAATAGCCAAAGCATTCTTGATAAAGAAGAGCAATGCTGGAGGAATCACAATTTGGGACTCCAAGTTATATTGCAAAGCTATAGTGATCAAAACAGTATGGTACTGGCACAAAAATAGGTTTATAGACCAATAAAACAGAACAGAAAACCCAGAAATAAATCCACAACTATATGGTCAATTAATCTTGGACAAAGCAGAAAAGAATATCCAAAGGGAAAAAAAAAATCTCTTTAACACATAGTGTTAGGAAAACTGGACTGCTATATGCAAAAGAAAAAAAACCTGAACCATTTTCTTACACCATACACAAACATAAATTCAAAATGGACTAAAGACCTAAATATGGGACCCAAAACCATAGTAATCCTAGAAGAGAACACAGGCAGTAACTTCTTTGACACTGGTCCAATAAACTTTTTCTAGATATGTGTTCTTTTTTTTTTATTTTAAAGATTTTATTCATTTATTCATGAGAGACAGAGAGAGAGAGAGAGGGAAGCAGAGGGAGAAGCAGGCTCCCAAGGAGCAGGGAGCCCGATGTGGGACTCGATTCCAGGACCCTGGGATCATGACCTGAGCTGAAGGCAGACGCTTAACCATCTGAGCCACCCAGGCGCCCTAGATATGTCTTCTGAGGCAAGGGAAGCAAAAGCAAAAATAAACTGTTGGGACTACATCAAAATAAAAAGCATCTGCACAGCAAAAGAAATGATCAATAAAGCTAAAAGGCAACGGAATGGGAGAAGATATTTGCAAATGATATATCCTATGAAGGGTTAGTATCCAAAATACATATGAAATTATAAAACTCAACACTCACAAAACAAATAATCCAATCTCACACCTGTCAGAATGGCTAAAATCAACAACACAAGAAACAGGAGATGTTGTCCGGGATGTGTCTAGGAACATTTTTGCACTGTTGGGAATGCAAACTGGTACAGCACTGTGAAGAACAGTATGGAGGTTCCTCAAAAACTTAAAAATAGAACTACACTACGATCCAGCACTTGCAATACTGGGCATTTACTCAAAGAATACAAAAACATTAATTCAAAGGGGTTCCTTCCCCCACCATGTTTATAGCAGCATTATTTACAATTTACAATTTATTTACAGTCACCAACATACAGAAGCAGCCCGAGCGTCCATCGATTGATGAATGCATAAAGAAGTGGTATATATACAATGGAATATTGTATAAATAAAAAAGGAAAGTAAAAAAGAATGAAAAACCATTAAAAAATGAAATTTTACTATTTACAATGACACAGATGAAGATGAGTATATAAAGCTAAGCAAAATAAGTCAGAGAAAGACAAATACCATATGATTTCACTCCATATATGGAATTGAAGAAACAAAACAAACAATCATAGGGAAAAAAAAAAGAGAGAGGCAAACCAAGAAACAGACTCTTAATTATAGAGAACAAATTTATAGTTACCAGAGTGGAAGGGTGGGGGATGAGTTAAATAGGCAATGGGGATTGAGAAGTGCGCTTGTGATACGCACTTGTGATAGGAACTCATTCATCACTGGTGGGAATACAAAATGGTAGAGCCACTTTGGGAGAAAATTGGGTAGATTCTTAAAAATTAAACATAGTCTTACAATACAATTCAGTAATCACACTCCCAGGTATTTATCCAAATAATCTGAAAATTTATGCCCACACAAAAGCTGGCATGTGAATGTTTCTAACAGTTTTATTTATAATCGGCAAAAACTCGAACTAAGATGCTTTTCAATAGATGGCAGATTCATACTATGGAATAATACTCAAGTTATAAAAAGAAATAAGCTACCAATCATGAAAAAACATAGATGAATCTTAAATGTATATTGCTAAATGAAAGATGCCAGTCTGTAAAGAATATATATTGTATGGTTGCAATTATATGGCATTCTGGGGGGGGGGGAAACTTATAGTAATGGCCAGAGATTTAGGGGGAAAAGTTATATAATAATGCATATAACCAAAACCATGTTCTGTGACCCAAAATGCCATTTCCTTTTTATACTCTCCCCAAAATGTGTACATTACTCACCAAAGACATAGACTATGTATACTGGTATGTTCATAATAGCACTATTGTTAGAGTCAATATCTAGGGAAAAAACAGGTAAAAAGTAAAACAATATTCAACAATTGGAGAATGCTAAATAAAATTTGTTATGTTTATAGAATAATTCCTTTAATCTATACCATATAGTTTGAAAGTAAACTAAAATTTGCTACATATACCTAATGGATGAATCCCATGAACATAATGTTGAATGACAAATGCCAGATATAAAAGAACACATTCTATATGCTCCATTTACAAATGTTTAGAGGGTCACAAGTAAGCTGTGAAGTCAAGTCCTCAAACAGGCCTATCATACTTATTTTAAAATACATGCAAGTCAAACATGCCATGTTGGCAGTAACAAAGTAATGCCAAAGAATATTCCATGTTGTGGATTCATTAAGGAGATTCATTCATTAAATCAAAATGTCTTACTAATTATGAAGTTGTCAGTGAAAAGGTAAAAGGGGAATCATCTGTGAAAGTCAGGTTTCTGCTTTGTGTAAATTGCAGATGAAATAATGGACAGAAAGAAAAAAAAAGTTTGGAGGATGAAGTTAAAGAGAAGCAAAATTTTAATTTTAGAATGTTAAGTTGGAGTTTCCAGAGAAATACCTTAAGTGCATGCTGACACCACTTAAGTTTGCCTCATCATGAAAATATTTTCATTGTAGACTGTTTATTTTTCTGAAAGGTATCTAGTATTTTGCTTGGTTAATAAGAGATAGAAAAAGTATCACTGATTCTCTCAGACCAAATATTCTTTGATTTGGTTAACATTCTATTTTCTCAATCTAAAAATACATATAATTCATTGTATATATTACATATTTTATATAAAATTCATTTTATGTCTACTCCATTATGTTATTTAATTCATTAAAAATGCAATCTAAAAATATTTTTAAATATTTTTAAAAAGCTCTGGTTGATCTAAAAATGTATTAATTTTTATAGTGATGATGGCACATCCGATCCAAAAAATATACTTATATATATAGTGTCTTGTTGAATAAAATCAAAGTTTTATAGTTTGCATAAGCTGAAGTCATTTATGGCAAGAAAAACATGTCAAAATATGTAGTAAACTTAAAGTGCTCTAGGTTTGACCAATATTGACTCTTACTTTGGTAGAATAGCTAAATATTTTCTATTCAGCTCCATACACAGTGACTATTACAAAACCATTTAAATATTCATTAGAGACAATATTTTGTTGGGGGAACTTCCTTCTTTTCTTCAACCTGCCTTCATATATGGCAATTAATTCATGCTTATTATGGGTTTAGCTCTATGTTAGTCATTGTGATTAGAATGCTGCCTAATATTCCCTGCTCTCAAAAAATTTACAGAAGATTAGAGGTACAAAAAAGCACATCGCAATAGCATCATCATGCAAAACATGCTGTAATAGGTATATTCTTGGGAATAAGTGTAAACAGAGGAAGAAAAGCCAATATAATGTGTGTATTGGTATCTCAGTGGCTCCTGAGGATGAGAGGAATTTGCACTAAAAATAAAAGAATCAAAGAGAGTTTTTGGCACAGAAAGTAGCACATGTAGTCACCAGAAGGGAAGATAAAGAATGGCACAATTGCAGAGTAGTAAGAAAGTCACTATAAATTTAACACAAAGTAATAGTGGCTTATAAAAGACTAGAAGGATAAACACGGGTAAGTTTATAAAGGAATGCTTATATATATGGCACACTAAATGTCTGGACTTTTTCCTGAGGGTAATGGAAGCTCTTAAATACTATTAGGCAGACAAGTGGAATGGAGATATTTGCATTTTAGAATGATTTTTATGTCTTCACTAAGAAGTGTATATATTATGGGACAAAAGAAAAGCAGTAGTAAAAAGAATCTGGAATGGCTGTGGGAATCCAAGGAAAAAATGGTAATGGTGATGCACACTAATAAGTGGCACGTGGTATGTAGAAAAGTGAGTGCACTTAAATAGTTAGCAGACAAAATGAGTAGAATTTGTTAATTGGTGGGTTATATGATGATAGAGACAGTTGTGAAAGATGAGGCTTAGATTTCCAGCTGGTGTAACTTTGGATGGAGATGGGAAGCACAAGAAAGTAAAAAAGATCTGGTATGGAGAAGATAAGATCAGTCTGGGACTTATTAAGTTGGAGTCTCTTGGGAACTGCTCAAGCATATTTCTTGAGTGGGCAGTTTAATTTATAGCTTTACAATAAGACAAATATGGACTGTGGGTAAATATGTGAGAAAAATCAATGTATAGAATGTAATTGAAGAAATGCATAGGACCATCACCCAGAAATGATGCTCAGAGTAAGAAGGTGCTTACAGGCTTAAAACAGGAAAATCAGCAGAAAAGTGCCCAGAAGGGAAAGAACATTGTGGTATTTTAACAATATCAACATAGACAATAAAAAATTATCCATTGGGTTAGAATTTTTAAGTTTTTTGGCAATTATGTCAACATCAGTTTCAGCAAAATCATTCCAATAGAAAAAATGCCTGCAGGGGCACCTGGGTGGCTCAGTTGCTTAAGTGTCTGCCTTTGGCTCAGGTCATGATGCAGCAGTCCTGGGATCAAGCCCTGAATCAGGGTCCCTGCTCAGCAGGGAGTCTGCTTCTCCCTCTCCCTCTGCCCCTCCACCTGCTTGTGCTCTGTTTCTGTGTGTGTCTCTCTCTCAAATAAATAAATCTTTAAAAAAAAAGATTATCAGCCTACAATATAACGAGAAATAACTAAGAAGGAAGGCATATGAAAGTAAATTACAGATTCCACTGATATGAAGCTTACTAAAAAGGGAAAGAAATAGATAACAGTAATTAGAGATGTCAGACACCAAGGTTTTTCTCTAAGGTATAAAATGACAACTTGTGTTAAATGCACATGTAAAAATAAAGTAGAACGTTCACTGGATGAGTGGGACTTCCAGAAAGTTAGGATATCTTTTCCCTAAAAAAGCAACAATAAACTGGAGAAAACTTTCAAAACAACCATTCCTGGAACCAAGTAATTGAACAAAAGCATGCAACATACAACAAATTGAGTGGCATTTATCTAAGGAATACTGGGAACTTCCAATTTCCTGTTCCACATGTAAGGATCTTTGAAGTCACCACTCTGTCTCAATAAGAAGTAAAATTTGAGCAGACTCAAAAATCAGCAACTCTTCTTGGACTTTTGAAGGAGGGAAGGAGAGAGGGCAAACCACTCTTCCCACGATGGAGAGAGAGACAGGCAAATACAGGGAGTCATGGCCTGCAGAGTATTTCATGAATGGATTCTAAAAATGTTAGTCCTATACAATAATGCACTCTAACATTAAAATAGGTTGAATTTATTCATTTGTGGTATATTTAATGATTTTGAATTTAAAAGGCTAGTCCGCATAATTGGAGGTGACTCAAGAGTTTGAAATACCAACTGAAACTTGATCTTCAATTGTGTTGGCTTAGATTCAATTAGGTTGAGATACTAAAAATGTCCTAGAATAATGAAGAGAAAAAAATCCCAAAGGTCTAGAGAGTTGGGAATTCTGGAGTATATTTATCATGTGCTACTGGCAAAGCCACCTGCTTGATATATTCTCCAGCAAGTCAAGAATATATTCATTTCCCTAAAACTTAACATGCATTAATGAGGGTTGTAAGATCATCCTCATAAATGCTGTTGTGGCTGGTTTGTAGACCATAAATGATGACGAGAAATGGGATCACTGAAATGGGGGAGATGATTTCCTTGAGTATAATTACATCAGGAGCAACAGACACAAATATTAGTACTTAATAATTAGAGACAAAGTGAGATACCATAATAGGCTGCAACAATTAAGTAGTATTCAAAATACTTTCTTTGACATCATCTTTGCAGTGGCCAACTAATAACGGATGACTGGTAATAAAATATGAGATTAATATCCTAGTTATTACTTGATATATATTATAGAAAAATATTTTGGTTGAGAGAATATTTATTTGTATTGTCACAATAGTAAGTAATAAAACTAAAGAAATGTCTAGACTATTCAAAGTTCTGTGATCCCTTGAGTTAGTAAGAGGCTAAGTTTTCTTATGGGAAGACCTTACAACACTGAGAAATACAAACTGTAATTATGCTTCCAAGGCTATCTCTAAAGGAACTGAGACCATTTATAAAGATGACAGAGTACTAGAAAATGGGAATTATTTGGGACTTATGAGGATATATAGATATTAACTTTAATATAATGCAATTTCCTGAGGACCACAGACAATACTCTGTCTATGGTGGTGAGAAGATAAATGGAAATTGTGACACAAGGCCATCTCACAGTGGGTTAGTACGTTTGTAGCCCTACCCTGTAATTATTTTATCAGTTCTTAAATGCATGATTGGAATAAGCATAATCTATACTATATCAGAGGCTCAATTTTGGCAGGTATGCCTTACATTTTCTTTTCCATAATCATAATAGGCATAATCCAAAATCCCAACATTGGATCCTGGACTTATGGATTGAGAGACACTTTTATTTACTATACATTCTGCCCAAACTCAATTTACACCTACTGGCCAAATGTGACTATTGCATCCCTTTCACTTACAAAAGTGTCTAGGTGTGCACAATATACAAAAATGTTCATCCTCGCTTTTAGAGTATGACTAGTACTATAAATTACTCTTATCAGGATAATGAACCAAATGAATAGTTTTATCTTAGGGAATTGCAGAAATTAGTGCCACAATTAAAGACTTGGAAGATGGAAAGATGAAGATTCCCATCATACCCCCATTTACTTGGCTGTATTTCTTATGTAAAAGGAAGATGAAATTTATACTAAGTTATGGATTACAGTCTTAATCAGATGGCTCTTCCACTTGTAAATTCTTTTCCTGATATGTTATCTCACCCGGAACAAATTTTACACAGCACTTGGTTTGCAGCTATTGATCTGACAAATGCTTCCTCTCCTTTATGTGAATTTAAATGTATCACCACAAATTGTTTGCTATCATTTGGCTGGGATGACAGTGCAATTTCATGGTCTTGCCTCAGGATCATGCCAACCTTCCTATTTCCGCCCATAATCTCTCCAGTGCTATTTGATGTCTAATCTATGGATTTATGTCAGTCTCTATTAATGTAAATAAAAGCTTACTCCTATTTATATATTTCAAATCAGCCCTAGACCACGGGACTTTACTTTCAGTACCACTGATCAAGTTTACCAAGATCTTAATTATAACCCATGGACAATCACAGTGGCCAATTAAATTCATAATGTCATGCTAATTGTACCTAATTAAAACAAAACAAAAGAAAAGTAGCAAGTCTATAAGATTAATGTGTCTTACCAATGGTATGCATCTCAAATAATGGGAGAGAAACCCATTAATAATATGCGTCATGCATGTATTCACAACCTTGGTGAAATTTCTGTCCAGAGGTCTTGACCCTCCTAAATAAAAGATGGGTTTTTTTTATATCTTACACTGACTTTGACCAAAAAAATAGGAATAATTCTTAATGGGGCTTGTGCAATTTTAGAGGCAATACAAGTCATATATGACTGTGTTTCTATGGCTCACTACTGAGGTAACCATAAAGTTGCCATTCTGAGTAGGGCTCAGAGCAAGAGAAGGCTTTGCAGCAATTTCAGTCTGCTATGAAAACTGTTCTGCTATTTTTGCCTCATGACCAAACAGATCTAAATATAATCTATGTATCCTTGACATGTAGAATATTGTATAGAGCCACCATAAAGCCTTAATAATGGAATCACTAAACCAACTTCCAGAGTTTGGGAAAAAGGCCATACTTTTCCTCTAGTTGAGAGAAACAGGTCTTCTCATTATTAGAATAGTAAATTATGAATATCATAGAATCAAATAAACTTCTGATTATTATTTGGATTATATCTGATCCAACATGTCATAAAATCATCCAAGTTACAAGAGTAACCCATCCTCAATTGAAAATGTATACATGTGATCAGAATTGAATAGGTCTTTATGATAAAAATGAATTCCAGATGCATATGTCTCAGGTTCTCAGTGCACCTGATCTTGCTACACATCCCTCTTACCTCATTCCACAACAATGGACTTATGGACTGTTTCCCTACACCAGTGGATTTAGGTAGGAAAAAAAAAAATGGTTTAGATCTTGTTAACTGATATGTGGGCATCAATGGAAATGACGGTGCAGCATTAACATTCTAATTGAAAGTCTTCCTGATATGCAGTAGTGAAAGGAAATGCCTCCTTAGGCAGAACTCTGAGTACTGCATCTGATTGTCCTGTTTTAAAGTTGAAAATATCACTCAATCACAGTGGTGCAAGAGCAATGTTCAAAAGTTTGACCAGGTGTTTAGAATCTTAGAAAGACTGGGACTGGAAAATTACTGACTTGAAGGTCCAGAAAAGAGGTATATGGATGGACTTCTCAAAGGGTACAGAGGATGTGGAGATACTCGTGTCTATTTGAATGTTTACCAAATAATATACACTGCAGAGTCAGTTCTTAAAAATCTGATGGACAATATTTTATGACCTATGGATATCAGTCATTCTCTTTAGTTTGTTGTATGTACAATGCATGCAGGGACAATGTGGTCATGACATTAGCCATTTAGAGGCTAAGTATGAGCTCAACAATGTGAACTTTTCCTTGCTAAATCTGGTCTGACTACTGCAATTTCTGATGGACAAACTTGTCAAAACGGAGATCATTTCTTGAACTCCACTGGAACTGAATTTCTCTCCAATAAGAGAAAACAAAAATGAGAGGAAATAAAAATGCCTGAGCTAGGTCAAATTTTTAGCTGGACCTTCCTATCGGTCCTTGAGCTTTGCGAGAGGCAATTAAGGTTATGTAATTATGTGTCTTCCTGAAAAAGACTGAAAAACACATTTTAAGTGTATCAGTCAGGGTCAACTCAGTAAAATGGAAATTGCTGAGGCAACTGAAAGAATTTAATATAATAATTTGGCTACACAGAGGAATTATAGTCTAGTGTAATTCTACCACTTGATCCTTGAATCCAAGCATCCTTGTTGCACCATAAAATATTAGAAACATCTATCCAGTATGTAACACTTCAACCTAACAGAAAATTCTATTACAGTATTACACCAGTCCATAGGCATGAGCACAGGGCTGCATATCTTTTGTTGTGAAACATTCCTTCAAGAGCAATGCTGAGTTGCGTACCATGACTCTGGATAAAGCACTCCCTAAATCTACAGATGATGGTATTAACACTGTCATTTAAAGTACAAAGGTAAATCCGTATTACAATGAGGGCAGATGATTGTCTACTCAAGGAAGGGGTTCAATGTCAT
Source organism: Eumetopias jubatus (assembly GCF_037043125.1). Taxonomy (NCBI): domain Eukaryota; kingdom Metazoa; phylum Chordata; class Mammalia; order Carnivora; family Otariidae; genus Eumetopias; species Eumetopias jubatus. The sequence goes on along the minus strand of NW_028274809.1, from coordinate 173,860,700 downwards.
TTTCTACTTTCAGGTGATTGGTTGCTCTCCCTGGGGAAAGGATACTTTATCAGGGGCTTTCTCTCCACTGACCTGTATTAACAAGAGACTCCTTTCCATCAGTGAGTTATTCTTTTGTGGTGTGTATATGAAGAGGGAGATATCTCCTTAGGAGTTATCTAAAAATGCAGCATCACTAAAACTATTTCTTCAATCAATTCAACCAAATGTAGCAAAGAATAATAATAATAAAAAAGATACAGAGGTAGTCTAGATTAAAAGAGACAACACTTAAATCTAATGCAATATAACAGACCTTATTTGAATTCCAAATCTAATAAAATAAAATGTAAATGTGAACAATGACTAGACATGATAATATAAAGGACTTATGCTAATAGTGTGATGATTTCTTAAGTTTGTATGTGATACAAACTAATAATTGGTTAGAAGGGGCTAAATGGAATAAAGTTAACACTTATTGAAGCTGAGGTTTGGATGGATCAGTCATCATATTATACCCTCCCATTTTAATATCTTTAAAATTTCCATAATGAAAAGTTTTTAAAGAATAAAAAATTAAGTTTCTTTGTTGCCCCACCTTTTTAAGTAAAAATTTACCATTCTGACTTCTAGATATTTGGGGAAAAATACTTTCTAATTTCCTTGTACAACCCAAGACACTAGTTGTATTAGTTTGAGAATTACCAGAGGAAATAATTTCTTTAAGATTTGGTTTCACTATTTCAGTTCAGACATGTTTAAAACCAACTCTAATAAAATAGGGCAGAAAAAGAAACAAAGTTGTCAGAAAGTACTAACAGTAATTTTGTCTGGACAGAAACAGAATAAAAACCAGAAGGCTTCCTGGTAACTCTTGAGGGCTTTGCTATCAGATAGTCTAAGTAATAGTCATTCCATAGAAAGAGCCCAATTCTTTTTTGCTTAACGAAATTATATTACATTGTTTATAGATTGTATCAGAATTACTGTAAAGGGTTATGAGTAGATTTTCCAGAATGGCATTTTAAATACAGCATGATTGATTCTTTGGTTCATTCTCCCAAACATTTTTATTGCTGACGAAAGCTTCTCGGAAAATGCTACAGTTCAATCACAACAAAAACCACATGTATGTATGTGTTTTCAATTGTCTACATGTATTTCATATAAAAACTTTATCAATCTGACTAGGGTTATTGTTTGTTTAAATGATTAATATATTCCATATAAATATCCTTCACAAGGAGAAATGAGAAACTCCATTACATCATAATCTTGCTCTATAACTACTTCCCTGATATCATTTTTAAAATGTCTTTCTTAATTGACTTACTATAAAAAAACAAACAAACAGTTTGGCAAATTGTGTTCCCTATGTCTTTATAAAAAGTACAACGTATTCACCTTGTGCTTTCTCTTTACTTGAACATATTTCTCATCATAAAAAAAGACATATGGAGCTTTCTCTTCTTAAATAGTTTCTAAAACTGAGACTGCATTTGAAATTGAGAATGGTAAACGTTCAGCAGCAACTGCTTACATAATCTGTATTTCTTTAGATTATTTTATATCGATTTCCTGTTTATAACTTTGCTTTAATAATAATGAGCAATATTCTTAGATCTATACAGATTTGGTTGGCTTAAACATGCTCGGGCGATCCACCCATGAATTTGTGGGTAATATAATTTGACTCAATTTCTGATGAGATCACACTTGTGTGAAAGGCTCTCCTATTTTTGTAAAATTATTTTTCCTGAATAAGTAAATAAATAACTAAATCACCACTGTCTTGAACCTTCAAATATGATTTTTCTTTCTCTCCTGGTTCTTCTTGGCATCCATTTACACCTTTGATAACCCAATAGCAGGTTTGAGAAAAATGATTGTGCTAGTAGAACACAACACAAACCTACTGAATTTGCTTAAACAAACTGTCAGCTATTAACATAATTACTTTGTTTAACTGAATCAAACTGTGTAGTCAAAACGATGACTGCCTCTGGTAGACTTTTGTCCATGTAACTGATACCTATTCTGCATTCCATACAGTGACTTCTCTTAGCAAATATTGTTTCACCTGCTGGGAATCTCATCTCAAGTTTAATCAGATTCTTTTGAATTCTGATTCAACATTGCCTTTTTAACATTCTGACATAAACTAAAATGCTAAGTATTATTGAAAGTCAAAATTTTTTTTAACACATCACAAGAAACTGATTTCTGAGTACTTTATCTAAATATTGAGTCCTCCAGTAGCTGTTCAGAATAAACCTTGAAAGTTCTGACAGGAAAAGCAAATCAATAAGTGGTACATGGCCTCTATGAAAAATTCTCCCAGTGGTGGTCTGTTCTTTGTATTTGAAGCCCTGTCAGTTTTTATTTCTCAGTGGTATTATCTTCTGCTTAAATGTTTCTTATGTAAAAAGTAAAATAGTAAATTAAATTAAAAAAGATATGCTCAATAAAATAAAACCCAGTTAACGCTAAGATCTTACAACAAATAAGTATCAATCTTCAGAAACATAAGGTCAAATGTGTTGTTTTGCCCTGAAAATCTACAAGATTACATCAAATATGTTATTTGTATCCTTTAAGTCCCACCCAGAATAATCAAAATATATGTGAATTGCTACCTATCATAAAAAATGTCTTCAGCACTTTTGTGTATTCTGTTTCAGCAAAGCACCTACACAGCATCAATTTTTTATTACGTTTTTAATTTTAATTCTAATATTGTTAACATACAATGTTATATTAGTTTCAGGGATACAATATAGTGAGTACTTTTATGCATAATGATTCCATAAAGTCCTTTTGGAGGAGATACTTTCTCAATAAGAATATTTAAGGTTTTTTTTTTAAGATTTTATTTATTTATTTGACAGAGAGAGAGCACGCACAAGCAGGGGACAGGGAGAATGGTAGAAGCAAGCTCCCTACTGAGCAGGGAGCCTGACGCCAGGCTTGATCCCAGGACCCTGGGATTATGACCTTAGCAGAAGGCAGATGCTTAACCCACTGAGTCAGCCAGGCAGCCCTATTTAAGTTTTTTTTTTTTTTTTAACATTATGAACATTTTTTTTAACTAGGTTGTAAGTTGAATGAAAACATGTTTTTTATTATTTCTTGAGCATTACTAGATAGGGGGAAATCAGTTCAGGAGACAAAAACCAATTGTGAGATGCAAGATGCTAGATGGACAGCCACACTAAGTAATCACAGCCAAATTTGGCTTACTTACCACCTTTGAAGGTTCATGATGTAAGTATGTGAACCAGAGTAATTACAGATCACTTTGTATAATAGACTTTCAAATTACTTGCAAAAGTTTAAATTAAGAATAGTAAACTTTAAACTACCGCTTTAAATAAAACTTACCAAAAACACAGTAAAAGCATTTACAGTATTTTTTGACTATAACTTTATTTTAAACTGGGTTAAACAGAGGTTGTTTGATCCCTTTTATTGTTTCAAGTGACTTCAGCAAATATAAAGCAAAGCCTCTCAAAGGCTTGACAGCGAGGCTGTTGGTGTTTGGGAAGAGGTATTCAGGGACACAGATACCTCTATCTCAGGGCTTTACAGCAGGGAAAATATATTGCGAGAGCTGAGCCCTAGACTCAGACTAGAAAAGGTATATATCATTTCTTCCCACACCCCATTACCTACTCTCATGGCCACACTTATCTGCAAGGGAAACTGGGGGCTTTAATCCAGCATTGTAGCTTGGAAGAAGAACAAATCTATTTAATTATTATCCAGCTACCACCCCCACCAGAGCAGAACTTTCTATTTCTACGAAAAGTCTTGGTGAGACACATGCAGATGTAGAGAAGGAATTATATTGAACAGAATTCTGAATTCAATATTGTTTCCTCCTATGCAGAGAGGAAATCCAAAGCACACATTAATTTGGCCTGACCTAGTTTGTATGCTTACAAAATCAAATGATAATAAAATATAATTAAAAACTTAAAAATGACATTTTAACATTTTCAAATAAATGATTCCAATCCATAACATATGTTCTTCTGGAATACAGTTTCATCTTGTTTTCCTGTCACATGTTAGAATCTCAAAGATAGTACTGTATAATAAAATTAGTGAGCAGAATATATATATATATATAATAAGCACATTATGAAGGGTAATAGATCCTTTACCCCTTAGTGTATTTTTTACATAGATTAAAGGTTACAGCTGTGCTTAGAACAGAAGTTTTTACTTTCTTCTCCCTCTCTTATCAAGGATATATTCTACTTATATCACCCCTGCTTTCATAGAGGGGAACCTATATTTTTGCTTAATTGCTTATTATAATTCCAGTTCAGGGCTAACTGAATTTCTAGTTTAAATAATCATTTTATCCTGTTTAGTTTTAAATTATAAAATTACACTTACGGAAAAAAATAACAAAATTGAAAAAGGAGACTATTTCTGAATCAGTATTACCTTGGGCTAAAATCTGACTATAAGTCTCATGAACAATGTCTGTGAAACCAAGAATTTAATATCACTGCAAAATACATATGACAAACTCAATTTACTATTTCAAAGCAAAGGTTGTCCCCCCACCGCTTTTTGGGAGGAGGCTACTATGCCATTAGATTCAGCATATTTATATTGCCAACTAAATAAGACCTAGATTTTTCATACAGGTACTACAATAAATCGTAAGAATTCATTTTGAGACATGGATATCTTGCTGAGCTAGGTAGGACCTCTGAAGAGGAGTTTAACTTAATGCTGCTTTTCTTGGCATATGTCTATTTGCAAAGCTATAAAAGAGCAGAACTTATAGTTGATAATAAGATCCCACTAAAGTTACATATCATTATTGGCTCAGTAATTCAATTATTAATGTTTCAGCCAGGTTTTGGGCACAAAAACAGAAAGCAGTCTAGATGTTTTAATCAGAGGGAATGGGAATAGCAAATTCACTGCTAAATTGTTAGAACAATCTGTGGGGCTGCAGGGGGCAGGGCATCCAGAGAAACAGATAGGAGGAAGGAGAAGCCCAGAGAACAGAAGAGCTAATGTTCCAAGGCTAGCGTATATGAGTCAACACCTACTCTACAATGAAGAATGATGTCACATTTAATTCTTCATCTGCCTCAAAGGTGCAGCTCCATACAAGCCGAGAACCACCAAAATTGGGCTGCCTCTGCACTGGCCACTGGGATCCAGGATAAACCCACAACTTCTCCCTAGACAAAAAGCAACAGTTGTAAGAATTAAGTCAGAGAGATTATTTTCCCTCCTCCCATTTGATAACTTCACTTCCCCTCTTACTCTTTTGTTGACTTAGCCCCTCCAATAACTTTGTAACCAGTTTCCTCTATAGACTTCTCAGCTTGAAATAAGGAGCATAAATTTGGGTTGTTTTTTTTTGTTTGTTTTTGTTTTTTCATAAGTAGGGTGGTTTTCCTCCATGCATGGGTTTTACAAAGGCAACTAGGAAACTTGTTCCATCCAACTCACCAGGTCTAATCAGCATGCCAGCAAAGTAGGAGACCAGCATGATGTTCTTTGCAATGTGGAAACAATTAAGGTCCATGAGTAATAATTACAGAAGAGACTTAGAGTATTGATAGAGTGTTGATTTAAGATGGTGGAGGTGGACAGCTGTTCTGGCAAGTGGAAAGTACCTACCACTAGCCATCCTTACTAATTGATATGTAGGGAAAAAAGTAGGGGGGGGAGAGTATTTTCCAGTTCCCCACATCAATAGCTTAATCTTAAATCCTTTGCTCTGTTACTTTGTTCTAATAAAGAGATCACAGCTTGAACAGCAGCTACAGTTGGGAGTCACTAACATATTATCTAGATCATACTCAGTAACGAATGCCTGCAATGAGCCCTCACATTAGATACAAATATCCTTATACTTCATGCTGTTAATGAAGTTCATCTATAGTTCTCTTTATCAACTCCCTTTAAACAATCTTCCAATTTTGTTCTTTGTGATTATCTTATCAAACTGTTTGTTTCTAACCTACCAAACTGGTCATGAATCAGAATCAACCTAGTCCTCTGGCTATCTCCCCACATGGAGGCACAGCAGACAACCAAATATGCTCCTTGGCCTTTTGCCTACTAGGAAGATTTTCCTTCCTGCTGTCTTTGGATGGAACTCCTATGAGGGGACTATCATGTTTCAACAATATACATGTGGTTGGTGGAAAGATATTGCAAATAACCATCAAAAATTCAGCTAAATATATATATATATGTCCATGTATATATGCACTTTCAGTGAGACAGTAGATGTGGATGGAAGCAGATGGAGCAAAATAGTTAAAGTGCATGTCTTGGGACTCTGAGCCACATATTCACTTAACTTACTCAAGAGTTTGTGATCTGTTTGAGCCAAATCTTGCACATAGTACTTCTAAATAATGGTAGAATATAGTACACAAGCTCAACTTTATAATTTTGTGAACCCCTATTTTATGATTGATAATTCAAGTCACAGTTTGACTGGGGGATGCTAGGGGTTTAATCCCTACCAGGGCCAAGTAGCAAGCCACACAATCTAGTATTTAATTTTAATTTAATTTAATTTAAATTTTTTCTCAAAAAGAGAATAGTTTTCTGCACAAAATTGGATTTGCTTAATGATCCTAGAATCTGACCTATAATTCTCCAACTAGGATAGCTAACAGAGAGCCAACTACCAATGGTGCCTAGATGTGTAGATTTTAGAGGGTTGCAGACATAGCCAATTATCCATGACATTAATGTATTGAATATTTACTAACTGACCTGAGACAAGATTAGGCACTATAAAAACATAGATAAAGGGGCGCCTGGGTGGCTCAGTTGGTTAAGCGACTGCCTTCAGCTCAGGTCATGATCCTGGAGTCCCGGGATCGAGTCCCACATCGGGCTCCCTGCTCAGCAGGGAGTCTGCTTCTCCCTCTGACCCTCTTCCCTCTCGTGCTCTCTATCTCTCATTCTCTCTTTCTCTCTCAATAAATAAATAAAATATTAAAAAAAAAACATAGATAAATTCAGAAAAGTGAGCTTTGCTTCAAATAATCACATTCTATCTGTCTGATGTGAGAAAAAAGTAAGACATTTTATAAATTCAAATGTAATACATCTTGTGTTAGAATTAGAGAGATATGGGAGGAAAAATGCAAAATTCATGGTACAGGCAGCTAACAGTGGTGAGCAAAAATACACATGGTGGGGCACCTGGGTGGCTCAGTTGTTAAGCATCTGCCTTCGGCTCAGGTCATGATCTCAGGGTCCTGGGATCGAGCCCCACATCAGGCTCCCTGCTCAGTGGGAAGCCTGCTTCTCCCTCTCTTAAGCTCCTTGTTTGTGTTCCTTCTCTTGCTGTGTCTCTGTCAAATAAATAAATAAAATCTTAAAAAAATATATACATGGCTCCTACCTTCATGGAGCATAAGCCAAATAAATATACCTGAATTAATTATGTGAATCTGCAGCTACAACTGCACCCAAGGGGAATTTACTGGATACCTCATTGACTATACTACAGGGCAAAAATTTTATTCATTTTAAAAACTTTGACTCAACTTTCAACATGTCACTTTACTGATTATCATTCATCTGTCTAGAGTCTCTAGACATGGATCATATTTTCCTTATTATTTTATAAAATCATAAGTAACACCACTGATACATAAATTTATAGTCCTTTAGTTTTAAAACTCAGAATATAATAAGCTGGTTTCTTAAAACCCGTCATATCATAAATGGTGTGATTTCTATATGGCAAAGACTAGGCTAAGAATCAGGAATATAAAAAATGTACGGCGAGTGTCTGCTGCTGTTAAATCATTCAACAAGGACCTTAAATTAGAGGAAACAGGAACCCTGTCTCTTTATTATTCTCTAATTATTATAGTATTTTATCCTAAAGAATTTAGAGTGATTTTCCTCTTTATAAATGGGACGGTATTAAGCTGCTCATGCCTCGGTCCCAGGAATTTCTAAAGCACTTAAAATATTAAATCCATTAAAAAGATAAGGCAGTTTTACCATGTTATGTTAAATGTTGCATTCCTTGATAAAGAACCTAAAATAATCTTCGTATCACATATATGTGAAAATTATTTGGTTATTTAAAATACAAAAAACTGAACATAGCATAAACAAAGCAATTTCTGCAAGTAAACAAAAAATAATGTAAAATTTTACAAGCATAAAACCAGTTTACAAAGTCGTATCTCAGATTTAATTTCTCTAGTTAATTATATGTAGTTTTATAAACTAAGGAAGGCTCATCTTCAAAAAATTAATTCCCGAATCTCTATGTTTAGTTCACAATTATAGTATCAATTCAATAGGAAAAATGTTATCAGTCATAAATATTGAAGTATATTAACACATGAAAGTTTATGGAGCCATACACTCAACTTTGGAAATGTAAAATAATCACACTATGAGGATAAATTTTAAATGATACTGTAGTCTGAAATCCCATGTATAGCTCAGTATAATTCATATAGAGTCTATGTCACAGAGAAATAAATGCCTCATCATACTATTTTAGAATTGTTTTTAAGTATTCTCTGAAACCATCTACTTGCTAAGAAAGAAATAAAAGGCTTTAAAGGAAGGCTGTTTTTTCTTAGAAAGCCTGTTTCCCAGACTACAATAGAATATGTAAATTTGATAATCTGGCATTCCATATAATGTACAACAAAAGAAATTTTCTAACCCAATAATTGGGGTACAAGCATATAGAGGGAAGTGAGAAAATGTTATCAATGGAAAAATCAAGTTTGATCATCCTGGCTTCTCCCCTGGTTTCCCTCTTTACACATGCATGCACGCACGTGCACATACACATACACAAGCCAAACACACTCATTGTATTAATGCTCCAAAGAGGCATTCTCATCCAGTTGTCCCCCTGTCAAGGGCATAATTTCAAATACCTCAGTTCAGAAAACTTTAACTCAAGATCAGCATGAAAACATGGGTAAAGCTGAAGAAACAGGAATTCTATAGATCAAAGACACATTCTACAATACTTCTCTGAGTAGCTTCCATCCCATGAAATTGATCTAAAGGATTGTTTCTGTAACTGTGGTTCACAGACTGGTGTGAATTCCTGAAGTGTTTATTATGGGTTTGCTTATAGATTGAGAGTAAGTGTTTAGAAACTGTCATAACATTTTGATATTGCTTCAAAATCCGATACATTTTTTAAATTTCATTTTTTTCTAGTAATTCACTTTATACTAAGTTTTTTAAATACCATCCTATGAGAGATTTAAAAAAAAATGGCCCTTTCACAGATATATCTAGAAACATGATCAAAAACAAGTATTTTGCAAATATTTAATAAATTCCTTAAATATGTAAGGAAACCGATTGTCAAAAGAAATCCCAAATCAATAATGTTTAAACCTCTAAAGCAATTCTTGGGACTCCAAACTCATACCAACAGAAAGTACTCTAATAATGCACAAGAACCAGAATAAGAGACCTGGAGAGATCTAATCCTAAATAAAGCCAGAGAAGACAATGTTCAAAAAGAGTCACTCAGAAACCAGATCCTGGAAATACCTGATTTGCTGTCTGCCTGTTCTCCACAGGGCAGATGCCAAGACAGGATGAAACACATAGACTTTAAAAGAGGACATATCTGTGTGAAAGAAGTAGGGATGAATTTGAAAGGGGTTGAAAGGGTTGTCGGACCAGGATTCAATTCTGAGGGAATTGGTTGGGTGGAAGTATCATGGGCTGCTTTGCAGTCTAGGGGATGTTCAACAAAGTCTCCAGGGAACCCCTGAGTTTTGAATAGGCTGTCAAAGGATTCCCAGTTTCCCAGGAATGCACCTGCCTCAATATCCCTTCTGCTCTCTGTCACTGCCTGGGAGCTGCACGAGGAAGCTTGGTAGTGGACTTCGGAGCACAGAAGCTGGGGCCTTTGTTCAATTATCAAATGAAGCAATTCTCAAAACCACCACAGTTCCCCTTTGTGTGCACAAATCCACTTCACACAAGTCCAAGTAGTAGCTATTGCACAACTCCTACTGGCTTTTCTCTCTGAAGGAAAACTCCTATGCAGGAGATTAGTGTGATGAACTACAGCTCCCACCACGGCATTCGATCTCAGGGCCACAATGGGTGCTCATCCTCTCTCACTTCACTATAGATTCTCAATTTCCTCCAGACTCAGCCGTCACCACAACAGGTCTTGGTAGCTTATTTGGTAGTGTGATACAAGCCTTCATTCCAGAAGGTTAGTCATACCCTTCTCAGTCCAGGGTGACTGCATATGTCCATTTGCAGTTATAACAGGGCAAAGAGTAGTCAGGAGGTATGCAAGGTGTCCTCAAACCTCCATTATGTGGAAGTAGCCCTACCTAAGCCTGCTGGTCAGTGTCAAATAGCACAGCCATTATGATGACTCCTCTTCTTGCCTGCTGGTTGCCAGACACAAAGAATCCAAAGGACCCTGGTGGCACCCATAACTCGTAATGGCTGAATCATGCCAAGTCATGAAGATATCCCTGGTGTCAGGGCTATCCTGTCCAGAAGGATGTAGAAATGATGGCAGAGGGGAGGGCAAGAGTTCATGTGCATATCTTGGATCCCTGCTTGTGGATTAAAATCAAGGGAAGGAAGTGATAGAAATATTGAGATAGGTTTCAGAGAATCTGTGGAAAAGAGAGCTGTGCCCTACTTTACTGGAGTGATGAACTGGTAGCCTACAAGCTTCTCAGAGAAGCTTCAACCGTGGAATGGCTTTCTATTCTGCAAATTATAGTGGTCCTGGCTATGACCACTTACTGTCTTTCTATAAGTACAGGAACTATTAGAAAGATGTAATGAACATGGAATTCTCTACCTGTTTCCATCAAGCCTGGGGTGGGGGGGAATAGATACCTTAAATTTTTAAAACTATTTTTTTACTTAAATGAGTCATTCTAAGGGCTTATGTGTTTCCTAAGTTAGGACACATATGTATATCATAATTCTATCACATTTCCCTAATGAAATTACAGGGATTATACAAGGGAGAGTTAAGAGGCAAGGGAAGTGAGTGATCACCTGAGAGATCAAAGAATATGGTAATCAGGTCAACTGTACAGGTAATGGCTTTAGCAACTTTGAAAGGAAAAATAAGTTTAGTTATAGGTTATATTAAAAATAACCCCCCCCCAAAACTCTAAATAATTCTATTTCTCATTTTAAACCTAGAAGCAGTTGAGGACAGAGAAATGCAAAATTATATCGGAAAAACAAAAATGTGGGCGTTTTCAAATTCTCCTTTGTAGAAAGACTATTTGTTTCCTAGGGCTGTGGTAACAGATCACCACAAACTGGGTGACTTAAAACAAGAGAAAATGTATTCCTCACAGTCCAGAGGCTAGAAGTATGGAATCAAGTTATTGTCAGGGCAATGACCCATTGGAAGACTTTAGGAAAGAATCCTTCCTTGATTCTTTCTAGCTTCTGGTGGTTTCTGGCAATTCTTAGTGTTCCTTAGATTGTCTTCCTCCATCTTCACATGGCCATCGAGTATGTGTGTCTGTGTCTGAATTTCCGTCTTAAGAGGGTACCAGTCATATTGGATTTAGGGTCCATCCTAATCCAGTATGACTGCATCTTAACTTGATTACATCAGTAAAGACCCTATTTTCAAATAAGGTCACATTCATAGGTTCCAGACAGACATGAATTCTCAGGGAACATTATTCCAACCAGTTAAAACATTTGGAAACAATCAAGAGTGACAACATAAATCTAAGACAGTCCAAATCTCCTTAATAGTGCCAAGAACATATAACAGGTGGTTTTAATAGCCAGATCCTTGGTTAACAGGAAGAAGATTCAAGAATACTTAGAAACAAAAAAATGTTCCAGCAAAATTTCCTTTTATTTTAATTGTTTTGAATATTCTCTAGTTAACTTTATATTAAGATATATTGAGTTCATAAAAACATGTTTTCTAAGTATATGAGAAAATATGGGATAAACACTTAACCATGAAATTATTTTGATAAAGCATTTTCATTTAGTACTCTAGCTAGCAGGCAAAACAAAAAACTTGATTAAAATCTTTTTGTTTTTTTAAGTGATAAAGAAAAACTACAAACAGAAAGATGACTTTTCATCAATCAAAAATGGAGTGATTATTTTTCTCTCCTCCTTTGTCTCAGCTCAATGGACTATCTTTAAAAACTTCCCTTATTCCTCTGGTCATCTCTCAAGGTCTGTGTTCCTCTGGTTTGGACCTACTGCCTTCTGTTTTTGCAATAAAAGATCCCTGAAATAATCCCTTTTAACCCAACAATTTCAGTCTGTATCTACATACCATGGATTCTTCTGAGAGGTTTCAAAGCAACTAAAATTATATCCCACACCAAATGTTCCCTTCTGTCTCCAAACTGCTCTCTTTCTAGTTCACACAGTTTCTGAATGGACTCCCAAAATCAGAGGTGACTGACCATCTCTCCCACACTCCCAGTTACATTTCAAATGCTGATGTTTCTACATTCTAGATTTATTCTGTCTCAAATATATTCTTATTTCTCCAGATTACCTAACATCTTTTTACTTGGTACTAATTATTATTTCCTTATCTCCAACCTTCCACTATGGATTAAGCTATGTGGCTACACTGCTCACCAATGTCAAAGGTAAGGTTCCCTGGGACTCTGGTTGTGAAATTCTGAGCTTTGCAAGCGGGACCATGCCTGGGCCCAACACCTATGAGGGAGCAAGACAAACATGATTGGCAAAAGGGCGGGGCGATCTGAACCATATGGCAATTTCAAAAAGACCCTGAAATAGTATTTCAGAGATGTCTGAATTGAGATAGGCCCTATGTCTCCCCTCCTGCATCAACTAAGGAAAAATGTTCATTAGGATAGTTCCCTTTGGCTGAAGGAAGTCCTCAGTGAGAGACTCACTGATAAGCCATCAGTAGCCACTGTCCTGGGCATGGGTGCCTGAGAATGGGTGACTCAGTCTCAAAGCAACGTGGGTGGGTCAGGGCAGCACATCACACCATTCACTCTCTTTCTCACTCAGATTCACATTTTTGTATTAAATTTCCTTCAGCTGGAAATAGTTCTTTAAGGGTTGTTGGGTTTCTTTTCTTGTGGAAACTAACACAAGAAAGGCTTTTGAGATAACTTATAATTGTTGCTTAGCTGCTGGTCTTAGAACAGCAACTGCTATTTATTATTTCCCTCTTCTTATACCCATTCTAGCTAAGTTTCCATCATTCTCGGGTGTCACCTCCACTGGTCTCAGTGGCTCACCTGGTAGAATGATTTGAGGGATGTGAGTCTTTAGCCACCGGGAACTTCTCAAGCCAGTGCTACTGTACATGGCAATTTACAATCAAAATAGGTCAAGAGTGTCCCAAGAATTTTCATAAAGTGTCATGTGGTGCCAAAGTCTCCTTCCCTGCCCTCATTGTGTAATAGCTACTCTACCTCCTCTAGAGAAGGAGATTACTCCTTTCCTTGATTACTGGTCCCTTGCTTCTTTTCCCTGGTAGAAGTAATATCTCTATGGAAATAAGAACCTCTATATGCACAGAGTATGCAGTTGTGGGGAATGATTCCCAAGTTTCCAAAGTAGATCACTGGGAATATGGTTAAGTAGAAACACTCCTATATTTTGACTTCTGGACTCACATATTCTGCCTATTGGGACAAAGTACTAAATGATCATTGATGTAAGGTCTTCCCGAATCCTGACGGTATGGTTCCCCACAGACTCAGGGTACACTACAGGCTATTATCTCTGAGCTGGCACTCACATGCTGTTCTATTATTATCAGGTCTGTGTTTTCTCATTATTGTTACATGTAATAAGAGCACTGAATCTCATCATCATGTTCCCACTGTATCACCTCCTTTGCTGAAAGGTATGCCCCTAATAGAAGTATCCAGTTTGGGTGAATCAAATACTCTCTAACCTCAGTTATGGTTGCTATATGAGGCTCTGAAGGAAAGGCAAACTTAAAACTCATCAAGAGGAATCATTGTTCTTCCATGAATCAACTTGCTACCAATTGAATGGTTTATTTTCTCAAGATATGGCGCAGTACACTAGCCCTTTATTGGATATGTCATTTGCAAATATCTTCTCCCATTCCATAGGTTGCCTTTTAGTTTTGTTGACTGTTTCCTTTGCTGTGCAGAAGCTTTTTATCTTGATGAAGTCCCAATAGTTCATTTTTGCTTTTGTTTCCCTTGCCTTTGGAGACACGTCTAGTAAGAAGTTGCTAGAAGTTGCTGCGGCTGAAGTCAAAGACGTTGCTGCCTGTGTTCTGCTCTAGGATTTTGATAGATTCCTATCTCATGTTTAGGTCTTTCATCCATTTTGAGTTTATCTTTTGAGGTATAAGAAAATGGTCCAGTTTCATTCTTCTGCATGTGGCTGTCCAATTTTCCCAGCACCATTTACTGAAGAGACTGTCCTTTTTCCATTAGATTTTCTTCCTGCTTTGTTGAAGATTAGCTGACCATAGAGTTGAGGGTCCATTTCTGAGTTCTCTATTATGTTCTGTTGATCTATGTGTCTGCTTTTGTGACGGTACCATACTCTCTTAATGATTATAACTTCGTAAGATAGCTTGAAATCTGGCATTGTGATGCCACCAGCTATGGTTTTCTTTTTCAACACTCCTCTGGCTATTATTAGGGGTCTTTTCTAGTTCCATACAGATTTTAGGATTATTTGTTCCAGCTCTGTGAAAAATGTTGATGGCATTTTGACAGGGATTGCACTGAATGTGTAGATTTCTCTGGGTAGCATAGGCATTTTAACAATATCTATTCTTCCAATCCATGAGCATGGGATATTTTTCCATTTCTTTGTGCCTTCCTCAATTTCTTTCATAAGTGTTCTGTAGTTTTTCGAGTACGGATCCTTTACCTCTTTGGTTAGGTTTATTCCTTGGTATTTTATGGTTTTTGGTGTAATTGTAAATGGGATTGGTTCTTTAATTTCTCTTTCTTCTGTCTCATTGTTAGTGTATAGAAATGCAACTGATTTCTGTGCATTGATTTTATATCCTACCATGTTGCTGAATTACTGTATGAGTTCTAGCAGTTTTGGAGTAGAGTCTTTTGGGTTAACCTTATTTGTCTTCCCTTGTAAGATAGAGACTTTTGTCTTGATGCTTTTAGGATTATTTTATTTATCTCTACATTTTGCAATTTTTACTATGATATGTCTTAGTGTTGGCCTGCTTTTGTTGATTTTGATGGGAGTTCTCTGTGCCTCCTGGATTCAGATGCCTGTTTCCTTCCCCAAATTAAGGAAGTTTTCAGCTGTAATTTGCTCAAAAAGCCTATTCCCTTTTCCCTCTCTTCTTTTTCTGCAACTCTTATGGGACGAATATTATTATGCTTATGGAGTCACTGAGTTCCCTAAGTCTACATTCATGATCCAACATTTTTCTTTCCTTCTTTTTTCAGCTTAATTATTTCCATAGTTTCATCTTCTATATCTTATTCATTCTTCTATATCATTATTCATTCCTCTGATTCTTCCATTATATCCGTCATTATATCCAGTTGGTTTCAAATCTCGGTTATTGAATTTTTCATTTAGACATGACTAGATCTTAAGTATTTTATCTTTGTGGTAAGGGACCCCCTGATATCTTCTATGTTTTTCTGAAGCACAACTGTATCCTTATGATTGTTGCTTTAAATTTTAGATCAGGCATATTGCTTATATCTGTTTAGATTAGATCCTTGGCTGTGACCTTTCCTTGTTCTTTTTTTTTGGGATGAAGTCCTCCCTCTTGGCATTTTACCTAGGTCTCTGTCTTCTTCTATGTGATAGGAAAACCTGTTTTATGTTTGCTGCTCCTGAGAGTAATGGCTTTATGAAGACGAGGTCATATACTCTCCAAAGCCTGACACTTTAGGAAGTGTCTTTGCTGTGTGCTCCTGCTGTGTTTTGGCTGCTCTTTCCCTCTGGTCAGTCCTTTGCAAAGTTTCTTCTTGCTTGCTATGTGGAGTGTTTGTGCCTTGGTGAGAGTGTGGTGAATTTTAACTAGATGTGCTCTGGTGTGCTTGTTAAAAGAGAACTGGTGTTATTTCAACTATAGCTGAAGCTTTGCAGCAATATATTGTCAGTAGACTTGGTGTGTATGGGGGTCTGTGCTGGTCTTCTGGGGGAGGGACCAGCTGCTGTGGTTCTTAGGTGTACTTGCTTGAGTAAAGCAGCACTTGAGATGTACAGGAGAGTGGGGCTTGGTGTAAATGGTTTAGGCCACCAGTGTTAGTGCTGTGCTGCTCACTGAACTTAGTTTATGCTGAGGGGTAGGGGAAGGAAATGGCACCTGCTGGCTCTTTTGTCCCCAGAAAGGCTATGCCACCTCTCCCAGATGTGCTCCAAGAAAGGGAAACCATATCTTCCAGTGCATCCCAGGGGATCCTCAGATCGTGCCATCTGTCTGCAGGCCATCTCCCCTCTTTGTGCACAGGACCACTGTGGCACCCTCAGGGCTCCACACTGGCCACAATGTGGTGGACCTCTAAAACTCCAGTCTTTGAGTCCCACTGGTTGTAAAAACTCACAAAAATCAGCCCTCTTGTTTTCCCAGTAAATGGCTTTGGGGAAGTGTCTTCCTTGTGCGATCCCCTATGCACTCATCTCTCTCTCTCTCTCTCTCTCTCTCTCTCTCTCTCTCGTGTGCATGCCTCTCCATGACCAGGGCTCCCTGCCCTCCAAAGCACCTGAAATCTGTTTTTCCTCCAAACCACATCTCTGCACCTCCTACCTTATAAGATGTGGCCTCTTCTCTCCCTCTAGTTGTGCAATTTTTTCTATCAGTCCTCAGATTGATTTGATATTTATCTAGCTGTGTTTGAGGGACAAGGCAAGCTTAGGGTCCTTCTACTACTCTGTCATCTTAGCTTCTACTCATGCATACTCCTAAAGTTTCCACCCCATGCTAATTCTGTAGACCACCTTCTCTCTGATTTTCCAATATTTTCCTTCCAACCACCTCATCAAACATCCAAAGCAATGACTCTATATATGTATTACTTAGAAACACTTCTCCTTTCACACACACACACACACACACACACACACACACACACACACACACACACACACACACACAATATGGATAACAATATACCACCCAAATCTGCCCATTGGGAGCTGTTCTTTGCTCATCTCTCTTCTGTCTTTTAGGGCCACACCTGAGGGACTCTAGGGTAGGAACAGTCTATTTTTTAGCTTGTACTCAAATACTGAGCCTACAAAGGCTTAGTGTTCTTTGGAAATTGGGGATATAAGATTTCCTAGTGTATCCACTAGGATGTTCCCAATCCTAATTCTAAGGTCCCACACTTTCTAAATCAGGAACATTTCACAGAAGGCTACATTTCATGCCTAAACATCCCCTGCTATTTACTTTTACACAGGTCTGCTTGTAAGAAATTATCAGTTTTCAACTTAATAGGCTTATTTGTCAAAGGATACTTTAACTGGATATAGACTTCTAGGTTGGAAGTACTAACTTTCAACATTTTATAGATAGATATTGTCCTCTGGCTTCCATTGTTTCTGTTAAAAATTTAAGCGTCAGTCTTATTTTGGTTCCATTAAAGTAACATAGGGTTTGGCTACCTCCTCCAGCTGATTTTAATATTTTAATTTTGTCTCTCACCAGTTTTTACATGACGGAAGTAAGTATAGTTTTATTTGAATTTATTGTGGATGTGGCCCTTGATCTTCAGTCTATCTTGAGGTCTTTAGTTAGTTTAATAAATTATCAGTCATTAACATTTTAACTATTTCTTCTACCCTATTACCACTTTCCTAATTTATCTGGGATTTGAATTACACATATGTTAGACCCTTCACCACACCCTATGTTCTCTTATACTGATCTTATTTAGAAAGGATTTAGTTTTCCCTCTGTCAGGCAGCTAGCAGATAACATAAATCTAATTAGGTATTGAGGTAATTCAAAGTTGGTCCATTTATGGTCAACCTTTGTTCCTACGGTTTCTCCCTAAGGTTTTTTGTGTCCCGATTGGAAGTAATGGCCTCAAACTTTTCCCTCCATCCAATGAATCTTTCAAAAGTTCTGTGTAGCCTCTCTCGGCCACCATATTTTTAAATCTGCACATACCTCAAGACTTAAAGGGCCCAGGGGCACCTGACTGGCTCTGTCAGAAGAGTGTGTGACTCGATCTCAGGGTCATGAGTTCAAGTCCCGTGTTGGGTGTAGATGTTACTTAAATAAATAAATAAATGCAGGGGAAAAAAAAGAATTAAAGGGCCAAATTTCTGGCTCTTCTGGCTTCTTTTCTTTCCTTATTAATGCCCTGTAATGTAATTCCTTACTGCCTTGACACCTTCCCAAAACATTTGAATAAGATTTTAAGAATATTTTGCTCAGATTTTCTAGTGGAAAGGCTGGTCAAGAACAACCTAATCTGCCATTATAGTAAATATCTGTTGGCCATATAGCACAAGGTTTAGAAAATGGAGTTTGGAAGCTAAGAATACTAAGATTGGTTCCTGGTCCCGTTACCTACATGCAGCTATAACATTGTGTTTAAGAGAAAAATACTAAAACCAGACTGCCTAGGATTGAATACTGAGTCTCTAAGTTGTATGACTTTGGACAAGGTTCTTAATATATATCTGTCACATAACTTCATATCTAAAATGAGAATACTATTAATTTTTACCTATATCACTGTTGTGAAGATTAATATGTTTAAGCAATTATAACATTGTCTAGCATAAATTAAACACTTAGTAAATGTTAGATTATTATTTTTCCATGTTCTCGTTGGCAAACTCAGGATATGACCTATTAATAGGATTGCTTCAGGAAATATAGGCTTTAATATAAAAATTTATGTTCCAAGTGCATAGTACACACTAAATACTATTATTTTTTAGTAGGTAAATAGTAAATGAATGAGCAGTAGATAGTAAATAAATGAATTAAGAAGTGGCTTTCCCTTTTGTTGTATGCTTCCCTTCCCTTCTGTTTTAGCAAATTGCCTTGTCAATTTCAGAGTTAAAGGACTGACTGATTCGCAGATTTTTGTTTTTAAAATGATTAGATGTCACCATAATCAAATTTGAAACAGTAAGATATTAAATGGGCTTTCTCTGCACATTGGAAGGCACTTTTCCATAACTACATGAATGATCATACATGATCTAAAGGAAAAACTGTATTTACTATTCAAGTCAAAGGTCAGAGACCCAGAGGCAATTAAAATATTTTCTTTTTCTTTTCAAAGATTTTATTTCTTTATTTGAGAGAGAGAGAATGAGAGAGAGAGAGCACGAGAGGGAAGAGGGTCAGAGGGTGAAGCAGACCCCCCGCCGAGCAGGGAGCCCGATGCGGGACTCGATCCCGGGACTCCAGGATCATGACCTGAGCCAAAGGCAGTTGCTTAACCAACTGAGTCACCCAGACGCCCTAAAATATTTTCTAAGTATTTGGCAGAACTTTCAAATTTTATGCATTTCATCATTTTTATTATCATTTAATAGTTGTAAATATTCTTTTTAAGTAAAAAGTAATAAAATTTTCAGTAGTAAAGATTAGAGATCACTGGATAAAAATTTGTTTTGCATTTTTCTGCTTGGTTTCATAATGAATACAACTGTACTCTACTAAATAATGAACTGGTTGAACACGGAAAATGGTCTTATATTTGACCCTATGTTTTCCAAAAATTTTATTAGTCTTTGAATAAACACTTATCAAATGCACAAGCAATTTCTCCCTGAGAAGGTGGTAATAGATTCTGGCTGCAGTCATCATCATCATCATCATCATGATCATCATCATCATCATCTGTAGGGTGAAAAAAGCATCTGAAACTCTAAAAATTTTTTTTAAAAATATATAATGATGTAATTTCAACTCTTGCATTTAGGGTAAGAAAAAATCCAAAATAAACTATGTTTTCCAATCTTTGAAAATAATAATAATAATAATAAGAAGAAGAAGAAGAAGAAGAAGAAGAAGAAGAAGAAGAAAGCAGAATATTTGATTATAAGATATTTAACAAAGAATTTAGAAGACAACTATTAGATCAGTGGATAAAGAGCTTATGACCCTAATTTTGTCATTTTATCTTAAATGTAAATTATATGTAGAAGGCACACAATGAGGTTTAAAATTAGAATTCATCATATTTCAGATTTAGAGAGTACAGTGTTACGACCACTTACATGCCATTCACATAGTTTAAGTAATTTGAAAATATATAAAAAAGCTAAATATACTTGTGTGGCTCTAACAAATTATATATAACATTCATACACCTCATCCTTACCAGAATTAATCAATCTCCTAAATTTGGTGTTTTTCTTTTATTTATTTAGTTTTTATTTATTTATTTGACAGAGAGAGAGAGAAAGACCACAAGTAGGGGGAGTGGCAGGCAGAAGGAGAAGGAGAAGCAGGCTCCCCACTGAGCAGAGAGCTTGGGGCTTGATCCCAGGACACTGGTGGCTCAACCGACTGAACCACCCAGGCACCCCTAAATTGGGTGTTTTTCATTTCCATGCATGTTTTTAGACATTTACTTTATACCATTATATCCATAAACACTATCTACTATTTCGCATATTTTAACTGTAATGTTAATACCTTAACATCATGCCCCACGTATTGTTGGGTTCCTCACATAAGGAGTTTGGAAGTCACCACATAGTCTTAACAAGTAAAAGCTGAACAGACTAAAAAACAACTCTTCTTTGATCCATAAGAGAGAAGAGGGCACAAGGCAAGCCGCTGCTCCCAAGATGGGAAAGACAGGTGAATACAGAGAATAACAACTTACCAGCACAGAAACTCATGAACAAAAACCTCCTGGAGAACCAGGGCCAAGAAGGAAAACCTGAACTGTAACTGACTAACTGCTAGAGGCTCAGTCCACAAGGCTGAGTTCAGAACTCCAGTCATGGTTGCAGGGGTCCCCCTTCCCCACTCACAATATTGTTAGATTTACCTCCAGGAGTTTGACAGGTTACCACAGGAATATCTAAGAAAAATCCCCTCATGCTTCCTGCAGGAGGAGAGGTGAAAGAACCATTTCCAAATATATCAGGGCACTCTGTTCTTAATAAGGTCAGCCCTCAGGAGAAACTAGTTAACTGGACCTTAACCTGCTGAGGTATTATCAGAGCCTAACTAACCTAAAGGAAAGGGAAATACCAAACTCCAGCCCACTATAGCTATTCTCTCCCACTTAAGGAGGGAGGAAGAAAAAAAGAAAACAAAACCCAAAACCAATCAAAAAAACAAAACTCCTGAGAAACATTTGTAAAGTTCACAGTCCAGAGGCATAGGCTCATTAAAAGCTTGAGACAGAATCAAGGAAAGATGGCAGAGGAGTAGGGGACCCTATTTCAACTGGTCCCCTGAACTGAGCTGGATATCTACCAGACCACTCTGAGCACCCACGAAATCAACTTGAGATGTAAGAAGACCTAGATCTCTACAAACAGAATATCGCAGGCAGTTGGTTTTGAGGTACCAAGAAGGGAGCCATGATTCTATGGGCAGATATCAGAGGATAAATGGCAGCGGGAGGGAGCCTGTCTGCGGGGATCCTACACCTATGGTGAGTGACAGCCTCTTGAGCTGGGGACGGGGCACAGACAGGGCAGGGAAAGGAATTTAGGGCAGCCTCTGGGGCCGACCCGGAGCGGCGGGGTTGCACATGCGAACTGGGAGCAGCTGGTGGTTTTAGAAGCAGAAAGGACAGAGACGTGCCCTGACCTGGAGGCAGGACTGGGGGTGCTGCACACAACCCAGGATGCTGAAGTTTATAGTATGGACAGAAACAGAGACAGTGTGGCCTGGAGAGCTCACTGAAGAACAGACTGTGATCTCTGCTCTGAGGCAGAAGGTTGGAAACAGTCTCTTCTGCTCTGACTCACGGAAGAGACGAGGAAAGCCGCCAGGGAAAGCCGCCAGAGAACAAAAGTCCCAAAAACTGATTCCCATTGAGCCCATCCCCTGCCACAGGCGGCAGGGCAACTCTGCCCAAACAGGGTTGCCAGAGTAACAGCGTGGCAGGCCCCTCCCCACAGAAGACAGGCTGGGAAAACAAGAGGCCAGCAACCCTAAGGCCCCTAGAAAACAGGTGCATCTTGCTTGGGTTCTGGTCACTAATTTGGACTCTATACATTCCCTCAACCACCCACCAACAGAATGACTAGGAGGAGGAACAACCAAAATAGAAAAGACTCAGAGATTATGACTTATTTTGCAGATTTACAAATGGATATAACCAAGATGTCGGAGATGGAATTCAGGCTAGCAATTGTGAAGACAATAGCTAGAATGGAGAAATCAATTAATGGCAACATAGAGTCTCTAAGGGCAGAAATGAAAGCTTAATTGGCAGAACTTAAAAATGCTATCAATGAGATCCAATCTAATCTAGATAATCTAACAGCTAGGGTAAGTGAGGCAGAAGAACAAATAAACGACCTGGAAGACAATGTAATAGATAAAAAGGGAAAAGAGGAGGCCAGGGAAAAACAACTCAGAATCCATGAGAATAGATTCAGAGAAATAAGTGACACCATGAAGCGCTCCAATGTCAGAATAATTGGAATCCTGGAGGGAGTGGAGAGAGAGAGAGGACTAGAAGATGTATTTGAGCAAATCGTAGCTGAAAACTTCCCTAATCTGGGGAATGAAACAAACATTCACGTCTAGAGGCAGAGAGGACCCCTCCCAAGATCAAGGAAAACAGGCCAACACCCCGGCATGTAATAATAAAACTTGCAAATCTTAGAACCAAGGAAACCATCTTAAGGGCAGTTAGGGGGAAGAGATTTCTTACGTACAGAGGGAGGAACATAAGAATAATGTCAGACCTATCCACAGAGACCTGGCAAGCCAGAAAGGCCTGGCAAGACATATTCAGGGTACTAAATGAGAAGAACATGCAGCCAAGAATACTTTATCCGGCAAGGCTGTCATTTAGAATGGATGGAGAGATGCAGAGCTTCCACGACCGGCAGGAATTGAAAGAATATGTGACCACTAAGCCGGTCCTGCAAGAAATATTAAAGGGGTTCTATAAAAGGAGAAAGACCCCAAGAGTGATATACAACAGAAATTTACAGGGACAATCTATAAAAACAATGTCTTCACAGGCAACATGATGACAATTAATTCATTTCTTTCAACAATCAGTCTCAATGTGAAAGGCCTAAATGCTCCCATAAAATGGCACAGGGTTGCAGATTGGATAAAAAGACAGGACCCATCCATATGCTGCCTACAAGAGACTCATTTTGAACCTAAGGATACATCCAGATTGAAAGTGAAGGGATGGAGATCCATCTTCCATGCCAGTGGACCTCAAAAGAAAGCTGGCGTAGCAATTCTTACATCAGACAAATTAGATTTTAAACTAAAGTCTGTAATTAGAGACACAGGACGCTATATCATTCTTGAAGGGTCTATCCATCAAGAAGATCTAACAATTGTAAATATCTATGCCCCCAACAGGGGAGCAGCCATCTACATAAGCCAACCATTAACCAAAATAAAGAGTCATATTGATAACAATACGTTAATTGGAGGAGACCTCAATACTCCAACCTCAGCAATGGACAGATCATCTAAGCTGAAAATCAACAAGGAAACAAGAGCTTTGAATGATACACTGGACCAGATGGACCACATAGATAAATACAGAACATTCCACCCTAACACAACAGAATCCTCATTCTTCTCAAGCACACATGGAACTTTCTCCAGATTAGACCACATACTGGGTCACAAATCAGGTCTCAACCGAAACCAAAAGATTGAGATTATTTCCTGCATGTTCTCAGACCACAATGCTTTAAAACTGGAACTCAATCACAAGAAAAAATTTGGCAGAAATGCAAACACTTGGAAGCTAAAGACCACTCTGGTCAACAATGTTTGGTTCAACCAGGAAATCAAAGAAGAACTTAAACAATTCATGGAAATCAATGAGAACGAAAACACATCAGTCCAAAACCTATGGGATACTGCAAAGGAGGTCCTAAGGGGAAAATACATAGCCATCTAAGCCTCACTCAAAAAAACTGAAAAATCCCAAATTCACCAACAAACTCTACACCATAAAGAACTAAGAAAAAGCAACAAATGATGCCTAAGCCACGCTTTAGAAGAGAAATAATTAAAATCAAAGCAGAGATCAATGAATTAGAAACCAGAAACACAGTAGATCAGATCAACAAAACTAGAAGTTGGTTCTTTGAAAGAATTAATAAGATCAATAAACCACTGGCCAGACTTATCCAAAGAAAAGAGAAAGGACCCAAATTAATAAAATGAATGAAAGGGGAGCAATCACGACTAACACTAAGGAAATAGAAACAATTATTAGAAATTATTATCAACAACTATATGCCAATAAACTGAGCAATCAGGATGAAATGGAGGCCTTCCTGGAAACCTATAAGCTCCAAGACTGAAACAGGAAGAAATTGACAACCTGAATAGACCAATAACCAGTAACAAGATTGAAACAGTGATTAAAAACCTCCCCAAAAACAAGAGTCCAGGGCCTGATGGATTCCCTGAGGAATTCTACCAAACATTCAAAGAAGAAATAATACCTATTCTACTGAAGCTGTTTCAAAAAAATAGAAACAGAAGGAAAATTTCCAAACTCATTCTATGAGGCCAGCATTACCTTAATCCTCAAACCAGGCAAAGACCCCATCAAAAAGGAGAATTTCAGACTGATATCCCTGATGAATATGGATTTCAAAATCCTCAACAAAATCCTAGCTAATAGGATCCAACAATACATTAAAAGGATCATCCACTACGACCAAGTGGGATTTATCCCCAGGATGCAAGGGTGGTTCAACATTCGCAAATCAATCAATGTGATAGAACACTTTAATAAGAGGAGGGAGAAGAACCATATGGTCCTCTCAATTGATGCAGAAAAAGCATTTGACAAAATACAACATCCTTTCCTGATTAAAACTCTTCAGAGTATAGGGATAGAGGGAACATTCCTCAAGTTCATAAAATCCATCTATGAAATACCCACAGCGAATATCATCCTCAATGGGGAAAAGCTGAAAGCCTTTCCCTTAAGATCAGGAACACTTCAAGAATGCCCACTCTCGCCACTACTGTTCAACATAGTACTAGAAGTCCTAGCAACAGCAATCAGACAACAAAAAGAAATAAAATGTATTCAAATCGGCAAAGAAGAAGTCAAACTATTTCTTTTCGCAGACAACATGATACTTTATGTGGAAAACCCAAAAGACTCCACTCCCACATTACTAGAACTCATACAGCAATTCAGCAATGTGGCAGGATACAAAATCAATGCACAGAAATCAGTTACTTTCTTATACACTAACAACGCAACTGTAGAAAGAGAAATTAGAGAAAGGATTCCATTTACAATAGCACCAAAAACCATAAGATACCTCAGAATAAACCTAACCAAAGAGATAAAGGATCTATACTCTAGGAACTACAGAAACCTCATGAAAGAAATTGAAGAAGACACAAAAAGATGGAAAAATATTCCATGCTCATGGATCGGAAGAATAAACACTGTTAAAATGTCTATGCTACCCAGAGCAATCTATACCTTCAATGCCATCCCAATCAAAATTCCAATGACATTTTTCAAAGTGCTGAAACAAACAATCCTAAAATTTGTATGGAATCAGAAAAGACCCCAAATCGCCAAGGAAATGTTGAAAAAGAAAAACAAAGCTGGGGTCATCACGTTGCCTGATCTCAAGCTATATTACAAAGCTGTGATCACCAAGACAGCATGGTACTGGCACAAAAACAGACATATAGACCAATGGAACAGAATAGAGAACCCAGATATGGACCCTCAACTCTATGGTCAGATAATCCTTGACAAAACAGGAAAAAACATGCAATGGAAAAAAGATAGTCTCTTCAATAAATGGTGCTGGGAAAATTGGACAGCCACATGCAGAAGAATGAAATTCGACCATTCTCTAACACCATTCACAAAGATAAACTCAAAGTGGAAGAAAGACCTCAATGTGAGACAGGAATCCATCAAAATCCTAGAGGAGAACATAGGCAGTAACCTCTTTGACATCGCCCACAGCATCTTCTTTCATGATACATCTCCAAAAGCTAGTGAAACAAAAGCAAAAATGAACTTTTGGGACTTCATCAAGATAAAAAGCTTCTGCACAGCAAAGGCAACAGTCAACAAAACAAAGAGGCAACCCACAGAATGGGAGAAGATATTTGCAATTGACACTACAGATAAAGGGCTGGTTTCCAAGATCTATAAAGAACTTCTCAAACTCAACACCCAAAAAACAAATAATGAAGTCAAAAAATGGGCAGAAGGTATGGAAAGACACTTCTCTGAAGAAGACATACAAATGGCTAACAGACACGTGAAAAAATGTTCATCATAATTAGTCATCAGGGAAATTCAAATCAAAACCACATTGAGATACCACCTTACACCAGTTAGAATGGCAAAAATGGACAGGGAAAGAAACAACAAATGTTGGAGAGGTTGTGGAGAAAGGGGAACCATCTTACACTGTTGGTGAGAATGCAAGTTGGTACCCCCACTTTGGAACACAGTGTGGAGGTTCTTCAAAAAATTAAAAATAGAGCTACCCTATGACCCATCAATTGCACTCCTGGGGATTTACCCCAAAGACACAGATGTAGTGAAAAGAAGGGCCATATGCACCCCAATGTTCATAGCAGCAATGTCCACAAAGAACCAAACTGTGGAAAGAGCCGAGATGCCCTTCAACAGATGAATGGATAAAGAAGATGTGGTCCCTATATACAATGGAATATTACTCAGCCATCAGAATGGATGAATACCCAACTTTTACATCAACATGGATGGGACTGGAGGAGATTATGCTAAGCGAAATAATTCAAGCAGAGAAAGTCAATTATCATATGGTTTCACTTATTTGTAGAACATAAGGAATAGCACGGAGGACATTAGGAGAAGGAAGGGAAAAATGAAGAGGGGGGAATCGGAAGGAGAGATGAACCATGAGAGACGATGGACTCTGAGAAACAATCAGGGTTTTAGAGGGGAAGGGGGAGGGGGGATTGTTAAGCCTGGTGATGGGTATTAAGGAGGGCACGTACTGCATGGAGCACTGGCTGTTATACGAAAACAACGGATCGTGGATCACCACATCAAAAACTAATGATGTATTGTATGGTGACTAACATAACATAATAAAATAAAAATAAAATAAAATAAATAAAACAAAAATAAAAGCCTGAGACATAACCTTAGGACTATCGAGTGCTTCCCCTCCCCCCACATCTTCCCTACCCCATTACTAAAGGTCTATTACAGCAGTTCCTTTTACCTGGTACATCATATCTGGCTATCAAGAAAAAAATTACATGGTACACCAAATGGCAAAAAGCACATTTTAAAGGCATAGAGCAAACGTCAGAACCAGACATGGCAAAGTCATTGGAATTGCCACACTGGGAAGTCAAAACAACTATGATTAATATGCTAAGGCTCTAGCGAATAAAGGAGACAGCACAAAAGAACAGATGGGCAATATAAACAAAGAGGTGGAAACCCTAAGAAAAAGACAAAACTAAACGCTAGCGATAAAAACCACTAAAACAGAATGGAAGAATGCCGTTGATGAGCTTACTAGTAAACTGGACACAGCTGATGAAAGAATCTCTGAGTTTAAAGATATCTCAATAAAAACCTCCAAAACTAAAAAGAGAACAAACAGTGAAAAAAAACGACAGAATATCCAAGGATTGTGGGACAACTACAAAACATGCAATAAATGTGTAATGGAAATAACAGAATGAGAAGGAAAAGAGAAAGAGAAAAAATATTTGAAACAATAATGATTGGGAATTTCGCCAAATTAATGTCAAACACATGATACTTATTTATTTCAACCATTAACTTTATATGATTTATCTATGTTGATATATGTAGTTGTATATAATTTACTTTCATTGATACATTTCATTTTATAGATACACTATCAAATTAGATATTTGCTTCTAATTATCTGCTGTCATAGTACTGCAATAAATATTCCTTTTTAATGTCATTTTGCATGCATATGAGGGTTTCTCTAGGGCAGTGCTGGACAATGGAATTTTCCGTGATAATAAAGTGTTCTGTATCAGTGTTGTCCAAAACTGTAGCCATTAGCCCCGTGTAGTCACTGAACACCTAGAATACAGCTAGTGTGGCAGAGAAACTGACTTTTTACTTTAATTTACATAAATGTAAATTAAATAGTCACATATGGCCAGTAACTATGCTATTTGGAGGTATACTAAGAAGTACTGTTAGAGAAGATGCCTGGAAGAGAGGAAGTCATGGCCAGCCATTAAAAAAGACAGACGCCTGTCCTGGCAGCAGAGCTCCAAAGAAAGTACAAGAAGCCAGATCAACACAGATAGGCCCAGGATGGCCTGTGTCATGAGAGGAAAACCCTTGACTAAATAAGGAAAAAAACAAAACCAAACAAAACACAGAAACCCTGCTTCCAAGAAATCCTGTCTGAGTAATGAATATTCTACCCCCTTGTTAACATGGTCAATAAAAGACAGAAACCCAAACCCTGGCTCACCCACTCTCACATCTCAAGGGTGTATTTTCATTTTAATAAACTTCCCAGCTTGTGCTGCTCATCCACTCTATTGTGTCCTTGAATTCTTTCACCTGAAGACCAGCAGCCTCAGGCTACATCTTTGGGACTGGCTGGTCATGTTCTCAGGGCCCAAGGTCTCCCCAGTTCACCCAGCAACAGTACTGATATACTATAAAGTACTACTATACTTTAGAACTACTATGCTTCTCGAAGTGACACCACTATGTCATAGGTATATTCATTTTCAACTTTACTATTTCATGTGGCCCAAAAAATGTTCAAACAATTTAATTTTTCTTCAACACATATAAGAAAATCTGTTTTATTTTCACTATCTTTACCAATCTAGTCCTTCTTTTTGGCTTGTGTTTCCACTATTTAATAATCTATTTAAGGCTCAGAAAACTAAAAAAAAAGGTAATATAGTTTAAAAACTAAACTAAAAAAAAAAAGGTAATGTAGTTTGTCAGAATTTTTGTGTCGTTTTGCTTTCAAGGCTTACTTTAGGAAATATTTTCCTAACTAAAGGTCTTCAAAAGCTATTCTATATTTTCTTCTAAAATTCTTGTGGGGGCACCTGGGTGTCTCGGTTGGTTGAGCGTCAGACTCTTGATGTCGGTTTAGGTCATAATATCAGGGTCTTGAGATTGAGCCTGGCATTGGGCTCCATGCTCAGTGGGGAGTGTGCTTGAGATTCTGTCTTCCTCTCCTTCTGCCCCTCCCTCCACTTGTGCCCGTGCTCTCTCTCTCAAATAAACAAATAAACCTTTAAAAATAAAATAAAATTCTTGTGTATAATAATTTAATAAATAAGAAAGAGAAATCTAACTATTTTTATCTATGTGAAAAACATTTGTCCCAACGCCATTTAACCCATTGTGTTCCTCCTAATATTTCAAAGTCATCTTTCTCATATATCAAGTTACCAAATATTCATTGATTTGTTTCTGGTCCTCTGGTCTATTTTTCTCTACTTCCACAAATATTGCATATTAATTACACTATTTTTATAATTCTTGATAACTGGTAAGAAAAAGCTCTCCATCTTGTTCTTAATAGTATAGCCAATGTTGGAGCTCCTTTTTAAACTATTTTATATATCCCCTCAGCTTAGATAAACTTAGATAAACTCTCAAGTATGTTTGTGCTACTAAACCCAGATTTGTCCATAAACAGAAAGCTAGAATTAGCCCCTAACAAATAACTCACTAGTACAGAAGCATGAGAGAACAGATCCATTGTATTAGAATGGAACAACTCTGAGCTAATTTAGAGTTTTTCTATGGAACCAGCCTCAATCTGTTCATTATGGTACTTTGTCTGAAATCACAGCCTTGCTTGGCTCCCTCTTTATCTCTTACTAGTTTCTTCTTGGCACCCTTTCTTTAAAAAATATCACTTGCACAAGCATACTTATTTTATAGGCTGCTTCTGAAGAACCTAAATTGAAAACAGCAGCTGTTAGCCCTCTGTTCTTTCATGTACTTACAGTCTGGTTGTCTAGTTTCTGACTCACATACAAATACGTACAAGCATACACACAAACGTGAATTAGTTGGGATTTTTAATAGAAAAATAATTGAACTTTAATAGAAAAATAATTGCTTTATCACATTCTATCTTTATATACATGAATTTATGTTTCTCCTTTTATTCAGTTCTATTATAATTATTCAATAAAAATTTACTTTTATATAAAGTCATGCACATCCTTTATTCGATTTATTCTTAGGTCTTAGGCCCCTTATGCTTTTGTTGCTATTTCCAATTACATTTTGTTGGTGACTTAGAGGAATAGCATTTGTGATACTAATGTTTACCAACATTGCCAAATTTCCTTTATAACTTTCTTTCCTTCCTTCCTTCTTTCCTTTTCTTGTCTTGTCTCTTGTCTTCCCTTTCTCTCTCTCTTTCTCCTTCTCTAATGTAACCCCTGGGATCTGTTACTTTCTTCTTAGCTCAGCTCTGCATTTAAGAGAATTTTTAAAAACACATTTTGCCAACATTTGTAGGTATTATTTTACTGTAGAATTTTCAGGATTATCTACTTTTACCATTTTTAGATACTTGGTTCCTTAGGAGAGCAACAAAAACACCTGAACAAAATGCCAACATTTTGCTCAGTTTGTTAGTATTATGTACTTGGCATATCTCTGATTATTCACATGTAAATAAAGACCTATTTAATTTGATAACCCTAGGGAAGGGTGAAAGCTAACATTCATTTTTCTTAAAGTCTGAGGTATTCCAACCATGACCTCTCTTAAAGAATCTTCTGATGATTCAACTTTTTAATTTTCCTCTTCTGTGCATTTGTCCTAAAGTACAAGAGTCTTTTACAAAACTACCTTATATTTGGAGTATTTGTGATTAGATGACATTACCCAAAGACCCAAATCAGTGTTATACAAGTACACTGCTAGTTAAAAGGCTAATTCTTGGTAAGAACAAAGTTTCTTTATATTGCATTACTTTAAAAAATTACATTTATTACTGACCATCAAGATAAAACTGACAACTATAATGAAGAGCTAAGATGAGAGATGTACTGAGAATGCCACTCCATATCTCTATCTGTATGCGTAATTCAATTAAAAAAATTGAATTGTAACCTTACTCTAGCCTTTCTTAAAGCAGAAAATCATACATAAAACGTGACATTGTCCCTAAATCATAACATATTTTTATAGTAGTTTGAAAGTTAACTAAGTACTTTTACTTCAATGGTCTCATTTGATTTGATTCTCTGATTATCATTGTGATGTAGACAAATGGAGACATTATTATCACTTGTACAAATGAGAGACCTGAACTTCAAAAATGTGGATTAAATTCTCAGAGCCTCTTATTTCTATAACGAGGATGAGGAAAGCGATCTTGGAGTCATTGTCTGACTTACATACAAAATAACAGACTGCTCAAGTATGCTGTGCTTTCTGGCACATTCTCAGGAGTTGGTCTAATAAGAAGGCCACAATAGAGTAACTCTAAGAAGAATGCATGTTCTTTTAGCATAACTGTACAGCTAATCAATAAGATAAATGTATTATTATACAATCAATTTGGATTGAGTAGGCAAATCCTGGTTCAGAAATCATTTTGCAAGCTAGAACACTTTCCGTTATAATCAGGGTTCAATGTAATAACTAATATAACTGCATTTTTTGGAGTACTGTTGCTTTTGTTATGGATTTTATTAAATATTTTTCCACCAAGGATAATAGACACTATAGTTATATTAGATATAAGGAACAATACTTACCAGTTTTGTTTCTTACTTTTTTTCTTCCTTTCATCTTTGCTTCCTCTCTTATTTATTTTTATTAAAAAGAAAACATCAAACCACATGGCAACAACAACTAAGGCACTAAAATTAAAATATAAGATATTCTAATGTTCATATTATGTTAAAAAATTCAGAGATTTGAAAAAACTTATAAAAGAAGTGTGATATATTGTGTTTTTATCTTATCTAAAATCATTACATGTTTCCACAAAGAAAAGGAAATGCCAGTGCCTCTGTGGTAATAAAAAATGAAAAGTGTCTATTTTAAATAGTACTAACAGACCCTTTTTACTAGTCTTTCTCCTATTTATGTATAGCTCTCCATTCTGCTCTAAAGTAAAATGTTCTCTATCACTAAATCCATTTCTCATTGTGGGGACCTAAGCAGCTGTGTTAATAAGGTGAACACAATGATAGCATGATCCCTATGTCTCATACATCATTGTATATTAAGCCATAGCTTATAGTCATTAAAAATTGTGAATTAAATATCTAAATCCCAATTGATAAGTCAACTATGGAAAACAACATACTTTATATCTTGTAGTATTTGATGAGAATACATAATGAAATAAAGTCTGAAAACAGATTTTAATAATATTTTCTTTTTGTTAACATGCAAACAAATAATAAGCTGTATACCATTGTGTATACCAAAGTGTATACAAATTTTCGTATACATTAATTATAAAGACATATATGTATGTGTACCAAATATGTGTATGAGCACATAAATGGCAAATATGTTAGATTACTGTAAGTTGGATTTCACTATATATTTTTGTAAAAGTGAAATTTTTAGTGGGAATGTAATTTAGTAAAACTCAAGCTGTGAATGGGAATGCAAATACCTGCTGTATTATCTAACTGTTTCACTTTTAGGTAATTATCCAAGAGGAATAAAAGGATATACATATAAGGATATGTACTTGAATATTCCTAGCAGCTCTATTTATTCCCATACTGGAAATAACCTAAATGACTGTCAACCAATGAATAAACACACTGTAGTACATCCACACAGTAGGATATTACTCATCAAATAAAGTAACTGAACTACTAATATAGGCAATCAACAAAGATTAATTTTGAATTAATTATGCCAAGTGGAAGAAGCAGGGAGAAAGAAAAGTCGGTACTGTATGAAATAAGTACATAAGTTCTAAAAATTGCAATAGAACTTATGTACTTATTTCATACAGTACCTACGCAATTTCTATACAGTACATACAGTACCTATGCAATTTCTACTTTTGTGTTAGAACAAGATCAGTTGTTGCTGGTGCTGGTGTCACAGGTGGAAGAAAGGGGTGAGAATAAAGAGGGACATGAGGAAGACACGTGGGAGAGTCTCCAAAGGTCAGGAGAAAACCACTATGGATGATGGATATATTCATTATTTGGATGTAGGTGATGGTTTCAATGTATATACTTATATGAAAATTTATTTAGGTGTATATTCTAAATATATGCAGATTATATGCTGACATTTCAATAAAGCTATAAAAAATATAGAACCAGGCCCAAAGGCCAAACCTTTCCATCTACTTCTCAGATAGAATTATTCCAAAAGCACTATTCAAGAAAGACAGCACATTTACAGAACTGATACTTAAAATTTTTCTGTAAAAATCTGAGTTATCTTACAAGTGTTTAAGGGAAAATCTGGTCAGCTACCCTACAAAGACCCCAGTGGCTTTCCTTGACTATTTTTGTTTCACTCCACAAGGACCGCTGTGTGTGCTGGTGTCATACATGCTGCTCTTACACAATACTGTGTCTCTGGTTAAGAGAACTCCTCTTCCCCCCTACTGACATCTATGATACTGACCATCTTAGGCAGAACTCAGCTACAGGAAGGAGAAACCATGTCAGCTGTTTGAAGCAGAAAATAGTTTAGTATCAAGGGATTAGATATAACCAACATTATTAGAAGAACTAAATGAGTGGATTCTAGACTAAGCCTATCCAGGAAGGTAGGAATCAAGAAACTATCACTGGAACCGGAACTCTTCATTTCAATTACATGATGTCTAGGTATCAGCCACAGATCATGTAGACACTGTCTGCCAACTCAAAGACTTTCAACATCGACAAAGCCAGTGATTGTACACTGGAAGGCTGTGGCAAAATCCCTAATATCTTCATGCCTGCAAATGAGCAGGGGGAAAAAAGAAGTGCAGCAAGATGGCCTTTGCCTCATCCTGACTTCCCATCTTATAGAGTTGTTTATACTTATACCTGATTCACCTTCATATCTCTAGACATTTCCCAGACTCTGGGAAATATAATCTAACCTATGAGGTATAGGCAACTATATCATAGTAGAATGACTGTGGATGCTGAGTGCCATTCACCATGTCCACTAAATTATCCATCTCTACCAGATGCCAGTTAGAGTCTTGGTGTTGCCTAAATGGGAGCTGTGCCATCAGGCATTGATGAATTATAGAAGTTGCACTTTATTCCTCCAAAAGAGGGAAACATACTTGTCTTCCACTTTCGTCTTAATATTTTTTCCACAAGAATACCAAAGCAGTTGTACTAGAGATGGTATGTTTTATAGGAGTTTTTAAAAAATTTTTGGTCTTGGGCGCTTGGGTGGCTCAGTTGGTTAAGTGACTGCCTTCGGCTCAAGTCATGATCCTGGAGTCCCAGGATCGAGTCCTGCATCGGGCTCCCTGTTCAGTAGGGAGTCTGCTTCTCCCTCTGACCCTCTTCCCTCTCGTGCTCTCTATCTCTCATTCTCTCTCTCTCTCAAATAAATAAATAAAATCTTAAAAAAAATTTGGGTCTTATAGGATTTTTAATGGAACAGTACTATTAAAATAATTTTACTTATCTTTGACCCTCTCACTCCACAATATAGATATGACTCTAAGAAGAGACGGATATGGAACTTAGATTAGAGAAATCTAAATCTAAATCTAAATCTAAATCTATCTTTATGATAAACTCCATCTGGTACTCTGGATTTTCCCTCAACAATGCAGGTTTTGTCAGTGGGTCATATCTCTTTGTCATATTTAACTCTTGGTTATCCTAGAATGAATTCTTATCTTCCATAGAAACTGATCTTAAAGAGTTTGGTAGATCATGTTTCCTAAAATGACACAAAAACTACCATTCTGCAATGTTACCTTGATGTTCTCTGATCAAGAGGTGAAGTCTATTTCATCTCCTTTTGAATCTGAGCTACCCTGTGACTACTATGACCAACAGAATTAAAAGGAAGTGACATTCTGGAACTTTTAGGAACAAGCAGTAAGAATGCTTGGTATTGACCACCTTTGTGCTCTGGAGTCAGCATGTAAGAAGTTGGGAGACCATCAAGTTGTGCAAAAGCCCATGCTAGCCACATAGAAAGACCATGTGGAAAAAGAGAAAGAGATGCCTGACCAGCTCTGAACTATTCTAGTAATTTCAACTGAGTAAAAAATACATGAGTAATGAAATCATCTTGAAATTTCAGCTTTCTGTGTCAGCCCAGTGTCAACCCACATGGAATAGAGAAAAGCTGCCCCTAGGGATCAGCACTCAATGTAGTATAGGTGCCTGACATTAAGCTTTTGATTGCCAGGCATCTGTTTGAAAGACATCCATCTTGAGTAAGAATATTTCTAGTTGCATGATACAGCTACTAGCAAGACAACCAGATAAGAAATTAGGCTGACCCCACACATGAGTCCCCTCTTTCAGAAAGCCCTGGAAAATCTAGATAACTGCCTGAATGTCCCTGCTTCTCCCTTCTCCCTTCTCAATTCCCACTTTTTTACTTTAAATTAGCCAATAAAGAGTGAACTTGCAAAACCCTAGATGCCCCCACCCTTGGACCCTAATAAAGGCAGGGCTCCAGGTTCCTACCCACCCTGCCCCGCTTCCTCTCTCTCTCCCCTGACCTTCCTATGTGGCCCTTAGGCATGCCAAATACCCTCTAGGACTTGTGGGTAATATATCTTTTCTTCAAAGTTCCGTGATGGTTTTTGCTGAAGTGTGTCCTGAAATCATAGTAAGAACCATAAGGGTTGGTCCAGTCACAACATCAGCCCCTGTGGAGGGCTCACTACAAGTAACACTGGCCCAAGCCTGGAGAGCGTCACTATTAATTGGCTGGGACCAACATTAACACCTGAATTTAAGAAACAGGAGCTATGCTAAATAATTATTATTGTTTCTAACCTCAAAATACCCCTCAGCTACAGTTTTAGTATAATTAAATAAAATATATGGGGGCGCCTGGGTGGCTCAGTTGGTTGGGTGGCTGTTTTCAGATCCCAGGGTCCTGGGATCGAGCCCCGCATCGGGTTCCCTGCTCAGCAGAGAGCCTGCTTCTGCCTCTTCCTCTGCCTGCCTCTCTGCCTACTTGTGCTCTCTCTCTATCTCTCTGTCAAATAAACAAATAGAATCTTAAAAAAAAATCTTTAAAATAAAATAAAATAAAATAATATATATGATTGTAACACAACAAGAAACTTACGCTGATATTTTAAAAACAGGATTACATTTCAGGTATTTTTTACCTTTAGATTAAAATGTATTTTTAAAACTTGTTTTATGAATTGAGATACTTTAAACATGTTTTTTTAATGTTTAATGATGTTTAATATTATTACTGGAACTCTGATATTTCTTATCTGAACACTTTACAGTTTTAAATTTTTTGATTATCTAAGGATACTATCAAATTACGTAATTAGGAATAAAATTTGGTTTGCAATTTCTATTAGTGTCATTACATAAAGTTAAGAAAATATGCTATATTTCACTTCTGTTGTATCTTAAGATGAATGCAATTAGCAATTTATAAGTTAAGTGGTCTCCAGTTGCCTGAAGAAAAGGAGAGGATGAAATACTCGATCAAAATTAGCCTTCCTTGCAACTAGCAATCCTGAGCAAATGAAAAGGTATGGTCACATATTTAAAATACATTTCAAATCATTTACAACTGTGTTGTTGCAAATTCACTAAGTTCTGTGGAAATCTAATGAATTCTAAGAGCAACTGTGTGTGTGTGTTAGAAATTCTACATATGTTAAATATTTTAAAAAGCCAGAGGGCAAATGTGGTCAATTGTGAATAAATTTAACCACAGTACCTCTCATTGAGGGGTCTGTTGAGTCAAAGAAGTTGGCTAGGTCAGTGTAATGACTGATATCCTGGCGGCTGACACAAAAGCATGAGCTTTCTCTTTTTTTAGGATCATTTTCTAAGAAAGCCTGCCTGAGCACAAAATGACTTGTGTTGGCAGTGAATTTCTGAATCCTGACAGGACAGGAAAGAATATCATCCTTCGATCCACTCTCTTCTGGCATGTCAGGGGGGAAAAAAAACTATGTTAGCCCCAGGAATAAAGTTACCAAACATTACTCAATTCCCAAAAGAAAGAAGCTGTTCCTGGGGGAAGTCTGTAACATTTAATTGGAGCACATTTGACAACTTCTTTCCTCTCATCACAGGCTAATACTATGGCTGTGTTCAGAGCACCCTTTGAAAAACATATTAGCGCTCCAGGCCTCTCCCTGCCCCTCCCTCTAGATAAGGCTGAATAGTTTAGAATAATCTTTGAAGGACTGGGTTGACAGCTTCAGATAAAAGCACTTCTAATTTATACGCAGAGCTGGGAGGGAATGAACTCTGAGGCCAGGAAAAGAAAGCAAAGGTTGAGGGAAATTAGCCGGGGATGCTGCAGAGGAATTCAATGTTAACACTTTTCTTATCTGGGCTTATTGAAAGTTTGCCTAACTTGTAGCTAGCAGAATCTAAAATAAATATGTTATGAATACAGCATTTAGAAAGCAACAATAATGAATATATATGAAAATGGACCTTTAGATCACAAATACTAAGCAAATCAAAAAGCCACTAATGATTGCTGCTACTTAATTTATTGCCTTTCCGTTCTCTCTAAACTTTGCTACAATGCTGTTATGCAAATGTTCTATCCTCTGAATTCTAAGACAACCCATTTTCAGGAGGTACTTCCTAACAGCTTTACTGAAGATTTAGGAAAACTGGGATTTTATGTCAAAGATTTATATTAATTTTCCACCTTATTTAAATTCTGCAATTTTCAAAGGGTTCATGCTATTGGGGAAGTGTCATAGTCCCAAGGTGAGAGATCGCTTTATGTTTTGGATCTTCTATTAATTGGCGTTATAATACACCACTTTCAGTGGAGAACATCACTATCCATTTCTACTTTCTCCAGAGGTATCCTGACTTTCTTCCCAGTCCATGAAGACTGCTCTTCATTTCATGGACTTTATGACTTGTGTCTATTCTTTTTTCTCTAGGAGGGTAGAATCTAAGTTTGTCTAAATACATACAAAATATTAAAACAACCTAATATATGTTATCATATGCAGTGCTTGTTTAAATCATTTGAAATGATTTGTTAATACAAATATGAAATAGTCATGTGTATATCATCACAATACTAGTAGCAAAAGTTTTTTTAAAAGCTTATTTATAGAAGGATCCAAACTGGACAAAATATAAAGAATGTATTAGATCATTAAATTTAAAACAGGCAAGTTGCATGTGACCTACATATCACTGAAGATACATGCTTAATTTAATCAGAAAAACATGTGTTTAGGTTGAAAAATAAAATTAAGGTAGAAAAAATGAGAAACGCTACTTCTCTAATTAAACATTAGATTGTTTTAACAACAAAAATAGCAACATTTTAAAGGGAAATATTTCAAGCATAAAATTGAAACAATAGTCATGACTCTTTAAATAATATAAATGATAAAATATTGAGAGAAAAAAGAAGCATAATGTAGATTGAGTTTTATTTTAACTTGTTTCTCAAATCTGATTCCTCTCAATTTTCAATCTACTTTTTATCCTATTAGCACTGCAGTTTATATCATTAAAGACTTTATTCACCTATAATTCTGATAGAGTATCTCATAAAAAACGTGTACGCTTCCAAAGACTACACTTTCATTAAATAACATTTAAGTTAAGGAAATTAAACAACAGGTTTGATGACTTATTTTCCCCAAAGAGACTTTTATGAAGGAACTAATTCACATTTATTTACATTTGTTTTCTTAAACTATAACTTACCTTGCCATGAGGAAATTTTAAGCATACTTGAAAAGCATCTCATTATTGACACTGTACTTTAGACCAGTTAGTAACCTTCATGCTTTCTCTTTTAATAGATATCTTTACATATTTAATTGGAAAGCAACTTTATATTCTTACCCCATATGTAGCAACAAATAAAACAGATATTTAACTGATTCTACACAATGTTCATATTTTTTATTACACTAATCTGCTGGTATGCTGGAAAATATTTAATAGCCAACATTCAAAGAAATTAAGAAAAAGATAAAGGCCTGAATTTTCAACATTTGCCAACTTCTGTGATGTAAATCCTCCCACAGTGATCACTTTCAAGCTACAACCTGACATTACCAAACATGTAGTTTGGAAAAAAAATGAGCACAATTGTACCTGCTGATCTTACCTGAGCTGGTTTCAGCACAATACATCGTTATGTCTTTAATCACAGACAATTCCATACTTACCGTGTCAGCTTCTACTATTGAGAATTTCTAGGCTTATTTATCATTTTATGATGTTTGCAGTAATAAGCTTTTTTTTATTATGTTATGTTAATCACCATACATTACATCATTAGTTTCTGATGTAGTGTTCCATGATTCATTGTTTGCGTATAACACCCAGTGCTCCCTTCAATACGTGCCCTCTTTTTTTTTTAATTTTTTATTGTTATGTTAATCACCATATATTACATCGTTTGTTTTGGTGTAGTATTCCATGATTCATTGTTTGTTCATAACACCCAGTGCTCCATGCAGAATGTGCCCTCTTTAATACCCATCACCAGGCTAACCCATCGCTGTGAATTGTGTAAGACTGTTGAATCACAGATCTGTACTTCTGAAACAAATAACGCAACATATTTTAAGAAAAAAGAAAAAGAAGATAGCAGGAGAGGAAGAATGAAGGGGAGTAAGTCAGAGGGGGAGACGTGCCCTCTTTAATACCCATCACCAGGCTAGCCCATCCTCCCTCCCTCCCCCTAGAACCCTCAGTTTGTTTCTCAGAGTCCATAGTCTTTCATGGTTCCTCTCCTCCTCCGATTTCCCCCCCTTCATTCTTCCCTTCCTGCTATCTTTTTCTTCTTTTTTTTTTAACATATAATGTATTATTTGTTTCAGAGGTACAGGTCTGTGATTCAACAGTCTTACATAATTCACAGCGCTCACCATAGCACCTACCCTCCCCCAATGTCTGTCACCCAGCCACCCCATCCCTCCCACCCCCACCACTCCAGCAACCCTCAGTTTGTTTCCTGAGATTAAGAATTCCTCATGTCAGTGAGGTCATATGATGTAGTAATAAGCTTTTAAGAAACAATAAGAGATAATGATAACATATAAACCAGGCTAAACAATGGAGATATAAAACTAAATAATATCATTTTTAGATTGCTGCTTTTCTTTGTATCTATTTTTCTGCATTTTAGTCCCACAATTTTTTAAAATCATGTCTTGATCATTTGAGAATGATTCTTGAAGCCACTGAAAATATGCCAAAAGTACCAGATAGGTGTCATTATTCAGTACTAAATAAGTTTTTAGCATAAGAACTTGGGTAATATCCCATTTGGTAGAAAATTATCTTTTTTGATGTAATAGTAAAAAATATGTGAAAAATGAATATTCACCATTCTCAGTTTACTCATCTGATCCTACATTGTTACAAATATATCACTCCAGAAGGAACAGAACAAAACCTATCAACCTAATTTCAACAGAACCAAGGACTAATAAAAATGTAAATCCAAAATACAGGCTAGTGACATTCTTATTTTACAGTAATACATTTAAATACGTACTTTATATTTATACACATACACACACACACGCTTGAATTAAGGTCAAACCCTAAAATAACATTTCAGAATTTCACATCACATGAAATTCTTTCCCATTCACATACAGTTATTTGCATATTCCTATACATCTCTGATCTGAAAGGAGCTCATGAATTATGATTTCCTCCCACCTTAGTGCCTCAAACATTCAAAGATCCACAGACTAGTCCTTAACCTAGAAATTTTGCATAACATTCCAGATCAGGCCATTTTGTAGAGGCCTTGCCCTGATATTAAGATTTGATCTTAGCCCAAATACCTTGATCCATGCTCTACTGCAGTTCCAGCTGGAGCCAATTCTACTAATTGCAAGACTTACTCAATTCCCTTTTTGGTACCATTGTCATTGGTAAACCATGTTCAGGGCCAGCACAGTTAAGAAACTCTGAGAAGTGGGCCAGATAGGAGACCTGACACCAAATCTCTGGGCACACATACTGAGGCTTGACTTTTTTTTTTTTTTTTTTCTCTTGGACTTGAAATACATGAAGTTCTACTGTAAAAAAGAATCACTCCACTGACCTTGAGAAAGCTGTCAAACATCGAAGGAATTTCTTCTTTTCTACAAAAAGGGAAATAAGACAAAAATGACAGGTGCCAAGTATCTTCAAATAATAAAATACATTTACAAATTTTTGAAGCTTTTTCTCTTTTCAAAAGTTTGCCAAGATATGTTACTTCATTTCACTGTTTGGCAGGTGGACATCCTTCAGCAATATGTTTGATGGTAGAATATATTCCCTGAACAATTATTTAGATTCAAGAAGGTCTGGCAGGAGTGAAGGTTTTCTTTGACAAATTAATGATTTAAGGCAGTGTTTCTGAGTGTTGGGTTAAATTATTCCAGGGATACTTTGAAAATTTTTAAAAACCAAAATGGATCAAGACTAATTTAATGTGAAAAATAGACCAATGCAAAAGTAAATGATAATCACAAGAGAAATAAATTTAACTTAGAATATTTTTTAAAACAAATAGTTTTAACCTTTTGCCTGATAACTGATACACATCTAAGAATACGCTCTCATTCAATAAATTTCTTGACAATATATATAAATGAAGACATTGAATAAAAAAGGAAAACACACTCACTTATTTGTAATTGGCACTGATAACAGCAGGGTGTTGATGTCTTTGCATCAAATACAAATGTAAAAATTGCAAGAACATACATTGCTTATGGTCTACATCCTTTACCAGGGACACAAATTTTCATTAATCCCACATTTATTTGGTCTTCAGAAATTGCTTGTTATAAAAGTTTACTATAATGTATTAAATTGCAAATAGAGGTAAGACTAAAAACATTGGAAAGCACAGGAAATCTGATATAGTCTAGGATACCATCTTGATCAGCTCAGGCTGCTAATCAAAATATCATACATTGGATGGTTTATAAACAAGAGAATTTAGTTCTCACAGAATGCTGGAGGTCTGAGATCAGGGTGCCACCATGTTCATTCTGGTGAGAACCTTCTTCAGATGACAGACGGCCTCTCGTATCCTCAGGTGGCAGGGAGCAGAAAGAGAAAGCAAGCTCTCTCCTGACTTATAAGGGCATTAATCTCATTCATTAGAGCTCTTTCTTTCTTTTCTTCTTTTCTTTTTTTTTTGCTATTGTTTTTTTTTAATTTTTTTTATTATGTTTAATTAACCAACATATAGTACATCATTAGTTTCTGATGTAGTGTTCAACGATTCATTAGCTGCATATAACACTCAGTGCTCATCACATCAGGTGCCCTCCTTAATACCCATCACCCGATTACCCTGTCCCCCACCCCCCTTCTGTAACCCTCAGTTTGTTTCCCAGAATCCAGAGTCTCTCATAGTCTGTCTCCCTCTCTGATTTCTCCCCATACAGTTCTCCTTCCCTTCCCCTGTGGTCCTCTGCACTATTCCTTATGTTCCACATATGCGTATATACAATGGAATATTACTCAGCCATCAGAAAGGATGAATACCCACCCATTTGCATCAACATGGATGGAACTGGAGGGGATTATGCTGGGTGAAATAAGTCAAGTATAGCTCTACTTTCTTGACCTCATCTAATTCTAATTATCTCAAGAAAGCCCCACCTCTTTAATCACATGGAGGGGGAGGAGAGGGTCTGGTCCCCAACAGATAACAAATATAACTTCTAAATAAGTGCAGTTTATTCATGTGATTCCAGCAACTTTCTGACAGTTCTTAAAAATTTAGGAATTGTTGCAGTCAAAGACTAAATTATGGGTGTGACATTCAAGTGCAGACAAGGAAATTATTATAAAATTATTATAAAAGTATAAAATAAGTCTTAAATTAACACAAGAGCAAGGACTTTGGCAGTTCAGAGGATTCATGAATCCTCGGGGCTTATTTAAAAAAAATAAACAAAAAAACTGCAGCCAAGAATTTTTTCTGCAATTCCTTGTCTGTGATACCTGATCAAAATGGTAAAACAACATCTTAGCTTTTTTTTTTTTTAAGATTTTTTTAATTCTAAGTAATCTCTATATCCTACGTGGGGCTTGAACTTAAAACCCAGAGATCAAATGTCACATGCTCTACCAACTGAGCTAGCCAGGTGCCCCACTTCTTAGTTTCTTAAGCTAAGGTTTATAATCAGGTATCTTTGGCAATATTAAAGATCTTGCAAGGGTATTAATCATAAACAAGTAGAAAAGTTTAGGAGAAGAACGATATCAAGAATTAAATCATGTTCTTACCAAAGACATAGAAAGACCTACAAAATTACCAGAAATGACACTAAATATTCTATTTTATATCTTCGAGGGTTTAATTGTGGTTTAGATACATATCTCTAAATAATATCCCTTCAAAGCATTCAGGAAAAGAGGTTTTCTCCATAGATAAGAAATTATAAATGCTCATTTCCAAAGATATAAAATATCAAAGAAAGGAAAGAGGCAAGATGGTAAAAATCATTATGGAAAATTCTCTTATCATGGGGATTGTAATAGATGGATACATAGATCAAAAGATGATGTGGTAGATTGAAAGATAATAGTTATATAAATAGGATAAGATTAATCTTACATATCCCAAAAACAGACCTAGAAAAAGGAAGCTCAGACAAATACAATGTAAAAAGAGGGACTCTCTTAATCACTGTCTCTCCATTTTTCACTCATAGACAATGAAGTGTTTATATTTAAAGAATTAAAAATGAAGCCTAGATAGCTATACCTTAAAGTTGTATTATATAAAAGGGATGCTAAAATTATGTAGCAATTTAGACTGCATACTCTTTAAAGTCTCTTTTAAATCCCAAAACATTGTCATGTGCAGTAAGTTTGCTACACAGGAATAAGCATAATAATAGGAGGGAGCCTATGTTATTTATTCAACACTCAAAAAGCTTAGACAAAAGGCTGTTTGAGAGACTAATACTGTTAAACAATAGTGAAAAGCAGACCAGGATCTCAAATGAGTTAAATAAATCTTCAAATTTTAAAAGTCAATTGTATAACACCAAGAGTAAGCAAAATGTAAACTATGGCCTTTGCCGATAATGATGTGTCAATATAGGTTCATAAGTTGTAATTCACGGACCACTCTGATGTAAAATACTGATAGTGGGGGTGATGATGCATATGTGGGGCAAAGGGGCTTTCTGGGATATCTCTGTACCTTCCCCTCAATTCTATTGCGATCCTAAAACTGCTCTAAAAAATCGTGTTAAAAAATCAACAGCTAGAAGAATAAAGTTGTTTAAGCAATGTATGTAAATAAAGACAATAAGCAGTGTATTGATACAAATTAAATAAAATCTTCACATCATCTTTGAATTTTTAGCTGAAATAAGCTTCAGAAAATTTTATTCCAATAACAGGTGAACTGAATCTTGAGAGTGTAATCACTGATTTCCTTTTGTTTTTTCCCTGAATGCCAGTAAACATTAAATATACTTCTTAGTTTGGAACTTTG
Source organism: Eumetopias jubatus (assembly GCF_037043125.1). Lineage (NCBI taxonomy): Eukaryota > Metazoa > Chordata > Mammalia > Carnivora > Otariidae > Eumetopias > Eumetopias jubatus. The sequence goes on along the minus strand of NW_028274809.1, from coordinate 173,815,938 downwards.
TGTTTCGTGACTTTTTAGCTAAATATACTTTGTGTGCAAACTTTAGCTACATTTTTTTAAAATTAATATCAGTCTCTGGTCGATTAATATGAAAGCGATAGATTTTGTTCATGCATTTTCTTTTTCTTCACCTCTAAAATGTCCATCCTAACTGAAGGCCTTATTTAAGACACTATCCATCACACTATCAAGAAGAATAAGTTCTAGAATTAAAGGTGGCTTATTTTTCATTTTCTACATTTATTTATTTTTGCCTTCTACATTCTGTGTTTGATTATCAAATTAGATACTTAGACAACTGAAACTCATAAAAATGTATAACGTTGGCTCAAGACTAAAAAGTTGAACCTCTTCAATGATCCTTTAGAGCAGGGGTCTGCATAAGCCAATTCTGACCAAGACCATCTGTTTAGGTTAGGCCTACTGCTATTTTCCACACTACAGTGGCAGAGTTGAGTAGTAACTTAAGTGTATGACCCATGAAGCTAAAAATATGTATGAAAATAGTCTGTTGGCCCTGCTTTAGAAGGAAGCTTCCAGTGAAGGCTTAGACAATGGTGCCTGCCCAGCCACTTCACCAATCAATCAAGAATAACCCCTGAATCCACATTAGGTCCTTCATATTCAGGTCCACATACTACTCTATTGATGAATACTGGGGCTCCTTGAATATCTTAGAAATTGGGTCTTGTAGAAACTCCCAGATAGTCTGATTGGATTTTTTTTAGGATTTCACTGAGTTATAAAAACCGAATTCACTATCTAGAGATACCAGTTCTAAAAGGCACCAATTACGCTTCCCTTTCCTCTTCCTTTCAACAGACACTATCAGTGTTCGAAATCCAATCGATAGTATCCAAATTGTAACAAACCTGCCTTTTATTTAATTGTTCTATCAGATAGGGGTCAATCAGGGAGGTAGAACACAATGAGTTCCATGGAATAGTAAACTGAATAAGTTTTTGTTTGTTTGTTTGTTTTTTAATTGAAATTGAGCTTATGCAATTGAGGAAAACTCAATGGGGATGTAAAGTTCTGAAAAGGATCTGAGGAAAGCTTTTATCAGTATGGAGCTTACAAAAGAGGCAATAGCTGCTAGAATGGAAATGTGAAGAAAGCTATTGAAGTGTATGGATTCTGTTGCCTCTCTGTTGCTCTTCCCTGTGAGTTTGCTGCAAAATACCTGGTGGTAGGCCTGAACCATTGTTGGTCAGCAAAAGCAGCAGTTAGGAATTAGAACAGGATGTGTTGAAGCAACAAGCCAAGAATAAACTGACCACTGAGCACTCATCTTTAACAGACTAACCAACAACAGCAGAGCTTCAACTGCTGTTTTATTATGCAGATTTCTCTCCGGACAAACCTAAACTGGTATCATAAACAGAAGAGGATGCTGGGAAACAGAGCTCACATAGACCTAAACTGACACAGTCTTAAACCACTGCAGTGTTTGAAAGTTTAAATTGTTGAACAATTTAAAAATATTTGTAATTGTGCGTGTGCGTGTGTGTGTGTGTGTAATCACCCATTAATCAAGTATGCATTTCAGGCCAATTTAGGGAACTCACTGATAGTAATAGTTTTATAACATTATATCAACTGAGAAGACGCATAATATAATACATACATGTTAAATGTTCACTTAAATGCCTTAACTGATCACAGAATATACAAGATAGAACAATATATAATTCCAAAATTCTGGTTGCTTGTTCTCAGGTATTTTGGAAAAAAATAAGTTTAAACATGACATAATCAGTTTTAAAGAAGGGATAATATATAATCAGTCCTTAGTAACAGTAACAATATTTCTAGGCCATATTAAAACTTTCTTAAATGGTCTAGGTCCCTATGAAAACGTTTGTTTCTCTTCTCTTCAATAAATGGCAAGTAGTTGCTTTCCTCTTCAATACTTGTATTGGAGATTAATTATTGCATTTCGTAATTTGAAAATAAACATAATTGAGACCAAGAGAAAAATTCTAGACTGTGAGATTTATGCTTATAAATTCAACAAAATCATAGTGCTGGAAACGAGGGAAAGATTCTGATACAGCTCTTAGTAAAGCAGCTACACATGCATTTAATTGAGGGAGTATGGAGAGGGCAGGAGACTCGTGTTCCTAATATAGTTCCTCATTGTATCTGTTAACTGGTATACACAACTAGCCGTTTTTTCATTAAGCTAAATATTTTATGCCCTATTGAAAATTAAATATACCCAGAAGAAGAACTGAACTTACTTATAGTCTTATATGTATTATTCATATCTTTCATTCATTCATTCACATGTTCAGCAAATATGCAAATATGGATGGACTAGTTTGTGAGAAGGAAGCTTAGCAGAAAGGACGAGGCAGAAAAGAGAAATGATGATAAATCAGTAAATATCTTATATCCTTTACAGCATGCTTTACCCACAGTGGCTATCTGGTAAGTACATCCATATGAAAAAAAAATATCAGTATGTTCAAACACTATGACCAAGGTGCCTTTAGAGAAAGCATTTCACTTTTTCTGGGAGTCTTCATGTGAGGAGTCTGGCAATAGGAAAACGACTGTGTAAAGAACTCAGAGTTCTTGTAAAGAGCTTTCAAATGCTGCCCATTGCAGCTGTTCATTTCAAGACCGAAGCAATGTGTAGCTGTATTTTAACTGCCAGAATTGTATGATAATTCTGGAATATTGATTCTATTTCTATTCTACAAATACTTGCAAAAGTAAATTTACTCAAGGACGCTCATTGAACAGATTATTTGTGGATTTCAATTTTCTCTAACTGGATGTTATCCATTGATCTTTGCACTAGCCTTTTTTTTTTTTTTTTAATGTTGCAATGTTGATGAAAGGGAATTGTGATTTGAGACACAGTATTGCTATTTTCTGTTTCTAAGGAAAATATCATCTATCATTGCTATTTATTTTCTAAATGGACTGAAATGTGTGGTATGACAAGGAATCTCTCCAACTTGCTATTATATTCAGCAGCTGCACATAAACATTCTGTTAAAAGAATCTAACTATAATCAACTGTAATGTTATTTCCAAAACAGTTTTCATTGTAGTCCATCTCACTTAATATGCCCCCCTCATTCCTGGTACAGTATAGAAAAGATGGACCAGGCAAAACATTATTAAAATAGCAACGTGATAAAACAATAGCTTAAATGCAAGCACACCAATATATAAAATAAATAGGCAGAAATAAGTGCCATGCATACCATGGACTAAATTTTCTCAAATGACTTGTTATATGAAGAATATATGAATATAGAGAATATGAATTAAAATATATAAAAAAATGAATTTACTAATCTTAACTGAAAATGTTCTTTAGATTTAAGAGTTCCTTAAACTTCATAAGTGCTATTTAATGTAATCCTGCGATTTATTAACCGAATTAACAGAATTTTGTCATTATCTTTTATAGTGTATACTGGGTTGCTCCATCTGATTCCCTATTAAAGACAACACACTTACACACTAGCTTTTGGGAAAGTCATTCATGTTAGCATCTGTATCCATCACTGAGAATTGCTCCTGGCTATAGGAAAAACTATGTCACTCAATGTGATTAGGGGGGAAACCAGTGGTAAATGAATGGATGGAAGGATATAAAGACCCAGCCCCCATGCTTCAATCTGAGACACATCAGAAGAGGCCTTCCTGGTCCAGAACTCCCTATAGCCTTGATAGTTACGAGAGTTGCAACTACATTGCCTTTCAGTTTCTTCTGCACAATCCTGCCTACTTTATTTCTTTACAGATACATCACCTGAGTTCTTTCCATGATAAACCTCTGAATAGAATTCTATATCCAGATGTGATAGTTAATTTTATATGACAGCTTGGCTAGGCAGTAATGCCCATATTTTCGTTAAACACCAGTCTGAATATTGTTGTGAAGGCATTTATTGGATGTGATTGATATTTAAATCAGCGCCTTTAGAATACAACATATTACTCTCCATAATATAGATGACTTTCATCAAATCAGTTGAAAGTCTTAAGAGAAAAGACAGGGTCCTGAAGTAGAAGGAATTTTGTCTCTGTACTAACTTTGGACTCAAGACTGCAACATCAACTCTTACTGGAATTTCCAGACTGCTGGTCTGTCTTGGAGATTTCAGGTTTGGTTCTCTCCGTATTTTCCTGAGTCACCTCCTTCAACATGTCTGTCTGTCTGTCTGTCTGTCTCTCTCTCCAAACACTGATTTTGGTGCCAAGAGTGGTGCTATAGAAACAGATTCTTTAGGGAACTGTTCTAAGATTTTGTGAATTGGTTCTAAGTTTTCTAGAATTGATTTTCTAATCTGATTAGATTTAAAGTAACTCTTTTTCTAATAGTAAAGAGAGCACTGATAGTCTATAATACGATGTGGGTTAAGACATCCTCAAAATACCACCACTGGACACTCCAAATTAAATAATTTTAAGAGACAAAGTTCTGAGTGATCATCTATTTGATATCTTAGAATATTTTTTGTCCAATTAACAAGAATAATGAGATTGGCATGTTGTTCCTAATTGTGCTGGACAAAGTAGGGAAAGAAAATGTTGAGCTCAGGGATTCAAATTCCCAACCCTCATAAATGATCTAAAAGTGTTTATGTCTGCCTTGAAAGAAATCCTTATCTCCTGTGTGGCTACAGAGCTGAGTTGCTTAAAACTGAATGCAGAGTCTCATCCTGTGACTGGTGGAATTAAAATGCAAATTGCACTCCCAACCTTGGAAAGTGTTTGCGGTTAAAGTGAAGCTACTGAATGGGAAGGAATGGGATCCTGAAAATTGGAATGGGACATTTGGGAAGATTCTGATGAAGCTGGAGACATTGAGTCCTTTTATTGTACTAAGTCTTTTTGCCAATAGAAACAGCTATTCCGTCCCTGTCTGAGGAGATTAACCCTAGTTTGCCTAAGGAAACTCTAACGGTCTCCCACGAGACAGTTGCCTTGAAAGACACTGCTGATTCTCCTCTATAATCACTCCTACAATCCCCCTTTGCTTCTGTACCTGTAACTAGACACAAATACCACAGGTCCTGAAAGGTAAGGTACAAAATGTTACCCATGAGAAGGTGAATTACATTCCAAAAGAACTATATGATTTTTCCAATTTATACAGACAGAAATCTGGGACGCATGTCTGGGAATGAATATTAAGGGCGGGGGGGATAATGGTGGAAGGAACATAAAGTTAAAATCAGGCCAAATATTGTAGTATGTGCCCACTAAGCAGATATTTTGTGGATTTAATGTTGCAGTGCAGAGGCTTAAAAAGGCTGGTAGATTGGCTGAAACATGGACAGCACGGTAGCCTATACTAAATGAAGTCGAACAGAACAGCCTTAGTACGCTATAGTATCCTAAGTAGTATAGTACGGTGTAGTAGATTGTAGAGAAGGGACCCAAAGGTTGAGGGAAACTGGAATGTTATAGTGGTAGTAGCACTGAAGACCTGGTCACCTGCTCCAGGAGGATACAAAGGACATACTTTCATCATAGCTGTGAGAAATAAGTTTGTGAGAAGAAATCTTGAAGATTTCTGTGATCACTCTTCTCTGTAAGTTAGAAATTAGAGTAGGAACTGCTGCCACTGAATTGAGAAACCTAAATGCAATGGGTCCCTGAGTAGCAGAGATCAAGTGGTAGCACATAATCTCCAAAGGAAAGATGTGGTGACTATAATGAAAAGCTGAGTCAAAGAAGTAACAGAATAGTACGACTTGCATAGAGCTACATCATCGGCTAGTTGATCACGGTGCTCCTAGAAGTGAAATAGCTGGGCTATATATAAAATTCTTCCTGAATCAATATAAGTGCAAGAGTTCTTGGTCAAGTGAACAAGTCTTATTTGAATCATAAACAGGGGATCATGGCCACTCAGTCAATTCCCAGACTTGAGCCAATTTCTAGAACCACACAGATGCAAAAAGGTCAAGTATCTTTGAAGAAGGACTCTGCTACACTGCCCCAAATTTAAACTGCTTATCTTTCTCCCAGCCTTCCCCAGAAGGATCTGTGGTCTTTTACCAGGGGGACTATGCACTAGGAAAAAAGAAGTAATCAGAATTTAGATTTGAGAATTATTGGACACTGGCTCTGAACAAACATTGATTCTAGGAGACCTCAAACATCACTGTGGTCAGCAGTCAGAGTAGCAGCTTATGAAGGTAAGGTGACCAATAGAGTTTGGGTTTATTATCAACAATTGTATGCCAACAAATTAGATAATCTAGAATAAATGGACAAATCCTAGAAAAACACAATTTACCAAAACTGAAGAAATAATAACAGCCTTTCCTAAACTCTGCCAGAAAAATAGAAGAGGAGGAAACACTTCCTAACTCATACTATGAGAGCAAAATTACCCTGATAACAAAGTCTGACAAAGATTTCACAAGGACAAAAATCTATAGACCCAATACCCGTTACAAATACAGATGCAAAAATTCTCAAAAAAATGCAAGCAAACTGAGTCCAGTGGGATAGTAAAAGAACTTACACAGCATGAGCAAGGGAATTTATTTCAGGAATGCAACCTATGAAAATCTATCAATATAATACAATATAGTGATAGAAAGAAGGATAGCACATAATCCCCTCAATAGAAAAAGGAAAGAAATATGACAAAATCCAACACGATCTTTTTTTCATGGAAAAAAAAAACTAACAGCAAACTAGGAATAGTAGAAAACTCTCTCAACATGATAAAAAGTTATGAAAAACCCATAGAAAATATCAGCCTCAGTAGTAAAATAATGAGTTTTCCTCCTAAGATCAGGAATAAGACAAGTATGTCCACTTTTGCCACTATTCAATATTTTAGTAGAAGTTCTAGCCAGAATAATTAGATAAGAAAAAGAAAGAAAGGCATCCAAGTTGGAAAAGAAGTAAAACTATTTTTATTTGCAGATGCCATAATTATGATATAAATATATATCCCTCAAGAATCCACACACATAAAAAATTAGAACTAATAAGCAAGGTTAGCAAAATTGCAGGATATATGATCAATATATAAAATCAGCTTATTTCTATACATGAGGACTGAACAATCAAAAATGAAAGCAAGAAACAATTTCATTTGCAATAGCATTAAAAATAATAAATTTCTTAGGAATAAACCAAGAAAGTATATGATTTGTACACTGAAATTCTAAAACATTGTTGAAAGATATTAAGGAAGACCTAAATAAAACAGAAAGGGATCCCATGTTTATGGACTGGAAGACAATATTATTAAAGTATTGATACTCCCCAAATTGATAAGCAATTTCAATACAATACAATATCTATCAAAATTACAATTGTCTTCTTTTTTTTACAAAAGTAAACAGCTGCTCTTTAAATTCATATGAAATATCAGGGAACCCAAAATACATCAAATCATCTTGAAAAAACAAAAGAAAGATAGTGGACTTGAACTTCTCAATTTCAAAATGTATTGCAAAGTTATAGTAATCAAAACAGTATCATAGTGGCATAAGGATAGACATATAGATCAATCAAAAAAATGACGGGACAGAAGCAAACCCTTATTCCAACAGTCAACTGATTTGCAATGAGGCTGCAGCTGGGAAAAGAACAGTTTTTTCTACAAATGATGCTTAGACACCTGGAGTTCCACATGCAAAAAAGTTAAGTTGAACTATATCGCACAACAAATACAAAATTTAACTCAAAATTTATGAAATGGATGTAAGTGCAAAAACTATAAACTCTCAGAAGCAAACATGAGTTTAATCTTCTTGGCCTTGGATTAGATGACAGCTTATAAATATGACACCAACGGTATAAGCAACAATGGAAAAACAAACAAACAACTTCTGTATTTTGAAAAGCACTACCAAGAATTTGGAAGATTTTTTTTCTTTTTTCATAAAATGTCCTTAGACAATTTAAAGAAATTTAGGAAAATATAAATTAAATATCATTTAAATATTAATAATATATTAATATAATTTAAGTGGTAAGGATTTTTATTCAGAATATAAGAATCTAAAAAGAATTCTTTTTTTTTCTAAAAAGAATTTTTACTACTGAACAAGAAAAAGACAAATGGTCCAACTGAATAATGGACTTAAATAGACATTTCTATAAAGAAGACGTATAAAATGGCCAACAAGGACATGAAAAGATGCTCACATTTATTAAACATAAGGAAATGCAAATCAAAACCAAAATGAGATACTACATCACATCCAATATAATAATAATAATAATAATAATAATAATAATAATAAAACAACTAACAAGTGTTGGTCAGGATGTAGAAAAAATGGAACTATCATACATTTCTGGTGGCAATGTAAAATGGTGCAAGTGATTTTGGAAAACATTTGGCAGTTCCTCAAAATTTAAACATACAGCTACCATATGAACAAGAAATTTCACTCATATGTATGTAAACTATGATAATTAAAAACATATGTTCATAAAAACAGTAGTACATAATATTCATAGCAATATTATCCATAACAGTGATAAAGTGGCTGATGAATGGATAAAGAAAATATATTCATACCATGGAATATTATCTAGCCCAAAAAGGAAGTACTGATACATGCCACAACATGAATGAATCCTGAAAATATTACGTTATGTGAAAGAAACCAGAAACAAAAGCCACATACTGTATGATGATTCCATTTAGATAAAAGGTTTAGAATGGGCACATCTACATAGAGAAAAAGTTGATTAGTGGTCAGCAAAGGCTGAGGCAATGGACAGTGACTGCTAACAGATGTGGTACAGGTTTTCTCTGAAATTTTCTCTGGAAAATCCTCTGAATTAGATAATGGTGAAAGTTCCCCAACTTTTGGTCTACTAAAAAGTAGTGAACTGTATACTTTAAAATGGTTAAAATGGTGAGTTTTATAGTATTTGAATTGTAATAAAGAAACTTCCATTTCTATTAAACCTTTCCTTCCACTGTCATTGCCAGTTAAAAGTCCACATTCTTAACATTTTCCTGCAATGTTGCTCTAATGCATTCATACTGCCACCTGCTCTTGATTGCATATGAAAAAATATTCCCACTTGTTCCGTGGCTACCATTTTGCTTAGCAGAATGGTTCCATACTTGCCTACTTGTCTTTTACATCCCTCTATTTATTGTCTACTCCATAATTATCCAAGATTTTGTCCACAACTCAGAAACACATTCAACCAAATCATACTAATTTCTTCACAGCCTACCTTAAGCAATTTTTAACTATGTATATACATATGTTTGTATGTATGTTGGAAAAGCAGAAATGCCATCAAGAGGCTGGTGTGCAAGTGCATTGCTATCAAGTTCCCAGATCATGAGTCTCATCTCTGTACGATGTGTTTCCTGCCTCCACCTTTAATAGTATAGAGTAACATTAAAAAGTTTACAAGAATACTTCCCATTTACATTCCTTGCTTTTAAAATGTATCTTTCAAAATGTAATGGATGTCATACAACTGAAGAAATGAATATAGCTAGGTTAGAGACAAGTCTCAACATTTTAGGACTAAACATAAGTAGTTTTAATGCTTACAAACCTACTACATAAAACTTTCTTTTCCTGGGGCACCTGAGTGATTCATCCTGTTGAGTATCTGACTCTTGATTTTGGCTCAGGCCATGACCTAAGGGTTATAAGTTTGAGCTCCGCGACGGGCTCCACACTCAGCACAGAGTCTACTTGAGATTCTCTCTGTTCTTCTCCTTCTACCCCTCCCCCATCACACACTCTAAATAAATAAATAAATACATACATACATAAATATATATATATATATTTTTTTAAATCTAAGGAAACCCCTAAAAACAAAACAAAATAAAAACTTTTCTTTTCATGCTGGCTAGCAGGGCCCACACATAACATCTCAGTCCAGTTGTATAAATTTTCAGCTATTCAGCCTTTAAAACAATTACATTTAGGTAAGTCACTCCTATTCTTTTTTTTTTTTTTCTTCTCCTTCTTCTTCATCTTCATCTTCGTCTTTGTCATCTTCTTCTCCTTGTCCTTCTTCTATGGCATTAAAGATGTGAATAGGAAAATACTGTTCTGTCAGCACTAGGGAACCACTGAAATACTGGTCAGATTTAGATGGTGGTTTGAATGGCTCTTACTCATTTGTTGGTAATGAACTGAATTTAAAGGGGTGGAAAAAATAGAGGCAGTCCACATTAGTGAATAGTCATAAATGGAGAAAAGCCTTTTGGGTTGAGCCAAGGTGACCCCCAATTCTGCTGCGTAAGTTTTTGAAAGAGTGTTAAACTGTTAAAATGCTGCAATTGCTTTATGTCTACAGCTTTCTGAATTTACTCCTTTCAAAGATTTGACCTGTACGGCAGCAGATAGAAATGATAGTTCATCAGTATCTGATGAGCCACATTATTAACTCTACAAAATATCTTCCTACCTCCTGGAGTTCAATTACACAATTTGAAGGAAACGCTCCAGTGTCCTGATTTAGTCGTTGATATGTCTGGCTGAAGGATGAGGTGGGCTTCTCATTTCTGAGCAACTTGAAGGAAGGTCTTCTCCATTTAAGCTGAGCCTGCCCAGGCAGGGTATGACAGTAGAAGTAGAAAGGTGAAGACTTTTTTCGGTAATGTACCAAACTTGGAGCCTGTGAATATCCCAAACCTGGCAACCACCATGCTATAGTATAATAGCCTTTAAAATCTTTTGTTTTTTTGTTTGACTAGATGTGAGCTAAGGCTAGAGATTGTGTTTCATGTCTGTCCTCCCAGAGCTGTTGTACATAGTAGTCGATTAATGTTTGTTGAATAAGCAGAATAATTTTCAAGCACCATAACTCTAACCTGCCAAAAGCCAAACCCAATTTTGTCTTTCAATGGATGGCATGATAGCCAACTTTCCAAGAAACACAAACATTCTCCAGACCAGCAGTCCTCAAATTTTACTGTGCACCAGTGAGTTATCTGGGATCTTGTTAAAAATGCAAATTTTGATTCAGTAGGTCTGAGATGGGACCTCAGATTCTGCATTTTTAACAAACTCCCAGGCCATACTGATGCTATTGGTCTATATACTGCACTCTGAGTAGTAAGAGTCTAGACCCTGGTCTCTGCCTCTTCTCTAAGATGTAATCCAAGTTTTGTTGACTCTCTCTCCTGTCCCAGCTCTGACCTCTCATCACTGTTTCTGTTGCCACCATTTTAGCCAAAGCCTTCATCATATTCTGTAGGGATTATGGCAAGAGCTTTCATCTAATCTCTCTGAATCTTTCTGCTCCACTCCAGTCTCTATACTATAGTCAAGATAATATCCCTCAAATACATTTCTTTTCCCCTCCATTTTTAATTTTTTTTATTTTTCTTTCTACCTTTAACCTCCTTCACCCATTTTTCTTTCTTTCTTCTTTCTTTTTCTTCCTTCCTTCCTTCTTCCTTCTTTCTTTCCTTTACTTTTTCTTTCTTTCTTTCGTTCTTTTGTTCTTTTCTTTCTTCCTTCCTTTCTTTTCTCCTCTTTCTTTCTTGCTTTCCTCCTTTCTTTTTTCTTTCTTTCTCTCTTTCGTTCCCATATTTGGGAGAGATTATATAGTATTTGTCTTTCTCTGTATGACTTATTTCACTTAGCATAATACCCCTGAACTCTATCCATGCTGTCACAAATGACAAGATTTCATTTTTACGGCTGAATAATATTCCATTGTGGTGTGTGCGTGTGTGTGTGTGTGTGTGTGTGTGTGTACACGCACACCACAATTTCTTTACTCATTCATTCATTCATCAGTAGATGCTTAGGCTGTTCCCATATCTTGCCTACTGTAAATACTGGTGCAGTAAAATGTAGTATATTGTCATTATTCCTTTTTTTTTAAAGATTTTATTTATTTATTTGAGAGAGAGAATGAGGGAGAGAGAGCGAGAGAGCATGAGAGGGGGGAGGGTCAGAGGGAGAAGCAGACTCCCCGCCGAGCAGGGAGCCCGATGCGGGACTCGATCCCAGGACTCCAGGATCATGACCTGAGCCGAAGGCAGTCGCTTAACCAACTGAGCCACCCAGGCGCCCTATTGTCATTATTCTTAAGAATGACTTCTATCCTCTTATCTGCTTATAGAAATTGGAAGTATACATATACATGAAGCATTTAATAAATTACATATAATTAAAAAAAAACAATTAAACCTAAATTACTCTCTTGTATTTCTCAAATAAATAACCCATATTTTGTCCACTAGTAATTTTCTGTAGTACACTGATAAACAAGTTAAGTATATGGAAAATGCCTCTGGAGAAGGAGCTACTATAAATGCCTAATGGACATAGTTATAAAGTAAGAGAAATCCTTAAAAGTAGAAAGCACATGTATAAAGAGAGTTAATTTAACCAAGCTGAAGCTGCCCTAACATAACCTATCACTGCCAAAAGTCCTGGAAATTTAGTTCTATTCGTTCCGTACAGAGATCAAGACACAAGGTAAGAACCTGATTATTAATACACACTGAATTAGAAATGATCTTCAAATAGCCAGTGCTGCAAAAATGACACCATTTATGTGTAAACTAGTGGTAGCAGAAGGAAAAGCAGAGGAAGAGGGAGGGAGAGGAGGAAGGGTAGAAGGAGCAGGAGAAAGAGAGGAGAAAAAAGGGGAGGGAGAGAATTAGAGGCTAAGGCACTGTTTATGGCAGACTTGGCTTTGGGTGAAAAATAATAACAAAATATTGTACCCCATTCCCTGAGAAACCGGTAGCACAAGCTGACTCCCCAAGTAAATATAAATCTAGAATTCATCATAACTCTCAATTGTCAGATCTGTAGACAGTTTAGCTTAATCTGGTCCAGGATTGTTACTGCTTTCAGGTACCCAGTAGAAGTAATGCAAAACCCATCAAAATATAGTCACTCAGGGAAACCTGGGTGTCAGCTCAGGTCATGATCCCAGGGTCCTGGGATCAAGCCCTGCATCGGGCTCCCTGCTCAGCGGTAGCCTGTTTCTCCCTCTCCCACTCCCCCTGCTTGTGCTCTCTCTCCCTGTGTCAAATAAATAAATAAAATCTTAAAAAGAAAAAAAAGAGATAGTCATTTAAAAGTTGACCCCCAATTTTTTTGGAGGTCGTATATATTCACAATAAAAAATAAACACAAGAAATATGGAATGTAAGTCTTATTTACTGAAATGAATAAAATAATGAGAAGCTACATATACTTAAGATATAAAAAGTATTGTTATTAGAAAATGTTTTATAAAATGTTTTAGATACATTAAGCTATAAGGTATAAGGAGAGCCTAGACACAAAAACTGCTCTGAAATTTTTTAAAAAGTGTGTTTCCATTAATAGTAATTTCATTTTTGCATGGAACAACAATATTAATTTATATGTTTGGGAAATGAGACTTTAAAAAAAGGAGAATTTTTATTTTATTGGGTTATGAACAGTGACTAATACTTCTGCACATCTAACAGAAGAAGAGAGGCAATAATGCAAAGAAAAAAAGTTTGATTTTCTCAAAGACAGCCTGGATTCCAGGAAATTATTGGAAAAAACCCTTTGAAAACTTCTGATATGTAATCCATAATAATAATCTATAATAAGAACTTTTAAAAACAGCTTTACTAGATGATTACAGGAACAAAAAAGAGGAAGACTAACTGGAGATGACAATATCAGGAAAACGTATATGTGATATTTCTAGTAATATTGTATTAGATACAAGGTGACACAGTTACTGTTAGACAGTGATATAGTTAATTTCTTCCGATTTGTCCCTAGAGATTCCCCACTAGAACATGTTGGAGAATTACAGGAAGAAAGAGATTCACAAAGTACAAGACAGAGAACAAAAATAGGTTAAATCCAATCCAAGACTAGTAAGATAAGAAAACAAAATTGCTTAGTTAAAAAGAAAGAAAGAAAAGAATCTCTGGATCAGAAAACAATGTGAAGGGAAACGTGTAAAAAAAAAAAAAAGTTACTACAATTCAATACAACAAACAAGGCAGATGGGGTGCCTGGGTGGCTCAGTCAGTTAAGCGTCTGCCTTCTGCTCAGGTCATGATCTCAGGGTCCTGTGATTGAGCCCTGTGTGGGGCTCCCTGCTCAGTGGGGAGTCTGTTTCTCCCTCTGCCCCTGCCTCTCCCCCTGGCTTGTACTTGCCCTCTTTCTCTTTCTCTCACTCGCTCAAATAAATAAGATCTTAAAAAAAAAGAAAAAAAGAAACAATGCAGAGCAAAAATGTGACCAGCTTAAGAGAATATATATAAGCAGTAATGCCTAACTAGTAAGAATACAGGAATAATGGAAAAAAAGAAAACAGTTGGTGTGCGCCACAGCCTCAGAAAAATACGTGGCAGAAAGGAATCTATATGCTCCTGAATTATCAAAGGTTTCTACAGGCTTAGGTTAATCAAAATCCATGGAAAGGAAGAGTATCAGGCAAGAGCATCTGGCAGAAGTGGCGATTCCCCCTAGGTTCTCAGGAGCCCTGGTTCTATAGGCACTGGCGCTGATAGCAGCTTCATTTCCAGAAAGCACTAAAAGTAAGTCTCCTGCTGAATCAAATGCAGATTCTCAAGGGAGGACTTCCCTATCATACATACACTGTATACCTAAGAAACTGCATTCCAAAATTTCAAGGGACCAGATACCATAGCACAAAGTTAAAAATGTACTGGGTCTCTGAGGAAGGAGAAAAACAGAAAAAAATGTAACAGGATTTGAGATATGTAGTAAAAGCACACTGTGAATGGAGAGTTGGCTGCTACAGATGCAATTGACTCTGCATAGTGGAGCGAGAAAAGCAAATGTCACCTGACAGAATTCACACTCAATTTAGCATTGAAGTGCCTGGAACAAAAGGCTCAAAGAGAAATGGAAATTTCAAAGTTCTAAATATGCAAAGTAGAGAATAAGACCAGAGTTCACCACTAAACATTTCCGCAGTTTTAAAGAAAACATAAACAAATAGAATTGCTCGGCACAAAAGAATATTTTAAAAAATCCCTTTATATGTTTGAGTGCTTTTCTATACTTACCTTACTGATTGCAGACCACTTCCAATTAGGTTAAATTTCACAGGTCAGGGACTTGAGTAAACTATCATAAACACTTGAGGCTAAAACTAACCTTTTCCAGTTCTCATAAGCACTCTATCCACTGTTTTTTCAGATTTCATTGAGTCTCTGCAATCAACTTTTAAGAAAGAAGTCTCTTTCTGTATTGTTCTATGTCTGAATTCTAAAAATTCAATGTCAAAATTCTGAAAATGTAATTTTGTTTGAGACAATGGCTCTAGTCATTTTTCCTTGAGTTTTCTGATATCATAGCTGTGGGGTGATGCTTTGATAATTCTGATGTGGAATCTAAGGCCTGGGGCTGTTGAGAATCTTGGTATTAAAGAACTTCAATTTTGAGGTTTCAAATAAGCTCCCCCATTGCCTAGTAGACAACTCAGGTTGCAGCAACCAATGAAACAGAGCTGACTGAGGACTTAAGCCTTTTCAACATTAATTGCCATTTACTTTATAGAACCAGGAAAGGATAGAGTTTTGGCTTCAATTCCTCAATGGAAATTTGATAATGGGGCATATACTTAATGTTCAAATTTGTATCAATCTGATCTCTTGTTTGAATGCAACGAAAACTAATACTGATAAATACAAGAAAAAAGATTTACTGGAACATTATTAGAGATGCATGGAATCCTGGGAGCAGAAGTATGGAAAATGAGCAGGAGTCAAGGTAACCACGGAGGAAGGGAAGGAATAATTCTAACAGCCATGTTTCAACCAGAAAAAGTCTAGAGTGGTGCCTGCTGTCATTGTTGGTGCACATCATGGCTGGAAACACCTAATGACACATGCTCCTGCACTTGCCACTGAACACTTGCTGTAGGTGCTTGTGATGAATCCTAAAAAATGATTTCTATGTGTCACCTGTTCCAGATTCAATTTTATGATCTCTGGAAATATTGAATTATCTAAGGGTAGGTCCTGTGCTAATGCCCTCCCTGCTGGGAGCTGGATGGTGGTGGAGAATCATGACCTTTCTCTTTGGGATTTTTGTTATAGAAGGTTGGTCCCCTCATTACAGTAAAGCTGGACACAATGGATTCTTTAAAATTTTATTTATTTATTTATTTGAGAGAGAGATAGGAAGAGAGAGGGAACACAAGCAGGGGGAGTGGGAGAGGGAGAAGCAGGCTTCCCGCCGAGCAGGGAGCCCGATGTGGGGCTCGATCCCAGGACCCTGGGATCATGACCCGAGCCGAAGGCAGACACTTCACCCACTGAGCCACCCAGGTACCCCAAGACACAATAGATATTGTTAAAAATCTTCCCCAAAGTCGTTGGGGAGTTAGATTTTTATCAGCAATTTAAATATATACACACACACAAAGAAATTGTATTTTATATTTTACAAATTTAAATCGTCTATAGTATATAAATATATATTTGTATAAAATACATATCCATTTTATATGTTTAAATACATATTTAAATCATATTATGTATAGGTTACATATGTATTAATATGAATATTACATATATAATTCTCTGTTCCTTTTGCTATAGAATAACCATATATGTCATCCTTCCAAATCACAACTTAACATGAATAAATAATTATGCCAAGTGTATTGCCAGTGACATAGATACTAAAATGGACCAAAACTAAAAACTCTGTAGGGAGTAACAACTATGAAAGAAACAGAAAAGAGAGACGGACTGGCCAGATGAAAGCACTGGGCCATGTTCCCACCACGAGAGTCTCGGCCAGTGCGGTGGGGAGCGCCAGAGAGACTCTCTACTAGAAAACGACCACATTAGACAGAGAGACTAGGCCCTTGCTTAACCCACTTGTTCAGTCACTGGCTGGCTGCCTTGGGAAGCGCAGAAACTTGTTTCAAAAATGAAGCAGGCCCTGAAAAATCTCACTGCTAGAGCCTCAGCTAACCATACTCTTTGCAGAGAAGCAGTGTATCATTTTTTGAAAGGGGTTCCAAGTTTCACATTTCTGTGTGCCCTGATAACTAACCCTAAAATAGCATAATATAATGATTCTTCTATAATGGATATCAAATATTCAGTCCCAAGGAAAATAATCCAAATCGTATTAATTTCTGCATTAGGTTCACAAGAGTTTTATAGAATTTCTATTTCTAATCTAATACCATCTCAGTTTAATATTTTTACAATTCAAGTCACAGCCTAAATTTGAAATTTAATTGCCATCAACACTCTATAATTTGTTGAGAAAACAAATGGAAAAAGGCAGAGCATATATATAATACAAGTTAAAGATAGTAATTCAGGGAGTATCTTTGTGTGAGTGTGAGTTTGTGTGTCTGTGTGCGTGTATATGTGTGTGTGTTGCGTTGGCTGGTTTTTGTGATTATTTCTAGTTACCAATTGAAAAGTTTTTCTTTGTCTTCAGGTAGCACAGAATATCAAGAATCTTTAAAAATAAAAGAACACATGTAAGAAAAAATTGTTAACATATCTTGGCCAGATACGAAAGTACTGGAAAGGGCGCCTGGGTGGCTCAGTTGGTTAAGCAACTGCCTTCGGCTCAGGTCATGATCCTGGAGTCCCGGGATCGAGTCCCACATCGGGCTCCCTGCTCGGCGGGAAGTCTGCCTCTCCCTCTCACCCTCTTCCCTCTTGTGCTCTCTATCTCTCATTCTCTCTCTCAAATAAATAAATAAAATCTTAAAAAAAAAAAAAAAGAAAGTACTGGAAAAAAAAATTGGTAAGAGGTAGATTTAGGGAAAAATTACAATACAAATGAGACACAATGACTGACATCTTTACTAACAACAAAGCCCTTATCAAAAAAGAAAAAAAAATCACAATTCCCTTTTCTTAATGAGCAATTTATATAAGAACACATTCAAATGTCTATAAATCATAGTAAAAATACATTCAATATTGTAAAGAAAATGTTAATTGAAATTAAAATAAATATAACTTCAGCCCTTTTGTAAAAATTAAAGTTACATTAAGATAGCTTGCTTGTTTTTAATAATTGGCTGATAATTTTATAAAATATATATGTTTGTATGAGTATCAGTGGCATAACATCATGTTTAAAAAGAGTTGAGAGAGTGATTCCATTCCAATGAAAAATACTTTAAAATACACATATTTATACAGATTCTTGCCTACGTGTGTATGAGTCAGAAGTGGGGAGCTTGTGATGAAGTGAAGCTTGTGGACTGACATGGCTTGACTTCTGAGGCTAGGTTAAAAAAGGTAGTGTTGCGGGCGCCTGGGTGGCTCAGTTGGTTAAGCGACTGCCTTTGGCTCAGGTCATGATCCTGGAGTCCCGGGATCCAGTCCCACATCGGGCTCCCTGCTCAGCAGGGAGTCTGCTTCTCCCTCTGACCCTCTTCCCTCTCGTGCTCTCTATCTCAAAAAAAAAAAAAAAGGTAGTGTTGCTTCCACCTTGCGCTCCCTTGTGGGACACTCTTAGAAAGCGACCCCATATTGTGAGAAAGGTCAGATCATATGGCAAGGGGCTGGCTTGCAGATGCATCTAATTTCCCACTGGTTAGCAGGCAACAGCTGAGAAAATGAGGCTTCAGGACATTCTAGTTCCCAGCCTTTGAGCCACCCCAGATGTTGTTGTATGGAATAGTTTACAGGTTGACCCCCTGAATCCTTCACAATTTGCCCATTGTTGTCATTGTTTACAATCATTAACTTTTGGGGTATTTTTTTGAGAGATAAATAACTGGAAAACTTGTTTCTCCCCATAAATGACATGTTGCATCAAAAGTTATAAATATACTTAATTTCACTAAGTACAACTATTATGTGCTCCTGAATATCTGGATAACTCTAATTCGAGTACCAGTGCAAAATATTTGCTACTGTCTCACATTTACGTTAACACTTTATTTTTTTTTTTAAGATTTTATTTATTTATTTGACAGAGAGAGAGAGAGAGAGACAGCGAGAGAAGGAACACAAGCAGCGGGAGTGGGTAAGGGAGAAGCAGGCTTCCCGCGGAGCAGGGAGCCTGATGTGGGGCTCGATCCCAGGACCCTGGGATCATGACATGAGCCAAAGGCAGTCGCTTAACCAACTGAGCCACCCAGGGGCCCCTTAACACTTTAAAAAATAACTTAAAAAAAAAGATTTTATTTATTTATTAGACAGAGAGACGGAGAGAGAGAGGAGAGCTCAAGCAGGGTGAGCTACAGAGGGAGACAGAGAAGCAGGCTCCCCACTGAGTAGAGAGCTGGACAAGGGGCTCAATACCAGGACCTGGGATCATGACCTGAGCCAAAAGCAAACTTCCATCTGACTGAGCCACCCAGGCTCCCCTAAAAAATAACTTTTAATATTTTTCTATGTAATGGATATAAAGTGGAACATAATCACTGTTTTGATTTGTATTTCTCTGATTGTAAGTAAAAGTGACCATTTTGTTCTGCACCTATTAACTGTTCAATTTTTTCATTATGTGATTTGTTTATGCATAAAATTTGCCTATTATTTTTCTGATTCTCTTTGTCTTGATTTACAGACATCCCTCTGTTTTCTAGATATGATCCCATGTTATGTCTGGCTGCTGCACTCACTCGGTTATCTAATGATTACTTTGACAAGCATACCTGTGTAAAGTAAAAATCTTAATTTTGATATTTTAAAATCACTCTTCCAGGGCGCCTGGGTGGCTCAGTCTAAGCATCTGCCTTCAACTCAGGTCATGATCTCCAGGTCCTGGGATCGACCCCTGAAATGGGCTCCCTGCTCAGTGGAGGTGGTGAATCTGCTTCTTCCTCTCCCTCTGTATTCTCTCTCACTTTTGCTCTCTCTCCAATAAATAAATGAAAATCTTTAAAAAAATAGAAAAAATAATAAAATCTCTCTCTCTCTCTCTCTCTCTCTCTCTCTACCTTATGTTTTTGCTTTCAGGATACTTTTTTTTTTTTGCATTCCAAGTTCACATATTGTTAATTCTACGCTTTTTTTTATTTCCTTTATCTTTCACATTTAGGTCTTGATTTTCACTAGATTTAACATTTATTTATGTTGTAATCTCCTACATGTACTTTATAAAGAAATACTTATTTAACAACTATGAATTTTATAAAAATCCAAACAAATATATCTCCTGTCTTATGTTTTTTCTTTTTTTTTTGGTAAGATTTTTATTTATTTATTCATGAGAGACAGAGAGAGAAAGAGAGGCAGAGGGAGAAGCAGGCTCCCAAGGAGCAGGGAGCCTGATGCGGGACTCGATCCCAGGACCCTGGGATCATGACCTGAGCCAAAGGCAGACGCTTAACCATCTGAGCCACCCAGGTGCCCTGTTTTTTCAACATAGCTGGAATAATCAACTCTTTCTTTATGTTGAATAAATATATTTTATATTTTATAACTACATCTTTTTATATATATAACTACATCTTAGAAGGAAAGAAGCTCTAGTGGTATGACTTACAAGAAAGTATTTATTTTATTTATTCCCATATTTAAAACATAACTTCTTTTAATTTATTTAAGAGAGGCAGGGAATGCAATCTCTTGAATTGGTTTTCATATTTTTTGTCTTGTACTTAATATTAGAGACTTCAATAAAAAGTTTCTCAAAATTTTTCACAAATTGAAGACTTGCTTGGTTACATGGAGTACACTGTTTCTATGTCCTGACCTTGATACATTTTTCACTTGTGATTATAAGTAGTATTCAATTATATGATTCCACCCATGACCTTCAAAATTATTTTTGAAAGGTCATTTTCAAGGCAATACAATATTTGTGAGAAAGCACAAAGTCAATGTTTGGGTATTTTTTATTTGTTGTTAATGTTTTTCCTCTTCAAATAAAATAACTTTTTGTTATCAGTATCAGAGTAAGTTATTATGTTCACAAACATATTTGGCTGAAGTGAAATGAGAATGTATCTGATTTTCCAGACTAAAAGAAAGAAAAGAATCACAACTCATAACCATATTTGCTTACAATTTACAGAACATTTCCCTACCTAAAATTTCATCTTGTCTTCACAAAATCCCTGAAAGGAAGATGTATTTATTATGTTCATTTTATACCTGGAAGTTATATTATTTATCTACAATCACAGAGTCAATTGCCGGGATTAAGATCTCAGTCAACAGACCCTATATAATGTTAGGAAAGGTCAGGCAAAAGTACAAGTAACGTTTATGGGAGACTTGCAAATGGTACAGATAGGAACAGAGAATGTTAGGTTAATGAGCACTTTGGAAGCCAGCTGGAGAGGATGAGCTAAGAACTGGTCCTCATTTGTTCAGGGAGGGAATATATATTGTTTGATATACCACGAATCAGAATACTTTGGTTTATGTCCCAACACTTTTACTATGACCTTGACCACAACAACATTTAATTTCCCTTGGTAATAGTCTCCATTACCGATAAGATTCAGGGTTTGATCAATATAATCCTCTAAATCAGTCACCACTTTACGGCTTCATTTTAGAATGGATATGTTTAGCAATAAAGCCAATTCTTCAACAATGCAGTGATTATATCTGTCCTTCTGTCACGATAGAGGAGTCAAAGATACACAATCAAATCAGAGGACATTCCTCAAAGTTATCTACGCCCTTTCACAGATCTTCACAACTGTGTATTAGATGTACATATCATTTCAGACGTTGAAATAGCTACTAACGTACAAGTATTTTTAGCAGGTGCTACCATATTATACCATTACCATTGATAAGCAACTTTGGTTAGAATAAATCATTTTTGATCATCAGGTCTTGATGTACCTAGTTCAGATAAGTTCCAAAAGCTGAGAAGCAGCAAACACTCACTGATGAGAAAGGATACAGAATGCAGAATGCTCAATGTCAAAAATTTCTAATTTTCTTAAAGCCTCACCTTAATAAAATTTTAAAAATTTATTTCTTATTTAAAATGTATATTTTATAATATGTGATAACATATTATTTAAAAATGTTTAAATCTTTTAAAAATCCTTCAAATATAACAAGTAAAACCTTTCCTTTTCCTACTCATGATTCTAAAACTTTTGATGCTCATGGGTGATAAATTCATTTCTGAGCCTATAGAAGTTTCACTCGGCCCACTATGTTCCACGAAGACTGCTGTCACTGTGGTAGCAGATGATTCTTCCACTCTGTTTATTAAAGTGAAAACATTATTTTAAATCCTACTGTTATTTGTTCTCTTAATAGATAAATTTACCCACTGCTCTTTTACTTCCATTTTTACTACTAGCCCCCCTTAGCTTTTGTGATTTACTTGTAACATTGCTGACTGCTCTGTCTCAGTCGTAAGTGTGAGTTCCTGTTTCTGTTCATCTTGTGCATTTAGATCCTCCCAGGTGTTTTTTCTTTCCTAGGCCTTCTATATTTCTGACTTCCCAACAATGATTAGAAGCTAAATCAGACCCCAAATTTCTCCTAAAAATATATTTTCATACTCCCTTGACTTTCCTGAAATAAAAGATGAAATGGCTCCATCAGATATAGAGATGTAAAGTAAATTAATGATAGCCTTAGGATGGGATGAGAGGTGGGGAACTGGGAGCTATGGGATATCTTTTTGGAATGATAAAAACATTCTCAAATTACATACTTGTATTGATGCACAACACTGTAAAAAATACAAAAAAAAAAAACACACACTGAATTGTGTTTAAGATGGTTAAAATAGTTAATTTTGTTTACATTAAGTTCACCCAAAACAAGTATCTGAAGCATTTCAGCTGAAACACACACACACACACACACACACACACACACACACAGACAGGGAAATGTGCTGAGGCCTGAGGGACCTTGGGAATATGGCTCCTGCAGGTAGGAAGCACAACAATAAAGTGTTATTTAAAAAGCTGCGGAATAAGTGACACGTACTGAGTAGAGATGTAAGTTTGACAACAGTGTTGTTTATAGTAACATAGTAAAAACAAAGAGTTTGTATGATGAACTTGTCATTGTGGCTAAATATTTTCAGAAATATTTAGACATATTAGCACCTTCAATCCAGAAGTTGCCAATTGGCTTTTTCTAGCTATTTAAGGTAATATATGAGAAGAAGGAATAAGAATAATTTTATACAATAAGAAGAAATTTTAAAAGTTATAGAAGAATTTAGAAATATTAAGGCTGCTTTCCGGTAAACAAATGTTTTTAAAAAAGAGGTGTCCTTAAGAAATATGAAACTCAGGGCGCCTGGGTGGCTCAGTTGGTTAAGCAACTGCCTTCGGCTCAGGTCATGATCCTGGAGTCCCAGGATCGAGTCCTGCATCAGGCTCCCTGCTCAGCAGGGAGTCTGCTTCTCCCTCTGACCCTCCCCCTCTCATGCTCTATCTCATTCCCTCTCTCAAATAAATAAAATCTTAAAAAAAAAAAAAAAGAAATATGAAACTCAGGGTGCTTCCAGAAAAAAAATAGAATAGTCTCAGTTTCAAGATGTTGTATCATCTTTTTTAAATACTTCATAAAAATTGAAGGTGCTACTTCATAGACCATTTTAGCAAAAAAATAAAATAAAATAAAATCAGGAAATCTTAGAACACTCCTCTTTAATCCTTTTGTTAGAAATAAAGTTTTCTAGGAATCCCATATAAACCTGACTTTTTAATTATAGAAGGGCCTGAGCTGAAGATTTATGTGGTTAGAGCTTTTATCTCATTGAGTAGAAAATAATTTCATTCACACAAAACTTAGTTTTCAACCAAATTATACTTGCTAAAAAATAGGGGCAATTAAGTTCTAAAGATCTGCTGTGTGACATTGTCCTATAGCTGACAATTCTATATTGTACACTTAAAAGACTGTTAAAAGGATAGATCTCATGGTAGGTGTTCTTAATATAATAAAAAAATTAATTCATTAAATTTAAAAAATAATAAAATGAGATGGTGTCTCTCAGTTCTCAACTTAGCACAGGCACCTAGCAGGCTGAGAAAGCTTGCCAACTTCCAACAGCATTCTCGAGGAAAAGGAACAACACCAAGAGTTGAGGAAAACACCATTAAGAGATATGGGTACTGGTGATCTATAGAAGGTTGGATATCTGAATTGCTATGAAACACCGTGTCCCCCATTTGGGAGCATTTAAATGCACGTATTTGTTCCTATCATCCTGTTCTTTTCTCAACACAGTATGTTGGATGCTTATGAGTTTGCAAGTCTCTGAGTCCACCAAACTGCTCCTGAGAGGCTGAATCCAATGAGCCCATCTACTCCTTGACCTGATTTAAATGATAAAATCTTGAACCTGTAAATAATAACATAATTAGAAGAGAGGGAAGGAGAGAATGCATTTTCATTATTGTATATATATGTATAATGAAATTGCATTTCATTATTGTAACAAGAAATTGAACAATGGTATGTGTTTTAAAAAATAATAGCCCCAGAATTCCTTCCTTCCCTGTATAAGCCCCTGAATCTAAGATTGTCCTGTAATAATTTGATGAAGGGATTGTGACATAAAGGATATTCAGAGGTTTCTGATCCCAGGCCTTAAAATGATAAAACAGATCTGCTTATTTTCTTCCAGAAAACTTGATCTTGGGATGTTTCCCTTGGAACCGCACCATACAGAGAAGGAACATAGTGGGAAATAGGCAGTCTAGTGGACAGTGCCTGCAGAGCTCCCAAGGAGACACCAGCCTCAACCTCTGGGCATATGAGTCAATCATCTTGTACGGATTGGCCCGTTGATGTCTTCACAGGAAGGTAGCCCCAACCATCATTCAGTGGGGCTGAAGACTCAGGTAAGGAGACTGGAGTGAGGAGACTCAGGTGAGCTGAGTCCATGCAAGACTGTGAGAAATAATAAAACAATTGTTTAAAGGCACCACTTTTATGGCCTCCTGCAGCAGGGAATTATCCACTCATAGTAGCTGGTATAAACAAACTGTCACATAGTCCTTCAATAAAATATGAGAATGCATAAATATAAAATATGGAAGAGACTCATGACTGTGATGCTGAACAAAAGAAGCCAGACATAAAACATTGCATACTGTTTGATTCCAGTAAGACAGTATTCATTCTCTACCAGGCAGAACTAATCAAGGAGGTTAGAAGTCAGATTATCAATTACTCTTGAAAGGAGGCAGCGACTGAAAGGGTAAACATGGGGGCCTCTGGGGATCAAGCCATGTGGCAACATTTTGTTTTCTGATCTGGATGTTGGTTATAAGTGTGAGTTATAAAAATTCATCAAATTGTGCACGATGCTCTGTACCCTTTTCTCTATATTTTGTATGACTTAAGAAAACTTATATTTGACTGAAAAACTTACAATTGTATATAATTTCATTCCTTTCCCATTAGAAAATTTTAAAAGACTGATAATGCACATTGTAGGAAGTATTTACAAAAACAGGAATATTATTGCACTGCTGGAACATACAGATTATTACGACCACTTTAGAAAGAAATTTGGCAATAGATAACGTGAAAATGTACTAATACAAGGGCCAGAATTTTGCAGTTCTGCCTAGTTATATGCCTTAGGGAATTCTGTGCATGTGTGCATGAGAAAATATATACAGGAATGTCCGCTTCAGCATTTTGTAATGTAAGATTTTCAGGAAAAAAAACAAAAACAAATAATTACTCATTCATAAATAAAAGAATGGCAAAGTAAGTTGGAGTATAATTGTAAAACTGAATACCATAGAGCTATTAAAATGGACTCCTGGGTAGCTCAGTCAGTTAAGCACCCTACTTTTGATTTCAGCTCAGGTTGTGATCTCAGGGTTGTGAGATTGAGCCCTGTGTAGGGTTCCATTCTCAACGCCGAGTCTGCTTGAGATTCTCTCTCCCTCTCCCTCTACCCCTCCCGCTCATGCTCTCAGTCTCTCTTTCTCAAATAAATAAATATTTTTAAAAAATGAATAATTGTAAGTAATGTATCAATATGACAATACCTCAAAAGCAGGATGTTTAATTAAACAAAAAGCAAGACAACAGACTGATAAAATTTATAAGATATTTAAAACAAAAATACAATAGTTTTTTTATAACTTTTAATGGATATAAACATATTTAGTGACCATAAAAATACTTTTGTGGGTTACTTTAAAAAATGTTACTTAATATCTTTGGGGAAGGAATGTAGAGAATAGAATTGGAGGGGAGAACACAGGAGCTTGATTGGTACCTGCACTATTTAATTCCTAAAAGATAATCTGAAGCAAATATGGAAAAATATTAAAAGTTGATGGTATATTCCTCATACTTAGATAAAATTAAGTATATAGTTTCTCTAACTTAAAAATGTATTTATCAAATGTTTATTGACTTACGATTTTTGTCTCTCTGAAACATTTGACACTTAAAATTCAGCCTTGTGTCAAGATCTGACTTTAAGATAATATGAATTTTAAATCTTTACGATCAACTTAATAAAGACTTTACTCCCACTGATATATTTTGTTTTCAAATATTTTGAGGGCATGAATTTATTTATGCTATCTGTGCTCAAAAGTGTTTTGTCCTGATGAAATTGAATCCCTTTGGAGAATCCCAAAGGAGGTATTGGAAAGCTCACAGATAATAACGGAAATGCCATTTTGGTTACTAAGTAATAGATAACACTTTTATGATTGTTATCACGTCCAAAAGATTGGCTTTGAAATTCAGACAGGACACCACCGAAGTCCTAGTGCATTATTCCCAGTTGTGCTAAATGCCAAAGGAAATCAATGAGTTTTGTGATCTGAAAGACCTCTCTGTGGTTTCTGTGTTCGGGCAATTTGTTGTGACATTCAGTATTATTTATACTCTGTTGGTGGTAGACACGCTCCAGTGTTTACCTGAATAAAGTTTCAGTGCTCTATAATTACTTTGACTATTACTGGGATTACCATTGACTGCCATTATTTTGTTTAAAAAAAAAAATCACATTTCCAAAAATCAGAATTATATTATAACATAGCTGGTTCCTTATGACACAGTTTTACATCCCAGTTCTCAGGTCATAAACTGGTAAGAAACTATTTTTTTTATTAACTCTTTTATAAACCTTTGAAAGGACTTTGCCCCAGGAGCTGGAAAATAGGAATTTGAATATTCATTCAATAGAAGTTTATTGAGCTCCTAAGATATGTTAAGTTGTGAAGTGCTGTCCTTATAAAGCTGATGGTCTAGTAGAACATATAGTTAGGTAATAGGTGCATTATTATACAATAAGTATGTAGAGAGTGATAAGCGAAGGGTCGATGAGACACTCTAGGAGGTTTTGGGGGCAGTGCCTGGAATCACAGGAGGAAAAAGCAAATGCTCTTTAAGTGGATATTTGAAAGACATGTCCATGTTATTAAATTTGAATTGAGAGCTGAAAGAGGAGTGTTCTCAGATGGCAGAGTATCATCAAAAAATAATAGATACAACACAGCAAAGCAGGAAAGCAGCATGCAAATCAGCCTTAAGTAAATATTTAAATGAATATTCAGTGACTGTGTGAGTGGTATTGATAGGAATAGAGAGATAAAATAAGGAGCAGATTAAAAAAAGGATCTCTATGACGGACTGGAAAGTGGTCACATTTTAGAAATAGAATCAACAGACCTTGGATGTACCAAATTCCCACCATATGGTATGCCTTTCTTCTCATTACCAAAGAGGAATTATCCAAAACAGTGCAAAGGCAATTCCTTGATTGTTGCAACAGGTCCCATCCTCTTGCCTATAAATAAAATTTCACTCCTTCTTCTACATAATCATTATTTTGCATTAGATAGGATAATCCCCATTGGTATACAAACATGCTGTTTTTACTGCCGTCTTAAAAGCAAAATGGAAAAAAAAATCCTTCTCTTACAAGCTACTGCCCAATAACTTTGCTCCGTCTTGTCAGCTATCTTTAAACACCCTGCCAATGTATACTTTTGTACTTTTGTAACAATTAACATTGGATAGTCAGGCCAGAAGAGTTGATGTCTCCTGAATCATGCCTTCTATAAGCCCATAGTCCAAAATTTGATGTGCAGTTCTGCTATTATATCTGCCCTGTCCCAGAATGCAATGGGCAATGAGGAAATCTCAAACCCGCTATAAAAATTCTGACAGCCTGATGTGTACTGTAATGTTATATGACATTGATACCCAGTTTTGTCTTGTTTTGTTTTTATCTAGAGCCCAAATGTCTCTCATGAAATCTAGATGCACATATCTAAAAGTCTATTGGGCAACTAAATTTGGACATTCTCTAGTCCTAAACTTAATATTCCTAATAATATACCCATCTTTCTTCTTCCACTCCTCTAACTATGTTATTGTTCGTGTGTTCTCTATCTAGCCTGACAAATGATAAATGACATGTCAATCTACGCAGGGTGTCATCACTTACTCTATCCTACGTATCACTCATTTATTCCTTTGGTCATTCAAAATATTTATTGACACTTGCTTTTTCTGGCAATACTTTGGATGGTGGAGCTTTATCAATGAAAAAAAATAGATCTCTATCTTTAATAGTTTGTATTTCAGTGACTGAGATGAACAGTACACATCTGGAAACGTCAGTAGAAGTTGATTTCCTTTCCTAGAGGCAGCTCTCCACTCTATTGCCATCAACAGAATAGCCCTCTATTTCTATAAATTGTAGAATTTTTTTCATTGGTATGTTGGTCACCATCTCACTATGTTCCACTAACTTTGGTGAATTCAAGTGGAAACTTTTAAAGTGACCTTCTTGAATTTATCTCATTAGGCTTATGGGGAAAAAGAAGTACTCCTTCCTTCCTGCATCAGAGGGGTGAAGTTCAGCCCACAAAGGACCTCTTCCTAATTTCCAACAACTCCTCCCTCACTTCATTCTCTTTCACACCTGGAAGAGTTTGGTCTGCTTTGGTCTCACAACCAGGTTTCTCATATCTCCTCAGCTTCTCATGTTCAAGTTTTTAAATATGTCATTTTGGAAAGTAACTATAGTTGTCACCTTTTTAAAAATAAGTTGTAACGGAGAAAGAATATGTTAGAGGCATGGATGGAATACCTACAGAAGTAGTATAAAGCAGTGGTTCAATTGAGTATTCATTCAATAGAAGTTTATTGAGCTCCTAGGATATGTTAAGTTGTGAAGTGCTGTCCTTATAAACCTGATGGTCTAGTAGTGCATATAGTTAGGTAATAGGTACATTACAACAATGCAGTTAGTGTCCAACCACTGGGGATAAGAGTATATAGAAATTGTTGTTGCTATTGTATTCTGTCTTATTAATGAATATTTGCTATTTGCTTTTAGTGGCTTGGTGATATAGCACACAATGGATGTTATTTGATCTGCCTCGTACGTATCACTTTTGGATTTGTACAATTTGGGAATGTACAAATCACTCAAAAAAAATAAAAACAACCTTAAGTGTTTTTCCTCATCCTCCAGAACATTCATAAATTCACCACATTCATGGTGGTAAAAAATATGTATATATTTGTCTGAACAACACAATTCTATATAATAAAATGATTTTTGCAGGAGTTTACTAATTACAAAACATTCTACAAATGCAACTACCATGTCAATTGAAAGAATATATACTACTTTGCTTTGTTCAAAATTATACTATTTTTTCATTGTGTCAAGAGAACGTGCTATTATCATGGTAATGCTGCTTGTGATTTGAAATTTACCACATAGTGTTCCTATCACATTTACAGTCAGGCTACATGTAGGTGTAAGTACATGTTGACTTTGTTATGTCTTCCAAGCTAGTCAGGATACACATATAATGGGGGAATCCATATTACTTAACTGTAAGTTGCTTTTTATGTTAATCTAAGAAACTGAAGAGGCTGTTAAAATATATTTGATTGTGGTTTTGATTAGAATTTCTCTAATGTCTAATAATGTTGATCATCTTCCCATGTGCTTATCGGCCATTTGTATGTCATTTTGGAGAAACGCCTATTACTTTAAGTGGGTTACTTGTATTCTTTTTGTTCAATTGTATACTTAGTAATATATTTTATATTAATATATATTTATATACTTAGTAATTAAGTATATAAGTATTAGTGTTTCAGATGTTTAATATATCAATATATTCTGAATACAAGATTCTTGTTAGATATATGATTCATA
Source organism: Eumetopias jubatus (assembly GCF_037043125.1). NCBI lineage: Eukaryota > Metazoa > Chordata > Mammalia > Carnivora > Otariidae > Eumetopias > Eumetopias jubatus. The sequence continues at coordinate 173,785,912 of NW_028274809.1, read as the reverse complement.
AATATTTCCTTCCATTTTACGTTTTCTTTTCACCTTATTGTTAGTGTCTTTTTTTTTTTTAAAGACTTTTATCTATTTATTTGACAGAGAGAGAGAGACAGCGAGAGAGGGAACACAAGCAGGGGGAGTGGGAGAGGGAGAAGCAGGCTTCCCACGGAGCAGGGAGCCCAATGCAGGGCTCCATCCCAGGACCCTGGGACCATGACCTGAGCCGAAGGCAGATGCTTAACAACTGAGCCACCCAGGCACCCCTGCTAGTGTCTTTTGATGCACAAAAGTTTTCTGACATAACATGAAATATTTTTCCACAAATAGGATTAGGTCAATGCCCTTTTCAAAACTATATAACATGGCACAAATTTTACTGATTTTAATTATGTCAATGTATATTTTCTCAGAAAATTACGGCTATGCTTGACTTTACAGGTAAAGCAGACATTTGTTTATTTGCCCCATTAAAAGACATACATAACAAATATTCTTATTTAACAAAGAAATAATTGAGCCTTAGAGAACAGTATAACTTTTCATATTAGCTTCTCATAGATTATAAAATAAAGGCATTTTTTATTTATATTAAATTCATATGAATATACCTTTAAAATGGTAAGAAAAATATTTCCTAAATGGAGGTTAGGGTCAAAAAACAGATCAGAATATCTGCAGGCCAAATGTGTAAATATGAACATGGGAATCTATTTAGGACTGGAAATAAGGAGAAGAAGGGCAGAGTGGAGATCAAATGCTACCCCCCTCCCCAAGAAAAGCCATGTGGTCTTTAGTATAAGTTACTGTGAAGACAAAACATTTCGATCTAATCTTTTTTTTTTTTCTCTATCTAATATACACCATTCTCCATTTCTACTTTACACGTACACTTCATTAGGGCATTCATTGTGTGGAATTATTTTTTCTTAACTCAATATCAAAAAAATCTCCTCTCTTTCTCATTCTGTCTCCTTCCTGTTCTGAAGGTTCTGTGTACTCTATTTTGATTTTTAAAAAATTTTTTTATTAACATATACTTTATAATTTGTTTCAGGGGTACAGGTCTGTGATTCATCAGCCTGACACAATTCACAGTGCTCCCCATAGCACCGACCTTCCCCAATGTCTATTTTGAGATGACCAAAAAAGACTTTGAAGATACATATTTACTCCCAATATTATAGAACTATGCTATACAATATAGGAGCCATTAGCCATATGTGGTTATTTACATTTATATTCAAATTAAGTAAAATAAAATGAAATAGGAATTTTCTGCCTCAGTCACACTAGCCACATATCAAGCACTCAATACATGTGGTTAGTGACTAGCACAATGTACAGTGAAGTTATTCAAAGTTTCCATCATTGAAGAAAATTCTCTTGGATAGCATGGGATCATGACAGTATTAGTATGCACCACTTTAAGCCACTAAATTATTGCCATGCAATGTGGGAAATAGTTGAGGAATTGCTAACAAAAAATATATAAACTGATTATGGAATTTACTGGAAAATGTGAAAACGTTAGGAAAATCCATCAGTTTACTTTTCAGACTCTCACATATTCCAATATATTCTATAGCCCAGTATTTCCAAAAGTATTGCATATGTGAGAAATATTTTATATTAAATAAAATTGACTATAATTAAGGATATTTACAAGTATTTTTCTAACTTATGAAAAATTAGACACACACACGCACACGTTATAAATACAATTTCTCAAAATAAGTTAACTTACATAAGTCACTAATTCTAGAAAATAGAAGGAATATTATAAATCTGAGTTTAGATACAGTTTTGTGAAAGAATCCACAATTTCTAAAGTTGCTTGTCTTTCCCCAGCTGTTCCTTTTCAAATGTATCAGGGTTCAAATACAAAGAGAAACAAAATGAAAAGAAAATAGAATATTAACGTTTCTTATTTTTATAGCACAAATCTTCCAAATCACTTTAAAAATAGAAGACCACATGCAGGTATTTTTCTGAATCCAAATCCTCGAATATATAAGTAACTAATCATGAGAGAATTTGTTGAATTTGCATCAAATTGTTCAAGTCAGTAGGGTGCACACATTGTGCATTCCCAAAATATCCAAATATAGCATTTAATAATGGATAATATACTGCATTGATAATTTAATCTTATATAAACATATAGACTATATTTAGCTCTAAGTTATGTACCCAGTTCAACACACACACACAACCCCCTCCCACACACACACACAATTTCTTAGTATAACTTTGTTCACTAGAGGATTTCATTTGCATTCTTAGAATTATTCATCACAAGGTTATTTTCTTTATTTTTATTTTTATTTTATCGTTTAATATTTATAATTAATTTCCTCAGATCAAGTCTTATAGAAAAATAAAAGTCACCTATCTATATCCAGTGGCTTAAGGATTGTTTTGAGAGTTTTCTTTCTGGGGCACCTGGATGGCTCAGTTGGTTAAACGTCTGCCTTCGGCTCAGGTCATGATCCTCGGGTCCTGGGATTGAGCCCTGTGTTGCGTTCCCCACTTGGTGGGAGTCTTTCTCCCTCTCCCTCTCCTCCTGCTTGTGCTCTCTTTCTCTCTCTCTCTGTCTGTTTCCCCCTCTCTCTCTCTCAAATAAATAAATGAAATCTTAAAAAAAAGAAAACAGAGAGTTTTGTTTTCATTTGATCTCTGGAGTTGATTCTCTTGATGTGAATGATTAGGTGGATTCTCTATTTTCCCTACTGGCTTATATCAAACATACCCACAGGTCCATTCATAATATAATTTGAGGATCTCCTAAATATCTCCAAAGGACGTCTTATGTTCTGACTTTAGGTAATACATTTTTCAACTCCATTCTAAGGTGAAATAGATTATGAACTTTCCTCTTCAAACCTAGGTTGCTGGGAGCAAGGTCACTTTGAAGAACAAACTAGAGAGATCAGTCTAAGACACTGAATAGTGCCTTGGAGGCACATGTCAGAAATTACCATAACATAGGGAGCCCTAAATCTTAAGAGAATAACTGGTAAGGAAAATAGAAGGAAGAAAAAGTAGAACATGATAAGATAAAAAGAAAATTTGGCATTTTCTTCTGAGTACTGCCACAAACCTTAGGCTTTACCTTTTAGAATCAGATCCCCACTTTTTTTTGTTTTGGTTCCAATATAGAAAACTTAGTAAAATCAAATGTTTGCTTAAGACCTATAATTTTTAACATATAAATCTGTCACTTAAGGTGATAAATAAAACTTAATGCTCTAGAAAACAAACTGATGGTTACCAGAGGGGAGGTAGTCAGAGTGATGGGGGAAATAGGTGATGGGGATTAAGGAGGACACTTGTCCTGATGAATACCGGGTGATGTATGGAAGCGTTGAATCACTATATTGTACACCTGAAACTAAGATGATACTGTATGTTAACTAACTGGAATTAAAATAAAACTTAAAGACTTAATGAAAGGTTATAATTTAAATTCTTCTAGACATATATATATGTGTATATTATATATATAATTAATTTATTTGTTGCATTCCATCCCATAACATCCTATTTCAACTATAACAATTATTTTAGCAATGTGTTTAAATAATTATTGCTCCTCTCACCATCAGTTATAAATTATACCTTTTCTAGTTCTTTGTATAGCAGATATAAAATATTTTTCAGAGTGATTATTTCAAAGTGATTACTCTTTTATTATTCATTAAGTACTTATTGAATGCTTAGTTTGTGCTATGCACTGGATGTACAAAACTAAGTATGATTGCTGACCTCTAGTATATCCAATGAATTACATCCAATTTAGAAGGAAATGTTCTAAATAATTTACTTTTCACAATATGGTTTCCTTAAAGAATCTCAGTGTTCACAGAGCATCGATTTTCACATTTTCTGTTTTAAATTATCACATTGAACTCACTAACCAACTGCTACCCAGCCAGCAGAACTTCATGGCTCCTACTGAACTCATCTTTATATTCATTGGAATATTTTCAGATGCACATAATATTTTCAACTGAATTTTAAAAGTAAGGAAAGTATTTTCTCTAACAGGTCAAGAAGTTCCAAATAGGTGTTACCAGAGTTCTTACCTACTCAATGATAGCACTAAAGTCTCCATTTCTTTCCATTTACTCTGTCAGAAGCTTTCCTCCTTTATGTTCTAAAGATGGTTACTACAGTTTTAGGGGAAAGGTAGGGGGTGGGGGTTGAGGAGAAGGGAACACTCTTCCAAAGTGTTTTTGTCTTCTCAGTGAGAAAAAAAAGCTTTTAAAAGTTTGCCAAATGTGCTTTTCCTATGTTACTGCTAAGAATTATGTCACAGTCCCATTCCTAAACCAATCCATGATAACAGTAATTGTACCCTCATACTTAGATCAAAAGGATTTTACTTTTTGAACTAAGTTCTAGTCCCCTGGAGGACAGTGGCAACATAAAGTAGGGTGGATCCTTGAGAAACAAACAAACAAATAAAAAATTATGGCTTGACTGAGGAGGAAGAGAGAAAGGATATATTTGGTGGTGAAGGCAGACCACGACAGGATCTTCTACCCTCTGATCTGTCACATCTCCTCCATCCAGCAGGACTTACTAAACCATCTGTTTTATAGTTTCAAAATGCTGAGAGCATCTATTTACCCTACCTAAAATTATAGACAAAAAGAGTTACTCATTCTGACACCAATAACACTATTTTCCTAGACACCCTTTTCTCAATCATTGAAGTATTTTTTAAGGATACTTAGTTTTAAAATATTTCCCCAAACCTCTCACAGCTGTAGAGCAAAGAAAAACATAGCCTTACTTAATATGCAAAGATTGTAACACAAATTACTGCTATTTCTTAATCCACTTTAATTTTATAAATTTAAAATTCTTATTCCTGCTTCATTGGTAAAGAAGATGGGATTCAGGGCATATAATAATTTGCCTAATAGCTTCATTCCCCTATCAAAATATTTCCCTCTCTTTGGTGTTTGCAAGGCAGGGGAATATTTACAGGGCAATGTCCTTGCTAAATACACGAAAGCTGCAGTTTGTGTGATACAGCTAGTGAAAATCAGATCTGAAACTTGAACCCAAGTTTTCTCACCAACTTCTGCCACCAAAACAGCATTATACACAGGAATCACAACTTGATATCCATTGGTTGATTATTTTCATCAAAATTACCTTGAATTAATTAGGAAATTTCTACAGTTAATATACAAGAAGAATAAGCTACAGATAATCACAAGAGACCATTACCCCCATCCTAAAAACCAGCCCTCCCCCCCCAAAATATGTTTCATAAGCTACAGAAACATTTTTTTTCCTCCAGGAGCTGACAATAGAAAAAAGAAGCCTAAGAGTACTAAGTACTAGAAGTGAGAAGCACCATTTGAGAGAACAGATTGACCACCTCCCTTCACGCTGGTAGAACAATGAGAGAATCAATCGTGTGTGATAAGAAACCAGAGAACACATGGTTCAACTCTTAATGTAGATATGACAGAATTCCAGTGTTCTCCAGCCAAAGAGTGAGTTGTAACATAGGCAATATTTTCCTAGGGAATTTTCCAAGTGATTTGGGGCAGTTTGCCAAAAGATGGCGCACCGGGCAGAAGATCTGAGAGAGATCTTCCCTGAAGCAGTTGAGGCTCCCCAAGAGTGAGTCAGGAGAGTCAGGATAAACATCTTGAGAGAAATCACACATAAGACCTTGTACCATGGGCGCCTGGGTGGCTCAGTTGGTTAAGCGACTGCCTTCGGCTCAGGTCATGATCCTGGAGTCCCGGGATCGAGTCCCACATCGGGCTTCCTGCTCAGCGGGGAGTCTGCTTCTCCCTCTGACTCTCTTCCCTCTCGTGCTTTCTATCTCTCATTCTCTCTCTCTCTCTCTCAAATAAATAAAATCTTTAAAAAAAAAAAAAAGACCTTGTACCTAAGGTAGCAAAGATGGTTATTCATTTATGTATATATTAATTTATGCATTTATTCTTCTCCTGTCTTAATATTAATAATCAATTACCAATTGGATACTATATGCTAGGCACTGTGCTTCATGTTTTTAAAGCATTGCATTATAAAGCTAGTATAATGACTCCAAGAACTCAAAGTAGAAACTGAGACTTACAGGATTTAAGTAATTTGCCCAGAACCATGAACTAGTAAGTAATGGAATCATAATTTGAGGCTATTACAGACCATAATATCTGTGCTCTGCCTGTATAATTCAGAGATAATTCATCCTCTACGATATCTGAGGTTCTTATTAATATGAACAAATTAGTAACAGAGGACTATGTATTCATATATATGATGCAAATTGATGTGCTAACATATAAAAATGGGTTCATGTTTTAAATTCTCCTAATATCACTTGTGTACCTTAGTTAGATTTATATTACATAATTGTGATAAATATTCACAGAGGTTTACTTTTTTGAACATGTGATTGGTGCTTTAATATAAAATATGAAACTGTACACCTTTAAATAATGAGATGCATCTTTATACCCTTAGAGTATTTCTGTTTCAATTTATTTTGATAATAAAAGTGATTAAAATATTAGAACATATGCTAGAAACATAAATATGCTACCATATCATTTATTCGACAGAAAATCCACCCCTTAGGGTATTTTTGTTTTGCTTTGTTTTGTTTTTCTTCCAATAGTAACAGATTACCAATGCCATCAGTAGTGAATCATTTTAGGAACTGCTGATAATCTAATAAATTTGACTAGGTAGGAATCAGAAATACAATTAAGCATGTAGAACTAAAAGTAAAGTTGATTTAGTAAGGGACTGAAAGATACAACTATAATTTGCTTTGATTTATTTATTTTTTGCCTAAATTATTGTTTCTTTCTTTTACCTGTGCAGCATTTAAACACAACCTCTTAAATTAATCTTCCTACAATGTAAGCTTCAAGTAATATTTTTGTTTGTCAAGGTTAATCTTGACTCATTAGAGAACTGAATTTAAAATGCCTTAAACCAAAATAATGGAATAAAGGAACAAAAGGGAAAGAAATTTATGAAAAGGATGCAAGCAAAGGATGCAGCTGTATTTCATGGGACACAAGGGCAGGCAGTACATTCAGACCTCCTGAGGGCTGAGAATCGAGATGTGGAAATCTATCAAGGATCAAAGCTTCCACATTATCAGTCCTTCCCTCTCCTCGAGGCCACATGATCTCTCATCTCTTCACCACTTTGTATGTCTGCTTCATTCTTTTCTCTATAGAGTGGCTTCCTCTACTCCTTAGCAAATGAACACAGCTTTGCAATTTACATTATCTTGATTCCAGACACAAATGGATTATACAGAATCACTGAATTGCAAGTTTAAGTCCCTGAAACTATAATATAGTGGGGTTAATAAAGTTGCAACACTCTACTCTGCTTGATATATAGGGCAGTAGACTTTATAGCCAATTGTTGGGAAACAAGAAGTTCAAAGGAAACACTAATCATTAGACTGATATAATAGACTCCAATACATCCAAACATTTTGGACATATATGGTTTGAGACACTGTTAGCAGAACCTTTACTGCTAAACAAGCATTAGAAATGACCAGTCCTTAACTTTATGAGTAACTTCTTTTCTATTGAAGAGTTTGAAGAAAAAAAAAAGAAAGAAACTGCTAAGACATCACCAAAAAGAGTGTTTTGAGTTTGAAAAGGCAAAGATCTGAAATGTATAAAATCTATGCCTGATACAATGAAAGTGGAATATTTCTTGAATTCTTTTCTTCACCTGAGAGGAAATAAAAGTTCTATTAATAATAGGTGAGAATAGTAGAAGCAAATAGTAGAAGCAAAATAGTGAGGTAGATGAATGTGCTTGAGAAGAGACCTTGGTGCTGTCCTTCTTTCATCCCCAAGACTGAGCATCATAGAGTTAGACTGGATATGTGAGAAAATGCCAAATCAAGCGGTGGAATCTGACATTTCCATTTATGGTGGAAAAAAGATTTATCAAGCCTCCCCACAATCCCCTTTATCAACAGAGGAATGGAAGAGGATGCTGATCTATGATGTTCAAAACACCAAAAAAAAAAAAAAATGAAAATCCAAAAAGTTTGCAAAGAGTAAGAATGGCCAACTTCAAATGAATGAGAATAGTTGTCACCAGAATTTACACTGGCAACTATGTGCAACACAATGAAATGGCATAAAATATAATCCAATACCAAGTTTAACTCGATTTTAAGTATGAGTCCTATGAACATATACTAAAAACAAACAAACAAAAACAACAACAAACAAACCTGTATATGTTCAGGCTACATAGACTATCTCAAGAAATTCCAAATAAGATCAGTTAGTTAGGTCATATTCAATGACTTCAAGGTATTAATGCAATATAAATAGAAAATAATAACAATGAACAATCCAAATACACCTGTGAGCAATCCAAAAAATTTTATAATACTGTTTGATTTGTAAATGATAGTAGAAATGAAAATAGAAAAAGTGGAAATAAAAATAGAAAAAAATAGAAATGCACATAAAAAGTAGAATATATAAAATAACTTGGAGTGAACCTTCTCTTCATAGTTTAAGACACCTATCTCAGAAATAGATTAAAATAAAAACATCTAAAATCTATAGGAAACAAAATATAAAATGTACCTAACAAGTAGTTCACAAATGAAAATTGTAGCTTTAAGAAAGCTTAGGAAAAAAATGGACAAAACTTTAATACCAGGAATCTATGAAAAGATCAACAAAATAAAACAAATTAAAAAATGGAAATAATAAATTTGCAAGACTATGATGAGAAATTAAGGGATCTACTACCAACCAAAATTGTAAAGTCATTAATTAAAATTTAAGTTGGCTCTATGAAAAGATAAAAGATAAAAATATACACATAACTTTATCAAGTTTGAGAAAAATATGTAATATACATGCCTAAATATATATTACATATATTAATATAACCCATAATATAATACATAAATACATATATTAATTTATAAGGTATATATTTTAAATTTAAGATAACAATGCATATACTTATATTCCCATGCGTTTGTGATTATATATTATATGGATTATTTTCCGCTGAGTTATAATTTATAATAAAGAGGTCAAATAAAATTGAGAGAGAAAAAGAAATAAACCTAAAACAAAATGAAACAGCAGTACAAGTTCAGTTCCTAAAATCCCCGGGTACGCCTGACTTATTTAACTCATTAATTCATTTGTAAAGTGAGGTTAATGTGGTTTAGAAATTAAATAAGAATCACACATAATAAAAATCAAAACTGTAACTTAATAAGGAAGCAGAAAGTTTAAATAATACTACATCTTACATCATGTCTAAGAATAATTTCAAAGTTTCATGGGTGTTATTTTTTGGAAAATTAATTCTAGTTTAAAAACTGCAGATTGAGAACATGCTGGAATTTATATTTACAAACATAGTTTATAGAAAGAAAAGATATACTAAAGTATATGCTACAAATATAAAAGTTCATAGATAGCTTCAAAGTAAATTAATTAGGGATTCTTCTGTGTTCAGGAGACTATTAAATATATCTGAAGAGGAAAACCAAGAAAAAGACTTACCCATGAAGCTGATTCTTCCCAAAGGGAGTGCCACCAGCTGTCCTCTCAGCCTGGTCAGGGCTCACACTGGAAGATATAAGTTCAGATACATCTGACCTTGCCACAAATATATGTTCTGAAAAATCCAAATTTTTAAAATGAGAAATTGAGTCATAAAATCTTTTAGAACACAGTATAAAAATTTAAGAAATTTAAAGATAAATTAAATTCAGAAGATTAGCAGTTACAGCCAGGGCTCCAACAATTAGTAATAGAGGGTTCTAAAAACAAAGAAGAGGAAAAGGAAGTATTTGAAATATTGATGGTCATTTCAAAATTAAAAGGGACAAAAGTCTTCCCTTTGAGAAGCAGTTAGAAAATCCCCATGATGGGCGCCTGGGTGGCTCAGTTGGTTAAGCGACTGCCTTCGGCTCAGGTCATGATCCTGGAGTCCCAGGATCGAGTCCCGCATCAGGCTCCCTGCTCAGCAGGGAGTCTGCTTCTCCCTCTGACCCAACCCCCTCTCATGCTCTCTCTTTCTCTCTCTCTCATTCTCTCTCTCAAATAAATAAAATCTTAAAAAAAAAAAATACCCATGATTAGTGCTCTAATAGGGATTTTTAAATTAGAACAAAAATATTGTTTTGTTTGTCTGGAATAAGTACATAAGATTATCTAAAAGCATTTGTCAAAGAAAAACAATATGAAGATTGTTGCCTTACCTGATAAAAGCAAACAGTATATAAAGATATAAATATTTATAAAATGTACTATTATCACAATGATGTATAAATAAACCTGAGGCATAGTGGAGAGAATTTAGTAACATTCTTATGATTATATGTTAATTAAGCAGTGAAAAACAAATTTAGAAGAGCAAAGGCATTTTCAATAATTAATAATAGAGCAATGGCTTGAAAATGTAGCCTACAAAAAGTGTTGGTTACAAAACGGACAGCTAGTTTAAATTGGTTAAAAAACCACTACAGAACTGTTAAAAATATAGAAAAATTTTATACATTTGGAATAGGCATTGTATTAGTTTCCTATTGCTGTTGCAACAAATTAACAAAAATTTGGTGGCTGAAAACAATACAAAAGTTTATTCTCTTTCTGTTCTGAAGGTCAGAGTCAAAAATGGGTTTTATTGTTCTGAAATCAAGGTGCCTGCAGGGCTGCACTACCTCCAGAGACTCTAATTAAGAATCCCTTTCCTTGCCTTTTCCAACTTCTAGAACTGTGTTCCTTGTCTCCTGACCCTTTCCTCCATCTTTAAAGCCAGATATACAGGACCTTCAAATCTCTCCATGCAATGTTTCATAGTAAATTCTCTCTTACAAAGATCCCTGTGATTACACTGGACCCACCCAGATAATCCAGGATATTCTTCACATCTCTTAACTTAATCACATATGCAATGTCCATTCTGCCACTTAAAGTAATATATTCATAGATTTGGAAGATTAGGACATAGAAGTATTTGGGCATATCACTCAGCCTACCACAGACATCTTTGCTTTCTTGAAATAGCATGCAAATCCATAAAGATAAGTACTGCTAAATTTGATGGCGTTAATATTTAAACTCCCCAAAGGCAAAAGCACCACAAAGTTACATATCAAGAAGCAGACTGGAAGAAAAAAATTGGTACACTTACACAAAATAATATTATTTAACATGTTAAAAAATTACCAACAAACTAAAATTTTATTTTATTTTTTTTAAAGATTTTATTTATTTGAGAGAGAGGGAATGAGAGATAGAGAGCACGAGAGGGAAGAGGGTCAGAGGGAGAAGCCGACTCCCTGCTGAGCAGGGAGCCCGATGTGGGACTCGATCCTGGGACTCCAGGATCATGACCTGAGCTGAAGGCAGTCGCCCAACCAACTGAGCCACCCAGGCACCCCAAACTAAAATTTTAAAACAACCTAATAGTAACATAGTTGAATAAAATATAAATGAGTAACAAAATTCTGAGAAGTCAACATCAAGGATAGGAAGAATGCAAATTAAAATAAATTATTGTTTCTTACCATGAAAGTCAAAAATGAAAATAGATTGAATTTATAATTGTTAATTTGTTGTAAGGGAAGAAAACATTTTCTCTACCCTTCTAAATTCTTTTAGCTGGCCTATTAGTTAAACTGACATAAACAGATTAACAGGAGAAAGCCAGATTTAATTCTGTATGTATGGGAGCCCAACAAAGACATGAGAAGCTCAAAGACAGCCAAGCAATCAAGGTTTACATGTCATCCTAAACTAAGGAGACTGAGGGTGGGGGCAGGTAGGGGTCTAAGGCTTCAAAGGAAAAGAAGACAATTCACAGGAAGATGGAAAGAGAAAATATTTGGTAAACAAATACCATGCCTTGCAGAGATAATGGGGCACATACTGGAATTTGAACAAACATACCTTGCCAAGCTTCCCCCAGTTTACCACACCTAGCCCATACTCAGCCCATAATCTTTACAGTCATCTCTGGCAGTAGCTCTCTCCCTGTACTGGGACCTCTATCTAAATTCTTAGAAGCAGTTAAGGAGGAAGTAAAAAGTTATTCCTAAATTCTTTGGGCCTTGCCTATCAACTCAAAATAATAAGTGTTTGAAAGTGTCACCTCTTGGGAAGACTCATTCTGAACACCTTCAATACATCGATGAAACATTCTGAAGGGAAAGTCAGTATTTATTCAAATGAAAATACGTTTGAATTTAAATTTCCCCTTCTAATATTTGGAGAGATATTTGTCATGTACCCAAAGGAACATGTGCAAAAATATACTTTCAGGTTTTCCTTACAGTGTGACATTACAATATCTACAAAATTAAATGGCTCTTACTGGAAAAATCTTTAAATAAAGACAGTATGTAAATGCTATAGCATGCTATTCAATAGTGAATGATATTAATATCAACTCCATCACTATGGAGATATGAAAATATCTCCATATCATTAATTTGAAAAGATAGGGACACTGTATTTGATTTATGGAAAAAAATTACACATTTATTCTTTTAACAGAAATTAAGAGTTTCAAGACTTGATAAATATAATTACAAAATACCCAGTTAAATTTGAATTTTAGATAAATAACAAATAAACAATATTGTATTTCTGAATGCTATTTGCTTCAGTTACACTATTGTAAGTTTGAAATCACAGGCTGATAACATTGTGAAGATTTATTTTTTCAAGAATAAACATATTTCATCAATATTTTATTAACGAATGTGAAAACTGTTGTAATAATAGCTTTTATTAACACAAATTCTAGACATGTTTATTGATGAATATGTCACTTCCATTAATAATGAAAATAGCACTGCAATTAATAGTCAAAGCCTCAATGCCTGATAATATTAAAGATAACAAACAGTAATTAAATCTGGAGGGCTTTCTGGGTCTCTATATTTTTTTGTATTACAGAAATTTTCTTATATTACCATAAGAACATTTTTCTCTCCTTAACTAGATGTAAGCCCTCAAAGACAGAGTGCTTAGTCCTTAATTCTTTTCTAACTATATAATGAATAATAAAGTATTACTTTTAGCAGATTTTTCTGTAAATTTTGGTGGCTTTTTTTTTTTTTTTAGACTATCCATTTATTTGTCAGTGGGGGGGGAGAGAGAGAGAGAGAGAGAGAGCACATGAGCAGGTGGGAGGGGCAAAGGGAGAAGCAGGCTCCCCCTTGATCAAGGAACACTACAGGGAACTCAATCCCAGGACCTGGGGGTCATGACCTGAGCCGAAGGCAGTGGTGGCTGACAAATATTTTAACTTTTCACATGGGCTTAAACTAAAGCTTAGATTGGTCACAATTTCTAATTAATGTTGGCAAGGAAATATTTTGAAATGTGAAGTTTTGAAACACTTCTATGCTGAGGATTTTTTTCTTTGAGTTAAAAAATAGCAATTTCATTAAAAATACATATTTTTTGTGTATTAAATAATGTGGTAATCAAATTATTTAATCTTCATGCCAGTGAGATTCTTTCTCTTTCATGGACATTAACTAATCTCTAACTCCAGCCAGATAGTTACAGGGAATTAAAAGATGGGTGCCTGGCTGCTTAGTCAATAGAACATGAGACTTAATCTCAGGGTCATGAGTTCAAGCCCCATTTTGGCACAGAGACTACTTAAAAAAAAAAATTTAAAAAAGTATGTGGATGGAGGACCACCATCCTTCACCGCTGCTGAAATCAATTCAAAAGGCAGAGCTCCTGAATTGTATGTCAGAAGAATATATAATATAGCGTTAATGCCTTTTATTAAATATTACCTTCTCCCTCTCTTGGATCTTCTTGTACTGTCCTAGATTTTTATTTAGACTGAATCTCCTTTGTGGAATACATGACAATGTGACAGTGTAAATTGATTTGATACACATGGTCAATATGCTTTCATCAATAAGTTTAAGGAATATGAAGTTAGAAAGGGGAAAATATAACTTTTGTCAACATGTCTTCTTAGATTCTGTTCAATGAAAATCTGTGGTAGGTAAGCCCCATCTATGAATTCTGTAATGTATTTCACCTTAGAATGGCAGATGAGTGTTTAAACACTATCAAGTTATGACAGACTATGACTGTTTGTAAAACAATGGAAACAATCATTCTTAATATAAACATGGTGCACCTTGTAGAAGTTCAATGTTTTCTCACTGTGCCAGCAATCCTAATCCAGGTAAAAGTTGGATAGCTTTTAAAGACACTATTTGTATGGCAAATTCATATAAACATAAAATTTTGAAGAAATCTTCTTAAATTCATCTACTAATAATTCATGGTATACTCATAGGAAATAATACAAAGAAGACAAAAATTATTGTTAGCAGCAGATGGTAAAGAAGTATAGCCATTCAAGATGTTACCCTGACCTCTGACTTCCCTTCCATCAAAATTCTATTCGTATCTGGTGAGATGGAAATATGGAAGAACTTTTGGGGACCTGACTGAAAAATAGTTGAGTTGGAACTGTACAAGTTGGGAAAAATGGCTTTGCATATCAGTAAAACAAATGAGGGAAACTTAAAATATCCAAACTTGAAAGTCCAGGAAGTGTACCTTCTTTTACTAACTTCAAATTTATACATTTAAAAAAATAAGAAATTTCAGATAAATTTAATAAGAATATAAAATAAATCTGATAAAATAGTAGTGATAAAATAGAAATTTTTCTGATACTGAAAAGCAAATTTTAACATTTCAAAATATTTCAAAGCAATTTTTATTGAAGTATGATTACCATCCAATGTTATGTTAGTTTCAGTTGTATATTTTTCAGATTCTAATAAAGGCTTAAACTTATTTAAAAATATGTAACTTTTGAACTGAAATAATGAATAAAAACTTTGATCATTAGATAATTTATGAAAGCTGGTGATTCATGAAGTGCATTAAAAATTGAGATTCATGCTGATTTGGCAAGAAATATAGACATTGAAAAATATACTAAAATTGAAATATACCAAAAAAAGGATATAAAAAAGCAAAATGATTAGTGATAAATAGTTAACTCAAATGTGTTTTTGATTTGTCATTGCTCAAGAATACAAGAAATAACCAAAAATATGATAATTCACATATGAAAAAATGTCTTCCAAAATTTGATATCAACAATAATCTTATGTACTTGTAATATATCACTAATAGAAAATGTAAAACCAAAATATGTTTATACAAACTATCAATAGTAAAAAATAAATTCTGAATCACCATGCTAGAAGAAATGTATCTCTTTCACTTAAGGATATATTTTATACCCTGTGTTTCAAAATATTGTGCTGCACAGAATAATCATTTAAGTAACATTGATAAGAATAACATAAGATAATCAATTGTGGTTAGAGAAGGCCACTTTAGCAAGTTTGTTTCTTCTCCATTTTAGACAAGATTTTAAAATCTATAGACTTTAAGGAAAACAGTAGCTTAAAATGCACATGATTCTTTGAAGACAAACCTATTTGTAAATTCTTTCCACAATAATTTCATTTGAAAATTTTATTTATTGTGCAACTCTTATGTTCCAGAGGCTATGTTATACAACATATTGAGATTTCATAGATTTAATGGACACAGTGCTTGGGATTCTCAAATTTAATGTAAATAATTATAATAAATTATGATGTTTTGATACATGCATCAATGTGGTTCTACTTTAAAACAAGAAAATATTAAAACAAAATTCCTAGAGAAATTGTACAAG
Source organism: Eumetopias jubatus (assembly GCF_037043125.1). Taxonomy (NCBI): domain Eukaryota; kingdom Metazoa; phylum Chordata; class Mammalia; order Carnivora; family Otariidae; genus Eumetopias; species Eumetopias jubatus. The sequence goes on along the minus strand of NW_028274809.1, from coordinate 173,770,177 downwards.
ATTTGAATCTTAATGACTAAGTAGGAAATCACTATATGGGTGCGTTTGGGAAAGAGGTTTGCCCAGACCACACACAGGGTTACACAGTAACACAGGGGAGATAATGGCATGATCAGAGAATTTTGTGAAATTCAGTATCAGGGGCTTCATTCATTCTTGTTCCCATATCAGCCAAAATAATTTTCTGAAACTATATACCACCTTGGTCTTCTAGCTGACATCTAGAACAATATAAACATTTTAAATTGTTACATCACTCATTTAAATATATCAAATCAAATCTAAATATCATAGAAGTTTGACATCACTATCTTCCACTTAAGGAAACACATAAGCCCACTCTTGTTTCACATTCAGTCATTATTACATCATCCTTTTTACTCCTGACCAAACCTGTCCGTCCTATTTCCTCCAGAGACTAGTATCCTCAAGTAATATACATTTATGCTTTAAAGGTCTTTATCAGTGACCATGTTAAAATGATATTCAATAAAGTTTATATATAAAGTAAATTTTATTTCAATTTTCTGTGATCATAAGAGTCTATGTTTTAAAAAGTTTTTTGGACTTGAGTTATTATAATTATTGGTAGCACATAGTGAAGTAAAATACTAAAATTATGTTACAAGTTTTCTTAAATATTTATTATAATAACTTAAAATTTTCTTAAAATAAATCCCTCAGTGAGATTGATAGGGCTTTTTTTGGTCATATCACATAAGTAAATGCTACTTATTTCTAGAACAAAAGAGTATCCAGCACAATTTTATTTCTATATTTCTTTCCTTTTCCCTGAGAAAATACGCTTACATAAATAGATGGTAATGGAAGCAGGTTCATTTTGCTGAGAACTGTTTTTCATTTCTTTGAATTTAATAGTTATATGCCAAAAATTATGTAGCTACCTATTCTGAAATTATTTTTAATAACCTATCATCTGACAACTCCATTAGGTTTTCCTTCCATTGTGTTGAAAGTAAATAACAGTAAAGTCTGAACAAGGGGGGTTATTACTTAGTCCTTTGTGTCACTCACCTTTGCAATACCAACCTTAATGCTTCTAATTATATCTGAGTGTGCTTCAGTTATTCGCCCTCTGGGGCAATGCACCAGAGTAAAGGTGACTGTATAGTTTATCATCCAAACTGAGAATAAACGTGGGCAATACTAACAAGCAATCAAGAAAACAGGCATAGTCCAGACTAACACTGACAAACCAGCACATAACTTTCACCCTACTGGGAAAAAAAAAACAAAACAAAACAGTAAAAACAGATGAGAGGCATGTCATTCTCTGAAAAGTTAGGGAAAGGAGTTTGTAGAGAGACAGATGAAAAATTGCAGACTTGTTTTCTTAGGCATATACATTTTTAAATAGATGCATTTTACACTTGGAAAATTGCATATGTGAAGGATCTTAAAATGCCCAGTCATATATGCCACTTTTTGAGGACATTCTCTAGTGATAAAAAACATGAGGAATAGAACAATGTGGGTCCATGATGCTAATGCATTTGGAACTTTTTCTTTAGGTAACGCGAAACTATGTTTTCAGGCAACTGAGATCATTGAGTCTAGTTCCATGTATCTTATGCCAGGGTACCTATGTATTTTTCAGGAGTCTGCATGGATGTGCTGGTCAAAGGACACATTCGAAATTAGTGAGGTGAGTTACTACCTTGGTCCACCTTTAATCCACAGAAGAAATTTTGCACAAACAGCTTATATGGTCCTAAATTTAGGTTATATAACCTCCCAGCTTATGCAGTCCCATTACCAACTAGTATCATTCATAGTCACATGGCAAAGTAGCAGAGTGGGGCTGGGGTGGGGGTAGCTGCAGAGAAAGGAGCCTATCAGGAGAGGAAAGCTCCCTGTTGCGAATTTTTCTTTCCTTTTTTCTTCTCACTTTTTCCCTTCCTTCCTTCCTCCTTTCCTTCCTTTACTCCTTCCTTCTTTTTTTCTTTTCCTTTCCTTCCCTTCCTTTTCTCTTTCCTTCATTCTTTCTCTTAAAAGTTTTTTTTTTGTTTGTTTGTTTGTTCTACCTTGTTTGAAGGACATGTCTCCTCATTTGATATTTCAAACCGGTCATGAACAGATTCCTTGTTAATTCCACGACAAACTGCAGTAGTCTAAGTATTTATGTTATTTCGATCCAAACATATATTATCCACCATTTCAATCTATATGTAAAACGTTCTTACCAGTGCAGTCAGTAAACTTGGTTTCCCCATACTTTGGCCACGCAACCTGCAAAAGTTTCATTGTGTGCTGGTATCTTCTCTTGTTTATCTGATGTTTACTTGTCTGATGGGTTACATATTTGCTTTTTGATTATTTGTTTTCTGTGGGTTTTTGGTTGTTTGCTTGTTTGTTTTGCCTTAATAATAAGAGCTTCCTAAAGTCAGAATTCTTTCCTTTATATTTACTGGTGCAGAGTGAAAGGTATTCTTTATAAAATTATTTTATAGAATGTATAGAATCCAGAGATCTATAACTGATGCAATTCCACCAACTTAATTAGTAATTAGAAATAAGTTAATTTGAGTAATTGTAGGTTTTCTTCATTTTCTCAATTTTAAGTACCTTACCTATTTCATTGATCTTAGATCTTTATTTATTATTTCTTTGCTTCTTTGGATTTATTTTATTTTATTTTTCTAGTTTTGTTTTATTTTCAAATATATGCATTTAAGTCTATAGATTTCTCCCTGTGCCCTGTTATAGCTACAACCATCATCTCTACACTATGTCATATTTTTATTATTATTTGTTTCAAACTATTTCCTACTTCCTAATGTTTCTGTATAAATGGAAGTTCTTTAGAAATACATGGGTAATGTCCAAACACATGAAATTTTATAGCTGTTTTTAAACAACTGATTTGTAATTGAATTTATCCCTTGTCAAAGAACATGCTAAGAGGCTGATATCCATAATCTAATTTGAAAAAGTGCTTCATTGGTACATTTAGTACCACCTTTGTATAACCTAAAGTCAAAAGCTATAACTTATTTACTATTTTTTACTATGCTTGCCTCTAGCATCACCCCCTCACTGCCTCCAAATTGCTGCTTTTAATTTTCTTTGTGCTAGGAAATCAGATAAGCAAGGATTTTTTTTTTTTTTAATGGTCTCTAAAATAAGAGTGTGTAAGACTTGAGGGATTTTCCTATGAAGAAAGTGTTTGGCTTTCAGCTCACAATTTATGTCACATTTTTATGTTTTGAGGACACTAAGAGACATGTGTTTGTGGATTTTCAGGTTGACTTTGTGATCTGATTAGTTGAGTTTATCAAATTTATAATGAGTGCCCACTAAATGGCAGGAACTGGACCTGAGCTGAATTTACACATGTGAATAAGACAGTATTCACCCTCTAAGCTCTTGAGTTCAGTAGGATAGAAAGTCACACACATACACAGAAAATGTCAACATACTATGACAAATGTTGTGAAAAAGGCTCATGTATGGAACTAGGCATCTAATGCATCCTGGAGTGTGTGTGGGGATTGAGCTGGGGCAGAGGAGATAAGCAAAGAAGTGTGCCAAAGATGACACTTGAAAGGCATTCCAAACAGAAGAGAAACATCATTAAAAGTATAGATGAAAGCAAACAAATAGCACAGTGCACTAGGGAACTACAAGCCCCACACTATTGGAATGTAAATTGTGTACCTGGATAATACAAAAGGAAGGGATCACTGCTTTGCTTGATCTCTACATAAATTGTTTTATATCTACAAAGAAGGGATAAGAAAGCTATCAGTAGATATTACTGTATGATTTAAATCATCTTGTAAACAGAACAAAATCACGCAGGGCTAATTTTTTTTTTTTTTTTTTTTTTGTCTACCACTAGAGTTCAATCATGTCTACCACCAAGTATGGATTCATGAAGTTGGAGAAATTGTCCAGCTGTCCTTATCACAATTTTCATCTTCATGGTCCTTAACAAGTTTAGAAAATCTTATGAAATTTGGAGTTTATAGTTTTTGGTTAAAAGTCTGAATTTTACATTTTGTGGTGGAGGAAACTCACACAACGTTGCACATTTTACACTGTAGGTAACCTATTTCAAATAATCTATTTTTCCCAGGCTGGTACTTCATATCTCCAAGTAACCACCAATATTTTATGCTGGCACTTTGCTGGTAATCCAAGTACCATCACACCTATGTCTGAACAACGGGTAATCCTCACAGCAGAGTTTATGAAACTTTAACATGCATAGTAAATAATTACCTTGTTAACATATAGGATCCTGGACTGCATTTCCAGGGATTCTGTTCCATAGGTCCGGAATGAAGTCAGGTAATTTACATGCATAAAAAGCTCCCAAGTGATGATGATGTGTTGGTCCATGGTCCACTTTACATAACACGGCTTCACACCATAATTTCAATAAGAAAGCTTAAATGTTGTAAAATCATGTTGGTAGAAAGTGTTTCATATGCCTGTTTTAAGTCTCAAGTAGCCTGTACCAGTGATTTTTGTAATTACTACCAAGTTTCCTCCTGGCTCTATGTGGTTAGCTTAGTACCTAGAAATGATTTAGTAGATGTGGGGGTACTAAATCATAGGAAAACGATCCAGGGACCACATGCTCAAAATTCTACCTTGAACTTGACTCTTCCTCTCTTGACCTGAGGTGTCCCTCTGCCAAAACAGAAAGAAATACAATTCCAAAACCAAAAGTAATGAAATCAATTTAAATTTTTACTGAAGTCTTTCCCAAAAGCCAAGATGAAAGTTTGTGTATAGCACACAGAATAAAGTCTTGAAACCTGCTTTCTTCGTCTCTCTTTAAATATAGACGAAAACCTGCATCAACAACCGACATTTTTCTCTTTGCTCTCATATACCCAAGTCCCTCATTAAATCTGCACTCAAGGGCTCTTGACTTTTGTAACTGTGCCTTTCTTCCTGACCTTAATTTATGATCTGTTTCTTTCTCTCTCTCTCCTTGTTCTCCTTTCCTACTATGTTTTTTTTTTTTTTAAGATTTTATTTATTTATTTGACAGAGAGGGACAGCGAGAGCAGGAACACAAGCAGGGGGAGTGGGAGAGGGAGAAGCAGGCTTCCCGCTGAGCAGGGAGCCTGATCTGGGATTCGATCCCAGGACCCTGGGATCATGACCTGAGCCGAAGGCAGACGCTTAACGACTGAGCCACCCAGGCGCCCCCTACTATGTTTTTGTGAGCCAGATACTCTGGAACTAGACTGAGTGGGTTTGAAGGCTGGCACAGGAACCTAGCACACTATGAATGTGGGCAAGTTTCTCAAACTTCCTGTGCCTCAGTTGCCTCATCTGTAAAATGTGATTCTAATAATACCTTCTCACAGGTCAGTGTAGAATTAAATCAATTAATCCTTGTAAAATGCTTAGAACAGAGCCTTAAACTCAAGAAGTGCTTTGTAAGTATCCACTATTATTATAAGGTCTACCTAGCATAGTTTCTGTGTTATGCATACTTATGATTTTCAAAGAGTTAAAGACAAAACTATGTACCTCCTACTTATTTACTACAAAATAAGGTAGCTTCAGAGATAACTTTTTAAAAATTACCAAGTTTTCTAAATACAGTGAGAATAAGTGATCGAAGATAAATTATTACAAAACCACATTTCTTTTTTCTCAATTATTTCCTAAGATAGTGCCCAAGGACCTGAACAATTACACTCATCAGTTATGTCATAATGAATGAAGAGTGTCTGGTAACTCACATATGCTTTCTTCACCCAGAATCTCTCCTCCCATGAGAAGAAGCCAATACGAAGGCTCAACTCAGATATCCCACCATAAGAACTTCCAGGCCCAACCTGTACACAGTTAAATCCTTGTACCCACTTTTCCTAACAAGATTTCTTCTCAGAATCTTCTGTGTGGCATTCTCCCTAGCTGCAGAGAGGCAATAAAACTCATTTACTTTTTCATAAACAGATTTCTTTAATTTAGAAGGGTGCTTTCTACACTGGCCACGATCAACCAATTATAGCCTGTATTTCTATAATTAAGTCTATACTTTTTGTATGGGAACATTTCAGAAGTTGCTTGAAGACATTTATAAAAGGAGTTTCAAGAAAAGATAAGGGTGCAGATAAGGGGTTGCTGGCATGGATGAAATGTGATCAAGAAAATCTTAGTTAAGCCTGGCCCCCAACAATGAGGAAAGTTAAGCAGTGTACTTTAACAAGAAGCAAATGCAGTATTTTCAATAACACACATAGATTTGTAGGTCCTTCCTAAAATATACCCTGAAACAGAAACTTCAGAGAATCACGGGTATACTTTTGAAGAGTGAGGTTCTATAATTCAAGCTTCTAATCAATACTTTTAGATAGGGAGGAATAAAAAATTCTCTCTATGGCTATAATATGTGTTGCCAAGTTTCCTCCAGAGAGAATTTTTACCCCACGCAACAAAAAATTTTTGAAAGCAAAAGCATATATTAGAAGTATTTGTAAACACCCTGGTGTTTTATTATGAAGAGTTTTGTGCTAACTCAACTAAAATCAGCAAATTGGTTCCTTGAGACTTCCAGGATTATAAGGTGTTTTGTTTTCTGTGGGAAAGTACTTAAGGGAATATGTTTTACTATTTTGGGTGAAGAGAAGAAAAATACTGAATGAGTTGAATTAACTTTCTCTTCCGATTGGCCTTAAATCATTATTTTTAAATTATAATTATAAACACACATCAAAGAAATGTCTTTAAAAATCATACTGTGAAATTTATACTGATTTAAATGTACTCTTTTGAGGAATACATATCCAATATGCCATGAAAAGTTGGTGAGTCAACTGTTCCTATTAATTGCCATTTTTTTTCCAAAATAAATTTTACACAAACAAAAAAAAAATATTTAATTGGCTAGATCTTATTTTAGAATATTTACCATTAATTAGAAATATCTTTCTACAATGTCCAAAAATTCAGCTTCATTTCTCCATCTGAATTTCAGACATTAAAAAATACCTCTGTAATTGTCAAGATCGCATCTATTACATCAAAGTAGATTTCATGGGATTAATCTCCCATTTTAAAACTCGCTGCTTGGGGTGCCTGCGTGGCTCAGTTGTCAAGCATCTGCTTTTGGCTCAGGTCATTATCCTAGGGTCCTGGGATCCAGCCCCACATCGGGCTCCCTGCTCAGCGGGAAGCCTGCTTCTCCCTCTCCCACTCCCCTTGCTTGTGTTCCCTCTCTAGCTGTGTCTCTCTCTGTCAAATAAAAAAATAAAAAATAAAAAAAATAAAACTTGCTGCTTAGAGTTTTCTTTTTTTTTTAATGGTAAAGAGATCTTATGATTACTGGTTTTATAGAAAGAGCCCCTACTTACAAAAAACAAAACAAAAATTTTTTGCTTTTCCTGAAAATTAGGCATCCATGTTACAGATGAAACATAAAGAAATAATAAAGTGCTGAAAACTACAATGTATTTTTTTTAAATTTTTTATTGTTATGTTAATCACCATACATTACATCATTAGTTTTTGATGTAGTGTTCCATGATTCATTATGTGCATAATACCCAGTGCCCCACACAGAACGTGCCCTCTTTAATACCCATCAGCAGGCTAACCCATCCCCCCACCCCCCTCCCCTCTAGAACCCTAAGTTTGTTTCTCAGAGTCCATCATCTCTTATGGTTTGTCTCGCCCTCCGACTTATTCCCCTCATTCTTCCCCTCCTGCTATCTCCTTTTTTTTCTTAACATATATTGCATTATTTGTTTCAGAGGTACAGGTCTGTGATTCAACAGTCTTGCACAATTCACAGCGCTCACCATAGCACATACCCTCCCCAATGTCTATCACCCAGCCACCCCATCCCTCCCACCCCCAACCACTCCAGCAAACCTCAGTTTGTTTCCTGAGATTAAGAATTCCTCATATCAGTGAGGTCATATGATACATGTCTTTCTCTGATTGACTTATTTCACTCAGCATAACACCCTCCAGTTCCATCCACGTCATTACAAATGGCAAGATCTCATTCCTTTTGATGGCTGCATAATATTCCATTGTGTGTATATACCACTTCTTCTTTATCCATTCATCTGTCGATGGATATCTTGGCTCTTTCCACAGTTTGGCTATTGTGGATATTGCTGCTATAAACTTCGGGGTGCACGCACCCCTTCGGATCCCTGCATTTGTATCTTCGTGGTAAATACCCAGTAGTGCAATTGCTGGATCATATGGTAGCTCTATTTTCAACTGTTTGAGGAACCTCCATACTGTTTTACAAAGTGGTTGCACCAGCTTGCATTCCCACCAACAGTGTAGGAGGGTTCCCCTTTCTCCGCATCCCTGCCAACATCTGTCGATTCCTGACTTGTTAATTTTAGCCATTCTGACTGGTGTGAGGTGGTATCTCATTGAGGTTTTGATTTGGATTTCCCTGTTGCCGTGCGATGTTGAGCACATTTTCATGTGTCTGTTGGCCATTTGGATGTCTTCTTTGGAAAAATGTCTGTTCATGTCTTCTGCCCATTTCTTGATTGGATTATTTGTTCTTTGGGTGTTGAGTTTGATAAGTTCTTTACAGATTTTGGATACTAGCCCTTTATCTGATATGCCATTTGCAAATATTTTCTCCCATTCTCTCAGATGTCTTTTGGTTTTGTGGAATGTTTCTTTTGCTGTGCAAAAGCTTTTTATCTTGATGAAATCCCAAAAGTACATTTTTGCCCTTGCTTCCCTTGCCTTTGGCGATGTTTCTAGGAAGAAGTTCCTGTGGCTGAGGTCGAAGAGGTTGCTGCCTGTGTTCTCCTTTAGGACTTTGATGGACTCCTGTCTCACGTTTAAGTCTTTCAACGATTTGGAGTCTATTTTTGTGTGTGGTGTAAGGAAATGGTCCAGTTTCATTCTTCTGCAAGTGGCTGTCCAATTTTTCCAACACCATTTGTTGAAGAGACTTTTTTCCATTGGACATTCTTTCCTGCTTTGTCAAAGATGAGTTGACCATAGAGTTGAGGGTCCATTTCTGGTATTCTGTTCCATTGATCTATGTGTCTGTTTTTGTGCCAGTACCATACTGTCTTGATGATGACAGCTTTGTAATAGAGCTGGAAGTACGGGATTGTGATGCCATCAGCTTTGCTTTTCTTTTTCAATATTCCTCTGGCTATTTGGGGTCTCTTCTGGTTCCATACAAATTTTAGGATTCTTTGTTCCATTTCTTTGAAAAAAGTGGATGGTATTTTGATGGGGATTGCATTGAATGTGTAGATTGCTCTCAGTAGCATTGACATCTTCACAATGTTTGTTTTTCCAATCCATGAGCATGGAACGTTTTTCCATTTCTTTGTGTCTTCTTCAATTTCTTTCAGGAGTATTTTATAGTTTTCTGAGTACAGATCCTTTACCTCTTTGGTTACATTTATTCCTAGGTATCTTATGGTTTGGGGTGCAATTGTAAATGGGATCGACTCCTTGATTTTTCTCTCTTCTGTCTTGTTGTTGGTGTATAGGAATGCCACTGATTTCTGTGCATTGATTTTATATTCTGCTACTTTCCTGAATTCCTGTATGAGTTCTAGCAGTTTTGGGGTGGAGTCTTTTGGGTTTCCACATACAGTATCATATCATCTGCAAAGAGTGAGAGTTTGACTTCCTCTTTGCCGATTTGGATGCCTTTGATTTCTTTTTGTTTTCTGATTGCTGTGGCTAGGACCTCTAATACTATGTTGAATAGCAGTGGTGAGAATGGACATCCCTGCCACGTTCCTGACCTTAGGGGAAAAGCTCTCAGCATTTCCCCATTGAGAATGATAGTCGTTGTAGGTTTTTCATAGATGACTTTTTTGATACTGAGGTATGTACCCTCTATCCCTATACTCTGAAGAGTTTTGATCAAGAAAGGATGCTGTACTTTATCAAATGCTTTTTCTGCATCTGTTGAGAGGATCATATGATTCTTGTTCTTTCTTTTGTTAATGTATTGTATCACGTTGATTGATTTGCAGATGTTGAAACAACATTGCATCCCAGGGATAAATCCCACTTGGTCGTGGTGAATAATCCTTTTAATGTATTGTTGGATCCTATTGGCTAGTATTTCAGTGAGAATTTTTGCATCCATGTTCATCAAGGATATTGGTCTGTAATTTTCTTTTTTGATGAGGTCTTTGTTTGGTTTGGGGATCAAGGTAATGGTGGCCTCATAAAACGAGTTTGGAAGTTTTCCTTCCATTTCTATTTTTTGGAACACTTTCGGGAGAACAGGTATTAATTCTTTTTTAAATGTTTGGTAGAATTCCCCTGGGAAGCCATCTGGCCCTGGGCTTTTGTTTGTTGGGAGATTTTTGATGACTGCTTCAATTTCCTTAGTGGTTATTGATATCTTCCTGGTTCAATTTTGGTGGTTGATACATCTCTAGGAATTCACCCATTTCTTCCAGGTTATCTAATTTGCTGGCATAGAGTTGCTCATAATATGTTCTTAGAATTTTTTGTATTTCTTTGGTGTTGGTTGTGATCTCTCCTCTTTCATTCATGATTTTGTTGAATTGGGTCATTTCTCTTTTTTTTTTTTTTTTTGATAAGTCTGGCCAGGGGTTTATCAATCTTGTTAATTCTTTCAAAGAACCAGCTCCTAGTTTCATTGATCTGTTCTACTGTTCTTTTGATTTTTATTTCATTGATTTTTGCTCTGATCTTTATTATTTCTCTTCTCCTGCTGGGTTTAGGCTTTATTTGCTGTTTTTTCTCTAGCTCCTTTAGGTGTAGGGTTAGGTTGTGTATTTGAGACCTTTCTTGTTTCTTGAGAAAGGCTTTTATTGCTATATACTTTTTTCTTAGGACTGCCTTTGCTGTATCCCAAAGATTTTGAACAGTTGTGTTTTCATTTTCATTGGTTTCCATGATTTTTTTTTAATTCTTCTTTAATTTCCTGCTTGACCCATTCATTCTTTAGTAGGATGCTCTTTAGCCTCCATGTATTTGAGTCCTTTCCAACTTTCCTCTTGTGATTGAGTTCTAGTTTCAAAGCATTTTGGTCTGAAAATATGCAGGGAATAACCCAATCTTTTGGTACCAGTTGAGACCTGATTTGCGACCTAGGATGTGATCTATTCTGGAGAATGTTCCATGGGCACTAGAGAAGAATGTTATTCCATTGCTTTGGGGTGGAATGTTCTGAATATGTCTGTGAAGTGCATTTGATCCAGTGTGTCATTTAAAGTCTTTATTTCTTTGTTGATCTTTTGCTTAGATGATCTGTCCATTTCAGGCAGGGGGGTGTTATAGTCCCCCACTAATATTGTCTTGTTGTCAATGTGTTTCTTTGCTTTTGTCATTAGTTGCCTTATATAATTGGCTGCTCCCAAGTTAGGGGCATAGATATTTACAATTGTTAGATCTTCTTGTTGGATAGACCCTTTAAGTAGGATATAGTGTCCTTCTTCATTTATTATTACAGTCTTTATCTTAAAATCTACTTTGTCTGATATAAGGATTGCCACCCCAGCTTTCTTTTGGTGTCCATTAGCATGGTAAATGGTTTTCCACCCCCTCACTTTCAATATGGGGCTGTCTTTGTGTCTAAAATGAGTCTCTTGCAGACAGCATACGGATGGGTCTTGTTTTTTAATCCAATCTGATAGCCTGTGTCTTTTGTTTGGGGCATTTAGCCTATTTACATTCAGGGTAACTATTGAAAAATATGAATTTAGTGCCATTGTATTGCCTGTAAGGTGACTGTGACTGTATATTGTCTGTGTTCCTTTCTGGTCTATGCTGTTTTTAGGCTCTCTCTTTGCTTAGAGGACCCCTATCAATATTTCTTGTAGGGCTGGTTTCGTGTTTGCAAATTCCTTTAGTTTTTGTTTGTGTGGAAGCTTTTTATCTCTCCTTCAATTTTCAATGACAGCCTAGCTGGATATAGTATTCTTGGCTGCATATTTTTCTCGTTTAGGGCTCTGGAGATATCATGCCAGTCCTTTCTGGCCCCCAGGTCTCTGTGGATAGGTCTGTTGCCAATCTAATGTTTCTACCATTGTAGGTTACATATCTCTTCTCCCCAGCTGCTTTCAGGATTTTCTCTTTGTCTCTGAGATTCGAAAGTTTCACTAGTAGATGTTGGGGTGTTAACCTATTTTTATTGATTTTGAAAGGGGTTCTCTGTGCCTCCTGGATTTTGATGCCTGTATCCTTCCCCACATTAGGGAAGTTCTCTGCTATAATTTGTTCCAATATACCTTCTGCCCCCCTCTCTCTTTCTTCTTCTTCTGGGATCCCAATTATTCTAATGTTGTTTCATCTTACCGTATCGCTTATCTCTCAAATTCTGCCCTCGTGATCCTGTAGTTGTTTATCTCTCTTTTTCTCAGCCTCTTTATTTTCCATCATTTGGTCTATATCGCTGATTCTCTCTTCTGCCTCATTTATCCTAGCAGTTAGTGCCCCCATTTTTGATTGCACCTCATTAATAGCATTTTTGATTTCGACTTGGTTAGATTTTAGTTCTTTTATTTCTCCAGAAAGGGTGTCTCTAATAACTTCCACGCTTTTTTCAAGCCCAGGTAGTATCTTTAAAGTCATGATTCTGAACTCTAGATCTGACATCGTACTAATGTCCGTATTGAGTAGGTCCCTGGCAGACGGTACTATCTCTTGTTCTTTTTGCTGAGGTGATTTTTTTCGTCTTGTCATTTTTGTCCCAGAGGAGAACAGATGAATGAGAGAACAAAATGCTAACCGGTTAACAACATCCCCAGCAAATATACTCTATACAAATCAGAAAAGACCTGAAACCAGGGGAAAAGAAAGGGAAAGATGAAAAAAGAAAGAGGAAAAAGAAAGAAAAAGAAAAAGATAAAACAAATAAAAACAGAACAAAACAAAACAAAACAAAAAACAGAATATGATCAAATATGATCAGGCTAGTGCCTAGATCATTGCCACACACTAGATTTTGGGTGTATTTTGGTCTGTTAGAAGAAAGTGCCTCCTAAAATTTTAAAGGTAGAAAGACTTATATATGTACAAAATAAGGGTTGATACAATGAAGGGATGGAAGATGACTGTAAGATGAAAATTATAAAAGATTTTATAAAAGGAATTGATAAGATAAGAGGTTGTTTGAAAAAAGAAAGAAGATTTAAAAAAAAAGAAGAGAAAAATAAAAAAAAGGGAGAGAATGTGATCAGGCAGGAGACTAGAACAAAGCCATACATTGGTGATTTAGGGTATATTTTGATATGTTAGAAGAAACTGTATCTCAAAATTTTAAAGAGAGAACAACTTATATATATATATATATATATATATATATATATATATATATATATGCCAAAAATAAGGGTAACTACAATGAAGGGATAAAATATGACTCTAAAAATGAAAAATACAAAAAATTATTTTTTAAAAAAGGGATTGATAAGATGTTGGTTGAAAAAGGGAAAAGAAAAATTAAAAAAAAAAAGGTAAAAAAATTAACTTTGAAAAACTAATGAATCATGGTAAAAAAAAGCCATGAATTCTATGTGCATTATTCCCCTAGCACTGGAATTCTTCCATTCTGCTTGATCGGTAAACTTGGTCTTGGCTTTCTGGCTGTTCGTGCTGATCTTCTGGGGGAGGGGCCCGTTGCTGTGGTTCCCAAATGTCTTTGGCCGAGGCGGAATTGCCCCGCCCTTGTTGGTCCGGGCTAAGCAATCTGCTCGGGTTTGCTCTCAGGAGCTTTTGTTCCCTGCAAGCTCTCGGTACAGCTTTGGAGGACTAGAGGACTAGATTGGGTGGCCTCCCAATCTCCACCCAGAGGAGCTGAGAACTCGGGGCCCCGCTCCTCAGTGCGCCCCCAGGGAAAAGCAGTCACTCCCGTCTCCCCGGTCTCTGGCTGCACTCCGCGCTCACCCGGCCTGTGACCGAGCGTTTCTGTCTCTGGCACCCGACCCCGTGTGGAGTCTCCAAACCCAGCAGATCCCTGTGGTGTGCTCCCGCGCCGCTCCTCCCGGGGGAGGAAGGGGAGTCTCCCCGTCTCTGCCGCTTGTTGGGTCCCTGCTGGAGGCGCAGTGGCCCGACTGTGCCGCCGATCACAGTTTAGGGCAACCCCGAGCTGAGAGGCCACGCCTGGGCTCCGTCTCTGCAGCCGGCTTCCCTGTTCTGATACCTGGGAGCTCTGCCGCACTCAGGCACCCTTGGTCTTTCTGTGACCCCGAGGGTCCTGATACCACACTGTCCCATGAGGGTTCCACCCCCCCACCCCACCCCCCGCTTAGCCACTGGAGCGAGTCCCTCAGCGGAGCCGACTTCTAAAAGTTCGATTTTGTGCTCCGCGGCTCTAGCACTTGCCAGAAGCGGCCGACAGAGGCCCCCTTCCCCGCTGTCTAACCTCCCGAATATCGCCTCGATTCACTTTTCTGCATGTCCTACCTTCCAGTAAATGGTAGCTTTTCTGTTCAGAGAGTTGTTGCTATTCTTCTCTTCGATCTCCTGTTGAGTTCGTAGGTGTTCAGAATGGTTTGAACCCTATTCAGCTGAATTCCTGAGACCAGAAGAAATCGAGGTCTCCTACTCCTCCACCATCTTGCTCCGCCTCCGCTAGGATGTATTCTTTAGGCTACAAAGTGCTCTGCAATTTTCAGTAGCTGATGTCATGAAATATTTATTGACTATGTAAATTGATGGAAAAAAAGATAAATATGTGAAAACTAGTACACAGTCATTTCACACATATTACCATTGGCCCAGGAAAAAACTTTAAATTATATTTTAATAATTAATTTCATCTGTGTGACAAAACTTAAAAAAATCATATACTATTCGTCCCAATAACTTCATTTATAAAAATAAATTTAAAGATATAATTTCAATTAAAAATGTAGATATTAACTTATGCAAGGAAGTTAATCACTATATAATAGTACTTTAATACTAAAAGGGTAAGAAATAACCTTAAAAATAAAAGAATAGATGATGTTAATATTACCTTTATTCCTTTAATATTTTACATATAGTGATACTTGAAATATATTCAATGGCATAGAATAATTTTTTAGGGCTAAGGCCATGAGAATCATGAATATAAGACAAGCTAGTAATGAATATCTTACAATTTATGTGTGAGTAGGGTTAGAACAGAAATTTTAAACAAATTCTGAAAGGCAACACACATTCATAGTGTTTAACATTTGGTAATGCTATTTGGAGTGATTTGTTTTCTTTTTCTATGTAATTTCCCTATGAGTCAGTCATTTATATTTGACATAAACCATTTGCCTATTCAGTTAAAAATAGTGTGTGCTTTAGAATAAATGAGTATTTTTATTAACAAATGATTTTTTAGAATATTACCTACTTTTATTAATCTGTTCATTTCCTATTGATAACCTACAGACTTTGAACTAGCTAAAAGGAAAACAAAATGAAGTGAAACTGAGGAAAGAAATAGTATTTAAAATAAAAACTGACTGTATCTATGTCTTCTGAAAATACTATAAAATTCAAATTATTCTTTACCTGATTATGGCTCCCCTCCATGTGTAGAAAGTTGTGAGAAAAAGAAATGATGAAACCCAGTCACTGATTCTGCTGCAAAAGGATGAGCCAGAGAAGAATGTTCTTTTCCTAGCAGATATCATTAACATTCAAATGTTGGGAAAATTAAGAATTAAAGGGCTCTGAAGGTGAGGTTGGAAGGAGAAAAGAATTGGGGAAAGGACACGGAAAGAGATGGTGCTATTTGTACTGAATGAAGACATATGTAGACTTAATACACACTTTGAAGTCCTCCTATAACCACAAGAGGACTAACCATAAAAAAAATTAAACTTCGACTGGCATATCGGAGCATGGAAAGATTCTAGTTTCTCTATAGCTGAGCTGCTGGAGGACTCTGTCTATAAATGCCTTTTTATGGAAGATTATACATTTCTTGTGTGTTTTAGCCAACAGGACTAATACTGTAACCTGTGGTCAAAAGCATTATGACTGATATATTATTTTGAGGATATGTAGTTACACCTCTAAGGAGACTAGAATCAGAATCAAAATACATTAAAAAAGATAGCACCACAGTCTCAGGACCCCCCCCCATCTCTCACCTTCCCATGTCTCTCTTACTCTTTCTCCAGATGTTTGCCAATGTTACATTACCTCTACTTTGAACACACAACAAAGCCTGTTAGAGAGCCTGGTTATAAACTTCAAATTCCCAATAAATTACTGGCATTTTCTGAATTACATTTGCCCCTTGCAAAGGGAAATTTTTCTTAATATTTTATGTGGAGGAAAGAAAATGACTACTGACAATGTTGAAATCAGTTTCTCTAATCTATGTATCCAACTGATAAATTCTCTTCAAATTTTTTTTAAGATTTATTTATTTTAGGGCGCCTGGGTGGCTCAGTTGGTTAAGCGACTGCCTTCGGCTCAGGTCATGATCCTGGAGTCCCGGGATCGAGTCCCACGTCGGGCTCCCTGCTCAGCAGGGAGTCTGCTTCTCCCTCTGACCCTCTTCCCTCTCATGCTCTCTATCTCTCATTCTCTCTCTCTCAAATAAAAAAAATAAATAAATAAATAAATAAAAAAGATTTATTTATTTTAGAGAGAGTAAGGGGGGAGGGGCTAAGGGAGAGGGAGAGAGAATCCCAAGCCGACTCCATGAGGAGTGCAGAGCCTCATGGGGCTTGATCTCATAACCCTGAGATCACAATCTGAGCCCAAACCAGACCCTGAGATCACAATCTGAGCCCAAACCAGACCTGATCTTAACTGACTGTGCCACCCAGACACCTCAAATTCTCTTCAACTTTTGACAGAGGCAAATTTACTTATGCATTTATTGAAATCTTCTATGTTTATTAGGTGCTTGTTTGTTGAAATTCAACTGACATTACTTTTGAGTGAAAATAACATCTAATAATCTTCTCCTGAATAAAGACAGGCTTGGGATTATGAAAATATTGTTTACCAAACTTAGAAAACATAACTAGGAATGTACAACTTGAAGCCGTAGTCGGTCCAAATAAGGACAGAAGTAGGTGGTGCTTATTCTAGTTACTAATGTTGAATAAGAATCTACCCAAATTTTTAAGCATAAAACAGTCATTTCATTGTGCTTTGGGCTCTGAGAGCAGTGATGAGTTACTCATTGATAAATTTTTGCCTCTTGGAAAAACACTAAGTCGGACTGAACTTAACAGATAAGGGCTGGAATCAAATGAAAACATTTTAATTCACATGTCTGGCAATGGATGATTGCAAGCAGTAGAACCTCTACTGGACTGTAAGCTTAAATGAGTCCTCTCCAAGTGATTTCTTCATGTTTGCTTGTTTGGGCTTCCTTACAAGATGGCCACAGTTGAGTCCAAGAAGGAGGTGTCTCAAAAGAGCAAGAAAAGTCTACACTACTTTAATGACCCAGCCTCAGAAATTACTTCAATTATACTTGTCACTGAAGGCAGTTGTTTTACTCCATGTGGTCCCAGGAAGGAGACACGGGAGGAATGTCAAAGTTACATTGTTTAGAAGACATGTGGGATAGGAGATATTATTGTGGTCATCTGTAAAAAAGGGAATATGCCATAGGGCTTATATTTAACAATCTTTAATGATACACAGTTGAGTATTCTAAAAATATATGTGAGATGGCCACAGCAACCTGCCTACCTAAAGTATTGACAACATACAATTAGATTTCACAGATGTGCAACTCTGAGTCAACACAAGGTGGTCTGCTGAATATCAACCTGATCTGAGGAGTGGTCAAAGAGTTTCCAGTAACAAGCTCATAATTTTAAAAGGTTTGTACATACTGTCTTTTAGTTTCAATTAAAAGGACATTTCACAAAACCATATATCATAAATATGCAGCTAACAGGGCGATAACATTTTTGAGATCGTACTGGTCTTGAGCTACCCTGTTTTTCCACCCTTTCTTCAATAGTCCCTCAAAAGCAACTGAGCATGTAACTGTGATAATGATCCGCCTACAAAAAGCTTTACATAATTGGTATGAAATTTGCCATTTGTTCTACCACCTCAGGGGGAAAAAAACTTTTCTTAATATTTGCACTTTATCTTCTATTTAATTTTATAATAAACTTCTTTCCTTGGAACCAGATGAAAAGTTTCTATTGTTTTGTACGCTCGTGTCTCTGTGGAGATACACTATGGACTTATAGGAAACTTAACGGTTTTTAACAGTTGGAAGGCCAACACTCAATATTTATCCTGAAGTTGCCATGGCTACTAATGCAGACAAAATTTGCTGAACGAGTTCAAGTTAGAGATAGCCCAAAAAGCACAAGGGGTCTCATTAATGGTTTCAACGATTAACCACAGTGAAAATTAGTGAGTGAATGTGCTGTCTTGATTTCCTATTCTGTTGATCTTGCTCATGATAAAGTGAGACTATTTAGGGAAAAAAGTGTACATAAATATAGTTTGATAAGTGTCATTCTTTTTGTTGATGAGATGACAAAGAGAAAATTACTCTAATCTAACTCCATTATCACCTAAAATCATTGATGTAAAATAACATCTGGTAATGTTCTTTACCTAAAATCAGAGGCCCATAAGCCTCTGTTATTTGTTAAATATTTGTATTATACTTTTAACTACATTAAAATATTAGTAGAAACACATGCATAAAAGAGATAGTATATATAAGTATATGTGTGTATTATGGAATATTGGTTGATTCAGGATGAAAGGAGATTTCTCAGGATTGGCCTATTTTGCCTTTTTTTGTCATTAAAAATTATACTTGTTCATATTTTAAATGCTAAATTATGAGTGAGGCTGAACTTTGACTGAGTTTTACAAATATAGTCATATAAGTAAACTCACTTCCAATTTTATTCAAAGGTTTTTTTTTGCTACATATGTCACTAGTAATTTACTATAGAATTACTTTATTCAGTTAGGATGCATTCAGCTGTTAGAACAGAATATCCAAATACCTGCAGCTTAAAAACATAAAGCGCACAATCCAAAAGAGTTTAAGGAATTTAGGTCTAGATTCTGAGCACTAATTCATTTGATTTATTGAAGAATTCATGGATCCAAGCCTTCCCATTTTTCCACTCTTTATCACTCAGTATATAACTGATGTCCCTGTTCATGATTTAGAATATTGTGGTCATCTCTTTGAATATCACCCCCTTGATTTTTAGCCATATCAAAAAGTTGTGTTTGTGTTTTTTTTCTTAATTCACCTAATTCTTTCTTTTAATTGGGGAACAAAATCTTTCTTGGAAGTTTATTTTTCCAATATAAGTTATATGTCCAGGGCTCTCTCTGGCAAAAGGAAATATTATTCCACAGTAGTTTATATTAAGCGAGATTTATTTACTGGCCTTCGAATAACAAAAATTAAGCCATATAGTCATGGGCTAGGCAACCAAAATTGTGTATTACAGATCTGGTCAATTAATGGTAGGATAAGTAGGGCAATATAACCTTATTAAAAGCCAACCTCTAAAAAAAAAATCCTTTGCCTTTCTTAATACACTACTGAATTATTAAGTTTAATTGGTGGGGGGTGGGGGGAGAATAAGGCAGGAACCCCATTCCTCTTCCTCCAATGTCTGTCCACTCTGGAAAACTATCTTCTCTCTTCGACCATAATGCTTTGATGTTATTTAACCATTGTTATCTATTCATGAAAATTGACGAATTGCTGTACATCCTTACATTTAATTTACACTCCCTACTTCAGGCACAGTATTATTAACTAGGTAAATGGCTGCTCAAAAATCCAAGTAATGTATTATATCCTGGTACAAAAGTGAAACTCCAGCTGGCTCCTGTCCCTTGTATTAAATAATGTAGTTCTGAAAGCTATTTCACTTAATCTCAAAGCTCTTATAATTCTAATCTACCAGTGCTTATGCAGAAATATCAGATGTTCTATTAGTGTCATCCTAAGAGTGTGACTTCTCCAAAGAGAGTGTGATAGCAACATTGTGAGCTGTCTGCCTTTTCTGAAAAAAGAAAACAAAAACTATTTTAATTATTCTTCAGCCATTATGTTTCTTGGTGCCTATAGAAAGATATGGGCATTTTTACGGTTTAGTATCTAAAATTTCAGAGAGGTCATTGCTTACAATGGGAGAATTTTAAATATAAACTTGCCACATAACTCATTGCCAGTATCTGTGGTAGATACCAGTGCAATTCCAGGTTTTCTTTCCTCTACCTATTGGCTGAATAAATTTGGACATTTTCTTCCACCTTTCTGAAATCATATTTTCTTTTGTAGAAAAAATGCATAATTTACTTGCAAAATTACTAATCATGGAACTAGGCACCATAAACACAAAAATGAATCAACCACCATCCTTGTTGGGCCCCCGTTCCCCCCTAGATTCTAGCCTTGGTTGTCCTGGAGTTGGGGGACGTATGTCTTGATAGACAGAAAGCGAAAAGAGTGCATAAATAGTGTTCCAAAAACATTTTCTGGAGTTGGAAAGGAACCAGCAACCTTGAATTAGAGCCAGAGTGGATTGTCTGAGGAGAAAATATTTAGGTAGAGTCATGGAGTTTGAGTAGTTTTATATTAGTAGGAAAAAGAAAAGCTATTAACATAGTATAGGTAGAAGTCTCTATATAGAATTCTAGGTTTGAAAGTGTAAGTAGGCTACCCAACTGTCCCAAATGGCCCAGGACTTAAGGTTTCCCTGGATATGTGATTTTAGGGCTAAATCCAGGAGAGTCACAGTCAAACTGAGACAACTTTCAGACAAAATCTGAGTTATCAAACAAAAGAAGGTGTATTATGTTATGGTAGGGCAGCCTCTAAATCTGACCCCCAGTCATTCCCATCCCCTGTTATTCACACTTTGTGTAGTCATGACTCTTGAGTGTGGGCTAGTAACTTGTCTCTAGCAAATAGAAGACAGTAAATCTATGAGATGTTACCTCTGACATTAGGTCACAAAAATGTCTGATTTCCTTCTTACTTCCCTTTTTATTCTCTCACTCTGAGGGAAGCCGGCCACTGTCCTGTGAGCTGCTCTACTGGGTAACCAACAAAGTAAGCACATAAGTGAGGCAGGCCTCCAGCCAATAGCCAGCAAGGAATTGAAGACTTCTAACAATCTTGTAAGTTTGGAATGGATCTTCCCTCAGTCCATGCTTCAGTTGAGACCTTAGTCTTGGACAATACCTTGATTGTGAGAAAAGCTAAGCCTTACCCAGGTAAGCCATATTTAGATTTCTGATTCATAGAAAATGTGACATAATAAATATTATTTTTTAAGTTTCTAATTGTTGAGGTTATTTGTTACACAGTAGTATAACTAATACATATACTATGGTTGAAGAGGAGAGGGATCAATTGGAGCATGGGCATAAGATATTTGTGATGGAAATATAGTTTTAGGCAAGACTAAAATGATTCAATATCCATATTTAAAGGTACTTGCATCTCTACTTTTCATTAAGTAATGGGTGTGTCCAGGATTAGTATTCTCTTCTTTTCTCCTGGTATCTTACTTCTAGTTTTCTTACACTCTGCAAAAAATTCTCTAAAAATAAAAATTTTGTTTCTAAAAATTAAAAATGTGTATTATATGACTCTCCTATTCATGATTCTAAAGTAAGTCACCATTATTGTTCCTCTTATGTTACCCTGCTTCTTATCTTTGGAGGACTGTCAAAATTTATAAAGATAAATCCATTTGTATACCTTCTTTTAAATTGCTTATCTCTACGGGACCACTTCTGTTTGGTTTTACAATGTATGTGGCTGCTAGCCCTTGACTGTCACAGAGTAGGCATTTAAAAAAGTTCTGTTAACATGACCGAGTTAGTATCTGCATATTCATTCTGAGCAATTAATCCTCCAGCTTCTCTAGAAAAGCTAAATAAAAGAGTTCATGCATTATCAGGATATGCCATGAATCCTCCCATTTCATATAAAGAATAAAAAGATAAAATATATAGAAGTTTTATTCTTCTATATTCTTCTTCTATTCATCAATATATTGATGATAAAAATGAAGAAATGAAAATCAATTTAAGAAAAGAAGAAAATACTCTCCAAGCTTCTCTTCCACTGTGGAGAATATTTTGTCATAATCACAGTACAATTGTCATATAAAAAAGAAGTTAAGAGAGAACAGATATTAAGCTAAGGAAAAAAATACAGACCAAGATTTAACTATGGTAGACTAAAATGTAAGTAATATATCTGAGGAATTGGAATGTCTATATTACATCTGTATAAAGAAGTTCTAGTTTAATATCTGTAAAAGAGGTAATTTCCAAAACTGATCCTGAATACATCCAAACTCTAAAATTGCTCTGTCCACTTCCCATTTTCCCCCTAACTCTTCATTCATCTATTCATCAAAACACAAGGGTTTATTGTTTATTTTATTTGGTACCATCTTCTGAACTGGTTTGCTGATGATACTAAAATGAAAATCCACAAAATATGTCCTCAAAGATATAACTGATACATTGAAAAAGTAATTGTATGTATAATGGATCCATCCAAATGCCAAAGGATGGGCATGTATATCTGTTACTTTCCCCACTAGTGATCTCCTTGGATGCCCTCCAAAAAAGTTTATTATAAATTTTCAAGCTTTGGCTCCTGTAACATATTGATAATGGTCAGCTGGATCTAGAACATGGCATCGCCAAGTTGTAGAGGGTTGTCAGTCCTTCTAATACCCAGGTTAAATTAGAAAGAAAAGGGCCAGAATGTAGCAGGAGAATTGGTAATTTAGTTTACTATAGGAAATGTGGTTATGTGAACACCTCTGTACTACATCCAGCATGGAATTCCAATGGATAATTGATATTCTTCCTAAATGTAAGTTTTGTATCTCAAGGGATGGGGTAAAAGAAAATTTATTTCAAGGATACTTCAAATTGCATCAATCTAAATGGGGCCCACTGAAGTTGTGGGATCTGTAGGCTATACAAATTTGGCATAATTTTAAGAAAAGAAAGTATCTATCTTAACAAAATAAAATTAGGTATGAAAATGTAATTTGATTACATTATTATAAGGGAAAAATTCTAATAAACTGCACATTTAAAAAATGACAAACACCATGAAATCTATAAAATATGTGTGGAGGAAATATGTTTATGAGTTAACTGCCTCTCACACTACTCCCTATCATTTTTTTAAAAATCTCTGGTATTCATTCTTTCTGCATTTTTTATGGACACAATTGAATGGTAATTCAGGCTCTTCTCTAGAAAGTGTGGTGAAGTTTTTTTTGTTTGTTTGTTATTCTTATTTTTGGGGGGTTGTTCGTTTTTTTAATTGATGGTTAGAATAATATATTGTAGCTTCTCAAATAATTTTGTTAATGGTTCACATAAATTTAAAGGTTTCTTTTTATGTTAGTATAAACCACTTCAAGTTTTGGTTTTAGTTTAGTTTGTTTTGGGTTTGGTTTTTGTTTTTATTTTTGTTTTGTTTTGTTTTCCCCATAGATGAACATTATTCATTTGAGGACATTTCAAATATATTGGAGTAGTAGCAAATCTTGAATGGTCTTTGCATTAACAATGTCCATTGATCATGTGCATAGAGCTTTCCCAGGGCCTTGGAAGTATCTGTGGGTGAAGAAGCTAATGCTGAAACTTCAATAGCTGCAAATAACAGTCCTCTTTGTACTTTTTAATATATTACCCTATGTGTTAATTCTTCAACATCTAAGCTAGCAAAAGTAATCTTGTCTTTTCTTTTCTTTTTTTTTGGTAATCTTCTACTAACATAAAATATCTGATCATCATGACTCCACATGTTACAAAAATAAACAGACTTCCCCACCTTTAAAAGACGTATATTAATAAACTGTATTAATGAATGTATGGAATTTGACTTATATAAATTCCTTCAGCACCTGAAGGTTATACTATATAAAGCTTATCATATCATAAAATACATATTCCATTATACTAAATGCAATTTATATATTTACTTATGTATATATATTTAAAGATATATATTGAAATATTATGCAATTGAATGTAAATATTTAAAAACATCATATAAAATATAAAACCTTTAATATAAAATTTAGCCCATTTCATGTAGCAAGTTATTTCTATAAAATAGACTACACTGCCCAAGGCAGTTTGTTATGAAACACATTTTAACACTTAATGTATTATTTCTTTTTCCTGAATATATTTCTATTCTCTACCTAGCTTACTTTAAATCAGTGCCATTTAAAATATTTCCCAATGCTACACTATTCTAAATTGAAAGCATTAAATCAGGTTTGCAAAACTGATCCTCAATAACTACCCATTTTCAGTTCTAAAGCTTATTAAAAACTTTGCAACTCTGGATATCTCAACAGACAATCTATACATTCCAGATGATTCTATTTGCTCCTCTTCATCTTTTATAACATTCTAGGTAAATTCCTTCATATTCACATTAATTTTAGTTGATATTTTTTAAGTTAGAGTAGAGTCAAGATCATTGATAAATTTTGTGTTCCCCCCCTTTGGATCACTCATATATATAAGGTAGAAAGATACAAACGTCACACAAATGTCAAAGCATACTCTTTTATATTATGGAAAGTTTCTTTTTTTCCTCAAGAACATACATTTAAAGCAAATTCCACCAAAAAAATATTTACCTTTGAATTGAATTCCACCAGTAAACCAGTTGTATCTTTATAGGTATAAGTCTAAAGAAAACATAAGAGAGGGTTCCCCAGTTTCCCCTTTGCCTTCTACCCTGGCCTCCTTTCCTGTTTCTCCTTCCTGGGGAACCCTGACTAACCAAGGCAGGTCTCTCTGAAACAGGAAATACTGCTTTGATGGTTATTGAAATCACAACCTTCACTGAGACCAAGAGGCACAACGCAGGCCTAACCTTCAACCCCAAGTTTCAGTCAGAGACAAAAACTGCTGCTTGAAAACTACAAGGGCATATACCCAATCTTCCTCTATCCCATAAAAACCTCAAGACTGTTTTAATCAGTGAGTCATCCAGTCTCTGGTGCACCCTGACAGACATCAGCTTAAGAAAGCTTTCAATTGCAATCAAGTCTTATAATTAAGTTTTAACGTTTTAAATAACAACTTACCTATAATTTTATTTGTTGGGGAGTCTTTTTCAAGCCCAGACAAATCTAAAAGCCAAACTTGTAGTTCTGATGTACATAGAATTGTCTGGGCTCAGCTGGAAGAATATGGGACTCTTGATCTCCAGGTCATGAGTTTGAGCCCCATGTTGGGTGTAAAGATTACTTACATAAATAAAACTTAAAAAAAAAGACAAAAATTACTTTTGTTTTGTTATCATCTACATGTTAATGTCCTACTTGTTTCCAGTAAAAGTAAAATATGTTTCTATCAGATCCAAGATCTATTAAAGAGTAGGTGTGTCAACTATTTACATAATCCCCTCAATATGACTTCTCACTTTACAATGAATCTTTACCTTCTTTGGTTATAATATATTCACTTTTTATTGACTAAAATACTAATTCATTACAGTCATTTAATGTAAAAATATTGTCAAATATTAGAATTAAATATATTTTATTATTACATTATTTCTAGGGATTACAATGAACTTATAAGTAAATATCTTCTAGAAAGGAAAAAAAGAAATAACAAGAAAACATTTCTTTTAGGAAAAAATGGGCTTAAAATAGTTTTTATGGAGCCAGAAATTTTCTTCCTAATAAATTTTTTGAAAAATATATCATACATGCAAATAATATATAAAATAAAATGTGAAAGAAAATAAAATGGCCAGCAAATCTGCTAAAAACCTGAATTCTAACAGTTTTGATGTCTTTTCTGCCTTTCCCTTAATGTAAGTCTTTCCAGCTGTAGATATAACCATGGCATTTCTCAGTCAGCTAGTTTTGGCCATGAGACTAAATTCTGCCCAATGGGTCATAAAGGGAAATGTAGAATGGGATATCTGATAAGGTCCTCAAAGGGAAGAGGTATGCCTGTCTTTGTCACATCCTCTTTCCTGCTGACTGAAATGTTGGCATGGTGGCTGGACTACATGTAAAGTAAGGAAGTCAGGGCAACAAGGAATGTAGAAGAGGTTAGGTCCCAAATATAGGTCTGATCAGCCAAACCAGTCCTGGACTGATTACTTCTGGACTTCACACATGTGAAGGAGAAATATACCTCTATCTTGTTAATACACCTCTTAATTTTATATTCTGTCACCCTTAGTCTTACTTAATATATACAAATAAAAACATCTTCTCCTAGACCACTGTATATCTTTTAGTTTAGTTAACAGTATTTTGTCTTACAATGCTAAGAACATTTTGATAAAGTTAACATTCAATTGCAATTTGTTTTCTTTAGATTGTTCTAATCCATGTTAATACATATAATTTTGTATGTGTTTTCTAATATTGCTGGTTTTTTGAGGCTTTAGTCAAACTACATACATATATATATATATATATAGCTATATATTCAAGAATAATCATATATTATATATATTACATATAGTTATATGTATTATATATAGCTATAATCATATAATTATATATAGCTATAATTATAAACTGAATATATAATAAACTATTTATTAATAAAATAGAATATTATTGAAAGGCTTTGATACTATTTGGTAGTTTTATCAATGAGTTATTTAATTACTAACGGTAGAGGTTTATAGCAAACTGTATGATACATATGTAATTCAAAGTGACAGTAATGCCATCCATCAAGTTCCAGATTCTGAGAAGTTTGTGAGAAGATAGCTAAATGCTGATGAAAATAAAGTGCTTAGTTTACCCATATTTGGAAGGGCATACAACTTTGGTGGATATATAAATGATTCAACCATTTAGAAATAGCACAAACTGTGTGACTATAATTAATATATTATTTTTTATGTTTTTAGGTCTATGAATCATTCTGAATGGAAGGAGATGAGACTTCATTAGCATACTCAGTGTTTCTGTAGAAAAATGGAAACCTCCTCAATTAAGCTAGAAGTGATGTGAAATCATTTTTGGAAGTTATTCAAAATATGCACAGACAATTTATGTTATATCCTAAGTTAGCCCTGCAAAAACATTCATTTTAGAATTCATTGCATTGGCTATAGTTTCTCTGTTTAAACTCAACAGGTCAAAAATATTTAATTGTTCAGGATATTTGAATATGACTTACAGTATTCAAGATATTAAATTAATAAATCTCAAGGTAGATAATGTTTTTTGGCATCTGAGTGGCACTTTTAAGAACTGACTATAGCTATGAACAATAAGCAATGATTATTAACTAATGGTAAAGAGGATGTAAGTTTGACATATTTTTAGCAACAGAATCCCATTTCTAAAGAGTTACAGTATTGGGATTCCATCTCATTTTTTGATAATTGTTCCACATTTTTATTTTGAGGAATTTATATGAAAAAAAAAATTAAGTGCTTGAACGACTAATTCCTAAGTAAAAATAAGAACATAATCAAAATCCCCATCCAGTTACATCTTCATACAAATGACAAAGATACAATAAAAAGAGACCTATATAATTGGCTCTAGTCCAATTTTGAAGGCTTTATATGAATTCCATATTTTATTAACCTAAAACCAAGTAGTGATATAACAAATATGCTCAAATGGGAAGGTATATTTATAAGACATTTAACAATAAATGATTTCAGAGGTATTCTGTGATTCAGATAAAAAAAAGGTAAAGTGGAAATATAGTTTAATGCAAAAAAATGGGACATTATTTATGTTTTTCTTCTTTAATTTCATACATTTTAATGCATTTCAGTTTATGCAACAAAGTAGAAACAGTTAACAATACCTGGGACTATGTATATCACTTAAATTGAGCATTTTATTAAATTATTATTATGTATAAATAAACAAATATACAAACAAAAATAAGGCATCCTATCAAGGGTTTAGATTTTTTGCTTACTCTTGTTTCAAATTTTGATTATGCACCAAATAAAAATCACAGTAAATGTTCTCACGGAGATCAAAGTTTTGTATGAAGATCATTTGCCCAGATTGAAAAAGATATCTTGGTACTAATAAAGAAGATATAGGTAGAGCTTTGATATTTTCCATATTTGATATTTTTGATATTTTTGATATTTGTTATAAGAACAAATATTACAAGAAGGGAAAGTGGATACTTTGTGATAGAAATAATCAAGTGTAAAGTGAAATTTAATTGTAGATGTTAGAACAATGAAGCAAAAATGGAGATCATGACAAAAGTTTTCATTTCCAGTTTGAAAATTCAACAATTAGAAAATTAAACTATGCCTCCAGTAAACAGTTCCAGCAAAATACTTTTTCATCTGTGTTGAATGACTGAAATAGCCACAATATATTTATATTTGTGAATCTATCAATTAAAATCAGTAAATATAAAAATCTTTGGGATGCCTGGGTGGCTCAGTCAGTAAAGCGGCTGCCTTGGGCTCAGGTCATGATCCCAGAGTCCTGGGATCGAGTCCCACATCGGGCTCCTTGCTCGGCGGGGAGCCCGCTTCTCCCTCTGCCTGCCTCTCCCCCTGCTTGTGTTCTGTCTCTCTGACAAATAAATAAATAAATAAATAAATTTTTAAAAAATATAAAAAAGATATAAAAATATCTTTATTCTCAATATTTTGTCTATTTGTGTCTGTTGTTGAAAATCATCATTTTAATAAGATAGCAATTTATTTTCCACTCTAAATGTGAAAGTATACATGTCTATTTAAATTTTTCTTTTTTACTTGAATGACAACGTAAATTAATAACTGCCTTTTAGTTGATAGTTACCCTAATTGCTGGCACTATTGTATCACAGTATGAAAATGTGACCAGGGGTGCCTGGATCGCTAAGTTGGTTAAGCGTCTGACTCTTGATGTTGGGTCAGGTCATGGTCTCAGGGATGTGGGATTGAGCCCTGCTATGGGCTTTGCACTCAGCATGGAGTCTGCTTGTCGCTCTCTCTCTGCTCCTCCCCCAACTCTCTCTTGCATGCACTCTCTCTCAAATAAATAAAATATTTTTAAAAAATGTGACCAGAGCAAGCTTTACAAATTAAAAAAACCTAAAGAAATCATAAACTTAGTAAGTTAGACATTTTTTTAATCATAACCATTTGTTTCGTTTACATTACACAGAGTATACTAAGATGTAGCAGGTCACCATTGCTAGTGAGAGCAGTTGGGATTATGATAGATATTAATGTGTCTGGGTTCTTTTAATTGAGACATATTGTGTTAGCATTGTGGAAAATGTATCACTGAATTATTCAGGTAGTTTATATCTCAAAAATATATAGTTTAATGAAAATTCAGTGAATTTTGTTTCTTAACTAATCTCGGACGTCCTCATTTTAGAAAGTATAGGTGTTTAAAAAAAGCTAGACTGTTTTTCTGGCTTTGGAACATGTATTATTAGTGGTATCCTTAAAACAACAACAAAAATAACAATGATAAAAATAATCAGAAAAAAGAACTGAGATGACTGAATTAATGAGAATAATAGGGAATAATGAAGAGTGAAAAACATCCAGAACTTATCTTTAATAAATTAAAGAGCACTGTAAAAGGCAAATTTGGAAGCCAAAAAGATCTTTATATTTCTCTTTACTGATTTTCATACTATAAAAGCATGTATATTATAGAAAATATATTAAATAAAATGCAAAAACTAGAAAATAAATGGATATATTTGCCAAAGAGTAAAAATGTTGGTTAACATAATTATATGATTTGTTAATGCATATTTTTATAATAGCTCAGATCATAGAGCATAGATGACTTGGTATTCTGTATTTTCTAACATTTTCCATGTAATTAACTTTAATGTAATCATAATTCTTAATGGTTTCATTCTTAGTGGATATATGGTGATATACTTAACCTCTTTACAAATGTGGATATTTAGAAGATTTTTACCCACATTCTTTAGTATTATAAATATTAGTGTAAGGGGAAATTATATGTTGTTTAAATATATTATTTAATATATAAAGAGTTCTGGCATTTTATAAAGTCTAATATTTCTATTTTTCCTTTTATGTTTTAGGTATTCTTCCATTGTATGTTATTTATAATATTTTATTTAATATGTTAGCCTCCACTTCATCTGTATTTTTGTTGTTATTATATGCTATGTGATAAAATTCTAAATCATCATCCTAAGGAACTACTGACCTTCATTAGAATGATGACATTTTTATTATGTAACAATAATGTTACTACACCTTTGGTTTATTTTTCTATTTTTTTTCCTAGAGAACAATCTAGTATATATGGTATATTGCATAGCCCAAATCTTCTGTATTGGGATTAAATTCTATTTAAATATATAATTAAATTTAAGAAAAATTAACATCTTTTCAATATTTAATTTTCAAGCATCAAAAGGCACTAATAAAAAGTAATATACAGAACAACTAAAGAAACACACAAATCACAATTATAATTAAAATTACAATTTCTGGACCACTTAACACAAGTTAATAAAGATTCAATTGTTCTATGACAAATTAGGTTATACTGAGGAAATCCTACACAAAAATTAAAAACTCCCTAAAAATCAAAAGGAAGCTATTTTAATACTTTCTAGTCTGGTCCCTATTTGTTACTAATACATACTTCTAGGACCAACCAGAAATCTGGAAAGCTTTCCTTCCCTCAATAGGCTGCTTTTAAATATAGCCTGATGCTATCACTAATGTTATTGCAAGGATCACTCATAGCACAATTATGTTTAGTAAATTCATGGCACTTCTGGTCAACACTATAAAGGGGAGAATAATGAAGAAATTAAAAGATAACAATTGGATAAGAATAAATAAAGGTGGTATTTAGGGATCATATAATCTATATACAAAATCTCAATATAATCAAAATACAAACTATTAGAATAAGAGACTATCACATATTTACCAATTTAAAATCAAATCCAAAATATAATAGTATTTCTTAACACCAACAATAAATAACTACCAAACTTACTAAATATAAGATACCACAAGATTCTACGTTATAAGGTATCACAGAATTAATGTAACTGAGAATTTATAGTATCTCTAAGGACAGGCTTTAAAGCTCTAAAAATTATGCTATGTGTTCTAAATTTTCCCATTTTATAACATCTTCAAATTTGGAATGTCTTACAATCAATGAGGTATGAAAACATCATTAATTAACAGTATTTATTTTTCTTAATTGCCCATAAAATAATAGTGTATCTTCCAACCAAGAGCATCTTAGATCCAATGATTCATGGTAAAGGATACAGAAGATGCTCTGAATTAATGGACACATACTAAATTCTTCTGGATGAGATGACTTAATATAATAAAGATATCTACTTTCCCTAAATTAAGCTACAGAGTTAATGTAATCCTAATTCGATTCCAGTGGGGTTTGCAAAAAGTTGAAAACTCTAATTAAAATTCAAATGGGAAAATACGGGATTACAAAAACTAGTTATTCTTATTTAAAAAAAAAAGGTGAGGAACTTGTCCTACCAAATATTAGAATATGCAGGTAGTCCTCACTTTTCACAGTGGTGGGAGACCACAGACACACACACACACACACACACACACAAATTCATACAGGCCATAATCATGAAAATAGTCTAAAAAATCAAAGGGAAAAATTACTATTGTTCCAAGACTTCTACTTTTTCTCAAAATATTAAAATCTAGTGTTAGTTATAAAAATGATACAGGAATAAAAATGATAAAATTAATATTCCCTGCACTGTAATACAAAGCATTAGATATGCTGAGAATTAAAGTGTCCTGTTTATGTGTAAAAAAATATCAAGAAGAGTCTGAATATTGTTTGCCTCTCCCTTTTATCATATAACTCATGATATGGAGTGAACATCTTTTCTACACTTTGAAGATTGTTACACTTCTTTTTAGGTTTGGATCCGCTTCCAGTATTTTATCCTTTGTACTTCCAAGGCCTTGAAATACCTCTGTGAGCTTCTTTCACATGAACATTTTGGTTGGCGACACTTACGCTGGAACATCTTCATCCTATTCATCAAAGCACTTTTCCCATTTATGCCAATAATTCCACATTCACTAAGTTCCTCTGGTTGGACATCTATAGTGTCCAATAGCCACGGTGTCCATATCCTCATGGGCAGGAATTTCTTCTACAACTCCATCTACATTTGGTTTATTTCCAGCATTATCCATTTTCATTTCTTTGCTGCACTTTCATGTTTATGAGATAATTTTTTCTTTTCATTATCCACTTTTTATAAAATGTCATATAGCAGTGAGACACTGAGACAGCACAATTAACAACGTGCTTTGCTGTGTGTGACCTGAAAAACATGAATGGTGACCAATCACCAACAGACGCTGAAGAAGTGGGAGGATTGGTCTCTGATCATGATGTGCACCTTGTATGTGCTTCATGTTGAGTGAAATGAAAAGCTAGCAGGGCAGCTTGTACCTTATGCAATTACTCACAATTAATTTACCCAACCCAGGTAACTAAATTTTGAACTGTGTGGTTGGAGGAGTGGTGTTATTTAATTTACATGTTCACTGAAATTCATCCAGCTCAGAACCATGCAAATCAGAACTAAAGGATTGCCTGTACTTCAAAAAGGCAAATAATAAAATGGCATGTTATTATCACAACCACAGACCAACAGAGCAATGGGACAAAGAATAGAGAGCTCAAGGTCAGCCACGGGCAAAACAAATCAACAGAGCAAGAAACATTTCTTCCATAGATGAAGTTAGACCACTAGCTCTCTTCATGGGGAAACACAACTGGATACCTCCTGATACAAAAAAGATGGAATCCAATAAGACTAAATTTTTAAGTATTTGAAACAAAACTATAAAGTTAACATAGAAAAGTACAAAAATATTTTTATGAATGTGAAGTGAAATAATTACTTTTTTTAAAGATTTTATTTATTTATTTGACAGAGAGAGAACAAGCACAGGCAAGCGGGGAGTGGCAAAGGAAGAAGGAGAGGCAGACTCCCCACTGAGCAGGGAGACCGATGTGGGGCTTGATCCCAGGACCTTGGGATCATGACATAAACTGAAGGCAGACGCTTAACCTACTGAGCCACTCAGGTGCCCCAAAAATAATTAATTTTAAATTCAATTTTTGTTTTCCCTTCTCCTCTTCATTTACTATTTAATTATGTGAAATGTTAACATGATTCTAAAATCACATTTATACAAAAAATATCCTCAGAGAACGTCCCTCTGTGCAGTCCTTCCACTCCATTCCCATCCCTCCTATAATGCACACTTTTTTGTTCTGCATGGACATTAAAGGAAGTATATCATAAACCAAGAGAGAAAATCAAGAACTATATGTTACTGAAATTCTAAAGTATTTTTAGAAATAAAGAAGAAAAAAAGTCAGTGAGCTAATAGGAAAAATAATTGGTATTTATCTGAAGAAAAAAATTTGAATATCCAATAACAATATAAAAGAAGCCCACAATCTCCATGATGTTTAGATAAATCATATTTCCGATCTGTCATCTTTACAGATTTTTAAAAATTTTAAGTAAAATATTGATTTTTGGTGAGTATTCACTATAATGAAAACACACATACAGCATTTTGTTCTTATGTAAATTTGTACAATCACTTTAGAAAACATCATCCATTCCTATCATCCACTACAGCCGAAAATGTGCACCACTCATTAAACATAGAATTCATTCTTGTTAAAAATGGTAAACACAACATTTTTTAAAAAATGGTAAACACCAAATTCAGAATAATTGTTACTTCTGAAACTAGAGATAAGGAATGAGGTAAATGACACTCTGAGGTTAGGAGAAATGATCTGTTTCATAAATTGGTTAGTAGATACACTGGTGTTCATCCTATCACTAACTACAGAAGGCAGAATCATGCACCAAAGATACTCACCCTCTAATCCCTGGAAACTGTCAGTACCTTACATTACATGATAAAAAAGCATTTGCAGATAAAACTGAAGTTAAGGGCTTTAAAGCACGGAGCTTATCCTGGATTGTGTCAATGGGCCAAATCTAATCACAGGAGTCCTTAAAAGCAGAGGATTTTTTTTTTTTTTTTTTTTTTTTTTAGCTTGAGTTAAACCGGTGCGGCAGGAAGATGTTCAGTGTGAGTAGGACCCCTCCTGCTGTTCCTGGAGGGGGCCACAGGGAAAGCAGGTGAAGGGATGCAGGAGCTTCTAGGAGCAAAGAAGGCTTTCACAGACAGCCTGCAAGGAAATGGAGACCTCAGTCCCACATCGGCAAGGAACTAAATCTAGCCCTCCAATTCAATGAGATTGGCAGCAGATTCATCCCCAGAGCCTCCAGAAAGTAGTACAGTTCTGCCAATACCATGATTCTGACCTTATGAGAGTTTAAGCAGAGGACCCATTTGAGCTATGCTGTAATTACACTTCTGACCTACAGAAGTATGAGATAGTAGAGGAGTGTTGATTTAAGCCACAAAATGCATAGTAATTTATAAAGGCAGCAATAAAAACAGATGCACTACTATTTTTATGCTACACATAATAAAACAATTATTGTAATGCAGTCATCTTTTTTTTTTTTTTAAGAGGGAGTAGGAAGGGGCAGAGGGAGAGGGAGAGGGAATCTTAAGCAGGCTCCATACCCAGAGGAGAGCCCAACATGGGCTTGATCTCACAACCCTGAGATCATGACCTGAGCTAAAATCAAAAGTTGGATGCCTAACCAACTGAGCCACCCAGGCTTCCTGTTAGTGTTTTATATACAAAAAACTCATCAAAACTGAAACTTATAAGACCTTAATTTTTCTTATCTATTTTGTGTCAGCTCAAAAATTAGAATTCCAATTTTATATTATTTGGAAATTTAAGAATAATAATGGTAAATATTAATATTAGGGATAAGTAAAACATGTACTCAAAGGAAATTCATAGCTTTATGGCTTCCAGAACTAAAGATGTTTTGCTATATTGTAAATAGAAGGTTTCAGATTCACAAGGTTGATAAAACAATTTCAGGTAAAACAATTTCAGGTTCTTATAGACTGCATACAATTTTTATGCCATTTATGCTTTTCTATTAGGAGCAAAGTGAGTGCAAGTGTAAGAGTTTCTCAATCCAACTCAAATGTACTTTGACTCAAGCAAATGACAGTTATCCTTACATTCTAAATTTATTAGCAGTATTTTGTGTCTGTTTTGTATGTTTTCCCTGTACACATAATGAAGTAGTTTAGGGCAGGGCTTGTCCCTTGGCCCACAAGCCAAATCTGGCCTGCCATCTATTTATGTAAATCAAATTTTACTGAAACACAAAATCCATTTGTTTAGCTATTGTCTACAGCTGCTTTAATGCACCAAGAGACAGTTTAGTGGTTGCAACAGAAAATATATGGCCCACGAATCCTAGATTATTTATTATCTTGCTCTTCATACAAAAGTTTGCCAAATCCTGATTTAAAAAAAAAAAAAAAATAGGACTTTGTCATGATACCTTCATGGTGTAAAAATCCATCCAAAACAAATTAATGATGACCAAATTATAAAAAAAATACAAAACCTATTATCTTTCAATATTTGAAAAAATACATAATTATATGTTCAGAGATTTTATTAAAGCTCTTTTAATTGAAGAGAAAGCTTAACAAATAAAGCATAGGGAATAAATGAATGTGGAAATTTGTATGGAAACATATCCAAGTACCTAAAAAGTATGCTCTTGATTTTCCTATCTCTTCATATTTTTAGTCTTGTAATATGCTTTCCCTTTCCTCTTTTTTTTTAATTAATGGTCCTTTATTTCATTAGTAGCTCTTTCAGTTACATGTAAGACTGGCTAGTATTGCTTTATAAATTCAAAAATGAAGCAATTAAATTGAACAAATATATATCTTAACTTTTAAAGTATGAAAGGAAAAATAATCTTGTAGCTTATCTTTATTCATAGAATTGCTAGAAGAAGAAATCATGAATTGATTTCTCTAGAATAGGAAAAAAAAAGTTAAAGTTGAAATTGGACCATATTCTAAGAGAAGTATAATTAGATAAAGTTAATGTTCCAAGCAGGATCTATATGTTCCCTTTCTAATTTCTAATCTTCACAGAGATTCTAAATCTTTTCTGACTCCTGGCATAGATTTAATCATCACTCTCCTTGAGTGTGATTTGAAATGAATTATATAACCGTTGAAGAAGGAAAGTCTCCAGGACTAAGCAAAGCCTAAAACAAATACATTATAGTGTATAAATAAACAACAGCCACAATATAGTATGCATAATTAGAGTTTTATTTGTACATTTTTGTCATGGGTCATCAGGATTTGGAGAAATGCATTTAAATGAGAATAGTTAGGTATTATGATGCCTTTCTGAGTTTCTATGTCTTTTCTCTGCTAAAGATGGCTAAATACACAGAATAATTGATTTTTCTCTACTTAAAAGGAATACTAGATTGTTATATGGTCTTTAAACATTCACCCCTGACACAGTTCCTAAACTGTCCATTGGATAGTCAGATAAGGAGGGTAGGAGCATATGTAAGCCTGGATCTCGATGTTGGTGTGATCAAAATAGTGGTTTGAAAAGTTTGTGATGGAGGCAGAAGTGGTTTGTTGGGAGAAGAGAAAGATCAGAACATTTTACTCTGGAAATCTTGAAAGTTAAGTTTATTTTTTTTCCCTTGTCCTTAAAGTTGTGACTTAGTGTTCTATACTTTCAAGGAGTTAAGATAAGAACACTTCCATGTTTAGAAAAAAAAAGTGTCCTGGCAAAGAATTATTTAAAAGGGAATGAGCTAAGCAGGAAAGGCCGAATAAGCATTCTTTTTTTTTTTTAATTCAATATATAGTAAACACTTACTAAGAAGCCCAGTACTGCCATTTCTTGAGATGGTTGATCTGGAACCATCTGTAGTGCACCATTTGCAACCTATGATGTGAGTCACCTGAAGCATGTAAGGCAGTGGGTTCTCAAAGTAGTTTAGCAATTCTCAACCTGTAGGAATTTAGCATTTACCCAAGCAGAAAATCTGGAATCAGCCCTGGTTGAGGATTTGTATTCATTGCTGGAGAAGTGTTATTATAACTCCCTCAAAAAAGATAGTTGAATTGGCAATTATGCATGTATTCCTGGGATAACTGACTCAAATAAAACAATGAAATCTCTCTGAATCTAAATGTAAAAGGGGGAAACTTTTTTCTTCTTTAATTTCAAGGGGGTATTTTGAAGATTAAATGACAATGTTTGAGTCTCCAGCCTCTTGAATGCTCCCGTGCCCTTTATTACTTTCCTAACCAGGCCTTTTCTTGGAGGTTTAGATATTGTTCATCTTCTTTTGTGCTACTAGAACAGTCTATCAAAAATGTAAATGTGATTATACTACAATCCATCTTAACACCTCAATGGCAAAATCCTTAAGATGAGCCTGCCTACTTCCTAACTTTGATGTTTTGCTTATAAAATACCAAATCACCTGTTTTTCTAAGCAAATGCTGTATTGTGCATCAGTGTCTTTCCGCTTACATCAGCATCTTTATGACCCTCACTCTCTGGCACACGTGCATGTGGGTGAGGGGTGCTTCTATCTCTACTGATCAGTGACCTAGTTAATCCCAATCCTTTAAGAGACCACGACTTTCATGCCCTTAGTAACCTAACATGACTTTCATGCCCTTAGGTAAACCTAACACCAATCACTCTTCACTCAAAACATGAATAGCTAGATTATGCGTTATTCTTCTGGAGTTCTAATCCTAGTTTCACAGATAATATTTTAATGACAGGCTCTTCATGGTGCTTCTAAAATCTTTGAGGCCAGGAAGGACAATTTATTCATATTTATAAGCCTAAGTAACAGTGACTAGCCTAATAAATATGTGCTGAACTAAACAGAAAACAGTGTTTTGAGTAGACAGTGGTAGTACTCGATATACATGAGCGAAATATAAACATTTTATTTTGATTTTTTATTTTCTTTTTAGACTTTAAGATTTTATCTATTTGTCAGAGAGAAAGAGAGAGCACAAGCAGATGTGGCAGGCAGAGGGAAAAGCGGGCTCCCTGATGCAGGGCTAGATCCCAGGACCCTGGGATCATGACCTGAGCCGAGGGCAGAAGCTTAACCGACTGAGCCACCCAGGCATGTCTAATGTAAGCTTTTTAAAGACAACAGAAAAGTAGTACAAAATAAGATGAATTTTAAAACTACCTCCATATATTCAAATTTATAAGATGTTCTTTAAAACAGCTAACAAAAATATAGGAGGGGAGGTTTAAATAACATCTCTCTGTAGAATTTTATTATTATTCCATAATAATGTCTAATATCTTGTGGGTTTTCATGAACCTCATCTTTTGTGACTCTCACAATGCAATTCAGCCCACTGGCAATTTACAAAAAAAAAAAAATTGCTTTTAAGTGCCCTCGATCTATGACAGAAGGTTCAAGAGGATGTCGGAGATATATTTATTGATTTAAGTCTCTCAACCCTTTTGTAAATGTTGCTCCTTATATAAATAGCCCTTGGCCTTTGAAAAGTGTGTTCTCATCAGAAGTGTCTTTAAAAGTGGGGGAAATTTATCATTCACATTAATGCTTGATGAGGTTTGTTTTTTTAAAGAACTAAAAATGCATCTTAGTAGTTTTACTGCATGTATTCACCTAATATTTTTAAATGATTTAGTTATAACTCTCAAGTTAATCATTTATTTATTTAATTTATGCTTTAATTTTTAGTAACACCCATGAATGGTAATAGGGTAGTAGATTCATCAATTATTTTTTATGTTTTTTTTAATTGTGTGACAGCAAAATAATTTGGGACTTCATATTATTATAGAATATTATATCTGCTTCCACAGAAAGAAATAACAGACCTGGTTTAATCTGGCCTGGTCTAATCCTAACCTGGTGCTCTGGCCTGGTTTAATCCTAAATTCATTTATATCCCTGTTCTCTTTGAATAAATTGTATAACATAAAAGAATGAAAAATATTCATGACTTTTATAAAAACAATAATTGCATAAATTTAAAATATCACAGTACAATTATAGAATACAGAATTTTCAGTTCTACACTCTTTAGCAACATGATAGATAATATGATCCAAGTACAGAAATTAAATTTAGAATTTAAAGTGGCAATCTGTCTCAGAATAACATCCTACCTGAAAATAAATTACGATAAATTACGTGTGTCATGGCTATTTGGCTAGTCAATCATTTACTCATTCACTTGATAAATATTCATTGGGAAGAATGCTGTGTGAGGCACTCTTAAACGATGGGAACGTTGTATGCACAATGTGAACATGAAATGGTCCCTGCATTCGAGGAGCTGATTTCCAAAAGTTGAAGGATATCTGACAATGTTTAAACAGACAAGATGATTTCAAAGAGAGACAAATACCATAACATAAAGAGAATAAGGTGAAGTGACTCTGGGGAGAAAATACTTCAGATACAATGGTCTGGAAATGTCTCCATGGGGGGGAAAAATGTTATACGTGCTAAATCCTGAAGATAAAAAAGCTGTCAGGCTCATATGGTCGCAATATAAACCAGAAAAAATGTATAGCAAGTTAAGGAGAGAATGCACACATGCTATGTTTATAAGAAAGCCAGACAGTCGGTGCAGTTTGAGAGGACTGACCGAGGTAAAGATGGAAAGAAGTGATCTCAAAGTGAGAGGCACAGAGTCTGCAGGACCATGTTGTCAAGAGAAAGGGGTGTGGCATTCATACAATGAAGTCGATATAGAACGGCATCCAACATAGATTTAAGAGGAAGTGACATTATATGGTTTATATATATATATATATGATAAACGCGGCATGGAAAATGAATAGTTTGTGAAAAAAGTGGATAAAGAGGAACAGAGAGTTCAGTTACAAAGCTCCTGCAGCATCCTGGTTAACTACAGGTACTATAAGACACTGTTTTTAGTGCTGAAAGAAAATCTGTGCACCTACATGTGTATTCTTTCATTAATTAACTATACAAATGTTTGTTAATATTATACTTGGTCAAAGAATGTGCTAGAATTGAGGTAACAAAAATGAATTGGACACAGTCTCTGCAGAAGATGGAAGGAATCTAGCATTGCAGTAAGTCCAATATATATAAGTACGTACCCAGGTTAAATTGCACAAGAAAGAAAGGAGATCCGGAACTGACTGTGACTGGGTGGATTTCATGAAGAATTTTTACTAGGGTAAACAGTGCTGGATCTATGAGATTGATCTCATGTTAGTTATTCTGAAAGCCATCAGTCATTGCCTACACATTAGGGGAAGTACTATCTACTAAAAGTGAATAAAGAAGGTCAGGATTTCCCCAAATATCATTACTTGTTTAGCAACATAAAATATTTCTGGCATTCTACTTGACTAGAGTAACATTTTTCATAAGAATATACATTCAGAGGTGAATTTATCATATAGTAAATGAAGTTAAAGATTCACAGGTCCTCAATGAATAGATCCCTTACAGGGCTTTAGCAATGTGGTCACTTTGCTTTTTATAAAACTTTTGTAGAATTTTAAAATTAAGATGGTATGTTTTCTTACTCTGCCTCTCTGTCTCCATCAAACTTAGTCTGTAGTCCATTAGCATAAGTGTGGCTGCAGGTATTATAAGAATAACGCAAGGGTGAAGGAGAACAGGAAATGCTTGTAACTTCATTTTCATGAGATATGTTTAAGTGGTCACAGTCCTGTCTACTTACAGTTAATTTATTGCTAGAACCCTCAGTTTAGAAACTGCTTCCAGGAATCGGGATGGAGTCGTTCCAGATATATTTATTCATGAGCTTTTTAATTTATTCAACTATCATTTATTGAGTACCTTTTATGGGTCAGGAACTGTGCAGGGACCCAGGAATATAATGATGCACATAAGAGACATAACCCCACTCTGATGTTTCCGACTTCATTTCTTTCTAATGATATCTTTTGTTCACTCTGTTCTGCATTCATGAGCCTTCCTTCCTGTTCCCATTCGAGGGGCGCTGTGATGCCTTTCCTGGCATCCTATGTCTGAGTACAGATAATGCGTTCACTTTTTGAATGTCATTTAAAGCAGATAGTGAGGGAAGTTTGTAGATGTAAAGGATAAAAGATCTTTCAAAAGACTGCATTTTCTTTACATTATCTCTACGGAAAATACTTCAGGTTGTTTTTGTAGGAAGAGGTGATCAAGAATTATTCACCCAAATAATACATAGGGAATAATACAGAGATGTCAGGGAGTACATTACAGAGCATAATGGTATTTCTTTTCTGGATTTTGTGATATTTGTGGCAAATTCCAATTTTACTAGCTTTCTAATTTACTGTGATTTCTCTTAATCCTAAGTAAATATTAATGTGCATGTTCAATATTACTTATAATGTGTATCCTTATTTTACATTATAGGAGATTCAAGGCCCACAAAAAAATCTACTCATAGATTAATGAGGGAAATGTTTATATAGAGCATCTTTCCTACAGTTTCTCAACTAGTGCTCTTTCAAATGTGGATTTTGTATCTGCATTTTGCATCTGAGTAATTTGCTGAATTTAGTGTTATTTTTTCAAACACATTCTTACATAATAATATAAATATTTTATACATTATTGTCTTGACTTTCCAACATATTTCTAACAGTGCATAATGCATCCTTTTATTGAAGCATGTTTGATGACTTGTCTAAGGTCATGGATGTGCTTAATTTCGACTAGAATCTTGGTGTATTAAAAAAAAAATCTCAGGGGCGCCTGGGTGCCTCAGTTGGTTAAGCGACTGCCTTTGGCTCAGGTCATGATCCTGGATTCCCAGGATCGAGTCCCACATCGGGCTCCCTGCTCAGTGGGGAGTCTGCTTCTGTCTCTGACCCTCCCCCCTCATGCTCTATCTCATTTTCTCTCTCTCAAATAAATAAAATCTTTAAAAATAATGTTTTAAAAAAATCTCATACAGAATTCTTTCACAAGATAATCATATGCTCCTTGAGAAGCAAAAGAACAATGTACACCAAAAGAATTTTCAAGCGTTTGCCAGTATGCAATTTGAATTTACCCAGAAAAGTGCAGTGAATCACTTTTATAATAATTTATGACACCGACCTCAGCCACAGCAACTTCTTCCTAGAAACATCGCCAAAGGCATGGGAAGCCAGGGCAAAAATGAACTATTGGGATTTCATCAAGATAAAAAGCTTTTGCACAGCAAAAGAAACAGTCCACAAAACCAAAAGACAACCGACAGAATGGGAGAAAATATTTGCAAATGACACATCAGATAAAGGGCTAGTATCCAAAATCTATAAAGAACTTATCAAACTCAACACCCAAAGAACAAATAATCCAATCAAGAAATGGGCAGAAGACATGAACAGACATTTTTCCAAAGAAGACATCCAAATGGCCAACAGGCACATGAAAAAGTGTTCCACATCGCTTGGCATCAGGGAAATCCAAATCAAAACCTCAATGAGATACCACCTCACACCCGTCAGAATGGCTAAAATTAACAAGTCAGGGAACGACAGATGTTGGCGGGGATGTGGAGAAAGGGGAACCCTCCTACACTGTTAGTGGGAATGCAAGCTGGTGCAACCACTCTGGAAAACAGTATGGAGGTTCCTCAAACAGTTGAAATTAGAGCTACCATTCGATCCAGCAATTGCACTACTGGGTATTTACCACAAAGATACAAATGTAGGGACCCGGAGGGGTACGTGCACCCCAATGTTTATAGCAGCAATGTCCACCATAGCCAAACTGTGGAAAGAGACAAGATGTGCATTGACAGATGAATGGATAAAGAAGAAGTGGTATATATACACAATGGAATATTATGCAGCCATCAAAAAGAATGAGATCTTGCCATTTGCAACGACGTGGATGGAACTGGAGGGTGTTATGCTTAGTGAAATAAGTCAATCTGAGAAAGACATGTATCATATGACCTCACTGATATGAGGAATTCTTAATCTCAGGAAACAAACTGAGTGTTACTGGAGTGGTTGGGGGGTGGGAGGGATGGGGTGGCTGGGTGATAGACATTGGGGAGGGTATGTGCTACGGTGAGCGTTGTGAATTGTGCAAGACTGTTGAATCAGAGATCTGTACTTCTGAAACAAATAACGCAACATATTTTAAGAAAAAAGAAAAAGAAGAAGATAGCAGGAGGGGAAGAATGAAGGGGAGTAAATCAGAGGGGGAGACGAACCATGAGAGATGATGGTCTCTGAAAAACAAACTGAGGGTTCTAGAGGGGAAGAGGGTAGGGGGATGGGTTAGCCTGGTGATGGGTATTAAAGAGGCACATTCTGCATGGAGCACTGGGTGTTATGAACAAACAATGAATCATGGAACACTACATCAAAAACTAATGATGTAATATATGGTGATTAACATAACAATAAAAAAATTTAAAAAAATTTATGACACCGTATCTTTGTATTTCTAAAGTAAGATTTTAATGTTTTTAACCAGAGAAGGAGTAAGGATTAAGCCAGTGAACTGGAAAATCAGAGAGCTCATTGTACATCCAATAGTATTTCCTACACAAGCTCTCTATGAGCAACTTGTTCTAGTAAAATCCAAAGTAAAATGACAGCCTACCTTTTGAAAATATTAAACAATATTGCAATAATTCAATAAGCTTGAAAGATAGTGGTAGTTTTTACAACAGTACAAGATAAAATAAGATACATTTAAGATTATATATATTAAGTATAGAGACTATGTATTTAAAATGTGAAAATTATAGCATAAAGTCCCTTGTTGATCATAAAAACACCAAAAATGCTATTTGATGTGAAATGCAAATGCTAGAGGAAAAAATAATACAAGTGAATAATTTATTAATTGAGAAACAGAGTAAATTAACTCAAAGCATATTTTAGTGTAAGAGCCTACTGATAATTTTTAACATATATCAAGGTTTATGCCTCCAAATACACTATGCTAAAACTAGATAGCGATTATAATCTACGCTTTCTGGTGTTATATGTAATTTCTATCGAACATTAGCAAAAATGAATATAACTCAGAATTCCAGTTATATTAATTTTTCAGGTTTTTCAGGATAGTCCATGATAGATGAAACAATTGTAACACATGCTTACTTTCCATCATACCAGATAAGCAGGGAAGATGGGATGGATTATTTACCCAAGAAAAATATAAGATATTATTTGCAGTGTCCAGGTATTTGACAGGAAAAAATAAAGGTTGTCATAATGAATATTTATCAGCTCCGTTTTACATCTCTAATTCTAGGTTTCCTTCACTCCTGGCCTGTCCTTACAGTGTACTGAGATTCCTGCCTGCTGTAGTGCAGACTTTCCTTCCCTAGAATGTCTGAGCCCTTCGTGGTCTTGCCTTTGTTGGGCTAACCTTACTGCATGCTCTATTCAGTTATCACTGGAACAAAGCATCAAGCGACACTCTGGAGAATCTCTTGAGTTCATGACATAGGTCCAGCTTTCCAAGGATACTAGGATCAGTAACTCCAGCCAGTATGATAAATCTTCTATTTACCTTTAACTCATTGGCAGGAAGAACCCTCATTGGCCAGGGGGCATTCCTCGAAAGGGAGCCAGGGACTCAGACTTGGCAGAGCCTACATTAATAGTAAAAAGGACCACATACTCCACAAATGGGTGACTTGTGAAAAGGATACAAGAGAAGCCAATGCTACTCTCCATGTTCTAATTCTAAGTCCTCTAGATTTGGGGGAAAGGGGAGTTTAGGATCACGTATTGGCTGTTGGTATAGGGCATATATTTCATCCTGAATAAAAAGCTCCCTAACCTTGCAGGGATTAGCTAAATCTTTAACAGACTACAGCACCAGGCCAAATTTAAATTGCTTTAAATGTGGCTTCTGGGTCTGATGTGATATTTAACAGGGTCTCTTGCTGATGAGTCAGGCATATTGTAAGTACTCACATTGTGGTGTTGGTGGAGGCAACAGGAGCAGGGAAAAGTCGTTTTGATCTAGAGTATGT
Source organism: Eumetopias jubatus (assembly GCF_037043125.1). Taxonomy (NCBI): domain Eukaryota; kingdom Metazoa; phylum Chordata; class Mammalia; order Carnivora; family Otariidae; genus Eumetopias; species Eumetopias jubatus. Next base: position 173,725,275 of record NW_028274809.1, on the reverse strand, counting down.
GTAAATTCCTCTAAAGGCAAATTGCTGGATCTATAGGTAAAAGATGTTTGCATCCTTCAACTTGGCACCAAGGTGCTAGCATGTAAGAGGGAGTTCACAATAGCCTGGTAAGAGGGAGTTGGTATTGCCCATGCATGTCCTCTCTCCTTGCTACTATAGCTATTTCATTTCACAAGCCTTTGATTAAACACTGGGGTGTTAGAAGAGAGAGGTCAGCTAACATTGAGAAAATGACTCCTTCAGTCCATTCTTTACTGAATGCCTTCTTTGCAATTTGTTGATGCTCTTTGGTGGGTAATAATAAGAGAAACCAAAATCCATATGCTTTGTGCTCACTCCTACAAGCAAATTCATATGCATCTTTTCAAGGTTGGTTTGTTTTCAGAGGCAGAAAAATTTCACTGAAGCTTGGTACCGCTACAGAGTCCTCTATAGTTCTAGGCCCTACTGTAAACTGACAAACTTCTACATAATTTAATCAATAAAATAAGAATCCAAAAGTGTGGCATATAGTGCCTTAAAATTCCATAGCAATGTACTGAGTGCTATGTCTCCTACTCACTGCAGGGGACAAAGAATGGAAAATACAATAACTTGATCATCGCTTTAGGGGAGATGTCCTGGAAATTACCAAGTCATTGGACTTAAATGCTTCATGGGAATAGACCTTTAAATTTTTCATGGATTCTTTTTATCTGCACACTTGGGTATAAGAATCTTACTGAGAGTGCATGAAGAGTGTTTGCCAGGTCCATTAGCAAAATGCCATCAATATAATAGAGACTACTAAGTTCAGATAATTTAGTTTCCTGTGGTCTACACGGTAACTGAAACATGGAAAGCCCTAGGACAAAACAGTGACTGTGAACTCCATTTGACCCTTCTTACTGAGGGAACAGAAAAGACAATTGCCAGATTAGTACCTCATAACATGTTTTACAGTATTACCAACAAAAATACCACTTCTGGCCTAGCAACTATGAGTAGGGTTATGACTTCTTGGTTTATCTTACACTTATCTGTGGCTGATTTCTTTCAGGGACACATACATAGGAGAGTTTTATGGGGAAATGGTAAGCACCAACACCTTTTAATCCTTTAAATCTTTCATGGGGCACCTAATTTCTGAATTCTCCCTGGAATGTGGTCTTGCTTATCACTTCTGATTTACTTTCTTGGCTAGGTTGGGGATTGGGTTTAGAGAGAGCCTTTCCTACTGTGATAGCTCTTATTTCACAGTCAGGAAACAAGTGTGGGATTCCTGTTCACTACTATGTGAATCAATTGCAAGCATACACTCTAGAACTAAAGAAAAGACTACAGTGTGGGTCCACAAATCCATTAGCCCCAGGCAAAGTGAACCTGTGCCAGGACTTCACTGCATAAAGAGAGAGAGCGATAGACAGACAGATAAATTTTTATCTTGTCAAATAAGACTTCTTCATTTGTCATTTTTTTCTTCAAGTTTTTATTTAAATTCCAGTTGGTGAACATGCAGTGTAATATTAGGTTCAGATGTAGAATCTAGTGATTCATCACCTACATAAAATGCCCAGTGCTCACCACTTCAAGTCCTCTTCTTTATTGAAGGACCATGATATCAATTTGGATCCCCTGGTACTTCAGGTCCTACATTCAATAGCATACACAAGGTTTTAGAATTTTACTTTCTTCAATGCATAGTTCCCTGAAAAATGCCTACATGCAATTTAGGAAAACACTGGAGATATACTGACTTCATATATTTGAGGTGATACCATAGAGAGCTTCATTAAAAGGATAAAATATCCTCTTTAGTCTGTAAACTTAGACCTAGAAACTAGGCAAGGGACTAGAATTTTCCACTGCAGCATCTAATATATAATATCCATTAATACCAAGGAATCTAGGCCTATGGTGGCATTTTTAAAGTCAATTCCAGCCTACATATTATATCAAACATTGATATGATCTAAAGTTCCAAGGCCCCCTCACCAGTGCATCTCTTATTGCCTTAGTGGAGGTAGGAGACATTCTTCACTCTTAAATAGCAGATCCATTCTAACATCCCCATCACTTAGGTAGCCTTCTGAATCCTTCTTCAAAACTTTACTGTGACAATTTCATCATTTCACCTCATTTACAGCAGGCCATGATTATGTTCACAATTGAGGAATCATCTCAGCAAAGTGTTAGCACTAGCTCCAAGTGTCCTGAGTAAGAAGTTAAACACAAGACATGAATATGTGCTCTCATGTCAATAAGTTCCTCTTTGCCAAGTTTTAAATTCTGCTCACCGGTTCAATTTCAAAAAGATCTATTCATTCACATGTTCCTTTGTTTTCCTTTTGGTCTATATTAATTAGGAACTCCAATTCTTCCCATGTAAGACCCTTCCTTAGAGCAAAATCTCTATTGCCCTGTTGGTGTGTTCTGAAGCCTGCCTAGATATTGGTCCAGGAGGAAATAAACAGAAGCAGATGTGGACCTCAACAAAGACAAGTATCATCTTGTTCTTCTCTAACAAATAAGAGAAGTTATGTCCTCCACTTTGTCTGGAGGATTAATCAGAATCTGAAGGTTCAAAATTCTCAGTCATCTACTGAGATATCCCAATCACAGATCTCTGAATCTTATTATTTCTTTTTAAAGATTTTATTTATTTGACAGAGAGAGACACAGTGAGAGAGGGAACACAAGCAGGGGGAGTGGGAGAGGAAGAAGCAGGCCTCCTTCGGAGCAGGGAGCCAGACGTGGCGCTCAATCCCAGGACCCCAGGATCATGAGCTAACGACTGAGCCACCCAGGCACCCCTGAATCTCACTATTTTCTTATTAGAGTGAATAGCTAGCCTAAGATGTCTGCAAAAACTATGCATTCAATATTTTTTGCTGCTCAGCCACTCTTAAAATTAAAACTAGGGCCTGTTTTTATCCACAAAATCCTTGTAGTTCCAAGAAACATGGGTCTCTTCAGTTCAGCCATGGAAGCTTCTAGCTTGCCCAACATGCCCAGAATTTTATTTTAAGGAAATTATTTACTGGGTTATGCAATGCTCCAACTTCCTCATGTACCTTATCAGAATCCTTCACTCATGACATTCTAGAAAAGTGTGATCATTTTGTATGCCCAGGCTGGTCATCACCTCACTTACCACCACAATGTGGCCCTTCTGCCATCAGGTAGCTACGTGGCCCACTTACTGAATGCTATGTGATGCATAGTGGGCCTGCTCTTTGTACCAACAGTCAGCCTGGGTTCCCTTCCTAAAGCTTAGTGCGAGTTAATGTCTAGCTCAAAGGCTATTTGTTTACAATGTGATTCCAGGAGAAGGAGTGGGAATAAAATGAGAGAAGTTGGAGAAAAGGCCAATACAAGGATGCATTTTTGAGTTGAGATTTCCTGTGGGGGATTAGTGTTCTTATCCTCCAGGAACCTCTGAGGAATCCTATAAATGTGTCTCAACATAGACTACTGAGGGAAGGGATAGAGAAGTCATAATCATTGTTTCTTCTCTTACTGGTTGAAGATTCCCCCTAGGCCGCTGTCTCCGCTGCCTTTGTGGGACGCGCACGTATAGGTGTCAAGAAGCTCTCTGTAGACACCCCAAGACACATCATCGAGACGTTCCTGACAAGCCAGAGAAATGTGGCAGCTACTAAAGTGAGACCTTTTTGGGGTGAAGTATGTCAAAGCCTGTGCAGAATTGTTTTCCCTAACTGTGACTTGAATCAGAAGCGAGGTCAATAGGATCTTAGATATTGCTTAAGAGCCTATCTGAGAGAAGGTCTAAAGAAGAGATGGAAAATAAAAGCTAAAAATTTTAAACATGAAGTCAAAACAAAATTTGCCAATGGCTTTAGGTAAAAGGAGTATTCAAACATTTGGGCTCTTGGAACTATGTGTATGAGAAAAGCTGAACAAAAACAGGCTTTGGATTAAAAAAACAATCGCAGTAGGTTTGACATAAAATACCTGCCCCAAATGTTAGATTTCATGCAGGAGTCCTACTTAAAGAATCACAGGAAGGTAAAATAGGGGCCTAATTCCCATCCTTTTTGAAAATGGTGTGAGAGTGGCATGTAAATGTCAAAGATTTTAAGGAATTTTGCTAGAAAAAATACCGATGGGAACAAATTTGAAAAACACAGAAAACTTCCAGGCTCATCATCAGAGAATCATTTACCAAATTAAGAAGCACTGCTTTAGCTAATCCATAATGAGAACAAAGAGCAGAGCCACCAGGCAAAGTTATCTCTTCGATGCCAGAGCAAACCAGGAAGGAGCTCTAATAATCACAAAGTTAAAGCTCCCTGCCAAAAAATCTTTCAGATCTGGCTTTCTCCCACTTCTCCATAGGAGATTTTTTGAAATGGTGAATTTAAGCCTGTGTCAGTTCTTAAAACATTTAGATAGAGGAGTCTACATGGTTCTCTAAATCAAAGTTCCACTTCCAATTGTAGATAAAAAATGTATAAAGATAAAAAAGGAAAAATAACATGCAATGAGCATAAAATATAATAGCACAAAACAGTTGAACAACTCTATAGTCTTATAAATCTTTTTAATGTAGAATCAATACAAGAAAACTAGGCTCATAATAATTTTAAAGGAATGCATATGGTCCTGTGTGTGAAAAATTCCAAAATATTATACAACTATGAAGCTAGGTGAGAGATAAGAGGAAATCTGGGAATTAGGATAAATGACTCAAAATTAAAAATTATATTTAATAAAGTAGTAGAACTAATCCAAAACGGCTTGGATTCAGAAGACATTTTGAAAATCAAAGCAGAGCTCCTGAAATTGTTTAAAACATAGGAGAAAGGGATGGAGATGAAACAAGAGTAAAGAAGAGAAGCAATAGTTTATATAAATAAGAAAGAGAAAATAATCAAGGAATGGGGAATTTGTTTTTCAAATTATGAATAGAAACTAATGAATTAGAAAAATGAGACTGCAAATTAGTGAAGAGATCAATTTGTCTATCTCAGAGAATGTTTAAAATTACAAAGTAAACAAGAGACAGCATAAACAACCCCTATAAGCATCTTTACAATGGAAACAAATTAACTGCAAAAACAAAATTAAAACAGTTTATGTTCATCTCTATTTCACTTGTCAATCAGATCAAACAAAAACTTAAGCAATGAGTTCCAGAAGACCCAGTGAAATCCAAAGTATCTTAAATTGATTGCAATTTTTTTAAAGATTTTATTTATTTATTTGAGAGACAGAATGAGATAGAGAGAGAGAGCATGAGGAGGGGAGGGTCAGATGGAGAAGCAGACTCCCCGCTGAGCAGGGAGCCCGATGCGGGACTCGATTTCGGGACTCCAGGATCATGACCTGAGCCGAAGGCAGTCGCTTAACCAACTGAGCCACCCAGGCGCCCCTGATTGCAATTTTTAATTTGTCTAGGAAAGTAGCAGAAATACAATTTCATATGAGTAAAAACACAGGAAATAAACTGCTCACAGCTTCAGTAATTACACACACACACACACACACACACACACACACACCCCAAACATCACATCCACTAGTCAGAAGGGAATCTAAAGACAAAATCTTTTGACAACACCTGTAAGTTTATATGCTAATTATATAAATGAATGCATGGAAATGCCTCAAATCAGAGATTTGAAAGCATTCCTTAGCTGTTCTTACAATAAAATAAATATAGCCATTAATAAATATTGTAAAAGTTGGTAATGTAAATGTCAAAAGAAAAACAGATGCTTCAATTTTTTTTTCTCCTCTAAGTTTCCAAGGGGCTGAATGAAGTACAGTCATTCCCTATTATCTCTGCAGGGAAAAGTTTATAGACATTTGAAAAAAACAGAGATGCTAGTGTTATTATTATTCAGTGCAGCAAATTACAACCAGGCAAATGATTCTAAATTTTCTAACATTGCAGAATAATTTTACTTTTCAGAGAAGAGTCTTGTTAGAAATAAACTTAGCTAGATCAGTTTTTAAAATTCAGGATAATACTTTTTGTGTGTGTGCTATAAGAGGAAAAGGTAGTTTTCTCCTAATCTTGGTGAAAAGACCTTTACTAGTGGTTAGAATCATCTATAATTTCAAAGCTGAATATTGGAATTCCTTTACTTAGCTCCCAGAGTAGGAAAAAAAAAAATGTCTGAGGTCTTCTAAACTCAAAATGGAGGAGAAAATGAGGGAAATAATTTTAACAAATAGATTATGAGATCTGTGATATTTTGTCTTTAATTTTGTTCTCTTTTGTTTATTAAGGAATATTTTTTCTCTGTTATTTATTAAGGAATAATTTCCTTGAATGTCCATCTTTTTAAGACCATTTATCTCTTGCTCTTCTGATAATTTTAAAGCATATTCTTAGTGTACCTTACTTGTTTAATATCCAGATGATTTATATTGTGAAGCATTTTTGAGGTTTCAATTTATAGCACACTTTAGATTTATTATTGCTTTATATGGATCATTTTTTCTAGCACCACTATTATACATTATATAATTTTATCCCTAAGTTCCTATAAAGGTGACCTGTCAGTATGAACAGATCCTGGATATGTCTTGTAAAATGTAGAATCTTCCTTTTGGAAATGGTTTGAAAATTCATGAACATATTTGTATTCATTTGAAAATAGAGATAACAGGACTGCAAACTGGTGTAGCCACTCTGGAAAACAGTGTGGAGGTTCCCCAAAAAGTTAAAATAGACCTACCCTACAACCTAGCAACTGCACTATTATGTATTTATCCGAAGGATATAAACATAGTGATTCGAAGGGGCACGTGCACCCCAATATTTATAGCAGCAATGTCCCCAAGAGCCAAACTATGGAAAGAGCCCAGATGTCCGCAGACAGATGAATGAATAAAGAAGAGGTGGTGTATACATAATGGAATGGAATATTACTCAACCACCAAAAATGATTAATTTTTTCCATTTGCCACAATGTGGATGGAATTAGAGGGCATTATGCAAAGTGAAATAAGTCATTCAGAGTAGGACAAATACCATATAATTTCACTCATCTGTGGAATTTAAGAAACAAAACTGATGAACATAGGGAGAGGGAAGGAAAAATAAAATAAGATGAAAATAGAGCTGGAGGCAAACCATAAGAGACTCTTAACTACAGGAAACAAACTAAGGGTCGCTGGAGGAGAGGGGGTGAGGGATAGGGTAATTGGGAGATGGGCATTAAGGAGGGCACGTGATGTAATGAGCACTGGGTGTTATATGCAACTGACGAATCACTAATTCCTACCCCTGAAACTAATAATACACTATATGTTAACTAAAGTGGACTTAAATTTAAAGAAAAAGAACTGAAAAAAAAAAAAAAAAAGAAAAAGAAAATAGAGGCAGCATTCCTGGTTAATATGAGAATTAACCCTTTCCTTTCCTATGAAAGGTGAACAAAAAAAGACATGTAATTCTGTAAGTCCATAGTTCTAATGGAAATCATCACAGTTATAAGTAGGTTGAAGTCATGTAGAAAAGGGATCCTGTATCACTGTTCTAAAATATTTGCTAATATCTTGATCTCTTGAATAGACTCTGCAATGCCATAAAAGAAGAGTGTTACTTCCCCAAATCTGGTGTTTTATGCAAGTCATGGGTGTTGTTGTTGTTAGACTTTTCCTTAGAAAGGGTTGGAGGTTGACACAAGACAGGAGCAAAACAGCATACAAATCAAGAGCCAGCCCGAATATAGGTAAGTCCACAAATGACATATGTGCCATTGTAAATCACCATGCCTCCTTTCTTAAATCTGTAAGTCACATGCAGAAACAAAGTGGTATTGTCTTTTGTAAAGGTTGGATTTTCAGTATAGGCAACAGGATGACTGCATACACTGAATCTTTTCTTTTTTTTAAGATTTTATTTATTTATTTGAGAGAGAGAGAGAATGAAAGAGAGAGAAAGCACATGAGATGGGGGGAGGGTCAGAGGGAGAAACAGACTCCCTGCCGAGCAGGGAGCCCAATGTGGGACTCGATCCAGGGACTCCAGGATCATGACCTGAGCCGAAGGCAGTCGCTTAACCAACTGAGCCACCCAGGCGCCCTACAATGAATCTTTTCAAAAGGTTACCATTGTTCATAGAGTACAATAATCCAGGGACTCTATTAAATGCTAAGTAAAGGCAGGTTTACAACTTGCGTTTTGGCAGAGACCCAGAGACAGAGGAGTGGGAAAACTTTAAGGTGGACAAAGGAAAAGCTTCAGCTACGCCTTGTTTAAAGGCTGTTAGCATGGGAAAGCTACAGGTGGTTACCTACAAGCAGGGCGCGTTATGTGATTAGTTAGGGGTGAATATTTAGCTTTCTTCATTCGGTCCTAAGTTGGAAGTGGGGGCAAAAGTTAGGGAAGCTGTCAGTTATTAACAAATCCTGGTCATTTGGGGCCAATTGCTACAAGGGTTATTGCCTGGCTTCTTGAAGTGGTTGCTAAAGATAATAGGTTGGCTTTGTGGACTGGTTACTTCAGACACTATTGTGGCTTCCTGGATTGGTTGCTGTAGATTACAGGTCAGAGTTTCATTTTTATATACAATAGGGCTATTATCCATTTGTACATTCAGTTTCTCAACTTATTAGTCACTCTGCAAATGATTTTATGTACAGTAATTTACCATAGTGAAAATCAATGATACAGGTAACTGCTATTGTCCTTAGTATAAATATGAGGAAATTAAAACCTACATGAATCAAGAAACAGTTCAAGGTCACTCGGGTTAAGAAGTGCTAGTGATGTGCTTTGAGTTCTCTAACGTATTACTCCTAATTTGTATAGCAGTGGTAACCAATCAAACTTTCTGTGAACAAATATTAATAAACTATGCTGTACAATAAGAGGACTCATGGCCACATGTGGCTATTGAGCACTTGAAATGTGGCGACTGTGACCAAAGAACTTAGTTTTTAACTATGCTTAAGTTTAATTGGTTAAGTATGCATTCATATAGCCATATATGGCTCAAGGCCTCTGTATGAAAGAACACAGCTCTACAGAATACAAGTTCTCTGAAGATAGTTTTGATGAAAATATCTCCATTCAGGCTGCATTAACTAAAAATCATAACAATGTAGCATAAGAAAAAAAGAAAAAAAAAGTATTCTTCATGGTTCTGGAGGCTGGAAAGTCCAAGATCAAGGGGCCAGCATAGTTAGGTTCTCCCTGTCTTCTTGCTGTGTCCTTACATGGAAGAGAAAGATCATTTCTCTCATTTCTCTTCCATAAGGGCACTAATCCCATTTGTGAGGGATCCACCCTCATGACCTATCTTTCTCCCAAAGGCCCCACAGCCAAATACCATCAGTGGGGATCAGGCTTCAATATATGAATTTTGGGAACACAAATATTCATTCCAGGAAATAAAACATCATTTTTAAACATAAGTCATTTAGAAAGAAAACAAATGGAACAGAGTAGAAGAGACTAGCATGAAATATAATTGTGTTACGTCATATATTTATATAGATGTATTTATATTATTCTCTCTATATATGTGTATATTCTACATTTCATATATATGCTAGTGTATTGCATAAAAATAGAGTACAGTAGTTATAGGTAGAGTAGAATAGAATAGATACTAGTAGTGGTGTAACAACAGCAACAAAGAATAAAGCTGATTCACTATAATATTGAAAGATTAAGAATTCCAGTTATTGAAGGATCAAAGAAATACCTGAGATGCCAAAGATCTTTCTATAACCCAGCTGTGCCATAGTCTCCATAGGAACAGTTGTCACTGGGTTCATATGACATTTTTGATAATCTTATTTCTATACCCCATTAGTTGATATTACTTGGTACTCTCAGTTCTTGAAAATGAAATGAGCCAAATACATTACACTTAATGTGTATAATTTTTCACTGAAACTAAACACTAATTTCCTCTTTAATCCCCTATGCCTTTTATGATACACCATACTTTAGGGGGTGAGATTTAGACAGTCTTTCTCCCTATACAGGCATTCAGCATACAAAAAAATGGTAATCAGATACATAAAATGAAAATGTAAATGTATCATTTCTGAAATAAGGATCTTAAAGTTGTTATATCTCAATACACATTCTACTAAGCTAATATTTTATACTTCTGTTCAACCATAATAAATTCTTAATGGAATATATATTCTCCTATTATTGACAAATATTAAGCATCAACTTCTCTACCCTTTTATTTTGCATAATGATAGATATTTCCAGTTAAAATAAAGTCATAACTATAGTGCTTAAACGACTGCATTCCTTATGCCTCTATAACGGTAAAGCTTACTTTTAAATCCACTGTTAAAGAATCAACTTTGTTAATCCAGATGCTGCTTTAGATTTTTTTTTTATTTTTAGCAAGGGATATTTTAAATTCTTTCTTCTACATTAACCAGTTGTGAGTTTTACTTTTCAGAATTTCTGGCAATCTTGCATATGTTTAGAGACAGAAAATCTTAATGCTTTTTATTCTCTTCCATCACTTCAATTTGACCACCGTTGCTGAGCGAGTACACTGAAGACATACACTGAAGATAACCACAGTCTTGACCCTCACATTAATTCCAGGGTTCGGGGTAAATAGTAAACTTTTGAAAAAGTAAACTTTTATAAATATAATATGATTATTATATTGAGGGGCAATGATAGCTTTATATACAGAATACTATGGGCACACACACCTGGAGCCCTTTACCAAAATTTGAAGTTCAAGGAAAGCTTCCTGAAAGAAGTATGATAATATGATAAAGCTAATAATAAGTCAACTATAATATTAACACCAAATGAAATAAAACATCTTTTTACTCACTCTTTTAAGTTCCTTTCAGTTATTTTGGATGCAGAAATTGTAAGGAAATTATTCAAAGAATATTGTTTCATAGTTTTGTACCATCAATGAGAGCTTGGAAGCACTGACATGCATTTGTTACCTTAATATGGTTTTGATAATGGATAATCAATCCAGATTTACATTTTTGACAGTTAGAAACAAAGTGAAACAGAGTAAATCAAATATGAATCAAGAGATGATAAATTACTCGTGAATAATCCCATTTCAGCATTTCTAAATGTTTCCTTCTCAAATCATAAATAATATTAAAGTGACTGCTTATTATAAATTTTCCTGGATGGAAGACTCTGGATCATCAAAATAGGTCAGAATTACACTTTTAAAAATATTAACTAAGCCAATGATATAAGAATATGTTAGGTAGGAAATAGGCTAACAAGTTTATGACTCATTCACTAATTGAATCATTCCTACAACAAGTATTTTCTGAGCACTTTCTACATATGAAACAGTCCTAGGTGCTAAGTATCTGGCAGTGGAAAACAAAACAAAGCAAAACAAGAAAAGTATCTGCCTTCCTTGAGTCTACTTTCTGGATGGAGGAGAAGAAAGTAAACAAATGCACAAATATACTCTATAGTATTTTGTATGTGAGTGCATAAATATGAATAAATTTTAGTAAATGGTCATATGCATTAAACATCCTTTGATTTGGAAAACCTACATTTCCTTTGAAAAATTTCAATGTTTATGGGGACAGTCTTTGATTTAAAACTTCTTTGGAAATATTTCATTTTAATGTCTTTTGACTTGAGGTGAGACTTTGCAGGCCATTATAACTTTAACAAAGGCCAAGCTGATGTTCTAATTTAGAGGTCTAGAAATTGCGATTTATTCATTAACACTAAGAGATGATAACTTGATTGTTCAATTTGTAAAAAGTGTCTGAACAAGAGAAACAACCCGCAGAGAGGTTGTTTGATAAATTTAAAATAGGATACTGCCTATTCTTCAGAGCTATTTTCATAGCAGGTTTATAAGTAGTTATGTATCATTGTGCAGACATTTCTTTAAGGATCAAAAATTTAAGCACACTTAAAAGGGATAAAAAGATACAGAAACTTTGTAATCTTTTATTTTTTTCCTTATTTGGATATCACAGAGACTTGGGTATAATAATCCTGCTATGTTAAAACATGCAAATGTGGGTCTTTTTTGAGGTCTGAACTTTGAAGATCCTCTTTAGTCTTTGACAGAAACATTTGGGCTTCTGTAAATGTAAGAAACACCCATACTCTTCCCTCAGACATCTGTAAATTATCTTCTGACTTCATTAAAACTGCTTATACATTTTATTTTAATACCACTTTACTGTTTTCAGTTTTAAAGAGCACATTTTCTCACTTAGTCCTTCAAATTTTAGTGACCAGATACAAATGATATTCTTGAATTTGTTAAGGTAGGAGTAGAAATTCATTAGGAAAATATGATGGAAAATGTTGTGGTAGAGGAATGTTCTCATAGAGAAAAGAACCTCAGCCAATAGTTTTAGATTTTTATAGATAGGGCTGGTTAGGAACTCTGACTCTGAGACAACTAACTTGCCGTTCCGTAAAAACTGGAATAGGGGATTCACTGTTGCCAGTATGCTTGGTACCATGCCTTAAAGGCAACATATAGACTCTTCCACTGACAAATTCAGGAAACACCAAGAAGAGTGATCACTGTGTTTCCTATATGTATGGGGCAAAATTAATTCTGCTTAATTTCCTCTTTAAAGTAGCAACCAATGATGAATCAGTTCATTTCTCTGCTGACTCAGTTACTCTTCAATTCAAGATCAAGGGACACAAAGCAACCCATTTTGACCTTAAGAACTAATTTCGTTTTTCTACCTAGACTACCAGAAATTTTTCAGAAGCATTATTTCTTTGTTCAATCATTTCTTTATTTTAGTATGGATCCAGAAATATTTATTTTATACTTTTGGCTATAAATCATTTTTTTATTTCATTTCATTTCACTTCATTTTTTTAATTTAAATTCAATTAGCCAACATATAATACATCATTAGTATCAGATGTAGAGTTCAATAATTTATCAGTTCCATGTAACACCCAGTGCTCATCACATCATGTGCCCTCTTTAATGCCCATCATGCAATTGCCCCATCCCTCTACCCACCTCCTCTCCAGCAACCCTTAGTTTCCTATAGTTAAAGAGTCTTTCATGGTTTGTCTCCCTCTCTGATGATTTCCCATTCAGTTTTCCCTCCCTTTCCCTATGATCCTCTATGTTGTTTCTTATATTCCACATATGAGTGAAACCATATAATTATCTTTCTCTGATTGACTTATTTTGCTCAGCATAATACCCTCCAGTTCCATCCACATCTATGTAAATGGCATATTTTCATCCTTTCTGATGGCTGAATAATATTTCATTTGTGTGTACACCACATCTTCTTTATCCATTCATATGTTGATGGACATCCTGGCTCTCCATAGTTTGGCTACTGTGGACGTAATGATCTGAAGGGGCACCTGCACCCCAATGTTTATCGCAGCAATGTTCGCTTTATTTTATTTTATTCAAATCATTCCAGAATGGTTGTTGGGAACTTTACAACTGGCTCCTGTATCATTTTGACATGCCCTCATCATTTTATTGTTTTTCTTGTTTCATTGAAGACTTCATTTTCTGGCACTACAAGATGTTTTAGATGCTTCTTGTGTATCTCCTGCCCTGTCCTAAAATTAGTTATTTCTCAGAGGAGTCCTGTCAAAGACATAGCAACTATCTCTGATCTGTTTAACATCTCTGTAATTCTTCTTTTTCTGTAATGTCATATAAATGGAATCATACACTGGGTAGCTTTTTCACACTGCTTCTTTCACTTAGAAATATGCTTTTAAGATTCATCTATATCCTTCCAAGGCTTGACTGCTCATTTTTTAAATAATTAAATGAAATTCCATTAATGGATATATCAAGTTCATTTGTCTGTTCACTTATTTGCAGTGTACTTAGTTGTTTCCAAGTTTGAGAAAATCTGAGCAAAGCTGCTATTAAAATTCACATGCTGGTTTTGAATCAATTTTCAAATCAGTTGGGTAAATACTTAGGAATGCAAGTGCCAGCTTTTTGTCTTACAAAAAACTGCTAAGCTTTCTTCCATACTGGCTATACCATTTTCACTACCACCAGCAATAGATGAGAGTGTCTATTATTCCAAAATCTTTCCAGCAATTAGTAGTGTCTGTTTTCTGGGTTTAAGAGATTCTGATAGGTATTAGAATTGTTGTTTTAATTTGAAATTCCCAGATGACAGAATTTGAGCATATTTTCACATACTTATTTGCCTTCTGCATATCTTCTTTGGCAAGATGTCTGTTTAGATCTTTGGCTCATTTGTTAACTTGGTTAATTTTCTTACTGAATTTTTTTGTATATGTTGAATACAAATGCTTTTGCAGATATGTGTTTTGCAAATAATTTCTCTCCATTTGTTGCATTTTCCTTTGATTCTCCCAATAATGTCTATCACAGAGTTGACTTTTTAATGTTAATTAGATTAAATTCATTATGTATTGCTTGCATTGATAATAGTCTGTAGTTGTAATTAAAAACTCATCATAAAACCCATGTTCATCTAGATTCTCTCCTAGAGTTTCTTTAAGAGATTTAGAGTTCAGCATTTTATATTCAGGCTAATGATCAATTTTGCATTAATTTTTGTACAAGGCAGATTTGTGTCTATGTTCATTATATATATATACATATAATGTGTATATATATATTACATATATATATATATAATGAGCATAGACACAAATCTGCCTTGTACAAAAATGTATATGTAATATAATGTATATATATATACATTATATGTAATATAATGTATATAGTTGTTCAACAGCATTTGTTAAAAAAGACTTCTCCATCAAATTGCCTTTACTTTGTTCCTTTGTCAAAGATCAGTTAAGTACACTTTTGTATGTCTATTCCCACATTTTCTATGCTACCCCATGGAACTACTTGTCTGTTTCCTTACCATATTATGCTGTTTTGATTACTGTGACTTTAAAGTAAGACTCCATATCATGTAGTGTAAGTCAACTTTGTTCTTTGTCTGTGTTGACTTGTTTATACTAGGTCTATCATCTTTCTAGTTAATCATCTGAAACAGTTTGTTGATATCCACAAAATAGCTTGCCATGATTTTGACTGGGATTGTTTTGAATCTGTATATCAAGTTGGAAATAATGGACATCCTAACAACACTGAATCTTCTGATCCATGAACATGGAAAGAGACTGGTAGTGTGAGGATTTATGTTAATCTAGTAAGCAGTTGGACTTTGTTTAATATTTGCTGTTGCTATAGACACCAGAATCTTCAAAATTCTAGTATTTGTTCTTTCTCCCTTCTTGACTTTGGTGCACCCTACATGATGGGAGGGCAAAAGGAAAAATGAGGGCAAAAGGCAAGCTGACAGCCCACTAATCCACCCACGGTGGGATACATATGATATTCCTCAGATACTCATGACTGCCTAAGAAGAAAGGCAGAGGAGAAACAAATGGTGAACTGATAAAAATCAGTCATGCAGAACATAAACTCCATCATAGTATGTAATTGTCTTTTAAGATTTTATTTATTTGAGAGAGATAGAATGAGAGATAGAGAGCACGAGAGGGAAGAGGGTCAGAAGGGGAAGCAGACTTCCTGCTGAGCAGGGAGCCCGATGTGGGACTCGATTGTGGGACTCCAGGATCATCACCTGAGCCGAAGGCAGTCACTCAACCAACTGAGCCACCCAGGTGCCCCCAGTATGTACTTGTCTTAATAATTTACTAGAAAAACACAATCTTAACAATTGTCAGACCTCCAGGAACCTATAAACTCAATTTCCTGGAGCCCTAATGCCACCTTCACACCCACAGGATAGAAAACCTGGTATAATCAGTCACTCTTAACAAACACAAGTGCAACTCTTTCTGCCCATGTGTCCTGTCCGCATGCTATAATAAAAGCATCTTTTCTTTGAAGTAAAACGTCTCAAGAATTCTTTGTTAGTGATTGTGCTCAACTACCCCATGTCACTAAATCCTCCACTCTAACCCTAGGTTGGATTCTGAGAGGACAACCCAGAAGCCGGGCTCCAAAGCCCCAGGGATTTGGGAAACCAGAGCAATACCAGAGGACTCAGCCTATCATTTAGAAGGAATCCATGCCATTTGGAACTCCAGAAAGGATTTAGGGCAGGAGAAATTTGAATGCAAACCTGAGCCAATCCCAGCGAACACACACTTTCAATGACACGTTGAACACAAACTTTGAGCCTGACACTCACCTTAAACCACACCCTCAACTCAGCCCTCCCAGAAGGTCGCCACATCCAGGCAGATCGGCTCTTCCATGCTCCTGGGCCCTGGCTCTAACTCTAATGCTAGGTTGGGTTCTGAGAAGACTACCCCCAGAAGCCTGGCTCCAGAGCTCCAAGGACTGGGGAGATCTGAGCAATACCAGAAGACTCAGCCTGCCACACAGAAGGAAACCAAGCCATTTGCAACTCCAGAATGGGTTTAGAGCAGGAGAAATTTGAATGCAAACCTGAACCAATCCCAGCAAACCCACACTTTCAACAACACCATGAACGCAAACTCTGAGCCTGACACTCACCATAACACATGCCCTCAACTCAGCCCTCCTGGAAGGTTGCCACAATCCCAGCAGATTGAATATTCCATGCTCTGGGCCCTAAGGGTTCTGAGAGAACCACCCCAGAAGTCTGCCTTCAAAGCCCCAGGGACTGGGGACTCCTGAGCAATACCAGAGGACTCAACCTGCCACAGAGAAGGAATCCATGCCCTTGGGAACTCCAGAATGGATTTAGAGCAGGAGAAATCTGAATGCAAACCTGAGCCAATCCACCTAATATTCACATATTCTTTACTATTATGGAAGTTTAATACCATGCTTTCTATTTTCTTAAGTTTTTTGTATTTAATGCAAAATCCACCTGGTGATAAAAGATGCACTGCTGCTAAAGAATAGAAAATTACTTCTCTGATTAACTGATTTACTGGGAGATATTCTATCGGACTGTGAGTAATGGAGCTACAAACATTCAAAGACGCTTATTTCCATGACAATTGTTGTGAGCCCCTGTACAATATTCACTATGTCATGGTCTTTTGAACTTAAAGAATGGCTCATGTAGCCTATGTCCTTTGATTCATGTCATTAACTTATTAGCCCTTCTATATTTTCTAAGTCTCATATTGGCACCAACTGAAGTAACAGAAAAACTTACGCCTATCCTTTCCAATAGAATCTTGTTCTACAAAGTTCACTCTTCTTTGCCTTAATAGTGGCTATTTTCTCATTATTCTCATGAAAATTATACTACATTCTCTACATAAAATTTGAAGAAAAACCACATTGGATCTGTAAAATAACTGAAATCAAAGATGTTCGGTTTTCTATCCTGGGACTCCAGGATCATGACCTGAGCCGAAGGCAGTCGCTTAACCAACTGAGCCATCCAGGCGCCCAAGATGTTTGGTTTTCTAATAAATACGAAGTGAATAGGACCAAATAGAAAAGTGACTGACATACCTGACTTCATGAGCAAAATATCATAACAGAGAAGAAATTAAGAAGAACACTTAGAGACTAACAGATAATTCTCCATTTATCTGCAAGAACTGACCCAAAATATTTTAAATTTTAACTGTAGCAAACTCTGTCTTCTGTCATGAGATAAAACATTTGATCTAATGCAAAATCGATACCACACTCTGAGAGGATCTTAGAGGGAATAGAATGATTCAAGGAATGAGTGGGCTCCCTTCTCTTATGTAAAAATTTGGGGGGAGAATGATTAGGAATAGCCCTGCTAATTTGAAAAAGAACATGTTAGCAGATAGGAGAGGGCGTAATGACACACTCAAATGCCTGACTCTGGTTATAGGATGAAAGGTGCTGGACAACATGTGTAGCATGTTTTCCTTTCCTTATCTCACTTCCTTTGCTCTTCTTTCCTTTAAATCAGACAAAAGGAGTGTTTAATTTACTGAAAAATGTGTTGTGCCGTGTATGATTTATACAAACGATTCCATAATCCATTTTGCAACAAAATCCATGCAAATTAATTGTTTTCACCCATTGCTGACAAGTTAAAGCTTTACACAGTCATTTCACATAGACTGGATAAAACATGAGTTTAGCTGGACAAAAGATGAACATTCTTTCGTATAATCTCAATAGAATATTTTGCCAATGGAATAGAAGAACTCAGATTCCCACAAAGGGAATACAGATACACCGAGCTGGTTTAAAACAAAACAAAACAACAACAACAAAAAAACCCAAAAATGAAATTCAAAAGTTGTTCCAACTTATCAGTGTTTGTACAAACAAAATGCATTAGAGGTATTGAAATAAAACAAAGATGAAGAATTAGTATGTAACTTGAAGATTGAACTAGAACATAGAAAGGAAAGAAAAAAAGAAGAGGGCTTCAGAAAAACATAGTAACAACACCAAGTTGTTTTTTTAGCCACAGTGCATGAGAGTATGATAACTTCCCTAGAGATATAAAACTGTATACTGGTTTAATGACATACTGCATATTCAATATAATTCACTGTTAGAAAAACAATATATACTTTGTATTATTATTATTATTATGAGAGGGAATTTGTCATCTTTATAATTTCTGATGACAAACTCAACTGCTATTGGTATATATATTAACAATATCCATATATTAGCTATTTGAACCAAATATTAGTTCTAAAATGGGCAAAACCAGATAAGCAAATTCTTTTCAGATTTTATCTGTATAAATATTCTCTGTTAATCTTTGTCTATATTAGATTTTTTTTATTTCTCTAAATACAATTATTTTTCTTTGGTCTGGAAAATATTTCAATTGTTTCATGAAATCTACTTACTTCAAGATAGATGAGGCTTGGGGATATTGAGCAGGTGCCAGTATTTTTAACTCAAGGTGAACCTTGCTAAAGAAGCAAGATTCCTTCCTGACCTTTTGGGTTGAGTCAAGCATGAACTGCTTACTACTCAACAATACTTGTTTTTTAGTGATAAAAATTCCCTAAGAGTTCGAGGAGCTTATTTCCAATTTTGTTTTGGCTCTCGACACACACATTCCTACTAGTCCCACTAACATTTTCATTAATGCATTTACTAGATTGTTTGGCTTTTACTTCCACTGGCAATGGAAGACTGTGAGGCATTTAATACCCCAGACTCTCCCCCACAGTCTCATCTCTATACCGATGCAGACTGTAAACGGAAAACCAAAACTGAATATGACTAGTGAATAACAAGCCCTTATCTCCAATCTGCCACTGTTAAGAGCCTGCTAACCAACTCTTCCAGAATTCACAATTATTTGTAATTTGATTCCTCAATTCTACAAATATCCCATTATATATGTGAGAGTCCTGATATTTGTCAACAGGAGCATTGGCTTATTTGTAAAACCATAGGCACTGCTGAAAAATCAGCAGCTGATCTTAGCAAGATGAATGTTTTAATCTCAACCCAGATTTTACAGATCTTAAAAATCTAAGTAACAAAATACAGGAGATTCACATCTGAGGAAAAAATAATCACTATGCTTGCCCTTGTCTCTTTCCAGGGAGAATAGTTAGAAATGACATTGGCACATTTGTTCAACTTTCTTTAAATCTAATGATCAGCTTCCCACGTACGCACATTAGACTAGAAGTCTTCCAAAGCCATGCCTTAGTGGGCCTGTGGATTCATTATGAAAGTACTACAAGCAATAGTCATATCAGTTGTGATAATTTGTAATATGATGGTACGCTGTCTTATGCCACAGTGGAAGAATCGAAATTAGCAGCCACCACGCCAAGACTCTGCAGTCAGTAACAATCTGTTGCTAGTAAATCCGTTCAAGAGCATTAATATGTATCCCACGCAGGACTGCTTTTTAAAAGAGAAAGTAATTCCAAACCAGTTAAAAAGGTGTTTGTTGTTACATATGTATGGAGGTATGTAAATATATATGATGCATGCATGTAAACAGAATAAAAGTATCAATACACTTAAAAGGTATTATTTTTAGCACTAACCAAGGGCTAGCCACTGAGCTTATGATTTAACAAGGTATCTCTCTGAGTTCTCACAAAAAAACATATTTCTGTGCTCATTGTACAGTTGTGATAACTGAGACTCAGCCATTTTAGTCATTTGTTTATGTTATAACAGCCAAAAACTAGTTGGCAGAGGCTTCTGTGTGCTTATCATCACCATGGAATAGGAGCATGCCATAGAATCTGATTTATTGTAAACGTACCTTATCTCCATTGGAAGGAATCAATTATCAGGAAGCACATTTTTTATAGTATCTCATGCTCACACTCGTTGTTCAGCTGTTATTCTCTCACTTCCCCATTTTCCCTCCCTCCTCTCCCCACAATCTCTCACCTCCGCTTCTCTCTGCATTTCCCCCCTAACTTCTTGTCTGCAGACAAGCTTCCTCTGGTAAAAATTCCATAATCTGACTGGTTTCTATGTCTAACTTAATTGGATTATAGACCTCATTTAAAAATTATCAAAACACAACCAACTGTGTGAATTAGGTTCAAAGGATAGCTACATACTCATGTAGATTTTTAATCCTATGAAACTGAAGTGGTCAACTAAGAAATTGATTATTAAGCTCTTAGTGTTGATTTTTTTTCATACGATGCTTGACCTACGATTTAATGGAAAACCTGAAATAGTTAAGTCAAATATCTTCCCTTAGAGCATGTTATTCCAAGTATTCTAAAATTTAAGACATCTCATGTGAATCTTTCAATCTATTACTTATATCTAAACATTTATGGGTACACAAAAATAAATTATATATCTATTTTGAATCCCACTTCAATTGTCACCTAATGCTCATATTTTTCTTCTACCTATCCTGAAAACACTATTCTGTTCCTTCACAGTACATCAGTGTCTGTAATTTCTTCCCCTTGCCCTGTTTGGCGTTTAGAATGTAATAGAGATAAGGTTGACACTCTTGTCTGTTCTGTTATATTCAATTTCACAGTAGTTAGCAATTTCATAGAAGAGCCTGCCATTACTCTGAATCTATTTCATGTAAAACCTCAGGAAATTTATCTGAGGCATTTACTTCAAAGACAGACACCTGAATTGGGGCTGGGATATACATGTTCACTTTTATCCACCATTCTTCTGGCATATGCTATGACAAGTGAATTTCCATTCTGAAGTTGATGTTAAGCACCCTCTAAGCAAGTGGCAGTTGTATTTAACAACATAAGGCAAATGCAATAATCCTCTTATCAATCCCTTTGCTTCTAGTTTATTCCCTACCAAAATCAATCATTTTAACTGCTGCTATGTAATCTTCCAAAATATCACTTTCATCATGTCATAATATTGGTCAAAGTGCTATAGTTGTCAAAAGTTGTTGCCTCAAAGAATCATTTCCTTGCTACATTTTTTCACAGTTTCCAAAATGGCTTTCTAACTTCATATATTAATACTATAATATCAATATTTTCCATGCTAATTGAAATGTTTGACCAAAAGCTTTCATACTGCATCTTCCTGGTTTTCTAACACTCCCTGAAATAATACTGAAGATGTGCTTCTTTATAAGTCACAATCTTCTCTATTTTTGCATGGGAATTTCAGAATAGATGTTTATCTCTTCTGATCCCACCTCCCCCAAAAATTCTGGGGTGGATTTGGACACAAATTCTATAACCTCTATTAACTTCCTTATTAAAGGATGATATTGTGCACTATCTGTGTCTTAAATTATTCCAGTTTTCTCTTTCTTATGATGTAGGACTTATGTAATGCAATGTCTGTGCTGCCAAACTGTTGATGTTAAACATCTGAAGATAACCCAAGATTCGGTAAATCTACTAAAGCCCAGTTACATAGTAATTATTGGTGATGTTACAACAGGTCAAAAGCTCAAAGGGAAAAAAAGTACAAATTAAAAGATTAAAGTATAATTGTAAATTCATTTAAGTATGTCTTCTAGTAATGTATCCCCCCTCTACATTTACATAATATATTCACTTATGTTATGTTGTAAAGAGAATAAAAATAAAGCCATTTGTTGAATATATGTGTGAAAATATTGACTTTAATACTGGTTTGGGTAAAACTGCAAAAAAATCATGTCACAGGTGATTAATATATACAAATTTGTATATGGTCTTCAGGTTTCATGAAAATCGTACATTGTCCTCAGCCAGGTTGCTTTTATCTTTGTTTTGAGTATGACAGAACACCAATGAAGCATGATTTTTCAAACAGTGTCCTGGAAGTTCTATCAATGTCACGTTACGTCACCTATAAGCCTACTTCATCCATCAAAACTACTTTGACCTTTCCAATACAATGTCATAATACTTTGATATTAAATCCCTATGTTCTCAATCTATTACTTACTTTCTTCAGTATAATGTAATATAGATATTATACGTTCATGTCCTATGTCAACATACGGATTATATTTTAAAGGTTGGCATCTTGCCTAGAGTTGGTATATCGCTAGAAGAATTCCAAATCTCTTCTATTGGCTATACCATTTTCTAAAAAGATTTTATTTATTTATTTGACAGAGAGAGACAGCTAGAGAGGGAACCCAAGCAGGGGGAGTGGGAGAGGGAGAAGCAGGCCTCCTGCTGAGCAGGGAGACCGATACGGGGCTCGATCCCAGGACCCTGAGACCGCGACCTGAGCTGAAGGCAGATATCTAATGTGAGCCACCCAGGAGCCCCTGGCTATACCATTTTAAGAAATATCCTACATCTTTATACTTTTATCCTAAATATATATAAAAAGTGATTTAATAATTGTTCATTTGTTCACTTGTTAATTTAATAAATATTTACTAGATGTACTTATATATCAGGCACAGTGAATAAAAGTATGGGTAAGACAGAGTTCCCACCTTCAAGGTCTTACACACTAATAAAAGCCAATGGCTAAACAATGAAAATCTCAATTTTTGATGTTTATAGGCAACAAGAAAGGGATATATGAAAATGTAGACTTTGGCAAGTACCCAGTCTTATCAAGTGAGGGAGGGCATGAATATGAAGAAGCTAGTAATAATGGAAATTAGCAGTTGTTGTTTACTATATAAAACACAGAGTACACTATTTAGTCTAATCACACAACAAAATTTTAGGTACACTGGCAAAGTTGCACTGGTGCCCAGTATGTTTAACTATTAGTTATACTATATCCTGTCAGAATATCTTTAAACTGAGGTCTGAACGATAAGTCTAAGATAAAAGGAAAAAAATAGACTGAGGAGGATAGATTCTATACAGAAATACGTCATGTTCAAAGGCCAGAGGCAAGGAAAACAAAATGCATTTTTGGAATAAAAGGTTTTCAGGATCACCTGAATAAAGATTACAGTGAAATATATCTCTATTCTAGGTCCCAAGTGTCATATCATTACATATTAAATTTAGATACCATTTTAAGAAAGGAATGAAAGTGATAAGAAGATAGTAAATATTTTAAAACAAAGATATGGCAAGGTTTGTATGAAGGTATGCAGAAAGATCCTTCTGACTGCAATGTGAAAAATAAATTGCAGAAAGTGCAGTTCTAATAAGGATAGGTCAAATTATTTTAAGCAAACCTGAAATGAGGAAAATTCTACCTAAATTTAAAAGAGATAACCTAAAATTCTGAAGAAATGAAAAAAAAAATACACTGAAATTTCCATGCCAAATAATGGAGAAAAGTCTGAATTTATAAAGGTAAATAGAGTATTGAAACAACAAAGTTTTTCATATTCTGATGGCATTTGTGGATACCACAGACCTAGACTTAAGTTTCAAAACTTTCCAGCATAAGGAGGAAAAAGTCAAAGCCAAAAAATACCCCAAAGTAGCAAGTTTCTAAGACACTCTGCCCTGCATTATGGTGATAGCACAAATCTCTATATACCTTCAAGAGAGTAGCAAAGGAGAAATTCAACCATCCTACCCTGCCGACAATAAAACTGAGTTGGTGATGAGCAGGTCCGGACAACCATAGCAACCACAACAATAAAGCTGAAAAATGGGAGAAATCCTTAAAAAAGCACTGGCAGCAGATGAGCAATGTAAAAATTCCTATCCTAGAAATACATGGTCTGTGCTGATCAAAGAACCTGAAGCAAGGACTTTGTCCTTTATGAGTTTTGGTATGGTTATGCTACTGGAAAGGAAACACAAAGCATTTCCAAAACACATTTTTCTTAGACAATGATCAGCACACAGAGAACCCAGGTGCTCAAGGAGGCAAAGCAACGTGCCAAGCATTATGACAACAGATCCACACACCTTTTGCATATATACATTATCAAATTACACAGCAGCCTAAAAAGATCAATATAAAACAAAGTTTGGGCAAGTTTACCATAAGGACCATGATGAGGCTTTATTTAAAGATATATAAAGAAAATTTAAGTAAATATATATATCATACTCATCAACTGGAAGACTCAGTTATGTAAAGCTATATGATAGATTAATAGTCTTAATAAATTCAGCACAATATTAAGTCTTAATAGATTCAGTGCAATATTAACTAAAACTTCAACATTTAAAAAAATTTCAACATTTTTTCAATGGAAATGTGCAAGCTAAAACTTGTAAGAAAACACAAGGAAGAGCCAAGACACTCTTAAAGACTGAAGAACAATTATGAAAGAAGTTACTCTACCAGATAGAGATTTACTACAAAGCAAAATGTGTAATACTCTTTCATTTAGTCACAGGCATAGATAAATAAATGTCTGAAAGAGAGCCCCTAAATAAACCTATGTACGCATGGTAATTTGATGCATGCACACATGCAGATGTGTCACTGCAAATAAAAGGGGAAAACAGAGTTTTGGTTTTTTTTTGAAGATTTTATTTATTTATTTGAGAGAGAGAATGAGATAGAGAGAAAGAGCATGAGAGGGGGGAGGGTCTGAGGGAGACCAGACTCACTGCTGAGCAGGGAGCCCGACTCGAGACTTGATCCCGGGACTCCAGGATCATGGACCTGAGCCGAAGGCAGTCGCCTAAACAACTGAGCCACCCAGGGGCCCCTGTATTCTTTTTTTAATAAATGGAGCTTGGCAATACTAGGGTACTATAAAGATTTTATAAGACAGAATACTTTAGGTAGCATATCAATAAATTCAAGACTTGGTAGGATGAAAACTATACAAAGAAAACTCAAAAGCAACTCCAAGGGACTAAAAACAATTAACCAAAAATAGAAAGCCATTTTGGGAGCCAAAGTGGGAGGGGGGCAATTATTCAGAGGTAAAGATTGTCAAGGTTTTTGAAAATATCCTTTGGAAACCTCATCAACATAATATTGGTATTGTTCACACAATTTTTACAGATTTGAAGAACTAACATATTTGAGGAATACCTGGTGTAATAAAGTCAAGTGTAACTTATTGTAACGGGCTTGGTGCTGTGTATGTGAGGTCTTCACAGGAAGAGAGCTTTGATTGGGCTTTGTATTCTCTGTCACATGCTTCTGAGATAATTATTACATCATTGTGAGTCAGATATATAACAGGGTTGTCACATAAGGGGTGGAGTACAGGGTGTCATCAGGTTCCTCCTGGTTATACTAGGAACGAACAGGGAGAAAAGCTAATGAAACAGGTGAGGACAGTTTTTCCCTGGGATTCAGAATTTTCTAAAGAGCAAATTCCTGATCTGGATGGCCATGCTCAGCCACGATACTGCAGCCCCTGCCATGGAGAATGTTTCCCCTACTTCACACTTTAAAACTACCAGAAACAGTAAGGCCTTGGCCTTGCTCCTTCCAACTTACACAAACCGCAAGCCAAGTACGTGGTACCTCCAAGGCAAGTAAGCTCAAAATCCAAAATAACAGGTACTTAAGAATCAAACTACAATAAGAAAAAAACTTTGGAATAAAAAACTCACATTACATACGCCAGATACAATGAACCACAAGAAAGTATTAAATTAAGAATAATACCTCAAAGAGATGAAAGATCACAACATCATGAAAAAGGAAGAACTAGTTATAAAGAAGAATGAGCATAAATATTAGGTAAAAACCAATGAGTTGAAATTATTCACTAGGTGGAGAGCTAACATAACTAATAAAATGTAAAAATATAAATTAAACTGGAAATTCAATAAAGGAACTCTTAAAAATTCACATGAAACATAAAGGAACAGGTGACATATAAGAAAAAGCATTAGATGTGTAGGATTACTATTCAGATAGTACAGACGTATGAGAAAGAAAAAAATAAAAAATTAATATACAGAATTCCACAGAATTTATAAGAAGATAAAAGACCTCTCATTGGAAGGAACAGGATAGTTCAAAACAGAATAGTCAAAAATCCACACATAGCATAATAATTAGATCATCAAAGAAAGAGTCATTTTCGAAAGTTGTTAAAGTTAATAGTCTCAAAGAAAAAAAAAAAATCAGATTCTGACCAGTAGTCATAGTCGTGACAAGGGGGCAAGGAAACAGTAAGTGATCTTTTCTAAATTTTCATAGGAAAAAAGACTTGAACTGCTGATTTTATATTTAACCAACGTATTAATAAAACATGAGCATATAATTCATATATGTTTTCTATACATGTAAAGTTGAAAAAGTTTACCAATACCAATCTTTGACAAAAACTCTTGATAGAAATAACCAAAATAATAATAATATTAATAACAATAGAGAGAGACAAAGAGATGGATTGAGAGAAAGACTTTTTGAAGAGAGAACTAAAAATTTAAATAGGAAATAAAGATAAGTAAATATTTAATAAAGAGGAGAAACAGAGGTTAGATAAACTCTTTCAATACCAGTCAAGTAATAATGGGACAAGAACCAAATAAACAAAACAGAATAGAAAAAAATAAAAATTAAAAGAAAAATTTAAGAAAAGGACAGGAGTTCCACCCAAAGCAGTGACACAGGCATGGGAGTGTGCAAACAGCCCCGACCAGGGGACAGGGGTGAGCACCACCCCAAAGTGAGTCCTGCCCCAGGAAGGGGGGAAGAACACCACACTTACCAGTTCACTGCAGGGCCAGCAGTGGTCAGGGAGCCCAGATACAGTCTGACTGCAGAACTGATTGCCGATGCAAGCTTCTCAGGGGACAAGAAAGGGAAAACACACGGCAGTTCAGGGCTACTACAGCTCTGGCAGATGCCTGGTCCCACTCAACTTAAGCAGAAGCAGCCCCAGAC
Source organism: Eumetopias jubatus (assembly GCF_037043125.1). NCBI lineage: Eukaryota > Metazoa > Chordata > Mammalia > Carnivora > Otariidae > Eumetopias > Eumetopias jubatus. The sequence continues at coordinate 173,698,225 of NW_028274809.1, read as the reverse complement.
TGGCCCACTAACAACACAGGGACCAAACATATACCATTTTTGTTCCTCGTTTTCTCTATCACTGCTACAACAGGCAAAGAGAGCCATTGCAGATGACTGAGCTGAAGGCAAATGTGGCTCAGCCACAACAGCAGGGTGCATGCAATACGCATAGGAGACACCCCTGAAGCTCCAGGTTCTGGTGAATAGGGGACACTGCAGTGCAGGGCATTATAGGATCACTTCTTCATAAAGCTGTTATTTTCAAAAGCAGGAGACATAGCTGATTTTCCTAACACACAGAAACAGACTCAATGAGTTAAACGTAGAATTACCAAATGATTCTGTAACTCTACTACTGGATATTTACTCAAAGAATATAAAAACACTATTTGGAAGAATATATGCACCTCTATGTTACTGCAGCATTATTCAAAATAGCTAAAATATGGAAACAACCCAAAGTCCATCAAAAGATGAATAAAGAACGTACACACACACACACACACACACACACACACACACACACACACCCCACACTGGAATATTGCTCAGCCATAAAAACAGATGAAATGTTGCCATTTGCAACAACTTGGATGGATCTAGAGGATATAATGCTAAATGAAATAAGTCAGTCAGAGAAAGGCAAGTCGACTTCATTCATATGTGGAATTTAAGAAAAAAAGCAAACCTAGAAAAAAAGAAAAAAAAGCACACTCAAGTATAGAGAACAAATTGGTGGTTACCAGAGGGGAGCTGGTTGGGGAGATGGGTGAAACAGGTGATGGGGATCAAGAGTACACATTGTGATGAGCACTGAGTAATGTATAGAATTGTTGAATCACTATATTGTATACCCAAAACTAATAAAAATTAAAATATAAGAAATAAAAAATAAACCCTACAGGTACAGAAAAAATTAAATGAATGAAAAAGAATATTAGAAGAAAAGTACACTAAATTTGGATCTTGATGAATGAGAGGTAACCACTTGAAAAATAAAATACAAATACAAATTTTGACTTTCAAACTCTGGCAAATAGACTTTCAGATGGTTTCCATGGTCTTTTCCTCTGGTGTTCAAATATTTGTGTAATTCCCTCCACTTGAGTGTGTCTGGGAACTGTATGTTGCTTCTAACAAATATAATATGGCAAAGATAAGGGGAAGTCACTCTCATGATTATGTTATATTAGACTCCACATGGCTAGCAGACTCACTGTAGAGATACTCCTTGCTAACTCAATGTTTTACATTGAATATTTGTGTTCCCCTCAAATTCCTATGTTGAAAACCTAAGCCCCTGTGTGGCTGTATTTGTTGGCTGTATTTGTAGATAGAAGTTCTAAGGGAGTAATTAAGTTTAAAAGATTTGGTAGGATTAGTGTCCTTATAATAAAAGAAACCAGGACGCTCTCTCTCCATGCACTTGCACTGAGGAAAGGCCATGTGAGGACACTAAGAAGATGGCCAACTACAGTCCAGGAAAAGAGCACTTACCAAAAACCAATCCTGCTGTTTTTTTTTTTTTGTTTTTTTTTTTTTTTAATTGGTCAGAGAGAGAGACACAGAGAGTACAAGCAGGGGGAGCAGCAGACTGAGGAAGAAGCAGGCTCCCTGCTGAGCAAGGAGCCCAATGCAGGACTCAATCCCAGAGTCCTGGGATCATGACCTGAGCCAAAGGCAGATGCTTAACTGACTGAGCCACCCAGGCATCACTAACCCTGCTGGTTCTTGATCTGGGGCTTACAGGTCTAAAACTGTGAAGCCAAATTTTTTTCTTTCTTTCTTTCTTTCTTTTTTTTTTTGGTTAAGCTACCCAGTCTGTGGTATTTATCTTGGTATCCTGGGAAAATTAATACACTGAATGATTAAAAAGAAAAAGTAGCTATGGGGAATACAGACCACAAAGCAGAAATTGCAGGCAGCCCCCAAGAGGTGAGGGCAACACCTCACCTCTTGGGGGCTGCCTGCAATTTCTGCTTTGTGGTCTGTATTCTAGCAGAAACTGCAGGTTTACAACTGCAAGCAAATGAATTCTGCCAATGAATGGAGGAGTCTTGAAAGCAGATTCTTTCTTATCTTAAGCAATTTCTGCTTTGTGGTCTGTATTACTAGCAGAAACTGCAGGTTTACAACTGCAAGCAAATGAATTCTGCCAATGAATGGAGGAGTCTTGAAAGCAGATTCTTCCTTAGTCAAGCCTCCAAATGACAACTATTAAATAAGAAACAAACTCAGCAAATTTACAGGACACAAAAATCAACATATAAAAGTTGGTTGTATTTCTATACACTAACAGTGAACAATCTGAAAAGGAAATTAAGAAAATAATCCCATTTACAAGCACCAAAAAGAATAAAAACAGGATTACATTTCCCCAGAGAGGAGATAAAAAGTAACAGAAAAATTACTTGAAAAAGGATGAGCAAAAACTTCTCAAATTTGATTAAAAACAAGTATCTACACATTTAAGAACCACCATAATTCAGAGCATTCAAAGAAATCCACACTGAAATATATTATAATCAAATTGTCAAAAGCCGCAGATAAACAGAATTCTGAAAGCAACAAGAGAGAAGCAACTCATCTCAAAATATCCTTAAAACCATTCACAGCAATTTTCTTATCAGAAACCACAAAGACAAGGGTGATTATGGTAATATTTTCAAAGTGCTAAGAGAGATAACTGGCAACCAAAAATTCTATATTCAGCAAAACTAACGTTCAAAAATCAATCAGAAATTAAAGCATTCCCAGTAAACAAATTTGAGAATATTAGTCACTAGAAGACACACCCGATAAGAAATGCTAATATTTTTCAGGCTGAAATAAAAAGATACTAGGTAGTAACTCTAAGCAATACGAGGAATTAATGAACTCTGGTAAAGGTAAAGGTAAAAGCAAAAGCCAGTCTTTTTTTTTTTTTTTTAAGATTTTATTTATTCATTTGAGACACAGAGATACAGAGAGAGAAAAAGCATGAGCAGGGAGAGAGGCAGAGAGAGAAGCAGGCTCCTCGCTGAGCCAGGAGCCCGACGTGGGGCTCGATTCCAGGACCCTGGGATCATGACTTGAGCCGAAGGCAGATGCTTAACCATCTGAGCCACCCAGGTGCCCCCAAAAGCCAGTATTGTATGTTTGGACTGCAAAACCTCCTTTCATTTCCATATAATTTAAAAGACGAAGGCATAAGACAATAATTATAAATCTATATTAATGGTTACATAATGTATAAGAATGTATGTTATGAAATAAAGAGGAGGAGTATATACAGCAGAAATGTATTTATGCTACTTAAGCTAAGTTGATATCAATTCAAATTAGACCGTTAAAAATTTGGGATGTTATACTCTGTATGGTAATCAATCTAAGAAATAAACATGAAAGGAAGTAAGAGGAAATTAAAAAGATAGACTACAAAAAAATAAAGCACGAAAGAAGGCAGTGACAGAGAAAACGAGGAACAAAAATGGTATATGACACATAGTAATCATACAGAAAAATAACACAAGTCCTTTCTTACCAGTAATTATTTTATATGCAAATAGATTCAACTATCCCAAAGCTAAAATCTGTAATAAAATTGTTAGAAGAAAACATGGGGGTAAATCTTCACAACCTTAGATTTGGCAAAAAAATATGAGCAGCAATAGGAAAAAAAAACATAAACTGGACTTCATCAAAATTAAAACTTGTGTGCGTAAAAGGACATTATTAAGAGAGTGAGTGCAGGGGCTCTGGGTGACTCAGCCGGTTGAGTGTCGGACTCTTGATTTTTTCTCAGGTCATGATCTTGGGGTCATGTCTTTGAGCCCCAGGTTGGGCTCCTTGTTCAATGCAGAGTCTATTTGTCCCTCTCCCTCCCCCTCTTTTCTACCCTTATGCCCCACATGCACGCAAGCAGGCTCTCTCTCTCTCAAAAACAAAAACACCTTAAAGTGAGTGCACAGCATAACAAGTGGGAGAAAATAGTTTCAAATCATATATATGACAATATATAGTATCTAGAAGAAAGAACTCTCAAAACTCAACAACAAAAACATAAAAATCCAATTTAAAAGGAGGCAAAACTTTAATAGAGATTTCTCTGCGGAAAATATAAAAATTTCCAACAAGCACATACAAAAATGCTTAACATCATTAGTCATTAGGAAAATACAAATCAAAGCAAAATAATATATCACTCACATATGCTAGTATGACTACAATTAAAAAGGTAAACAGTAAGTATTGGTGAAGACATGAAATTAGAAAATTTTACACTGCTGATGACAATGTAAAATGATTCAGTTGTGGAAAATGATTTGGTAGTACTTCAAATAGTTAAACACAGACTTATCAAATGATCTAGCAATTTCACTCCTAGGTATACACACACACACACACACACACACAAACACACACACAGAGAAAATGGATCGGAAAAATAAGCACATGTACATGCATGTTCAGGGCATCACTGCTCACAGCAGTAAAAAGGTGGAATCAATCAAAATGTTTGTCAACAGATGAATGAATAAATTGTGGAATATACATACAGTGGAATATTATCCAGCCATAAAATGGAATGAAATACTAAGACATGATATACAACATGCATGAACCTAGAAACCTTATGTTTGGTAAAATAAGTCAGAAACAATGCGCTACATATTACATTATCCACTTACATGAAGTATCTACAATAGGTAAATCCACAGAGGCAGAAAGCAAACTGGTGGTTGCCAAGTCCTTAAGGAGAGGTAATGGAGAATAACTGCTTTAATGAGTATGGGGTTTCCTTTGGGATTGATGAAATTTTTTTTCAAAGTAGATAGGTCTAGTTGCTGTGCAACATTGTGAATATATTGAATACAGCTGAATTGGTCACTTTAAAACTGTTAATTTTATGTTATGTGAACTTCACCTCAAAAAAGAAATCATAAAAAAATATAGGAATGGAAATTCTACAGTAGAAAAATATAAACAATGCTGGCTAACAGAACACAATAAAAACAAACAAACAAAGCCACGGAAGCAAGTTTTTAAACAAACACCCACACATGAACACATACACAAAGTATGAAAAATCATAGTTTGATTAATACTAAAGAGAAATGCTATAAATTCAAGTATAAAAATACTAGTAAAATTTTTAAAAATACAAACATATGTATCTAACAACATGATCTCAAACTACATAAAGCAACATCTAGAAGGACGAGGAATAGAGGTACATAAGTCAATATTTGTACTAAGATAATTTAACATGTATTTCCAAGGAGGGCAAAAACAAAAAACATAAAAACAGACATGAGTTAGAGAGAGGGAGAACTTGAAGAACAAAGTAATGAAATGGAATTTATACACAAACACATTAATCGGAATATTTATATCAATTTTAAATGTGTATTTATGTGTTTTGCTGTTCCATGCTACATTCAAATAATGTAAATTTATTTAACCTCACATCAAATATTTATAAAATTAACTACTTACAAGTTTATAATGATATTCTAAATACATTGGAAAGAATCAACATTATATAGGTTGTATTCTCTGGACCACAAATGAATTAATTTACAAATCACAATTGGATGCATAGTTAATAGCAATCCTTATACTTGAAACCTAAATGATATATTCTACAAAAATCTCAGGCAAAAAAGCTAATACTTAAAACTAAACAATAATAAACATATTTTAACAACTTGTAATAATAAAATAATATCAGTAGTAAAAACACCAATAATAAAATGGTTGGTGAGACATAGTTTACAAAGTACTTAAAACATAGTGTGTTTTTGATTACCTTTATTCAAAGAGGCTAATAACTGACTAAAAAAACACACATTTAATATAAGAAGTTAGAATAGGGAAATTGAACAAACAGTGAAAACAGTATGAAGAAATATTAATACTAAGCACATTAAAATAACTGTCTCAGGGAGGCAGGGATGTTAGATTGTAAATAAAGGCAGCAAGGTAAAAAATAAAATACACAAGAGAATATGGACATGCCATGGCATGGACAGACATGTCAATGACTTCTGAAACAAGGAATGAAACTAGGTATTGAGTTATAGTCAAAGCTGAGTACAAGTTATTAAGTTATTTCCTTTATTATTGGAACTAGGTGCCAGAAACATAGAGTATATATGGTTCTTTTAAATGTAGGAAGTACATAGAATTCAGAATTATAAATTGGAAGGCTGTAAGACATAAGTTGGTAAAGAAAATTTAGAAGATTAATTGAAACATATAAAATTCAAATAAAATTAAAGACTTCAGTTTTTATGAGAACATTTTTGGTATCAAATTATTAAAAACAGAACTTTTTGGATTTTAGAGTTACAAATAATGATTGTGGCTCTCTATATAATATAGAGCTGTTTTGCAAATATATCTTATAGAAAAGTTTTGATATGCAGCATTTCTGTTGTATTTCAATGTTAAAAATTTTTCTAATTTCCCTTAGGATTATTTTATTCATCTATGGGTTAATATTTTATTAATTAATAATAGTTTCATATCTTGATATTTATAGTATAATTGTTCTGTGGCCAAAATATGTGGTCTATGTGATGCAACTCATCAAAAATTTGTTTAAACTTGATTTATGGTATAAAGATTTGTCAGTTTGTAGCACTGTTTCAGATGTATTTGAGAAAAGATATATTGTCACTTATTTTAGGAGCTCCGTCCTAGGTACGTCCATTGAATCTTGTTAATTGCATGATTAAATTTTTCTACATTCTTACTGATTTTTTGCCTGCTTGATTAATGAATGATTAGAAGGGATATGTTAAAAACTCTTGGACTATTATTGTAAATTTATTGATTTCTTTTTGTGTTCTAATAATTTGAAAGGATTTTATTAGGTGCACACAATTGAAAAAAATATTATATCTTATAGTGAACTGAATCTTAAATCCTAATATAGTTAGCCCCTTTATCATTAGAAATACAATTTGTCTAAAGTCTTCTTTTGCTGCTAATGTAACTCTAAAGCTCATTTTTGTTAATATTTCTGTAGTATGTCTTTTCCACCTGTTATTGGTAACTCATGTCCCTCAAAATGAATGTTGAAGTTCTAACCCTAAGTACCTTAGAATGTGACTCTATTTCAAAACGGGGCTTTAAAGAATTAAATTAAAATGAGCTCACTAGGGTGGGCCTTAACCCAGCTAGGGTCTTTACAGAGAAGGCAATTTCAGCACAGACATGTACAGAGAAAAGGTGATATGAAGATGCAGAGAGATAGTCGCCATCTGTAAGGAAAGAAAGCCTGGGACACATCTTTGCCTGTGGCCCTCAGAAAACAAACGACTGTGCCAACACCTTGATTTTGAACTTCCAGCCTCTATAACTGTGAGAATATAAATTTTTGTTGTTTAAGACACCCAGTCTTTGGGACTTTATTATGGCAGTCCTAGCAAACTAACATGCTATTACTGTTCTTTCCACCTTATGCACTGTTGTTTCTCCTGTACACTGCCTCTAGTATTTATTTTAAATTTTTTAAAGATTTTATTTATTCATGAGAAAGAGAGAGAGAGACAGAGGGAGAAGCAGGCTCCCTACGGAGCAGGGAGCCCAATGCAGGACTCAATCCCAGGATCCTGGGATCATGACCTGAGCCAAAGGCAGATGCTTAACGATCTGAGCCACCCAAGCATCCAGTATTTTTAATTCAACCTAAGTCTGGCTGAATTCATTTAATTATCTTGTGAATATGACATATTTGAATATTTTCCTGACACCTGGGTCTCTGTTTTATATTTATCTCATCTTTTCTTTCTCCGAACACAAGTTTCTTCCTCCTTTTGATTGTTTTATAATTTTCCTCATTTCCTTTTACCACAGCCATTAATTTATTTTTTAAAGATTTATTTATTTATTAGAGAGAGAGAGAGAAAGCAGGAGAGAGCATATGAGCATCAGGGAGGGGCAAAGGGAGAAGAAAAGAGAGAATCTTGCCCAATGTCTATCACCATTGGAGAGGGTATGTGCTATGGTGAGTGCTGTGAATTGCACAAGACTGTTGAATCACAGATCTGTACCTCTGAAACAAATAATACATTATATGTTGAAGGAAGAGGAAGAAGAAGAAGAAGAAGAAGAAGAAGAAGAAGAAGAAGAAGAAGAAGGAGGAGGAGGAGGAGGAGGAGGAGGAGGAGGAGGAGGAGGAGGAGGAGGAAGAAGAAGAAGAAGAAGAAGAAGAAGAAGAAGAAGAAGAAGAAGAAGAAGAAGAAGAAGAAGAAGAAGAAAGAAGAAAGAAGAAAGAAGAAAGAAGAAAGAAAAAGGAGAAGAAGAAGAAGATAGCAGGAGGGGAAGAATGAAGGGGGAGAAGTTGGAGGGGGGAGATGAACCATGAGAGACGATGGACTCTGAAAAACAAACAGGGTTCTAGAGGGGAGGGGGTGGGAGGATGTGTTAGCCTGGTGAAGGGTATTAAAGAGGGCACGTACTGCATGGAGCACTGGGTGTTATACGCAAATAATGAATCATGGAACACTACATCAAAAACTAATGACATAATGTATGGTGATTAATATAATAAAAAATTAAGAAAAAAAGGAGAATCTTAAGTGGACTCTCTGCTGACCAGGGAACCCAATGCTGGGCTTGATCCTATGACCCTGAGATCATGACCTAAGTCGAAATCAAGAGTCAGATGCTTAACCTAATGAGCCACCTAGTCACCCCCACAGCCACTGATGTGGAAGACATACAACATTCCTATTATTTTAGCGATTACCCACGACCCTTTAATAAGTGTTGTTAACTTAGCATATTCGAAAATGAATCAGTGGTTTTTACTCTTCTCCTAAACCAAAAAAAAAAAAAAAAGAAAGAAAGAAAAAAGGAATCTAGCATGCAGTAATTGTGACCAAACCTATTCTAGTTCATACAAAATGGTTTATGTAACTTTCTTACTTTAATCTTGCTTTTTTTAAACTCTACCAGTTAGGATTTGTTACTTTTGCTTTATATCACCCTTGTTTGTTTAAACTTTATTTAGATTAAAAACCTATTTACCATTTTATAAACACATAATCTCTTTTAACATGGCCACCTTCCACTTAAGATCATTTTTCCTCTTTTGAAATGTATTCATCTTTTAGTAGTGGTTATTCCCATCAATAATTTAGAAGTATGATTCCTTGTCTTCTTACTGCTAGTGAGAAATCAGGGGTCCATACATTTTCCATTAATACATAATTGGCTCTTGTCCCCCATCTGTTTTTAAGGGCTTCTCTTTTCTCTTAGGAACCCTAATAACCTCTGAGTAACCCATTTACAAAGATGTATCTAGGTGTGCATTTCTTTCTATAATTACCTATGTGATACTCTTCCTTTTCTGAATTCTGGAATTGTATATTTCATCCACAATGATAATTTCTGAGCTATTAACTCTGGATATTGTTTGTCTTTTATTCTTGTCACTACTAATTTCTAGAATTCTTAGTAGATATATTTTGGACCACTTCATCTGTCTTTTTGCTAAATCTTCATACATACTTTTTAAAAACTTTTGTGTCTCTGTTTATCCCTCAATAATTTACCTAAGGTTATTTCCCAATTAGTTCTATTTTCACTTATTGCCTAATATGCTGTTTGACTTTGTAACTGTAATTTCAATGTCTTGCACCTTTCTTGGGTTTTCCATTGCCTCTTTCATTTCTATATACACAATAAGCATCCTTAATACTTCTACTACATTTGGTAATTTCATTAAATGAGATATTCATTTATCTGGTTCTGTTTTTTCTTAAAGTCTCCTTCATTTGTTTATTTACTTCTGCATTTTGTGTAGTTTTTTAAAAAATTAATTATTACTACAACTTCACATTTTCTGGAACTCTATTTATGGAAACATTTGAGAGCCATGTTGAGGAAGCATTTACTTTAGCAGGATTTATGTTTGCTTCTATTAATTACCTAAGAATATTATAGTCTTATTTAAGTTTCAAAAAGCATGTAGCTTTTCAGATTTCTTGAGAGTCAATAATCAAATTATATGAGAACTAGCTAGTATTAACAAATTTTCAAGGGAGCCCTTTTTTTGTTTCAACCTGTACTCACAGCCAGGGATGAAACAGAAAAATTCTCTTGCTGTCTCTTTGGTGGGAATTTTTTTTTTAATTCACTTGTTATTTGAGAGATAAGTTTTCTTTGGAACTTGACATATATAAGGTGGTCCTGGATCCAAATTCCCACTCTACTCAGGGCAAGATACTAAATTTCTAGGCCACTACCATCGGTTTATATGCCCCTTGTTATCTGGCAGCTTCAGCATCTGTGTCAGTTCCTGTACCCGAGAACTTTGCTCCCATCCATAATGGATCTCCCTGTTGTCTTTCAGGGTCTCTAATAATATAAACAAGCATAATTATTATCACATTTAGCATTCTTGTATGCAAAATAGCAGAAGATTGCCAAGATGTCCCTTGTCTTACTAAAGGCAAAGGTCAATGCAATTCAATTAACATTTATTGAAATATATTGTGTATTATGTTATTGTGACTATCAGTAATTCACTAATCTGTAAAAAGCTGAATTCTATATTTTGCATTGTTATTCACACAGCAAAGTACTTTATATACAGGTGCATTATGGTGACTATTGAATCAAATTTAGAAAATAATATAGCTCTATGGCACATCATTAGAAATATATTTTGGTTTGGCCAGCTGATCAACAATGGTTCTTGCAAGGTATGTTTGTGTGATTCTCATATTCACTGTGTGATGATTACTATTGCTAAAGTAAACAGCTATTTGATGTATGGCTAATATAAACCTCTTTGAAACATTTATTGCTAGTGTAATTGCCATAGGATTTGCATCTTGTTCTAAAATAGATCAATTGTCAATATAGAAATATGCAATACAATTCTGTGATTCCACATGTCTTTAAAGCGCAGGTAATTCCTAAAATTTATTGTTCTGCATTTCTTTGTTAAAGTTATTATCCTCTCCTTTCTTAATAGAACTTCAGCAAGCAACTGTCTCAAAATGTGAACATTATGACATTGTCTATTGTCATCCTATTATTTCTGAAGAAATTAAATTACCAGTAAGTTTATATTTGAAATAATCAATTTAAATTTAGAACAGGTAGGATACCATTTAGAAGCTAACAAAAAGTTCTTGGTATATTACAAAAATGCATATAATTAAATGGTTTTTGAAAAGCCAAAGTAGTTCTTTTCTTTTCTAAATAATCTCATAATGATTTGTTAAAATATTTTTAAATTTATTTTCAGTTGTTTTCTTAAATAATTATTTTGTACTTGGAAATTATCTGTAGTATCTAACAATTGGATAATAATGACCATTTTCATCTGGAGACTCTAATTTTGAGAAGCATTTTCTATTTTCAAACAGACAAATATATTCTATTCATTTTTCTATCATTTTTTCTCTGAATTGCAACTTTATTTTGTACTTTTTTCCTATTATTTCAAGTAATTCCCAACTTCTTTACCTCCTTTTAATATTACTTAATAAGGAGATTTTTACTTTAGATGTAACAGGTTTTTTTTTTTTAGTGACTAGTGAAGCTTACAAAAATGGTTTAATACACCCATGGGTATGTTCTCTATGTTCTCACTTCATGTTTGTTGGAAAAGATATAGCAATAGTTATTATTCCAGGCTTTTCATGGCATATTATACATTTACGGCATTAGAAGATCATCCCAACTCTAAGCCTGAGTTTATCCACTCAGCATACTTTTATTGACTGACCATGTGCCAGGCACTGTTAAAAACCCTGAGATTATGATGAAGAATAATGAAGATGTGGACTTGAACAGTGACATCCTGGGGACACAGTTGCTGGGGATCAAAAATAAAAATCAAATGGTTAAGAAGTACAAATATAAATCTAAGAAACTTTATTAATTAATAAACATATTTCCCTTTGGTTATGGTTGCTAGTTATTTTAATCTAGCCGTCAATTTTTCACCAATGAAAATGACATGAATTCAATAAATTGATAAAAAGTTTAATTAATTTGATTAGGTTGACTGAAATGCCAAAAGAATTGTTCCTTAGTTTTGATAATTTATAAAAGCCATTTGCAATGTTTCTTACATCATCCCATAAAATAATTAACATTTTAGGGATTCAGTAAGACTATCATCTCTATCTTTAAGCTTCTATTCCTACTTCATGGTTTCTAAAACATGAGATAGTTGCTGTTCTCTATGGTGGAAGAGTGAATATTTAAGCACCATTAGCTACCAGGCACACCAGAGATATCAGACTCGTGAAAGTTTTCCAATTTGTTACCCATGGAAAAACTAGCACTAGAATGTAGAAAGAGAAGAAATTTCATTTTTCAATTACCAGGAACCTTCCTATATACAAACCAATGGGCAATATTTACAAAGGTATATAAAATATTTTGTTTTACTTCAATTAGTATCAATAATAGATCAATAATAGATCAATAATAGTATTTTAAATAAATAAATATGAATGTTCCATTATGGTTTTATTCAGACTAGAATTAAATAATGTTCTAAGGGTAATGTATTTATGTATTTATAATCTCAATAGTTTTTGTTAATCAAATTTTAGGATTAAATAGAGTAATAAAAAAGCAAAAAAAAAGTAACTGATAAGTCAATAGATTTATGCCTACATCTATTTATCTAGATGAACAATGATTATAGATTTTCATTGCAGTAGAGTTTTGATATAAAATGATCTAAATGATCAATATTAACAATAACACAGTTACCTTAATGGACTTTAAATAACCAATCAATAACCACTAGATTATTCTGAAATTTCAGATCCTATCTACAACCCTATATAGTATGAATAACATCCAATTTGTGCAATAAAATTGAAATAACCATTTGGCGGACTTTAAAATTTTATGGCTCAAAGAAGTATTTCAATAAATATTTCATTTTCCAATGAATTTCTTTGATATCATGTAGGTATAGATTAAAGATGTTCCTATACTTGTTTATTTTAAACTTAATAGTACTTTAAATTTATCTACACTGGATTACTAGTGATTACCAAACTTTATAAAACCAATTGTACAGCAATATCACTTATGTATCTTTCCATGAGAATCTTTTGAAGCATAGCAGTATTTACAATAATTAAATGACTCTTTTTGTTGTTTATTTATTTATTTTTAAATATTTATTTATTGGGCGCCTGGGTGACTCTGTCATTAAGCATCTGCCTTCGGCTCAGGTCATGGTCCCAGGGTCCTGGGCTCGAGCCTCGCATCGGGCTCCCTTCTCAGAGGGAAGCCTGCTTCTCCCTCTCCCACTCCCCCTGCTTGTGTTCCTGCTCTCACTGTGGCTCTCTCTGTCAAATAAATAAAATCTTTAAAAACAATAAAGATTTATTTATTTCAGAGAGAGAGCACAAGAGGAGGGGCAAAGTGAGAGGGAGAGAGAATCTCAAGTAGACTCCACACTGAGTGTGGAGCCAGATGTGGGGCTTGATCCCACAAACATGAGATCCCAACCTGAGCCAAAACCAAGAGTTGGACACTCAACCAACTGTGCCATCCATGTGCCCCTGTTGTAGGTTTAAATACAATTTAGAACTATAGAAAATATCTTTTCTTTTTAAATTCAAATCATAATTTAAAATAATTTGAATATTCTATTCAGACAGAAAATATACCTTTAAAAAGCAGATAGTATGTGTGATATTTTCTTCTGTTAAAATAGCTGTGGATATTTTAAAAAGGTCTAGGCGATTCTACATGTTGATCCCTAACACAAAATAAATTCTAATTCGTTTCTGTAATAGTCTATCTACTGAGGATACATTCTTCTTTAAAATATTGTTACTTCTTGATGCAAAATAGTAATACTAGCAACACTTTTTATAGTTTTATAATGCTTTATATGTGTTTTGGGTCTAGCAAAATACATATTTCAATCTGAATGTTAAGCTACAGTGGTGATGAGAAAGAATCATGGAGCCTAGTTTCCCCTACTCTCAGCTTCAGGAAATCCTAACCACAATATATGCAATGCAATTATGTCATATATCGTATTATATATCATACCATATGTATCAGTTTTCCAGAGCTGCCATAAGTGTATCAAAACTGGATACTTTAAAACAACAGAAATTTATTCTCTAGAAGTTCTGGATGCTAGAACTCTGATATCAAGATGTCAGCAGGGTTATCTTCCTTCCGAAGTCTCCAGGGAAGAATGCTTTCTTGTCTCTTCCTAGCCTGTGGTGGTCACCAACAAATATTGGTGTTCTGCCTTGCATCTGTATCACTCCAATTTCTTCCTCTGTCATCACATGGCCTTCTTCCATCTGTGTTATGTCTCTCCTCTGTGTCTCTCTCTCTCCAAATTTCTCTCCCTTTAAAAGGATACCAGTCATTGAATTTAGGACTCACACTAATCTGGCATGACCTCATCTTAACTTGATTACATTCACAAAGACTCTATTTCCAAATGGAGTTTCCAGTGGATATGATTTTTGGGGGGACATTATTCAAACCAGCACATCATATCATATTTTATCATATCACATATTATATCATAGAGTAGGAAGAGATTTTTAACAATTCTGGTTTTATTGAGATAAATGGGTACAGTTAAACCTAAACTAGGTGTAGGCTTACCTATAATAGCTGAGTTTCTTAATTTTATCATTATTGACATTTTGGAGTAGATAATTTTTTGTTTCCAGTGGCTGTCTTATGCATTATAGGATGTTTTGAAGCACCCCTTGCCTCTATACACCAGATGCCAGCACCCCACCTCCCTCTCATGAGGGATTATTAGAATTCCTTTCATAATCATATATGTCCTCAGACATTGTCAAAGGTACCCTGGGGATAAAATTACCTCTAGATGAGAAACAGGGTTGAGAAACCTTGGACAGTTTCATTTTTCTCACTGGAACCTACTATACCATTAACTTTTTTCTTTTAAAGATTTATTTATTTATTTAAGTGAGGAGGGGAAGAGGGAGAGAGAGAGAATCTCAAGCAGACTTCCCACTAAGCATGGACCCAGATGCAGGGCTCCATCTCAGGACCCTGAGATCATGACCTGAGCTGAAATCAAGAGTCACACAGGTGCCCTTACCATTAACTGTTACTTAGACCATTATTCTGCAGGAAATCTAGTTTTTGTTTTCTTCCTGAGAGAGAGGGAGAGATCCTTATGTTATCATGTCTACAAAGACATTTGTCATATGTGAGAAAATAAAACAAAAAGTGTTTTTAAGAGAATGATATATGAAACTAAAATGGAAATACTATCAGTATAATGAGACTGCTATATGAACCACATACTCATGTTGTTCTGGTAGCAAATGATACCATTTTAGGGTATCTACATGAGGAGACAAATTATCAAGGATCTGATTGCTATGAATCAGGTTAGGAAAATGTACTTTGCGCCATGTGAATCTCTTACCAGATTTGCCAGTAGTGATGTACCTGATATGGCCTTGAAAACCCCTCATGGCAAGACAGAACACCTGTTTTCCAAGATGAGCTTTGGATGGGCATATCCATTGTTTTCCTTTAATTGTTTTTTAAATATCTATCACTTTTTTTTCTAACTTCATTGTGGTCTAAGCCTTATAATTGCCACATCTCGCTTCTAAGCATATTATTGTTTTAATCTTAGTTGAAAGAATATTTATTTGTAGCAAGATGACTTGAGGGAAATATTTAACACCTTAAAATGCCTCATAATCAATTCTCATCCACTGACTTGACTGCATTATTTACACTTTTCTAAGACTATCTAAATTGCCAGTTACTGAAAACAGGTAACTGACAAACATCCATGCCCTCTTTCCCTAGCAACTAACAATAACTATGTATTTCCCATAGGGAAAAAATGGTTAATCTATAATCCTATATTATAAATAAACAATTGAAGAAATGTTGAGTGTTCATGATTTATTATATTTCCAGGATACATTTTATTCTTGTATGCATTTCAGCAGCAATTTTAACAAAGAAGGCTTTCTAGACATTTATTCCAACATAGTTTTTCACTTACCACTTTACCTAATCTATTCTTGTCTTTATCACCAATAAGAAATCACTATTTCAACCAAATAAAACATGTCACTCACTCTATGAGACAGTTCTTTGTGTTTTCCCTCCATCTTTTTTTCAAATTATGCAGTGTCTCAGACCCAGTCCTTGGCCTTGATGCTTTTCTTGGTCTAAGTTCATTCTGTTAGTGGTCTCTTCTTGTATTATGGTTTTACATAAATGCTAAGAAAAGCCAAATCATATCTCTAGAACAAAGTTCTCTTCAGAATTCCTGCCTTACACCTCCAATTGCCTCTTTGACATCTTTGCTTAGTTATCTACTACACAACTCAAACTAAAGTGAAACAGAAATTCTTCCCCCTCAGACCTACAGTACCTTCAGTCTTCTTTATTCTGTTCCTCCCTTGGCTCATGATACACTTTGAAGTTATCCTTGATTCCTTTTTTTTTTCTGCACCCCACATTCTGTTCATCAGCAAATCTTGCTGGCCAGATCTCAAGAACATATGCATTCTAATCACTTCTCACCACTTATATTGACAACACCCTGGTCTGAGTCACCATCACTGTCTCCTTCATTTGTGAAATGACCTCCTATTTGGTGTTTCTATCATTACAACAAAATCCACTCTTGAGATTTAATCCAAAGGAACTTAGAGTGAATTATATTTCAGAATGTGTTATTCTTCTGTACTAAACCCTGAAGTGGCTCCCTATGTGGCCCTACATGGAACTAGCACTTCTAACTTTTTGAGACCAAGATGCATCTTAAAATTGCCTTTGTTTGGATGGATTGAAGTTGACATTTTCAAGACATGATTTGAGTTTTCTTCTGCAAGACATCAAGCAGCACCACCACCACGAGAACACTTAAATTATATTCTCTGTGTGAGGTTTTGGGGACACCATATTTGCAGTGTAAATTTAAACTTTAAATTTGAATCAGTGCTACCCTATAGTTCAAATATTCAATGGAGTTTTTTACCCCCTTGTTCCATCTTTTGTCATCATGGAGACAGCTAAGTCTCCTTGCCATCATTTTCTATTTTTGTCACCTTTAGAGTGTGTGAAATTGTACCTACTATCAGACTCTTAGTCGACATTTTGGTTTTTAATGTTAAATGATGGTAAATGTGGGGTTTGGGGAATTTAACATGAGATACACATACATATTCTAATCTCTGCTCAGAATAGTTTATAAAACCTTTTGTGCATTTTTATTTGTTTGATTTTCCAGAAGTCAAGATAGATATAACATTCTGTGTTGGATTAACATTCTGCTTATCGTGGAGTCTCGTTATATAAGAACTGAAGTGGATTTAATTTTAGGATTATATTTCACTACATTTTAGGAGAGTTTGGCAATTTTTCAGTTTTATTTTTAACCAAAAAATGGCTCAATGAAATAATTATAAAAATGACTTTTAAAAAATTAGGACCTGTTGTTTCCAAGTAGAATGTTCTCAAGACTCAAATCAGCCAGCTAATTATAGACATTATTATCCTGTGCTCTTGAGCTGTTGAACAAATCCAGTCAGAAGTTTCCTGAACCAGAAGGAAACCTGTATTAGAAAGTATTGACCCTAGTTACAGTATTATGAACAACAACATTCAGTTGTGTCAAAGCACTGGATTTTTGGTGCCAAAGAGAACAAATACCTAAGTGGTGACTACATTTGTGATTCTTCATCCAGTTAATACTCAAAGTAACAAGATAATGTGTTTTGTTATCTACCTTCTTTAGATTTTCATTTCATTTTAATAAGTATTTCTAGAGATGAATAAGATTTAATAAAGGATAGGTACTTTGTAAACATTTTACTGAGTACTGAGGGGGAGGCAGCAAGTAAATCACTAACAGGTGCATTTAAGAAACCAGGCCTCAATAATGTTAACTATGTCAGCGAGTTGTCAAGAACTGATAGACGTAGAGTCATAAAATTTAAGTTGTATTGATTCAAAATCTAGTTTGCAGTGGTTGACACCTTCATTACTCATTTGGAAACAAAAAGGCTTCAATAAGCCAGTTGCATTCCTGTGATTGGATAGCAAAATCTTCGTCTCTGTGTGAATTAAAAATAAATCAATGAAGGGGGGTAATCGGAGGGGGAGACAAACCATGAGAGACTATGGACTCCAAGAAACAAACTGAGGGTCCTAGAGGGGAGGGGGGTAGGGGATGGGTTAGCCTGGTGATGGGTATTAAAGAGGGCACGTACTCAATGGAGCACTGGGTGTTATATGCAAACAATGAATCATGGGACACTACATCAAAAAATAAATATGCCAGAAAAATTAAAATCAATCAATTAATCAATCAATCAATCAACATATTTCAGGTCAGTCTTCCATTTTAGGAGTATCCTGGTTTCCAGGAGTAATTTTTGACTTTGTTTTTTAATTATAAGCTTGAAGAATCCCTGAGAAAGGCAATGAAAAACATACAAACTTTCATTCCTGCATAAGGTTTCAAAGGATTAAAAATGATCAGGAGTCTTCTCCTGGTCTAGGATAAGAATGTCTGCCTGAAGGATAACATGCTAATGAACACCCTGAAGCGCTGGGCTCCTTTCCAGGGGGAATCTTGCTAGGATATTCTTTATATACATAAAGAACACTAGAATAGAGAGTACAAGTAGTATTTTTTTCTCAATTCATTTGTGGATATTAAAATTGAGTTTTGTAAGACCTAATTAGAATATAAAAAATCAAATTATAAAAGCAATGTAACATTTTCAAAGGTAGAAATCTACTTAACATTGTGTATTAAGAACAGTGTTGGAAAATATGCATATACATAAATATACTATATATAATACACATTTGTTGAGTGTACATTATCATATACTGCAATAAGATTCTGATTTTTCAACATTTTTACATCTCATCTTTCCTGGATATATCTTTTTTTCTTATCATATCACCCTCTACTGCCTTATCTATCTTATAGGACTTATTTATTTTTTTAATCTTTAGTGGATAATCACTTGTAAAAGCAGGCAGGAAGCAGATAAGAATTTTATTAGGACGTTTTTGGAGTTAAGAATGGTATTGTTAGGGAGAGGATGTAAAGAAATGTTATCGAAAGAATGAGCCACTGGTAACTGGAAAGTCAAACTTTACAAGATAAATATAAATCTATGACCTACCATCCAGGATAATAAAATTCATATTTGAAGGATTACTATCTATAATGACTCGCTTTATTATTATTTAATTCAAAATATCTTAAATTTTCATATAAAGTTTTTATGATATTGTGCCAACCTACCACCTTCGATCCACTGTCCTATGTTTCTCTGTACATTTGGCTTTCTACCATGGCCAAGTTAAACTAATACTTCTTACCAGTCTACCTGTGGGAAGTTATTTAACTTCTCTCTGGCAATATCGTCATCTGTCAAAAGATGACCAAAGTACATGCATGTACACATACATACCCACACACAAAGATTATAGGGAAGATCAAATAAGTTAAAACATGTAAAATTGCTTATATTCCTGGGATTGAGCCCTGCATCAGGCTCCATGCTCCGTGGGGAGTCTGCTTCTGCCTCTCCCTCAACTCATGCTCTGTCTCTCTCTCTCAAATAAATAAAATCTTAAAAAAAATAAACCATATTCTATAATCCATTACCCTCTCTTCTACCCTTTTAATCAGCCATTATACTTATGGGTTGCTTTTTAAGGGGCCTTCCAAAACTACTATTAAATAACATAATGTTGGAAACTACTGGTCAAACATTTTCTGGTTTAGTCATAAACAAACACTTAAGGCTTATATTGTGCAAAACTTCAACCAGCAGATTGAGCAAAGCAGACTACAATCCCTAAAGTTAGTGGCCCTCATCGAATTACCTGAAGGCCTGTATAAGGGGGAAAAAAAAAGGCTGGCCCTCCCAATGAGTTCTAGGGAACTCCCCCCCTGCTTGGACACTGGCTTTTCCCACCTTCATTCTTAAAATGAAACAGCTTTATTTAAATTTCAAACATTCTGGTTTTTTGACTGAAACTACTACACCATTGGGTCTCTGGGTTTCTGACTGCATATTTTGGGATCTGTCAGCTTCCGTAATCACAGCACAATGCCCCTATAATGAATTTCTCTCTCTCCTTCCCCTCTCTCTCTAGATAGATAGACAAAAAGATATCTTTATCTATATCCATACCTGATTGATTTTGTTGCCCTGGAGAACCCTGACTAATACAAATCTCTTGCCTGCATGCTTCCATTTGGGTTTGGCCAGTGAGAGGCACCGGAGAAAATGGGAAGGTTTGAGGAATTTTCTCTTTTAAGTCTAGCAGTTGTAAGAAATTCCCTAACGTTCCCATGCTCTTATTTTTAATTATATTCTAATATTTGTGAAGTAGAATGTTATTATGTTTTTGTTCTACAAATAAAAATAGTAGAATGTTATTCATTTAGAAAACATATGAATCATTGCTTGACTTAAGGAGCTATTTATTTCTATTCTAAACATTGAAAATAGGGGCACCTGGGTGGCTCAGTCGTGAAGCATCTGCCTTCAGCTCAGGTCATGATCCCGGGGTCCTGGAATCGAGCCCCACATCGGGCTCCCTGCTCACCAGGAAGCCTGGTCCTCCCTCTCCCACTCTCCCTGCTTGTGTTCCGTCTCTTGCTGTGTCTCTCTCTGTTGAAATAAATAAGTAAAAAATCTTTCAAAAAGAAAAATAAACATTGAAAATATCCTTTCAAATATAATGAAGAAAAATTTTGCAATGCTAACTAGTCTGTTTCATTTCTGTCATGATTTTGTGACTGTGTTGAATTCTACTTTTCCCTTTGTACTATTTCTTCCCCCAAGGTTGAAACAATAGGTTATTGTAGTTATTAATTTTATAACAAATAGCATTTTAAAATATTAACCCACTGAATATTATTTTTCTCTTAAATCAAGTTCTTATGTATCCTTTCACCAACTAACCTGAGTCATGAGGGCTACTACCACAAGGTAAGTTGTTTGTAGATAGCTGATGTAGGAGGAAAATGGGATATTTGAAAGATGCATACTAAGTAGTTTGAGGAAATGAAGAAAAATAGCATTGGGTTAGCTGTGTTTAGAGGCAAGGAAAAAGCTCAAATAAGAATTTCTAAACTTTCCTTCACACCAATGTAGCACTAAAGGGACTAAAAGTTTCCAAATACTCTAAAACAAGACAGTGAATATAGGCAGGTGCCTAACTCGAATGATTCCTTAAGAGGTCTCTCTGGCAGAGGCAACAATCATGTACCCGAGGGTTGTGTGGCAATCAGCTCTGACAAATGAATAATTTGTGGTCAAGATTTCGAACCATACCAACAAGAAACAAAATGTGGCAAGTTGTAGTAGAGGACCATAATATTACAATCATCTGCAAAAGAGATCACATGTTCCCCTAATTCTAAAATCATTAGCAGATGCTAAGAACAAAATACTTAAAAATAAATGTAACAAAAAATAGAAAGTGTATACTCTGAAAACTATAAAACCTCACTGAAAGTAATTAAGAACTAAATAAATAAAAGAGCATACCATGAATCATTGAAAACTACATCAAAAATTAATGATGTACCATATGTTGGCTAACTGAACATAATAAAAAATAAAAAAATAAATTTAAATAAAGAGCATACCGTGTTAATTGATTTGCAGACTTCGCATTCCTAATATGGTACTCTCCCCAAACTCATCTTCAAACTGAAGACATCCCTATCAGAATTAAAGCTTGTTTTTTTTTTTTTATAGAAATCCATAGGCTGATTCTAAAATTCATATAGAATTGCAAAGGATCTCAACTAGCCATAACAATTTTGAAAAAAAAAAAAAAAAGAACAAAGGTTGAAGACCCATACATCCTGACTTGAAATCTCACTTAAAGCTAGTATGGTACTGGCATAACAATAAACTATACATCATTGGAATAGAATTGAGAATGCTGAAATAAGCCCATGTGTCTATAGTCAGCTGATTTTTGGCAAGTGCCAGGACCATTCAAGGGGAATAAACATTCTCTTAACAAATAATGTTAGGGCACCTGGATAGCCATACGAACAACAATGATGTTGGACCCTCACCTCAGAGCATATATAAAAATTAACTCAGTGGATCTAAGGTCTAAATGTAAGAGTAAAAAACTGTAACACTTTTAGAGAAAAACATAGAGGTAAATTCTCAGCACTTTGGATTTGGCAATGGATCATTAGATATTAACACTGAAAGCATAAGCAACAAAGAAAAAAACAGAGTGAACTTCAGCAAAAGTAAGAACTTTAGTGCTTCAGAAGATACTGTCAATAAAATGAAAAGACAATCCAAAGAATGGGAGAAAATATTTGCAAATTACACATGTGAAAAGACATTTATATCTAGAATATATGTTTACAAATCCATAGTATTTATAATATAATTATATAACTTACAACTCAATAATAAAAAGGCAAATGACCAAACTGAAAAATGACACAGTATTTGAATAGACATTTCTCTAAATATATACAAATGGCCAACTAGCACATGAAGAGATGCTCAGCATCACTATTTATTAGAAAAATGTAAATCAAAACCATGAGATAGCATTCACACACATTAAAATTACTCTAATAAAACTTCAGATAACAACAAATGTTAATGAGGATGTGGAGAAATTAGACCCCTTTTACACTCCTGTTGAAAAAGCGAAATGGGGTAGCCACTTTGGAAAATAACCTGGAATTTCCTAAAAACATGGCTAAACATATTAAATACTGAGTTAACATATGATTCAGCTATTCCACTCATAGGTGTGTACATAGAGGAAATAAACATACATGTCCTCACAAAAACCTGTACATAGATACGTACAACAGCATTATTCATAATAGCCAAAGGTTTGAAAACAACTCAAATATCCATCAACTGATGGAGAAACAAAATGTGTATATTGACACAATGAAATATTATCAGGCCACACAAAAACACTAAGTAATGATACATACTATATTATGGATGATCATTGAAAACATTATGCTAAGTAAAGGATGCCAGTCACAAAAGACCATGTGTAATATGATTCCATTTATATTAAATGTACAGAAAAGACAAATGTATAGAAACAGAAAGTAGGTGAGTGGTTACTGAGGGCTGGGCAGATTGGGGAAGAGTGGAGGGACAGCTAAAAGGTACTGAGTTTCTTTCTGAGGTGGTCAAAATGTTCTGAAATTGACAGCGGTGATGTTGCATATTCTTGTAAATAAGCTAAATCTCACTGAATTGTACAGATTAAACGCTTGAGTTGTGTGGTATTTTAATTATATCTCCGTAAACCTACTATAAAAAACATATTAGCATAAGTGTAAAAATGAGTTTATGTAGTTAGTCTCAGTGAAATTTATTGCTTAAAATTTCAGACATACTCATATGCATGTACATGCACACAGGTATATATAAATTTAGTCCTGAGAACCCAACGTTACAATATTGTGCCCATTGATACACATACATATTTATATATATGTTTATGTTTGTGCATCAGTGTTATATTCAAGAATGGCAATAGGAGCAATTTTCCAAAGAAACAGTAATAGAATGTTCCCATGCCTACAGGGAAAAATCAGAAAGCATTACAAATATATATTGCAAAACAGTCCGAATGAAAATAAAATGTAATGTTAAATCTTTTATGTTTCCTCTTTACATTTTCTTAATTTTCTTCATAGTGGACAGTCCTGATACATTTTATCAAAACTTCATATTTCAAAGGTATTAAAATTTACATAGTTTATCAATTGAAAATTAATATTTTCTTTGACCAATGACTGTCATGTTAGAATGTTGGGAAAAATAGTAAGTTTGAATTTATAATATAAAATGTTATTTTAATTTTAACCATAAAAACAGACATGAAAACACAATGGACTGATGATTAAAAGATCCTGATGTGAGTTTTGTAGGGCTGTTACTACCTGGTTTTGTAACTTCTATTTACATCCATCGTTTCTCTTGTCTAGTACACTCTGTTATATACCACTTTTGAAAGACCTTATTTATATGTTGAATCTTGATACATCACATTGTTATCTATTTCCTTAGTAAGAATCAATTTTTTTTTGCAAATATTTTGTCTGAGTTCCCTCTCTACAATGTACTAATTATTTACATTAGAGAAGGTAATAAAACAAAATAATGCATCTTTAGTTTATGCACAACACATTAGGAAAAATAGAAAATTTTGCACTTTGAAATGATTTTAAGAAATGAAAATATTCTGTATTTTCAGAATCTGACAGAACTGTAGAATAGTGAGGTACTTAATTCTACTTAGAGCTAAACTGTATAATGTTTTTTCCTATTGATTTCTCCTTGTGTTATCATTTGCTTTGGCACACACTGTCAATAGATTTTATGCCTTTTCAAAACAGAAAATAGGAAATATATGGTGAAATTTATATTGATAAAATCAGGAATCAATTGCTAATGAACTGATAACTATTCTTTGGGTTTTTAAAATTCCTTTGTAATAACCAATCCCCCCCCCATTTTATAGACACTGCTCTCATTTTATACAGATAAGCAGGAGGCTAGGTAGAGTGCTTTCACAAATACTTTACTAAAAACGACAGAGTGCTTGATGTTTTCTGGGGTAGGTCATGCTTGCTTACGTTAAGAAAATGAGATTTTGAACTTTCTTCCGTAGGACTATCCCTTTCGGAGAAATAGATGCACATTGGTGAAGAATATGGAAAAAGGTTCTCTATTTTTTTAGAGAACACACACACATTTAAACCAATCATGTTCAACATGGATCTGATAACAGTATTATATTTAATAATTGCAGCTTCACTTACTTTAGTCATTTTTCCTGTCAAAAAATAAATGATTGATAGGGATAAAGCATGTGGGCAATGGGTATTAGCCATTATACCTTATTCTTTAATCTCATCTTTTTAGTGACATTAGCTAAAAGCAGTTATGAGCAGATTAGCACAGTGGATACTGTTAACCACACTGAGAGGGCCAAAGGCTCTCAAGTGGAGAGGGAGGTGAGGCCGAAAGGGAGATCACATCAAAAACAAATGTTTCTGATCTAATTATGTTACTCTGGGTCAGTCTTCATTATCCATTACTGGAAAACATAACGTCTAAGACATTTATCATTTCCCTATCTTGTCTTCCTTTTGGAACATACCAATTATTTTATTTGGTTTAAAATGCTACAGATATTCTTAGAATCATTGAGTGATTATACCCTAAAATGGAGAAAAGATAAGTTTATCACAAAAGCATAATTTATCAACAGAGGTTGAGAGAATAAAAGGGGGAATTTAAATCCTATTCACTTGGAAAATGACAGATCTTCAACATGGAAAATGTTCTGAGAGAAAGCTAGATGAAACTAAATAGATGGAAGAATGTAGTGCAGAATACAGAAAATGTCAAGCACCTTAAACATCACAATCAGTATATATGTAAAAAACAAAAATAGGGGGAAAAAAACACCATATAACGCTTGGAATGAGAATAGGAATGGAAATTATCTGGTAACCTAAATGTGGCTTCTGGTAATTTTAGCATATAACTAAACAGGAAATGTAGGGAAAATAAGATTCTTCTCAATGACCAACAGTAGAGAGAAGATAATAGAATAAGATTACAAAATTATGTATCTTTGTATTATATGTTAATTATCTCAGGTTTATGAACAATTAATTCAGTAGCAAGCTGTTAAAAAGGTGTTGGTGAATTTATATGGGCCAGTAAGGGGGAACGTGAGTGTCCTGTTAATAACCATTTTGCATATTGCTTTGTACATAATGACCTTACTTGCACATTCTTTAGGTCTACACAGGAGGGGAATTTGCTGGATTAAGAGTTGATGCATAAAAAGTTGTGTTGACAATTGTCAAAGTCAGCAGCCATACAAACAAGGAGTTTTTAATTAAGGTGCTTATTTGTTGAAGAGTGGTAAAGTAGATCCCAGAGAATGTAAACATGAAGTCTTCCAATCTTAATATGCAGAAAATTACTCCCTAGATAGTTATGGTAAATTCACTATTACTTCACTCTAATTTTTTAAAAGGTGAAGAAAAGTATATAATTCATTTGGATAGCCCTGAAATAATAAACAATAGTTTAATGTTGAAAAAGTTAGATTTTTCACAAATTATAAATTCAAATAGGCATTTATTTCCAGTGTCATTATTTAAAAGTATCAAAAGAGGGAAATAAAAAAATCCATATACAACACATGAATGTTTATATATATATATATATATATATATATATATATACACATATATATATATTTAGTGAATAATGAGTGTAGTGGAAGACATACTACTGTGGAATAATTATCAAAGGAATAAAATTATTACTTTGATCTTAAAAACAGAACTAAAGAAAACAACTATATCATACTGTACTATATTCACTTATTGAGCCCACACAATTTCTCATTTTTTGTTTTTTTTTTAAAGGTTTTATTTCTTTATTTGACAGAGAGAGACACAGCAAAAGAGGGAACACAAGCAGGGGGAGTTGGGGAGGGAGAAGCAGGCTTCCCGCGGAGCAGGGAGCCCGATGTGGGGCTCAATCCCAGGACCCCGGGATCATGACCTGAGCCGAAGGCAGACGCTTAACGACTGAGCCACCCAGGCACCACACAATTTCTCTTGTTGAATTCACTTTAAAAATTATGTACTAGCAAATCTTATGTTTGGGTGTAAATTAAAGATATGAAATAAAAGAAATATTCAGGATAATACTGTTGTAAAGATGAAAGAAGAATATGTGTTACTCATGGTCAACAACTACAGAAATAGTGAATCCAGGCCTCCAATCCACCTGATGTTGACATGGATAAATTACGTTCCATCATGGTACTCTACTTTCCCCGATTTATATTCCAAGGTCACCACAGTACAGGATACTGGCTGAAGATTTATCTGTTATGCTTACATTTCAGGCAGCGAGAGGGAATAGGAGAAAAGAGATAGAGTTCCCTTCCGTTTAAGAATACTTACCAGAGCTCCTTTTACATGCCATCAGTACGAATTTAATCACATGATCCAAACTGTCAATAAGGTTCTCTGGGACATCCAGTCTGATCTTCATGCTATGCATCCAGCTAAGAATCATATTTCCATTATTGAAAAACAAAGAGCACATATTTTTGAGATAAGCAATCCTTTCTAAAAATTTTGATAATAGTATCTAATACTGTAGTTTTCTTTTTTTAAGAGAAATTACATAAAAATGGCATCTTAATATATACATCAATTTATAAAACTTCAATGGTACCTGGTGGTCTAAAGGTTATCTGAAGGCTATCTTTCCAGGAACATCTCTTTCTTCAGAACATTCTTTTTGCTTCATCAGTAATAATTATGTTGATACTAGGGATGCTCTGTCTCCTGTCTTTGTCCTTAGGAAGTTTACTTACTTAAAGCTAAGTGAAATAAATGATTGGAGATAAAGTCACACACACACACACACACACACACACACACACACACACACACACACACAACATAGAGTTCTAAAGTTCTAAATCAAGGGGCATTGCCTAAAAATTTAGAAAACTGGACATAAATAGATTTGAAAAAATATATATAAATATATAAAGAGGCATTTGGGTTGCTCACAAAAGATGAGGGTTCTGAATTTGTCACTTAAAAGGTTGAAGAATCTGAATGGCATAAAATTTAACCATAGTCTAAAAGATAATGTATAAATATCTTTAAAATTCTGAGAAAAAATGTGTTTACCAACCTAAAATTCCATATCCAGAAAAACTATAAATCAAATATTATAAAATAAAGACATATTCTGGCATGCACCACCTAAAAATTTTTGTCTAACACACAGAAACTTCTCAGAAAAATATAGAGAGACTCAGACTAACAAAGTTAGGTTGCAAATCAGTATAACTCTGAGTTAACAATGGCCTATCAATATTGGTTCATTAATTGTGAAAAACGCACCATACTAATGTAGAATGTTGATAACATACTCAGCATTTCACATGTATCCAGGCAGAGCAGTGAAGTTGCCACCTGGCTTCATCTAACTGCCCACAGTAAAATTAAAAAGGAAAGACAGGAGTTTAAAATAAAGAATTTTTCAGTATTCAAACAAAAGTCAAGAAAATAGAAAGGCAGAAGAGATTTCTGGGTTTGAAATTTAAATTATTCCTCATTCCCACCTACTCAAGATTTTCAAATAAATAAAGAGCTTCAGAGCAAAAATGAAACTTAGCATGTAAATATAAGATCATCGGTAAAGACCTGGGAAGTATTTGAAGAATTACCTGAGAAAAGTGTTCAGTTAGGCGAAAGACCCACCAGTGATTTGTAGATGTGCCTTATAGTTTTAATTTAACATTAGAGCTTCTGAAAAATCTTAAGAAAGTGTTCTTCAACAGCCTTGCTGGAAGCCCAAAGCAGAAAAGTTTTTATGTTGGGAGAAAATTTTTAATACGGCTTTTGTCTGATTGAGCAGATTACCAATTGATTCATAAGAATCCACAAAACTTTTATAAAGAGCTATTTCAGCTTGAGCTAAAAGGGACAGAGGCAGTTTAAAATGTAAAAGGGAACTTTGGATCCTCACACTTTTGAAGGACAGCAGCAGGCCCCCAAAATTCTTAGCTGGCAACCTCTGCCCAGCTGCGTTTCAGAATCACTATCAATCTGTACACCTCAAAGATGTCTCGCATTTTCCCCCTTTCTGAATGGGAATGGCTGTAGTGATTATTCTATTCCTGTTTCAACATTGTATTTGAATTCTGAGAGTCAGAGAACTTGTTGTTTTAGTTCTGGGGTCTCAAGATTGAGAAAAAACTAAATTCACAGAATTTTATAAAAGGAAGCACATATACTGACCTGATTCAGATTAGCAGATCCTAGACCTCAGGCATGAACGTTATGCAGTAGATCACAGGTCAGCAAACTATGGGCAGGAGGGTCCACATATTTTTATAAATTAAGTATTATTAGAATACAGCCATATATGCTCATTGACACATATTCTATGTCTGTTTTCAAGCTATAATGGCAGAGCTAAATAGTCTTGACAGAGACCATATGTCATACAACGTTATAATATTTACTATTACATAGATGATTCTTCAGAGATCGG
This sequence comes from Eumetopias jubatus, assembly GCF_037043125.1. Taxonomy (NCBI): domain Eukaryota; kingdom Metazoa; phylum Chordata; class Mammalia; order Carnivora; family Otariidae; genus Eumetopias; species Eumetopias jubatus. The sequence goes on along the minus strand of NW_028274809.1, from coordinate 173,669,114 downwards.
TCTTAGGAAGTGGCAAATGCATTTTTCATATGAAAATAATATAAATATTGCATAACCAGTGATCACAGAATGATGGTTCTAAAACATGTCTGCATATTTATCAATTCTCAAATATTTGAGTATAATTTCTCTCTCCTCAAATATAGAGTCCAGACTTAGTTTCTCATTTCTAATGAATAGATTATAATAAAAGTACCAGTGTCCAAAGCAAGGTCCCCCCAAATACTACAGCTTTTGCTTGGTTTAATCTTTCTCCAGAAACACACTCTTGGAATCCAACTAATATGCTCTGAGGAAGACCAGATTAGTTTACAGGGAGAAAAACATGGAGAAGCCCAAGTGGCAAGAAACTGCTAGCCTACTTCAAAGCCAGCAACAACCAACAGACACTAGTTGGAAAAAGATGTAGATTGTTTCAGCTCCCTGGCGGAGAAAATATGAACATGGATACATTATCTTAGGACTTACTGGTTTTAATATATAGCTCACCATTCAAAACAACCTAATAGAATGGTAGAATGTCCTTATAAAGATTGAGTTAATTTGCCAGCTTAGGAAAACACCATTTGATTTGGGGTATTTTTCTCCAGGATGCAGTGTATAATTATACATAACACTGTGCTCCAAATAGCTAAAATATGTTAGTCTAGGAAATAGGAGTGGAAGTGATATTGGACCCCTCTCTTTGTCACCCCCTGTGATTCCCTATAATTTTTGGCTCTGCAAGTTTGAAATACTAATTTTTGTTTTGTTTTATTTTGTTTTGCTTTGATTAGGGTTGGTAAATTCACATCTACTAAATAGAATTGTAAGGATTACAATAGACTTGAAGCAATGAATAACACTTGGTTATTTGTTTTCCTCATAAAAGAGGATTAGCAGGGGGAAAAATGTTACTTTATTTAAAGTCCATACAGATCCAGATCCTTATAACCACGAAGGGCTAAAGTACTTGTGCACAAGTGTAGCAGGAACAGTATGTTTGGAAGCCAAGAAATTCATCAGGTTGTCTCTAGGTTCATCCAGATATGTGACAATAGTGAATGACCAGTATCCATTATTATGGTTTATCATGAGTAACTGGACACTTTATGGACAAAGATGCAAGTGACCCCATCAGCCAAGAACTTAGACATGTCAGATTTATGAAGGAAATCAAAATGTTCACTTAAACAGGAAGAAGATATGTATCAGCTACAGCCCCAGAAACAGTTGCAGTAACAGAAATTGTTGCATATAGTATTAGGCCTTTTGTATTAGAACCTTAGAGAAATTGCTATTAAGAAAAAGAAGAAGATAGCAGGAGAGGAAGAATGAAGGGGAGCAAGTCAGAGGGGGAGACAAGCCATGAGAGACTATGGACTCTGAGAAACTGAGGGTTCTAGAGGGGAGGCGGTGGGGGGATGGGTTAGCCTGGTGATGGGTATTAAAGAGGGCACATTCTGCATGGAGCACTGGGTGTTATGAACAAACAATGAATCATGGAACACTACACCAAAACAAATGATGTAATATATGGTGATTAACATAACAATAAAAAATTTAAAAAAAGAATTAACTACAAAGGACTCTGTGAAGAATTCAGCCTAATGGTGGGCAAGAGTTGATTTATGTTGTCCAATGAGTGGATTGTATCGATTCTTCTTACGTAACAATTTAAAATCCTCTTGGGGCACCTGGGTGGCTTAGTCTGTTAAGCATTTTCCGCTCAGGTCATGATATCAGAGTTCTGGGAACCGCCAGCGTTGGGGTCCCCACTTCACCGTATCTTTTTGTCCCTCTGCCCCTCCCCCCTTGTGCTCTCTCTCTCTTGCTCTCGCTCTCTCACACATGCTCTCTCAAATAAATGAAAAATAAAAATCTTTAAATTTTTTTCTACATTCTCTTGATTCTTTCTCCTCTTCCAGCTTAGCCATTATGGCATACAGGGCTGGACTGGTTCCATGTGGGTGGAAACTGGCCGTATTTTACTTGATATCATTGCTGTGTACCTCATACTTTTTGTTCCGGAGATTTTCTATTATTATAATGTAGGATGCCAGTAGGAAAGGACTCCACCTATGCATGGCAAACTCTAGAGTGCAGAAGTGTTACCAGCCATAGAACTTATGATATATAAATATTGCTTTCTTAACCATCTAGGCTAAGAACTTTGACGTGCATTTCCAAACATTCTGTAGGCTGTTCTGGTGGGATTGAGTACCAGTCACCTGAGCAATGGCTAAATCCGTAATGCATCCTTCTTTTGGCTTCCCTCCCTTCATTTTTCACTCCCTTGCACTTTATATCCACTTCCTCGGGTCATATCCCCAAACAAACTAAATGTATGCAAGCTTTTGTCTCAGACTCTGCTTAATAGAGAACCAAGGATAACCTTGGTTTTCTCATTTTCCAAAGTTTTGTTGACAATTTTCTTTGTGATTATCTGCTTCTTTTAGTTTTGTAGATTATAATTTTTATTGTTACTAATATCCCAATGCCATGCTGGAAGAAACAGTGACAGGCAGATCAGCATATAGGCAGAGATAGACAGATAGGTAGATACAGAAATATGTATAGATAGAAACATTACATGTGGGAATATGTTCAATTGTATTTACACAGATGCCTAAAATTCTGTATTTATGTCACTTAATTTTAAATACACTCTGTATGAACTCCTTGTAGGCAAGGAGTGTTTCTAATTTATCTTTGTATAATTTTTGAATTTGCTCTCCTTCAAAAGTGATCTCTCTCCCACCCCCACCCAACAAAAAAAGGAAAATTGAGCAAAAATAGTAACAAAAGCTAATGCACATAATTTAATATTCAGTCTGATAATTCATATTTTACTTAGACTTTTTATTTAAAAAGAATAAAGTTAAAATGCATTCCAAAGTTACAGTATTTTTTATTGTGCTTTAGTTCCTTTTCAGATATGTGAACAGGAACACTAACATCTTAGATGTTTTACATTCATGGGGAAAAAAAACTTTGACAGACTTAGATTTTATTCTTTTAATTTATAAAATACTGAAATACAGTCAGGTATAAAAACGGGTGTTATAAAGAGAAAGTCTATAGGTTGTGAAAAGATAAAGTGTAACTGGTTCCTTCAACTAACTTTATTCTAAGTCCTTCATCTACCTTGGTCACAGAAGTAATAATGTGAGCAGAATGAAAGGCTCTAGCCAGAACACACGTACGGGAATCATACATGGAGAACTATACCCGAAATTATATTCCTGTGTAGCTGATGGCTTACTCTGATCCAATGCCTAAGGGATCTTGTAAATTCTTTCTAAAATCTGATACATTTTATAGCAGTAAATAATTTAAGTATTTGTATTGAGAAACATTTGAAATAGTTAAAATATGGAAACAGATAAAACATAAAGAATACTTTCAGTTTTATTTTTTAATATTCTTCTCTTGTGATTTTATACTTTGATGTTAACAAACATTTCAGTCTTATAAATATATGTAAGTTTAGAAATTTTTTTTATCAGGAAAAAACCGTGAAAACCACTATTTTAATGTCATTAAATTAAGTTTAACTTTCAAGTAGATTGCACTATTCAGTGGACACAATTATGTTTTCATAAACTAAAAGGCAAATTGGTGAATCGATACACAGACATTAGTGTATAAAAATATGTGTGCATATATGGCAGAAAAAGAATGACTATGGCAGGTGCATATCCAAACTTTCAGTCATATTTTTATATATTCTTTTCTACTCTGTCCATTGTATATGTTACGACCATAGTCACAAACTCAAATATAATAGTCAAAAACAAAAAGCATTAAATATAAGAGGCATACTATCATTTTAAAGTACTGAAACAAACAAAAAAATACTTGAAATCTATAAAATCAGCATTTAACAATATTCTCACAATTGAGGTAAAGTGGAAATGTCATTTGCAATGACAGGACTATATTCTCCCTTTCCTATAATTTCACACATGGAAATAAACATCAAGTCTTTATTTGTCCTATCACACATTTTCTCTTTATCCTACCTTTGTGCTGCATACCCCTATCCTGTCGCCAAGAATGTTCTTTACTTTAAACAAGGCATATCTGTCCAGAACAAGTGTGTAAAAAGGTTAAAAAAAAAACAAAAACAAAAAGAAAGAGTATTCTCGATACTTTTATTTCCAAATTTCAGGCAGCAAATTTAAAGCATAGGCTGAAAACCATATCTAATAGCACACAAACATTGTTCTTGTTGATTTGAAATTACACTTTCTATCCAGGATGAGTCTGATTCACCTTGGATTTGAGATTAATCCTCTAGACAATGTTTAAAATAATCATTTACCTTGGTGTCAGTCTTTATTTACCTGCCACTGCAATTCCACTGCACAAAATTAATCCCTATCCTCTTCGGATTACCTCACTGGCTGACAACAAAGCACTGATTTTTCATCAGGATAATATTTGCTATATTAATTGATGATTTTCCTTTGAGTATCCTTTTCATTTCCTCCCCCTTATTCAGTTAGCTTGTATTTTTTTTTCTTTCATTAGATCACTGAACGGATAGCATGATGAAATACAAAAGGGTTCATTCTTTTTTTTTTTTTTTTTTTTTTTACTAAGAGAATAGTTCGGTTAAAAAAACAAGTTTCTTCAATATGAAAACCAAAATACTGAACTAAAAGTAAATAATTTTCATGCCATACATCATAGACTGGAGGAAAATGAAAGAAATGTCTTGGTAGGAAACTGATGTATGTTCCTGGTAGAGAGAGCAGGAACTTCTCCCTTCATCCTTCCTTCCTCCACTTGCTCCAAAGGTAATGCCTATAGCATGCAGAAAGTTGTTTAGGAAAGTATGTATCAGAACAAAACTAAACAAGAAATTTGGGGATGAGGAATGTGTATTTGAATAGAGCAGTGCCACCCCCCTGGGTAGATTCTGGAGAAGCAGCAAGGCTATGCACTCATAAATTATGACTGGAAAAGCAGAATAGCATTGAAATGGTAGAGAGGTCCTCATACGAGAGTAGGTATTTCCCACATATCTCTGGGAGGGGGGTGGACGCCTTCAGGAGGACATGTGGTGAGGAGGATGTACAGCTGTCTGCAAAGGCAATAAAGACAATCTAGAAAAAGGATTTGCTACCAGTATTTTTGGATGACAAACAAGAACAAAGATCTTTCCCCCCCCCCACAAAAAAATAAAACCCAAGAAGAAACTCTCAAACAAACAAAAAAACAAAAAACTTACAGCTTGATTCTTCTTCAGGAACCCATAGATTATTATCCCTGTCAGGAATGAGTTGAAGAGAGACCCTGAATTCATTGAGACTAAATTTCTAAGATTCAGGAAGAGGAGATTCTAAGTAGAATTCAGATTCATTTATTAAAACACAAAATAATATTTCTTCCATATGCATATTTATGACTTTTAACTACTACATGTGCAAATTTAGGCATTTGAACACTAAATATTATAATGAAAAAAACTTAAATGTTGAAAAATATACTTTGACATAATACATTTGACTATTGAATGAGTATGGCCTTAGGTGTGGAACACAAAGCTAAGTGTTTATCGATGTATTATTTCAAAAAATAAGAACGGGTTTTTGTTAGAGATCTCAAAATATTCTCCTGTAAGTTATTGGTTCTTCAAAATATACAAGTGATATCACAAAATATAAATTAAAATTAAAATCAGCTCAAACTTACTAAATTAGTCAGTCTGGGCTGCAATGACAAAATACCCCAGACAGGGTGTCTTAAACAATAGGAATTTTCTCACAGCTCTGGAGGTAAAAGTCCTACATCAAGGACAAATTTGTCAGGGTTATTTCTGATGAGGAATTTCCTGGCTTGCAGACAACCCTTTCTTGCTATACCCTTAAGTGGCCTTTCTGAGGTGAGTGCACACAGGGCGAGGCTGTAGTCTGGGGTTCTCTGGTGTCTTTCTTCCAAGGACACTAAACTTATCCAATCAGGTCCCCACCCTTATGACCTCTTTTAACCTTAATTATTTCCCTACTTCAAATAGAGCCACACTAGAAGTTAGAATTTCAACAAATGAATTTGAATTTGGGGGTTGTGGGGAAGAATACAAATACTCAGTCCTTAACAGCATCTTGAGATTAAAACAATAAATTTATGATTTTTGTCATAAATTCCATAATTTATATATTACACATGAAGCTTTGTTTTATCTTGAACACATATATTTACCAAGAATATCTAAGCCAGTTTTGATGTTGAACACATATATTAGTACTGGGAATATACAAAATCTTTAAGAATTGTCATGTGTCAACATTTCATTTTGTCCTAAAAATATCTGTAGTTGTTTTTTGTTTGTTTTTAAAATCTTTATATCATTTTGCCTGGCCTCCAAAATTTTAGTAGCCCTAAGGTTTTAGGACAAAACATTTCTAAATGTTTACAAAACATTTGTAAGTAATTAATATTGTAAGTAATTAAAATGATTCTATAGTTTGTGAACGTCAGCTTCCCTTTCAACCAAAATGTCCTCATGTTATTTTGGGAAGGCAACTAGCATATGTATTAACAGTGTCATCTATGCATTCAAACTATCCAAGGATGGATCCTCAGCCTCTACCCTCCAGAGAGCTACTGAACAGCTGAATGCCTTAGTTGTGTCTTCCCTAAGCTGGGAACACTAATAGTACCTACTCTATAACACTATTGTAAGGGCTGAAAGAGTGCTGTTGTTTATGTTATGCTATGCTATATTGCTGTTATGTTATGCTTTGTTATATTATGAATCCTGCCCGGCAGACAATAAGAAATAAAAATATACGTTAACTGCTATTGCTTTTGTTGTGTTTGTATTATTAAATGAAATGAATGCCAAATGCATGGGCTTTTCTATAAATTTGTCTCTGCTTTGAAATATATCTGAAAGCTATCCGCATAGAGTAAATATGACCTCTTAAAGCCAAATACATACATACATATATACATATGTATATATATATTTGAGAAATAAAATAAATCATCCAATTACCTCAGTGTGATGACTATTTATGTATATGATATGTTTGAATTTTAAAAATGTCAGTTGTTCTCTCAGGGTGTAAATCAGTTATGTTTGGAAGCTAATTTAACACTCAGTTACTTTCAAAATTTACAATTTCAGTAAATTGTGTACTTTTATGTATACACGGTATTTAAATTTACTGTCATAAAGTGTCCTTTGTATTAGCAAACACATTAGATGTCTGAAAAAAAATTTTGTATTTATTCAGGTCAATATTTGTATACTGACAAACTTAAAACCCTGAATTAGCTAATGATTAATTTGTATCATATTGTTTACTTCCCTAATGAAAGAAGAGTATTTGAGCCATTTTTTTCATATCTGGCATTGTTTTGAATGATAATCATTCATCATTTTAAACCCATTTTCACATTGCCTCAAAATCTATCCAAAGGTCATCTTTTTAGTAGAGTTATCAGCTCCTTCATTTTCTCACCTTTGTATATAGATTAATGGAATCTACCACATCTTCAGCATGCAGTCTGCACAACACAGAATCTTTAATTAATACAAAAATCTGTCAGTAATATTGTGCAGATTCTATCTACAATGCTATGAGTAATACAATGTTTTTGGCTCCAACAGATTAAAAGAAAAGAACCAAGGCTCATTGGTTTAAGCACATGATCTGTCAAAAATGAATCATAGACAATTAAATTTGACACTTACAGAAATGTTTTTTATGAAGTTTCTCAAAAAGCAGAATGATTCCAAGCTTTGTTTCTTTTTTTTTCAAGACAACAATTCAGATTCTAAGTACTAACACAGGTTATTAATATGTGTGGTATAAACATGTATTTCTCTGTGGTGTATTTAAGAATGCACATAATACAGCACTCAAATACAAAATGCATTTGTCATGAGTTACCACAAATCATACTCATATTTGTTGTAAGACATTGATAAAATACTGATCCATAAGGAAACTATAGAAACTATCTGTGTTGTGTGTGTGTGTGTGTGTGTGTGTGTGTGCGTGCAAATATCCTTCTTTTAAGAGGATAATGATAGGACTACACCTAAGCCACCTATTTTCAATTTGTTGCACCACCACTCAAAGGGACTAAGTGATCAGCTTTTTTTTTTAATAAAGAATTTATAGAATTACAAGAGATCAAAGCTGGCTTAGCAGCTAGTTTTTATATAATACAACCTTCTTATTTCACAATTGAGTCAAATACACCTAACAGATTAGGCAGGTGAAAAAATGTTTGTTGAATGAAGTAGATTATATTTCTCAGTAATATAAAAAATACTAACGGGAGATACAAAGAAAAAAATGTCTCTGGAATCCCAATAATTTTCAACAGGGTGTCTAAGGCTACAACCTAACTGCCTTTGATAAGAACTCATTCTAATGTGCTTACTAGTACTATATTTAAATACATACATACATGTATAAATATATACCTAATTCTACATCTATTTGGAAATGAAAGGCATTTTATTTATTTATTTATTTATTTATTTATTTATTTATTTATTTATGAGAGAGAGAGAGTGCTTAAGAGCAGGGGAAGGATCAGAGGGGACGGGAGGTGAGGGTGAGGGAGGGAGAAAGAATGTCAGGCTGACTCCTGAGCACAGAGCCCGACATGGGGCTCATGGCTGTTGGATCTCATGACCCTGAGATCATGACCTGAGCCAAAACCAAGAGTCAGACTGAGCCACCCAGGTGCCCCAAGAGATGAAAGACATTTTGAAAAGTACTTCTTTTCCAATCCACGTTTCACCTCAAGCACTATGCAAGACATTTTATTACTAGTTGAGCCAACTTCTAACTGTACTTTGGCACTGCTCTTGAAAGATGACAGTGATGAGAAGATATCATTTAGGTTTTTTTCATAGCTCTGCATACCCACACAATTTTAATTATTTGGTTATTTATTTCATCTGTAAGATAGCTCTTTTCCATTATTTCAACTACACAATTTATTGATAACAAATCCATATTCTGTCATGCATGTGCCTTTATCTACAGATAACATTTATTGCCATAGACAGAATTATTAATGTGATTTTTCTGAAGAGGAAAATACTGTAAATAAGTTTTATCTCCATGGGGAATTTCTACTCAGTGATCCCAAGGTTCAAGAACATTAGTTGGGGAAATTTTACATTCTAATTACTCTTAAATTATTAATATTTTTCCTTAATAATTATTTATTTTGCCCTGTTGAAAGTTTTTATATGTTGAAGTTGTAAATAATTTCTAAGATCCTTTTCAAAAACAATGAATAAATTGATTAAGCACCATATAAATTCAATTTTTCATTCTCAGTCATAGAAGAAAAAATGCATTAAAATAAAACAAAACAGAAGAACCTCAGCAAAAGAAGGCATGTGGTCGGGGTGGGGGGCAAACAGAGACAGAGACTGAGAGAGACTGATTTTCTTAAATTCCATTTATGAATGATACAATCACGTCCCCTTCAAGAATGAAGTGTCACATTTGATATCTTAGTGGCTGATAAGAGTATAGGTGAAACAAGATTAACATGAGCTGATAGTTTTTGAAGCCAGGGTATTCAAATATGAGGTTTTATTATATCCTTCTACATACTTTTAAACACATTGGAACTTTTCATAATAAAAAGTTAAACAAAATAAAAATATTACCAGAGTAAAATTTACCAAACTTTAAGAAAAAATTTTTTTTTTAAATCAAAGCTCTTTTGAATCATATAAGTAGATGACAATCTAATCTTGACATTTTTTATGTTGGGGATTTATGCTACTAATTGCCTGGATTTATACATGCCTAACAGAATTGATCTTCCATTAAGGTTGCCAATCGATTGTGATGTAACTGGGCCACAAAGCTCTTCCAGGAGAAGAGGCAAAAATCAACCCATACCATAGATTGTGTGGCTTAAACAACAGAATTTTATTTCCTCATAGCTCCGGGGGCTGGAAGTCTGAGACAGAGTTGGGTTCTGGTGAAAGAACTGTCTTTCTGGCTCACAGATGGCAGCCTTCTCTCTATCCTTACTGGGCAGATAGAGTGATCTTTCTCTTCCTCTTCTTACAAAGCTACAAATCCCATCATGAAAGCCCCACTCTCAAAATCTCATCTAACCCTAATTAACTCCCAGAGGCTCCATCTCCAAACATCATGGCATTAGGGCTCGAGCTTCAACATATGAATCTGGGGGAGAACATGTTCAGTCCATACAGCTGTTTTTGCTTTTAAAGAGGACAAAGGGAGTACCTGGGTGGCTCAGTTGATTAAGGGACTGCCTGGAGTCCCGGGATGAGTCCCGCATCGGGCTCCCTGCTCAGCAGGGGGTCTGCTTCACCGTCTGACACTCCCCCCCCCATGCTCTCTGTCTCATTCTTTCTCTCTCAAATAAATAAATAAAATCTTAAAAAAAAAAAAAAAAGGGACGAGGGCACCTGGGTGGCTCAGATGGTTAAGCGTCTGCCTTTGGCTCCAGTCATGATCCCGGAGTTCTGGTTTGGATCCTGCATCGGGCTCCCCGCTCTGCGGGGAGCCTGCTTCTCCCTCACCCTCTGCCCACCGCTTCCCCTGCTTGTGCGTGCTTTCTCTCTCTCTCTGTCAAATAAACAAATAAAATCTTTTAAAAAAAAAAGAATGATATTCTAAAAAAAAAGAATGATAGTTAAGGGGAAAAAACACCAATATTTTTTTATTTTAAATATTGTCATTGGTATATTCCCACAATCACAGAGAATCTAATAAAAGTAAATATTTTTAAATAAAGTGGTGATAAAATGTAACAGACTCAACATGTAGGTTATACTCCTCTAATCTGCAGCATCCTCCCCCCATGCCCCCAGGCTCAAAAGAGTGTTTCATTAGTCTCTCCTAGGGATAAGGGCTGAGCTTTGTCCCAGTCACCACTGCACCCAATAGGGCAGCAGCTGCAGAGATCCTAGAAACCCAGGTCTAATTCAGTTAGAACCATGCCGGCTCCGGCCTGCCCGGGGACTGCCAGGGAGAGCCAATACAGAGCCAATAACATAGTACAGAAATGTGGGAATGTCAACCCCATGAGGCCAAATCCGAACAAACCAAGAGAACTGTCATGAAGTTGTGGTTGTACAAAGAGGTCGGTCCTCCTTCTATCCCACCCTAAAGAACAATTCCAGACACAGTGATTCCATACATCGTCTCCAGAGATGTTCTGGGTGCCTGTTACTTCCTTGTGAATCTGTGGCTGACACGGTTATTCACAAACTTATATTTCTTTCTTTCCTTCCCTCGAGTATTCCTCATACTTGCACTCCCAGTCTTGTTGCCCTGGTAATGCAGTGATCTTCCCACCAACTAGCCACACACACCCCCAGAACAACAACAACAGCAACTAGTAAGCTATACCTCTGGCTGGATTTTCAAAAATATCTGGGCTAAAACAATAGGTTACCAGAGTGACCCTACAAATAAACCCTCAGAATGAGATGTCAGGCTTGCATTCTCACTGATCTGAAGTCAACAGAAATACATTTTATTTTATTTTTTTTTTGGATAATTAGGTTGAGTAATAATCCCTGGCATTCACCGGAATCATATTTACTCAGGCTTTTAGCAGTGTTTAATTAGGAAGAAACTCACATACAAGGTAAAGAGTTGGAATGGGGCTAAACTTGATTAGTTTAGAGGCAATGATAATTATAAGAAATATTATATGAGGTGTCTGCTTTTGCCAGACTTGGAGAACTTCCAAGTGTGCATGCACAAACAGAAGCATGCACACAGGCATGCACACATACACAGGCCCAGGAAAGACTGTCCCTAAGCTTAGGCATGCTATGAAAAAGCTCAAGAATTCGTTCAATATTAGAAGATATTCCTAACTATTTTAGCTACAAGGAAGATTGTGCTGACAATCAGGCCAGTGAATGATTATATGGTTGTGACTATTGCAATGAACACTAAATAGGCAGACTTAATATGTCCTATTATAAAGAAGAATGGGACCTTGAGACCTATCAGGGTATTTGTATGAATGGGATTAAAAGGATCGAACACACATGATCTCTTGAATCCCGCTGCACTGGAGAAGCAGTGTTCTCTTCTTTTGCTAAGGACAGCTTCATGCAAAGACCTGGTCTACAGCAAGTTCCTTATAGGCATCTGGTTCTGTGCCATATTTTCCGCAACTGTAGGCTTAAAAGGGTCAGTCCTCAGCACAGACTGAAGGAGGAAATGCAACTCCTGATTAAAAAGAAAAAAAAAAAAAAAGCCCACACACCAAGAAATGTCAGGAGCTCATTAATAAATAGTGGCAGGCAAAAAGGGCCCTGGAGAGTTCAGACTGGGGGTGGGGTGGGGATGGGATGGGAAATAAGAAGAGGGCTGAGGTTTCAGCTGTCACTACTTGCATCATAGGACAGTATTGATGGGACTCTAGGAATCCATGGAAGATATAGATGTGGCATGTCTTAAGGTTTTGAAACAAAGCCAAGCAGCACAATGTTTGTTCTCTAAGGAACAGAGCTGAAAACAAGAGTTTACATTTGACTTTTTGGTTTTGTGTGGAGTACATTAGCCATTCTTGGACTGCCTTTCACAACTACCCAGCTTATTCAGACTTTTGCAGCCAATCCTCTTCTGCAGTAACATTTTGGAATGCTTTTTAACTATAGTCACAATTATTTTACAATAGAGATATTGCTGGTAGCATGTAAGCCTGACCCAAATAAATCATTTAAGTCTAAAGGTGAATGTGATAAACCAATGAACACTTAGGTTAAATCGGAATATTACTTCATGACTTTCAATCGAGAGCATGTAAGCCTATCCTAATTGTCACACTGTATCTAAGCAAAAAGAGCAATATCTCTTTATTAATTCTCCTATTCATTCATTCACATTAGTGAACGTCTGACCTACCATGTACCAGCACGGTTCAAGGCCTTGGTATGATAGTGGAGTACAAGGCAGACATTATTACTTCCATTTTGGAAGTCACAGGCATGCTGCCAAGACACACAATTCACATATAAATTACATGGAAATATCCCATGCAGACCTATGCAACAACTCCTGCATCTTGGATATTAAATCTTATCTTAGGGTATCAAACATACAATGAATAAATGACTTTAGAGAATGATCATTTGGATGAAATATAAAATTAAAAGAATATGTATTGACTAGTGAGTAAATGGAAAGAGGTGTGCTTTATCTAGAGAGAAGAGCTGAGAACCAGTTCAGCTCATTTGAGAAGACCTAGCAATAGGGAGTTCTAGGGAAGAACATTTTGAGCATAATTAATTGCCAGTGCAAAAGTCAGGATAAGTTTGGAGTGTTTGAGGATCAAGCAAAAAAGTAATGCTGTTGCAGACTGGGAACCAGGTGATGGCACCTCTATATGAAGGTAGAGGAGGACATAATGTCATAGAGAGAGATTGACATTTTATTTCAATTGTCATATGGAAATCCACTGGTGTATTTTAAGCACGTAAGCAACATGATCTGATTTGTACTATAAAATTGTTATGAGGAGAGGAAGCTGTAGGGGAGTATGAGAAGAAGAAGACTGGTCAGGAGGGCTGACTGACAGTTCTCAGTCCTCAGCAACTGACTGGTGAAACCAGTCATTGAGATGGAGAAGGCAAAAGGGAGATTTTGAAACGGCAAGGAAATGGATTCTCTCTTGAGCACTCACCAAGTAATTCAGCCCTACCAACACCTTCCTTGATTTTAGCACAGGAGACATACGACTTCTGATGTGAAGGACTGTAAGATAATAAATTTGTGTTTTTTTAAGTCACTAAGTTCTTTTGTTTTTTTTGAGATATAATTGATATATAACATTACATTAGTTTCAGGTATACAACATGATTCAATTTTAAGTCACTAAGTTTTGGTAGTTTGTTGAGTAACAATAGAAAACTATTACAGTCTTGCTATCTAAAATTAGAGCCCATAAAACCTTGTTTTTTTTTTCTGCTTTATTTTTCTCATAGCCCTTATACTTTCCTGACATTATTTTTACTTATTCATTTATTAGCTTTACCAGTAGATTATATTAAATAAGGCAGGAATTCCTTTGTTGTTTTTATTTGTTTCTTTAATTTTTAGCTCTACACCAATAATCTTGAAGAATGCTTAGTGCACAGGAGCTCCTGAACTATAACTGTTTGAAATAACTAACAAATTAGTAAATCCAATCAAGTTTTCATTGACTTAAGTAAAACTATTGTAGCTCTGGTATCCCCATGGTGGAAATACAATGGACACTTTTATATTCTTATCATTCTTGACTACCTCGAAGTCAAAATTCCCACTAGAGAACCATGTTTAAGTTACCAAAATGCTGTTTCATCATCTGCCAAGACACCACATTTTCTGGAATTCATTGTTTTCTAAAAATCTTCAAGTAAAATGTCCTTAAGGCCCCAATTTAGGCCCTCATCTCTCTCTACGCCTGCTCATTTTAGCTAACCTCATTGATCCCTATTTTAATAACACCTATGTGCTAACCACCACACGTACATCTGCAGTCTAGACCTACTTTCTGCACTCCAGACATCTATGTCCAAATGTTTACTAAAGATTCCTTTGGTCCCACAAAGACCTGTCAAAGGATCCTATTCAATCTGAAATCTGGTATCTCCCTGACTGGATGAAGTGAGTAATTTTACATATTTAGTCCAAAGTCCACTAAAAGTTCTGGAATCACAGTGGGTATTTTAAACCATAGCAACATAATTTTCAATGGAAAATCAAAAGCTTGCACAGTGCTAGAGTCCAGTGGGTTTGACATCATTCTGATAAGGGATTAAAAAATCACCCTTCCTTCAAACACATTATTCTATTTATGTAGAATAAAGGACATTTCACCACTTGACTCTTGGAATACTCAACTGTTAGTAGACATTGAGAGAAAGAAAGGAAGGTTAGGCTCAATTAATCTGTTCTCTGTGAGGCATATACTTTTATTGAAACTGCCAGTTAAGGCAATTTTCCGTTTTGGTTTCCAGGTCTCCTGTCTTGGCTTACCTTCCTGGGTTAAACGATTATCAGTTCTTTGGAAACAACCTGTCATTGGTGTGAGGTTTTGCAATGAACTACTAACTGAGGCGGCTTGCTGGTGGACTGCTCCTATTACTAGACTCATTTAGAGGGAAAATTGTATTCTTTAATGTGAAGAATCAGTAAAATGAAAAAAATTGATATACAATAATTTATAAATCAGAAAATGCCCTCGATATCACAGCTTATCTCCCTCCTCTGTTTCGGATGAGATAAATGAAACCTAAATTGGTAAATTACTTTCTGCAGGTCACATTGTTAGACAAGTAGAAATTCAACTAAATTTTTCTGAGTTTTTATAAAGTGATTTTACCAGCAAACTATTATTTTGTTCTTTTGGAGCTCTGGGGAAAGAACTCACCTCTAACCAAGCATTTTGGAAAAACTGGGAATATAATAACAACAATCATATTATTTATTAAACATTACGTGCCAGGCTTTGTGCTCCACACACTATGTTTAATATTATTTCTTTAATAAAACATATTAGTGGCACCTGGCTGGCTCAGAGAAGCATGCGAGTCTTGATCTTGGAGTAATGATTTTGAGCCTCACAATGAGTGATTACTTAAACAAAACTTAAAAAAACATTAAATATTCTAATATTTTTTGTTTCAGAGGTGAGAAAAAAAGGCATGAAGAGATGAAATAACTTTTCAACAATCATATATCATAGTAAATGTCTGAGACATATCCTAGCAGGAAGGAGACATTCTCAAAATGGGCACGTCATATGAGCAATGTGATCAATTGGGCTGTTGGTTACTAAGATTCCAAACTGAGATGCAGAGAATTCAAGGTCCCCATCCTATAAAGAGAATCATAAACACTTCCAATGCAGGCATTTAATTTAGGGATAATTAAGGGTTTCATCAACCTATACTACATAAGCGATGCTTATAGAGGGGAAATGAAGTATTGAGGGGAGAGAGAGAGAGAGAGAGAACGTGTGTGTGTGTGTGTGTGTGTGTGTGTGTGTGTGTGTGTGTGTGTGTGTGTGATGGACCTAGTAAGAAGCTGCTTAGCTTTTCCCTCCCATCACTTGTGAGTTTTCTTCCTAAGTTATGTATGTTCTGCAAGATTGAAAGTACCTGCCATGTTTTCTCTTTACCCTCCTTGACAAACACATTAAACAATGTAGAGCCTATAAGACAAAATGAGTCTTCTACCCCATGATGAAAGAGGAGGAGTCATTAAAAAAATATATACTGAAGTCTGGACAGTTTGTGGAGGTATAAGTAAAAATCTGAATACGAGTGACATTTTGAACCAGATACTAGATGATACATACTGAGATACGATAATCAAATGTAATCAAGCTTGTGAAATCTGCTCAAGATGATAGTCAAACAGTGTTTATCATATTATGATCCATAATGTTACTGGGTGGTGAAAGATAAGGAACTTACACCAGAATGTACATAGCATACTATTTTTTATTTAATATGTTGGTTAAAGTAGTATATTAAAACAAAAAAAATAATATAGAAGGGCTTCAATAGTAAGAAAATATAGCCCATACCATTCCACACGTAGGGCTCTCCAGAGGCAACTGAGTACATTGGTTTATCTCCTGAAATGTTGGTGGTTACTTTAACATTTTTACATATATTGTATGCGTTTTCATGTGTATAGTGTGTGTGTATACACATATCTGTATGTTTGTAATACACCAGAAACTTTAATGAAAACACACATGCATTTGAATGGGAACTACAAATTAAGAAACAAGTGACTTGAAAATATTAAAACACCATTTACATGTTTTATTTTTATTTCAGATTTTCTGGATCCCCTGTATCTCTTACTTTTTATACATATTTTAAGTGATTTTACTATTTTTTAAAATATTTATTTATTGGGGCGCCTGGGTGGCTCAGTCGTTAAGCGTCTGCCTTCAGCTCAGGTCATGATCCCAGGGTCCTGGAATGGAGCCCCGCATCGGGCTCCCTGCTCAGCCGGAAGCCTGCTTCTCCCTCTCCCACTCCCTCTGCTTGTGTTCCTGCTCTCACTATCTCTCTCTCTGTCAAATAAATAAAATATATATATATATAAAAAGATTTATTTATTTGAGAGAGAGTGAGCATGAGTGGGAGGAGCAGAGAGGGAGAATCTCAAGCAGACTCTGCGTTGAGCACAGAGCCCCATGTGGGGCTCAATCTCACCAGCCTGAGATTAGAATCTGAGCTGAAACTAAGAGTCAGGCGCTTAACTGACTGCGCCACCTAGGCGCGCTGTGATTTTATCATTCTTCAATATTTGGGCATATTTTAACCAAATCTATTTCCCAACAAATCTATTATTATATTTTAATTTTGGAAATCATGTTTTAATATTCCCAAAGACATCTCTTCTTATCTTATTCAATTTTCATATAATTCTTTTCACCATGAATCCAAGATATTTGTAAATTTTTCTAATATTCAGAGTTCTTAAATTAAAAAAAAATGCCTTCTTACTCATCACATATATGTTTTCTGTCAACTTTCCTGCATTTTTTTTGTTTTGTTTTTCCTGCATTTTTAATGTTAGTATTTCATCTTTGATTTAGGCTTTTTCAAATACTTCATAAATGTTTTTTGTTTCCATGGCTTTTACCTTAGAGAAGTACTGGTACGTGGCAAGTAGTAAACAAGTCCTTTAAAATTATTATTTTCTTTGTAATAATAAGAAAAGCCTGGCTACCCAGAGATTACCCTTTACAGTAAGTATAAGAGGAACTGACCCATATATTAAGGGCTATCCAGGTGTCAGAATAAGAAAGGCTATTCTTAAATCAGCTCCACCCATACTAACTGTTCACTCTTTCTTCTGAGAGATTATGTAATACATCAGAAAAGAATCCTACTTTTTTTCTTGTGGTAGGCAAATTCCTGGCTGCCCTGCAATCTCTAAATAAAGGCAGGGGTGGGAAGTGTGAATGTATAATATACTGTTATATAAATGACATTCAAGCCTTCAGTTAGTACTTCTGATTCCTGCCTCCACCTCTCACTCGCTCCCGCAGAAATACCTGCTGTCTCCAAGTCCAAAGTCCCTTTGGTTCTCAAAGCAGCTCAGCTTCTTTGTTCTCAGCATTCTCCATATGTATATAAGCTGTGTCTTTCTCTACTTCGCTTCATCAATAAATAATCTACTATCCATTTTTCAAATTGCAGAAATTGGTTAAAAGTTTTCATATGTTGAGATACTCCTTTAAATGATACGAAATCACACTTATTAATTACGGTTACATTGATTTGATAAGATTGGGAAATCAGAATGTTATGAAAGCATGGACTTGGACTTTCATTTTATTCTGAAAGTCACTCTAAGGATATTTATGCCTTTAAATGTATATCATTCTTGCAGCTTCTAACTCAATTCTAACCCAGTTTGTGGAGTCCTAGAAGGGGCACCTCAGCAATCCTTACAGGGGAAATTAATCAATATGAAATAATTTTAAAATTACAACTTTTTTGAACCCATTGAAGGAAAGAAGTCACAGAACAACCAACTAGTATGAAATCTTTGAGAGACAATGCATACAGCGAAGGAAGAAATGTAGGGACTCATTCACCTGGGGTAGATGCAAATGCGAGTTTAGTCAGAATTGTAACTTGATGAAGGCTGACATCTGAAAATGCGTGGGGGCTGGAATGACCGTGTGAAACTGCTGGAAGCCAAAGACGCTGGAAGTTTACATCCTCTTGCATAATTTCACCATGAACCCCACTGGTGCTCACTGAAAATATTGGGAAAAAAACCTAAGAAGCACCCACAAGGTGTAGACGTGGGCTAGGAGAAAGTAGCTGTGCAGGAGGAGTAAGAAACTCCACTCAAACACTCTTCCCTACCCACCACTGAGCAAAACCCACACTCTTTGGGAATGAATGGCAACTAAAAACTGCAGTCCTCAAGGCCCTGGTAGAAACATCACATTCAGGGCTAAAAACAAAAGAAAGAAAAAAAGAACAAACACAACTACAGAGAACAGGGGCGCCTGGGTGGCACAGTAGGTCAAGTGCCTGACTCTTGACTTCTGCTCAGGTCATGATCTCAGGGTAGTGAGATTGAGCCCCTCGTGGGGCTCCGTGCTCAGTGCAGAGTCTTCTTGAGACTCTTCCTGTCCCTCTGCCCCTCCCACTCATGCTTTCTCTCTCTCTCTAAAATAAATAAATCTTTAAAAACAAAAACTACAGAGAACAAGTGGTTGCCAGAGGTTAGCTGGGTGGGGGGATGCGTTAAATAAAGGGGATTAAGAATACACTTACCTTGATGAGCAGTGAGAAATGCACAGAATTGTTGAATCATTGTATTGTATGTCTAAAACTAATATAACACGGTATGTTAATTACACTTCAATAAAATCAAGCAGACACTCTTTGAAAAGTAGTAGGATTATGCCATGGGTCCACAACCACAGTCAGGGAAGGGACAACAAGACCAAAGGGGCTATAACCTCACACCCAGAGACATTATTCAGGGTTAACAGGGAGGCTTAATTACAACATTAGAGACTGTACCTCTAAGACCACACCACACTCATAAGTGAAGAAGCTTCAATTAACAAGTAAATGCAAAATACTGTTTGAAGAGGGATAGGAGAAGAAAAAGAGCATGCAGAGATTCTGAGGCATGCCACAAGGGGTAGAACTCTACACTGCTTTAGAAAACCAGCCCCATTCTAAATACAAAGCATTTCTACAGGAATTTGAAGGCTGTAGCACACTGAGGATAACCGCAGCAACAACTCTACAAGGCCAGCCCAGCTTGTAACTATATATGACTCAGTTTTTGCATCACAGGCCAAGTGGAGAGGTGTGCCCATTTCCAAGCATACATAGTATTCACCTCAGTTTTTCTTACCTACCTATGATGTCAGCATAGACATGAAATATGATATATATGTAAATGCAAGAATAAACTAAGAATAGGCAAATCAATAATCTGAACCAGACTCAAATATGACACAGATGTTGGAAATGTCTGACAGGGAATTTTAAATCACTATAATAAATGTTAATTAATATGCTAGGTGGAAGGGGAGAATTGGCAGGCAGAAACTTTATAACAAAACCAGAAATGAGGCATTCTTGACTCCTTTCCCCGATGTGTCATGATCCAGGGAATAAAAAGAAATTTGATCCTGGGTTAGTTCAATCCTTAAATTTTCCTTCCTCCAAGTTCTCCCAAGGGCGGACCAGCTGCCCATTCTGAGCTCAGGGTAGCCTCTTCAATCATTATTAGCCTCACCTGACTTGTCCGGAATTCAACCCTTTCCCTTCAGATGGGGCCTGGCTGCTCTATTTTGTACCAAGTACTGTAGAACAGTGTCAAGTTCTTAGTAGCCCTTAGTAGTGCATACTCTAGGTTCCCATCCTCTTCCTGTGAAGGCCAAACCAATTTTGTACGTAGTCATACACATATTTACAGCTGCACAGCAAGATGTAATTAAGGGCTTTGAACCTGGCTGGCCCAGGAAAGAAGTAGGGATGGATAGAGCTATCTTTCCTTTTGGGCTGTCTCCCATCTATCTCTACCCTTCCAGGCCCCATCCTGCTCCCACCAGATTATAAATCAAAACAAACAAAACACGGGATACTTTTTACTGCTCATTGCTTTGTCTTTTAATAAACACTCAGTAAAAAAAAAAAAAAAAAGTTTCTAATTAAAAAGCTGAGCAACATGTAAGATCAAATATATAATTTCAGCAGAGGGATTGAAACTATATGTAAGAATCAAACAGAAATTGTAGAAATAAGAAAACAGCAAGGGGAATGAAGAATGCCTTTTATAAGCTCATCAAAAATTTGATGCAGCTAAGGAAAGAATCAGTGAATTTAAAGAGAGGTCAATAGAAATTATATAAATTGAAACACAGAGAGAAAAAAAACAAAATTTAAGAGCTGCGGAACAATATTAAGTGTTCTGACTAAAGTATGATTGATATCCCAAAGGGAGGAGACTAGAGAAAGAATATTTTAAAAAAATAATCACAGAGAATATTCCAGAATTAATGACAGACAACATAGCACATATCCAAGAGGCTCAGAGAACATTAAGCAGGGACAAACAAGTATCTTAAGTGTATCATATTCAAATGGATTTGAATTTCATTTTGCATTTAACTTAGCATAATGTTCTTAAGGTCCATCCATGTTGCTGAATATTGCAGAATCTCTTTCATTAAGGCTGAGCAGTATTCCATTGTGTATACACATTGCCCTTTCCTTATCCACTCATGGGTTGATGAACACTGAGGTTGTTTGCACTTCTTGACTATTGTGAATAATGCTGCAATGAGTATGCGAGCACAGGTATCTCTTTGAGATCCTCATTCCAATTATATGAAGTACTAAAACAGTCAAATTCAGAGATAGTGGTGGTTTGCCAGGGTCTGGAGGGAGGAGGAAATGATGAGTAGCTAATCATCAGGCATAAAGTTTCAGTTAAACAAGATGAATGAGCTCTGGAGATTTACAATACTGCATCTATAGTCAATAATAATGTACACTTAATATTTTATTAAGGGAGAGAATCTCATATTAAGTAGTCCTACCACAAAATTAAATATAAAAGAGCAAATGAATCTGATACTTCATGTAAAAGATTTTCAGATTTGATTAATAGAAAAAAAGAGCCAATTTTATGGTGTCTAAAAGAAACTCACTTTAAATGTAGTATTTAAAAGATGGGGAAAGATATACCATGCAAACACACACACACATAAAAAACTGTAATAGCAGTATTAATATCCAGAGAATTAGAATTTATAACAAGAAACACTGTCAGGGATATAGAAAGATATTGAATAATGATAAAGGGGACAAAATATCTAAGAAGACATGTAAATCCTAAATGTGTATGCATCTGAAAATGAAGTATCAAAATTTGTGAAGCAAAAGCTGTTAAAAATTAAAGGAGAAATAGATAAATCCATTATTGTATGTGGAGACTTCAGCATTATCCTTTTCAGTAATCAACGGAATAGGCAGAAATGATAAAAAAAAAAAAAAAAGGCAAAGAAGACCATCGAGTAACTAGTACTAATTGGCTATTACAAAATATTCCTTTCTCAAACAGCATAATAGCTTTCTTTTAAAGTGAACATAAAACAAAGAACATTCACTAGAGAAAGTTCATATTCTAGGACACCAAAACGAAAACAAAGAAACAGAACACTCAACAAATTTAAAATAAGACAAATCAAGCCAAGTATGTTCTTTGTTTGACACATAACAGAATCAAGCTAGAAACAAATAGCAAACACCTATCTGGAAATTTATCTAAATATCCAAAAAGTAATCAATATACATCTAAACAACCATTAGATCAAAGAGGGATTCTCACATGACACTTAAAAAGATATTTAAACTGAAGGAAAACCAAAATGCAACATATAAAAATTTGTGGGATGCAGCTAAATCCTTGTTGTATGTATATAAATGTGCATGTTTGTGTATGTTTGTGGGGTTTAATAATAAAATACAACAAAAATAAAAATTGAAAACATTTGTTTTACTGTTCATTACTTTAGGAATTATTTGATCTTTTATTTTAATGTCATAACAAAGGAATGGTTGATACTCAAGATAAAACACACAAATACACGTGTGTGTATGTGTGTGTGTGTTGTGCACTGGTTGGACTAAATCATGATTAATGAAGGGCTTTCAATTCTTCCCATGTATTTATAAGATAAAACCTTGATATGAATCCAGGACTAGTCTTAATCATACATAACAGCTCTTACTCTTCAATTATTAAATATGTATATGATACATAACTTTACATAAATTATATTTCCTGACAGTGAGGACTATTACTATTAAAATGAAAAACAAATTTAAACATCCCTCTTTAGAATGATCTATTAAAACAAAAGATAGATTTTTTTAAGTTTTTTTAAACTCAAAGATTATAATATTCAATAATTAATTTTATTAAAAATTTGTTTTTATGTTTAAAATTCTCATAATGAATTGATAGTGAATAGAATATCTTTTCTCCAGTATGGAATGAACTGTGATCACAATTTATCAGGCATGGACTTTGATATGAAAACTTCAGAACAAGTATGAACCAGGAATTAATGAGGTTAGAAAAAAATGGTTTAAAATCCCCAAAATATTATGCTAAGATATTTAATTTTTATGGTTGAATTGCAATATATCTTATAAAATAAATAGCAGGTGGAAAGATTACTAGTCCAATAAAAGCTCTGGGAGAAAAGAAGCATTTAGAAGTGAGAGGTGTGAGGATTTTCCCTCTGGCTTGAAACCAGAGTACTTCTAAAATGCAAATCAACCATGTCTTTTCCTCACTTTAAGCATTTTCAAAACTTCCTATTGCTCTTAAAATAAAATTACTTTACATGGTCATAGAGAAGTCCAGCCTGTTTATCTTGCCTCTTACTTTTCCCCATCCTTAAACTTTACCTCCTCTCATATTCTAAGATATAGTTATATTGAAAACCTCTCAGTTACAAGCATAAAATGTCTTCTCTATCTCGTGGATTCTCAAAAAAAAAGCATTTTTACTCTGTCTCAAATAATTTTGGCCTTTCTACTTTAGTTTTCAGATTAAATATAATCTTTCCTGACCATCACTTGACTGGTATGGTTAGGTAATATTTTTAGATATAATTTGGGAAGAAAAAAGCTTCACACCACATTTTCTTCTTTGTCTTTCTCCAAAATTCTTGGAATAGCAGTTCTTAAGCCGTTCTGCTTCAGGGGAGTTGTCTGCCAGGGGAAAATATAAGTAGATCAAGTTGGCAGAACTTCTGAGCTTTTGTCTTCAAAATCTTAAAATCACTGAGGATGGATGGGATTTCAAACAAACAAACAAAAAAAGGAGTGTATTAGAAAGAGTAGAAGAGAGTGCGCCCTGCCAATAATTATATGAAAAAAATGACCCCAGGAAGGGATAAGCACTAGAGAATCTGTGCTGGATCCCTAGCTTTCAGCACCTGCTCTTTGTTCTCTGACATTGCCAGGAAGACCAATCCTTGAGATAGCTTATGCGCTACAATGTCTCTGGGCTATAGAAAGTGCAAGAACCATAATAGTGCTCATTATAGATGCTCAAGTCATGTTCTTTGACTGAATGACTGTACCAGAATATAAACCCAGAGCACAGAACCCCTAGAATTAATGGAACAGCATTTACTAAGGGCTTGGAGGCATGGAGGACTTGTAGGAAAACTTAATTATAGAAAATAAAGTGACATTTCTCATACATGTGCATTTGGAGACAGAGTACTATGGCTATGGTAGCACACTGTCCCATAGCGATCTATCACTACTGAAATAGAATGTGCTGCATTTTATGTCTATTGCTTAATCATGTTTTTTCCCCTGAAAAGGGACTGTTTCTAAGGCTACATTGCTTTGCACTTTATTCCAAAATGTCCAACATTAAATGGGAATTAAAATCTTATATTTAAAGAATTGGATAAGAGACTACAAATTAAAAGTCCGGCCACCTGAAATGACTTCTATTCAAATAATGTTTTTATTAAAAATTTCAGAAACCATCGAATTCAGAGTTTTATGTGAGCCATCTCACATAACCTCTCCACTCTCTGTAGCCCACCCCCCTTTGTAAAACTACAACTACATACTCTCATGGCAATAGCCTTGTAAAACACTCAAAGTAGTATGCACATATTTTTCATCCATATTAATGGATGATATTCTCTCTGATTGGATTTTAAACTTATTTAGGAAATGAACATGCATATAAAGATCTATTTAAGAAGATAGCATTATCTTTCAGCAAGTGGGATTCATAAAATATTACTTCCATTGTAGGGGTCCTTCTTTGGGGTTCCCTCTCCTATAAAACTTTCAAAAGATGTTAAGAATCCCTCATATCAGTGAGATCATATGATACATGTCTTTCTCTGGTTGACTTATTTTGCTTGCATAATACCCTCTAGTTCCATCAATGTCATTGCATAAAATTAAAAAAAAATCTAGACATATTTGAAGGCAAAAAAAAAAAAAACCTTTCAAAAGAGGAATGAGGAAGTATCTGTGTTATCTGTAAGCTGGTAGCTAAGAAAAAGAGAAAGTTATTGAGGCAGGAATTTCTAGTTCATTCTTTCCCCAATTTATCAGTCAAATATGTGGAAAACCAGGCTTATCTTAGAGTCACAAGGCCAGGCAGCAGGTGGAATTTGTCATCATTTTGTGTGCATAAGAAAGAAACTTTTAAGATATATGTTAGGAGCTGGGAAGAAAATCCCTGAGACAATAGTAAAGTGCTATCTTAAGAAATATGTCAAAAATAAATTAAAAAGAAATGTGTCAAACCAACTCTCTTGATGTTCCAGAAGATGATATTTTTTGGAGAAATATGAACACTGATAAATCTGAGTAAAAATAAATTTTGGACATACCTTCATTCATTTATTTAATTTATATTTTATTTTCTTATGCATACATAAGAATGATACATAATAAATATCTAGATCTAAATAAACTTGAATGAGTTATTTCTATAAGTATAAAACAAAATGCAATGTGGTCAGAATTTTTTTCCCATAATTGTATCTGTAGTGTTTGTTTTTCCTTTTTTATTAATTAGTGTCACATACAATAATGGAGCACCTTGCAGTTAATGCCATCTTGTATTATAGGAAATAAGATAGTTCACTAAAATATATTTGTAATTAACCAGTCAATATCAAATGGGATCAAGTGAAAATAGTACTGGTTTCGTATTTCAGAGGTAACCAAATACCAGGCTCTTTTGAACAACTGACTATGGAAATTAATTTAATTCAGATCATCTAAGTTAATAAGGCAATAAAGAAAATTCTATTTGAACCAAGATTCATAAGAAACTTGCTGAATATATAGCTATTAATAATTTAATAGTTATTAATCCCATTGTAAATAAGTTCTGGCTTCAAAACTTAGTTCTATCTTCAAGAAAAACAAAGTGTCAGGACCCATTTTATTTTCATTCCCCTCTGGTGTAAGAAATAAGATTTTATTAGACTGGGCAGGCTAATCTTGGCTACTGAATCCATATTTTCTTCATAGATCTTTTTCTTACAGTATAAGATTTACATGTTCTTTTCTGACTAATCTGATTTCAGAGCCTGGCCTCATTTTCCTTAATTCTTGTTCAATGTGCACATTTTGACCTTAAGCTGCCCTCCCTGGCTCCCAGCTCTCTCACATTTCAATTTTACTTACATGTGCCTGTAATGGATTCTGCATTCTCTACCACAGATCCTCCTCTTTATTACAACTCAGCCCTAACCTTGGGTAAAAATGCTTTACTGAGATCCTGGAGCCCACAGCTCCTGGAGAATCCTCTGTCTTCCTGGCAGACAGCACATTTCACTGTGAAGACCCACCAGGGCTTCTGCTTTAACAAATCTCCTCCAATCTCCTAGTAATCTGAACAAATCTCAACACACCTCTCTAGTTGTCTAGCCATCTTAATTTTTCCAGATAGAATCTGCTTAAGAACTTTTCTAGTTGTCGGGGCGCCTGGGTGGCTCAGTCGTTAAGCGTCTGTCTTTGGCTCAGGTCATGGTCCCAGGGTCCTGGGATCGAGCCCCGCATCGGGCTCCCTGCTCCGCAGGAAGTCTCTTTCTCCCTCTCCCACTCTGCCTGCTTGTGTTCCCTCTCACGCTGTGTCTCTGTCAAATAAATAAATACAGTCTTAAAAAAAAAAAATTATTCTAGTTGTGCTCGCAAATAGCTGCATCTTTTATTCTTTTAAAATTTCAGAACAGTAATCAATTCCTCCCGGTTCTTCAGTATATAGATTAATATAGGTGTGTGTGTGTGTGTGTGTGTGTATTATCTATACATACATACTGAAGGTGCTTTTGTATAGGTGCTTGGCTTATTGGAATAGAAATAACTACTTCACTTTTCAGATGTAAGATAGTCCAGCTGCTCTCCCTGTCTAACTTGTAAACACTCCTTGGCCTCGATGACTTTATAGGAATGACAGAAATCATTTCTATTGAAAGACATCATATATATAAATAAAACACACACACACACCTTAGGACCCTTGGCTTCTCAGTGCCGTTCCGTTGCTGAAAGAAGCATGTTCCAATCCCCAGGGTGACTATGCACACCTTTCCTCCTCATTTCCACTGTGGACCCCAGGCCCTGCTCCCCACCTGCCAGGAATTTCTCTTGTTCTGATGAAATGAACTTCAGGTACATATTTCTTCTAAGCTGAACTTTTAAAAATATATTCTTATTTTAGTAAAAATATAAAATTAACCATCTGAACCATTTTTAAGTGTATGCTTCAACAGTTTTTCATTTTCTTTTTAATATTTTATTTCTTTATTTGACAGAGAGGGAGAAAGAGTATGAGAAAGGGGAACAGTGGAGGGAGAGGGAGAAGCGGACTCCCCGCTGAGCAGAGCCCCAATCCCAGGACCCTGAGATCATGACCTGAGCCGAAGGCAGATGCTTACCTGACTGAGCCACCCAGGAGCCCCGTAGCTTTTCATTTTCATTGTGAAACAGATCCCAGAACATTTTCACCTTTCAGAAATTAAACTCCAAACCCATTAAGCAACAGCTCCTCTCTTCCCCCTTCTACCAGCCCCTTGTAACTACCATTCTACTTCCTACTTCTATGTTTTTATTTCTTTAGATGCCTCATTTAAGAAAAATCATGCAATCTTTCTCTTTTTGTGACTGGCTTATTTTACCTACCATAAATTCCTCAAGTTTCATCTATGTTGTAGCAGGTAACAGGATTTTCTTTTTGTTTTTGTTTTTGTTTTGTTTTTGTTTTTGTTTTTTTTTTAAGGCTGAATGGTATTTCATTGTGTGATAGGTGTACACACACACCCACACACACACACACACACATCACATCATATATATCACATTTTGTTGATCCATTCATCTGTTGGTGGACCATTAGCCACAGCCCATGCACAGGTATATAATCATGCTTCTGGCCATTTCTCCTTATATGTAAAGTGAATAACCAATTGCACTGCTTAACATTCTGCCCATTGAGAAGACATTTCTTCTGGATCTTCCAGAAAGGGACTATAGTGATATAGCCCTACACTTTTGAGTGATGTCTGCATATTATGCAGAACCATCTATGAACCAGGCCTGAGTCTTCTCTTCCTTAGTCAACTGATCATAGAAAATTCCCCATGAGGTCCCAGGTTCAGGCTGGAGGAAAGAAGGAAGTCTGTGTAATAGAAATGGCGACTATGAACATTTCGGCTTATTCCTCATGTAACTTGTAACTTCAGGGTCTGCTCACGCCCAATCTCATAGATAACACTTCCATTTGATGAGGGAGTGTTGCTGTACATAACCAAGTTTATGTCTTCATGGGTCAGAGAGCACCCAGAACAAGACAGGAAGCTCAGATAACATGGCAATTTGTGGCCTATGGTTAAGCATTCAGTTTCTACTAAGGCCCAGTGGCAGGATAAAAGCTGTATCTCAAAGGGGAGTAGTTAAAACAGACAATCTGATTAAAAAACAGGCAGAGGATCTGAATAGACATTTTTCCAAAGAAGGCATACCAAAGATGGCCAACTGGCACATGAAAAGACAAATCATCAGGGAAGTGTAAATCAAAACCACAATATCACCTTACATCTGTTAGAATACTTATTATCAAAAAGACAAGAAATACGAAGTGTTGGTGAGTATGTGGTGAAACGGGAACCCTCATATACTGCAGATGGGAATGTGAATTGGTGTAGCCACTACAGAAAACAGTAGGGAGGTTCCTTGAAAAATTAAAAATAGCACAATCATATTACCCATCGAGTCTACATCTCAGTACTCATCTGAAAAAAATGAAAACATGAATTCAAAAAAATATATATACCCCCCCATATTCACTGCTGCTTTATTTACAATAGCCAAGATATGGAAACAACCTAAGTGTCCACTGATGGATGAATAAAGAAGATGTGGGGTGGAAAACACAAAGGAATATAATTCAGTCATTAAAAAATGAAACTTTACCATTGTGACAATATGAATGAAACTTGAGGGCATTATGCTAAGTGAAATATGTCAGACAGAGAAAGATAAATGCTGTATGTTCTCACTTATATATGGAATCTAACAAAATAAAGAGAAAGGAAGCTCACAGACATAGAGAGCAATTGGTGTTTGCCAGAGGCAGGGGGAGGGAATGAGTGAAGGGGGTCCAAAGGTACAAACTTTCAGTGATGAAGTCAGTCAGTCATAAGGTAAGGATAAGTCATTCTACAGTATGATGACTATAGTTAATAATACTGCATTGTATATTTGAAATTTGTTAAAAGAATAAATCTTAAAAGTCATCATCATAAAAAAAAGAGAACTACGTATGGTGATGGGTGCTAACTAGATGCATTGTGATCATTTTGCAATGTATACAAATACAGAATCATTATGCTATATACCTGAAACAGACAAGCTGTCAATTATGCCTCAATAAAAGAGGAGAAAGAAGTTATGTGCAGAGAATGCAGAACTTTGCCCTCAAATCCTAAGGACCTGTCCTGTGATTCATACACAGAGGTTTGCCAAAGTCTCTAAATACCATCCCTATCTGCTACTAACACTTCAAGCACCACTAAGTCTCCTCGATCATATGGCCAAAGTGTCACAGAAGCTTGTACTACCGCCTTGAAGAGCCACCTTTTGTTCTGGGCTTCACTCAAATTAGCAGTAGTCACTCAGGAAATGAGCTGTAGTAACATCTCCAGATGAAAAATAAGTTGTTTCCAAAATCCATACAGGTTCATTAGGTGTTGTGTTCCTTTTTTGACTATAAGTGGGGCCACAGGTAATTACTTACCTTCTCCTTAAAAGGGATATCTATCCTAAGATACTCCACACCACTGGAGCCCCAGAAATTTCACTGAGATAGAAAGACCCGGAATTTTTGTCAGATTTATTTTCCACCAGTTGACACACATATATCTTGCCACTTGGTCTACTTTTCACTGCTATTCAAGTCCTATATCCTTGCTTATCTGAGTGATATTATTTCTGCCTTTCTACCTCTCCCTTTAGTTTTTGCCAAAATTTACATCATATATTTAGGAGCTTTTATATTTGGTGGATAAATATTTCTAATTGTTATATCTTCTTGTTGAATTAATCATTTTAATTAAAAAATGTCCTTTATCTTTTTTTATTTGAAGTCTATTTTTTTTCTGATACATGAAAAATGTTTCCATCTTTTCACTTTCAGTCTGTGTGTACCATTAGATCAAAGTGAGTTTCTTGCAGATGGCACATAGTTAGATCCTGTGTTTTTCATCCATTCAGCTAAACTATGTATTTTGATTGAGAAGTTTAATCCAGTTATATTTAAAGTAATTACTTATATGAAAGGATTATATCCATTCGTTTTCTGTATGTCTTGCAGCTTTTTGTCCTTCCTTTCTTAATGTCTCCCTTTGTGCTTTTTTTTTTATAGTGACATGCTTTGGTTGCCTTCTCATTCCTCTGCATGTATCTCACAATAACACATTTATTTTCATAGGCATAATATCTGCCTCATAAAAAATGTGATTTTACTGCATTCTTAAAAAGTTTTGATTCCAATCTAGCTACTATACAGTGTTATACTAGTTTCAGGTGTACAATATAGTGAGTGGTTCAACAACTCTATACATCACTCAGTGCTCATCAAGGTACATGTACTCTTAAGGCCCTTCATCTACTTCACCCATCCCCTCACCTACCTCCCCTCTGGTAACCACCAGTTTGTTATCTATAGTTAAGAGTCCTTTTTATTTTATTTTTTTGTCTCTTTTCTGTGGTCCATTTGTTTCTTAAATTCCACATGAGTGAAATCATATGGTATTTCTCTTTCTCTGACATTTCCCTTAGTATCATAATACTCTCTAGATCCACGTATTGTTGCAAATGGCACAATTTTTTTCTTATGTCTAATATTCCATTGTACATATGTGATAATTGTCTTTAACCACTCATCTACTGATGTCACCTGGGCTGCTTCTGTAATTTGGTTATTGTAAATAATACAGCAGTAAACATAGGGGTGCATATATCTTTTTGAATTAGTGTTTCCATAGTCTCTGGGTAAATACACAGTAGTTAAATTACAGGATCATATGTTAATTCTATTTTTATTTTTTAGGAACCTCCCATACTGCTTTCCACAGTGGCTACACTAGTTTGCATTCCCATCAACAGGGTATGAGGAGGGTACTTTTTCTCCACGTCCTTGCTAACATTTGTTGTTTCTTCTGTTTTTGATGTTAGCCATTCCGACATGTGTGAGGTGATATCTCATTGTAGTTTTGATTTGCATTTTCCTGATGATGAGAGATGATGAGCATCTTTTCATGTGTTTGTTTGCCATCTGTATGTCTTCTTTGGAGAAATGTCTATTCATGTTTTCTGCGCATTTTTTACTTGGACTATTTGTGGGGTTTTTTGGTATTGAGTTTTATAAATTCTTTATATTTTTTATATACTAATCACACATATCATTTGCAAAAATTTTCTCCCATTCAGTAGGTAGACTTTTATTGTTTATTGTTTATTGTTTATTGTTTCCTTTGCTGTGCTCCTTCTCATTTCCTTTTGTGTATGCTTTATAGATATTTTCTTTGTGGTTATCATTGCAGTTGCATAAAAATAAAATTTTCTAAATTACTTAAATTCTATTTTAAACTGATCACAAATTTCACTTGCATATAAAAACTGTACTATTGAATAACTGCTCCCCCTACTTTATGTTATTGCTGTCACACATTACATCTTTATATGTTGTATACCAATTAAATAGGTTTTTTATGATTTAGAAATTTAAATTGTATACAAGACACAAAAGTGACTTTATACACCAAATTTCCCTTAATACAGGTTACTATATTTGTCCATGAATTTCCTTTTACCTGAGAACTTATATTTTTATTGGCTTTATGTCACTGTCTAAAATCCTTTGTTTTTACCTTGAAGGACTTTTACATTTCTTTCAGAGCAAGCCCAGTAGTAATGAACATCCTTAGCTTTTGATTATCTTGGAAAGTTTTCATTTCTCCATTTTAGAAGGACGTTTCTCTGGATACAATATTCTTGTTTGATGGTGTTTTTTGTTTGTTTTTGTTTTTTTCTTTGTGTTTTTTGGTGTTTTTTTGTTTTTGTTTTCTTTTTGGTCTTTCAGCACTTTGAATATATCATCCCATTCCTTTCTGCTCTAACAAATTTTTGCTGAGAAATCTGATAATCTTATGGAAGCTCCCTTGTACATGAAAAGTCACCTTTCTCTTGCTGCTTTCAAGGTTCTTTGCCTTTGATAATTTGACTATAATGACTCAATGTGAGTCTCTTTCATTTATCTGGTTGGAATTCCTTGAGCTTCTTGAATTTATATGCCCATTCCTTTCTCATTTTGGTGATGTTTTCAACCATTATTTCTTCAAATAAACTCCCTGTCCCTTTTTCTCTCTCCATTCCTTCTGTAACTCCTATTAAGCATATATTGATCTACTTAATAACATTCCGTAATTCCCTTAGGCTCTCTTCACTCTTCTTTTTTTTTCCATTTTGCTCTTGTGACTTGATAAATACAAAAGAACTGTTTTCAAATTAACTGATTCTTTCTTCTGCCTATTTAAGTCTGCTGTTCAGCCCATCTAGTGAACTTCTCCATTTATTGTATTTTTCAGCTTCAGAATTTACTGTTTGTTTCTTCTTAGTATCTTCTGTTTGTTGACATCACCATTTTGTCCATGCATCATTTTTTCTAATTTTATTTGGCTGCTTTCTCTTTTAGCTCAATGAGTATGCTTAAGATAGTTATTTTAAATCCCTTTTAAGGCAGCTCATAATTTTACATTTCTTTAGGATTTTGTTTCTTTGGTTGGGTCATGTTTCCATGTTTCTTAGAATGGGATAAAATATTTGCAAATTCAGATGTATGATAAGGAATTTGTATCTAGAATATATCAAGAAACTTTTTTTAAAGATTTTATTTGTCTGACAGAGAGAGAGAGAGCACAAGCAGGGGGTAGCGGCAGAGGGAGAAGCAGGCTCTCTGTTAAGCAGGGAGCCTGATGTGGGACTCAATCCCAGGACCCAGGGATCATGACCTGTGCTGAAGGCAGAAATTTAACTGACTGCTCCACCCAGGTACCCCTATCAAGAACTCTTAAAACACTGTAATTAAAAGAAAGAAAAGAAAACCCAATTAAAAAGTGGGCCAAATATCTGACTAGACATTTCTCCCAATAAGATATACAGATGCCCAACAAGCAAATGAAAAGATGCTCAATATCCTTAGTCATCTAGGAAATGCAAAACAAAACCACAATGAGATACTACTTCACACCAGTAGCATAGTGGAATCAAAAAGTCAGATAACAAGTATTGGTGAACATGTAGATAAATTAGAACTATCATACACTACTGGTGGAAATGTAAAATGGCACAGATACAGTCTCATAATCCCTCAAATGATTAAACACAGAGTAACCATATATCCAGTAATCTCTACTCCTAGGTATATATCCAAGAGTTTGAAACACGTTCACAAACAAATATACAGGAATATTTACAGCAGATTGCATGTGATAGCCAAAAGATGAAAACAACTCAAAAGTCCATTAATAGACAAATGCCATACAAAATATAGCATATCAATACATGGAACACTATTCAGCCATAAAAAGAAAGGTAGTGTTAATGCATAGTACTCCATGAGTGAGCCTTGAAAACATTATGCTAAGTGAAAGAAGCCAGTCATGAAAGACCACATACTACAAGATTCCATTCATAGGAAAGTCTGCAATAGGGAAATCTACATATTCAGAAACTAGAGTAGTGGTTGCTCAGGGTTACGGGGTGGTGGCTATAGGAGAATGGGGAGAGTGAGAATTAAAAGGTACAGTAGTTTAAGGGTGTCTGGGTGGCTCAGTCGGTTAAGCGTCTGCCTTTGGCTCAGGTCATGATCTCAGGGTCCTGAGATCGAGCCCCATGTCGGATCCCCTGCTCAGCTAGGAGTCTACTCCCTCTCCCTCTGCTCCTCCACTGCACACACTCTCAAATAAGTAAGTAAAATCTTTAAAATAAAAAGGTACAATACTTTAGATATGAAGTGATAAAAATTTTCTAAAATTGATTGTGGTGGTTGCACAAATCTATAAATATACTATAAAACATTGAATTGCATATCTTAAATGGGTGAGTTGGATAATATGCTAATTATATATCAATAATGTATCAAAAATTTTACTAAAGGGGCAAAAGGACTCTAATGTTTCTCCAAAGATAAAATATAAATAAAAAACAAGCATATTAAAATATGTTAAACATTATTCATCCTCATGGAAATGTAAGTCAAAATACAATGAGAAACCACTTCCTACCAACTAAGATAACAAAAGCCAAAAAAGTTAAATTCAGTGTTGGCAAGAATATGGAGAAATTAGTACCCTTATATATTGCTGGTGGGAATGTGAAATGGCATAGCTGCTATGAAAAGCAGTTCAGCAGTTCCTCAATAAATTAAATATGTAATTACCATTAACCCAGCTATTCCAGTTCTGCATGCCCATAAAAACTGAAGACAGGTTTTTAAACAGAAACTTGCACACAATGTTCACAGCAGCATTATTCTATTCACAATAGTCAAATGTTAGAAAACAGCTCAAATGTCTGTTACCTAATGGGCAAATTATGGTATATTCATACAATGGAATATTATTCACCACAAATAACCTAAGTACTAATATATGCACAACACAGATGATCCCTGAAAACATTATGTTATGTGAAGAAAATCAGAAAAAAGAAA
The DNA here is from genome assembly GCF_037043125.1 of Eumetopias jubatus. Taxonomy (NCBI): domain Eukaryota; kingdom Metazoa; phylum Chordata; class Mammalia; order Carnivora; family Otariidae; genus Eumetopias; species Eumetopias jubatus. The sequence continues at coordinate 173,634,309 of NW_028274809.1, read as the reverse complement.
CATAGTCCACTTATATGAAATAACCACGATAGGCAAATACATAGAGACAGACAGTAATCATTCTCAGAATTTGGGAGGAGAACAAAAAACAGGCATACAACTTTATGGGTACTGGTTTTCCTTTGGGACAAAAGATATTCTAGAACTAAATAATGGTGTATTTATTAAATGCTATTGAACTGCACACTTTAAAATGTTTAAAGTAGTTAATTTTACACTAAGTGTATTTTACTGTAACAGTAAAGTTAAAAAATGGTTTTTGTGAACATAGCACTCTATAAAATTTAATGATCTTTGTCTTATAAACATGCATTTTTCTAAGAAAATGAAAACCTGTACGAAATGATTTAATTGTTTCGACTGAATTTTCTCCCAGATATATACTGTGAATAATATTGATGGATCTTCAGAATTTGAGTTTTCGCCTTCATTTGTTCAAATCTGTTAATATTTTTGAAAAGAAAACAATTCTACCTATTTGTCTGACTTAATCACTATCTGGCTCATTTAACATGAAGATTTTTATTTAAATTTTCATATTTGTCAAGGTGGGCTAGTAGAGTGTTTTATCCATTTCAATATGAATTATTAAAATAAAGGTGTAGGACAATTTTCCAGATTCAGACTTCTAAATATTTTTGTCTAGTTTTGATTTATGTTTAAGGTGAATGTAAGTTGTTGGTCGTATTTTCTAGTATGTATGTCAAGTACATCTCAAAGATTAAATTAAACAGAAGGATAATATCCCTGGTTTGTGAGGTGGAACCACTTAAACTATTCCCATTAGGATAGTGATCTGTGAAAATGGGATAGTGTCTATGTTATGTGAATGGATATTAAATCATGGCAACAAAGAAATCAAGGCATGTAAAATTTAAACTTTGGAGAGTGATGTGAGCGAGGCTGTGGACTAGGAAGCTTCAGGCCCCCCCTTCTCTCACATAGGGACCAAGTCAGCAGCAATATAATGACCAAAGTACATGTGTGAGAGTCTAGAGACCAGCTGAGAAGCTATACATAGCACACAAACCAATGTAAAACCAAGAAACTATTCCAGAAAAAGAAGTAGGAAAATTTGTGGCATTTTGGGTACCCTACCATGCCCTTGCCTTATATGACATAAGTAGTGAAACTAGGAGGAAACCGGTCATACTGGGGATCCTCCTTTAGGGCAGAAACTAAAGAGTGCATTAAAAGTTCAATGTTCTGGTTAGTCTGGGGCTGTCCTGAAGGATTGGAATCCATCTCACCTGACTCAAAACATTGAGAGGACCACTGGTGGTACATTTTTTGGAAGCCCCTGAAAACAGACTCTATCACTGCAGCATGTTAGACATGCAGTTTTGCAGGCACACATCAAGTGGAACAAGAGATGGTGGGCTTATGAAAAGAAGCACTGATAAATTATTTGGTTAATTTGAGAGAACTAAAAGCATACACACACACTCAAAGATATATCATCAGAAAAGGTTTGAGAGGTCCTACAACTCTAGTTGTGCTGATCAGTGAAGGTCATCCCCTCTACGCTAAGACAACCCATAAATACTGGGGGAGATAGTGGTTTTTTCAAATGCTGAAGTCTCAATACAAATCATAAGGCACAGAAAGAAACAAGAAAACATGACCCAATCAAAGAAATAAAATGAAACTCTAGAAACCAATCCTAAAGATATGCAAATTTATGAGCTGCCTTATAAAGAATTAAAAATAACTATCTTAAACATGCTCACTGAACTAGAAAAGAACACAGATAACAAATGAAATAAGAAAAAAATAGATGCATAGACAAATTTATATTACCAACAAAGAGAAACTATTTAAAAGAACCAAACGCAAATTTGGAAGCTGAAAAATGCAATGAATGCAGAAATTCACTAGATGGATTGAACAGCAAACTTGACCAGGCAGAAGGCAGAATCAGTTAATTTGAAAAGGAGTCTTCTGAAATAATCAAGTAAAGGAAGAGGAAAAAAGAATGAAAGTGAAGAGAGCCTAAGGGAATTATGGGACATTATCAAGTGGACCAATATATGCTTAATGGGAGAGAAAAGAGGGAAAAAACAAAAGAGAAGAAAGAGAAAAAAAGGGACAGAAATTTAATGAAATAATGGTTGAAAGCTTCCCAAATCTGAGGAAAGAGATGGGTACACAAATTCAAGAAGCTCCAGAAATATGAGCCAGATAAATCCAAAGAGACTCACATCAAAGCGCATTATAATCAAACTATTAAGAGACAAGACAAAGAAACACCCTTAAAATTAAGCAGCAAGAAAACATTGCAAGATAGAGATATTTCATAAAGTCCATGATTTAAAATTAATTCTAAAATACCATAATCTATTTATTCAATATTTCAAAACAACTTTCATTTTTTAAAACATGCAGTCTGATTATTTCTGGCAAACAAATGTCAACTAAAATGTCCTCTGATTTTATTGAATTTATTTATTATAAAACATAGCACATATACACCTAAAACATGGAGAAATAATACAGTCACTGTAACATATATCTTTGTGGATCTTTTAATGCTACCTCCCTTCAGACAAAAATAATTTCAAGAACTACAGTCAATGCTTTAATTATCACCACTACTGTATAGGAATAATGGGAAAGAACAATGAACAAATAAGTAAATGTGATGATATTCTTGAGATACTGTGTTACCACTGTGGAATGAGGAAGATACAAATGAAGAATGTCTAAAAGCAAAAAAGCCAGTGTCAGAGAATGAAATTAGAAGTACAAATATGAATGCCTTTTTTAAGATTTGAGAGCTGAGTCTTCAGTATCTCATATTTCAGAGGGTAAAATGGTCCTTCTCTTACAAAATACAATTTTAATGGGGCATATTAAAGGGGGACAGGAACCAAGTTCAAGGGTTTCCTCTAGATAAATTTGGGACAATTTCAACATTACAAAATTAAAAACAGCAATAGGGACACCTGGGTGGCTCAGTACATTGAGCGTCCAGCTCCCTGCTCAGCGGGGAGCCTGCTTCTCCCTCTCTCCTTCTGTCCCTGCTCGTGTTCTCTCTCTCTCACTCTCTCAAATAAACAAATAAAATCTTTAAAATAAAACAGTAATAAATTCTGGAGGAAGAATAGGAAGGATGGGAGGGAGGGAGGGATGGAGAAAGGGAAGGAGGGACTAAATAGACATAAATACTTGATGCAGAAGGTAGAGATCTTCCTTTACAGGAAAATGGTCACTGATCACTTTACAGAAAAATGAATTTGGAAAATCATAACTTCGTAAGCATCACAGAATGACTGATCTAGGCACAAATAATCAATAAATGATAAATCAGTGGGGAGAGTGGACAGAAGTTATAAGGAGCAGAATATTTCCATTGTCTTAAATGTCTTCCTACAGATTGCTTATCATTTGCAAGGAGAACATAGAGTAGGGAAGCCAGAGAATACCTTGACCAGGTGATCAAACTTAAAATCACAAATGGAAAAACAGATGGAACTTGAAAAGGACACACATTATTTATGTAATATTCTGAACTGAAATGCAGAATCTGAATCTAAATATGAATTGTTTCAGATTAGGCACACTTATTTAAATAAATAGTAAAAGAATAAAGTTAATAAATATACTTGATCTCTCAGTATATGGAGCCCCACACTGATAAAGATTTTGCATCACTTTTGGGATTCAATCAATAGGTAGTGTGATTCATTTTCCAGAACACTTCCCAACTATTCTGTGGTATTAAACAAATTTATGTAAAATGTGTTTCCCATAACAGAATTGGTAGCATCCATACCAGAACCAAGTGTGTCTTGCCTTACCTTAAGTTCCAATTAAACTCATGGCAAAGATAAGCAGGGAGATTAAGGAGTGGAAAGATTTTTTAATTAAATTGAATATTCTTTTGGTGGTCTGCATTATTCCCTTGAAAATATATCCCAGAAAGATTTTTTATTTTGTGATACTGAAAATCGCTGTAAAGACTGTGAGGATTCTCTGAATTTTATTCTCTCTATGTAACCTTCTTTCCTTGTGTCAGTATCAATATTATTTTTTTTATCTCTCTGGTTAAGTATATTACCAAGATATACTTTGATGTGACTTTATTAAATTTTCCTGAAACATGGTGATACTTATCTACAGATTCAAGCCTTCACTCTTCACAATTTTGAATGTTTTTCTGTGCCCTTTCTTTCCTCTCTAATTTAAAAATATGTTATCAGGGGAGCTTGGGTGGCTCAGTCAATTAAGTGTCTGCCTTCAGTTCAGGTCATGATCCCAGATTCCTGGGATCCAGTCCCACCTGAGCCTGCTTCTCCCTCTTCCTCTGGTGGCTGCTCCCCCTGCTTGTACACTCCTCTCTCTCCCTGCCAAATAAATAAATAAAATTAAAAAAATAAAGATATCCGTTATCCATGTTTTTTTATAGACAGTCTTTTTTATAACCTTTATTTTATTGTATTTACATAAATTTTTCTTGTTCCTCTGTATTCTGTGATGTTTCCTCAAAATCAACTCATTTTCAGTTTTCCTCTGAGTAAATTCCATACATTGCTATGTGTTATTAATCATTTATAATATTTCTACTTATAATGCTTATAATACTTCTGCTTTTCCAATTTTATTTCAGATCCACAGAGGAAAGGAAAAGCCAGATTTCCTGCATCAGAGACCATTGTTACCTGACGTCTCTGCAACAATTTCTTCTTCATTTAATTTTTTTTAAAGATTTATTTTTGTGAGAGAGAGAGGGGGAGTGTGAGTGGGGAAAGGGGCAGAGGGAGAGGAGAGGGAGAGAAGCAAACTCCCGCTGAGTGAGGAGCCTGATCCCATGACCCTGAGATCAAGACCTATGCCAAATCAAGAGACAGACACTCAACCAACTGAGCCACCCAGGTGGCCCTCTTCATTTAATTTTAATCTTTCTCTTCAGATCTATTTCATCCCACATTTTAATGCATCCATTAAAATATATGTGTCCTGAAACAGTTTTTTTCTTTTTTAAAGATTTTATTTATCTATTTGACAGAGATGGACACAGCGAGAGAGGGAACACAAGCAGGGGGAGTGGGGGAGGGAGAAGCAGACTCTGCAGAGCAGGGAGCCCGATGTGGGGCTCAATCCCAGGACCCTGGGATCATGACCTGAGCCAAAGGCAGAGGCCCAACGACTGAGCCACCCAGGCGCCCTCCTGAAACAGTTTTATTTGATGTATGTTTTTAATTTTCATAAATGATACTGTGTTACAAATGACCATCTATTTTCTCCTTTTTTAGGCAACACACCCTTCTCATTTTTTAAATTTTATTTATTTGATAGTGAGAGTGAGAGAGCACAAGCAGGGGGAACAGTAGAGGGAGAGGGAGGGGGAGAAGTAGTCTCTCTGCTAAGCAGGGAGCCTGATGCGGGGCTCCATCCCCAGAATCTGGGATCATGACCTGAGGCAAAGGCAGATGCTTAACCATGTGAGCCACCCAGGCACCCCATTTCTTTCTTTAAAACATTTAGTTACATATCCATTTTCCTAGTAATGATCATTTAGATTACGTGCAAATATCTTCTTCCACAAACAACACTACTATAAAAATCTTGTTCTAAATCAAGTAATGGAATTTCAGCCTTGAAGTGTGTGCATACTGGTTTACTTAAATAATACCAGATTTTTCCATAATATATGTAACAGTACAAATCTTACCAGAAATGGTAATAGTATCAATCTCCCAACATCATCACCTACATGTGTATTATCTAATATACAAAGTTTCACAAATTGATAGCTTTAAGGCACTACCTTGTTTTAATTTGTATTCATCAATTCAGTATTAATGACACAGATAATCTTCACATACAGCATTTAGGGATTTTATCTTTCCCAGCTATTCCTATTTATCATTGTCTTCCCATTTCCATACTGTATTCCATTTATCCTCTTGTGATATGCCATCTGAAGTTCCTGTCCAGTGTTCTATAGATCTGCTTTTTCTCCACTAATGTATAAGATTATATAAAATCATGGGTTTTAAAAGCACTATATATTTGTTATATAATATATATTATTTAAAACAAAGGACTTGCAATAGGTTTAATTATTTGATATGAATTTGAAACACACTGTAATTTGTTTTATAACATTTTTCCCTTTCTTCCTCAGTTAATATGAAAATTTATTTTGGGGTTCAGAAAAATTATTAGACATTGCCAGCTTTTTGTAACTGACTTATGATACATTATCAATGAGAACAACCACAGAAAATGAAACCATGCAAAGTCTAAGAAAATGTTCAATCTGTATTACCCACCTATGGATAATCATGAATTAATTAATTTACATATATATATTAGGGTACTGATACAAAAAGTTCCCCATTGGACCATTATTTCACCCAGTAGTGCAAAGTTACATTTCAAGGTACTATGATTACACACTACAGAGAGGTTCTATAAAGAACAAGTTTAACTTAAGAATAACAATGTTTTAAATCTTGGTTGGAACCCTGAAATCCTGGGAGCACACTAAAAATATAGTTTCAAAGTCACTGGTGTACAAATACATAAATCATGAAGGTTTATGTAAACAGAATAACATACACAGAATAGATTTTCTATGTCCCAGGTAAGTTACTTTTGGCATTTGGACTATATCTTATTATTTTTTTTTTTTTAAAGATTTTATTTATTTGAGAGAGAGAGAATGAGAGACAGAGAGCACGAGAGGGGGGAGGGTCAGAGGGAGAAGCAGACTCCCTGCTGAGCAGGGAGCCCGATGTGGGACTCGATCCTGGGACTCCGGGATCATGACCCGAGCCGAAGGCAGTTGCTTGACCAACTGAGCCACCCAGGCGCCCTGGACTATATCTTATTAAAACATGTCACTTAAAATATTAGTGCAGAAAAAGCATTTTGAAATGGTAAATTTTCAGTTATATATTAAATTTATAAATGAAAAATTATTTATTATTAAAAAACCTTCATTGTATACTCTTGATATTTTTCTTGTTATCATTTTCCAAGGCTTTTTCAGAAGGTTTAGTATACCTACCACCCTCAGTTCAGTGATGGTATTCTGAGATGGGATTATTCTTTAAAGTTTAATATCCTGAAAATCCTAAGGTAGTTAATACTATACGTAAATATTTTATTAAGACACGTTACGTTTAGGGCGCCTGGGTGGCTCAATTGGTTAAGTGACTGCCTTCGGCTCAGGTCATGATCCTGGAGTCCCAGGATCGAGTCCCGCATCGGGCTCCTTGCTCAGCGGGGAGTCTGCTTCTCCCTCTGACCCTACCCCCCCCATGCTCTCTCTCTCTCTCTCTCTCATTCTTTCTCTCAAGTAAATAAATAAATAAAATAAAAAAAGACACGTTACATTTAGATTCTAATTTTGCTATTCTTTGTTTTGCAACTCATTCCTTGGGCTCCAGCAATATGTATTATTTATATATACCTCCGGAACCTAGGTGATTTAACAACCTCCTTTCCTTTCTATTCACCGTTGATGTTATACTTTCAGACATTCTTACTTTCTTGCTTCTTTTAGACCAGTCTCAAGTCATTTGTAATATACCTTGAAACTTTGTATTTTTTTAAATTTTATTTTATTATGTTACGTTAATCACCATACATTAGTTTTTGCTGTAGTGTTCCATGATTCATTGTTTGCATATAACACACAGTGCCCCATTCAGTACGTGCCCTCTTTAATACCCATCACCAGGCTAACCCATCCCCCCACCCCTCCCCTCTAGAACCCTGTTTGTTTCTCAGAGTCCATAGTCTCTCATGGTTCTTCTCCCCCTCTGATTTCCCCCCTTTCATTTTTCCCTTCCTACTTTTTTTTTAACATATAATGTATTATTTGTTTCAGAGGTACAGGTCTGTGATTCATCAGTCTTACACAATTCACAGCGCTCACCATAGCACATACCCTCCCCAATGTCTATCACCCAGCCACCCCATCCCTCCCACCCCCACCACTCCAGCAACCCTCAGTTTGTTTCCTGAGATTAAGAATTCCTTTTTTTGTAGTGCTTCACCCAGGCTATATACATTTTGATACAGCTATAATTTAGATTTATTTGATGCTGAGCTCATACAGCAAATTTAATTCAACACAACTTGCATGTATTGACAATCTATTACACAGATAAAAACTGAGCTAATTTTGAAGTTACAAAGTTGACTAAGGCACTCTCTACTGATTAGTATATTATCAAAATTAGATAACTAAATATTAACTGTGGATAAAGTACATATGATAAATACCAAGCCCTGGCAAAAATATTGTACCTAGTTGAGCATGGATGGCTTAGACATATTTACATACCCTCATAAAAAAATCTAAAAAGTCCTTCCATTTATAGTCAGAAACACAGAAGAGAGAATGCAAACTTAGGCTGAGGCCTATTAAAAAACTGAAAAACCGGGCGCCTGGGTGGCTCAGTTGCTTAAGCGACTGCCTTCCGCTCAGGTCATGATCCTGGAGTGCCGGGATCGAGTCCCGCATCGGGCTCCCTGCTCGGCAGGGAGTCTGCTTCTCCCTCTGACCCTCTTCCCTCTTGTGCTCTCTATTTCTCATTCTCTCTCTCTCAAATAAATAAAATCTTTTAAAAAAATTGAACAACCAGTTTACTTGATTCTAATATAATTTATCAACTGTCAACATGATATCAAGTTGAAACTTGGTTTAAAAAAAAATTAAGTTTCTATCTCAAGTCTTCTGGGAAATGCATTCCATTATATCCAACCTAAAATGACATACTTGTGTAACTGAAAAAGTTAATATAGTCATCTTTAATAAATATTTTAATAACATTATAATATGAATAGCAAACTGCTAATTTCCTAGAAAATACAAAATTATCCAATGTGAAAGAAATTATATTGTATCATAAAATGCACAGGTAAAATCTGTTTTTTAATGTTTATTGTTATGTTAATCACCATACATTACATCATGTTTTTGATGTAGTGTTCCATGATTCATTGATTGTGCATAACACCCAGTGCTCCACACAGAACGTGCCCTCTTTAATACCCATCACCAGGCTAACCCATCCCCCTCCCCCCCCTCCCCTCTAGAACCCCCAGCTTGTTTTTCAGAGTCCATTGTCTCTCATGGTTCGTCTCCCCTTCCAATTTACTCCCCTTCATTCTTCCCCTCCTGCTATCTTCGTAAAATCTGTTTTTCAAAAACAGAATGACATAAGTAATAGACTGTCATGAAAATAAAAGCAATACCTAAGGCATAGACAATGTAATATATCAATACAATATAGTATTGTACATAATGGAATCTAGACACTGGAATCATGGTATACCGTATCACTGAAGACAGGATTAATCATGGTAACTCCTTAAAATGAAACCTGCACTATTAAGTTTATATTCAATATGATTTCATTTTCAGTTTTTTGCTTGTTTTATTGTAAATAACTAGAAAAGAAATATATTCAGTTACAATCTGACATCTCAGACACCTGCAATACAGATATGAAATGGTTCTTTGTTTTGCTTTTGCTTTTAGTTGTAAAACATTTCACAAATTAAGGGAATGCTTATTCAATTACATTTTAATTATATATACATAATATACATATATGAAAATATATGTGTGTGTGTGTGTGTATATATATATATATATATATGAAAATCTTTCTAAGGAACAAAAGGATAATTTAATTGTTGATGTTAACTATTCCTTTCATTAAAATGTTGAAAACCAAAAAAAAAAGGGGGGGAGGGTGCCTCGGTGGCTCAGTCAGTTAAGCATCTGCCTTCAGCTCAAGTCATGATCTCAGGGTCCTGGAATAGAGCTCCATGTCAGTCTCCCTGCTCAGCTACTTCTCCCTCTGCCTCTCTCCCCTCCATGCTCTTTCTCTCTCTCTGTCTCTCAAATAAATAAAGTCTTAAAAAAGAAATAAAATCCTGAAAACCTGCAGCAAATTTGTGTAAATTTAGCTCTGTACTAGAGCATATGACTTAATACTTCTTGGAGAATATACACCTGCTCTCTCTCACACACACAAATTGAATTAACGGAGGGTACCTGTTTGCATGTGTACAAAAGTGGAGAGTAACAATGAATGTAGTTAAAAGTGAAGAATATTTATTTCCCATTATATAATAGCAATTTTGAACTATAATTTATAAATCTCTCACAGCATCAAAGTCATATTGATTTGTGTTAGATCACAGAAAAAAGGAAATTCTTTTTTTTTTTTTCATTTGCTCATTCAACAAATGATACATTCCTTAAAGAATTTTAATGGGCTAGGGGCGCCTGGGTGGCTCAGTTGGTTAAGCGACTGCCTTCGGCTTAGGTCATGATCCCAGGGTCCTGGGATTGAGCCCGGCATCCATCTCCCTGCTCGGCAGGAAGCCTGCTTCTCCCTCTCCCACTCCCCCTGCTTGTGTTCCCTCTCTCGCTGTGTCTCTGTCAAATAAAAAAAAAAAAAAAATAGAAAGAAAAAGAATTTTAATAGGCTAAAGAATGAGTCTACCCATGGAGTGTGGTTGAGAGGGAAAACAGTCCTATCAAAAGAAAGAATAACTGGAGCAGAGAAAGAGAAGCAGGAAACCAAAAGGTGTATTTGACTATCATAACAGTGAGTAAGGAAAGGGTTAAGGTATAGGTGGGAGGCGGGGGCTTGACTAGGCTGTGAAAGAATGAACAAGAGATAAGGAAATAGACAAGACCACCTGGCCCTGGATGTCAGGAGTATTTTTCTTTGGCGGCTACAGTATAATCACAGAAAATGACCAAACCTCAAAGAATCAAGTCATTAAGAGTGTTATCAATAGTCCTTGATCAAACCAAGAGGGCACACACATCTCAAGGCCACAAGCTTCCCAGTCAGTTCTCAATAAAAGACTGCCACTAAAAGCCCTCAGTGGCAACCCATTCAGGACCCCTCTTCACTCTAGAGAGCTTTCTCTCTCCCTTCTGTTCTCACCTTCACTTAATAAACTTTCACTTCACCCTTTTGTGTCTGTGAGATTCATTCCTCCACTCCATGAGACAAGAACCTTGCAATCCTGCAACAATAGGATTAGAAGCTGTGTTCCCAGATGTAGACTTAGCAGCACTGACATGGCAGCAAAGCCTATGACCAGATCACTCATAAAAAAACACACCACAGAGATTTCTGTCCTCAACAAGGCATCTCAAGAGATTGTTATCTGGTTGAATCATATCCTGTTGCAAAAAATTTACAGATGATAAAGTAAATGATAGATTAAGGTCAAACTAAAAAATATCTGTGAAAGCCAGTACTCCACAAGAATAGTCATACCATTCTTAATATCAAAGGAACGTGCCTAGTTTATATACTTTTTGATTCAATCATCACTGAAATTTCCTACAGCCATTCCAATTTAAGGAGGTTATAGTTCCTTCATGTTATGAGGAATTAAAATGCCCAGAGATATGAGACACTCCATAAAATGCCCACTTCTCTTGAAATGTAGTCTTTTTTTTTTTAAGATTTTATTCATTGAGAGAGAGATAGCGAAAGAGAGAGCATGAGCAGGGGGGAGGGGCAGAGGGGGAGATGGGGAGCCAGACTCCCCACTGAGCAGGGAGCCCAATGTGGAACTCGATTCCAGGACCCTGGGATAATGACCTGAGCTGAAGGCAGACGCTTAACCAACTGAGCCACCCAGGCGCCCTCTTGAAATGTAGTCTTAAGTAACGTCTGGGAATAAATGTAGTGGCTAGATAATTCATGTGTGTCACAATGGTGAAATTTCCAAATCATGAAATCTGCTTATTGAGAATTATTTTGTAACTTATCACTACTGTAGTATTTACTAGTTAGATGATAGGATGTTTAATTTACGTTAAAAATTTACAGTATGAAAAAGGAAACTTATCAGGAAACCAAATCACAATATGGATTCACTTGCAAATGTGTATGAAGATGATGATTTTTATAATTATCAGTATGTTAATTAGCAGGTGATTTTCTCTCATCTCTGGTCCTATCGCCACATTAGCAACCCAGTTTATTAGTCAACCATGTAAGCCAAGGGAAAGTTGAATGGAACACTATGCAGGAGCAATTGAAATTGACATGCGGTCTGCTCATACTCCCTTAACAGACCACTCCGAGTTTAATGATTTATTCAGATTTGTTGGACAAAGACATCTTCTTTCTTCACAAATAGTATGCCACTGTAATTCTCAGGCCTATACTTTATTTACTTACCAGGAAAATTTTAAATATTGAAAATTTTATCTATAATGACATTTGAGAAGAGAAAACGGGTACAATGAACGGCCCATCAACTTACAATTTCTGTAAGTTATGAAGTATTGAAATAGATTAAAAGAAACATCAATCAGTATCAAGTAGCACTGGACATTATTTGTGAAGTCCTTTGAAAAAAGTTGGGGATGATATAAAGTCATGATATGTATATTTATTTGGCTAAACATTGCCATGTTGTTATATATTTAATATACATGCATTTGTATATTTCTTTGGAAATATACAATTTGATTTGTGTTAGATCACAGAAAAAAGGAAATTCTTTTTTTTTCTTTGGAAACTGCAAATCACTCAAACATTATTTTTACTCATAAAAATGAAATGGCAAAATATTTCAGGTTTTTAGACAAAGACTACACAAGTAATAATTAACAGAGTAGAACTTAAAACCATACCTCAGGTTTTGTGATATTTTGCATTCATGACATTTGCTACTAAGTAACCCTAGCATACATATTTATACATTTTATTTTTATATATATAATACATACATATATATTTATTTTGTTTTACTTTGTTTTGTCTGAATGTTTAAGGTTGCCAGTTTTGCATCCTCAACTTTTCTCCCGTTCTTTTCCAGAGAAAGACTGCCAAAGTACCATGCATTGTTTCAATCCCAGGGAAAGACTGTAAACACTTCTGTGTATGGCATCTTGGTATCAGAGTTGCACAAGGAAAACAAAACACAGTCAAGCATTGGGGGAACAATGCTTTATTTACATAAAGGAGAGAGCAAGATCAGCTTCAGAGGGAGGTGGCTGTTGGCTCCCCAAGGCCAGGAGATCTCTCTTAGTGATCTTCCTTGCACACACGCAAACCCCTTTCATCCCACCAAAGAAGGAACACTCTCCTTTCCCTAGGGAAGACAGATGTAACAGTGCGGTTGGCCAGGTGCCATGTAACATACATGCTTTAAGAAAAGACAAAAGAGTACTTACTGAACATGAAACAAGATATCCCCACTCAAGTTGATAATCCCAGCACAGATTGTCTGGGCTCTTCATCTCTTCATAAGGAAGTGTTCCAGGTCCAAAGCCCATTCTTATGTGACTGAGTAGAGGTTAAAAGAGTGTGCACATGAGATAGGCATTTGGATAAAAAGAAGATTCAAAGTTAGCCTGGAAACCCTATGAAGAACATTCTTAAACAAGCTTTCAGTAATATGAAAATGCACATTCTCTGAGAAAAGAAAGTTTTCATTACTGTGATGTGACAATTTCAGAGGGAGAATAAGTCATTTTTAATGTTTTAATAATAATTGTAATATCAAACATTTCTAGCTGAAAATGTTATGTCGTCTGTCAAATTTGCATTCATTTTCTCCTTAATGTCTCATTCCAAAATAGTACTATCAGGTATCTCTTTGTGATTGCAAAATAATGTCATAGTGTATAGGTGAATATGAGGTCAACATTTTTTTAAAGATTTTATTTATTTATTTATTTGACAGAGAGAGACACAGCGAGAGAGGGAACACAAGCAGGGGGAGTAGGAGAGGGAGAAGCAGGCTTCCCGCCGAGCAGGGAGCCCGATTTAGGGCTCAATCCCAGGACCCTGGGATCATGACCTGAGCCGAAGGCAGTTGCTTCACCAATTGAGCCACCCAGGCACCCGAGGTCAACATTTTTAAAAAAATGAAACTGAAGTTAATTAAAGGTAAAAGAAAGCACAGTGCAAAGCAATTATACCTTCATCATCTTTCATATCAAAATAAAAATTACACTGTTTTTTAAGTTCTTTTATTCTGCCTATACATTATTAAAAATGTTTACATAGTACAGAATGATTTCAATGGAGATAGGACTTCAACATTTGGGAGAATAGCAAGTTATTACATCATATTTTTTCAAGGAGTTATTTCATTTTTTTTTAAATTTCATACCTGCCCATCTATGACCAATTTTCCAGTTTTATTAAGATATAATGACAGAGCAGTAAGTTTAAGATGTACAACATGATTTGAATTACAGATATTGTGAAATGATTATAACACAATAAGCTTAGTTAACATATATCACCTCACACAGATAGAAAACAAATTACCTTGTTATGTGAACGCTTAGAATTTGCTTCCTAAACTGTCATATATATATACATATATATATATATGACATATATACATATACATACAGTATATATATTATACAGTATGGTTAACTATAGTCATTTTGCTAGACATTACATCCCAATGCTTAATTATAACTGGAAGTTTGTACTTTTGATCACCTTCCTCCAGTTCTCCATACCCCTACACCTGCCTGGTAATCATGAATCTGATCTCTTTTTCTATGAGGGTTGTTTGTTTGTTTGCTTGCTTGCTTTTTGAGATCCCACATATAAGTGAGATCATACAGTATTTGTCTTTCCCTGTCTGACTTAGCATTATGCTTTCAAGATCTGCCCATATTGTCTCAAATGACAGGATTTCTTCTTTTTTATGCCCAGATAACAGCCCATTGCACATATATACATATACCACATCTTTATCCATTTATCTTCCAATAGACACTTAGCTTGTTTCCATGGTTTAGTTTCTCTAAATAATGCTGCTATGAACATAAAGATGCAGGTATTTCTTCAACATAGTGACTTCATTTTCTCCAGGTAAATTACTACAAGTGGAATGCCTGACTCATATGGTTGTTCTATTGTTAAATTTCTGATAAGCCTCCATAGAGGCTATTCCAATTTACAATCCTACCACCAGTGCACAAGGGTACACAAGGGTTCCCTTCTCTCTGCATCCTCAACAGCATTTGTTATCTCTTGTCTTCTGGATACTAGCTATTCTAGTAGGCATGAGGTGATATCTCACTGTGGTTTTGATTTGCATCTCCCTGAGGGTTAATAATACTAAGTACCTTTCCATATATTTGTGGGCCATCTGTATATTTTCTTTGGAAAAATGTCTATTTAGGTCCTTTGCCCATTTTTAAGTTGCATTATTTGGTTTTGTGTATGTTTTGCTATTGAGAGGCATGTCCCTTATCAGATACATGGTTTGCAAGTATTCTTTACAATTCCATAGGTTGTCTTTCCATTTTGGGGATCATTTCTTTGGCTGTGCAGAAAATCTTTAGTTTGATGCAGTCTCCCTTGCTTATTTATTTTATTGCTTGTGTTTCAGGTGTTACACCTGAAAAATCATTGCCAAGGCCTATGTCAAGGAGGTTTTTTCCTATGTTTTCGTCTAGGAGTTTTACGGTTTCAGGTGTTTCTGGTGTTACATTTAAGTCTTTAATATATTTCTAGTTATTTTTTCTTTTTTTTTAAAGAAAGGGAGAGAGAGCAGGGGAGAGTGGGAGAAGGTAAGGGAGAGAGAGAATCTTAAGCAGGCTCCACGCTCAGTGCAGAGCCCAATGTGAAGCTATATCTCACAACTGTGAGATCATCACCTGAGCTGAAATCAAAAGTTGGACACTTAAGACAGCCACCCAGGCGCCCCTATTTCTAGTTAATTTTTATGAGGGGTGTAAGACAAGAGTCTAGTTTACCTATGAATATACAATATTCTCAGCACAATTTATTGAAGAGGTTATCTTTTCTCCATTGAGTATTCTGTGTTCCAGTGTCAAATACTAGTTGACTGTATATGCATAGTTTTATTTCTGGGCTCCTGACTCTGTTCTATTGTTCTACAACTGTTTTTACGTAACATACTACTTTGACTGCCGTAATTTTATAACATAGTTTGAAAATCAGGAAGTTTGATGGTCTTCATTATTAAGATTTTTCAACATACAAATAAAATTACCATGATCTTTGTAAATGATCTTCCAACCTCTTAATTTATTCTTTATTCTCTTTGAAATTTTTAAATGCTCACCTTAAATAATATTTAGAGTTATGCATCAATGTTCGAAAAGTGAACAGGCATAAAGTTTTGTTTCACTATGGTAAGTATACAACTAAAGAGAAATGACATAACAATAAAAGCACTGGAGAGATGAAGAAGAGGGATTCATAAGGCTCACATATTAAAACATAAATCTTTGTGATCAAAATTTTATAGGCCCTTGAATACTTTCTTCTTATTATGAAGAATCCTAATGTCTTACTCTGCAAAATATGGCTCATGCATATAGATTTATCCTACCTTTGGAAAGTCTGTATCTGAGTTTATAGAGTTAATTCAGTCCCTAAAATATACATTTCCTATTATCTCCCATAATGTAAGACTTTGGATTCCTCTCCCTTTTCTTGTTCAACTGTGGTCCATCACATGTTTCAGTGATGAGATGAAATCATAATTATTAACTAGAAATCAGTAAGATATTGACCCCTACAACATGAATTTATCACATATATATTTATGATAAACTGTTCCATTCCCATAATTTTTCAACTGTTCCCTATTTATTTACTCACATAATCTGGATTTTGAATCCAAACAACATTATTTAAAATGTGCTACTGAGAGTACACATGGATTTCCATAAATGTCACACATTCAACACATAACATCTTATAGCCTAGATAGGAAAATGACATGTCAACACCTAAAAATTACCATCTAATTCCTCCTTTATACAGAGTTCACATTATCACAAATAGATTGGAAACAGCTTCCGCAGATCTTCAGTTTACTAAGGAGGACTTGCCCTATCAGTCATAGTAAATCCTAAGTAGTACCATCTGCTGCTCGTTTCACAATTGCTCTAGGTCTCAGTCATTTCACATCATTCACTAATTAACACTTACCGGAGTTATTTTCTTTAAAGATTTTCTTTCTTCATTTGAGAGAGAGAGAGGGAGAGAGAGACAGTGTGTAAGCAAGCACAAACAGGGGAAGGGAGAGGGAGAAGCAGACTCCCTGCTGAGCGGGGAGCCAGAGGCAGGGCTCAATCCCAGAACCCCAGGTTCATGACCTGAGCCAAAGGCAGACACTTAACTGAGCCACCCAGGTGCCCCAACACTTACCTGAGTTTTAACCACAAATATTTGCTTAGCTAAGCAGTTTCCACATATATATCCAGACCAGATAGTCCCAAAGTGAAGCAAAACCTTCATCCACGAAAACCATGATAAATGATACAACATTTTTTTCTAAATTAATTTTACAAAATTCAGAGAAACCAAGACACTTCAAATAAAAGCACAGGATTTAATGTAGTATAAAATAATCCATGTAACTCTTTAAATATTAAAAGTAGTACAGTATAAGGATTACCAAAACATCACAATTTAAGAAAACCATAAAACCACATTGCTAAAAAAGAAGACATAGTCTAAGAAAAGTTAGTGTTATACCATGGCCAGCAGTCAGCTTTTTAGATTTTATTTCGCCTCCATTTTAATTTCTTTTCAGCAAAGGACTTTGGTTACAAACCTTGAAACACTTGAAACTTCAATGCAAGAGTGAAAAAATCCACTAGCTTTCATTTTGGCCTCAACATTTCCTCCCTCTAAAAGAGCCTTCCATTCACTTTCTACTCACAGCTTGCAGGGATCCAAGATTAAACTCCTTTTCCTTTCAATACCAACTGTTTTTCAGCCAAGACTATAAATCTCATTTCAGTCATTTTTTTTTTATTTTTTTTTTAAAGATTTTATTTATTTATTTGACAGAGAGAGAGAGAGATAGTGAGAGCAGGAACACAAGCAGGGGGAGTGGGAGAGGGAGAAGCAAACTTCCCGCGGAGCAGGGAGCCCGACGTGGGACTCGATCCCAGGACCCTGGGATCATGACCTGAGCCGAAGGCAGACGCTTAACGACTGAGCCACCCAGGCGCCCTCATTTCAGTCATTTTAAATTAAATTATTTATAGGACACCTTCTTTAGGTATAACCACATTATCCTAAGCAAGGATAAGCAAGTTACCACATCACTGCTATTTTCTATTTTAAAGATTATCCAATTACCATGATATCACAAATTCCTTCCAAATAGATATTTTACTTTTCTTTCTTGTTTCTAAGAAACTTGAGAAAACTATTTTCTTTGATATCTATATATATCTATCTATATATACATATATGAAAAAAACTTCCTTTCTTCCCACTAAGTTTGACCCTCTATTATGCCGTTTTCACCTACCGTGTACTGATACATGCTTTGTTTTTCTTCAAGTTTGCTTTTGTTGACATAATCACACCCTCTGGTCCCCCCTTGCCACTGCTCCATCATCTTGTTCTTCTGTCATCTCCTGTTGAACCTGAATCTCCCTTAGAAACAGAGAAAAAAAATAAAACAGGTTTAGGCATCAACTGTACGTTGTGGTTAAAAACAACAGAACAACGCACACCTTTTATAAAAATCTGTGTGAACTCAAATAACAAGGACAACACAAAAATATTTACACAGAGATACAATGATTTACTCTGAAATAACAGACAATTTTCTAGTCAATATTACTTTGATTAAACTAAGAAACCTATATATATAAGAAAGTTAGACACGTTGTTTTCCTTTCTTGACTTCACATTATTAATTGGAAATGTACCTCATATGCATTAATTGAGATTTAACTGCATAAGTCAAAATCCTGTAAAAATCCTATAAAAATCCAATCATGGAGTTATGTTCCAGTCATGGAGCACCTAATAATATACATTTAATATAGTGATATTAAACATATGTCATAATAAACATATAGATATTAAATATATGTCAGGGGAAATTACTCTTCATTTTTAGACATAACTAGAAAATTTTACTATAGCAGTTAATATTAAATATTTATAGTCAGTCTCTCTAAAATAAACTAAAGAGTTATTAATCAGTCTCTCTAAAATAAACTAAAGGGTTATTAATCTCATTTCAGTCATTTTATGTTAATTATTTATAGGACACCTTATTTAGGTATAACCACATTATCTTAAGCAAAAAACAGTTACCACATCTCTGCTACTTTCTATTTTAAAAATTATCCAATTACCATGATATCACAAATTCCTTCCAAAGGGATATTTTACTTTTCTTTCTTGTTGCTAAGAAACTTGAGAAATCTATTTTTTTTCCTAAAGATTTTATTTGTTTGACAGAGAGACACAGCGAGAGAGGGAACACAAGCAGGGCGAGCGGGAGAGGGAGAAGAAGGCTTCCAGCCGAGCAGAGAGCCCGATGCGGGGCTCGATCCCAGGACCCTGGGATCATGACCTGAGCCGGAGGCAGACGCTTAACGACTGAGGCGCCCCAAGAAATCTATTTTCTTTGAGATATATATATATATATATATATATATATATATATATATATATGAAAAGAAAACTATAAAAAATATATGTTAGGGCTCCTGGGTGGCTCAGTCGTTAAGCATCTGTCTGCCTCCGGCTCAGGTCATGATCCCAGGGTCCTGGGATCGAGCCCCGCATCGGGCTCCCTGCTCGTCGGGAAGCCTGCTTCTCCATCTGCCTGTCTCTCTCTCTCTGTCTCTTATGAATAAGTAAATAAAATCTTTAAATATATATATATGTTAAAAACATTAATTATAGTAAATGCTTCATTTCATTATAAATGAAACCAAATGACCCAGAGTCTTACGTTGCAGTGGGAATCCATTCAAGTGTTAATTCCCAATGTGCAGGAGCCATTTGAGTTATTAAATGTGCCCTTTAACTCATAAATACTACAGTTACAGGTTGGGTTATGTTTCACATACTGAAAGTCCTAACCTCCACGATCTCAGAATGCTACGTTATTTGAAAATAGGATTGTTAAAGATAGCATTAGCTAAGATGAGGTCATACTGCAGTAGGATAGGCCCCTAATCCAGTAAGACCTGTGTCCTTATTAAAAGAGGGTATTTGGACACTGACAGGCACAGAGGAAAACACCGTACAAAGATGAAGGCAGAGATCAAGGTGATGCAGCAGAAGCCAAGGGAATACCAAAGATTGCCAGCAACCCACTAGAAGCTAAGAGAGAGGCCAGAGCAGATGCTCCTTTATAGCGCTCAGAAGGAACCAACCGTAATGACACCTTGATCTCAGACTTCTAGTCACCACAGCTGCGAGACAATAAATTTCTGTTTAAGCTGATTAGGAAGGCCTTAATATTCCTCTTAGCTTGATTAAACTTTACGCAAGTTTCTTCCTGACTTTTTGTCCCTGAGCTTCCTTATCTTAGCTCCTTTACTTTAGAAAACTTGCAATTATAATTTTTTTTTTCTCTACCCTTAGAGATGTTAATCTTCTCCCCTCCTCTTGCCAGTTTTACAAGCCAGGAAAATCTTTTTCAAAGACCTGGGAAACACTCCTTTGAAATGCAGACATCAAGAAAAATGGGGTCCCGATGTCCTCAGGCTCGGAGACTTCTTCAAGCAACAATTGGCAGACATGGATGAGCTAATCACATTGATCAATCCATCCTCCATTGTCTTGCACTTTTCCACTGGCTCACCCCAGTGCTAAAAACTCTCCTGCCTTTTGTTTGAACAAAGTTGAGTTCAAACTCTCATCCTTATTGCATTAGTCTTGAACAAAGTCTCACTTGCCTATTTATCTGTCCAATTCTATTTTTCATTGACAAAACCACCCAATTTGTGGTACTTTATTACAGCAACCCTAGTAAATTACTATGACAAGTAGTGTCTATTGAATGTCTGGTAAATTAATAAGGTAGAGAGCTTCAAATACTAGACTTAGAAAGAGTGGGCTTGGAAAGAGCAGAAGTCTTATCTCTAGAATTTTATACCTAGAATCACCCTTGGCAATGGCTTACACATACCAAAGAAAAAGCACTGGCAGCTAAAAACATGTATATATAAACATGTGAATGTATATATACATATATGTATTTATATATATACACATATATTTCAGTCATTACTATTAGATACACATATTTCAAGCTTTGTGTAGAGGTAGGTATAATTAATATTAATGTAAAAAGCACTGAATCTGTTATTTTCATTTTCATTTTCCTTGTGGGTAGATATTAAAATATCCTTGAGATCTCATTGGCTTAGAACTCTTCAGCCAATCTCTATCACAGATAAGTCAATAAAGTCAACCAACACAATGAAATCTCCCTTAGATATACAAATTGCATCAAATCTCACAGCTCCCCACTATGTTCTTAGAATATGCAAGTATTTGTCATTTTGTTTCACTCATCATAATTTTCTGGCCACCGTTCTTTTACTTATACTATCCCCTTTTCCAGGAAAGCCCTTGACCACTTTTCTTCACCTACTAGCTCTCACTAATTTCTTCAAGAGTCACCTCAGGCTCCATCTCTTCTACCAAGTCCACCCTGAGTGTGGAGGATAGAACCACAGCCTTACTGCTGTGCTGTGAGTGTCCTTCTGTGCTTCTTCTTCTTTTTTTTTTTTTTTTTTTCCCTACTTTCCATCTTATATTCAAAAGACCAGGTTAATCTCTGGGTACCTTCAACTAACTGAAAAACTCCTGAGTTTTTCCAGTCTATGGCTAGTGTTTAATAAATGCTCAACAGATGTCCATGTAAACAAACAGGGCTATCAATTCTGGTTTTTACTAGGTAATGTAGAGGTAAGTGAATATTGTTTCACTTACAATAATATCAATTGTCCCTCATGTCATGTTCAAATTAATATAACAGGATTTTAATGCCTATCACTTAAAGACTTATAATTTATTTTTTGAGACTTATAATTCAAACATCAGTAAACAAACTAGGTGTTCCTATAAGAAAGGGCAGTTTTCTTCCCCTACAACCTTCTACCTCTGTGATAGTACTCAAAGTATTCAGTTTATTTTTTAAAGTTCTGCTTCCGCATTCCTCCCAGGAATGCTGAAACTTTCAAGCTGGTTGCAGATGCCATCCATGTGTTTAAACAGTGAAAACAAATTATTTTGCTGTGAGGGGTGGTGAATGAGAAAAATATATAAAATACTGTACAATATGCCATTCAAATCTTAGATATTTGATATGGTGTCATACAGCCATAGTCTGACCGATTGATACTGGCTCTCAAATTCTATCTTAAACTCTGCTTATCTTTGAGCACCTCATTCCGTGCAGGGGACCACGTTGAAATTCATTCATTAGCATCATGAACTTATTAAATTACAAAGAGTGAGATTTTCTTCCGGAGTGATGTTTCTCAGTCAACCAATGTTCCCAAATATATTCTCTGACTTCCTAACCAAGCCACCACTCCCTTACATCTGGATAACTAGAACTGCTTCTTAATGCTTGTCTGTGCCTTCTCATTTCCAGTGCTATAATCCATTCTCCACACAGCAGTCAGCGTGAAATTTTACCACACAAATCAGATTATGTTATTTCTTCCTGAAAAACCCTCGAGCGGTATTCTATTCCCTTGAAATAAAATCCAAAATTCTTCCTACAGCTTCAAGACAATACAGACAGGGCTGCTGCCTGCTTCCCCCACCTCACCTCCTACCGCTGCCCCCCACACACCAACCTGCGCCTGTGAGTCTCCTTCTGACACTCACATACACCAAAGGTTTTATTTCCTTTTTTGTGTTCTCTGCATCTGTTGTTTCCTCCCTCTAGAAAAATCCAGTCCTAAATCTCCCCATGACCACCTCCTCCTCATTATTTCTAATCAGGGTGAGTGGCCACCAGTCTGTAGGATGCCTGTACTCACTTTTTATTCCTTTTTCAGTCTTTCTTTTTTTAATTTTTATTTTTTTTCATTTTTTTATTAACATATATTGTTTCAGGGGTACAGGTATGTGATTCATCAGCCTTACACAATTTACAGCGCTTACCAGAGTACTTACCCTTCCCAACATCCATCACCTAGCCACCCCATCCCTCCCACCCCCCCTCCACTCCAGCAACCCTGTTTGTTTCCTGAGATTAAGAGTCTCTTATGATTTGTCTCCCTCTCTGGTTTTGTCTTGTTTCATTTTTCCCTCCCTTCCCCTATGATCTTCTGTATTGTTTCTCAAATTCCTCCTATCAGTGAGATCAGATGGTACTTGTCTTTCTCTCATTGACTTATTTCGCTTAGCATAATACTCTCTAGTTCCATCCACATCATTGCAAATGGCAAGATTTCAATTTTTGATGGCTGCATAATATTCCACTGTACATATATACCACATCTTCTTTATCCATTCATCTGTTGATGGACATCTAGGCTCTTTTCATAGTTTGGCTATTATGGACACTGCTGCTATAATCATTGGGGTGCACATACCCCTTCGGATCTCTACATTTGTATCTTTGGGGTAAATACCCAGTAGTGCAATTGCTGGGTCATGGGATAGCTCTATTTTTAACTTTTTGAGGAACCTCCATACTGTTTTCCAGAGTGGTTGCACCAGCTTGCATTCCCACCAACAGTGTAGGAGGGTTCCCCTTTCTCCGCATCCCCGCCAACATCTGTCGTTCCCTGACTTGTTAATTTTAGCCATTCTGACTGGTGTGAGGTGGTATCTCATTGAGGTTTTGATTCGGATTTCTCTGATGCCGAATGATGTTGAGCACATTTTCATATGTCTGTTGGCCATGTGGATGTCTTCTTTGCAGAAATGTCTGTTCATGTCTTCTGCCCATTTCTTGATTGGATCATTTGTTCTTTGGGTGTTGAGTTTGATAAGTTCTTTATAGATTTGGTTACTAGCCCTTTATCTTATATGCCATTTGCAAATATCTTCTCCCATTCTGTCAGTTGTCTTTTGGTTTTGTTGACTGTTTCCTTTGCTGTGCAAAAGGTTTTTATCTTGATGGAGTCCCAATAGTTCATTTTTGCCCTTGCTTCCCTTGCCTTTGGTGATGTTTCCAGAAAGAAGTTGCTGCAGCTGAGGTCGAAAAGGTTGCTGCCTGTGTTCTCCTCATGGATTTTGATGGATTCCTGTCTCACATTTAGGTCTTTCATCCATTTTGAGTCTATTTTTGTGTGTGGTATAAGAAAATGGTCCAGTTTCATTCTTCTGCATGTGGCTGTCCAATTTTCCCAACACCATTTGTTGAAGAGACTGTCTTTTTTCCATTGGACATTTTTTTCCTGCTTTGTCAAAGGTGAGTTGACCATAGAGTTGAGGGTCCATTTCTGGGCTCTCTATTCTGTTCCATTGATCTATGTGTCTGTATTTGTGCCAGTACCATACTGTCTTGAAGATGACAGCTTTGTAATAGAGCTGGAAGTCCAGAATTGTGATGCCACTAGCTTTGCTTTTCTTTTCCAACATTCCTCTGGCTATTCGTGCTCTTTCCTGGTTCCATACAAATTTTAGGATTATTTTCTCCATTTCTTTGAAAAAAATGGATGGTATTTTGATAGAGATTGCATTAAATGCGTAGATTGCTCTAGGGAGGATAGACACTTTCACAATATTTGTTCTTCCAATCCATGAGCATGGAACATTCTTCCATTTCTTTGTGTCTTCCTCAATTTCTTTCATGAGTATTCTATAGTTTTTTGAGTACAGATCCTTTGCCTCTTTGGTTAGATTTATTCCTAGGTATCTTATGGTTTTGGGTGCAGTTGTAAATGGGATTGACTCCTTAATTTCTCTTTCTTCTGTCTTGTTGTTGGTGTATGGGAATGCCACTGATTTTGGTGCATTGATTTTATATCCTGCCACTTGACTGAATTCCTGTATGAGTTCTAGCAGTTTTGGGGTGGCGTCCCTTGGGTTTTCCACATAAAGTATGATATCATCTGCAAAAATTGAGAGTTTTACTTCTTCTCTACCAATTCAGATGCCTTTTATTTCTTTTTGTTGTCTGATTGCTGAGGCTAAGACTTCTGGTACTATGTTGAACAGCAGTGGTGATAGTGGACATCCCTGCCGTTTTCCTGACCTTAGGGAAAAAGCTCTCATTTTTCTCCATTGAGTCTGATATTAGCTCTGGGTTTTTCATAGATGGCTTTTATGATATTGAGGTATGTACCCTCTATCCCTACACTCTGAAGACTTAATCAAGAAAGGATACTGTACTTTGTCAAATGCTTTTTCTGCATCTATTGAAAGGATCATATGGGTCTTGGTTCTTTCTTTTATTAATATATTGTATCACATTTATTGATTTACTGATGTTGAACCAGCCTTGCAGCCCAGGGATAAATCCCACTTGGTCGTGGTGAATAATCCTTTTAATGTACTCTTGGATCCTATTGGCTAGTATTTTGGTGAGAATTTTTGCATTCATGTTCATCAGGGATATTCGTCTGTAGTTCCCCTTTTTGATGGGGTCTTTGGTTTTGGGATCAAGGTAATGCTGGCCTCATAAAATGAGTTTCAAAGTTTTCCTTCCTTTTCTATTTTTTGGAACAGTTTCAGAAGAATAGGTATTAATTCTTCTTTAAATGTTTGGTAGAATTCCCCTTTGAAGCCATCTGGCCCTGGGCTTTTGTTTGTTGGGAGATTTTTAATGAATGCTTCAATCTCCTTTGTGGTCATGGGTCTGTTCAGGTTTTCTATTTCTTCTTGGTTCAGTCTATGTAGTTTATATGTCTCTAGGAACGCATCCATTTCTTCCAGATTATCTAATTTGCTGGCATATAGTTGCTCATAATATGTTCTTACAATTGTTTGTATTTCTTTGGTGTTGGTTGTGATCTCTCCTCTTTCATTCATGACTTTATTTATTTGGGTCCTTTCTCTTTTCTTTTTTATAAGTCTGGCCAATTCACAGACTTTCTTTACCCAGCATTATGGCACTAGCTTATTGGTACATTTACCTCTCTCCCCACCTGCAGAATGAAGTTGTGCAATGACAGGAAATTCACCTGTGAACTTTATACCTATGACCCCACTAAGCACATAGTAGCTGCTAAAGAAATATTTGTTGAATAAATGAGAAAAAGAATGGGCATTTACTAAACATCTACCAAATAAGCAATACCTCTCTTTCAGGACTCTAGGGGCATTCATGCTTGTCTCCTGGCTAATAACTGGTATATAATAAGCCTTTAGTAACTAGGTAACACTTCCCAGGTTGTAACTATACCGTGTGGTGATTTCAGTGTGAATTAAAATGAATTAAAATACTTAACACTCAAAATACTCTTAAGAACTAGATATCCTCTTTATACCAAGGAGGATATTTAGGCACAAAGAGGTTAAAGAACTTGCCCAAGATTGCACACCTTGTAGTTGGCTACATAAAGATTCATAAACGAGTACCATTATTAGCATAATAAACTACATTGGGAATCTTTTTCTTCCATAATTCACAGATCACTGTTGATTCAAATATCAAAGTAAAAACTTTGTAACTGTGAAATCACAAGCTCTTGCTACTGTAAACTGAACAATATTTTTTGTTCATTCACAGAAGTGAAATAAAATGTGTTAATCGAGGTCCAGGATGAATGGATACCTATTCTTAATAATGAATACTGTCATTTAACTTTCCATATGATTAACTGTATATCTTATATTTATATATGTGTTCATGGTTTATTTTCCAGTACACAAATACCTTTTGATTTTAGAGAACACAACTGAAGTTACAATGAATAAAATAACAAGACGTATATATATATATATGTATATGAATAAAAACATTCCAATAAACATTAACTTACTGCATTTTGCTCACAAATGGACAAAACTGGGGATGAAAAGGGGGCAATAATAATTATATAGTGGAAAAATACAGGTAAAAAGATGATTATATATTTCCAGCATTTGATGATAGATGCCAATAGTCATATTTTGTGGAAAGAAAACAATTGACTCAGTGATCCAAGTATTCAAGAATAAATATATGGCAGGGGCGCCTGAGTGGCTCAGTTGTTAAGCATCTGCCTTTGGCTCAGGTCATGATCCCAGGGTCGTGGGATCGAGTCCCACATCGGGCTCCCTGATCAGCGGGAAGCCTGCTTCTCCCTCTCCCACTCCCCCTGCTTGTGTTCCTGCTCTCACTATCTCTCTCTCTGTCAAATAAATAAATAAAATCTTAAAAAAAAAGAATAAATATATGGCAATTGGCATGGTATTAAAGGATGGTTAGGATTCTGAAAAGCAGAAGTAAACAGGAACTAGTTTTGTTTTTGACACACTACTTCTACTAGGACAAGGAATTGACTCGGGGAAGGGCTAGATACCCAAGAAGCTAAGGCACCATAGGATGATCTAATTAACCTGGTAAGAAAGTGACCCTGGAAAGTGAAATTGTAAATATAAGTTCTGTTCTCTACATCAGTACATGGCACAGGGCAATGGTGTCCTCTGTGTGTGTTGAAATCAATGATAGGCTCTGAAGAAAAGGAGAAAAAGCAATGATACATCTTCAGAAAAAAATGGATTAGGGCACCTGGGTGGCTCAGTCGGTTAAGCACCTACCTTCAGGTCAGTTCATGATCCCAGGGTCCTGGGATCCAGTCCTGCACTGGGCTTCCTGCTCAGCCTAGAGTCTGCTTCTCCCTCTACCCCTCCCCAATGCTTGTGATCTCTTTCTCACACTCTCTCAAATAAATAAATAAAATCTTTAAAAAAATGAATTCTCTCTCCATTCCCTTCTTTCGAATGTGGAAGAGTTTAAGAAGAATCATGGTTTATATGCAAATACACAGGGACTTGATAACTTGCTTTTGATAAACTGTGGTGACTACGAACTCATTAGATCGCAATGCAAGTCCCTAGAACACCCGCCATTGTGGGAAATAGTACCTTTCCCAGAGAAGAGACAATTGAGCATATTTAGTAGGGGTCTCACAACAACAAATCTATAAGAATTCAATCATGAAAAACACTTAATTCCAGGTTCAGCACATGGAGAAGGTGAATATATTTTGGGGACGTTAAAATAATTTTGTGAGACAAATTTGTCCTACGTTTCAAATAATTTCGGAAGTATTGTTCAAGAAGCAAATATATTTCTATGAGATTTTACAAAATGTGCTTAGCTGGAGGTACTACAGACATAGAGGCAGGTTTTTACTACTCAGAATCAATTCTTTTTCAAAAAAATGCCCACTGTTTGTGGCTTAGCCCAGCTTGGGGTAGCCTGTGCTGCTCATGATCGGGGGCTGCCATGTCTGCAGGAGCATGTCCACTTGCACTTCCTTTTGCTCTTTATTAGTTGTGAAGCTATAAAGCCACTTTCAACTCCAACTGTAACTTAGAAGAGGTCACATTTATATTTCTCAGTTTGGGTGGAAGAGGGACTCTGCTCTCCTAAGTATTTCTCCTTTTCATTCGTGGTCAGATAACCCCTCCACTAAACAAAGCTGACAGAAACCCACAGAGCTGAAAACCACTTGATCACGTTGAGAGAGAGAATGAAGAGAAGGTGTTTTCTATAGTAGCCAGAATGTTCCAGTTTTCATCTACCCTGTTAGAAAAATAAATCCCAGTTGCTGTGAAGGAGAGACTATAATAACAGTGACTCAAGCTTGTATATCTTGGTTCACACTATCCCACAGTAGATTACCTCAAAGCGCTATCAGATCTACCTCCTGGACTGAAATATTTGGCGTTTGTTAATATGCAGATCCCTGAATCAGATCACCATCCTTTGAATTATAATACCTACGGAGGAGAGTGTGGGCATCTGTATTGTTTAATGCCATCCATAACTTAGGTTTACACAAATTATTGAAACAATTTTGTTCAAAAACTTCTCATCTAGAAGTACAAATCCCTTGGCTCAAATTGTAAAATACATTGAAAACTAATTTCAACACCTTTTTTTTCTTTAAAGATTTTATTTATTTATTTGACAGAGAGAGACACAGCGAGAGAGGGAACACAAGCGGGGGGCGGGGTGGAAGAGGGAGAAGCAGGCTTCCCGCAGAGCAGGGAGCCCGATGTGGGGCTCGATCCCAGGACCCTGGCATTATGACCTGAGCCGAAGGCAGATGCTTAACGACTGAGCCACCCAGGCGCCCCAACACTTCTTTTTTTTTTTAACCAGTTTCCTATTCATTTTACTTAACAAAAACATAAATAATGTTTAAGGTATGCTAGCCACTGTTTGAGGTACTTTACAAATGTCAATTGTCATGGAAGTCCCATTAATTCACTATAGTTGAAATAGTTTACTATTTCAAATATATATATATATAAAATATATGATTCACTATATAGTGTTCACTATATAAAGTACACACACACACACATCAAGCAACCTGCCTAAATTAGTGCCAAGATAACCAGTATATACACAAGCAATGTAGATTCTCAGCCCATCCATGTTTTCCCTTCCAATATGCTATTTTATTACTTGAGGCTCTGCATATTGGATGTACAGGTTTTTGTTGAACTGGCTATATGTGGATTTTGGGGAGATTTTCTTTACAGTATTATTACTTCTTAGAAGCAGACATGCTTTCTTTATATGGATTTGGCACATCTCAGTTTTTTCATCAATATGAAATGTAAATGCCTTTCCATGTGCAGCATTGTTCAATCCCTATCTTCATCTCCTGTGATTTTCATACCTCTTACTTTGTGAAAAAGAAACAGAATACATCTTTCACAGAATAATATTTTATCATATCTTAAGGAAATTCTTTGAAAACCACAAAGCAAAATATCAGTATTAGATAAATTAAAGAAGGATAAAACCTAAAGTTTACGGAGATTACAGTATGTCAAATATTCTGAGTATCATTTTCATATATTTGCACATTGTGCACTATTAATGACCCTGAATTAGGTATCTAGATCATTATTTTTTCATATAGCTGAGGAAACTGAGGCACAGTGACATTAAGAATAATAGATCTTAAGAACCAGAATTTGAACACAGACGATATGACTTTACAGGGAAAAAATTCTTAATAAAATACTAGCAAATCAAATTAAACAGTACATTAGAAGAATCATTCAACACAATCAACTGGGATTTATTCCTGGGCTATGAAGGTGGTTCAATATTCACAAGTCAATCTTATACACCACATTAATAAAAGAACAGGTAAGAACTGTATGATCCCCTCAATAGATGCAGAAAAAGCATTTGACAAAGCATGTATCCGCACTTGATGAAAACTCTCAATAAACAGGGATAGAGGGTACATACTTCAACATCATAAAGGCCATATACAAAATACCCATAGCTAATATCATCCTTAATGGGGAAAAATTGAGAGCTTTTCCTCTATAGTCAGAAACAACAGAAGGATATCCACTCTCACCACTGTTATTTAATATACTATTAGAAGTCCCAGCCTCAGCAATCAGACAACAAAAAGAAATAAAAGGAATACAAACAAGAAACAAGGAAGTCAAACTTCCACTATTTGCACATGATATGATACTCCATGTAGAAAACCTTAAAGACTTCAGGAAAAAATTGCTAGAACTGATACCCAAATTCAGCAAAGTCACAGGATACAAAATCAATGTATAAAACTATGTTGCATTTCTATACACTAATAATGAAGCAGCAGAAAAAGAAATCAAGGAATGGATCCCAATTACAACTGCACCAAAAACCATAAGATACCTAGGAATAAACCTAACTAAAGAGGTAAAAGAATCTGTTCTCTGAAAACTACAGAACACTTATGAAAGAAATTGAAGATGGCATTAAAAAATGGAAAAACATCCCATGCTCATGGATTTGAAGAACAAATATTGTTAAAATTTCTAAACTACCCAAAGCAATCTACATATTTAAAGCAATCCCTATCAAAATACCATCAGCATTTTTCACAGAGCTACAACAAATAATCTAAAAATGTGTATGGAACCACAAAAGACTCTGAATAGCCAAAGCAAACTTGAAAATGAAAAACAAAGTTGGAGGCATCACAATTCTGGATTTCCAAGGTATATTACAAAGCTATAGTAATCAAGACAGTATGGTACTGGCACAAAAATAGATGCACTGATCAATGGAACAGAATAGAAAACCCAGAACTAGACCCACAAATATATGGTCTTCAACAAAGCAGGAAAGACTATTCAATGGGAAAAAGACTATCTCTTCAACAAATGGTGTTGGGAGAACTGGACAGCAACACATAGAGAATGAAACTGGACCACTCTCTTACACCACACACAAAAATAAATTCAAAATGGATGAAAGACCTAAAGGTGAGACAGGAAACCATCAAAATCCTAGAGGAGAACAAAGGCAGTAACCTCTTTGACATCAGCCATAACAACTTACTAGACACTTCTCCAGAGGCAAGGGAAACAAAAGCAAAAATGAACTACTGGGACTTCATCAAGATGAATAGCTCCTGCACAGCAAAGGAAACAATCAATAAAACTAAAAGGCAGCCTTCGGAATGGGAGAAGATAATATCTGATACAGAGTTAATATTCAAAATCTATATAGAACCTATCTAACTCAACACCTAAGAAAAAATAATCCAGTTTTAAAAATGGGCAGAAGACATGCACAAACATTTTTCCAAAGAAGACATACAGATGGCTAAGAGACACATGAAAAGATGTTCAATATCACTCATCATCAGGGAAATACAAATCAAAACTACAATGAGATATCACCTCATACCTGTCAGAATGGCTTAAATTACCACCACAGGAAACAACAGATGTTTGCGAGGATGTGGAGAAAGGGGAGCCCTCTTACGCTGTTGGTGGGAATGCAAATTGGTACAGCCACTCTGGAAAACAGTATGGAATTCCTCACAAAGTTAAAAGTAAAACTACCCTGCAATATAGCAATTATACTCCTAGGTATTTACCCAAAGGACAAAAATACTGATCCAAAGCACTCTGATGTTGATAGCAGCATTATCAACAATAGTCAAATTATGGAAAGAGCTCAAATATCCATCAACTGATGGATCAATAAAGAAGTGGAGCGTGTGCATGCGCACACACACACAAATATGGAATATTACTCAGCCATCAAAAAGAATGAAATCTTGCCATTTGCAACAATGTGGATGGAGCTAGAGTATATTATGCTAAGCAAAATAAACCAGAGAAAGACAAATACCATAAAATTTCACTCATATGTAAAACTTAAGAAATAAAACATATGGACCTGGGGTGGGGGAAAGAGAGGCAAAGCATAAAACAGACTCTTAACTATGGAGGACAAACTGAGGGTTGCTGGAGGGGAGGTGGATGAGGGGATATGTTAAATGAGTGATGGACGCTAAGGAGGGCACTTGTGATGAGCACTGGGTGTTGTATGTAAGTGATGAATCACTAAATTCTATTCCTCAAACTAATATTACACTAAATGTTAATTAACTGGACTTTAAATAAAACTTGAAACTACAAAAAAAAAAGAGGGCAAAAGTTAAACTAGAACACTATACTACTCTTTGTGGGGGAAAAACAGAAGGTAAAGTTTGTTCATCACAGTTTTTATTTCGTGCCTTTGTTGGGCGTGGTGGGAATTCAGTGAACCTCACCAGGCAAATAAGAAATAAAAGGGGTATGTGAGTGTATTTTTTCTGTTAAAGTTGAATGATATCTTAAGTTGGTAGTCTTTGTTTTACACAATTGCATTTATAAATGTGAATTAAAAACACATAGCTCAGGGACATCCGGTGGCTCAGCCAGCTAAGTGTCTGCCTTCAGCTCAGGTCATGATGTCAGGGTCCTGGGATGGAGTCCTTCATCGGGCTCCTTGCTCAGTGGGGAGCCTGCTTCTCCCTCTGCCTCTGTCTGCCACTCCCCCTGCTTATGCTCGTGCTCTTTCTCTCCTGACAAATAAATAAATAAAATGTTTCAAAAATAAAAAACACACATAGCACAAACCGGCAGCATTAATGAGAGTTTTAAGACCATTAGATTTTAGGTAATGAAAACTCCTTCCTCTGCTGATTATCATTTAAGTGTCCTCTTACTACATCTACATCCTTAAAACTAAATAAAAATAAATAAAAATAAGCATTAGGGAGTAGATATATATATATATATACATAAAATATATATGTATATGCATGCTATATATGCATATATGAAATATACATACACATAGATATATATGTCTAGGTGTGTATATGCATAGATTCCAATTCAGCAGACCAGAGAGGTACATGTCCATTATACTTTTCAATCACAGATACTAAAGAGCCACACGGGTGATAATACCACAGAGAACAGATAGAAGTCTTGCTTTCTAGCTCTGTGACTTAGGATATATACCACCTGTCTTTAGCTTACTGCCTATAATGGGCATTCAACAGCAGTTGTGATCAGATAATAATATAAAGAATATAGAAGAGGTGGCATATTTCAAGAGAGAGTTGCCCAACACCTAGACCTGTATAAAGATAGAACATGTGGCCCTAGGATGCACTGGACCAGGAAAAGCCGATTGAATTTTTATGCGAATATGATAGAGACAAGCCAGGCACTTGGTATGTAATTGGATTAAATACCTTTACTTAAAAAAGGCATTAAACGCATTTACTTTTCAAACCCTGAAATTCTGAGATTTAGTTGAAAAATAAGACTGTTTCTGAAGGATATATCTTCTGCTAATAAAAACTGTCTCTATAACACACTTACTTCTCTTTACTAATAAAAACTTTGCAACACTATTCCTAAGGTGTTTTTTTTTTCCTAAGGTGCTTCTTGCATATATACATATATGATTATGTGTGAGTATGTAGCTGTTTATGTGTGAATGAGTAATCGGTATAGTTAAAACTATTCTAAATAGTTTATTTTTATCTTGATAGGATTCTATTTTAAAGCATAATGATTTGTAGGCGGCAGCCACGTTTTTTTGTGTTGTAATTATAATATTTGAAAATATGAAAATATGAAAGCTTAGTAGAAAATATGAAAGCTTAGTTTAGATTGAAAGAAAATATCAGGCCATAACTTTTCACTTCTATAGGTTTTATTGAAATGGAAACAAAGCAAAGATTTACATTCGTTTTGTTAAATTGGTAACTCACTATTCTGGGGAATTTAATCCATTTTTTATTTACGATTAGCCATATCATTAAGTGGATATCTATTTCTTGTCTATATCCAGAGGAAACCATATTCACTATCACTTGTAGAAAATTTAAGACCTTGTTCATATTTTCTGCTTAAACGTGTGTACTTCCTTTACTCTGCAAAACCCTAATGGTTTTATCATCATATTAACTGAATTTAAAAATCCAGAAAATGGGCACCCGGGTGGCTCAGATGGTTAAGTGTCTGCCTTCAGCTCAGATCATGATCCCAGAGTCCTGGGATCGAGTTCCACATCGGGCTCCCTGCTCCTTGGGAACCTGCTTCTCCTTCTGCCTCTCTCTCGCTCTCTCTCTGTCTCTCATGAATAAATAAATAAAATCTTTAAAAAATAAATAAAAATCCAGAAAACATCTAACATAGAGGTAAAAGAGAAGAAAAGTACTGGAAATATGACAACTGTTCATTTGCAATAAGTTCTCCTTTCCCAGAAAACAACCTGGGATTTATTATACAAGTTCATGTCCAGAAGAAAAGATTAAATACTGCAGCACCATTAAAGTCTACAGTAACTGCTCTCTTGCACCTTTATTTAAAGGCTACATGATTGACACATTTTATTAGCTAGCTCATGCCTGTAGTTTTGTTACAGCAATTGCTAAATTAATTTACAAATTTCAGTCAACCTGTTGTGTTTTTATAACTGTCTCCCTGAATATTCACAAGCAATACTAGAATTCCCCCAAGACAGAGCACTGCTGTTCAAACTAGTTCTTCCCTTGTTAAATAGTTGCGTTTTTCTGATGGCAGCATAGGTCTAAAGGATAAGCTTTCTTTTGCATGTGCTATTTTGTCAATGACTACTTTGCAAAGTCATGAAATTGCAATGTGTATGGGATAAAACACTTACCTTGTATCATAACGGAAGCCACTGCAATTTATTGTTTGCTATAATATTTAAATTATAAGCTATTGGAAAATTAGACTCTAGTACAAATATATAGTGTAGGAATAGTTACTTAAAATGAATTGGCTTACAATATCAATCTAATGATGCTGGAATTTAGGTTTATTTTTAGCAAAAAGCTTCACTTTGGAGATATAACACTTAGAGATACATGCAGTATAACAGGAGGGGAAAAGTCCTGATAATGAGAGGATATAGCAATAAAAATAAGGTACTATAAGCTTAAACCCTGTCGGTGCCAGCAGGAACAGGTGTGAAGTAAGCACTGGTATTAGTTGGTGCCTCTCAAGTTCTACTTTCGCAGAATAATGAAAAAGGGGTAATGGTAGAGAAACTGGTCTCCTGATAACATTGAGGGTCCCACCAAGTAGATAAATCACAGTCAAAACTGGAAAATTTGAGAACTTCTTTACAGAGGAACTTATGGTAGGCAGATTAATACACCCTCCCTCACCAAACATCCATGTCCTAATCCCAGAACCAGCAAACATGTTACCTTACATAGCAAAGGAGACTTTGTGGATGTGATTAAGTCAAGGATTAGGAAGTGGGAAAATTATTTTGAATCATCTAGACGGGTTAACTGTAATCACACAGATTTCTGTAAGAGAAAGAGGGAGGTGAGAGAGTCCGAGAAAGAGCCACAATGACAGAAGCAAATGTCAGAGTAAAATCTAGGGTCATGGGCCAAGGAATGCAGGTAGCCTCTAGAAACTGGAAAAAATAAAGAATCTCTCCTAGAATATCCAGTAGGACAGCAGCCCCACTGATGCCTGGACTTTCAAACTTTTGACTTCTAGAACTATAAAATAATAAATTTGTATTATTTAAACAACTAAGTGTGCAGTAACTTGTTACACCAGCAATTGGAGAATAATAAAGGATTCTACATAAGGTAAGTATAGGAGAACTTCAAGAGTTAGGAAGGACAAGGGAAGAGAAAAATTACCAGAGCCCACAGACTCCCAGCCACCTTGATAAACACAGTGACCTTTGCTTGAGGGATCAAGCCACATAAAGGTGACCTGGCAAGTGGGGAGCGAGGGGAATAAACATGCCACCAATGTCACTTTCCCTTTGTATTTACTGCCCTATTAGGCCTCTCCATGCCATGACTCCAACTGAAAGCAACAGGGCAGGAGATCCTGATTGAAATGGCCTACTGGGACTGAACAGCTGGTAGGGAAGAGTGGAGAGAGCCCTGGTGCATCTCCTCTTTGGCATTCTGACATGTTCTCAACGCATGGCGTGTGCTGCCTGAGGCGTTATTAGTAATGGGTCTGCAAATAAGGAATGCCCTGCTTCTACCTACCTATGAACGCAGCAACAAAACACATTTTCTGGCCTTGTTCTTGAATCCTTTTCATTATTTTTATCATAAAGAGAAAAAAAGAAAAACTATTCAGAATCAAGAAAATGGACTCCCAGAAATTTTCTAAATGGATGAAAAAACTAAAATAACACTGTGAGCTTACATCTCCCAGAACTATGCTAGCCATCGTACAGAATCTATCTTTATGCTACTCAACCAATCTGTGATTTAGATACTGTCCATCTTAGATTTTTTTTTTCCCCAAGAGGCATTCAAACATTTAAATAATTCATCCCAAATCACACAGGTAGTATATGGGATAACCGGAATACAAAGCCCATGTGATCATCAGCAACACGGTTTCCATCTATGCATTTGAAAAACCATCTCTCTCCTTTTCCAATTACACACATACCCAGATTGCCCAGAAGTGATTCATAGATATTTTAAATATATTTTTAATAAGTGAAAGAATGGTGATTTTCAAATATCATAGGAGGATGTTAAAGCAGATTCTCATGAATTGTGCCTAAAATCTTAGCTCACACCCAGGAATACACATTGACCTACAATGAAACTAAAAAAAATAGTATTCTTATCAAGGGCATGCTTAAACTTTAGTGACTAAGGTTTTCCTCCAACGCAAGTTTTCTAGTTATTTTAGCACTTGCATGCTGTCTCACTGCAGCTTGCTTTTCTGCAGTCTTTGTGAAGAAAAAGTGCTTCATGGTGCATATTCTTTTACACTATTAAATCAATTTGGAATTCTCTTGGAAAATAATTCTGAGATCATTGGATATGTGAATGGCTGTTTCTAAACCCCTAGTCATGTCCTGTTTTTTCTTTCCCATGGGAAATATAACTAAACTCATTGTGTCTCTGTGTTATGAGGTTTCTAATCTATATGCAATGCAGGAAAATCACATAGCTAAGCAGGTTCATCCTAGCTATTACTGAAGGGCATAGGAAATTTCTGGATCTAACGAAGGCCACTGTGTACTGGCTGTCCCCTGAACTCACAATTAATCATATTTGACAACTGACTACAAAATGCAGATTACTTGGCAGGTAGCACCCTATGTTTCACATAATTCTCCTTCTTCTCCTTGAAGTACCTGTTTATTTTCTACTTCATGAACCTGGTGTTTTATACATAATCTATTACGCAAAATTCCTTTAAACATTTGGTACTTATGTTTCCATTTAATTATCTGATATGTTAGCAGTATGTAAAGTGAGTTGAATTACAGGGAAGGTTATAGAATTTCAAGGACACTTATTTTGTTTGCCAATGAACATAATGCAGCTTTCTTAATGTTTAGTCACACTTTTGAAGCCGAAGGATAAGGCATTTGATTAATTCCTCTGCCATAAACAGCACTATTTTTACATCATTCCAGAATGGAATTGATTCTTATATATTAATTGCAACCAAAATAATTTTCACTGTCAGAAAATTTATTATCAATATGCAATACTATTTGTACCACTTATGATCAACCATCCATATTTTGCTTTTCCAACTGTTATTTTTTTTAAAGATTTTATTTATTTATTTGAGAGAGAGAGAATGAGAGAGAGCACAAGAGGAAAGAGGGTCAGAGGGAGAAGCAGACTCCCTGCTGAGCAGGGAGCCTGATGCGGGACTCAATCCCGGGACTCCAGGATCATGACCTGAGCCGAAGGCAGTCGCTCAACCAACTGAGCCACCCAGGCGCCCAATTTTCCAACTGTTATTTTGTGAAAAATATCAGAGTTAGACAAAAAAAAAAAGTTGGATATTATCAAAAAGTTTGTAGGCGATTTGCAGAATGGCATTTATTTGAAATAAATGTGGTATGATGTAAATCTGAATTGCTTAAATAATGATACAGTAGAAAAAATTTCATTTGCTTGAATATGACCATAATCCTACTTGCTATACGAGTGCTGTTTCATTTTTTTAAATAGATATCCTTTTCAACATACTGGCAATTTTCTATTGGTATTTTCTTGTTGATTGTGCAAGAGTAGTAAAAGCATGGACACGGATAAGTGTTTACAATAAATCAATTTAAATATATTAAAGCAAAAAAGTGTTCATTCAATAAATGAATTTATCCCATTCAAGTGCAGGAGCATATCATGTTATTATTGCCACACTTTGGAGGAGACAGATTTAGATATGCACACATGGATTGAAATACTAAAGGACTTTTGGCTATTATTTTTCTTCCATGTTCTATGAATAATCAATAGGAAACCAGCAATGTGAGTTTGGCAATTATTCTCTACTTTTATTTTGAAGCACACTGGTGTATTCCAGACACTAACGCTACTTACAGCAACGACTAATTTTAATCATTTTATGGAAGTGGTGATAAAAAAAAAAGATGATTAAAAAATCTCAGAATGAAGTATTTCTTTAAATAGAACACTGCATAAACAGTAAAGTCAGGACATATTCTGGGTCTAAGGGCAAAATCAGCAAAACTGAACACTCTAGAGAGTGCAGCATTTGTAACTATAACCTATAGGAAATACGCACAAAAGCTATATGCATGCAGTAATGTTTAAATCTTCTGCAAAGTCAAAAGATAGAGCTATATATCCATATGTTTTTGCAAGTTGGAAGTCTATCATAAGCACAAAGGGCTACTTAAATCTCCTCAAAATTTCGGAGAAGGACTGGCTAAAATAAGAGAATGGTTCCTCTTTGCCCTAGTTCAGTCACAAAAAGAAAACATTAAACAAAATGAAAACATTTATCTTAGTATGCCATCCTGAAATCTAAGTACAGTTGTGGCATGGTGGACAAAGTTGTGCCCACTAAGCTACAGCCACTCTTATTTATGTGTATTATCAAGATACCAGATGAATTCATTTGCTCAATGAAACCACACTGCTACAGTAGCTACAGTTGGAGTCACCATCCGGTGGAGCCAATGATAATCCACTGTAATTCTCCAAGATCCGTCTATCTTCTACATGGGCCAAATAAGTTAAAGGAATGGGGATGTGGTGAGAATCACCCTGTGTACAGCCTTCAAATCCATGATGGTGGTACAAATACTGACAATCCTTCCAATACTGTGATATTGCCTCTAATTTACTATTTTCCTAGGTAGAGACAGTGCTAGTGGCTTCCACTTGACCTTTCCTATGATAACAGTCTTCACTCTACAGATCAGGAAACCTATGTGGAGATTCTGCCAACCACTGAGTATGTCTATTCCAAATGTGCATTCCAGAAATGGGGAAATAACAAAATGGGTCAGGGATTCTGTAGGCCCATTGTGAGGCAGACCTGACCTCTACAGGCTCCACTCTGGCTGGACTAAAGTCAAATTTTCAGTCCCCTGGAATTACTATCAATTCAGAACCAGTGTCCAATAGTATTCAAAAGTTCCGTGTCTCTTTCTCTAGTGCAGTTATCCTGGTGAAACTTCATAGGCCTCTTTGAGGAAGGCTAGGATCGTGTATAAAATTTTGTCAAGTTATCAGGGTCTTTCCTCGAAGGGTCTCAGTTCTGTACACTGGCTCAAGTCTGGGAATTGATTGAGGAATCATGACTCTGTTTTTGTTTCAGAGTTAGACTTTTGTTCACTTGACCTAGAACTTTTCTGCTTATACAGATCAAGTAAGAATTTAATAGTCTTCTCTTTCTCTTCCAGGGACACCGTGATTGGCTAGTTAATAGGTCTGTGTAAGTCAGACTATTCTACTCTTTGACTCTGCCATCCATTAGAGTAACTATGCCCACCTTGTCTTTAACAGTTGAATGCTACCATTTGGCCTCTGCTACCCTGAGATGCAATTATTCCCGTTGCATTTCGTTCTCCTGATTCAGTCAGTCTACTTCCCAAAGTAAGAAGTGGACTACAGGGAAGAGAGATTTGATGAGCTCTTCAAAGATAATGGGGCTCCCCTCACAAATTTACTTCTCACAGTTTTGTGAAAGGTAAGATTTTGGGATTCCAAGTGTGGATGAGCATATCTTAATGATGAATCCACTCTAAAATTTTAATCTCCCTAAGCTTATGAATATTTTCATATACATTAAACCAAGGCAGGTCTGGCATTTCCAACTCACTAATTGTAGGCAACCTTTCCCTATGTGTTTCAGCCAACTAAACAGTTTGAGTCCTCTCTACCTCCTTCAGCTGCAGCACTAACACAGAATCTCTGCTCAGCGAGCCCATCAATAAGTCTGTCCTACCTCCATTTTGTGTTTCTTCCATCATTATCCCACATCCTTAAAAGCCATTCCCACACATGTTCCTGGATTCTTTCTGGAAATTAGAAATTTAGAAAATTTAGAAAACTGAAAAATTAGAAAATTCAAATAGCACTTTTGGAGTGAGCACTTCCTCATGAATCATGCTTACTACCTCACTGTTAGAAGTCAGCTAGAAGATGAATCTAGTTATAGTATAGAAGCAAAGAGGGGTGATGGGATGGGTCCTAAGAAGAACTGACACTGTCTTGCAAGGCAACTACCTCAAAGGGTGCCCCTATAGTATCCTTAGTGAATACAGGGTTAATCCCCGCAGAAGGGGTAGAAAGGCCACTTCCCCTATGGCTAGGGAAGCTGCTTCTACTATCAAAGAAGACTCATCAGACTTAGGGGCTCAGTGTCCTCAGCTTCAACAAGATCTTCCCACATGTACACATTCCAGTTTTCAGGATCCCATTCATTATCAATCAAGGTATCAGTAGACACCTTGAGAAGCTGGGAGTTCAACTTGTATTGTCTATCAGCCAGCTGCAGGATGAAATTATGAGTTTGACCGTCAGCAATCACAGCCAAGCTGTTACAGGAGACAAGGTTTCAGGTCTTTTGTAAGGCACTTGAACTAGAAATTTGAATCCCTTAACTCATCCTTTTCTTTTACTACATCGTTTAGTGGCATTAAGAGCAATCAGACAATCTCATTACATGCACCTAGTGCTTTGCTTCTCATAAGTCATTAAGAGTAACCAATGGTGATATTTTGCCTAACTACTGCCAGATCACAACCAGAAACTATCAGTTCCCCTTTTCACTAGAAATAGAACCATGAGCATCTTTAAATCTATTTGGATTAGACAGTCAATTTCAGAAGACTTCTCACTCATAGGAAGGTCAGCTTTTTTTATTCTTTTTAGATCTTCAATCCATTGGAGGAGGCCTATCTACAATTCAGATGGGCAATCTGCTTTATTCAGTTTACCAATTTAAATGTTTATCTCACCCCAAAATACACCCACAGAAAAACTCAGAATAATGTCTGATCAAATATCTGGACACTCAATGGCCCAGTGAAGTTGACACATAAAATCAGCTATCACAGTCAATAAGTATTAGCAATTTCTAGCAAATGAGAAAACAATTTGTTCTTATACATAAATAGGTTGCATTCCCTTCGCTATGTAACAACCAAGTTTAGTGACTTAGGTCAAACCATATTAATTGTATCATAATTTCCTCTGTCAGGAATCTGTACAGATCTAAACTGGGTTTTCTGCTCAGAGCATTTCAAGGTAGCAATCAAGGTCTCACTGGACTGGGTTCTTAAGAAGCTTTGGAGAAGAATCCACTTCAAATCTCATTCGAGCTGTTGGCAGAATTCTTTGTCTTTGGCTGTATGACTCAGAGTCCAGCTTCTGTCAGATGTAGGTCACCTATGGGTCCTATAGTTCTAGTGCAGTGACCTGCCATTTGACCCTCTCCACAGACTGTTCAAAACATAGCTATTGATTTCCTTCTTCAACCACAGATGAATAGTGCTTTTCTCCATTCTTCTAAGAAAGAGCCTAATATAATGATTCATGATCTTGGGCCTTTCATCCCATTGCCTTTGTCACGTAATGTAACCTAATAAAGGTAGCAGCATTCCATCATCACTCGTGTCAGATTTTATTGGTTAGAAGCAAATCACAGATCCCAATCAAGAGAGGATATTATACAAAGTGTGATTCATTTAAGGTTACTTTAGGGTGTGTCCATAACAATAAAAATTGTGATTTTCTTCCATCTAAAAAGGTATTAATACAAGACTTTGTTCATTAATTTACTCATCTATAGTTTATTGAGGCTCTATGGGTCAGATATTTCAACATAGAGGATAAAGTGATTGAAAAAAAAAGTTATGCATGT
This sequence comes from Eumetopias jubatus, assembly GCF_037043125.1. Lineage (NCBI taxonomy): Eukaryota > Metazoa > Chordata > Mammalia > Carnivora > Otariidae > Eumetopias > Eumetopias jubatus. Next base: position 173,591,962 of record NW_028274809.1, on the reverse strand, counting down.
AAGTAAAATTGCCATAACATGTACAGTAACCTGAAACAAAAGCAATGCTATTGGTGTGGTAATTTAGATCAGAACTCTGTCAAAATGAGATTTGAGCTGAGGTCTGCATTTTTTTCCAAAGTCAATCACAAGCTACCTATAAAGATTTTGTCAAAAAGAAGCATGACCAAATTTACATATTCAAAATAATGTTCTTCTTATAGAGAATGTCTATGAAGAACGGCAGCTATGTGGAACATTATAGAAGTAGTACATTAGTTAATATGCCACTGCACAGTTTACATTAGAGAAAGATCTCAGCAGGATGGAGGTAAAAGAGAAAAGGAAAAAAAAAACATAATTATTCTATATACCAGATCTAGGGACTTGACAGGTTTGATATTGGAAGTATCTATCTTAAAGCTATTAAGAGAAAACTAGGGGTACCTCTAAACTGTGAATGTTCCCCCTATACCCTTAAGCAAAAATGCAGTGACTAAATCTCCAAATTAGAAAAGATGTGGAAATATTGCCTGATATAGTTAATGTGGCTGTGAAATAACCAAATAAAATAGTGACTTACTGTACTGAGTAGAATACATGTGTGCACATATACATATAGTAAGATATCTGCTAATGTTTCATAATTGGCCCCGATAAGTACTAAGATCATGGCAAAAAATGATGTTAAGCCAAGGTGTGAAGAATATTTTGGAGGCTGAGAAAGTCCTAAGAAAAATCATCTGCAATATTAAGTATCCTTCCAAGCAGAAGATTCACAACCAAGAGAAGAAAAAGATAGGGTATCTATCATCACATAGACAGAAAACACATGCTATTTGGGGAGGTCTCTGGAAAAGGATTAATGTCCAATAATTTGGATGTTGTTTCACATATTAGGTTTATATATAGCTGAACTGTTAATATTCCCAAAAGAAACATCTTCAGACTGTGTTTTCATCTCAAATTTGCTTCAAATGCATTCTTACCATCTACTATATATATATTTTTAAAGATTTTATTTATTTATTTGACAGGGAGAGAGATAGCGAGAGCAGGAACACAAGCAGGGGAAGTGGGAGAGGGAGAAGCAGGCTTCCCGCGGAGGAAGGAGCCCGATGCGGGACTCGATCCCAGGACTCTGGGATCATGACCTGAGCCGAAGGCAGCCGCTTAATGACTGAGCCACCCAGGTGCCCCTCTACTGTATTTTTTTAAAGATTGATTTATTTGAGAGAGAGAGAGAGAGCAAGGTGGAAGGGCAGAAGGAGAGGCAGAGAGAGACTTAAGCAGTATCAGCGCTGAGTGTGGAGCCCAACGTGAAGCTCCATCCCACAACCCTGAGATCATGACCTGAGCCAAAACCAAGAGTTGGACACTTAACTGACTGCGCCACCCAGGTGCCCCCCCCATCTACTGTATTTTTAAAGAACTTATGAAATTACTCCAATATTTGTGGTTCCAGAGTGAAGACAGAGATGACCAGAAGTCATTTTTCTTACTTGACACCTTCTTTTAAATTTCAAACTCAAAAGGAGGTATTAAGATTCATGCACAAATTTCTGCCTTGGGCAATGATTGAATGGAGCTTTCACTCAGTAATAATAATAGAATGACTGGAGTAAGAGTAGGTCATACTGTTTCTTTTTTTTTTAACTATTTAGTGAGAAAATAAAAGATCAGTTAGAGTGTAAAATATGGGGGCCTAAAATAAAGTCCAGAAAAGTATTATAAACTTTGCAATTATTGGCCTACAATCGGTATATGAAGTGCAAGAAATAGCTAAGAAGTGGACACCTAGATTCTAGACATTAAATATCTTAATATTTAAAAATCACCAGAGAAAGGTTTGGGAAGTTAGAATGACATGTGTCCAATGAAATGAGAAAACTCAGGATTTAATGCCACCTAAGGCTGGTTTCATGGACATGTGATCTGCAATTACACAGGGCCTCATATTTGGTTTAATTAATGCTTTGTTATCACCATTTTGAAGTTTTTAATATTTTATGAACAAGGCACAGCACATTTTCACTTTTTGCTGGGCTCCATAAATTATGTGGCCGGTCTTGGGTGCTATGGAACCCAAGAGAAAACGGATTTCTCACACGACCTAGAATATAAGTCTCTAATACAGTGTAGATTAAAAAATGTCTTTTGGTTCTGACAACATGGAAGTCATTATGGACTTAGCAAAATATCTTTGAGTGAAGATTTTGAAGGTAAAACCCCATTGCAATGAGTTGTAATATAGATTTCAAGAAACTTTACTATAGAATTAATAGAGAAAAAACGTATGACTACACAATGAAAGAGAAATATGGGTCAGAGACTGTTTATATATAAAGATGTTTATTTTTTTAAGATTTTATTTATTTGAGGGGAGGGGAGCAGAGGGAGAGAGGGACAGGCAGACTCCAAGGCTGAACGTGGTGCCTAATGAGGGACTCATTCCCATGACACTGCAATCATGACCTTAGCCAAAACAGTATTGGATGCTTAACTGACTGAGCCACCCAGGTGCCCCCAAAGATGTTTCTAAGGCAAGTCTGAACATGGTGAGTAACAATCCAGTAGACAGGTAGAAGCTGAAGATACAGCCAAAGAGAAGCTAACCAGAAGAATGAAGTCTATGAGAAAGGACAATGGAATTAGATTTCAAAAGCATGGAAATGTTGGTTTGTCAGTGCAGAGAGCTCTTTCCTTTGTTTTAAGAGAAAAGACAGTTACCCTTTCAGGTAGAATTTTAGATAGGGCTATGGGAAGATGTATTTCCAATATGAGAGCCTGCATGCTACCAGTGATCAGTTCAGAGTGAGAAGACTGGCAATGTGTTGAGAAAAATTAAGAAGACATGAAATAATCATTGCAGAAAGAGAGTGGTAGATATAGTTTACCACAAAAATGATGAAACTACTGCTGGCCTTTAAGTAATTCTCTGCCTGATCAAAGGGATAGATGAACAAAGCTGAGCCATAGGCTATCTTTGTTTAACTTAGTAGAAGGTAGCCCTCTGAGGGAGAGAGGGCTGAGCTGGGTTTCAGACCCCACTTCATCCCTCTGTCTCGGCAGTGGCAGTGAAAGGAATGAAGAATTGCCGTCATGCAATATGGCACATCCTGGAAACCCACCGCACAAGCAGAAAGTATATTGACATTTGAATTCCCACCTTCATTATTAAATTTGAAAACCAATCACAGTTAAATTCCACCATTGTTAATAGTTTTATAAAGTGGAGTTCCTTTAATAAATAAGAAAATGGATCTTTCAATGAGATTACATTACAGTAAAAGAGAAAAAAATAGGAAAGCACTAATATTTATAAATCTTAGGATATACAAGTTATACTTTACATCTTAATTTTTTTCTTATAGGAAATTACCAAAATATTTTTAAATTATTTTCTTTTTAATCTCCTCATACTTGATCTTGGTAGTAAAAGACATATTTAAATATTTTAACTATAACACTTAGATCATCCCACATCAAGACTGATAAAGTCATAAAACATGAACTTTTTAAAAATCAAATTTTTAACAAAACAAAAACAAAATAAGAACTTGACCTTTTTTTCTGAATATGACCCATTTACCATTAGAGATTTAATATTGATTCTTGATTTTTACCTTTTCACATTTACTTATTTATTGCATTTTTAGTTCTTTGAAGTATAATCCACCTCCTAAAAACCTCATGTCATATCATATTGCTTAGAAAATTATCACAAAGTAAACATACCTCTGGAAATAAAAAAGTCATATAATTAATATTCCACAAAGCCAACACATCCCATGACATCACCCAGTCACCTCCCCCATTGTCCCCAAAAGTAACAACTATCCTGATTATACCCTAAATATGTTTTGACTGTTTTAACATTATGAAGATGGAGTCATAGAACATATGTTCTATTTTTGGCTTCTTCCATTCAACATTTATCTTGCAATTATACCATGTAATAATTGTAATTAATTATCCATGCTTAATAGGACTCCATTTATGAATCATTTATTTATATAGTCTACTCTACATGGACATTTGGAACTGTTTTCCATTTGGGTGTATTAAAAACAATTCAACTATAATGACACACATATTTTTATAGCACATAGGAACACTGTTTTGAGGGGTAAAAATATTTCCAAGATCAGAGGGGCAGTTTTTAGCATTCTTATTTTCTAGGAATACATAGTCACATACTGATCTTTAAAGATTCACACATACAAGAATAAGACGTGTGTAGGGTTGTGTAGGTCTGAGGAGCAATGTGTAGGCAACAAGGCAACCCATTTTGCTCAAGACCATGAAAGGCAGCGTTTATTAACATTGTTTTTCCTTTTCTTTCAAACCTCCAAATAGACTTGAGCTATAAAACATGACAGTAATTTGAATCAGGTGTATAGAAGTAGGGAAGTCAGACACAGGAAGTGGGAAACAGAAAGTAGCAAAATTATTTATTAATTTAATAAATATGTATGGTAAGCATTTGCCTTTTAATATTTTTTATAGATATACCATAAAGATACTGGAAATATTTAAATTAGGCTATATTAAGGAAAATGTTCCATTTTAATTACAAAAATTTAGTTTGCTTAATTTTTGGACACATCACAACCCACCATCCCCCCAATCCTCTAAACTTTCACTTCCTATTGCTTGACTCAACAAACATTATGCACGGAAAATGATCTTAAAAATTTTAAGATATATTTTCCTTCTCCCATGAAAGAAAATAGTATTTGATATAGTTACATTGATGTGTTTCAGAAATGAGTGTTATTTTAATTAGGTAATTATACATAAGTGTAATTATACACATGTAACTGTAACTATACATCATTTGAATTATACTGTACATTATGTAATTATACATAATTTTAATTATATATTTGTTAAAATATCTAAGAAGTTAGAGATAAAATATCTACTAGGTCACCTAGTCAGTCCTTTTCTTAGAATTCTGTCCCAGAGACTTTCTTAAGGATTATTCTTACCCTTCAAATGAGTTTAATAATGAAGCCGATTTGTGCTCAATGATCTTCCTTTATAGTCAATCAGCAGCTCAATTTTCTTTCATCTGTTAAAGTCTTCTATTATGCCTCTCAGAGTGTGTTGTGAGTCATGTTGTTATGTGTTTATTAATGAACACATGGAAAAATTCAATGTAATGAGTCTCATTTACAGATAGCTAAGTTTTATGGATTGAAGCTACAGGAGAGATTCCTTTCCCTAATCTGATTGATACCTTGGTGTTGACAGGATGGAAACCTATAGAAAAAATATTGCTGAAGAACTGTAACTTATAGCACCCTTGTCTTGTATTATAAGCTGGCCCTGACTAGGTTGGAAGCTTGCTTTTCTTCAATCCTGAACCGATGACACAGCTCAGAACACTGTGGTGCAGGTAAGGTCAAAATTGATGCTTTTCTCATAACCACTGAAATGGTATTTATTTTATATGTTGGGTTTTGAAATGCAGATCATTGGGGCAGATGTTTTTTAACTTGAAAATAAGTTTAATCCATAAGTTGAAGCTTTGCACAAGCAGTATTAACTAACGTAATCAGCACTTTCTTAGAAAATCACCTTAGAAAATCACTCAGGGAGGTGTCTGGGTGGCTAATTTGGTGAAGCATCCTACTCTTGGTTTCGGCTCAGGTCATGATCTTGGGTCGTGAGATCAAGCCCCACGCCAGGCTCCGTGCTCAGCATGGAATCTGCTTCAGATTATTTCTCCCTCTCCTTCCTGCACACTCTCGCTCTCAAATAAATAAAAATCTTAAAAAAATTCACCTCAGGGCTAACTGACTTTAGCAGTATGTTTGCAGGATTCACATGACAAATTGTTCTTCTACACTATTGCTAAATTACAAATAGGCATACATTTCCTTTCAGTGGAAGCCAAGAAAAGTTTCTGCCTCCACCTCCTTCTCTCTCCACCTTGATAGATGTACATGGATATGTGTGTATATACATGTGCACTTTTAAATTTGTATGTATATAATAAGTGTGTGTATCCATTTATTAGGGATAAGAAGCTATTTTTCTTTACTATGGATCTGTTTAGGATATCTACCCATCCACCTAAAATCACAATCATCATCCAGTGGTGGTGGTTTAAGTAAACTGTGGATGTATGTCTTAATCTCTCAAGTAGAAAAAAACAGGTGTTCCTAGTGAGAGCATGGACCATGGTAATTACTAAGACAATTCTTTCTTATTTAGGAAAATCAAACTACGTATCTTCTACTTTGTTATCAATAGACTGTAACTCTTAATGGACATACGATACCAACAGAATGTGTTCTATTTGGCATGGTGGCAATGTGCAGTGGAAAGAAAATGAGCTTTGGATCCATAAAGACATCTCTAACATTGAATAAGTTAGGTAATCAATTTGACACATTGTCTCTTTATCCATTAATTAGAATTGGTTATACTTTCCCTTCTAAAGCTTAGGTAAGAGTTTTCTCTGCACTTCTAACAGAATGTTTATTTAGCACAAGGTAACTGTACAATAAATGCTGACTTTTTTTTCCATGTGTCTATTCACCATATTCTGTTCAAACCTGACTTACGTGTTCTGGCCCTAACTAAACTGTGCTTCTGGTTACCTTCTGTACTCTGACCTGGACCCTATTCAGGACCCTATTCAGGATATCGATACTTGTATGTACCCTTAATAACTTTAGCATAGGTCACATCTACTGCACAACGATGTGCTTAGGAGTCAAACATTACAAAAAAAAAAAATCATGCCTTGGATATCCTTGTATTTTAGTGAAGAACTTGGTCCCTCAGCCTACGATGAGCAATGATTATGTCTTATTCAGGAAACTAAGGTAATATAAAAATAATACCTACCTCATCATGGGCATTATCTCCTTTTCCAAGACAGCTCCCATTTTCCTTTCCATAAATTAGGAAAAATGATGGCACCTAGTCCATAGCATCTTTGTTTGCAAAGGTGGAATGTAATATTGTATAAAGTGGACAAAGCAATATCTCACATACAATGAAATTTAAATGGTTTGAAAAAGGAAAGAATTTTTGCTTAAACTCCTAGAGTAAGACTTTCTTAAAGAGTTAAGTGAAATTAATAGAATAAGGTCTTTGAATCAGGCATCAAGCCAGGTAATCTGATCTAACTTGCCTCTTTCTGAGCCTCTGAAGCCCTCCTGACTTTTCCCAACCAGTAGTTTATATGAGTAATTTATAAAATAAGCTATTATGAGCTCTGGTGTTGCCTCTTCCTATGTGATTTTACATATTGGCTATCAGCATGTTTTCAATTTTACAACTCAGTATTGTATGCTATGAAGTGTACAGTGTCTGTGATATATCAAGTACCTACCGAGTATCTGTCAACTACCTGGATAACACACGAAGAGTAAGATGAGCTATTTGGAAATTCATTCTAGTTGTAGTTCATTGTTCTACACGAGTACAGTCTGAATCCAAGTGGTGATTTATCCTTTTATTTATCCAAGTTTCTTAAATTTCTGTCCACAATCTCTTTCTTTATACACTTTGGATAATTGTCTTAACCACAATTGTAGTTTCAAGGATGCAAGTTCCAAAAGTTGGTCTCACCCACACTGTATGACTAGTCATCTATAAAAGAATCACTAATACATTAATGACCTTAGAATCTGCGTATTTCAGACCTCTTTCCCTATTTCTAGGTTCAACTGCCAGATTTCCAACGCCTACTAGATATTATCCCTTGGATACCCCATAGACATTTTGAACTTATTTTGTCCAAAACATAGATCATCACTTTTTTTCACTTGAACCTAATATGTTTCTTATATTGTTTAATAACACTGTCACTCATCAGTTGCCCAAAGCAATTTCTTGGGAATCATTCCATGTATTTTTTCTCTCTCCCTCTCAAACATAAGTCTCCTGTCTCCAGTTCTCTCCAGTTCAACTGAGATTGTCCTATGGCCATATTATCTCTAGTGCAACTTATGATACTAACATGCTGCTGGTCTTCAGCGCTCCAGTCTGTTCACTGCTTTCTCAATCACCCACAATTCTGTCAAGGCCTCTGCATTAAACACAAATAGGATTGTCACTGCCCTACTTAAATTACTTCTCTTCCATTTCCTACAGGCTAAAAATTAATTTCTTAGAAAAGTCTGTAAGGACTCTATGATTCGTTACTAGTGTATGTTTTTGTCTCATACCAGTAACACCAAGAAAACGATCTTCAGGTATTCTAAACTGCATGAATTATACCAAATGAGACCTATCCCAGTAGACCTTCCACGTTTTATTTAGGTTCTTCTTTCAGCCTATCATGCTCTCTTCTACTTTTGGTAACTCCTGTTCCTCCTATAAAAAATCTGATTGAGGGTTTCCTATACTATGACTTCTTCTTAAGCTGCTGAGCAATGTTTGTAGTTCCTTCATATGTTCTGCCATAACTGCTAGAACATAATTTTAAAATGGAAATTAATATATATTGCAATTTGTATGTTAAAGGGGCTTTCATCACATCTTTTCTGTGAATGCTTGGTAAGCAAACAGAGTCCTTTGCCTAACAGAGTATTTGATGCCTCACACAGAACAGAGGTTCCATGATGTTGTTTCAATGTATTAATAGTACTCTAACTTGAAAATCAAGGCTGTAGAATAGCCTTTCAATGTCAAACTGGAGCATGATTTAACAAGCCCACCCATAGATGTATTCATTCTTTTGAGTATTTATCTACGTCTCACTTTGCTATTTACTATTTGATTAGAGCCCTGTAATTGTGAAATTATGTGTTAGCCTGGAGATTTGTATTCAGTAGAAAAGGCAGCTCCAATAGTTATGATTGCATTGTCCTGTAGGACATGAACTAGTTTTGTATTGAACACAGAGACAGAAATGAACCTTAGCCAATAGCAGAATCATACAGGTCACAGGCTGAATTGATACAATGGAATGAAGTAATTCTTCAGATTCGGGTATTATTATTTCTTTGAATTTCTTATTGCTAATCAGCCAAATCTTATTTATTTCCTATTTTCAAGATAATTGATGGATATATGAAGTATGAAATATATTAAAGTTATAACACAGGACCTTATGAACAAATGTCTCTGCCCATGTGACAATAAATAAGAATGTATTCAACACAAAAATCAAGAATGTTTCCTGTCTTCCAAGAATGTTTTATTCCCTACATAAAAAACCCAATGCTTATTACAATTACAATTGAAATTCTTCAATATTAATTTGTATTCTGCAATGCAATTTATCTTAATAAACCACTGAAAAAATTCATAATGGTTAAAACTCATTACATTAAATAGTGTTTTGTTTCATAATTTAGTGTATATAATATCCAAATTCAAACATTTTTTTAAATCTATGTAGCAAAACAATCTGATGACAAATTTTGGACTGCAAGAAGCAATTAACAAATAACTATGTATTATATCCAGACTTAATAATAGAGGTTTTTGTTTAGAGACTCAATAGTACACTTCTAGCTACCTCTATCAACTCTACTATGCATCTTATTAGACTTATTCTGGCCAATATTTAATAATAATTTAACATTTTTTCAAGTAACACATCCTAAGAATAATACTTATGTTGCTATTCCCATTTTACAAAGATACGATTGAGATATGGAATCATTTCAAAAATTCAATGTTACTTATAAAGAGCAATACACTGTATTTCAAAAGCAAGTATTAATTTTCTCTAATATTTAACCTATACTAACTTTATTTACAAAATACATGGGTAAATAACTGTTTATCTAATTTGTTTAAATTCACAGATTTCCATTGTAGTTTATAATATTCTCAAAATTACCACTCAGATTTTAATCAGACCCAAAACCTTCTCAGAAAATCCGTAGACTGATTATTAGAAACTGTGGGAAAGAAACCAATTCATAGCTGTTACAGAACCACCAAGTATAGACTGTAAATGGATCAATGAGATGTCACAGTCACCCTGTTCACATCCTGTCAAAAGGTCCTCACAGACTAGTAATGAAAGACAACCTCTGTCAGCAGTAGTCATGGAGCTGTTATACACTTCTAATAGAGCAATTCTGGATCACGATGTGCACAGAATGCTACTAAAAATGGCTCAAATGAATCCAGATATCTCAGGCAAGGCTGTATCTGAATTTAAAAAGTTTTCCATGTACATTGAGTTTTAGGCTTCAGGTATCTTTAAATGTCACTGTCCTCTTTTTTATTCTCATAAAACTCATCTCTTCCAAAAATTGTGGTTAAGAATGACATGGACATTTTGGAGAGAAAATAAATAAATTCAGCTATTGTTCTCACCCCCATTCTTGTACTCCTTTGTCCAAGTCTCCAATTTTAAGATTTTATTTGTCCAAAATATAAACTGATTTGATCTTTTCCAAGTAATAATATCCATTGCTTCCTGGGTGGCTGAAAACTCTTACATTTAAAGAATATAACCTATTAGCATGTTTAAAAAATAAATTCCACAACATCTCAAAACTAAGATATTTGATAGTTTTCATTAGTAAAATAAAAATAAAGGAAATCCAATAAGAGGAACATAATTACATTTATTTGGAAAAATATATTCAAATTAGAAAATACTGGAGAAAATAAAGTAAAACCTGAATTAGTAATTAATAATAAAATTTAGAGAAACTAGGTTTAAATAGAATGCAATATTTGGGAAAATAAGATATTAAAAATGCTACAGGTAAAGTACAAATCTGAATTTTCTAACTGGTATAGATTCATGTGTTTTACCTTCATGTGCTACCCAAGATACAGTTCTGTCTATAAGCACTCCTCTGAGGTGTGAACATCTCATATCCCCTCAAAATTCATACAGTTCTTTTTGTCAAGAGAACTGAGAATTTAAGTTATTTATATTTACTTATTTTCTTATTTCTAGGTTTAAAGACTTTTTAAAATTCACTTATAAATTACCAGGGGTGTCTGATACTGACAATTCATAATTGACAGAAAGAAAGGGATGTATTTAAATGGAGAGAGGAGGGGGACAGAACCTGTGGAAGATGGGGGGGAGAGAAAAGGGGGAGGGAGGGAGGTGGAGGAGTAGAGGACAGGGACAAGGGCAGAGGAAGGAGTGGAGGTGGGGGAGAGAGAGAAGAAGTGGGAGAGAGAAGGGGGGAGAGAAGGGGAGAGAGAAGAAGGGGGGAGAGAGAAGGGGGAGAGAGAAGAAGGGGGAGGGAGAGAGGAGAAGAAGGGGGAGAGAGAAGGGGGAGAGAGAAGAAGGGGGAGGGAGAGAGGAGAAGAAGGGGGAGAGAGAATGGGGGAGAGAGAAGGGGGAGGGAGAGAGAGAAGAAGGGGGAGAGAGAAGAAGGGGGAGAGAAGGGGGGAGAGAGAAGGAGGAGAGAGAAGAAGGGGGAGGGAGAGAGAGAGAAGAAGGGGGAGCGAGAAGGGGAGAGAGAGAAGAAGGGGGTAGGGAGAGAGAGAGAAGAAGGGGGAGAGAGAAGAAGGGGGAGAGAGGTGAAGAGGGAGGGAGAGAGAGAGAGAAGAAGGGGAAAGAGAAGGGGGAGAGAGAAGAAGGGGGAGGGAGAGAGAGAAGGGGGAGAGAGAAGAAGGGGGAGAGAGAAGGGGGCAAGAGAAGGGGGAGGGAGAGAGGAAAAGAAAGGGGAGAGAGAAGAAGGGGGAGGGAGAGAGAGAGAAGAAAGGGGAGAGAGAAGGGGGGAGAGAGAAGGGGGAGAGAGAAGGGGGAGAAAGAAGAAGGGGGAGGGAGAGAGGAAAAGAAGGGGGAGAGAGAAGAAGGGGGGAGGGAGAGAGAGAAGAAGGGGGAGAGAGAAGAAGGGGGAGGGAGAGAGAGAAGAAGGGGGAGAGAGAGGGGGGAGAGAGAAGGGGGCGAGAGAAGAAGGGGGAGGGAGAGAGAGAAGAAGGAGGAGAGAGAAGAAGGGGGAGGGAGAGAGAAGAAGGGGGAGAGAGAGGGGGGAGAGAGAAGGGGGCGAGAGAAGGGGGAGGGAGAGAGGAAAAGAAAGGGGGGAGAGAAGAAGGTGGGAGGGAGAGAGAGAGAAGAAGGGGGGAGAGAAGGGGAGAGAGAAGGGGAGAGAGAAGGGGGAGAGAGAAGTGGGGAGAAAGAAGAAAGGGAGAGGGGGGGAAAGAGGGAGGGAGGAAGAAGAGAAGGGGAGGGAGGGGGAGGGAGGAGGGAGGAGAAGGGAGGAGGAGGGAGTGAAAGAGGAGAGTTTGTGTATTTTTCTCCCATATGACTTTCAGATGTTCAACTCATCCTTTTTCTATGGGTTCACCCTTCAGATCTTAGTTTCTATCTATATTTTTTATCTAAAAATATCACATATCTCTTCAATTCACACATGATTATGTATTTGAAGATGAGAAAGATAAAGATATCCTCCCTGATTAACAAACTATACAACTTCCAATTAGCTAAAGTCATTTCCTACATCTATATTTGCTTAAAATCTGTGATAGTCAGTGTACAGTAGCAATCTCAGCTGGAAAAGCAATTATTTTATTTCTTATTACACCGACACTCTCCTGTCTCCTCCACTTCATCCGACCCATTAAATATAGCTATACTTGTCATCATGTGTGTAAGTGCCTTAAAAAAGAAAAGTAGGGAGAAAAACTCCTTCCTAGCTCCCCATATATCTACCACACCTATATAAACAAATACTTTCCTTAGCTATAAAACAAATTTAAGCAATTCTTTTTTCCTCTACTATCAATATATTGTGTAAAGACACAGTGCATTGACTGCTGGAAAAGGTAATGCTATTTATAGATGTAGACAGACTCAGAAATTCTGATTTTCATACTGCAGTTGTAAATGACTAAGCACAATATACAACTATGCACATATTTCCTGAGTTGACTTTCTAAATCAGCAGATACAGAGTATAATTGACATCCTTAAAAAAGAACTGAACTACATTTAATAAATTTCCCCCTCTGGCACTGGAAAACTCTTAGTCATCATTTTCCCCATGAATGTACGTTAAAACACATAGTAAATTGCTCAGCACATATTAAATGCTTAATACTGGCTATAGGAAACCCTCCATCCAAATCAGCTTATTTTGCAGGAATTTCCAGCATGATATCACAAAAAGGTATACATTTGTCCCTATACCCATTTGTAAATTGAATGATACTGAAAATATTTAATGATAATGATCAGAAACAGGCCAATAATATTACCCATTGTTGCCTATACATTGAAAGAGACTCTTGGAAATATTCTGTGATAACAAGTGTTAACAAGGACCTCTTAGGGGTCTACAGGGAGGGTTTAGATTAATGAGAGAAGGGCAATGTGGGAACTGAAGCAGCGCATATTTTACAACTTGCATGGGGATGAATTTAAGTAATTTAACAATTAGTATGGCTGTACTGGTTCACAGAAACTTAACATAAACCTTAGTATGAGACCCTCTTTGTCTCTATACCTTGTAATTTTTTTTTTTCTTTAAAGATTTTATTTATTTATTTATTTGAGAGAGAGTAAGCATGAGCAGGGGGTAGGAAGAGAAAGGGGAAAAGAATGCCAAGCAGACTCCATGCTAAGCCTGGAGCCAGATGCATGGCTTGATCTCACGACCCCGATAACATGACCTGAGCCAAAACCAAGAGTCAGACACTTAACCAACTGAGCCACCCAGGTGCCCTTATATTTTGTTAATGTTTAAAAGATGTAAATATACTAATTTTATCTTTTTTAACTAAGGAGTATATTTACACCTAGAAAAGCTTTAGCTAAAATATAATTTGCAGTTGGAAACCTGAGTTCTTTTAATCATTTCTCTTCTTACTAACTACCTAACCTTAGGCAAGTCATTTAATCTTATTGTACTTCAATTTTTCACTTGAATTACAGGTATAAATTAATATATCCTATATGAGATTTAAAAGACATTATTATATATAATATGATTAATAAAACTTTACATTACTTTGTAAAGCAAAATGGTCCTATGTTAACTAAAATGTATTCAGTGCATACTAATATGAGATACTTGTCTCTTTTTCTATTCCCCAAAACTCTTTGGAATAATACTTTTTAACTGCCAATTAATAAATACAACGTAAATAGATATATCCCAAGTCTCAATAGCTGATAAGTGGCAGAGCTAATTTTACTTCAAGTTGTCTGTCTTAACACTCTAAATCAATTATTCTAGCTTTTCAAGCAAATATTTCATATGTGCATATAGGATAACATCTTATGTACACAAAGAACTGACATAATTAAATATTTGTTCCATTATGTTCAATGTCAGTAACTGATAGATAGAAAATCAGTAAGTATATAGAAGATCTGAACAACTCTAAAAAGCAATTTAAACTAATAGACATTACAGAAAACTTTAGCCAAAAGGAAATTAGTATATATAGGTTTCAAACGCACAGAAAATACTTCTGAAAATTACACCATAGTCTGGGCTATAATACAGATTGCAATTTCTTTAAAAGATTTATGTCATACAAAGTATGTTCTAGGATCACAACAATAGTAAAATTCAGTAACGGAAAGACAAATTCATTTGGAAACTAGCATATCTAAATAGCTCATAGGTCACAAAAGAAATCAAAAGGAAATTATAAATTACAATTGCCAAAAAGGAAAATACAACATATTATTTAAAAATACCATTAAATTTATATCTAGCATAAAAAATATATCCAACTACAGTTGACCCTCCCCCAAACCCACTTTGATGATCCCACTTTGATTAAACCTCATTCCTACTTACTTTCCCAGAGATAACTAGTATCCTGAATTTTGTGATAATCATATCCTCTTGCTCTCCATTTTAGTTTTACTACTTTGTATGTACCCTTAAACAAGGTGTATTTTTTTAATTAAAAAAATATCTATATGAGAAGAGAGGTCTGAAATCTGCTTTGTCAGCTAGCTTCATTTTATACTTTAGGAAACTAGGAAAACAAGAGCAAATTAAATCCCAAATAAGAGGAAATAATTCAGATTAATGTAGAAGTCAAAGAACAATGGTGAAAACCAATGAAACCGAAAAGTAGCTAAGAATATCAAATAAATTGTTAAGTGACACATGTCTGAAAAAAGAGAAAAAAATATTTAGTGTCAGAATTTATAGAGACCAAGAAAATATAGGGGTGACTGGGTGTCTCAATATGTTAAGTATTTGCCTTTGGGACTCAGGTCATGATCCCTGGATCCTGGAATTGAGCCCCTTGTTGGGCTTCCTTCTCAGCAGGGAGCCTGTTTCTTCCTCTGCCCTTCCTCCACCCCCCCCAGGTACTCTCCCATGCTCTCTCTTAAATAAATACAATCTTAAAAAATAAAAAATAATGAATAACTTGATAATGAATTATAGAACTTAGATTAGATGGACAAATTGCTTGAAAGATGCACTTTTAAATTTCACTTAAGAAAAAAATTAGACAACCTGAGAAATCCTGTATTTATTAAAGAAATTTAATGTGTATCTAAACACCTGCACACGAAACATGTTCCAGACCCTGATATCCTCACTGCTGAATACTATGAAATATTTAATGATGAAATAATGTAAATTGTTTACTACCTCTGTAATAAAATTGAAAGTAAATGAATAATTCCTACCTTACCCTACAAAAACCACTATTTCACAATACCAAAACAAGACGGCAACAAAATTTCATGAGTATCTCTCATGAAGAAAGATGCAGAAATTCTTTACAAAAAACAGCAAACTGGGCGCCTAGGTGGCTCAGATGGTTAAGCATCTGCCTTTGGCTCAGGTCATGATCCTGGGGTCCTGGGATCGAGTCCCGCATCAGGCTCCCTGCTCCTTGGGAGCCTGCTTCTCCCTCTGCTTCTCTCTCTCTCCCTCTGTCTCTCATGAATAAATAAATAAAATCTTTAAAAAAATAGCAAACCAAAGCTATCAATATATAAAAGTGATAAAATATCATAGTCAACCAAATTTTGTTCTAGAAATGAAAGGTTGGGTTAACAGTAAAAAAAATTCATCCATCTAATTCACCATATTAATAGTCACAAAAGGGAGTGCATCTCAGTAAATGCATAAAAAGTGTTTGATAAAATTTAACATTCATTCCTAATAAAACTCTCAGCAAGGGGCACCTGCCTGGTTCAATCAGTAGAGCATGAGACTCTTGGTCTTGGGGTGTAAATTAGAGCCCCACATTGGGCATGGAGATTACTAAAAAAACAATAAACAAAACAAAATAAAAACCTCTCAACAAAATCAAACTAAAAGGAAACATCCTCAAATAGAGAGCATCTACAAAAGTCCTACAGCAAAAATCATACGTAATGTTGAAAGGTTCTAATTTTTGCCTCTAATATCAAGAACAAAATAAGGATGCCTGTTTTCACCATTTATCATCATATTAAAGTTTTCAGTCAGTGTAACAGGCTAAATAAATAAATCAATAAACAAATGTCATCTCAACTGTAAAGAAAAGTTAAACTCTATTCATAAGTGGCATGATTGCCTACGTTAATAATCTGATGATATTCATAAATAAGCTACAAGAAGTATTAAGTGAGTTCAGCTTGTATGCAGAGTACAAGATCACATTCAAAAATCAATTGCATTGCTCTATACTTGGAACAAACAATTAAAAATTACAAATTTTTTTTTTATTTTTTATTTTTATTATTTATTCATGAGAGACAGAGGGAGAGAGAGAGAGAGAGAGGCAGAGGGAGAAGCAGGCTCCCAAGGAGCAAAGAGCCTGATGCAGGACTTGATCCCAGGACTCTGGGATCATGACCTGAGCCGAAGGCAGACGCTTAACCATCTGAGCCACCCAGGTGCCCGAAAATTACAAATTTTTAATATGCCATTTACAGTGCCATCAAAATATAAATTATTTAGGAATAAATCTGATAAATGTGCAAGATTCGTAATTTGAAAAGTAAATATTGCTTAGAGAAATTAAAAGACCTAATAAATATATTAATACACCATGTGTGAAGAAGACTAAGTATCTTGCAAATATAGCTGAAACAACTAAAGTGAATTCTGGGCTGCTTTTCAATTCAGGCATGAGAGCCTGTAATGTGAATTAAAACAAGTTAATTTCCACCAACAATGATTTTTTTTTTTTTAATCGATACTATCTGGAGCAATTAAGACAATTCCAAATCTCTACAATGTATCACTTATATCAAAGATACAATAATGCAAGGCTCAAAATATAAAGACCCAGGAAACATAATCCATTCATAAGTTTCAAGACAATCAACAGATGTCAATCCTAAAATGATATAAATAAAAGAAACATTTAAAGTAGCTATAACTATGCTCAGTGTAGTAAAGTAATATGCAATTTTAGTGAATGTAAATCTAAGAATGTCAGCAAAGTAATATAGGATAGAAAAGAATATTTTAGAACTGAAAACATATCTGAAATAAAATAGAATGAAGATGAAAGAAAAAAGTCACAGAAAGGAAAGAAAGATAAATATGAAGTATCCAAATTGTGTAAGAAAAATAAAAAGACTGATGAAATAGAAAGATAGCCTCATGGGCTTTGGGACAATATCACATTGAACATGAGAGAGAATAGAAGACAAAAAATATAAATGATAAAACAATGAATAAAAGCTTCCCTGAAGTTTAGAAAGACATAGCTTTATATATCCAAGAGCTCAGCAAAGCTCAATAGGCTAAATTTGAGGAAGACATCATCTAGATAAATCAAAGGTAACATCTGGAAACCAAAGATAAAGAAAAAATCTTGACAGAAGCCAGAGAAAAATGATAAAATGAGGAATATCAATTATTCTTCTGATCAGAAACAATGGAGACCAAAAGTCTGTGATGCATATTTTTGAGATGCTTAAAGAATAAAAAACTCTTCTTTTTCTAGATCTAGGAAAAATACACTTCAAGATAAGGTCAATGACAGTTATATTTAGATAAAAGAAAAGTAAAGTAACTTGTTGCATACTAATAGTATAAGAAATGTTAAAAGATGTTTTTCGATCTGAAGTGAAATGAAACTGAAGAAAACTAAATCTTCAAGACTGAAAATATTAGAAATGTGTGGATAAAATTTTTTTTCTTCATTAAAAATAGATACAACTGTCAAAAACAAAAATCATGAAATGTTATTATAGGGTATGGAATAGATGTAGATTTGCAGCACAGAGGATAGCCGAGTGAAGGACTCATATGATTTCAAGGTTTCTATATTTTATGTGATATAACTCTTGATAAACTGAACACTTAAGTATAATATTGTACTCCCTACAGTAATTCTTAAATTATTAAATCTGTATAGATGAATGTGCTATTATATAAACTAAATTAAAATATAGTTCCATACTTTAAAACATGACCTTATGAAAACAGAATAGTCAGCAAATACTAAATGGTAAATATAAATTCAATCATATCAATAATTACATTAAATGTTAATTGACTAAATCCTGCAGTTAAAAGGTAGACATATGTTGAATCACTATGTTGTACACCTGAAACTAATATAAATTGTGTGCCAACTATACCTCAATAAAAAAGTTGTCAAAAGGGTTGTAAGATATTTTACGATGATGTTTCCTTTAATAAGTTAATAAAAATAACAGATATAAAACAGATAAAACATAAGACCCAATTATGTGTTATCTAGAAGAAATTCATTTTAAATATCAAGATATAAACTAAAAATATGAGAATGGAAAACATGTACATACAATATAAACCATAAGCATAGAACTGCTTGAATAGCTAGAGTAAAATCAGATGAAATAAACTTGATGACAAAGAGTACTAAAAAGAAAGAACAATTTCATAATAATAAAAGAATCACTTCTCAGGGCACATGGGTGGCTCAGTCGGTTGAACAACCAACTCTGTTTCAGCTCAGGTCATGATCTTGGGGTCCTGGGATCAAGCCCTGCATCAGGCTCTGTGCTTGCAGGGAGTCTGCTTCAGGATTCTCTCTCTCCCTCTGCCCCACCCCTCCCTAAAATAAATAAATAAATCTTAAAAAACAAAAGAATCACTTCTCTCAGCAAGACATAAGTATCATAAATATGTATATACCTAATTAGAGACCGTGATCGTTTAAAAAAGGCAAAAATTGAAAGAACCAATGGGAGAAATAAATAAGTGCACATACCTGAGATTTTAACACTCCTCCCTCAGCAGTTAAAAGCATGACTAGTCAAAGAATTAGAAAAATATAGAGTACTTGAGCAATGCTATGAACTGTCTTGGTCTGATTGATACATATATGACACTATAAACAACAAAAGCAGAATATTCTTATAAGGTGCACATGGCATACTCACCAAGATAAACATACTGGATAAAAAGAAAAAATAAAACAACAAAAAAAGAAAATGACTTGGAAAATGTAAAAGGTTTGATGTTATACAGAAGTAGTCAGTTAATAAGGAATCCAGTAAAATTTCAAATGTTTGGAAATTAAACTTCATATTTTGAAATAATGCATGGATCAAAAAAAAAATTAAGTCTCCAAGGAGTAAGTTACCCACAGTTATGTCCACTGATAGGAGGAAAGTAGTTTTGCTTCCTTGATAGCACAGAAGCATAACTAACTACCATAAGGATACTTCCTCTAACTTTATGCACTTCTCTTTCAACTTTTTCTAATTCTAACCACTATTTATCTCTAACTCTAAAGAAAATTAGAAAATATTTCAAATATATAAAACTAATGTGTTTTAGATCATCTTATAAAATCACAATTATGCTGTTACCAGTAACAAAGACATGTGAAGAAAAGCAAAATAAGACAAAATTTCAAACCAATATCCTTCAAGAGTATAAATGAATAACATTTAACAAAATTTAACTATTAGAATAAAGCAACATGAATAAGTGAGGTTTATCTCAGGAATGCAAGGTTGATTTAACAGGCAAAAATCACATTAAGTAATAGTCTATTAACAGAAAATGAGACAAATCACATCATCATTTCTAAAGGCACAGTAAAGGATTTCATAAAATTCCACACAGTCATAATGAAAACTCTCATAAAACAGGTGGAATGGAATTCCCTTCTTCTAGTAAAGGCCATACACAAAAAACTATAACAAAATACTTCAATGCTCTCCTACTAAGACTATGTATAAACAAGAATGTCCATTCACTTCTACACACCATCACCATCATTACCCTTTCAGATAAGAGGAAGGAAGGAAGGAAAGAAAGAAGGAAAGAAGGAAATGGTGGGGGAGGAAGGTACTATAAAAATTGAACCGTTAAAACTTTCTATTTTATCTGGATCTGAATTCTTTTGAATGAAATTTACTGGATTCTACAAAACAACAGAACTAATACATTTCAGGATGTCAAGTTACAAGGTTCACATATAAAACTCAGCTGTATTCTTATATGAAATAAAAAATTAGGTAAATGAAATAAAAGAACAATTTGATCCACACTAGTGTCAAACAACATGAAATACTATATATATATATATATATATATATATTAATGCACACGTTGCAAATTACAGAATGCTGACATACATTAAAGACCTAAATAACTGAAGAGACACACTATCCATAGTTTGGAATATTGTAAAATTTCAATTTTACAAAATGATCAATACTTTCAGGTAAACTCCAAACAAATCCAGGAGGCATTCTGACTTAAACTGACAGGTTGATGTTTCAGTTTCTATGAAAATATAACTGCCAAAGAAAATTTGAGAAAGTAAAAATACTTATTTTACTTAATTTCAAAATTTATATAAAGCAATAAAAATTTAAAATGTACATCAATGAAATTGATGAGAGTCTAGCAATAGAGCCACACATACATGTTTTTTGAACAAGTTACCACATCATTCAACATGTGAGGAAAAGATTTCAAAATAGAGTACTATGGGAAAAAAGAAACCATTGAAAATTAGCTTATGTTGTATTTTATCCTAATTTAATCATAACCCTAAATATGAAAGTTGAAGCTAAAATATCCTAGAAGAAAACATCAGAAAAGTCTTTCTGATACATGGGTTTCTTACATAAGACACGGTAAATCATAAAGTGAAGGAAAATATACAATTTGAGCTTTTTTAAAATGAAAAAAAAAATGGTTTTACAATGTTACCATTAACAAGAGAAACGGTAAGCCATATAAAGGGAGAAAGTACTGCAACTCAATGCAACTCAGTAATAAGATCAACAAACCACTAATGATTGAAAGTAAGGCCGTACTTTGACTTTGGAAAAGTTTAGCAGTTTCTTATAAAGTTAGCAAGTACTTAAAACATAGAAATCCCACTCCAAGCTATTTAACAAAGAGAAATGAAAATATACTCTATTCAAATACCTCTACATGGATACTCATAATATCTTTAATCATGATGGCCAAATTTGCAAATAATAAAAATGTCCTTCAAGAGGTCGACAAAATATACTGTATGTAGATGACAGGGCGCTAGCCAACAGTAAAACGGAGTGGATTGTTGATACATTAAAGCACCAGGATGGATCTCAAAGCATTAGGTTCAGTGAAAAAGAGTCAATTTTAAAAGATTACATACTCCATGATTCAATTTACGTAACATTGCTGAAATGACAAAATTAGAGAGAAAGAGAACAAAATAGTGGTCACCAAGAGACACGGATGGTGGGGATTGGGGACAGAGTGAGAATAAAAAGAAGCACGGAAGGTTTCTTTACGGTGATAGAATAATTCTGTATCTCGATTTTGTTGGTGGTTACATAAATCTATACACTGGGTGGAACCACACAGAAGTACACACACACACTTACATGAACGCATGTAAAGAAATGATGAAAACTGAATAAAGTATGTAGTCCACTTAAATACACCATATTTTTTTTTGTATCCTACTATAGTTATGCCAGCTGTGAAAAACTAACATGATTGGAGCACCCACTACAGAGAAACTAACTACCTTATCTGCCTTTGCCTGACCTGGGCTAAAACCTTTTGACCTGGGCAAAATGGCAATTGTTTTAGGCAACTACTTGAGAAGTCAGCAGGAGACCAGACATCTTGGTCACAAGACTGACAGTTGTGGACTTTCTGAAGATAGTGTCAGTGGTCAGTCGAAGTATGAGCCAGAGTAGCTTAGCCTGTTCATCCCCATAGAAAACTTTGTTTTCCCCTTCAACTCATGTCATTTCCCCCTTTCCTTTTCCTCATAAAAACACGTTGCTTTCACTCTACAAGTGGTACACTATTTGCGTTTGCATTTCTACTAGAATCCATGCTTCCTGAATTACAATTCTTGGATCCCAAATAAACTGGTTTGCTTTTCACTGCAACACTATTTTCAGGTTGATAAAGCCATCCCCCTAAGGGAGAAGCTGAGTGAAGCACTCACATGATCTCTAGGTGATAAGGATGACTAGTGTGACACCAAACAACATAGATGAATCTCAAAGTCATGTCAAAGGAAAGAAGCCAGTCACAAAAAATTGCATAATTATGATTCCATTTATATAAAAATGCTAATTATAGTAACAGAAGGCTGATCAACGGCTGCACAAGCCTGGGCCATACAGATACAAAATCTGTACCTTGATTTTGTTACCAATTTCACAGGTTTCTGCAACACTCAAAATTCACCAGATTATACAACTTGGATAGATGCAGTTTATTATATGTGAAGTATTCCTCAATAAAATTGACAAGGTAAATACAGGAGGAAGGAAGTTACCTTAGGGGTGTCTCAATTATACCCATATCAGTAATGTTTAATTTCTTGAAGGTCATTATTCGAAATTTTCTTTTCACCTCTGTGTACATATTAAAGATTTGTAGTAAAATTTTAAATAGAGGAATACAAGACTTCTAGTCTTTGCATGAATGTATTTCAAAGATTTGTGGAAAAACGTGTCAGAGCACTTACCTCAATTTTACATTCAACCAGCTTCATTTACAGTTTTGTAAATGTTTTCTATGAATGTTATAGTCAGGTCAAAGAAAACTGTCAAGAGACACTTTTTTTCTTCGACTAATATGGTTAGAATTTTTTAAAAAATCATCACTATTTATATAAGCATTGTTGGAGGGAGGCACGGGGAAAGATAAACAGGTGAATAATTAATGAAAGCATATTTATGTATTTGTGGCATGCTATTAATCTATCTTTTTTTTACTGTCTTTAAGCTCATTTTACTCTAACTTATGGTAATCTCATTGTAAATACGTGGAACATTATGTTTACAATGAGCTGATTTTGATAGACTATACCTGGTATTTTTCATAAACTGAATTCCCCAGAAGGAAGCTGTAAGACTAGAAATGTTAGGGAGATGGTTTATTAGAGAGAAAATAGTATTTCCAGGAAAGACCAGTATACAGTGGGAGAGTCATCCTGGAAAAGGAAGAAGGGCAAGTTAAGTTTGTGATATTAAGTTCCACTCAGCACATAACATAGTCTAGCTCGTAGTTCAGTGGAGTCCAAATCAGCAACCCTCTGCCAATCAGACGTTAGTGCAGTAACACCCCTGAGGCATGTAAATTCCCAGGTACTTCCAACTGTTAGGATTACAGGGAAAGAGCTCTCTCTGGGATGGGAAGGGGAGCCCTCCCAAAAGGCACTCAGTGTTGGTTGCTGGTAAGAACCTCAGGCTGGAGGGCAGCGCTGCTTGCATCAAACCGATGAAGAGGTATGGCAAGGTGCAGAAAAGCGACCGACAGCAGCCTCTGCTGCCGCCTTAGGGACACTCACGCCTCACACTGGATTCTCTGCACTGATTCGTCAGAGTTGTTGCTAATCATGATTCCAGAAAGGAACAGTAAGTACAAAAGGACAATCAGTGTGATAAGCTGTAGTCCCTGCTGCTGAAGTTGCTGCCAAGGCTGTAATTGCCACAAAATATTTGAATCCTGGTTAGGAAGGTCACTGCCCTTTCAAAGATGAAACGAGTGCCCCTACCACCCATTATTGTTTCCCCCACCACTGGCCTCCACCTCTGTAGTCTATGATGCCTTTCTGAGTAACCTGCATTGCTGACAACCCCAAACCCAGATTACCATTCATTTGTCTGTGAGTTGTTTATTCACACTTGAATCATACTTGGGAGCACGGAGAGATGCTCTGTGGATTCCCTGGGTTTCCAGACTTACATATAAGGGCAAGACTTCCAACAGAAATCTGCTCTTATTGTCCATAAACAGTGCCACCCACAGTGTTCCCTATCCACATTTAGTACCTGATACCCTACTTCTCCTATGATTAAGTATTTATTCCATTGCCTACTTGCTTACTGTAGTATCTAAAAATGACCACGTGGCAGCAATACATCTATTTTCAATGGAAGTCTTAATTTGTCCCCTGGCATTTTTCTGGATCTCTAGATATACCAAATTTAAGTTGTGAGGACAGAAAATACACATTTTCCAATTAACTCCCATGACTTAAAGATGAGGGGAGACACTCTTATGTTCAACCCTGGATTTCCAGACAATTGTATTCCTTTTCTCAGAGACATAGAATCACAATAATGGTCACTGAATCCTGGTATGTGTTGTACTTTGAAGAACAGTGTCCTAATTTCATGGATACTTCAGTATTGCCCTTAAGAGATCTTTCCAGTGTCCTATAAAAAGGTCAGCTCTAGGGATTTACCACAAGCTCTGACCAATGAGTCCCATGATCATGCTATTACACTCCTCACTGAAAATCACATCCCTTGGACAAAGCAGGGACAAAGTTATGTGGGTTCCCATTTTAGTAAATCAGGTATTCCTAGCCCCTGGATAATGGTGCTATTGGAAGGCACTGTGGTGGAAAAAGCACAAATGCATGTTGGTCCTGTTCACAATGAATACAATGAATTACTATCCTTTAAATGTCTGAAGAGCTCTAATCAACATTACAATTTCTGGTGGATTTCTTTAAAGCTCATATGGAGATACTGGGTTGGATACTGCAGCTCACAATTTGGATTTTCAGTAATGGCCACAGTGTTGTTAAGGAGGAGACTATGTTGTTGGGCCCATCCATTGCCCTATGTCTGCTGAATTTGGAGTCCATTGCTCAATCACTGAGAATAGAGGCTGTCTGATCTCTCTGTGTATTTCTGTCCCCTGGGTATTTAGTGGATCATCCAGGTTATGCATTAACCTGAGACTCAACATTGCTCACGCTTTTGTCCCACTTCTACTGGTGCATCCACATGTCTTTTCTGCAGGCCTCCTAATCCCACTCTTCCAGTACTTCTCCTTTCAGACCCCTAACCAACAAGCTAAGGTATTAGCCACTGTCTAGGAGTTCAGATATTTTTACATCAAGTACTTTATCTTTGTTCACACACTGGCTAGGCATGCCTCCAGAGCTCTGCCACTGGGAAGACTTCCACTTACCTTGTCCTCCAGGGCCTCCCCGCTTGGTATTGCTGTTTTCTGGTAGCAGTTATTTTCAGCCCACAAAATCATATTGGGCTAAGCTCTCTACAAACCAGGACTTCATTTTTCTTCCACGGGTGGGTCCTAAGGAACCTCTATTAGGACATAATTATAAGCTGATGGAAAATCATTAACTAAGTCTAATAAATGTACTTAACTTGGAGCTGTGGCCACCTATTCACATACCTTTTTTGTCCTCTTGATCTGTATGCAGAGGGCAAAATCTCTATCCCAGATTTACATTATTTCTACATAGTAGATAGCTGCTGTGCCTACTCAACTTTCAAATGATGTATAGTCGCTGTTACAGACAGCATGACCTTGCTCTTGCGTCCTATGTGTCTATACTGCAAATCCCTATGAAAGCTTTCCAAGTTTCCAAATGGCATGTTATCTAGCACCCATCTCTCTAGCAGCACCACTACATGGGTTAGGTTGCACAACTAAAGAGAAACTGTGACTGTATTCTCTCACAATAAACAGCCTCTGAAGTTACCCTATAAGCATTCAGAGCAATACTCCCAAATAAGCCAAAATCCAATCTGGCCTACCAAGTACAGAGTGGTAGTGACAGAAACTGCAGTGCATAAAAACTATTCTTTCAACTTGGAAAAAAACTCTTGTCAAGCTCCTTACCACTGTAATCCTAAGTTTCTACAATAGAGAAGGCCCCTAAATCTTTGCAGAGTTAATGTTCCATCCTTTAGGCTTTCTGTGTCTTATGAAAGCATCTGCAGTAATTATCACTTTCTGTTCTTCATGTCCAATTAACATAATGTCATCAATACACTTCTGTGGATTGTTCAGATTTTAGGTCCCTCTGGAGTATAACATAGCAAAGAGCAGATAAGTAAGTACAGCCATGGAGAAAAGATCTTCCATGTGAAGTACTCTCCATTCTGAGTGAGTATATTTTGTCCTAATGCATTTTGAAATGAATGCATATGCCAGGGATATAGAATGTATGATGTGCCAGAATACAGGTTGTATTGATCTCTTCTAGTAACGATACCTCATCAAGCACAGAAAATGTGTAAACACTTAAGTTTGTAGTGGTGTACCATCACCCATCATGAACTGCCTTTTCCTCCACCCCACCACTGGCCCCTGCCATGACTCCCAGGGAGCTAAACTGTGAAATAAATAGGGTCATGACGGGGACAACCAACTCTTTATCCTTTATAGCGTTGAAAGAGGCAGTAATCTCTAACTTGTTACTCATCGTATGGCATTGCTTTTAATTTACAATCCTGGGCCAGGGCGAAATTTCAAGAGGCCTTTTTCTAGTGTTCAATTCAAGAGATTCAATTCTGCATTGGAATTTTGTTGACAGTGCAGCCCCTACATAAATTTGTACTAATCAGGAGCAAGGAAGCTAAAATATTTATATCCCATCTATTAATCATTGTTTAAGATGTTTGTTTGTTTTTTCTCCCTGGGGGACACGAATTCCCTAGCACCTAAGCCTCTTAGTACACAGGGGCACCATGTGATCTGAGAAACAAGGACAGGCCTCTGATGAAGAGATGCAGGTGCTGGTAGTTGAGAATGAAAGCACACCCAAAGACCAAGTACGTAAAAAAGGTAAAGGCGTCAGAATTAATCTTGGGTGAAACACTGATACCTGCTACCATGATATTTAAAGTTCTTTGGCAATTTCTGATTTTTTTTTCAAATTCTCAGCAGTCTCAATAGGATATAACAATAATTTTGGGGTCTCCAACTCATTCATAATTATTTGTAGTGCTGTGAGATAAAAATTATTTGTATAAGGCTGGCACAGGAAATAGCCTATGTACTTGCAATGTCATATAACCTGAAAAAATCTGACATTATTTTCAACTTGCCTTTAATGCTGTCCTTATGCCAATGTGCAATTGTGCAATTTAAGCAACCTGGATAAATCATTCAAAATATTTTTCCCTCAGAAATGATATTAATTGGTACATTAATGTTTCCCTTTCAATAAGCCCGGTATTTGTATACATAATTAAAAATAATGTAATAGTAATATTTCTGGTGAATTATACAAGATTTTATTGCATTGGGATAATTTTTACAATTAAAAAAACTGTTTTGGAGTATATAGTATTTTAAGTATTATAGTATTAAGTACATATAGCATATATTGTAATAATTTGCATATATATAGTATAAAAATATACCTTATAATAAAATTATTATGGCAATCCAAAATTCTACTCTATTCTATAAAAAAGTATATATACACTATAGTGTATTTTTATACTATATGGTATACATTATATACTAATGTATAGTATTTTATTATAGTCTTAAGTATATAAAATATATAGTATATATTGTAATAATTTTAAAATTTTATTTATTTTGGGGGGGGAGGAGCAAAAGGAGAGGAAGAGAGAGAATCTCAAGTAGACTCTCCACTGAGCCAAGAGTCAGACATGGGCTTGATCTCATGACTCTGAGATCATGACCTGAGCTGAAATCAAGAGTGGAATGTTAACCCACTGAGCCACTGGTGCCTCATATTGTAATAATTATTATTTTATTATTTATCAATAAAACTGGAAAATCAAAAAATTATAATTTAGCTTGTATTGCACTGAAACACATCTTCCATACAAGTATAATAATGGCATATTGGCTTCATTGTTGAGTGTTTGGGGCGACAGGGCTTTTAATCTGAAGGAAGTTGATGTAGAACCTTTTTTTAGGTGTACTTCAAGTGGCTACTAAAATTTAAAGTAATTAAAAATATTAATATCAAATTTCAAGTGTATACATATTTACTACAATATATTCTTCATTTTAATCAAGAAAAAATTTTATGGTATAAAGGTTGATCCTATAAAACAGTGTTTCTCTAGCCATTCAGCATCCACTAGGGAAAGCCCATCAGTTTTCAATGAAAACATCTACTAGAATTGAACCAAAAGAGATTTTGGTATAAGCAAATAAAATACTGTTATCAACAAGGCAATGAAGTAAAGGAGAGGTATATAGGATAAAACCCAAGACTGGTAGAATTGTATTGCATTTATGTCATGAATAGATAATTGCACTTGAAGAGGCAAATTACAATATAGTGACCACATTCCCTGTACTCTGTCAAGTTCAGTTCCCCTCACCCAGATGACATTCTGGGTGTCTATTCATACATTCTGTCTATACAAGTAAAATGGACACTTGAACATTTATCCACTAACTTCAATCAATGTAGATAGATTCCTTATAAATTCTTGGTTTCTAAGAAGAAACAATTTGTTTTTCATTAATTATCTGGATAACTGTTTCCATTTTTCTCTTAAGTATGACCCTCCAAATGTTTTCTTAGGCACTAATTTGTTCATTGGTAATCCAAAATTCTACTCTATTCTATAAAAAAGAACTGGATAATTCTGTAAATTACAATTCTTTTCAAAACCTAATTCTTTGCCTGTGCATTTAAATGTTTTCAGTCCCTTAAATTTCACCAATGAGCTAAAATAAGAATCGTACCATTTAGAGTATCTAGTTCCCATTTCTTATCACAGAATTGTGTACTGAGGATAGTATTAACTTCCAAAAGCACAAGTTCCACACAGAGTAGCTGGTCGTTCACTGTCTTGGCATATGTTTGTGTCTGCGTGGCTTAATAAACGACTTTGAGATTCATATTTTAATATGATTTCACAATATGTCTGTTCATAATACAATTTGACTTTGACATGTAATATATTTTTTAATAAAATCTTTAATAACAGACATCTGCCAATAGAAAAGAGAAACATCTATGGAACACTGATATGCTTCTAAAATTTCCAAACAAAATTTCGAAGATGAAAATACAAATTCTCTACTCACACTGATTAAAAAAAAAAAAAAGTTTTCCTAAATGCCTGTCACAAAGTCTGATAGGCCACTGATATTATTTTTTTATGCTAAAATGCTATCATCCATTGAAAGATTAGTAGTGTCACATATAAGATCTTGCTTATCTAGCGCATAAGCCTAAAGCAGGAAACAGGAAGTTGGTCAAAGAAAAGGAAGGATATGCAGAAATCTTGATCAAAAGTGATATGAGGAATTCTTAATCTCAGGAAACAAACTGAGGGTTGCTGGAGTGGTGGGGAGTGGGAGGGATGGGGTGGCTGGGTGATAGACATTGGGGAGGGTATGTGCTATGGTGAGCACTGTTGAATCACAGATCTGTACCTCTGAAACAAATAATACATTATATGTTAAAAAAAAAAGAAGAAGAAGATAGCAGGAGGGGAAGAATGAAGGTGAAATCGGAGGGGGAGACAAACCATGGGAGACTATGGACTCTGAAAAACAAACTGAGGATTCTAGAGGGGAGGGGTTTGGGGGGATGGGTTAACCTGGTGATGGGTATTAAAGAGGGCAAGTACTGCATGGAGCACTGGGTGTTATATGCAAACAATGAATCATGGAAGACTACATCAAAAACAAATGATGTAATGTATGGTGATTAACATAATAATTAAAAAAAAGTTAACTTAATATGAACATACCCCAGCTAGAGATGGTGTCAGTTCATTGATAGAAGCCCCACTATGACTTTAATACATTCAAAATACATTTTCCCTGACAACTTATTTAGAAAATGACACAGTGTTTGGAGTAATCCATATGAATAGTTCCACAAACATGAGAAAGATGAGGAAAATTCAGAAAAGTGATCATTTTCACCTTTACTAAAATTTCTAATTGTGTTCCACAATGTACTAATTTACTTACATTTTAAAAGTGCATAAGTATTTACATTCTCCAAATTCCTATCAGCTCCTGATATTACCAAATGATCCCATTTCTCCCCATTAATGGTATGTTATGACATATTATATTATGAAATAAATCTAATATAGAATACATGTAATATTTATGTGAGGTTTGCAAGTAAGATGAAAATATGCCTACTCTTAAATTAGATTAAGAATTAGAACCATACCAAACCCTTGTAATCACTGTGTGTACATCGTTAGTTTCAGACTCTCCATTTCCCCTAAGAGGTACCTTTCATCCTGAATTTTTGCTTGTTTTTATACCTTTTCTTTCTTAATCAGAGATACAAATATTTCTTTATATAAATGGAATACTATGTGAATTTTTGTCCAACCAACATATCTTTATATTCAACATTATATTTAGGATTTTAGATTCGTGATATTTACCAATTCAGATTTCAGCTATGGCTGAAATGCCCAAGAGTGAAGAATTTTCAATTTATATTGAATTTGCATTGAGTTCTTTAATTTGCAAATGTTAATTTATCTGGTCAAAATAACTAGGGGTAATCTGATAATTTTATGTTAACTACAAATGCTATAACCTGAGAAGGTAAGATAGACCTAAAGGAGAGGTCAAGTTTTCCCATAATGAAACTGGTTTCACTCACAATATGATTTTGCCCTTCAAATTTATGCATGTTTATCAGTAGAATTTGATCAGAGAAACAAAATGTACTGAGTGGAAATACTTATTTCCAATATCTTTTTCCATATCTCCAATATATTATTACTGTATTATATAATATTATATTGCATACATTATACTATATATGTAAGATAGGAATTGAGCTTAGATTATTACCAGAGATTATTACACAATCTATGTTTTATATGTAATACTATTGTCTTTGCAGCGGGGGAGTAACAGCCTAAGGTCTACAAGCAGACAGGCAGAAGAAGATGGAGGATGGATGTGAAGTAGGAAAAGAAAGGGCAAACTAGACCCTGCAAGACCAAGCTATAACCCAGAAAGGACAAATTGAAACCCATACCTGTATTTCATCACCCTTAAGGCCCTAACTCCAGTAACACTGGTATCTTGCAGGGCAGGCTTGTACCTCTCATCACAGAGTGAAGAAAGTACATGGTCCAGCAATCACAGAGGCTAAATGCAGCTCTGGAGGGACTTGCATGAACCACAGCTCTTCTGTGGACCCTCACCAAAAGACTCAGAAGGAGAAGAGAGTGAAAAGGAGGCAGAAAATATATTTGAAGAAATAATAGCTGAAAATTACCCAAATCAGGAAAAAGAAACAGAAATCCAAATCCAGGAGGCATAGAGATCCCCCAACAAAATCAACAAAATGAAGTCCACACCAAGACACACTGTAATTAAAATGGCAAAAAGTAGTGACAGAGAATTTTAAAAGCAGTAAGAGAAAAAGAAAAGTTAAGGGAAAACCCCACAAGGCTATGAGCTGATTTTTAGCAGAAACTTTGCAGGCCAGAAGAGAGTGGCATGATATATTCAAAGTACTGAAAGAAAAACCTGCAACAATACTCTATCCAGCAAGGTTATCATTCAGAATAGGAGAAATGAAGAAGTTCCCAGATAAAAGTTAAAGAAATTCATGACCAATAAACCAGCCCTGTAAGAAATGTTGAAAGGGACTCTGAATGGAAAAACCATAAATAGGAGTAAGAAAAGCAGAAAGTACAAAAGCAGTAAGTTAAGTATATCTACCAAAATTAGTCAAGGGATTCACAAAATAAAAAGATGTAAAGTATGAGATCACTTTCCTAAAATGTGGTGGGGGGAAAGGAGTAGAGAATGAGTTCAAACTTAAGTGACCATCAACTTAACACAGATTGCTATATGCAGATGTTATTTATACAATTAATAGTAAAAAGAAAGGAATCCAAGTACATCACTAAAGAAAGCCAGCAACTCTGAGAAAGGAGAAAAAGAGAGGAACAGAAGAATTACAAAACAATAAACTGGGTAACAAAATGGCAACATTTACATACCTATCAATAATTATTTTGAATGTAAATGGAATAAACACTCCAATCAAACACATAGGTGATAGATGGATTAAAAAAAAAAAAAAGACCCATCTATATGCTGCCTATAAGAGACTCCTCTTTCAGATCTAAAGACACAGGCAGATTGAAAGTAAAGGGATGAAAAAGCATTCATCATGCAAATGGGGCTGCTGGGAACATCATAAAGGATTCTTTCACCTTATATAAAGAGAGATGGCAGAAATAACTAGGTGTATTTGATAGGAGTTATGAGGAAAGTGTTGTCAACTCAGAAAAGGAGATAACCTTTCCCTGGGTTAAATGTGAGTAAAATGTTATTAATATAAATACTGCAGAAATCCTATGAGATTTCTATAGATTTATCACTATACTGGCTATATTTCTATTTGATTATCAGTCTCCTGGTGTTAATTTGCCTGATATTAGACCATGAGAATTTAGTGTGACCCATCATAATTCCAGTTACTGTTAAAATACTGATTTGGTCACGATTTTATTTACTGAATCCAGTATATTCTAGTGGTTTTCACTTGGAGATTCACATCACTTATGAAATTAATATACAGGTATTTGTTACCTTTCTCAGGCTTACTAAATCTTTTTTTAAAGATTTATTTTAGTATGTACTTAACAGAGAGAGAGCAAAGGAGCACAAGCAAGGGGAGCGGCAGAGGGAAGAAAGAAGCAGGCTCCTGCTGAACAGGGAGCCAGACGCTGGGTTTGATCCCAGGACTCTGGGAACATGACTTGAGCCCAAGGCAGACACTTAATGACTGAGCCACCCAGGTGCCCTGGCTTACTAAATCTTTTTACTTGATAATCTTGATATATTCTTAGTATATTATGATACATTAGGTCTCTGGGTTATTATGCATAAGAAGATTTTTTTTCTGAGATTATATTCAACTATTTTCATAAATTAGATGTAATATCCTGTTCTTTGAAAACAGAGACATTATGTTTAGATATTTTATCTAAAACTTTTGATTGACTTTAGTTTGCTTTGCATGTCACAATAACAAGAAAATTGTCTTGTCAGTTACATTATTCCTACACTAAATCTCATCAGATCTGTCACTTCTGAAATTTATCATTAGTAAGTCAACCACAGTGATTTTAGATTTTTTTCCCCTACAGATAGTTGTTTTCTCTGATGCTTTTCTGGAAGTACTTGCAAATCAGCTACAGCAAAGTTCTTTAACAAAAAGTGACTCAGAGACCCTTAGAAAAATGACTATGTCAGTCAATAGAAATCCAAGTCCAGGAAGCACAGAGATCACCCCGACTGAGCCACCCAGGCATCCCCCAAACAGAATAAAAATTAAAAACATAGGACTGAATGTCTATAATTTTGTTTGGAATATCACTGATGTTTTAATATCATATTTTCTGGATATATGGAACCACTTTCTTTTTTAAGCTATATATAACTCAAAATAATTTAGCAGATTGTGATTTTGCAAACAAATATTTATTTCTCTTTGCTGTACCCTTCAGAATTTGGAAACTTTTATTGAGTATTCTTATCCTCATGGCAATATATTTGTATAGATTTAATAAGAGTCTGACGTGTTAACAGGACATAACCAGAAATATTTGTTATGAACATTTCCAGTTTTCTTCAATATTGCTCCAACCCTCCAAACTGACATTTCCAATTTAGTCCCAGGAACTAAAACCTGAACACTCAGATCCTTATCAGGACTTTAGATTGACACATATCTGTTTTTCTCCCATGGATCTAAGGAGATGCTGTCAACAAAAGCCTAACAAATTCACATGTTCATCAAAAGACTCATCAGTGCATCAGCCCAAGCACAGGTTGGATTTCTTCCTGAACAAGTAAGCCAATTTCTGGACCATAAAGTCTGCCTAAAGAAATGCTTTGGTCATTCTGCAATAGGTAATCAATATTTTGGACAAAATCACCATGAACACTGATACCTTGTTTTTAAAAAAGGTATCATATTTAAAAAATAAAAATAAAAATTTAAAAAGATGTCATATATAATGAGGAATGAAGCACAATAGGAAGACTTTCATCCACCAACCTCTTGGAATATGCTGGACTGAAAAGTCTCAGGTTTCATCTCCTGGCTCTTCAGCACAATATTTATATGAATTATTTCTCTTTCATTTCAGGTATCCCTCTTTTAAGAGATCTGATCTCCAGGGATGTAAATCAAATGATGTTTTCCATCATGCCTCAACAGGATTCAATTGATCTTTGGAGTTTTCAAGAGATTATTTCTTAGGACCAGATTAACCTTACTCAGGAGGTTTATCACTGCTTCTGAGTTTTTCAGAAAAATAATCATCATGAACAAAAGAAATGGCTATTTTAAATTTTGAGATGACATACCAAAACTTATGAGATACAACTAAAGCAGTGCTTATGGGAAAGAGTATAACTGTAAATAAATATTTAAAAAAGAATTTAAATCAGTAAGCTAACCTTTCCCTTTAACTGAAAAATAAGAGCAAGTTGAATACAAAGCAGGTAGAAGGAAGGAAATAATAAAGATTAGAGTGGTGACAAAATGTTGCGTTTTACCCAAAATAAGGTCCTGGAAAACAGCAAGTCTCTCCATTCTTCTGTGTTCTGGGAAATGGATTACAACAAAAAGCAACCTGCCCCATATGATTTCAGTAATACTGGCTGTCTGCTCCTTCTCATGACTCTTAACTACAAGACTAAGGAAGGACTCATTTACTTGTGACCTGGCCACACACAGACATTTCCCTTTTACCTGAACATACTGACAAGCCAGACATAGAGAACCAACTCCATTTTTTAGCTCATAAAATATTAGGTGAACTATTTACACATGTCAAACTAGCTAGGTGCACAGATAAGTATTTCCTGTCCCGATTGAGATGTCTCATGATCACAAAAAATTCCAAAATATGTTATCCAGTTATAATTTAATTCTTTCCATAAAAGTATAAAGCAAAACTACCCTGCTCAGACTCTTTGTTATTTGATCTGGGGTTTCCCACTTATTGCAATAGCCTAAATAAAATAAATTTTCTTATTTGATCAGTGTTGCCTTTGGCAGCAGAAATTAGTAGTGAAAATCAACAAAACTGCGTCTAGACTATTACCTTTTATTGTGGTGATGGTATCGTGGGTGCTTATGAATGCCCAAACTCATCAAACTGTACATACTAAATACATACAATTCTTTATATATTAGTTATACCTCAATAAAACTTAAAATTTATTTTCAAGAGGAAACAGAATGTACCATTAAATTTGGTAAATTGCTTAATTGAAGATTGTTCAAGATGACTTACATACAATGCATTCTTCAAGTTTATTTTGTTGGGAAAATATATTATGTATGTAAAATTGGGTAAAAGTTTAATGAAATAGAAGGCCAAATTGAAAACGTCTGTGGATTTAAACGTGATAATTATTACTGGAAATGTCTAATAGTTTTCTCTAGTAGACTCTGAAAACCAAGATTAAATTTCAGGTAATTCCACATTTGTGGAGTGTTACTCTTCAAATGATAATTCATTCAACTACTTCATGCTAAATTTTGGAAGCTATCATTGGAATGTGATTATTTGCACTTTGGAACAATAAGTAGATGCAAAACAAATAGCTACTTCATTTTAATATTTGAGATTAGATACCAGCTACACCAGCCTCTCAACCGGTCTCCAGACACATTAATTTGGCACACTAAAAAGTCTTCTCATTTGGGGAGTAATTTGTTATATACGCTCTGTGACCTCATCATGGAGAACTAGAATTCATCTTATAGATTGCAGTTGACATAAATATAGCAAATCTACATGTGGTAAGTAGTCATCTTGGTCAGAAAAGTGACCCAATTTAGAAGGCCAAGATTTATGTGTAGAATTCTAGTCAGAATTCAAAAGAATTTCTGCTAAGCCACCCAAAATGTTTTTTTTACTATATAATTAATCTCATCTGATGGAATATTAATGATACTGATAATTAATGATGTAATGAACATTTATATGTACTAAGCAATTTGTAAATTTTAGATATTTTTTGCCACTTAGACATTTACAATTAGACAATTGAAACAAGGAATAATTAATGTCACTTTGGTTAATTGCATTTATGTGAAAACTTCATTGAGACTGATAGAATTCAATGGGCTTATCTTTTCAGAAGTCATGAATCCTGTGAATTTGGAGATATTCTTGAAATGAAACTCCCACTTACAGACTTAACCATTAAAGAAATTTCTATAGTAAGTATAATTAAAATAGTCATCACCAAAGCAAACCCAATTAAGTTTTGACTCAAGTACATTTCCTATCAGCTGTAATGTGATTCCAAATAGAACCTATGCTCATTTCCCCAAATTTTCAGAATCTAGTTTTAATGATCCTTAAAAACAATATAAATTCCATCACTATTTCCTCTTATTCTTGAGGTCTCCATATGAAACCACTATAATTCCTTTCTGTTAAAACTTAAATACATTTTAAACTGGCATTCCTGAGGTAAATGCAGGCGTTCACCACAAAGACATGTAGGCATGATTATTTATACTATGTCTCCTCTTCATATCATAAAAGGCCAGATGCCTTAACTGACCATGAAGAACTTGTTTAAAAGTAGGTTTAAATTGATGAGGATGACAATGTGGTAGAATATATGTCTTTGGATTGCAAGTAATTTGCTCCTACAGTTTCCTTGCTTTTAAGATTTTTTTTTAAACCTAATACAGATTATATATTTTTCCTTCTATTGTCAATAGAGCAGTGGTTATTTCTCACTAGAAATGCACTTATTATGAATATGATCTTATATCTCTGTTTTCTCAGGTCTTTATTCACAACACATTTAGGAATTTTCTGAAACTCTGACACTTCATCATGATAGTCCAACATTGTTCTTTAACAATTATACTTCACTGGAAAAAATAACATATATAAGTCAACAGGCTACACCAAAGGGCTTATTCATCTGATTTTGTACTTGATTTATACAGAAGAGGTGGGTCTTAAAGTAGAATGGCCCACTGAACATTTGGCTAAGGGATTAGTTTAAAGAAAAATTATGTGTTGTCATATTCTGTGTAACTTTATTTGAACAAGTATTTAATACATGGTGCTTTTTTAACAAAATCATGATATTTTGGTCTAGGAACCAACAATTTGCATTGGGAGTTGAGATATACTCAACTCCTACTGCCTATATTGATAATCAGTATTCACACCATACATATGATAAATGCTTTTAATTTCTGTAACTAATGGGAATATCTCTGCTCATGTGTAAAAGTTTTCAGAATAAGCAGGGACATTTTAGCCAGGACACAATAATATTCATACTTAATTAGAAGCTGATACTGCTGCCCAGCATAAATGAGGCAAACAGGCAAAATCTAGATGTTGACTGAGCTAAATGACCTTAAACAACTCTTAGGAATGAAGATTGTGGCTTACCCAATGTAGCAAAGTTTCCAATCCAGTTGTAGGTCCACTTGAAGGCAGGAATAAAGGGAGTAAGAAATGGAACATGGGAGTCACAAATAACAGTTCAGAAAGAGTGAGGCCACTGATGTTAATTGGAAGCCTATAAAAAGTATCCTGTTTTTCCTTGCTTGCTAGACACACATGCACAATACACAACACTAAGCACTTATAATATATGATGTATATTTTACATTTTACCTCTCTCTCCCTTTTCCCCACTTGTGATGAAATCAGATGAGGACAGAACCCAATTGGAGACTATATTATCAGAGGTTAGTGAATCCATAAAAGTACCTCTGGTTTTGACTTTGTACCCTGTCCCAATAAGGAGACATTACAGTCTCTGTGAGCATTTTTTTTTTTTTTGAAAGATTAAAGAGAGAGAGAGTATGTGCATGAGTTGGGGGAAGAGTAGAGGGAGAGAATCTTTGAAGCAGACTCCACACTGAGTGCAGAGCCCGACACGGGCCTCAATCCCATGACCCATCAGATCATGACCTGGGCCAAAAATCCAAGAGTCTGATGCTTAACTGAGTCATCCAGGCGCCCCTGTGAGAATTTTTGAGAATTATTTAACAAACAGTGTGTATGTGCAGGTATGTACGTGTGCATTTATTTGACAGCCAAGAGGTAGAACATAGGGAAAACTTTTTAAAATTATGGTTTATCTCTTCAGCATTTATCCATATAAGGAATTGCTTCTGCTATCTGAAGGGTAAATACATGAAATAATACAAAAAAGGCTCAACCCTTCCAGGAACTTGAATACTGAGCAGAGCATCTGAAGGAAACTTGAAGTATTTTAAGAAAAACTTCAAAACACTTTCCACAAGCTCCAACTACCCTAACAGTCCAAAGCTCCCTAAACTTTGTAGTTTTCATGTTGTCCGGTCTTCAAGATTCTCTTCAATTGTGTGAACTGCCTCTTTCCAATAAATTTTTCTCATGTTAGATTTGGCTGCTAATTAATTAAGTCAGTGGGCAGAAAATAGCCTTTCTTTTTGTGCCTGATTTTTGATGGATTGTATTTTCATGTCTGAATTTGAATACTATGTTTTGGTGATTTTCAACTAAATAGCCTGCATCACTCAGAAATCCTCTTGCCTTTATGTAAGAGTAAATTTGATTTTCTGTGGCTTTTACAAATGAGAGATGATTATTCTTACTTCATGTTTGAGAGACTGGGGATTTTGAGTTGAAATATAAGATATGAATTTATAATTTTGCCTGTGACAGAGGCTTTAAGTTATTGTTTTCAAGCAGAACATCTGATTTCCAGAATGGATCACTGATGTTAAGTGGAAGCCTGTATTTCATTTATACTATTTTTTTTAATGGAAAGGAATAACAGGGAAGGTTTGAAAATGAGTATTGGTACAGGAAATTAGTTTTACCTGCCACAAACCCTTTATAGGATAATCCATATCTGTTTCCCTCTTTCATTCCTTAAATGTTAGGAGATTCTGTTTTTGGCTGGTTTCTAGTTTAAAGATTCTCTGTTTTCTCTGGCATAATGCTGATGGCAGCATATTTCACAGAGAACAAATAGTTGTTAATGAAAGAGCTACTCTCAGATTAGGAACACAAAAGAGGTTGTAGAAACAGATTTGTGATTGTTTCTGAATGGGCCCCAAAGTCATGGTTCAATTAGACTTATATAAAATGAACAATGTTCTGTGCATCCCAATACTCAGGTAAACAAACTTACATTCCCAACTTGCCTCTTCCCTCCACCACTGTCACCTGCCAATCCATTTTCCACAGTGCAGACAAAACTTTCTAGATTATATTTCTATTACTTCTTGACTAAAATCCTTTGAAAAGCATCCATCTGCCCTTTGTGTAATGTCTAACCCCCTTTTCACCCCTTCTTATCATATATCATGAATAATATTCATGAAAATGAAGTCTGCAACATTTGGAAAAATACAAATGACTAAATCTGAAATGAAGACTAGAAAGAAGAGCCATTGAAGAGATTAAAAAACTAAGGATCAGTAACCAAGAAATCTTTAGGAGGTAAAGAGCATCCAGGGCAATGAAAAAAGATAAAAAACAACAACAAAAAAACCCAACAGGAAAAAACAGTAAATAAATAGGGATCTATTTAAAGGAATTAATCTTACTCATACAACTTTGCATATACATTCCATGATAAACACCTGCCTTGTTTGGAAGATATGTGTTCAGAGAAATGTTCTGAAATGCAGAATTGAATAAATGGGTAGGGAGAGTACATTGGTATTGAACTGAAAATACAGGAAACCAAGAAAATATAAAGCTAATGTAATATTTTTTTCTGAAAATGTGTAATTCAGTACATATACTAAATAGATCAAGGATGTAATAAACCAAAAACTTGAGGCTGCAATGTTCAGTAGAAAGAATCTGGATTACAAGTATAAGTATCTGATCTTTGTATTGGCTCAGACACTGTTTAGTATTATGGCAATATATAAGGCAAAGCAACTCTCTTAAATATATCATTTGCACCTAAAGGAAACAATGTTGTAAAAGAAAGTGAATGTATAGCCTGACAGGATTTTTTTTTTTAAGATTTTATTTATTTATTTGACAGAGAGAGACACAGCGAGAGAGGGAACACAAGCAGGGTGAGTGGGAGAGGGAGAAGCAGGCTTCCTGCTGAGTAGGGAGCCCAATGTGGGGCTCGATCCCAGGACCCTGGGATCATGACCTGAGCTGAAGGCAGACTCTTAATGACTGAGCCACCCAGGCACCCCTGGGATTGTTTTTTTAATAATATATTATTTGGGGCACTTGGGGTGGCTCAGTTGGTTGAGTATCTGATTCTTGGTTTCAGTTCAGGTCATGATCTCAGGGTCCTGAAATCAAGTCCCATAGTGTGCTCTACACTTAGTGTGAAGCCTGCTTAAAATTTTCTCTCTCTCCCTCTCCCTTTGCCCCTCCCCTCGTGCGTGTGTTCATTCTCTAATAATTAAATCTTTAAAAAAAATAACCTATTATTCACTGGATAGGACTTCAGCAAATTATTTAACTTCTCTATATTTTTTTAGTCTATGAAAGTAAGGATAATTTAAGTTCATTAAATGTCTTTTTTTTCTTAAAAATAGAAATGACATTTAGATTTTACGCATGTATCCCAAAAAATGATGTGAGTTGAATATTAAATGTTCCTGTTAATTTTAGTAAGATAAATTTACATGAAATTTATTCATTTCATACCATATTTTTTTCTTAGAGATTTTATGTAATCATTCATAAATACACCTCTTCCTAGAATCAATGACCAACAAAAACTATGAGCAAAAAGGAGTTATAGAGATTGTAAAATACAAGGAAACTGGGGAGTAGAAACACAAGGAACTGGGGAGTAGAAACACAGGGTTTTTGTCAGCCACAAGGAACAGTTTGCACACTTTCCAGAGGGGAAGTAATTTGTCTTTTAATGTGTATAAATCAGGAATATGATGAAAATTTAATTCGGAAAGATGTGTCTATATGCAATGCAAAAAACAGATTGCACTATGACAATTCTGAGGCAAGAAGCAAATGTAGTGGCCATGGCAAAACCTAGTAAAGAAATGACAATGTCCAAAACTGAAACTTGGAGTTAAAATACCGTATTATACAGATAGAGGTTTCTGTGATCTGTCCTGCGCAACCCACCACCCTGACCTGCACACATGCAGGCCAACTAAAGAATATTGTTTGTAAGACTTGTGCTGCACAAGTGACCTGGGGACCCTGATTAGTGGACATTAGCTAGCCACCAGGTCAGAACTGGCCCTTCTGGTTTGGACACCAAGAGCTGTAAATTTAGCCTTACATTCCCTCCTGCTCCAGGCTGGGCTGGCCCCCAGAATGGAATCCAGGAGGGATGCA
The DNA here is from genome assembly GCF_037043125.1 of Eumetopias jubatus. NCBI lineage: Eukaryota > Metazoa > Chordata > Mammalia > Carnivora > Otariidae > Eumetopias > Eumetopias jubatus. The sequence continues at coordinate 173,550,579 of NW_028274809.1, read as the reverse complement.
AGCCCACCCACCCAGCCCAGGCTCTTTGAACTGTCTTATTCTCTACTGCTTACTATTGCCCTCAGCTATGTGCAGATTTCCCTTTTCTTCTCTTTCTATTAGATTTTTATAGTATCAATAAAGTGTTTTGTTCCCCTCTGAAACTGCGTGTGGCTGCTGTGAATCTTTTCTTCAGAAAAAGACATGGACCCTTAGCCTTGGCGACTGACTGGGAAAGGAAAGTTGAGCAGAAAATATGAAAGAATTCTATGATGGCCCCCAAAAAGCAAATTTTCAAGAAGGCATTCTATAATTATTTAGATCACTTCCCAAACAGCAAGGATCATATTGCTGAAAATAATAGGTAAGTACTACAGATGTTCTACAGTTTTGCTACTTGAAGTGTGGTTCTTCACCTGGCAACACAGGTTCACCTGGAGGCTCACTAGGGATTCAGTCATAGATCCTACCTTAAAACTACCACATCTGAGTCAGAATTTTCATTATACAGATGACCTAGATGATAACTGGACACAGAGGATAGAATTAGAGGCGACCTCCTCACCATCACTCACAGTCACTACTCACTTACAAAGTAGGCATGTACATAAAGAAAGGAGTAGGCTCTTACAAAGTAGGCATGTATGTAAAGAAAGGAGTTACTTTACAGTCAAAAGAAATTACCTTTATTATAAGAAGTGTTTCTGCCACAAAATGTGAACAGTGAGAGTGTTTCTTAAATTCAGTGGATTAAATGAATGTGTGAATATGCAACTGCAGTAGTGATGACCTGACATAACATTGTAGTCCGGGGCTCAGATCGTCAGGGATAAAGATCTAGGTACCCCACTGAGCAAGAGACCCAGACCAGGAGGTATGCTGCTGAGAGTAAAGAATTCTAGAATGGGTGGCAAAGAATTACTGACTTGGTTTCAACTTCATCAATCAACAGGAAATGTTGATTGGCTCAATAAACTTTGTCTTTTTTAAGTTATTAATACCCAGTACCTTAGAGAATCAGCAATAGTACACTATAAACTTGGTATGTGGTACCTGACTAGCTCTGAGTACAGCAAAGATGCACTGCAGCAGATCCTGCATCTGACCCATCCATATCCCCTCCACTTCTATTTCTGTAAATAATGACCCACCTTCCAGCTACCAGCACTTAGGTGTTTTTGGCTGAAAATTATCTTGAAACTGTACTCCTGTCTGTCTGTAAATAGGCCATAAGTATGGGGCATTAACAACTTTATAAGTCACCTACCAGTGGATAAATACACCTACTTTCTCGAAGCTCTAGTTATATAACTGAATCTACATTCTACTCTAAGAATTAGTCCACAGAATTTTTTCCAGTTGCTCATAGTAGTAACATCTGATAATGCACTTTTTGCCTTTCTTCCCATTCTTACCTCATTTTACACTCACCACTCTTTCTTGAGATCCTTTCACATGTAAAACACTAGCACACAAATCAGTGTCTCAGGGGACTCCAAAAACAGATGAATGCCATCAGCATATAGTTACATTACAATCATGAACTTGGAAGATACTGCTTATGGAGACTTGGTAAATCATAGAGGTACAAAGAGATTCACAATAAGAAACACCAACATTTAAGGTCAAGGGAAAAAAGATCTACAATGATCCTAGAAAAGAATCAGTAAAACAGGAGAAAAATTGAGAATTTGCTGTCAATGCATCTTTTGTACTTGTATGTGTTAGTTTTGTAGTTAATATAAGTGAAATAATGTAAAGTACTAAAGAGCTAAAAGTTGGCAAGAAAGGCAGGAAACATGCGGTGCTAACAATTGCAGAAATGTGAAGTATTTTACCTAAAAATTCCCTGTTGTCTTCAGCACCACTGATAATATCTGTGGCATGTATAGCCAGGGGTCAGATTCTAGTCAATGGAGAGAGAAAATAGGTTAATTTAGTAGGTGAATGAGAGAGAATGGAATGGAGAAAAGCAAAATTTGTTGGCAAAGGAACTGAGAGAGAAATTTTGAGGAGATGAAAATAGTGAAGATAGATAACTAATGACAAAAAATATAAAGGGACACTAGGGGTATCATGTCAAAGATACCTGGGTGAGAGAATAGGGTGACAAAGTAAGAAATATGAAATGGTAATAGTCTGGGGCAGAGAATATTGAACCTGAACTTTAAAAGAGGAGAGGTTGAAAAACATTTTTTCTATAAAGATATACTTTTTAAACAAAAGTTGTATTTTTGTGACATGCAATCACACAAACTTAAACTCCCTTCAAGATGTGACAAAATAGAGGATCTACATTAAAAAAAAATAACAAGATACCTTTTTTAAACCTGAATTTCAGGTAGTCATTATCAAAATAGCATTAAGATTTATGAAGTAAATAAAAAGTCTCCACTTAATTAAAGCTCAATGAGCCAATGCCTGCGGGGATCCTTGAGGAATTGACATTCACCAGAATTACTCCAGACAAGCCAGGTGGTAGAGAAGAGTCAAGTAATTCATGCAGGATTTTGGTGTTAAATAGTACTGCTTGGTGATCTTTATCCTAGGTTTACTAAGTAACTGTCATTGTTTCATTTAATTTTTTATTTATTTTTACTTACTGACTTATTTTTAAAATAAAAATTATGACCTATGTACAAAGATGAATGATTCGTAAACACTGGTATTAATTATCATAAAGTGAACATGTGTTTGACCACTACTGAAGAAGAAAAAGTGCATGGCCAGGAACCCAGAAACCGCCTTATTTCATCTTCAATCAATATCCATTCCGCACTCAAGGTAACTACTATTCTAACACCATATTTCAGAATAGCCTGATTTTGCACTTAACCACAATCATATAGATTTCTCTATATATGACTTGGGTCCAACATTAAGTTTGTAAGACTAATCCATGCTATTGCACACAGATGTAGTGCATCACTCTAATTGAACTAGAATATCCTATAGTGTGAATATAGTCTAATTTATTGAACAATTCTTTTTTTTTTTTTTTTTTTTTAAGGAAGGAAGAGGGGGTGGGCCATGAGCTGAGGGAGAGGGAGAGAGAATCTTAACCACATGCCCACTGGGGAGCCCCACGCAAAGCCGCACTAGGAGCTGCACACAGGGCTAGATTTCACAACCCTGAGATCATGACCTGAGCCGAAATCAAGAGTAGGAAGCTTAACTGAGTGAGCAACCCAGGCATCTCTGCTTTGAATATTTTTGCACATGTCCCTTGGTGCACATGGAATTATGGAGTAATGGATTACACAGTCTGTACCCTCAACTTTAATAGGCAAACACTGTCAGCGTTTGAGTTTCAGTTACTCCCCCAGCTTGGTCTTGACAGTTATTATTTTAGATATTTTGGTTTGGCATTTATCCAAGTTAGACATTCCCATTACCAAAAAATATCTTTTGGATTTAACATGTTACATCAGGTATGTTAGAAGGATCCCAGACTCACTCATAAATGTAAATCAGATCTAATCACCAGTCACAATTGAGCATAGATCACTAATATTTGAGCATTTTGAACTGGAAAAGATCCTCTAATTGTTTTAACATAACCATTCTGTAGAGATAAAAGTAGTAAACTTTGGAGTCAGATTGGAGTTCAACCTGAAGCCTACAGGTAAATTATGTAACATCTTTGAATCTAACTTTTTCTTATTTAAAATAAGACTAACAGGACTCACGCTCATAATTTTGATTGAAAATATCTAGGAAATAATGGAATGGAATGCCCTTGGATATTATATGTGGTCAGTAGATGTCAGATTCTTTACCCCTTTATTTTGCAAATGTAGAAATGGATCAGAGACTTAAATTAACTAAATCTACATTACCAAAAAAAGTCCTTACATAGATGCCCTGGAGGTAAAAACAGAACCTCCTAATTCACTTCCCCAAGTATTCTTCTAATGAACTGTGATTTCAGCTGCATACAAAACAATGAAGAAAAACTCTGTGGGAGTAAAGCATTGCTACATTACAATATCTAAATTTATGTAACTTCTATTAAACTTCCATTATTAAATATAAGATGCTCTGAAAATCAATGACAAAGTTACTAGAAATACAAAAATATGTTTTTAAATTTTATATAAAATTTTCCACTTATTAAAAATGTTTATTAACTTTTTTTCACCAATTACTTATAAAGTCAAACTTGACAGTTTTACACCTCAGGCTTAAAACTTCACTCACCATCTTTGGGATACCTTTATTGCTTCCTGTTATTTATAGGAGACACCTCCATCTACATGCCTGGATGTTTTATTCGGGGGGGGTCTCTAGCATGATCTCATTCTTTCTCCTATGTATGTATTTGTGTTTGGCTTTTTGTAATAAAACAACAGGGCTTAGAAAAAAGGTATAAATCAAAGTCTAACAAGAGAGTTTTGAGAAAGCATTTTTCTTCCTATTACTGACTGTTGTATTTCCAAACCTCTGAACAATTAACCAGGGCATTGTAGGTTAGCCAGAGGGAGGCTAAGTTAAGTCAGATGAGCTAGCTTAATCAGAACCCACAAGCATTGTCAACAGGAGCAACTAACAGCTCATGTGGGCTGTGGGAATAGGAGATGGACTCCACAAGAATATTCTCATGCCAGCACTGGGCTCAGTCATCTCAGCACCAATGTGAAATAGAGAGCAATTTCTTCTACAGAGAAAGATTTAATTTAGATCTAGTGTCCATCATTCAAACAGACTTTTTTTTTTTTTACAGCCCATTACACATTCCAAAAAAATCTCTTTTGCTTCAGTGCTTACAAAATACATCTCATCAGCACTGTGCATCAAAGACCAGCACTTTGACTCTATTAATCATATGCAGCAAATTTTTTATCCATGTTCTCATTATTCTTTCCTTTAGCTACATTTTGATGTTAATTTCTCACTGATATTAACCATCAGTTTATGTTCATCCTTGCTTCTCAATCCTACAGTTCCTAAGGGTTTTGTGTGTCTTACTCAAATCCTCCGTAAACATTACCTTGGTATGTATTTTAAACAGAGCACTTGCAATTATTTTACCCTATAGTACACTTGAATAAAGCATCAAACACATTTTCTTCCTGGTTTGTTCACATGATAATGTGAAAGACTAAAGCAACAATTAAAAAAAAAAAAAAGAGTGGGTTGCTGTTAAGATGCTCAGGATATTTTTCCTACGAAGGTTATATTAATAATACAAATTTAAGATAACCTGTATACTTAATGAGAACAATTAACCTGTCAATTTGCTATACTCTTACATCTGACCTTCTATGGATGAAATTATCACCTAACACTTTTATTAGCTTTTGATTTTTTTTTATAATGCACATTTTAAAGTGACAATAAGTCACACACCATGGCCTAATGATGCTATTAAAATTCAAACCACTGCTCATAAAACAGTTTAAGTCTCTTTGCCCTTTATAAGCCACATTTCTTAGATCTATCAGTTGGAGGTGGAGAAGTATAAAGGTGTCTCCAGGCTTTTCTCAGGAGGTAAGCATGTTTCTTGAATACTCATTGGCACCAACTCCTTCTGTGCCACTAATTCACCTGGAGGTACATGAACACAGAGGCAGATGAGTTCAGTCTTCATTGACTAGTCTGGCTGCATCTTTGTTTTTTTTCATCAAGATCTAATACCTACTTTTGAGCTTCATCTTCTGCAGCAATTCCAGGAAATGTATTTGGATCAGATATTTGCTTAAAAGAAACCATTACCAAAGTCCTTATGTCAAGTGACTTAAAAGTATCTCAAACACTTCTTAGAGACAGTGACTGCACAAGTGTAAGTCTTTGTGAAAAGAACTAAGGGGTATGTTTAATGTATAATACCAGTGACATTTCAAATGTTTTCAAGAAACAGAGCTTGCAAAACCCATTGACAATCCTCTTTAATTTACATGTCACTAAAAAACTAGCTTCCAGAGAGTGTGTTCTATAGTAAGTGGTATTTTTGTCTCAGTTCCAACCAATACTTCTAACCTAGTATACCTACACATTAGTTTTTAGTTTCACTCAGAACTTATATTGTCACCCACATTCATAACAGTGTTTTTCTTTTCAAGGTCAAAAATCAAAGGTAATCCTCTAAAAAGGCCCATACCATTTTTTCCAGTCATATTGTTCCAAACATCTCACATACATAAGAAGGAATCAGATTATACTAAAAGTCTATTCTATACTTATGAAGTATATTTTCTTGACTTATTTCTAATATGCCACTACAATTACATATAAAGATTGTGTGTGTGCATCTTCTCAGTGAATAAACACACGCTCACCTTCATAAATTATTTTTCTTCTAACCTCTCACTCCACATTTCTTCTTAGATTTAATTGAAAGAGCACCATAAGCCCTATTAATAGAAAACAATACCAATATAATTGAGACATGTATCTGTCAGGAAGATTTAGTACCATCAGCTGAAATCCGACATGAATTACTTGACTCTTCTATACCACATGACTCGTCTAGGGTAATTGTGGCAAATGCCAATTGCTCAATGATCTCAGGAAGTTGTACAGTTTTCTATTTTGTTAATTATGTAGTATTTATTTTATTTTCATAACAATATTATAAGTCAGGCAAAGGAGATAATTCTACGCCACGTTAATAGATATAGAAACTGAAGCTTTGGAATATTCAAACATTTTTAAAAGTCATCTATCAGGCTGTCCAGCTGCACATTAAATAAAAAATCCAAATAGCTGGAATTTAAATTAAAAAAAATTGTTTCTAGAATACATATAACTTAAATATTGTCAGTCTAGGTTTGCTCCACGGTATTTTTCAGTTGCCAGACTCTTACTTGCTACCCATTAAGACATAGCTCTTGCCTTTATGGCTCAGTGTAGCAGCTGAAGTTCCAATGGAAGAAGTAATACATGTGTATTCATACTTATACCATTGTCCAAAACTTGGTATCATGGCCACATTCAGCTGCAAATGAAGTTAGAAAATACTGTATTTTCACTGCATGAATATAATCAGTGCAGACTGAGATAAAGGATGAGATCACATTTTTGAGTAGGCAACTAAAATAATTTTCAAATATGAATGATTTAGAACATACAAGTCTCTAGCTTTAGAATCTTCTCTTTCTGTTGGTAAACTTCACTACATATTTCATAATTATTTCCTTTTCTCTCCAAATCCAAACTCTATATTTATAAATGCTTTTTCATGTCCTTATAGTTCAGATAAATATCCAAGTAAGGAAATATAATAGCAGGCAGCTAAGAAAAAGTATATATTATTCCTATTACATATTATACAGTAATATGTTAACCATATATGTATATAATCACATACAGTATTTTTATATTGAGAAATATGCATAGGTAAGTTTAAAGCAATATTTCTTATAATAGAAATAAAAACAATTTCTTGTGGTTACTGAACTAAAGTCTGATTTATACCAGCACCTAACCACCCAGGTGCTCACCTAGCCACCCTGGGTGGCTCAGTTGGTAAGCGACTGCCTTCGGCTCAGTCATGATCCTGGAGTCCCTGGATCCAGTCCTGCATCGGGCTTCCTGCTCAGCGAGGAGCCTGCTTCTCCCTCTAATCCTCCTCCATCTCATGTACTCTCTCTCTCTCTTTCTCATTCTCACTCTCTCAAATAAACAGATCTTTAAAAAAAACCACTTTATTATAATGAAACATTTTTTCCATTCAATCTGTAATTTCAACATTTCTTTTTTTATAATATTAATTACCATACATTACACCATTAGTTTTTGATGTAGTGTTCCATGATTCATTGTTTGCATATAACACCCAGTGCTCCATTGAGTACGTGCCCTCTTTAATACCCATCACCAGGCTAACCCATCCCCCCACCCCCATCCCCTCTAGAACCCTCAGTTTCTTTCTCAGAGTGCATAGTTTCTCATGGTTCGTCACCCCCTCTGACTTCCCCCCTTCATTATTTTTTTTTTTTAAGATTTTATTCATTCATTCCACAGAGAGAGACACAGTGAGAAAGGGAACACAAGCAGGGGGATTGGGAGAGGGAGAAGCAGGCTTCCTGCCGAGCAGGGAACCGGATGTGGGGCTCAATCCCAGGACCCTAGGATCATGACCTGAACCGAAGGCAGATGCTTAAGGATTGAGCCACCTGAGTGCCCCTATAATGAAACATTCTTGAATTAAATTTCAAGTTAATTACTAAAATTTCTAAAATTACTAAATTTCAATTTAATTACAAAAATTCAATTTAATTACTTATAAGCAAACCTACACTTGTCACTTAAAAAACAGAAGCCAAAGAAGCAATAAAAATACACTATAAGAACTGAAAAGTATAAAATCAATATCTAATAGAATCTATTGCGTGTATTTTAATGTCTGTGTATTATCCTTATGTCTGGATTACTTATAAATGACCTAACAAAATACTTCATGGTCAGCTCAGTACCTGATGTGGTTAGGATCTGCTATAAATCAGACTTTAGTTCAGTAACCGTCAATTACAATAACATTAACAGCCCAATTTAAGTGCTAGTGATGAAGATGGTTTTCAAATCCTACATATGGTTCCCTATTTTACATTTGCATTCCATTTTAAGTAAAAAATATTTTCTCCCTAAGGAAAAATTTTAATGTATCTAATTTTCTCTTAAGTAGGTATCTTTAGACTTCAATATCTGTTAAGAGCCAGTGATATTCCCTTGTGTGTGAGCAAAATTTATTCTTTAGAGTTTAATGCTCCCCCAGGAATTTATTTCCAACTATCTTTCTGTAATCCAGTTACAAAAATAGTATACTGCCATTTTCCTTAGCAATTTAATCCAAAATATATTCTTAGTTTTACCATAGAGAAAAAAAAATATTGTACAACTTTAATTCTTCTCAATAAAAATTACATAGGGCGCAAAATTTAAATTATAAGGTTATGAAAATCTCAATTTGATACATATTCCTTTTAAAGAAGCCCTATCATCAACTAGAACAGAAACCATGGTCTTAAAAGTTGTCAATTCAGAAAACTTAAAATGTTACTGTAATTTAGTTCACATTTAACAAAGAGCTTAGCAAATGTAATCAAGTTTATTATTTCCAGTTTGCCTTAGGAGAAAATTAGCAGAAAATCTAAGAAGATCTTAAAGTAAATCTAACTTGACCTGCCTGACTCAAAAGGTTAATCTTACTGCATGTCTCTCTAGCACAATGAGAATCAGAATAGACAATTTAGACAAATTGAGGGACCTAACACAGCTCCAAAATGTAGCAAGAATGTTCTTGAGCTAATACAGACAGACTCCTACTTTTGGCTATAATAAACAGCTTTTTACCAGACCAATTCTCCTTGCAGGAACAACAAAAGAAGCAGGATCACATTTTTAAAAATCAGTTTGATGTCATTAGGGAATTGCAAATTAGAACACTGAGTGACCTCTATGTACCAATCACAGTGACTAAAGTCCAAAGACACTGACAACACCAAATGCTAGAGATGATGTACAGCACCAGCAACTCTCATTCATTGTAGGTAGAAAGGCAAAAATGGTACGACCACTTTGGAAAATGCTTTGGCTCTTAAAAAAACTCATCATACTCTTACCGTAATAACACAGTAATCAAAGAAGTTGGAAACTTACATCCATAAATGGTGTCAACAAAGGAGTTGAAAACTTATATACAGAAACCTGTACACAAATATTTATATAAGATTTATAACTGTCAAAACTTGGAGGCAATCAAGATGCCTCTTAATACATAAATGGATATACATTCTGTGATACATCCATACAATGGGGTATTATTTAGTGATCAAGAGAAATGAGCTATCAAGGCAGAAAAAGGATATGAAGAAACCTTAAATGCATATTGTTAGGTGAAAGAAGTTAGTCTGAAAAAGCTACATATACAATCCACTTATAATGAAATTCTGGAAAAGGCCACACTAAGTAGACAATAAAAAGGGCAATGGTTTACAGATGTTGGGGGAAGGGAAAGTGAGATGAATAGGTAGAACACAGATTTTTAGGGCAGTTATTTTGTAGGATACTATAATGGTGGACATTTGTCATTATACATTTGTCAAAACCCATAGAATGTATAATACAGAGTGAACCCTAATATAAGCTATTAATTTTAATTAAAAATAATGTATACATGTTGGCTCATTAATTGCAAAATGTGTACCACACTAATGCAAGATTGTTTATTATAGGAGAAATCAGGGGAAAGGGGCAGTGCAAGGACCTATAGGATAATTCTCTGTGCTTTTTACTAAATTTTCCTGTAAAACTAAAACTATTTTAAAAATGTCTATTTCAAAAACACATGTAAAAATGTATCCTCAAAACACAGTATTATATTCCTTTCATGAAGCTGCTAGGCAGAATTGTTAGTTTGAATAGTAAAGCAGAACTAAAAACACAAAATATGGTTTATAAACCAATGCCTGATGAACTCTTTAAATTGACCTCTCATCATGCTTTAAAATTTCTTAGTTTGTGTTGTTTTAAGCAGTAAATGTATTTTATTTACAGTTTCCTAAGCATGATGTATTAAAATTCTCCAGAGAAGCAAAACTGATAGGATATAAAGAGTATGGTATTGGCATAAAAACAGACACATATATCAATGGAACAGATTTGAGACCCCAGAAGTAAACACACACACACGGTCAATTAATTTATGACAAAAGAAGGAGGCAAGAATATACAATGGGGAAAGAACACTCGCATTAATAAATGTTGTTAGGAAAATTTGACAGCCACATACAAAAGAATAAAATTAGACTACTATCTTACACCATATACAAAAATTAACTCAAAATGGATTAAGGACTTGAATATAAGACCTGAATCTATGAAAGTCCTTGAAGAAAACATAGGTGGTAAGCTCCTTGACATTAGTCTTGGTGAGGAATTTTTGGATAGTAAAAGCAAAGACAACAAAAACAAAAATAAACAAGTGAAAAAACTGAATAGCTTCTGCACAGTAAAGGAAACCATTAACAAAATAAAAAGACAACCAACTGAATGAGATATTTTCTTTTTCTAAGAAGACATACAGATGGCCAACATGCACATGAAAAGACCATCAACATTACTAATCATTTAGGAAATGCAAATCAAAACTACAATGAAATATCACTTCATGTCTACTAGAAAAACATCAAAGACAAAAAGAAGTGTGGGCAAGGATGTGGAGAAAATGAAATCCTTGTACACTCTTGATGCGTATGCAAACTAGTACAGCCACTATGTAAAACAGTATGAAGGTTCCTCAAAAAACTAAATACAGAAATACCATATGACCTAGAAATTCCACTTCTAGGTATTTATCCCAAAAAGAACAAAAACACTAATTAAAAAAGATGCATTCCCCCATGTCCACTGCAACATTTACAATAGCAACCTGAGTATCCATTAATGGATGAATACATAAAGATTGATGTGTGTATATACACACATACATGAATGCAATGGAATGCTACATATGAAATCTTGCCATGTATCATAACAACATGAATGGACCTTGAGGATATTATGCTAAATAAGTCAAAGATAAATACCACATGGTTTCACTTACATGCAGAATCTAAGAAGACAAATGACAAAACAAAACTCATAGATACAGAGAACAGATTGGTGGTTGCCCGAGGAGAGAGGGATTTGGAGAGTGGGTGAAATAGTGACGGGGTCAAGAGTTGTAAATAAGTCACGGCAATGTAATGCGATATATAGCATTGTGACTATAGTTAACACTGTAATGCATATTTGAAAGTTGCTAAAAGAGTACATCATAAAAGTGTTCATTGCAAGAATAATTCTTTGTAACTTTGGTGACTGATGTTAACTAGACTTAGTACTTCACAGTAGTTTCATGTTTCAGTGTATACAAATGTCAAATCATTATACTGTACATCTGTTTTATGCTAGTCTCAGTCTATCAATAAGCAATGCTGTGGTTGGACCAGCCTTTGCAGTTCTCATTATTGCAAGATGCCCTTCAGCCATAACAATCAGGAAACTTTGAAAAATAAATGTTCATTACTTAAGAGATCTGGAAATTATACAACATACCTAGGGCTACAACATGAGGTCACAGGTAGAGAAAGACAGCATGACTAAGTACCTAACGGTTCTGTTTTCACTAGGGTCGAGAGTGGGGGCTTACGGTTTCATGGGCTCACTTTTCATTGGTTAATTTAAAACATAAGTGCAGGAATTTAAAGCATGGGAAGAAGAAAAATAAGGGGCCAAAATGGCCAGCTATAGACATCAACCAAGATCTCTAAAACAAAGATGCCTCAGTCAGAGGAGGCAGCCTGGCTTTTTATCTAGTCTTATGGCTGGCCATGTGTTTATTAGAGATAATCCTCTTGAAGTGGATGCCTCAGCATTCAAAACTTAAGTCAGGCAGGTGCGCCTGGGTGGCTCAGTCATTACGTTTGTCTTCAGCTCAGGTCATGATCCCAGGGTCCTGGGATCGAGCTCTGCACTGGGCTCCCTGCTGGATGGGGAGTCTGCTTCTGCCTTTCCCTGTGCTCACTCTAATATATAAAAATATATATAAAAATATATTTAAAAATCTTTAAAAAATAATACACCCTTCTAAAACATAATTTCCTACCTCCCCATGGAATTAATTTTAGTGAATGATGTACAGTAAAAATCAAATCTGATTTTCTCTTTTATAAGGCCAGCTCTGTAATAAATCAAATATGTATATTTATATATCTATTTTGAGGTCATTTTGCCTTTTCATTGTTTTTTATTCCTATTCCTCTACCAATGGAACACAAAAATTAATCTGGTCATAAGTCTCAATATGTTTTAAGGCAAATATCTAGCAGTGTTCTTATTTTTCTTCTTGGCTATCGTTGATGCTTTCCTCTTCTTTACACTCTTAGTGTGAGATTGTCAAGTTACAGAAATCCCTTCTGGAAGTTTGCTTGCACCATATTGAAAATATGTTCTTTTATTTTTTCTTTGAAACACTCTCAGCTCTCTGATGATTTTGTTTTGCTTTTTTAAATCCATGAGTAGAAGGTAAGAGACTCCCTACACAAATAAAAAAAACAAAAAACAAAAAACAAAACAACAAAAAAAACACAAAAAACCAAAGAGGTAACACAGTTTCATAATCATTTCATCAGAATGTACAGGAGTTTCTCTGCTTCTTTAACGTACTCTCAAATTCTTCTCTTTCCTCCTGACATGTGTATTTTGTTTTGCTTTACTATGCATGTCACCCCTTTATAATATAAAAAAGAAAATAGTTCTGCTGTATTTGCTGAAACATTTTTAGTATTAATTCATCATTAGCATAAATTTAGTCAATGTTAAAAAAAATCCAGTTCAATATCTGCTGAGTCCTGTTAAGCTACAATAACATAATAAACTAGGAAAAATTAATTCCCCCATATCCTTAGTTTATTCCTTAAATTGGACTCTAAATTTAAAATTTCAAAGATGATCTCTATGATTATATTTATTCATAATACTTAAGTATCTTAGAGTACTCCTATCTTGGTGATAAAACTAATTAAAATTATATTCCATGTTTACAGAATCCATATTCCATATGGATTTAGTATGCTGGGCATGAAGGGATATGAGCAAGTTAGTCAAGTGCATTAACAAGTTATCCTACCCACTCCACCCCTGTATCTAAAGTACATTCATACGTATCTTAAGATAGGTGTCTAATTCAGTGTTTACATATAATGGTAGCAATATATTTAAAATTTAGGGAATCAATAGATGTCCTAAACTGTTTTTTTATAAAATGATCATGTTTTATGGAAATATTTAAACTCATTCAAAAGTCGATTACAATTGTCTTTCTATATTTGCAGTTTCAATTTTTAAAGCTAAAAGGCCAACTCTATGATTTACTAAACTATGAATGTGATGGTAATTAGGATTTTGAAAATTTATATAAATAGCAATATGATTTCTTTTTAAGGCTGAATTTACAGAAGAATTGGGAGTACAATGAATACTCTGAATCTCTGGGTACTTAAAATTCAGGTTTATCCCTTCAAATGGAACAACCAGAATTTTCACTGTGGTTAAAAACAGCAGTCAGTGGAAGTATTTTTGACACTTTTTATCTCTGGGTTTTCCTTCAAAATAAGTTATAATTTGTTTCTGTTTTATTCTTTTTATCTAGTAACTATTCACTTCTATCAAATTTCTTGGCAGGGAGTGAGTATCTCTGTCATAATGAAATCTGATGAACCACACAATCACAATAATGACACATTTAACAAATGCATACATCTGGGTTCTTTTCAACTTAACAGTGGGTGTTATTTTAGTGATTTATTGTAATTAGAATTTTACCACATATACATTCAACTATTATATTTAAAAGAGCATTTATGATCTTATTAGCATCACACATTCTGATGATTGTTAATTTGGCTACAAAGTGACTTACATGTAAGTATATAGGTACTATGGGATCATTGCTGGAAATTCTATTGGCTGTCCTACTGGCATGAATATGAAATACATAATAACATCAATTAAAGATTAGTGGTTTTTATTAGCAGTATTGGAAATAATCATGATAATCAAATGGAGAGACTCTAGACTTCCTTAATTTAAACATTATAACAGCATAAGTATTTAAATTAAGAACAATTATTTCCAAGAAATGTTTAAAATTGAAGCATGGAATCTTAGGGTTTTAGGTAATTTCCCCTTATATATGTCAGAGCATCGTAAATCTTTCTTATTCTGAATTCCTGACCTCTACCATATAAATCATTTTCTCTGCTGGCAATAAAAAGTGCCAAGTGCTTCCTCTTTAGTACACCAATGTTATACAACACAAATTGGCTTGATGCCTACTCATTTTTCAAGGTCTAGTGCAAATGCTATTGCTTTCCTGAAGCTTTTCCAAAAGCCACAATTACCAGCCAAATTCACTTATTAGTAAACCCTGAGGTGTTAACATATAATGTGATATTCACATCTGCATTTGAAACAGAATAAAAGTAATACCTATAACATTTTATGAAGAAATTTCTATATGTATATAATTATTTATCATGAAAGATCTTGATTTGCAAAAGGCCCGTTGTAAATTGAAATAAAATTCCTACAGCATAAGCAGCTTTTAGACATCTTTGAGTTCAACAGACTGTCCTTCAGTATACAGAATATGGATAAAGACAGCATTATTAGAAAAATACTAGATATTAGAGATTAGACAATAGAATTAAAGGTACAGAATATTATGAGTAAAAAATTACAGTTTCCAAACACAATCCCTTATTACTAAGTGAGAAAAACATCACTTAGTCATGTGTTTCCTTTTGGGAAGGGAAAAGCTTTCAAATTCATGGAAAGTCTTTTTCTGCCAAAGGGAAAATGTATCTTGCCAACTTTTTCTTTTTTTCTTTTTTTAAGACAGGCTTTCTGATTTAAATTTTTAATTTTTTTTAAAGATTTTTATTTATTTAGTTGAAAGAGACAGAGCACAAGCAGGGGAGACAGAGAAGCAGACTCTGCTGAGCAGGGAGCCCGATGCAGGGCTCCATCTCAGGACCCCGGGATCATGACCTGAGCCGAATGCAGACGCTTAAACAACTGAGCCACCCAGGAGCCCTGACAGCCTTTTTTAAAAACAGAAAATTACAAGTATACAAATGTATCATTTCAAAGACATTCTTACCTAGAGTTCCCTACTTGATACAAGAGTCTGAGATTTCTAATCATATTATACTAATTTTCTCAATTTTTAAGTGAGTATTCTTAAATAAGTTATGTAATCTATGTAAGTTCTTTTGTCCAAAAAACTCCTTTTTCTTCAGAAATCATAGTGTTCAAGATTTTTGTAATTTTCAACATATTAATTTAAACTGGCTTCCTTATACCGCCTTTGCTTTTCCAAAATTTCCGGCTGTCCTTCCAAAGCAATGTCTTTTTGGCAGCAGCCCCTCTCAGAAAAGGTTTAACTTATGAATGGGCATCATGCCGTGTAAACAGATGTGGAAAGTGTAAACAGAATATATCTGTCAATATAGCCACTGTGCTGGTATAATCTGTGATTCCACTCTAAGTAACCATATTCATAAACAGATTGCACTGTACACATCTAGTACATAAGCTCTTTAATGGTGAACAGGGACTTCTGGAAGCTGCAACAACTTTTTTAGGCCAGGAGGATAATATTTTATGCATTAAAGCAGCTTAATAAATTAGACAAATACAAAAATCTGCACTCTACCAATCCATTTGGAGAGTAGTGATGACAGCCTAAAAGGCAGTCTAAATCCCCATGCATTGTTTTATCTCTTCTTCAATCAAATATTACATGTCTTTTAATGTTTTAGGAAATGTGACATATTCTTTTAAATACTGTTTACTAGGTTCAAAACTCAATCTATGGATATCATTTTTCTCATCCCTATTATCTTATCATCTTTCGAAGATGAGGAAAACAGATTACTCCCTCTCCTTTCTTTGTCATGACAACTGTTACTTATGAAAGATTTTCTCTTAGCTCTACGTAAAACTGACGATCAGCTGCTAATGAAGAGCTTGGATTTCTTCGCCTGAGTCACAATACCTGAGTAAGTATAGAGAAACCGTCTGTGGATGCTGATAATTCAGGGTAAGATTCTCTACAACTGACATTTTGGTTTTATCACAAATTGAGCAAGATGGCCTGGGTATAAGTAAGATCAAGTGCCTACTATAGGAATCTTTTTACTCTGAGATTGGTGATCTGCTGTAAGTACTCATTTTGGTCCAGAAGTGAAAGGTTTTGACTACTGCTTCTCATTCAGGGTAGAACTTTTGGGCAATCTCCTCTGGACATCCAGATTATGCAAGGTAAAACCAGAGAAAAGACTACCTTTTCCTTTCCCAGTTAGTGAAAGTGAACACAAGTCTGGGAAATGGACTTTAATGATCAAACCCTTTTCCTGACAAAAGTTCTATAGCCAGTTGACTCCATAACCATACCTGAATTCCTTAAATTAAAAAAAAAAAAAGTATTCAATCAATGCCGGTCTTCCTCTTTTCTTAAATCCAACATATAATGGCCACAAAAACAGTTAAGCAATAAACTCAGTGAAATACAAAGAGAAAGAGTTTAAAACTACACCCTCCCACATAATGAATATTTAATGAGGTGGAAAGTAAAAACTCAGAAGGGGATGACATTGGAGCAATGAGGTGACATATGAAGTGCACCTAAATATCAAACATGAATCTATTTCTAGACTAAATGCAGGGAGATCAACATCCAGTGTTTAATAAGAGGTATAAACCCAGATTAAAAAAATGTATTTACATGAAAATAAAGCCATTTAGCAATGTGTAGGTGGGACAAAAGTCTGGTACATGCATCCTAGATACTGTGTAAAAAGGCAAAGAAATTTGTTGCCAGGTAGCAGTTTAAGTAACTTATGTTTTTATCCTCTCCCTTCTCCCTTCCTTTTAATAGCAAAGCTAATTCTACCTCAGTTTTCACTCTACCCAGTGACTTCAAGTAACTATAAAATCTGGTACCCCAAAGGATGAAGATTCCCAAATCTTAATTTCTACAAGATGAAAGGGTGCTCCTCTATTACCCACAGTGAATAGGAAACAGTGACTTGAATCTTATTTATTTATCCCTTATTCTTCCAGTAGAAAGACGAAAGACACTTAATACTCAGTTACACTTAAACTATGTGTAAATGACATTTCAAACAAGATGTATCAGGTGGCAATAATTTGAATTCTCTAGGGAAAAAATAACTTTAACAAAAGTCTTTTATTATAACAAAAAGTTTTAATAGAAAATGTAAGGACACGATCTGTTTCTGTACTTGATATTAGCATCACTGGCCAGTATTTGCTAAGAGCCAGAACAAAGCTGTGAGAATCCCCACTATAGATGCTATCATTCCACCTGAAGTCATGTTTCAATCTAAACACTTAATTTATACTCTGAGTACTGAACATTTTTATTGCATCACAAATCTCAGCAAATACTGCAACTAGACTTCTCCGTAATTAAGAAAATAATGCTGTGATTATTCCACTCATGTTCGGGCAAAATATTTTAAGTAATTTGCCTAATCATAGTTTTGATATGTCAGCAAGTATAACCTCAGTTAATGAACTTGGCTAAAAGGAGTTTATGCATAATAAATGAGCTACTTATTCAGGAATTATTTTATGGAGAAGAGGGAAATGGTTTACACTATTTGTGGTAATATGAATTAATGCTATATTTTTCAATGACCTAATACAGTGCAATGTCAGCAAGTGTATTGTTATAAATGTTCTAAATCTGCCATAAACCACCTCATGTATCAGAAAACCTAAATGAATAAAATATTCTATTTATGTTTTATTATAATCATTTAAAACACATTTTTTTTCTTACAAAGCTGTTCTTACAGTCAGAGTGATAGTTTGATAGAAGATTCTCTTCTGTGATTCTCACACTATTTTAGACTACTTCAGAGATGGTCTTTCTTCATGCAGAAGCCATTTATTTCTGATGAAATTCTACTTCATTTTGTAGTATGCTCATGGATAACACCTTTTACACTTGAGTTGAGAAACTCTGGCATTATGCAAATCTGAAATGGATGATCTGTTTGGCATCTAAGTGGCAAAGATTGTATGGCCAACCATCTATACCTACATCTATACTTATGTTTATATGTAGGTCTATCTTAGTTCATTTTATACACATATATGTATATGATATATAATGTATGTGTTAATTTGCATCTCTACAGATGTCCTACCAATAAGGGATATTGATGCCTGTGTGTGTATACACATATAAATCTGTAACTATGGCATTCAAATCATTATCATTACATAAACATTCAACCTTAATTGACCCTTGGCTTTTCATACTGAGGGACTGGCATAATAAGATACTATAGTTACCACACATATGCACAACTTCTTTGGATTAGGTTTCTTAAGTCACACTCTCATGTGACTAAATCAAAATTACTTCCAGCTTGTCTGTTAAATCATTCCCATTAGCACCACTCTTCAGTTTTATTGTGATGTCCCATTTTTGACTCCACTAATTATATTTATTATGCCATTATCCCCTTTCTTCATTTCTTTCCTTCAGTTATTTCTATGCTCTGTTACTGCAAAAGTACACTCTAAAGCACATTAAATCTCATTGTGCCTATCCGTTCTCATAATGCATTTATATTAGTTTGGACAGGCTAGTGTGAGGTAACAAACGTTTAATACGAATGACAGCACATTTTAGGTGATTTATCCCGGGGCCCATTTTAGTAAATAAAGTTTTATAGAACACAGAAATGCTTCTTTGTTTATGGATTGTCTAGGTCTGCCTTTGTATTACAGGCTCACAACTGAATAGTTGTTACAGAGACGTTATTAGCCAACAAAGCAAAAACTGTTTTCTATATGGTTTTATGAGAAAAGAAAAATACTACTGCCTTGACACAATTGAAACTTATTTTCTGCTCACAAAAAACTCTTGGTTCATCATAAGATTCATTGGGTACCTCTCCCTCATGTGGTCATTGAGGGAACTTGCTTGGTGGTTGCTCCATCATCTACAGCATGTGGCTTTCAAGATTGCCTTGCTGTTTTTACCCCAGATGTAAGAAAGACCACAGAAGACTAGATGGGAATATTTGAGGTGTCAGGCCTGAATATGCCGAAGATAAATTTCACTCATATTCCTTTGGCTGGAAATCAACCACTGGTCAGTCCAGATGCAAGGGAGGATGGAGTAAGTGACCCACTTTTGTAACCAGGAAAAGAATATTGCTGAATCAGTAGTATTTGCCACAAGTTCTAAGAATTTCAATCCTGGAAAAACGCAACAATTTGATTTCTCCAGGTCTGCCACTGAACACCCTAACAATGCTACAGAAATTTAAAAAGGAGGGGTGATTATTGCCACAATAAAAAAGCAACAAGTCTCAAGTGGGCTCTCAGCCTGGCCTACAAATCATGTTCTATTTCTCTGTTGAATGCTCAGACTTTCAAGCAACAATTTCAAATATTCCTTACTTTGTCTAACCATTTATTTCTCTTCCATCTGTTCCATCCCCTTTGTCTTAAAATTGCCTCTGGTTTGTAGAAAAACAGAAACCATGAGACAGTTGTCTCTCAACTTTCATGCCACTTACATCCACTTACCTGTAGCTACAGGCACCCCTTCTCCTCTTTCTTCCTTTTATGAGAGTTGTCCAACATCTAAGTAGAGGGCAAAATTTATACTAGAGCCATGCCTTTGATTTAAGAATGTTACATAATTTGTTATCTTTCAGGCTTATATTGTTCAAAACATCCTTCTCAAATAATAACGCCTCCCTTGGAAAGTCTATTTTACCCTAACTCAGACTATAAATAATCCAGCCATTACCGTATATATATTTTCCCCCAGCTTTACACAGCTTCTAGTTGATGCCGTTCTTCAAAACTGAAATGCCACTCTCTTCTCTCAGATCAGAGATAAGGTGACCCATTAACAAGGACTATCTCTAACTACAGCTGTGCCCATGATCAGCAATCTCCTCTCTGAACTATGTACTCCAGATTCACGTGTTCTATTGTATAAAAACACACTAAAGGCCATCCTGTTAATCATATCTTTTTTTTTCCATTGTCACAAAGGCCAATGAATACCATGACCACTCATTCAAGTTGCACAACTGAGAAAAAGAACATAAACTTAACAAACCTAAATATATCTATCATCTTCATATTTTCCTTCCTCTGCCCACTGCCTCCATGACATGTCCATTTTAAACACACATTCACTTCAAAATATACAATGATATCAAAACATCTCAAACTCTTTAAGTCTCTTCTTTCTAGTCCAAGCTACCATTTACTTCAAATAACAGAACAATCTTACCTAATTATATCCATTACTAAACCATCTCTTTTCAATTTCTAGTCTCTACAATGTAGGAAGAACAGTATTTGTATGCAAATATAATAATTTCTCCTTGCATTAGTTTCTTTCCGAAATACAATTGTTCCCCTTTAAACAACATGCTCAAGACCAAATTTGGGGAATTTGGGGAAAAAATGTTTAAACCCTGAATAGACAAGCTACTTCTTATCTTCAAACTCATCCCTTACAGGCCCTCTATATCCCAGCCTCACTTATACTTTCTTCATGGCATACTGACCACTCCGTTTCTTCCTTCCATAGCCACTCAACCTACTCCAGGATGTTTCCTCTTTGAAGGGTTAACATTTGTTCAGACCTCAGGTCTAATAATATTTCAAGGAAAAATTAGGATTATATTATTTCCCACCCACCCTCAGTAGTGCACTTTTTACTCTACCTCTATAGCACTTACTAGAGTTCCCAGTTGGTTTTAATGTGACCATTATTCATGTGCTTATTCAATTAATATCTGCCTAATTCATTAGACTGTGAACTCCAGGAAAGCAAGACCTTTAATTTTACTTTCCAGTTTAATTCCAGCACCCAGCATAATGCTCAAAATTGGGTAGGAAATGAAAAATTATTTAATATAGTATCTCACAAATGATCTGATAAATAAAATCAAAGCAATTCAAATTGTCACATGAATTCACAGTATTATCTTGTCCAAAATTAATAAGTTTTTGACTCTCTACTCACCCACCAGATATCCAAGCATGTTCCACTTTGTACTACTGATAAGTACAATTTAAAAAGACGGTGACTTCCCATGGATGAGCTACTCTAATTTAGTGGAACAAACTTTGCTATATTGCATTAATCTTTCTAAACTGCCACATCATGCCTTTATATGAGCAAAGTGGAGTCCGCTCTGTTGACCTGTATGTGATTATATAGTATCTTCTATATGTATTTCTCTTCTCTATAATAAATAAAATAAATAGCTTTTTATTTTCTATTCAAGATGTCTTAGTCTCTTTGGGTTGCTATAGCAAAACACCATAGACTTGATGGCTTATAAACAAATTTCTCACAGTTCAGGAGGCTGGGAATTCCAAGATCAAGGACTGCCAGATTCTGCACCTGGTAGGACATGCTTCCTGGTTCATACTCACACCTGCTTACTGTGTCTTCAAGAAGGCAGTCTTCAGAAGGAGCCCTCTGATTTTTCTTTTATAATGGTATTTCATCCCATTAATAAGGATTCTGACCTCATGTTCTTATCATCTACCAAAGACCCGATCTCCTAATACTATCACATTGGACATTAGGGTAACATGAATTTTGGGGGCAATCATTCAATCTGGAGCATAAGTCCTGTTTTTCTAATATTTAAGTATGGTTGAACTTTTTAAGGTAAAATGTAAGTATCGAATTGAAATTTTAATTAAGAGAATTATATAGTCACATGTACATGTAACAAAAAATACAGAGATCACATGTACATTTGCCCCTTTTCCCTAATGGCAACATTTTACAAAACCATGATGTCACATTGAGGATATTAACATTGAAAAAAAAAACAAAAACACTGATCTTATTTTGATATCCTGTTCTACTTTCATTCATTTGTATACATGTATATATTTTTATAAAATTTTACCTAGTGTGCAGGTTCATTTATCCTTTACCACAGCCAAGATGAAGAACAGTTCAACATAACTATCCCTTGTATTCTGATAGCCATGCTCATTTCCTTCAACCACCCCTGACCTTCACACTAACCCCTAGCAATCACTAATCTGCTCTCCTTTCCTAAAATTTCATCATTTCAAAAATGTTATATAAATGAGGGGCACCTGGGTGGCTCAGTCAGTTAAGTGTCTGACTTTGGCTCCAGTTATGATCTCAGAGTCCTGGGATCAAGCCCTGGGTCAGGCTTCACTCTCAGTGGGGAGTCGGCCTCTCTCCCCTTCTCCCTTTGACCCTCCCTCCACTCATGCTGTCTCTCTCCAATAAATAAAACATTTTTAAAAATGTTACATAAATGAAATCATATAGTGTTAACCTTTTAAAACTACTTTTTCCATGTAAAAATCAATAGTTCTTTCTTTTTATTGATGAGTATTCCTTGGAGTGGATGGATGGGTGTGGGTATATTTGTGAATCAAAGTTTAACCATTCATTCCTTGAAGGGGTATCTGAGCTATTCCCAATTTAGGGCTATTCCGAATAACACTGTTATGAACACACATATACAGCTGACCCTTGAACAACATAGGTTTGAACTGCATGGATGATTCCCTGCAGGTTTTTAAGAGTTGACAGCAAAAACCAAAAAGCATTTACTTAAACTGCCCACCCTAGAATCCATGAGACCAAATTGAAGGCTATTGGGCAGGGCTGTAGGTTGCACCTTGTGCCTAAAGGGTGGTTGGTGGAGCACCCGGGGTTGGTGGGCAGGGATGCTGGGCTAAAATGGAGGAATGCGCCTCCCTCCCCCAACTCCTCAGCACACCAGGCTCTGGGGCTGCACTGGTGTGGCCTTGGGCCCTGGCCCTGTGGCCTGCCAGACACCAGCCCACTTGTGTGGCTGCAGCTGCTGATTATCTTGACCTGATGGTAGACCTCTAGGCACATAAGGAGCTTTGCTGCCTGTGGGTCCAACCTGAAGCTATTACTGCTGAGCTGGGGTCACCAGGCTGAGGAACATCACCATCCCTGGGCCAGGCCTACTGCTGCCACAGCCGTGTCCCTGTTGGGCTGCGCTACATCTACATGGAATTTCAGTAAGTACAGTTCTGTTATTTTGTCTTTATGATTTTCTTAACATTCTCTTCTGCTGTATTTTATTGGAAGAATACAGTATATGATACATATAACACAAAAAAAATGTGTTAATCGACTGTTTATGTTATTGAAAAGGCTTCCAGACAACAGTAGGCTATTAAGTTTTGGGAGAATTAAAAGTTAGACACAGATTTTAATTTTCAACTGTGCACAGGGTCAATGCCCAAACCCTGCCTTGTTCAAGGGTTAACTGTGTACATTTTTGTGTGAACACGTTGACAGTGCTCTGGGATAAATGGCAAAAAAATGCAGCTTCTGGGTTACATGGTAATCGCAAGGAATTACTTTCTAAAAATTCTCCCTACACTTTCACAAATTGCCCTAAGTATATTCTGAATAGCAAAACTACTTGAGTACAGGATTGTTAGTGTCTTTGAGTAATATGCTTTCACATATCAAAAACTGACTTGAGATAAAATAAAGGTCAACTCACAGAAAAGATATCTTTTACCCTAAGCAAAGTTTACTAATAGTTCAAAGGATGCAGACAATCACAAATCACAGGTTAACAAACCTGGCAACATCTGAGACCAGCACTGAAGCTTTCAGGATCCTTTCTTTCCCACATTGGAGCAAACTCTTGTTCAAATTTAATATACAACTTCCCAAGAGATGCGTCAGGGCATCACCTACACAAATGGAATCATTTTAGTCATACGGTATCTTCATTTATACTGTGATAATTACAAGCTGTCACTGACATTTTCTAGCGGTCTATGCCCTATACATCCACAAGTTTGAGGTTTATAAGCCATTCAGACAGACAAGGTATATCCCGTTAAAAGTGTTTAATAAAAACTCTGCATTGTTTCCACTAGTAAGTAACATCTGGAGGTAAGATTAGCTTGTTTACAAGGAGGTCAGACCACATCGTTGCTTTTTTGTTTCTTCATGAGAATTTATGAGGGCAAGGAAAATGGATTGCAGGCCAGTTACTAAACCCACCTTTCTGGTCCACATTTTTTAATTTGGAGTCCCTTAAAAGTATTTTTATAAAAAAATATGAATGTGGTAGAATACAGACACAGACACACACACACTCGAGAAACTTGACTTTTCATCTATATTAGGAAAAATAAAATTGACCTCCTATCCATAACATCTTGGTGTACTGGTCTTTTTTTTTTTCCCTAGCAGAATTTATTCAGGCTATTTCATAGAGAAAAATAATGATAATTCTCACCATATATGTATTTTCAACCTTTCTTCCTATCTCTAAAACTCACTTGCAATCTTTTTTTAAATTTTTTATTATGTTAATCACCATACATTACATCATTAGTTTTTGATGCAGTGTTCCATGATTCATTGTTTGTTCATAACACCCAGTGCTCCATGCAGAACGTGCCCTCCTCAATACCCATCACCAGGCTAACCCATCCCCCTACCCCCCTCCCCTCTACAACCCTCAGTTTGTTTTTCAGAGTCCATCATCTCTCATGGTTCGTCTCTCACTTGCAATCTTGACCTATACATAATATAAAGGCCACCCTTTGTGTATTGATTTTTTTTTCTTTTTTTTTTTTTTTTGGTGGTCTGTGGACATGTTTTGCAATTCCTATGGGTATATATAAGCTATATACAAGCTACTAACAGTTTTCTTAGGAACTTTAATTTATAGGGTATTTTCAGTTAGTATTTGATAGGAACTTTATAAAATATTTCAGTGATGGAGGCAAAGGCCACAAATAAAATATTTTTTAAATTTTTTTAAAGATTTTATTTATTTGACAGAGAGAGATAGAGTGCATGTGAGCAGGGGGAGTGGCAGGCAGAGGCAGAGGGAGAAGCAGGCTCCCATTAGGCAGAGAGCCCAATGTGGGGCTTGATCCCAGGACCCTGGGATCATGACCTGAGCTTAAGGCAGAGGCTTAAGGACTGAGCCACCCAGGTTCCCTTAAATGAAATTATTTAAACAGATGGGCGTCCATGTGAAAAAGCAACCGCAATGGCTCTGATACCAAATATAAGAAAAACAAACCAAACAAAATTTTTAGATGACCACCACAGAGCAGGAAGTTGAAACAGATGCTGTCCTTTCCACAGACAGATCCACATGTCATGTTGAATCCCATATTGGTCTGAATGTATTGCTTTTTGTGAAGCAATATGGCATGTGGGTTGTTGTGATGGGAATACAGGATTTTAGCTTAGAATAAAAAACAGTTTTGGAAGATGGGCTCACTCAACATTAACTCTCATATAAATATTTTTCTATTTCCTTGGTATCTACAATCTAAAACTGTTTAAATAAATTATGAGAAGTAAAGCTCCATCTCATTAAAATCATACATAAAAGCTAACTCTGACAGTGTGAGCAAAGTAAAAAAGAAAAACAGAAAGGAAAATAGCAGTCAGAAAAGTAAAATTCACTATATGAAAAATTAAAAATATAATGTTCTCATAAATAAAGAGGTGCTTTTTATACTTTTGGTATGCTATTTTTATCATATGTTTACTGTACGAACAGTAAAGGCTAAATTGAATGTAACATTTCACTTTTGAGTATATTTTGTACTTTATATATGAAAATATTGTTTTGTTTTATAAAATAGAAATGAATCCACAGCCCGAACTTTTTATTACATTTTTCATAAACAAGGTCATTATCTCTAGCTATACAAGGACAAACCACATTTAACACCTTGAACTTGGTTTCTTTGTGAGCCTAGGAACAAACAAGAGAATTCTCTTACTCTGAATCTTCAAGACCCCCTACAGAGACAATTTCCTCACAATACCTACAGTGAAAGGTTTGGGAGGGGTGGCTGTATCAACTAGAATCTCCAAAATAAAAAGAGTATATCATCTTTAATATACCTACCATACCTGATTTCATGTTTCTATGATTGCCTTTAATAATACTGTAGTAAGTACTGGAATATGCAAATATCCAAATATTCCTAAGGAACTACACTTCTGAAATTTTGTTACACTACCCCATCCCTCCACCATCTCCTAGCAAGTTGATCAACTTATTATTCTTATAATTCCTTTTCATCCTCCCTCCTCTGAACCTCACTTAGAACTTTAAAACTTAGAAAGTATTGCTTTTAAATGCCTTATCAATGTTTGAGACACAATTCAAACCCATTCCCTCAAATTTGCTCTTTTTAGCTTCAATCACTTTTTCATCTCTTTAAAAAGAAGGATTTGCATATTTTGTCCAGTTACCATATTTATTGGACTTCAAAGTCTCCAAACATGCTTTGAGATTCTGGATAGCAGGATATTTGACCCACATTGACATCCTCACAGTACCTACCAACCACAGCACTTTCCCCATAGCATATGTTCCTCCCATGCGTAAT
Source organism: Eumetopias jubatus (assembly GCF_037043125.1). Lineage (NCBI taxonomy): Eukaryota > Metazoa > Chordata > Mammalia > Carnivora > Otariidae > Eumetopias > Eumetopias jubatus. The sequence continues at coordinate 173,523,615 of NW_028274809.1, read as the reverse complement.
TAAGTGAACTGCAAAATATCCGGTGGAAAGACCCTTCCAAATATGTCTCAAGTGCCACCATTTCATTTGTGCAGTCTCAGGTTTCCTCACTTAACAAAAGTATCCTTTTGAAAATACTGAAAGTTTCCTAAAGTGTTATTATAAAATGTTAAATGTTAAATATTGTTTTTTTGCTGAACCCTACAACCAACTTAAGAAAGAAAGTGAAATTGTTAAAGGCAATTTAGAATTCTAATGTAATTTTATTTTGACTAAAATTCTCTTTCCAGAACACCTAACTTTGGTTTCTTGGGTTAAATATTCTATCGTAGATATTCATATTTGTAGTGTGAATTTTTTTTTTTTTTTTTACTTTGGGCAAGCAGAAGTAATATATCATTATTTTGGCATGCCCACCTCTAATTCATAGAGTACATTTCCTGTTTTTTAGGTATTATTTGGGTGTGAGAAATTAATTTCAAATGTTTAAGGGTTTCTTAAATCTAGCTATAGGCTAAACTCTGCCAAATCAAACATACATCATAACACCTTAATGTTAAAAGATTAAAATGTCTGCACATGGGCTCATTATACTCAAGTATAGCAACCTTGTTGACCTGAATTGTTTGAATGTGCAAACCAGGGAGCTGATGATTCCACAGGCTCTGGGTCATTTGATAATTCCAGCTGTGCTAGCTGTGGAGCTTGCCAATAAATCCTGCCATCACCCATGGCTTTTCCTAAAATCTGTGCTGTCATGGATTTAGAGGCCCACTGATAAATGATAAGAACACTTGATAAAAATAGCATCAGTTAGCTTAGTCCTGATTTTTTGCCATTATTCTTACAGATTTTCTGACAGAGAAAATAACCAGTATTCTCAGTGAAAGGATACAATTTTACCTTTAAAAAAGCTCCAAGTTTGCTTTATTACAAAGACTACTACTACGTAATGTATTTTTTTGTGCTCCTGGGGATATATTAGACAGTAAGAAAAACCAAGCTGTAAAATCTTCCCTGCCAATGAAGCAGATGACAGTCTAGCCCTCTGTGCTGAGGAGAGAGCATATAACTCACTAAAACACAAGCCAGGCAGTGATTACATGGAAGAGAGACATTAAAGGGATATTCTTAGAAGATACCATCATGTCCAAGTGATCTATGGAAACAGGGTATAATTTTCTATGTTCACAACAAAATATCTAATATTTACACCATGTATAACGGTTTGCACAACAATTTTGGATGCATTCAACTTTACATTTTTGACAAAGAAAAGAGAATGAAGAATGAAAGGAACTTGAAAATCCCTACATTCCCTACAAACATTTATGAAGGATAAGACTTCAGTTATGAGGGCTTGTTTACACATAAGCCATGTTTTACCAATGTGCCAATATGCCAAGTGTGTGGGGCGCTTCCAACGTGGAACAGGCTTGACTTGCTTCTCATAATAAACACTTGCTGCTTCAGGAAAGTGCGAGATCACAAAAGAATTTTTCATATCAAAGGAGTAATTAAAAATGCTTTAATACTAGTAAATAGTTTCTATGCTATTACTTTTATTAATAGAAAAAATATAAAAATATTTTGTCAAATTTGGCAATGTGTGTATTTATTTCTTCAGTAAATACTGAGCAAATTCTATGTGTCACAAACTGATGAATGCTGAGGATGTGCCAGTGAGTGGAAAGAAATGACAGAAAAATTCTTCGCATGGTGCTTGCATTCAGATGATTATTTTGTTTTCAAATAGAAAATAAATATTTCTTGAATAAAGAATTTACTTATTTACACTAATTTGTTTATAAAAATTTCACTCAGTTTTCTCTTTAAGACTTATTTATTTACTTTAGAGAGAGAGAGCGAGCACTTTCCAGAGGGGGGAGGATCAGAGAGAAGGGGCAAAATTCCTAGGCAGACTCCCTGCTGAGCGTGGACCACCCCCCACCCTCCCTCCTATGCAGGGCTCCATCCCAGAACCCTAAGATCATGACTTGAGCCAATATCAAGAGTCTGCTGCTCAAGTGACTGAGGCACCCAGGTGCCCCTAAAATTTCATTCAATTTCTGAGTGTTTGAAAGCCCAAACTCCAGAGTCAATCTTACATGTCACAGCAGTAAGCTTCTAAATGAGAAAGCCCCTAATTGGCACTATTCACTTGGTTAATAATCTCTCCCTGCAACATGATTCAGATGTGTGTATATTTATGTGTGTGCAAAGCAAAACAAGTAGAATATATTTCATAAAAAGGTCTTTAATATTAAGACTACATCATCTAACTTTCCATTTATGTCCATTCATATAGCATGATTAAGCTTTCAAAATTATAGTATTTTTTGATAAAATTCACAATGCTTTACTTATCGACGAGCTTGTCATTTTATATACAAATTTTATATACCATTTTCAGAACCTAAAAAGTCAAACTGATCCATTTTCTAAATAAAATACTAGCAAGATACTTGCAGATGAATATGGTTTATATTCTTCAGATATCAGCAATCAAGGTCCTTTTTATTAATGCTGAAAAAGAATGTGTGAACTGATAAATCATTCAGATAAAGTTTGCCCATTAATCATAATGTAGGCTAAAATAAAGATAATAATCAAAATAAATATTAAATTGTTACTAGCACTTTATTTTTATGAGAAAATCTTGGGTTGGTAGATAAAGAGAAATTTTATTTTAAAGGTAGGATTATAAATAATCACTGGGAATAATTTTTTTTTGTACAACAAAATTTTATCACCCTCCTGGATTCCAACTTTCTCAGCTTTTCATTGTTTGAGGCCTAGTATATCGTTACAGTTGTTTTTTACTGACAGAAAACTCTGTATACGTCTCAATGATAAAACATTTGACTGACTTGTTGGGGCACTGGGGTCACAAGGAGATGCTGCAATAAAAAATAGTGACAGAATTCAACCAAGTACATTAATCAGGGACGCCTGGGTGGCTCAGTCTGTTAAGCATCTGCCTTCAGCTCAGGTCATGATCCCAGGGTCCTGGGTTCGAGCCCCATGTGTGGGGCTCCCTGCTCAGCTGGGAGCCTGCTTGTCCCTCTGCTTCTCCACCCCCTGCCCCCCGCTCATGCTCAGGAGCACTCTCTTTCTCAATCTCTCTCTCAAATAAATAAATATTAAAAAAAAACAAATGCATTAATCAAAATTCAAATGATATATTCTCCATTCTGTTCTCTGCATATACAGTTCTATATTTAGGTAGACTAGACATTTATGAGCTTAATTTTATAAATTAAGGTTAAATAATACTCAATCATTTAATCTAAAAGTGTTACCTTTATAAACATATCAAAACATCAACTCAGATGGACAACAGACACATGAAAAGATGCCCAACGTCACTAATCATCAGGGAAATGCACAATATCACCTCACACCAGACTGGTTAATATCAAAAAGACAAGAAATAACTGTTGGTGAGCATGTGAAGAAAAGGGAATCCTTGTGCACTGTTGGTGGGAATGTAAACTGGTACAAGTACTGCAGAAAACAGTATTAGAGATTCCTCAAATTAAAAATAGAAATACTATATGATCCAGTAATTCCACTTCTGGATATTTACCCAAAGAAAATAAAACACTAATTCAAAAAATATGTATGCATCTCTTTGTTTATTGCACCATTATTTACAATAACCAAGATGGAAGCAATTCAAGTGTCCATAAACAGATGAATGAATAAAGACAACATGTTGTGTGTATACAGACACACACGCACACACTGGAATAATAGTCATAAAAAGGATGAATCTTACCATTTGCAACAACGACCTAGAGGGTATTATGCTAAGTGAAATAAGCCAAAAAGACAAACACTACAAGATATCACTTAGAAGAATATTTGTAAGTGACTTAGGTTCTGTTCAGTACTAGAAAATATACCTTATGTTATATATAATTATGTTTTTTTTTAGTTTTTTTTTATTATTGTTAATCACCCTACATTACATCATTAGTTTTGGATGTAGTGTTCCATGATTCATTGTTTGTTCATAACACCCAGTGCTCCATGCAGAATGTGCCCTCTTTAATACCCATCACCAGGCTAACCCATCCCCCCACCCCCTCTATAATTATGCTTTTCTAGTTCTAACATGAGTCATGTATCAAAATCAGAAAAAAGTACATTTCCTAAAACAACTTTTGGACTTTCATGGAAATTAAATTGTATAGATTAAATTGAAAATTATAATTTTTGAAATGTTCAGTAACATATGTAGACAAATGAAAAAAAAAGTTGGGTAGCATAAAACCACTCAGAATAGACATTTTCAAAAGGTGAAGAAATACTTGGGACACCTGGGTGGCTCAGTCAGTTAAACAGTTGCCTTTGGCTCAGGGCATGATCCCAGGGTCCTGGGATGGAGCCCGAGAGTCAGGCTCCCCACTCAGCGTGGAGTCTGAGTCTCCCTCTGCCCCTCCCCCCCACTCCTCCTTGCTCTCTAATAAATAAAATTTAAAAAAAAGTAAAGAAATTCTTGACAAAATTCCCTCATAATCTGAAATTTTGGTATGTGTGAAAATTTGGTATCTTCCCTCAAAATAGAACTTTTGTATAGGGTAAGCAGACCCAGAGGTTTAATATTTAACTCTTTATAGAAAAATGGGAAAGGAATATGCCGAATTTACTTTTATTTTTTTAAAGATTTTATTTATTTGTCAGAGAGAGCACAAGCAGGAGGAGCAGCAAGCAGAAGGAGAAGCAGACTCCCTGCTGAGCAGGGAGCCCGATGAGGGACTTGATCCCAGAATCCCAGGATCATGACCTGAGCAGAAGGCAGATGCTTAACTGACTCAACCACCCAGGTGTTCCCCAAATTTACTTTTAATGGCAAAACTTTAACATATCATAGACACTATGTGAGGAACAAAATAGAAAAAGAACCAGTTCTGGGCGCCTGGGTGGCTCAGTCGTTAAGCGTCTGCCTTCAGCTCAGGTCATGATCCCAGGGTCCTGGGATCAAGTCCCGCATCAGGCTCCCTGCTCCTTGGGAGCCTGCTTCTCCCTCTGCCTCTCTCTCTCTCTCTCCCTCTCTCCCTCTGTCTCTCATGAATAAATAAATAAAATCTTTAAAAAAAAAAAAAAAAGAAAAAGAACCAGTTCCTAATACCACAAGATTTCCAGACCAGGACCTGTGTCAAACTTATTAAATGACTATGCTAATACATAATATAGTAGCAGAATACTACAGCTGCAAAGGTGAGGAAATGTTCATTTTTCCCTAGAAAATGTCCAAGTAGCAAATTTACCTATAAAGATACCCAGACAAATCACATAATAGGTAATACATGTATAATTATGACATTTGGTACAATAATCTTAGTTACTACTTAATAGCAAATAATGGTGAATAAAATATCTAGGTTCAAAAGCATACTATATTTACTACTTATCTCTTATCCATAGAATTCATTTGTCTTTCCCATAGTAAAGGCCTTTTCTACCCCAGCTTAATTACATCTGAGAAGCCTGAACACTCAAGTATTTAACTGACACTCAACCCGGTACCTCCAATCCTCACTCTGGAATTTTCCTATTCTGATGAATGCTGTGTCTCATGTCATATATCCCCAATTCAACTATTTACTTGTGTGTGGCATAACCTTTAATACTAAATTATTTTTCTAATGAAACATATTTTCCCTCCCTTTTGTAAATTTATGAACGCCCTCCTTTTTCTTAAAATGATATTATGTTCTTCTACCTACCTCAGCTTCTTTACCCCCAACCTCTTACACTGTCATTGGTTATAAAATCGACCAGAGCCATTTTTGGATTGGCACATACATTATTTATTACTTCATTAATTATAGTAAATAAAATACAGAAATTACTTGTCCAAAACCTATAGGATGGCATATAATAGTAAGGCCATATCCTACACTAATGTGTCATCACTATGACTTAACTTCTGGAAGTATACAGTTAAGTCAGAAAAATTTTTAATGAATTTAAAATCATCTAGACAAATCTGGGAAAGCAGTTTGTCTTTCTAACCTCTACTTTGATCCTCTTTTAAAAGACCAAAAGAAAACAAACAGGGCATTTTCCATAATTCTTGCATTAATTTCCTGAAATTACACATTTATTGATTTGTAAAACATTGCTGTTATCGCCTATTACTTTTTCCATGAAGGTTTTGTTTTGTTTTTACATTCTAGTTCTAGTTCTCAGAGATGGAGATCAAACAAATTGGTTAATTCTGCAAATGTTTGAAAATCTAGATTATATACATGGCTAAAAACCCAAGATTTATTTTATTAATTTTTTTACATTCATAGGTTATTCTTGGGAATATATAATGTTTGAGAATCTTTCTGCTTCTCCTGACTTTGTACTGAAGGTAGGACAAATTAAACTGCTTTTACTTAGGAATAATTATTTTTTGTGTAATAAAACTGTTTTATGGACTTTTTCCTATTAAAATGAAAATGAAACATTTTTGAGATATATGGATAAATGAACCATTAAATTCATGAATGTCTGTGTGTGTGTGTTTGCATATAATTAATCCTTTGTATTATTTGCCTTGCAGGTATGTTTTCTCTTGGTTTGCACAGGCTTTATTCTAAGAAGTCCCAAATGAAGCAAATCCAGAAGCATGTATGACCATATACTACCATTATAGCATTTAAAAAAAGCTCTATATTTTCAAGATCCATTATGGTTGGTATTTCTAAGTATGGGATAAAATGAATAAAGCTATGCAAAAGTAGTTGCAGACACATCATTAGTATTAAACCTTTTCTAGTCTATATCCTAACTTCAAAAACATAAGCTTCAAAAGACCTGGTCAGGAATATATTACTGGTAGCACCAAACTACCAAGTGGTAATGATGGACTCAGGCCTCTGCAACATCAGCAGAGTCTCAGCTTTTAATAATGTATTTTCAGGCAAATCCTAAGTAACCGTTACATTTAGAAGAGAATCAAAACAAGTGTATAAGGTAGTTTGCATCCTTCATTTTTCCAGAGGGTGAAGATTTTTACATATGTAAAAATAAATGTTATGTAATAAAATAAACACAGGAGGTCAATGCCATCCAAAGGATTAGATTAGGTCTCCCAAGCCACTAAGGACACCTAACCAGGTGCTGGGCATCTTCGCAATAACTTGCATGTAGACTACCCTTCCTTATCCATGCAGACAAAAAACTCATTAATTTTCATGTAAAAATGTCAGCATATTAAATATTACCTTTACAGTTTCTCCCCAGTCTCTTACAATATTCCTCTTTCCTCCTTTCTGTGAGGACATGAAATTTATTGTTGCCCTCCAAGTAACAGAAGTTCCCCTCTATGCCATCCAGTCAAAATGCTCTTTGGTAGCACCTAATCTTCAAGATAAGAACATTATTTGAAATTTAAAATACAGTAAGCTAAATTGATTAACATAAAAATGTAAATGACTCATCTTATTCTTGAGGTAGTAACTTCTGAGAGTTATTTACATTGTTAATCCAAAAGAACAAGTATTGCCTGGGTCACACAGAGTGGAGACATCAAGTTGTATATAAGGAAGAACCTTCTATGAAGGTTTGTAATTTCTTTGCTTATGGGAAAATTGTTTTCTGCCTGTAGAGTTAAGAGAGAAAACATAAAGCTACAACTTTATTTCCTTTCTGTCTAATATATGTTACATCCAGAAGGCTTTTAATATTTTCTCCTATCTTTATTACCATGGATTGAAGAGCATGATTGCCCCTGAGAAAACAGAAGAAGGGAAATGCCCAAGAGCAAATAATCATTGCTATACAAATGATGTCACTGTATTAGTAAAGTTTCATTTGTTACATTGGGTGATAGATACATCACTTGTAAATGCATTATTACAGATCTTAATTATATTTATTTAATTAATAAATATATTAATTATATATTTATAATTATAATATATAATATATAATATATATAATTATAATATAAAATATTAATAAATATATTTAATTATAGAATATATTTATAAAAATTAAGAAGTCCAGCCCTATCCCAGACATCATGAATTCTACTATCCAGGCATTTATGTATCTTTAATAAGATCTTCAATGTTCCTCACATAACCAAAATTTTAGATCTACCAATTTAAATACAGCTTTTCTTGGTCTTTGTTTAATTTCATTAGGGAAAAGCAATCATTTTTCTAAATTAAAATTAGCTCATACAGCAGTCCCTCCATATCTGCAAGGTTTCAGTTACTGTCAACCATGGTTCTTAAGCAGATGATCCTCCAACAAGTGATCATCAGATCAATAGTAGCCTAACACTATGCCACAATGCCTATGTCACTCTTCTCACTTCATCTTACCACGAAGGCACTTTATCCTCTCACATGATTATAAGAAGGGGGAGTACAGTACAGTAAGATTTGAGACCATAGTCATATAACTTTTAATACAGTATATTGTTATAATTGTCTGTTTTATTATTGTTAAGCTCTTACTGTGCCTAATTTATGTTAAACTATGTCATAGGTATGTATGCAAAGGAAAAAGTGTAATACATATGGTGTTCGGTACTACCCATGGTTTCAAGTATCCACTAAGGGCCTTGGAATGCATTCCCTAAAGATAAGAGACTACTGTGCAATAAAATTTTTGACCACAGTAGGGTATTTTTGCTGTTTTACTAATTTTAGAAAGTATATCTCCCTAGTGTACTAGATTGTGTATAAATTATAATAGTTGCTACTGAGTGGATGTTTCTACTCACTTCTTGATATGTCTGAGTTTTTCTAAAAATATTTTGAGTAAGGTATTAATGGAGGAAAATATGATGACCTGCTATAGTCATATGCATGCATATATATGTAATCAGATACAAAAGTTATACACTCTTAACACAGAGCTTTTAAATTACAATTACTATAAATATTCACAGAAGTATAACATTTTAAGTGATGAAGACAAGGACACTATTTTCCTTGGGAGAGGGCTATCTAAATGATAGCATTTTTTATAGCATTATGTAAATTGTCTGAGATTTGAGAAACCAGTCATTTGCACATGTATCACATGGGTTACATCCCAGGGAAGCATAATTCTATGACAGATAGAGAGCTTAAAAATATTAATTAAGGAAATAATTGAATGTTCTTAAAGCCACTTCATATTTACATATCTGTCAACCACCAACACAGCACCACTTGACAGAATAATGCAACTAATTACAATGAAATGGAAAAGAAAAAAAATTCTGTATAAAACCAATGTCAGAGTCATATAAATTTGAGGTGAACTATTCAGTATACCTCTAAATCATTTTCTGTAATTCCTATCTTCTTGTGGTGATTGTTTTCACTTAAGAATGATAAATTTAGCCTATTATATTTGTACTATCCAGGCCAATACACTTTTAATGAATAGCAAGTAAACAACTGTAACTAGAAAATATATTTATTATTTATGATGTATGTTCTTGACAGTGGTAAAGGAATGGGTAGCAGGTGTATAATCAAGGCAGTTAAAATATTTACAATACAGAGTAAAAAAAAATAAAAATTTAATGTAGTCCAAACTGACATTAGGTATTATGTTTATCTAAATGTGTAATTAAAAATAATATATGGCTTCATTAAGTGTCCCAGATTTCTATGTGGTATATTTCTCCTAATTATATGTTAGGAGAATGTGGCAAAAAAAAAAAAAAAATGAATCTGGAGTTACTGAAGGAACTGTGTCTCCTGAACATATCTCTTAACTAATGGAGTAATTTATACATTGTACTTTTTCCTTTTCCTTTCTCACAGGATGATAGTTCTTCCAAATAACAGAGCTTCTTCAACAAAAATTGTGTACCATCACTAAAACAGTCCATCTGACAAATTTATTATGACATGTGTTTTTCCCTACCCTTTAATGAAACTGGATGATTATTTTCAATGTTTCCATTTTTCTCAAAGTTCTCAAAAAAATTCAATCTATTTTTTTTTATTTTATAAAATGCAAGAACATTCTCAAGATCTTATCATATTAGGTATTATGATTTGAAATAATAGTAAATTATGGAGAAATGGAATAAAACAAAACTTAAAACTAAAATCCTAAAAACATACATATATATTTTTATACCCAAAATATATTTTGACACATATTCCCAAAAACTATCAGAGTTACATCTATTCTTTAGGAGCAGAGTGTTTATTTATTTTGGTTAACTTTCCTTTTTTGGCACTTATCTTCCTCAAGACCCTACTGAAGTGTTCTTTGGAGATTTTCATTTATATTAATGTAAACACTGGGGCCAACACTGAATCCTATCCACAAAGAAAGCATCTAAATAATTATTTTTTTATCACTGGTTTCCTTACCCCAGTCATTCAACATACAATCTTCAGTCATTGCCTATTTATGCTTCTTTTAAACTATTATGTGAATCTCGGATAAACCATATATAAATGCAATAAAAAATAAAATTCACATTTAAATTTAAAATTTTAATCCCTATAATTAAAAAATGGAATTACATCTAGGATGCAAGAATGGTTCAACATATGCAAATCAATAGCTCTGTCACATATTAACAGAACGAAGGATAAAAATCACATGATGTCAAATACAGAATAAGCATCTGACAGTATTCAGTACAGTTTCATGATAAAAATACCCAGAAAACTAACTATAGAAGGGACGTATCTCAACATAATAAAGGCCATATAAGAAAAGCCTACAACATCATAGTGAACTGTGAAAAACAAAGTGTTTCCTTTAAGATTGGGAACAACATAAAGATGCCTTTTCTTGCCACCACTTCTATCAACATATTACTGGAAGTCCTTACTAGAGAATTAGAAAAGAAAAGAAATAAAAGGAATCCAAATTGAAAAGGAAGAAGCAAAATCATCTGTTTGCAGATGGCATGATCCTGTATGGAGAAAACCCTAAAGATTCTACCAAAAAACTGTTAGAATAAATTCAATAAAGCCATTGTATAGAAAATCAACATAAAAATCAGTTGATTTATATACACTAACAAGCCATCCTAAAAGAAAATTAACAAAACAATCCCATGCACAATAACTTCTAAAAGAATAAAATACTTAAGAATAAACTTAACCAAGATGATGAGAGACTTATACAAAACAATAAGTGAAATTAAAGTACAGTCGAATAAAGACATCTTGTTTTCATGGATTGGAAGAATTATAAAAAATATTCATGCTATTCAAAATGATAAACACATTTATGTCATCCTCATCAAAATCTGAATGCCAGGCTTTACACAAATAGAAAAACCATCTAAAATTCATATGAAACCACAAAAGATTCAGAATAAACAAAGCAATTTGAGAAAAGAAAGCAAATGTGGAAGTCTCACAATTCCTGATTTCAATATGTATTACAAAGCTACAGTAATTAAAATAGTATGATACTGGCATGAAGATAGACCTATATACTAATAGGGCAGAATAAATAGTCCAGAAATAAACCCACATATATACAGTCAACTAATCTTTGACAAGTGTTTCAAGAATACACAATGAGGGAAAGATAGCTCTTCCCCAAATGGTATTAGGAAAATTAGGTATACACATGCAAAAAAAAAAAAAAATAAGCTGGACCCCTATCTTATATTGTGCACATAAATCAACTCAAAATCAATTAAAGATTTAAACATAAGACCTGAAGCTGTAAAACTCCTGGAAGATAATATAGGGGGGGGGAAGCTTCTTGTCCTTGGTTTTATCAATTTCTGGAGTAGGACTGCAAAGACATAGGCAACAAAAGCAAAAAGACAAGTGGAATTATCAAACTGAGAAGTCTTTGTACACCAAAGGAAATAATCCACAGAATGAAAGGCAACCTATAAATGGGAGAAAACATTTACAAATAATATATTTGATAAGGGGTTAATTTCCAAATATATAAATAATATACAACTCAATAGCCAAAAACAAACAATCAAATTAAAAAAGAGCAGAGGACTTGAATAGATATTTTTCAAAAAACATACAAATAATCAACAGGTACATGAAAGGTGCCTAACATCACTAGTTACCAGGGAAATGCAAATCAAAACCACACTGAAGTATCACTTGACATGTTAGGATGGCTTTTATCAAAAAGACAATAGGTAACAAGTGCTGGTGAAGATGTAAAGAAAAGAGACCCCTGCTACACTGTTGGTGGAAATGTAAATTGGTACAGATATCACAGGAAACGGTATGGAGAGTCCTCAAAAAATTAAAATAGAACAATCACATAACCCAGCAATTCCAGTTCTGGATATATACCTGGAGGAAACAAAATAAGTATGTTTTTTTTTTTAAGATTTTATTTGATTTATTTGAGAGAAGAGAGAGAGAGAGCATGAGCAGGGGGAGGGAGAGAGGGAGAGAGAGAAGCAGACCCCCACTGAGTAGGGATTCCCAACATGGGGGCTCAATCCCAGGATCCTGGGATCATGACCTGAGCGGAAAGGCAGACACTTAACCAACTGAGCCACTCAGAAATAAGTATCTTGCCCCCAAAATAACTTTCTTGAAGATGCAGCTGCAGAGGTGCATAGAAGCAAGTTCATTGCTGCACTGTTCACAAATTATGAAAATAAACCAAGTATCAGATGAATGGATAAATAAAATGTGGTATAAACACACAATAGAGTATTTTTCAGCTTCCAAAGGAAGGAAATCCTGCCATTTGCAATACACAGGTGAACCTGGAGGACATTATGATAAGGAAAACAAGCCAGTCACAGACAAATACTGTATGATTCCACTCATACATAGTACCTAATTAGTTAAACTCATAAAAGTAGAAAATACAACAGTTATTGCCAGGAGCAATAGGAAGTTATCCAACTGACACAAAGTTTCAGTTATTCTAGATGAGTAAGTTCTAGAGATCTGCTCTAAAATACAGTGCCTGTAGTTAATGTGGTATTGTGCATTTCAAAATTTAAGAGTGTAGATCTCATGTTAAGCATTCTACCACAAAATATAAAGGGTGACACACAGAAACTTTGGGAGATATCAGAAGTGTCTATTCTTTAAATAAACTTTGGAAGATATCAGAAGTGTCTGTTCCTTATAGGCATTTGCATAAGTCAACACTCATCAAACCATACACGTTAAATATGTACAGTTCTTTTGTATATAGTCCAATAGAGCGGTTTTATTTATTTTAAAGATTTTAGAGAGATTTTAGGGATTCAGGGCTGGATCCCATGACCCCAGCCGAAACCAAGAGATGGACGCTCAACCCAGGAAGCCACCCAGGCAGCCCTCAATAAAGCCAATTTAAAAACCAAACAAACTTAAATATGGCATGGACTTTAAAGAATAGGCCATCACCTCAGCCAAAACTTTTTCCTTCATTATCTAGAAGAAAATAATGTTGGACTCAACCTGACCCAATCTGAACACTTGTCTTCACACAACTGAACTATAAGTTTAGTTACTACATTCATGTTAGTGTACTTATTTTATTGTAGTTTCTCATGCATGCACACTTCCCCTTTCATATATTGTGAATTTAATTCATTTCCTCAACACATATTGAGCACATGCATATTTGGGACCCTAATTATAGAAAATTCAGGGTAGACTATAAACTGTTTTTTAAATAATCATACACATAAACACAGAGTATATATGTATTAGGAATATTTAATAGACATATTTTGGTCCTATTCCTTAGGCTAAATGTTAAATGTAGAGGAATCTCATGAAATTATAAGCTTATATGTAGAAAGAAATCTGATCCAAAAAGGTAGTGGTACTGGAGGAAAGGCATCCTAGAAGTACTGAAATTTTTGCTAATGACTGAAGCAAATATAGAGACTAGCAGATAAGGAAGCATAAGAATGGAGTTTAAGTTTCCTAAAACTTGTTACTATAACCATACTTCATGCTGTGAAGGAAAATAAAATAAAGCAAGGGGAAGAAAGAACAGTAAAGCAGTTACTAAAGAAAGATATCATAAATAAGGACATTTTTACCTCACTATTTCAGCATCTGCTCAATGGAAAATGCTAAAAGAGTTATGTGACAATAAGGTCAAAAGAGGGGCTAAGAGATGGAGAACTTTTAGAATAAAAAACATGAACTTCTGATACTTTTTTCTTAGATTAATCTCAAACATAACTTCTCTAATGCAGCTTTCCTGGATTCCCAGTTAGCTAGCCTGATACCCGCTCCAACATCATACTAAAAAGCAAATGTACCCATTTCTGAACTCCCAAAGATTTTAATACTCTTCTGTAACAGCACTCAGTAGTTATTCATTTATCATTTATCTTACCTTATTTGTTCCACTAAACTATAAGATAATTTGCAATACTTTATACATTAATTTACATTCCTGAATTGTGCAATGATCACCTAACAAGTATATTTACATACAATCAGCTAATCAAACTGGTGAGCTCACAGTCTGCAATGTTAGTGACATAAATCATTGGTATCCTGCCAGACACTACAGTTGACCCTTGAATAACAGGGGGTTGAACTGCACAGGTCCAAATATACATAGATTTTTTCCAATACACTGGAGAATTTTTTAGAGATCTGCAACAATTTGATAACACTAACAAACCTTGTACCCTAAAAATACTGGAAAAGCTAGGTATGCCCTGAGTACATAAAATATATGTAGATACTCTTCTATCATTTACTACCATAAAATATACACGAATCTATTATAAATTTTACAAATATACACAGAATCAGGGGCGCCTGGGTGGCTCAGCCAGTTAAGCATCTGCCTTTGGCTCAGGTCATGAAACCAGGGTCCTGGGAATCAAGCCCCACATTGGGAGCCCTGCTCAGCAGGGGAGTCTAGTTCTCCCTCTCCCTCTGCCCCTGCTTGTGCTCTTTCTCTTTCGCTCATTCTCTCTCAAATAAAATCTTTAAAATTTGTATATATAAAATCAGTATTTTAAACAATAGTATAAATATACACAGAATCTATCATAAAAATGTACACCAAAGCTTACAGACATACATGACACCAATCACAGCAGAGAGAAATGTAAACACATGTAATAACACAATATTAAATCATAACTGCATAAAATTACAATATAGACTGTACTACAATCATAAATTTGTAGCCACCTCCTATTTCAACTGCAGGATGCTCAAGTGTTGGATATTCCCTTAAAATGACATGTGACATGAATCATCTCCACGTGAGCAGTTCATCTCTCCAGTAAATTGCATATTGTAGTTAAAAGTGATCTCTCACGGTTCTCATGTATTTTTCATCATATTTAGCCAAGTACCATAAACCTCCAATAAAACCAAAGGACCCATATGAAGTACCACTAGTGATGCTGGAAGTGCTTTCAAGAAGCAGCGAAAAATCATGGAATTACAAGAAAATTTGATACGTAACAAAGACTGAGGTCTATTCTTATGGTTGTCCACCGTTTCAAGATAAATGAATCCAGCTTAAGGACTAGGGCTTAAAAAAAAAAATCTGTAAAAATGTCACTGCAGCTACACCAGGAGGCATGAAAACCTGGCACTTTTTACAAGATACCATTTTATCTCATATTGAAAATGCAGCTTTTATGTGTGTGCAGGTTTGCTGTAAGAAATGCATACCTACGGACTAATATGATTTGACAAAAAGCGAAGTTGAAGTCATTATATAACGATTTAAAACAAAAGGAAGGTGAAGAATCTAAAGCTGGAGAATTTAATGCCAGCAAAAGATGGTTTGATCATTTTAGAAAAAGGTTTAGCTTTAAAAATATCTTGGTAACAGAAGTGGCTTCCGATGACGAAGAGGCAGCAAATGAGTTCCCAGATGCCATTAAGAAAATCATTGAAGAGAAAGAATATCTGCCTTAAAAGTTTTTTATTGTAGATGGAAGTACCCTATTCTGGGGGGAAAAATGTCCCAAAGGACTTGACTAGTAAGGAAAAGAAGCAAGCACCAGAATTTAAGGCTGGAAGGGATAAACAAATTCTGTTTTGTATAAATGCAATCAGGTTTACAATCAGGAGTGTCCTTAACTATAAAGCTGCTAAGCCCTGAGTCTTAAAGGGAAGAGGTAAACACCAGGTACCAGTCTTTTGATTGTACAACACAGACTGGACAACCAACCACCCTTTGTTGGAGATTGGTTTGTTCCATTGATGCTTTGTCCCTGAAGTCCAGAAGTACCTTGCCAATAAGAAGAGAGATGCCTTTTAAAGTTCTTTTGATACTGGACTATGCCACTGACCACCCAGGACCCCATGAGTACAATACCAAAAGCACTGAAGTGGTCCAGATGTCCCTAATATAATGTCCCTAATTCAACCTTCAGATCAGAGTGTCATAAGGACCTTTAAGTTTCATTACACAGAGTACTCTATGGAAAGGATTATCAATTCTATGAAAGGACCCTAATACAGAGGACATCTGGAAGAATTACACCATTTAAGATGTAATCATGGCTATAGAAAAAGCCATGAAATCCATCAAGCCTGAAACAAGTTTCATCGGTGAAAACTGTGTCTACATAGTGTGCATGACTTCACAGGATTTATGCCAAAGCCAAACAAGAAAAATATGAAAGATAGGGGATATAGCAAAAAAAAAAAAAAAAAAAAAAAAAAAAAAAAGGCAGAGGGTGGTGTGAAGGGTTTCTAAATAATGGATCTTAAGAGAAATTCAAGAGTTACTAGCATACCAGAAGAATTAACATATGACCTTATAGAGAGGAGTGCTTCTGAACCAGTGCCAGACAATGAGAAGAAGCTGAAGAAGCAATACCAGAAAACAAATGGACATTAGACAATCTGGCAGAAAGACTCCAATTATTCAAGGCTGCTTTCGACTTTTTGTTATAATGTGGACCCTTCTATGTTATGGATGCTGAAACTAAAGCGAATGGTGAAGGACTGGCACCATACAGAAACATTTTTAGAGAAAAGAAAAGGCAAAAATTCAGGCAGAATTTATGATGTATTTCCATAAAGTTACACCAAGTGTGCCTGTCTCTCCTGATCCCTCTTTCCCCCTTTGGGACAGCAAGACCAATCTCTTCTAGTCTCTTCTTCAGCCTATTCAATGTGAAGACAATGAAGATGAAAATCTTTATGGTGACCCACTTCCACATAATTAATAGTAAATAATCATTATGCTGTACAGTTAATTAATTTATGTTGTGCATCTTCAGGTGAAAATCTAACAACTGTATGGCAAGAACTGTAAGATGACTTTGTCATCATCATTGCCTAAGTATTCATTATATAGAACATCATGTACAAAACTTGTATAGAACTAGATAGCCTATCCTTACACAGGCATAAAGTGATATTTAATATAAAATTAATGTGTTAGTTTTCTATTTTATAACTTTGCGTTCAAAGAATTACATCACCATGTAATAGTGCCTCTTTCACTCATAGAAAAACTGCCTATCAACCTATCATCACAGGTAAGTGGTTTTTTGAAAATATAAAAATATTTCCAATACTGATTATGAATATGACTGTAATACTGTATGCCATAAAAAACTTTATGATTCATTCATTAGTGTGTAAGCTAACTGACTCACAGTATCAATCATATTATATTAGGTTATGAAAAAGCAATTCTATTGCTGCTTGTTATCAATGCATAAGTCATTATACCTATAAATATGAATTTTCCATTTTTCATCTTTTCATTTTTGATGCCTACTGTTAGTAATATCTATAACATCTACAGTATTGTGTATCCCATAATACGACAATATTGAAGTAGGTGCTGACAGAAAATTCATCTTCTAAATGGACGATATGTACTTGCTGTATCAATAAACATAGCACAGGACTGTAACTGTATTTTCTTTGCTCTAGCTTATTTTATTGTAAGAATATAGTACATAGTACATATAATATACCAAATATGTGCTAAGCAACAGCTTATGTTAAGCTTTAAGGGAGTCAAAAGTGCATGGATTTTTGACTACATGTGGGAAGGGGCTCAGCACTGGCTCAGCACCCCTAACCATCAAATTGCTCAAAGGTCAACTGTAGTATGTTTTTCTAATAAAAATGTATACTTTCAAAATATTTTTAACTGGAAAACATTCGAGAATATGGGCTACTGATAGCTGAGAAGGAAATGGAAAGTTTGAATTTAGAAATTCAGATGTATAGCAGTTATTATGCAGTTTATATTTATCATATCTATATGAGATATGAAAGCAAAACCACGTGACAGTTAATGAGGCCAAATGAACAGAAGCAAATATATTTCTCTTTTCTTGACCCCATATCTTTGCACAGAGGTGATGTATTTCCTTGTTATTCCCATACAGATGTGTGTTTTTGTTTTTCTTATTATCTCTAAGCCTTGAAATATTTGACTTACTAATCTTTATTTTAATATTTTATTTTTTTATTTGACACAGAGAGTGCATGCAAGCACAAACAGGGGGAGCAGCAGACAGAGGGAGAAGCAGCCTTCCCTCTGAGCAAGGAGCCCAATGCGGGACTCAATCCCAGGACCCTGGGATCACGACCTGAGCAGAAGGCAGACGCTTAACTGACTGAGCCACCCAGGTGCCCCAGAATATCCATTTCTAATCCATTGCCTAAAAATATTCTAACCAAATCCCAGTATTGTTACCTTAATGGTTTTTTTTGTTTATATTTTATTGGGTTTGCAAATGAATAAATCATCCATGCTGTATCAATAGGAGGAAATAAACTTATGTGATTTAGAATATCCTGAGTTATGGCTAAGTATCAATGGGGAAATAGGGATGCAAAGGTCTCAGCATACATTCTAATACTTACATCTCACGTAAACTCTTGAGTTGGCTGTAATATAAATGAAACACTTGACAATTCAGGATTATAAAATAGATGCCTAGATTCTGCTTCTGAAATATTGTTATAAGCTCTCAATAAAGTAATCATCTCACAGCCATAAACTCTGTAAAATACAAAATAAAAATCAATTCTTCAATGGCTATGGAATATGGAAAAAAAGTTGTTGGTTTTGAGGGGAGTAAAACCTTGCAGAGAGAGTTGGGACCATGAGGGAGTGCCATATTGGTGGCTTTGACCTGAGGAAAGGCTGCAGTTGTGTGGCTAAAACTCCAGTTGGTAGTCTGCTGCCTTTTTTCAAATGAAAACCCAGGAGATGGAGTAACCATGACTGCAAGAGATCTGGTCAGAGAGAGGAGAATTAGGGTAACAGATTTAATTGAAAATCAAACTAATGCTGATGTTTTCCAGGTTGAGTTTAAACAAGGTTTTAAAAAAAAAATCAACATTTTTCAGAATCTTCTGAAAAATGCAACAGAATCCAGATTCCTCAAAACCCAATATTTACAATGTTTAGGGTACATTCCAAAATGCATGAAATATAAAGATGCAGGTAAACATAGGCCATTTTCAAGGAATAATATAAAACTGGAAGGTGGTTCTGATATGGCCCTGATTTTGGAGAAGAGGGTTTTAAAAACAGTTCTCCTACTTACAACTTAGTGAGGTGAAGGAAAAACACATATCATAAATGAAAATTCAGGAAATCTTAAACAGAGAAGAAAACATGGAAGGAAAAAGGGAACTGTTAAAATATCTTTTTTTAAAAGATTTTATTTATTTATTTGAGAGCGAGCACAAGCAGGGGGAGCTGCACAGAGAGAGGGAGGAGCAGACTCCCCACTGAGCAGAGAGCCTGATGCTGGCTGGGCTCCATCTCAGGACCCCTAGATCATCACCTGAGCTGAAGGCAGATGCTTAACTGACTGAGCCTCCCAGGCACCTCTAAAATAAAATACCTGAAACAAAGAATCTGGGGGTTTACTAGCAATATAAAATGAGAATGCAGTCAAGAAGACAATGAAATTATGCATGTGAAGACAAAGAAAAAACAGTTTGGGATAACAACAGAATTTTAGGCATCAAAATATACAAAGAAACGTAATATACAAAGAAGTCTAACCAACAGTGATTATAGTTCCAGAATGAGAGAAGAGAATGTGAGAGAAAAAAAAAATGGTGAAAAATTTACCAAGTTTGATGAAAGGCATAAATTTAGTATTTCAAGATGCTCAATGAATCCTGCTCTTGATACATACAAAGGAGGCGACACACAAACATATAATTATTTAAATACTGAAATCAAGAGAGAAAGAGAAAATCTTGAAAGTTATAAGAGTAAAATGACTTTAAATAACAGAGCCAACAGCAATCTGATTGACAACTTTCTCATCAGAAACTATGGCACCAAAAGTGAATGAAATAATGTTTTTAAATTTCTAAAAGAATCAAAACAGCTGTCAATGCAGGATTTTAGATTTATTGGAGATATACTTCAAGAAGTAAGGCAAAATAAAGATTTTTCATATAAAGGACAACTGTTAAGATTCACTGTCTTAAATCCTCCATGACAGTAAGTGCTCATTAAAGTATCTCCAGGTTGAAGTGAAATATCAGAATGAAATTTGGACATAAAGAAATATAGGACATTATAAATAAATATCTGTATAAATATTTTTGTCTTTTTGCTTCATATTACAGCTCAAAGTATAAATCAAAAACATTATCATGTGGAGTTTATGTCATCCTTACAACTAAAACCAACACAGTATAAAGAATAGGAGGAAGATAAGAAGAATCTTATGTTTTAAGTTTTCTACATTTTATAAAGTGTACAACATTAATTCTAGCCAGATTATAAAAAGTTACAGCCATACAATACAAACACTGGAAAATACTTAAGAGTTTGTTAGTAAGTTACACATATACCTATCATATATCCCAGACATTCAACTCCTAAGTATTTACAAAAATAATTAAAATGTATAAAGTCTTTCAAAGCAAATGCTCATGGCAGATTTATCCAGAAAAAAAAAAAAGATTTAAGAATATCCATCCATAGATAAATGAATAAAATGTAGTGTATCAATATTGATACACTCAACATGGATCAACCTCAAAATATTTATGCTGAATAAATAAATGCCAGACCAAGAAGAATACTGTATGATACCATTCATACATATATATGTGTGTGTGTGTGTGTGTGTGTGTTTGTGTGTGTATATATATTTATGTGAAAAGTAATCTATCTTGATAGAAAATAGATCAGTAGTAACAGGAGTTGTTTATGGAGAGAAGGAAGCATACAAAAAGGACACTGGAAACATTTGTGGGTGATGAAAATGTTTTGAATCTTCATTATGTTGGAGATTCAATGACTGTGTGTACATCTCAAAACTCATCAAATTATACATTTTATATGTGTACAGATTTTGTAATTATTCATCAACAGAGTTGTTAAAATATAGGTGCTACCTAATGATTAGTAAAAGGTGTTCACTTATTATACATATACATATGTATGCATATATTAATTTTACATTACTGCTTAAAAATTACAAATTTATTGCCTTAAAGCAATACAAATTTTTTATCTCAAAGTTCGTAGGTCAGAAGTATAACACAGCATAACTTGCTTCTGTGATGAGGGTATCATAAGGCTAAAAGCAGGGACCTTGACAAACTGATTTCTCATCTAAAGATTCTAGACAAAAATCAACCTCATTCTTATTGTTGGCAGGACTCAGTTACTTAGGATATTAAGACAAAGATCCCTGTTTCTTACTGGTTGACAGCAAGGACCACTCTCAGCTCTTAGAGGCCCCTAACATTCCCTTGCCATATGCCATTTTCAAACTAAAAACAGTGTAAAACTTTCTGTACACTTGAATTTCTCTGACTTCATCTTTTCTGACTAGGGAAAACTTCTTCTGAAAGGTATCATTTGATTAGGCCACCCAGATAATTTTGCTAAAGTCACTGTGCCATATAACCACCACTAGAATAGCTCATTAATTTCATAGCCTCCAAAATTATAAAGAGTGAACATAAGAGGGGTAGAAACTCTTGGGGATATCTTAGACTCTAATATATGTGTCTGTTCACAGAGACATACTTACATATACACTTTCTGAGGGTGTAGAAGGCAGGGTGGATAAAAGCATTAGGTGAGTAAACTGGCTGTATAATGCTGCAGAAAAAGCAAACTCCAATATCTCACTGAATTAACAATTTACCCCTCATTTATGAAACATGACCATCATAAGTTAGCTGTGTACTTATTTTGTTTCTAGGTCATGTCTTCTAAGATCCAGAGCTAGGTGAGTGTAATGTAATGTACTGAGAATGTACACACTACAGAGTAAGAGAAACCTGTGTGTTGAAGAATAACAGCATTAATAATTTAATTTTGTGCATTTTCCCTTTTGTTGTTCTTCAAACAAGACATATTCCAATATTACTTCTTGTTCCTGATAGTTTCTGTATACCAAGTTTTTTAAATTTTATTTTTCTATTTTTTTATAATTGAATTAATGTTGAGGAAAAGAGCAATTTAATGAAGGGTGTATATTTGTATGGCACTGCTTTTCAAAGTAAAAGAAGTTTAGATAGGAAATAATATCTGGTGAATTGTTAGAGCCAATTGCAACATCTCACCTAAGAACTTTCCTTTTGGTCTTAATTCCTGAAGAAATTGTCCTGTGTTTCAATATATTTATTTACTTATCTTCCTTCAAACTCAAAAATTTTGTTTCCTATACTGTTTCACATAATAAAACTAATCTGAAGTAAATGAATGTGGAATGGATAGAAGAAGAGTATGAAAGAAAAAAAAAATAAAAAAATAAATGATTAATGTGTCCTTTGTTCTTCTAGGAAGGACTGTGTAGCTTCCTGGCATTGGTAAAGGTCTAATGCTATATTCTAGAACTTCCATTGATACATATTTCCCAAAATATGAAAATTTATGTCATAATTTTCTTATTAACTTTGACCTCTCTTCAATAATGTGTAGTACACTTTGATTAAGTGTTATTATGGAAACAGAATGTTACTGAAAATCCTTTTAAGGCACGTGTGCAAATCATAAAAACTATCACATATTAGAGAGGATTTAGGATGATAGTTTAGGAAGACACTGAACTCACCTCCTCCCACAAACAGTAAATTTAAAGTTACATATAGAACAATTTTCTTCTGAAAAGGACCTGATAACTGGAAGAACAGTGCCTCCAAAACAAAAGACAAAAGGAGGACCTGACTGGTTGAGTTGGAGGAGCATGTAACTCTTGATCTTGGGGGTGTAAGTTTGAGCAACACATTGGGTGTAGAGATTACTCAAAAAAAAAAAAAAAACCTCAAAAAAAAAAAAAAGACAAAAGAGATGCATTGAGAATTGTAGAAGAGGAAAAGACATGGTCTCACCAAAGATTCCATTCCAGAAGCAGTGACCCACAATGGGGAGGGATCATAAAAACAGAACTTTCCCATGTTGTAACCCTATGGATCAGCACCAGGGAGACAAGCCCCCAAATTATCTGGTTTTGACACTCAACAATTATTAAAACTAGGAGAATCCTAGAACTATAGGTAATAATAGTTTGTGCTTTTCAAGAACTGGCACAAAAATCTACTTAGCCCTAAGATCCAGCACAAAAGAAACAGATTGAAAAATATCTGAACCATTAGTGAGCAAGAACCACTTAAAGTGGCTGCTTAAGAGGCAGGAATCTGTAGGGACTTTATCTGGGACAGACCACAGGAAGAGGTCATTTTTGCATTTTCATCCAAACTTGCTGGTGATGAAGCACATGGGCACCATTTTTTCTACCCTCCATCTAGCATGCTAACTCCAGAGGGCAAACTCTGTTTACCTCATGCCAGAAGCAACCTGGGTGAATGCCCTGTGTCCCACTCAGACCCAAAATGGGCAAGTGCCCTGAGCCCCATCCTCTATGCACAGCCAGGCAAGTGCCCCAAGCCCTAACCACCATGCAAAGAGATTGAGATGTAACCTCTCTGGGCAAGTATGTAAAGCCCTGCCTTCCCCATGCAGCAGCCTCAGCCCTACACAGTCCACACAAGGAATGCCCATCAGAGTACAGAACTCTGGTGGCCAGGAGAAACTGCACTTCTGGGCCACACAGAACAGCTCCTACTCAAGACCATTCCTTCAAAACTGAGGAAAGCATTTATTTTGCCTAATAA
The DNA here is from genome assembly GCF_037043125.1 of Eumetopias jubatus. Taxonomy (NCBI): domain Eukaryota; kingdom Metazoa; phylum Chordata; class Mammalia; order Carnivora; family Otariidae; genus Eumetopias; species Eumetopias jubatus. The sequence goes on along the minus strand of NW_028274809.1, from coordinate 173,499,646 downwards.
ATACAAACATACAGAGACAGGCAAATGAGAAGACAGGATATGCTCCAAACCAAAGAACAAGGTAAATCTAAAAACAAAAACAAACAAAAAACAACTAAATAAAACAGAGATAAGCAGGCTACCAGATAAAGAGTTCAAAGTAACAGTCACTGTTATGCTCACTGATCTCAGGAGAAGAATGGACGACATAGCAAAAACTTCAACAAAGACATACCAAAATATAAAAGTACCAAGCAGAATTTGTAATTGAACTGAAAAAAAACATCAGAGGGATTAAAATAGAAGAAGGAATGAAAAAGAACCACGGATCAATGAGTTGGAAGACAAAGCAATAGAAAACACCCAGACAGGGCAGCAAAAAAAAAAAGGAAAGGAAAGAAAGGAAAGAAAGGAAAGAAAGGAAAGGGAAAGGGAAAGGGAAAGGGAAAAGGAAAGGAAAGGGAAAGGGAAAGGGAAAGGGAAAGGGAAAGGGAAAGGAAAGGAAAGGAAAGGAAAGGAAAGGAAAGGAAAGGAAAGGAAAGGAAAGGAAAGGAAGGAAAGCAAAGAAAGAAGGAAAAAGAAAAAGAAGAAATGAGGATACCTCAAGGGAGTTCTGATATAAGATCAAGTGAAATAACATTCAAGAAAGGAGAATGGGACAGAAATTTTATTTGAAGGCATAAGTTCTGAACACTTCCCCTTATCTGGGAAAGGAAACAGACAGCCCGGTCCAGGAAATCCAGAGAATTCCAAATAAATGAACCTAAAGAGAAACACACTGAGACACATTACAATTCAAATGTTAAATTTTAAGGATAAAGAGAGAACCTTATAAGCAGGAGAAAAACAACATATTATGTATAAGGAAAACCCCATAAATCAGGACATTTATCATCAGAAAATTATAGGCCAGAATGGAGTGGCATGACATATTTAAAGTGCTGAAAGGAAAAAAAAAAAAACAAAAAAAAAAACTGCCAATAAAGAATTCTTTACCAAGCAAGCTTATCATTCAGAATTGAAGGAGAGATGAGTTCTCCAGATAAGCAAAAGCTGAAAGCGTTCATCACCAGTAAATTGGCCTTAACAAGAAATGTTAATGGACTTCCCTAAGATAAATAAAATAGGCACTAATTAATAAGAAAACGTGAAAGGAAAAACCTCACCAGAAAAGTTAAACAGATAGTAAAGGTAGTAGATCAACCACTAACAAGTATGAAGGCTAAAGGGCAAAAGAGGTGAAATTAAAAATACAGTAATTAGCTAAGAAATCATAAAATAAAAAGATATAACATGTATCATTAAAAACATACAATGTGGGGGAAAGTAAAGTAGAAATATAATGTTTTGGAATATGTTCAAAATTAAGTTACTCTCAAGTTAAAAAAGAGTATTATACACATAAGATGTTATAATATGAACTTCACAGTAACCAGAAAGAAATAACTTATAGCAAATTCACAAAAACAAAGGAATCTAAACATAACACACAAAAAAACAAACACAAGAGAGAAAGAGACCAGACAACCTACAAAAGAGCCAGAAAATAATTAACAAAATGTCAATAAGTACTTACCTATCAATTACTTTAAATGTAAATGGACTAAATTCTTCAATCAAAAGACAAAAGTGTGACTGAATGGATTAAAAAAAAAAAAAAAAAAGACCCTTACATGCTGCCTACAACAGATTCCCTTAAAACTAAAGACGCTCACAGACTGAAAGTGAAAGGATGGAAAGACATGCCGTGTCTACAGAACCAAGCAGAAAGCTGGAATAGCAATACTTGTATCAGACAAAATACAATTTCAAAAAAAGACTGTAATAAAATTACATAATGAAAGGGCTTAATTCAAAAAGAGGATGTAATATTTTGTAAACATCTATGCACCCAACATAGAAGTACCTAAACATATAAAGCAAATATTAACAGAAATATGGGGAAATAGACAGCAATGCAGTAATAGTAGGGGACTTTAATATCCTACTTACATCAATGGATTGATCACCCTGACAGAAAATCAGTAAGAAAATATTAGCTGATAACAACACATTAGACTGGATGAACTTAATAGCATTCCATCCAAAAACAGCAGAATACACATTCTTTTCAAGTGTGCTTGGAACATTCTTCAGGATAGATCGTTAGTCCACAAGACAAGTCTCAGTAAATTGAAGAAGACTGTTTCATACCAAACATCTTTTCCAACCACAAGAGTATGAAACTAAAAATCAATTTCAAGAAGTAAAAGAAAACGGTTAAAAATACAAACATGTGGAATACAAACAACATGCAATTAAACACCTAATGGGAATACAAACACCATGCAATTAAACACCCAATGGGAATACAAACACCATGCAATTAAACACCCAATGGGTGATATAAAACATCAAAGGGAAAATCAAAAAATACCTTGAGACAAATGAAAATGGAAATAATGTCTAAAACCTGTGAGACATAGAAAAAGCAGTTCTAAGAGGGAAGTTCACAGTGATACAAGACCTACCTCAAGAAACAAAAATCTCAGAATGCCTGGGTGGCTCAGTCATTAAGCATCCGCCTTCGGCTCAGGTCATGATCCCAGGGTCCTGGGATTGAGCCCCGCATTGGGCTCTCTGCTCTGCAGGAAGCCTGCTTCTCCCTCTCCCACTCCCCCTGCTTGTGTTCCCTCTCTTGCTGTGTCTCTCTCTGTCAAATAAATAAATAAAATCTTAAAAAAAAAAAGTCTCAAACCATCTAAATTTACATTAAAAGCCTAAAGTTAGTAGAAAGAAGGAAATAATAAAGACCAGGATGGAAATAAATAAAGACTAAATAAATAAGCTCAGTGAAATTAAGAGCTAGTTTTTGAAAGGAAAGTTGACAAATATTTAGTCACTCATCAAAAAAAAAAAGCTAAAAAAATAAAATTAAAAATGGAGAACACAAATTACAACTGATACCACAGAAATAGAATCATAAGAGAATCTATGAACAGTTACACAACAACAAATTAGACAACCTAAAAGAAATGGATCAATTCCTAAAAAACATACAATCTTCCAAGACTAAATCATGAAGAAATAGAAAATCTAAATAGACCAATTGCTAGTAATGTAATTAAGTCGGTAACCAAAAAAAAAAAAATCTCCAAACAGAAATTCAGGTCCAAGTCCAAGATGTTCCACAGGTGAATTCTACCAACCATTCAAATAAGAGTTAATACCTGTCCTCAAACTATTCCAAAAAATTGAAGAGGAAGGAACACTTCCAACTCTCCTCTATGAGGCCAGCATTACCCTGATACCAAAACCAGAGAGATACCACAAAAAAAAAAAAAAAAAAAAAAAATTACAAGCCAATATCTCTAATGAACACAGATGCAAAAATCCTCAACAAAATATTAGCAATCTGCATCCAACAATACATTAAAAGGATCGTACACCATGACCAAGTGGGATTTACTCCAGGGATACCAAGATGGTTTAACATTTGCTAATTAATTAACTTAATACCTCACATTAAAAAAATGAAGGCTAAAAATCACATGATCACCTCAATAGATGCAGAAAAAATATCTGACAAAATTCAACATCCACTTAAGATGAAACCTCAACAAAGCAGGTTTGGGGAAATGTACCTCCACATAATAAAGGCCTATATGATAATCCTAGAGCCAAAATCATAGTCAATGGTGAAAAGCTAACACCTGGGGTACTACTATACTAAAACTATAGTAATCAGGGGCAGGCACCTGGGTGGCTCAGTCAGTTAAGTGCCTGCCTTTGCCTCAGGTCGTGATCTCAGGGATCGAGCCCCAGATTAGGCTTCCTGCTCAGCAGGGAGTCTGCTTCTCTCTCTCTCTCTGCCCCCCCTCCACTGCTTCTTCTCTAATAAAACCTTTAAAAATATATAGTAATCAAAACCATATGGTATTGGCAAAAAGTAGACACATCTATCAACAGAAAAGACAGCCCAAAAGTAAATCCATGCTTACATGAGCAATTCATCTAAACAAAGGAGGCGAAAACATAAAATGGTGAAAAGATCAACTCCTGATTAAATGATTAAAAAAAAAAAAACCTTGACAGCTACATGCAAAAGACCATTTTCTTACACCATATACAAAAATAAACTCGAAATGGATTAAAGACTTAAATATAAGACCGGAAACCTAAAGTTCCTAGAAGAAAACATAGGTAGTAAGCACTATGTTATTGTTCTCAGCAAGATATATATATATATATATATATATTTGGCTATGTGTCCTCAGGCAATGGCAAAAGCAAAAATAAACAAGTGGGACTACATTAAACTAAAAAACTTTTGCACAGCAAAGGAAATCAATAAAATGTAAAGAAAACCTACTAAATGGGAGAAGATACATGCAAATGATAAGGTGGTATACAAAACATATAAAGAATTCAAAAAACAACAAAATAAATCCCATTAAATATACACAGACACACACACACACACACACACACACACACACACAATGGAATATCACTCAGCTATAAAAAAGAATGAAATCTTGCTATTTGCAATGACTTGGATGGAGCTAGAAAGTATTATGCAAGGTGAAATCAGTCAGAGAAAGACAAATATCCTATGATTTCACTCATATGTGGAATTTAAAGAACAAATGAGCAAAGGGAAAAAAGAGAGAGAAAGGCAAACCAGGAAACAGACACGTAACTATAGAGAACAAAGTGAGGTTACCAGAGAGGAGGTGGGAAGATGGGTTAAATAGGTGATGGGGATTAAAATGGGCACTTATTTTGATGAGCATCGGGTGTTGTAATTGTTAAATCATTAAATTGTATAGGTGAAACTAATATTACACTGTGTTAACTAAATGGAATTTAAATAAAAACTTAAAAAGAAAATGGGCAGAGGACCTGAATAAGCATTTTTCCAAACAAGACATACAGAAGGCCAACAGGCACATGAAAAGATGCTTAATATCACTAATCATCAGGGAAACACAAATCAAAACCTCTATGAGATCCCTCCTCACATCAGGTAGAAAGGCTATTATCAAAAGACAAGAAATAGGTGTTGGCAAGAATGTGGAAAAACGGAAACCTTCCTGCCCTGTTGGTGGGAATGTAAACTGATGCAGCCACTATGTAAACCAGTGTGGAGGATCCTCAAAAAAATTAAAAACAGAACTATACCACCCAGCAATTCCCTTTCTGAGTCTTTATCTGAAAAAATAAAATAAAACCACTAATTTGAAAAGATACTGTACCCCAACCTCCATTGCAGAATTATTTCTAATAACCAAAATATGGAAACAATCTAAGTATTCCTTGACAGATGCATGGATAAAAAAGGTGTGGTATAAACATACACACACAATGAAATATTACACAGCCATAAAACAGGATGAGCTCTTGACATCTGTGACAACATGGATAGACCTAGAGGGTATTACGCTAAGTGCAATAAATCAAAGAAAGCCAAATACTATATGATTTCATAGCAAAAGCAAAGCAAAACAAATCAGAAATAGACTCAGATACAGAGAACTGGTGGCTGCTAGAGAGGAGGAAGGTGTTGGGATGGGAAAAATAGGTGGGGGGATTAATAGGCACAAACTTTAGTTATAAGACGACAGGGTTGTAATATACAGCACAATAAATAGTCAATATTATAACTGTGTATAACAAATAGTTACTAGACCTATCCAGGTGAGCACTAAGTAATGTATAAAAATATCTAATCACTATGTTGTACATCTGAAACTAATATAATGCTGTAGGTCAATTATAATTCAATGCAAAAACTGCCATCCATTATTTTCTTAAATGAACTTGAATACCTTTCTTATTGCAGATTCCCACCCCACCCCCTTTTTACTGTTGCTAATGTCTGAAGCCTTTCTTCAAAGGTAGTATTCTAAATCACCTGATATTGTGACTTAATTATTTCATGTCTGTTCCATCAGTTTTGTTATTCTCACTTGTAAATGATCTTGTTGTTTTTACAGCAACCTATCCTGCAAGAAGAAAAAGTGCTTTCTTTGCCTTCTAAATCACAGATTTAGAATCTGCTAATGGCAGAAATTCATTTGGCCCACCAAGATACTAAAAAAATGGACTGTAAGAATGTCTGTACATCGATTGTTTTAAGTTGGCCAGAAACAATACAATTATTATCTTCTGAAACATGTAGGTCAGCATATTCCCTTTTGTCACTGGTAAATGCAATTTCTTTTTGCCTAACCCAAGCAAGTAGCTTGGGAAAGAGAAATTTTTTTTTTTTTTTTTTTTTTTTTTTTTTTTTACCCCATCAAGGTTTTCAGTGCCCTTGTATTTTCTCCAGGCTATAAAAGCTCCACATACATGGCCTTTGGCGACCCACTGGCACTATCAGTCTCACCTTTCAAATCATGTCAATTTCAAGGGCTTTCATTCCACACCACTCTCAGATCATCAGAGTCTTCATGAACATTCACTTTGCTCCTAAAACTTTCAAGAAAAGATAGAGAATTCACTCATACCATGATACAGCCAGGGCTCTCCAAACATTGGGGAGTACTCTATATGCCAAAAATAGTATCCCAAGAGAAAATTTTCTAATGTTCCTCATAAGAAAATTTTGAAACTGGACTTGGAAAAGGGGTTTCATCTGGTTATTTGTCAGAAACTACAAGGAAGCACCTCCTGTGTTTGTGGTTCTGAGCTCTCTGGGTTTATACTCATAAGTGGGACTTTGCATTACTCAGTGACTTTGAAAATTTTATTGAAGCAATAAATAATTTTACCAGCTCTTTATATTCTAACTGTGCAGATAGGAAAAACAGAGCAACTATGTTTTAAAATCTGCAAAAGCTAAAATAGGTTCCCTGAGATTGCACATCTCATTTTAAAGGTATGTTTCCCTGATGTCTTTAGTCTTCGCTGTGGAATTCAGTAAGTAAAGATGTTGATCATTATCCATCTGACTATGTTTAGCTTTGCTTATTTTAACATGCTAATGTATTTCATTAAAGCTGCACCTGTTACCATCATTGAATTTAAAGGTCTCATGTTTCTGGTACACTCTATTTTTAGAACCATATCTGGTACATCAGCTCTGTCAAACATTTTCATTCCCATAATGATTCAAACTAGATTTCAATAAATAGCCAAGAATATTCTTTGAAGCTACTCTGGTATCATTACTATTGTTGATCTCCTTGCTTTTTGAAAGCTTCCAATAAAGTATTGGGATGGCTATTAGGTTTCTTTATGAGATAATATATGATGTAAAAGCTAAAATATTTATAAAGCAGTATCTTGCTACTTATAAGATTTTTAACAGGAGTATTACCTCCCACCTACTTTATTTTTCTTACTCTATTAAAAGCTATTCTCCACCATGTCTAGCAAATTATTCTGCAGGGGATAAGCTGAGAGTTAATAACTGTTGAATTAAAGGGAAGCAAATGAAAATCAAATAATTTTAAATTTACTTCATTATGCACAGACTTCTACTCAGCATGCTGAGTTCCCACGACTGTATCATGATACTTTTCTGCTTTTCACACTTGAAGTCTCCAGATACTCAGTCTTTCTTTTGATAACTCTGCACATTTTTTCCTTCAATTTTCTGTTCCTTCTTGACTATACTGTCTTTTGAAACTCTGTTTTTAAAAAAATATCTGAAAAAATTACAAATATAGTTTATCACTGAATGCTTATAACTTAATACTAAAATGAAATGATAAATTTCAATATTACAGATTGTTGAAATCACAAAGCCCCTTGCTTGATAATGTGTGAATGCTGACTCCATTCATGAAATTAAAAAAAAGCTCGATACGGTATATACATTCATTCATTCACTCAATTGATACTCATTGAGCAGTTCCTCTGAGTCAGGCCTGGTACTAACGACTAGTGCTTCAACCAAAAAAAAAAAAAAAAAAAAAAGAGAGACCCATCATCAGGAAATAATTCTGATAATTCTAGGAAGAAGTTGGTCACCAATGCTTTTCCTTCTACCTGGAACTTTCTTGCAAGAATTATGTATTTGAGCTACTCAGAGCTGGATACACATAATCTGAATGCAAGTTCTACACAAAAATGAACACAAGATATCACATCACATCTTTGAATATTTATGCCTTTATTCATTTAGTTCTTCTGTCTCTTTCACCATTTCTGTAGAAATATTCTACGGCTGTAAAAGAGCACTGAACAAAAGCACTCTATGTCCTCATCCTCAAGGAAAACGTGAAAACATGTTAAAAATAATCCAATCACAGGTACTTAAAACTTACAATATTTCAATTTTAATATAATACCCATACATTTTTTCAACTCCTAGAGATTATAAAGATCACAATTTCTCTCTTTAATAAAAATACAGTATGGCCAAAATATTGGATGACAACAATGGAAATAAAATATAATACTTAAGAAAATACATGCATTTAGTGTATGTTTCCCCAGGAGTTGGAGGAAGAATTTAGATTTACACTCGGCCCTAGTCTACATTTCATACATTGGCTCAAATGGAATCTGCTTCAGACCAATTCTGGAGTATATTTCTGTCTTGTAGCACCCTTGCTTCCTTCTTTCTATGTAAGAATCTTTACTGTAAACCCATAAGTTATGCTTCAAATTGTGCTTCTGACACCAAAATATCATTAAACACTCAAACAAAAATGGAGTTAGGAAGCTACATAGGCTCTTAACAACTTGATTCTTTTTATTTTAGGAGCAAATTCTAAATTCTAATCATATGCTGTTGGGTGTAATCAGACATAAGTCATATAATATCCCATTACATATTATTTCCCAGAGATTAATTTGAATACAGTAATAAAGAAATATGGATACTCTCTGGGTTGAAGAGAGTCCCAGGTTGCTGTTAATACTAATTATGGGAACAGAATATAAACAAATCCATTCAAACAACACTATTTTAAAGCAGGATTTAGGGAATAGCTGGGCATGAATTAGAATATTTTAAACAATTCTAGCATACAATTGATAAAACAATGTTAAGACAATGTCAAAAATATATATAATTGAGTTGTAAATATTTAACTATATAAGAAAACTCCTTTATCATGATCTTGAGCAAAATTAATGCCTCCGTTTACTGCATAACTATTTACCATTTAATATATGATGGACAATAGGCATAATATAGAAGAGTGACTATAACCTTGCTTTGCCACCGTGGAATTATGGTCTATTAGAGAGGAAAAACAGAATTGAGTCATTTTCATAAATATACTATGTTATTTGATCAGTATATCTCCACCATTCTGTGGGAAAGTTTTGAGGAGTCCTCTTTTTTTTTTAAGATTTTATTTATTTATTTGACAGAAAGAGAGCGAGAGAGGGAACACAAGCAGGAGAGTGGGAGAGGGAGAAGCAGGCTTCCCGCCGAGCAGGGAGCCCGATGCGGGGCTCCATCCCAGGACCCTGGGACCATGACCTGAGCCGAAGGCCGACGCTTAACCACTGAGCCACCCAGGTGCCCTTGAGAAGTCCTCTTAAACAGATTGCTTTTTCCTCTTGGTTATAGAAGCGTTTCAGTTTCCGACAATTACCATGAGTAAAAGTTTTCAAAACTGATAGTCCTTAGCTGGAAAATGAAGAGCTCATAATCCAGATAATGAATTTGTGACAAGGGCTAAGACCGATACATTTGGGGAGGTTAAAACCTGCATGTGTTCCTTAGAAAGTGAATAAGCACTTTAATAATCACAGGAGAAACTCAGAATTGTGGTATTAAAAAGACAAAATAGAAAACATACATAACCTCAATACTCATTAAACATTGTTTTGAGTTAGTAAAAGCAATCTCAGAAAAAATAGGATATAAATTTGAAAATTCATAGAATATTAAATATTTCCCAAGGTCAGTACATCTAAACGCTTTTAAATCTAACCTTATTGGGATATATAAAAAGAAATTCATGTCATTATTTAGCATTTAGAATTTTATATGTGAACTAAATATAACTAAAATCAGAGATGCTAGTTCTCTTCCCGAAGAATTCAATGTTTCCCAAATTCCCTTTCCATTTCCCCACCTCTGCCTTGAATGAAAAGAAAAAAAAAAAAAATAAGTGAAACATTCATGGCAGGGAAAAGTCACTGGGAAAGAATAAGGAACTCTATTCCATGGTCTTCATTTACTTAAGTTCACAACAATGGGACTGTAGATATGATGAACAACGTTTCTACTTACCTGGAATTACAGAGAGAACTAGCAAGATAAACAAGAATATTCAGTGGCTTTAGGTTATCTTTGAAATGCCTGGGCTAAAAGACAACCTAAAAAAAAAAAGTTCACTGTGGTGTCTGAAGTATCTGAGTAGAAGACTTAGTGATCTGTAATAAAATGCAAGCTAGTAAGATTGTAATAGCTTGTGGCGTGACTTCAGGGGAGCTAAAGAGGAACAACTATAGGAGTCTCTCTTCTAAAGAAAAAAAAAAAAGAAGGCATTCTAGTTGGTAATTGGAATCCCTTGTAACCTGTGAACAAGGGAATGAATAAGAGTCCAATAATGTGAACACACCAAAAGGACACTGATTCATTCTAACAGCTCCTGACCCCAGAAACACTGCTTTCTTTCTAGAAATTTAAAGCAAAGGCCGAAGAATAACTTTCCAAAACCATTGTAAGAATTTCACTTCTGCCCTAGAAGAGTAGTTGGATGAGAAGAATTGCAGGTCAATGGTGTCATGCTTCAAGGAAAAATCTTTCCCTCATTTAGAAATACCCTTTGTTTTTCCTGTAAGTTGTTAGCAGCCCCCTTCTCCCTGACACATACCCCTATTAGGCAATAAATGCACTCTATAAAGATGCTTAAGTTCACCTTTTCCCCTATTTCTTTTTTTAAGTGCGCAGGCTTCACTGTACTTTGTCTTCGGATGCATTGTTAGTACTGGCTCTTTTTAGCAAACATGGCTTTCAGACTGGGATCTCACACTCTCATCATGTAAAGAGAACAAGAAGAGTCTTGGAATTGCTGTCATCTCTCCTTTTTTTCTCACTCCATGTACACATATACCTTCTACCTCAACACTAATGGATGGCTGACTCTGAAAGTCCCTGCTCCTTCATCCCAGTCCAGCAACTCTGGATTGCAACAGAAACTACAGAGTTCCTCTGCAGATGAGGCCGGAAGCATCCACTATGTGATTTTACCCAAGATCCAAATCTCCTTTTCTGTCCTTTCTGTCTCTTTTCCCTCATACTCCTGGGAATGCTTTAATAAATCACCTGTACAAAAAAATGTCATCAAATGTTTGCTTCAAGGATACCTAGTATGAAACATGTTTACTTATAACTCAACCTTTTCTTCACGATTCCTTGTCACTCTGATTTTCTCCTTGGCCTATTCACCAACCACTCTTTCTCTGAACTTTAATACAGACTGATAGTGCTCTCAAATATTTTAGAAGTGGTATCAAAACAAATATATCTTTCTTTCCTGTGTGTTTGTGTACTTTGTCACCTCAATAATACAAACTTTTTTTAAGATTTTGTTTATTTTTTAACAGAGGGAGAGAGACAGCGAGAGAGGGAAGACAAGCAGGGGGAGTGGGAGAGGGGGAAGCAGGCTTCCCGCAGAGCAGGGAGCCCGATGTGGGACTCGATCCCAGGACCCCGGGATCATGACCTGAGCTGAAGGCAGACGCTTAACGACTGAGCCACCCAGGCACCCCCAAAAATAGAAGTTTTTCACTTGATCTTAGCCAAAAGGGCGAGAAGCAATTATAATAGAAGTTTATCAAGATAGGAAATCTATTTTCCACATTTCTTTTTCCTTTTGTGTATGGTATGTGGGTGATGTTATACTGTCAAGCACTGAGAGAGGTTAATGAATACTTGATAACTTAAGGAATTTAGTCCCTTGGAAGAAGGAATGAAAACATGCTTATTTTGTCCAGGACAGCGAGAAAGGTTGATATTCTGAATTAAAATGCACATAACTGTATGATCATATAAACCATGAGTGCAATTTGGTACAGGTATTAAGTGAGTGAACTGGGATTGAAACACAAGTCCCTATGACTCAAAGGCCAATGAACTTAGTCAATTATTTTAATAGAAAATTTAATACAGTTACTCCAGTAGATCTTCTGAGACTGAAATGCTCATTACCTCCAACGAAGATTAGTCTAAAAAGACAATAAATTAGCTTATTTATCCAATCATTTAATGAACACTTGTAGAATAATGACTTGATGCTGAATAAGTCATTTGGGGTAAAAATTATATACATATGTATATTTTTATACATATAATTCTGTAATATACACACACAAACACACACACACATACACACATATATATATGACAGACTCTGCCCTCAAGGATATCACAGCCCAGTGAAGAATCCTGATGATAAAATATTAATTATAAGAAAATGTGATGAGTATATGAATTGGAAATATATGTCATATGTCCTATAACATACAAAACTAACATTTCTAATTCCACCTGAGGATGAAGGTATACTTTAGGAGGCTTTATCTATTACAGCTATAATCATAATCACTAAGGTTAAAAGTACTTTTAGTCTTATTTCAAATTAGGTAGACTGACTGGACATTCCTTATCTGGTTGTATTTGAACTGACTTATCATAGCAGCAACGTCCACAACAGCCAAACTATGAAAAGAGCCTAGATGTCCATCAACAGATGAATGGATAAAGAAGATATGGTACATATATACAATGGAATTATTGTGCAGCCATCAAAAAAAAACGAAATCTTGCCTTCTGCAACAATGTGGATCGAACTAGAGGGTATTATGCTAAGTGAAATAAGTCAATCTGAGAAAGACAAGTATCATATGATCTCACTGATATGAGGAATTCTTAATCTCAGAAACAAACTGAGGGTTGCTGGAGTGGTGGGGGGTGGGGGGATGGGGTGGCTGGGTGATAGACATTGGGGAGGGTATGTGCTATGGTGAGCACTGTGAATTGTGCAAGACTGCTGAATCACAGATCTGTACCTCTGAAACAATACATGATGTGTTAAAAAAAAAAAAGATGATAGTAGGAAGGGAAAATGAAGGGGGGGATTTCGGAGGGGGAGATGAACCATGAGAGATGATGGACTCTGAGAAAGAAACTGAGGGTTTTAGAGGGGAGGGTGTCGGGGGATGGGTTAGCCTGGTGATGGGTATTAAGGAGGGCACGTATTGAATGGAGCCCTGGGTGTTATACGCAAACAATGAATCATGGAACACTACATCAAAAACTAATGATGGGGCACCTGGGTGGCTCAGATGGTTAAGCGTCTGCCTTCGGCTCAGGTCAGGATCCCAGAGTCCTGGGATCGGGTCCTGCATTGGGCTCCCTGCTCTTTGGGAGCCTGCTTCTCCCTCTGCCTCTCTCTCTCTCTCTCTGTTTCTCATGAATAAATAAATACAATCTTTAATAAATAAACCAAAAACTAATGATGTAATGAATGGTGACTAACATAATAAAATTAGATTAAAAATATAAAAAAGAAAAAGAAATCAAGTTCTTTACGCCCATCTGAATAAAGTACTTTTCAGTTGCCAAAAAAAAAAAAAAATGAACTGACTTATCAGCTTTAAATTTTGCAATTTTTTGTTACTAAATCAATTAGATTGCTTAGTATATTGATAATTCTCTGGTTATTTAGAATTCAAAACAATTCTGAATTAATGAAGGATTTAACAAAATATGAAAATAACAGAATTTTTTCGCCTATTTGAAAGTATTTTCAACATTTATAAGCACAATTTTTGAAAAATGACAAAGAAATTTAGAAATGTAAAAGGAGAAAATCTATTATTTTCTTAAAGGTGTTCACTACCAGATTCATATGTGCAAGTGTGTTATTAATTTCAGTGAGTTATACTTCAGTGATGTTTAAAATATTGAATTTAAAAACAAAGAAGTAACAGACAATGCAGCTCACAATTTTTATTATCCTCAAAGATATGTGAGAAAATGCATTTAAATACACTAGAGTAAGAATCAGTCAATCAAAGATAGAGAAAAAAACGGGAAAAAAGAGATTGCACTGCTGATAAAAAATTTTCCATGTTAAAGTAGGTTCATTACCTTGTTCATCAAACAGAATCTGTAGCTGAAGCTATGATGGAAAAGAGACTTGATCCATCAGTGTAGCATTTTTGTCGAGTATATCATTGAAAGATTTCAGTAAATCAACATAAAAACGAAATCCGCCAAAAGTGTATATACGAACAACCCTAGCTATTTTAACACTACCACAGTTTTCTTTGAACATGTAAGTCCAAAATCCTGAATAAAATATATAGGAGAAGAGTATAATAGTATATAATCTTCCACTGGCATCTCACATTTTCTTCCACACGAAATATATATTAGCCTCATGCAATCACAAACCAACATTTGCTAATAATAAAGAAGTTTCCATTTTCCCATATTCATTCTCCCCCTCTCCCCGCATATATATTATTTCTGTTTCCAACTTGATAGGACAACTATTTCCAACTAGTCAAATATACGTACTCACTGTGTAGCAGGTCTTGTGCTAAGTTCACATGGTTGATCTCATTTTTTCCTTTCAATTTTTGAAATGATTATATACTTCCAGGAAGCTACAACAATAGTACAGAGTTCCATGAGCTTTTCACACATCATCCCCCAACATGGGATCTTATGTATCTAATAGCACAATATCAAAACCGGTGAACTGACATCAGGGCAACACTGTTAACTTGATTACATGCACTCACTTATGTGTTTGCCTGCATGTGTATGTATGTGCAGTTTTAGGCAATTTTATACACACACACACACACACACGTTCGTATAACTTATGTCAATTAAAATAAAACAGAATTCTTCCACTACTGCAAAGAAACTCCCTCATGCTACCCTTATATTTACAACCCAGCTGGTCCTTAACTGTTAACATCTATTAATCAGTTCTCCCTCCTCATAGTTTTATTATTTTGAGGATGTTGTAAGTGGAGTCACAGTATATACTATTTTGGGATGGAGTTTTTTCTCTAAGCCTAATACCCTGAAGACCACCCATGTTGTAGCATATACGCATAGTTTATTCACCTGTATTGCTTACTACAATGTCAATATATGAATGTTTTCTATTGTTGGTAACAAGCATAAATTTACTAACTTAAAACAAGCAGATTTATTTCACATTTTTGGAGGTCAGAAATCATAAATGGGTATCACCAGGCAAAACTTAAGTTATTGACTTCAATAGGAAAAAAGACTGCTTTCCTTTTTTTTTTTTTAATGTTATGTTAGTCACCATACATTACATCATTAGTTTTTGATGTAGTGTTCCGTGACTCATTGTTCGCATATAACACCCAGTGCTCCATGCAGAACGTGCCCTCCTTAATACCCATCACCAGGCTAAGCCATCTCCCCACCCCCCTCCCCTCTAGAACCCTCAGTTTGTTTCTCAGAGTCCATCTCTCTCATGGTTCGTCTCCCCCTCCGATTTCCACCCCCTCTTTTCCATCTAGACTCCCTAGGGAGAGTCCATTTCTTTGCCTTTTCTAGCTTCTAAAGGCCACCTTCATTCCAGCTGGTTACCAGCAACATCAGGCAGTATTTTTCACATCACCATGTCTCTGGTCCCACTCTCACATCTTTGCCTCTGATTTCCACTCCTTCACCTTTTTATTTCAACTTGTAAAGCCCCTTGTGATATTTGGCCCACCTGAGCAATCTAGGATCATCTGTTTAAGATCAGTTTACTGACCTTAGTTCCACTGGCAACTTTAATTCTTTCTTACAGATCATATTCACAGATTTTAGGTATTCAGGACATGGATGTTATGGGAGGCCATTATTCTGCCTACCACATTCTTTATCATGCACAAAATCTTTTAACCTCCATTAGCCTCACAATATTGGTGTAAGGTCATCAAATATAAAATGCCCGAGTTCTTAGGAGGTCTAGGAATATTTAATGATATTCCACAAAAATTCAATGGAACTGAATAAACAGAAAAGAGATACTCTGTTCATTCTTCAATGAGGAAATAACCAAGCCAATCAAAAAATTTTTAATGTTTTTCCACTAATTAAGTATGGAGCTAATTTATCTGAGAAGGAACAGAACATACAGACATAGGGCTAGGATCATTCTAGTTAGAGCAGCTATCATTATGTTCACCACAAAGCACATCGGTATGTTGTGGTGCTCAATGCAATAAAGCAAACATTTCATAAATACTCCTGAGTACTCAACCACCTTCTCAGTTGTTAAGATCCTATTCACTAGTTGTTACAGGGAGTCCTGAAACATGAAATCCAATGATGTGGGAAATATCAGAAAGTATCACTATGTGGTTGTCAAATTTGGTTCTAAAATGTAATCAAGGACTGGATTAGAACATACTAATTACTATAATAACAGATACAATAACATAATCATTCATTTTCACAGGGCTTTTGAGAGCTTAAAATAAGATCAACAACAGAAACCTGCACACAAACTTCTGGCAGCTTTATTAGTAAAAACCTAAAGCTGAAAACAAACCAAATATCTTCATAAGGTGGATAGAAAAGAAAAATCGTGGTTGTTTATACTTGAATCAAAAGCCTAGAGGTTTCTTCAATAAGAAAGCTCTAAATAATATTCTTTTAGTCCTTCATACAGATAGTTGACCTTCTCTTCCCTTCATAAAACTATATTTGAGGTAATAACAGAAAAGTAATTTATACTGGCATGTAACTATAAAAACATTCCATTGGGGGGGAAACCATAGCTTGTTCCTATCAAGTTATATCTTTGAAATATGTTAAAATTTGGATCAACTACAAAAATTATGTATATACAAACCTACAAATGTATATCCCCTGGATGTCCTTTGGAAACCAATGAAATGAAACCACAGTTTCAAATATATTGGATGTGAACATAGTAGGCAACAAGACTGGTCCAAAATCTTGGTGAGAAATTTTAACACAAGGATTATTTACATAGATCCAGGTAGAGTTATGACTAAACAAGAAGAGAAGACATATCAACCACCCCAGGAAACCATTATCTTCACCTACAAAACTGAAGTGAAAGGGAAGACAAGTGCTACTAAGGGCCAATGAGAGTGATAACGACTGATGAAGACCCACTCAAAGAAGCTACATAACAGTTAGCCAGAGGCACCACAACCAGACATATGGCCCTGAAGCAGAGTCCTCTCATCCATCCCATCTCCTCTGTGTACAGTTCAAAAGTCAAGCCCAGCTGGACACCAGAGAGATCAGTCTTTTGGGGGCACAGAGTATGACAAGGAAGGCCAAATAATGGATATGTGTGGAAGAAATTTAAAATAACCAGCATGTTCTGCTCTTGATCTACACACAACCACACAAAAGACTTGAGTGGAGCTTTTTCCTTGAATCTTATTTTCTCGTATCTTTCTATATCTCTGATCACGCTATATATATCACCTTATATATTTTACTGACTTCTTGCTTATTTATTCTTTTATGTCTTAGTCATCTTTATATCAATGCCTCTAATATCCTGTGACAGAAATATGCTGAGTGTTGACCAAGCACTTCAATATCCTCAGACACATGGGAAAACTATGTTTCCCAGCCTTCCCTCTGAGTCCATGAGTTTGAGCTATGAATAATGGAATGCGAGCAAAAAATGGCTTGTATCACATGTTTAAATTGTCAGCATCATGAAGTGAAGAGTATGAATTCCTGACCACTACGGATATTATGGATTGGAAATAACCTTTTTAATGTTGAACACTGGAATTTTAGACAAGCTAACATTAAATGCCATAACTTACACACCTCCTAAATTAAATTGTCTCATTTGAATGGCTAGTTTCCTCATTTCTTTTTTGAGCTATCTGACATAGTGCTTATTCCAATCTATTTTTGATGTCTTCAAGTAAATGCAATACTTACAAATCCAACAGGAATTTCTGAGCACAATAAAATGCTATATTACTTATTTGGTAGAATGACACTTCTTATGAACCCCCCAAGACAGTGCGTCAAATAATATAGATGAAAGCTACTCCCATTTCCTTCCCTTCCTAACTATGATTACCTTCAGATTGAGAAGGCATACCGACCCAAGAACAGAATATTGTCTACTGCTAAATTACCAAGATGATAGAGGGAACTAAAGTATAAAAAACTGCATGAACTCAGAGAAAAGTTTTCAGATAAATTTTAAAATCATAATACCATTCTTCCCATGATTCTTGAAGAATTTTCTTTAAAGTAGGTTGAGGAGATATAATTTAGAAGGATAAATGGAAATACCACATATTACAGGCAATATCAAATATATTTAATTTTCAATACCTTTGGTCAGAAGCTTGATTGCAATCAAATTGCTCCCACTATAAATGGCAGAGTTTCCATGATTTTCATCATGAACATGATTGAACTATTTCAATGACTTGGCTACAGATTGAAGTTTGGGGTTTGGTCTGAATAAAGCAACAGAATGCTTCCCCTTAATTCACATTTAGTTTTTACTACAGGTAGAAATTTTACTATTACAAAAACTACCAGTTTATTTTCACTCACTGAAATCACTAGCAATTATTTATTTTTTTTATTAAAGATTTTATTTATTTATTTGAGAGAGAGAGAATGAGAAACGGAGAGCATGAGAGAGAAGATGGTCAGAGGGAGAAGCAGACTCCCTGCCGAGCAGGGAGTCCGATGCGGGACTCGATCCCGGGACTCCAGGATCATGACCTGAGCCGAAGGCAGTCGCTGAACCAACTGAGCCACCCAGGCACCGTTTTTTTTTTTTTTTTTTAACTAGCAATTATTGGTAAATAAAACAATAGTACATTTGGTCTAACTTAAGCAATTAAAGCTATATAAAATAACTTCTACATCACAATGATAGTATCAATCCCCCATTTTCATATGTATATGCATCAAGGACAAAAATATTTGTATTTTATTAAACATATTTTATTAAAAATTACCCAACTGTAGGATGTCTGCAAAATGCATTTTTTTCATATTTGTAGATTGTATCCAGTTATAATTTTATTGCTTATCCTTAAGCCACTTTTAAATGCAAATTTATCTTAAGTTAAATATATAGCTCACAGTATATAATGCTTTTAATGTTTACTATTCAGGCAATACGAGTATAATTAAGTGCTTAATGATTTATTCAATCAGGTTTTCTTTTATTAATAAGAAGCCAATTTTAGATGGAAGCATTCAAAATCTTTAACATCTGGCATCTATTACTTTTCAGTAAATTTAGTCTAGTGTCTAAATGTTGTAGTTAAAATGGTCACCCAAAGAAGTCCACATCCTAATCCCTGGAGCCTTTGAATGTGTTATGTTTCATAGCAAGAGGAACTTTAAAGATTATATTAATTTTAAGAATTTAAGTTAGAGAGACTATGGATTATCTAAGGTGAGTCCAATCTAATGAGATTTTAAAAACAACTGTCTCTGACAGGAGTCAGAAAGATGCATTACAAGAATCAGAAGAGATGCAGAAGAGGAAGGCAGAATGATTTCCAAGACGGAGAAACGTCTCACATACCACTGCAGGTTCTAAAACAGTTCCATTCAGATGGCCAATTTATAAGAGAGGTCTGTAGAAGATAAGGGTGTTTCCTGGCTGACATCCAGATAGGAAACAAGTATCTCAGTCCTACAACCACAAGTAACCAAATTCTGCTAGTAGCCTAAATAAGATTGGAAGCACATTCTTCCCCAGAGCCTAAAGGAACTCAGCCTTGCTGACACCTTGATTTTGATCCTGTGGACTTGGAGCAAAGAAAGCAGCTGACTTTCTGACCCAGACTTCTGACCTACAAAAATGAGAATAAAGGTTTTTTTGTTGTTGTTTTTAAACGGCTAGGGTTATGGTAGATACACTGAATATTCTCACTCATCTTGGACAGCCATCTTGTTTTATCCACTACCTAGGTATTTAAGCACCAGTTTTAAGATAGATCTTTAGGTTACAGATATTAAAAAGGAAAGTGCCTGTAGTGAATCAAATAAACATAAATCTGTATTTCAGAGATAAGTGCTACCTATTATGAAATATCTTATTTCATTGTGTGAATGAATGGTGCTACTTTCAAGAATAACCCTAACTCTATCTAGTTTACTCTCCATAAAGATTAGTCAGAAAATATTGAAATCTCTTAATCTCAGGAAACAAACTGAGGGTTTCTGGAGTGGAGGAGGTTGGGAGGGATAGGGTGGTTGGGCGATCGACATTGGGGAGGGTATGTGCTATGGTGAGGGCTGGGGATTGTGTAAGACTGACGAATCACAGACTTGTACCCCTGAAACAAATAATACATTATATGTTATTTAAAAAAAAATATTGAAATCTCAAAATGTAGTAAATATTTAAAGTGCACAGTGGCATATATAGGAAATACTAAAAAAGTTAAAAATTACACAATTGATTAAATGTGACTTATAGACAAGAGGTGAGCTAATTGTTA
Source organism: Eumetopias jubatus (assembly GCF_037043125.1). Taxonomy (NCBI): domain Eukaryota; kingdom Metazoa; phylum Chordata; class Mammalia; order Carnivora; family Otariidae; genus Eumetopias; species Eumetopias jubatus. The sequence continues at coordinate 173,479,240 of NW_028274809.1, read as the reverse complement.
TTATGTAATATTTATGATATTGCAATCAACCATATTTAAGTTCACAAAGATCAATTTTAGAAAATGGATTCAGTTAAGTAAATTTGTATACTGTCTGAGGATAATGTAAATACTCTAAATTTATATTTAATATTTTCTAACAATTTGAAGTATCACTTTGACCCCTAAAATAAAATTATAAACTATTATTAATATTAAAAATATGTAATTTTGTATAATTTCATCTCAGGCTGTCAGTGTAACAGCATAATATTGGAAGTTGGCTTCCCTTTTCACAATCGAACATATGTTTTTCTCGACAAATTCGTTATTTATAAACAATCACAGTTTATTGGTCAAAATAAAATGTTGTTTTGGCAAACATCTTCCAACAGAAATACCAGTTATTTCAGTGAAGTAAACATCTGCTTTAGGACAATTAGAATAGCAACATGTTTTTGGTCATGTCCTCTTTGTGAGCTTTTGCTAGAAATCATCCTAGGAGGATTGCCAATTAAAAATTCACAGTGATTTAAAAGAAGGTTGGTAGAATTTTAATATCCTCAGAAAATAAAAACAAGTTTTCTTAAAAAGACTTGACTAAACAGGAATCAAAGAAGATATATAGATGGCAAATAAGCATATGAAAGAATGCTCAACATCTTTGCTCATTAGGGAAAACAAATTAAAACACGTATTTAAATAGCTATAATTCCAATAATATCAATACAAAATGCTGATGAAGATGCAGAGCAAGAACTCTCACTTGTTACTGGTAGGAACACAAAGTGCAGCATTTGTAAGAAGCCCTTTTAAATAAACAGATGACCCTTGCAAAATATGAGTTTGAATTACATGGGTCCACTTACAAGCAGATTTTTTTTTCAGTGAATATATTTCAGTAGTGTAAATGTGTTTTCTCTTCCCTATGATTTTGTAATATTTTCTTTTCTCTAGCTTACTTTTATTGTAAGAATACAGCATATAATACACAGAATACACAAAATGTTTTAGTCAATTGTTTGCTAGTTGCTAAGGCTTCTGTTCAACAGTAGGTTATTAAGTTTTGTGGGGGGAGGTCGAAGTTGTAACATGGATTTTCAACTGTGCATGGGGAGGGTTTGGGCACCCCCAAGGATCACATTGTTCAAGAGTCAACTGTACTTAACATAGGACCTGAAATCATGCTCCTACATATTTCACCCCACTGACTTGAAAACTTAGGTCCACACAAAACATGACTGTTTGTAGTAACTATATTCACAATTGCTACAATGTGGAAGCAACCAAGATGCCCTTCAGAAGGTAAATGGCTAAAGAAACTGTGGTGCATCTATGCACTGAAATACTAGTCAGTAATAAAAGATGAAAGAACCACAGATGAATCCTAATGACACCATGCTAAGTGAAAGAAGCTAGATCAGAACAATTACATAATATGCAGATCCAGTGACATAGGATCTGGTACATGAAATTAGAAGTACAGACAACAGATGAGTGTTGGGAGTGGGGAGTATTCAACTGGGGGAACCTGGGGACATTTTAGAGTGGTGGAAACAATCTGGATGGTACTGTGATGGTATATACATGATACAATGCATTTTTCATAAACAATAGAAATATACAGAATTAGAGCTTACTTTATGTAAATTAAAAATCAACCAGGAAGTCTGAGGATGCCAAGATGGAAAGTGAAATGTGCTAGAATAGAACTTTATTACAACACATAAATTACGATATGACCTAATTTATTTGAAGTTACTTAACTAGATACATTTTTCCATTACAGAAACTCAGTAATAAAAAAATGTGTTTGTCTATCAAAAATCCTGCATCTGTTTAAATTACCAAAATAATTATGCAAAGGAATACTTTTTGTTTTGCCTGCTTTGTTCATTGGTAATTTTCAGCCAAAACTATAATTACCACATAATATTATAGCTCTCACAGAGAAACTCTTTTCTATGCTTTATAGAGCTCTAACACTGATGGCTTCACGCATTTGAAGATTTCAAACAAAAGTTCAAAGTGTCCTTTAATGAGTTTCACTAGTTCTACTTGCAGGACGTTTGAAGTTGCTGTCTCAGATGACTCTCACGTCAGCTTTAATGACTGTACAATTCAAACTCTAGCTTGAACCCTTTTCTATGCTTTATTGATATGTATAGCTCCCTCCCTAAAGGGAATAAGAAAAAAAAATGACCTTATGCATCCAAGACAAAATAAACCAGAATTTCAAGTAGTTTCAGATTATAACATTTTATCATGGAGTGACAATTTTAGCCTGGGAATAAACAGTCATACCTACTACTACAACAGAAGGACTGCCAAAGGATGGCAGGTAAAGCCACTCTGCTACCCATTCCCTAAACCTGCTCCAAACTCAAAGAGCAAGCTCAGATCTTGGACTGAGGACAATTCAGGCAATTAATTTCATTCACCTTCCATCAGTGATCCAAAAGTAAAGCAGATCTACATATTATTTAGGCAACGTACAGTTTAAAAGGTACACGTATAGCAAAACCTTTGCAACTGTCACCATGATCTGGTGTCCTGAAATTTCCATTTAATCACGTAACAATGAATGTTGTGGAAGAGAGGGGCAAGACATACTCAAGCCTATGAAACACAGAATTATGCTGTAATTTCTGGAATCTTCTTACATATTTGAATAGTAAAAGAATCACTTACATAGTCTTCAGTTTTATTTTTTTCAATGGAAAGCGCTTTGAGAACAGAATAGAGGAACTAAACTTTGCCCCAAGATGCTCCTTCACATTTATTCATTTTAAAGGCATATTATTTCAAAAACTATTTAAAATTTATCACTGGGGGAAATATACATATTTCAGAAAAAATGTGCCTTAAATTTCCTTAATCATTTCATTCTATGAACTTGAGTTTTTAAACTACTGAGTAAATCCTGAAATTAAGAAAATTAAAAATAATCATTTCTCAGAAGCACTATTTTATATTTATTGATGATATTACTACCACATATAATACACAAACATTATTACTTGAGTGCCCTTGCAATATAAAATACACCAATGTTATCAACACTTTAGTCAACCATTTGGATGAATAGACTCCTGACTCAGAGTAAATCAATTTGTTTGATTATATTGGATGTGTGGTGTCATTTCAACATAGCTCAAGTGATTGATGTTTAGAAAATGCATTAGACAACAAGCAAATCATATTTACTTTCATTCAAGTGACACATTTGTATTGTGTAAAGATATCAAAGAGTAGTCTTAATGTTGCTTTTTCTCCAACCAGTGCTTTAACTTCAACTCACACATTTTGGTATATTGTATTTTCATTTTCATTGAGTTTCAGATATGTTCTTTCCTTTTCAATACGATTTAGAAGTATATAATTTAGTGTGTAAATATTTGCAGGTTTTCGATATACACATTAATGATTCTTAGTTTATTTTCATTATGGTCAAAGGATATATTTGACTCTTCTGGGGTTATGTATTCTATAAAATATCAATTGGTAACGTTGGTTGATACAGTTATACATAGTTCCTCATTCACTGCTATTTTTCTCCACTGTTCTATCACTTAACAAGAAAAAAACACTGAAATATCCAAGTGTGGCTATATAGATAGTCAATTCTGCTAGTTTTTGTTTTATGTTGTTTGAAGCTCTTTGTTGCATACACATATAGGACTGCTAGGTCTTCTTGGCGAATTAACTGTTTTCACTGTTTAACATACCTCTTTATACCTCAGGTATTTTCCTTATTTTGAAGATCAATTTACCTAATAAACACACTGAAGATTTCTTTAGCTTGTACATATCATTTTCCATGCCTTTACTCTTTAATAATCTTTAATTGTATTCAAGGTTGAGTCTTGGGAACAATGTATATTCCCAACAAAGTGTCCGTGTGTTGTTCTTTGGTAATTTACATTTAATTATTGGTGTGGCTGGATTTTAGTCTTAATTCTGTTCTAAATATCCACTGTATTCATACTTCTGTTTCATTTTTCCTGCCTCTTTTCAATTATTCTTTTAAATCTCATTTAATATAGCTATTTTTTTACTATATTTCTTTGAATTGTGTTTTTATAGTGGTGATATAGGGATTAAAATACATATGTCCAACTACTCAGTCGACTTAGACCTAGTATTTTACAATGTCAAGTGAAGCGTAGAAACTTTATGCACTATAATCCTTTAAGTACCCTACCTTAAACTGGAGTTACCATATGTACATCCTTATACATTCAACATCTTTCAGATAAGGTAATAGTTTTGCTTTCAACAATCATTTCTAAAAAGAAAATATAGGCTATTACATTTATGAGGCATGATCATTGTTGCTTTTCTTTAATACTGAAGCTTCAAATTTTCCTACATTACTTCCCCTCTGCCTGAAGAACTTCATTCAGTATATACTAGAACAGTTTTGCTACTGATTAATTCACCTGTTTTTCTGTTGTTTGCTTTGTGTTCAAATTTTAGAATGTCTTTTCCATCATCTTTCTTCCAGAAGGATATTTTTGCTGGATAGGATGCTGAGGTTTACCATCATTTAATTTCAATATTTTAAAAGTATTGTTACACTATATCCTGATTTTTTTTTTGGATGAGAAATATGCAATTATCTGTATCACTGTTTCTTTATAATGTGTTGAAAATTTGGTTTTCTTTTAAGTATTATCTTTACAACTTAAATTTTCACCTGTTTTGTTATAATGCATCTAACTATGGCATTCTTTGAATGTATTTGAAATTGTCCAAGATTCTTCACTGTGTAAATTATTTCTTTAAACTTGGAAAGTTTTAAGCCATAATTACTTCAAATATTTTTTTGTTCACTAGCATTTACCCTTTACTTCAGACTCCAAGATATGAATGTAAGATCCCTTTGATATTTTCTTGCAATGTCTTTGAAGATTTTTTTTCTCCCTTTTTCAGATAGGCTTGTGTGTGTGTATATATATATTGCTCAAGCTCAAGTTTACTGATTTTATCATTTTCATTCCATTCCTGAGAATATACAGTTGGATTATTTCAATTATTGAATTTTTCAGTTCTCTACTAAGCCTTCTGCCTTTCTATTAAAAGTATATTTGCCTATATTTAATAGAGCATGGTTATAATAATTTCTTTAAAGTCTGATAATTTAAAAAACTTTTTAAAGTTTGTTAATTAACCTTTCCCTTGAGAGTTTTTTTCCTGATGTTTTTCCAAGGAATTTTGAATTATATTCCGGGCATTTTCTCTATTTTGTAATGCAACTTTGAGTACTGTTATACCTTTTGAAGAATGTTGATTTTCTGAAAAAGAATATTAAGGTGGGAAATCAATCTGGTTATATTCATATCACAAACCTTTCTGTGGGCTTCATTTCTGATAATCAGTTTTAAAAGATTTCCAATCCTATTTCGGTGTGCCACCCATGTGCACTACCGAGGGCCCAGTGTGGAAGAGACTGAGCAGTGCTCTGGACCATATTTTAGTTCTTAAAGCCAATGCTTTATTACTGTTGGGTCAGTTTCAGAGCTACACCACTCAGGCTTGAACTCAGGACTCTGTACACAGATTTAAGGGCTTTCTTTCTCCAGCTCTCTACTCTTCATGTTTTTCCCTTTTCCTCAATCTCTTGCTGCCAGGGAGCCCTTTTCCTAATATGCTGAAGTTTTTTGTTTTGTTGTTTTGTTTTTTTTCCCCCTAATATGCTGAAATTTTAATTTACACATGCCATCACACACTTCCTGCTAGTATCACAATAGGATTGAGGGTCCTCCTACTTTAGAAAAATATCAATTCTTGTGACAGTCTTCTAAAAACCTCCCCACTCCCATTATTAGATGAAAGAGACATGTGCAATTGTTCACTGTTCTCTCCTCTCCCACAATCTTTCCAGGCCTATGTCATCTATAGCCTTTCTTCTTACCACTCCAGTAAACATGTCCTCAAGGAACACTAACTCCTTGTTTCTGAAACAAACAACAAAAAACCTTCCTTGACTACTTGGCAATATTCAGCAACTCCAAACTTCTCTAAACTTCCTCTTCAATTACTTTGCATATTGACCTGGTTTTTCTTTTTTTATTGGGGGGGGCAGACGGTATAATATCTATTTCCACCCCAAACTTTTCAATCTTTTTCTCCAATTACACATTTTGAATTTTCTCTAAGCCTGCAATTGACCCTGCCTTAATCTTCACACTCTAATGAATTCAATTAACTTCCATATTTTTCAAACTTAAAACTTCAGCCCAAATCTCTCAAGGCAGCAACTGATTGCCGATTTCTACTTGAAAATTTATATAACTTTTACCTGTGTATGTCCAGAATTGGAATTTATCTCCTCTCTCAAATATACTTCAATAGATTTAATAGGTCTCTAGCTTAAAATGCACAGTGTTCATCCATTTGCCAATGCTAGCACCTATAGCACCATCTTTTAAGTTTTTCTTGTCTCATCCTACTTTTAATCAAAATCCTGAAGGTAATATTCCTATCAATCTCATTCTCTCCATCTCCACTGTCCTATTCTGGTTGCAGATATCATCATCTCTCTGGCTCAGCACTTCAACAATAACATCATAATCACTTTCCCGGCCTTTAATCATTCTCTTCCCTCCCTGTAGGAAGAGTGATTTTTTTTCCCTTAAATTCATATTTGAAAATGTCACCCACCATTAAAACCCTTTGGTAATTAGACATCGCACTTCAGATAATGTCCAAACAGCAAAAATTCTACAAGTCATTACATATCTTGATTTCAGCTCTTCTAATTTCGATCCCCCTCTTCACTGGCCTATAATCGAAGCATACCAAACTTCCTTCACACTTATTAATATTCCTTGTTTCCCCTAAACTCTGTGTCTTCGTACATGTTTTGTTTTTTTTTTTTCTTTTCTTGGTATATTCTTATCCACGACCCTGAATACTGGTCATTAACCTGCTCCTCCCGCATATCCCAGGTCCAAAGTTAAAAGACTTTGTATTTCAGTACATTCTATGTACATAGTGCTTTACGTTTTCTATGATATACAATAAGTATTTTGAAAAATAAAGGAGAGAAAGAGCAAGAGCCGTTAAACCAGACATATCTGTCAATTTTAAAATTTTAAGATTTTCATTGATGTTAATTATACACTTTCAATTTATTTCACACTCTGGTCCCTTTTTACAAAGTTAAAGTCTGATTCTAGGAAAAAGCTTTACGAAAAACTCTTCAAATTCCATCTTAAAAGTTTTATAGTTCTCATATTGAAACCTACTTTAACTGAAACCTACTCCTACCCATGTAAAATAACTGTCTTATTTTTTAAAATCCTTCTATTAGACAAGTATGCAACTTCATTTTTTTTTAAATTTAATACCATATCTGAGTACTTAATTTCTTCTTCCAATAGTTTGAGAACGAAACAGTTCATTGCATTTTTTTTTTCTTTCCTCTCCCTTTTCCTGTTTGACTTTCACTGTTCGTATAAAACATTTTGGACCCACTCTTTGACTTCAAATTAATAATAAAACTATAAAGGTAAAAAGACTCAAGTATGAAGACAAGAAATTTCATAGAATGAAATTTATTTTTGCACACACACCAATCAATAGAGGAAGATCTGTTAAATTGCCACTACTGTTTCCCATACCTAGCCAAAACCTAAGAACTGAATTCCAAAAATGAATTCCAAAATAATACATTTCCCCCATTCATTTAACAAATACCTATTTAATATGTTTACTACCACAGTAAATCCCTGAGTTACATAAATACAAAAAAAATCATTGTTATTTATGTAACATAGCAAAAGAGACTATAAATGAAGCAAATTAAAGTATAACACAAGTAAATGGCAGACTGCAAGACAGACATAGAAGGCTCTTATTTAACATCTTAGAGAACATAAGTGTTACTGAACCTTGAAGAAAAGAACAGAGTTTTTCAAACAAAAGTTTTTAGTTCATCCTAAACAAAAATATGACAAAGAATAAATGTGGTGTTTTAGGGAGACTGTCTCCCGACCTCGCTGCAATAGAAATTACCAAAGGAGAAGCTATGGAAAGAGGATGGATGGAAAGGCAATATACAAATGATCAAAGACCCTTTGCCAAGCTAAGAAGTTTGCTTTAGACTACAAAAAACTCAGATATGATCAGGTTGGTGTATACATTAGTGCCACACACTAGATTTTGGGTGTAATTTGGTCTGTTAGAAGAAAGTGCCGCCCATAATTTTAAAGAAAGAAAAACTGATATAGGTACAAAAATAAAGGTAAATACAAAGAAGGGATGGAATATGACTGTAAAGATGAGAATTATAAAAGAGTTTATAAATGGAATTGATAAAATAAGAAGTTGGTTGAAAAAAGAAAGAAGAGGAATTAAAAAAAATAAAAGGGAGAGAATGTGATCAGGGAGGAAACTAGAACAAAGCCATACACTAGAGATTTAGGGTATATTTTGGTCTGTTAGAAGAAACTGTATCTCAAAATTTTAAAGAGGGAACAACTTATATATATATATATATATGCCAAAAATAAGGGTAACTACTCTGAAGGGATAGAATATGACTCTAAAAATGAAAAATAAAAAAGATTTTTAAAAAAGGGATCGTTAAGATGTTGGTTGCAAAAGGGAAAATGAAAAATTAAAAAAAAAATTAAAAACATTAACTTTGATTTGATCCTATTTTTTATTATCTTTTTCTTTTTCTTTTTTTTTTCTTTTTCCTTTCTATCCCTTTCTTTTCCCCTGGTTTCATGTCTCTTCTGATTTGTTTAGTGTATATTATTCTGGGGTCATTGTTACCCTGTTAGCATTTTGTTCTCTCATTCATCTAGTCTCCTCTGGACAAAATAACAAGATGGAAATCATCACCTCAAAAAAAAGAATAAGAGGCAGTATCGACTGCCAGGGACTTAATCAATATGGACATTAGTAAGATGTAGGAACTAGAGTTCAGAATGATGATTTTAAAGATACTAGCTGAGCTTGAAAAAGGCATGGAAAATATTAGAGAAACCCTTTCTGGAGAAATAAAAGAACTAAAATCTAACCAAGTCGAAATCAAAAAGTCTATTAATGAGTTGCAGTCAAAAATGGAGACTCTAAATGCTAGGATAAATGAGGCAGAAGAGAGAATTAGTGATATATAAGACCAAATGATGGAAAATAAAGAAACTGAGAAAAAGAGAAACCACTACTGGATCATGAGGGCAGAATTCGAGAGATAAGTGATACCACAAGATGAAACAATATTAGAAAAATTAGGATGCCAGCAGAAGAGGAAAGAGAGGGGCTGAAGGTATATTGGAGCAAATTATGGCAGAGAACTTCCCTAATTTGTGGAAGGAAACAGGCAACAAACCCCAGGAGGCACAAAGAACCCCCGTCAAAATCAATAAATATAGGTTAACACCCCGACATCTAATAGTAGAACTTACCAGTCTCAGAAACAAAGACAAAATCCTGAAAGCAGCTCAGGAGAAGAGATGTGTAACCTAACAAGGGTAGAAACATTAGACTGGCAACAGACCTATGCATAGAGACCTGGCAGACCAGAAAGACCTGGCATGATATATTCAGAGCATTAAATGAGAAAAATATGCAGCCAAGAATACTATATCCACTTAGGCTGTCATTGAAAACAGGAGAGATAAAAAGCTTCCAGGACAAACAAAAACTAAAGGAATTTGCAAACACAACACCAGCCCTCCAAGAAATATTGAAAGGGGTCCTCTAAGCAAAGAGAGAGCCTAAAAGTAACATAGACCAGAAAGGAACACAGAAAAGATAAGGTAACAGTCACCCTACAGGCATTACAATGGCACTAAATTCATATCTTTCAATAGTTACTCTGAATGTAAATTGGCTAAATGCCCCAATCAAAAGACACAGGGTATCAGACTGGATAAAAAAAACAAGACCCATCGATATGCTGTCTGCAAGAGACTCATTTTAGACCAAAAGACAACTCCAGATTGAAAGTGAGGGGGTGGAAAACCATTTACCACGCTAATGGACACCAAAAGAAAGCTGGGGTGGCAATCCTTATATCAGACAATTTAGATTTTAAACCAAAGAAAATAAGAGATGAGGAAGAAAACTATATCCTACTTAAGGGTCTATCCAACAAGAGGATCTAAGAATTGTAAATATCTATGCCTCTAACATGGGAGCAGCCAATTATATAAGCCAATTAATAACAAAAGCAAAGAAACACATTGACAACAATACAATAATAGCAAGGGACTTTAGCCCCCCCCCCCAATGAAATGGAGAGATCATCTAAGCAAAACATCAACAAGGAAATAAAGACTTTAAATGACACACTGGAACAAATGGACTTCACAGATGTATTCAGAAAATTCCATCCCAAAGCAACAGAATACACATTCTTCTCTAGTGCCCATGGAACGTTCTCCAGAATAGATCACATCCTAGGTCAAAAATCAGGTCTCAACCAGTACCAAAAGTTTGGGATCATTCCCTGCATATTTTCAGACCACAATGCTTTGAAACTAGAACTCAATCACAAGAGGAAAGTCGTAAGAACTCAAATACATGGAGGGTAAAGAGCATCCTACTAAAGAATGAATGGGTCAACCAGGAAATTAAAGAAGAATTAAGGAAATTCACGGAAACCAATGAAAATGAAAACACAACTATCCAAAATCTTTGGGATGCAGTTAAGGCAGTCCTAGGAGGAAAGTATATAGCAATACAAGCCTTTCTCAAGAAACAAGTAAGGTCTCAAATACACAACCTAAACCTACACCTAAAGGAGCTGGAGAAAGAACAGCAAAGATAGCCTAAACCCAGCAAGAGAATAGAAATAATAAAGATCAGAGCAGAAATCAATCAAATAGAAACGAAAAGAATAGTAGAAAAGATCAATGAAAGTAGGAGCTGGTTCTTTGAAAGAATTAGTACGATTGATAAAAACTCTGGCCAGACTTATCAAAAAGAAAAGAGAAAGGACCTAAATAAATAAAATCATGAATGAAAGAGGAGAGATCACAACCAACACCAAAGAAATACAAACAATTATAAGAACATATTACGAGCAACAATATGTCAGCAAATTAGATAATCTAGAAGAAATGGATGCATTCCCAGAGATGTATAAACTATCAAAACTGAACCAGATAGAAATAGAAAACCTAAACAGACCTATAAACACTAAGGAAATTGAAGCACTCATCAAAAATCTCCCAACAAACAAAAGCCCAGGGCCAGATGGCTTCCCAGGGGAATTCTACCAAACATTTAAAGAAGAATTAATACCTATTCTTCTGAAACTGTTCCAAAAAATAGAAGTGGAAGGAAAACTTCCAAACTCGTTTTATGAGGCCACCATTACCTTGATCCCAAAACCAGACAAAGACCCCATCAAAAAGGAGAATTACAGACCAGTATCCTTGATGAACATGGATGCAAAAATTCTCACCAAAATACTAGCCAATAGGATCCAACAATACATTAAAAGGATTATTCACCATTACCAAGTGGGATTTATCCCTGGGCTGCAAGGTTGGTTCAACATCCACAAATCAATCAACGTGATACATTTATAAAGGAAAGAATGAGAACCATATTATCCTAAATAGATGCAGAAAAAGCATTTGACAGGGTACAGCACCATTCTTGATTAAAACTCTTCAGAGTATAGGGACAGAGGATAAATCCCTCAATATCATAAAAGCCATCTATGAAAAACCCACAATGAATATCATTCTCAATGGGGAAAAACTGAGAGCTTTTCCACTAAGGTCAGGAACACGGCAGGGATGTCCACTATCACCACTAAAATTCAACATAATACTAGAAGTCCTAGCCACAGCAATCAGACAACAAAAAAAAATAAAAGGCATCCAAATCGGCAAAGAAGAAGTCAAACTCTCACTCTTTGCAGATGATATGATACTTTATGTGGAAAACCCAAAAGACTCCCCCCTAAATTGCTAGAAATCATACAGGAATTCAGTAAAGTGGCAGGATATAAAATCATTGCACAGAAATCAGTGGCATTCCCATACACCAACAACAAGACAGAAGAAAGAGGAATTACGGAGTCAATCTCATTTACAATAGCACCCAAAACCATAAGATACCTAGGAATAAATCTAACCAAAGAGGCAAGGAATCTGTACTCAGAAAACTATAAAATACTCATGAAAGAAATTGAGGAAGACACAAAGAAATGGAAAAAAGTTCCATGCTCATGGATTGGAAGAACAAATATTGTGAAGATGTTAATACTACCTAGAGCAATCTACACATTCAATGCAATCCCTATCAAAATACCATCCACTTTTTTCAAATAAATGGAACAAATAATCCTAAAATTTGTATGGAACGAGAAAAGACTCTGAATAGCCAGAGGAATGTTGAAAAAGCAAAGCTGTAGGCATCACAATTCCAGACTTCAAGCTCTATTACAAAGCTGTCATCATCAAGATAGTATGGTACTGGCACAAAAACAGACACATAGATTAATGGAACAGAATAGAGGGCCCAGAAATGGACCCTCAACTCTATGGGCAACTAATCTTTGACAAAGCAGGAAAGAATGTCCAATGGGGGAAAAACAAAAAGTCTCTTCAACAAATGGTGTTGGGATAATTGGACAGCCACATGCAGAAGAATGAAACTGGACCATTTCCTTACACCACACACAAAAATAGACTCCAAATGGATGAAAGACCTAAATGTGAGACTGGAGTCCATCAAAATCCTAAAGGAGAACACAGGCAGCAACCTCTTCGACCTCAGCCGCTGCAACTTCTTCCAGGAAAATTGCCAAAGGCAAGGGAAGCAAGGGCGAAAATGAACTATTGGGACTTTATTAAGATATAAAGCTTTTGCACAGCAAAAGAAACAGTCAACAAAACCAAAAGACAACCGAAAGAATGGGAGAAGATATTTGCAAATGATATATCAGATAAAGGGCTAGTATTCAAAATCTATAAAGAACTTAAAATCAACACCCAAAGAACAATTCAAGAAATGGGCAGAAGACATGAACAGACATTTCTGCAAAGAAGACATCCAAATGGCCAACAGACACATGAAAAAGTGCTCAACATCGCTCGGCATCAGGGAAATCCAAATCAAAACCTCAATGAGATACCACCTCACACCAGTCAGAATGGCTAAAATTAACAAGTCAGGAAACGACAGATGTTGGCAGGGATGTGGAGAAAGGGGAAGCCTCCTACACCGTTGGTGAGAATGCAAGCTCGGGCAGCCACTCTGGAAAACAATATGGAGGTTCCTCAAAATTTGAAAGTAGAGCTTCCATATGACACAACAATTGCACTACTGGGTATTTACCCCAAAGATACAAATGTAGGGATCCGAAGGGGTGTGTGCACCCCAATGTTTATAGCAGCAATATCCACAATAGCCAAACTATGGGAAGAGACAAGATGTCCACTGACAGATGAATGGATAAAGAAGATGTGGTGTGTGTATATATATATGTATACACACACACACACACACACACACATACACATATACACAGACACAATGGAATATTATGCTGCCATCAAAAGGAATGAAATCTTGCCATTTGCAAGGACATGGATGGAAATGGATGGTATTATGCTGAACGAAATATGATAATCAGAGAAAGACATGTATCATATGATCTCACTGATATGCAGAATTTTTAATCTCAGGAAACAAACAGGTTTGTTGGAGTGGTGGGCGTGGGAGGGATGGGGTGGCTGGGTGATAGACATTAGGGAGGGTATGTGTTATGGTGAGCGTTGTGAATTGTGTAAGACTGTTGAATCACAGACCTGTACCTCTGAAACAAATAATACATTACATGTTAAAAAAAAAATAGAAGATAGCAGGAAGGGAAAAATGAAGGGAGGGAATTCGGAAGGGGAGACGAACCATGAGAGATTATGGACTCTGAGAAACAAACTGAGGGTTCTAGAGGGGAGGGCCGGTTGGGTGGATGTGTTAGCCTGGTGATGGGTATTAAAGAGGGCATGTACTGAATAGAGCACTGGGTGTTATACGCAAATAATGAAACATGGAACACTACATCAAAGACTAATGATGTATGGTGATTTACATAATAAGAAAAGAGAAAAAATAGACTAGAAAAAGCTCTTAATTGATTAGATTTTCAGAAATCGCCTGGAAATCGCCCTGTATGCATGAATACAGGTAATACATAAGAAAAAACCTAATGTTTCAGAAATGTTTTACTTGCTACGTCAATTCGTTTCTTTAAAAATTATACGAATAATGTGTTACTATTATTCCATTTTAAAGATGAAATTATAAGCCACAAATATGGAATAATTTGCTTAACTGCATACAATTGGTAATAAATTAATACAGGTTACAAATTTAGGCTCCACAAGATAGTACATGTAGCTACTACATTATATAAAAAAGAAAATTTAACAGAAAAGAAAATCTATCAACTAAGGAAAACAAAAATAAAGGCACAACTCAAGATTAAGAAACTGTACATGTTTTCTTAAATGCTTATTTGCCTTTGGGCCAAATCTGCAAAGAAGAGTAGCTAGGTCTTTAAAAAATGAGGATTACATGGAGTAAGACATTTCAGCTGATCTGCATTTGATGATACTGGATTGTGTCTCTTGTGAGCATTCCATTGTTAGAAGATTTTTTGTGTAATTATAAGATGAAAAACAGATTGCTGATATTACCCTCTGTGATGGGACTCCTTGCTGTTGCAAATGGAAAGAGATATTTTTGAGTTAATTGAAAACACAGCTTGATGTCCCAACCAGCTTAAATACAGAAATTCAATGCATAGAAAAATAATAAATAAACGATGTTAATGTTTGAGAAAAATTGGTAGAAGGGAATTTTGAATTATAGTTGTTTTATCATCTTCAAATACCGCTAAACATACTATCTGTACAATACATTCCTGATAATATGAAGATTTATTCTTAAGTGAATGTTCATCATTTGGTGCAAACATTCAAATCAGCACTGGCACACAATGTCTAAACTGATTGGGAACGAAGATTCTGTTAGTATCTGTACATAAATAGTAAGTAGTAGTCATGCTTTCTTTTACAGCATGTCACTTGAAACAAATAAATCATCTTTCTGGGAAGATACCTTTATTACTCCCATTTTGCAGGTGATAAAACTGAAATGTGGTGACATTAAGAATGCCAAAAGCACTCATGACTATTTGGTGACAAAAGCCAATAACCATACTTGTGACAATGTAACTTAATGATCTCCCTACCTCAAAGTTCATTCAACAAGATTTTGGAAACAGTCACTCTCCTATGTGCTAGGGACAAAGTCGCAGACTGTAGCTGTATAACTCACATTGCTAGATGGATACAGGAAATAAGCAATTAAACAAACTGTATGATTTATAGGCATAAACTAAGGTATACGCAGGTTAAGAAAGAAGTTGTTGGGGGAGGTTGTTATTTCCCATAGAGTAGTCAAGAAAAAGCTATTCAAGGAAGTCAAAGTGAAATGAAATGAGTGAACCACAAATACACTGTTAGTTTTTATATCCTATACATTCCCTCACTTACATATTCCACAGCATATTTAACGTATATTGTATATATACCCATATACATATGCATATAAACACATGAATACCTATATATGTATATGGACAAAAATACAAATATATACATATGTATAGTTTTTGTAATTTTAAATACAGTATCTCAATAAATTTAAAATCCCTCAGGCAATGAAAAATTATTCCAGGATCAAAATAAATTTATAATTATTCCAACCTTCATTCTGACATAACAAAGATAAGAGTAGACATAGTGGAAAGAGTTGTTTTATTGACTAAAAAATATAGTTTTAGATAAGTATCAGTAGGAATATTAATTAGAACATACTATGAATGTATGTGATACATACTATCCCTACATATGCCCACATAAATGTGTTTGTGACCTATTTATGCATATGTACATAAATCCTATATGCACATACATGTGTGTAGTATATGAACATAGTACTGACATATAGTAATACTATTCCTATTCCAGAATGTCAATCCAAAACCCCAAGCATCTTTTTCAGAGAAATTACCAACCTGTTAATTCCCCCATACCTGACTATCCAGCCAAACCATTAATTTCTGATAAGTGGAAATGTATACATTTGACTTCACATTCAGACAATGAACAAACACATGTATTGATGAATATGCTAGTATCTTATAGGGATGCTTCTGATACTCCTGCAGCCTGTTGCCACTTGAAATAAAAATACTGGGGGTGCCTGGGTGGGTCAGTAAGTTGAGCATCAGGCTTTTAATTTCAACTCAGGTCACGATCTCAGGATTCTGGAATCAAGACCAGCATTGGTCTCTGTGCCTGTGTTCATTGGGGAGTCTACTTGGGATTCTCACTCTCTCCTCTCCCTCTGCTCCTCCACACACAACCTCCAGCAAATATTAAAAAAAAAAAAAAAAAAAACTGTGAAAAAATAAATTTGGATTGAGGGGAAAGGCCAGCAGCTAGGAGTGGGTACTACAGAAGTGTATCAAACATACTTATAAAATTTGTGCCTGAAGAACTGCTCTTGTTCAGTCAAGAGCATATATACCATTTTCAACTGAACAATGTACTGCTACTACACTAAACCTTATAATGGGATAGATTGCTCACAATTTATAATGTCATGTCAGGCTATATGAGCACCTTATGTCCTAAGGACAGGTATAAGGTATTAAGCCCAAAAGCCAGCAACGGAGACCATCTCAGACATCTGAAGAATCCAAATGCCTACGGATCTCCTTTCTGACACTTCTGCTGGGGCTTTTCAGAGGTTTAATATGGCATACCTATTTATTAAAGTACAACTGTATCTCCTGGGTTAGAAAAACCAGTCAAGGAGAGAATTTTGCATTCTACCCTGGAATAGTTGCAGAACTTTTTCTTGCTCAGGGTCCCACTCAAACTCTGCAGCCTCATGATTTACTTGAATGCAATGTATGCTGCCCCTAATATTTAAGGCCCAACCAAGATTTTTAGGTCTTTAGTGATAGGTTGTTTATGTAATAACCTGTGTACCAATTTGAAGAGCATACCATGAATACATTTTTAGACTATTAGAACCTTGTAAATTTCACTGAAGTGGAAAGACCCTGAATTTTCACAAGATTCCTTACCCTTCCAGCAGGTATGTGTCCTGAGTTCCTCCCTCCTCCTCAAGACTCATTAGCATGCTGTCATCAATATATAATCTGTGTTGTACTCTGCATTATGTAAAAGAAATCAAGACCTCTGCATTACTCTCTGCAGAGAGGATGAAAATTAATATAGATGAGGAAAGACCATGAAAATGTATTGTTTTAAAAAAGAAATGTATTGTTTTCCTCTCCAGGTAAAAGAAACTACTTCTAATAGTCCTTCTTAATTAGTATAATGCGAAGAGCCATTGCCAGATCAGGGGCTTAAGTCATGCAGACCCTGTTCCAGTAAGGATATCACACTTGAAACAGCAACTGAAATAAGGACCAAGTAAAATTTCACTACAATCTATAGCCATTCTTGGAGATTAATAAACACTCTGAATAGACTTAATGTCTCAGGTAAGAATGTGACAAACCACTAATCTTCAAAGTTGTTTTCTTTAATGACATTTATCGAATCTACCCAGAGATACAATATTTTTTATCAGACTGGTTAATTAAAAAAAAAGAAAAGACTACCAAAGGGCTTCCACATAGTATTACCTACTCCAACAGCCATCAATCCATTCGTTGGAAAGCCAATATGGGATTACCATAAATTTATTCCATCTATACATTCAAAAACTAAAGAAGCACAGATTAGTTCCATGGACCAAATGGCCTATCCATGTGTAAGATCTCCACTCAAGCTTAATTACTTGAGGCCTATAAAACTCCACTTTGATTGGTAGTCCACAGTCACATGCTGAGTGCCCAGGGACTCATAACTCAAAACTTATCTTTATTAAACATGAATAGTTATATTCTTTTATTTTTGGATAAATTTCATTTTATGCTGGGAATATTCTTAGAAGTAGCCATAGTTTTTTTTTTTAAAGATTTTATTTATTTGAGAGAGTGAGTGAGATAGAGAGAGCATGAGACAGGGGAGGGTCAGAGGGAGAAGCAGACTCCCCGCTGAGCAGGGAGCCCAATGCGGGACTCGATCCCAGGACTCCAGGATCATGACCTGAGCCGAAGGCAGTCACTTAACCAACTGAGCCACCCAGGCGCCCCAGCCATAGTTTCTAATAAACTAGCCACAGGATTTACAATATATCAATTTCAAATGTTCTTGAATTATTCTGCTGTGTAAATTTAACTCAGAATTTTGCCTTGAGATTTAGAAATTATGCATTTAATCAAATACTTTGGTACACTGTTTATATATTTCATGTCTTGGTAAACTTGGGATCATTTTATCACCACCAAAATCTCTGCAGTTCAAATCATTCTTTACCCTCTTGTCCCTGCTTCCAAATATAATAATTTTATCCCCTTTATTGCTAGAGATTAAGGATGGCAAGAAAGCCTCCCTCACCCCAAAATTACCACTGAAATTAGGGCTGCCATCTTCATAACAGCATCTCCTCGCATGAGCCCCTTCTAAAGGGTTCAGTAATCACAGAGCTTTATATGGAAGCTGGTCCTCCCTCACTAACACATTTCTCAATGTTTAATAAGGGATATTCTTCTGAGTCTTGAGTATGTGCCAGTATGTATATGTACAGGTTTTTCATTAAAAAATGGACTTCTTTTCCACTTTATTCATCCCTTTACATTACAACAGAGAATTTGACACCCTAACCTCAGTGAGGAACAGCCACTATTGAGTCATATCAGCTTTCAATCAGTCCACCAAAAATTCTTTGAGCCACTTCTAACTACACAAAAAACCCAAATCTGATGTTACCTATAAAGATAAATTTCTCCCATTTTATCTTCCTTACTCTAGCATCTTTAAAATCCAATTTTACACATTTCCCCCTTAAGTGTCCATAAACATGAATTAGCAAAAATATTATCTTTTCCTGTGTCACATGTCACAGTTGAATTCCTGCAGTATATTATGATTCTAGTTATAGATGAGATAGGAATTTGTAGTAGTGGATCTTCAGAAGAATAAACATTCTTTTACAATCTTTATTTTTTCCCCAAGATTCATTTGAAAGAGAACACACACACTTGAGCAGGATTAGGGCAGAAGGAAAGGGAGAGAAAGAATCTCAAGCCGACTCACCACTGAACGCAGGGCTCTAAGTGGGGCTCGATCTCAAGACCCTGAGATCATGACCTGAGCCAAAACCAAGAGTCAGATACTTAATTGACTGAACCACCCCGGGACCCCTCTTTTACAATCTTTTTAAGATAAAAAAAAATGGGTTGCTTCCATTGACAATGAAGCCTTGGATGACTTACAGAATCTTTTGAATCCATTTAAGTCATGAATCCACTTACTTACAGAAGAGTCCTAGTATTTATATTAAATACTTGATAAATCTCTGGCGTCAGCTCACATTGTAATTCTGCAAAATACTTAATTACATTTGGGTATAATTTTCATTTGCAGGTACTTTACAGCTACAAGAGGTCTGCCAGAGTAGAACTCTGTTTCTATCACTATGACTTGAAAGTTGGAAATTTTATTTCCCAAGTTTGTCCTTTTCCATTCTGTAAACTCTGCCGTTCAGGTACGTACCATCCCAACCCATTCACAGCTGGCATCACGAAAACTCATGTACACGAGCAGCTACAAGTCTCACCAAAGCCTGATCTTCCTCAGGCACTTCATCCTAAATAACCAGGGATGATAATTTAATCCAGATGCCAAGATACACCATCTTCCCAGTAGACTTGTTCCATTTTAAACTCAGGATGGAGCTAAGGACAATCTGAGAATCCCATCTGTGAGATTCTATTTCCTGAAAACTTACTGTATCGATTATTATTTCATTTATGGTACAGTCAAAACACATTGTGTGCTGAAGTAGGCCCCTAATGATGAATCAACTGTGTACTTATCTTCCTAATTCCGCATTGAGGGCCATGATATTGGTAGTTTGAAATCTGTCATGAAGGGAAGTATTCACACCTTAGAAATGAGCAAATTATAAAATATCATGGATCCCTTTACTCCCCCTTACCAGAGAGCCTGTTGTTAAAAATTTACCATCACAGCACTGCATTTATGGATTTAGAGAAGATGAAGTTTAATACATGGAAGTGATTAAACATGTATTAGATAGCTAAGAGCAAATTGGTTTCCTTGCGGTTATCTAGAAAACCCGAATTATAGGAATAAGTTCCAACCCCTACTGGTAGAAAACTTAAAAGAGATGTTATTATGACCCAGTGGTACAAAGAAACTGTGCAATGAGGTGGTTCCTTGGAGGGATACTGCAATCTTACACCTCTAAGATGTTCTACCAAAGAGAAAGAGACAGGTCTTGGAGGGGATTCTACCATGTGCAAATAGCCTGCTGGGGCCTCAATAGACAAGCCAGTCTATTTCTCAGCAGATTGCAAGAGAGTTTTGGGTAGAACTTTACCTGATAATAAAGCATGGCCTATTTGTTCTTGGTACCAGTGAGTAACCCCAGTGATGCTGGGGCTGCAAACAACTCTGGAAATTGATGGATACAGACCACTGTCACTAAAGGAGTACAAACAGCAACTTCAGAATATAAAGAAAGTCTCATTCATTTTTCTTATCATCTGATCTCTTCCTAATGTTTATTAGTTGACCCTAACAGAAAGCCAGCCTATCAGAGAAACTAGGAAGTATCATTTACAAATTCAAAGCCTAGGAAACCAAATTTGAGTATAAGAAGTGGGTAAGGATCCATTATGTGTAACTTATGCATCTTATAAAAAGGTTTAAAATTTTATACTGAGGGCAACATGAAGAGACAACAATGCCTGATGGTCAGGGAATGATGGTCAGAAAAATCGCCTGGCATCACTGTGCAGGGTGAATAGGAAACATGATAAAATTAGTGAAGAAGGAATCATTTAAGAGAATACTGTAATAATTTAGGTGAGAAAATTTTTTAAAGATTTTATTTATTTATTTGACAGAGAGAGACACAGCGAGAGGGAACACCAGCAGGGGGGTGGGAGAGGGAGAAGCAGGCTTCCTGCTAAGCAGGGAGCCTGAGGCGGGGCTAGATACCAGGACCCTGGGAACATGACCTGAGCCAAAGGCAGATGCTTAATGACTAAGCCATCCAGGTGCCCCTTAGGTGAGAAATTTTGAGGGCTTCAATTTCAGAAGTGCCAGGGAGCTGAAGAGACTGGGTAGTTTGAACAATAATTCAGGACATTGAATTTCATTTGTCTTCATTCTATTTAGGTAACGCTAAGGAAACATTAACTTTAGCTTTTTAAACTACTGTTTACCTACTATGGAATGTTTAGAAGTACTTAATACACCCAAAGAATTAGAGTGCAAAGTTCTTTTCATTGCTTCTCATTTTGTTTTCAGACCATAGAAATAATTTTCAATAGCAAACATTATGCAGAGAATTTAAAGGTATGTTTTAACTATCAATTAGATTTGGAAATTAAAAACCACAAAGTTAGAAATATTATTATGTCATCTCTCTATAGTTAAGGTGGATATGAAACAGCTGATTATATAGTAATAAAAGAGGCTTAATTACTTTCATAGCTTCATAGTAATTTATTTCCTAATAAATATATTCAGATATAAGGCAGAGTTTTCCATTTAGTTTGGAAAAATATTTACTGATGAGTTCTCATACAAACCATTCATGAGCCTATGTACCACTAGGGCTCAAAATCCAGGACTGGGCAGAGAATAACAGGATACTAGAATTGCCAAAATTGCAAAGGTTGGTCCCAATAGAAATAGCACAGTGGTAAAATGAATACCGTCTAAGAAATTAGTACTCTGGATACCATTCAGGTAATTGTTGGCCTCCAGAGTTCCAACTAATAAGTAGAAGATAGAAACAAGGCATCCTAGGCAGCAGTCCAATTTTGGAAATTAAAAGAACATGCCAAGGCAGAAGTCCAATACTGTAAAAGGATTCAGTACTGGGAGGAGCAGATCATGAAGTGTTACTACTGAGCATGACAAGAGTTTTTGTTCATCCATTTGATTAATCAAATTATGGTTCTCATTAAGAGCAAAGGATATGCAGGATACTGGCTTCTGGTTTCCTGATCTAATGAGTCACTCTAGCCCTTCTGGAAGAGTTCTCACTGAAGGAGCAAGGAGTTGGTTGATACACATACAGTTCCTGGTAGGACTGCCTTAGAAACAGACACAGTTGGACCAACAGATGGCACTTTACAGAAGATACTGCCACCAGGATAAGGGAAAGTCAGACAGGTCGACAACATAGGGCTGCCTAAAAATCAGTGACCAAAATTATCAAGAAATACTGAAGGTGTCATATTTACAGGAGTAGATTTAACCCATCGTTAACTAGTAAGTTATTCAGAGAAAAGGAACAATACTAATGCCCTACAAAATAACTGTCAATTTGGGGCAGAATTGACAATAATTGGAGGAATAAAAGGAAGATTTACAGTTAAAGAAAATTTTTGATGTTGCTGTATGTATAGTTGGCCAAAATAGTGAATAAAGTGTTAAGTTGCAAAAAATAAAAATAAACAGAAAATAAGAAACATGAAAACATAGAAACTGAAAACACATTAGTGAGTCAAATAATTATCATGAATTCACCATGGAGTAGACACACTTTTTGAACAAAAGGAAAGAGACACTCTTTAATAATGAATTGTATAAGACTTTTGAATCACAGACATGTACCTCTGAAACAAATAATACATTATATGTTAAAAAAAATGAGCTACTTTAATTCTGAAAACATAAAAGTGGGTCAAAGAGATGAGTTCACATACAAACCATTCATGAGCCTATGTACCACTAGGGTTTAAGTGGTTTAAGTGACTTTAAGTGAAGTCATAAAGAATGACTATTTTAGCATGTTGAATTCAGATGCACAGCCAAAATCAAAGACAAATCAATTTAATTATTCATAACCCTCTTGAAAAATGCCAAAGGTGCTGCAATAAAACCTGGGAAAAGTTCTTAAAGTATGTGTCATCCAATTATCTTTCAAAAGCCTCAAGCACTGATACAGCATGTACCCCGCCCCCTCCATCCCTCTCCCTCCAATATTCTCCAGACTTCCTCAAATTCAACCCAAATATTTGCTTTCAAAGGAAATTCTCCACTCTCTTTTTGGTCCTGGTCTTAATCCAATCAGAAAAGATACCCTGAATTCTCCAATATGACAGAGACAAATTGGTTTGAGTTCAAGTTCCTCAATTCTTGCTAGGATATAAACAAGAAAGCCTAGAAGCCACAGATTCATTGATATATTGATGTCTTCACAAGTAGAAGATGTGTCTACTAAAAATAAATTACTCCTTATTTCCCTTTCACACTTTATACACACAATCACACCGACACCCACACAAGACCTACATAAACAGCTACGTTTTAAGTAGAAGTTACATCGTCAAAGAATTTATCTGCATGGAGTGGATCCACACCTCACCCCCCACATATCTGCTATATTTGAAAGAAACTGTGGACTTATCTGAACTTTATAATTCTTCAATTCTGACAATTCCACTTTACTTCTTGACCTATATTTCTGTCGAGTCTATTTGTTAAAGCATTTGAGCATGTATGTCTGAGTATGCATGTACATGTGATCTTCAACCAGTTTAAAAACATCGAAACAAATGAAATAAAAAGAATTCAATAGATACTGATTTCTTGCAGTTTTAAAGATAATTTGCTACAGATTTTACAGAAGTTCTAAGAGATAATGTTCTAACACTTGCCAGCTGTGAGGATTGTATTTCAGATAAACAGTCCCATTTTAGTCTAACATCTTATTACAGCTGCTGAGTAAAGAATACATATAGATTTCTTCCTCCACCACTCCCCCAGGGAGAAACTCCTAAAACAATGAATCACTAATGCAAGCATTAAATTTTTTTGCATTTAGTTCCTATTTCAAATATAGAATCAAATTAGTTTCAAGTCGTATTCTCTATATACTCAATGATCACACTGTCTTACTATAAAGAGTGAAGTAAAAGCACATTCTGGATTCTAAGGTATTGTTCTTTACCCAGCAAGCAGCGATATTTAGGTGATGAAATCAATAAAAATATTTGTAACCAGCTATATTAAATCAAAAATAGACTTGAAAATAGAATATGAACTATCAGAATGCATCCTAAGTATACTGACATTTTGCTTTGAATAGGTTAACTTATTTCTAATATAAACATTTATAATCACAAATTTTTATTATACCACTGTTTTAGTTACACACCACAAGGTTTGATATAATGTGTTCTTATGAGTGTTCAGTTACAAATAATTTCTGGTCTATTATTTCATTGATCAGTGGGTTTAGAACACTAAGGATGGGGGTTGGGCAAAATGGGTGAAGGAAGTGGGAGATACAGGCTTCCAGTTATGAAATGAGTAAGTCACAAGGTAGAAAGGTACAGAATAGGGAGGATAATCAAGGGTATTATAATAGCATTGCATGGTGATGACAGATGATAGCTACACTTGTGGTGAGCACGGCATAACACAGACTTGTGGAATTGTTACACTGTACACCTGAAATTAATATAACACTGCATCAACTATACTTCAGTGTAAAACAAAAAGTACACTGATTAGCTTCCAAGTAACTTGGGATGGTCTACATGTTTTTATTAATTTTTAGTTTAATTATCATCATAAAGCATATTAAGAAAGGTTTCAACTTTTGAAATTGACTATGTCTTGGGTTATGGCTAGTACACTGTCTACACTGGGATATATCTTAGTCTGGTAGGGCTCTTATTACAAAATACCATAGATTAGGTGACTTAATAAATGTATTTCTCATAGTTCTGGTGACTTAAAGTTTGTGGTCAGGGTGCCAGCACTGGTAAGGTTCTGGTGAAAGCCCTCTTCCTGGCTTGACCTTCCTCTTCTTTATAACCATACTGACCCCATCATAGGGGCTCCACATTCATGACCTTCCTCTAAATCTAACCGTTTCCCAAAGGACCTACACTTCCAAATACCACCTCATTGGAAGTTAGGGCTTCAACATATAAATTCTAGGGGTGCACAAACATGCCCTCCATAAAAAGAAGTTTCACTAGCTTAAAAATAACATGTGCATCCCATCTGTTGGCTATGATGTTCTATATCTTTCTATTAGCTCAAATTGGCTGGTAGCATGGCTTAAATAGTATATTCATCACTATTTTCTTTGTCTACTACATGCAATTATTTAGAAGAATGTTAAACCTCAATTTCACAGTTATGGATATGTCCTTTTTTCTTTCAGTCTGTTAGCTATGTTTCTACTGCATATTTATAAGCGTCAGGGTTACTGGGTGGCTCAGCTGTTTGAATATATGACTCTTGGTTTCAGCTCATGATCTCACAGTTGTAGGATAGAGCCCCATGCCAGACTGTGTGTGGAGTCTGCTTCAGATTCTCTCTCCTTCACATACACACACACACTCTCTGTCACGTGCGTGCACACGCTCTCTCTCAAGTAAATAAAATCTTATAAAAATTTTTGTAGTGTGTATGTGAAGCTCTATTAGGTATATACATGTAATGTGACTGTTACAGTATTTGTGTACCTATCTCCAGTAGCATTCTTTGTTTTAAAGTCTGTCTTATGGTAATATGTACCATATCAGGTTTCTTAGAATTAAAATCTGCATAGTATATTTCTTTCTAGCATTTTAATTGCCACCTATTTGTGTCTTTATATTTAGAGTTTCTCTCTTATAAACAGTATAGTGTTTTCACTTATTTTGATAGCTGTAATTAAAAAATTAGAGATTAGACCATCTACACTTAATGTCATTGGTATGCATTAAGGTTAACTCATCTTGTTTTCCATTTGTTTCCTTTTCATTTTATTTTGGTACTCTTTGACATATTTGGGATTTTTCTTACTCTATTCTCATCTGAAGTACCATCTATACTTAAGTTATTCTTTAGAGTCTACTCTAGGTTGTAATGTTAAATTTTAAATTATAGTTTATCCTAAATTAGTAAACCATATTTTTATGAAGGCAGGAATTTGGTCTTATCAGGAACAAGACAAGGATGCTCACTCTCACCTTTTCTATCTAACAAAATAAAGTCCAAGCCAGAGAAGTTCTTTTAAAGATTTTATTTATTTGACAGAAAGAGAGAAAAAGAGAGAGAGAGGAAGGCAGGCAGAGAGAGAAGCAGGCTCCCCACTGAGCAGAGAGCCCAACATGGGACTTGATCCCAGGACCCTGAGATCATAACCTGAGCCAAAGGTAGATGCTTAACCAACTGAACAATCTAGGCATCCCCAAGCCAGAGAAATTAAGCAATATATATATATGTGTGTATATATATATATATATATATATATGTATATGTGTGTGTGTGTGTGTGTGTGTGTGTGTATCTGGAATAGAATAAAAAGAAAATCTCTTTTCAGAAGACATTATATAAAGAAAACCCTAAAGACTCCACAAGTTTTATGAGGGAAAAAAAATTCAGTAAAGTTGCAGGATACAACAACATACAAAAATCAATTGCTTTCCTATTCACTAGCAATGAGCTATCCAAAAAATTAAGATAACAGTACTATTTACAATAGCCTTAAGAAGAATAAAATACTCAGGAATAAATTTAACCAAGGTGATGAAAAATCACAATATGCACTGAAAACTATAAGACACTGATGAAAAAAAAAATTGACAACACAAATGGAAAGAAATCCCATGTTCCTTAATCGAAAGAATTAGTAATATTAAAATATCCATACTACAGAAAGCAATATAGAGATTCCATGCAATCCATGTCAAAATTCTAGTGACATTTTTCATAGAAGTAGAAACTATTTTGAAATTATTTGGCAGAAGAGGTGATAAGAGATGCCTGTATTTTGCATATATCATGGAATCAGTGCCAATAGTGTTGCTGACAGACTGGATAAGAGTCATTGAAAAGAATAAATTATCGGGGCGGCTGGGTGGCTCAGTCGTTAAGCGTCTGCCTTCGGCTCAGGTCATGATCCCGGGGTCCTGGGATCGAGCCCCACATCGGGCTCCCTGCTCCGCAGGAAGCCTGCTTCTCCCTCTCCCTCTGCCTCTCCCCCCCGCTTGTGTTCCCTCTCTCGCTGTGTCGCTATCAAATAAATAAAATCTTTAAAAAAAAAAAAGAAAAGAAAAGAATAAATTATCTAGGTTTTAGGTATTAAGGGGAAGCTGAAGAGTTCAGTTGTGATTGTGTTAAATTTAAGACACCTATCAGACACTTCAATAGAGAGGGTGAATAACAAGTTGAATTTGTAAACCTAGAGTTCAATGAGAAGGTCTAGTCCAGAAATACTATTTTAGATGTCAAGAGTGTATCTATGGTATTTGAACCACAGAATGGATGAAATAAAAAAATTTGTGCAGGTAGAAAAGGTGATCAAAATTGAAAGCTTAACTACTTTAAAGCTTAAAGATCAGGAAGAGGAGATGTAAACCAGCAAAGAGAACAAAAGGAAGGGACACATGAATTACGAGGAAAACTGGGTTAGTATGCTGTCTAGAAATTCAAGGACTCAGAATTTTCCATTGTTGTAAGCAGTATCACTCTTAACCTGGAAAATAATCTGAGCTATAAAGGCTTTGTGAAATGAGAGAATGGATAAAAAGCAGGAAACAGAATCAAAGCTGTTGATTTGTATTGTAAGTATAGAAGACAAATAAAGTAAAAATTTAAGGGAAGTGTCCTGGGTTAGGGAATGACAGTCTTCTCTCAAAACAAGTATGACACATGGTTTTATGCTAGAGAGCAAAATCATACAGACAAGGAAAAGAAAAATGCACAAGAATGGGGAGTAATAGGTCAGCTATGAATTTTAGTAAGTAGGAGGGAATAGAAACTAGTATAGAAGCACTGAAGTTAAGCTGTAATAGGAAAATGGACATTTCCTCCACCACAGCAAGAGAGGTAGGTTCAGATAGTGATGGCAGGTCATAGAATGGATTATTCTTCTAATTGCTTTACCTCTCTCAGAGAAATAAGAAGTACATCTGCTAGAGTGAGGAAAACAGAGGAGCTGCTGGTGATATTAGGAAAAGTGAAAATAGAAACTATTTCTAGGATAGTGGACTAGTGAATAAAATAATGTTTTCTGATTGCTTGGAAGTTCTAAGAATCCAGCTGAGGTTAATGCTCATGATTTTAAATTGAGACCAGTCAGATAACTTACATGTTTCCTCTAGCCACATTCAGCTTAGTGAGTAGAGGTATGAAGAAGGAAGAATATTGTATTTAGTCTCATGCAGATAACGTAAACACTACATAGGCCTACAGAAGTGTTTATGAGAAGAGTGTGTGCACATGGACTTTTAACAGTGATGAACTAGATTTGGATAAAAAGAAAATTTATAAGATTGAGGTAGTAAAGTACAAAAAATACATGCTAGAATTTTGTGGGATTAGACTGTTGGAAACATGGGAGAGTATGTTGAATGGTAGGATGCTTGTTAGCAGTTATTGGTAATGGCCAAATCTTAATTTGCATTCACAGATGTGGTAGCTACTGTAGTGGTAGGAGAGAAGCTGACTGCAAAAGCAGAACTTAAAACTGAAAGCTTATATTATAGGGAAGGTCATCTATATGTACATTGAAGTCACCCAGAATTATCATAAGAGTAGTACTGAAGAGAATAAGCAGGCCAATTATTAAAATCTTTATAGGATGCCTGGACTATAAGAAAAGGGTAATAGCAGGTGACAGAGTACATTGTAAAAAAAAAAAAAAAAAAAAAGTCAAATGGGAAATTTAGGGACAAGGGAGGGTGAATGATCTGAAAGCAGCAAAGAAGACAAACTGGGATCTCATACCCAGGCTCAGTGGAATGGGGAATCATTATTTTTCTTTTGATCTACCTCTTATTTCAGTTTCTGACTTTATACTCTGTGTAAATTTACATTTAAAAATGAAATAGAGGAAGAAAAATATATATGGAGCAATCAAGATGAACTGAGATTCTGTGCAATATTATATGTCTCTATTAACTTGTTGTTAATTTGTGACTAATAATTCAATTCAACTCAAGGTGTTATTCGCTATTATATTATTATATATAGTAATGAGGACACAAGAATGAATAAAATGCTGTCCCTGAAATTAAAAAGCTCATACTCTAGGACAAGAGACAAATACATAATTGTGATTGAATGTCTGACCGAGACAGTAGAAATATAAGATGAAAATGACAAGCATTAAAAAAGGCTGCAAAAAGTAAAAACTGAACTCTAACAATGTGTGGGTGGAAATCTGTTTATAGAAGATAACTACTGAATCTTGAGTAAACTATTAAACAGAGGGAAACCACATATAATGGAATAGGTTTGACAAAGTATTTGGGAGATATACTAAATTTTTAATGGTCGATTTACCATAAGTGTTCAGGTACAAAGGAAAACACATGTAATAGAAATAGAATACAGAAATTAGTATGAGATCAGATATGAGAAATTTTCCTAATTCTAAGGTATTTCTATGGGGAATTTTGTCCTCAAAGTATTTTTTGCAGGTAATATTTTGTGATCAAATACATTTGTGAAACATCACATAGTCTGCAGATTTTGTGGGATATTTATAAAGATCTTGAATCTTATGTCAATTCAGAATTTTCCAAAACTGTTGACTACAGTAATGATAAACATTTTCTGTCTTAAGTTAAAAGTGCACCAGATAGTCTAAAGTGAACATTAGGGGGCATCTGGGTGGCTCAGTCGGTTAAATATCCAATTCTTTTTTTTTTTTTTTTTTAAGATTTTATTTATTTGAGAGAGAGAATGAGAGATAGAGAGCACGAGAGGGAAGAGGGTCAGAGTGAGAAGTAGACTCCCTGCTGAGTAGGGAGCCCGATGTGGGACTCGATCCTGGGACTCCAGGATCATGACCTGAGCCGAAGGCAGTCACTTAACCAACTGAGCCACCCAGGCACCCTAAATATCCAATTCTTGATTTCGGCTCAGGTCATGCTCTCAGGGTCATGATAGCGAGCCCCACATCTGGCTCTGTGCTGGGCATGGAGACTGCTTAAGATTCTCTCTCTCTCCCCACTCGCCCCTTCCATCCCTCCCACATACTCTTTAAAAAAAAGTGAATATTTTGGATCACAAATATGGGGAAAAATAAAAAACATCTTACAGAATTGAATGACCTGCAGGAATCATGGTTGTCACTCCTAGGACCAGTACTACCACCATGAATCTGTGTCTACTTGTCAAAGAATTGCTTCATTCTACAGTGATATGGATATATGATTAGGTATTTGCTTCCTATTGGCACTGACTCTCCCAATACTACTTTATCACCTTCTTCTAGCAGGCAAACGTTCCCAATGTCAAATCAACAATTCTCATAGAAGGGCACCTGGGGGGCTCAGTCAGTTAAGCGGCTGCCTTTGGCTCATGTCATGATCCCAGGATCCTGGGATCAAGCCTCACATCAGGCTCCTTGCTCAGGGGGGGGCCTTCTTCTCCCCCGTCTTCCATTCCCCCTGCTTGTGCTTGATTTCTCTTGCTCTGTGTCAAATAAATAAAATTAAAAAAAAAAACAAAGAATTCTCATAGAAAAAGACAGATGCATTATCTGTATTATGTGCCCGCCTTCGTGTGTTTTACTGGTGGGGTTGTGGGTTAAGTATATTAAAGCAAGACAGAAGAACAGGGCACCTTACTACCACAATGATTTCTAGCACACAACAGATTTTCATTTAACTACTATTAATATACTTTGAAATTCAAATAGCCCCTACTCCAAATCTGTGAGTTCATTAAACATCTCTCAAAAGTTAGACAACATTTTTAAATAAAATTTCAGTTTATTCAATTTAGTAATGGTTAATATAGACTATTTTACATATATTAAAATTTTATCTGTGAAAGTAAAATTAAACACATGACAACTAGGAGTATTTGGATACTTTGTATTATTCTTTCATTCATTGCATTTTTCTTCAACTACTTGTGAAAGAGCTTAGTTTGTTCTTTTTCTATTGATTATTCCTTAAGACTTCTACAATAATATGCTACTCTATAAACTTCCCTATGCATTTTTTAAGAGTGGAAGGGGAGAGAGAAAGAGTGGGGAGAGGGAGAGAGAATCTTAAGCAGGCTCCACGCCCAAAGTATGTCAACTATAATGGCATAAAGTATGGGGCTTGATCTCACCACCTCATATCATGACCTGTGCTGAAATCAAGTTGGACCCTCAACCAACTGAGCCAGCCAGGTGCCCCAAAAGATACCAATATTTTAAGTTTATTTAGTTATCTTAGGTAATCTCTACACCCACTGTGGGATTCAAACTCAAGATCAAGAACCACACGCTCTTCTGACTGAGCTAGCCAGGTGCCCAAACTTCCCTATGCATCTTGACCACTTCCATAAGAGTATTATTTGTTTCAGTAAAAAAAGAAAAAAAAAGTGCACTGGGAAAATGGGGAGAGGTCAACATGTCTCTCTGCTCATGGAGCTTCCATGTTGGGGGGGAGGGGTAAACTATAAGTTTAATACCAAATGGTGATTGATATAAAGAAAAATATTTGAGAACACTTTTGATTAAGTAGTTAAGAAGAGACGGTATCTCTGATTAGGTCACTCTAAAAAAGAAACCTGAATCAAGGTAGTAAGCTATGAAAACAAATGAGGGAGGAGAGCTCCAAATCAGACAAATCCTATGTTCAAAGGCGCTGAGGTAGAAATATGCTGTGTTTGATAAATACCAAGGAGGCCATTTTTTTTTCATGAGAACTATTTCCCAGAAACAAAATAATTCATGAGAACAGAACTAGTGTTCCATAGTTTTACAAATTTCTTTAATGTCTGGATTTCCAGAAGACAGCTGGATTCTCAAATATGCTTCTGAATTCAGTCTGTGGTATTATGGAGTCTTGATTGAAATATGTGGAGAAAATCTGGCCTCCAATATATAATAAGGGAGGAGTACTTTAATAGCTTTTTTAGTTAATTGTGGATATTTTTTGATTCAACACTAAAACTTAGTAAGTGATATTGTCTTAAAGGTCACAACTGTAATGTGCCATCTGAAGCCCTATCAGTGAACTTTATGTACTCTGTTATGCTGAAATCCATCGGTCTACCTGAAATCCCCTGGTCTGTCTTGCACTTTGAAGACTTTTACCCATGCATGATTTTTAAAATATCATAGTCACTTGAAAAATACCGGTTCACTGAATTAGACATTCTCAATGTTGACGTCCTCATCAAACCGTATCAAAAAAATCACAATTGTTAATATCCCACCAATCTCATCAGATGAGAGACTGTCAAGCTCAGGGTGGCAGATACGTGTTTTCCAAAATTCTAATTTTGCCGGAAAGCCCAAATTTTATCATTGGCAACACATATTTGCAATTGTTTCCCTTGAAATGACAATCATTTCTAGAATGTATCTGCCAAATCCTCAAGTCTGAATAACCAGTTTGTCTGAAGTTGTTCTTTCAAGTAAAAATGGTATTCCAAGAAGAAAGTAGCTCATTCACTTTATAACTCTGGTCACACACGAGCTTTTCCCAGAGACAGTCATGCTTCAGGATGTAGCAGAAATACTTCATACATTTTTCCCATTTCATCCCAGAATACCGAAGAGGCCAATTTAACTTAAAATTTATAATAGACAAAAATAAATGGCAATAAATAGCATACTGGGTTGTCTATATTACACTTTTAAATTCTACCCCTTATTAACTCATTTATGTTAACTTAGTCATAACAATGATCTTAGGACAGATATGATAACCATCTCAAACAGCAAAACAGAAAGACTAAATAACTTTTCCAAGGTTTTTAAGCTGACATATAGGGATCTAGATGTGAAACCTGAGGTAATCTGATGCCATACACTCTTGCTTATAAATTTCTGCTGGATTTTAGATACATTATGGTTACCTAGCCAGCTATAAATTTCCATTCTACTCTCAGATCCATTTCAAGCATTTATAGGTTATGATGATGTAAAATCTTCCTACTGATTTGGACATTCTTAAGTATGATACATTGATGAACTATAGAATTTGTACACCATGACTCCTTTCACTTAGAGGTTCATGACTGATACATTCCCATATAATTTTCTTGGTTTATTTATATTCTCTAACTGAAATGTGTATAAATTGTAAAATTTAGTTTTCTGATACAACCATATCGTTGTATAAAGCCGATACAAGCTAGGCACTTGGCCTCCCAGAGAGCAAATTAAACTTGATCGAAATCAATATTATAGATGTATAAAATTCCAGAAAATAATTCAAAGTTTCCATAAATTCCTGTTCCTTTTTGTCTTTGTGACACCTTGGTTATGAAATCAAGTCTGTTGACTGGATTCTATGAAAAATAATTTATTCACACTAAGTGATAAGTTAATATCTTTATAAAAGTTTTGATGATTCTTATACTAGTTTATGATTGTACACTATTCTCACTGTCTTTTTCCTTCATCTCATACAGACATCTGAAAATGCCTCCACTGTTAGATGCAAAACAGTACTTTCAACAGTCAGGCCTAAAACGTCTCACCTAATGTTTTTTTTCCCCCGAGACAGAGAGAGAACATGCACATGTACACAAGAGGAGTGGGAGGGGCAGAGGGAGAGAGAACATCTTAAGCAGGATCCACACCCAGTGCAGAGCCCAAAGCAGGGATTGATCTCACAACCATGAGATCATGACTTGAGCCCAAATCAAGAGTCAGACACTTAACTGACTGAGCCACCCAGGTGCCCCTCACCTAATGTTTTAAGAAGGAATCAGTTTACTCCCTCCTTGCCTGAGCATGCGTGAACAAACTCATTCGCTATGTAAAAAACAACATAAACCCTCTTCTAAAAAAGGAGAAAATTAAAGTGTCTGTTTCATAGCAATATTATGAATGCTGTACCAAAAATGGTGTCATTTAACTCATACCCAGGAAATACCAAGTACTTCTAGATATTATTTTTAATAATATTCCTGGCTTATGTAATACCACCATAACAAGTACAGTTCTAATTTATGACAATATTCGGGATACTGTGTGCTTGTTCTTTCGGTGTAGCTGGAAAACACATCTAGATGGACTGTAGTCAAACGTGGGCTGCTTTTCTAGGTTTATCTAATTTTCTCAATAGATTGTTTTACACAAAATAGGAAAAAGGTGGAGTTGACTTGGCAGTGGGTATGAAATTATAGCATAATCAAGACTAAACTGAACCCCATTAGATAACCTGAGATAAACAGGGCGGGAGAAATGAGAAATAAATTTATATATTTATAGTCTCAGCCTCTGAGAGATTCTAGGGCCAGGAACTATGTACGCTAGACTGTCTAGGAGTTCAAAATGAATAAAACTTTCCCAACTCAGTCTAAATTATAGGGACATTCTGAAAATACAGAGAATTTGAAATTGGCTTGGAGTTTGTCAAGATGTTAAGAAACGTCAGAGTGTTCAAGTTCAGGGCAAGTTGAAGACAGTATATATTAGGGATGAGAAGTGTGAAAAGTGATGTTTCTGTTGATTATTTCTGGGATTAGCCCATAACTATTTTAACTAAAGCAAATGGAAACTCGCTTCAGTTACTCAGGATTACTGTAGTGGGAGAAGGCAAAATAGTTTTACGGAAATTTTTCTGGGCTAGGAGTCAGATTTGGGATTCTATTTAGATTCCATAGTAAAATGGCTTTATCACTGGACAACTACTGCCCTTTCTTACCTTCATTTTCCTTTATTCATATAACTGAGAGAGTAAACCTTACCCAGTTGAATAGTGGCATTATATCTTACAAATTTTAACACATGTAGCACTTCCTTAAAATACCTAAATGTTAAAAAATATTTGATTTTACATTTTATGTTTATGCCAAGGTTTTGTTATTCCATTGCCTTCTCTGCTTTGACACTGCACATATTGACCGGCAATTTAGTCAACTGGGAATGCCCATTTCAGAGACTAGTTCAAGACTCCTGTCTCATTCTGGAAAATATTTCCATGTTGGCAGAAACAAATCTTCATGTGGATATTCAGGAGATGTCAACTATAATGGCATAAAGAAGGTTGAAAGTGACAGGACATGGTTTGTCACTGGAAGTAGTTCTAAAAGAGTGGTTAATAATACATAGGGCAGACATTCAATCAGGGAACAGTCTCAGATCAGTAAGAAAATTGCCCTGACAGACAAATCCGTAAAATAGTTGCCAAATGTTTGACACCTAAATATTAAAGTGGGTCAGCAATGACCTTGACTCACAGGGATCCCACAGAGGATGATATCAGACTTTCAGAACTGGAATTAGAGAAGCTTAAAGTTGGAGTAACTTGAGAACTGACAGTGATTGGTTTAACCTAATAGATCAATTTTTTTTTTTTTTTATAATATGCTGTCTGATAGTTCAGTGCTGATAAAGTACATGCAGTCCTGTGGATTTCACTATCTTGCCAAACAAACTATTAAATTAGGGAAAATTTTAGATAGTATCAATGATATTCTGCGAGATTTCCAAAAGTTATTTTGGCAGACTGACACTGGAGCATTCACCCCCCCCCCCCACAATGACAATAGATAAAAGAAAACCAACAAAAAAATATGCCAATAGCAAAACAAAATAAAACAAAACAAGGAAGGAAGCACAACCTAAAATAATTTTGTAGCTTGGTGACGTGGGGGAAAAGAAAATGTTCTTACCATGAAGATGGTCAAAGGCTCACGTGTCTGTTGGCCATTCGGATGTCTTCTTTGGAAAAATGTCTGTTCATGACTTCTGCCCATTTCTTGACTGGATCATTTGTTCTTTGGGTGTTGAGTTTAAGAAGTTCTTTATAGATTTTGGATACTAGCCCTTTATCTGATATATCATTTGCAAATATCTTCTCCCATTCTGTGGGTTGTCTTTTGGTTTTGTTGACTGTTTCTTTCGCTGTGCAAAAGCTTTTTATCTTGATGAAGTCCCAATAGTTCATTTTTGCCCTTGCTTCCCTTGCCTTTGCTATGTTTCTAGGAAGAACTTGCTGTCGCTGAGGTCGAAAAGGTTGCTGCCTGTGTTCTCCTTTAGGATTTTGATGGACTCCTGTCTCACATTTACATCTTTCAACCATTTTGAGTCTATTTTTGTGTGCGATGTAAGGAAATGGTCCAGTTTCATTCTTCTGCATGTGGCTCTCCAATTTTTCCAACGCCATTTATTGAAGAGACTCTTTTTCCATTGGACATTCTTTCCTGCTTTGTCGAAGATGAGTTGACCACAGAGTTGAGGGTCCATTTCTGGGCTCTCTATTCTGTTCCATTGATCTATGTGTCTGTTTGTGTGCCAGTACCATACTGTCTTGATGATGACAGCTTTGTAATCTGGGATTGTGAAGCCACCAGCTTTGCTTTATCAACATCCCCCTGGCTATTTGGGCTCTTTTCTGGTTCCATACAAATTTTAGGATTATTTGCTCCATTTCTTTGAAAAAAGTGGATGGTATTTTGATAGGGATTGCACTGAATGTGTAGATTGCTCTAGGTAGCACTGACATCTTCATAATATTTGTTCTTCCATGAGCATGAAACGTTTTTCCATTTCTGTCTTCAATTCCTTTCATGAGTATTTTATAGTTTTTGGAGTACAGATCCTTTGCCTCTTTGGTTAGATTTATTCCTAGGTATCTTATAATTTTGGGTGCAATTGCAAATGGGATCGACTCCTTAATTCCTATTTCTTCTGTCTTGTTGTTGGTGTATAGAAATGCCACTGATTTCGGGGCACCTGGGTGGCTCAGTCGTTAAGCGTCTGCCTTCGGCTCAGGTCATGATCCCAGGGTCCTGGGATCGAGCCCCACATCCGGCTCCCTGCTCAGCGGGAAGCCTGCTTCTCCCTCTCCCACTCCCCCTGCTTGTGTTCCCTCTCTTGCTGTGTCTCTCTCTCTGTCAAATAAATAAATTAAATCTTAAAAAAAAAAAAAAAAAAAAAGAAATGCCACTGATTTCTGTGCACTGATTTTATATCCGGCCACTTTACTGAATTCTTGTATGAGTTCTAGCAGTTTTGGGGTGGAGTCTTTTGGGTTTTCCACATAAAGTATCATATCATCTGCAAAGAGTGAGAGTTCAACTTCTTCTTTGCTGATTCTGATGCCTTTTATTTCTTTCTGTTGTCTGATTGCTGTGGCTAGGACTACTAATACTATGTTGAATAGTAGTGGTGAGAGTGGACATCCCTGGCCTGTTCCTGACCTTAGGGGAAAAGCTCTCAGCTTTTCCCCACTGAAAATGATATTCGCTGTGTTTTTTCATAGATGGCTTTTATGATATTGAGGTATGTACCCTCTATCCCTATACTCTGAAGAGTTTTGATTAAGAAAGGATGCTATACCCTGTCAAATGCTTTTTCTGCATCTATTGAGAGGATCATATGGTTCTTGTTCTTTCAATAATGTATTGTATCACATTGATTGATTTGTGGATGTTGAACCAACCTTGCAGCCCAGGGATAAATTCCACTTGGTTGTGGTGAAAAATCCTTTTAATGTACTGTTGGATCCTATTGGCTAGTATTTTGGTGAGGATTTTTGCATCCATGTTCTTCAAGGATTTGGTAATTCTCCTTTTTGATGGGGTCTTTGGTTATGGGATCAAGGTAATGGTGGCCTCATAAAACGAGTTTGGAAGTTTTCCTTCCATTTCTATTTTTTGGAACAGTTTCACAAGAATAGGTATTAATTCTTCTTTAAATGTTTGGTAGAATTCCCCTGGGAAGCCATCTGGCCCCGGGCTTTTGTTTGTTGGGAGATTTTTGATGACTGCTTCAATTTCCTTAGTGGTTATAGGTCTGTTTAGGTTTTCTATTTCTTCCTGATTCAGTTTTGGTAGTTTATACATCTCTAGGAATGCACCCATTTCCTCCAGATTATTTAATATGCTGACATATAGTTCCTCATAATATGTCCTTATAATTGTATTTCTTTGGTGTAGGTTGTGATCTCTCCTCTTTCACTCATGATTTTATTTTTTTGGGTCCTTTCTCTTTTCTTTTTGATAAGTCTGGCCAGGGGTTTATCAATCTTTTTAATTCTTTCAAAGAACCAGCTCCTAGTTTAGTTGATCTGTTCTACTGTTCTTTTGGTTTCTATTTCATTGATTTCTGCTCTATATTATTTGGCTCAGCATCTGAGAAATCCAAATCAAAAGCTCAATGAGATACCACCTCACACCAGTCAGAATGGCTAAAATGAACAAGTCAGGAAATGACAGATGTTGGCAGGGATGTGGAGAAAGGGGAAGCCTCCTACAGAGTTGGTGGGAATGCAAGCTGGTGCAGCCACTCTGGAAAACAGTATGGAGGTTCCTCAAACAGTTGAAAATAGAGCTACCATACAATCCAGCAATTGCACTACTAGGTATTTACCATGAAGATACAAATGTAGGGATCCGAAGGGGTACATGCACCCCAATGTTTATAGCAGCAATGTCCACAATAGCCAAACTATGGGAAGAGCCAAGATGTCCATCGACAGATGAATGGATAAAGAAGTGGTATATATACACAATGGAATATTATGCAGCCACCAAAAGGAATGAGATCTTGCCATTTGCAACAACGTGGATGGAACTGGAGGGTGTTATGCTGAGTGAAATAAGTCAATCAGAGAAAGACATGTATCATATGACCTCACTGATATGAGGAATTCTTAATCTCAGGAAACAAACTGAGGGTTGCTGGAGTGGTGGGGGGGTGGGAGGGATGGGGTGGCTGGGTGATAGACATTGGGGAGGGTATGTGCTATGGTGAGCACTGTGAATTGTGCAAGACTGTTGAATCACAGATCTGTAGGATTGAGGAGGAGGAGGGGGAGGGGGAGGAGGTGGGGGAGAGGGAGGAGGAGGAGGAGGAGGAAATGATGATAGTAGGAAGGGAAGAAAGGGGGGGGAAATGGGAGGGGGAGACGAACCCTGAGAGACTATGGACTCTGAGAGACAAACTGAGGGTTCTAGAGGGGTGGAGTGTGAGGGGATGGGTCAGCCTTGTGATGGGTATTAAATAGGGCAAGTTCTGCAAGGAGCACTTGGTGTTATACGCAAACAATGAATCACGGAACACTACATCAAAATCTGATGTAATGTATGGTGATTACCATAACATAATGAAAACAAAAAAAGCCAAAGGCTCAACCTTGAATTCTATGAAAATGTAGCCCACAAGACAACCCCAAATTGTACCACCTCCTGGAATTTACTGAAGTTCCTTACATGTGGGCTGGACTTACTGTTTCATTTCTAATAAAAAAGTGTGGTAGAAATTATAAAAGTTAATTTTATACTGGGTTATAAAAAGGTTTTGGCTTCCATCTTGGTATCTCTTCTCCTCTGTGCATGTCTGTCTCTTGGTCTCTGTCTGATCCCGTGCATTAGGGTAAACTAGAAGGCACGTTATGAACTGCCCTTTGATGGGGAGGAGCACATGGCACACTAAGGAACTGTGGCGGCCAATCCAATAGAACATAAATAATTGAAGACTATGCACAATCATGCTGAGCTTGGATGTGAATCCTTCAGCCTCAGTCAAGCATTTAAATAACTGACACCCAGTTGGTAGCTTTACTTCAACCTAATGAGAAACACTGATGAAGAACCATGTAGCTAAGCTGCTCCTGGATTCCTGACTCACAAAAAATTGAGGCAATGTTTGTTTAGTTTTTACGTGCTAAGAGTCTGGGATAATTTGTTACACAGAAATAGTTAATTAATACACCTGCAAATGCAGGAAGTCGTACTGACTAGGGAATAAGTGAGTAGCTCCTAGAGGTAGGAAAATACTCAGAGGGGCAATGGGCAGGGAAGAGAAGGGACCATATTGCATGATATTCTATGGCGGGGGAGGAGGCTCCAGGATCACATAGAGAATTAGAAGCTATAATTTATTCCCTATGAGAAGTACATATTTTCATCTTAAAATAAGTTTAAAAAATGTTGTAAGAGTAACAAACCAAACATTTCAAAAGACTACATGCTACAAAATTTTATCTGTCCCTTCATCACACATTCCAGTCTGACTCAGTTTAAAAAAAAAAAAATTGAGAAAAAGAAATGTTCACCCATTAAACTGTGGCCAAGAGTAGAAAATAACTTATCAGCTACTCATAAAAGGTCAAATTTTTATTCATTTATATTAGACTTGTTAGTATGAGCAAAATTAAAAGAATGTATATTCCACCCACCCATACTCTATCCCCAACTCCTTAACACCTGATATAAAAGGACTTTTACAAAAAGGTATAGGAACATAGAGACAAAGTCTACATGAACTTTCCATAGAAAACAGAAATTTATCAAATAAATACACGCAAAGAAAGCACCAGGCATAGACTATTTCTCAGTGAATTTCCACCAAATTTTGAATATTCAGATAGTTCCAACATATTACAAATTGTTCTGGAGCACTGAATACAAAAGAAAACCCTCTACTTTAATGAAACAAGCATAATATCAATAGCTGCACTTGATAAACATAACTGAAAAACTCAAACCAATATCACATATTAATATGTTTTGTGTGCAGA
This sequence comes from Eumetopias jubatus, assembly GCF_037043125.1. Lineage (NCBI taxonomy): Eukaryota > Metazoa > Chordata > Mammalia > Carnivora > Otariidae > Eumetopias > Eumetopias jubatus. Next base: position 173,438,649 of record NW_028274809.1, on the reverse strand, counting down.
GATATTAATATGGTATTAGCAAAATACACAATACACTATTAATAGACTTATTCTAAGACTATACAGTTACTTCAATTTTAGAAAGTTTATTAAAATCTTACAACACATTAATAGATGGAAGGGTAAAAATATTCTATGCTTATCTCCATAAATCCTGGAAAAACTTTGAAAATATTTAACATGTACTTTGGAAAAAAAAACACACAAGAAAATAAAAACTAGGAAAACTTTATTTTTTAAAACTAGGAATAGGTTCAAATGATCATAAACACCACAGACTTTGAGACATTAAGCCATTACCTTAGTAAATGGAAGAACACTAGAAGCCTGGACACTAAGATCAGGAAAAGATTCCATTATCTCTACTATGCAACATTGTATCATGGCTAGTCAATACAATTAAATAGAGGTTATTAGAATCACAAGACATGGTAAAAGTTAAACTGTATCTACTAGGGTGGTACCCTGAAAATCCCAAGAGAATCTATAAAATTAATGAAATCAATGGCAATAATTAGGAACTTAAACAATATAAAAATAACACAGGAAAAAGTCTTCTTATATCCAACAAAATTAGAATAATGTAAAAGAACACCATACTTACAATAGTAGCAAAAAAATTAGGAGTATTTACTAAGAACTATATAAAATCTACAAGGAAAAATTTTTTAAACTTCTCAATGACAAAAAGACTTGGAAAAATGTTCCCTGGGTCTTAAATATGATGACTCAACACTATAAAGATGTCTGTTTTCCCTAAGTCAATTTACAAAGTTAATTCATTCACAAGGAAAGACATTCATGGTCTTTTTGTTTTTAAACAAGTTGATACTAAAGTTTATGTAGAGAAACATTCAGAAATAGACATTAAAACTAAGAGAAAAAAAAACACTGAAGGAATCTAACCCTTAGACATTAAAACGTACTGTAAAACCCCTATACATAAAAGTGATGATCTTGTTGTAAATAGAAAAAAAATAAGGCAGGAAAGCAGAAACAGATCCAAGTACATATGGAAATTTAGTATATGGTAATGGTGGCATCTCAAATAAGTAGGGCAAATACGAACTTTTAAATAAACAGTACTTGGGTAAATGGATAGCTATTTAAAAACAAAATTTAGATTCATGTTCTTACTAAGAAAGAACTCCAAATGCATAAGAGATATAAATGGAAACAAAACCATAAAAATTTTAAGCTTAATGTAGGCAAAGAATGGCTTTTCAGATACAAAATGCAAGGCAAACAAAAAAACTGATAAATTTGACTCCATAAAAATCTTTTGCCAAAAACACCATAACTCAAGACACAACAGATAATGTGGAAAATACATCTGTCTTTAGTCACCTTAAGGATGACTCCACTACACCTTAGGATATAGTGTCCATCTGCTATAGTTGACAGATGAAATAGAGAAGCTCTACTGAAGTTTGAATTTCCAAGAAATATTTTTAATTGTGATGACTTTATCAGCACTAATAAGTGTCCACAGCTATACATACAGTACAGGAGAATATATATAATGTCTTTCGGGGCAGCCTCAATCTTCCTAAAACCCAGCTACACAATTTTAATGCATATTTAATGTGATAACTTAAAACATACAGCAAGATTGAGCCCTATTTGTCCTTCATTATAACCCACAAATTAATACCTTCAGTGATGTGCTACTGTTTCATTTTCCCCACTACCTCTAGGGTGCTGCCTGGGACCACCTCCAAAAGAAACTGCCGAAGTCCCAGTTCTTTAATGGGAAACACAATGAAGATTCATTCCATCATTAATTTGCAACTGCATAATTTCTTTTAATAGTTGAAAATAATGTTACAGGATGTTGTAAAAACTGAAATTTTAGAATAAAACTATTATATCATTCTTACACATTTATCCAATGAAAGATAAATACAACAGTAATTTATTATAATTTACAACATTCGAAGTTAACATTTTCAAGAGGTAGACCTTTAACACATGTGTAAGTTGAACGTAATTACCATTAAAATATTTCTCTCCCTCTTCACCCAAAAAGTCTTTCAGGCTTGAGTTTCTAGTCCAAATTTCATTTACATCTAATCCCTGGCAACTACTAATCTACTATTCATCCCTAACATTTTGTCTTATCCAGAATGTCATATGAATGAATACAAAAATCCAATATACTGAGATTTAAGATAATTCTATTTAGATTCATGCATGTTGTATGCTTCAGTCAACTAGGTTTTGTTGGTATTTTATTCTATTGAATAGATGGATCACAGTTTGTCAATACATTAATCAGTTGAAAATAAAATATTTTGCTAATTTTTGGCAATTATGAATAAACTTACTATAAACATTAATGGGTAGTTTTTGTGTGTGTGAAATAAGCTTTTTTTATTTTATTTTATTTATTTGACAGAGAGAGACACAGTGAGAGAGGGAATATAAGCAGGGGGAGTGGGAGAGGGAGAAGCAGGCTTCCCGAGGAGCAGGGAGCCTGACGCGGGGCCTGATCCCAGGACCCTGGGACCATGACCCGAGCTGAAAGCAGATGCTTAATGACTGAGCCACCCAGGCGCCCCAAGCTTTATTTCTTTATGGAAAAGGTCTACAAGCGGGATTGCTGGATCATACAAGTAAATATTTAACTCTATAATAAAGTTCCAAAATATTTTCCAGAGTGGCTGGCTGATCCTGAATTATAACCAGTAATATATGAACATCTCACTAGTAGATGTGTAGTGGTATCTCTTCCTCGTTTTAATTTGCATTTTCCTAATAAAGATGTTGAGCATCTATTCAATGCTATCTATCCATGTATTCTTTGTTGAAAGACCTGAAATATTTTGCACATTTTATTATATTTTGTTTGCTCTTTTTTCAGTTACTTTTATGGATTAACATTAAGTCTTTTGTTGAATGTGTGATTTGCAAATACATTATCACAATCTGTACTCGTGTCTCCATTCTATTAATAGTATCGTGGAGTAAAAAGTTTAGTTTTCATAAAGTCCAATTTATCAATGTCTTACTGATCACACTTTTTGTTTCGTTTATCTAAGAACCTTTTGCATAACCCAAGGTCAAAAAGATTATGTCCTAGGTTTTCTTCTAAAAATTATAGTTCCATATTTTGTATTTAGATATATTTTGATTTTTTTTTAAGATTTTATTTGAGAGACAGCATGAGCAGGAATGGGAGGGCAGAGGGAGAGGAAGCAGCTGGACACAGAGCTCATTTCCCACACCCTAGGATCATGACCTCAGAAGGCAGATGTTTAACTGAGCCACCCAGGCACTCCACATTTTGAATGATTTCTTGGTGTGAGGTACAGATGAAAGTTCAGTTTGGGATCCCCAATTGATATATCATAATTTAAGACTGCTTTATCCATGAAATTGTCATTGCATCTCTGTTTGAAATCAATTAACAGTATGTGAGTGGGTCTGTTTATGGAATCTTGGTTTCCATTTATCTGTGTGGATATTCTTTCATGGATACATGGTAAATCTTCAAAGCAGATGGTATGAATCTTCAATTTTGTTCATCTTTATCAGTACTATTTTCTATATTGATTCTTTTGCCATTCCATATAAATCTGGAGTCTCTCTGTATCTACAAATTTTCCAGGGGGATAGAGTTTGAAGTTTCATTACATCTGCAGATTATTTTGGTGGAAAACGGACCTGGATTATGTTGAGTATTCAAATCCACGAGCATAACCTATTTCTCCATTTATTGAGGTCTTTATTTCCTTCATCATGACTTTTTAACGTTCACCACACAGATTCTGCATATTACATTTACAATAAGGTTTTTTTTTTTTTTTTGAGATGGAAAGCTACAATAAATGGCACTGGTATATTGGTAGTTATCGCTGTTCACTTTAGTAGTTTTCAATTACTTGTCGACATACAGATACAAATGATTAAACTCACTTATTAGTTCTGTGTGGGTATCTCTTTTTAAATATTCATGTGATTTCTTTATAAGGACAGTTTCATATTTTCCTTTCCAAAGTTTATGTCATGTGTTTTTGTTTCCTTATTGCTCGTGGTAGGACTTCCAGTACAATGAGGAATAAGAAGGGTGCGAGTGAATATCCTTGCCTAGTGTTGATTGGGAGAGAAGGGGCAGGAGGGCACCAAGCATCAAGCTTTTTATCAATATGTTAGCTGCAGGTTTTTTAGATGACCTCATTAAAGAAATAAATGTCTAACAAAGTTGACTAGAGTTTTAAAGCATGAAAGGATTTTTCAAATTATTTTTCTTCATCCAAAGATACGACTGTTTTTCAGCTTTATTAATATGGTAGAATACACTGATTTTGAAATTAAAAACCCAAAATGTATTTGTAAGCCTCAAAGCAATGTTGTCTCGTAAAAGTAACATGGGAAGTATTTTGTTTTCTCAATGAGATTTTTGTATAATTGGTGGTATTTGTTCTTTAAATGATGTGTAGCATTTGCTAGTGAAACCAGCCAGACCTGGAGTTTATTATGAAAATTTTAATGCACCCCTTTAATCTATTTTAATATAGAGCTATTAAGTTACCATATTTAAGCTTGATAATTTTGTAATATAAAAGAACCTCAAACTTATGAATCCAGGTGCTTATATAAAACTGCTATTAAGCTGCTCTCCTCCCCAGAAAAAGAAATCTTATCTCCCTAACATAATCAAACACTTTAAAAGATTCTTCTAGGTTTTATCTCCCCTAGAAATTTGAACCTACAGAACTGTAAATTTGTTCAACATTTGCACTTTTGAGGGTTTTCTTTTAACCTGAATTCATTTTCTTTTGATCAGAAAAACTTAAACATGCTGAAACAATATTTTCCATGTTTTTCCACATTTCAAATAGGGTTTTTATTTTGTATTCTATCCATCCTCTGGTTCTAGAACTCCAACGATAAGAATGTTAGAACATCTGTTATTGTGCTATAGGATCCTCAGTCTGTTCATTTTTCTTCCATAATTTTGCCTCTCCATTATTAAAACTGAGTAATTTCTATTATTCTATCCTCAAATTCACTAAACTCCCCAGTATCTCCATTCTGCTATTGAGTCTATCAACTGAAATTTTTTAGTTACTGCAATTTTCAATTCTAAAATTTCCATTTGGTACTCTATTACATATTCCATTTTCCTCTAGGGGATTTCTATCTCTTCATTATTCTAGGAGTGTTTTTCTTTACCCTCTCTTGCATGTTTATAATACCACTTTTAGATTCTTTGATAATTCTGACATCTTGTTCATCTTGGGTTTAGCATCTGTTGATTATCCTTCCCTAGAGAATTTGTCAGATCTTTTTTGTGGGGTCATGTTGGATTATATTTGGCATTTTGATTATCATCAGAATAGGGGTTTTATTTAAATTCTGTGGAAAATAGATTTTGTTCTTGTTTTAGCAGGAAATCAATCTTTTATGGTTTACATCACAAGTTCCAACCCACCCTCTGTGCACTTTGGTTCTACTATCAGTTATATTTAATGACTTTTCAGTGCCATTTAGATCTGTCCTGCACATAGTCCACCTAAAATCTAAATTGAAACCTTAGCCATAGTCTAATTGCTAGTTTAATCCTCAAATACTTTGATATACTATTAAAATCAGGTGCTATAAATGTACAAATTAGAAATAACCCCAAGTATCCATATAGAATTTTATGCCATTTCATTCTCAATCCATCTGTTCTCTGCTCAATGTTTCCCTACTCCCAATGGCAACACTTCCTAGTCCTCTTGCTAGAAAGCTAATGGCCCTCATGATGCACATTCCCCATGACTGTTTCTGGTTTTGGAGCAAAATGAGAAGAGAATAAAATAAAACAGCAACAGGAATTCTCCTTACCCTCTTTAGAGCTCCCTTCCTTTGGTAAGAAAAAATCCCCTTCTCAGAGTTTAGATGCCGTAATAGTCACCATTTTACTGTGCCACTAGATTTCAGGTTCAGAAGTGGAGCTTGAAGGCATAAAATTAAAAAAAAAAAGTTTCTTCCTACTTTCTCTGTTTCATAGTGGCCCCCTTTCACACTCAAGCTGTAAGAAAAGGCATTTTTTTGAAGACCTTTATGTCTGTGCTCAGTGCACAGCTTAAAGATTTGTATTGCATTGTGTCTAGGCCAGAAGGGAAGAAAAAAAACCTCCATGAATCACCATAATTCATGCATGGTTTGAGTTCTGGTTTTCTTTCCCTATCTGCCTACTACAAGTCTAGCTCTTGAACCAGGATGCTTCTTGCATTTTCATGATTTTTAGTTGCATCCCATGGGACAGCAGAGTGAAGTGTGCTTCAGAACCAGAAGCTGAAATCTGCATTTTTTTTAAATCTCAGCAAATTGATATTGCTGGAATATGAAAATATTTCATTTCCTCATGTGTATTCACTCAATTATGAGACTAAGAAAAACAGTAGATATAATCTAGTTTTGTTTCTGAGTGATGATCAAGAATATCAAAAGTGCAAGAAAATGTCAGAAACATCAGTTTGTAATTCCAACTTCCCTCCCTCCAAAACACCAGAAGAACTATGTTAGTAAAACGAATACTAAAGGCAACATCTATAGCAAAACTAGATGAATGTATTCTTACTACCATTCCTCATATTCAGGCCAGGACTGGCCAAATCACAAATGGCAAAAGATTCCTACAATTTCACCAATGTGAAGAAGAAATAGGTGGAAAGACAAAAGGACTTCTGGTGTTCCTGTGAGGTAGAAAAATAAAAATTATCACTGGGGGTCCACTAGGAAATTTTATACCTCAATCTGACAACAGCTGCCAAATCTCAACTTTTTAGCCTTCAGTTGATACAATAAGCAAATTAGTAATTTTTTGGAACCAAAGTTGTCACGAGAGAAAAGTGATAAGAAACATAAACTTAAGAAAAATTTCTAAAATCCTAAGTTTGGAATGCAGAAATTGTTTTCTAGTTCTGATCTCTTGTAATTTGAAATAAGACCAACCCAGTAAAAACAAGCACTGCTAGTATCCAGATTTGGGTCTCTAATTGCCATTTTCTCTTCAATGCAACCAACACTATGTAGAGATATATTTAGTCTTTTGGGACAACACATGTACAAGATGAGCCTAGCAGAACTTCTAATACTAGGAAAAGAACATTATCACTACTTGCCTTTTGTCAAGGGGACTCAGGCAACAACTTGATTCCTAAGGATCAATGGCAGGACAATGTAAGCATCAGTAAAAGTAACAACCACAAGACATTGACACATATCAAATCTATTAAAACCAATAGATCCAATAATGATGATAAAAAATAAAAACAAGGATACCAATCCATTCTGAAAACTAATCATTCGAAGGGGACAAAAAGTATTTGGATTGCCTTTCTTTGCAAGGGAATCAAATTATACAGGAAAGAGGTTTTTTTTTTTTAATATAGGAACACCAACTATTAAATAGACAAGCAATAACAAATTAAAATATAACCAATTTTATACTGCCACTTGATCTTGCAATGAAAAGCCTACCAAAAAAAAAAAAAAATGGAGACAAAGGACATGTTCCTCATAATGAGTACACAATTTTACCTATGAAGTACTCTTACAAAAATATTTAAAGGATTCAACATTTTAGTGTTACTAACAATTTAAGAAAATAAGGAGTATAAAAATATATGAACAGGTACAATCAGTAGACTGAGAAACTCTACAAGGAAAAGGACTTACTTTCTTCAACAAATTGCAAGAACAATGAAGAAAGATGAAGACTGAATCACCATATGTTTTAAAGGGAACTAGAAACAGATTATAATTTATTACCTTATCCTAGATTATAATCCACCCAATTAAAATATATTATGAAACATGAATAGTTTAAGTCATATGATACCTGGCATTAGCTTCAAAGATATCAGATATGGTGGTGGTAGAGGATGAGGTGGGGATATAAATGAAATAAAAGCGAACATGAGTTAAAGACTGTTGAAATTTGTGCTGGGTAAAAAACTGATAATACAACTTATCTTTAACTTCTACCTTAACATTTAAAAAAAATATGATGTGATTTTTTTGGTGTGTTTTGAACTAAATCCAAGTCCTAATATGGTTTCAGACATGTCTTTGGCTGAAAATTTATCATTTACAAGTTTAATGTAATAATTCATTACTATCCTATTCTACAAAGAACATAACCTAAGATTTCTGATTATCAATTTTAGGTGTAAACCTTTAAGCAATGATCAGGATTCTCTAAAGAAAAACTATGTATTCGTATGATAAAAGAACCCTAGAAAATAGGAGAATGCACAAATTTCTACACATTCAGTGGACTGATTTACATTGTGGGAATTCAAACTTTTTCCTTTAAATACAGTATTATTTTAAAATATTCAAAGTTCTTAATTCCAATTACCATCATTTCAAATCTGTGCTCTTAATCAGTTATGAATAAATATGATTACAACTGAAGAATAAATATACCTGTATTTCTGAAAGGTGCATTTTTACTATTTTCTCTTTCTCGTTTTATCTCACTTTAAAAAGAACTGTTCCACAAAAAGATCCATTTTATAAATTCTTCCTATGTCAAGCACAGAGAAATGCACTTTCACCACACTTTAAATGCCTAGGTTTTGTTAGCAAAAACCGTACTACTCTTGAACACAGCTCTGAAGGCACAAAGCAAGCACATTTCACACAGCAGTTTAAAAATTTTTCCATTTGACTATATTTACATAAAAATAAATTTCATTGGCGTATTTTATTTCAATGACCAGTTTGTCTACCGTTAAAGGGAATTGGAAAGCTCAAACTCCTAATTTTCTGTGTGCAATAGTTTCACAGAAAGACCATTTGTTGAATGGCCTGTGTCCTACATTGCGTGCTTTATTACTTGCATCAATTTATATAAATCTTGCATTGGTCTGTAATTATAAAAAATACAATAGCTCACACTTAGTACAAAAGCACCTGAATTGTCTCTATTTGAGCACATTAGGGTACTATTAACCCATGGAACAACTTTAAAATCCTGAAACTTTTGTTCTCTCTGTATTTTGTAATTGGCCAAGTTTAGTAGACACTAGCAAGTACACTATTTTTGTTTTGCTTATTACCTGAGTCAGGTTTCAAAGAATTGTCTTAAACTAACCCAAGTTGATCTGAATTGATTACTGCTGAATTTATTTATGTCACTTCAGACATCATTTCTGTTCTCAATACTTCACTTTGTTTCTACATCCCTAGGTTGATGCAGCACCCTAATTTCATACTGTGTCTGTTACCTTTTCCAAAGTATTCTAGAGCACTCTTTAAGTGCCACATACTCTACATGCAATGTTAAAGTTTCTATGATACAGTATAGTGCATTCTTTTTAATTGGTATGAGAAATCTAAGGTGATATTGAATGTATTTTTAGAATTATTTTCAACTCTGGAATCTAGACATCTCTATTGAATCAAGTATTTTTGCCACAGTGTTAATCTTCCAGATTCTATAGGGTGGATAAGCAAATAGATGCAATGTGACCACCACGTTTTTCGGTTGGGACTAACAATCATGTTTTGATCCGATTAGGATCACCATTTTCCTCTCAATCACTGTTCACCAGCTCTTCAGTAATTTCAGCTAAGTTAATCTTGCAATTTCTTGTTAAAGGCTCACCTTTATTTCCCTTTTACTTAGTCTATAATTTTCCCTGTTTTAAAATGAACCTAGTGAGTATTCCTATGGTAAATGTATTATTTATCTATATATGTGCATACATTTAAAAGTAAATCAGAGGGGAATATAAACCATGAGAGACTATGGACTCTGAGAAACTGGGTTCTAGAGGGGAGGTGGGTCGGGGGATGGGTTAGCCTGGTGATGGCTATTAAAGAGGGCACGTACTGAATGGAGCACTGGGTGTCATACGCAAATAATGAATCATGGAACACTATATCAAAAACTAATGATATAATATATGGTGATTAACATAATAAAATTTTAAAAAGTAAATTCAACTTAACATTTTAAACTGAATATTAAATAAAATCTTTAAAAATATTTGAGACAGAGCGAGAGAGAGCATGCATGCACACAAGCAAGGGGGAGGGAGAGAGAGAAGCAAACTCACTCCTGAGCAGGGAGCCAAACTTGGGGCTCGATCCCAGGACACAAAGATCATGACCTGAGGTGAAAGGCAGATGCTTAACTGACTGAGCCACCCAGGTGCCCCTGAATTTCTAAAGGTTTACCTTTCTCAGTGAATTCTTCCATTTTCTCTATTAAGTTGAAAACCTTAGGATAAAAAAAGTATCACAAGATTTATAAGAGTTTACAATACATGCAAGTAACTTCTAATTTCTAATAGTGATTTATAATTACTGAAAGTCAACCTTTACATTCAGAAACGTTAGATTCTAAAAGATCTTCTAGAGTGGTTCAGGTTTTTTTTTTTATTCGTCGCATCAGTGATATATGTAGTTTTAATATAGAGAATTTAGACTGAACATTATAGAGTGTTCAAAACTTCTTAAATTTTTCAAGTTGACTAACAAATCAGTAGCATATCAAATGCATTTTTTTTTCTGTCCTCTGAAATTTTATTAAACAAAATCAAGGGACATTCCCTTAAGGCACGATGGCTTTGGTTCTCCCATCATTACCTTTAGGCCCATAAATTACTGTTTTATACTTAAGAGGAAATAAACATTAATACATATTGTACTAGTTTAAAAAAAAAAAAAGCCCGTATGTTCAGGCAACTTGGTAATGTGTAACACCTTTTTGAGATCCACTCTACTGATGTACCATAGTTTCTTTCAACACTTCCTCAACTGATCCCATGCAACAGCCACAAAAATTTATGCTGAGAACGAAAGGATGACTAATTTACAAATTCTGATTTCAGGAACCTCAAAGTCCAATGCAGAAAACAAATACAGATAATTCTAAAAACCTGCCAGTTGCAATGACAGTCTTACGCACAATGGGTTTTAAAAGAAAGTCCCTTGCCCCTTAATAAAAATCTTATAGGAAAATACTTATAAAATTTGAGAAAATTACATTATAGTACTGTTATACAGTATGATTTCAATAAGGAAAATAGTAATAAAAGGAAATTATCAAAATATCCACAAAGGATCTGTGTATCTTCATTAAGCAAAATATTTTAAACATTCTTGTGTGAAATGTTTCTTCTAATGGGTGACTTTGTACATTTAAAAATGTATTCTTATTTGTATTTAAACAGAATTGGAACTCATGAAAAAATGGTAGGGGTTGTCACAATGTACATAATGGAGGAGGAAGTCATTCAGGGTAAAGTTGCTGCAGCATGGCTAAAAAACAAAAACAAAACAAAACAACAACAACAAAAAAAGTAAGCCCAAGGCTCTAAGCTAGCAGCCATAGCATTAGTAAAACTCAGATATAATCAACAAATATAATGATAACCAAATAAAGCCAATTCCCTAATGGTCTATCAGGCACACACAAAGGACATAAATATTGCTCCAGGACTTATGGTTTAATTTTTTAAAATGATGTCATTCAAGGTAAAAAGCACCAAAGGAGTCCTAAATTGTTAGGAAAACTTTAACATATTGCAGTTGCAATGCCTTTTGGATATCTAAATGATGATCTCCTAGGGAAAAAGTAGTGTAACACTACAGTTGGAGGAGATACATGTCTGGAAGCATCGTTAGAGAGAGAAATTGTATGTGTGTAGTATTTGAATCAAATAATATGTTCCTAAGGAAAATGTGTAGAGGCTAAAAGCAGAAACTCAAAGAAGAAAGTTGAAGGATACTATATTGCAAGGAAAGAAGCCAGAAAATATCAAAGAAAAATGGGAAGAAATATCAAGAATTGCTGGAAGATGACACAATGACAGATGTGTCAATGGCCAAAAAATGTAAAAGTTTCTAATTGACAAATTAAGGAAAGTATATATTGATATTAAGATGATCAATGCAAAGTTATAAAAATATTAAGACTCACATCATTACTACAAAGTCAGTGTAGTTCAAAAAGACTGGCTTCAGAGAAACCAGCATGTGCTTATACTTACAACTCTCCCCACTAACAACACTGCATAGCCCTGGGGGAACACTGAAACAACCCCAAATATACATCCAAATTTGATGTGCAAGAAAAAACTAGAGAATTCTCAATGGTATGTCTTTCACAGCTGTGACTCAGTAATTTTCATAGTTAAATTATGAGGCTTCTAGTTTTTCATATCAGCACCCTCAAGCAAAAACCATGCCATTGGACAACTGTTTCTTGATGAGGCATGGCTCCTTCCAAACAAAGTATGATGCTTTAAAAGGACAGAGGCAGAAGAGAGTAATTGGGGTAGTAATTGGTCCAAACAAACTGGTTCACAGAAAACATGGCCTCTGGCACAGCATCTTCACCAAATAGAGAATAAATTATATGAATATGAAATTTATCTAAATGACTTCCTAGGGCTCTGGCTGCCTGCCAACTTTCTCTGTTGGATAACTGAACTGGCTCTCAAAATTTACATCAACCATACTTCCTCCTTAGCATTTTAGGGGATGATGCTAATAGAAACCAACTGGACAGTTTCTGTTTGAGAAAAATCTACACCTTTCCAGAAAAAGCCAGGCTTGAATTGATCGGTCTTCATTCAAGTGTGAATAAAAGACGGGAGAAAGTTACCCTGCCTATAAAATGTGTATAATATAAAACTTTTTTTAAAAAAAGTATATGATGGAACACTTAGATATTGCCTGCCCTGAATTCTCTGTCACATTTTTAAAAGCATGGAATCTGAGAAAAACTCTTGAAGGATTAGATAATTTGTTACCAGGCCAAAATAAAGGTAGAGCTTATTATGAGAGTGAAATCATTCACAGACCTTATAAGTGAGGCAGGAAAGATAAAATCTGCATTAGAGAAAGTATAGGCAGAATCAACAATGCTAAAGCCTTTTTTAATATATCCCTCTACAACAGAAGTTAAAAATGGAGCTCAGAATAGAAATATCAGAACATGTGAATCTCAAACGGGGATAATTAATGTTCAGTAAAGAGACTCCATGATTAAATTCATAAGGAATCCATTTTTAAAAATTAAAATACTAAAGTTAGTGACAATACTAACTTTGTTAGTGACAGATACAAAAGCAACCATATCAGATAAAGTTCAGGAAAAGAAATCAACCCCAAGGTATATAGCCTTTTTAGTATGTCAAGTATAAAAGAAAAATTCAATATGAGTCAATAATTAAATTACAAAATAAAAGTCTTGGACTAAAATCATTACATTTAAAAATATAAAGTATTTGAAAAAAGTATGTGAATATATTTTTTAAAGAAATTAGACATTTGTAGAAATGTGCATCCTTTTTATTTATTTTTTATTATTTTTTAGTTTTTTAAAGATTTTATTTATTTATTTGACAGACAGAGACACAGTGAGAGAGGGAACACAAGCAGGGGGAGTGGGAGAGGGAGAAGCAGGCTTCCCTCTGAGCGGGGAGCCCGATGTGGGACTCGATCCCAGGACTCTGGGATCATGACCTGAGCTGAAGGCAGACGCTTAACGACTGAGCCACCCAGGCACCCTGTGCATCCTTTTTAAAAGCTCAAGTTTGTACTGTGTGTGTGCACACAGATACCACAGTTGCAGGAGAGCTCAAATTAACTGAAGGACAGACTATAACTTATAGGCTTATTAGACTAAAGTCAATCTACCCAGCTCTGGTTTCTGACTCCATGTAATTTGGACACATTGACTTAGCCCTTCTGTATAAGTAACAATACCATTAGAGCAGACCATGAGAACTAAGAATTTATCTAAAGTTCTAAGTACAGCAATATGTTTGGCATATACTAAAAAAAATAAGTGTTCAAATAAAGATTTGTAAAATGAATAGATGAAGACAATAAAGAAAAAAATGAGACTAAGTATAGGAATTCATTTTTAAAAGTTTGTCAGTTAATTCTAGAAATGAATATTCCTGCATGTCTTCAGTAAATGAAATACAAGTTATGAATACTTCCTTATAGAGAAAACAGATATTAATAATTTATCAATAGGCATTTGTATTCCAAGGAGTAAGAAAGGACTTTAAATAGTAAAGGGAAGTGGTTTGTCCCCACTCCAAGTTTATATAGAAAGGAAACCAAAAGTTATTTGACGTTTCATAGTTAGTGAAGAATATTTTTTAAATGACAGGCAGCAAACTCTTTCCCCCTCCTGGGAAAGGGGAAGGCGCAAAGCACAGCTGAGGGAACATTAAAAGAAAACCACTGCATAAAACTGTCCTGGGCCCAGCAAAGGAGAGATGCCCTACCCTGGGTGAGGGGCAGGATTACTCAAATCTTTCCAGGGACTGCAGGCAAGCAAGCATCAACCAGCAAGGCCGAGCAGTCAACCACTTAAAGAGAGGCAGAAGAATGAAGTGAGACCTTTGAGAGACATAGGAGGAAAGGAGAGATGGAACACAAGTAAGAGGATCCAAACCCAGCTCAACTCCTGACAGGATAGAACCAGTTACCTATACTACTGTTTTAGCAGATGGAGAGATGTGTACCATTTCAAGGCATGAATTTCATGCCTGTAAGAGTTCTAGATACTATATTAACCAATTAAAAAATTCAAACACAAAAAGAAGTGAGGATAAACTATCTGCCAAGAGCCAAGACACTTAACAGAACTTTATTCAGAGACTATCCCATGTGGGGTTGTATGTGAGAACTATAAAATGACTATGCTTAATATACTAAAGGCTCCAGCAGAAAAAGTGATCAGCATGTATGAATACATAGCTTTAACAAAGATGAAAATTATATAAAAGAACGAGATGATAATGCTAGGGGAAAAAAAAGATTCCATCACAAAGATGATGAATGCATTTAAAGGACTCATCAGTAGACTTGTCAGAACCACGAAAAATATTAGCGAACATTAAGATAGGTCCATAGAAATTATACAAAGTGAAACAGAAGAGAAAAAGTAAACTGAGCATCCAATAAACGCAGGACAATATTAGATGGTATAACTAAAATCCCAGAAGGAAAAGAGAACAAAAACATTTAAAGACACAGTGACTGAAAAGTCTCCAGAACACTGAAAAATAACCTAACCATAGATTCAAGCAGCTCATAGTACTTTAAAATACCAAAAATCTAAAAAAAAAAAAAAAAAATGCCACACATACACACACACACACAAACATACTTAGATGTGTTTTAACAAAAGAAAACCAAAGAAAAACAGTATCAACTGGCAAAAACAGGATGCATTACATGAAAGTAAGAAAATGGAATTCTCACAGGAATATATGTAAACCAAAAGACAATGTACTGACACCTTTAAAATTCTAGAAGGGAAAAAATATGAAATCAGCAAATTTAATTTCAAAAACAAAGCAGTAAAGATTTTTAAGCAAAGACTGACAGAATTAACAACAGACTTATGCTAAAAGAAATATGAAAGGAATTTCATTGAACAGTATGGTAAGAGAAGTTTAGATCAACACCAAGAGATGAAGACCCATGAAAATGGTTAAAATAAAGTTAAATATAAAATATTTTGATTCCTTTAAAAAATAAGTGACTTTATAAATAGTAGCAATATATTCTGGATTTATAGCATATGAAAAAGTCATATAAAAGCGACTGCACGATAAATAGGAGGGAGCAATTGTTTTCTTATACTACACATCAATCAGTTATGTGGTATACAAATGGATTATTCTTCAGTTTTAAAAAGAAAATCCTGCCATTTTCAACAGCATGGATGAACCTGGAGGACATCCTAAGTGAAATAAGCCAGACAAATTCTGCATGATTCCATTCTTATGAAGTAGCTAAAATAGTCAAACGCATAAAAGCAGAGAATATAACAGTGGTTACCAGGGGATGCTACATGGGGAAAATGGGGAACTGTTATTCAGTGGGCATAAAGTTTTAGGTATGCTATAGGTCTTAGCCAAACTGGCTGCTCTAACAAACATACAACAAATTGGGTGGCTTAAACAACAAACGTTTCTCACAGTTCTGGAGGCTGGAAAACGCCAAGATCAAGGCACCAGTAGATTTGGCGTCTGCTAAGAAGCATCTGCTTCCTGTATCCTCATATGGTAGTCTTTTTTATAAAGGCAATATTCCCATTCATGAGAGTTCCAGGCCCATAACCCAGTCACTTCCCAACAAATACAATCACACTGGGGATTAGGTTTCAACACAGACTTTTAGGAGACTCAATCTATAGCACTAGATGAATAATGTCCACAGATGTGCTGTACAATATACTGCCTACAGTTAACGATAGGACATTGTGCACTTTAAAATTTGCTAGGAGGGTAAGCCTTGTAATACATGCTCTTATTACAAAAATAAAAAAGACTTAAAATTCTGGGACCTGTTGGTTATTTCTTTTGAAGTATATTTCAGTAAGGCCACTTAAAGAAATATCATTGACAAATGGAACCGTTTTATCTCTTGATTGCAGTTAGGTGAATATATGTGCCTTCTAAAACCCAGAACGTTATGCTAAAAATGATTAAATTTACCAGGTGTAAAAAACTCAAACCCAACTTTCAGACGGATAGAGTGGATTTGGTGTTGTTACTCTGTCGTAATCCACTCAAGACTAACACATTCATTTACTCAGCTGCTGGGATCTTGGCTGCCGTTGACTTGGCAGCTGATGCCATCTTCGGGCGGCTGCAGAAAGGAGTTACCTTGCATAAAAGTACATCTCACTCCCTGGGATCAACCCACACTCAGTGACTGGTCAAACCAAGAATTCAATTTGGCAAGTATGAAGGGCAGTGTCTAATCTAGATTTCTCCCATGGAATCAAGCCTTCTGTGTTGCAAATGAATTTTACTTCAACTGCTCCCTCATCTTAATCTAGCTGTTCTCCCTACTGTATAGGTATTTTTCTCCAGAGAACTCTTCACAAACTGGCAGCTAAATCTCTAGCTCAGATTATATTTCCCAGGGAATTCAATCCAACACTGTATTAATTGGTAGAAATAAAAAAAAAAAAAAACGTAAAATTCACATATTGTTACAACAGGAACCTTATGGAGCATCTTCCACGGAACACTAGTTCTAGGAGGTGTTAATATGTTACCTCCATAAAAATAAATTTTACATGGAAAATGTGATGGAAATTCAGGTTTAAACAAAAAGATATAGATTTACTGCAGAAAGATAAGAAAAACATTTCACATATAAAGTTATCAATATAATATAGAAGGAGTCAACACATAGCAGTGAAATTAAGCCAGACTAAAGGGATTTACTTTGGACCCACCACTGACTAGATGTGTGAAACCTTGGATGAGGTATTTGTCACTCCACCCGTGAGTCAATCCCATTCGAGAAGTCAGGATAACAGAACTTATATCCAATTTTGGAAATGAGGTAAAATGCTTAACAGAGTAAGCAGCAGGAGAGTTACTATTCTTTCCTAAATATTTTTAATTGTGGTAAATACATTTAATGTGAGATCTACCCTCTTAACCTAAATACTTTTGATTAAGACCTTTCTTAACGAAACATCCCATTAGAATTCCACAGAACACATTGTGGGAAAGGATATTAGAAGGAAACATCTGCCACTTTGTATACACTATCATCTCTGTGCTAAAGTTAAGGGAATGTGTAGGACTCCTACAGATGATATATTGTGTAATGTTTCCTTTAATTTTTATATATAAAAATATTTGTGTTCCTTTGCTTACATCAATAGTAGGCTTAGAACTTTAATTTTCCTGAGATGAGACCCCTACTGACTCAATATATTATAAAAAATAAGGATTATTTCTTTTAACTGAGGACTGAATACTTGCATAGAAATAAAAACCTCTATACAACATCTACATAGGACAGTACAGTTCTTTAATGCCTTTTCAGTACACACTACTCTAGCAGGCATTAATTTAGTTCATCTCTGTTGGATAGGAAAGGAAGTTATTCTTTACCATGTGGCTTACTGAATTTGTCTAATAGATGAGATGCATTAACACACATACACACACCCACACATTCTAAGGTGATTTTGTGACACTTTTCAGATTAAGACATTATAAACCGTGACTGTTCCAAGCAGTAAAATATACCATTAACACCTATTATCACTCATACATATCACAATTACACACACATTCACAACTTCATAGCCACACCCTCACACACACCTTCACACATTCTCACACAAACACATCCACGCAGTCACACATATACTCATGCTATTTTATGTGTACTTCTAAATTGGATATATCAAGATGTACCCAGGAGCTTAGGAGCATTATGTGAATATGACATTCAGATTGACCTAAAAAGTACATATTGGGTCTGTAAATTACAGTGAAATTTGAGGAAAACAGATACTGTGCTTAATATTTCATCAGTTTTTGATTGGTCAATTAAACTTCAACATGACCAAGTAGAATTTTTCTTAGGGCTCTTCCACTGGCTTTAAAGCCAGTGTGGTGACTTATAGCATTAGATATAACAAATAAAAAGGAATAAAATTTAATTATATTTTGTTTGTTGTTTGTCCTGCTGTATCTGAGTGTTTCTGATGATTGAACAGAACACTAACATTTACAAATTTCATAGGTATAGAGATGACAGTAAGAAAAATAGGTACTAATTAAAAATATTTGGATTTCATTGTGTGCTGTTACCGCTAACAAAATGAGCTCCTTGATGACCTCACTGTAGAAGTTCATTCTTTTTGCATGCAAGGCTGACTTCATATAATCACCCTTTTACTACTCAAATCGAAGTCAAGTTGTGTTTCCCACAAGCTCCCAAAGCAGCTTCACTGCCCCACTGTCTGTCCTCTAATGTCTCTTTCAAAGCTAATAAGGTTTTCTGGGTTTTGATTTCTTTTCTAAGGGTAACTTCTTTAATGTTGGCCTATGTGAATTTTTTATGATTATTAAAAATATCATTAAAAAGTCATTCTTTGAAGTTGGCAGATGTGATTCTTTTCTTCTATTTCCAAAATACAAAACAGAATGTCTACATATTTGAGTTCAAAATAAACAGAAAAGATTAAACTTTCCCTATACTTTGCTACATATACCAAAGTTTACCCCTGGAAATAATACTTTCATAATATATTTTTGGTTTTCTATTCCTATGTGTCTACCACTCATCCAAGATTAGAAATCATTACTCAAAAGCTCTCCATCTTGAAAGTAGATCTATAATTCAAAAGTAGATTCTTCATCTTAATCAACAGGGAGACTTTTTCAAAAAGGACATATTATCTATACAGCATCACTCCTAGATATACTGATTCAATAAGTCTGGATTCCGGCACGGGAATTTATATTTTCAAGAAGTTCCTAATGATAATGATATTCCTGAATTGGGAAAGAAAAGCAGCCAGAATAATTAACTTTCTCCTATATGCTCAACAGATTAGTTTTATCATCCAATGTATTTGACCTTAATACTTTTTTTTTTTACAATTTCAATCCATGTCATTCCTGCTAAAACAGAATTATCCTAATTCATATCACTCAAAACAGTATACATTCACATACTCAATTCATGAAAGTGAATACATAATACCCTCATATGAATAATGTTTGTAGTAGAAGGAATCTGTGGAGAGAGGGAAATTCTGCTCTTGAAAACAGTGATTAAAATGGACAAGGAATTGAAAAATAAAAGTTTTAAAATATGTCTCTCATACATATGTAAGATGCCAAATATTTTATTGAACTCAATAAAGGAGCTAATAAGATAATAAAACATTCAAAGAGCATTTGAGAAATTTGTAGTTTTTAGGCAATGTTAAGATTAACCCATTATCTAGTTACAAAGCTGAGCAATGTCCAACAGTATCATAAATCATAAATCTGGGTTATCTTTTCCAAATTATTTTCATCTCAAAAAAAAAACTTGCACAAAAATTCTACAGTTCAACATGTAAATCTCCCTAATCCTTGAACCTCTAATCAATAATAAATATTTGAGTTAGATACATTCCCACTAATTTTCTACCCTAACATAACATTAAAAAGATGGCATGTACTGAATGGAGCACTGGGTGTTTTATGCAAACAACGAATCATAGAACACTACATCAAAAACTAACGATGTAATGTATGGTGATTAACATAATAAAATAAAAAAAGAGATAAAAAGGGGTACCCCCTTTTTTTGCCTTAGTTTCAAATTTCAGATACTGTAACTTCAGGGAAAATTTTATAAGCAAGAATTTGAGAGTGATAAGATTTTATCTGGAATGCAGGCTCAGAAAAGGATCATTGCAGTAAATCCTCAATTTACTAAAGAACTGCATGACTTTTAGCTGAAACAAGTAATGTAAGTATACTCTGTGAACATATAGGGGAGGATTTGGCTTTACATAGAGATTGCTTAAATCTACCCCTCATTACAGTATCTCACAAACCAGACTTTTCCAAAATGAAGTCACCAGAACACAACAAGCAAATAGGTCAAAAGAATACAGTCATCCCAGCTATAAGATCATAACCTCTCTTCTTGCTGGGATATCCCTGTATTTTGGCATGCCACACCAATGTTCAATTCAGCCCCTTGAAGAAATTAGTGACTCATATAATAATAACCGATTCTAACTCTAGAACCCCTTATTCTTTTAAAAAGCCCAATAGTCTCAGGTCATGATCCTGGAGTCCCTGGATTGAGTCCCGCATCGGGCTCCCTGCTCGGCAGGGAGTCTGCTTCTCCCTCTGACCCTAAGCCCTCTCATGTGCTCTCTCTCATTCTCTCTCTTTCAAATAAATAAAATCTTTAAAAAAAATGAAAAGAAAATAAAATGCCCAATAGTCTAGAGGCCTTTTCGATGTTCCGTTTCTGCATAGTATTTTACTAATTGATAAACTGATTTTATCTGAAATGTTGACCTTGAATTTTTAATTTCCTACTGAAGATCTGAATTACAATTACACTGCAGCTTTATACTATACTCCAATGTGTGAAAATGATGGACACTTAAGGAACAGATAAACTAGAATAATTTCTTACTTAGGAAAGAAAGTCTTTCCCTTAAAATTACACCACAATGGTATCTGCTCTCCCAAATAACTTAGATATGCAACTAGCCATCAATAGCCAATATTTTTAAACTCATATATTTCAGTAATTCAGCAAATTTTAAAAATTTCCATATATACCATGTGTTGTAAAAGCCATTATTCATGTTTTTCTTTTCTGTAAAACTTACTTCAAGATTCTAAATTTATAAATCCTTCATTTTGTTTATCTTTGACTCTAAATTCTAGCTTACTAAATGTGAAATATATCCAAAACTAGAGCTGACAGTTTTGTGGGGATTTCTTCTTAATTTACTACAGCTTATCACCGCCACTGGCAACACACTAGGCCCCTTTCAATTTTCGATGAAGTTCAACGCTGTGTTCAAAACATTAAAATTTTCTTACATTTGTAATGCCATCTATATTCCATTAAACCTTTAAACAGCACCACAAATTATCCTTTATATTCCTCATTTATCATGTTTTCTTTGAAATGTCCCACCCCCATAAAAGCACTTACCTTCATGTCCTATGTCAGGAAGATCAATGCTTGAGGAAAAAGTGAGTCTTATTTTGAGAATTCATATTATCAGTTGGCCTGATGCCAGCTACAGTGCAAAAGACTGAAAATATTTCTACAAGATTTCTATAGGAGTCCTCTTTTTTAAAGAAGGATGCTTTTAGGTACAGCTTTTTTTTTTTCTTCTTTCCATAAAAATGCAAAAATTAAATCTTG
This sequence comes from Eumetopias jubatus, assembly GCF_037043125.1. Classification (NCBI taxonomy): domain Eukaryota; kingdom Metazoa; phylum Chordata; class Mammalia; order Carnivora; family Otariidae; genus Eumetopias; species Eumetopias jubatus. Next base: position 173,416,950 of record NW_028274809.1, on the reverse strand, counting down.
GAATATCTTGTAAACTTCCTAAGATTTTACAACTTATAAAATCACATTTTTTATGATTTGATTTCAGTAGATCATTCAATTCTCCCTCAGTGAGAAATATCAACACTTTTGTACATTTTTGAAATATCATGTATTTTTTTCTAAGAGGAAGATGGTGGCAGAGTAGGAGGACCATAGACTCATCTCATCCCACGAACACAACTAGATAACTATGAAATCATCCTAAATACCCCAGAAACTAACCTGAAGACAGAACAAACTCCACAACTAAAGGGAGAGAAGAGGCCACACGGAGGAGGGGGTAGGTAGGAAGTGCTGAGACATGGTTTGTGGAAGAAGCAGATCCCCAGTGCTGCTGCGGAGGGGAGGGAGCCATGGTCACAGAGAAAGGTGAGAGAGAGGAGTGCACGAGGAGATGCACAGGGAGAATATTTCCCTAAAGGCACTGGCTTGGTAAATGAGAAGGGATGAATTTCATGAATTCTTGCAACTAGTGGGGCTTAAAGTCTAGAGTTAAATGTCAGCAGGCTTGGCTGGATAGAGCCCGGATGAGCACTGCCCTGCTTCTGGACAGAAGGCAGGCAAACAACCCTGGGGCAGATAGTACAGAAACAGTGATCTGAAGAAAGACTAGGGCACACAGTCAGGAGATTATTCACTCTTCTTAGAGCATGTCCCTGAGCAGCAGTGTTCACAGAGATGCATCTCTGGGAATAAAGGAGCTGGCTGATGCCATTTTCCTCCCCTATTCATTAGCATAAACACAAAGTCACCTGAGGGAAGCAGCAAGCACAGCACCCTGGCTGCCTAACTTATCGACACCAAGCCCCACCCCATTGCACTCTGGCAGACTGCTCTTCTCAGCCAAGCTTGCCTCAGTCCTAGTGCAGGGGGGCCTCTCCCCCATTAGACCAGCACAAGGCCCTGCCCACACATCTCCCAACCAGAGTTCCACAGGGCTTCAGTTGGTAGAGTTGGTGTTAGGTCTCATTTCACAAGCAGACCAGAGCACACCTAATTAAAACTCACCACATTCAGGCCAGGGACCAAACACTCTACACAGCAGGCAAGGAGAGCCTCTGCAGACAAATGGCCTGAAGGACAAAGCAGCCAAAACCTAACATCAGAGCCCATGCAACACACACTGGAGACAGTCCCTGAAGCACTAGGCCCTGAGCACCATATGACCTCTTCTTCATAAGGCCATTACTTTCAGGAGGAGACATAACTGACTTTTCTAACACAGAGAGGAAGGCAGAGGCTTAAACAAAATGCCAAGATGGGGGAATTTATCCCAAATGAAAGAACCAGATAAGGCCACAGCCAAAGAGCTAACCAAATAGATATAAGTAACATGACTGATGGAGAATTTAAAGAAACAGTTGTAAGAATACTTACTGGGCTCAAGAAAAGACATCAGGGAGACCCTTACCACAGAAATAAAAGAGCTAAAAATAATCAGAGATGAAGAATGCAGTAAACAAGGAACAGGCTTGATGAAATAAACAGCAGGCTGGAAGAAACAAGAGAAAGAATTAATGACCCAGAAGACAAAATAATGGAAGATAATGAAGTTGAACAAAAGAATTATGCAACATTTGAACAGACTTAGGGAACTCAATGACTCCATCAAACATAATCTATTCATATTATAGGAGTCCCAGGAGAGAGAGAAAGGGGGGCAGAAAATTTATTTCAAGAAGTAAGAGCAGAAAATTAATCTAGAGAAGGAAACAGACAACCAGATCCAGGAGGCACAGAGAAATCCCACCAAAATTAACAAAAGCAAGCCAACGCCAAGGCATATTGCCATTAGATTTGCAAAACATACTGATAAAGGAAAATTCTTAAAAGCAGCAAGACAAAAGAAGTCCTTAATTTACAAGGGAAAATCCATAAGGCTAACTGGAAATTTCTCAACAGAAACCTGACAAGCCAGAAGGGAGTGACATGATAATTATGTATTCAATATATACTATATTCCAAGTTTCTTAAAAGGTACATTTATCATACAAAAGAAGACAATTTTGAACACATTTTAAAGATGAGTTTTGTGTTTATATTCTTTAAAGAGTTATGCCCTTTAACACTTTGGCTGGCAATGTCCTCAAAGTGGTATATTGTATAAAGCTAAATTTGAATAAAGCTCTGCACAAGCATACCTCAGTTTGTGTTTGATTTCAGACCACCACAATAGAGTATCACCATAATCCCAAATTAATTTTTTTGGTTTCCCAGTGCATATAAAAGTATGCAATGGCATTATGTCAAAATTATATACATACCTTAAGTATTTTATTACTAAAAATGCTAACCATCATCTGAGCTTTCATCAAGTCAATCATTTTGCTAGTGCAATGTTTTGCCTCCATGTTGATAGTTGCTCACCCAGAGTGATGGTAGCTAAAGGCTGGGCTGACTGTGGCAACTTCTAAAAATAAGACCAAACAGTGAAGTTTGCCATACTGATTCTTCCTTTCACAAGAAGTTCTCTGTAGAGTGTGATGCTATTTGACAGAAGTTTTACTGTAGGTAAAGTGCTTTCAAAATTAGTCAAATCTAAAAAAAAAAAAAAAAAAAGTCAATATTCTCAAACCCTGCTACTGCTTTATCATACCAACTAAATTTCTGTAATATTCCAGATCCTTTGTTGTCATTTCAACAATCTTCCCAGCATCTTCACTAAGGAGTAGATTCCATCAAGAAGCCACTTTGTTCATCCATAAGCAACTCCTTTTCCATTTGAAGTTTTATCATGAGATTGCAGCAATTGAGTCACATCTTCAGTCCACTTCAAATTCTAGTTCTCTTGCTACTTCCACCACATTTGTCTTGACTTGCTTCACTGAAGTCCTGAACCCCTTTAAGTCATCCATGAGGGCCGGAATCAACTTTTGTCAAACTCCCATTAATACTGGTATTTTGACCTCTTTCCATGAATCATGAATGTCCTTAACGGCAGCTAGAATGGCTAATGCTTTCTAGGTTTTCCATTTCTTTTGCCCAGATTCATGAGAAATATCATCTATGCAAACTACAAACTTATAAAATTTTATAAGAGTTGAAACTTAAAATTAATCCTTGATCCATGGGCTACAAAATGGTTGTTGTATTGGCAGGCATAAAAACATTAATCTCATTGTACATCTTCATCAGAGCTCTTGGGTGACAAGGTGTATTATTACTGAGCAGTAATTAAGCTTCAAGGAATCTTTTTTATTGTGCAGGTCTCAACAGTGGGTTTAAAATATTTAGTAAACCATGTTGTAAATAGATGTGCTGTCACCCAGGCTGTGTTGTTCCATTTATAGAGGCAGAGTAGATTTAGCATAATTCTTAAGAGCCCTGGGAATTTTAGAATTGTCAGTGAGCACTGGCTCCAACTTAAAGTCACCAGCTGCATTAGCGCCCAACAAGAGTTAGTCCTTTGAAGATTTGAAGCCGAGCATTGACTTCTCATTTCTACCTATAAAAGTCCTAAACGGTGTATTATTACAACTTAAGGCTATTTCCTCTACACTATTTGATGTAGCTACTTTCAAGAATGATCTTAGCTAGATCTCTGAATAACTTGCTGATTCACCTTGCATGTTATGGCTTCCTTCCTTAAGCCTCATGAACTAAACTCTGCTTGCTTCCAACTTTTATTCTGCAACTTCCCCACCTCTCAGCCTTCAAAAAATTGGAGTTAGGGCCTTGGTCTGAAGTAGGCTTTGGCTTAAGGGAATGTGGTTGATTTGATCTTTTATTGAGACCATTAAAACTCTCCATATTAACAATATGGCTGTTTTGCTTTTATCATTCATGTGTTCACTGGACTAGCACCTTTAATTTCCTTCAAGAACTTTTCCTTTACATTCACAACTCTGTTAACTGGCTCAAGAGGCCTAGCTTTCAGCCTATCCTGGCTTTAGACATGCATTCCTCCCTAAGCTTAATCATTTCTAGCTTTTGATTTAAAGTAAAATATGTGACTCTTCCTTTCACTTGAACACTTAGCAGCCATTGCAGGGTTATTAATTATCCTGATTTCAGTATTTTTGTGTCTCTGGGAATAGGGAGGTCCAAGGAAAGGCAGAGATATATATATACCATCTTATATGGGTATAGTTTTTGAGACCTCAAAACAGTTACAGTAGTAACATTAAAAGCCAATGATCACAGATCACCATGACATAATAATGAAAACATTTGAAATATTGCAAGAATTGGTGGGCCCTGAGGTCATTTTGCCTTTATATATTCAGTCCTCCCCCTGGGAGTGATGCAGAGTCCAAGAAATTTATTAAGCCTTTTCCATTCTTTTTCTGTGTTTCGTAAAATCAAGAGAATATTAATTATATGCCTACCTAATAATAGTGTTGTAAGAACTAAATGTGATAATACAGAAAAAGAATGAATGCAAGATGATCCACAAAGTAGTCTAAGAAAGTTGGTTGCAATTGATCGTTTTCAGAAAAGTTTTTTATTTAAATTCCAGTTAACACACAATGTAATATTAGTTTCAGGTGTACATGTAGTGATTCAACAATTCCATACATCACCCAGTGCTCATCACAGCAAATGCACTCCTTAACTCCCATCACCTATTTCTTCCAACCTCCCCCCCATGTCCCCTCTGGTAACCATCAGTTTGTTTTCCATATTTAAGGGTCTCCTTCTTGGTTTGCCTACCTCTTTTTTCCCTTGTTCATTTGTTTTGTTTCTAAAATTTCACATGAAATGATACGGTATTTGTATTTCTCTGACTTATTTTGCTTAACATAATACTATCTAGCTTCATCCATGTTGTTGTAAATGGCAAGATTTCATTCTCTTTGATGGCTCACAAGGTGAGGAAGAGCTTTGGAATATAGGACCGATAGACTTGTTCAGTGCAGATTTGTCACAAACCTCCCAATTTGTCAAAAAAAAAAAAAAAGGCAGTATCTGCAAAGCACAATAAAATTAAGCACAATAAGTATGCAAGACAGTACACTATGGAGTAAACATATGACTTTTTGAACTATAAATATGGTTGTATCAGAATTTCAGGGTAAAATACTCTTAGGTAAACAAACATGAGCCAAAAGTCAAAGTAAGGACCTCCAAAGGTTTTCCCCTGCCAAAAGCAATGAAAAATATAGGCAAATATTGGGAGAATCCATTTTTCATAACTAGAAATTAAAAAGGGTTTACAGAAAACAATTTTGTCAATAAAAATGGCTTAATCTTGTTAATAAATTTCACCTACTGTGGTCCTGCTGCCCATTTCCGAGCTCTGTAGCAGCCTTGAAAAGTAACAAACTGCTTTCCTGGTACTGGAGAGAGCTGATCGTAAATCAAACTTTCAAAGAATTCAAGTTCCAATTGACTTTATCTGACCTGTCACCTGGCAAGTATTTCCTGAAAGAAACCACTCAAAGGGCTTTTTTTTTTTTTTTTTTTTTTTGGAACTCAGGAGAAACTGCCCAGTACTGAAGGCATTTATCAAATGTTTTAACATCACAGCTTCCTGGAGGGAGGGTAACAATTGGGGCAAACAACAGACTAACAAAAAGCTTAAAAGAAGCTGAGTAATGAGAGGCCCAAAGAGGTTTGTAGAAAGATCAAACATATTCCCGAGCAACTACACATATGCCCTGGGCTGTACACACGTTCTCAAAAGGACCTAAGAAGGCACTAAACTCACACCTCTGACTGACCTTGAAGTTCTGTGGAAAGATAAAGACTAAGGCAGGGCTTTTAAGTGCCAAAATGATTGTTGAAGACCTGTTCCAAATTCAGGGTTCCACAGCAGTGATGGAGATTCACTACTCCATTTGTCAAAGAAATCTCTGTCTAGTCATCTACTGATCATGAAACTAAGCCAGTATAGATTAGACACATAAAGATACTGACTTAGCAGAATTAATTCACCAAAGTCACTAAACTACCACAACCAGCAGCAACAAAACTGAACCCTAAAGGAGGAAGGGACCTAATTTCCAATGATGACACATGATTTGAGAGTCTAGTTTGCAAGAAAAATATAAGCCGTGTAAAAATAGCATGACTCAGACAAAAGGAAAATACACTCAATACAGATTGTCCAGAAAGAAACCCCAAAGAGATAGATACACTAGTCATAGACTTTAAACAAGCTATTTTAAATATGTCCACAGTACTAAAGGATCAGGTATTTTAAATGTGCTCCAGCAGCTAAAGGATATCATATCTACTAAATAAAGTATGAGATAGATATTTCACCAAATACAGAATACCAATATAGAGATAGAATTTATAAAATTCATCTCCAAATATAAATTCTAAATTTGAAAAAGTAGAATCAAAATGGAAAATTCCCTAGAAAGGCTCAATACAGATTTAGCAGGCAGAGAAATCACTGGTAAAATGAAGAGAAGACAAGGGACACACCCAGTTTGAAGAAAAAGGAGAAAGTGAAGAATTAAAGTTAATGTTAGAGGCTCACCATTTTAGATTTCCAAAGCTATTACAAAGCTATCATCATCAAGATATTATGGCATTGACCTGACTCTGCTCCAATATTAGAGAATTTTAGCCCAGAGAAAATCTTGTCATATGTAGAAATCAAGATATTAGTGATGGAATATGGAAATAATCCAAGGAAAATATTCATTCAAAGAAGGCACTGAGTACCCACCTCACCATGCAACAGAACAGAACTTATTTTTAAGTGTTGGTAACAATAGAGATATGAAAGTTAGGGTCTATATTTTGGGAAAATACATCAAATTATAGAATTCTAGTCTTAGGCAAATTTCTTAGACTTTAACATACAACAGTTATTTCAAAGAATAATCTGGTATATAAACTGATTTATAATAATGATAAAGCCAATTTATCAATATATTGGCATTTTACATATCACATGGTATCACAAAGTTCAAAATATCTGAACTTTAATTGACAATGATAAATCGTTCTACTGAAGTTAATACAGTTCTCTGAACTTCAGAAATTGAAATATGTTTTAGCTTTCCAACATCACAACCGACATAATGTCACGAATAATCCAAGAGATTAGAAATAAGCTGACCATAAGGATCCTAGGACGTCATCAGTACAACAGTAGCTGCTACTAACACAATTAATTTGATAGTGACAGCACTGAAGGTGATGTGAATATATATGCATTTCATGCAGATCAGATAATTTACAAAATTGGGGAATTATTTTTTTTTTAAGATTTTGTTTATTTATTCATATGAGAGAGAGAGAGAGAGAGAGAGAAGCAGAGGGAGAAGCAGGCTTCCCCACTGAGCAGGGAGCCCAATGCGGGACTCGATCCCAGGAGCCTGGGATCACGACCTGAGCCGAAGGCAGACGCTTCACCATCTGAGCCACCCAGGTGCCCCAAAATTGGGGAATTCTTATTATATGCTCACATTTCTGCAGAGCGTTTCAACATTTGGAAAGGTAATTGCAATTGTCATATTATTCAAAATGCAGTGAAGCATACATGTAAACATCTGCTCTAAAAATTGAAAGCTTCAGTTATTGAGACATTTTAATGAATTTTTATTTTCAAGGAAAAAGCTAGAACTGAATCCTATAGTAAAATTTGTTAGGAAGCATGTCCTGCAAATCCACATGTAGGTTATAACATAGAATTCCCAGAACTTAGCTTTTAAAGAGGTTATGTTTATTAACATAGTGCCCCTACCTTAACATATGGATACTTATAGGGTCTTTTCCATCTTTGTGTTCTTTAATTATGTCCAATTTTAATTCTCTCCACTCATTCCTATTTTTGGCATTGTCATTTTGTTAATACTGAACACCAGAAAAAATACCTCACATGCTCAAATGAAAAATAATTTTGGAATACAACAATTTCTATACCACACCAGTCTCTAAAAGAGAAAAAAAAATAGCTAAATGCCCTTTTCGTCCTGCTTTGTATTCAAAAGTGAAAAAGTAGGAAAAATACACATTTTGAAAATTTCCAAGATCCTACAACATAACAGCCTGAAATTTGTCATAGACTTTGCTGCCTTCAATAAACTGGTTTTCTGACCTGGTATCCACAATTATTGTATGCTTTACAAACCACTAACATATCTTCTGTATCTGAATGTATACTGGTAACAAATATATCATGGCAAACGAACCAAAAAAAAGTCTAATTTCAGTGTTTGCACGCATGATAGAAACTACTAAAAATATGCGAAGATGTGTAGGCATATCACTTAGCTGTAAGTCTGAGACTATCTGATGAAGTTGAAGGAACTTCTCTGCTCCTGAGATTGAGTTAGATATAGAATAGGGAGTAGGAATTTATTTTCATAATGGTAAAAAAGCAGAATTCACATAATACATTAACCCTCAACCTTGATAATTTTTAACTTTCTGAAAAAGAGCTTTGATAATTTCAATAACTTTATGAGAACATAATTGTAGTAACAGGATCTTTGCCACTTGCCAAAGATGTCTTCTAGATCCCCTCAGAAATCACCCACAAATATTAGAAATATAGTTCTGTTGAGATAAAACTGATGTTATGAACAAAATAAACCATGTTTAAGAACATTTGAATCATACCCTTCCAATCTTCCAATTCATATCCTTCTTTCAGTCTCTAAAAAGTTAAGTTCCAACAACAAAGGCACAAATTACTGGTTTGAATACTTTCTGCTGAAATAGGTCTTTCTTCTCCTGCCAAGTTCAAATCTCCCACCATCCAAGCAGTGAGCAACAAAGGAGACTTCCCGAGTTCCAGGTGCTCATATGAGCAGATGCGCCTAGTAAAAAAAAATAAATAAAAATAAAAAGCCTTACAGCAACTTACAACTCTGCCTGGTCAGAGAAGTTTCAGAAGGAAAACATCCTGCCTCTGTTTAGGCCCATGTTCTTACCTATTAAAGTAGCAAGAAGAGTTTCAAGCCTGAGCTCTCTGCCTAAAATCATTCAGGGAGTGTTCTAAGCATTTGTCCAAATGATCCCCAGAACAGGGAAGGAAGGAGACCCTGTCTTTTAATTTTCATTCATCAGACCTTATTTCCCCAATGAACCTATGTTAATATAGAGTAAATGACAGAATAATTAGACAAACTTTCTGTAAAGGGTCAGGCAGTATTTTAGACTTTGTAGGCCAAAAGGCAAAAACTGATATTACACAGATATTTACATAAAAGTTTTAATTATTTTTACATTACACTTTATGAAAATGTAATTTCAATAGTACAGGCATAGTGAGAAAAATTATTTGGGTATTTTGGAGAAAAGCATTTTGATGATTATGGGAAATACTAAATTTCAAACACAAAACTAATTGCAAAGTTTCATAAGCTAATGCTATTTTATGTATTTTATCTTTGAAAATACCTTTACCCAGAGAGATACTGTTATTGATATTAATCCATAAGCATATGAGCTTTATTGCTTAGGCATTTATGGAGGTCTATTCTTTTGATATTTGCCTCTTAGAATATCTTCACATTGCAGAATAGTCACTCACAATTGAAGGCTACATAGAGCTCCTCAATTATAGCTAAATAGATTCTAAAATACGGATATTCCCTCTAGATATTTCAGAAAACATATCCACTGAAAATCTGTTGGAATGGAGATAATACTTTTTGTTTTAATTTTGGGTGGCATGGGAAGTGAATATAGCTTATTACTTCAGATTCAAGTAGGTTAACAGTCATCAAAATGATTTTACTGCAGTATAAATTTCACAAGTCTTATTTTATCTTTTATTTTTTGGTTGAATTCTTTGAGAAATATAAAGCTAACTTCCAAAGCCATTCAGTATTTTCTAACAGTGACTGAGAATGCTTCTTCTCATTCAGAAAAATATCAGTGTTGTCCTAAGCTCAAAAAATTCCAGTAGAACATTACCACAGTTAACCCATCAGACTGAAGTGTGACAGGGAAAATCAGGTTAAATCCACTTGTATTTCTAACTAAATATCACAGAACTTAAAATGGTTAAATCCACAAAAGAAATAAAATTCAATGAACTGGTTAAATTTTACATGATACAATATTTTCTGCAAACTATGTGATAATGGGTAACACAATTACTGGAAGCTTTAGAAACCTTGTGTTTTCATTAGCTCTGTGAGCTTTTCCAACTAATCCTCCTTCTGCTCAAAACGTTTTTCCCCACTATCAGTTCTAACAAATCTTAGCAGATTCCACTTTAAGTTGTACTGAACATTTTCTCACTTTGACACTTTGTCTCTTATAGTTATTCTACACAGAACTTTTAGAGAGTTTAATTCACTTTCTACCTTTATCAGCTCACCCGATAAAAACGTGAGCAGTATTGGTAATATTTGCCAACTTTGCAAGGGTCAAATAATAAAAATATCTGCCTTCCTATGAACCAGCAATTGCACTGCTAGGTATTTACCCAAGAGATCCTAAAACACTAATTCAAAGTGATGCATGCATCCCAATGTTTACAGGAGCATTATCTACAATGGCCAATGGAAAGAGCCCAAGTGAATATCAACTCATGAATGGATATTTGGTGTGTGTACATATATATACACACATATATATACATATATATACACATATATATATTACACTGTATGTGCAGATATATATATATATCTACACACACATACAATAGAATATTAGTCATAGAAAAGAAGGAAATCTTGCCATTTGCAATGACGTGGATGGAGCTAGAGTTTATGCTAAGCAAAATAAGTCAAATACCATATGATTTCACTCATATGTGGAATTTAAGAAACAAAACAAATGAGCATGGGGGGAAAAACAGAGGCAAAAGAAGAAACAGACTCTTAATTATAAAGAAACTATTGGTTACCAGGGGTAAGGTGTGTGAGGAAATGGGTTAAATAGATAATGGGGATTAAGGAGTGCACTTTTTGTGGTGAACACTGGGTGATGTACATAAGTGTTGAATCCCTACACTGTATACTAACTGGAATTGAAATAAAAACTTAAGATTAAAAATGATAAAAATTTAAAATTTTTATTTAAATTAAAAAAAGTCTTTAATTGACTATGAACATTGCTTCCAATGGCCTCAACTCTTTACAGCAACTGTTCTAAAAAAGCTCATCGTGTTTGTTTTGTTGACAAAAAATGTGTCAATTTTTTGACAAATTTCCACTGCTGCAATCACATGTATTTTAATTAATTCACCAGCATAAATGGCTTTCACTGTTTGGCTAACTTAGAAAATTTGGTTACAGCTTCATTGTTTTGTGTGTGAAGTTCTTCCATGATGAAATACTACTTCTTTTGATGTGTAACTAATAGATAAGTTTCAGGTATACAACAGTGTGATTCAACATTTGTATGCATTGTAAAAATGACACAACAAATTGTTACCATCTGTTATTCTATAAAGTTAATATTGACTGTATTTCCCATACTGTGTTTTACATTCCCATGATTTACAACTTGAAGTTTATACTTCTTGATCCCCTTTACCCTTTTCACCACCACCCTCAACTCCCATCTGGCAACCACCAATTTGTTCTGTAAATTTAGGGGTTCTTTTGCTTGTAGATTCTATATATTTCATTTTTAGTTTTTTTAAGTTTTTCTGATCCTTATCTTCAAGCTGGGAATACTGCTTTTAGTCTTTATTCTGGCAACATAAATGTATATTGTAATCTTTTAACACTACTATAATGTCATTGCATAACGAAGTGAATTAAGGAATTGACCTCAATGGAGACTAAGGTGGTCATTTCAGAATCTTGTGTCCCAACATGTTCTGTAACAGTGGTATCTAATTAAAATCCCATTTTCCAGATTTACTAAGACTGACTTAACATTAAGTTTAAAGTGTACAATGTGATGATCCATGTTATGAAATGATTACCACAATAAGGTTAACCCATCCATCACATTCCATTCTGATCTACCTGTGTGCTGAGAACATTTAAGATTTACTCTCTGTGACTTTCAAGCATATACTATTTTTTAATTTGGGTAACCATGCTATATATTAGATCTCCAAAAATTATTCATCTTACAACAAAGTATACACACTGAAAAAACTGTGTATACTTTGACCCACATCTCCCTATTCCTCCACCTCCCCCGCCTCCCTCCCCAGTAACCACCATTGTACTGTATCTGGGATTTGGACTTTTTTTTTTTTTTTTTTTTTTTGGCTTAAGATTCCACATTTGTGTGGGATCATATACTGTCTGCTTTTTTCACTTCCCTCAAAGTCCACCCATGCTGCAAATGGCAAGATTTACTTCTTTATGACTAATATTCCATCGTATATAAACAGGTCACATTTTTTTTATCCATTCATCCATCCATGAACATTTCTTGTGTTCCCATATCTTCTCTATTCTAAGTAATGCTACGGTAAACATGGAGATGCAGGCATCTCTTCAAGATAACGATTTCATTGCTTTCAGATACATACCCAAAAGAGGAATTGCTGAATCATATGATAGTTCTCTTTTTAATTTCTTGACAAACTTCCATATTGTTTTTCCATAGTGGCTGTACCAGTTTACATTCCCACCAATAGTGTAGTAGGATTCTGTTTTCTCCATATCCTGGTTTTTTGATAACTGCCATTCTAAGAGGTGTAAGGTGATTTTGATTTGCCTTTCCCTGATGATTACTAATCTTGAGCATCTTTCATGTACCTGTTTGTATATCTTCTTTGGGAAAAGGTCTATTCAGACCTATGCCCATTTTCTAACTGGATTTTTTTTCTGAGATGTAGGAGTTCCCTATACATTTTAGAAATTAACCTGTTATATGGTTTGTAGATATTGTCTCTCATTCCATAGGTTACCCTTTCTTTTACCATGCAGCTTTTCAGTTTGATGTACAGTAGCATAAAAAACAATTGAACTTAACCAAGGAGGTAAAAGATGTATATATTGAAAACAATGATACTGAAAAACTAAAGACACAAATGGAAAGATACTCTATGTCCATGGATTAGAAATACATTGTTAAAATATCTGTACTATCTAACATCTACAGATTTAACACAAACTATCAAAATTCTAGTGATACTTTTACTTTCACAAAAACAGAAAAAGCATTCCTAGAATTCTTATGGAACCCAAAAGACCATGAATAGCCAAAGTAATTGGGGGGGAGGGGGGCAGAAGGTATCACATCTTGATCTCAAACTATAATACAAAACTAGAGAAACCAGAACAGTACAGTATCTGCATAAAAACAAACATGTACACCAATGGAACAGAATTAAGAGTCCAGAAATAAACTACACATGCAGGGCCAACTAACATTTGACAAAGAAGCCAAGAATATTCAATTGGGAAAGGGTAGTTTGTTCAATAAATGGTATTGGGGAAACTGGATATTTATGTGCCAAAGAATGAAATCGGACCTCAATTTTATAGCACTCACAAAAATTTTGAACCATCAAACTCCTGGTGGGGGCGGGGGAAGGGGGAAAAGCTCCTTGACATGATCTTGGTAACATTTTTTTTTTTTTGACATGACACTAAAAGCACAAGCAACAAAAGCAAAAATAAACTAGTGGGAGTACAAACTAAGTTTCTGGTAACTTTTCCTAGTGATTTCAAATATGTAGTTACAACATCTGGTCTCTAAATGACAAATAGAAGACCAAGTACATATACTACTTGTCTAATATTGCAGCTTAGATAACTGAAGCTCCAAACTGAACTCCACGAAGAACTTTTACCACAGATATTCAGATACCAGTAATGATTCCTTATATAAAATTATTGACTCTAGTGAAATACTTTCAGCACCAGGAGTTAACTACACAGAAAAGCAGACAAATCCGGCTTGGTAAAAGTGTAACATCAGTAACCATAGAAAAGGCATTATGGATAGCCATGCTATTCTTCTCCATCATGAAAATTTTGTAAATGTAAAGGTAGAAGACAAGCAGCTCCTTCTTTTATTAACTGAAATCAAATTATTTTCATTTTCTTTGATCTACCATTCCTTTTAATTCCTAAATGAAAATATATCTTCACTTTATAGTGAAGGAAAGAAGTAGGAGCACTTATAATTATTCCTTTCCTCTGGCATATAATTTCCTGACCTATGAAAACTCTGATATGTGCTAATCTGGTATCTGATGTCCTCTCAGCATGGCTCTCTAATCGATCATCTTCTCAGCAAAGATTGGGAAAGGTGTTTTGAGGATCTCAACTGATGTGCAAAAGAAATATTAGGTACCCACCATGCATTTCAAAGATTTCCTAACCCATCCTTGGATATATATTTAGCAGTTGATATTACACCTTAGTATAAATTTACATTAATATATTAAACAATCCACTCCACTAGAAATGCTAAGCTGCAAATAGTGTGATCATGGAAAACTGAAAAACTGCGTGAAAACATCTGTAAAGAATTATAAATTACCAGTACAAGCTATCAGTTAATATTTGTGTATGTACTGTGAATATTTGGCTTCCCCACTGAATTTGGAGATTCTGAGGGTGATTTCTTGGACTGGATTCTAAGTATATCGATGGAAAGAGTACTCTTAAACAGGCAACCATGTAAAAAGAAAAGCATAGATTTCTGAGGCTCTAATCTTTTCACAGAGGCTGATTTTTCTTCTGCCTATGACCCAATGCAGGAGAAGCTGTCATACAAAACAAAAAGGAGGGGTATGTTGATAAAGCCTGGCACATATTCATGCAGGTAATTGTTTAGATCAAAGGATTAATTGTCTTTTTAACAACCAGCTGCTATTTACTTGCCAGTCCCTTTTTCTGATATGTATTCTCTACCTCTACATGGATTTCAAATGTGTAACCAAAATATATTTCCCTTCTCATGGTACTATTTCCAAAATTTAGAAGAGCATCTTAAGAATATTCAGACTGAGAATAATAGTAAGATATCTTTGTACTCAGCCTGAATGGTTTCTCATTCAAATTACCTCCTTTCTGTTCATGATGCTCAACTGAACACCACTGAATTTTCCCATGAGAAATGTGTCTGTGTGTTTTGTAGGGAGACTGAAGTCATTTTACATTTTCAAAATAAACACTTTCTGAAAACATAGAAAACAGCACCATAAAATATTGACAATGAAGTCGATTGCTGTCAACCAAGACAGGGGGAAAAAAGGAACCTAGCCCTTTCCTGAGTTCACCAGCAATCACACCATATCCCCTCAATACAAAGCCCCAAAACTGTTTCATCCTGAATATCTCAGCATACATTTTAGGTGTTAAAAATTAATTAGGTCCTTATTTTAAAACTGGAAGAATAAAGTATGGGTTTTTGTACGTTTTTAAAAATTTCATGGAAAGCCAAAATCCAGTATGTTCATAGTATATGAGCCAAGAAGTATGCTAGGCAAATAATAATTGCATTTCTATGTATTTCTTGACAAATCTGTCAGAATTACCATAAACCAGGAACTAGTTCAGAGACTTTAACTGTCTCAGCAATTTCATAGTTTTACATTGGCAAAACAAGGATTAAGCTGTTTGGTCTATCTTCAACATTCTCAACTGGAATAAAACCAGAAATAAATCAAGGAACAAACAAAGCATTCTTGCAAAACACCCCTATGTATGACCTGTTCCTCCATGATAGAAAAAGTAAATTTTGTCAAGATGGCTAAATTTCATTTGGAATACTTTTTTACAAGTTTGTCTCTGGATTAGCCAATCAAGTTCTGAACCTCAAATTTGTCTTAAACCACTTTCAAATAAAATTAGCAGCTCAAATTACATGTCACTCACTGGTCATATTGAAAGTTAAAATTCAACAGTCTTTGATTTCTAATACACGCCTCTTTACTATTTTCAGTTGCTTAAAAACAACAGTATCCTACTCATTCAGTTTAACATCTATCTTTTCTTCTTGGAAGCTACACACTTAAAAGAAAAAACTCTTACTTTATGAAAAGCCATCCTCGTAGGCTTACAGTTGGGGCACAGACATTAGATGAAAAGTACTATTAAAAGCAGAGATTGAAAATTTTGGTAGAGGTCATATTATAAAAGAATGCTAAGGTCTACACTTAGGTGGCAGAAGTCAGAACGGCAAGAATGAAATGGATAACAAGGCTGTATAAGGAATGAGTTACAGGGCTTAATTTCACATTAAGTTTGGTGGATAAAGGAAAGTGAGGAATCAAAATCATTTCCTATAAATCTAGTTTGTAGAAATGAAAGATGCTTACAGATCCAAAACCACCTATATGAATGAGAAATGGCAGAAACAAAATATACAAGTTATATAAATGTATTCAAATACTGCCTTATTTTAGACAGAAGATCAAACTTCTGTGGAGATACTGCCTATAATGTGCCCATCAACAAAGGTTTTAACACGTAAGTTAAAATTAAGATGTTTAGTATATCCTTAATTCTTGTGTCACTGGCTTCACATAGGAATCTCTGATCAGTTCTGTCAATAGACTATACCTAATTAACTTTGGCCAGGCTATTCGCATTACCTTGCCTTGACTCTAAGGCCTGGGAGGACAATGATCTTGGGGTAATGTAGTTTTAAAATTCTAAAGCATCTTGGTTATTGGCTTTCTTATTTTTATTGTGTATTAAATATATTTGAATAAACCACCGACCTAGCAACCCCAAAAGAGATTCAACAAAAGCTTTGTATTCAGTTTGCTATATTTAAAGATAAATAACAATTATAAAATCACTCTCATGCTAAACATTAAATAATCTTTCATCTCTCTCCAGGATCAACTCTTTAGGGGCACATATATTGCCATGTTAAGCTATAATTACCAGAAAACATATTTTTCCTCTTACAACTTTTGTACAAATATCTTTCTATACCACTAATTAAAAAAAATATTTCCTACTATTAGCACCTGATGTCTCCCCTGGTCCATGTTTACCTCACCTTTAACCCTATTTTGCTCCACTAAGGTTAATTCTCTAAAAATTCCTTAAAATAACTAAAATTTGTGGTATTCAGGGCCTGTACCCAGGCTTAAAGAAAGCAATGACCTCCAGTGCTCCCCTGTTCTAATGCTGTCATTACTGACATCATGCAGGATTCCTGCCCAATATTCAATGTCTTCCAATAGAATATGGGCATAGCAATGCAATATAATGAACTAAACCTATTTTAGTGTTGATAAGCAAATACATGATAACTATAGTTAAAAATGGCAAAATCTAGGGGCACCTGGGTGGTTCAGTCAGTTAACTGTCCAACTCTTGGTTTCGGCTCAAGTCATGATCTCAGGGTCATGAGATGGAGCCCCAGACTGGGCTCTATGCTCAGCAGAGTCTGCTTGTCTCTCTCCCTCCCCCTCTGTCCATACCCCATGGCACAATCTAAAAATGAATAAAATCTGGGGCGCCTGGGTGGCTCAGTCGGTTAAGCATCTGCCTTCAGCTCAGGTCATGATCCCAGGGTCCTGGTATCGAGCCCCGCATCGGGCTCCCTGCTCGGCGGGAAGCCTGCTTTTCCCTCTCCCACTCCCCCTGCTTGTGTTCCCTCTCTCGCTGTCACATGAAAAAAAATTTAAAAAATTAAAAAATAAAAATAACATCTTAAAAAAAAAGAGGCCAAGTCTAAGCATTCCTCTCCTAGCACTTAATAGGTTCACTTTAAGATAGAATGTAAGATAATGAAAATTCAGATTTCTGCCCGTTTCCTAGCAGAGCTGCTGAAACCCTTGTGATTTCCCCAAGTGATAGGAGTGTCTTTTGCTTTAATGAGTCAAATTTAAATGATTTTTTTAGTATACATTTGTAACACCTTCCTCCCCAATAAAAGACCCCTATAAAATACATGAAGTAGAATGTGGGAAAGGAGACAAAAACAAACATACAGGAGATTTGGGTTTTGTGTCAATTATGTAGAATTTTCATTGCCATAGACCAGCTGATCAAAAGCCCTACAATTAGATGAAGTATAAGAGACTAAAAGAGAGACTACTATATGTAAATTAAATTCCAGAGAATTTACATGAAAGTAATTATCATTATATCACAAATTCTCTGACTACCTAACAGGACTACACATACTTCTTCAATATTCATGCCCTAAAGTAGACACAGATATCTGCCCCCAACTCAATGGAAAAGAATATGGAAAAAGCAGAAACAGAAAAATCAACTGTAAAACACTCACTAGCTCTTAGAGTACTTTCTCCTTAATTAGAAAATGAAGTCTTAATTTTTTTAAATAAAGGCAAAGAGGTTATCACAGAGCTTACCAGAGGACTTTTGTATATAGTTAATGCTGTAAAAGCTAGAAAAAGAGATTATCCCTTTTGACTTAGAATGGGATTTTTTTTTTCTTTTTAGCCAATTATTGAGACTGGATTTAATATATAAGAATTTGATGCAGAGCTTCCTCATTCTCAGATTCAGTAATGACTTAATACCTCATTCATGGCTACTGGAATGGATGCCAATACCATTTGAATCACAAATTTTCACTTATTTCCCTCAAAGTTCTCACCCTATACATGAAGGTTTAAGATCTCTCATTGTTTTGTAGTCCTCTAAATGATCAAGAAGGGTCCAAAAATTAAAAAAAAAAAAAAAAGAAAGCTTCCATCAAATGCCTGGAACCTCAATGCTGGTTGAGGCAGTGGATGAAGCAATGGTCTCTCAAGCAGGAGCTATTGGACCACTCTTAATTAATCCAAGAGGGTAAGTGGATCCCATCAGGTCATAAGGTCTAAGCTCAGTACTTGAGATGGTTTCATTTCTGTCACATCCTCCTGGTCTCAATTCAGGGTCTTCTGTATACAAGGGTGGGAAACAGATCCAATGTATGTGGGAAGAATGACACTCATCTTTGGAAATTATCTACCACATCATTAAAAATATGCTTATTTTCAAACTGTTCGACTATAGGACATGCCATTTATTTTTTTCAAATAAACTAATACTTACCTAATCACATTTTAATTTTTCCTTGAAAAAAATTCACAATTGTCAAAGTTGTTTATTCCATTTAAATAAGACTTCATATTTGCACAAGTGACTGCATGATTAACATAGGAAAATGTGCAATTTGGAGATATAGCTTAAAAATGTCAACCATTTTAAGATTCAAAGGCTCAATATAAGAGCTATCAGGAGCTTGTTAACATTTGTTAAAACTTTTGAAGTTTTCATAGTAATGTACATTGGTTTGTATAATTTCCCCTTATATTAAAAAATGGAATTGACTGCCTACATTACGTAATGGAATAGATGAGACTTCCAAGAAAGACTATGAGGATTTTAAAATCCTATCATTTCTTGTATGTAAATAACTACTTTGGAAAAAAAGCTCTTATTGCTTGCCTACTGCAAAAGCAACTTTCCTATTTTATAATGTTGAAAACCCCTATTAAATATGTAACATTATTCACTTTTATAAAACCCCCTTTTAACAAAAATCAACCTCTAATACCTTTGAAAATATTTAAATTGATCATACCATAAAGACAAAAACATTAAGCAACATAACGAAAATGTGCAGGTTTACACTGAATAGGGAAAGTCTCAGCTCTAGAGAATTCCAGCATTAAGAGAGCACAGAAGTGAGGGCAAAGATGACAAAAACCTGCAGCTAGTGACTTTGGAGATAAACAGCAAGGACATGTAAGGTGCTAAAAGCCAAAAAAAAAAAAAAAAAAAGTTTTTCAGGGAGGAAGGAATGAACACTTTGTCAAATACTAAATGATCAAGTGTAATCAGAACCGAAAACTGGCCACTAGATTTATCAATTCAGTAGGCTGTATTGACCAGAATAAGCAATCTGGTAGAATAGAAAGAAAAAACCTGGCTGGATTGGGTTCAACAGAAAAATGGACTTGTAATTTGGAGTTGTACTACTGTCCAATATATTTTTTGAATGAATATAGAGGAGTACAAAAAATTATGGAGAAATTGATTTAGGATGTTTACCATGTTCAAGGCAAGAGTAGGAAATAGTAAATTAGAGTGGCATCATAGAGAAGAATAGAGGCCTAAGATTTGAAAAACTGGAACTAAAGCCTACAAAAATATGCAAATGATAGAATAAAACGAGAAACAAGTTATAGATAACTAAGATTTTTGTGCCTGGAGGACAATGAGGATAGGGGTAAGAGTATGGAAGTAGGATAAAATAGTACCTGTGTCAGACTTACTGAATAAAATAACAAGCAGGAGATCTATGACAACTAGAAGTGTGTGTGTGTGTGTGTGTGTGTGTGTATAAATAATATCTTTAAAATGGTATCAACTAGGCATCAACTAGCCCAGGAGCCCAATCCAGGCTAGGGCCTGTTTTTGCAGATAAAGTTCTATTGAAACTCAGTCACACTCATTTGTTTATGTATTGTCTGTGCTCCTACAGAGCAGATTTGACTAGTGCAATAGAGACTTATATAGTCTTAAAATATTTACTATTTATGTCTTTGCAGAAAATTGTAGCCAACCCTTATGTGAACTAATTGTCATTAATATAGCAAAATGTGACTCCTAAAATAGTAAAAATTTAACTAAAATGTTATCCCTAAATCTAGTATGCCAATATTTCATTTTCAAATGGTCATGGCTCAGTGCAAATATGGTAATCCTGGAGCCCGCCCTTCAATTCTAGCCAAGAATTTCAAAACCATGTGAAAACAGACCATCAATATTTCAAATAAAAGACTATATTTGATACTGAAGGATGGAGTAATTAAATAATTAGCTTAGTTCTGAAACATTCAGGAATTGAACACCGTAAGGCTTTAACTGCAGAGCTGGTGCAAACTTATATCAGCTCCAAAAGACTCTCAAAATCAGAACGATTTTGAATGGGTACAAGTGCTATTTCAAATTTTCTTTGGCAGGCAAAAAGATGCTTCAATCAAACCACCAAAAAACTGTAAGTCCTTATGATAGTGATGATCAGATATATAGAGAATCTTTAATCTAGAAATTTGCTGAAATGTTTTTATCATCTCCATAGAAGTTTGAAATCCTTTACAAATCTTTAAGACATTTTTAGCACCTCACTGCTAATAAGTTAAAAATGTTAATCCTATTAGCAAATATAGCATATGATTATTTTCTACCATAAGTTGTCAAGGGTTATTTATGCAGGCAATTACCCAATTATTTAAGACAATAATTTCCCTGTTCAATTATTTTTTCAACACATGTGTATTTCTTGTGTTTATTGAATGAAGAGAAGGTGTTTTATTTTGGCTAGCGCCTTAATTAGAATGATGTTCCCCTAACTGGAAAGTAAAAATACAATTTAAAAAGAATGAAACCAAGACAAAAGTTTAATTTTGAAGCAGGAATTCATCACAGTTAAACCAGTGAGATAAGACACATTTAATTAGAACCCTCACAACAGAGACAGAGTGAAAAAAAGCTTCCAAGGCCTTTACTAAGTTAACTAAATTGTGCTGCACCTTACAAAATCTTGGCCTGCAAAATATTTGGCATAAGTGGTAATGTCTGTTGACTTTGAAGAGTTAACTTTCTGTGATTAAGTGTGTGGGTTACATAGACAAAACATTTCAAAGCTGTATTTGTGGAATGATGCTCCCTTTAAATATCATGAAAGTCCTTCAAAGAAAGATGAGAAGCTTCACTCTAGTTAAATTGCATTGATGACCAATCCTTACAAAATGACACAAAAGGCACTAGCCCATTCAGACACATCCTATTATAGCTAGAGAAATTCCTAATGCTCTGGAAATTTAGCCCTAAGTTGTAAGGAATTCCTCAATACATTGCAACAATTTATTCTAGGTTCTATGCCATTGAAGGATGTTTAATTCCCTCTCAGGGATCCTCTTTATTTTAAATCAACACAATAAAATAATTTGACATTCAACAATGTCAGACATTTTATCTATTAATTTTTACATTTGAGTGGTCACCTAGGCCATGTATTCTGGATTTCTACTTTGTACTGAATTAGTTTTAAATAGCTCATTAAAATGAGGTGTTTTGGGGTGCCTGGGTGGCTCAGATGGTTAAGTGTATGCCTTCGGCTCAGGTCATGATCCCAGGGTCCTGGGATTGAGTCCCACGTCAGGCTCCTTGCTCCTTGGGAGCCTTCTTCTCTCCCTGCCTCTCTCTCTCTCTCTTTCATGAATAAATAAATAAAATCTTTAAAAAAAAAATGAGGGGCTTTTTGGATTCAGTTTGAAAGCTCTGTGGCATTTTGATTTATAGTGTATATTTCTTCCACATACCTCAAGATATACCACTGTGAAAACCTGAGGCTCCCTAAGGGAAACACTTTTGAGTTTTCAGCAGAAATGTTCTGTTCCTAAATAGGTTTCTTGCGTCAGATGCTTAAAATCTTCATTTTTTAATCCAACCTTAGAAAATATCTGTAGGAAACATTTCTAGCACTACATCGTGTTTGTTAATACACTCTTTTTGGTTCTGTAAATTTGAGTCATCAAGATTCACTCTTTTTTCCTAGTGTTCTCTAATAGAATTCTAGCATGGGGCTTTTAAAAAGACATTTTCCATCTGCTGACAGAGGAAGTAGTCTCATAATAGAGACAAAAATGTTTCCTCTTAACTTACATCGTATACAATGGCACTGCGTATTCTAAATACTAAGTCCCTTGTATGTGGGGTTTCTTAAAAAAGGATAAGACATGGAGATTTGTTTCATCATTATAATGCATTAGTTAGTTTTCTGTTCTGTCAGCCCTGACCAATAAGGTAGCCCTGCCTTTGGTAACCAAAGAAGAGCCAGCCCACGACCCACCTCTGGGGCCATTCTTCTCGTTTCACAAGGAATAACACATTCAGACGCATATAGTTTATGGACACCCTTTATGGGTCTAGAATCTCAGAAACCCAACAGCCTTCCTTTATTTCATCCTGTCACTGATCTCTTCATTCCAAATTGGCAGCAATTTTGCTGAGACATTTGACTGGATCCACACATCAAATGCTTAATCTCTTTAGCAAACAGTTGTCTGGTTACACACTCAGTGTTCTCTCCAGAGGATGTTTTGTCATGTTTTTGCAATAAGAATAGGCTGAGAATATTCTAAGTCTTCAAGTTCTGGTTCCTTTTTGCTTTACAATTCTTTCTTTAATCTATTTACTTTCTATCATATTTTACTGTAAGCAGTGAGAAACCAGTTCATCACTTATAAATTCTATTTTCTATAGAACAGTAGAACACAATTCACTCAAGTTCTCTGCCACTTTATGACAAAGATCACCTTTCTTCCAGTTTCCAGTAACATGTTATCCTTTGAGAACTCACTAAATGTGCACCTCTGACATTCATATTTCTAGCAATAATCTTCAAGACAATCTCAGCTTTCTACCATTAGCCTCAAAACTCTAATAGGCTCTATCCATTATCCAATTCCAAAACTGCTTCCACACTTTCAGGTATTTGTTAGAGTAGCACTCCCAGTTTGTAGTACCCAAATCTGTATTAGTTTGCTAAAGCTCAGGTAACAATATCTTAAAGACTGGGTGGCTTAAATAGAAGTTTATTATCTCAGTTGTGGAGATATGAAGTTCAAAATCAAGATGTCATCAGGGCCATTCTCCCTCATGAAGGCACTAAAGAAGGAACAGTTATGGTCCCCCCACCTAGCTTCTGGTAATTGCTTGGCTTATGGCACTGTAACTCCAGTCTTCACCTGGTGTTCTCCCTGTGATTATTCCAAAGGTCCTCTTTTAACAAAAACACCAGTCATATTGGATTAGGGCCCCACTGGACCCCAGGATGACCTCATTTTAACTAATGGGATCTACAATGACCTTATTTTTAAATAAAGATCTCATTATGATGTACTAGGAATTAAGATTTCAACATATGAAAAATGGAGGGGTGGAGAAGCAATTCAACACATAACATGCTAGGTCTTAGATAAGTAACTTAAATGATAAAATATTTATTTTATATAGAATTACTAAATACCTAAAATTCCCATTAGTCATATTTTTCTCCTGTAGATTTTCTTTTCTGTGGCATGGAAGTGGGAAAATGAGCTGGAGGAAAAAAAATACTTTAAGACTTTATTAATTCTCCTAGGATAAAATTACAAATAAGTGAAAGTAGCTAATTTGCCATTATTGAATTCTAGGAACCACAGGTTAGTATCACAAAGTGTGTCAAACCTAAAAGGTTCCTATTTAATTTATAACTCCCTTCAGGTTATTGGCAGTATTTAAGATTTTAATACCAATGTGTATTTTTATGCATAAAACCTAATTATAAAATAAAGATAAATGGCAAAATCTAGTTCCCCATCAGGTTTCTATCCCACTAATAGAAAATAAATTTACATTGTGAACACTGATTTTTAAATTAAGTGATTTTTTTGTGACAAAATTCTTGTTATTCTCTCATGAATTTTGTTATATATTTTGAGTAAATATAATTTTCCTAAGATCATAAAAATAAACTGCCTTTCCTTAATGCTATTTGATCTACTGCAAATAACAATTAGATAATCTCTTACCATTTGAGAGAATTCACACTGGTTTGAACTCAGTACACTTAGGGATATAAAGACAAATAAGTTTTTGACAATCTCCATTTCACACACAGTTTTAATAAAGCAATAAACTGGGCCTCAGGTGACTTTCCATGTTTATGTTAAGTATTTCCTTTCAACCTAACCTAATGTTGATCTTGTTCCTGAGAACTGTATATTGTATAAGACTACAGAAATTCATGTTATCTATTCATCTGAGAAATTTTAATAAGAAATTTTGGGGGGCACCTGGGTGGCTCAGTCAAATCAAGCATCTGACTCTTGATTTCAGCTCATGTCATGATCTTGGGGTTCTGGGATCGAGCCCCACCACTGGGCTCCACGCTCAGCAGGGGGTCTGCTTGAGGATTCTCTCCCTTTCCCTCTTCCCCTCTTCCCAAGCAAGCATGGACTCTCTAAAATAATAAATCTTTACAATATTTTTATAGTTCAAATATAAGAGAAAGCTTAAAATTTTATCTTCATTAGAGAAATATAGATATATATGTATATCTATAGAATTTCAAATAAATTTTTAATTTGTGAAATTTCAGAGAAATAAAAGGAAATGTACCTTCCTAATCACTAGAAAATATTTAGAAATAGAAAAAATTAAAGGATAATCAAATTAAAGATGGTTTTCTGGGGGATACAGCTTGTTCTTTTCTCTAATTCTGATATTTACACTAATGAGTCCTGTTATTTTTAAATTGTTAAATAAGATAAACCAATGAGTGATAAAAACAATCTATGAACACTGGTACAGAAAGGTTTGCATTTTAGAGAAATATTGTAATGAACTATCCTGCAAATGTTTTCTTAGGAGAAAATAATGTAGCAGAAACTGAAGGGGAAAATTTTTAATACTCGATTATCATCTAAAAGTAGATCTGAATGAAAGGAAAACTCCAGGATATTGGTTCCAATTTACAATGTTCTTTCGCCAACTCTCAATGAATTTGTAAATTAAGCCAAATTATAGTTTAGAATCCTACTTTATTGCATAGATTTTAGAAATTATTTCAAAACCAAAGAAAAGTTCGGTGAATTTTGAAAAAGGCAGCAAGGACAGAAGATATGAACCCATCAAATATTGTGAAATTCTAAACCCACAGCTTGAAAACAGTAACAGTCTTTAGAAAAGATAAGCTCCTGGAACAAAATGGAAAGATTAAAGAATATATAAATGATAACATAAAAACAAATAATAAGAGTAAATTAGATTGGGGAAAAAACAGCTCACTACACATGGCCAAAAATAAAGGTCCTATATTCTGCCACATATAAAAGCGAGCCTGAAATGAATTAAAGACAATATAGAAGAGCATATTGTAACCTAACATGCAAAATTGGAAGATATCTTTGCAGAGTGAACTTCTCCTAAAATGTATAAAAGATGTGGGGTTTTTGTTAGATTTGATCTCAAAATACAGGACTTCTATTAAGCAAAAGATGATACAGACCATATTATAAATCAATCAATTTGCCGCATTTTAAAGACAAGGTATTGACATTTAGGCTATACAAAAGAAATATACAAAGAAAAAAATTGGAGAACCAGAATGAAAAATGTTTTCAGGAAAAAAAAAAAATTACATTAGCTAACATAAAGGTCCAGGGCAGAGCTCTCCAAATTGTGCCACAATGGCATATTAGTTTGCATTAAAATTACTTAAACACCCAGTTCAAGGACACTCTGACCATCCTTTGTCCCACTCAAAGGAGGAAATCTCTTATGTGTAAGGTACCCTCCCTGCACCAGGAGGTACAGACATTCTTATAGTCAGAGACCAGCAATTCCATGTTGAAGGCGGCTATATAAACAAACCTTGATACTTTTACTAATTTACAACCTCAGCCCAAATTTAGTTTAGAATTCCTTACTAAAGCACCCAGCCATAAATTATTTGCCCTGTCAATTCCTCAGATTGTCTAAGATTTATAAAAGATGCATACCTTGGTCATTTCTTTGGGTCTCAAATTATTGGACATCTATATATAATTAAGCTTGTTTTATCTCTTCTTCAGCGTCATTTAACTTAGACCAGCTAGAATAACCTTGAAATGTGAAGAAAAATGTTTCCTCCCCAGCACTAATAGGTACATAAAAAGGTGGTTAACGTCACCAACAATCCTAAAAGCACAAATCCTGTGTAATGATAATACGATATGATACCATGGATTAGAAAGGATTTCATAAGAAATGCCTATGTATTTGTGGCAAGACAGAAATTTTCGCCTATTTTGCAAATTAATCAGTCTCATTTAGCAAACAACTAAAATAGAGTTGTCCAATTAAGCAGTGATTCAGTTTTTGGTCTTATGTACCAGAGAATTTTTCAACTAAAAAGTTACATATAGTTATGTTTACTTTAACATTCTATTTAATACAGAACTGGAGGAAGGCAACTTCTATGCTGGGTCTGGGGAAAGAGCTAAATGAAATGCAGTCAATTCATAAGAATACTATGCAGCATTTATAAGCTATGGATTAACTGGATATACAGAAAAGCTAATAGGATTTAAAAAGCACTAAAAAAAGGAATTAGGATGAGGTTGAAATAAAATGTGTCAAGTAAATTAATGTAATTTAAAAACAGACCCACACAAACCTGTATCAAGATATGCTAATGTGGTTGCATTTAAGGGATATTTATATGGGAATAAAGAGGAAACAAATGAGAAAACTCTGTATATGCTGATGATTACACACTATGAATTGAGTAGTTTGATGAACTCTTCACCTGAAAAGCTACAAAAATTCTAACTCTGAATTTCCCACTGTAACTAGACTGTAGAAATATCAATCAGAATCCATCCTCAGATCTTTAATCTGCATAGTTTACATGAGGACAGCTCATGCTATAGTCTATAAGGTCCCTTCAGGTCTACTTTTGTTTCAAGCTATGATTGTGGGCACTATGGAAACGTTACCCTGTTATTGCTTTCTCCTAACTTGTACCACAGCATACACATGGGTCCTGTAGTTTAAAAAAAAAAAAAAAAAAAAAAGTCAATCTGAAATTTCCTGATCAGTACCAGACAGAGTCAGGTATTCTGAATAAAATGAGGTAATCTGTATAATATGACCTTTGCCATTCCCTTCCCTTAAAAAGATGACCTGGCCTGGAAAAAAAAAAAAAAAATCATTTCTTTTGCTAATAACTTCTTTGCCCCAAACATCCATCCTGCCTGTAATAACTTCCCATTTTGTACAAATCCTTGGGATGCCTATTGACCAGAAGGGACTGATGCCTGATTCATGAAAAGCTGAATAAAGCCAATTAGATCTTCAAATTTACTCCACAGAAATCTTGTTCCTTAACACAGACACTTTTCTTGTCTCAATCATACTATATTGATCAAAACTTTTTAATCAAGCAGCTTACTCAAGTTTTCCTATTAAAACAACTCTGAGATCATACTGTACCAAAATATTAGTTTTAGAAGACTCTTGCTGTACAACAGTCTCCTGCAGCTACACCTCATTGCTGGCCAACTAGTGATCTACAGGTCTTCCTCAGACTTAAGAAAACTGTCTACTCCATTCATCAAGGTAAAAGTCCAAGGCTGAATAAAAACTTTGTCTATGATTTTCATATCTACCCCCAAACAGCTGAAGAATGGTGGCGACATTCACATACTTTTACTTTAAATGTGTGATGATTGTATTCATCTACTCACCATCGATAGATTCACTTTCCTGTCCTTACAAGGGCTATTTAAAATCATCTTTGTACTCCTTAAAACTCCTCACAAATGCACTTTTTAGAAGATTTAGGCTCATTTATAATTAATAAAACAGAATTCAGAGTAGAACATTTACCTTCCACCCACTAATCTGCCAATAAACCTATTATTGGACCTATCTATCATCTCCGACAATGAATACTGTCCCTTTTCAAAACAAAGCAATTTCCTATACCTTTTACAAAGACTTGAATGCCTCACTCATCCTTTTTTCCACAATTCCATAAGAATATAACCATGACTTAAATTTTCCTTCAAGCGTCTATTTCTTTCAGAAATTCACACCATCCTTGATTTCTACATGTTTTTCCAAAGAACTCTTAAGATTCTTCCATCTAAACTGTTACTTTTAACCTACATAAATTTGTCTTAAGTTCCAACCATTCCAGTGAAGTTGTTTTTTTTTTTTTTATTTTAAACCAAGGTCACCAAAACTCCATGTTTTCAATTTAATACACTTATCTCTATCTCTACCTTTCTCAAGTTCTCAACATGATGTAAGAATTGAAGAAAATCTCTCCTGAAATTGTTTTTCCTATGACACTGGTTGTTTCATTTCAGTCTTTCTTGCTGATTGCACATTGTCAGATGTTTGCTTTCATTAGAGCTTAGTAATGAGCCACTTTTTCTTTTATTTACCCTTTCTCCTTCTTAAATTTCATAGCACT
This sequence comes from Eumetopias jubatus, assembly GCF_037043125.1. NCBI lineage: Eukaryota > Metazoa > Chordata > Mammalia > Carnivora > Otariidae > Eumetopias > Eumetopias jubatus. The sequence continues at coordinate 173,388,153 of NW_028274809.1, read as the reverse complement.
GACTCACAACTTTTCAAATAATGTTGAAGGTAAATTTTCCCAGTTATCTTTCCAACTATCTCTCAACGTATGATAAACATGAGAAAGGTGGTTTAATATTGCTTTTTTTGTAGTTATTTGGGCACTTTTTCCTGCAAACCTTTAGAATTTTCTCTTTTTCTGCAAAAGGTCATCACACTCTGTCTAGATTTAGTTTTATTTTTCATTTACTCTCACATTCTCTTGGGAATCATGTGAAGATTTAGGATTTTCTTTAGCTATGGCTTTCCCCTTTTATTATTTATCTCCTTTACTTCATTCCTTCCTCCTTCTGAACTTCTTTAAAAGGACATAACTTCCAAAAAATACCTTCTCTATTCATATTTGTCCAATTTGGTACATCTTTTTGTCTGCCACCTGTGCTGTAGGACCTGGAAGAATCCTCTAGCTCATTAATTTGCTCTTCAGCTGAATACATTAAGCCACTTTTTTTTTTTTTAACAGTACACCTTACATTTCAAATATCTTTATCACTTTTATTTTATGATCTCTCTTTGGCTTCCTAGCCCTATGAATTTTTTAGTAATATTTGCTATTACATACTTAATTTTATGTTCACCACTTAATTCCATGTCCTGGGGTAATAATTCTTTTTGTTGAATTTAGTGCCCCTTTTGACTTGGAAAAATATGTAGTAATTCTTGGTTGTTTGTTTTCATAATTTTTATGCTTTTTAAATATTTTATTTTATTTTATTATGTTATGTTAGTTACCATACATCATTAGATTTTGATGTAGTGATCCATGATTCATTGTTTTCGTATAACACCCAGTGCTCCATGCAGAACATGCCCTCTTTAATACCCATCACCAGGCTAACCCATCCCCCCACCCCCCTCCCCTCTAGAACCCTCAGTTTGTTTCTCAGAGTCCATACTCTCTCATGGTTCGTCTCTCCCTCCGATTCCCCCACCCCTTCATTTTTCCCTTCCTTCTCCTAATGTCCTCTATGCTATTCCTTATGTTCCACAAATAAGTGAAACCATATAATTTACTTTTTCTGCTTGACTTATTTCACTTAGCATAATCCCCTCCAGTCCCATCCATGTTGATATAAAGTTGGGTATTCATCTATTCTGATGGCTGAGGTAATATTCCACTGTATATATGAACCACATCTTCTTTATCCATTCATCTGTTGAAGGGCATCTCGGCTCTATAAAAAACTTCTCAAACTCAATACCCAAAAAACAAATAATCAAGTCAGAAAAATGGGGAGAAGACATGAACAGACACTTCTCCAAAAAAGACATAGAAATGGCTAACAGACACATGAAAAAATGTTCATCAGCAGCAGCCATCAGGAAAATTTAAATCAAATCAAAACCACATTGAGATACCACCTTACACCAGTTAGAATGGCAAAAATTGACAAGGGAAGAAACAACAAATGTTGGAGAGGTTGTGGAGAAAGGAGAACCCTCTTACACTGCTGGTGGGAATGCAAGTTGGTACAGCCACTTTGGAGTGGGTCAGTGTGGAGGTCCCTCAAAAAATTAAAAATAAAGCTACCCTATGACCCAGCAATTTTTATGCCCTTTTAATCTCTCAGTGAATGCTAGTTCTCTATGACAGTAGCTTTTCTAGTGAGTTAGATAATTAATCATGTGCCTATAGTGTAATGTTTGCCTTTGTCATTCCTGTCTTTCTTGGAGGTCCACCTGATTTACCTTTCCTTCTATAATACCTACAAAAAATGCTAACATGGAGTCAAATATTGCTTTTCACTGGTTTTTTATATTAATGTTGAAAGTAAATCTGCCAATCACCAATTGGCGTGAAATGCAGATTCTCCAAAATTCATTAATCATTTACCCCTACCTCAGCCTTATTCCGACTCCTGTTTTTACTCTAAACTTGGAGACCTTGAACTCTAGCTGCTTTGATAAAAATCCTCACCTCCATGTTTTGGGTTGGTAGTTTCTAATCTCATTTCTTTAATCTAGAACCATCTGGCTCCTAATTTTAATAAACCTTATATATTCATTATTTGTATTTTTTTTTATATTATATTGCTCTATTGGATAGCTGTAGGTTTGGGAGTTTTGGGGAGGAAGAGAGGGTTGGTTCAACAAATATGTGCCAGTGTTTCTTTTATATTGCAAAGTTGCCAATGAGAGGAGTAAGATGAGGATGCAGCTGTGTTCAGTCTGTTTGTTTCTGTTTGTTTCTCGTCACCATTCAGAAATACAACATAATTAACAATAGATCAATACAAGTTATGAGGCAGCCTAAGCTTCAGTAACAACTGTGCTGGAATAGCTTGTTCACTGCACACAGTTAAATTCAGATTTTTCCCTCTCGTCCTCCTCTCTGTGCAATTCCAAGATTATTCTAGTGACCAAGACAAACAATGTTTCTCTCAGCTGGACTAAACTTTATGCTTATGGACCACTTACTTCCCTCTCACCCTGGCACTTACAGATTCCACATGGCCTAATCAAAGAGGTCCCTTCCCTCCATTACCTAGGGCACGCACTTTAGGAAATTTCTAAGTTCTCTCTCTGCCCGCTTTGAGATACAATTTTTTTAATCATTTTATCACTTTTATAACCCAGGACTATCTTTTTCATGGACCTGGGAGACATCTCTTTGAAATGCAATGATCAATATAGCACCTTTATATACCCAATCTCTATAGGAAGGTAGGAGCCTAATATAGATTGGCACCTTTCCATGTTGTAAAACTGGCTCCTGTCAGGGAAACAAAAGTTTACTTTTCCTTTGGGTAATGCCAATTAGCAAACACAGATGGCCTAAGATTCCGATAACCCTACCTCTGCTCTTAGTTCTCTGTGCATTTCAATGGAGTTGAGTTCATAGTGCTTCTTTCTTACCTCATTAATTTGTCCAGTACAATTTTTGCTTTGATACCAGTTCAAGTTGAATCAGTCATTCATCAACATTTGGACACAAAAATGCTTAAAGTTAAAGGAACATTCATTTATGATAAGAACTCTTAAAGTAGGTACAGAGAAAATGTAACTCCACATAACAGTCATATGAAAAACCCACAGCTAAAATTATACTTAAGGGTGAAAAGCGAAATATTTCCTCTAAGATCAGGATCAAGACAAGGATGCCCACTCTATTTTATTCAACATAGTATTGGAAACTTTAGCTAGAACAATTAGGCAAGAAGAAAAAGGAACCCAAATTGGAAAGAACTTACTGTTTGCAGATGACATACTATATACAGAAAACCTTAAAGCAAATAACCTGGTAGAATAATCAAATCCACTAAGGTTGCTAGATACACATTACACAAAAATTTGTTGTTTCTAGACACGAATAAATTACAGTATATCAATCCCATTTACAATCACATCAAAATAAATACTTAGGAGTGACTTTAAGGAGGTGAAAGAATTGTACACTGAAAACTAAGACATTAACGAAAGAAATTGAAGATGACGCGAATAGATATTCCATATTCACGAATTAGAAGAATAGTGTTGCCATATCCATACTTCCCAAAGCAGTCCACAGATTCAATGCAATCTCTATCAGAATTCCAATGGCATTTTGCACAGAAATAGAACCACCTGTCCTAAAATGTGTATGGAACCACAAAAGGTCCTACATAGCCAAAGAAATCTTAAAGCTCAAGGCATCACACTCTGATTTCAAACAATACAAAACTACAATAATCAAAATAGAATAGCATTGGCATCAAAGCAGATAGATCAATGGAACAGAGAGCCTAGAAATATACCCATGCATATATGGCCAATTTACGATGAAAGAGCCAAGAATATATACAATGGGAAAAGAAGTCTCTTCAACAAATGGTGTCAGGAAAACTGGACAGGCAAAAGAATAAAACTTGACCATTATATCATACAGGAAAATTAACTCAAAATGGATCAAACTTAAAAAAATGGATCATGGTCAAATGTGAAACTTGAAACCCTAAAACTCCTAGAAGAAAACATAGACAGGAAATACCTATCAGTCTTGATGATAATTTTTTGGATATGATTTCAAAAGCAAAGACCAAAAAAGCAAAAACCAAGCATGACTATATTGAACCAAAACGTTTCTGTGCAGCAAAGAAAATCACCAAAATGAAAGGATAATCAACTGTGTTAAATATTTGCAAATTATATATTTGATAAGGAGTTAATATCCAAAATATATAAAGAAGTACAATAGCAAAGCAAAACAAACAAACAAAAAAAAAGCAATTAGAAGATGTGCAGAAGATCTGAATAGGTATTTTTCCAAAAACATAAGGTGGCCAAAGGCACATGAAAAAATGCTCTACATGACTAATCAGGGAAATGTACATCACACTGAGAAATCCTGTCATTCCTATTAGAATGGTCATTATCAAAAAGACAAGTGTTGGCAAGGATGCAGAGAAAAGCAGAAGACTTGTATACTCTTAATGACAATGTAAATTGGAAAAGCCACTATGGAAAACAGTATGGAGGTTCCTCAAAAAGTTACTAGAACTACCATATGATCTAGCAATTCCACTTGTGGATATTTATTCAAAGGAAACTAAAACAGTGACTTGAAAAGATCTATGCACCCCGTGTTCATCGCAGCGTTACTTACAACAGCCAAGATATGGAAGCAATCTAAGTGTCTGTCAATGGATGAATGGATAAAGAAAATGTGGCATACATACAACAGAATGTTATTCAGCCATAAAAAATGAAATACTGGCATCTGTAACAACATGGATAGAATTCATGAGTATTACGCTAAGTGAAATAAAGCCAAGAAGGACAAATACCATCCGATCTCACTTATATGTAGAATGAAAAAAAAAAAAAAAGGGGGCGGCTCATGGGAAACAGATTGCTGGTTACCACATGTGGGAAACAGAAGGTTGGGGAAATCGGTAAAGGAGTACAAACTTCTAGTTATAACTTATGGAGATGTCATATACAGCATGGTGACTATAGCTAAAACTGTACTGCATATTTAAAAGTTGCTAAAAGTAAATCTTAAAAGTTCTGATGACAATATTTAACTCTTTATAGTGATGTTAACTAGACTTACTGCAGTGAGCATTCTGCAATTTTTACAAAAAGTTGCATACCTGAAATCATTATGTCAAAAAATATTAGTGTAACTATGAATCAGTAACTAACACTATGAATCAACTGGAATGACTTCAAAATTGATTTTAGACTGAAAACTAAATCAGCCAAATGTATTTATTATTTATGTAAGCATGGTCCAAACTCACAAGTACTTCTTCTCTTGAATATATTAAAATTTCCCCCTCTCCAAAACCATCTGTGGTATTTATAACTTCTGACACTTCTAAAAATACTTGAAAATGATCTTGTAATTGTAAATTAGAGGGTACTGTTTTACTGGAAAAATACATATTGTACATATGTAACCTGAACATTAGCAGGTCTAATATAGTTTATCAAATTATGTAATAAATGCTAAAATCCTTTGGAATAACTGTAGTTTTAAAAAACTACCTCTCAAGCATGATAAGCTCTTTGCATGCAAATATATCTTCCTCATTTTCACAGCAATTCTGGATTATAACCCTATTTTCTCGATTTTGTAGAATAAGAAAATGAGGTGATATTAAATTATTTATCCACCATCTTTCAGCTAATACGTGGAATAAGCCAAGATTCTCCAGAGCTTTCACTCAGACCATGGTGTTATGTTAGAGATTAGGTTCAAGGCATTAAGAGTCTTTTAGATGGAAGGTTAAAGAGCAAGTGGAAATAATTTGGGCAGGTAATTTTTAATAATCCACTCTGGACAGTGACAAAAGCAAACTTTAATCAAAGAGAGATTGTGTAACTAAAATTAACAAGTCAGGAAATGACAGATGTTGGCAGGGATGCGGAGAAAGGGGAACCCTCCTACACTGTTGGTGGGAATGCAAGCTGGTGCAGCCACTCTAGAAAACAGTATGGAGGTTCCTCAAAAAGTTGAAAATAGAGCTACCCTATGACCTCGCAATTGCACTACTAGGTATTTACCCCAAAGATACAAATGTAGTGATCTGAAGGGGCACATGCACCCCAATGTTTATAGCAGCAATGTCCATAATAGCCAAACTATGGAAAGAGCCTAGATGTCCATCAACAGATGAATGGATACAGAATGCGGTATACATATACAATGGAATATTATGCAGCCATCAAAAAATGGTATCTTTCCATTTGCAATGACATGGATGGAACTAGAGAGTATTATGCTAAGCAAGATAAGTCAGAGAAAGACATCTATCATATGATGTCACTGATCTGAGGAACTTGAGACATAAGACAGAAGATCACAGGGGAAGGAAAAGAAAATGAAACAAGATGAAACCAGAGAGGATGACAAACCGTAAGAGGCTTTTAATCTCAGGAGGGGGTTGGGAGGGATGTGGTGGCTGAGTGATGGACATTGGGGAGGATAAATACTATGGTGAGCGGTGTGAACTGTGTAAGACTGATGAATCACAGAACTGTACCACTGAAACAAATACATTATATGTTAATAAAAAATTTTTAAAAAAATAAAATGTATTTTTTATCACATTTTGTCTTTACAGCATACACTAGGATTATTCATGAAAATGCACAGAATTGGGAGTTTAGAGGACTAATAGTACAATTCCCACAAAATTAACCCTTAAATGCTGCATGATAGCAAAGTCTTTTTTTTTAATATTTTTATTTATTTATTTGAGAGAACGAGCAAGGAGGAGCAGAGGGGGAGGGAGAGGGACAAGCAGACTCTGTGCAAAGCACAGAGCCCAACAGGGCTCCATCCCAGGACCCCTGGATCAAGAACTGAGCTGAAGCCAAGAGTCAGAAGCTTCACGGACTTAGCCACCTAGGTGCCCCTAGCGAGGTCTTTCCTATTTGTGGAAGAAATATTCACCACCTCTTGACTGTCCTCATTGTTATGGAGAAACCTCTTTAAGGATGCAAATTATCTCTCCATCTTACTTAAACTTGCAGCCTCCCCAACCCCCATTCTAAAGCAACAATGAAACCCTTGGTTAAAACCTATAGCTTCTTCCACATAAGACAATTTTGAGTGTGACAGGGCTTTTAGAAATCCTTGAAAACTTCCATTTTCTAGAGTAAGGACTTTGGTTGTTTTATCCAAATCTCTAGAACTCATGATTGTTATCCTTACCTACCTTTGAATATACTTTAGTTCAACTTCACACTTCCTATGTTACACAAAATTTACATATCTAGGTACTGTGTAGTCACATAATAAAGATTTCTGGCTTATTTCTGATTCCCTTGCATCAGAAAAATTATGCTGGTTACTCATTCTACCACTGAGTTTTAGCCCTTAGTCATCCCTCTGGAAACAAATTGCAAATAGAGTCATTAATATATATACACACACACACACACATATATATATAGCAATACTAGTTAAAGTACATAGTTTATTCAGAATAATTATGCCTTTGGCTGTTTTTAAATGTGATTGGACTATTTAATGACTGAAGATTTTAAAGTCCTTGGACTTTAAAGGTCTATCTCTGTCAATGATTTTATTTATTTTTATTTTATGTTATGTTAATCACCATATATTACATCATTAGTTTTTGATGTAGTGTTCCATGATTCATTGTTTGCATGTAACACCCAGTGCTCCATTCAGTACGTGCCCTCTTTATAATACCCATCACCAGGCTAACCCATCCCCCCCACCTCCTCCCCTCCAGAACCCTCAGTTTGTTTCTCAGAGTCCATACTCTCTCATGGTTCGTCTCCCCCTCCGATTCCCCCCCTTCATTTTTCCCTTCCTGCTATCTTTTTTTTTAACATATAATTTATTATTTGTCAATGATTTTAAATCCTAAGTACTTATAGGTCTTTAATTAAAATAGTTAAATATAAGTCTACCACTTGGGGTAGAAACCACCTAAGGTTTAACTCTACCTTTGTAGTAATATTTTAAGTTTCCTATATGAGGACAGGAACCATATGAAATGAAGCTACTCAAAGAAGTTACTGGGACAAGGGCCCAAAAAGTTTCCCATTAGCAAGAACAACAAAATGTGAAATAGCAGAAACTGGTAGGAATGTGGTTCCCTGGAAATCATGTTCTCGGTAAAAAAGAATTCACATGAAAAATAAAAAAAAAATCACTGTGCTGGTAAAATAAAAGCAAGGAAAGGAAGGGAGAGAGAGAACGTGGGTCTACTACAAAACCAGAGGTGCACCACCTCCATAAAACTTCTTTCGAGATAGGAGTTAATGGTTGCAATGCCTGTCTGAGGCACTCCAAAACGGCTTTTCATAGTATGAAGGAAGAAAACATCCATGATACAACCTTACTTTAAACTCAGTACCACATTAAAATAATAAAATATTGCAAATGTGAAACCCAATTTTCCAGTGTTTCACTGCAGCAGAGTAAGACCATTTGCCTTACAAAATAGAGCATCTATTTCAGTTTCTTATTGCATCATCTCTGCTACGGTCAGATGTTACACCTACGTTGAATGGGTTACGGTCTTCACATCCAAGGTTCCACACAAGCTATTCCTTCTTCCTGGAGTTCTAGTTCCTCTGAGACCTTTAAAGGATGCAGGAGGTGCCACTTCTGTGTTCCCACACCATCTTGTTTGCCCTACTCTAGCATTTAAAACTGAAATATAATTGACAGTCTTTGTGTAAGAGCTTTGAGAACATGGACCGTCTGGTCCAGCTTATATCCCCAGGGCATGGGGCAATCCTTCCCCAAAACAGTCACAATCTATTGAATAAATGAACAAGCACAAAAAAGTTATGTTATTGTTTTTGGTCAAATCACACATTGGGGCGCCTGGGTGGCTCAGTTGGTTAAGCGACTGCCTTCAGCTCAGGTCATGATCCTGGAGTCCCAGGATCGAGTCCCACATCGGGCTCCCTGCTCCGCAGGGAGTCTGCTTCTCCCTCTGACCCTCTTCCCTCTTGTGCTCTCTATCTCTCATTCTCTCTCTCTCAAATAAATAAATAAAATCGTTAAAAAATTAAAAAAAAAAAATCACACATTGTTCACTAAAGACTATTGAAGAAGAAACATCATGCTATTATTTCATATTGATTGTAAACTAACACAACAATTTCTCCACATTTCTGCTGTATCAATTATCAAAAACTTAACTTCAAGTTTTACCTCAATCAAAGCCTAGAACATCCTATATCTCTTACAACTTAACTTCTACATTTGCAAAATCATGTTAGGTTTCTTTCTCCCTACTTCCATTTATTAAACTGACATTTACTAATTTTTCTATTTAAAAATCTAAGGTTATAAAAAAGTCTATTAAGATAAATTAAAGAGGTCAAACAATATTCTAAAGATTATGAGCTTCTGAACTTCAAATAGAGAGAAGCTTCAACATATTTATCTGTGAGATCCCACAAAAGCTCTAAACTCACTTGCACATGTAGTCATTCCAGTCACCAATAAAAATACTGAGCACTTAAGAGCCAAGGACAAAACCCTATGACACTTCACTAGGAATCTTTATTAATCAACATTTTTTAAATTAGGACTCTGACAGCTATGAATACACTTCATCATTTCAGGTCCATACTCATATTTCGGAAAATGTAAGAGACTTTGGCAAATGCTTTGTTCGGTCATACACCATTGCTGTTTTGGTAGATGTTATTTCCTATTCTATGAATAGCATTAACATATGGAAGGGATAACATAAAATCTTATGAATTTTCTTTATTTTTTTTTCCTGCCAATGACTTTCTTCTCCTCTACATCTTAGAATCTATATCCTCTTTTCAAGTAACTGCTCCTTCCTCAATCTAACCATATGGCTCTAGAGGGGACTGACAATTATTTTAACTTTACCCTCATGGGCACAGTGATGGTTTCCAAGAATAATTATGCAAACCAATCCATGTTAATCAGAATTATTTACAAGAATTTCTCAAACTGATTTTGAACCATGAAGTTCCAGTCTTAAGAGAGGACAGAAAATACAGCAAATCAATTAGTACAGATTCATGTTGCTCTTATAATTGCAATTTGGGGTACAGATAGCACTTTCTTTTTAAGACAGATAGAAACTAATCAAATATGCCTGGGCAATTATTTAACATGCAAAAGTTGGAATCAGTTTTTAACCTTAATTTTCTGTAGTCAATCAGAACTCATTCTATTCTCCATGATGTTTTTCCTGAAAGCACTACTTGAAACAGCCCAGAAATCACAGGTAACACTGTATCATCATTTAGTCAGAGGATACCTATTTGGAAATATATTCAAAATACCATTACTTACTATAGAATAGGCACTGAGGACACAGCAGTGAATGAGATTAATACATGCAGTCGTGGACTCTGTCTTACGTTTTAGTGGATAAAACCAAAAAACAACAAATAAATGAACTATAGATTCATAGATCCATTAAAAAAATCAATAGGGTATAAAGATACGAAGTAAGACTTGGAAGAACATCAGATATTAGAGAAGTTCTCTAACTAAAAGACGTTAAATTTGAAATCTGAAGAATGTAGATAGCCTTGAACCTTGAAGTAAAGGTTTTTGGAAAGAGGGAACAGAAAGTAAAAAGACCTAGAGAGAGGAAAGAGTGATTTTACAAAAAACCAAAGGAGAGAAGAGAGATTCAAAACAAGGTGTGGGACTGAAGTAGAAACAAGGATCAGAAAAGGACACTGAGGACAAGGTAAGCTGGTTTAATTTTATTCTAAATAAAATGGGAAGACAAAGGTCAACTATGACATGAATTTTTTTTTAAGGATGATCCATGGCTATTTTATGAAGACTAGCATGTATAAGAGCAAGAAGGAAAACGGGAAGATCATTTAGTTGGCTATTCCAGCACCTAAATCTAAATTATACTGGGGACTCAAACTGGAGACCTGCACAAAGGTTTCAAGTCAGATATGCAAAGTACATATTCAGAAAAATAGAGCTCACTGATATTTTAGATAAAAGATGTTAAAGGAAAGTGAGACATCAATTACAACTACCAAGTTTCTGGTGAAACTGGTCAAATCATATTACAGACTCATATGGGGACACTCAATGAAGGAACACTGAGAGTGAAGGGAAGATGGATAAGTTTCATTAGGTAGCTATCTTGAGTTGCTTATGAGTGATCCGGGAATATTAAGTAGTCAATTATGAGCACAAAAATCGGAACAGCCCAGGCTGATATTTCTGCTTTGAAAAAGAAAATTAGTTTGAGTATAGAAGTTTTCAAATATGAATACAATATACAGATATTTGAGGAAGGCAGAAAGAATTGGTAGGACAATTCTACCCTGATTGACTAAAATATTCTAGAATGTATTTAAGAAATTAAAGACAAAAGAGAAAGATTAAATGGAAGTAGTAGGCAGTAAAATATAAATTGATATATAAAATATTGAACAAAACTCAAATTACAAGCTTAGAGTGGACAGCACAGGGGAACAGGTGCAATAGAAAACCTGATAAGATTATGGTACTGTTTTCAGAAAGGAATTTTACTTTTTGAGTGAAATAAAAATATATTCATAATTATTGGCTATTGTTAATATTACAAACTTTACATAAATACATTTACTACATTTAGGGCATTTGCTAGTTTTAGCATACTCTAGATTTTCTTTATAAGCTTGATACATTTTTAAGAGATCTTCAAGAATACTTTGATATCTATATCTAAGAAATATTTTTAAAAAAATTGATTTTTAAAACACACATGTTCTTTATATGGGTATAGAACTATTTCACTCTTCTAAGTTTTATAACAGTTGAGATACAAATTTTGTATTTCAGTTAGTTTATATTTTCAGAGAAAATTCTTTCACTTTTCCCAGATTTATGGGTATTGTCACTGTTAAAATTCTATAAATTCAGGGGGAAATCAGAGGGGGAGACGAACCATGAGAGACTATGGACACTGAGATTTTGGGGTGGGGGATGGGTTAGCCTGGTGAAGGGTATTAAAGAGGGCACGTTCTGCATGGAGCATTGGGTGTTATACACAAACAATGAATCATGGAACACCACATCAAAAACTAATGATGTAATGTATGGAGATTAACATAATAAAATTAAAAAATAAAAATTCTATAAATTCGGTGAGCTTATTTGCTTAGTATCTCCTTGCCCCATCAACTTCTGAAAGGGCAGGGGCGCCTGGGTGGCTCAGTCAGTTAAGCGGCTGCCTTTGGCTCAGGTCATGATCCCAGGGTCCTGGGATCCAGCCCCGCATCGAGCTCCCTGCTCAGTGGAGAGCCTGCCTTTCCATTTCTCTCTGCCTGCCACTCTGCCTACTTGTGCTCTTTCTCTCTGTCAAAAACAAAAACAAAAAGAAACAAAAAAAACCTTCTGAAAGGGGTGTAGGAAAGGTTCCAAGATTGTGTTGGTCAACCCTGGAGATCATTTCAAATTATCTAAAGCAAAACTGAAAGACAACATATTATATACTTGACATATATTTGATTATTTAAGTTAGACTGAGTGAACTTTAGAAACCTCAGGCAATAGGTAAGTCTTATTTAAAAGAATTTTGTGGGGTGCCTAGATGGCTCAGTCAGTTCAGTGTCTGCCTTTGGCTCAGGTCATGATCTCAGGGTCCCGGGATCAAGCCCCACATCAGGCTCCCCACTCAGCAGGGAAGCCTGCTTCTCTCTATCCTTCTGCTTATGCTCTCTCAAATAAATAAAATCTTTTAAAATAGAAGAATTATGTATAAGTATTCCATTATTTATATAAAAGATGGCAAACTACCCAAATCATTTTATGAGGCTACAACATAGAACCTGAATACCAATACTAGAATAGGACAGCAATTTCTTTTTTAAAAGACAGAATGAATCACTTCACATAAAACAAACACATGATTTAGAGACCATTGTTACATAAACCTAAATCACAGGTTTACAAGATATTTGCTGTATATCTTAGGCAAATTCCTCACACTTTGGAAGCTTTGGTTTTTCTTAGAAATATGCTGTGTAAAAATTATATCAAAATTCCCTTCAAGTTCTACACCACCCTTACCACCTTCTACAGGCCTCACCCCCGCCAAGAGGTTCATCTTTATATTCTATGGCCTTATGTAAGGAACCTAACTAAGCCAGCTGGCAGAATAAACATGAACATCCGCAACTGGGAATGACTCTTAGGGATTTTGAACAATCATCGTACTGAGTTTAACGTGGGTATTAAGTGTCCTCAACCTCGGTAAGAATCTCCATCCAGAGCTAGGAGTCAAGTGACAATAAAAGCTATACTGGTAAGAAAGAGTAAGACAGAAATCCTTGTACTCCATAAAGTTGAAAGAACATTATCTTTCTTCTCGATTTGTCAGGTCCTTACTCCTACATGTATTCATGCTATATTTCCTATTTTTTCTGTTCCATGAAATACAGCCAAATCTTTTCAAAAAAATCATTTTTGGCCCTAAGCTTATTTGAAAGTTTCACTTTCCCTTGCAATAAAATTATAATGTAATAACACCCAATGTATAGAATTATTGCTGTAATAGTATGTGCTTTACATTAAACATTAAAAAATTATGCAAGTATCTATAAGTTTATATGATTATTTAATATACATTTTAGTACAGAAATAATGGTTGTACACTATCAGGTGGTAGTGGTAGAGGCGGAGAGAATGAGGCTCTAGATAGATTCTGAAGACAATACCGTATTTCCTGACACTGACTACTGGCTGTCAAAAGTGTGAAGAGCCCAGAAAAAGCAGGTGGAAGGATGCTGATGCTATCAAATTAGATAGCAGGGATTGAGGGTGGTTTGGGGTAGAAGAAATGTTCAGTTTCACATGTTGTCATTTAGGTATTTAGTTGAGATTTAAATAGAAATGTTCAAGTATTTAGATGTGTGAATTTAGAGTTCAGATGAAAAAGTCCAGCTGGAGATAATTATGTAGTTGTTGGCTTATAGAGGATACATGAAACTGGATATCAAAGGAGTAAGCACAGACGGGAAGACCAAATACTAAGACCCAGAACACCCCACAATGACACCTCTGAGGAAACAAAGGGAATAGGCAAGACATCAGAGTAGAAGCAACCTGTAAGAGAAGAGATGGTGGAGTTCTGAAAGCGAAAGAAATATGCTGTTTCAAGGAGTAACTAACAGTGTCATATGCTGGTAACTAAAATAATTTGGAAACAGGGATATCATTGGTGACCTCTGAAAGAGGTCACTCATAAGTCTGACTCATATGTATGTGTTTTTTGAGTATTAGGGGAAGTTGTGTGTTTCTAGCAGGAGGGAGACAAGACTGAGGGGCAGAAACATTTAATATATTTTTTTATTTCATGGTAGAGAATTCCATTTTAATAAAAGATCAAGAATCATATTCTAATAAAGTTCCAAAAACAGAGATGTCAGCTATTTTAAAACTCTGGAAACACATTAAGTTTATGTATTTTAAAGTTCATACTACAGCTCCAAAGAAAGCTTAACTGATTCAGGAATTGTAATCCCACCATAAAACACTTGAAAATTGCACAAAGCATACAAAAAGCCTTTTATTCGGATATTGGACTACAGGTCTTGCAGGGCTGTGATACCTAAGAGAAGGAAAAAATGAGGTAAATCTTACAATTGTCCTAGATTACTGCAGGAGTCTGTTTCCAAACCCCGGCAAAGGCTGCATGAAATAAGAGTCTAACAATCTCACTGAAATGAAGAGACTGATGTTGAAGTTAAGAGAGGCTAAGGTGGCTATAATTTGCATAGAATATTGGAGTTAAAGCAACTGCACAGAGAAAGATCCATAAAACTACACAGGATACCCTCCCCTCAAGTCTTTGGCAGAGTACTGATTTATACATGCATGGGGTCAAACTCCGAAATGAAAGAATTAACCACTACCAAGTAGCCCATCCAATAATTCCTGGAGTCCACATAGGTCTGGGAGGGGTTTGCATTCCCACCAATCAGAATCCAGAGGCTTCATAATACACAGGACATCAGAAGAATCTCTACAATGATTGTCTTTTAGTAGTGGAGCCATATTAGCTCAAAAATATGGGCTGCTCTCTGTATTTACAAAAGCTTGGAGACAAATTGATCCCAAGTAACAAATATTAGTATATAAATAGTTAATATGAAATATTAAAATACCTAGAATTCTACACTGGATGAGAATAACAGTAGACTACATGCTGAAGATCAATGAACTTAAAACATAATGGGAACTATCCAAAATGAAGCACAAAGACTTAAAAAACAAAAACAAAAACAAAACAGCATAGCCTCAGTAACCCGAGGGACAAAAATTTAACAGTCTAATAGATGTACCATTGGATTCCTGGGAAAAAGTGCATGGATGGGGAGAATATGTATTTAAAGAGTGTCAGAGAAAGGTCTAAACTTAACCAAAAGTATGAATCCACAGATCCAAGAAGTTTAATTACCTGTAAGCATAATAAAGAAAACCATAATAAGACACATCATGAAATTGCTGAATAAAGGGAAAATTGTAATAACAGTTAGAAAAGTCAATATATATGAAGGAACAATAAGGGTAACAGCCAGCTTAGTGCAACCATTCAAGACTGATAACAGATCATAAAAACACTAAAAGAAAAATAGTGAATCCTATGTATTCTGAAAAAAGATTATAAAAATACAGGCAAAATTAAACCTTTCTCAGAATGGGAGAATTAATGGCCAACAATTCAGGATAAAGTAAAATGATACTGTAAGAGAATTAGAAACTAAATGTGAGATATTTTTTTCTCATTTTTAATCTCTTAAAATAGATGAAACAAAATTAATACCAACCTTTTGGGAGGCTTATAATATATGCAGAAGAAAATGCAGAATAGTACACGATGGAAGGGAATGAATAGAAATACAATAACTCAGGACTCCTGGGTGGCTCAATCGGTAAAACATCTGCCTTCAGCTCAGGTCATGACCCCAGGGTCCTGGGATTGAGTCCCACATCAGGCTCCCTGCTCAGCGGGGAGCCTGTTTCTCCCTCTCCGTCTGTCCCCCCTACTTGTGTTCTGACAAATAAAATCTTTAAAGAAATAAAAAGAAAAAAAAATACAATGACTCAAGTGTCTTATGGTACAACACAATTACTATAACTTTTGATAGAATGTTACACATTTTAGGGTTCCTTAATCTTGGCACCAATGATATTTTGAGTTACATAATCTTTGTTGTGTGGGACTGTTGTACATTTTAGGATGTTGAGCAGATTCACTAGCCTCTATTCACACACATCCCCCAAATGTAACTAAAAATACCTCCAGACATTAACAAACATACCATTGGGCAAAAATATCAACCTGTAGTTGAAAATCACTACCTTAGAGTAAAAAAATATATATAAATAAAAGATTCACAGCTAATAAATGAATAAAGATAGAATGAAATATTAGAATGAGATTATTCCAAAAGAAAACAAGAACAGTTTAAGAAATAACAGATGGGACAAAATGGAAAACAAATAAGCAAGGTGATGGATTTAAACCTAATCACATATCAAAATGCAAATTAAATGTAAATGATTCAAATAATAAGATAAAAATGTAAGGCTAGATGAATAAGACTCAGGTATATCTTTGTCAAGAACCCACTTTCAAATATAAATACAGAGAACTAGAGATAGGTTAAATCCAGAAGATAGGTCAATATACTGTGCAATATACTGTGCAAACACTATTCAAAAATAATACAATAAGGCAGACTTCTGGACAAGGAACAATGTAAGGAATAGAGATTTTATAATAAGAACATCACATTCCTGGCTCTGTGTGTGTGTGTGTGTGTGTGTGTGTGTGTGTGTGTGTGTGTATAGACACCTAATGACAGAGCAACAAAATGCATGGGAAAACAAAGTGAAATAAAATTGAAAAGAAATCAAAATGGAAAACAGGTAAAAATCAAGGCAACAAAAATGGTCTCTTTTTTAAAATAGCAAACAAGTGTTATAAAATCCTAGCTAGAATAATCAGTAAGAGAAAGACAAAAACCATAACAAAAGAATGGATTTTCCTTTATGTGGAAAATCTAAAAGCCCCCCCCCAAAAAAAATGCTAGAACTCATACATGAATTCAGTAAGGATATAAAATCAATGCACAGAAATCAGTTGCATTTATATACACCAACAATAAGACAGAAGAAGGAGAAATTAAGGAGTTAATCCAATTTACAAGCGCACCCAAAACCATAAGATACCTAGGAATAAATCTAAACAAAGAGGCAAAGAATCTGTACTCAGAAAACTATAAAATACTCATGAAAGAAATTGAGGAAGACACAAAGAAATGGAAAAACGTTCCATGCTCATGGATTGGAAGAACAAATATTGTGAAGATGTCAGTGCTACCTAGAGCAATCTACACATTCAATGCAATCCCTATCAAAACACCATCCACTTTTTTCAAAGAAATGAAACAAATAATCCTAACATTTGTATGGAACCAGAAAAGAGCCCAAATAGCCAAAGGAATGTTGAAAAAGAAAAAAAAAAAAAAAGCAAAGCTGGCAGCATCACAATTCCAGAATTCAAGCTCTATTACAAAGCTGTCATCATCAAGACAGTATGGTACTGGCACAAAGACAGACACAAAGATCAATGGAACAGAACAGGGAGCCCAGAAATGGACCCTCAACTCTATGGTCACCTCATCTTCGACAAAGCAGGAAAGAATGTCCAATGGAAAAAAGACAGTCTCTTCAACAAATGGTGTTGGGAAAATTGGACAGCCACATGCAGAAGAATGAAACTGGACCATTTCCTTACACCACACACAAAAATAGACTCCAAATGGATGAAAGACCTTAACGTGAGACAGGAGTCCATCAAAATCCTTGAGGAAAACACAGGCAGCAACCTCTTTCACTTCAGTCGCAGCAACTTCTTCCTAGAAACATAGCCAAAGGCAAGGGAAGCAAAGGCAAAAATGAACTATTGGGAATTCATCAAGAGAAAAAGCTTTTGCACAGCAAAGGAAACAGTCCACAAAACCAAAAGACAACTGACAGAAGGGGTGAAGATATTTGCAAATGACATATCAGATAAAGGGCTAGTATTCAAAATCTATAAAGAACTTATCAAACTCAACACCAAAAGAACAAATGATCCAATCAAGAAATGGGCAGAAGACATGAACAGACATTTCTGCAAAGACGACATCCAAATGACCAACAGACCTATGAAAAAGTGCTCCACATCACTCAGCATCAGGGAAATCCAAATCAAAACCTCAATGAGATACCACCTCACACCAGTCAGAATGGCTAAAGTTAACAAGTCAGCAAACGACAGATGTTGGCGAGGATGCAGAGAAAGGGGAACCCTCCTACACTGTTGGTGGGAATGCAAGCTGATGCAGCCACTCTGGAAAACAGGTTGGAGTTTCCTCAAAAAGTTGAAAGCAGAGCTACCCTACGACCCAGCAAATGCACTACTGGGTATTTACCGCAAAGGTACAAATGTAGTGATCCGAAGGGGCACATGCACCCCAAAGTTTATAGCAGCAATGTCCACAATAGCCAAACTGTGGAAAGAGCCAAGATGTCCATCAACAGATGAATGGATAAAGAAGATGTGCTATATGTATACCATGGAATATTACGCAGCCATAAAAATAAATGAAATATTGCCACGTGCAACGAAGTGGATGGAACTAGAGGGTATTATGCTAAGTGAAATAAGTCAATCAGAGAAAGACATGTATCAAATGATCTCACTGATATAAGGAATTCTTAATCTCAGGAAACAAACAGGATTGCTGGAGTGGGAGGGGTGGGAGGGAGGGGGCAGCTTGGTGACAGACATTGGGGAGGGTGTGTGCTATGGTGAGCACTGTGAATTGTGTAAGACTGTTGAATCACGGACCTGTACCTCTGAAACAAGTAATACATTATATGTTAAAAAAAAAAAAGTACAGTAGGAAGGGAAAAATGAAGGGGGGGGATCCGAGGGGGAGACGAACCATGAGAGACTATTGACTGAGAAACTAACTGAGGGCTCTGGAGGGGAGGGGCATGGGGGGATGGGTTAGCCTGCTGATACGTATTAAAGATGGCACGTACCGAATGGAGCACTGGGTGTCACATGCAACCTGAATCATGGAGCACTACATCAAAAACGACTGATGTAATATATGGTGATTAACATAATAAAATTTAAACAAATAATAAAACAAAGAAAATCAACTGAGAGTTCAGTATCCATTTTGGCAATGAAACTTCAACATTTACCTGATATTTCATGTACAAGTTAATGTGAATTTCGTCCTAGGTCTTTGCCGTTTTTTTCTCTAATCGGCAATTATACTGTAAATAGCTACTCATCTCTAAATTTTAATTTTTTCTCCCATCTAGATATTGACTTACGTTTTCTCATCTGAAAACAAACTTCTGTATAAGTCTGCTTAGATTCTTTTTTTTTTTTTTTTTAAGATTTTATTTATTTGACAGAGAGAGACACAGCGAGAGAGGGAACGCAAGCAGGGGGAGTGGGAGAGGGAGAAGCAGGCTTCCCGCGCAGCAGGGAGCCCGATGCGGGGCTCGATCCCAGGACCCCAGAAACATGACCTGAGCCGAAGGCAGACGCTTAACGACTGAGCCACCCAGGTGCCCCAGATTTTAGGTTCTTTTTAAATTCACTCCCAACATTGTTATGTATGTATTCTCCTAGATACTTTTTCTAAATTTGTTTTTCTGCTTTTAACCTCCTGACCTATATCAATTGTATGTTTTCAGATTTCTTTCTAAATGGATATTCAGGCGTTCTAGTATGCATAACTATTACATCCTGTCCTATTGAAGTGAACATTACTTGCATAAATTATTTTCCCTTATTTACTGGGATCACTTTCTTTAGTTAACGCATAGTCTACTTGGCAAGTATTTTTTATTTGCTTGCTCAGTGGAGCTCCGGTATAGGCTTAGAGGGATTTGAACAGGGTATTGATAAAAGCACAACAGTCTTTGTGTCATGTAGATAGAGCGTCAGTGACTAAGTCGACAGTACCTTCCCTAGAAAGTATCCTTTACTACAAAAGCTTGACAGAGTTTAATGCTAACTACCTTTAGGGGGTGCGGGGAGAGACTACCCTACAGCTTCTTAGGACCCAATGAGGTTAGCTAGTCTTGCCTAAATAAATAAATAAAGAGTAAATTTAAAAACTCCACATACTCCATCATACAAGCATGTTACCCCCTCTCCTCCAAGACCCAGGGAACGTGCATTTTTGCATACCTGGTTCCCACTTCAGACTATCCATACCACTGAACCTCTCTGCTGGGTCCCAGGATTCTTTTGGGCCAGCCTGAAATCACTCATATCCCATTTCTCCTTCAAAAAGCTTGGAGTGTATGCAGCCATCAGTGCATATGGCCATCGGCTAGGAATGTGTGACTCTCTCAATGTCCTGAAAGAGAGCATGGCTCCAGCAGTCGGCTGCAATGAACAGCAACATTGGCAAGGACAACAAGACTCCTTTAACGTCAGTATTTTCAGAATCTTAAGTTATTTTTTTAATTTTATTTTATTATGTTAATCACCATACATCATTAGTTTTCGATGTAGTGTTCCATGATTCATTGTTTGCGTATAACACCCAGTGCTCCATTCAATACGTGCCCCCTTTAATACCCATCACCAGGCTAACCCATCCCCCTACCCCTCTCCCCTCTAGAACCCTCAGTTTGTTTCTCAGAGTCCACAGTCTCTCTCATGGTTCAACTCCCCCTCCGATTTCCCCCAGTTATTTTTAAAGTAACTCGAAATTATGGGAATAATGCCCCTTCCTTAAAATATCAAAAACACACCCTAAAATAACTAAGTCACATAAGCACCGTATAAATATACTTTGCCATTTTAGGATGCCTCGGTGGCTCAGATGGTTAAGCGTCTGCCTTCAGCTCAGGTCATGATCCCAGAGTCCTGGGATCAAGTCCCGCATCAGGCTCCCTGCTCAGCGGGGAGCCTGCTTCTCCCTCTGATTCTCTCTCTGCCTCTCATGAATAAATAAATAAAATCTTTAAAATATATATATATACTTTGCCATTTTATCACTGGCAATTTTGTTTCCAATCTGAGTATTCTATGTAAAAATGTGATTTCTTGGACTCAGTATATACTCTGCACTTATTTATTGGGGGAGGGGGGCAAGTTGAATTAGAACTGTCAAAATAAGCAAATGCCTAAGTTAGGCATTAATATATGGCATTTATCTAAATCACCATTTAGATAACAGGCTAAGCTGTATGTATTCTTTCTAGGCCACAGAAGCACTTGCAAAATGATTTTAAAACATATCAATGAATGGGGTGCCTGCATTCATGCCAATGAATGGGGCTCAGTCGTTAAGCGTCTGCCTTCGGCTCAGGTCATGATCCCAGGGTTCTAGCATTGAGCCCCACATCTGGCTCTCTATTTGGCAGGAAGCCTGCTTCTCCCTCTCCTACTCCCCCTGCTTGTGTTCCCTCTCTTGCTGTGTCTCTCTCTGTCAAATAAATAAAATCTTAGAAAAAAAAAACATACTGAAAGCATTTCTCTTTGAAGTCTAACTATGAGATAAAAATAAAACATTAGGTAGTACCCTTAGCACTGTAATGCAAAGAAAAAGTAAATGGGTTAGTAATGTGGTTTGAAGGATAAGTTATTCAAAAGCCAGTGTAAGAAAGAAAAATATATTGGAGTTTAAGAGCATCATTCCCCTACTCATTTTGGTAATTCAGAGTTTATGACCAGCTATATACCTGACCAAAATTTGAGCCAAAGAATGGTTCATAAACTAGATAATATGGCCTTGAGGTCAGGCAATTGATATTAGTCTTAACCTTTCACATTAAGAAACTTTAGTTTTCATTGCCTTTGGTTTCGGCACATTAGTCTATTCTTCCTGAATGATATACTGCCTAAGAATAAAATATAAAAATCTGATAATTTTAAAATCTTTTGAGAAATGACAGTTCAGTTTTTAGAAGAATGAAATACAGTCAATGTGGAAAAAAAATCTACCAATTAAGTATGAGAATCAGAAATTTTAGAAGCCATAGAAAAACAATAGATAATACTAGAGATAATTTTCTTTGCCAGCTTAGTTTATCACAAAAATGCTTTAAGTGCTACAACAGTTATCTTTAGCAATAATCTCTCCCAGTATTTCAAGTTCTTAGGGGTTTTTTGTTTGTTTGGCATTTCTGTAATCCACTGTATCAGATAGGCAAATCTAACACAGCCTGTTTTTATAAACAAGAATATTAAAATAAATATTTTTTGAGATCTAATTATATATATATATATATATATATATATATAAGACTTTATTTATTTGAGAGAGAGAGACTGAGCAGCACAAGCAGGTAGAACTGCAGACAGAGGGAGAGGGAGGAGACTCCCCACCGAGCAGGGAGCCCGATGTGGGGCTCAATCCCAGGACCCTGGGATCATGACCTGAGCCGAAGGTAGGCGCTTAACCAACTGAGCCACCCAGGCGCCCTCTAATTTTATATTTAATGTGATTTTACAAATAGGAATTTCTACTAAAGACAACTACAAATATAAAGGCATAGTAAAGCTATCCCAACAAAACTTTTTGTAGTTTAAGATTCAGAACATTAAGTGATATGAGCTCTATAGTCCACTTCAAAGAAATAGTCTGAGGGTATGAGAGCTTCTTTTAACTGTACGACAGCTTTGCCACTCACATCAAATTTAAGTACCATCTGTGTGTGGGATTGCATTAAATGATCAGGTGTACTTAGGCATTTCTGGGCTATGACATTTTTTTAGGGGGGAGGAGGGGATGGAGAGAGTGTGGGGGGGAGAGAGAGAGAGGAAGAGAGCCCACATACCCCTTGCATATGTGCAAGGGGAGAGGCAGAGGAAGAAGGAGAGAGAACATCTCAAGCAGGCTCCATGCCCAGCACAGAGTCCAATGCAGAGCTCCATCCCATGACCCTGTGGATCATGACCTCAGCTGAAATCAAGAGTTGGATGTTTAACCAACTGAGCTACCCAGGTGTCCCAAGGCTATGACACTTCAAGGTTTCCTTGTTTTTGACGGTCTTGATAGTTTTGGGGAACGCTGGTCAGGTATTCTATAGAATGTACTTCAGTTCTACAAGAGATATTTCTCATGGTAAGATGGCAGTTGTGGTCTTTTGGCAGAATGACTACAAAGTAAAGAGTCATTAATAAGGCTTACCACATAACGGGGAGATTAGTTATTAACACAAGTTACCACTGATGATGCTGGCTTTGATCACCTGGCAGAGTGTTTTGACAGGTTTCTGCACCATGAAATAATCACCACCCTTTACTTACCGCAATCTTTGCAAGCCAATTCCTAAGCATAAGCCACAAGGGATAAAGAGTGATGTAGATACTACATCCTCAAGAAGAGGGAACCTAAATTATATGAAATTTTATGTAGAAACTGTCACCTCTCCATTTGTATATTCAATTGTTTATCAGTATGGACTTACAGGTCTTCATTCTATAGTTTGGGTTATAATCTAATGCTACACTACTTTATTACTCAAATTTTTCCAGCTTTGGCCCCTGGGAGCTCATTCAGTTCTTTCCTATTCTCTTTGATCATCACTGCATTTCTTTTTCTTACTTTCCTGTACTATGAGATGCTTAAGGTCCCTCTTGTATATTCCATATACTGCTCTAGTATCACCCAATTCTGCAAGGTTTCAGAAACCAAAATATGGGTGTTGGGTATGCTCACTGCCGCTAAGACATTGTTGCATCTAGGTTCTCTCCAGGAGAACTAGGAGATATATACTGTTAAAGTAAAATACAAAATGGAGACCAACCTGGAAACTTCCCAGAGCAGACAAAACCATTTAAGCCTTATAAGTAAAACTTGATTTAGCTTATCCTACAAAAGAAGCAAAAAATTAGTTTGGGCTGCTTCTTACAGAGGACTCTTAAAATCATAAATGAAACTTAAGCTGTCCCCCAAAGTTGGCTTGACATAACCACTTTTAAACAATCCCTTACCACTAGGAAAACTAATGTTATAACTAATCTCTGTAAACAACAGTCTCTGTATTCTTACTATACATGCCATCTTACAGTATACCTTTGAGCCTCATTCTGTTCCTGATTTGAGAACTCCCAGTTCACTAACTGTTCTTATATGCACAATAAACTCTTACTACTACCACATTTGATGATTTTAATTTTGCTATTTCTGGGTTTGACAGTATGTATACTAGCCCATGTATACAAACATTTATGATTATCTCTATACTATGCTAAATATGACTTCACACTGTGTCTGTTTTTAATCCAGCAATATGGTTTATTCTAAGGCTTCTCCCCTTATCTATACCTTTCTCCGCCAGTAATGAGAAACTGGTTCCCACGACCTGCCATCCTTTTATCCGTTTATAATTAGTTAATACTAGTATAAATGCACAGCAATTTCAGAATAAACCCGTAGGGGTGAACTTTTAAGTTTCTAGACAGTACCATGTTTTTATGAAATAACTATTCTTACCAAAATTTGTCAACTTTGTAATGTTTTTTTTTTTTCTATGTTCTGACCAAGGATGCCACTGTGTCTTGAGGTTTATGTTTAACTGCATTCAGATTTGGTGGGCAATCTATACCAGCTACATATACAGCAAGTATTTTAAAGTACATTCTATGAAGGATTAATAAGCACAGAACTATTCCTTACCTCAACTCATAATAGCATTACTAGCTAGATGGTATAATAGGAAACATGAAAAACTCAACTTCATTTTTTTTTTTTTTTTTAAGATTTCATGGGGGTGGCGGCAAGAATCTCAAACAGATTCCCTGATAAGCACAGAGCCTGATGTGCGGCTCAATCCCAGGACCCTGAGATGACTTGAGCCAAAGTCAAGAGCTGGACACTTAAGTGACTGAGCCACCCAGGTGCCCTCCAAAATTCAACTTTATTAACACATGGTAGCACATGTGCTAATATCACTTAAACTCTTAAATTGCCTTAAAAAAAGCATATTAGAGGTACCTCTGAAACAAATAATACATTATATATTTAAAAAGAAGAAGATAGCAGGAGGGGAAGAATTAAAGGGGGGGAATCGGAGGGGGAGACGAACCATGAGAGACGATGGACTCTGAGAAACAAACTGAGGGTTCTAGAGGGGAGGGGGTGGGGGGATGGGTTAGCCTGGTGATAGGTTTTAAAGAGGGCACGTTCTGCATGGAGCACTGGGTGTTATACACAAACAATGAATCATGGAACACTACATCAAAAACTAATAATGTAATATATGGTGATTAACATAATAAAAAAAGCACATTTGTAATCCTTAATCATATTATCAATATTGCAATTTTTTTAAAAAAGCTATTGCTATAATTAAATTTGAGTTTATATTTAACAAAAGAAACAATCTGGGCAATAGTCTATTATAAAAATAGGTCTCATGACTTATAATCAGTAATTTTATGAATGGCCAGCATACGCTTTCTAAGTGCTTTAATTGCTAACCTCAGGATGGAATTTGTATTAAACAACTGGAGTTTGTTTTGTTTATTTCAGGACTCAGTATAAAGTTGTAAATCCACAGGTTATAGATTTCGACCTAAGTAATTTAAGTAAATAAATTTGAAATTCTCCATAAAGTTATTCAAATAAGTCATGATACACACATCTAAAAACCGTCTTTTGATCTAAGCTACTACAGCTTTAAACTAATAGCAATATAAATTTTGAAACTACTATGCTAGTGTATTTGCCTGTTAGAATAAAAGATAGGAACTAAATAAACATACTGTCTTTATCTTGGGATATTCAGTAATTCTAATTTGTAAGACCAAAGGAATAACTCCATTAGTTTAATTTAAATGGAAATATTCTCAGGACAGTCCAGTTTGGGTAATAATTATAATTTGTTTTTTATCCCTTTCATTGTGCAATATAAAACCTATGCATTTAAAATGTTTTGAAATAGTAATAAGGAGAAGTTCAAAGGTTGTATCAACTGCTTTTTAAAGAAGTTATTCAGAGGGAAGAAGTCAGATGATTAACAACTTGTTAAACTAGATCTCTAGCAGCCAAACTTCCTCATAATCTTTAGAGCTAGGTAGGGCAATAGGACTAGTTTTGGCCAATGGATCATGGACTGGAAGGGTGTGTATCAACCTCTGGAATGGGGTATTACACAGTCAGTGAAATCCCAAATCTCTTTCTCGGACACATTTATCAAATATATGTTTCACTTTTGTATATTAGAATGTCGTGCTGAAACACTGTGGGTTAATGGTTTTTCTGCCACATAATCCTATCCTTGCTTTTAAAGAAATGATTATCAAAGAAAGATCATTGCTATAAATCTTTAGGAACCAAGGGAAGTAGGTATTAGAAATTGTGGAACATACAACATTTGAGCTTCCAAGTATTTGGTCAAAATCACTTGTGGCACTGAAGATGTAGATAGCATACCTAATCAACTGTAATGTTAGATTGTAAGAACATCAGTAGTATAGGGTGATTGCTGGTGCACTTTGTAAGTTATTGTCAGAAACAGATGACCTCCAGAAAACAAAACTGCCTGCCTTATAAGCACAAGAGTTCAGAAATTTGGGGCCATCAGAAGTAGCATAGGATTCTTAAGTTTTACACCATTAGAAGGTCTGTTAAAGGGGCACCTGGTTGGCTCAGTTGTTAAGCGTCTGCCTTCGGCTCAGGTCATGATCCTGGGGTCCTGGGATCGAGCCCCGAATTGTGCTCCCCACTCTGTGGGAAGCCTGCTTCTCCCTCTCCCACTCCCCCTGCTTGTGCTCCCTCTTACGCTGTGTCTCTCTGTCAAATAAATAAAATTAAAAAAAAAAGGTCTGTTAAAAATGTTTCCCCGAGACAAAGACCAAACAAGTAAGAGGGCCTTCTTCTTCTTGTTAAAATCTCAGAAAGGACTAAACTGTCACTAGCTAAAAATCAAATTAAGAGGATGGTGCCCACTCTTTAATTATATCTTATGGCTAAGGGGAAGACTTAATCTTGTGACTCTCCCACCTAAGAATGATATGTTTAAGGTACTTTCAGTTTTTTTTAAAGATTTTATTTATTTATTCATGAGAGACAGAGAGAGAGAGAGAGAGAGAGAGGCAGAGGGAGAAGCAGGCTCCCAAGGAGCAGGGAGCCTGATGCGGGACTCGATCCCAGGACCCTGGGATCATGACCTGAGCCGAAGGCAGACGCTTAACCATCTGAGCCACCCAGGTGCCCGGTACTTTCAGTTAAGTTTCTAGTTCAGTCTGGGAACCCCTAAGGATACCAAGACTCTTTAAGGAGTTCTGTGAGTTCAGAGCTAGGTTCTGAGGAACACTAAGATGTTATATGCCTTTTCTACTTTATATTTTCATGAATGGTAGACACCAACGATGAAGGCACTGTCACAGAGTTACACTGACACTTCTATCCTTCACTGCAAAGCACTTTCAGGAAGCACTATATTTAATAACATCCTTGATAAAACATTAAAATTAAGTCTTGAATCTTGAGTTCCTATTTCTAATACCCTGCATGACACAAAACAGGAAGTGTACATAAAACTTGTTGGTATATGTTGGAGAAATAAAATTGGAAATAAAATTTCCCAGCCTGAGAACTTCACAAAAGATAGTAAAGAAAAAGTTATTATTTAATCAGCACTGAACCAGTATGACAGGTCTACTACCAGCATTCCATTAAGAGACTGCAAAGAAAGCAAGTGGTTGTTTATATACAGATAACAATCCGTTACATACATGTTTGAAAGATACTAACTAGTCCTCAAGAGGCCTTGACAGCACTATCTGTTACACAATTCATCCTAAATTCACCTGGTAAGTGGGCTGACCATCTCTGTTAGTTCTCTACAATGGCAAAATAAACTTCTATTTTCATGACAGAAGGTAGTTTTACAACTAGGAGAGGGGCATCCATGAGGTTAAGCTCACACCCACTCCCAGAAACTGACAAATGGGGCGCAGCAGTCCTTTGTTATTTACATTCCACAGAGATTACCAGGTCCTTGAAGAGAATCTTCCTAAATGTTGAACTGGCAAGACATTTAGCTTTTAAAGATTTAAATATAATTCAGAGTGATAGAATTTAAAATTACAAGGTTACTAAAGTAAACGCACTAAGAAAAGGGAAAGGGGGTGGGAAGTCTCCCCTATTTTCCACAGCAAGAATTAAGCTTCATTATTTTTAAATTGTATTTGCCCTTACTCATACTAAAAAACAAATGTTTCAAGGAAAAGTCCTGATGCTTTTTCCATGGAATCATCTGCATTCCAAAGATCAACAAAAAAAAAATCTTGTTAAGCTGACTTGGAGTATTTGGCAAATATTCTCTCAAATAAATTAAGCCAATTACCTGAAGGGAAACAATTGAGACTACTTTCTGCCAAATGATCCAATTCAAGCTTAGCCAAGATATGAATCTGCTATCAGATGCCTGACATAATATTTAAAGACTTAAAAAGATCAGTGTTAGTACATGTAGTTTTGAGATTGTGTAATAAAGCGTCAACAATGAAAAGAACTGCTTAACTCAGTGAACCTGTACTTTCCAAATGAATAGTATGATTTTACAGAATTGTAAAGGGGTAAAAAAAGATCTATTTACAGTGTGAGATATTCCAATGGATTTTAAAAATTAACAATTTGGCTTCTATATAGCTTTAAATTCCACGTTAGAACTAAACTTTGTACTGCACTAGTACTGAAAAAGTGGTAAACAATATCCAGTGCTATCTGAAAATACAGCCATTACAAATACTCTTGCCCTTTTCCAACTACATATCACATGAGGCAATTTTCCTCATACTTCAAACCAAGACAGCATCACAAGAGACTGAGGCAGAAGCAAATATGAAAATCTACCTATGTTCCCTTACACTTGGCATTAGAACTACAAAATATAAGGAACTGGATTATTTTTTTGTGGTTTTAGAAAATAGTTATGTTCTTCCAAAAATAAGGTATTTCTAATAGGACTGAACAATATTTTAAATGAATTAAAAATAAACACTTAAGATGCTTTATAGGATACAGAGGTAACCCAAATAAACTGAAGCTCTTTGAGATTTTTTCAAAGATTTTTAGGAGGAAAAAGGATTCTTACAGCCAAAACGGGAGAGAACCAAGTCAGAAATGAGAATAGCAGATGAAAAACCAAATATGTAGCTGTTCTGGGAACCACGCTTTTAATATATACAAGAGTGGCTACTGGTACCTAGACTATGAAACACGCATAGCAGATTTGAGATTTGCTGTCAGAAAGAAACAAACCTGGCTTTTAAGAATTACCATAATGGTTAAAGCCTTTTACGGCTCTAAGGAAGGCAAAGGTCCTTTGCCTACCTCCAATGTGGTCAGGAAGAGAGTGGACAGGGTACAGTTTCCCCAAGAGTAGATTCCGAGCATAAGAAAGTGAACCTACATTTATTGCATACCTACCGGTGGCATCGTTTAGTCCTCAAAACGATTCTTTAAAAATATTTCACCCCTTTTGTATAAAGAACCTAAGACACTGGAATTTGAAGGCAACTTGCCTCAAATCACTGGGAAATAGCCAGCATGTAAGCCAGTGTTGTATATCAGATAAGGCTCAGTAAAATCTGCTTGCTTGTTCATCACTCAGCACACTCTGAATAGCTACTGTATAAAAGGCACTATATATAAAACTAATTATAAAATGGCCATAATAATCTTAGATTTTGCCTTCAAGGAGTTTATAGGCTCATAGGGAGATAAATTCACCTGAGATTTTGTAATATGGAGAAAATATGAATTGATGGATTTGTACAAAATTATCACCTTCAACAAAGAATTATCAGAACAGGATTGATGAAAAGCTCATCCTTGTAAAATGTTTTGTTCTTGTTAATATATGTCTCCATGTCAGTTTTTTTTTCCATTGTCCAGTTAGCATCTTGATGTGTTAACCATATAAAAAAGATCATTTGCTAGAAGAATTATTTGGACATACAAGTGGTAGGACAGGCCAAAGAGAAGCAATGCTTCCTAGCAAGGATTTTTAAAGAATGTGCATACCAGTGAATACAAGGAACTAGTTAGTTCATTCTCATTCTGACCTGAGAAGTGAGAATTATAAATTGAAAGCAAACAGGATTATAAGGATACCTGGCATATGATGCAAAAGAGGCCATGAGGAGAATTAAGGTATTCGGTTTAGAAACATGGTGCCTATCTTCAGAGATTTACACTCTGTAGAAAACACCTAAGTATTCAACATAACATGTAATGAGGAAAAAATAAAGCAAAGTAAAAGAAACTAAATATTGGAGGAGCTTCTCCGAGATGACATTTGAGCAGAAACCTGAGCAAGGAGTACTATGTAATAATACTAGGAAAAAGCTTTGCAGGCAGTGAGAGCTGTCAGCCCAAATCCCTGAGAAAAGTGAGCTTGCAGACAGTGATCACTTCTAAGATGGGGCAGTTCCCTCAGGATCTCTTTCACCTTAAGGCTGTCCTGCTTTTTCTTCTCCACCAGATTATGCATGCTTCTACAACAGGGTCCTGGAAAGTTCTGTTTAAGGATCTATAACATACCTGGGGTTTTTATCGGTGCTATTTTTAAGACATCATGGTATAATCACCGTATTGACAATGAGAAATTTGTTTCAAAGAAATTAAATGATTTGTCCAAGGTAATCACCTGTGGGATTTGAATTCATTGATTTACCTCAAAGCTTGGGCCCCTCTCTCAAATGAAGAGTCAGAAGAGGTTGTGATCTTTTCAAGGATCTAGGCCTCAAAAAGCATTCTGGAAACTGGACTGATACCAGTTTTATAGGAAATAATTGGGAGACTGAATACTGAACCACTGTGGTGTGAACAGAAATTTAATAGCATGCAACCCTGTCACTTTCCCTGAATTACGAGCACTTTGGGGAAAGCAGATAAGGACCACACCATGGTCTTCACTTAAACACTCCCAAGATAGAAGCATCAAAATCCCAGGCCGTGAAGCATGCACATCTTGAGGCATGTGAAGTTCATTTTAGTTGCAGAATAGAACCCTGAGTGGGTGGGAGAAGGAATTCCAGACTTCACTATTTTTTTCCTTTTCTGTAAATAAGCTAATAGTTAACCTTTCTATACTCTATGTGATTGGTCTTCCCAAATACAGTCCAAATGTGAGAACATTCTATCTATGGAGAAGGAGTTCAACAGTTCCAGTTGATGGAGGCAGTCTACTGTATTCAAATATCTTACGCCCATAACACCAAGTAAACACAGGCCTGTAGGCACAGGGAGACTGGAAATTGCTTATCTTTGAAAGCAGGTATAGGTCTAACTCAAGGCAGATAGGATGAAAAACATGAAAGAATTCTCTTTAAGATCCAGGTGCGGACCATTCACTCATTCATATTCCCGTTTCTTGGCTAGTAGAGCAGGTTGGACTTGTAGAGTTTCATCAGACTTGCAATGTATTTATCCAGTTCAGTAAATAGGTGCACGTCTTTCTAGTGCTTTAAGAGTAGAAATCAGTTTCACTGTCATGACACAGACCAGCAGTCTTCTAAAGCTATTAGTATGTGTTTGTATTTAATTTCAACTGCTTTCAATACGTAAGATGTATTTGGATTGTTCAAGCAGAATATATAAATAGGGAAGAGCTGGTAGATGGAAGCTAGAAACCTGGAAAATGGAGTTCATCTTACAGAACTCATGTAGGATAAAAATAGCCAAATAAAAAGGAACACCAAGGGAAAATGGTATTATGGAAACATATGTTTTCAGTGCTATCATTCAAGAAAAGTGAAGATATAGCCACCCAGAAAGAAGTATATTTACTTATGTTAAAGATTTAAGAGAGAGCACGCACCCATGGGGCTGGGAGGTGGGTGCGACAGAGAGAGGGAGAGAAAATCTCAAGCAGACTCCCCACTGAGCATGAAGCCTGACTTGGCACTCGATCCCACAACCCTGAGAGATCATGACCTGAGCCGAAATCCAGAGTCCACCGCCTATCTGACTGAGCCACCCAGGTGCCCCAGGAGTATATTTATTTTTGAGGCTACATAAAACCGTAGTATTGATATATGCTTAGCTAGATAATGTACTGGCATGCCACCTGCCTAGGACATTGTACAGATCTGGAGTGACTATGTTGAAATCAAAATCCCCACTCTGATGCTCACAAAATTTCAGTTTAAACATGTTCTGACTTTCCTAAATTTAATCTTTGTGTAAATTTGTAGGAATCATTGTTTTATTGAACATCTTTATCATGTTACTGTTTCATTTCATATCAAGGCTTCATTGAGTTGGTATAATACAATTGCAATGTATTTCCCTAGAAGTAATTTAATGTTTCGACTTTGAATGACATAATAGCTCATGCTTCACACATTATAAGCCCAGGTCTTTACTGGGAAGAATATGCTTTACTGTGGGGGCTGGGGAAGGGCAACTATCATTCAGTGTATTACCTGGATGTGTATTAACTTGTATCAATCATTCCTGACTGCTGCTAAATTTTGTGCTTGTGAATATTTAGTTACTGATAACCCATTCAGTGGGGAATTACAAAAAATTTAGCAGGTACTTGAAAAATGAAATCTCGATGGTACATCCTAGCCTTTTAAGCATTTAAATGTAAAAAGGAAATTTCAAGGGAAATAGAAGGTGCGTGAATTTTGTTTGTGCTAGTATATCATAATCCAAAAGTAGAAACCTACAGGGATTGCTAGATTATTCTGAAAAAAATTTATACATTTAACAAGTAAAATATTTGCACTGACAGAAATTAAATGTTTACATAAACAGTCCATTTCAATAAAATCTGAAAAGTAGGCTTAAGAAATAATCTCTAAGAACTAAAACTGTCACTACTTGCAGATAACGTAAGGTTATATACAAAACGTCCTAAAAACTCAACCAAAAAAACTATTAGAACAAATTCAGTAAAGTTACAGGATACAAATACAAAAATCATTATATAGAAATGAAACTGTCAAATTAAGAAAACAATCCCATTTATAATTTAATCCAAAATACTTCATAATAAATGTAACCAGAAGTGAGAGACCTGTAAAAACTTAAGAGCATAAGAACTTACAGCTGAAAAAGTCAAAAGTAAAAATATTATATGCTCATACATTAAAATGCTGTTAAAATGCCCATACTACCCTAAGCAGTCTACCAATTCATTGCAATCCCTATCAAAATTCCAATGGCAATTTCCACCAAAATAGAAAAATCCTAAGATTTGAATGGAACCAGAAAAGACCCTGAATAGCTAAAGCAATCTTCGGGGTGAGGGTGGGGTAAGTGGAGGCTATCATCCTCTCTGATTTCAAACTATTTTACAAAGCTATAGTCATCAAAACAGTATGGCATTGGCATCAAAGCAGACACATAGGTAAATGGAAGAGAACTCAGAACCCAGAAATAACCCCAGGCACATATGGTCAATTTATGACAAAGGAGGCAAGGGTATACCATAAGGAATGGACAGTCTCAGAGTGTTGGGAAAACCAGAGTTCCACATGCAAAAGAATGAAACTGGACCACTCTCTCAAATCATACAAAAAAGTAAACTCAAAAAGGATTACAGGCTTGAACGTAAGACCTGAAACCAAGGAAAAAAACAAAATAAAACATAGGTGGTAAGCTCCCTGACATTGGTCCTGGCAGTAATTTTTTGGATCTGACTCCAAAAGCAAAGGCAACAAAAGCAGAAAAACAAGTGGAACTAGGTCAAACTAAAATGCATCTGCAGAGCTAAGGAAACCAACAGAATGAAAAAAACCACCTACCCATGAGAGAAATAATTGCAAATCATGTATAATAGGTTAAAATTTGAAATATGTATTTTAAGAATTCAAATAGCAAAAAAAGAGATGGGACATTCTGAATAGACATTTTTCCAAAGACGACCTACAGATGATCAACAGATACAAGGAAAGATACTCAACATCACTAATCAGGAAAACGTAAATCAAAATTAAACTGAGTCATTATCTCATCTCTTACATTGGCTATTTCATATTTTAGGGGTTTCTTAAACTGTATTTATATTTTTTCTACTTTTTATAATGGATATCCAAAGTAACATTATCAGAGAAATGAGGTGTGCAGGAATGAGTGAAGACCAGTAATATTGATATGCACAATCCTGCCCTTGAATAGGAAGTAACATAGGTATCCCAATAGTCTAAACACTTTTTTTTTTAAGATTTTATTTATTTGAGAGAGAGAGAGAATGAGGGAGAGCACGAGAGGGAAGAGGGTTGGAGGGAGAAGCAGACTTCCTGCTGAGCAGGGAGCCTGATGTGGGACTCGATCGCAGGACTCCAGGATCATGACCTGAGCCAAAGGCAGTCGCTTAACCAACTGAGCCACCCAGGCACCGTAGTCTAAACACTTTGAATGGTAACTTGTGCTTAGGATTCTAATTTCTTCTTGATGTCGTCATTTAAAGATTATGTCACCTGACTGAACTGAAGGTTGGCAGAGTCCTGCTGCCAGGATATTGCTGTACCTGCCCGAATTGAAGCTTTCATGCAACGTGCTTTCAAAGTGTCTAAGGGCAGAAAGTTGGCACTTCTCTGAACTTACCTATGACTGGATGACATTTTGCTCTTATTTAAAAAAAAAAAAATTGTGAAAAAAATATTAAATATAGTTGATATACAGTTACATTAGTTTTAGGTGCACAAGAGTGATTCCACAATTCCTTTACATGCTACACAGTATTCACCATGCAAAGTACAGTTACCATCTGTCACTATTCCTTATTACAGTGTGATTGACTATATCCCTATGCTGTGCTTTTCATCTCCATGACTTTTATAACTGGAAGTTTGTACCTCTTAATCCCCTTCACAAACTCTATTTTTCTTTAAAAAATCATTTTACCTTTGGCAGAGACATATTTTCAAATTCATGTAAGATCCTGCTCTTAAGGTTAAATTTTCACAAGTTATAGGGAAACAGGCCTTAAAGTGATTAGGGTTGAAATTATCATATTTTCTTCATACTAAGCTTTACATTCAGAGTATGGGACAGATACAACTCCTATCTTATCAGATTCTTAGGATTTATAGTTAATTGCAGCAATTTTGTGTTTTTGTTTATACCTTCTGTTTGCAGATTTCCATTCTGATCCTCCCCCAGAGAAAGATACTTTACGCATAAGAATGTTTACTGTTAATTACTTGAACCAAATTACCAGAAACTGTAGGAGTCTTGTGAATATAGTATGCCTATATATAAATATTTGATGAGATTGGGGAAAATAGCATCTCATTTTGTCAGAAACAGACTAATGTCTCTACTGAGGCATAGAATTTTGAAAGATTTGCAGTTATTTCATTGATGTTTAACTGGACATGGACAATTAAGGAAGAATTTGTGCAGATGTATGGTTTCTTCAGATTTTTTCTCATAGCTTTTCAATACTGGTTCTGGCAGTAAGTGCTGCGTGTTACCCAGTAAGAAAATTGCTCAGTGAAGTTTTTAGTTCTCCCCCTACACGCGAAAGCTGAAAATCAAAGTGCACTATAAGATGCTGACAGTTCAAGGGTATAAAAACCTCTGCAACAAACAGAAAAGGGCAGTCTATTAGGGAATATGTTAGAAGGCCCTGAAATGAAGTTTGATTGCAGCAAAGCCTCCTGAGTAAGAATTAACGATAACCTGACATTGCTTTTTAATGCATGCTGTTCACTGCTTTAAATACACTGAGAATGAGTTTTGCAGAGAATCATTTTCTCAGAAAGCAGTAAATTTAACGGAACTACAAGAAAAAAGAGGGAAGCATTACTATAGAATTTACTGAGTCATTAATGTGAAACTAATTCTTAAAATACTAAAAATGGGGAGCAGTTACACCTTTGTCTTCCTTTAATCGGTAGATTAAAATGGAACATCAAGAATCCATTATTACTTGAATGAAAGTTCTTTACCCACAAAGGTTAAGTGTGATTGATTGCAAAAATACCCCTTCCATCTATCCATGTCTTATCCTACAAAGAGACTTTGCAGCTCCTCTCATCGAGATGAGACCTCTTTCCCCACTCCTTGAATGGGGCTAGCTTTTAGGACTTCATATGGACAAGAGAACACAATGACATGGAAATATGGGAGGACCACCTAAATGACAAGAAGCAAACCTGTTTATTCAGAGCTTGCGATAGCCACCATCACTTGTGTTTTGGCCGACTCAAAGGCAGGCAGAAGAGTGGGAAAGCATTATAGTTTGGGGGTGGGGGTGTTGGATAGGAAAGCTTTCAGGTACACACCGATTAGAGGTTGCTGGCATAGGGAAGCTGCAAGCAGGCTAACCAGAAGTTGGGGCATTCTGTGCGATTGGCTAAGGGTGTATATTTGGCTTTTTCCAGCTGGAAGTTGGGACAAAAATTAGGGGAGCAGTCAGTTCTTAATCAAATCTTAGCTACTTAGGGCTGATTGCTACAGGGGTTATTGTTTAGGTTCCTGAACTGGTTACTGCAGACAGTGGGTCAGAATTCTGTTTCTGTACATAAGTCTGGCAATTTTCCCTTTGCTACATTCAGTCTCTCATAGGAAAAACAGTTGGGCATTTTTAAGCCTTGGCCTCAAGAGTCCAAGAATTACTCCTGGAATCTGCTATTGCCATGTAAACAAGCATGAAGTAGCCCACTAATATTTAAGAAGCCATGTGGTAGGAAGCCCAACTGCCTCCAGCCAAGGCTAGCCTAGTTCAGCTTACTGTCCAGCTGATTCTCAAACACAGTAGAGCACCCAAAGTTGAGGATCTGTCTGTTCAACAAACACAGGAGTGAGCTTAGCTGAGACCATAACTGAGTATTAGAATCATGAACAGTAATAACTGCTTACTGTTTTAAGCCACTGAGGTGGAAGGAACTTGTTACTGTAAATTTGGTATTTACAGTATAATTTGAAAAATTCATAACCCAATTAAGTCCCATGTCTTTCAACTATTGAGAAAACCCTCAGCTTGAAGACGCAAAGGTGGAATTGAGACCACAGATTTTTGGAATTAAAAGATGTTCCATTTATTATTTATTGTTACATCCTAATACCTTCATTTGCAAAGTGTGGAACCACATAGCCTTTCCAATCCCCTCCTTCATCAACACTCCTTGTGCATGCCACAATGACAGTGTGGTTTTCTTTGGATAAATCACATCCCACTGATACAACTCAGAAGAGGAAAGTTACTCCACAGGATCTTTAGCAACTTGAAACATTCCCAGGAAAGAGAAAATGAGTTGCATGACCATTAAAGTGTTAATGTCATTGTTATGGGCTCACACATCATAATTTAAGTTTTATTTTACTATCTTTTAAGTGATCAGTAATTGGTTTCCCCAGGTTTCCCATCAGTCATTGGTGTCACATCCAAGTTTCCTGTCATGAGAGGGCTCGGCAGCAGCACTGAGGATATGGTGACCTCACCTAAGGGTTCTGCCAACATTACTTTGGTTCTTCCTGCTTGGCTTCTCGTTGCCAAGCTTGGTTTGGGAGCCCTCCTAATCAATCTGTGGGTAACCAATATACTGCCAAAATAACTTTCTGACTAGTCAGAGTCAGTTTGTGGTTTTTGGAAAAAAAGAAACCATTGACAATGTAATGAGGTAGCTGGATCTCCTCACTAAACACTAAACATCAGGGTGTTGGGGGGCAGGGGGAGGAATCAAGTCTTAGCCAAGAAAACAATTTTTGTTAATTCAGGACAATATTACCTTTTTTCTCCTAGCCCAGATTATAATAACCCTCTGATTATGATAGTCTTTGTCTATTCTGGGCTATACTTTAATATAGCCTTATTTGTACCACTACAACGCCTTAGTGTTTTCTTACATATAAAAGACCACTTCAATTGCTACATCCATACTACATATAGATGAGACTTCTCTCCACCATCACCTATAGTCCATAAAATCTGTATGGACACATACACTTAATACACCTAGAAACATTCCACAACAGAGTCAGCTTTTTCTTTATTTATGTAGTTGGTTTTGGTTAGGTAACTTCCCTTCTGGAATTTGAGCTCATAGGACCTCACTTCCTAATGTGTCATTGTTAAATATCTTGTCTGAATTCACGAATATCTATAGGTTATAATAGACTCCTCTAAGGATTGGTAGTTTTCATTTTAAAAAAAAAGTACAAAAGTGCCTGAACATGTGCATTCTTATATCTTGCAACTTGTGTATTTATTGTTACGGATTTTCAGAGAGAATCTCAAGCAGACCCCACATGGAGCATGGAGTCCAGTGCAGAGATTGGTTTCACAAGTTGGGGGGAGGAAAATGGCACCAGCCAGCTTTCCTGTTCCAGGAGAGGTATCTCTATGAACATTGCATCCCAGGGATAGTTTCCAAGAAGAGTGAATAATCTCCCCACTGTGTGCCCCCCCCCCACCCAGTGTTCCTCAGATTGCTGTTTCTAAGATGTCTGCCCCCAGGTTGTTTGCTGCCTTCTTTCCAGGTGTGGGGCAGTGCCTTCAGGGCTCTATCCTGAGTCAAAATCAAGAGTCAGACACTTAACCAACTGAGCCACCCAGGTGCCCCAAGAAAAAATATTTTATGTTTAGGATGTTTTTATGAGATTTTCTAACTCTCTTAGTTTTAGAGAAGGCATGAAAGCTCTTTCAAGAATGGTCTTCCACATACATTAGCAGTTATATTTACAAATTAGGATAGTGGAAGTATTTTAGAGAGCACAAATCTCAATTAAGAAAACCATTTTCCAAGTCTGATTGATACATAGTCAGGGGATTTTTAGATACACTGAAAATGCTTATCAAGTGCCTGGTTAGCACAGAGAAAAATCTGCAAAGTACCCCTGTAGTGTTCCAATTTACAGAAGAATGCTTAATATTCTCACTGACCAAACATTCAGGTGAGTGGTGTTTATCTTCCGTATGTAAAGAATTAGATATCCTTAGGACAATAAAATGATCTGAAGCCCACACTAATTTACATCAAAATATTTTATTTTCCTTAAACATTAAGGAAATTTAAAAAATAAGCTTCCAATACTGTGTATTTACTATATTCAAATATATTTGATTATATGCCATCCTATAAGCTTCCCTAGAAGTATAGTGTGTTAATTTCTTCTCTTGATTTAATTACACCCTTTGAGGTGCATCAGCTAATGTAACTGTGGTAAATTCCTCAGTAGTATGTATTTTGGTTCAGAGTATTTTGAAATCTTTAATTAACCCCTTTTACTTGTCTGACATCAAATGTTCTTTTAAGAATAGTGCTGTTACTTGATAAACGAAGTGTTAACAATTATAGTAATGAACAGAAGGTATCAAAGTATTTTAGGTTAATTTATTTAAATTCTGTATGTTATCTACTTAAATCTCAAAGATTCAATACAGAATTTAACAAAGTCCTTTTAAATTTAACCCACTTTAAGTCACCAAAACTTGTAGAGAAACTCAAAGGTAAAAACAAATGAAAAACAAAATTCTAATACAAATCCTATCATGCCCAGGTACAGATAGAGGTTTCAGTTCATTGCCATTTCAATCCAAATTGCTGCCTTTGCAATGAGGTAATCCCACTGGAAAAGGATTACTTAGTTTAATATTTAATTTTTTTAATTAATGCCCAGATATTTGTATTTTCAAGATAGTTATACTTATTCATGTTACAAACATGTCATACAGTTTCCATTACACTCACTGATAAGATTCTATAGTAAAGGTTTTTCTGGTAACAGAGTAAGTAGTATGCTAAGGAAGATTTTGTACTCTTTGCATATCTCTTTCCAATCACTTGACCTCAAGGCCAGTCAAGTTTCAGTTTTCTGCAAGTGTTAAGAATCATACTTCTGCCAGTTTAACTTTTTTCCCTTACATTTCATTCTCTCCAAGAGTACAAAGAATAAATCCTTTCATGGGATTAGCATTTGAAAGTGCTAATAGGAAAGAGGAAGATGTAATGCCTCATACTAAAGACATTTATAAAGAGGCAATACAACCAATGGAATTAAGTCTTAAAATGGAATTCACCTGTGCCCTAAAGTATTGGAAGCAATGTATTAAGATAGCTAAGAATTGAACCCCTAGAATTTAGAAATACTGAAACATATTAGTTGATTTAAGGGACTTCTAGAGAGACCAGTTCTTAATGATTATAGCGAAGTATAGACAGTTATAGAATATAAGTATTACTATGTAATATGTTTAGGGGTTTTGAAATAAAAGGTGATGATAGAGTAGGAAGACCCTGGATTCTTCTAGTCTCAGGAACACAAGATAGCAAGTCATTCTAAATACCCCAGAAATCGACCTGAAGACTGACAGAACAAACTCTACAACTAAAAGGAAGAGAAGAGGCCACATCAAAGGTAGGAAGCACAGAGATATGGTTTGTGGGAGAAGCAGATGCCCAATGCTGCAGAGAGGAGGGAGTTATGGTTACAGAGAAAAGGTGAGAGAAAGGAATACAGTGTAATGCACAAAGAGAACATTTCCCCAAATCCGCTGGCTTAGAAAACAAGAGGGGCTGAATTTCAGGAGTTCTTGCAAACAGTGGATCTTACAGCCTGGAGTTTTTAAAGGTCAGCAGGCTTGGCTGGGATAGAGCCCTGAAGGCACTGCCCCACACCTGGAAAGAAGGCAGCAAACAACCTGGGGGCAGACATCTTGGAAACAGCAATCTGAAGAGAGGAACACCCGGCCGGGGGGGGGGAGGGGCACACAGTGGGGAGATTATTCACTCTTCTTGGAAACTATCCCTGGGATGCAATGTTCATAGAGATACCTCTCCTGGAACAGGAAAGCTGGCTGGTGCCATTTTCCTCCCCCACCTCTCAGCATAAATACAGAGATATCAGTGGGAGGCAGCGTAGCACTGACACTGGATGACTAACTTGTTTCCACCAAGCCTCCTGCACTCTGACAGGACTGCCCTTCTCAGTCAAGCTTGCCTCAGTGCACCAGGCAGGCCCTTACCCCTACCACATTTCTGAAGCCTGTATTTTTTTTTTTTAAGATTTTATTTTACAGAGAGAGAAAACAAGCAGGGGGAGCAGCAGAGGGAGAGGGAGAAGCAGGCTCCCCGCTGAGCAGGGAGCCCTGTGCAGGACTCCATCCCACGAACCTGGGATGGTAACCTGAGCCAAAGGCAGATGCTTAACCAACTGAGCCACCCAGGCATGCCCAAAGCCTGTATTTTTCAAGGTCAGCAGGCTTGGCTGAGATAGAGCCAGGAGGGTACTAGCTGCTCCTAGAGGGAAAGCAGGCAAATAATGGTGGTGAGGGGGATGGGGGTGGCTAGACAGCATGGAAACAGCAATCTAAAAAATACTTGGGGCACAAAGAGAGGAAACTATTCAACTATTCTAGGAGTGCTTCCGTGAAAGCAGCATTTAGGGAGATGCCTCTTAGGAAACAAAAGACCTGGCTGGTGCCATTCCCCCACCCCCCCACACACCCACCCCTCAGCATAAACA
Source organism: Eumetopias jubatus (assembly GCF_037043125.1). Taxonomy (NCBI): domain Eukaryota; kingdom Metazoa; phylum Chordata; class Mammalia; order Carnivora; family Otariidae; genus Eumetopias; species Eumetopias jubatus. The sequence goes on along the minus strand of NW_028274809.1, from coordinate 173,346,733 downwards.
CAGAGCCACCTGAGGGAAGCAACACAGCACCCTGGCTGCCTAATTTACACCAAGCCCTACTCCCCACCCTCTCCTGGAGCTGCCTTCTCAGTCAAGCCTACCCCAGTGCAGCAGGCCCCTCCCCCATTAGATCCTCACAAGCCCCTGCTCACACCACATCTCCCAACCAGAGTTCTGCAGGGCCTCAGTTCCGGTGGAGTTGGTGTTAGGTCTCATTTCACAAGCAGACCAGAGCACACCTAATTAAAACTCACTACATTCAGGCCAGGGACCAAATACTGTCCACAGTAGGTAAGGAGAGCCTCTGCAGACAACTGGCCTAAAGGACAAAGCTGCCAAAACCTAACATCAGGGCCCACATAGCACACACTGGAGATACTCCCTGAAGCACCAGGCCCTGAGCATTACGAAATGTCTTCATAAGACCATTACTTTCGGGAGCAAGAGACATAGTTGGCTTTTCTAACACAGGAAAGAGGGCAGAGACTTTGATAAAAGGCCAAGATGGAGGAATTTACTCCAAATGAAAGACCAGGTAAGGCCATAGCCAGAGATCTGACCAAAGAGATATAAGTAACATGCCTGATGGAGAATTCAAAGCAACAATCATAAAGATACTCACTGGGCTTGAGAAAAGAGGACATCAGGGAGACCCTGACCACAAAGATAAAGAATTAAAGAATCAGATGAAGAATGCAATAAACCAGATTGGAAACAGGCTTGATATAATTAAGAGCAGGCTGGAAGAAGCGGAGGAGCAAGTTAGTGACCTAGAAAACAAAATAGAAAATAATGAAGCTAAACAAAAGGAAGAAAACTATGGAACATGAGAATAGACTTAGGGAACTCAGTGACTCCATCAAACATAGTAACATTCATATTATAGAGTCCCAGAGGAGAGAGTAAAGGGGAAAAATTTTGTCAAGAAATTATAGCACCAAACTTCCCTAATCTGAGGAAGGAAGCAGACATCCAGATCCAGGAGTTGCAGAGAACTCCCATCAAAATCAACAAAAACATGCCAACACCAAGACATATGATTGTATTTGCAAAATACAGCGATAAGGATAAAAATCTTAAAAATCAGCAAAAGACTTTAACTTACAAAGGAAACACATAAGGCTAGCTGGAGATTTCTCAACAGAAACTTAGCAAGCCAGAAGAGAGTAGCATGATATATTTAAAGCACTGAATGAGAAAAATCTGCAGCCAAGAATATTCTATCCAGCAAAGCTATTATTCAGAATAGGAGAAAAAAGGTTCCCAAAAACTAAAGTTCATGACCACTAAACTAGCCCTGCAAAAATATTAAAGGGGACTCAGAGTGCAAAGGAGAGAAAAGTAGAGGATCAGAGAAAATATCCAGAAATGGCAAATAAAATAGCAAGAAATACATATCAATAATTTATTTGAATGTAAATAGACTAAATGCTCCAACCAAAAAGCATAAGGTGTCAGAAAGGATAATTAAAGAAAAAAGAAATAAAAAGCAAGAACCATCTAAATGCTGCCTACAAGAGACTCATTTTAGACCTAAATACACCTGCAGATTGAAAGTGAGAGGGTGGAGAAACCTCTATCAAGCAAATGACTGTCAAAAGAAAGCCAGAGTAGCAATACTTACATTGAACAAACTAGACCTTTTCATTCTTTTGTTTTTACTCTGCTTTGTTATCACTGTAGTAGTACTGGCTTCATGGATTTAGTCTGAATGTGTTTCCTCTATTCCATTATCTGTAATATTTTGAGGAGTCTTGTCTTTAATGTTTGGTAGAATTTACCAATGAAACCATGTGGTCCTGGGCTTTTCTGCTGTAAGATACTGGATTCCTAAATCAACTTTTCATTATTGGTCTGAAAAGATTTCCTATTTCTTGGACTCAAGATTCATAATTCAATTGTGGTAACTTGTCCATTTTTAAGAATTTTTTCCTCATCTAAATTACTACACTTGTTAGTATATAATTGTTTATAATCTATTATCACACTATGTATTTCTATGGCTATCTGCTTATTGTATTCTCTGCCATTACTCATTTTGGTTTTTGAGTCAATATAAAGCATTCCCCAGTTTCTTTTGGAAAAACTGGTCATTACTTTCAATGTTATGTGATTGTTTATTCTGGTCTCTATTTCTGATTTTTATTTCTTTCCTCTACTAAATTTCAGCTAAGTTTCTTCTTTTTCTAGTTCCTTGTGGTGTAATGTTTAACTTTTTCTTAATACAAGCATTTATAGCATAAATTTCACTCTAACATCTGCTTTTGCTGTATCCCACAGGTTTTGGAATATTGCATGTTCTTTGAGACATTTTGATTTGCTGTTTGATTTCTAATTTGTCCCATTGCTTGGGCAGTAGGGTGTTAATATTTATGTATCAAATATTTAATATTTACATTGGATATTTTCCAGCTTTGTTTTATTGTTGATCTTTAATTTATGTATTGCTAGAAAATATACTTGATAGGATTTCAGTCTTCAATTAGAAATATCCGTTATGTTTCTTTTTATGTGAATTAACCAGAGAATTCTGTACTTGAGGAAAATACGTATTTTTCTTGGAATGTTTTATATCTTTTAGAACCATGTATTCTGAAGTATGCTTCAAGTAAAAAAAATATTCTTGTTGGGGAAAAAAAATTAACTTAGGGTACTCATTTAAAATAAAGCATATCTGAAGGGAGTTGGGTGAGGGGATGGGTGAAATAGGTGGAGGGGATAGAGTACACTTATGAGCACTGAGTAATGTGTAGAGTTGTTGAATCACTATATTGTATACCTGACACCTGCCTAACACTATGTTAATTCTACTGGGATGAAAATTAAAAAATTAAAGAATTACACAAAAAAAATGTATAAACAATAAGGGCAAACCTAAGTGCTGCATATACATATCTATATACCTTGAAGTATATGTAAGGGCATTTATGTAAAAAGGTCATGTTCACCGGTAGGAGGAGATAAATGACAACAATATGACCACAGCATTGCAGAGCCAATTGTATTAAGGACGACAATCTCTAGTAAGTTGCAAATAGCACACAGGTGCCATGAAATTTGTGACAAGAGTAGTGTAACGAGTATGGTATGGCTCAAGGCCAAGGTCTCAGGATTTTCAATGTATAGAGAGATTTTGGTAGCCAAGTTTAAGATTCTCTCGAGAGAAATATTTGAATTAAGCAGTGACTTATTGTGGTCCCTTGAACACCAATCTGTCTCAAATTCAGCTGCAGATTACAACCATACAGAAAGGAAGGGATTTATGATAAGTAAATATATACCAAAAGTTAATGAAGTGCCTGGGTAGCTCTAGTCAGTTAAGCATCCAACTCTTGATTTTGGCTTATGTCATGATTGGGTTATGAGAACGGGTCCCATATGGGGCTCCATGATGGGTATGGAGCCTGCTTAAGATTCTCTCTCTCCCTCTGACTCCCCACCCCCCCGCCCCACCCCCACCTTTCCCTCCCCACCCAAAAAGCTAAATTATGACTTACTAGTGGATAAAATGTTTTTATCACTGTACTACAAAGTACTAAATAACCACACATTTTTTTAATTATTTTAGGTTAAAAATTTATGCTTTATACCTAATTGTATAGGTTTTTCATAGATGCAAATAAAGTTATGCACACTTTTACAGTTATTGATTAGTTCATCTTTTAATCATAGCTACTTTAAAGATTATCCTCCCCACCACAAGACTTAAACCAAGTAAATCCTATGTGCAAAAGCACTGGTTTTTCTGTTATACACATGAAGTACAAAAATGACCCCCCAACAAAAGGCCCAACAAGCTACAATATTGACATGTTAAAAATATCTTATGTACAAACTTCTAAGATTAGATAGATCTGAAATATAAACCAACAGATCCAACATTTAAGACAAATAGATTTATGAATATAGTTGAAAATGTGTGTACACAGATCCACAAATATTGATCTTTAAAAAAAGGTCAAACAGAAGCGTAACTCTTAGCTTCAGGTATCATTAGGATGTATTTTTCTGTTTTTATACTGTTCTGTAAAGAAATAAAGCATTTAGAAAACATTGTGAAAAAGAGTAGAAAAAGTTATCTGCAGATGGTATTTTGTATACATAAAACCTAAAGAAATCAGTGGATAGAAAAGTAGAATGTCAATCTTATAACCGCTAATCCAGATACATTTTTTCCCTCAATGCAAAAAAGTGACCATCCTACATTTTATATTAGAAAGTAATAAGTTTGATAAAAAACATTCAGAATATATGTATGTTATTGACAAAATCATTCTGAAGAAACACACAAGAATGACAGACACTTAAGTTCTAGAATGCTCTGGTTAGATCTTAAAATAAACTAGGAGACTAAAGCATTGTCTAGTAATTACTACTTCAAGTTATGAGTATTTTAAGCATATTGCTTAACACAAAAATTTTTTTTTCAAATCAGGGCTTATTTCCTGGGATTTTAAGAGACACAATCTTAATATCCTACTATGGATTACTCTTTATATATAGAAATGTAAGTTCAATATACTTCCAAAAATTAAACACAAGAAAACATGCATCAAGAGCCTTAAATATGCACAGCTTAAGTACCAGTTTTAGGGATATATGGGAGATCAAGTTTATAAATTAAGTGTACCTCTAACAGGCAATGATAAGGAAAATTGGAAATAATTTCAATGCTAATAAGACTGCAAATAAATAAACATGGTCTATTTAAATACTGGGAAGTTTGGGGTTTTAATATTTAATGTTCACTATCTAGTGTTGAGAAAGCTAGGTACACAGGGCCATATACATCATCTACTCCCTTCTCCCTGCCACACTCAACCACCTCCCATGAGCACAAATAAGGAAATTAGTGTTTAAAGGAAACACTAATTCAGGATTTCAGAGTTTGAAGAAATACTAAAGTGCTATTTACTTAAACTGCTTTAAATGATACATGAATTAAGTTCATGATTATAATAATCAAGTCTTACCTCTATATAAAACGTGAAATTTAACTTGAAGATGGCATGGAATTAGTGCTTTCAAACACTTCTAATAGATCATGTGCATTTACCCCCCAAAATATTGAAAGCTGAGTGTAATACAGTACCCTCAAATCATTCACTAACTGGCATCTAGTATTTTTACTGAAAAATAGAAGTTACCAAATAAGGATTCACTTTAGGAGAAAGAATCCTTGATATTAACTGGATTTGTTTTTATTGAAGTATAAGTAACATAGAATATACTATTAATTTTAGGTATAGATCCTAGTGATTCAATATTTTTATATATTAAGAAACAAGCTCACTATAAGCCTGGTTACCATCTATCACCACGCAAACATTCCACAGTCACTTGCATCCAGACTAATGGGCCCTAACATCTATAAGCTAGTTGTTCTCAGCTTTTACCTTCTCTTAGAGCCTCCTTGGTGGTGGTGGGGGGGGGGGTGAGGAGGGGTTATATATGTAATATAACCATGTAAAATCTCTGGGTTTGAGACCAGGTAAGGATTTTTAAAAGCTAACCAAGTGAGTCTGATATACAACTAAGCTAGATGCACTTCTGAAATTTAATCCCTACTTCCCACCTCCCAAGTAAGAGTTCCCTACCTTCCTTAAAGTATTAATAGTGCTCATTTGTGGAGAGGACAACACAACAATTTTGATTTGGAATGGCGTATCTGCAAATTGTTGATAGAATTTTGTTTCAAGTATTGAAGTATACTAATACATGCTGCAATTTGGTCTATGGCCACAAGGAGTAGAAATTCAAATTAACTCAAGATTTAAGAAAACAAACAAAACCTCACATAAACCTCGACCCCACTACACAGGGCTTGGACTGGAAAGCTAACAGCTGCTCTAGGGATCACCTACACTAAGTGACCTCCTCAGGCTACAGAGGCTCTCTAATCACATCTCTGCTTCTTGCTAGTCTATTTCTCTCTACAGACTGGTTTCCCTTATTTTCTCAGTTGATATTCTCTCATTTAACTTACCATATATACAATTTGATTGGTCAAGCTGATTCTTGTATTAGGTCAGTTTCATTACATCAGGTGCTCCCCTCCAGTCTACTCCGCTGGGGTGATGGCAAGGCCCACAGTCACCTAGATGTCGTACACATAAGTGGGCAAGACTCCCACAGAAGCCACCATAGGCGAATGAGGACACCCAAGTTCTAGTAAACACAAACACAAGACAGCTGTCCAAGGCCTTCAGACTAGCACTGGATATCCAGTTTAAAACTTCGGCATTGTTTGCAATTAACATAACAATTAGTAAACCTGGTTTTACCAGAATATTTTCCATGAAATTATCATGTCTATGAGACTGCTGCTTCTTTTGGGAACATGAATGTAACCCAGCAGTTCTGTTTTCTCCGGAAAGGTGTAAGTTTTATCAAATCATGTTATTCAATTATGTGCAAAGGCTGCAAATTGAGAGTTGGCAAAGCAATTATGTACATGATCTCCCAAGTCTCAGCTTATTTCTGAAAAAGAAAAAAACAAACCTCATTCTTAAATCATGAACAATCTTTCCGCTCACTGAGATCTGCATTACCCTAATTACAGTATGCACATTGCATACGAGTTCTTATAACTTTATAGCAAGTGATTGCCTGCTTCATTATATTATACATGTGAATCCTCAACTTTCCCATTTAAAGACCAGGCAGTAGCAGTTAAAGATCCTGAGGTTTAGGAAGACATACTGGCATATTCTTGCATCACTTAAGTTTTCCCACTTCTCATTAAAGTTTAATTTTAAAATAGACAAATGCAGTCTCTTTTTAAACATTTGGCTTGAAATTATTCATTCTTAAGAGATTGTATTTTAATGCTATAACTTTGCCAAGTTGTATAATTGTCTATTTACCAAATAGGTCTTGATAGTGCAATAGTTTCAAAATAATAACTCGGTTAAAAAGTTGTTAAAGTGTTTTACTTTAGCTTTAATAACCAATTTATAAGAAATTTGGGACACTGAGGAACACATGATAAAGGGGCAAAGAAAAGATCTATGAAAGACTTAATGAGCAAGTTTACCAATTTTAACTTATGGACTATATTTGTATCCTTGTTTGGAAAAAAACCTCAAAATTGTTTAAGATGTGAAATTTCAAACATTGAATATTTAATGATTAATTCAGATCTATACCTACCTTGAAAATTTTCATCAACATTGATCAAAATATTTTCCCATTTTCCCAAAGGGCAAGTTCTACTACTCAGTAAGGTTTACCTAAGAACTCTGAAATTCCATTACAAAATTAGGTTAAGTGATCTAACAGAGGTTTCCTACTACTGTAATACCTGCTAACTGCACAAAACAAGTTCTTACACTAAGTCTGTTCTATCTGCCGTTTGGGAAATTTTCTGCTCCTGTCCAATATCATCTGATCTGGAAGGTGTTCCAAGCAGTAAACTGCTGCAGGGAGCTACTCATCTTCCCTATGGGGGGTATTTTTAAAAGACAAGGAAAAAAATAAACATAGTATATAATTTACTAGCTATTTCATGTTTGCAGCCAGCTAGAGACACCTAGATACATATGTAATTCCTTACCATATAGTTAGGTTATATATCTCCAATAAAAAGTTCAGGGAAATGTTCTAATGCTTTCTAAGCTATAACAAAAGCTATATAGAGATCTAAAAAGAACATCAAAATTCAAACTCTACTCTTTAAAATTCAGAATGGAGACTCAAATTCTAATTGACTTGCCCAGGGTCACAGCTAGGACTGGCTTCCAAATTCTAATCCTAGAGCATTTTTTCCCAACATGATGTTGCTTATTTTAAAGCTCTAAATGTAACCCATCATCTGATTTTGGCTAGGAAAGAACAGAGGAAAACAAATTCCAGAACAGCTCCGTATTAAATACTATTCTAGTAAAATGCCACCTGGGTAGCTTTAGAAAGTGCTACATTTCAAGGGGGGGAAAAAAAAGGCTAACTTTATATTTAACCCATTAACTTGTATAATCACATAATCCACTGCCATCAAATCAGGACAGCTAATTGCCACAACCCAGAGGTGTTAGCTTGACCAGGTCACTACATGTCTTTGGAATCTGCTTCATCAAATTTGTAAGATGTGTCTTAATCATCTAGATGATTCTAGCACAAATTCTGATTCTGTATTGTAAAATACAGATTTTTTTAGGTTACTTTTCATTCTAAGAATTTTTAAAGGATAAGCTTCATAGTACAATCAGCAAGTAGTTATCCTGTTATTAAGTCAGCCCTCATCTTCTATAAACTGCAATAAGGCAATGGACAGAACTGGCTTTTTCCAACAGGCTGCCCAGAAAACTGCCAGGATGACTTTTTGAAATACAATCCCCTGTTTAAAATCTTTCTGTGGCCTCCCCAACACCCGCTGAATCAAGTCCAAACTCCTTAATTTCCTATGAAACATGGTGTCCTGGCTTCCATCTGCCTGCCTTCACTTTCTGTTCTCCGTGCCACTTTATACAAACTGTAACAGTTCACACTGTAACTTAAAACAGATAAAGTTCCTTAGTGGTCTCTGTTAAGTTAAAACATGAGGGGATTATAGGACACAGCCAGTAAAATGTTCACTGTATTTGAGCAACTCAGACTCAAATTTTAGCCTGTTTTACTATCTAAAAAGTAACAAAGCCAATCAGCATTTTGTAGACAAAATCCTGTCAGTATCCACTAGGTCATCTAACTTGGAAGGTAAATATAGTTTCTTCCCTTTGTCTAATTGTCTTGATAAGGTATTCCTATGAATCACCTATCTTTAAATGTGGGTTTGTCTTTTCTAAAGATTTAACAGAAGTACAAGTTCATTAAAAATCTACATGCCAGGGTGCCTGGGTGGCTCAGATGGTTAAGTGTCTGCCTTCGGCTCAGGTCATGATCCCAGGGTCCTGGGATGGAGTCCCGCATCGGGCTCCCTGCTCCTTGGGAGCCTGCTTTTCCCTCTGCTTCTCTCTCTCTCTCCCCCCCCTCCCTCTCCCTCTGTCTCTCATGAATAAATAAAAATTAAAAATTTTTTTAAAATCTACATGCCAAATGATGTTCTCTGTGCCAAGATACAGCAGTGAAAAATGTCCCTGTCCCCTGTGCTCATACTTTGTGGGAGGATATGGACTGTACATCAATAAAGGTGTCAGATCAAAGCGTAGAAGAAAAAAAAAGCAGCATAAGGAAGATAATGATATTCCAGAAGTCAGCAAAGACTTCTCTGATAAGGTGGTATCTCCTTTGAACCTGAGAATGAGGAAGCAGTTATGCAGGTATCTGGGGAAAGATCAGAGAACAGAGCAAAGGCTCTGAGTGGGAATGTGTTCACTTAGTAGAGCAAGAAGGGGGCTGAGCACGGCTTGAGTGGTGTGGGCAAGTGAGAAGAGCAGATCGAGTGTGGAGATGGCGTTAGGGGAGAAAGTGGAGCATATCCTGTAGGACCTCCACGGCAGTCAGTTATAAGCAAGGCACCCTACTAAGTGTCTTACATAACTGCTCTTCATAGCAATTCTAGGAAATAGGTATCCTCTATTAGAAAAAAAAAACAGGTTAAACAAAAGTTCCAAACCTAGTAAGGGGTGGTACTGAAATTTGGCCTCATGTCTACATGACTTCAAATTATTTATCAGCTATATAAGGTCTTATGTGTATATATTTTCAGAATTAAATCTATTTTAAGTTTCCTATTATGCAAGACTAAGACTGATGTACTTTTTTAAATGGTGTAACAATTTGGTTTCTGCTGAATAAGAACTTAGGACTTACTGCAAAGATAGGGTGGGCCCAGAAATGAAGATTTTAGCCACCTATGGAAACAAGCTTTCAAAGTTTTTCTATCATGCTGTTCTCTACCGTAAAATTGGTATTTGGCAAAACTAAAAGCAAAAATAAAGTTGAACTTAGTTTTTAGTAAGTCAATGAAATGGAGTCTAGTTAATTATGAATTTGCTGGGTGCACTTTTTAAACACACTGCCCTTTTGTGGGTTATACGTTTTAGTGAGCCTCTAAAAATGCAGTGGTGCTGTATTTTTAGGCTCCGCTTTAAGTATACTCCTTCATTTTTAGGATATTTTGGCAGAGATAGAAGTTACTATTGCCCTTAAGATGGTCTTAAAACGAAAATATGCACCAACAAAACCTTAAGAAATAATTAAACTGCTTACAACCTTCCTACCTTTCTAGATAAAATCGAATGTATAAAATGAAAGTTTAAGTTCCTGAAGGATGTTAAAACTGTTTAATGCACTAGTCATAAATTTTAAGTGGATCACTTGGAATTCACCTTTTGTGTTGTAAATTTAGAAGTGCAGTGAACCACTACACTGTTCACTTACAGAGTAATTGTTACATAACTAGCAATTTTAATGTCTTCACTATGAAAGGACTAACATACACACAAAGCCATTTACTCTACATACGTATTCCCAATACCAAAAAAATATATGGGTGATTTACCACTTAACCATTACTATTTTACTTTAAAATAATCGAGATTGTTTATAATTTTCAAAACATTTAACTGAAAATGCTTCACAGGCAACTACTAAACAAAACATTGTTGCCATTCTTCCAGATAGCCAGTAAGGAGTTTCAAGAATTATGTAGAATTAATTGGATAAATCAAGGTAGAAGGAGTTATCACTGGTACGGCATTTTGTCTCTACTGAAAAGAGCTAGAAGCACTTGATAGAACCTCAAAAAAAGCCCAGATATAGCGACACTACTTTCAGCCACAAGGTGAACAGAAAGTATTTGCAGCTAATGCTCTTACCTTCCTAAAATACCAGAGATTATAACTGACATTTAAATGAATATCTGTTCAATATTTCTTCATTATTATTAACAGCAAATATTGGAGTACCAACAATGTGATTATGGCTCTGCTTTCTCATTTAATCCTACTGAGCTTCCGTGAAATAATTCATCTTATTCTGAGGAAATGGAGGCTCAGCAAGTTCAACCTGCCCTCAAGTATCAGTCTGCTATAGGATGCTGTAACAAGAACAGCTTAAGACTGGGTGGCTTAAGTTGTCTACTTTCTGGAGCCTAGAAGTGTCAGATCAAGGCTCTGGCCAATTCAGTTTCTGGTGAAAATGCTCTTCTTGTCTTGAAATGGGCAGCCTTACCAGGGCCTAGGCAAGGCCTTCTTTGGTTTAATGTGTTGGGACAGCTCTCTAGGGTCTCTTCCTCTAAGAACAATAATTCTATTGCATCAGGCCCCACCTTAAAACCTCATTAAAACTTAATGTTTCTTTAAAGGCCCCATCTCCAAATACAGCTACCCTTGGGGTTTGGGCTTCAACATATGAATTTGGGGGAAGATCACAAACATTCAGTCCATAACACTTCAGTTACACAGCTAATAAATATATATTACCTTTTAATATTTAAATATAAAAGGTACTAAATTTTAATGTTAATCTTTCATTAGAGACTTAGATTAAGTGAAGCAGTTTTAAGAGAGCCATAGAGATAACAGACTTAGATTAAGTGACAGCTTTAAGAGAGCCACAGGGATAACAAGTAGTAAGAATTCTGACTGGTGCACTTTTAACCAAACTAGAAACAGTCACTGAACAAAAGTTAGATAGAGTACCATAAATTGCTCTATCCATAGTACTCAAGTATAAGCATTAACACAGGAAAAAAAGGCAAGATTCAAGCTTGGAGAGATCAGACTGCATTTTAAGTCCCACTGAACTGGTGAGATTAAGAGTGTAACATACAAACCCTAACACATGAGCTACAAGGAGATTAGCATGGAAATTCTAGAAGGTGAGGCTGAGTCACTAATTTGACTTAAGACAACTGAAATGGGGTAAAAGTGGTAGGAACGATGGAGCGTAAATCTCAATGGCAGGGGAAAGGATAATCTTCACAAGAGGACAGGTAAAGAGTAAATTTCCCCCATATCAACCTGCTGCTTAAATATGGGAAATAAGCAAGTTTTGCAGGTCGAACATTGTGGGAAGGATTTAACAACAGGTTAGGATAGTATGCATATGAACTATACAGTTTCCAGACTCCTCTAGACAGGATGTAATTCAGCGCTTTCAGGTCCCCTTACAAACCATTAAGAGCACCTTAGGATTTCTCTTTGAACATTATCATCCAGACACCCAAACTCGGTCACATTCATGCAAATACCTTAATGCAACATGGGTCCTGGAGTGGACAAGTAAACATGCCAAAACCCACACCAAGATAACCCTTAATGCTGACTTGGGCAAACAACAGATAACCTACATGTGGGCTAGAAATGATCATTTGAGTTGAAATGAATATTAGCAGAGCAGAACATAGCCCAGTAAGAGTTATGATTTCTAAACCACAATGAGATACCACTTCACATCAGCCAGAATGGCTAAAATTAATGTCAGAAAATGACAGATGTTGGCGAAGATGCGGAGAAAGGGGAACCCTCTTACACTGTTGGTGGGAATGCAAGCTGGTACAGCCACTCTGGAAAACAGTATGGAGGTTCCTCAAAAAGTTGAAAATAGAGCTACCCTGCAACCCAGCAATTGCACTACTCAGTATTTATTTACCCCAAAGATACAAATCTAGTGATCCGAAGGGGCACGTGCACCTCAATGTTTATAGCAGAAATGTCCACAATAGCCAAACTATGGAAAAAGCCTAGATGTCTATCGACAGATGAACAGATAAAGAAGATGTGGTATATAAATATACAATGGGATATTATGCAGCCATCAAAACAAAAATGAAATCTTGCCATTTGCAACGGCATGGATGGAACTAGAGGGTATTATGCTAAGCGAAATAAGTCAATCAGAGAAAGACGATTATCATATGATCTCTCTGATATGTGGAATTTGACAAACAAGGCAGAGGATCATGGCGGGGAGAGAGGAAAAAATGAAACAAGACAAAACCCGAGAGGGAGACAAACCATAAGAGACTCAATCTCAGGAAACAGAGTTGCTTGAGTGGAGGGGGGTGGGAGGGATGCGGTGGCTGGGTGATGAACACTGGGGAGGGTATGTGCTATGATGAGAGCTGTGAATTGTGTAAGACTCATGAATCACAGATCTGTACCCCTGAAACAAATAATACATCATGTGTTAATTTAAAAAAAAATTTAAAAGGAATTATAATTTCTAGACAAGATTCCAAAAACTAGAGGTAAACAAATATTAAGACTAGCAGAATTTAAGCTTCAGATAGTCTTTAAGCCTCTCTTGCATACTCCTTAAAATCCTTCCTTCCTACATCTTGATGCTTCCTCATTTAGATCTAGCCAAGTGTTTTCTAAAGAAACCAAAGATTCTAGTGACCAGCTACAATCACCCTACATGAGACACTTGATCTTTGTACGGTGGTTTCTTTATCTACTGATACAAGTATTGAACACTCTTGAAGGTGAGTTTTTGGTGTAAACTAGAGACCCTCGGAGCTCAGAGTTTAAAAAAAAAAAAGGTTTACTCCATTTAGATAGGAATACTGAAAAACAAAGAATAGGGCAGATCTCTGTGAAGCACAGGAACAAATACAGCCCTCAGTACAAACTTTTGGAAGGCCTAACGAAAGGCTCAGGAATTTTTTTTTTTTAAAGATGTTATTTATTTATTAGAGAGAGAGAATGAGAGACAGAGAGCACGAGAGGGAAGAGGGTCAGAGGGAGAAGCAGACTCCCCGCTGAGCAGGGAGCCCGATGCGGGACTCGATTCCGGGACTCCAGTATCATGGCCTGAGCCGAAGGCAGTTGCTTAACCAACTGAGCCACCCAGGCGCCCAAGGCTCAGGAATTTGTAAGGTATATAGCATCCTATCCATGCTCTGAGGCACTTTGGAGTAGAAGATCTAGGCTAGTTAACATTTTAAGCACTCATCTTTATTTTTTGCTTAAAAATAGTTTTTCAGAAGCAAAGACCTGTCCTTCCCACACATTGGAGTTCAACCAAAAAAGGTTTTGTAAGAGGCATAACATTAAATACCAGTGTAACTTTCGTAATATTAATCATCTTTGCTAAGAACACATAATATGCCTTTAAAAATCAAGTCAAAGCAGAAACGTCAATTACATTTACTCAAATTAAAGGGATAATCAGCATCAATCACGATCCACAGTCAACAATTACCCTGTGAATACTACCTAAAGAAAATAAAAATGTTTCTATAATCAGTTCAAATAGTGAGATTAACATTCTTAAAAGCAAATCAATATACATTATATAATTGGACCCCAATGTAAGATAAATATACAGTTAACAGAACTCTACATGACTATTCAGCAATTTTCATTCTCATTATACTGGACTAAGTTATATAGCCCATGTTTTCCCACAAAATTTTAACAGTGAGTTAATGCATAATTTCTTTCAAACATCCTTGTAATGTTTTTTATTTAAATTCAATTTAGTTAACATATACCGTATTACTTTCAGGGGTAGAATTTAGTGATTCCTCAGTTCATAAAACACCCAGTGTTCATTACATGAAGTGCCCTCTTTAATGCCCATCACCCAATTACCCCACCCCCCCATCCTTCCCTCTTCCAGCAACCCTTAGTTTCCTGTAGTTAAGAGTCCCTTATGGTTTGCTTCCCTCTCGGTTTTTAACTTATTTTTTCTTCCCTTCCTGTATGTCCATCTGTTTTTTTAAATTCCACATGGGATTGTAATCATATGGTATTTTTATTTCTGACTTATTTTGCTTAGCATAAAGCCTCTAGTTCCATTTTTAGAAGTTCAAATTATTTAATTGCTTCAGATTGCCTCAACACAATTCATTATTTCTTATTGCCATCTATTAAAATACATCTTAGAAATGTTAACCCCATTGGTCAACACAATTCATTCAATATTTCTTATGTATTGCCATTTACTGAAACACATCTTAGAAACATTACCCAGTGGTCAATATTGCCCCCAGAAATAAATGGCCATGTATGGGGATATTTTTGGTTGTTATAATTATTGGCCAGTGAAGAGTGAGAAAAGTGGGCGGGCTACTAACATCTGTTGGGAGATAAGATAGGGATGCTATTAAACATCCTACAAATAGCCCTCCCAAAACAAAGACAGTACCAATAATGTTGAGGTTTAGAAACCTTGAGCTAACATGGGAATTGTGCTAGTGCTACAGGCACAGAGCTCATTACTACAGATACAAAGAACATGGATTTTGGAGTTCCGAGGACCTGGCTTCCATCCTCGGCTCCATCATTTACTAATAATGCAATCATTGACAGTGACCGGGAATCAACAGATGTAAAACTAAAAGGTAACTGTCACAGTATAGAGAAGCCCAAGGAGACAACTTCTGGATAGGATCCTGGAACAGAGGGAGATTAGGTAAAAGCCGAAAAAAATCTAAATTTATAGACATTAGTTAATAATCATGTAGCGGTATTGGTTAATTGTAAGGTACCACACTGATGTAAGATGTTAATAAAACTGGTGTGAGATATATGGAAAAGAATATGTACTAACTTCATGCTTCCTAAATCTCAATCTATTCTGAAATTTTAAAATGGAAAGACAAGTATGTTATTTTCTTCTTCTAATCTACAGTCTTCACCCTCAAGAAATTTTCCCTTTATCTACTCCGACTACCTAGATGAGGTCAAACTCCAAACAGTGTTTAACCAACTAAAGACCATCAGAGGAGATGGATGTGACACATACCAGAGCTTTTAACTCTTTCAAAAGCTAAGTCCTACAACATTTAGGATAGAAGAACTTTATAGAATATTTCCCAAAAGAGGTTTTAAAACATTACAGAATTGTCAAGGTAAATGAAAAGGGCCACATTATTGGGCAGTAACCAAAATCTCACGAAAATAAATACAAAAGATGTTTTATAATTGATAAAACTGAATGCCTTGACTGGGGGGGGGAGCTTCCTATACTACTATCCCAAGACTGCAACACATTTACTAGATATTGTTTTTGCTAGTTCAAAGTTCACTTTTATCCCATTAGAGATTTCATGCTGACGAGAGACTGCCTCTGAAAACCACGCTATAGCCAGGTAAAATATATAAATCTCTATTGCATTTAAAAAATTATGTAAGTATTGGTCCCTATTTTAAGTTAGATTAAGGAGGTAACACATGTGATGTACTATGAATTCGCCTAGTATCACTTTTCCAGGGAGCTCAAAGAATTAGGTGACAATATAAAGGGATAACATACCATTTTCTTATTGTATTTGTCTACATTTAAAAGCTAGCGTACGAAGTACTGGCTAAAGGTTGGCATATAGACCTTATTTCTCATTTCTTTTACATTAAGTCAGGTCCCTATTCTTTGTAGCTCCTTTAAAGAAGGCTTACAAAAAAAAAAAAAAAAAAAGAGAAACAAGTATAAAGCCACTTGCCAGAGTGTACAGAAGTGATAGAGGTTTTGAGTTGAATTGTGTCAGTGAGAAAACAGGTGGAATCCTAACCCAGGTGCTTATATTTGAGATCAGGGTCTTTGCAGATGTAATCACTTTAAAGTGAGGTCATTATGATGGGCCCTAATACAACAGGGCTGGTATCCTTACAACAGACACATAGGGAAGAAAGCTACGTGAGAACTGAGGCAGAAACTGGAAGGACATAGGTACAAGTGAAGGAATGGCAAAGACTGCCACCAACAACCAGAAGCTGGGAGGAAACAGCTAAGGCTTCCCTTGAACCTTCAGAGGTAGTGGAGGCCTGCTGACTCCTTGACTACAGACGGTAGGCTGCCAGCGCTGAGTCATGAGTCTGTTGTTTTAAGCCACTTAGTTTGTGGCACTTTGGCAGCCGTAGGAACCTAACACAGTAAGAAACCCAGAAACATTGGCTATCATTACTATGTCACTAGGACTATAATATGGAAGACGGATTAACAAGGAATCCAACTGTAGTAGGCAAAACAAGGGAGAAGTACAGTGAGCCCCCACGGTACCAGGTGTGCAGAGGAGAGTGCCATCAAGATGCATCCACTTGACCTAAGCCTTTCACTGATCACTGTCACCTAGAGGAAGGAATCACAGTTTAACTGGTGGGCATTTTACAAATGAAAGGGTGTTATTAAATGGAGAACCTAATTCCTAGAGCACCGTAAAGTACAGCCCCGGAAAGGGGGAAGAGTTGCAATGTATTTAAAAGAGAAAGAGCCAATGGTTATCTGGGTATCTTGAGTCCTATTGAGTAGGGGTCAGGCAGGGCTAGGTAGGGAGAGATACCTGACTTGGGGCTCACAGAAATCCCAGATGTAGAAAATGCTGAGGCGTCCAAGATCCGAGATAAGGGAATATAATGAGACTAAGGAGACTACCTCCTTTGTCTTAGATGTCAGAGACGAGATCTCTAATAGCTACAGCTGGACTACTGAAAATTACCAAACTTCAAAGAAAAAGTAAGCTTAGTGCTATCAGTGGTAGAGATGTCAAGAAGATTTAAGTTTCCCAATCAGTTCTCAATAAGACTTCCAGGGAAAGCCCTCAGTGGCAAGCCATTCCAAACCCTTCTCACTCTAAAGACTTTCCCCTTCTTTCTGTTCTCACCTTCACTTAATAAACTTTTTCACTTCACCCATTTGTGTTGGGAAGATTCATTCTTCGACTCCCTGAGACAGAAGAAGCCTGCAATCCTGCAACACTATGAACCACCTGTTTATGGAATTGCTAGAATCAAGATTTTGGAACTACTCCTCCAATTCCCATTCACTAGTTTGCACATTCGAAGAAATAAAGCTCCTAGCAAAATACCCTAAAATGTAACATTTAGTGGGTTGGCAGAATCTACCAACTTCTCTCTTAATGTCCTATTGGCATTAAAATGTCAAAAACTTCTATTTGTTAAAATATTGCTTATCCACAGTAAGTGCAATTAACATTTTATGCCAAGGTCCTGCCCTCTGGAACTTAATATAACAAGCTTCTCATCTTCCCTAGGAAGAAGAGCCTGGGAGACAGTTTGACCTCTGAATCTTAACAAGGTGGACAAGAGCAGCACTGTGCCCCTGGCCGTATTGGGGAGCCAAGGCTTATTACTGAGGCGGGGGCAAAGAGCTCTACAAATTCCAGATATCATCACACCTATCACAAGTAATGTTGCAGAACTATGCAAGAGCCTGGCACACAGCATGCACAGAGACAAATGAGCGAAGTTGGAGTAGCCAAGCTTTAGCAAAAGCTGGGCCATGAGAGCAATTCAGCAGCGGGAAAGGAACCCCAGGCACGCACACCGCAGAGACACCAGCCGGCTGGCTGCCACTGTGCAGCTAGCTTCCAGAGGTCCCAGAGCCACCTCTTCGCTGCGGGAGCCCAGGTCCCGGTGGGTGCAGAGCACGTCGACGCTCCGCCACCCACCCAAGCCGTGAGGAAGCTCCCGCCCGGCGTTCCCCGCCCTGCCGGGGCCCTGGAAGGGGTCGCGAGCTCCTACCCGCGGGCCTCTATGCTGGGTCGTGGACTGGGTCGTGGAAGGGCGAGTTTCCGCGTGGCCACGACCTCTGAACCGTGGTCAGGGCTGCGCCAACTCCTCACACCACCGCACCGCGACTTTAGCGTTTCCTTTCCCCACCCCCAGGCTCAGGCTGCCAATTAATAGACTCTGGGGAGGGGCTCACGCCGCACCCTGCCTCCGCCCACGGTCTGCACGTGGAGGTCGTAGAGCGCGGGGGTCGTATCACGTGCACGGCATGAGGCGCACAAGGTCTCCCGTCTCTGGGCAGCCAAGTGAGTTGGGCTAGGGCTAAGGACAGATGCGAGGTGCCTCGGAAGGACGCTCTTAGAACAAGTAGCCAGGTGAAAGTACTTCATGGGGCCTGCACCCATCTGGCCTGCGTTCCCTGGATGACCTTCACCGCCCAAGCTCAGGGTAAGTGCTTGGCCAACTCAGACAACGTGGGCTCAAACACCATAATTAACTCTACCACCGGCCAAACTACTTAACCATAGTTAACTGGGGGACTGGTTAAACTCCGTTACCTTTCTGTGCCTCAGTATCCTCGCCTGGTGATGTGAAAGTAATATTAATTCCCACTTCATAAACTCTTTTGTGAGGATTACACAAACTAACTAGCATTTAGTCACTGGGTCTGGAACATGAGTGCTCAAATATTGTCATGATAATAAATGTTCCTATTTTTTCACGTATTTTTTCCTGTAAAGAACAAATTCTTATCAGGCTCACAAGAGCAATATCTAGAGGTCACAGTCCACAGGGCCCTAAACCACCACAGGGCTGGCTGCTAAGGAAATTTGTGTGGTGTCTCCCAAAGATGGTTCTGGGAGACAGCTGAGAGTAAGGGAAGCATCCTAGCTGTAGGGAAAATTGAAGGCAGGGAGTCCAGGCTAGAGATCCATAGCATAAGCAGGACAACCAGAAGAAGTAGTTCTCTCTATAAGGATCTGAGAGACCAATACGTAGGTCTAAGAAACCAATAATCTACTTGCAAGAGTCTTGCTTGCCCATTTCTTTTTTCAAGCTTGAGAATTTTGCAGTCATTTTTCAACACATAGTGTAATACTTTTTTTTTTTTAATAAGGATGATGCTTCTGTGATTCGGTTATAGATTAGAAAGAGGTTTAAATGGAAGCTCATTATTTACTTTGTGGGACAAAGCTCCTATATGTGGTTCTTTCAGAGAGTACATATTAAAAAGCTGTGACCCCAGAGACACGGTAGTGGAAGGGACAGAAATAGCTGCTTCTAACACTTGAAAAGTTTGTCAAGTAGTAGATCCTTTAAAAAAAAAAAATATATATATATATATATATATATTCATTTCTTCTGGGGTGGTAAAGCATGACCTCATTTCTGTTCAAGAAATTTTCTTCATATTTATGCAGTTGACTATTGCTTACAGACATAAGTAGAACTCAGGACTAGTTTCAGTCACCCAACAGACCATTTTGCTTTAGCCTGTTCCATGCTGCATAACTGAATAAATACATGGTCTATCCTCACTATGTGGGAGGAAAAGAGCTCATCCTATTTCTAAAAACAAATCTTGACAAATAATGTTTGGGTCTTTTGAAAAAGCAGGTGTCTTGTCAGTTCAGGCTGCTCTAACAAAATGGCACAGGCTGGGTGGCTTGTAAACAAATGAAATGTTTCTCTTACAGTTTCGGAGGCTGGAAGTCCAAGATCATGGCACTGGCCTGGTCAGGTGAGGACCCTTTTCTGAGTTGCAGACTTCCTGTTTAAAGCTCACGTAGCAAAAAGGGCTTGGGACTTCTTTTGGATCTTATTTATAAGAGCACTAATCCCATTCATCAGGTCTGAGCCCAAAAGCTCCACTCCCTAATACCATCATATCAGACTTTAGAATTTCACCATATGAATTATGGGGGAAAAGATATTCAGACAATGAAAGCAGGTGACCTTGATGACCATTTTGATAGTTTATATAATATTTTAAAAATTTTTCACCTAGCTTGTGCTGTATTTGTCTTCCCCATCTTTAACACTATAGTTCTTCTCTACCTATCCACACTCTAAGCAACTTGGAGACCTAAGCAATTCCCGCATCCTATCGTTATCACTGGATAGATTTTTTTCAGGTTACCTTCATAAATTCCTTCTCTGACCTCCAGTGGTACTTACCAAGTATATTACTATTTAGACACATGTCATATTTTTTAAATAGTAGACTTTATTTTTAAAGCAATTTTAGTTTTATAGAAAAACTTATCAGAAAGGACAGAGTTGCCATATGCCACCTTCCCTCCCCCCTCAGATTTCCTTATTATTAATATTTTGTTACTCTGGTATACTTGTTACGATTGATGAACTATTATTGATATATTTTTACTAATTAAAGCCCATAGTTTATATTAAGGATTCACACTTAGTCTTGTATAGATCTATGAGTCTTAACAAATGGATAATATCTTATGTCCAACATTATAGTATTATACAGAAAAGTTTCACTGTCCTAAAAGTACCCTATGTTCCATGTATTCATCCTTTCCTTCCTCCACCCAAACCCTGGTAAGGGCTTATTTTTTTTTTTTTTTTAAAGATTTTATTTATTCATTTGAGACACAGAGAGAGAGAGAGCATGAGAAGGGAGAGAGGCAGAGGGAGAAAGAGAAGCAGGCTTCCCACTGAGCCAGGAGCCCGATGTGGGGCTCGATCCCAGGACCCTAGGATCATGACCCGAGCTGAAGGCAGACGCTTAACCATCTGAGCCAACCAGGCGCCCCAGGGCTTATTTTTTTTTAATTTTCTCTATAGTTTGACTTCCCCATGAGGTCACAGAGTTAGAATCATATAGTATGTAGCCTTTAGGATTGGTTTCTTTCCCTTAATAATATGCATTTAAAGTTCCTCTATGTCTTTTA
The DNA here is from genome assembly GCF_037043125.1 of Eumetopias jubatus. NCBI lineage: Eukaryota > Metazoa > Chordata > Mammalia > Carnivora > Otariidae > Eumetopias > Eumetopias jubatus. The sequence goes on along the minus strand of NW_028274809.1, from coordinate 173,325,459 downwards.
ATAGCTTAATAGTTCATTTCTTTTTAGCACTGAATAATATTCCATTGCTTAGATGTACCAAAGTTTCTTTATCCATTCACCTTTTGAAGGACATCTTGGTTACTTCTAAGTGTTGGTAATTATAAATAGGTGTGTACGTTTTATATGGCCATAATCTTTCAGCTCCTATGGGTGAAAACACAATTGTTGGGCCATATAATAAGATTGTTTAGCTTTATAAGAAACTGAAAGACTTTCTTCCAAAATGACTGTTCCTTTGTGCCTCTCTACCAGCAGTGAATGAGAATTCCTATGGCTCCATATTGTCACCAGCGTTTTGGTTGTCAGTGTTTTGTATTCTAGCCATTCTAATAGATGTGTCCTGCTATTGAATTATTTTAATTTTCCATTCCTTAATGACATAAATGTTGAGTATCTTTTCATTTGCTTTTTTTTTCTATCTGTGTATCTTCTTTGAAAAGATATCGGCTTTGATATTTTGCCCTTTTTCTATTGGGCTGTTTGTGTTCTTTTGAGTTTTTAAGAAGTCTCTGTGTACTTTGGATACAAGTCCTTTATCAGTTGTGTGTTTTCACATATTTTTTCTCAGTATACGGCTTGTCTTTTCATTCTCTTAACACTGTCATTCACAGAGCAGAAGCTTTACATTTTAACAAAGTCCCAACTTTTTTTTTCCCCATGGAGAGTGCATATGATATTGTGTGTAAACCCCAAATTCTCTAGATTTTGTCCTATGCTATCTCCTGGAAGTTTTTAAATTTTGTATTTTAAATGTATGTCTATAACCCACTTTGAGTGATTTTTTTTTCAAGATTTTATTTATTTATTTGACAGAGAGAGAGATAGCAAGAGCGGGAACACGAGCAGGGGGAATGGGAGAGGGAGAAGCAGGCCTCCCGCTGAGCAGGGAGCCTGATGTGGGGCTCAATCCCAGGACCCTAGGATCATGACCTGAGCTGAAGGCAGACGCTTAACGACTGAGCCACCCAGGCACCCCTGAGTAATTTTTTTTTTTTTAAGAAAGGTGTGTTATCTATGTCTACATTCATTGTTCTCCATGTAGATGTAGAGTCATTACGGCACAGTTGAAAAACTAACCTTTCTCCATTGAATTGCCTTTGCTAAGAAGCAAGGATCAGTTGATAATATTTGTGTGAGTCTAATTATGGGCTCCCTATTCTGTTCCATTGCTCTATTTTTCTGTTCTTTTGCCGATACCACACTATCTTGACTAATGTAGCTTTATGATAAGTTTTGAATTCCTCTGAAGTGCTAGGGACCGGATAAAGCAACACTTTGTAGACCATAATGAAGATTTAGAAGTTTACTTGAAACATGAAGTAAAGCCATTTAAGAGATTTAAGTGGAAAATGGCATGATCTAATTTATTTATTTATGTGCTTATTTATATATATATATATTTTTAAATTGCACTGGATAATGTTTGAAGAATGGATAGTGGAGCCAAGAATTTAGAATCAGACTAGTTAGGAGCCTTTGAAGCAAGTGAAAATTCCTAGAAGAGTCAGATGTCAGATTAGCTAGACATAAATATCTCCTTTCAAATTTCTTCCTGATTCAATAAGCATAGAGTCTGAACTGAAAATAGAAGCTGTGCAGAAAAGATCTGTTCATAATTTCAAGAATCCAAAGGTAAAATCTGACAGTCTCTGATAGTATAATATTAAGAGGGAGATGTCAGACTTAGATCATCTCTAATAGCCTGTAGTTTAACAAACTATGTGCTCCCTTCTTCGGTGCATTTTACAAGGTTCTTGAGCTTAAAGAAATGATCTGAGGTTAGCTGAGGAAGATGAGCATAATTAAATGGCCTTTTTGTTCAGGTATATCCTAAAAGATATTTACTGCTCTTTGAATGAAATGTCTAATTAGTTTCTTACTTGTGTGTTTGATAGGCCCAGTAGCGATATCTGCCTATCTAGAAGATTGAGTCTACAACGTGATTTCCTAAATTGAAAGCTAAATTAACCTCCTCATGTGTTAGAAAAGGTTCTTTATCAACCCTTTCCAGACTGCCTACCCCCTACTCTTCCCCTAGAGTATTTTTACCAACCTAATTTTACCACGGTTAAAATCATACAACAGGTTGAACAAAACATGACTGAAAAGAGATATGAAAGAATAATTACTGCAAAAAGAACAATAAACAATAGATTGTTGCTTAAGGATGTAGGCTTGGAAACCATAGTGTTTGTGTTTGAATATCAGCTCCACCAACTGACTGTTGACCTGTGCACTTTTATTTTCGTTTAACTTCTTATACATCAGTTTCTTTATGTGTAAAATGGAAATAAAACTAACAGCTTCATCCTTATGTTGTTTTGAGAATTGAAGCCTGCCTACAAATCTCAGACTTCTTTATGCCCAGGAAGGATAGGAAACTGATTCTGGGTAAGCGCTAAAAGTCTATTCCACAGCAAATGATGCAAAGATACCTTTAGATAGATAGGATGGATTTAATAACCATACTAAAGACAATAGGGATTAAATCCTCCGAGATTCTTCCTTAAGAGAGGATGGATGCAACATTTGGTATGCATGATGCAACCTACATCCTACTAAGTAATGACTTAACATGCAGATGTTCTGGAGTTATTGGAATTATCAAGGCTCTACTGATTTTAAGTCTAACCCATCTGGCTATTATTTACCCCATCCCCACACAACTACTACCCAGAATCTTCAGACCCCTTAACTGAATTTAACAGAAGACAGGCAAAGGGACAAGTTCAAAGAGAAGGAGACCCATGCCATATGGATTTCAAAAGGATTCCATTCTTTAGGCTTAATGTGAATAGGAGGTGACACATCATTCATCTAAATGACCTGATGGCACTGGGCCTGGAGACTTGTGGAAAAACAGCTACTCACATCCAGGAACCATGAGCCTACATTTCCTGGAGTATTTCGTGGAAGTGATGGAAGTAGTAAGCATTACTTTTGTTCTTTAGGCTCCTCGGTACTGACTAGAGTAGCTGAACCCTGCCTTTTCAGGGTATTAGTCTAGTATTTTCTTGAGCTGGCTGGAGAGCAGTACTTGGCCTCAGTTGTGACCTTTGTATAGAAGCCTGGAGACAAAAGAAGCAGTCCTTGAATCTCACTTGCTTGCTGCTCCCTAATCTCTGGATGAGGAGGCACGTGTTGGGAGATGAAAGTACTTTGCCTATATTTTTTCCTAAAGGCCAAGAGTGGGAAGAACTGATTAAAACGAAATCCACAGGATATTCTTCCTGTCTTCCATTCTTACGTAGACTCGAAAGGACTGCTGGTATTTCTGGAGGAATTCTACAAATATTTCCCCCGTGATGATATGATTGTTTTAGGAATGATAACAATAACACAACAAAAACTACTGCACAATGGTAGTATATCCAAATTCTGGAATCCATTCCCGTACTTGTATTAGTTTGCTAGGACTGTCATAACAGAATACCACAGACAGCATGGCTTAAATTTATTTTCTCACAGTTCTGGAGGCTAGAAGTCTAAGATCAAGGTGTTGGCAGGTTTGGTTTCTCCCGAGACCTCTCTCCCTGGTTTGCAGACAGCCACCTTCTCACTGGGTCCTCAAATGGACTTTACTCTGTATATGTATGCCCCCTGGTGTTTTTCTCTTTTATAATAAGGACACCAATCATAATGGATTAGGGCCCCACCATTATGACTTCATTCAACCTTGATTACCTCTTAAACCCTAATCTGGACACAAACAATAAAGCATTACTGCTACAAGTTAATCTCCAATATAGTTACATTCTGTAATATTAGGGATTAGGTCTTCAATTTACGAATTTTGGGGGAAGACATTTCGGCCCATTACACTACCTAAAGAACATGCCAGCTTGATATGGTGCACCTATCTTTGCATTGACCAAGGGGCATAATGCCATCAACCATCCATGTAACAGTAACAGTGAGACTTATCCCTAGAAAATAGCTTTTGTTGCACTGGTAGAAAATTGAAGGCTAAATCTGCAGTGACTTCAAGCTTTAAGAGGAATGGCAGCCTAGAATTTAGAATAATTGAAACATTAAGGTGGTGTTCCTCAGAAGCCTCACCTAGATTGATAATTTAGAGAAGTATAGGAACAGGTAATAAATCTTAACTGTAGTTAAGTAAGTCTTAACTGTACTCCTTATCTTTCCATTTGAGTCTCATTGTTAGTATCTCTGATTTTATTCCAGAAATATTAAAGCATGTTTCTGGCCCACTTGAATAAAGATCCATAGGAACCGTATGTTAACTATATCTATTTGAAACAAAATAGCAAAACTAAATGACAGAATAATTCTCACATTTTGCTGCTTGTTCAGAGTATTCTAAGATACATATTTACCAAGTCATAACAATAATAGATAGCATTTGTTAAGTAACTACCTTGTGTAAGGTTTTTTCAAGGTCTTTACAAGTATTATCTTGTCTTTACAACAGCACTGTGCTTTAGATTGTGTTATTTTTTTTAAAGATTTTATTTATTTGAGAGAGAGAGAGAGAGAGAGAGAGAGAGCACATGAGAGGGGAGGGTCAGAGGGAGAAGCAGACTCCCTACCAAGCAGGGAGCCTGATGAGGGACTCAATCCCGGGACTCCAGGATCATGACGTGAGCCGAAGGCAGTCGCTTAACCAACTGAGCCACCCAGGCACCCTAGATTGTGTTTTTATCTTCATTTTATGATGAGAAATTGTGTAGGAGAGATATTTTAAAACTTGCCCAAATGTAAAGAGCTAGCAAGAGATAGGGTTGTAATTACAATTCAATCAGATTGGTTAAGAGTCATCATGCACTCTTTGTGCCTCCTTCCTGATTACAAAAGAAGAGATATTTATATTTAAGTTATTCTCTTTTAGCTAAATACCAATTACATGAAATAGATTTACAAAAAGACGCAATGAAAGAAACGTGCCCTAAACACCTCTGAATGTCTAGTATTGGGTCTTCAAGAGACTGAAAATTTTGGAATACAAATACAAACTCATGAAAAAGGCTTAAAATTTGCCATTTTGAATGCCTGGGATAAAATATGCTTTGAAAACTGGAAGAAAAAGTCAAAGATCTTAAACCAAAGAAATACTGAGGAAATATCTCTATAAAATATAAAGAATACAGGTATGTTTGTATTTCCCCCTAGACCCCTCTTTTTCCATGGTTATTACTTTAATCTAAACCACCTTATTCTCCAGCATACTTGTAATGTCAATCGATATGGCTTCCCCTGCTACCAAAATTCCAGTAGAACTGATTTCACAATTCAATTTTTTTAAATCTTTCTAGCGATTGGCATAGCAATCAGCAAGACTGATTTATGTTAAATGAATGTTTGGAGATCATTTTAAATAAGTCTTCCATTTCTGAAAAAAAAAAAAAAAAAAACACTGAAAACAAACCAAATGAGGAGATGTACAAGTTAATATAGTGAAAACATGTACTCATGCACACATGACTTCAAAGCAGACTCCCCGGAGTTACTTTTTCAGTATTTGGATTGAATTCATGACCGTTAATGACTGCATCATATTTAAAAGGAGAGAGTGCAATGTAAGGCACCTGAATTCTATAAAAATCATCAATAACTGGATTTTTTTCTTATTGACATACCTGGCTATTCCCATAGTAACAAAATTGTTTTTCTTATATTTTGAAATTAGAAACATTAAAAGGCTTATCTTGTTAAGTGATATGTAGTATTTATTTTTTTATTTTTTTAAAGATTTTATTTATTTATTTATTTGAGAGAGAGAATGAGAGAGAGAGAGAGCATGAGAGGGGAGAGGGTCAGAGGGAGAAGCAGACTCCCCGCTGAGCAGGGAGCCCGATGTGGGACTCGATCCCGGGACTCCAGGATCATGACCTGAGCCGAAGGCAGTCGCTTAACCACCTGAGCCACCCAGGCGCCCTGTAGTATTTATTTTTATGTTTGTTTTCAGCAAACTCATATAGAAGAAAAATTGAACCACACATGCTAGAGTAGAAAAATAAGCACTAGGCAAAGAACCCAAAGAGAAACCCTTAGGAGACATGAGCACATGCAACAGCTAGAACTAGAAATCATCTTAGAACTAGAAAAGACTTTGAGGTCCTCTAAGTGTATGTCATTCAGTGATATTTCCTGTTGTTTTGATTTTTATTGTGAACTCCTACCCAATTGATCCAGGTAAAAAACAAACCTGAGTAACCTGGTTTGCCATGTACAAATTGAACTGGCATGACGTTTTTATTTTTTTTATTTTTTTTAAAGATTTTATTTATTTATTTGACAGAGAGAGACACAGCGAGAAAGGGAACACAAGCAGGGGGCGTGGGAGAGGGAGAAGCAGGCTTCCCGCTGAGCAGAGAGCCCGATGTGGGGCTCTATCCCAGGACCCTGGGATCATGACCCGAGCCGAAGGCAGACGCTTAATGACTGAGCCACCCAGCTGCCCCAGCATGATAAGTTTTTAGAAATCCTAAGAAAAATTGTTTTGTGTAGCCAGTTAATACATTGCTGATCTGCTCACTTTCTGTAGTTGCATTATAATTCCCTCATGTGTAAAATAAGGTGACTAACTCATATGATTTGTAAGGCCTTTCTCACTAACATCCATCCTCCAATCTTCTTGGAATTCAAGTGTGTTATTCTTCATGAAACTGCTTACTATAAATAATATGTTTAGCAGAACCAGGGTAAACACAACCCACTGGATACAAACAGTATAGCATTACTGCTACAAGTTAATATTTATATATTTTTTTCTTTTTGTCTATGGGTTTTGATTAATCTTTTGTTTTTTATTTTTTCCATGACTGGCCCCTCTTCCCTTCCTGAGCCCTCCTCTGTATTAAAAAGCTACCACCCTTCCCTTTGGGTAAATTTTATGTGATAACTATATAACATGGTGTGGATATACTGTAATTTAGTCTTTTACTTATTTATTGGCTTTCATCTTTTCTTTACTGTGAATACTTGTTCATTAAATATTTTTGAAAAAGAGTCTGTATCTATTTGTACTTAATTTCAGGACTTGAGACTACCCTACTACCAAGCTATCACAAACCCGGAATATTTATTACATGGTCACTTACAGAAAAATTTTACTAACTCTTATTTAGAATTTCACAGTTAGATTTTAAAAAAGACCACTCTCTCCTTTCGTTCTTAAAGTGAAATTGGAGATGAAATTATGTTTTTAAGCCCCAGAATGGCTTTTTTTTTTTTGGAGGGTGGTGTGGGGTTTTGTTCTTTTAGTTATTGCTGGGGTGTGTGTGTGTGAGAGAGAGAGAGGGAGAGAATGAGAGTTTGATTTTTTTGGCTTGAGTTTTAAGTTTCGATACTGCTCAGTAGTCTCCTTATGTACTCTTTTCATATATTTTTTTAAATTTTTTATTATGTTAATCACCATATATTACATCATTAGTTTTTGATATAGTGTTCCATGATTCATTGTTTGTGCATAACACCCAGTGCTCCACGCAGAACGTGCCCTCTTTAATACCCATCACCAGGCTAACCCATCCCCCCAACCCCTCCCCTCTGAAAACCTCAGTTTGTTTTTCAGAGTCCATCATCTCTCATGGTTCGTCTCCCCCTCCAGATTACTCCCCTTCATTCTTCCCCTCCTGCTATCTTCTTCTTCTTTTTTTTTTCCTTAACATATACTGCATTATTTGTTTCAGAAGTACCGATCTGTGATTCACCAGTCTTGCACAATTCACAGCACTCACCATAGCACATACCCTCCCCAATGTCTGTCACCCAGCGACCCCATCCTTCCCACCCCCCACCACTCCAGCAACCCTCAGTTTCTTGAGGTTAAGAATTCCTCATAACAGCGAGGTCATATGATACATGTCTTTCTCTGATTGAGAAGACTATTTCACTCAGCATAACACCCTCCAGTTCCATCCATGTCGTTGCAAATGGCAAGATCTCATTCCTTTTGATAGCTACGTAATATTCTACTGTATATATATATATATATACATATATATATATATATATACAACTTCTTCTTTATCCATTCATCTATCGATGGACATCTTGCCTTTCCACAGTTTGGCTATTGTGGACATTGCTGCTATAAACATTGGGGTGCACATACCCCTTCGGATCCCTACATTTGTATCTTTGGGGTAAATACCCAGTAGTGCAATTGCTGGATTTTATGGTAGCTCTATTTTCAACTGTTTGAGGAACCTCCATACTGTTTTCCAAAGTGGTTGCACCAGCTTGCATTCCCACCAACAGTGTAGGAGGGTTCCCCTTTCTCCACATCCCCGCCAACATTTGTCGTTTCCTGACTTGTTAATTCTAGTCATTCTGACTGGTGTGAGATAGTATCTCATTAAGGTTTTGATTTGGATCTCCCTGATGTCGAGGGATGTGGAGCACTTTTTCATGTGTCTGTTGGGCATTTGGATGTCTTCTTTGGAAAAATGTCTGTTCGTGTCTTCTGCCCATTTCTTCATTGGATCATTTGTTCTTTGGGTGTTGAGTTTAATAAGTTCTTTATACATTTTGGATACTAGCCCTTTATCTGATTTGTCATTTGCAAATATTTTCTCCCATTCTGTCGGTTGTTTTTGGTTTTGTGGACTGTTTCTTTTACTGTGCAAAAGCTTTTTATCTTGATGAAATCCCAATAGTTCATTTTTGCCCTTGCTTCCCTTGCCTTTGGCGATGTTTCTAGGAAGAATTTGCTGTGGCTGAGGTCGAAGAGGTTGCTGCCTGTGTTCTCCTTTAGGATTTTGATGGACTCCTGTCTCAAGTATAGGTCTTTCAACCATTTGGAGTCTATTTTTGTGTGTGGTGTAAGGAAACGGTCCAGTTTCATTCTTCTGCATGTGGCTGTCCAATGTTCCCAACACCATTTGTTGAAGAGACTGTCATTATTCCATTGGACATTCTTTCCTGCTTTGTCAAAGTTTAGTTGACCATAGAGTTGAAGGTCCATTTCTGGGCTCTCTATTCTGTTCCATTGATCTATGTGTCTGTATTTGTGCCAGTACCATACTGTCTTGATGACAACAGCTTTGTAATAGAGCTGGAAGTCTGGAATTGTGATGCCACCAGCTTTGCTTTTCTTTTTCAACATTCCTCTGGCTATTCGGGGGTCTCTTCTGGTTCCATACATATTTTAGGATTATTTGTTCCGTTTCTTTGAAAAAAGTGGATGGTATTTTGATGGGGATTGCATTGAATGTGTAGATTGCCCTAGGTAGCATTGACTTCTTCACAATGTTTGTTCTTCCAATCCATGAGCATGGAACTTTTTTCCATTTCTTTGTGTCTTCTTCAGTTTCTTTCATGAGTATTTTATAGTTTTCTGGGTACAGATCCTTTGCCTCTTTGGTTAAATTTATTCCTAGGTATCTTATGGTTTTGGGTGCAATTGTAAATGGGATCGACTCCTTGATTTGTCTCTCTTCTGTCTTGTTGGTGTATAGAAATGCCACTGATTTCTGTGCATTGATTTTATATCCTGTTACTTTACTGAATTCCTGTATGAGTTCTATCAGTTTTGGAGTGGAGTCTTTTGGGTTTTCCACCTACAGTATCATATCATCTGCAAAGAGTGAGAGTTTGACTTCTTCTTTGCCAATTTGGATGCCTTTGATTTCTTTTTGTTGTCTGATTGCTGTGGCTAGGACTTCTAATACTATGTTGAATAGCAGTGGTGATAGTGGACATCCCTGTTGCGTTCCTGACCTTAGGGGAAAAGCTCTCAGCTTTTCCCCATTGAAAATGATATTCGCTGTGGGTTTTTCATAAATGGCTTTTATGATATTGAGGTATGTACCCTCTATCCCTATACTCTGAAGAGTTTTGATCAAGAAAGGATGCTGTACTTTGTCAAATGCTTTTTCTGCATCTGTTGAGAGGATCATATGACTCTTGTTCTTTCTTTTGTTAATGTATTGTATCACGTTGATTGATTTGCGAATGTTGAACCAACCTTGCAGCCCAGGGATAAATCCCACTTGGTCGTGGTGAATAATCCTTTTAATGTACTGTTGGATCCTATTGGCTAATATTTTGGTGAGAATTTTTGCATCCATTTTCATCAAGGTTATTGGTCTGTAATTCTCCTTTTTGATGGGGTCTTTGTCTGGTTTTGGGATCAAGGTAATGGTGGCCTCATAAAATGAGTTTGGAAGTTTTCCTTCCATTTCTATTTTTTGGAACAGTTTCAGGAGATTAGGTATTAATTCTTCTTTAAATGTTTGGTAGAATTCCCCTGGGAAGCCATCTGGCCCTGGGCTTTTGTTGCGAGATTTTTGATGACTGCTTCAATTTCCTTAGTGGTTATAGGTCTGTTCAGGTTTTCTATTTCTTCCTGGTTCAGTTTTGGTAGTTGATACATCTCTAGGAATGCACCCATTTCTTCCAGGTTATCTAATTTGCTGGCATACAGTTGCTCATAATATGTTCTTATAATTGTTTGTATTTCTTTGGTGTTGGTTGTGATCTCTCTCATTCATGATTTTGTTGATTTGGATCATTTCTCTTCTCTTTTTGATAAGTCCGGCCAGCGGTTTATCAATCTTGTTAATTCTTTCAAAGAACAAGCTCCTAGTTTCGTTGATCTGTTCTACTGTTCTTTTGGTTTCTATTTCATTGATTTCTGCTCTGATCTTTATTATTTCTATTCTCCTGCTTGGTTAGGCTTTATTTGCTGTTCTTCCTCTAGCTCCTTTAGGTGTAGGGTTAGGTTGTGTATTTGAGACATTTCTTGTTTCTTGAGAAAGGCTTGTATTGCTATATACTTTCCTCTCAGGACTGCCTTTGATGTATCTCAAAGATTTTGAACATTTGTGTTTTCATTTATTGGTTTCCATGAATTTTTTTAATTCTTCTTTAAAATTTCCTGGTTGACCCATTCATTCTTTAGTAGGATACTCTTTAGCCTCCATGTATTTGAGTTCTTTCCGACTTTCCTCTTGTGATTGAGTTCTAGTTTCAAAGCATTGTGGTCTGAAAATATGCAGGGAATAATCCCAATCTTTTGGTGTCAGTTGAGACCTGATTTGTGACCTAGGATGTGATCAATTCTGGAGAATGTTCCATGGGCACTAGAGAAGAATGTGTATTCCTTTGCTTTGGGATGGAATGTTCTGAATATGTCTGTGAAGTCCATTTGGTCCAATGTTTCATTTAAAGTCTTTATTTCCTTGTTGATCTTTTGTTTAGATGATCTGTCCATTTCAGTCGGGGGGGTGTTAAAGTCCCCCACTATTATTGTATTGTTTTCAATGTGTTTCTTTGCTTTTGTTATTAATTGCCTTATAAAAGTGGCTGCTCCCATGTTAGGGGCATAGATATTTACAATTGTTAGATCTTGTTGGATAGACCCTTTAAGTAAGATATAGTGTCCTTCTTCATCTCTTATTACAGTCTTTGTTTTAAAATCTAATTTGTCTAATATAAGAATTGCTACCCCAGCTTTCTTTTGGTGTCCATTAGCATGGTAAATGGTTTTCCACCCCCTCACTTTCAATCTGGTTCCCAAATGTCTCTTGCAGACAGCATATTGATGGGTCTTGTTTTTTAATCCAATCTAATAGCCTGAGTCTTTTGATTCGGGCATTTAGCCCATTTACATTCAGGGTAACTTTTTAAAGATAGGAATTTAGTGCCATTGTATTGTCTGTAAGGTAACTGTGACTGTATATTGTCTGTGTTCCTTTCTGGTCTATGCTGCTTTTAGGCTCTCTCTTTGCTTAGAGGACCCCTTTCAATATTTCTTTCAGGGCTGGTTTTGTGTTTGCAAATTCCTTTAGTTTTTGTTTGTCCTGGAAGCTTTTTACCTCTCCTTCTATTTTCAATGACAGCCTTGCTGGATATAGTATTCTTGGCTGCATATTTTTCTCATTTAGTGCTCTAAAGATATCATGCTTGTCCTTTCTGGCCTGCCAGGTCTCTGTGGATAGGTCTGTTGCCAGTCTAATATTTCTACCATTGTAGGTTACATATCTCTTCTCTCGAGCTGCTTTCAAGATTTTCTCTTTGTCTCTGAGACTCGTAAGTTTTACCATTAGATGTCAGGGTGTTGACCTATTTTTATTGATTTTGAGAGGGGTTCTCTTTGCCTCCTGGATTTTAATGCCTGTTTCCTTCCCCACATTAGGGAAGTTCTCTGCTATTATTTGCTCCAATATACCTTCTGCCCCTCTCTCTCTTTCTTCTTCTTCTGGGATCCCAATTATTCTAATGTTGTTTCGTCTTATCATATCGCTTATCTCTCGAATTCTGCCCTCGTGATCCTGTAGTTGTTTATCTCTCTTTTTCTCAGGCTCTTTATTTTCCATCATTTGGTCTTCTATATCGCTGATTCTCTCTTCTGCCTCATTCATCCTAGCAGTTAGTGCCCCCATATTTGATTTCACCTCATTAATAGCCTTTTTGATTTCAACTTGGTTAGATTTTAGTTCTTTTATTTCTCCAGAAAGAGTTTCTCTAATAACTTCCACGCTTTTTTCAAGCCCAGCTAGTATCTTTAAAGTCATGATTCTGAACTCTACGTCCGACCTCATACTAATGTCAGTATTGAGTAGGTCCCTGGCAGATGGTACTACCTCTTGTTCTCTTTGCTGAGGTGATTTTTTTCGTCTTGTCATTTTGTCCAGAGGAGAACAGATAAATGAGAGAACAAAATGCTAACAGGTTAACAACATCCCCAGCAAGTATACTCTATACAAATCAGAAAAGATCTGAAGCCAGGGGAAAAGAAAGGGAAAGAAAGAAAAAAGAAAGAGGAAAAAAAGAAAAAGAAACAGATAAAAACAAACAAAAGCAGAACAAAACAAAACAAAACAAAAAACCAATATGATCAAATATGATCTGGCTAGTGCATAGATCAGTGCCACACACTAGATTTTGGGTGTATTTTGGTCTGTTAGAAGAAAGTGCCTCCTAAAATTTTAAAGGAACAAAGACTTATATATGTACAAAATAAGGGTTGATACAATGAAGGGATGGAAGATGACTGTAAAGATGAAACTTATAAAAGCTTTTATAAACAGAATTGATAAAGAAGTTTGAAAGAAGAAAGAAGAAGATTTAAAAAAAAGAAAAAAAAGAAAAAAATGGGAGAGACTATGATCAGGCAGGAGACTAGAACAAAGCCATACACTAGTGGTTTAGGGTATATTTTGATCTGTTAGAAGAAACTGTATATCAAAATTTTAAAGAGAGAAGAATATATGCCAAAAATAAGCGTAACTACTATGAATGGATAAAATATGGCTGTAAAAATGAAAAATAAAAAATGTTTTTTTAAAAGGATTGATAAGATGTTGGTTGAAAAAGGGAAAAAGAAAAATTAAAAAAAAAAAACAAAAAACAGTTAAAAAAAATTAACTTTGAAAAACTAATGAATCATGGTAAAAAAGCCATGAATTTTATGTGCAGTATTCCCCTAGCACTGGAGTTCTCCCGTTCTCCTTGATCTGTAAACTTGGTCTTGGCTTGCTGGCTGTTCGTGCTGATCCTCTGGGGGAGGGACCTGTTGCTGTGGTTCCCAAATGTCTTTGCCAGAGGCGGAATTGCCCGTCCTTGTCCATCCGGGCTAAGCAAGCTGCTTGGGTTTGCTCTCCGGAGCTTTTGTTCCCTGCAAGCTCTCGGTGCAGCTTTGGAGGACCAGGGTGAAAATGGTGGCCTCCCACTCTCTGCCCGGAGGAACTGAGAACTCGGGGCCCCGCTCCTCAGTGCACCCCCAGAGAAAAGCAGTCAATCACTCCCGTGTCCCCGGTCTCCGGCCGCAATCCTTGCTCACCCGGCCTGTGACCGAGCGTTTCTATCTCTGGCAGACCCCGTGTGGAGTCTCCAAACCCCGCAGATCCCTGCGGTGCACTCCCGCGCCGCTCCTCCCTGGGGAGAGAGGGGAGTCTCCCCAGATCTGCCGCTTGTTGGGTCCCTGCTGGAGGAGCAGTGGCCCGGCTGGGCCGCGGATCACAGTCTATGGCAACCCCGAGCTGAGAGCCCGCGCCTCGGCTCCGTCTCTGCAGCCAGCTTCCCTGCTCCGATACCGGGGAGCTCTGCTGCACTCAGGCACCCCCCAGTCTTTCTGTGACCCCGAGGGTCCTGGGACCACACTGTCCCACGAGGTTTCCACCCCCCCTTAGCCACTGGAGCGACGTCCCTCAGCAGAGCCGACATCTAAAAGTTCCAATTTTGTGCTCCGTAGCTCTATCACTTGCCAGAAGTGGCCGACGGAGGCCCCCTTCCTCGCTGTCTATCCTCCCGAATATCGCCTCGGATTCACTTCTCCGCACGTCCTACCTTCTAGTAAGTGGTCGGTTCTCTGTTCAGAGAGTTGTTGCTACTCTCTTCTTCATTCTCCTCTTGAGTTCTTAGGTGTTCAGAATGGTTTGATCCCTATTCAGCTGAATTCCTGAGACCAGACAAAATCCAGGTCTCCTACTCCTCTGCCATCTTGCTCCGCCCCCCACTCTTTTCATATTTTTTGTGTTGTTTTGTTTTTACTCAGTTCTCATTAAACAGTTTAGTTTCATTAAGTGTATGTTCTGATTATTCTACCTGATTATCCTTTCTTTAGCTGTTGGGTCTCCTTTGGTAGGCTGTTATTTTTCTTCTAGCCTCCTAGAAACTCAGGTTTGTTTGTGAGAGTGCCCTCTCACTGTGGAAACCCTGAAAGTACAGAGATGATGGAGTCTGATTGTATAGGCGAACATCACAGGGCAGGCTGTCACCACTCGGCTGAGTCCCCTGAAGGAAACCTTGCTGTTCTCCAAAATCCCCATATTCTTGTAGTGGCAAAGCAGGAAAGTCTGAGCTCACAAACTCAAAAACCGTTTATACTTTCTTTTTTTTTAATGAGATGTTAAGGTAATAGTCACACATATTCCTTCACTTCAGCCGGGGGAGCCAAAGGTCAAACTCTTTGTTGGACACTCTGTCCTCCAGCCCATTTCCAGCACCTTGAAGATATTCGCCGTTGGTTTTACCCATGCCTCAGCTGCATGCAATTGCCCAGACATCATAGCTTTTGTTGTATGACAAAAAAGAACTACCACAGAAATGGGATCAGAGGAAAATGGAGCCAAGTTCTAGAATCCCTATGCACATGTCAAAAGTTTTTTAAGTATGTTGTTTCAATTTTTAATCTCTAAAGCATTATTTTAGAAAGAAATATCAAGGTTTATATAATGGATACAGAGAAATTGAGAATAGAAAATCTAGGACTTTCCCTAGATATTAATGACAATAAAAATAACCCAAGCCCCCTAAGAGTTTATTTTCTACTATGTTACTTCTCACCAGGAGAGATTAGTTTCATACAATCCTCTGCTTCTATAAAAATTCCAGAATCCATTTTCAGAGATTTTAGTCATTTTTATTTCTGTAGCAAAAGAGCTTTTGTTTAAACATCACACCAATTAATATATTAGTTTTGTTATGTATATGAAAAAAGTGAATTCTGTTTGACATAAGGAATGCAATATGCCAAAATGGAAATAATGCATTTCATTGATCTGAATGCTTAATTAGGTGAATTAGATTAGCTCTACTGTTAAGATTAGAATAGAATTTATTTCCAACCAATCCTATCTTTAAGCAACTTTTTTACCCAGAAAGGTAAAGTAAGAATAGAGGGTCTTAAACCCTAAATAAAGAATTCAGTGGAAGAAAATGTCACAGTTCTCTTTAAAACAGCCACCTCCCCTCTGCTATCATGGACAATGTACATTTCATTTTGTGGTAGCAGACTTTTAAGCCCTGATAACTTATGTATCAAAATGTAAGCCTGAAATATTATAAAACTGCCTTTATATGAATTAGATCCATTTTAAGACCAAATACCTAAAGATGGAGAGAGTGAGAAAAAGATCCCATGTAATAGATTTGTCGTTTTTATGCTCTAGTTCAAAGCCATATGATTTTCTCTATCGCCATCAATTATCTTTTAAAGGCTGTGAGATATTTTCTCTTTTCCTTCCTGTGCAGCTAGAAAATAGAAATAAGAAAAGTGATTTTTAAAGGTAGATAAGTTATCAAAGCAGAAATGCCTTTGAATTAGATCATTTTCCATAGCATAATGAATTTGAAATCTCCGGTAGAGTCTTATAAGGAGTGTTTAGCAATATTCAGGGAATGTCAAACATTGGGTATCAGTGAGACTTTTGCTTTATTCCACACTTTATACACAGCCTTAACATTAACTGATTTGGGGCAGTTCAGTGTCTGATAAAACAGTGAGGAAGGATTTCTTTCTCCACAGTAGGTGAGCGCCTCTCGTGGCTGGTCTTTCACATTTATCAAAGGCAACATCTTTTGTCAGACATAGTTTGATGCAGGGACTGGATAAGGCTTTCAGAATCACAGAGGTAATAGCTGCATACTTTAGATACTTTTCTGTGCAGTTTGTATATGTCCAGAGTATCAACTCCTTGGTTAAGTGATTCTACATAGAGAGATTTTACAAAATGTAGGAAAGGGATAGAGAGGACTCTTCAACATTTAATGAATAGAAAACACATTTCCCAGTGCAGAGAGAATCAAGCCATGGGGATGATTTTTATCTATTATGCATGTCACATATTGTTCCCAAAACGATTTAAGATATCTTACAAGGATGCATAAAATGAAAAGATAAGAGTGCCATTCACACAAAAAAAGATGTAGGAACAAAGTAGAATTAAAAAAAAAGTCATAATAACCCACAAGTCTACTGTAGATAAACCACAAAAATAGATCTGACTTATAAATTAAAACCTTGTAAGTTATAAAATTTACAACCGCCATGAGAGTCAAACCAATTGCTAAAGAGAACTGCACTACACTTCATACTTAAATCAGATAACAGTTTCTCCTGAGGGTCCTCATGAAAAGGACACTGAGATGCTGATGAATCACATGTACCCAGAATGTCACATTCTGCTTTTAAGAGCTGAGAATTTCTTTGTTTCAGAACCTTAAACCTTTTGAGATAAAGCACTGTTATGTAACTCATCCCATTTTCTATATAAAAAAATTCCTACAGATTATAGGAAAATATTTTTATCTGTGGTTAAATATGTAGCTGTATAGTTAAAATAAAAGAGATATTGCTAAACCCAATTTTAAAATAAGTGTCATATTTAAAAAGCAAGAGGCACATCTTACAATAAGATTGGATGCTATTAAATTCCATAATCAGATTTTTTTCTCTTAGGCATTCACCTTTAAATTCAGCCTCTTTTTCGCCAAGGCACCCCTTGGATACCAGTCTGTAAGTTATGCTTTTTTAATATTTCCCAAGTTCTTCCTCATTCCACGTAGCCATCGCTACCACCACCATCCAGGGTCCCATCATCTTTCATGTGGGCCATTCCTCCAGCTGCTTCTTACATTCTGGTTTTCCTATGCCTTGTTTCCTATGCCTTAAGCCAGCCTCCTTTCCACTCCCAGGTTGAATTTTCTAAAGTGCTAATATGTTTATGGCCATCATGTGTTCAATATTTCAATAGTGTCTATAATGATTTACTTGACTCTTTATAATATGTTCTTTTGTTTCCTTTCCAGGAGTGTTTGGAACATTAACTCCAAACACTCACACACTTTGCTTTTTTCCAGCAGCCATCCCAAGCCACATGTACTTCCCAAAATTTGGCATTTTTTTTCTCACATTCTTTCTGTCTTTGCACATCCTGTTGTCACTGTTTGAAGTGTCTTTCTTCACCTTAATATCAGTATGATTATCACCTTTCCTGGAATCCCTTCCCTGGTGCCAACAATGTAGGTTGACTTACGTTCAGAGGCGTTCTCTTAGTCCCCTGTGTTTTTCATCTCTATTATAACCCTTATCACTATTCAAGCACCTTACTTCTCTGTCTCCCATGAGGTGGTGAACTTTCGAAGGATAGCAAGCATATCTTTTTAGTCCTCTAATTCAACTTCTGATAAATTTACTATAGTTGCTAATAATAAAAACAACCTTGATGTCCATAGTTCTTCCAGTGGGGTAGCCTGTGTTATAAAGCTTAGCACATAATTAATTATTTCAATAACTGCATAAGGTAGATAGTAATGTTATCTCTGGTTGATAGATAATAAAAGGAAAGATTGAGAGTGCAATCAGTTTTTCAAAGGTAACCTAACTAGTGCATCTAGTACAGAAGAACTAGAACAAAAGGCTACCCAGCTTCACTAATTAATTTTTAAAATTCTAGGTGTGGGACGCCTGGGTGGCTCAGTCAGTTAAGCAACTACCTTGGGCTCAGGTCATGATCCCAGGGTCCTGGGATCTAGTCCCACATCAGGCTCCTTGCTCGGGGGAACCTGCTTCTCCCTCTGCCTACTGATCCCCCCTGCTTGTGTGCACTGTCTCTCTCTCTGACAAATAAATAAATAAAAATCTTAAAAAAATAAAATAAAAATCTATATGAATGAAAATACCATATTCAAGCTCAAAAACAAACCAGAATCTGAAAGTAGAATATATTTTAACTATTTTATCAAGGAAGGATTAAATATTTAATTGATGAAAATATGCAAATCTGTACAAGCAATATGAAATCAAACAATAGGAAAAAAAACCCTCAAAAATGGCCAAGGCTGATAATAATGATATGAAAAATAAGATTGTATCAATTTTTTACTAACTTTTTTTTAAAGATTTTATTTATTTGGGGCGCCTGGGTGGCTCAGTTGGTTAAGCGACTGCCTTCGGCTCAGGTCATGATCCTGGAGTCCCGGGATCGAGTCCTGCATCGGGCTCCTTGCTCAGCAGGGAGTCTGCTTCTCCCTCTGACCCTCCCCCCTCTCATGTTCTCTCTCTCTATCTCATTCTCTGTCTCAAATAAATAAATAAAATCTTTAAAAAAAGATTTTATTTATTTATTAGAGCAAAAGAGCACAAGCAGGGGAAACAGTAGAGGCAGAGGGAGAAGCAGCCTCCCTTTGATGCGGGGCTTGATCCCAGGACTCTGGGATCATGACCTGAGCCAAAGGCAGATGCTTAAACATCTGAGCCACCCAGGCACCCCTTGTTACTAACTTTTATTTAATACCGGCAGTCCTTACTTTGCATGGTATTACCACATGGTGAAAATGGCCATGTAAGCTGAAATTGTACAAAGTAATCATAATCAATGGGAAAGATTACAAATGTTCTATGATCTTTAAATTATTTTGTCAGGACATTGAAAACTCTTACTGTAGGTTATAAAAGATATAGTAAAATCAAATTAGTAAAATTAACACTTTACACAGTGAAACATTGAGAATCACCATTTTATTTCTTTTTAAAAAAATCTCTGAGGAGTAGTTTGGACCTTGTTTTTACCTTTTGCTTTCCCTTATTTAATTTATGATTTAGAGTAAGCAACTCCTCTATGCCTTGGCAAACTGTCATTCTCCTTTCAAATTTGGGATCAGCTTCCAACATTTCATCCTTTTTGCTTCCCATGTTGTGAAAGGCCTTGGAGAGTTCCTTTAACATGAAATTTTTTGACAGTGTTACTTCCTCTCGGACATCTTCATCTTTGTTGTCACAACCATTTTGTTCTTATATATTAATAAATATTTCTTTTCTCTTCATTTACCTTACCATTCTAATTTCGCTGAGAGCTATTTCCATTTATTTCTGCACCCTCATCTTTGATATCCAATTCTCTTTTAAATTATCCACTTTTATAAGAGGTCACATGATTTTATTTCCATGAGACAAGGAGGAGATCCAACTAAATGCTTTGCTGCCTGTTTATGAACTGGATAACAGATGTGTAGGGGCCAATTACTGCCAGACTTTTAAAGAAGTAATATGAGTGTCTGCTCTCATGATGCCCATCTGTTCCTGTAATGATTTGTGAACTGAAGAACAAGTAGTGCCAATCGCACCTAATGCTAGTACTCCCGGATAATATAGCATAGTAACTGAAATTTGATCTGTGTTCTTGGGGGAGGCTGATGTTATTTAAATAAACTGTAGTAAATTAGACTACTGCATATCAGAGCCATGCAAAATAAGAACTTGTCTATTTACTATACCACATCTCGTGCATTCCATACCACAAATATTATCACAATAATCGTAAGCAGGCATTGTTACAGTCCTAATTCTACATGTGATAAAACTGCAGCACTGAGCTATAAAGTAAATTTATATAAGGTCACATAATTATCTGTAAGCAGAATTCAAATCCAGGATCTTTCTTTTGGAGGCTGAGCTCTTAGTCTTAATACCCTATTACTCCTGGTATTCTGAATTAATGAATGAAATAAATAAATGTACTGAATATAGGATTGTTTCTGTCCTTTGTGATTTTTCACAATACTAATTAATTAATTCTCTATAAATAGATGAATTGGTTTTAGAACCTCATTACCTGATAATGCTAGACCCAAATGAATAAATTCATACATGCACTTTTTTCAGAATAGATAAAATATATCAAACAAAACAAACAATCTAGGAAGAGTGTTATTAATGCAAGTTGAACCTTAATTTATCATCACTCACTACAACTTGATGTTAAATTCTTCTACGTGTATATAAACCATATTGTTTTGTTTTTTATTTTGCGGAGTTTTTTGGAAGCTGTGATGATAGCAAAGAGGAAGGATCCCTTTGAAGTTTTGATAAACCCATGTGCGATCTTCTCAGAAAGATAGACATACACTCAGCATTTAGTGTATAATTTAAATGTGCACATTGACTCCCCTGAAGTCTATTCACAGACTTCCTAGGAGATTAAGGGCTTACCTAGATCTTAGTTTCCCAAAAGAGCACAGGTTCATTTCTTTCTTCTGCCATATCACTAGTGAACCTTGGCTGTTTGTGGTCTCCTATATACTGCCATGCCATCAACTCAACATAAGCCTTCACCTTTGACCCTGGTGGAGAAAAGTACATGGGTTATCATGCACCAGCTCTGAGGCTGCTTTGGCTTTTCTTCTTTTCTTCCAGCTCCTCTACTGGCACAGTTTAAAAACAGTATTTTAAACATTCTCATATTCTTTTCTGCCTGCTCCTTCCATTCCATGTGATGTCCTGTGCTTGATTATTTTCAACCAGGTGCATATTTGGTCGTGTATTTCCACTCTACCAATAAGGGCCTGTACTGATTATCATCCATGCATTCAACTAATATTTATTGGGTACAAAAATATGTGAATAATGTGTTCGCAGTGCTGAGAATTACACCAATAAACAATACATACAAAGGCACTGTTCTGAAGTGCCTTGCAAACCGATGGAGGGAGAGAGACAAAAAAAACAAGTAAAAAATTAATTAAATACTTAATTTAATATGATAGTGTGTGTTCACAGAAATAAATTTAAAGGTTATACAGAGTAACTTTTTTAGAAGAAGACCCTATTTAGCATCTTTTGGGAGGGGAATTTCTAAAGTCATAATATTTGAGTTGAGACCCTATCTTCATGCACGTAGGATAGAAATATACTAGGTAAAGAGAACAGCAAGTGAAAAAGGCCCTGAGGTGGAACAAGCCTATTTGTGCATTAGGGAGGATCTGCACATGTTGGAAAGAATTAAAAATAATAGTGAAAGGAAATTTCAAACCTATAGCCAGATCCTAAGTGATTCTAGAACAGGAATTGAAAAAAAAGGCTGAACATCAAGCTTAGTAAGTAGTTTATGTTATGAAGTTAGAGAATGATACAGGACCTCCGAAACAATTGAAAGGAAGTGATTGATTTAGTAATACCTATGTAATACATCTTATAAACATCACTCTGACTTCTTCTGGAGATGTTTAAAGCGACATTGGGGAAGCAGTAGTAATATCAGTAGAAGGCTATTTTTGTAGTTCAGGGCACCTAACATTAAGGTGAAGGCAATGAAGATGAAAGGGTGTGGATGCTTAGAGATTGCTTTTGGACAGGCCTATCTGATTTACATTAGGGGAAAGAAAAAGCTTAGCTCAAGTTATTGACAAGATGTATTGATTTAAAATGTTTGTAGATCACAGTCACTGAAGTAATATTCTTTACATGTTTATACTTTATTTTTTCAGGTAACTATATATGAAAACATAAAGAAATATCAATATGTATTGTGTTCCTGCAGACTTTGCTGAAATATGTCCTTTCTAGGGTTTTAAAAACTAGGTTTTTAAAAAGGTTTTAAAAAACTTTTTTTCATTTAACCAATATTGCTCTCAAGTCTTAAATATTATAGTGTTCACCTGTAATTTTATAGAACATTTCTTACTTTTGAAAGCAAAATACTTTTCTAAATATCAAGTAACTCATACAGAATTATATTATCTTATGGTCTCTTTAACTGGTTTGTTTTACATAATATTTCATTTTTTAGCTTTTGTTTTTTTCTTACCTAAAAGTCTTACATATTTTATTTGTGCATATTCAGATATGGTGACTTTAGAGAAATTTTAAACATCTCAAAATTTTCCTATTTTTTTCATTTTGGTAAAACAGAAACATGCCATTAATTTCCCCCCAAATATATCAATGCAAAGATGTAAACTTCTTTTCATCTTCTCTAAACAAACTAAATCAGTGGTTCAGGCCAGAAATACTTGCCTAACATTTCAGTTCAGTAAATCTGAGTGGAGAATCTATGTGACAGGCTCTGTGCCAGTTGCTGTGTGAGGCTCCCTGTCTTTAAAATTCAATTTACATCATTAATGTAGGAATGACCTGTATTTTATTTTTTAATAGAATGTTGATAGTCTATGGGTAGATCGACCTCATAGGATTTTTTTTCCTATATCATTCGTCATGCTCTTACCAGTGCCTATGAGTTTCAGTGATTTTTCTTGACTCATACCAGTTGCTAAGTAACATGGAAAAGTACAGCTGCAGCTTCACTTCCTTCAAACTGCTGCTCCTAAATATGAATAAAACCATAGACATTCTATTTTTGTGTTCAGAACTCACCGCTTTCAAAGCTTCTGTGTCAGATTCTCTGAAGCATAATGGAGAAGGCAGTAAAATTACAGACCGAGTAAGACTTCTGAGAAATATTTGCTTCTTTTTTTCCTCCAGATGCAATTAGATTATATTTTCTTCTACCTCTGAGCTTCCATTAAAGTTCTGTAATGGACAAATTGAACTAAGAACCAAGAGGACTCTGCTTGACCTTGAGCAAGTTATAAATTTCTCAAGTGTCTGTTTCTTAATCTGTAATGTATGAGGTGGTTAAATTCAGTGTTCATTTTTCCTCTTCTAGCTGGATGATTCTATGAAATAGTCTGCATTATATCACTAAACTACTGAATGGCATTCTTTTTAAATAAATTTTACAAATCATGTTATTATTTTTGTAGTTCATCTTTATTTGGCTTACATGGGATAAATACTAAAGATATTTTAAAGAGAATTCTACTTCTAGACACTTGATAGTTCCTTGCATTCTCTATGGGTAAATAAAAATATTCACATAAAGATAATATGATGTAATAACCCTTTGACAAAGTTTTAGGTCATTTCCCTAGTTAAAGTTCACATTGTAGGTACCTGAGTTCAGCTTGCATCTTGGGGAATGAGACAAGAGTATATGCTCCTTGCCTTCTATCTCTCTCAAGTCCAAGTTCCTAATTGCTTTAGTAATATCTCCAGGAGTAGCAAGAGTTTCTTTAGGGTATGTTGAGTTTTTCAAATATAATATGTATCTCCCTCCATTGTAACTATGAGTGCTTGTCTGTTTCCCTCCATAGGCCTTGACCTCCTGCAGAGAGAATGTTTTTTTGTGTATTTCATCTTTACAATTCCAGGACCTAACACAGTTCCTGTTGTATTGTATTGCAGTTATTAAATATTTTCTTTTAAGCAGCAGAAGTAAAAAGTGCTTTAGGAAACCTCAAGTATCCTTTGACTAGTGGGGATATAGTTAAAAAATTACTTCTTTTCAGAACAAAATTTCATGGAGCCTATATCTCCAGATTCTGTATCCTCAGAAACAATTTAAGAAATAGCATTTTATGTGTTTCTATAGAGCATATCTTCACACTAACTGTAACAGAAAGTGTAAATTAAAAAAATAATCACAATCATTTCAGATTCATCGTTTCTATTTCTGCCATTCTGTGTAACGGGTGCATGGCCCTGGGGGTAATTGGGAAAGGAATTGCCCTTATCTCAAAAAGATTTTTCATAATAATAGTGGAATTTAAAAAATATATTCTAAGATAAAAATTATATATTAGAAGAATACTTTAAGTTAATTTACAGTTAAATGGAAAGTCTAATAGCACACTCTTCACAAGTCTATATGTATACAATGTATGTTTAAAAAGAGGGAGAGAGACAAATCAAGAAGCTGACCCTTAACTATAGAGAACAGACTTATGGTTCCTAGAAGGGAGGATAGATGAAATAAGTGATGGGGATTAAAGAATACACTTAGCACGATGAGCACTGAGTAATGTATAGAATTGTTGAATCACCATATTGTACACCTGAAACTAATACAACACTGTTCGTTAACTATACTGGAATTAAAATACAGAACATTTTTTTTAAAGATTTATTTTTTTTATGTGAGAGAGAGCACATGTGTGCACATGGGGGGAGAGGGGCAGAGAGAGGAGAAAGAGAATCCTAAGCAGGCTCCACATGGAGCCCGACACAGGGCACTATCTCACAACACTGAGATCATGACCTGAGCTGAAATCAAGAGTTAGGCACTTGACCGACTGAGTCCCCCAGGGGCCCCAGAAGCTTATGTTCTATTTTTTTTCAGTTTTTTTATTATGTTATGTTAGTCACCATACATTACATCATTAGTTTTTGATGTAGTGTTCCATAATTCATTGTTTGCGTATAACACCCAGTGCTCCATGCAGAATGTGCCCTCTTTAATACCCATCACCAGGCTAACCCATCCCCCCACCCCCTCCCCTCTAGAACCCTCAGTTTGTTTCTCAGAGTCCACAGTCTCTCATGGTTCATCTCCCCCTCCAATTTTCCCCCCTTAATTTAAAAAATCTTCTGTAGGACCAAAGAAGATAACTAGCATCATATAGAATTTAAATAATTTGGGTTTTTAAAATGATATCAGCAAAAAAACCCAGCCTTACTTTTGCTTCAAATTAGTTAAATACAATTTTTGAATGGCGTAGGATAAAAGAAATACTTTATAATAAAAATAGGTAAAGACAATTACCTCCTTCTCATTGTTCCATTTAGGCTCAGTTTTCAAAAATGTAAATGAGAATGTAAAGTCCTAAATAAATTCTTTATTATATTCTTGCTTGCTTATGCAAATATATTGTTATAGTGAACAGTAATATGTAGGATTTACCTGCTTTTATGGTAATTGTTCTCTATATTCAGTGACAATTTAATTAAATGGAGATGCCCCTAAAATGTATTGGTTTTCAGTGTGAATTTTTGTCTCCTATAAGTGATTGGTAACTTCAAAATGCAATAATTTATCTGAAGTATTTTTTTTTAAAGATTTTACTTATTTATTTGAGAGAGAGAGAATGGGAGACAGAGAGCATGAGAGGGAAGAGGGTCAGAGGGAGAGGCAGACCCCCTGCTGAGCAGGGAGTCCGATGTGGGACTCGATCCTGGGACTCCAGGATCATGAAGTATTTTTTATATGTAGAAGCATTTTTTTCTCTTTCACAATTTAAGTATATTCATTAATTATTTTTCTAAGTATAAACATAACACTATGGAAGAATTTGTTTGAAATATATTATAAGATAGAGTTGATTCCAACCATGATTTTATGGTCTGAATTTGGAGGAATATTTATACTGCTGAGGCCAAAGTATATTAATTGGAAGGAAAGGAAAAGAGAGGAAAGAAGGAGGGAAGGAAAGAAAGAATGAAAGAAAGAAACAGATAAAGAAAAAGGGAAAAGAGAAATAAGGGATTTATTTTTTGTTTATTGTTTTTTTAACGGGGGAGGGACAGAGGGAGAAAAAGAGAGACAGAATCTTAAGCAGGCTCCACACCCAACTCAGAGCCCCACACAGGACTCAGTCTCACAACCCTGAGATCAAGACCTGAGCCGAAATTGAGAATTGGATGCTTAACTGACTGAGCCACCCAGGCACTCCTTTTTATTGTTTTTAGTACCCAAAATGTATATAAAGCAAACGAAGTGTGTTAGTTAACCTACATGATATCACTTAAACTAAGGCTCTTGTTCGGCTCAGGGAGAAGACATATTTATGAATATGCTGCCAGGATTATGTCTCAAATTTTATATTAATCTGCTTTTTACACATATTCTGTTTTGTCAGTGGGGTCACCAATAGCTGTTTTGTACACTAGCTGAAGCTTAATTTGGACTTTTTCCCGTGTCTTAGTTAGCTGGCACACAGGCTGAGAGATAACAGCTCAGGATCGTAAATATGGTGTTCTACATCTAATTCCAATGGATGGGTTCCCCCACACCACCAAGCAACTCAGTTCTGACACCAACTGGAGACAGCATCAGGTATCTATGCCAGCTCTTAGATTATGAGCTAAGTTCTACCATACTGCCCTCCCACCACTCCCTATTTCAGATACCACTGCAAGTCCAGTCTATCATCTGTGCTTCTGACCAACTCGTTATAAATGGGAGTTTCTAACAACCCCTGCCTTGAGTTCAATCAGTTTGCTAGAGCAGCTAACAGAAGTCAGAGAAGGATTTTGCTTACGAGATTGCTGGCTTATTATAAAAGATATAACTCAGGAATAGCCAGATGAAAGAGATACAGAAAACAAAGTATGGGGAAGGGGCACAAGCTTCCATCCTTGCTCCAGACATTCTGCTCTCCCTGAATCTCACATGTTCACCAATTTGGATGATCTCCAAACCCTATCCTTTTGGGTTTTTAATGGAGGCTTCATGTTATAGGTAAAATTGATTAAATCATTGGTCATTGGCAATTGGTTCAACCTCCCTCCCCAGATGTCAGGAGGTGGACTGAAAGTTCCAACCCTCTAATCACATGGTTGGCTCTTCTGAAAACCAACCCTCAAACTTAGGTGAAGTCAACTCCTTAACATAACTGAAGACCCAATTATGCCTCTCATTGCTTAGGAAATTCCAAGGGTCTTATGAGTTTTTGGGAGGAAGAGCAAATACATAGTTCTTATTATAAAATCACAATATGGTTTTGACTAAGACAACTCAGTTCTGCTTCACATGGTCCTTCTTTATGAAAGCTAGTCTAGACATACTCTCATCGGAAGTGCAGAGGAACAAGAGAACAGGCAGAAGTAATTGTCTTGTTTCAATGCAGATTATGCTAAGAGACTCAGTCTGTCTGTGCCAGCAATTTATTTAACATAGTTTCACTATGGGAAATTCACATGCCAATAGTATACAAGGTAACATCTCTTAATAAGCCAATAAAGAATTAATATACTCCAAGGATAGATTAATCACACTATTGTCCCTGGTAAGGCGAAATGAAAGAAATACAGTCCAAATTTAGTTGAGACGTATCTTTATACCAGTTGGTATTCAGGAGAGATGGCTTAACCAATGAAGAGCTGAGGTCCAGCTACCAGCACAAAAGTTAAAGAACCCTGTTGCTAGAGCGTGTTGCTAAGGAATGAGGGTACAGATGTTGGCAGGCAAGATAATCTTCAAGGGGCTGCTGCGTGGTTTTCACCACTGCTGACAATGAGTTGCCTTGCCATGGCAGGAGCTAATGCCCCAAGGTCTTTGGAAGGCTATTTAGACCAGCAAAGTGTAGCCTCATCCAGATTGAAGACCTGGTAGTCCTCACAAACTCTGATTATATATAGTGTAAATGTCCCCTTGCCATAGTTATTTCTTCCTGTTCTTTTCAAAATCAGTAGTGCCTCTCAGAAAGCTCAGAAAGCTCATGAGTATTTACTAGCAACTGCAGGTGTTGAATGACAACATTGTGACGCAATAACTTTATTCTTATATCAAAATCTTAATTATAAAAATAAATTTGGCCTTAAAAACAATTTATTTTATTTTATTTAGATTCAAGTTAGTTAACATATAGTGTAGTATTGGTTTGAGAAGTACAATTTAGTAATTCATCACTTATATATAACACCTGGTGCTCACCCCAACAAAGTGCCCTTTTTACATACCCATCATCCATTTAGCCCATCCCCCACCCACCACCCCTCCAGCAGCCCTCTGTTCTCCTAACTATAGAGTCTCTTATGGTTTGCCTCAACTTAGTATTTCCCATAAACAAGTACATTTGAGTCATGTCAAACCACTACATGATAATAATCCAGGTATTTTCTATCCCACTTGATTGCATCAAGTTTGCTAATATTCTGTTACCCAAGCCAAGTCACATGGTCAATACCAGAGTCATACAGGAAGTGGATTATAAGTTTATAAAAAAGTTTATGGCTACAGAAAGACCATTAACTGGCACTATCAATGTACTTACTGTACCACACCTCAACATACGGAAGGAGAGCTGCTTTCATGGAAAATAGGAATCTTAGGATTTTGGTGTTCAACATATTCATAATTATTGGAAAACACCCAAATGTCTCCTTTTCAATTCTTTGGCTTCTTTTCTTTCCTAAACAATGCTATATATTTGACATAAGAGTCCTGGAAATTTTAAGATTTTTTTTTTTCATTTTATACAAGCCACCATAAAATAAAAACTTTGCTTTTCAGACAACTTGACTTGCAACTCTAAGATAAGAGGAGTTCATTAAAGGTGCTAATTTTTTTGTTCTCAATCATTATCTTAATGCAGAAATTTAAAGAAAATAGACAACAGCTGAGAACCTCAAATCTCTCAATACCAGTGACTCCATCCAAACATCTGCATTAAGCCACTCGACCAAATTCTACCATGGCTTCTGGCAGCCTACAGTTGTGCCCTTGAGATGGCCCAGACCCCCTAACGTTTTCACCTGAGAAAGCTCATCTACCAAAATAATTTACTTTTTATTCCAGTCAAAATCTGATGACAGGCCCCTGGTCTCCCTTCTCTGAGAGCATTTAGTTTGGGAAGCTTACAATTATAAACAATAACAAATTATAAACAATAAACAAAGTTATAACAAAATTATAACTTCTTAGTCCCTTTGAGATGTGTATGTATCTTCTACAACTCAGGAATATCTTTCTCCATGACTTGGGAGCCATTGCTTTGAAATATAAATGTCAAGAAGGATAAGGCCCCTTTCTCCCAGTCTTTGGGCAAGAGTGGAAACCTAACTTCTGTAAGCACTGTTTAGCAGACATAGGCTGCTCAGTCTGAATCAGTCACTTCGGGCTGCTATAACAAAAGACCATAGATTGGGTGGCTTATAGACAATAGAAATTTATTTCTCACAGTTCTGAAGGCTGGAAAGCCAATGATCAAGGAACTGGCAGATTTACTACCTTGTGCAGACCCATTTCCTGGTTTCTAGGTAGCAGTCTTACTGTACTCTCACATGGGGGAAAGATGGCAAGATAACTCTTTGTGGTCCCTTTTATTAGGGCACTAATCCCATTCATGAGAGTCCCACCCTCATGACCTAATTACCTCCCAGAGGCCCCACCTCTAATACCATCACATTGGGGGTTAGGATCTCAACATACAAATTTTCGGGGACATAAACTTTCAGTCCATTACAACATTCCTGAGTATCTTTCGGTACTTTCCCCTTTAGCAGACTCCAGTGTTTCAAAGGCCTCTTATCTTTAGTTCTGGTGAGTTGAGCTCAGGGTACACTAAGGTCTCTGCTGCTCCAGTAGAGAATAAAACCTGTCGCACTAACTTAAACTAGTACTGGGCTTTGTTTCACTTTGACACAACCCAAGGCAAAGATAAAATTAAGGGTATGACCTTTCCACTTGAGTATGTGGTTAAGATTTGAAAATTTTAACTTAGTTCCTTTTGAAATCTGCTGATGACTCTAATAGTGTCTGGGATCCTTCTTGTTTGTTTGATTTCTACTTTATTTCTTTAAAATTATTATACATAATTATTTATATTTTATTTCCAATAATTCAAGTATCTGTGATCTTTGCAGGTATGGTTTTGTTGCTTATTTTCCTGCTGATTCTCACTTATGAATACTTTTTTTGTACATTTTGCTTGTATATATTTTTATTTCTGGTCTCATTCTTTTTGGAAAGTGGTCTGTAAATACTTAATATCTAATTGAGAATGCTTTCAGTGTCTTTTTGTCAAGAACTTGAGTTGATGGCGTAACCATTTCTATGCTAAATTAAAACATTTGACTTTCAGTTGTTTTTTTTTCTTTCTCTTTTTTTTCTTTTTTTTTAAATTTTTTAATGGCTTCCAGGTTTTTTGCTGCAAATACTATACACTCAAACCTGAAATCCATGTGTTGGCTATCCCTTTGCCAAGAATTCTTATGGATTATTACTTTTAACTTCCTGCCAGAACCAAGGTTAAAACAGTGTTCTCTGTTGAGTATCACTGCCAGATGTGTTTTTTTGTAGTTCACCTTTTCATCTTAACTTTTGATCTCAGTTGATGGTTTTCCTCTGGGAAAGATTAGAAATTCCTTCTAGAAGTGTCAGGCTCATTTACTATGGTTCATCGTCAGGCTGTAGTGATATGCCACAATAAATTTGACTGGAAGAAACTTTAAGTCTTTTTTCCTTGACTAAGCAGATTTCCTAGTGTAAAGTGATAGAATCCTGGAAGGCATAAGCCATGCTGCCAGAATTCTGGGAGTGAAAGTGAAAAGCCTTCTCAATCAGGTAAATTTAATTTATGCTACAGTAAAAATGGTCCCAACATGTAAGTGATTCATACAATTTTTTATTTTGATCTTATATTATTTATTCTTTAAGGGTCAGCTGCATCTCCTGTCCATTGTCTTCTTCACTTTAGGGCCCAAACTATAGATCAGCCTATACATGGCACTGTCTTTAAATCTACTCAGAGGTTAAATATCTCATGTTCCTTCGTGTTTCAAAAGTCTAGTCAAATAACATGAGTAAGTCTTTCGTGGTAGCTACAGAAGAATAACCCTTCCCCAGGAAAGGCAGTGCATTTATGTAAATAATAAAACAATTTATCGTGATCTTATTATTTGTAGATATTCATTATTCTACCTTTTCTCTTACCTGTACTCTTTCCCTTTTCCATGAGAATGGACTCATTCTTATTTGCCTTCTGTGGGAGTTAATCATTCTTCTGCCTAGATTATGTTGGGACAATTCTCACAATGCTCAGCATATGGGTCCTGACTCATGTCTGTATGCTGTGTGACGTTCTTAGGCTCACCTTCAAGATGATATGAAGTACCAGAAATTGTTATTTTCTGAGTTTAAGTATAAAGAAAAATGACAATAAGGAATTAAAATATATACCAGTTAACTAGTGAACTCGTGTCTTGTTAAATATTATTTATATATCCATACAGTATTACATTTTATTTAATACCATATTTATTAGAAATTGAAAATAGCATAATAATAATAAAACACAATACAACATGGAAAATATCTAGAAAATTGAAAATGGAAGAAAAAGTTAGGTGCACCTGGATGGCTCAGTCCATTAAGTGTCTGCCTCCTGCTCAGATCATGATCTCAGGGGCTGAGATTGAGCTCCTTGTCCAGCTCCCTCTTCAGCAGGGAGTCTGCTTCTCCCTCTGCCCTTCCCCTGCTCAGGCTCTCTCTCTCTCACACTCTGCACTGTCTCTCACTCAAATAAATAAAAAATATTAGTTTAGATTTAAAGTAAAGGTAAAGAAATTGTTTCTAATTTTTTCTGCAAGGGGGAAAGAAGCAGAGGGGGCGGGGAATGTCCCTGAAGAGGTCCATTTACAGCCTTGGGACAAAGGCACGGTGGGCTTTATGTTGCTGAAGAAGGTTGGTATACTCTTAATAATTTACATTATTAATAATTTTATTAATTATTACATTATTAATAATTTTAGCCAAGCTTTTGAATGTAATAAAATAAAGACTGAATCCCAGCAGTGCCACAACTAGTCATGTGACTTTGAACGATTTGCTTAAGTTTGCTAAGATTTAATTTTATCTGACTTTATTTTAGCTGATTATACTTACATCTTAGGACATATATGGAGATCAGATGTTATTAGTTATACATCTTTTCTATTTTTCATTATTGGTTCTTGGCACATAATTAGAAGCTAATAAATTGAAGTTTTACTGATAATATCTGGGCATATTAAATCAATTATATTTTAAGTATATTATTAAAATGAAAACAATATGATGAAAAATGTTCATTTATTCAATAAAAAATTAGTTTATATAGAACACAGAAGAAAGGAAAGACTGAGAGAGCAAAACTCCTTATATAACCATATATCTTATTCTCCTTTTCTTACCGCTTCCGTTGGGAAGTTTTAAATAAAAAACATACAGACTTTCCTTTTGCTAAAATTTCTCAGACACAAAGGCAGAATTGGAGAAACCACAACATGTTGGTGTTAGCATCTGCTTTAGTCAGCTCAAGATGCCATAACAAAATACAGTAGAATGGATGGCTTAAACAGCATTTATTTACTCACAATTCAGGAGGCTGGAAGTTCGAGATCAGGGTATCAGTATGGTCAGTTTCTGGCAAGAGCCTTCTTCCTGGAAAGCACATGGCTGTGCTTTATCATTGTGTCCTCACCTGGCACAGAGAGAAAGAGGGAGAGGAAGAGATTGAGAGAGAGAGAGAGCAAATAAATAGCTCCCTGGTGTCTCTACTTATAAAGAGCATTAATCTCATCAGACCAGGGTCCTGTCCTTAGGATCTAATTACTTCCTAAAGGCTCCATATCCAAATAGCATACATTGGGTTTTGGGGCTTCAACATATGAATTTGGTGGGGGCACAAAAACGCAGACCATAACATCGTCCAAGTGTCTGATGATGATGTCAAATTTTATAACTGATCAAAGAAAGCCTCAAGATGGAGAGAGTTTAGTTTCTGTGGGCTCATATAGAGTATTTTTTTAAATCCAGACTTTGACATAATAATATATCATTCTTAAAGGAACTGTTAATAGCATTTTCATGACTAATGTTTCCTCAAGAGCATTTTTTTAAATCCAGACTTTGACATAATAATATATCATTCTTTAAGGAACTGTTAATAGCATTTTCATGACTAATGTTTCCTCAAGAGCTTTGCAAAAAAGAAATAGAAGCCTATAATTAAACCATTTTTACTTAATGTGAAATTTAAATTTTGTGTTTCATTTTACCCTTAAAAATGTAGGTCTTTGTCGATATAAACTTTGGATTTTTGTCCTATAATACATTCATTATATCTCTGTATTTCGAAAACTAACTTGAAAATAGAAATAAAGAAATTCCAAAATAGTCAAAAAATTTCTATTTCTTATTTAACAACAGCATTTTTTTTTTTGTAGGTAGAAGAGGAAGATTTGTCTTACTTATTTAGAATCTAAAATGACTTTTTGGGGTCTTTATATATACACAAATGTGATACTGTGTGAAACCACTTTATATCATCAGTTCATTAGAAAACATTGTCTATGATTAATTAATCTGAAAAATAATATGAATTCTAAATCAGTTCAAGATGAAAACTCTTTTTCTTCTCATTTCAGTAACTATATCTAAATATGGCATCAACGTCAATGTTTTTCCAAATCCAGAGTTTTTATAACCATAATTTAGCATTAGTATTTTTTATTAAGACAATATACTGAAAATTATTTTACTGTATTTCTTCAGATGTATTTGTTCTCTTAATTTTATTTAATTGTCTTTAACAATCTTAAATCTATTTTTTATGTAAGATTACATGGTCAATATATACTTTTGGGTTTAAAAGTCCTTTTTTCAGCTTAAATACATATACTAAATTGACCCTTAGGTAGCAAGTCATATCCTTGATTAAACATTCCATAAAATGCTTATACTAATTTTCAAAGTTAATAATGAATAAGTGCACATGGGCAATTCTTTTCAATGTCATTTATGTTGTAGTTCTATGTTCCTGTTCTGAAATTAATGTTTTTGTTTTTTTTAGAGAGAAATTTAAAATGGCATTTGCATATTCCAAAAACACTACTTAGAAATTTAATTAGGTATTCTATATTTATTTTTTGCACACTCTTTATATATATGGACAAATTAAAAGACAGATTTTTAAATGAAAAATATCATTTCAAGTATATAATCTTTATAAAATTTTTAAAACTCATTTCTTGTTCTTTCTCCATCTTCTCCTCCTTCTTCCTTGTTGTGTACCTTCACTTCTTCCTCTCTCTGACTATAACCACACATTCATACACACACACAGGCATCCCTCGGTATTTTTCAGACACATTATATCATAACCTAACAGAGGGAATATTGTCTTTTGGCATCAGATATGTGCTATAATCTGTAAATCAGTTAATTCTATGACCTAGGAAAAATCAGTATCTCACACTTAAAGTATATTTTATAAATGTAAAGTTACAAGCACCATTTTTATGACATTTAAATTATGTGAGATAGTATTTACTGAGCTACCTAGCAATCAGAACATGTTAGCAATAAAATTTGAAATAATTATTGATCCGGGGAAAATAATATAAAGGTGTTAATTATACTGTTGTGATGTCTTGGACATTTTAGAACATATCCTAAATAAAAATAAAAGTGAAAAATTCTAATCCAACAATTATATATATCAGCAATTATGTCCTCACTTTCTCTCTCACTTCTTATATTTGATGTCTCAAAAAAAAGTAAGTAGGCATTGTCTATAGTGGGACATGTACTAATCATGGGAGGTAAGGTTTATTCCTAAGTAGATATATGACCCTGAAGAGTTACTTACCATTTCAAAAACTTTGTACTGTATTTGAGGATAAGGAAATGAGATAAAAATAACTTCCCATAATCCTTCAGGTTAGAAAAATTATATTTGTAACTTGTACAAAATTATTGATGTTAAAATTATAATTCTAACTTAACTGGTATATCTAATAGACATTGCAAAAAAAATTAGTTGGCAAAAGTTCAACTATAGATTTTCACCCCAAATCTGTTGCCAGTGCTGTATTCCATAATTCAATAAATGACTCTAAAATGCATCTGTTTGTTCAGACCCATAACCCACAAGGTCTTCATTAAATTCTACCTTCTTTCATGCCCCACATTTCATTTTGTGGCAAATACATTTGGCCCAAACCATGAAATAATTACCTAAACCCACCAAATCTCACTATAATTACTATTCTCACCTTCACCAATTTCTTGCGAGGATGTGATGATAGTTTTGATTGGTTTCGCCACCAAAATTCAGTCTACTTTTCTTGAGATAAACAATGTTGTACCTTGAAATATTAGATATATCATGTAAAGTTTAGGCTCAAAATCCTTCAATGACTTCTTACCGCACTTAGAATAAAATAATTTTTAAATAAAATCTATGTAATCTGCTCTACAAATAATTCTCCCATTTCATCTCTTACTCTTTACTAACTGCACTGCAGTGTCATGGCCAATACATCCCTGTTTTTAAATTTTTTCATTTCCTCTTCGCCCTGCCAAGCAATTTTTCCTAAGGCTTGTTCTCTGGCTTTGTTTGCATCTCTTCTATGAGCCAGTTTTCTCAGTGAGGATTTCCAACTTCGGGAATTAATTGAAGGGCCTCACAGGAGATGAAAAGGAAATATTGATGAGGTACAACTTTTTGTCTCTCATTGGTGTAAGTTATTGTAATTTCTTAGGCTATACATAGGCAGTATAGATTACGTGTAATTTTGTCCTAATTGCATAGTCTCTAAACTAGACTACCTGCATGCCTCTATTTTTAATTGAAGACTCAATAACACTTTTTAGATCTCTTCTATATTGATATGGAGGTGTCTTTTTGTTGACATGATTTTTTTATTTTCATACCAGGAATTAAAGAGATTTACAAAGTATAGGGGCACCTGGGTGGCTCAGCAGGTTAAGGTCCGACTCTTGATTTTGGCTCAGGTCATGATCTTAGGGTCCTGGGATCGAACCCCATTTTGGACTCCTCACTCAGCAGGGAGTCTGCTTGGAGATTCTCTCTCCCTCTCCCCCTTCCTCCCACTCTCTCTCTAAAATAAATAAATCTTTTAAAATAAGATTTATGAAGTATAAAACAATGCTACTCTTCTCATTAAAGTATATTATTATTACTCAGTAAAAATCTATATTACCTACATAATGAATTTGTTGTTGCTATTTTAATATTTAGAATTATATATCAAATTAAAAATGATTAATATGGAGAATTAATATTAAGTATTTTTTTAAATAATGACATATTTCTCTCTAAACATAAAATAAATATTCTCAGATGTGAAACATGTAGTAAAATCTCTTGAGAGTTCTTAACAGTGTTTTATTGGTGAAAGTTTTATGAAATTAAAATTTTTGAGAATTAACTGCTCTCATATCCTCTCTCTTGGTGTCAAAATGGCTTACTTAAGTTTTAAAATTCACCTCACACGATAAAGTTGGGGTCTAGAAGAGATAAACGTCTCCTCTCACTTTTTAAAATTCTAGAATATATTTTCTCTTATGTTCCTGTTGTTATATACTTAGTATTTAATATTTCTAAACTAGTCACTGTCAAGGTAGAATGATTAGATTATTCAAGGATCATTCTTTGTGGCCTGAAAAAGGTTAATTTCATATCACTTATATTACCTAGCCATAAGGCTACCAAATCATTGTGGAAAATAGGGATTTCTGAAGTGTAAGACATAATAGACTTATAAATGGACAATTTGGTACTAATAAAACAAATATCATGAATTAGAATGACATATGTAAGTGTAACAATAGACTATTCATAGAGGAAGAAAAATTTAGTGAATTGAAAATCAGTCCAATTAAAAAATAATCAAATGGGCGCCTGGGTGGTTCAGTTCGTTAAGCGTCCATCTCTTGATTTTGGCTCAGGTCATGAACACAGGGTAGTGAGATCAAGTTGTGTGTCAGGCTCCATGCTCAGCAGGGAATCGGCTCGAGGATTCTCTTTTTCCCTCTCCCTCTGTCCCTGCCCCTGCTCACACACGCTCTCACTCTCCAAAATAAATAAATTTAAAAAATATTAAAATGAAGCGCAAAGGAAAAAAATTTAAAGTTAGAGTGTAAATGGCACTAGAACTACACAGAAAACTTTAACTTATGTACAGTTGGACTCTGAAAAGGAAAAGGAAAGTCTAGATAGAAGATATACCTAAATAAAAAATATTCTAGAAGATTTCAGAACTGATGAACAATTTCAATACTCAAATGCAGAAAATGTTTGTAAACCTAAACAAGAAATGTAAAGAAAATCAAAACCAAACACATCTTAGACACACTCCTTTGAAAGGGTAATGGCAGATCACTCATTAGAAATGACAAAAGCCAGGAAACAATAGAATATCTTTTTTTTCTTTTGGTTTTATTTAAATTCCTATTAGTTAACAGACAATGTAATATTAGTTTCAATTGTAGAATTTAGTATTTTAACACTTACATACAACACCCAGTGCTCGCATCACATCAAGTGTCCTCCTTAATACCCATTACCTATTTAACCCATTTCCCCCACCTCTGGAGCAACCCTGTTTGTCATCTACAGTTAAGAGTCTTTTTTTTTTTTAAGATTTTATTTATTTATTTGAGAGAGAGAATGAGAGATAGAGAGCACGAGAGGGAAGAGAGTCAGAGGGAGAAACAGACTCCCCACTGAGCAGGGAGCCCAATGCGGGACTCGATCCTAGGACTCCAGGATCATGACCTGAGCCGAAGGCAGTTGCGTAACCAGCTGAGCCACCCAGGCGCCCTACAGTTAAGAGTCTTAGAATGATGTCTTAAAAGTGCTGACAGTCTCTTTCATGGTAGATTTATATACTGAGTGTAAATATACTTCATTTTTAAAACAAAATCAAGGCAC
Organism: Eumetopias jubatus; assembly: GCF_037043125.1. NCBI lineage: Eukaryota > Metazoa > Chordata > Mammalia > Carnivora > Otariidae > Eumetopias > Eumetopias jubatus. The sequence continues at coordinate 173,287,695 of NW_028274809.1, read as the reverse complement.
ATTCAGAAAAAAAAATATGACTTTTAATTAGATGGCACACTTAAACATAATCTTTTAGTCAAAAAACTGTTCAGGTTATAATTTAAATGTAAAATAAGTGAAGAGAGGATGAAACCTTGAAAAATTAAAAAATAGACTCTATTCTTCTGTTTTTTGTGTATATCTTTATACTGCTCAGACTTAACAACTATAGGTTTATTTCCAGGTAATGATATTTGGTATTCATTCATCTTTGTTTCTTCTTTTCATATTGATTTTGCTATTTGCATTTTTATGAAAATTTAGGATTACCTGTTCATTTCCATACAAACACATATCCACACACACACACACACACACACACACACACACACACACACACCACTGTTGCAATTTCCTTGAATGTATAATTAATTCCAATTCCTACATTAATCCCAAAAAACAAAGCAAATTTCATGTAAAAATTAATATTTTTAAAGTAATCTTTTTAATTCCTATGGCAATTTTGTGTTGCTGACATTGACTCTCTATTATAATAGACAATAAAGTTGTCATTCTTAGTGTTCCTGCTAACTGTCCTCCTTTAACCATGACATTTTCAATAATTATATCATCATTTCTGTGCCATCAACTGCTAAAACTTATCTTTTGAAAACTTGATTCTCAGTATGCTTGGTCTTCATGAAATAGTTAGATTTTAAAACTTCTAAACCTGGACTTTTATCATGCATTTTCCAGTCTTCAGGCTTTATTCTAATTCTCATCTTTTTTTGAACTGAATTGTTGTTTAATTTCTTTTAGAAAACAAACTCATGATTACTGTATACTCTGATTTCTAAATGCAGAAGGTTATTATATGCTTTATATTCTGAAGAAAAATAAATGAATAGAATATTTGACTTCATTGCTATATAGATTTTATAATGTTTACATAATAACAATTGTTTTTATTTTTGTTTCTATTTTTATAGTTTTCTAAACTAGGAATATTGTTCTTTTTCAGAAAAATAATAATAGTAAATTCTAATTTCTACCTCTTTATCTAGGACTTGGGCTTTTAAATGTCTTTTTTCAATGTAATATAACTATTATATTGACATCGTATGAATGCATTATCAAAAGATTAGATACATTGTAGAAAATGTGGGCAATTAAAGTTTTATTTTCCCAAACATTTTATTAATGACCTGAATTGCAATGAATAGTTCATTCATAAATGTTTTAATGCCATCTCAGAAACAATTGTAATTTAATGAGCTTGATCTCACTGTCGGTTCACTGCTTACTAATGCAATATAAATTGGCATTTTAAAATAAAATTCTGGGGAGCCTGGGTGGCTCAGTTGTTAAGCGTCTGCCTTCAGCTCAGGTCATGATCCCAGGGTCCTGGGATTGAGCCCCACATCAGGCTCCCTGCTTGGTGGGAAGCCTGCTTCTCCCTCTCCCACTCCCCCTGCTTGTGTTCCCTTTCTTGCTGTCTCTCTCTCTCTGTCAAACAATTAAAATCTTCAATAAATAAATAAAGTAATATTTAGTAATATACTGGCCTGAAGGAACAGTTTTACCACATGCTGGCAAGAAATGTATGCCCTTACCAATGAAAAAATACTACCTTTAATCTACCAAATTGATATGGCATGAAATCCTATTAATTATTGTCAAATTCTTATTGGGAGGCACATTTAATGTGATAATATATGATGCATCATTTTAGAATCTTATTTTATTATTTCCTGTTAGAGAGAGAGAGTGCATGGAGGGAAGGGACAGAGGTAGAGGGAGAAAATCTTAAGCAGACTCCAAACAGTGTGGAGGCTTAATCTCAGGATCCTGATATCATGACCTGAGCCAAAATCAGGAGTTGGCTGCTTACCCAACTGAGCCACCCAGGCACCCCTAGAATTTTAAATTATAGAATAAACATTATATAATTTTAATATATTATGGAATAAATGCATTTCCAGGAAAATATTTTAAAAAACTGCTTTTTATTGAAATGAGAATATGCAGAAAAAAACCTATTGTCAGGGCGCCTGATTGGCTCAGACAGTTAAGCGTCTGCCTTCGGCTCAGGTCATGATCCCAGGGTCCTGGGATGGAGCCCCGCATCGGGCTCCCTGCTCCGGGGGAAGCCTGATTCTCCCTCTCCCTCTGCATGCTGCTTCCCCTGCTTGTACACTCTCTCTCTCTCTGTCAAAAATAAAATCTTTAAAAAGAAAAAACCTATTTTCAGTATTTGAGTTATTTTAAAACAATTATCAGGTAATAGTATATTTTTCAGTATGTTCAGAACAGTAAGAATGGGCTAAAATTATATCAGCAAAAACTAAATCAGGAAGATAGAGAGTCAGTTTAAAAAAATTAATGAACCATGACATTTTAAGTTTATAGACAGTATATTCACTTGGTCCTAATCTTAGAATACACAAAGCTATACTTGGAAAAGTTTTGATCTCGCCCGTTTTCCTCTCTTATTTTCCCTCCATTTTAGTCCTTCCCCCTGTGTAACCAATTTTATTTCTTTTTTGTTATTCCAGCAATTCGCTACAAAATACAGTTATGGGGCACCTGGGTGGCTCAGTCGGTTAAGCATCTGCCTTCAGCTTAGGTCATGATGCCAGGGTCCTGTGTTCGAGCCCCACTTCCCTGCTGAGCAGAGAGCCTGCTTCTCCCTCCCCCTTGGCCTGCTGCTCCTCTTGCTTTTGCTCTCACTCTCCCTCTTTCTGTCTGTCAAATAAATAAAAATCTTTAAAAAATATGATTATGTGTTCTTCATCCCTTACATAAATAAAGCATACTATAAAATTTACATAGCAGGCTGTACTTTTCTATTGAAAATATCAGTACATAGGCAATTTATTCATTAATATTTTTTCTTTTGGTGTTTCTCATAGATACATAATAGTCATTTGTGTTGGCATATTGTATTGTGAACCAGTCCTCTGTAAATAGGCCTTTTTTTTCAGTTTTTGCTGTTACCAACAATCCTATGATAAACAACTTTGTATATATATATAATTTTCTATATCTGCATAAATGCCTAAAGGGATATTCCCCAAAGTGTTTGTGGGAGGACCAAGCATAGATCATTTCATGATGATAGATACAGCCAGATTATCCTCCATAAGCATTTTAGCCAATTTGCAGTCTCACCTGTAATGCACTAGAAAGCAGATTTTCCTGTAGCTGCACCAAATGAATATTGACAAACTCTTGGATTTTTATCAGTCACAGGGCTGAAAACCAATATCTTAATGCACTTTAAAAGTGCATATTTCTTATGAATGTGATTAGAAATAATTTGAAGCAATAACATTTTCTGTGTAAATTTAAGCCTTTGACACCATTTTTGTTGCTTATAGGTATTTTTTCTTCTCAAATTATAGTGATTCTGGACATAATTGAGTAGTTCATCACTGATGCTATAATATTTCCTAGTGTGTCATTTGTATTTTGACTTTGTTTATGTATTATTTAAGCATACAGATATTTTTCAAATACATACATTATTACAATTTCAATATGGATTTGGAATTTTTCTTGATAAATAGAAAATCCTTCATTTTATTTATTTTTTATAAAGATTTATTTTTATTTTTATTTATTTGAGAGAGAGAATGACAGAAAGCACGAGAGGGAAGAGGGTCAGAGGGAGAAGCAGACTCCCCGCTGAGCAGGAAGCCCAATGTGGGACTGACCTGAGCCGAAGGCAGTCGCTTAACCAACTGAGCCACCCAGGCACCCGAAAATCCTTCATTTTAATATTAAAAGTCAAAACTCAGTTCACAATTAAAGATGGAAAGCCCTTCACTTAAAGATTAAAAGTCAAGGGGCGACTAGGTGGCTCAGTCGGTGGAGTATCCAACTCTTGGTTTTTGCTCAGGTCATAATCTCAGAGTCACGGTCTCTAGGTAGTGGGATCAGCCTGCCTTGGTCTCCGTGCTACATGGGGAGTCTGCTTGGAATTCTTTCCCTCTGCCCTCTTCTTGCTTGCACTTTCTCTCGCTCATATAAATATGTCTTTGAAAAAAAAATTAAAAGTCAAATTCTTTCTCATTTCTTTTACAATTTAGTCTTGTTACATTTAAAACCCTGAGTATCAGCTCATAATTTGTCCTGATATACAGTGTGAGGGATGGATGCACATCATCTTTTTTTTTCCCCAAATAACTAGTTATCAAACACAGTTGATTAAAGAATTTATTTTTCCATTATTAACTTGAAATGCCACTTTTATTATATATTAATTCTGTGTGATTTGCATACATTTTTGGATACTCCCTTTGAACCATTGGTCTAACTATCCACAGAATTGTACCACATTATTCTATTGAGGATTTGTAATATTTCAGGTAACTTGTAGAGCTAGTCTTGATTTATTGTTTTTCCTTTTCAGAGTTTTCTTGGCTAGTTTTGATTATTTTTCTATCTGAATTTTAGAATGAGCATCTTTAGTATAAAAAATATGGTGCATATTAAATTATCAAAAACTCTAATGAAAATTGACAACTTTATAGCCAGTGGATATTCTTAGTACCATTAATTTTTATTTTTAAAATATACATTTTTTTCTTCATGTATGTTTACATTTTCCCTAATGCAGGTTTTGTACTTTCTTTTTTGTTAACTTTATCTTTATTTATCTTATTGCTATATGTGTGTATTTGTGTGTGTGCTCAAACTGTAATAAATGGATTCTTCTCCACTTTTATGAATTTTAAGTGGTTTTTTATACATGAATGTTGATGATTTCCAGGCAACAATTTCATATGCTGGTTGTAATTTTCTTTGTAGTACTTTTTAATTAACTTGCCTGGGTTAATTGAATACATATTCATAGCCTCTATACGAGGAGTAGTTTTTATTTTTCCTTTCAAATATTCATCATTTTTATTTAAATTCAATTAAGTAACATATAGTATATTATTAGATTCAGAAGTAGAGATCAGTGATTCATCAGTCTTATGTAATACCCAGAGCTCATTACATCATGTGCCCTCCTTGATGTCCATCACCCAGGTCCCCCATCCCTCCACTTCCCTCCCCTCCAGCAACCCTGTTTTTTCCTTTGATTAAGACTCTCTTATGGTTTGTCTCCTTCTCTGATTTTGTCTTGTTTTACTTTTCCTCTCCCTCCGCCCATGATCCTCTATTTTAGTTCTTAAATTCCACATGTGAGTGAGACCATATGATAATTGTGTTTCTCTGATTGATTTATTTTGCTTAGCATAATACCCTCTAATTACATCCACATTATTGCAAATGGCAAGATTTCATTTTTTTTTTGATGGCTGAGTAGTATTCCATTGAATATATATGACATCTTCTTTATTCATTCACCTGTCGACGGACATCCAAGCTCCTTTCATAGTTTGACTATTATGGACATTGCTGCTATAAACACTGGGGTGCAGGAGCCCCTTCAGATCACTACATTTGTATCTTTGGGGTAAATACATAGTGCAATTGCTGGGTTGTAGGGTAGCTCTATTTTCAACATCTTGAGGAACCTCCCTACTGTGTTCCAGAGTGGCTGCACCAGCTTGCATTCCCACCAACGGTGTAAGAGGGTTCCCCTTTCTCTGCATCCTTGCCAAAATCTGTTGATTCCTGACTTGTTAATTTTAGCCATTCTGACTGCTGTGAGGTGGTATCTCATTGGGGTTTGGATTTGTATTTCCCTGATGCCAAGAGATGCTGAGCAATTTTTCATGTGTCTGATGTCTATTTGTATGTCTTCTTTGGAGAAATGTCTGTTTGTGTCTTCTGCCCATTTCATGATTGGATTATTTGTTCTTTGGGTGTTGAGTTTGATAAGTTCTTTATAGATTTTGGATACTAGCCCTTTATCTGATAAGACATTTGCAAATATCTTCTCCTTGTATTGGTTGTCTTTTGATTTTGTTGACTATTTTTTTTGATGTACATAAGTTTTTATCTTTGTGAAGTGTTAATAGTTTATTTTTTCCTTTGTTAACCTTGCCTTTGGAGAGGTGTCTAGCAAGAAGTTGCTGCAGCTGAGGTCACAGAGGTTACTGCTTGTGTTCTCTAGGATTTTATTTTTTAAAGATTTTATTTGTTTATTTGAGAGACAGAGAGAAAGGGAGGGAGAGAGAATGTGTGTGTGAGCATGCAAGCGGCAGGAGGGGCAGAAAGAGGAGAGAGAGAATCCCAAACAGACTCTGGCTAACTGTGGAGCCAGACACGGGGATCGGTTTCACAACCCTGAGATCATGACCTGAACCAAAATCAAAAGTCGGACGCTCAACTGACTAAGTTACCCAGACACCCCTCCTCTAGGGTTTTGATGGATTCCTGTCTCATGTTTAGGTTGTTGACCCATTTTGAGGCTATTTTTGTGTATGGGCAAGAAAATGGTCCAGTTTCATTCTTCTGCACGTGAATGCAGAAGTGCATGGTCCAATTTTCCCAAAACCATTTGTTGAAGAGAGCTTTTTTCCATTCGATATTTGTTCCTGCTTTGTAGAAGATTAGTTGACCATAGGGTTGAGGGTCCATTGTTGTGGTCTCTGTTCTGTTTTGGTACCAATACCATATTGTCTTGATTATGGCTTTGTAATAGAGCTTGAAGTCTGGCATTGTGATGCCACCAGCTTTGGTTTTCTTTTTCAACATCCCTTTGGCTATTCAGGGTCTTTTCTGGTTCCATACAAACTTTAGGATTGCTTGTTCCAGTTCTGTGAAAAAAGCTGATTGTATTTTGACAAAGATTGGATTGGATGTATAGCTTGCTTTAGATAGCATAGACATTATAACAATATTTATTCTTCCAGGCCATGAGTACAGAATGTTTTTCCATTTCTTTGTGTCTTCTTCAATTTCTTTCATGAGTGTCTATAATTTTCTGAGTTCAGATCCTTTTCCTCTTTGGTTAAGTTTATTCCTAGGTGTCTTACGGGTTTTGGTGCAATAGTAAATGAGATTGACTCCTTAATTTCTGTTTCTTCTGTCTCATTGTTAGTGTGTAGAAATACAACTGATTTCTGTGCATTGATTTTATACCCTGTCACATTGCTGAATTCCTGTATGAGTTCTACCAATTTTGGGGTGGAGTTTTTTGGGTTTTCCACAGAGTATCATGTCATCTGTGAAAAGTGAGAGTTAGTTTTCTTCTCTGCTGATTCAGTTGTGTTTTATCTCTTTTGTTGTCTGATTGCTGAGGCTAGGACTTCTAGTACTATGTTGAACAACAGTGGTGATAGTGGACATCCCTGTCATGTTCCAGACCTTAGGGGGAAAGTTCTCAGTTTATACATGTCTAGGAATGCATCCATTTCTTCCAGATTGCCTAATTTGTTGGCATATAGTTGCTCATAATATGTTCTTACAATTTTTAGTATTTCTTTGGTGTTGATTGTGATCTCTTTCATTCATGATTTAATTTTTTTAGGCCCTTTCTCTTTTCTTTTTGATCAGTCTGGCCAGGGGTTTATCAATCTTACTAATTCTTTCAAAGAATCAGCTCCTAGTTTCATTGATTTGCTCTATTGTTCTTTTGGTTTCTATTTCATTGATTTCTGCTCTGATCTTTATTAGTTCTTTTCTCCTGCCAGGTTTAAGCTTTAATTGCTGTTCTTTCTCCAGCTCCTTTAGGTGTAAGGCTAGGTAGTGTATTTGAGACTTTTCTTGTTTCTTGCGAAAGGCTTGTATTGCTATATACTTCCCTCTTAGGACTGCCTTTGCTGCATCCCAAAGATTTTGAACAGTTATGTTTACATTTTCATTTGTTTCCATTAATTTATTAAATTCTTCTTTAATTTCCTGGTTGACCCACCCATTCTTTAGTGGGATGCTTTTCAACCTCAATGTATTTGAGTTCTTTCCAAATTTCTTCTTGTAGATCAAGTTCAAGTTTCAAAGATTGTGGTCTGAAAATACGCAGGAAATGATTCCAATCTTTTGGTACTAGATGAGATCTGATTTGTGACCCAGTATGTGATCTATTCTGTACAATGTTTCATATGCTCTCAAGAAGAATGTGTATTCTGTTGCTTTAGGGTGGAATACTCTTAATATATCTGGGAAGTCCATCTTGTACAGTGTGTCATTCAAAGCCCTTGTTTTCTTGTTGATCTTCTGCTTAGATGATCTGTCCATTGCAGTGAGCAAGGTGTTAAGATTCCCTACTATTATTGTATTATTATCAGTGTGTTTCTTTAATTTTATTATTAATTGATTTATATAACTGGCTGCTCCCATGTTCGGGGCATAAATATTTTTAATTGTTTGATCTTTTTGTTGGATAGGCACTTTAGTTATGATATAGTATCCTTCCTCATCTCTTATTACACTCTGGTTTAAAATCTAATTTGTCTGATGTAAGGATTGCTACCCCATCTTTCTTTCAATGTCCATTAGTATGATAAGTCATTTTCCACTCTTCACTTTAAATCTGGAGGTGTTTTGGGGTCTAAAATGAGTCTCTTGCAGACAGACTATCAATGGGTCTTGCTTTTTATCCAATCTGATACCCTGTGTCTTTTGATTGTGGCATTTAGCCCATTTACATTCAGAGTAACTATTGAAAAATATGAATCTAATGCCATTGTATTACCTGTAAAGTTGCTTTTTCTGAATGTTGTCTCTGTTCCTTTCTGGTCTTTGTCACTTATGGGCTCTCTCTTTGTTTAAAGGATCCCCTTTAATATTTCTTGTAGGGCTAGTTTAGTGATCACAAATTCTTTTAGTTTTTGTTTGTCCTGGAAACGTTTTATCACTCCTTCTATTTTGAATGGCATCCTAGGTGGGTAGAGTATTCTTGACTGCATTTTTTTTCTCATTTAGTAACCTGAATATATCACGCCATTCTTTTCTGGCCTGCCAGGTCTGTGTGGCTAGGTCTTCTGCCAGTCTAATGTTTCTACCCTGTAGGTTAAGGACCTCTTATCCCTGAGCTGCTTTCAGGATTTTTTTTTTTTTTTGTCTCTGCGATTTGCAAGCTTTACTATTATATATCAAGGTTTTGACCTATTTTTATTGATTTTGAGGGAGGTTCTCTGTGCCTCCTGGACTTGAATGCCTGTTTCCTTCCCCAGATTAGGGAAGTTTTTAGCTATAATTTGCTCCAATATACCTTCTGTCACTCTCTCTCTTTTCTCTTTTTCTGGGATCCCAATTATTCTAATGTTGTTTCACTTTATGGTATCACTTATCTACCAAATTATCCCCTTGTGATTCAGTAGTTGTTTATCTTTTTCTCAGCTTCTTTATTTTTCATCATTTTGTCTTCTATGTCACTAATTCTCTCTTCTGCCTCATTTATCCTAGCAGTTAGAGCCTTGCTTTTGATTGCACCTCATTAATAGCCTTTTAGATTTTGACCGGATTAGATTTTGGTTCTTTTATTTCTCCAGAAAGGGATTCTGTAGTGTCTTCTATGATTTTTTCAAGCCAGCTAGCATCTTCATAATCCTTATTCTAAACTATAGTTCCAACATCTTACTTATGTCCATACTGATTAAGTCCCTGTCAATCAGTACTGCCTCTTGTACTCTTTCCTGAGGTGACTTTTTCCATCTTGTCATCTATCTAGAGAAGAATAGATGAATGAGGGAACAAATTATTAAAATGGCAACAATGATCCCAAAGAAATATAAACTAAACAAATCAGAAGAGACCCGAAACAGAAAAAAAAAATTTTTAAAAGAGAAAATATAATGAGACAGGTGAACAGAACAAAGCAAAACACTGGATCCTGTGTGTATTTTGATCTGTTTGTTAGAAAACTAGATCCCAAAATTGTAAAGAAAGAAAAATTTATATATTTACAAAAAGAAAAATAATATGTATAGAATATAACTAAAAATGAAAATTAAAGAAAGAATATAAACAGGTGAAAAAAACAGAGAAATACACTAGATTTTCAGTGTATTTTAGTCTGTTAGAAGAAACTGCATTGCAAAATTGTAAAGAAAGAAAACTTATATATATACAAAAATAAAATTAAACACAATGAAAGTTAGAATGTCACTGTTAAAATAAAAATTAAAAAAGACTTATTGAAAAAACAAGAAATTTGTTGAAAAGGAAAGAGAAAAAATTAAAATTGAAAGACTAAAGAATCATGAAAAAAAAAGCCATAAGTTCTATTTACTATTTTACCCTAGCACTGGAGTTCTACAGTTCTGTGTGATTGGTAAACTTGGTCTTAGCCAGATATTCTTGCTGATCTTCTGTGGGAGGGGCTTGTTGTGCTGATTCTCAGGTGTCTGTGACACGTGTGGAATTGCACTGCCCTTGCCAGGGGGCCAGGCTAACTTAGCAGCTTCCGATGGCTCTATGTGGCTTTTTTTCCCTGAAGGCTTTCCATGCCACTTTAGAGGATAAGAATGAAAATGACAGCCTCCTAATCTCCAGCCCTGGAGCCAAAACCTTAGGCCCCCAGTCCTCAGTGCACCCTCAGAAGAGTTTCCTTTTTCCCTGGTCTCCAGCCGCACTCCGTGTTAACCCCACCTGTGACCAAACATTTCTATATCAGGCACACAACCCCGCTTTAAGTCTCCAAACCCTGCAAAGTCCTGTGGCGTGCACCTGTGCCCCTCCTTCCAGGGGAGGGAGGGAGATTTTTGCCTTGGTTCAGCTGCTGGCTGGGCCCCTGCTCAGGGAGCAGTTACCCAACCATGCTGTGGTTCATGGTTTATGGCAACACTGAGCTGAAAGCCCCCTCATGGGCTCACTGATTGCAGCCAGCTTCCCCACTCCAATGCCTGGGAACTCTGCCACACTCAGACACCACTGTTCTTTCTGTGACCCTTGGAATCCTGAGACCACACTGTCCCACCTAGGATTCTAGCCTGCTTCACCACCTGAGCACCTTTCAGGCAGGGATGTTTGTCCCTAGAGCAGACTTCTAAAAGTTCTGATTTTCTGCTCCGCTGTTATATCACTCTCCAGTAGCCAGCTTACAGAGGCTCCCTCTACCTGCAGTTTATCTTCCCATATATCACCTCAGATTCACTTTTCTGTACTCCCTACCTTATAGAAAGTGGTCGCTTTTCTATTTGTAGAGAGGCAGCAATTCTTTTCTTAGATTTCCCATTGAGTTTTGACATGTTCAGAATGATTTGATAGCTATCTAGCTGAAGTCCTGGGACCAGACAAAACTAAGGTCTCCTACTCTTCCGCCATCATGGAAAATCAATATTCATCATTTATATCTTTAGTTTCATCTTATTGCATTGAATCATATCTAGAGATAATGCTAAAAAGTGATGGAGATAATGGGCATCGTTTTTTTGTTTCTGATTTCAGTAAGAATACTTCTTTTTTTCTTAGTATAAAAGATCTGATTATCTAACTGTGCCTATGGCTTGTTAAGATAGTATCACTATTCTAATTTTACTGAATTTTTTAAAAACTGAAGTATAGGGGCACCTGGGTGGCTCAGTTGGTTAAGTGTCTGCCTTCAACTCAGGTCTTGATCCCAGGATGCTGGGATCAAGCCCCATATCGGGGTCCCTGCTCAGCAGGGAGTCTGCTTCTCCTTCTGACTCCCTCCCCCACTACTTATGCTCTCTCTCTCTCTCACTCTCTGTCTCGCTCAAATAAATAAAATCTTTAAAAAAATATAAAAAATTTAAAATGAAGTATAGGTACTGAATTTTTAAAAAATTCTTTTTTCAGCATCTATGAAAATTATCATGTTTTTTTTCTGCTTAATAACTGTATAAAATATGTGTTATATTAATAGATCATCTAGTATAATAGAGTATATCTTGTATTTCTGGAATATACTAATCTTATTCGACAGTATTCTTTAATAAGCTGATAGATTCTGATTACTAATTAATTCTGCTTTTAGAATTATATTGTCAAAGCAAGGGGACATCTCTGGCACCCTTCTGCCCCACATTTATGAAGTTCTGGTATCTATCTCATACTGACTGACCTAATAAAATATATTTGGACTTTTTCTTCTTTTTCACTACTTTAAAAACAATTTTTTTAAAGATTTTATTTATTTGACAGAGAGAGACATAGCGAGAGAGGGAACACAAGCAGGGGGAACGGAAGAGGGAGAAGTAGACTTCCCAGCAGAGCAAGGATCCTGATGCGGGGCTCGATCCCAGGACACTGGGATCATGACCCAAGCTGAAGGCAGATGCCCAATGACTGAGCCACCCAGGTGCCCTACTTTAAAAACAGTTTAAGTAACATTGGAATTTTCTGAGTTTTGAAGTTTTGGTAGATTTGCCCTGTAAATTTTCTGTGTATTTTGGAAAAGTACAGTATTTTGTAATCAGACTACTGTCTACATTAATTCCACATTTTTGTATTTACAAATACTGAGCTTTGGCACCTTAAAATTATTCTATGGTTTATATGTTTCCTGAGTATTTGGCAAGAAAATGTATTAAATATATATTCTATTATGACGGTATAGTATTCAATATATATCCTTAAAATATGCCTCGTTTATTACTTCACTTTATTTTTCCTATTTTTTCATCTAATGAATTTATTTTTGTTTTGTATCAGAACAATTTGACACAAATGTAAATTGTGTCAACATCTAGTAATTTTTTTTACGTTTTTCTATAATTAGAAAAATCTTATAAATACATTTTTGTTATTATTTCCAAAAATATACCAATGGTCCTCAGAAAATTGGTAATTTTGCCCAATTTTAGGTTTATAAAACTTGTATGGGGCACCTGAGTGGCTCAGTCGGTTAATCATCTGACTTTGGCTCGGGTCATGATCTCAGAGTCCTGGGATCAAGCCCCAACTCGGGTTTCCCACCTAGCAGGGAGTCTGCTTGTCCTTCCCCCCACTGCTCTTGCTATCTCTGTCTCTCTCTCAAATAAATAAATAAAATCTTTAAATTTTTTTAAATAAAACCTTTATAAATCAGCTTTGAACTGTTTTCCATGGAGTAGAGATCCAGAACACATAATACTGAATAAGAAATCAAGACCCATATGTGAACAATTAATTTAAGTCAAGTCTCATTGCATTGTCCTTTCTAGTAACAATGCTATCCATAATATGCCAGGCTAAAGGTAGCACCCTAAGATTCTTTAGCACTGGAGAGTTTCTTCTACACTGGCATTTATCCATTATAAACACTATTGAGGGAAAAGTAGTAACTAGTTATTAAGTGTATGTTTCACAGTATGTTTTTCCATAGAAATATTCATTTTATATAGTTTTTTGAATTAAGAATACTTTTTTTTCCTGTTTAACAGAAAAGAAAATGGTAGCTTCAAATGTTAACAGCCCTCCCAGGAAAATTAGTAAATACCTGAGGCTTACCTCAAATTTGGTCTTCTGACCCTATCCTAAATTCTGTCCACTCTGCCAGTGGATCTCCGTTGCTAATCTTATATGTACAAGATTATACCTGGTCATGTAAAGGATTTATATATCCAGAATAAAATGGGAAAAGCAAGTACAATGAAAGGGAAGTTTCATACACCTAAAGGTATGTCCTACATTTTTAAATGTTGCCTTTTTTACTTTCATGGAGTTATACATCATTCCATTATTAAATGATATTTATTGTGATAATGCATATATGAATTTGTGTGGGTATGCAATAAAAATACATTAAAATTATTTAAAAAATTATTTGAGTATAGTTGCCACACAATGTTACATTAGTTTTCCGTGTACTGGGTTGTGATTGTTAATGCTATGCTTACCACAACTGTACATAGAGTGCTATTACAGTATCACCAATTCTATTCCCTATGCTGTACCATTTATTCTCACAACTTTGTCATTCCATAACTGGAAGCCTGTATCTCCCACTCCCTTTCTCCATCCCCTTCTCCCTGACAACCATCGGTTTGTTCTCTGTATTCACAGATCTGATTCTGCTTTTGGTTGTTTGTTTATTCATTTGTTTTTTAGAGTCCATATATGTGTGAACTAATAAGGTATCTGTCTTTCTCAGTCTGATTTATTTCACTTATTATAATACCCTCTATGTCCTTCCGTTTTGTCATAAATGGCAAGATCTCATTGTTTTTTACAGCTATGTAATACTCCATTTTACATATCTTACATCTTCCTTATCCATTTATGTATCAATAGATACTTCGATTGAGTTGTGTAAGTTCTTTATATATTTTGGATATTAACTTCTTAGTAGAAATGTAATTTGCAAATATTTTCTCCCATGCGGTAGGTTGCCTTTCTGTTTTATTGATGTTTTCCTTTGCTGTGCAAAAGCTTTTTATTTTGATGTAGTCCCAATAGTTTATTTTTGCTTTTGTTTCCCTTGCCTCAGGAGACATAAAAAAACGTATCTTATGGCTGACGTCAAAGAAATTACTTCCTATGTTTTATTCTAGGATTTTTATGGCTTCAGGCTTCACTTTTGGAGTTTATTTTTGTGTATGGTTATAGAAAGTACTCCAGTTTCATTCTTTTGCATGTAGCTGTCCAGTTTTCCCAACATCATTTATCGAAGAGACTGTCTTTTCCTCATTGTGCATTCTTGCCTCCTGGGTCATAGACTAATTGACCACATAAGGATGGGTCAATTTCTGTGCTATGTATTCTATTGATCTATGTGTCTATTTATGTACCAGAACCATACTGTTCTTAATTACCATAACTTTGTAGTATATCTTGAAAGCCAACACCGTGATACCTCTGGCTTTGTTCTTCTTTCTCAAGATTGTTTTGGTATCTAGGAACTTTTGTGGTTCTATACACATTTTAGTATTATTTGTTCTAGTTTCATTGTTGGTATTTTGATAGGGATTGTATTGAATCATAAATTGCTTTGGCTAGTATAGACATTTTAACAATATTAATTCTTCCAATCCATGTGCATGGACTATCTTTCTGTTTGTTTTATTTTCAGTTTCTTTCATTAATCATCAATGTTTTAGAGTTTTCAGTATACAAGTCTTTTACATCTTTGGTTAAGTTTATTCCTAGGTGGTTTTCTGTTTGTTTGTTTGTTTGTTTTTGATGCAACAGTATTTTGAGTTTTCTTGATTTCTTTTTCTGCTACTTCACTATTATTGTATATAAACACTAATGATTTTTGGGTATTAATTTTGTATCCTGCAGGTTTCCTGGATTCATTTATTATTTCTAGCAGTTGTTTTGTGGAGTCTGTAAAGTTTTCTATTTATAATATCATGTTATGTATAATATCATGTTATCTGCAAATAATGTCATTATCTTCTTCTTTACCAATATGGAAGATTCATTTCTTTTCCTTGTCTGATTGCTGTGTCTAGGACTTCCTGTACTATGTTGAATAAAAGTGGCAAGAGTGGACATCTTTGTCTTGTTCCTGATCTTAGAGGAAAAGCTCCCAGTTTTTCACCACTGAGTATGATGTTAACTGTGAGTTTTTTTATATATGGCTTTTATTATGATGAGGCATGCTTCCTCTAAACCCACTTTATTAAGTATTTTTATCATGAATGGATATTAGATTTTCTCAAATGTTTTTCTGCATCTATTGAGATAATCATATGATTTTGTTCCTTCCTTTTGTTGATGTGGTTCATCACATTGATTGATTTGCAAATGTTGAAACATTCTTGCAACTCTGGAATAAATTCCACTTGAATGTGTGAATGATCCTTTTAATGTTTTGTTGAATGTGGTTTGCTAATATTTTATTGAGGATTCTTGCATCTGTAATTATCAGGGATATTGGCCTGTAGTGTTCTCTTTTTCTGGTGTCCTTGTCCGGTTTTGGTATCAGGGTAATGCTGGCCTTGTAGAGTCTATTTGGAAGCTTTCCTTCCTCTTATATTTTTTGGAATAGTTTGTGGTGAATAGGTATTAACTCTTCTTTAAATGTTTGGTAGATTTCACCTGTAAATCCATGTAGTTGTGGACATTTTTTTGGCAGTTTTTTGGTTACTGATTCAGTTTTGGTACAAGTAATTGTTCTGTTCAGATTTTTTTATTTCTTCCTGATTTAGTTTTGGAAGATTGTATATTTCTAGGAATTTATTCATTATTCTAGGTTATCAAATTTGTTAGCAAATAATTTTTTCTAGTATTCTCTTATAATTTTGGTTTTTTTTGTGATCTCATTCAATTTTCTCTTTTGTTTCTGATTTTATTTACACTTTTTCTCTATTTTTTTTTCTTGATGAGTCTGGCTGCAAGTTTATCAATTTGGTTTACATTTAACTTATTTTATTGGCAAAATTAAATGAGACCAACTGTAAAACTAGGTCTCAGTTTATTTTCTAAATTACAAAACTCTGAATCATGGGTATTTTCTTCTACACTACAGATGCCTGAAATTTATGTACTCAACATCAACCTCATGGGTTATTACCAAGTCTTCTCTATATCCTTATCTCAAATACATCATGTAAGGGTTTGACTTACTCTGACTAAATAAGATGTGTAATTTCAAGCATAATATTTACCCAGTAAGTCGAGTTCCTATCAAAATCTGGAACAAATTTGAATGATGTCTTATTAATCCTCAGTGATCTTAAATTTTAAGTAATAAGAGCAATGATAATTAAAACAATTAGTGCCAATGAATGTCATTTCAGATATTAATTCAACTCCCTATTTTTCACTTCAGGGAGTTTTTACCCAAATATTTCCTGCTTATTTATAGATACTATTTCGTTCATCCACTTTATAGAGTGAGACATTCTTAGAATTTTAGCTATTGTCAGTAAAATCAATTCATATTTTGGTATTATTTCATTTTTCCTCCTCTATTCAGAAAACACTCTCAACCAAGTATATAAAGGTGAGTGTTTCTGCTTTGGATGGATATTTTTTTTTAGATTTAATAATTTTAGGACTTTTTCAAAACCTGATTTTTGAGGAGCTTTTTCAGAAGTGCTCCTTATATTAGAAATATGCTTATATTAAATCAGTAAATGTTGAATTTCAGTCATGTGGTTAAAAAAATACTTAACCAATAAATATAGCCAATATCAGACTTCTTCCTAGTACAGTGGCAGTGGCCTGTTTTGTTTGTTTGTTTGTTTGTATTTTAGCAACTTAACACTTTAGAGAGTTCAAGCTCATTCCTTGTAACAGTCACTTACCTATGCAACAAGATCCTGAAAATTTGTTTTTTTTAAAGATGTCTTCAGTCTAGTTAAATGCTGTAGTCACAGTTGACTAACCTGTGTTTCTTAAAAAGTACACTTCTGCTTTACTCTGAATTAATTATTTTTACACTTCTTTTTCTTGTAGAAGAAATTAAACCTATACTTTTCACAATATTTTTAATTAAAAAAATTAATTCCAGCATAAGTTATATATAATGTTATGTTAGTTTCATGTGTACAATATAGTGATTCAACAATTCAATATATTACTCAGTCATCATGATTACTATACTCTTAATCTCCTTCACCTATTTCATTCATCCCCTATCCACCTCCTCTCTGCTAATTATCAGTTTATTTGCTCTATTTAAGACTCTCTTTTTTGTTCATCAATTTTTTCTTTGTTTCTTTGTTTTCTTTCATAAATTCCACATAAAGATCATCCACTCAGATGATCTTTAGTGCTGCTTGACATATTCTAATATATGTATATTATATATATAGTGTATATACGTATTGTATATTATATATGTATAAATAATTTTAGTCTATTTATTCTCCCATTCTTCTAAAAATCTATTTCATATCTCTACTCTTTCAAAATCTTCATTCCTTCAAATGTCCTACTCACTCCCAGCTGAAGAGTTTATTTCACTGGTAAAACAAAAACCATAAGGAAAGAACTGATATAAGGTTCTTTTCTTATGGTTTTTGTTTTACCAGTGAAATCAAACCTCCCCAAACTGTGACTGGAACAAATGTGACTCCCCAAACCCTGAATTTTATTTTTTTAACCTCTATAAAAATCTATGAGGATGAAGTCCTGGGATGCCATGGCAACTCCTTAGTAATTGTAGAACTGTATTTCTCTTACTTTTCTGCTCTTCTGTTCTTAATAAATGTCTTATTAAATGTCTTATACTCTCAAGTTTGACTCTGGGCATCAAATGATTGCAAGATTTCTAATCACAACTTCTGAATTCCAAGTAGAAATAGAAAGGATAAAAGGAAAGTTAGACATTTCCTGCTAAATCAATTCCCTTTAAAGGAATTTGTAAGAAGCCTACACTATTCCCTCTACTGATATTTTATCATCTCTCCATTTCATGGAAGACTGGGCACAGGGAAATACTAATAACAGAATCATTCTATATCCGTGAAAGATGAGACAATGGATTTTGGATTAGCAGCTAACAATTCCCTGTGTGTCAAAATCTTCACACTTGATCATAGCCCAAAGTCTGAGAAATGATAAAATCTTGATTCAAAATATGAGGTCTCTGAGTAATGAGTAGTCCTTTCAATCTGATCTGGATTTTTTTATCCTGAGGAGAAGGAAGATGCAAAGTACAACACAATATATCTGGCCCATCACACCCAGTATACAATAGTAGAGAATATAAAGGAAAATCACACACACACACACACACACACACACACACACACACACACCTTCCCAATCAAAAAAGAGGAGAACAGAAAACACACCAGGCACTGGCTCGGAACAATGATCAAAACCTGTTTATGAGGACTAACTGGCATTTCTTACCCTGGTAATAGAATAAGGCTTTCACTTTCTGGTTCTCCTCTGTACATATGTCTCTTTATCATAAATGAAATATTTCTTCACTATTAAGTACCTTTGTAACTCATTCTGAGATGAGTATTGAGGAAGAAGGGGTTTCACAGAACACTTCACCCTTCATAGACTAGTAGAGTTTTGGGGGTTTTGGGTTGTTCTGAGGGCCATATAGCCACATGCAAAGGTGTGTGTGTGTGTGTGTGTATGAGAGAGAGAGAGAGAGGGAAAGAGAGAGGAGAGGTGTGGATGGTAGACAGGGACAGCCACATTTTAAATATTTTTGTAGTAAACACTCTCAAAATTCTGTAAGGTTACCTTTACTTTCTGGGCAATTCCTTATGTGACTAATTACAACTAAGAACTTGTTTAGATATAATTTTTTTAAGCACAAAGATTCTTGTGTTTTACTTACTGACAATTATGTTCCATTTATATTCTCAAGCCTCACACTGACAGTTACCCTGAAACCATATAAAACTATAATTAAGAAGAAAATATTTTAATATGGTCATCATGAGTAAGCTCAACCTCAATATGTGGCAGGGATTACCAGTGGAAGATGCTTTAAAAAGACTAGAGCATATAGTTTCTCTTCTGTTAAGATTAATTCTCTGCAACAACTGCTTTAAGAGCTCCAGTTTGAGCTACAGAGCAGTAGCAGTTGGGTTTTTTCTCTATGCTGGGCTCTAAATTATAGGACTCTCAGTGAACTCTGGTTATAGGGCATAGGCAGAGAACATCCCTACTATCAAAACAGTATTTCCTCTAATTTTTACTTGTAGCCTTAATAACTTGATCATGAATTCATCTTTTTCTTGAAGAACTTTACTGAAAACAGCCTAAAGGAGACATCCTATGGAAGGTTCTAAATATTTCCTATCATTTTCTTTAGTTTCAAAGTCTCAGTAAGCACGTAGTCTATTTTTAAATATACACGAAGTAAAGGTTTGACCAAATATTACTTAGTAGTGGTAGTAGCAGTATTTCTTAATATATAGCTCTATTTTGGATATATGCTTGTGTAATGCCTCCTCACCACCTTTGTTCAGCCACATTTTACTTTGTGTTACTACCAGCCTCTCACTTCCAAATTATATCTATTTTAAGAGTTGTGTTTAACAAACACCAGAAAAGTCCATAAATAAGTTAGAGGTTTATTTTCTCTCAGGTAAAACATACCTGAAGGAAGACAGTCTGTGTCTGCTTCTGGTGTCTTCCTACTTACTAGAAATGAATAGTGAGTGTCTTCTGTTCTCTGTATTAGAGAGACAAGATTCCTAATGGAGATTCAACCTACTCTTCCTCATTCTAAGGAAGTAGACAGAAGGATGGGTAAGGGAGAAGATTCTTTGTTTTAGTGATCACAGACAATGAATCATGCTTACTCTCACTAGCAAAATCTATTGCAAGACTGCCTGTAACATTTAGTTTTAAACTAAAAATATTGTCCAACTCCAGTAAATACAAGGATTATTTAATAATTAAGAAGGGGAGATTGATTATTGAAAAGAGTACATAATCCCATCATCACATCTGCATGTGTATTCACTCTTGCTTTATCTAAATGATTATTTAGGCTCCTCATGAAAATTTTTGCAATATATTAGCAATATATTGATGTTTCAGCATGTTAGCTCTTTTAAATAATGTTGAAATGAACAGGGGAGTACATACATCATTTTTAAAATTAGTGTTTTCATATTCTTCTGATAAATACTCAGAAGTGGAATTGCTGGATTATATGGTAGGTCTATATTTTTAATATTTTCAGAAACCTCCATACTATTTTCCATAGTGGCTGCACCATTTTGCATTCCTATCAGGGGTGCACAAGGGTTCCCTTTTCTCCACATCCTTGCCAACATTTGTTATTTCTTCTTTTTGTTGTTTTTTAATTGTTATTTTTTGTTTAATATATATGGGCCACTCTGACAGGTGTGTGGTGATAGTTCATTGTGTTTTGATTTGCATTTCCCTAATGATTAGTATTGTTGAGCATCTTTTTTTTTTTTTTAAAGATTTTATTTATTTATTTGAGAGAGAGAGAATGAGAGATAGAGAGCACGAGAGGGAAGAGCGTCAGAGGGAGAAGCAGACTCCCCGCCGAGCAGGGAGCCCGATGTGGGACTTGATCCCGGGACTTCAGGATCATGACCTGAGCCGAAAGCAGTCGCTTAACCAACTGAGCCACCCAGGCGCCCAGTATTGTTGAGCATCTTTTCATGTACTTGTTGGCCATCTGTATGTCTTCTTTGGAAAAATGTCTATTCAGATTGATTGTTGTTATTGTTGTTTTCTAATGAGTTATATGAGTTTGTATATATTTTTTATATTAACTCCTCAGATATAAGATTTGCAGGTACTTTCTCCCATTTCAGTAGTTTGCCTTTTCATTTTGTTTATGATTTCCTTTACAGTGCAGAACCTTTTTAGTTTGATGTAGTCCTACTTATTTTTGCTTTTATTGCCTTTCTTTTGGTGTTAGTTTCAAAAAAAAATCATAATCTCCAAGACCAATGTCAAGGAGGTGACTGCCTATGTTTTGTTCTAAGAGTTCTGTAGTTTCTGGTCTTACATTCAAATCTTTAATCCATTTTGAGCTAATTCTTATGCATAGTATAAGATAGACCAGTTTCATTCTTTTGCATGTGACTGACAAATTTTCCCAGCACCATTTATTGAAGAGACTATCATTTTCCCACTGTGTATTCTTGGGTCCTTGGTCATAAATTAATTGATCATGTATGCATGGGTCTATTTCTGGGCTCTCTGTTGTGTTCCATTGATCTATGTATCTGTTTATTTCAATACTATACTGTTTTGATTATTATAGCTCTGTAATATTGTTTGAAATCAGGGATTATTATGCCTCCAGTATAATTTCTACTTTAAAACATTTTGTTATATACCATTTTCTACCAGCTAATGCCTCATTTCTTTCTTATTGTTTAACTGATCAATGAGTTTATCATTAGCTGCATGTATTTAAATTTTAATTAAATATAATAATTTAATTTATTTAAATTTAATTAAATATAATAAAAAATTGGTTTTTCACCTCCACTTCACACATTCAAGTATTCAGTAACCATATATTACTATTGGCTGTCACATTGGAGAGTACTGATGATTCACCTCTGTTGTTGTAGAAAATCTATTAGAGAGCTCTATATAATGAAAATAAATAAGCTTTTAGCACCAGAAGATAACAGAATAGTACATCTCAAATCTTGACAGATGCAGCAAATATTTTATGTAAAGGAAAGTGTATAGCTTTAAGTGCATAATCAGAAAAGAAGAAAGTTGAATTTTAATGAGCTTATAAAAACAACAAAATATAACCCTGATGTTTATAAAGTATATAATAAGAAAATAAATAAAATGGAAAGTAGACAAATAAAGAGGATCAAAAAAGCCAAAAATTGGTTCTATGAAATTAATCAACCACTACTCAGGCTTATCCAGGAAAAACAAATGGAAAGAATTCATATGGAATTAATGATAGATATAACAATGATTAGAAAGAAAATTCAGATTTACTATTCATAACATTGTTCAATAAATTTAAGCATAGACAAATATAGTAATACTAGAAAAATGTAACTTACTAGTACTGTCAGGAATAAATAAACATCCTGAATAATGATGTAATTATTAAAAGAATTGAAATAGTAGTAAAAAGAAAACACTAGCACCAGAAGATTTCATAGACTAGTTCTACCAGATTCTCAGATTCTCACTATTATAGTAAACTAGACAGTAGAAAAGAGTAATATTCTGAAATTCATCGTGTTCATTCATTAAACTTAATACTATTCCAGAAAAGAGTACAAAAAGGAAAATACAGAACGATGAACAAAGATGAACTTTTTTACCATATATTAGTAATTGGTATTAAATTCAGTAGTATATAAAAAAGTGACATGAATAAATAGAATTTATCCTTAAAAATCCAGGTTGATTTAACAATAGAAATATATGAATATATTTGCCACATTTACTAATTAAAGGTTATAGAATCATTTTCATTGATGTTAAAAAGCTTATAAAAATATATATATTTGGTAACCATTTATTATAACTATTCTTAGCAAACTAGAAATTGCAGGTAACTCACATAAACTCATAAAGGATACACACAAAAAATACTCTATAACACACCCCATTATTAAATTTAAAAAAAATTCGTAGTTCACACATAATGTTACATTAGTTTCAGGTGTACAACATAGTGATTCAGTAAGTCTGTGGGTTATGCTATGCTCACCACAAGTGTAGCTGCCATCTGCCACTGTACAATGGTGTTACCGTACCATTGACTACATTCCCTATGGTGTGCCTTTCATCCCCGTGAGTTATTCATTCTATAACTGGAGACCTGTATCTCCCATTCCCCTTCACCCATTTTGCCCATCCCCCAGTCCTCTCCCCTCTAGCAATATCAATTTGTTCCACATATTTATGGGTCCGTTTCTGCTGCTTGTTTGTTTGCTCGTTTGTTTTTAAGGTTCTGCATATAAGTTAGATCCTGTGGAATTTGTCTTTCTCAGTCTAACTTATTTAACATAATACTCCTCTTTAGATCTATCCACGTTGTCACAAATGTCAAGATCTCATTCTTTTTTATGGCTGAGTTTTATACACACACACACCTGTATATATATTACACACACACACACACACACACACACGCACACACACACACACATATATACAAACACCACATCTTTATTCATCTATTGATGGACACTTAGGTTGCTTTTATCCTTGGCTTTTGTAAATAATACTGCAGTAAATAAGGGTGCATATATCTTTTCAACTTAGTACGTTTTGTTTTCTTTGGATGAAAAATACCCAGTAGTGAAATTACTGGTTCATATAGTATTTTTATTTTCAATTTTTTGAGGAATCTCCATACTTTTTCTCATAGTGGCTGCAACAATTTACATTCCCACCAACAGTGCATGTTGGGCTTGAACTCATGACCCTGAGATCAAGACCTGAACTGAGATCAAGAGTCGGACACTCAACAGACTGAGTCACCCAGGTGCCCCCAATAGTGCATGCTAATGGAGAAGTTTTTAAGTCACTCTGTTTAAAATATGAAATAAAATATGAATGTCTGTTATTGCCATTTCTGTTCAATATTGAAATGGTAGTACATTAAAAGTAAAAAGAAAATAAACACAAAGGACTTGGTAAGAAAAAGAAAAAAAAAATTTGTTATCTAAAAGCCTATTATACTGTCCATTTGTTTGCTCTCATTTCTTCCCTGTTCCTTTTCAGCTTTGTTCTCTATATCAAAATTCTCCAGTTTCCAGACTTCTATGAAAGTTGGATTCCTGGTAGATGCAGCCAACAGAAGCTGTCAGTAGAATCTTGGAGGCTGGGAGTACCAAGAAGCCTGGGTAATTCTCTCTTGCTCTCTCTAAGGTGGAATGTCCAGCAGCAACTCTGTCTTTTTTTTTTTTTTTTTTTTTTTAGTTTCAAATTGCAAAAGACATTTCCTCTATGATCAGGGAATCTCCTTATTTCCTACTCTCATCATGGTTCCAGCAGTTTCTTAGCACATGGAGTTGTCTTTAAAGTTGACTATAAAGTTTTGATAAAAGCATTCTTGGATCTGATGGACATCAGAACTTGATTGGTTCTTTCCATGGTCTGGATCAAAGTGATTTAGTCGTTGTTTAGGCTTCTTGACTAAATATTGGTAACTATTAATGATCCTAATATTGGAGTCTCATATGCTTGCATGCTTATGGATTTTGGATTTTAGAACTCAAACAAGGGGCGCCTGGGTGGCTCAGTCGTTAAGTGTCTGCCTTCAGCTCAGGTCATGATCCCAGGGTCCTGGGATCGAGCCCTGCATCGGGCTCCCTGCTCGGTGGGAAGCCTGCTTCTCCCTCTCCCACTCCCCCTGCTTGTGTTCCCTCTCTCGCTGTGTCTCTGTCAAATAAATAAAATCTTTAAAAAAAACTCAAACAAGTATCTAAGATGAACTCTTTCAGGTAAAAATAATGTATTCTGCTTGTCATAGAAAAAATGATTTGAAAAATTTAATCATATGTGGAAATCAATCTGCTTGTAAATTGATATTCATTTGTTAACTTTTTATTTATTCTACAAATACTTATTGAGCCTGTTATGTGCTAAGCCCTGCCCTAGGTGCTGGGGATATGGCATTGAGTGAACATTTCAGAAAACCCCTGTCCTGATGGAGCTGACTCGAGTCTGTTGTATACAATGAGTGATGATTATGCATCTAATGAAATGTCAGTGTACTTTGGAAAAAATTTCAATAATATAAACATGAGGCTCCGCGGTGGCTCATTTGGTTGAGCGTCCAGCTGTTGATTTTGGCTCAGGTCATGATCTCGGGGTCCTATTTTAAGCCCTGTGTTGGGCTTTGTGCTAGTGGGGAGTCTGCTTGAGAATTCTCTCCCTCTCCCTGTGCCCCTCCTCCCACTCATGCTGTAGCTCACTCTCTCTTGCTTTCTCTCCATCCAAAATAAATAAAACTTTAAAAAATAATATAAACATGAAAATTCTGGTACTGTGATAAATCCAACATAAACAAAGAGTAGAAGAAATTTCCTAGATATACATGAATATACTCAAATTTTGTATTAGATTATTTAAATTGTGATAGATAATGAATCTCAGTTATAGTACCTCTATTATACTCAATTTTGGGGAAAATATGAGTTTATAGCCTTATAAACAAGTCAATTTCTAATTCATTTCCACTGAAGTGATGAACATCTCATTCCCAAAACACCAAATTTCTTATGATGGCCTCAGTAAATCCACCTTTGTAACTTACTCTTTACCATTTTCAATTCAGTAAAATAAGCATAAGAAAAATCAAACAATATTATAATCATACAACTACTAATGAATCAATATCTCTGAAAGTAGAGAAACTTTTATATCCACATTGAAAAAAATATTTTAGTGTTTTATATTCCTTTAACAATGTAATGCAAGCTTCTTCTATTTATACTGCATAGTTTACCTTAAGCATTTGAGGATTCATGAATTTGTACATCTGCTAAACTTTAGAACCTGTCTTAAAAATGAAATAGATTTTACAAGAAGAAATTTATAATATTAACGTATACCTCAGGCTCTCAATATTTTATGCATTAAATTTGGGAAATTTATTATGAAGTACATAACATTGACTCCAATATTTTTTTAAATCTGGTTTTCATTAATTTTCCAGCATATACTAAAGAGAGGGAAATTATTAGTTTAAATGAATAAGATTTTTAACATTATCCAGTAGTAGAGCATAGTGAGTAAAACACTCTCCTATTAGAAGGAATTGCTTCCCATTAGAGATACTATCAAATTTCATTGGAAGGGAGCAAAGATGAATTAGCAGGCTTTATAACAAACCAGCAGCCAAAGAAATCTTGGGAAGAGAATTGCTACTTAACCACTCCTTGTATGAGTGCTTCACAGACAGGGAAAGTCTATGATAGAAGAGAGAACATGACTTTAAATATATTAGTTTGTGAGGTCAATGGAGTAGAGGGTCATGACAGCAGTATCCTAAATAAAAAACAATATTAATCTTACAAGCCATTTTCATGATACAATTAAATTGTAAGTGTAGCATAATTACAAATGGGAGGGGGAAAAACCCCACCAAGATAATGATGTCAATAACTAGTTAAAAGAGGAAGTCATTAATATTAAAGGATATCCTCAGAGAATGTATTTGTTGGCTTTATTCTTCTATCAAAGCATTTATATCACCAAGCATGTAACTTAAAAAGGTCCATGCTTGGTGATACAGATAACTTCATATAAGTATGTACCTTTGTGAGAATGAACTGTCATTTTTGCTATATTGCATGTATTATTCCTATGAACAAACATTATGTTATATATCTCATGGTATTACATTATTATTATACTGATTTCTTTCCTTTACCTGTATCTACATAGTAAAGAATTGATATGAGAGATCTTTCAGGTTTGCCCTGTTCCTACAAATGACTTTGCATCATCGCATTTTGGGCAGAAGAGTGTTAATCTAAAATATATTAAAATTCTTCAGAGATTCTACAACTTCTTGTACCAGTGAGAATATTTAGTATTATTTGATATTGTTTGAAACTATCAGCCTTGACAAATCACTATTATTTTTTACAATACCTTCACATGTAAAAATACTTTCTTTTTATATCAATATCACTTTCATTTTTCTACCCTCTACTTAATATTTATCAACAGTATTGAACATTATAATGCTTCATTCATTTCTATTTTCTTTTACCTTTCTCAGGTCATATTTCTTCTGATATTTTTACCGACTTGTACTTTGTTTACTTTCAAATCCTTACTTTCTTATATAAAAAGTTGGTTGCTTCCTTTTCCCCTCATTAATTTTGTTTGTAATGTAATCACCTTACTCAGTGCTGTAAGACAAATGCAATTTCTTTAACATGGCCATCAAACAGACTGCCTCTTATAAAGAACTATAAAGCTGCTTATATGTGGAGGGCTGAGACATAATTCAGTTTGGAAAAACAGTGTAAAATAATAGGTTTTTAAATGAGTATGTACAAAAGAAAAAGTATAACCATAATTTTTATTAATTTTGAGTCTAAAAGTAAAATGCTGGTCAATAATGAATTTTTAAATTTTAAAGATAATGATATCTAAAACGGTGCTTTACTGTGATAGATATTATTTAATACTGTGATAGCTCTCATTATTATAAAGTGCACAGTGGCTTAAGAGTTTAGAAACTGGGGCATGTTTCAGATATTTGACTTTGGAAAGTCACCGAATTCCCAATTCTTCTGCTTTTATGGTGGCATGAGCCACAAGACAGCCTGGATAATGTCTTGGCATCCTTCTGAGTCAATGAGGCACTGATGCCTGTCAATGCAAGTGCAATTTGTATTTGCCTATGGAATCCTTGTTTACTTGGATTTAAATTTGTGTATCTCCTTTATGCTAGAAACCAATAAAATAATGAACTACCATTCTGAAGATCCAGAAAGCTAATCAATCTCCTTCCTGACAAGAATAAAACTTCTCTGTGTAATCTATTTCATGCTTCACATTTCATTGTTTGCTTATCAGACAGTTATAAAGCTTTCTACTAGGAAATGTTCTCTTTCAAATCCCCTTTAAACAGAAATTCTGTATGAACCTTTTAGATACCAAAGACTTCTCTGATAGAAGGGCAACAGTTTGATATATTGTAGGATTCATTAAATAAGTAAATCACTCATTTTAAAAACTTACTTTTACTGGTACTGTTGCAGAATTAAGGGTTGGTTATACAATGAAGCATACGACCGAGCCTACTACATTATAATTGCTCACATTCTAATGGAGAGATCCCTCAAATATTTAAACAAGCTTAAAAATCATGGGAGGTTCTATGTAAAAGACAACGTGTGAGTTATCTAAAGGGCAATTAATATATAGAGCTATGAAGATAGAATGATCATTTCAGGAAGAAGATAAAGCATGAGCATTGCACATAGAAGTCAGACAAGTGTAACACCAGAAGACATATAAATAGCTTTGTATGTCATGGGAATAAGTAAGAGCTATCAGAGGAGATGGAAAAGAGGAATTGTTAATGACATTTTGAATCTTGCTAAAGTTATTGGATTTTATCCTGGGGATTTGAGGTGGGGAAGTGACCCTATCAGAAGTATGTTTGAAAAAGATTTTTGTATTAGCAGCATGAAGGATAAATCTGACAGATCTGAAGCCAGAAGAACATTTAATAGATAGGAGAGATGCAAAGAGCAGCATAGACAGTGCACATTAGTGAGCCTTCAAAAATGTTTGTTGAGTTGAAATGAATTGAAGAAGTTTGTTGATACTTTCTTTTCTCACGTCTTAGTTTTAGAAAATGTCAGTAGCACCTATTCATTAGATTGCTTCAAAGTTCCTCCGCTGAACCTCAGTGAGGGTGAGATAGTTGAAGTCTGGGTGAGTGACCCATCTCATCACAGATGCTTCCAAATGTCATCAAACACTTCTCTACAGATGGTTCCATTGTTCAAAATGGTCTTTATAGGTCCTGAGTCTTATGCTGCAGTCTAATGCACAGAATAGTATCCTTCTTTTCACAATGGAATTCAATAGGTACTTAATTATTCCCTGTGCACCCGGTAAACAACATGTTAGTGACTGCATCTTCTTTGATTGTTATAACCACTCTCCTTGCCTTTTAATTGGCCTTATGGCTCTTGTGTACTCCCATTTTGTTTTCTAGGTCATCTTCAGAAAATTTTGCCAGTAAAGTAAATCATTTAGGAGTTCATTGTCAATAATTTTGAAAGCTAAGATATAACAAAGAGCAAGCTGCCTACTCATGATTGAAAGCTGACTGCAGAATTTTTATTTTTGGAACATTTCCACAATTTTCTAAATGTGTCATCATAACAGTATCATATACATGAAAAGAAATATAGCTTTTCTCATTTTACAAATGGATGAATTAAGATACAAAAGATTGACTTATAAGAAGATAGTAAGAGTATTTAGTTCAAAAGGAGAAAGAATATCGCACGAGCACATGATAATATTTCAACACCTCTAGTATCTATATTGGCAATAAGATTTTATTTGTTCACCTTAGGAAATGGAATATATTATTATACATAAACACACACACATATGTGTACATTTTCTCCTTTGAGTGCATATATATTTTCAAGCCATAAATATTTTTTAGCCTTCTTAAAAAGTCTAGAAACAATGAGCCTAGTAACAGTGAGCACCTTGGCAAACAGATTGTGGTATCCCAGATAGTACTTTCCATTGAAGTAAATTGGGGTCCTCAAAGAAAAAGTTAAATCCAGATATATTGCAAAAAAATGTACAAACTTTGTCTGAAACATCCCCCAAAATGAAGGAATCAACCAAAAGCTACCAGGAACATGTAAAAGGAACTCAGGGTCCAATTTTTAAAAGGCTTCTGTTGTTAGAATAGGCAATTTAAGCAGCCAAACAAATGGAACTAACTGAAAAAATTATTGAAATTAATAATTAATAAGATATGATAAATTCATGAATTGATAATGTTACCTAATGAAAAACTTATTAGTCACATTTGGTGAATACTGGATAACCAAAGTATTCTGAAAACTGAGAAATAAAGGGAAAGACTCAAGGTTTCATTTTAACATTCTTGTACAAACTGCCACTAAATAATTGATGAATTTTTTAAAAAATTAAGCATCCCAGCTAATAAAGGAAAAGCAGTATAATATTGTATATCAACATAATGCAACCACTCATTAAATTATTGGCATAGAAAATGATCATCTATGACTGCCTAAATTAGTAAGAGAGAGGCTAAAGAGGATTGGGCTAACAGCTCTTGAACTCATTAATCAATATTAACATTTAAAAAGAAAGAAGGAAGCACACAATATTTCTGTAACAGAAAATATAAAATACTACCTGTGACTC
Source organism: Eumetopias jubatus (assembly GCF_037043125.1). NCBI lineage: Eukaryota > Metazoa > Chordata > Mammalia > Carnivora > Otariidae > Eumetopias > Eumetopias jubatus. The sequence goes on along the minus strand of NW_028274809.1, from coordinate 173,257,650 downwards.
TTTGAGGCCAAAATATAAAATCTGAGTTGGATCAAACCAATCAGTCTATGAGTTTGAAATACAGAAAATAGAGAAAATAAATGGCATCAAGGATGAAAAATCCAGAGTGAGAGTGTTGGAGGAGGTCATCCAGAACACGTAACTGCCAGTTGACTCTGAGTCGACCCAACCAATCATAGGCTTCCCACTCTCTTTCCTGCCCTTGGAATGTACATTCTGCCCACCATTCCCACAGTGGGAGCTGCTACAAGGACATAGCCTTTAGAAGTACAGTGTCTGAGAACATCTTGACAGTATATGTGACTCAACCCAGTTAAATCCTCTGTATAAACTTTTGAGATTTGCCAAGCAGGTGTGGAGATCTACTTGTCTTGCTGCCACCCATGATAGGCCTCCTATGTAAGGTTCCTTGTTTATTAAGCCTGCCACCTACCTATAGGGAGTGGTCTTCCTCCTCCTTTGTTCTCTCCCTACCTTCCATGTAAAGGGATCAGTTTCAGATTTCACCCAGGAACTCCCAAAGTTGCAAACTAATAATGAGACACATACGGGACAAAGGACTTGGTTTCATCAACAATAACAAAAATTTTTAATTACAAGAAAAATAAAAGAAGGCAGTGATCCTATAGATTAAAATACTATTCAGAAACATGTCAGTGCAGTACCAATGTGTGTACTTGTTTGGAAATTCATACATACAAAGCAACTTTAAGAAAAGAAGAAGAAAGAATAGGGCCAATATGAATACTGACTGGATAATTATGGAACTGCTGAGGCATTATTAATGTTCTGATTTGATAAGGGTATAAAGAACCCTAATCATTTAGAAATGTGTATTGAATTGTTTATAGATGAATTATATGATTTGGGGCACTTGCTTTTAAGTAATCCAAGAGGTGAAGATAAAACGAGATTGTTGTTGACTTAATTAACTGTTGAAGTTGGCTGTTTGGTAGATCAGGGTTCTTTATACTGTTCATTCACTTCTACATATGTTTCAAAGGCTCTATCAAAAGAAGTTTTAAAAATAATCCCCTTTAAGTTATATCTGATCTATAGAGCAGTAGTGTTTCACTAAAAGTTGATGGAAAATAATTCAGTTTCTTTCTTTACTGGTAAGACAAACAAGGAATAGCAAGAGAGAATTTACTGTCCTTAGGAAGGAGAGGTTTAAGGACATGGTAGGACAGCTGCAAGAATGTAGAGCTCAATTATATCTGAAGGCTCTCGAAAGTCACATAGACTGTGATTAAAAATATATCATTTATCTTGAGTTCCAATTAATAGGAACTTTGCTCTGGGTTGTGATGGAGGAGTGTTGAAGTTCACCAAGACTTGGGTAGCTCAGGTACTGAGGGAAAAGATCAGCTTACTGGAGATGTTAGGCCGTCAGAGTCACAGGAGGGTATTATGCTGAGTGAAATAAGTCAACCAGAGAAAGACATGTATCATATGACCTCACTGATATGAGGAATTCTTAATCTCAGGAAACAAACTGAGGGTTGCTGGGGTGGTGGGGGGTGGGAGGGATGGGGTGGCTGTATGATAGACACTGGGGAGGGTATGGACTATGGTGAGCGCTGTGAATTGTGTGGGACTGTTGAATCGCAGACCTGTACCTCTGAAACAAATAATACATTATATGTTAAAAAAAAAAAAAAAAAGAAGAGGATAGCAGGAAGGGAAAAATGAAGGGGAGGAAAGCAGAGGGGGAGACAAACCATGAGAGACTATAGACTCTGAGAAACAAACTGAGGGTTCTGGAGGGGAGTGGGGTGGGGGGATGGGTTAGCCTGGTGATGGGTATTAAAGAGGGCACATTCTGCATGGAGCACTGGGTGTTATGCACAAACAATGTATCATGGAACACTACATCAAAAACTAATGATGTAATGTATGGTGATTAACATAATAAAAAAACAAGTCACAGCATCCAAAAAAAATAGCAATTTGTCTCAAAGGGGGAGAAAAATAAGATTAGGTAATTGTCCTACACCTGAATATATTAAGAGCAGATTATTTATATATAGGTAGATATAGATATATCCATATAATGTCCAGGCTCTAGTAAATGCCATATTGTAGGTACTCACTAAATATTCTCAATATTGGCTGAGAGAATAATGACTTGGGAACAAAATAATAGAGAGTTAATTATCTTCTTGTGATGAGGAAAGCAAGAGCCATGGAAGTAAGAGAATACACACAGAAGCCCAGTCTTGAGAATAAGATACTATGAAAGTAGGAGTGCTGTGTTGCAGGTAGGAAATTGGGGCTCAGTCATCACCCTCTGATTTATGGCAGTAAAGAAACAATGTTGGAGCCCAGGGGTTCATATTGGATAACACAAATCTTGGGTCTGGACATTTGGACAAGGTGCACAATCACAGGACAGTTCTTTGGATATAATTATGATTTCTCATGGTCAGAATATACTCAGAAGCATGAACACAATTAAGCCTGGAGCTGAAAAGATTTTCTGGACAAGATAGCTGGAGCTGCTGGGAGAAAACTGAAGAATTGGAAATATATCAGAGACAGATGTTGCAGGTCCTCCAAAGTTGCCTCTAGCCAGTCCAGGTACTTACTACATTTTTAAACATTTATTGTGTAAACGTTGCTGGTTTCTTTTTCTGTCTTGAAAGAATCCTATCTTCTGTTGTCTGTCAAATCAAAGACTTATTTATTTTAGTGCTCCACCTGAAGTTTATAACAATTCCTTTTTTCCTATATTTTTTGAGCTTTTAATTTAATTTCCATTAGTTTAACATACAGCCTGTAGTAATTAATTTTAACATTTTCTGGAAGCATAGCATGGTAGAATTTTAGAAACATAAATAGCCATAGCATTATAAAATAAAGAATATCAAAGAATAAATGAGGCATATTTATTTAACTTATTTGTAGTTGGTTAACAACTTAGTGTAGGAATCTATGCAATTTCTGGTTTGCAGAAACATGAAATTTAGATCACCTTAGTAAAGGGAAATGAATTTTTAAAAATAAATGGGGTCAAAGTCACCAAAATTCCATTTTCCCTCCTTGCTCCAGTATGAATGATTTCATCTCTGCTGCAATTCCATTGAAGAATAAAGCACTGGTAGAGATTCTCTTTTTTTAGGATTCACTGAAGATAGGAATTCAGACAAATAATGATGAGATATTTTTAAATCAAAATTATTGTCAATGTAACACAAGATAAAATACGTAGAAATTTCAATTTTATGAGGTTGAAAATTTTTAATTTAAATGTTAATAATTTAGAATTTGTACTATATTTTCTCCTTAAGAGGAGAGTCTTGTTAGGATATAGGTAACTGGTGTTGCAAAGAACGTAAGTTTGTGTCTTTAACAGCAAAGGAGGTTGAGAAACAAAGTTCCTTGCTTATACTTTGGAGAAGGACTTATTCTTTAGTTAATTCCCAAGTGTATTTAAGATACTGGCAAATCATGAAGTCTGGGTGCGAATAGCACCTACCCAAGGAAATTGACCAATCTCTAAAATTTTAATAGATAATTTACCTTGAAAGCAATCTGAGGTTACAGGTGATATGCAATTGCAATTTTATTGAAGACTGTGGCTTTCTGCCATGTTGATAGCAGTTTCTGAAATCCTTTGCTTAGTGCAGTGGTGCCAATCATGTCTCAGACAAGGGTAGCATCAGTGGGGTCAGGGCTTTGATGTCTTAGGCGGGATTCCTGAGAAACAGATTCTGATAGGGAAATATAGCAGCCAAAGTTTACTGGGGAGTGCTTTTAGGAACCATATAAAATGCAAGATTGCAGAGAAGAAGTTGAATTGCCATAAAAGTGAATAAGAACCCCCAGCTTATCCCACAGGGCACTCCAGAGCTGAAATGGCAATTCAGAGTTTTTCCAAATTAAGATAAGGGGGCCAAGCTTTGTATGCCATATATGTCATTGGATATGGTTTTCTTCTAATGTGGGATACAATCTTAGGTCAGACAGCTACCTTTGGCTAAGGGCAATTCCTTAAGATGAACTCATCTTTCAGCTTTCAGCATCCAAGAATGCTGATATCTTGGTCCTTAGAGGGGGAGATCTGAGTAATGTATGGAGCAGTGTTTGGATGTCCCTCCTGGTTGTATAACCTCCAAATGCATCTTTCTGGCCCTCATAGAGATTGTGAGAATTCAGAGGCTTAATCATGTGACTTTTGCTGTAGTAATTAAAATAGATTACGTTGCATGCTAGTAATAGTCCTGACTGATATAAAATTGTTTTTCCTTAGATTATTCTAAATTCTTACATGAGATATTTTTGCCGATGTTAACTGAAAATTAGAATGTATCATCATTCATACAAAATCCTTTCAAGATTTTCCGATGGTTATTGATGGAAAATGAGGAATAACAGGAATCAATCTTTACATGTATATTTCCATTTTTCTCTACATTAGAGCTTATAAATGGAGACCAGGTGCTACAGAGGCATTGAGAGCGTGTTGTAGACATGACACACTTATCAACTCCCTTTATGCTACAACAGGCTCCATCCTCAACCAGCACTAATAGGAGTTAAGAAAACCACAGTGGGGATGCATTAGTTAAGTCTTCACAAAAAAGAAAAAAAAGAAAGATGAGATATCCAAATGGAGCAGCTGGGATAAAATTGGGATGCTTGTTTTTGTTTTGCCATTTTTTCACAGGAGACAAATATAAATCAGATAGAACTAAGCCAGTATCTGCTGATACCATGGTATCAGATATAAATATTCAATGCAATCTCTTCCCTTCATTGTTTCCTGTTTTCTTCACTCATGTTGTTTCCTTATAGTTTTATCATCTCTTCTATTCTGAAAAATAAAGCAATAAGAAAAATTTTATTTTTATATATTTATATATATAATTTATATATATGTATTTTTATAATTTTATAAGGTGCCTCCATCTCTTGAATATTCATTTGGCATTTTAATTACCTTTAATCTTTTGTATTATTTTGTTCTCCATTGGGTAAAACTTGGAAAATTTAAAAAACAAAAACAACAAAGAAATAAACATTTATGGAATCCCAGTAAGACACAGAAACATTTTAATTCATCTCCAAAATTTAAAAAAAAAAGTGAATCAGGTGAATTTTTTTAGCTAGATTTATTCCATTTTGTTCATTATCATCTTTAATCTAGTGGCCTCCAATAATAATGCATGACTGTTGTTAAGATAGTAGGAATCATCTCTTGGCCAGATCAACACGATGTGTGGGAGCCAGGGAAGAAAATAAAAAGAAAATGGTGTCAGAAAAAACGTGACATGTAGAAGAGTATTCTGGAGAACCTTGAGAGGAATTTGAGTAGTCATTTTAGAGGAAGAGTTGGCAGGAAGCTTGAGGCTCAGGAAGGCCTGTGAAGTGTAGGCAGCACTCTTGATTTTCAAGTGATGTGGGCTGTTGATAGGACTATTAAGCCTATGAAGGAAATCTATGCAGCCCCTGCTGTTAATCCATCTGCAGAAAGTTTCATATGCCAGTTTTCTTAATTAGAGTGGACAGAGAGGGGCATCCTGTTGAGATTAAGTCCATAGCACAATAAAGGAAGAAACTGTTTTTACTTATTCGGCTGCTACCAAGAAATGTGCTAATTACCAAGATAGGATAACATTTTGTATATCTGATAAGTGAAATTCTTAACAAATAAAAAGATTGGAGGTGATCTTTTAAATTTTTATTCAACAAGGAAGAATGCAGCCTACTGAGAATGCTGATTGAACTAACTGTTCTGAGTATGTTTACTTCATCTTTAACCCCAATTTACATAGAATTCCACTGTGCTAAAATGTGTGATGGACCTTTTCCATCCTAGAAGGGGAATTTATATTATTTTCAACAAGGCAAAGATATGTTTTATAATTTTGTTATTTAAGAAGTGTGAATGTCATTTATGCTTATGCTAGAAATTGAATAACATTTTGAAATACAAGAGGATCTACATTGTCATCACAAGAAATGTTTGATATTGTGGTAACAGGTATAAATCTTCAATGCAATCTTTTCCTTTTATTATTTCCTATTTTCTTCACCCATGTTGGTTCCTGGTAGTTTTATAATCTCTTCCACTCTAAAAAATAGGCCACTATGAATAATGTTTATGAGGTGTGTTCATCTTTCTGACATTCAGTTGGCACTTTAATTACTTTAATCTTTGTATTATTTTGTTCCAATATTAAATTTCTCCATTGGCTTCTGTAATTACATTGTCTGCCTTTGTGATTTAAGTAAGTATGCAAAGATTTTATTTTTTGTGAGTGTCTTACACTTTTTCAGAGTATTTTCAATACTCTAGTTGTATTTGATTTTTCCTTAAAATGCCATTTAAAAATTAGCTTGATGAAAAGCTAGATTTATAATTTTTCCGTTATTATTAACATGTTCACTTAATGTTTTCATTAACATTTGAAGAATAAAGTAATATCTACTTTAAGTTAAATTTCTTCTAAAATTAGAAGATATTTTGGGTGCTTGGGTGGCTCAGTTGTTAAGCATCTGCCTTCGGCTCAGGTCATGATCCCAGGGTCCTGGGATCGAGTCCCACATTGGGCTCCTTGCTCCTCGGGAAGCCTGCTTCTCCCTCTCCCCCTGCTTCCGTTCCCTGTCTGGCTGTGTCTCTCTCTGTCAAATAAATAAATAAAATCTTAAAAAAATTAGAAGATATTTTAATAGCTAATTAATATAATAGATTATATTATATAACCTATAATTATTTATATTCATTAATAAATGCATATATATAAATATATACTATGCAAAAGTAAGTATATAATAAATATAATATATGTTAACTATAGATATATAGTGATTTCTAAGTACTACATTATATTGTAAATGTATTGATCAACAGATAGAGATATAAATAGTTACATATATATATATATATAAGTTACATATATTTCTTTCATGCAGCACTTTTTGTTGTCATCTACAGAGTCTCATGTTTATGCTCATTATACAGAACATTTATATGCCAATATAATTTGTAAAGCACATGCTCAGTTTATATCTCTGTTCCAGAAACCTAAATTTGACTCTGATACTCTTTTTTTGTATCTTGGGTGAGCAGAATGGAATTTGATTTATCTAGAATTAAGCAGGGTTACATATTTACCTCATTCTTAGTCCTTTTGGGGACAGTACCACCCCCTTTGAGATCACATCATCTAGTCCAGTAAGATTTTAAGCAAGTGGGATTTTTGAAAAAGACTTGATGCTGAGGAGATTAGAGAAATAAATACCCAGATAACATGGAAACCGATGAGTTATTCTAAGGTGTTTGAAACTCCTTGGGTAAAGACAAAACAGTAGAAAGTGGTGGCATACTTAGGAAACACGAAATAACTTAGTTGAAAAGCATAGTTAACAGAGGAACAAAGTAGGAAGGGAAGTTTGATAAAGCATTTTTACTATATTGTGGAGGCACAGAATATTAGAGAAAGATTAAATTAATTTTTAGGCAAAGAGGCATCATGATTCATCTTGACTTTATATTCTAAATCTATGGAAATGGTTAACTCAGGATATATATATCTATGTAATGATGATAATTTATTCATTTTCAGGGTTTTCAACAATTATATGGAATAGGATATTAACATGAACTGCCACATAGTGAAATCCTTCTAAATTACTCCTCCTCACCAGTTAAAATAACCCACTGATTATTCAAGGAACTGAGTCAAATATGGGGTAACAAAAACACACTTCTTTCAGTGTGTGTTTATGAATAATTCCTGGCCTATTCTATTGTCTTTATTCACATCGAAATAATATAATTTAATTGTAGATTTTACCCTAAATGATGAAAATCACTTGCATATCAATCATTTTATACTTATAAAATATTTCAGATGAAGAATCAGCAAATGATAAAATTTATTTTTCTCAATGCAGTAACAATTATTTTTCTCATCCTCATTTTTATAATGGCATTATGATAGATTCTGATTTCTAGGCACATTTCCAGAATTTGCCAATCCCTGATATTAACGAACAAGTCATTCCACACGCTTTGGTAGCGTATTCTGAAATAACAATGTACAAAAGGTATAGACCTAGATTGCATGTGTTTCATTTTCACTAGATAATTTTAGATTTCAGAACTTCTCAAAATACAGCAGGTGTACTTAGATCCCTGAGACAAGTTCATACCTGGGGGTAGTTGGTACCTAGTGCTGGAGGCTTAGGCTATACAAATAAACAATGCCGGGGGCTGGACCAACCTGATATTCTTTACTCTGTAATGATGACAAATACAGATTGTTGCAGTCAAGAGACAGAGGCTCTCTCTAATCATTTTCTTCTTAGTTTAAAATACACAGGATGGATTTTGCTAAGGGAAGTGGAGAACATAGGAGAGAAGCCCGTGGATGTTTTTCTTTTTCTTATCAGATCTCATTACCTTCTAATAGTGGGGAGAAATTAGTCACAGAGAAAAATAAATGAGGCTGGTAATGACAGAGTATCAACAACAATTAAATTACTCAGATGGAACAGGTGTGTGTGTGTGAGAGAGAAAAAGAGAGAGAGAGAGGATGTGCCTGTAGGTACAAATTGCATTATTACACATGCACACGTTTTTTACAACTAATTACAAACCCCCAATGGAAAAAAAAAATCTAGTATCTATGTTTTATTTTAGCTATATGTTTCCTATTTTATAATGGAAGATTTGTTTCTTACACAATTTTACAAGCATAACTAGGGTTTGTAACAAATTCTTAGTGAAACTTGTCAGTTTGATTTAAATTGGAGTTAATGCAGTTCTGTTTGTTACATAAGCTAGCAATTGTTATTGAAGCAGGTTTCTGTCAAGTATTGGCCCTTTTAAAATTTTGACCATTACTGTTCTACATGGTAGTCATTTCTTCAATCACTGCCACCAATTTAACATATTGAAAAATTTCAAAATTGCATATCTTAATTTCAAGTCCATTGCTACTAAACTGATTAATGTAAAAGCACACATCACCTACTGCAGTGAATTAATTACAGTGTTAGATTTAGGAACATTTTGTTGTATTCTTGTTCCCTTTGGTCCTTTCTACTCTAATTCGCCCATTATAGTTTTCTTTCTTTGTTATTCTCTCTTCCTTCCTTCCCCACTGGCATTTATTTACCCTTCCTTTACAGGATCCTCTCATTTTTTTTGGGATTCACTACTTTGCATCTTTCCTTTCTCATTCTCATCACTATGTATTTATTTCTCCCTTATTGTGCATGTTCTATGCCTCATATTTCTTCCACTTCTCCTTCACCTTCATTGAATACTTTCTTCTCTTCTTCCCCCATTCTTCATTCTTTTCTCTAGTAAAATTGGAAGACCTTAGGTCAAGAGGAATGATTTTTAAAATTTTTTGTTTCCTACACTTAGCAAAAATGGCACGTACAAATTGATAAATAGGAACGAATGTTTGCTCTTTCTTTTGGCAGTATACTTTTTAAAATTTTGGATAGGAGATTTATTTATTTATTATTTATTTATTTTAAGTAATTTTTACTTTTCTTTATTATGTTCAATTAGCCAGCATAGAGTACATCATTAGTTTTTGACGTAGTGTTCAATGATTCATTAGTTGTGCATAACACCCAGTGCTGTAATGATGTCCTGTATGGGGACTAACATAACATAATGAAAATTAAAAAAAAAAAAGAAACTGGATTGAGAGAAGATATTGAAGAAAAAAATGCAGATATGGGAGAAGACAGAAAAATAAAATAAGTGCAAAATAAAATTCATTTGGTTGGAGGTAGTAAAAAAAAAACAAACACCCAGTGCTCAATCAGATCATGTGCCTTCTTTAATGCCTATCACCCAGTTACCCCAACCCCCCACCACCCTCCCCTCTGAAACCTTCAGTTTGTTTTCCAGAGTGTCCAGAGTCTCTCATGGTTTGTTTCTCTCACTGATTTCTCCCCCTTCAGATTTCCCTCCCTTCCCTGTGGTCCTCTGTGCTATCCTTATGTTCCATACATGAGTGAAACCATATGGTAATTGACTTTCTCCGCTTGACTTATTTCACTTAGCATCATCTCCTCTAGTTCCATCCATGTTGATGTAAATGGTGGGTATTCATCTTTTCTGATGGCTGAGTAATATTCCATTAAATATATGTACCACATCTTGTTTATTTAATATCTTTTTCAGGTCAGCTCTTGTGCTAGATACTAAAGATAATAGAGTGATTAGATCTATTCCTTCCCTATAAGGAATTTGTTAGCATAAAATTATAACATGGTTTTGCTAACCAAAAATATATCCTCTCTGTATCATTTGGTCATTATTTGGATACATTCCAGCTGCAATGCTTACTCATGACAATTTTATGTCTCCTCAGTTCAGTTGCCCAGCTCTTATCTGAAATTGAATTCAGAAAAACTGGTTAGAAACTTGGCTTTCACTTGGTTCCTCTGTCAAAACATCAACTTCAGTACTAGTAACTGCTACCCTGTATCTGTCTCCTGAATTTATACTTGCTGAGTAGGAACACCAATAATGCTGGAGTTCTGTTCTATACACAGGAATCTTATTAAGATTACTATGGTTTAGGATTTATGTGCCAAATAGGAACCCTCCCCTACAAGGATACCTGAAGAGGAGCTTAAGGAGAGAAAGAACAAAATGTTTAGATCAAGAAAAAAACTTGTAAGTAAAACCTTGATTAGAAGATGTGCTTTAGTCTTATAGTGAAAACTAGTTGAACTCCTATTGCAAAATATATACAAATATAGACCTTTGATCCACATGTTTGATTTTATGTGAAAGAAAATAGGTAGTCCTCAACTGTGTTCACTTAGTCAATTAAAAACAACACAATACAAGAACAATTGATATGAACAATCAAATGTGTGACAAAGGTATATTTTTAGTATCTCTGAGAAATCTATTGTCTATCAATTCCCTTCCCCATACGTTTTTTAGTGTGCAGTATAAAGAGGCACAATGGACAAAAGCAGTTGTTGCCAGATTGTTTTTTTTTAATAAGTCTTAGGCATAACATTAAGAGAAGGGATTAATTGATATGTAAAATGGCCCAGAAAGGATTTTTCATAAACTGTATTCCAACAGCTGGAGCTGTGTTCTAAAACGATAAGCTATGACTAGGCCTATATTAATTAAGGAGGATTGGGCTGAGAGAAATGTGTGTGACTATGAACTTGACTTGGCCATTGGCATATGACATGCAATGTGAAATATACCTAGTTGCAGCATTTAAGAACAATTTGAGTTTACCCATAATCCCATAGTGTTTACCACATTGTATCAAATATGTTATATTTCAAGCTGGTTATACTTCATCAAACCATCAATGATTCAATACCAAGTAAAGGAAATTGCCAGCATTATGTAGGAAAAGTTACTCTCTTTGGGCAAAATAATTCTCTTTCATTTCCATGGGCCTACCTTTTAAAGTCTCTGAAGTCTATTGTCTAGCAGTTCCCCTCTCTATTTCCCTTAGTGTGCAAAAGTATGTTTGAAATAGTTCCCCCAGTGGTTCTAATAAGATGCTCATCACCCCACTGATCACCACACCTGCTTTAGAACCACTGTTCCAATTTAAAATGGTAATGGTGGGAATGAGAACTGGGGTCCTATTTGGCCCCTGGACAGTCTACCTAAAATGCACCATTTTTCCTGCTCCCATTCTTCTAGTCATCATGATCCATCCAAAATCTTCTACGCCATGTCTTACCTTCTTGACTGCTCTGTGCATCAATATCCAGCTATTATCCATCTTCATATTTTCTGGGTGTTGTATCTAACATGCCAGACTAACTATTCAAACATTGCTTATTATTGGTTCCACTTGCAATGGACCTCTCATTATGGACTTCATTTTGACCTTAATAGAAGTAGTCATTCATAAAAATCAAATGTATTTTCTATTTAACTGAGAGATTAGTTTCTCAGGAAAAGTACATTTGCTTGGTTTTTATTTTGGAGTATCAAATTACACACACACACACATATATATAAAATAACGGGATATTTATACTTATAAATATTTATATGTGATATATTACTTCTATATTTACATATACAAAAATAATTAAAATATAAATATACTCTAAAGATGTTGAATTTCTACTGACTTTGAAGATCCTATTTCTATTCTTTACAGTCAGTGTGATAGAGGTAAATTTAAGAGTAATTTAAAAACTCTAAACCACATATGGAAAAGCAAGATTTTCATTTTGCCTCAACAACTCTTCTCCTGTTTCTGGTTGACATGGTGAAGAGTAAAAAAACATACTCCAGGGGCATGATTCATTGAAGTGTTGCTGTCAGTGTGGTCAACATTCCAAAGGAAATGGCTTGGGTTTTTTTCGTTTGTTTTGTTTTAAGCTGTACTTTATAGAGTATGGAAGTTGAAATAACACAGTGGGGCATGGTGAAAAACTGCTGCCAGTCATCCAACGTGAAACCAAGATGATGACACCCCCCAGTGAAGCAGAATAATTACTGACGATGAAGCCAGAAGAATGACCAAGATCTCAAGCACCTCAGGGTATAGGAGTAAGGGCTCTGGGGGAGGGCAGAAGAGATAAAAGACTGAAGGAGAGAAAATAGAGCAAGGTGATAGAAAAACAGACTCTGATATAGACATCAAGGCTCAGCAGATAGCATTTAACTGGAAAAAAAGTATTTCTCACATTTTTTTCTGGAGTCTGTGCACATTAGAGATCTTTTAATATAAAAATGTTTTCTTTCAAATAATGGACTATATATACCCTGTATATATCCTGTTTTAGCTACAGAATTGGTGATTCATGCAAAATTGAAAACAAAATTCAAATTAAATTTTGTATAATAACTATGCATAATGAATATATTAATGGTCCAAGGATTTGTATGTGTGTTTTCAGCCTGAATAAATCCTTTAGCCTTACTTTCTTATATTAATTGAGAAAATGGAACTGCCTTCCATCTCTGTAGTGGTTACAACCATACATTAAAATATAAAGAGCATTGTAATGAATGCCACTCATTTGTGAGTTCTTGCTATTAACACAAATACAAAGAAAAAGAAATAAAGACTGCATGGCACTCCTTAAAGATAAAGAAGGTAATTTCTAAAATCAACATCCCAGGGTCAGTATTACAATTTTCAATATAAATATGCATCATTTTACAGAATGATGATGTATTCTTGAAAAGTTGTGTATATTTTTACATCCAAAGAAATTGGGCTATGTATATTAAATTTATTTAGGAGAACTCTTAAATTCCAAAATGAAAGATCTTGCAAGGTAAAGAATTTTATTTTAAAATAAATATTAACCTGATAAATTACCACTGTTAAGGCTTAATTTTTACACGCTAAATCTGCTTTTAAAAGAAAAATAAAGGGGTTCCTGGGTAGCTCAGTCGGTTAATCATTTAACTTCATCTCAATTCATGATCTCAGGGTCCTGGGATTAAGACCTGAGTCGGGCTCCCTAATTAGCAGGGAGTCTGTTTCTCCCTCTCCCTCTGCCATTCCCCGCCCCCCCCCCCCCCCGCTGCTTCCTGTGTGTGCACCTTTCTCTCGCAAATAAATAAATAAAATCTTTTAAAAAAACAAAAAAGTAAAAATTAAAAAATAAAAAGAGGAAGAAAAAAGCCCTTCAAGTCCTAGACAAGATGAATTGATATACTTCTCAGTATACTTTATGCTAAATACACCTAAAATATGACACCAACTTAAGACTGTAAAAAGTGGAGAGAAGAAGATGGACCAGCTAGGGGCTTTGTAATTGAAGAACAACATCGCATAGAGTTCATTGGCTTTTCTTTTTCCCTCATTGATCCTGGACTGGGTGCTGGAGAAGCCTAAAACCTACACCCAAGGATCATACTGGAAAAAAACAAAACAAAACAAAACAAAACCTCCAAGAAAACTCAGTCTTTCCAGCCAAAGGACTGGGATAGGAGCAGCTTAGCACAACAGAAAATTAGATATCATTTCTTTAATCTAGCCAAACATATGGGAAAAACCTGTGGCTGCACTATACACACATCAACACAGGCTATGTGGGAAGCGGACTTCCACCATTGCCTGGCTGTAAGAAATACCCCTCTCCTTCCCCACTGGAGTGGCATGGGAAGAGGCTGAATGAAAGCCAGAATTTTTACTACCTCCCAGCTGAGCAGACCCACCCCCGCCACACATACCTCCATTCCCACCCTCCAGCCTCCATCCCTCACCCCCAGCAAAGGCCTAAGGGTAGTCTGGACTTCTACAACAACCTAGTGGTAATGAGGTGCCTCTTCTGCTTTCCTCTGAGATGACATCCTAGGAGGCTAAAGGAGAAGACAGAAATGGTATTCCCTTCAGTGGATGAAGAGTACATGAGACGCCTGTGTACTATTTTTGCAATTCCCCATGGATCTAGAATTACATAAAAATAAAATTTTTAAAAAGGAGAAATGCATTCATCAAAGATTTTAATGGTTGCTCCAACTTGATTTTCAATAAACTCCTTCACTTTTTAAATTTAAATGAAATGAAATGAAATTAAGTGCAGAAAATATGTTCAAAATTGCAAGGTCTCTAATTCTGTTAGCTGCCTCACCACACATTAATCTCTCCCTTTTTAAGAGACCACATTAAATTAATTTCAAAGGAACATTGGAGATCTAAACCAACCACATTTACATAAATAGGACAATCAGTAGAGGGGAGATAACAATACTTTTCTGGAAGATAAAAAGCAGCTTGAAAAGACATAACTATCATTCAGGGAAGAGGAGATGTCAGCCTGATTCTTTTCTGGTTGTTGTAACATGTGAGAAGGAATCCATTCTGTGTGTCAGACACCCAAAAAGCCCAGGTTTCAACAATTCTGAGACAGGTATTTGGAAAAAGGATTGTTTAGAATGTTTGGAACTATCATTGAAAATGTAGAAACATTTTAGAATAATAATAAAGACATACAATGGGAGGGTTGTGAGTAAGTAAGGATTTAAGTGTAGAACAAAAATGAAATGGCAAATTTGGGGAGAAATTTTGCTTTAAGATACCACTTGATTTATTCACAAATATGTATTGAGAACAAAGACAAAAGGGCTGAACTCGAGCGTGCTTATTTTAAGATGGGAGGAAAGAGATAACAAAAATTGATTTATAATTCTCAGTTAAGTTAAATGAAAAAAATGAGACCTATTTTCCTTTCAGTTTTATGAGTATTTCCTTCATATTTGTTGATACTCTTATTAGGTACATACACATTTAGGATTGGTATGCTTTCTTGATGAATTTACTGCTTTTACATTTTGGAATGTCCCCCTCTATCCCTAGAAATATTCCTCTGTCCACTATTTCAGGTTGCTTTTTCTTTTTCTTTCCATGATCTATCATTTTTCCCCAACACTTTGCTTAACATGTCCAGAGCAGCCTTGCTTTATTTGATACTACTTTAGCCCCGCTACTAAAATATGATTCTTCTGACAATCCCTCTCAGTGCCATTTGCATTATAAGGTCTCTCCACTCTAGCTGGTGGAAACACAAAACTGTTCTCAGCCCTGTGGAAGCTCAAGGAATTGTTGGTCCACTGGGTGCCTCATGGTTTGTTTTTTCCTTGTTTTGGGGAGTTTCCCCTCACAAGGATACAGGTCATTTCTCCGCAAGACAGAAGGGTATTCCTTAGTACACTCCTGGAGCTCTCTTTCTGTATGCAGCTTTCTCCTCTCAGGTACTCTGCCCATCAAATTCTAGCTACCTCTGCTTCCTGAACTTAATGTCCTTATCTCCTCACTTCAGCAAGACTATAGGGTTCTTTCTAGATTCTCCCTACTTGTGCTGCAGCCTGACAACCACCTACCAGCAGTAAATTGGAATGTCTTATAATGTTTAAGACACATCTGAGAATAATTGAAAAGTAGAAAACAAATGTTAGAGGGTTGCATATTCAAGCCATTATATTATGTAATGGGTAGTCTGGTTAATGAGATTAATACAGGAAGCATTGAAACTAGCTTGAATGTAGTCTTATTTTCATAAGTTAAATGAGTCAGCTTTTTGGGAATTTACAAATAATAAGACTATTAAAAATGTTATATCAATCCCCCATCCCGAGTTTCTCTGACAGCTGACTCTTTTAGTCAATTGCTAGGTTATCATTTGTTCTTCTTCCATTACAGTTTTATTTTTTAATTTTTTTAAAGATTTTATTTATTTATTTGAGAGAGAGAGAGAGAGAAACAGCATGAGAGGGGAAAGGGTCAGAGGGAGAAGCAGGCTCCCCGCTGAGCCGGGACCCCGATGTGGGACTCGATCCCAGGACTCTGGGATCATGACCTGAGCCGAAGGCAGTCGCTTAACCAACTGAGCCACCCAGGCACCCTCCATTACAGTTTTAAAAACAGTTCTACCATGCCCAAACTGGGAACTAAAGAACCACTGGGGGTGTGCCCCTTTCATATGTGAGGTGATTCACACTAGAAGAGGAACTGTAAAGTCAGGGGGAAAATGTTATATCTAAGGCACACATTCCCAGCTGAAGTCAAGCAAGTTATATCTCCTACCTACTTTCACATGCATTTTTTTCCCCTTTGATAGAGACCTGGTCTCTAAAATTATAAACTGTTCTCATTAGCATTTAGGGAAAAATTACATTTGGTTAAGCATATTATCCCCTTAATAATATTGAATAATTTAAAAATACTAGCATAGCATTTCCCATTTATCAGGCACAGTAGTAAGTACACTACAAACCATATTTTTTTAATGCATACCATTCTTCCTGTATGGAAAGAATCATATTATTCTTGTTTGTAAAACAAGGAAGCCGACACAGAGACTTCACTGGCATGATCATGATCATGTTTATAGCTGAAACATCTACACAGGTTAGCACCAGAGCAAGGTTTGCTTTTGATGCTATGCATTCTTTTCTAATTTTATTGGATCTCCTTTGAACTATTTTCTTTATTTCTCTGACTCTCTGAACATCCCTACAGTTGATAGTTGATTTTAGTTATTATTGGTAGTTATGTTGTATACATTTACCATGAACACTGATTTAACAAATACTGAACCATTGCTCCTAAGGGGGGAATGCAGGGCAGGTTCCTGTGAGCCTCTGGTTATATTTTCATAAAACAGTCAGTACATAACCTTGTTTTATGTGTGTTTTTGTTTAAAAACACGTTAATATATATTAAGTATACAAATTCATTAACATCAAACTCACTGCCATCAGCACTATAATTCATGACTGGATGAAGCTTATCTAACCCATTTATTTTCTTACTAAGGTATATCATAGCCTTTTTGCATTTAGGAAAACTAAACAACACTTAAGCACTATGATTGGGCCAATTTAAACACTGAAATCACCAACAAAAATACAAAATTGTAAAAAAAAAAAATGGCACCAAATAGACCATGAAAGGGACACTGATATATAGTAGAGTTGAAACAAGAAGGCAGAGTTTTGCCTTGCTTGACTTCAGCTGGGAATGTGTGCAGCAGGTTGACTATGTTTACACCACTCATCACATGCCCAGAAATGACCATGAGTGTGCCACTAGTATTGATTTTGAAGTTACAAATAAATTTTTGCAAGTAGGCAAATTTACAAATATGGAACACATGAAAAATTATGATCAATGGATAAGAAAAATTAAGGAAAATGAAATTAGGTCCCAAATCTACAGAGTATGAATATAAAAACAAAAAATCAATGCAGTTTCCATTTTGAAACTGAGAATGCACAGTAAAAATACTGAGAAGGAAACATTTGATATATGATTTTGATCAAGTTAAATAAAATACTTTTTCTCCTGTTTAAAGGCACTGCTCACAGGCCAGGGGTAGCATCATCTAAAAGAAAGTTTTCTCTAAGACAGTAACTGATGCCTACTTTATTTTTACAGTAAGACATATATCTCTCCACTCAAAACTACAAAATTATGTAACTTAAAAAGATTCACAAAGGTGTAATGTATCTTCCTGAAATGATGAGACCCCGTAAGTGAATGAAGAATGAAATTAGTGATGAGGAGATCATTAATCAAGGTAAACTAATAACTACTGGTCTAGTATCTTGAAATTGAAGTTAATAGGCAAACAGACTGAGTGGTACATAAGACTTTACTGACAAAATTGGTACCTGTGTTATTTTACATTCAAAAGTACTTAACAATTCTATGAAACAGTTGCTGCTCAATTAGCACTCAATTATATGTTAAATGAGCTAAATGCCATTTCATTTGCACAGAGGAATCTTTAATAATGATTAATGGAATTTTAATCAAATATGAATTGAGACTGCAATGTGTTCAGCAATAGAATAAGAATGAGTTATATTGGTACTAAGCAGATCCATTATCTGGATCATGATGCTGTTGAGGTCAAGTATGAGGGTTTGATCCTTATACAGCCCATCAAGCAAAAAGAATATTATGTAGAGTTAACAGATGGCATCTCATAATCGGCTCTTCACTTTACAAATGTCTCCCTTTGGCTACAATAGGCAAAATGATTATGAAGGAGGAAAATCACTCAAAGTAGCTCAAAAATATGTCAGTCAGTAGTTTTGTTTGAAAATGCGAACAGCAACAATTGAAAGGATTTATTAGTAAATAGGTTCTTGAATATTAGCATATAAAGCCTACACATCCAAAGAATTACATTTAGTAATTCTCATAAAAGGGAGAGTGAGCTCTTTGTTCCTCTTCCTTCTGCCATATCCAGGCTCCACCCATTATCCCAAAGCTTGGATAATTATATAATAATGTGATATTAGGGAATAATAAGTGGTTTATAATGTGTATATTTCAATCAAATGGAAATAAATTTTAATTTAATTATTTAAAAATATGGAGGGTTTTTGTGTTTTTTTTTAGTATGTAAACACTGAGCTCAACTTGAAAAGCAAATATACGCAGCGTATTTTATGTAGCACCTTATTGTATTTGACATATTTTGTTCATAGTCTATTAGTTTTGGCTTTGGGTTTATATTATTACAAATAACTATGCACTGTGTTATTTTCTAATAGTTGTGAAAAACTGAAATGATTATAAATGTGTTCTTATCTTCTTCCTTCTAAATGAGTTTTGTTGTGCTGAGGGTGTCACAATCCTGTTCCCCTATCTTTTAATTCTAATACTGACCCTCCAAATCATCTGTGTAATTATACTGAATTCCTAGCATCCTAGCATTATTAGTAGAGCAGGAAGTATAATTCATTTCCCTCATTACCTGGTGTTTTATGAATACCTTTTGCTTCAGTAAAAATATTCTGGCTGTATGGATATTTGCCTTTTAGTTTTATAAATTGTACAGAGTTGAGTAAAAGAAATAAATTCTTTTTGATTAATAGACTGTTATAAACATGAATGGAAGCTACCATCTATTTTTTTATTTATAAGCATATTGAATATGCTCTGCCAGTGAGTGAGACTGGTATTCAAGATAATGCTTACACAATATCACCATGCCCCTTTGGCAATTCCACTGCTACAGGGGGAAAATCACTGTTCAATTTAGTTTGGTATTATACAAATCTCAGCATAGTGGCATGCTTCATGTAGTGTATAAATGCAAATTTTACCTTTATGGACAAGACACAGGTACTGAGTTATTAAGGTCTCATTTGAAGACACCCACTGAGAAAACTGCCTGCTATTCAATTTAAATATCTCAAAGGAATAACAAGAGTTTTAGTTGCTGGAACTCAGGCCTGTGTATCAAAGAATGTGAGCAATGCATAGTGGGCTTCAAGCAGAAGAGAAATGGTATTAATTCATGTGAACTATTCTTTCATTAGCAGTTCCAGTTTTCAAAACACTCTGCTTGTGCTAAGGTACTCTTTTCAGCTTTATATTTTACAACTAGGCTACTAGTATTTTAGACTTTGAAACACTGGTGTTTCAAAAGGTGTCATGACAAATAACCCTAATCTAGCTATGTGATAATATCTGTTACATTTGTAACATTTAGCTTCAAATGTGCATTCAGAAGATCTAAAAGATCATGTAAATAGAGCTTATGGTGTTATATACACTATAAATTCTCTTGAAAATGTATAATTAGGAAAAGTATGCTACTGGGAATGAAAATTTATGAACTACCAGATTGGATTATTTTTAAAAGGTAGACAGTAGTTTTCTTACTTTAAAACTTATTAAGTTATATGTCTATAACATAGTAGCTCAGCTTATGTAAAATAAAGTATATAAAAGTGTACCATATATAAGGCATATTAGCTTTCCTCATTTATACACCATTTGATTTAAATTCCATAAATCTTTGTTGCTCTTTCTCTACCACCCACATCTTTTCAATAAGCACAAATCTTTTGATAAATACAAGGATGTCACATAGATACTGTTTCTCCCTCCCACTCCATATGTCATGACTTCCATTCCAGAGATGGAATTCTCTTTTTTCTTCCCCCTACATTCACCCCTCCACCCTGGCATCAACTAGTATACTAAAATCACAGGGATAAGGAAGAACTATATATGACTACCTGTCCTCCACCAAATAAGGACTGTGTGTGTACCATCCCATAATTAGCCTGACACATTTCTGTTAACACCACATCAAAATCTTTCATGTATTCAGGCATTATCTACAGTTTGTGTCTAGTCTAGTACTCACCTTATATATATTAATTTACCTCAGGATAAGCTTCTCTCATTTCCTGTGTCCTCTCTCTTTGCCATCCTATTTCACTTTCTTCTATTCATTCTATTGGTGAGCCAAAGAAAAGCAGACAGAAACAAATGAAACAATATTTAATAAAGGTACAGACCATGGCTGAAAAGGTAAATGTGAGCATTTAGAAAATCACTGCAATGATTCCCTTTAGAAAAGCCCACCATGCAGTTTAATTAGACTGAGTATACAGTTAACCTTTTCAATTGCTTAAAATGCTGATTCCATCTATTTACCCAATTTGGTATATTTTTTTAAAGATTTTATTTATTTGAGAGAGAGCACACAAAAGAGCAACAAGTGGGGAAGGGGGCAGAGGGAGAAGCAGATTCCTTGCTGAACAGGGCATCCAAGGTGGGGCTCAATCTTAGATCCCCGGGATCATGACCTAAGCTGAAGGCAGACGTTTAACCGACTGAGCCATGCAGGCACCCCTGCCCCCCAATTTGGTATTTACTTCCAATTATTTCCGAAATTTAAGTGTTTTTCTAAATTCACAAGTGTGAGGAAGTGTGAGGGAAACACTGTGTCAGGGAAAGCTCTGACAAGTGAAGCAATGACGGCTGCCATAGGTTTTCTGCATGATGTCTCACCAAGTAAATCTAATCTGCTTGTGGAGCAGTCAAGTCCTTAGTGGAGTTATTTCTTTTCCAGAAGTTACTGGTAGATCTCTGTTAATGTTGCAGAAATACTTCAGGAAGTGATGTTTTTCTTCTTAATTTTCGTTCGTCTTGTTCTGCTTATACCATGGCAGCAAACCTTCCACAAAATTTCTATTTGAAAATAGACCCCAGGGTCTCTAACATGTATCCAGCTTTTCCAGGTTGTTCACATGCTTTTGTACAAGTCATGTGTTTTTGATAAGTAACAGTGTAAGACATATCACGTGAGGAAAATGATGGATGCCTGGGCTCATATCACTAAATTTCTAAGAAAACACCAATCATATTTCTTAATGGCTCTTATGTTTAGAAGGGCCTTTTAATTTTTATTTAGGAACATGGAGTATAGAATCATGTTGTCAGAGATTTGGTTTTGGAGGTACAAGCTTGATAAGTTTGACCTTGGGCACATGAGTTAAAACCATGCTTCCTCATATATGAAACAATTCCTACAAAAACTGATATATATTAAGCGTTTTTATTGAAATCCGGGGTTCACTGAGTATCAATATTGGATATTATTATTAGATCAAATATACTTTCATTAATTGTAATTTATGCTTTATCCGTTAGTCCTTGTTATCCTGCCCCAACCACAGAGAATAAATAGAACACTTTTACATATGGAAATAGTTAGATTGTAAAACCATGGTCCAAAAACCTTTATTTGCTTATGCTAACCCTTGCGACTTTAGAAATTATTATGACCTGAGTTCCTCACAATTGATCCTCTAGGTCACCATTTTGTGTATATTTATTAATAAACGTTCCTTGTCCATATGAAACCCTGAACTAAATTACTACATTCCAGATATACCTTTATTAAAGATGCAAAGATTATTTTTTCCAAATTTTTAACCAGCATTATACATTATGATTGATGACCTTTAAGGTTGTTTTGGGCTCTGTGTCTTCCTTGTAATTTCTCTCTTTCAAAACCACTTTATCTCTCCTTCCCTTCTCCCCTCCAGCTATTTTTGTCTAAGAACAAAGTAGGCATCTAAGTTGGAGGTGGGGGAGGCAGTGTTCCAGAGGAGGGATCAGGAGAGTGGGAGACGGAGTAGGATGCTGTGGGGACAGATTTAGAATGGAATATAGGCGCGCAGTTGCTGTGAGAAGGCCTTCTGAGCAGTGTGGGGACTCAGGACAGCATGCCAGGGCCAAAGCAGCATGAGGAGTGTTTCTGCAAGGGGTGGATTAGGCAGGTGTTCACAGACTTAGGCAGTTTAGTAAAAGACAGGGATGGGAGGGTACACAACACAGTGCAGATTGCCAGAGACCATGCTGGGGTAGAGAGGGAATTGACAGCCATCAGGGGAATTCAGAGTCTGAGCGCAGCCTACACGTGGAGGAGGTGCAGTCTGGTACAGGATATTAGAAATCGAGCAGGGTAAGATGGAAGTTCTGTGAGGGGCCGTCTGAGGTGGAGTGTTCAAGTCCAACCAGGTTAGGAAGGGAATCCTTTCAGGGAGTGGCCGACACATTGTCCTGACATCTAAGTACAGTCTGTAGGATGCCCATGCAGGGGAGGAGACATAAGTGCAGAGGGGATGGAATACCTGAGTACTGAATGTGTTCTTTGTTTTTATGGCGTCACTGCTCCCAGGCTTTGTCTGTGTACATCCTAGAGAATACAAATGTAGCCAGATGCGTGAGTATATACCCACAAACACATTCATTCATATACACAGTCATACATGTTATCATGTATAACAGCATGCAAAATCATGTTATACAAGAGTACATAATGGTTTAGACATTTTTTTCAACGTGTTATTTGGGAAAGATAAAAGATTACAAAGAGTACAATATGACTCCACAATTGTAAAAGGAAAATGGATATTTGCACATAAAGATAAGCTGGGAGGGTATATAACCCTCCAAATAAACATAATAACCATAATAAAAGTAATACAAGCATATGGTAACAAATCCATACAGTAAGAAAGAGAATAAAAGAAAAAGTAAAAAGTCATTCCTCCCTTCACTTTGAACTCCTGTTCTTCCAGAAGCAAACTCTCTTAACCGTGTAAGACACTAGATTTTATCATAGCTATTATCCCATTTTGAACTATATACTACACTTAAGTCTTTATTTCTTCAAATATCAATGTGAAACAATCTGTCTTGAGTCCCCAAACCTGCTGTGAAATATGAAGAATGTAACTCAGTTCCCCTCTCATAAGACTTTGGGGAGATGAAGGAATAACATGATTTTGGTCTTAAAACCCTAGAATTAAGTAGATTTTGTTATTTATCTGTTAGCATAGTAGCCACATTTTTTGTACCCATTACTGTAAGGCAGCTGTGTGTGTGAAATGAGGGAAATTGGCAAACATGTCTTCATTTGAAATTACATCTATCTTTATTTTAGAATCACATTTTCTTGGTATGTTTCCATTAATGAAACGAAGAGAAATAGTGCCTATGAATTTTAGGCAGACAAGTTGTTTTAAGTAGATAATCCCTTTAAGGCACAATTTCAGACCTGGAAGACTAATTTATAAGGATCAGGATGTGCCTTTTTTGGGGAAAAGAGAATATTTGGCTGAGTCAGTAGACATAGGCTCAGATATCAAACACAGATTACCAGGCCTTAAAAGATTCATATTACTATGGTGTCTGCTTTCTCTGTCAGCAGGCTTAATGCAATCAGACGGGTTTTAAACATTGTTTGGGTATTATATTGGATAGGGAATAAAGGCCATGAAACAATTATAACCTAGTTCTTTTTTTTTTAAAGATTTTATTTATTTTTTTGAGAGGGAGAGAATGAGAGAGAGCATGAGAGGGAAGAGGGTCAGAGGGAGAAGCAGGCTCCCTGCTCAGCACAGAGCCCGATGTGGGACTCCATCCCGGGACTCCAGGATCATGACCTGAGCTGAAGGCAGTCGCTTAACCAACTGAGCCACCCAGGCGCCCCAACCTAGTTCTATCTTTAGAATTCCTGTCCTTTTTAATTTATTTTAGTGAAATATAGTACTGCTTAGGCCAAAAATAAAAACAAGATATAATAAATATAATTATATGAATTCACTCTAATAAGCTAGTTTTTGATTACGCTATTTATTTTAGAGAATTATCTTATTATGTTTTACTCAGTGTTTTTGTAACTTCCATATTTTTTTCCTTAAACTAGAAATTCTAATATATACTATTAACATATTATATACTTGCAGTATATGTTACATAGTAACATGTTAATATAAAATATATGATATAACAATATATAGTGTATAAAATGTATTAATATATAATAATGTATATAATTTTTTGTGGGAGGTGAAGGAGAATATATTCAAGCAATCCATTCAAAAACTTTCAGTCTTTAGTTTTGCTTTCACTCCTAGCTGATAGTTTTACTGGAAATAAAAATTCCAGATTAAAGGTATTTTCCCTCTAACAATTCTTTCCCAATTTTTCTCTAACATTAATGTTGGTAATAAACAGCCTGATAACAATTTAATTTTATTATAGGTAGGCTTTTCTTCCTCCTTGGGGACATTTTGAAATTCCTATTTGCTTTCATCAAGGTAAAATTTTGCTTGTCGTGTAAAAGTAGGATACTGACTTTAAAAACTATAGACATTCCTTGAAATAATCAACATGGCTCCACTTTCACTGGCTACAGTATCTCTGAAACTACCCCCCACCATCTCCAAGACTACATTTGGAAACTCTTGGTGTACCAAAGAAAGAATGGCAACCATTTGTAATATTCCCTTTTTAATGGTCTGTCTGGCTAGCTGTGGCTTACATGGTATATATTCCTATGCACTTAGTCTTCCCCATAATGTCTCTTCTCCACGTGACTATTCCCTTTCCTTCCTTCCTTAGAGCTGATACGTGTGTGTGTTAGCTTGTGTGTGTGTATGTTTGTGTAAACATTTCTTTAGCATTGTTTCACTGGGTCACTCATGTGTTTATCATAAACTGTACAAGAGAAGGTTTTTTTTATCTTCCTAGAATGGAGTGACTTTAGAACTAAGATTTATTGTTAAGGAAAATCCATCCCTTTGAAACTGATCAATTTTTTTACAGCATTAATGTAAAAAGGAATTTCTTTAATGAATACAGTTTTTTAAAGTTGGCTTAAGTCTTCCACTTAAAGGGACAATAATAGGATTCATTATCTATAAAAGCATGTTTTTAACCCATCTGTAGAAGGAAATTTAGGCTTTCAGTTCTTTATAATTTTATACTAAACCACTCTCTAGTGATGTGTGGAGTTCTTTAAAAAGTGGCAATATATAACAACATTTATATATGGGCATGTAATGTGTGTGTGTGTGTGTATGTGTGTGTTATCCTATAGGCATATATTGAATCTCTTTTGTGTGCAAAATGCTGTTGTATTTACTAAGCATAGAAATAAACACCTTACTGTGATGGAGCTTCCATTCTACGTACAACCATAAAGTAAGCTAAATATCAGTAGTGAAACCAAGGCACTTATCTGACACCTCCTTGAGAGATAAGCGCCTAGTGAGACTAGTCATGATGTAGGCAGCTCTGAGGAAACCGCCAGTGATAGGAAGAAATTACCTAGAATGTCTCTATATCTCAGTGACTTAGGAGCTCTGAAATGTTGCCTTTCCATCCTTACTTCACTAAAGATCTATGAGTAGTATGAAACCCAAATGTAATTCAAGAAAATATCATGGCACCATGGGAAAAAGTTGTCTGCAATTTAGTATAGCTAAATTTTGAAGCTTATTCCTGCCACTCACAAGGTTTATATTCTCTGTCCATACCAAAAAAAAAAAAAAAATACATTTTGTACTGTTCAACAGAAGAATTAGTTATGTAGATACTGTCAAGGGAAAAATAACTTAAGTTTAAGTGGTTAAACAGAGGTAACAGTTTTTATTCAGTTGTTGCACACTAGGGAAAATCTGAAGATCAGGTAATTCCCTAAGTCATAGCAGAATTAGAATTAGAAATTTATAAGTTAAGGAGAAAAGAAGGATACAGGCCCAGGTCACTGTTTTCTTAATTTGTAACTGCCACTAGATCTATGGTCAGAATGGCTGGAGATTCTTCCATTTTTCCATGCCTCTTGCTCAGGATCCTTGGTTCAGTCTCATTCTGGAAACTTTCAGAACATTTCTTTACAGAGCTGCTTTTATTAAATGGTTAGAGACCAGCTACTAACTGCACTTGGAATTATACAGGGTTTGTACACTGGGGGTGAAGGGGGCAGATCTTAGGGACTATCTCATAGATTCTCTTATGATAGATGGATAGATAGATAGATAGAGGTAGGTAGAACATGGGAATAGGAAGAGAGAAAAGGTTACTTCATATGGACCTTATAAAGCTCAAATTTTATATCAGTCCAAAGTATCCTGGTCTTCTACTGTCTTAAAAAGTTCAGAATTGCGAGCATGATGGTTAAATGGCATTGCTTTAATTATGCAAAATATAAAAGTAAAAGTAACTGAAATGGTTGTTAGATACAGTTAATTTGAGAGTAATTTATCTTCAAACCTGCTTTACAAGGCATCTTAGAAAAGTGCTATAAACATGTAAATGAAATATTTGAACATGCCTTAAATTAGAAACTTCAAAAATACTGTGCACATTATTCTGTGTATATTCTCCTCACTGGTTACATGAGAATCGATGGGCTAATTTCCCCATTAACCTAGTGGAAAAAATAGTCAAAGAAGGAAATAATTATTTTTAAGAGATGATTCTTAAAAAGAATAACCCAAACGTTCTTGATTGTATTCAATAAACAGGAAGCTATTTTAAATGAAGGACTAGTATATAACTTGTAAGGTACCTTTGAACTGTATGAGAGTTTAACAACAGGTATGTTTCAATAATCACTCATTTTCTTTAATATGCTCATCTTTAGAAGCTATTTCTATAAATAGTTAGAATCTAAGTATTGAATTTTTAATCTCCAATGGAGATTAAAGGTACTGTCAGTGTATTTTGCACTTGAATACTTTCAAAAAATATTCACACTTGCCACAGTTTATTTTTAATTATGTCCTCTTTATTGTTGGATTAGGCTATAATAATTTTACTAGATTTTGCAATTTTGTTGTTTATATAAAGGACATGGTAGCTACTTCTTTCTTAAAATTATCAAGCAATTAAACATGTTTATGGTATGGAAATATGTTTAGTATATACAGACAAAACATTAAGAATGAGTGTGCTATTTCCAATGGAAAAATCTATCATAGAGCTTGCTTACATATGTCAGTAGAAAGCATAAAACAGTATTTTATTCCTTCTTTGGGCTGAAGCAGAGGCTGTTATTCACTAATTTTTATTTTTTCTGTGTTCATTCCTAAAACCAATAGATCAAAGATGTGTCCAAGAATTAAGTATGTACTTAGAGCTAACACAAAATTGGCATTTTAGTAACTTGACTCTGTTGAAATTATAACTGGCTTAAATATTTACACTTGGAGGTTTTGGATGTGCTTTTGACTTCATATTTTTTATGTGGTACACCAGGTGCAGAATAAAAATTATCTGTATTTCATTTGCCAAGTAGGCCAGTCTATCTCCCTAAAGTCTTATTAGCCAGAGATTCTCACCACTTATATCATGCCTTTTAGAGCTTTTCTATTCTCCATTCTGAGGTGCTACAAAGATATCTTGAAAAAGTTTCAGGGCATGTTTTAGATCAATACTGTTGCCAAAATTTTTAATACAATCTGACAAATCTAAATACCAAATAACTCTCTTCTTTTAAATTGAATGCAGTACTTTACTTAACAAACAGCTCCTCACCTAGGTTTTCTTTCCCAGGGATTGGCAGCACCATAAATTTATTTGCCAGTGTCTAAGATCAGTGCATAGCCATTCATATCTCTTTCATTAGCATTCACTAAATCTGATTGACTCCATCTTTTATATTCTCAGATTGTCTATTTCTTCCTACCAGCCTTGTTCTCACATATATAGTGCAGACAACTGATAAATCTAATTTGGATAAGGGACAGTGTTCAATCATTTCCCTGAAAGCAACCCAGGTGAATTTTCCAAAACAAATTGTCACCCAGCCCCAACTGAATTCACATTAAGTGTAAGATGAAGTCCAAATGCTTCAATGATGCCTATAAATTATTATATAAATGTAGCCTAGCCAGACTCGCCCTTTTTCTCACTGTTTCTGAACCAGTTATACAAAACTGATCTGTGATGGCTTGTTTCCCCAAAACTTAGACTTTCAAACATCTCTCTGGTTAAAGTACTGGTCTCTTTCTTTTTGCACCATATTATCTATCCACCAAATCCTCATAATCTAGGATTCAGCGTTTCCATTTTTATTTATTTTTTTAAAGATTTATTTATTTGGGGGAGAGAGAGAGAGCATGAGAGCGGGGGAGGATCAGAGGGAGAAGCAGACTCCCCGCTGAGCAGGGAGCCCTATGCGGGATTCCAGGATCCTGGGACTCCAGGATCATGACCTGAGCTGAAAGCAGTGGCTTAACCAACTGAGCCACCCAGGTGCCCATTAGGACTCAGCGTTTTCAGTCCTGATTCCTGAGCTTATTGTCTTTTCTGTGGGATGTTATTGCTTGTTCACTTACCCACATCCTCTGTCATAATTAATGTTCATCTCCCTTTTGTCATTCTCATGGGCACATCACAGTATCTAGTTCAGTGCCAAATGCATGATAAACATTTGATAAATATTTTGAATGAATCAATGAACGAGAGTTAAGAGAAATAGAAATATAGAATTATTCATGCATCTGTGTTATACAATAAATTTACTTGCCTTATTGATTTTGTGTGGTGTTTTTTTGGGGGGGATATCAGTGTATCCACATCTGTAATGTGTTACTCAGACTCTTTTAATTCTATATCCTTTTGAGAAAAATGACCAAGTGGAAGGTTTTGAGGAAGTCAGAGGTGAAAGCTCTAGACAATAGATGGGGGAGGTCATAGGTGCATAACCTTTCACTAGTAAATGAAAGAAAAAATGATGAAATTTAAATATAGAAGAGAATTTAGCTTTTTCAGAATGGTTGGTTTTATTTTTATTTTTTAAAGATTTTATTTATTTATTTATTTGAGAGAGGCAGAGATAGTGAGAGAGGGCACGCAAGTGGGGAGGAGAGGGAGACGCAGTCTCCCCAGTGAGCCCGACACGGGGTTTGATCCCAGGACCCTGAGCTGAAAGCAGACGCTTAGCCAACTGAGTCACCCAAGTGCCTCATGAATGGTCGATTTTTTACAACATTGAAGACAGGACAGCAGCAGAGGAGAAAGAGAGAAACTTCCTCTTTGAAGTTACTCTTTTGGTAGGTCCTCACCAGGATTATCCTTTAAAAAGAGAAATTTAATCTAATAATGTTGGAACCCAGAATTTAAAAGCCACATTTTATAATTTATAAACAGTGATAGTGACAGAATGTGGAACCACTGCTAAAGAGTAAGGCTAATTTATATTTTGTTACTAATGACTCTATTTCTTGGCATAATTTTAAAATTATAATTCTTATAAGATTATTAGGGAAAACAAAAAAAGAAAACTTTAAATATACTATGTTCATTGTTAGTTTTATGAAATCCACTGCAGCAAAAGCCTTCATAGTCATCTGATAGTTACAGAGATTATTGAGGAAAAATAAAAATTACTGTTTTAATGTAAAGAAATAGAACATAACAAAGGAATGAGTCACAAAGGTAAGTAAAATGGTCAAACAAGGAAATACTTTCTATTTCCTTTTGCATTTTCAGAGGAAATTTTACCAGTTGCACATAGAGAGATATATTTATTTTTCTCTATAACTATCCCATAATATTACTACTGTGTGGTATTTTATTTTATTTTTTGGACGGGGTGTCTTATTCAGGCTCCATACCCAGTGCAGAGACCAACACAAGGCTTGATCTCACAACTCTGAGATCAAGACCTGAGCTGAAATCAAGAGTCAGATGCTTAACCGACTGAGCCACCCAGGCGCCCCTGCTCTGTGGTATTTGATGACATGTGAATTCATTAATTAAAATTAAGTTATTAAAAGCACATTATATATAAATTTAAATTTTATAAAACATTTTTATCCTTATCTATATATGATATAGTTTGACATTTTTTTTTTAAATTTCCCCCTTTCTACATTCTTCCTACAAGCTCTTTCCTGAATTCCAACCGATTCACCTCATTAGCCTGATTTTTTTCCCCAGTTAAGAATAAAGAATGCTGCAGCACTTCCATACTCCATTACTTTTTTTAGTTTGGCTTTCTGGGGTTTTTGTTTGTTTTTACATGTTTTTCAGCTTTATTGAGATTTAATTGACATACACCTTGGTGTAAGTTTAAGGTGTACAATGTTTTGATTTGATACATGTATATATTATGAAATGATTACAATTGTAGCATTAACAAACAACTCCAACATATCACATAATTACCATTTCTTTTTTTGCAATGAGAACATTTAAGATTTACTCCCTTAACAACTTCCATGTATATAATGCAATGTTGTTAACTATAACCACCATGCTGTACACTAGGTCCCCAGAACTTATTTATCTTATAACTGGAAGTTTGTTCCTCTTAACTCCTCCCCATTTCTCACATCTCTCCACCCCAGTCCCTGGTAACAACCATTCTATTCTAAGTTTCTTTAAGTTCAGCTATTTTAGATTCCACATATAAGTGATAGGATACTGTATTGTCTTCCCTTTACTGACTTATATCACTTAGCATAATGTCCATGTTGTTGCAGATAGCAGGATTTCCTTCTTTCTCAGCATTCTCATCCGTTATTGTATATCATATATATAATATGTATTATTATTGTAGATTATAACATTATATTATAACTGTATCACATATATACAAATACACACACACCCCACATATTCTTATCCATTCATTCATCTAGGCCAATAATAAAACTTCTGGGTATATATCCAAATAAATCAGGACTTCAAAGAGATACCTGCACTCCTGTGTTTATTGCAGTTTTATTCACAATAGCCAAAATATGAAAACAATGTGTCTCCATTGTTTTAATTGGGGTGGTTCTCTGAATTACCAAAACATAGAGCAGAGCTAGGTGACATAGAAAAGTAGAGCGTTTCCTATCATCTATGTTTAAATCTCTCATTTGTTTCCTTCCTTTTTCACTTTATGTTGACATTATATTTCCAAGACAACCCACTGAATCTCTAATATTTTGTGAAGATCTGTCCAACATTTATCTGCTTAGCATCCCTTAATCTGAGATCTGTACTCTTTTCAATGTGACAAATAACTAATCTGAAAACCTAATTACTAATTGTTTGTAAAAGGAGAATTCATTATTTATATGTTCATGAGAAATTAGGGTTATATTCTTACAAGTAACTTTTTGCATAAAAATGTTAAATTAATAGTGGTATACAAAAGAATAAAAACTAAATTATCTTCATCCAAAATGATTATTTTAAAACTATTTTTATTTTCAATTTCTCTTCAATTGACCATGTCACCATACAGAATTTAATAATTGAAATAGTAGTGTGGAATACCATCATTTGTTAATTCACTCACAGAACATTTATTGAGTATTTACATTGAGTTTGGAATTTATTGATTGGTGCAGAAGTAGCTTCAGACTGAAGGAGTTTATTGTGTATTTAGAATTATGACAAATAAGTAGAGTAATGCCAAATAGAGTGATAGCAAGTATATTAAGGTCATGTATGGGTGCTGTGTAAACATATCAGTAAGCAACTGATCAAATTCCTGAGAAGAGTTTAAGTCAAAAATGAAATGAGACATTGAGAATACAAGGATCTTTACATTAAAGGTGGATTATGGATTACCCAATGAACACAATTCTAAGCAGAAAGAACAACCAGAAAGAAAGCAAGAAGTGGAGGAAGCATGATACATAAGGGAGCTGCAAAAATGTGTGCAAAGTGCATGGTATACTTGTACTTGAGTATATGGAGAAGGAATTGGGAATAGGAGGAGAAATTCTGGATCAGAAGATCAATGCCAGGTCATGAAGGATGTTGCAGGCCATGTTAGGGATTTAGCCTTTTATTCTCGATGTTTGATCTCTTGATGAATATTAAGTAGAAAATCATGTGATTATTCATGTTAGGAAGATTTTTTTTGAAAGATTTTATTTATTTGAGAGAGAGAATGAGAGAGAGAGAGAGAGAGCACATGAGAGGGGGGAGTGTCAGAGGGAGAAGCAGACTCCCTGCCGAACAGGGAGCCCGATGTGGGACTCGATTCTGGGACTCCAGGATCATGACCCGAGCCAAAGGCAGTCGCTTAACCAACTGAGCCACCCAGGCACCCGGAAGGTTTTTTTTAAAAAGAGCAGAGACTAGACTTCAGGCAACAAGACTGGAAGCATGAAGGAAAGTAGATAGTGACTGCACTAAATCAAACTTGGAAACGTGAGGGACTGAATTAAAGTCATAAATAAGGTTAAATTGCTAGAACTTGGATTTTGGGGAGGTGAGATGTTGATGACTCCTGGGTTTCTGGATTTTCAAACTAAAATATTTACAACTGTTGGTGTCTCACTTGTAGCCTGTGTCAGTCAAGGGTGGAAGTTGACAGTACCATCATTGTGTCTCCCCTGGATAAAAAACTTTGTTCACAATTGTTAGGGGCTTCCCAAATAGGATCCCTGTTGGTCAGGGAGCTGTGGAAAATGAATGAGAGTAGGGGAGACCTATGGAGGTGTATACAGGTATTTTTTCTGAAAGGTGCAGGACCTGGGAACATACTTAGCTTTTTCTGATAACAGAAATGGTGATTATTAAACCATGGTTTGAGCCACCTGGAGGAGAATGGCACTCTGTTGGTGAATTAAATTTAAGGAGCTACCAACAGTTTGTGAGAGACCCACCACAACATTTCTATTTGTGAGGAAGGTTTTCAGGGGGCACTTCGGGACACAATGATTTTCTGGTGCTGGAAACATATTGCTATAGAATAAATATCATATCTATGTCTTTAGATCATGTATCTCTATATCTATAAAGTTTCTTTCTCTCCCTCAGATTGGGGTTATTATTCTCCCTCCATTAGCACAAAATCATTGTGTTCCATTTCAGTAGCAAAATTTCACCCTGAGAATGGGACAAAAGTTTGATTTAGTTAATTTTTTGGCAGCAGTTTCGGGCGATTGCCTCATATGATTTTGCCTTTCTCAATGCATATGAATGGGTCAAGTTCTGGTAAGAGTCATTGATTTGGCATGGAGTTGTGTACTCCACATCAGAACAATAGAGTCCTTTATGCCCATTCTATTATAGTGGAATATGTTTTCACATCTGATTGGTTGATAGATCCAGCCAGCAAAAGTGACAGTCTGTGAGGTGCAGACTTGATCAGTGGTTTGATTGCAATTGGTCACATCAGAGAACAGGCCCTTACCACGAACACTAGTCAATGGGTCATCTGTTGTTTCCTAATGGAATTTGTCTTTCTCAGAGAAATCTCCCAAGTAGGGCCAAAGAGCAGCCTTACAATGGTCAGGACCCACTGCAAAATCTCTGAGATAATTCCTGTCTCCAAATGGACTAAGGTTGACTTGACATGGTACAGGGGATGGTGGGCTGTAATGTTGTCAGGTGATACAATTATCCCTTCATAAGCATTATACACCCATTTTCTTCACAAGCCAGCTATCCAGATTTTCAGTGATTCACCTGGTTTTGTACATAGCAGTTACAAATTTCACCTTTTCATGCTTAGCATAGGTGTGCATCTCTGTAACTTTTACCTGAAAGGGATCAGAAATTCCTGCCCACCTAGGAGGACCAAAGGCTGATTGCCATATTGATGACAAAGTCCACTTGCCCAGAGAATGGTTAGCAACAACCATGGTACCACTGAAGCAGCTGTCTTTGAATCTGCTTCCTCATTCTCTCAAATTCTGTTAATCAGCCCACCAGGATGCATCCTTCCTCTTCCTGAAAGCCATATCTCTATCAGCATCCCATCTTCATTGCCCAAACTGTCAAGAACTGGGAAGGGTCTGAAATGTTACCAGATATGAAAGTTTAAACATTAGCCTCTTACTATTTCTTGGATGCTGTCAGAAGATATGACCCTCCTAGAACAATGACAAAGGGATTAGTCATTTCAGTAGTCAGAGTGTCAAGTTCTTTTTGCACATGTTCTATAAGCCCATATTTCTAAAGAGCAATGCAAAAAGAGGCAAATGACTTTTGCACACACAATGGGTTGGATTACAGGAGAAGAACCTTTTTCTTAGGAAATTCAAATCTTTTATGGTGGACAGTAAACATACCTGTTACCTGCTCTGGAGGAAAATATCTTCCAAGGCTATTTGCTATACACACATCTTTGAAAAGATAGTCTACAAATAAGGCAATCAGAGCCTCTGATGTACAGATATGTAAAAGGGTGGACACCCATGGTGAATTGTCTTCAAGTATGCAAAAATGGAGAAAGGAGAATTAAAGGAACAAAGAATATGCTTTCTGTTGTATAAAAACCTAAAATGACTTTATCTGGGCCCTTGTCTCATGCATGGATGAAATTGTCCTCAAGACCCGCTTTTACATTACAAGAAGGTCTGTAATAAAACTAGATTATAACATAATCCAGTTGGAGAAGTGAAAAGCCTGCTTTGGGAAGGCACAGACTACACATTGAAGCAGTTAAATAATTTTGCAAAATTGTATTGGAGAGAAATCTGTCATTAGATTTGATAGAGTAACTGAGATGTGACCTACCCAACCATCACTTTTTGGACATTAGAACTTTGCAGGACCCAGAGGCCCTTCCCAAACTGCAATGTGGGGAAACAGATTCCAGGCAGAGCACAGCCTCACCAAATTAAGAAGACAGAGAGTTCAAAGTTACAAGGTGCTTGTAACATAAACTTTTTTGCATCTTATATTTACAGTTTCATTCAATTGTCATTTCCTCATATTCCTAGGGTTTCATTTACTCTACTATTATTTTTACATCTATTCTAGTTCTCTTTCAATGCATAATAAAAAGAAGACGATCCCAAAGTTCTAAATTTATGATTGCTGGAGAGTTGACTCTTGCCAGGGCCCTAAGATATGAGTGCATAGTCCAAGGAGATTGTTTCAAATTAAAGCATTCAATATTATCCTGAGTGTGTCTATCTGTCTCTCTCTTTTCTTTTCTAATGTAATGAAGCTTCACTTTTTATATCATGGGTTTTTATGTCTGTCTTTTATTATTGAAAACCTATATATAGCTTAACAGTATTTCTTCAAAATTTATAAAGGAATTTAGTAATTTTTTCCATTTTTTGACTAAGGAATCATGCCTATAGAAGCCTATTCTTTGAAATATTTGACTAATTTATGTTTTTGAAATAGTGACTTATCTTTTTAATAATTGATCTTTTGATGTGATCACTGGTGATCATCAATATTTGGACTCATTTCTAACCTTCCTTATTTTGCTGCATTTCTTCAGTATTTGAGGATACTTTTGTCTGAACATTTTAGTGTTTGTACTTTTCTGTTTTAAAAGTTTGTGCACGTATTTATATGTTTCATGACCAAGTACATATTCAATAGGATAAAATGCCCCTCTAAAATAAAAATAATTTAAAATGATAACTACTCTGTTTTGTCATGCTTTTAATCTTGTGTATGTACTCAACATTCTCTTTTGAACTCATAGATTTTTATAAATTCAGATGATCCAAACTATCATCCTATTTTTTAGTATTTAATTTCTTATTTAATTATTACAATGTAGCCAGTGAGAGACCCTCTAAGATGGCTTCAACACATCTTGAATGTATTTTAAATGTTAGATAGTGACAAGAGAGTTCACGCCAAGCATATTTGTTTTTCCTACCTAAAGCCATGAAATCAAGGGTCCTCCCAGGAACCCTAGTAACTTTTAGTAGAGATCAGTAACAGAAGTGAAAATAATATCTAAATTATTTTGTAAGGATATTCATGAAAATGTTTCATGGATTAAATTGCAATTATTCTATTAAAATACTTTTAGAAGTTATAGAGCTGGAAGATACATCTTTTTGTAACTGATTTCCAACTAATTCTTCCATTATAACATAACTTTCTTACAGTGTGAGGCTTTATAGACACCAAAGACATTGTCATGCCTTGATATATGTCCTCTCTTCCTTTTAAACTTCAAGGTTGTTATACTTTTAATGCACTGAATTTCTGTGTCAATTAGCAATTTAAATTTATGTCAATTTAGAATTATACATAAATGATATGATATTAATGAGGAACAGCAATGGTATAGATTTTATAAGGACTGAGCAACATCTTATAAAGGTGTAATTGTTTTCAATCTCTTTGTTCTTTTTTTAATAATTTTTATTGTTATGTTAATCACTGTACATTACATCATTAGTTTTTGATGTAGTGTTCCATGATTCATTGTTTGTGCATAACACTCACTGCTCCACGCAGAATGTGCCCTCTTTAATACCCACCACCAGGCTAACCCATCCCCCCACCCCCCTCCCCTCTAGAACCCTCAGTTTGTTTTTCAGAGCCCATCGTCTCTAATGGTTCGTCTCCCCCTCTGACTTACTCCCCTTCATTCTTCCCCTCCTGCTATCTTCTTCTTCTTTTTTTTTCTTAACATATATTGCATTATTTGTTTCAGAAGTACAGATCCGTGATTCATCAGTCTTGTACAATTCACAGTGCTCACCATAGCACATACCCTTCCCAATGTCTATCACCCAGCCACCCCATCCCTCCCACCCCCCCCACCACTCTAGCAAACCTCAGTTTGTTTCCTGAGATTAAGAATTCCTCATAAAAAAAAAAAAAAGGATTCCTCATATCAGTGAGGTCATATGATACATGTCTTTCTCTGATTGACTTATTTCACTCAGCATAACACCCTCCAGTTCCATCCACGTCATTACAAATGGCAAGATCTCATTCCTTTTGATGGCTGCATAATATTCCATTGCGTATATATACCACTTCTTCTTTATCCATTCATCTGTCGATGGACATCTTGGCTCTTTCCACAGTTTGGCTATTGTGGACATTGCTGCTATAAACATTGGGGTTTCAGTGTAGGGCCGCCAAACCCAGTATATCAGTGACTAAATCAGCCTTTCCAGGCTTACTTACTGCAATTCCTCAGGCATACATTTAAAGGAACATGGGCTGACACTTTCATCTCCCAGCCTGAGCTTCCAAAGCTACAATTCTTGAAATCATTCACCCCCCAACCCCCACCATTAACTTTATCCCTCACATCCAATTTATTGTCAAGTTCTCTTACTTATACTTCCTGGATATTGTTAGAATCCATCCTCTCTTCAAGGTCACTGTCACTGCCTTTGATAAAGTTGATACCACTTCTCCTCTCATTTATTGAATTATCCTCCTAACTTTTCTCTATTCCTCCAGTTTTGACCCTTTCCTGCAATTCCTTTTCAGGCTGCTGTCAGTAATTTTTATAAAATGAACATATGATATTGTTTCATTTCTTAAAAAGCTTCCATGGTTTTCTACGACATTTAGAATAAAACTCAAACGCCCAGTCACAGCATAAGAAAACACTTCATTCTGATAATCTCTTCAGCCTTTCATGACATCTAAACTTCCTAAACTGAAGACATTTTTTTTCAAAACTGCCATTTCTTTTTTTCTGACTCATAAAACCTCTCTCTGAAAAGTTCTTGCTAAACTAATTTTCTTCCTCTGGGGAAATCTCACTTATTCTTTAAAATTGGGCTCAGATATAAGTTTTTGTTAAGGAGCTTACCTGCTGTTTCCCTTGTGGATGGAATAATGCTCTCTTACCCCTGAAGATGTCCAAACCCTGATCTCCAGATCTATGTTATCTAATATGGCAAAGGAACTTACAGATGTGACTAAGGCCGAGGACATTGAGGTAAGGATATTTTCCTTCAGTACCTGGGTGGGCCCAGTCTAAACATGAGTCCCTAAAAGTGGAAAAGAAGGGTAGAAGAAGGAGTCAGAAGATCCAATGTGAAGACTAGACCTGATATTGTTAGTTTTGAGGAGAAATGAAGGATAATAGGAGCCAAGAAATATGGCAGCCTCTAGGAGTTGGGAATGGTTCTTAGTTTACAGTCAGCAAGAAAATAGGGGCCTTAACCAAACAGATGCAAGGAACTGAATTCTGATGATAGTATAATTGGGCAAGAAGATGGATTCTGTTCTAGGAAACCCCAGAGAGGAACACAACCTTATGGACTTCTTGACGACCCATACAGGACTTCTGATGTACAGAACTATAAGGATGTCCTTTGTATGTACTCTAGTAACAGCTGTGATAGTCTTTATTAAAACATTCATAACGCAGTAAAATATGATGTCCACTGACTTGTCAGTGTTCCCAGTAGACTGTGCCCTCCTAGTTGGCACTGTCTATATTCCTGTTAACCTTCAGAATGCCTGGAACATAGTAAATATTCAATAAATCATGGATGGATTAATGTATAAATATAGCACTATTCATACCCTTATCTTTTGTGCATTATTATAAATAAAATTATCCCTATATTTCTTATTTGACTTTTAAAGTGTCTCCCTCCCCTTTGTTTTTTTCTCTTTTATCTTGTTTTAATTATCTCAATTCTTTTTCCCTTTTTTTCATTCTTCCTTTCTCTTATTACATCTGCCTCTTTCTATAAAAAATGCTTCAGTATTTCCCAAATATCAATAGATTTGTCCATTGAATAACATTTTTTTCACAAATATAAAAAAACCCAGTAGAACTCAATGCAAGTATATTAAATTTGACAATTTAGTACAACTTAATGACAGCCAAGTTATAGCTTATTTATTATAAGCTATTGACAAATAGATTATATTGGGCAAAAGTAAACATTGAGTGAAGCAAGCTGCTATCACATTTCTATTTGAAATATGATAATGATAAATGGGAAAAGTATAAATAGATTATATGGAAAGTGACAACTGCACAGTATTTAATTGCAACTACTTATAAAAGTTTTAAAATTTCTGAAGAACTACAAGAGTTCGCAAATAAACCCTATTAGAATTGGCTAATAACTTAGCATCATTGATTATAGGACTTCCTATATGAACATTATATTGCTTATTTTTAGTAAACAGGGTTACACTGAATATTCAGTTAATATTAGTTTAATTGATTAATTAATTTACAGCCTTAGAAACTGGCATGATTTTCATCTTTAATCATAACATGAATAGTTTTAAATGCAAACAGATCTAGGAAAAGAGAGAGACAGAGAAAAGCATGGTATAAATAATAAAAATTGTCCCTGTCTTGACATCATGGAGAAGTATTATTACAATATGTCCTTTCCAAATTCTATGTTTGTCTTCTGATTTCCCCTTTCTCAAAATCCTATAAAGTCAGAGTGGAAGAGAGATATTTTTTTACATCTAACAAAATGGTGTTCAAATCAGCAGGGCATTCTAAAAAAATGGATTATACTATTTGTTACTTTCCCTTTGAGTAATACATTACCATTTCTTTTCAGACAATGGTGGAGCACTTGATAAACTGGTGTTTAGAGGACTAATTTTTGGTTGCAAGTAGGCTACAACTAACTGTGGAAGAGAATGGAAATAAATTCTCTGGCTATATTCCCTGCTAAACAAAGATGTACTAGGGTGAGGAATTTTTCAACTCTGCTCCTTATGTTTTCAGTAGTGTTTTTGGAAATTGTCTCATGAACCAACTCAGGATAGCCAAAATTAGGGTCTACCATTCAGGGAATTGGATCCTTACCTTCACTTCAAGCAGAGTAGATTCACCTATATATATTTTTTTCATATCAAGTACTAAGAGTCTGAATAATATTAACATGAAACTTTTATAATGCTTCTATGTTTAAAATGCTGAATTATAGTATATCGTTTACTTAGTCTAAACCTGAAACTGTTTCTAAGTGATTTATGAAAGGTTTCAGAGTTTGTGAGTGGTAGAGTCAGAATCCGTTTTGAGTCAGGGTGGTTTCACTATTCATGTTCATTCTACTATAACATGAGTGAGTTTATTATTTATTTCAGCTAGGAATTACATTACCAAACAATCTTTCATTTTTCTCTTAGAATTCCTTAAGACATGGCAATGTGTTTTCTAGAATTAAAGATTAGAAAATTTTCTTGTACACCGTATTTTAATTACTGTTCTAAACTGCTATTGCTTGATTCCAGCAGAGCAGCCTGATTTGTCATGGCTACTGTATTTTTTTTTTTTTTTTTTTTTTTGCCAAAACGGTGGGAAAAACAATCTTAAGATACTAACTCTTTGAGAGTAGGGGCACTGCTTTTCATGTTGACAGATGTATTCTAAAAGCTGAATGCAATGACCGAGGCATGGCAGGTCCTTTATAAATGTGTATTTAGTAGGTGAATCTGCTTATTTTAGATTGGTTTCTTTATTGTATATATTCCATATACCATTTACATAGATTTTCTAAATGATAACAATTAATAATCTAGTAACAATACATAGAATAGATAACAATAATCTAGTCCACTAGACAATGAACATTTGACAATATAAGTTGTGCCTTAGTCAACAGAGTATGTTTACTTCTTTCCTGCGATTTTTATCACACAGTCCAACTCCTGAAATTGAGTCTCCACTATACTCCTTTAAGCCCTTTTAATTTCTACTCCCTTGTCATGGAGGAAGTTTACCTCCTATGCTAACTATTCCAAAATTAATGTTTATCCTGCAGTTTGATGGGATTTTTCCCCTTTCTGTCCTCCCATTATTCATTTTTTACTGTATTGCATTTTGTTACCATTTATATATTCCCTTGTGATTAGAGTGGTCTATAAATAAATTCATATTGAACTAATTTACTCAAAAACCATGATCTCTGTAAATAACACACGTTTGAAAGTTTGTTTTCTTTTTTTCCTAAAATGCATCTTACTTTAAGCTGTCCCAATAAGATATTTCCTATTTAAGGACTCACTAACAAAAAGTGTTTACAGTTTTCCGATGATTCACACTTGAAGTCCTATGTATATAATTTACTCAAATACCATGACCTCTGTAAACTACATATTTTCTTTTATTCCCTAAAATGAATCTTATGTTAAGCTGTCCCAGTAAGATATTTCCTATTTAAGGACTCACTAACAAAAAGTGCTTACAGTTTTCCAATGATTCACTCTAGTAGTACTATGTATATGTTAATTAAATATTTTTACTTTAGCCAAAAAAGATGAGGTTGTTTTGAATTTATTTAATAAGTAATTATTTGGGTTAATAATTTTTATGTCTAAATAGAAGTAATCAATTACTATGAACCCTCTACTAATCAACTACTATTAATTTTTTAAATAAGAGCACCTGGCTGGTTCAGTCAGTAGAACATGCGGCTCTTGATCGCAGGGTCATGAATTCAAGCACCACATTGGGCATAAAGCTTACTTAAGAAAATAATATTTATAAAAGTAGTCTTTTATCTAAAAAAATATCTAACAAAATAGCATATGTTAATTCTAAAATAAAAAGGCATGTGAATGTACATGTTATAAGCTCCCTTATATTAACATTCTTACCTTTATTAGTTTCCTACATTTTCCCCAAGCCTGTATTTTTCAGATATATTTTGAATCATTTTGTATACAATTAGAAAAAATATATATTTGAGAAAATTAAATTTGCCCTCAATTTATATTTTGTATTTTTAAATTTCAATTCTGAATTTTTAAATAATTTCCAATTCTAAATTTCTAAATACAATTTAAATTTTGTATTTCTAAATTCAAAGTCATCATCTTTGTATAAAACTTGTACATTTTTTATCATTGCATTTACAAGGAAAATTCAACTTAATGTCCCATCATATTCGTTTTAGCAAACCAGTTTCTAAGATAGCAAAATATTGCCACATTTGAACATGATAAAGATTTGATGATAGCTTTCTAGCTTGATGTTAAAATACATTTAGTGATAAAGTAGTTTTTCAAATGTTTATTTTTGATAAAAGATATTGGAGTAGCAGAAGAAAGTAGTAGGCTGTGTTTTGACAATTCTTGCTCAAACCTAATCAAATACATTTTAAAATGTTAAAAAATAGTACTTTGCCAAAATATTGCAGTATTAGTAATTCAAAGTGAAAATAATGTTAAATAAGATATAGTTTCTATTCTCTTTGAATGTGATATTTGGAGAAACTTTATATAAATAAAGAAGGTAAAGGATATGTTTTCCGAGACTTGAAACAGGCTTCTGACATTTTCAAAGGCTTAGGCTGATAGTACTGATTCTTTCTTAAACCTCACTTAATTTCAAATTGCATGGGCATTCCATTCCAGTCACTGAAATGGAGGAAGTGGTGACTGACACTCAATAGTGATTAAGGTGGTTTTCTGATTTACAATATAAGGAAAATATTTTTTTCTTAACATCTGAGAAAATTTGTCTGAAAATTATTTACCCTTGCATATTGCCATTACCATAGCTTCA
This sequence comes from Eumetopias jubatus, assembly GCF_037043125.1. Classification (NCBI taxonomy): domain Eukaryota; kingdom Metazoa; phylum Chordata; class Mammalia; order Carnivora; family Otariidae; genus Eumetopias; species Eumetopias jubatus. The sequence continues at coordinate 173,214,921 of NW_028274809.1, read as the reverse complement.
TGAAGCTCTCAGTTTTCTTATTTATTTATTTATTTATTTATTTATTTATTTATTTAACAGGATATCTACTCTCCTAACAAATTTCTATGTGTACAACAATTTTTGTTAACCACAGGCACTATATGGTATAGCAGATCTATGGAACTTGATCATCTTCTATACAATTTTTTTCTCTTGCCATCTTTTATTTATTTTATTTTATTTTTTATTTAAATTCAATTATCCAACATATAGTACATCATTAGTTTTAGATGTAGTGTCCAAAGATTCATCAGTTGTGTATAACACCCAGTGCTCATCACATCATGTGCCCTCCTTAATGCCCATCACCCAGTTACCTCATCCCTTCTGTAACCCTCAGTTTCCCAGAGTCAAGAGTCTCTCATGGTTTGTCTCCCTCCCTGGTTTCTTCCCATTAAGTTTTCCCTCCCCTTCCCCTATGGTCCTCTGTGCTATTTCTTATATTCCACATATGAGTGAAACCATATGATAATTGTCTTTCTCTGATTGACTTATTTCACTTAGCATAATACCTTCCAGGTCCATTCATGTCGATGCAAATAGTCGGTATCCATCCTTTCTGATGGCTGAATAACATTCCATTGTATATATGAACCACATCTTCTTTAGCCATTCATCTGTTGGACATCTCGGCTCCATACAATCTTTATACTCATCGAACAACTCCCCATTTCCCTCTCCCTTGCTTCATTTGTGTTCTATGCTACTAACTAGATTATAATCAATCAATATTATTCTAATTCCTGGCTTCATAAAGCCAATCTGTTCTTATACTATTGAAAACTAAAATGATTTTAATTCCTGTTTATAATGCTGTTGCTAAATTAACAAAGTCCAGGCTGATTATTGAGTATTTCCTTCATGTTGATGGGTTAAACCATAGACTTACTCATTTTTTATAGAAATATGAAAGGCTTTATCATTATTTAATTACCCCAGCAATTGTCAAATCTTTCCTGGATCCTACAACACGGCTATCAAAAACAGTATCAGTAGACACTGGTTTTAAAGACCATGTGACCTACAGAATGATGTGGGAAGTTTCAGCTCCTTCCCCACAACACTGAAGTGAAGTGTAATTTGGTTCTGTGAATGCCAATAACCAACCAGACTACAGGAATGTGGAGTAACTGAGTAAATAGTTGTGAATTAAGTCAGAGAGAAAATGAAAATAATATTTTTTAGATGATGTGTTAACTCATTAGCAAGAGACTTTTAGTCTCAGCTAAGTGAATGTTTCTGATATTTATAAATGGCCAATTGTATGTTTTTATATCTATTAAACCATTTTATTAGTACAAGCCATCACTTCTGGTACCAGAGGACAAAATTACCTAAGTAGATATTTGTTTCCTTTCTTATCCAGCACCTGAAGAATTATATCTGTACATGTCAAGCATAAGAAGCCTACATTTGATACATTGATGCACATAAAACTTTTGGTTACTAAAAAATAAGCAATGGAAAACTCTTTACAGCAGATTTCTAAAAATCTGCTATAATAATGAATTTTTCATTCTTGAATGTATTTAGTTAGGATACCACAAAAAAGAAATTTATTAAAAATTAGTTTGATTGGGGCAAGGTTAATTTTTCATAAAAATCAGGTTTAAATATTTATGTTGCAGGGTTTGAACACAAATTAAATAATACCATCTATTACATATAATTCTGTCTTCTATCTTATACATCCCATTCAATAGACAGGTACTAAAGTAGAAATTGATACAGTTAAAAGAAAACTAATTTAATGAGATAAAGCTGGTCAAGGATATATACACCACAGAGAACAAGATAAGATTTAAATTCCTGAAAAGCAAATTTTTCGTAAAATGGTAAATATAATACTAAAATACAGAGTAAATTAAAAAGTCTAAAAAATACCCAAGTATTTCTCAGACTGCTTATTAGTTGTTGCTCTCTAAGAATTGACAAAATAGACAATATATAGTGACACTGATGACATGACAAGCAAAGAAAGGAGTTAAAACTGGACAAGACAATTAAGTGGCTGTCAAATTAGGAGATGAAGCAGCCATGACACAACACAAATAGAAACAGAGATGAAAGGAACAAAGGACATAAAAAAGCAACTGGTGAAATCATAAGGAATAATATTTAACCTCTACATTAAATAAATGAACCATCATTCATGACATTTAATTGTTCTCAGATTTAAAATCCAGGATACTTAACATGACCCAAAGGTCCTTACATAGTCTGGGTCTTTTATTCCTCTTTACTTTATATGCTCTGCACTCACCTTCAAACTCTCCATCCACATCTCCCTTCCCCTTGACTCCCAATCCCTACTCTATACACACAGATGTTATGTACACACAATGTTATGTCTGTTCTTCAAACATAATCATAGTCAATGTCTCAGAGATTCCCATCATTCATGAGGATCTAAGCACTGAGACAGAATGGGATTTTATCTACTCCCAACTCACACCACATCTAATTTCTTCACATACGAGAACACAGGAAATTCCAACTGTGTTAAGAACACTCTCATTTCTCCATGATGACCAACTAAAAAGGTTGTCTTCAGGGATCGATATTCTATCCAATATAACTGTTCATTGAACACTAGCCTTTATTAAATGAACCCTACACAGATAGTGATATTGTCCATTCATACTTAGCCTGGTCAAATTGAATGTATGGTGATATAGTGTGGTCGTTTATAATATTTAAAGGGCAGTATCATATCTGATATTATTGTTAGTGGCCTTGTTGCCTTTATAGATGAAATCTTATATCCTAGAATATTCCACTGTCTTGACCATGTTTGAATCCCTGCTTGCACAATCAGCCTGCCTACAACATCATCATCCCCACATTGTTGCATTTTATCTCAGGTGTTCAAATGTGGCTATATATGGTGCTCAGAGATTTTTGTAAATCTCTGAATTTTGGAAATCACTAAATGTTTCATTCACCATGATTCATTTGATACATTTTCATCATAATTGATTCATTAAAAAAGTTTCTTTTTTTATTATTTTTTAAAGATTTTATTTATTTATTTCATGGAGAGAGAGCACAAGCAGGAAGAGTGGTAGGCAGAAGTAGAGGGAGAAGCAGACTCCCTCCTGAGCCAGGAACCCGACATGGGGCTCGATCCCAGAACCCTAGGATCATGACCTGAGCCAAAGGCAGATTCTTAGCTTACTGAGCCCCCCAGGCACCCCATCGTTAACCGAGTTTCTACAATTGTGATTTTGTGTTCGTTTGTTTCCTAAATGTGTTTCCTGACTCATTGCAAATTAATATATGTGAAAATGATTCATCAAATGCTGAACTGAAGACAATCCTTTCCTACTTGTTGCTAGGTATTTGAAAAACGTATTATCTTTGGATTAACTATCTATCCATCCATTTATCTATCCCCCTAGACCTGCACCATTACATACAAATGATTAAGAGTATGAACCCTAGAACATCTGAGTTCAAGCACTGGCTTTATTATAAATTATTTTTACAAAATTTGGATCATTATAGAACTTTTTCAGAACCCAGTTTTCCTTATCTATAAGCAGAATACTAATGTGAGTAATGTTGAGACTTAGAGTGAATATTAAATGATATAATGTATGCAAGGCATTTAACCCCTTCCTGTTACATATATGTTCTGCAAATATGTTATTTCTTTTGTTATTTTTGCTACCCCTGCTGCTGTTGCCACTATTTCTATTACTCTACTACTAACATGTTACTAAAGTATGCTCTTGACTAAAGTTTTGCTACTAATTTACCTGATTTATATCAGTCATAATACTGTTTGATGGTACTGTCACACTAATACAATTAAAGGTAATAGAAATATGAAGCAACAAATGATCAACATGAACATCCTTGCAGAAGTAAATTAGTTCAAGAATTATTTGCTCATTTTGACATCGTTTATTCATCCATTCATTTAAGTGAGAGACATTATGTGAATCTAAGTATACAAAAATTAATAAGGACTGATTTGCTGATTTAAGAAACTTATGTTTGATTTACTAATTATTGTTGGAGGCTTTAGAATATAAATAAGTCATATTTTGGAATTATTGATGGTAAAGTCTGATTCTTATTGGGTCCTTATATTTTTCTAATGATAAGTTTGTACAACTTAATTTGGGCTAAAAAATGAAATTTACATTTTATGGCCAAATTTCTGTAATAATATTAAGCATTCAACCTATTGTCAAGGGTTGAAGAGATAATATACTCAGATCTATAGAAATGTGGTTTATCCTCCCTTTAAAATTCCGAAAAGTGTCTTTTACAAAACTATAAATTCATGTTTAACTATATTCTTTGTCACTGTATCCCTTGCACAATATAAATAATGCATGATGAAACATATTTCCTCTAGAGTAAAAAAAAAGAGAGGGGACTCTTAGAAATTCTCCATTTAGGGAGCAATTTTCCAGTGCTTATGACAAAGGTAGTGCTAAGGTTACTTGTTCTTAGTTACAATGATACCTTTTCCAATAATGTTCCCTGGCAATATTATTTTTTGTTACAATTATTGCTGATTGAAAGAAAACTCACATGACATCAGTCACATGTATTTATAAAAAGAAAATAGTTCCTTGACCACATTTGAAATGTTTAATTAATCACACAGGCAAGATATGTGTGCAGATGTGTGTGTGTGTCTGTCTCTGTGTGTATATAAATAGAAAACTTGGGTATTTTCACATATATACATGTATTTTCATGAATATGATGTTTATATAAACATAGTAATTTTGTTTTTCCAGAAACATAGTAATTTTGAAAAATGAATCAAGATCTAGGATAAATTATGGCCCCTGGGTGGCTCAGTTTGTTAAGCGACTGCCTTCGGCTCAAGTCATGATTCTGGAGTCCTGGGATCGAGTCCTATATCGGGTTCCCCAGTCGGTGGGGAGTCTGCTTCTCCCTCTGACCCTTCCCCCTTCTCATGCTATCTCTCTTTCTCTCATTCTCTCTCTCTCTCTCAAACAAGTAAATAAAATCTTTAAAAAAAATGTATGAAAAAGATTATAATCTCACCCTGTTTTTTAATGAACTATTCTTCTAAATTTATTGCCCAAAAATGTCATTAAATATGTGCTTAACTATTATCAGAAAAACAATATTTCTCATTTGAAGCATAATTTGCAAGTGTACATTTGAAACCTCTAAATTATTCGTAGCATTTAAAAGATGAATATGATATGGAATAGACCATTTGTTTAGATTATAACCAACACTGGATCCCTCAGCATCAAGAATGGCGTAAAGAGTCTGTGTATATATTAATGTTTTATTTATCTAGGTTATCATACTTATTGACTAGAGAATGTGAAATTCCTTTATATGTAATGTAAAAATCTAAATATATAATTTTCACCAAGATAAAGACTCCTATAAATTGAAACATCAGATATTATATTTCATGCACTCATATTGGTTAAATCATCAAAAGGAAGAAAAGACAACTTTGTAGAAGGAAATATTACAACTTCCCACATTCTGAAAATTGACAGATAAAATATAGAGGACAAAATTAATATGTTGGAAAAGTTAAAGAGAATATAATATAAAATAGCTGTCATGCTGTATATTAGGAGTTGTGTTGGAGATATGACAGTAGAGGACATACATACCTACAATAAGAAAAAAGAAATTAGAAAGCCCAGATGCCTAATTAGACAAGAATCTTTGAAACCTTAAGGACATCAATAACCTTATGAAATGTAAGAGCCTTTGAAATCTCAAAAATGGGAACCACTATGCAAAGCCTAACTCGTGTATCTACAGAAGGGAGACAAGACAAAAGACTACACATATCTGAACAATCATCAGATGAAACACTGGAAGTTGAAGTCAGGTATCATTAAAAAATCATAATAATATATGATGACTTATTTCATATATAATTTAGCAATGTTTATTATTACAGTATAATAGAACTGTGTATTCAAGAAGACATCCTCATTTAACAATCTCAACTAACTCTAGAAAAAATATCAAACCATGGCTATGGTTAACACAGTAATTAGTATATCAACTTATTTATAAAAATAGACTTATTTTCTTACATCTACAATTTTGGTGATGTTTTTATTTGTCATCTTAAGTCATTCTTCATTAGATAAACATTGCTGGAGACCACTTCAAAATCAATTAAACTGTGGGGGAAAATGTGGGTGTCTAGGAATGTTAAAGTCTTAATTTTGAATAATTTATTAAGAAATTTCTATTATAGGGGCACCTGGGTGACTCAGTTGGTTAAGCGACTGCCTTCAGCTCAGGTCATGATCCTGGAGTGCCGGGATCGAGTCCCACATCGGGCTCCCTGCTCAGCAGGGAGTCTGCTTCTCCCTCTGACCCTCTTCCCTCTCGTGCTCTCTATCTCTCATTCTCTCTCAAATAAATAAATAAAATCTTAAAAAAAAAATTTATATTATATTAGTTTCTATCAGATTACATAATAATTTTACATTGATAATAAAAAATGGTCTATTTTCATAGGCTTTTCAACATTTTAAATAATAGGTAAAATACCACAGATAAATTAGAGTATGAAGAAAGTTTGAAGGCCTCTGAATGTGACCATGATGGAGTGGTAGGTATCAGACTCTCTCTCCCTCCAATTAAATCTTGATACAATACTTAAAACAATTGTACCAGACAATCAAACAGGGTGAATGGCTTGAAAAGAAGGAAAGATCATAAATTGTGACCCATATCCATATAATTGTTTCCTTGAGGGCAGTTTCCAACCTGTAACAGTAAAATAGAGCTGTTTGAGTCTATAATCAGTGAAAATACCTTTAAAAAGGAAGGTGAAATAAAGATGTTTCTAACCTCCCCACAAAAATTTAAAATAATTCAAAGCTATAGACCTTTCCTATGAGAAAACGAATCTCCTGATGAAGTGAAGAAGTAGAAGTACCATAAGCAATAAATATATGGGTAAGTAGAAATCAGTGTTAGATTAATACTAAATATCATGGGATTTATAACATATGTAAAATAAAATATGCTATCATAATAGCAAAAATGGAATAAGGGGAATATATAATGTTAAACTACAGGAAGTTTCTTGCCATTAGGGTAGGTGACAAGTACTAATTTCAAGTAGGTTGCAATATTCATTGATGCATATTGAAATTGGTAGTGTAACTGCTAAAAGAAGAAAAGAATATAAAATCTATAAATCTATTAGGGAAGAACAGTTGAATAACATAAGGTACAACTAAATAATATCAAATAATACAAGGAAAAATAAAAGCCTAGTATGGGCAAAACCTCAATTATCCAAGAGAAAGAAAAGGTAAAATACAAGTAAAAAGTAGAAATGTTAGAAAATAAATTGCAAGATGATAAACTAAAGCCTATTATGTCAGTATGTTTACTAATGTATAGAATACAGAATTATTCTGTCAAGTAAAACACAAAGCCTGTTGTCTCCTAAGGATTTTTATGGTTTCAGGTCTCAAATTGAAGTTTTAATCTATTTTGAGTTGATTTTTATGTGTGGTGTTAAAAGGAGGTCCAGTTTCATTCTTTTATGTGTAACTGTCGGGTTTTCCCAGGACCATTTGTTGAGGAGACCTTCTCCTTATTATATATTTTTGCTTCCTCTGTCATAGATTAACTGACGATATAAACATGGGTTTATTTCTGGGCTCTTTATTTTGTTCTATTCTTCTGTTTTGTTTTTTTTTTTGTATTTTTCTTTTTTCTTTTCTATTTATTTATTTATTTATTTATTTATTTATTTATTTATTTATTTTGCTAGTACCATACTGTTTTAATTACTACAGCTTTGTAGTATGTCTTGAAATCTGGAATTGTGATACCTCCAGCTTTGTTTTTCTTTTTCAATATTGCTTTGGCTATTCATGGTCTTTTGTGATTCCATAGAGATTTTGGTATTTTTTGTTCTAGTTTTGTGAGAAATGCTGTTGATATTTTGATAGGCATTTCATTGAATCTGTAGACTGTTTTGGGTACTGTGGACATTTTAACAATCTTAATTATTCCAATCCATGAGCATGGAATATCTTTCCTTTGTTTGCATTATCTTCAATTTCTTTCATCAATATTTTAGTATTCAGAGTACAGATCTTTTATTTCCTTGGTTAAATTTGTTCTTAGGTATTTTTTTTCTTTTGGTGCGATAGCAAATGGTGCAGGGAGACACAGAGGGAGAGAGAAAATCTCAGGCAGGCTCCCTGCCTAGCACAGAGCTCAATGTGGTCAATACCATGATCCTGAGATCACGACCCGAGCTGAAATCAAGAGTCTGTTGCTCAACCTACTGAGCCACCCAGGTGCCCAAACTTAAAACTTTTCTAATAAGTAAATTCATTCTAACAAAAACAGAATCAATGATGTAAACTCCAGTGTAGGACCATACACAGTAAATATATAAATACATAAATAAATATATCAACAATAAAACAAAAATACTGAATGAAAATAATAAAAATGAAAGCAAAAACCAATAAGATAGCAGTCAGACATGCAATAAAGAAACTCACAAGATTTTTTTTAAAAAATAAAGTACAAAGAAAATCCTAACAAGACTGATAAAAATTAGAGAAAACTAAGATTACCAATATTATGAATAAAAAAGAAATACTACTTCAGATTCTACAGAAATATAGAGAATAATTAGAGCATTTACAATAACTTATACAACTAAACTTTTGAAAAAATTTGTTTCATATAGAAAGGTTCCTTCAGGGACACCTGGGTGGCTCAGTCGTTAATCGTCTGCCTTTGGCTCCGATCATGATCCCAAGGTCCTGGGATCGATCCCCGCAACAGGCTTCCCGCAGGGAAGCCTGTTTCTCCCTCTCCCACTCCCCCTGCTTGTGTTCCCTCTCTCGCTGTTTCTCTCTGTCAAATAAATAAATAAAATCTTTGAAATAAATAAATAGATAAGATGATGAGATGAGATGATGACCTAAGTTGAAGTCAGCCACTTAATTGAATGAGCTACCCAGGCTCCCCACATTCCAGTTTTTCTTAAAAATATAGTTTCAAATTAACTGATGAATTACTGAACTCTACATCTGAAACTAATTATGTTCTATATGTTGGCTAATTGAATTTAAATTAAAAAATATATAGTTGCAAATTTTAAACAAACTAGCAGAAATAATCCAGAAATATATAAAAAAGAGTATTATATTGTTAAAAAGTAAGATTTATTCTAGGACTAGAAGGTTGTTTTTAACACTTGAAATTTAATCAATGGTTTCCTTTTTTAAAAAAATAAAAATAATATAATTAGATGAATAAATTCATGACATATCTATAATTTTACCAGATCCTTAATCTGGTTTGATGTACATAGAAAAAATAAATGCCATTATCTAATATTTTGCCCCTGAGACTGAGAAAAATGTTTATGATTGTCAGTTCTAGTCTATATTTCATTGTGGGTCATATCCAATGTAATATGGCAAGATATTAACATAATAACTCTTAAAATTGGGCAAAAGTTGATTTTTTTTGCCTGTCAGGATAACATCAGAGAAAATCATCTCCTCCCCAAAAAAGAATAAATACAAAAAAAGGAATTAATAATTGAATTTAGCTAATACAATGTAAATGTATTTTTGTCAATTGCATTTCTTTATACTAATAATTAACAATGATAAGGGAATTTAAATATATAATTCTACTTATTATAGTACCCAAACAGTAAATGCCTAGAAATATCTAAATAAATGTACAGTTACTCTAAATTCATAGATTGTTAGATTGGTATTAGTAATATGTCACTTCCTACCAAATTTCACTAAAGATTCTGTGCTATCCCAGAAGCCAGAAGGACTTTTTATTTTTTAGAAATTGAAAGGATGATTCTAAAATGGGTGGATGGAAATGCAAATGACCTAGAATATCCAAGGGAATTTTGAAGCAAAATAAAGCTGGAGGACGTATATTACTACTTATCAAGGCTTACTATAAATATACAGTCATTCAAATAATGTGATATTGGCTCAAGAACAGACAAATGTTCCAATGGGACAGAATACAGAGTCCAATTAGAGACACACATATTAATTTTAACTGAGTTTTGACAAAAACTCCACTGCAAATTTATTGGGGAAAGAATGGTCTTTTCAATCAATTGGCTATCCATAAAGGAAAAAAATAATCTTAACCCATTTCTCCTTCCAAATAAGTATAAATTAATTTTAGATAGTGCATAGACTTAAATGTTAAATCTAAAGTGATCAAACTTCTAGAAGAAAATAAAAGAATGTCTTCATTAACTTGGTCTGTGCACACAGATTTCTAAGATAGCACGTAGTAAGAAATAACTATAACAAATGTTGAAAAATTATACTTCGTTAAAATTAAAAACTTATTATTTTTGGAAGATCTTATCATTTGGGAATAAGGAAAAATAATACCTCCACACAGAAATATTCTTATATTTCCATAAGAAAGAGGCTACAAAGAATTGAACATGTGCTTTACAAGAAATATAAAATATCTTTTAAAAACTTATGGAAGTGTTTCAAAATCATTATTCATCATAAAAATGCAAATTAATGTCACAAGAAACAATCACTGCGTATCCATCAGATTGTCTAAATAAATAAAACAAAATATCAAGAGTTGTCAATGTAGAATAATGGAGAGAATACTATATTGCTGGTGAGAACAAAAATTTGTATAACCATTATGAAGAAAATATTTAGCTAGTACCTGTTTGAAAAAAAAATTGCAGAACCCACTCATACACTGGAATCAGCTTTCTGTTTCTTAGCATATGTCCAAAAAAATTGCACCAGAACAGATGGATTGAAGTTTTACTCAGAATCCCCAACTGGGAATAACTCAAATGTCCAGTAACAGTAAAATGAGTGAATTGCGGTACCTTTCTATCTTGGAATTCTATACAGAAATGAAAAAGGTCAAATTACTGTTATAGATATATTGTGGATGAATTTCATAGATATAATGTTAGTGAATGAAGTGAGATAAAAAAAGAGTTTGTGTTGTATGATTCCACTTGTGTTAAGTCACAAATAGGCAAAACTAATCTATGATTTTAAGTCAGACTAGCATTTACAATTGGGTATGATCCTGTCTGGGATATGGTGTAAGGGAGCCTTTTTGGGTAATAGTTACACAATCTTGATCTGAGTATTGGTTACATGAGCTGCACATTTAAGATATGTAGACTTCATATGTGTGATAACTCCAGAAAAGGGAAATAAGAATATTTGCCTACACTAATTCTATGATGTATATTATAAAATAATGCTTTGATAATTGCGAAATATCCTCATTCTGGAACTCACAAAGTAAAATATATAAAACATGGATTAATGCATCACTGTGAATTACATTATTCTTGGTTAGTTTTCTTGTTCAGTAGTGTAATATGATATTAAAACCATGAAATATTTTAGGCAACCATATATTTACTTAAAGGAAATTAGCATCATCTTTCTTTGTCATCCTATCCATTAGTATATTACTTAGAGTAAAGAATTATTAAAAAGACTCTAATAGGGATGCCTGAGTGGCTGTCAGTTAAATATCTGTCTTCAGCTCAGGTCATGATCCCAGGGTGCTGGGATCAAGTCCGGCATCAGGCTCCTTGCTCAGTGGGGAGCCTGCTTCTCCCTCTGCCTGCCACTCCCCCTGCTTGTGCTCTCTCTCTCCCTTTCTAACAAATAAATAAAATCTTTTTTAAAAAAGACTCAAAGTATAAAATTTCAGCTTTTTAAGAATTCTAACATGGTGTGAGATACTAGTATGCATCAGATCAATGAATAGTACCTACATCATACCTGAATATCTTGAATAATAAAAATACAATTATTTTCCATAGCATAGCATTACACTGCATTTTTTAATATGTGGAAATAATAACATATGGAAATAAAATTCAATGACATATAAAAGTGGAAGGAATTTGATCCTAGTTTTTGGAGATTGTTGAAAAATGAAAATTATATATACAGTGCCAGTTGTTTGTCAGGCGTTATTCTTTGTCCTAGAAAGGTAATGTATCGCTTAACCTAATGATAATTACAGTATGTATTATTATCCTTTTTATTGATGGGTAAACTGAATTCAGAAAGAAATAATGCCCACATTCAAAAGACATCCATACACCTCCCTTGTGTAATGAAACATGAAAGGTTTAATCTTTCCTGGAGCCATTGTACACAAGTTCCAAACCTATTACAACATTAGCAGTGTGATTATTAATATTGCTTCTACCAGGAATTCTTCCAAAAATGGCATTTTTGGGAGAAATTAGATAAAATAATTCCTGGCCCATTTTATTAGAAGTGATATTTTCTTCTTCTGGTAAGTCTGTAGAGCCAAAATGTCCTTGAATAAGTCTTAATTTAAATCCTTTTTAACTATACCTCATCAGAAAATTGTGAATTTAAATTGGAACATAGAAATTTTGCTCACTTGTGGTCAAGACTGAAGAAGACCTTTAGCTACTCTAGTACTTGATAGAATATAGCAAAAACTATTTTACATAAAGGTTTCCAATTAAGGGGCAAAGTACTCAAGGGAAAACAGCCAGAGTTGTCTTTGTTTTTGGCAGTCCTCCTTGGTTTTCTCTTTATAGTTATCTCCTAGACATCTTTGATGCTATTAGAACTCCAGAATTGTTCACAAGCCTCCAATCTGCTGTATTTTTCAAGGGTTCTTTTGCCTCTCTTAAGAAACAATTTTTCCCAGAAATAGCGGTCTCATTTCTCTTGGTGAATGATTGTTTTAGGTAAGGGCAACTGACAAAATTGTGGCAATTGAAACATACAGAAAAATTCCCAAAAAGCAATCTATGAAACGTTTTTCTTGTTCCTAAAGGAGATAAAAGATAGAAATATTCTTTGGTCTGCTTCTTGATACTGTCCTCTACCTGTGACAACTTGAAATGGGAATGTCATCTTGAAATTATTTGTACAGAATCAACATGTTGAGGAGGGAAGAACTGAAGGCTCCATTCTTATTTAGACATGGAATTAACCATACCTGAATTGCCATACTACCATCCCCGTTGTTGGATTTTTTTATACTTGCAGCCACAAACATAATAATTTTTATTTTTTATATTCTAAAGGTCTACAAAACTAATCCTGTGTCAATTATAGAGGAGATATCTATATAAATACAATGAAATGTTTAGATTCTGTTTGACTTGAAGGAGAGCCGAAGAGATAACTTCAGAAAACAACTCTGTGTGAGTTCAATGCAAGGAATGAGGGTATGATTCCGTGTCCACCACGAGATTAAAGTTCAATAATCTCAAAACAGATTTGGAGGTATTAAGGTCAACGTATGAGCATCCAGCATTTCATGAGCATAGAAACAGTCTTACACTCCCAAATATTAAAAAAAGAGTAAACTTAGTTATTAACAGATATGAAAATGAGAAATTTTAAATTTCATTCCTTATAAACGTGTAGTTGACTGTGGTATATTTGAGGATGCAATTTAAGAATGCTAAAGAAAATGAAGTACTTAGTCTGAACATGACTCTTTGACTAAAGAAAGTTAAGTTGACAATGAGCTACTCTTCTTGTTATGTCATCACTTTGAAGGTGTGAGGGCTCATAGCACACAAAGAGAAAATTGCAAGATGAGAAGCCAAGTGGCATTGGCAGAAGCTTTGCAAAGAGTATCTGAAATGGACATATTCTTTATGATTCCATATTGTATGTAAATGAGCAGAAGAATATTTTTACCAGGCTTGGCTGGGAGGACAGAAATATACACATACCTAGATATGGATATGTTCTCAATCTGTGAAACCTAAATCTATAAATTTCATAAAAACTTAATAATTTTCATTTCTTTTGAAAAACCAGAAAATGTGCCTGTACTGAATTTGGATTCCCACAGGGCAGCAGTTAGCTGTGACTGCTTGAATTCTGCCTCCTTTAGTTGGGATATGCATGTACTTTATCTCCTGTAGGCCACAATCCTCACTGTTCTTGACTGCTTCTCAGATGGTTAAAATCGGTGACCACCTGCTATTTACTTTCAAACCCCAGCCAGCATTCCTCCATGAGGTTGCCAGGTTGGTACATATATGTATTTGTGTTTGCAACCTTCATCGTGGTTTCTTTAGACTGACATCTTCAGTGAACTCACCCAAGTTTTAATTTTATTTTTGCTCCTTGACACTTTTGAATTTTTAATTTTGAGTCTCCTTTACCTCACCCTGGCTGGGCTTAGGAACAATTTTTTTTCCCCAGTTTTCAGCTCCTTTCTGCATTGTATATAGTGTGCAGATCATGGATTTGTACCACATTGACTGGTAGGGTTTTTTAAACTTTTTTATGAACACTATTTTCAATACAGACAAAACACTGTAGGGATCTACATGTTTGGAATAGGATACTAAATTTTTAAGGGTTGAAGGTTCAAAAGAAGAGAGTCAAAGGAAGTTATTTGCAAATGGGAATATTCTAATTCCTAATTATGTAGCTTTCTTCAGCATCCCCATCATCACTTCTTTTCCTTTTCATTGCTAACTTGTCTTCATTTATGATTTTCATTCCAGTTTGCACATACTTGGGTTCCTTTAGAATTTATGTGATTGACAGGAGACTATGAAAAAGATCTACACATTTAAAATATTTTTACCAGTATTTCACATATACTTCCAATTATGTTTTATTTTTTTGCTGCAAGTCAGGAGTGTAAAAACAGTTTATAATTAAATGTATGCTATTCATATTGTTATATTTTTGTTGTTGATGGGCATCATTTGGGTTATCTCTAGATGGGGTAAATATAAACAAAACTACTATGAACATTTTTATACAAATATTTTTGTGAACATTAGAATTCCATTTCTCTTGGTTAAACATCTACAATTACAATTACTTCGTCATAGGTGGGTTTGTTTAATTTTATAAAATTGCCAAACCTTTTATCAAAATGGTTATACCATTTATGTTTTCACCAACAAAGTAAAAATTCCAGTTGCTCCTTATCTTCATCAACATATGGTGTTGTCAGTCTGTCTTTAACTTTAGCCATTCAAATATTTATACAATGATATATCATTGTGATTTTTTTCTTGTATGGTAATAATATATTTGTTTTGTAAGGAACCATAAAACTGTCTTCTAAAGTGGCTGTACCATTTTGCATTCCTAACAGCAATGGATGGGAGTTTCTTTTTAAGTTTTCATTTAAATTCTGATTAGTTAGTATAAAGTAATATTGGTTTCAGGTGTACAGTATACTGATTCAACACTTCCCTACAATACCTGGTGCTCACCCCAAGTGTACTCCTTAATCCCTATTACCCATTTGACCCATCCCCCCACTACCTCCTTTCTGGTAACCATCAGCTTGTTCTCTATAGTTAAGAGTCTATTTCTTGGTTTGCCTCTCTGTGTCTCTCTTTTTTCCCCCCTTGCTTGTTTGTTTCATTTCTTAAATTCCACATATAAGTGAAATCATATGGTATTTGTCTTTCTCTGACAGACTTATAAATTCAATTATTTATCTAACTTACATTTACTCAGCTGCTTCTTAGTGAACTGCTCAAATTATTGAAGATAAATTGGATAGGGCAGCAGTAACAATTAATGTAACCTAACAACATAACATAATTAATATAATATAATATACTATAATATACTATACTATACTATACTATACTATAATATAATATAATATTAATATACTTTTAAGGTGGTTCCTAAATGTTAAATAATTTTGCATGAAATTTCTTTTCATTATAATTTTTAATAGTTACATAAAGCAATTGCAAAATTATATTCAAGCTTATGGTATTTATCAGGAAAATTGAGTTAAACAAACCAAATTATAGGATAACCTCAAGCAAAAAAACTGCATAAATAACTAATAACTAATATGACTAACTTCCTAGTGAGGATAGTAGCACTCATAGTCTCCGCTCCGGGAAAAAAAAAAAAAAAAAAAAGAATAGTACAGTCTCAGATATAATTTCCTAGGATTATTCTTTTTTATTTCCACCCATAAGCTTTCTCATTTCTTTTATTCACTATATCCCATATTTGAATGGACACATTTAATTTCTGTCTCCTTGTCCATCTCCTCCTCCTCCTCCTCCTCCTCCTCCCCCTCCTCCTCCTCCTCCTTCTTCTTCTTCTTCTTCTTCTTCTTCTTCTTCTTCTTCTTCTTCTTCTCCTCCTCCTCCTCCTCCTCTCCTCCCTCTCTCTCCTTCTATTTGTCCCCATCTTTTTCTTGCACAATCACCATACATTTAGACAGGTATCACAAATATTTGTATGGTGTTCAATGGCCTAATGCTTCCAGAGAAAATGTAGTCCTCAAAGAAGGTTTAGTTGAATATATCAAGTGACGGACAATCAGTTAGCCATACACAGCAAGTAGAAGGTTATTGACTATTCAAAGAGATGGTACAAAAGAATGATATATTTTTGGAATTAATTTAAATGTATAATTATATAAAATTGGTATTAATGTTATAGTATTATAATTTGATTTTAATTGGATCTGTTTTTTGAATTATAGAAAATATGACCCCATCATTATTTCCAAAATTATGCCATTTTATAAAAATTTCAACTCCACAACACATTCTCATGTTTATTTTATATTGACCCTTTAAAAAGCATACCTATATTATAGAAAAAATTTTGTCATTGTCCCTTTGCATTTAATGTTATCTAGTTTTCAATTTGGAGAGATACAGTTGTCAGAAAGGCAGAGAAATGTAAAGGATATCCAAGAGAGTATTTGCATGAACCATAAGGAAATGTTTAGTTATTCTTACAGAGATGGTTTCAAAATAGGTGATTCTGAAACAACATTCATATCATATTACATTATAAAAAAAACATAGTCTGAAAGGGAGACCACAGCAAAGGAAGGAGGAACACACATGGTGCCATTTACCTGCTTATAGAATGTTACTGGATAGGTGACCTTCATAATCATAAACTTCTGAGTGTTTTGGCTACTAAAGTTTGTTTTTTGTTTGCTTGTTTGTTGTGTTAGGAAATAAAGGGAGAATAAATTTGGTATATTTATTTTAGAAACAACTTTTCTTTTATAAAATGGTATGTTAGTGATGAGAACTAATGAGTAAAAGAGCAATATAACAAGGGGACAAAGATGACAGTAGAGGGCACCTGTATACCTCAGGGTACAAATAAGAGGACAAATAGCAATGTAGTAGAAAAATTACATTTCAGTCATGGCAGTTTGTAGCTGACCTAATGACAAGGTCGAGTATTACGCACTGAGTGTAAAATTAATGTCAAGTCGAAATAAGCTTTTCCTTTGGATGGCACTTGTTAATGCAAAGCATTTTAAGAAGAAGCCATCAGCAACACTTGGGGAAAGATAATTCTGAAAAGAGAAGTAATTCACGTCATTTATTTTAAGAGGAAAAATAAACCCTTGAGAGCAAAGCTTTCATTTCCACGTTTAATTTTGATGAAAAAGAGTCAGATGCAGACAAAAGCCAGATAGATATCAATAATTATTTCTGTCCACCTGGAACCAAGATAGTAATTTAATTTGTATTAAGGCAAAATTGAATATTTTTTTTCTTTTTCCTGATAAAAGACCTTTGGTATAATGTCCAAACTTAACCAAAGTAGCATTTATTATTGTAAAAAGAAAATGGTAAACAATGTTACTTAGAATAATAATTCTTGATGTGTTAGATGAGAAGCGGGTCTCCAGCCTGCACTAGACTTTCCAGGCCCCTGGAGACTAAATGCCTATGTCGAAACATGTAGGAAATAGGTCATGCTTCTCAAACTCTTCTCTGTCAATCTGCCATTGAATGCTATGGATCTAGATGCACTAAGAAATTGAAAGAATTCTGGTCCCTAGATCATCAAATGGAAGTCCACTCATTGCCTTGAACCATCCTCATTTAATGAAAGTGAGAATAAGAATAAACTCTACAGAGTTAAAACAGTGAACTTTTGAAGTTTTAGTTTTCATACCTAACTAATCCACCTGCTAAAACAATACCTATATTTTGCTTGAAAAACAGTGAATCTTCACACACTGTTAATGTTTAAGAGGAAACTTAAAATCTGAAATATAATAATGTACCATACTGATTTGGTAAATAAATATCCATCTTCCAGAATCTTGTAGATTGGATTTCCGCATGGGTTTAATCAATCTACTGGAACATAGCCAACAGAAGAATAATTCCTTACAAAATCAGGCCAGGCTGTGTTTTGTTTTATTTTGCTTTATTTCGTTTCCTGATTTTCAATGTTATAAGTACATCTTTCTGATTTCCATTCAATATGTACTTAAATGTTTCGGAAAACTCTATATTCACTTTATTCTGTGGAATTTGTGATATGAAATACATCAAATTTGATACCTGATCAATTTTATAACTTCAAATAAATTATGAATCTCAAGAATGAACACTGTCTTTTTTGAAGATTGAGTAATCACTATGTATTTCTGTGTCAGTAATATCAAACTCCAATACCAATTAAAAAAAAAAACAATCAAGTTAAATTCCATATTAACAGGTTTTGCACCTAACACTGAGAGCTGTATCATAAGGGTTGATCTATGGTAAACAAAACATCAATGCCAGGAATGGAGTTTGTTTCTCAAGATCCAGAAGAATGGAGAGCAAAGCAAAATTATAAAACTAAAAGTCAGAAAGTAACAGACACATATATGAAAAATTTAGATGTAGAAGAACAATAACAAAACTGTTTGTTTAAACAGCCTCTAGACATATTTCTTGTGGTTTTCTCTTATCCATACTTGTTTTGTTGGTTAACTCACATTTTTCTCTCTCTCCCTCTTCCTTCTTTCTTTCCTTCCCTTTCCTTCTCTTTCTTTCTCTTTCTTTCTTTCTTTCTTTCTTTCTTTCTTTCTTTCTTTCTTTCTTTCTTTCTTTCTTTCTTCTAACTTTCTTTTAAGGCTGTGTTTATCATGAATGCCTGCACCCTCCCCCCTGCCAAAGTATCCACATTGTGCAATACAGAGTGTGTATAAAGACATTTAAGTATGAGACAAATATAACTATAATATAGATTTTATTTCCAAGCTGTTTTGCCCAGAATGGACTAACATATTTGAGATGTATCAGATGTTATATTAGGAAACATCCATCCTTGCTTGGGCTATTTAAAGTAATATTTTCTGGGAATAATAAGAGTTTTGAATTTAAACTCTTTAAATAAATCAATAGCATATTGCCTATATGATATACAGAGGATATCACAATAATTAGCTAAATATTTAAATAAAATAAATAAAATATTGCTGATATGTACAGAGGCTATCACATTAAATTGCTAAATATTTTTACATTATCAATA
Source organism: Eumetopias jubatus (assembly GCF_037043125.1). NCBI lineage: Eukaryota > Metazoa > Chordata > Mammalia > Carnivora > Otariidae > Eumetopias > Eumetopias jubatus. The sequence goes on along the minus strand of NW_028274809.1, from coordinate 173,195,584 downwards.
TTACATTACTAGCTCTTATGAAGTAGAATAAAATTCATGAACAAAAATATTTTGAATTCTTACTATCTGTATATATTTTGAGTTCTTACTATCTGTATATATGAACCAATATGACAAATTTTCAGTCTTTAAAGATCTCATTATAGGAATACAGTAAGGAGATTGATTGTTTTAATATAAGATTAATAAAATAATATTTTAAGTTGTCAAAGTCTCCAAAGGAGAGATATAAATTAAACCTACAACTCTGTTACAAATGGCAATAGGGGTGGGGTTGCTGGGTAGCATTTATCTAAAGAAACTGGGAATTTTTTTTCAAATTAACCTAGTCACATAATGTTTTTTTTTCTGGGGATTCTTAATGAACTTTGCCTGGGAAAAGGAGACCTGTAGTTGACTAATCCCAGGGATATATTGCAATTGCTATTCTGGCTTCTTTAAGAGTATGATGTGTTTTAAGTTTCCTTGAAAGACTTCTCTTTACAAGGATGAAGTACAAGATCCCACGTAGTGATGAGAAAATGTGCTATAGACTGGATGGACTAATGAGAGTATATGGGTAACATGAAGACAGGTTAGTGATTTTTTGCATATTTGATGGTTTAGCTAAGAAAATACATTTAAAGGGGCTTAAATGAATTGGCTCTTTAATCGTAAATTTTAAATTTGTCATCTTTATTGCAATTTACAAATGAAAAGATTTTGTAACTAAATCTCACTAGCTTAGCAAATGAGAATGTGTTTTTTCATGTTAAGTGGGACAAATGTTTATAGTAATTTAATCTTAATTATCTTCATAAATAAAAATGTGGCAGACTTTCTTTATGTACTATACTATTTAATTTTTATTTAACTCTAAGTCACATTTGAATACTTCAAGAAGGGCATAGGTGTGAGAGACAATGTCCATGCATGAGAAAGAAAAGATAACTGATAAATGAGGATCTAGACCAGACAGAAGCAAATGCAACGTAAGGCAGATTCAGAGGTAGCAGCAGATAGAGTGCATTGCATGTCCTAAAGTATCCATCTTTGATAAGTGCAATCACACATAATGTTTTGAATCAGGAGGAAAGACAGAGCTAAGTAAGGACGCAGGTAGATTTATAGGTTTGGCATCTGGAAGTTGAAAGTTTCTTCCTAAGTATCTATTATCTTGATATATGAGAAAAGGGGGGAAAGAGGGCTTAAAAAGGAGATTTAATAATGAAGAAGATATATGCCCGAATTATTTTAGAAAGGTAGGACAAGAAATGACCGAAAAAATGTAGAAAAATTTCTCTTAATTGTTGAGCACCCTATAGGGTTGCTGATTTATATTTCATTTATTGTGCTGCTCACTTAGTGAACAGCTCCCAAGTCAGAGAAAGAGGACAACTGGAAATAGTAACCAGGACTGTGGGTATGCTATGTGGATACATCAGAAAGACAGGGCAGAAGGAAGGTAGTATTTGTTAGGCAGTGACTATGGATAGAAACTAATTTACCTCATGTGATTTTATTCAATAAATTTTAATAATACATACATAAGAGAACTATGTAAAAGCTAATGGTGTTAGACTACACTATGAATGAGAGATGTGAAATGAAAAAAATGGAATGTTTTAATATGCTGCACTTATCACAAAAAATAAACATTACAAAATAAACGTATGGCATTTTGAAAGTTATGAGGTCCTTAATTGCACAATATACATATATACAGAAATACAATGATTATTGACACATCAGATTAAAAAATACAATTAAACCCCAAGTTTTATTAAAATTATACTTGAAAGGTTTCTATAATCCATTTTAATAAGTAACAAGCAAACTTTATACTTTCTCTAAAGTCATCTTCTAGAATGGAGAACAAATGGATATTTTATACAAATATGTTTTGGGGGATTTTTTAGCAAAGTTTTACATTTTCAGCCACATTTTTGTCATAGTCTTGAAAAGAGTGTGAATCGGGCAAGATTAAGTTATGGGGCAATAACAAAGAACCCCAAACACTGTCGGTAAAGTTACAGCAGTTACCTTGTTTGTTTTTATTTTTTCTTTCTCAATTTCTCACTCAAGTCACATATATAAAAGGGTCATTTAGGGTCTCTCATCTGTGTCATTGTCATCCTCACAAAGTAGCCACCCACGATTAGAAATATTGCCTCAAAAGGGGAAAAATGACACTGAGCATCCTCTATATTTATAAATTAGTCCACCTGGAAATGAAACAAATCACTTTTGCTCACATTTCACTGGAAATAATAACAAGAAAAAATGTAATTTTAAGATGAGAAAGTTTAAGCAAACAGAGTGACTGAAGAGAAAAAGCTAACGTATTTGTGAAGAAATGTAATGTGTATTAGACTCCCTGTTAAATAAAAGGCATTGAAACTTCTTGTGGTGTAAATGTCAAAATTCTGAAGTAAACATTAATTTTTCTGTGTGTTTTCCTGATTAGAAAAATTGATTTACTTTCTCGATTTCTCATGTCAACTAAACATCAAAGTTGAATTTGGAATTCAAAACTGCCATTTAGCAATTGGTTGAGAAAAAAATATTTTTTCAAAGTTAAAAATGGAGAAAGCTTCCTTGTCGAGTTAACTGAATGCAAATGGTACTATAAATTTGATTCCAGCTCTATTGAAAATAAATTCAACATTTATGTGCTTCTGTAATTAGTTCCAATCAGCATGTTATAAATATGTAAAGGTTTTACCCATCTATCACTTGCATCTCCAGTTTAAAGCTCTTCAGTTGAAAAGACAAACACAAATTCTGAGCAGGCATTCCTTCAGAGTGGATTTGACTGTGGCTGAAATAAAAGCTATGGATAACTCCTCTTATTTCCTTGAGTTTTAAAGTCTTATTTTTCCTTCTACCGAATATAGTATTCATTGTTTTCTAAAATCAGAGAAAACCAAGGGAAGTCGTGTTAAAATTGAAAAGAAATATATTTTGGTTATCATGGAGGCTTGAGAGATAGTGATAAATCCCTTTTATTAATCATCTAAAGGTTTATACAATGATAGCAATCGCAGAATAGGAAAAGAAAGATTGCTTAGTAAATATTTAGTTGAAAGAGTGTGGGAGTTTCCCATAATTCCTTGCCTTTCTCTTATAGTGTAGGTCTTCTTTTTAAGTCAGTAGTGTTCAACATATTTGCAACCATGAAACATATAAGAAGTCTGACAGGATTCCAACAGTAGCAGTGCTACACTTTTGCAATGATCCTTTTTAAAGTTTTACAGGTGGGATGGAACACATCATTTAAGGGATGCTTTGCATTTCAAAATTTTCTCAACAGGGTGATGTCTTAAAATATGCAGTTGGAAAATTCCCCCTACAAGGGATTCTGACATACCCAGCTTCAAATCAGTTATTTTGGTTGAAAGTAAATTAAAACTATGCCAACACTAATTTTCTTTATACATAAAATAAAAAGTCAAGGCTGGAAATTTCAGTGGGTTCATATTCCTAGAAGTTGTCAGAACGTCATATTAAAGAATTTACTAGTATAGCTTCAAATACATGCCATCAGAATCATCTATATAAATAAGTATTCCCCAACAACAGAAAACAAAAACAATGAACAATGGAAAGTAACTATTCCAGTATGCTGGGACTAGATAAGTTTAGGTATAATACAACAGATTTATTTGCAATTTGTGAATTTATTTTAGTTCAGATAATGAGATTTTGATCTCACAACCAGTTTAAATTTAGTGGAATTTTGTTTGGAAGCACCTCATTTTTTATAGATACCACAGATATTCAAAGATACTGTATTATTAAGAATCTTTCTTAATATCTCAATATAAACTCATGCATTTTAAGGATTCCACTACCCATTAATTCATTTATTTAGCATGTGTTTATTGAGCATCTCCTATTCCCAGGCATTGGTAATAAAAAAAGTGAGAAAAATGATACAATTTGGTGTACCTAGGTGGCTAAGTTGGTTAAGCATCTGACTTCCGTTCAGGTCGTGATCTCAGGGTCCTGGGATTGAGCCCATATACTCAGGCTCAGTCTGCTTGTTATTCCATCCCTCCCCCATTTTGTGCCCACTCACGCTTTCTCTCTCTCAAATAAATAAATAAAATCTTTAAAACAAAGATAAATTTTATCTTTTGGCAGTTTATGGCCTAGTAGCAGATGACAAATAGTCACCCAAGTAAATTAAAAATTACCAAATACAGATAATTGTTATAAAATTAAACTATAAATCACTACTCATAAAGCATATAATGCACACTTCGCTAACGTGGAAGATGAGGGAAGGTTTTCTGAAAAAATGACTTTTAGCTCCTAATATAAAGAATTGTTAGAAGTTAAAGAGACAAAACTAAATATTTGGGAAGCAGAGCTCTGCAGAAAGGATTTCTAAGAGCTGAACAATATACATGAAAGTCCTTAATGCAGAAAAGAGCGTGAGATATTTGAGGAACACATATCAAGCCAGTGAAAACAAGAGGACAGCCATCTGGAGAGGGAAATGTAGGACATAAAGCCAGAATGTTTTACAAGGAATAGAAAATACTAGATCTCATAGGCCAACTTGTAGGTGTGTGTTTTGGGCTCATGAGTAATGAGAACTTAAGCAGATTTTATAAATTTAATGGTATTATTAAATTATTAAATTTGCATTTTTTAAAATATAATTTTGCTTCCAATGTAAAGAACCAGTCAGATGTGTGGGGCACAGGAAGCTATGTGACTTATAAAGCTTTTCCTTCACCATGTAATAATTACCATGAGACTGTTATAGAGAACTTTTTTTTCAATAAAAATTACTCTTAACAGTAATACTCTTATAGAATTTTTTTAAAGATTTTATTTATTTATTTGAGAGAGAGAATGAGATAGAGAGAGAGAGCATGAGAGGGGGGAGGGTCAGAGGGAGAAGCAGACTCACTACTGAGCAGGGAGCCCGATGCAGGACTCGATCCCGGGACTCCAGGATCATGACCTGAGCCGAAGGCAGTCGCTTAACCAACTGAGCCACCCAGGTGCCCCTCTTATAGAATTTTTTGAAATATTTTGGTAATCACTATGGGGATTTTCCATCTGAATACACGTATGTACTCAATGTCTAAAAGGAAAGGCTTATTAAATTGAAATAGTTGTCATGTGATTTAAAATGAGTAACCTTAAAGTGAAAATTAGCAAAATGGTTGATAAAATACATTACATAGGAAGAGGCAACTACAGGGTTTTTTAAAATTTTTTATTGGAAACAGTATTTTGGAGCACTTTTATACTGATTATGGTACTATAACTTTTGTAAAACTCATAAGATATGTTGTTGACAAACCCATTATTTTATTTTATATCATGGTATAATACATTGTATAGTATAGTATGTTACCATAAAGTGTTATTTCCCTATCTATACTAAAATAAACTTCTTTTATTAAAACAGTCAAATCCAAATAGTTAAATAATTACAAAATTTACCAAAGATGTACAAATCAATAAAGGCTATCTTATTACTGATTTATTGTTAATGAGGAGATGAAAATGCAAACAAACCTAATTCTTATCTGATTTGACAATGGTCCTATTAATTCAACCAACATAACATGACTTTTTTTTTTCAATTCTTTTTTTAAGTAGCCTCCAAGCCCATCATGGAGCCCAAACAGGGCTTGAACTCATGACCCTGACATGAAGACCTGAGCTGAGATCAAGAGTCAAATGCTTAATGGTGATCCACCCAGGTACCCCATAACATTGCCATTTTAAGTTATTTTCTTAAGTGTTAATAAAATGTAAGACGCGATAATCATGTGCTGTTTTACTCTCATTTTAAGGAAAAGTTATTTAAGATACATAAATGAGGACATTCAAATGCAAAATTTTCACTATTTGACCCCTATAAAAAGAAATAATGCAGACTCAGGGACCATCCTCAAAAACCTTTGTTCACATACTCTGGAAGACCAGGAATAACTTCCAGATGAGGGCATAATTGTCCATTTTATGATTTTTTAATAAAATGAGCTTTCTCACACTTGGCAGTCTCCAATAATACATTAAGTCATGACAGGTATTAATTAACGATGGGTGCCCTTCTCTTGACATCCTAAGTCTCAAAAATACTTTATCTTTCACTAGATTAGAGACTGTAAGAAATGACTAAAACCAAGAACAGGAATTAATTAAAGATTTCATTAACCTCAAAAGTAATGTCTGATTTGTTTTCAAGCTGAATTTCACAAGAGCCTTGTCAGAATCAAGCTCAAATCAGGAGAATTAATGGAGTATCTACTGAGTGAAGAATTAGCATTAACATCCTGAAAGAAAATAAACACAAGCACAAAAACTGTTACAGCACTTGAAGTCATATGATTATATAGAATAGGCATTTAGAATTTAATATTAATAAATATGATGAGGGATTCTTTTTGATTACTTGTATCACCAACATATTGAGGCAGTCAAGCAAGTGTACATCGTGGTTTATTATTTTTTATTTTATTTTATTTAAGATTTATTTATTTGAGAGAGAGAGTGAGAAAGAGAGAACAAGCCAGGGGAAGAGGCAGAAGGAGAAGCAGACTCCCCACTGAGCAGGGAGCCTGATGCAGGGCTTGATCCCAAGACCCAGGATCATGAGCAGAGCCAAAGGCAGACACTTCACCAATTGAGTCACCCAGGTGCCCCCATTGTGTGTTTTTTTTTTTAATTTCTAAAACAACTTACATCCATTTAAAATGAAATGTGCTTCTTTTAATAACACTGTACATATAGTTAGTATTAAAATGTGGGATAATAAAATGGAGAGACTAATCTGTAGTCCTGCGATGGTGATTAATATTTATTCTATAGCATCATAGTTTTCTTTTCATTATCAACATCATAATGATTATAGGGATGGATTTATTTTTTATTAGTCAAAACATCATAATACAAACATGTCTTAAAGATGATGCTTAATGGAACTTAACAATTTAACCAGAAAAAATATTGTAGAAGGAAAATATTCAAAGTTGTTGTAACCTTTCCTGCAGTATTTTTGTCATTTGGACTATTCTCTAATGTCAAGTTCTCTGATTGGAGGCTTAGTGAGTTAACTCCATCTTGGACTATTCCTCTAGAAGGAACAGCAAAATTTCTTTCTATTTGTAAGTGTCCTTAATAGAATAGATGTGAAAACCAGTACCCTAAAATATGTATCAGTTTGGCCAAGGATAAATCCCTACGACAATAAAAATGAAAGTGTATCCCAGTTACAGCACAGTAATTAAGGGCCTATTTTTACAAATTCATTTGAAATATACCTGTATTCAAATAAGCACCAGAAAGTGCTAATGATCTTTGTTTCTTGGCTTTTGTCAAAAGAAACACATCCATTTTTTACAAGAAGGAATACATCTCTAATTATAACAAAGAAGATTTATATCATGTAGTTTACTGACTATTTTCATCTAAGTGACTATTTATATGGATAGTTTATATGTTTATTAAATTTGTAGCTTCTGAAACTGAAACAAAAGCAAAAATAAACTATTGGGACTAAATAAAAATAAAAATATTTTCTACAGAGAAGGAAACCATCAACAAAACAAAAAAGGCAAACTACTGCTGGGATAAAGTATTTTCAAATGGTGTATGTAATAAGGGGATAATATCTGATATATATAAAGAACTTATAGAACTCAACACCTCCCCCCCAAAAAAAACCCACAATATGGTAAAAGGGGCAGAGGACCTTAATACACATTATTCAAAAGAATACCAACAGATACACGAAAAGATGCTCAATATCACTCATCATCATGGAAATGTAAATCAAAATCACAATGAGATATCACTACACACCCATCAGAATGGCTAAATAAAAAAGATAAATGACAAGTTTTGGCAAGGATGTACAGAAAAAGGAATTCTAATGTACTACTGGTGGGACTGTAAATTAGTATAGCCACTGTGGAAAATAGTATGAAGTTTTCTCAAAAACTAAAAATAGAAATACCATATGATCCAACAATTTCACTACTGGTTATTTACACAAAGAAAACAAAAACAGTAATTTGAAAAGATATATGTACCACAATGTTTACTGCAGTATTATTTACAGTAGTCAAAATATGGAAGCAACCTAAATGCCCATTAATAGACAAATGGATAAGGAAGATGTGGTGTGTGTACACACACACACACACACACACACACACACACACACACACACACACACACACAGGAATATTATACAGCCATAAAAAAGAAGATGGTGCCATCTGTGAAATTAATGTACCTAGAAGGTATTATGCTAAATGAGTAAGTCAGACTGAGAAAGACAAATACCACAAAATTTCACTGATATGTGGAATCTAAAAAACAAAACAAATGAACAAACAAAAAGCAGAATTGGACCTGTAAATAGAGAGAACAAACTGATGGTTTCCAGAAGGAAGGGACATGGGCAAAATGAGAGGAGGAGAGTGGGAGATACAAGCTTCCAGTTATGGAATGAATAAATCATGGGAATAAAAGTTAAAGGATAGGGAATATTGTCAGTGATACTGTAATAGCACTGTATGGTGACAGATGGTAACCACAGTTGGCAGGGAACATGGTATAACGTAGAGATGTTAAATCACTATGTTGTCCATCTAAAACTAATGTAACATTGTGTGTCAACTATAATGAAAAAATATATATATATAAAGTGAAACGTGATATTTAAGCTACTCTATTGCTTGATAAGAGTCTATCATTTGGCAAAATCTAATAATAGGAAAATAATTCCAAGGTCCTTGTTTGGAAACTTAAACAGACTTAGCTCTGCATATGAGTGACATAAGCTTTAGATACTTTTGAAAATCAGGTAGTATTTGCATAAATCCTTCATCATGTGATGAAATGAGAGTTCCCCTGGGAGTCAGGAGTTGTGCATTTTAATCTCATTTCTGCTGCTTCTTAATTGGGCAAGTCACTGAACTGGCCAAATCCGTAAGTTCCTCATACATGTCTGTACAATTCTCATTTAGACTAGAAGGTCTCTAAGCTTTTTGTTACTTAATATTCTAGTGTTTTTACATTAATATTCCCAGAAATGGAAAAACTCTATACTTTTTATTCACCAACACATAGGTATTCTGCATGGTTTTTGTTGAGTGATAGTTTTACCCAAAAACTATCTTGGTGTTTGCCTATATAAGACCATGATTATATGTGTCAAAATAAATGACATTTTATAAAGCCTTTATAAATAACGTAAATGAACCTGAAAACTTAACTGAACCTCAAAATGCCTTATGAGATGCAAATATAGAATTAGTTACTCCAAATTTAATTGATTCAGGAATTGATGCTCTCTTATTTGACTTGTATAAATTTAGTACAAAGGTGCGTGGGTGGCTCAGTTGGTTTAACATACAACTCTTGGTTTTGGCTCAGGTCATGATCTCAGGGTCATGAGATTGAGCCCCACATCAGGCTCCTCTCTCAGTGTGGAGTCTACTTGGAATTCCTTCTTTCTTCATCTCCCACCCCATCTGCCCCTCTGTGCACTCTCCTCTCTCTCTCAAATAAATAAATAAGATATTTAAAATAAATAAATATATAAATAAATTTGTAAGTATTAAAAGGTCATCACTAGTACTAAAAATGTAGTCCTCTGATTTATATATCAAAACAGCAATCATCATTGGTATACCACTTTAAATTTTCAGTGTTCTGTTTTTCACACACATTATTTACCTGATTATTTTCCTGGGCTTGAAAGTGTGGAGGAGATTGAAACCATCTACTTGGGTACTGGTGGGAACCACAGAAATCTAACATACTGGTTGAGGAGTTAGTAAGGGAAGAAAAAGGAACATATAAATCAATGTAGGAGAAAGAGGGAGAGTGGGGGTAGGGGGTAGGGGGAGGAAAAAGAAAAAAAAGCATGTAGGAAGTGATAAGATTAATATTGACCAATAATTTACAGCTTATTTTTTGGCATCTGCCCCCAGGAACTTTGGAGCAAGAAAAACTCTCCTATTGAAGGATTTGGAATCACTGATTATTGCAATATAGTATAAAGTTTTGTTGGATCCAAGCATTAACTCAATTCCCAGCTCATTTCATATTATCTAAATTCACAAGTTGACACTTGGAAATAAACTCTTATAAATGAACTAGTTTTGATGTATATTTGTAACATTCATTCAGTAACATTCCAAGTACCAACTGTGTCCTATGCTCTGTGAGAGGTGCTTAGATACAGTGAACATAAGTGCTGTCTTCAACAGAATAGTTCATTAAGAATCACCAAGAATCTTTTTAAATTGTCAATACTTGAGCCATACAAAAATAATATGATCAACTGGTTGTAAAGTGGACTCCACAAATTGGCATTTTTAATTATGAATACAGGTAGTTATAACTCCAATTAAAAAAACACATTTGGAGTCAGAAAATGAGGAAGAATAATTAATTATTTTAATAGTATCAAGTAAGATCTTTTTGTGTGTGCAAGCAAAGTACAGGAAAGTATATGAGGAAAATAACTAGGGAAAAAAATAATCCAGTCTGTAGTGAAGATCAAGTAGTGCTTAGTTTGAGACCTGGAAGATATGTAATACTTAGCCAGATGAAAATGTTACATTTTCATCATTTCAAATGTTACATCTTGGGAGAGATTTTTCAGGAAGAGAAAACAACAGGTATGAAGATCCCAGTGATTGGGAGGAGTTTAACAAACCTGTATGTCCGAGGATGTGTTAGAATAGCTAGAACCCATGGGGCGCCTAGGTGGCTCAGTCGTTAAGCGTCTGCCTTCGGCTCAGGTCATGATCCCAGGGTCCTGGGATCGAGCCCCACTTCGGGCTCTCTGCTCCGCGGGAAGTCTGCTTCTCCCTCTCCCACTCTCCCTGCTTGTGGTCCCTCTCTCACTGTGTCTCTCTCTGTCAAATAAATAAATAAAATCTTTAAAAAAAAAAAAAAAGAATAGCTAGAACCCGGAAGGAGGGTAGCTGAAGAAAGAGAAATCAACGTCTTTACCCTGAGCCCCTCACGTATTCCTAGTTCTCCCTAGAGACCGTCCAACCACCCAAGATCCAAAAAGCATAAGAGATAATGCCTAGCATATTGGCTAGAATGTGTTCTGGCAGTTCCATGCCTGTGATGTACCAGTGTTTAAATATTTTCAAGGCGATCGCTGTATATGGATAGAAGATAAATCTAGAAAGTTAACTGGCAGCTAATGATGGAACACTTTGTGGATAACGTTAAGGATTTTTAACTGCATCCTGAGAATAATTAGAATCCACCGATAAAGTTTAAGCAAGTGAATTCCATGATTAGAAATATATCAGGATCAAAGCATCTGTGGATAACAGTGTAAAAGAGCAGAGGAAGAAATACCTTTCTTTCAAAGCAGGACAGGGGAAATGTACAGAGGTCTATAACACCATGAATGCTGAATATTAATTCTCAGAACATGAGAATCAAATTTAGAGTTCTCATCTGGTCACACAATATTGAAATAGTGTCTAGACTTGCTGATTGGCATCTGAGTGCCTGTTTCTCATTAAAGTGTAATACTCTAGCTAAACACGAGTGTAGTTGAGTCTTCAAATGAGATTTTCTATTCAGAGCCAGTATAATTTGGTGCTCCTCTCATTGAAGTCTATTATCACTTTGTCAAATTAGACTACTGTATAACATAAAATCTAGTTATAGAGACTTGAAATCCAGATTTGGCAGCATTTAACACATTTTTATCTTGCTCCAAAAATCTCTTTTACCACCATAAGCTCAAGGTTTTCAGCCTATCACATCTAGGCAAACAGTAGGACACGCAGTTACTTCATAGTTCAGGCCATAAACTTTGCATCATTATGCAATGAGTAATAAGTATTGTGATTTTTCTCTCAATTTTGTTTCTTCTAAAATGTTGTTCTCATTTCTGTTTTTAATATTCAAATGTTTTCAGTCCTGCCATAAAAATGTGTAATGTGACTGTTTGCATATATTCTTTGCCCAGTGAATAATGCAGTCTCCTAAATATTAAAATGTTCTCATAATTAGTAGTGTCTGCTGTATCCACTTAATGTTGGGTGTGCTTCAACTTCTTCTGATGCTCCTGGTAATTTCCTCAAGCAAACTGCATACTGTAAATGAAGCCAGTCATTATATGTTGCACACTGTAAACTAATGAATATACATTTAAAAGTCTTTTCTTTTATCTCCAGTGACTTATGTTATATTTTATTCATTGAAAATTAGAAGAGATGTTTAAATTACTGCTGAATTGATTAATTTAACTTGATAACACAGTTCATCAATGTGACTAAGCACTAAAGCAATTTCTTTCTTGTTTTTGGCTTTGTCCTATCCTTTTTAAATATCATCATTGTTGACCTGACTTCCAGAAAATTAATTCTTCACACATTTTATTTGTTCTATCAGCATAAGTGAAACAAAAACTTCCAGCCATAAATTGTACTTGCCGTTAGAGCTCAATGATAAATAGGTTCTTGTTCTCTGCTACTTCCAGTGATGAAATGCTATTAGCACTGAACTCTTACTTTACTACTCTAGGCCCAATGAATAACATTAATTGTTTTATAACCCTACACCAACTCATTCTGCCTGATTCATAAAACAGTTATGCACCATTTAGAAGCATTTCTCAGTAGGTTTCATTTTCCCACTAAAACAAAAGAGTTTGACTTCATTAATCTCCCTTTTTCCCTCAAAATGCAGCATGAACTTTGAATTACACACTACATGTTCACAATTCTCATAGTCTCTGAATTAGCTGAGGCAGAGAAGATTTAAAGGGCATTCAAATGTAGATTTAGCACAAAAGAGTTGTAAGGAAAAGATGTCAGTTATTTTTAAAAAATACTTGTTACCTAAATTTCCTTAAGTTAAAATATTTTAGCAAATATTAAGCAAAAATGATATTTGGTGTCTAAACTCCAAAGAACACATATGATATTCGATGTCTATCACAAGTGAACACTTAACAGCAAGTGCTATTCAGTACAATATTCAGAAATATGAATAAATAACATAAATCCTATATTTATTGTACAATGAGAGGTGATAGGAAAGATTGGCTTTAATTCTTGGCAAAGGCTCTGAATATTCCAAATTATGGAACCCAGTAATCCAGAAAGGTGGAGAGAGAAGGCACTGAAATTAAATTAGTAATTAGAAATCCTTTAGAAATTTGTAAAACACCATGTAAGAGATTTCATAAAGAATGTTGTTATCTCACTATGGAAATATAGAAAACCATGTTTAATATGTGTTAGTGTATAACGCAGTCTTCTAAGTAAATGAATTAGGTATTGATTTATACTAACCATCAAGACCAAGTAGAAAAAAAATGTTTTTTCTTTCATCTTGTCTTCATTTCCCTATGCAGGATAAAAATAAGTAAACTAATAATATTTACATCTCTGTTTTGAGCACATATGAAATGTTTTAAAAAAACTATTGGAAAACAAGCCACTGGAAAAAATGGATCTCTATGAAACAGTACAAGTTTAAAATGAACAAGAATGGGACAGACTTGCAAAGAAGACCCTGTATACAGGGCAAGACTGCAGAGTAGACATCTTTTTTTTTTTATTATTTACATGGCACTATTAGAAAAAAGAATTCAGTCTACTTTTTGTTTCTGCATCAAAGAAACACCAAAAATTGGGGCCAATTTAAATAATGGTGGCTCAAAATGAATCGATATGTAACAACCATCATCAAAAATAAGCTAGATATGGGAGAAACAAGTCTGTCCATGAATCCAATAAATGGAACGCATTGCTTTCATTAGTTACTACTTAAGAACTGAAAGCAATTGGATCACAATAAAGGATTAGAATAGGCAGTCTTTAATTATGGCTATAGGAAATCCTGCAGCCATAGGAAATCTACACACTTCTAGAATTATCTGATTTTAATAAAAGTGAAGAGTATTTCTAGACATGCATTAAGGTTTTTGTCTCCATAATTATTTAATATTTTTGTTTATTTAAAGTAAGCATGTGTTATGACAGAATTAAAATGACTAAGATAGCATCAGTCTTTATCTTCCATCCATTTAAAACTACTATACTCAAGGATCTAAAGGGCAAGTTTATGATGTAGTATAAATAACAATATTAATAAATAGTAATGAAGGCAAAGAAATATACTTGCATATTTTGATTTTGTAAAATATATTGATAATCATATCTATTGATAATCATAGCTTGACACATATATTTAAGATAACTGCTGCAAAGTAGCTCATCTCTTTATTCAATTGTAAGTGCAGTGGAAAACTATGTAATTACTTATTTGGATAAATATTAACATTAGTGAGAGGTACACAATTCTCTCTGAAAACATAGAGAAGAATGTCCAGGAAATGTATACATGTTTTTGCCTGGTGGAGAAGGTTGGAGAAATGACATAGAGGAATAAACACCGTTATGGACTGAATGCTTGTGTCTTCCCCAAATTCATATGTTTAAGCCCTAACCCCCAACGGGATTGTATTAGGAGGTGGGGCCTTTGGGAGGTCATTAGGTTTAGTTTAGATGAGTTCAAAAGGGTAAGGTCCTCATGATGGAATTAGTGCCTATGTTAGAAGAGACCAGAGAATGTTGTTCTCTTGTTCTCTCTCTCTCTCTTTCCATCAGGCATGTATATAGCAAAAAGTGGCTGTCTGCAAACCAGGAAGCAGGCTCTCACCAGACACCGAATATGCTGGTCCCTTGATCTTGGACCTCCAAGCTTCCAAAACTGTGAGGAACAAATGTCAATCATGTAAGCCACTGAGTTTATGGTATTTTTTTAATTTTTTTTTAGATTTTATTTATTTATTTGACAGAGAGAGACAGCAAGAGCAGGAACACAAGCAGGGGGAGTGGGAGAGGGAGAAGCAGACTTCCCGCTGAGTGGGGAGCCCAATGTGGGACTCGATCCCAGGACCCTGGGATCATGACCTGAGCCGAAGGCAGACGCTTAATGACTGAGCCACCCAGGCGCCCAAGTTTATGGTATTTTGTTATAACACCTCAAGCCAACTAAAACAAGAACAATTGCCAAACATTCTAGTAACTTCTATTTCATGTGTGTGTTTCTTCGTGTATGTGTGTGTATAACAAGTTCCATACCAGCGGGTATAACAAATTCCATTTTAGTGTGTGTATTTGTATGTGTGTATTCTTCATGAATAATTCTATATAAAGGTACTGTTTGAGAAAGAAAGGGCTTTCCCAAAATTTTTTGTGGAGATGGCTTTGAGCTTTGGATTGTGTTTCTATGTGGGAAGCAGTTAATTTCTATTTGATTAATTTTATAAACTAACTCATAATTGTATATATTGTGGTAAGAGAAAACAAATAAGTAGGATTGGCTAGAAATGGCTTATGATGAGTATAATAAACTAAAATGAGAGAAATAAAAATAGAAAGAAATTAAAGATATTTATAGTGAATCTGAAATATTTTATAATAGCCTGACATCTTCATCTCTGAGAAAGCAGTTTTTTACCTTTCCTTAAATACATGGGTGTTAAATGCAATTCAGAATTCAGCCCTTAAAAAAATGACCTCTAAATAATGTAACATTTTATACAACTATTAAACTTAAATATGGAAAGTCCTATAATTTTGTTTCCTTATTCTATATTTAAAATATTTTTGAGTAACTGGAAAATGCAGCACATAAACTAAATAAAAGTCTTAAGGATGGTAAGGGAAGTATATTTAAAATAATAATGTATAAATAGCATAGGTCATGGTTAGTTTTATATATCAACTTGGCTAGGGTATGGAGTTTGATCGAACACTAAATAGATATAGGGATGATCAAAAATCAGTGATGAAAAATCAGTTCACTTTAAGTAAAAGAGATTACCCTGGAGAACATGGGTGAGCCCTATTCAATGGGTTAAAACCCCTAAGAGTAAAATTGGAAGTTTCTCAGAGAGGAAGATATTTTTCTCAAGTCTTCAGCATAGAGATCTTGCTTGAGTTTTCAACTTGCCTTGTGGATTTCATACTTGCCAGTACAGGCAATTATGTGAATCAATTCCTTCATCTATAAACACACAAAGACTAAGATATATCATATACATAATGTATTAATGTGTTATTTTGGATCAGGGTGAAGATAGTGGGATTACACGGGACATACTGAGAAACACTTATGTGGCTCTGTACATACCTATGTGCACATATGCTGAAATTTGGGACAGATTTTTGTAAAGGTTAAAGGAAGAACTTGCAAGGAAGACCAGTTTGGCTGAGTAAAATAATTTATTATTGCAATTAAACATGTATGATTTCATGTAGATCCTATGAAAATCTAACAATTTGTGTTTATGACTTTTAAATATTAAATGGCATTTGATTAAAAAATTTTATATAATGAGATTTTGCCTCACTTTATGTTAGAAAATGCAGATTTTTTGTTAAATTTATTAATTTTTCCTGGACTTTCTAAGTTCAGTGACTAAGCAATGACTTTTTCCAGTGATATCAAAACATGCTTCTAACCTTTGTTATTTTTTGAAGTTCAGAACAAATGTCAAACCAACAGATATTATAGCACTTTACAATAGAGTTTTCAAAATGAGGGTGCATATATCAAATTGAATTTTATCTTTAATGTTCTATATCATAGACGATTTTTATCAAAGTAAATGATTTGCTGTATCAAATTTTTCAAAATATAGCTTCTTAAAACACAAATCTTTCTTATTAAATTATTAAACAATTGTTTGAATAAAATGGACTTACATTATATTTTGAATTTAAGGAAACTATTGGTTTCATCATGTAAATCTGTTTGCCTATTACATCATTTCAAACCACTGTTAATGGGCATTTTATAATTTATGCCTATACTTTTTGGGTAATTTTTGGTAAAAGTGTGTGTCATAAGTGACATAGACCAGTAACTTTACCGGCCTCTATTCTGATCTTGTGCTTAAAAAAAAAAACAACTGAATTATTATATTTAGAATCATAATATTCATCATCATATAAAGCAAGGTCATCTTGGGTAATCCTTTGACATGATCCAAAAACTAATGGAGATACACACACATATACACACATACAGAGTTTGAGGGAGAAACTGAAATAAATGACTATCATGGGAATTTGGCTAACAAAGCATTCAAAATGTGAATTATAACAGTTAAATAGATCTTACCCTTTTATTTCTGGTAGCAACAGAAAGAAATGTTTGGAGCATTCAATAATGATAATCATTTTCTTTTTAGAATTAATGGTGACATAATCTAAACATTTTCTTTTTTCTTTTTTCTGTTAATTTTTTTATTTAAATGAAATTTAATTAACATATACTGTATTATTTTTGTCAGAGGTAGAATTTAGTGATTCATCAGTTTCCTACAGCATCCAGTACTCATTATATTAAGTGCCCTCCTTAATGCCCATCACCCTGTTACCCCATCCCCCTACCACCTCCCCTCCAGCAACCCTCAGTTTGTTTCCCATAGTTAAGCGTCTGTTATGGTTTGCCCCCCTCTCTGTTTTCATCTTATTTTATTTTTCCTTCCCTTCCCCTATGTTCATCTGTTTTGTTTTTTAAATTCCACATGAGTGAAATCACATGATAATTGTCTTTCTCTGATTTATTTCACTTAGCAAAATACCCTCTAGTTCCATCCACATCATTGCAAATGGCAAGATTTCATTCTTTTTGATGACTAAGTAGTATTCCATTATATATATATTATATATATATATTCATCTGTTGGACATCTGGGTTCTTTCCATATTTTGGCTAATGTGGACATTGCTGTTATAAACATAAAAAGATCTAAACTGTAGACAAAATGTATATGTAAAAATTGTTTAATTTTATTTCTTTTATAATGGAACCACATTTTCAACTCTGGTTTCTACCTTTACATTTTATAGGTGTGTGTGGATTGGGTTTCTTATAGAAATACTTCAAAGGCTTATGTTTAGTTGAATTGAGTTTGTAGTAGAATTAGTTCCTTAAAACACAGGACATGAAGAAGTTAAAACTTTGTGAATAATGTTTTCTAAAAGAAGTCCTGGCTAGTGAATATGCTGCCTGGGGGCATTTCTGGATCAAAAATTTGAAATAAATAGCACTCCTTTATCTCTCATTCATTCATTGTCTGCCTGCTTTCATCCCAAGATCTTTTTTTTTTAAGATTTTATTTCTTTACTTGAGAGAGAGAGAGAGCATGAACAGGGGGAGGGGCAGAGGTAGAGGGAGAAACAGACTCCCTACTGAGCAGGGAACCCGACACAAGTCTAGATCCCATGACCCTGGGATCAGGACCTGAGCTGAAGGCAGACACTTAACCAACCGAGCCCCCCAGGTACTGCCCCTCATCCCAAGAGCTAAGCATACAAAGCTCAACAAGGAAAAGAGTGCCCTTGCCAACATTTTTTATTTTGGGAGAAACAAACTACAAGCAAGTAAAAGATAACTAAAGTATATAAACTCAAAGAGTGGTAAGTAGAATGATAAAAAATAAATGGGTAATATAAAAATATTAATTGTATAATAAAAGACATACAATCGATTCTAATCATGTTTCTTTCTTTTATCAATGTGCTTATTACTCCAAAATATTTCAGCAGGAGTGGAAGAGACACTGTTCTGAAGTAAATAAACTTGTTTCCCTCGCAAATAGACCACAATACATTTTTGCTTGGGGTTCAGTTAAAGTGAAAGAAAAAGAACAATCACGGAGTAAATACATAAATACAACTGTCATCTGTTCCAAATCTACATGGACAGACAGATAAAAGTCTAGTCAGTGGTGCTCCAAACTCGCCCTCCTCTTCATACTTCTCCTTTAAAAAATACCTAACAAGAACAGGGAACCAGCAGCAAGTAGCAGAGGCAGAATGGCTTCCAGACTGGTTTATCCAAGTCTTTTTTGTCAACCTACACAATCCAAAAATAATACATCGGAATTAGAAAAATACTTATGGTTTTTGTGACCATAAATGGACTTGGGATCAACTACGCATGCCACCATAATCCTGCCTTCCCTTGCTTCCACAGCGGTTTATATGGTCTATATTCCCAAATTCCTATTCCTGTTCCTAGAGTATATATTCTCAATGTCTGGGCCTCCATTCTTGAGGATGGATGTGATTGGTGACAGATAAGATCTCGGTGCGCTATCTTGGTCCATGAAATGACTTCACTGCTCTTAGGTTTTCCTTAGGCTTATTCTAAGAAAATTAAAGTGTCTGTTCAGGACTCAGAATATCAATGAGACAGATAGCTTGCCTTGCCGGCCCAAGGCTCCCACTGTTATAGAGATTCCTGTCTTTTAATTTCTACCCCCAAGAAATCTGTCTATTCCTGACTCACCCTTCTTTTCAAAGACAGTTATGTCAGAAATAGTTGCCAGATTGTTTCCACAAAAGGCACAGAGAGTAAGTCCTGATGTTTAATTATTATTCAAAAAATATCATATGTAAAATAGTCACAAAGTAGTGAAAAATATTTCTGATTTAACAAATATTCCTAAGCAAAATACTTAAAATATAACCCCAAATAATACCAGCATCTGGAAAATACCCCTAATCAGTCTGACACTATTATTTTGTTTGTATGAAATAATTATAGAAAGAATTATAGGAATACATACAAATATGTATTTTTAAAGACGTACCATAATGAGCTACTTCTTGATCATACGTCGCCACTCTTGGCATCCACACTAACATGAAAAAGAGTCAAGATCATTTCAGTTTCACAAAATGAAATTTTCTTTCTCTCCACCCTCAGACTCATAGCCTCACCTCAACAAAATGGCTGACATCATTTGCACTAAGCCTGCCCAGATCTAAATCTTTGTCTTGTATTGTTCACCATAAGGTGCCCCAAGCCCAAGTGCATAAACCCGGTTTCAGTCTGTAAATCCCATATTTCACCTCAGAGTCCACTCCTCATGACCTCCACAAAACTTTCAGGTGTAACCTCTGGAATTCGCATTCCACACGCAGCGTAATCTCTAAGCTTTGTTTCTCCTATTATGTTCACATCACCTTGTTACTAATTGATATAAAACTTTTTTTTATTCCACAAAGATACTGGCAAGTCACTCATTCTAATACAACATCCTTAATGCATGGTAATTCCAATTTTCACATGGCTGAAAATTTCAGTACTTTGGTTTCTCCTAGCTTGAAAATCTCATTACCTAAGAATTGCAATATAATTATATTTATATAATGATATATATTGTTATCATATGCCATTATAATAATATATATCATTATATAAGTTTATTGTAATATATAATAATATAATTATTTTTATAATAATTCCTCTAATTATTTTGTTCTCTGGTCTTCCTCAGCCACATAATTCCATGGTCATACAATAGATCTCAGCATAAACTGAAACCAGGATAGGCATCATCCTCTCTTACCACCACCTCCTTTCTTTCCTAATCACTTTGGATAATAATCTGCTTCCAGCAATTCTTCAGCTATCCCAGGATCTAAAATCTGTTGTCCCTACTGTTTTGAACTATCTCTCTCCCATTTCCCCCACTTTCTTTCACCAGAATGCATATTGCATTATTATTATTATGGCTTTCTTGTGCATTTCTTCAATTTCCTTGTCCTTTCTCCTTCCACCATACTCTAAAATCATCACCAACTGGTTAAATCCCACTTATTCTTCACACTGTATATGCAAGGTAATGCTCTCCCTTTTCCCCTACAGATTTGTTATTCTCATGTTTCCCCTTGATCTGTCCCAGGTTAGCTTCTATGGGCTGCTTCAGCTGAACTTCCTGCTTTCTGTTTCCTGCTGAGATCAACTAATGGAACGAAACGGGGAGGTTGGAGGATGGGGGAGACATATTTAAGGAACTTATTCTGGCTTGCTTCCTGTCAGGTCATACACGTGCAGGGGTTGCCAGTTCTCTAGCTAAGCCTCAGTTCCTATTGAGTGTCTGTCACACCTTCAGCTTTAGTCCTCTCCATGCTTTTAGTTTATCTCTGAACCATGATTCTTCTCTCTATCTTTCCTTCTCTAGTGATCTCATCCATTATCAATACTTTAAATTCCAATTCTATCTATGATAATGAATGTCAACTTTTGATCTGCAGTATAGACTTCTTTAAATTCCAGAATCCATGTACAATAACTTCTGAAGCCCCTACACTGGGATGTCTGATAATTTCTCATTACTTCTCACTGTTCCCCTCACTCATTACTTATAGTCTCAATCTTCTCCTTGTTTATTCCATTTCTTCAGTCCTTAAGTATTCCAAACTTGTTTATACCACAGAGGCTTTGAACTTGTTATGCCATCTACCTGGATAACTGTTTCCTAGATATGTGCTGGCCCAAGCCCGCTCTTCAAGGTCATTGCATAAATATCACTTATTCAGGAGGCCTGCTTCACCACCTCTAGAAAGCAAAAACATCCCTTCACCCTAGGCTCTCACTGTGTCTCTGATTTTACCCAGTTGTTTCCCATAATTCATATCACTACTTAACACACATATTTATTTATGTTTTGTCTACTGCTTTCCCACTGTTATATTTTCAGGGCCTAGCAAATTATGTGTGGTCAATAAATATTTGCTGAAAGAATTAATGAGAGATGAATAACACAATATAGATAGATGATAAATGGACAGATAGATGTATATTCTCTATATAATCATAAAATAATTTTAAGGTACACTAATGTTCTCTTTTTAATATTATCACAAGACATAGTGCATAGTGTAAAAGGTGTATTAATACTCATCTGATACCTTCCAGGAATATGGTGTTAAGGAATACATCTATCTTACAAATAGAAGCAAGTTGGTATTCCAGCAACCTTGTACTTAACATGAATTAGAAATGATTTCTTCTCCACATCAAATCTCTCATGTCTTAGTATGTATTTGAATAAACATAGCCTTTTTTATTAGAGACTAGAAAATTATGTTCAATACGAATGGTTAAAATGATTTAAAAAAAATAAAACCTATGATTGCCAATTTATTAGATTCCAGTACACTTGTAGGCTGTTTTGTATCACCATTTTCACTTAAATATTTATTTAATTTATACTAATATAGTTCATAGATTTTCTAAAGTATGTAGATATTTGTTTGGATCATAATGCCTTCCTTCATTATACCAATAAATACACACAAGAGTGAAGCATAATTTCAGTATAGTGTTTTTTTTTTTATTATGTTATGTTAATCACCATACATTACATCATTAGTTTTTGATGTAGTGTTCCATGATTCATTGTTCGCATATAACACCCAGTGGTCCATGCAGTACATACCCTCTTTAATACCCATCACCAGGCTACCCATCCCCCACTCCCTCCCCTCTAGAACCCTCAGTTTGTTTCTCAGAGTCCATAGTCTCTCATATTTCGTCTCCCGCTCCGATTCCCCCCCTTCATTTTTCCCTTCCTGCTATCTTCTTCTTCTTCTTTTTAAACATATAATGTATTATTTGTTTCAGAGGTACAGGTCTGGGATTCAACAGTCTTACACAATTCACGGCACTCACCATAGGACATACCCTCCCCAATACGGGGTGGCTGGATGACAGTATGGTGTTTATAAAAGCCTATACAATTTAAAAGACAACCATATATCTTTAAGACACATAGCTGAAGCAAAATATTAGGCAATCTTTCTAAAAAAAATAGTAGTATGCTATCAATGCCATTAATGTACTTACTAAAATTAGAGTTTTAACACACTATTTTATGCAGAACATATTGCAGAATCCAAAATACTTTCCTACAATTGCTTAATAATGTACATGGGTTAAATTAGTCAGTTGGGGACGCCTGGATGGCTCAGTCAGTTAAGCATTCGACCCTTGTTTTGACTCAGTTCTCAATCTCAGGGTTCGAGCCCTGTGTTGGGAGCTTAAGATTCTCTCTCTCCCTCTACCTTTTTCCCTCCCTCCCTTAAAAATTAGTCAGTTGGTCTAAATTGTATGTCTGGAGATACTTTTACTTTATCGGTCATTGTAAACAAAAGAGACAAGAGTGGAAAGTTATTGTATACATATTTTTTTTAAAAATCAGAGTAGAATAGCCAAAAATACATTTTTTCTTGATCAATACATATGAAAAGTAGTACTAAGATAATCAATATAGCACATAAAGATACTACCTGAAATTATTAGCAATTTTTAAAATCTAAGGGTCAAATATTAGGTATAAAGCTAAATTTTGCTTAGGCAGTCAAACTTTCCTCCAGATGTATGCTATATATTTGCTTCCTATAGCCAGAAACAAATACTATATATATCCCTCTTAGTTCCCGGGAAACAATGGGGCAACCACAATATCTACTGTCAGCCAAGTATCCTCCTGGTCTTACAAATGCTCTGCTAGCCTCTGCTATCAATAGTCACCTCAGTGATTTGAAATGAACAGTCTTAAATAAACAGATTGTGGTATATCCATAGAGTTCAATGCCACTTTGCAATAAAAATGAAAGAAGATATACAAAAAAGAGCACATATTCTCACAGCCCATCCATACAAAACTCTAGGACAGGCAACATTAAGCTATGGCGGTAGAAATCAGAACTGTGGCTTTCCTGTGTGGTCAGAGAAGAGGACTGACTGGAAAGTGATAAGAGGACATTTTCTGAGTGATCAGAATGTTCTGTAATTTAATCAGGTTTGTGGTTGTCTAATGAGCTGTTTGCTTAAATTTGTTATAGGCAAATTGTACCTCAAAAAGACAAGAAAATGTGAGGGAATTTTCCTGCTTTACCCCTGGTGATCTCAAGATTGAAGAGTTACTCTTTATATTGTGTACGACATACAGTGAATGCCTAGAAGGCATCTAATACTTGAAGGAGTAACCCTTTCCTATGAGATATCATTACAAGACATTTAAAACATCCTATCATAATTCTAGGGGATGATATATTAGATATATTAGAATGTTTTCAAATTCTCGACCCTCAAAATAGGCTGTCTATAAGAAAAAGAAAAAGTTAAAAGACTGATCTCATGGAGAACTGAACTTACTTTATTATAAAACGATTTTTATGAGATGTGTATGAAATGTTCTTCCCATGAAAAGTGGCCTATTATTCTGACCATAAATGAATAGGATCACAGAGAAACTTTATATAGTCAATTTTCCTTTTTAAAATATTTTGTCTAGTATTAAGTGTACCTCATAGTTTAGTGTTTATTAAGTGTACCTCAGAGTTTTGTGTTTTCTTTTTCCTTTTTAGGCAACAGCAGGAAGAAATGAAGGCAATCTGTGTAAACATCATGACTGCTCTGTTATTAAAAGAGTTTTATTCAATACAGGTCTACATAATCTCTGCAACCTTGATGATAAAACGTGTTCTACTGTAACTATCGTGAATATCACTTAGAAAAGTTAAAATGAGCATAGCTAAGCCTGAGTTGTATTGCATTTTCCCCCCACATACCTGTTTTTTAATTAGCGATGGTAGATCTCCTTATTAGAGTCTTCCTTTTATATCATGATGATGACAATAAACACAACCAGAACATTATGGGGTGTTGCAAAATGGGGTAGTATGCGAAGGTCTGGGGTAATTTGAAAATTTACAATATGGCAATACTTACCTATTAAGTTGAAAGAAAATATGGAAGTATGGACATTAACAAGTATTTCATTTGTTACATATATGGATTCTAAAATCAGGCCAAGACACTGTTTAAAGGTTTATTGAAAAAAACATATATTCGCTTAATTGTAAGTAACCTTGAGGAATAGGCAATTAATTTGTACCAACTCTTTATTCAATGTAACTATACCCATTATATGACTGAAAAAGTGGGAGAAAGGGTTTCAAGTTGTTTTTTTTATACAAAAAAACACAAATAGGACATTTTTAATTTACTTGCTCTTTAAATGTATGTTTTACACTTTCATATTACACTGAAATTTAGAATATGATTGCATTGAAGTATTTATAATCTATTCTTGGGCTGCATGAATTTGTCTTATTAAAAGTATCTTTGAGTTTAGTCTAAAACTGCAAAGTCTTATAAAGAATGCATTTCTATGAAGAATAGTTATGGCTATAAACCTTTAAAAATGTCAGATGTAAATGAAATAGATTATCTTATGCCTATAGGTGACTTACAGTAGTTATTGAGATTTTTTAGCATTATCAGCCTTCACTTTGCATTTATATTTATGTATAGGAAAATTCTTTTATTCATTAGTCATTATAACACCCCAGGATACCAGAGGAACTTTGTTTAGTAAAAGAACAGCCTTCATCTTGTACAGATTTTCTATTCATACTCAAATCAGGTTATACTTGTCTGTCTTGGCACCACATTGGCTAGAAACCGTCTTCACTAACAAGCAACTGCATGGATTTAACTTTTGATTTAGAAACATCACCAGCTAATTTTGGAAAATAATGCATTCAATTTTTTAAGTATTTTTCTATCTATGCACTATTTTATTTCCCTTCTAAATCTTGTTATATTTTCATTTCAGATAAAAAGCTTTATAGAAACTTAACATTAGATGTAGTAGAAGAGTAGGGTGACTTTTTTTGTATGATAACATTTAAAATATAAGAAATATCAAAAAATTTAGGGTGCCTGCGTGGCTCAGTCAGTTAAGCATCTGCCTTGGGCTCAGGGCATGATCCCAGGGTCCTGGGATCAAGCCTCACATTGGGCTCCCTGCTCAGTGGTGAGTCTGCTTCTCCGTCTCCTCTGCCCTTTCCCCCTGCTTGTGCTCTCTCTCTCTTTCTCTCTCAAATAAATAAATAAAATCTTTAAGAAAGAAGAAATTTCAAAAAATTTCTCTGATGACAGTACATCACTACTTTTGAGAGATTAAGCACAAAAAAAGAACTTATAAACAAATTAGCACATTTGTGCACACCTATATCTTTTTCTATTTTAATTATATCTGACAAACACAAAAGTAAGAATTATTCCCTCAAGCTAAAAACTTAAAGGCATTTATAATATGAACTTTATAGTAATAGAAATAATGGTGTTTTGTCAAGTATGCCTCTAGGCTTGTACTTCATTTATTCCTTAAATTATTTTATGTATATATTCTCTTAGGAAATACAGTAAATATGACTCAATTTGACAGGTAGAAATTGTTTTTCACTGAGATACAAGAAAATTGTTGATAGTAATTAGAAAAGGGTTTGCTAACTTATATAAACCAAATAATATATTTAAATGCTTAGTATATTCCTTGGCATTCATGGTGCACTAGCTATTTTAAAATATTATTTCAAGCTATAATTCATTAAGAAGTATCTCCTAAATAATTGTTATTTTTAAAAATTTCTTGTTTAAATGTGGATGAACATCAAAAATATTCATTTAAATATGGCTTTTTTGGAGCCAATACATGGTAACTTTACATGTGCTATAATTTGTAGAATATCTGCTCTCTGGAACCTGTCACTATTCCTCTGTTTTAGTCATCTGGATATCTTCTTAATACCTTTGGATTTTGCCACATTTGACTCTATCAACGTAATTCAGGCTATGATTAACAGCAGTTGGCTCACAAGGCACATCTACTTTTGGAAGCAAAAGTCACTTGGCATGAAAATGTAATACCAGAAACAGTTAATTTGCCTTCCTGTGCCTGGTTACTTCTTACTGGTGACATGACTGGGGCTCTGCACTGGAAAACAGTACCAAATAAATATTAAATCAATCAATTTATTGATGAATCAAAACCAACAAGGAATGTTGGCTTTATCTTCTTAGAAATTGGATTACATAATTTATTTCGGAGCCCAAGCAGAGTATGTCACAACAGCCCTAGCAAACAATATTCTGAGAAAAGACTGTTACACTGACAAAGCGCAAATATATTATCACCCGATCAGAGCAGAAAAATCACATTATTAATTTTCCTAGTGGTACAAATATCTGGCATAGTAAAGTCGGCAAATGCTTTCAATGTCAGATGAAAGACATTTGAGTATTGGAGATTTAGTTTTCTACCCATTATTCTGCTTTCTGACAGCATATAGTTTGTTTACAATTGCAAAATGTATAAGAAATATTATATTAGAGATAAATAATACTATCAGAGTTAAAGGAGTGTTACTTCTTTGATCAGTGTTTCAGGTTACTACCTCAATGTTGCACTTGTGGATTTTTGAAAGAACACCTATGAAGTTTGGATGAAACAATACATAGATTTATAACTCATCACATTTTACCTATTTTTAACTACAAGAGAGCTGACTTTTCCCAATAGAACTTGAATTCAATTTCATCCAAGAAGAAAAAGGGGTTCTGGAAAATTCAGTGTCATGCTAATTAACTAATGCACTAGATTCGTTAATTGGTTTTTGCCTTTGGAGTACATGAGGGATCCATTGATATAGCTAATCACTTTAAACTTGCAGTGGCATAAAATATGTTTTCAAAAGTATCTACCAAAGAGTAGATCAACAGGAGATGCTAAAGAGACATTAAAGTCGTGATGCCTTAATAGATCAAATTCAAGAAGAGACTTCTTTATATACAACCAGGCCTATTAAGATGAGGGGAAAAAAAGTGTGTGTGTGTATATGTGCATACAAACTAAGGGAAACAGACACTTGTTTGGGATCACTTAAATATTTAAGTAGAATACATCTAAGTAGTGGGAGGAAATACCTTTCAATCATTCCAGATAAAATAAATTAAAATAATGATGTACATCAGTGATATCTGATCAAGACTCCAGTAATTGATAGTGTGGACCTCCAACTCAATTATATGTAGATGAGCACTTCCTGAAACATAGTTACACTACAACTATTCCTTCAGTCAGAGTTGACAGGAAAAGCATTAATGTTGATCTTGCCCAACATAGTCATTTTGCAGGTGACAACACTAAGACTAAAAGAGTTAAGTACCTTCCAAAAAAAAAAAAAAAAATGATCACACAATTGAAGGAGAAAATTTGAATTTGAGCCTATGTCTTTTGATTCCAAGGTTTAATTATTAATGGATAGAATGCATGCTTATTAAGCTTCAGTTTAGTGTTGGTCACTGTAGTGAGTTTTGGAGAACTAGTTGTGAAGTGGATGTCCATGTTCTCTTACATCACTATGCTTCATCTAGCTTACCTCATCATGTAGGGAGGTAGTCAGGAACTCGAGATATGCTACAATAAGTTACAGCATTAATGGGAGAAAAACAGCATGATTTCAGATCCACTAAAAACAATATCTGGCCCAGTCTCAAATAGAAATATGGGGTGTTTTAGGGCAGACTGGTTGGACAAGGTGATATGAATTGAAACCTGCAGTTTGGCATTAGCCAGGAAGAGCAAGGAGAATAAATGTCCCTGGCATGTATACCATCCTGGGTATAAGAGATAACACAAAAGTTTGAGAATTTAAGAGTTCAGCTAATTAAGTATCCTTCTTTGCCTCTTTCCCTTTTTCTGAGACAGCCTTTGAAAATCCAAGATTGAGGTGAAGTATAGGGGAGAGAGGGGAGATAAGAGAAAGATAATTGGTAAAAGACCTTCACATGCAGACCTTTAGCACAGATGCCACATTCCTTCTCTGCTGTTTGTAATTACTTTTCAATAGCTGACTTCTTCTGGGTATCCATTTTTGATTTGCCAATCTTTACCATTTTTCAAAAGGGGGAGAGGTATTTAATCCTGAGTACACCAGGTTTAATAAAATAGACCAAGTTTTCCAGAAGTTTCTCCAGAAGACCTTTCCACTTGGAGAAACTTGAGTGGGGACACTCCCTTGCCTACTCCTTACTTCATGACTGACTTCTCCACCCAGTTCAAGAGATTCTATTTATAAACTCTCTTATATATTCAGATTGGATAATAAGAAATGGTTTTCTTGTTCCTCAATATGATAAACATGAAGTTATTATATAGCCCAGAAATTTGATCCCTAGTTCTGTACCCAATAGGTAGAAAGCATATGTCTATCCATTCAAAAACATGTAAATGAATGTTCATAGAAAAATTCATAATAGTCAAAAGACAGAAACAATCTAAAGGCAAATCAATGATGAGTGGATAAGCAAACTGCGGCATATCCATGCAATGGGATATTATTTGGCAATAAAAAGGAATGAAGTGCAGGTACATGCCACAATGCGAATGAACCTTGAAAACATTATGTTAAGTGAAAAAGCCAGACACAGAATATCATATATTGTATGGTTCTTGAATTCATGTGAAATGTCAAAAATAGGTAAGTCTATAAAGACAGAAATAGATTAATGTCTGCATAGGACTGTAAGTGGGTGGATGAGGACCGACTACCAATGAGTTTGGTGTTTCTTTTGGGGTGATGAAAATGTTCTAAAATTAGATTGTAGTTATGGTTGCACAACTCTGTAAATATGCTGAAAACCAACTAATTGTACACCTTATTGGCAAACTTTGTGACATGTGAATTATATTTTAATATTTTTTAAATTAGTGTTTACTTACACTCCTTGTAAATCCCTCATAGATTATCTTGCACCTTGTTTAAGATTAGCCTATGGGGTACTTTCCACCAATTGTTTACAGCTTTGAGAACAAACCCCAAGATAAAATATTTATGTTAACATATTTTCATTTTCATTTTCAGGAATGTAAGCCGTAAAGTTTTTAAAATTCCAAAACCCTAACTATATATTAGTTGTAAAAAGTGTCTTAAGCATCTTAGCCACCAAAACAAGTAGGAAAATATCAGTTAAGAGATTAAGTTTGTGAAGTTTTTTTTTAATTTATTTATTTGAGAGAGAGAGAATGAGAGATAGCACGAAAGGGAAGAGGGTCAGAGGGAGAAGCAGACTCCCTGCTGAGCAGGGAGCCCGATGTGGGACTCGATCCCGGGACTCCAGGATCATGACCTGAGCCAAAGGCAGTCGCTTAACCAACTGAGCCACCCAGGCGCCCTAAGTTTGTAAAGATTAAAACGAACCTAATTTCAAGATATGCAGAGTTTTCTTTCCAATACAGACAACTGAGAAATTTTTTCTCCCAAGGGACATAAGAGGATTCTACAAGATGCAGACTAATGCAGCCTTAACTTCATTAAAACAATAAGTACAATTTAAAAAAAAAAGTCATATTGTTCTTCGTTTATAAAAGCCCTTAACATTAGTTAAAGGTATACTCTGGAGTCCATTACAAGAAATGAGCCCAATAAAGAAGCTAAAATGATGTGTTTCCAGTATTTTGTTCTCTGATTATCTGGCTTGGTCCATGGTTTCAAGTTTCAATTTGGTAAAAATAGAGGCATTATGTCCAAATTAGTTAAACTCATGTGCCATATTGTTTAAGTGGGCTTTTCATTGAATAGCTGAAAATTTCAAAACCATGTCCTCTGAAAAGAATATATTTTGTGTTGACTTTCATAGAAGGGCCCTTTGGATTGTTAATTAATAAAATGGTAATATAAATATAAAAAAACCTGAATACATAAACCAGGGTCCCAACAGAAGACCAATTTCACACTCATTTTGGGAAATTTGTAGAAACTTTAATAAGGAGCCACTGATAAAATCCCGGGAGTGTAGGAAAACCACAAGAAACAGTTCATCCTTCTGGGAGCTAGAAATAGTAGGGTTCTTTCCACCTGTAGTTCCTGAGGGGACAATGACAGGAAGCAATTATCACAATCCAGACAGAGAAAGGGAGGGGTGGTTTGAAGGAGCTGTGACCTCAGGTCAGGGGAAACTACCAGTTGAGACAATCCCACAATGAGGGAGTCAGGAGAATAAGAACCCAGGTCTTCTTCTTGTCCCATACATTGATTTCCTGCCCCCATGTTTATATGAAAGCAGAAGCCAGAACACAGGAAAACCCATTGATATTTTGGAAACCCTATAGATCAACGTGTTGGGCACTGATCAGGGTAGAAAATGATTGTGAATGGATCAGGAGCGATAGCACTGAAAATATGCATCTAAATGGAGGAATACCTAACTCATATTAGAAAAGTCACCCCTGTTACCAAACTCAACTTAAATTGTGGGCTTATTTTTATTTACAGTCTCCATTGTATTTCCTTGAGAAATGTGGTGATTTGTACAACCCAGAGACTATCCTTTGAGTAACGAATTTTACTATAGATTTTTTTTTTTTAAGATTCCATCTATCCACTTGACAGAGAGACAGCTAGAGAGGGAACACAAGCAGGGGGAGTGGGAGAGGGAAAAGCAGGCTTTCCGCTGAGCAGGGAGCCTGATGCGGGGCTTGATCCCAGGACCCCAGGACCATGACCCGAGGTGAAGGCCGACACTCAACGACTGAGCCACCCAGGCGCCCCTATAGATATTTTTTTTAAATATTGAAAGGATCAATATTTAAGGTGATTGTTGTCAACAGTTGAGCAGCATTGTTGCCAGAAAACAGTTGGTAGACTCTAAATGAGAAAATATTGGAATGAAATATTTAGTTTTTAAGTGGTAATAGAACTTGTAAAGTCATTCCAGCATTATTCTACAAATGTCCTCTTACCAACTCCCCTAATCTACTATTTTAACCAAATTACTCTGAGTGAGGCTTGGTGAGGTCAGAAGCAGATCAAGAAAGAGGAACTGGAAAGAATATTACAGTCTCTCTTAGAACACAGCATGCCACTTGGTCCCTCAGGGGAAGCACTTGGGTTAATCATGAGGCAGAGGGAGAAAGGAGAATTGTGGCCAAGAGTACTTATCGTGGTTTCCATGGGAAAGAATGCTTAGGATTAGCTAGTTATAATTTCTGGGGCGCAGGGGCTGTCCCAGATTATCTGATATTTACCCTGGGGGAGATTAGGAGGGCTGTATGTGTGTGAAGACCTGCTAAGTGAGGCGAGGTGATCGATTGGGGTGTGAACTGATTCAGCCATTTAAGAAGGGGAAGTGACTGACCTCTAGCCAGCATCTCAAAACTGGTCGAGACAAGATTTTTTAAAAATTATATTACATCTATTCACCTTCTAAAACTATTTACAAGTAAGAGGAAGAAAAAGGAGGAGAAGAAAATTTATAGCTTCAATAGTGAGACAGTCATGTTACCTCACTTTTTCTACCATATAAATCTGTATTAGGAACATTTTATTGTAAGGCAATTTTATTTAATGTTTTTTATTATTAAGTAATTTTTTATTTCACAGATTTGTCCGTTTTATTGATACACCAAAATTATCTCTCCAAACTCAAATTCCAATATCTTGTGAGAGCAGTGACTACAATAAGGTAGAAATAATATTATTTTTAAGTGTTGAATTAAAATAAACATTTTATCACCAGAAATAACAATAATGACAATATTAGTTTACTGATTACTCTAGGTCAGGCACTGAGCTAAGTGTTTTACTTATGTTGCTTATGATCTCACAGGAAATATTTGAGGTACATATGATATTCTCCATTTTATGGATCAGAAATCTAGGGCATCAAATATTATATTGCACAAAATCATTGAATTACAAATAGCAGTGAGATTTGAATGATACCTTTTGCCTTGAGTACTCATGCACATATTCCCTATGTTAGTATTAAGGAATTATTTATGTTGCTTTAGATATTCCTGGGTTTGCAGTTAATATGAATATCAGAAACAATAAGAAGAAATTATGACTAATTATGTGAGTATTTTATGGATATATTGAGCCAAAGAAGCAGTGGTTATTTCCCTCAGAAAACTGTCTGCTCCTCAGTTGGTTTACAAAGGGTTGGGTAGAGCAGATGACCACTGTTAAAAGCGTTTAAGCATTCTGACATATAATTTAAATATTATTATCATTTATATTGTTACATCTTCTGTGACTTTTTTTTAAGATTTAATTTATTTATTTGACAGGGAGATAGAGAAAGAGAACGAGTAGGCAGAGTAGCAGAGGGGGAGGAAGAAGCAGGCTCTCTATCGAGTGGGGAGCCGAATGTGGGGCTCGATGTCGGCCTCGATCCCAGGGTCCTGGGATCATGACCTGAGCCGAAGGCAGCCACTTAACCAACTGAGCCACCCAGGTACCCCTCTTCTGTAACTTTAAAGAAAATAATGGCAATCAAAATATCCAAGAGAAAAAAATATATGCATATACATGGTCTTTTCTCTAAAATGATGACAATTTAATGAAATTAGAAAAATACATAAGCGAGAGATTTGTATAAAAGTAGTGCACTATCATTTCTCATTACTTACAGTTATTTCACCTAAATATTCTAATTCATTTTCTAAATATTTTACAATGGATATGAATTTTTCAAAGCATTTTATATTTGTATGTTGTTTGGAAAGATCAAAGTCATTATTTTAATTTTTTTTTCATGATACAACACAATGAATCTTATTTGGTGGTGGGCAGATGTTTTTAAAAAGTATCTCTGGGTACATAATTTACAACTAGGGTGTTGTTTAAATACTTCACAAGTATGGTACTGTAAGTCTGGAATGGATTGGGTTTTGAAATACAAGCCTGCACCTGGAAATGATACAGTAGATGTCAAGATAATTTTGAGGAAGTAAATCATGACAAGTCATATACTTTCCTACCATCTCTTGTTTCTGTGGTGACTTTATCTAATGTGATACAAAGATCCATTCAATTTCTGTTCTACTTCTAACTGTTCTCTCTTCTGATTAATGGCATATTTGGAAAAACTACTAACTCAGGAAGGTAGGAGGAAGTGCCACTCTGTATAAAGTATGTAGTCATTTTTGTACAAGTGGGAACGTTTTACTGTTCTCACCATGGGCTTTAAGGGTATGAATACCAAAGACATTTCTGTAATATATGTGTTTCCTAACAGCATTTCTCTTTAACCAAAGTGAACAATTTTCCTTCACCTGACTGAGGGAAATTAGTTTATGAAGGATATGAGATGTAAGAATGACTTCTTACACAACCCAAGAAGGACAGAGAAGAGGTAACTAGCAGTAAGAGAAAATGAAGCAGCTAGGAGGACAAAATGAGTGAAGTATATTTGAGAATGACCACTTCCCTCATCCTTTGACAAATACTTAAAAGGCTTACTGTCTTGTGTTTTGTATTAATGGCTATCTAATGAGATTTAAAATACTTAATGATTCATAACTATTTTGCCTTAGTTTATAAGGCACTTTTGCATAGAGTATCACAATTAGTCCTCATAATTATTCTAGGTACCCCCTATATTTTATTAGCAAAGATGTTTAAGTCGCTAGGTAAATATCCATAAGGTATGTCCAATATTTCATATGTTGGGTTGAAGATTTCCTTCCCTCCCCCTTATCATTTTAAAACACTCATTGGAATAAACTATAAGTGGATATGAATCACAGTACCAATCCCTGAATATCATAACCTTTCAAAAATATCTCTTCTATTTGTGACAAATCAGAATTAATGAACATGAAAATAAAATGCCTGAGGCTGAAGGCTCATAGGAGGATACATGGACCTTCACTGCCTGATTTTGTTAAGATTCTTTCTGTTCTTTGGTCCAACACTAGCAGAGCTATTCTTTAATGGGTCAGTAGTATTTGTGTACGTGTGGGCTAGGTAAGGTCACACATTGCACACTCTATTTGTTCAAGATCTCAGGTAGTCCATGTTTTACCATCTGATATGGCATGCTCTAGCAGAGACACTAGCTTCTTTCCAATGGATAAAGGCACAGTTGCTGAAATATATTGTTGATGAAATATAATGCTTTCTTTGAGTCCATATACATGGGTAAATAAAAATACTTTTGAGTTATTGGACTTCTAAGAAATTTGTGAAACTGATTATTCCAGATTTCTAATTGTTGCCCTTATGTAGAAGTTTATCCATTTTAATTTGTATTTTATTACTTATCTAATGCTTTTACAAGTATTTTCAGTTTTCTTCTGAAGTTCAGAAGAATTTTCTATATTTATGTTGTATTGCCTAAATATTCTCATGCTCCCTATTTCTTCATCTGTAACTAAGTTAAGCAGGCTATGTAGTATGCAGCACTACTTTCTAAGTGGGTATGTATATTTATCTCTACACTTCTTTCCAGTATGTATAATTCCTTTACCTGTCACCAATGAACTGTGTCAAGCTTCTCTAGATATGATATCTTCAAATGAGCAATTAATGAAATACATACTCCCACACACATGCTCAGACACACAGAGATACACAGATTGATAGGTAGGTAAATTGATCTAGACTTTTGAGATCACAATCTGATACAATATATATTCTCCTTTATATTACCCATTCTCTCATGATTAACTTTTTCTTTTGTTTATTTGTTAGTATATTCCTGTTCACGGGGGCACAGTAATACATGTGTTTTACTTTTATAAATACTGAAATTTTTACCTAATGTCCAATTTTGTAGTATAAACAAATTTTAGGACAAAACCAGCAATATTTCTGAGTCAAGTGATTACAAAGTGTGATATATTTGATCCATCAGTTTTCCAAATCACATCGATATGTTTTCTGGCAAATATATCATTGCTCTCCAGGCACATTGTACCTACTTCGAATTTAACTTAACCCCTTGATAGCACTGAATAGCAATATCTTAATGTTTTTCCAATTTGATAATCAATAAATATACTTAATTTTTATTTTTTATTTAATAATTTGTTGATGAAGTTGACAATGCATATATTTTGAAGTA
The DNA here is from genome assembly GCF_037043125.1 of Eumetopias jubatus. Classification (NCBI taxonomy): domain Eukaryota; kingdom Metazoa; phylum Chordata; class Mammalia; order Carnivora; family Otariidae; genus Eumetopias; species Eumetopias jubatus. Next base: position 173,160,058 of record NW_028274809.1, on the reverse strand, counting down.
GTCATGCATTAAATCTTGAATAATATAAAATGTTTTATAAGTATACTATTTAACTTACAGCATTTTAAGGTAAATCATAAGTTCAATTATACGGAAAGAGAAATTCTGTGAGATGAATGTTCACAATTAATATTTATATCTGTTTTGTAAGAATCCATATTAAATATAGAATATATTCTTTCAGCTCCCTACATTTTCTTATCATGTTTGTAGAAGATCAAGCAAGAGAATAACTGAGATATGCAGTTACCTAGCATCTTAAAATAATTTACAGGCCCTTCTAACACTTTGGTAATGGAAAGTATCAGAGGTAGAGACTCTCGGTTTATATGAGATGATAATTTTTAAGTGAAAATGACTGCCAGTTGTACATTTTGCATCTTACACTTTATTAATATCTCCAATGCCAATATTTGCTCTCTCCTCTTCATTTTCTGAATTGTCACAGGTTTTAAAAATTTATGTCTAGAGGCTTTTGTGATCCACTTGCTACACGAATGGAAGCTTGAAAAACTTGCTGCCACGACCTCCCAAGCTTTCTTCAAATTTCTTAGGACCAGCCACTCTGCCTATTCCCAGTGTTTGATAGGAGAAATATTCAGATTGCTCTATTCCTGATCACTTTCAGAAAACAATGTTAAATATAATGGAGAATAAAGTTATGTATTGTTTTAATATTTATGTGTAGGATTACAAAAAAGGTTTCCCTGAAAATAAATGGTAACTCTGTAGTCCTTAATATTTATGCACTTTATTTTTTTTATTTTATTATGTTAGTCACCATACAATACATCATTAGTTTTTGATGTGGTGATCCACGGTCCATTGTTTTTGTGTAACACCCAGTGCTCCCTGCAGTACGTGCCCTCCTTAATACCCATCACTGGGCTAGCCCTTCCCCCAACCCCCCTCCCCTCTAAAACCCTGTTTGTTTCTCAGAGTCCATCATCTCTCATGGTTCATCTCTCCCTCCAATCCCTGCCCCTCATTTTTCCCTTCTTCTCCTAGTGTCCTCCATGTTATTCCTTATGTTCCACAAATAAGTGAAACCATATGATAATTGACTTTCTCTGCTTGACTTATTTCACTTAGCATAATCTCCTCCAGTCCCATCCATGTTGATGTGAAAGTTGGGTATTCATCCTTTCTGATGGCTGAGTAATATTCCATTGTATATATGGACCACATCTTCTTTATCCATTCATCTGTTGAAGGGCATCTCGGTTCTTTCCACAGTTTGGCTCTTGCGGACATTGCTGCTATGAATATTGGGTGCATATGACCCTTCTTTTCACTACATCTGTGTCTTTGGGGTAAATACCCAGGAGTGCAATTGCTGTTTCATAGGGTAGCTCTATTTTTAAATTTTTAAGGAACCTCCACACTGTTTTCCAAAGTGGCTGTACCAACTTGCATTCCCACCAACAGTGTAAGAGGGTTCCCCTTTCTCCACAACCTCTCCAACATTTGTTGTTTCTTTCCCTGTCCATTTTTTCCATTCTAACTGGTGTAAGGTGATATCTCAATGTGGTTTTGATTTGAATTTCCCTGATGGCTAATGATGATGAACATTTTTCCATGTGTCTGTTAGCCATTTGTATGTCTTCTTCAGAGAAATGTCTTTTCATATCTTCTGCCCACTTTTTGACTTGATTATTTGTTTTTTGGGTGTTGAGTTTGAGAAGTTCTTTATAGATCTTGGAAACCAGCACTTTGTCTGTAGTGTCATTTGCAAATATCCTCTCCCATTCTGCGGGTTGCCTCTTTATTTTGTTGCATGTTTCCTTTGCTGTGCAGAAGCTTTTTATCTTGAAGAAGTCCCAAAAGTTCATTTTTGCTTTTGTTTCACTAGCTTTTGGAGATGTATCTTGAAAGAAGTTGCTGTGGGCAATGTCAAAGAGGTTACTGCCTATGTTCTCCTCTAGGATTTTGATGGATTCCTGTCTCACATTGAGGTCTTTCATCCACTTTGAGTTTATCTTTGTGAATGGTGTTAGAGAATGGTCCAGTTTCATTCTTCTGCATGTGGCTGTCCAATTTTCCCAGCACCATTTATTGAAGAGACTGTCTTTTTTCCATTGCATGTTTTTTCCTGCCTTCTCAAAGATTATTTGACCATAGAGTTGAGGGTCCATGTCTGGGTTCTCTATTCTGTTCCATTGGTCTATATAACTGTTTTTGTGCCAGTACCATGCTGTCTTGGTGATCACTGCTTTGTAATATAGCTTGAAATTGGGCAACGTGCTGCCCCCAGCTTTGTTTTTCTTTTTCAACATTTCCTTGGCGATTCGGGGTCTTTTCTGATTCCATAAAATTTTAGGATTGTTTTTCCAGCACTTTGAAAAATGTCATTGGAATTTTGATCGGGATGGCATTGAAGGTATAGATTACTCTGGGTAGCATAGACATTTTAACAATGTTTATTCTTCCGATCAATGAGCATGGAATAATTTTTCCATCTTTTTGTGTCTTCAATTTCTTTTATGAGGGTTCTGTAGTTCCTAGAGTTTAGATCCTTTACCTCTTTGGTTAGGTTTATTCCGAGGTATCTTATGGTTTTTGGTGCTATTGTAAATGGAATTGTTTCTCTAATTTTTCTTTCTACAGTTGCATTGTTTGTGTATGAGAAAGCAACTGATTTCTGTGCATTTATTTTGTATCCTGCCACATTACTAAATTGCTGGAAGAGTTCTAGTAATTTGGGGGTGGAGTCTTTTGGGTTTTCCACATAAAGTATCATGTCATCTGTGAAAAGAGAGAGTTTGACTTCTTCTTTGCCAATTTGAATACCTTTTATTTCTTTTTGTTGTCTGATTGCTGTTGCTAGGACTTCTAGTACTATGTTGAACAATAGTGATGAGAGTGGACATCCTTGACGTGTTCCTAATCTTAAGGGAAAGGCTCTCAGTTTTTCCCCATTGAGGATGATATTTGCTGTGGGTTTTTCATAGATGGATTTTATGAACTTGAGGAATGTTCCCTCTATCCCTATACTCTGAAGAGTTTTAATCAGGAAAGGATGTTGTATTTTGTCAAATGCTTTTTCTGCATCAATTGAGAGGACCATATGTTTCTTCTCCCTCCTCTTATTAATGTGTTCTATCACATTGATTGATTTGCAAATGTTGAACCACCCTTGCATCCCGGAGATAAATCCCACTTGGTTGTGGTGGATGATCCTTTTAATGTATTGTTGGATCCTATTAGCTAGGATTTTGTTGAGGATTTTGGAATCCATGTTCATCAGGGATATCGGTATGAAATTCTCCTTTTTGATGGGGTCTTTGCCTGGTTTGGGGATTAAGGTAATGCTGGCCTCACAGAATGAGTTTGGAAATTTTCCTTCTGTCTTTTTTTTGAAACAGCTTCAGTAGAAAAGGTATTACTTCTTCTTTGAATGTTTGGTAGAATTCCCCAGGGAATCCATCAGGCCCTGGACTCTTGTTTTTTGGGAGGTTTTTGATCACTGCTTCAATCTCGTTACTGGTTATTGGCCTATTCAGGTTGTCAATTTCTTCCTGTTTCAGTCTTGGCAGCTTATAGGTTTCCAAGAAAACCTCCATTTCATCCAGATTGCTCAGTTTATTGGCATATAGTTTTTGGTAATACTTTCTAATAATTGTTTCTATTTCCTTGGTGTTAGTCGTGATCTCTCCCCTTTCATTCATAATTTTATTAATTTGGGTCCTTTCTCTTTTCTTTTGGATAAGTCTGGCCAGTGGTTTATAGATCTTATTAATTCTTTCAAAGAACCAACTTCTAGTTTCGTTGATCTGATCTACTGTGTTTCTGATTTCTAATTCTTTGATCTCTGCTTTAATTTTAATTATTTCTCTTCTAATGCATGGCTTAGGCATCGTTTGTTACTTTTTCTCTAGTTCTTTAAGGCATAGAGGTAATTGGTGAATTCGGGATTTTTCTATTTTTTTGAGTGAGGCTTGGATGGCTATATATTTCCCCCTTAGGACCACCTTTGCAGTATCCCATAGGTTTTGGACCAATGTGTTTTCATTCTCATTGATTTCCATGAATTGTTTAAGTTCCTCTTTGATTTCCTGGTTGACCCAAACATTCCTTGAGCAGAGTGGTCTTTAGCTTCCAAGTGTTTGAATTTCTGTCAAATTTTTTCTTGTGATTGAGTTCCAGTTTTAAAGCATTGTGGTCTGAGAATATGCAGGGAATAATCTCAATCTTCTGGTATCAGTTGAGACCTGATGTGTGACCCAGTATGTGGTCTATTCTGGAGAAAGTTCCATGTATGCTTGAGAAGAATGAGGATTCTATTTTTTTTAGGGTGGAATGTTCTGTAAATATCTATGAGGTCCATCTGGTCCATTCAAAACTCTTGTTTCCTTGTTGATTTTCTGCTTAGATGATCTATCCATTGCTGAGATTGGTGTATTGAGGTCTCCTACAATTAACATATTGTTATCAGTATGACTCTTTATTTTGGTTAACAGTTGGCTTATGTAGATGGCTGCTCCCATGTTGGGGGCATAGATATTTACAATTGTTAGATCTTCTTGTTGGATAGACCCTTTAAGAGTGATATAGTATCCTTCTGTGTCTCTAATTAATTACAGACTTTAGTTTAAAATCTAATTTGTCTGATATAAGAATTACTACCCCAGCTTTCTTTTGAGGTCCACTGGCATGGAGGATGGATCTCCAACCCTTCAATTTCAGTCTGGATGTATATTTAGGTTCAAAATGAGTCTCTTGTAGGCAGCATACGGATGAGTCCTGTCTTTTTATCCATTCTGCAACCCTATGCTGTTTTATGGGAGCATATAGGCCATTCACGTTGAGAGTGATTATTGAAAGATATGAATTAATTGTCATCATGTTGCCTGTGAAGACGTTGTTTTTATAGATTGTCCCTGTAAATTTCTGTTGTATATCACTCTTGGGGTCTTTCTCCTTTTATAGAACCCCCCCTAATATTTCTTGCAGGGCCAGCTTCGTGGTCACGTGTTCTTTCAGTTTCTGCCAGTCGTGGAAGCTCTGCATGGCTCCATCCATTCTAAATGAAAGCCTTGCCAGATAAAGTATTCTTGGCTGCGTGTTCTTCTCATTTAGTACCCTGAATATGTCTTGCCAGGCCTTTCTGGCTTGCCAGGTCTCTGTGGATAGGTTTGACATTATTCTGATATTCCTCCCTCTGTACGTAAGAAATCTCTTCCCCCTAACTTCCCTTAAGATGGTTTCCTTGGTTCTAAGATTTGCAAGTTTTACTATTACATGCCAGGGTGTTGGCCTGTTTTCCTTGATCTTGGGAGGGGTCCTCTCTGCCTCTAGGATGTGAATGTTTGTTTCATTCCCCAGATTAGGGAAGTTTTCAGCTACAATTTGTTCAAATACATCTTCTAGTCCTCTCTCTTTCTACTCCCTCCTGGATTCCAATTATTCTGACATTGGAATGCTTCATGGTGTCACTTATTTCTCTGATTCTATTTTCATGGATTCTGAGTTGTTTTTCCCTGGCCTCCTCTTTTCCCTTTCCATCTATTATATTGTCTTCCAGGTCGCTTATTCGTTCTTCTTTCTCACTTATCCTACCTGTTAGATTATCTAGATTGGATTGGATCTCATTGATAGCATTTTTAAGTTCTGCCAATTCAGCTTTCATTTCTACCCTTAGAGACTCTATGTTGCCATTAATTGATTTCTCCATTCTAGCCATTGTCTTCACAATTGCTAGCCTGAATTCCATCTCCGACATCTTGGTTATATCTGCACCCATTTGTAAATCTGCAACATAAGTCATAATCTCGGAGTCTTTTCTATTTTGGGGGCTCCTCCTCCTAGTCATTCTGTTGGTGGGTGTTTGAGGGAATGTATAGAGTCCAAATTATTGACCAGAACCCATGCAAGATGCACCTGTTTTCTTGTAACCTTGGGGTTGCTGGCCTCTTGTTTTCCCAGCCTGTCTTCTGGGGGAGGGGTCTGCCACACTGTTACTCAGGCAGCCCAACCTGCCCCCCTGTGGCGGGGGATGGGCTCAGCGGGAATCAGTTTTTGGGACTTTTGTTCTCTGGCGGCTTTCCCTGGTGGCTTTCCGCATCTCTTCCGCGAGTCAGAGCAGAAGAGACCGTTTCCAACCCTCTGCCTCAGAGCAGAGAGGTCACAGTCTGTTCTTCAGTGAGCTCTCCAGGCTACACGGTCTCTGTTTCTGTCCGTGCTGCTATAAACTGCAGTGGCCTGGGTTGTGCGCCCCTCCGCAGGGGCCCCAGTCCTGCCTCCAGGTCGGGGCACATCTCTACCCTTCGTGCTTCTAAAACCACCAGCCACTCCCAGATCGCAGACTCAACCCCGCAGGTCTGGGTTTCTGCCCCGGAGGCTGCCCTAAAGTCCTTTCCATGCCAATACCGGTCTGCGAGTCTGCACTGTCCCCAGCACGCGAGGCTCTCGCTCACTGGTGGTGTAGGATCCCCATGGCCACTCACCCTCCCACTGCCGTTTATCTTCTGATATCTCCCTGCGGAATCACGGCTCCCCACTTCGTACCTCGAAACCTACCGCCTGCGATATTCTGTTTGTAGAGATCCAGATCTTCTTACATCTCAGGCTGGTTTCGTGGGTACTCAGAATGGTCTGGTAGGTATCCAGCTCAATTCTGGGGACCAGTTGAAATAGGGTCTCCTACTCCTCCGCCATCTTTCCTCGACCCTGATGCACTTTAAACATGGATTTTAAATCATTTCCTTATGTAACAGCTTTACGTCATATTTTAAAAGTTCTTGGAAGAAGAGCGGCAAAAATAACTAATAATCTTATTTTAAGAAATTGCAGTGTAATTTGATGGCCTATCAGATATAATCATTTTAATCCCCCTATAAGACACGTATTAAATACTGGCATATGACAATGACTGGACATAATGTGAAATCCATATTTTGTAGTATTAATTGTTCAGAGACTATACTTACTATATTATGCTTTTTAAAATAAATCCTGCGTTTATGTTATGCATGTGTATATTTGTCTTTAGGGAAAGTAGAACTCCAATCACACAGTGTGAAATCTTGGCAAACAGCTGCTTTTAAAGGCAATCAAGAAACTTATATGGTGTCATGGTGTTAATCAGTAATCAACTTTTGAGGTAGAACACTAATTATTTGTTTTATAACAGAAATTTGTGGGAACATACACATCAACAATTTCAATAGTTAAAATAATGATAATTAGCTGTTATAGCTCTTGCTGATCGAATGTTAATCACAATGAATGAGTCCTCAAATTCTGATTTTCTTAACAAAATAGAATTCATATCATTTTCTCTGTCATAGAAATGGATATATTCAGTCTTGGATCAATAAATAGGTATCTTATTTACCCACTGCAACAGCCTTTGTTCATAAAACATAACAATCGTTATCTTTCTTCTCACAAAGTCTCCTGAAATGTGAACTTTTCTCTCTCCTATCAAGAGGTAAGTAGTGTATGTCACTCACTGAATCTGAAACAGTAGAATATTGCAGAAGTAATGATGTTGGACGAGTAGTGAGCACAGTCTTTAAATGGCCTAGCAGTTTGCATTTTCCAGAAACCCTGTAGGAAGTGCAATTACCCTGAGACAAACATTCCTTTAGGGGAAAAATAAAAGAAAGAAAGCCAAAGCCTTAGAAATGAGATGAACTACAGACAAGGAGAGAACAAAAACACTTAAGCTGTGTGAGAAATGGATTCATTAATTCCAGGCACTGCATTTTCTACCGCCTGGACATGAACCACAAACTGGGCCCTCCCACAAAGTCATGAACAAATGAAATTTTTTATTTTTTGTAAAGATTTTATTTATTTATTAGAGAGAGAGAGACAGAGAGAGAGAGAGAGAGAGAGAGAGAGAGAGAGAGCACGCGCATGCGCATAAGGGGCGGGAATAGCAGAGAGAGAAGGGGAAATATGCTTCCCGTTGAGCAAGGAGCCCAATGCTGGGCTTCATCCCCAGGACCCTGGTATCATGACCTGAGCCAAAAGCGGATGCTTAACCAACTGAGCCACCCAGGCGCCTCTGAAATTTTTTATTTTAAACCACTAAACTTTGGCTGTTTAGTTATGAAGATACCTAAAACACCCATACTTGCATGGAAGAAATGTAAAAACATAATAAAAATATACGTGATTGAATTATATTAATAATAGAAATGGTAGATCAACAATTAAATTTAGACTGTGTAATGTACTTCAGTTACTTCTTAACTGCTTAATACGTTTTTCCTTTCAGGAAGTGTCCTTTCCCAACTGATGATGTCAACATTGACATTGTCCTGCAGTACTTTTCCTAGGTAAATGACACTGGATAGTCAATAATACCCCACTCCACTCCTGATATAGTGATTGTATTAAAGATTACACAAAGTTAGATAATAAGAATCCTTTTTATGAGATCATTCCTGATTCTAGGAATGAGGGAATTTCCCTTTTTAAAATGGATATGACTTTTTTTTTAATAAAATAAAAAAATGGATACCCCTGAGAACCAGGTGCTCCTTGGGCTGCCAGTGGATATTAAGGCCAACATGTGGAAAAGGCTCACCTAAGAATTAACTTTAAAAATACATAAATCAAAGTGAATCAAAGTGAACCGAAAAAGATAGGCAAGATAGACAACTGATGTCATCTCTTGAACCCCAGGGCCCAGTCATGTCTTAAGGAAGAACTTTCCCTTTCCTTTCACAGAACTGTGAGCAGCAAGATATGTTTCCTCTTGAACTAGTTAGAGTTGGTTTTCTATTACTGAAATCCCACATCTTGACTAAACAAACCATATGAAATATTGTGTGACCTGTGGAGATGGAAAGGAATCATGAGAGAGATCCTGTCCATCATGAATTTATTATGAAGTTAAAATTAGATTGGATTTTGCCTCAACATTCATTTTTTAAAAACAATTGTTAAACATTTATTATGTGCAAAAATGGGTACTAGACATATAGAGGTAAATATATATGTCTACACATGTTCTCAAGGAACTCATAATAAGCTAAGACCTCTTATTAGGTAAAACAAAAGTTATGGATTCCAAGAAATGAAAATTTTGCAATAAAACAGAGCCATTTATTACCAAGGGTTCCCATGGGAGCACATAGTTGTTAAACACTGGAAAATAAATTAGAAGAACTCTTTTCTTCACCCTCTCCTTATGTCTAGTCCATTTTTGTTCCCTTTTATCAGCTGACCTCATAGGGCACAAATCTAAAGAGATTAATAATGTGTCCATACAACACTGGAGTTGTTTGAATACATACAGCAGTATTATAGGAAAAAAATTTCCAAACTATTATTTTCAAATAGTTCTTTAGCTTGGACTGGAGAACTTACATAGATGACAGTATCAAATCCATCTGAGGGTGTGATTTCACTTCTACCATCACATCCAGCAGAATGATGCTCCAGTGTAAGACACCTCCATCATGGAGTGAGCTATGTTATTATCTCTTTCACTGTTTGGTTTCTTATGTTCTTAGCAATACATCATTTCTCCAGCTGAGTCACTCTCCTCTCAGTACCTTAGATAGTTTATTAATTTTCATTTCTTGAAGAAATATCTGTCTTCATCTTGTGATTTTTGACTTGCTCCAATCTGAGACCAATGTCTCTTCTAGGCTTACTGCATATCTGGCATGTTAGGAATGCAGTTAATAATAACACATATAATAATTAGTATTTCCAGGCATTTTACTAAGTGTTTTACCTTTAATGATTCAATTATGTTTATTTTAAAAAGTTTTACACATGAAATTTTGAGGTAAATACAGAAAAACTGACTTGTCCAAGGTCATACAACTAACAGGTGACAAGGGTGGGATTGTAACAAAGCAATCTGTCTCCAGAGTCCTTGGAAGGTCTGAAAATGAGTTTAATGATAGTTTCAGAAGGTATAAAATTTTATTGAAAATTGATGCTTTACCATTTCCCTTCTTTCTAGCTCTTTGAAAATCTGATTGATTCATCTGCAGCCCATGTCATTTTGGCAGCTGGAACTTCTTCCTATCAACATAATCTCTCCTATAATCTGTCTCATTGACTAGCTGAACTCTGTAAATATATCTTTTCTTAAATACCTCCATCAGGTCAATTGCCTCATTCCTGTCGGGAATGCAGTCCTGCAAATCTCTGGCTATCAGCTTGTGCATCCAGTCCCACTGTTTTATAAGGGATTGATTGGTTTTCAATGTCAGGATGCACCTCTTTTACTGTATAACAATATTTGACAGTCTTGTCTGAAATTGCTACTGGGTATGTCCCCCCAGGGATTCTTCAAGTAATATTCATTACATTTTACTCCATTTTTCAGCCCTTACTATAAATAGTGATTCAAAATTACAGATATCTAATGGCTTCTATCAGTACTTTTTGTTTTGATATTTCTCTACAACCAGACTGACTGCATATCCCCTTTCTCTTTGTACTTTTATATGTTTCTCTCCACATATTCATGTATTCACTAATATAACTTATCTCTATCTTATTCTTAAATTTGAGTCTACAATGACCACTTAATTTTTTGAGATCCAGATTCATATTTCCAAACTATATCCACATCAAGAAAGTAAACAATCAAGCAAACATACCCCAAAACAACTTATTTATCCTTATAATTCCTATCCTTAAGGATGTGCTGTCTGCCGGTGTTCATGTATTCAATACAGTTATTCTGGATTCAAACTTGTCATTGCTTCTTTTCCTCCTCATTTTCACTTACATTCAATTAGTAACAAATTGCATTGATTATATCTCAGCAATGTTTCTAAATCCCTTTATTTAATTACAGTTAACTCTTTTATTTCATAACAGATTATCTCCCTCCTACCACAGATATCCTATGCCTTGCTATACAAGGTGCAAGTTATTCTGCAAAGGAAAGTTTTGAACATTCTCAAAGATATTCTACTTCTCCTGTTTCAGATAATAAATTGTCATTTTATCTTAAAAACTATATAATTTATAGATAAACAAATATATTTTAGAATTATATTTCACATATATAATTATAATATATAATATAAATACTAAAATAAGTAGTGGGGTATATAGACTTTTAGACATGTCTTTCATTTTTCCTCCCTTAAGCTCTTCCAATAATTTTAAAAATGAATTTAGATTCCTGGGAAAAGAGAGTATCCTAACTATGGTTAAATAAAAATTTAAGTACCTTGTAAGTCAACTCTCAACATTAATTAGTAGTCATCAACAGGGAACTTAATGTTTTCAATTCCCCAGATATATTCATACTTTATTCATATACATCCTATATTTTATTTTCTTTGGATAAATTAATAAGTTTATTCATTAATTTTTTATCAAATATGAAAATTATAAAAAAAATTTATGAAAGTCATAAATTGTTCATTATTTTCTATTAAGGGCTGTAAGAAAAATTGCAGAAGTTAGTATAGGTCCAGGTGCCTCCCAACTGACTCTAGTTAAGCAGAATGAAGAGTTTAAAATCTTTTTCAAATTTAACTGAAATCATCATTAATTCCATAACCCTCAGTAGTTGATATTTTCAAGGACAAAAGTAAAATAAAAATGTCTATAAAATAAGAATTCTTTATTTCTTAATTTCTCTTTCTGCTGCTTCACTATTATTGTATAGTAATACCACAGATTTCTGTACATTGATTTTGTATTTTGTGATTTACTGAATTCATGTATCAGTTCTAGCTGTTTTTTGGTGGAGTCTTTCAGATTTTCTATAGAATATCATGTCATCTGCAAATTTTACAAGTTTTACTCCTTTCTTGCTGATTGGGAGGCCTGGTATTTCTTCTTGTTGTCTGATTGCTATGGCTAGGACTTCCATCCAGTACGACGTTAGATAATGGTGGTCAATTACAGTTTCTTCTTTTACATTTATGCTTAAAGTTAAACAAAAATTATATTATTAGAACATACAGTTTAAAGTTATAGAATCTCAGTAACATTTGGCTCAACTATTTGTTAAAGTTTAACAAAATACAAAATTGCCATGAAATATAAAACAGTCTTTTTTTTTTTTTTTTACTATGTTGATTATAGACTTTATTTTACATGTACCTGATATCCATGCTTAGGTAAAAATTTAGTAGTATATTTTGTTATTATATAAAGTTAAAATATTATTTTACGTATTTTGTTATATGTGTTTTGTTTTCTGATAATTTAGTAAGTCTTTCATTAATGTGGGTAGCATTTTCTGTGAAGACTGAAGAGTGAACTGCCCCTATGTTAAATGAGGGAGAACGTCTTTTGTTTCCAAATGAGGAACCCTTTGATAAGGACTTAGTTCCAGTTTAGATTAAGTAATGATATGGGAAGATACAGATTTGATATGTGAGCAACAGCTCTTGAGGCCATATATAAGAAGAAATCATTACTCCTATACTTCTCAAAAGATTTTCTCTGATTTACATTGTTTTAGAAAACCTCAAGTGAATAAGTTCTATATCCTTACACTTTTTACATGTATCTTTGACTATATTTAATGCTAATGTGTGTTTATTTTCAACCATGTTGGCTCTTTGATATGGAGCTATGTCAAATTATTTTTATCTACTTATACTTTATAAACCTCAAAATATTTAGTATACCGGTAAGTCTAATATATAACCCGTGACTAAAATTTCAAAATTCATGACTTCTTAAGCAGGAGAAACTAAAAAAGAAGTTTCTTACTTTTTTAAAATCTTTAGCTTAAAGTATTATCTATTCCTGCCATAATTACTAAAATTCTTTGAACTGAATCTCTGTTTTTTTCCCCCTTTTCTTCTCTTATCTCTATCCCAAAAGCCATTTCATTAAAATTTCAAGTCTCTTAACAACACTCCTTCTTTATGAATAATGCCTACATGCTTATAGGCATTCCTATGGGGTTTTGTTCAATTAAAAATATCATATGAGATAAAGTAAATTCAGAAATAATATTCAGAACATTTATTCCTAATTATCAGAAAATGTTCTAATAAGGCACATTTGTACTTGGAACAAACCTAAATCTAATATGTTGACGTTATATGGGACATGGTAGGCATTCATAAAGGATCATATAATATTTAAAATTGATATTTCAGATTTACTTTAAAACTGTTTAGGTTTTAGTGGGCTGAATTAGTTATGCTACATAAATAGAGTAACAATGCATAAGGAATAGAAGCTGATGTGGAAAATGATTATTAATAGAATGTCTTAGATAGTGTCTTATTAAAATGGTGACCTTGAAATCAAGTAGAGATTAGAGAAGTTAAAATTTATTTTGTGTGGGAAAGTATATCAAAACTGAAATAATTAACTGAGATTGGAGTCAATGAGTATAAAGTTCTTTTTCTTTAAGTTTGGGGTGAAAATATATGATTGTAAAGAATTTATGTAGTCTGTTCTAACCTCACCCTGAGGACTGTCCTCTAACAATTTATTGTGGTCTTTGCCTCTAATTGAGATTTAGTTTGACTTTATTCTATTAATTAGCCTCTGTTGTGCATCATTTTAAATGCTCCAGTGAAGACACACATTTTCCGATTTCAAATGAACCCAACTGCTGCATTGCCAAGATGTACCTTGACGCTGTTTCAATACTTTACAGCGGTTCAAGTTAGCTCCTCGTTAAAGAAAATTTCAAGAAAGAGAATTAAAAAATTTACTCCACATTGTTGTGGATTAATGTATCTTTTAAAATGCTAACTCCGTATCTCTAACTCAGAATGTTATATCTCAAAATGTAAGGAAGTTATAGGGGCAATTAGAAGAACTGACTGCATTAACTTATGTATTAAAAAAACTTTAGAATTTGTAGTCACTTTAGATTGGTACTACAGGTGATTTGAAAAAAAAAAGTCTTCTTCTGGTCCTTTAACAAACTGTAGGCAGCAAAATGGTGTAGGTACTAGTGATTTAACATAAATTTTGAAAATTGAAAATTATATCATGATTTTGGATTGTATAAGTAGAACACACAGGTTTTAAGGCAGTATCTTCAATAATTATTTCAATTACTTTATTATCATCTTTAATATCCAGCTACTTTTGATGACAAGTGTATTTGTAAAATTATTTCATTTTCTTATAGATGAATATTTGGCAAAGAGAACTCATACATTATACCTCCATAGATTTTTCACACACAAGAGATTTAAATGGGGAAATACTGAAATATTAATCTCTCATTTACACATGTAGAGTAGTCCAGATTGCCCCCACATTAATGTCAAAAATAGCATATCATATAAAGTCTTTTATGACCTGAATCCTGTTCTTTTTTTATTATACAGACAGCCACATTTGTAATTTCAATAATATTTCTCACTCTAGTACAGATGTACATTCATTTCTACCTGAAATTCTTTTTCCTACCTTCACAATTTCCCATCATCTGGTTAAATACTGTATGTCCATTATGATTCAGTTTCAAATTTCATTTCTGTCCTCTCAAGACATATACATTCCCAGGTTAGTTAGGATATCACATTGTCCTTTTAGTAATGTTCTCATCAGCTAACATGATATGCAGAATAAAGTAGGAATACAGTATTCAACTGTGTCTCATTAGGAGCCCAAAAGAATTTGCACACAACCCAATCACACTCAGTGAGATCAGTTTGAACTGGTTCTTTAAGTGAGGCTTTTTAGAGTGGACTATAGATCAGGAAAATGATGAATGAGTAAACGTTAGATATTTAGATAGGATAAGAACAATATTACAGAGGGACTGGATTGAGGAAAACTGTAAAATTGTAAATGGTTACAGTCTACTTGGAGATCATATATGAAGTAGATGTGGGAACTCTATAGACTGTGAGAGGTGCAGATTTGATCTTATCAGAGGTTCCATCTGGGGCATTTTAGATCTACCGTTGGATTCTCAGGCCCAACAAGCATATTGAAAAACAGTTATACTTCAGGAAACCTGGACAAATAAAATAAAATAATGAGAAATAAATAAAAGAAAAGAAAAGAAAAAAGGAGAAACACTGTTGAATCTGTGGAAAGGCACATACGGTCTATCAGTATGATGAAATCCCACCACTCTGATGATGGTGTCTGTGATGGACTCTACTGACAATCCTCAACCTATTCCATCTCAGGCCCCATTTACACCACTCACACTCTTAAGAATTATTGAAGCCCCAAGAATGATTTTGTTTATGTGAGTTATATCCCCCTAGATATATAAATTAGAGATTAGAATGGAGAAATAATTAAATATTTACTCTTTCAAAAATAATGAAAATAATCCCGTGCTAACATAACATAATTTTTTTTATAAAATGCAACTACATTTTCAAAAACAAAAGAAAATTTAGAAGGTGAATGACATTGTTTTGCATTTTGGGAATTTCTTTAATGAATAGCTTAATAGAAAACAGACTCTCCTGGTTCCTTCTGCATCAAATCTGTTGCCAAGTATATTGAGTGAGGGCTATAAAGAAAATTCTGTTTTATACAGATGCGTAGTTGGAAAAGAGAAGACCTCAAGAAACTCAGGGTTCCTCAGATCCCATATTGATGACCATTGGATTAAAGGGAATATAGAAACCCGACTAAGTATGAGACTAGAACTGTTAGGTAAAAGTATAAATGGTTTCATCTAATTGCTTAACATGCAAATAAATATTTTTTAACTTGCCAAAACTAATTCTTAAATGGAGACATTTTTAACTCCCTAATGTGTATCCTGGAATATAACTGAATATTCATTAAACAGCTTTCATGCCACTATAAGGATTTGGAACAATATCATTAAAACAAATTTTAGAAAAATAGTTTACGAATGTGATTTTTGCAGTAGTCTCTTTCTTTTGTAACAAGACAGAGGCAACATAACAGATCAGAGGAACTTTCACTTTATCCTAGTGAGTACTCATACATGTTCTGGGAGTGCATACTCAGATGCAGCCTCGCATTGTAACAGTGACACAATATAAATCTATGTGTTAGGTAATGATAGAAAAGAATTTGCTTCGGGGCGCCTGGGTGGCTCAGTTGGTTAAGCAACTGCCTTTGGCTCAGGTCATGGTCCTGGAGTCCTGGGATCGAGTCCCACATGGGGCTCCTTGCTCAGCGGGGAGCCTGCTTCTCCCTCTGATCCTCCCCCCCTTCATGCTCTCTCTCTCTCACTCTCAAATAAATAAAATCTTTAAAAAAATAAAAAAAATAAAAAAAAATAAAAAAAAATAAAAGAATTTGCTTCTATTATTCCACACTTACCCTACCTCCAGTAGGCCTCATCTCTTTCAAACATCTGCTCCCCATGTCCATCTAATTCTCACTAGTAATGTTTATTATTTATTTAATTATGTCTCATTAACAGCTAATTATATGTGCAGTGTCACCTAGACGCTTTATTTCTTACACAAAGATGGGTCATATCTGTTGACTTAACATTTCTCTTGTAACATTTGGTCAATCCAACATTGTGCAATATTGAATTTTTCCTTGATTAACTTTTATGGAATAAATCCTTTATGTTTTTAGAACAAGCTATTTTAACTACAGATGTCTATATGTCAACCTTTTTTACTTACATTTGTCTACTACTACTATCTACTACTATATATATAGCATGTAAAAGAAGACAATATGCACTTCAAAGAAGACACAGACATTCATACAGGTCCAAAGTATCTATATGAAAATAACCAAATAAGCCACAATAAAATAGGTAATGAATAAGTAATGTGAATAGTTTTTTTTAAAGATTTTTATTTATTTATTTGTCAGAGAGAGAGAGAGAGAGAGCACAAGCAGAGGGAGCAGTAGAGGGAGAGGGAGAAGCAGGCTCCTCACCAAGCAAGGAGTCCGATGTGGGACTCGATCCCAGGACTCTGGGATCATGACCTGAGCCGAAGCCAGACGCTTAATGACTGAGCCACCCAGGTGCCCCTGAATAGTTTTTATAAAAGGAAAAATATCATTTTTTCCTCAATTACATAACCATAATTTTTTTATTTGACTTGTTGCCTTGAACAATCTATGTTTTTCCTGCAAATGCATACTATTAGCCTCATATTTTATCAGCTGTCAATATGTTCTTTCAGGACTCTACTTTCTATCGGATGATATTGCTGTTCCATTGTTTTAATCTTTGCTTTTGTGCAGATGCTTCCTGAATTTGTATTTATAATTCCTCACCCCAAATCTGACTGGGAACATGACCAGAGATTTTCACTTTGGAATCTGTCTAGCATCCATTTTTTGCTTTGTATTCCTATCACTAGCATTTAGATCATGGACTCCATATGTCTCAACATAACTATTTCAACAATGTCCAGACTGTTATTTTTATTGCCATACTGAACAGCTCTCAGGGCATTCAAATACCATTTTATCTTCCCTGAAACAGAGGTACATTTTGCCATTAAAGGGTTTGAATCCCTTAATATGGCTCATAGACTAACATCCAGAATGATGAATGTTAAAATTTGAGGATATCTCTCCCTTATCCTCCTTTGCTCTTCTTTTAAAATTCTTATTCAAGAAGACAAAAGCTGGACGAAAAGAAAAGAGATGGAAAATTATTAAAACAATTGAGGGGCAAGAAAGAGCAAGGATAGGGGTGGTGACGGTCAGTTGCTATGCAGATAATTTAGGAGTTTAAAGGAAAGTTGCTCCTGACAATTGGTAGCGGATGAGAAGAAAGAGGGAGAGAGACCATTTGGTTCCATAAAAATGAGTATGTTTTATTTAGGGAAGCTGCTTCAGCCACTGTCAAAAGCAGAAAAAGCACATGCTTGGAAATTCTCAGAGGCTCATCAGGCAATCCAAATTAACTGACCACATGAGTAACAACCACTAAATAAAAGTGGATTCAAACAAACACATTTGAACCTGGGGACTGTTCCAATATTTGACTCATCTAGCTTTGTAGGAAGGTGAACCATCTGTTTAATCCTGTACTTGGCCATCACATAACACTATGGCAGGGGAAAGAGGGGCATGTGGACTGTCATCCAAATGGAAAGGATAAGTGGGCCTCAAAAAGTGACTGCATGGGTGTAGTTTCTAACAAAATATTACAAAATCAAAAAGCTCTTCAGTTGATCATAGTGACATCTTTCTAGATATGTTCTCTGACCTAAGGGAAACAAAAGCAAAAATAAACTATAGGGACTATATTAAAGTAAAAAGCTTCTGCACAGTAAAGAAAACAACCGATAAAACTAAAAAACAACCTACCAAATAGGAAAAGATATTTTCAAATGACATATACAATAAAGGGTTAGTATCCAAAATACATGAAGAACTGATACAACTCAACACCCAACAAAACAAATAATCTAATTAAAAATGGGTAGAAGACATGAACAGACATTTCTCCAAAGAAGACATGCACATGGGCAACAGACACATGAAATGATGCTCAACATCACTCATCATTAGGGAAATGCAAAGCCAAACCACAATGAGATATCACCTCACACTGTTCAGAATGGCTAAAATCAAAAATTCAAGAAATAATAATTGTTGGTGAGGATGTGGAGAAAAAGGAACCCTCTTACACTGTTGGTGGGAATGCAAACTGGTGCAGCCACTGTGCAAGACAGTATGGAGGTTCTTCAAAAAATTAAAAATAGAACAATCCTACAATCCAGTAATCACATTACTCAGTATTTACCCAAAGAATATGAAAACACTAATTTGAAGCAATATATGCATCCCCATGTGTATTGCAGCATTATTTACAATAACCAAACTATAGAAGCAGTCCAAGTGTCCACTGACAGATGAATATATAAAGAAGATATAATATATATAATATATATCTTATATTCAGTCACAAAAACAAATGAAATCTTGCCATTTGCAACAACATGGATGGACCTGGAGAGTATAATCCTAAGCGAAATAAGCGAGTCGGAGAAAGACAAATACCATGTGGTTTCACTCATATGTGGAATTTAAGAAACAAAACAAATGAACAAAGGGAAAGAGACAGAGAGAGAGAAACCAAAAAATATACTCTTAACTGTAGAGAACAAATAGATGGTTACCAGAGAGGAGGTAGGTGGAGGGAATGGGTGAAATAGATCATGGGGATAAAAAGTACCCTTATCTTGATGAGCACTGAGTAAGATATGGGATAGTTGAATTCCAACTGTATTGTACACCTGAAATTAATATAACACTGTATGTCAACTACACTGGAATAAAAATGAAAGTAAATAAATAAATAAATAAATAAGCTGAACTCAAAGAAACAAAGAGTAGAGTGGTGGTTGCCAAGGGTTTGGGAGTATGGGAAATGAAAAGACATTTATCAAAGGTACAAACTTCCAGTTGTAAGAAGAATAAGTCCTGGGGATATAATGTATAGTATGGTGACTGTAGTTAACAATAATGTATTGTATACTTGAAAGTTGTTGAGAGCACTGGTTTTATATGGTCTCACCAAAACAACAAAAATGGTAATTATGTGAGATTAAAGGATGTGTTAAATAACCTTATTTTAGTAACCATTTCTCAATATATACATGCATCGAATCATCACCTGTGCCTCTAAACGTACACACTGTCATATGTAAATTATATCTCAAAAAAGCTGATGGGGGGAAAAACAAGCTCTTTGATTGGCAGAAAAATTTGAACCTACATTAAATCTTTTGACAGAACTGACATAAATTTACTTATGGTCATTATTTACCAATCTAGTATAGATATTTTTGTATCACTATGAAAAAAAAAAAGAATAAATTTGATCAGAGGGTTTTAAAACTAGGGATAATATAAAGCATATAGTACATATGTGAAGTTACTGTCCTAATATCTCAGAAAATAAAAGAAAATCTGAAAACTATGTGGCCGTAAGAGATTTGGATAAGCCATGGTGAGATGGTGGGCCTGAATAGCTGTGATGGTTATAGACAAAAATGACCCTATGACACTGCAGAAGCAATCAAGGAAAGAGACCTCTCCATTAACCTCATCACCCAAAAGAAGGAGTTCTTTCTTTGAGCAAAGCATTATCCCGAGGTCAGGCTAAATAGTAAGAATCACTTTCTTTATGAAATTACATGTTTCCATTTTAGAATCCAAGTGGGGAGAACAGAATTGATTAATATATAGTTTTTAGATTGTGAGGTATGTATGACTATAAATGATTACATTAACAAGTATGAAATTCTATCCATTCTCCTTATTATCAAGAAAAGATCCAGCTATATTTTAGCTTTTACATTCAGGTAAGACATGCTTTTACTGTTGCTGATGTTTGTTTTTTTCTTTAAAATTTCCCAAGGCAAAATACATAATACATATAATGAGTTAGAAATGATCGTTATTCATTTATAGCCTCTCCAGTTAGAGTGAAATACTGTCGTTTTTAGGTCATTGTATAATGGTGTTTCTGGCATACGTGGATTGAATAAAGTAACTTTTAGTGCCAAGGTTAATGTATCAACTTCAGGTAGTTGCTTTGTTGAATTTTGTTAAATATTCTTGAGCTTCTCTAACCTTCTGAGACAGACTGAAATGAAAAGGAATTTAATTAGAGTGTGCTGGGAATGTAATGTAATACATTAAGTTTTTATTAAGAAAACTGGTACTGAACCACAGTGTTATTGGTTCTGAAATTATCCTTCTAGATAAACAAAATGCACATATGTGTAGATAAGCAGAGTGAATGTAAAGGGAGCTTATCAAAAAGGACTAATTCAATGAAAGTTTAGATCATAAAATGATTTTGAAAGAATAGATTTCTCTCAAACCATGTAAAATTCAGAAATAAAGCTCCTGTTTAATTTTGGAAGCACTGTACAAGAGCAGTTAGGCTGTACCATTTTAGTCATTGGGATTCAGTACTTCTATGATTAATTTCAAAGGCATATTGGTCCAGGATTATTATTAGGTTGGTCTGTTAATGCAAAATCTGTCAAGAAGGCCTTGAAGTGGAAATCACACAGATGCATACAAAGTTCTAGTTTAAAATACCTTTAATTCAAGGACTTGGCTATTTTAGTTTCATTTAGTGAAGGAAGCTCAAAATTAAGGCAATTAATCCAATTGACCCATGTTCTTAGCAGTGTGTAATACATTTTGGGGAATAAAAACACTGATGCTTCTCAGAAAGCTCAATTTAATAGAAACCTGCTTATTCTAAGGAGTTAATAGGAATTAAAAATTATTAACATTATATTAACAAATTAATAAAAGTGTGTATAATAACATAAAATGAGAGAGATAAATTTCATAAATAGCAAAAATGCTTTGCAGAATTTTAAAGTCTAACTAAAACAGATAAGATTTCTTTTATTATTTTCCCTCTGCCTCATCAGGCTCACAGACATTATTTACATTATTTTGATATCAAATAATCATGTGTGACCATCTCAAGTATTGTAGTTGAAATTTAAATAAATCTCCAGTTCAACTAATCCATCATCACAACATTTAACCTGATTTATTTGCTTTAATATAATCCATTGTTTAAATTATCTGAGTAATTATTTAATCTTACTTTTAGTTTAATGCATGCAAATACAATGTCATAAAATAACCATTATATTTTATTATCACTTTGACTATCTCAATCATCCACTATTAGAAATCAATCACTTAGGGGTGCCTTGGTGGCTCAGTTGTTAAACGTCTGCCTTCAGCTCAGGTCATGGTCCCAGAGTCCTGGGATTGAGCCTGGCATGGGGCTCCCTGCTTAGGGGGGAGCATGCTTCTCCCTCTCCCACTCCCCCTGCTTCTGTTCCCTCTCTCGCTGTCTCTCTCTCTCTCTCTCTCTCTCTCTGTCAAATAAATAAATAAATAAATAATCTTTAAAAAAAGAAATCAATCACTTAGAATATTTTATATATATTTTCTAACTTCTATTATGGTTAGTTTAAAAGCGGAAATTTCATCTTTTGACCAGAACTCCATAAAAAGCACTACTTTGACATGTGTTTTTCTTGTCATCGAGAAGTTTTTTGTCTAAAGAATACTACAAACTAGTCTGACTTATGATGGTTCAACTTAATTTTTTTCGATTTTTTTGATGGTCAAAAAGTAATATGCATTCAGTAGAAACTGTACCTTAAATTTTGAATTTTGCCCTTACCCCAGGCTAGAGATAAGCAACCGATATTCTCTCGTGATGCTGGACAGTAGCAGTGAGCCACAGCTCCTTCCCCGTCAGCCACAACACCATGAGAGTCAAACAACTGATACACTTAACAACCATTCTGTACCCATCCAGTGTTCTGTTGTTCACTTTCAGTACAGTATTCTATAAATTACAGGAGGTAGTCAATACTTTATTATAAAATAGGCTCTGTGAGGATTTTGCCCAACTGTAGGCTAATATAAGTGTTGTGAGCATTTGTAAGGTAGGTTAGGCGAAGCTGTGATGTTCCATAGATTAGATGTATTCAGTGGATTTTCAACTTAATATTTTCATCTTACAATGAGTTTATCAGTACATACCCCATCGTAAGTCGAGGAAGATCTGTAGTTGTTCTCAAAGTTTCTTTTTAAAATGACAAATGTATTTTGTTAAAACTAAATGGACATTGGGGAGGGTATGTGCTATGGTGAGCACTGTGAATTGTGTAAGACTGCTGAATCACAGATCAGTACCCCTGAAACAAATAATACATTATAGGTTAATTAAAAAAAAAAAAAGAATTCATACCCTACTGATGAAAAAAAAAAAACCTAAATGAATTCTAGAACATATTTAGTGTAAACCTGTGCAGATTTTAAATCTTTTACCCTCAAGAATTGTAGGCCTTTTGATGAATAAGCATCACTTCCAGTGCTTATATTTAAGGAGACTTATTCTGCCAGCCAGGAAGGGAGTCTTGCCAGGAACTGAAGCTACAGGTGTCTTGTTTTTGGACTTCCAGCCTCCAGAACTGTGAGAAATACGTGTCTGTTGTTTAAGCTACCCAGTCTATGGTATCTTGTTGTGGCAGCCTGGCTGACTTACACATCTGCCAATTTCATAATATTACCTCAAAATGAATTACTAGTCAAAATAATATGTAATGTATATTCTGGACCCAAAGCAAGTCGTCTCTTTTCTGTTTAGAATAGTAGAAATATACATAATGTAGCCAGGTCTTCATGACTTCAACTTTATGTTTTTCATTAGTCACAACATTAGCAGCTGTGTTTCTCCTTACTAAAAGATCCCTAGAAATAAATGCAGGTGTTCCTGGAGACAAATGCAAATGATATCAACTTCCTCATTTTTTAATCCACTGAGTGTTTAATTATGGAATGCTGTCTTTAGATTTTATTTATGTTAATGGTAATACCTTACAAAATAGATGAAGGGCAAGAGTTAAAATTTCAGAAAAGTTCATGAGTTATTCTTAACATCAATCACGTCACTGTTGACAAATGCTCCATATGTTCACAATGTCTCATGCTTTGCTTGATTTTTAATGTGCTTTGAATATCAATACTTGAATAAAACCATGTCTCAATTTTAAAAGGAAGATAGTAAGCTACTCTGTAACTTTAAATGTTAATTTATCTTTCTTATCTGTTACAAAATCCTGCCATATCCTTTGCTATATTTACTTGTATATGTATATTACTTAATCAACTAAAATGGGAACAATGTAAAAGTAGGGTTCCATGGTTTATACTGTTTTCTGATTTTAACAGCAATTATAGGGCAACATTTCAAGAGGTGTTATGAGGTAGTGTACAAAATTTTATAAATGAGAGTTATTCATAAAATATTCTGTAATTCTCCCTCTGACCTTCACCATATGGTTGTGACTTGAAAGTCTTGGATACTTTGCCAGCATTCATAGAAAATGATTTCAGGCAAATTATTTAGACTCACTGAGCCTCATTCTGTCATTGAGAGGATGGATGTTAAGGGTACCTATCTCATTTTTGGGGGGACAGGAATTACAGGTTTTGTAAAGAGCAAAACATAGTGCTAGATATAGAAGTGCTATATGAGTATTAGCTACCATTTTCCTAATTCTTATTAATGATATTAATTATATAAACTTATTTTATCATTTATGGAAATCTGAATATAGTCTAAGGAGCTTCTGCAAACATCCCCTGAACACAGAGGGGTATATAACAAACCCAGCCAAATGAGTCCAGTCAGCAATGCCCAGTGACTCCAAGCTCTGATCATTGTGATTCAGTCCTCCTGATCCATCACTCTTGGGAACGGATTTATAGAAATGCCCCAAGTTCTTTTACTGTTCAGTTTACCTCTTCTCCTTCCCTTTGACCTGCTCCTTACCACCATCCCACATCTCTCTTTTATTCTGTACCTTTCTATAAATTAAGAAGTGAATTTGTAATGTGTGAATTTGTAATCGGCCCTGGGGAGAGCTAACTTGCTGCATAGATAAGTTCAGATTTGTACCGAGCTACTATTTATTTAGAACAATTTTGCCCCATGGAGTACTGGGTTTTTATGGTAATTATTTATAATTCTTGCAAAACTTTTGCAAGAAGTGCGTGAGGAAGCATGCTTGGAAAGCGAATGCCTTGCCTAGTTTTAGGCAGCTAAGAAGTGACAAATATTTGTTTCACCTCTGACTTATAGGACTCAAAATCATATGCTATTTTCAAAGATTGATAGGATCTGGATATATAAGAGGAGTAAAAATGTACATCTCACAGTATAAAAACTCTTCACTGTGAAGTTTCTAGTAGGAAAATTAAAACACTAAATACAGGAACCCACAGATAACAGAGTCATCTGTGAATGGAAATCATGGTGTTTGTGAATTTAGTGGAAGGAATATAGCTCTGTTTTTATTAACCTCAAACAGAAATAGATTATTTCTTTCAAACATAAATATAATAAATAGATAAAAGCAGCATATTTGTCAGCAGTAGAACTCAAAGATTTTTAACA
This sequence comes from Eumetopias jubatus, assembly GCF_037043125.1. Classification (NCBI taxonomy): domain Eukaryota; kingdom Metazoa; phylum Chordata; class Mammalia; order Carnivora; family Otariidae; genus Eumetopias; species Eumetopias jubatus. Next base: position 173,135,253 of record NW_028274809.1, on the reverse strand, counting down.
CAATATTGCAGCTTTTGCAGATATCCCAAATAATTATTTCTCATTACTACTTCAAAATTATCATTGTTATTAACTATGCTGTTATATCTTATCTTACCCTGCTAATAAGGAAACACATAAGTTCTAATTTTTGTGGTTTTATTTTGGTAAGTAAATTTTACACAGTTTGTTTCCTCTGCACACTCACATCTTTTATTTATGTATTTAAAAATTATTCCGAAAAATGTCCCATTGTCTTCACTGCACTGTCCAAAGGGGCTCATGCACAGAGAAATTTAAGAATTTGTTTACTACAATATATGGTACTTGAAAACATGAAATTTTGACAAAGACATCCAAAACATGGGGTGATTTTGTTAAGCAAAAACAAGCTCATGACTTCCTTGTATTTCACAGGGTATGGAAGGTAATACAAAAACATAATTATGCTGATTACATATAGAATTTCTAACATCTTACCAATGGGCTTAAAAGAATGATATAGGACTAGTATTATACCCCAGTGTGTTAACAGATACCAAGTTACCAACTAAAGCAAATTTCCAATATTTTTGAGAATATATTCTTTAAGCACTTACTATCATGGTTTTGGGGTCAAAGGAGAAATGACCTGTGGAAAATACCCAGTCTTCTGCAGTCGTTATGATTTTTATGCCCTGGATGGGTATAAAAGGATATAAAATAAAAACAACAAATACAAATATGTAAAATGAAAAAAAAATACAATGGAATGGGACTAGAGAAGAGAACAATGCTCCTTTATAAAAAAAAGAGAGAAATTTTTATTATACATATATAATGCTTCTTGACTAACTTGAATGGTAATTTTGCTGAATAGCAGGGCCCCAAGATAGAAGACAGCACTTGCTAAAAGAAAACTTGGGTGGTGACCAGAAATTTGGTTTCCATTCTGTTCAATCTTAAGAATCTCACCATCTATGAAGCTTCTTGTTATGAACCAGGGGCATTTCAGAATTAGATAATAGAGAAGTTCAGTGAACTGTAATGTGCATTAAGAAATAGAGAATTTTTGTGTTACCTTTGGGGAAAATGTCCTTTGGTTCCACTTGAGATATGCTGTCACTGACCTGCATTAAACTTAAAATGTAATATTGATTTTTAAATGCATTTTTAAATGTATTCTACACATACTCCTTAGATGAGAAATCTTCTTTTATACTTACAATAAAAACTTTGATATTTCTACATGATGACCCCACCAACTGTTTACATTAATTCTTCACCAACAACAATGAACTAACTACATGAAATTAATTAGATCTAACAGCTTATCATTGTTAAGATGTGCATTTTTTATGTGAATTCTTGCTATCTGTCCCTAATATAACTTAAACACTAACACTAAATATATAACTATCACCCTACTTAGATATAGATATATGTATATATTTATGTAAAATCTCATTTGAGGAGATATGCCATGTGTGAATTGGCAAATGGTATCTGTCAAAATAAATGAAACCCTATGAACACTTGCTTTTTGTGATTTTTGCTGGGATATGTTAGAATTACTTAAAAAATTATTTTAAGAAAAAAATTACCTTATTTTATATTCTTTCTTAGTTATTGTTTTTGTACCTGATTGCTTAATTATTTGAGCTTTTCTTAAAAATCTGCTAGGTGCCAGGGTGACATTCTGCTGGAGTAGTCAGAATTTCTGCCAACCAATTCCTCAGATCTAGTCTAGAAAAGGATAACACATTAACCATTGAAAGATACCATGATGTATCACAACACAAAGATATATACATTTTAATACAAAACATCTGGTTTTGAAGTTTGGGGGTTATATATTTGCACCTGGCATATTATCTCTGACTAAATAACAAAATGGTAATTAGTTGTTTTATTATTATATTATATTTTTATAAATTAATTATGTAAATGAACAAATGAGAGTCTCCAACAGAGTATTCTTGGGAAAGACCATGAGAGCTTCTCGTTGAGCTTGTGATATACTTTAGTTCATTTGTAAAGAGCAAATAGAATTTGTATGCTGGAAGAACATAATTGCAGAGATGGGCTGGGAGCTAAATCCCATAGTATAATATAAAATACACTGTGGTAGAATGTTGGAGAATACAGAAGAAGATGGTATTGGTTCCACCTTCGCAGAACTCCAAAAGAAATTGCACTCTAAGCAGAACTGAAATGGAGATATAAACAAAAGTTGTGGGAGAATAGAATATGCAGTGATCCTTTCTGACTGGTAGCAACATGGAAGTAATAATTCTAAAGCACTCTTCTCATCTCTGGAAACATTACAGACAATCAAAGATTGGTTGGTGAACGTCCCCCAAAATAGTTCAAAGGCAATTAAAATGGCTAGATTTTTTTTTTTAACTTGTAGGGCAAATGAATGAAGGATACATAGAAGGAAGCAGGAAGGGTAAGAGAGAAGGGAAAAAAATACTTACTGGCCTGCAAAGGAAGAAATAAATTTGAGAGATACTAAAGCTGGAGACTTAAAAAGCATTCATCATCAGCAGGGGAAAGCTAATAGAAGAATGAGTCTAGTTCAGTCCTTCTCTGGGCCTCTGTGAAAGGTTCCTGACTGAATTCCTCCGTAAAATACAATAGAGATAAATTACTAGAAAAATAAAATGAAAATTAAAAACCATAAGAATATAATTTATTTTTATTACCAGATTCAACAGACATAAACGAAAGGAATACAATAAGAGCAAATATAAGAAAAAGGAAAATCTTACAAAGCTATATACCTTGCTCATGAAAAGGGTGCGAACCAGTAATTAAACAGTAAATTTTGGCATTCTGAAGTTATAACAAAACAAAGCTTTGAGAAGAGCAGGTCTTTATATCAACTACCTATATACATTATTTGAACTAACAACACTGTACCAATTTTTAAAGACTTTAATATGACAAGTGAGCTTGCTTCTTTTCAAACTTACTTAGTAGAGACTGGATTGATGATGGCCCTGCACTAAGGGAATAAGGTGTAAACTGCTTCTGTGCTTTTAAAAACAACTTTATTGAAAAATAATACAAATACAAAAAATCACACATATTTAGAGTGTATAATTTGATAATTTTTGACCTATGTATACAGCCATGAAATATCATCATCATCAAGATAATCAATACATCCAACACCCCATAAATTTTTCTCAGGCTTCATTGTGATCCTTTCCTGCCACATCCTCTCTGTCCATCTCTGAGAAATGACTGATGTACTTTCTGTCACAATAGATTAGCTTACAGCTTTTAGAATTTTATGTAAATGGAACCATATATTATGTGTATATTTTTTTTTCTGGATACTTTCACAAAGGATAATTATTTGGGGACTCATTTATGTTGTTCCATGTACTACTTGTTCATTCATTTTTTAAAAGTTTTTATTTAAATTCCAGTTAGTTAAAATACAGTGTAATATTAGTTTCAGGTGTAGAATTTAGTGATTCAACACTTATATACAACACCCAGTGCTCATCACAACTATTCATTTGTTTTCGTTGCTTGGTAGTATTACATTCAATAGATATATCAAAATTTGTTTATCCATTTACCTGGGTTGTTTCCACATTATGGTTAATATGAGTATAGCTGTTATGTACAAAAGTCTTTGTAAAGATCTATGCTTTGTTTTTTTTTTTAAAGATTTTATTTATTTATTTGAGAGAGAATGAGAGAGAGCATGAGAGGGAAGAGGGTCAGAGGGAGAAGCAGACTCCCTGCTGAGCAGGGAGCCCGATGTGGGACTCGATCCCGGGACTCCAGGATCATGACCGGAGCCGAAGGCAGCCGCTCAACCAACTGAGCCACCCAGGCGCCCAAGATCTATGCTTTGTTTTATATTAGGTCAAGGAGAAGTATGGTTGCAGCATAAAACTTTTGCTTACCTTTATGAGAAACTACCAGGGGGGCACCTGGGTAGCTCAGTAGGTTAAGCCTCTGACTCTTGATTTCAGCTCAGGTCAAGATCTCAGGGTGGTGAAATTGAGTCCCATGTCAGGCTCCACGCTCAGTGGGGAGTCTACTTCTCTCTCTTTTTCCTCTTTTCTCCCTCTGCCCCTCTTTTCACCCCTGCTCCATTTCTCTCTCTCTCATATAAATAAATCTTAAAAAAAAGAAAGAAAGAGAGAAGAGAAAAGAAAAGAAAAGGAAAGGAAAGGAAAAAAAAAAATAGCAGGGCACCTGGGTGGCTCAATTGGGTAAGTGTTCAACTATTGATCTCAGCTCAGGCCTTGATCTCAGGGTCACGTGTTCAAGCCCCATGATGGGCTCCATGCTGGACATAAAGCCTACTTTAAAAAAAAAGAAAGAAAGAAAGAAAAGAAAAGAAAAGAAGAAGAAGAACGAAGAAGAAGAAGAAGAAGAAGAAGAAGAAGAAGAAGAAGAAGAAGAAGAAGAAGAAGAACGAAGAAGAAGAAGAAGAAGAAGAAGAAGAAGAAGAAACTACCAAACTCTTTACCAAAATGGCAATACCACGTTATATGCCCACCAGCAAGTTATGAACATCCCATTTTCTCCACAGGTGGTAACTGGCCCTATCCCAAACTCTGTGTCAACTCCAGGTACTATTACCTGTCAGAATAGATGGTTCTTTCCCCAAACTCCAGCAGTTTCTTCACTGATGTTCGCTAAGCAGTACTCAGCTGAACACATGAGGGGGACTCTCTAAATCTATCTGTCTTATTTCTGCTCCTCTGTCCTGCAAACTAACTGCATTGGCTTCTGTAAAGAAGATCCACTTCTTTAACCCCAGAAACCTATAGGATTCAACCAAGGCTCCAAATACCACACTACAGTTAGAAAGTTCTCTCAGTGTAGTAAACTGAGGCAACCTTAGAACTAACTCACCTCATCTGTTTCTCATCTCGCAGGGATCACTGCCATTCACTTTCTCATGTCTATTGTCTTAAAATCCATTGTTACATTTATTTAATCTGTTTCAGGAAAGAGAGTGAATCTTGTCTTGGCTAGAATTTAATGTTCTTTATGATATTTTAATGCATAGAACTATAGAAATTGTCAAGGTATAATCTTCCAAAGGAAATATAAAGGGGATTAAACAAGAGATTTGTTAAAAATTCAGGAACTTAAATAAAAATTATATACACATACAAATAAGCCAGGCTGTAGTTTTAAAATTAATTTCCAGTCCTTAATCATGGGCCTGTTTCGACATTGTCCTATACATCCAAGATAAAAGTATATTATCATTTAAATGGATTCTGGATCCATGAATTTCCTGTGTAGAGATGCATATTTGATATAAAGTAAAATGCAAGAATGTTTTTAGATGGTATTTGATGATATCTTTAGCAGATGTCAGGTATCTAGATCATTACCTACTTCATTATTAAAACATAGTTAAATTATGGAACATGCCATAACTTGCTATAGAAACTCTATCTTTCTTTATTTTCCATTGAAAACATATTGCCTTCTTTTCCTTGGATAGAAATATAAAAATAAATTTAAAATAATAAGTAATTAAAAATAAATGGTATATCAGAAAAATAAGTAGTTCTGCTATTCAGTTAGAATCTTTTAAATTTGGGACCAAATTGTTTTTAATCTTGCAGGCACACTACATGATATATTCCATAGTTCAAACATTCTTGACAGGATTTCTCCATGATATTCTTTCTCTTTTAGTATGTGTTAACAGTTGTTTATAATCAACTTTTATAGTATCATATAAAACAATATTTAATGATATTATATTTTATATAATTTATAATATACTAGCCTCTACCCTCTTCATCACTTGCAACTTTACTCTGTCACTAAGCGTACTGTTTATTTCAGCTGACTTTATTTTTTCATAGAAATTCTTCTTCAATGAAGGAAGCATTCTGTTGATTTATATTCTGACATAGATTGCTTAATGTGGATAACTATTCTAGTATGTTTTTGTAACTGTAGCTGTGTCATCAAATTATATTTCACAACAAATCTTAAACTTCAAATTGTATATATTAACAATGTAAACCTTCATAGTTCAGTTCAATACAACTATTTTTGAGCAGTTAAGCTCAGAATATATCCTCTCTTCATTTCACCATTATATTCAAATTGCACATATGCTGGAAGAATGTCTATGTTAGAAATATATATATATATATATATATATGCTTTCATCACTTTATAATGAAAGTTCCATTGCTAAGTGTATTTGCTAAATTACTTAGCCAAATTATGAGCTATGATGTCATTGAAAATTGATGCTGCAGCTAACTTTTTGGCCACAAATTAGTTTTATTCAATCACATATCTTTGATGCAGGCTATGATTAATGTCTTGTCAACTGTATATAAGTATTCATTTTAGTCTTAGCTTTAATTTATTAAGAAGGACGAAGCATTAGGTTTGATATGTGAAATATTGCATACTGTCTTCTATCAGCTTTAAATATGGTTCCGTTTCTGTCAAAGAAATTCAAAGAGGTTTTGAAAACTTATTGGTTATACTTTGCATGTAAATGCCCCTTATATAAAATTACAATGAAAGTTTTCTCTCAAATGACGTGCTTATATCATGGACTTGTAGACCAACACTAATTCATGGAGTAGCACAGGGATAATGTGGTTTTCTAACTGCTTTGATTTTGGTGATGTAATGAATAGTGTTCTGGTAACAGTGAAAAGACTGGAAGGAGAATGTTTATGCCAACCAGGCTGACTGAGATCACTTTTCAACATTCTGTGATCAATATTCCTCATGCTGCATACTTTCATTGTGAAAATGCTGATCTAAGAATTGAGGGAATTAATATTGGTAAGAAGAATGTGCTTGAAATGTTTGCTCTGTCTGGTCTGCACTGAACTATTAATACAGTACAAGAGAATGCAGATGGAGAATGGGAAAATAGGGATCAGTCAAGGGTTTGCAATCTTGGTAAAGGGAAAGAGTAGGGTTTAGGGAAATCATGAATATAGGACATTTGGAGAAAGATGTTGCTTGTGGATTTTGCCTTCTCATTATCTGTAAGACATTTTGAATTTTATAATCTTTATCCATTAAATGAGAATTGACTCTATTCCTTATATTCCAATTGTTACAGAGTTCTCTGTTTTTAATACAGAATATGCCTTCACACCAGTCTAGCTAGAGAGTCAAACAACAGCCAAAGTCCTCTGAAATACTTAACATGCCTAGTAGTTATGGCTTGCTTTTCATCTCTGATGTAAATGTTTAAACTCTTCGATAGTTTTACTGCTTAGGATTGATGGGCTCGAGCAGAAGCAGCTTATCACTGTAAGTCACCCTTGATTGCCAGGCCTAACTCAAAGAAAATTTCAGGCCTTCTGATATTTCAGTGCCGTTTCTGTAATATGTATGGAAGAATGGAAAACGCACAACGTCATACTGAACTGTTCACTTAAGTCCATTGCATTTGATAATTCATGAATGTTTCTAGTATAAGGTGAGGATAGTAATAATGAAAAATAATCTGGCTTGTGAAATAATAAAATAGGCTTTGACATAATTTGGGGGAACATATTATCTATAAACAATAACATTTTACAGTTTCCGATATTTTTTTCATTTTGTTTTTACAAATATTTCCTATCCTGACCTAGGAACTTTTATATATAGAAGGTATCATGTAAACTGGCTGCATTGATATTCCAGATAAGGGTGCAATGTGGAATCCCACTGAAAGCCTCAACGAGTGTAATGATCATAAGCTGAAGCTCCGTTCAGAGAAGTGCTGCTTTTTATCTACCAGAGATGTGTTTCAGTCACGTCGGACTACTGATCTACAACTTGAATCTCTTTAAGGTAGACACAAACCCAAGAAGATTGTCATTGGAACTTGGGAACATAGGGAAGACACTGCATGATTCCACTTGAAGTAAACTTAATTTATCTGTTTACGAAGAGGAAACTCTATTTTCTTCTTATATGTTTGTTATCATGGATAGAGAAGATGCAAAAAACCTCTTAGAGGATTTTGAACAGATACTACTTAAAATGGAAGATGCAAAAATAACTTCAGTGCTAAAAGCAGCACTTGTGATCAAGAATTATTAATAACACAAGTATCTATTTAATCTTGAAAATAATTTCATATCCTGTGATCGTATTCCTATTTTGGATAAAAGTATTTTAAAGCATCGGTCCTGATTTCCTCTAAAGCTTTATGGCAAGTGAACTAAGTGAAATTAAAACATGCGCCACCTAGTGGCCAAGAAACATACAGCTCTTTAATTTTATTATTTGGAAAATGGAGGAGGAAATCTCTAATTACCATTCCTCCTTGTGTTTCCAAGTAAAGTGGAGGAATATAGAACGGTCAAAGAAAATTTGCACCCAGGAATTAAACAGGCAAGGAACGTTTTAGTCAGGACCATTGCAATAGGGGGTTAAGACTATTGGCCTAGGGAGAAAACATGAATTCAACTACTGAAACAAAAACCAGGAGAGTAATCAGAGTGCGACCGTGGAAAAGCACTGAAGGACGTTAGGGCTAAGTTGCCCAATGTGATTAGGCTATATTCTTTTGCCAATGGCTCTTACAGAAGTCAGGGTCCTACCCTCCTTAATGATTATAAGGCATTACCTTCCTTGATGATCATATTTCAAAGAGATGGATCCCAGGTCCCTGAGAATGGCATTCCTAAATTCCCGGCAAGAGGCGGGGAGAAAATTTACATCTTAAAAGGGTGGAGGAAACTTGACAATATCACATTTTCTAAAGTAAAAGTTTAGGCCAGAGGACTGTATTCAGAAAGAAACCTAATGCTTAGTTGAATGAACAGAACTCTAATAAGCCATCATGGTAAAAGCACGTGTGCTCCCTGGCACACACACAAACACATACTGTTTTTTCCTCTTTCTGCACGGTTTCTTGCTAACATGGTAAATGGTTTGGGCAGTGAATTTATTTTCATAAACTTATTTATATGTTACAAGAAATGTCCAACATAGTTCAGTTTTGTTTATTTTTTTTCATTATTAATTGATCACCAGTCACCTGAGAAAATACCACATATTTTAAAAGAGAAATTTTCTAGAAATCAAGATATGTATTTGGAAACCAAGATGTGCTTCAGAAATAAGTAAAGCATAATGGAGATCTGTTTCTTTGTTTGTTTGCTCCTTCCTTCCTTCCTTCCTTTCTTTTTCTTTTTCTTTCTTTCTTTCTTTCTTTCTTTCTTTCTTTCTTTCTTTCTTTCTTTCTTTCTTTCTTTCTTTCTTTTTCTTTCTTTCTTTCTTTCTTTCTTTCTTTCTTTCTTTCTTTCTTTCTTTCTTTCTTTCTTTTTCTTTCTTTTTCTTTTTTTTCTCTCTTTTTCTTTCTTTCTTTCTTTCTTTCTTTCTTTCTTTCTTTCTTTCTTTCTTCCTTTCTCTTTCTCTTTCTCTTTCTTTCTCTTTCTTTCTTTCTTTCTTTCTTTCTTTCTTTCTTTCTTTCTTTCTTTCTTTCTTTCTTTCTTTCTTTCTTTCTTTCTTCTTTCTTTCTTTTTCTTTCTTTCTTTCTTTCTTCTCTCAGTTTCTACTTACCCACAGTTTGTGGCAATCATACCATATACTGGTATCTTGTTCCCATATGTATCTTCTGAACATGCTGTGGGTTATCACAGGAGTTAGTAAACCAAATAATAATCTTAGAATTTTGAATCTGAAATTAAATTTACTTGCTGGATTGTGCCTTTAATTTATGATTCCATTTTTATATTTTCCTAGTTTTGATGTCACATTGTGATTGATAAAATTGAAAAAGAAAATTAACCAAGCATTATCATCAAGGTAAAATAACAAAAATAATTTTAATGAAGATATTTATTTGATGACAAATCACTAATAATCAAAACAGTTAAAGTAGTTTCAAAGTAGTTTCTTTTCATCTGATGACTTTACTCATCCTTTGAGGAGATTCTTTTCATCTTGCATCCCAGAAAACCTATCCTGCAGCTGACCATTCAAGCAAAGGATGGTTACCTCTAATGCTATCGATTTTCAAAACATTACAGTTTTATTGGCACTACTGATGAACATCATATTATATAAAACATGAACTAAAAACAGAATGTATGTTCTTCCTCTTAGTTTCCTAAGAAGGAAGTGGGATATTTTGTTGGAGAGAAATTAATTAAGGGAGAGACTTTTATACATAGGATGCCACTCTTGATTTGATCATAATTCTGCATTATGTTTATTTTTTGCAGATATTTTCAGACTGAATTTGTAGATTTGAGTTAATTTATCGCTTTAAATTAAATAACTTCTTAAAAAATAGTTAATTTACCAACATTTTGTAAAATATTCCAGAAAGAGTAAATTGGGGGGAGAGGGACTCATTGGACTTACTCTCAATCATTTCCAATATAGAATTTCATAAAAACCTACTTTCTCTCTGAAAATTATACTAAGCCCCAGAACAAACAGCTTGTCACTCAAGAAGCTTGGGTGAGCCTAATGAAATATTGTTTTTAAAATAAATACATTTCTATGTTTCCTTTTTTTTTTAAGATTTATTTGAGAGAGAGCACACGTGATTGTACACGTTTGTGTGCATGAGTTTTGGGAGAGGCAGAGGGAAAGAATTTCAAGCAGACTCCCCTCTGAGCTTGAAGCCAGGCAAGGGGCTAAATCCTATGACCCTGAGATCATGACCTGAGTCAAAATCATGGGTCCATATATTAACCGACTGAGCCACCCAGTCATCCCTCTATGTTTCCTTTTTATGTCTTTTAACTATTTGAAAATCTTCCAGTGGTTAAATTTAACAAATATGTTTTATTCTTCAGCTTTGAGAAAACTTTATTTCCTCATTCTAGCACTAAGGAAAGCATAAAACTCATTAAAACTCATTTTATATAATGTTCTTTACACTTTCCAGCTGACAGTGAAACAAAACCTTCAAACAGGAAGGTGAGTATTTAATTCCTTCTAACTCTTCCATGGAAGAAGCTTGTGAAGTTTAGAAGATTTTGAAAAATTCACTCAAATATAATAATATTCCAGTATCTATACAAACTCTAAATGCATCCATTTGCCATTTGTGGGGCTGAAAGTAAACAGAAATGAAAATATTTCATGTTACAAATGATGTGGATGAAACAATCATAGCGTATAGTAATATATTCTGATTTGGAGGATGTGTAGCTTATTACTAGTACTTGCCCTTCTTTTAATGAAGGAGCAGCTATAACACCATTTTATACCATTTTATTCATGTGTGTGTTTTTTTTTTTTCCAGATACTCCTGGAATACCTCTCTTCCTCATAAAAACCATTTAATGTCACCTACATTTCCAGACTTCATCAAACTCTTCATTTAAAGGACAATTCCCTACTTTTTGTTCTGCCCCTACTATAATATCTATACTTTTATAAATTCTCCTTTAACTTCATGGAAGTCCCTTCAAGTGAAAACCTGTTCAATTTATCCTCCCAACCTGAGGATCAGACAAAGAGAACTGTTAAAATTAACTATGGAATTGTAATAGACACCAGGGATGTCCTATTTTTTCCCATTTCTTCTCTTTACTGTTTTAAAAAGCAATTGCACAAAATAGATTATCTATATACATTATTATATATACACACAAATATATACATATACATATATATGAACATTATTTGGCAATAAAGAAGAATGATGTCCTAATCCATGTTATAACATGAAAGAAAATTGACAACATGCTAAATGAAAGAAGCCAGTCACAAAAGACCACATAATATATGTATTATATAATTTCATATAAAATGTACGGAACAGGAAAATCTAGAGACACAGAAAGATTACTGTTGAGATTATTAGGTTAGATTGGGACTGTTGGGAGGGGCGAGATAATAGGGAAATGATGGCTAAAGGAAACAAGTCTTCTTTTTGAGGTGAAAAATGTTCTATTGACTGTCGTGATGGTGGCACGTCTTTGAATACACTGAAAAATATTGAATGTACACTTTAAATAGATGCATTGTATAGTATGTGAATTAGATCTCATTTAAGCTGTTACAAAATTCATGGGATAACATGCTAAGTGGGAACCAAGAAATACAGAGCTTGAATTTTTGTTTCATATATCTTAAAAGTCAGCAAATATGTGTAGCAAGTTTTTCCTTGATAATATGATATTTTCTGTAATCACAAGATGACACACTTAGACTAAGGGTCTTTATACATTTTTTTACCATGAAGACTTGATGAGACTGTTATTTGCAGCATGATTTTTTATATTATTTAGGGTTTCTATGATCAAAGAATGCAGTTCTGCAATTCCTCCTTTTCAGTATCTTTCCCACAGTAACATTTTATGTTTCCTATAACCAAGCATTTCAATGTATAAGTGAGGAAATCTCTAGCTTTATTTGAATTTGTAAAGGAAAAGCATTCAAAATATTTTAATTAAGTGACATAAAATTGAAAAAAACTCATTTATTTTTAGATTTAATATTTATAAATTAGCTATATGGAAAACTAAATTTTTATTTGGTAACTATCAAATATTAATTGTGTAAAATCACTGAGAAAAAAAATCCAAATTTGCCTCGAAATTTGTACAAGATTTACATTTATATTTACAGATAGTAGACTTTTTCTTTTTATTTTTTTCATCCATAGGAGATTCCCTGGAGAAGTTTTGCATGTAAGATTTTTAGTCGTGATCTTTGGAACGAAGTTTCTGAAGGTGTCAAGAGAAACAAGGATGGGCAGAGGAAGGAGTTATGTTGGTAGATCGTGGCCACATCCTATAAGCAAGTCTGGAGCTGAGAGGGATCTTCAGACATGTTTTTCACTGAAGTAAAGGCTCCAGGACTTTTACTTCCTCATCACTCAGTCTGTAGAGCTAGCTGTCCCCCAGGGAGTCAGTCATTTCTTTGAAGGAAACAACTCCCTTAAGCCAGGGGAAATCTGGGAAGGCACTGTGTTATAAGCTCCTAGCAGCCACGGAAATGGGGGCCTCTGTCCTGAAAGGTGTATTTGGGTGGTGCCTACACTACAATTTGCAAAAGAAAATGGGTAAACTGAAAGAAAATATTTAATATGTATAACAAGTTGCATTAAAATATTGTAAAAGTAGAAAAATGTAAAGTGTAAAAGTAAAACAAAAAAAAAAAACATTTAAAATACAAAAATTCCATTATGTTGGAAAATGAAATATATCATTTATTTCCATTTATTTTGTATTTATATAACAGTTGAAAAATTCAACCTTAGCATACATGTTATACACCAGATAATTAACATGTGATAAAACTACTATCTTTAATGATAAGCTAGAAATAAACATCCAGACTCTCTTATTTTTCTTCAAATTAGCAATTTCTTTTACTTTTGACTAAAATCTGAAGAAAAAAGTTCCTTTTCACTACTGAAGGGAAAACCCTCTTTCTTTGCTTCTGTATACATTTAATGAATTTATATGGCCTCTATTACTTAGGTAAATCCTCTGCTATGTTTTCTTTCCCTTTTATTGTATATCGTGTTAACCGTGTCATCTCAATGCCACTGTCAGCCTTCTTGAGGGGAAGGTCGAACCTTCTATGTCTTTATAATTCAGAATGACAAGAACCGCATTCTGATTTATAGATGTTAAATCCAGGCTGGATACTCAATTATTCTAGTAATACTTTCAGGGACATGTTTTTTCAGAAATTTTAAAAATACAGAAGAAAAGAAGTATATAAAAAATAATAAAATAAATCACTTCTATTTCCATACCCAGAATTGACAACCATTATTATTTTGCAATTTTCTGAGAAAATGATGACTGTTTCCTCTCACCAAATAGCCTAAGCCTAATTATTTGAAAGGATTCATTCAGAATCCTCCAATAAAATAACCTGGAGTACATTTAACAATTATTATTAATTTGTCTTTCTTATTATTGCATTTCCTCATAGATTTTGGAATTTGGGCTTGCCCATACATTTTGAGTAAGACATAAATTTATATACTTCCTGTCGCTATGTCCCTTTTGCGTTGCCTCCAATATTGGACTTGGCAATGGTTTCCAATAAATCCTCTGTAAGACCCATAGAAAAACAGATCTTAGCGTGTCAGTGTTACCCCAGGGTGACGAGAAAGAAAACACGCAGTCTTGACAGCTGACATCTGGTATCTGGTCTAGTTCCCATCAGCTAGGTTGTCTTGTTCCCTTGCTGAAAATAAACATTTTCACAGAATATCAACATCAGATGTGGACTCTCTGTGATCATGACAGAACAAGACAAAAACAAGACCATTCTGTAATCAAGAACTGTGAAAACAAACCCACAGCATGACCACGTAAGTGACCAGGCATCCAGCTCTACCAGCTCACTTGAGGGGCTATTGCTTCTTCTCCAGTGACAACTTGGCTCAGCTTCATTCCTCTAACCTACTATATAAAAAACATTATAACACCCAGTCACTCGATTCGTTCTGCTTTCTGACAACACCCACCCTGAATCAGACTCCCATGTCTTTGAACCTTCCTCCCATTCACTGCATGCTGCACAAATCTTAAACAAGGGCCTCCAAAGCACCTTTCTGAGACACACCATGGTTCTGAGGGTTTGCAACCCCCCCGTCACATAGAGTACTAAACACAGCTTTGTTGGAATGCAAGGGTGTGGCTGATGATGTTTGACTTTTTTTGCATCAACTGTGTAAATGAATATCTTGGCTCACTCAGTTCATGGTACGCAGGTTCTCTCTGTTGTCTTTCTCTAAGCCCATAGGCCTAGCTCCCAGAAGAATTCAGTCTCAGAATTTTTCCACCATCATTTTGTAAATTGAAGAATTGTATCCATAGTCTCTGAATTTCCACATTAAACCTGAATCAGTCTCCCATCTTAAGGGAAACATTTTAAACTCTTTTATTATACCACTTTGAATCAAAAGCCCAGCAGGTCTGCACTTCAGCCAGCTCACCATTTTTGTTTTTCTCTTTATGTCCTGCAGAGATGTTTATCTTGTCTGAAATCCTCATTAAAACTTTTGTTTTCCTCTTTATCTGTTAGTGGTGTGTGTTTTGGATAGAGGGGCAGTTAAACATAACTGAACCACTTTGACCAATGAAACAGCATTCATATGTTGATCTTATTTCCCTCAAGTTTTAAAACAAAATAAATAGAACGTTATTTATAACATCAAAATCTCTTTTGAAAACCAGCACAAACCTATGCCTTTATTCTATCCCCAAGGCAACCATTCTCATGAGTTCGTGATACATCTTTTCTGTCTCTATTTTTCCACTTATCCACGCAACATGTGCAACCATGTACAATATGTTATTCTTGGTTTGTGTTTTTAAATTTACATAAATGTCATCATTGTCTTTGTATCATTCTGTAATTCTATTTTTTCACTGGAGAATCTGATTTCAGATCTATCTGTGCTGGTCTCCATGCTTTTATGTATTTCCTTTAACTGCTGCCTCCCGGCCAGAGTTAAATATCACCTTTTCATGAAAGGATTTTGTCACCAGAAAATAAACATAGTATTATCAGTTCTTTTATATATATATATATATATATATATATATATATATATATACACACATATATATGAGGAAACACATGTTCTAAGGCTATTTGGAGATGCTCAAAGCATCCTTTAGGGTATGGTTATTTTTTCCAGAATTATGATCAATATTGTTTGTGCATGAATTTCCCACATTTATAAGGTCTCTGGGAAATGCCCTTATGTAGTCTATTATCTATTTTTCATACTCTATTAGGCAATTTGAAATGTTTGAAAAGCTTAAATCTTCTCCTTCCTATCTTGTTGATTTTAATTACTTTTCTCCATTCAAAGAGTTAATAATTAAATGAATAAGTTGATGCTTCTAATAATCTGGGACAATGATTATCTAACAAAATCCTAAATTCTGCAGAAAGTTTCTGCTTGTCTTCCTGAGGTTTAAGAAAATCCTTACAATTGTTAACTTGACTTTGGATCTGGGATTTAAATTCCGCTTCTATACATCTACCTTCTACCTTGTGGTCTAGCAATTTTACAATGTGATTGTTCCTTTCCTGAGAAAAACCTAAACAAAGTGTAACTAATTTAGAAGGTCAGGGGAAAGAGCAGAAGAAATAAACAGACTGTAAATGGGTTGTGCAGACATGTCTCATTGGGAAGGGAGAAGGATACAGGGAGGGCAAGTTTCAGAAAGATACAGCCTTTCACGGATCTGATCTTGGATTGAGAATTTTATTTCTGAGCCTCTATATACAAATTAAAGAAGCTGACTATTTAATACTTCAAAATATGTATTCTTTTTTTCCCTCAAGTTCCTCCAAAACATATTAATGTTTAGCTCTCGACAGGTAAAAACTTTCCCATAATGATGACTGTAATTTGAAGTCAAGATATTGCCTTTTATAAAAATAGGTGCAACATTACATATGAAGTACAAGGAATTCTGGAAGGAAACTGTAGATCTGACATTTCTTTCTCTTTTTTTTTTATGATTTTATTTATTTATTTTAGAGAGAGAGGGAGAGCACACCAGGGGGAGTGGCAGGCAGAGAAGCAGGCTCCCGGCTGAGCAAGGACCCAATGCAGGACTCGATCCCAGGACCCTGGGATCATGACTTGAGCCGAAGGCAGACTGAGCCACCCAGGCATCCCCAGATCTGACATTTCTTAACAGAAAGAAGCCCTTGATAGTTGGTGAGCCATGATTTACAGTGTTTTGGGCTTCCCTACCAGAAACTAGAAAGAGACTGTGTGAATAACAACCTGAAAATCATTGACCCCCAAATATGGAATAAACACAGTGCCAGAAAGTGGTCTCTTGAGGGTTTTATAGGCGACCCAAGGGAAAGTTGCACAATTCCTCTCTTCATCACAAAAATCACTAGTCGAACAGAATTCTGACCATTAGTTTTCAGAACCAGTTTTCATTTCTCATCTGTCTACATTATTATGTACTAAAATAGTTGCTATTTATGAGAAGTATATATTTGCATTTAAAAAACTCAATCCAAGTATCTGTGGTTTGAAACTGTGGAGTTCAATTTCTTCAAATTAATTTCAATTACTAATGATTTACACTCATTCTATAGTTTTTGTTCCTATTTTGTTCCAAATTGTCTTTGCTTAATTTTTTTTTCTGATTTTTCATAGATTTATCTGGTTTTTAAATTTCTATTATTTCTCCACCTGTTGGAAATACACCCATTTCACTTTTACTCTGCTAATGATGGTCATTTTACTATTAACATATATATTCATTTTAGATCTTCTAACAAGGAACTTTCATATCCTGCTGCTTCTCCCTTGCTCAACTTCCATGTTTTGAACTTTAGAATGATACTTTTATCATATTTTTAAGACAATAAATCATTATTCTTTCATAATTGTAATTTAGATTTATATGACAGTTTGACTAATTTCTGTGCTAATGCTCAATAACTGTACCTTAGTTTCTTTTCCTATCTTGGTGCATGTATCATTTTTGTTGGAGTAAGTGCTGTAGTAACAGCAGGCCTGTGAGCAGTGGAAGTTTTTAGTGATGTAAGTCTAACAAGCTTTATTTCGCTCGCGTGCATGAAGAAAAAGACAGCTTGTTATAGGAATCTAGGTTCTACTTTTTAGTTCAGCATTTTAAAGATGTTACTCACGTCTATTTGGCTCCGATAAGAAATCTGAGTCATTCCCTGCCAGTCCATTGTAGCTAACCCCACTTTTCACTCTAATTGCTTTTCTGGCTTTCCTTACCCTCTTACTTCTAAGGCTCATTCTTTAAAAAAGAAAAAAAAAATCTGTA
Organism: Eumetopias jubatus; assembly: GCF_037043125.1. Taxonomy (NCBI): domain Eukaryota; kingdom Metazoa; phylum Chordata; class Mammalia; order Carnivora; family Otariidae; genus Eumetopias; species Eumetopias jubatus. The sequence goes on along the minus strand of NW_028274809.1, from coordinate 173,117,548 downwards.
TACATGCTTAAAAACGTATCCTTCTCAGGATACATCCAATTTTCAACTATGAGGATTAATATCTTTCTTAAATTTCCCACAGTCTTCTGTAATTGAAACATCATCCCTTCTCTGTTCACAGCTTTGGAACTCCAATGATGCATGTTTTATTAGTAAGCTCCTTCTCTCTTAAATTTTGTGTCTAGTTTATACTTTCTGTCCTTCTAACTCTGTTCATGCATCTTGAAACATTTCTTTGATTCTACCACCTACTTTGCCAATTCTGATATTGGTTTTTGCCCACTCAATTTTGGGGACTTTTTAAATTATTTTTCCAATGGCTATATTTTTATGAAAACATTTTCCATTTTTCAAGTACATTTGTTCTTATTTCATGGGTATTATCTCCCCATCCTATTTAAACTGTGGCTAAATAATACTACATTTTAAAAAAATTCTTAATGCATTATTAAGCTAATGTAATGAAGTATAAATTTGCCCATTGAACCTGTTGCTAATCATAAAAGTCTTGCGTCAATCATGGCACTTGGATTCCCCTTGGAATTAAAAATATTTTTTGTGAATTCATCTTGAATAACTTTCTTTTCTCCCTAAACAAACCAGCCATGCAAATTGTATATCTCTTGTCTCTTATCCAAGACTTAACTGCTCTGGGTCTCTCCAACTGCACAAAAAGAGTGCGATTCTGCTTCTAAAGTGATAACCCAATTCCTTGTCAAGCAGATACCTTTATGTTTCCCCCCACCCCTTTCAAAAATGAATACAACCTTTCCAAGGGCAAGTTTAGGACAGTGGAAATAGCTATTTGGCTAACCCACAATCATGGAGATCAACCCAAAGATTAACGTATAGATCCTGGTTTATTTACAGCATATTTAGTTCCCATTCTAAAGCAGGCATTAAAGCATCAGTTCTTATTCCAAATGCTTAATATCCAGCCCTCTCTAGACCCTCGGTTTAAGGTTATAGATTTTCTCTTTATTAAGTCCATGGTGATTTTCTTTGTGTTTATTATTATTATTATTATTGTTACTACCATATCCTTAAATTGTTTACAAATACCCTTTATGGTGTTTATCTATATTTGGATCAAAGAAAGGATTTTCTCACTGTTCAAAGCAACTCAGTGGTAATTTTTTATTAACTTTTAAGTCTTTCATCTGTAACTCAATGTTTTCTTGCAGGATTAAGTCACTATTCTATAGTTTTCATTATCTTCCAAACTAGAATGTGATTTAAAATACTAGAAGAAATACTCCAGATTCATGACTGAGTATGTTTCATTTAAATTGTGTTACTAAGGTTATTCTGAAATATAAAAGGTTACATCATAAAATGCCAAACGGTTTTTATTTCCCCCTAGAACACCAACCTCAGCCAACATAACCTGCTCTAAAGTGAAAATTACAGTCGTTTTTATTCTTATGTCCTCAAAATGTAGCCAAGAGCCTGACATATAGCAGATCCTCAAAAAGTGTGCATTACATTACTTTATCATGTTATTGTTGGAAAAAAATTGTGGAACTGCAGCTAATTTTTCAGAAACTGTTTAAGGTTTATAGTCATTACAAACAAAGATATAGCATGAGGGTCTCCTGTCAGGGTTCTTCAAATTATATATGGCTGGGAAACATGAGAAAATTTGGTATTCTCTCTTCGAGGGATGATGAAGAAAAGTTATTTCTGTGTTGACACTTGTCAGTTGTTGTAGTTGTCATGATTAATATTTAGAAAGAGTTGGAACTTGCTTTCAGGCTTTGTGGATACAGTGACTTCCTAAGAAACCCAAGGATCCCAGACCAGTTATAGAACATCAGTAAATCTAAATGCAAGCATGTTGCTGTGATGCCATTTCTTTGGCCTGTAAAACAGAACTCTTACTGTAAAGAACTCTTTAATATCAGAGACCAGTCATCTTTGCATTTGCTCTAGTAGTGAGCATAATAAATACCTGTTCCTGCCTTCGCCTATAGCATTTTATTTATTTATTTATTTTTTTTAAAGATTTTATTTATTTATTTGAGAGAGACTGAGAGATAGAGAGCACGAGAGGGAAGAGGGTCAGAGGGAGAAGCAGACTCCCTGCTGAGCAGGGAGCCCGATGTGGGACTCGATCCCGGGACTCCAGGATCATGACCTGAGCCGAAGGCAGTCGCTTAACCAACTGAGCCACCCAGGCGCCCTCGCCTATAGCATTTTAGCTCAGTCCATCTCTCTCTTCAACCCATTATGAATGTAGAGCAGTATGGAACTGCAGCAGAAAAAAACCATCAGATCCAGTCACCATCATCAGGCCTGCAGTAAATTGCCCCCTAATTTGTCAGTTTAATTTATTTTGCCTCAAATCCCGTGGTACCCCCGTTAAGCTCTTTTCATCATTTTTTTTATCATTATCCAGTTCTGAATAAACTTCATGAAATCTTCTGGGGCCACATTTGAGGAACGATTGTTTTAAAAGTAGGTTAATATGCTTTTGTCTGTAAGATTTTTTCCTCACTTTTCTATAGAGTTTGATTAATATGATCAAATTATAAGAATACATTAAAATCCATGTTGTCATCAAAATAATAATAAAAATTGCTTGTGACACTTCTGTAAAGAAATTATTCTATTTGAGATAATTCTTTCTTGTGCAGCCTCAAAAGTTTATTTTCTGACATAGCAAAATTAACTTAATTATAAAGTTATCTCACAGTTCATTGACTTTTATGCAAACAGTAGAGAAAATCTTGAGCTTACACTGATTCAGAAAATATTATTTATTAACTGATTTTTTTGGTGAATATATTGTGTACACAAACAAAAAGGGGAAAAAAGTTTTTGTACACTCTTCAGAAAATTATTATTCGTCAACAGAATAGATTATTGGTGAGTACATATAATAATAAGATACGAAAGCTGAATGATAAATAATGTTGGTTAATTAATAGTAATATGTGCAATATATCTTTCTACAGAGTTTTAAAATTCAGTATTTTTAGTGGCAAGTCTCACTCCCTTACATAAAAATATGAAGTAATTCATAAATCTTTCAGCACTACCAACCAAGGCTTTTTTCTGTTTCTTCTGCATGGGTTAATTTTTCCATTCAGTGTAGGAATTAGTTGACTCAGCTAGGAATCTAAAAATTGTGTTTACTAGCAAAGAAAGAAGGCAATTGGCAGACATTCATAATCCAGTTATTGTTTGACTTAAACACTCTAGCTGCCAACTCCAAGAGAAAGTGGAAGAAAAAAAGCAGGAATAGGCTTAAAATTCATTGTTGATTTGGTGGAAAAGCACAATACAGCTTCACTACATCAGTTGCTTTTCATGTTTTCCTTCATTAGACAATTTTTTTTTTCTAGCCTGGAGGATTTAGAAATGATGTCTTGGTACACAGTTACAATTTAAATCATGTAGCCATTTGTTGTTTTCATTTAAGAGAAGCAAATTCCCAATTGAAATAGAAGGGAAACAGAAGTTCCCACAGCATCTCTTTATTTATCAATGAAAAGAAACAAATGTTTGGCTCTTCCAGAAAATTCAGAGGTCCTTGCCAGCTAGGAAGGGTGATGGTGATCAGAGAGTCGGAGAGTTAAACATCTTCTAACAAACATCTCTTTGCAAGAAAACTTTGCAAGGGAGACAACAGGTGCGCACTTTCTCACAATTCTGAGAATTTTAATGCTACATTTTAAGTTTTAGAATAGAACACAGAACAGAATACAAAGAGCCCAAACATTACATTCGGTCTTCGTCAATGCTGTTTCTCTCTATTGTTAAAGTGCAATGGCTCAACCTCCCACAGGTTCTATGTGATAACTGCAAGCAAGGTGCCTAAAAAGTGCTTTTCCCTTAACTTTTATGGAGGTTGAAACCATAGGATCTATTCAACTGAGAGCAAGCAAACTCTTTCTCAAAGGATCCAAATGTTCCTAGTTTGTTAAAAAACAAAACAAAAACCTTTAAAAGCTGTCTTTTTTTTTTTTAAGATTTTATTTATTTATTTGACAGAGAGAGAGAGATAGAGCAGGAACACAAGCAGGGGGAGTGGGAGAGGGAGAAGCAGGCTTCCTGCTGAGCAGGGAGCCTGATATGGGGCTTGATCCCAGGACCCCGGGATCATGACCTGAGCCGAAGGCAGACGCTTAACGACTGAGCCACCCAGGTGCCCCTAAAAGCTGTCTTAATGTCTCATTCTAATGAGGTTTCCTTAACTTACTAATGCAAACACAGGTTAGTCCTCTCCATTTTAGGAATTGGTGTTGTTCTGTGGCTGGTGGTATGGACTATGAAAAAGTGTTGCAATTTACAAAATATGTTCTAAAAGCAATATATGCTTTTATATCCTTATGACCATTACTGTAATCCTAGTACTATGGTCAGAAACTATTCTTAAACAATTATCAGTATATTTTTTTTAAGATTTTATTTATTTATTTGACAGAGAGAGAGAGAGAGAAGGAGAGAGGGAACACAAGTAGGGGGAGTGGGAGAGGGAGAGGAGGCTTCCCGCTGATCAGGGAGACCGATGTGGGGCTTGATCCCAGGAACCTGAGCTGAAGGCAGACGCTTAACGACTGAGCCACCCAGGCGCCCCTATCAGTATATTTCTTAATGTGTTCTTTCTGTGGCGTGATTTAGAATCAGAGTGTTTGTTAAAAGTGCAGATATCATCCCCTACTAACTGAATCTATATTTTAGGGTATGGGCCTAGGAATCTAGCTTTAAAAAGGTTCCCCAGTGAATCTTGTGCATTCTAAAATTTGAAACTATTTTTGAAATGTAAATCATATATATGTTTGCTTTACCTGTCTAGTCATCAGATATCTCTACAGTACTGGCCAAACCTGCCAATTTCCTAATAATAAAAATGAAATAAAAAATGCTAAAAAAGATCTTCATTTAAGAAGTGTCTACAGGGAGTGACATAGATTCTTCCATGTTCAAATCTGCTCTAAGATTTGGATAAGTTACTTCACCCCTTTAAATGCCAGTTTAAGGCTGTTATAAAGATGAAATAAATAATACATGCAGAGCACTTGGCACCAATCAAAGTGAAGTCAGACGATAAAAGGAGGAAATGTCATTTATTGAGTATTTAATACATGCCAGGCTCCTTCCTAGGTGCATTATATGCACAAACTCATCCAAATCTCACAGCAAACCAGAGATAAATGACTTTGTATCTGCATTTTTTAGATAAGCAAACTGAGGCAAATGTGAGAAAATTTATTTATTCTAAACTCCAGAGCTGATAAGTGAAGACCCTAAACCTGGGGCTCCAGTCCAAGTAATGGACTTAAGAACCATGAGTAATACTTGTAGGGGATGCAGAAGTGATACAGGGAAGCGATGACAATATAAAGTGTTCACTATCAGCCAGCTAGCGCTGTGGGTAACTCGACTTCATATAATGGGGAAAATCAGGAGGATGGGAGGAGACACTGTAAATACCTCATGGCATTTAGGGAAGATCACAGGCAGCAGACGAGGGAGCTAGAGTAATTTTAGAGCAAGTATCCAGTGATTCGTTGAGGGATGCTCCCGTTGATTTTAATCTCTGGGCCAATCACATGTAGACAGTCTTGCTGTCCACTGATGAAAAGGTTAAAAAGAAACTTCAGGTACACAGATGGCAGATTCTGGCGGTAAGATGCAACAGAAAGCAAACAGAAAGTTCCCAGGAGTATGCGTTGGGCACAAAGAGTCTTTGATGCAGTGGTCCAACTGGAACTTTCTTTCTCTATCTCAGTAATACAAGATCATATCAATTTTAGTCTGTTTCTTCTCTATATTTTAACAAAATCCTAGCACAAACCTAGCTCTAACAGTTTTAATATAGTTCATATGACTTAACAAATTGTTTTGGGTTATTGTCAGCCATTTTGCCTATGATATGGTAAGTTTGTTTTATTTATTAACATTCATTGCTAGATGGCTGAGTGAAACATGCATAATAAATGGGTTCCAAACTCAGGGAGTATAATATATTCTAAAGGAAATGTTAGACAAGTTAACAGATACAGCATGCACATCTAATTCAGGTATTAAAGGATTGTGCATAAAAGGAGCAAACTTAATGTTCTTTAGTTGTAGTTTCAAGTCAAAACTTAACAGACTCAGTCTACATGTAATTAGGGGATGCCTTCCAAGCCATATCTGTTGTAAGCATTTGGAGTAAAATTAAAAATTATGATGATAAGGCTCATATTGCACAGAGAGAGAAAGAAGTACAAACACACACACACAAGATGATTTAACAGATGGTTGAGTGATATGAAAAATACAAAGACAGACTAAATTGAGAATCACTCTGTACCAATGGCTACTTTAGCTTTGATGGTTAAGAAAAGCCTTCAGAGCAATTCAGTGGAAAGCAGAATGATGAGAAGTAAGCAGTTTTGCAAAGCTCTAGGGAAATCTAGAACTCAGGAAAATGATCAAAATAGAAATACAGAGTAATAGAAACCTAAATTTAAGTTGGGAGAGAAGGGACTAATAAGAGAAAAATTAGTGAAAGCGTCCATGTATTGAGAAACTACTGTGTCTCAGAAAAGACACACACACACACACACACACACACACACACACACACTTGTTAATTTCTCAGTTGTTTTACAAGGTGATGTTACCCATGCTTTATAAATTTGGAAATTAAGAGATAAAATTAAAATGATAAAATTGAACTAAGATCACACACAAATAATAGGGACAAAATCTGAACCCAGATCTGTCTAACTTGAAATTCCTTTACTTGTTCAGTGGTTCTGAAGGCTGGATGAACACAGGAATCCTGTGGAAATACCACAACTTAACCCTGGAAGATTCTGAATTACTTGCTCGTGGTCAGTTGTAGACATCAGCATTAATGCCCAGGCATTCTAATATAAAAGAGCGCAGTGGTTCATTGTGCTGCATCTCGCTTCAAACCAAATAAAAGAGACGAAGGGTTGGCACTCTGATAGGCATGTTGTGTATGCCATCTCATTTAATTCTCAAATAATTCTGCAAAGTATTATTAAATACACTTTAAAAAGGACAAACATGGTTAGGCTTAGAAAATTTAAGCATAGTGGTAAGAAGTAGCAGAGCCTGAATTCTGACAGTCTACTTAAATAAAAGTCATATCCACAATCCTACTGATATTCATCTTTATTAATGAGCACTTGTGAATATTCTAATTTATAGACAGAACTCTACAAGTTCTCCATGGACTTCACAAACACAGATATGGCCTCACTTGGACAAATTGGTATGACCACCACATCCTACTTATTCTGAGAGGATTAAAGAATGCATAATTTATGAACAGTTTTTAATTCATCAAGGGAAGGGGTTTTCTATCTTTTATATCACCCAACAGATGTTAGCATCATGCTTTACACATTCTAAACCATATTAAATGCCTGCCCACTAAAGCTCCCCCTGTTTCTCCTCTTGGAGCCTAAAAAAGGTATTTCTACTTCCAACAATGCTGAACTAAGTGTTTTGGATGACTCTTCCACTGAGAAAGACTGGATAAATTGCTTGTGTTGGGGGATGGTGGGGAGCCTGTTTCAAAATTTTAGAGTGCCAATAAGGCACTCTAAAGGATGCCAAGACAGACCACAAAGCCCTTGGGTTCTCTGCTTTACTGTTAGGGTCAATTGCCAATTTTAGGATCAGCAACCTTTTTCTGTAAAGGATTAAATAGTCAATATTTAGCTTTGCGGCCCTTAAGGTCTCTGTTATACTTTAAAACTCTGCTGCTATTGTAGTAAAAAAGCAATCATAGACAATATATAAATGAATGGGCATGACTGCATTTCAATAAAACTTTATTTACAAAAACAAGCCACATGCCAGATTTTTCTTCTGCTTTAGGTAGAAAATCTAGTTTGCCAACATCTGATCTAGGAGGATGAAAGTGTTTCAGAAGTCACTAAGCATTGGGAGGTCAGAGTTAACTGGTCAACACTTAATGTTTAGGTTGAAGCCTGGAAGTATGAATTGGAATATCTGACCCTCAGAAGATCTGAAAACCAGCTGAAAATGTTTACTGTTCTCAATAATATTGCTAAATTGCCAATGATGCTGCTGAAATGCTACACCCTAACCTTCTGCATGAAGTAAATATAAATCTTCTCCATAGAAGATGTAAATAACCAAAGTTTTAAATTTTGTATGCATTTTTCATATATGAAGTTTAAAAATCAGTGGAAAAGGACCCAGGCACACCAGAGACAAGTTTGCATGATCAAAAACAGGAGAGTGCATCTGTGCAAGGAACTTCTAGAAGCAGACTGGAATAACTAAACTTAAAATGTTTAAGAAAGAAAAGACAAATATGAGGATCTTAGTAGGTAACTATAAAATTTACAGAAGGACAAAAAGATGATTTTATAATTGAAAAACAAAATTCCATAATTCTGTTTCACAGTAGATTAGATCTTGCTGTATGTAGATGGAATAGAATAGAATATAGATCAGAAGAAGATAAATAGAATATTGCCCAAATATAAAAAAAGATTGAGAATATGGAAAGAAGTTTTGGGGCATACAGACTAATGTGAGAACATCTGTCATTTGCATCATAGTCTCAGAAGAGGAGAAGAAAGAAAATAGAGACATATAAAAATGCATTTGACAAAATAAGGGCTAAGGATTTCACAAAACTAATGAAAGACAGAAAGCTAGAGATTTAAGAAGCTCAGCAAATTTCAAGCAACAAAAATATGAGGAAATGCACACTAAGGCACATCCCTATGGTCAAACTGCCAAAACTAAATACAAAGGGACATCTCAAAAGTAGCCAGAGCTAGTATGGGTGGGGTGGGGATGGCATATTACTTTCAAAGGGGCAACATATAAAACAGGCAAAAAAGAAAGAAATATTGAATGTCAAAAGACAAAAGAATTGTATTTTCAAAGTGCTAAAAGAATTAGTTGCCAGCTTAAAATCCTATACACGGAGACATAACCCTTGAAAAAGTGAGATAAAGATATTTCAAGGAATCACAACTTACTACAGTTTGTTACCCTGGATCTCCACCAAAAAATAACACTAAAGGGTAATCCTCATGAAGAAGACAAAGAATCCCATTGTGAAAATTCACAAATCCAGGATAAATTAGAAAACACTTACTTATACTTTCAGAATATATCCTTTTTTCCCCTAAATATCATGGAACATTTATAATAACTGACCAAATGCTGAACCTTAAAGTAAACGTCAACATTTGCAAGAAATCAAACCATACATTGTTTTTCTCTGACATGAAATTAAGCTGACACTAAATTTAAAAAATGGTAATTGAAAAGTCTCTAAATGCTTGGAAATTAAGAAATGCACTTCTAAATAACCTTTGACTAGAAGAAATCATAAGCAAAATTAGAAAATATTGAAATGACTAATAATGAAAATACTGCATATGGAAAGTGGCAATATGCAGCTAACCTATGCTTAGAAAGAAAGCCTAACTTTCAATACAATTATTAGAAATACCAAAAGCAAAGAAAATCAGTCATCTAAATGTTCACTTAGAAACTTAAAAAAGGAAGAGGTATTGGATAAAATAGAGAATACTATAAATAAAAACAGAAGAAATGTATGAAACAGAAATAAATAACAAGAACAAACTAGCACCAAAGTTGGTGCTATTAGTAGTTTAATACAGTTGATAAGCCTGAGATTGATAACCAAAAAAGCAGTACGGAACTCATGGACATTAAAAAAAATTATCTTAAAAGTCATGCCAGCAAATTAGAAAGTTTAGATGCTTTATGTATATAATTATTAAATTTAAATCAAGAAGGAACAGAAAATTGAAAAAATTCATAAGTAAAGAAATAAAGCATATTTAAATTTTAAATATTTAAAATTTCCTACCAAGAAAATTCCAAGACCCAAACTTATTTGTGAGTTCTACCAAATGTTAAAGGAAGAAATAACACCTATCTTAGAGAAAATCTTTTAGAGGGTTCAGAGTAATAAAAGAAGAAACATTTTGCAATGTATTTTACACGGCCAGCAAACATTTTGCAATATATTTTACACGGCCAGCATCAGTTTGTAACCAAAATCTGGCAAGGACATTATAGGAAAGAAAAAAACAAAGATTAATGCTTCTCATGGACGTAGATACAGAAATATAAACCAACACAACCAATTCAGCAAACTGAATTCACTGAACTAAACCTTCCTGTAAAACAGGAACCTGCTTCATAAAGAATTTTCATTCATCCAACTATTATAATGTTATTTTAGCATTTGAAAAACATCACCATAATATACCATATGAAAAGAATAAAGAAAAATTATTCATTCAATTCAATAGATGTAGAAATAGCATTTAATGAAATTAAAATTCTTAGCAATCTTAGAATAAAAACATATTTAAAAAAACTGTATCTGACATAATACTTAATCATGACATATGGTAGGTGCTAAATCACTTCTTCCTTCCTTACCCTTAACACTTATTATAAATGAATTTCTGTGTGTTTTATCTGCATTATTTAATTTAATCATGCCAGCATCATCAGTAGCCAGTTTCTGAAGTTTTAGCAGCAAATACAGTGTAATTATGCCATTAAACTAATAAAAGATTTAAAATGTTTACATTGTCATTTCTCTTCCCTTAGAATATTTTAACACCTAATCAACTAAGAAATTAAGAATTAAGATTAGCCAAAATAAAGAGCAAGAAAAATAAACTAAAGACAATGGACTCTACCTTTTGTTCATTAGCAAGCAATTTGGACCTGCTCATAATTCACATTTTGCCAATGGAATGGTCATTACCAGAATAATTTTTAGCTTACTCTTTGGTCAAATTTTCTGAAAAATGCTCATTTTTCTAATTAATAGTAAACATTCCAAGAAAATTGCAGAGCCATTTTCAGCTAAAACCATTCAGCTCTGGAGGTTTGGCTGGACAAAGCTTCCAGAAGTGTTTGCTATAGCTCTTATCTTTATTTGCTTTGACTCTAAATTAATCTCTGTCATTGTATAGTTTGCTTGATTTACAGTCATTATGAAGGGTTGAAATAAGGCAAATGTTTGCTTGAGGGACATCATTGCTTCAATTTAAAAGAAATTGACTCCTAACAACTCTGCTTCATTCATAAAAACATTCTAATCAAATAGATTCAAGTACAAGAGCTTTAAAATATGGTCATTTCTGCTTCCTTGCCTTAAGTAAAAGTTTTTGAGTAATGTTTTTGTCTGTTTGTTTTGTATTCCTTTCTGTTTTAGGTGCTTTGGGCAGCTTTAGCTGATGGTTGCTTATTTCAAAATATGTGTTCCTGATTTTATTTTATTATTATGTGATTTTTCTGAAAAAATCTAGGCTTCTATTTTATTTGATTATCATAGCAATATTTATTTTGTTGCAATATAAAAGTTACCAAGGAATATGTCATCATATTTAAAAGATGTTAAAATGACTAAAATACTAAATTTCCTAGTACGGAATGTTTCATCATAGTTAACAAACAAGCAACTTCATCAATCATTTAATTCATTTTGAGATGAGTTCTCTTCAGTACAACGAAAATAATCACTTATTTCACATATCCCTCTATTTTGCTTTTTATGACAATTAGTAAAAATGGAAGTACAGACAAATCTTAAGTACCCATTTTTCTGTATTTTTAAATCACGCATCTTCTTTCATTTGTTTTCTACATCTTGCTTTACCCATCTCCACTGCAATGTTCTTTGCCATTCTTTCCATTCGGTAGGTAGTGGAAGCAGAAAGAAATGAAGCTTGGAGTTAGTAATTTGAGACTTTACTGCCTCTTCCATTAGCCACAATTCGCTGAACAATTTGGACACTGGTAGACTAGTTAAGTAAATAGATAAAAGTGTCTTTGGCTTGCTTGTAGGATCTCTCCTTCTCCAGCATTTATGATACTTTACATTAATGAATTTTCCTAAGCACATATATTTTAATATATAAAGGTTATTCTAGGTTATTTTCCCATCCTTTAGGATTTGATATTATTACATTTCACTAATGTGTACTTAGGCATTATTTTTTTTCTTCTCTTCTGTCATAGAATTCACATTTTTAATTTTAAGTTTTAGGTCTTTCATCTTTCTTTAATTTGGGAAAATATTTTCATTATTTCTTTGAATATTTCTTACTCTTTATTTGTATTTTTTTTAACCTTCTCTAATGTCAATTATTTTGTTGTTGGTCCTTCTCTACCTGCCATATCTCTTAGAATTTTTTAAATTTTTAATTCTAAAATAAAAAACTATTTTTGTCTTTTCCTATTGCATTTCCTCAATCTTAATTTTCAGCTCAGCAATTGTTCTTCAGCTGTCATCATTTTTATCTATTGAGAACTTTATTTCAAATACTATACTTTTCAATAATTATAATATATTTTTAAATGCATTGTTTTATTTTATAGTAATAAATTACTTTGTTATCTAATTATATACATTTTAAATGATTATATGTAAAGCTCTTGTCCATTTCTTTTAAGAATTCAGCTTCAAATGGTGTAAGAGGATAAATTTGCCATGTTTCTTTACAATATTTTCCATTTCTCAGATGGCTGGCTGTTTATAAGCATGTTTCCCTGAAAGTATTTACTCCTCAATCTGGTCGTCTTTCCTGGAAATGTGCTAAAAGCCAGCCCTGTGGCCAAAACATTAGGGAAGGGAGCCAAAGAACCACAGAGGTCTCATGCACCACTCAAGTTCATGGTACCCAATGAGTCAAATGTGGGGCTTTCCCCACTTAACTCTTAGCAACAGCAGCATTGCAAAAACACTGTTTCCTCTGCTCATGGGCAGTTCAACTGGTTCATAAGCCTCAGTTTTCATAGATTCCCTAATTCAGTGGGCATTTACAATGTATTAGGTTCTTCCCTCTCCTGTATCAGAACCTGGCTCTTGTAGAAAAATTCTGTGAAGCACCAACATAAGAGAAAGAAAGAAAGGTGAACTTAAATTGCTTCTTTAAACTTACCATCTTAGTGACACTGTTGTTATCTCCATTCCCATCCATATCTGTAGTTCAAGACAGTAGTAGTCTACCTAAGTGGTCCTAAAAGTATTTTTTTGTTCATTTCTGGCTTATTTCTGAAATATATGATGCTCTCTTCTAAATTTTCTCTGGGGTCGATTTCAGGGGAAGCTAGCGTGATGCTAGTTTGCCACCAGGATAGGAATCAGAAGCACTTTATTCTTTACTACATCTCTTAGTTTCTATCCATCTTTTAACCTTTTATTTATTTATTTTTCCATCTTTTAACATTTAATATCCTCTCCTCAGTACAACTCCAACTGTCTTTGCTATGAGCTCTTATATATAACATCGTCTTTACAGTTCTAATTTTTAAAAATATCTTAAACATGTTTTCAAAATAAAGGTCAGAGTTAAACATTCTGAATAATGGAAAGAATCCAATAATAATAACCATCATCTTTATTCAGTTACCCAAATAATCTTATTTTGTGCCCTTTAATGTGCTCAGCATTGTGAATAATTGAAGTAAATTATAAAACAGAAATACGAGACACTTCTTGCCCTTGAGAAATGCATGATATAATTATGAAGTAAAAAATATTACATAATTGGAGTACAATATTACCCTTAATGGTATTATCAGTAATATTTTTCCTATAAAATATTGCAATTCATCTATACACACGACTGTTATTTCCTACAGAATTAGAGCTCCCACATGCAAGTATTATGTAATTTACTTTTATAATATAAATTCCTGGTTATTAAATAAGTGTTCAATGAATGAGTGAGATTTCAGGATTTTAGATAAAGAAAATATTAATGGAGGCAGAAGTAGTGAAAGAAGATTATGCAAATGTCAACTTCTGGGATTGGTTCTGAAGAGCCATGAAGGTTTGCTCAGGCAAAGGGAGTGACAAAGGTTAGATATACAGTAATTAATATTTACATGATGAATACAAGAGTATTAATAGGGAGAGGACAATGGCAAGAGAAATCAAGTGCAGTTTTGATAGTGTCATGGGAACTGACATTTAATAAAGATCAGGTCATGCAATAGAGACTTGAGGAAGTTTCTAATATTATTCTGTGACATTTCTCAGACGCTGTACCAGATGATTTCCAAAAGCATTCTTCACAGTTCAGTCATCGGTGTTAGGCCCATCAACTTCATGTTTCAGATGAAGAAATTGAAGCTCAAAGAAAAAAGAGACAAACTCAAAATTATATGGACTAAATACGAACTTCTTTATCAGGTGGAGAAATTCTGAATCAGAGAGAATCAAGATCTTAAGACCACACCAGAAAAGTGTGGCATGGGGAGAATTGTGGCTCTGTGCATTTGCTCTATTGCTCTGCTGGTTAGGAAGTCGGAGAACTTTGGACTGAGTATAAGAGCATATAATGGTTAACTTCTTGTTAGTGCAAACGATGGGAGCATGATGAAAATAATGGCTGGAAGGAATTAGTAAAATAATGACATTGAAGAGAGTAAATGTACTTACTACTATGCTAGGCTCTGACTAAACATAACATGTGCGTTGTCAAACAATATGTGTTGAGTGAGGCATTATTATCCCAGTTTTACAGATAAAGTGTTGGTGGAGATTGTATAAATTGGTCAAAACCACATCTGTAGTGGTGGTGGAAAGTGCAGGCTATCTTAACCTGCATGTTTTCCCCCTGAAAATTTAAAAAGGAAACCTACTGTAACACTAATAAAAGCACTATGGAGTGTGGGTTTCTCTGAAGATTCTGAAGGACTTTGAGTCTCAATTTAGGAGATTAATGAGACAGATGAGTCACTTGGAACTATTCTGAACCTAATCTAGTCTTTCTGTGATGATTCAGAAAGCATTTTGGGAGCTTCATTATCAACACAAATTATCATTATACTAGTGACTCAAAAATATGGGATGATAAGAATATTCAACAACATCACATAACATGGGAATGATTCAGTTCATGAATAACTAATTTTATTAGATTATGTAGTTACAGCAAATATCCTTATAGAAAGAATAAAAATTCTCATACAATTTTAAAACAGAATGAAATTTGATTAAGAATCTTGTCCAAGGAGCTATGAATCCTTAACCAAAAGTAAAATCCACCAAAAGCAGTAAAGAAACTGATTCAGTTTTATTGATTAATAATCAAGATACAGTGACCAGAGTAGATTTTCCTCAAAGGTGGTTATCTAATTCAAACACAAAGATTTTATTTTGGGGGGAGGGGGGCTGTCTTATGGGTGGATCAGTTTCAAATTTACATCTGATTAAGGTATTCAAAACATAATTGAATACAATCTTCAGATTTACCAAGAAATCTAATTCAGAATCCCACTGAGACTTCTGATGACCACTTGATATCACATACATGGACACATATAAGTAATTCAAATTTCCACACATTTTGAAACAGGCACCATGAAATCAGTGTATTATTGGTATTATCCTGCACTTATATTAGTTTCAGTTCTTAAGATTCTTGAAAATGACTGTAAATTTTTCTCTATCATTATCTTCTTAAATTCCCTGAGATTTTGTTTAACACCCAGTGAATGAGAGTGTTTATCTGCATCAATAAAACTCAGGCTCTGTGGTTTTTCCATATCCCTGCTGTTTAAATATGAATTATTTATATTTCCATTACTAAAATAGATATATTAACAATCTTGGGGAAAAACCCAAAACATTCACCTTCACAGTATTTGAAATGTTTGTAAATTTGTGCTACTTAAATTATTCACAAAAGTAGTAAAATTACTGTGTTATTTTTAGTGACTCGAACATATTAATATTAAAAATCTCATATTAAAAGTTTTCCTGTTCTGGCAACATGTTGTACAGAAAATATGAGAGCCGTGGAATAGCAAGTACTCCAAAATGTTGAATAAAGCACATCGGACAAACTTAGATGTATAGCTGAGTTCCCAATTAGATACAAAGACTCCTCTTGGGATACAAATGAAGAGAAACCTAAAACCAGACTGGTGTTTGGCACCACAGTTTGGCTATTAGGAGTAAGTCAGAGAGGGAGTCACTGTGGTTGGGAGCTGGGGTTTCAGTGTCACTCTGGCACATGAAAAAAGACTTTCAACGCAAACAAAGAAGGGTGGCAAAACTGCAAAATTAGTGGCTTAAGAAAGTGTTATAATTTTCGTGAAAGAGTATACCAGAAAAAATCTAGACAGCAACAAAAGAAATTAAAATAAAGCATCTCTATCTTCATCTGGATTCTGGATGCAATTTTTTAAAAAATTACACTTTATGATCTGTTACCACAGAACTGCTCTAAGAGTTGGAACTGAAGCTTTCTTCCTGGATTCCCCAAACTCATACGATAACGTAAAAAGGTCACCAGGGAATGCCTTTGGGAAGAATGGGAGTCCAGGGATTTACATTGTAAAAGTATTTGTAAGATTGCTATAAAAATAATTAACATCTAAGGTAATACTAAACAAAGTGAATTTAATATGCTTATGGATAGGAAGCACCTACATTGTAGGGTTGTCAACTGTCTTCAAATTAAGCTGTAGATGTTAAGCAATAAATTGTAATCCAAATAGTTTTCATAGTGGATTTTGATGACTTGATTTTTAAATGTAAGTGAAAGAATAAAGGATTAAAGATTACGAAAACTTTTTGAAGATAGGAACAAGGTGAGAGGATGTGCTCTGTGATATATTAATTCTAATAATCAAATCAGAGGAATTAAGGCAATGTTTTGGCTGTGGAGCCAGTAGAGCCTAATGAATCAATAAAATAGAGGAGAAAGTACAGAAATAGATCCATGTTTATGTGGAAATTTGATACATTACAGAGATGTCTGTAAATTTGTGAAGAAAGTAATGATTCCTCAATACACTACAACGAAAAGTCACCTGGTTATGAATAGCAGGGGGCAAAATGGATTTCCAAAATATACCAGACACAAATATAATTTTCTCGTACATTACAGAACCAAGTGTGGAGTGAAATATATGCAATTATCTATGTGGAATGGATGCAAGAAAAGATTTCTCATATAAGACAAGTAAAAAAATTAGGGAAATACTGTAATAATTTACATTCATATTATTTTCTTGTGTATCCAAATATATCACACAAATTAAAATGTGAACCATGGATTGGAAGAAGATATTTGCAGCACATAAAGCTGAGAAAGATTAGTGACCAGAATATATAATAAGGTTTAAAAATAATGATTTTAAAAATTCACTTTTTAAAAAATGGTGAAAGATGCAATTTAGACAGATGGAAATCTGCATGGTCAGTAAAAATAGAAAAAAGTACTCAAGCTGAATAGAAATGGGAAAATTAAGGCCACATGGGTTTCATTAAGCACAACAGATTGGCAAATTTTTAAAAGTCTGATAATACTGAGTATTGGTGATGATGTGGGGCAAAGAGAATTCTCATAATTTTGTCATTAAAAGTGGAAGCTGGTACAACTAGTTGGAAGGGCTGTTCTGCAATCTGCTAGATTAGCAGAAGTACATTTTTACCCTCATGAGAAGCAAATGTGGAGGCCCTAGAGGCTGGTTTTTTCTCCGTTTTTGTAAGCAAAGAGGAGAACCAGTTCAAATGGAACTGGTCAACCTGCATAGAGACAACAAGGCCTTCTCTGGGTAATACCAACATTCCTGGAAGGTGAATCTCCTCCTCTGGATGATGACCTTGGTGCTCTGCATGTTTACTCTGCAGTGTAGTTCCTGTGTCTGGAGATCCCTTGAAATACCTTGATTACTCAGTTAAAATAACTGTTGGCTACCCTCTTTAGGCTAATCGAATGACCTCACTGATGAGACAGAAACTGAATCTTGGTAGGGTATATATATATCCTAACCACTGGCCCACTTGTTTTTCACCAAGGCATCTAGAGAAGTTACCATTTCCTGCTCACCAGGAATAATTAATATGATTAACATGAATAATTAACATGACATGAAGTTTTCTGGAATGTCTGGGCAATTAAGGCCTTTTAGTACTATATTGTGGTTGAGAACAGAAGTCTTAACATAGACTTTAGGCAAGAAAATTAGTAGGTACTGCTATGAGGAATATATTCTCATATATATCCTTTTTATGAGGAATAAAAAGAATACAGACACCATATTGATAGTCACATATCAGGTGCCGAAGGCTATATTAATTTCTTCTAGAAAACATACTGCATTCTGTATAGCAGGTATGATTGAGGTTACCACTAGGTTAAATTTACAATAATCTATAATCATTTGCCTGTATCCATCTAGTCTTTGTAGGGCTCATCATTAGCAACTCTGTAACTTTTAGGTCTTTCAGTAAGTCTCAACTCTTTACCATTCCACTTTGGGCATGCATGGCTATTGCTTCTAATTAACTTGGCCAGAGGATGTCATTTCATAAATGATTTCCATTCAGCCTTGCCTATCATGAGAGCATTCATTCCATAAAGTATGGAATTCCATAAAGTATAGATTTGGGCACAGTTGCTAGTTGGTATGTTTCCTGGGTATACAGTTAAGGTATGGAGAAATGACCAGAGAATGAGGCCAGACTCATTCATCTCACTATGAGATGAGTATAGGCTAGGATAACATTTTCCATTTTGCCTTCATGTGACCCCATTCTGAAAGTGGACTATGATGACATTTGGGATCCCTCGTATCAGTGCCAGGTAAGACCCTCTAGCCAACATTTCTTAAATATCTATGACTTACTCCATTTCTGATGCATAATTACTTTGGTAAAATACCATAGGTCCCATTGAGAAGACTTGGGAAAGCAGCTACTGTAAAAACTTATATTGGCATTGCAGAGTTCTTCCTGAAGAAGGTCTCCATTTAACTGCTGTTCCTATGTCTTGGAATTATTCTAGAAGCTGGGAAAGGAATCATGAGTTCCTTTTATGGCCACCAACATCATCCTCCATCTAATGGCACCTATATTTCAAACAATATCTTCATTGGCCACCTATCTTGCCCCTAGGAAACCAATAGTCTATTAGTCACTTAGATAGATCGATCAGGACTTTTGGTAGCCACTTCAGGCTTGCTGCACACATTGGAATCATATCCAACATGTCTTTGACAAGGTGAAATACTATCAGCTCACCTCTTCTTTACCAGAATCCTATTGGCATTCATGCTAATAAGCACAGTTTCATAACTTTATCTCTTATTATCCAACCTGGGCTCTAGTGGGCAGCTACCCCTGACCTTTGCAGCAATTCTAGTGCTACTTTCATTAGTACATTCCTTATTGCTTTAGTGAAGAAAGTGTCCTCTATGCTTTCTGAGGAATCATAATCAGTAAAGGAGTTTTCTGGTCTTACATAATAAACCTATTCAATCATGTCCATATCTCTTAGTCTTCTGATCACTTCCTCAGTACTCTACCAAGGATGTGCCAGCATATATACCTCGTTTACCATGAGCCATTATCATCTCCAGGATTCAAAGTTTCATTCCTGGCATCATTGCCTGAGAATTTAATCCTGACTCAAAAAACAGTCCTTCCATATAAATTCACTCTCTTCAACGTTGCCTTTTATTTTCACCCCTACTCCCCCACTCCAACATATTTAAGAAGCAACTCGCTTACATGCCCTCCTAGTCTCTTTTGGTAAATATTAGCAAAGTTCTATAGGCCTTTAGGTGAATAAATCCATTTCCTTTCAGTTCTTCTTTTGGGGCATATTGAGTCTTTATCTTAGTTACCGGCCTAAAAGAAATGAAAGCAGGTGACAGAAAAACCTTAAAGAGGACACACATCAACTTGTACAAGGCATCCACCTCGGATGTGCTTTTGCATGGCCTACAAACATCAGGCAGCTCTTCTCCTCAAGAAAAGGGAAAGAATAGGGACACATGGGTGGCTCAGTTGGTTAAGTGCCTGCCTTCAGCTCAGGTAGTGATCTCAGCATCCTGGCAGCAGGCGCCACATCAGGCTCTCTCCTCAGTGGGGAGCCTGCTTCTCCTTCTTCCTCCACTCCTCCCCCTGCTTTTGCTCTCTCTTTCTCTGTCAAATAAAAATTTCTTTAAAAAGAATAAAAAAGGAAAAGATGGTACTTGAATGAGCCTAAGGGCTTCCATGATTATATGGATTCAAGGTTCTTTAGCACATCCTACCCAAAGTCCCTATATTCGGACTCCCTCTGCTTATGGCCAAATATGGAGCCCATTTTCAGCATAGCCTCCCCTTTCAGGTGTAGGTGTAGGAATTGATGATGCCTTTAAATGCTGAGATGGAGGCTTTTATGACTTTCACAGTAAGGTCTGAGTTGAAAGCCTAACCTATCCTTCCCTTTTTCAAGGCTTCTAGGAGAGTAGCCAAAAGCTACCCACCTCCACAGTTTCTCTCTTTACCATGCACCCACGTAATTCAGGTTCTGGAGGTATGGCAGAAGCCAATGCTTCCCCTGAGCTGTGCCTCATTCCAGCTCCCTGTAGGTGAGAGGCTGAGTAATTATGAGGTTGTAGCATTCAGTTACCACATTTGTTTCTTACAATATGAATTCTTTGTTACCACCTGTTAGGCAAGAAATCACATTGTAGAACCCCATCTTGAGTAGTTGCCTTCCAGAATTAATTCTGGTCATAGCTGCTTTTGTTTGGATACCCCCACATCCCCGCCCCGATGCAAAACGAAGAAAAAGGCAATTTTTAGTGGGGAAATGATCCCAGGAAGTACTATGAAGGGAAGGGATGTAAACTTCAGACAGGGAAAAGAGCCAACTTGATATAAGGTATATCTGTGATTGAATAACCAATGTGAGTAACTGGTTCCAATTCCTTTAGGGACCCTCTGAAAAACTGTGAAGAACATGCCCCAGAATCGCTGATGCTCATTGGTTGATGGTCCTGTGTCTGCCCTTCCCTCTGCCCAACTCTGGCCTTTGGAGAGACAGTGGAGGGGTTTCTGCATTCAGAGAATGCTCTCACACTGAGAAAGCAGGCAACAAATGAGCTCCCAGGAAAGATGGGGGGATATGGGCAGGATACCAGTAGTGTTTTCAGTTTTTATTCAGCAATAGACTTTTCAGGAGCGACCAGAAGATGTCCCTATCTCTGAGTGTTAAAATGGAAAATTATGTATTACGTGCAAAAGCAATGTATTGAATTTTACATTAAATTAGCATTTCAAGGTAGTTATCAGACTACAGTGGTTCATGCAGTAAACATAAATTACATAACTGGGAACCCTGAAGATTCAGAGAAATTATGGGTTTTCAAGTAATCTTAACAGTTTCTTAACAGTGTATCTCTTAAGAGCTTCACAATATCTCTAAAACCAGTTGATTCTAATAATAATAATTATGAAAGTCTACCCTGGTAGATACCAGATTTCCAGGTTCCATATATCTAAGCAAAATGAGTATGCATGCCTGTGCTAACACTTGATAGCCCCACAAATATATTGCTCTTGTTCTAATGATTTTTTAAGATTTGAAACACTATTTTTTCTAGTGAATTACACCATATATTTTAGATTCTGGATATACAACAGTATACAAAACAATTATGTTTTAGTCAAACAATTAAGGAGGAAATACTTAATGAACACCTATTATGTAAAAACTTTTGTATTAAATGCTAAAAAAAGTCAACTGTTCTGACAAGGAATATATATTCTATATTTGTGAATGATCTTGGGGGATCTAAGTCCATAAAATCTAACAAAGAATATAAATCAAAACTTAAAAATTCATATGAGCAATTTTGATATATGACAATTTCACTTCCAATATTAA
This sequence comes from Eumetopias jubatus, assembly GCF_037043125.1. Taxonomy (NCBI): domain Eukaryota; kingdom Metazoa; phylum Chordata; class Mammalia; order Carnivora; family Otariidae; genus Eumetopias; species Eumetopias jubatus. Next base: position 173,095,859 of record NW_028274809.1, on the reverse strand, counting down.
AAATACAAAGTATACTATACCACTTATGAATCACAATTACTCAGATACATTTATCTTAGGAATGTTAAAGAATTTTCTCATATATCGTCTAATTTGAACACTCCAAAATTTCATTCAAAGTATAAAATCATGTATGCATATTAATAATGTATTTAATGAATGTTCCCATTTGCTCACAATAACTATTGTAGTTTGTTGTTGACAATAGTTTGCAATATCTTAATTTTTTTCTCATTTTAAACAGTATGATTCATGTTGTATATTTTATTTTTATTTTTAGAGATTTTTATTTATTTATTTGAGTGAGAGAGAGAGACAGCATGCATGTGAGTGGTGGGGAGGGGGAAAGGGAGGTGAAGAGAATCCCATGTAGACTCCCTACCTGGCAGGGATCTGGACACGGGGTTAGATCTCACGACCCAGAGACCATGACCTGAGCTGAAATCAAGAGTTGTAAGTTCAACTGACTGAGCCATCCAGGCACCCTTATGTTGTACGTTTTAAATGTTATGTATATTATGTATGATTCTTCTTAAAAAATATATTATTGACTCCATGATAGGTCTGGATTAGAATCTAGGATTCAGTTGGAACTTTCAACTCCTTCAACTATTAAATATATGCATCTTAAATTTTACATGTTGATGGTGCTTGAGATTAAATATATATAATCTCATGTGTGCATGTGTGTGTGTGTGTGTGTGTTTAGAGAAGATCTGGGCCCAATGTAATTTTTTTCTACAAGTTTAAATATTTCACTTAATATCTTAACACCTACTAGTACAAATATGATTGATTCATAATAGTGACTGAGTTCTTAGGAAAATACATTTATTATGTCCTTATACCTTGCTAATGTAAGAAATATATCATTTATTTGTGAAATAGTCCCAAAAAGTAGTGGAAAGAAAAGTTTAAGCATATGGAGAAATGTTTATCATCCAGATTGATCCTTTTTGAATTTTGGCTAGCTTGGGACTTTATAAAATATAGTGCTTAATACAGCAAACAAATCCTATAGACACATTTTTTAAAAATTTAATGTTTGTGAATTACTATTATATTTTATGCCACCAGTAAGCATATACAAATATTTTAAAATTAATTGAAATGCATGTGCATAGTAAAAAAAATCTTTAAATTACCACTAATAAAATCAATTCTGAAAAAAAAGAACTTTGTTTCTTCATAATGACTTATGAAGGAAAATTCAGAATCATTATAATCTACTTAGCCATATTTTCTGTATGGTAAATATACTTCAAGTACGAAGATTAGTGTATCAGTGCCCTCATCACGCCATTAGTCTTATTTCTGCCTTGCAAAGATCTCATTCTGTAGGGATTTGACTAATGAAGTTTCGGTGCCGAGACAATAATGCCTTCCTCAGAGCAGAGACTGCCAATTCAACCATATTGTGCTGAACTGTAGAGTACTGTGCCAGATTGTGTGTGTCTAGTTCAGAAACAAGCTGTTCATTAAAAAGAAAAAGAAAAAAAAAGGTGAGCAGTAAAATGCATTTTAAATAGTAACTATGAGGTCCTGGCACACTTGAAAGATTTGATTTCTTTTCCCACAGTATCAAAACAGTCAACATAACAGTTCCTTTCTGAGAATGAACATGATTAATAAGCAAACTTTAGTATCAACTTTATTATCCACTCACATGTAGGAAAAATAGCATTTTAAAAGACATACTGCGGTTTGAACTAGTGCCTTAATGTTCACACTCCTTCACTTATTCCATAAAGAAATACTGATTGTAGTGCAATCTTATGCCAGGCACTGTGTTGGGCCCTGTACTTACTTCTATTTCTCTTTTGGCTTAAAAATATGTTGGAAAATTTTACATGGTAAACTTAACAAATTATAAGCCATAGTCCTGTAATGTCTTATGTTAAAATATTGGGCTCCCTTAGACCCACTTATCTTTCGCTCCACTATCATGTTTTCCTATTTTGTTACTATTTTACATCTATTAAATTAGTTATATAAATTTTAATTCTTTGATAACAAGATTTTATTAATAACTAATGATGAGTTTAGGGACATTTCTTATTCATCTCGGTCTCTCCTGCTTCTAATACATTGCCAACAGGTAGGATGACAGTATCAATTTAGAATAATTTGAATTTACATCTACACATAACTGGTTTTAATGTTCACTTACAATTATTTCATACTTTACCTCCTGATTCTTCCCTATGTGACTTTTTCTTGTTCAGGAGAAGTATTCTGCTAGTGCATTTATAATTTTAAATATGGCAATATATATATTTGTAGTTTTTAAAAATTGAGGGACAATTTTGCCAGATAATTAATTATAGATGGCCGTTGTTTACTCTAAATTCTTTTCTCATAAGGCATGTAATGATAGAGAGAATCTGAGGCCATCCCAATTATTTTTTCTTTTTGGTGTACCAATGTTTTTATTTTTTTTATTTAAAATATAGGTATATATAATATTGGTACCTTTAAAACTAATTTTGCTTAGTTTTTGCCATGTTCTCATATTACTTCCATCATTAAGAATAGTCTGATTGCTTCTATCCCAGATGTTCTTGTATCTTTCTTAAATTCCAGTTACCAACAGACAAGATTATATTGTCTTTCCTTAGAAATATTTCTTTTCTGTTTCTCTTTAAAAACTTTGTTAACTTCCTCTGAAGGGAGAATTCTGAAATCTGTCATTGACTTGATTTTCTGCTGTGACAGTTCTGCTCTTTGATGATCATAATAAACAGCAATAATTAGATATGCCCATCAGCTTTATAACACTTTTTATCTTCCTTATAACTGCTTTTACATTTGGGCCCTCATTAAATTGCCATTTGTTTTGGGGGCACCTGGGTGGCTCAGTCAGTTAAGTGTCTGACTCTTGATTTCAGTTCAGGTCATGATCTCAGGGTTGTGGGATCAAGTCCTGAATTGGGTTCCATGCTGGGCATGGAGTCTGCTTAAGATTTTCCCTCTCGGGTGCCTGGGTGGCTCAGTTGGTTAAGCGACTGCCTTCGGCTCAGGTCATGATCCTGGAGTCCCGGGATCGAGTCCCGCATCGGGCTCCCTGCTCAGCAGGGAGTCTGTTTCTCCCTCCGACCCTCTTCCGTCTCGTGCTGTCTCTCATTCTCTCTCTCTCAAATAAAAATAAATAAAATCTTTAAAAAAAAGATTTTCCCTCTCCCTCTGCCCCCCAACATTCTTTCTCCCTTTCAATAAATAAATAAATAAATATCTTATTGTTTTTAATTTGTTGTCATATGGTTTTATGTTGTCCTTTTTTTCTTTAAATTCAATTTAAAGCCAAAATCAAATGCTTTCTAAATTTTACTTGCATCACCCATTTTCGATGTTTATTCTCTTTTTCTGAAGTTGTAGAATGTTCAGCTGATTCCATTTAGGATTTCGTGTTTGTTTGCATTCTTGGTTGGTTGGTTTTGAGGAATGTTTATATTGTATTTGTTTTAACCCTTTCCTCTTTCTACTTATTTTATACAAGGAATGGACTCTGGAGAATTAATTACATAATAATCTCCTCTTTGGTTTCACTGTTACCCACCTGTGTGCTTTGGAAATTTTCTTCTGTACCTCATACAGAGAATGTTGGGTCATTGATTGAACAATTAGTAACTCAAGGAATGGGGTTAGGTAGCTAAAGTCTCATCAGGGGAACATTATTTGTCACATTGTGACTTTTTTTATGTTATATTAATCACCATACATTACATCATTAGTTTTTGATGCAGTGTTCCATGATTCATTGTTTGCGTATAACACCCAGTGCTCCATTCAGTACATGCCCTCCTTAATACCCATCACCAGGCTAACCCATCCCCCACCCCCTCCCCTCTAGAACCCTCAGTTTGTTTCTCAGAGTCCATAGTCTCTCATGGTTTGTCTCCCCCTCCAATTCCCCCCCTCATTCTTCCCTTTCTGCTATCTTCTTCTTCTTCTTGTTCTTCTTCTTTTTTTTTAACATATAATGTATTATTTGTTTCAGAGGTACATGTCTGTCATTCAACAGTCTTACACAATTCACAGTGCTCACCATATTGCCACTTTTTAATTTCTTTTGGTTGATCCAATGACCAAAGCAGCATAGCATCATGAGGCGCTCAAACTGCCTTGATGTGAAGCCAGGCTCCACCACCTAGTAGTGTAAGACTTTATGAAAGTTTTCTCACCTCTCTCTGAAGTTTATATTTCTTTATCTTTAACTGAGGATAAACACAAGAATTATATCATAGCATTGAGGTGAGTATTGATTTAATATTAATGCAAAGTGCTTAGAAGAGTCTGCAAGGAAAAAGTGCTCTGGTCATTAGCTGTTATCATTATTATTATTACTATTACTATTATTATCAGTACTATCAGAATGAAGTAAATATTGCCCTGTATCTGAGCTTGTGTTTCTTTTCTCTTTATTGGAGAGTTCAAGATGACTTTCTGTCTGGCTCATTGTTAGAGTTAAGCTCTTATCACACCACAAGGATTTTGCTGAGCATACGTGCTATATGACCCCAGAGATTGCCCAGTGCTTTTGTCTAATACCTCTGATTTCAGAAACTACTATTAGTTAATTCAAATACAGTCCTTCCCCTAGTCTCCACGACCTACTCCTCCTTTTGACCATAGCCCTCTAAATCAATTTATGTCAGTGTTATACTTCAGAATTCTTTAACACTTGCTTGCTAGCAATGCTGTGATGTTTATATTTACATATTTAGCAATGTTTATATTTATTACCTTCTTTTCCCTGTTTTCTTTTTCTTTCCTTATTTGTTTCCTCTTCATTTTCTTTTAATACACAGGCATAATTTTGGAAAGACAAGCAAGCAGAACTTCATTTTCCTTTTAAATAAGAAGCTTCAGGTCGCCTGGGTGGCTCAGTCGTTAGGCATTTGCCTTCAGCTCAGGTCACGATCCCAAAGTCCTAGGATCAAGCCCCGCATGGAGCCCAGTGTGGAGCCCCGCATCGGGCTCCCTGCTCTGCGGGAAGCCCGTTTCTCCCTCTCCCACTCCCCCTGCTTGTGTTCCCTCTCTCACTGTCTCTGTCTCTGTCAAATAAATGAATAAAATCTTTGAAATAAATAAATAGATAAGATGCTTCCAGTATGCTTAGGATTCTACTAGAAATCAGTAGGTTCAAAAGAAGAGTCATCATTGGTGCACATCAAGTGTTCTTTCAACTATTGCTAGGCTTTTTCAATTTTAAGTAAAATATCTTTAAATAGTTCTTTATAAAAGAACACAAAATAATTACCCGGAGAAAATCAATATAACTTGATGTGGCTCCTGAGTTTCTGGAATCTGCCAATTGCTAATATTTTGGGAAAATATGAAGTGTAAAAATTAAGACAACTATTGCTGCTGTATTTCTCATATTTACACCACAGAAGTGCACTTCCTTTTCTTCTCTTTTTCGCTGAAAATATAATGGATAGAGGGCTTTTTTTTTTTAATCTTTTGAAAGAGAAGGCTGAAATACTGGAATGTGTAATAAATAGTAACCATTAAAATAAATCTCTACTTAGATCTTCTGAAAATAAAGTATGCATCATAGAGCATTTGTGGTGACTTTCCCTGAATTTTTTTTCTTTTTTAGGAATTACATCTACATTTTCAATTCTAACTCTTGCCCCCTTGCATTCTCCAGAGTGATTTTTTTTCAGAGAGCATGAATCTGATGACCTTCCTCCCTTGTTTTAATCCTAAGATAATTTATCATTGCAATGAAAATAAATTTGCAAACCCCATAAGAGTCATTCCTAGCTTCCTGACTTCATTTAGCACCACCCTTCTCAATTAACCATGAAGTATTAGTTTGCTTCCTGTCTATTTCTTGAACACTTTCAACTCTGACCCGTATTCTTTGTTGACTGATTTCTTTCACCCACTACAAGTTCACAAATTTAACATGGATAGCTGTCAGCAGTCTGGCTCTTCCAGAGAGTGGACCAAGCTTTAAGATGTACCTAAGTGCCACCCTCTGGTATTAGACTACTTGTCTAATGTCAACAGCCCTGTGTAATGGCATTTTTCTTATCTTGATGATGTGTTCATTCACATCTCTGTTTGAAATACAACTTTTCAGAAAGATTTTCCCTAACAACCCAAAATAAAGCAGGCTCTACTTTCAATGTTCAAACTATCTTAGAGCCTTGCTTTATTTTCTCCACCGCACTTATTAATTTTTGAACTTACAGTTTTCCATTTCCTTGTAAATGAGTTTATTTTCTGTCCATAACAGGGCAAACAAGTATAGAACCTTGGTCTGCTTGACACACCTCAGCATTGGAAATTGGGCCCAGCAAGTACTGTGTGCTTAATAAATATTTGTAGAGGGGTGAATGAAGAAAAGAAAGAATAATTAGATTCATAATAAAAATATAAAATTAGAATTGAGAAATTTTTTTAAAGTGCCATCTAGATCAGAGTGTGCAAATTATAACCAGTGAGCAAGCCAAGGCTGTAGCCTGATTTTGTATGGCCTTGAGAGCCAAGAATGTTTTGTGTGACTTAAAGGGTTGGAAAATAAACAAGGGAGACTATATGACAGACAGTAGGTGGCTCACAAAGCACAGACTATTTACTATCTGGCCCTTTATAGAATCAGTATGCCATTGCCATTCTAGATTAAGTCCTCACTGATGCCTCTATTACCTGAATGGATTTAGATTACTTTCCATGAAAAGTTAGGGAATTGGATTAGTAGATCTCTTTAGACTTTTTAATAATCCCTCTGAAAGGTGAATGGAGAAAGCACAGTTAACCATACCTACAGTTCTTAGTCTTCTGCATGATAGGGCATGGAAAAGAGAAAGTGAGTAAGAGTGAGTAGATGTGAGAATTTATAAGATCATTGCATAAAGTAAGGCATCTCTCTAGGAGAGCTGAAGTAATGTAGTCACTCACTGTCGTGAACTTCAGAGAATATATTGCATCAAAAGCCTACTCAAGTTAAAATGCGAATCTCTATTCCTGGATCTTTGACATGTACATCCCAGTTGTTAACATATAAATAAGATAAATATCAGAAAAGTCAACAACAATTAGAATAACATTTGCATACAGATTAAAAGCAGGGATGTGTCCCCAAATCTGTCTGGGTTCAAACTCTGGCTCCACTCACTGATTACTAGATGTGCGTCTCTGAGCACACTTAATCTCTCTATAGCTCCATTTTAAAAAATCTGTAAATTAGTGGTAATAAAATTCCTACCATTGAGAATTGCCAGGAAGGTTAAATGTGTTAATATTTTTAACACGCTTAGATTACAATGCCTTGCATATAGTATGTACTACATATCTTGGCTGAATAAAATAAAACCATTGCATACTAGCTTTATTATTTATCATCTCCCTTAGGCAATAAAATTGTATGACAAATAATGCAGTGCTACAATCAGGTTTTCTCATATTTCTGTAACATGCATGCTTAATGGATGTTGCATAAGAATTAACCTTATATCGAATTCCAGTTAGTTCATTGTATGAGATGTTGTATTTGTTTTAAATTATTTTATCATTGTTAGAAAGTTCTACTTTTTCATTCCCATAAATTTCAAAATGAAAATGTAATTTCAGTTCCAAAATGATTTTAATTTAACACATCAACATAGAAGAGCACATAATTGTTTCCTAGCCAATTGGTCACAATCATTCTTAACAATTTCAGTCACAGGAAAACACAATAAAGAGCAGACCTAGAATATCTTTTCAAGGGAGAACATTTCTAATATGACAAACAATGATGTGGAGAACAAAGGCAAAGGAAAAAATTAAATTTCCGTGCACCTTAACAGTCCATTGACAAGTCCTTGGGATAAGCAGAGTGACCTTCCTTGAGGAACTCAGCTGCCTTGATGTTGATACTTTGCTAAGGGCAAAAGGCCATCCTAGCATAACATTATTCCAACCTCCAGGATCTTGTAAGTCTCCTTTAATATATAAATATTCCTTTGGAAATGTCCTTTATCTCTACCCCCCAAGATATATGCTAGCAATCATCCTCCAGGCACATGGCCCACTGATATCCATCTCACGATTAAGGTCTTACTAGACACTAGTAAATGACCTCTTCCTAACAATAGCTATCCCCTCAAGGTCCTAGAAACCTTGTTCCCAAATTCCTTAGAGACTTATGCTATCTGTAACCCCCTCCCAACTTGAAAGTATATAATCAGTCACCAGTCACAACCCCCGGGCAGCTCCTTCTGCCCACGGGTCCTGTTCCCGTGCTTTGATAAAACCACCCTTTCTGCACCAAAGATTTTTCAAGAATTCTTTCTTGACTGTTTGCCCTGAACTCCAACATTTCCACATCAAATAAAAATATGCTTCAAATGCTGTTTCTTCTTTGTTGCCATTGCTACTCTTGCTGTTGTTTTCTAGTTTAAAAAAATAATAAAATGGTGGAACAGAGAGTTGAGCCAGCAAGAGAACAAGCTACATAAGACTCTCTTCCGGTGAGAACTTTGTCTACTAATGCCATCTACAGTCTGATGATACCAAATTTCATCTCTGCAACCCAAAACCCCCCTTTGATTTGCAGCCCTCCAACTCCCTCCCCCCGAGTGTACAGGTCTTCTTCTCATCCTTTAAACCCTCTCCGCACACTGATGCCTCAAGCCCTTTGCATTTGTCCTTTCCTTCACTTTTCATTACAAGACTCATTTTCCCCCATCTCCTTAAAGCGCGTATTCAAAGGTCTCTTCTCTGGGAGGTCTTCCTGACTCCTTTTAAACATGACACACCATGCACAAACACACATATACCTGTTCATCTCCGTGACACTCATTACTACCCAATACACTATTTGTTTTATTTACTTAGTTGATACTGTATGTATCACTCTATTAGTACAGAAGGACCATGAAGGCAGTGTTTTTGGTTGGTGTTTTTGGTTTTGTTGTTGTTTTTTGTTGTTACTGTTATTGTTTTTTGCTCCTTCTTTGCATTTATTTTGCCTGTCATAAATTAGATACTTAATAAATGCATGAGAAATAAATGAATAACAGATTAAAAAACAAGTTATACACTTATTCTACACAGGTTCACTAATCTCTTCCTATGTGCCAGGCCATGGGTGTGCAGAATTTAGAAAATAGGTCTTGCTTGGGTGCCTGGGTGGCTCAGTTGGTTAAGCGACTGCCTTCGGCTCAGGTCATGATCCTGGAGTCCCGGGATCGAGTTCCACATCGAACTCCCTGCTCAGCGGGGAGCCTGCTTCTCCCTCTGACCTTCTTCCCTCTCATGCTCTCTATCTCTCATCCTCTCTCTCAAATAAATAAACAAAATCTTTAAAAAAAAAAAAGAAAATAGGTCTTGCTTTCATGAAGCTGAGTACATAGTGGCCACACAAAATAGGAGAAAATGCAAACACATTTTAAGCATTAAATAGATTTTAGTAGTTGATGCTATAGTAGTTGTGCCAGAGCACATAGCACATAGAAATGAACCTAAATACTTCATCTTTTACACACATACCCAAACGTATATATGGATCTTCTTTGAGAAATAAGTGTATACCTATAAGACTGCAGAAGTTTTTTGGTTGTACGGGTTCTTAAAGGTTTCCTTTTTTCTTTTTACTTTCATTCATTGACACTTTTTCTAAATGGTCCTCTGGAACCAGTTGAGTAAACATCTATTTCTATTGTGTAGAGCCTCAGGATAATAGGAAAACAAAAATTTTGTTATTTAGAGGTTACAAGTGGTGAAAGAAAGTCTGTTTCATTTTTATGTGTTGTTCTAGATGAACAGATAAATTTATGAGTGATCAGAGAGTGCTATAAGAAGACCAAAGTACATTGTTAGAAACTAATTGTAACCCAGGGGGTTCAGGTGCAAAAATTCAAAATGCTCAAAGATTACAGACTTCAAATTCATTGGGGTGATGTAAGCAGGATCTGTTTCCTCATCATAGAATGAGGTTTCAACCTTGCTGGACAACTGCAGTACCTGTCATTCTCAGGAGATATCTGAGCTGTTCTTTAAAGAATGTGAAACCATCAGAATAAAAAGAATAATCATGACAAGTTAAAATAGAAAACAAATTAAGGCAGGAACTAAAATCTAATTAAAACTGTTGAAGATAAAAATATAACATCTGAAAATTCACGTTTCAAAACCAGAGAGATTTTATATAGTTGTATCATATCCAGCTCCTCAGTGACACGAGAGTGGGCCATCAGTTGTGACAGGAAAAAAGTACAAAGCTCGGAGACAAGACTATAAAACTCCTTCCTTAATTATGAATTAATTGAGCGCCGCATGGGGCTCCACACTCAGTGGAGAGTCTGCTGGAGATTCTCTCCCTCCCTCTCGCTTGAATATATAAATAAATCTTAAAAAAAAGTCTTAAACCTGAAAATACTTTCACCATCATTAAATGTAACATTCCCCTCTTTTCTTTGCTCTTTCTCACATATATGTGAGATATATTTTTGTATTTTTTATATTTTATACATTATATATTAGACATGTTATATATTTTGTATATGTAAAATATACACATGTGTGGGCATACACACATATATATAATGATAAACAGAAGTCCTCCCTTAACCATGATTTCACTTTCTGAGGTTTCAGTTACCTGCAGTCAACTGCAGCTCATGATGCTCCTTCTGAGCGTCAGAGGTCAGTAGTAGCCTAGCCCTCTGGTTCAGTGCCTGTGCCCTTCACCACACTTCATCTTATCACATGGCATCTCATCACCTCACATCATCACAAGGAGAAGGGTGAGTCTGACAGTACAATAAGATATTGTGAGAGAGAGACCACATTCATATAACTTTTATTAAAGAATATGGTTGTGGGCGCCTGGGTGGCTCAGATGGTTGAGCGTCTGCCTTCGGCTCAGGTCATGATCCCAGGGTCCTGGGATCGAGTCCCACATCAGGCTCCCTGCTCCTTGGGAGCCTGCTTCTCCCTCTGCCTCTCTCTCTCTCTCTCTCTCTCTCTGTCTCTCATGAATAAATAAATAAAATCTTTAAAAAAAAAAAGAATATGGTTGTAATTGTGCTATTTTATTTTCAGTTATTGTTATTAATCTCCTACTGTGCCTAATTTATAAATTACAGTTTATCATAGGTAGGTATGTATAGGGAAAAGCATAGTATATATAGTACTCAGTACCATTCACAGTTTCAGGCATCTGCTGGGAGTCCTGGAACATATTCCACATGGATAAGGGGGCACTACTGTCTGTATAATATGATGGTGATACATAGTATATATATTCATAGTAATATCCAGGTTCTTTCTTGGGTAAAAGTCCTCATGGTCCTATTATAAAAATAATGCTCCTATTAAGTCAAATCAGTACTCATGGGGAGAGAAAAGCACAGTAGAATTCCAACTTGTATTTCCACACCTGGCTAGGGGCTGGAACTGCCATTAACTGAGTACATACTATGTATTAAGCCTATAGCTACTAAATCTCATTCTATCAATCACAGTCCAGTCAAGAAAACTTTTGAAACACTGATTACTTTAAGAGACAGATTATTATGAGAAAGTGATTAAACTGGTATTAGAAAACGAGTAAACAAAATGAGTACACTGAGTTAACACAGGAGCTTTAAGAAGCAAACATCCCCCGAGAGACTGGAAGAAGCAAGAGAAGGAAGTGGGTATAGCAGAACGTGGAAAAGGGAAGGAGGTGTCCTTTGCATCAGTGGCTCACACCTGTGAAGGGATAGCAGTGTCCAGCTGAGGCGGAGAAGGCCAAGAAAGCTAGAAATTAGAATTAATGAAAAGAAGAGGGTATACTGCCGAGGTGATGCTGACAGGTAGGGCAAACAAACGGGAAGGGTGAGTCTCTTTCCTCTTCCCGTTTCTCAGTCTAGTTTCCCCTTTCGGTAGAACACCACAAAGAGTGATAAATGGAAACTGTGGTGTCTGTAGTCCCAGTCGCAGCGATGTAACAGAGAGAAGAGAAGGCTGGGTTTGAAGAGAGGGGCAAGAACTTAATAACTGGTGCATTGATAAAGTGAGCCATGATAATTTGCAGGCATTTAAAGACTCCATTATGTCATTTCTCCAATAATGGCTGCCAGTAATATCCTATCAATACTCCCACCTTTACTACTGGGGGGAGGGTCTCGCTTTCTTAATGGCGTATCAGTTTAATTCTATACATTTTAGATACTTACAGTCATTGAAACATATTTTTAGATCTCTCCCCTTCCTCCCTTTTGTTTCATATTTTCAATTTCACATCTTATTCAGAGTTTTCCTCTTTCAGATCCAATCTCCCACCAGTGTCAGCTGAACTGGTGGCTGGAGCAGCCTGGGGTTCAATGGGAGCCCCAAATCTGCTCTTTCATCTGCCCCTCTGTCTTCCTATGCTTGCCATTCAGGTTCTGAAGGCATCTGTTAGGGGAAAACAAATGTCATCTCCCTTTACTGCTCTCTGTAATAAATTTGATATCTTCTCCTTGGTTATTCATAATTACTTTCTAGTTCACTTTCTATTTGTTCAGTTAGGACTAATGGTGGTGTATGAAGGCCCTGCTGACAAAAGCTGAATTCTGACTAATCTGACCAGGTAATGATGTTTGTCCACTGACAGTTCAAATAAATCTGTGGCTGTCCCCACTGGAAGTGCCGTGTCAAATTAGGCGAGTGCCCTTTTGTGCTATGCTGGCTTTGTGTCTCACAAACCTGTATCTGCGGCTCTTTATGGCCTCCAGACCTGAACCCTGTGGACAAGGGTTGGATCAATTATCTGCGACTCTTGGAACTGAGTTTTGGCGGGTGGCCTTGTCTTCTCGTCTCCCCATTACCCGCCCTGCCAAGTCTCACCCATTGTTTCATCCATTTCTGGTAGCCCTGAGAAGACCGCCACATTCAATGAATGAGCAGACATTCAACCAGAAAATAAACATTGACTATGCAAGCAATCACAGATCTCATGAGACATTCTCTTGATGTTTTTCAAGAAGGTAAAGGGAGAGTTTCTTTTTATGAACTGTGCCCAACCTAAAGGCCATCATTCACCCCCTTCCATTTTTACACTTAATATTCATTCATCCAGTGGTGACAGAGGTGGAGGTAGAGACGTTTCTGTTGAAATTGTACCCCAAAGATTGTCTTTGGGATTTTAGCTAGTTCTAACATATGGTAGTTACAACACTAGACCCTTTACACTTTTTGTTCCCAGTTGTGGGATTTTGTCCAGTTCTGGGCAGTCCACCCACCCTCATGCAACTCTGTATGCATGAGCTCATTTGATCATCACAATGATGCGTGAAGTACTCTTATTATTCCATTTGAAAAAATGAGAAAACCGATGGTCAGTTCTGCAACTAGTAAGTTATAGATCAGGATTTAAGACAAATTCAAGTCTAATCAAGCCTACGCTCTTTGCACTTTTGGTATAGCTGGGAACACTGGCCCAGCTTTCAGAACACCGAAGGGACATATATCTGAATAGCTTGGAAAGGGATATAAATGAAATTATTGCTCCAGTGTGGAGTTCTCTAGAGATTAACAGAAATGCTAAGGAGAGGGAGATCGGTCAATAGTCACTGAATAAAATGAGGAAATTCTAACATAAATTTCAATTTTTGATATTTTTTTAAGAATTGTATATTTGGACTGGGTAGTGAATCTTTTTGTGCCCAAGTTCTTCACCTAAAAATAGGAAAAATAATGGTTTTTCCTTCAGAAGATTATCGTGAGGAATTAATCAGTTATATGTAAAATCTTTAGAATGCTGCAGGGCACAGACTAAGTACTCAAATAATAGTGTTATTATTATGATCATCACTCCATTTATGTACAGAAAACATACCCTATCCAGGCATGCAGATGGAGGCAGAGAATTCTTGACTCACTTCAAATACATTGGCATTATCTCCAAAAATATCTCACATTCTGTGAGCTGGGGAAAGTGTCGTCTCTCTATTTAGACATAATGGCAGAACTATAGGAGCTTATTCACTTCAATCATTTTGGGATCCGTATATATTTCTTTTGTTCTGATGGAAACTTTAGGTCAGTTTTAGGGACATTGCTTTCATCCATTTTTGTCACCTTGTTTGGTATAAATGTGGGTTGCCGTGCTCCTCTTTCCCAGCTACTATCTCCACAATTTTAGCCCTTGCTTTCAAAGAAATTTTTGCAAGACTGCCAGTTGGAATAAGTAATTAACACTTCAGCTCAGCTCTGAAAGGGGAAAACAACTGTGGCATACAAACTCCTGCCAAAGTCAGTTCTCTCACCCAGAAAATGCCTGAAATACTCATCAGGGTACTTTCAATTTCACTAAAGGAGAAAAGAAAAAAAAGGCAACATGATCAAAATGGAAGTTTACCGGCTTATCCCTATCAAGTGTTGGGCCAAAAAAAAAAAAAAAGAATTAAAAGAAAATGCAGGTGAGGAAATGAGAGAACTGAAGTAGCCTGTATCAAGATAGAGAGATCTCACTAATACAGTACGGAGTAAAAAACAGCAAGTTGCAAAAGCACTGAAGCGATATAATAAAATTCATTTCAAGAATTAAAAACACCCCAAACAAGACTGTGTGTTGTTTTCCCGATAAATCTGTAACAAAATTTGCAAACACCTATGGAACTGATGTATACCGAGTTCCAGATGATAATTGCCTTTTGTACAGTGGGAGTGGAGGAGGAGGGACAAGGTGAATTTTGAGAAATACACAGGGAATGTAGATTTAAACTTTACTTCTTAATCTGGTTCATGAGTTTATAATTCTTAGAGTATTTCTACGATACAAAGATATATGATCTATTTCAAACTAAATAAAAGTCAGGGGCACTCTTATTCAATATATTTCATAAAAACTAACTCTGGAGGAAGGGATGTTACAGTGAGTTAGCCTATGTCAGAGCAAACTTGAGTGATATTCGAAAGAACACTAGGGATTTTTCTGTTAACATGGATCCTTGCTGTGTGAATAACCGGTTAAGCTTCTGCCACACTTCTATTTTTCACTGCCATCACTGGCTTTTCTGGGACCTGAGTAGAGTAGGGTTAGGGAGTCAGTTCTTACCTATGTGTCTGTTTTTTGATCAAATTACATTTGAATGATTACACCAAACAATAATATTAAGCATATATGCACATAATGACTGACTGTTAGGTACTTAGCATATCCTGAGTTGCCATGTCATAATCTTCTATAGGACAAATGCATGGCTTTGCATTAATAGTACTGGTCTCTTTCTACAGAAAAATAAACCACCCACAAGACACAAGAAGGCTTTTTGTGGTTTTTGTAAGGTTGGTTTTAGAGGACATATAAGATATGTCTCTCCTTTGCCCAAATAAATTGTGACATGTTCAGTTAATTTCATTTTTAAGCCATAGTTTTCATGCAGTGTAATGTATAGATATTTAATATAGTTAGATTAGTTTTGACACATGGGTACAATTTTGTAACCCACACCTATAACAAAATACAGATAAATTTATTTTGTCACCTCGACTTCTACAAATTATTTTGCATTGTTAGTAATATTATTAAGGAGTTATAGGAGCCCTTTATATTTGTAGATTAAGTTCTTTGTCAGGTATGTTAAAATATTTTTTCCCAGCCTCTGGCTAGACGATTTATATTCTTACAGGAGTTCGGTGAACAAATATTTACTATTTTTATAATGGAAAAATGAAATATTTGTCTCTTTAAGTCACAAACATATTCTATGTTTTCTTCTAGAACACTTACAGTTTTGACTTTTAACTTCAATATCTATGTGTTGAGTGTTAGGTCTTGAATTAAAGAGGATCCATTTTGAATCAATATTTTTATGTTTAATGTGAGTTAAATGTCAAGGTTTGCTTTGTATTCTTTTTTATATTCAGCAATTTACATATTTTATATTCAGCAATTCTAACAGCATTTGTTGAAGAAAATTTTCTTTCCCCACTGGATTGTTTTAACACCCTTAAAAATTCTTTGATAATCATATAGGTATGTGAAGGCCTATTTTTGAACCGTGTTCTCTGGTCCATCGACCCGTTTGTCTTTTTGCTATACCACACTGTCTTGTTCACTGTAGCTTAATAGTAAAACTTGAAGTCAGAAAGAAAGAGTCTTCCTATTTTGTTTTTCTTTGTCAAGATTGTTTTGGCTTTTCTAGAACTTTTTCATTTCCATTTAAGTTTTAGAATCACTTTGCCATTATTCACAAAAAAGTATGCTGTGATTTTAGGATTGCGTTGAATCTGTACTTCATTTTAGGGATTTTTACCATGTTAGTAATTTTGAGTGTTTTAATCCATAAATGTGGTATATTTCTTGTTTATTTGGGACTTTAAAAATTTACCTCACTCATAATTATAGCTTTTCATATAAAGATCTTAAACAACTTTCATAAAACATAATCCCAAGTATCTTATGTCTGTGGATACTATTTTAAATGGTATTCTTTAAATTTCATTTTCCAAATTCTTATTATTACTATATAGTTATATAATTAATTTTGACTTCTGAGACATTATTAAACTCACTTATTAGGTCTAGCAAGTCTTCTCTTCCTTCTAGCACTTTTAGGATTTCCTGTCTGTATAATTGTGTCATCTGAGAATAATGAAAATTTTATGTTTCTGTCTTTTAAATCATTATGTCCTTTATTTCTTTGTGTGAGTGTGTCTAGTAAATTTGAAAATATGGATGACTCAGTAATGACCCTTGTCTCTCTACAGTGGATCTCCCTGGGCAATCTTATCCATTTTTACGGTTTCAACTTCACTTTATATCTCTAATTCAAACCACTATTTTGAGCTTTATACACATATTTCTGACCTCATATCACTAATCACCATCTGTACATTTCTTAGCCATCTCTATTTCATCATCCCGACAGAATTTACTTTTATCTCCCCAAGAACTAAATGTATTTCTTCCCCTAGGTATTTAGGTCAATGTCATGACCAATAACTCCAAAATGGATTTTTGAAATCAATTTTAATTTCATAGTTTACTAACACCATTACCCCTCCCACAGACCTACTCTCACTCAGAGGCAGACACAACACTGGTTAGCAAACACTTTTTGACTTACCTCTTGATAATCTTCTATTCCTTCTTTGCTGTCCTCCATGCTATTCATGTAATTCATATGCTTATTTTCACTTGCAGGGACTATTGAAGACCAGTGGATTTATCCCCTCATCCATCCTCCACATTAGAAAGATTATGAATTATGACTTTAAAATACAAAAATACAAATCTAAACCTGTCATTTTGTCTCTGAAAAACCTCCAATGAACCCCATTTATGTGTAGATTAAAATTCAAATTCTTAACTCTCCATATATATTTATGCAGAGATAATAGAGAAATTCAGAAGGCCAATTTAAAAGTTCCTGTTGATAGGCACCTGGGTGGCTCAGTCGGTTAAGTGTCTGCCTTCGGCTCAGGTCATGATCGCAGGGTCCTGGGATCGAGCCCCGCATCGGGCTCCCTGCTCGGCGGGAAGCCTGCTTCTCCCTCTCCCACTCCCCCTGCTTGTGTTCCCTCTCTCGCTGTGTCTCTCTCTGTCAAATAACTAAATAAAATCTTAAAAAAATAAAAAATAAATTGAAGTTCCTGTTGATTTTAATGTCACATGGGATAGTGCACTAGATATCTTCTTTTGCCCCTCCAGATTACTCTCCATCATCTGCCACCCCACTCTATGCACTAGAAGCAAATTATTGTGGTCTATAGATTGCTTGGTTCTTCAGTTTCCTTTTGGGTTTGGTAGATGAGTAGTGCTGTTATGAGATAAGTGGAAGGATGGAGGGAGAGTGTGGGTTATGCATTTTCCCAGGTTTATCCCTTGTCCTGACTGGTCCTTGTCAGGCTTATCCACTGGCCTTGGGGTATGACACTATCTCTATGGTTGCATTTACACCTTGTCTTCAACTTTAAATAGTCTCTTTATTGAATCCTTTTCAAATTATTCACTTTAGGTGTACCATCTGTTTCCTGTAATGATGATGACACATATAAAGGTAAAGAAATGACTTGAAGATGATTTTTTGACATAAATAAAATGCTAGTTGGTCCTTGTGTAAAGACATGGGAAACTAATGCAGAGTCAGGTCTTGTTCAGGGTGGGTGGTGCTTCACTACCTAACATCTCCTGCATTCCCAAATTCATCTCATCTTGCTTTCTCATGTCTACCTCAGCCTCCAACCATATCAGGTGAAATGTAGTCATCCTTTTTGCAAGCACAATATTTAAGTTTCCTCTCACCTATTCCTGTTCCTGGTAACCTATATAAAGTCTGCTTAAAGGACATACTGGCCTACTGACACTGGTCATATTTATGTTTCCTTTCCACCTACAGTGAATTGAACAGAACTCTTCTACCACTATGTTCCCATTTTTTTTAATTTTTCAAGTCAATTTTTCAAACTAGATGAGAGCTTCCACTTGAGAAAAGACAACAAACATTATTTTGACTTTTGTATAATCAGGACCTAATATAACTCAACCTATACCAGACATTAAATAAAGGTTGTTTGAATATTCAAAAGATAAGCAAAATATGCATAGATTCATGTAATACAGTTTAGTCATATTTTTGGGGCCCTGACTTATGAAGTTGGCTATTGATATTGAACAACTTGACAAGTAAATTCAGATGTTTCTCCCTGCTTAGTTGAGTACAGTTCTCCTTAAGAAAACAGATATATAAACCTGAAAAAATGCTATACTTCTGAATTTGACAATAAAATAGGAAAGAGCTTTAAAGGGCATTTGAGGGCAATACATTATAGCGTCCATGAATTGTAAGATAGCGCATTTCCATAAAAGTTAGAAATGCATCAATACCCAAGAATAATACAAGGATTCAAAATGATACATGCAGCAAGGATGAGAAGTGAGATCAGATTCCTGACTGATCGTGTTCGCTGAAGCTCTCGTGTCACTGCTGTACCTGGGCACGTTCCAGCTTAGTTCTTTTTATTCAGTATCCTTAAATTACTTCTAAAGTTGAGTCAGATACTCTTGTGCTTGAATTGTTAGCTAGCACTTTAAGAAATAGCTTATGTGTCTCATGAGCCCCATCAGGTCCTATTTTTTTCCAATGAAATTAAAAGAATAGTGTAGAGCAATTAAAGAAAAATAACTGTATATATGAGATTATACTGAAATCATAATCTTCAGGGAGAGAAGCTTTGCATGTATGGAACAAAATCCTATTATTTAAATCTAATATTATTATTTTTTGTTCTGGTTTTAATGTTGTTGCAATTGAAAGCCTGAATATTTCAGGTGGAATAACTTCAGTTAATAAAACTACATTTGAGTGAACACCCTGCTTTTTCATCACTGACCTATATAAATTTTTGATCAGAAGAAATATATAAATGTAAACCAAGATTGCAAAATAATACAAAAACTCCTTGAAAGGAGAGAGAAAATCCTTCACAAACTATTTTGGATAACATAGTTATCAATCACATTATGATCAGAGATACATAAATGAATGACTTTCAGCATTGAAAGTGATTGTAGATGGCATCTACTTCACGATACAAATTATCCTTCACTAATATCTAAGTAAAGCAGGCACCTGAGCTTAATTTAATCAGTTCTAGTGACAGAGAAATTATTACTCCATTTTAACCCAGCCAAGTGTTAGAAGTCCTTCCTTATTATTATAGCAACATTTATCTTCTTATAAATTATACTCATTTTTTCAACTGATTATATAACAAATCTAATTTTCCAGTCACATAACAAACCTTCAGATATTTAAAGACAGTTATCTCCTCCTAAGTTGTCCAGTGAAAGAGTCTGCGTTCACATAAACATGTATCATGGTTTCATCATCCTGAACAGTATCCTAGCAACTTATTTAGTTTGTCAATAATCTTACAAAAATATAAGACACAGAATTGATTGTATCATGCTCAGTCTTTCATGACTTACCCAGTGTAAGAGATATGAAATGAAATGAATAACTAGATATGAACCAGAATAACATTTTTAGTCTGATTATTATAGTCAATGTAATTATTCATTAGTGTATCCATTACCGTCTGGGGGGGAGAGAGAAATCACACAGTTATTTGAACAAGGGAAGTTTAATATAAAGAATGATTAACTCTAACAAGAAATTGAAGTAAAGAGGTATTGGCTAGTGAGAAGCAAAGAGAAATAAAGAGAACTCTAAAGAATATGGAAACACAGATATAAGATGCGGCCACTACCTCTAGGACTGAGTTGGAATGCTCAAGGGAAAGTCTCCCCACTTATGCCCCAGGATCTAGATCTACACTGGCAGACCTTGCTGGAAATACACTCCCTGGATGAAGGAAGCATGCTCTGGAGAAGCTACCTATTCTGCAGGACCCCAGCACTGGAGAAACTGTGCATGCTGCAAATGTTGCACTTTGAACAAGGCATCCACTCCTTAGGAGACTAGTACAGGAGAGAATGTGTAGAGTTTAGGAGTCTGTGTTGAGGACTCCTGCCCACTTCAGGAACCCGGGGCTGATAAGCCAAATAGCTGGAAAAGCCCAATGCAGGGCAGGAGCTGAACAGTAGTGAAGTCTCCAGCTGAAGAAGCCAGTTAAGGAGGACATACTGGAACCAGAAAAGATGGTCTTGCAACATTGCTCTGGCATCGTCTTCTGAAAAAGCTTAACATCATGCCAGATGGGAAAAGGAAAAATCTTTAAAGGGTTCAGTCTCATTTTTGCAGAATAAGCAATCAAATTTGGATTTTGAGGTGAGGGGTAATAAATTGATAACTAGCACTAGTAGGCATATAAATCTGTGATCCATTCAATTATTTTCTAGTCAAAATTCTGCCTTGGGTTAGCTTTTTATACCTTTAACATTTCTTTGACCAAACTAAAATGGTCATTTATCCCTACACTTAACTAAAAAGATATATGAAAGTCCTAACTATATGTAAACTTAAGAAAAAATGACAATCAGAATTGACAAAACAAATAAGAAATTCTGTTGAACTTTAGATATATTTGCATACATATGTATATGTAAAATATTATATATAAGTTAATAATCCCAAATAATACTTAAATACTTAAATTTATGACATATTATGCTTATTTGTATAATTTAAAGCATTAGCCAATACTTGAAATTTTAATTTGCATATTGATTTTCAGAACTATAATTGGTGTATTGATTGCAAGAATAAAATTTTATTCATCATTATATTTACAAAGCCTAAATCATCACTGACCATATATTTAATAATAAACCAACTGTGAATAAGTGAGTGAATGAATGAATATATGGATATGGAAGAATAAATAAAAGGGTCTTTTCTTCTTATTTATTCACACAAGGGCACATTTTTTTTTCCTGTTTTTATTTGTATCTTTTCCCCTCAATCTCTGCCTTCTGACTCTGCCTTTGTCTCTCATTGTGTGACTGTGGGTGTCTGTATCAATGTATGTGTATCTTATATGTACGTATACACATACATACATGTATATACATATATAATCACAGTAAAAATTATAAAGAAAGCTAAATATTTTTACTTACATTAGATATAATGAGTATATTATTTCAAAATATAATTTTATCATTTTATATTTGTATGTGTATTTAAAATACAACCCATATATTAAATGTCAGTCTAAAAAAAATACTGTTTTCTTCTTTCTCAGGAGCTCAGATTTCCTATTTAAAACACCATTTTCCAGGGGCAACAGAATACATTTATATATGATGTATCAAAATGATCTTCAATGTTGTTGTGTTTCCAAATTGAACTCTCTTCCCCATTGGAGATTTTGATACAATTTCCTATGCTGTCTCCATCTTTGAGAATGACAATTATAATGAGCAACCATCTTAGTTTCTTTGGGCTGTTGTATCAAATCCCACAGACTAGGGGGCTTATAAACAACAGAAATTAATTTCTCACAGTTGTGGGGGCTGAGAAGTCTAAGAACAAGGTGCTGGCAGATTCGTTGTCTGGGGCGGGCCTGCTTCCTGGTTCATAGCCCCATTTTAGTTGTGCCTTCACATGGTAGAAGCAGAGAACTCTGGTCTCTTCAGCCTCTTATAAGGACACAAACTCTATTGTGAGGGCTCCACCCTCATGACCTAATCACTTCCCAAAAGCCCACCTCCGAATACCATTGCTTCAGGGATTAGTTTTCAACATAAGAGTTTGGAGGTTGGAAGGATACAGGCATTCAGCCATAACAGCACCTGTAAATAAATTACTGGCTGTAATTTAGTGTCCTATCCCCCAGTTGTATTACATACACACAGACATACAAATACACACACAAATGTGCAAACACATATTTACCCCTTACAGATATAAATAAATATAAAGCACTTATCTTTAATATTTTAATTATAATCAGCACAATGTTGATGAGATTTTATCTTGTACTATCTACTTTTACTTAACTAAAAATAAGAACGCCCATGTTATTTTATACTGTCAAATATAAGGAAAGCCTGGTTACTAGCAATTACAGTCAATATGTCTTTTTTTTAAAGATTTACTTATTTGAGAGAGAGAGGGTGCACAGGGGTGGGTGGTGGTGGAGAGGGACAGAGAGAAAGAGTCTTAAGCGGACTCCACACTGAGCGCAGAGCTTGATGGCAGGGCTCAATCTAAGGACCTTCGAGAGCAGGACCTGAGCAAAAACCAAGAGCCGGACACTTAACCGACTCCGCCACCCAGGCACCCTGTTAATATGTCTTTCTTATAAAAAAAAAAAAAAAATTCTAAATATGTTATTCCGTATAATACATATTAACCAGACAGAATAATACAATAATTATTAGCCATGTTACCCAGAACAATACAATATTATCCAGAATAATACAGTACTATCCAGAATGATACAATAATACCTAAGATATGTGTGTGTATACACCCATACACATGTATATTTCATTATGTTACACTCTCTTTGCCTCTTAGTCACCACCCTGAAAGTGATTATAATAGAAAGATTTATATTACTATGACACTGAAAAATGTCATTCCAGGAATGAATCCAAACTAATAGAGCTGGTTTCCTATGTAATCATACTTCTAATATTTCAAAATGTATCAGCTTTTACCTCACTTTGAGTTCCAATTTTAGGTTTAATGATCCTACCTCAAATTGATTTTAACCCTCACTTTACTCTATCCTTATAAAAACATGACCAAATTGTAATTATTCTGGTGCCACATCGGGCCCCCTTTTCAATCTATGTTACTTAAACTAAGTGTTTTCCTTCCGAATGACACCAGAATAAATCAAATGTTTTGAAAAGAACCAGAATAAATCAAAAGTTTGCTTTGAGATGTTGTAGGAAGTCCAAGATCTGCTCAGATTTAATAGTGTTAGTACCCTGAATTTGTTTGCCTCACTTAAGGAACATTGCATGAACATATAGGTGATTAAATATTCAACAAGATGATTTGATCAAGGTTTGAGGTTATTGGATGGAAAAAATAAGAAATTGTAAGAAGGTAATAATCAGAAGAACATCTTGCATTTCCTTTAATAAGACCAACACTGCAGAATATGGATTAGGACTTAGGTTTCTTAGATATTTGTCCTGAAGTTGCTGAACTTTGATTGATATTTCCAGTCACTTGCATCTTGGAGTCATTCCTATGAGTACTATAACAAGCTCTTATCGTGTGATCATGTAAAAGTGATCTAGAAATCACCACGTGTTGACTATTTCTAACAGTAATACATGCCATTATATAAATTTGGAAAATATGGAAAACATAAAGAAAATTGAACTTATTCATGATCCTATTCTACAGAAACAGACATGAAAGCTCATTTATATGTATAATGGATATATGTATTAGAAATATTAATTTTCAAAATGTCACTGTAAAACATCTTTTCCCCTATCATTATGTTTCCCTGTGTCATTAAATATTATTTAAAATATAATGTTTACCTGATAGTCATTTATATAATTGTTATATCATTTATTCAAATATTTCTCTACTTTTCAACATTTACATTAGTTCTCCTCTGTTATTATGCATAATTCTGGGAAGTACATCATCATTCAATAAAATTTGAATATAATCCTAATTATTCCATTACAGTAAATTTTGAGAATTTAAATGATCTGGAGAAAAAGGATGAATATTTTGTCAGTTTTTTTTAAAAAAAATTAATTTTTATTTTTTATAATTTATTTTTTATTAATTTTTAAATTAGAATTCCAGTGCAGTTAACATACAGGGTTATGTAAGTTTCAGGTGTACTTGTCAATTTTTTGAAATAAAATGCCAATTGGTTTTCCAGAAATATTGTACCAACATGCACTTCCATGTACAGTATTTTAAAAAACTTGCTGTAACCTCAAAACATTCTATAATTTGGATCATCACTTTACTTTGATTTCTTCTGTATATAAATTGATTATTTTTCCACTATCCCTGGTGTATGCCTTTTATTTTGTTTTGGTGTTTTTTAAAAAAAGGTTTTGAGTATAGTTGACATACAATATTACATTAGTTTCAAGTGTCCACTGTAGTGACTCAACATCGCTATACATTATGCTATGCTCACTGCAAGTGTAGCTAACATCTGTCACTACACAACGGTCTTATAATATCATTGTTGATAGTCCCTATGCTGTGCCTTTTATCCCCATGACCTGCTCATTTCATAACTGGAATTCTGCATTTGCCACACCTCTTCCCCCATTTTGTCCACCCCTCTTTCCTCTGGCAACATTCAGTTTGTTCCCTGTGTTTATAGGTCTGACTCTGTTTTATGTTTGTTTGCTTATTTATTTGTTTGGTGTTTTAGATTCCATGTATGAGTGAAATCATATAGTGTTTGTCTTTCTCAGTTTGATTTATTCCACTTAACATATTACCTTCTAGATCTATCTCTCTTGTCACAAATGGCAAGATCTCATCTTTTTTATGGTTCTGTAATATTCCACTGTTGTATATAAACCACATCTTCTTTATCCATTCATCTGTTGATGGACACTTGTTGCTTCCATATGTTGGCTATTATAAATAATGCTGCAATAATCATAGAGGCTCATATACCTTTTTGAATTGGTGTTTTTATTTTCTTTGGGTAAATATCCAAATATTAGAATTGTTGATATGTGGTGTTTCTATTTTTAATTTTTTGTGGAAACTTTATACTAATTTCCACAATGGTTGTACCAATTTATATTCCCACCAGTTCATGAGAGTTCCTTTTTCTCCACATCCTCACCAATACTTGTTATTTCTTGTTTTCTTTTGTTTTTTTTTTTCCAGTTTTCATTGTTGTTTAATTTTAGCCATTCTGACAGGTGTGAGGTAATATCTCATTGTGGTTTTGACTGCACTTCCATGATGATGAATGATGTTGAGCTTCTTTTCATGTATCTGTTGGCCATCTGCACATCTTCTTTGGAAAATTGTTTATTTAAGTCCTCTGTCCATCTTTAATCAGATTGGTCTTTTGGTCTTGAGTTGTATAAGTTCTTCTTATATTTTAATATCTCTTATATAAAAATAAGAGATATTAATCTCTTATTGGATATATCATTCTTCTTCAAATATCTTCTCCCATTTGGTAGGTGGTCTTTTTGTTTTGTTGATCGTCTCTATACTACCCAAAGCCATTTACAGATGTAATGCAATCCCTATCAAAATATCAACAGTATTTTTCACAGAACTAGGACAAATAATCCTAAAATTTGTATGGAACCACAAAAGACCCCTAATAGCCAAAACAATCTTGAGAAAGAAGAACAAAGCTGGAGATATCACAATTCCAGATTTCAAGATATATTACAAAGCTGTAGTAATCAAAAAAGTATGATACTGGCACAAAAATAAGCACATATATCAATGGAATAGAATAGAGAGCCCAGAAATTAACCCATGTTAATTAATCTATGACAAAGGAAGCAAGAATATACAAAGGGGAAAAGACATTCTCTTCAATAAATGGTGCTAGGAAACTGGATAGCTACCTGCAAAAGAATGGAACTGGGCCACTTTCTAACACCATAAAGGAAAATAAACTGAAAATGGATTAAAGACCTAAAAGGGAGACCTGGAACCATAAAAATCCTAGAAGGAAACATAAGCAGTAATTTCTTTGACATCAACCATAGCAACATAATTTTCTAGATATGTCTCCTGAGGCAAAGGAAATAGAAGCAAAGATAAACTATTGGGACTTGATCAAGTAAAAAGCTTTTGCATGGTGAAGGAAAACATCATTTCATTTTTTTTGAATGCACAACTAAACATAGAACATTAGTTTACACATGAGGATGTTTTAGTTTCGACAACCTAAACTAGTATTTGCAGTTCACTTTTTATATTCTGGCAATGTAGTTGAAAGAATCAAGAATTGTTAATACTAAATGATGACAGTGGAAACAACATACAAAATGTCTCATAATATTTTTAAAAACATCCACCGTTATCCCATGTTGACTTTGTGAGTTTTTTACATGGGAAACTCTTAAAGTGAATCTATTACTGAACTGGCATCACTTTTTTTTTTTTTTTTTTGTATCAATGAGGCAAAGTCATAATGACTTCCAGCAAATGCAAGAAATTCTTTGGCTTGTCTCTAACCTCTTACTTGCAGACTGTTGAACCTTTGCTCTAGTGCATATCACAACTCACCTGCTGAATCAACATAGCATCTGACAGATATCTGTGTAGGACTATGTATACATAACTCCAGAAAATTTAAATTTTTTATGTGCTGATACATAGTTGGTGGCAAGTGTGTGGTGAATTTGCTCTACTCCTGTGCAATGAAACAAAACAATACACGGTGCATGGGAAAAGGCAACTGGTTCAGATAAAAGAGCTTTGCAAGGAAGCTTCCCAGGGAGAGAGAGACTTCCCCTACTGGCCTTGTCAAACTGTATTTAAGGCTTCATGGATCTCAAGAGTCTTTGAAAATAACATTTGAAAAGAAAATGTTATACAGAAAGAGTGCATATGACTTTATTTTCATATGTAAACAGGGTGGCTACTGGAGAGACAAAATACCATGACTAAAATACTCCCTTATGAGACGCAAGCAGGTGGGTGATACTTTCAAACATTTTTGGCAAACAAATATAATGAGATTGTCTAGTTTTTCCTCATGTCACTGGACAAAATGGGGAAAGAAAGGGATGAGCACAGGGATTCAAATTCCCAGCTCAAGTCTCACATAAGTGATCTGAAAGCTGTGTGTGTGCATACCCTGAAGAAGACCCTTACCTCCTATAATCTCAGACTTGAGTTTGGGAAAAATGAAAACCAAAATCTTACCTGTGACTGGATGAGTTATAATGTATATTGAACGTCCTGTCTCACAGGGTGCCTTGCTAAAGTGAGAGCACAGACTGAGAAGAAATGGGATTCTGAACATTTTAGTGAGTATGATGGGGAAGACACAGATGGGGTAACCTAAGCCCCTAAATTCTGATGAGTCTTCTTTGCCAGTTGAAAAGCCCTCCCCACACTCATCTGAGATGATTACTCTGCATGGCCCTAGGATGGTAATACCCTTCCTGAGGCAGTTGTCAGGCAAGAAAGACAATACTCATATTCCCAAGGACACAGCCTCACATCCCTCTTTGCTTTTAGATAACTAGACTCACATCCCAGCAGGTCTGTAAATGTGAGGTATAAGTACTGACTATGAGGACATATACTACACTTCAAAAGAACGACTTGAGTTTTATAATTTATAGAGACAGAAATCTAGGGAAGATGGGTGGGAGTGGATTTTAAGAGAGTAGGGTAATGGTGGAAGGAATATAAAGTTAGATCAGGTTGAATTTATTGATATGAGCTCAGTAAGCAAACATTCTGCCTTTAATGTTGCAGCTCAGGGAGTTAGTTTGTTTGTTGTTTGCCTGAAATATGAACCAAAGGATGGCCCTAGTAGGTGAATAAGAAATGCTATACTAGCTTTGGTTTAATGTAGGAGAAGGCATTCAAAAGCTTAGGAAAAAGCTTAGGTTGTTTCCATATCTTGTCTCTTCTGAATAAATTTGTTGAATCCAAGTTCAATAAATATTTTGAAAAAGTTTTCATAGGCATCAATAAGAAAGCAAGATTGATCAGAGGAGAACACCCATAAATATAAGAGAGCTAAGTATTAACACAATAGTAAGACCCCACCCCTAAAGTGTGTAATATCTGCTTTTCCTGGAGAAAGAAATTTGCCTTCTGTTACACTATGCTAACATCTACTGGAGCTTTAACTTCTTGCTTCTCTGCCCTTTTACCTTTTCACCCTCCTTGGGCCCCTTCAGCATGGTCAGATATATTTTATGGGGAAAACCCTCTGGCAACACTAAAGACAGTAATAGACAACCCCAGATCTATCTCTTTTGCCACCTTCCCACAGGCTGGAAGAAAGTGGAGCATTGTTCTTCATTAAGCTAAAGAAAACTATTACTTGGTATTTGTAATTCTTAGGGACTGGCAAAATGTAATTTTATTATAGGATAGTTTGTGAGTGTGATAAATTCATGGTTTAGTTATCACAACTAGGTTAAATTAATTTACTAATGTTATAATACATTTAATATTCTTAACTAGAAATTCTTAATGAGAAAGTTGTCTCTTTGAGACAATGAAATACTTCCTACTTCTATTCAAATGGGCAATAAAATATTTATAATTTATTTTGAGAAAATTACATTGATACATGATGAGACAGAAATTAGAGTAGGTTCTAAAACTTTCCTTCCTGTTATGGATTTATTCAAGAATAAAATATCCAAGCTAAAAAAAAAAAGAATAAAATATCCAAGTTTTAATTAATGACAGAGCATGCATTTTAAGATAGCATAACAAATTATATAATAGTATAATGAAATCATGGCCATAAAGTCTCTTATATTTCATAGGATATTCACAGTGTATTTAAAGAGCATCAGTTCATGTCATTTAATATTAGGTCAATTTGGGAAAATCTGTGTCATTCATTAATTCTCACTCTTCCCCTAATATTTGGCATTGTGTCAATATAGCTGGTGTTAGGCTTCATAAGTGCAAGTTTTCAAGCTCAAACGTGATTGCTAGAATTCTCTGGTTCCTTCAGTTCATTGGATCTTTGACTTTCTTGCTACTTTACCCATTAAAGCTGACTTCATGGATCTGAACCAACGAAGCTGCTATGTTTGTGTGTGTGTGTTTGTGTGTGTGTGTGCGCGCGTGCGCGTGCATGCACACTTTTTTTTAAAGAAATAAAGCCATTTTATTTAAAACAAACCATATATTATGGTGTAGAAGGCCAAATTTGTACTTTTTTTCAAT
Organism: Eumetopias jubatus; assembly: GCF_037043125.1. Taxonomy (NCBI): domain Eukaryota; kingdom Metazoa; phylum Chordata; class Mammalia; order Carnivora; family Otariidae; genus Eumetopias; species Eumetopias jubatus. The sequence continues at coordinate 173,066,622 of NW_028274809.1, read as the reverse complement.
TTTTTCCCAATTTCTTTTTTATAGTGGTAAAATACACATACCATAAAATGCACTATCTTAATAACCATTTCTGAGTTTATAGTTCAGTGGTATTAAGTACATTCACATTGTTGTGCAACCATCAACACCATCCATCTATGGAAACTTTTTATCTGGCAAAACTGAAAGTCTATACCAATTAATAATAATGCCCCATGCCCTTTTCCTAAGCACTGTTCTACTTTCTGTCTTGATGATTTTTTCATTTTTATTGTGGTAAGAGCACTTAACATGATATTTATCCTTTTAATGATTTTTTAAGTGTATAATACTATGTAGTCAGTTGTAGTCACAGTGTTGTAAGTGGATCTCTAAGAGCTTGTTCATCTTGCTTAACTTAAAGTTTGTTTTCCTTTGACCAGTATCTTTTCCTATCCCCCATACCTCAACCACTGGAAAACACAGTTCTATTCTCTGTTTCTGAATATGACTCTTTTGTTTGTTTTGATTTCACATATAAGTTAAACCATGTAGTATTTGTCCTTTCTCTGTCTGACTTATTCCACTTAACATAATGTCCTTTATGTTCATCTATGTTGTAAATAAAGCAGGCATTTCTTTCTTTTTTATGGCTAAATAATATCTCATTATATATACGCACCACGTTTTATTTATCCATTCATCTGTTGATGGACATTTAGTTTGTTTTTAGCTTGGCTATAGTGAATAATGCTTCAAGGAACATGGGAGTGCTAATATCTCTTCAGGATCCTGCTTTCAATTATTTTGGATAAATACCCCAGAAGTTCTAGAATTGCTAGAATATATGGTACTTCCATTTTTAATTCTTTGAGGAACCTCCACACTGTCTTCCACAGTGGTCACAGCATTTTGCATTTCCCAAGAGTTCCAATCTCTCCACTTCCTCACCAACACTTGTTGTCTTTTGTTTTATTGCTAATAGCCATTCTAATGGGTGTGAGGTGATCTCATTGTGGTTTTGATTTGCATTTCCCTGATGACTAGTGACATCCAGCATCTTTTCATATACTTGTTGCCCATTTGTATGTCTTTTCTGGAGAAATGTCTATTCAAATCCTTTTTATATAGCCACACCCATTAGTGATTAAGGCATGACTGAAGTATGAATAGTTGGTAACATTCTCCGTAGGAATATAGCAACTGCCAGCCCATTCTCTCATTAGTATGCTGTTCCAGCAAGAGATACATACCCCTATTATATCTCCAAGTAGAACATTTACTTTCTGAAGATTGTGTTGAAGACATAACCTTCCCTGTACTCCTAGTTCTTTGTTGAGATTCCTATAATAAAAGGCAGAGTAACAGGAGAAAAACAAACAAGTTCATTAACATGTATACCCTAGGTAAATATCCTTGGGAAAATGAGTAATGCTCAGAAGTGGCTGAGAACTCTGGCTTAAATACCATCTTCAGCTAAAGACAACAAAAAGAAAGCGGTGGCAAAGGCCAGTTATGGTATGATTCCCCAGAAAAAGCATGGCAAAGAAGATTAAGTTGTGCTATGCAGATTTAAATGAATGCCTTCTTCGCTGATAATGGTCTAAATTTGTCTCCAGGTACTAACATTTGTTCTTTCTTGTAGAATGAGGAGGAGGGACATCCTTATAAATATATGTGCCACTTTTAGACAAATAGGGGAAGGCAGAGAGCTTATTTTTATATCTGCTTCTTCTCAATTACCTTCAGCTCAAAATAATCCTTACACCAAGGTGAACATATTTCTGGGTGGCATATTCTGCTACCTTTCAATTGAAATCATTAATTTTGTTTGCTCTAAACATCTACCACAAATCATTTGTCTTAATAGGTACTTAATAAGTGTTTGTAGATTAAATTTCTTCAGTATCATATTGATGTGGTGTAGCAATAATGAATAGTGATACTTGTCAGACAGGTTTGCATTATTGCACTCACATCTGAGTGGGCCAAGACTCAAAATAAAACCAATTAGAACTTGGTTTTGACTTTGTGACATCCAAAATGCAAAGGCAACAGAATTTTAAAATTCAGAGGAAGAAATAGGATATGTGATATTTCAAAATACAGCTAGAGCTTGGAAAAGGCTAGGCAAAGTATAAAGAGAATTAAGAAAGGTCATTCATGGAAGGCCTGGGAGATTTTTCATGCTTTTATGAAATGGCTAATCCTTTAAATGTTCTATCTAGTATCCAAATCCACCTTCCCATAAAAGGGCAAATGTTTGAGATTTTAATCGCTGGTCTTTTGAGAAAGATTATAAAATGGTGCCATTATGTTTTTCCTGACTCATAAATGGAGGCAGTAGATATGTGGGGAACCGAGTTTTTAAAACCCTATAGAACCTAATTTAAATCTTAGTCAAGTGTTTTAAATTCTCTGAATCTCAAAACATCCATAAAATAGAGACTATATTTCTGAACCATGGTTATGGTAAGGATTATGCCAAATGCCTGTGAAATTTTTTCATAGGCTATAAAATATTTATAACATTATGGGGAGCCTGGGTGGCTCAGTCTGTTAAGTGTCTAACTCTTGATCTCAGCTCAGGTCTTGATCTCAGTGTTGTGAGTTCAAGCCCCACATTGGGTTCCACACTAAAAAAAAAAAAAAAATTATAAACTTATAAATTACAAATGTATACAATCAATACATGTAAGATACAATGGTGATGAGGATGACAGAAATAAGACTAAATCAGACATTTATATGACTATGTATGTCATAAATCAGTGCTCAGAAATTGTCAGAAGAGACTTAGGTTGGATGTGGCTTAATTCTGCCTTCTTTCCATCAACCTTGCATTGCTAGAAAAATGAATTTATTACAATTTATGGTGATGCTTGAATAGGTATACAAATATTTGTTAATTTCTATTCTCTAGTAGCAGTTTTATTTAAAACAACATTGAAATAAGTATTTGGAACAGAAAAAGGATTAATTTGGGCACAAAGGCATTGAGAAAAGAAGGTAGGCTTTGAATCTGGCTGACCTAGGGTTGAGCCTCCACTCTGTCCCTTCATAACTGGTTTTCCTAGGGCTGGCTACTTGAACTTTTTCTTCCTAAAATTCGGTTTCCTCATCTGTTGGAATAAGTTTTTAAAAGGGGTAATTTTATTATCTCATGGTTTGAGCATGTTATAGAAAAAAACTCACATTTATCCCTTCATCAGCAAATATTGAGTCCCGACCATGTCCCAGACACTAGTCCTCAAACAATATTTTTTTTTCTAAAGCTATTGATAGGAAGTCCAGGATACTGATTTCATATCTTTCTGGTGTTATTATACATTTATAGCAAACACATAAACCAGAATGCTCTTTATTTAACACAAGAAACATAGTCATAAATTTTATTATAATGTGAACAATGCTACAGATTTTAGAATATTTTCCCAGGCAGGAACTATATAGATTAATCAGGTTCTCTGGCAATTTGGGTGTCATGAGTTTCCTTGTTTGCCAAGAAATATGTATGGTCTCAAGCTTTTCTAAAAAGGGTTTATTTTGAACTCACATTGAACTTGTGTATACAGTCCTTAGAAATAGTGAATAGTAGGAAAGCAGATTTTGATGTCTGTCTTCTAGAAAATTATCTTTTTCCTCTTCATACTCAAATTGTAGAGTCATTTACAGTTTCCACTTTTGGAGGCTCTCTGAGAATTTCAGGTATATTTGCAGCATTTTGACTGAAGTAAATTATGGAGATCTGGCTAAAAGTAACTACCTGGATAAAGCAGAAGAAACCAAAGATAATTATTTTAAAGCAACTACCTGGCCATTCAAGACTACTCTGCCATCTGGTAAATGCCAGTGTTTATGTGCTTGAAGTAATGCAGGAGAGAGATTTCAAATGTTTTCCCGAATTTTCAAGTAGAGGTTTACTTTCATTCTAATTCCATTTTAAGTTTCTGCAATATAAATACCCCTTCACTACCTGAAATGGTTGTGGTAGTATTGCCATCATATTGCATCTTTAATGAAAGTCTATATGAGAATCCAACTGCATTGGTGAGAATAAGATTTTAAAAAGAGAAGAATGGGAAAATTTCCCCATGTTAATAATAATAGCCCTTAGAATCAAATGGGTTTAATTCATGCTCTTGTTCTCAAAATCCTACCCACTTTGTCCAGATTTGACTCTTGGGTTTACCTTTTCTAGGCACCTAGTTGCAAAAATTATGCACTGCCTTTCTCCACACAGATTTCATGTAGTTGATTAGGTTTCTACTTAAACTACTGCTCCCTTCCAGTACTGCATCCTGAGATGATTATTGGCCACCTTGATGGGGGACCTCGGAATTCCAAAACTTTTCAGTAATACACTTAGAGACAGTTTGAGTTACTCCCAACAGATGGCTAATTACATCTATTGTGTGGTGATGTAGCTCTTAGATGCGATCTTATTACCCAGTTCTTGTTTCAAGAGAGGATGGCTCACTGTTTCCATGATGTTACACTAAATTTGGAAGGAGCATTAAACATAATCTCCAACTCCCTCATTATGAAGATGAAAGAACTTACTTTGATAGAGTAAGTGGGTAAATCACTTATGAAAAGAATTTAACAAACTCTAACTGTGGGACTAAATATGCAAAACAGTACACACGTGTTTGCACTGGGTGGGGGGGCACCTTTATGTGGCTTAGAATGAGGTTACAGAAAGAATGTACCTTTGTTAAGGTAAAATAGGTATGCAACACACATCGCAATAGGCAAATTAAAAAGACCATTGGAATTTAGGGACATTTATTCCCACAGTGGGGAAATCTGGGGCCGTTTGGCAAAGGAAGTAGCATTTGATCTGGATCTTGAAGAGCAAGTAAGATTTTGACAAGCAAAGATTAGGAGGATGTGGTGATATTTTGAGAGGCAATCATGTTAGCCAAGGCATACAGGGCTCTTATAATGGAAGCAAAAAGCATGTAGAGTTAAATATAATGAAAGAAATGGCACTAAAAGCTAGTTGAGCTGGAGGAAATCAAGCTCTATACCGAAGAATTTGGTTTTATTCTATGGGAAGTTGGAAGTCAGAGAAAATATTATCAAAGTAAGGAAGCAACTTGATCAGAGCCTTACTTTAGAAAGATAACTCAGCTGCAAAAACACTGTCATTACACCCATTAAAAAAAAAAAAAAAGAAAAAAGGTTGTGGACTGTGCAGGCTACAGTCTGAAACTGTCTACCGCAAATGAGATAGCTTTGAAAATTTGTATTTGCCATAAAACACCTCTTGATATTTTGCAATATACATGAAATATACCTGGGAGGTTTAATATTTAAATGATCTTTCAAGTGTTTTACCTACCAAATTGCTTCAAATCACCTTCCTCTCATATCTCATGCAGAGGTACATATTTATCTTGTGATTTTATCTAATTCTTGGTTCAAACCCTTCAGGCTTCCTAGCTAAGTTTTAGAATAAGAAGCTAAAGTCATATTAAAATTTGAATAATAATGGCATTAATAGTAATAACAATAGTAAACAGCAGAGATAGTGGTCGTTATCATATAGTGTGTCCATCAACCAGCGTCAATATGCACTTTACATGCAGGATCTAAAGAATCCCTCAACAATTATGTGATACAACACCATTGTCCTTATTTTACAGGTGAGTATCCTAGGGCTTGGGGACTAGTGAAATAGCCCATGGTCACAGAGATAGTAAAAATATGTCTAGGAATTTAACACAAGTTATTTTTATTCTGATAATAATGGAAATGCAAATTTAGGGATTTTTCAAAATAAAGAAAAGTTAAAAGAAGGACAGTAACAGTCAACTGAAATCCCCTAACTATGTGATAATTATTTATCACATTGGGGCATATTTTATCGATAGATGAACTCACAGGCATGGAGAAATTTGAAATTGCATTTTACATACAACTGCATTTTTTTTTGGTAATTTAAAATGTTTACCCTCTCTTTCCTCCAACAAAATTAAAGTTTGTTTATTTTCTGGGGAAAAAGCATGTGAAAATAATTCTGTGAAAAAGATTATGTTCTTCCCCCTAGACCCAGTGAGGTGATTTAGAGCTAGGGTCCTCATGAGCAAATTTTACTCTTATATTTCAGGGCTCCACCTCAAAAGATGATTGTAATCTGGTAGAAAAGAGAAAGGTGATTTGCAAAGCCACCTGCCTTTTGAGTGATCTCTGGGACATGTTCTCAGGACACAGCAAGCAATTTGGGGGGATATGTAATATAAGCAACCTGCTCTGCCCGGATCTTACACCCAAACGCCGTATATTCTCCATGATGCTCCCATGCAAAAGGAAAATCCTAGTGTCATTCCCAACATATCCACTTGCTTAATCATCAAAACTTAATCAATTGCCAAATTAGGTCATTCTTATCCCCTAAATATTTCTCAAATCTATTTATTTCCCTCCATTTCTACAACAAATTTTCTCACATCTATGTAATAATGTGGTAACTTCCTAAGTGAAATACACACAGCAATTTGCCCTTCCCCCACCAGCATAGCCAAAGTGATTTTTGTAATGCAAATGTGATCATATCAATTATTTTATTAAAACTCTACCAGTGTTTTGTTTTTGCTTTAGCACATATAAATTCTTTTTATCAACACTAGGATAACAACGAGAAAGAAAGGGAGAGAAGGAAAAAAGAGAGGGGTGGGGAGGCAGAGAGGAATAAGGGAGAGGAGAAAAGGGGGGAGGATGGAGTCAAAAGAGAAAGATCAGTTGTAACTCTAAGATTATCTTCCTGTTTTTAAAGAGATCTGAAGGAAATACAAAAAAAGCATTAGTATCTCTTTAGATTCAGTTGTTTAAGGAAATATTATTTTCTGATTTTTCCATATATTTTACTTTTTTAAATTAAAGGAGTGTTGATGCTTTTCTAATAAAATGAACAACTTGTGAACACAGATTACTGGCCCCACGTGGTCCTCCGTGTGTCTCCAGACTCAGGCTGCAAGGCTATCCATGCTGGTTAAACGTGAGTCCCTCCCAATGTCGGGAGAAAGGTCTGGAGGTCAGCTCAGGATAACTGAATTTGAGATGTCTATTTACCCTCCAAGTAATGTGCCAAAAGGACAGTTTAAATATATGAGTCAGAGGTTCAGGAGAGAGGTCAGAATCTAGAGAGAGAAGTTGGCAGCCATTGGCATATGGATGATATTTAAGGTCATGAAACCAGATGAGATCACCAGAGGAGAAAATGTAAATGAAGAGACAGGGACCAAGGATTAAGCTGTGTGGTTTTCTAATGTAGAGATGTAGCTCAGCAGAGGAGGAGCCAGCAGCGGAAACTGAACAGCAGGGCAGGAGAGTCAGTAATTAAACCAAGAGAGGATATGCTTTTTTTGCTCCAGGAAGCAACTGTATCAAGGAGGAGGAAAAAGCCATTGTGGTGAAAGTCATAGGTAAAATGAGGACTGGATTAGATGGCAGGATTTAATAATAAGGAAAAGGGATTCACTGGTGACCCTGACAAGCAGTAGAAATCTGGCACAAAAACTTGATTGGAATTTTTTTTTTTTAGAAATAATGTAACTTGGAAATAATGAAATAATGAATAGAGACCATAATTTAAACCTTACCCTACTGTTGTACATCTGGCTTCAGTGAACTTCATTACTATTATAAATACCAGAAAATAACAGACCAATAAACACTTTTTTTTTAAATTTGTTTGATTATATCCTAGACTTGATTATTTCCTAGAAGTGAAATTTCTGGGTGAAAGATTCAAAATATTTTTTAAAATAATTCTTGTTGCACATTATTATGCTGCTAAAAATATTAATTGTTGCCTTGTCCTTTTTATTTGTTAGACTTATTTTTACTGATTTCTATATCATATGGACAGAATATACAAATATTTTATTAATGATGGTGAAAGAAATCTTCCTTTTATTTATGAGACTGCATCTCCGGCTTTACTGTTAGATTAGACACTGGCTTCCAGATTGTCCATTTTTTTATTATTAAATAAGTCAATGAAGTATGTTCATCATACAGAATATGACAGTTCTAAAAAAGTACAGCAAAAGTAGGAGTCTTCCTTTACTGAAAAATTTTTATGTTTTTTGATAAACTTCTGCAATTTTCATCATAAGGATTCATGAAGTTCTTTTGTGGAATATTCCTTTTTAATCTGTGTTATTCTGTTGTGTTGTGTCTTGTTGCCCCTTTTGTCCTTGGCCCACGGTGGAGTAATTACTTGATTTACATTTTAGAACCCATACTTCTACACACACTGCCTCCAGGAGAAGGGAGGGTCAACCTCAGGACTAGACTGAGGAATTCAGGAAATTCTTCATAAAGAACTGTTGAATGATTAAATAAGCATTAAGTAACTCTGTCTTCTATCATTTGTCAAAGATTTCTTCAACCCAGTTTTATTAGTATATCTCTCTTCCTGCTCTGTGGAGCATAAGTTTGTATGTTTTCAGAATGTCTTTATTTACCCCTACATCTTCTCTGAAGTCTATTCATCTAGAGCAAACACTGGCAAACTACAATTTGTGGTGTAATTTTGACCTATCACCTGTTTCTGTAAAGAAGTTCTTATTGGAACTCAGCCATGTGCATCCAATTATGCATTGTCTATGGCTGCTTTTGCCCAACAACTGCAGAACTGAGTAATTGCAACAGAGATTTTATGGCCTGAAAAGCCTACAATATCTGCCCCTCTGCTGGAAAAAAAAATGCTTACCAACGTTGACCTAGAACAGTAGTTCTCAAACTCTCCTCCGTACACACTCTTGAAAATAATTGAGGATACCAGAACACTTTTGTTTGTATGGGCTATGCCTACTTATGTTTACATATTAGATATTAAATTTGAATAAAAACTATTAATTCATTTAAAATGATGATAATAAACGCATGTTAAGATAAATGACATTTTCTGTGAAAAATAATGATTTTTTCCAAGACAAAACAATGCAGTGAGATGAGTGTGTTTCACATTTTTTGGACATCTTCTTAATGTCTGACAAAATAGAAGACAATATTCTCATACCTGCTTCTGCATTCAATCTTTGTCTGAAGAAGATGAAGAGTTCAGTCTCACAGAGACATGCATTTGGAAAAGGGAGGAATATTTACAATAGGCTTTCAGATGACTGAAGATACTCAACAGGTTGTAGTTTCTTTAGGGTTAGTTGCATTGAAAAATCTGAAACCATGTCAATCAACTTTTCTTGTATGTTGTTACCTTCAAATCCATTGCTCTGCCTTGCACGTAGAAAGGATTATATACTCATGTATACTTTTGTAACATCTTTTCTGTTGACAGAGTCAAAAAATCCATAGCTCTTAACACTAACCACCCCTCAGAAAGTGTATAAGGATTAGAAAGCTGGTTAACTCACAGTAGAGAATATGATTTCCAGCATTCTGATTTTTGCTTGAAAGATCAAATTTTATTATTGCCAACAAATACTATCGGATGTTTTTTTTCTTTTGTGAGAGACTTCACTCATTTTGGAGAAAATATCTGCCAATTATTCAATTCAGAGTAACCATAGTTTATCCAACAGTTATTCTCTCAATAAAAATGTGGCTCCATTTAAAAAGCAGCTAGTGCAGCTGACAAAACCCTGCAGTGCAAGTGCTCTCCTTCGAGTCAACCATTACATTTTGGTATGCAGCAGAAGCCTTTTGTGTGTGTACTTAGCATTTTGTCATACAGAATATTAAAATACACTCAGGGGTCTGCGCCACACTTTGACAAGTGGAGACCTAGAGTTTCTTATTTTTTAATTTTGTGTCATTTTTATCACTGGCCAATCCTAATGATGGATGGCTTTGATTCCTTACTGAATTCACATAGAAAATAGAGTCATCACACGCACTCAGTTTCACTGGAGTATTTCTCTCATTCTTAGTGCACCGGGCCCCTCCCCACCATCCCCAACCTGGAAATCCCACTGTAAATTCTATATACCTCATAGGCCTTTTGGAAGAGTTCAGTGGTCAATTGTTTAGAAGTCAGGGAGAGGGAAACTGGTAGATAAACTCTGGAGGAGGAGATAAAGTGCTTGAGGTTTTGTTGTCTCCTCAGTAGACTAGAGGTGTAGTTCTGCTGTGTTTTCAGAGAATATCACAGTGTAGATCACATTTAATATCAAGTCTGTACCAATGCTTTATTATACAGCTAACAGCCATAATGACACACTAAATTTTATATCGTTATATTATTCTCCAGATGTGCAAACTGAGATGCAGAGACCCTTGGTCATTTCCTAAAGTCACATAATTAATAAGTTCAAAAACCAAGGTTTAAATCCTGACCTGTCTGTCTCTGGAACTTGCAGTCTTTCAATTTTTTGGCTACTATTTCAAAGTGAAAACTTTGTGAAAAATGTTTTGACAAAATGTAATGTGTAAATGACCATAGGCTATTTCATTGTTAAAATTAGGAGCATTTGCCTTGTAATATTATTAATTCATTTATCTTTTATTATATTCCTCAAAGGGTTATATGACTTAACCTATATCAGCAATTTTGAATATTTTATCATTTTTGCTCTCACATTAATTTATGTATCTCAAAATATACTTCTCTTATTCTATTCCTCCCCCATCACAACACACAGTACCTTAACTCAGTAGAGAAAAATGGTTTTTATCATATTTTTTTCTAACATTTTAGGACAACCAAAAATACATCATTGCGTGATTTTTTTTCAGAGTAATTTTAGGTTTATCTCCACAACCCAAAGTCTTAAAAGCTTGTGACTTTAGTTATACATACATTGAAATAGTATTTATCAATATAAACTATTTTATTCCAAAGCAGTATTATAGCTTAAAAATTATAAGTTAAAATTAAACTGAGATCCTTTTAAAATAATTTAGGTAGATCTTTTTCCAAAGAGAAATGTCACTTTTCTCCCCATAAGCAACCTGTACATTTCCATGCATCATACTATCACACTGATAATAAGAAACAGAGGAAACTACTGATTAGCTTTCTTTAATGCATCTTGTTGAGGACACATGGGAAACAATACCTCAATAATCACGGTCCATTGCCTTTTGCTAAAAGAGATCATGATGTTACTGTGTAAAGAGCTCAGGGTACCAGTTATTCCTTGGGAGAATGTTAGACATTGTAGAAACTGTGTTAAGTATCTGAGATCAACAGGGAATAATTCAAAGCAACTATTTTCCCCCACAAATAACCTACTTTTATTTCTTATTAGAAGTTTGGGTTTGGAAAGGTGATGGGAGAGATGAAAATAATCTAGGAGACTTTCAGATATGTAACTCAATCCTTGAGCTTAGGGACATTCCATAATCTATATTTGCCACATTAGGTTACAAATAATGAGATCTTACTTTTGCCAGGAAATATGCTACAATAAGGTTTTAAAGTCAATTATTAACTTAATCATTCCATCAATTTTGAAGCATTTTATAACTTTTTATATCACATATAAAGAATATATATTTACTATATATTTAAAATATAAACTAAGTAAATTTTTAATATATATTAAATATATTTAATTTGTAATACAAATATAACTATGTTATGGATATTCTTCATTATAACTATTCTAGATGAGGAAACAGAAACTCCAAAAGTTTAAATAATTTGCTCTCTTAACCACTATTCATATTGTTCATAACAAAACACATCTTAACATTACCGATTATGACTGCGAAGCTATGTCTAAGAAACTTAGTACTGAAGTTATTTTTATGTATCAATTGGTTTGTTACTATATAAGAATACACATATGTTTTGCTAAGAAACTGTTAGAAAAAACAAGGAATTACAGCTCCTGACCTAGACATAATTTATGTATAGCACCACATGTCGTTTTTTTTATTCATGAGCCTCAGTGAAACTTGTGAATTAGAGATCCATTATCCATCAGGAGAAATGCCATCTATGTCTATGAAGTAATCTATTTTAACTGAGCATGTTCTATTAAATTAGATATAACCAATAGAATTTTTTAACTTTTACCTCTTGATTTTCAATTTAGAGAATTACAAAAAAAATAATGCAAGAAATACAAATGTATGCCAATGATGTATTCAAAATGTCATATCCAATGAAGTGCGGGAAACTGGTGGGGGAGATGAATCTTGAGAGACTATGGACTCTGAGAAACAAACTGAGGGTTCTAGAGGGGAGGGTGGTGGGGCAATAGGTTAGCCTGGTGATGGGTATTAAAGAGGGCACGTACTGAGTGGAGCACTGGGTGTTACACACAAACAATGAATCATGGAACTCTACCTCAAAAACTAGTGATGTAATGTATGGTGATTAACGTAACATAATAAAATTTGAAAAAAGTGGAAAAGCTGAGTATCAGTAATAACATTTGGAAGTGTCAATGTCCAAGAAACATCTGAACTCTCTCCTCTTATATATTTTTTAAAGATTTTATTTATTTATTTGCGAGAGAGAGAGACCAAGAGCTAGGTGAGAGATAGAGGGAGAAGCAGACTCCCTGCTGAGCAGCGAATCAGAAGCAGGGCTCCACCCCAGGACTCTGGGATCATGGCCTGACTCAAAGGCTGATGCTCCACCAACTGAGCCACCCAGGCTCCCCTCTCTCCTCTAATATTTTAAAAGAAGTATCAGGCCAAACATCTTCAGCAAACTTGATAGAAAAATCTCACTGATAATTTGAGTAGACATATCTAAATGGCAATCTTATGAGGGGAGGAGAGGCAGGTGGGAGAAAAGATGGTGCATACTCACGCATAAGCTCTTGCCCATCCTCCCACCTGGTTAAACTCTGCTTTGTTTGCTCTTTACCTACTTAACTCCCACTTTGGTCTCAGAACTAAGCTCAGTTATTACTTCTTTAAGAAAGCCTTATCATTTGACTCCTTGTTCAAATACCTTTACACTGGCATTGGAATACTCACTTATCCTTCAAAACCTTTTCTCAGCTGTAATTTTACATGCGCTTTTGTAAGTATTTAATTAATGTTTGTCTTCTCTACCAGATGGTAAATTTCAGGAGGACAAAGACCTGGCATTTTTATTGTTGCTGTTCTTTTGATATTGTCCTAGCCCCAGGACAGTGTTGGGCACAAAGAACTATGCAATAAATGACTAGAAAATGAATGACAAGATCTACTTTCTTATATAGGAATGGATTTGTGAAAGATTACTCTTTTCTATGCCAAAACAACACAAAAATTTCTGTCAATTGAATAGAAAACTGGGGTGGATTGGAGTGAGAAGTGGAAAGGGAATAAAAGCAATTGAGATCGAAGATCTATTTATCACACATTAGGATGCTACGCTTTGAATTTCTCCTTTCCTTTTTTTTCCCTCTTTTCTAATGTGTATAGGCAGCTATGCAATGAATAGCTTTTTTCATCTCTGAATTCTCCAGAAATTCTAAACATAAAAGAACCCTGAACATTTTAAAAAGCCCTAGTAACATTTGGAAAAAGTCAGTTGGCATAAGAATTAGCCATTGAACATATGTTGCTTGGTAAGTAGTGGTAGAATTAGGTTTTTGATTGAACGTACATTTTTAAAACTCTCTGTAAAACTGTTAAAGCCTTTTTGGTTTGTGTGTTTTAAATTATAAAACCTGCCAGAAAGTTTTACTTTCTTAGTTCACTGTGCTTAGGAATCGGTTTAAATAATTCATTATTTAGGAAAATACCATGTATTTTCAACACATTGAGAAATCACACACACACACACATACACACACAGATAGGATTTATATATTGTGATCAGTCTTAACAGGCCTAAATTGTTAATAATCTTTTCGGTAAGATAAAAGATTGATTTGTATAGAATACACTAAAATAGAGAAAGAGTAAATAAAAATTATTCACTAAGTCAACAATAAATTTATGCTGATATATATATATAATTAATTTATGCTGATATATATATGCATATAAATATATATATATATAATGCTAAAAATTCCACATCTGGGTCACTCTTGTTGAAAATGCATAAAAGAGGAAATGAAGCATACAGAATACATGCTAGAAGAAAATGCTTTTCCAACGGAAAAGACGTCTGCTTGTTAAAAGACAATTTAAAAAAAATATGATCAGCAGTTGCCACCTTACACGAGTCAGATGTGATATTTATAGCTGGATGTTCAGCCTGTAGATTTCCATAAAAGTTTTAAATATGCATTGAAAATATGAGGGATCATCTTCAACATGAACTCTATCCATCAGTAATTTACAATCCATTTTACTCTTATTCATATTTAAATACGGTTGTGGAAATTTTAAGTATATTCAGTGTTTCTCATTATACTTAGAAGTTTTAGAGTTTTGTTTTTTTTTTTTTCACTCTCTATTTGTGTATGTGGGTGGCTGTATTAGTCTTTCCTGAGAAGCTGTAGGTGGGTTTCTAGGACCACCATTTATCAACATGGATTACTATCCATGCAATAAGTGAAGTGTATTCATGATAACACGACACCTCTAACGTTGTTTTCTTGTGTGATTTGTTTTTTATTTAGTGATGTGAAATTTCTCTCCAAAAATTTGCTTTCATCTTGGTAATATTAAAATATCAAATAATCACTTGACTAGGATAGATCAGAATAACTCCAGTACTGAAGAAATGCTAGTGTGGAGTAAAACTCTCTTTTGGAATATCGAATTTTTATCAATATTAATACAAGTAAATCTTCAAATTGCAAAGCATGTTATGCCTTCCAAATACTTCTTTTCTATATCCCACCTCAGTCCAATTATAAAACCGAGGACAGTACACAGTGGAACATGCCAGGATCAAAGGATGGGTTGCTTCGGCTCAGTAACTACTAATGCTGTCACACTCGATTAGTTCAATTTACTTTCTGTTTTGTGGTTACTTCACTTGAAAAATGAGGGTAATGGTTTACATGATTATAAGGTCTCCACTAACTCTGAAATTATTTAAGTCTTCGAGGAGCAAAAACAAAGCTCTCAGAAGATAAATGATATACCACATAAACTAGTAAGTTATAGAACCTGGAATATACCCAAGTTATCTGACTGATTTTCTAGTAAATATTTTGACAGTAAAAATTACCAGAACATCTGTAATGACAATAGAAAGATGAGATTACATTGAATTTTGTATTTCCTTGTGTTTCTTTGACATAAATAATAAGAACATTAGCATTGCCTAAATTAAAAGCAAATCATGCTGAATCTAATATGTACTTCCATTTGTCAGAGAAAATAAGCAAAATAACAATATCTAATATTTGTACGACAATTATAATTTATAAGATACTTTGTCAAATATATGCTCATGAGCACAAGATTTCAATAACTGTATGTAGTAAAAGAGAAAAGATTCTTTCACATAAGTGTTGCGGCTAACCTAGTGCATTAGGATGCTTTCTCTGACTTAGCTCTTAGGGTTATAAAATGTGTAACTTATGTAATTATGTGAAGTCTTTCATTTATTATAACATTTCATTATTTAGTCTTTTTTTGTTTTTTATTGTTGTTAATCACCATACATTACATCATTCGTTTTTGATGTAGTGATCCATGATTCATTGTTTGCGTGTAACACCCAGTGCTCTATTCAGTACGTGCCCTTTTTAATACCCATCACCAGGCTAACCCATTCCCCCACCCCCCTCCCCTCTAGACCCCTCAGTTTGTTTCTCAGAGTCCATAGTCTGTCATTATTTACAGTCTTGATCATTTGTGATCTATGGCAACAGGGAAACAGGAAATAGTAAAGATAAATAACAGTATATGTTATAACTCACAAATGTAATTTCAGAGAAGAGATTCTCAATCATAAAATTCACTAAAAAGACAATTTGACAAATGACAATTTTTGACTCTTGTAATTCTAGATACATTAATAAAATATTAAAAAATCCAGTGAACTGATTCTTAAATGGTGTTACCTTTTTATGTCTTCCCAAACACTAGTATGATGAATTTTTTTTTTCTCTACCTGTAAAAATAGCTAGAATTAGTGAAGAAATTAAAAGACAAATACACACGACATGTCCTAATAGAAAACATGGTCTGGCATACAATATACAGTAGGATTTAAGAAATGATCCCAATGATAAATAAGCAAAAAAGACACTTTTACTAATTATGAAAATACTATTCAATAAATAGAAAAGGTCAGCAAGAGAGCAAAGCTTCAATAAAAATATAAAAAAAATAAAGTTTTAAATCCACATTGAAAACAGAAGGGAACGGAATTTATGTGTTTTTTCATTAGCTAATCATAGTATAATCTTTTTTATTATTTATTTATTTATTTTAAAGATTTTATTTATTTGACAGAGAGAGCACAAGCAGAGGGAGAAAGAGGGAGAAGCAGGTTCCCTGCTGGGAAAGGAGCCTAAAGTGGGACTTGATCCCAGGACCCTAGGATCATGACCTGGGCCGAAGGCAGTGGCTTAACCAACTGAGCCACCCAGGCGTCCCAGTATAATCTTTTTTAACATGCCGTCTTGATACAGTTTTGAGGCCCTGGAGAGAGGCCAATGAGTTCCCCTTTTTGAGAAATTGCTTAAATCCATACCTCGACCATTTCTCTTACTGGGTTCCCACACCCTGGGCCACTATGCACCCACCCAAATCACCCCAGTGCCTCGTACCAGAGAATGGGGGCAGTCCCTATACCCCAAGCCCTGCAAAATTATTCAAAATAGGCAATCCGATGGGAGTTGCTGAAACCTAGCTACCCCTACCCCATTTACCACATATATAAGCTGCCCCCTTCAGTTCTAGCCTGCTTGTTACTTTATCCCATTGTATCAGCCTTTGTGTGGCCCTGCAGCCTTCTCTCCCCTCGAGATATACACCAACAAAAAAGTCAGTTCTTCATCTATCCAACTGTCATTGTGTTGTATCCCTCCACCAAAACATGTATTTAAATCTCATAAAATACATGTGAAGGCCCAACTTTCTTAGAATGCAAATTTTAAAAAACGACAATTTACAGCTATGAGAAAACATACATTGAGTTTGGGTCAGAGAGAATGAGTTTCCAGTATAAAAATAACAGATGTTCTTTAAGAGGAGGTCAAAGAACAATCGAAAATGAAATTATCAGCTACTATAGAAAGAGTTTGTCCTGGAGAAAAAAATGTAGACTGAGAGAGAATATTAATTCCAGGAAACACGGGTGAAAACTGGACCTATACCTAGATATAGAACAGCAAATTTTTGGACTTGCAAAATTAAAGAAATAAATAATCCCATAAAGGAAAACCAGAGGAAATGTTTACTGAGAAGGGTGAAATCAAGTGGTATCTGCACCCAAAGTAATATGTCTATGGAACTGAAAACAATACAACCCAATATTTTCATATCCATTCAAATATTTCATTCTTGTGTGTTAAAACTTTAAATTTTCAGCTAAGGAAACTGGCAGAAATCATACAACCAGTTTAAGCATTTTAATATTTTATCTATGCGTGTTTTGGGGATAGTACTCACTGTAGGTTTGCATGTGTTTCTTTTCTGCTCTTAGATTAGAAAAAAGAAAATTTCTGTACCTAAACCCATCAAAAAACCCCGAGATATATGGAATAAAGCAGTCATTATATTTAAATTATAAAAAAGTAAGTTTTAAGCATAGAAATAAAACTAATGAAAACTAAAGAACTACTTAACAAAGAACTGCTTATAGGGCGCCTGGGTGGCTCAGTCGTTAAGCATCCGCCTTCGGCTCAGGTCATGATCCCAGGGTCCTGGGATCGAGCCCCACATCGGGCTCCCTGCTCTGTGGGAAGCCTGCTTCTACCTCTCCCACACCCCCTGCTTGTGTTTCTGCTCTCGCTATGTCTCTCTCTGTCAAATAAATAAATAAAATCTTAAAAAACAAAAGAACTGCTTATAATAAAGTACACATAATGCAGGTGAAGAAATTTTTATAGGAAGAGAAACTAAAAAATTATGAAATAATTATCGAATAATATTAGCCTGATGTCATTTTTTAATTTAACTTAATTTAATTTAATTTAATTTTAATTTTTAAATAGGTTCCATGCAGGGCTTGAACTCAACCGTGAGATCAAGACCTGAGCCATATCAAGCGTCAGATGCTTAGCCAACCGAGCCATGCAGGCACCCCACTAATTTTATTTTAAAAGTACAGTCAAGTACAGACAGAAGTAAAGGACTAGTGGTAATTTCTAAATTAAGTGGGCATCAAAAATACCACTTATCTTGAGTTTTACATTTGAGATATAAGTAAGATACTAAACTATGAAAGGCCAACTGTATCTGGAATAAAACGAAGCTATATAATTAGTAAACATTGCTGAAAATGAAAGTTAATACAACATATAAACTGAAGTTTCATTTGAGATTTAGCAAAGATTTAATAAATCATTAGATTTATCTCAGATAAATCTAGATTAGATAAATCTACAAATCTAATAAAATTGAAGCAAAAATAAAAAAAGAACACATAATAGCATATATGAATGAAATGAAATGTAAAACAAGAGAAGTGATTTAAAAATCAAAGATAATTCTTTAAATTAAAAAAACAATAAAAACAATTTCAGACACTAAAAAGCTAGAAATAAATACACAAAACCAAGAGGGGTATTTACATAGGTATGAGAACATTAAACAATTTGGGGATCATGTGTACCAGTTTATGATACAACACTGAAAACTTAGATTAAAAACAATCCAGCTGTATTCAGTGGCTAGTCCATATGAGAATATAAAGCACCAGCCCCATGGCATCCATTCTGAAGAAATCTTAAGAGGCAACACAGACGCAACATCCTATAGAATCAGCCAAGACATCACAGTTTAAAGTATCCATCTGCCTATTTCTGGTCTTGATTCCTCCAAGTATTGGTACAAGCTCACTTCCTAATAAATTTTCTACCCACAGGGGGAAAAAATAGCAACATGCACGTTTTTGTATTTACTGGTTGCTGGTTTAGTAACATGGAAAATTACTTAGCACTATTCATGGGAAAGTTATACCATTCCCTCTCCCTGCTCTCCACTCAGGCAGGATTGATTCTTAGAAATAGCTGATTTCTTTTGTGTAAGTATTTTGATAAATTCATATATTTTGAACTCCAGTCCCTCTAGTTCTGAACCAAATCTTTATTGTGAGGTTTAATATCCATAGCAGATTTTAAAAGGATAGGCCTTCCATCTGCTATCAATTCTTAATTTTATTTTTGTTTTGAGCTAGAGCAATAGAGAACAGAGCTGCTTAGTTAGGACTTTTGCAGGTGCGCGCTTACCAAACTCTGTTTGGCCTTATGCCATCTGTCTATTTTGAGAGATTTTATAAGGCAAGGAACTCTGAAACTTGCCAATCTTTATTTTAAGGATGCTGTGGCGTATATTCTTCTCTGTATTACGAAGTGCCATGTATATGAGAAACACTTTAGAACAAAAATCCTGCTGTTGAGAAATTCAAATGTGTTATTAAATAGACACTGAAATTTTTATTTTAAATGATAATTCTCATTGTACTTCACCTAGAAATCTGATAACTGGATGTTCTACTCACCTCAAAAAATGGTACTTGTTTTCAGTTTTCAGTTTGTGCTTTGGCACTTCAGTTATCCTTATATATTTTCCCATCCTGACTTTTCTATTCCCTCAATTACTCATTAAAAACATTTGTGTAGAAGGGGCAGAGCAAGATGGCGGAGGAGTAGGAGACCTGGATTTCGTCTGGTCTCAGGAATTCAGCTGGATAGGGATCAAACCATTCTGAACACCTACGAACTCAACAGGAGATCGAAGAGAAGAATAGTAACAACTCTCTGAACAGAAAAGCGACCACTTACTGGAAGGTAGGATGTGCGGAGAAGTGAATCCGAGGCCATATTCGGGAGGATAGACGGCGGGGGAGGGGGCCTCCGTCGGCCGCTTCTGGCAAGTGCTAGAGCCGCGGAGCACAAAATCGGACCTTTTAGAAGTCGGCTCCGCTGAGGGACGTCGCTCCAGTGGCTAAGCGGGGGGTGGAACCCTCGCAGGACAGTGTGGTCTCAGGACCCTCGGGGTCACAGAAAGACCGGGGGTACCTGAGGGCGCCAGAGCTCCCAGGTATCGGAGCGGGGAAGCCGGCTGCAGAGACGGAGCCGAGGCGCGGGGTCTCAGCTCAGGGGTTGCCATAGACTGTGATCTGCGGCGCAGTCAGGCCACTGCTCCTCCAGCAGGGACCCAACAAGCACAGAGCCGGGGAGACTCCCCTTCCTTCCCGGGGAGGAGCAGCGCGGGAACGCACCGCAGGGATCTACTGGGTTTGGAGACTCCACATGGGGTCGGGTGCCAGCGATAGAAACGCTGGGTCACAAGCCGGGTGAGCACGGAGTGCGGCCGGAGACCGGGGACACGGGAGTGACTGACTGCTTTTCTCTGGGGGCGCACTGAGGAGCGGGGCCCCGAGTCCTTGGCTCCTCCGGGGTGGAGATTGGGAGGCCGCCATTTTCACTCTCGTCCTCCAAAGCTGTACCGAAAGCTTTCAGGGAACAAAAGCTCGCGAGAGCAAACCGGAGCAGCTTGCTTAGCCCAGACCGACAAGGGCGGGGCAATTTTGCCTCCGGCAAAGACATTTGGGAACCACGGCAACAGGCCCCTTCCCAGAAGATCAGCAAGAACAGCCAGCAAGCCAAGACCAAGTTTACCGATCAATGAGAACGGCGGAACTCCAGCGCTAGGGGAATGCTGCACATAGAATTCATGGCTTTTTTACTATGATTCTTTTGTTTTTCAAAGTTAATTTTTTTAACTGGTTTTTTTTTAATTTTTCTTTTTCCCTTTTTCAACCAACATCTTATCAATCTCTTTTTTAAAAGACATTTTTATTTTTCATTTTTAGAGTCTTATTCCATCATTTCATAGTAGTTACCCTTATTTTTGGCATATATATGTAAGTTGTTCTCTCTTCAAAATTTTAAGATACAGTTTCTTCTAACTGTATCTCAAACTATATCTCAAAATATACCCGAAATCTCTAGTGTATGGCTTTGTTCTGGTCTTCTGCCTGATCACATTCTCTCCCTTTTCTTTTCTTTTCTTTTAAATCCTCTTCTTTCTTTTTTCAAACAACTTCTTATCTTATCAGTTCCTTTTATTATTTTTTTAATAATTTTCATCTTTAAAGTCACATTCCATCCTTTCATCATATCAACCCTTATTTTTTACATATATAAGTTTTTCTTTCTTTAAAATTTTGGGAGGTACTCCGTTCTAACAGACCAAAATACACACAAAATCTAGTGTGTGGCACTGATTTATGCACCAGCCTGATCATATTTGATCATATTCTGTTTTGTTTTGTTTTGTTTTGTTTTCATCTTTTTCTTTTTCTTTTTTTTTTCTTTTTGTTTTTCTTTCTTCCTTTCTTTCCCCCAGTTTCAGGTCTTTTCTGATTTGTTTAGAGTATATATTCTGGGGACATTGTTACCCTGTTAGCATTTTGTTCTCTCATTCATCTATTCTCCTCTGGACAAAATGACAAGACGGAAAAAATCACCTCAACAAAAAGAACAAGAGGTAGTACTGACTGTCAGGGACCTACTCAATATGGACATTAGTATGATGTTGGACCTAGAGTTCAGATTCATGATTTTAAAGATACTAGCTGGGCTTGAAAAGGCAAGGAAGTTATTAGAGAAACCCTATCTGGAGAAATAAAAGAACTAAAATCTAACCAAGTTGAAATCAAAAAGGCTATTAATGAGGTGCAGACAAAAATGGGGGCACTAACTGCTAGGATAAATGAGGCAGAAGAGAGAATCAGTGATATAGAAGACAAGATGATGGAAAATAAAGAAGCTGAGAAAAAGGGAGATAAACAACTACTGCATCACGAGGGCAGAATTCGAGAGATAAGAGATACGATAAGATGAAACAACATTAGAATAATTGGGATCCCAGAAAAAGAAGAAAGAGAGAGAGGGGCAGAAGGTATATTGGAGCAAATTATAGCAGAGAACTTCCCTAATTTGGTGACGGAAACAGGCAAATAAATCCAGGAGGCAGAGAGAACCCCTCTCAAAATCAATAAAAATAGGTCAACACCCCGACATATATTAGTAAAACTGATGAGTCTCAGAGACAAAGAGAAAATGCTGAAAGCAGCACGGGAGAAGAGATACGTAACCTAAAATGGTAGAAACATTGGATTGGCAACAGACCTATCCACAGAGACCTGGCAGGCCAGAAAGGACTGGCATGATATATTCAGAGCACTAAATGAGAAAAATATGCAGCCAAGAATACTATATCGAGCTGGCTGTCATTGAAAATAGAAGGAGAGATAAAAAGCTTCCAGACAAACAAAAACTAAAGGAATTTGCAAACACAAAACCAGCCCTACAAGAAATATTGAAAGGGGTCCTCTAAGCAAAGAGAGAGCCTAAAAGCAATATAGACCAGAAAGGAACACAGACAATATAGAGTAACAGTCACCTTCCAGGCAATACAATGGCACTAAATTCATATCATTCAATAGTTACCCTGAATGTAAATGGACTCAATGCCCCAATCAAAAGACATAGGCTATCAGATTGGATTAAAAAAGAAGACCCATCAATATGCTGTCTGCAAGAGACTCATTTTAGACCAAAAGACACCTTCAGATTGAAAGTGAGGGGGTGGAAAACCATTTACCATGCTAATGGACACCAAAAGAAAGCTGGAGTGGCAATCGTTATATCAGACAAATTAGATTTTAAACCAAAGACTGTAATAAGAGATGAGGAAGGACACTATATCCTACTTAAAGGGTCTATCCAACAAGAACATCTAAAAATTGTAAATATCTATGCCCCTAACATGGGAGCAGCCAATTATATAAGGCAATGAATACCAAAAGCAAAGAAAAACATTGACAACAATACAATAATGGTGGGAGACTTTAACACCCCCCTCACTGAAATGGACAGATAATCTAAGCAAAAATCAACAAGGAAAGGAAGACTTTAAATGACACACTGGACCAAATGGATTTCACAGATATATTCAGAACATTGCATCCCAAAGCAACGGAATACACATTCTTCTCTAGTACCCATGGGACATTCTCCAGAATAGATCATATCCTAGGTCACAAATCAGGTCTCAACCGGTACCAGAAGATTGGGATCATTCCCTGCATATTTTCAGACCCCAGTGCTTTGAAACTAGAACTCAGTCACAAGAGGAAAGTCAGAAAGAACTCAAATATATGGAGGCTAAAGAACATCCTACTAAAGAATGAATGGGTCAACCAGGAAATTAAAGAAGAATTAAAAAAATTCATGGAAACAATGAAAATGAAAATACAACTGTTCAACATCTTTGGCAAGTCCTGAGAGGAAAGTATATAGCAATACAAGCCTTTCTCAAGAAAGAAGAAATGTCTCAAATACACAACCTAACCCTACACCTAAAGGAGCTAGAGAAAAAACAGCAAATAAAGCCTAAACCCAGCAGGAGAGGAGAAATAATAAGGATCAGCAGAAATCAATAAAATAGAAACCAAAAGAACAGTAGAACAGATCAATGAACCTAGGAGTTGGTTCTTTGAAAGAATTAACAAGATTGATAAACCCCTGGCCAGACTTACCAAAAAGAAAAGAGAAATGACCCAAATCAACAAAATCACGAATGAAAGAGGAGAGATCACAACCAACATCAGGAAAATACATTTATAAGAACATATTATGAGCAACTGTAAGCCAGCAAATTAGATAATCTGCAAGAAATGAATGCTTTCCTAGAGATGTATCAACTACCAAAACTGAACCAGGAAGAAATAGAAAACATGAACAGACCTATAACCACTAAGGAAACTGAAGCAGTCATCAAAAATCTCGCAACAAACAAAAGCCCAGGGCCAGATGGCTTCCTAGGGGAATTCTACCAAACATTTAAAGAAGAATTAATACCTCTTCTTCTGAAACTGTTCCAAAAAATAGAAATGGAAGGAAAACTTCCAAACTTATTTTATGAGGCCAGCAATACCTTGATCCCAGAACCAGACAAAGACCCCAACAAAAAGGAGAATTACAGACGAATATCCTTAATGAACATGGATGCAAAAATTCTCACCAAAATACTAGCCAATAGGATCCAACAGTACATTAAAAGGATTATTCTCCATGACCAAGTGGGATTTATCCCTGGGCTGCAAGTTTGGTTCAATATCTGCAAATCAATCAACGTGATACAACACATTAACAAAAGAAAGAACAAGAATCATATGATCCTCTCAACAGATGCAGAAAAAGCATTTGACAAAGTACAGCATCCTTTCTTGATCAAAACCTTTCAGAGTATAGGGATAGAGGGTACATAGCTCAATGTCATAAAAGCCATCTATGAAAAACCTAGAGCAAATATGATTCTCAATGGGGAAAAACAGAGAGCTTTCCCCCTAAGGTCAGGAACACAGCAGGGATGTCCACTATCACCACTGCTATTCAACATAGTGTTAGAAGTCCTAGCCACAACAATCAGACAACAAAAAGAAATAAAAGGCATCCAAATCAGCAGAGAAGAAGTCAAACTCTCACTGTTTGCAGATGATATGATACTTTATGTGGAAAACCCAAAAGACTCCACCCCAAAAACGCTAGAACTCATACAGGAATTCAGTAAAGTGGCAGGATATAACATCAATGCACAGAAATCAGTGGCATTCCTATACACCAACAACAAGACAGAAGAAAGAGAAGTTAAGGAGTCGATCCCATTTCAATTGCACCCAAAACCATAAGATACCTAGGAATAAATCTAACCAAAGAGGCAAAGGATCCGTACTCAGAAAACTATGAAATACTCATGAAAGAAATTGAGGAAGACACAAAGAAATGGAAAGACGTTCCATGCTCATAGATTGGAAGAACAAATATTGTGAAGATGTCAATGCTACCTAGAGCAATCTACACATTCAATGCAATCCCCTTCAAAATACCATCCACTTTTTTAAAAGAAATGGAACAAATAATCCTAAAATTTGTATAGAACCAGAAAATACCCCGAATAGCCAGAGGAATTGTTGAAAAAGAGAAGCAAAGCTGGCGGCATCACAATCCCGGACTTCCAGCTCTATTACAAAGCTGTCATCATCAAGACAGTATGCTACTGGCACAAAAACAGACACATAGATCAATGGAACAGAATAGAGAGCCCAGAAATGGACCCTCAACTCTATGGTCAACTGATCTTTGACAAAGCAGAAAAGAATGTCCAATGGAAAAAAGACAGTCTCTTCAACAAATGGTGTTGGGAAAATTGGACAGCCACATGCAGAAGAATGAAACTGGACCATTTCCTTTTAAAAACTTAAACAAACCAACATTTGTTTAAAACCTCATATGGTATGCTTCAGTGTAAAGGCACAGCTAATTTTTTAGGATGTCAAAATAACAATGAACTAGACTTAAAACAATCAGTTAACATTATGATCTGACCAGCAACCAGCTACAGAAAAAAAGCTGTAACTCCCCAGACAATTCAATGACACTTTTGTAGTTTGATTTCTTATTACACGGAATAAAGAATCTGATCTGCTCTAGTTAATCTCTAAAATGTTTTATTATTCTTTATGGTGAAATGCCCTGATCTAAAATTGTTCCCTTCCTCCATTTTTTTTTTTTTTTTTGCAATATATATGGGAGTCTCTACGAAACTAGGAGCACTTAAAAGAAATTTATATACACTCTATGATCTATACTTATAATTTATATTGGTATTCTTATTTAAATCTCCAAGTCCATGGTCTTAATGGAGCTTACTTCCTAGATGGAGAGACAGGAAGTAAGTATAAAGTACAAGGCAGTGTGAGAACTCCTAGACAGGAAGTAATGAGGTAGGAGGATGCTTAAATCGATTTGGTGGTTGAGCGAGACTTTGTAAAAAGTGATATGAGTGATACGAATGAAGAGGAATGAGAGGAATGATGGCCTTAAAGAATAGAGTGGAAGAGCCCAGAGACAAGAGAAAACAATGACAATAAGACATTATTTTTCCTGTTGTTTTTTATTCTAGAAGCCAGATATAAAAGGCAAAGAGGGAAAATGTGGCTAGATAAGAACTTGGTAAACCATGATTAGGAGTATGATCCACATCTCTAGAGCATTGAGGATGTATCCATGGATTTTACTGACAATGTGACATGATTTGCAGTGTACTTTAGAAAGATTTCTTTGGCAGGGCGCCTGGGGGGCTCAGTTAAGACCCCCGACTCTTGATTTTGGCTCAGGTCATGATCTCAGGGTCATGACATTGAGCCCCCCTGTGGGGCTCTGCACTCAGCAGGGAGTCTGCTCAAGATTCTCTCCTTTTTCCTTTGCCCCTCCCTCTGCCCTCTTTCTAAAATCAACAATCAATCAATCAATCAATCTTTAGAAAGATTCCTTTGGCTACCCAGAAGGGCTACCTTACAGAGGAGCAAGAGGAAAAGAGAAAACTCTTGAGTGGACTTCATCAATTATCGAAAGGACAAGTAATAACAACTTGTTAATAAAATATCCTTGTCGAACTTATTTAGCATGGCCTACTTACACTTCATGTGGTAATGACCTAGAAATATCAAGTCTTGAATCAAAGTTGGCTAAATTTGTCTTCATTTATAACACAACTCTTTGAATTGCTTGTAATTTCCTATAATCAGTATGTCAATAATTGGTGGTAATGGTTTAAAACATGCATAAATATAGTTACATAGGTAAGAAAAACAAGCATTGTCTTCCACCTCAACTGGAAATCCCAAATGTTTCCCATAAAACAGTTTTTAAAAAATTGATAATAATACAGAAACAACATATAGATGGCTTCCTCTCTAAATTTACCCAAGCTGTGTAAGCGTTCAGTTAATGACATTCTATCATCCCCAGCATATGTTCAAGTGGTTGTGAGGTGGGGCAGATGAGAGCAGTGTCTGGTGTTGTTGAAAGGCAAGCATTTGTATAATTTCAAAGTTTAGAACAAATATTACCTATGGAGCCAAAATGACATCTGCTAAATAAAGCTACAAAATGCTAGTAAATCTATGCCAAACACAGTTCTTTACATGGAAATTAAATACTGACTAGAATTTTAAGTAGTGTTTTGTTGAATAAAATTGCAGCGTCATAAGTTATTATTCAGGAACTCTGTCTTCTGTGTTTTCTACTTGGAATTGTACAGGAGATACTTTAATTATCCCAATATCTTCTTTGAATTGTTTTTGTATTAAAATATTACAATGAAAATTAGGGGTTTCACAGTAAACAGTATTGTATGACTTTGTTTTTAGAATGGGATAAATGGAATTTATTTATATTAAAAGTGAAGTCTGTGGCACCTGGCTGGCTCAGTTGGTAGAACACACGACTCTTGATCTGAGGGTCGTGAGTTCAAGCCCCATGTTGGGCATAGACCTTGCTTAAAAAGTGAAGTATATATAATTATTCATATAAAGTGAAATGGTAAGAACTTGGAAAGAATTAAGCTCAAAAAGCTTACTTTTTTTCTTTTTACATCATTTCTGTTCACAAAATGTCTTTCAACGTAAAGATATTCCTGATGAAAATGTAGATTTAAAGATGCTGAAATTAGGTCAGAAACTTTCTGAAATACTATTTCACTTGCAGAAAAAAATTAGATTAATGGGTACCTTTAATTCTGAGGAGGCTAATATTAGCAGAGTATTTTAGGATAATCTATCTTGTCAACACAGGGAGCTGAATAATTTTCATTGAATCAACAGATTATTTAACACATAACAAATCTATTTTCTCTAGGATCTGGTTAAGTTCCAGTTCTATAAATGGTCTTTAGGGTGTTATGTGAGAACGTTTTTTTTTTAAAATGGTGATAAATGATCTTTGTGGTTAAGATCATTTCTCACCAGGAAGATCCACTGTAGTTAGACTAAGTAATCTCTGTCCTGCCTGTGAAATTTGGTCATGTATTCTTATGTGAAAATGAAAAAAGAAGAATAGAATACTAATTTTATTTGTCTTGTACTGTATTATATGCGTTTGGAATCTGGTCAACAAGACAGGAATGCTATAATTATAAGCAATTGAACAGAACAAGCTGATATAGATTTGTAAGACTGATGCTTCCATTCAATGATATTTTTAAAGTAATTATTGAGGAAATACTGTTGGTTACGTGATATAATCACAACCCTAAGCAATTAGTTATGTTAGAAAATATGAGACAACAGTACCATAATTTTTGTATTACATATTGTAAATGCAAGTATAATTCAAGCATATAGTTTTACAGGTATATTCTTATGCATATGTATGTATAATTTCGAATATTTGTGTTTTTAACATTAGCACTAAGTCTATCATTTTATATGGTTTTTCTACCAGACAGTGAGCTTCTCAAAGAGAGAGATTGTCTTATTTATATTATGCTCACTGGCCCTGTCTTTCATATTGTAGGTGCACAAGAGGTGATTTAAAAAAAAATAAATTCACAAAACAAGAGTTATTTATTTCTAAAATGTTTTGGAACAGATTTTCTGACATCTTATAGAAGCTAGGTAATAGTTGAATCATCCAAATAAATTATTTTATTTGAGTGTGTGACTCATTTGAATAAAATTAGAGAAGTGTCCTATGATTCCCTCCCCTCTACTTTGCCACATTAATCTTTCTTTTGCTCACAAATGCTTACTGAATCATCCACTTTATACTTGTCACTGAGATACTTTTAGCAAGTGGGGAAAGTTTTCAACACACTACACAGCTCCTGTTCATGTTCAGTACAGTAATTGCTGTTGGATCCTGTGTGTATGTTTTATTTCCAAAAATAGATAGGGAATTCTTGGCAGTGTTTTACTGACTTCTGCTCCCCAAAGTACTCTAAGATTGGACACATATTAACTTTTCCTCAACTTATTGAATCAATGCATGTGCGAATTGAAACCTTGAAAACAATAATAAGCCATTTAAAATTTGTAAAGCTAGTGTGCATTTGTGAGTTCCCTGCTTCCATTAATAATATGAGGGGTTTCTTTGGGAAAATATTGAGTAGCTGTGTTGTGATCAAGACTCTTAGTTAGTAGTTATGGAGTGAGAGAATCCAAGGAAATGTCCTCCTTGTGACTGTAACTTTTTATTTTATTTTATTTTATTATTTTATTTTTTTAAAGATTTTATTTATTCATTCGAGACACAGAGATACAGAGAGGGAGAGAGAGAGAGCACGAGCAGGGGGAGAGGCAGAGGGAGAAGCAGGCTCCCTGCTGAGCCAGGAGCCAGACATGGGGCTTGATCCCAGGATCCTGAGATCATGACCTGAGCCGAAGGCAGATGCTTAACCATCTGAGCCACCCAGGTGCTCCTGACTGTAACTTTTTAAAAGTAAACTTTTGTGTCCAGTCAAATGCATGGAGCCACACAGGCTTTTCAGGGATGGGAGAAATCTGCATGGACATCTCTCATATCTCCACAAAGATCGGCAGGGGCTCGATTTAATTTGTAACACTGAATAAAAAAAAATTAAAAACTGTATACAACAGGATTTTGGGTATTATTTAAAATATATTTATTATTGATATTAAATAAAAAATAAACCCTTAATCATCTTGATTAAGAAATACCATGATTTGGAGTTTGTTTTGACCATGTTGTCAAAATTTAAAACTCAATTTTCTGCAATAATTTATAATTACTTCACCTTTTCACTCCATCTGGAGGGTAATCAATATATAAGCATATGAACCAGCTGCTGCCCCAGCAATGGAGTAGCTGCCAAGAGTGACCTGGGCACTTGTCCAACAGCAGAATCCCCAGAAAACCCTCTAGCTACAAGAAAATTGGTTCAAGTGCAAATACAGCTTCCTTTTTACTCAGGATTTTCATTTATTGGGATCTTGGGATCTTTGGGCCCCTTGTTCCACTTGTCACACCCATGATTCTATAACCCAACAACTATTTATTAAATTCTTAATTTATATGACAGTAGTACCATAATTACTTAGATGATATAGATATAATGACCTTATGGAAGAATCTTTTTTGTCTTTCAAGGCCATACTTAAGAATATCAAAACTCTAATATGAATATAAGATACAAAGGAAAACAAAAACTGCACCTACCATGGCCTATAAAAAGGCAGGTGGAATTGTAGGAGCATAGGGAGTGCTAAATAAAATCTTGGGAGATAGTAAGTAAAATAAAACATAATATAACATAAATTAACTGAATAAAGGATTATGACCTTTCTATCTACTCTTGTAATTAAGCATACACAAAATAGGTTATAGATTAGATGCCATAACTTTATCGTATTTGTTATAAAAATGGCAAGCAGAGACTCGGTATTTTTCAGTTAAAAGGTAAAATCTAATAGTTGTTGAACTTCAACTATCAAGCACTTCATATACATCATTTCCACCGTGCTTGATAACAATAGTGTTAAGCAGGACTGTAGTATTTCCATGTAAATGCTTTATAAAGCAGGAAATTAACTTCCACCAAATTAGGTAACTTGTTAGTCTGCAGCCTGTGAATCTCATGTTTTTCCTCTAAATGCCACTGAATTCCTTTTTAGGTTTAAAAAAATAATACCGGCATCATTACTCTATCTA
Source organism: Eumetopias jubatus (assembly GCF_037043125.1). Taxonomy (NCBI): domain Eukaryota; kingdom Metazoa; phylum Chordata; class Mammalia; order Carnivora; family Otariidae; genus Eumetopias; species Eumetopias jubatus. Next base: position 173,036,143 of record NW_028274809.1, on the reverse strand, counting down.
GCCCTTAAGGCCATATTTTCAGTGCCAACGTTCCAAAGAGAATTGCTAGAAACAAAAACCCACACACAGTTCCTAATACCTTCAAGGAGTACTTTGGAAAAAACAGGGTGTAAAAACTATTCACTTCCAGAGGTGGGCATTTGAGCAACTGACATTCTTTTTCTTACCTGGCTTTCTCTTTAATTAGTTGCTTGTTTTTTTTAAAGTATTTCCAGGATTTAGACTTATTATTTATATTCCAGCTTCAAATCTAGTGCTCTTATTTCCCTTGAGTAATCTGCTTCCCGGTGATAGAACAGCAAGGAAGAATATTTTGGAACAATTCAGAAAAGAGTGACCTTCCAAACTTTTGCTTTTCCTTAAAAGCATAATGAAATGTTCTTTTATTTTCAATTTTATCTTTTATTTTTATCTTTTATCTTTTTTTATTTTATTTTATTTTATCTTTTATTTTCAATTCTAGTTCCAATGCATACTTCACTACAACTAGGCATTTCAAGGGAATATTTACTTTAATTTTCAAATTTTGCCATATGTTCTATGAGCTAGAATTCTATAATCAGAATAAATTAACTTGGCTTCCTTTACGCTTGGTCCTTCAAGATTCTTACTTGAAAAGTAGATAAATGTTATTTACAAAGATATTAGTTGAAACTCTCTTAGATGAAATTATTTACTGTTATTGCTTAAATTCTAAAATTCATAAATGGAATATTCCTTAATTTGGTAATAATAATAATTTTAATTTTAAAAATTTTAGACAACTTAAAAATGTATAATTAAGATTATACTAGGCTTAAGTGTTGCCACACTCATCTTGAGCAATTTCTACGGTTTAATCTATTCAAATATTATATTTGGTCCCTTACTTGACTAAGTAAAACCTCTTCTTCCAAATTTTATTATAATACATACTTTTATATCTTTTCTTATCTTTCTCACACTTCTTTGATATTTCTTCTAGGCGCCTGGGTGGCTCAGATGGTTGGGCGTCTGTCTTCTGCTCAGGTCATGATCCCAGGGTCCTGGGATTGAGTCCCGCATTGGACTCCCTGCTAGGCAAGGAGCCTGCTTCTCCCTCTGCCTCTGCCTCTCTCTCTCTCATGAATAAATAAATAAAAAACAATAAAAAAAATTTCTTCTAGATTTGTGTACCTACCCTTTTGTATTAGTCTTTAGACTTATTGTCCAATCCACATGGAAAACCTTTGCCTTGGCAAGTGTTTCATATTTCCCTCTCTAGCCCCACTATCATCTCTAAACTAATCTTACATGTGTAAATGTTTTCTGTGTTTCCAAATTGGGTATTATTCTGAAAGCTTTGATTTGGAATGCTTTGATTCAAACTCATCTTTTCCTCATGTCTTCTCTGAATATATATTGCCATCAACACTTTGGTTAATACCACTATTTTTATGGGTTAAACTATGCACCCCCCCAAAGACGGATTTGGGGGTAAAACAGAATGTGATTTTATTTGGAACTAGGGTCATTGGAGACATGATTAGTTAGGATGAGGTCACACTGCAGTAGGATGGGCCCTTAATCCAATATGACTGGGGTCCTGAAAAGAAGGGACAAATTTGGGCAAACACACACCAGGGGAACCTCTTGTGAAGATAATGAGTACATAGGGAGACACACTTCTGTGACAACAGGGGCGAGATTGGAGCGATGCACCCATAAGCCAAGGAACACCAGAAACTAGAGGAGGGAAGGAAGGATTTCTCCTGTGGGTTTTAGAGGGAGTATGGCTTGGCTAACTCCTTGATTCTGGAATTCAAAGATCGAGAGCTGGGATAGAACAAATTGCTCTTGTTTAAGCCACCAGGTTTAGCACTTTGCTAGAACAGTTTTGGAAATGAATGCAACTGCCCCAATAAATTAAATCTCAAAAATATCTTTTACTTAACTGTCATCCTGACCCCTCACAACCGAAAAATTTACAAATTTATAAATTCTTTCAATACTGTTTTGACAATAATGGTTATAGCCTTCCCCTATACATATCCTTTGCCATTACTCACAGGTTTTTATCATATCTTACCTAATTAAAATCTTAGAAGACTGTGGTAAATTGACTGCATTACCAGTCCCAAATGTTTACTAGTCCCTGGTACCATCCTGTTAATGTAACTTTGTGGTTTTATTCCATCCTGACTTTGGGTTCCACCATGAGAGATTTAAGGCTGATGGAATGCTGGGGACCATAATTCAAATAGTCTTAAATGGCTTGAATTTTGAGGCTTTTCTTTTGTACCTCTGCATTCACCCCTTCCATGAGAATATTGCCCAATTAGCTTACTGGAGGATAAAAAACATAAGGTTTAGTCATCGCAAAACCCTGTTAGACATCCAACTGTCTAGATATGAATGAGTTCAGGAGAGACGAGAAAAACTACACAGGTGAATCAGCCCAAATGGCTGACCTGCATGCTCCATGGCTGAAAAAATGTATATGGCTTTAAGCCATTGAGTTCTATGGTTTCCTACATACGCACTCAGGCGTGCACATGCACACACCCACACACACACACGTTTTTATTACTATGTCAATAAATAACTAATATGAGGATCTACATATCCTGCTTAAGGGAACCATAATCCAGCCTTTCCCTTCCTTTTGAAGCTTATTATTCATTGCATCAGTCCATTCACCATATCTTCTAGCAACCTCAATTGTTACCAGAGGTCTGGGTTATGAAGATGTGTATGATTAATAACACAGAGCCCTTGTTATAATAAAATGAGGCAAAATGGGATTTTCCTACTAGGTACATCGAGAACTCCTAATCTTATGAAATCCCACAGACAAACCCCAAACATATGAGGGGCTTATTGTTCATGAATTATGATTTAGAAAAATATAAATCTGTATTGTTTTGGAGGTCTCTTCTCAAATATAGTGATGCACTTAGGACAATGATTTATCAACACAATTATTATCTCATAAATAAGCCAAGAATATTATGAAAAGGTATCCTTTTCTGGGAATCAAATTAGAAAATCTAACATAAAGTGATAGTGCCAGGAAATACATTTATATTCCATATTGTACAAATGACTCTGTATGTATAAGACTAGAAATACTAAATTATTTATGAAAGTGTCAAATTTGTATACAAAAATACCAATTTGGATTACAAATTCATGAGTATATAATATATTATTGCAGAGTAAGCAGACACTCTAGAGATTAAGTATTCTCAAAGTAACTATCTTTTATATTTATATATTTTAATAGATCCTAGCCATTAAAGAATTATAAGCCATCAGTTACTAGCATTGCCTTCTCAATTTGATAAATTACACATTCAGACAATCAAAATTCAGGGAGAAACTTCGATTGTCTATCACTCTATGTACTAAATTAATACAAGCTATTTGTATATTTAATTTAAATTTAAGATATTTATATATTTAAGTTTAATTTAAGATTTTAATTTAATATGTATATATGTGATTCTCAATTAAACTTGCATTGACACAGAAGACCTTTTTACATTCAGTTAAATTTTTGTGCTTAGAATTCATCTTTTCTATTTAAACCATGTAGTCATTAGATTGATTTTTCTAGTTATGTTAATAAGTTAGCCTTGAAAGCACTCTTAAAATTTTCCATATTTTGGTAAAGCAAAAGAGAATAAGAACACATTTTTCCTTTTCTAGTATAGTTAGCATTATCAGTTATGCTGGCTTTATACAATCATACACTGATGCATTCATTATTTAAATACATATATTATATACTATAACCATTGTTTTATACATGTTTAATTTATATATATGCAAATATGTATATTATTTCTAATATATATACTTATATACATATAATTACAACCCAAATGATTGATTCATTCAATTTTTTTTAAGATTTTATTTATTTATTTGAGAGACAGAGATTGAGAGAGAGAGCATGAGCAGGGGTAGAGAGAGAAGCAGACTCCCCACTGAGCAGAGAGCCTGACATGGGGCTCGATCTCAGGACCCTGGGATCATGACCTGAGCCGAAGACAGACGCTTAACCAACTGAGCCACCCAGATGCTCCCATTCAATTTTAATGTAAGTAATTTTATTTTTGTTTAATTTTATTTATTTATTTGTCAGAGAGAGAGAGAGCATGAGCGAGCACAAGCAGGGAGAGCTCTAGACAGACCAGGCAGAAGGAGAAGCAGGCTCCCTGCTGAGTAAGGAGCCTGATGTGGGACCCAATCCAAGGACCCTGGGATCATGACCTGAGCTGAAGGCAGACGCTTAACCAACTGAGCCACCCAGGCACCCCTTAATATAACTAATTTTAAAGTACAACACTGGAGTCATTTCAATTGAATTTTACTATGTTTAGTTAATAATGTCAATTCAACTACATAAAGCTTTGCTCATATATACCCCAATAATATAAGAATTGCCCCTAAACTGTTTAGTTTGTCTTGTTGAATTTTCAAAAGTTAAAAATAATGCAAACGTTCTCCTCTGAGAAATCTGCCATAAAAGTTGAAAGAGAAAGAAAAAAAATGGAGACTATATCATTATACTAATAGTTACTTTGAGTTTATATTTAATTACATTATTTTAAGCTAATCCTAAATTGGCCCAACACATTTAATTTCTCTCTAGTTATCAAAACAACCAGAAGCCCTGATAATGTATAAAGTATGTTGTTTAATCTATTGGAAATATATATATCTATGTATGCACTATCCAAAACTAATAGAATAATTTATGTTTTTGTGTGAAAAAGCTGAAAATGTGTTACTTTATTCTCATTTTATTTATATTCAACACAAGACAAAGTCTATTAAAAACATGGGATATTTTAGCAGTTTCAACAAATACCAATTACTGTATTAAATAATTTAAAATATATTCTATTATTTCTTTACTCTCTAAATTACTTTTGGTTGCATGCTTTGATACTATTTCAGCAAAGAGTGCACAGATATAAATTTGGTATTGATTTATTTGATATTCATTTTCTATCTAAGGAAAATTTAACATTTCTTTTTTTATCTTCATAGAATATGATTTCATTCTGAATCTTCTCAGAACTTAATTCCATTACAGTGTAGGTATTTTGCTTATATATCTCTGTTAGGCAATGCAACACAAATATTTAATCAAGCACATGACATATTTAACTCTATGGTAACTCCACTCTCATCAAAAGAGGCAAGTCCATAAAATGCAAAAGATAACACAGGATTTAGATCCAGAAAACTTAGAATTTGAATTTTACCTGTGATGCAGAGCATCCAATAAAGAAAAGCTTATATTCTCTCATGATGAAAAAAATGGGACCAAAAAGACTGGCTCCCATGGATTTATGATGAAGTTTAATGAGATAATACACGAAAAATAACATTTTGTTTGCTTTGTAATCCAAAGCTTAGTTGTCTCCCGTACTTCACATGAAAAACAGATATCTACAATTTGTTCTAGTGTAAAGAGACAAAGGCGTTATGGGTTCTCTCAAGGCAATGGCGTAAGCTATCTGGATTCCTAGAACAGTAGCACATGTTAGTTCTCAGGACATTCAGGACACGGCATCCATGATATAGAGGGACCAACTTATTCTTTATTCATTGGATATATATCTTAAACTCTCCCAGTATAGTATTTCTTTATGCATCTTTTCATGCTAGGTATCTCTTTTATTTGGGTTTCCTTTACAAAGTTTTATGTACTAAGTTACTGAAATAAAATCTCAACAAGTCTCTCTCCAAAATGAATTTTAAAATTGGGATATGGGTTTTATCTCCTAACAATACTGAACCTCATAATCAAGAGAGATTTTGCATTATCTTAGCAAAGTTCCTGAAATATAAAAGATTGTTTGTTTGTTTTTTAAATTATTGGGATGAATGAATGGTAATGTTAATATAATCATTCAAATGTGATAACAAGCTATGCCTTGTTTTCATTCCCGGTCACTTATTTGCCTGGACAATTCTCACATTAGTCCTAGAATAAATAACATTATTCATCTTGTTATCTATGTTTTCCTGACATTGGAACCTCAGCAAAGTACACAAGTAGTTAATTACATTTTGGATCTTCTAAATACGAAAGATTTGAATTAAGTCCCAGAAAATTCAAATTCAGTAGATTGTATTAAAATGAGACTAGGAGTCAATCCTATAATTCTCATCACAATTATTCTACCTTTGTCTGAATATTAATAATTATAATATTTAGTTTCTTGAGAAATGTTATTAATAATAGCCTTCAAATAGTATTTATGTTCTCAGTGTATGCTTGAAATAAAAATCAATGTTTTTGTGCTGAAATTGGTCAAAGAAACAATTTATCTCTCCTCATTAAGTTATACACATTGAAGAAAATTGACAAATGTGGGCCATTTTATGAACACAATAATCAATATTCCTCATATAACAAATATATTTAGATTTATATAGATATTATTTGTATATGGTATATCCTAGGTTTTTATTGTTAATTCATGAAGGATACTACTTAAAGAGTCAGATTCTGAAGATTACAGAGCACAACAATGAGAAATGTGTGTTTTTTGCAATGAGCATACAACAGCTCTCCATAAGTGATAACAATATTAGCAGAGTGTCCACTTTAAATTGTTTTTCCAGAATTGGGAATGAGTTTTTGCTGATCTATCCATATTTTATCAGCCTGTCTCTCTAATTAAAGGATACATTAGTGGTAGTTTCTGGAATGGAGCAAAACTCATTATCTGTACAAGGTTAAAAATCACAATTGTGGTTTCATCACCATCCGAATTTTATCATTCAGGCTGATAAAATTGAGCACAATGCTATCAGGTGAGAAGTTAAGAATAACAGAGAAGAGGAAAATAGATACCCAATGATGTGGAGATGGATTTGATGATAATATAGAATTAGATGTGGGATAAGTCTCAAAGATCATCTATTTAATCAACATATTGTAACAATTGAGGAAACATGTCTCCGATCCAAGAAAATATGTAACTTGTTCAAGTGTATACATCCCTTGGAGATTTAAGGCAGAGATGGGGTGTTTCGGAACTCAGTTGTCCTAATTAGTATTTTATTTCCTGTTCTAACACAGATTGTTTCCAGAGAACATAGAATAGTAAGAAGTTGATTTATTCTGTAATAGATTTGCTTAAACCACTCTGATTTCCTAGTTTTAGCCTCATTTCTTAGTGATTAAAGAAAAAAATGAAGGGAAGCATTAGAGGGGGAGGGATTTTTGCTTAGGAAACTGAAATAGACAAAGAGATGAAGGAGCAGGGAAAGGACATGACTGCTTTTGTGCCTGGCATGCTTATACACATCACCTTACATAATCCTCACCGCATCATGTCAGGTAGGTGTTACTCAACCAGCTTTCAGAGCCTAGAACATGGCAACTTTCCCAAGGTCACACAATAAGGTAGTGATGGATTTGGAATTACACTAAATCACTGGTTGCCATTTTTGGAGTGTCTGAGATGGCATCTTTGCACAGATTATATCTAAATTTCATGTCAACTCCAGAAGAGAAGTTCAACAGCTTGCCTAAGATGTCAGAGAAAGTAAGCAACAATCTTGAATTTAAAGTTGGAGGAGCCTAGCATCTGCTGAGGTTCTTGTCCCTAGACCACACCTGAGTGTCACTGTTATTTGACACGTCGCTGCTCCCAGCCTAAATTTCTTTGAACGGCAACGGAGTTCCTCCTGCCTTGAGTGTTCTTGTATGGATAATTCAGAAAACACATGTAAAAAGGAGTTTTGAAAAAAATAATATTAATACATTTTCCCTGGGAGTACGTGAAATTGAAATAAAAGAACTTCTGGTAGGTGTTGTAGCCCCAATTTACCGCTGCTCCCAGAAAAAAAATCAGTCTTTTAAAAATTATGTCCTTGGTGGTTTTAAAGTATTTTAAAAATTAAACTATGTTTAAAAATCTTGAGTGCACATACTACTTTGTAGCTCTCTGCTATTAGAAAAGATAATGCAGCCCAGTTTTCCAGGACTTCCTTATGGAAGGCATTTTTAAAACTTTTGTCTTTTTTTCCCGGTATATTCACAATCACTTGGCAAACACTGAATTCTGTCTTTAAAAATTAATTTTCATCTTATAAATAAATCTTTATTTCACTTCAAAATTAATTTTAACTCCACTGCTGTATGGATCAAATGTCTTTCACTGAATAAGTCTTCTATATATTTTAAGCCATGTTATGTAGTTAATTATACTGTTGTTTCATTGCATTTCACACTACTCTCATTTAAATCTCACATTACTAATCAAGACTTCGGTTTCCTTACAAGTTCTTAAGAAGTAGAGAATTTCCTTAATAATCAAGATTATTTGCTTTCTGTGTAGTGTCTTCAAAGATCATCATTTTTATTAAACCTGCATTATAACTGATGTACTGATATGTACAAATATTTACTTAAAATTGAACTCTCGTTTATAGGAAGACAGTAATGTGCTAAAACAATAGACCAAATATGATTATATATAGCATCTCATGAATAATGAAAACACACAAGGCTGCTAATCCTTTTTTGCCACAGAAAATTAAAAAAGAATACCACACTAAGTGAAATGGAGAAATATGACTCATCGAAACAGCTCTTGTTTATAATCTATATCAGTGACACTGAATTATGCTACAACTCCATTTCCAGGTACAAACCATGTTACTAATGTTTAGTTGCTTTTATGTTCATGTTTTTAGATTATTTTGAACATGATATTAAGACTCCCTGTGATTTATGCTTTTCTTCTTCTTACTGTAATTCTAGAATTATGTACTCTAAGGCTATCTTTCAGATTCCATAAGTAAATGAAAGTTGCTCAAAGTAATTTATCTTGACTGTGGTTAATGATCATACTCACTGCTACTAACATTTTTTAGATGCCTACTTTGTGAGGTAAAATACTTCAAACTCATTATTAAAGGAGACATATGTCATAATTTTCTTACGAGTTACCTTTCCATTTGCTTTGAAGAGTTTATTGTCACAAATCATGATATTTCTGGTCTTCCTGTACCAAGATCTTGTAAGAGGATCCTCATGAGGGAAAGTAAAAGCTTATGATCTTAAGCAGTGATAAAAAGGTAGTTCTAAATTTACTGATCTACAGGAAGCTGATATGAAGAACAGAGAGCTTGCTGAGAATGATCTGTGGGCAGTGGCAATTAACTCTCTGATGAGTTGTAAATGTTACAGGTGGGTAGATTAACTTCAGAACACTTTGTCCATCATATTTTGCTCTCTATCAATGTTTTAATCCTAGGTTCTCAAGCAGGGCTCTCTTGTCCTTGATTTATTTAAGCATGCGTGTGCACAAGCGTGCGTGCGCGCGCGCACACACACACACACACACATATGCACACCCCTCCAGCAGAGTCACTTTCTTTTTGTTGCTACTGTAGAGCTTCTTTTATATTTACAATGCTGACAATCCAGCAGGAACTTAATTCAGGGGCCCAAATGCCTTTGAATTTCACAGCAATTCACTTTGTCTATACCTTATGGGGAGCATCTGAAATATTGTAAAGGGCTTGGCAACCAGAATGATTAGAGACCAGCTACCCTCGGCAATATTGGAGAATTACTCCAGGGTTCCCTGGGTGTTCAGTGGGGTCCGAGTGGGCATTCTGACCTTCCTAGCCCCAGTAAGCCTGATGGCCCAGCTCAAATCAGTCTCTACTGTTTTTGGAGTGGACCCAGAATCACCTCTGTCTTACCTAGCTTCTAAACTAAAACTTTCCCAAGTATCATGCTTAAATATTAATTTTAATCTAAAATTAGACCTAATTTTTAAATTAACCTAAAATTAGACTTACAAATGTATAGAATTCATAACTTGCTGACAATAGATACTCCATTGATATCAAGTATGTAATTGAACCAAAAAATAAACTATTTGGGTTCCAGTCCACTGTACCTAACCAATGGAAGAATTATGCATGCAAATTCATGGACTGCAGATAACTCCCTCAATTATGGCTTTGTTTATTTAAACAGAACCTTATGAAATAAATCATCAAATAGTGGCATCCCTTTGTCATACTATCAAAACATTCTACTAGAGAACAAAATAAAAATGCATTGATTAAAGCATACATTATTCCATATGTGTCCTATGTTAAGGTTGCTTAGCATACCATGAATTATTTTCTTTCCTATATAATTTTTAGTAGCTTTAATGATGTTTTTGTAATATGTTTTTAAAAAAGAGGTCACAGACTAGATTTCTGGTGTATTTTTCTCTTCTCAAAGCAATTGCTTTTTTGATGACTTGTTTCCTTAGCATAATAACTAGAGCTAAAGGGCAATGCTATCAACATGCTTTGTCATTTGCATCTGAGTATTTGAAATCTAATTTTAAACAAAATTAGATAAGTCTTGGAACTATAAACTTTGACTAACACCAAGTCGTGACTTACACTCCATAATACTTTGCCAAATAATGACAAAAACTGTGTGTACCTTCAGCAAAAGGACAAACTCAGAGAGGGGCCCATTAATGAGAGTTTTCATCACAATACAATTATTTCACAGTGTTCCATCCTAATGCCTAGCCTTTCAAGGATTTTTGACAGAGGTTTAAATTTTTCTGATGAAATTCTTTGAGAACTCTAGATAATTATAATTGGATTCAAACCTCTTAATACAGAGTACTTGTACATAATGGAGATGTTTCTATACATTATGCAACAGTTTTGCATTCTGCATTGTCTATCTTCATTTTGAAAAATAACTAGTACAGATCTTCATTGATTTACAGTGAAGTTACATCCTCATAAACCCATTATAAGTTGAAAATACTATAAGTCAAAATGGGTTAATACCCATAACCTACCAAACGTTATAGCTTAGCCCAGCTGACCTTAAACCAAAGCAGAACACTTATGTTAGCTTACAGTTGGGCAACATCCTCTAACACAAAGCCTATTTTATAATAAAGTGTTGAAAATCTTATGTAATTTGTTGAATACTGTACTGAAAGTAAAAAAGCAGAACAGTTGTATGGGTAGAGAATGGTTGTCAGTGGGACAAGTTGTTGAACATCGTGGTGATGGTGCCGCTGACTGGGAGCTACGGCTCACTGTCCCCAACCAGTGGCATGAGAGGGGATTGTACCACATATGGGGAGCCTTGGAGAAGATCCAAATTCTAAATTCTAAGTATGTTTTCTACTGAATGTGTATGGCATTTGCACCATCGTAAAGTCGAAAAAACATAAGTTGAAGTTGAACAATTATTGTAAGTCAGGGAGCAACTGTATTACTTTTGTTAGTTTACCATTATTTCCATTAAATCTGTCATTGGCAGATATGATGAGAGGCCAGCAGCCCTCTCAGCTTCCTTAATTGTGTGGAAAATGTGATTTGCGTGTTCTCCTATCTCAGAAATCTCTCAAAATGACAAAGATGTGTGCTTATTTAAGTAACTTTTACATTTTACTTAAAAAATATGAAATAATATGCATTTTTAGGAATACTTGAAATCAATCCTATGGTTTACAGTAGCAACCAAAAAGAAAGTAGCTCTTTGGGCTGGGGTTTTGTTTTGTTTTGTTTTTCAATAAATCAAGGACAAGATAGCCCTGCTTGAGACCCCAGGCTCAAAACATTGATAGAGGGCAAACTATGATGGACAAAGTATTCTGAAATTTATATAAAAATCTATATTTTTAAAAATCAGTATTTTTAATTTAGTAATGCATGTATTTTCAAGGATGGGTTCCTAGAAGATACAACAAAAATTTCTGAAGTAGCTTCTCCATTTTCTGGGTAATACTTTTTCAGTAGCAAACACGAATGCCTGAAGCAGTGTTGAGGATATCTGTTCATTACTAAGTACAACACCACTTGACCACAAGCTCAAAATAATCACAGAAGTTATTGCCTCACGGTTTTCTGGAATAATATTTGGTCAAGGAAATCTGGGCCTCAGGCAGTGACAAAGATTACTGTGTCTTGTAATCCTGTGTCTGGAAGACATTTGCAGAATTCTGTTTATATCTTACCCTCAAACTGCCACTTCATCTGTCACCTCAGGTCTCCAGGAAGATGTTCCCAAACTAAGGTTACCAAATAAAAGTCAATCTAATTGACAGTCCAGTAAATTACTTCTGGAAGCTTTATGTCTCTGGTTTCCGTAGGGGAAACTAGGAAATACTAAGATTTTCGCCCTCTGGTTATCCTTTCAAAGCAGTTCACTTGTCCTTATCATGACTGAATTGTATTCTTTTTACTTTTGCCTTGTTCGCAAAACTACAGTTAGCATTGTCTCCTCAAAGAGACACACAGAGATACACACTCTGTCACAGTACCATGTAACCCTGAGTCTACAGATGCTCAGATGAATGTTGGCATAATTATAAGCTTTTTGTAATGGTGTTGATAGCAAAATCTTATGAGACACATTTTAACTATTAACTATTAGGTGCCTAGAAAGAGAAATACAGACAGGAATATGCTCATTGGAGTACTGGTCAGTGATTAATTAATAGCAGTAGTACTTTGTGCAGATAAAAGAGAGAGAGAATTAAGGTAATTGTCAATAATTACCTGTTTTGTGTATGTTATATATATATATATATATATATATATATATATGAAAACATTAACACGTATACAAGAAATCAAAAAGTAACTTTGTGTCTTTAAATGCTGCTGGTAATTATTAATAACCAGAGTGCCAACTTTACTTGAGTGATATGTTAAACACTATGTTGTATAATTTATATATATTTCCTCATTTAATCATAACAATAATCTTAGGAAGTTCTTGTGTTCATTTCAAAGAACTGAAACAAAAAGCAAAAAAGAAAAAAAAATTCCACTTGCCCAAAGTCAAGTACTGAAACTGTGACTGTATTAAGAAAATGTCCCTCCCGGTCTCACTCAGATAAACACAAATTTGTTCAGTGATTGAGTTGCCCTGTCACTCACCTCTTCACTCAATGAGCAGCAACTAAAACAGCAATCAATGAGAACCGATTCTAACTGCCAAAAAAAAACCCACAAATATTTTCATGCTTTGGAGAAGACAATATTTACTCCTTTCAATTATTTCCCAAAATAACTCATAATCAGCTGAATGCAAAAACCATTGCCTCCATCTGTATTTGCATAATACAGTGGGGGTGTTTATTCCTACTTTTTCTTATTTTCATAGAAAGGAGTGACTTTATGCTCTACTCCCCAGGAGACAAATGTGTGGGAGAAATACATCTGACTAATACATTTAAGAAAAGAAATGAGTATGGTTGACTCAGTGCCTCCTAGGTCTCCTTTTGCACCCAGCTGCTTTGCAGGACATACGGATCTCCTTCTGCTTCATGGAGTAAGCCTCGAGCCTGGCTCTTGCCCTGCAGGGGAGGTGTGCAGACATGCACGGACACTAGACACTGCATGACTAAGTCTATACAACTCTAGGCTGAAGGATAAGCAAGCACATTTTGACAAATTACCTGATGTTCTGTTCTCTGCTCCGTGTTATCAATAATTAACCTAGTATTTCACTTTCCATTTTTTTGTTCAATGTCTTATTTCAAATCTGAAAAAAGTAGAAAGGGATGTTTTTATTGGCTTCAGAAAAACCCAGCATCCTACACTCTAATGTGAAGCCTTGAAAATATGTAAGTACTGGTATTTGAAGACCAAATATGATGGAAATTTGGTGTAGTACTGATGAAAATCCTTAGGGTATAAAGTCAACCTTTCACAGTGGATTATCCATAGGGGATTCACTGTTTTTAAAGGTTCAGCAGTGCTTTTAATGGGCCTTTGGCCCATTAAATATGGGCTCTACAGAACTTAATATGCAGGAAGAGAATTCTCTGCCACTGACACTGATCTAATCTAAGGCATTAGATGGTTCTTCATGACGGAACAGTTCCACCTAAGCTGACACAGATTTCACGTAGCAAATAAATTATATTGAATAAACGGAGACTTTGAGACCTACTTTGTGCTTATTTAAAACAAGCAAAAATTCATTAAACTAGCATTTACGTCATTTGAGGTGTGGATTATTTTCCGTGCTTTTCTTGTGTTCCTCAGCCATTAGATTCTCAGATTAGAATTTATTCTAATTCAATTCTAAGATTAGAATTTATAATTGCAAAGCTAGCTACATTTCTAGTGAGAAGTTCAGAGAGTGAGCGATGTGTGAGCTAGATCGTGGCAGATCAGACGTTCCATATTCTGTTGGTTTTTACATACATTATGGTTTTTTATATATATAATGGTTTTAACCACATTAAAGGTTAAAAGAAAAAATATCTAAGAGTACACATTTTTCATAATATATACTTTCTTTTGAGTCAGACCCCCTCATTTGGTCTCAGAACAGAACCTGAATTGTGTTGGTTTCCAAAACTCTGATTAAAATGTTAGATTTCAAAGATTCAGACTATGAGTCCAGCCACATAAGCTCAGTAGATCTTATTCTACAAAATATGATAGAGAAGCCATTGATTTATAAGGAATATGCCATCGATTTCAATTGAGGACAAAAAAACATGTCAATAAAATCATTGCAGTTGTAAAGATGTAAGAAGACAACTTAGAAAACCTGAGCTAGAACAGTCTCTGTCTAGGAATGTCACCTCTCAAGAAATCCAGGAGTGATTGTCTTGATTTAAAAATACACTTTTGTCTTGATGATTGGGAGTAGTGAAAAGTGAGAACATAATAAACTTAAACTAATTAAGCTCGAGGAAGAGAGACTTTTCACACAAGAAATGTTGTGATTTTAAAGGAGAGGATAAATACCTTTGAAAGGGAACAAATGGGATCTTGGCGGTCAAGCCATAGAAATAAGAAAGCAGAGGAGGCAATTTTGGTGTCATTAGTTTTCAGGAAGGTATTAAAGAAGGGGCACCTTTTCGGTTTCTACCAGATCAGAAAGAGTGGCTGGGTTCCCCTCAAAATAAATAAACACACAATAGCAGGGAAAAAAGCAAGGTCTTACTGATTGGGAACCTCATCTGAGAAAGAGTCCAAAAAACATTGCAAGGTATCCTCTTAATGATTAAATTAAATAAAGAATCCATAAAACAAGATGAATCACAATTTGAAGATAAGAACTAAGTAGTTAGGGTAATATTAGAAATGCTACCTAGAGAAGGTGTGAACAATTTTGAGAGGAAATGACTAGTAACAGCATGAGGGTATATAACCACATAATTACCAATTCCAGGAAACGCAGTTAACGCAGGTGGTGAAGTTCCGTGCTGCACGGGCCGAGAAGGTGCCAAGCCAGGCTGGGCAATAATAAGTCGTATTCACCCTTGGTCCGATAGCAAAATGTCCCCTTGGTGAAAATATTCAGAAGAGGGATGTGAAGATATACAATATCTCTTTGAATATGTATAGTCTTTGAATATTCATTGATTTTTGCAGACCCAAACTTCGTTCGTTTGCTCTATGAAACTAAGGGGCCTCACAAAACAAAAATAGAGAATTCCATAGGGAATGCAAATGTCTAGCACCATCAGAGAAAGGATAAAATAAACCTTTATATTTAGCAAAATTACTTGCTCCAAATATGGTAGAGAAAAAAAAAAAAAAAAAAAAAGAGGTGAACATAGGCTAAACTGCTAAAAAGGCTCAGCGAAGCCTTCCTCAAAGTACTGGGGCAAAAGGAAGCAAAAGTAAAAAAAAGGCAAAGATAGCTTCTTACTGCAGAGAAAGAGCGGGTAGAAAGAAATGCTAATGAGGGCTGGAAATACTGAAAAGGTGAAAGGACAGAGACAGCAAGGCCTCACAGTGTTGCATGGAGATAACAGGCCCGTGGAGGCTTCCCCCCCACCCTTTTTTTTTTTTTTTTGTATGATACCCAATAACACAGGAAAAAAGAGATCTCGAGATCTGGGAACTGGGCCACCAGCACTGCAAATTTCCACACATTGCTAAAAGGCACATATGCCTTAAATGCCACTCTCTGAGTGAGAAGACAGAACGAATAAGTGGATGACAGTCCTGGCAGCGGAGTCTGAAGAGCAAGTGACCCCTGCTCAGACTTCCGAGTGGGTTATCAGCCCAAGCATTCCACAAAGCCACTCCCGCTCCCAGTGACTACGAGTTTCAGTTTTCGAATTTAATTTTTGTCCTTTCACAAGAACTATGAACTTTGATATATGTTCCAATTTTATATTTATTATTTGGGTGAGGGCATTCCATTTGGGACTGTAAGTGTTTCTTCTGAACTGCGTAATGGGAGGAACTTCTCTCAAATACAGGGACTGGGTGACTGACTACCACCAGGCTCTTCCATGAGCTATTATTTAATCTCATCTATTTTTTCCGCCACCACGATTTAATTTCATCTCATAATCTCAGGTGAGGTACACTGAAGAAAGTAGTCATGGGTAATTTGTGCTGGGAAAGGAGGAGTAAATACTCAGTTTAGGGTTTAGCAAAGCCTTGGAGATACTTTAATTAATTACCTGTTCTAAGCCAGTCCTTCTCCAACTTTAATGTACATAAGACTTACCTGGAGATCCTGTTAAACTACAGAATAAGTACATCTGGGCTGGATCTGAAATGCTGCGTTTCTAGCAAATTCTGCATTTCTAACAAGCCCGCGGTGATTTCTCTGGTCTGAAAGAGTAAGGTTCTAACCTCCTTCCAAAACCTCTGGGGAAGAAACTAATTTCCTGCCAGTGAATCCAGGAGGACCCACACAGAAGCCAGGTGGGCATTCAGAGAGTGGCATCATGAAGATGGAAACAGAGCTAGCCTGATCGGTCACCTCTGTCCTCCATGAAAGTGAGCAGCTGCGATCAGGGCTGGTCATAGAATTAATTGTTTAGGGGCGCCTGGGTGGCTCAGTTGGTAAGCGTCTGTCTGTCATGATCCCAGGGTCCTGGAATCGAGCCCCGCATTGGGCTCCCTGCTCCGCGGAAAGCTGCTTCTCCCTCTCCCACTCCCCCTGCTTGTGTTCCCTCTCTCGCTGTGTTTCTCTCTGTCAAATAAATAAATAAAATATTTATTAAAAAAAGAATTAATAATTTAGTCTAACAAGAAAAAAAATCTGAGGAGTATAAGGGGAGAATATTTATTTCCCATTCCTCATATTTCTGTGAAAAAGGAACAAATTCCTATCTCAGGACCCAAGGAGTAAAGGTCTGGGAAGAACACATCCAGTGCCACTCTACTCCTTCCCTGTCCTCTGTCTAAGGGCAGAGAAATGACACATTGGCTCTGGGCACTCCAAGGTCTCTTGTGGGGCCACCTAGCTTGCAGCGTGCCTACTTCCTCCACTCTTTCAGAGGACAAGCTTTCCTTGGCCAGAAAGATCCTCTTTATTCACCACTGCCAATATTGTGTGGGTCACTATATTTAGCCCTGAGGTGAAGCATTTCAAATCCAAGCGGTCATATTCTTTTTTTAAAAAAAAGATTTTCTTTATTTATTCATGAGAGACAGAGAGAGGGAGAGGGAGGCAAAGGCAGAGGGAGAAGGAAACTCCTCACTGAGCAAAGAGCCCTATGTGGGACTGGATCCCAGGGCCCTGGGATCATGACCTGAGCTGAAAGCAGGTGCCCAACCAACTGATCCACCCAGGCGCCCCAAGTGGCCATGTTCTTAAAGCCACATTCACCAAACATCTTTATCAGTAATAAAGATGTCATTTCTCTCCACTTACCTGATTCTTCTGTATTATTTTTCAGGAAGTTCCAAACTCAGGAGGAGAAGTTGGAAATGTTCCTCAGGGGCCACCTAAAAGACCAGTGGTAAATACAATATTCTTGAAACACCTGCTGATTTGTGCTTTTCTATCACGGAACTGGTTTCTCTGCTGATTTTACTTGCCACTGGACTGAATCATGAGACTGGGCTGAAAGAGGAAGAAATAAATGAATAGGCTGCTCCTTTCTGACCTTGAGGATTGTTTGAGGAAGAAGGAAGATAATGGTTATGTGATGGGGTCTCCCCTCTTAATTGTCGCTTTGTCCCTTAGGTCCTAATCTTAGCAAAGTGCAAGTTTTAAATACATCCAGATATGCACTGCGGGACCTGAACACATAAAGCAAGTGTCCTCTTGCCATTGAACTAGCATGGAGGAAGCCGTGGGTCCACTGAAGAACCATAGCTCCACATCAGGGCCCCGCCCACCAAGTTTCTGAGAGATCACATGGGTAAAAATGGGAATGTTGGGTGAAGTAATTAGTTGAGATACAGCAATAATTCTCTACCTCCACCCCCAACCTAAGGAGCAGGCTGTTGAGAAATAATTGCTTAATTCACAAAATAAAAAGTAAGTGCTGACCACATGAGTAAAAATTTAGAGACCTGGGGTCAGAAAAAAAACCTCTGAGTGTGAGGACTTTCAGATGAAAACTGAATGAACAAAGAACCATACATCCTAGCTGTAAGTGTAGGCATGTCCCACAAAATGCCAAACCAAGCCAGTGCAAAGACACCATGGTTACTTGTCCAGTGGTCATACAAGAACAGCACCTCATGGCAGGAAAACAGCACAAAACTCATGAATCCGAGATCCTCTTAACATTCCCAAGGACACATAAGACCTCATATACACAGTTGCCATTTTGGGGAAAAAGAAGGGAACATGATCTAAAAGAGATTCATTTCTACAAAAAGAACTACTTAAGCCAGCACTGGTGGGAAGTTGAACTATGAATAAACTATTTTAACATGAAAAAAACTGTTATCTGTAATATATGTTATCTGAGATATCTGTTTCTTTATCAGTGGCATGAGGTTCATAGGAACTATCAAAGAAGCTATGGAATAAATAAATAGAAGGTACATTTTCTGTACTGACCAAATTTTTTAAAAAACTGAGATTGGTGGTAGAGAATGGACCGAGAAGATAAATCCAGGCAACTGAATCTCAATCTAATGGTATTTGAGAAATGGACAAAACAAACAACAAAAACCAAAAAACACCAAAAAACAAAATAAAACAAAAAATGGAAGATAGGTAACCATTTACTAACAGCTAAAGAGAAATGTGGAATCTTAAAATGTATTTTTACCAGTTGCATACATGCACAACATTTTTACCTTTATATTGCTGTAAAATTGAATATGCGAATAATATAGAAAAGATTATAAGAGACTTCATAGAAGAGAAAAAGAGTGTCAATAATTTAAAGAAAACAAACCTGTCTCAGAATTCTTATTGGCAAACTGTATATTAGAAGACAATGTGCGGCACCTGGCTGGCTCAGTCGATTGAGCATCTGACTCTCTGACTCTTGATTTTGGCTCAGGTCATGGTCTCAGGGTCATGGGATTGAGCCCCATGTCAGGCTCCGTGCTCAGCGGGGAGTCTGCTTGAGGATTCTCTCTCTCCCTTTCTCTCTCTTTCCCTCCCCCTGCTCGTGTGCTCTCTTTCAAAAATAAATTAATCTTTAGAAGAACAAGAAGAAGGCAATGGAACAAGCACTTCTAAATTCTGAAGGAAAAGTATTTTCCACCTAGAATTGAAAACGCTGACAGTTTGTCCATAATATTTGAGTTAGAACAAAGCCATTACAAAGTTCCCGAACTTGGAAATTTATTTCTGGCCCATCTTTTCTTAAGAAATCAGTTGAGCATGAGCTTCAGAAAAAATGTGGAATAAGTCAAAGAAAGATCCTGAGATCCAGTCAATAGTGATTTCAAACGTGAAGATCAGTGAAAGAAAATTCTAGGTTAAAAGTCGAAGCAAGGGGAGCCTGGGTGGCTCAGTCGTTAAATGTCTGCCTTCAGCTCAGGTGATGATCCCAGGGTCCTGGGATAGAGCCCTGCATCAGGCTCCCTGCTCAGCAGGAAGCCTGCTTCTCTCTCTCCCACTCCCCCTGCTTGTGTTCTCTCTCTCACTGTCTTTCTCTCTGTCAAATAAATAAATAAAATCTTAAAAAAAAAATCATTAAAAAAAAAAGTTGAAGCAAGAAACCAGAGTTCTCTGGGAAAGGAGGTCATGGGTACAAAGAAATGGTATGTATCAAAATTGACAGTACAATTGAAAATTTGGAAAAAAAAGAGATTATGTGCTAAAACATAGATTAAAAGGGAAATGATAAATCCATTATTAATATAATATTATATTAATATTCTAATTAATAATTAATGGGTAATACATACTACAATGACTGATATCATTAATAATTAATATAATGATATTACTAAGAAAATGTAGAGAATGGAGGGTTAAAGCAAATTAAAATATTGCACCATTTTGAGGAAATATTGGCATCTATGTTAGGGCACCAGAGAAGGAGATGGCATAGTAGGCTTCAACCTGCACAGATTTTATTAGGGCAGGTGATTATGTGAGAATGTGGGCAGGAAGCTGGGCAGCTAGCAGGACTTTCAGAGGGCTATCTAGGCAACTCTGAGTCTGAGTGACGAAGACAGAGAAGGCAGGTACGATAGGAGCGTCCTAGAGTGTCTAAGGAAGGGACAGTAGTCCTTGAGCCAGTGGCAGCCATGAGAAGAGTCCCATGTGGCCCCAGACTGGGCTTGCCTTTGTGACCCTCCCATGCGCAGTCCTTGGCCTGGAGCCCTAACTCTGGCCTCAAATCAACGCAGTCTTAGCACTGATTTCTGAGCACAGCAGCCTGGATCCTTGGGTTCTCTGTTCTCTGTAGTCATGTGAAGGTTGACAAGGCTCATTCTCATGGCTACATAACTACCCTGGTATGTAAGAAAATTCATTTAATCCAAGGAATATTCTCTTTTGACAGCCCAGTGATCATGACAGTGTAGTCCAAGAAGACTCACACCACTTGGCCTTGATGTGTCAAAATGACATAGTTATAATCAAGCATAAGACTTGTCAATTGTTTTCCAATATGAGAATCAATCTCTACACGGTGTGGTTACCGAATAGCTGTTGTCTTCCAGATGCAAAATAACATTATAAATATCAGCAATAGAATGGTAGACGAGAGCAAGGGAAGTAGATGAAGGAATAGGGCAGTTATAACCTCTTCTAACGAAGTGAGAAGTCAGGAGATAATTTCTAGTTAAGATAATAAGAAATGTGGCTTACATGTTTTTATTTATTTTAATATTTGAACCAAATGAAAAATTAAACTGCACGATATGATTATATTGGTAGGAAGAGGAATGAATGGGTGGGTGGTGATATAAATGAGCTAAACCATCATCATTCAGAGAGATAGTGATGTAAGAATATTATCTATTTTTAAGGATGTATCCCTCAGTCCTAAAAACAAAACCTATATTTAATTTATCATCTCCTGCAATTAAGACTAGAGGTCAAGAAGATTCAGTTTAAGAAATTTTTGCACATTATAACTTTCAGTACATTACACACATTTACATTTATGAATTTGATAAAAGGGTTAAGAAAAAAACCAAGTCATATTTCTATCACCCAGACTTAACCTTTTTTTATTTTTGGTTCTGAGTTTTCATGTTATAATTACATCCTTGCCTTTAATGGTACATGTTGTGCAAGCTTTTAATTTTAATAGTAATTATAATTATATTCCCCATATCCTTACACATTCTTGAAAACTATGTTTTTGGCTACTTTCATGAATCATACCATGAAAATTTGCCATAAAATATTTAACATATATAAACTCTAACTAATGCTTAGGTTGTCTCTATTTCCATTTTTAACATTGACCAAAATAAAATACTATCATGAAATTATCATATACATATATTACATATTTGTAACTGTCTTTTTGACAAATTCCAATACATGATATTACTGTATCAAAATCACAGACATTTTAATTTTTGGATAGATAGATAGGCAGACAGATAAGATAGTTTCTCCTTCAAGTGCATTTATCATGCATTTCCTCCATTCTCAATAACAATGTATAAAAGTGCTTGTTTCCTACTTTTTGCTAGCATTTTTTCCCCTTCCTTTGGTCTTTTCCAATGGGGGCTCATTGTTATTTCAATTGCATTCCTTGTTTGATTACAAGTGAAGTTCAATACATTTCACAGGTTTATTGGCTGTCTTTTATGTCTTAAGCATTGTCAGCTTATATTTCTTCCTCTATTTTTTGATTGAAATGCCCCTTTTCATATGTTTTAATGTGTAGATGTTTTAAATTTCTATGTGGCTGAATCTATCAAGCTTTCTGCTTATATTTCTTATATTTCTTTTGTTCCAATTCATCTGCAAGGCTGAGTTGTATTTATCTTACAGGCTTGTTTCTCATCAAAGGCACAGCCTCGCCCCATATGCTACACAGACACAAAGCTGCTGTGTATCCCACAGTGTGTGTGCCCATCTGGCATAACTCTGTGCCCCTAGCCCCCCATGCAAAATACCAATGTCAGCTACTCTGGGCATTCACAGCGATGCTCAGGAATGTCAGTCCCAAGGTACTGTTGTTCTAAAGACACTTCCTGAGGTTTGATAAGTAGTTCCTAAAAATGTTAGCTATATATCTTCTTTCTATCTCCTCCTCTGCATATCTCCTACCTTCAATAAGTATTCACTCCATGCTGTGGATATTATGCAGTTTGGTAACACATCCCTTTTTCTTTTGCATCCAGGTAAATCGGGAAACCTCTTTGCCAAATGTGGGTTTTGAACTTAAAAAAAAAAATGAAACAGGTTGCAAAAATAACATGAGTAAAACAAAAACTTTAAAGAGAAGAAATTCAGTGAGAAAAGTCACAGAGTTATAAATACAAAGAGTAGTTAGAAAATGATTTTTATAAAAACTATAGATTTAGAAAAATAGTTGTGAATCTTGTCTTACAAGGATTTAGAAACAATTATATTTAATCATTCTGATGCAAATTGAAATTTGGTTGCTCATGTCTTGCAAATTCAAAAATTTATTCAAGCATAATGGGCTTAACGTTCCCTTCTCCCCTTGGGAAAAAAAAAAAAAGAAGATTGTGATAAGATTCAAAGCAAATATAAATCCTCCCTCCACTGGCTTCTATTTATATTTTGGAAATGGGAGAACCCCCTTCTAAGCAGTCCTGCATACCTCTAGTGCGAGAAATTTGACTGTGTCTTTTCTTTAAATCATCAGCAAATCTACATCCAACACCAACTATTTATACCCTAGGGAGCCAGATTTTTCAGAAGAAACATGCAAGAGCATCCTATTATCTCTGATGTGTAGGAACAATTAATGTTACACATATTATTGCCCTGTGGTTTCAATGATGCTACTAGAAATAGCAATTTTGTTTCTTCTATAGAAATGGTTGTCTAGCGAATGAGAATGTCTACAGCGGTCACTGTAAACCATGGCCCATTGGGAAAGAATGAAGTTTTAAGAGGAGGGACTTCAGAGTAGTAGGTACGTGCCTGGGTTGAATGCTTACTTACTCTAGTACCAGTACAGCAGAGGCTCGGTGTATGGGTATACAAATTTGTACAGCAAAATGGTTTGGAGAAAAGCAGAAGTGTTATTCTTGGAGGAGAAGTTTCTCTGGCCTGGCTTAGGAAAAGACGTTAATGTGGACTAAGGGGAGCAGTCCATCTGGTTATCTCTCGGCACCGCCTTGTCAGAGACCTGGGTCAAGTTATAGAACTTCTTTGAACATTATATTCATTATCTTTAAAAGAGAAATAATATTACCTGATAATCATAATAATACTTGTCTTGTAAGTTGTTATTAGGATCAGAAACAAAGCATGTAGTCATTTGCATTTCACAAAAGCCCAATATATAATAGCATTTGTTTCTAATGTGATCTTCATCGCTATTATTCATTTTGCATTTGTAGACAGTCTTGGATATTCCATAAATGCTATCATAAACTATTTTCACTTTCCACATGGCAAATATAAAAAGAGCCCTCATTTTCAAAGAGTCATTTTTAGTTGTATTTTCTTCTCCTTTCTTTTTTCCTTTTTAAGAAGAAAGCACTGTTACACTGATTCATTATAATTCTCTGTGAAACACTATCTGAAATTGCTTTCTCAAAGAAGACCTAGCCTGTACATTTTTTTTGTTATTACATTTAAAATGTATAGACATACATTTAATTTACATTTAAAATAGGGATACACCTATTCTACAATAGTCTTACATCTAGAATTTCAATCCTAAGTAAATCTTCTAGAAAAACTGATACTATGTAAAAACACGTTATTTTAAAAATCTAGAGTTGTTGGAGTGGCCAGAATATCAAGTGAAGTTGATCCCTTCTTTCAAGTGCACCATGCTTTCTGTAAATCCCTGTTAGACAAAAAAAAAAAAAAAAAAAAGTCCTTGAGAAAGCTCTGTCTCTTTCATGTTTTATTTTTCATGCCATCAGCCATCTTTCTGGGGGTTTGCTATACCTCTTTGAGGAAGGGGGCTAGAAAACAGTACCGATCGTGGGTACTGTTGCTCTGCCTTCAGTTGCTCTGGCTGAACTCGGCTGAGCTGTGGCGGACCTCAGCGGTGGCAGCTGCAATTCTCTGGAGCCTATGATCAAAGAATTCATGCAACTGGTGGGCTGATATCTGTGTCTAACATCAAAAAACAATACTAGGACTATGTGGCGCCTGGGTGGCTCAATGGGTTAAGCGTCTGTCTCTTGATGTCATCAGGGGTCATGATCTCAGAGTCATGAGATCACTATCACTCCTTACCTGAGTCTTAAATGCTAATCTTGATTGCTACTATCTGATGTCAGCAAGTAAATATTTTGTCATGTAAACTTCTCAAATCCTAGTTTAGTTCTGCTTCATAAGTCCTATTAAAGTTGTACTAGAACAAAAGTTGTTTTCCCATTCTTGATACTTGCCTAAAATCGCTCACCCTCAAATTAGCTTTTATAGCAATTTCATGGATATTTTAATTCAAATGTTGCATTTCTTCTGAGCTTTCCAGATTGTCCATGTCAAGTGCCAATCAGCAGTACTGGGGCCGGTGGTAGAGAGGTGGGGGGTGGGGTGGGCATTACATAGAAGACAGGGAACAAGGTAAGAGTAGGAAGAAAAAGGTATCAATCACGCCGCAGTAGTCATAATTAATCACCTTGTGGGAAGAATCATAGCCTCAGGAAGCCACCTGAAATTAGCCTTGCCCTGTGACCCCCTTCCTGCACCAGTATTGTCAGCATCTCGGGCTCATCTGGAGAGCGGAAGTCACTCGGCCCTTGGAGGGCTCTCAGAAACCAGCCACACCTGCAGCCTCATCTGTGATGAGCATCGAAATAGAAGTTACCGGTGTCACAATTAACCTTGACCAGCCATGATCATTGAATACTGAGTTTGAGAGTACATACAAACACATAGTAAACTCCACTGAACTATTATCAAAGTTACAAACTGAGGTATGGAAATTTGAGAACAAAGATTAAATCTGATATCACTTAAAATTATACTTGGGCTACAAGAGGAAATGTCAAATTTATAGTTGGTGTAGTTGATTCTTTGCTCTGTCCTTTTTTAGCTTAAGACTACCTGCACTGATGAAAATGTGGTGAATGATTTCTAATTATATAAGTCATTGTTCAAATAAATGGTACACTATAAAGCAGATTACCAACTTAAGAAAATAAGACAGAGGTTTCCAGAGATTTCCACCGTGGAGGGTGATACAGACGACCTTCACCCACAGCATCTTAGTTGAAAACAGGACCTTGATAGCCAATCAGAACTCTGTGGAGTCAACCAGTTTGGCCATAATGACATCCCAAGCCCTCACTCAGGACTATACCATTAAGGTGTATCCTCTGCCTAGTTTATCTCCTCCTCTCAAAAGATCCTCTCTGTGAAGAGTACAACTCTATTGCAGTCAGATTTCAGTGCACAAAAAAAGGAATTTGAAAGATTGAAGTCAGATAAATGGAATAGCAGTTCTAGTTATACCTGAGTACTGGCCATATCATGGGTTAAATTTTAGCTTGAAATGACTTTCTTCAAATTCTCAGGTGGTGAACTCATCCCAAGAGAACATAACACTGCAGGACTCACATGTTTAATGACATAAATCAGGACTTCAGAATGGAGTTTCTGGTTTGCGGGATTTTAAAACATCTCAATATCCATATATCCCAGTAAATAGTTGAAAGTCTAAAGAACAAAAGAAATATCTGACTCAATCTCAAGAAACAGGCATGCTTACATATTCCAAAATTGAAAAAAAAAAAACACATTGTAGTTGTAAATCATATGATTGTATCACAAAGCCCTAGGATTTGGACTCATAGCCTCAGATTTTGAGCAGTTCTATTTTATTTACAACTAAATTTTGGCAGAGTTGAAGAATAAATATAGCTATTATATGGTGCATACTCAAACAGATTAAGAATACATAATAAACCATTTTCTTTTGGTTCTATTTCACTTAACTCTCAATTGTCTCACAATTTTTGCAGAATATTTAATATAAAATTGATATGCACAACTAGACAGAGGTGTAAATCAATTTTATAACACTTAATTCACTTTGGTTATACCTGTATTTTGAGGAACAGCATTAAACAAAGTAGATGCCTTAAAAAATGACAAAAGGGAAGCCTGAAGGCTAATTTTGGCTGCACCGACTTAAATGTATGAATAAAATATGTGGAAGAAGTCTGGAAGGAAATTTATCTTTGATTCCACACAGTAGCTTGAAGCTCTTCCTTTAAATAAGACTATGGTTTTGCTTAATGGGTATAGAATTTCAGATTTGCAGGATAAAACAAATCCGGAGATCTCCTTCATGACAATATGAAAATGCTTAACACTATAGAACTGTACATTTACTATACAAAGGGATAAGATGGTAACATTTATGTTACATCTTTTTAACCACAATAAAGAAAGACACTGGAATCTGAGTACTAACATTCTAACTTCTTGATATTTTTGATGCTCTTTTTGTATATTTTAATTAATTTTATTCTCCAAATAATAGCAAAGCTGACATTACATAGCCAAATCATAGAATAAAGTATAAAATAAAAGTACAATTCTACCTCTACCCAAAATTTACAATATGCCCCCTGAAAACCCTAAAATATTATTATATATTTTTTCACTCCATCGAATATCTTGGAAGTCACCCTTTCATTCAGGCAACAACAACAAAAAAATATTGGGTTTTGAGTACCTGCTGTGCAAAAGGCATGCTTCACCTGTATAGACATTCTAGACATGAATCAAACAGACAGTCCCTACCTACACTGAGCTTAAAAACAAATGGAGTTCTTTTCCAAGAAGGTAATTTTGATATATGTCTTCTTTTTAAATGCTGCCCAATATTTCATTGGATAGATTTATTTGATTTTATTGAACCTGTCTACTGTTAAATACTTTGGAGAATTCCATTTTTTGGAGCTATTACAGTAACGCTGCAATGAACACTTTACATATAAATATATTTAAGCACACATAAGAATCTATTTATATAATGAATGTATAGACACACAATTGGATACAAAAGCGTTTTACATTTCTGCATTGAAAATTTTGGAACACTTTGCCAAAGTGTCTCCAAAATCCTTTTAATATTTTAAACTTCTACTATCCTAAGTGGAATTCCTGATCCCAGCCTCACCACCCATCATACATTAATACATACTAGAATCTCGTCAGTCCACAATTACCTGTATTTTATTTATGATTCAGTTGACAATGCACAGGTGAGCAAGTGTACTTTAGTAGTAAAAAGTCATATTCTGTGGCCTTGTTAGTTATAGTGGGGTTGCTTGGCAGGCAACATCAGCATCACCTGGGATCTTATTAGAAATACAGATCCCTAATCATATTTTGTATTTTAACAAGATCCTGGTTCATCTAAAACGTTAAATTCCAAGAAGTGCTAATTTAGGATACGTAGACCTAGGTTTCGATATTGTTACACTGCATAAATACCTAATGGCTGTGTGAATCTGAACATGTCAATAAACTTAACATAGGTTTTGTACCTCTATGTAATGTGGACAATAGAATCACGTGCTCCATTCAGTTATTAGGCAATTTCAACAAACTAGTATTTGTAAAGTAGGGAGTGGAGCACTTAGCATGTGATCATTGTCCAGTAAATATTGGCTCCTATCAGCTATTTTGAATGCCATATTTATCATATTATTATTATTTGATTGGGGTATTAGCTGTTAAGAATAATTGAAATTTAAATTAGTGAAGTTTACTATACTTTTTCATTATGATGTATGGTTTTTGTACACTGGTGTAAAATGTGCTTTCCTTTTTCAATCCTATATGTAAATTATTCAAATTTTCTTCACATCTTATACAGTTTTAACTCTTTAATCCTGCAATTTATTTTCTATATATACTTACCATGAAACTTTTTTTAATGATCATGGCTCTTCAAAAATATCGGAGCTAAGTAAACATTCAGCCGGTTTGCCAGTCAGTGCAAATGAGTCCTTCTAGCGTGTCTCCTAATGTTATGTGTATGTGTTTGTGTTTCCCCAGGCCCTTTTTAAATGATTCACATCAAGCCCTTAATACCCTCCTAGGGAGACTATTGTATACTTTAATAAATCTGTCTACTATCTTTCCTTCTTTATGTGCAGCTTAAATTTTTTTGGCTCAATTTCATTTCATTACTTTGAGTTCAACTAAATTTTTGTTTTATCAGTCTGTTGAGAGAGTAAAAAATTGGATATGCATTTGTTTTTAGTTTTTTTTTTTTTCATTTACTAAACACTTTCAATACCGCTGGGGACATGCACACGAGGATGCTCAAGTCCTACACTTCTGATGAGCATCGTGGTCGCTCATTGTGTGAAATATTTCACCTCTGGTCAGCAGGCCTAGAGGGTACGTTATTCATAAATGATAGGCATCTTCACTTTTTAGCTTTAGGAAAGTTTTCTTTAAATTTCCATAAGCATTCCGGTGTTGCTTTCTTCTTGAAATTAATATATTTGTGTAAGTTATTTAAAATTCCCTGTGGAGAATAAAGAGACTATAAATATTATTCCATGGTGAAGATAGATTAGGAAAATAAAAAGAGGAATGCATTAGAAAGCGCTTCCTGATTAGAATCTTCTTTAACCTACATATATTTTGGACTTAATTATAATTTAAGATGTAGTCAGATTTATGATTCTCATTGCTCCTCTTTTACTTGAGGAAAATATATGTTTCCAATTTGATTTTCAGCTTTTTCCCCCAATTTCCTTTTATGTGGAATCTTGATCCCTCCAGTCCCAGAGCTGGTCTATCAGGACAATTCAGAAGATTCCACTGTATTTCTGAAATAGATCATTTAATATTATAAATGATATAAACATATATATTTGTTCCTTGGTTTCTCCATTGTTCTTCTAAGATTGTGAACGATACATCTGAAGTTAGGAAAGTACCTTGAGTTTTCATAAAATAACCACTGACAGAAACCATAAGAGACTCTTAATCTCAGGAAACAAACTGAGGGTTTCTAGAGTGGGGGGGTGGGAGGGATGGGGTGGCTGGGTGACAGATATTGGGAAGGGTGTGTGCTATGGTGAGTGCTGTGAATTGTGTAAGACTGATCGAATCACAGACCTGTACCCCTGAAACAAATAATACATTATATGTTAATTTAAAGAACTAAAAAAAGAAATGCGACTTCCTAACTTCCTGCTTCCTTCAGCATGTTCAATTCCTTCAGCCCTTTAAGAAAAGCACTTGCTAGGGTTCTGTCTGCATGAGATTCTACTTCCACTGAAGATGTTAAAAGTCAGAAGACAATATCAAGCCCACCCTAACAATGAGAAAAAAGCCAGTCAGTCTATGAAACCATAACTCAAAGGCTGACAAGTCCCTTCTAGGAGAGATGGAACACACAGACATATTTTCCCTTTGGAAGACCGTGGGTGGCAGCTATAAAAGTGGGGAAGAAGAAAACTAAAACAAAACAAAATCCAAAAGATTAAAGGTCAAATATGGGCTAGTGGAAAGGTTTAGAATGCCCTTTAGCTACAGACTCACTAATGTCTTTGACCACCTGTCACCTCTTTCCCACTGGCTTCCGCCAAATGCACTTGAGAGAGTTTGAGTTCAGGGCAAAAGACCTGAGAGAACTTTCTTCAGGAGTGCAGGTGTATAAAGAGTGAATGACTTTGGCAGCACAGTTGCAAATTACTGGACTCTTCTGTATAAATAAAAACCATCTGCCCCTAAGGGAAAGGAAGAATTTTTTTTTTTTAATCATCAAACCCCCTCAACCTTCAGTCCCTAGAAAACCTCAGTGACCACTGTACCATTTGGGGAGCTCATTTAAAAATAAATGACTGAGGGCGCCTGGGTGGCTCACTTGGTTAAGCGACTGCCTTCAGCTCAGGTCATGATCCTGGAGTCTCTGGATTGAGCCCCGCATCAGGCTCCCTGCTTGGCAGAGAGTCTGCTTCTCCCTCTAACCCTCCCCCCTCTCATGTGCTCTCTCTCTCTCTCTCTCTCTCTCTCTCATTCTCTCTGTCTCAAATAAATAAATAAAATCTTTAAAAAAATAAAAAATAAAAATAAATGACTGAATAAATGCGTACATAAGGGAAAAGGGATAAATTTCCCATGCTTAAGAACTCTGCATTAATTTTCTAGGGCTGCTGTAACAAATCACCATGTAGTACATGGCTTAAAACAACACAAATGTATTCTCTCACAAAATTAAGTTGTTGGCAGTAGCATGGTCTCTCTCAAGAGACCAAGGGGAGGAGTTGTCCCCCTTGTCTCTTCCTGCTTTCTGGTGGTTGCAGCGATCCCTGCTGTTCATTACCTATAAATGCATCCCACCAATCTCTGCCTCTGTCAACAATTGTCCTTCTTACCCCTGTGTTTCTCCATCTCTGTGTCTCTTCTCTTCTTATGAAGACCTTAGTAATATTGGATTAAAGGCCAACTTTAATATGACCTTGTCTTAACTAATTAAATTTGCAGTTGCCTTATTTCCAATAAGGCCACATTCTGAGGTTCTGAGAAAGACATGTATTTGTAAGGTACACTATTAAACCCAGAACAAGTGCCAAATAACTTATGTAAATATTATGTAAATCCCTCAGGGACGTGAAGGATAACTTTCTACTCCTTATATGTGGGCTGCACATAGTGACTTCCTTCCAAAAAGGACAGTATGATGTGCGGGTGGGGGTGGGGATTAATTTTACAATTGAGGAATTTGACAAATACCAGCTCAGCTAGGTGGTCTAGGTCAACATCAACAGTGGTTAAGTGAAGTTGATAACATGCACTCTTGCATATAATGAAATGTCAGTTAACCTCAGTGAACTTCCTCCCCCAAACTCATAACTCCAGCCTAATTGTGAAGAAAATCATCAGACAAATCTTAATTGAGGAAATCTTGTAAAATACCTAAGCACTACTTTTCAAAACTGTCAAGGTCATCAAAAACAAGGCAAGTCTAAGAAACTATCACAGCCCAGAGCTAAGGAGATATGATGACTAAATATAATGTGATATCCTAGGAGGGTCCTGCACCAGAAAAAAAGGTCCTTACTTAAAAACTTAGGAAATCCAAATGAAGTATGAACTTTAGTTAACAACATGTACCAGTATTTGTTCATTTATTGTGATAAATGTACCATACTAATATAATATAATAGGGGAAGCTGAGTCTTTTAATATTTCTTCAAATGTAAAATGATTATAAAGTAAAACATTTATTTTAAGAAATCAATGAAATATAAATAAAACAACAGAAGAAATTAATTGGATCAATATTTATTATAATGAGGAATAACAAATTGATGAAGCTCGAGCCAGATTGATGAGGAACAAAATTGAGGACACAAATAACCATTATCGGGAATGAAAGAGTGGGCATCACTATAGATTCCACACACTTAAAAAAGGTAATAGATGACTATTATAAACATCGTTATATCAATATATTCAACAATGTAGATAAAAATATAAAATGATAATCAAGAACTAGAAAACGAAGTAAGCTCTGTATCTATTAGATAAGTTGAATTTTTCATTAAAATTCTACAGAGAAAACACACTCAGATGATTTTGTTTCATGGCACTAAATTTTCAAGAAAGAAATAATACCAATTGTGCAAAAACTTTACCAAAAATAGAAAAGGGAACATGTCACAACCAATCCTAGGAGGCCAGCATTACCCTGATTTCAAAATTAAAGACATTAGAAGAAGAAGGAAACTGCACAATAATATCCCTCATAAAGAGAGATTCAATAATCATTAACAGGGACCCCTGGGTGGCTCAGTCCACTAAGTGTCCGAGTCTTGGTCCACTCAGGTCATGATCTCGGGTTGTGGGATACAGCCCTGCATCCAGCTCCGTGCTCAGCAGGGAGTCTGCTTGTCCCTCTCCATCTGCTCCTCCCCCAGCTCTCTCTCTCTTTCTATTTCTAAAATAAATAAATAAAATCTTAAAAAAAAAAGGATAATTGATTATAAACAAGTTGATCCCAAACATGCAAGTTTGGTTTAATATTTTTAAAAATCATCAGTGTAATTAACCATATAAACTGACTAAAAGCAATAAATAAATAAATAAAAGATACTCTTAATAGATATAGAAAAATCATTTAACAAAAAGATATTCTTGCCTATTCACTGGATTGGCTAAAATAAAAATGGCTAACAATACCATGTTCTGGCAAGTGTGTAGTGCAAATTGATTTATCATACATTGCTGATGGTCAGGCAAAATGACACAGCCAGTTTGGAAAGCAGTTTGGCACTTTTTTGTAGCATTAAACATACCATATGACAACTGTAGGACCCAACAAGTTCAAAAGAAGTGAAAACACAAGTCCATGCAAAGACCTATTTGCTAATATTCATAGCAGCTCCAGCTATAATTGTGAAAAGAACTCAAATATGCACATGCTTGTGAATAAATTAAGAAATTGTAATCTTAGGGTGCCTGGGTGGCTCAGTTGGTTGAGCTCCTGACTCTTGATTTCCACTCAGGTCATGATCTCAGGGCTGTGAGATCAATCCCCGAGATGGGCTCTATGCTCAGTGGGGAGTCTGTTTGGGATTCTTTCCCTCTTCCTCTACCTCTGTCCCTCCCCCAGCTCTCTCTCTTTCTTTCTCAAATAAAATAAATAAATACAATCTTAAAAAAAAAAAGAAATTGCGGTCTACCCATAAAATGAAATATTACTTGGTAAACAAAAGGAATAAATAAATTACTGATACATTCAACAACATGGATAACTCTTAATAGCATAATGTTGGTGAAAGATGCTTAGTATGCATATTCTGTGATTCTCTTTATATACTATTATGGTAAAGGCAAAACTGTGGAGATAGAAGACAAATGATTGCTTGTAAGGTATGTGGGGCTGGAAGAGGCACTGAGTGCAAAATGGTGGGAGAAAAACTTTGGGGCCTAGGAAACTATATATTGTTGATGTTGGTGGTTACAAATTCTTCCAACTGTGCTCTTAAAGATGGTGATTTTTATTTATGCATATAACAGCTCAGAAATCTGACTTTTAATAAAAAGTTTTCTATAAACCTACAAACTGAATCCAAAACACCTGGGATCTAGAGTTGTCAGTAATTCAGACCTCTGGGCCCCAAACAAGTCTGCTGAATAAGAATCTGAGTGTGGTTCCTGAGAAGCCACCCCTCTTAAAATTGCCCCTCCAAGCTCTTGCTCTGACGCAAGTATTCCTTTAATTGTTTAAGGCTTGGTGTTGCCAGCTGAGCTTGTTAAAAATTATCAATTTACCATGTCTCCCTGGGACTAGACAATAGTTACCCTTTTACTAATAAGTACAGAACATTATTATATAATATGGCTATTGCATCTGCTTTTGGGGACAGATCCATTGATTTTGATGTAGCAAGTAATAACCACAGAATTTTCTGTGTCTCATTGGCATTAACCGTGGACTGGATTTGGACCTAACTACTTTTAGGGATGTAGAAAACTTTACTCTGTCTAAAGCTTCATAAACATCCACTTAGAGGCTTCATGGAGAAGTAAATACAGCAGTTTATTCTGTTTAGGGGTCTCAGATGAATTGAGCACATAACACCTGTGCTCAGCGTTCTGCTGGTGACATTTGTTTGCAGGTGCAAAGCAAAGTGATAGCTTTGATGTTAAGTTTATTTATGCTACATACAGACTATGTCTAAGCTTTATTCTCTATCTGGATAGTTCCCTTTCCACAGTCTTTATATCTTTTTTTATACTAACACTTCAGAACTGTGTTTCAGATTATAGTGGATAAGGAGTCAAGTTATTTTTGTGAATTTTTAATTTCAGCACTATAGTTAATGAGGTTGAGGCACTACAAATTAAAATATTTTGTCTAAAAACATTGAGTAGCGTGGTACAAGGGAAAGAAAGGTGAAAGGGGGCCTTGCTTTCATATGAGTTCGCGTTCTAGTGGTAGAATGGTAAGTACAATTTATGGGCGACTATCGTTCCATTGTGTAACCTCAAAACATTTTGCACAAATGGAAAATACCAGATGCCAAAGTTATAAGGGGACCTTCTTTCCTCAATGACCATGATTTCATTAGAAAAATGGGATTGGTAGTTGTTTTCCTTCCACACAGATTAACATCACGACTTCCATAACAACAATAACATTAAGTGCTTAGGATTTTGAATTATAGTGTGATCTCATTTATATGTGGAATCTAAGAAGTTGAATTCAATGAAGCAGAGGTAGAATGGTGGTTGCTGGAAGCTGAGGCATGAGGCAAGCCAGGGGAAGTTTGCTGAAAGGGCACAAAGTTTCAGTTGTGCAGAATGAATGAGTTCTGTACACCTAGTGTACAGCAGGAAGACAATGGTTAGTTAACACTGTAGCACATACTTGAAATTTACTAAGAAAGTGTTAGTGTTCTTAAACGTTCTCACTACAAAAACCAAAAATGTAAGACAATGAATGTGTTAATCAGCTAGTTCCCGGTGATCATTTCAGATGTACAAATACAACAAACATTGCTTTGTGCACATTAATTATATACATTTTTTATTTGTCAGTTATATCTGAAAGCTGGAAAAAATAAAATTATAGTTCTAAATGTTTACATGCCATGGGATATCGTCTAACATAAATCATAACTATCTTTTGAAATAGAATCCAGCCAAACATTACAAAATTTTAGTAGTCATAATAATACCTGAACAGATTTGAGGCATCTTTATATATGTTTTATTATACCTTTAACCTGATTTATTTTTATATCCATAATTTATTTTGCAAGCCTTATATAAGGTAAATGGACAAAGAGCTGCAAGGCAACAAATATGTCAAGTTAATCTCAGGTAATTTTCTAGTGTACAGCAATTGCGTTTTGACCAAAACAGATGGGCATCCTGTTACATTCTAGCAAATGTCAGCCTTACTTGACAAGGGCGACATTCCGCTTGATAAGAAGCCCACATTTCTTCTTGTTCCCAGTCTTCACTCTTTCACTTTTGTGCCTTGGGCTTCACAGAAGGTGTAGAATTTAATCCCATGTGCGTATGCTCTCTGTGCCACAACTCATGATTGCTGACAGTTGTGTGAACACCTGACTTAAAATAGCATCTTCTTAATCACTTGCAGATAGATAAATAGCAGAGGCACAAACATGAATCTTCCAGTACAATGTCATGCTTGAAGAAGTAGCATTTAGAGTTGCCCTTAGCAACCAAGCTAGTTTATTTTCCTCCTTTCAGGTACAAGCTATTTATCTGCTAACAGAAAAGTTTCCTATTTTTCAGGTGGCCTCCCTCTTTTAGTTCACACACTTTTTTTTATACACCCTGTGATCACTCACTCTTCCCTGAAGGTTTACAACCTAACATCAGGCTCTGTCAAAAGAAAGACTATAATACATTACGATAAGCTTAATAATATTTCTCACTTTTTATTATTTTTGCCATTGTCATATTCTTACCAGAAATACTCTATGGTATTTGTTGAGTGAATATATAACAAGTGTTTACAAGTTTGACAAGTGTTTACAAGTTTGGAGGGCTACCTAACAAATCTAATAATTAACAAAGAGAAACAAATCTTGAGACTTGCAAATAAACATAAAAATAAAGTTGTGTTTGTTTCAAAAATAAATGAAATCTGTTAACTCCAGGTTAAGCATTTATTTGCCTTATTACACCAATCACTACATTAACTTTTGCCTTGCTATCTATCTTCTAAAATATTTATAACAGGGACCCCTGGGGTGGCTCAGTTGGTTAAGCAGCTGCCTTTGGCTTGGGTCATGATCCCAGGGTGCTGCGATCAAGTCCCACATCGGGCTCCTCGCTCAGCAGGGAAACTGCTTCTCCTTCTGCTTGCCGCTACCCCTGCTTGTGCTCTCTTTCTCTCTCTGACAAATAAATAAAATATTTAAAAAATAAAATATTTGTAATAATAATACATTATGCAAATAGATATGTACAGAGTAGCTTTACTATTGAAATTATGATAACCTATCATCAAACTGCAGTTTGGTAAGGCCCAAGACTTCTAAGAAGTGTTATGAGAGATAAACAACACCAGGAACAATGTTGTTAAGTAGTCATTTGTTTCTACATCTAACGTAAGGACAGACTTCTTATGTCACCTTCCTTGTATCTACGTTTACAATGTCCCAACATCATTACTGAAAGATACTACACCTATTTTCCTCTTGGGGAACAGATAACTAAAAATAATCGTATGTTATTGAAGAATTAAAAGTGCTATTAATAAAAATGTCAATTATCTGTACTTTAATGCAGTCACACTAAATATTCTGTGAATT
This sequence comes from Eumetopias jubatus, assembly GCF_037043125.1. NCBI lineage: Eukaryota > Metazoa > Chordata > Mammalia > Carnivora > Otariidae > Eumetopias > Eumetopias jubatus. Next base: position 172,999,570 of record NW_028274809.1, on the reverse strand, counting down.
TGAAGACTTTTATGTTTATTGAGCTTTCAGTTGGTGATCCTTCATTCTTCTTACCTTTCCTTTTTTTTTTTTTTTTGAGTTCCACAAATGTGTGCTAGCAGCAAGGAAGAGAGTGGACATAAACAATAAATGGTAACCAGGATCCACATTGTCTCTGAATGTGTTATTTATTAACTAAACATTTAGACATCTAATCCGTATCATAGATATACTTAAAATAATGCTAACAAGGACTGCTCTCTCAAATATCTTTTTTCAAGGTCTGTAATGTGAGATTGCCTTGTGAGTGAAATTATCCTGAAAGAGATTTCATTGCTTCTACTATCTCATGTAAAATATACCCACTCTCAAAGATTTGAATCATGTTGGAGGGTAAAATGATCTCCTGGGTCAAATTTTTCTTAATAGCTTATGCATATGCTTCTTGCTGCAAAGATTATAACAATGTTATACGTTTATAGAAATGTGTGAAATATCCTAGGTCTTAATCACTGCACTCAATAGGTACAGTACTGTGCCGGCCTACACAATATCTCAAGAATGATTTAGTCAGTGGCAAGAGTGCACATCTTCTACCAATAAAGCCTCAGATTTTCACCTAGAAGGTGGAAGCCCTATATATTCACAATTGTTTTAGACTCACTTGGGAACTGAGTATATATGACAATCCCGCAAGAATCTTTTGAGGAGGAGGAAGGGGAGAGTTAGTAATCTTGTGGGATCAGGATTAAAAATAGAATATACAGTCAGTGAAAATGAAAATTCAGGATACAAGTACAATCTTCATTTATATGTAACATACAATATATTAAGTACTTTTGAAGCTATGATTTTATTGTGAAAACACAATAAAATATTTTTCTGAGATTCTCGACTTATATATAACGATACCATCTCTCTGATATATTAAATAATTTTTCCTGATTTACAGAACTAGAAAGTGGAATGACCCAGTTAGATCCCAGTTATTCTAATTTCAAAACCAAAGGATTATTTTTTATTTTATTTTTCTATTTAAAGTGATTTTGGTAATATGATTCTGAGTGGGAGAACTCTAGGCTAATTTATTGAAATAAAGTTTACATTAAAAACCTCCCCAACCAGAGTTGTTCTGCATTCATTCATTTGCATATTGAGTTTTTCATGTACAATTTCATCTCAACAGAGAATTCAGCAGCTTAAAAAAAATTTTGAAAAGCACATTATTTGTATATAAAATGTAACAATCTTTGAGTATAATGTATAAAAATATATTTTTATCTTCAGAAATTGTAAACAGATACTGGCAAAGGCTATCCTTTAAAATCTACTTTTTAGGGGCGCCTGGGTGGCCCAGTTGTTAAGCTTCTGCCTTCGGCTCAGGTCATGGTCCTGGGGTCCTGGGATCGAGCCCCGCATCGGGCTCCCCGCTTGGCGGGAGGCCTTTTTCTCCCTCTCCCACTCCCCCTGCTTATCTCTTGCTACGTCTCTCTCTGTCAAATAAATAAATAAAATATTTTTAAAAAGAATAAAATAAAATTTACTTTTGAACAATATAAAGATAACTGAAACAATCTGAGTGGGATCCAAGGATGAAATGGATATGGTATAACAATATTAATTTTCAGATTGTGACTTTAGTACTGTGGTTATGTGAGAGCCATGTACATAATTATAAGATATATATTAAGGAATTTGGGGTTGACAGGGCATCAGTTTAGCAATATACTCTCAATATTTTAAGAAAAAAAATTCTTCATGGTGGCCAAGTGTGGTTGGAGAGGAATGCAGTGATGAGCCCTTTGCTAAAAAAAGAAAAAGAAGAGAAAAAAAAGAAAAAATCTCCGTGTTGTACTTACTACTTTTCTATAATTTTGAAATTGTTCAAAAGCCAACCATTAAAAATAAATAGCATTTCCACACATTACCTTAATAGTAGGTATTGTGTAATTACTCTATCTTTTTAAAATTCCTTACTACCCATTTAGAATATCTTTCATTGTCAAATATATGCATATATATTTTTGTTTTACTGAAGACTATGTATATTTTATGGTAACATTATTATACATAGTTTACTGTACAGATATTTAATGTTTCTATGAATATAACCAGGTAGATATTTTCAAAACTTCTGCAAAACTAACAGTGTTATCAAGCCCAACATTTTCGATGATTCACCAGGGAGGGGTAAAGTAATTCTCCTTCAAGGAGGGGAATATATACTCGAAGAGGAAAGTGATAATAGCTTATGTATACAGACATGTAATACCTTTATCATGTGTATTTGTGGAATTATGGGACCACCAATTTAAAAGGACCTCAAAGAGTCTTTAATACTGTGGCTATTAAGCTTAAATAACCATGTACTACTTTCCTCAGGATAAATTCTTTATGGACCCCTAATACCTAAAGTAGTTAATATCAATCTGCCCTACTTAAAACATAAATGAAGGTCCCAGAGCATTGTCTGCTTGGCTCTTCCTTCATTCCCAAAGAGGACGCTTGGCAATCAGGAAAGAATCCCTAGAAATTCATGGACTACAATTTGAAAACCATTTTTTGTACCATTTCATATTTAATGTATGAAACCCCTCTCAGCATATCCAGGACATAATTATATATTTCCCAGCTTTATTTTTTATAGTTCCAGTAAAAAGAACTCACTAATTCCTAAGACAGTATCCCATTTAGACAGTATAAAATATCTGTCACTTAAAAGATAAAAATAACTAGAGAAGCCACCTTCATGATAAAAATATCCATGTTATTTTCTATATTCTACAATAAGAGGAGTAACAAGAGCCAAAAAAAGAGGCATGGCACAAAATAAGCCAAGTCTAAGGTTAATAATAAATCTTATTTTTAATTCCAAATGCATTTTTTGGGAAGATTTTATTTATTAATTTGAGAGAGAGAGAGAGAGAAAGAGAGCTCACTAGCAGGGGGAGGGGCAAAGGAAGAGGGAGAAGTAGACTCCTCACTCAGCAGGGAACCTGATGTGGGGCTCCATCTCAGGAACCCTGGGATCATGAATTAAACATGAACTGAGCTGAAGGCAGAAGCTTAACTGACTGAGCCACCCAGGCGTCCCCAAATGCATTTTCTATGTATTGCAATTTATGGCTAAAATTTTAAAATATTTATATATTAAAAAATATGATATGTATTCCTAAATAACTTTATTAAAGTTTAATTAATGCTAACAAATAGTTTTGTTAACAGTTAACTTGATCATATTGCATATTCTTTAAATTTTTGTTCAATTTTGTAACAGTGGGAATGTTTTTTTTTTTTTTTATTTATTCATGAGAGACAGAGGGAGAGAGAGAGAGAGAGAGAAGCAGAGGGAGAAGCAAGCTCCCAAGGAGCAGGGAGCCTGATGTGGGACTCGATCCTAGGACCCTGGGATCACGACCTGAGCCGAAGGCAGACGCTTAACCATCTGAGCCACCCAGGCGCCCAACAGTGGGAATGTTAATTACCAATTGCCATTTATTGCATACTGACTTAGTAACAGGTCCTAATCTATGTGATTGGGATACACAATCGAGGATAAGGCAAAGAGAGTTCCTGACAGCATGTAAATTAAACCCTGGAAGTGAGGAACTACCCAAAGCAGATATATTACTAAACACATAATATGAATTATACTGAACACATAATATTAATTATAATTTAGTAACGTTAAAGCTAGATATTGTATACGGATTTAGTTATTTTCAATCTTTTTATTTCTTCATTATAATGATACCACAATATGGGTTTTCATGGTAGACATTATATCTTTAATACTAAAGGGTGTTGTATATGGTATCTCTGAGCAGATACCAATATAAACACCTATATTTGCTTCCTCATGGTTATCATTAATGTTTATTCTTAATTTTAGCAGAAGATTAATACTCTCCTTCAGCATGTCAGTTAAACATGTTATGGTAAATTCCAAAACAATTCATTCTGTTTCTGGACCTACGTTTCCTAATAACCCATGCAGACCACTGAAAAACAAGAGAAAATAAGTAGCATATAATATATATTCCAAATCATCTCTTATTTCAGAATTCAGTAATATGACAGATATTATGTCTAGAAACATGAGTTCTTTGTTACAGATAATTTATTCATATAATTTAGCTGATTCAAAGTGCAATATTTTAAGTTTCCCTTGATACTAAAAATTTTAATGATCAAATATGAGAATGGGAGAAGAAAGGTATTTTATTCTTAAAATAACTATTATATTAAAGTCTCCCAAAAGACCTTTAAAGGAAAAAGCAATTAACAAATGAGTTGACCTAATTTTATAAGCCATCTAAACTACATCTCTTTTCCTTTGTTAATATCTACCAATTCTTGTTCCTACCTTCATACTCTTAACATGAGCTGGTTCCCCATTTTTTGTTCTGAAATGTCCTTGATTCTCATAGTTTTTATACTATATATATATGTAATTATATATATAATTCTGATATATATGTATCATAAATAGACTGTATTTAATTCCAGTTTCTAGTACTTCTTTTTGAAACCTGGAAAACTTCATTCTTGCTCAATAAAAAATATTACACAAGTTAATAAAATAACTGTAAATACATAATCATTTTTCACAAATGTTTACTAGGTATTTCTACGTTTAATTCCTGCATCAATCACAGCTTATCTTCAAGGATCACTGAGTATGTCTATACCTTAGAAATGTTATTTTAGAACTGTTGATAGATTTTACAAACTAACACTTAAAATATATATGAAGAAGAAAGATATATTTAATAGTGCTTCTACTCAGAAAACAAATTTGATTTTCTAGTTTTTAGGAAAGAAGTTATGTTCCCCAAAGTCTCAGCCTATAATAAAAATGTCTTCATGTACTATTGAGTATTAAGTATTGAAGGTAATAATCTGGGAATAATCTTGGAAATCATCTGCCAGAACCAAAACTAACTGAAAAGAAATTTGTTGGGCACCTGGGTGGCTCAGTTGACTGAGCATCTGGCTCTTGATCTCACTTTAGGTCTGGATCTCAGGGTCCTGAGTTTAAGCCCCATATAGGGCTCCATGCTGGGTGTGGAGCCTACTTAAAAAAAAAACAAAAAAAACAAGGTAATTTGTTCAGTCGGCAAACACATGATAACCCCCTCTATTTCTATCTCCCTTCCCCCTACATCCAGACACAAAGCATGACAAAACAAGAGCTGTTTGGTATTATACTGCATATTAAATCATCATGTCTAGACTACCAATGTCCACGTGGATACAAGGGATAATATAGAAAAAAAATGTCATCTGATCTTTTACAGACGGTCAAAAGTAGACTTTGTAAAAATGCTCATTTGTTTTCCATATGTTAATGTGACACCGAAGATCCAGAGATCAGGACATTATTTTCAATTTATTCCTACATTTTTTAAAATAAAGACTGAATTACAAAACTTGATGGTGTTATGGGTTATGTAGAGCGCCCCCCCGCAAAAATTATGTGTTGAAGTTTTAACTCTCAATACCTCAGAAAATGGTCTTAATTTGGAAATAGGATGTCGGGGATGTAATTAGTTAATAAGAGCCCTATAGGGTAGGCCCTAATCATATGTGATTGGTATCCCTATAAGAGGTGGAAATTTCTGCACAGGCACACATACAGGAGAGCACATTGTGTACATGAAATTAGCTATTGACAAGCCAGGGAGAAAGGCTTAGAACACACCCTTCCCTTACACCCCTCAGAAGGAACCAATCCTAGCAACACTTCCGAACTGTGAGATAATAAATTTCTGTTTAAGCCACCCAGTTTGTGGTACTTTGTGAGGGCAAACTACTACATATGGCATTACATCAAAAATAATTTGAGAATCAGGGGTGCCCAGGTGGCTCAGATGGTTAGGTGTCTGCCTTCGGCTCGGGTTATGGGATCAAACCTCATATCCTACTCAGTGGGGAGTCTGCTTCTCCCTCAGACCCTCCCCCTATTCATGCTCTTTCTCTCTCTGTCTCTCTCTCAAATAAATAAATAAAATCTTGTTTAAAATTAAAAAAATTTGAAAATCAAAAAAACTCTAGTATTGGCCTAATACTAGGCTAATGGGAAGCAAACAAAATTGATCATTAGGAGATCGATCCTAGTTAGAATTAGTCTTCACTAATTTGCTATGAACATGCTTTCAGAGTGCTTTGAAATAACTAAACTTTACTGAAAATACCAAATTACTTAATTAGTTTGCTTTAAAATGTTTCACAAAAATGTCATCATCGATATACAGTGCTGTGTAATGGAGTTTATTAAAATCATCAAGATTTCTCCATTAGAATAATCATTGAAATTGAAAAATATGGCACAGGTATTTTTATAAAAAAAGAGATTATTTTAAACTTCTTCCTTGGATTTGCCAGACCAAATTGCCTGCTTGCAATTTGGAAGGTGATGAAATTTAGCTCTCAGATTCTAGAATCCAAAATACAACAATTTAAATGGCAGTTTTGAATTAAAATCACACCCTTTTATTTCTTTTTGTTAGTGCTCAATCGTCAAACAATGCTGATTTAGAATAACACCACCTTATCTGAAATGCTAGGAGGTACAATTGAAAATCCACTATGCAATATTTTCTTTATGTAAAACATTTCACCCTCTTCTGCATTGTATGGCTTGTATGTTTTCCTTCTCAACTAAACCTGAACCCCTCAAGAGATAAGTACCTATGACAGTGTGGGCAGCATACTCAGGATTCGATCCTAATAAAGGAGAAAGGGGACGGCCTGAAGGATTGGACAGAGATGAAAAGGAAAAAAAAAAACTGTAAAGGAAAAGCTGTGTCATTTCCATGATTCTGTGATTCATGTCCAAATAATTTTTCCCCTATCTCAGTCTGAATTATAATTTTCAGTCACCCGTAATCTTTGTGGTGACATACTCTAATCCAAACACAGCACAATACATTTCTTCCTGGAAATGCAGGAAGATGTAACGGCAGCTGGTTGACTTCTGCAAAGGTACATCCACTGTGTGGGACCACATACCTTACATATGGGAGGCAGAGGAAAAGAGGAGGAAAAGCTGGGGTAGGGCGTTGGGGAGGGGGTGGTTATAAAACATCTTTAGACCTTATACAAAGAATATTTTATTATTTTGGTTCAATTCAGGGCAGACTTACATGCTACCATCCGATTTTTATTTGTGTAATTCCTCCACTTTTATGTGTATGGCTTAGGCAAGAGAGGCCTTGGAAAGAGTTAAATGATGTTGTACACCTCCTTCAAGAAAAACTCAGTAAACGTTGTTCATTCACTAATGGCTAAGATTAATTTTCAAATGACACAGTTTATAACCATAGTGTCTCTTCCAAAATTATTGATGCAAAATCAAAAATAAGTTATTGAGGTTACTAAATATATTTTCAAAACAACAGTTCTGAAGCAATGGTGAAATTTTGGTAATAATTTCTTAACTCATCTTTATTCTGTGTCTAAAATATAATTTACCTATGAGAAAATACAAGGCTTTTATGCTTAAGAGATTGATAGTAAAGGAAATTTTACTTTACACAGAATCCACTTAAAATACTTTCAGCCTAGTCCTTTCGACAAGGCACAGAATTATGTTTAGGATTAAGAGGACAGTTTCTGTAACTGAACTACTTGTATTTTAAGCCTGCTTCAATACTGATTTTATCAATATCTAATTATGTGATGCTGGCTATGTAGTTTAATGCCCAAGTCTCAGGTTTTAACAAATAGCAGGTACCTATCAGACAGAGATGTGTAAGTATTAAAAGAGGTAATATCTGGAACATTCCTAGCATCCATCGTGCTACAAGTCCCATAAGATAGCCATTGCAATCATTTAGAGAGAGAGCCACATGAGCCTACCACCCAAAGTAAAAATACATATGCTATGCTTCTTCCTGTCTTTCTTATTAAACACAGTTAAGATCCACTCTAAGCAGACGTTTGCAATACAGGAGTGGCAAAAATAAATCAGCAGGGGCTTCACACACTGGAGTAGGAATTAGCAAAAGAAAATCCTTTTGCCCTGTTTAACTATTACCTAACAAATGGCAATGATTTTTTATTTTCCCAATTAACCCCTCCTTTAGCTCTTAAGATGTCCTGCCACAGGCTAGTCCAAGAAACTTGCTTCAGTTAGTGGACAGGGAGAGGGAGTGTGGCTTTCAGGGCCAGGGTAAGAGAATCAGAGGTTTGTCAGGGTTTCTTATTGCCAAAAGTACACGTTTTCTAGACTGGGTCCTGCCCAGTAAAGAAGATGAAACCTGTTCACTGCTGCTCACTCAAGTGAGGACTAGTTCAGATATTTTTCATTGCCTTCCCCCATGTTCAGCTCTTACCTGCCAAATTTAATCAATGAGCCTCAGAAATGTTCTAGCTTTAGATACAGACTAAGATCCCCACAAGAATCAGCAACCCCCCAACACCAGCTCAGAGAACACTACCTACCCTGTGAACCTCCTCTGGTGTACTTGGGGGGGGTCTCCTTTACCAAAGTACATAAGACATGGCACCCCTTCTCCAGACAAAATGTTACTGTAATGTTAGATCTCAGATTACAGCAATTCAAGGCAAATTCAAGACTTTGATTTTGTCAAAGTCCTAGGACTTCATACGCCATCTATCCAATGCCTTCGTAAAGCTAAGACACTGAAATAAGTAATGTGTGATAATCTACAAGATCTGCTCCAGGTTATTTTCAGCAAGACTACTTTTTAGCAGCTGGTAGCCTTTCTCATTAAAAAAAAAAAAAAGTGTTAACAGTGATCTTGTTCCATAATTAACCAGATGATTATAATGCAAAGCTGTATGCTGTGATTGAAGTAGGTATGGGGTGCTAGGGAGCATTGATGAGGGTAACAAATTTGAATTACTGTAGTAGGTTCTAGAGGGGAAAGGGGGAAAAAAGAAAAGCTTTCTTTTAAAGCAGGGTTGAGAGATCGATCTTGGAGTGACTGTGATCAGCAGGAGAGCAGCTTTCAACCAGGAGAACTTGAAAATCATTCATCTTGGCAAAAGAAAAGGTCAATGGCTTTAAATTTAGACGGATTTGGGTTCAAATTTTGTCTTTTCCATTTACTATAAATAAAACTGAGGTCATTTCTCATCTCCTTTAAACTTTTGTTTATCTAAAATGTTGGAATAATCATATGTAATTCATTTCAAAGATTCAATTTGTCTTTACTGAAAGCAGGTGGAGGTCATGAGGCAGATGGGCTTCCCTCAGAGTTCTCAAAAATTAGCTGGAAAACTGTAAGGCCAGATAGAAGATATGAGGTAATGGCTAACCACTTGATGCTGGAGTCAGTCTTTCCAGGTTTGATTCCTGGTTCCCTTCCCTACAAAACTGGCTTTTGCTAATTTACTTGGTCTCTCACCTATAAAATAGAGTCAGCAGTACTACTTTGTATGGCTATGGTTTGAGTGAGCTAATCTATATGCACATTTAGAAAGGACTTTGTAGTGTTTTAAACATTCACTTTTAGGATATGTACCTGCCTCTCTTTTGTACTTCTTCCGAGGAACAAAGAAATTTTGCATTCATCTGCTCCTGCCTCCTCTTGGCCAGATCAATCACTTTTCTGTATATTACGCTCCACTATTTATCTTTTCCACTGGCATTGAAACAGGCTGGATTCTCTCTAACCTTTAAAAAAAAAAAAAGTCCTTTTTCCAAAGTCAATTTACTACCCACCCACCACCCTGTATTCTTACCTTCAGGGCCCAACTTAAGAAATTTCTTCATCATCACATAAAGGAAAGGAGGGTGGAGCTCTGGGCACTTTTTATGCCTGCTGTGTCTCAGATTCATTCTTAAGGAACTGAGGGCTTAATCTTCCAAAATGTCAAAAAAACCATCTTATGCCCCACCTCTCACTCCAGCACCTGCAACACAAATACCCAGCACAACTGGGTTTGGGGGACACAGTCCATACAGTCATTTCTCCTACAACAACTACAGGCTGGGAGGGAACCCGGTCACCAGCAGCCGGCTGGGCATCCTCTGGTATTACGATTCCAAAACACCCACGGCCATCAGATAAGCCACAGATGCCCCACATGAGGTACAGCAGAAAGTTCTGGGACCAAGTAAAGGCTTCCAACCCTGACCTTAAAGTTGTGGGAGATTGCCAAGATTATTGGTGGCATGTGGCGAGATCTCACTAATGAAAAAAACAAGAATATGTAAATGAATACAAAGCAGAAAAGTTAGAGTACAATGAATCTACGAAGGCCTATCATAATTCCCCTGTATACTCTGCTTACATAAATGCAAAAAGTCATACATAAGCTGCTCTGGAGGAAGAAAGTGGACAGAGACGGCCTTGCCTGGAGAAAGGAGAACCTTACGTGAGCATGTGAGCATTTAGCAGAAGATCCAGATGATTACGATGATGGCTTTCAGTGAAGCACAAGGCCACCGTCAGTTTCCCGAGAAACCACCACCTCATCAGCGAAATCCTCAGTGAGAGTGCCGTGCCAGGCATTCGGTCAGTGGTCACGACAGCTAGAATGAAGGTCCAGTCCTTAATGGCTCATCAGCAAAAACTAGATGCTCAACTGTTTCAAATAGAGGAGCAACACCAGGAAACGAAGAGGAAATTCCTGGAAAGCACAGATTCTTTTAACAATGAACAAAAAAAAGTTGGTGCAGCTTGAAAGTAGACATGGATATGGAAAAAATTGCCCCTGAAATTGCGCAGGCAGAGGAACAGGCTCACAAAAGGCAGGAGAAAAGGAAGAAGGAGATGGCTGGGCAACCTGGAGGCAGTCAGAGCAGCTTGGGTCCTGAGGAAGAGCAAGCTCCTAGTAAGACTGAGGAACAGAAAGACCACGAGAGCATCCCAGTGGACATAGAGGAGACACACCTTGAAGAAGCGACAGAAAGCCAATAGAACTATGAGGAAGGCACATCTACTCCTGAAGACAAGGAGAGGAGCAGAAGGGGGCAGACAGGATGGCTGAGGAGGAGCCCAGTGATAGTAACACTGTCTCAGAGAGCAACATGGAGGAGCCACCACGGACCCCACCCGGAAGACAAGAAGAAAGAATAAATGTTGCCTTGTTTTATGTGTTCTAAATACTTTTTTTAAATGAAAAAAAGAGAGAGAGAGAGAGATTTCTTCATCATGCTCTCATTCGTCACTCCATTCCATCCTATCTACTCACCCCTCTACTTAGAGAGCTCTTCCTTTCCACATCACTGTTCCTCGTATCACTAAGTCCAGGAACTATTTTCCAACTCGCACCTCGCCTGTTATGTCAGAAACACTCCGTACTACCTCTGAGTTAACGTTAAGCCACTGCCCCTAAATAAAATAATATTCGTAATAACAATAGTAGTAAAAACGACAGCATATTGTTTTGGTTTATTCCATACCACCCTCTTCTGGTATTCCTCTTATGCTCTAATTCTCCCTTCTCAACCACATTGATGGTCCATTTTTTTTTTATTTCCATCCAGTCCTTCACTGTTGAATTTCTTTGTGGTTTGTCATAGGTCATATGATCCTTTCTCACTCAGTGTCTTTCAGTTAAGTGTTCACACCATATCCATGGCTTCCATTGTTAGGAATATGTAAGTAGGTGTCTGCATCTCAGCCCTTTTGAATTCTAGCCCTATATATCCGTATAACTATGTGTATGTTTCCATGTGCAATGGTGAACTTGCCGTGTCTGCCTCTAATGGCTCCTATCTGAATGAATGATAACAGCATCCATCCAACTGTACAAGTTGGAAAGCTGAGAATCCTTCAAGACACTCTCCTATCTCTCATCCCCCAGTATCATTGAGGTCAGATGCTCTATTGATTTTGCCTCCTAAATAGCTCTCAGACACTGCATCCCTCAGCATCTTTTCTGCCAGGATTCTAATCCAAGCGATCATCTGCTGTTCCCTGAATTAATGCAACACCCTTCTAAATGGTCCCACTTTCTTTCCGTTCTGCAAATCTTTTCTCTATAGTACAGGAAAATCGATTATTTAGTAATGCAAATCTGACTGCATCTTTCTTGTTGATAATTTTTCAGTGGCTTCCCCACTTTTAATGTGTGCAGGGCCTGCCATTATCTGGTCTGCACTTCACTCTTTAGCTTTATCTCTAACATTTTTTTGTTCTTTCTTTCACTCTGACCTTCATTTCCTCTAGTGAGCAATAGTACTCCCTGCCTTAGACCATCACACACACTGTTGCCTCTGCTCTAAGCATTCTGACTTCTCTCTCTCTCTCTCTTTTTTTTTTTTTTGTCAGCTAACCCTCATCCTTTATATTTCAATGAAAAGATCAAAGTTTTTATTTTCAAGCAAGTGCTGAGGACATTTATCTAGACTAAATTAGATCTTTCATTTACAGTGCACTGCATTTGTCCTTAATAACACTTACCATCTTGTTTTTAATAACTAGACTGCACTTTTTAATGACAACAAAATTTAATGACAACAATTAAGTTCTTTAATTTTTAAAGAGCTATAGATCCCAAATTCCAGCAACATTTATTAAAGTCAATTTTTTTTTTTTTTCTGCCAGGTTCTCCTAGAAAAATTTGTCTTTGCCATCTGGGTTTGAGACAAACAAATAACTTACCTAAAACTTGTATTCTAATTTACATTCCTTCATCCAGGAACGTCAGATCACTTTTCATACCATGTCATACTTGCTCATACATTCTTAGGACAAGTAGTTTGAATTGCTCTATCACTTTAGGGGATGTTCAATAAAAGAGGTACCCACAGTAAAGAAAATAGCCACCCAGGTGCCCCTCAGTTTTGAATATGTATTAAATCTTTGATTCAGTCAATATTTATTGTATTTCTTTTATATATATCTTGAGTATAATGGTCTATATATACTCAATAAATATATTGAGTATATATATTAGTGTGTATATATATATATAGATTAGTATAATAGTATACATTATATGTATATAGTCCTATAAAGTACAAAACTATGTATAAGAGCGGCGCCTGGGTGGCTCAGTCGGTTAAGCGTCTGCCTTCGGCTCAGGTCGTGATCCCAGGGTCCTGGGATCCAGCCCCATGTTGGGCTCCCTGCTCAGCGTGGAGCCTGCTTCTCCCTCTGCCTGCCACTCCCCCTGCTTGTGCTCTCTCTCTCTCCGCGTCAAATAAATAAACAAAATCTTAAAAAAAGAATATGTATAAGAATACATACTGTCATATGTTGAGAAAATAATCCTCAATTCAGTGAATTCAATAGCTCTTCAAGGGACGCTAAAGTTACTGAAGGGGATTAAAAGACATCAGGGCCACAAAGATGGACTTCTTTCATGGCTTGAACTGGGTCTGTGTGGGTAGTCTTTTTGGATAGCTTTGGTAGCCACCTTAGGAACTTTCCTTGATAAGACTCTATGTGCCCTGTGAATATATAAAGAACAATGAGGGAGAGATTGCCAAACAGCTCCTAAAGTGAATAGCATGTTTTTTTCCCCAGGTTTCATAAAAAAACAGAATGTTTAACTAAATACAGTTGGCCCTTGACCACTGTGGACGTTGAGTCAGATCCCTCATGCAGTCAAAAATTTCTGCATAGATTGTGACTCCCCCAAAACTTAAAACTAATAGCCTACTGTTGACCTGAAGCCTGCCTGATAACATACACAGTCCACTAACACTTATTTTGTATGTTATATGTATTATATAAGGGATTCTTACAGTAAAATAAGGTAAAGAAAAGAAATGTTATTCAGAAAATCATACAGAAGAGAAAATGCATTTATAATACTGTACTATATTGAAAAAAATCCACATGTAAGTGCACCTCACAGTTCAAACCCCTGTTGTTCAAAGGCCAACTCTTTGTCAGATGATTTTACTTTCCAGTTTTGCAACTGCTTTCAGTTCACTGCAATATATAATTATATATATATAATCATCCCCTTAAGTTTTCTACTCTAAAGGTGGACCCATTGTTTAAGTAAATAACTGTAGAGAAAAGCGTTCTGTATGAAAGTCTAGAAGCTAGAATCTCTTCAGTGACCTTAATAGATTAATTTTCGGGAAGGAAAGCCTGTGTTCATTCTGGAGAAACTACTGCTGTTGTAAAAATAAAAAGCTGGTCCAATTTATCAGTATGAAGAGAGTTTAAATATGTTATCAGGGTCTTGACATCTCCAGCCTCAGCTCCTCTAATTTTTCCTGAAAATCAGTGAGTTGTAAAAGATAGTTTCTCGTTTTAGACTGTCTGCTCCCCCACCCCAGCCTCACAGATGTTAATACACATATTTGATGATTTCATTCCCTACATTTATCCCTGAATATGAAAATATTTGGGGTCCAAAAATTTATCTGTAGACCACAAGCCTTTTCCCTTGTGAGGAACTGAAAGTTAATTATTGACTGCTATTGGCCTGGATGAAAGCACATTTGAGGGTTCTCCTTTTTTTGAAGCAAGACCAGAGGTAATTCCCATTAGTGATAGAGGACTGTCCTATAAGAACCTGGGAACATTAGACCTCCTTCTAATGCAATGAAAAACCTGCTCTGTTAATGTTCCCTTAGCCACACACTTGTCTTAGCATGCCTCATGACTGTTGTTCCTTGTATTTTGTTGTGATTTTGAAGCTATATCCTATATCTTACTCCCTATGCTCAACTCATCTTGGGTTGCAAACTGATTATTCATTCACCAAATAAAAATAGCATTTTGCCCCTAGACTCATAGAAAATTTCATAGTCATCAGGGCACCTTTCCTTTACTACCATATTATAGGACACTTAACTCAGCTTCCTGACACAAGCCTACCAAATACCTGGGATCTATGATTTCCTTCCTGGGTATTTTAATGACATTAACTTCTGAAATCCTTATGTCTTCATCAAATTTTAAACTCTCATCAGCGTATTTTACTATGTATCTATCATGTATCAAAACTGCTGAGGTTTTCCAACTCGTAGATAAAATGCATTTATGATGGCGCACCAATCTTCTCTTGTGATCACAGTGTCCCTGGCCAGACCACAGCCTCTCCAATAGTTTCATATAGAAATCTCCACCAGACGAGAGTTATTACAGATTGGTCCTTCTAAAAATTTACCCAGATTTAAGCCATTGATGGAGTTAGTAAGATTAGTTCTGAAGTTTGCTGCCACTCCCAACACCACCATCAACCACGTTCTAGGTTTATGGTACTCTCCTGCAACAGTGAGGCTTTGACCATCTACACTTCGTTTTCCCATAGCGAAGCTCTCAGCAGACACATGCTACAGGTGTCTTCTATCTCATGCACTTCATTTAATGACCGTAATATTGACAGTTATTGTTGCATGAAGGCTAATAGTTACATTAGATGTTAAAGGGGCCAAGCAAAAGTGCACTATAGTCTTTCACTAATTTCCACATTAGCTGATGCTTTTCTCTCTATAACTGATTGTTACTGAAACGTTGCTGAACTTAGGACTTTATGTCCAAAGTCCAGCTTATTTTCCCATTGAGAAAGATGTGCTCCTCCAAGTTAGACTAGCCATTATTTTTCCTAATGCCTCCAAGATATGGATTGTTATTTTCTAATCTTCCTGTGGTTTCTGGTTGGCATGTATTATCAAGAGATCGTCAAAATTCTCAACTAACAGAAGATAGCTCAGTGTTCATATAAATAGATAAGGTTTCTGAGAGAACTCTTCATGTCCTCTGCCTACCTTCAATGCACAGAACTTGGCACTGACAACTTCTCTTAAATGATATGGAGTAGAACCAATTTTTACTTTTTAATACAAGAGAATAAAGAACACTGGCTAGGAATCCACATTTGTGAGTATATCCAGGTTATGACATTAAGGGCTAACAGACTTGGTAACTTTGTAGGCTCACTATACTTATTCATAAGTCTTGATACATTATTTGATTTTTATTTTATAACATCACATCAATACAGAATTTAAAAAGAAAATATATTTACTCTTTTTCCTTTGAATTGCAATTAACTTACTCATATCTACCACTCCTTCGAAGTTTACTTATATTTGTTTTGTTCTGGAGAAAAGAAAGAAAGAAAGAAAGAAAGAAAGAAAGAAAGAAAGAAAGAAAGAAAGAAAGAAAGAAAGAAAGAAAAGAAGGAAGGAAGGAAGGAAGGAAGGAAGGAAGGAAGGAAGGAAGGAAGGAAAGAAAGAAAGAAAGAAAGAAAAGAAAGAAAAGAAAAAGAAGAAAGAAAGAAGGAAAAGGAAAGAAGGAAGGAAGGAAGAAAGGAAGGAAGGAAGGAAGGAGGAAGGAAGGAAGGAAGGAAGGAAGAAGAAAAAGAAGGAAGAAGGAAGAAAGAAAGAAAGAAAGAAAGAAAGAAAGAAAGAAAGAAAGAAAGAAAGAAAGAAAGAAAGAAAGAAAGAAAGAAAAAGAAAAAGATCCCAAGCCTTCACTGGCTTACCTTGCACCTTACATTGAGCCTTACAGATACACATACAGATACACATCTGGGATAAGGGTCCAGGAGAGTGCTTGCTAGATTATAGTGTTATATTTTGCTTCTGTAGAACCTATCAAACTGTCCCACCAGAGTAGCAGTTCCATTTTCATTCCCTCCAGTAATGTAGGAGATTGTAACTCACATTCCAGTGTCTACACCTGTAACTTGGCTTTTGTCAATCTGCTTCATTTCTAGCTCTGCACTGAAGGCGCAGCTTCTTTTTGGAGCATGTTTATTCTCATGGCAAAGGAAATGGCTCTTTGAACTTTCATTTGTAAGTGACATCATTCACGTACATTCATACTCCATAGGCCAAATCCAATCAGATAGCCAAAAAAAAATATGTCAATTTGTTGAGGAAGTGTATTCCTCCTACAGGGAATAGGGATGTGGCAAGTCACATGGCAACAGGAGCGAGTATAAATTTTTTTTTCAGGGAGGTGAGAGGTTAACAACTGGCGATAATAATAGATCTCTAGCAATTATCTTTGTTGTTTTCTACTGGCCTGGGGCTTTCAGATATTCTGTCTTTTGGATGGCTGATGACCCAAATAAATATTTCAGTTGTTACCCATACCTTTCCTGATATCGTCAATACAGGCATAAGTCACTGGTGCTACTAGAAATTTCTTAACTGCTGAACATCTTAGCCTATTGACAACATCGTTAATGACATTTATTTTCATTAGTTCTTCAATAATAATATAGTTAACTCAATTAATGACAGTTTTGCCCATCTTATAAGCAAAGTGGTTCTTATAAATTGGGTGTTCTCATTCCCTCTACCCATAAGTTCCAAGAAGACTGAAACTAATGAAAACCCACGTACTAATAATGAAATTCCAAGGAATCTTATAGTTGACCATCACCTGGAGTATAAGCTGATCATGGTAAGAATCAGAAAAGCATAGACAAGCTATTTTAATGAAACTGTCTACTTTTCAGGTGTGTGGAAATGATGTAATCTTTTATCTGGTTTTGTTTTTATTTCCTTCAAATATGTCACTTTTATTTCAGTGTTTGGCCTTTTAATATTGGATACATCTTCAATTGATGTTTGTGCTCAGTTTAGCAGTGTTTCCATTTTTTTTTCTTATAAGCTATAACGAAATTGAAATTACATCTAAAAGTTTAGAATGTCTATATCCAGACAGCATGGCTGATTCATTCTCCATAAATCTTCTTATGCTCAGAATACTATAGACCATTTCCATAGTAAGAAGATCACCTGGCAATTTTCTTGGCTTCACATTACTAACAGGCCTAGTCACTCAAGTCTCCCCCTGTGTTCACACCCCATCTTGCTGTCTAATGGCTTTTGGGTTTCCAAGGTCTATCTCCTACCATCAACATTATTTCACCTTTACTTTTAGATGGTGTGTTCTCTTCATCTGAAATCTCCCTAGTAGACCTATCCTTAGTACAAAAATACACAGCACAGTTCCTTTCTCTGTGCTTCTCATTTCATAAATGCATCTTCCTCACAAACTTCTCCTTTCAGCATAATGGAGATAATAGAACTATAATTCAATTAGTTATTCGACTGCCAAAAATATGTATTATTTGTATGAATCATACACACTGATACCTCATTGAGAAGGATAATTTAATTATCCTTAAATTATATAATAATTTATATAATAATACTATAATAATTTAATTATAAGATGCAGCCTCTGTCACTACAGGGACCACACATTCAGTTTATTTGCCCAGGTCAATCCTGGTTTATATTTATTGTGTTTACATAACTATCTTTCACTCCCCCAAAAGCACATGTTTGGAAAACAAATTATATAGTTACCCTATTTATTGTAGATATAGTATCTAATACAAAGCTGGACCAAAACTTGACTTTCTTTTTGTACATTTCTTCTTAGTACTTCCCTTAAAGCATAAAAACATACATTTTATAGTCAAGCTTTGTCATTAAATGTGCTATCCTTACTCTCCCTCACTTTCACACACAAATTGTGTCACTCTGCAACACACTGAACAGAACCTGACAAATGCCGTTTATTGTTTGCTTAAATTTTCCTCACTGGTGCAAACATATTAGGTAGTTGCTTCATCCATTTGGAAGAGGTTCCCCAGTTGATTCCATTATTGGTTTATTTTTTCAACTTTCAGAGGTTGCTGTAATCACCTGAGTCAGTTCACTCTCCAGAATCTTCCCTGAACATGCTGTTAATACCAAACTCACAATTTACAACTAAATATCTGCCTCCTTTCAGCCCCATATTTAAAGGACTAGACCATCTTCCATTTTTCTTATTTTTCCTTTAGTATAGCTCTCATTTTCTTTTCACATAGGTATTTCCTATTCTCTAAAACCTTGAATCTTTTCATAAATAAGTCCTTTTTTTACTTTAACTAGTGATAATTTCTACCATTTTCAAGGCTGAAGTATCTCCACATACATTCTCTTATAGAAGAGTTTTCTCTACCTTTAAATTTTGTATTCATTGTGCCACAGAGGAAAAATAATAAATGAAGAAAAAACACCTTTCTCAATAGTTTTGCAATATATACATATATCAAATCATTCCATTGTACACCATAAACTTATACCGTGTTCTATTTCAATTATATTTCAATGAAGTAGGAAAAGAAAAAGAAAATTTCCTCCTCGTTCAACTTGCCAAATACTGTGAAACAATAGTTGAAGCAAGTCCTGGCTTATATCTAAAGCCCATTGCCTCCACGTAGGAGAGCATGTCATATCCACTCATTTCTCATGCAAATCAGAAAATGAGCCAAAATAAAACTCAGACATGAAAGGACTAACAGATGGACCTAGAGTGGAGAGAACGGAGGCAGAGGGAGTTGTAGTGGCTTAGCCTGGGATACCAGAGTGAAGTATTTATGGTGGGGAAAGTTTGGAAAGCGAGAGGCTTTTTTTTTAAGATTTATTTATTTATTGGGGGGGGAGATAGAGATAGAGATGATAGAAATAGAGAGAGAGAGAGAAAATCTCCAGCAGACTCCCTGCTGAGCACAGAGCCCCATGCAGGGCTAGATCCCACGACCTTGAGATCATGACCTGAGCTGAAATCGAGAGTCAGATGCTTAGCCAACTGAGCCACCCAGGGGCCCTGGAAAATGAGAGACCTAAGAGAATGTAAAGTAAACCAGATATATGCTGTTCCAGGATGGTATTTATTAAATCCATTTGCTATCCTATAAGAGACTGGAGAAAGAAGTATAGATTTCTTGGATGCTTAGGTGGCTCAGTGTGTTAAGCCTCTGCCTATGGCTCAGGTCATGATCCCAGGGTCCTGGGATGGAGTCTCACCTCGGGCTTTTTGGTCAGCGTGGAGACTGCTTCTCCTTCTGCCCCTCCCCCCACCCGTGCTCTCTCTCTCTCTCTCTCTCTCTCTCTCTCTGACAAATAAACAAATAAAATCTTAAAAAAAAGTATAGATTTCTTTCACTTACTTAAATATTTATTAGTTAGCTCCCCTGGTTGTATGGTGTTCTTTAAATGGGTCTCAGTCCCTGATTTGACTCACATGGATGACTACATTAATAGTGTTACAAGCACATTAGTTCCTATTTTGATTTCCAAACACCAAATAATTCCAAGTTCAAGCTTCTTAGCAAATTTGAGGGCTTTATCTGAAGAATATGGAAAGTTCCTATGTAATTAGGATGACCATTAAAAATCTTTTAATTAATGATCTCCACAGCAATACCCATAATCTGGATCTGTAATATCTACTGTTATAATTGGCACTGATTTAAAACAAGCCTCAGCCAAGTTGGGCTCCCAGAGCAAAGGAGAAAGGACACCTCAGACAGATTTCTGGAAAGCCAGATGAATTCCTAGAGGCTATTTATTCTAACCACAGTTTTCTTTTTTGAGATAGAATTTCACTCAACAACAAGGAAAAGAGTAGCAAAATTTAAACAGTCAATATAAAGCCACCTTCCTGGACCCAAAACCCAAACCCAAAAATCTAATATCCTCTAGAGCTCGGTGCAAGAGCCTAAATAAACTTCCCAGACTTTACAAGTATATTTACAGCTCTGGGAGATTGGACTGCCATCACACACCAAATCTGATATCAAATTGAATCTTTAAGATTTTCAACTCAGGTATAGACTGAAAATGAGAGACAGAAAATGACTTCCTCTCTTTGGTGGGGCCAGCAAAATTCTGTCAAGGGCTGTATGAAGCAGCAGACAGAGATACCCCAAAGGCAAACCAAAGACTTCTTCTTAACAGATTTTGGAGAAATGAGCAAATCTTAATTCTTTTTTTTTTTTTTTTTTTAGTATTTATCTTTGTTGCATAGGTTAAAATATTTGAAGCAGTTGACTTATTGAGAATGATTTGGTTGCTTTTATAAACGTGCCAGTTGGTATGGAATAAAAAAATTTTTTTTCATCAAATCCACTCTTAAGTGTATTTATACTGAAGAAATGAGGCAAAGGAAGCTCTCTCTGCCTTTGGTGGGGAAAAAAAAAAGATGAAAACCACTACTGTAACGCCAGTTCCACTTGAATGAATGACCAACCATATCCCCCTCCCCCCTCCACCACTGCCCGCCATGTCCCTGGCCCTGTTCTATAGCTCCATGACCTTATTAACACAGTTGAAGGTCAAATTGTCCAGTGAATTGGTTAACTTGCACACATATGCTAAACTTAATAGTTAACTACCCTTGACATATTATTCAAAAATAAACCATTACTGTGAGCAGGCTCACAGCCTTGACGCATGCCAGATATTCTCCAGTGTAACACGCTACCGACTAATGAGCTGTTAGTGCTTGTGTTCATGGAATCTGTAGAAATTTTGCCTTAATTTTAAATACTTTAATCCCTTTTACACTAATATTAAAAGTTCAATGATACATAACATTATATAAACATGAGAGCCTGATACAATTTTATATATCAGTTCCATTTATTTAAGGAATATGTTATAAAAAGCACAGAAAATCAGAATCAAATAGGTCATAAATGTGGACTCAAAACTGCGGGTTTTTTAATAAAGTAAAACAAGGGAAGGTGAGGATACTATTCTATTTTGCCTAAATGAAAAGGATTAAAAAGAAACATTGTCAATTTTAGGGTAGTAGTTGGATTGTCCTTTTAGGAATGTCATTCTTCACTCTCTTGGCTAATTTCTATTTTTCTTTCAGGTCTCATTGGAAAGTTACCTATTCAGAGAATCCCTCTTCACATTAGGTTATGCCACAAGGAACCTTGTCTTTATTCCTGCTGTTAGTTGTGCCTTTTTTGGAGTAATTTACCCCATTCTTCCTGGTAGGTGCTTCATACATTTTTCTGTTCCAGACTGATTGAAATCATCCTCAATCTACTTAAGAAACTTCTCCAGAGGAATATTATACCTATGCTTCTTTGTTAGTTTTTCTTCTCACAGTCTTAATGAAAAAGAATTAATTTGGCAGATTTACTTTTACTATATTTTTAATGGAGATTTTTAAACAATGCATAATCACTTTTTATTTGATGGAACTTCAGTGAACAGATTTTGGCTGTAAAAATTAATAGAGGCACAAGTTAATCCAACTGAAAAGCACCCACTGAACTTGCAAATTAAGGATTTGAGCAACTTCATTTTAATGCCAGTTTGTACCATTTTTTAAAAAGATTTTATTTATTTCCGAGAGAGAGCAAGCACGTGGGTGGGGGTGGGGGGAAGGGCAGAGGGTGCGGGAGAAGCAGATAAGCAGGCTCCCCGCTGATCAGGGAGCAGGACATGGGGCTTGATCCCAGGATTCTGGGAACATGACCTGAACCAAAGCAGCCACTTAACCTACTGAACCACCCAGGTGCCCCAGCAGTCATCTTTAATCTGTTTTTCTTACTGAATAAAATTCCTCCAAATTCTTATGTTGAAGTTCCAACCCCCAGGACTTTAGATTATGAATGCATTTGGAGACAGGAACTTTAAAGGGGTATTTTAGGTTAAACAAGGTTATAAATGGGGGCCCTAATCCAATATGATCAGGGTCCTTATAAGAAAAGGAAGACACCTGGGCACCTGGGTGGCTCAGTTGGTTAAGCGACTGCCTTGGATCAAGTCATGATCCTGGAGTCACGGATCGAGTCCCGCATCGGGCTCCCTGCTCGGCAGGGAGTCTGCTTCTCCCTCTGACCCTCTTCCCTCTCCTGCTCTCTATCTCTCATTCTCTCTCTCTCAAATAAATAAATAAAATCTTAAAAAAAAAAAAAAGAAAAGGAAGACACCAGACATGCACAGAAAGGAGAAAGGTCACGTGAGGGCAGTGAGAAGGTGGTTATCAGTGAACCAAGGGGAGAGGCCTCAGAAGAAACCAGACCCACCAACCCCTCATCTTTGACTTCTAGTCTTCAGAACTGTGAGTAAATAAATTTCTGTTGTTCAAGCCACCCAGTGTGTGATATTCTGTTACGGTAGCCCTAGCAAACGAATACAATAGGTAAATACTGATGGCTACCTAATATAGTTAAACATTGACATTTTATAAGATTTCAGTAAACCCTTAGGCTACTGTCTCTGAATAAATCAATAGATAAAGTTTCATCCAGTACATATCTGAACCATTAACCACTCAAAGCACACAATTCCATTTACAACTGAATTAATCACTATAGTCCTGTATGTCAAGATGTAAAGAATTACAAAAAAAAAAAGAGATTTAATATTTAAGGAATGTATATATTATGTTTATTTTTTGTCTGCTCAAATGTTGCTTTTGGATTTCCATACCCCAGGAAATTTAATACAGTTTAACTCAAACTCCCAATTTCACCAGCAGAGAAAGTTCAGTGCTCTCCTTCAAATTTTATAGCTTCTGTTTTGTTTTTGTTTTTGTTTTTTTAATTCCCATAGAGCTACCTCGTTGTTCTGCATCTACCGAGGGAATCTGATTACTTCTTCCACCCCATCAACACATACACACGGCAGTTCAGAGCAGAATCATAACTGTCACCAAATTCAGTCACACTAGATAGATCATTGTATTTGTAATTTACTGAAGATTTTCTCAGATCATGGGGAAATGAATGTTCAAGAGACTTCACACCAAAATGGGGGCTTGGACCCTAAGAACACTAGTCATTCTTCCAGAAACTCAACCTCTCAACAGCTTTCTAGTGTTCAAACTTCAGGAAGATGAAAGTCCCTGATTTGCATAACCCCTATCTTCCGCTTCAATTCTCCAATGTCTTAAGCTATTTATCTCTTTTGGAGGACTTTGCCAATAAACCAATTTGTCATTCTCACTCTTACCTCTTAATTTATCACAAATTTTAATGTGCATATGCGTGCAATATTTTAAAAACAGAATCTTGATCACATGTTTTATTAATTTTAGCTTCTCTTGGCTCACTAGAATTATTAAGCATGTCTTAGGATCATTAATTACATTCTAAAATATTTACAATAGCTAAAATATTATATTATTTGAATGCTCTATGGCTAATTAACTATTCTCCTGCATTTGAACATGTTAGCCAGATCCCATTTTGTGCAATTAAAAATTACACTGATAGGAGAATCTTGGAACACAAATCTTTCTGTGACTTTTGGCTGTTTTCTTATAACTGATATCTAATAAAGGAATTCTAGGTCAAAACTATAAAATATGTTATTGCCTTTCTAGTAATTATAAAAGTAATCAATCATTCCTACTAGAAATCAATTGATACTGTAATGTGTTACTTTAACAATTTATAAAATGACTATTATGCAATTTATAATGACTTGCAGCTTATTTGGATAAACTCTACCTTGGAAAAATTGCCTAAATAGATAAAGAAATAAATATCTTCAAATATACATAGATAAATAAATATCTTCAAATATATTTTATAAACATATTTATATATAATACATAGTTGTATATATATACTTATATATGTTTCAATATATATGAATAATATTCACTTTAATTTTAAGCGAGCTGCATGCATTTCAACTTATGAAGATAAAAGTTAATCAACTTTGTATTGGTGATTTAATGTGTTTCATTATTTTTTCTCACAAATCTTGCCACCATTAATACATTTTACATATAACCTTCTGCATATAGATCTTTATAGCAATTCCGAGACTGAATTTTCTGGTTCAAAGCATATTCACATTTTAAAATTTAATGAATTTGACATCTTCTTTATCCATTCATCTGTTGATGGATGAATGGATAAAGTCAGAAGGAATGAGATCTTGCCATTTGCAATGATGTGGATGAAACTGGAGGGTATTATGCTGAGCGAAATAAGTCATTCAGAGAAAGACATGTATCATATGACCTCACTGATAGGAGGAATTCTTAATCTCAGGAAACAAACTGAGGGTTGCTGGAGTGGTGGGGGGTGGGAGGGATGGGGTGGCTGGGTGATAGACATTGGGGAGGGTATGTGCTATGGTGAGCGCTGTGAATTGTGCAAGACTGATGAATCACAGATCTGTACCTCTGAAACAAATAATACATTATATGTTAAAAGAAAAAAAAAGAAGAAGATAGCAGAAGGGGAAGAATGAAGGGGGGGAAATCGGAGGGGGAGATGAACCATGAGAGACAATGGACTCTGGAAAACAAACTGAGGGTTCTAGAGGGGAGGGGGTGGGAGGATGGGTTAGCCTGGTGATGGGTATTAAAGAGGGCATGTATTGAATGGAGCACTGGGTGTTATACACAAACAATGAATCATGGAACACTACATCAAAAACTAATGATGTAATGTATGGTGATTAACATAACAATAAAAAATTTAAAAATAGAAAAAAATAATGAATTAAAAAAATAAAAATAAATAAAATTTAATGAATTTGAACAAATAACTCTCCAAATTTTATCAATTACTTTCCATTCAGCAGTGAAGATGATACATATTTCACTTTTTCTAACAGTCATATTGTATATATTAATATTATAACAACAGATGAATTGATAAGAGTTTGATAGAATATTATCTTTACATTTTTATTCCACTAAAGTAAACAATATTTCTAAAGTTTAAATACCATGTAATTTCTTCTTATATAAAACACATATTAAATATACATATATGCTTGTATAACATTAGTCTGATAGGGTAATAGCAATATTTTATAATTATTTGGGATGACTCCAATCATTTTCATGCTGTAGATCAACTTTTGTAGCCAAGAAGTTGTCTGTCTCTTCAAAATTATAAGAACTTACCCTTAAAAAACAGCATAGCCTCAGAGCCTTTGGGGAAATGTTTATTTTTTTTTTTTGCATTTTTTTCCTCCATTATTCTTATTTGCTTGTTTGAGGAACTCAGTATCTTAAAGACTTTTATATTATTTAGCTACTTTATATAGACAAAGCTCATGCATTTCTATTTTCATATAGATTTTTCCATTACCAGTTTATCTGGGTAGCTTTTTATTGCTTAAACATGATAGAAGTTAGCATCTTTTTCATTAATATGGTTAAGAAGTTTTTATTGTATGAAAAATATTTAATATATGCCAATTCCCTGAAAATGTCTAATTAGACGCCAATACAGGTGGATTTAAGATAACAACACTTGAAAGTATGAGAAATCCTTCATGCTATTCTTCATTGTACACACTGTTGGATTAAAATTTGGATAGTCAGTACAAGTTACTCTCTTAATTTATTGATTATGTTCAGATAGAAAAATGCTGGGGCGCCTGGGTGGCTCAGTCGGTTAAGCGACTGCCTTCGGCTCAGGTCATGATCCTGGAGTCCCGGGATCAAGTCCCGCATTGGGCTTCCTGCTCGGCGGGGAGTCTGCTTCTCCCTCTGACCCTCTTCCCTCTCGTGCTCTCTCTCTCTCATTCTCTCTCTCTCAAATAAATAAAATCTTTAAAAAAGAAAAAGAAAAATGCTGAACCGCATGTTCTTCATATCTGGAGGAAATTCACCCACTGCCACGTAAAGTGTGTGCTTTGAAAGTATTACCATTTACTGTACCGATTTCCCTTTCTTTGAATATGTGAATGGGGATTGTGTGGGCGATATAATCTGGATACTTTACCAATGAAGATGTCTCTAAGTGGTTTAAAATATTATGAAGAAAAAGAAATAAAGTGGATAGCAATAAGAAAAAAGTAATAAAGAAATATTATGAAGAGGAAAGTGCTCACCTTTTTAAAAAATCTACAGCTAAGTTGTACTTGCAATTACTGTCACATTATCTGTGGATTATCAAGCAAAATGTAATGGAGGAAAATATTGGTTAGCTTACCTAAGAAATTTATTTTATATCCATACATATAAATATGTATTTCCTCACTGGAAAACCACTAATAGGATTATGTTAATTATTTTAACATACTTCTGTAAAAGTCAGTGATAATGTGCTAACATCAGTAGTATTTTGAGATATACTGTTAATATTTTGGTTACTGTCTTCCACTGAATATTTATTTGTTTTATATTTTAAGTTGTAATATTTCTGTACCCAGGGATTAATTTTTTTTTTCATTGACACATATAATGAGAGTCAAAAGGAAGATATAAGTCATTAAATAAAATCATGTGTCACAATAAATGTTTCCTGGAATAAATATTTCCTTATCATATCCAGTCTATACTGTAGACATATATATATATATTAAAATAAGAATTCAGTTTAATTTTTAAGAATCAAAATTTCCATTTTATTCACAAACCCATCATTCATTGAATAAAAGAAAAAAATATTTAAAAATAAATCTTTAAATGAGCTTCTATTAATACTTGTTTCACTGCAAGAGACAAAACTGAGCAATTATAATACAATGAGATAGTGCTAACATGGAGTTGGGGCTATAAGGCTAAAAGAATATAGGCCCCTTACTGAATATCTAGGAAATCTTCCTTGAATCTAAGGCAATTTATCTGACATGTGGCAAAGGTAAAAATTTATTAGAGAAATAAAAAGAGTATGTATCCCCCGGATAAAAGAAACAATATACCTAATGATACTGAGATTTTAAAAAGCATGACCAGGACTTACGTAGAGTTCCCTAGAAGTAGAGCCTGAGATGGGGATATTAATTCAAGTGTTTTATCTGGGATGTGTTCTCAAGAGAAAGGGAAGCCGGAAAGTAAGACAAGGAAGGGGAAAAAAAACAAAAACAAGAGTGTAGTCTTGACAAAGACACTACCTACAGTATGTCACTCAGGGAAGCTTTGAGGACCAAACTGCAACACAGAGTCAATCTCACCTTCAGACCATCATTCACTGCCTTCAGTCAGTTCCTGTCTGAGCTCTTACCTCAGAGATGGAATGGATCCTCTCAGATACGGTGGCTCTTGTGTGGTGAGGACAATCTTTAAGCAAGGGGGCCATAGTGAGTTGTTATTGGCCAATAATCCCAATAGCTGGGGGCCTGGAGCAGCAATCACGGAAAGAATCTGGGTGGGGTGGCACA
Source organism: Eumetopias jubatus (assembly GCF_037043125.1). Classification (NCBI taxonomy): domain Eukaryota; kingdom Metazoa; phylum Chordata; class Mammalia; order Carnivora; family Otariidae; genus Eumetopias; species Eumetopias jubatus. The sequence goes on along the minus strand of NW_028274809.1, from coordinate 172,971,807 downwards.
TCTAATGCAGCCTGCAGCCCTGCATGCCTTTCACTACTCAACCCCATTTGTTTCTTAACTTGAATTTGTCCATTTTGACAATGCCTTTTTTTTTTTGTTTTTTTTAAATTTCGGTTTATCACAATGTTTAGGAAAACTTACAAGGAGGGAAAGAGTGGAATCAACAGCCTCTGCTTCTGCAATTGCTCTGAGGTCTTTCCTGCTGCTCATTATTGCCATCCTCCCCTCCCCCCATTTTGGATTCCCCTTCAAATCTAGATTTCCACTGAGATTCTAGTACATCTGCTAGGTCAGGTGGCTTATCTGGTGGCTTGACCCCGACCTTAATGAAGGGTCAGTCACTAGAAACCATGCCCTCATCAAGCTGTGATTATGGCACTGACCTATTTACAGTTAGAACTAGAGATGAAAGCACCAAGAAATGCTCTGGGGAGTCACCTGAGGGCAAAGCAATTTCTCCTTTCTCCTCTTAAGAGGTGTCAGTTTTTTTTTTTTTTTTCCTTGTGGCTCTCATGGTCAATTACCTATATTAGAACATTAACTCCTTTTTTTTTTTCTTTTCTATTAGCACAAGAAGTTCAGTTTGGCTAGATGATGGCTTTAGCAGAAGGTTCACTGGGACTCCTGTTGTGCCCTACCCAGTGGAAGCACTCCTTGTTTGGAGACCAGGAAGGAGAACTGCAGATTTCTCAAGCAGTTCACTGGAAATGGTGCCATGAGGTCACTCTTACTCCTACCTATTGTTTCCCAAACACATGATTGTATTTTGGGGGGACATAGCACCACAAAAGGGCCATATATTCTATCTCGAAAGATAAAACCTATTTTCTCAGAATGTCATAGCCTCTCTGGCTTCTCAGCTGTGTTTTTAAAAGGCCATTATTCCATTGCTTTAGTAGGAAGCAACTCGATTGATTGTCCTGTGCTCACTACCACACTCCCTTTGCTATAAAGTGGATTCATTGTGTGAGGAGAGGTTATGTGGAATCCCATGTTGGTAGGTAAGATTCTCTGGAGGCCCTTGAATAATGATGTTACAGGCACTGCAGTCAAAACAAGGGGCAAATTCATCCAAGAATATGAGTCAGTCTCAATCAATAAGGAAAATTGCTGAACTGAGCCAATCAGTTTGCTATTAAACAGATGCTTGTTTTCCTTCAAGATGGTGTTATACTGGGGGCTCAGTTTTGGTCTATATTGCTGGCAAGTTATTTATTCAGCAGCACCAGTAAGTAGTACTTGGTTTGAAGAAATCCATGTCATTCATATCAAATAACTCTGGCCCTATAGTATTAACATTCATGTTTCCATTGCATAATGGAACAGGTAACTGGATTGGCATTGGACAGAGATGGACTGAAATCTACTTGCTGAAAATCTGTTGTCTGATTACTAATTTAGTGATGCTTCTGGTGGGCACTCATTTGTGATACAACGATCTCTGCGCTTTGCCATGAGTCTGCATACTCTTACTTAGGTCTTTTCTCTCTCCACACAATCGTAACCCATGCCCATTGAGAGAATTTACTTCATTGCTCTCTTCCAGGGCCACTTTTGAGAAGAGCTTTATTTAAAATGAAGACAAATTTTAGCTTACACCTTCATACCAGGCTAGCCATGAACCAAATTCAGGTGTGTTATCCTTTATCACCTCCTCACTGGGTGGCCATTAGGCTATAGTTAACAACTAAGAGAGAAAGGCACTGGCCCAATGTTGGGAGGTGACATTGGGTGCTGGGCAGCTTACCTGGGCTCTTTAAATATGCTTGAGCAGACTTCTATTTTATGATGGATTGCTTCTAAGCCCACCCACACTTTTGAGTTTATGGATCTGACAGTATCTACCTCATAATGGAAAGTTTGAGACACATGATTGCTTGCGGTCTCATAGTAAGACAGTCTTTGTACTAGGGCTCAGGAGTATGCCAAGAGCTGATTTTAAAATGTTGTAGAGTGTTCTGCTGCAAAGACGTCGTCTTCCTCCAGAGCTCCAGTGTCTGTCTGCACTGTGAGTGTTTTATTAAGACTTGTCAGAATTACTTAGTAAATCCACATGACATATTTTCCTCCCACAGATACCTCACATACCATTGGATCGGTAAGAGTATAATGGCCCGAATAGTGGAGCTTCTTCTATCACAGTCTAGAACTATTATGAACCTTTTTCTTATTGTCTCCCTCATGCACATCTAGCAGGCTTACACACCAATAAATGGGTTATGGCAGTATTCACAGTATGGAATATGCTTATATCAAAATCTAAATGTGCCTTTCAGTTTTTGTACTTTTTCTTAGTTGTAGGAGGCACAATATACAATAATTTGTCTTTTACTTTGGAATGGAATGTCTTAGCATGCCCCAGACAATTGGACCTTAAGAACTTCATTTATGTGGCAAGCCCTTAAATCTTTATCAGCTTTACCTTGAATGCTCTAGAGTAAAGTTATGTTCCCAAGTCATTCAGAATGCTTGCCACTTCTTACTCATCAGTTACAATTGATATGATATCATCAATATAGTGTACCAACATGATGTTCTCTGAGGTATCCAGAACATCAGAATCCCTTTGGATTATTTTAAGAAGGTGAGCAGATGAATTACATAGCACTGGGGAAAGAGAAGTAATGTATAGTATGTAAATGTGAACTTCTAATCTTTCTTCTTGATGGGTATGAAAGAGAAGACATTTACCAGATCAATAGTCACAAATTATCTTACTTTGGTGAGAATACTACTGCTCACATAGGTGTTGCACCTGGGAACACTAAGTGGTTAAATTTGTGCTAATCCACTAGCCCTTGCCATTATCCATGTGATTTTTTCATGTACCAGACTGTTGAATTAAATAGGGATATAATAGCGGCAAACTACATCCTTCAAGTCTAAGACGGTCCCAACAATCTCTGCCGTTTCTCCAGAGATATAATATTGCTTTTAATTTATTATCTTGATCAGAATGGGAAGATCTGGGTAATTTCAGGGGCCTCTACTTTGCCTTAGCAAAGTTTTAAAAGTAGGGAAATCATCACTGGGTATTTCGTTGAAACCTAGACCTGGTCTAGGACACAATTTATTTTTATTTAATTTTTGAGTATAGTTGACATGTAATGTTACATTTGTCTCAGGTGTACAATATAGTGATTTGGCAAGCTTACACATTATGCTATGCTCACAGCAAATGTCGCCCACCATCCATCCCATTACACCACTATTGCAGTATCACTGACTATATTCCTTATGCTCTGCCTTTTATTCCTGTGACATATTCACAATTTATGATTTAAGTTCCATGCCCCCCTATTCTAATGGGTTAGATGGTGCCTTTTCTTCTCAGGTATCAATGTCAGCTTGCTCTGAATTCACCAGCTTTTTAAAGGTCTGGAAAGTTCTGGGTATTTAATTTCCCCAGAGTATGGTCATATAAGTAAATGACAATGGGCCTCTTGAGAGAAAGACTGAGGGAATCATTACTTTATGCACTTTCTGAGTTACTGTGTGTCTCCTCATAGGAACCTTCTATTCTGTCTTATAGTCATGGTTTCTGATTCTGAAAACAGGATCAGGTCTATAAATTAAGCAAGGGATCGTGATTTTTTCATTTGGGTTGCTGACCTCTGCTTATTTATTTTTAAATATAGATATGCATATATACACACACACACATACACACACACACACACACACATCTATTCTGTACAGTTATTTGATGGCTCTCTATCTTGCCTTGAACCATCTCCATATTCCTTTAACAACACCCTGGGTACCTTTCTGGCCTTGCTATCCAATTAATTATATTCACATTTCTTATGGAAGTTAAGGGTTACCATCCTTGTTAACAGGAGCCCAGTTCTCTAATTTCTCCTGCCACCTGTAGAGATCTACAGAGGAGAGTCATTACTGATCTTTCAACACGGCTTTCCTTATTGCCTTGGTCAATGGAGTGCTCTCTTAGCCCTTTCAAGGAATGTGGTTATTGTGTGTGTGTTTCTTGTCTTCTATAGGGAACCCATTCTAGCACACTCCATTCTCTCAGCTTTTTGTTCCTTTTCTTCAGAGTTGTGACTGATTCTTGCATCTCTGCTTCATTTAATTGGGGCTGGTGCTTTTTCAAGCTCCCCAGAGCAATCCCCTATGTTTGTTGTCATTGTTGTTGTTATTGTTATTATATGGAGGGTACTAAAGTCATTTTGTGTGTAATTCCTTTCCTCCATTAGCAGGCCCAGCACCTTCTCAGTCTGATAATGCTGCGATTTGACTTTAATTATGGCCAGAGAAAATGGGGACAGAGCTTGAAGAGGAAACATATTTTCTTTTAAAGTATCTGTCTTATGGGCGCCTGGGTGGCTCAGTTGGTTAAGCATCAGCCTTTGGCTCAGGTCATGATCCTGGGGTCCTGGGATGAAGTCCCATGTCAGGACTCCCTGCTCAGTGGGGAGCCCCCTTCTCCCTCTCCCTCTGCCCCTCCCCCCGCTCATGCTCTCTCTCTCTCAAATGAATAAATAAAATCTTTAAAAAAAATAAAGTATCTGTCTTATTTGAAACCTCTCGATAGTCTTCAAGCAAAGAGAGCCTCTGTTTTTCAGTAAGGTGCAATGGGCCATTTCTGAAGTACCAGAGGTTAAAAGCAACTATGGAGTCAAGGTTTTTAAGTACGTATACACACATCATCCTAAATCTCAAAGTCCTACTCATTTCCTGCCAGGACCCTACTCCAGCATCGCAAACTTACCTGGGCTGGAATTGCCACTTCTCTGGTCTTCTTCCCCTCTTTATAATTAAGTCTGCTGTACTTTCTTCAACTCTGCCTGATTTTTGGTTATAGGGGTGTTTCTCCTTGAAATTCCAAGGAAGCCCTCTGATGCTCATACTTTGCTTTAAGTTATTAACAGACCTGAGCCTATAATGTATCTCTTCCACAAATCAATGGTGCTTCCTAACTGCCACATGTTCTCACAAGCACTTATATTTATTAGACCCACCCTCATATGCTGGTAGGGGAGGTAGTTATGTAACAGTGTTCTCTATGTTATTAGGGGAGATGCAACTGTATAACTACATATTAAGTACAATGGCAATAATGTATGCACATTCCCTGTTGGGATAGTGATTGGTTCTTAGGGATGACTCAGGAATCTTTTAATTGAATGGTACTATTTGAGCTAAGTATGAAGTGTTAATGGAAATTCTCTAGTATATATGTAAAGAAAAATTAATATAATTTTCCACTGAAGGATTTTCATCTGAGTAAAAAGATAATTCCATTTGTTTTCTAGATATATTATCTTGAGAATAGTTAGCTGGTTATTGAAATAGTCTAACCAAGAACTAATGAGCTTCTTAACTAAAGAAAGCCTAGAGACAATGAAGCTTTGATTTATTAAGAGTGACTCATGAGTTTCTTGTTGAATGACTAGATGGATAGAGGGACTGAATTCTGAAATGGGGAATGTAGGAAGAAAAGGTTTGAACTTGTGTTTCATCTTATACACTTTGGGGTTCAGATGACAGTGAGAATCAGAGGTGGAGAGGTCAAGCCATTTGTTTTCGATATATGGCAAGTAATAAGATTCTTTTAGAATATGTCTCAACATTGTTAACTATAGGTGTGAAAGAAGGATGAGGTCATAGAAAATGCACAGGTTTGAGAAACAAGTGGAAAAGCACTTAGTTGTAACCATTGTTACATTTGAAACATCTAAAAAAACAAAAAGAAAGCTTTTTCATTGTTGAATCTCTCTTGTTTTAAATTTAGCAGAGTTTTCCCTTTCACTATTAAACACAAATCAAAGAACTGAGCTCTTGAATAACGTTGCAGTTTGATAAACTTTCATGAAGAAAAAGCATATAAAAGTTGTCTAGAAGACTCATTTATTAGCTAAACTTGCCAAGACAACTACCACCAAAACAAATCTGCCATGCGCTAAAGACTATTCAGAACAATGGCTTTAACCTTTGCAGAATGGGTCCTTTTTTCAAATTTTATTTTTGAGAAACAGAAAGAAGTATAACTATTATATAAAAAGAAGAGTAATTTTTCTAAATGAGATGTAATTTTCAAAACATATTTTGAGAAGACAGGAATAGCAACCTTTAATTATGACTGGGATTTGTACAGAAATACTGGTACACCAACTTCATCAAAAGCAGATGTTCCACTTTCAGTGTTTCTCCAAAAGGAGGAAGATGACAATAGCAACTTAGTAACAAAAATAATAGGAAATGTAATATATTACTAATATTCATTTTACTCGGATGCAGACCTTGCTATGGGAAAAATCTTCTTTTGCTTAAACTAAGCCTGACTGCTGTAATAATTTGCTAATTTTGCTTTCCTTGAAGTCATTCCAGCAACTTAAATTCTTGCAAAATGTTGCTATCGTTTTCCATCTCTTGTTACTTCCCCAGTCACAGTGATGATTTCGCACTTTGTTCTAAATATCCTAGCTGGATCGCTGACAAATACATTAGGTATGCATCCCACATATCAGATTATCATCAATTCTAGATTTTCCTGGGCATCAATCTTCAAGTTTCAAGTTTGAAGGTTATATCTTGCTTCTCTTTAATTCTTCCCAGTTTGCATTAGCTCTCTACAGCCAGTTAGAGGTCAGAGGAACTCATTTGAGCTGCTTTTCTAAATTGCTCTATCATTTATTACTAAAAGGAATTGGATGTGTAGAGCAAAGTCCCCCCAAAAATAGAAAAAAGATTCTTTTGTTGTAATCAGAACCTGTTTTCTTTCCTGTCTTTGCCACCTGTCTTTTAATCACCCTGCTGCTCATTTGCAACAAATGATGAAAGATAAATTAATGAAAGCAAGTTTAATAAAAACATTTTTATATCACAACTCAATTGAAAGAATGAGATGTCTTACCTTTTTCCAGTACTTAAAGACATGAAAAAAAATAGATAGCAAGCTTAGTACATTTTCAACCATCATAAAAAAGAACAGACAACAGAAACATTTAGTGTATTTGCCAAGTAATATAAAAAGTGATGAAAAAATAGGTTATGTTTTAAATGTACAAAGTTTAGAAAAATTTGAATAAATAAGTTATTTTGAGTTTTAATTACATCTCACATCATGCCAATAACTTTACATAGCTTGAGGATACAGTTAAGGAAATTTTGATATTTAATTTTTGAGGAGGAGTCACAGATTTATGAGAGTTTTTTATTAACACCAAACTTTAAGAAGTTTAGTTTACAAGAAGTCAGTGTTTTATGATGATGGTAAGAGCTAGGTTAACTATATAATTTATTATCAACCAGCAAAGTTTTGAAAATCTAACAGGTTTTAAAAACAAAATATTACTACAAAACATTTGTGTTTTGAATGACTTTATTTTGCATTGATTAGCTTATAACACATTTGGTAAACAAAACTACTACCAAAAATGTACTTTTTTTTTCTGCATGTCCACACTCTGTATAACCAGTGAGTGAACCAACAGGCCATATGTCAGAGAAGTGTTGGCCACATTTCTAAATAAGGGTCATGTAGAGAGAGAATTGTGGCCCTGGGGAATTTTATGGATGTAGCTAAGTTTTAAAGTGGGGCTACTAGAAAAGACCATGGAAAAAACTAGTTTTACAAAGGGGAATTCTACCAAACCCAGCATGGCTTATTTCAGTGCAACATTAATGCTAAGACAATTAAAAATGAAAAGAAAATGGGCGATTACTAAATTATACAGTCCAGAATATTTCAACAGGTATAAAATGGGGATTCTCCTGGTCAAGCTTGGATTTGTATGCACTCAGCAATCAGATAGAGAATGGTGTATTTGTATTAGGGTATATAGGCAGAGAAGAAATTTTTATATTGTCTAAAGTGTAAAGTTTTGTTATAAGTGAGTAAATGAAGTAGTAAATAAATATTTTATTTGAAATATTCCTAATCGTGACAAGTAAACAAAAGTACTTGACATTAAGACATAATTTTCAAGGTTTTAGTATGAAGGTGGTGTTTTTCTTAAATGAGCATTTAAGTTATTCTACTTTTGATTCCTTTAAAGGACAATTACACACAAATTCCTAATCAAAATTTGAGAAATTATAGTAAATGGCCTAAAACCTTTTGTTAAAACAATGTCTCAATGTTTATCTTGCACTAATGGGGGAAAGTTGAATTTCAATAAAATATTTTTATAAATGGTAAAATATATTGAAATATGTTGAAATCACACTATTTCATTTGATTTATTTCAATAAATTCAATAATCTATCTGCTTTTATTATATGTGATTACAATTTATCTTAACAGGCACTTTATTTTTCCCTCTCACTTATACACTCAAAGTCTGCGTTACTTTTGATAACTAGCTATCAAGGAAATTTATGTGAGGAATTTATATAAGGAAAATTGTCCTAGCTACAAGATCAATGCTTATGGTAGACTCATCTTCAATATTTTCCAATTGAAGAGTGATAGCATGTGTGTTCTTTGCAATTGTTGCATGCATATACTGATTGTAATTAGTGCGCTGAGTTTTTATGTACTATCATCATATTTAATGATTATCAAATGCCTAAAGTAAAAAATTAAATTCTAAGTGTAATGTTTCTCCATTTTCATACTCTGAAAAATTAACTCTCGCACCATTTGCTTTTAAAACAGCAATTCAATTAATTTTTATTTAATACATTTGAAAATATTTAAAAGAATAATCTACACTAAATACTTTTGCTGTTGTTTGGAATTAAATACATTTTATTTTAAAAGGAAAACATGTTGTAAACAACCTGTAAAACACAAAATTAAAAAATCAAAATCAGTATAAATTTATGATGTATAAAAACACTAAAAATATTCAGTGTAGGTCCTATTTATCGATTAAAAAAGTATCATAATTTCTTGTAATATGTTTCTTACTCAAAATACATGTAAAATAACTTAATGTACTCCATGTAAAGAGAATTAATCTGCCACATCACTTTTAAAATCTCATTATTCTGAAATACATCATTTGTTGAACAAATTCCTCCAAATTTGTTCAAGATAGTTGTGCTCTTTGCTACAATAATTAACATTAAGATGAGAAAATCTTTAAAATTAAGCTTTTATCAGCATTTTATTTCTATATTCACAATGTTCTTAAAATTGTACATATAAGAATGTGCAAATTACTTTCTTTGTTGATGTTGGCATTCCTGTTTCAATGGCCGTGCATGAGCATAGGCCTTACCTGAACTGCCCGCAGCACTTAAGATCTGGTACTGTAATAGAAAGAAGAAATAGTGTCCCCATTGTTTATTTTACTTTTTTTGAAAAATTATGTTTAAAATTGTCTCACATATTTTTTAGGAATAGCTTTTTCATAGCTTATTCATATAATTTATGTGTTTATTCTTGGTAAGCTCACTTTTCACTGATTTGAAGAAATTCTTTGCATCAAGGAAACACATAGTTAATCTTTAATGTATGTTGCAATTAAATGTGTTTTTTTTAAAGACTTTATTTATTTTAGAGAGAGAGACCACGTGTGAGCAGGGGGAGGGGCAGATGGAGAGAATCTCAAGCAGGGCTTGATCCCATGACCCTGAGATCATGATCCGAAAGGAAACCAAGGCAGATAACTCAACTAACTGAGCCACTGAGGTGCCCCTGCAATCAAGCATTTTATGAGCTGCCTTTAAATTTAGTTTACCACTTCTCAGATACATAGAAATGTCTTTTATTTATATATAGTTTGTCTTCATGCTATTTGCCTTTGCAGTCATGCTTAGAAAAAGTAGAGCAATACTTACTTATTTGTCTTTCTGTTTTAATGATTTTACGTTTAAAACATAGGTCATACACCAATTTGAAATTTATATTCGTATATCTGCTGCATCTGTTTTACTCAGATTTAGAGCCACTCCTCGAATTCTTGAGTCCATAAACTGCTAATTTCTGTAATGTAATTGCATACAGTTTTCCCTATATCATTCCACTTTAGAAAGCTCTCTATACATTGTATAAGTAAATTCTTCAAAAATGTTCAAGCCACTGACTAGTATATATAACTTGTTTCATATTTTTACATCACAGCTGATGTACTATATTAAGCTTTGCATAATATAGAATACAAAAATAAAGCAACATGGAGGGAGAAAATATGAAATTATATTACATGCACTGTTTTAAAATAAGCTCAGGGAATGTCTGCAAGCAGGCAGATACTCATTTCTATGGAGATGGTGAACAAGACTGAGACTCTGGGAAAGAGTACTTAAGGGCGTGTAAGTATATATCTATGAAATCTCAGTGTTCATCTCTTGAAGTTATTCATAATGCTGATCTGACAAAAAGTAAAAATGTTGGAATAGTAGCCTTTCAGACCATTACGTAGAGATACACTGTCATGGCATGAAGAACCTGTCAAACCAAATATGATATATACTAATCTTTTAAAACCATTTAAATGATCTTATAAAAGGTGATTTTAAATAATTTCAAGTCTTAGGGTCAATATGAGGCTAAATGTATTATTCTGATTATTATAAATATGATATAAATTAATTCATATTTTACCCTGATTTTCGAAGGAAACATTTAAAAACAATCTCTCAGGCTCATTTAACTTCTGGTTGTCTTTTCTCTGTAACTTAGTAACATCCATCAGTGGAGATTCTCCAGGGAAGACAAGCCACTTCCCAATCCTGAGTCATTCACCTAGGCAACAGCGGGAGGCAGGTGGGCAATGTCCTCCAAAGTGGGATTCAATTGCGCTCACTGTTGTAGACCATTTCCATAAGCCCCCACCCCCTCAAAACAGAGTTTATTGTTCAAATTTGCAGTGGCCTGACTCAAAGGATGCCCTGGCAGCACTGCTGGCTCTTTTCTCCTAGAATCCACATCCCTCCAGCAGCCACCAGAAGCTCCCCTGTTTTCTTGTAGTCATGCCATGTGTGGGGCTATAGGAACCATATATACATATATATATATTATATATATATATATATATAATATATATATAAATGCTTTATTTTTTAAGGTTTTTTATTTATTTATTTGACAGAGAGAGAGAGCACAAGTAGGCAAGCAGAAGGAGAGAGAGAAGCAGGCTCCCCGCTGAGCAGAGAGCCCAATGTGGGCTTGACCCCAGGACCCTGGGATCATGACCTGAGTCAAAGGCAGATGCCCAACCCACTAAGCCACCCAGGTGCCTGGGAACCAGGATATATTTTTATAAATATATAAATATATATATATGTGTGTGTGTGTGTATACACATTTTTACAAACATTATATATATAATAAGCATTTACAATGATTCTTGTTCTGTGGGATTCTTATGTCTGGATGAAGGATCCTCCAACTACCACTCAACTATATGATGACAAAGAGCCTGAGCATAAGAGATAAACAATTGAATTCCTATTTAACGAATTTCCCGTCGACCTCACAAAGTTACTATAAAAAGGAGAAGAAAAACAATTCTAACTACTTTTCTTGCATTCAGGGGCACTTGCTTGAAATTTATTTTTATTAATATAGAAGCCTCTTCACCCTATTATCAATCCTTAAATTATCACCTATGTCATATAGTGCGCCCTGGCTCTTTTTGTCCTCTCTTAAGATAAACTGAAAGTAATGTGTTACCCAATCTTAATATTACCTTCCCAATTCACTTTCTCTTCCTTTGGTGTGTTTCCCTTCCCTCCTCCTTCTCTCATCTTGTTTTTTCAAAAAAGGGAGGCAATGTGTAGTAATTACTGAGGGTCCTCAATTTTCCAGAGTATAGAGAGGCCTATGCGTCCAGGAACATAAAAAGTATACCTTTAGCTTTCTATTTAGTTGCCTTCTTTTATCTGTAGGGATTGAATCTGGACCCATACTTCTGAAGTGTTATTTGGAGAAGCCTTGGGAGCAAGCTGTCAACCACGCCCTTAATAGTGCTAGCAATCACTCCCCATGTGATTCGCACAATCAGTGAGGTGGGTATCACAGCGCAAACCCAGGAGTCAGGCTACTGGTTAAAAACCTTTGTTGATTTTTCAGGCCCAGCTACAAGTACTTATAAAGAGGAAAAGCTGCCCTCCGCACACCAGACAGAGCAGGATGTGCTGCAGTGGCTGAGGGGGCTGTGGCCAAGGACTCAGGCCCCCTACCACTCAGGCTCAGGGTGGCCTTGCCTTCCCAACCGCTGGGCCTTCATTTCTAGGTTTCTTTATCTAAGGCCTTGGGTGGAGGTCCTCTTCAGGAACCTCTGGTGAGGCCTTGTTATGGAGGAAAGAGGGGGGAAGTCTTTTTAAGATTTTATTTATCTATTTGACAGACAGAGAGAGAGAGAGAGCACAAGCAGGGGGAGCAGCAGAAGAAGAGGGGGCTCGATCCCAGGAGCCCGGATCATGACCCGAGCCAAAGACAGACGCTTAACTGACTGGGCCACCCAGGAGCCCCAAGAGGGAGAAAATCTTGAAGACATTCCCTTGCCTTCCTGCCTCAGCACCAAGGACTCTTCTACTCCTAGCTCCTCCCTGGCCCTCCTCACTTCCCCACTCCAGAATCCATGAAACTTTTGTTCAGGACGACCTCAACGGTGGGATGACCCCTCCTTCCATGCTGACCCACAGGACCCTCAACCTACATGGCAATCTGTGGAGAAAAACGAAACAGGGAGAGTCAGCACTTCCTCCGGTTTTATCTTGCTGTTTATACCGTGGCAGTAATTAAAGGTTGAACTGTTTCATTTTTGACTTGTTGCATTAATTGGCTTCTCCAACACTTAGTAGTTCTGTTCTCTCTTTCCCACATCAGTTGAGCTCCTGACATAAAAATCCATCATCTTGAGGATGAAATAGCAACACATTAAACATAGGGATCAACCGAAGCAATTGACCCTGATGCCAAACATCTTTAGCTCAAGAGTACTCGGCATTATGTATTGCTGATTTCCGTAGATTTCTAATTCGCACTTTAGCCATCTGTTACTATACCTGAGGCCGTATCAATCCTGATTGTTCTCATACAACTGAAACCTATCAGCATTCCATCTTCTTTCCCTTTTATTCGTAATCTATTTCTTCCTTCCTTGGAAGGAAAAAATATAATCATTGCCAATTCCCTTGGCAATTGACCTTATGCCAAAAAAAAATTTAGTTCATATATAATCTGGTGATGTATGTAATGGAAGCTGAGGGAAGAGAGTCAGTGCTATGAAAGAATTAAGATAAAAGTATTTCTCCAGTTGATTGTGAGCATTCAAAGTGAAAGTCATGTTTGTTTAACTGCAGACCATGACTAGTAATGATAGTTTAGTAAATTCTTTAGGAAAGCTTTTGGTATACATATGAATATGATATATATTTTAATTTTTTTTTCGGAGAGAGAGAGAGAATGTTCATGCAAGCTGGGAGCTGGGTGTGAGGGAGGGCAGAGAGAAGTCATGACCTGAGCATAAATATGGAGTTGGAGGTTTAACTGACTGAGCTACCCAGGTGCCCTGAATATGACATAAAATTTAAAGCACATATATTTTTAAATCTGGTCAAATACCGATTTTTCTCATACAGGAATTCAATAAACTTTATCAAATTTGAATATGGTATAATTACCTTTATAATGCTACAATTATATCTATAATATACTTATGGAAAAATTCTCATAAGATTATAAATTTTAGTTACATAAATTATTTTTCATAATCTCATATTACATGTAAAATTAATACAATATTTAAATGTAGATGTATATTGTTTTGATCACATAATCCAATACAAATGATAAAATCATTAAAAAGTAGGTTTCTAGATTTGAAATGATTTTGTTGTACAACAAATATATATATTTCTAAGTGCATATGTATTTCTAAGTGTGTATATATTTCTAAGTGTATATTAGAAATTTATGTATTTGTATTTGATCATGAAATTTATTTGGAGAATATTGTTAAACTTTTACTGTGATTTATAAGTTATTACTTGCAATGATGGTGGCAAAATTAAATATGAAATTGTGCCAGAGACAAATGATAAATTCTAAATTCTGGTTTGTTTCCTCCTGTGATTTTGTTTGAAATCTTTTACTTAACTACTTTGTTAATGATTTGGAAAAGTAGCTTTTAAATTAAACTCAGTTTATGATAAGATAAAATACACCAGAAAAGACAGAAAATATTACATTGTAAAATGAAAAGCAATCCTTAGAGGAGATGAGTGGGAAAATATATTTGAAGAACAAAAGAATACCAGTATATATAATTTTGCTTCGAATTAGAGAAGATAGTGTATTGCTTATGCTTTGATGTTTTAACTTGTATTATTTTTTAAAAGCTGTATGTAATATATATACATACAACAAGGATCAACAACACATGGATCTATACAGATATAGATATATGAGATTCTTGTTCTTTTGTTCTTATATCAAGTCATAGAAAAAAATTCTTTGCCTTGCATTCTCTCTTTCTCTTTCCTTTTTTCATGTGAATTAGAGATAGGATATTGTTTTTCAAGAGAATCGTACTTTTTTCTGTTAGTTTCAATGTTTCAATTTTAGAAGAAAAGAAGAAGTGTTTTAAATTATTAAGGCCAGAGCCATTTCCAGTTACTAAGTTCTTAATAGAAAGAATAGACTCCATAGAGAGAACCAGAAAATGAAAATGGGTGGTAGAAGAGAAAATTGGGGAGAGTAGCTGAGTGCACGGTACACCTACAGCCTGATGCAAGCCCAGTGGGTTATTCTAGGAGAATTTCACGGTGTTCTAGAAGGTAATGAAGAAGACGAAGTCATCTGTTCACCTAATCAGACAAAAGTGACAGGTGTGGGAAGAGACAGACAAGTCATGACAGAATATATAAATACTTCATGTAAATTCCGGTAGCTTAAAAAACTGGCTAGGAGGAATGAAACATGTTGTAGAAAATGATATTAAAAATAAAGAACATTTCTTGATATTTTAATGCAAGAAAACCACAAATATTACCTAACATCAAATAGTAAATTATGAAACTTGTTTCCTTTCAGAGGGTGGTTCAAATCAAACATTCAAGATAAAATGCAAAGGTTTGGAAACCTTCAATATGATGGTTCTCTGATTCAGGAGAACTTCAACGTTTTCTTTGACAATTCATTGCCATTTTAGAGGCACAAATACCTTCTAGCAAGATTGGGAATTATTTGGATATACAAGACGAAGATGTATTCACGTTCTTGTTTTTATGACTGTCTTATGTGATGCAGAAACGTACTAAGCAATGTACAGATTACTGAAATCCCCATGGAGTAAAAAGCAATTAAGCTGAACATTTAATTTTAAATCATGAATATTTAAATCACTAAAAATATCTGACTTTTCTTTACATTTCAGCCAACCTTATAGTCTTGAATAAAATATAATTATTTGAACAAGTTCAGACTTTAAGAGCTTTGAAATGTATGAAACTTTCCTTCATAAAGCTATCTGATAAAGAAAATATGCAAATTCTCAAAAGTTTACTTTCTGGCATTTCAAAAATATTATCAAGAGTCTAGTGGTAGTATATAGAAGATGATGACACATGGATGATGATGCTCTGTGTGTACCCCATGCACTTTGTCCTTGGTTTAACAAGTAATCAGATAATTTTTTGAGTATCTTAAAATGCATGCATTTTATGATTAATTCAACTAGAATCAGATTAGGCTATCTTGGAAATAACTCTTTATCTCTTAATTTATAGTGAATGTTTGTATTAAAAAAAAGTCCCTATAGACTAGAGTACAGAGTTAGTATAATGAAAGTCTTGAGTTTCATCTCCATTGTAGTTAAATTTCCATTGTTCAATAGCCATAGAATTACAACTTCAGTATAACTTGGGGCAGACTACTTCTACGTTATGCCCTTGATCACGAAGAGAACACTGATGACACAGGAAAGAGCAGTATGAATTTATACACTCTCGGGGAAAAAATATTTTTTGGCATTATCTTCATTGGCAATTCATCAATTCTACTGATTTCATCTATATAAAATGGAATTTTATGTTTCAGAAAGGTAGCAATTTAAAGTAAACACTCATGTAGGCAGGATGATAAAAACATAAGATAAAATTTGACATCAATATAATGAAGTACTTAAAAGTAGAACATTTGGGGCAGGCAGATGTGGGTTTCGGCATTGTCTTTGTCAATTAATTTCTTTGTGAACTTGAGAGAATGATTTACTGTCTCCAAGTTGTTGAATGGTAAATGAGGATAATAATAGCTCTTTTTGTTATTGGGTTGTATTCTTATTTAATAGTTACAACTGTACAGTGAATTTAAATGCTTAGAATGGTGTTTGGCACTTGGCAAACACTTAATAATTATTAACGAAATTAGTACTTATGTTCAAAAGTGATTTAAATGTTTTCAAACTTATTTGTATGCACTTTCATAAAAACACAGTGCCACTTAATAAAGACAAGAAATATAGAGATTGGTACAATAATTATTTTTATAAGTTGTGTTGATACATTAATAGACACTAAGATCCATACTAGATAGAGATTTTAAGATTAGAACCTATGTTTAGTTGTTAATTTCTAAACCAGGCAGAGTAATTAAAAATATATTTTATCATAAAATGTTATAAATATACTTTAAAAATTAAAGAAGGTGTTACTGCTGTGATTTTATGGTGTACTATAACAGAAGGTTGTTCAATTCTTAAATTGCTGCCTTCATATTCCTAAATAATACTAACCAATTTCTGACAATTGTTTGAAGGTGTTGAATGGATGACAGCCTTAATAACAAAACTTTTACCTAATACAAATCACCCTTCTTGATTTTGGAGATCTTATTTTTAATATGATCCCACAGAGAAATTGAAGATGATTGAGTGGCTTGTCAAGACACTCCTCTGGCAGAACCGTTTCTAATTTTCTTCCTTCTTTTTTTTAACCCTTGCCATCTGAGTTAATGCCTAATTTTTAAAGAGAATTGATGAGGTATTTAGTCATGTCATCTTTTCAAGAAGCAACTCTCAGTATATAATGATTTGAATTTGACATGTAAAGGACATATATATCTCAAAATCACTAACCAAGCAATGTAGAAATGTAACAACAAACCACAGTAAATTAAATAGGGAGTTAATGAGGTATAGATTGTAAATGGGAATACATATATTCTTCCTAATAAACACGGGCCTTTTTTTCTGACTTATTTTGTGTATGTATGTGTGATAATAATGCACTATTTGCAGATTTGATTATTTTGATTCTGTTTAATTTTGGACATTTAACTGGTCTTTATTCTTCTTTAAATTTTTAAAAATTTTTTCCAATTATAAATGGGTTTTATATATCTGAGACACTGTTTTCCCTATATCTTCCAATGTCTCTCAAATCCTCATTTAATTAATAACTCAGTTATAGTAAAGAGTTTCTATTTAAATTTATATTGTTCCTAACACTTTAGGTATTGCCTGGTAGAATTTTACTCTGCCTTTGCTTATGTTTTTCCTTCATTTTGACTTACTGACTTGGTGTTTCGCCACGGAATATTTGTCTTCAAATGTGAAAATTCCAATGTATACCTCTTATAGATGCGTTAGCTATCTTTCAAGTAGTGTCCTCACCAACTCCACGAAAAGCAGACTACTCTTCCAACAACCCCTATTTCCTTCCTTACTGTAAGATTTTTATTTTGAAAACAAAACAAATTAAAAGAAAATTTGTTTTCTCGCTTATAAAGTGACTCTTTAACAGTGACCAGGATATGGTAGAATCACGAGAGGTTTACAGCCAAATAGCTTTAGTTTGACTTTGTTTTTCTGGTTGTTTAACTTCTCGAACTCTCGGGGCGCCTGGGTGGCTCAGTCATTTAGCGTCTGCCTTCGGCTCAGGTCATGATCCCAGGGTCCTGGGATTGAGCCCCACATCGGGCTTTCTGCTCCACGGGAAGCCTGCTTCTCCCTCTCCCACTCCCCCTGCTTGTGTTCCCTCTCTCACTGTGTCTCTCTCTGTCAAATAAATAAATAAAATCTTTAAAAAAAAAAAAAAAACTTCTCGAACTCTCAATTCTCTTTTACAAAACAGAGATAGCAGGTAAATGTCCAGGTGTTTTTGTAAGAATAAAATGAAATACTTTTGCAAAGCATCTAGCTTGTTCTGTGATATGTGAGAAAAGTTCGGTCCCTGTTAGACCACTTACCTGTAATGATATGAATAGTTCTATAATAAATTTGCTTAACCTTTAAAGAATATCGCATGCTTAAAATTGTTATGATACTTCTTCTACCAATCTGTCAGCATGTACAAGTCAAACGAAATTAAAATATCTTGACATGAGAGGTATGTTATTTTTGCATAACATCATTTAATGTTCTGTGTGATACAAGGATTATATGCTATAAACATATAAAAATAAACAACTTCAAATTGTTTACATTTTTAAATTTCAGAATATCATATGGGAAACATCAAAATGGAATTTATGTTGAATAATTAACTATGGAAATTGGTAGATGGGCACAGATATACGGATGTGACTTTAATTAAAGTTAGCCTAGACCTTCCAGAACCATGTAGAGGTCAGACAGCTCATAACAGATTCTATTCCTTCACTGTACTTGATTGTGACATCCATTTCTGCAATGACATTTTAAAATTTGAACATTTTAAAGCATGCAGAACAAGAAAAACTTAAAAAAAGCCATTTAAGGAAATTTTAAAGAAAGAAATTAAAATAATTCAATAGATGGAGTACTTAGCGATAAGACACTAAAATGACTATATGTCTTTTTGGCATGGAAATAAAGGGGCTAAAAGTCCAAAAAAGAGAGAGAGAGAAAGATAGAAACAGAGAGAGACAGAAAGACTCCACCAAGAAATTGCTAGACCTGATACACGAATTCAGTAAAGTCACAGGATACAATATCAACCCACAAAAATCTGTTGCATTTCTATACACCAATAATGAAGCAGCAGAAAGAGAAATCAAGGAATCCATCCCATTTACAATTGCACCAAAAACCATAAGATACTTAGGAATAAACCTAACAAAAGAGCTAAAAGATCTGTACTCTGAAAACTATAAAACACTTATGAAAGAAACGGAAGATGACAGAAAGAAATGGAAAAACATCCCATGCTCATGGACTGGAAGAACATATATTGTTAAAATGTCTATACTCTCCAAAGCAATCTACACATTTAATGCAATCCTTATCAAAATACCACCAGCATTTTTCACAGAGCTAGAACAAAACCCTTAAATTTGCATGGAACCATAAAAGACCCCAAACGGCCAAAGCAAACTTGGAAAAAAATACAAAAAACAAACAAACAAACAAAAAACAAGAAAAGTTGGAGACATCACAATTCCAGACTTCAAGTTATATTACAAAGCTGTAGTGATTCAAGACAGTGTGGTAGTGGCACAAAAACAGACATATGGATCGGTGGAACAAAATAGGAAACCCAGAAATGGGGGTGTCTCAGTGGCTCAGTTGGTGCCTCACTTTTGATCTCAGCTCAGGTCTTGAATTCAGGGTTGTGAGTTAAAGAAACAAATTGGGCTCCACAATGGGCATGGAGTCTATTTAAAGAAAAAAAAAAGAAAGAAAGAAAGAAAGAAAGAAAGAAAGAAAGAAAGAAAGAAAGAAAGAAAGAAAGAAAGAAAGAAAAAGAAAGAAAGAAAGAAAGAAAGAAAGAAAGAAAGGAAAGGAATGGAATGGAAAGAAAAGGAAAGGAAAAGAAAGGAAAGAAAAAAGAAAACACAGAAATGGACACACACTATATGACCAACTAATCTTTGACAAAGAAGGTAAGAATATCCAATGGAAAAAAGACAGTCTGTTCAACAAATGGTGTTGGGAAAATTGGACAGCAACATGCAAAAGAATGAAATTGGACCACTTTCTTACACCATACACAAAAATAAATTCGAAATGGATGAAAGATCTAAATTTGAGATAGGAAGCCATTAAAATCCTAGAGGAGAACAGCGGCAATAACCTCTTTGATATCAGCCATAGCAACTTCTTACTAGATGCATCTCCTGAGGCAAGGGAAACAAAAGGACTTGACTTCACCAAGGTAAAAAGCTTCTGCACAGGTAAGGAAACAATCAATAAAACTAACAGGCAACCTCAAAATGGGAGAAGATACTTGCAAATGACATACCTGATAAAGGGTAGTATCTAAAATATGTAAAGAACTCATGAAACTCAACACCCAAAAAATGAATAATCCAATTAAAAATGGACAGAAGATAGGAATAGACACTTTCCAAAGAAGACATACAGTTGACTAACAGACACATGAAAAGATGCTCAACATCACTTATCATCAATGAAATATAAATCAAAACTACAATGAGATATCACCTCACATCTGTCAGACTGCCTGAAATTAACAACACAAGAAAACAAGTGTTGGTGAGGATGCAGAAAAAGGGGAATCCTCTTCCATTGTTTGTGGGAATACAAACTGGTGCAGCCATTCTGGAAAACACTATGGAGGTTCCTCAAAAAGTTAAAAATAGAGCTACCCTATCATCCAGCAATGCACTACCAGGTATTTACCCAAAGGATATAAAAATACTGATTTGAAGGGGCATATGCATCCCAATGTTCATAACAGCATTATCAACAATAGTCAAATTATGGAAAGAGCCCAAATGTCCATCAACTGATGAATGGATAAAGAAGAGGTATATATCTGCAATGGAATACTACTGGGCCATCAAAAGAATAAAATCTTGCCATTTGCAATTATGTGGCTGGAGCTAGAGAGTATGATGCTAAGCAAAGTAAGTCAGTCAGAGAAAGATAAATACCATTTGATTTCATTCATATGTGGAATGTAAGAAACAAAACAGATTAACATGACGGGAGTGGGAGAGGGGGAGAGAGGCAAACCATAAAACAGACTCTTAAATATAGAGAAAATAATGAGAGTTGCTGGAGGGGAGGTGGATGGGGGGATGGGTTAAATGGGTGATGGGTATACAGGAGGGCACTTGTGATGAACACTGGATGTTGCATGTAAGTGACGAATCACTAAATTCTACACCTGAAACTAGTATTACACTGTGTGTTAACTAACTGGAATTTAAATAAAAAGTTGAAGAAAAAAAAGCTCCTATATCAGAAGTACTCAAAAGTTGCTGTAGGGATTGCACAGACAACTAAATAGATATTGCTCTGGAATAGCCCTTGGCTACAATGGACTAATTAGTCTACTAATGGATTACACTCCTCTTCTTCCTCCTCCTCCTCTTCTTCTTCTGAGAGAGAGAGCATGTGCACATATTTGGGGTGGGGAGGGGCAGAGGGAGAGGGAGAGGGAGAGAGAGAGAGAGAATCTTAAGCAGACTTATGACCCTGAGATCTGACCTGAGTTGAAACCAAGAGTCAGATCCTTAACCGACTCAGTCACCCAGGTGCCCTGATTACACTCCTCTAGATAGTTTTGGACCTGTCTTACAGATTACAGAGTGTTAAAATATTTGAAATAAAATTTGTTTTTCTTAAAAAAATGACACTAGTTTTATAACAACTAAAATAAATACTTCAGATTGAAATTACTAAAATAATTTAAGGGACATGCAGATATAATAATATTACTGTGGGCATTATTGCTAAGATATTAGAAATATTGGTACTGTAGTTCTACACTTTTAGAAGACTACTGTTTCACTAACATGATTTTCTGGAGATATTCCAAGTCACTCGCCAAATACAACAGAGGTAATCAAATGAAATGACATCAAGAAATGATGCCATTTCTTGAAGTTTTTATAGGGTTTGGTAAATGAAGGAAGATTGGATACTTGACCTAATATACTATAAAATTATCTTGTGTGATTTTATCATTCTAATCAAATATATGATGAATGCTATAGCATGATTTTTCTATTTTTCAGTACTTTAATTCATTGTGGAAATAGATTATATGTAGTGTAATAAACAATTATAAGTTCAATATAGTCCTTGATCCAACTGTAAAGGAAAAAAATGTATAGTTTTACCAACTACAAGAGAGAAGGACGTGCTATTCCTGCACGTAACCATATAATGTCAAAGTCAAAACTAAAAGAACAAATCAAAACAAAGGTAGTGATATTGTATTATAAAACATCTGAAATGAAGCAGTTATTTTAAGTACCAGGAAAAGCAACACAACAGAAAATACCTGCCATTTTAATAAATCAGAAAAAAAAGCTGGAGGGTGGTATTATGTTTAAATTAGTTTATCATAAGACTACTCTTTTCAGAGTTTCCAGGATTGGAATATTTTATCTGAAATAAATGCAGCCTGAGTTTAGTATTGGATTAAATCATCTGAAAACCAAGAATCTCCATCACAGTGTTTCTTTTCCTCTGTTATTTTAATCCTAATGAGTATGTTCTAATAAGAAATGGGTCCCAACTCAAATGGGTGTGAGTGGCCTAATGGCAGTGTGTCCTTTTTCTAGGTACTTTCAAGGCTGAGTCAGGATTTATTTTTTCCTCTATGGTCATAATTTCATCGTCTTACAGGTAATACATCCACAGTTGCTGCTGCTGACAGCAATGTTTGTTTCCTCATAGGGACATAGCTATGACTATTTTTTGAACATTTTTTTTCTGCTTGGCATTTAGCCCAGAAAGAAATACTTATTTTCCTAGATGTTCTTGGCCTCCAAAGTCAGATGACCCTCCTCAAAATTTCTCTGATCCTACATGTATATCCATTATCTGGCCTTTCTCCAGATTCCTCACTCATAGGCTCTGAACTACTCTTACATGCTCCCTGCACTCTTAAACTTTGTTCTTCTTAAGAGATTCTTGCCCTGCAATAGTTCCCCCACTTCCCCTTTCCTAACCTCTGTCCCCTCAACTTATCTCAAAATTACAATGCTCCTCAAGTTTCCATTTAATCATAGCCACAAATTTAGGATTCAGCCTAACATTAAGCTAAGGCATGTGGGATATAAAAGTGAATAAAACATAGCCCTCTCCTGCGAAAGGTCATGTTCTAGCATGGAAAAATGACAGAAAACCATTATTATTAAAAAGGACTGACAAAATCATTGTAAAAGATAAGCATCAGATTTAATGGTGCACATGAAATGGACCCTATTTGAATACGATTCTTAGAAAGCGGTGAATTATAAGGAAGGACTTCCTGCCTAAGGTATGCACAGGAAGAGAAAGATGGCATTCTAAGGAAAGGAGCACTATCACCAAAGGCTGGGAGGCAATATGCTAATGCTGTTGGAGAGTACGTGGAGAAGTGGGGCAAGAGTCTGACAATGAACATCTTATTTACCATCCTAAAGACCTTAGCCTTTTTCCCATAGGAAAAGGAGATATGTCACAGAGTTTTTAATCTTAGGAATGACATGATCAAATTTATAATTTATACAAATTACTCTGCTAAAAGTGTGGGAGAATGAATGGAGGACAATATCATAACAAAATGTCAAAAAATAAAATAATAGTTGATGACATTGGACCCTTACCTATGCCTTATACCAAAAACAAAAACAAGGAAAAAAAAACCTCAAAATGGCTTACAGAACAAAAAGTGAAAGCTAAAACTATAGAACTGGTAGAGAAAACATAGTGGGAAATCTTCAGGATATTGGATATGACAAAGATTTCTTGGATATGATACCGAAAGCACAGACAACAAAAGAAAATGTAAAGTGGAGTGCATCAAAATTAAACATTTTGGGGCATCATAGGACACCATCAACAAAGTAAAAAGACAACTCACAAAATGAGAGAAAATACTTGCAGAACATATATCTAAATAAGAGATTATTATCTAGAATATATAAAGAACTTCTGCAATTGAACAATTTTAAAAACCCAATTAAAAATGGGTAAAGCACTTGAATAGACATTTCTATAAAGAAAATATAAATATGACCAATAAACCTGTGAAAATAGGTTCAACATCAGTAACCTTAGTGGAATGCAAATCAAAATCACAATGATACACCCCTTTATACCCATTAAGATGGTTACCATCCAAAACAAAATAAAAAATAAAAGATAACAAATATCAGTGAGGATTTAGATAAATTGGAAGCTTTGTGCACTGCTGGTTGGGATGGAAAATGGTGTAGCTGATATGGAAAACAGAAGAGCATTTCTTCAAGAAATTAAAACAGAACTACATATGATCCAGCAATCCCACTTAGGGGCATATGTCTAAAACATCTGAAAGCAGGGACTCAAACAAACATTTGTACATCTATGTTCACACCAGCATTATTCACCAGACCCAAGAGGTGGAAACAAACCAAGTATCTACTAATAGATGAATGGATAAACAAAATATGTCATAAATACACACACACTGGAGTAGTATTTAGCTTTAAAAAGGAAGGAAATTCTGACACACACTATAGCATGGATAAACTATGAAGAGCTTAGTCTAAATGAAATAAACCAGTCACAAAAGGACAAATATTACATGATTCTACTTATATGAAGTACCTAGGGTACTCAAATTCATAAAGACAGTGAGTAGAATGGTGGTTGTAGGGGGTAAGGGAGAGAAGGAATTATAACAGAGGATTACTGTTTAATGGGTATAGAGTTTAAGTTTGGGAAGATGAAAAATGTTCTGGAGATTCATGGTGGTGTGGTTGTATAAAAGTGTGACTGTACTTAATGTCAGTCACTTATATACTTAAATGTGGTTAAATGGTAAGTTTTATATTATGTATATTATGTGGCAATTTAAAAAAATGAATGCTATTACCATAAATTTGAATGATATTACCAAAAATAAAGATAATATCTTTTATCAAAGATAAAAGACAGTGATTTGAGAAATATCCAAAAAGTAAAATGGCAGCATATAGAAAAAAAAGCAAAGAAAACAAAAGCATCTGGTGTGGGTTGATTCTACTTTACTGGCCTCCTTGGACGTAGGGTTCTCTTTCACGTGGCAAGAGCTGCTGACCAGATGGATCAGAATGATGGCAGTGGGATGGGGTTCTCCAAAGCATCAAGTTTTAATAAGCTCCCTAAATGACTCAAAACCTTTAGAACAATAAAACTGGGGAGAAAAGAAAGATTAGAAGCATAAATTTAGATATAGGGAGTACACCAACATTAAAGGGAAGAGGGACAAATGTTATTCAATATGGAGATAGAAAAAGTGACCAAACAGATGTATGATAAATCTTAAGAGGTAGCTGGAAAGGCACCAGACATATTCATGAAATAAGGGAGCAATTAACAGTGTTAAATGCAGCAGGGACTCCCACTAGATGAAAACCATGTATAGTAGGTTTTAAAAAAAAATAGGCTATTACTAGTTACATTAGCAGAGGCGTTGTCAAAACAGTTACAGTATCATAAATCCAATTGACCTGGGTTGAGGGAAAAATCAAATCAATGGACAAGAATTAAAAAGAAAATGGCAGATCATGGTTTAAAGATAAGGATAATTAGAAGGAAATGAAAGAGAAGAGAGAGAGACAATAGCTAGAGGAGTAATTAGATAAAATAAAGCTTTAAAAATTCATGTAAATATGTGTGAGCATGTTTATAGACTGAAAGTAGAAATTCAGTAGAGAGAGTGAAAAGATACATAGAAGAGAAAGGAGTAGAGAGATTAACATTGGTGTTATGGCCGAAGAACACTGCACTCTTGACCTTGACCTGGCGGTGTTTAGTTAAACAAAGCTCTCGCTTGAATTTCCAAATCCTGGACAGTGTGTGCACCAAGTCATGAATTTCTTCAAGCAAAAATGAAAACATTTCAGTTCATAATCATTTTCTTTCCCAAGAAACTATGACAACACGTACATTGTGCTTCAGATTTTAGATAGATGTTCCGGAAGTTCAAAATCTAAACTTCGCTAATCATTCCAGAGTTTGCTGTCTTTTCTGCCTCCATTTGAGGCTCAAATCCAAGCCTGTGAAAATTTATATTCCATTTTTAATTTTGCTCAGGATGAGTGGCTTGCTCAGGATGAGTGGCTAGGGGCACATCTATACATGCATGAAGAAAGGAAACTTTGCATATGTGACTCTGCTCCACGTGAGGAGTTAAAATGGGGCCAGCTAGCCAGAGCACAGAGATTATATCTGTATATCCTACAAGAAATCGTAAGGTCTTTGCAGGCATGCCTTCATTTTAAGGTGCTGAATCCTGGTTCTACTTATCATTTTGTTTGTAAGACACAAGTTGCACAAGAGATTAAACAATGCTGCAGGGGTAAGAGAAATGTGAAGGACCAGCACCCTGCAAGGGGAATCTTATTTACCTCTAGCTAGACTAACAAATTCTGCCACTATGTGTCCATCGTCCTCAAGAAGGTGAGCAGTTAAAGTAAGGACCTATCCAACTTAGACTATAAAATGTGTTCTTGGAAATTAGTTTTTGAAAATTTGAAACAGGAATTCTTATATTACTAGAAAAACATGGATTATGTTGCATGAACTCTTCTGTGGAATGAAACCATTAAATCTGTTAAGTCCCAAAAGAACACTGAAGGAATCGTGCTAACCCAAGGTTGTATGTTCACATTTTTGACAGCTTTCGAGAAATTTAGAAATAATGTCTCCCATACGAAACATGGGAATCCTGCTCAGGCTAGTATGACTGGAGTAAGTTCAGGTAATTAAGCTAGTTACTATGAAGAGGAAAATGAAATTTACATTTTCTATAAGGACGTACACTCGGAAACAACAGAGTGGTTTATCAAAGTGGCCCCTATATTGAATATGGTTAGTGTATTTTCCACTCACTGGAAAATGCTGATCTTTTAATCTGCTTTTCTCCATTATAAGGAAAGTACATGCAAAAATTAGTTATGTGTCTTCACCAGCAGTTAATGGGCATCTCTGATGGGTATTTTTTACAATCCACTGCCCTGATCTGCAATTCATGATGATGGAATTTTTCAGTTAATAGTTAACTATTCAAAAACTACAAAAATAAACACATAAAAATATTCACCATTCTTTATTCTCTATTTTTGGTAGAATTATACAAACCCAGCAAGATTCAAAGGCAGCTTTAAAAACTGATCAGCAAATAGGAGTGTTCAGAAGAATATTACTAACATCAAAATTTGGAATCAGAAAAATATATTTCAAAAACATCTCACCCCCTTGTGTCAAAAATTGCCATCCAATTCACTTACATTTTACTAGTCTCTGTCCTTCACCCACTGCATTTATTTTTTATTTTTTTTAAAGATTTTATTTATTTATTTGAGAGAGAGCAAATGAGAGACAGAGAGCACGAGAGGGAAGAGGGTCAGAGGGAGAAGCAGACTCCCTGCTGAGCAGGGAGCCCGATGTAGGACTCGATCCCAGGACCCCGGGATCATGACCTGAGCCAAAGGCAGTCGCAAAAAAAAAAAAAAAAACCAAAGGCAGTCGCGTAACCAACTGAGCCACCCAGGCGCCCCACCCATTGCATTTATTAATTAAAAAAATATTTCCTGGGGCACCTAGGTGGCTCAGTGGCTTAAGTGTCTGACCTCGGCTCAGGTATGATCTCAGGGTCCTGGGCTCGAGCCCCACGCATTGGGCTCCCTGCTCAGTGAGGAGTCTGCTTGCCCCTCTCTCTCTCTTTCTCCCTTTCCCTCTCTCTGCCTCCCTACCCCCCGCTCATGCTCTCTCTGTCTGTCTCTCAAATGAATAAATAAAATCATTTAAAAAAATTCTTGATTACCTTGTCCTTTGTGCCAGATTCTTATCTGAGGGCTGGGGATACAGGAGAGGCCAACAAATGCTTTCTGTTCATGGAGTTTAAGTTCTGGTAAATGCATTCTATTGTCCAAACTTTCCTATATACTATCTTTGTGAAATGCCTTCTCATTTCCATTTCCACCTGTCTCTTTCTCTCGCTCTCTCTCTCTCTCTTTTTTTTTTTTTTGTTTCACACTTGGGTTACACAAATACCTATCCAAGCAGTGTTCTTTTCTCCAATGCTTCTCTTTCTTAGCCAGTTTGCCCTTTCTGCCAGACTTATTTTCCTAAATAAAAATCTGATTTATGTCAGAATCCTGCTCAAAATCTTTTAATTGCTCATCATTGTCTGGAAATCCCCAACATTGCTTCAATGCTCTTCACTTTTTAAAAATAATTTGATTTTCCAGAATGTTCTGCAAATCACACCACTACACTAATACTAATACTAATCATAATGTTGAATAGCCTACTCTCAAGTCTGCCCCTGGGATTGTCCGTGCTTTGGCTGTTACTAAACATCAGAATTTCCCACTCTTTCCTGTCAAAAGCTTAACACTTCTGAAGCATTTGAGGATACCACCTGTTCCAAGAGTATCTTCCCCCTTTGTATTCTCATGGACTACTTTTTAATTTCTGTAAGAGATCTCATAGTTACCTTTTTACTTACCTACTTTTTTTTTTTAAACAGTGTGCTTTTTTCTAAAAGATTTTATTTATTTGACAGAGAGAGACACAGCGAGAGAGGGAACACAAGCAGGGGGAGTGGGAGAGGGAGAAGCAGGCTTCCCGCGGAGCAGGGAGCCCGATGCGGGGCTCGATCCCAGGACCCTGGGACCATGACCTGAGCGGAAGGCAGATGCTTAACTGACTGAGCCATGCACGCTACCTCACCTATCTACTTTTCTACATATTTTTAAGTTTTAGCATTCATGGAAAAAAAAAAAAAAATTGGAGGTAGAGGGGATCACCTCTTCATCCCGACTTAATCACTTGCTGGATGACCTTGAAAAATGTAACTTCTCTCTCACTCATTTTACCACTACAAAGTCAGAATAGATTACTCATAAAATGAGGAGAGATCATGCATGCAAAAATCTGTAAGGCATTCGTGTCCACGTGGAGAGTACACTTCGAGAAATAAGGGTTGAAAACACAAGGACGACAGAGACAACTCCAGGAGTTTTCATATCTGTATTCACAGTCCCTGGCTTGTATTAGGGATGTAATACAGCTTTATAAAATATGTTGATATATACCAAAGCTTATTTCCAGCGTATATCGTGACTATTAAATGCTGGGTATTAAAATAAAACCTGAAGATTTCAAGCACAAAACTCTATAAAGTTCAGAATCCAGATGCTTGTGAACAGATTTTTGTTTGATTAATTTTTTCTCCATTTCTTTCTCTGGTTGCCCTTTCCTGGGAAGGGAAGTATTATATTAATCCATAAAAAATAAGTAGGCTACATCATATTTCATCATATATTGACTAAATCTGTACAGTACATTTTATTGCTGCTGTAGTATAATCATTTTCCTTATTGCTGACTTTCCAAAAATTAGTTGCAGTGAAAGCTTTAAGGCTTTATTACTGTAGGTAAATTTCCTATTAAAAGAATCTTATTTTTCAGGGACCAACAATCTTGCAATTTAGATGTGGAAATTAATTTTATGACACATTTTCTTTTATCTCATAAAAAGAAATTATCCAAATCCAAAGGAAATAAGACTTCGAGTATAGACAAATGTTAATAAATATAAAAATGCAACCTACTGCAATACCACATTATGTTACTCTACTGATTTTCACTGCCAACAAGTGCATTAATGTGTAGTATTTTCAGGGGGAATTAAAAGAGGGAACTTTTTTTGGCAAAGGATAGTAAAGTTTTCTAATTATATCCTCAAGAACATCATAGTCTGCACTTGTTATAAACATATATGACTTTGGATACAAACTATCAAAAAATAGTTTAGTACAATTCCTGGTAACTCACAATTCTTAAAAAAAATGTTTAACTTAAAAGAGTTTAACTTTTTTGAATATTGAATATTTTACATACGAAGTTCATTTCTCTAGAATATCAAACGTATATGAAGGACAATTTTAAGATTCTGACAATTATGTTGATATATTTTCAACTGCTCACCTCCTATTATTAAAAAAATTCCCAATATTATTTGAAGTTTAACCATTATGATTTTTGATACAGATTTGGGCCAAATCTATATAAATTAACAGAACTGAAATTTGAAGTTTTTCTCAGGTTTGGAGGGAATTAACTATTTCTTAATATCTTAATATTCATTGAATTGACTAGTATAATCATATATATTTGAACAACCAAACACTCTCTGGTAAATTTTACTAAAAAAAAAAAAAAATTTAGGGTCGCCTGAGTGGCTTAGTTACGCGTTTGCCTTCAGCTCAGTTCATGAGCCCAGGGTCCTGGGATCGAGCCCTGCATGGGGATCCCTGCCCAGTGGGGAGTCTGCTTCTCCCTCTCCCTCTGCCTCTCCCCCTGCTTGTGCTCTCTCTCTCTCACTCACTCTCTCTCTAAAATAAATACATAAAATCTTTATTAAAAAATGTATCTGGTATACTCGTGCAGCTGAAACCAGAGAGAGATCTGAAATTACAAATGAAACTTTCCAAAGAACCTAGGATATCTTTAGTCTGAATAGTTTAGCTACAGAAAAACAAAAACAAAAACAAAAAACCACCTTAATCATTTTTATTAAGCCTGGTACATCAATTGATGAAGGCTTATCTGGTTGCAAACTGTTCTTATAACTGGAATCAACTAATTGCAGTCACTTGGTAGGCGAAGTGGACAAGAAGGAGGAGGAGGGGAAGAAAAAGAGAGAATGAACACTTTCACCCTTGTCTCTGTCAGAACTCGTTCACTCTGTCTCTGTCTGGATAGTTCTTGGCTTCCCAGATATTACTTACTTAGCATGAGGTCCGGGCCACAATGTCTGTGATCATTGTCATGTCTGGTAATCGCTTTTGAGTACCCAAGGACACCACATTCCAAATAAGCTTAATTATTTATGGTAAAAGAAAGAAAATTAAAATGTGCACAGGCACTGGGATTCTAAAAATAAATAACGGATTCAGATAAATAGAAGCGGTATTTTCTACAACTCTGAGTGAAGATGAATTTTTACTAAATTTTTAGTAAAGATGAATTCAAACAGAGAAATGAGCAGAAAACTGGGAAATATATACAGTGTAGTTTCAGTTGTTATGTACTGATTAACTGAATCCTTAAAATAAAAATTATCCATAGTGATCAATATTTAAATCAATATTTGATTACTTACTTTAGAGGTAAATCTTTTGTCTAGATTCCCAACTCAAGTGATTATAAGAAATTATAAATTTATATCCCAGTATATTGAAATTGTCTATTATTTGGTATGTGTGTCTGTCCAGTTAGCTAGTGTGCTGAAAGTAATGAGTGCTTCTATTTTGTTGTGATTTTAATATGCATGCCTGTAGAGTGTTTCCTTGATGTTCAATGAACATTAACCAAGTAAGATAAGAGTTGTTCATTCATGTGCTTATTCAAAATAAAAGATTATAAAATCTGCTCACTATATTAAAAGGTCAATCAAATTTGGCCAATTTCTAAAAAGGACTACCGTCACTTGTCAAGACGTGAAAATGTCATGTTCCTGGTTACTTTACCCCCCCGAGACCTCACTTCCCAACTGATTGTGAGGACCTGCTTACTTTGAACAATAAGAGTAATGGGTAAACATTGAACACAACATACCTTCTAGTTGCCTTATTTTGTCGCTTCTTCTGAAAGTGGTCAGAATGACAGCCATCAGACTTGTTACATGTATGTTTTACTGCCTTATGTGGTTTGCTGATGTTTGGTGGCTGTTTTCTCATTTTCAGAAGGCATTTCACTATCTGCAATTTTTCTTCTTTGCCCTGTGGTCTTCATATAGTGATTTTTCACAAATGCAAATATTCTTTCTTGTCAGCAAAATCTGCCTGCTTCGGTCATTTCATAGGCATAAATACTCTGCTTCAAATCGGCTGAAAAATGTTCATATAAAATTCTTTGCCTCATTCACATTATAGAAACAATATAACCTCATGGTATTATTAGATAATTAGTTAGAAATCCATTCACAATCCAGCTCAGTTAGTAAGGTGGCTGCCGTGTTCACAACCGGATTAAGTCATTAGATAGTAAGGATGTCCAAATGAAGTTACAGTCCCCTAACTAGAAATGTCCAAAGCCATGATAGTTTCTTAAGGATTGAGGAGGTGGAGGCTTGTTTTAATGAATGCCTTCATTTTTAAATCAAATCAATATTTTAAAAAGCCATTTTCGGAGATGCAGTATTCTTTAGATTTATATATATTTGTCTAAACAGAAAGAAATTCATGAAGATTGTTCTTAGTGTGGTTTTAAAAAGAGAAAGATACCTATTACAAGTGTCCAGATTACTCTATTGGAATCTACATATAGCTGCATAAAATGTTGTAGCCATGTCTTTATACAATGATAGAGTGTCTTTAATATTGTGCATTCTTAAATGTATCATTGGCTTTACCTGGCCACCAGTGATTACAAAAACAACAAAACAGAGCAAAACCGTCAGCATTTCAATACTAAATGAAAAGCATGAACAATTTAAATTCTACATACATATATTCTTATTACTTTTGTCACTCGTACATTGGATTAAATGCAAAGTTATGAATTAAGAAATACACAAAAATGAATTTACAAATGGGATATTTTAAACATTATGGCCCATAGTCTATTTTTGAAGTTGATATTTTTTCTACTGTAAATCAAACTATAAAACATGCCTTTATACTATTAACAAAGGTAATCTAATCTATGACACCCCTTAAGTATTTATTACACTGTGTGACTTTTATAATGAAGTGTATGTGACAATGTTCAAAAACAAAATAAAAGGTCTAAGTTACCAGGAACACATATCCAGTTGGATCACGGGTTGTTAAGTTCTGCCTTCTCCAAAGGTAAAGGCACGAGGGGCTTCCAATCCGAATAAAGCAGTTATGCTCTTCAAGGCCTGTACAAGGAATTCAAGGTAGGTAAGAGTGGGTGAAATTGGAGGAGTGGACATGAAGATCCCAGAGATGAATATTCAGCTCAGTGACTAGGATCCGATCAGCAGCTCCAGGGAGCAGAGAATAAAATGAGACTCATAAAGACAACATATCCTAGGGCAACTAATATTTGCCCAATGTCTTTCCTTTTACTAATGTTTCCCCTGCCACTATTCTGTACTTCTACTGAGAGTTTCTTTCCTCCATAACTCACCAAACAGAGAGGATCCTGATGTACTAGATTTTGACTTATATTTTTTTTTTGACTTTACGATAGTGCCAAAGTCGTAACATATTTGGTGGAAACCATTCTTAGAATTTTGTGTTTGGCTCTATTTCCAGGCTAACTGTGTGTGGAATTCTCCAGGGATGCTGGGCAGCAGCAGTTGCGGGATCACGGAGGTAAACAACCACTACACTGACAAGCATTTCTGTAGCCCACAGTCATTCTGTCTTCTACACTCAGTACAGTATATGATACATTACACAAGATATTCAACACTTTATTATAATGTAAGCTTTGTGTTAGATGATTTTGCCCAAATGTAGGCTAATATAAGTGTTCTGAGCACATTTAAAATAGGCTAGGCTAAGCAATAATGATCACTAGGTTAGGTGTATTGAATGCATTTTCATCTTACAATATTTTCAGTTTATAAAAGCTTATTGAGACATAGCCCCGTTGTAAGTCCGGGAAAATCTGCAATAGCATGTAGCCACAACTACACAGTGTCTCATCTACCTAAAGCAAATCCACAGGGCATCTATCTGCCTATCTATCTATCATCTATCTATCATCTATCTATCCATCCATCCATCCATCCATCCATCCATGATCACTAGTCGTGTTAGGGAAACAGAGAGCTAAAGATCACCTTTCTTCTTCACCTGCCAGTCTCTTTTTGTATAGAGAGAGTGGTAAAAACAAACATTTCCATTCACACACACAAAGTTCCTAATGAATGAACTAAAAACAAACAAACAGAGGGACAAAAACCATCTACATGTCAGAAGGCAATATCAGGGAAGGATCACAGAAACTGGGCCTGGAGCTTTGTGCTCACCACAATCAGGACTCTCTGGAACTGGTAAATGAAGAAAGGAGCAAGCATTGGAAAGCAGGCATGCACAGTCCTCCAGTTGCTGAAAACAGTGGTAGAAAGCGCTCCCTTTTCCAATACCTTTCCTTCCCTCCTCTCTCCTTCCCTCCCCTCCCTTCCTTTCTTCTTTCTCTCTCTCTGTTTCCTGTTAACTACATTTTGCTGCCAGGGGCTCCACCATGCACCGGCCCAAGGAATCTGTGAATGCGTAGGAGGTGAAGGAAGAATCCTAGGCAGGATTCTTGAGAATAGAGTGAGAGCAACAGGCAATTTCAAGTGCGGCCTTAAAAAATGCCTGGGTCCAAGAAACACCTAACTGTGGTGACATTTGGCTAGTCCAAAGTAAGATCTTTGAGTGACTCAGATTATTGAAATCGTCAAGATTGAATATAATCTTAGGTTGTTCATAGTTTAGTGTAGTTTTAAAAATCAATCATCCAAACGAATAGTCATCTGTAGCCCCAATTTCACTAATTTTAGGAGATGAGGGGAATAAAATAACAGAAAAGCACCCAGGAGAAAAATACACAAATGAATGATACTTGCATAATATATAATGCAACTTTCACTGGTACATGACGCCTTTTATATTATTTCCCTAACTATTGTTTCAGGCTTCAAGAGGACTCAAAGAGGGGCGCCTGGGTGGTTCAGTTGGTTGGGCGACTGCCTTCGGCTCAGGTCGTGATCCTGGAGTCACTGGATCGAGTCCCGCATCGGGCTCCCTGCTCAGCGGGGAGCCTGCTTCTCCCTCTGACCCCCCCCCCATGTACTCTCTCTCTCTCGCTCATTCTCGCTCTCTCAAATATATAAATAAATCTTTAAAAAAAAAGAGGACTCAAAGAAATAGAATTAAATGAAGAATAAAATTTCCCAATTTTCAAAATCTTAGTTTTATACACACACACACACACACACACACACACACACACACACACACACCACAATCAAGACAAAACTAAAAAAAAAGTAAAATGTTAAAAAAAATGTATGGTTCCCAAATATTATTTTTTGCATTGTTTAACTTACTAAGGGCTTTCAGATCGTCATATAAATCTTGTAATAGAAATGAACCTACATTAAGCAAAATATCAAGGAAAAGGAAAACTAAAATAGTACATAGCAAGTAGGGCACCAAAATGCAAAACAAGAAAAAAGAAAGGAGACCTATATTTTATACACTGAATCGTTATCCACAATACCATAGTTTGTATAGAGTAAAATGAATAATGATAATGATCTGGAATTATATAATAGGGAGTATTTTTGGATACTTCAATAATTTAAACATTAGAGTTTTTTTAAGATAAGTAGTACAGAAAATGTGAAATATGCAAATAAATATTTAAGAAATAATGTCAAAAATAATCCTCAGGTGGTACACTAGAAATATATCCTATCAAACAGGCAAGACAACAGGAAGGGGACACTAATTCTCAGGAAGAAGTCAGTATTTCAGTGGCTTTGCTCTTTTGTCTTATCTCCATTATATGACACTTAGTTTTACATGATTTATAAAAAGCATAGAAATGGAGAGATTAAAAAACAAACAAACAAACAAAAAACCCTCTAAGGCAGATGTGGCTATATTTACTCACTCAAAATCATACTAAGTTTTTTCTGGACCAAAACTGTCATTTCAAATATTGGTGTATTTGACAATGAAAGTTGAAGATGAGTGGCTATTGCTAACATCTTGTTTCCCACCCCCCAAAACAGGTAACATATACATATGCAGTTAATAAGGCATAGCCTATCACTGCTACATTTCCAAGTCCCACTCCTTCTTGAGGACATGACCAATGAAGATTATAGGTCACAGGGTTTCTAGGCATCTTGCTGCTGGTGATTGATGGCATAAAAGGATTGCTAAAAGATTATGCTGACCCCTTCTTCAAATCTTCATGTGTGCGGTTTATAATGAAAAAGATCACAATGGCTTAGAAAATATAAAAGAAAAAAGAAACAAACACTGATGAAACCAGCAACTCTTCCTGCAAAAATTGCATAACACAAACACACATACACAGATCATAACCTAAAAAACATGCTGAAGGGAAACACCGCTTCTTTTATTCTCTTATTTTTGTAAATAAAAGTTTATTGCACCAGTTGGCCAAAATTGCTGACCATGCAAATTCTTCTTTGGCAGTTATTCACTGGAGTGTTTTAAGCTAGGTTAAAGATACTAAAGATCTTGAAATATTAAAATTAAAAATATGAGGAGTACTTATTTTATCATACTTGTTAGATTATTTTATAGGAAAGATATTTAAGGCCCTGAGCTTGGGTTTTCTTTTGAAAAATCCCAATTGAAGACTAAAAACACTTCTGTGATTTAGATCATACTTAAAAAGGATATGCACAAAATCTGTTTTATTCAGGAAAGAATCACAGAATTATAGTACTATTGAAGAGTTATGCTTTTACTGAAAAAACTATTTAAATTAGAATTAAAAGGGAAATTTTAAAGGAAAAAACTACTTGTTCATTGGGATGTTTCTCTCATGAAATTGCATTATATGTGTGGAGACAGAAATAATATATTTCATTGTACCGGTGAATAACTGAACAGTATAATACCCAAACATATTTCAACTGTTTGCAATTTACTAAGTAAATATACATAATTGTTATATCAGCCAATTAATGAAAAACAACTATGCATATTTATTTGACAATTTTTAAAACTATAGGCTGTCAGAATAAATTTGATTGTGTAAATGGAAATAACTGTTAAAAACCAAGTTCTTTTTAAGGCATTGAAATACAATAGAATTAATTAGATTTGTTGATTAAAATGTCTTTTCTTGGTTTAAGTCTTATTTATGTCTTCCCCCAGCTTTTTTTTTTAACCTAAGATGGAAAATATAAACCACAAAAAGACAGGTTAGTTATTATTCCCTTTGGTGGCTATATTTTCTATGTGATTAGCAGGCTTGGCCCCCAAGTAAGCTGAGCAGGCTCATCTGCACAGTTTCTGTCTTTGGTGCTAAGTTTGGTTTCCTGTCCATTGCTGTCACCAAACTTGGGTTCCTAGGTAGAGGTATGTGTAACAGCCTTGAAAATCCTTTTGACCTCTGAGTTACATTCATTATAATATCACTCTCATGAAGCACAATGTCAGAAACAAATTAACACGTCAGAAAAAAATAAGTTCAAAGTGACATGATTGTAACTTGCTTGGTGAACTGCAGGTTAAAAGGCAAGCCAAAATAGAGAACAAGACTGAAAGAGAGGGCGCCTGGGTGGCTCAGTCGTTAAGCGTCTGCCTTCGGCTCAGGTCATGGTCCCAGGGTCCTGGGATTGAGCCCTGCATCGGGCTCCCTGCTCAGCGGGAAGCCTGCTTCTCCCTCTCCCACTCCCCTTGCTTGTGTTCCCTCTCTCGCTGTGTCTCTCTCTGTCAAATAAATAAATAAAATCTTTAAAAAAAAAGACTGAAAGAGAGACGTTATATATCTACTTCACAGTTTTCCTAGGTTAAATCCAACCAGATTGAGTGAATTCTTGAAGTTATGAACAACTAGAACAATGTAAATTTAAAAATTTTTCAAAACTCAAAGTCATTTAAAAAATCAACCACTTAAAGAGGGATCACAGTGTGCAGTGTTTTCACTGAATTGAATATTATTAACATGTAAAAAGATCAGTAATCACTTTAAAATATTTTTGATTTCCCTATATAGACAGATGCCATATCCTTACACTATTTGATTATGTTAGTACTTTATCTGGCTTATTGCATTACAAAAAATTATCAGACAATGCTATTTTATACAGAGAGCATAAAAGGAGGATGGTAATCTTGACAAAGAGGTAAATTTTTAGAAGATCCATGAATTACATTTAATTAAAACAACATAAACCATAATATTGTATCATGAAATGAAGTCTAACAATAATGTACAAACATGAATCTGGTTCATGTGAATAATTCATTATATAGAAACTTTTACACCAAAATTCTATATCCATTGGGGAAATAAAAAAAATTAAAAGGGAAAAATGTGAGACCCCCCCAAGCCCCAAATCCTAGTTAATGCATGGTACCATTCCAGTTATAAAACAATGGCGCTATCCAAATATGAATATATATATATGTATATATATATAGAGAGAGAATATATACATATTAATAGTATAGTATATATAGAATGTATACATATGAATATACATAGATATTCCGAGTTCATGACTGAATAAATATTTGGTTTAGACACTATTTATTTTATGGAGATTTTCTTCACAGCACCTGTAGATCCAGTGCAAAAACAGGTCCAGATGATAAGACCCAGATAGAGTTTCAGTTATAGAAGGATTCTAAAGGAAACCATAGCAACAGTAATAACAATATGATTCATTAGAAGAAAATCAAATCAAACAGAATTTTGTCTAACACTTCTAATATTTCAAATATGAATCTAAGAGCAAAGTTACAACTGTTATGATGTAGTGGGATTAAGAGTTAGTTTAAAATTATTTATCTAAAATTTTCATGCGATTATCAAATTTATGTATTTTTTTATTTACTTCCTGGTAGATACTAAATTCAGAACATCTTAAAACTAATTTAAGCTTAATTATTCTGAAAATTATCTTAGTTTGACCGTAACCACATTTTTATTTTCCATTGTTTCCTTGTTGTCCCATTTTATCTGCCCGGGAAATTTCCTGTTTTGTAGAAAAAATTTCAAATTAAGAGAGTATCTATAGAAGTAAATACAATAAATTGGGAGCAAAACTAAACCAAACATTGCTCTTTCCATTGCAATTTTTACAAATTTGTCATAGCTGTGGTACAGTTTCCACATAAATAATTGCCTAATTTCTTTTTTTTTTTGTTACTTTGAAATAACATTTTTAAAGAAATTATCTTTGGCATGTATATCAATATTGGAATGATTTAAAATAAATGAATACAAAGAGTATGTGAAAAGACATACTACTAATTGAACCACCATGCAAAATACCTAGAAATCAGATATAGGTTAAAATTTACCACATACTGTATTTTTTCTAATTATTTTAAAATAAAAATTACTTATTTTCTTTAGACTGTCTTCGTTCTATGGCAATGCAAGTAACACCTTTAGTATTATTTGTACCACATATAGTAGACTAACTTTTAGTGTAATTTTATTTTAAAAATATTTGCAAATAGAAATTTCATATAAAAATTGAATAAAACATTTACACATTCTTTAACTTTAATACAAATATTCAATTTCTGCCAATACGTATGTGGTTGTATTTTTTTAAGCTACTTTACAAAAATGTGCATAATATGAGATGATACAGTATTTTTCCCAATATGATGATCTTAAATTTTCTCAGTTAATTGTTTAGATGTTATGTCATTTTTTTTCCAATTCAATGAACAAAATGTAATTTAAACTATTAAGACAGTATTTAAGTCATGCATACGAACACTTACATTCCCATTTAAAAAGACAGGTAAATAGAAATCTGCATTATCAATTTTGTTTAAAAAATCACAGTTCAAATGTTTAAAAAAGAGATTCAGATTATTAAAAAATGATGTTTTATTCCTTTAAAAGTATTTACTATGTTCTAGCATATGATAAAACAATTTTGATATATAACATATATAATAGATTTTACATTTCTAATTTATAAAATTCATTAAAAAATAACTGATCTTAATTTTAGTTAAATGCTATTTGATGCACAAAGACATAGCTACATCAAACCTATTTATTTGAATACGTTTACCTATTATTTTTATTTTAAAGAACAAATAGTGATTTTATTTTTACATAGTAAATAGCAATTCAAATCACGCAATTTTTAATGAACATTAGTATTTGGCATGGAAACAGCTTAAAGACTTCTAAAATTGTGCTGTTTGGGTTTGTAAGTGAAATTCTAAAGCCACTTCATTTAAGCCTCTTGCTCTCTGTCACCAAGTTTAAGAAATTATGTAAAGCCCATGTTAGTAATTGTCTATTTTATTGTAACCTCAACTACGAAGACAGCTAACATTTTAGCAATAAATAAAATTTCCTAAATTATAATTGATGTCTAAAAAAGGTCAAAAAATGTGTCAAAAATACTTTATCCTATAGTCACAGTGCCTTATGACTAAATGCAATGATATTTTAAAATATGAAAACTTTCCAACTAAAATATACATGCAGTCAGCCCCAGAGAAAAATGTGTCCCTGTAGGCGACTGCCCTAAGGAATGTATTATTTCTTCTGGATTACTTGTTTCCTGGAGGTAACATTCTCATTAAAAGGATGAACTGATTTTCTCACACCCAGGGGAAAACACATAGTGCCCAGAAAACCTTTCTAAATAGATAAACACTTTACCAGATTAAAACACCAGGAGCATATCTGTGAAATCCCTGAAAATTTCACCAGTCCCTCCATTAAAGCAGGCTCTGAACAGTAATATCCGTGCAGAACAGCAATCATTTCTTCTCTTAATTATTTAAAAAAACATAGCCAATTATAACAACAAAACAAAATTAATAATTAAAATTTAAGATTGGGATAAGATTTATGTTTAAGTGCTCAAGATATTTCCGTTTCTCCTTAACTATCAGATCTTTACTAGAAAAGGGGACTAAAAGTGGAAGTCATTTGGAAAATATTTCCAATGCTTATTATTATAAATTTATTTAAATTCACTAGCATTCTCCAATGGTTTTCAAATAAATATTTGCATGCCAAGGTACTAAACAGTCACCTAATATTCTTGACATTTTAGTCATCCGTGAAGTTTACACCAAGGTAAATGGTGTCGTGATAAACAATTCAGGAAGTTTATAGTGTACACTGAATTCACATTAGTCCTTAGACATCTATAAATACATATTCCTTAATTCTTGAGGGCACTGCCTGCTAAGTGCAACCCATAGTTCTATGATGTGGGGATAGATACAGTTGTTATAACAAGTATCCATTTTTTTCTACTGTATCTTTGTTTAGATGAATTCTGTAAGCACATTAGAGAGACAAGTTGTGATCAAAATATTTCTGGATTAATTAATCCTCTCTTGCACTGAATAGAAACATAGTATTTGTAAAGAACAATATAAATGTTGTAAGATGATATTAATAAGGGCTTTTTATTAGGTAGGAATGTCAGCTTGCTACGTTTCCAATATCTTCCAAGACATTATTTTAATGTACTTGAGTTTCTGTTCTTTTCTTAATAGAAAAGGTAATGATTTAATTATTAATGTTTATTGTGGATTTGTTTATAGTGGATTTGTCATTACCACCATTTTAAATTCTAAACATTAGAGCTCTCTGTTTATAATAATGTATAAAAACTCCTTGAAGAATTTGAGGAAAAACTCAGATTGCCACTGAGACTAGTAAATAGCACTTGTAAGAGTATATCAAAATATTGAGAATGTAAACAATTTCATTATTGGATTAAAAACCAAATTTATACCACAATAGATAAAAGAA
Organism: Eumetopias jubatus; assembly: GCF_037043125.1. Taxonomy (NCBI): domain Eukaryota; kingdom Metazoa; phylum Chordata; class Mammalia; order Carnivora; family Otariidae; genus Eumetopias; species Eumetopias jubatus. The sequence goes on along the minus strand of NW_028274809.1, from coordinate 172,930,544 downwards.
AATTAGTACCATCTATGTTATTAATCATTATGTAGAAGAGCAGTTGCTAAATTTAGAATATTAAAATGATGAATGCCATATCACATATTTATTCTACCTTTTATAATTAATTGCAAAAAAAAGGGCAAAGATCCTTAAATATTACATATGGTTCATATTATTGATACATCTTTCTATGATATTTATAATGGAATGTTATCTAACAAAAAATAAGTATGCCCAAGATTGTTTGAATTAAAAACAAAATAATGGAAATTACATCACACATAATTTCAAAACATGTTAAATGCAAACAAAATAAGCCTATGTAAGAAAAAATTACCACCCAATTTAGAAACAGCACTCAATTTTTTGAGAAATAAGTACAGATCATATCTTTTTGAAATATACGGAAAGCTCAATGAGTATCATTTCAAAGAGTAAGAATATGTCATGAAGTCAATAAAACTATATCAAATTTTCCTTTTCAAATAAGTTGTGCCTGTAAATTTACTGTAACATATCTACAAATGACCATTTAATTTTATAAAATCAAAAACCACTAAGCACAGTTAATGAGAAATTAAAAAATACATTTCAAACTAATAGAAAGAGAAAAAGATTTTATCTGAAAGATATAATCATACCACTCATAGATATGTAGTATAAATAGCAGTGATAATTACCAAGTTATTAGTTTTCGAAAGAATCACAGTTGACATACACCCAGTAAAGACAATGGAAATGTGAATTTTTTAAGCTCTTCATAAACTACACCCATTATATTAATTATTACAAATTGAAAATAAGGCAGAGATACAAAGAAAGTTGCCAAAGGACAAACCACCTGTAATGTAAAAAGGAACATATTTCAGAACTTTAGAATCATCTTTCTGCCTCGTTGCTACTGGTTACCATTCGGTATAAAATAAATAATGTGCAACTATCATTTTGTTATTTCAGGTACAGCTTATTAAACTCTCAGGGATGCCTGGGTGGCTCAGTCATTAAGCGTCTGCCTTTGGCTCAGGTCATGATCCCAGGGTCCTGGGATCGAGCCCGCATCGGGCTCCCTGCTCGGCGGGAAGCGTGCTTCTCCCTCTCCCACTCCCCCTGCTTGTGTTCCCTCTCTGGCTGTGTCTCTCTCTGTCAAATAAATAAATAAAATCTTAAAAAAAAAAAAAGATTAAAAAAACTTTCAAAAAAGGAAAAAGTTAAGATTACATGATTATTAAACCAAATCAACAGTAAAAATAAAAATCCAAAGGACAGTATATTAATATATCAAAGCTAATTCATATTGTGTTAGAAAAACAACAGAGAAGATGAAATCCGAACTCTCTTTACAAAGTATGTCTGTGTTTAGTCTTAAAAAAAAAAAGTCTTAAAGAAAAACAGATTTGGAAAGTTTGGGAATCTCATTATATTGTCTCTTACATCCTCTAAATATATATCAGTTTGCTTCCTCTAGATGTACATCAAATTACAAACAAGTTATCCCTAGCAATACTGAAGAATATATTTCCTCTAATCATTATTTTGTTCTCTCAGAGTGAAAAAGTAGTCTTGGCAATTCTGTCTCCCTCTTTTAAAAATTTTTGCTCCTAAATCTATTGGATCAGATTTTCCAAGTTGTATCTTCCATCCTTGAAGTGATTCTCATAATATTTGATGTTTGACATATTTTCATTGAATTGACCTTTTGCATTGTTTTCAAGTACATCAGCAGTTAGACATTTGGGGAAAAGCTTCTGTTGTGAGCTGTGATTATAATTTTCACTCTGTAATAACATACTTCTGAAGTTACTACTGCAGCCCCCTTTAGGATGTCCAGGGTCCTGTCAGAGTCAAGGCAGTTTGCAAAATTGGCTCTGGAGACTCCAAGTCACTGTAAATTTTATACTTACATTTCTAATAGAACATTCATATATAGTAAACCAGTTTCCTCTGATTGTGAAATTATTCATTCTGGCTTTTTTCCCTATACTTGATTAATTTTTTATAGTATAAACCTACATAGAATCTGCTACTTCATATATATATATATATATAAAGCATTCATAAACTGAGCTCCTAGAGACCATTTCCTGAAAATTCATGATCGCAATACACAGATTGTAATCTTGGAGGAACAAATTTTAAACATTGTTAAAAGCTCAAATGCCCTCATGGTCCAGAAGATAATCTGATATTATATGAAGCTGCTAAGTTAAGACAATATGGAGGGTGCTTATCCAGCCTAAAGTCATTCAAATTCAAAATTATTTTTTAAATGGAAATAAAATTTTCTGATCAAATAAAAGACAGATTTTTCAGGATTTAGCCTGTGGATTACCACCTGGCGAGCATTGCTTTAGTATGTATAAGCACACAAAAGTGGATTTTTGTAAACTATATGTGCTACCCAGTTGATCAATGTGTGTAATTTTAAGTATGTTACTATTCAAAGAAAAATTTCATATTTAGATGTTTTGTATCAAAGATGATTACTCGTGGGTGACAAGTCCATAGTGACAATTTAATATCCACATCCTCCCACTCACATTGTCATGCTTACATAGTGCTTGATTGTTACATTAGGAAAAGTGTGAGGTAATCATATTTTTAATTTAACATTTTGAAGGGATGTCATTAATTTGAGGATACCTTTAAAATTCATGTAAGCAAATTGAAGAAATATAACAACTTTTTCTCCTTTCAAAAAATTTTGAGAGGTAAATGATTTGAGTTGCAAGAATTAAACATAATAATAGAGACCATTTTCAATATGTTTAAAATTGAACTTTTAAAAGGAAAGGATAAATCAAAGCCATAATGTGACAAGATGACTCAAGTATATCCAATGCAAAAGATATCTTCTCTCAGGTAAAAATTCTTAAATGAAGACAGAGTTCATTATTAACTTATAGGTCAAAAGATAAACCATATGGAATTAGCAATTCTATACAAAGACCCTATCTAAATGGTTTTCTGTATATACAATTTTGTTAGCTTTGGAGAATATATGTTAAGATTAGAATCCAAACACTCAATATTTATCTTTTACTTTTTTTTCTTGTTAAAATTCCTAAGGAAATACTTAATTTTCATCTAAGACTTGAGGGTCTTTAATCATAACAAAGTAACAAAAATATCATTGCACTGATTGAGTGAATTTAGATGGCAGTATGGTGAATGATTTCAGATATTCTCTGACATATATGAGTAGTTAAATGTTCATATTTGTAAGTACCTATGTAAATATACTATTGAGTAGCTTTAAAAATTTGAAGATAATTATAAAATTGAAGGATACTCTTTGAGTGAAATGAAATTTAATTTACAATTTAACAGTGCTGGTTCATAACTGTTTGTTTTAATATTTGCTACCTAAATGTGAAACAAAAGAAAAACACAAAAGAAAAATACTATGGGTATTTGTATACTTCAAGGGAACTTTATCAAGAGCAGAGTGCAGTAATATAAAGAAAAAACATGTACTCTGAACTTTATACTATCAGTGGTGATTTAAAGTTGATATTAAAACTCAGGGTTTAAATAAACTGGAAAGATATACGTTCCCCATTATTAGTAGTATTTTGTGAAGTGAAACACCCTTTGACTTTGGACTTAAATATTTAGTAAAAATATTCTTTTGCTGCAATGTTAACAAGCATGACCTTTGTACAGATCATTTAAATAGATATATCATTACAAGTAAAATGTTTTATTAATCAACTATTCATTTTACATATTAATTTTTATATTTACATTTAAATTTTTAGTCTACATGAACCAGATGAACCTCTCTCATGGACAAAACATGTTGGTCAAAAAATTGATTGTAGTATCTGACAAAGACTTTTGCTAATCAACTAACATGGGTTTACTGCCACTCTTCAGGTTTTATTTAAATAGGCACATTGCTAATTACAAATTGAAAATATATAGCAAATTTGGGTTCAATATCCAAAATTAAGTCTTGTTTATAAGGAAGCATAAAATAAAATTCTTTAAAACATGTGTTAGTTGGCACCACTAGAAATTATTATTGGTGGTAGAAATAAATTTGTAAGAAAATATAAAATGTATATTTCAGAACACTGAAAAGTCACCAAATTTTCCTACTTGCATATATATGATTCGATACTGAACAATCAAAATTAAATTTGAATTGAATTTATATCATGATATGTTGAAAATATTTCTTAAAACCTAATGATCTGTAAATAATTGTCAAAGTAGACCATGATATTAATGAGCCTTCAATTCAATAAAGCCACAATTCCATTTCTTCACAGGTTAAATTTAAAAAAGAAAATTTATCCTTGACAACACTGTTTCATAATTTCCACTTTTGGAAACGTGTAATTTTTAAACACGTATGTGTTCATTTTGTAGTAGAAATACACAATATTCTTTCATGTTCTGAAGAAGGTACCTAGTTAAAAAAAAACCTCTTTGGAAGACTTCCATTCAACTTATCTCTAGGAACATTACTCTTCTTCTATAAAAGGAATTTCCTGATATCTAATAAAAATGTATCTGATATACTTAGCATTATGCAATACATCATTACATTTTACTTTTGACAGTAAATAGAAAGTGAGAAAGTAAAATTATTTCATATTTGCATTACATCAATTCTTCATGAAATATTTGTTTTGATCTTCAGAATTTTTTATAAGAAGAAATCTAATTCACTCTTAAACTTAAGTAAGGTTACATGTTTTTCTTTTAAAAAATGAGTATAAAAGTTATTCATTTTATAATATTGGTACAATTACCATGAGAAATATTTGACCTGTGTCTTGTAAGCCAAATAGTCTGCTATAAACAGAGGAAGAAAAGAGTATTATACTATTGTCACACTCAAACATTATACTGCATAAAATTATTTTCTTTCTCTCAGTCTACCATGTCATAGACCATGGAAGTAGAATTTGAAATAACTTAAAAAATTTTGAAATATAAAGAACTCTAGATGAAAATTGAGTATGCAATGCTCTCTTTGATGATAAATATTTTTGTATGTCATATACATGCTACACGAACTGATGGAAATATATATGGATAATTAAGGAAAGGCACTATGCTGAATTGAAATAAAATTAATGATAAAATGAGCAGCTGGTAAATGCAGTATTAACTGATGTAAAGTTCCTTTGGATCTAGATGTTAGATAATTATTTTTATGCACATGACTAATGTCCATCCACCTTTAATTTTGTATATTTGTAGTAGCAAAAATGTAGAGAATATCGAGGGGTTTGAGAAACATCATCCATAAATAAAACAGTTAATCTGGTAAGTTTAATTACCTCTTAACATTTTATTTCCTTTGAAAATCAATTAGTTAAATGCTCCCGTCTTTTAGCATTTAAATCGGTTCTTTTGTTTTGTTTTGTTTTTAGGTTCTTCTTTCTCAGTCTAAAATTTAGTCTAAAAATTGATTAACTAAATATTTTGCCACCTCTGCAAATATCTTAACTCGGAGCCACCTGAAAAGTGCAACAAGAGCACATTCCTGAATGAATTAGAAGCATATTTGTGGTCTGCTTTATTTACATTAATTTGGAGTTGCCCGACTGGGGACAATCCACTGAGCTCTTGAAATTAAGTAGCTAGTTTTTGGCATTTCAAACAGGGACTGAACTCTTCTCCCTCTCTCTCTTGCCCTACTGAAAAATAATGAAGAGAAAGGATGAGACAAGAGAAGGAGGGAGATGTAAGGAGAAAGGAAGAGAGTCAGGAAAAATAGAATAGGGAAAGAAACTATACATATTTAATTTGAATAATTTGCTAACAACATAACTTAGTAACAAGAATGGAATTAATAACATAGGGCAAGAAACTGGCATCTTAAATTAGGTTCTTAAGTCCAAACCTTTTCCACATTACGTGTGATGTTTTCATTGCACACAGTTTGATTTTCCTATTGCAGTTGAGGAAACAGGGGTGAGTGACTGGATATCCAGGACATTTACCCAAATCTCACACTTCACAAGTGTAAAGGTGATAATCTTGCCTAAATGAGAGATGTGTTCCAAGTATATTTATGCTAAAGTTGATTAACACATAACTTTAATCAATAGTTTAGCTGTAAATAATTTTGAATATTAGCATACCAATTATCACACTTACATAGAATACATTTACTTTTGCTGAGATAATTTAAGTATTTACACTATATTCATATATAGACAAAAATAAGATTTCATAATGCCTACCTGGAAATATATTTGTATGAGATTATCCACACAGCAAATGGATCAAGCACAAAGAGTAAGCTTAGTTTGCATCCAAATTTTAATTGATGCCTGAAACATTACATATTGTTCTCCAAAATTCTACGGAGAGAATTTGCAGGGTTCCTTAATCCAATCATATACCACTGATATACCCAATTTAATTGTTTCCTCAGCGAACAACCTGAAAAACCAAAAATCAAATACTCAAAACCACACAACTTAATGTTCTATTGTATATGTTAATGTATTGGCTGGATGCCATGTATAAGGAGAAAGATAATTCATTTTTTAATTCTACACAGTTTCATAATTCTACATGTTAAAAATTTTCAAGTTTATTAGAGGAGGAATAAGTTTACTTTTATCCTCTTAATACAATTGGGAAAAATATAATTTAAAAATTAGAAGTAACCTCTTTTCATAAATCATATAATTGTTATTTTTGATATTAAAATAAAGGTTGGACACCTTAGGAAGAGTAGAAGTACAATGAGCCATCTAAAGAAAGAGCATGTGACAAGATTATGCACAATAGTGCTGGCTTGAAATAATAATATTATTTTGTAAATCTTTGAAAAATGCATGAACAAACTTTCTTTGGAAGCTACTTATATTGTTCAGAACTACATCTTTAATTTCATGTAATTCTTATCTCTTACTTTTTATGCATCAATTAAGAAATAAAAGTTACATGGTAGATTCCACTTTGTATTAATATTCTATAATTTATACAATACTGCTGTATCTACATATAACATTGAGGAAGTGATTTTGACATTGAAAAAATAACTCCCATTGTAAAGAAAAATTAATAACAACCCCAATTGTGAAGTCAAATGCAATTATTTATTTTTCTTTTCTAATCCTGTATCTAATATGGAGGAGGTAGATGAAGAGTAAGAGATACTTTTTTTTCTTTTCATGATAATATCATGGCATTATTAAGCTTGTTACTTTCCCCTTTGAAAGAAAATTTTGGAAGGGAAAATGTTGCACAGAATGGGGATAGTTTATTTCACTTGACCGATGTAGGATTACTAATTTTTTTTTTTTTTAATTCCTCAGGGAAACTGTTACCACCTGTTCAATCTGAATTCAAGCTTTTACTGTCAATTTACTCATGGGTGAATGCTGCCTCTTTGTGGCAGAATGCCATGGAAAGTGTTCTTTAAACATAAAGTTCATGAACAGCCCTTGATGTTGTACACATTTCTGGTGAGATTATGGGACGATCCACAAATAACAATGAAGCACATGGCTCCTTAAGTTTCAGATTAATTCAAACATTTCCTACCCTTAAGTACTAACCTAAATTCACTGTCAAACCTTACTCAGAGTTGAACAGCTTATACTCACCAACTTTTGAACATTTAGGATATAAATCAACTTGAGATAAATTATCCATCATAATTGTTGAAGGTAGTTTTACATGAGTTAAAATTAGGAAAACTATGGGAATACGGGAAAATTAGGAAACACAGCAACTGTAGACTGAATAAATAATACTGACATAACAAAATACATAACATTGGGAGAAAAATGAATAGGCAGTCTATTACTTACCACGGTCCATGTATTAGATGAATACTTCCGTAAGGAAAGAAAGTATACAATTGAAATTTCATTAATAAACACATTAAATGCCACATTTAGGAAAACATAATTCCCTGAATTTTCAAAGGTGAATTTACATATATACACATATATTCAAATTTGATAATTAGGGAAAATTTTTAATATTAAGAATAAAAGTTAGCTACTATGTCCTAATTGTTAATAATGGCAATTCAATCACACATCGCTATTTCTTTTGCACTTTAAGTAATCACTACTTCAGTCCCTCATTTTTGACATAGTTATCAAGTGTTTATTCAGAAACTATTTAAAAAATTACATGTGCTGGGATACATATGAGACTGTAACAACAGTAGCCCCATCTTACAGAGATCCTGTTTGTGGTTATCATCATTGCTTGCTGCCCAGAGGGATTAAACACATTGTATAGAGATTTGTACAGTCCATCATTTGGTCTTCTGAGGTGCTAGTACATGTGGATCTGTACAAATGCAACCCGGTTTGGTTAAACAATCAAAAATCGGCTACAATAGTAGTCAAATCAATACATCGTTTTGGTTGACTAATAAAAATACTTTTAAATCTTCTCTAATAAAACCAGAAACTTGCACATGATTCTTACTCGAATGGCCCAATTAATTGCCCTATTTTTTTCTCTTATACGATGGGATACACTTTGTTTTTAAATTACAGATCCAATTGGGTGGGTTGCATTGGTTTTACTATTTTTCCACTAAGTTCTCCATATTTTTAATGATTTAAAATGCCTTCCTGATATCACTCAGTTTTGGAAATGCAGCTCCTAATATAGTGCGACACCTCTGTGAAAATCATAGGCTAAATAGTGAAGGAAAGAGAAATGCTAAATGTGTATATAAAAATAGGTGCTACAATAAAATATTTGTATATTTCATCAATAAGTTATTTTGACTAATCAATTATGGATCATATAGCTCTGTAATTTTAATGATTTGTCCACATCTATGGTGATCCTTTTCCAGATCACAATACTTTTGTTTTTAATTGAAATGTCCAGAATGCATACAAACACATCCTTTAAAAAGAAAGGAAAAATAATGAGGGAGGAGGGTGGGAAGCAGAGAAAGGGGGGGGAGGAAAAGAGAGAGAACAAACTTTCTATTAATGTTGGGGTGTGCTAATCTCTCCACAAAAGCCATTTAGACCCACCCCTGGCTTAAGCGGGGGGGGGGGGGGGATGGGGGAGGAGAGCAGGGAAAGGGAACAAGAGGAAGAGTAGAATCTATGCGCTGCCATCTTCCACCATTCTTAGCACTTCCAACGACTACAAAAATAACTGCGACCTTTAACAAGTCACCTGCGCAGCAAACTGCCCTCCATAAACCCTTCTCCTCTCCTCCCCCACACGCAAGAAGAGAAAGTGATGTGCCCAGTTTACACAAATGTTTTCCCCACGTGTAAAAATTAAAAGGAAATTGCACACCCTTTCAGTATCTTCCGCCGAAACTGAGAATTCGTGCCAAGGCACTTCACCCTAAACGTTGAAACAGCACAATTAATCAAATGTGTTCACCGTGTGTGTCTGCTTGCTTGTTTGTTTTAAACGCAAAAGCTCCAAGGGAGTTTCTCTGCTTTTAGAACTGGCTAAATGTGGTCTGTTTTTCCAGCACTTCGAGGTAGTCCGGCTCAACGTTTAGTTTTGCTTTTAACTCCAGATATTCGTTCCGGTTGGGTTCTACAAAGACAGCACTGGGGGGGCTGTAGAGCACCGGTTCCCGCAGCCTGCTGTCCCCTGCCCCCGGGTGCAAATACTGATGGGGGCGTCTCAGGTCATAGTTGGGGGAGAAAGTGTAAGCAGCTGGGCTGCACGGGAATTTGGGATATTCCGGGAGGCTATTGCCGGCGGGGGTGGTGGAGCAGTGTTTGTCTGGTTCTAAAATGCCCCTGTAAAAGCGGTCGGCGTCCTGCACCGGCGACAGTAGGTCCTCCCGGGGCTCGATGGTGCTGACGCTATAGGCGGGACTCCGCATGTGGTGGCTTTCCCGCCTCTCCTCCTCCCCAGGCTGCAGCTGCAACTGCGGCGGGGGCTGCTGCTGAGGCGGCTGCGGCGGCGGCGGCGGCGGCGGCTGCTGCTGCAGGTGGTGGTTGCTGCTGTAGGTGACCTTGAGCTCCTGCAGGTCTTTGTAATCCTCCACGGAGTTGCCCTCTCGGGAGCGGTAGATGGGGTTTTTGCACATGTGGCCCAGTGGATGGGGGATGTACTCGTACACGTGGCCCGCGGGCGTCTTCACCTTGGGCAGCGCCGGTCCTCGGTGGTGCACGTGCGCGTGCGGGTGGCCTCCCGCGCCGCCGCCGCCTCCGTACACGCTGTACTGCATGTTGAAGGAGCTCACGTCGGAATTGTTGGTGCTGGTGTGGTCGCTCTGGTTCTTCTTCCTGCGCTTCATAACCAGCACGAAGAGCCCGGCGGCCACGAAGACGGACATGATAAAAACCAGCAGCAGGCTGAGAATCAACACAGACAAGGGCACGGAAGACGCCCCTCCGCCCGCGCCCAAGCCCGCGGGGGCCCCGGTGCTGTTCAACCGGACCGCGGGGGTCACCGCGCTGGTCCTAGCCAGGACCTGGATGGAGGAGGGCGTGGGCGTGGAAACCACCACGTCAGAGTAGTCCGGGCACAGCAGCTCCGACTTAATGGAGCGCATATCCGTCTCTGCAAACTTCTTGGGCGCCTTGCAGATGACCTCGTCCACCAAGACACCCACTTTGAGCTGCTCGACCCACAGCTTCATGCCCACAACGTCGCAGGTACAATCCCAAGGGTTGTCATGCAGGTCGATTTGGATGAGCGACTTCAGCTGGTCCAGAACTCCACTCACCGGCAAGGAGGTGAAATGGTTACTCCTTAGGTTCAGCCTGAGAAGGGTCAGGCCTGAGAAGACGCCTGAGGGCATGGTCTGCAGGAGGTTGTTATTCAGGAATAGCAGCTGGAGGTTTGGGACCGGATCAAAAGTCCCAGACTGAATCTCACGTATGAGATTGTACTGGAGGAAGAGATACTGCAGGCTTTGCAGGCCATAGAACAACTCCGGGCTCAGCCTCTCAATCCTGTTGCCATTTAGGTAGAGGCGCCTCAGGTTGGCGAGGTCCCCAAAGGCGCGGTCCTGGATCACTGAGATGCGGTTGTTGCCCAGGTGTAGGAGGTCTAGCCCCGTGGCCTCCAGGAAGTCGCTCCTGCGCACAACCGCAATGTAATTCTCCGTCAGATACATTTTCTTGGGGTTGTAGGGCTTGGGCTGCAGCTCTGCGATGCTCTCGATTTTGCGCTCCTGGCAGTTGACGTTGAGGCCCAGATCGGAGATTTGTAGGTTGCAAGTGCACGCGGTGGGACACTCCAAAGGCACCGGAGATTTGGTCTGGTAGGCGATGCTGGGGCCATAGTTGCTGTAGCCCAAGTCCTTGGAGGGCTGCCGAGAGGTGGGGCGCACTCTGGGCTTGTTGGGTTGGCGGGTCCCCTTAGGGGGCTTTAAGGGGGGTTTGTAAACAGCAGAGGAAGAAGTGGCCACGGAATTCACCGAGGCTGGGGTAGTGTGTAAATACCCCGTGGTGCTCAAAGGCGTCTGTGGCCTCATCTCATAATCTGAAATAAGTTTCCTTGGGCAAAGTTCCTGCTTGGACACCTCGTCCAGATCTCGGCCGTGTAAGCGGAAGGGGGTCTCACAAACCACATCCCCCACCAGGGCCGAGTAGGAGATGCTGTCCAACCAATCCTTGAGAGAGATCAGCTCACAGGAGCAATTCCAGGGGTTCTCTTCCAGCTGTAACTCCACAACTTTATCCATGTGCTGCAGCAGCCCCACATAGGGCAGAAGTTTCAGCCGGTTCCCCCGCAGGTCCAAGTGCGTTAAGGGCACAAAACGGAAAAGGTTGTTGGGTAAACTGGACAAGAGATTGTCATTGAGGATAAGCACCTGCAATAAATGCAGTTTCCCAAAAGCATTGGGTTCAATGACACTGATGTAATTGTAATCGACCTGTAGGTACTCCAGGCTCTCCAGGCCAAGGAAGGTATCATCTCGCAGAATTTCCAGTTTATTATTGTTCAGATGCAATCTCCTTAAACCCCTCAGCCCGTGGAAAGCCCCAGTCTCAATGTCCTGGATCACATTGCTACCCAGATGCAAAATTGAAGCCCCAGTGTAATTGACAAACTCATTGGGATAAAGACGGTTCAAAAGGTTTCCAGACAACAAGAGGTGGTAGATTGGGAAACGGGGAGGGCTAATTTCAGAGAGGCTGATGATCCCCCGGTTTTCACAGCTCACAGTTAAAATGCCGTCCTTTTCCTCACAAGGACATGCATTGTCACAGATTTCCCCATAATAATCGATGGTTTCTGCACACGAAAGGACGAGAGATGTTAGAGCAAACGCTAGAGTCTGCAGCATCCAGCTATGCATTTTTCTGTGAAGGTCCTGTTCCAAAGTTACTGGGGGGCAGCAAGTGTGCATTTTACCTCCTGCAAGGGAGAAAGGAAAAAAGGAAACGACAGAATATGACAAAAATTTAAGGGATCAGTAAGAAAGTCTCTCTCATCCCTAATACTATTTCTCTGAAATCCAGAAGGAGAGGATATGAATGACATCCCCCCCCTCAGTGGAACACTGACATTCTTCAGACTTTATTAATATCTGATATTCATTTTGATTTAAAGGTTGATTTCATTTCCTAATGAGTACAACAGGAACATGCTGCCCTCTACAAGATAAGGGCAGGTTAAAGTCCCATTTTAGTGTTTTTCCTTGCTCCCCCCCTTTTCAAAATCAATCCATAAATATACATAAAATGGCTGTCAGTTCAGTTTCATGGTTCTAATTTAAGAGAAAAGAAGCACCATTTTACAAGGTTCCCCACCTCACCTATACCAAACCCGTCTGCCTTTCTTTCAGAACCTACTCAGTTAACAGTTGAGGGTGAAGGTCTCCCATTTTCACTAAAAAGCAAGGAGTCACAATACTTGGGGTATTTTAAACCATCACTGGAAATGCCAGGGTGGGAACCTAAAGAATACTTTTCAGAGGCAAAAAAGATGTAAGATAATGCATCAACAGGACCCAGAAGAAGCTCTTAAATCACCAATTGTCTTCAGGAGCTTTGAGTATGGAGAAAAGAAGAGTGCGTTTGCTTTGATGGTGGACTTCACTACCACGCTTTTAAGCATATCAGCGTCCTAATTGCATGCACGGTGCCACTTAGCAGCGCTTCTCTGAGTGCGCCCTGCGTCCACTTCTCCTCATTGATCATGTCAGCGACGCTACCAAACCGCATCTTTAAGCCACAGAAATAGTTCTGCAGGATGGATTACAAAGAACTCAGCGAAGGCATCCGCAATCCCGGAACACCTCTGGATACCTGGAGTTTAAAGAGGACGTTCCTACCGCTTACCGGGAATCAGCTAAAAGTAAACCAAGGACCAGCGCTAAAGCTTCCCTTACCTCCCGCTCAGCGTCTGTCGCCACGGTATGCAAAACTAACCCCACTGAATTAGCAAGATTTGGACTGAACTACCACCTCACCAGCATCCCCATCATCTTTGGAGTTGTTTATTGCATTTAATTGCCAATGTTTTACTCCCCCTCCCCCTCTTCTCCCCTCTTAAGTGAAAGGGAACCCGGGCTGATTAACAGGCAAAATAGAAAGGATGAAGCGAGGAAGAACAGCAAGTGACACAGGTCTGTGCTTTAATATCCGATTTTCATCTCCTCAAGGAATCAATTGGACCCCCTCTTCCTTTTCTTTCTCAATTTCTTTTTTGTCCTCTTAAAGGCTTCCTTCGACTTCCTACTTCGGGTCGACAGCGGTATTCAAAAAGGAAAGGACATAAATGGAAGAGAGTGTGTGAGTGCCTGTTGTGTTGGTTGCGGCGGGGTGGGGGGGTGGACCACGGGAATTTGATAGAGATGCTGGGCTCTGAGAACCCATGCCTTTTCTCCAGTCAACCTTGCCTTTGCCTCACCACTACCGAAGTCTGATGTCGAATCACAACCCAGACTAAAGCCAAGACGTGCCTGAGTCACGGGTTCAAGCCTGGAGACCTCGATCTGGCTCCCGTAGCCGAATCCAGCCCGCGTTATTAAGAGCCCCTGCATTCGCACGCACATGTGCAAGTGTGCCTGCGAATCATTCACGTGTGGCCACCCAGACGTGTCGAGACGAATCGGAATCACAGTGTATAAACCTCACAAGTATCTCCGACCTCCCAACGCAACCGCAAACGACTCCTGGCTTAAAAGAGGCAAAAACCCCACTGTGGAAAGCAAAACGTTTACCTTGAAATTTCTGTTCTCCACTGGATCAAATCTGCACATCCATTCAGCGGGGGTTGGGTCCCCTCCCCCTCCTTCCCTCCGCTTCCCCGCCCCCATTCACCTCCCACCCTTTCTGACAGCCCATTGCAAATTGTGTCCAGCCGGTATTAAACTGGGGCGTTTACAACTTTAATTCAGTTCTGGTTAGCTGGGGTCGAAGAGCTTCCTCTCACCCCGCTCTCTTTCTCCTCCTCCTTGCCATCAAAGGAGCCCGAGAATCTGAGAAAATAAAGTTGAATGAGCCGGGGAAGGCTGACATTCTGACTGGGAAACGCACCTCCGATGTAAATTCGCGGGTGCGTTGCACATTCTTCAGAGTATCTCATCTCAGATTTTTTTTTTTTTTTTGGAGGGCGGGGGCGGAGGAACTGTATATGTTTGCCCCAAAGGATTTAGACCCTAGACCATCGCCCTGCACATCCCGCATTAAACAGAGTGGGGCTGCGCGGGCTGGAGCCCAGCACCCAGGCCGGACCCGTTGCTCTGGGCACAGCTGCTCCCACAGCGGCCCAGGCAGAAGCACCCGGAGTTCCAGGACGTGAGGCTCCCTTCCCCCACTCCGCCCCAAAGCGAAGGAAGAAAAAGGCAAGGAAGGAGGGGAGGGAGGAGAGGGAAAGAAAGCCACCCCGCTGCCACACACGCACACACACACACACACACACACACACACGAGCCTCTTTTGCAAAGTACACGGTCGACTTACCCCGTCTCACATCTCCATGGCCCACTCATCATAGCCACCCCTATAAAAAACACCTCTTTGGGGTGTGCACTGGGTTTCCCGAGCCCAGGCAGGGCAAGAAGGCGGCGAACAGTGCGGTCCGAGCCGCTGGAGGAAAGAGGCGCCCGGACGCCGTCAGCCCGGGGCCGCCGCCGCGGTGGCGACCGCGGGTTCCCGGGCTCCCCAAACGGCTCTCCCCGGCACTCTCCGCGGTAGTCGGAGCGGGCAGGGGGTGTGGGGGGGAGGGTAGAAGGGGGCGATCGCGAGCGGCCGGTAGGGACGGGAGGAGGAGGAGGGGGCGGCGGAGGACAGGCGGTAGAGGCTCCTCGCGGTAGGGGCCGGGAGCCGGAGCCGGGCGGGGCGGGAAGGGAGCTGTTGGAGGGGGAGGCGCGGAGCCCGAGGAGGGGACGTGAGGGCTGCCTGGCACCGCCGGCCCCTCCAACGTGACGGTCAGCCCCGCCGAGCGATCGCACCCGCTCACACTCAAGCTCACTCGCATACTCGTTCCCACCCGCGCCACCGTGCGATCGCAGGGTCCCAGGCACCCTTCGCCGCACTCCCCAGGCGGGTACTTACAGTTGCCATCTGCATAAGGGGCAACTTTCTCCAAGCCAGCAGCAGCCGCCGCCCCCTCCAGCAGCCTCCGGCTCCACGCACCCTTCGGCCTGGGTTCGCGCTGGCCGCCCCTCCCCTCCCCCCTCGGCGTTCCTCCTCGCCGTCTTCACCACATTACCCCCTGGTCAGTGGCGCACGTCCGGGGACTAGCCAGAGGGAGCCGGGCGCGGGGGTGTGCATGCATCGCCCGCCTTCTTCTTGCAGCGCACACTGTACATGGTAGTGAGGGGGCGAGCAAAGGTGGCACCGGCCCCTCGGCTACTCCCGCGGCGGCTGCGGCTCCTGAGCTGTCCTCCACCCCCCGCGCAGCGGCGACCACCGCGGTGGGATCCCGCCGCCGCCGTCACCTCTCCGAGTCCGCCGCCGCCGCGGCCCCTAATTAGTATTTGTACGGTTCCCGCATCCTCTTGGTGGTTTCATCGCTCCCAGTGTTGGCAGGGGTTTTTCTCATGCCTTCCCCAGATGCGGCGCACGATCGTCATTATTTGGAACTCTCTATCTCCGACATCCTTTAGGGGGCCTGGGGGGACAGGAGCAGCGTTGTTCTACGCCTGTGGCGTGTCCCGGCAGCCTGGAGGCACTAAAATACTCAGAGAAATTCGCGTCTTCCTTCCCGGGCGCTGAAGATGTGGCAACACGGTAAGCATCACAGGGGTCTCTGAGACATCTGCTCCAGCTCGGGCACAGGGCCCCGTCCAGTGCACTTGTTTATTGTCGCGCCGGTGGTGCGAGCCAAGCTGCAGCAGACATGGTGGGCCCGAGGCGAAGCGGGCGCCCAGTGGCCGATAGATGGCAGCCGAGGGCGAAGGCGTCTCTGGATTCGGGCGGTGCAATCGGAGCACCCCTTGGATGTCACATTCGTGGGAGACGGAGGAGTCTTGGACCATGTGCGTAACACAAGCGTGGGACTGTGCAATCCTTGGATTGAAAAAGGGAGGAGTGGAAATAACCCCGACAGTGCCAGGCTTGTTGGTGGTCAGGGACAGACGGTTCCAGCCCTGTGCTGATCGCCTGCCTTCCTCATGCCATTTAGAATAATAGAGCCCCTGCTTCTGTCTCATGTACTTACTCTAAAGGACCCTGGAAGAGGGAGTGGTTCATCCTAGCTGCAAACAAGGGCAATAATATATATATATATATATATATATATATATATATATGTGTATATATATATATATTTTTTAAAGAAATGCGTCTTATAGGTATGTCTGAGCGATGCAAGGGAATGTGAACGACTTTCAGAGAGAATGTTTGTGAATACATTTGGTGTGTACGAAAAAGCTGGAAACCCCTAAATAAATGCAGTATCGATAGAAAGCGAGTTTCTTGAAGAGTCACCTGCTAAACTCCACTAGCATCATCTCTACAGTAAGTATTCCTGTCTCTTTCCATGAAACCAGACACCTCTCCCCAGAGGGGTTCTTTACATTCATAGGCATATTTCTAGTGTTTGTAATATTAGACCTGCAGTCCTTCCCAGGTATAGAAAAAAAGTCGATGGGTGTAAGTGGCCCAGTGGAGGCTGAGTGCACATGTACCTATTCTATGATAAATGGGTAGTTTTACCACTTAAATATTTTTATCTATTTTATTTTAGGATTAATTACGAATTAATTACTTTTTGGAATCATCTTAAACAGAACTGATATTGTCTCCTTGGTAATATTTGGGATACTATTGTGGTTATAATATCTTAATTAAATATAGAATTATAAAGATTCTGACATATATACAAACATATCTTCCCACATCCTCTCTCTGTGGTGAAATTAGAAGTTCTCTAGAGGTGGTTTATATTGCAGTCTCTTGAGGTTTTGCAACATTTCTTGAAATTTCTTCTCTGTTTTGCAAATATTTTTCAGTTAATCCATACATACTTTGTTTGAAAACAATTTATTTTGTTTAAATTCAGGGCATGTATAAGAGAGGAAGAAAAGAAGTAACCTGTAATATTGGATAATGACAATAAAACCTTATAAAAGAACTTCCTGTGAATTTAGAAACATTTGGCCCCGGGAATGATAGCCACTTGCTGCAGTTACCTTATATAAACAGACAACTTAAACTTGACTCACAAAAGTCTTTTACTGTATATTTTATTTAGTCATCGTTTTCTAACATGATATGAATATTTTAGAAAACTTATTTTTAAAGTATAATATTGCTTTTATATTTTTAAATGAATGTGTTAAAGTGTCATAACTTAAAAATTACTGTAAAAATTATTTATAGTTGGAAACTTTTGGCATTCTATCACAGACATAATTTTCAATGTGGACAAATTCCGTAGAAGTTCTGAAAGGGTATAAAATGGTTTAATCAATTACTGGACTTTTCAGAATACCTGTATAATAGCTATTTTAGTTCATTCTTTAATCGCTTTTTAAAGTCTTCATAATTGTATTTAGTATCTAAATTTGGTTTAATTTTTGATTTTGTATTATTTTCATTTGAAATATTTATTATCCCAATTAAAAATAAATTTTGTCGAGCTAAAAGCTATGAAACATGTTTGCAATTATTTTAGATGCTGGTTTTGTTAGAAACACTGACATAAAAATATTCCAGTTTATTTCTTGTGGTTCAGATGAGTCAGTGACGACAACTGTCTACCATTAACTCATTAAGGATAGCCTGAGAAGCCACCATTACGGTTTACCGCTAGGTGTCTCTATAAGCTGTTCTGCAGGACAGTGAATTTTGAGAAACTATTGTGACATGCAGAGACCAAACAGAAGAACTCGGGAGGAAAAACATCATAGAAATAAGGAAAATCCTTGTTTGTTAGTCTTTGGACTCCTATTTGCTTTGAATATGGACTATGGCCTAGAAAAGAAATAAATGAATCATGTGACAGTGATCAAATCTGGGCCAAGACTTTTAGCTACAATAACAAACATATCTATGTTTCAGTCCATACTAAAAAATATAGTCCTATGATATATATACTTGCTTTCACACAGTACTCAAATGAATGCACAGGATTACATAAACACTTTGGAAACTAGAAAATGAAATGATTGATCAAATAGATCTGTCCAGAATTAAGGGCATTATGCTAAATTAAACATTATTTGATTCAGTTGGTTGGATGTGAAAAGTTGAAAATCTTTGTCTAAATATTTGTGAATATATTTATGCATATTTTAATTAGCTCATGATCTATCATAAATACATTTCATATATGTTAATATATCTGGTGATAATTAGTGGGAATTATGGACATAATCTGATACCTCCCTATTAAAATTTAAATTCAAACCACAATGAGCATACTTATCACTTGAAATTGACCATACATTTGTGTGAGTTCATATTTATTATTACCTGGAATTGTCATTTTAGTGTTTTATGGACTCTTTGGAAGAATTCTTATATTAAGTGTATTTCTTAAAATATCATATTACATTTGTGTATTGTATGGTTTCTTTAGAATACTAAAATACCTAGTCAAGTGTTATAGTCCCTTATGAAATAACCTAAAAGAGATTATTCTTTGTTAATGATAATGACATTTCGTAAATACTAATTAACATTATTGAAATCTAAAGCAAGTAGACCTTGCATTTCTTTTTGTTAGCCTAACTGGTGAATTAAGATTATAAAATGTAATGCTAGATTCCAGATTCCTCCAAAATTAGATCTAATAGATTACTTTCATGTTAGTAGTAGCTAAAGAAGTCTATACAACCGTATTTGGTAAACAACACACTTTTCAGATATAAATTATGTTTTCAGTGTCTTTGAAATTTAAATTATATATACCACATATCCCAAAAAGCAGAAAAGATTCTCCTGGTGGGAAAAACATGAGTCATCATTTATGATCATTTCTCTACGTAATTGATAAGCTAAATAACTGTAATATAGCATATTTTTTATCAGATTGGTACATTTGGAATTAGAACAATCAAAATTATCATACAGTGATATTTATCAAACCCAAAATGGTTAGCTAAACTGGTTAATTTCACCAAGATTATTTATTCACTTATAGACTTAATTTGTTATTTACAATCTTAGAAATTTACTGTCAGTGGCAAAAGAGAAAGATGTGCGTAAAATAGACAATTTTCTTCCTTGCCTCATACAGTTCCTTATAAATATACTCTGATAATCTTTTGACCGATTATGTATTAAAACACTCTCTTTGAAGGACCAATTGGAAATATCTTCCAAAACTTAAGATACATTTTTTAACAATTATCTTTTCAGAAAGTAGCCTACAGGTGTACCAAAATAAAATGTACAAAACAATATGTAAGAAAACATTCATTGTAACACATGCTTGCATTTGTAAATGACTATAAGAACAGCTCTCGTGTCTAAATGGTACATCTCCATCTATACCTTGGAATACTCTTCTGCCTTTAACAACAGTGTATTTAAGTATATGGTTCTGTCATTATTAATAGGGTGTATAACATCATCTATATACGCTGTTGGGAGGGGAGGAGAGAATCTTTCTGGAAGGATACACAAATTCAGTAATGGCGTTTGCCTTTTGGAAGAAGACTGGGGAGTCTTGAGTAGAATGAAGATTTTCACCCTATATTCTATTTTTTATTATTTGAAAATTTCAATTTCTCTGCACATTTCCATTAAAAATTTTAAAAAATATATGTACTTGAAAAATAAGGATATTACAGATGGTCCCTGACACACAATGGTTTGTCTTAGGATTTTCAACTATACAATGGTGTGAAAGCAATACACATTTCATAGAAAATACTTAGAATTTTGAGTTTTGATCCTTTCCTGGGCCAGTAAAATGTGGTATGATTCCCTTTTGTGATGCTGAGCAGTAGGGTAGCAAGCCTCAGCTCCCAGTCAGCCATCCCAGTCATAAACAACCCATACACTTAACAATCATTCTGTACCCATAAAGCCACCGTTTTTCACTTTCAGTATAGTCTTCAGTAAATTATATGTGGTATTCAACATTTTTTTAATATTTTATTTATTTATTTGACAGAGAGAGAGAGACAGTGAGAGAGGGAATACAAGCAGGGGGAGTGGGAGAGGGAGAAGCAGTTTTCCCGCCTAGCAGGGAGCCCGATGCGGGGCTCGATCCCAGGACCCCGGGATCATGACCTGAGCCGAAGGCAGACGCTCAACGTCTGAGCCACCCAGGCGCCCCGGTATTCAACATTTTTTTATAAAATGGGCTTTGTGTTAGACGATTTTGCCCAACTGAGGCTATTTAAGCTATTTGTGAGCATGTTTAAGGTAGGCTAGGCTAAGTTATGACTTTTGGTAGGTTAGGTGTATTAAATGCACTTTCACCTTACAATGGGTTTACTGGGACATAATCTTGTCATAAGTCAAGGGAAATCTGTATTGGGAAGAATGATATGAGAGGCAATGAAGAGTGGAAGATGACTTTACCACGTTAATCTCTGTCCCATAGTTCTCAGAACTATTTTTTCTAGGACACTTTGCTATCCATGAAGACACTATGTTTCTAAATATATGACTGTAAATTAATTAGTTGAAATGGCTTCTCTTTGTAGCTCTAACATGTGACATTCAATTCCAGCTGCCAGTATTAACTATTAGAATAGTAATTAATAGAAGCTAGTTTCCATTTCACTATGCAGAACCATGCTGTGTACTGGCAACATTACTTTTATTTGATGCTGTGGTGGGTGAAGGGAAAGATCAAAATGGTTCTCTAGAGAACATAAGTGATTATACTTGAAATTGTCAGCAGCAGATCTTTACTGCTATTGGCAGGAAGATGAGTAAGTGTGTAATTGTGGCATATTTTAAGTATACAAACTATCATCAGGCCCTGTTAGAACAAAGGTTGCTGCCATCTGGCTTATACTCACATTGAAATATGCATATTCCATGGGAAAAGAGGCAGTTTTATAATATAGCTAGATAGGCTTTTCTATATATCTTTCTATTAGAGCTGGGATTTGTCTCCTAAGATTTATTGATTCTTGGTTCTTGCATCTCTCTAGTCATTTTTAGGAAACAAGTCAAAACAGGCATTTTGTATGTCTATATTTTCTATAGCCTTTCTGGGTTTTCAAAGAAAAATAATTAACCATCCTAAAACACAGTTTCATCACAAAAGTGTCAGAAGGCCCATTGGTTATATGAGAATGTCTAAACCGACGATACTTTATCCAGCTTTTATCATCTGGGATCTTTCATTCAAGAGGACATTCCCATCATCTCTTTATCCCCTCAAAATAAATCAGCTTCTCCCAACTCCAAAACTTGGTTTGTACTGCCCATTCATCTAATTGGCTCTTCTCTTTTCTTTCAGCTACTGTTCTACAGAATTCATCGTAAATCTCTTCTTAAAAAAAAAAAAAATTCTGTCCACTCTAACAACACTGAAGACTTGCTTATCTGAACATTCTCTTCCATTATTTAGCACTTGACTAGCACAAAGTTGCTGTTTTCTTCTGGACTAGATTATCATTCCTTGTTGAGCAAAGAATTGGAGTTTGCTACCCCTCAAAGAGTGAAAAAATGAGCTCCCAAAAATCCTTTGTATACATAAGAAATGCATGTCTATTTTTAAATTTTTACACTCAACAAATATTTATTTGGGAAATATTTTATCTTAGATCATATGTTTGAGATAAAACAATTCACTGATTCATATCAGGGTAGTTGGAGGAGTTCAAGGTGATCACAAATCACCTGCATTCTCCAGTCAAAATAAATGGAATATAACATATAGAAAAACTATTGCATAAATTGTGTACTTGAATAGTATTTCCTGTAGCATATATTTGCCAAGCTTCCATAAGAATGCTCTCCAATAGAACTTTCTGTGAGGATGGAAGTAACCCCTATCTGCTTTGTCCAATATGAAAGCCAGTAGCCACATATGACTGTTGAGCAATTGAAATGTGACTGGTGTAACACAGGATATACAATTTTAATTTTTAAAATTTTAACTTATTAAATGTAAATAGCCACATGTGGCTAGAGGCTACCATACTGGGCAATGCAGATCTAGAGTATAAATTCCTAGAGAGCCAAAACTGTATGTGTTACGCAATTTCTGGGATACCTTGTAAGTCAATCAGTATGAACAGCTGTGCTCATAAGTAATGATGGTGATTATGACACCTTCAATAAATAAGGACAATTATGATTCACATTTGGCAAGGGACCTGATTTGCATTCTGTTGAGGGTCTCTATTCAATTCTTTTAAATTGCGTTCAGTTGAAGACCTCTGCCATTCTTTTAAAGATTTCAAGGCATTTTACAGGCATTTCAAAATTCCTTATTACATCCTTATTACACCACTATAAGGAAGGCAAGGTATATAAAATATCAGTAGAATTTTATGAGAAGATAAGTGCCTTTTTATGTATGATGAAGTACTCTCTAAGGTGCCTTTCTTCAGATCACACAGCAGGATGTTAGTAGAACTGAAAAGAAAGTCCTACATGGGTATTTTGCTTCAAGGAACTTTCTAGAATAGAACTTTTGTGCAGAGAAGTCTGTCAGTCTGCACTTGAACTCTTACAGCCCACCGTTTAAATACAGAAGCTCTATTTTGAAGTTCAGTGGTGATTTGTACATGTAGATTGGGCAGAGTTTGGACAAGAAACTGTAATTAATGAATTTATAGAATGCAAATATAGCCTCTAATTTCCATGAAGATCTGTATAAATCTCAGTTTAAATAAAGTCGTATTTATATATTTGAAACAGATGTAATAGCTTGGTAACCAGAGGTACAAATTACTGCAATTTTTGAGATAAAATTTTTTTGTTTTCAATCAGTTTACCTGAAATAAGAATAATAAAATTGACCTATATTTCTATTTTTATACGTCTTCTGTGGCCAAAATCAATATAGCTTCAAAAGAAGCTTGAATTGCTTAAAAGCTTAAATCCAAAATTAAGAGGAACCCCCCCCCCCCCCCGATCCAGAGCACTAGGTGCCTCTCAGAGATCCCAACTCCATTCTTGACTGGCTTTGCAGAACTTACGAAGACAACTCTCTGGGCAGATCACATATCTTATATATAAACAAGTTACTGTGCTTCTCTCCAATGGACCTTATGATAACCACACTGGTTAATCAAATGGCAAGTGTTAAAATGTCTGTGGAAGAAAAATACAATTATTACTCAAACTGTAGACTTTAAATTATTCGCTTTATCCTAAAATGTAAAGTTATTTTCATTTAAATAACTATTAATAATAGCATGCTAACTTGTGAATGGTGTACCTTTTGTGATAGATAGATCTATGGTGGCTAATTTTTGTTTAATATTACATGATGCATTTTTATTCTGTAATCCAAAGCATTCTGTCAATCTAATGATGCTTTTATACTGACACTGGATTCATAGTTATTGTCATATGACATATTACAATGTATGCTGTAATTTTAATTGATTGTCACATATTCCAATGAACAAATCACCAATTTGGATTTGAATCACCAGTATAAGAGGCACGATTCATTGTACAATCAATCTGTGTCTTTAATCGCAATATTATATGGGTGGTGACTGCTATGAAGGCAGACTTTGATCAATGACTATACTGCCTCTTGCTCGTATGTAAATACTGAAATTTATTTGTAACTATTTTTATATTTAAAAGTTTTTCATTATAGTATTCTTATAGTAGCATTTAGAAGTAATCCATTAATTAGAGAAAGGCAAGCTTAAATTGACTTCTCCCAAAGATTAGGAATCTATTTGACAAGGTTTTTCAATTTGTAATTTAATTTACCAGCCACGGTTAACACAAGCATCAACAAGTGATCCATACATCATTTATAATTCAGAATCAATCATCTCAAATGTATACAGGCCTACAACATACATATAGCCGGGCGCCTGGGTGGCTCAGTTGGTTAAGCGACTGCCTTCGGCACAGGTCATGATCCTGGAGTCCCGGGATCGAGTCCCACATCGGGCTCCCTGCTCAGCAGGGAGTCTGCTTCTCCCTCTGACCCTCTTCCCTCTCGTGCTCTCTATCTCTCATTCTCTCTCTCTCAAATAAATAAATAAAATCTTAAAAAAAAAACCATACATATAGCCATTTGCTACTTGCTAGCTATCTTATGGGATCGTCCCATTCTTTCATATAATTATTACAACAACTGCATGTTTCTTGGTAGTTGGTGATATTCCAATACTTCATACAGATAGTACATAGCAGAAACATACTATGATATGAATTATAGGGACTCTCAGTGTGCCTTTTTTTTTAAACTTAACTTTGCTAATTTAGATGTACACATTTGGACTTTAATTTAAAGGAAAAGTGAAAATAATGTGTATCAATACCTAGTAATTAGCTTTAACAAAGATACTTCCTAAGTGATTCATCATTTCTGTAATGTCAAATGTTTTCTGAGAAAGCCAACAGTAGAAATACATTTCAAATCATCAATATATATTACTCTTATAAAAATTATGATAAAATATATATTAAACTGATCACTAAATAGATTTATAAGTAAACTGTAGCTATATTGATGTACCTTAAAAATATCAAAGACTTTATTAACTACCAGGAATTATTGTCACAGGAACTTAAATACATAAGGTTCATAAAACAATATTTTTGAATACATATAGTATACTTTTTTCTTTTTTTCTTTTTTTTAGATTTATTTATTTATTTTGAGAGAGTGAGAATGAGAGAGAGAGAGAGAGAGAGAGAGCACATGAGAGCGGGGAGGGTTAGAAGGAGAAGCAGGCCCCTCGCCGAGCAGGGAGCCCGATGCGGGTCTCGATCCCGGGACTCCAGGATCATGACCTGAGCCGAAGGCAGTCGCTTAACCAACTGAGCCACTCAGTCGCCCCAGTATACTTTTTTCTAAAATAGAAAATGTCCCTAATAGTTTTTCTATTTCTGAATTTTTGAATATTTATTGTTTTATATTTAGTAAACCAGGAGCCAAAGCAAGCGTTATATACCTCCTAAAAACATCAAGAGTAGGGGTACCTGTGTGGCTCACTCAGTTGAGCATACCACTCTTGATTTAGGCTCAGGTCATGATCTTGGGGTCCCGAGATCAAGCCCTTTGTCAGGCTCTGTGCTCACTGGGGAATCTGCTTGAGATTCTCTCTCTCTGCTCCCCCAACAAATAAATAAATAAATCTTTAAAAAACATAAATAGTAAAAAATACTAAAATGGTTCCCTTGAGGAGGAATCATTTCAACCCTTTTATGCATAAGTTTAAGGATCAAACTCCATAGCACTTTGCCATATGAATTCGTTATATAGATCATTTGTTATAACACAATCTTCTAAATTTTTCCAAAGAATACATAAATGAAATAATATCAGTACTAAATTGAATTTCTGAATAATTGATAAACCCCTTAAGTTCATGAAAATACTAATCACAGATGATTAACATTCGCTACATTTTATTTCATTATTTTTCAATATCTGACCTTAATCTTATCGGCCATCCATGTCTATTATGAATGCCACATGGATATCTCCACAAAACTAAAAGAAAATGTTTGAGTTTTGGGGTATGTCAGTATTTCCTCAATGTAAGTAAAATTGGACATGGAACAATTTGACATAATTACGAATCTTCAAATACTGAAAGTTTATAAACATTAGATTTATTATTGACAATTACTTCATCTATTTATAACTGTGCTGAAATAAATATCTTTAGAAGAATTGTAAGTATCTGTCCATGTTAGCGATTCATGAAGTTTCTGACCACCTTCTCCTAATATGTGCCCGGCGAGCCTGAGCAGCACTTGAAAATGCATTTTGGAGCTCTTCCAGAAACTCTGAGTCAAAGAGCAATGTCTGCATTCACAAAGAAGCATTCACAGCTGTCAGAAGTTAAATGTCCATGAGACTCATAGTACAGCTGCAGTCCTTCCAGTACACTGACAATATCTGTGGAAACTGGAATTTGATAACTAGTTCTTCCATGGGAAAAATATCACAGAATAATGATTAATCTTTGCCTGACTGATAATAAATAATTATGCATTCACAGTACATGAAGCATCATTGTCCTACATTCCTTAGCCTGCATTGCTTTTGCAGCTATTTTTCACTAGCAGAGAAAGTACTCTTGCTGCAATAAACTGTCAATGAACTTCTTATAGGCAAACACCTGCAGACACCTGCTAGCGGCAGGTGTGTGAGATTCAGGATCACAGAAATTACAGCACAAACAAAAGTCTGCAAGGCAGCACTAACTGTGAGTGAGTGTGTGAGAGCATGCATAACTAAAGAAATGCATACATGAACAGGTATATTGTGTTTCCATTTATGTTTAACAAAATGAAGAAGTTGAATTTTTTTTTCCGGAAATGTGTACTAGAGTTGTGCAGAGTACTAGAAAAAGGAGCTACATCTGCAAATAAGGTTTTCAATTTGGGATGATCTATCCCAATTATCAGGTATTTCAGGACAAATGGTTACTATGCTGAAAATGTTTAGCCTTATACTCTCTATGCCCATATGGTCATAACAGGTCATTCAGAATTGAGTTACTTTTTTTCTTAAAGCTTAATACAATACTTTTTTTTTATTTTTTAAGGTTTTATTTATTTATTTGACAGAGAGAGACACAGTGAGAGAGGGAACACAAGCAGGGGGAGTGGGAGAGGGAGAACAGGCTCCCCGCTGAGCAGGGAGCCTGATGCGGGGCTCAATCCCAGGACCCTGGGATCATGACCTGAGCCGAAGGCAGACGCTTAAGGACTTAGACACCCAGGTGCCCCAATACAATACTTCTTGAAAATATCTGAAAAATTCTAATAAAGTTATAAATCTGTTTCTGTAAGGGTTTAGGTGAGGTCCAAATGGAGGCAAGTCGACTAGCTCATCTTTGGCTAACTATTCAACTTTACAATTGAATGGAGAAACCCCTTTGAAAGTCTATCAGTTTTTTAATTGTTGAGTCAGTTAGAAGATCAATAGTCCCTAAAAATATAAAGATCTGATTCCTAAAATCTAGTGAATTATTCAAGATTTACTTCAAGGAACATTTTTAAAATCACATCTAAATGCAGAAACAGGGGCGCCTGGGTGGTTCAGTCAGTTAAGTGTCCGCCTTCAGCTCAAGTCATGATCTCAGGGTCCTAGGGTCAAACCCCAAGGCAGAGCTTCCTGCTCAGCGAGGAGTCTGCTTCTCCCTCTCCCTTTCCCTTCCCCTGCTTGTGCTCTCTCTCTCAAATGAATAAATAAAATCTTAAAAATAAAAGCAAAAACAATTAGAAGCTTTTTTTGTGTCAGTTTTTGAGTATGTTTTTAGAGTTGTGGGGATGAGAAATAAAGAAGAAAAATGGAAAGCTAGTCACATCAAATTTTAAAAGTGGCAGGAAAACAGGGTACTACCTCCTTATTTAAAGGACTCAGGCAGAGTAAATGTTTTAAACAAAGTGCAGCTCTGGTTATTGGAGAATTAGACAGGACTCCCAATTTTCTGACTCCTTAACGTACATCAGAAGGAACAGAGGCGTGAGTTAATTTGATAATTACCTTATTCTGAAAAGCACAAAGTAAACATAAAACACTAACAACCACAGATTCCATACTGGGGCAGCATTTCAAGCCATTTGCATAAGACCTTCATCTACATCTACTGAATGGACTATCATAAAGAGAGCTTGAAGAACTTCAATATGCAATGTGAGCAATAGGTAAGCTATTATGTTGTATTCTTACCAAGTGTGTTCACTGGCAGAAAAAATGAAGCCAAAAGATGGGTTAACTTTACAGGGATAAAGCCGGCCTGTAATGAAGATGTCCCATAATTCTGGTTACAAGCACGTTAATTTATGTACGTCAGAGTGTGCTCTGGGTACTTTTCTTCCTATCAGGGAACTCACACTGTGCATTTCTAATACCAACTAATGTACTATCAGGACATTATATTTTGGAGGTTTTTGTGAATTTGATAACATTCTAATGGAAGACATAATTAAAATGCAGAATATTTTCCCAAATGTCATTCAGAGAGGTACTTTATACAAGGAAACTAAACAAAAATCTGAAGTGGATTTTCTTTTATTCCTTTTAAATCATTGTTTAGGAAAAATAGGTTGAATTCTTTTTAAAAATATATTCATTTAATATTTTAAAACACAGAGGAATGGGTTCTTTTTGATTGCATTGATGCCTTTTACTGTGTGATGGTCTTCTTCACAGATAATGCAGGGACTAGAAACAGGATTGGGTAAACATTCCCTAAGATTCTGGTTCCACCTCTGCCTTTTAGTGACTGCTTAAAATATTGGTTAATTTATTTATCTCAGCTAATACCTACATTTGTTGTGAGGATTAAATGAGCTAATTCACACAAAATGTTTAGCATACTTCTCAGCACATTGTAAGCGCTGAATAAGTGTTAGCTATTGTTTTGTGTCATATTATTAGTTGTTAAAGGCACCGACATAGTTTGAGTCTTCTCGATAAAGCAGAGTTGGAGAAGTCCATATGGGATTGCAGTAGAGGTGTTTTTTGTTTTTTGTTTTTTTCCCCCAGAATAGATGTTGTTCAAGACAAGTTGTATTCATTATCAACTGATCCTGATTAGTTACGGATTTATAGCACCAGGAGTCTGCCATAGATGAAGCGGTTGCTGGCTTGCAGATTTCACCAGCTCTTTTTGGCTACTGGAATAAGAAAATGGGAATCCTTGCCAGACTGAACTTCCTAGTGATGAATTTTGTAAAACTCATGCATGTACATTGTTCCAAAAGACCTGGAGGACAGAATAGTGGAGAAACTACAGTTTTTTAAATCTAGAATTTACAACAAAAATAATGAGAAATTCTAGTAAAATTGTAAGGAAAATTAAGTCAGGTTTGAATATGAAACATGTTTACTACCCTAAAGAAATTATAAAGCAATTGTTATAACTATCTTCATGATGAATAAATAATTTGGATATATTTTAAATAAGTCTGTAGTACTATAGTTAACAGACATGAAAGTAAAAGTTGCTTTTAAAAACAAATATGGGACTGTCGATTTAAGTTACTAGGAATATTAAACTCTGGTATAAATTAGTTTATCATGCATATAGAACATTATACATGCATACCATTAATTCGTATTATTGCTCTGCTGTATTTTCTATTAATTTTTGTCAGTATGTATGCAAATAAACATCAGTAATATTATGGTTTAATTGCTACTTTAAATATATATATGCATATACATAGTTTTTGCTTGTATATTTTGAATGATTTCTATCATCCCTGAATTTATATTTTAAGCAAACCTTACTAACTTTGAATTCTGTTATTTAATATATCTTTTTTTCTAAATGCCCCTATTAAAGAAGTACTTTTGTTAAGGTGTGATTTTGTAGCCCAAGATTATGATCTTGAAAGTCACATATAAGGAAATAACTTGTTCCTTCTTGAAGAAAATGTTTTGACCATACGTATTTTGTTTGATTCCACGAAGATTGATTTTGATGCATTTCACTGATAAATACCATTTTTGATATGACAGCAAACTGTATAATAACTGCTCTCATAGTTGTGGAGATGCATGGCTTAGTTTATACACACACACACACACACACACACACACATGCATACTAGCAGAGGGTGAGTGAAAATTATAAATGTATATACTATATATGGTGTATTCAATTTTCCAAATATCAGAGCATCATAAAATGTACTCACCATGAATATCATCCTGAAAGCAATAAATTTAAAAAATCGCTGCCAATATTAAAAGTCATTTACCACATGTACACAAATATACTGTTCATGTGTTCTCAATAATTGGCAACTACTTTGATGGAAATTTAATTTAATATTTAATAATAATAATTAATTTAATAATTTAAATTTAAGGGGTAGCAACTTTATTGTGCTAATATTAATATCTCCCAGTAGCTAGGCTACTTGTTGACTTTCACATGAAGACTGTGATCTGCTTGCTACATCTGCCCATCATTTCAAAGAATAATTATTAATATATCCAAATTTTAGTTAATAGATGCTTTTTGCTGGGAGAAAATCCAATGACTCAGATCGTACTGAATTTTGGAAGTTTAGATGTTTATAGATATTTATGTTGCCTAATATACCAAGATCATATGTTAGGGCAATATTCAGAAAGCATATTTAGACACAGTCCCCAAGCCTGTTTTGTCTATCTCTTGCTATTTCCTGAAACCTGAGTGGAAGGATTTGTGTGTTTGTTTTTATTTTACGGTTTAAAATTCTATTCCCTATACCCCCAGTCATATTCTTGGAAAATGTGGAATAACCTATTGCTCAGAGCTTGAGCGCACTTGAAAGGAGAAGCCTGGGGCCACAGTAGCTGTAACTCTTGGGGCCCAAGGACTCCTCCCATCATGCAGGGCGCTTTGGCCACAAGAAACCCTTCAGAAATAGAGAGCTATGTAAATCCTGGTTGGTTGACCAGGCAGGTTGTAGCTGGCCACTAGAGCCATTCTGTGCTAGTTTTGAAAGACTGCAGAATCCTTCAGGCTGCTGTTAGAGCAGGTATTTCTAGAAGCCCTTTCTTGTCTGCAAAGGTGATTCTAAAGTGCTCTATGCTCTGACGTTCCTGAATTTGCAGTGTGAAGTGTTAGGAGAGTCTGATGAATGTTCTCACAAAATAAAACTCTGAAATGGGTTTTGGTTTGTTTATTTGTGTTTCTTTGTTTGTTTCTTTGTTTTAAAACCCTTCTGATAGTGAGAAACAAAATAAGAGCTCAGTGTCTGCCACCACCTGCCGACCTTATAAAGAAATTTGCACTTTAAGAGTACACATAGATGGTAGGCAAACATATTATTATTTTAAAAAAATCTTTTGCAGACATATTAGCAAAAGATAATGAAATTTAAGAGTGAAATGATTATTAAAGAAAGAAATTTGGGCAAACTCACTAGTCAAATTCAAGAAATGCTAAAACATTAGTTGCTTTCCAGATGATAAATATTTAATCTTTCTAACCTAATATTCTTAAAGTGTTGGATGCATACTACCTAACTTAGAACAGGATATCTGTGGAGATTTTACTTTTTGCCTTATCTGATTTTACTATGAAATTCTTAAGCTTTTCTCAAACTCTGACAGTTCACCCTTAATCTGACCTCATTTCTTACATTTGCTTTTGAGCATAAATTATATGAGAATTTCTCTTGGCATGCAATGCCACTTGTAGGCTCCAACTCCCCAAATATTATGTACTTCATTATTACACATATAATTATTTCATTTCCTCAATACAAATCTCAATTGATCAGGGTCCTTTATCTTTGTTTTTCTTCCTTATCTTTAAAGTTATGTGTTATATTAATAATATAAGCAGGTTTTATTTGTAATTGTTCATGAGAACAATATCAAATCTACATAATCAATGGTCCATGCAATATTTTTTGTATTTTGTCTTACTCCATTTCTATTTTGTAATTAATTTAGATTGTCAAAGTTTTAGGGGTACCTAGGTGGCTTAGTCGGTTAAGCAACAGACTCTAGATTTCACCTCAGGTCATAATCTCAGGGTCCCTGCACTGGGCGGGGAGCTTGCTTGAGATTCTCCCTCTCCCTCTGCTCCTCCTGCTGCATGCTCTCTAAATAAATAAATAGATAGATAGATAAAATAAAACAGGGCGCCTGGGTGGCTCAGTTGGTTAAGCAACTGCCTTCGGCTCAGGTCATGATCCTGGAGTCCTTGGATCGAGTTCCGCATCGGGCTCCCTGCTCAGTGGGGAGTCTGCTTCTCCCTCTGACCCTCCCCCCTCTCATGTGCTCTCTCTCTCTCTCTCTCTCTCATTCTCTCTGTCTCAAATAAATAAATAAAATCTTTAAAAAAATAAAAAATAAAAATAAATAAAACAAAATAAAAATTGAAATTTTTAAATTTAAATCTGTGTACTTATTTACTATCTATATATCAGAATCAGATATCTTTAGATATGTTTCATGTTAGGTGACTTGATTAGATATATACTGTTAATATTTGTTTACGGGTTTTATTTGTGCAATGAATGAGAAAATATCTTTATTTTCAACCTGAACTTATGAATCTCTTAATTTTTAAGGTGCTCTTTATCAACTAATACCGCTTATGTATATTTTCAAAAATTAAATTTTCAAAAATACTTGAACATTTAACAGTCATTTACGAATCCCTTAACATGTGTAAGTTTCTTTGTCAATTTTCGGAAAGAAATAGCATCGAGAAGGAAAAGATCTCACTTTGAGGTGAAACATACAAAAAGAAATATTAAAATGTACTATGTACTTAAAGTTCAACTAATGTGAAAAAAGACAATAATTTTTAGAAGACTGAGTTAAAAGCAAACGTGGATCAGACCCCTTATCACTAAAAACCATCTTCCAATAATTTATGAACCAATGGAAGAACCAAGATATTCTGTATTCTGCTTTATGCTGCTATAAATTTAATGTAGAATAAATTCTGGAGTTGGTATTTTAGGAAAGCAGAGCCCTTGCTTTTGACAGGATTAGAACCACCTAGGATTTGATGCATAGTGAGCAGCAGGAAACGTGTCAATTGTTGATTACACGCATACTTATAAATCAGCATTCTAGAAGGGACAGAATTTTAGCTTGCATTTTAAATTAATTTGTGATTTATTTTGCAGTTTCAATTTGTGATTTATACTTTGTTGAGGGTACACCAAATTCTTCCCCATAAGTAATTTAAGCTGAAAATCCTGTTCAAGTCCATCAGGAAGTGTTAGAAGCTATCTGTGGATGGTAGCTGAAAAGTAAACCAGTGCAAATAAGAAGGAACAAAAGAAAAATAGGAGAGAATTCATTGATAATTCATAGTGAGAGAACAGATACCTCTTCTCTCTCTTCCTCAGCACCCCATCTCTCTCTCCCTGTCCCTCCCCCTCTCCCTGTCCATCCCCTCCATCTCCATCTGCATCTCCATCATCTCCTCTACTTGTGACTCACCAAATCTAAGATGCATTGATCTTGGCTCTTGCTTGACCTTAATAGAAGTTTTTACACAACTTTCTGACAATAGTCATCTGACGGTGATTATAACACATCAACAACTATAAAATGTACCCTTATTTCCATGATGTAAAATGTGAAAAAAATATGTATCTTAGAATTGATAGAAATTATTACTGTCTAAGTTGAATCTAGTCTATGAATCAATACTCAGGCTCTGAAGGAAGGCTTTCATGTCTTTTCACATGCTTTCTGCTTTGTCTGTGCTTTCTCTCTACATCTTTATCTAGCAACTCCTCCCTTCAGATGTCCTTCAAAACTTAAAAATATCAACTCCCTTGAGGAGACTTTCTCTGACCATTCCACAACATTTACTTCTGCCTTTCCTTTGCTTTAGAGAAACTGTGCATACCTTTGTGATTGTAGTTATGGCACCAGGACATAAGGATTTTTTGTCTTAGTGGCTATTCTAACATAAATTCGTTGAACTTTAAAATTTAATGGCAGTTGTGTCTCCAAAATCAAGTATCACATAGAAGCAGCTTACAATCAAGGATCAATAAATGTTACCTGGATAAAAGTCCAAGGAATAAGTGGACAAGCTATGAGTGTTAAGTATTTTTATCATTATGTCATAAAAAAGAAAAAATGAAGACTTAGGGAGGTTGAATGACTTGTCCAATAATGGTCAGGCCTCAAAACTACTTCCTCCATATTCTAGCCCAAAAGCTCTCTCCATTGTTCAAACCTAATATTGGGCCTCCTCTTTGCTAATTATATGACATCAAGTGAGCACAGACCAATTAATGGCCTAGGAACAAGTCATGGCATATTGAGAAGCAATGTTTTGGCAAATTAAGTCATGCATGAATGTTGGACAATTATGTCCACAATAGCCATGGCAATAAACCTGGATTTTTTTTTAAGATTTTATTTATTTATTTGACAGAGAGAGACACAGTGAGAGAGCGAACACAAGCAGGGGGAGTGGGGAAGGGAGAAGCAGGTTTCCCACGGAGCAGGGAGCCCGATGCAAGGCGCTATCCCAGGACCATGACCTGAGCCGAAGGCAGACACTTAACTACTGAGCCACCCAGGTGCCCCACAAATCTACATATTATACAAAGAGTTTTAAATGGATAGATCTTTAGAAGTTACTCTTAGTGGATTCCATCATGTAAGGCTTATTTTAGAATAACTCTTGGGCCTAAAAGTCAGATATTAGAATACATGGACAGGAAGATTTGGGACTTCTTTTAAATAATAAACAATAATTTTAAAACAATGCTAAATGTTTGATGTTACTTGATATATTTCCCATAATTTAACTTAGGCCTAATTTAAGATTTCCTTGGATCAAAAATTTATGTAAAATTGCACAAATTTATAAGCATTTGTCTTCCCAATTTCTGTGTTTTCATTTAAACATAAAAATATTATGATTAATATTGTATTCCTGAGCAAGCAGTAATATCTCTTTGGAAACTCTTGAGGTTTCCAGCTGCATAAAAAACACATGTAAATTGCTTTCATGATAAGTTTCGTATAAACTATAAACATCTTCCATCATAATTATTCCTTAAGACAAGCAGGTGTAACCCATGGAATCGTTGTAACATTAGCCTGGCTTGTCTTTTAGGAATTAATATACATGGGTCCATAATATATTTTCCAACATGTATATCATTGTCTTACCATTAATACAAGCAACAGTATTAGTATAAAATTATACAATGGAATGACAAAATATCTAAAAATTATAGATTGATTAGAACTTATAATTTTGGAGGCTTGGTATCTAACATATAATTTTAAAAATTTTAATAGAGCAACTTTTCAAAAAACTTTTCAAAAAATTGAATAAAGCAACTCTTCCCCAAAATTTGAAAACATTGCCACAAAAATGTATAATCACCCAAAGAGGTAACTGGTATTAATGTGATGCTTCTGTTTATGAATATTATATGTTGACTCACATTTTTTAAATAATTTGTTATATCTAAGATATATATCAAGATATAATGTATAAATAAAGCTGTCAATAAGTTAAATTAGAAAAAATTAGGTGCCCTTTTGTACAAAAATGAAGCTTTAATATTATTTGTAAGTAGAAAGATTTCACTTTCCCCTGAAAAGTATTTCTGAAAACTATACCAGAAGTTAAGTAACAAAAATGAAACCCAGTTTGCATTTCCATATTAGCAAATATGCAGGGCCCCTAGGGATCCATAAATTTTTATTGAATGAATGTGAGTGAAAGAACGTAGCCCTTCTTGTTTTGGTTAAGTTCAAATCTATGATTACAATTTATATCTTGAAACTGTGATAGTAAAGTTTCTCTGGTTATATCCTAAAGGCGGTAAAGGATTCTTTGGGCTTTTCAGAGGAGGTGTAAATTGAGATTAAATAGGTTAATAAAGAGAAAAATAAACAAGATATGTAAACATGTTCAATACATGAAACCAGAAGTGCTCAAAATGCTGACTATTTATACAAATGCTTTATTTGTGCCAAAGGACCTTCTCTTTTAAGCTGTCAGTTTTAGCATATAAAGATCACATTCATCATTTATTAAATTAGATTGAAATTATCTTTAGGGTAAAAATCCCATGTACTATCTTTATTAACAATATTTACTTTTAATGATGTAGATACATTTTAACATTTATTATTGAAAATTTGAACATATATCCATAACTCATGGATTTTCATAATTTTCATAACTTTTATAATAGATTTTTTTTCTATACTCTTATCCATTTAATCCCCAGATATATATTGTGGTAAATACCACAATTTCATTTCAGCCACAATATTTCAGAGTGCACATGTAAGCTAGATTCATTTTTTAAGTATTACAATAAAATCATTTCATGGTTTAAAATTAACAATAGTTCCTTAGTGCTGTCAAGAAACCCAAGTTCAACTTTTCTTGTTGTTTTTCACAAACTTTAGTGTTGTTTTTCAAATTAAGATCCAAATAGTGTTCATGTGTAACAGTTTGTTAATATGCTTTTGAAGCCTCTTTTAATCTATATGTTCCTATCACAGCATGTTCATGCATGCTGCCTGCCCCCTCACCTGCCCCCCACCCCAATCTCTCTCTATCTCCTGGTGTTATTCTTGCAAAATATCTGATGAAGAATTTGGATAATTCTCCTAATCCGGATTGTACAGATTGCCTTCTGTGGTGTCATTTAAAATGCTCCCTGTTTCCAGGGCACCTGGGTGGCTCAGTCGATTAAGCATCTGACTCCTGATTTCAGCTCAGGTCATGATCTCAGGGTCATGAGTTGGAGCCACAAGTTGAGCTAGGTGCTGGGCATGGAGTCTGCTTAAGATTCTCTCTCTCTGTCTCCCCCTACCCCCACCCCCCTCCCCCAACACGCTCTCTCTCTCTCTCTCTCTCTCAAATAAAAAAAAAACACAACAACTTAAAAAAATGGTCCTTGTTTCCCTGTATTTTTTGTAGATCAGTAGTTACATTGAGAGGCTGATGTGGGCATTTTGAAAATCCACCAGTACAATGATGAAAAGGAAGGAAAAGTAAGACTGTAGATTTAAATATTTTTCAGATGCAAATGAGATGTATACTTTAATCAACATTTTTTATAGATGATGATACTGATATCCAAAGATATTTTAAAAGTCTTAAAGCTGGGGTGCCTGGGTGGCTCAGTCATTAAGCGTCTGCCTTTGGCTCAGGTCATGACCCCAGGGTCCTGGGATTGAGCCCCACATCAGGCTCCCTGCTCAGCGGGAAGCCTGTTTCTCCCTCTCCCACTCCCCCTGCTTGTGTTCCCTCTCTCGCTGTGTCTCTCTCTGTCAAATAAATAAATAAAATCTTAAAAAAATGTCTTAAACCTTGTAGATAGCATAGTTTCTAATAGAATCCAGGTGTCCTGAATAGAGGACAGAAATGGAAATTTCAGGACACAGAAAGTGCACTGCACCTAATAAAGAACAATAGGAGTGGGTGCCTGGGTGGCTCAGTTGGTTAAGCGACTGCCTTCGGCCCGGGTCATGATCCTGGAGTCCTGGGATCGAGTCCTGCATCGGGCTCCCTGCTCAGCAGGGAGTCTGCTTCTCCCTCTGACCCTCCCCCCTCTCGTGCTCTCTATCTCTCATTCTCTCTCTCTCTCAAATAAATAAATAAATAAAAATAGGAGGTATTAGCAATCAAGTAGCAGTTTGAATTAGATTTTTGTCTTCCTTACTAATACTGACTATGTAAAATTAGGTAAGTTGTTGATTTCCTAAACCCATAGCAGATATCAGAATAGAATGACTTTTTTTTTTTATAGCAAAAGCACAGAGATACAAATATTTAGCCAAGCAACATTTAATTGGGTGTTAAAGGATGCAGTGAATTTATTTGGTATAGGGGCTGGGTGGAATTTAACCCCTGTCACTTAGAGGTGCAGCTTCAGGAGTGTCTACACTGGCAGAAGCCAGAGGACAGACACCCTCCAGTGGATTTTCCTTAGAGGCCAGAAAGACATGATTGTTAGGTTTTCAGGTATGCTGTGGGGGGAGCTGCCTGCCATAGCTCTGAGTGCAGGTCTTACTTCAGGGGTGTCATTTTACCCTATTAAATGTATTTGTAACAGGAAATCACTTGTGCTAAATATTATGTCACCCAGTGATTAAGAATTGTCACTGAAGGCTGATAGAATTTCTCCTTTTAGGTTTCCTATTGAAAGAAGGAACTGTTTTAGACAGATAATCATTCAGAAAGTTGGCCTTCCTCAGACATCTCCATTGTATGAAACTGCCCCAAGGAACCCTGTTTGTTTTCCTTTATTGTGGTGGGAGGCAGGCAAACTGAAAACACCCTGTGGCTTCTAGTTGTGACACCTGTGCTTTCTCACCAGTGATGAACACAAGCCAGTGTTATGTAATACAAAATACAAAAGTCAGGGACCATTGCTGTAAGGGTGAACACTGGAATTTGAAAGGTCAAAAAGTTCATGCTATCCAGATATTTTCCCCAACAACTTAGACTGTAAGACTAACAATTTCAATAATTTGTTACAGTGTAGCTTCCAAAAAATCCCGTTAAAAGTATAAATATTCACTTAATGTTCAGTGTCAAATATTTGTATCACAATAACACTATAGGGAATTTCGGGTTGATAAGATATTATACATTCGACCCCTGGGGACCCAGGAAGTAAAAAAGTGACTGAAAAATGAGATAATCTTATCACCTGAGTTCTCCCTGTTGACATGAGCGATGTTCAGGTAACTGAATGGCACAGGGTGTGAGTATAAGGTGGATTAGATGGAGCTGTCAAATGGCTGGCAAAAGTTTATAAAGACAAGGTAGATGGGTAATTTTCACCAAATTTGCTTCCTTCATATAAAATTTTTATCTGAATCCAGGCTTTACCTTTCTAGGATCCCTTTAGTTAATCAGAGCTGACTTCATCGACAGCTTTCTCTGGTTAATTACTGAAGTGTTTTAACTGAATACCCTAAGGTATCGATGTACTCAACCATCACTTCAAGGCTCAGAACACGAGAAATCTTGGCAGAATGCTGGAGACAGTTTATCAATATCTAAGGTATTTATTATTTTAAAAACCTACACAAAGTCTATAGATACATGGGTAATGACACCACAGTGTTTAAACAGTATGGTTTAACTGAAAAAACTGAAAATCATTCTCTTGCTAATACTCAGGCCATGTACTTTGAACAACTATTAACATATGCCTTTTACAAGATAAAGTTCAAGTGAGTATTTTATACAGCAATTCTTAGAATTTTGTTTTTAAAAGTTTATTATTTATTTGGGAGAGAGAGAGACAGTGAGAGAGAGAGACAGAGAGAGAGGGAGCACTAGTGGGGGAGGGGCAGAGGGAGAGACTCTCAAGCAGACCCCCGCTGAGTGCGGTGCCCAGAGTGGGCCTGGATCCCACGACCCAGGAGGTCATGAGGTGGATGCTTAACTGACTGAGCCACCCAGGCACCCCAACAATTCTTAGAATTTTAATATAATACATAATACTTTATTTTTAACAATTACTTGGATCACTTAATTGGGAATCATGATTCTCAGAGTAAACAAGATACAGCCTTGGTCTGGGCTTCAGGACATCTTGACTTGTAGTTTGAACGACCTGTGAGCTATGTGGCTTTGGGGAGATATTTGGATCCCTGTGAGAGGAAGAGGTTTTTATTCCCTATCTCAGAAAGCGCTTTGTTCCCCTGCTTGTCTACGCAGGTTCATCTCTTCACTTGCCACCTGCCATCTGCCAAACTCCGGGCCATGGTACTCCAGTCTCATAACATGACTTGCATTGTCTGATCTGGCAATGGTCTCTCTTGCTTTTAAGCCTTTGTACCTGCTAATTAAAATATATCACTTAATATTTAAATATTTTAGTATGTTGTTCTTTATTTATAGTTATATATAATTATATGTAATAGATTCTATATATATGCATATATTATACATAACAGATACACATGTATATTATTATTAGGGTATATATATGTATCTCCTAATTCTTTAGAAGGCATTGAAATGGAAATCAGTTTACAATTTATGCAAGCACATTATAGTATTTTGCAGAGTTTTTATGTAATATTTTGTGAAAGAATTGGAATTGACTGCAACCACAAGGAAATCTCCATGTAATAGGCATTCACAATATTTAAGCACTGAATCCAAGAGAATTTGAAAAAATGCATTGTCCTTACTTAACTTGATCCTTTCCCTACCCACCTCCACTGCAGAGACAGAAGTCTGCATGGCAATTAATTTGCTCCTCTTCCATTTTACAATATGGTCTTCATGGAATAAATGAAAAATGTTATGCAGTTTTAAACTGACAAAAGAAGGATCCAGTATAACATTTCATTCAGGCAAAATAATTGCACAGTAATAATAATAATTCTAGGATTTATATTGAATTTATCAGTGTAAACTTATTTATAATTATGATATGAAAACATTCCATTATTATATTCAGTTTACGTTTAGCCTTATAAAATATTTACAAATATTTGAAATGATTCCTGGGTTAGCAAAATCAGATTGCATGTTTTATTTATCAATATATTTAAAACAGTTACACTGTTTTAACATCTCCACATTTGCACTAAATAAAAATTAAATTATACTGAAATTAGGTCACTATTACTATTTAGGCTGAATAATATAAATATATATTTTCATCTAGCATCTTATTGAGTGCAGATAGATCACCATTTTAGGGCAAGCCAGCAGGATTTGAGGAAGTGTGCCACTTTCTTTTTTATTCATGTATCTACAAGACTTAGATTAAAAGGCATATTTGTTCATTGTCTGCATTTCAGTTACATGTTTAACTTAATTTCACCCTTCATGGAAATCATATAGCAAAGGACATATGGAGCATGGTATGCTTTCTTCCTTCAATGTCACATGTTCCCTTAGCTGTGTACCACTGCTCCTTCTAACTTTCTCTGAGTCTACATTTATCGTGTTCTTTCTAAACTTTCTTACATATGGATGGATTAAATGTGTGTTTAAAAAACAAATTTCTCCATGGAACTCCGTACTCATGAGAGCATCTCTGGGCTATCCATCATGACAGCTGCCCACAGAGAGTTGTCTTCCCTCTTTCTACCATCCCATATACAACTCTCTCTATGTCCTTACTAACAAAGAT
The DNA here is from genome assembly GCF_037043125.1 of Eumetopias jubatus. NCBI lineage: Eukaryota > Metazoa > Chordata > Mammalia > Carnivora > Otariidae > Eumetopias > Eumetopias jubatus. Next base: position 172,889,520 of record NW_028274809.1, on the reverse strand, counting down.
GCTCCTCTTTCTTCTTTTAGGCAGCTATACTTTTTCTTAGCCCTTGATTTATCACCACTACCTGTTCAAAAACCATCCCCAGACTCTATTCATCTTTCCATTTGGATCTTACTGTGCACCTGAAAAAAAAAAATGTGGCATGCACATTGTAAAGAATATAGCCTTTAAAACTTGGGAAGTTAAAATCTGATTTCAATATTTGTGATTTCTTTAAACTTGAACTGTTACCTTTAGTGTGTAAACACGTTTTGCCCTTATCTTTAGAATGGATTTAAGAACTCATGACAGTTAAATAAATGAATGTATTTAAAATATCTACCACAGTTCTAGCACAGAGGAGTCATTTAGTAAGTGATAGTTTACTCTAAAATTAAAAAAAAAGTCTATAAGTCTATATTCTCCACTCATCACCATGATCTACAGTTATCCATTAAGCTCCATAACTTCCAGACACCAAAGTAGATACTGCAGCCAGAAAGCAAGGCACATTACATCCTTGACTTTGACCTTGGGAACTCATGGACATGTGTATACATGCATGTAAGTCACCTGTATAAATTACATACTCACACATGGGAGTATATATATTAAAAATTGCCACATGATCAGATCATCCAATTAGTGGTACAGAGATTTAAGAAATTGTTGATGTTATTTATGGAGGCTACAATTTTATAATGCTTTTAAGCTTATCACAGACACTGATCTTCACAGTATTTTTAAATAATAATCTCTCCTTTGCTTCTTCTTCTTCATCTTTACAAAGAGGAATGTGGATTTGAAAGTAGAACTAAGGTAGAATAAAATAAATTTAATCATTGCCTTCACAACAATTGTGTGAAGTTAAGTATACAGGAAAGCATTACTAATGGCCCTCTCAAATATAAAAAACTGATGTTCAGTATATCCTGATTCTAGTAGAGATTAAACATTGAAGAAGTATTTTTTTTAAGATTTTATTTATTTATTTGACAGAGAGAGACACAGCGAGAGAGGAAACACAAGCAGGGGGAGTGGGAGAGGGAGAGGGAGAAACAGGCTTCCCGCGGAGCAGAGAGCCTGATGCAGGGCTCGATCCCAGGATCCTGGGATCATGACCTGAGCCAAAGGCAGATGCTTAACCAACTGAGCCACCCAGGCGCCCCATTGAAGAAGTATTTTTAAAAAAGATTCCTTGAAGACACTTAAAAATATTTAAATTAGGCAGAAGGATATATTCTCAGGCAACGAATTTTAATTACAGTTTACTTAATACTGTTAATAGATTTTAGTTCTTTTTGCATATCATTTTACATACTCCTATTCAGAGAGTTATTCACATAACCTAATATTCAATATTTTATATAAAATAATGTCATTACTTTATTAATTTATTCATTTTAATATGTACAAGAAATTTAATTTAATTTATGAAGCATGTTAGTCTCAGTATGTCACTAAAATTGACATTATATCATTTTCTTGTCTTTCTTGAATTTGTACAACTAAATTTCCTTTTTATTATGCTAAGCTTATGTACCATACAATTAAAGTTTGCTAAGTGTATGAAACATTTCTATGTTCACTGGGTTGGTTTTCAATAATTTTCATGTTTGTGATAATGATCAAAGTAGATAAATTATTTTTTTCTTTTCATGATCAAATGATTTTTTATCATGTAAAAGTTTCCACTAACCTAATGATACACCTGGATAAAATACTATTTCATTAAAGAACAGAAGGAAGAAAGGAAGGAAGAAGCAAAGAAAGAAACCAAGAAAATAAAAAAACAAGCAAACAAAACAAACTGAAGCAAGAAATCATTGTCTCTGCAGATCTATGTTAATAAAAAGCAAGTAGGCAATATAATGTTTATTTTACAATTGGGATAACAAAGTTTTTCTTCCAATTCTTCAAAATAAATGAATCCAGTTGGGTTTTTCTTGCATTAACAAAATATTCAGCTTATTTTGAAGAACTCTCAATGCCTTAACTGACTGATTTTCATACCTATTGTATTTCTTTTATTTTCTTATTTTTTATAAGCAAAGCTCTCTTCCCCAACTTATTTTGATAATGATGATTATCATAATAATGTTTAATAAATATTAATTTTAAAATATGATTTCAATCATATTTTATTAAAACCATTTAAAAATGATTTTAAAATTTAAATAATAGTAAGATTTTCAATCTGGGGGTAACTTTAGCACCTGATATAGTCTCAGCTAGTTTACAAATATATTTAGTTAAGGAAATCAGTCCTTACTCCACCCAACATTTCAAGATAATCACTTCAAATTTATATGACCCCTCCATATTAAGTTTTATTTTACTCTGACACTGCCAAAAGAATTCAAATGTAGTGAAAGGCCAGATTTCTGCTTTCAACTTCTACACTATTTACAAAAAACAAGTTGTACTCATTAACTCTCTTCATCTAAAAAATTGTTTTAGTAAACATTAAAAAAAAATTTGTTAGTATCAGACCCTGGGCTAGGAGGCTAAGGATCTAGTTTGCCTTCAAACAGTTCACGGTCTAGTAGAGAGACAAAGTGAATAAAAATGAATTACCAATTCAATGTAATGTGGAGAATCATTGAACATTTTATCTAGCTTCATGCCATGATCAGATTAGACTACTAGGTAGATTACTGTTGTAGCATTTTCTGAGTAGATTGGACACCAGGGGAAATACATAAAACTAGTTCAGAATCTATTATAGTAATTTCTACGAATAAGGAGATGGGTTTGAATTAAGAGACATCCAGGAATGCTTTGGAGTGAATTGGTTGGGGAACTCCTAAGAAGATAAAATCAATAGAGTTTGGTAGAAGATTTGACTATGAGGGTCAGAAAAGAAGAACTTCCAGAATTCTAGCTATGGCAATGGGTATTCACCTCATATGAAATACAAGAAAGGGGCAGATTTATCCATTTTGAAGGATAGGCAATGAAGTGAAGTTTGGACATTAAAATTTTTTTGGCTGTGGTGTTTGCAAGCAGGGATATCTTGAAGAAACTTAAATGGAGCAATGTCAAATTAATACATAATTTCGGCGCCTGGGTGGCTCAGTTGGTTAAGCGACTGCCTTCGGCTCAGGTCATGATCCTGGAGTCCCTGGATCGGGTCCTGCATCGGGCTCCCTGCTCGGCAGGGAGTCTGCTTCTCCCTCTGACCCTCTTCCCTCTCGTGCTTTCTATCTCTCATTCTCTCTCTCTCTCAAATAAATAAATAAAATCTTTAAAAAAAAATTAATACATAATTTAGATCTATAAAAACAAAATTTCGAAATTGATTCAGTCGCTTTTAAATGTGTTTTTTTGCTTGAGATCTATGTTCTGAATGAAAGATTCACGACAGCCATATTTTCGGCTTTAAAGGGGAAAAAACACTTTATTGATATTATAAAAGTCTAATAGAAACAGAAGAAAAGGGGTGAGGGCAATAGTAAGCAGTAAAGGAGAATGAGACAGAGTTAGATCAAATCGGGTACAACCGGGGTGCCTGGGTGGCTCAGTTGGTTAGGTGTCTGCCTTCGGCTCAGGTCATGATCCCAGGGTCCTGGGATCGGGTCCTGCATTGGACTCCCTGCTCAGCAGGGAGTCTGCTTTTCCCTTTCCCTCTGCCTCTCCCCCTGCTTGTGCTCTCACTCTCTCGCTTGCTCTCTCACTCTCTGTCAAATAAATAAATAAAATCTTTAATAAAAAATATCGGGTACAACATCCAACCTCATTAGCTGGGGACAGCCAGGCTGGAGTCCTGATGGAGAGGCCTGGGCGTGGATCCTCCCCTTGGGTGAGACTTCCAACTGACCATCCCTAGAAGGGCCTTATTTATAGGGCAAATGACAGGGTCTGAAGTTAAACATTTGTTTGCCTATGTGCAGTTTGGAGCGAGATGCATTCCTATATTATTGTGTCCCAGAGGATTCCATTCCTGGTTGCCAGCCCAGCCTGAAGCTGGAAGGAATGTAAGCTGGAGGGAATGTACAGCTCTTGGCGTCCAGAACAGAAGGGCCAATTCTGACCTGGAGGCCGGCTGATGTCCACTAATCAGGCTCCCCAGGTCACTTACGCAGCAAGAGTCTCACAAACAACATTCTTTATCCTGCCTGCATGCGTGCAGGTCGGGGTCGTGGGTTACACAGGACAGATCACAGAAACCTCCATTCATACCATACAATATAGTACTTAAACTCACCATGCTGCAGTTTGGTCATGTATATTCCAGCAGCCTCATGGAGAAAGAATATTAATTTTATTAATACAGTTAAGGTGTTTCAAATAGTTCTTGCAATGTATGTGCTCAATGAATGTGAGCTAAAACAACAATAAAAAGTGAGGTCTCTATTTACAGAGGGTCTGGGGTGAAATTTTGTTCTAATTCAGTTGTTCTGGAACCAGATGGTCTTAAAGGAATGTGCAGCAGCTTGTAAGGAGGAAATAGAAAAATTATCATAGTTTAGGTGTCTTGCGAGAAGGCCAAGTCCTGAACTCAACTGATGGGAGACTGGGATGCAGTAATGGGATATGAATGCCTGCAATTTGTTCAAAATTATTTAGCAAATAAAGAGAAGACCAAATTAGTTCATCTGATTCAAAACTATATTTATAAAAATTTAGTTCTATATGAATCCAACTTTCTAAAAGTCATAAACAGAAAGGTTTATGCTACCTAAATATTTTTGGTCTCTATTGTTCCATTGACCTCTATCTTATGCCTCTTCCAGGGTCCTGATTATTGTAGGTTTAGAGGTACCTAGAAAAAAAAAAAAGAAATTATTTCGTATGCACTCAACCCAATTTAAGTTGTATCTAATTATTATATACATGGCAGAACCTAACTCATTGTTCCCTTAATTAATGCAATTTTTGAGTATTTGTCAATGTATGGAGCCATGTAGCCACAATGGAAAATTCTAGAATATCCCTATTTTACTGTTAAGTCTGAGTAAGTTATTGATGTCATCAGGTAACAGGAAAAGGTGACAAATAAGTGAGAAACAAAGAAGGTATTATGTTTTCTGTTCAACCTGTATCCTTTTCACATATAGTGTCATACTTAATATGTGTCACATATAGCTCTGGAGAAGCTGCAGGGAACAGGAAGACAATGTCTCTAGTTCATGGAGGTTAAAATCTAGTAGTAGAGACATAATAAATGCATATAGTAATGTAGTTCATTTCAATAGTAATACGTGGTATAAAGAAATAAAATTGGGCACTGTAAAAAGGAGTAATTGCAAGGGGAACAAATTTGATTAGAATGATTGGTTAAGTCTTTTCTGAAGAGGCGGTATTCAAGCTAAAAGATGAGAAGGAACCACATTAATCAGGGATAGTGTATCCCTGAAAAAAAGATAAGAACAAAGGGCCTGAGCTGGAAGGGTATTGGATTGACTGAAGACCATAGAGAAACCTCTTGGACCTGCAAAATACTGAAAGGTGGGAAAAGTGGAATTGAATGAGCTTGCAAATGTGACTAGAGTTCCAGTCAAGAAGGGCTTATTAGTCTCTGGGAAGAAATCTGAGGTTGTAGCTTGTTTTTCCAGTTCATCTGGAAATTTTTGGAGGGTTGCCAGCAAGGACATTAGGTATAATTAGTTGCTCTCTACCATACTACCTCAAGCTTATTGGCATAAAACAGCAACAGCGTGTTCTTTGGTTTACCAATTTGCCATCTGGTACAAGGAGAGCTGGGTCAGCTCAGTTGGGAGCTGGGGGATCTCTTATATGGCTGCAAGTTAATGCTGGCATTTGGCTAGAAACTCAGCTAGAGGTGACAGCCAGGGACTTCTGTCCCTTTCCATGTGAACTTCTCCAGACAGGTCTCCCAGCTGCACTGCTTGGGCTTCTTCACACCGTGGTAGCTGGTTATAAGGTCAAGGTCTCAGGATACATTTCTGGAAATTGGTACAACTTCCCTTCTACCATATATTATTGGTTTGTGTGTAAAGCCCAGATTCCAGGGAGAGGCTTATACTATTTCTCAGTGACAGGAGAAACAAAGAACTTGGGGGCTATATTCTCCCTTTTGGCCACTGATTATTTACTTTCCTCCCCCATGCAGTATATATTCATCCTGCTCAAAAAGTCCCAGAGATTTCATCTCATTACAGCATCAGGAACAAGATCAAGGAATAAGATCTCTTCATCTAAATCATGTCTAGCTGTGGATAAGGCTCCTTAGTGCTGTTCCTTGGTTACTTCTCCTCAAATGCAGCAATCCTTGACATGAAGCTGTAGGAAATAAAGGGGCACATGATCTACCTCCTGTGTGCCCAACATTCAGTGGTCAGACAGGATGGGATAATAGCAATAGTTACTGAGGGAGGTGAGGTGAAGAGGAGGCATAGTGCAGTTGTCTGTCCATGATAAGCTTTCAATCTAGCTGGAAAATGTTGCTAGTTTACTGATTGAGTCATATTCCCGCTTTCTGGGAATGATTCCTTATGGCTTGTGGCGTCTCTCCTTGGGATGATGGTTCTGCCCTCTGAAACATCCTTCTCTTTCCATAAAAGGTAGTTGATATTTGCAGCTGAGTAGCCTGCTCCCTGCCCATAGAAGTTCAGGAGTTCAAACACCTGTTTTTATTTTGTACGGTCTCTGTTCCTTGCAGTTCAACCTGGTGGTGCTCCTATCAGAACAAAGTTGTAGGCTTTCTATAGATTTTATTGGTCTTTACTCCATTAGGTAGAAACCACAAGCACAAATCTCCCTGAGATAAACTTTATTCTAACTTGAGATTCTTGTGAGGTCATATGAGGTAATAATGGCTACGTGAACTTGGGGTTTCTCATACACCTGCAGTCAAAGATGAGGAGCCGGACAGTGGGCTCCTGAGGGCTGACCTTGTCTGTCTTCTTATAGGGACAGTGCCTCCTTGATGTGATCTCTCCATGTGGACTTGTTTAGGTTTTGTCACAGCATGGTTGCTGGTTTACAAAATGTGGAATTTTATGACCTAGCTGTGGAAGTCACATATGATTGTTTCTGTCATAGACATAAAGTCTCCGGGATTCAAGAGAAAGGAGCATAGATCTCACCTCTTCATAAGAGGATTGTTGAAGTCACATGGTAGGAAGAGTATGCCAGAGCACACAATATTGCAGTCATTTTTGGAAAAATACAACCTGGCACAGTTAGAACTCACACTAAACTACTTTAACAAAGAAATCAAACTAGTGATGGTTTTAAAAAGTTACAAGCTTTTGTTGTTGTTGTTGTTTTTAAGATTTTATTTATTTATTTGACAGAGAGAGACACAGCGAGAGAGGGAACACAAGCAGGGGGAGTGGGAGAGGGAGAAGCAGGCTTCCCGCCGAGCAGGGAGCCCGATGTGGTGCTCGATCCCAGGACCCTGGGATCCTGACCTGAGCCGAAGGCAGACGCTTAAGCAATGAGCCACCCAGGCATCTGTTGTTGTTGTTGTTGTTAAATGCCTATCCTACTTAGAATGTAACTTTAGTGTCTTGTAAAAAATTGGAACTCTTCAAAAATTTGATTCATAATCATCCAATGTGTTTCTTGGAGTTCTTTCTCTGTGAACTTCTCTCTCAGAACATACTGCTGGCTACACAATACATACAACAAGGAAGGGACCCTGTCTAAGAAGATTGAAAACATGTCACTCAGTTTGAAGCTGTTGGCCTTAGGGATGCATTACTTTTTCCCTTGTGTCTTTGGTGAATTTTTTCTTAGGAACAGCTCTTCGCTGTCTTCACCAATAGAATCATGGTATTCACGGGTGCCTGGGTGGCACAGTTGGTTAAGGGTTGGACTATTGGTTTCAACTCAGGTTGTGATCTTGCAGCTGTGATTTCATGGTCCTGGGATTGACCCTGGTGGTCAGGCTGTGCGCTCAGTGGAGTCTGCTTCAGAATCTCTTTCCCTCTCCCTCCTCCTCTCTCTCCCCCCTCCCCTTCTCTCCCTCCCCATCTCCTCTCTCCTTCTGCCCCTCAGCACAGTGCTCTCTCACTCTTAAATAAATAAACTCTTTGTTTTTATATATATATTTTTAAGATTTTGTTTATTTATATGGCAGAGAGAGAGAGAGAGAGAGAACGAACAAGCAGGGGGAGTAGCAGAAGGAGAAGGAGAAGCAGGTTCCCCGCTGAGCAGGGAGCCAGATGCAGGATTTGGTCCCAGGACCCTGGGATCATGGCATGAGCCCAAAACAGCCACTTCACCTACTGAGACACCCAGGCGCCCAATAAATAAACTCTTTAAAAGAAAAAAAACAACCAAGAAACACATTAGTACTGCTTTTAGTGTTGCCCTTAAGCTTGCCAGTGGTCTAAGCAAAAGGAGTTCTGAAAACTTTACACAGACCAGCCCAACTCATGAAGCCACTGAGCGTTGGACCAAAGCCATAGCCAGTAATATAATCTGGCCATTACCTGTTTATATCTAATGGCTATCTTCTTTTTTTTAATTCTATGGCTCTAGAAAATAGATGGTTGAGGATTCAGAAATTTTACATAGAAACCAAATATGATTTCAGGGGTGGAATAACATGTAGACATAAACGTTTCAGTAAACCTAAAGGATAAGAATTATAATTCACAACATCTAGATATCTAACAGAGTCTAATATAAATTTAGTGATATACGTGATGTCAGACTAGTAAGTAGAATCTGTTGGGATACCAAAATATATGATCTCCATGTTATATTAATTTGCTCTTGTGGCAACAAATGATAGCATCCATGAAAGAGAGCCTTCTTTTTTACTCCAAATTGTTCATAGTTTTACTTGATTTGGGAGAAAGAAGCATGTCCTGAGGAATCAGAGCTGAGGGAGATACGGATTTGTGACAGATGGGATTTAGGTATGAATGGGAGAGAAAGATGGATTTTCAAGGTGCTGGAGGTGTAAAAGCAAGTGAAGTCTTATAGAACAGAGAGAGTAACTCATCCCCTACCTGTCACTACAGCTGAGTAATAGGGTGGGTTGAGGCTCCTTCCTAAGTACAATAAACACATGCGTGAAATTCCTCAGTCATTCCTCTGTCTTTCATGTTTTACTAATGTTGATGCAAAAGGTATGAATTTTAATGATTAATAATCAACATGAACTCGACTTGTTTCATAGACTGACTTGACATAACACTGGCAGGATTGGTGTAGCCCTATTTTTCCCCCTCTGGGAAATAATTGCTTACAGTAAAGGTTGCTTAGAAATTTTCTTTTAAGATACTCCTAAATACATTTCTCACAAATTAAAAGAGATACATATGCAGACTATAGTAAAATAAGACTGGATTCTGGTAGACTTAGATTTTTTTTTTAGCTATTTCTTTCATTTTCAGACTTTATCAAGATTTATGTCCTTTTCTCTCCTGAAGTGAACTCTATGTCTCTCTTCACAAATCAAGGGTGTGAAGCATGGGATTCATTGCAACTTGCTTAAAGTGTAATAAAATTGACCAAAAGAAAGCCAAAACTTCACTTTTGCAAAATATGAATAATGTTACCGAGGAGACTAACACTCATCCAGGCTCTCTTTCTTACGAATGTCCTTACAGAATTTATTATGAAAGTGGATGACTAGTCTAGTGGAATGCAGTTTTCTAGGCTAGGATATAAAATATCCTAACAACATTTATAACTGCTTGACTGCATCTGAACCTCTTTCAAAGGATAGGCCTGCAAATCAGAGGTATCATTTCGGAAAAAAAAAATAGTTTCTATGAAATTTGGAGGATAATATAAAATAAGATTAACCTATTTGAATGATCATTTATATTTTATCTGATCTACTTCATATCCTCTGAGAACTTATGAGTCGTCTAGCCATCAGCAGAAATAAACTGAGAATGATAGTCATTTGGTTATGCCATTTTAGTTCTTAGAAATGCTGTTTAATGACTGCTATTTCCAGAAAGCTCTTTGATAATACTACAAATCTTTTCAGATAGGGTTCCATAATAAATATGGCTTAGCTGACTATTCATTCGCTGTTGATACCTCTAAAACAAAAGAGCAAATCGGCATGATACAAACCTTTAAAATATTTACTCTAAAAGTAGGAGCAGTTCCTAACTTAGCTCAGTCGTCACTTCCACTTTTCATTTCGTCTATATATTTGTAGACTTTGCATGGATTATGTGAATATGTGTAAAGTTAATATTTGATATATTTGGAAAACCAGTGAGGGGACATTTTTCAAAATATAGATGTATTTAAATCAGTTACATAGATATTTATGTTGCACCTATACAACTAAATTTTAAAAGAATTATAGTTGCACTCAATTACAAATGGTTGAAATGTTAAAAAAAGATGTATCCATTTTGTGCATTATAATTTAATGGTTACTTGAGTGCACTTTCATCTATAAAGTGAGTCTCTTTCTACATTTTCTTTTCACAGGAATTATTCAGAGTTAATTTTTTTATGTTTTGCTATTTAACTTAGATTTAGGTGAATAGTTCTATTTTTTTAAAAGATTATATGGTTTTACTTATTTGAGGAACATAAGGAATAGAATGGAGGACATTAGGAGAAGGAAGGGAAAAATGAAGGGGGGAAATTGGAGAGGGAGACAAACCATGAGAGACTATGGACTCTGAAAAACAAATTGAGGGTTTTGTGGGGGGGTGGAGGGGTGAGTTAGCCTGGTGATGGGTATTAAGGAGGGCACATACTGAATGGAGCACTGGATGTTATGAAAACAATGAATCATGGATCACTACATCAAAAACTAATGATGTAATGTATGGTGATTAACATAACATAATAATTAAAAAAACTAATGAGGTACTGTATGGTGACATAACATAATAAAATTAAATTAAATTAAAAAATAAAATTAAATTAAAAAATTAAATTAAATTAAAAAATAAAATAAAATAAAAAATAAAATAAAAGATACGATTTATTTTCTATTCACAGTAGGGACAAGTATTTTTAACCATAGAGGTTAATACTGTTAATCTACATATAACATTATAAATTATAAGAAATGGGTGATACTCCACTAGAGAATGTGTTTAAGAAGGGAAAAGACAATTATTAAAGAAGAAATATAAATGACCAATAAAATGGTCAACCTTTTAAACAATGAGATATCGTTTTTTTACCTATCATATTAACCTTTAAAAAAATATAAGATCCATTGTTGGAAAGGTGCATATGAACACTGTAAACAACGTTGGTAGGGATCTATATGTTCTGGTGGAAAGAATTAACACAAATGAATTTGTATAATTTCCTTTCTTTATACATTTGTAAATAACCTAAAGCATTTAAGGCTCAGTTTTTCAGTCTGTTAAATTGGGGTAATAATATTTATTTAATGGAACTATTGCATGGAGTAAGAAAATCAGGCACATAATATTCTTTGTGTAATGCCTATGTGTAAGAAATTATATAAATGGTTATCATGATAATGGTGATAGTTTATGATCATGTCTATGTTTTCTAGAAAGGACTTTGGTAATCTTCATTTGGAAACTTCAAAATGTTGAGATCTTTGGTCCAATAATTCTATTTGTAAGAATTTACCCTTCAAAAAATAATCAAAGCTTCTCCCTCTCTCTCACACAAACCTGTAACACCAATTTTATGATAAAGATACATTGAGTTTATAAAAATATCTATCAACAAAAGAATAGTAAATATCTCCAGGTGTTTATTGAAGCTAATTTTTGTATATTGCTATTAGACTAAACTAATTTGGTATAACTTTCAAGGAAAAGTAGGATGCTAACCCATGGGAAGTTGCTGATCTTGGTTCTTGGCTAGCACCATCCACTTTCCCGTTGGTTGAGGAGGTATCTACAGAGCTCCCCTTCTCATATTTTATTGTAGAGATAGCATTTCTTTCTCCTTTATTTTCAGGAGCTTCACATTTATTAAGGAAACTTTAAAGAAGTTTTTTTATTTCTGAAATAGCTATTTTTCTCCTCTTTATCTGAATATTTTCTCTTCCATCTCTTCTTCACATCTGCTATAAACATGAATATTTTTACCTGTTTAGAAAATACAATGAGCAAACAAATATCCAAAATCTGATTTCAAAAAGTGTTGCTATTTCCTATATTTGCTTCACTAGCTATATATGTATTTACATTGTAAAATAAATAAAAAACTTTATTCCTAAATACCTCAAGCATGCATCTCCCTTGCAAAAAATTCTCCTATTTTACCATAATATTGTATCACAGTTAATAAAATTGAGATAGATTACCTAATATTATTTAACATTAATTATATGTTTGAGAATATTTAGATATTCCAAAGGTGTCTTTTATAGCTGATATGTTCACACCTGGAGTCAATCAAAGGCAATACATTATTTCATTTGGTTGTTTTGGCTTTTAAATCTCTTTTAATCTAGAACAGACACAGCTTCAATCTCTCTCTCTCTCTCATTTTTCCTTTTGTGAAATAGTAAGTGTAACACTGGGAGTGGTACATGTTCAAAATTTTAACTTAGAATTGCTGTCCTTTTCTTTTCTGAAGCATATTACATTACCATTTTATGTACCAGCTTCCTTAATTTATTCAATAAATATATATTGAATGCTAAATATATCTCAGCTGTTGGACACATTATAGTTATGGCAGTGAAAAAGAAAAATCCTTTATTCTTCTCCCCATAAATATGTTTCTTCTTCCTTTTCAAATGCCACTTACTCAAAATTGCTGTTTGGATATAAAACTTTTAAGGACTATAACTTACTAAATCATATTGGTGGACCCTCTCCCATCTAAGAATTGTTCATCAATAAATGCTGAATGAAGAAACATACTAGATACATTTTCAAAAAGCTAAATTCCATTCCAAACACTTCCAGCTCTGTTTCCAAAAAATGGTTTTTGAATGAGGTTAAGACATAGGAGTCTAAGGCCATCAACCAAGGATGGATGTCTGCTGAGAAGCTAATTACTTCTGGGACAAAGAATAAGAATTTAGAGGGTCTGTGTTTGGCTTACTCATGGGTGAATGGGAGTGGGTGGCATCTATGAATCTTATCTAAGTCACATGAGGAAGATTGTTTTTTTTGTGGTGAGTCATTTCCTGAAACACAAAATCTGGGGGCAGTTTTAAATCTTCACTGTTTTCTAGGAGTACAGGATTCAAGTAAAATTCAACATTGTCAAAAAAAGTCATGGTGATAAGAATAACTTGTATATATGATCACCCTTAATGCAAGTGATGGTTGTGCCTAGAATAAGCAAACAGCGACTTTTATGACTTCTCCATAAAATTATAATTTTGCCTTGAAAATATGGTACATGCCAGGAGAAGCAATAACAGAGTCCAGCAGATGTAGTCTGCTCAGAACCTGCCATGTAGAGAAAGCACATAGGAGTTGGAATGCTAGCTTCTTGAATATATTTGTGAGCACAAAGAAAATATCTCCTGAGTTAAACAAAACAAAACAAATAAACAAAGCAGGAGATTTGCAAAGGTATAGACTTCCTGTAGAGCTCCTGGGAGCAAAGCCCAGTAAAACATGGATTATTACTATATATGTAACTTTATTTTTATAAAGATTGGAAAATGACCTATGGAATTCTATAACCTGTGGAAATATAGGTAACAGTCACATAGAAAAAAATTACTCCTTAGCTGAAACACATTGAAATCGTGATCAAGAAAAAAAAACCCAAATACTTAGTTATTTCATCTTGGAATGACTTGAGGTATAATGGTACGATTGAGATAATGCAATTCATAAATGGTAAAATTCCATTAATTTAAAACTCTGTTTATATTATCTGCTGTTTTTACAGCAAACATGTTTAGTTTTTGATATTAGGGAAAAAATACCCATTATGTAAACAGAAATATTTGAGATTTCTAAACGAGTAAATTCTCCCTAGTGACTTGAGGAAATGACAGAGAAAAATGGCACAGACTATTTCTCTTCCTTTGTTAAAATAGGAACTCAATAATAGATAATAAGCTTCAGGCTAGTGCTAAGGAGATATTACTTTTAAGGAAAAATGAATGTCTAAGTGAATGGGACTAATCAAGAACAAGTTAGGTGTGTATTTTAAGGCTCCAACTGTAACCAGTACCTTTTAGCATTTCCGCAGAAGTTCTGAATTTGCTACTTCAATAATTAAATCTACTTTCCCTCCAGCACCTGCATTCAACTTAAAAAATACTCAATCAAATATTACTCTTGAGCTTTTGTTTATTATTATTGCAATACTTAGAGAAACTACTGTAAAGCAATTTACATAATTTATATTCATATACTGAAAAGAAGATAGTGACTTTGCTGAAGTAATTTCTATTATCTTTATGAAAATGCAGAGTTTTCAGCTCAATCATGAAGTAAGTTAAATTGTGTTGTAATGCTTTGGGCCCAAAACAATTCTTTTATCATTCTCTTCTGGAAAAGAAAACAAGACAAAGTGGCTCCAGATTTCTAATTAATCAACTTACAAATGTTCTCTGATAAAACTAAAATGGTTCCTAACACCATTTGTGTGACAAATGGTATTTTTCCTGCTGTATAGAGTTTCTCAAACCATTTACTACAGACACATAGAAATCTGTGTACACATTTTTCAGTGCCACAAGTTCTTTACTAAACTTTTATTTTAATTATATCTTTTCATCTTAATAATAACTTAATTATAACTTTATATAAGCATAGTCAGTATCATTTATGTGACCAAATACAGGTCTATCATTTCATGCCATGCTTTCCTTTAGCTTTATGATTTTATTGGCTCCAAGTAACACTTTAATAATGACAAGTTAACTAAAATAATTAGATAGAAAAGTCACAGAAACAATGTGTTTGTCCCCTGCGAAGATCAAATTACATCCACAGGACATTACAGAAACAAAGATTTGGTGGTACCTTAAAGTCAGAAAAAAGAGAACTTGAATCATTGCATGGCTCAGGGTTGACTACACTTGGGAAACTTAAGAATTTTACCATAGAAGTCATATCACATTCAAACTGAGGTTGGAAATTTATTGGTAGCAGCACAACATGATCCATTACCCTAAATTTATGTTGTTAATTTTAATTTTATGGGTTTTGTAATTGTGCTTGTACTTAATTTGTAAATCCCTTTGGTTTTATAGTTATAAATCCGAAAGATACTTGAAGTTTATCCCAAGATTTATGTTTTCAAGTATTTAATTAATAACATAATGTAATTTAATTGATACAGAGATCACCTAAGATTTTTTTTAATGTAAAAAAGGGGCCTATACATTCTTCAAACTTGAGAAACTGTTCATTGAATTACATATCTTATTTCACTTTCATATTTAAGAGATAAAGGAGGAAAAGAGGAGAAAATTCACAAATTTGGAGAAGTGTTTTCAAGTATATGGTTGAAATTACCTGTTAATATTATGTCAATCATTCAACACATTTTTATGAGCGCCTGTTATCCCAACATTTGCCACTCATGAAATTTATTAAAACTTGATAGAAAAAACAAAACAAAACAAAACAAAACAAAAACTTTTAGGGCCTCAAATTGTTATAATTTTCTGTCAGACAGGAATTATGTATCACTCCTGGAAAATTTTTTAATGAAGACATAACCAAGGAAAAATGAATTTACCACTTTTAATTCTTTTAATTTGTTTCCATGACAACAAGGTACACTATTTCTCTTTTTCCTCCTTATCAATCTTTTAACATGTGATGACATTTACTCAACACTTAGCAGTTACTGAGGCAAACATTTTGCTCTGTGCCGGAGATATAAAATTAACAGACCATCGTTTATCCCTTTGGATTCTATAGTTTGGTTGCTGAGGAGGAGCCTGCAGTAAGAATTAGGACTTAAATTGGTTATTTCAAATGCTCTGATAGTTGGTTAAATTGTTAAATCAAAAGTCATTATTTTCAGTTAACCTTGTGGTATTTCAGAAAGATATATGTATATACATATGTGTGTGTGTGTGTATTCATTTTATGGTGTAGTTAAGAGAAAAAAATTACCGTTAAACAATAAGGAACTAAGTTTTCTGAAGTGAGGGGACAGCGTAGAAATCAAAGACATTTGACCAAAAAGGATACCTCTGAGACTTAAAAAGATGGGCTATAAAATATGAGTTCCCAACCTACCCCCGTTCCGCCCTAGCTCTAGGAGAAATTTTTAAAATGTGAAGGAAAAAGTATTGCCTTCAATGACCCCTTTGTCTTCCTATCTATTTATTTATAAGATGCCAGGCACATGATTTCTGAACCCCACAGCCTCCTTCTCCCTTGTTAAACTTTCCTGTTTCTTTTTTTAAATTTATTTTTTAAATTTAAATTCAATTAATTAACATATAATGTATTATTGGTTTCAAAGGTAGAGGTCAGTGATTCATCAGTCTTCTGTAATACCCAGTGCTAGTTATATCATGTGCCCTCCTTAGTTTTCTATCACCCATGTCCCCCATCCCCACACCCCCCTCCCCTCCAGCAACCCTCATTTTGTTCTCTATGATTAAAAGTCCTGTTTCTAAGAGTATCTTATTGGATCTTAGTCTTCCTGAACAGGAAGCAGTTCCTTGAAATGTTATTATTGACAGCCAAAGTTACTTGCGCTTTCTCCTGTTTCCATAATTTCTTACATGCCTAGTTGGAAGCTATGTTTTAGAAAATTATTCAGTGATTTCCCTTCCTTAGGTATAAATGGTCAAATCATCTTAGTGTTGGAATTGTAGGTTGGGCAATGGGTTGATAATATTCTTGAATAAGTTATCATCCTTATATTATCTCCTTAAAAAGATTGTCTTCTATGTTTTATGACAGTTTTTTTGTTAAGTATGTATAAATATAGTTGACACTTGAACAACACAAGGATTGGGGTCACCAAACCCACACAGTCGGAAATCCACATATAACTTTCGACTCCCCCCAAAATATAAACAGTTGTTTAACACATATTTTGTATATGTATTATCACTGTATTCTTACAATAAAGGAAGCTAGAGAAAAGAAAATGTTAAAATCATAAGGAAGAGAAAATAAATTTACAGTACCGAACTGTAAAAAAAAATTCACCTGTAAGTGGACCCACACAGTTCAAACCCATGTTGTTCAAGGGTCACCTGTATATTGAAAACTTTAATCTACAGTTTTAATATTCTATTACTAGGATTCAAATTGTCAGAATCATCAATAGAATTTCAAATCAAATATATTGTGGTATATTTGTAACTATGTTTCACTTTTTGATTCACTTAGAATCTCAAAAATGAATTTTAAGTGCAAATTTCTTACTTCTCATTCTTTTATGCAGTCCTTTAAAAAATTATCAACTTTTTCCTGCCTTCACCTTAGGCTGAGGTTAATTTATTTGCCTTTCTTTTGACTTGTTTTAATTTACATATGTGTATTTATTACATGTATATAAGCCATAGCATAAGATTTAATAAATAAAATATCAGAACACATCCTTTGATATTTAAAATAAATTGTGTTTAATTAAAATGCATTATTTAGTTGAATAGTACCTTCTAAAAATTGTACTATTGAAAGGCTAAGCACTATGTGAAATGTGGAATTTGAGGTTTGTTTTTTTTTTCTCCTGAGTTTAGAGTTTCGGAACAGAAAAAAAAAAACAACAACAACATGAAAATCAAAATGATTTACCAACTTGGGGCACCTGGGTTGCTCATTTGGTTGGATGTCTGACTCTTGATTTTGGCTCTGGTCATGATCTTGGGGTCCCGGGATCCAGCCCTGTGTCTTCCTCCACGCTCAATGGGGAGTCTGCCTGTTCTCTCCCCCTGCTCCCACTCTCTCTCCCTCTAAAATGAATAGTTAAATCCTTAAAGAAAATTATTTACCAACTTGACAGAATGTGTTATTCTTATCAGTAAAAATATCAACCATATTTCTTCCTGTAAATGCAATGTCTACCTTGAATTATAATCACTCTGAAGAGGTAAACAGGTAAATAAAATATATAAAAGATATAAAAAGCTGTCTTTCCTGCTGCCTAGTTTGCAAGTAGATTTAAACATCGATCCAAATAAAAACATACAATATTGAAAATTTTAAGTCTGAAGTCATTTTTTTGGTCAAATATTAGCATTAAGGTTAAAGAGTTAAGTTAAAATACTTACTAAAATGAACAAGATTAGGATTTCAAGATATTGAACTGCGATGAACCCTATCAGTTAAGTTTCCAAGTCTCATGACAAGCCCTGTGACCCTCACAAATACTAATTATAGAAATTATCCCGTATTTATTTAAGTCCCAGGTGTCTTTCTAAGAAGTATTATACAGTGAAAAATAACGTAAATGTGCACACAATTATGACATAATAAAACAAAAGCCATCATTTACTGAGCATTTCCCATGTGCTAAACACCATATGAAGGAAATATCATAACATTTCTTACATTCTCAGAAACAAGAGGTATAAATTCTGTCAGCTCCATTAAATTTCTCCCATTGCTTATAAGCAAACTGAGCTTAAATGATGTTAATTAAAGTGGCCACGGTCATAGGATTAGTGGTTGACATGGATTCAAACCCAGGCTTGGAAATTCCAATCTCTTTCCACCACCAGAAATTCCTTAGAAAACAAACAAGCAAAAAAAACACAATTGGGTGGAGAGTTCCTACTTTTCTTTTTTTATTTTTTTTTTAAAGATCTTATTTATTTATTTGAGAGAGAGAGAGCATGAGAGAGGGGAGGGTCAGAGGGAGAAACAAACTCGGGAGCCCGATGCAGGGCAGGATCCTGGGACTCCAGAATCATGACCTGAGCTGAAGGCAGTCACTTAATCAACTGAGCCACCCAGGCGCCCAAGTTCCTACTTTTCAGTGGCCATGGTCTGGTCTCATAGACCTCATATTCTTCATTTTGAAACTGACTGACAAGAATAATGTGGATAGCCTCCTAAAAAACTTTTGTGTACTTTACTTCTCTGTTTTCTAAAAGTGTTTTTCATCCATTATTTATAATTTGTGTTGAAATTTAAACCTGTACCTCAGCCGTTTTCAGTATGTTGTTTGAGGCACCTCAGAGGACCCCCAAGACTCTTTTGGTGGGTCTAGGAGGCCCTCCTTTTTTTCAAATATGCATTTGTAGAAGACTGGATCTTCTCCATATACTTCAACCAAAATGGTGTAGCCCAAGAGATTGAGTGCAGAAACAATGGAAAATTCAATTGTCTTCTATGAAACCATACATTAAAGAGATTCACAAAAATATAAAACAGCATTATTCTTCTCATTAAACTTACTTTTGCTTTGAAGAATACGTTTTTGTCATCAAAATATGCTATTTTGTTTCAATTTTATGTGCATTATTATTTAAAATTGTTAGTAAATATTTTTAAATTTCTTTGTTTTAATTTCTAACACAGTGGGGGTGCCTGGGTGGCTCAGTCAGTTAAGTGTCTGCTTGGGTGCAGGTCATGATCCCAGAGTCCTGGGATCGAGCCCCACATCAGGCTTCCCTGCCCTCTCTTTCAAATAAATAAATAAATAAATAAATAAATAAATAAATAAATAAAATCTTTAAAAATAATTTCACTGATATGAGGAATTCTTAATCTCAGGAAACAAACGGAGGATTGCTGGAGTGGTGGGGGTGGGAGGGATGGGGTGGTTGGGTGATAGACATTGGGGATGGTGTGTGCTATGGTGAGTGCTGTGAATTGTGTAAGACTGTTGAATCACAGACCTGTACCTCTGGAACAAATAATACATTATATGTTAAAAAATAAAAAAGAAGAAGACAGTAGGAAGGGAAAAATGAAGGAGTGGTAATTGGAGAGGGAGATGAACCATGAGACAATATGGACTCTGAGAAACAAACTGAGGGTTCTAGAGGGGAGGGGGTGGGGGGATGTGTTAGCCTGGTGATGGGTATTGGAGAGGGCACGTATTGCATGGAGCCCTGGGTGTTATACGCAAACAATGAATCATGGAACACTACATCAAAACTATTGATGTAATGAATGGTGACTAACATAACGTGATAAAATTAAAAAAAATAATTTCTAACACAGCAATATCAGTAAATATAATTCATTTTAAAAAAAAGGTCTTCGGGGTCCTCAATAAAATTAAGAGTGTGAGTTCCCAAGATAGAGAAGTTTGAGGACCACTGTCGTATACATGTGTGACACTCTTTACTTTCTCATATTAATATTTGATATTTATATAGTAACTATTTATTTAAGGTGTAAACTTTTTGAAAATAAAAATAATGTTGTTTCCTTTATTCATCCATGTATGCAATACCATGATTTGCACATAATTGACACTTAGAAAATATTTGGAGATTGTTGATTGGTAGAAGTTAATTAATTTATCCCCATCTTTAAACAGGTACTTAAGACCAAAGCAGAAATTCAAACCCAGAATTACAGTATTATTTGGAGTCACAGCTAGAAAATAAATCTATCTCCAAAATTGGAAGATTTCATATTTTAACATTGGAGAATTATTTCCTCCTGTTAGAATATTCCAACTTTCTCCTGGTTTGTGCTCCATTTGTTTTGCAACCCCTAACCAGGACATAAATGATGTTTTATGTCTCTTTGCTGAATTAAAAGAACAAATTTTCTTCATTTTAAAGTTGAAACTTATTTTTAAAATATGAGTTTTTAAATACATACACTGAGGTATAAGCTGGAAGAAACAAATTAATTTAATTTATTAAAAGTATAGAGGTAAATAAAATGGAATTTAATTTTAGAAAGTATATTTAGTCAGGGCGCCTGGGTGGCTCAGTTGGTTAAGCGGCTGCCTTCAGCTCAGGTCATGATCCCAGGGTTCTGGGATCGAGCCCCACAGCAGGCTCCTTGCTCAGCAGGGAGACTGCTTCTCCCCTGCCTACCATTTCCCCCTGCTTGTGCTCACTCTCTGTCTCTCTGTCTCTCGCTCTCTCTGTGTCAAATAAATAAATAAAATCTTAAAAAAAAAAAGAAAGTATATTTAGTCTTTTCAATGGCTGGAAAACCACCTGTCTTTCTCTTGGGATCTTGGATTCTTATCTTTCTCTGTGTGCACATATTCTCATCTTATTTCTGTACATGGCTGCCTGATATTAGCATGTGGCAAATCAAAGCATCCCCAAAATGGGAATTTCATAAACTCAAAGGGTGTATATAGCTTAACAGGTCACTCTTGCATAACTAAGTGACTCAGCATTGTTCTGTCTCCAGTATAAACTCCCTAGAAAATGAGTCCAGGTGTGCTTTACCCTCTATGCAATTGACTGAGCCTATGGTAGTAGTCTATTTGGGCTGGGAGGGAGAAGGTTGTTTCAAATGGAATGTAAGGCTGACTTTGTGTCCTTTCTGAAGGAATGGAAAGGAATAAATATACAGGAAAGTCTCTAGTTTTAGGGCGTGAAATAACTGAATCCTTCAAAAGATGTTAGATCTTTAGATAAAGTAATAGAAAATCCCTACTGATTTATTAAAAATCCATTCCAAAATTATATAAACTTACGCTTCAATGGTTTTAATATTAGTTTTCATGAGGCGTCTGAGAGTTTTGATCAAAAATTAAAATGTTGGGCGCCTGGGTGGCTCAGATGGTTAAGTGTCTGCCTTCGGCTCAGGTCATGATCCCAGGGTCCTGGGATTGAGTCCCGCTTTGGGCTCCCTGCTCCTTGGGACCCTGCTTCTCCCTCTGCCTCTCTCTCTCTCTCTCTCTGTCTCTCATGAATAAATAAATAAAATCTTTTAAAAAAATAAAAATGTTGTTATAGCTACAGTAGCAAGTCACATATATAAAGCCTAAATGGCAGTTTTAGTTGGTTGCCCTCAAAAATAATATTATATTTCACATAGATAAGTTTATTGGTTTCAGAATGAGATAAATGGGCTTATCTTTGAAACATTTTTAAATACAACTGCATACTGAACCTATCGAAAATTTGCAGATATATTTTTTTATGAATTTGCTCTATCTGAACTACAGAGAAATATTAAAACATCATTTTTAATATAATGTATAACATGGGGATAAATATATGTAATTTTAAAATAAACTCTTAGTGCCATTATAATATACCTATATAGAAAAGAAGTTATCCAGAAAACACAGGGACTTGCAGTCGGCCCCAGGTCAACAGGCACAAAACTTGGTTTGTTTTCTCTGAACTCCTGTCTCCAAAAGTTACATAATAGCTAAAAAGGAGCTTAGAGGAAGCTTCTGAAAGAAATGATTCTAGGGTCACAGATCGTTACTACAATATTCCCTAGGAGTTCATAGGTCTGTTATCCTGTGATATAGACAGTGCTAACAAATTTTGTTCAATAAACAAATCTTGCAATAAAGAGAAATCAATGTACGTTATTATATATTTTAGGAATATTCTTAAAAATATTCATGAGGTAAATATCTAAGTCAAGTGATTACATATGAAACTGACTACAAAATACGTTGAACATTGATCCCGTTCACTATTTAAAAATCCAGCTTAATCTTGAAAAGGAATGTAAGAACTCTATAGTTTAAAGTATTTATAATAATTCTTATGTGTGGTTCTCACTGTGTATTGTTCTCATTATAAGTAGTAATGGTTACCATATGATGTAGTTTTATATTAAGGACTGGTAATGGGAAGACCTAGGCATGCCCACTTTTCCTTTGTGGGAGAGGTTAGGAGGCTGAGTAAATGATCAAAAGTGCTATAAAACAGAGTTAGATGAGTCTGGAAAAGCAAGATAATCTGTTGTGTTCATCATCAATACCCTTCCAAATTAGATGGGTACAAGTTTGAGTTTGGCACTGGCTTGAAGAATTTTGATGAATTACAATTTCAAATTATTTTTTAACAATACAGCCTTTATTAAGGAAAACAGTTTTAGTGTTTCCGAAAAGAGGCAGAAGACAAATCTTTTTACCAATTACTAGATACGAGAGGAAAAACAAAACTGTGTATGAGGGAGACTAAGAATCAAGTTGGAATATAAAGGGAAGGGAGGTCAGCTAATGGCCCTGATTAAACTTCACTTGGTTGAAGAGAGGGTGGGACAGAGTTTTTCCAACTATGTGATGCTTAATCTAACATTTGAAAACGTGTTATTTGAACTTGCCAAAGTAGGTTGTTTAAGATGAAGGTTGCTTTGTAAAACCATTTGCTCTGAGCCTTGTTGAGTAAAAGACTTTTCTCCCATTTTCTTTGAATCTCCTATGTATGGTCCTACATCCCAAGCATTTTCCAATTTTGGATATCACCTCCTAGAATAGTCATGCCATTCCAAGCTATTAGGCAGCTTTGCTCCACAAGGATATTCGGGAATCACATTATTTTCATCCTGAGGACTATTGTCCAATAGTTTGTATCACTGATTACATGGTCAAAATGGTTGCTTTCACATCTTCCATCCAGCACATGAGAAGCAGGAAATGGTTAAAGATGTTAAGTTGGAGCTGTAGATGAGCCATATAGTATGGAACATACCCACTCACACTCTTGGTCCAAACTTAAGTTCCATGTGCACACTTAGCCAGAAAGTAAATGAGGAGATGCAGGTTTTAGCTGGTTGGCCAAATGTCTAGATAAAAGTCTATTTCTATGAAAGAAGGGGAGAATAAATTTAGGACAGACAATTGGTTCTCTTCCATTATCTTCTCAAGTTGGCTCAAGAGCCTTCTGTAAGTGGCATTTTATTAGTAGGCTCCACACCCAGCATGGAACCCAACACAGGGTCTAAACTCAAAACCCTGAGATCAAGACCTGAGCTGAGACCAAGAGTCAGATGCTCAACCATCTGAGCTACCCAGACACCTCACTGTGGTGTTCTTTATGTTTCCTGACCTTACTCTCACACCTGACTACTTTCACTATCCTGTTACTGTGTTCCATACTCATCTTTACTTTTTCCCGTATTTTCTGATCTCACTCCCCAGTTTCTCTCGGCTCTTTTAGCGCAAAATCAGTTTTATATCCTGTGCAGAAATGTGGTAAATGTGAAGTTCCCATTTAACGTCCAAATAAATAATTGTAGGAATTCAGGAAGGAAGATTGTTTACAGTTAAGTACATTGAACATGTTATCATGTATATAGTGCATTTGGTTTGGGTCTTGAGGATTAAATTATGTTTAGGAGTTCTACAGTTGAAAAGAAAGGATGGTTTTGGTTGTAACGGGCAATGTATTAAAAGATGACATTGTTAAAAGTTCAGGGCTTCTACAGTAAAGTTGAAGTAATGCAAATTGGTTGAACTCTTGTGCATTCAATAAATTTTTATTTGTGTTAAATATATTCTTGCTTCGGTTGCTTGAATTCATTTTTGATCAAAAAACCCCATACTCACTGTCCATGTGAATCTAATATACTACTGGAGGGAGAGAGATATTTAATTTAAAAATGTATAAACTAGGTAAATTATATAGTAGATTTGGAGGCATGGCAGACCATGCCTGCCTATCTATCTATCTATCGATCGATCGATCGATCTATCTTCTATCATGTATCAATCTATCTATAGATATAGTTGTATATATTTGTGACACATTAATTAGATTTTCATTTAGGCAGTGGGAATGGTCATCAATAAAAGTGATGTTATCTTCACTCTGTTAGGCTTTATAGTGAAGCAAGGACTATATACATATTATATGTATATGCATATATACATATAATAATTTTGGTTATTATTATTTTACTGAGTAGTTACTATTGCCAAGCACTGATCCAAACACTTCTCTTTGAATTTATTCATTTATCTATTAATGTAATTTATTGACCAAGGTACTGTTATTACTAGCCCCATTTTTCTGATAAAAAAAGCATTGGTTTGGAAATTTCAGATATTTTGTATTGGTACTTTTGTTTTCATGTTTCTTATTTATATATTATTTATTTTTATTGAAGTATATTTGACATAATATTATATTAGTTTCAGGAACACAATATAATTATTTAATATTTGTGTATATAGCCAAAGTCTAGTTAACATCCATCACCACACAGTTACATCTTTTTTCTTTTGATGAGGACTTTTAAGATCTACTCTCTTAGCAACTATCTATTATTGGCTATAGCCCTGCTATACATTACATCCTGATGATTTAGTTATCTGATAACTAGAAGTTTGTACCTTTTGACCCCCTTCATCTATTTCTCCCATCCCCCAGTCTACCTCTAGCAACCACCAATCTGTTCTCTGTATCTTTGAGCTTGGTTTGATTTTTGTTGTTGTTTTTAAATTCCGCATATAAGTTAGATCATCAGGTATTTGTGTTTGTCTAACTAATTTCACTTAGCATAATGCCCTCAAGGTCATAGGTATTAAGCAAGTAACTAAAGTGAAAATTTCTTCTTTCTTGTGTAAATCACAGATTGCTATGAGAGTGGCTGCCCAAACAATTTTGGTGTAAAGGAAGACATTACAATCTCAAAG
Source organism: Eumetopias jubatus (assembly GCF_037043125.1). Taxonomy (NCBI): domain Eukaryota; kingdom Metazoa; phylum Chordata; class Mammalia; order Carnivora; family Otariidae; genus Eumetopias; species Eumetopias jubatus. The sequence goes on along the minus strand of NW_028274809.1, from coordinate 172,864,224 downwards.
AATAATTAGTTGAGAGTCCTGAAAGTAAGAATGAGAAATGATTTTCAAGAACTGAAAGGAATCCATAGTGTGCAAAGTAGGGAGAAGGAAGAGAGAGGCACAGTCCAATTGCAGAGGCAGAAAAGTCAAGAAATCTGCAGTTCTTTAAATTCATGCTAAATAATAGAACCAATAAAAATCATTGACAAAGTGGATGGAGAATAGGAAAGAGATAAGCCAAGTATGTTTACCAAATATTTTCCCTCTGAAATTGAAAGACATCGGCATGGGGAAGACTACAGGTGGCCAAGTTTTGAAGGGAAGACTCAGAGCTTGTTTCTTGACACATTGTTTGAAGGATTTATCAATCAGCCAAGTGGGAGGTCTCAATAATGTATTTAGTTTTAAAAGTCTACAGTTAAAGTTTGAGGACCATATCGGAGCTCTACATTTGGAAATTTCAATGCTTAATTTTAAACTTATAAGATGGGATGAGATTACCAAAGGAAGGAGTAAATATAGAAGGGCTAAATGTAGCGTTATGTTGAGAAAAATGTGACAGTGAACTTGGCCAATGTCAGTTCCCATCAGAGAACTAACCATTCCAGACCATTTATGAAACTTTTATACTGGCTATTTGATTTGGGTTTGGGGACTTGTGTTTATGTAAAAGGAATTGTGCTCTATATATTGAACTGTAGTTCGTTTTGGTCTGTAAATGCCATGAGGAGGAAAACTTTCTTTTTCGGTATATATAATTCTATAGGATTATTTTAACTGCTTTATCATTTTTAGTGATAATAATGTACCATAGTTTATTTAATCAGACTTTTATTTAGGGAATTTTCAATTTTTGATATTTGGCCACACATGGGGTAAAGGCTGCTTGAACACAAGAGAAATTAAACCGATAATGATGGAGGAGTTAATTTAAATATTATAGGTAATGCTGACTACCATCTAATTAATTTGCATATGCTTGGATGTGAATATGAATTTTCATGTGGATGCTTTATCATCTCATTGGGTCTCAATCCTACTTCTAGCCCTACTACTATCCTACTAATAGCAAGAGAATCTTGCCGTCATGATGAGTGGGATTCTACTGTTCATAGATAAGAGTTTTTAAGTATCACTGGGGTTCTAAATTCCAGAGCAAAACTTCATTTGGTGATCAATTGGCTGAAAGCTATTTGTTAAAGGCTAAGGGAAAGTTCAGTTTTTTCAGGACTGGCTTGAGAGATGCTATGTAAGCCTTTCAATGAAAACTGCCTTGAGATTTTTCACAGATAATGCTTTTATTATTTAATATTCACCTCATGTGCTTCTCTTAAAACCCAAGCCCTGAATAAGATGCCACACCACTCTGTAAGTACTGATGGGGCAAACTTCCCCAGTGCATACTGTATCTCTTACTGAACAAAGGCATAATTCTGTGGGATATATTTCCAAAAGTGGAAATGCTAAGTCTAAGTGTTTACAAAATTTTAATTTTTCGCATACTCCCAAATGGTCCTCGGAGGCTAGAAGAGCTTATACGCTCTCCAGCATCTTATGAGAGTTCCAGCTAGCCCACTCTTGATAACATGGATATATTCAATCTTTTAAATTTTTGCAAATACGGTCACTATAGTTTTAATTGTCATTACTCTGGTCACTTTGAGATTGAATACCTTTTCATATAGTTACTTCCGTTTATGTATTTTTACATTCTTACCCATATATTTGTCTCATTTCAATTGTGCTTTATTTTCTTTGAAATGATTTATATTTGCCCTTTATATTTAATCCATATGAATTCTTTCTTTTTTTTTTCTTTAAAGATTTTATTTATTCATTTGAGACACAGAGATAGAGATAGAGAGCATGAGCAGGGGGAGAGGCAGAGGCAGAGGGAGAAGCAGGCTCCTTGCTGAGCCAGGAGCCTGATGTGGGGCTGGATCCCAGGACCCTGGGATCAAGACCTGAGCCGAAGGCAGACGCTTAACCATCTGAGCCACCCAGGCGCCCCTGAATTCTTTATTTCTTGTACTAAAGTACTTCCACTAAGTCTGCACTTATTCATATTTTGTTTATGGCATTGTTTATCATAAAGAACTCTTATTGGGGCACCTGGGTGGTTCAGTCGGTTAAGCATCTGAATAGTGATTTCGGCTCAGGTCATGATCTCATGGGTCCTAGGATCCAGCCCTGAGTTAGACTCTGTACTCAGCAAGGAGCCTGACTGAAATTCTCTCTCTGCCCCTCCCCACTCACGTACTCTCTCTCCCTCTCTCGCTCTAAAATAAATAAATCTAAACAAAACAAACCTTAAAAGAGCCCTTCTTTTGTGAGTGACTGGGTGCTTTGTGAAGTGTGTGTGTGTGTTTACTGCAGTCAAATATCAGTATTTATTTATTTATTTATTTGAGAAGGGGGTGGGGCAGAGGGAGAGTATCTTTAAAGTGGACTCCCTGCTGAGCATGGAGTCCAGTCTGGGGCTCAGTCTCAGGACCCTGAGATCATGACCTGAGCTGAAACCAAGAGTTGGCATTTAACTGACTGAGCCTCCCAAGCGCCCCTATTTATTTATTATTGATTCTATATCTTACTTAGGGGTCTGCGAGGTCTGTGAAATGAGTTTGGGGGTTTTCCAAAATTTTCTGCACACTGTCATAGTTTTAAACATAAAAGAATTATCTATTCTTGAAATTTTGATAACAATACTACTAACACCATGTGGGAAAGGTGAGTTTAGGTGTTCTTTTTGCAGTGGTTCTTATTGAGCTTCAGCCAGAATACTTTACTGGACCTTTCTTTGAGTTGTGTATTGTTCTAGACAGTTTGCTCATTCTCAGGGTCCTTTTTTTTTCTTCACACCTAGAGAGAAACATTGAGTTCCTGCCATCTACACTCTGTGGTTGGCAAGGGCTTCCTAGTCCAGAGGGCCTTTTTTTGTTTGTTTTTCTTCTCACCTCAACTACTCAGCTTTCCTCTGAATTAGAATTTAACTATGAGAATTAACACACACAAAAAGTTCACATTTCTTTCTCTTTTCTGCTTCTAGAGAGATGGTTGGGAGATGTACTTAAGGGGACAATATGGTGGTTAAACAGACTTAACCTTGAGGCAAACTGCCGGTTTCTGTGTTGTGACTGTGACTCTAATTAGGTTTTCAATCCTGTAGTTACACAATGTCACTGAATCTTGATTTCCTAATCTATTAAGGGGATAATACTTCCAACCTCATTAGGTTGGTGTGAGCTTTAAATGAGTAGATATTTGTAATGTTCTTAGAATAGTGCTTTCCCTTACTGTAAGTGCTCAATGAGTATTATCTAATATTACAATTATTCAACAGGAGAGCATAAAATTGAGTGAGGATAAATCATTTTGGCCTTTTAATATATGTGGCACATATAAATCTTAACCCTCAAACATCCTTGCAGAAATGGATAAATATTATTTTCTATAATTTAAATGCATTTTCATGTTTTTTACTTTTTAATTGAAGTATAACATGGAAATTAAAAAAGCAAAGTATACATGTGCAGTTCAAAACACTATAACAAAGAAACCACCTGTGTAGCTACAACATATCAGAAAATAGAATATTGCCATCAGCCCAGAAGCTTCTTTATGCCTTTTGCCAATTGCTACCCACTTCCTGCCTCTACCTCACAGACTTATTTGGACTTCTAACCCTGTAGTCTGGTTTTGACAGTTTCTGAATTTTATTTTTTTAACTTTTAAAAATATGTATTTATTTATTTACTTTTGAGAGAGAGAGAGAGAGAGAGCACACACATGAGTGGGGAGAGCAGCAGAGGGAGAAGCAGGCTCCGTGGCTGAGCACGGATCCCCGTGTGGGACTCGATTCCAGAACCCCGAGATCATCACCTGAGCCGAAGGCAGAGGCTTCACTGACTGAGCATGTATTCCTTTGTGTCTGGCTTGTTTCACTCAACACTATGTTTACCGCAGTCTTGGGTAAAGCAAGGTGATAAGTGACCCTCAACTCTCCAAAATGTGCCTCAGTTTCTACAGGTGGGAGGGAGGTGAGCTAAGGAGAAGTTCGACCTTCAAGCAAGAGGACACACCAGCCAACCTTTTTTTTTTTTAAAGATTTTATTTATTAATTTGAGAGAGAGAGAATGAGAGATAGAGAGCACGAGAGGGAAGAGGGTCAGAGGGAGAAGCAGACTCCCCACCGAGCAGGGAGCCCGATGCGGGACTCCATCCCGAGACTCCATCCCGGGACTCCAGGACCATGACCCGAGCCGAAGGCAGTCACTCAACCAACCGAGCCACCCAGGCGCCCACCAGCCAACCTTTTAATGACAGCACGGGCATTGTTTGGATCAGACAATGAAAGAGTCTCTAATGTAAAAATAATTCAATTTTACCAATAATTATTTTTTTCCTCTACCACCTCATTTTTCCCAGCCTGGATTTCTATTTTATTCTCTTATTTTTCTAGACTAAATTATTTCAGTAAACTCAGGATTTCTTTTTTCATTCCCCGGAGCAGTTGCTATGTTCAAGGGATTTAGGTAGTTCTAAACCCATGGGATTAAGGGATGGAGTGAAATAGTACAACCCATTGTCGCCTGCTGCACAAACATTGCTTTCATATCAACCTTGACCTCTGGACACTGATGGTTTTCACCTTTGGAAATTCAAAGGCCGAGATTTGTAGACAAGTTTAGTAACTCCTCTGTCATATCCATATCTGAGACAAAAAGAAATTATTTACTATTTCAAAAACATTATTCTATTACATATATTTTTTTAAGATTTGATTGATTGATTGATTTATGAGAGAGAGAGAGAGAGCACAAGTGGAGGGGTGGGGGTCGAGGGAGAAGAAGAAGCAGACTCCCTGATGAGCAGGGAGCCCAACATGGGGCTTGATCCCAGGACCCTGGGATCTTGACCTGAGCCGAAGGCAGATGCTTAACAAACTGAGCAACCCAGGGGTCCCTCTATTACATGTATTTTAATAAGTAGTGAGAGTAGGTAACCATTCCTCATAGCTCCTCTTTTTCAAAAGTAATTTTGACTATTTCCACCAGCTTCTTGCAGGTGATCTTTAGCATAATGTTGCAAAGATCCATTGTGACTGCACTTTTTAGAAAGACAGGTCTTGTTAATGATAATGTGCTTTTCTTCTTCTTTATTTATTTATTTTTTTTGTGGGGGTTGGCTAAGCCACACAATAAGATGATACGAATTTGGTTAGAGGCAGATTTTAGGATATAGCAAAATGTTTTGTAAATTTTTACCATTTCTTATTCTTACTAGATTTTTAGAAGTTTCTTCTAATTCTGGAGAGTTGGATTGGCTTTCTCTGTGTGCTTAGGAGCTGTCTGTAAAGGCTTGCTTTCACTCCCATGGAAGCCCATGCAGGAAACCAACTGTGGAGGAGGTAGATGGGGGGGGTGCTTGTGGCCATTTGAGGGAGGTCTGCAGGCAGGGTGCTCCAAGCTGTTCTGGGCAGGGTTCCTGGTGGAGTTCACACAGAGAATAGTAAGATCTGTGTGGCTTTGATGAATTCTGAGTCTTGGTAACTGGGCTCCCAGACTTTTCCACACACTCAGCCCATGACTGTCATATCAGTATTCTGTGTGGGGCACAAAAAATGGGTCTAGAGGGCATTGTCCAATAAAGCCTGGGAAAGTCAGGCTCTCCTTATGATCTCACTTTTACCCCCGAGGAGAAATTCTGGCCTGAGGTGGTCTCTTTTAGACTTGAGCTGTGCTCCAAAGTCAGTGTAAAGTAGGTAAGAAGAACTGTTCTTTTGATGCTCTTTAATACATCTATTCTCAGATTTTATGCTTTAGTGATGTGCCAGAACTTCTTCCCTGAACTCCCAGATTCCCACAAAGGTATTCTTGTCCATGGGTGGTTGTCAAAATCAATATTCCATAGAGGTATGATGGTAAAAAAAAAAAAAAAATGCTATTTGGCCATCTTGCTATTGTCACTCCATGAATTGGATTTTGATGTTTTAAAATTCCTCAGTGGCAACTGCATATAAAATTAGTAGTTCAGATTAGGTTATGACCTGCACAATTGTTCTTTACTGTGGATTGTAACATTTATCATCTAAAATATCCTATCACATGTCAGTTTTTCTCCTCCACTTTACATCTTAGTGAAGGTCTCCTTCCTAAACTCCGCTACAAACAAACTGGGAGTCATTTAGATTCTTTCTCTTTCTTCAGGATGCATGCCAATATTATCTCCTAAATAGTTCTTAAATAAAGTCTCTATTTTTCTTTCCTACATTTGTTGTCCAAGGTAGGCCCTCAGCATGACTTTCCGGGATTACACATTCTATCTCTTGATTCTGTGTCTTTTCTCATGTTCTGACAACTTCAAACTTGTCTTCCTGCCTGGGGCCAGGCTGCTTCAACCTATCATGCTGCTTAATAGCTAAGATATGCTTTTTAAAAACTGCTGATGAAGATCCCTCTTCCTTGTGTCACCAAGCTTCAGAAAGGGGTTGCAGACACTGATGTAGACCTGTCTCAGGGACACAACAACGGGACCCTAAATTCTGCAGTGCCGCACTCCAGGAGAAGCTGCAAGCTTACCTTAGTTCATCACATGAGCCTGTTCATTTTCTAATATTACTAGACATGAATAAATGTGGAAAGCACTAAACCAAAATGGTGAAAATCCTTTCAGTCAATGACATATAAGAATTTCCATGCACAGCTATACCATATAATGTGCTTGTGCAAAATTTTAAAAGCATATTCCTTAGCCCCCAACAGACAATTTTAATGTTACCCCAAGTGGACAGCAGGCTTACCTAACAGTATCTTTGTGCTTATAAAAAGAAATTGCTCCTTGGCAATAGATGCAGCCCTGCATCAGATTTCAACACTGGGACCAGTTTCACTGGGTACCCCCGAATAGTAGGGGCCTCACCTCCCTTTCCTCATCTCTCAGTGTAGCTCCTGTCTTCTTTTGAAGTGTCTATCATATTATTTCACAAATAATACCTTTACTCTTCCTGTCATTACCGATTTGGAAAACCCTCTCTACCCTCTCTTCTTTAACAATTTTTATTTACCCATATGCATTCAATTCAAGTGTTACTTTTTAGAAGCTGCTTTGCTCCCACTGAATTTATTATACACCACTATCACGGTCATTATCACACCATCGTCTGTTTCTAGTATTTGACTTTTCCAATGGACTCAAACTCCAGAAAGTTAGATTACTTCTATCCAGAATTTTACTCCTAGGGATCTACCTAAGAGTAATGAAAACATCTGTCCATCCACACAGACTTGCCCTCAAATGTTCTTACTGGCATTGCTCATAATAGCCAGAGAGTGAAAATAACCTAATTGTCCACCACTGTTGAATGGGTAAACAAAATATCTTATAACCGTAAAATGGAACAATATTCAACTATAAAATTCAACTACAAACTATGGATACATGCTACGAATATGGATGAACATCAAAAACATCGTGCACAGTAAAAGAAGCCATACACAAGAAAGCACATATTGTATTATTCCATTTATTTTAAAAGTCGAGAAGAGTTAAATATTTAGAGACAGAAAGTAGTTTGGTGATTGGCTGGAACAAGGGAGAGAAAAATCAACAATAAATATGCATAAGGGATTTTTAGAGTGATGAAAATACTCTAAACCTGATTAATGATGATAGTTGCATAACTTGGTAATTTACCATAATATCCTTGAATTATACACCTGAAAGAGATAAATTATATGATATATGAAATATTCCTCAATAAAGTTATTTTTTAAAACTCAGATTACATCTTTATTCATCTATGTAGTTTTAACTACAAACCCAAGATCTGGCCCCCACAATTTTTTGATGCCAAGTATTCAGCTTTCCCCTTGTTTCTTCATAGTTATTTGTTTTACTTAGTTATTACATCTTCATTTATAATTAGAATATAGAAGCCTTATCTTCAACTAGTAAAATTTTAGTTGATAACATTATCACCCGTGACTCTAATGTAGTTCCATATAATATTTTGTTTACTGCTCATTGTGCATTTTGCATTTTTCCATAGTACTTTCTGCTGAAAATGAGTTGGGATAATTCCTGAAACAAAAGTTCTATAATGAAATAGAAATCTGCAAAATTGCCTAATATTAGCCGTTCTTGAAAAACTCATAAGAAAGATGGTGTTATATAGTTTTAGGAATCTTGAGTTAAGAACTCTGTTTAAGTTTTTGGTCTGCTAATTCTATGATAATGCTACATTAAAAAAAAAAAAAAAAGCCAAATTGGTAGTGGCTTATAACAATAAACATGTACTTCTCACTCACAGCTCTTAGGGTCAGCTTGATGTGAGTCTAGTCACTTCAAGTATCACTCTTTCTGGGACCTGGGTGAAGAGGCTGAATGTTCCTGGGGCAGGGTCTTTTCAGAATGAATGACAGGAGACAGGAGGCCATGCTAAACCACGCAGACACATATAAAACCTATACTTGGATGTGGCTTATGTTGTGCCTACGAATCAGAGGCCGAAACCAATGGTCTGAGGAAATATACTTTATCCACAGTGAAGTCACAGAAAGGGAGGGAATGGAAGGAATGTGACCTGGGAAGCGGAGTTTTCTTAACTTAGAAATGGAAGTCACTCCCCTATATTTTTATAACAAGTTTAGAATCCCAGATTAATGGGCCATGGATTGGGAACAATGACAGCGTGAAATTGTAATTCTTAGCTCCAAATCCATACTAAAAGCACTGGGCTTGTTTTTTAAAAAAATATTGATGCTCAAGCTCAATGTAGAGCAGCTGAAGCAGAATCTTTGGGGGGTGGCATCAGGCATTTGTACTTCCAAATCGCCTTCATTTGACCCATGCCTGTGTAAGGAAAGGTTGAGAACTATTGATGCAGAGAAATGGCATATGGCAGAATAGTTTTCATATTCTTTATCCACACATCTCTAATTAGATTTCAATACTTATTATCTCTAGCCTTAGGTCCATTTTACTTCAGGCATATAGAATTTTGGTCTTCTAGTTACAGAAGGAGTTGTTATTTTTAAAGTTGAGGTGGGCTTTATAAAGTCTGGTGGCCTTATCAGGATTCTAAATTCTATTTTCCTGAGAGTGAGTCTGTAAGGAACAGCAGATTATGAATCTCTTTGTGTGATTTTTAGTCTTCTATCTTTCTCTGTATATTCTTATATGGGAAAGAGAATATATTTTGAGTCACAGATACATTATGATTAACTATTATGTCTTCCAGGAGGAATAGAAAGCACAATATGGTCTCGATGTTCTATATTTGCATAGTTTTTAAAATGCATAGCTAAGTAATTGCAACATTGTTTTAGAAATGCCACAGGATATTAAATCTTTTTGGCCTCAAATATTTCAGTCACCCCATAGGAGACTCTTATTTTTACTGTAAACTAAGGATCTGTTATTTGGCTTGAGTTATATTTATTGCTTTTTAAATTAGTTTTCAAATACTTTGAATATAGAACACTATTTTATAACCTATATTTAGTGAGTTAGAAACATTCATTTATATTATCGCTTTATTCATATTTACGATTTGAAATTCTTGAGTATATGTAACACGGCCATTCAGAGTACAGAATAAAGGAATGAAGAAGTCTAAATCATATCAAAGCGTATTAGCAATAAAAAGGCAAGAATCAATACAAAAGAAAAGCAGAGTACATAAACCAGGATAAAGTAATCAATAGCTGTAGATTATAGTATACAATTGCAGATGATCGCAGGAAAATCCACTTGAGTTATATAGTGATACTAAAGAGGTATAACAAATATCCACTGCAAATTTGCTTCAAACAAAGGACAAAGGAGACCCCAAACAATAATGGTGAAGTTTAAAAGAAGACTACCGACAAAAGAGAAGAATATTGAAATTATAAAAATTTCTGAAGCAATTTAGGAAATAGGTTTTGGAAATGGTTTTGCTTTCAGGCCACCAAAAAACAAAACAAAACAAAACAAAACAAAAAAAATGGGTCCTAAACCACAACACAGGGCTAAATTAGATATTACTCATTGGGTATTACTTTTGTAAGGAATTAATGTGGGTTGTCCCAGTTCTTTATTTCTGCATTAAAAATAATCATAGAATTAGTGGATTAAAACAACAGTAATTGTCTTTTCTTTTGTGGGACTGGAGGCTGATTGGTCTCAGGGCTTGTAATTCCTTGGTCACTGGCTTGTGCGGCCAGTCAGATGGTGATTAGGGTCTGGAATGATCTCAAAGGCCTCCATCTGACCTGGGCTTCCTCACATCATGGTGGCTGAGTTACAAGAATAAGTATCCCAGGAGAACCAGGCAGAAAATAGACTCCCTGTAATGACCTAGCTTTTAAAGCCATATCATGTCACTTCCACTGCAGTGCAGAGATTCAGAACGCAGATGTGTAGAGCCATATCTCAAATGGGAGGAGTGTCAAGGTCACATTGTAGAAACAGGTAGGATGGAAGATTTGTAAATACAATATGCCACAGGGATCTTAAATTTCCTTTAAATTTCACTTTTGTTGTGGGCAATAAAATTTTACCCAGCCTTACATAATGCAAACATCACAATTTACCCCAAACAAGAATTTTAATATGGAGGCTAAAGTTTTGGATATTTATAGGATATAAATTAGTGCAGGTATCCCAAGAATTTATCTCGCTGTTGAAGGTATAACATAGGTAGTCACCTGTGTCTCAGGCCCGAACACATATTACTCTCTTTCTCATCATTGCAATTCAGCCTTGGTCTTAATTCCTCTGGAATTCCAAGACAATCTGTTTATTTGGTTCTTTAGTTTTGCACAGGTAGCTTCTCATACTTCAGTGCTCTGCTCATATCAGGGCTTCCAAGGCCAGCATTTGGCCACGTCTTCCCCTTTTTTATCATCTTACACTATTTCCCTGATTTTATCTACATCCCACCCTCACTTGCGCATTAGGTGAAAATCTCAATGAAAATAGCCTCTCATGTTCAAGCTAGTGCCTGCCACAGAGAAAGCTTCAGAAAAAGTTCCATGAATCAATGAACGGCTAAATTGATTTTGTATGACTGCTGTAGGCAGCGTATTGTTGGGGGGCATCTCTGCCTTTCTTAAATGGTCATAAATCAAAACAACCTGCAGCTTTTGGGTGTGCGTCCCTACCCTGTTATTCTGAAGCTGTGCAGAAAACAATTAATTCTTCCACATGTTAGATTATACTTCAAAAGTTTGAATACAGCGTCCCGTCTCATTTATATCCTCACGTCACTTTAAAGGTTGTGTATGCTTTTAAATACTTCTAATGTGACAGGTTTCTAATCCTCTTGTCATCTTTGACACATTTCTCTGGAGGTTTTCAGTTTTCACATGACCCTTTGAAAGTGTATGCTCCCAGTAGAACATAATACTTTAGGTAATGTCTCACCAGCTGAGGTTATGATATGACATCACCTCCTTTGTTAGGGGTTCTATATTTTTATTTTTGCAGAATAAAATGTTTTGCTTCTTCTGAGGAAATATGTTTCACAAAATAATCAAATGTATATTTCCATTTTTAATTGTATAATTTTTGCCAAAGCGAAAATCAGAGATCTTTAATTTGTCAAGTGTCAAGTATCAAAAATTTTAGGGCCTTTTAAGGCTGACATTTAGGAACCAAGAAAACAAAAGTTATTCTAAATAGGTTATGCTTCTAAAATAAATCCAGAGGATTGACACAAAATGAGATCATGCTGTTTTCACATCCGAGATCAAAAGAAGCTTCCAAATAATTCATAAGACTTCTGCTTTAAAGCCATATGGCTGGCATCTCTGAAATAACCAGCCTGAACTTCCTATTTAAAAACAGTAAAGACCTTCAAAAACAGAAGAACACAACAAAACTTAAAATTGATTAACAACTAATTGTTAGAATTACTTAAATTTGTAATTATTTGGCTTATGTGGTTGGGTCAAGGCTCTCTTTTCTCATAGCCCTGTTCATATTTTGACTCTAAATTCTGTAATCTGTAGAACTTTGGTAGGAGCATTAGCACAATAGTAAAACTTACTTAGATTCAAATCAAAGGTTCATCCCTTATTACCTTATTGATTTTGAGACAAGTTACTTGGCATCTTCATGCCTCAGTTTCCTTATCTGTAAAAGAAATGTAGTAATAGAATCAAATCAGAAATGCATATAAAGTACTTAAAATACACAACGCATAGGACTCACTAAGCATCAAGCAAGTGCTCAACAAATGTGGGCTACTACTAGTCATCTTCTTCTTTTTTTTTTTTTAAAGACTTTATTTATTTATTTGAGAGAGAGAATGAGACAGAGAGAGCATGAGAGGAGGTAGGGTCAGAGGGAGAAGCAGACTCTCTGCTGAGCAGGGAGCCCGATGCGGGACTTGATCCCAGGAGCCTGGGATCATGACCTGAGCCGAAGGCAGTCGCTTAACCAGCTGAGCCACCCAGGCGCCCAGTCATGTTCTTCTTATAAAAGTTTGCTTAAAACTATCGAGACATGTAATTCTTCCTTCAGTGTTTTCTCTATTGACTAAGAAATCTACATTGTTAGCACCAGAATATTGAAGTTCTGTTGCTCCAGTGCTAAGAATTTGCCTTTGAAGGGAGGCATCTGGGGTTACTATCTCCATCAGCATCCCCACCACTATTGTGCCTCAAACCCCTGAATTCTCCAGTAGACCCTTAAATTACTTAAGTTCATGTCTACAGACTGGCAGCTTGAGTATCATCTGGAGATAGTTAGAATTCAGAACTTCAGTTCTATCCTGGATCTACTAATTCAGAATCTGCATTTTAATGAGATGCCAAGTTTATTCATATACTTACCAATATATAAGAACTGTTACACATTTATTTGAAGACTATAACTCCCAGCAAAAGACTGGTCAAAATAATAGGTGAGAATGTGAAATAGGATCTTTAGAATCTACTAGTAAATCCAGTTGTGCTGGTTTGGAGTCAAAAGCAAATGCTACACTCCAGAATGTAAAGGTATTTCCTATCTATTTTATGTGTACACAGTTGGATACACACAGGGGAATACAGAAGGGATTAATGGTCCAGTGTTTGAGGCTGGAAACAGAATATATCAATTGACCTCCAGCTCCAGATATAGGAAGAGGATTTGAACTGAAACCAATTAGATGGGAAATAGAAAGAAAGGACATTGAAAAGTACTGTTTGTATTAAAAAAAAAAAAAAATGCTTGGATACATTTCTCACAACAAATGAAATATTTTTAAAGAAATAACTGGAAGAGAGTCTGAAACACAGGAGATAACGAATATATATATGTTGAAGTCAACCAAAAGAGAACAGAAAATGACAAAGAACAAGATGATCTTCCAGGCTTTAGGAAGCTCTATTTGGTGGCAACAACAGACAATTATAAACAGATGCCATGAGTGCGTTTGTTTGCACAGGGCATATGAGAACTCTTATGGGCATCCCATCCAACATGTGTGCATGGGTGACAAGGAGGTTTGTAAAAGACAGCAGTTCACCTGAATTTAAAAGGCACAATTGCTGTTTCTGGGGATGGAAGGGAAAATAATGACGTTCCAGAAAAATCAATGTAGCCTTTCCCATGAGTCCCATATGACCCACAGGCAGCAGGAGATGTCTTTGGAGAAGTAGAATCTACAGCATGGAGGTTCCCACATGATACCCCGAAGAGCTTGTGTATAATGGGGTGGGAGTAGAGGTTATTTTAAATGAGGCTTTGCAAGGGCAAAATGTTAATGAGTTTTTTTTTTTTATATATAATGATGATAATAAGAATACCTAACTGTGTACTGCCAGTGTATTAAGTGTGAGATATATGTGTTTGTGTGTATTTTCTATTGTCTTGTTTTATCTTAATAAAACAAAACCCTATGTGTTAAGGGCTGCAATTATCATGTCAGAGGTGAGAAAGTATAACCTTAGGAAACTTAATTAATTTTCTCCAAATTATGCTCAATGAAGCCTTGCACAGAATAATATATATGTATAAAGGGGCCTTACCATAGTCTTGGGCAGGACTATAGAATGGATCATTTTTCATCCTTCTCATGAATGGAAACACATGATCAATGAAAATGAGGTTTTTTGTATTTTTCACCTCTAACTTCACCATGGCCTACTCTCACTTCTCAGGAAAAGGAAAAAATAGACATTTCTTTGTGATAAAAATGAGTGATCTCAAGAGATGTAGGCAGTAGCATAAAGAGAGAGATTGGGACTTTATCAGTGTATGGTCACCACAAGCCAACTGCAAAACAGAATCCAGGCCTGGCTGAATGGGGTATTTGGTCTTCGGGACATGATAGAAGAGCACTGAAGATCTTCGACAATCTTCAAATCAACTCTTTCTGGGTCACACTTGTCCAGTCTGAACCGGTTACCCTCCATTGTCCTACGTATCTGGGGAGAAGTGCTCAGCTTGGGTTCTCAATTGACCATCCTCTCAGGAATTTTACCCACTTTTCTGTTATTCTTGATCTATTTTCCTTATGCCATTTCTTTCTTTCTCAGTTTACTGTCTTATTTGAAGAGCACATCTTCCAAAAACTTATTGATAACTGCTCCTTGGGGGAAAATTTTACTGAGATCTTGAAATTCTGAAAATATTCTTATTCTACCCTCATACATCATTTTCTATTACTATTGTAATTTATTACTATTTTCTGGGTATAAAATTTTTTTGATTGGCCATCATTTTCCATTAGACTATTTTAGATATTGCTCCATTGACTTCTAGCTTCCAGAGTCACTATTGAGAAATCTCACGCCATTCTGAGCTTTCTGTGTGACTTTTAGTGTTTTTTTCTAGAAGCTTCTTTTATCTTCTCACTGTGCATAACCCATTGATACTCCACAGTCCTGTCCTTTCTGCAGTGAAATTGGTGTTGGTCTACCTTCATCAATTTTGGTTATCAGTAATAGCATTCAATCTGATAATGTGTATTTTTTGGTTTTGGGAAATTTTTTTATGAATTTCTCTATTCTATTTTCTAGGTAATCTCTCTTTGGAAGTGCTAACTCCTGAAAGCAGGATTTTCTGGTTGAATCTTCCAATATAATTTTTATTCTCATATTCTTCATTTTTGTTCAATTTTCTTTAATATTTCAACTTTATTATTAATTCTATTTTTTTTTCATTTCTAGTACCATGTTTTAAATCCCCAAAGTTTTTTTTTTTAATTCTTTCTTTTTCCTTTTTTTTTATTAAAGAGAGAGTGCACGCGAGAGAGAGTAGAGGAGGGGCAAAAGCAGAGAGAGAGAGAACCCAAGCAGGATCTGCCTGCCCAGCGCACAGCCCAACGTGGTCCTAGATCTCACTACCCTTAGATCATGACCTGTGCCAAAATCAAGAGTGGGATGTAAACTGACTGGGCCACCCAGGTGCCCCTTTCTTAATTCCTGAAATATTCCAAATATTATATCTGGGTTGCACTATCTTTTCTTACTTTTCTGAAGATATTTACAACATATTTTAAATTACTGCATAATTTCTGTTTCCACCAATTGGTTTCTTTTCTGTTGATTTTGCTCTTTTTCTGTGTAGTTAGAGGCTTTCCTCATATAGCCAATAATTCTTGATTTTAGCTTATATTTAAGGATAAAACATATTTTTTGAAAACCTGACATCAAATTCTGAACACAGAATGAAGCATGATAACCTTGGAATTTACTGTGGGCTGATCTGAGCAGAGTTTTTAAGGGGTAATTTCTCATTCCAGCATATTTGAGTCTTTCTTCTTGATGGATCAATTTTTGCATTGAAGAGGGTTCCAAATTCTTGCTCAGAGACTGAAGCATCACTTCCAGCATTGAAAGAACAGAGAAGTGGAAGGAATTTCAGCATTCAGCATTCACATTTTTTCACCTTCTAGAAGTGGTACTTAAATATTCAATTATTCTAGGAATCTCTCAGCCTCAGAATAATCTGTTTGACTCTTTTGAGGAGAATGGAGTGAGGGTAGTGAAGGTTGACTTCTAAATGCTTCTCACATTTTCCCCCCACCCATTTCTTATTTTAGTGATATCCCTTAGCCATCAAGTGAGGCTGGGTGTGTTGTCCTTACTAGAATGAGGACTCTCAGCATCAAATCTATTACTGTGAATAGTAAGAGAGAGTAGTTTCTCTGAGGGTTGACATTTAATAGAAAAATTATGTTTGTTTAACAGAAATACATTTATAACTGTGTATATGTATTTAATTTGTAACAATTTCACATATACTACTTAATTTTCTTTTTTACTTTAGAGCAATCTTATAAATGTGAACATATTTTATAGAAAATGAATAAACAAAAGGCAGTGTATTTGTAAAGCTATGGAAACAAGTACTAGCAATTTAGAGACATGCTGATTTTTATGAATTAATCAGAACTATCAAAAACAGATAGAATTACATGAATAATACTGACTAAAGGGTGAAAATGATACGCTGGTTAATATCAAAGTCTTCCTTGTCATTAATATGGAGAATTGTGAAAGTGAATTGTGTAAATTTTTGTTTGAAGTGTAAATATACTAACAAGTAGTCTATTTTACAACTGTGGAAATTATAGAACATTTGCATGTTATGGAGTTTTTATTTTATAAAACAAACTATAAATAAAACTGTATATAGGGGAGTATTGGGAGTATTTAAAGAAACACAGAAAATACTGTTTTATACTAAATTTTAAGTGACACAAATTGCTGATTAAACAGAAGACTCTGAAAGTTATCATTAGAGGTGGCAGACAATGTTCTCTCCTCTGAGCAATCATTGTAACATTGCGCAAAGGGGCAGATGAATAGGGAGTGAAATTAAATGAGATTGCACATCTCTCTGTGTGTTTCAGAGAGATAGGCATTTTAAACTGGATCATGAAATGGATTGGGAGGTAAAAAGAAATCTGAGATAAATGAGAAGGCAAGCATGAGATTGAGCATAATACGGATTCGTACAAAAAGCTCCCACACAATTTAGAAAATAGGAAGTTGAGATCTGTCTGTGTTGCTTCAGAGCAAACAAAATGCAAATTTAAAAAGAGTCAAAGTCGAGGAAAGAGCATATTTTTCAGAGTACTGGGAACAAATGGCCAAGGGCATGTTTAGAGATGTGAAATGAGTAGAGGTAAGCTGAATTTTCTAAATGAAAATGATCAGGAAGAGTTGATGGTGATCAAAGGGATGTAAAGGAGGTTAGAAACCTGAGCTTGGAAATGTTCCAGAGCAAGAAGAAATTGTGATTTTGAAGTATATACATAATAATAATTATTATTACTATTATTTAATATCTAAATTATTTTAATGAGCTTTTGGGTCATCTGAAAATTTGCAAGGAATATGGAATCAATCAGATCAGCTTTCTCACAATCAATTTGTACTTTTCAGAAAAATAAACTAGATGCATCACGACTGACAACTGGAACCACAATGAAAAGCAGTAACAGCAAAGCCATAAAACTTCCCTACTCTCTACAGAAGGAGTCAGAGATTTTTTTTTTTTATAAATATAATTGCCAGAAACTCCAATTCAATTGTAGTGAATAGAAAGTGGAGATTTATTAGTTCATAATAAGTGGTTTTGAAAAAAGGTGGAATTAGACTAGGGGAAGTTTCCATCCAGACATTAAGAACATATTAGGGATCTGCCCCCCACGTCCCTCGCTCAGGCCCTCAGCTTGCTCCTGTCTTTGTGTTGTATTCATTTTCTGGCAGGTTCTCTCCATATGGTGGGGACATACACCTACTTTCAGATTTAAGGCTTATCTCTCCATACGGTGGGGACATACAATTACTTTCAGAATTAAGCCTTATCTTCACGGTTCATGAACGAAAGGATGCTGAAAATAAAAACAATAAAGTGACAAATACCACCATATGAATGGTTAATTAAGGAGGGAAATTCCCTGTTCTATTTTCTTCAGCTAACCCAGTTCTGTTACTTTCACCACTTGAGTGGTGGGAGCAGCTGGTGGGATCAACCACTCTCCACAAATGGGATAAACTGCTCTCCATTAGCCGGTCAAAGACTACCTGCAGCCAATATTTAGGGAACACCAACTCTGAGCCAGATACCCTGCTATAAGTACATCAGTGCAAAAGAAAACAAGGATTTCTGTTCTCATGGAGCAAAGGAAATCAGAAAATAAATAATACACACACAAATGAGTACATTATGTAATATTCTAGGAGGTGATAGATACTTTGTAAAAGTGATAGAAGCTAGAGTAGAAGAAAAGGGCTTGGTACTGCTGGGATCTGGGATACAGCAGAATTGTTACATTTTACATTCGGTGCTTAGGGTAGGATTCGCTGAGAAATTGATGCCAGAGCAAGCCAGGCGTGGAGTGTGGGAGTTAGCCGTGAAGATATCTAGGAGAGCAGCTCTCCTTCCAGACCTAAGACAGGAACGTCTCTAACATGTTAGAGAAATAGCATGAAGGCTATTGTGGTTAGAATTGGAGAGTCAGAGGGGTGCCTGGGTGGCTCAGTTGGTTAGGCGTCTGCTGTTAGCTCAGATTATGATCCCAGAGTTCTGGGCTCAAACCCCACATCTGGCTCCCTGCTCAGCGGAGAGTTTGCTTCTCCCTCTGCTCCTTCCCTTGCTCATTCTCTCTCTCTCAGTCTCTCTTTCTCATTTCTCTGTCTCTCTCTCAAATAAATAAATAAAATCTTAAAAAAACTGGAGCGTGAGAACATGAGGTCAGAAATTATACATCATTTTTGACCTTGACTTTTAATCTGAGTGAAATGTGAAGCTTTTGGAAGATTTTGAGCAGAGGAGCGACATAATCCAAATTACATTTTAAAAAGATCACTCTGACTACTCTGTGGAGACTAAATTGCATATGGGCAGAGTGGCACAGAGATCAGTTAGGAGGACACTAAGTAATCCAGGAGAGAACTGATGGTGTCTTGGACCAAGATACCTCATGAAACTTCTGGTCCTTGAAGACACACTGAGCAGGCAGGGAACACATGTCTACTAAAATAATTTGGATTGCAATTTGTGTTTGATTTGGCTAAAGCTTAATGGAGAGAAAAAAATGCAGCATTACCAGACTTTATTATAATATGTGTAGTTATCAATACTGTAGATACTGATAACTTTACTAATAGCATTCTATACAATTATACAGGTCTCTCCTTTGTCATTTATTTACTCGATTATATTCTTCCATTATTCTGTGAAATAAGGAATCCAGGTATTATCAACGCCTTTTTAAAAGTAGGTAAATTAATGATAGAGAAATAATTGTCTTTCTCAGCTTAAGAGATCTTCGAAAATTCCAAGTGTCAAGCAACATTGAAAATGCACTTGTTTTATCCCGCTATTTTCTCTAGTGAAGTGTTCTCCTGTTTAGCATGTTATTTTTAGTGAAGTTGTGTGGTTGTGTCCATTTTCCTCCCACTCACTCCTTTTCACACCCACAGATTCTACTCTCAGTATTTTGATTGCTCTTTGAAGAACCACCCCCTTGGTCACTGTTTCTCCATCCCTTCTTTCCTCCTTTACCCCTCACAGAGTTTAGAACATGTGATGGGGAACTTTGTTCTCTTTGTGTCCTCAAATTCTCTCACCCTTTGCCTTTTGTCTTGGTTCTAACAACCTAACCTTGGGTATCATAGGATGCTGAGTTCTATATTTTCCATTGAAAAAAAATGGACGTGGCCTACATTATCTCAGTAAGAGTGAAAACATTAAGAAACCAAGAGAATTGAAGCCAAGAGCAGACCCGGGTGGGACTGTTAAAGAGTCACTTCTGGATACTTAATGGAACTGGAAAACATGGGATTCCCACCATTAAGTATGTTGGGATTTGAGTCAGTCTCATTTGAATGTGAGAGGACAGGCTACTCGTCCAGATCATAGAACTGATTCTCTGTGGGTGTAGCCACTGCGTGTCACTGGGTCATTGCACGTCAAACTGGCCATGGGAGCCGCCATGTATCCAGGCATAATCTATCCTGTATCATGAGGGAACAGCACCCATTTCATCACCTTATTACCATGAGGTAAGAGGAGCACCAGTCCTGAAAGGCTGCACTCCAAGAGAATTTCAAGTTTTGTCATCAAAAGCACCTAGGGAGATTGAAAAAACAAAAGAAAAGCAAGCAGGCAAACAAAAACAGACTAGTTAAATCAGAAACTCTGAGGAAGGAGACAAGCTTATATAATTTTTTCAAGGCTTTCTACGTTATATGAACTTAGTTAAAGTTGAGAACCAGGGTTTTGGATGGCATAATGGACTTTACTATATTCCAAAAACACTTCATGTGTATTTTTTCATGGCCGTTAATAATATGTATGAAATACATATTATTTTTCTCATTTTTTGAATAGATTGAAGGCACCTTAAGAGCAGAAACTATTTTTTTAATGTCTGTTACATCCTTAATACCTAGCACATATACTAGGTTCTTAGAAATACTTATTTTATGAATATTCATGGTTGAATACTGATTGTACAATTCTGTAACTTGTTTTTGTCCCCCCTTGTATTAGCTCTGACACCTACTGGAAGGCTATGTTTTCTCTTTTTTTGTCCCTGATAGGTTCCTTTATCTGTTATACACAGGCTAGGTAGGTTACTATAGTAACACTAATAAAACTACTCTCTGGAGTGTCTGTTGTAAGGCTACTCTTCAAAGCAATCCTCACCAGGTGTATTAGTTTCCTAGGGCTGCTATAACAAAGTATAGCAAATTGGATGACTTAAAACAACAGAAATTTGTGCTATTACAAGTCTGGAGGCAAGAAGTCTGAAATCAAGGTATCAACCTTACTCCCTCTGAAGTCTCTAAGGATGAATCCTTCCTTGCCTATTTCAGGTTCTGTTGGCCCCAGGCATCCCTTGGCTTGTGACAGCATAATTTCAATTTCTTCCATCTTCACCCAGCCTTCTCGTCTCTGATGTATTTCCGCGCCCTCCTCTTCTTTTAAGGATACCCATCATGGGATTGGGGCTCATTCTAAATTCAAGATGATTTAATACTGAGATTCTTAACTAATTACATATGCAAACCCCCTATTTCCAAAAATGATCATGCTCTGAGTTTCAGTGTGGGCATGACTTTTGGGGAGTACTATTCAACTCACGACACTAGGATAGTTAAAGAATTAATTAGAAATTGTTCTTGTTGAAGTGTTAAGGTTGGGATTAGTCCTGTGACAAATACCCAATAGGACAGCTTTGCAAAAACAATCAGGGAATTTCTATTTTGAGTCATAAACTAAATGTGCTGCATTTCAAGAGCTAATAAAAAAGTGGAAAAGCATACCAAATAGTTTTGTCTTATTTCTGAAATTCTGTTTTGCTTCAGGGGAAAATTAGAATTGTTTGTTAAAAATTATCATTGAGTATTATATATGCAGATGTAAACGTTGTTTCTGCGCATAAGAACTTCATTAGACAGATTCTAGATTCATCATAATGACTCATAACACAACTTTAGCTGTAAAAAATCATTTTTACTATGGCAAGGAAAGCTTATTCTTATATGAGGAAAATGCTTTTAAAACAGATTCAGGAACTCAACATTCAGGAATTTTCAGGTTTGTAAACTTTGTTATACTAGTAAAGGTGTATGCTTTACCTTTAAGGATTCTAGTAAGATTTCTTCCTAGAAATGGAATGTAAAATTATAAGTAGTATTATACAAAAGTTCAGTTTTTTATCTTGTAAAATAGATCTGTGAATGAAGAAGAGCTGGAAATCCAAGAAACAGATGCTCTGTTATTGATAGCGCATAATTTGTGTTACAATACAAAGTTTGGGTCTTTTAGGTCAAGAAATTGCTTCTTATTTATTTAATTTATACTATAGTATCTGTAAACAACAACAACAAAAAAGAAGGTATTGACTCTGAATTGGGATATACAGTTCCTTCTTCTGAAAATTAGTCAAATCAAACAGTTCCTCTTATGTGTAAATGTGGGTGTTTTGGCCATAAAATATTATGTGAATAGCTCTTAGGTATTTGTATTATCATCAACAGCAATCATGCATAACAATAATAATAACAGTAAAGAGTATACTAATGGCTTTATAGAAAATAATATATTAAAATCTAGTACATTTTAAATAGTTGTGTTTCTCATGTGTAACTTCAGAATATACCATTTACATTCAAATTTCAATTTAAGTATACTACATTTATAGATATATATTGACAATTTTAATATGTAGGTGGATTAAGTAAATCAAACTGTAACTGCTGAGCAGAACATCTCTCAGATACATGACTTTAGGTTAAGTTTACTCGTTGATGTCTACTCTAACAAGTGAAAAGAAATAACTGATGGGTTGTAAAGCAAAGGCAATAAGCTTTAATATTTGCCTAAGAGCATTTTGATTAGGAAGAACAAGGAATTCTGTTACTAACTCTTACAGCCTAAAGCTTGCTATAAATACGTAGGCAGTATTCATTTAGAGAAACTAACAAAATCAGATGGTGATTTTGTGGGAAATCAAACCCATTGTGAGAATTGTACAGATTGTAGTTTGTAAGATAAAGTAGGACATACCTGGCTTGCCCTGCAGCCTGAAGTAATTCCTATTCAGTGTTCAATAATATCTTTATTAATGATCAGACAGAAGAGATAAGTAGCATGTGAGACCTAGGAATGTTATCATTTTTGGAAAACAAAACTAGGAAAGGTAGCACATTGCATCAGAAAAAAAAAAGGTGTAAGAAAGTATAAGTAAAGGATAAAACTGAATTTTTTTAAAAGATTTTATTTATTTATTTGACAGAGAGGAGAGAGCACAAGCAGGGGGAGAAGCAGGCAGAGCGGGAGGGAGAAGCAGGCTCCCCGCTGAGCAGGCAGCCTGATGTGGGACACGATCCCAGGACCCTGGGATCATGACCCGAGCCGAAGGCAGACACTTAACCGACTGAGCCACCCAGGCACCCCAAGGATAAAACTGAATTTTAAATTAAAAATGTGGAGTGACAAATGTGGAATTTAAGAAACAAAACAGAGGATCATGGGGGAAGGAAGGGAAAAACAGAACAAGATAAAATCAGAGACGGAGAGAAACCATAAGAGACTCTTAATCATAGGAAACAAAGGAGGGTTGTGAAGGCGAGGGGGTCGGGGGATGGGGTAACAGCATGGTGGGCATTAAGGAGGGCATGTGATATAATGAGCACTGGGGATTATATAAGACTGATGAATCACTGAACTCTACCTCTGAAACTAATAATACACTATATGTTAATTAATGGAATTTAAATAAAAAAATGTGTAGTGAAAAAAACCCCACAAGATTGTTCATTGCCAGTTTGAAGTCAACATGAAAATCAAACCTTATAACTCCAAAAAGTTTATTTAACAACAAAGAAGAGACAATTAATTGAATAGGGACAGTTTTTTTCTTTAAAAATTTTTAGCTAAATCCATTTTCTCATTCCTTAGGTTTATTTATTTTTCCTTCTCTCTCTCCTGCTTCATCTATATACATTCCTATTTCCATCTGCCTTTACAATTTAACTTTGATTCTAGTTCCTTACTTCTGTTTTACTCCCCTTGGTAGGATAAACCAAATAATTTTCATCCTCTTTTATAAATCCGTTCCCAGAAATAGGAATTGCCTGCTGAAATTCTGAAGGAATATACTAGAAAGACTATCCATTGTCCTGTTGCAAAAGTCAAGCCAAATCTGTATGAGTGCATACCACATAGTAGCTATTTATTAAATGTAGATTACAGACTATTCCAAACTTGGGCACGGAAGAACTCTAACTGTAGCTTCTCTACTATACGTATGTCCATCTCCCTCTCTCTTCTTAAGGTCTCAGCCCAAATATTAGGTTTACATGTAATTTTCATTAGTTCAAGACATTTTAATTCATATCTACCTATGTGCATATGAGTACATACATATAGAAATACATATATATTTTAAAAAATGCATTGTGATTAAGAGTTTCTGCTTCTCTATGGGATGAAGTAGTTTGCACCAGGTCAGCATTCCAACCAAAGAAAAAAAGAAAAGCTGGATGAAATAGGGAAATCATCTCTTTGAAGGTATCAGAGATTTGGAGTGGCAGTGAGATCTGGTGGGGCTAAAACCCCAGGGCTGAAAGAACCTCTGAGAGGTGAACTGACAGCAGCAGTCTCTTTTATTCTGGAAGACTTCACTATTTCTAAGCATGAACAGATGTCCGAGAACTGAATCTTTGTATTGGCAGAAAGCTATTGGCCATGGAGAAAGTTTGGTGGGAATTAGGGCTCAAGCATTCAGGGTATGGGCCAATCTGGGTTTTTACAGGGAAGGAACTTAAAAATCTGAGCTGACTTTTAAACTCAGGCAGTGTTCTCTCAGTCTTGTGAGAGAATTCTGGAACAGGTATTGATCAAGGGAGGGGCCCTCATAGCCACTAGACTCAGAGTTTAAACCTCCTAGGTGATCAAGTACACATCAAATATAGACGACTGTCCTGGGCTCCCATGTAGATTGAACACAAGTCATTTTTGGGTTAAGGTGGTCAGCTTCCACTCCATCTACCTAGCAGAGGAAAGGTTTCATCATCTGTTCAGGAAGCTCATCATCTGGAGACTTTTAAAAACACAATATATACCATTAAAATAAAACTGGTAAGCACACCTAACCATATGACCAAAGTGAAACACACACACACACACACACACACACACACACACACACACACACACAAACTCTAATCTGCAGGGATATATGTATTGGTATTAGCTGACAAAAACTTTAAAATAGCTATGATGAATAGTGGTATCTATGAAAAAGAATTTCACCAGAATAGTGGCATCTATGAAAAAGAATCTATTAGAAAGAAGCAGATAAGCTAACAGAAAAATAGACAAAAACCTTGCATAGGCACTTCATAAAAGAGGCTTTTGAAATGACCAATAAGTACATAAAAACCTTAGACTTCATTGTCATTGAGAAAATGCAAATCATGAATGCTACCACTACACACCCATCATGATGAATATGAAGAAAGAGTCAGAAAATAACAAGAGTTGTTAAACATGTGGAAAAACTGGTATAAATTGGTGTAATCACTTTAGAAACTATTGGGTAACATCTTATAAAGCAGAATATACAAATTCGCTTGGATCTGGAAATTCCACCGCTTGGTATCTGTCTAACAGATACCCAACAAAAGATACATACATGGCATTCAACACAGCTCTATTCATAATACTCAAAAGTTGAAACAACCCAAAAAGTCTGTTTATTGCCGAATTGGTATAATGTATAATAGGAGTAGTATACAACAAGCAATGAGAATAAAGACCACACAAATCAACAGAGAAGAATCTCTCAAAGATAATTTGAACAAAGGAAGCCAGATACTAAAGAGTACATACTTCCGATTACATTTACGTGAAGTTAAAATGAATGTAAAATTGATCTATAATGTTCGAGTTAGAGATCAGCATTTTATGATTGAAATGGAGCACAAGAAACAACTTTGAGATATTAATAATGTTCTATTTCTAGATATGGATGTAGTTATGCAATTATATTAACTTTGGCAACTCACGGCACTGTACACTTAAAATTTATACTCATTTCTTTTGTTACACTTTAATAAAGAATTTACATTAAAAATAAAAATAAATTTTATTTCAAAAGCATGCAAAATTCTAACAGATTCAAGGGAATGTATACAACCAAGGTGACATTGACCTTTAAAATACTCATATTCAGACTTTACACTGTATTTCTAGCGATGAGGCTAACACTACATAATTTATTGCCTATACTTTTAGAATTCTGTTTTAATTCCTTTGCATAAACTGTTTTTGAAAATTCAAATTATTACTGTATTTTAACCTTTTTTGCCTATATTCAATTATTAAAAAATAAAAAGGTAGTAAATGGTGAAACATTTTATATTAAATTACTCTAACAGTGATAAGAGAAAACAGTATTCTAGAAAAGTAGAAACTTAGAAAAATTGCTTAAAACACTGTGGTATTGACAATGATTGGTGTTTTCCAGATAGCACTGGGATACTTATAAATCTAAAACAAAAACAAGGTGGATAATTATGACATTCCCAAGGAAAAGTAAGAATGAGTAAGTGATTTTACTTACGTGGCTTGTCCAAGGGCCTTGTTGTGACAATCCTGTTAATAAAAACGTGATATAGTGCGCAAGACATATTATTTACAATAGTTGGTGTACTCAGATGTTACCACACAGGTATCATAAATATGATATTTTAAGAAACTTTTTATAAATTAAGTCAACATGCCTGGTTTTAGCCAAACATAAGTACAAAATACACTGTGACTAGGCGTGCTATTTAATGCTCTTATCTATTGAAAATAATGTTTAAAGGAGAGCACCTAGAAACTGATAGATCGTGAAGCCAAGTGTTTTCTCTAGCATGCTGAAGGGTAGATTTCTGATATCTTTGTGAAGGTTTTGCACTCAAAATTAAAGGACAAATATAAAGCCCTAAAATATCTGATTCTTTTGCCTAACATTGTTCTTGGAATCTCTACCACATGTCTCATTTATTGTTTTAAGTTTTTATTTATTCAACTTGGACAAGAGACTTTGGATTTTCCATATAAAGTCATTTCAACTTG
Source organism: Eumetopias jubatus (assembly GCF_037043125.1). NCBI lineage: Eukaryota > Metazoa > Chordata > Mammalia > Carnivora > Otariidae > Eumetopias > Eumetopias jubatus. Next base: position 172,837,680 of record NW_028274809.1, on the reverse strand, counting down.
CATTTCATCATAATACATCAGGTTGCTTTAGAATCATCCTCTTAAATAGTAAGCTGAATTACAATTTGATGTGAATTTTGTGAATAGTCCAGTGATCAGGAGTCTGATGTTTCCCAGAAGAAAAACTCTGTTTACATGCAGAGCTTTTTTTTTTCCCCCGCTTCCCTTTGTTTTTTTTGGTGAAGCTGTCATCCTGGGGCCAAATACTTTATTTGTAGGTCCTCCTTGTAAGAACTACCCTTATGGCTGAATCTGGCCTGCATTTGGGTGTTGTGACCAAGGAATGAGAAAGTCAGTTACGCAGCTGGGATTGTGCTATTTTTGATCCGCAGCAACAAAAGGGATTTTGTGTTTGTGTGTTCACACATGGCCCCTGACTTCCCACAGTCTTAGGGGTCGTCAGTGGTCCTTGGACAATTTTCCCACTGTGTATCTCCCCTGAAGCTGCCATGATTTTCTCAAAAGAGGATGCTGGGTGGCCTTTGCATGCTTTCTTTCAGTCTGGTGGGCTTAGTGTGTTGTGGTTATTGGTTGTGCCAGTACCTTTTCCTGCTTTACCACCTAAAGAAAAGTTCCATTTGTTATTTTCAGTGGACTTAGGGTCGGGGCAAATTGTTTAAGTGCCTTGAGAGAAGTAAATTTAAAAAGCTCAGTATTTATACTGTAATCAATAATTAAATTAGACAAAAGAACTGACTTTGAAAAAAAAAGTTCTAGCTTTGGCACTTCCTAACTGTAAAATTGGACAAGCTATGTCAGGCTCTGAACTTTACGTTTTTCATCTTTAAAATAGAATACTAGTAGTATCAATTTCTCAGGTTGGTTGTGGGGGTGGAGCTGATTAATGCATAACAATTAGAAGAGTGCTTGGCAGGTATTACACACTATATTAAGGTCAGTTGTTATTATTTTTTTTTTAAGATTTTTTTTATTTATTTATTTGAGAGACAGAGAGAATGAGAGAGAAAGCACATGAGATGGGGGGAGGGTCAGAGGGAGAAGCAGACTCCCCGCCGAGCAGGGAGCCCGATGCGGGACTCGATCCAGGGACTCCAGGATCATGACCTGAGCCGAAGGCAGTCGCTTAACCAACTGAGCCACCCAGGCGCCCCGGTCAGTTGTTATTATTAAAAATATTCTTAAACTACTTCTAATATATTACTTGCTACCTCAGAATTTAAAGAGTTAATATCTAATTTTACTAATAGTCTCTATGATTCAATACTGGGTAACATAGCTTGTTTTGTTTGTAATAAAAATATAATGCAGGCAAAGGAAAGAACTACATTTGACTTCAGTGGCTAATAGTTCATTTCAACAACAAACAACTGTTAAATATTTACTGTATACCGGAAGAGTTACAAAAAGTAGGATATAATCCTGGTCTTCAAGAACCTTAAAGTCTAGTATTGTTTACGTTCTAGTAAAGAGAGGGAGGGAGAAAGAGAAAAAGGGAAACAGAGAGAAAGAGGCAGGGAGAGAGAGAGAGAGAGGGAGAAAGTGTCACATGTAGTTGGTTAAGAACTGTAGCTGCCGTACATAATTCCATTAAATTAAATTTATTTGTGTATTTATTTGCTCAGTGTTTGATCATTCATTCATTATTTTATGCATTTAAATGGCATTAATTAATTTCCCTGGTGTATTTATAATAGATAGTATTTTTCATAAATGTAAAATATGCACTATATGTTTTTTCTTAAGCCAAAAAAAAAAAAAATCCAAAAAACTGAATTAGAAAAAAAGAGAGAGAGAGAGATTCTAGGTGTCCTGGGATATGGGAAAAAAGTATATTGTCTCAATCAAATGGGTTTCCTGACAATAATGTCTGTAGAGACTACAGGCTATTTATACTGTCAAAGAAAATTTGCACCAGAAAGGGTTAAACAGTCAAGGGGGAAGACTTTATTCAAGACATTGTAATAGGAGTCAAGACTATTATAAAGTGGGAAAGAAAATAAACTAAACTCCACTAAAATAGGGAAGGAGAATTTTTAGGCACTGGGGTGAGCTGGTGGAAGAGTATTGGGGGAGGTTGGTCAATGTGATTAGGCCATCTGATGTTCCCTGAAAGACTTCATGGGGGTGCCTGGGTGGCTCAGTTGTTAGGCATCTGCCTTCGGGAGCCCAGCATTCGGGGGGGGGGGGGTCCCTGCTCAGCGGGGAGCCTGCTTCCCCCTCTCCCACTCCCCCTGCTTGTGTTCCCTCTCACTGTCTCTCCCTCTGTCAAATAAATAAAATCTTTAAAAAGAAAAAAAAGACTTCATGGAAGTTGGGCTCCCAACCTCCCACAGAGACTGGGAAACATGGGTGCTATTTTTCTTGATGATTATATTCAAAGACATAGCTCTCAGATCCATAAGAAAGGTGTTCTTGGGTTATAAAACTAGCAAGAAACTAGGAGAAGATTTATATCTCAAAGAGACAGAAAATGCATTTATACTTGGAAGTTTTCTAAATTAACTGTTCTAGAAAAATAGGCCTATGGTCAGGAAGAGTCCGGCTAAAGTGTAATCAAGCTGAGAGTTACAGTAAGACCGTCTTGGTCAACATCATACTTCAAAATAACTATCTGCAGCATTTTTTTTAGACTAGAAAACAAAACAGAAAGGGGGGAAAAGCCACTTACAACAACCAAAACGTAAAATTCCACAGTAGATACATATCCAAACATGTGAGAAGAAAGTTCCAATCTGCGACCATGTTGCTAATTCAGCATTGTTATTTAATGTCTAACAAGACTCACAGATAGTGATACTGAGACATTGCTATAGGCCATATAAGCATTTAACATAGACTGGTATCTCAGTATAAAAAAAATTGCATGTACGCATTTTTTGGATCTTGGATCTTGATCTTGAACTTAAACCTCGTGCTGTTTTAATGCACAACGTAATGATTCAAAGGCTGCCCCTATTTGCCAGATTATATTTCATTCAAAATGAACAGATGGTCTCTCATTTAGACAAATTGTACCTCAAAACAAAAGATTCAATTCCCTGCTTATAGAAGATACATATTTTGTCAACTATTTTTCTAAGTAAGCATGTTAGATAAATAAGAAAAACAGTTGTAATTATGGTGAAATCACCTGTCAGCGCTGGTGATTTCTGGTGGACCACATTTTCATTTCTAGCCTTGTAAGCAGAATATATTTTAAAATTCTATCTCATGGATAAAATGTATTTTTAATGCCAGTGACACTGACATTTCAAATTTTAAATGATTATTTGCTGAATTACAGAGACTTGCAGTTAAATTATAAAATGAGCCCAGAGAACTATATAAAAGCTGCGCTCATTAACCTCTTAAATAGCTCTAAAACATTTAAAAATACAATTCTCATTAATTTTTGATCAGTTGCTGGTAATTATTTCATGGAGGTGAAGGATAAGGAGGGCAAGGTTCTCTCAAGAGGTAGAAAATGAGGGTTTGATGCAGATTATATGTTGTGTTTTTTTTTTAACTTAAACGAGAAAAACTGCCATCTCAATCTGTGAACAATTACATAATCATGGTCATGGTCCTCCCAGTACCATCATCATCACCATCATTATAATCACCATCACTATCATATCACCGTCATCACATATTAACCTGGGTGTGAAAAAAATGACTAAAATCACTTCCTTCAGCTCCAAAAGCTCAGTCTTTTTTTCCGATTACTAAGTCTTTTCTGTTTCTCATGATTGATTTATGAGCTTCCTACCTCTCCTTCTCCTCTGTCCATCGACCTTTGCTGCAATCCTCCAAAGAAAGTGCCCTTGTTAAGGGTCGAAGAAGATCAAGAAGTATCCAGCACATACGTGCACATTTCCAGAAGAGATATTTGCTACTTTTCTCAACGACCTACCATCATCACCTTTAACATCACTAATTGTCCCACCCTTTGTAAATGATACCACAATCCGAACCAAAACATTGAGATTATGCTCGGTTCTATGTTCTCCATTTCCCTATCGACAATCCCTAGAGAAGTTATATACATTTGTGGCCATATCTATCCACTTCTCTAAATGTCCACTGCAATTAAACTTGTTTAAGTCAGTCAGTATTATCTTAATCTGATTACTGCTGTCTCCCCTAACTTGTCATCCTTTGTCTTGCGTACCCTCCAATCCATTCTCTACAAGATTTGCAGAATTACCTTAACGAGAAGAGGACTGCATCACTCCACTTGAAAATTTCTGATGACTTTCCAGTGTTATGTTGACTGAAGCTAAAACTTAGTTAAATGACCCTTTCTGTTAGAGCCTACGATTTTATCATTCTTCTTGCCCATTCAGTTCTGACTGGGCCTGGGCACTTTCCATTTTCTCAAACATAGCTGCTACCCTCCTGTCTGAAGGCCTTCACATGAGACGGCTCCTTCCTGCCTGTTTTCTATCCTTCTGTTTGCATATGTCCAAAGTCATGACATTGAATATATTAGATATACACACTTCATTGTGTGTTGGTTGTATGTTCATAAAAGCTGTTAAGATAAAGGAATCAGCTTAAAGTTACCTTTCCAGAAATATTTTATCTCATCTCTCGTTCTTTGTTTTTCTCCCTCTCTTTACCTTATTCACTTCATTTATATCCCACATTTTAGTTTGTAATTGAATATTTGCTTGCTTATTTTTTTTGTAATCATGGTGAAATTACCTATGAACTCTGGCGATTTCCTATGGGACACATTTTTATTTAAATTTGTAAACCAGAAGGGGGCCTGGGTGGCTCAGGTCGTGAGCGGCTGCCTGTGGCTCAGGTCGTGATCCCAGGGTCCTGGGATCGAGCCCCACATTGGGCTCCCCGCTCAGGGGGAAGCCTGCTTCTCCCTCTCCCTCTGCTTGCAGGTCCCCTGCTTGTCTCTGTTTCTCTCTCTCTCTCTGTCAATAAATAAATAAAATCTTTAAAAAAAATTGTAAACCAGAAAATAATTTTTAAAATTCTATTTCCTAAATGAGACTTAAATTATGCCTGCCAGTGTCATGCTGACTAGAATATGTGCTCTGGATGAGAGGGATCATGTATGTCCTGTTTATTACTTTATATTCACTGGACCATAAGGCTTTTTTTTCTTTCTTTTTTTTTTTAGAGACAGAGAGAGAGAGAGAGAGAGAGAATGGGGGAGAGGGGCAGGCGGAGAGGAAGAGGCAGAGAATCTTACAGACTCCACATCCTGTGTGGAGCTTCAGTTAGGTGGGGCTCCATCTCATAATCTTGAGATGGTAACCTAACCTGAAGTCGAGTGGGTGCTTAACCGACTGAGAAGAAGGTAGATCTTAGGTCAAATGTTCTTACCATATACACGCAAATAATAATAAAGGAGGCAAAGGGATACTTTGCAAGGTGATGGATAGGTTTATGGCCTTGGTGGAGGTGTGATTTTGCGGCCGTGTACCTATCCTCAAACTCGCTGAGTTGTATATATTAAACATGTGCAGCTTTTTATATGTCAATCATACTTCAATAAAACATTTTAAAAATGAAATTACTTCCGGGCGCCTGGGTGGCTCAGATGGTTAAGCGTCTGCCTTCGGCTCAGGTCATGATCCCAGAGTCCTGGGATCGAGTCCCGCATCAGGCTCCCTGCTCTGTGGGGAGCCTGCTTCTCCCTCTGCCTCTCTCTCTCTCTCTCTGACTCTCATGAATAAATAAATAAAACATTAAAAAAAAAATGAAATTACTTCCAAAAAGTGTCAAATATCAAGCTGTATTACTAATACCTACTCTATTTAAGGAATTCAGATAGGAACTTAAACAATTGTGCTTTTAATTTTTCTTTTAGTATTTATTTAAGTATATCACACGCATATAATTTGTATATGTATACATATACTATTTTTACCATCATTCTTTAATACATACATGTATTTACATATATGAGTGTTAGTAAAAAATATTGAACTAAGCATCCAATTAAGAAATAAAATATTAAAAGTAATTTTTAGACTTGTTTTTCCAACAGGACCAATGTTTCCCTCTCTCCTTTCCAGAATCAAACTTTCTTTTGAATTTTATGTTAAACAATTTGTTGCTTTTTCCTTCCTATATATATATATATATATATATATATACCACTAAACAATATATTGTCTTGTGCTCAATATTATGCCTAAAGAGAATCATTCATGGTGAATGAAGACCATGACTGTAATATTCTTCTTTTTGTTACATAATTATCTGTTGCGTGGTTACAACACAATATATTTATCCTTTGTGCTTTCAATGTATCCAGTAGATATATCCAATGCTTAAGTTACACAAATATAATGCTATGACTATTATTGTACATGTCTCCTGGATACACATAGAAGTGTGTTCAGGGTGTTACCTTGGACAGGTATTTCTGGGTCGTAGAGTGTGTCCATCTTCAAATTTGCTATATAAGACTAAAATATTTTTTAAATGGTTTACAAATCTTGGGGCGCCTGGGTGGCTCAGTGGGTTAAGCATCTGACTCTTGGTTTCTGTTCAGGTCCTGATCTCAGGGTCATGAGATTGAGTCCCACGTCAGGTTTGTTCTCAGCGCAGAGCCTGCTTGTTCCTCTCCCTCTGCTCCTCCCTCTGCTCACATACTCTCTCTTTAAAATAAATAAAATCTTAAAAAAAATGGTTAAGAATCAATGTACACTTGTATGGGAAATGACAACAGGTTTATTTATCTACAACATAGTTAAAACTTGATATTACACAACATTCAAGTTTTTTTCCAACCTATTTGGTATGGAATAGTATCATTTTAATGTACATTCTTAAATTTGGCATTTTTTCCCCCTATTCACAGCACACTTCTGTTTTCTCTTCTGTAAAATGTTTGGCAAGGTTTGCTTATGTTTATACTTGGATGTTTCTCCTTTCTCTTAAATTATTATAAGAGTTCTTTATATATTTCAGGGTTTAATTCTTCAGCAAATAATCTTGTTGAAATACTATTTCCTAATTTGTGCACTTTTTCCCCCCCTCTCACACTTTTTAATGTGCGTTTTTAGGAGCCCACATTTCCTAAATTTAATAGAGTTCTATTTGTCAATTCTGTATTTTATGCTAAACTGTTTTAGTCTTACTAAATAATCTTTTCCTCCCAGGAACAGGAACATCTATAGGGTAATTTGAATTATTCATTTATATTCTAGAGGATACTTCAAATTCTATACATTACGTAGTATTTATCAAATCACATTCACTAATTCCTGTTAACCTATATTCTTTCACTTGAAAGTTAAATCAGTTTGAGTATGATGTGTGATAGAAACTTTATTTCATTGCATTTTCATAGAAAAAGCCAGGTTTTCCAGAGTCATTTAATAAACAGTATATCCTTTCCCTACCGACCTCCAGGGCCCACTCTGCCTTATATTACAGTGCAGCACCTGTGAGTTTCCTTCCAGCTTTCTCTTCTGTCCCCTTCCACAGACACCTTCTGGCCCACACTTGGACTCTGACATCCCTGCCAGAGCATACATCTGACGCCCAGAGCTCCTTCTCACCTGGCCTGGTTCTGACAGGCCACCCCACAACCATCTGCCTCTATACCTGGATGCTCTCTTCCCTCTGCTTTGGATCTAACAGTGCAGACCTCTAGGCACAATCCTCTCACAGTGCTTGGGCTCCCACATTTCAGGTTCTGCCTCACCCTGTTTGGGCTCTTTAAGTCTGACAAGGATTTCCCCTAACTTGCAACCTTCCTCATCCCATCAGGCCCTGACATCCGTACTATGTTAGCTCCAAATGAGGCTGCTCTGCTCACTTTGCTTGTGCTCTAACCACCCCCCCAGCCCCCCAAGCCCCCCCAGCCCCGCCCCCAAGCTGGGACATAAGGCCTCCATGACCACGCTCAGCAATCTCTCCAGAATCAAAACAACAGTAAAACTGTCTCTGAGCTCAAAGGGTGGGTCTCAAAGAACAGAGTAAAAACAGCAGAGCCCAAAAGTGTCCTTCTGGAATCACCTGGGTGGCTCAGTTGGTTAAGTGTCTGCCTTCAGCTCAGGTCATGATCCCGGGGTCCTGGAATTGAGTCCCCCCCCCCACCCCAGCTTTGGGATCCCTGCTCAGCGGGGAGCCTGCTTCTCTCTCTGCCTACTTGTGCTCTCTCTCTCTGACAAATAAATAAATAAAATCTTTTTTAAAAAAGTGTCCTTCTGTCTATGGTGAGTGCTGTGAATTGTGCAAGACTGTTGAATCACAGACCTGTACCTCTGAAACAAATAATGCAATATATGTTAAGAGAAAAAAAAAGAAGAAGAAGAAGACGATAGCAGGAAGGGAAGAATGAAGGGGGGGAAATTGGAGGGAGAGACGAACCATGAGAGACGATGGACTCTGAAAAACAAACTGAGGGTTCTAGAAGGGAGAGGGGTGGGGGGATGGGTTAGCCTGGTGATGGATATTAAAGAGGGCACGTTCTGCATGCAGCACTGGGTGTTATGGGCAAACAATGAATCATGGAACACTACATCAAAAACTAATGATGTAATGTATGGTGATTAACATAATAAAAAATTTTAAAAAAATGTGTCCTGTACTTCAGCAAATGGTTATTGCATTAAGGAATATCTTCCCAACATACAAGCAGGGGAAAAACAAACAAACAAACAATCAATATACATATATGCCAAAACTCTGTAGATAAAATAATGCTGATTAATTTTAGTGAATAACTGAAGGAATCATTTTTAATGAATGATTAAATGAATAAATAAATGATTAAATACAAGATTAAAAGTATTAGAAAACATCACAAATTGTAACTACAAAACTGGGTGAAATTGGTGGATTTCCATAAGGGTAATTTAATTTGTGTTTAATTTAATGATTTCACTTAGGATTTCTTGCAGATGGATACATTCTTCACATACATATTTACTTTTTGGCTCTACTACTCTTTTGTTAGGGAATAGATAATCCTAAGAGAACCAGTCTTTTTTTTTAAGTTTTTTTTTTTAAGATTTTATTTATTTATTTGACAGAGAAGAGTCAGAGAGAGAAGGAACACAAGCAGGGGGGGTGGGAGAGGGAGAAGCAGGCTTCCCCCTGAGCAGGGAGCCCGATGCGGGGCTCGATCCCAGGACCCTGGGATCGTGACCTGAGCCAAAGGTAGACGCTTAACTGACTGAGCCACCCAGGCTCTCCAAGAGAACCAGTTTTAATAGAATATATGAGCCTAAGAAGTGTAGGAAAGTGATTCAGATACGTACAAAAGAACATTTAAATAGAGCTTATAATGTTGGGGGAGAAAGTAGGAAAAAAATGTTAAAGATGGGCCTCAGTAATAAAATGGGTACAAGTGAGAGTGAGAATGGGTACAAGATTCGGAAGTGATGAAAGCATGAGAAGTAATGCATATTTAATTTTGTGAAGGAGGGGATATTAACTTGACCAAGAAGATGGTACAATAAAAATCAGCATGCAGGGTACACAAACTGGAATAATATCACATAAATCAATTTTGGGAAAAAAATTAGATAACTATGCACAAGGTGTTCACGGTGTATTATAGCAGCAGAAGAATAGAATGAGGGTTGACAAATAACCATATATAAATTTATGATTCTAATTATATACAAAGTTTTCAAATATTCAAGAATATTACCAAATTGGAATGTGGTAAAATTAGGTGTTTTTTTTTTTTCCTTCTTCTTCTTTTGGATCTTCTCCCTCTTCCAAATTTTACCCACTGGGGGAAGTAATGTATGCTGAGATGTCTGTTTAATGTGAATTTGAAGTTCAAAATGAGATTTTAGAAGCTCAAAAATAAAATTAGCAAGTAAAATAAGTGCATTTCTAATGGAACTCTGGAGCCCTAATACTCCATAATGGAATATGATGATAATTGTTTTTTTTGAATAATTTTATGCTTTTATGTCTATTTTGAGTGTTCTATTGGATTCAATTTTATTTTCATGTTGTCAGGATATTTCTGCTCAATAGTATGGCAATATGAATAAATTCCATTATTTTATTAGTTTGGTCAAAAAATAGAATTAGACGTTTTCTAGAATATCCTGGACTGTTTTCATTACTTTATCTTATATATCTCCTATCACTTATTTTTTTAAAATAATATAAATGTCATCATTAGTTCATGCTTAAACAAGTAGGAAAAATACTTATGCAAATTTGTAGATTTTATCTATCATATTTCATCTAATTTTCAGTGCTGTTAAGATAAAAATAACACTGATAATGTTAAAAATATAATCCATTGCTTATATATGATCTCAAAAGCCCTATCTAAAAATTTCTCCCATCCACTCCATATTTATGATGACAATGGCATTTTAAATGATTTTGCACCTGACAACAGCAACATTTAATCTTCACATTTGAATTAAGAATGGACAACTCTATATATGCTTGAACCTAAAAGATTTGAGAACATAAATGTGATAAAACACAGAAGCCTAGAGATAAATGACTTTTTTTGATCGTAGAACAGACAATTGCTATTTATTTATCCTTTATGAAATAGCAGAAATTCTAGGTATGTGTTATTTAGCTTGTTACAATCTCATAATAACTACACAGAATATTAAAATTTTCAGTTATGTATTAGAAATATTAGTTAATGATATACACTCTGATAGAATGTATTTTATAACCTAGATACACAAAATGGTAAACAAGCAAATAAATTAAATGTGTATGTATGTGTGTAAAAACATTGTCAAAGTTTTCTTTGATCTTAATCAGATTATGTTTGTCAGTTTGGAGTAGCTATTTATACTTTACCACAACCCCATAAGGTAGATATTTAATGTATAATTTGATTCAGGTATATATCTTACATATCCTGGAGCTGTCAATTGGGAGAGGTGATGTTCAAATGCAAATCTGTTACAAATTTTGATGTGAAAATCATCATAAATAAATTTACAAATACATTATTATATGTATTTATTATAAATAAATACAATTTTTATTGTATAAATAATTTGTCTAAAACTTTTTGATGAATATTAATTTATTCATTTTTAGCTATATCTCAATTCCGATAGGAATCTTAAAGTATTTTTATGAGGCTACCTTCATAATCAAACAGTACTGAAAATATCCTCCCATTGGCATTCTTTCTTCCCTACAACTCCTTGTTTTTCCTCTGTAACATCTGCTATTATCTGAAGTAGGATGGTAGCGTGAATGATCACACTACTCAGTCCAACAGCTGCCATTTACGCAGGGCTTACCATGTGCCAGGCACTGTACTTAGTGTTTTGTGTAAAATTGCTCATTTAAACATCAAGACTATCCAGTGAGGTAAACAGTATAATTATTCCCATTTTACAGAGAGGAAAACTGGAGTGCAGAAGGGTTAAGCAAGATCTTGCCCAGATTCACACACTATTGAAAAAGCATAGCCTGAGTTTAGCCCTTAACTATTCTATAGTCATAGAATTTTATTCTCTACTGCATTCCCAAGATGTTAAGTTAAACAACAGTGATGTGCTTCCCCATATATATAATTAAAACATGACAGATTTAAAAAATCACTTGTCAGTTACTTTTTGATCACTCACAGTTTAACATAAATGAAATTTCTGAAGTCATCTCTCTTTCTGAAATATTAGATATGCAGTGGAATATAAAGAACAGGCAGCACATTTCCCCCCTTTCTCTTAAAAGTATTATTCTAAATAATGCATCCTTAGTGAATGACTTGGGAACTCTTTAATAAGTCTTTTATTTCCTACTCAATAGACATTTATTTCTTGATGGAAAAATTGAAAATTACAGTTGGATTATCTATTGTAGTCATTTTATTGCTGAATGTAATTTGAAAAATATTTCTAAAAGAGACTTTTTGAAAGTCATTTTAATGTGTTGCATTCTGATTATAATATCAAATATAAAAGATATTTAAATTAATATGTATTATAAGGATAAATTTATAAAGAATTGGAAATAGCCTTAGTTCATTGTATCACCTCATACAATTTGATTATGAGCTAAGAAGCATCTTGTTGGTTTAATATTTTTTAAATATAACATGTTGACCCTAAAAATAGAAATTTAAGTAAAAAATGTACAATAGTATGCTGTATGTCTCAATGATGTAAATATGTGAATTTAATACTTTTTGTAAGTTGTTATACCAGAGAACACAATTCCTTGTCTCATATAAGCCATATTATAAAAGGTGTTAAGATTCTCAGACAACACCAAAGAAGATCGTTTTCAAAAATTAATTCATTTATTCATTCATTCAACTAGCATTTATTGAGAGGTTACTGTGTGCCAGGCACTTCTCCAGAAACTGTCAAAACAGTGCGGAAACAAGCAAAGAAGGTTTCTATCCTGTGTTTATCTTTTCATCTGAGGAGACAGAGAAGAAATCTAATTCATGTATACATAGATTAAAAATTCCAGAAAATGAAAATAGATACAATGGCGGCTAAAATGACAATGTGATCAAACTGAAAAAGGGAGGTAACTTCTCTAGTGAAGTGACATTTGGTCTGAGTCCTGAGTGGTGATGAGAAAGAGCATGTGTGCCTCCTACTTATCTGGGAGGGAGAACATTCTAGATAGAGCAGATAATGAAGCTCAGGACAGAGTGTGGAAAGGAAAGCCTTTAATGTAATCACAAGTGTTTGTACAAGAGGGAGGTGGAGCAAGATATGGCTAGAGGTGACGAGAAGGCAATGTGACAATATAGAGACTGGAGGGATGCACTTGGAAGAAGGAGGAGGGGACCACAAGCCCAGGAATACAGGCAGCCAAGAGAAGCTGAAAAATGTAAGGAAATGGGTTATTCACTCACGGCCTCTGCAAGGAAACGACCCTGCCAACGATTTGATTTTGTCCTGGTGAAACTGATTTCAGATTTTTATCTTTAGAACTCTAAGACAATAAACGTGTGTTATTTTAACTGAAAAAAAAAAGAAAGAAAGAAAGAAGAAAAAAGTCCACCACAGCTAGCTATAATAGGGTGTTGGAGAGTGCAAGTTAAAATAGAAGGATTGGTTTCTTACAAACTATGAGTCCAAGTTCAGATTATATTTTAATTGCAATGATAAACTTTGGAGAATTTTTAAGTAGGGGAGGGATATAATGAGATTTATATTAAAAGGAGAGAGAGAGTGAGAAACACATCAACCAAGATGCACTGAGACATATTATTTAAATGCAATCTGTAGACTTTATTTCATTCAAAGAAACCAACTATGTAAGCAAACTTTTTTCTATAGTATAATTTCTAGGGATGTCAGAAGACTCTGGATAGCCTCACATACACAGTGATATGTTTTCAGGAGGCTTATAATCTCAGAAGGTTTAAGAGTACTATGCTATCTATTTGCTGCTAGAACACTGAGTGATTCAGTATTTTTAGTGGGAAGATCATATGACGCTAGCTCTCCGAAGAGGAATCCAAGACTGAGGTTTTTCATAGATTTAGGGAGCACAGATTTCTAGATCCAAGATTTCATTGATCCACAAACACCCCCACTCACCTGAAGTAGTTAGAAATTATCACTACTGGTTGCCCTAACAATTAAATACCATACACAATTGTTCTAATGCTTTTCCTTCCCTCTTTGCTACTTCCTATGCTGAAATAGTGATAATCTGACCAACTATGGTGCCACCAAATGCCATGGAGTACCCATTTCCCATTTTTCTCTGTCAAGGAAGTTATCCTCGGGATCCTTAATATGCAATGTCGAATTCTTACTTTGTGTGTCTACTTTCCATAAACTTTTCAATTAATCGGTCAATGATTAATTAGGGAACAGGTAGATCTCTCAAATTAAGGTAATTCCGGTAGAATTTGAAGGAGCAGAGACCTTCAGTAGGGCAATGCCACAAGAAGGAAACCATAAGAATAAATAACTCAAATTTACATTTATCCCTTTCATCCTTTTTCTGCTAGGGCTCCACATTGAAAACAAAAGGGCAAGAGCATTCATTGATTTAGGACATACTTGTCGGCCTTTCAAAGTAGGGAGCAGGCTGGAGAAGATTATTCTTCTTATTAGATACATAAACTAGTCACTAGTGACTATACCATAATTTATTCATTTTAAAGAAGCCTCGTCAACTTGAGGTACACAAATCAACTATAGGCTTAGATAATGAGAAGTAGAGAACATGATCTTTGATTGTAATCATATCACTGAGTAATATTTCTCCATCCATCCATCCATCCATCCATCCATCCATCCATCCATCCCCTTCTCTATCTCCCCTTGAATATATCCTTTCCCTTTTAAATACAATTACACTAATTATATGGATTTTGTTTTATTAGTTTTTCCCACCAGCTCTTTAACAGTAATCAGATAAACATTAGGATAACATGAAACAGTGAACAGATTTTTTTCATCTATTCCTGATATCAAATCTAGAAAGAAGATTCATCTGGTAAAAATCAAACAGAACAGAATAGAGAGCCCAGAAATGGACCCTCAACTCTATGGTCAACTAATCTTTGACAAAGCAGGAAAGAATGTCCAATAGAAAAAAGACAGTCTCTTCAACAAATGATGTGGGGAAAACTGGACAGCCACATGTGGAAGAATGAAACTGGACCATTTCCTTACACCACACACAAAAATAGACTCAAAATGGTTAAAAGACCTATGTGAGACAGGAGTCCATCAAAATCCTAAAGGAGAAGACAGGCAGCAAACTCTTCGACCTCAGCCCAGCAACTTCTTCCTAGAAACATCTCCAAAGGTAAGGGAAGCAAGGGCAAAAATGAACTACTGAGACTTCATCAAGATAAAAAGCTATTGCACAGCAAAAGAAACAGTCAACAAAAACCAAAGACAACCGACAGAATGGGAGAAGATATTTGCAAATGACATATCAGATAAAGGGCTAGTATCCAAAATCTATAAAGAACTTATTAAACTCGAAACCCAAAGAACAAAGGATCCAATCAAGAAATGGGCAGAAGACATGAACAGACATTTTTCCAAAGAAGACACTCAAATGGCCAACAGACACATGAAAAAGTCTTCAACATCGCTCGGCATCAGGGAAATCCAAATCAAAACCTCAATGAGACACCACCTCACACCAGTCAGGGAATGGCTAAAATTGACAAGTCAGGAAACGACAGATGTTGGCGGGGATGGGGAGAAAGGAGAACCTTCCTACACCGTTGGTGGGAATGCAGGCTGGTGCAGCCACTCTGGAAAACAGTGTGGAGGTTCCTCAAAAAGTTGAAAATAGAGCTACCATATGATCCAGCAATTGCATTATGGGATATTTACACCAAAGATACAAATGAAGGGATCTGAAGGTGTACGTGCACCCTGATGTTTATAGCAGCAATATCCACAATAGCCAAACTATGTAAAGAGCCAAGATGTCCATCGACAGATGAATGGATAAAGAAGAGTAGTGTATATATACACAATGGAATATTATGCAGCCATCAAAAGGAATGAAATCTTGCTATTTACAATGACGTGGATGGAACTGAAGGGTATTATGCTGAACAAAATAAGTCAATCAGAGAAAGACATGTATCGTATGACCTCACTGATATGAGGAATTCTTAATCTCAGGAAACAAACTGAGGGTTGCTGGAGTGGTGGGGGGTGGGAGGGATGGGGTGGCTGGGTGATAGACATTGGGGAGGGTATGTGCTATGGTGAGTGCTGTGAATTGTGTAAGACTGTTGAATCACAGACCTGTACCTCTGAAACAAATAATACATTATATGTTTAAAAAAAAAAAGAAGAAGAAGATAGCAGGAAGGGAAGAATGAAGGGGGGGAAATCGGAGGGGGAGACAAACCATGAGACTCTATGGACTCTGAGAAACAAACTGAGGGTTTTAGAGGGGAGGATGGTGGGGGGATGTGTTGGCCTGGTGATGGGTATTAAAGAGGGCACGTGCTGCATGGAGCACTGGGTGTTACACACAAACAATGAATCATGGAACACTACATCAAGGACTAATGATGTAATGTATGGTGATTAACAGAGCATAATAAAAAAAAAAGACAGCATTGAAAATAGTGAGGAGACAAAACACCATTTTTGTCAAGGTGGTAATAAAATATTTACTTTCAGAAAAAAAAATCAAACAGAACCAAACCGAAACACAAGCAACACCAAAAACTCAATGTATAAAACAAAAATGTATGCAGTTTACCATTTATTATTTAATGTATGTCTTCAGCTAGTAGTGAAAGAAGCCTTTACATGGCTATAAATGGGGGGAAATCATTACACCTCTTAGCCCTTCCTTTCTTCCACACATAGATGTTGGTTCTTAGAAACGGACTGAGGGTTCTAGAGGGGAGGGCAGGGATGGGTTAGCCTGGTGATGGGTATTAAAGAGGGCACGTACTGACTAGAGCACTGGGTGTTATATGCAAACAATGAATCATGGAACACTACATCAAGAACTAATGATGTAATATACGGTGATTAACATAACATAATAAAATTTAAAAACTAATTAATTAATTAATTTAAAAAAAAGAAATGGATTTAGTTGAAATATGAAAGTTAATCAAACTGAAACATAACATTGATGTGTCAGGTTCTATTTAAACATAATTTAAAGGAATTTAAAAAAAACACCTAACCATTTAATTTAAAGAAGATACATAGTTTGGTGTGAAATCAGAGTTGTAAAAGTTATTTTAATCTATATGAATTTAAAATAGTTTATAAGACAATCAGTGTATGAATACTTCATCTCTATGAATTATATTAAATTCCAATAAGGCTTAAATTCACATTTACAGAATATTTGAATGAATTGAATGCTTTTGGATGCATGAAGACATCAGTTAAATGCTTTTAAAGACTGTATAATTTCTGACAATATAATTTATTTATATTATAGATGTTTGAGAAATATACAAATAAAGTAATTGTTCAGCATCATTCTTTTGCATGTATGTCCCAAACTCTTGCCGGTCTGTGTGAATTAAGCTACCTGAGAATCTCAGTTTCATTCAAAATTCTTTCTCCTCTCCTCTACTCCCGACAACACGTTCTGTTGAATCAATCAAATAGCATAATTTACACTACTCCTCCTTTGCACTACCAATTGCACTAAGCTTTCTCAGTTCCTCCCATATAGCGATCAATTCCTACGTTGCTCCCTTGCACCCAGTTTTGAGCCACAAATGTATCACTTACTTTGTCACAAGATCTATTTCCCCAATGCACAATCTGATTATTTTCTTCCCTTGAAAAAGATTTAAATTTTTCTCCATACCAATAAAACAATATTATTTAGCATAGATCTTTAAGTGCTCCAAAATCTAGCTGCAAAATGTAATATTTACCTCTTCCTATGTGCAATTTAACTCCAACCATACTGGAATGTAATGTCAGTCACTATTTCTGTTTCCTCTGCCTTTTAGTCTCCAAACTTTACACTAATTAGAGGCTACAGAATTTCTCTATCAGTGAAGTAGTGTCTAAGATCTGGAAGTAAAGGGAAGAGCACCATAGGCACACTGTGCTTCAGATAAGCAAAAATCACACTGTTTGGATACATACTTTTATTCACAGTGTATATAAGAAGGAGAAAATATCAGGGTTGCGTATTAAAAAATATATATATATGGTAGGTGTGAGAAGGAAGATGCTAAGGCCTTCCAGGTCACTAGCTGTGCTTACACCAGTACATCCCATGCACAGATGATCCATCTCCCTGAAATGGTTTTTTTTCTTCTCAGGCTCCTCAGTCAATCCTAATTGAAACAGCAAGTCCCAACTCAGTGCTACCACCTGATGAGTCTTATTTCAACTTACACTTTAAGAAGAAATCATTTATTTGAGATATCATTTTAATATATTTTAGGTATGTGATCTAAATGCAGACAGGGCAAAATTTAGATAGGATATAAATGAGAACATTGTGTTGATGGACCCTTTTGCATGAAGTAAATTAAGACTTGTTTCCATAAGAAATAAAACAATTTCTATTTAAATAAAAATTTTTTACAGATGGAAGTTCTAACAGTATCTAATATTTCCAAAAATGAACACTGTAAGCCAATTCTAAAAATAATTGTACCACAGTCTCCATCTGTTTCAATGCTCTGTTAAATTGTAGGATCCATACTTTTGTATCATAAAGAAGCTACAGTAAGTACATATTCCTATGTAATTTTACTGTGGTCCACAAACTTAAGCTACGGAGTTCTTATGGAGTGCATTACCTTAGTTTCGCAATTAAATATATTACACTTCATGGAGAAAGACAAATTCTTTCTTAGATTAAATAATAATAATGTTGGGCGCCTGGGTGGCTCAGTTGGTTAAGCTACTGCCTTCGGCTCAGGTCCTGGAGTCCCTGAATCGAGTCCCGCATCAGGCTTTCTGCTCAGCAGGGAGTCTGCTTCTCCCTCTGACCCTCCCCCCTCTCATGTGCTCTCTCTCTCTCAAATAAATAAATAAAATCTTAAAAAATAATAATAATAATGTTGTGTAACAAACCACCCCAAACTGCAGTGGTTTCTATTGAAAACAGTTTTTTTTTTTCTTCTCCCTTGGAGAAGCATTGTTCCAGACTGGATCTAGCTGGGCTTGGCCAGGCTTCTCAGAGCTTGGCTCTAGTCACCTGACTCTGGCATATGAGTCAAATCTTGTTCAAGTGTGTTTAGGCATAAGGGGTCAAAGCTACATGGAACATGCCATTTTTATGGCAGACCAGTGGAGCATAAGATAGCAGTCCCAACTGCAAATCTCATTTACAATTTCTGCTCATATCACTTCTATGCATACTTCAATGCACAAATCAAATTCCCTGGATAAGTGGAAAATAATACTCCCAGGGAAAACAGATTCTTCCTGAAGAGCGAGGAGAGTGGATAACTGCTGAAGAGTATTTCACGGGGTTACAGTCTAACCTCTTGTTTATAACATCCACTTTCCTTGTGTATGCAAAATCAATAAACATCTGTGTGGGACACATTAAAAGCCTCATCAATTTACAGCAGGAGGCTGGACTTCCAGGGTCGGTGATCATCTGAAGAGTGAATTTGGCTTTTCTTTGTCCAGACATCCGTGCACTAAGAAGACATGAAACATGATGGTCACAAAAACAAGGGTGCAATTAATAGGGAAAATATAAAGTGTTTGAGCCTCCAAGAACTCAGTGGTCTACAGCAACCATGAAACATCGCTGGGCAAATGTTTCCAATTCCCTCTACCCTGTGTTTAGATACTCTCTGTATGAGTTTCAGCTTCTTTTTCATGTTTAGAAGCAGTTCCCTCGTTCAGTAATATTCAGTCTTTGGTTCCATTTTCTAGAAGGCATTTCCTTTTCTAAGATCCTCTTCAGCCACAACTGAGGAGGAAATTGGAGACCTGATTAACTAATGAAGTGGGAATAATGAATTGATGTGACTGTTAACATACTGGCTTTCTTTTCATCCATAGTGATTCCAATTAAATGACTGAGTGATAATAGTTGTGTACATTTTTTATGCTCTTTCCTCTCATTCCAAGGAAAGTACGCTTTCTTAATGGGTTTTCTTTGCTATTTGGTTCAGTGATTTGATGATTTGCTAACTAGATATTGGCTGAAATAATGCATATTATTTAATTTAAATCGTTGGTTGATACAACAAAAATATTTGAATGTATTTTTTTGTAAAATTGATTACTGGATTTTTATAAGGGAACATTGAATATATCTGAAACATTTTGTGGTTTCCTTATTACAAAAAAATTTTTGTAAGTACCCTTTCTTTACTAGCAATACAACTTTGTAACATTGTTATGATTTATAAAGTTCTATATACAGTCATATACGATGTATGCAGACATATATGCATGTGATGTGTCTCCTCCCCATATGATTCAAGAAAATGTTGAACATTTGCCAAATATAAGTTTGCATTTATTATCAAGGACTCATTTTTTTAAAGATTTATTTATTTATTTTTGAGAGAGAGAGAGAGACAGAGCACATGAGAGGGGGGAGGGTTAGAGGGAGAAGCAGACTCCCCTCTGAGCAGGTAGTCCGATGCGGGACTCGATCCCGGGACTCCAGGATCATGACCTGAGCCGAAGGCAGTCGCTTAACCAACTGAGCCACCCAGGCGCCCTATGAAGGACTCCTTAAACACTGGTCCAGGGGCGCCTGGGTGGCTCAGTCGTTAAGCGTCTGCCTTCGGCTCAGGTCATGATCCCAGGGTCTTGGGATCGAGCCCCGCGTCGAGCTCCCTGCTCTGCGGGAAGCCTGCTTCCGCTTCTCCCTCCCTCTCCCACTCCTCCTGCTTGTGTTCCCTCTCTCACTGTGTCTCTCTCTGTCAAATAAATAAATAAAATCTTTAAAAAAAAAAAAAAAAAACACTGGTCCAATGTCCACAGTAGAAGCTTAAAATAAATTCACTAAAATTTGCCCATTTGATTAATAAGTCATGTGATTAATATGCAAATTGAATAACACCATTAGAAATATTACAAAAACCGGAATGAGCCTCTTGTCTTTATAATATGTATTTTTATTTATTGCTATTATAGTATGGATTTTAAAATTTAGCTTATTTTCTACTGTCTCATAAGTATATTATCTTTTGCATACAGTGTATTATCTTTTGAAATAGAGACAACTTACCTCTATTAGTCAGTCATAAGTCACTAAAGAGCTGTTAACCAAATGTAGGAGTTAAAATTATCAGTATGCTCAATGCAAACAAATGTTTAGCCATGATTTTTTAATTATTAGAAATTTATTTAAATTTGTATAGAACCATGATTTATCAATATTTACAAAATAGTTCAGCAACCACACAAGGTTTTTTGTGTTGGCATGTATCAAATTGTAACTAACACACACACGCACGCAATAGTAATTTGTTAAACAGCTCAAAGTATTATCATTTCCTAAATAAGAGCCAAGTGATGCTTTGGTATGAAATAGCCTATAAACTTTATAGCCTACAAAATGTTTAAAGGTAATAAATAAGCAAAAATGATTTGTTACCAAAAGATATATTACCCTATAACAAGATTAATCAACAAAATAAATGAAATATACACCATTTACTTTTCTACATGGTAATAATGGTGGATAAGTAATAGCTAATACATACTTCTATTGCACTGATTCAGTAAATATTTTTAAATATTTTTTATGTATCAATATGGACATCTATATCAGTGTCTATCAGTCTATCAGGTGAGATTGCATTTTGCTTCATACAACAGAGAAACCTGACCCCGCTCCCCCAAAATAACTTAAATGAGTCTATAAGTTAGAGGTTTGTTTATTGCATGTACCAAGATGTTTTGAGTCAGCAGCTCAGGGTTGGTGCAAAGATCATGGAGGTCATCCAGAACTTAGACTTCTCTCTCTTCTTTAGTTTATAGCTTTTATCCCCATTGTAGCAGTAAGAATAATGGTAGATGATGTAACAAGCCTCTAATATAAATGGTTTCGATACAGTAAATTTTCATTTCCTACTTTTCCAAAGTCTCATGTGCTACTTTACAATTTAACAAAACATTGTTAAATTCTTAGTAGAGCATTTTATTTTCTTAGGGGAAAGTATTGTGCTTTATTTATCTTTAGAGATCACCATTTATCATGGTGCTTAAAAAATTTTATATGCACAAGAATGGGTGTTGGACTAAACCATGGTTCCAGTAACTATGTCATGTGCTTCTTATGTTTCTTCTTATGTACCAAATACCTACGCATTGCATAAAGCATGAGGACCATTGTACTGAATGCAATAATTTTGTAACTTAGTAATACTTCTGAATTCTTTGAAAACCTATTTCCTGTAACTTGTAATGAAAATGAACTTAAAGTGATAAGAAAGAGAGAGAAGGAAGAGAGAAGCAAATTTTTTCCTGGTCTTGACAAATTTCAAATAAACATGTTAGGTGCAATTTAATTTTCACAAAATTCAAATTAGGTGAGAAAAAAGTAAAAGTACAACTGGAAATGAGAAATTGTTAAAATAAAAATGAAATTTTTTATAAAATAAAAATGAATGTCATAATAAAAAATAAAAAATTGAATATTCTTTAACAAATTAATTTAATGATATACGTGTATTTCCTACGTGTGTACACGTGTGTGAGTGTATGAGCAATTATACAGTTACCCGTATGATTGGTACTGAACAAGAGCTGGGATTACTAGTGAAGATACCTGGTTTTATCTCCGTATTTAAAGCAGAAACTCAGGGGTGCCTGTTTGGCTCAGTTGGTTAAGTTTCTGACATGATTTTGGCTCAGGTCATGATCTCATGGGTAGTGAGATGGAGCCCCACCTTGGGATCCATGCTCAGTGGGGAGTCTGCTTGAGATTCATTCTCTCCCTGCCCCCTCCCCCCACTTGCACTCTCTTCCTTTTTAAAATAAATAAATAAATCTTAAAAGAAATAAAGCAGAAAGTCCATGGAATTGTAGAAATTAGTTGATTTTCTGCTAAAATATTAGGTATTAAATGTGGTGGGCATAACTTAAAGTTCATAAATGTTGCACTTTTCTTGTTCTAGGACACTAAAACTATATAACCATAATTTTTTTCATTTTAGACATGTTTACGTAGACAGCGAAAAAGCTACAAACTAATCCATTTCCAGTGTTCTCCATCAGTTCCATCTTAACTTCATGAAATGATTAAACAAGGTTAAGAAATACTTTTCTTCCCTGTCAAATTTAAAATTCCAGAGGATTTCCTCTAAGCCATTAAGGTGAATGACAGTAAAAGAGTTCTTTGAACATCATTTGTGTGTTATTAGAAACAATGTCAGGTTATGTATCTCAAATCTTTATATGAAGAAATGATCCTCGGGCGCCTGGGTGGCTCAGTTGGTTAAGCGACTGCCTTCGGCTCAGGTCATGATCCTGGAGTCCCGGGATCGAGTCCCGCATCGGGCTCCCTGCTCAGCAGGGAGTCTGCTTCTCCCTCTGACCCTCTTCCCTCTCGTGCTATCTCTCATTCTCTCTCAAATAAATAAATAAAATCTTAAAAAAAAAAAGAAATGATGCTCATATGATTTTTATTTTGGTCACTAATGCATAGTATATATATTTGAATATGGATGTGAAAAAGAATACGTTTAATGTATTTTTCAATTCTGTTTTTTTACTACTAAGGCTACATTTTGCATTCTTTAGTTAATATTGGAAAGAAATTATGTTTAGTGTTTTTAGTAATTTAAATAGAAATCTAAGGCACACCATCTTGAAAATGTTTATTTTCAGAGGAATTCTTTGATAGGACTAATGTACCCTTAATCCATATAAAAATAATCGCAAAGTTTGGATATTTGCATATTTTTGATAATATTACATTATAATTATGTATATTACTCCATATAGTTCTCCTGAGCAGATAATATGACCCATTATTCTTTTTTCTTCTGTTTATGACACCAAAAAATAAACAGAAAAATAATATTTCAAGGCTTTCAAAATCAAACATATTTAATCATTTGGATTGAAAACAAAATTATATATATATCAAGGTA
Organism: Eumetopias jubatus; assembly: GCF_037043125.1. NCBI lineage: Eukaryota > Metazoa > Chordata > Mammalia > Carnivora > Otariidae > Eumetopias > Eumetopias jubatus. The sequence goes on along the minus strand of NW_028274809.1, from coordinate 172,814,279 downwards.
AACAAGAGTCATATCATAAAATATATTGCAAAAAAATCATTATTAGAGTAAATACATACATTTTTAAAAATACAACAAATTCAAAACTTATTCAACCTAAGTTGAAATTAATGAAATCCAGAAATTGTCACGATTATTATGCTATTGAATTTATTTTATTTTATTTTTTTAAAGATTTTGTTTATTCTAGAGAGAGAGAGAGCATGAACAGGGCAGAGGGAGAGCGAGAAGCAGACTCCCCAGCAAGCAGGGAGCCTGACTCGGGCCTCGATCCCAGGACCCTGGGATCATGACCTGAGCAGAAGGCAGACACATAACCAACTGAGCCACCCAGGCACCCATCTATTGGCTCTATTTTAAAATAAATAAGTTAGTCACAAAACCTTTAGACCAGCATACAGAATTCATGTGAAGTAAACAAAGAGTTATAAAATAAGTATAAATTATGTTTACATATGAATATATATCATATACATATAAATTTAAATTATACATGTGTAACCAACACATTATCATTATTAAATATATGAATGAATAACTCATAGGTTTCAGCTGGAATTGAATTGAAAAGATTGAGCGATATTTGTCCTCTAAACCATTTTTATTTTAACAGCAGGAAATCTGTACACCAGTTTGGAAATCAGAAGAATATTTGTTTTAAGGATCAGAACAGCTATTTTCATTTTATAATTTTGTTAAGTATATCCATTCTTGATTAGACCATTTTCTCAAGTCAACATTCAGGTTATTCACAATTTGTTCCAAACTTATTTTAGAAACACATATTGCTTTGCATTAGATTGCTACATGGGTCTCAGTTTTTAGAAGCTGAACTTTGATCATGAGGTTATGGGTTATTATCATGATTTTATTACCCACCATATGCATTTATTTGTGTATATGGGTATATATGAACTTACTGAAAATACAAATGTTGCATATATTCATTTCTGTTATACAGTCATTCTAACATTTTAGGAAGTAAGGAGGAAATTTTTTGTTAGCTATCCTTTATTGACACCCATGGATTGTAAAGTTCCAGATTAACTCCTATGAGAATGTATAAAATAGAAATCAACTATTCAAGGTCAGGATTGTTTAAATGGGATAATAATAATGAGGAACTTGTTCTTTGGAGTCTGTAGACCTGAATCAGAGGCTGAATGTGAAAAGTATACTTGTTAAGCACTTTTGGACAAAGGAATTTACCTCTCTCAATCTCAAGGTCATAATTTTTGAATGGGAGAAGACCATAATAATAGCTAATATTATTTGTGTGTCAGATTACCTCTGTGTTAACTAATTCATTCTTATAATAACTCAAAGCCTTTGTACCATTCCCCCATTTATAGAGAATTCTGAAGATGAAAGATGAAATATAAATAGTCCATTTACTTATAAAAATAAATATCCAAGTTATAAAATCGCACAGCAGCAAAACAGTCACGAACAATCTGATTCTAGAACCCAAACACGTAACTAATACATTATTTTTTTTTAATGAGTCTTCTGAAGATTAAATTAGATCATGCATGTAAAATGAGAGTGACATTCCTGATACATAGTAGAATCTCAGGAATTATCCATTGTTTTTGCTTTTAATATATTATTAGTTTGCTTTTATAGACTATGTCTGAGTAATTTTAGCATAAATCCACTTAGTTTATTTGAGTAGAACAAACAAATGTCAGTTCAAACAAGGAAGCATAAATCATTCCTTAAATATAAAATTTTAAAGTAAAACATGCTACCACAAATTTACTAAAAATATCTTTATATAGTCATAAATTTTCAGTCATCCATTCTGCTATTTTAATCATATTAATTGTATTTTAGTATTTCACTTTTTATGTATTAGAATCATGAAATCATAGTCACAAAAAGATGTTCTAGTCTTTCTCGTTTTTTCCCCTTCTGGCTATTATTTTACTCCTCTGGCTATGATTCTTGGTTGAAGCATCATTTATGCTTAACTTCAAATAAAAATAGGGGACTATCATATTCACATGAAGAATTATGCAGATAAATTCAAATTACAGTCTAAAAACCTTCAATTTACCACATTCCTACTGAAGTCTTTGAAATGGTGCCCCTAGAAATAATGAAGATTGATATTTTGTTAATAGTTCATCAATTTTAAGAAATATCTCTATTTATCCCTAAACTATATATACATAGGATTCTTTCAAATGCTATTCTATTTTGACTGCATAACTATAATGAAATACTTTGAAAGTTATACCAAGTAGTGATATTCCCTTCTTTTCTAGATACAAAGGAGAGAAGGAACACCACGAACGACATGTTAATTACTGCAACAAATTCATTATGCCAAGTGCTTGCACACAAGCAAAAGTTATCTGCTTTCCTCTCTTCTTCTTCCGTTCATCTGTCTTTCCCTATCTGTGTTTTTTTTTTCCTCTTGCCATTTGGTGGCATATTCATTTTTCAATCACTTTACCTTGGCATCACTAACAAACCTTACTCTTTTTATTTTCTCCCACATCCAGTCTGTTCATCCAACACATTTCAAAATTTTGTTATTTCTTCCTGTTCCTGTCTTTAAAAGCTGTCACTTCCTCTCTGTTCCTGGAGACAAAAATGCTCCTCCTAACATCTTTATCTGCAACGGCGTGTCCTCTTCTCCTCCAAATGTATTCGGTGGTTAAACCACATAAATTAGCAAATAAAGTTCCTGTTTTCCATTCACGGTGATTACACATTTTTACACTGAGCTGCTTGCAAATTACTTCTGACTCTACCGAAGCTGAATTCATTTAGACTGACCCTGGGACTTCCTTTTCAGATTTTTCAAATAGTATCTCCAGCCCACTTTGCTTCTCCACATTTTTTTCAACGCCATACACAATTCATTTATAAATGTTGTCATACTTGTGGGGTATAAATGTCTCAAACTTTATACCTTTGTATAAATCAGCATAGAGTAGAACATGCTGTGGTAAGAAACAGCCTCTGAGTCTCTGACTCAGATTGGTCCCAAAACCAATCTCAGGTTGACTACTGTCTGCATCACAGTTGCATGGTGTCTTCACTTTCAGTCCAAGGCTGAAAGAGTCACCTCTGTTTAGAAACACTGCAAGTTTGTGGCAGCAGGACATGAGAACCATGTACTGGCTTTTAAAATGTCTGCTTTGGCAGACAAAGGTCTCTTCCATTCACACATTGTTGAAAGTAAGTCCTGTGACAGTGCTCAAGTTCAGTGGCATAGAGATAGAGGTTTCCTGCAGGTTCACTGAGGCAAGGGCACCAACCTATTTGGCCAATAGCAGTAAGATTTACCACAACCTCACAATCACTACCGCTACCACCAAACATATATGTTTATATATATATATTCTGATGAAGAAAATTCAGTTGATGTGGAAATATGAAAAGCACAATCTCTCATCATTCCTCTGAAATTAGGTTGTCAGTTTGAAACAAGTCTCTTGTCAGATTGTAAGTCTGAGTGGCAGAGGCAGAGCAAAATAGATTTCGGAAGTACGAGCTCCAGAAGGACATAGGAGAATAAGACGCTACAGAAGCGCCTTCCACACAGTTGCACACAGAAGAATTTTCAATTACTTTTACTCAGATGTAAGGGCCAGTGATGTAGGGTGTGAATGTCACCAGTTTAAAAGAATAAGAAAATGAAAAGAACCAATTAGCAAATTCATCAGGCAGGGTGCCATTGAGGGAGAAAATGTTGACTGGGGCGCCTGGGTGGCTCAGTTGGTTAAGCGACTGCCTTCAGCTCAGGTCATGATCCTGGAGTCCCGGGATCGAGTCCCGCATCGGGCTCCCTGCTCAGCAGGGAGTCTGCTTCTCCCTCTGACCCTCTTCCCTCTTGTGCTCTCTATCTCTCATTCTCTCAAATAAATAAATAAAATCTTAAAAAAGAAAATGTTGACTGAGTTCAGGACCCTTGTCTGGACTCAAAAGATATGTGACTCTCTCATGAATTTGAACACCATCAAGGTGAAATTCCTTCTTATAACAAAACATGTAATTACAGTTGGATTTACTAATTGATTTTTAATGCTGTGAAGTCTTCTTAGCTCTATATAATTATTTTAAATAAATTATAAAAAAAATTTAATTTTAGTATATGCTCCAAAAATATTGTTAATTGAATATGTCGGTTAATTGTTTAAAAAGTCTAGTGAGTTACAATAATTCCTTTTCTTATTTGGAATTAGATGATGTTATCAATGTATCATAAGATCTCCGTGCTATGAGTGTTGTTAAAAATAATATAATCCTGGGCGCCTGGGTGGCTCAGTTGGTTAAGCGACTGCCTTCGGCTCAGGTCATGATGCTGGAGTCCCGGGATCGAGTCCCACATCAGGCTCCCTGCTCAGCGGGGAGTCTGCTTCTCCCTCTGACCCTCTTCCCTCTCATGCTCTCTGTCTCTCATTCTCTCTTTCTCAAATAAATAAATAAAATCTTTTAAAAAAATAATAATAATATAATCCTGATTTGCAACTAATCTGGAAAATGTCTTTGGTGTGATCTGGTAACTATTCTTTCTCTGTGTAGGTCTCTATTTGGGAGCTTGATAGATACCACTTGTCGTCTTATTATATTGTAAACTTTTCCACTTTTTAGGTAAGTTCTTCCTTTGTGCTTACTTGAAGTTTATCTTTTGGAAACTTCTGGTGTTTTATCACAGTTCTACCCACTGGAAGAGACTAAAACAGGTCCATTTTGTCTTTTATGTTTATATATATAACTTGAAATATTTGCAAACTACTGTGGATTCTTTCTGACCTTTTCCTTAACTTTTCCCAAAATACATAACTCAGTATCTCTAATATTTGCGAAATTTATAGATCCCTTAGCAATCTGATCAAATTCTTCAGGGTTCTTTTATTCATTGAAGAAATACTTATTTTCTGTGTACCCTACACCATCAGGAATTGTGCTGATAAAATGTTGATCACACTAAAACAGTTTTTCTCTTATGAAACTTACCGTTTAGTTAGTAGACAGATAATAAGAAATAATTCCGTAAGTTCATATGTAGTTACCAGCATGATACATCATCTCAAGGGAAATTACTGCATGCTTTCTTTTTTCTTTTTTTTTAATTTATCTTATTATGTTATGTTAGTCACCATACATTACATCATTAGTTTTTGATGTGGTGTTCCATGATTCATTGTTTGCATATAACACCCGGTGCTCCAATCAATATGTGCCCTTCTTAATACCCATCAGTGGGCTAACCTATTCCCCACCCCTCTCCCCTCTAAAACCCTTAGTTTGCTTCTCAGAGTCCATAGTCTCTCATGGTTCATCTCCCCTTCTGATACCCCCCCTTTCATTTTTCCCTTCCTACTATCTTCTTCTTCTTCTTTTTTTTTTTTTTAACATATATTGTATTATTTGTCTCAGAGGTGCAGGTCTGTATTGCATGTTTTCTTAATACCTTACATGGAACAATCTGCTCTATTCTAGATGTTACAATCTCTTATCAGTTGGGTTTGTCATATCCTAAGTTATATTAACTCTATTTGCAGTAGCATCACAATAGTGACAAGTTACTGGTCATTAATATATGATTGCAGTTTTTTAACAAGTTGTCATACAGAGAACTTTCAATGAAGTTTTTAATTCTACCTTCCAATTCATATTTTGCCATATGATTACCTATTAAAAAATACCTTAAGGTAGTATCTTCCTCAAGAGAAACCATTTTTTTCTGGGTTTTCATGTGTTTGGTTGGAATTATTTAGATCAAATTTAAGTGAAATCCTAATGCAATGTGAAAAGGGAATAGGTGTTGTTTTAGTTGACCTTAGAAATCTATGGAAGATGTCAGGTTGAATCACAGGAGACAATTGCTGTTTGTACCTCTTCGCTAAGGGTTGACAATAAGCCAGAGTGCAATGACTTACTGTTTTCATCCGGCCAAGAAGTAAAAGTCTCTTTTTATTCCTTTTACAACTTAGTAATCATAGAATGCTCAAGAAAAGCCTAAGGTAGAAAATAAATTGAACTAGATAGAACTTAGCAATTTAAGGAAAACTGCTGTTCTTGTCCTGTAAAAATGAAAGAGATGATTGAAATTTAAGATATTAAGAGGTAAAAGAAATTGAATTCTCAAGATTAATTTTTTAAAGGACCCAAGGAGTTAGTTCTGCTTTTTCTCTTTTTAAAGAAAAGTTGCAGTTGTAACTTGCTAAAAGAAAATGAAATCTTCAAATTCCATTACATGAGGAAAAAAAACCACGCCATTATTTGATCTAGATAATTTATGTACAGACAGGGTCCATTAGAGATAGTTTCTTAAAATTTGTCACTGATGAGGAGAACAAAGGAAAAGCAAATGTTTCCTAGATTAATACAATTTCAGAGTAAGGATATTATGAGTCTAATTCAAAGGACATATTTTTTAAAGAAATGCTATGATGTTAATTAATGCTTACTAATAGAATAATAGTTTTATTTGATCAATTTTCTAAAATCTGAAATCAGTACTTCATTTAGATAAAATATTAAAGTCAAATGTATAAATTGTCAAATAAAAAGTTGATGCATTTTCTTATCTACAGTAAATATTGGGATAATGCAAATATGACAATGACAAGAAAGATTGTCAGGAAAAACAGTGACTAGTTGTATAAAGTTACCTTTTTTCATTCATGCCCAAGCTTCATGCTAAACCCACTGAACTGAAGTAAAATACTTTTTCCTGAGGGTCTCTGTGTTTCTCAGGCAAACAGAGGCGTCAGTTTATCATCAACAACTGTATGTGTACCCTTAAAGTGGACCACAGTTGACTTACAAATCAATTTTTAAAATACCTGCAGTTTTGCCTTCTTTAATAGTTCTTTGCTCATTTTTGCTCAGAATATTCTATGCTTTTTGGGCCCATCTTGCAATTGATCCTGGATTTGAAACAGACAGCTGTGAAATATCAGGAAAATGATGTGGCAAGAGTTGCTGTTCCTGAAGAGAATTCAAAGAAAGTTCTATCTGGGCAGATTGTAATTCATGACTCATAGAGCTCAAATTTTTATCTTCTGAGTCCCTTTGGGCCACATGGATTTCAAAGTGCAATATACATATATACATATACAAACACACACATACATGTACACGTATACTTACATAAAAATACATATACATAGTATTGGATTTATAAATATATAATATAAAATAAATATAATTTACTTTTATTTAATTATATTATTAAAATTATATTTATGCTATTTACTTAAAATTCTTATATTTATTTTTATATTTTTACTTATAACATAAAAAAAGTATTGCAAATATTATGTAACACTCTAAATTGGTTCTGAGGCAGTACCCCATAACCACATCCATGAATATTTCTGTACCCAAAAGATATAGCGGTCACACTAAGTGAGATAAATAACAGTTATAAAGCATGTTATGGCCATTCATGTTATGTTTAGAAATGAGTTAAATAGTTTGAAAATATTGGGTCTTTAAGGCTTTTTATATTTTATTTGTATGATAAGCCAGTATTCACAAATTATGTATTCTGAATCTAATATGTTTCAGTTAACCTATTAGGCATGGAAAAAGAATGTCAGGGAATAAGAGAGATCAATTTAAAATTTTAGTTTCATACGAGTTTCAAGAAATCTGAGGTTCCGATTTATTTATGCAAGAAAAGATTGTCTGCAGGTGTCTCCAAGAGAGGAGGTCTTGATGGATGCCTTCAGGGACATGCACATTTGTTACATGCGTATGTGGAAAGCAAGTCTGAATCCTGATCCTGGTTTCCAGTATTTGATGGGTCTAGGTGGGAATATAATGTGAATGCACACACACAAAAATTAAAGTAAAAGATGCAATATACTTGTTACATAGACATTCATCAACCAAATATTGTGAATTTAATTTGAATGAATGAATATTTGCTGAAGAAATGGCATTTATTATTTTTGGTTGCTACTTTCCTTATCCTTTAAATAAAAACAAAACTGCGACAATCTCTATACCATCACTCTGCACAATGATTTGAAAAGCAAAATTGTCACACCAACATTTAGTACAGGAGCTTAGGAAAGGAAATAAATACACATTGAAAAAAATAAAGAAAAAAAGATGCTTTGGCATATGTTGAGAGATTGGAAAGAGCATTTACAGAAGAAGAACAGCCTTTTTAAAGATGCAAATTAATGTTGTCTAGAAGAGATACAGTGATAATTAAATATACATAGATGGGCTTGGGAAGGCTAAACCGTGAAAGTACTGTGCTAATGCCTAGGCATGAGTATTAAGGAAGTGGTACAGGTAAAAATTAGATCTACTTGTTGTGTTCCATTCTGCTTTTATTGATAGAATTCAGTAAGAGACCGTTGTCTTTAATCCAGTAAAACGTGTTTTCAAAACTACTCTTCATAATTATATTGAAAATGTACCAACTTTCACAGGACAATGACCATGCTGATATGGATCACTATAGATTTACAGATTTTGAATCATAACATAAAACCTATTTGCAAGAGTTTCAGCAAAATTAGCTTTCAGGAGAGGAAGGATTCAGAACCAGGCAGGACCAGAAACATGATTAAGAATTCAGAAGTTGCCTCTGGGGAATGTGGGACATTCAAAAGCTTGGGTGTTTCCCCTTAGGAGAAGAATGGTGATACTCAGGGAGGCCCATGTCACCATCTTGGCTTCGGGACACCTGCCTAATTACAATGGCTCTCTAGCTAGGGTAGTACCATAGAACACAGGCTTAAGAAAAGGGAGCAAACACTGATTAATGGAGGCCTGCTGCCCCAAAGGCTATCTTATCTCATGGTACTGTCTTTTGTTTAACCTACTGGCAGTAGGATGAGGTCAGATAAGGGTGAGAAAATACCCTAGGAAGGTGCCTGGGTGGCTCAGTTGGTTAAGCATCTGCCTTCGACTCAGGTCATGATCCCAGGCTCCTGGGATCGAGCCCCACTTCAGGCTCCCTGCTCAGCCGGGAGTCTGCTTCTACCTCTGCCGCTCCCCCTAATTGTGCTCTCTCTCTCTCTCTCTCTCTCAAATAAACAAATAAAATCTTAAAAAAAAAAAAAAAGACAAGAAAAGAAAATACCCTAGGTAAAACCAAGTGCTATGATGCTTGGGTACCTAAAGAATCAAAAGACCATAGCAGGGCAACCATAGCATAGGACTTTTGTAGTTAGAAGAAAGTAGGGAAACATTAGCATGGCTAGGACGAAAAAAGAATTTTCTTTTGGTTCTTGTGTTGAAATCAGAAGGATATCCACCTTTATGTCATCCTTGGGTGGCATATTCTTTTGTGTTTCCATGCATGGGATTATTTTCTTTGCATTTGTATTGGTAGTTCTCTACCAGACCCTCCTTGATCTACATCTAAGAGTTTCCAAGTGAAGTTTTTCAGTCATACTATAGGCATCATTTTCTTCCCCATGTAGGGGTTAGTTCTGTTCTAATAACTGTATTTTCTTTTTCTTTAAACTAGGGCTTTAAAAAAATTCTCACTTTCCCTTGGCTACTAAGAGAGAAAACTGATGTTTAACCATGTAAACAATTTTGGGCCATCTAAAGCATATGTGATGTTATGCACTGCCTAAGAAATTTTTTTCAAATAGGTATGAAAATATAAATTGTAGACAACCAACAACAACAACAACAAAAAACAGAGAAGTCGGAGAAAACATACCTGGGAAATCTTCAAGACCAGCAACACTTACTGATCTCACTTCCCTGTAGGCAAATTATTTTTCTTAATCATTCTCATATAAAGAAAGAGCCTGGAATAAAAGTAAGTATTAAGAAGAGCTGAGATTCAGTACTGAGGAAATAAATCTGATCTCAGAATGCCATGAAAGGTGGCTTAATTGGGCAGCATCATTTTTACACTTGACATAAAATATCCACATTATTTCACTAAATATAATTTTTTCTGGGATCGTTTTGGCCCACTCCCACCTCTGTTCCTGGATATATCATCACCACAGAGCTTTTCAAACCATAAAATCAGTTTATGATTCTTTTCAAATCTGTTTCATTATTTGTGTTTTGAACAAAAAAGGAAGTAGAATGCTAGGAGAACAGGATGAAGCCTAACTCTGAGAGAAATGAAATGAAATTGGCTTCTCTTGTCACTCCATCTGTCCCTTTATTCCTTTCTCTTATTTATTATTAACAGTTTTGCCCTCATTAATTTATAGCCTGAACTCAAGGTGCCTTTTGGCTGATTGTAATCTCCTTATTGTGCTTCAAGAAGGGTTATTTGACCCCAAAGGACCTGCATTATAAAATTTTCTTTCTGACAGTATCTGTGGAGCTACCTTTGAGAATTTCTTGAGAGGATATTAAGAAAAATTAGAGTAGATTAGATAAATTCCTTTATTTTCTTAGTGCTTATTTTGTGCTAGATGTCCATGTAGTGATAACCACATTTTGATATGGCATAAACACTACTGAACACTGGATTGTTTCATGCTTGTGATGTTACCTGTTATACTCAATATATATAACTTACTTGAGTTTTATCAAATGTTTACCTATCCATCTTTGAGGTATTCACACTAAGAAAAAAGAAAGATAGGTAGAAAAAATAGAATGAGTATTCTTATTAGTAGTTGTTATTGGGACTTTTGGTCTTGATAAAGATTTATAAGTACTCTAAATAAATTCAATAACTAATACCTAATTTGTAGAAGACATTGCATAGGAAAGAATTTTAAAATGGAGTAATGCCTTTTCTCAAAGGCATTTAAATCTATAGCAGGGCTGCAAGAGCACTTGGCTCAGGGTCCCAAATGGACCACATTCGGGCCACTCACCAAGGACAGAAGGACAAAATCCAAAGGCAGAGAAAGGACTGGTGTGAAACGAGAAAGGAATTTATATTAGTAAGGCCAACACCTAGAAGACAGCCGACTAATGTCTCAAAGACTGTCTCCAAAGGGCTGAAAATACTTCCAGGTTGATAAAAGCAAAAAACGTGGGACAAAGGTGGGTGGGTACCTACAGGTAGACACTGATGGGAAAAGATCCCTGTCTTCGAGTCAGTCAGGGGTGGGGTCTTGCTGGCTCAGGGCAGTCCTTATCTGTAGGCTAAGGGGATAGTTTCAGTTCCCAGCAGGGGATGCTCTGCCCTCTGCTTGGCCCAGAGACAGGCTGGAAAGAATACATCTAGAAAGTTTGAGATCAAAATGAAGGCAGCCAAAGTCTTCTTTTTAAATCTACTAGAAAATACAAATGCACAATGACAATAATATATGGCTTATACGTATAAAGAAATAAAATTCCTCCCCTACTATACAAACTTGCCCTAATAATCATCTATGTTGGTTTAATTTAAAAACAAAAACGAACAACAAACAAACAAAACCCTCTCTGAGGCTCTTGGGTGAAAGGAGAATCTTAGTTTTTTCTCAGAAGATTAAAATAATGTTATTTTAAAAAGTAAGAAGGAGAATTATTAATTATACAATGGCACAGGCATTGGAAAAGAAAAAGAAGGGCTACTTATGATGTTGCTAAGTACATATGAAATGGTGTAGGAGAAGAATTTTAAAGAAACAGATTTCACATAGTTTTCTTTTCTTTTCTCTTCTTTTTTAAGATTTTATTTAATTACGTGAGAGAGAGAGGAGAGAGCACAAGCAGGGGTAGCAGCAGAGGGAGAGGGAAAAGAAGGGTCCCTGCTGAGCAGGGAGCCTGGCATGGGACTTAATCCCAGGACCAGGGATCATGACCTGAGCTGAAGGCAGAGGCTTAACCACCTGAGCCCTTCACATAGTTTTCTGAAACAATCCAGACAACTTCTAGATTTCAGCTTGGAGAACAGGGAGCTGGAAAGAGTACTGTGGACACTCTGACAATTCACAGAAAGCTGAACAAACTGAAAATTAGATATTTCTCCTGAAAATATTAGAAAACTGAAATTACAGTGTATAGAGTAATCTAAAACCTGGGGAGAGAGAAGGCCAAGATTTTGCTGACCTGTGGCTGAGCTTTCAAGACCAGAGAAGCCATTAAGAAGATGAAGCTTTCAAATTTTAAATTGATAAATGTTGGCTAGCAGAGGAATGAGAAGCCACTTAAGATGAGAAGGAGGGGCGCTCTCTTGCCAGAGGCTCACAAGGAAGATCAGAGTCTAAGGAAGCTTTTCTTGTAGTGCTGACTACAGCAAGGGAAGAGAAGCCACCCATGAAACTCCACTCCCTCACCTCTACTACCTGCCCCAAGGGAGCCAAACCCTTAATCTACAAAAGTAAGAACCAGGAACACTTTCCCTTCAGAGAACTAATGGAAAATCATTGCAGGTGGTGCAAATGAACTACCCCTGAGAGGGGCAGGTATGCTTTATGTAATCGTGAGTGGGGAGACTTGGTGGCCATGTTCAAATGCAGAGATTTCCAGATTGTAGGTCACAATGAAGGTGGAAGTAGGAGTATTATAAAATGTGAAAGATGATAATGAGTAGGGGTAATCAGATGAAATATGGGAAGGCAGGGATTTGAGTATTTGTATAAGAAGTAAATGGAGCAGAATGATCAAAAACAAGGAAGCAGGCAAATATGATTTATTTATTATTTGTTAGAACTTTAATAAGGCCATACTGGAGGGCACCTGATGGGAAACCGTTAAGGACCTTTAGAGCAGCAACAGTGAGAATTCTGGCATACCAGAGTAAATTAGATTAGATTCTCTTTGAATAATGGCCAATGGACTTTTCTGGGGAATACAATGGCTGAACAATATGGAACTGACACTTAGCTCTCCATTAGGAGATTAAAACAAGTGGTGAGATTGAGTCTTTATTATCCCTAAACCTGTTGATAAATGTGATGGTAGTAGGGGATCTCACCATGAAAATGGTTATATTCTTGATGCGCCTTTCAGTGCCAGAGACAGAGGTGCTGTAAAGAGAAGTACTCAGCTACTAAGGTAGTCTTCTTTGTGGGGCATGGTATGGTGTCTAAAACACATTTATCAAATTACAAAAGGGGTATGGGCATTATGAAAATGTAAAAGAATAAGTCAGAAGAAAGATTTGTTATGTAGGCAGAAAGCTCATCTTTTCCTTCCTTGTTTGACCATTTAGGATACAAATGCTTCAGGTGAAGCAAAGTTCAGAGACAGATGAACAATATTCAGTGACAAGTCTACTGTATTCCTTTCATAGGGATGCCATAATAAAGTTCTACAAACTGGGGGGCTTCACAGAACAGAAATTTAATCTCTCATAGTTCTGGAGCCTAGAAATCTGGAACGAAGTTGTTGGCAGGGACATGCTCCTCCAAAACCTCTTGAGGAGGGTATTTCTTTTCCTTTTCCAGCTTTAGAGGCACTCAGCATTTCATGGTTATGGCACTGTAACTCCAATCTTCTCCATCTTTTCCCTTTGTGCCTGTTTTTCTGTGTCTTCTCATGCCAATCTCTCTGTAGAGTCTAAATTTCCCCTTTTTCAATAGGATACCAGTCATATTGGAATAAGGCCCACCATAGTAATGATTTTATTTTAACTTGATTAAATCTATAAAACCCTGTTTCCAAATAAGGCCACGTTCACAGGTATTAAGAGTTAGGACTTGTACATATCTTTTAGGAAGGGGTCACAATTCAACCCATACCAACTACAAGCTCCAAAGTAAATTTAAAATTTTTATATTATTAGGAAAGGCAATAATAATAACTAAAAAAAGGCAAAATGATACTAGTTAATCTTTCTTTAGACCTTTAAGTGTTCTAACTATTGTCTTAAGCAATCTAGACAAGTATTAATTAAATTACTCTTTCAAGAAATCTTTTGAAGTAGGTATTTTTGGCTCAAGACCACATATCTGATAGGTGATAAGACCATATTATTAGGGGTAGTAAGTTATTTAGTCGTATGAATATAGGAAAGAAAATCCATAGGTAGACCTTTGGCATCAGCATGATGAGAAATAATTAGGAACTGAGATCAAACAGAGTAGCATCAATGTGACACTTTTTACTTAGAGTGAAGGATTCAGGACACATGTTTTTTTATATTTGGGAGAACAACTCCGACTTTTATAGTGAGACACTTAAGGAATCTAAAGAGAGAAGAAACTCATTCCTCCTAAGGTCTTGAATGAGAATTTATAAACTTGAGAATTTAATGTTTCAGAGATCTCACACTTACAAGATTAGCCTAAAGACTATTTGGAAGACTTTTTTTTTCACTGTTACCTATATCTTTATACCAGCTTGATGTGGGCAGGAAAATTATCACTACAAATCATTTATTTTTTATTGAAAAGAAATGGAAGAAAAATAAAGAAAAAGTTGGAAACAACACAGAGAAATTGAATTCATTAGAGTAGACACTTGTTCTTACAAAATTAAACAGACCTTAACTGATCATCCAGGAATCACTTCTTTGTGTTTACCCAAAGTAGTTGAAAACTGATGTTCAGACGATAACCTGCACATGGATGTTTATAGGAGCTTTACTCACAGTTATTAAAACTCGGAATCAAACAAAATGTCCTTCAGAAGGTGAATGGATTAATGACCTGTGGCAATTTGGACACTGGAATATTATTTAGTGCTAAAAAGCAATGTTCTATCAAGCCATGCAAAGATTCAGAGGAACCTTAAATGCATATTGCTAAGTGAAAGAAGCTACTTTGGAAAGGATGTGTACATTATGATTCCAGTAACATGACATTCTGGGAAAGGCAAGGCTATGGAGACAGTGCAAAGATGAATGGTCGCTAGGGGTTGGCAAAGGAAAGGATGTGTATAGACAGAGAACAGAGGATTTTTAGGGCAGTGAAAATACTAATGGTGGATACATGTCATTATACATTTGTCCAAACCCGTAGAGTGTACAACACCAAGAGTGAACCAATTTTATTTTCCTGGATAACCTGATGAACAGTCTGAATGGAAATTACTTGGTTTGAAAGACAAAATGTACATTAAAAACAAACAAATAAGCAAAAGAAACTAATAGTTTGATTCAATTTAGCTATAGGCTATGTTTAGAACAACAGAATTTGAAAACTGCTTCTTTGATAAATTAACTTGTCAAATAAATTCCTCATGTGACACAAAATGAATTTATTTATGTTATATGTACATTTATTTATGTTTTGTACTGTAAATTATGGTAAATTATTGAAGGCCAAGAGGTAAACCAACCTATTCCTTTGTAGCCATGCCTAATTCACTTGCAGTAGAACTAAAGAGAAGGCCAGACATGCTTTAAATTCACAATGACCCCTTCACTCTTGTGTTGTCCATGGTCCTAGGAGATAGCCAATTAATCTTGGGAGTTATAAAAGAATATAAACATGTTTGGTTATTCAGACAACCCACCTTTGGTTGGAACTCTACAAAGTAATATAACCTCATATGGCTGAGGGTCCTTTTGATTAGTAATTCATTAAATATCATACTTTGAAGTAGACCCTTTTTTGTTGTCATTCTTAGAACCCTTACTTTTCAGAGCATTTTTCAGAATGTTCTCTTATTTTCCTAATTGCAGCTGAAATGACATTTTCAAGCATCAACATTTGTGTTGTTCCTTACACATTACACTATATTCTTCCAGGAATTAGATTTTATTCCTGAACATAAAAAAAAAGAGAAAGCAATTTTATCTTTTTTTTCTCTCCCACATGTATCTCTACTCAAGAAATGAATTTCAATATATTTCTGCGGAAGCATGGGTTTTAATTATTTTCTCAGGGACTGACAATTCCAATTTCCCAAATGATAAGTTAAATGTGTAATGCTCGATTATATATCACATTTCATTATATGCAACTGGATAATACCCATGTGAAAGTTATTCCCTGGAAACAGACCACTAAAGTACCATTCAGTACACTGTTGATTTAGGACACAAAACAGTACTTCAATATCCAGAAATAGTTTACAAAACATTGAAAATTATGTAATTTACTTTCTTGAAATATTTTAATAATGCCAAATTCTTTATAGTTTGCAAAGCAATTGTAAAAGTGTTATCATTTTGTACTCATAGTAAACCCAAGAGATAACTATTGCTGTCTCCATTTTCCAAATGAAGATATTACAGCTCAAAAGGATTTTCTGTTCCTAAAGTATCTGTGGTTGTTAAATGGCAGGGCTGGAAGTTTTACACAGACCTTCTGACAGTAAGTCTTGGCTGGTTCCTATCATACAGCTTCTTCTAGTTCTGGATATATGAGGATATTTAAATCTTCTTCTGAGAGAAAGAAATATTCTCAATATAAAATACTAAGCTACCAGCTTTTAGTGCATCATTTGAGGAATACAAGGCACAATACTTTGAAGTGCCCCCAAATTCATGTTTTTAAATAGGATAGTGATTGACTGAAAATAAAATACATGTGCTCATAAATAGAGTATAAATTATATTTTTCTTTGTCTAGGGCCTCTGAAAAAAATATGATTGTTGGTTAGCAGAACAAGTATTTCTCTAGCAGTGCAAGCAGACGTTTTCTTCCTGGTGACATGTGAGAGTGGGTGGTGAGTATTTCAGATCAGAACATTGAGTTCTTGTGAACAAAAAATGTATAATGGCTGGATTTACTTTTTTTTCCCTTTTTTCCCTTAGATTGGCCATCATACAGCCTTTTAGAGTTAATGCCAGCCCCTCTTCAAAAAACAAAACAAAAAAGCAGTATTAGATATCTCGACTACAGATAACCTTTGTTACAGTTTATTTCTTTATGCTTTATTTTCTCTGGAGAATAATTCCAAAATGTTTAATGAGACAATTATTAAAAATATTAAAACTTAAATATAAATAAATTATCAGATATTAATTAATTAAAAATAAATTAAATTATAATTTCTCCTTTCTGAGGATAAGATAAAATTAAATTAGAGTTGGTTATCACTAAATGCATTTATCACTGCGTCAGGAAATATTTCTTCTCTTAGATTCTACTTAGAAGAAAGCACATGTAAGAGTATGGAAAAGGTCATCTGTAAAGTCAGGAACAGTTGCACATTCTCAACCAAGACAAGATTCAATATATAAGTTAAAAATTTAGTTCAATTTTTTTTAATTTGCATGAGTAACATGAACAAGAATTCACTTTAAGACTGCATTATTTTTAGGCAGACAAAACATATATATATAAATTTTTTCAACAGAGGTCTTCATATTTCAGAAATATTACATTAATATTTCTTTTTTTTTCTTTTTTTTAAAGATTTTATTTGTTTATTTGAGAGAGAGAGAATGAGAGATAGAGAGCACAAGAGGGAAGAGGGTCAGAGGGAGAAGCAGACTCCCCGCCGAGCAGGGAGCCCGATGTGGGGCTCGATCCTGGGACTCCAGGATCATGACCTGAGCCGAAGGCAGTCGCTTAACCAACTGAGCCACCCAGGCGCCCGATATTACATTAATATTTCAATCCAAGTTTGTAGAATTCTGAGTTAGTATCCTTTTGTCAGAAAATGTGAATAGTCTGTTTTTATCCTTGCTTACTACATGTTAGGTATGTAAATATGCATAAGTAATTCACATTTCCTGTGTCATTTCCCCCTTCGGAAAAAATAGGAAAAATAAACCTACATTATAGAGTTAATTTGAGGATTAAATGATAATACTAAATAGCTTTTCAGCTCTTTCTGATAATTTTGTTGGTTCTCCAAACTGAGAAGATAAGTGCTAACGGAAGAACATTTTCTTTTTTAAGAAAAGCAAAGAGGTGCTAGAAGAAATACATATTCAGTATTTGCTAAAAGGTGTTTAAAATCTAGGCCGGCCATCCCGACCCCCTCACACTCCTCTAAGTTTATGTAGAGAAGACTAAAGATCCAATGGATTGAGAGAGGAGGATGTCTTGGACTTGAAAAAGATTGTCAGCCTTTGGCTTTTTACCTCCCTTGGCTTTGTATGAGGGTGGAGATTTTTCCTTATTTCAAGACTAGCTCAGGGAGTTTCAGAGATTTGTTGAGGTCAGAAGGCGGGGCAGTATCCAAGGACACAACCCTGCCCTCTCCGTGCCAGTCAGAGACTTTTTAGCCAAAAATTTTTGGCTTGTCTAGGTTGCTGAGGAAGAGAAGTGTGCTGAGAGGGGTTTTGTGAGCATATGGTCTGTTCCTCTGGAGAATTTGATCAAGGCAAACACACATTTGTGTCTTCTTTTATCTGGAAAACTCTCAAGGGATTAGACTGGTTTGGCTGGATTCCACCTGTGGGGCAGAGCAGAGGAACCTGTTGCAGGTGGGAGGCTACGCTATGTTTCTGTGCTCTGGAGAAGAAACAATATCTGTGTACTCAGTGGTTAACTTGAAAGGCTAACATCTTTGCAAGGAAATGGTAGTGTGAGAGGTATTCTTGACAGAAGCTTGCATCCAAAAAGCCGCAATGTACTCCATGAAAGAATACAAATAATTTGAGTACATTTGCCATGCAGAACACACCAATGTTGGATTACAAAAACACCAGACCAACTCCCCCCACTCCCTCCAGTGTCTCATCTCCTTCCCCATTCTCTAGCCGGGGGAAGCCAGAGGCAGCCCAGTCAAGTGGGCAAAAGCAATGACAGGAAGTTAAAGCGCCCCATTTCACTGATGCCCTGCCAGGCCAGACGTGAACCAAAGAAGGGGACATGCTTATATTGGATAATAGGTCATAATTTTGACACTAATCTTAGCTAGGCTTTTTTTCAATGTTTGAAAATGGATTTTCTTTTTTCTTCTTTTTTTTTTTTTTGAAAATAGGCTTTCTAATACATGAAAGCAATCAGGAATGATTACGCATCTAAATATACTATCCAGGGGGCAAGAAGGCAATATATGACAGACTAATACCTGACAGAGGATGAGAAGGGAAAAAATTGTTATACACTGCACACCACTGAGTCCAGCTTTGTAATAATACGAGTTCTGTCTTATCAATGATATTTTCAAAATAATACTCAGACCTGTCCTTCTAGTCTTATCCCTACTGATATCACCTTAGTTCAAACCACCATCTGTCTCACCTGACTAAAGACACCAGCCCCTCTTTGTGCTCCCACTCCTATGGTTTCACCTCCCCTATGCATTCTCTGCAGACGAGGAAACATGGTTTTCTCAGAACATTTACCGTCCTTGCTTAAACATTTACCGTCCTTGCTTAAACATTTCAATGGATGTTTTGCTTTATCACAAAATCTAAACTCCCTCCCTTGTCCTACAAAATCTGGCTTCTGCCTATTTCTCCATCTTCTTTTGGAGCTCATGAAGGCTCTTCTGTGCCTAGTGCCTGCAGGACCTGCCCCTTCCCCCCATCCCTTCCCACAGCTACGCCAACTTACCACATCTCTCCAAAGAACTCCTTGACCTTCCTCCCTAAACGAAGTGTCCTATGCATCTTTCCATCTCCACAAATTATTTTCTCCTTTATAGCATTGATTTATAACTCACTACAACACTAACTAAAATAGCACTCATATGTTCAATGTTTTAGTGTTAATTTCTTCTCTCCAAAACATTGTGTCCCCATATCTCAACAAGGTCTGCACTTGGTGGGTGGCTGAATACTCACAAAATGAATTAGTATGTTATTGTGGCTACTGTTGTGTTATTATCAACTCAAAGAAGAAGAAAAATGTACAGAGTAAGAAGAAAAGTAGGAGAAAGAAAATAATAAAAATCAGACGTTAATAAAAGAGAAATGTCACATTTTGTGGGGAGGGGACTACAGAGATAATAAACAATACCAAAAGTTGATTCTTTACAAGAGTGAAAATACAGCATGTTCTATCAAGGCAAACTAGAAAAAAAGAAAAAGCACGTAGAAGGAAAATTAACTTTAGAAAATAGAATAATTAGATTAGTAGAAGCTGTTTAAAACTTTTAAGACAATGAAAACATTAATGACAATGTATTTGAAAAGGAGTAATATGAATATTTTAGAAAATCTATTCTCAACTAACATAAATGAAATATGTAACTATAATTTAAAATATGAATCAGTGGGGAAAATATCTTCTTACAAAAAGTTTTGAAAAGAAAATGATGACCAATAGTTTTGGAGATGTTTTAACAAGGCTTCGAAGAAACACACAATCCTCACCATACAAAAGCTGTTCAGAGAATAGAAAAAGAGGAAGGACTTCCGAGCACATTTTATTAGACCCATATAACATCAATTATAAAACTGGACAAGAATAGTACAAGAAACCAAAATTGCAGAGCAAACTCATTTATGAACATTGATGCAGAAAGCATGACTACACTCTTACCAAATTGAAACCTGCAATGCATGTATATAAAATATATCACATTTAAATTTGTTCTGTTCCAGCAGTAGAAAAGAGCTTAGTATCAGAAAGTGTAACGGTGTGTTTATACATTTTAACAAATAATAAATTAATCTCAGCTGTTGCATTGAAATATTTTACAAAAATTCAGCACCTGTTCATGAATAAAAATAAAAACAGAAACAAAGCACTTAGCAAATCGTAAGTCGAAGATTTCTTCACCTAATGAAAGTGTATTTGTTAAAACCTGTGTCAAACATTATCTTTATTGATGTAACTTTAAAAATATTATAAAGGCCTATGGTAGTCCTCAACTCAAACTCAGTGATCTATGCTAACACTTTGTGATGTCTCTGGTGATAAAGTAGAAGTGCTCAGAGTTCACAAAGCTCATTCATAAGGCGGGCTGGTCGGCCACATAGCATTTATTGAATATGCAGTGTTTCTGGGATAGTCTTAATGTTTCTAGGATAGTCTCTCCATAAATGTAGTGTAGTGCATATTGCGAGAGAGGGAACATGCACGCAGTTTGAAAATTAATTGGAAAGGGAACGCGTGGGGAAATAGCTGGACATCTTTTGTTGCATTCAATTCAGCCCAAGAAAAATGAGTCTAATTCCTGAAGGCTATAACTTCCCCAACATGAATGCTGCTTCTATTTCATCTCTACAGGCACAACTCGTTTTATAGCCCTTCGCAGATGCTGCATGTTTTACAAGTTGAAGGTTCGTGGCCAGCCGGCATCAAGCAAGTCTATGGGCGCAAGTTTTCCAAAAGCGTTTGCTCACTTCGTGTCATTGTGTCACATTTTGGTAATTCTCATAATATTTCATACGTTTTTATTGTTATTATATTTGTTCTGGTGATCTGTGGTCAGTGATTAGGACTGGCTGAAAGTTTGGATAATGGCTAGCATTTTTTAGCAACACAGTATTTTTTAATTAAGGTGTGTACATTTTTTAAAGACATAATGTTTTGCACATTTCATAGACTACAGTATAGTGTAAACATAGCTTTTGTGTGCACTGGGAAACCAAAAAATTCATTTGACTTGTTTTATTGCACTATTTGCTTTATTTGCATGCAGTTGTCTGGAAATGAACCCACAGTATCTCTGAGGTATGCCTCTATGTCGGATAGTAATTGTTCAGGTTCAATAAGTTATATTTGATGTTACTTTTTAATTTCCTCAGCTGAAGGATTTGCTTCACTCCATAACAGGGAGTTCCTCTAATTACTATTTCAATATTCTTTCAAAGTATTGTTTAAAAAAGTGTACACCCATGCTAATGACTTCCTAGGCATTTGCAGATTTACGTTTGCACTTATGTAAAATTTCATGGAATTTCCATGGCGGTTAAAACTTTCTGATTTATAAATATTCGAATAGCTGTGGATACTCCTGATATAAACAGATCTCACCTGGGAGGAACATGGTAAAATGATCGACTAAGTACACTATCAGGGCATAAGAGTTTTGTGAAAAAAATCAAACCTCCTTTTACATGAAGGATCATATTAAAATTATGTTAAAGTGCACTTAATCAGTTAGCAAAATATTGACTTTGATATCAAAAATATTAAAAGGGGGACAATGCCTTATTTAAATAGGAATGCTGGTTAAAAATTTATAAGAAATAATAGAAATAGAAAAATCACTATTTAATAATCATTATAGTAGTAACTGACTCAGGCAAAAACCATTAGTTAAGTGAAATCACTAGATTATAAATGTTGGGATATTCAAAGAGTCTGAAATTATTACATTACAGATTAATAATGACAAAAGGAACAAAAGCTTAAATTTTGCAATGGAAATATTTGGCACATACTATTTGAACCAATCAAACTTAATATTACCAATATGGGACCTTAGAGAATTACTAATGTTAACTATTTATGCTTTTCCCTGCTTTTATGAGATAAAACTGATATATAATATTTTATTAGTCCAATGTGTACTAGTGATTATGACAGTGTGTACTAGTGTCACTACACTAGTGATTATGACAGTGTCACACTAGTGTCACTACACTAGTGACAATGTGTACTAGTCCAATGTGAACAGAGTGATCTGGCAGATGCATATAATGATTCCCACTAATAAGTTTAGGTAACATCCATCACCTCACATAGTTATTTCTCTTCTTCTTAGGAGAAGTTTTAAGATCTAATCTTTTAGCAACTCTAAATATATAATACAATATTAACTGTAGTCACCATACTGTACATTACTTAACCAGCACTTATTTATCTTATAACTGCAGATTTTTACCTTTTGAACACCTTCACTCATTTCCCCCAGTGCCCGCCCACTGTGTCTGTCAGCCATTTGTATGTCTTCTTTGGAAAAATATCTATATAGTTTTTCTGCCTATTAGCTATTTATTCTACTTAAGTATTATATTTTTATTGCAGTAAAGAATGATGACTTTTTCTCTATATATGATTGATTTTCATGGACTTGTAACAAAACTAATACAAAGCATAAAAAATTTCTAAGGAGGTTTTTTTGTTTTTTTTGAGTCAATGGAATTTTTTTTTCAACAATATCCATAGGTTCTTAAAAAGAATATCCAGCAAGAACATCCAGCAAATAAACACTTTTTTTTCTTTTTGTATAATTATTTATCTCCTGGTAAAGAAAGATTGCAAATTATAAATAATATCATGTACTACAACTAATTTTTTAGACTTTGGTGGGGAAAGATAATTATTCTTAGATCAACTGTGTAACATATAGATAAATAGACATTGACAATATGTCTGTTTCTTAATGAAAATCTCTGAACTTTTCATACCAAAAGACACTTTGTGGGCTTGAATTCTCAGTCCTGTGGAGTTCATATGGCTCTAAACTAACATTACTATAATTAAAATTTAATTAAGAGATTTTAAAAATTTTAAACTAACTTCCAGAAGACACAATGTCAGAAAAGCTCCCTTTGTATTTAAAAACTTATAACCTAGTACCTTGGCTAAGACAAAATCCCCAATTTTACACACAAGATCAGAGTTAACGAAAATGTTGATTTCCCTCCTCCAGCTCCACTGACCCAAATATCTCCTTTTATTAGAGTATCTAAATCTTTGTATGGGAAAATGGTGCTTGATCTCAGATTTTGGTTTGACCCAGAGTGACAGAAGTGGTTAATTTGAAAATCCCAACTTATTGTAACCAATTGGTGGGTTAAAGAAAAGAAAAAATAAATTAGGACAACTCTGCCGAGTGACATAGCATGAAAACATCAATAAACAGAGAAGAGAACTTTGACATTTTTCTGATAATAAATTTACATCATATCCCCATAGTAGGAACTTTGGACAGATAGGAAAATATTTCTCTCATTGTGATTTTATATGTCAGTGCATCTGAGACTGTGCTCTAATGTTTGTATATATGGTTATTGGATCTAATTGTTATCTAATCTCAAAAAATGTCAGGAAGTACTTGAGCTATCATACAGACAGAGAAATCTTTAAAGAGATGGGACTTAGATTGCCCTCCTAAAATGTCCTGTGCATCTTGAAGTGCCAAGTCTAGCCTAGGACTATTAGATCTCATACTATGTTTTTCTCAAGTGTATATTTCAGATCTGCTGAAATGTGCTAATGAGGGCAAGGGGCTAGAGCCTGGGTTAAAATAAAGCTATGTGGGTAACGGTTACATTTCTTCTTAAAGAATCAAGATTAATAGATCTATGTTTGAAAAACAATGCACTCAGCTGGGAAGGAAGGGATTCTTGTCAATGGTGGACTGAATTAATGAGAGTAGTTGCATTAAAAAATATACAAATTCTAGTTAATGTTTTAAGCATATGTAATTAATCAAAAGAAGAAAGAAATTAATTCCAAGTTACAAGTAAAAAGAGAATGAAGTAAAACTGTGAGTGAGAATTAAGGCTAAACATTTCAGTGGGTACCAAAAGGTGATATGCACATAAATTCCAGTAAGAAAACCGGCCATACCGTAGACCCTCACATTCAGTACATCTCACAGAGAGATGACACTGAGCATCTTGCATTAGATCATCAATGAAGCAATGCGGGCTTATCTTGGAAATGAGACTATAAATTTTTACCACAGTGTCTCATATATGAAATAATGAAGAAGGATGCTTATAAATCACAAATGAATTGTACAAACTCCAGATCAAAAATGAATTTTCAGAAGTGGTTAGAATTGAGGCAAACCATATGGATTACAAAGTATAAATAAAATATTTTATAGGAAGTCTTCATTCCAGGGCTCTCAGATACAATAGAAAACAATGATACACAATAAATAATTTACACAGAGCTAGAAATAATAGGGAACATGAAAGGGATTTTAAAATAAATATGTTTAAAGTGCTTAAAGTGAAAAATGGACTAGAAACTGTGACAATAAAGGAGATCATACAAGAAGAGCAGAAATACCAAAAGCTCTGTAAAATGAAAAAAAATTCCGTAAACAAAAATGTAGTCGTTGAATTCAACAAAAAAGCTAATAGACAAAATCAAACTGATGATGACTCATCCACCTAAGAGAGAATAAATAAATTTGGACATAAGATATGGAACCCAAGGGAAAGAAAGCAAGTCTTGAAACTGGGACTTGACAGCACAAGCAGCCATATTTAATGTTTTAGTCTGTGTGCATTTTTATGATCTATGAA
This sequence comes from Eumetopias jubatus, assembly GCF_037043125.1. Classification (NCBI taxonomy): domain Eukaryota; kingdom Metazoa; phylum Chordata; class Mammalia; order Carnivora; family Otariidae; genus Eumetopias; species Eumetopias jubatus. The sequence goes on along the minus strand of NW_028274809.1, from coordinate 172,789,420 downwards.
AGCAACGTAGAACAATTCTAATGTTTTCCTCTTTCAATTTAGTTTTCCTGAATTATGCAGCCACTGCAAAATTTGTACAGATGACAAACTTGTACATGGCTACTGTGCACACCAAGGTTGCAGGGTCATACAGGAAAGTGAACTGACCACCTCGAAGTCCTCCCTGGTGTCTTCTCAGGGATGCTTGTATCACTTCGGGAGCGCTCGGAAAGCATTTGCTCTGAGCGGATTTGCTCATCATACAGTTAGAAACGGAACAGAAGCATGGTTTGCAAAGTGGCAGGTGCCTGGAATGATGTCAGACAAATCCTAGTATTCCACAGTACATTTTATGAGAGTTTGACCTTTGAAGAGGAGAGTAGGGCCGAGAACTTTGGTTAATGTCCGAGTCCCAAAAGAAGATGTGGAGCTGTATGGAAACTTGAAGGGTGGAATCTTCATTTGACACTGAGTTTCTATGGACATTTTATTTTTTTAAAGATTGTATTTATTTAGGGGCGCCTGGGTGGCTCAGTCATTAAACGTCTTCCTTCGGCTCAGGTCATGATCTCAGGGTCCTGAGATCGAGCCCTGCATTGGGCTCCCTGCTCAGCGGGGAGTCTGCTTCTCCCTCTCCCACTCCCTCTGTTTGTGTTCCCTCTCGCTGTGTCTCTCTCTGTCAAATAAATAAATACTTTATTTGACAGAGATAAATAAATAAGTATTCATTTATTAGATAAATAAATATTTATTTGACAGAAAGCAAGCAGCACAAGCAGGGGGAGCAGCAGAGGGAGAGGAAGAAGCAGGCTCTCTGCTGAGCAGGGAGCCCGATGCGGGGCTCGATCCCAGGACCCTGGGACCATGACCTGAGCCAAAGGCAGACACTTAACTGACTGAGCCACCCAGGTGCCCCATGAGCATTTGACATAAACATGGCATAGTGTGTCAATGTGTTGAACAAAAAAAAAAATGGCAAAACAAAGATATGCAAAATGAAGAAGGAGCTACCATGAGGAATGGCACAGCCTGGACTAGGAAGAATGGACAGTGTCCTTCAGTTGATTCTGGAGGAAAAGTGGAAAATTAAACTTGGAAAGTGAGGATCTTATGTAGAGACATCTTGCAGACAATCCAAAATAGGGAGTGGAGATTTAAAGAGAAATCTAGGAAGTAGAGATAAAAATTAAAGATTGACTATACAACATAGAATAAGAAAAACACAACCAGAGAGATCTAGAGCTTGCAAAAGTGAAGGCAAAAACTGTGGAAAAGAAAGGAAGAGTTAAAGAGTTGACTCTCTGATGAATTAAAAAAGAACAGATGCTCAAGTTATGAGGGCTATTGTCCAATGCATAGGTGTTAAAGAAAGAGTAGGAGATGAGTTAGGGAAAGAGGATTTGGGCAAAAGGATATTTTTGCTTTTAATCATTAGGTGGCCATTATTGATCTTTGCAGAGTACTTTTTTGCAGTGACAATGGCATTTCAGTTTTTAGAGTTAAAGTGATATGCCAGTTACTATACACTCCCCGAGTCTTCCTGGGCATATGGTTGTACCTAGCTGCTGGCGAGACTAGAAACTGTAGTTCCTTTATTTATGTTATTGTATTTGGAGACTTCTTGCTATTGCCTACACTTTAGTCAAAATAAAACAGAAGTTAAAGTCCCAAGTGGGTTGCTGCTATAACAGAAACCTCAAATATGTGGCATTGGATCAGTGGTTAGGAAATATGGACCCATGAAGATTGGAAAGGTCATGACCCTCGTTATGCCGTCATCATTGGTAACCTCTTGTCTTTGATACCTTGTAAAGCAGAACACGTGCCTGTGGAGCCTCTGTTCCCCAGCCTCTAGGGAAATGGTTGTAAAGAGCCATAATGTGAATGTATATTGCCTGAATCTTGCTGCTTTATGCAAATTATTACAATTGAGAAAACACCTCAGGCAAGATTTGACTCACTTTCAAAACAAGAAGAAAGGGAAAGTCCAGAAATACCAGGCTTTTCAGAGTTGGAAAATCTCATTTTGTATTCCTCAAACATAGGAAAATAAAAATGTTAATCAGAACATTTATCAAGGCCTCTGTTTATGATTCCTCAGCCAAGAAAAGTTACCTAAACTCAGGGTGATTGTAAGAAAATGAGTGTTGCCCTTACCCCAGCCTATTGTATCAAGAAGTCTTCAAGTTACCTTCATTCAAACAAGTTAGGGAGAAAAGGTCCCACAAAATAAAATCTTAAGACAGACTTGGAACAATATTCATAAAGAAACACTGGGATTTCTTCCTCAACTACCGTACTGGGGGAAGGAAATAAATCAGAAGCCCAATAACTTTTGAGAGAAAAATTACAAAGAAATTACAAGTCCGGCCACAAAAATCCGACTATCTCTAAAAGAGTTTTCAGCCTCCTAGAATTGCAAATGCAGGAAGGAGTTTGTGAAACTGCATCTCCAAGGAGAATATTAACTTTCTTCAGATCTGGCCACAGGAGATTATGGACACAATGAAGAACCTCCCAGAAATCAGAGTCAAGTGCCAAGGAAGACTGAAAAGAAGGTGGTTTTTCCCACAGATCAGAAAGAATCTAACCAATGAACTCCTGCAACATTCAGCAAAACCAGCCTTTATTGTTTCTGCCCAGGATTTCAGCATTGCCATGGACTGATGGACTTGTTTTTCATTCTCTTTTCTCAGTGGACTTTTTTTTTTTTTTTTCCAGTAGCATTTGTTTGTTCCTGTCCCACCATCATATATTATTCTCACTATCAGTTTTGGACCCAGGCAAGAGGGAGTGCTGCCTTGGGCTCCATGCATTGGCAGGTATGGCTCCTTCATTCTTCAGCCATGCTCCAGTCATCAAGGTGAGAATTCTACAGGCCAAGTAGCAGCGATGCTCAGCTGGAGCCCATCTTCTACTTCTAGGCTATGTTTCAGGTACCTGGGACTCCAGAATACCCCGTCCAAACAGTCCCATATTGGCCTCCAGGCTTTTCACAGACTTTACCCACATCCTCTTCCTGAGAGTTGCCCGCTCCACGGTTGGCCTTAGCTTAAGCCCAAGGACTGGCTAATGGGCAGCTCTTCAGGGGAGCTTTGAATGTACCCTGGACTCGCAGGCTGAGTGTCACACAGTTGACCATAAAAGAGGGATGTGAAGAAAAGGAAGGATCAAAAGGGTGAGGAGGTAGGGGCATTTATCTCTGTGTTACCATACTCAGAGATGGACAAACGAGTCTGAGAATTCTGAATTTCTCGAAGTAGGTGGATAAAAGGTATTTAATAATCCATTTGCTTGATTTATAATTTTTCAATATTTTGGTACATGCTATGTAAGCCTCCATTTGTATTTATGCTTCTGTCCCCAGAAATGTTGGGGCACATACAATTGTGTGTGTGGAAGTTGAGGATGGGTGTAGAGGGCAGATCGTTTTTCTGTTAGTCTGTAAGTTGCCGGGTAGTAGAATCCACAACAGCTCATAATGGATAGCAATGTCTATTAGCCACATATTAGAGGCTTTGAGCTAAATGTGGCCATTGGGTAGGACCTTTGGTTTTGTCCTTGAGCGAGAGAGTGAGTTCAATTTGTTGGAAGAAATGTGCTCAGGTGGCCACAGGAAAGACTCTGGCAGTCTGCAGGCTGTCCCCCCAAATCCATTCCCTTCTTTCTGGGCACAAGGTTGCACAACTGTAAACTACTTTTCTCAGCCTCATACAGCTGACTTTGCTTGGTTTCCAGCTCCCATCAGTAAAATATGAACAGAAATGAGAGGTATTTAAAAGATCTTACCCTGTTCCTCCTCTTTTTTTCCTGCCTAGGGACTGAAATGTTGTGGCAGACGTGCATCATCAACCATCCTGAGGAAGGCAGCATCTATGAGAACGGTGGAGTAGTGCATGGGAAGAAAATGAAGCCATAGGAACAAAATCACAGAGCAAAACCTCACTTGCCTAGGCTCTTCAGACTTTTAAATTGTTCCATGTGCTTTAGCTAAACTTCAGTTAACCTAAGGCATTGTTTTTTGTTTGTTTCCAGCAGTTTAGTCTTTATCTTAATAAAACTGCTTGGGAAAATATGGACTAATTGCTATTTTTTATTGCTATTCTTTTAAAGTGAATGCGTAAACAGAATTGTAATGGTAAAAAAAAATTTGCTTTTTTTTAAATTAGATTTAAATTTTTTTAAATTTTAAATTAGACTGAATAAGACATGGATGGATTGCATGGAAAAACTTATAACATTGTCTTTTTGTCACATAACTTCTCACATGCTTAAGAAGTATGATATTAATCACAATTCTAAGAAGAGGCAGGTTTACATTGTATATAAATTACACAGCATATAGAGTAGGTAGAATAATACTATATACTACTCTCCATGTGTTCATAAATAGATTTATGCATATATTGCTTTCCATGCATTCACAGAAAGTATTTGTTTTCTGAGACTATAAGACGATTGAATTTTCACAAGTCACAAAATAACAGAACTTTCAAGGTGTTCTAAAATTAGGTAGAAAATAGTTACTTACAAGAAAACATCCAGAAATGCATCATTAACTCTCTGAATGTGTAAATAAATCTGACATTTGCTGGAAGCTAATGAGATACATGCTTGCTGTCTAACTTGTCAAACATTCTGTTTTGGAAATCTTAAAAAGAGAAGCCTTCAAAATCTGTCATTAAGGTGAGACTCAGTCAAAACATACCAAAAATCAGAATCACATTCCTGTCCTCTAAGAATATTTCATAGGGAAAAGCTAGGACTCCACTGTTGGCTAGATTTGATTTCGAAGCCTCATCCTGTGAATTACTGGTTGCCATTTTAAGCAATTTACTCCATTTCCTGGCATCCTATGCACGGTGAAAACTTAGGAGTCAGAACCAACTACAATTGTACTTGCCCTTTCTTTTTTTCCCCGCATGTTCTCATTTATTTTGACTGTTATCTTCCTTCAGAATGCAAAATCCAGTGTCCCAATTATCAGATCTGTTCCTTTAAGGAAATATTCTTGAATTTTGGTATGTGTGCAGAAAATCATGCTGTTTGCACTACTTCGATCCAGAAGGTTGGGTAGAAGGGAAGAATATGTATAAAGCACGGTAATGGAAGAACATGAAATGTTATTGTCGCTACTGTGTCCAAAGGAATATTAGCAAAAAAATAATTCGACAATGACATCATAAAATTGCTGTTCACAAATACCGCTTGCTCTTTTTATCTCAAAGAGAAATTTTGGGTTTTGTTTGATCATCTCCATTATGTATTTGTTTTCTATTCCAGCTATTTTCAGTAATTTACTTACAGTTTCCTTCGTTAGGTAGAGTTAATCTTTTTCTTGCTATTTAAATCAGATTTCTATTTCATGAATATATTAGACTATTTGTTTTTCAAATGCAATCACTTAAGTGCAATAAATTGTCCTTTTTTACAGAGGCTTTTAAAAGTATAAATATTCGTCTAAGTTCTATTTGGGCTGCATCCCATAATCTACATTAGTGGTATTTGCATTATTGTTCAGTATTAAGTAATCTTGCATTTTCATTAATGTGAAAATATTACATATTAGGATTTTTTCTCCCATAATATTTTTCATTTCCATGTTATTTTATTGTTTTCTTTTCTGTATGCAGATTACATGTTCATTACATGTTTTTCTCAGCATCATGGAAATTATATCCTCTATTTCTACCTTTTAAGTGGCTATTTTTGAAATTATCAAATCCATTTCACTAAAAGTTTAAGTGAATAAATTTCTCCACCTTCTTTTCTAACAATTTGATGTCCTCATAATTGTGTATCTAAGAATCTCCCTCTCTTGTCTCTTACTAACAGATATTATTGTCCACTCTTCCGATTTTAATCTTCTACTTATCACTAACGGGGACATTCCAGTTTTACAGGATCAACATGCGTTTAGATTTACCCACGCACTTACAGATTGTTTTTGGTCACAGACCACACATTTTCCATCCTTTTTGTGGGATAATTTTCTTTATGAATTGCATAGAAAAATATATTAGAAAGAATTAATGGATGGCATTGTCACTATGTTTTTGTATGTGTGTGTGTCTGTGTGTGTGTATATATATATACATATATATACATATATTTGGAAAATTCTCTTATTTTAGTTTCACTCTGGAGTGAGAATAAAGATAATTAATTCATGTTATGTCCAATCTAGATTGAATTCTGTGCCTATAATACTTTAAATTTGCATAAAGTTAATTGGGCATCATAAATTTATATACCTCCTTACATCTAATTTTGATATAATTTGCAACCTGAAACTACTTTTTTTTAAGATTTTTTTAAAGATTTTATTTATTTATTTGAGAGAGAGAATGAGAGAGAGAGAGAGAACACATGAGAGGGGGGAAGGGGTCAGAGGGAGAAGCAGACTCCCCGCCGAGCAGAGAGCCCGATGCGGGACTCGATCCTGGGACTCCAGGATCATGACCTGAGCCGAAGGCAGTCGCTCAACCAACTGAGTCGCCCAGGCGCCCCAACCTGAAACTACTTTTAACCATAGTTTTAAAAAAAGAGCTGTGCATTTTCACGGTAGCTTATTTCATGGTTCTTGTGGTGTAGAGAATTGTTCGATGAACTGACAAAAGTGTGGGAGACAGTGAATACATGGTTTGCAGTGATTGTTGTAGGATTTATATTTAAACACTTGGCAATGGCAATGGAGGGTATTTAGCATTAAAAATGCAGATGAAAGACAGATTTGAGGGAGGTATAAAGGAAACAATGTAGCTTTCTAACATTATAAATTTAGACTTAGTATCAGCTTCTGTTTTGCCACTTAACTCAGTTTTAGAAGTTGCAGGAGTAATTAGCCTGCTACAGAAGTTGTTGTGAATGATCAGCTACATTGATTTTAATCTATTAATAATTTAAGAATAAAAATACATGCTTTAAAAAATGTGTCTGAGGAAATATAAGAAGGGTTCCATCTGAGTTTGGCATTATCAAGTCCTAGATTATTCACTCAGCGTTCATGAGCTATTTCATATGAGTGTTTGGGGTCAACTGACATTACCTAATAGAAGCAAAATGTCTATTGCTTTGTTTACAGATGAGATGGCACTTTGACTTTTGTTCATTTTTTTAAATAATCCTCCAAATAATGGACCTACTTCAATATTTTTTTAAAATTTATTTTATTATGTTATGTTAGTCACCATACAATACATCATTAGTTTTTGATGTAGTGATGAAATCTTTACAACTTAACCCACAATTTTCGCAATGTTGAACTGCTGTTTTGGTGATCATAATAACTTTCCTTGACATTACTTAATTGCTCAATATAGATTTCTATTAGTGAATTTATTCTCAAACTTTACTTCCAGCCACACTGGATATACTAGGAGGCAATTTAAAGGCTTAAAATCCAATTTTGACTTTAACTCTCTTGAGAGTCAATTCATTCATTACTAATAATAAAATGACTACTTTATAAAGCTAAATTACTTCAGTGAACGTATATGAAGGGTTGGGCACACAGTAAGTCAATAGAGAAGTCCCCCACTATCTGCAGCAGATATATTCCATGACCCTCAGTAGATGCCCGAATACTGTACATACTATGTTTTTTTCCTATGTATACCTAGCTATGATAAGTTTAATTTACAAATTAAGCTGAGTAAAATATTGACCTTCTGATAATTCATCAGAAGGAAGATTATCTGCTTCTGGATTGCAGTTGCCTGCAGGTGACTGAAACTGTGGAAAGCAAAACCGCGAATAAGGAGGGAGTACTGTACGTTACATTTGTTCACATTCCCCTGTCTTTGTACTCCTGAATTTACATTTATTATTTTACTTGTAGGCCTAAATTCTTGGGATGCCAGCAAACCTCTAAGATGTCTTGTGGCAGGTGGGTTTCTGTCTGGGATAATATATGTGAGAAGAGGGGTGCCTGGCTGGTTCACTTGTGACTCTTGATCTTGGGGTTGTGATTTTGAGCCCCACATTGGGGGTAGAGTTTATTTTAAAAAAATATTAACCACTTGTTAAAAGCTCAAAAGAGTTTTGATTATTTAATCAAACCACAAATGCTGACCCTCTTTTTGGTAAAAGGCTTACTGATCTCAAGGAGCACACAGCACAGTGAAGACAGGGGATGGATGCTCCACACATTTGCATTCCAGAGTAATAAAATATGGTAAAGGCCCAGGCAGGCCTAATCACTAGGCTCTAAGAAAATTGTGGGTGCTTCCAGGAAGGCTCTTCAGATAGAGTAAATTATAGGAAATCATTATACTAAATAGTACACTTGCTTCTGTAGCTAGAAACTGATAAGGGAGATTCAGCAGTTCTGTTGTACAGCTTTTTCTATCCCTTATTTGTTCCAAGAAATGGCATATAATTTGGTGTTGTAGCAGGCATATTTTCCTACATGATCCTTTGTTGCGTGATAGCTTCTTAAGCCAACAAACAAACAAACAAACAAACAAATGAAACAAATAACACACAAAAACCCCAACCTTGCTATTCTTTGGTCAAGAAACTGAGTATGAGTGAAGGGGGAGAAATTTTTGAATCTTCCATTTTCCCTTCCCTGTCCCCAGGCTTGGACAAAGTAATTAGAACAATTTTACTCTGAGGCTCCATCTTAGAGCAAGGTTTAAGATTATTGAGAGAAATACAATCTTGTTAGAGAATGGAAAAAAAAAATCATACTTTGAATCTAAAGTGTGAATCAATAATGACAGGACGGTACCTGGAGAGAGGAGAGGAGCAGAAACTGTGAGCCACTGACAAGGGAAAGGACACGACAAGAAGAGTCTGGAGCCCTACGTGGCACTTCTATGCAATATGAAATGGCGCTGGGGGCGCCTGGGCGGCTCAGTGGTTAAGCGTCTGCCTTCGGCTCAGGTCATGATCCCAGGGTCCTGGGATCGAGCCCCGCATCGGGCTCCCTGCTCGGCGGGAAGCCTGCTTCTCCCTCTCCCACTCCCCCTGCTTGTGTTCCCTCTCTTGCTGTGTCTCTCTCTGTCAAATAAATAAAAATAAGATCTTAAAAAAAAAAAAAGAAAGAAAGAAATTGTGCTGGCTCTTGATTCAGAGTCTAGGGGAAAATAACCAAACCTCCTAAAATGTGCTTTAAGTCTCATATGTTCCAGGAACAGTATATAAAAAGAGGCTGCAAGATAAAACTTCACAATTCTAGTTTTGCAGTACACTTGAGAAAGCTGGACATCATGCGGCTTTAGCCTCTCTGCCATCTTCATCTTTCCTCCTCTTCCTCCGTGTCTGTTTTCTTCTATTCTTCCTTCTCCCTTTTCTTCTTCTTCAATGACACTCACAACCCCAGGCTCTGGACGGACCCTGTGCCGAACACACTGAGCTAAACGTACTTAGTGACTCTGACCGTACCTGAAGTGTCTCATCTGACACTTTTTCTGAGAAAAGAAAAATAAGGTTAATCAACTTTCTTAGATAAACAGTAGTTAACAATCAGATCAAACAATGAGAACCAAATTCTATGCCTGGCAGGCTCATAAAGTGTTAAATACACAAAAAGGAGGATTTGAATCTGGTTTGAGAGATGCATCCAGATGTTTTATTTTTACATTTGAAAATGCTGTGCTGCTTCAGGTAACTCAATAAAATCCAAATGGAAATTCTTTCAAGAAAAATAAGTACACCTTCTTTTTTCAGGTGCCAATTTTCTGTTTAACGATAAGCAAAATGGAAGGCATCTGTTCTAAAACTGTTAGCATAGGAAAATAATCCTTTCTCTTTAAAAGAAAAAAATCAGACTTTATTCACCGACAAGTAGGAGTCCATTTTTAGCATATTATAATAAAAGAGAATTTTAAGAATAAATTAGGTTTTTGATTTGCCCAACAAAAGAAAAATTCTCCATTTAAAGCTTATGCCATTCGGGTGGAATGTATAGTGACTTTCAATAGATTATACAGTGAGATAACATGACATTTCCCAACATCAGATCGCACACAAGAATCTGAGATCTTACACCATATGATACCTTAATTATAATTTCAAAGACAGGAGTAGTCTTGAGGCACCAGGTGAAGCAGTGGTATATGTAGACTATAGGCCTAGTTTCCCATTTTCATACTTACCTCATTAGGAAATACTGAGTTCCAGATATAATATATCAGTTTTCTAGGGGACATATGCCATCGTCGATTACATAGTCAGTAGTTTTTTTTCATAAGGAGGCATATTCAGCTTATATGTCAATAGCTTCTGTGACATATTCCAGGGAGCTATGCCCCGCCCCCACCTATGGATTACAGTTTTTCGTGTCATTCCGTAGCAATCATAGCCAAACTGGGCACATTCTTTTAGTAAACACCATCAATGTGTTTGTTAAATTTATCTGTCATTAGCGTATTTTCCAAAGAGATTTGACCAGAATGAATTGTAGATCTCTGGGTAATTCTTTTCTTCTCAATACACTCTCTGACTTCTGTCAATATACCCTTGACACATATGTCTCAGTTGTCTTTTTATAATTTGTCTTAAAACAGTTTCTGCAATAGTTCATTTAAGAGAATAAGCCTCTTAACATCTGGATTTGAAGCATATAATGGGCATCAGTAATGGTGATAGCAGCTATATTTTTTTTGAGGACTTTCAACAGTTTATTTAAAGTTCAATTTCTTTGTTTTTATTTTTTGTCATCCAAAGTTGTTTGAACATCTGTAAGACTGTACTTGATTATGTAACCATTTCTATAGTCACTTTTAATTTTTTGTGGCCAATAATTCTCTATAAGTATTATATTCAACAGAGGCTTCAAATGAGCTTCCAGAAATATTCTTTCATCCTATGAGTCATTGTCTACATAAGTTTAATTTTCATTTAGTTCTAGCAATGAACTTATAACACTTTTGTTATAATATATACATATTGCAGAATGATGGAAAGTATTATTTCATACATTAAACTTCAATTAAAATTAAATTATTATTCTTATATCTTCCTAGCAGAAATGACCTTTGGCCATTAAGTACATATTCTCAGTGACTGGGTGGAACTGGGGTGCCACTGATGAGTAATTCGACATTGTAACAGTTTGTGAACATATCCATATTCCAGATGTCTAGAACATGCTTTTACAGATGGTGACTTCACGTGATATAATATCACTACTCATCAACTTCTTTTACAATAACATGGAGTTATTCCTTTCTCTGACCAATTCCAACCAGCTGCTCCATAGAGGAATCTAATTCCCCTTTCAGTCTGTGTTGCCAGTGCCACTCAAGAATAAAGGTAAAGACCACACCATCCAGAGATGTCCTGCACTAAGACAGTAGCGTTCCCATAAATGACCACTTGCTTCTACTTCTTAGCAATTCTAACCATTTTGTTCCACGCTATTTAGATTATCAGTAGTCCTTCCTGGGTGAAGGTTTAAGCACACTTCTGGCACTATTGATGGGTACGATGTTCCATTAGAGTAATGCCATTAGTTTATTTACTCATAGCCTACAGACGAGAACTTAATGGTAGCCGTAGTCAGACACTGGTAGTCAAGATCATGGAGGATGGTGGTGGGAGTGAGGCTGTTTCTTTTTGTTGAATCATTCAGTGGAATTTTTAGTTGTAAATATCTCTGGAGTTCGAAATTTTACTCTACTTGTAACAAACACACTTGCCATAATTTCATGGATTCTGGTAAAAGATAAGAGACTCCTCGGTCAGAGATAAAGGGAAAGATTATTGTTCACAGCAAAGGCAAGAGCCTGAGTATCAGGAGTTTTGCATTTATTCCTTGAACCCCAGTTCCTACAGGGTGATGGAAAGACAGCCAGATGACACATATCCTTGTAGAGGGGTTTGTTGTAGAGAAGAGGAATTCACAATATTTTCTTATGAATGTAATTATCCATAACCTTTGCTCCAAAGGTTTCCATTATCTCCATCTCCAAGGCTATAAGCAAATGTCCCCCTGGTTATAGAGGGAGACGCTATCTTCCCAGACAGTTCAGTGAATGTTCTTGAATAGGTTTTGCAGAACAGAAGGCAGCTGGTACCTTACTTGTAAAACCTGCAGACATGAGTAAGGTCTATGGAGAATTTTCTCTCCCAAACCTCACTTTTGTTGCTATACTGTCTTGGCTTCTGGAGAATTTTTTATTCCGTCGGCTGCTCTAATTTATATGGCAGAGATGGAACAAAATCCATTCAGTTTGTCTATAGAGTACTTAATTAAGTCTACTACCAAAGGTCTCCCAAAAGCATAAGGTCAACCTGCATTTTTGACTTCAATCATGCATTCCAGGGTCTCAGACCAAACTACCTGAACAAATCCCCTTTTAGATCATATGGGTTTACCTTAGAAAGCCAGATGCCTTTCTCCCTGTTTCTGTGTTGACCTTTCGGTGGGCTGAAAGACATTAATCCATGTATAGCAAGATGTATTAACAACTGGGCAGATTCTGTCTTGGCTGATAGGAAGGAAGTCTAAGACCATTCTTTCACCCTTAACAACTTTATAAACTAAACTGAGTATGAGCTAAATGTCTCCCAGGGCCAAAGTTGTGTCATTTATCATTTATTTAAAGTCAGAAGTAAAAGTCTACTTGGGTGACTTCTGTTGTAAAGATAGGGTGCACATCAGTAAATCAGTAATCTCTATAGGAAACTTTACCAATTAACCAAGTGTAGCCTTTATAAATATCTTTGTAATCATCTGTAGGCTACATAATCTATTCATGGTGTTTTTTTAAATAACTGAATCTCTTCTATGATCATACCTAAAGAATAAGTCATCAAGATTCTGGGAAGGAGGGAAGTTAATACTTGACTTCTATATGAGAGGTACAACCCAGGGTCACTCATAGTACCCCTGGAAAGAAACTGTCATTTAAAATTGCTGGAGCTCCCCAAAAGGAACCTGTATAAGTTCGGGTCACAGCTCATGGCTGTCGTCAACTTAGGCTTCTAGCTAGCTGGTAAGCTTTAAATCCCGATTGAGTTAGAACAGATTCCAGTCTTTGTTTATTGTGAGTCTTCCTAAAGTCTGTCAGTCCAACTTATTCTGTTTATTCACTCCACCGGTAGGTCCCATTCCTTCTGATTTCCAAAAAATCAGTGTGATTTTCAATACAGACACTCTCGTTAGTTAAATGAACAGCTTTTTGCTTTAAATAACAATGAAACATAAGGTTCAGACCATATAGTAATGGAGGTAGGGAGGTTTGTGGTTGGCCCTATATTTGGTCCCATGGACAATAAAGAAATCTGCTTGTGTCTGTTTTGATCCCTTTTACCAACTTTGCCTTATTAGAGGTTTTTTAACTCTACTACTTCTACTTTACAAGGAAACTTTTTTGACATTCTTTCTCCTTGATTTAATACCTCTCTAACATCACACAAAACATGATTAGTATTCCCGGCCTTAGATTATCTGATGCCTTTGCTCAATGAGAGCAACTTTGACCATGTCTAGTAACAAACTACCCAGGTTTTTCAAATGGACTATAATTAGCTATATCATCCAGCTTATAGTAAAAAACTATCAAGTTAACATACTGTTGAGAAGACTGTTAAAAGTAGTTTAAGGGAATAAAAATATTTAATATAACCATTTCCTTAATCAGAGCAGTGATCCTGGAATCAAGCCAAATAATCTAACTATTCAAAAATCTGAAGACTATTTCCACCCCAACTACTCCCACTGGTTTTGTAGGCAAGATTGAATTTTGTTATACAATTCTCTAGTTATATATGAATCGTTCGATCCGTTGTTGGTCCTGAACTTGTTCCCACTCTGCCACTGCATCTCGATTACTTGTGAGGTGAAGGCAAAGCAGGATAAGTTTGATACTAATTCCTGTGAATCAGATTTGGCAATTTGACTATGTGTTATCTTCAGTTATCATTGTGTCCCAGATTTGCTTTCAGAACCATGAAACATAACAGCTAAAGCACTTTTGGGGGCAAGAAAAACAAAGGGATGGGAAAACAGAATGAGAACTAGATGCCAAGATGGCTTCCTTCTCATCTTTGTAGAAAATGACAAAAGCTATGGAGCAAATTATGAGTGACAAATCTTATCAATGTTAATTGGAGGAAATAGATCCAAGAGAACTGCTAAGTAGATGGATATGCAGCATGTAGCAAAAGGGAGATTTGTGAAAAATTATGTTCTCTGGTTGCTCTTAGTAGAACTGGTAAAAACTAGATCCTTAAAAGAAGAGACATAAGTAGTAGAAGAAAAGCATATGTTATATCCACCTAGGCAGATGTTATATTTCCTCAAAAAGTAACTCAATTATGACCACTGATTATTTTTTAAAAGTGTTCAGGTAGTTGAGGACCAAGGATATGTGCCCACTGAGTCGAGAGTGTATTCTGTTAAATAGTTAAGACATTTCAGAGGAGTCACTGCAGAGGCCTGGTGAACAATCATTGATGATCATGGGAAACCATTGATAATTCTAGATAGTACTAAATGAATTAGATTATTTGGCTTGATTCTGACCTCCAAATAGCTACAATTTTTTTTTTTTTTTTTTTTGTGAACAGATACTTTCTCGTGGAATGATAACTGATGGGCTATACTGAGGGAATACAGGGATTTGACAAACTTATTTTCACACTTAAGCTACACACACTTATCATCTCACAAATGAAGTTTACCTTCCAAAGTACAGATGTCCCAAGACTGCCTTTGTGATGGCCACTTGGACACACCTCATTCAACGTAATTGATGGAGACTATTATAAATGCTGTGATAAGGACACCCCAGTCTGAGGATATTTATGTATCTTTGTCATAGGAATAACATTTTTAGGAAGTAGTAACTGACCTAACTGACCCTCCTACTACCATGGGCCTGACAGATAGAAACAAGTTTCATGAAATTTGAAGAAAGTAGTGAAGAAAAGGGAAATTGGCAGGATTTCTACTGAGGACTTGAAAGTCCATTACCAAAATTTGTAGGATGGAGTGGCCACACTGGCACCACGCCCACATTTTAAAATATCAAGACAACTTTTTGGGGTGCCTGAGTGGCTCAGTCAGTTATGTGGCTGACTCTTGATCTCAAGGTCATGAGTTCAAGCCATGCATTGGGCTCCATGCTGGGCGTGGAGCCTGCTTAAAGAAAATCAATCAATCAATCAATCAATCAATCAAACATCAAGGGAACTTTTTAAAAATCTATCATAATCTAGAGAAAGTCAAATCAAATTAAGAGAATCATGATTTAGAACAGAGATATGTTAACAGTGGCTAAATTTATGCCCCTAATTAAAACCATAGTATCTGAAACTAATTGACTGAGGAGTCAAAATCCATTCTTCCAACCAAATGGGACATCATAGGCTAAATTCCAAGATTAAGGTCAAGTAATCTTACAAAACTTGGAGCACTTATGCACAATTACTTAGGTTTGCTAAATATTGGCACTCAATATATAGTAAGATCTATTTGTGGGTGACAGAGATGGTCTGAGTTTGAAACTGGAAGTTTGTGCATTTATAGAGTAAAGAGGTTTAAGAGTAGGTAAAGTTTGTGATTAAAAAGTGTGACTAGAGATATTGGTCTGTAGGCCCATTGCCTTTATCTGATTTTATAGATTTTATTTATTTATTTGAGAGAGAAAGAGTGAGAGAGAGCACAAGCTGGGGGAGTGGCAGAGGGAGAGGGAGAAGAGGGCTTGATTTCAGGACCCTGGGATCATGACCTGAGCCAAAGGCAGAAGCTTAACCAAATGAGCCACCCAGGCACCCCACCTTTATCTGATTTCATAACTGCAGTGCATATTATGTAAAGCTGGATCAATGATATCCCAGTCAGTTTCACGGAGATTATTGACCAAATCTGCTCACCACCTGGTTCCAATTGGTCGTGCTTAGGAGTCTTTCCAATTGTTCAAGTCATCTATAATAGCAATGACTAAACTATACAGAATTCCAGGAAAGAAAAGACTTTTCGTTATTAGAAGTATTCTTGTGTTCTATGGTCTCTAATCAGTACCATCTATAAATGCTTCTTTTTTAAATTTGGGTGTTTTCTTCAGGAAGAATTTTTTTTTAAATTATAGATTTCCTGCATTTTTGTAGATGACTTATTTATATTGGAGTAAAGGGCCGTTGATGTTACATCTATGTGATATAGGCTAAACATGGAGAAGACTCAATATAATAACACAAATTCTGTGAATATTAACTAAAGAAGGGGAAGACAGTTTATTTCCTAGCATCATGCAATAGCAGTTTTAACAGTTTACTTATCAACAGGGTAAATATACATATATGTTTTCTCATTTACGATTTACAACTATGCTAAGAACTATTGTCATTACTCTCAAAATTCAAGGGAAGAAATTGATCTCTTATAAAGTAAATCTTACACGAATTTATAAAGTAGAGGCTAGAATCAAAATTTTCTGGCCCATGATCTTTTATGGCATGATGCTAAGAAATATAGATAAGAAATGAGTCAAATAGGTTAGAAAGATTAACATATCAAAACCATTAAAAAATTTAAATGTTATATATTGGAAACAAGGCATCCTATACTTCAAGCTGATTGTAATCTGGAAGTGTTCAAACAATACCATAGATAAAGAATCCATATTATTTCATAACTATACAGAAAACAAGATTTCATAGTCTATGTGATTTGAAGATTTTAAATGTTAAGAATAGCAATTGCCATAACTATTCTCTCTGAATTTGAGGTGACATTGCAGGGATTACACTAACAACAAGTAATTTTTTTTTGTTACATAAATTAACCCATTTATTATAGGCTAGCAATGTTTCAAATGGTGAAGCTTCTACTGGTCTTTCAACTCCTTCAGTCTTCTGATAGCCGACTTTACTGTGACAGCAGAAGTGGTGTTGTAGGTCCAAGTGCCACCAGCGACGGTTTTCATGCCAAGATATATTTGTGTGCTTTATATGCCCCCAACTTTTTGACATACTTATTTCATTTTGAAACCTACCACCTAAACTAATATGGATGTGAAAAATGTTCTATCAATATTTCATTTCCTCTGGCCATGTAAAACTTTTAAAATGAAGGAGTGGTAACCATTGTGATTTCATGCTACACTCAGAAATCTCGTATTTCTAAAAGAAGATGCCAAATTACTCTGCAAGATCCATTTTCATTTATTCATGATTACAGGACCTCCTTCTGTTCTGAAATTCTTAGGGCTGGTATAGCATTAGCATAAGTGAAAAAGGAATATACATCCCTCTTATGGATGGAAAGAATCATTTATGGATCTTTTGTTGGTATACAGATCCAACATCCTCCAGGGAGAGTCACAAATCCCGATAATGTCCCTCTGTGTACAATTTTGCATTTGATGTTCAGATTTAACTGACAGATGTGTGAAATCACAAATAATTGAATGACTCCCTACTGACTTCACAGTTGTATTTTAGAGGCTGGAGAGTGTGAATTACTACAGGGATGGTCAGCAAGAAGCCACACAACATTGCTCATATCCATTAATAAGACACTCATTTGTAAATATGAGCTTGGGTTTATGCATATAAAACAACTTTTTTCATGAAATGTAATTTTAAGATATAATCTTTAGTTTAGAAAACTGGTCATAAATTTTTAGTGGTTATGCTATGACTATTATGGAATTGAACTAACAGCATCAAATTAACATAAATATGCTTTTTTATTGCTTTCAGATTTTATTCTGTTAATTGCTTATGCTTCTTTTTTTAATACTCCACATATTCATTTTGAAATGAAATGGCATATGACTTTTGTTTGAATTATACCAATAATTCATTTTGTGTATGTTTTTCAATTCCTATTTATACAAAACTGCAAATCACCAATAACTGAAATTAACCCAGAATTAAATATGGTTGAAAACTTTCAGAATTTTGCCTGATGACATAAGTGAACTTTGGAAATTTTACATACCCATTTCTCTTCCCATACATACATACCCATTTCTCTTCCTAGTATCTGAAGGTTGCAATGGGTTCCTATCCTATTGTGTTTATCATTTGGGGAGAAGAAGTAGGGAACATGACATTGTTTCTCTTACTGCTTCATGAGGCAAGGTAAATAGTGTTAGTTTTTTGCTTTAACAACAGTATTTTGTATACACTAATAGAAACATGATCCAAAGAATATCATGTTTCTCAATTTGATTAGCTATTCCATAAAAAAAGGATGCAAAGGAGTTAAAAAGAAAGATGAAACAGATTTTTCCTGCTCCCAGAAATGTTCCAAGAAAGCAGAAGGTCTTAGCTTTATCACTCAAGGAAAGAATATTCAGATGGCCAAAAAGAGGTTCCTGCTAATTTCCCTCAACCTATTGCTCTGTGAAACCATGTAGTCTATAAACTGTGGTAGAGACTGCTAGTTGTCCACCCTAAGTTATTCCCTCTCTCTTTTCCTTAATAACACAACTCCTTTTTATTTTTATTTATTTACCTTAAAAAAAGATTTATTTATTTATTTATTTTATTATTATTTATTTTAGAGAGGAACAGAATGTGTGTGTGCAAGCAGGGGGAGGGGCAGAGAGAGAATCATCAAGCAGACCCCCCTCGGAGGAAGGAACCCAACATGGGGCTTGATCCCAGGGCCCTGAGATCATGACCTGAGCTGAAACCAAGAGTTGGCTGCTTGACTGACAGAACCACCCAGCTGGTGGCTGGAGGTCTCCCTTACACCTCTTTTTTAAAAGAGTAAATGACTATCTGTTGCGTAGACAAGACTTTCCAGCCTTCCTCTCTTGAAGGTGTGATCATGTGGCCAAGCTCTATTCAGTGAGATGGATGGAAGTGTCATGTGCTCATTAAAAACATTTGGTATCACTCATGGCCCGTTTCTCATTTTCCTTTTTCCACATATTTCCTTGTATGCAGATTAAATAATAGAATCCCAAGCAGCCATCCTAGATCATGATAACCAAGCTCAGAGATGTTAGGACGATGAACTAGAAGGAACTTTTGTCCTTGAGTGCTGAGGAACTACAATCTCAGCCTCATCCTGCCAATTCCTACCCTTCAATTCATGAGAGAAAAATAGCTTCTATCTTGTTAAAACTTATTTTGGACTTGACTATTTCTTGCATCCAATTTTAGCCCTAATGAAGTCACATCGAAGGCTGCAGTCATCTCTTGGGAAGGCAACATATTAAAGGAGCCCTGCTCCCACCCTCATGAAATTGCTCCCTGTGGCCAAAAAACTGCTCTGGGGACTGATTGTGCAAACTTCATTTTGCCCTCAAAATGGTCTTAAAATGGTCATAATAGAATCTACTTAAAACCAAGAACATGTAACTATACCAGAAGGGGTGGTAAAATGAGCAGCATGAACCATATAAAATATCCTGAAATAATGTAAGCAACATAAAAATATGCAAAATTTGAATACAGAGTACCCTGCTTTAAATCCCACAAAAAATTAACATACAAAAGTCTGCCCTTACTAAATTTTTAATCCGGTTTGACTGAGATTGATTCCGAGATTCTTCTGCAATAGTTTTACATTTAGTTCTTATGGAAAAGAAGTAACTCCATTACTGTATCCAAAATAAGAACTAATGCCTTCCCACTTTATTTGTTGCAACATTTTTTATGCAATTGAAAACATACCAACTATCACTGCATTAACAATATAAAACAAATTAGAAAATCCCAAGCATGTTTTTAATCCATATGATAATTGATTAAAAAAATTCCTATACCATACAAGTAATTGAATTCACACGCCACTCTTATTACTAGTCAACCAGTCCCTTAGCATAGCCTTAATATTCTCCTCAAGGAAAGAGAACAGAAAACAAAGGAAAGAAAACAGAACACCTCAAATTCAACTTTGCGAGTATGCAAAATAATCTATGTAGGTTATCAGAAATGAAAAGTGATGCTATTAATAATAATTAAATAATTGCACCTGGGACAGCTGGGATTTATAGTCACTCCAAATGGTCCCTGCCCTCTGAAACAAATCTGTGAAATCACTCACTCACTCATTCATTGAATAATGCTTTTAATGCCAACTGTATGCTTTGAATAGTACTATGCCTAGGGATAAAATGATGATCAAGCCAGACAAGCTAAATATGCTTAATAATTTTTCATAATGGTGGGGAGGAAAGAAATGATATACAACAATTAAAAATAATTTTAGATAATGGTCAGATGCACCAACAAAGTAATACCCATTTACATTGATTGAATGAACATGGAAAGATAGACAGAAAAAGTGCCATTTAAGCTAAAGTCTTCATGATAAGAAGGGGCCATTGAAATGGAAATGCTAGAAAAGATTAAACTAGTTATACATCACAGAAAATGCAAATTTTTGAAATAGGGATGAGTTTTCTCTATTCAAAGAATAGACAAAACTGGGAAAAAATAAATTCAGAGAAATCTTCTAAAGTGAGTTTACTGTGGGCTTTCTTGTTTACAATAGCAAATTAAATATATTGACTACTTTCCTATTTACTCTCAAAGGTAATTGCAATCCAGTAAACATATGGAAAAATGGACAAGTTCATAAAAGCCCTGGACACAAAGTGTATCATCAGTTGGCCAAAGATGTTGATTAATGCATAAGTGACAAAAATTAGGTGTTTTCATGATGAGAGTCCAAATAGAAATTGACATTGTTTCCAGAATAGCCCATGTAGTTTCTGAAATCAAAGTTCCTAGGTAGGAAAGATAGAAGAATTTTAGTGGAGAGCAAATATCAGTCACATCTCCCAAAATCAATAACTGAAAGACACCAACAATATAGACAAAGGATTCAAGTTCTTTAAAGGACTCAGTTATCACACACAGTGAAAATCCCAGTCAAGGAGCCAGCCACCTGGGCTTCAAATGGCTCCTTCTGGAAATTAAGCCACCTAATCAGGGTAGTGGTCTCTGACAGTCTTTCCAAAAAAAATTTTTTTTACCACTCTCTCTAAAACACACACACACACACACACACACACACACACACACACACACACACACCCCTCTTCTCTAACTCTCCAGTAGACTCCCTCTAGCTATGTGCCTGATCAGCAGATTTGTTAATGACACCAGTCAATAATTGAGGGATAACAGGGAGGATGAAATGGAGCTCAGTATCCTAGATATGTCATTTACCCGAAGATTTATGCTTTAAGCCAAATTGTCAACAATATATGTTGAAGACATTCATAAGGAAAATAATTTTTAAAAACTATACAAAATAGCTGTGATGTATTTTATGAATCTGTACTACCAGCCAGTCAGAGAGATTTCCAGCATAGTTATTTACCCCAAGGCTAAGTTCTCTACAAAAAAGAACCTTGTATCTGAATATTGATAAAGGTCTTTTTTGACTTTGGTAGCTCTTTGTACTCAGAAGAAACTTGGTTTGCCACTATCTATGTATCTAAAGAAAATCTCAATGTTCATCTGTCTTTTTCATTATGGAGATGTGAACGGGGGGAAATATTTATCCTCCCTTGGACTGGTTGAGTTTCGTCCCAACTGAGATTCCAGAAAACAAGGTCATGTTTTAAATGTGTATTTAAAAGACTTTAAGGAATATAGGGATTGACATTGTAAGCAAGTGATAGAAATCGAGATGATTAGGCTAACCTGAGAAAGGAAAAGTTGGTCTTTTAGAAGTGAAAAAATGATTGTGGAAAGTAAAATTCAATGCATAAGGTAAACAGCAGATTAATCAAAGCTGGAAAATCAGTTACGTGGGTGTAGATATCAACAAATCATCTGGAATGCAGCACGTGGAGTGAGAGGATACCAAAAAAATTAAAAAGAACTTAAGAGATATAACAAAGAGACAATGATGGATGTCTAATTTGATATTTGGGGGCTCCTCTGGAGGGCAGTCTTTTGTTGAGCATCCACAGGGCCATTCTATCTTTACATATTACATCTTCCCATTCTCTTTATTCTTTCTTTTGGGCTACTGACTAAACTGAGAAGTAGAGTACATATTTGGTCAAAGTCAATACTCATTTGAAATTACAAAAATGCTAACTAGTAGTAGCAAGAAACATCCTTGAGGTGATGAAAGTTATCTACAATAACAATGCAATAAACCACATTTCCTCTAGAATTAGGAGTGGCATAAAGATGCCTACGGTAACTGCCTCTAAATAACACTATACTGAGGCACTAGCCAGAAGAATAAGATAAGAATAAGGAAAGAATATAGAGAGATTGGAAAGACACATTAACTCTCATTAATTTTGCAGATTCTATTATTTTCTGCTAGTGAAGCCAAAGAGACCTAATAAAAAGTAAGGATAAGATAATTTAGCAAGTTTTGGGGTATAAGATCAACATAGTAATGATAATTACATTCTTATACAAGAGCTATAAACAGAAAATATGAAAAAATATCATTTAGGAAGAAAAATCCACATCTGTTATAGAAATAAATCCACCATTTGGATACAAATACATAAAGATCTAAATAAACTGAGCTATATACCGTGTTCATGGGTAGTAACACTTGGTATAATAAAACATGTATGTTCTTTAGAGAAAAAACTATAAATTCAGCTTATTCCAAAATATATATGCATTACAATGGGCAAAAATAAAGAGGGAATTATTGAAGAGGAAGAACAAGTTCGTATGATATATCCTACTAAATATCAACATACATCCCAATTACAAATTACAAAATGCATCAGTTCAGACGATGTGGAATAAATAATTCCAAGGATGCAAATTAGCAATGTAAAACAATGGAGACAAATGCATGTGTATTATATTAGATGAGCTACTTAATAGTGATATGGGATCAATTATTTATCTTTATATAAAAATAAAAGCAATCTTGGGGCGCCTGGGTGGCTCAGTCGTTAAGCGTCTGCCTTCGGCTCAGGTCATGATCCCAGGGTCCTGGGATCGAGCCCCGCATCGGGCTCCCTGCTCGGCGGGAAGCCTGCTTCTCCCTCTCCCACTCCCCCTGCTTGTGTTCCTTCTCTCGCTGTGTCTCTCTCTGTCAAATAAATAAATAAAATCTTAAAAAAAATAAAATAAAATAAAAAAATAAAAGCAATCTTTACCTTATCTCATACAAGACTATCAATTCTACATGGATTAATAATTTATGGATTAAAGTTAATTTAAGTGTATTATTTAGGAATGATTAGGGAACCAGAACCAGAGTGAGTGATATAGAAATAAAGAGGTTTATTTTAAACATGAGATCCTACCAATTTTGCTAAAGCAAAGGAAGTAAAGGGCTCAAAAAGGAGCTACTAGAAGATAAGGGAAATGCTATGAACCAGGGACAGCACAGTGGTGCTGGTGAAGTCTGTGGAAGGTTGTCACCTTACCTCTGGTGGGTGGATGTGGAGTTTTTCTATGACCGCTGTTGGTCAAACAGAAAAGATGTGTGTGGTTCCAGGCCAGCAGGGTCAGAATTCCAGGAGAGCTTGCTATAAAACAGATTGCTGGGCCCCAACTCCCAACTTTGTGATTCAGTATGTCTGTAGTGGGAGAATTTGCATTTCTAACAATTTCGGGATGATGCTGATCCTGTTGGCATGGGGCCGCTTTTTGAGAGAAACTGCATTAGACCAAGGTGAGCAAACCCAGCAGCATGAGCAGCACTAGGAGCTTGTTAGAAATGCAGGGTCTCAGGCTCCAATCCACATCTACTGGATTCAGAGGCTATATTTATTTTGTTATTTATAAACACACTTTAAAAACATCTTTTTCTTTAGAATAGTTTTAGAATCACAGAAAAGTTGTGAGTATTGTACAGAGTTCTCATCTATTTCACACCTTGTTTCCCCTATTATTAACATCCAACATTAGTATGATATGTTTGTCACAATTAATGAACCAATCTTGACACTTACCAATATTGATATTTCATTATTAACCGAAGTCCTTACTTTATTCAGATTTCCTTGCATTGTTCCCGATGTTCTTTTCCTGTCCCAGAGTCTAATCCAGGATATCACAGTATATTGAGTTGCCATGTCTCGTAGGCTCCTCTTGGCTGTGACAGTTTTTCAGACTCTTGTTTTGATGACTTGATGGTTTTGAGCAGCCCTGGTTGGATATTTTGTAGTATGCCCCTGACTTGGGATTTACTTGATGTTTTTCTCACGAACAAAGTGGGGATATTGGTTTTGGGGAGAAAGGCCACAGAGACGAACTGATATTTTCTTCCCATCATATCAAGAATACATATACATTTACTATCAGTAGTACTTAATCACTGCTGATGTTAACTTTGATCCCTGGGTTGAGGCAGTATTTGTCAGGTTTCTTGACTTTAAAGTTATTCTTTTACCCTCCTTTTCAAATTTTCAAATCTTCCTCTTTGGAATAAAGTCACTCTGTGCCACTCACACTTAATGAGTGAGGACTTAAGCTTTACCTTCTTGGGAGCAGAATGTCTACATAAATTTTTTGTAACTCTTTTGCTTTCAGAGTTTGAAATTCTAGCATTTATTTCTGTGTAGGCCTAGATAAAAATAGATGGATGATTTTGTTTCTGCCTAGCAATTCTCATATATCTGACTACCAATGGCACTTTAAAGCATGTGGACTCTAGCTGTATTTGGCAAAAAAAAAAAAAAAAAAAAATCTTTAGATTGAACAGCTACCTGTTTGGAAATGAACTTTTTTTTTTTTTGGAAATGAATCTTAATTGGAAGTTAATGATGCCTCCAAATAATTTACTATTTTAGCTGAATCTATAATATCAGCAGAAGCTCAGATGATAAAAGCTAAAATTGATACAATACAAAATCATCTGCCAAGGCCCACCTGGATTGCACCTGCACAGCCGGCTGTGGTTTGTTTGCTCTCACAATCTGCATCAAGATTTCTCAGCCATATAGCATGGGAATGATGCTATATGCTATTATGTTTCAAAAGATCAAGTGGATGGATTTTTGCATAGGTATAATTAATTTCAATATGTGCTTTTGTTTTTACATTGACCCTATTTAAGATTTGTGACTAGCAAATATTAAGGTATTTCTATTCTCCAATCACTCCATGAAATTCATTTATTCCTAGTGGGTGTGTGAAATAATGTGGCCGATTGTTGTTGCATCAAAAATATGAGATGCCCTTCTTCATTAGGTGGGAATCACACATATCTAATTTTCCATGGAAGCTGAACAACAATATGATACACAATATATGAAGAAAATCTAAATGGAGATGCTGTTTGTGGTTATAACATTGATGTAAGTTATTGTGAAATAGGTGTTCAGAACATCATTTTTTGCCATTTATTAAAACAAAAACTTCCTGAATATTATAAATAAAATAAAATGTTTTGTCAACTGGTGTTTAAGGAAAAAGGGTGGCAGTTCATTAAAATACTGATGCATCTTTATAACAACAATAGTTAGAAGTAGAGAATATTAGTGGATGTGATTGAAATGAAGAAGTTGTCACAGATATGAGAATGAGATAGCTAGCTCTTCCCTAAAATCGCATACAATTGTACATCTACATATTTTAAGAATTACCTCAGGCCTGAAAATCATGGTCATCACTATTCCCAGACTATTATCTCAGCACAGAAATGCTTTTGTATGCTTGTATTCTGTATTTTGAACAATGATAATAGAGTGGATTTGAAACTCATACCATCGTCTGTGCGAACTTAATATATTTTAATTAATAAAACACAATATTGCATATTTCCATATAACATCATTAAGTTTCAGCATTACGGAGCCACCGTCTCTCTCCCCCACCCCTCTGTTTTTTTACTGATAAGAAATTATTAAGAGAGTTTTAAAGTATCAGGACTTTCAGAGTTTGTGGAGAATAGGAAGGGTCTTTTTATCTCACAAATCAACTTGAAGAACCTGGTAAGACACTCATCATTCTCAAGGAGGAAAGCAAAATAATTGTTTGCAGTCCCTGCTTTAGAGGTCAGGGTGACCTCCCTAGCGTACTTACTACAAGGAAGGAAGAATGTTGAAGGGAACTTGTTATCCATCCAGAAGATAAATTAAGTAAAGCCTATTTCCTGCTTTTGATACAATGTAACCACATGAATACTAGTACAAATATGTGATCTTTTTGGATCAAGTCATAAAGAGTGGGGCAAGAGACAGAAATTCCTTCCCGCTTGATCCCAATGAAAGCTTGGTTGAGGGAAAAAAAGGTATTTCTATATGGTTTGAAGATAATACAAAACAGAATAAACAAAAGTTCAAAAGAGAGAGTAAAAAAAAAAAGAGTAATAATCCATACTGTAAATATAACTTACCATCAAAGTGCTTGAAGATATTTAATAATGTATTAATAATTTGAGCTAAAAACAAAGAATTTGTCATAAAATTTGAAAGTAATATAATTTTAATTTTAAATTTAAATTCTTCATTAACACCGTGATATACAATGGCTATAAATGATCTAGCTATAAATATCAGTTATATATCATTTATATTATAAGAAATAAGATACATGTGTTTGAAAAATAAGATTATAAAGAAAGCATATCCATATTATTAAAAATGTATGAAATTAATTATAATCAAAGTAACATATTAAAATCTTCAATAATTCCAAAAAACCCACGTGGCATTGAAACATTCCAGTTCTGCCTCTGTCTCTGAAACAATGTTCAACGAGCAAGAAGATAAGGATTGTGCGGTAGGAAAGTGAGTATTAATGTGAAGAAAATGTGCACACATCAAACATAGACATAAATGCAACTATTTCTAAAGTTTAGTTGGAATCCACAGAAAGGGAATATCCTTAGGTAAATAGTATAAGGAAGAAATTAGAATAAGTGCTTACATATAATTACATGCATATATACATGTATATATATATATATATATATATATATACATGCCCACATAATTGTATGTGTCTACATATGAATATATATGGCTATATCAAATGTACAGCAAATGGAAGAATGGAATATGGTTTCAGAAAGAAAAAAAATGGGAAATTTTCCAGTAACACGGTGTTCCGCTATTTGGGTCAATCACCTAACTGAATTTAGGATGCAATACTGGGAATACAGGTTTTTAATCTTCTTATAAATGTGCAAGTTCTGTCAAATAATAAGGAATTACCTGACCAAAAATTTAAATCTTTGAGACTTCAGAAAGGAAAGTGAGCCAACAAGTTGTTTAATCCCCGAGGATATTTACTAACTAGCAGAACAAGAGCTAGGTTTGAAGGAATACAAATCAAAGTTCCAGGAATGCTCTAGCTGGAGATACTAATAGGAGATTTCTACTCAAGTTTAGGCACTAAATGTGGTAGCCACAAGGTGAGCCAGAGGGAAGACCCTCCTACTCCCTTCCCTAGAGGAAACGGAAAGGAAAGTTGTGTTGATACCGAGCAGAGGAAGAGAAAAGAGTCATTGAGAAATATAACAAGAGATTGAGTCCTGTGTGAAATGACAGCCCCAAATCCATTTTCCAGGGTGGTCCAAAACACTGCAAGCCATAAATTTTGTTACTTTCCCCAGAATGGCAATACCAATGGCAATACCAATTACTAACATGAATTCCCAGAAACCTCAGTGGAGGAAGGTACCTTTAATTCCACAGTCAATAAATTCCCATCAATAAGTTTTCCCATTTAACATCAGTAATTAGTTAAGAAAACCAAATTTTTTGCTTGAAAATTTCAACCAGGAGTTTACTTCTCCTATTTAATCATCAAAAAAAGAATTACCATGGTCTTTTAAATTTTACACCAGATTATAAAACAGCTTTGACACTATATTTGGAGAAAAATTTAAATGTTTGTGTTATCATAGGAGAGTCAGAAAATATATAAAATATAAAGTAAATTATAAAATACAATACAATACTAAAACAAATAACAAATACTACAACAAAAATTAAATTACAGTTGTATACTTTATAATTCCTATTCTGATAAAATATAACAAAAATTTCCATTTTAACCTATTTTCAGTGATAATTCATTGGCATTCATTATATGGCATTAATTCACAATGTTGTGCAATAATCACCACTATTTATTTCCAAATTTTTTTTAACCCCAAACAGAAAATCTATACCCATGAAGCAGTTAACTCCTCATTCTCTCTTGCCCCCAGTCTTGGTAATGAGTAACTAATTTTTTACTCAAAATAATAAGGACAAGAAAAAAAGAAAATAAGCAAGTTTTAAATAGATACTTCAAAAAAGGCCTATTCAATGACCAACAAATATTTCAAATGGGATTCAAGGCTGATACATATGTTTGTAAATCTGGGTATAACAAATACTGTGAGTTATACCATGTAGAGCAATGAAACTCTCCCACTCTGCTGTAGAGAGCATAAACGTGTAGTGGCTTTGGAAAACGGGTTGGCAATGTTGACAATCCACATATGGTATATGACTCAGCACTTCAATTAAAGATGGGTACCCTGAATTAAATCTAGCTCTCCTGCACATACACACCGAGGTGTCAGAAAAGTTTATAAAAGCATTATTCATAAAAACCCCAAACTGAAAATGACTCAAATTTCCAAAAACAGAAGCATGGAAAACAATTTGGAATATATGAAGATAATACTTTCTACCAAAGGAACGGTACACAACCCCTGGAGTTATAGACACAACATGGATTTATTTCCTAAACATACATGTGAGAGAAAAAAGTAAGTGTAGAAGAATACATAATGGACAAGTTCAACTATATACAGCAAATAAGCCATGCGTAAATGCTATTTTGCTACATGTATGTGCTGTGTGTGTGTGTGTGTGTGTGTGTGTGTGTGTGTGTGTGTGTGTGATGGGTGTGTAGTAAAATGATAATGACTAAGCTGTTAAGCATTGGAGACACTGGCCAAAACCTGTAGCCCATTGTCAAATAGAAATGTCATTGACGGCATTTTGTTTCTTTCCTGATCTCAGAGAAAAGGTTCATTTCACAATCAATATGATGTTTGTTGTTGGCTTTTGGAAATAACTATTTTCAGGTTATAAAGTTCACTTTTATTTCTAATTTGGCAGGAATATCTTTAGTCATAAATATATATTACATTTAATCAAAAGCCATTTTTGCATTTTATGTGACAGATGTGGTGTTTTTCTCCACATTATATCTGAGATATATTACAATAATTGATTTTGTAATGTAAAAATCAATCCAGGGGTGCCTGGGTGGCTCAGATGGTTAAGCGTCTGCCTTCGGCTCAGATCATGATCCCGGGGTCCTGGGATCGAGTCCCGCATCGGGCTCCCTGCTCCTTGGGAGCCTGCTTCTCCCTCTGCTTCTCTCTCTCTCTCTCCCTGTCTCTCATGAATAAATAAATAAAATCTTTAAAAAAATAAAAAAATAAAAAAATAAAAATCAATCCAGTATTGCTGGGATTAAACCAGCTAGGTTATGATGTATTATTTTTTTATCAGTTTGCTAAAATTTTGTTTGATTTCTATGTATGTTCTTGAATTAGAGTTGCCTATGATTTGTTTTCCTGTAATGTCATGTCAGTTATTGGAGTAAAGGTTATGTAAGCCTAATAAAGTGATTTGTGATATATTTCTTATTTTTCTATACATTTCAAAAATTTATAAGTTAGGTATTTCACTTTTCCATTAGTATTTTTAGGGTTTTCATGGGGAAATCATATGAGCTTGGAAATTTCTCTGTGGTAAAGATTTTTAATGTTGTTGTCATTGTATTAATATAAATGTTTTATAATTGAATTAATTATTTATTATTCAATTGCTTTATAATTGAGAAGATATAATTCAATTTCCTTATGGTTATAAGATTTTATGTATTTTCTGTTTCATCTTTTCTCTTTGCGCATTTTAAGTTAAATTTTATTTTACTAATAAAAATTGCTCATAAGATAGCTGTGATTTACTTTTGGCAGCATCTTGTAGCCAATGTCTTACTTTCATCCAGTTCTGGTAAACATTCCTACAAATTTTTCAAATTTTTGTCATCTAAATATAGTAATATAAAATATTTGTTTATGTATATGTGATATCAGTTTCATTATTTTTTGCTATACTGTATATATAAGTTTCAAATACCTTCTATTTGGTGGGTTGTGTTTTCAATCCCTGAAGAGTGCCTTTTGATGAACAAAATCTTGTCATATACTTATATTTATAAATCTTTTCCTTTATCATTTATACTTTACAGGCTGTTTAAAATCCTCCCCAACTCCAAAGAAATTAGTGATAATATGAGGTATATTAACTGCTTAAAAGCTTTATGTATTTTTCCCTACACATTCATGAGTTTAGTAAACTTGGAATTAATTTTGGGAAATGACACAGTATACAACACCAATTTCTATTTAATTTGGTATGAAGTAGTACTATCTCCATTTATTAAAAAGTCTGTTTTTTCCTCATTTATCTGCCATGACCTATCTCTCATATATCAGGTGTCCATTCAAGTATGAATCTATTTTAGGGTTCTCTTTTTGGTGCCAATATCTGTTTTCCAATGCCAACACCAGTTATACATTTTCTTAATCACATTAACTGTGTGAATTATGATAACTTGTAGATTCTCTCCTTCCACTTTTTTTCTTCAAAAATACCTTGCCTTGGGCACCTGGGTGGCTCAGATGGTTAAGCATCTTCTTTTGGCTCAGGTCATGATCTCAGGGTCCTGGGATTGAGCCCCGAACCGGGCTCCCTGCTTGGAGGGGAGCCTGCTTCTCCCTCTCCCTCTACTGTTCCCTCTGCTTGTGCTCTCTCGCTCTCTCTGTCAAATAAGTAAAATTAAAAAAAAAAAAAAACACCTTGCCTAGTCTTGATTTTAATATGCATGTAAATTATGTAAGTATATTAATTACACTATATGTGAATAAATTTGTTGAGTTCAATAAAAAATCCTTTACGATATGATTAAGATTACATTGACTCTACATATAAATTCATGGAAAATTATATCCTTATGAGATGGAATTGGCAGGAGCTATGAAGGATCTGAAATTTTATTCCTCATTTAAGCTATCAAGTTAACTTGCCACAATTTCACAGATGTTGGTCTAGGAAACATGTAACTTTTCACTGAACAGTAAGTATGAACAAAACTTTGCCCAAGAGGGAGACATTATCTTTACTTCACTGGACAGTAAACAAACTTTCCTTTTGCTCAGGAAGGAGACACCCCATCTCTGTCTACCAAGGCTGTTTGTCATACAAACATCCTTGAAAAGATAATCCAGAAAAAAAAAAAAAAAAAAAAAAGAGTTGTTACTGCATGGAAAACATGCAGAAACATGACAAAACAATGAATTGCTTCCCAACTGGAATCTCTCTATCCATTGAATCATAGCATATCTCGCTTTTCATTTTTTTCTGTTTTAATGTATTTAGATTTCAAATAAATATTATCTTTATGGGAAAACAAGAAAATTCCTATGTAGAAGGTCTTCTAAGGGACTTTTTGGGTGTTAGCAATTTTCTACATCCTAATCTTCACGGCATTTACATGGACATTCTCTTTATAATTAGTCCTTAAATTATACGTACATATTTTACAAAATTTGTTTGTACCTTTTATCTTGTGATAAAATAAAATGTTTAAAAATAACCTTAAAATGATAATATCACTAATACAACCCAATAGGAGACAAGACCAAAATGGATTTGAGTTTATTCATGACTCTACTGCATTTTTGTGACTCTTGGTTTATCTCCAGTTTTTCTCCACTCCTAAGGAGTAGTTTCCTAGGGGTCCAAACTGAGATTCCAGAATTTGGAGAATTAATCACAAATATTTAGTAAGTACATTTCACTTGTATGCCTGATGGAAGAGAGAAAAGAAATGCAACCACGATTCTTAAACTTTAGATTGATAGACTTCTGACATGGGTGCCTTTGTTAGGTTGATACAGACATTTAGACACTATTCCTTTAAAAAAGAAAATTTATAAAAATGTACATATATACATTTTCTTATGTATAATTTTAAAAGTTTATAGATCTTCTGACGAACATCCACAGATCAGCTCTGATTAAGAGCCAGCACTTGCCAGTGCTTTAATGTTTCACAGTATTTGAGGCACCTGGGTGGCTCAGTCGTTAAGTGTCTGCCTTTGGCTCAGATCATGATCCCAGGGTCCTGGGATCGAGCCCCACATCGAGCCCCACATCGGGCCCCACATCGGGCTCCCAGCTCAGCGGGAAGCCTGCCTCTCCCTCTCCCTCTCCCACTCCCCTGGTTGTGTTCCCTCTCTCACTGTCTCTCTCTGTCAAATAAAATCTTTAAAAAAAGGTGTCACACTATTTAAATGCAGAACATGCTTTTAAAGCAATTAACAATACTTAACAACAATAATGTGTAGTACATGCAAAAACACCAGTTGAATGGTATAACCAGTAAAGACTATACTGATCAGAGGAATAAAGGTTCAGAAAAATCTCAGACATTGAGGAATGTTTATGGAGGAGATGAGACTAAATGACAATTAAGATGAAGAAAAGTATAAAGAATGGAGATGTCTCAATAGAAACAACACATAGAGAAGAGGCAGGAATGTAACAAGCAAACAAACAAAACAAAAACAAAAATGAAAAAAAAACACCAACACCTGACTATTTTGGGCAGGGTGATGAGATCAGATGGGGAGGTCAATATTTAAGTATCAGCTAATGTGAAAGGACCGATCACATAAAAGTAAGAGCAGTGCAGAAAAATATTCAATGTACTCAAGAAAATGTACTCAAGACGAGGTCAAGAACATCTTTACTGGAAAAGGTGATGTCTAAAGGCTGAACTCTGGGAGACAGAGATAAGTGCATAAAGCATTATAGGTTGAGTGTGCAATAAGGAGGCAAAAATTGTCTATTTATGGGGGTTTAAAAGCAGTCCGATGATGTTAAAGTACAAAGCACACACCAATCTGGTAGCAGTAACAAGAGGACTATGGTGTCACAGAAGTACTTGCATATCAATTATTGCATTTAGATTTTATTTCATGAAAGAATGTAGACATATGTGGAGAGAGAAAGAAAAACCACAGGGCTGACCTCAAGAAAGAAAGAAAAAATCTTGAGTAAAATGCACTGAATGCTCACACGTTTGTTTGCTTTATAATACCTCATTTGGAAAAACTTTTGATGACCTATAAAAATACATAGTGCTATGTTTGCTATAAGTTGAAAAGAAAAAGAAAAATAGATATAAACAGGAAGTTGAGAGGAAGGGATATATAATTAAAATATAAAACTATTTAGGGATAAGCACAGAGTTCAAAATTCATATCATAAATTTCTGCATGTCAGCAAAGTTGAAGATCAATTAGCTCTGATTTTTCTAATGATGAAAGAAAATTAAATCCATAAAATATGTATGCATTCGTTTATTTATGTATCCATAAAATAAACACAAATTAAAAAAAATAACCACACAAACATTTGGAATTCAGATCTAGTAGATATACTTTTTCTGTGTTAATATAAAGAATATATTTGGCATGGGGGCACCTGGGTGCTACAGACGGCGTTGGACTCTAGGTTTCAGCTTGGGTCGTGATCTTGGGGTCCTGGGATCAAGCCCTATGTCAGGCTCCACGCTCAACACAGAGTCTGCTTGGGATTTTATCTCCCTTTCCCTGTGTCCCTCCTGCTCGTGTGCTCTCTCTCTCAAATGAATAAATCTTAAAAAAAAAAAAAGAATATATTTGGCATGTAGTGAGTATGAGGAACATTAGCAGATTTTTGGCATAGTTTTATATCAACTTTTTAATGACAAAGTTTAATTTGGTAAATAGCCTATGAGAGATTATAATTCTGTAATGTCATCAATTAGAGGTAGCATTAAAGGAAGGTACAAATTTGTGAATTTACTTTAATAATTTGAAATATAGTGGATATTTTTATACACATGGTGTTATTTTAACTCTGTCCTTTTTTTTTTAACTCTGTCCTTTTAAACTTATTACAGTCTCAAATTAATGCTTGAAAATATAATTTTATTGCACTGTGAATAAATACATTTTTAAGGAAGTTTACTTCAAAGTGTCTAATGGTACAATTTAGATGATTGGAAATTCTAATTTACTAATTTATATGTTCTTTTTTGATAACGGGCATACTATTTTGACAATTATTTGATTAATTAACAGTAATGAGAACTGTCAAACCTACTTCACACATACTATTCTTATTAAAGGAACAATGGAATGGCTTGGAAAGAAGAGTCAAGATAGCAACCAGCCAGGAGAAGGGAAAGAACATCCAAAGATCTCATTACATTTTCTGTATAAGGATGCCTGCTTTGGGGACCATTGGATACACACAGGGCTGCTACTTTCCCTTTATTATAGTCATAAAGAGCTACTGAAGCTCATAAAAAGTAGCTGGCAGATTTGTAAAAGATATAACAGCTTGTCACAGAGGTTTCCACAGAGTCACCTAAGGAAAATATTCCTTCCAAAGCATAGCTAGGAGTTATTTATGTTAGAACTGCCAACTTTGTCACAGTAAACTGACTATTCCTCCCATCATCTGGGCTGTCAGATGGGGACCTGTTCTCTTTGACTTTTCACTTAGTGCCAGTCACAGTGTGTATATGAAGTGTGAGAGTTCAATGCATAGAGTAATGAATGGTATCTGTTTCTGAGGTGAGGGTCAAATGATACATTTTTGCAAGATACTTAACATTGTATAGTTATTAACATGCACCTGTTTTATAGGAGTTCCAAACTTACACATCGAAAAAGAGGCAGTTACCTCCATGTTGAAATGTAACTCATTTTGCTACCGATAACCCAACTTGCCAGAAATTTTCACACTATTAATTTGATCTTTTAGTGAATTTTGGCCTTTTAGAAGGATGACTTAAATGTTATCTAGGAGTTAATATACATTTGGCTAGTACCAGGATAATAAATTCACCAAATTTAGCTTTTTAAATTAGTTTCCAGACATAAATTAACCGTTTAAGGGGATATAAAGTGGCAAATTGTTGGGGGGTATTTTCAAAAATTTCCAGATCATTTACTCAATCACAGAGTCTTGGACAAAAGAGTTCAGAATAGGTAGAAGGAATAATTATTACCCTAAGTTTGCATCTGGGCTGAAGAACTTTGGAATGGGAGAGAAGTTGAGAGAAACAGACAGACAGACTGGTTGGAGGGTTTACAATGGGAGTTTTGCCGGAAGAAAATTTTGTAACTACTGTAGTCACCCAGAAGCATTAAGTGGTATCTGAGGACCTGTGGTATATCTCTTAAAAAATGTCACAAGTTTGGGACTCCTGGGTGGCTCAGTTCGTGAAGCATCTGCCTCTGGCTCAGGTCGGGATCCCATGCTCCTGGGATCGAGGCCCGCATCAGGCTCCTTGCTACGCGAGGGAGCCTGCTTCTTCCTCTGCCTGCTGCTCCCCCTGCTTGTGCGCTCTCTCTCTCTCTCTCTCTCTCTGACAAATAAATAAATGAAATCTTTAAAAAAAAGTCACAAGGTCATTAGTCAATTTCTATGATTCACCAAAGAGCTAAGTTTCTTCCAGATCTCAATGCCATCATCAATATAGTATAGCTCTCATTGGCCTTACCTGTAATAACTCCGAATCTAGAAATGACTCCCAGTATAACACCTCCAAACTGTACTTTGGCCTTCTGAGCACATGAAGACCCTAGCGGTTAAGCATCTGGAAATCCGGTAGTAAGGAGGGGAAAAAGAAGGAAAAAGAACACACCTTCTTCCTTTAAGACCTCTTCCCCAAAGTTACACCATCCCAGTTCTTCATTCATTCATTTACATGATTATGTCTACAAGCAAGGGAAGCTGAAAAACTGGCCTTTTATTTTCTGTATCTATAACCCAGCATAGCTTCAGGAGTTTTAATAATAAAGAAAAAGTAAAACATACTGGAATACTTCTTATAGTCTCTATTGCATCACCTCAAAACATAATATTTATTGTACTTCACCCCAATCTTTCATTTTAATATCCTCACACTCTACTTCACAAAAATTTAGATATAATTTTTCTTAAGGGACACTGTTTCCTATGTTATTTAAGCAGTTCCAATATCTGCTAAGTCATTGTTTCCCTAGTACAGACGTTTCGATGATAATAAACCTCTGGTAAACAAAGGGATGCTTTAGGGATTAAGAAACTCCATTGAATACATTCTCAGCTTTACATAAGGAGCAAAACAGCTATGGTCCCAGAGTCTTATTTTGGTTTCCATAAGTCATGATCGATACAGGTATAAAATATGAAAACTATGTTATAAGGTGAAATTCCAGATTTCCCCAAATGAGTGATAAGTTAGATATCAATGTCGAGACCTGATTTCTGGAAACAAAATTTCTAGTCTTCCACGTAAGCAATCCAAATTGATAAGTGTATCACAGTCAAAGAACTGAATGTCAGTAGCTCAGAGACAAACCATTGTCTACCAGAATGCACTGGGGCCTTGTGGCCACAGGAGGACCTGTAGAGAGCAAACACCGTCACTAAAAGATGGCATGGTGAAAAGGTTTTTGTCTCCTTTTGCTATTTTTTTTTTTGCTCTTTCATTTTTTCCATTTTTTTGCTTTTTATTTTATTATGTCCAATTAGCCAACATCATTAGTTTTTGATGTAGTGTTCAACGATTCATTAGTTGTTTAAAACACCCAGCACTCATCACCACATGCGCCCTCCTTAATACCCAACACCCAGTTACCCCAGCCCCCAGCTCCCTCCCTTCAGTAACCCTCAGTTTATTTCCCAGAGGTCAGAGTCTCTCATGGTTTATCTTCCTCTCTGATTTCTTCCCATTCAGGTTTCCCTCCCTTCCCTTATGGTTTTTTGCTCTTTCATAATGGAGAATTCAGTACAGTCCCTAGTCTGATGGATTTACACTCCTGGGGGGAAAGCATTAAAACAAAAATTTGGGTGCACTTTTTAGAAAAAACATCGAGCCTCAATGTATTCTGGACCACGGTAAAATGATTAGGCTCATACATACTTCTGGAAGGTCAGCGCTTGACAAATTGACATTGAAGCCCAGCTGAATGCCAGTGAGGAAGAAAGCACCATGCTGCCCTCAAGAGACAGGGCCCGCTATGACAGCTCTTTTTTTTTTTTTAATTTTTTTGTTTTATTATTCGTAGTAGTAGCATTGTTTGTTTAGTGCTCTATACAAAGTCAGCATTTAAAAAAAATCATTGTCATTATTTTTCTCCTAATTGTTTGAACCTTTAATTCTTAAATTTCAATGTCAAGGGGATTAGAGTCGACTCATACTATAGTTCAGTCAGTACACACAGATACACACACAAACACACACATGCAAATGCAATTTTTATTTCACTTGTACCAAATTAAAAAATCATAACTCACCAGACATATTCCCTTGACTATTATCTGGCATTTTTCCTAACAACCTTCAGGAAATTGACTTGTAGCCTCTTTGGTAAAAATAGTTTGCTGCTCCACCTGAATTCTCTTTAAGCAAATAGGATTTGTGCAACTTTCCAACAACTTTCTCAGTAGGTTTTTATATCATATGTGTTACTTTAACATCATAATGCATACATGTTTATACATACTTATTATATACTTACATTTACAAATGTGGGTCATATGTGCATCAGAAGTTTTATCTTATTCATTGCTCTGTCTACTAACTTCATGCCATTTTATGGTATGAGAACTGAGTCCTAGATTTCCCTTAGAACTTTCCATGATTTTTGTTCTTGTATAAATCTATAATAAGAACAGCCATTATGTGCAAATAAGAAAAAAATAGAAATGACAGAAAGTATTAAGCATGATATTTACCTTTTAACAGTCTTTACTAAGAAAATAAAAGTTCAGCAAATATTTTACCCAGTTTTTTAAGAGTAAATGGGAATAAGTTTATGTAATTTAAAATTTACCATAAAATTTATGAATAATTAAGTAAATATTTTATTATTATTTTGATAAATGTCTGTGATTGGACTCAGTGAAGAGGGAGTAGACCACTTCTCTAATCAAATATAGAATTAAAAAATAAGAAAGAAAAACTAATAGAGAACCCTAATATCACCCAATTACTGATTAAACTTAAGTTTAAAATTATCTAGTGTGAGAGAAAAATATATAATTGCTACACTTCTAGTCTAAGTCTTTGGAAAATTAGAGGGAAAATTAAATTTGTAGAACAGATCTTTTTACCGACATTATTACTTCCCACATGTATCTAGGGGAGAAAAAAAGATAAAGAGACAAGTTTATCCTATATGCAGGACTTGTGGTCAACTAGTTCTAACTAACTCAGCCATGTAAACACTGTGGTGCACTTACCAGAGAACGCAGATCATCTCTGTCCAGAGAAGGGAATGTTGGAACTCAAGCTCGTGGGTGCTTAATAGAAACCTCTTTTGATGAAAGTAGGGAAAAGACATTTCCCCTACCAGCTATGGTTACTATTTCAAGTGTAATCATATTTCTTTCCAAGGTATTAAAGTGCTATGGACTAGGGCACCTGCGTGGCACAGTTGGTTAAGCCTCTGACACTTGGTTTCGGCTCAGGTCATGATCTCAGGGTCCTGAGATGGAGCCCCATGTCCAGCTCTGTGCTCAGCGGGGGTCGCCCTGAGATTCTCTCTCTCCCTCTATGCTTCCCGCCCTTGCTCTCTCTCTCTCGAATAAATCTTAAAAATAAATAAATAAATAAAGTGGTATGGACTATTATTACTTTATTTTGCTGTAAGAAATTATGCAATTGTTATAAATAAGAAAATGAATAAAGGACAAACATTTGATAAAAGGAATCTAATTCATGTGAGCTTAAATTCTATTAGTAAAACCTTTTCTTGCTTCCCCCCCACGACTAGCTACACAGTTTTGATCATTTGTTACCTTAAAGTGGAAGGCTCCAGAGACAGCTTCTTATGAATACTTCTTGAAAGATCTTTGAGGTCAAAAAAGTGATTTAACCTCAGAGATCAAACTCAAATTCTGTAGAGTGCAGAAAAAGAAAAATATAATTTAATTTCTAGGACATTCAGCAGCTAGGGATTTCAACAGCTATAGGCCAACACATGATTTGTGTTGTAATAACCAGTCATGACAGCCAAATATTTTTTGAACTGTGTTTTAAAAGTGCTTCATACAAAATATTTTGAATATGCTTGGTGGTTTCTTTTGTAGCAATTATGGCACGCACACAAACTCACATACATGTACTCACATAAATAATGACTCATTTTTTTTTAAATGAGGTGTGGATACATGGATGTCCACAGTCAATAGAGTATATGTTTGACAAAAATTAGAAAAGTAGACAGCAAGAAATCACAGTTACATTTATGCAGTTCTTTCTAATTTTTTTTTACTGGTTCAGGTCTTGACATTATCTTTTATTTACAAGATTAATGTTATTTTTTTGCAAATGGACATTTTACATTGTACACATTTAAGGACCACCTCTTCATTGCTCTTGCCTAATTCCTGACTATTGCCCGGCATATAATGTATATTTTAATGATGCACCAAGAAATGTTCAATTTGATTCCAAATAGTAAAGGTGAAAAATGTGTTTGCTTCAGTGAATATATGTTTTGGCTTTTAGCAACAATTATGCACATAAATGCTTTGGTTATTTATATACACATAAAAGTGAAATTGAAATAAAATGATCATTGCTTCAAAAAACTAAATATATCTGCTTGCTAGGAACTAGGCAATATGTCAATATTCAATTAATCTATATGTGAATATTAATAATTGTTCTTTGATTATTTTTGTAACAAAAGATTTCTGCTAGTAAGTGGCTATTAAGTGAGACAATGACCAATGATTTATGAAGCTCTGGAGTCATCAAGTTTTTTCATGGTAAAATAAGAAAACCGAAAACCAGAAGACAGCAAATGGTTTTAAGCTACAGAAATGCAAAAAGTCTTTCCTCAATAACTATCTTTCTTGTTACTTTTACATCTAAAATACCTGAGCTTTAGGACACAATGGAATAGAATATGTGAAATAGCGGATTAGATGATTTTGAAGATTAGTTCAAGCTCAAGTTCTAGTTTGCCTCTTATTTTTTAAAAAAAGCAGATACAGTCTCGGTCTCCTGCCCACGTCCTGAGAGGAGCTGCCGTCACGTCTGCCCACCGCAAGGGATGGTCGTGCAGAACTGCTCCAGCTTCTTGGTCAAGGAGAGCAAGCAGACATACAGCACCAAAGCCTAATAACCCTAATATTAACTATAAAGAACACCATTAAAAAAAATGAACACAAAATAGAACAAAACAAAAAACTCAGAATGCCAGGAAAGATAGGAAAAATTAAAGGCAGATGGTCGAACACACCAAGTTCCAAGCTATCTCATTTGTATTATAATGCCTGGCCCAATGACTATATTTTTGTTTGTTAAATGAAAGTTTAATAACTCAAATTGGTGAACATATGAATGAGATGTGAAAAAATTTTTAAAGGGTCTTCATGAGATACATTTTATTATGAGCACCAGATTAGAGAAAAAAAAATAGAGTAGGCTCCCCTGAGCTGGGCCTCCCCAAGCTTATTCCATGGCGTCAGTGCTAACTAAATAAGATTCTGGACACTTCTAAGGTGAAATTTAATCTAGTGTACAATTGATTTATGTGCCTCTTGAATATAAAGAATGATAACGACACAAGGTACCCCAAAATTGAGTTCACGGGCAATTGTATTTTTAGTGTTTGTTTTGGTGTAGGTAAAAACTTTTAAAGAAGACATTTGTATTGCCTCACCAAACTCCTGCCTATGGAATTTGTAAGCATGAAGCACCTTCACAAAAGAGTGGTACAATAAAGGTGATTCTTCAGCCGCGATTTTCCTGTACCTTGTTAATAAGAAAATGTTGAAACTTTTGAGAGGGACAACATATAGACAGTTTTGGAGTGTAGGCAACAAGTCTTCCTAGTAAAGATATATATATATTTTAGTGCACAAACCAAAAGAAAGTTAGGATATATTTAATAGAGATTTCCATCCCAATATATCGTACTCTAGAGGCTCTTCTGCAGTAACCCTATTATGAGTTTTGACATACTTCAAGACATTAAAAACAAAATTTTTAAAGATGTTTTATTCAAAATCTTTAAATATGCACAAAACTTTTCTTTATTGCCATTATGGATATGCATGTGTATGTCTACATATGTATGATGTGTGCACACACATACACACAAATATACGTACATATACTCACATTTGTATATTCAGGTGAGTGACAATTCAAAAGTTTGAAAGGAAAATGATATATATGAAAATCTATGGCCAGGAGGCAATTTCGTTGGTGACAGCAGTTTATAAACAGTTCACAAAATTCCATCTCTAAGTATCTCCTAGAGACTCCTTTTATCAGCTTACGATATCACTTCTCTCAAACTACTCCATTCTT
Source organism: Eumetopias jubatus (assembly GCF_037043125.1). Lineage (NCBI taxonomy): Eukaryota > Metazoa > Chordata > Mammalia > Carnivora > Otariidae > Eumetopias > Eumetopias jubatus. Next base: position 172,748,182 of record NW_028274809.1, on the reverse strand, counting down.
GAGGATTTGTAATCTAAATTCTTCCAAACATTTGAAAAAAAATTAGAGAAAAATTCTGAAGGACACCAATAATCTGGTTTCGTAGAAACCAGAATACTAGAAGACAATTTAAAAGTTTTAAAATATTACAAATAGAGTAATATTTCCAAAAGTACATTATATAGCTATCATATTTTTTTTCTGAAACGAAAGGAAAATATGTACAAAAAAAGATATTAAAAAAAGCGAAATCATGAAAATCATTGAAATGTTACCTGGATAGATAGATGGACAGGCAGACAGACATAGATGGACAGATACAGATAATATAGATATATTTTCTCTAAAATTCATGGTTCTACGGAACCACATTGGGTAAAAAGTAAGAGGTGTCTACACAGCTGAAACTTTACAGAGTTTCCATTTGTAATCTTGTAACGTTCTGTTTCATACCATTGTTCTCCCTTTTAGGTAACTGAAAGAACATTTTGTTTTTCTTAATCTGGCTAACATTTTTGCTCATTTACACATTTTGGGGATAATAAAAAGGGATGAAGACAGTAACATGATTGCCTCTAATATGTGAAAGAAAACGCCGAGTTGTAACTATGTTCTTTATGTCAGAACATAGACATAAAAATAAAAGTATTTTCTGCCTCTGATCTCTTGCAGGTGTACCAGCACTGTCTTTTCATCATCATCTTAACATGAAAAGTTTCTTTTTCTGTGAAAAGGATAACAGAATCTTTATAAAGATGGTGTATTTTCACCTTAGAAGATTCAAATAGATACATGATTTTCTTTCTAGTGGCTGAAATTGTATCAATTTTTAAAGCCATAAAATTTCATAGGGCTTGAAGAAAATGGCAATTCGATTCAGGATTAATCTGTGAGTTCTTAGAAAAATATATTTTTCTTTGTGAATACTTATGGGATAAAAATTGATAGCTATGGACAGATCTCTTTGCTTTCCGGTTAAAAAGGAGTGTGACATGTCTTGACAGGCAAAAGAGAGTTAAGATGATAGGTAATACCTGTTTCTGGAAAATGAATGTAATTTAAAACTACGTGTGCTGTTCTCCCGACTTGAAAAGATTAAAAAAGCATTAACAAGATTTTAAAAAATATTTCTGACCCTCCAAAAGTTATCTTTATTGTCCACTTTTTGAAATATCTTTTAAAATAAGCTTTTATATATTCTATGACATTCACTTAATAATATCTTCTATATCTTCAGTTATTCAAGAGATTCTATTTAGAAGTGTCATTTCCTCAGAGAAAAGCATATTCCATTCCAACAAATTAGTACAGGCAATATGCAAATAGTAGTCTTGTGTTTTATAATCTAGTGTCATATTGCCTATTACATCAATGATTTGCAAACATCTATATATAAATTCCTGCTTTTATTTTACAGTCTTAAAATCACTGTTCTTTTTAATCCATCTTTGTTTTATATAATAATTTTTGAGAATGGATAAAGCAGGCGTTACTATTCTTAACTTAAAGATGGGAGTGCTTATCTACTCATATATGCGAAGCATTGTAGTATGAGAGTTAAAAACACAATTCAGCTAATTAATATTCATGCAACCTTAAGGAAGAGACAGAAATTAAATTTAATTAATCAAAATGTTAGCCAGAAAGTTCTCTCCATAAGACCTTGACTAATACGATGGGGAGGCAGGGAGGAGTATTAAGGAGGTGAAAGGGGCAGGGGTGTGGGTGTGCTGGAACATGGACTAGAGATTCTGGATCACCATGATAAAAAGGTAAATGCTCTGAGTCAACAAACTCTCATAGAGATAAGATCAACAGGAGATTTTCAAAAGTTTTGGGTACCTTCACAAAAGCTAGGCTAAACACTAACTCACACACACACACTTCAGGGGTACACTTCATTTCATACAACTGTCACCTTGTTGTCTGCTGAAGAAATTGCATGTGGTGATATTCTGAATATAAGTGGCCAGTATACAGTTGAGTATTGACTTCACTGTTGCTGAGAAACACCTCTTGCCATATGTAAACCACACCTCAGTACCGGGACAGGTCTCCTAGTCAATACAGACACCTCCACCCATTATTATTGGCATAACAGATGCTGTTACTATAATTTTTGTAGTGTATAAAAATTATATATTTATGTATAATACAAATGACACATGTGTGAAGAGTGCAATTTCATGTTTTGACATAGGTGTACATCATGAAACCATTACTACCATCAAGATAATGAAAACTTGAATCTCCCAGAAGTATATTTGTATATGAGAAAACTGCTCCAAGCTTTTGGAAAGTAGGTACATCGTTGATGAAACCCACTCACCTTGATGGGCAGATTTCAAAAGGTTGAGGAATGTGCTTTTTTAACTTGTATAATGTTCAGCAGTAACAGAATGGAAAGACAAACAAGATTCAGGGAACAGTTGGCTTTCAATTAGAACATACGTGACGCTGATGACATTTTGAACAAGAAATATAAATGATTAGTAATAAAATATATAAGAAGATCCAAGTGCATCATAAAAACCTTCTAGAAACAACAAATTAAAAATAGTAATTATTCTAAATAGTACTTAAATTGAGGCTTTCTGGTGGTTATAAAAATCAAATGAGAAAAGTATCTTGAAGCACAGAGTAAAATTACTGAGTTGGAGATCATGGTGAAGAGATGACAGAATTAGTGGATAAACACTGTAGACCCATATGGTGAGTTATACTTACTTCCAAAGGTGGGAAAAAATACAAGGAAGAGGAGATAATGACATCATAAGTAACAGAAAATAATTTCCCATGACAAAAACCTTATCTATGCTGAAAGAATTATCTAGTTTCATGAAGACTTAATCAGAAAAGACATATACTGATGAAAATCTTGAATTCTAAGGTTAAAGAGAAAATCCTATAAACCACCATAAAGAAAAAGTTACCCGTGGGGGGAAAAAATCAGACTGGCATTGGACATGTCAGTGGTGTGACGGAAAGTCAAAGTCAGGGAGAGGGACTCTGTAGAGAAAAGAATAAAAAATCAGTCATTCTATAGCTACCCATAATTCAGTTGACTAATAAGAAAAAAGTAGAGGTATCTTCATACTCCAAAAATCCCAGTGACATTTTACACCCTACCTTAACTGAGGAAAATATTTGAGATAGGATTGAAACCATGTGAACATTCCAGGATGGAAACTTAACGAAGGTGATGCACAAACAGTGACTGTAAAAGGACCTCCTGATAAATCTGGATGGACGATGATGAACTTGGAATGTGTGATTTAAATTCAAATAAGAAGTCTCAAGAATGAAGACCTATAGTCTAGGAAAAATTCCATTACTGATCTAGACCAGGAGTCGGCAAACTAATCCTGCGCACTGCCTGATGTTATTAGTAACCTTTTATTGAAAGGAAGCCATGTCCCTCCATTTATGTGATGTCTATGGCTGCTTTCACGCCTACTACAACAGATGTGCATAGTGCTGACAGATGCAGTATGCTCCCCCAAACCAGAAATATTTTCTATTTGGTCCTTTCCAGAAAATAAAAATTGCCAAGTACATTCTATACCTAAAAATAATACATCTTCTTAGCAAAACCTAAGGCTTTGAGGCAGAGGATGGTATGTAAAGTCATTTCAATGTCTCATTGGTGGAAAGGGGAAGTAGAGAAGTACAAGTATTCCAAATACAATGGCCACATTTTAAAGGTCCCTCATTCTGAAAAAAATAAAGAATAGTGCAGAGGAGGAAACAGTGCACCTTCACAATAATAGTATTTGGTTTTCAGATAGTCATAGAAAATTATGCATCAATACTGAAAGGGAAGAAAAATGATTTTCCTTCTTACCCCGCTTAGTCTTGGCTGAGACCTCTGTCATAAAGGACAGATTAATAAGAGAAAAACAAACAAGATAGTTAACATGTACTCCACATGTATACATGGAAGATACACAGGGAAAAATTACTTAAATCCTTGAGATGCCTTAGAATTCAGGCTTAAATACCATTTAATAGGGAAAAGGAAGAGGAGATATAGGCCTTTTGGGGGAGAGTACGTGATTTTTAGGAAAAATGGATGGGCCTTTAGTAGAATAGGTAGAAGACATGATAATTTGTGGCAAAGGTTGTCTGGCTGTGGTATAAACTTCTAGCTTGTTCTCCTGTGAGGAGTCAATCTTCTCTGATTGATGAAACTCCTAGGGAGGTTATTTATGACAATTGAGTGCCCTCTGTGGGAACTGTCTTTAGGCAGATAAGGGTAATTCAGAGAAAGGCTCCCATTGAATTTTCTGTTTTTCGAGTATCTACAGTTCAAAATAATTAATATATCAAAGTGACATATTTTGGGGTGGCATGTTCTGAATTCTTATAGTCATATGTTGGGGTGGAATGTTCTGCTACCCTTCAACATAGAGAAAGGTAACAATAGCGCTATGGAAAATAGGTAGACATTACACACTTAAAAAAAACCCTAATGAATAAAAAATTGAAGAAACCAAAAATAAATGCAAAGGTAAATAAGGAGAATGCATAGGAAACACAGAGTACGTCAAATGGTAAATAAGTTTAAATTCTTAACTATAACGAACAATCCTTATGAAAATTTGAAGTCAACAAGATCACCCTCTAAAAGATACTCTCAGACTATGTTAAAAAGAAAAAACTACCACTATGCTATTGATAGGAAAACTTAACCAGAGGCGCCTGGGTGGTTCAGTCGTTAAGCGTCTGCCTTCGGCTCAGGTCATGATCCCAGGGTCCTGGAATCAAGTCCCGCATTGGGGACTTCCCACCCTGCTCTGCGAGAAGCCTGCTTCTCCCTCTCCCACTCCCCCTGCTTGTGTTCCTGCTCTCGCTATGTCTCTCTCTGTCAAATAAATACATAAAATCTTAAAACAAAAAAAGTTAACAAATGAAGGCTGAAAAATAGAAATGACAAATGAGTAACAGGCAAAGGAAAACAAAAGGATAGGCAAAGTTGTAGAAACAAATTTATCCCCAACACAATAGAAGGTCACCCCATACTTACATAACATTTCTTAATGTGAGATCAATGCTCCTTTTTGGTCTTTGATTCCAGCCAAGAGAAAAGAAAAGAGTTTGGTGGAGTGTTCCTAGACACTTGTAGGGACTCTGCCAGGAGGTAAGACACATTTCATGTGACCACACTCACTGCACAAAAGAAGAGACACATGGGGAAGGTTTTGTAACCCCAAAACACTTCTCCCACTTTATAGAAGAGCATGATGTTCTCATGCCTGTATAAAAACCTTTATGGGCTGGACATTTGGAGATCGGCACCTAGTTCTGCTGCCAAAAGGTGTAGAGAGCAGATTAGTTGTCATAAACCTGGTTTACGAGGAGCATTCTAAAAACTAGGGTGGAGCTAAACCATGTAATGCCTCTGGGGTCATGGTAAGACTTCTGCTTCTACTTTAAGTGAGATGAGTAGCCATTGTATGGTTTTGGCAGATACATACATATTACCATGTGATGTTTTAAAACAATGACCCTGGCTGCTTTGTGGGAGAGCTGACTGTCAGGAGAAGTACAAAAGGAGGAAGACGAGTGAGAAGGAAGTAGTGTAGACCAGGGATGTTGTTGGCTTGAACCATAGTACTAGCAGTGAGAGGAGAGTAATGAGAAATGGCAGTATCTGAATATATTTTGAGTTATCGCCAACCAGAATTGGCATATTGGTATGAGAGATAAAGTCAAAGATGCATGGCAGGTGACAGGTAACAAAAAACTAACAGAAGACAAAAAAATTACATGTATTACTCCAATGTTTATGTTGGGAAGATTGTTAGACATATTAAAGCAAAGGGAGAAGTGATGAAGGAAAATGACAAATGAAGGATGTGTTTAGTAGCATCTCTTAAAAACAGAATTGAGGTTTTAAAAAACAGGTGATCTGTCATATTTATTATACAGTATCCATAAATTGTATTTAATGCTAATTAAATGTCATTTAGCCTTTAACTATTTTATTAATTTGCTGTTTAATAAAAATGCATTTGCCTCCTAGATAGTGTTCACAAAGGATAAAAATCTTGATGTATAACCACAGTCTTTGGATTTATAGAAGAAATCATGGAAATAAATTTGTTTCTTTAAGTGACTTCTATATTGGGAATGATAATGTAATGGCAGATTTATTTGAGGATTTTATATGTAAATTTTTAAAATGCCTTATCAAATGCGGATTTGAATCTCAACACCTAAGCAGATTACATTCTCACATCTTTCCAAGGAAGCATTTATAGATTCAATTCAGGAGACTGTTTTTGCTGGAGCTCTGGGCCTAAATCAAAAATCCCTGGCTTAGACCACTGTCCCCAAAACAACATAGCCTAAGGTTTTCTTAAGCAGAATAATTATAGATACCTAACATTCATTTACTTATTATGTATAAACCTTTTTTGATTTAACCATTGTGGTTGTTTATTGGACACAAAAGCCTTAAAGCATAGCTCTAACCCTTAGAAAGCTCAGAGTCTACCTGTCAGAGACAGGAACAATTATGTTTCCAAGAAAAAAATAGTCCCTATGATATTTTTAAAATTTGTTATGCTTGTTCAAAAATCCAGCCCAGTACATAACAGCTATATATATTTCAAAGGAAAAATCTTTAGATTAATGCTAACTTTTTACTGTTATACTTTTAAATTACAATCTAGAATACCTGTGTTCTGTATGTACACCCATACTTCATTATATTTCTGTCCTCTATATACAAATTTGGAGAAGAGAATAATTGACAAATGTTGGTTTTTGGAAGGGGGCTGATAAATAACATCTAATTTCCTTGTGTTTTAAATTGTTAAAAGTATATTTTCATCATGTAAACTACTTGTTCTTAGTTTAGACTAAGACGTTTTCTATATTTTGATACAAAGTCAGGCAAAGTCCACATGTGCATAAAATCACCGAAAAAATATGCTTTATGCCCTATACCTGAGGTGTTTTTAGCATCTTTGATTCTGCTAGCATAAAGTGAGTAAAAAACTGATGACCATTTGAGATTCAAAATATACCTATTATCACCATGCACAATGCACAGCCTTTTACAATTTCTTGATAAGATCAATAACTTTGTGTCCTATTTGATACATATCATAGGGATATGGAGACACTACAGTTTAATTCTCTTAATAAAAATAAATTTCAGGGTTTGAATATAATGACACACAAAATCTAAAGTGACAAGAGCTCCATGGAAATATCTTGGATAACGAATGTGGTGGAAAGCATAGGATTTTCAATTAAGGCTGCATTGTACATTAGACATCATGGCAAACACAAAATCGCTCAAATATACAGACATTGGAAGAGAAACCTGTAATTGAATTCTTTTTTTTCTTTAAGCAGATGCATGAATATGCACTGAAAATCAAATACTGACAACATTTAATATTTTTTTAAATTAAAGTGACAAAATATCCTGGTTTGTACCTCCTTTCTTAGCATAATTTTAATAATCCTTACTTCTATTCTCAAACCTGGCCTGGAATAAAGAAGAAAATACATTCTTATCTATAAGCAATATATTATTTGGCAAAAAACAACAACAACAAACAACGTTAAGAGAGACATTGTTCTTGCTTTTATTCAGTTTCTATGAATCCTGTGAAGATTCTTTAGGGCACAAATGCCAAATATTTCATTTAATAAATCAACTCCAAATAATTAGTGGTGGACACCTAGGGAAAAAATGCTGAGAGGACCCTGCTTCATTTTTAACACACCCATGTATGTGGTATGAATTAAATATTCTTAAATCCAGGCTATTAAAATAGGAATACTTCAGTTACTAGTTAATAATAATAGTTTGGGGTGCCTAGGTGCTGCGGTCTGTTTAGCCTTGAACTTTTGGTTTTGGCTCAGGTCGTGATATCAGGGTCGTGAGGCTGAGCCCCACGTTGGGCTCTCTGCTCGGCATGGAGTCCGCTGGGGATTCTCTCGCTCTGCCACTGCTCCTCCCGCTCGTGCTCTCGCTCCCTCTCTTTTTAAATAAATAAATGAAACTTTAAAAAATAACAATAATTTGCTAGGATGAAGGTGCTGTACTATGTTTTAGAAATTATTTTCATACATTTTATAAATGACAAACAGGTGGAAATTGAAGCTCATTTAGCTTAATTATAACCAAAAGCATTACAGTTATTAAATGATAACAGTAGGATTTGAACCCAGAAATCTGAATCTAGAGGTTGTATTATTAGGCACTATGATATAAAATGCCAACTATCTTAACAAATTGTTCTTGTGTAGAGCCCATGGTAGACGGAATAATGACCCTCTAAATATGTCCACAACCTAATCCCCAGACCCTTTGAAAATTTTACCTTACATGGGAAAAAGGACATTAAAGCAGTGATCTTGAGGATCCTGAGACGGGAAGATTCTGAATTACACCGGTTGGCCTAATGTACCACAAGGGTCCTTACAGAAGGGAAACAAGAAAGTCAGAGACAGAGATGGAAATGTGACAACAGAAGCTAAGTTGATAGGAGAAGGGAGAGAGAGAGAAACAGAAATTAGTCACCAAATTGTTGTGGTGATAATTTTGTAGTGAAAGGATTCTCACTAATATTCTTTCACTACCTTCCTGGATACATTTTGGGAATTAGTAAATTTTCTTTCATGAGAATAAATTTTTTCAAAAAAACTGAATTATTTTTTAATGGATAAATGCTTCTATTAGTTTCCTTACTCAGGAAAAAAAGGAGAGGGAGGCAAACCATAAGAGACTCTTAGAGATAGAGAACAAACTGAGGGTTGCTGGAGGGGAGGTGGGCAGAGGGATGGGTTAAGTGGGTGATGGGTATTAAGGAGGGCACTTGTGATGAGCACTGGGTATCATATGTAAGTGATGAATCACTAAATTCTACTCATGAAACCAATATTACACTGTATGTTCACCAACTAGAGTTTAAATAAAAACTTAAAACAAAAAAGAAAAATAAAGGGTATTAAAAACTCTAAATCCGTTCCTTGCCTCAGCTTGGTGGATGGATGCCATGTCTAATCACACCGAAGCAGAAGTCTAGGGTTTTATTCTCTGGAGAAGTCTCTGAACTGCAGGACACCAGGCTCATACCATAACCCTAACCCAAACCCTAACACTACTCCGAACCCTTAACCCTAACCAAAACCCTATGGAGAAGGTCTCTGAACTGCAGTATATAAGGCACATTCCTAACCCTAACCCTCACACTGGCCCTAATCCTCACCCTCACACTTTCCCTAACCCTATCCCCAACCCTACCCCTAGATGTGAGGGGAAAAAGGAAAAAGGTATATGTGGTATATATATATATATATATTACTCAGCCACAAAAAGTACACAATCTTGGCATTTGCAACAACCTAGCAGGGGCTAAAGAGTATGACGCTAAGTGAAATAAGCCACTAAAGGAAACACAAATACCAGATGATTTCACTAACATGTGGAATTTAAGAAGCAATACCAATGAGGAAAGAGATTTAAAAAAAGAGAGAGAGAAAGAGAGAGGGAGGCAAACCATAATTCTCTTAGCTACAGAGAACTGTCTCTTAACTCTAGAGAACAAACAGATGGTTACCAGAGGGGAGGTGGGTGGGGGGATGGGTTATTTAGGTGGTGGGGATCGAGAAGTGCACTTATGTGTTGAGCACCAGGTGTTGTATGGAAGTGTCAAATCACTATATTTTACAAATGAAACCAATATTACACTGTGTGATAACTGGAATAAAAGTAAAACCTTAAAAAAGATCTGCTAATTATAACTAGGGGTGTACTTATTATTGAGGAATTTTATAAGATAATATTTCACCACACTAATGACTTCAACATTCTTGGAGTCATGACACTCTGGCTCTTTTAAAAAATATGCTGCTCTTTCCCACTTGGCGGCCTCACAGTTAATAAACTAAAACTATATCTTCTTTCCTCAACTTCTAAAGTGAGATCATCAAGTAGATTTTAGAAATTCATTTACATACAGCTTTAAAATGTACATTGCCCCCAAAAGTGTGTTTCTACAAAATAGTTACAGATAAGCATGAGGATTCAACTGATAAATACAGCAACTTATCTCAGGATGTATTGTTAAATAATATTGCCACAATAGATACTAATTTTAAAAATTATATAGCATGCTGATTAGAAATAAAATATGCATGTTATGTGTATATGTACATGCATATCTAAATATGTAATATAAATACATATATTTATATGTGCATATAAACACGTATATATTCATATGTATGTACACGTGCATAAATATGTCTATCTACATACATATATACAAGTCAAACTATTAAAGATGGTTATGTCATATTCATGGTACTTGTCTCTGTTGTCTAAATATTTTTTTAAATACGGGTTATCTATAATAGAAAAAATAGTTATTTCCATTTGAAAACTCTCAAACTGGATAGATTCTGGGTTTAGGATTTCTAGTACAGAGGTGATGTCACTATTGAAAATGTTCTTGGTACTTTTTAGGTTGTAAATTTTTCTTAATGTGCATTTCTGATGTAGTCCTCACAGTGACCTCTGTGGGAGGCCTTATTAATAGCATGGAGTGATCTGCTGTCTGCCTCCAGGTTCCACATACTCACAAAGGAGCATGGTCTACATTCCTCTGGATCCTACACCTCTGGGGCCACGTTCTGCAACTTTTCTGTAAATCACACTTCAGTGAGCAGTTAAAGAAACGTGAATGTACTTCATTTCGAACTGAAAAAATGTAATAGATAATGATGTTATCTGACGTATTGAGAATGTTCGGCACAAAGAATGTCTGTAGGATCATTGACTTAAAATGATGGTAGTATTTTGGAAAGTGTTTAAAGTGCAGAGTTTCTTGTAACTGAATCAAGAGGGAATTAAATGTCCTGCCCTTCATGTAAAGGTGGTAACAGGCAAATGTGGATTCTGGATTTTGTTGTATAGTTTGAAGAGCAAACGTTTGATAAGAAGGCACTATTCCTATGTCCAATGAAAATTATTAAGAAAAGCAATGCAGGAATAGGCAGAGAAGAAGTTAATAGCATGAAGACTTGGAAAGGAAGAAAAAAATAAATATATAAAGGTTGGCATTTCAAAGTTTAGTTAGATTCAAGCTATTAATGATGGCTTTCACAATGGCATCGGTGAAGAATGCAAATGCTGCTAATGGAATGTGAAATGCCGAAGACGAAGCTGAAAGTAGTCCTGAGGAGATGGTCCCCAAGATGACCACACCTTCATCTCTGGAGCCTGGTAATGGATTACATTCTATCTCAAGAGACTTCATCAAGGTATTTAAAATAAATATAAAATAAAAAAATATAAAAATAAAAATAAAATATAAAATAAAATAAAATTTAAAAATAGGGAGCTCGTTCTGGGTTATCCAGGTGGGCCCAATCTAATCAGAGGCCCAGAGAACTTTCTTCAGAAGAAATACAGCAAAAATGGAATTCAGAAAGATTTCAAGCATAGAGGACCACATGCAATGACCAGAAAGGCATCCAGAAGCAGAGGGTAGCCCTGTGGCCGAAAGCCAGCAAGATAATGGAGATCCTGGTAATACTCCCTCAAGGAAATGGTTTTTGCCAACAATCTGAATCAATGCAATCAGATTCTTTCCAGACTCTCCTAATAAGAGCCCACTGGGCAGACATTGACGCTTTGTTTCAGTTTTCATCTTTTACAACTTTGAGAGAAGAAGCCAACAGAACAGGACTTCTGAGTTACAGAACTGTGAGGTAATAAATTTGTGTTGTTTTAAGCCCCTAAGTATGCGTCAATTTGTCACAGCAGCAATAGGAAACTATAAAATATAATTTGATAGAGAGGAATAAGGTCCTTTTCACAAAGGAATGACATGTTAAAACTGGAGCAGTATGGTGTAGGTGGGCAGAGTTTTCGTGTGTGTGCTCATGTGTGCATGCGTGTGTACAAATAGGATGCAATTAAGTGATCACTATAAAGGTGTTTAATCAGAATATTTCAAAAGGAATAAGGAAGGGAGTAAAATGAATGATGCAAAAACGTTTGGGTAATGACAAAATTATGGAGATTATTAAACATCCCTTTGATGAGTAGCAGTCCTGAAAGATGGGATGCTGTGTTAATTGATGGACATCAATAAAACCAGAAGGCTTTATATGAACAAATGTCTTTATAACTTTTATTTTTAAATCTCAGATACTGCAAGACAACGATGGATTACCATGAGTAAATCGGAACTGCTATTCTTCAGACAGAAATGACAAGTATGTGCTTGCATAATGCCAAAATGTGAAAATGACATTTTGAAGAGGGAAAAGATAAAAAATAAGTAAGCCATCTTTGTACTTTAATTTTCAGAAAACACTACTCTGAAAACTATAGTATTTTTTGCCTCTTAACTACATTTAGAATTCAATATATATTTGTATTCTCTCTATATATCAATTGCATTTTTAGCTATAGTTATAGATGGGCCTGTATTAGTCAACTAAATTGTTAATTTTGTATTGATTATTTCATAAGTTTTGCTGATTTCAAAATGATTCCTCCAACGCCCTCTCTTCCAGTTTTTAGACTTCTCTCCTCCATTGAGGTTACACCCCTTTGGCTCAAATACCAACTTCCACAGTGATGACTTAGCCAAACTGTTCATTGCCAATAACTAACCCCGAATAATCTCAATTTCCAATCACTGTGTTCTTTTAGCTCATTCCTTCTACTATGCGTCAAACCACAGCTGACTTACTCTACTCACTTTGTTTGTACTCCCTCCTGCCACACTCATGCTTTCACTACCATTTTTATTTAGTTTATATGAGTAAGTGAACTGAGCTTCACAGACCCTAAGTAGAGCTGCTTATCTCCCTCACAATTCCATCCTTCCCATTACTCTGGTCAGAAACTGTGGGCTTATCCTTGTCTCCTTTTTATTTCTCTTTTACTACATCCCATCCGTCATTACTTCTTGTTGGCTTCGATTGCAAAATATGTACAGATAATGACCAGTTATCCCTATCTCCATTAATACCATCCTGTCATGCCGCCATCATTTCTCCTCTGGATTTCTAAAGATTTTATTTATTTATTTTTTTATTTGAGACAGAGAAAATGAGAGAGAGAGAGAGCACATGAAAGGGGGGAGGGTCAGAGGGAGAAGCAGACTCTCTGCCGAGCAGGGAGCCCGATGCAGGACTCGATCCCGGGACTCCTGGATCATGACCTGAGCCGAAGGCAGTCGCTTAACCAACTGAGCCACCCAGGCGCCCTCTCTTCTTGATTTCTAAAGTCGCCTTCCAAATACTCTCTGCTTCTCTCCTCACCCTTATATAGCCTTTCCTTAACACATGTGTCCCTGTGAATGTGAAGTCAGATCAGGATATTTTTCTAATGGAAACCTACTCATGACTTTTACTCCTCTTATCTCTTGGTGTAAAAGCCAATATCTGCTAATTGAGCTGGTTCCAGTACATTCTTAGACTTGTTCTACCAGAACCTTCTCTTGCACTGTGCCCCAGGTATTCTACCCTCCTAGCTGCATCTGGGACATTTTCAGCTCTTTGTACCTGTTTGCTCATCTTTAGGACACAAGCCTTTGGAAGGCAGCACAACTCACTGCCTCATTGCTTTTAGACATCTGTCAAATGTCATATTCTCACTGAGACCTTTAGTAGTTTTCTGGTAGAAACGAACAGTCCCATTTCCCACCCCCTATATCTTAATACTTCTCTTACCTTTCTGTTTTTTTCTGAATATCACTTATTACCATCAAATATACTATATATATATTTTTAAGAGTTTATTTATTTATTTGACAGAGAGAGACACAGTGAGAGAGGGAACACAAGCAAGTAAGCAGGCAGAGGGAGAGGGAGAAGCAGACTCCCCGCTGAACAGAGAGCCTGACATGGGACTCAATCCCAGGGTGCTGGGATCATGACCTGAGCCTAAGGCAGATGCTTAACCAACTGAGGCACCCAGGCGTCCCCAGAAATAACTCTTATAAATAATTTATGCATGGGCATTTCTAGATTATATGGAATATAAAAATCTACTTTAGTATTCAAGGCATGCATGATCTAGATGGAAAATAAGAACATACTGCCATGTCCTTCTTCACAATCATGGGAATTTTGTAAAATTGTTATCACATTGACCCAAATCACTTATGGCAAAGTGTTAAAAGACTTAATAATGACAATGGAGAAGCAGAGTTGAAGCAGAGCACATAGTGTCCCTTGAGCTTCATACTTACTCCACTGAGAGATGTTCTTGGGCCAGAAGACATAATGAAAAGAGCATTCTAGTACAGGATATCCTGGGCATAGCTTGCTATGTGTAGACTATCCCAAAATAGAGTAAGGAAACTTTTATCTTTTTTTTTTAAGAGATATGACAAGAGCACTCAGGCTTAGAAAACAAATCCATAGCTCAGCAGAAGAGATTCATATTATTCTTGCTGATATCAGCCAGAATTCTGGTTGTTAATCTAAAAACTAGGTCAGTGCAGGTAAAAAGCTCCATGCCAGGCTATGTGGGATGAGAAGGGGAATGTGCAGAGCCATTCATCCCAAGGACTTTCTCTTCTATTCCACTCTGTGGCCAGCTCTTAAATTCTTATTAAATATAAGCTAAGTACAATCTGAGAATTAACTATGAGTACATATGCTCATTCAGTCTCAACACTTTCCTTTAAATGTGAACCAATCTTAAATCATAGTCACTTGGATTTTAACAAGAGCTTCAACATCTGCTGGCAGGGCCAAAGGAGATAATGCAGAATCTGATAGATTGCAAACATATTATAAAATCTACTGCACCTAAGGTTGAGATTGGAATACCTGGAGTCATCTAAGCTGCTCCTCCAGAGATTGCATTGAGAGCTCAATTTAGGCTAAGGTATTGACTCAACAGTAGTATAAATATTTGGACACTTCAGATACTCTTTCCTGGAGAGCCATAAAGTGTCCAGGGCTAATACAATCTGGACAAAGAATTAATGCTTGCCTGCTTAGCAATAAAGAACTAGGTTATCTGATCAGCAAGCTTCCCATATAGTGTCCCTTGAATCTCAGATCACACGCTAGGCTCTGTAACTACCTACCAAGGGAGGAATGATTGCATTTTAAAGCCTGTGTCTCTGACAGCTCCAAGAATGCCACAATGCTAACAACAGAGAGTAAAAGGAAGTGTCACTAATGACTGCTTGGTTTTTTGGTCATTATCAAAGATTTTGCCATTTTTTTCCAGAGGATTCAGCTCATTCAGATCCAAAGGAAAAGTAGGGAAGGGCCTGCCATCTATATAAGAAAACAAATTCTGGAGGCATAAAGCATTGCCCACAGTCTAACTCTAGACAACATCTGTATCTGTCTAGAGTTGATACTTCCTTTGATAGGCATACAGGTTGGGTGCTATTTGAGAGTTTAATCAAGTATGCATGTATCTGGTAGCTCTCTGATAGAGAAGAATGCAACCAGGGCATTATGAAGAAGTCCTGGTTTATTCCCAGATCTTATGGAGAAGTACCGATTCTGTCAAGAGCTAAGTTATAACAGTTAAACTAGTAGGAATTAAAATTAGGCATGAAAAAAGAACAAAAGGGAAGGTTCATTGTTTCTTCTAAATATTCTAATTCCACACCCCTGACACCTAGGAACTCAGACAAAGCAGAGGGGGAAGGATTCTGTGTAACTTACAAATAGCTGAAAACGGTTCCAATAAAACTCCTTTTCATAGATGCTGGCACAGGTAACAAATAGGACAGATTTTCTAATTCTTTGTGATAATTCCATTACTGTAATGATTTTGAGTACAAATTCACAAACCTCTAGTAGAAATTATGAGTAAATACACTGATTCACTCCAGACACTTTCCTTTAAATGAGGTTGCTCTCTGTATGAGAGTACAAGTTAGTTAGCTGGTGGATAGGTAGATAAATAGAGAGATAGACTGATATGGATAGATAAAGAGATGAAGTGAGGATGAGAGCGTGTAAGGGAGAGTCTAAGTTATATGTCGCCTGTATCACAATGTATTCAGTCATCACTATTTTGGTGTTCCAATGGTCTCATCAAAGAGTTAAAGCCTTTATTAGTGATGATTCACACGTCTATGTCAACATGTATTTCTGTAATTCTCAAGACGGCATGTTTCACATCCAAGAGCTGGATCTAAATTTTTACCCATCATGAAGAGTATCTGGTATTATGTACAATAAGATATATATATATATATATAACTATTATGGCAAATTGCTCTAGCATTCCCTTGGATAGGTGACAAGTTTCATTGGCAAGGTCCTTTTGTACCAGTAGCTTAGGTAATGTGGTGAGCGGCACTGGTTCTGTGACTCATGAGTGTGTTGCTGCCTCTTCTTGAAATTGACCAAGGCATTAGGAACCTGGGTCAGCCCCTTGTAGGCTGTGTCAATTCCACTTCACAGTAGAGGACATCGGCACATGAGAGCTCTGAATTTCCTCCTCATTCAAGGCCCGACCTCCTTTAATCACTGCAGTGTGAGCAATTGCCTCAGTGGGAGTCACCATCACAATATCTTCAATGAAAAGGAACATTTCAACACCTACCAGTGGCTCAGATTGTGTCAAAACATGTCTGACCCACTGATGAAATATTGCAGAATAACCTAAATGTCTTTGTGAAAGGAGTGTACAGATAAATTGCAGGTTTGGCTATGTGGAAGCCAATTGATCCAGATCTTTTCTGGAAGAACACACACAAAAAAAGTGCTGGCAAAGTCCAAGGCCTCATACCAGGTGCCATAATGGCAGCAGTCTGTTCAGTCACAGTTGTGACATCAGCCCTTGCCCGTGTGGTAGTGGAAATTTCACGGTTTCATCTTTGATATTCCACAGAGGTGACCCAAGCATCAGTGATGTCCACTGGAATGAAATAGCTTCACACAGGACCGCTGCCTTTATGAAATATTTTCTGAAAAGACTAAGTACTTTCTCTTCTCTTATTTCAACTATATAATCTTGATAAGCTTTTTAAGGATAGCAGGTACCTGGCAACGCACTACACATATAGTTATGAAACCTGTCAGCAGGAGTTCATGGAATGTGTCCAACTAGCACGTCTGTGTGCTTGCACTGGGCTCATATACCCAGTGTTCATATCAAATATTAAATGTTCATATCAAATATAGTGTTTATTAAATGACCATCAATCACAATCCAATAAAAAAATCCAGGATCCTCAAAATAATTGTAGCCAGCATCACTGGGCCAAAAGTAATGTGCTTTTCATAATGTTCAGAAGGAGATATGTTTATCAGGGTACTACAGGAATAATAGAATCTGAGCTTCCTTTAGGAGTAGGTCCACCCCGAATTATCTGGCAAACATGCAACCCCTGTTTATTTGTTTGTTTCTGGTGTACATACATTGAAGAATGTAGTCAACATTCCAGTTCAAGGTAGCAGAGAAATAAGCTTTGTCCCTAGTCTTCATTTGACTATGATGGATTCACTGCTGGGTACGAGAATGCTCCATGCCCAGAGGACAGGCCCAGTGGGGCCTGGCCCGTTCAGCTTTTCATCCTGAAGGGATATCCCAAGTTGCAACTCAAGGGCCTCCACTGTCCTGCTAGCTATGGTAGAGGTTTCTCTTTCTCTTCTCAGAATTTAGAATTTTTCCAAAGTGATAAGAAGAAGCCAGCTTTGAGCAAACATGCCACCATTGATCACCCTGTGTATTAGGTTTCTATTGCTGCCCTAACAAATGACTACCAACTCTGTGGCTTAGAACAACATTCATTCAGTATCTCACAGTTTTTGTGAATCAGAAGTCCGTACACAAAGCTGTGCACCCACTTCCTCTGCTCTGGGTCTTATAAGACTGAAATTAAGGTGTCAAGAGGGCCACAGTTTCTTTGGGGGGGGGTTTGTAGGGATAAATCCACTACCAAGCTAATTCAGATTTAGTCTTCCTCACCCCATGCTTTTTTTTTTTTTTTTTTTCCTGGTTGTCAGTCTGTATCTGACCTTTGCTCTTAGTAGTGCTAACACCATCATGATGAATCCATTCACTGCTTTAGGGTTGCTTTGGTTGGCATACAACTTCTCATTCAACTGGGTCTGGGTATCCCCACTTAGTCAAATGACTTGACACAGCCCAAGGTGGTGAGTAGGATTAGGGAAACCCAATTTAAAATCTTTCCCACTTCAAAAAAAACCAAAAACCAAAAACAAACAAAACAAAACAAAACAAAACAAAAAAAACCTATCTATCTTTCTATCTATCATCTATCTATCTATCTATCTATCTATCTATCTATCTATCAACACTGACTATAGTGTGGAACTCCTTTGAGATGGTGATCTTTCTCATGCAAGGTACAAATACAGATAATTAAGTAATTTCTTCTTTCCTTCAAACTCACCCTTTTAAATGTTCCCTTCTGATACTAGGCTGGGACCCTGCAGACTGATTTCTCCTGTGTCTGGTGGCTCTGGGTCAGGGTTTGAAGTTGGAGCAATGGACGGTGAGAAGAAGAGGAGGGCACAAGGGAAGCCCCCCTCCCTTTCTGCTTTGGGTTTTGTCAGTGTTGCCATAGCAATAGTCTTTTACGTTGGAAGTGGTCTCTGGTTCCAGGCTCAGCTTCTTGTTGCCAGGCCTATCCTAATCACATCCCTTCAGAGGTATCAGCGCCAGCCAGCGTCTTCTCATGAGAGGTCAGGGTCCCAATCATCTAGTCCCAGGGCCCTTCCTTCCCAGTTCTAGATCTGGCCAAGCAGATCCTTATTTCCTACAGCCCCAGGCTTACCTGCAGCTACTTCGGTGCTCCCTTTTTCTTTTCAATTCTCTGGTATGTTTAACCAATTACCAATATTAAGCTATCTTTGTTTAATAATTATTGTGGTTTCTTGTCTTCTGACTCGACCCTCCTTCGCTTGCAATGGGAAAGTAGGGCAGGCCTGCGGTTGCCTGAGGTCCTGCTTTCTTCCTGCAGGGTCGGTGCAGGGAAGTGGTAGCAGAGAGGGCCTGGCCAGCTACCCAAGCTTTGTCTTTCCTCACTCACAACTGCTTGACCACTTGCCTAAAGAAAATAAATTTGTTTTAATAAGTATTGTGGTACCTTTAAAAACAGATTCTTAACATATTTTAGAAAAACAACCAAAATATATGTGTTTCATAAATAACATTGTTTTCTTCATTATGGTATCTTTTCCACGATGGATAGATAAATTGCCAAATGACAAGTTTACACTTCAGTGAAATGTGATCGTTTCTACATTATTTACTTATTTTAAGTGCTTTAGATGTGCAGCTGCTTGCTAATACTTTCATGTTTTAAAAATGTTGAGATATAAAACTAAAGGGGCCAAATATTTAAAAAGAAAAAACATAGCAAGGTTTTTTGTTTTCCAGTAATATACAAATTTACATGCAAAAGTTGCATTTATTGATAGGAAGTTATTTTCCCAAATCTTTTATATTCCACTAAGTAAATGGTTTGCTATTATAGAAAATAATTTATCTGTTAAAATGCCACTTACTGACATTGACTATTTCTAGAATAATCATACAAGTAGTTTTGGATAAAAGCACTTCCAAGTGCAATTATTAATGCTGAACATTTGTTCATTTGGAAAGGCATTTTATTTTAAAGCACTGTGTGGAAGGCAAGCGTGGCCTTTCAGCTATGATTAACCATGGTGTAAATTACAAGCAATAAAGTTTAATTATGTCATATTTATGCAAAATAAGGTAATTGAACATACATACAAGATATTCACATTATGAGAAAGTCAAAGTCATTTAGAGCAACCTGAATTATTTTTTTAATTTCATGAGATGTTAGAAATAAGAATGGAAATTTAAATAGTTTCTTTAGCATGCAAGGCAGATATATAAATAATTGTAATGAGCTTGGATTAAATGCAAATTTGAATTATTTGACTTAGAAGAAAATAAATACTATATACATATGCACACACATGCACAAAAATAAAATTTACCTTTCCTATTCAAATTATATCTCTTTTCATACTTTTAATTGCAAACCTCAAGAAATCCCAGTCCCACAGAACTATGATGAATAAGGACAACTATAGCTTAACTTCTTACTGATGGAGAAAAGAAACACACACACACACACACACACACACACAAGCACACACCTGGGAGTTTGTGTCTGCTCATACATCAGGGAATATCAGCCAGAGTGCAGCACAAACTCTTCCTGCTGTTAGACAACAAATCCTATTTATTTTTTGACCTGCTTGTTCACTCTGTTTTTGTTGATCTTCCCAGACTTTGGCTAGATTCTGGAGTTCTCTTGCCAATTAGGATAAACAGCCAATTGAAGTATCATGGTTTGAAAATATTCCTTTAGAATTATAATCCCATCTATATAAACCTGGAAAACAATTCAGTTCTTTCGACATAAAAACTGATAATAATCTCCCCAACACACAAATATGTGCTGATTTATACAATAATTTTGTGGAAGTCCTTTAAGTTCATCAATTAAAGGCACTTAATTTTTAAGTCCCTTAGAGCAGAGGAGAAATGGCAGGAAAAATACTAATTACATGTTCAGAATGTCTACATAATTGCTTGCCTTCTCTTTGCTAGCATAAAGTCAGGGAAAAGAAGGAAAACTATAAACTTTCAAATCCCTTTTCACTGATTGAATTTATCTTATTTTTTTTAGAAATTTTAAAAATAAAATGACATGTTCGATTCAAACATTTGCTTATTTAATAACCTGTTGGGCATACCAAGAGTTCTGTGGAAATCTATCTTGGAAATTTTTTTTTAAGATTTTATTTATTTATTTGTCAGAGAGAGACAGAGATCACAAGCAGGGGGAGCAGCAGAGAGAGGGAGAAGCAGGCTCCCCACTGAGCAAGGAGTCTGATCCGGAACTGGATCTCAGCACCCTAGGATCATGACCTGAGCCCAAAGGAGATGCTTAACTAACTGAGCCACCCAAGCATCCCTCTATCTTGGAATTTTGATGAATTCTCTCTCCCTGGCATACTATGAAAACTGAATATGCATAAAGGCCTTTATTTCCAGAAAAAAAAAATAAGTAAGAAGGACCTTGCTTTTAAAAATGTACTTAGGTACAAGATCCACCACATTCTGAGCAATATTTTATTTTAAATTTTATTTATTTGAGAGAGGAGAGGGAGAGAGTGCACAAGTGGGGGGAGGGGCAGAGGGAGAGGGACCAGCTGACTCCCCGCGGATCAGGGAGCCTGATGTGGGGCTCCATCTCAGGACTCTGGTATCATGACCTGAGCTGAAATCAAGAGTCAGCCATTTAACTGACTGAGCCACCCAGGTGTCCCGTTCTGAGCAATACTGACACTCTGAAGTCATCGTCCCCCTGCTACAGCACCTTAGGAAATCTATATTCAGTCTTCAAGTCACAGTTGGAATCCATCATTCTATCTCTGATTCATTTCTCATGTGCTGAACCCAGTATCTGCACCTTTAGAGTCACACTTTTAACAATACTCAACCTGATAATTTTTTTTTCTTTGAATGTCTGTCAGCTCCTATTTTATCAGTCCCAATCAAACACCACAACCTCCTCAATCTCAGCCCTGGCTTTGGATCTCTGGTCAGTGAACTGTTGGGGAAATATAATTAAAGCCAAAGTCTTTTTCCACCCAGGAAAACCTCTCCACTAAGTTAGAAGACAAGGAGAGCGGTTTTGTTGGATAAGCATTCAACCAGAATGTGATGTGCATCACAGGCAACACACTAAGAGATGCAAAGACTGAAAGAAACCACACCCTTTTCTATAACCAAGCAAATACAACTCTTTACATACATAAATATACTCAGTATAAATAATAGCCAGTCCTGAACTCAGTAGACTTGACAGCACCGTCGGTGATACCTAGCGCATCTGAACTCTACCTGGTAAGAAGAGTGAATCTCTGTTAACTAAGTGGTATTCACCAGAGCAAGAACAAACTTCTCTTATCTTTATGACAGAAGGTAGTCCTGCAGTTGGAGGAAAGTGCCCACTAAATTTAGGCACCTACCTTCCCACCTGCTTTGATTTCAAAGAGATGGTCTTAGGTCCTACAGAAAGCATTCCTGGGTCTTAAAACTGAGGAGAGGCTGATTTTGCTTTTAAACAAAACA
This sequence comes from Eumetopias jubatus, assembly GCF_037043125.1. Classification (NCBI taxonomy): domain Eukaryota; kingdom Metazoa; phylum Chordata; class Mammalia; order Carnivora; family Otariidae; genus Eumetopias; species Eumetopias jubatus. Next base: position 172,726,089 of record NW_028274809.1, on the reverse strand, counting down.
AAACAAGATTTACATGCATTTCACAGAGGAAAAAAAAAACAAAAACTTTACACTTGCAAATGTTCTAAAGTAAATAAGAAAAGGGAAGAGAGGAAAGGGTAGGGGTCTTTTCCTTTATTTCCAACTGGAAGATTTTTTTTTCTATTTGTATTTACTCTTATGGTATCAGTGTCATGGTCATGAGTGTCTTGTGGATGTCCTACAAGAGCAAAGGCTGAATGATAGGACCCTCCAAGATTTTCTGGTTTGTGAGTATTCAGAATAAGGACTCTATTTTCAATAAGTAACTAATAACTCTCTAATGAGAAAGTGGTCAGAGGGCTGGAGATGCTCTTTTGCATCCTACAGAATATCATTTGAAGCTCCATTGTGACCATCTCACTTGGAGGATGACAATAAGGGCAGCATAGCTTAGGAAATTGCACTAAAGAACATTTTAATAATTCCCTCTTGCAAAAGAGAGGTGACAACTACATTATCTTACTGTAGGGATAAGATGAGTTTTATTTTAAAGTGAGTTGTTTATACATAATTTTACATTGATTGGGGTGATCTGTCCAGAGAAACTGTTTTATTTTTAGATTTAGTTTGTCTTTCCAATTAAAATACAAGTTGTCTGAAAGCAAAAACTTTGTATACCTTGTTCATACTATGTCTAGGAAATATTGCCCAGAACAGAGCCTGAGTGATAAAAAAGTACTCAAAACAATATAGGCTGGTATACAATACGAATCCCAAGAATGGAGAGGTAGAGTTTGTAGGATGGACCAAAATTGGTGAATTCAGTATTTTAATTATACCCACACGTAAAAACTGGGCCTTTCAAAGCATCTTTTAATATCTGTTGTATTACAGTGTTTGGTGAGGTAAGAGAATGGAAAGGAGCACTTAGAAGCTATTCTACAACATCCATCTGCTCCTTGTTGCATTTGAAAGTAGGATGAGAAAGTTTGTGACATCACTGGCTCTTCCTTCTCCAACCCATTTATGATATTAATACCCAAGCATACATGATCATGTAATGGGAGTCATTAGTTGGTAGACCCGAGTGATCTGTGTTAGTTTTTAATTTGCAAGTTACCTGTTAATGGGTTGACGCTCCTCTATTTTTTTGTAGATATTTAGAAATATGTAATCTTTCCCTCAGTATTTATCATAGTGTCAGACAAGTAATAAGTATTCACTAAGTATTTGTCACCAGATTGAAAGAATAAATTAATGAATAAACAAAACAATTTGCCATGTAAAACTAAACTTAGAGTTTGTAAAAGGCCAAAACAAAGACTGACATGATGCACAAGGCGTTAGACTATGGATTATGGAAAACTTAATGGACTAGCAGTTAGATGAACAAAACTGTGAATGGTTTCTCTACATTTCTAGTTTTTATTTACATGAAAACATACTGTATTAGGTCAATCTGTGAGTCAGTCAACAAGCTTTCAATGAGCATCTTCTAAGAGCCAAGTTCTCCTCTATGTACTGGATATGTAATAGTAACCAAGGAACAGTAAGATATAGAGCCTCAATATGAAGACATGCATTTTTGTCCAAGCTCCACTGACAGTGGTCTTTCTAGATATCTGTTCTTTGATTGCACGCACACATTACCCAGTATTGTAGACCAACCAACTGTGCCTTAATCCAACACATTTTTACTCTATTTTTAATTCATCCAGAAATTTTAGTAAAACAGAAAACTAAAGCAGTCTTTACATTTTCTGAATTACACATATCAAATCTTTAATCCACATATTCCCAAATTTTGATTAATAAGAAATTCTAAAGAAAGAATAAAGCAAAGGAAAAGAATAAAGCAGATGAAAATAGGTCTAAAAATTGTAATCATTTTTTCTGTGATCAGATGTTTCAATTTCTAATGATGTATCTTAGTAAAGATTTCAGAAGAAAGGGAATGTATTGTAATAATCAATATAAAACATTCTTGATATAATTCAGGATTGGGAACTTTATTTCTTGGAAACATATTTTTAGGTTATAACAACAATCAAAACCACCTCAGCAACAATATGATGGTCTTTGCCAATCCTCTAGCAGAGTGAATCACTGCTGTAGTGAGCACAATCTTGTGGAATAATTGATTAAAAAATCAGTTAAGAAAGCTGCAGGAGTTACGTCTTTATTATTTTTCGTTTTCTGTCACTCCTTAAATATCTTTTATAAACTGAGAGAGCTATTTGAGATCAAAACATGAAATTCTCCTTTGGGGACCAATGATATTATTACATTAATATATTAAACTGACCACAGCCAGGACAAATTCTAGCCTCAGCAGTGAGAGGATTAATATATATCTGAATGATACCAGTGGTTGCAGGAAAAATAGCAACATCTATGATATATTCTGTCATGTACCACAAAGTTGAATATCTAATAAAGCACGGATACAGAAAATACCAAATTTATTCTTTACCCTTCTTTTGTTGACCCCTTAAAAATACTTACAGCACTAAATTTCAGCATGAGACTGTGACATTTAAATTTTTCTTGCAGTCGTTATGATTTTCAGTAAAATCATCAGTAATGCCTGGTATATGTTCAATACTTAGTATTTACTACTCATTGTGCATTACATACATTTATCTCAAGTACATACATTATCTCAATTTGTCCTGGAAACAGGCCTGTAGCAATATTTATCATCCTTGTTTTTCACATTAAGAAACTGAGAGCTAAAGGAATTCCAGGTCATCTGTCTGGTCGGTGGTTTACTTACTCTGAGAGACTCAGTTCTAAAGCATTCTATGTCAGTTGGTCTATGTACCCAAATTTCAGCTTTGCCTTTGTCGTTTTGTCAGCAACTTCAAACAATTAAAAATTAACATGTGTACAATCAATAATAACACATGATTGCATCACTGTGTTGGGCATCGGGGAAATAGAGATTAATCAGACTTAATTACTATCTTTAATTAATTCTCAGACCGGGGAAGACACACTTGTAAACAAGTTATTATGCTATACCGCTTTAAGTGATTATAGAGGTATAGTCAAAGTGCTGTGTAAGCAACAAATGAGCAGTGCCCAAGTTTCTCTGGCACAGCAGGCTTTGATGGACAGCCTAGGTGGGAGAAACAGCCTGCCTACACCGATGTTAACCTGGGTGGGTGTGGAGAGCTGGACAGTGATGGTGCCTCACTGGACCCACCTTGGAGACGATACCCATCGCTAATTGCTACAAGTGTTGGCTAGTAGCAGCTCACAGCTGCCTTTTCTCCAGTGAATTGGCCTTTGTGCCTTGCCAAATATCACCCCCCCACACTGGAAGCTACCTGCACCCCTGCTGCTGGTGGAGGCAGACCTCCTCAACCAGTGACTGAGTGACATGTAGGGTATGCATTTCTTCCCCCTTGCATACAAGGAGGAGTAAGTCTGTGGTACAGATAGTGCTCCAAAACTTCCAAATGATTCAGGCTAACTAATCCCCAGCTAAGAACTCATTCTTGCTTATTGTGCCCACCTTCCCTTAACCTATCCTGTTACATTCACTCCCTGTCTTCTGAGAGTGTTCCTCTAAATCATTTGAAAGAGTTTTTATCTCAGGCTTTGCTTCTAGGGAACTAGTCAAAGATACATGGTTCCACACTCAGTGCATAGAAATTGGATTTTAGGTTGTATTCAGGGTAGTAGTAGGAGAGGAAGTAGCGGGGTAGTCAAATGAAAGGAGCAGACAAGTAACGATGTCAAACCTAATGTTTTCATGTAATGTGTGTGTGTGTGTGTGTGTGTGTGTGTGCATGTGTGTATGTGTGTGATCATAAAGTTCTTGAAGCAAATCTTATCTTCTTCAACTTTATATCTTTCCCTGCCATATCTTTTCAGTCTTAAATTGGTCCCACATGGATCACATGTCTCATACCTAGAGTGATACACTTCACATAGTAGGGATTATAAGACTTTTTAAAGTAAATGAAAAAAGATGTGGGATTCCAAATGTAACAATGATCTTGTCAAATTTTGTTTATCTAACACAGTGTTTGACAAAATATTTTCTGTAAACATTTTTTATCAGTTTTCTTTGGTATGTTCGAACACAGTAAAGGACAACTGTCATAACAAACTATTATGCTACTTGGACATGCCATTATTTGAATGGAACATGGCAAATATAATAGTGCAATTGTCACAAATCCAACTCAAATTGACTTACACGAAAAAAGGCAATTACCATATTATTTAAATGAAAAAGCAAGAATTGTCATCAGCTCTGTCTTAATCTGGGTTTCAAACACTGTCATCAGAAAGAGTACTTTTTATCTCATTCTTCTCTTCATATTGGCTTTTCTCCAACATCAAGTGACCGCAGAATTTCTGCCCTCAGACCCAATCCTAAATCTTCCTAGGTATCAAGCTAGCAGAATAAAAGAGCTTCTATTTTAGTACATTATCATATAAATCATCATGTTTACTTTGCTTACAAAGTAGGTAATATGTCTAATTATTAGTGTGGCCAGGGGCTCCTATGTGGCCAGGAGCTAGTTCTATACAAATTTACTAATACTGTGTTATCTGGTGTCCACTAATAAAAGCCCTGTGGATAAGAGGATTTAGTTCTTGGCTTGGTTAAATGTGGATCACACATCCTAAGCCTGGTGCCATGGAAAGAGACCCTTTTTATTCACATAGCTTACAAGAGTGGGCATATAGGAGACTTTTCCAAAAAAGAATTAGGGCCAAACCAAAATATTCTGTCATAGAAATGGTATTTATGATGAATAATTTCATACTTAGTCAATGCATAAAAGTGAACCTAGAAATTACACTAAATTAGAGAAGAGAGTTAAATTAATATTTAAGAATAAAAAGTATGCTTTAAAATTTTATAAATGCAAATGAGGATTTTTAAAATGTTTAATGGAACATTCCCTAATGAAACTCAAATGATTAGAATGACATAAAATATCTCTATCTTTGAAATTATGTAAAGTTATAAAGTATCTCCTTTGGATAAGTCAATTTTGAATAAATTGATGGGATAATTGATATAATCACTAACATGGTAGTATATTTTTTAGTATTAACCTTTTTATTATTAATAAAACACAGATACAAGAAAAATTTACAAAATAAAATACAGTTTAATGAATTTAAAAATATACAAAATAAAATATAGTCTAATGAATTTTAATGAGGTGAACACAATATTAGTAGCCATTAATGTTCATTGCTGGATCCATTAATTTGTTGGAAGTTGACAACTTATAATATTCTGATCCTATCACATATTTTTATGTATGGAATAATTTTATAATCACTTATCTTTACCTATTCTTTGGTTACGCAGTGGCAAGTGTCAGGGAAAAGACTGTATAAATAGTTTGTGTATTTTAGTCTCTACATTTGAAGATACTACAAAGGTTGCCTATTATCCTATAGAGATTTTAAAATATTTTTAATATCATTATAAGCTGATAAATTTAAACATTTGATACATTTTAATGAATTGCAAATTCTATTCTTAATGGGCTCAAATGGTATTCTTTGACAGCAGAAACCTATTCAAGCTGGCTTTCCAGCCTTTGACAATATCTCAGTAAACATTAATAGCTTTTTGATATCTGATTTAACGGGAAACTCAGGTTAATCTTATACATTTATTTTTGCTCCAGAGCTGGAATTAGTCAGTTCTTCTAAAAAACAATATTTTTTAAAAGTATGAGATGTCATGTTATGACCAGAATTAGATCACTAAGAATGCTCATTTGCTAATAGGTTGGTCAACATTTCTAGGCATTTTCAATGTTTACGTATAAGAAAATATATAAAGCACATGCACACACACACACACACACACACACACACACACACACAGACATTTGTGTGTTCCTGTAGCTTCAATTGAAATACTGAACTTCAGGGTTTTACGGAAACACTTCTATATTAAATCTGGGTCTCCTTTTTTCTACACTGTGAATCCTGCTTTTCAAGGTTACAGGGGTTGCAGAATTAGAATATCCCATAAAATACACATATCAAAGTAAATTGAAGAATAACAGTATTAGTACTCTAATTTTGTTTCAGCAAGGATGCTCCAGGGAAACAGAACAAATAAGGCAATAAGATAGATAGGTGGAAAGATAGATAATAGATGGATGGACAGATATATACGTATACATGTATTAAGATATATATTAGGATGAAGATTATACACACACAGACACACACACACACACACACACACAGAGGAAGAGAAAGAGTCATTTTAAGGAATTAACCTCAAGCAATTTAGGGTGCTGGCCAGTCTGAATATACAGAGAGCTCCTGTATACTCCCCACCCAATTTCCTATATATTGACAGCTTATATTAGTATGGCATATTTGTTACAATTAATGAGCAAATATTGATATATTATTATTATTATTTAAAAAAAGTGTCAGGTGCATGCAGTTTTTCAACCTTCAATCGGCTGCATAAAAACGGGCCTTGGACCTGGAACACTTCCTTACCAAGAGATAAAGAGCCCCAACAGTTTGTGCTGGGCTTCTGATGTTGTGTGGGAATATCTCTTCTGTTTCAGGCACAAGGTATATTCCTTCGTTCTGCTAAAACAAAAATATTGGTGGCCCTCAAACAAGCCCCCAGCTTCAGCATTTTAGATGCCATAGAGAGGGATTAAGATCCTTCTATGGCAGCAAGAGAAGGGTGCACATAGACCCATTGCCCTGCATCAGGCACAAGATAGATCCACTGGTACTAGGAGACCTATGCCCCCTATTGAATCTGATCTTGCTCTGACTCTTCCCTATATAAATAAAACATTGGTCTAGCTAGTGCTTGATTATATTGTGTTTTCCCTGATAATTCTGATGCCAAGATGCAATGGGTAGCAGTGTTTAGAATTTTCTTCCTGGTGGTTGGCATAGTGACAATTTTTGATATTTTCCACTTAGTTGGAGTCCTCCCTTGGAATCAGTAACTGGTGCATGGCACCCTGCTTAGCTAAAGTCCACACTTTTTCAGTTTCTTTATTTTAAAATGTCGTTTTGCTATGTCAGGATTCCAGAAGTTACCAAATTACATTTAGGCGTCATGTCTCGTTAGACTCCTCTTAGAGGTGACAGTCTCTAAATCTTTCTTTTTTTTCAATGACTTTGACAATTTATGAGTACTGGTAGATATTTTGTAGATTGTAGCCAAAATGAAGACAGTCCTATGCTTTTTCTCATGATTAAACTGGGTTTATGGGTCACTGGGAAGAAGACCACAGAAATGAAATATCTTTCTCATTGCATCATATCAAAAGCATACACTATCAACATGACTTACAGCTGTGGTTGTTAATCTCGATCTCACCTGACTGAGTTCATTAGGTTTTTCCCTTTCTAAAGTTATTCTTTTTTTTTTCTCCCTTTCCATACAGTATGGAAAGAAGTCACCAGATGCAGCCAACCCTTAGGGAAGTTAAGAGCCACTACTTGCCATAAATTCTTTAAAATGATTCTGCACAGGAGGTTTGTGCATTCACTCATATTATTTGTTTATTTATCAATTATTTACTTATATCAGTATAGGTTCATAGACATTGACTTTGTACTTTGGGTTATAATCCAATACCACTCTAATTTGTTGCTCAAATTGTCCAGCTTTGGTCATTTTCAATTCTATCTTGGTTTCTTTGTTCCTTTGATATATATACATACTTTTTTGTTATAAATATTTCCTTAATTTCTGTCACTCAAAGATACTCCGAGCTTATATTGTTGTATATCCCTTGCCCCAGTCCTGCAATCAGCCATTTTTCTAAAAGCCTGGCTTCTTTCACCAGAGAATGATATGAGAAACAAAGTTTTGTGGACCATATGTGCTTGATGTTGCTGGGGTGACATTGCTTCTAGGCCTCCTACAACAGGAAATATGTGTGTGTATGCTAACCTGTGAAAATACACATAAGCAAAAATATTTTGTATGTATCAATCTGTACGTATATCAGCCTGGGTTTATACTGATGTCTTTACCGCTAATACCACTTGATCATTGAAGCTTATCTGTAATCTCTCACTCCGACATTGAAAAACCTGGCTGTAGTTAGTATAATTTGTTTATTTTTCATATATTTTCGTTATAAGAATTTGCATTATTCACATACCTCATTTATTGCAGTTGTATGGAGACACCACTTTTCCTTTATGGATTAACCATATGGATTGTAGCCTCTTGTGGCATTTTTTTTTTTTTTGGATAGTGGACGTCTAATTAATATTTATTAGATTGTCATTCTTAAGTCAGATAGCAGCTCATTTTAATAAGATATATAGCCAAAATAATTTTTAAAATATGATTAAAATAAAGTTGAACTATTAGGTAATATGTGTAAATTCTCTACAAATAGGCTAAATTTATCTAATGCTAATAAGATCATATTAAATGCCTCAAAAATATAAGTAGTGATTTTTGATGGTCATAACTTGCTGAAGCTTAAAAAGTCAGATTGAAACATGATTGTAATATCTCACTAACTATGCAAATATATCTTCAATATTGCCAACTTTCAATATCACTTCACTTTCTTATGTATTAAGAAAGTTTCACATTACTTGATGTAATAAAATTGTACAACAAAAATTATATTTTCCCGTAAGTCTTCAAAGCTTTGCTGCTGATTATTTGCTTATATTACAGTAGACATAAATGTTATATCATTGCCTTTCAGGTGAATTGAGGCTGTAGGTAGCCTGAATCTGTCAAAATGATTTTGATAAAAAGTAGATTTCAGAAAGTTATTTTTTCCTTTCTAATTCTTTTCTCCAGATGTTTCTAAAATAATAAATACACTCCCTGGATATAATTAACCACAGCGGGATTTTAATACATAATTATTTGAAGATCTATAGCATTTTCAGATTGATCCTTTAAAGTGATGTTACTTGGATTGTTTCAAAATACGTCTTGTCCCAAGACTTACACTGTCTGACATAATTCTAGATAGGGCTATTTGTGTGAGGAATATGAAGTCATCTGTGGATTTTATTGTGATTATATATATATAAATCTACAGGATCTATTATACAAAGAAAATGCTCTAAGTTTAGATAGTTTGAAAGAATGAATTTGAGGAAATGGCTAGCAATGGTAAATAGATATTTTATTTAGTCTGAAATGTCCAAATAATTTTTATTACTATCAAATATACTTAAGTATGTTTGCAGTTGTTTACTTGGTTTTTTATGCTTATGATTTTTATAGGATATGTTCTGATTAGACTAAATCTTTCTTTGCAGAATATTATCAGCTAATGAATGCAGAAGCAAAATCGAATTTGCAAAATCAACATTTTGCAAAAAACTAATGAAATAAGCGATTTAGGAAAAGAACATGAATAAGCGCTAAAAAATGTAGGTCAAATGTTAGTGAGGAGATCACTCTTCACAGCACGCTAAAGTTAATTCACAAATTGTTTGCTGGTCATAGGGAAAAGCAACTTTGTCATCCAGGAACTGGGTGTTTAGTAACTGAAGCCACCAACAGAATAGAATTAATTTCCTGAATCATGGGACAAGCACATGTTTTTATACTTCCTGATTGGTGTAACATAAAGTACACCATATTTGGCAAAAAACAAGTGGAAAGATAGTATGTAAGTTTTAACTTACAGTTAACAATGAATATAATTTCTCCTTTTCACATTTCCATAGAGGACGCTTCAGATGTCACCACTCTTCTCATTGAGAGTATCATTGGGGAAACCATATCTGTTTTCCCTATGCATCCTCCACTCTCACTTCCCAAGGTGAGAGAGATATACAACTTAAGTGATGAGTATCTACCATCTTCAAAATGATATTTTCCTTGTAGTCTTTTCCCTTTAAACCTTTATACATTAAGTGCTCTGGCCCTGCTGCCCCACCCACTAGGGAGAATTTTCTGGAAATACTTGGGTGAGATCCCCCATTATTTTACTAATTCATCTACAACCAAGCATGTGGTTTAATTTTGAAGTGCAAAGTAATAGCACGAGCTTTGTTCTTTAATTCTGTTCTTGCTAGATGACCATTGATAGAGCTTATATATTGATATTGCTTTGGCTTTGTATGTGTCCTTTGTCACCCAGATGCTAGAGGAGGGAAAAACTGTGGTTGGCAGTTCCATGTTTATGGATTTGCATCTTCCAACATAAATTGTAGTTACATTTGCCTCCTTTAGCCCTATGCTTAGCATGAAGTGGGCATTAAACAAATATGTGTTGTTGATACAAATGGATTCTAGTTTTTTGTCATAAAGAATCTTATAACTCTGTATCCATTTAATCATTTAATCTGTCAGTTTCATTATACAGGGATAAAACATAGTTATTACAGTACAGGATTTGGGGATAGCATTTTCCCATTAATTTCTGGTCCTGTATCATATTAGATATAAATTTACTTTATTTACCTTGAAGAGATTTGTTATGAGTAAATAAAATAACTCATGTAAAATTTCTAGTATTATATCAGCTACAGAATAATTATATCAGGTATAGTTTGAGAAATTTCTATATGCCAATCCTCTACTCAATAATTCACTTAGGTCATTTCTCTAAATTCCCTTTCAACTGTTTGATGGAGGTTCTATTATTATTGTCATTTTACAGGTGATAAATTTAACACAGAGAAATATTCAGTAATTTTTAAAAATCCTACATCTAGTAAGTCACTTCCAGAGCCCCTTAACCATTACCCTATCCAATGCTTAATAAATATTCCCTCTTTTTCTTTGTCCTTAGTTTCATGTTCTGTGCTACATGCTGATTACACAAGAATCAGTAAGAAAAAGTTGCTGATATTCTAGTAGAGAAAAAGAGAATACAGAAAAGACTCAAATTTTATATCATTTCTGTATCCATTCTTGGTATTTAAATTCGATACTAGCAGAAAACATACTATTCCCTGAAGGCACATTATATTCCAAATTTATTCATATGCAATTCTAGGTAATTATATCATATTCCAATTTCAAGTAAAATTTCCAGCATGAAGTATTGTGTTTATTTTTCCCTCAAAAATAGATGCATATCTTTATCACAAGGAAGCAAGATTTTACTTGGTTTGAAATATGTCCACATAGACGCAGTAAAATGGGTCACAACTTAAGAAGACGAGAAAAGGGAATAGCTGTTGAGCGAATTTTTAAATGCAGGCTCACACAGCTTCATAACACTATAAAATTGCCCAAACTCCTTAACTTGCATGCTATTTCGTATTCTCAGAAAACTTTTTAGAGGAGTATTGAAGTGTGGAAGAATTAATGTGTTAGCGTTTTATAATTCCCTGAATTTACTTACTGGTAATAGTTGTGAGTGTTGGTAATAGATGGAGGGTAAAGGAAATTCTGCTAAAGGTTCAAGTTTTATTGACTGGTTGGTATAAGACCAGGTATGTTAGTAAGGACACACACTGATTTTGCAAACACAAGGATAAAGATAAAAGCTGCTAATAATTATATTTTAAGAACAGATCCAGAGGCTAACAAAGGTAAACCAATGTGTTGACTCATCTATAGTCTGGTAAACTGGTATGTAGAAATTATACAAATTTGTATCATTTGCAATAAAGAAAAGAAATAAAATGCATTTAGTTTATAATTTGGTAAATCAAATGGTATGGTGGGGTATGCCAAAAATGGGGGGAATTTTTTTTAAAAAATAATTCAAAGTGCATGGTATCTTCAAAATATTAAATGCAATAAGTAAGTGTAAAATAACCAGGTATGTTATAGGTAAAACAAAGGTATCTATTTTTACTGTTGAAAGAAGCATTTTAAAAATCTTAATTAAGTATATTTCTCTCGTGAAATGTTACGAAGTAAAAATAAACAATGTGATCAATAATTTGTAAAGGAATACTTAGTTAGCCATGCAGTAGGCTTGTTAGGATTTTCACACAAAACAAAATACTGAGTAAACCATTGAACATACTTTACCTGTAGTGAGAATATAAAAATTGACAGACGAATTTTTAAATGGAGCAAGCAAGAAACTATTCGTCTTATTTTAATTGTGTGTGTGTGTGTGTGTGTGTGTGTGTGTGTGTGTTGGGAGTCATTAATGGGTTTAACGCGCAAAAAGCTAAGCCATAATATAATTTGGTAGTGGCAAGATTTGAACCATTAGACACTAAAATGTCACCATGATATTTTACCAAACATGGTGTATACCTTTCTTTTAGACTATATTATGTCTATTCTAATGCTTTTGTATAACCAAGGCAAATGTGTGCTTGAATTACAAAACATGTTACATATGTCAGCGGAGGAAAACACTTAAAACATGAATTCAGTAATAGATTTCAACACTAATGAACTGGATTCCCCCACCCAGTGGAGGAAGTAGATTTACCAAAGCTGTTGGAGACCCTTACAGTGTCTCTTAATTTACAAACATCTCAGCAGATGCATGTTTCAACCATGAAAGAGGAAAAGAACAAAAATGTCAGTCATGGAACTGACAATTTTGCAAATCCCTTTACATAATTAATATTTATTGATTCTTCCTAGATTAAAAGTATTCTGTATATCACTGAGGAAATAGCAATGAACAAACCAGGTATGGTGCTTGTGCTGAAACTCATTGGGACTCTCCTTTAAAAATGTGCCACATTCAGGCTGAAGTTATCTATGAATGTCTGCATTCAGTTATCTCATTAAGACGATATCATATTGGGGCGCCTGGGTGGCTCAGATGGTTAAGCGTCTGCCTTAGGCTCAGGTCATGATCCCGGGGTCCTGGGATCGAGTGCCACATCGGGCTCCCTGCTCCTTGGGAGCCTGCTTCTCCCTCTGCTTCTCTCTCTCTCTCTCTCTCTCCCTCTCTCTCTCTCCTCCTCTGTCTCTCATGAATAAATAAATAAAATCTTTAAAAAAAAATTTTAAGACGATATCATATTGGTGTGAGTTGAGAGAAAGGAAAACTCTTGACAATAACATTGGTTTCGGGGAAAAGCTTAGAATGCCTTGCTGGCTAACAAGCTTCCAAATTCTAGGCTTCCAGAAAATAATTTCTCAACCAGGAAAAATAAACTGAGTATATACCATAGCAAAAGCCAATCAGAGTGTTAATAACTCACTAAAATAATATAAATAGAGATAACAGAATAAGGGAAACTGATGATTATGATAGTGTAGATTTAGTAAAGCACATTCGTAACAGAATTTTTAAAGCAAAAGATAAAATGTTTGTTTGTTTGTTTGTTTTTCTTCTGAGCAACATTTTGTCTTTGGCTAAAATATCTGCATGTAAAACAAAGTGAGGATTTTCAGATGTTTACATCCTACCCTTAAGTATTTCAGAAGAGATGAAGATGGATCAATGTCTAAGTTATTGCTAAACTTTGAAGGAATGACTTTTTAAAAAAAAATCACAATTTTGTTAAAACAATTTATTTCATAATGAAATAGCATATACATGTAGCTCTTTTTCTGGGGCACAATTAGTTCACTTGCAAGGCATAGCTTTTTTGTTTCCTTGAGCTTTTAGTGAGATCTCCAAACACCGGATGTTTGAAAGTTCTGCGTCTTCTAGAGCAAGGTGAACGGCTACATTTGGTTCAGGGCCCTCCAGCAGCTGTTTCCTTCCAAGCATCTCAAGTGTTTCACTCTGTACGTGCACAGCTGTGTGTTTGGCCAAACACTTATGGAGACATCGATGCATATTTTTAGTACTATTTTCCTGTTTGCTCTCTTCTCTTCAGTACCCTAATATGCAAGTTTTAGCTATCCCCAGACCCCCAAACTCTCATATATGTTCGTTCTGTCACTGAGATTGCTGATCTCTCTAGGAATCCACTTCCATGTCCTGGTGTATGAAATAGTATCTGAGGCAGAAAACCAGAGTGCATGTGCCTCAGCTTGTATGGTTTCCTTATCAAATGTATCATAGACCTGGAACGTTCATTGTCACAGGCCTGAAAACGGTTCTTTCATATAATGTGTTTAGTGTTAACTTTGTTTATGTCATAGGGGAAGTCCTGGTACCCACTTTTCCATCATAGCTGGAACCAGAACTGCCCAAGTTATTAAGTTGTAAAAAATAAAAATAAAAATCACTTAGCATATCTCTTCTGGCTTTCAGGCTTTATGCTTTTGTTCTTGCAATGTTTTAATTCACTCATCTTTGTCCACACCAAGCTATCACCTGTCTTTAGCAAAGTCCTCATATCTTATATATTCTTTGCTATACAACCTATTTTGAAGTAATCTCATACTGCTTGTTGATATGACTTATACTATTTTACTGAATTAAAATAGATTTTTGGATTCCTCAGTTATGCTTAGATGGTTATGATATCTTTTTATGGGAGGGAATTATGTTTTATACTTATCTTTTTTTCCAATAACTACAGAGGCATTATTAATATATTAACCCACTAAAATATTTAGTGATCAATTTGAATTTTCATGAATTCGTAGACAACTGTATTTTCTTCTCCCTATTTATGAAAATTGATAAAACTACATATTTAAAATCAATGACCATTAGTTTTATAATTATCTAGTGTTTTTATTTCTCCAGCATCATCAAATATCCATTAGATAAAGAATTTTTTTAAATTATAAAATGTTAGCAATGAATGTTCCTTACACCAAATATCCTTATTTTTTTTAAGATATAGAAATTGAGACTAAAGGAGGTCTAATCTTGTCAAAGACCACACAGCTACTTATTATCAGAGCTATGGTTAGAAAACTGGTTTTCCAACTTCTAATTGAATGCTCTTTGTACTAAACATCTATATGGGACTTTCATAAATGATTTATGAAGAAACAGAATATTTTTAAAACATAGTTCAAAGAAAGTACATAAATCACATAACTTCAAATATTTGTAGATTTAGAACAGAAAATCATTCCCCGAATTTCTTTTGAAATAATTATATAACAATTTATTTAACAGTCTGAACTTTGGGCTACATACAAATACAAACATGAAAATATTTTCATTTTTTTCCAATCACCACCATTCTGCTATGAGTACTTTTCTTTCCTTATAGAAGATCTTATCAATATTTTTGGAAAATATCATGATTTTCCAGGTGTTTTGGTTATTATAGAAAACTGCATTGAGTCTACTTATGAACTCTAATCTAATATGCAATTTTAAATATGATCCCATCCCCCCCAGCACAGTGAATTGGTATGAGTAGGGAGTGTGGTCTGTTATTTTATTCTTTCTCTCCATTCTTTAGCTTTGAGGGGAGGGTGCATTGTCTGGATTTGGCACATGCACGCATATCTTTCTTTTTTTATCTTCTGGGTCATTTGGAGACCATACAAGGTCTCCTTTCCATACAAGGAAGGGAAGAAAAAAGGGTAAGTGCTTCTTGGTTACCCAAAACTTTTTCTGTTCTTTCTCTGTTGATTGTAATGAAGTTTAGACTCTCTTCCCTTTGTGCAGAAGGTAAGAAACGCTAATTGAGAGGAGTGGGTGAGTGATTTTGGAAATTCCTAGCAAAGTGTTCATTGTCACCTTTCACTGGCATGCTCATTCTGACTGATTTCAGCTCTCCATCTACTTCATCTTTCACCTCACCTTCCACTAAATCTCTTACTATCGTCTTGAATGGTTTACATCAGCAAGATGTAAAATGGGTACAACCTTGGGAAAATTTTGAGGATTCAGTAATGCAATTGAGTAAGAGCACTCAGCATCCAGAGGACAGTTTCTTTAAATTCATTTACTTCAAAATTAAAAATCAGCATTTTAAGTAATAGTCAAAACTAAACACAAAATGTTGCAGTGATCTAAAGACACAACTTTCTTGAACATAAAAAAAAAACTGTCCGTAAGATGAGATTTGTATTCTTTTAGCCTTTTTGATTAAAATTTAATTTGAAATAAGATGTTCCCTTTAAAACTCATTTTTGCTCATGAAAAAATATCATGATCATCATAACCTATGTGTCCTTAGTGACCAATTATCCTTCATATTTGTTGAAATATTTCATAGAAAAAATGAAGCTGAACCTTTGTGTAAATATAGTCTTTGTGCAGCTCTTTGTCTTCACTTATTTTATAGGTGGAGAAAGTGGGAGTCTTCCTAACTGCTTGGAATATATTTCTTTTTCTTTATTTCTTGTTTAGTAATTGCATAATTACTGCTCAGTATTAGTGACTGAATCATATATTTCTTTGCTTTCCATAATACCTGCCATAGTGTGAGGCCATTATGGGTTTCTATTAATTGCTTATTTGAAAATTAGTATCTAACAATAGAAATTCTCTTGTGATTTTACACTATTTTGTTATCATAGGGAGAACTTATATACTTATAGCAAACTGATATTGGAGATAACTGAAATGAGGTAGTTTGTTTCCTAGGAACATCATTATTAACATCAGAAGGTCTATGGAAAATCTCTTGAGTTGCTCACAACATACTTATTTTATAATTTGAATATCTTTTAAAAACCTTCTGGGTTTTAGTTATCTCTATACTATAGCAATTTATGTCTGCCTATTATCTATCATCTATCTATCTATCTATCTATCTATCTATCTATCTATCTATCTATCATCTATCCACCTTTCACCTACAAAGCCAACACAGATCTTTTCCTAGTGGTATTATTCTTTATCTCCAGGAAAACAAAACAAAATAAAACAAAAAAAAACCTCTCAGTACATTTTTTCTTGTTTGCCATAGTCAGGATTCCCACCAGAGAATGCCAAACTCTGAATTTTGCATTTGGCTGAGCAGGAACTAAGCTGAGATCTTGGGAATAAAAAAGACATTCTGAACAACCCTAAAGAGTGAAATATTACATGTATTTTAACAACAAGGAAATACCATGGGTCTATTTCTTGGCTTTTTCTGCTAGAGTCACAGACCTTGGAAATTTACATAGATTCTGTACTAAATAAAAAAGAACGATGCACTTGAAATGAGGACATGATATACTTCCTCCCGTATGAACCATGGACTATCTTCAATGATGAGAAAAAGACAGCTGGCTTTCATTGATTGTTTTTTCATTTGAACGTTTGAAGTCATTTCTCTCCTTCAGGATAATCTCTTAAGAAATATGATAAACTGTATTTACTAGGAAAAAAAAGTATCTTATTTTTGTTATTAAAGAAAAAAGAGTACCCTTTCTTTAATGACTTACAAACTTGGGTTATCGAAATACATTTAATATGCAAAGATATTCAGAAAGCCTGCTAGCAGTACAGAGTACCATAAATTAGTAGATTTGAAAGAAGAAATACATTGATTTGATGCTTGCAAAAATGCAATAGATTTATGGGACCTGAGCAATATGATATTTATGCTTATATGTTCTCTGTATCTTGAAATTCTAAACATATTCAGCCAGTATCATATAGCAAGAATACACAATTATCTCTTCATTGTGATGATTTTTGGCATTTCAATAGTGTTAAATGCTATAAATTTGTTTTCCTGATTTTATGTTAATAACAAAACAGCTACCAATGTAAATGTGATAGAATATTTTAATTTGCATACACTGCATGATGAATTACAAGCCAACGTTGTTGTTGTTGTTGTTTTTCTTATTACCTGAGAACTATAAGTCATGAATGCCTAAAATAAGTGATGGATTGAAAGAGTCTAAGCAGGAAAACATGGAAAGTAGAATTATGATTCTCTTTTTTAGGTTACAATAGAAATACAAAGTCGAAAAACCCTGGACAAAGGATAAAGAGACCATGTTCAGTTAATAGCCAGGTCTGTGATCATTATAAAGTAAATCATATTTCCTAAAGGTCAGTTTATTCAACTGCAAAATGACAGCTTAAGATTGAAAGAAATGAACATACATGCCATTTTTAGAGATAAAGTGTAATATGTAGTAATTTCATGAAGCGTAGGCAATTAAACCACAATCAACCCTTAACCCTCATTCTACTTCATTTTCTCATTTTTCTATCATATATGCCTGTTGTCTCTTCTATTATTACCTGGTGTATATATCATAATTCCCAGATAGGAGCAATATGATCTCATTTTTTTCACCTTAAAATTATCTCTTGGGCAGAATTACTAGTTCAATTACATTGAACTAGAAAGTATTGTTTTGCTTAGTTTGTTCTATTACTTTTTTTTTTTTTTTTTGCTGTAATCAGTGAGATTTCAGTTTTAAAATGTTGCCTGGCTTTTGGGCTCTGATGCAAGTCTCTCCCAAATGGTGACTAAAATACATATGAAGATGAAAACAGATGAACCTACACAACCATACTGAAAATTAAGTCTGGTAATCAATTTATTAGAAAATCTGGAAGAAATTTTTATTTACCAGAATGAATTGCCTGGATGGGTAGATACTGTTAGGTTGCGGCGACACAACATACAGCATGGCTAAGAAACATAAGTATGAAATCTTAATCCACGTTATATCAATACTGAGGAGATATAAAGACAGTACTGAACTGACAACCGTTATACTGCTCATTCTCTGCACAATTTCTTCATTTTGTCACATCAAAAATGTTTCCCTAGTCTCTTTATTTTCTACATATACCAAACTGCCATTTTGCAGACACACAGATTTCTAGTTTAAAATATATAGGTGCTACATAGAACATTTATAGAGACAGAAAAAATCCTATTTCCAGGGCAGATTTTATGTTACAGCTTTTAATTTACATGATATATTTAGATTTTACACAGTTTAGGTAGAGAATGCACAAATCCCATCTTGGGCCAACATGTGATATTTTGTTAGACATTAAGAACTGATACAGGAGCAAAATGCATCCACCAGCTTGACTTCTCACTTTATATCCTGTAAGAGAAAGTGTCCAGCATCCAAGAAGACAAAGAATGGAGTAATGGACACTGCACTGTTATCCATTAATAAACCAGTGCATAAAATGATATGTGTAATTTTCTTATTTAACACAAATGCATAAATTTCATTCATTATACTTATACTCTTCAAAGTAGAAGATAACAGAAAATAGAAAATAATAGCAAGACACAAGAAAAATATAATTGATAATAGTAAAACATAGATGGTGAGTAGAACAATTAAAAAAATTGTAAAACCTGTATACGTAGATTTATATCTCTACAATATAAGCAATAAATGAAAGAGAAAGGATGAAATAGATATACAAGGCTTGAAGATGGATATCAAACTATAAATATAGAGAAAGAAAAATATGATAAAGTTATAAAAATGACCATGCTAACACTTTTTAATGTAAATAGATAAAATACCAGATTTTCACTAAATTGCAAAAGTAAAAAGATTTCCTGATGTTCTAGACAAGTTTGTTTGGATTCATCTTTTTTTTAACTTTTCTGGACATATTTCATGAAATGAGAAAAATAAAAAACAACAAATCATGAGAACTTAGAAAATTAATCTTCATAATTCATATATTAAGAATATGAAAAACATTTTCTTTAAAGAACAGAAATATCAGTATATTTGTATCAGTCGGTAAAATGCCTTATGTCCAGAGCAGAAATATTGCTTGAAGGAACATTACCGATGGTCCAGGCTGAGAGAAATACATCCAATACAACGTGTATATTTGCCTTGAATGTGAGTAAGCAGTATCTATAATACCTTTCCCAAATGCCTATAAAATTAGACTGGTTTAGAAAGGAAGAAATGGAGTCATAAGACATAAGAAAGATTAGTAGAAAGATAATTAAATTTCAACTTTATAGCAAATTTTGTGAAGACCACTGTTATCAATATATAGCATAGTTAGGTATATTACTGTCTTTCCTGAGCCAGTCAGTGGAGCCAAGGAATTATGAGATGATGCTTAGCCAGTCTTGATTCAAATGCTTACTACTGTGGAGGTACTTTCAGCCTCCTACTCCACCAACAGCAAAGATCAGGTGTGGGATGGTTTCCAAGAGGCAACTTTGGAATGGGCAATCACCGGCTCACAGTGACAAAGGTTCTTTGACTCTAGATAAAATACAAATGTTTATTTTCCCTAATAAGGTTTACACCTTTAGATTACCATATCTCTAAAGTGGCCAGATTTTCTGTTTTGTGCAACATAGACAATACTAGACCATAAAGTCTGAAAGTTCCGCCAGGAATCTACAATAAAAGTTTTCATCATATCACAGTCTGACTCCATTCTCCTTAGGTTGGTGATTATAGATTTGTTTTGAGTGTTAAACTGTCAGCACCTTTTTATTTTGTGAAAGTTCTATTGTTTTTATTTTCTTTGAAATTACATTCTTAATATGCTATGCAATATGATTTCTGAACAAGGGAATTTTGTTCAAAACAAGAATTATGGTTGTATACTAATGCTTACTACATTCACTATTCTCATCTATGTTCCACAGTATCCATGTGAGGTTGGCTTTATAGAATTGTAGAATATCCCTTTGGAGCCTAAGTTATGATGCCAGTTGGAAAACAATATCATGCAAGCTTGGGGTGCTGGCTCACAGAATGAGGTTCGTGACATGTACAACACCATCATATCTCCTATTGTTTGAATACATGGCTCTGAGAACAAGAATGAAAATAAGATAGTACTTCTCAGTAGTAATAGGATCATATATAATTTATCTCATTAAAATGGAAAATTTTGAGAGTGAAAAGGCACATTAAAATAACTAAATTTATATGATATTTGATATTTATATTCATTTACAAATTAGTGTCACTATATCTTTTTTTCTTGAAAGGAAGTTGTTCATTACATAGTGTAAAGAAATAAAATGAGATCACAACTTTCAATATATCTATGATTCACAAAATAAATTACATCAAACTATCATGTTCAGCTTGAAGTAAAGGTCAGGTTGTTTTAATACCAGTTTATTCAGATCTAAGTATTCCAAGATAAAACACAGCAACAATGATTACTCCTAGACTACTATATTCTAAAAATAAGTCCTCTGGCAATTCCAGTAACCCTACAGTTTTCAAACTGTGGTGATCCCTGCCTGGACTTTGCTTACCAACTTCTGCCCTAAAATCCCCATGACTAACCAAAGTTCTCAATGTATTCTATGTATCCTTTGCTTGCTTCTATCTTTTGGGTCACTACAGAGACTCTGTCAAGGTAATGTTTGTCCCTTTTGTAAAAATGTTAATAAACTTAACTTTATATGATCAATAGGTTTTTCTACATATCTGCGGGAATATCTAGAAAGGGTTAGAATGGGAAAAAGTTTAGTATAAATTGTATGAGTTAATGGCAGGAGTTGACTGTACTACGTACAGGCCCATCAAGCTCATTTGTAATTATTTTTTTCAAGATTTTATTTATTTATTTGACAGAGAGAGACACAGAGACAGAGGGAACACAAGCAGAGGGAGTGGGAGAGGGAGAAGCAGGCTTCCCGCCCAGCAGGGAGCCCGATGTGGGGCTCGATCCCAGGACCCTGGGATCATGACCTGAGCCGAAGGCAGACGCTTAACGACTGAGCCACCCAGGCGCCCTCATTTGTAATTATTTTGATATTAATATTAATGATACTTTGTTTAAAAATGAAAAATCCATCACAAATGCTAAATTGGATAGTTTGCTGGGACAATCTACATAAAAAGGGACCGATGGTCCCAGGCAAACTGGGATACATGGTCATCTAAATCTAACACCTAATATAGTACCTGGCATTTTTGTTCCTTCCCATATTTAGAACACTGTGGTATGCTCAAATAAAGAGATACTCAAACTTGAATTAGACATTGAACCTGACATAGGGACCTACATTGTGCCATCTGAGATTTCTTTTAACACCAAATTAGCAGAAAAATAAAGATATGATTGTATAGGCTGATATAATTAATCTGAATATCAGGAGGAGATGGAGTTGCTGTTCAACAATGGGAGTTGAAAGCACTAGTTCTGTAACCCAAGAAAACTAGACTAACTTGTATTTTTGCCAACCAAATCTACCTATGTTTATTCAAGCTAACATTTTGGATTTAAGAAAATAAACACTAAATGAAATCGTTGAATCCATAGGGATAGTTTTTCACCCAATCCATTTACTTATGATTTCCATAAATCCCTATACTGAACATGGGACCCCATTTGTTTGGATAGTAGCGACTAGAATTACCTCAAAGCCAATGTCCTCTTATTCCAATATTATGGATAATTCTCTTTTCCCAATCGCATATTTACCAAATAAATGGTATCAGGCCCCTTTAGGAATGATTATGAAAATACTTAATAAATGTTCCTGTGATGGTAAGGGTCTTTTCAAAGATTACCCTTCTCCCTTTGATTACTTGACCTTAAATCTCTGTTTTAACTTGGGCATGGGAATTGATTGAGAGGATATCACTTTTGATCATGGTGACTCAATTCAGGTTTCCCCATAAATAGAATTTGTTTTTGATTACACAAATAGCTAGTGTTTTAATAGGTTGCCAGTATTTCAAACTGTGAAGTTTCCCATAATCATTTAGTAACATATGATGATTCCTGTGTGAAAATATTCTGACTATAAGTATATACCTTCTGTCTATTACAATAATAATGTACATCTTGCTTTTGGTGGTTAAATGCAACTTTTTGGCTCAAATTGCCCTAGGATCCCATTGTCCCATAGTTATCAGGAATCTCATTTTAATCACAGAGCCATCCACATTCATCTCTGGACCATACAGACCATCCCATCCTTTACATTTTAATGATGTTTTTGCTTTCCTTATCAATATATTTCTTTTCTTAATAAATCATAAACAATGGTTCTTCACACACTCTCATCACTGACTCATGTAAATACTTCCTTTTATACACTTATTTATTAGATTACATTTAGTAAGAATATCAGTGATAATACCACCCTATTAAGATAAAAATGCAATATAGACAAAAACTTACATGTACTATTTGGGGTATTTTTCCCCCTCAGCTCAGATGAGAGAGATGCTAGTGTGTGTTTCTCAGTGTTATGGTGAAGGAAGCTTTCTAACAGCCCTATCAGATATCATGGTTGTGGGCTGAATGTGATAGTGACTTCATAGGGTTTTTGATTCTTTCATTCTTCTTGGATATTGCAACATCAATCAATAAATACAATCTTTAAGTAAAGGTTTTATTGAGCTAAAAAAATAATCAAGCCAGGGGCACCTGGTGGGCTAAGTCAGTTAAGCGTCTGACTCTCAGTTTCGGCTCAGTTCATGATCTCAGAGTCATGGGATCGAGCCCCGCATTGGATTCTGCGCTGCTTGTCTTTCTCTCTCTGCTCCTCCCCACCCTTTTCAAATACATACATACATACATAATAAGATCTTAAAAAGAAATCATGCCAACCCAAGGTGCTCAAGTTTTAATTGAATTCACAATATCTGACAAGTTTGACTATACTGATAAATTCAAACTGAAGTAAAATTATATCTTCCCCTCACTGGTTTAAAGACCCTAAGAAATACTCTCCACTGTAATCTCTAAGGCTTAACCAAAACATATTAACACATTTTTGCAACTATTTTTTATTGTTTATTATTATTATTATTAATATGTAAGCTTTTTGCTTTGCAAATAACTCAAGAAACATGTAAAGATCTGGTACTAATTATATGTCTGGTGGCAATGAGGGTGACAGGCATGGACTATAAAGAGAATTGCTGTCCCCTTGCAGGGAAACTACTTCTGACAATATCATTACAGTCTCTTCAGGCAAGGCAGGATAAATTCAATCAGACAGGTGAAGATCGAACTAATCCAATGGTCTGGAAGGCTTAATGAGTTTTTGGAGTCTAAATATAGGTAGAGTCAACAGAATAATTTCAAATATTACAATTCTACTTTTCAGAATCCCACACTTTCCAAAAAAATGCCCTATATTTCAATTAGAGGATTTGGTGGGCTGCAAATACAATCTAAGTTGTAACTCAGTAAATACAGAACAAACGTAATGTCCAAATTTTAGAAATTTATGAGATTAGAGTTTTATAAAGTATTCATAGAAATTCCCTGTTTTCCTGAACATGCCTTTAGGCAAGAATTAAAACTTCTTGTTTGTCATTTATTTTCAAAATATCTCTAGTGCAGTTAAAACATTCAAACCCACCTCTGACATCCCTCTCTCCCCTATGACCTCCATGAGCATCTGACATGGTAGCTACTCAATCTGCCAAAACTAGTTTTTCAATAGGCATTTCAATGTGTGTGACCACAGGTGATAATCTAAATGGCTACTTGGTGCCAATACTCAATTCTCCAATGGTAAAAAACCTTTTGCCCAGCAAAGGGAACAATCAATAGAATAAAAAGACAACCTACAGAATAAGAAAAAGAATCTGCAAACTGTATATCTGATAAGGGGTTAATACCCAAAATATATAAGGAACTCATACAACTCAATAGCAAAAAAACCCAAATAAACTGATTACAAAATGGGCAAAGGACTTGAATAGACATTTCTACAAAAAACATACAAATGTCTAACAAGTATATAAAAAGGTGCTCAATATCAAGGAAAAGCAAATCAAAATCACAAATGAGATATCACTTCACACCTGTCAGATGGCTATTTTTTTAAAAAGTAACAAGTGCTATTGACAATACAGAGAAATTAGAACCCTTGTATGATCTTGGTCGGGATATAAAAATATAATAAAAATAATAATGCAGCCACAATGGAAAGTAGTATGGTGGTTCCTCAAAAAATTGACAACAGAACTACAATATGATCCAGCAATCTCACTTCTGGGTATAAATCCAAAAGAATTTAAATCACTATCTTGAAGTGATATCTTCATTGCCATGTTCACTGAAGCATTATTCACAATACCCCAAATATGGAAACAACCTTAGTGACCACTGATGGATGAATGAATACAGAAAATGTGGTGTACAATGGAATATTATTTAGCTTTAAGAAAGAAGGAAATTCTGCCATATGCGACAACATGGATAACCCAGTAGAACATCATGCTAAGTGAAATAAGCCAGTATTTGACAAAAAGACAGATACTGTATGATTTGACTTACATGAGGTATCTAAAATAGTCAAACTCACAAAAACAGAGGGTTGCATGGTGGTTGCCAAGGACTGGGAGAAATGGGAAATGTTCAACATGTATGAATTTTTTGTCACACAGGATGAATAAGTTCTGGAGGTCTGCTATACATTTAGTGCCCATAGTTAACAATCTGGTATTGTACACTTAAACATTTAAGACAGTAGACCTCATGTTAATTTTTCTTATCACAAAAACAAAAACAAATGCAAATACAAAAAACAAGGAGCAGGAGAAAACTTTGCGAGGTGATGGATATGTTTATTAACTTGATTATGGCAATAGTTTAATGGATGACTTACCAAGGTGCATTAATTACATAGGTACATTTTTGGTATATAAAATATAACTTTTAAAAACAAACAATGAATCATGGAACACTGCACCAAAAACTAATGATGTAATATATGGTAATTAACATAACAATAAAAAATTTTAAAAAAATTAAAAAAAAATAAAAATAACACTTAAGTCACATAAGGGAAACAGCCTGCCCAGAATCCCATATCCTAGAATGACTGCTACTTACCTCCAATGTACCTAACAATGTCACTGAATGAATTTCAGATGCCAGTAACAGAATCTACTTTAGATGGCTGATGCAAAAAGGAATCTAACACACGGTTTTTGAGGCATGTAAGTTTATTGGTAGTGCTGAAGGAGTCTTTAACTTGAACTTTTCTGGAAAATTTCTATCCAGAAGCATGTTGCTTGACAAGGAAGAGAAAGCATCCAACTCCACTGCAATAATTGGTTACTGTGATAGGTGATCACTGAAAAACAAGATAACACTGATACTGTAAGGTGCAAGATCAAAAGAGAGACCCTGCGCTTAGCTTCTCTTCCCACGTGATTCAGTTTCATATTGGAGTCTCTTGCAAGTACGGTCAATAGGTAAAAATAAATTGCCCTGAACTCTAGATTTTACAAAGTCTGGAAAATATTATGTTAGCTTCCCAATTACTTTGTTTGAGAAGGTTGTTGAAATGAATGATGGAAATCCACTCACTGGTATCCACCAGACTCTTTACTTTAAATTTTTTGTACAACTCTTTGATTCATACATGCTTCCACACCAGAAATAAAGCTTCCAGAATTCATAAGTTCTGTCTGTTTTTGTCATTACCTAGTGCAATGCCTTCTGCATATTTGGCTCACCAGAAATGCACATTGAAAATGTAGATGTAATATACATTAATTTTTGATGGGTTAGATTTTTTTCTTCATACTAACCTACACCATGAAACTATTATTTTCTTTATAGATTTTCCATGTTTTCCAAGCTATATTCCATTTTCTTTTAAATAATATGTCTTTTCATAGAACAACAAATTCTATTAATGGTCTTTTCAGATTACTTTAGGGGATAATGAGGTTATGTAGTTAAAATATCTGGAGGGAATATTTTAAACATCCTTGACTATTAGGATTATTCCAGTTAAACACAATTATCACTTTTGTCAAAAAATATTACACACGAATCTAATCTTGCAAAGGCATCTGGGGGGGAATCCCACAAAGTTTAATAATAATATTATTATTCTACCAAATAAAAAGCAATTGGGCTGTTGTCTATATTATTCAAAAATTGTCAATATCATAAAAAAATAAAATATAAAAGAACCATTTCCAGATTGAATGAGACTAAAGGGACATGAAAACTAAATACGTCGTATACTCCAGAACAAATCTGGGGATGAGGGAAGAAAGGGCTTTAAAAAACATCACTGGACAATTGACAGAATTGAAAAACATTACTTAATCATACAAATAGAATTGAATACATTTTAACTTTGCTAAATTTAATAGTTGCACTGTGCTTATGTAAGTATTTTTGTTCTAAGAAATACTCACTGAAGTACTTGGACTAAAAGGCATGTTACTCTCAAATGAGTCACAAAAAATTACTTGTGTGTATATTTATAAATACATGATAAACACATATATTTGTTTTCTATATGAGAGTATATATATATATATAGTATATATATATAGTTTTTATATACATATAAATAGTTTTAGCTTCAGCCTTTGGGAAGCTGAGTAGCTGAATACCTATTTCCATATAGGATATCTATCTATCTACATACATGCACACACGCACACATAGAATGTGGTGCAAATGTGCCAAAATATTAACATTTGGTCAATCTCTTTGAGGAGTGTGTGTGAAATCTTTTTACTATGCTTATAATTTTTTATGAAGCTTGAAATTATTTGAATAAAAAGCTAAAAATAATTCCTCTTAATCTTACATTTACAGGTTCATCTGACATACAAATGTCTAACACTATTGTTTAAGGAAACACTTTTCAAGGAAGGTTTCTATGAAGTAGTGTAGTTAATTAGGGGGCCAAGAAATGCAGGATGATTTGGAACTCCTGTCAGCCCTCTGAGAGAGACCAAATGGCAAGATGGGCTTTTTACCAACAAGGACTTGGGGCACTGCCAGTCTGTCAGCATTGTTTGCTCCAGTGCAACTGTACAACCCTGAGTATTTGCAAAGGTTGGATACCAGCAGGACAGGACCTGCAGGAATGGCTTGCAGAAGCTGTAGCATCCAACCTCAGACTATGTGACACCAAAGGAAATGCCTGTGAAACATCATTAGCCAAGTGACCACGCTGGTAAATGACGGTCAGATTGCAGGCAGCTGGGCTTGAGCAAGACAAAGACATCAGAAAACCTCAAGATGAAAAGAGAACAACAGAAATAATCATAATTTTTACAGGGACCTAGTAATAAAAGAATGGCAGAATGAAGATTGAACAGCTTTGCCAACTTATTCCAATTTACTAAGTGCATCATCACCAGAATAACCATAGATAGAAATGTAAATTTATAAATCGTTAAATCATAGATGCCACTGAAACCAGACATTTTAAACCTAAATATAATACACTGAAAATCAGAATGCAAAGCTATGTGCAATTATCTTAAACAAAGCTAATATAAAAATATCTTCTCATATGTTAGGTTCACTTTTGAGATTCATTTGCTCATATAGTGATAAAATAAACTGAGCAACTTTTTGCTTAAGCATTTTTTAACAATTTAAAGAAAAATTAGAAAATACCTTAAAGTTATTTTTAGACATTTTTGTACTAAGTGGAGTACACTGTATGTCACAAAGATGAGAAATATTAAATGATAGTAATGATCGTAAGTCAATTATTATCATTATGATAGTTGTGGTTAATCCAGTTTGTGTAATACATTGAATGTGGTACTCCAAAAGTATTTTTTTCCCAAAAGTATTTTTAAAAAAGTAAGCAATGGACAAGTTTTGAGGAAAAGTGTGTTTCATATATATTTTTTATGTAAAAGAGAATACGAAAGCTGGAGATGTGCCAAAGAAGATCAGAGGCATATGGAGGGTGGTTATGAAAAAGATATAGAAAAAAATTGGAAGGAATTACTACAAACTATTGAACATGTTGTCTCCTAGACCAAACTTTGTTTTGTTTTGTTTTCTGATGAGTGAGAGAATTTTTCTGCCTCCTTTTAAAATAGAACCGATTGGTGGGATTTGTGTGAAATCAATCATCAAATACATCTCATTTATCTTAAGAAAACTGTCCAGGTTGCATACAACATCATTTGACTTTTAATTGTGAATATGCAGTAATAATGAGATTTGTTTTTGAAATGCCTGTTTTCAGTTTATTCATATTGCTTCTTTACTAATATAGGGCTAGGGTAGCTATATACATTTAAGTAATACAAATGCCCTGATTTGAAAGAGACAAGAGTCAGGTTGGGAACACAGAAATGTAATAAAGAATATTTGACAACACTTAGTAATACCATATGTTGAGGATTAGAAGAGAGGGGCTCCATTGTGTAACCAGAACATAGACAAGAATAGGGTTATTTTTGGCTGTGAGACAAAGCAACAGAGATGTCACAGAAAATGTTAGCAATTAAATTCTAAAAGATTGATTGGCAATCTTATTAGGTGCTAAAGTAAGAAAGTACATTCTAGGAAGAGACAAAGGTGTGTTTAGAAATTTATAGACATAACATATCAAGGTACACCTGAGAATCTCTTCTGGTTCAATGAACTTGTGGAAAAAAAATGAAAGGGATTGTGGTAAAAATTATTTCTGTAAAGATCAGGGTGGGCTTATAGATTACCAAATACAATGTTAGCCTGTAGCAAATGGTACACTGCAGAGGAATGTAAAAAATACAAGAAGGTTGTAAAAACTATTTGTAGCACTACAAAGACGACATCATAGAGGAATCTGTATCATAGGAATGTCTCTGGCCGAGAAGAATTTAGTCCCTTTCAGTGGCTCACTGGATTGGGTTTAGACCTTATTTGCATCTGCAAAAACCCCTTACAGAAGCACTTACATTAGTGTTTCATGGAATAATGGAAGAAGGCGTGTGTACTTCAGGAGTAAGGATCTTGGGGACTATTATGGATTGAAATGTGTACCCCCAAAACTCATATGTTGAAGTTCTAATCCTCTGTACTTCAGAATGTGACCTCATGTGGAAATAGAGTCATTGTAAATTAAGTTGGTTGGTTATGATGACATCATACTAAAGCAGGGTGGTCCCCAAATCTAGTATAAGTGGTGTCCTTTTAAAAAGGGGACATTTTAGGGTGCCTAGGTGGCTCAGTCGTTAAGCGTCTGGCTTCGGCTCAGGTCATGGTCCCAGGGTCCTGGGATCAAGCCCCATATCGGGCTCCCTGCTCAGCGGGAGGCCTGCTTCTCCCTCTCCCACTCACCCCCGCTTGTGTTCCCTCTCTCGCTGTGTCTCTTTCTGTCAAATAAATAAATAAAATCTTAAAAAGAAAAGAGGGGGGCACTGGACACAGATATGCATACAAGGAGAGCACCATGCAAACATGGAGATGGCCTCCTTTAAGTCAAGGAAAGAAGCCTGAAACAGGTCCTCCTCTTATTGCCCTCAGAGGAATCAACCTTGCCAACACCTTGATTCCAGACTTTTAGTGTCTGCACTGTGAGAAAATTAACTTCTGCTTTTAATCCACCTGGGCCAAGGAACTCTCTTACAGCAGTCCTAGCAACTTAATACAGGGCCGTATATAAATTCTGCCAACCACGGATCATCTTTAAATTATTCTCATCTTTTATCCACCACAGTATATCCACAGCCTATTTCCTTTGTCTGCACTATTCTTCTTCCCACCAAGATACACTCTGCCTTGTGAAAATAATTTATCAGAGAAGCTTCTCTTTAGCTGCTCTGGACTGGGTGAAGTGTCTTTTATTATATATGAACATAAATTCAAATACCTGCACTTCATGGCAGTAAACAGCATTGCAACTTTACATTTACTTGTGTGAATAGTTTAATGTCTTTCTACTCCAGTACAATATATATTTCATGAAGGTGGTGAAAGTATCTATTTTATTATGCCATAAATTTTTTTTGGATTCTAACAGCACTTGATACTCAGAAATGCTTAATAATTTATATATTTTAAATTAATGATTGGCTAGCTTAATAAATGAATAAAACCCAATTAATTGACCAGAAAGGCAATTTAGAAGAAAGAAGGGTTGGGTTAATAAGATATTGACTTTCATTTTTGACATCTTAATTTGAAGTACTTGTGAAACATGTAACTCTAGCTATAATAAATTAAAGAGTTAAAAAGACATGGCATGTTGGATTTTAGGCTGGAATTCAGGTCGATAATTTGGAGATGTCAGCATATACAGCTTTCTTTCAAATATAGCAATGGGTAAGATTTTTCAGGAAGACACAAAAGTGTTAAAAATGGAAAAACTCATGCTGAATATTTATTTTGCTTTTGACAGTTAGGAAGTTATTAATGTGTTTAAAAATAAAGAATTTAGAAACATAAGGACAGAGGAAGGAGTAAATCTAAAATGATGAAATCCAACTCCATTTATCAATGCAAAAACTGTGGCTTGGTGATATGCTTGAATTTCTTTTTAATAAGCTTATTTTATTTAATGAGATATAACTGACATGAGCATTATATTAGTTTCAGGTGTACAAAATAATGATTTGATATGTGTATATATATACAAAATGATCACCACAATAAGTCTAGCTAATATTTGTCGCTATACATAGTTACACAAAAGTCTTTTTCTCTTCTGAGGAAGACTTTTAAAATCTATTCTCTTAGCAACTTTCAAATATGCAATACAGTATTATTAAATATCATCACCATGATATACATTACATCCCCATGACTTTATATTTTAACTGGAAGTTTGTACCTTTTAACTGCCTTCACCCATTTTGCCCGCCCCCACTCCATATCTGGCAACCACCAATCTGTTCTCTGTGTCTATGAACTCGAGTTTTGTTTCTGGGTCAACTATAAGTGTTTTCATTTCTGGCTCCACTGACTTTATAGTTGGTGAAAATTACTTCCAGAATCTGTAAATTACTTATTTTTATACTTATTCATTGTTGATATTACCATAACTTTATATTTATTTCTGTTTTTAGAGATAAGAGATAAGAGTTATGGCTTTAGTTATGTCCATTTGAATGGAAATCTTTTTTCATATTTTAATAGATTGGTTCTAAACTCTGGGCATCAGATTCGCTTGTAGAACGTTCACATGACAGGAGTACACCAAAGCTGGTGAATGCATGGGGGTGGAACCCTGGCATTGGATATAAATGTCCATAAATATTTATAATGTACAGCCAAAGTTAAAAATTATGATTTTCAGAAAGCATTTTTGAAGGTCTAGTCTTTATATAGTTTTATTTAATAGAAATATTATAGGCAAAACATACATTGAAATTAGAGAGCAGAAAAGGAAATTTGCTTAGAATTACCTGATGAAAAATCTTCAACTTCAGTCAAAAGATCCCATTTTCTAAGATCCTGAATTTAAAAACAAGAAACATTTTTCAAGTTAGTAATAGACCCACTTTGAATCTTTCACTGTATATATTAATGTGATCTTTCTCTCTTTTACATAGAAGCCTGTACAGTTTTAATTTAAATGGCTTTTTTTATAAATCCCTTTAGACATTTTGAAGGTATTTATAGAAGTAGTTTTGGGTTTTCTTCTCCATTTGGAGTAGTACATATATACATATATATATATAATATGACATATAATATAGAAATAATTTTAACTTCTGTAATTCATTATTTACAACCCTTGAACTAAATACTTCTGTCCCATAGGCTATAGTTATATGGATGCTTTTAGTAAATAACTATCAGAAAGACCATAGTTGTTACTTACATCTAAAATGACAATTAGAAACCCATTCAGCTTGTTTATGATTAAAATTGTTTAGTATGAATGATATTTTTTAGTTAAGACTTTCAATTAAATGAAAGATGACCATATGTCTCAGTCTGTCCAGGACAGTCCTGGTTTACATCTGTTGTTCCAGGTGCCTAAGATGGTCAATGCTCTATCTTTTCACTCTCAAAAATCCACTAATTTGAATAATAAATTCTATGGTCTCCTTAGTTTTAATTCACAGAAAGCAAGACTCAAACTGGCTTAAACCTAAGAAAGGAATTTTAATGGCTCATGCAAGTGAAATTCCCAGAAGCACTCCATTCTTTTTTTTAAAGATTTTATTTATTTATTTGACAGAGAGAGAGACAGTGAGAAAGAGAGACTAGGGGGAATGGGAGAGGGAGAAGCAGGCTTCCGCCGAGCATGGAACCCAATGTGGGGCTCGATACCAGGACCCTGGGATCATGACCTGAGCCGAAGGCAGCCGCTTAACCGACTGAGCCACCCAGGCGCCCCGAAGAAGCACTCCATTCTGCTCTGGTTTATAGTCAGGGTCTATTCTGTATCCCTCTAGGGGCATAATGATGTAAACTTTTCCACTTTTAGACTTTTCAGTTAACCAATGGATTAATTATAGAAGACTACCCATTGGATTACTTTTTACCTTGACCAAGAAACAAACAATAAAAAAGTTGGTTAGAGGAGAGAAGTTTGTATCAAGTATCTCCTCATCCTCGAATATGGTAGAGTTGAGATCCTAACCAAAATTGATGGAACAAGAAGTAGAGGTTTAAGTATGTTAAAATTCTCTAGAAAGATGCTTCTGAACATTAATATACATATGTATCATTTGCAGATGCTGACTCAATAAGTCTGAAGTGTGCCTTTAGGTCTGCAATTGTCCTACCTGCCCTCAGGACAGGCCCATACTGCTGGTCCATGAACCATAAACCAAGGTGCCCAGGCTCTACAAAAAAAGATTCAAAAACTTGTAAAACAAAATATTCCTGCTTCTTTATAAATTGATATTAATGTTAACTTGTTTCTTTTGGAAGTAGGAAAGGGTATTTTTAAAAGTATTTGGTTTTTTTTGAAATTATTGCCATATATGTCTACTCTATTCTCCTTTGGTGATGCAGTATGCAAAGTTCTGTCTCATAAAACTCATAAAGTTAGATATATTGAGGAAGATATATAGCTACAAAGGAAACTATATTTCACTCGTGAATACTTTTAAGATCTACGTGCTATTAAAACTTCAAATGTATTTATATATAAATTGTACATGTTAAGGTTTAAAAATTATTCTCTGCTAGGAAGTCCAATTTGTAATAATAGTCTTTTAATAGCAAGCCAAAATTTCTTCCTTTAACTGAAAAAACGCTATTCTTATTTTACTTTCCCTGGAATTTAGCTATCTGCATTCCCAAAACATTTAGCTTCTATTGTCTTTTATATAAATAACTCTTTTATCAAAAGTAATAGATTTTTATTACATATAATCTTTGTCAAAGTCAATGTAAATACGTGGATTGGTCTATTGTGGGTTTTTTGACACTTTTTCCTTGACTTATTGTAAATGAATTCAATTAACATTATTGATAGTCCTTATTTTAATTTGGAAACAAAAAATAAACTTTCAGTGATTTTCTCCAATCTAGGATCACACATATTAATTGTTATTGATTCAAAACAGAAATAATTTTTGTAAGTATTTAAATATGAAATGGACCCAAAACTCTGTGGAATATACATTTAATTATATTGCTGATCAATTTAAATCATTTCCTACTTTCCTACTTGATTTCCTACATATAGTATAAAATTATTTATCTGTTTACATGAATTTTAGCATATTGTGCTGAAGGGGAGCAGAATTTGCCACCTTAAAATATGTTTCTTTGGCATAACGATTACATTGTGCTGGTTATTTTTAAGAAATAGCAAACACAAGATAAACTGAACACCAAGTAAAAGTACCCTTTTGTAGGAGACATTTACATTTATAGGGGCTGATTTGGGGAGTTGCTTAGATTTCCTGGTACCTCCTGTGTATATATAAACTTCTCTTTGCTTTTTCTCTTGTTAATCTGTCTTTTATTACAGGAGGTCTCAGCCAAGAATCTACAACAGTAGAGTGAAAATTATTTTTCCTCCCCAATAAATAGTGCCTAAAAAGGATTTTAACTATTCAACAAGTTTAGAGAGTTTGGTTGATAAAATACCTCAGATGTAGTCTCTAAGATTCTTTATCAAAGGAAAACATTTGTTTTCTTTTCCCTTTATATATGCCTTCCTCTACTTAATAGACAAAAATTGACTGTTAACTTAATCATTGGAGTTTGAGTTTGAGGAGTAGTTGGTATAAAGTGGTAGCAGTGAAGAATCAAAACAAAGACAATGAGAATTGTCAAGTATCAAGAATTCCTATCCCCTCAAAGCTCCTTCTAGCTGGACTAAGAATCAAATTGACATGAGACAAATTAACAGGAGAAAAATCAAATTTAATAGGTGTACATATGGGGACATGGAAATTCTAAACACAGGCAAAATGAAGTATATATGTCATTCTGAACTAAGAAAAAGGGGGCAGAGGTCTGGGACTTCAGAGAAAATGATTGCACTTCATAGGGCAATAAGAAAAGCAGATATTTGGTAATTATGTGTTTGCCCTACCATGCAGATGTGTCACTCAGATAAAATTTATCTCTGTTAATAACCCTTATTTTGAGAAATACCTCCAATTTAGATTCTTCTCTGTGGTTAAGGGAGGACAAAACTTTCTCTTGAGCCGGCAGCTCCAAATAATCCACATGTCAAAGTGGCACATTCTGGTGGGAGGCTGTCCCAAACCCCTTTCAGTATGATGTTCAAGCATGGAGAGTTGGAGGAAAAGGAAGACTAAGGGGGAAAAAATCACATGATTTGTGTCAGTGGATTCTTCCATTATTGCATTTTAGTGGCTAGGCTTTTCAGTAAATGTTGAAGTAAAACTCTAAAAGATCACCTGGGAAACACTTATATACTTTACCTTTACTTATAAAGTGTACAGACCTCTTTTCTCTATATTTTTATTGTGGATGATGAGAGTCACACTATATCTTGGATATTTTGAAATGTCTTTGAAGAGACGAAACCAGAAAGGACCAGTATATCAACCAAAGTATAAATTTCAAACTCATTTTAAGCAAAAATAATTAACAGATTTTAGTTTAAAAAAATTCATACATTTAAATATTTACACAACAATGTGGAGAGCACAGGGGGTCATTTGGTTGAAGTCCTTTAATAGATGTTTTGTGATATTTGTAATCATTTTTAAGGAAAAATTAAAGGATGAATCATTTAGTCACAAAACAGATTCATACCAGAGCCAGGGAAGGGGCTAGTCCATCCTACCCCATTCCCCTATCCCCACCCCCACCCAAACTAAAATCTGTATGTAAGGGACTGGCAGCATAGACCGGAACTACTTTTCTGTCACTTCATATTACTCTTCTATTTCTACCCCCAATTACTCTAGGAGAGGGGACCTAATTGTGCAGCTTAAAAATCAGGGTCATGGAACCCGAGTTTCAGGGTATACGTAGGCCCTAATGTTGATTAGAGTGTGATAGAGACCTAAGGTACTCACATACCTGCTACTGTTTTTCTATTTGTAATTTTCTATGACACAATGCTGTTTGTCATGCTAATCTACTGTGTATGCTATCTAGCCATTTATCTTAATAACATGGCAGTTGGTGCAGTGGGTTAGATATCTGGCCTGACCACTCATGACAGTTTTTAGAAGTAAATCAAGAGATTAGAGATCAATGATTCACTTTGGAAGTATGTAAGTCTATTTGGGGAAACATGGCCAGCCATATAGATTGCTGGTCACTGACTGTGAGTACTATCTCAGGAAAACTTCTAGGAATAGGAGATGGAAGGATTAAGTTCACCTTGGATGGAGTTTGGCCATTGTTATTAATAACCTGGGAGTAAGTTGCTTAGGAAGGGGCAAAATAGAGTGTTGAATCAGAAGTACTGACTGAATACTGCACAGATGTATGTGGCTCCCTTTGCAATCATTGAAGGCTTGCACACATGTGACTGTGGGGAAATTGGGAAAGATATAGAATATTGAGTCAATAGATGAGGAAGACCCTAACAATTATATCCCTTTCCTGTGAGATTAAGAGAGTAAGTAGCCAGTCCGATAACCTGTCCCTTGAAGTATTGCTGGCTGACTACCGCTTTGAATATGAGAATCTGATTATACACATATTGAGTCTGCAGCCCTGGCTGTCTAACTGCAGATGTCATGACACACAGCATAAATATTGGAACTCCTATTTAGTATTGAGATATCTAGATAGCTTTCACCCTTGAAATAAATTTTATTTCAGTTTTCGAGTAACCTAAAAATGTGTTTGCTATTCCATAGCACTTCCTTTCCACAGAGTGAAGGATCAGTACAGCCCCAAAGTAACTGAGTCATAGACAAATTGTATCAGCCTAACATTCACCATTCCCTGGCAAGCTGACTTGCCTACCGTTGAGTAGGACCATCCCACGTAGCGTTCTCTCTGTTTTCAGACGGATGTATGCAAGTAACCTAGGAGCTGGGGGTTGTGATGGTGGTGGTAATATTTGAATGGCACATTATTCCAGTGCATATTGAGGGTTTGCTCTAGTGGTGCAATACACTTAGCCCAAGCAAAGTGTAGGCCAGAGCTACAGGAAAATTTATCCCCAAGAACAGCTCTCAATCTATGATTGATGGGCAGTTGGTATATACATAAACCAGCTCCTGATGATCTTGTCATGACCAGTAAGTATTAAAAACTAATGTGGATGTTGCTTCATTTCTGCCATCTTAATCTTATATGAGAATCTTTATTGTGACCCACCCAAACTAAAACATAAAGGGAAAGGAATTTTTTGCCAGACAGTTCAGACTAACTGAGTTTACAACTTAATGGAGCAAATATATTAAACTTCCCCTATCATGTTGTTAGTGACAAGTCTCAAAAAATTTATAATTTGAAATGGTAAGAATTGTTAATGGATTGTCATGTTTGGAGGCTCCCCTTTGGGTTCTTGGAAGTGGATTAAGATGTCAAGTTTTATTTGTGTTAAACTGACCCCATGTAGACTTACTTCCCAGAAAAAAAAGTTGGGACCCTGCAAAGCTCAAAGGAAACTGGCTATGGCCCAATGCATACAGCAATGAAACGCAGATTTCTGCAAGTTTGGAATCCCACCCAGCAAACATGCAGAAAAAATGTTGGTGCTTCCTTAATCATGAATACTGATGTGGCAAATCCTGCTGCTTCTTATCACATCATCCAACTGTGATGGCAACACTCATGCCAAGAATCATATCCTATCAGATGTCTTCTATTCATGTCTACAGTCATAAATACCGAGCTGGAAGGTTTGAGGTTCAGTAAAGCTTTGCCACATGATGCTGCTGCTGTATCCTAGTCTCTGAGCCATCAGAGAGACCCTTCTTTCCTAATCATGCATTTCTAATTCCTCACAGCCTTCTTTCTGGTTAGGAGTGACATCCAGCTCTGCTAGAATGCTGTGCACTGCCTAAGAGATGATAAGAAAAAAAAAAAAAAAAGGAAAAAAGAAAGAAAAAAAGAAAGAAAACACCTCACACCTGCTACTGCTCTTAATGCTACGTGTTTCCCAATCAGTGATGCTCCACGTGGTCTACTGAATGGGATTATCTCAACTACACAATAATTTCTAGCACTAGGAATTAGGGGAAATTCTAAACATAAAAGCAATGTAAGGAAATGAACAAAAGGGAAAATGGAAAATGGATTATAATGCAAATTGCATTTAAAACATGTATGTAAAAAATGAAAGCTAATGTTTGCTATTAAAAAGATCTTATGAATCAATTAGAAAAGATGAAGTTCTAAATAGAAAAATAAGCAAAGGGCATGGAAAGATAATTCATGAAAGAAGAAAAATGTTAATAATTAGTTGAAATGTTCAAACTCATTAATAAGCAAAGTATGTAAACTTAGCATAATGAATGATTTCCACATTTGTTTTCTCAAAAGCCTTCTCAGTTAAAAAGATGATCACTAATAGCTTTTTCTAGCCATTCATCAATTTTATGTTTTCATTGTCCTCAATACATATAAAATATATGGAGAAATGAGTTAAGTTTAAAAATCTAAAAAGAATTGTTATCTTTCCAAATAGTTAAGCAATCATACTTATTGACTTCCATAATTAATTAAAATGCTAACTTTTTCATAATTAATGCATTTCCTTTGTGAACTAATTTTGAGAAAATTTTTGATCTACAAACTAAGTTTTAGTGTTCCAATACATAAACCTCCTTTTCCATGTCACATGATTTTTTGTTTTTTTATACAGGTCTTGTGCATTTAGAAAATAAATCCATTAAGTTTTTTATATCTTTATTGATATTTCATTGATTGAAAATATAATACATTTCAACTGTGTAAATACTAGCTATATATTTGTATGTGTGCATGTTTCCATTCATATGTGCATTCTATCATACATCTTATGGAACTTCTTACTTTTTTTTTTTTAAGATTTTACTTCTTTATTTGACAAAGAGACAGGGAGAGAGGGAACACAAGCAGGGGGGTGGGGGAGGGAGAAGGAGGCTTCCTGCCAAGAAGGAGGCAGGGAGCCCCATGCGGGGCTGGATCCCAGAATCCTGGGATCATGACCTGAGCCGAAGGCAGACACTTAACCGACTGAGCCACCCAGGCGCCCCCATCTTACAGAACTTCTTACTTTTTTTTTTTTAAATCTTACTTCTTTATTTGACAAAGAGAGACAGCGAGAGAGGGAACACAAGCAGGGGGAGTGTGAGAGGGAGAAACAGGCTTCCCGCCAAACAGGGAGCCTCAACAGGGAGCCTGATGCAGGTTTCAATCCCAGTACCCTAGGATCATGTCTTGAACTGAAGGCAGATGCTTAACGACTGAGCCACTCAGGCGCCCCAGAATTTCTTACGTACATGAGAGTTAACCTCTTGTGTTTTCAAGGAAGTCAGTAATTTTATATGCAGACAACAATAATAATTTCTTTTTTTTTAAGTTTTCCTTCAGTCTATTCTTATGTCATTTCATTGGTCAGGATTTTTTAAATATACGTACTAAAAATTGAGATAGGGGTAAATACAATCTCTTATTGCTGACTCCTACAGGACTATCTCTGTTATTTCATAGTTAAACATTATGTTAAGTGTTTACTTGAGAACGACTCTAGGTTTAGATCCTCTTTAGTAAATCAATTTTCAATAAGGGGCAATCTACTTTTAAATCTTTTATTTCAGAGACCATCTTCACATTATCTTTACTGCCATTAAATTTTTCTTTCTTCATTATTGCTTGCCCAAGTTTTTCCCCCTAGGAATATTTTGGGAAATTTGATTATAGTTGCTTTTAGTAATTTAATCTAAAATAAATGTATTTCCTCTGCCAATTCAGTATTATTCCCTCGTTAAAATTTGTAATATGTTTTTGTAAGTCTTGCTAGTTGTTGCTGTTGCTAACTTATTCATGAGGAACCCCGATAGCATTGCCTTTCTGCTTGTGACCACTCTCTCAGGAAGGACCCATCTCATTATGCAGAACACATTCTTGTGCTGTTTGCCTGTAACTCCATCTGCCCTCATTCCAAGTTTGGCAATATTAATGAGACCTTGATAAGATCTTTTCCACACACCCACTCTGCTATTTAATGAGTCAGAATTTTAAGATGCCCCATTTGTCTTTTCTAACATATCCAGTTCAGTATACATTACACCTAGCAGCCTTAGCTGGCTGTTTCTCAGGGATGGCATCCTTCCTTCCTTCTAGCACTAATTAATTTTTGCCCTTGTCTTACACTTGTCATTTCCCAAGGAATATACAGATGGGGATGTAGACTATAGGCCTTACATTGCCTTTTTGCAAAACATGCCAAATAGTTTTTTTTGCCCAGTATTTAAACTAGTATATTCCTATGAAAGGTATGATTAATGTGTTTGTCTTATGAAGGTAATCACTGAATACCAATGTTTTTATATAGTATTTTCCACAAAGTCATTTAGGGTTTCTTGTAGTTTTGAATGTTTTGTCAAGGTGACACACCAGTGCAACCAAAGATAGTTGTGTCTCTCCAGAGAGCCCTGAATAAATTAAAATTAGCAAGCTTATTTTATTAAATGCAAGTGGATCCCAGTAATAGGAGCTCACAAATTGTTACTGGTCACTGATTTTGAAGGACTGTTATCTCACACAAAGCACTAAAATATTAATAAAAAAGGCCAGGCATCATACTTGTCAGAAAGCATGTTTTAAAAGCTTAGAATAAAAGCCACTGAACAGATTCTTGGTTTTCTTCTGAAGGAACTGTAAAAATCCCTTGCAGTTCAAGAGATTTTCCTTGTACTAACACCTGACCAATTGATAGATTCCAGATATGATCTGTGTAAAATAACACACTACATCTCGAATACAGTGTTATCTCTCATGTCTTTAATAATCACGGAGGAAAAAATGCTCCATTTGTGCCTTTGCATCTGGAGAAAACTTTCATGTATAATTTTAAACAACAAAAATAAAGCATGTTACTATTTTTATTTCATATGTATTTAATGCCTAAAGTTTACAGATCATTATGAATCAAATAGATTAAGTAATTTACAGTAAAGTTTATTTATTTAAAGTAAAATGTGCTTGAATATATTTTTAAAAAATCCTTGCTTTTTTTCCTAGGTAAAAGATAGTAGAAATAGCATCAATTTTCTTAAAATTAAATCAGTGCATCACATCAACATTGTACCATATAAACAGGAAATTTAGCAAACTAAACAATAGAATACAGTTGGGTATTTGAATATAAAAACCTGTCTGTTTTCAGCAATTTCCTTTTTTTTTTTTTAATTTACTAACTTAAGTATTTAATGGGAAAAATTTTTGCCAACAATTTCTGGGTTCTGCTTACTCACCTGTAATCAAAGTACTGAAATTCATGGAAGGAAGTGAGCTGTAAACATTTAAATTTGGCCTCTGATTGCCACATTCACACCTTATTGTTAATCTCCATTATAGGCAAGAGACAAGATATGACTTAAATCAAGTAGCAAAGGCAGGACTTCTCTTTGTTTCCACTACTGGGAACCTCTGAGATTCTGTTTTCTGTATTCTCACTCCAATGTGTACAGTAACTACAGAAATTATGGAAAAATCTGAGATGGGGTTGGACTCCAGTAGTGACGAGCTGGAGCTAATTGCATCTCTGAGGCCTACACTTCAGATTTTTTTGATATGTATAAACCCTGTGTCTGCATTTGGCAATTAGCTAGCTCTGGTAGTAATAATAGTAATGGGTAAAACTGGGCTTCAAATCAATGTTTGTCTTTGGAGACTAACTTCTTACTTGGAAAAAATGACAGACACGGATTCTGAGCAGGCTGGTCATGGTAGAGATGGTAGCGTGAGTACCATCTGAACATATTTTGAAGTTGAAGCATACTGGATTTTGGGATAAATTGGGTGTGAGGTGTGACTTTGGGCGACTAACCTCTTGATTTACCTTCGAGTTTTTCCAATTATCGCATGGAAAGTTATCATTTTGAGACTTAAGACTCCTCTCAGTCCTGAGAAAACTGGGTGGTTGGTCACCATACCTCTGAAAACAAGAGAGGTGGCAGGTGGGTTCCATATATTTTGGCCTGAAAAACTTGGAAGAGCATAGTGGTTATGGAAAAATCTTTTCCGATGTAAACAAGTTTTCTAATGCAGCAGTATGAAGTCAAACTTTCACCAGCACTGCCTGGAGAGATGGTGTAGATTTACATCTTTCCCAACACTTGGCATAGGTAGGCCTTAACAATTTTGGCCAATTGAATGTACATTAAGATACCACTTAATTGCTCTGTAACGTGCATTCCATTAATAATTAGCAGTTTTCAACATTTTTCTGTATGTTTTCTGGACATTACATGATTCTTTCTTTTGTGAGTTGTCTAATGATGCTTTTTGTCCATTATTTCATTCAGGTACATGATTTTTCTTCATCTATTTGTTGGGGATTTTAGATATTTAGTTTTTTAATTCATCTGGAATCAGAATTTGTTTATGGGAAGTTGGGGATCCAAATTTCATTTTTTTTTTTTTTTTGTAAAGGTATGGTCAGTTTTTCTGGTTGCTTTGTTGGATAGTCCTTCATTTCACCCCTGATGAAACGGAGCATCCCTGCCATACTGAAGTTTCATATGGGCATTGTTCTATTTTATACATAAATTTGTCTACTCTTGATCATATACTGCATTACCTCAATTCCTATATAACGTTATAACATATATTTTAACATAGAAAAGCATATTCCCCAGGTTATTTTTCTTCAGAGCCACCTTGTAATTCTGGGACTGTTTGTCTTACACATACATTTTTAAATCAGGTGGCAAAAATTCTCAAAAAATGATGTGTTGGTTTTGAGTGGAATTTCATTAAATAATAAGGTGAAATACCAGAAAATAGATATCTTTATGCTATTAAAGATTACAGTCAAAGAACATAATATAACCTTCATTTACTTAGAATGTTTTAGTCTTTCACTAAACTTTGATACTTTTATGTGTAAAATATCAAATAATTTCAAATTGCCATTTATTATTGGGCACTGTGTAGTTTTATGCAATTGTAGAAGTATTATATAAAGTCATATTTCTCTTTGCCCACTTATTAATAAAATGATTTTAATGTTGATTTTATAGTCACCAAATTTAGATATTTTTTTCAATACTTCATTAATCGGCATTGTGTTACCTATATCACTACTGTTATTCATTTTTTTTAAGTTACTCTAACATATTAAGGAAGTTCCCTCTTATTACAAGTTTGGTAAGAGTTTATTTATTTTTTTTAATAATGAGTGGAAGTTCTATTTTGATGTATTATTTTTTTTTTCCTGCAGCTATTCATTCTAAAAAAAATACCGAGGACCTACTATGTGCCAAGCACATTTGTAAATAAGGATACATTATTAAAACAAAATAAAGAAGTCTATGCTCTTCTTGTGTAGAAGGGATTATAGAACATACCTTCTGGATTGTTCTACATAATTCTGCTAATTTAGTTAACTATATTAATTGGTTTTCTAATATTAAAAATTTTTGAATTCTTGGGATGAAATCACTTTGCCAATATGTATTATAACTTTCAAATATTACTGGATTTTATTTGTGAACAATTTTACAAAATAATTACACACAAATTTAGGAGTGAGGCTGGTCTATAATTTTGCTTTCTTTTACTATACTCTGTAGAAGCTTGCTTCATATTTGAGTTAATTTTTCCATGAATGTTAAAACAGAAAATTTTGAGTTAGATAGTTTCATTCTGAAATAATTTGTATTACAAAATCTATTTAATTAAAGGTTTAAAGCAAGGCTGATAACAACTAGTGCACTTTATTACTAGGATACCTTCATTTATCTTTCTCAAGACCTGATGTCCTTTCTGATTTATTGGTACCCTTGTAATACTGGTTATTAAATATTTCAACTATCACTTTTCTTTCTACTTCTATTATTTTCTAAGGATGTTTCAATTTAATTCATTCATTGAAAAATAGTCATGTATAATTACCTATGGTAAAAATATTGTTATTCTAATTTGCATATATATGTAGATATAAATATATTATTCATGAAAATATATATATTTGGAGAGAGAGAGGCAGAGGGACAGAGACACAGTGAGACAGAAATATGAGTTTTAGGAATTGGAGGAGGCTGGCAAATTGGAAATATGTTGACAGTTTGGCTCCCTGGAAATTCAGAAAAAAGTTGATGGTTCAGTCTTGAGTCTGAAACTTGCAGGCTGGAAACAGCTATGGTCTCTATGTTCAGGGTTGAGGCAAAAGTGCTTCTTTTGAAAATCTCAGCTTTTGTTTTTAAGGCCTTCAACTCATTAGATGAGGCTCATATTCCCATTATGAAGGCCAATCTTTACTCAAAGTCTCCTGATTTAATTGTTAATCACATCTAAAAAATATCTTCACAGCAATATCTAGATTGATGTTTGACCAAATAACCTGGAACCATAGTTTAGCGAAGCTGACATATAAAATTAACTATCACAGTATTTGAACTTAGGATGTTTTATATGTTAAGTAGGAGACCAGGGCAGGAGATATAAATTCATCCATGTAGATTAAAGCATGTAACTTGATGAGATTTCCCTGCATGAATATGCAGATGGAGAAAAGGCTTGCCTCAGGAACAAGCCAACATCATGTTGCCGCATCCACATTGCATAGCTGCAGGAACTACTTTAAGAAGTAGGGGTGACTCTTATAGTAATAGAATGATGAGAACATCGATATGGCCATAGACATAATGGACGTTATTCATTTTGTCCATGGATCCTTAGATGGCATTGAATTGGTAAATTCTCATAGGA
The DNA here is from genome assembly GCF_037043125.1 of Eumetopias jubatus. Classification (NCBI taxonomy): domain Eukaryota; kingdom Metazoa; phylum Chordata; class Mammalia; order Carnivora; family Otariidae; genus Eumetopias; species Eumetopias jubatus. The sequence continues at coordinate 172,681,489 of NW_028274809.1, read as the reverse complement.
AGCATTGTTTAGTTTCCAGTTTTAGGATCACATCACTTTTGTTTAGTATTTTTGAATAGACCATATCCTGTTCATTCAACCATTATTTCCTTATTATGAGTAATTCAAAATCCTTAATTTTTCTATTTATTATATTAAGTTTTTCTATCAATATTGCCTCTTATATTTTGCTATTATAGTTATTATTGTGATTATGTTATGCTTCTTGCAAGATGCTTTAGTCATGTTCTATTTATTATTACTGTAATTAAAAGTAAATATTCATTTTCGTGTAGATGTCATATAATTTAGAATAAAAGAACAGTTTGTTTGGAAGTCTAGCCATCTCCTGCTGTTAGATAAAATTATTCTGGAACATTAAAGCCACAAAAAAAAGTCCTTCAATCATTCAAGCACAATAAATGCATTGAGACAGTTGTGCACTTATTTATTTGTTCTGGGAGTCATCCAAATTAACTTGTAATTCTAAATAACCACAGATGCCAATGCAAAGTAATTTGAAGTGACAACATATCAGTTTAAAGTGCAACCATAGCACTAGGTGTTACAATTTGTGTATACCAGATTCAACCAGGACATTCTACTATGAGAGTTAGGTTGATTTTCAGCATGAACAGAAACATTTATAAAACAAATTATTCCACCAACTAATAGACTAACAGGGATGGTAATTTTTTTTGTTCAGAGGTAAGGCAAATGACCTTTGATGTAATTGCTTTATCATCAACAATCTGCTAATTATATCAGCAAGGTTTCCCCAGGGAATTCAACTCTAAGAAAGAGAAGATGTTGAAGGAAACATTATTTCCTCAAACGTTTCACTACTAAATGAGAGCTTTTCTCAAATATCACCAAATGCTTCATAATTACCATTCAAATTTTTGAAAATTCCTTTCCATGCATTTAAACTTGAAATTTCTAGAGGTAGAATTAAAATGTTGCTTTCGTAATGTTCCAACATAAATATGTATAAAATAGCTTTCTCAAATGGCTATTTAAGAACATGTTTTAATGAGGGGGAAACTTGATTCAGAGGTAAACAAAGTGGGTAGGCAGTATAACTTTTTGGTTTATAATTAAAGATTTTTCAACTAAAAATATGGAAATTAATTTTTTACTTCTTTTCCAGTCTGAATACATAAGAAACATCAAAGTTGCCTTTCAATTTATTACATGGTAGGAAAGCCTCCCATTCTTTATTGTTTTTTTTCTTTCAAATTTTAACCCACAAACTCTTGTTTATTTCCTCAGATTAACTGTTTTCTAATTACAACAAAATTTTATTAAAACTTATAATGTAACTAAAGATTGAATTTTCAAAATATACCAGTTTTAGTTATAAACACATTTATTATATAATCAGTATTTGCCTATCTAAAGATTAAATATATACTGCAATAGTTGAAAATGAAATTACTTATATAAATCTTATTAATGCTATTACCTACATATTTGACTGAAATTGATCTTATAAAAATATATTCAATGAATGTAAGTCATTTACAAATTTCATGTTTTCTTTTAGGTTCTATAGATTATATAAATGAAAATTTTATTTGCCAGATAAAGAAGGTGATATCAGCCCCACAAATATAGTAAAAACATCCACAAACATGTTCTCTGAGGAGGAAACAAACCCACTAAATTTATTTAACATTGCAATGAAAACTTTGTACCTTTGCCTTATGATGTAATTTACAACAAGCATATTACAACACATATAGTTCATATATATTTTGTTTGGCTATAATGCCACAACATTTAATTTACATGATTATAAGTCAAAAACACACATACACTGGAATTTTTGTTTTCTAATATGAATTTTTCATCATAAATTATAATGGAATTTTTGACATTTATTATTAACTTAAAATATTCTTAAAGTTTATATTAGCTACCAATTTCTTATTAGGCTGTTCTTAATATTTAGCCAACTGCTCCTAAATGTGCTTTAAAAATACTGCCACATGTAAAGCATTATCAATAAAAAGATATATGCTTTTATAAATATCTATATGCTTTTTTGTGTATGGGTGTGTGTTTATGTATGTTCATTTTTTGTCTACAATTTTCTCAACACTCAACCTTGTTTTTCCCTTGGACTTTAGAGAAATATTTAACAGGAAAATAATTTATGAATTTTTTTAAATTAAAAATTAAGATTTTATTTGAAATAAGACTAATTTTATTTTATTTATTTTTTAAAGATTTATTCATTTATTTGAGAGGAGAGAGAGAGTGAGTAGCGGAAGAGGCAGAAGGAGAGAATATCCAAGCCGACTCCCACTGAGCAGGGAGCCTGATGTGGGGCTCAATCTCACAGCCCATGAGATCAGGACCTAAGGCAAAACCAAGAGTCAAACACTTAACTGACTGAACCATCCAAGAACCCCAAGACTAATAAATTTTTTTAAAGATTTTATGTATTTATTTGAGAGAGAGAGTGAGAGAGAGCACTAGCAGGGGAAGCAGCACAGGGAGAGGGAGAAGCAGGCTCCCTGCTAAGGAAGGAACCTGACACAAGGCTCCATCCCAGGACCCCAGGATCATGACCTGAGCTGAAGGCAGATGCTTAACTAACTGAGACACCCAGGCGCCCCCAACACTAACTAATTATAAAGTAATTTTAAGTTTAGACAAAACTGAGCAGATAGTACTGAGAGTATCTCCTATCTCATGTATCTCCTATCCCTTCCATTCAGTTTCCCTTCTTATTAACATCTTGCATTACTGTGGTTCATTTTTTTGCATTGATAAACCAATACAGATACGTAATTATTAGCTAAAGTCCATACTTTAAGATTCACCCTGTGTTGTCAAGTTCTATAGGTTTTAACAAATGTCTGACATGTATTCACCATAACAATATTATATTATTGTTTTACTGCTCTAAAAGTCCTCCTCTGTGCTCTTACTTATTCACCCTCCACCTATTTATCCTTTCTCACCCCAACTCCCAGCAACCATTGATCTTTTTACTAGCTATAAATCTGTCTTTTCCAAAATGTATCATTGGAATTGAAGAATATGTAGTCATTTCAGATTGTCTCCTTCCACTTAGAAATACACATTTAAGGTTCTCCCATGTTTTTATTCATGGCTTGATACCTCATTTATTTTTATCTATAAATAATTTTCTATCATATAAGTGTACCATACTTTTGTTTGTACATTAATCAGTTAAAAAAAAAACATATTGGTTGCTTTCACTTTTTAAAGAAATTACGTACAAAGCTGCTACAAATGTTTGTGTGCAGGCTTTTGTGTGGATATGTTTTCAGTTCACTTGGGTAAATAACCTAGGAGTGTGATTGCTGGATTGAATGGTAAGACTATGTTAAGCTTTGTAATGAACTGTCAAAGTCTTCCAAAGTGCCTGTACCATTTTGCTTTCTCACAAGTAATGAATGCAGAGTTCCTGTTGCTTTGCACTCTGATCAACATTTGTTACTTCCAATGTTTTGGATTTTAGCTATTCTACTGGGTATGTAGTATTTTCTCACTGCTGTTTTAATTTGCAATTCCTTAGTGATATTGAACATCTTTTGTGCTTATTTGCCATCTGCATATCCTCTCTGGTGAAGTGTCTGTTCAGATCTTTTGCCCAATTTTAAATTGCTTATTTTCTTATTGTTGAATTTTGTGAATTCTTGTATATCAATACTCGTCCTGCCCAAATAGACTTTTTCTCAAAGAAGGTATACCAACAAGGGCCAATAAGGTACATGTAAAGATGCTCAGCATCACTAGTCATTAGGGAAATGTAAATTAAAACTACAATGAGATATCACTTAATGCCTGTTAGAATGGCCATCATAAACAAGACAAGGGATAACAACTTTTGGTTTAGATATGGGAAAAAGGGAACCCTTGTGTACTGTTGGTGAGATTGTAAATTGGTATAACCACTATAGAAAACAGGGTGGAGGATACTCAAAAAACTAAAACTAGAACTACCATACGATCCAGAATTCTACTCCTGGGAATATACCCAAAGGTAAAAAACAAAACAAAACAAAAAACACTAACTTGAGAAGATATCTGTACCCCCATCTTTATATCAGCATTATTTACAATAACCAAGATATGTAAACAATCTAAATGTCTATGGAAGGATGAATGGATAAAGAAGTTGTTATACTGGGCGCCTGGGTGGCTCAGTCAGTTAAGAATCTGCCTTCAGCTCAGGTCATGATCTCAGGGTCCTGGAAGTGGGCCCCATGTAGGGCTCCCTGCTCAGCAGGGAGTCTGCCTCTCCCTCCGCCCCTCCCCTCTGCTCATGTTCTTTCCCTCTTTCTCTCTCTCAAATAAATAAATAAAATCATTTTTTTAAAAAGAAGTTGTGGTACACACACACACACACACACACACACACACAAAATGAAATACTATTTAGCCATTAAAAAAAAACAAAAACAAGGAAATCCTGCCATTTACAACAACATGGATGGACCATAGCATTACACCAAGCGAAATAAGTCAGACAGAGAATGACAAATACTGTATCATCTTACTCACATGTGAAATCTAAAAACAAAACAAACAACTCACAGAAAAAAAGATCAGACTTGTGGTTTACCAGAGGTGGAGTGTGGGAGAAGGGAAAATTGTAGGAAGGGGGTCAAAAGGTCCAAACTTCCAGTAATAAGACAAGCACTAGGGATATAATGTACAACATGATGACTACAGCTAACACTATCATATGATGTGTAGGAAAGTTGTTAAAAGAGTGAATCCTTTTTAAATTTTTTGTAAAAGATTTTATTTACTTGACAGAGAGATCGAGAGAGAGCTTAGGTAGGCATTGCAGCAGGCAGAGGGAGAAGGAGAAGCCGGCTCTCTGCTGAGCAGGGATCCAGATGAGGGGCTTGATCCCAGGACCCTGAGATCATGACCTGAGCTGAAGGCAGCCATTTAACTGACTGAGCCACTTAACTGACTGAGCCGAAGGCAGCCACTTAACTGACTGAGCCACCCAGGTGCCCCTAAATTTAGCAATTTTAATACACATATATTATCTCATAGTTTCTAGGGATCAGAAATCTGGATATAGCTTAGCTGGATCCTCTGCCTTACCCTTTTTCACAAGGCTACAACCAAGTAGTCAGTCCAGGGTCTGCAGTTTCATGTGAAACCCCAACAGAGAAGGATCCACGTCCATGTTCACTTGGCTTATGTTGGCAGAATTCAATTCTTTGGATATGGTCAGACTGTGGACCTCAGCTGGTCAGAACATACCCTATTCCTTGTGATAGGCCTCAAAATAAAATTGCTAAATTTTGGGATAATTTCTTATGTGGCTTTAGATAACTAATACACGTCGAGTATTAGGCTGTGGACTAAACTTCATGGATTGATCAAAATGGCTTGTACCCTCAGATACATTTCTTCAGTACCCACAGTTGAAATGATTATACTTCTGTTCTTTTTGTTTGCTTGCTTTTGTTTTTGTTTTTGCTTTATTAAAGAATGTATGTGAGTTAAAAAAAAAAAAGTGAATCCTATGAGTTCTTATCACAGAGGGGAAAAAAGACACAAGTCCTGTATCAGATATATGTTTGATAGGTATTTCCTCCCAGCCTGTGGCTTGCCTTTCATTCTTTTAACAATGTCTTTCACAAAGCATAATTTTTTAATTTTAATGAAGTCCAATTTATTATTTTTTTCTTTCCTGGATCTTGCTTTTGGTGATTTATCTAAAGCTCATTGCCAAAGCTAAGTTCACTTGGATTTTCTCCTCTATTATCTTCTGGAAGTTTTATACATTTTGCTTTTGCATTTAAAATTATGCTCCATTAGAGCTAATTTTTGTGAAAGGTGTACCATCTGTACCCATTTTTCTCATGGAGATCCAGTTGTTCCAAGGACTATTTTGTTGAAAAGACTACTCTTTCTCACTTGAATTTCCTTTGTTCCTTTGTGAAAGATAAGTTGACTATATCTGTGTGGCTGTATTTCTGGGCTCCCAAACTGTCTCGTGATCTATTCATGCATTCTTTCACTGATAGCACAATGTCTTGATTATAATATTTCTATACAGTCTGGGTGTCAGGTAGTGTCCATCCTCTGGCTTTTTTCTTTTTCTTTATTATCATATTATCTTCTGGGTCGTCTGCTTTTCCATATGTGATGGTTAATTTTCTGTGTTATTTTGACTGCAGTGCCCAGACATTTGTTCATAAACTATTCTGGGTGTGTCTGCGAGGGCGTTTCTGGATGAGATTAACATTTGAATCAGTAGACTGAGTAAAATAAATTGTCCTCTTAATGTGGATGTGCTTCATCCAAATAATTGAAGAACTGAATAGAACAAAAACGCTGAGTAAGAAAGAACTTTTCTTGCCTCACTTAAAGAGTTGGGACACTGTCTTTTCCAGTTTTCAGACCAAAACCAGAACAACAGCTTTTGGGTCTCCAGCCTGCCAGCTCTTGGAATGGAATTTATACCATCAGTTCTCCTGGTAGCAAGTCTTTGGACTCAGATTGGAACTACACATCAGCTCTCGTGGGTCTCTAGCTTGCCGACTACATATCTTTGGATATGTCAGGCTCCATAATCACATAAATCAATTCCTTATAATATATGTATTATATTACATATAATACAAGAATATATCCTATATATATGAGTATATGTGAATATATTATATATAATATAGAGTGATATTTTGCATATCTATATTGCTAGATCTTGGAATGGATTATCACTGTTCTCTTCACTACTGGAAACAGAATCATTATTTTGCAAAATATGGTAATAATAGAGAGCCAATTCCAGAAACCTTATATCCGATTTTGAAAATTCATCCTTAAAATTAGGTTTCTTACACAAGGAAACCTTTACAACTGATAGCTGTCTACCAAATGCGCATGCATATGTCAAAACTCATAAAATAGTATACATTAAATATATTCAGCATTTGCATATCAATTTTCACCTCAATAAAGCTCTTTAAAAATCTTTTCCTCTAGAATTGCTCTTGGTACCAAAATCTAGTTAGGGTTCTCCAGGGAAACAGAAGTGATATATAATACAGAATATCATATATAATATATGACATATGATATAACATGTAATATATATAGCCCATGTTTAAACTATGTATATTAGGCCTTACATAATTGTTGGAGAAAATCAGGAAGTTAAAATTCTAAAGGAGGGTTAGGGGATCAGAAGGAGTCACTAACAAGTCAGTTTGAGAAGCAAAAAACAGCTCTAGTGGGACCCAGAAGTGATAATGGGTAGAGTAGTCCATGACAGATAATTGAGGGTCCAAAACCTAGTGTCTGATGATGGGCTTGGGATGCACAGTGTCAAAAACTTAAAGAACTGGATACAGCATTGAGGAGTGCTAGGAAAAGCTGAACCTGCCAGCTTCTATGCTTCTGTCTGTCACCACAATTAATTGCCATGTCCTCAGAGAGCAATGGCCATCACTTCACTTTTGCATCCAAATCTCACATAAGAACCTCTTCAAGGCTGACATAACCCTGAATCTTAGAGGAAAAGGGTCTGGGAAATGTATTTTGAGTACAACTTCATTGACAATAGAAGAATCCAGTAGAGGAAGAGATGGATATATTTCATTTTATTTTATTTTTAGATATATTTTAAAGATGAAGGAAAGAGGGCGCCTGGGTGGCTCAGTTGGTTAAGCGACTGCCTTCGGCTCAGGTCATGATCCTGGAGTCCTGGGATTTTTGTGGGAAGAGGTTTGAGGGGGATTAGTAGTTTAAATTTTAGGTATGGTGTGTTTGAAAAATCTATTAGATATGCAATAGTAGACATCACATAAGTATTTGGATAAAAGAGTTGAGAATTTAAGAGACAATTTGTGTTTTAAATTTGGTATTTATCAGTATTCTGGCAATTTGTGAAGTCAGGAGAAGGGATAAGATTATCAAACCTGGTGTAATCGAATATTATGAAGTTTGGGAGAAATACAAGTTTTGCTAAATCAAAGAAGGCTGAGAGCAGTCAAAAAATGAATTAAGAAGAAAATCCAGAAAATATGTTGTTCCAGAAGTCAACTAAAGAATGCGTTACAAAGGAAATATAGCTCTGGATTGCAAACCATCTATAAAAGCTACCTTTTCACCAGTTTCTTATTTAAGGCCAAGTTCTGCTCCCTGGAAATGATTCTCTGCCACTCTTGGCTCTACATTCTGGTCCCATTTTCCTTTAAATAATAAATGACTCCTTGGTGTTTGCGACTGAGTAGACTTCTCAGCCTGCTTCCTGCCTATAGAAGTTTGGGGGTCCAGATTCCTTTTTTATTTTTTTAAATTTTTACTTTGTTTTTTTCTTTGTCTTTCAATACTTTCTTATGAATCAAATTATAATCTACTCTATTAGACAAATCCCATTGTTTCTTCTTTGAAAGAAAGATCCTTATGAACCTGCACTTGAGCATCATAGAGCTGTGAGCTATATTTTTAAGATGCTTAGATGTCTTTGTCTAGGTAAAAGGATATATGTGTCTTAATATACTTAATATACTTAATGCCCCTTCTACCCTTAAGTTGTTCGAAAATTTAAACAACAACAAAAAAGATCTTACAGTCACATTTCTTGATATCTTTACTCTTTTATCTGCTTTACTTGTAGTGTCCTGATATTGAATATTTGCCCTGAATCATTCCTTAAGTGATAACTTTATTTTTCTTTTTCTTTGGAGAAATTAGGTATGAGAAACTATTTTACTTTTTAACTCAGCAAGTTCTAGCTTCTTTAAATTCTCTCTAAATTCTGCTTGAATGCTGAAATTTCTTTCTTAGCTCATTATTTTTTATCTGTACCTTATCACAAGCAAGAAAATGGAATTCATTGTCACATTTAGAATCCAACTTGGAATTCCATCTAGCTAAACCCACCTGTTTTAATTAGCCATATTCTCTATTCAGTGTGTTACCATAGGCTACAGTTTCACTAATTTTTTTTTAAAGATTTTATTTACGGGCACCTGGGTGGCTCAGTCGTTAAGCATCTGATTTCGGCTCAGGTCATGGTCCCAGCGTCCTGGAATCGAGCCCCTCATTGGGCTCCCTGCTCGGCGGGAAGCCTGCTTCTCCCTCTCCCACTCCCCCTGCTTGTGTTCCCTCTCTCTCTCTGTGTCTCTCTCTGTCAAATAAATAAATAAAATCCTTTTTTTAAAGATTTTATTTGTTTGACAGAGAGAGACAATAAATAAAATCTTTTTTTAAAGATTTTATTTGTTTGACAGAGAGAGACACAGAGAGAGAGAGGGAGCACAAGCAGGGGGAGTGGGAGAGGGAGAAGCAGGCTTCCCGCCGAGCAGGGAGCCTGATGCGGGGCTCGATTCCAGGACCCTGGGATCATGACCTGAGCCAAAGGCAGACACTTAACGACTGAGCCACCCAGGAAACCCCAGTTTCACTAATACTTTTACCACTGCATAATAAGAGACCCATTTTCTCTAGGATCACTAACAGTCCCCTCTAGGCTTTTCTATTTTCCATTTGACTCCAGGTACCAAAGCCAATGCTCAGTATTACAGGTTTTTATGAAGGCATCATTCTACTTCCAATATATGTTCACATTATTTATTATTGCATTTAAAAAGTACACCCAAATTTAGTCAATTAAAACAGCAACAATTTTATTATATATTATGATTTTATGAGTCATAGATTTACTCAGTGCTTAGCTGGCACATTTCTTCTGTCACACATGGCATTGACGTGAGTAACTCAGTGGAATTTAGCTGGCAACTGGGCTGGGCATGGGGTGGTTTCCAAGATGTCTTTACTCATATGCCAGGTGCCTTGGAGGAGAGCCGGTAGCCAGAGCTTCTCTCTCTCTTTGTACTGTTAGCACTTCTCCACATGATATCTCCTGAAAGATTGTTGAACTTCTTCCCTGGTGGTTTAGGAATCCTGGTAGCTGTGGTACACGCCACAAAGCTTTTCATGGACTTACCTTGGAAGTCCTAGAATGTCACCCCATTATCGTGTATTTGTCAAGTATGCTCTTTAAGCCAACCCAAAGTCAAGAGAAAGAAAATTCGATTCCAGCTCTAACAGGTGGGGTAACGAAGTATTTATGGTGTTCTGTAATCTGCCATACTGCTCTTAAATTTAACATTATTTTTTCGACACTGTCATACTTATTTTTCCTATAACTTCTGTCATCATTAAGCACTTGTTTCTTTTTAAACAAATCTTTGCTTATTTTTCTGACCCATCACTTCCAGTTTTCCTTACAGCAGTTTTCTCTTGAATTTTATTTGTGGTCTCTTTTTCACTTATCCTTTCATTATCCTGTTTTAGCATTCATTCCCGAATCGTAAACTGAACTTCCATCATCCAAATAAGTATCATTATTTAAGATGGTGTTCACTTTTGATCTGACTATTCATCATTCTACTGTACATTTTCATTTGGTTGGCTCAGAGATACCTTAACCTCAACATGTCCAATATAGAAAATTCATTTATCCTGTGCCCTCCAAATCAGTTTGCTCTTAGTGAATAGAAACACTATGCAATTAATTGCTACCAAGAGAAGACGTAACATTTCCCTTCCAATTCCTTTTCTTTTCTATACAAATGATGCCAAAGTCTTCCCATCCTTCTCTTGTATATTTTCTCTGAGTTGATTCACATTTTTCTGCATATAATGTCACTTTTCCTTAAGAGAGCTTCTATGGTCCTGAGTAATGTGTCTCCTGCTTACATCTCCAACCTCACATTTTGCATTTGTTACAAGTCATCTACTATTCACACAAATCAAATGTGTTTTATTTCCTGAATGACTCCTTATTTCTTTTTTCCCTATATTTTGCACAAAATGTTCTTTTTTACTGGTACTCCTACTTCCATCCATGATTCATTCATCTTGCCAATTTTTGCTCATTGTGGAAGGATTACAGCCTTTCACCAGCTTTATATGATGCTCCCAGGTGAAGATTCTGTAGCCTCCCATGTATTTGTGTAACTTGCCAAACTTGATTATCAAAACACTTTATCACACAGCATTTTAATTGAATTTTCCACTACATCATATGTTTTATAAGGGAAGCCATGATCTGTTATCATAATCACCTTTTCTCCTGTAATTCTGAGTCATTTACTTAGTAAACTCCCACAAAATATTTCATGAATATGTACACTAATGTACATATGAAGTGTGGACTTTCTGAATGAGGCATAGCATTTGTCCAGCTGATCCTGGTTTCTAACTCTAGCTTCTTTCATTACTAGTTCTATACCTAAAGCAATCAATATAACTCTCTAAGGTTCTGATTTCCCATCTGCAGGATGTACCATGGGTAGGATATCATCTTACAGGGTGGCATTTGTTGAGTCAGAACACATTCTCACTTCCCATGTTTACCTAGAAGGAAGGGAACATCTACTCTCCCTAGAAGGGGAAAGAATAGGCACAATATGTACAGGCTTTCTCTGCTCCCTCTCTTGCTCTTTTTGTTCTTCTCTCATTCTTTTTGGACCTCCTTCATATAGCACTCATTCCCATCTGGTCATACAAGAAATAAGCTTTTCTATCTAGGCATGACTTGCCAAGCAACCTAAATCTTTGGTCTTTATTAGAATTCAAACTGTTTGATTTCTCTGTCAGCCTAGCCTATCTACCAATTGTTTCCTAATATGAGAAAAGAAGAAAGGAAGTATTTGGTTTTGGATTTTTTTTTTTTTTGGTCTTCTACAATTTGAGTGATAATACATGTACTATGCAGATATTAATTTAAAAATCTGGTGTCTAAAAAAAGAAAAATACAAGGGAAATAAAAATATACTTTTCATAATAAAAAGTTCAATTTCTACAGATATTTTGGAAAAAAGAGTGGTATTATAATAAAAATATTTATGTATGTATGTATGTATTGAGGGGAGGGGCAGAGGAAGAGGAAGAGAGAGAGTCTTATGCAGACTCTACACCCAGCACAGAGCCTAGTCTCACGATCTAATGACCCTGAGATCATGACCTGAGCCAAAATGAAGAGTTGGACATTTAACCGACTGAGCTATCCAGATGCCCCATCATAAAAATATTTAAATCACAGCAGTGTATGCAAGATGTGATTCTTATACTCAATTGAAAAGACTTGGACTTTAATTAAAATTGCTATGAAGAAGTAAGTAATTTGAAAAACAACTATGGAACATACGAGACCCCATGTTCAATTTTTTTCAAAAGGTAAATTTCAGTTAAAGATGTTAGAAAACAACAGATGGATTCGGGATTAAAATGGGTCTGGATTCCATGTCTGCTGGAACTGTACCTCCTATTTTCCAGAGGGGAATGACTGACACTTGGGGTTGTACAGTGGGGCATGACTGCCCATAGTTTTTGAGTGGCTCAAAGCCAGCATTTGGGAATTGAATGGACACATATGGTTGATGTCTTTTTCCAGGATTTCATTTGTGGTTTTGTGACGATTTTTTGGTCATTATTTTTGGGGGTTTTTTAATGAGCTTTCATTACAAAATATCTATATTAATTTTACTTTCTAATTATTTTGGTAATCTGTGTCTGCAGTTTTATAAATTTTTCTCACTAATTATAATTTAAAAAAATATATTCTTCCAAGGTAACTCAGGCTTTTTTTTCTTGCCAATGTAAGTGGAAATCTTTTCAAATTATATGTGATGTTTTCTAAATGATTATTTTTGGTTTGATGAATGCTTTTGATTTGTGTGTGTTGGTCCTGTATCCAGAAATGAATGATTTATAGCTTTTCTTTCTTTCTTTCTCTTTCTTTCTTTCTTTCTTTCTTTCTTTCTTTCTTTCTTTCTTTCTTTCTTTCTTTCTTTCTTTCTCTTTCTTTCTTTCTTCTTTCTTTCTCTTTCTTTCTTTCTTTCTTTCTTTCTTTCTTTCTTTCTTTCTTTCCTCTTTTTTAGATTCCACATGTAGACAAGTATATTCAGTAAATATTACTAAATTTATTGGTTAATGTATTATTTATAACTTTTCAACTATGTTAAGGTGGTATATTTTTAACTTAGTATAAATTTTGGTTTTTACTTTATTATTTCAGTATGCTTTTGAAAAAAATTATAAAACAGTTTGGATCATCTTTTCTCTTTTTCAACTCACAAAAACAATTTCTATAAGCTATAAATATTTTGGTAAAATTTTCCGAGTTTTTATACTGCATGTGTGTGTGTGTTTAAAGACATTGGTTTCATATCAGCAGTGCAAGTATCAACAATAGCTCGATTTTAATATTTTCTCTTGAGTTATTTTTAAAAATTGTCCTATACTTCATTTTCCCATTAGCTTTCAAAATTATTTGTATAAAGGTGTAAGAGCACTTAAAAATAGAAAATGTATATGTATTTATCTCACATTTTAATTTTTATGTTATTTCTTCTTTCTTTCCTTCCTTCCTTCCTTCCTTCCTTCCTTCCATCTTTCTTTCTTTCTTTCTTTCTTTCTTTCTTTCTTTCTTTCTTTCTTTCTTTTTCTTTCTTTCTTTCTTTCTTTCTTTCTTTCTTTCTTTCTTTCTTTCTTTCTTTCTTTCTTTCTCTCTCTCTCTCTCTCTCTTTCTTTCTTTCTTTCTTTCTTTCTTTCTTTCTTTCTTTCTTTCTTTCCTTCCTTCCTTCCTTCCTTCCTTCCTTCCTTCCTTCCTTCCCCTCTTTCTTTTCTTCTTGCTTATCTTTCTAGAAATGTGTCCAAAAGTAAAATTCAAAGGTCTGTGCACTCAATTTCTGGAAACTGTGCAGAGAATGGGATCAGTGAATAGGTCAGGGGTACTCTATATTTGACCACTGCTTAAGGGAACTAGCTGAAAATTACATCTTGGCTATTCTGGAAATATCAAGAAAGAGAGCAGGTAAAGTAGATATTGTACCCGAGAAAAAAAGCATCGCTAAATGATATATCAGGCTGTGTGGCTGACTTTTCCATATGTTAGTTCTTATCTTATACTTTGGTTCTTGGCAACCACCAATACATTAAAAAAGACCTCAAAAAAATTTTAACACACTATGGGTGATATAAACTTGATATTGAAAGTTAGAATATAGTTAAACACAAGGATTGGTATGCACCCTAAAATGACTTGGTTGAGAAATAAAGTCTTATCAAAAAGATCTTTAAAAATCTTCAGAAAGCTCATTTATAACAATCTTCTCCAACTTTTTAGTCTGTGTTTCTTTTGTTTGTAAAAGTGGTTTTCCACGAACAGCTGAGCCATGGTAAGTATCTGACACCAGGTAAAAGACTGCTTGCTCAGTGCTATTGTCTCCAAGGAAGACTTTTTGGATGAGCATCAAGACCTTTTGAGTACTGCAAATATTAGGTTGGAGGGAGAATGTAACTTGGTGTGTTGGCTGAATGAGAGATAAATCTCAAATGGTCAATACCTCCTTAAATGCTTTTTTTTAAAGATTTTATTTATTTATTTGAGAGAGAGAGAGAGAATGAGCGAGACAGAGAAAGCATGAGAGGGGAGAGGTCAGAGGGAGAAGCAGACTCCCCACTAAGCAGGGACCACGATGTGGGACTCGATCCTGGGACTCCAGGGACACAACCTGAGCTGAAGGCAGTTGCTTAACCAACTGAGCCACCCAGGCATCCCCCTCCTTAAATGCTTTTTCACTGCTCTGGACTCTGGAAAAACTGAATGATTCCATATAAGCAGTGGGAAACTTTTCAGTGTATCTAAAATATGGTCATGATTAATCTTAAAAACTGACAATGTATATGGTTGAAGCTTTTCCAAATTGTGTTTCTTTTAGTCTTCTAAGCCCCAGTTTGATGAATTGATCACTGAGCCCGTTGAATATTTTGCTTTGTCTTATCTTTCTAATTTGTTCTCATGGCTTTTTGTTTTTGTAGGGTCTAACTGAAGAGTTTTTACAAGGAAAGTATAAGACTGATTCTCATGCCTTCAAAAGCTGCAATTTATGGAGATTGGAGGGAGAGCTAGGTGATACAAAAGAGATAAAAGAAAGTTTTGCAAAGAATTTAGGAACAGAAAAACCCTTTGTCTAGTGTGTCACAATGGAGGGAGAAGGAAGGAAAAACATTCTTTTGGGCATGAATATATGGAAGGTAGATGTATAAGTGATAGAGACATAAAAGGACCCTACATATGAATAAACATTTCCCCTCCGGAGGGGCTAGGGTGGCTATAGGTGTGAAATTATTTTCATTGAACACCATGAAAATATTCTGAAAGATTGATAAGGTTGGGAAAGAGAGAGTATAACAAAATTCTGTGAGCTATCATGATCCTTTACACTCTCTCTTTCCCCTCTCTTGACTCTCAGGAATTAGAACTCCATGGTACAGCTGGTGGGTCTGAGCTGAGTCATTATCTGGGTGTCTTTACTGTTATAACTTGTACCTAGAAGATGAGATGGCTTGCAGAACTTTATATGCAACTATTTTAGACTTGATTTTGGTGTTTGTCTTAAACTTTTCTTTTGAGAAATAATATTAAAATAATAGAATTTATCCAAATATAAATGTTTCCAGTATACATGCACTATATCATATATTATCATCTGAAACCTACCTATTTTAACTCAAAATTTTCATTTTTGCTGATTCCAGCCCTTTAAAACCAATTCTACACAGTACTTGCAAAAAATAAGCCTCATTTATTCCTGCAAATTCAGCTCTGGAGATTATTTGGCAATTCTTATTCCTCTGCTTTAAATTTTTTCTAATAATAAACTATTCTAGGTGTTCAACTCAAATGTCCAATTCTTAGTCTGTTCAAAAGACTGTATTGGAAGAGCAATGCCTCAGAAAAAGTTGGCAATTTTTTAAAAGCTTCCCAAGGCTATCTCTCTTTTTTCTTTTGTTTCTTTGTGGTGATGTTGCTGGTAGGAAATTTATTTAGAGGTTTGGGGTGAGGATGGAAGTCATCAAGAGGAAATTGGTGGTTCTGGGAAAGAGACAAAAACAGAGAATGTGAAGGTTTTTCTAAATGCTAAGAGAAAGGATGGACTGTCAGTCACTAACTTTTGTAAAGATGTAAGGAATTAACAGTGGAGAGGATCATGTGTAGCTGCTGGTCTGGGCCATCTGTTGATGAAAATACAAATAAAAGGATAAGACCTTTGTATAAGCATTGCAGCGTCTAACAATGAGAATGAATAGTCTACTTAAGAGAGAAATTATGGGTTTTAATCATAATTTGTGCATATATTTTTCAATGAATATCAATAAGATGGTTAAGCAAGCTCTTATTATTCGGAGTAAAAATAAAAATAACTCAAAAGAAGAATGCTTAGATGTTTACATTAAATTGATTTCTGAATTATAAAAATAAATGTGTTTTTGGGCGCCTGGGTGGCTGAGTTGGTTAAGCGACTACCTTCGGCTCAGGTCACGATCCTGGAGTCCCGGGATCGAGTCCCGCATTGGGCTCCCTGCTCAGCGGGGAGTCTGCTTCTCCCTCTGACCCTCTTCACTCTCGTGCTCTCTGTCTCTCATTCTCTCTCTCTCTCAAATAAATAAATAAAATCTTTAAAAATAAATAAATAAATATGTTTTGGGAAATATTTTGCTTAGTGCTATTGCTTCCAGGAAAGTATATTTATTTATTTTTTTAAAAGATTTATTTATTTATTTGACAGAGAGAATGAGATAGAGAGAGAGAGAGCATGAGAGGGGGGAGGGTCAGAGGGAGAAGCAGACTCCCCGCTGAGCGGGGAGCCCGATGATGCGGGACTCGATCCCAGGACTCCAGGATCATGACCTAGCCGAAGGCAGTCGCTTAACCAACTGAGCCACCCAGGCGCCCAGGAAAGTATATTTAGATGAGCTTGAAGAGTTTTGGGACACTGAAAATATTTTATGGGCAAGAGAATATAACCGGGTGTCTTGGCTAAGCCAGCTTAAACTCAAATTGATCTGTTTGTGGAAATAGAAAACAATAGAGTCATGGACTCTATCGCTATAAGAAAGGTAAAATAAAATAATAAAATAAAATAAAATAACAAGGCAAATATATAGGAGGTTTTTTCCTGTCATGCAACAAAGCCATTGACCTCAAAGTACTTTTTTAAAGTTTATTTTCTAAATCTAGAGACTATCCTTTTGAAAATAAAAGCCACGCATTTTGTAGCAAGTCTAAATGCCTCGTTTCTACCAATAAGATCATTAAAACTGTTTGTTGGGAAGACATGTAGTGTAATAATATTGGCTACTTTTCTAAAGACAACTTTCTGAATGAATAGCCTAACCCTCTACTATTACCTCCATTTATATGAAAATTTGCTGAAACTATTTATTGCAGAACATCACTAGTTTTATTTAATAGGAAGAGTTGCTACTCAGCAGCAACATATAAGGTTTTGTTTCATGAAGCCAGTTCAGATTTAGAAAAAAAAAAAAAAACTCATTAAAGATTTCAAGAGTGTATTGTGATAACAAACTAGAGGAGGAGAAATAGCCAGGTTTTACTGTTTGGAAAATTAGGAAGCAAGAATGATTGATGGAAGTCCCTATAGCCTTTAAAGATAAAACTAAGTTTGCATAAAACAAGGGTTATGCTGGTGGGTAGAAAAATAGTGATGCTATTACAAAGACAGGTGGGTAGACAAAGATATACAGCTCAATATCACAATGCCAGAACAAAAGTTCCCCAAATCCTTAACTCTTTTGTGGCTAGGAAAATTCAAAATTTGTTCTTCAAAGAGCCATATTAAAGATGCTTGGGATATTTTTTAATAGATGGGATAAATAAAGGAAAAGTAGATTCCTGACTGGTATAATTTAAGGAATATACATAATCAGGATTTTTCAAAAGGTGATAATTTATGCTCCCAGCATCCATTCCTTGTATGAAGAGCCAGTCTTAGGTTCTATGGGAAGCACAGAGTACACAAAAAGGTTTGATAGCTAAGAAGAATCATGAATTCATGATTCTTGGGCACTGTATTCCCTTCTAACAGTTCAACTCAGAAAGTCTCAAGCACTGGAGTTTTTACACAGGAAGTTGTGAATTAAAGCAATTGGAAACTAAACATTCTTCTAGCCTCATATTTTGATAACATGTGAACTAACTAGATACATAAAGAAGGCACAGCAGGACTGAAGAAGGATTATGGTCATCATCCTACATATAGGCAGTTCAAATACAACGTTTTAAAGTGAGTCTTTTAGAAAAATGGATGCAATGGCATCAACCAAATCTTTCTCCCAATTCCTCATTGTTGGTTAAAATGCTCACATGGGCTTTGTCCTACCAGAAAGAAGTGACTGGTGGTGGGAAACAGAAAGATACCTCTTGGATATTGGCTTAACTGATGCTGGACATGAAAATTCAGTTATTTTAAAGGTGAAGCTCATCAACTAGTTAATCTCCACAGTACCGATCACGTAAGTGATAATGGCTTATAGCTAGAGCTTACTCTTCCAGTGGATATTCCATAACTTTTATTCTATATAGGAACATATTCACTATAATTTCACTTCACAGGACCTCTTTGCATTTTTAAAAAATCTTTGAGGACCCCAGAAGTTTTTATTTATTGAATTTACCATACTCACATTGCTACAACCATCTCTGTTGTACCTGAGAACATGAGTCACCATCCCTTTTGGCAATTATGGAAGGTTGGGTTTTCCTTGGTTCTGACCTAAGCAACATTTAGGTGAAAGTCTTTTCTTACAGGCATTAAGCAATTATGGGATATCAGAAGCTGATAAGAGCAGAAAGGAGAAATTTTGAAAAGCAGGGGTTTCATGATGGTGTAAGTGAAATATTTTGAAAAATGTCAATAAAACAGCCATTATGATTAATTGGAATGTTTTGGGAAGATTTTAAGAATGTCTGGAATATTTATTGGATAGGTAATATTTGAACTAGAAAAAAATGCTGTTTAAAAATGTCTTTTTATGACCATTCTTATCATTTGGGAGTAGCCTTGTCAATATGGGTTTATGGGTTCTGTAAGTCTCCTGAAATATTTGTATCATAACCAAAGACTGCTATTATTACTACTACCACTACTATTACTTTTACTAGAAAACAACTACTAACAACTAACATTTACTGTCCACCCACTACCTGACAGTCATTTTGTCAGAAGCTATTGTTTTGCTCAACCATTTCAAGGTACTCCTCCATTCCTCTTTTAGAGGAGAAGAAACAGCATCACACCCAAGAACACAGAACTAGTTAAGTGTAGAGATGGAAGGAGCTCCTTGCTTCATGATTCTTCCTTCGTCTCTCAGTGGAGTTCATTAGTGGAAAAAAATGTTAGTGGTCAACTGTACGTTCTGTAGAGCATCTCCTTATTCATATGTTTCAACTATTACACTTGAAAAATAATAACTGCTACACCAATCAATACAAAGGGGTTTCTGAGAGTTTTGAATTATGCAATCTATGGGAATCCTCTATGAAATTTAAACATATATATGGAATCTTTGTAAAATCAAATTGAGATTGAGTGTACATGGAGGAAAAAGAATATAAGTAAATTTATTTTTGCACATCTTTAAAATTCTTTTGGAATAATGTAAGCATCATCTACCTCCACTAAATTAAGAATTCCCCAAAATGAGAGATACAGAATAATTCCTATATTTATCAACCCTTTAGTTTTCTTTCTTATAATATTTGGGTGATTTTGCATCAAACATGTGGACAACAGTACTAGAAAATCAGCCATGTAGAGACAAGACCAAAATAAAACCTATCTGAAAATGTGCATTCATTTATTCACTTTGACTAAATGATAATATATATATTTAATAAAATTTTAAACTTTTTTAATGAATAAAATCACAAATAATTTTCACTATATGACTGAACTGGAACAATAAATTTTGAATAGTTATTTTTAAGATATTAATGTTAAATCAAATCAAAACTATTTTATTAGTGAAAAAAAGAGTCTTACCCATCCAAAGTATTTTAAAAATACAATCATAATACTTTGTTTTGAATATACTGTACATATTTATTGTATACTTTTTATCATATTCTATTTTTAGAAAAAGACAAATCTGGTTTTTAATCCTGGTTCTCTATTTACTGAATGGGCAAAATTGGTAATTTATCTAAAAGTTCTAAAAAAATTCTTAATTTCATCATCTATTGAAAGGAGGAGTCAGTATTAGCACCGTAGGGTGATTTAAGAATATAATGAGTAGGAAAAGGTTTGAATGGAGAGACGGTAATACTGATAAACTGTATTCATATTAATAGTGAACAAAGGAGCAACAATAGTGGAAGTTGTATCAGTGATAGAAGTAGTCATGAGATAGCATAGTTAGAGCAAAAGTTACAATTTTACTATTTTTTTGGCAAAACACAGAAAGCATGGAAGAAATTTTGCCCATAATTTTCCAGCTTGGTGTTTTGCATATTTTCTCTCTCTCTTCCTCTCTCTCTCCCTATATTGTCTGTCCTCTACTTTAAAAGTAAATTGTTAAAAAAAAAAAAGAAGATGATAGCAGGAGGGGAAGAATGAAGGGGGGGGAAATCGGAGGGGGAGATGAACCATGAGAGACTATGGACTCTGAGAAACAAACAGGGTTCTAGAGGTGATGGGTATTAAGGAGGGCATGTTCTGCATGGAGCACTGGGTGTTATACGCAAACAATGAATCATGGAACACTACATCAAAAACCAATGATGTAATGTATGGTGATTAACATAACATAATAATAAAAACAATAAATTGCTCACATTTAAAATTTTCTGAATTTGGATATGCATCTGAAAGCCAATGATATCTCAGTCCTATAATTGCAATTTTTTTCTTATAGTACATTGTTTTAAAAGCACCAAACCTTGAAATATTACACATATTTTGAAGTATAGTTTTCAGTCTTTTCTTCATTTGCCATTTCAGTAAAAGCATCCTAAAATATATATTTTAAGCATGATGTTTTACAGGTTTTTACCATATGTATTTTCAGCTGTTCTTAGTGTTGGATATTCAAGTTATTTTTTTCGCTTTTATGAACAAAGCTGCCTTAAACATCACTTTGCATAGATCTAAGTGAACATCTCTTCTTTGATTCCTCTGAAGATCTTTCTATCAGTGGAATTTCATTGTCAAAAGATAGAAATATGTTTGTTATTTGTAGGAGCTTTTCTTTTAGATTGCTTCTAATCAAAATTTTTAATTTCAAAACACATGTTTGCACATTTTAGAAAATAAACAAGATATGATAATTAAAAAGATAAATCCTTTACCAATTATTTATGGTTAAGAACACCTGCATATTTTAAAAAAAAGAACATCTGTGTATTTGTCTACTAACAGTTCTTTTGTGTTATTTTCATTAATTTGGTACATAATATTCTTTTTTTCAAGTTTTTATTTAAATTCCAGTTAGTTAGCATACAGTGTAATATTAGTTTCAAGTGTACATTTCAGTGATTAATTACTTACATACAATACCCAGTGCTCTTCACAAGTGCTTTCCTTAATCCCCACCACCTGTTAGACTTATATTTTTAACTTAATAGTGCTTTATAAGTAAGAATTTCAACTTTATAGGTGTCATACTGTATTCTAATTGTACTTTAATATATTTAACCCACGTTTCTGTTTTTTCATTTAAATAGGCTATACTATTCATAAATTTAGATATAGAAGTTATTTTGTTTTTTTAACTAAATTCCTAAATATAGATTTCTTTTTGAAAATGTGTATGGGTATTCTAAGACTTTTGATATATACTCACAATTTTCAGAAAGATACTAACAATTGCCACTTTTACCAGCATCTTCTAGCTACGGAGTTGTCAGGCCAAATATAGGTCTCCCCTTCCAACATTATCAAGCTAAAAAAGATCCAAGATAAGATAAATCAGGCCTAGAAACTGTGGACAGATACGTGGAGTTGATTTTTTGTTTCTTTTCTTTCTTTCAACATTTGTAGATAGGACCAGAAAAAATTAAATCCTGCTACTGACAAAGCAGGGTATTATGTAGGAGGTAAGTAATAGTAATTGTGGAAGAAACTATTCCCCCCATCCTAGCCCAAGAGAGTTCATTGAATTAGTGTCATTCAGTCTGTGAGGTGACTTATCAGCCTTATGTTTAGTGAGAAAAGAAAAACCTGCATATGAGTTAGAGTGTGCATGCTTGTTTTAACATTAAGCAAATATATCTAGTAATTATGTCCTTGCAGAAAATAATCTTTTTTTTCAAGTTATGACTTCGTAGTCATTCAAAACTCAACTTGGTTTTGCATTTAATTATAGGTGTTTCAACCTTTCTCTATTTGGATCTTCACAGGAACATCAGCAAAGTCCTACTGTGGATCAGATAATCTTCCATTTAATCGGTGTGTCTTGAAAATTGGTTTTATATTAGTTTGAAGAATCTAAAACAAGTTTTTATTTTGTATTAGTGTGGAGATAATTATGTAAAGCTAATTTCAGTGCAGGATAAGAAACACAACATTATTTTTACCATGGAGACATTAACAAATGAAGCCATCCTCTATGGCTTTACTGATAAAGATAGAGAAGGACGTCACTGATCTTGGATTCATTTTATAATTATTATTTTAATAAAACCATGTGAAAGATGAAAATAGGTATCCTTAAGGCACTTTTATAATTTCTGTGGTGTCTTTAAATTCTTATGAATCTTAATGCTTAATAGTTTCTTTGAATGATCTATGATTTGCTACCCCAGTTTACAAACACATTGCTTGTTATTACTTCCTTAGGGTATGGTTGTCCTGAATATCACAAAGAAAGATAATATTATTTTTATTTTAATTTGTGGGTGACTTGTTTCTTATAATACTACACAAAATTAAATCAAAATAATTTATGAATCAGTTATAATAAACCTGGCATATATAATTGATTCCAATTTAAAGCAATTGACAAGTATGGACACTAATGCCTTCATTGCATTTCTTGAATCTTTCGCATGTGTTTGGTAAATTCATTACACATATAACACAATAAGGGTGAAAACTTTATTTTATTTTTTTAAAAGATTTTATTTATTTATTTATTTGAGAGAGGGAGAGAGAGAGAGAGAGAGAGAGAAACAGCATGAGAGGGGAGAGGGTCAGAGGGAGAAGCAGGCTCCCCACTGAGCTGGGAGCCCGATGTGGGACTCAATCCCAGGACTCCGGGATCCTGACCCGAGCCGAAGGCAGTTGCCTAACCAACTGAGCCACCCAGGTGCCCCAAGTGCGAAAATTTTAAATGACAAATTTACCATACCACATGGTTTGGGAATTTTTCCTTAAGGAAATAGTGTGTCAATGCATAGTTCTTTCCAGATAAATATGTGTTCTTAAACAATCAAGTAAAATTCATTCAAATGAACACATTAATAAATGGTGGAATATATTACAAGTACATCCTCCATATTGATAACATGTCAAAATTGAAAAATAATTCACCAAAAATTATTGGTTAATTCCGGTGCTGACTGGGATTAAGTACAACTTTGCATTATTATTCCTAAACTTCTTACACTGAAAATCAGGGTATCCTCCCAAGAACCAGATAACTGAGATTATGTGCAATCCATCTGTGTTTTATTCAATCACTCACTATATTTCTTTTGAACCCTAATGTGTGCAGATCACTGCTCAATGCCAAGGGTACATAGGAGTTAATAAAATACTCCTCCTATCTTTATGTATTTTACAATCCAGTTTGGAAGAAGCAAATTTAATGCAACTGCTAATTATTATACAATATACACTCCATCCATAGAGCAAAAGTGCAGGAATATTCTAAAGAATTCCAAGGGTTAATCACTACTTAGGAATCAGAAATGTTTTATGAGACACACAATTTAAACTATCTTTTGAAAATGAACAAAAAGAAGACAGAAGTCCTTTAGCCATGAAATGTAATTTAGCTGCTCTCGCCTGTTCTTACTCACATGGACTCAATCACTGAATGGCAGTTTATTTTACTAAATTACTCCTTATGTGGGACAAATTGTCCTTCCTCTAGTGACTTGATGAGCAAGGTACACAGCATGACGAGTGAGTACAACGAGAGAGGAAATATTATTCTTTAGGGTATTAATAATCCCTTGTAATTCTCCAAGCTTATTTTTTAAATTAAAGTGGAATATTTATTAGCTTGTTCTAACTATGCAAGCCTCTGTGAGATAAGCAATTTTAGATAATTTCAGATAATCGTGTGAAATACTCAAGGCCAATTTTAAAGATGTAAAAACTGAGGCCGTGAGAGACCTTGGTCTGAATAACTCTTGAACACAGGCTTGGGAATTTAATCCAGATATTTTGACTCCTATTTTAATTTCTCTTTTTACTGTACCACATTGCCTCTTATAAATAGGTTTAGCATTTGGATACTATGTTCTGTTATTAAAGCAGCTCACCACCCATCTTTTATATGTGGTAGAAAATAGGTTTAAGGGCGCCTGGGTGGCTCAGTCGTTAAGCGTCTGCCTTCGGCTCAGGTCATGATCCCAGGGTCCTGGGATCGAGTCCCACATCAGGCTCCCTGCTTAGTTGGAGACCTGCTTCTCCCTCTCCCACTCCCCCTGCTTGTGTTCCTGCTCTCGCTGTGTCTCTCTGTTAAATAAATAAATAAAATCTTTAAAAAAAAAAAAAAAGAAAAGAAGTTTAAGCCTCTCCAGGGGAGTTCTTAACCTGGAAAGGAAGAAAATGCATCACAGGTGAAAGACAGCAGAACAATGTGACCTGCTGCTAATTTGCAGTGGTATTCATTTGGGTGGGATTTGACATTTCTAGGTAGATGTATATTTGTGATTGATATTTCATTCTTTAAAGCACAGCCTTTATAACAGCTGTGAAATGTCAAGTTATTAATTTACACATTGCAAAATGTAGTGTTAGGAAACCGATTTGCATCTTTCCAAATTCAACCCCAGGGATACCAGGGATACTTTTGAGATCAGCACATCATGAAGAAGATTATCCCTATCAGCATAACTCTAAAGATTGCTTCTCAACTTTCAGCTCCACATATAGGCAAAGGGATGAGAAAGGTGTTTCGGTCCAGCCATGGGAGATGCAATCCAAACGGGAGGAGGTATACTTGGCAAGTTGGGACATGAGGGGTGGGGCATTTTCCTTCTCATCTTTTTTTTGTTTTTGAGTTATTTTATATCTTCTTGGGAGGAGGGTCCAGGGCTGAAAATACAATGGATTCCTGCTTACTACAGTAAAACTATTTCATCTTAAATAACATGCAAAGCCTATGTTACAGGTTGTCTCCCTGAAATATTTTCTTTGATTATTTTTCCTACAGTGTAGATGCAAACTTTAATAGTGAGCAGTATTGTCTAGTTTTTCGGGGGCATGCATTTTAAGATATACGAAACACTTTCATAATAAACTTTTTGAGAGCAAATCCATGATTTAATGTTCAAATTCTATTGGAAATAACACTTATAAATTGCATTAGAGTTGAATGAATTTTTAATCACTGACCCCCACATTTTTTTTTAATTTTAGAGGGTTATATTAACTGGGCCTTCATTTTATATTATATAAAATATTTAAATAAGCTTTTCAATTCAGTCATTAGCAAAGAAAAAGAAGGCTAAAACAAAAAAATAAAGGTGGTTCTCATTTCCTTAAAGATATCACTATCACATTCCTGACTGTCATTTTAATTGGGCAAAGACCCAAAATATTTTTTCAGAAACATATTTACATATTTCAAATATGTTAGTTCCTTACTGAGCAATTTGAATCTTCATAAGAAAATGGAATTTTTTGGCAAAGATAAAAAGAAAAAAATTTAATCTGTACTATGTGATAAGAGATTAACTGAATGATGCTGAATTCATAAAAAACTAATATATTGATGGTGATATTATTAAGTTAGATGAGTAAAATGATAACTACGGAATGTAACTATTTTTAACATTTTATTTATTTATCTGAGAAAGAGAATGATTGAGAAAGAGAGAGAGAGAACACGAGTGGGGGCATGGGGAGAAGGAGAAGCAGACTCCCCACTGAACAGGGAGCCCAAGACACAGGGCTGCATCCCAGCCCCGTGAGATCATGACCTGAGCCTAAGGCAGAAGCTTAACTGAGTAAGCCACCCAGGTGCCCCGATAACTATGAAATGTAGCTTAAAGGGAATATTAAAATTTTTTTCTCCGGTGCCTTAATCTCAGTGGCATAAATTGGATCACTGAAGGTTATAAATGTATTCCACAACAACTGAGGTTTTTCTGAGATCTGCTTTTTAAAACAAATCATTGTGTCTTCACATTTTATTGAAATGTAACGGTAATATTTTACTCAATAATGGATAAGTTCACTGATGATTGTTTAGAAACAATTAATTTGAAGTTACCTTGCATTATTAACAAGTGACAATATTCTCCAAAATCATAATTAGACTGACATCCCCCATCCACCGCAGACCTGCCTCCATTATTAAATCCAAGAAGAGAATCAAATGCATTACTTGCAATGGCTTTCCTGGTGGTGTTCTAAAGACAATATAGAACAACAACATCTGATATATTTTCTAAAATCTTTAGCCAGAAAATAACAAAAGACTATAAATTAGCTAATTAACATGCTTTTATATTTTAGGATACTTATCAATTAGTGAAGTCATAGCAATATTAGGTAAAACCTTCATCCAAATGCTAAATTAAAAAAAATCTGTTTATCTTCTTATCTGAAACATGATAATATTGGCTAAAGTTACATTTACTGAACATTTATCAAGTCCTAGACAATGCATCACATTCTTTACTTCTCTGAAAACTTTTAAACCATCTATGTAGTAATTACTATTTTGTTTTACAAAAATGAAATTTATGCAAGTATTGCTCCTTTCCTAAGGTCACAGAGGTAAAAAGTGTAATGCTAGCATCAAATCCACTCTGTCTACTATACTTCAGAGTAGACACTCAGAAAAACCATGGCTCCATCATCTTCAGCATGAGGAAAGGATTTTCTCCAGCATTGAGGAGTGAAATGTAGAAGTTTGCATCACTAACCGATGTTACCCATTTGTTCAATAGTGGTAATTTCCCTCACTCCTACCTTGAGAAAACCTATGAAAATTATACAATTTAGTGTACTCTCTTGTTCCAATAATCCGTATGGATTGAAATAATCCAATAAATCACCAACTCTAAAATATCAGTATTGGCTGACATCAATCAGCTGATGGAACAGCAGGGTTGACAGGCAGGTGTGACAGTATATTTTTGCCAAAGAATTTTATAGATAGGAGAAAAATAAAGTCAAGGATGCTAAAAAAAAATGTTACTTCTCATGTTGATGATTCTGTCTTGTGTTAGATAAAGTAATAAAATGCTTCTAATATTTCACATTTTATCATATAAATTTTGTGAAAATAATAAAAAAACCTGTGTCACAAATGGTAAGTGATACAGGCACTTATAAAAAAAAAGTAAAAAGGGGAAAGTATAGTACCAAAACAAAACAGCCGCACTCTAAGTGATAACTCTTTAATATTTTGTTTTAGTTCCTTTTAAGTTTTTATTTTTCTGCAAATGTCATTCACTTCATAATCATGTCTACATAAGCAAATATTGCATAAAATGTATCAGCAAAAATTACAGTTCTTGGTATGTTTTTAAGAGCTCTATATATCTTAATTTAATCCTCAAAACAATCTAATTGGTTAGAAATAATTAATCCCCTAGTTTATAAACAGAGCATAAAGCACAAGTTCTTTTTCCTTACAAATTTTATTTCTTTTCATTTTTTAATGTGACTACACTTAATTTTAGCATTAACTTTTGGTCCAGTAAGGTAACTTAATAATACCTATTTTTTTTTTACTTCTAACGTCTCATAAAATCAACAGAACTGACCCAGATAATGTAAAACAAGAAACTTCAAATAATTTGTAACATATGTATTCAAGTAATACGTTTATATCAAATTGTTAATTGATGTTAGCAAGTTTACAGGATTCCAGATCAGTATAACACAAAATATTCTAATTCTATATATTTAACAACAACAACAAAAACCACAGAAACTAAAATAAATAATATCATTTAAGTAACATCAAATACCCTGTAATAAATTTTCAACATATGTGGAAGACATTAAAGTAGTCCTATATAAGTGGAAGGATGTACCATGCTCATAACTTGTAGGACGGTATTGTTAAGATGTCATCAATTGACCTATAGAATCACTGTAATCACAGTAAAAATCCCAGCATGTGTGTTATGAATATTAATCAGCAATTTCTAATATTTATATGGAAGTATAAAAGACAAAAAACAACAAAGGCAATTCGGAAGAGTGAAGCTGAAAGATTTTCTCTCTCTGTCTCTCTCAGAATGTATATTTACACATGTATATGTAAAGTGGAAGTCAATCATAAAGTAATAGTATTGGCTCAAGCATAGAAAAACAGACTCCAATGGATGAATGTCATAAAGATAATATGAAGGTGAAGAAGTCATATACAAACATATGTGTATTATTCACTGATGTTTAAATACAATTTGAAAACAGGCTAAATTAATCTATGATTAAACTAACACAAAGGATTGAATTTTCAAATCAAACACACAAATCTGAGTTCTTACAAAAAATTAAACTTTGCTATAAATACAAGTATATAGGTAATCAACAGTCTCAGAAAAAGCCTGGACGGTCTGGCATATTGAGAGTGGCTCCCCAGATCATTTCTCTCCATATCAAACCTAGACCATTTGGCCTAGAATAACTCACTTCATAATCATGAAGTGGGTCATGGTTTTACATCCACAGTAGAAAAGCATTTAATCTATGAGGTATCTTTATCATATATGACTATTCATGAGTCATTTTTTGAGAAGTCATGCCTCACTAACTCATAGATTCTGGAATTTTTAACTATATACATTTCTTAATCAGGGACATCCTTTTTAAGGCATTCCATAGATAAGTATGCTTCTCTTAGCCAATTTTTCTGGAAGTTCAGTTATAATTTTGAAAAGGAGATTATACCTATAATTCTGAATCAATTCAGTACAACTTTATGATCTAAATAAAATATATTTCCTTCTGTTCTCAGTCTCTTTGTACTCTACAAATTCTAAACATTCTTCTGATTGTAATAAAATTAAACTTTATATGTATCTTCCTGCTCAAAACTTTTTTTATGGCAGTAATGAAGAAACAGATATATGAGAGCAAAAAACCTGGCTAAGGTTGGCCAATGGGTACAAAGAAAAGAAATGTAGTATCTACTTAGCTATATTAAAACAAATGAACAAAATCCTTATAAAATACTCCTTTTATGATTTAATACCTTATTAAACCAAGCTTTATGTTTTTGTATGATTTGGCACCTTATCTACTACTTTATATTATCCATCAGGGGATTTGGTCATTTCTCTGCTTTGTCTTTAGAAAGTTTCAGTAAAATGGATCTTTCAATATTGCATTTTTTTCAATATGAAAGTATCCAAATATGCTATGTAATAACGCAGATGAGACAAGACAGAGAGACAGAATGATGAGAAGTCAGGGGCATCTGTTCTTTCTGGCTAAACTCTACCACATGCACTCACACACATTATATAAGAGGGACAGAGGGACAGTTTTACATTTATTATTTCATGTGTTATTACATGATTGTATATTTATAACTATCCCAATATTCAAATATTTATTTTTCTCTGATTTATATAAATATAATTTTATAAGTGACTTATAGATTTTGTATCTTGTGGCACAGACTGCTCACTTGTGCCATTTTTCCTTTTACCTGTTTTCTCCTTGTTCTATTAACTTTTCAATAGCAGTGATTATTTGAGAGACATCTTTGTATTCTTAGCTCTATGATTATGCATGCATAATATATCTTTCAACAAATTTTGGATAAGAGATTTATATATATATAGTATGTTCTCTTTAAAAAATAGTTGTCAAGAAAAAACGCATAATTCCAAATATGTAAAAGAAGGTAAAGAAGGCTTTTACAGTAAAGCTATACAAGTTTCAAAATATATTGAGCACATAGGGACGCCTGGGTAGCACATTTGCTTAAGCAACCAAGTCTTGGTTTTGGCTCAGGTCTTGATCTTGGGGTCATGGGATCAAGCTGGGTCATGGGATCAAGCCAGGCCTGGGCTCCACATTCAGTGTGGAGTCTGCTTGAGATTCTCTCTCTTTCTCCCTCTGACCCTCCTGCTTTTGCTCTTTTTCTCTAAAATAAATGAATAAGGCACCTGGGTGGCTCAGTCAGTTAAGCATCTGCCTTCAGCTCAGGTCATGATACAGGGTCCTGGGATCAACTCCCTCATTGGACTCCTTGCTCTGTGGGCAGCCTGCTTCTCCCTCTGCCCCTCCATCCCTCTTGTTTTCTCTCTCTCTCTCTCTCTCAAATAAATAAATAAAATCTATTAAAAAATAAAATAAATGAATAAATCTTTAAAAAATACATATAGAAAGAGCACATATGAAAGTTAATTTGTGTAATAAGTACAACACACTCAGGGGCACCTGGGGCAGTCGGTTAAGCCTTGGACTTTTTGTTTCTGTTCAAGTCCTGACCTCAGGGTCTTGAGATCAAGCCCCCGGGCTCACTCTCAGCAGGGAGTCTGAGGATTCTCTCCCTACCCCCTCCACACTCACACTCTCTCTAATAAATACAGCTTTAAAAAAAAATACAACACACTTAAACATTCATTTAATTGTCTTTAGAAAATGAAATTATTAGAGAAATTGTACTTAGTAATACTAAATGTGTTTGTTTTTTCTCCAAAGAAAGTGAAAACACCTCACTTTTAAGGTATTGGAAATTGTATGCAGTATAATCTGGTTATGTGAAATAAAGAAATATTATTCATGATCTAGAATCGTATTTTATAGTTACTGATGTTATTACAATGGTATAAGTAAATAACATTTTATAGGGAATGCTGTGGATTATTAAGCAAACATATACTCAGTTCTTAAAATGAATAAAATTTTCAAAAGTCTATTTCTGAGCAGACATAGTAGAGGTCCTTAAGTTTTTTTCTAGGTGAATATCTATGATAAGGGTAAATATATTGGGACTATGGTTCATAGGTCAAATTTTGGGACCTCTTTGCATGTCTACCTGCAAGATTATTACATGGTGCAGTGGAATGGACAGAAACTTGTGGGCCAAGATATTAAAGCCTCTGTCACTCTGTTGGAAAAGGTCATTTAGGTGACATGATGGCCAGTGGACATTTGAGCTGGGCCTGGGCAATCAGAGGCTCCTCACGCCCTCCCTTCTCCTTAGAATGTAATTTCAGCTAACCATTCCCATAGCTGGAGACATTTTCAAGGACATAGCCTTGAGAGAGTAGGGGATTGTTGAGACCAACTGAAGTAAATATGTGACGGAACCTAATTAAGACCTCTATAAAAACTTTAAAGATTCTGGCAGGTGGATATGGAGATATACTTGTCTTATAGCCAACCAAGACAAGCCTCCTATGTAAGCCCTTGCTTATTAAAACTGCCACCTACCAATATTGAATGGTTTGCATCTTTATTTGGTCTCTCCTTGCCTCCATGTACAGGGGGCCAGTTCCAGATTTCACCCGGAAAGTTCCTGAGGTTACAAACCAACCTACTTCCAAGGATTTGGTGTACATTGTTTAGGTACATTTTCTTACCAACTCCTCTACCACAAATAACTAATTCTATATTTATAGATGTATTTGTTTTATTATTTATCAATAAATAATAATAAATACTTGGAACACTTATTGGAGGTGAAATATATAGATGACATTGTAAAGATAGCCTTTTGTAAAATGTTGTTAAAGTATAAAATGTTAATAGACTACTTTATGGTTATTCATCTGTATTCCTGAAAGCACTAAATTAATCATGACTTTGTTTCTCTTTTAATGTTCAGTTGTATTTGATCTGCTAAATTTTCTTTAAGAATTTTGCACATGAATTTATACTTAAAATTGGGCTGTGAATATTGTGCAGTATTTCTGTTGTTTGACGTTATTTTATAAACTAAATTTCTATGCCCTTGAACAAGTTGGTGAATATATTAAAGGGATTTTTAATTTGCTACTGGTTGGAGGAAACTCAATATTATTTATGATTGATATCTTTCTTATGAGACGTATCCACTGTTTGAATTTATATATTATCTTAATTTAAGCTTCAAATTTCCAACATTTTTGTTACTTTTTTCTTGAGAGAGAGAGATTGTGAGCAGGGAGGGGCAGAGGGAGAAGGAGAGAGAATCTTAAGCAGGCTCTATGCTCAGCACAGAGCTCAATGCTGAGCTCGATCTCACAACCCTGAGATCATGACCTGAGCCGAAAGAGTCAGATGCTTAACTGACTGAGTCACCCAGGTGCCCCAGTTATGTTAGTTTATATTTTTCTACCACACTATCAGTTATTATTGATTTGCAATGTTTTAGTTAGATTTAATGGAGAATGAATCCAGACATTTTGGAATTTATCCTACAGGAGTTTCTAAAGCAGCAGATAGAGAGAAAAGAGGTGCTTCCATAGCACCTCTGACGGCAATTTCATCTTTCTTTTTGATTCTTCTCCTCCAAACCACAAGATAATCCTATTCCAGTGGTTGTTGGCAAAGGATTATGTCCTCGTGCACATTGGACTGAAAGTCTCAGTTCTCTGCCGGGTACTGACTAGAAGTTGCTCTCTATTCCTTGCCATGTGGGTCTCTCCAACATGGCATCTGGCCAGATTGGCTTGGCCTCATTCATTCAAGAAATATTAGGTTCCAGAATCTGTGCAAAGGAGAAGTTAAAGGCATGCAACAATCAGTGCTGCAAACTACTGGCTGAGGTTAAGTGCAGTGGGCAGCCCCTGATAAGTGAGGTGGCTGGCTAGTTGATGATCATTTCCAAAGGGAATCTTGCTAGTAAAGGAAAAGAATGAGACTGATACATTCAAGTGAAATTCTCTCTAGAACAGTTATAGTGCTATTGAAGATGAGCTTCATTATTTCAAGTGTTAACAGCACATTTTCAATACAGGAATAGATTTCTTTAAGAAATAATTGGCAATGTAAAACTGAGCTAATTGTTAAAAAAAAAAATTCCCAAAGTAGCCACATGTCATGCACAGAACAACTCAACACTTCATAAGTATCAAGCTGCTCTTTCCCAAAGAAACATGAATCATAATATTGCTACTAAAAATGTTCATTAAACTAAATGAGAGTGCAATTAGCTTCCAAAAAATATTAAGTATTCCAATTTGCTCTCAAGAGAAATTGTACATCCAAAATATGTTTATTAACTGTAGTGTGTTAAAACTTCTGATTTCAGGAACATTCCCTACTACTTTTTAAGAATATTGGTCTTAAAAGAACTTCAAGTATAATTTCAAACATAATGTCACATGTGTGTTATGAACACTATGAAAATATTCATAGGTTTATTAAGACTTGTATTCTTTTCTCCATGCTGCAAATTAAAAACTCCATTTATAAAAATGTTGAGTACACTCAAATTTATATGGCAGTTGTGCTCTACTCTAGAAATGTATCTGTATCAAGGCAAATATTAATATTATCTATCTTGATAATATAAATTAAATGATTTCATGAGATTATTGGTCTTTGTTCTCTCACATTGGATGTAAGAACTGTGTGTTTAAATTGCTGATTGAATTTAAGGAAACTATTTAACTCTAATTTCAATAATATTGTGAAATCTTCACAGCATAAACATCTAAATGTCTACACATATTAAGTTAAAGAATATTTCTAACTAAGAAAATGGTCTTAAAGAAATTAAGAGAAATTATCTGAAGCCAGAAGTAAGCCTGGGACAAAGTTCTATGAAGGCAAGAGAGTTCTGAATCTGCAGTATATCACAAATAAATCTACGAATTAAAGTAGCTTAGAATCTTAGCGCATAGGAAGATGATTAAGGCTATATTTGAGGAGTTAAATTAAAGGTACACCTCATAGACCTGTAACACAGAAAATGGGAACAATAGAAAAAACACTTCATAAATCACTGCATGTATAAAATATTTAAATGTTTATCTCAGACTTAACTCTCTATAAAGAAAAAACAAATTCCCTGAAAAGTTTCCACTGTCAGTTAGTCTTGCATGGCTTCTGTTTTATGTTATTTTCATGGACTATAACACACACACAAACTCACAACCATATACAGGCATACACCTAATGTTTAAGGCATACATAATTACCACTATAGAGTTCCAACAAATGTAAGCTCTCAACACTCAGGAAAAATATCATGTTAAGTGAGAGGGAGTGGTAACAACAATAGAAAACAAACAATACAAAACCAGATAGGAGGAATTTCATGTCTAGTATATGAAATGGATAATATTTTAATATGATTTAATGCAAGAATGGATAAAAACATGAACCATGAGCAAGAGTATATTAAAATGACCAGAAATATTGATGGATAAATAAATATAATTTATAATGATAAAACTATGAAGAATAAAATGAAAAACTCAGTGAAACTGTTAAATACCAAGGTAAAAATTTGAACACTCTACACTGCAAGCAGCTATGGTAGAGAAAGTTAACATGAGAGAAGTGTGTAGACACAAGAGAAGGCCTATCATATATCTAATTAGAGTTCTACATTAAACAGAACAGAGTATGAGTTAATAAATACTTGCTAAGTTAATGACTTTGAAATGATCAGAGTTATTAATGTGAATTCACATTTTCAGAAAGCACAAATGTTCGGAAAACAAAGGTTGCCCTATTATGCAGTTAAGTTTCTTAGATAAAGAAAAATGTCTATTAATAGCTCTCTTTCTCATACAAGCAGGCAGTTGAAAGGGTGATAAAGATCTTTTTCTGAATTGCTGGATTTGGATGGCTTTTAACTCAAAATAATGTTCATGCCAATGTAGCCTATCTTGGCCTTGTAGGTGCCAAGGACAGGCCACCCCAAAATGGACAACCTTTGTTTTCTAAACATTTCCTTCCACCTTCCTGCTAATCTCTTTCATGAGAATCTGAATCTAAGTCCAGCTAGAGGGAACTCGAAGGATAAAGGAAATTCTTCTTCCCCAACAGCCTTTATACTCTTTTGTGGCTTGAAATAGAGTAGAAGTTCTTTTATGAAAAATGACATCATCTTCTGAAAGTCTTAAATTTCTTCTAATTCTCTGAAGTAGGTCATTGTAGAATTGGCAGTTGCAACATTTTCCATTGGAAATTATTGGGGTAAAACTTTATGATGTCACTTAGTGCAGGAAGTTCCTGGTTTTCATTGCTTATATGACCTCTGAAAATATCAAAGTATAAGTCTCTCTTTGTGAACTCAGCTAAGAAACCAATCTGTGGAAACTAAAAAACAGTGTTTGCACATAAATTAAAATGTCAAAGGGTGAATGGTCTCTTGGATTTCTGTACACAGAATGCATAATTAGAGACATCATAAGAAATCATATTTGCTAATTTAGTGTAAAAATAGTCACCTTATCATTGAGATACACTGTTTTATATAGAGAGGCTTGCACCTAACACAAAATCTATGAAAAAAGATTTATCTACTTCATTATGATGGCCAAGGGGTTTTGATCATCATCTATTTAAGAGGTTTTGACATGATACAAAGTCCAACTAGAAATTGTCTAATACATCAAAACTTACATCATTTCAATCATAACCTAACCCCTCCACTTTTAACTTTGACACCATCATGTTATACATAATCCTCTGTGACTTGCTTGTTCTGCTCACTATTTATGAGTTTAATCTATAGTTTGTATTTTTATAATCCATTATTTTTATTGTTGAATGACTTGACTACAGTTGATTCACTAAGTCATTCATTAATGGACATGTGTTGTTTTCAAGTTTGATTATAATGAAATTCTGCTACAAACTTAAAAGTGGAATTGCCACATCATAGAATAGTCATGCATTTCCCAAATATTTTTTAATTTTTTTTTTTTTGAGAGAGAGAGAGAGACAGAATGGGGGGGGAGAGAGAGAGAGAGAATCTCAAGCAGACGCCCCTCTGAGCACAGAGTCCACCACGGGGCTCAATCCCAGGACCCTGAGATCACTACCTGAGTGAAAATCAAGTCAGTCACTTAACAAACTGAGCCACTCAGGCACCCCCCAAATGTTATTTTTTTTAGTCCACATCCTGGCCATATTAGATTTGTTATAATTATAAATTTAGTGTTGAATAGCAGTTTACATTATGGTTTACATGTATATTTCCCTATTTGTTAATGAGAATGAGGATTGTCTTATATGTCTGTACATTAAAAGCAAAGCTAAGGGGCACCTGGGTGGCTCAGTTGGTTAAGCGACTGCCTTCAGCTCAGGTCATGATCCTGGAGTCCCGGGATCGAGTTCCGCATCGGGCTCCCTGCTCAGCGGGGAGTCGGCTTCTCCCTCTGACCTTTTTCTCTCTCTCATTCTCTCTCTCAAATAAATAAATAAAATCTTAAAAAAAAGTAAAAAATAAAAGCAATGCTAAGGGGAAAATTTATGGCTATTTTATTATATTTGTATTATATTAGATATTTCATGTTTACATTGAAAAAACAAGAAATATCTGAATCAATGACCTAACTTTATAATTAGGGAATTAGTAAAAGAAGAACAATCTAAACTCAGAGCTAGCAGAGGGAAGGACATAATAAAGATTTGAAAGGAGATAAATGAAATGAAGAATAGAAAAGCAATAGGGAAAATCAACAAAAGCAAAAGTTAGTTCCTCAGAAAGGTCAACTATATTGACAAACCTTTACCTAGATTGCCTAGAAAAAAGAGAGAAGACAAAAATTAATAAAATCATAGAAGAAAGTGGGGAAATTACTACTCATTCTACAGAAATAAATCACAAAAGAGTTCTATGGACAACTGAACACCAAAAAACCTGAATAACCTAAATTAAATGGACAAATTCCTAGAGATATAAAACCTACCAAGACTAACTCATGAAAGAAAATCTGAATAGACTTCAGTATTCAAAAATCTCCCAACAAAGAAAAATCTTGGACCTAATGGCTTTACTAATTAATTCTACCAAATAAAGATTAACCAATTAATTCTACCAACTATTTAAAGATTAACCAACTCCAATCCTTCTCAAACTTTAAAAAAATATGAGTAAGAAACACTTCTTAATTCATTCCATGAGACCAGCATTGCCTCAAAATGTGGACAAATATCACTCTCTACCACAGAGACTTTTATGAAACATGCTCCCACCTCCCCTTGGCCTCCAAATATATGACAGATAGAGCTCATGGTGATTCCATTTTACTTACTTAACCCACATAGTGCTAACTCCAATGTGTTGAGTGTACCTGTCAAAATATTTGAGATCCCTGAATTAAGAATTTCTCTTCAATGGCATCCAATTAGTGTTCAAACTGAAATTTTTTAAGAGTACAAAGTACAAAATGTCCCTGTAGGGTGAATAATCCCACAGTATTATAATGAAGTAAGAAAAGTTTAGAAAAAAGTTGCCTCAGCATATGCACAAGCCAGATATATATGTAATAAGCACAGGTAAAAAATTAACTTCCTATAGCATCTTGTTAAAGAATAGGGGGAAATTCTTTATCAGATGTAGATAAGGTATATGTCTGTTACCTACTCAAATTTCTCACTTTTTTTTTTTTTTTTGAAGTTTTATGCTATGCTATCTGTATATTTATGCCGTATGTGTTGAAAACATCAGGTCTTGGGCGCCTGGGTGGCTCAGTTGGTTAAGCGACTGCCTTCGACTCAGGTCATGATCCTGGAGTCCCTGGATCGAGTCCCACATCGGGCTCCCTGCTCAGCAGGGAGCCTGCTTCTCCCTCTGACTTTCTTCCCTCTCATGCTCTCTGGCTCTCATTCTCTCTCTCTCAAATAAATAAATAAAATCTTTAAAGAAAATGAAAACATCAGGTCTTTGCATGTGAATTTTAAAGAAAGCACATGAGGTGAACAGAGTGTAATGTATAAACTTGTCAAATCACTATATTGTACTCCTGAAACTAATAAAACATTGTGCATCAACTCTACTCAGATAAAGAAAATAAGAAGAAACAAAAAATAAAACTTAAAGAAACCACATGAGTTCTTCAAACTTCTTGTTAAAATTTTGGAATATTTTCACCAACTCTAGTTTGAGGTATTTGTTCCACAAATTTACACACAATTCTGGAATATAATGAATCTCACTTTTCTATAATACAAAATAAAATCCTGTTATAAATGCACTGTCAAAGTATATAATTTGCTGCCTTTGGGAAGAGTTTTATAATTTATCTTGCATTTGATGGGAAACAGGTTGAATATCACCTTATAAATATTCTCCTGCTATAAAATATTCATTGACACCAAGATATTTTCTATATAGAAAAAATTCATTACTATGACTAAAAATATATCTGATTTGTTTTCCTTTAACTTTTCTTGCTTACTTCCAGGTAAGGTGCAAAACCATAAGGTCAGGGCATGCTTATTATTTGCTTATGTGACTGGAGCCTCAGGAGCCCCAAAAGCCCTATCATCTGCTCCCATATTTAGTCTCCCTGTGTGGGAGAGGGCGAATCATCTGATGGGTGGTTGTGTGAGGAAAAATCGTCATGCAGCAACTTGTTCTTTCCTTTCTTCTCCTCTTTCCCCCCTGATTTTCTCTTCCATTCTGTATACCTAGCCAGGCCCCACATATGAAATGACCAGTCATGCATATTCCCAAATATCAGCTTTACAAAATGACATTTTGAGTCTACAAGCCAATTCTGTGTTATTATCTTGCAGGTTGTTAAAAAAAAAATCAAACAGAAATGAAGGGTAATTCTTATTGGACCTACTCAAAGATCTCAAAACATGGCACGGAATACAGTGTTACATACTGTGATATAAATATCAATATTAATGGTGGAAAACGGTAGAGCTCTTTAATTATATAACTATATATCTGTACTATGTATAGATCTATTTATCTTTCATCTGTCTATATCCATATACTATCTAGCTTTACATGTATATATATGTATTGCTACTAGTCAAGGTTTTTACATCTGAATGTTATGAATGGCAGTTTTATACTCTGATTTACTTTTGACTGGAAAATAAAATTGAGATATATATCATAATTAGAATTCTTTTAAAAATATTACCACTATTTGATTACTTGTACTCTGAAAAAGCCCTTTGGTCTTCTCAAATCTATAAAGTTAGTAAATTCACATCATTGATTCTTTTTTTTTTAAGATTTCATTATTTATTTATTTGCCAGAGAGAGAGAGTGCACAGGTGGGGGGGAGCGGCAGGCAGAGGGAGAAGCAGGCTCCTCACCCCTGGGATCATGACCTCAGCTGAAGACACCTACCGAATGAGCCACCCAGGTGTCCCGATTCATTTTTTAATTTTTTTTTAGAATTTATTTATTTATTTGAGAGAGAGAAAGACTGGGCACAAGCAGGGGGAGGGGCACATGGAGAGGGACAAGCAGAATCCCTGTTGAGAATCTGACCTGAGCCAAAGTCAGATGCTTAACTGACTGAGTCACCCAGGTGCTCCACATTATTGATTCTATCCACAAAAATATATTGTGAATTACAAATCAAATTTGGAAAATAAAAAAGATAACATCAAAGTAAGGATCTAGTTATAAGCATTTATTTGTTTAAGAAAAGGAAAACATTACTGAAGTAAAGCGTAGAAGCTAAAATAGGTCTATAGACATGATCATGGATAGCTCTATTGCTCTTAATAAAAAGAAATCATGATAATACATGTAAAGGGTAATATGAAGAGCTACTTTCAAAATTACTAAATACCTTAAATTGAGGGTGAGATCATCATGAACTGAAACAACTAAGGGAAGATCAAGAAAGGACATTGGGTTTGAGCCTGTATACGTTTAGCCTGATACTATGTAACTTAAATATTTAAAAATCATGAGGCATTTATAGTTCATATATCAAAGTAGGATTAAGCACAATAAATAAATATTCTCTGCTCTCGACCTGAAATATAGATAGAAGAGAGATTTCGTTTAGAAAAAATGTGTTATAATTTAAAGAATAACTGTGCTCTTTCTTTTTAATGAGAAGACTCTGATAATTACTATATATTAAAATATATGAATATAATTCTGATTTATTGAGTGGGTTGAGCATTGATGAAGTCAGTGTGCTGTCCGTCAATACTCTCAGAACCCACAATTTTCTTTACAGAGAAACTGAGCTCATCATGAATTAGCTCACTCACCTTTCTAACACCCAAATTACCTCCGTTGATGATATATTTGCAAATATGTTAGGGGAATATGGCACCCTTCTCCTAGTACAAGCGAAAGTCCTCTTTCTGAGCTTTAGATTTTATCTTTTGTTATTCTCTACAGCATCTAACCAATTACTATATTTATAGTGTATTTCCTAAGGTAGTTGTGAATATAAATACTAGATAACATCCTGTTCTTGATATTTATGGGAAGACTGCCAATGATGTAATAACACATTTGGTGATTAAAGTATGTTTCTGGAAGAAATTCTTTATAACTAAAGGCAGTTTTCATATATTTACAAAGGGTTTTAATCATGTTTTCATGTTTAAATTATTAATTACTTTTTCTTGATCATCAGACTGACCTTTTTGTTGCATTTTAGGAGAAAATTTCGGTTCCACCTTTTCTCTCACAAGGTGTTCTACAATTGTACCCTTTTAGACACTCAGTACATCTTTGTTTCTGCCTTTGTTTTAACTTGAGCATCACTACTTTCTAAGATATCAAGTCCATTTTGCTTTGTCGATGCAATGTCTGGACAAAACTTACCAGCTGTGATTTTGAAGACCAAATGTCCTCCTGCTTGGTGGGGTGCACCAAGGAGGGATCTAGAAGTTCTTGCCCTAGGAGTTTCCTCTGCCTTCTGAATGTTGCCACTAACCTTCCTGCATGGCACTCCTTCCCTGGCAGCCATGCTCCTATTCTGTCCTGCCCCTTCCTCCTAGTGATCTTTGTTTCTGCCTTTAAAAAGCCAAAAAAAGAAAAAAAGACACCTATCCTTTCTGACGTGGGGCACAGTGAGCAGAGGGAAAGGGCAAACACACTTTGTAGGACTTCTTATAGCTTTCCGACCAAAACACAGAATGAAGGTTGTCCAAAGGTCCCTCCACTTCCTTCCTTCTGCCACCACCTTCTCTCAGGTTGGAGAAGCCCTTCGTGAAAGAACTTAAACAAGGTGCTCATTAGATTGAGGTGGTTCTGGTGCTTTGGCAGCCTGCACGGGCAAACCAAAATCTAAGCCAGAGTCCGTGCACTCAAATCTGAGAAAAAGAAACTTAAGAACAACCAATCACCAACAGTCAACCGAGCTTTTTTTTAAACAAAGCAAATGCTTCAGTTGTAGGCAATCATATAATGTCCTTGCTTTACTTCCATCTTCTCTATAAAAACCTCTCTCCTAGTTCCTGTGATGGAGAGCTCCCAACCACTTTTAGTCTGGCACCACCAGAATCAAACTGATGTTTGCTCAAATAAATTCTTATAAATGTTAATGTGCCTCAGTGTATCTTTTCCACCTTCAAAGCTTGACCCTTTTGCTGCAGTTTTTCTCACCTATATCCCGGACTGTTGTTTTCTCCCCAGAGCAATTACTACATGACTTCTGGATTTCAAGGATCCTTATGTTTTTTGTTTTGTTTTTTTTCCCTCTTGGAGATACTACTGATTATTTTTCCTGCCTACCCCCTCCAGTCAATTGTGAGGATTTGGATGAGAAACAGAGTTTTCATCTGCAATCTGTATCTTTTCTTATATCTTCAGTTTTTATATTTACAAAACAGCAATACTCATTTTTGTTTTATATACTTCTCATGTTTGCGTATGTGTGTGTGTTTTCACTTAAGTAGCAAACACCTGCAGTTGGCACAGCTAATTCTAGATCTTATTTTAAAAACTTTGATGTTCAAACATGGTAGTGAGCTTCTCTTCTAATCGATGTATTTAAAATATTCACCTTAGGAAAATTAAATATTTTATCCAAATATATTTTTAAATAGGGAGCATATTTTATTAGAAATCACAGATATAATTTATTACAGAAAAAATAAGAAATGTCAAAATATATTTCCCAGCTTTCTGAAGCAGAAATTACCATTTAGTTCCCTGATGTTGGGTTCATTTTGAGATTCAGTGATTCCAAGAGCCCCTGCAGCAAATGAAACTTTTGTGATAGATAGCCTCCAGCTGTTACAGGGTTTAGAGCTTGGTACTTCCTTAACTGAATTCTTCTGGACATGATGTTATTCTACCTACTCCCTCCAAGACAGCAAGTCTTTAATGAGTTACTTACCCACAAACACATATTTAATACTCTTAAGTGGGATCACTTTCTGCTAAGACCAGACACAGTTATTTTAATTGTAGACTCTCACAACTAGACAATTTTCCACACTCTTTCTTTCTTCTAAGTCCAAATAAAATAGCTTGAAAACCTGAGCAGAATCAGTTTCTCTGAGATATGTAGATAGAACATAAACTTATGATAAACTTATCTTACTGTCTTCATAGCAGGATCAGAATTCACCTTTATTATTAGCGTTACTCTAATTTGTTTTCTTTTGTTCCCACAGCCTTCCCCTTCCAGACTGCTGCAGTGCTTTCAAGTATCAATAAGAACTTAAGAATAAAAGAAAAATTCTGTTTAGTGTCTTCAAGAAGAAGAGCAGATGTAAGGCCTTGGTTGACTAGAGGAGTTCTGAGTTGGTTAATTCTCTTTTTCCTTTGAGATTTAACCTAACTTTATACATGTCTGACACACTTCACTCCTGGTTTGCATTCCTCAGGATATGTGCCTTTTTGCTAGCTCTGGATGTCAATAGCCCATTAGGTCGACATCAGCTATCACCCCACAATATATCTCATTCTTTTCTTTCTTACCTTTATCCCCATGAAACTCACATTGCTTCATGACTGTTAGATACAAAACCAAATTGATTGTTTCAAGAAATAAAAATGGAAGGTGAGAAATGGGTGGACTGACCTTAATTCTACAAAAGATGTAGGCAAATACCATCAACACAAATCTGTCCTATACAATATTTTAAGCTATATAGGATATTGTTTTTTTAGAGTGCTGGGAAGCTATCTTTTAAATTATATTACACAACCTACTCCTGGGGGAAGATTTTATAAAGGAGAATATTAGGGACTCATTTATCAAGATGGAGAAAGGTACAGTCAATATTTTTAAATGCTTAATGTTTTCCAAAGCTATGAGAGGCTTAGTCTATGGCATGAAAGCAGTACAGAAAAGGAAATGGAAAATTTCTGTTTCCTCCTCTCACTGAGGGTGCAGCCTGGCAATATTCATCTTTCATCCCCTGTTCCTGTTGGTGTCATATGATGGTTATGCTCTTGTGCTAGATAATGGGAATCTAGGAACTTAAAGGTTGAACTACATTTCAATTAATAAACATGGCCACTTAGGCAAAATTTATTTCAAATTATTAGGAAAGGCTTGAAAACATGTGGGTTAGTAATTATGAACTAAGCACATTTTAAGTTTTTAATAAATACTCATGCACATTTGATAGATATGCCTTCTTAAAGAGTAGTATTTGGTATGTTTAATTTTCAAGGTGACTCTGACAATATTTAATGTGTGCAGAGTGGACACTGAGCAAAGACTGGGCAGGTACCCCCCAGCTGAATGAGCCCTTTGTGTAGTCATTCTTTCTTCCAGTAATTGATCAAAT
Organism: Eumetopias jubatus; assembly: GCF_037043125.1. Taxonomy (NCBI): domain Eukaryota; kingdom Metazoa; phylum Chordata; class Mammalia; order Carnivora; family Otariidae; genus Eumetopias; species Eumetopias jubatus. Next base: position 172,637,897 of record NW_028274809.1, on the reverse strand, counting down.
GATTGCATAATTTTGTGTAAGCTCACAAAATCATTTATAGACATTTATGCTTATAAGCTGAACTAATGTCATATGCTAAATGAGCTAAATTAATTTTAATTTCCTATATGATACCTTCTTACCTTCTAACTTGAAATGTCCTTCATTACTTACAATACCTGGCTAAAATATATTTTGAAGTATTTTTAAAAATGTAGTGCAGTAGACTAATGCATAACATTTGTTAATTGGAAAATTCAACAATTAATATTTGCAGGTGTTTTGAGCAACAGTGGTTATGAGGTTGTTAAAAAATTATGTCTCAGCTGTATATATATATATATATATATATATAATGTCTCAATATATTTTCTTATACCTTGATAAAGTCATTTATTTTTCATAACTCCCCAAGAAATTAAGTCTTCAAGCTGGTTGTTCTGGCTCTGTTGAATTTAATGTAGGCCCTTTTATCCAAATGTAAGGAGAACCACTGAATATTTAGTTTCAGTTCATATTTCCCTAACAAAGCTTTTAAGTGCTCAAACAAGAACATATAAACTGAATTCAACAGTTAAAAGTCCCTATTTCCATTTAACTTAACTGATTACTTCTCAGGAGTTTGAGTGAGCTAATGAAAAGTTAAATAGGCCGAAAGAAGAAAACATGGGAGGTAAATGATCAGGGTTCTCTTTGGCTTTTACTTTTGGCTGCCCACAGAACTAAAACACTTTCCAGAACAGATACTGGAGGGTAGATCTATGTTGCAGGATTTTCAAAACGGAGAACAATGCTAATTTTTATAATCTAACTAAGTTAACTTCTTTGAAATAGCTACAAGGTATTCACTTAAAAGCATTAAAATACTTATTAGAAGTAAATATGTATATAATTTATAAATTAAAATATAATTTCTAATATATTGATTGTGTATATTTCAGGTATATCAGCTTATCTTTTAAAATGAATTATACCATTGTGAAGCTGTTTTAATATACAGAATAAATCAAAATCCAAGTATTAACTATTATGGAGTTACAGTAATTCAAATTATAATTTTTTATTGAGGAAGAATGAAATATGCCAACATATACTCATTTATCGTAAGGCACTCTGATGAATAGAGCAGAATTTATTTGAGGTTTTAAAATTGTATTTAGAGGGCTTCTGGGTGGCTCAGTCGGTTAAGCGTCTGCCTTCGGCTCAGGTCATGATCCCAGAGTCCTAGGATCAAGTCCCACATCGGGCTTCTTGATCAGCAGAGAGCCTGCTTCTCCTTCTGCCTGCCACTCCCCCTGCTTATGCTCTCTCTCTCTCTCACTCTCTCTGTGTCAAATAAATAAATAAAATATTTAAAAAATAGAATAAAATAAAATTGTATTTAGAACAAGTAAATTTGTCATTTGTTTTCAAAGAACTTTATTAGGGACACCAAGAGTCTATGATTTATAGGAAATGATAGGTGACAGGTATCAGTTACTATGAAATGATATATAATGCATTTTTAATTTTAAGTAGTTAGTGAATACCTCAAAGTTTAAGAAACTTCCACTACCTCCTCCAACAAAACTAGCTTTTTAATGTCTGTTTTGTCTATTTTTTTCTTGTATTTTCACTTTACACTTATGGCTTTTAGTAATTTTTGAAGAGGCAGTTTTTAATTTTTATAGGACAAAAAAACATGTTGTGTGCAAAGGTGGGATAGTAAATAATACCAGAAAGGACCAAAGATATAATGTCACTGAAGGAAAGGGGGATATTAAATATATATATATATTGGGGCGCCTGGGTGGCTCAGCCGTTAAGTGTCTGCCTTCGGCTCAGGTCATGATCCCGGGGTCCTGGGATCGAGCCCACATCAGGCTCCCTGTTCAGCGGGAAGTCTGCTTCTCCCTCTCCCACCCACCCTGCTTGTGTTCCCTCTCTTGCTGGCTCTCTCTCTGTCAAATAAATAAATAAAATCTTTAAAAAAATTTAAAAAAATATATATATACACTGTTCCAGTGTTGAAAGAAGATGAGTTATGTGGATAGGCCATTGTATTAAGTGATTAAAGAGGCTGCTTATTTGAATGTCCTCAGGGGTAAAAACAAATTTAATAGATATTTAGAGTTAAAAAGTCTGTGTAAAATTATTTTAATATTCTCTCTGTATTTATTGAATATAATTACCAGTGATTAAAGGAGCTCCAGGTTATTCAGGGGACTGAGGAAAGAGTTTAGGGAATACATTCTTAATGGTTACTTGTAGGAGATATTTGAAATATTAAATTTTATGAGTCGAGTTTGGAGTTATTCCAGTTTTTAATCATCCCTGGCAGGGCTATTTTTGTCAAGAAACATAAAATAAGAATGACCAAAACATTTTTCTCAAGATTAAATGAGCTGGAACGGCATGTGGAGGACTTATTTTAACAGACACCAATCAATCATGTCATAAGAGAACATCTGTTGTACTGATGAAACATGTAGGGCGGTCATTAAGTCTGAAAACACAGATAATATTATTTATATCTCTATAGTAATATATAATATGTATACAAAATATGTCAACACATCTATTCATTAGAAATAATCATTTATGTTTCCAGAATCATATTACCTTGTTGTTAAAATCAGATCATGAATAATTTATGAGCATTTAAATATATTTCCTATAAAATGAAGTACGTTTTTATTAATTTTTTTAGTTCAGTGTGTAATTCATTCCCATTTCACCTGATCTGAGTCACAGTCAATCATTGGGGAAATATGGAAGAAAAGTAGGAGATAAAGAAGTGGTTTTAATATTTATTAGTTAGTAATACAATGTCAATCCATATCCAAAATTCTTCATCTGGTGAACAGAGATGGAGGACAACTAACAGTCTTGAATTTGATAGGTCTATAAAAGTGACATGTTTCCCTTTCCTAAATATGTGAAAAATTTATCAAATCTTTTCTGAAACCTCTGAGATGTGTGATACTTACTTAGCATTTATTCACACATGGATGTAAGACAATGGAAAGACTTCTGAGATTGTGGAGCACTAATTGATAATATCGATTACATAAAATATTATCTTTATTTACTTCTCTGGATTTTACACAGGTTTATTAGTATCTGATGACAATCCAGTCCAGATTTTCCCTCCCACTCCCAATCATCCTAAATTCTGCATATCCTTACTGCCTCAGCCTTATTTTAGGAGCACTACCTTGAAAGACAGAGTTATTTAAAAATTCCCAGCACAAATCCAAATCAGTCAGTGCCCGATAAAAATGAAAGGGATTTATTGCAGTCACAATACTGAAAGAAATGACAATGTGCATTTTCTCTGATATTTCTGTATATAAAATATACAGATCTTTGTTTCATGAGACTTAAAGCTTTTACAATTAGTGGCAGAGGTGGTAAGCTCTGTGATTAAAGGAGCTCCAGGTTATTCAGGGGACTGAGGAAATGTGGCAGATCTTTGTTTCATGAGACTTAAAGCTTTTACAATTAGTGGCAGAGGTGGTAAGCTCCTTAACAATAATACAAAATATTATACCTTGAAAATATTACTGAAGAGATGATAATGTAAGCACATTTACGGGTTTTGCTAGGGTCTTGGAAAGGTATCACACAGATGCTGCATAATTTAAAAAATTAAATAAGTAAAAACATGGAAAATCAATAAAACTAATGTTCTCTGGTAGAGAATGTGTTGGACTTATCTCATAAGATATTATTTGATTTAAGGCAGACAAGGATATTTTTCACAACTTTGAATTAGGAATCTTGTACTCAATAACACTTTAAAAATTTTTTTTTTTTCCCTTGAATCTTTTATGTTTTCATGGTGTCTCTGATTGGAAAGAAAACAAACTAGCACCTAGGTTTTTATTTCAAAGAAGATAATGTTGGCGAGGTTGTGAAGAAAGGGGAACCCCATTACACTGTTGGTGAGAATGCAAGCTGGTACAGCCACTCTGGAAAACAGTATGGAGGTTTCTCAAGATGTTAAAAATAGAGCTACCCTACAACCCAGCAATTAATTGCACTACTAGGTATTTACCCCAAAGATATAGATGTAGTGAAAAGAAGGGGCACACGCACCCCAATGTTCAAAGCAGCAATGTCCACAATAGCCAAATTGTGGAAGGAGCTGAGATGCCCTTCAACAGACGAATGGATAAAGAAGATGTGGTACATATATACAATGGAATATTATTCAGCCATCAGAAAAGATGAATACCCAATTTGTGTCAACATGGATGGAACTGGAGGTGATTATGCTAAGTGAAGTAAGTCAAGCAGAGAAAGACAATTATCATATGGTTTCACTCATATGTGGCACATATGGGTGCACATAGCACAGAGGACCATAGGGGAAGGAGGGAAATCTGAAGGGGGAGAAATCAGAGAAGGAGACAAATCATGAGAGGCTATGGACCCCAGGAAACAAACTGAGGGTTTCAGAGGGGAGGAGAATGTGGGATGGGTGATGGGTATTAAGGAAGGCACATGTTGTGATGTGCACTGGGTGTTATACGTAACTAATGAATCGTTGAACACAACATCAAAAACTTATAATGTACTATACAGTGGCTAATTGAACATAATAAAAAAAACAAAGGAGATATTAGAAAGAGCAATAACTAACATTGGAAAACATTTAAAAATTCAGATAAAGGTGATGTTTTAGAAACCCCAAAAGACTCATGAAGAGACCCATCCATCAAGAGAATATAACTAACAACTAGCAATACTAAGCTAGCAAAAGACTACTTTGGACAAATTGCTGTGGACACAAGGGTTACAAGTTGATACCAATTTATGTGGCATGTCAATAACATTTTGTTTGAAATTTTTCAAAAAATCATTATTTCAGTAAATCTTAGAAAAATTGCTATTTTAAATTAAAAAACTGCTATTTTTAAATATTTAAAGTAATTTCTTTTAAAATATTCTACTATATCAGCGGTGCCTGGGTGGCTCAGTCAGTAAGCGTCTGCCTTTGGCTCAGGTTCCTGGGATCGAGTCCTACATCGGGCTCCCTGCTCAGCGGGAAGCCTGCTTCTCCCTCTCCCACTCACCTTGCTTGTGTTCCCTCTCTCGCTCTCTCTCTGTCAAATAAATAAACAAAATATTTAAAACTAAATAAATAAATAAATAGAATATTCTACTATATCATAATACAAAATTAGAATTCGAATTGACAATAAAGATAAAAACTTTACTTGTATGATTCATTAAAACCTTACAAATATCCAGCATGTTTTAGATACTAAATTACTTTAGTTGAAATTGGGCAAGAAGCTAAATGACATGCCTGAGGTAACACAGCTGACAGGTGACAAGGATAGAACTCAGGTCCTTGTAATTCTTTTAAAATTTATCCATTTATTATAAGCATATCCATTTAATATAAACATATTGTTTTAGTTCTAAGTATTTGATTATTATTGAAATTGAATACATTTTACATGGCACATATCACCCAAAAATTGTGCACATATTTACCAGTTTTAATTTTTATTGGAATTTTAGTTATGGTATTCTTTTGATAAAGAGTTCGAAAGCATACATGTTTTGATAAAGAGTTTGAAAGTATACATGTATATGTTATGGGCTGACTTGTGACCTCTTATAATTCATATGTTGAAGTCCTAACCCCCAATACTTCAAGATTTCACTGTATTTGGAGCTAGTGTCTTTAAGCAGATAATTAAATTGAAATGAAGTCAATAGGATGGGACTTCACCCAGTATCAGGTGTCTCAATAAGAAGAGGAGGTGGGGACACAAGCCACACTCAGAGAGAAGACTGTGGGAAGACACTGGAATAAACTGCCATCTACAAGCCATGGGGAGAGGCCTCAGAAGAAACCAACCCCCCTGATACTGGACTCAAACTTCCAGTTTCCAAAGTTGTGAGAACATAAATACCTGTCATTTAAGCCACCCAATCTGCGGTATGTTGTATGACAGCCCTAGTAAACTAATATAGAACATGTATTTATCTATCATTTATTTGGGACATGCTTTTAAACTTAATTACATATGTACCCTTCTGTATTATTGAAACTGATTTCTTATTTCATAAAATTTAATAATAATCTAGGAATAAATAAAATAGCATAAATATGCCATTATCATTTCTTGCATAAATCAAGACTTCTCATGTAAATGGAAATTTTAGATCATAATAAAGTATATCCTAGCAATACTTTTTCTCTTATTTATATGTTAATAATCTCATTGGGAATCTGAGAAATAGAAATTTATTCAAATATACTCTTACAGGGGAAAATACATATAATATCAATATGTGTCTTGACCTACTACTATTGAATTATATGGAAATTATCAACAGACTATGGACTATTATGTTAGGATGGCTGAAATTTCAAAATGAAATCTTAAAATATCCAATAATTTTCCATTTAAATTTATTTGTAAATGAGACATTTTTTCATTCATTTGTTAATATGCAATGTATTTCTCAAATAACAAAAAAACCTCTCAAATTTTGGTCAAGCTAATTATTTATATAAATTTAAATACTATTATAATAATATTACAGTAATGATGTAACAATAGAAATACATTGTAAATAGCTTGAGAAGAGAATAAGTAAAGGCAACTTGAAATCATATGCAGTGTTCATTTCAGTTTAGTTTCCATTCCTAGTATCATGATACCAAATGTAGTCATTCCTCTCATGACTATGTTGCCTCTGTACTTCAATATTTGTACTGACTTAGTAGGGAAATTTTATATGTGCAAATTATTCTTCTGTTGCTATATTTTCAATTGAATTTATTTATTTCAATTTCTTGTATTTCCACATTTTTAGAAATTACAGGATATTTCTTATTCTAAATAGTGTTTAGCAAACATCATCTTTTTCATATGAAGAGTCCGTTACAACTCTGCATTGAGACTGAGCACACAGCTTGCTTTCCTCCAGGTGGATCGCTTGACAACTGAGCAGAAATTCCAAAACTTTTAAAAGATAGCCACCATCATTCACATCATTTCACACTGAGTCTTTGCATAATAATAATCAAAACCCAATATGCCTGGTTTCTGTATCACCAACAGTGTCAACAAGTATTCATTGCAGATACCATCTGAAGGCCAAGCCTAGCAAGTATTGACAAGTATTCTGTAAATTTTTACCAATTCAGCATTTGGGATCGACTTTTACTAATCAGATGTAAAAAATGGGATGCAAGATATTGTCCAGGTTGTATTTCCAAAACAGTGAGTAAAGAAATAGATAAAATCCCCTCAGAACTGGTTTCTTATTAAGCAGAGGAGAAGGGCGCCTGACTAGCTTAGTTGTAGATCACGAAACTCTTGATCTCTGAGTGGTGAGTTCAACTCCCACTCTGGGCATAGAGAATACTTTAAATAAATAATTTTTTTTAAAAAGTGCAAAGAAAAATAAAAGGTTAATCTAAAATGTTGAAAGTTACAACATCAAAAAAAAGGAAAATCATTTATCAAGGAGTTTTGTGGTCATATTTTTTGAAATGTTATTACTATGAAAAGTTCAGTGGGAGAGAAAGAGCTATTGGAATTCTAGATATTAGAAAATCTGTTTGGTGGGCACCTGGGTGGCTCAGTAGGTTAAGTGTCCACCTTTGGCTCAGGTCATGATCTTGGTCATGATCTTGGGGTCCTAGGATTGAGCCCCACTGCTCAGGAGGGAGTCTGCTTCTTCTTCCCCCTCTGCGCCTCACCCCCGCCCCCTGCTTGTTCTCTCTCTCCTCTCAAATAAATAAATAAAATCTTAAAAAAAAAAGAAAAGAAAATCTGTTTGGTAAGTAAAATTTCCATAAAAAAATGTATGACATCCAGTAGACACTTAATAATAATTTATCATTAAAGTAATATTTTATGTATTTAAGATGATTGTGGTTTAATGAATGAAGTAAAAGAGTAAGACAGAATTTTCTCAAATGTACAGTTGTTACTGAAATACGTACTTGGCTGACAATTCCATATGTTAGTTACCTTCCACAACTCACTTTAGGTTTTTGAAATTAATAGTGTTTACCAAGGGTATATAACTGTACTAGTAGAAACTTCACTAAAAAAACAAAACCTTCTGCAGTCTTGATATGCACTATTGAAATTACAATAAATATAAGGTCACTCCTATTTCTAATTATTTTCTACATTTTTTGAAATAGGGCTATAGCTACCAGAAAAAAATACATGTCTATATGAATTAGAAGTAAGAATTGCACAAAGTCCACTTGGGAACTTCTGATCTAGATGGGACATACGGCATATTCTATGATCTTACTGCTTTCCACTGAACCTCAGTAATTCTTAAAATATGTTAAATATTGGTAAGTGCAGGTTTCTGTTCATAAACATAAATTCCAGTGCTTCAGAGAAACAGAAACTACAAAGAACCTATGAGAGATCAGAAACAAGTAGAAGTCAACGAGGAAGATGGTAAGAAACAGTATTTAGACAGGTTACAGCAACTTATGGGAGTGTTTAGAAACTTCTGCAGAAATAGGAGTAACCTCCCTCTCTCCACATACACAGACACACACCCACAGACACACACACACACACACACACACACACACACACACACGCAATTTGGTTCAGATGTGTAGACTGATGATGACACCCACACACACATCAAGAGGGTATGAAAATATTTGCCACTGACATACTGGAGATCTCTGGGGTTGAAAGGCAGGCCTCTCAAGCAAGTCTTACATGGCTCTGGATATTTTATAGTGATTAGTGGTGAGGCCTGAGTGAGGGTCACCCGACATAGTAAGAGCTGATGTGGCTTGGCTTTTCCACTGGTGCCACAGGTAGGAGCATCCAACATTCTTATCCACTTGAGCAGATGTAGGACAGACAGGAAGATGGAGGGGTGAGGCTTAAAAGCTTTCAGCAGTCATACACCAAAAATGGGTCAGACTCCTTATGAAAGAATTATTTCAGAGAATTAAAAATGGAGCAACACCATTTCACTAAATAAGGAACTTATTGTTAATGTGCTCATTTCATATATTTATTGAATATTTACTCTGTATTGGATAATTGTAATCTACACACACACTCCAAAAGTTAACCGTAACATTTCTGCTTAACAGAACATATAAGTTTAACACTCAGATAGGTTAAGAGGTTAACTAAAACCTTAGGTCCTATAACTGAAAAGTGAAAAAAAAAAAATTAAGCTGATTTTTTAAATTATAAGTGAATTATTTCCCTTAATACTCTACTACTTATCCAGAATGTATAGTCATTAATTCTTAATGAAAATATAATTCCAATTATATCCAATACTGTTGGTGTTATAATATGCATTATAAGTATTTCCCTCATATTTTCTAAGGTATGAACCATTGCTCAAAAATCTAGCCATTTCCAAAAGATTTGTGTTAACATGAAACATATACAAATGATCTACTGTACAAACTCAAAATTCATGATACACATTGCTAAAGGACTAATGTATAAAACGTTTCTTTAGATAGTTTATGGGAAAAAACTCTATATAATGTCTTCCAATAATATATAGATATTGGTTGACAGGATGGCCAAAATTGATATAAAACCCTGTCCTTAATTTATTATTATACTTAGCAACTCATCTTTGCTAGGTAATATTTATGTACTACACACCCCCAACAAAAGGTGCTGAACTACATGATGATCTGAAAATGTCGTCTTGAAAATGTCCACGTCCTGAATTCTGGAACCTCTGAATTTGCTAATTTACATGGATAGAGAGACATTACAGATGTAATTAAATTAAGTATTTTGAGACAGGGAGATTATCCTGGATTATCCAGGCCTGCCCAGTCTAATCATGTGAGTCCTTATAAACAAAGAACTTTTCTCTGATGAGGTCAGAGTCAGGGAGACACACTACAAAGTAGTCAGAGAGACTACTGTTGTTGATTTTGAAGATAGAGGAAGGCGACCACTGCTAAAGAATGTAGGTGGCCTCTAGAAATTGGGAGAGGAAAGGAAACTTATTTTTTCTAGAGCTTCTGAAAAGTAATGAAGCCCTGCCAACACTTTAATTTTAGCAATGAGACCTGTGCTGCACTTTTAATATATAGAACTGTATATAACATAATTAATCTCTGTTTTTTTAAGCCACAAGGTTTGTGGTAATTTTTATATAAGCCAAAGAAATTAATGCAAACTGGAAGGAAGGAAGGAAGGAAGGAAGGAAGGAAGGAAGGAAGGAAGGAAAGAAGGAAGGAAAGGGAAAAAAAGAAAATGAATTCTACTTCTGTCAAGTGAAAAAAGATTTCTGTAATCCTGAGGTTGATCACTTCATAATTTTTTTTTAAATTTTATTTATTTCAGAGAAAGAGAGAGAAAGAGCATGAACAAGGAGAGGGGCAGAAGGAAAGGGAGAGAAACTCAAGCTGACTCTGCGCCAAGCATGGAGCCAATGTGGGGCCCCATCTCATGACTGATACTGAGATCATGACCTGAGCTGAAATCAAGAGTCAGAGGCTCAACTGACTGAGACACCCAGGCACCCCTCATAATTCTTTTTAAACATTAGCTCATTGTCCAAAAACAGAAATACCTAAATAAATGAAAAAAATCCTCATTTATCTCCATAAGCTTCTGAAATAAATGAAAATAAGTAGCATGGGAATGTTTAGTGATTGCTCATACATTATTCCAGAAAATTGATGTTCAGAAAAATCACATTAACAATATATATCAGGGCAATGGTCTTTTTTTTTTTTTAAGATTTTGTTTATTTATTTTGAGAGAGAGAGAGAGAGAGAGAGAATGCCCAAGTTGGGGGAAGGACAAAGTAACACAATGCACATGGACAGCCTTTCCAAAGGCAGGAAAAGAGATTCAATAAATCATCTTACAAACTCTCAACTCACTTCATCCATCACCCCATCAATCAATCTGTCAAAATATAGTTTCTAGTTCTCTTATACTGGATAATATGGGGATGAAATGTATAACACATTTTGAGGATCTGTCCTTTGCTCAGTGTGGTTGCAACTTTGTTAAATAGAGAGTACTGACACTTATAAAACTTAACATTAATTATAAAAAGTAACAAACATAATTGCATTACATTTATAACTAAAATAATATTTCAGTCATTTTTCCATTTGTAGGGGAAGTGGCTAGATATGAAAAAAAAATATTTTTCTAAAATTGAATAATTCATAAAAATTAATATCTATAAATGCTATCAGTTTATTAAAATGTGCATATATAAAACCATTTAATCTGAAAAGACAATACAGTAATTTATTTTGAGTTTAGATGCATATATTTCTGTGACATTTTGGCTGATTAATACTGATTTATTTCAGTAAGCAATTTTTGCTTAATAGAAATTATTACAAGAGTAGAGGTGAACATGTTTCTCTGTGCAGTGTATTTTTGTCAGAGTGTTACTTCCTAGAAAATAATTATTGACTTCAGTCATAAAAATAATACAGCCACACTTAAATAAAACATAATTATTGACTACAGGCATCATAATAGTTTCTCATTAACCTGTAAAACATACATTTTGTGGTGTAAGTAACTTAAATATTTTAAATGAAGGAGATTATAGTTCCAAAGTAACAAATCCAATGGCAGGAGAATTATAAACATAAATGGAAAAAATAGTTCTTAAATTTAAATAAGCAAGGGGGATTTGTTTCAGGTGCATATATCTTCAATTTCTTTCTTTCAGCTTTAACTCAGTTCTGTTTTTGTCTAGCATGTAAGTTTCCAAAATTTAGTTTATCTAATTAAATTTTCAAATGTGGTCTATTTAAATAGATATAAGAGGCATTTATACTTAATTCAATCAAAAATAATCCACAGTAATGAAAAAACTTCTGACAAACAAAAGACAGGACCAGAGAGCTTCACAGGCAAATTCTACCAAACACTTAAAGAAGAGTTAATGCCTATTCTCCTCAAACTATGAAAAAAAATAAAGAAAGAAAAAGAAAGGAAAGGAAACTTCCAAATTCATTCTATGAAGCCAGTATTTTCCTGATACCAAAACCAAATAAAGACACCACACAAAAAAGAGAACTACAGACCAATACCTCTGATGTACAAAGATGCCAAAATCTTCAACCAAATACTAGCAAAGAGAAAAAAAAAATACTAGCAAACAGAATCCAACAATACATTAAAACAAATTATTCATGATGATCAAATGGGTTACATTCCCAGGATGCCAGGGTGGTTCAGAATTCACAAATCAATTGACATGTTACATAACAACAATAAGAGAAAGGATAAAAATCATATGATCATTTCAAAAGATTCAGAAAAGCATTTGACAAAGTACAACATCCATTCATAATAAAAATCTCAACCAAAGCAGGTCTAGAGGGAACATACCACAGCAAACACTATACTTAATGGGGTAAAACTGAGAGCTTTTCCCCTAAGGTCAGGAACAAGACAAGGATTTCCCCTCTCATCACTTTTATTCAACTTAATACTAAAGTCCTAGCCACAGCAATAGGACAAGAAAAAGAAATATAGGCATCCAAATTGGTAAGGAATAAGTGAAACTTCACTATTTGCAGATGACATGAAATTTTATATAGGAAACCCTAAAAACGCCCCCAAAAAATCTACTAGAATTGATAAATGAATTCAGTAGAGTTGCGGGATCTAAGAATCTGTTGCATTTCTACACACTAATAAAGAAGTGGCAGAAAGAGAAATTAAGAAAACAATACCATTTATAATTGAATCAAAAATAATAAAACACCCAGGCATAAACTTAACCAAAGAGGTAAAAGACCTGTACTCTGAAAACTATAAAACGTTGATGAAAGAATTGAAGAAGACACAAATAAATGGAAAGACTTGTCATGCTCATGGGTTGGATTAACAAATACTATTAAAATGTCTATACTACCCAAAACAATCTACAGATCTAATGCAGTCCTTATCAAAATACCAACAAAATTCTTCACAGATGTAGAACAATCATAAAATTTGTATGGAACCACAAAAAAACCCAATAGCAAAAGCAATCTTGAAAAAGAAAAACAAAAGTGGAGACATCACAATTCCAGAACTCAAGTTATATTACAAAACTATAGTAATCAAAACAGTACAGTACTGGCACAAAAAATAGACACATTGATCAGTAGAACAGAATGAAAACCCAGAAATAAACCTACAATTATAGGGCAATTAATCTTTGACAAATCAGAAAAGAATATCCAATGGGAAAAAGAAAGTCTCTTCAACAATGTTGGGGAAACTGTTTAGCTATGTGCAAAAGAATGAAACTGGATCTCTTTCTTAAACCATACACAAAAATAAACTCAAATGGATTAAGGACTTAAATGACCTGAAAAGACCTGAAACAATAAAAATCTTAGAAGAGAGCACAGGTAATAATGTCTCTGACATTGGCCATAGGAACATTTTTCTAGCTATGTCTCCTGTGACAAGGGAAACAAAAGCAAAAATTAACTATTAGGACTTCACCAAAATAAAATAGCTTCTACACAGCAAAGGAAATAATCAACAAAGCTAAAAGGCAACCTGCAGAATGGGAAAAGATATTTGCAAACGGCATATCTGATAAAGAGTTAGTATCCAACATATATAAAGAACTGATATAACTCTACACTCAAAAAGCAAATAATCCAATTAAAAATGGGCAGAAGACATGAACAGACATTTCTTCCAAGAAGACCTACAGATGGCCAACAAACACTTGAAAAAGATGCTCAACATCACTCATCATCTGGGAAATGCCAATCAAAGTTAGAATGAGATATCTAACTCTCACCTGTCAGGATAGATAAAATGAAAAACACAAGAAATAAGTGTTGGAGAGGTTGTGGGGAAAAAAAAAGGAATTCTCATGCACTGTTAATGGGAGTGCAAACTGGTGCAGCCACTGTGAAAAACAGTACGGAGTTTTCTCAAAAAATTAAAAATAGAAATACCCTATGATCCAGTGATTACACTACTGGATATTTACCCAAAATATATAATATACTAATTCAAAGGGACATAAGCACCCTTATATTTATAGCACCATTATTTATACTAGCCAAATTATAGAAGCAGCCTAAGTGTCCATAAATAGATGAATGGATGAAGTAAATATAATATATATATACATATATATATATATATATATATATAGAATGAAATCTTGTCATTTGCAACAACATGGATGGAGTTAGAAAGTATTATGCTAAGTGAAATAAGTAAGAGAAAGACAAATACCATATTATTTCATTCATATATGGAATTTAAGAAATAAAACAAATGAGCAAAATGAGAAAGAGAGCAAGAAGCAAACCAAGAAACAGACTCTTAATTATAGAGAACAAACTGATGGTTACCAGAGGGGAAGTGGGTAGGGGGGATGGGTGAAATGGGTGAAGGGGATTAAAGAGTGCACTTATCATGATAAGCACTGAGTAATGTATAGAATTATTGAATCACTATATCATACACCTGAAACTAATATTACAGTGTCTGTTAACAATACTGGAATTACAATGAAAAACTTTATTAAAAAGATAATCCAGAGTAGAACAAAGTAATTTTTAGCCCATTTCCTACCTAACTTTCATAAACTCCTAAAATTATGAATTAAACTTTATTAAAAAGATAATCCAGAGTAGAACAAAGTAATTTTTAGCCCATTTCCTACCTAACTTTCATAAACTCCTAAAATTATGAATTATCTATGCAGAATATCACTTGCATTTGAAATAACATATTATATTTTCTTATACAATTCTAAATATATTTAACAATTCCTTTTATTTTAAATGAAATTATTTTTCAGTAACCAATGATCTTCCAAATTGAATTCTCTTTATATATATATATTTTTTTTTAAAGATTTTTATTTATTTATTGAGAGAGAGAGAGAGAATGGTAGAGAGAGAGCATGAGAGGGAAGAAGGTCAGAGGGAGAAGCAGACTCCCTGATGCAGGACTCCATCCTGGAACTCCAGGATCATGACCAGAGCCGAAGGCAGTCACTTAACGGACTGAGCCACCCAGGCAACCCCCAAACTGAATTCTCTTATAAAATTATCATAAAATGCCAAATTTGTTTACCTCACACCCATTGTCTATTTCTAACCTTTTCTTTAAAAATACCTTTATTTTGGGGCACTTGGGTGGCTCAGTCAGTTAAGTGCCTGACGCTTGATTTTCAAACATAAATTTGTATTTTATATAATAGCATTGGCATGGAGATTAATTTAGGAGTCAATTACATTCATAAGGACAATTAAAAAGAAATAATAGCACTAAGCCCTTAAGCAGCTGAAAATTTGGACATCTGGCCAGGATGGGGAAGCCCACATAGAATATTGAGAGTGTGATTATGAGTAATTGATTATGAGGGAAACCATAGAAAGTGTTGCCTCAGGAAAGAAGTAAGAAAGAATTTCAAGCATGAATAAAGTTTCAGTTGTATAACTGTATTGGAAAAATTAGGTAAGACAGGTTTAGATGAGTTACTATTGGATTCATCTTCATAGTATAGCTTTGAGGTGATTTGATAGAGAATTACATGATAGTAAAAATGAGACTTCCTTTTCCAACAAATCATTTGTTTTACTTTTTAAAAGATGAAACATTTCAAAGCATTCCTATAGGTTGACAAAAGTGATCATCTGGGAAAAAAAAACTCATGATAGAAATGAAAGGAAATAATTGGAGAATCCAAGAGAAGATTAACAGTAATGGAAGTGGAAGTAAGTGGAGAACTTTGCTTTCAATGGGATAAGGGGATAAAAGCTGGAAATAAAGGGAAAAAATAAGATTTTTTTTAAAGATTTACTTATTTATTTTAGAAAGAGAGAGAGAGAGTGGGGGGGGCAGAGGGAAAGGGAGAGAAAGAATCCCATGCAGACTCGCCAACATGGGGCTCCATCTCAGGACTCAGAGATCACGATCTGAGCTGAAATCAAGAGTTGGATGCTTAACTGACAGCTACCCAGGTGCCCCCATCATTTCTTTTCTGAAAAATAAACATTCTAATTGGTTAGATTCCCATGCATGTTATTGTCTTTCCTAACTCATTCTAGACAAATATTCTTTGTTTTTAGCTAATAGCATCTAGGTGAAACACTGGGAAATGGAAATTACACGCAATAAATATACTTAGAATAACTTCTGTATACTACTATGCCCAATCTCATTAGGATGAGAATAAGAATTACCTATTCCATTAAAAACATTGTAATGACACAGATGTCATGAGAAAGAATTGTTAATCACTGATGAATACTAATTATGGGATGACTAAGAGGTATATAGAGCTGACTCACCTTTGATTTATTATCTGCATTATTTATAAAAGTAAAAAATGCAAGATTAGTAATTAGTATTGAGGTTACTAAAACTCTGTGCACCTTGTTCCTATGGCTTTATAGATAAATTGAACAATGAAGCTTACCATGAAGCAACAATGAAGTGACTTGCCTTTACATTTTGTTGACCATCTTAGGAATCCTCTTAAAAGGGGATCTAGAATTTAATTAAAAAATTGTCATTGTGGACTATTTTAAAGATATGCTTTAACTCAATAAAATATATTTTATATTTGGAAGCAAAGGACAATGTGTCTAACTTTTACTTAATTCTCAGATTACTTTCACTTAAGAATTTTTTTTTTATGTATTCAGACTTGTCTTTTTTTTTTTTTTAAGATTTTATTTATTTATTTGACAGAGAGACACAGTGAGAGAGGGAACACAAGCAGGGGGAGTGGGAGAGGGAGAAGCAGGCTTCCTGCGGAGCAGGGAGCCCAATGCCGGCGGATCCTAGGACTCTGGGATCATGACCCCAGCGGAAGGCAGACGCTTAACAACTGAGCCACACAGGTGCCCCATCACCTAAGAACTTTTTTAAAGGTACCTAACACTGTTAAATGAGAATTGCCTAAAACTATGGTGGTAGCCTGCCTATGCAATTTTATTATCTACACAATTGGAGGCTCTAGGAAGAGCAGAGCAAGCCTCAAGCAGTTGCAAAATAGGAAAAGAGCCTAGCTCAGGGTTTTTACTATGGTTTAGGGATGGGGCTGGGGTGTGGGTTACCACACTTGAGCAAAATCTTACTTAGTTTGAATCTCCCACTGGTGCCAAAAGAGGGAGCACCCAGGATTTCTTAATAGATTGCCCAAATGCGGTGCAGAAGGGGAAGGGAGGTTAGAAGCATAAAAGCTGTAGGTGTCAAACACCAAAAAATTGAATCATGTTCCTTATAGAAACATAGCCATCTCCTGCTTCTTCTAGTGATGTGATGGTCTTCATAATCATTGAACTAGATGTATAACATTATACCGTTTTGTTCTTTATATTTTCATTCCTATTGGTTCAGTCTGCACGTCTCTTGTTTTAGTAAAGATTGTTGTATGTGTGCGCGCAACACGCTGTTTCCCATTTTCTAACGTAACTGTTGCTTTTATTCAGCATCTGTGCATTATTCTTATCTTTTTCAAGTCTTCACTCCTCCAAAAGTCTGAGCATGTCCTCTTAATGAGACTAAATCCCCATTCTTCGGCAGTGCCAGAAAATGGATGTTTATATCTACTACAATATTAATTTGGTGAATGTCTTACATTTCTTCTGAGATCTAGGTTATAAACTTCGTGACAAATCGCAGGCATGTTTACCATTTTATAGCACTGAGCATATGGCTTACATATAGTAAAATCCATAATGCCAGAGTTTTGTAGAAACAAGGATACAGCAATCATTTAACATTTGTTGTATTTAGCATAATAAAGGGGAACACTAGAAAAATGAAAATGTATGTAAATCTGCTTTGAAAATTAACCATGCTAAAATTATTTCCTATTTCTTCTAAGGATATGAATATACCTGATTTAATTTTAATTTACCATTTTTCTACATTCATACTGCCCTTATTCCAGCAACTCTAAAGGATATATATCCAATTTTAGCATCCTTCTAAGAAAGAAAAATTCAAATGGGAGCAAGTTGTGATTTTCTTATTGCCTTTCTTGAACCATTTAACATTAATATGTACTTATCCTTGGGCTTTGACTTATGACTTAAACAAATCACATTTTATGCTGCAAAAGATGATTGTACTTACAAGACATTGCTAAGTATTAAATATCAACTTTGTATTTTAATTCCACAGGTACTAACATATTTTTAAGACACTGGAAAAATCAGAATCAAGGTAAGCACAAATGAAATTAGCAATTGCTTTTGTCTTTTTCCTTTGAAACATATTTAGATTGCCAAATTGAACTCCAGAGATTGTACGAGAAAGATATACATTATAATGTCACAAAGGTGTGGCAAACACAATTTTTTAAAATGTGATATGTTGCTTTTAAATAAAAAAAATGAATGATTCACTTTATATTAAATATCATAGGAACATATCACAGCCAAACACAAAACTTTTAAAATGATTTCAGAGATTGTAGAGCCAGGATGGGATTCTTAGAAGGGCTCAAGGAGCTATTGCTTTCAACAAGACTTGTTCCACATATTTTTGAAAACAAAAATACTAGCAACCTTAATCTCTTTTGAGCTGGGCTATATTAATTTTGAAGAAATACATTCCTGACCTCAGAAAATGATTGTGCTTATGCTCTGAAATATGTCTCATATTTAAGTTTATACAACTCCATAATAAAAATTTTAATATATTATTAGATTTTTTGTACTGATTGGTTTTTCTTAATATATGTATATATACACAAAACAATATTTACTTATTTATTCATTCATTTATAATGATTTTGTAGGGAATCATTTAAAAGTTTTAAAGTCCAGAAATAGGTCTGAAAGTATAACTATTGTTATTAAAAAATTGTAACTTTAAAAGCAAATGCTTTTGACTTTAGTACTATTTAGTTAAAATATAGTGTTGTGGAATAAATCAATATTTGTATACTATGTATACAATTTACATCTTCAAAATATATTATAATATATAAATATGAATATATTGTGCTTTAATGAAGGTGATTGTGATGTCAATGCTGTTAGGAGTTTGTGCAATTTAACTTCCTGACCCCATAATATATGATTAGAAATGCAAAAGCAGAGGAAAAAGTTTTATGATTGATTGTAGTCTAGAATATCAAGTTTTTATAGTATAATGTCCCCAAATTGAGGCACCAAATTTTACATGGGATTTTGTAATTTTGAAAGAAATCAACATAAATAGATCATAGGGATATAGTTTTCAGATTCTTCAACATTTAAGAAATTCGATATTTTTTTGTTCAAGACGACTATTCTAATGATTTCTAATTCTTTAAATTTATATAATTAAACTCCTGTAGAACCAGAAATACATACAAATTCATAAACAGTAAACAAAAGTATGATTATCATCATAGGTTTTCTAATGGCATTGTCATCTGAAAGGCATTAGCATATCAATATTGATAGAGTACAATAAACAAATTTTTTTGGAATCCAATGCATAGTTCAAATTCTGAAACACCCCCTATGAATATGGCTAGTGACCAGTTTATCAGAAACATAATATTATATCAACCAGAAGAAAGAGAACATACTCCTGTACAATTGCACCTGTACAATTTCCCAAGAAAATAGAACGGGCTCCCACACCCAGCCATGCATTTATAGTTACAGTCTTTGGGCAGCCATTAAGAGATCAGAGCTCTTATTTCAACACAGTTGGAGAGATGGTGGGAAAGGCAAGAGTTAATTGCATGCTGGCTTAAGAAGTCAGCTACATGTAAGGAAAAAGACAGTAAAACATTTGCAACAAAATTAACAATATATAATGTTGCAGCTTATATATATTCCTCCACTTTTTAGGAGTAGAAAAT
The DNA here is from genome assembly GCF_037043125.1 of Eumetopias jubatus. Lineage (NCBI taxonomy): Eukaryota > Metazoa > Chordata > Mammalia > Carnivora > Otariidae > Eumetopias > Eumetopias jubatus. The sequence continues at coordinate 172,618,109 of NW_028274809.1, read as the reverse complement.
AAAATTTTGAACTGCTTTTGATTATCAAAGAGTAAATCATAATCCACATTCTCAAGAAAAACATTATCACAGCCTAGTATAACAAAATCAACTGCATAATAACATCTAGTTTAGCAGCTGTCTTCCATCTCAAAAATAAAGTTAGATTTTTTTGTAAGCCTTGGGGTGCCTGGGTGGCTCAGTCAGCTTCCAACTCTTGATTTCAGCTCAGGTCATGATCTCAGGGTCTCAGAGTCCTGAGATTGAGCCCCACTTAGGGCTTGAAGTAGGCACATTAAAATTTTTTTAAAGCAAGAAAAAACGAAAAACAAGACATATCCTTACAGTCTCATAAAATTTAACTACAGGTAATATATTGTAGACATGGCACAGTGGAAAAATAAAATTAATAACATGGAGAGTGAAAACTTGTTAAACTCACCTATCAAGTAATAGAATAAAAAGATTGATATACAATATCAAAAACAGTGATCTGTTTAATAATTATGATTTTCAAAAATGAACCAGAAGAAAAAGATGCAGAGAGAATAAAGATACAATAGAAAATAATTTACTGGGATTGAAGAAGTAACTGGAAAGTCATAGTAAATATTCCATCTGCCACAATATATTAGTGAATAGCGCTAAGATTAAACATATATTGGTGATATTTTTATTTATTTAAGTAACAAAAAGGAAAAAAAGTCACAATATCAAAGTAATTCAGGAAGTCCATATCATCTCCACTGTCTGGAACACTATACACCAAAAATCATGGCACAATATTTACAGATTTTTTCACATAATGTATTAAATATTATGGAGTCATTCCAGTGGCTTTATATGCATTTTGCCATTAATCCTAACAATTTTTAATCCCACTTAAAAGATTAAGAACCTAAATCTAAGGAGCATTATATAATATCCCAAGTTCACAAAGCTTGTGAGGCATAATGCAAGATTCTAAAACCATTACTATGTCACTCTAAACCCCAGTCCCTTAAAAATTATACATTATATCTTTTTCAATTTTGGAAAGATATTGAAACCTAAAAATTAGTTGTAGACAGGTAAGCGAATGGTAATCAAGGAAGATCAGTCAAGTCAAGTCAGATACCAAACAGAATAAAAAGAGTACCTGTTCTGAAATTGTATTGATTACAGGATCAGTTTGTCATCTATTTAGCTCTAGGTGTATGTGTGTATAAGTGTATGCATGTGTGTGTTTACCCTTCTGTATTTAGTCATTATGCTAATTAAGCAAATTATAGAACAAGAGACTGCCTATTCTCAATGAACGTTTAACCTAACCAAGATCTTACACATTAATTAGGGTCAACTCTATTTCAGATAATGAGCTACATGTTACAAGGTTGTAAAGATGATCATTGCTCAAGTAACCAATGCAAACAAGATTTCAACGTGAAAATTCTATAGTCATATAATTTTTTACCAAACCAACAAATATTAAATAATTGACCAAATATAATGAGCGTTTTTTTGTTTTGTTTTGTTTACTTATGGCTTTGAAGGGCTTTTTGACATAATTGTGATATCTACTTTTGTTTTCTTTTTTCTTTTTTAATCTCTGTTTTTATTTCTACAATATAATAATTCCAGCTCTTTTCATTTTTTGTACTTATATTCAGGCAACAGGGCTGGTAAAAAAGTTACTTATCAAAATGCTGTAATAGGTATTATTTAATTTGTTTTTACAACATTCAAGTCAACTGGGCACTGGTTATGTATTATCTCCTTATTGTTTACATTAAAAGTGGCTTCTATGGGGGTTAATGTACGGCATGAAATCAGCCATAATACCAGGCTTGCCAAAATGTAGCACGGAGGCCACTGAGGGCAGGGAAGGTTTCGGAGAAGGGCCTAGGCCTTTGGAATGCCAAGGCCTGTGTGACCACTCCCTGCCAAGGCAGGGAGTTGCCTTCCCCAAAGCTTTCTTAGCCCAAACAGCCACCCTGCGATCTAAGAGATGTATGCATTGTCCCTTAGGCTATGTTTAGAAAAACACGCAAATTAGCATATTGTATCTTTCCCACAAACAAATCCTCCCAGTTTCAGTAAGACCCCTTGTCACACATCCGGTGCTTGAGAAACAGTGATAAGGATTTGTGATTATCCTGAAAGATCGATAAAAGCAGGCGCAAAGAAGAGTAAAGTGTCTTCGTCCGTGAGCGTTGACCCCCTTGTCTTCTACTCTCTTTCACAGCAAAGTTTGGAGTCATCTTTCATCCCTCAGTACAGGGATTGCTGGCCATTCCCGGGCTTCTATCTCAGTGTTTCCATTTTCTGGAAGTAAAATGAGATTCAAATAACTTACCTAACATAGTAAATGGGGGGTACTGTTTCAAACTGAGGTATTATGTGAATCTGAATTCAACTCCTAACACCAAGTGAGATACCCCTAAACTTTGAGTTCCTCTGTTTGATAGTATGCATGGGATTTGATACGGTGAGTTTACTTAGTGAAAATGTGTGGTGCAATACGGAAGCAGTGCTTATTTTAAAAGGGTAAATTATTGTTTTGTTTTGTTTTTAGTATTCATCAAATTTGTGAATACATTATTTTTCCAAGCAAATGCATATGAAATCCACCTATAATCAGGCTAAATTCACAGGGTGATATGTTCAACATTAATAGCTGTTCTGATAAAAGGATCTCAGAAACATAGGCACATTGACCTTATTTTTCTGGTTTCAATTCAGACCCTATAAAACTTAACAGAGGGACAACAGCCTAGAGGTTAGTGTTTAGAATCATTGTTTTAAGGAAGGCATTTTATCCCCAGTTATTGGCCATTAAGAGAGAAAAACAAATAGATGCTAAAAAATAAAATCTTAAACAAGAGAGTTGTATTTTAAATCCTCAGTTAACTATTCTAATATAATCTCTTGAGGTTGAAATCACCAAGCATAGCTACAGGCTGTCCACTTAGCAGATCAGGCTATTTCAACCTCAAGATTCCTTGAAAGAAATGCTGGGAAACTGAAGACTGTATTAAAATCTCTTCAGAAGTTAGAGTCCTAGATCCTCAATACAAATCACAATATATACTCAGTGGAATAGCACTTTCTACATTATGTTGAAAATTCTGGTGTGATATTCTATACCCATGCTATACTAAGAAAATGTCAAATTATTTAGGCAAAGTTTAGTGGCTGGTGTCATGCATGGGAAAATGTAGATATTCATTTTGTTAAGGTAAAAATTTATTCATAAATTAAGGCTTACAGGATATTAATTTCTTCTCCTGGTCATGACAACCTTTTTTAATATATGGGGGAAAGGAATACACAGTGAACTACATAAAAAGCTTTACCAACTATCTTCCTAAAGAAAATATCGTGTTAATTATATATTGCACTTACACACAAATTTTAAGGATATTCTGTATGTTCCATTTACTACTGAAATATTATTAGGCAGAAATAATTTTGAAATTATACGAAAGTTGTTTTAAGCTATGTTATTTAAGAGAAATTTATAAAATTATCTTGAAGCACCTTAGCTGGGAAAACATCTAAAGTTAAAAAGAATGAGAAGAAGGTTGTTTTCTCCAGTAAGTTCTATTCAACAATTGCCATTTAGATTTGTCTCCAATGGCCATAAATCATGTACAGATTAGCACTAATGAAGTTCAGTAATTGAAAGAAATGTTAATTTGGCATTATAATTTCCAGTAATCTTTATTATTTTTTATTTTTTTTACCAACTTCTAACTTTTTAAAATAGTGAGAGCTCTTGCCATGGAATTTACCAATTATCGTTTCAATTATACCTTTAAAAATAAAGATTCTGTGACACACCCTATAAACATTTTATGAAATCATTTTAAATTTATAAAAATTTGAGGACTCATAATTAATAATATCTGAGTTTCTAAGATCATAAAAAGTGATATACTAGCCACGTTAAAAGAATAAAACTGAAGGGGGGTGGAGCAAGATGGCAGAGGAGTAGGAGACCTGGATTTGGTCTGGTCTCAGGAATTCAACTGAATAGGGATCAAACCATTCTGAACACCTATGAACTCAACAGAATTTCAAAGAAGAGAGTAGCAACAACTCTCTAAACAGAGAAGCAACCACTTACTGGAAGGTAGGACGTGCGGAGAAGTGAATCCGAGGCGATATTCACGGCGGGGGAGGGGGCCTCCGTCTGCCGCTTCTGGCAAGTGATAGAGCCACGGAGCACAAAATTGGAACTTTTAGAAGTCAGCTCCGCTGAGGGACGTCGCTCCAGCGGCTAAGCGGGGATGGAACCCTCGCGGGACAGTGTGGTCTCAGGACCCTCGGGGTCACAGAAAGACCGGGGGTGCCTGAGTGCAGCAGAGCTCCCAGGTATCGGAGTGGGGAAACCAGCTGCAGAGGCGGAGCCGAGGCGCGGACTCTCAGCTCGGGGTTGCCATAGACTGTGATCGGTGACAGTTGGGCCACTGCTCCTCCAGCAAGGACCCAACAAGCGGCAGAGCCGGGGAAACTCCACTTCCTCCCCTGGGAGGAGCAGCGTGGGAGCGCACCACAGGGATCTGCTGGGTTTGGAGACTCCACACGGGTTGGGTGCCAGAGATAGAAACGCGCGGTCACAGGCCGGGTGAGTGCGGAGTGCACCAGGAGACCAGGGAGACGGGAGGGACTGACTGCTTTTCCCTGGGGGTGCACTGAGGAACGGGGCCCCAAGTTCTCAGCTCCTCTGGGTGGAGATTACGAGGCCACCATTTTCACCCTGGTCCTCCAAAGCTCTACCAGAGCTTGAAGGGAACAAAAACTCCCGAGAGGAAACCAGAGTAATTGTTTAGACCTGACCGACAAGGGCGGGGCAATTCCGCCTCCGGCAAAGACATTTGGGAACCACAGCAACAGGTACCTCCCCCGAAGAGCAACACGAACAGCCAGCAAGCCAAGACCAAGTTTACCGATCAAGGAGAACGGGAGAACTCCAGCGCTAGGGGAATACTGCACATAGAATTCATGGCTTTTTTTACCATAATTCATTACTTTTTCAAAGTTAATTTTTTAACTGTTTTTTTTTAATTTTTCTTTTTCTCTTTTTCAACCAACACCTTATCAGTCCCTTTTTTATAAAAAGATTTTTTATTTTTCATTTTTAGGGTCATATTTTATCCCTTCATAGTAGTTACCCTTATTTTTGGCATATATATATATATATATAAATATAAGTGGTTTTCTATTTAAAATTTTGAGATACAGTTTCTTCTAACAGATCAAAATATACCCTAAACCACTAGTGTATGGCTTTGTTCTAGTCTCCTGCCTGATCACATTCTCTCCCTTTATTTTTTCCTCCTTTTATTTTTTTAAAATGTTTTTTTTTCAAACAACTTCTTATCTTATCAATTCCTTTTATAAAATCTTTTATAATTTTCATCTTTACACTTATCTTCCATCCCTTCATTGTATCAACCATTATTTGGTACATATATGTCTTTATTCCTTTAAAATTTTGAGAGGCACTTTTTTCTAACAGACCAAAATACGCCCAAAATCTAGTGTGTGGCACTGATCTATGCACAAGTCTATCATATTTGATCATTTTTTTTGTATTGCTCTGTTTTTGTTTTTAACTTTTTCTTTTTGTTTTGTTTTTTGTTTTCTTTCCTTTCTCTTTCTTTTTTCTTTCTTTCCCTTTTTTTTACCCTGGATTCAGGTCTTTTCTGATTTGTATAGAGTATATTTGCTGGGGACATTGTTAACCTGTTAGCATTTTGTTCTCTCATTCATCTATTCTCCTCTGGACAAAATGACAAGACGAAAAAAACACCTCAGCAAAAAGAACAAGAGGTAGTACCGTCAGCCAGGGACCTACTCAATACGGACATTAGTACAATGTCGGACCTAGAGTTCAGAATCATGACTTTAAAGATACTAGCTGGGCTGGAAAAAAGCGTGGAAGTTATTAGAGAAACCCTTTCTGGAGAAATAAAGAACTAAAATCTAACCAAGTCGAAATCAAAAAGGCTATTAATGAGGTGCAATCAAAAATGCGGGCACTAAATACTAGGATAAATGAGGCAGAAGAGACATTCAGTGATATAGAAGACCAAAGGATGGAAAATAAAGATGCTGAAAAAAAGAGAAACAATTACAGGATCATGAGGGCAGAATTCGAGACATAAGCGATACGATAAGATGAAACAACATTAGAATAATTGGGATCCCAGAAGAAGAAGAAAGAGAGAGAGGGGAAGAAGGTATATTGGAGCAAAGAATAGCAGTGAACATCCCTAATGTGGGGAAGGAAACAAGCATCAAAATCCAGGAAGCACAGAAAACCACTCTCAAAATCAATAAAAATAGGTCAACACCCTGACATCTAATTGTAAAACTTACAAGTCTCAGAGACAAAGAGGAAATCCTGAAAGCAGCTCGGGAGAAGAGATATGTAACCTACAATGGTAGAAATATTAGATTGGCAACAGATCTATCCACAGAGACCTGGCAGGCCAGAAAGGACTGGCATGATATCTTTAGAGCACTAAACGAGAAAAATATGCAGCCAAGAATACTATATCCAGCTAGGCTCTCATTGAAAATGGAAGGAGAGATAAAAGCTTCCAGGACAAAAAAAAACTAAAGGAATTTGCAAACACGAAACCAGCCCTACAAGAAATATTGAAAGGGGTCTTCTAAACAAAGAGAGAGCCTAAAAGCAGCATAGATCGGAAAGGAACACAGACAATATACGGTAACAGTCACCTTAGGGGAAATACAATGGCACTAAATTCATACCTTTCAATAGTTACCCTGAATGTAAATGGGCTAAATGCCCCAAACAAAAGACACAAGCTATCAGATTGGATTAAAAAACAAGACCCATCAATATGCTGTCTGCAAGAGACTCATTTTAGACCCAAAGACACCCCCAGATTGAAAATGAGAGGGTGGAAAACCATTTACCATGCTAATGGACACCAAAAGAAAGCTGGGCTGGCAAACCTTATACCAGACAAATTAGATTTTAAAACAAAGACTGTAATAAGAGATGAAGAAGGACACTATATCTTAATTAAGGGTCTATCCAACAAGAAGATCTAACAATTGTAAATATCTATGCCCCTAACATGGGAGCAGCCAATTATATAAGGCAATTAATAACAAAAAACAAAGAAACACATTGACAACAATACAATAATAGTGGGGGAATTTTATACCCCCCTGACTGAAATGGACAGATCATCTAAGCAAAAGATCAACAAGGAAATAAAGACGTTCAATGACACACTGGACCAAATGGACTTCACAGATATATTCAGAAAATCCATCCCAAAGCAATAGAATACACATTCTTCTCTGGGCCCCATGGAACATTCTCCAGAATTGATCACATCCTAGGTCACAAATCAGGTCTCAACTGGTACCAAAAGATTGGGATTATTCCCTGCATATTTTCAGACCACTATGCTTTGAAACTAGAACTCAATCACAAGAGGAAAGTCGGAGAGAACTCAAATATATGGAGGCTAAAGAGCATCCTATTAAGAATGCATGGGTCAACCAGGAAATTAAAGAAGAATTAAAAAATTCATGGAAACCAATGAAAATGAAAACACAACTGTTCAAAATCTTTGAGATACAGCAAAGGCAGTCCTGAGAGGAAAGTATATAGCAATACAATCCTTTCTCAAGAAACAAGAAAGTTCTCAAATACACAACCTAACCCTACACCTAAAGGAACTGGAGAAAGAACAGCAAATAAAGCCTAAACCCAGCAGGAGAAGAGAAATAATAAAGATCAGAGCAGAAATCAATGAAATAGAAACCAAAAGAACAGTAGAACAGATCCACAAAAGCAGGAGCTGGTTCTTTGAAAGAATTAACAAGATTGATAAACCCCTGGACAGACTTATCAAAAAGAAAAGAGAAATGACCGATAACAACAAAATCATGAAAGAAAGAGGAGAGATCACAACCAACACCAAAGACATACAAACAATTATAAGAACATATTATGAGTAACTCTATGCCAGCAAATTAGGTAACCTGGAAGAGATGGATGCATTCCTACAGATGTATCAACCACCAAAATTGAACCAGGAAGAAATAGAAAACCTGAGCAGACCTATAACCACTAAGGAAATTGAAGCAGTCAACAAAAATCTCCCAACAAACAAAAGCTCAGGGCCAGATGGCTTCCCAGGGGAATTCTACCAAGCATTTAAAGAAGAGTTAATACCTATTCTTCTGAAACTGTTCCAAAAAATAGAAATGGAAGGAAAACTTCCAAACACATTTTATGAGGCCAGCATTACCTTGATCCCAAAACCAGACAAAGACCCCATCAAAAAGGAGAATTACCGACCAATATCCTTGATGACCATGGATGCAAAAATTCTCACCAAAATACTAGCCAATAGGATCCAACAGTACATTAAAAGGATTATTTACCACGACCAAGTGGGATTTATCCCTGGGCTGCAAGGTTGGTTCAACATCCACAAATCAATCAACATGATACAATACATTAACAAAAGAAAGAACAAGAATCATATGATCCTCTCAATAGATGCAGAAAAAGCATTTGACAAAGTACAGCATCCTTTATTGATCAAAACTCTTCAGAGTATAGGGATAGAGGGTACATACCTCAATATCATAAAAGCCATCTATGAAAAACCTACAGCGAATATCATTCTCAATGGGGAAAAGCTGAGAGCTTTTCGCCTAAGATCAGGAACGCGGCAGGGATGTGCACTATCACCACTGCTATTCAACATAGTATTAGAAGTCCTAGCCACAGCAATCAGACAACAAAAAAAAATCAAAGGCATCCAAATCGGCAAAGAGGACGTCAAACTCTCACTCTTTGCAGATGAGATGATACTGTATGTGGAAAACCCAAAAGACTCCACCCCAAAACTGCTAGAACTCATACAGGAATTCAGTAAAGTAGCAGGATATAAAATCAATGCATAGAAATCAGTGGCATTCCTATACACCGACAACAAGACAGAAGAGAGACAAATCAAGGAGTCGATCCCATTTACAATTGCACCGAAAACCATAAGATACCTAGGAATAAATTTAACCAAAGAGGCAAAGGATCTGTACTCAGAAAACTATAAAATACTCATGAAAGAAATTGAAGAAGACACAAAGAAATGGAAAAATATTCCATGCTCATGGATTGGAAGAACAAACATTGTGAAGATGTCAATGCTACCTAGAGCAATCTACACATTCAATGCAATCCCCATCAAAATAGAACAAATGGAACAAATAATGCTAAAATTTGTATGGAACCAGAAGAGACCCCAAATAGCCAGAGGAATATTGAAAAAGAAAAGCAAAGCTGGCGGCATCACAATTCCGGACTTTCAGCTCTATTACAAAGCTGTCATCATTAAGACAGTATGGTACTGGCACAAAAACAGACACATACATCAATGGAACAGAATCGAGAGCCCAGAAATGGACCCTCAATTCTATGGTCAACTAATCTTTGACAAAGCAGGAAAGAATGTCCAATGGCAAAAAGACAGTCTCTTTAACAAATGGTGTTGGGAAAATTGGACAGCCACATGCAGAAGAAAGAAACTGGACCATTTCCTTACACCACACCCAAAAATAGACTCCAAATGGTTGAAAGACCTAAACGTGAGACAGGAGTCCATCAAAATCCTAAAGGAGAACACAGGTAGCAACCTCTTTGACCTCAGCTGCAGCAACTTCATCCTAGAAATATCGCCAAAGGCAGGGGAAGCAAGGGCAAAAATGAACTATTGGGATTTCATCAAGATAAAAAGCTTTTGCACAGCAAATAAACAGTCCACAAAACCAAAAGACAACCGACAGAATGGGAGAAAATATTTGCAAATGACATATCAGATAAAGGGCTAGTATCCAAAATCTATAAAGAACTTATCAAACTCAACACCCAAAGAACAAATAATCAATCAGGAAATGGGCAGAGGACATGAACAGACATTTTTCCAAAGAAGACATCCAAATGGCCAACAGACACATGAAAAAGTGCTCCACATCCCTCGGCATCAGGGAAATCCAAATCAAAACCTCAATGAGATACCACCTCACACCAGTCAGAATGGCTAAAATTAACAAGTCAGGAAACAACAGATGTTGGCGGGGATGCGGAGAAAGGGGAACCCTCCTACACTGTTGGTGGGAATGCAAGCTGGTGCAGCCACTCTGGAAAACAGTATAGAGGTTCCTCAAACAGTTGAAAATAGAGCTACCATACGATCCAAGAATTGCACTACTGGGTATTTACCCCAAAAATACAAATGTAAGGATCCGAAGGGGTACGTGCATGCCAATGTTTATAGCAGCAATGTTCACAATAACCAAACTGTGGAAAGAGCCAAGATGTCCATCAACAGATGAATGGATAAAGAAGAGGTGGTATATATACACAATGGAATATTATGCAGCCATCGAAAGGAATGAGATCTTGCCATTTGCAACGACATGGATGGAACTGGAGGGTGTTATGCTGAGTGAAATAAGTCAATCAGAGAAAGACATGTATCATATGACCTCACTGATATGAGGAATTCTTAAACTCAGGAAACAAACTGATTGTTGCTGGAGTGGTAGGGGCTGGGATGGATGGGGTGGCTGGGTGATAGACATTGGGGAGGGTATGTGCTATGGGAGCGCTGTGAATTGTGCAAGACTGATGAATCACAGATCTGTACCTCTGAAACAAATAATGCAACATATGTTAAGATAAAAGAAAAAGAAGATAGCAGGAGGGGAAGAATGAAGGGGAGTAAGTCGGAGGGGGAGACGAACCATGACAGTCGATGGACTCTGAAGAACAAACTGAGGGTTCTAGAGGTGAGGAGGGTGGGGGGATGGGTTAGCCTGGTGATGGGTATTAAAGAGGGCACATTCTGCGAGGAGCACTGGGTGTTATGCACAATGAATCATGGAATACTACATCAAAAACTAATGATCTAATGTATGGTGATTAACATAACAATAAAACAATTAAAAAAATAAACTTCAGGACTTAAAAAAAAAAAAAGAATAAAACAGAGGGTGCCTGCGTGGCTCAGTCATTTAAGCGTCTGTCTTCGGCTAGGGTCATGATCCCAGAATCCTGGGATCAAGCCCCATTTCGGGATCTCTGCTCAGCGGGGAGTTTACTTCTCCTTCTCCCTCTGCCTGCCTCTCTGCCTCTTGTGCTGTCTCTGTCAAATAAATAAATAAAATCTTAAAAAAAGAGAATAAAACAGAGAAAAGTATATATTTAAAATATATTTTATTCTAAAAGCAATTTGAAGGTTTTTTTTAAACTGCAGAATATCTAGAACATTTCAAGTAAGTCATTGTATATTCAGTCACTAAACTCACAGCTCTTCAAAGAAAGATGAATTTTTATTCATCCCTACATATTCAGGCCCCAGCACACAGTGTTTAGAACCAAGTAGATGCTCAAATTTACCTTGAAATAGAATTTTAAAAAATAACATTTATTGAATAATAAACTTTTTTAAAAACGATTTATTTATTTAGAGAGAGAGAGCAAGCATGCGTGAATGGGGGGAAGGGGCCAAGGGAGGGAGGAGAGAGAATCCTCAAGCAGACTCCCTGCTGAGCATGGAGCCCAATTAGGGGCTTGATCCCAGGATCCTGAGTAATGACCTGAGCCAAAATGAAGACTCGGCTGCTTAACTAACTGAGCCATCCAAGCATGCCTGAATAATGAACTTTTAAAAAATTATGGATTTTCTTCTCTAATTTGAAATGACCTTTTACATAGCTTATGTGTTAAAGTATGTATTATATTTTTTTAATTTTTTATTGTTATGTTAATCACCATATATTACATCATTAGTTTTTGATGTAGTGTTCCATGATTCATTGTTTGTGCATAACACCCAGTGCTCCATGCAGAATGTGCCTTCTTTAATACCCATCACCAGGCTAACCCATCCCCCTACCCTCCTCCCCTCTAGAACCCTCAGTTTGTTTTTCAGAGTCCATCGTCTCTCATGGTTCGTCTTAATAAGTTCAAAGAATAGAATGGGCATTGAAATGTTTATGTTTGCCTTTTCAATTTTGCTCATTCTGATCAACATGTTTTGTTTCCATCTTACTTAAAAATAATACAAATTGGGCTTAAAATATAGTGCATAAAAGCTTATGATTTTGGAGTCCAAATATTTCTAGTGTACTGAAATAATAAGTTCAGTCAAACAATATTTGTTTAATTTTTGCTATATTCAACATTCATTGTTTTTATTTTTTATTTTTAAATATTTTAAACAGCAAAGCTGACATGAACAGAAGTAGAAGAGAAAGAAAGCTGTAGGATGTAACCAGATCTTTTAATACAATTTTTGTAGGAAAAAAATATCTTTAGTGAGAAATGGCTTTAAAACTGATAAAAGAGAAATTAATTCATTCAGATTTCTGGGAGTTTGAAGAGTGAGTATAAAGGTTATGGCATATAATACAAGAAAACTGAAAGTATATGAATAATGCAGTGGTTTCTATTATATATTCATATGGACTTTGATGAACCTGTAGAATGTACTATCTCTGGCCTATGTTAATCGCAGAAAATCAGTTCTGGTGTCATTAAAACGTAGAAATTCTCAGAATGGAGAAAAAGCCTGTCTACTATTGATGTACTTTAAATATAAATACAGAGATAGGCTAAAATTAAATGCACACAAAAAATATACCATGTTACTATTAAGCAAAGAAGGATGAAGTGGTTACAGTAATCTCAGATACCATAGACTTCATGTAAAATAACATTTCCAAAAAAAGAAAAAAAATGTCTTAATGAAAAGAGCAGCAATTCTTCAAGAGGAAATAAACATTATATGCATTTAATAACTTATCTTCAAAATCATGAATAGTAACAATACCTAGAAAAATTATAGCTTTACATATTTATATAACAATGGAATATTATATTAATAGTAGCTCATAGTGTATATTAGTTTAATATCAAGTTATATTAGAATATAATATTAGTATACAAGAGAGGTCTAAAACCAATGAATTAAAGCTCTTCCTTGGGAGAGAAAAGTAAATTCAATTATCAGCAAAAGGGGAAAATAATTAAGAAATTTGACCCAAAATAAACATGAGAGAGAAACAACACAGAAAAATCTTCAAAGACAAAGTTTTTTCTTGAAAAGATTAATATAATTCATTAACATCTAGTTAGACTAATTAAGGATAAAAAGGAGGAAAATTTTCCCATATCAGAAATCAACATGGAGTCACCACTACAGTATCTACAGAAATTTAAATAATCATAATATTATGATTTATAACTTTTTGATAAAAATGACATAATAATATGATTATAACTTTATGCTTACATGTTGTGTATTTTAGAGGAAATAGACAAATTCCTTGAATTATATAACTTGTCAAAATTGAAACAAAATGATACAGAAAACCTGACTAGTCCTACAGACATTAAATTTTATCCAAATCTTCCCAAAAGAAATCTCCAGGCTTAGATTGTTTTACTTATGGATTTTTAAAAAACTTTTAAGGTTATACTAGCATCAGTTTTGTTTAAATGCCCTGAGAAAACAGAAGAGTGAAGACTTCACAACATTTAGTGAGACCAAAAAAAATAAAATAAAAACATAAAAATAACAGATCAATTTCCCACATGAACATATACATACATACAGACACAAACACATAAAAATTTAATAATTCAGTGAAATCCAGATAAAAATAGCTTATAAATCATAATCAGTTAGTGTCAACTTCAGCAATATGTTTGGTTTAATGTTTGAATTAATAAAATTAACTACATTAACAGAATATAGTTATATTGTGTTTAGGGCAATAGAAGCAAAAAAGCATTTGACAGAAATAAATATCTATCCCACGAGAAAAATTCTTAAACTAAATGTGAAAAGGAACTTGTACCTCCTCTAAAGGGCATCTACAAAAACTTACTTAAAGGCAAATCACTAAAGGTATATTTCTAAGATTAGGAAATGCCAAAAATTCCCACTTTAATCAATTTTTTGAACACTGTTTTAGACATTCTGGGCATTGTAATAAACAAAATAATAAAATCATACAGATTTGAAAAAAATAAATACTGTCATTTTTATTACTTCTGTTTCAGAAGATAATTATTTATGTAAAATGCATAAAGGAGTAGAGATAATTACTCACACTAATGAATTGATTAGGTTCTCAGGATACAAGGTTAATAAACCAAGAATCAAATATTTTCATATAATCTTAAAAACATTTAGAAAAGGAAATAAAAATAATTCTATTTACAGTAGCATCAGCAAACTAAAAGAAGGTAGGGATAATTAAAAATAAATATATATCAAGTCCTCTGTATTAAAAACTAAAAAAACCTGTGGAGACAGATGTAAAATGACGTAAAGACACATGTCATGTTATGGATTGGAAGAATACTTTTTTAAAAGATTTTATCTATTTATGAGAGAGAGAGAGAGTGCAAGAGCACAAGAGCAGGGGGAGGGAGAAGCAGACTCCCTGCTGAGTGGGGAGCCTAATGTGGGGCTTGATCCCAGGATGCTGGGATCATGACCTGAGCAGAAGGCAGACGCTTAACTGACTGAGCCTTCCAGGAGAGCCCCTGGATGAATACTTTTAAGATTTTTTCCCCCAATTTGATCTCTAAACTCAATCCACTGTCAAGAAAATTCATAGCAATTTTTAAAAATATTTTAGTAGAAACTGACTAGCAGCTTTAACATTACATATGAAAATACAAGAGATCTAGAATATACAAATAACTCTTGAAAGGAATAAAAGAACCAATTTGGGTGACTTACATTATCTCACTTCAAGTTCTACTCTAAATCTAAAAGTAGGGTATTCAAAGGAATGTGACATTGGCTGAAGAATAAATAGATATACAGAACTGAATAGGAAAACTAGATATAAATCCAAATGTAATAGGTATTTTATATTTTTACTAAAATCATCTATTTTTTAATGGGGAAACTAATATTAATGCAAAAACATGCCCTAGAGTATTTGGATATCCATAAAGACAAAAAACAAAAGCCTAATCTCTACCTCACATAACACTCAAAATTACTTTGATATTGGGCGCCTGGGTGGCTCAGTCGTTGAGCGTCTGCCTTCAGCTCGGGTCATGATTCCAGGGTCCTGGGATCGAGTCCCACATCCGACTCCCTACTCAGCGGGAAGCCTGCTTCTCCCTCTCCCACTCCCCCTGCTCATGTTCCTGCTCTCGCTGTTTCTCTCTGTCAAATAAATAAATAAAATCTTTAAAAAAAAATTACTTTGATATTGACAATAGGGAAAAAAATCACAAAACATAACATTCTAAAATTCAAGGTTTTTAAATCAAAATATAGGAGAATATCACCTTGACACAGTGGCGGGCAAGTTTAATACCATCTAGTGTGTTGTACCCATGTGTTTACGTCCACAGATGTCTGGATTAATGATGCTAACCCTTGGCCATACCAGAATGTATTAATCAATTGATAAAGATCTGTTCGAGGTTATGAAATATGAAATATATATAAATAATAATTTTAATTGCTGGGTGCCTGGGTGGCTCAGTCAGTTATGTGTCTGATTCTTGGTTTCAGCTCAGGTCATGATCTTGTGGTTATGGGATCGAGCCCTGTGTTGGGCTGTGCTCAGTGTGGAGTCTGCTTCAGATTCTCTTTCCCTCTCCCTCTCATTCCCTCTCTCTCTCAAATAACTAAAAACTTAAAAACATAATTTTAATTGCATTTTTTTCTTAACTCTGTCCCACTAAAATATATGTAGTAGCTGAATAAAAAATAATTAGACAATTACTTCTAGTGAGTGCTTTTAAAAATAAATGTTTATGACTCAGGACATATCTGATATAGCAAATTTAGGACATTTGGACCAATAAGAATTGAAAATAGTACCTGTATTAAATGGCCAGCTCTCTGAATGACCTGAAAGGGTGCATTATTTGTTTGCTGTAGTACCACATTATTTCAGATACAACTTAATATTTTGGCTGTTGATTATGTGTGATCAGCAGTGAGGTCATATAGCAGCATATGACCCTGGCAACACTCAGCCCAGAATGAAGTAACAAGACATATGAACAGAAGATAGGCAAATGAATGAATGAATTCCTTCATTAAGACTTCTTCATTTGTCCATTTATTCACTTATTCATTGAATATTTATTGAACTCATCACTGTACTGGATGATGAAGGATATATCTTTTGAAATAATAGCACCTGTCTTAATAGATCTTACCTAACATGTGTAAGATATATATGACTTAAGTGAACTTTGAAAGTTATGCAACACTATTAAATGTTACAAATGCTATAAAGGAAAATAGTACATTGCTATATCTTGCATTTGAAAAAATAGCCTCTTTTTCTTTTTGAAAATCCTGATTTTGAGTAATCACGTCAATCTACCTACAAGAACTTGAGGACAGGTTATTTATCTGTGCTTTTATTTCCTCCTCAAAATATGACAGTCATCAATGGAAGAAAAACCCAACTGATTGTCTAAATGCCTTCAGATATAAATATCTAAAAAATCTGAAAAATATTTTGAACCATTTGATTTACTTTTTATTCTGTAAGTGTTAAAAAAAATTATTGAATAAACAATTAGGTAAGAACAGAGGAAAACTGAAGGAGGGACATTACTCTGCAACCAGAATATTGGATGCACAGGTAACTATATGCATTCTATTAACCACAAAATAAGAAAAGTTTAATACTAGTTACAAGCTTTGAGAATAGAATCACAGAGCCAAAATCACATGTGTGCTGAAATCAGATACCAGGGAAAATGAGACAGAATGCCAAAATCTAACATGAAAAGCAGGGAAGTAAAGGATATCAAATATTATAATTATACTACAGTAGCCAGCTATTAGTAGTAGACTTACTGTAAAGGTGGAAAGATTAAATATTCTATTTTGAAATTGGAATGGTTGAGTTCAGAATTTCAGAAGTGTTCAATTTAGTTTGATAATAAAGTTTCCAGAAGTTGTTACAAAACTGAGCCCTGGATTAGATTCCTTGAGGTTTTTGTGTTTTGAAGCTGGATATTTTCATCTGATTCTGGTGTATTAAACCTTGAGTTGAGAGTCATAATGTTCATGCATTATTTATTCAAAACAAGCATTTTTTGAGCTTCCTATATTATCATAACTCTATTTATATATGTTCACTATTTAGTAAATACATTCATGAATACTTAGGAAAGTGGGAGTCATTTGAAAAATATTGACCTTAAATATGAAAATAAATAAATGAGTATTTGTTAAAATATATTGAATAATTAAACAACTTTTACATTTCTAGCTTTACCATTTCCTTAACTCTTAATGTCTGATTATAGCCTGATTATGATTTCCAGGTCTCACTCGCCTGGATCAGTGAAACCATCTTCCTGATTATACTACACATTGTGGAATCCAATCTCCCAGTCAATTTAAGTTGGCTGTCCTTCATTGTTGACACCTGCTTCACATGGACTTTATTTCTCACGACTCTTCAAGAATATCTTTTTGATATCAGGGTATAGCTTCCTGTTGCACCTATCTAATTTGTCTAAAAATGACAAATTCTTGAGAATTCCCTTTGTTTAAAAACTAATTTTACCTCTCTGTAGCATTCACGCTGTTGACAGGGGCCTCCATTTGAAACTGCCTTTTCTAACGGCTTCCGTGAGCCATTCCTCTCCCAGTTCTACTTTTCTGACAGCCTCTTTTGTTGGAAATTTACCTTCCTCTAATTCTCCTTAAATAATTATTTAGAAATTTTATCTTTGACTCCTTTTTTTTCATTCTTCACATATACTCAGGAAAAATTATCAAGGCTTGCTTTCATTTGCCACGGATGTTTCTATAATTCTCAAATTTAAAACAACTGCCTAGAAATTTATGTTGAATCCCACCATAAAAATCTCACTTCTATTTACCTCCACTTAAATGTACTAACAGCACTTCAAGTGTAGACAAATTTAAACTAAATTCTTCTACAATGTTGCTTTTATAAATTCAAATGCACATACCTTACTTTTAACTCAATAAATTGTCCTGCCAGGTCTAAAAAATTATCAGAGGTAGAAATTACTCTTAATACCTGTATCTCTTAACTTTTATATCCATTTAATCCTTTGTCCTATAAATGATTAATTTTAGCCCCCTTTCTTCTTTCTAATCCCTCAAAACTATTGTTGGATTTTCAAGCTTGAAAGCAGAGCTTGGATTCTCCCCTTAATTTTGTGTTAACATGCTGAGATCTCATATTGATAGAATGGAAGCTCACACTAGAAGAAGCAATAGGCCCAATTATATAGTAACTTACTGGACAAGTTTGTTTTTCTTCCTTTTATGTTAATATGCCAAAGTGGGTGGCCCATGACAGCCAGTCAGCTTGATTCCTTTCCAAATTTCCTTTCATCACTCCTTAAGATCTGTTATTATCTACATTGTGTTTAGTCACTTCTGTCTTCATCCAGGAGAAAGGGAGAAAAGAACATGAAAATGTGCACTCAGAGTCTTAAGCACAAACCCCAAAAGTGGCATCTTTTACTGCTGCCCTCATCATTTTGACAAGAACTTAATCAAACCAAATACAAAGGAAGCCAGAAAATGTAGCTAGGTGCACAGGAAGAAAGAAAAACACATCTTGGAACACAGCATTCTTTACTATATAGCTCATGGTCTCAACACCAGGGCTTTCATCCTTAATAAACTATCCCACAAACTCTCAAACTCCAAAGTATTTAGTAATTTTCTAGAACTCACAGTGCAACGCGATATTTTTCATATTATACTAGTACTTTATGTCATCTTTGCCTTCAAATCAAGCATAATCTTATCTCTCCACTTAAATTCACAGTCCAGAAACTCTGAACTATGTATGATTCCATAAATGACGAACTTCTTCTTCTTCTTCTTCTTCTTCTTCTTCTTCTTCTTCTTCTTCTTCTTCTTCCTTCTTCTTCCTCTTCCATATCCTCCTCATAATTATTATTTTCTTTTATCTTTAATGGTAAACATATTCTAGAATATATCCTCCACTTTTCCACATCTGAAATATTGTAAACATCTTGCAAGTTTTAGCTATTTTAATATTTCTCCAAGAAGAATTAGGGACACCTAAGCTTTCATTACTATATATATACAGTTTAATGATAATTATATTTAATAATTATTATTAACCTGCAGAAAGCTATAAGCACCTTGCTGTCAGGATCCATGTCTGTTCATATTGATAATGTATGCTCAATAGTCATTTCTAAATTAATGATTTACAAATTACATTATGTAAAGCTATTTAAAATCAATAAAATATAATTGTATTGAGAGAAGAATATTATAAGTCTGGATGTTATTCAGATTTGGAATTGTACATGAAAACTCTAAGAATACAATATGATACCAATATATGCAAACCCATATAATGGCTGGCATTACTACTAATAATATTTAGAGGTAAAACTTTTTAATATGAGAAATTTTATGTTGAATCATATTTTCAAATTAAATTCTGTTAAGTGGTTTAAGATTTGTTTTTTTATATGGACTATTTGTTCACATTTACAAATAAGATTCCCAGCATTACTCCTAGGAATTGTGCTGTTTTGTAGCTTTACATATTTTATTTTAATATGCCTCTCTTTCAAGTAGACAAATGGGAAAACTAGTTGCATGACCTTGTACATATGTTTAAAATAATAGCAATAATAAAGTGCACAACAAAATCTCATTTTGCTGGTACTGTTCATTGATTCCATGTATCTTCTATTGCTTCAGATATTTTTCATAATTTCCTGGATGGGAGAGATCCACATGAAGGTGTATTTCCAGGCAACCTGCACAAGTCATGAATTCTCCCCTATGATTAAAAGTGCTAATATTCCATCCAGTGGAGTTCTCTACTACTGTGATCACTGAAAACCGTATTTGCTGTCAGCAGGCTCAATGGTGGACACCAAGTATATAAATCAGAGAATTGCCAGCCTTATCAATGCCTAAGTATGACTTTCTACTGAGTAATTTTGAAGTACAATCTAAGTAATCAGCTGCCCCCAAAATAATAAAATAAAAGATAAGTAGAATAGATGCATTATTCAGTTGAGGATGAGTCCAGGGAAGTTTCCTGGGTAGATGAAGTTTTATAAAAGATTTTGTTGTAGGAAATGAATTTGGATGATATAAATTTCACCCAAATTTCCATCTTCTTATTAAGTTTCTGTTTAAAACTTTTACTATTTGCTACTTGTTTTGGAATTATCCCCATCAAGAAAAATCTTAAAATGTATTTAATTAGACTATAAAACTCAAAATAATGTCCCTAAATTTTCTTTGAGCAAACAGCACTTCTACTATTATTGCCACAGCTGCCTTCCTTGCACTGCTTTCATTATACATACAAGTATTGCTTTTACTCTGCCACCCTGACAAGGGAAATGCTTCAATATATCATCAGATGCAATATGGCTTTAATTAATTAAGGTAACATATATGCTATTAATTTAATCTCTAATTATACAATATAATAATTTTCCTATTTTGCTGTGGCTCAGATGGTTTAAATAATCTGGCCAGGATCACACAGCTAATAAGTGAATAATTGAGAAATCAAATCCATAACTACTTATTTCTAAACCCATACTAGTTTCATTAATCATAATCCCAATATTGTAGCCATCATAAGGCCTACTACATGCAATAGACCCAGCACTGAGAACATTTAACAGACTTCCATAGAATATACGCATGACAAAATCTAAGTTAATTATTTGATCTAGAGATTCAGTGTGCGATCCATCAAAATCTTAGCAAATTATCTTTGAATATCAACAATCTGATTCTAAAGTTTATATGGAAAGGAAAAAGATCTTAAATATCCAACACAATACTGAAAAAGAACAAACTTGGAGGACAAATATTTGATTTCAAGACTTATTATAAAGCTACAGTGATCCTTTTATTTTAAGTCTTCCTCATAATATAATTAGGTAATTCTTTTTTTTTTCCAATACATGCCCTTTATAATATCCATCACCAGGCCAACCCATCCCCCACTGCCCTCCCCTCTAGAACCCTCAGTTTGTTTCTCAGAGTCCATAGTCTCTCATGGTTCATCTCCCCCACTTGCACCCCCTTCATTTTCCCCTCCTACTATCTTATTTTTTTAACATATAATGTATTATCTGTTTCAGAGGTAAAGTTACAGTGACCTTGACAGTGTGGTATTGGTGGAAGAATAAACAAATAGATCAACAGGACAGAATGGAGAACCCAACATCATTGTGTCCCAATTATGTCCCACTAAGTCTCTGAGAATTCCTATCCATCAGAGATGGCATCCTTAATCTTATTTTTGTCTTTTTATGCCTAGGAGACATTTCTATGAAGAGATGATCATTTAGAATTTATATTTATAGCTTTATTTTGTTATACATACACAGAACTATAAAATAATATAGAGCCATACTAAAGTATCTTAGTATAAAGTAAAGGTATTTACCTAATTTACCCACAGATTAGGATATTTGCTTTTCCTGTCTGATATTACTCAGGTAGGCCAAAGGACTGAGTTATTTACCCCTCTGATTTCAGGTTTCCTATGCCTTTAATGATAGTACTTTAGTAATTCCTAAATCCCGCCTTCTGCATGGCAAATGTGAAACTAGCTCAAAGTTTTCTGATATGAACAGTAGGAAAACAGTTGGTAGGCAGCCAGTTGAAACCAGGGCTGACACAAAATTCATAGTGGGACTCCTAGGTCAATATCCATATGTCTCCCCTTATCGCTTGCATTAATCATGTTAAATCCTGGAAAAGATGAGAAGAGATGGGAGGAATGCTTAGAATTATTCTACAATTCTGCTCAATTATTTCAGAATGCATTGAAGTTATTAACTGATTATTAAAGTATTAGTAGTACTGAAGTAGACTTACAAAAATTACTTTTCAGCAGAGCAAGATGGCGGAGGAGTAGGAGACCTAGATTTTGACTGGTCTCAGGAATTCAGCTGAATAGGGATCAAACCATTCTGAACACCTACGAACTAAACAGGAGATCGAAGAGGAGAGTAGCAACAACTCTCTGAACAGAGAAGCGACCACTTACTGGAAGGTAGGACGTGCGGAGAAGTGAATCCGAGGTGATATTCGGGAAGATAGACAGCGGGGTAGGGGGCCTCCTTCGGCCGCTTCTGGCAAGTGATAGAGCCGCAGAGCACAAAATCGGAACTGTTAGAAGTCGGCTCCGCTGAGGGACGTCGCTGCAGTGGCTAAGCGTGGGGTGGAATCCTCCCAGGACAGTGTGGTCTCAGGACCCTCGGGGTCACAGAAAGACTGGGGGTGCCTGAGTGTGGCAGAGCTCCCAGGTATCGGAGCAGGGAAGCCGGCTGCAGAGACAGAGCTGAGGTTTGGGTTCTCAGATCGGGGTTGCCATAAACTGTGATCCGCGGCCCAGTCGGGCCACTGCTCCTCCAGCAGGGGCCCAACAAGCAGCAGAGCCGGGGAGACTCCCCTTCCTCCCCCGGGAGGAGCGGAGCAGGAGTGCACCGCAGGGATCTGCTGGGTTTGAGACTCCACACGGGGTCGGGTGCCAGAGATACAAATGCTCGGTCACAAACCGGGTGAGCACGGAGTGCGGCCGGAGACCAGGGAGACGGGAGTGACTGCTTTTCTCTGGGGGTGCACTGAGAAGTGGGGCCCCGAGTTCTCAGCTCCTCCGGGTGGAGATTTGGAGGCCACCATTTTCACCCTGGTCCTCCAAAGCTGTACTGAGAGCTTGCAGGAACAAAAGCTCCTGAGAGCAAACCCGAGCAGCTTGCTTAGCCCGGACCGACAGGGTAGGGCAATTCAGCCTCCAGGCAAAGACATTTGGAAACCACGGCAACAGGCCCCTCCCCCAGAATATCAGCATGGACAGCCAGCAAGCCAAGACCAAGTTTACCGATCAAGGACAACGGGAGAACTCCAGCACTAGGGGAATACTGCATATAGAATTCATGGCTTTTTTTTACCCTGATTCATTAGTTCATCAAAGTTAATTTTTTTAACTGTTTTTTTTTTTAATTTTTCTTTTTCCCTTTTTCAACCAACATCTTATCAATCCCTTTTTAAAAAAAAAAATATTTTTCATTTTTAGAGTCATATTTTATCCCTTCATAGTAGTTACCCTTAATTTGGCAAATATATATAAGTTGTTCTCTCTTTAAAATTTTGAGATACAGTTTCTTCTAACAGATCAAAATATACCCTAAACCACTAGTGTATGGCTTTTTTCTAGTCTCCTGCCTGATCACATTCTCTCCATTTTTTCTTTTTATTTTTAAATCTTCTTCTTTCTTTTCTCAAACTGCTTATCTTATCAATTCCTTTTATAAAATCTTTTATAATTTTCATCTTTACAGTCATCTTCCATCCCTTCATTGTATCAACCCTTATTTTGTACATATATGTCTTTCTTCCTTTAAAATTTTAGGAGGCACTTTTTTCTAACAGACCAAAATATGCCCAAAATCTAGTGTGTGGCACTGATCTATGCACTAGCCTGATCATATTTGATCATATTCTGCTTTTTTTGTATTGTTCTGTTTTTGTTTTTATCTTTTTTTTCCTCTTTCTTTTTTCTGTCTTTCCCTTTTGATTCCCCTGCTTTCAGGTCTTTTCTGATTTGTATACAGTGTATTTGCTGGGGACGTTGTTACCCTCTTAGCATTTTGTTCTCTCATTCATCTATTCTCCTCTGGACAAAATGACAAGATGAAAAAACATCACCTCAGCAAAAAGAACAAGAGGTAGTACCGTCAGCCAGGGACCTACTCAATACGGACATTAGTATGATGTCGGACCTAGAGTTCAAAATCATGACTTTAAAGATACTAGCTGGGCTTGAAAAAAGCGTGGAAGTTATTAGAGAAACGCTTTCTGGAGAAATAAAGAACTAAAATCTAACCAAGTCAAAATCAAAAAGGCTATTAATGAGGTGCAATCAAAAATGGGGGCACTAACTGCTAGGATAAATGAGGCAGAAGAGAGAATCAGTGATATAGAAGACCAAATGATGGAAAATAAAGAGAGAGAAACAACTACAGGATCACAAGGGCAGAATTCTAGAGATAAGCAATATGATAAGATGAAACAATATTAGAATAATTGGGATCCCAGAAGAAGAAGAAGAAAGAGAGAGAGGGGCAGAAGGTATATTGGAGCAAATAATAGCAGAGAACTTCCCTAATGTGAGGAAGGAAACAGGCATGAAAATCCAGGAGGCACAGAGAACCCCTCTCAAAAATCAATAAAAATAGGTCAACACCCCGATATCTAATAGTAAAACTTACGAGTCTCAGAGACAAAGAGAAAATCCTGAAAGCAGCTCGGGAGAAGAGATATGTAACCTACAATGGTAGAAATATTAGATTGGCAACAGATCTATCCGCAGAGACCTGGCAGGCCAGAAAGGACTGGCAAGACATCTTCAAAGCCCTAAATGAGAAAAATATGCAGCCAAGAATACTATATCCAGCTAGGCTGTCATTGAAAATAGAGGAGAGATAAAAAGCTTCCAGGACAAATAAAAACTAAAGGAATTTGCAAACGCGAAACCAGCCCTCCAAGAAATATTGAAAGGGGTCCTCTAAGGAAAGAGAGAGCCTAAAAGCAGCATAGATCAGAAAGGAACACAGACAATATACAGTCACAGTCACCTTACAGGCAATACAATGGCACTAAATTCATATCTTTCAATAGTTACTCTGAATGTAAATGGGCTAAATGCCCCAATCAAAAGACACAGGGTATCAGATTGGATTAAAAAACGAGACCCATCGATATGCTGTCTGCAAGAGACTCATTTTAGACCCAAAGTCACCCCCAGATTGAACGTGAGGGGGTAGAAAACCATTTACCATGCTAATGGACACCAAAAGAAAGCTGGGGTGGCAATCATTATATCAAACAAATTAGATTTTAAATCAAAGACTGTAATAAGAGATGAGGAAGGACACTATATCCTACTTAAAGTGTCTATCCAACAAGAAGATCTAACAATTGTAAATAACTATGTCCCTAACATGGGAGCAGCCAATTATATAAGGCAATTAATAACAAAAACAAAGAAACACATTGACAACAATACAATAATAGTGGGGGACTTTAATACCCCCTGACTGAAATGGACAGATCATCTAAGCAAAGATCAACAAGGAAATAAAGACTTTCAATGACACACTGGAACAAATGGACTTCACAGACATATTCAGAACATTCCATCCCAAAGCAATGGAATACACTTTCTTCTCTAGTCCCCATGGAACATTCTCCAGAATTGATCACATACTAGGTCACATATCAGGTATCAACTGGTACCAAAAGTTGGGATTATTCCCTGCAAATTTTCAGACCACAATGTTTTGAAACTAGAACTCAATCACAAGAGGGAAGTCGGAGAGAACTCAAATACATGGAAGCTAAGGAGCATCCTACTAAAGAATGAATGGGTCAACCAGGAAATTAAAGAAGAATTAAAAAAATTCATGGAAACCAATGAAAATGAAAACACAACTGTTCAAAATCTTTGGAATACAGCAAAGGCAGTCCTGAGAAGAAAGTATATAGCAATACAAGCCTTTCTCAAGAAACAAGAAAGGTCTCAAATACACAACCTAACCCTACACCTAAAGGAGCTGGAGAAAGAACAGCAAATAATGCCTAAACCTAGTAGGAGAAGAGGAATCATAAAGATCAGAGCAGAAATCAATGAACTAGAAACCAAAAGAACAGTAGAACAGTTCAAAGAAACTAGGAGCTGGTTCTTTGAAAGAATTAACAAGATTGATAAACCCCTGACAGACTTATCAAAAAGAAAAGAGAAATGACCCCAATCAACAAAATCATGAATGAAAGAGGAGAGATCACAAAAAACACCAAAGACATACAAACAATTATAAGAACATATTATGAGCAACTCTATGCCAGCAAATTAGATAACCTGGAAGAAATGGGTGCATTCCTAGAGATGTATCAACTACCAAAATTGAACCAGGAAGAAAGAGAAAACCTGAACAGACCTATAACTACTAAGGAAATTGAAGCAGTCATTAAAAATCTCCCAACAAACAAAAGCCCAGGGCCAGATAGTTTCCTAGGGGAATTCTATGAGACATTTAAAGAAGAATTAATACCTATTCTCCTGAAACTGTTCCAAAAATAGAAATGGAAAGAAAACTTCCAAACACATTTTATGAGGCCAGCATTACCTTGATCCCAAAACCAGACAAAGACCCCATCAAAAAGGAGAATTACCGACCAATATCCTTGATGAACATGGATGCAAAAATTCTCACCAAAATACTAGCCAATAGGATCCAACAGTACATTAAAAGGATTATTCACCATGACCAAGTGGGATTTATCCCTGGGCTGCAAGGTTGGTTCAACATCCACAAATCAATAAACGTGATACAATACATTAACAAAAGAAAGAACAAGAATCATATGATCCTCTCAATAGATGCAGAAAAAGCATTTGACAAAGTACAGCATCCTTTCTTGATCAAAACCCTTAAGAGTATAGGGATAGAGGGTACATACCTCAATATCATAAAAGCCATCTATGAAAAACCTACAATGAATATGATTCTCAATGTTCAAGAACGTGGCTGGATGTCCACCATCAACACTGCTATTCAACATAGTATTAGAAGTCCTAGCCACAGCAATCAGACAACAAAAAAAATCAAAGGCATCCAAATCAGCAAAGAGGAAGTCAAACTCTCTCTCCTTGCAGATGAGATGATACTGTATGTGGAAAACCTAAAAGACTCCACCCAAAACTTCTAGAACTCATACAGGAATTCAGTAAAATAGCAGGATATAAAATCAATGCACCGATATCAGTGGCATTCCTATATACCAACAACAAGACAGAAGAGAGACAAATCAAGGAGTTGATCCCATTTACAATTGCACCGAAAACCATAAGATACCTAGGAATAAATTTAACCAAAGAGGCAAAGGATCTGTACTCAGAAAACTATAAAATACTCATGAAAGAAATTGAAGAAGACACAAAGAAATGGAAAAACGTTCCATGCTCATGGATTGGGAGAACCAACATTGTGAAGATGTCAATGCTCCCTAAAGCAATCTACACGTTCAATGCAATCCCCATCAAAATACCATCCACTTTTTTCAAAGAAATGGAACAAATAATCTTAAAATTTGTATGGAACCAGAGGAGACCCCGAATAGCCAGAGGAATATTGAAAAAGAAAAGCAAAGCTGGCGGCATCACTATCCCAGACTTCCAGCTCCATTACAAAGCTGTCATCATCAAGACAGTATGGTACTGGCATAAAAACAGACACATAGATCAATGGAACAGAATCGAGAGCCCAGAAATGGACCCTCAACTCTGGTCAACTTATCTTTGACAAAGTAGGAAAGAATGTCCAATGGCAAAAAGACAGTCTTTTCAACAAATGGTGTTGGGAAAATTGGACAGCCACATGCAGAAGAATGTAACTGGACCATTTCCTTACACCACACCCAAAAATAGACTCCAAATGGTTGAAAGACCTAAACGTGCGACAGGAGTCCATCAAAGTCCTAAAGGAGAACACAGGCAGCAACCTCTTCGACCTCAGCTGCAGCAACTTCTTCCTAGAAACATCGCCGAAGGCAAGGGAAGCAAGGGCAAAAATGAACTATTGAGATTTCATCAAGATAAAAAACTTTTGCACAGCAAAAGAAACAGTCCACAAAACCAAAAGACAACCGACAGAATGGGAGAAAATATTTGCAAATGACATATCAGATAAAGGGCTAGTATCCAAAATCTATAAAGAATTTATCAAACTCAACACCCAAAGAACAAATAATTCAATCAAGAAATGGGCAGACGACATGAACAGACATTTTTCCAAAGACATCCAAATGGCGAACAGACACATGAAAAAGTGCTCCATATCGCTTGGCATCAGGGAAATCCAAATCAAAACCTCAGTGAGATACCACCTCACACCAGTCAGAATGGCTAAAATTAACAAGTCAGGAAACAACAGACGTTGGCGGGGATGTGGAGAAAGGGGAACCCTCCTACACTGTTGGTGGGAAGGCAAGCTGGTGCAACAGTATGGAGGTTCCTCAAACAGCTGAAAATAGAGCTACCATTTGATCCAGGAATTGCACTACTGGGTATTTACACCAAAGATACAAATGTAGGGATCCGAAGGGGTACGTGCCCCCCAATGTTTATAGCAGCAATGTCCACAATAGCCAAACTGTGGAAAGAGCCAAGATGTCCATCGACAGATGAATGGATAAAAAAGATGTGCTATGGAATATTATGCAGCCATCAAAAGAATGAGATCTTGCCATTTGCAACGACGTGGATGGAACTGGAGGGTGTTATGCTGAGTGAAATAAGTCAATCAGAGAAAGACATGTATCATATGACCTCACTGATATGAGGAATTCTTAAACTCAGGAAACAAACTGATTGTTGCTGGAGTGGTAGGGGCTGGGATGGATGGGGTGGCTGGGTGATAGACATTGGGGAGGGTATGTGCTATGGGAGCACTGTGAATTGTGCAAGACTGATGAATCACAGATCTGTACCTCTGAAACAAATAATGCAACATATGTTAAGATAAAAGAAAAAGAAGATAGCAGGAGGGGAAGAATGAAGGGGAGTAAGTCGGAGGGGGAGACGAACCATGACAGTCGATGGACTCTGAAAAACAAACTGAGGGTTCTAGAGGGGAGGAGGGTAGGGGGATGGGTTAGCCGAGTGATGGGTATTAAAGAGGGCACATTCTGCGAGGAGCACTGTGTGTTATGCACAACAATGAATCATGGAACACTACATGAAAAACTAATGATGTAATATATGGTGATTAACATAACAATAAAAAAATTTAAAAATTACTTTTCTCCTTCCATATAATAATGTGTTCCATTATTTCCATCCAAATCTCTCAAAAAGTCCTTCTGCAAAATGTACTACAATAGGCATGTTGAATTTACAACAGCATCATATGGTTATATACATAGATAAAGATCTACAGAAAATTTACTAAAATAAATATGTTCATTTAGAAAAGGCAATGCATTAACAAGTTTTTCTATTTCATTTAACTATATATACCATTGTACAAAATATTTATATACTAAATACAAAATTAATAGCATTTTAATATCTGCAACAAACAAACAAAACTCTGACATTTAAAAAATACTGTTTGCAAAAAGAGCAAATACCAAATAACAATAAAAACATTTAGAAAGGCTGAGAAAAACTTTATAAACTCTAAAAGATTAAAGAAAAAATTAAGGAGAACATACATAAATGTAAGGCTGTTATGAATTTGAATATTCAGTAATTTAAAGATTTAATTTTTACTTATATTACTTTACAGCTTTTGTGTCATTCCCTCAAAATCCTACAAGTATATGTGTTTTCATGTGTAAGCATGTGAATAAGTGTGAAACTAGACAAACCAAATACAAAATTTATATGGAAGTATTAAGGATCATAAGTAACAAGACTGGCATGGTAGAATGGCCAATCTAATGGGAAGTAGCTCTTATCTCAGAGCGGCAGAAATTAACAATGAGGAAATCTGACCAATGAACTAGCAGAAAAGGCTCAGAAACTGACCAATATATACATGTTTGCTTAATTGATGGGTAAAAATAGGATTTCAGAGTAGTAAAGAAAGAACCGTGTTTTCAATAAGTAACTTTAGTCCAATTCACTACTATAAAGAGAAAAAAAGTTAAGTTTGCTAATTCTCAAATTATATTTAAAATTAAGTTCCCTGTAAAGGGAAGATTAAAAGCAAAATCAAAAATAATGAAAACTCTTAGAGGATAATATGAGATACAGCTTTACCTACCAAGTTTTAGAATTGAGGAGATATGGCAATATCTATTCACTGTTGGTGGGAATGTAAATTGGTCAACTATGGCAATAGATGTGATAGTATCCACTAAAATTTGACATACACAACTTCAGTGAAAAAGCAATTCTACTCCTAGACATGTGTTTAATTCTGATGCATGCACGTGAGCACTGAAACATGTAAAAGAATGTTTATAGCAACATCACATCAGAAATCACACAAAATGCCCAACACCAGAATATATGAAAAGTTTGAGGAAAAATACACCAATACAAATGAACAGATGACATCTACATGCAACAATATAGTTAAACATCACAAATCTCAAATTTAGCAAGAAATCCAAGGACACCAAATATATTAATCCATTTATATGAAGTCCCAAAATAGCCAAATTGAAATTACACTATTAGGAAACAGAATTCTGCCCCTTTATGAGAAAGAAAGAATGGAGTGATTTGAAGAGGCATGTGTCTTGGAAATACTAAAATATATTATTTTAGTAGGTTTGGGTATGGTTATATATAATTATTGCTGAATAATTCATTGCATTGTAAAATTTTGTCCTGTGTACTTTTACTATATATACTATATTTTACAATAAAAAAATTAAATAATTAAAAGGATTTATTTTTCCCAAAAACATGATTTGTTCAGTCCAGAAACCTCAAGGATTTAGTTATTTCATTGTCTAACTTTCCTGTATCAGTATAATTTCTAATTATTTCTGCAGGTGTTCAAAATTTCCTGTTCCTATTTATTCTATATATTTTCTCCCTAAGCACTACACTGTTTGTGCAACTCTCCTGGACCATATTTCATTTTATAAACAAATAGTACTTCAGCTTGGCCTACGTTATTTTTTTCTTGTCAAACTGGCATCTCTTAAATTTCCCTTCCAGTGTCTTCTCACGTCTCTTTTCATCACCATCCATCATTTCTATTTTATCATTGTTAGGTCTTATATGTGACATTCTATTTATATGACTCATTCTTTCCAACAAGTCTCCAGGAGAGTTATCATATAGTAATCTCATCGTTTCACTATATAATTAGGTTTACAAAATATGTATTCAAATATATTTAGAAAATTATTTTTGAAATGAATATATATGCATAAATTTTTCCCATCAATTCTGTATATCTTATGTTTTCCGTCATTATCAACCTGTCTCCCTGAAATCAATTCTTTTTTTTTAAAGATTTTATTTATTTATTTGAGAGAGAAAGAATGAGAGAGAGAGAGCACATGAGAGGGGGGAGGGTCAGAGGGCGAAGCAGACTCCCTGCCGAGCAGGGAGTCCGATGCGGGACTCGATCCAAGGACTCCCAGGATCATGACCTGAGCAGAAGGCAGTCGCCCAACCAAGCCACCCAGGCGCCCCTCCCTGAAATAATTTCTTAAACATTGGCAACCAACTTGGAAAACCGGGTAACTGTGTTTACTCTGAGTTCTCTGAAAAATACATAAACAATTTATGAATAATGGGTATTTGGCTTCATATGGTGACATGCATGGTCAGTATGGACTGTAAAATTATTAGTACATAGGTACTAACTTTCTCAAGATGTAGGGATTAATATATATGGTCCATTATCCACTTTAATAAGTTTAGTGATAGGGTATGTGCTAGATTTAGATTTTGTGTTTTGGCAAGTGGTTCTACTTTTCTAGTTGAAAGCTAATTTCATTTATTCTATTTTTGACAAGACATCATGCCTTTTTTTCAAGCATGTTTCCTTGATCATGAAATGAATCATGAAATTTTCCTTAAAAATTATTTCTCAGGATTTAGCACGGATCACAGAGAATAAAAGAAAACCCTAACATATGATAAATTATAGTTAAGTGTCTGAGTACTTTTGGCAACCATGTATTAGTCATCTCAGTATATTATTAGTTCCTCAGAATATTCCATGCATATGTTTTGAGAGACAGTAGGGTTGAGAAATATCATTTAATTTATATCAAGGTTAAGCAATCCAAAATATACTCCCAGAAAGCATAATTAAATGGTAGCTTATAATATTGCCTTAACATATAAATAGAACAAAATAAAGTCAAATGAACAGAGAATAAAATATGAATGGTTAATGAAAACCCATTTGTATTCTGAACAGTAATAATTTATAATGTTATGATTTTGAAATGCATTTACAATATAGAAACATTTAACATTTCTTATTGACATCATGCCATTTTAAATGTCCTTGAAACTATTATAAACATTGAATGAGAAATAAATCCTGCCCAAGGACAGTGTAAACACTATTTCACATATGTACAGAATCAAATGAGAACAAATTAAGGCTAAGAAATCTAGGTATTGTTAGCTGGACATTTTATGATGATTTTATTCATTAAATGATCTAAAATAAGTACAAGAAATATAGTTTCCTGATGCCATGTCTATCATTAATATAAATATGGGGAAATATCTGTGCTAAATCTGTGCCAGTAAAATCATATCACACTAGTTATATGTTGCTATGACAATGTAATAACAAAAGAATGATATTAGCTTCATAAGAAAATAATAAAAATATAAATTAAGTAAATATATATGGGAATCAAACTAGATAGATTAAATATCACTAATTCTTATCAAAATGATTTTAATATTCCAGAGGAATAATAAAACTAAAAGGCAACCTATGGAATGGGAAAAAATTTTTATAAATGATATATGTTATAAAAGGTTAGTAATCAAAATCTATAAAGAATTCATCAAACTCAACAACCATAATACAAATAATCCAGTTAAGAAATGAGCAGAAGACATGGATATCATGACATTTTTCCAAAGAAACATACAGATGACCAGCAGACACATGAAAAGATGTTCAACATCACTCATTACTAGGGAAATGCAAATCAAAACTACAATGAGAGATTACTTCACACATGTCAGAATAGCTAAAATTAACAACACAATAAACAAGTGTTGGTGAGGATGCAGAGGAAGGGAAACCTCAAAAAGTTAAAAATAAAGCTATCCATGATCCAGAAATTTAACTACTAGGTATTTATCCAAAGGACACAAAAATACTGATTTGAAGGGATACAAGCTCCCCAATGTTTATAGCAGCATTATCAACAATAGCCAAATTATGGAAAGAGTCCAAATGTCCATCGACTGATGAATGGATAAAGAAGAGGGGGTAAATATATACCACAGACTATTAGCCACAAAAAAGAATGAAACCTTGTCATTTGCAATGACATGGGTGGAGCTAGAGTGTATTATGTGTATTATGCTAAGCAAAATAAGTCAGTCAGAGAAAGACAAATACCATATGATTTCACTCATATATGGAATTTAAGAAACAAAACAGATGAACATCAAGGAAAAAGAGACAGGCAAACCATGAAACAGACTCTTTGCTGTAGAGAAAAACCTGAGGGTTGCTGGAGGGGAGGTGGGGGGGGATGGGTTAAATGGGTAATAGGCATTAAGGAGGGCACTCATCATGATGAGCACTGGGTGTGGTTTTTAAGTGAAGAGTCACTAAATTCTACTGCTGAAACTAATATTACACTCTATGTTAACTAACTGGAATTAAGTAAAAACTTATAAAAGAAAAAAAAACAGTAAATGTCTATAATCAAGAGGGAAGATCATCATGCATCTTTGCCTTTCCTTTTTATAAAAGCCAAATATAAGACAGGACTATGGCTAGAATAAGAGCCATGCTCTGGAACTAAGAACAAAACAATAGACCTTAATAAGGAATCAAAAGTAGTCTGACTGGAAAATAACATATGAGAAAATGTAGGTGACTGAATTTGTCAAAGTTTTTGGATACAATATTATAAGCGCTGTCAGTGATAGTAAAAAAACAAACAATATTTGACTATTTTAAAGTTAAAAACTTTTGCTCCATCAAAGACACTGTTAAAAAATGAAAAGATAAGTCACAGTCTGGGAGAAAATATTTGTAAAACCCATATCCAATAAAGGACTTGTATCCAAAATATACAAAGAACTCTTAAAATCCAACAATAAAAAGTCCCACAACTAAAAGGTGGGCAAAAAGAATGCCTGGGTGGCTCAATCGGTTAAGTGTCTGCCTTTGGCTCAGGTCATGATCCCAGGGTTCTGGGATCAAGTTCCATATCGGGCTCCCTACTCAGTGGGGAGCCTGCCTCTCCCTCTGCCTGCAGCTCTCCCTGCTTGTGCTCTCTCTCTCTCTCTCTGACAAACAAATAAATGAAATCTTTTAAAAAATTAAAAAAAAATAAAAAGTGGGCAAAACATTTGAACAGACACCTCACCAAAGAAGACATACAGATGGGAAATAAGCATATGAAGAGATGCCTGACAACATATGTAATTAAGCAATTGAAATTAAAACATTGAAATACCACCAGACACCTACTAGAATGTCTGAAATCTAAAACAGTGACAACGCCAGATCCTGGTGAGGACGAATGTGGAGCAACAGAAACTCTCATTCATTGCTGTTGGGAATGCAAAATGGTATGGCCACTATGAAGAATAGTTTGGCAGTGTCTTACAAAACAAAAATAGTCTTACTATGCTATCCATCAATCAAGCTCTTCAGTATTTACCCAAATGAGCTGAAAACAAAAACACAAAAACTTACCCAGGAATGTTTATAGCAGTTTTACACATAATTGCCAGAAACTTAGAACAACCAAGATGTCCTTCAGTAGGTAAATAGATAACTAAAGTATAAACAATAAACATCCATACAAGGGGCAATACTTAAAATAAAATTTGTCAAAGATTTGTGAGTCCCTTAAGATGGAAAATTATACAATATTTATGACACAAAAATAAACTGAATATACTCTAAAATATCCTGTTTCCATACAATCATTGCTGCATGTGCTTCATTTATATTCAGTAGAAAGTTGAGGCTGACTTCCTGTGAATCTCAGAAAAAAAAAGGAACTTTTTTCTTCCCAGAAGCACACTGGCAACCTCTCCTTAAGTCTCATTTTTCTAAATTAACATCTGTTTAATCATCACTGTTAAAGGAAAGAAATTACCTGCCTGGATTATATTGATTGGCCTGACCTGGGGTGAAATCGAATGGAAATATCTTTCCAATGAAATGCCCTAGAAATAAAATAGGCATATGGCTACCTTCTTGGTAACAATATTAGTAGAATGTTCTCAGTGAAAAAGATTACCATGGTTGGCAGCATCAAATGGTTATTTTAAAAACAAGAGATTTTATTTTATTTTATTTATTTTTTAAAGATTTATTTATTTATTTATTTATTTATTTATTTATTTATTTATTTGACAGAGACACTGAGAGAGAGGGAACACAAGCAGGGGGAGTGGGAGAGGGAGAAGCAGGCTTCCCGCGGAGCAAGGAGCCCGATGTGGGGCTCAGTCCCAGGACCCTCGGTTCATGACCTGAGCTGAAGGCAGATGCTTAACGACTGAGCCACCCAGGCGCCCCCAGAGATTTGATTTTAAAAGATAGTTTTTGGATGAGATTAAAGAGATCTAACCAAGCCAGGTTGAGCAAGCTGTATTTATTTCAGATATAAAAAGCTAAATGCAAACATCTGGTAAAGGAAGTAGGAAGCATTTATAAGAAATGATTTTTGAAGAATCTGTTCTTCCTGAGGTGCACTGTGCTTCTCAGAACCTGAGCCTTACTTCTAAATTATCATAGGTGTATCTCTGTAATAAAAAAAAAAAAAATATGCTTTGAGATGATAAAGAAAATTACAAAACTCTTCTGGCTTTCGTGGAGAAATAACTCTTATTAGCAAAGAGAAATATTAAGATTTTCTATACAACTTTGGTGATTTTACAGTAATCTGAAAATTTTCATAGTATATCACATGCAAGCAAGAGGTCAAATTTCTACCCGTGTTGGAGGATGCTGGACTGCTATTCAAAAATTTAAATCCCCATCTTGTACTTATATTATTGACATATAAGAAACAAGGAATGTTAGTTCTGAAGTGGCTAACCCTTAAGAAGCCATCTGCAATCACACTGGGTGGTTTGCAGGCAGTTGGTATTAAAAAGTCACTCAGCTCATTAATGGTCCAATTAGCTGATATGTAGCACAGCACCCTGGCAAGTTGTCTCGACTGCCATGAAACATCTAGGCAGTAATCTCAACTCTGGAACCTGCCAGTGAAATGAAGCAGGTGGACATCGAAGTACAGAGAATCACTAGAGACTCTTCTTCAAATATCAATGAGATCATTTAGAATTCTGCTCAGGATGCATACTTTGTCTGGATAGGCATCCTGGTCAAAATGCAGTATCATCACAAGGCACTATTAATATTTAATAAATTTAATTCAGGACAAATTTTGATGTAATACAGTACATATATACACATTTTTAAAAAGTCATTTTAATTCGAAGAAAAGAAGCTTAGGACTCCTCACTTAGGTTCTGAGATACATTTATCCTATGCTGTATTTTGAAAACAAGGGTATGACAAATGAATAGCTATCTGTGTCTCTAAGTAAAATTTAAACACTTAAGGAAAGATTTGAACCAAGATAAAACCATAACCAAAAAATAATAAATAGTGTTTAAAAACTAGTTATGTTTAAGGAGACAAATAATGAATAAATCTCATGGAATATAACCAAATTTTTATTGACTGAAACCATAGCAGATGATTTTACATCAAGTACTAAATTTTATACAATATTTTAGTCAGTTTAGATCACATAGGTAGACAAAGTAAAAAATATCAACAAACACACCCATACACCTATCCTTATATATTGATATAAGCATGAAAGAACATTTTTTAAATCATTTGTATTGCTCCCAAGAAACATTATAAAGGTTGTGATATATGTAGCTTTAGTTAATGAAGCCTTATCAAAGCATTTGGGCGCTACAACCTATTAAGTGCATTGGCTTTCAACAGAGAATCCACAAGTTTCAACAAGTTTTGATGTGGTAGTGAGAGGACTTTCACAGTAATTATCTAAAAGTAAAAAAATCTGTTAGGATTCTATATGGAAAGTAATATGCTGTGAGAGAGAAGAAATTTTGGGGGTTCAAAATATGGCAGTTAATATTAGAAGGCAGTTTTATTACTGAAAGTTCTAGAATCCATACTTTATAGAGGTAATTTTTTTAAAAAGCTAAATAATGTAGTCCATATTTATGGTAACTACTGTGTCTACCTCCATCCTCTTTGCTAAACTGTCAAAAGATGTAATGACAAATTATCATTACCTAATCCTGCAATCAAACAGATGATTCCACAATTGGGGATTTAAGATTGTAGAAGGAAGTCATTTATTGAGAAAAGAAAGAAAAAGCAAATGAAACAATTAATATATCTCTAGGTTATTATCACGACCTTTACTGTACCACAGCTTGGTACAGACCTTGTCCTGACATAATCTCTCAAGATTAGTGGTTGGTGAGGTTCCTAGGACACCTGTTTCAGTTAAATATTTGAGGGATAAAAACGTATCGATAATTTGCATTTCAAACTATCATATGAAGCAAAAGAGCTGTGAATCAAAATAGTTCACACTTCTGGACAAGACTCATTTGCCTTACAGTTCTCCCTTTTCCTGCTTTGTGTATCAGAAACACATTAATCCACCTGTCTTGAGCCTGCTACATTAGGCATGTAGACCTCCCTCTCAGATTACTTCTTCCTAAAAATCTTTCATCTAAAAATGGGGATTCTGAACAGTTAGGAATAATGCTTGGCACTTGGTATGTTTCATGTATTTGTTATTGTTCTTATTGCTAATGATCTAGAGCATATGAGTTTAATCATTTTAATCATTTTAAAGCCTTGAAATATAAAAAAATCTCTTTCATTATAGAATCAAAAGAAAATATGCAACATATCTAATATAAGGTATGCAGACATGATTCTTACTCTTTTCCATACAGAAGCAGATAACTCTTATTCTTGTAAAAAAGATTTAATGATAATAATGACAGCAACAATAACAATAATAAATTTAAGGAGCTTCTAATGACCATGCCTTGATAAAATCTTCACTTGCTGGCATTCAGGTTTCTTATGGGCTGAATTATGTTGCTCCCAAAATTCATATACTGTATTCTAACACAAGTACCTTAGAATGTGGAGTGCGTTTGGAGACAGTCTTTACAGAGGTATTAAGATAAAATAAGGACATTATGGTGAATCCTAATCTGACTGGAGTGCTTATAAGAAAAGACAATGTGGACATGGACAGAGAAAGAGGAAAGGGGATGTGAAGACACTTAGGGGTAGACAGCCATCTAAAAGCCAAGGAGAGAGACCTAGAATGAATCCTTCTCTCATAGCCCTCAGAAGAAAACAGTCCTGCCAACACCTTGACCTCTGATTTCTAACCTGCCAAACTGTGTGAAAGTAAGTTTCTGTCATTTAAGTCAGTCTGTATTACTTGGTTATAGCAGTCCTAGTAATTTAAAACAAGATTAGAGCTAGGAACATAAATTTATAGATTGTTTTAGTAATATTAATAAAAACTGGTTATTGTGTTTCTATTGATGCATTCAAATTTGCTTGCTAGGTTTAAATATTTCCCTGAGAATATTTTATGATTATAAATACAAAATAACACACACACAGACACATCTGATTTTAAAAGGAGTAATAACATATCCAAACTTTTCTCTACATTGAGATTTTATTCTTTCCTAAAAATACCCTAATGTTTAAAGTTCAAGCACAAGACAAGTCTGGTGATATAGATTTCAGTTTTTTTCTGATTAATCTGCCGTTAAAATAGAACATGGTTAATTCCCCAATATTTTAAAAGGAAACTTCAAATTAGATTTTTTGTGACTAGTACTGTCACTATTGCATCTAATATCAAATGTAATATGTATTTTGCTGATATTAGCAATTGTAGAAAAATAGTGCATTAACATCACTTTTTACCATTAAAAGTTAATGTAGGAAGGGGGTCAAAATGTGCCAACATCTCAGTTATAACATAAATAAGTCATGGGATGTAATGGAAAATATAAAAAACTTTATTATAATAGAACATCTTTAAGTATGTAAAATTCAGCTAGTGATATTTATATCAAAGCTTTGATATTTATATCAAAGAATATTTTAATTAGTATTTAATTAGTAAATACTAATTAAATTAGTATTTTAATTAGTATTAATTAAAATATTAATTAAAATAAAATTAAAATATTAAAATTTCTTACGAAATTTTTAAAATTAAAAATATTACTTAAATTAATTAAAATAAAATAATTAAAATATTCTTACAAAATGATTTTTATGAGTTTTTAAAATTGTGGTGAAACACACATATATTCGCCAGATTAACCATTCGTAAATATACTGTTGCTTGGCATTAGGTGCATTCCTACTGTTGTATAATTTGACTCTTCTAGGTTTTGTTTTGACTATTTGCAGTATTTGTTTTTTTGTGATTGGTTTGTTTCACTTAACATAATGTCCTCAAGTTTCATCCATGTTGTAGCACATGTCAGAATTTACTTTCTTTTTAAGACTGAATAGTATTTCATTGTATACTTTTTATAAATGTTTATCACATTTTGCTTATCCATTCATTTGTCAATGGAAAGACACTTAGTTTTCTTCTACCCTTTGGCAATCATGAATGATATTGCTATGAATAGGGGTGTACTAATGTATCATCAGGGTCCTTATTTTAATTCTTTGGGTATATACCCAGAAGTGGAATTGTTAGGTTATATGGTAAATTTATTTTTATTTTTTTGAAGAACCACCACGCTGTTTTCCATAGTGATTTCACTTTTTTACATTCACACCAATGGTGCAGAAGAGCAAAAGTTTTCCAGTTTCTCCACATCCTCTCCAAGACCTTTTTTTGACAATAGTCATCCTGGTGGGCTTGAGGTGGTATCTTATAGTAGTTCTTATTTTTCATTTCTCTAAATTTTAGTGATTTTGAGCATTTTTCATTTGTTTATTGGCAATCTGCTTATCTTCTTCGGGGAAATAATATTCAAGTCCTTTGCCCATTTATTAATCGTGTTGCATGATTTTTGGCTGTTGAGTTGTAGGAGTTCTTTATATATTCTGGATATTAACACCTTATCAGGTATATAATTTGCAAATATTTTCTCCCTTTCCATGATTTGCCTTTTCATTCTGTTATTATGTTATTTGATGCAAAGAAAATTTTAAGTTTGATGTACTCCATTTTATTTTGTCTTTTGTTGCCTACTCTTTTGCTATCATATCTATGAAATCATTGTCAAATCCAATGTCATGAAATTTTTTCCCTATGTTTGGTTTCGTTTTGTTTCTAAGAGATTTATAGTTTTAGTTATTAGGTTTAGGTCTTTGATTCATTTTGAGGGGTGTGTGTGTGTGTGTGTGTGTGTGTAATGCAAGATAAGTGTGCATTATCTTACATGGTTCAACTTCATTTACATTGCATGCAAATATATAGTTTCCCCAATGTCACTGGTTGAAAAGACTTTCCCCTTTGAACCATCTTGGCACCCTTGTTGAAAATCCTTTGACTCTCTGGGGCACCTGGGTGGCTCAGTTGGTTAAGTGTTTGCTTTTGGCTCAGATCATGATCCTGGAGTCTCAGCATCGAGTCCCACATCAGGCTGCCTGCTCAGTGGGGAGCCTGCTTCTCCCTCTGACCCTCCCCCCTCTTGTGCTTTCTCTCTCTCACTCAAATAAATAAATAAAATCCTTTAAAAAAAGAAAGGAAAATCATTTGACTATATATATGAGGATTTATTTCTGGGATCTCTATTCTATTCAATGGTCTATATGTTTGTCTTTAGTGCCAGTACAACACTGTTTTGATTACTGTAGCTTTGTGGTAACTTTTCAAAGAAGCAGACCTCTAACGTAGCTCTCTGTTTCCAAGATAGTTATGGCTATTCAGGGTTTCTTGAGATTCCATATGAATTTGGGGATAAGTTTTTCTATTTCTGCAAAAAATATTAATTGGGATTTTCCTAAGGAATGCATTAAATATGAATAGTAAACTATCTTGACAGTATTATGTCTTCCAATTCATGACCACAAGAAGTCTTTCCATTCCTGTATGTCTTCTTTAATTTCTTTCAGAAATGTTTTATAGTGTTCAGTGTACTGTTTTTTGACCACCACCCCCCATGATGGGTATTAAGGAGGGCACGTTCTGCATGGAGCACTGGGTGTTATATGCAAACAATGAATCATGGAACACTACATCAAAAACTAATGATGTAATGTATGGTGATTAACATAACATAATAATAAAAAATAAATAAATAAAATAAAAAAATTCCTAAGTATTTTTTTCTCTTCGATTCTATTGTAAATGGAATCATTTTCTTAATTTTCTATTGGTATCATTTATCATTAGCTATAGAAATGCAACTGGGCTTCTGCTGATTTTATATTTTGCATTTTGTTAGATTACTGTTAGGTCTAACAGTGTGTGTGTGTGTTTGTGTGTGTGTGTGTGTGTAATCTTTAGGATTTTATACATATAAGATTATGCCATTGGTGAACAGAGATAATTTAATTTCTTCTTCTCCAATTTAGATGCCTGTTATTTCTCTTGCCTAGGATTCCCTAAATTACATTAAATAGAAGTACTAAAAGCAGGTATCCTACTCTTATTCCTGATCTGAGAGGAAAAGTTTTGAGTCTTTCACTTTTGAGTATGATGTTAGCTTGTGAACTTGTTATGGTCTTTATTATGTTGAGGTAGTTTCCTTCTATTTGTAATTTATTATGTACCCTTTTTTTTGTCATGCAATGGTGTTGGATTTTATTAAATGCTTTTTCTGCATTGGTACAGATGATTGTGTGTGTATGTCTTTTTCCCTTCACCCTGTTAACATAATGAACTACAGTGATTGATTTTAATATGTTGGCCACCCTTGCATTCCAGGAATAAATCCCACATGACTGTGGTGTATAGTCTTGTTAGTGTGCTGTTAAATTCTGTTTGCTAGTGTTTTGTTGAGGTTTTTATTCATCTATGTTCATCAGGGATAATGGTCTATAGATTTACTTTCTTGCAGTGTCTTTTTCTGGCATTTGTATCAGGGCAAAGCCGACCTCATAAAATGAATTTGGAAGTATTCTGTCCTTTTCAAACTTTCGGAGGAATTTGAGGAAGACAGGTGTCAATTACTATTTATAAGTTTGATAGAATTCACTAGAGAAACCATCTGGTACTGGGCTTTGAAATGATTTTGACTTTTAAAATTAAAAAGTATATATTAAGAAATACTCATATTAGAGTCTACTCTGTTAAAATCTGAATGTATAGTTTAATCACTGTCTTAAAAATTACAGTGATTCACCATTTTATAGTGCCTGTTTTTCCATGAATAAAAATCACATAAGTACCTTCAACAGTAGCTTAAAATAGCTTGTAATAAGTCTATCCTTGATTTTCCAACTTATATGGTACAAGCTGGCTGTTATGAGTTGAACAGTGTCCTCCCCAAAATGTATGTATATTGAAGACCTAACCCCAAGTACCTCAGAA
Organism: Eumetopias jubatus; assembly: GCF_037043125.1. Lineage (NCBI taxonomy): Eukaryota > Metazoa > Chordata > Mammalia > Carnivora > Otariidae > Eumetopias > Eumetopias jubatus. Next base: position 172,575,771 of record NW_028274809.1, on the reverse strand, counting down.
TGTAACCTTCTGTGAAGATAGCATATTTACAGAGATAATCAAATTACAATGAGATTATCCAATATGACTGGCATCCCTCTAAGAAAGAGAAATTTGGACACAGGGCCATTCATAGAAGGAAGATGATATGAAAAGATGTAAGGAGGATTCAGCTTTCTATAAGCCAAGGAGAAAGGCCTGGATTAGATATTTCCTTCACATATCTCTGAAGAAACCAACCCTATAGACTTCTGGATTTTGGACTTCTAATTTATGTTAAGTGTGAGACAATAAATATCCATTGTTTAAGCCACCTAATTTGTGGTGCTTTTTATTACAGCAACCTTAGAAAGTTAATAAACTGGTTAAAAAAAAGTTATCTGCAAAGTGAGCTCATAAATTTTATTGCATATTAACTAGTTCTTAAATTATTATGCTGTATAACATTTTACTGTGTTAAAAATATAAATGTAATATCTAGGGGCACCTGGGTGGCTCAGTCAGTTGAGTGTCTGCCTGTGGCTCAGGTCATAATCCTCGGGTCCTGGGATTGAGCCCTGTGTCTAGCTTTCTGCTCAGTGGGGAGTCTGCTTCTCTCTCTCTCTCCCTCTCTCTGTCTCTCTCTCCCTCTGCCCCTCACCCCCATTCGTGTTCTCTCTCTCTCAAATAAATAAAATCTTTAAAATATATATAAATGAATTATCTAATGACAGTTTAATTTAGATTGATGTATATACATTTTCATGTATTTGTCAGGTATTGATGTATACATACTGTCATGTATTTACATATGTATATACCTACAGATAGATGAGATGTATTGATTTTCGAATGAACTTGCCATGTTGGAAAAGTAAGTTAAGGAACTTAAAATTAAGGCCATATTCCACCACATTTAGGAGAAAGACTATTAGTTTATGTTATCATGGGAAAAATAAACAACTTATTAAAGCTATCTATGATATCCTCAGTCCTACATGATTTCATTTCAATGAATATGAATGATTGGGAAAAACTCCAAAATTATTTCACCTGCAGATAGTCCTATTTATTTCTACTTTAACTTAGTACAAGTAGCTCTGAAGATTTTGGCTAGTCGTATGTATTATTTAAATCAAACAAGTGAAAGATAAACATTTCCTTGGGGACCAAATATTCTGTCATAAGAAAATCTGAGTGAAAGTTGAATCAGGTACCATTTTTCAAATAACACTATAATAAATATGAAATGTTCTCATCACAGTGACTTTGTGTGATGCATACTGTGATGATTGTGATATTTTTTGCTGCATGGTAACAATTTTTAAAACCATACAGGAAGAAAAAGATCTTAAAATTAATTATTCAGAGCTAATATCAAGCATGTTCTCATTTGAACTTTGCACTTTTTCCTCTATTGCTTCTGAAAAGTTCAGAGCTGCTTGATTTGGTTGCTTGTGGTACTAACCACTGGGGTGGAAACACTCCCTTAAATGAATTCCTCAGGCTATTAGTTTGGATGTGCCCCATTTATTTGTGCTCTGCTATTTTCTTGTACATATATTGGTGACTATGTAAGGAGATTCTATTAGTTTCCATCATCCCTCTACCATTCCATCTGTGATTTTGTAACTAAGGAATTTCATTATAAGATCAAAGAAACCTGTATCTAAAATAGATTTAGAAGCATGGAACATGCTCCTACATCTTTAAAATGCATCAATTTAGCACTATTTAAAGCATGTAGATGTCAAACAAAGTAAATAATGGGTTATAAGAATTTCTAAGATTCCTGATTTGTTAAAAGACAACTATTATCACAGCGGTGTATTCAGTCACTATACAACAATTCAGTTAAAAATTTTCTCACTAGCATTTCATCTTGAAACTTGACATAGACATTTCTTAGGACAATATGTTCATCAACTATTTTACGTCCTTGAATATACTCTAAAACTCATGAAAAAGAGAAAAAAATGTGTATTCATGTGTGTATTTGTATATCATTATGTGTGATTATTTTTAGAAATAAATTAACTCCATCTTATTTAGCATTTGTCAATAACCAAAAGATCTAAGGTTTTGTCCTATTTGCAAGCTAAGAAGTTGGCCTGCTACAGTTTCCATATACCAGGGGAAGGCGTGAGAGCCTGTCAGGGACATGACATTTTATCACTCAGAACAATAGTAGTTGCAGGATACTGGCACTCTTTTCTCTGAGCCCCCATCCCCACAAGGGAATGAGAAGGCCAAGGTGACACCTCCAAAATCAATGAGTTACATTACAGCAGAGGAAACTTGAGCTCAAGGAATCCAATTTTTTTATACTGTCCAGTAAGTGTGTCTTTCCTTTTCTGATGCAGGAGGCAATCTCTGTCTCTTCCAAGGCAGTTTGCTATACAGAGAGCCCTGAAAAGATAATCAGGAACTAATTAATCTCTGTCTCTGCCTGTAAGATATACAGAAATGTGAAACCGGAAAAGAATTATCTCCCAACAGTGTTTCAATTTGGTTATTTAAAAATATGTAAATTTGCATAAAGGTCATAGACTTCCAAAAGCGATATTGATCGTGGCTTGCTGCATATTCAACATATACAGGCATACAAGACACCCTCTGTTTTTTAACCTACAGTGAAGAAGAGTATATCTAAGAGAAGTTTTCTCATAATGGACTTTAGAAAGCCAAAATGAAACCACATAACAGGAAGTACATTATTTATGAGAGGAGAGTAAATTGATTGTTTTAGGACAAGTTTTTCTTTATCTGTAAGATATTGGCTCCATCCCTTTCTCCCATTTTTAGTTCTCCATCCTGTCACATTTACAGATAGCAGATTTTAATAAATTTAAGGTTGGAATCCATCCTGTTAAAATTTTATTAAAGATACTACATATCTAGCTTAACCTATAATGAGAAGAGAGGAAAAAGTAATATTCAAGCCTTACACATTGCTAAGTTTTGCCTAGTGAAGAAAGGAATCTCCTAGGAAATAATATATTAGGCATTTGATTGACCTAGCCCTTAAATATTACTCTCTGGATTCAAGCAGACTTATATGGCTGACCAAGAAATTATGATTCTGCCCATCTCTATCACTTTTTACCAGAGACACGATTCAGTTATAAATCTTGCAAATTTACCAAATCATTAAGGCAACCACCCAAACACTCTCATGTTAACGTACAGAGAAAATGGCATGGCACAGTGGAAGATGAGGCTTCTTTTCTGTCCTGAAGAGATCTCACTGGGGACTCAGGACAATGGTTTCAATGACTTGAGGCACATGACAGTGGCACACTGGTAGAAAACCCAGGGTGGAAATTAGTTATGATGAAATAAGTAATTTATCTTAAAGCTATGCTGTGTACATCAGAGAGAAAAAAAGTGAGCAAACATATTAACAGGGGCTATTTAAAATATCACTTATCTTTATTCTTTTATTCACTGGTATGCACAGAAAGTACTATGTGACTGCAAAAAAAGGCACTTAACTTTCCTGTACCTTAGGTCCTATGTCTCTAAAGTAAGTGTAATTGCTTAGCAACCTTATAGAATTGTGAGGAATAAGGGACAACATTCAATTTGTATAATTTATCCTATAGAAATGAATAGTAATATTAAGGAGACAAATGCTTATTCTATCATTCCTCAAGAAAATTCCTGTTAGAACAACTGAATAAATTATTAAATATCTACACAAGGAAATGTATTGTCTTAATCAGTCTGGAGTGCTATCACAAAGTAACATAGATTGGGTGGCTATACACAACATAAATTTATTCCTCACATTTCAGGAGGTTGGAAGTCTGAGATCAGGATGCCAACATGGCCAAGTTCTGGTGAGAGCCTTCTTCCGGGTTTCAGATTGTTTACTTACACCATGTTCTTAGTTCGTGGAAAGGGTAAGGGACCTCTCTGGGGTTGCTTTTATAAGGGCACTAATCCCATCCATGAGGGCTCTACTCCCATGATCTGATCTCCTACCAAAGCCTCCTAATAGCATCACATTGTGAGTTAGAACTTCTACATATGAATTTTGGAGGACACAAACATTCAGCCTATACTAAGTGTGTTGACATAAAAAAAGGTAATGAAATAGAGCAATAACAGTGTGGAAGTACTTTCACAAGATATGGTTGAGTGATTTAAAAAATGCTTTAAAAAAACTTAAAAATATACTGTACTCTGACTAAGCAATTGTATTAAAATTATTCACCATGTTGTCGATCAGGCTTCCTTTCTTATACAGCCTGCTAACAAATGTGACTTGCAACGCACACCAACATACACACACTTCAGTCTAGGGTTGGGTAGAGGTATTTGTGCCATACACATTTTAATATTATTTTCCATATGGTTTTCATTTTCACTTAATTTTAGTTTAACATTTAATATACCAATATGGAAACACATATTCAAAAAAATATGCAGTAACACTTAAGAGTTAATTGGCTCAGTTTTCACCTTATGAGGAATTTGAATTCTAAACTACCCACAAAATAGACTACAATGTGTAAACAAAATTCTTTGGCTAGAATTTTAACGTTTTAAAAATGTTATTGAAATTATTTTTAACAGGGAAGGAGATTTATTTTATTTTAAATTTTATTTAAGCCCAATTATTTATCTCTGACAATGAGAAAAAGAGCATACACATTTATTTAAATTCATGTCAACCATATTATTCATTGTATCCTTATGAATAAAACCTAGATATTTAACATTTAATCATGATTGTTTTTCTAAGTAAATTTCTTTATTAAATTTTCTGAACTTTCCCAAGGTTACTGTAAGTATCTTAAACACTACATTAATTATCCTTGTTTCATGTTGTAGTCATTTTATTGACACTTATAGTGATCTTTGCACTTCATTAAATAGAAAGTGTTAATTCTTGAAATGTCCCAGATACTATTATAAATTACTCGTATATGCAGATTGTTTTATGCATTGTTATGATTCCTACATATATGGATCTTACAGTCTAGTGGAGGAGACAGTCATTACACAGCAATAACAAATATAAAAATTGCACAAATATGTGTGTATGTGTGAGTGTGTGTTCATAAATATTTGGATGTTCATCTTAGGATCTGTATAAGCATAAATATGTTGAATTAGAGTTCTACCAGATTAGTCAATGATCAATAGTCAGTGATCCACCATACTCCTTTTGTTTTTGCTCCTCCTTCTCCTTCATTTCTATTCTATAGGACGCTCATTGAAATTTGAACTGGTAGAACTCCAATTCAACCCCACTGTGACCTAATGCACACATACACAGTGTTGGGTAAAACATTATATTTAAAATATTCACTATAAAATAAATAAATATACACTGTATTTGAAATTAAATAATTAAAACCTCCACAAATTATGCAAATGAAGAATCAACTCAATATAAGAGGACACTGGAAGACTTTGGGGTTATGGAACCAGATGTATATTAACAGTTGGTGGCCTAGAAGTAAGACAAAGGGAGATTATGAATTTGGAAAACAATGCACCCCCATGGAATAAAGAGAAAAAAGAAAATTTTAATGAGCATCCTATAGAATAGAAATGAAGGAGAAGGAGGAGCAAAAACAAAACAAGTATGGTAGATCATTGACCATAAAAAGCATAAATAAAGTGGTAAGAATAAACACAAATATATCAGTAATCAGAAGGATAGAAATATACATCCTATATATTCAAAGTAAATTCAATCATGGGAGGTTTATGTAGCAGTATAAATTTCACTAAACCTTTTTCTATTAGATAATTCTTCTTTTTTAAATTTCAAACTATTAAGAAATAAGAAAAAATAAAGAAAAATATAGGTACATGATTTTATAATGCTAGTGCCACCCTGAAGCTGTTTTGAAATAATGCAAAATAAAATAAAATAAAAATGACTCTTATCATACAGACCACATTTCCTGATGGTAAAAATGTTAACTAGAAATCCCCGCTAAATATAATGAAAGTATAACAGTACTATTCATTTAGAAATCAAGTGCATATACTTCCAAATAAATCTTGAGTAAAAGAGGAAATTCTAATTAAAACTGAAATATTTAATCTAAACAAAATTAGAAAGTTCTCTATATAAAACTTGTAGGCACAGTGACAGCATTTATGGAATAAATAGAAAGGAAGGAAATATATATGTGAGAAAAAAAAAAAAACCTCAACCAAAAGTGGAAAAGAGTAGCAACAATTGAAAAGACAAAGCTGAATAGTGCAAAATCATTAAAGAAACTCAATTTGAAGCAGAAATGTCATCTCCTCTTACATAGGCATCCTGGTACTTACTATAAATGTATTAGATCCAGCAGTTTAACTAATCTCCAAATAATAAGCAAGTCTTCTCTTATTTAAACATATTAAGATAAGAAAAAAAAATATAGCCTCATTTTATAATACTGGTTCGACCATGAAGCCAGTCAGAGACAACAGAAGAAAATAAATTAGACAGACCAATTTGGCTTCTACAAACAGTTGCAAAATTTATATATAAAATGAAAGCAATCCAGAATCTATAGGATATGAGAAAATAAGTAGGAAGGAACTAGTTGGAGAATGCAGATATTTTAGCATTGTTTTTTATATACATTTAAAAAACAAAGCTCTAAGTCCCTATGATTACCAAATTGGATACTGATGAAGCATTCAACACATTTTCATACCGATTCATGGTGAAAATCAAAATCAATAATATTGAAATAAAATGGAACATATGAATTATTACAGACTAGAGTTTAAAATAATTTCAAAAAACTAGATAAAACATCATACTCAATGGTAAATTAAAAATGTATCTACTACATCTGAGGCACCTGGGTGGCTCAGCTGGTTAAGTATCAGACTCTTGATTTAGGTTCACGCATGATCTGGGGATCTTGAGATTTAGCCCCGCCTGGTGCTCCGCATTCAGCACAGAGTCTGCTTGTCCCTCTCCCTCCTCCCACTTAGGCACTCTCTCTCTCTCTCTCTCTCTAAAAAAGTGTCTACTACATCAACAAAAACCCAAGGATTATAATGAACCTCATAGTGTGAACCTCAAACTGGGTTTCCTATCCATTTTCAGGTATTCGAGGAAGCCTAGCAAATGCTACCAAGGGAGAAAGATGGAAGAGTGAACTGGCAACATCTAGTAACTTTGAAAATATTTACGTATATTAGCAATTTTGCTTTTAGACATATTCTCTATGGAATCTTCTGCATATATATTCCAGAATATATGACACTGGTTATGGCAGTAAAAATTAGAAAAATGGGACTTGTCTGCCAATATGAGAACAGATCATTAAATTATAGTACATCATAAAATAGAATATGCTATAGCAGCTAATCAATGGACAGAATCATACCATATATTTTAATATTACTGATCTTAAAACAAAATGTGAATTTAAGAATAAAACAAATTGGCAAGAAAACACATGTGAAAACACATAGACCTAGTTTAAACACACACACAAACACACAATATTATACATAATTTATTAGTACACATATGGCCGAAGTATAAAAATGGGAATTTCTGTTTCTGTATGGACCATTGCCAGTGTTCCAAAAGACAAGACTGTATGAGCAGGTGTGCTTCTCCAGTTTCAGGGAGAAGAGTTAGAGTCCCACAGTTTCCTCTACTTGGCTGTCGCTGATCGCCTGCAGGTAAGCACTGTTTTCACAGATGAGACGCTTCACCTTGTCTAGAAATAGTCAACTGAGATTCTCCATGCCTGCTGGGCCAGATATGGGAAGATATTTCTGTCTTGCCTTGACTCTGATTTTAACCTGAGTCCAGAGTGTTTTCCCTTTTGGTGTCTAGGTAATGCTAATAATTAATTTGCCTGACTTGCCATAGCTAATCCAATAGGGATCAACTTTCAAATGTTAAAAATTATCTAGACATACTAAAGTCAGAGGCAAAACTCTGGCCATTGCAATTAACATCCAAAGAAAAGTTCTTTAACAGCTATCTTAAAGGCCAGGAAAAGCTTCCATATGTATGCTCAAAAGGAGAGCTCGTGCATTGACAAAATCAACAAGAGTAAAAGAAGACAAATATAATAACGTTAATTTCAATTTATTATATTGTTGTCCAAAGCATTCCATTTTTACAGAACTGTAAATTTTCAGCAAGGAAAAGGAAGTTAAAGATTGTCTACACTAGCCTATTCTTCTGTGCTTCGACATGCCCCGAAATTGCTATTCATTACCTGTCAATCTAAGTATCTTACCATCCTCACCCTGGAGGTGACTCTCTGAAGTTATTTATTTCAAAGTGGCAGTTCTAATTATTATAAAGCTTTTATGACAATGCACATACATCAGTTTTCCAATAACTCTACACTTCAGAGCTCCAGGTAAAATATCTAAGTCCTAATTGTCATGGAAGCCTTGCAAATATTTGAAAAATATATATATTTGTTTGAAATTTTGTCCTGCCTAAAGAAAATCTACTCAATTAGAAGAACTCCTATGACAAGGTTTCTTTTCCTATCTTCTCTCACTGCTACTGCTTGGAAGAAATCCAACTTAATGTCTTGTCAAATCATGACTCTCAGAATTGTGTAACGCTTCTGAAGTCTAAGAACCAGACAGAAGAGCAGATGTATTAGAATGCTGTGAAAAATATTTACCATTAAATAATGTTATCATGATTAATCTTTTTCTCTCTCTTTCTGTCTCTGTGTCTCTCAAAAGAACAGAATGTACTGCTTGCCTGTGTTCTGAATCCATTTTTCTATGCAAAACACAGAAAAAGAAGATTTTCTCTCTAGCTATTAGGCTTAAAAGTTTTTGTTTGTTTAGGAAGTTAGATCATAATGGTGGCCCCTTAAGTTGTAGTTGGAATGAACTGTTTTTAAGCCATTTTATTTCCACTCACTAAGTGTAAAGCTTTTAAACTGTATGTTTTACTTAAATTCAGACTTTGGAAAAAAATCTTATCAACTTGTCATAGTTAATATAATAGTTATTATCTCTGGGTTGGTGCCATCTGACAATTTAAACAATGTCTTTTTAAGTTTAATTTTTTCGAAGAGGAAGATTAAAGAGATTCACTAAACAGCTCACTCTCCTTTTTTGTATTCTCAGAGTGTAAAATAATTATTGACCATGAAATAATATTTATTGAAGGATGAATCTTTTGTAAGTGTTCCAGTCTATTCATCACTAGCCTTTTAAGAAGCGTGCTCGACTATCTGTGAATTTACCTGATTTATAATCAAGCTCAAATGTCTGAAGTAGAATCTCATCACTAATTATTTAACGATGACAAGGCATTTTAGTTGATTCCCCCTTCCTCCATCTGCTGCCTATTTCTATCTTCCCATTCCTTCTTGACAGATCAACTTTCCTACGCTCAGTTCCGATTCAAGTATTTATTAAGAAACTGTATTATCATAAAAAACCCAGTAGTAACAGTTTCTCACACACCACGTATTTTTATCTTCTCCTTTACCACTCCCTTCAAAGCTGGTGACATCTTCTGAACTTCAAGTTCTTAACCATTCTTTTACTGCTGCAACTGTATACCACCTGCTTAAATCACAAATCCCTTACACAGTTATCTGGGCTTTCCTTTGGTGTCAATGGCAACAATAGCCACAGCAGTGATGGATTACTTGCATTGGTGTAGCTAATGACAGAATTTTAGAAACTCTTTGTTTTTGTTTTTTTCCTACATCTGCACTCCCTGTTTCCTCCACTTCCTCTTCCCTGCCCACCTCCCACCTTCTTTCTTCTTTCTCCCACCTCATAGTTCAACATGAGACAAAAAGGCTTACTTTTTAAATTTTCTCACAAAAATCATGGCACAGTTGATCTGCTTCTCCTTTATTTTATTATTTTTTAAAAATTATTCTCTATTTCCTGAATTGATCCTAAATATGTCATGAAATAAACTTTGAAGAGTTTCAAACAGATGTTATCTGCTTTGCTATCAATTTTATTTATTGACCATACATTTGAATGTGCTTTTAGTTTTTGAAATTTTGAAATGTATCTATTAATTAAAAATTTAGCAATAATTTTTTTTTGAAGGAGGGGTGCGGGAGTGGTAAAGGGAGAGGGAGCGAGAGAACTCTATGCAGGCTCCACGCCCAGCATGGAGTCTGACATGGGGCCCTGATCTCATGACCCTGAGATTATGACCTGAGCTGAAATCAAGAGTCAGACACTTAACCAACTGAGCCATCCAGGGGCCCCTAGCAATAATTTTAGAAAAGGGAAGATTATTCGTTGCTAACCAGCAACCATTTTTGTAAATAATATTTTATGAGTGTTTTGCTGTGCCCTAGAAACTTCCCTCAGGTATAATAATTGTCTTTTAATCATGTCTGTTTTCCAATAGTGCCTCACCAAGTTTTCTTTAAAATAAAAAATGAAAAACCACACATGTGGTAAAGATCATGTCCTTGGTACTGTTTTCCCAACTATGCACCACACTATGCTAGGATAAAATATCCACCCAGATACTTTATGATATTTCTCTTTTTGTCATAATTATGAAATAATTATCCCAGTTGCTTTAAAGAGTACTCCCATATGTTTATAAGTTTCATATCTTTTTTAAAATAGGTACCAAATCAGCATGCAGGTTTTCATTCACAATATATTAGGAAGATTATAAAGACTCATTATATAAGTCAGGATGATTGGAAGAGGTAATTCCCATAATCTTAGGGTCCTAAAATTACTTTGTTTTGTTTAATTAAATAAAATGCTTATAAATTAACACCTGCCTTGCAATTCTGTAGAATAGAACAATTTTCTAAGTAAATGCACAGAACATGTAAATTTCATACTTCAGTTTGACGGGAAATAAAACATGGATTGAAAAGAGGGAAACTGTAAGCACTGGTACCATGTTGAGTCACAATTCACTGAAATCATTTGCTCACAATATAATATAAACATACTTTTGAGTCTTTCAGTCATTTCTGGTATTTGCTGGTTTATTGATCATTTATTTTGATGTTCCTCACTTATTTTTTTAAAGGTTTTATTTATTCATTTGACAGAGAGAGAGAGAGAGAAAGAGAACACAATCATGGGGAGCAGCAGAGGGAGAGGGAGAAGCAGGGTCTCTGTTGAGCAGGGAGCCCGATGACAGTCTTGACCCCAGGGTCCTGGGATCATGACCTGAGCTGAAGGCAAACACTTAACTACTGCCCCTTGATGTTCCTCATTTATTTAAAAATATAAATTCAGAAATATTGCTTACTGCAATAAATATCACTTTAATACTTTTGGATTATTAGTAATTTTACTTCAGAAATTGACTCAAATTGCCTAAAATTTCAGGGTTGGTTACAATCCAATAGGAGAAACAGAACAAGAAAAAATAAAAATAACAATTGTCATGTAGTTAAAGTTGTTTCTTTAATTTGTTGAGGTATGACAACTGTATAAGAACTGTGCAATTCAGTAATTTTAATGTCATAACCTCATGTTTCACAAATATAAGACAACAGCAAAATGCTTTTCCCTCAAACTCAATCACTGCTGTTTTTTCTGCATATTGAGGTTTGTGTGTGTGTATCTTTATCCATGGACTGAAATTAATAAAACATATTGCATATTTTCACTTTTGTTTCTTTTTCTTTTACATATTTGTTCATGACTTACTAGATAATTGTGTTCATAGTCATCAACATTATTATTTTTATTATAATGTGATTTTCTTAATTATTTCTCTATTGACATTTTATACTGAATTTATTAATAATTAATTACTTGCATATTTGTGAACAGTAATTCTATTGGGATGATTTTGTAAATATTAAGTAAGGTAATTTCTTTTTTTTTAATTTTATTTATTTATTTGACAGATAGATAGAGAGCACAAGTAGGCAGAGTGGCAGGCAGAGGGAGAGGGAGAAGCAGGCTCTCCGCTGAGCAGGGAGCCGGACGTGGGACTCGATCCCAAGACCGTAGGATCATGACCTGAGCCGAAGGCAGCCGCTTACCGGACTGAGCCACCCAGGCGCCCAAGTAAGGTGATTTCTTAATAGTGACATTTCTAAGACACATTATAAGATCACTTTATATTTTAAATTTTAAATTCCTTTTTTAATACATCTTAATTTTCATTGCTAGAAATTTTGAAATATTGTATACTTCTGAGTAAGAGGATTGAGAGATTTCTACCCACAACTCTGCCAAAATAGGTAATGTCATTATTTTAGTTAGCATTTATTTAATTAAATTAGTCAATTGTATTTTATATGTTGTAGTAATTTTTAAAATTTTTATATTGACTTTAATATTGTTTTTATGATCTCTATAAAACAAATTAGCTTTTGTTGATCTTCATATATTGAAATATTTATTCTCAGGTTACATTTTTTCTTTTTTTACCTTGTCGTTTTGGGCCCCTAAATCCAATTCCAGTGTGCTTGTGGAGGCTTCCCCATAGCAACAAACAATTCTTGAACACCAGTAGTTTGTTCTATAATTTAACACAATTTTGACACTATCTACCTGGAGATAGCATCAGATTCCACAGATGAAAGGCTCAGTCCCCCAAGACCCCTCTATTTCAGATCAACCAGCTACAAATTGGAGGTTCCAATAACCTCCTCCAGTTCAGGATGCCAATGCCAAGTTCAGGTTGTTATGTGTCTATCTGACTGACTAGCTATAAATCAGAGATTTCTATAATCCCTTCCCTGGATTTGATTAATATGCTAGAATGGCTCACAGAATTTAGGAAACCTTTACTAGATTACTGATTTATTACAAAAGATATAAAATAACAGCCAGATGAAGAGATACAGAGGGTGAGGTCTCAAACAGAAGCTTCTATCTTTGTGAAGTTTAGGACAAAGCATGGTGGCCCACAGAAGTGTTCTGGTTCACTAACCTGGAAGTTACACAAACCCTCCCCTTTTGGATTTTTATGGAAGCTTTATTTGGTAGGTATAATTGATTAACTCATTGGACTTTGGTGATTCAATCTCTAGCCCCTCTTCCCTCACTGAAAAGTAGCAGGTGGGACTGAAAGTCCCAACTCTTATTTTTTTTAAGATTTTTATTTATTTATTTCACAGGGTGGGGCACAATCAAGAGGAGTGACAGGCAGAGGGAGAGGGAGAAGCAGGTTCTCTGCTGAGCAGGGAGCCCGATATGGGTCTTGATATCAGGACCCTAGGATCATGACCTGAGCTGAAGGCAGACGCTTAACTGACTGAGCCACCCAGGTGCCCCTGAAAGTCCCAATTCTTGATTCATGGTTGGTTCCCCTAGCAACAGCCCCAACCTTAGGTACTTTTCAAAAATCACCTTTATTAATACAAACCCAGTTCTGGGGGAAGGAACTTGTTATGAACAAGACACACATTTCACCTCTGTGGCTCTAAAGGTCCATTTTCAGGACCTGAAGACAAGAGACCAAATATTATGACAAAAGATGCTCCCGTTGCTTTTATCAGTCAAGAAATTGAAAGTTTGGGAAGCTGTGGACAAGCACTGTGAATGAAGACCAAATATATGAGAAATATATTTTAGTCATCTGAAATGACTAAATGGATATATTTCTTATAAATCACAATATCGGGGTTCCTGGGGGCTCAGTCAGCTAAGTGCTGCATTTGGCTCAGGCCGTGATCCCAGGGTCTTGGGATTGAGCCCCACATCGGGCTCCCTGCTCAGTGGAGAGCCTGCCTCTCCCTCTCCCTCTGTAACTCACCCGGCTCATGCTCTCTCTCTCACTCTGCACTCTCTCTCTCCAATTAATCAATCAATAAAATCTTAAAAAAATAAAAAATAAATAAATCACAATATCATATCTTGTATATACTGTATTTTTATATAAGTTTTTGATTTGATATAGCAAAATATTAGAAATAACTTTATGATTTCTTCCATTAGTCCCCTGCTTAGCATGTACTGTTTATTATTATGAAAGACTCCTCTGACTTCTATTTTTAATATGTTTTTCCCCAAGTTATAAATATTGTTATAGGGGAACTAGAGACCCTACAATCTCATAAGCTGGGACAGGTGGTCCAACACTGATCAGATTCAGGTGATATTTGACCCATAAGCTTTTGGCCATTAATTATATTAAGAATTTGAAAGCCACACTTTTTTTTTTTTAAACCACCCTCCGAACTTCAGTTTTTAAGTGTCTATTGGATTCAGGAAATACTGGATTTTGTCATTGAAACCATTACATCTCCAGAAGATACCAAAAAAATATTTTCAAATTAAAAAAAATTATCTTAATTTAATGCATTACCTAAAATGTCAGGTTGGGAAATTTTTGAGAAAATAGAAGCCTTATTTCATTATTTTAAGGACACATTCCATTTAGTAAAAGATAAACTGAGTCATATTAAAATTTGAAGTAGTTATTTGAGCAAAAATCAGTTTAAATTGGGCTGTATCCAATCTAGTAGATAAAGAGGAGCTCCAAGGAGTTTTCTGTAAAAGAAGACTTTTATGGGCAAAAGGCAAAGGGAATAAGGAAGTTATACTGGCAAAAAGGCAGATTGATTACTGCAAGGTTATTTTCCTCTGAAAAATGAAGAGGTAGGTTATCTAACTAGTACTAATCAGGTGCTTTCTGATTGACTAGTTAAGATTTCATTTTTGGGAGAGCCAAAACTATAATTAAGTCTCAGTTTGGAGACTCCATTTTTTGGCCAGGTGTCTTGTTTTTAAGAATTATGAATCACAGAATATTAAAAGGCAAACAAGCAGCAGTAATAACAAAAAGCTATTTAACAAAATATTTCCAAAATACTCTTAAACACCTTTGACTTATTAAGGATCTATGAAGGAGGTCTGCATCAGACATTGCACTGCAAACATGGATATCCTAATCATTTAGAAACTCCTTTATTATCCAGACTTTACAGTCCAATACCCTTCAATAAGTTATGGACCCTTAAATCATCCTTTATTGGACAGTTTCAAAGTTATACAACAATATATTTTGGCTTAGCAGAACCTTCACCATTTCTACCATTTTTGCCTATTTTGGGGTCCTTTATGACCTAGCATTTCTTTTCTCTCATGTTCTGAAATAGTGCACTAGTTAGCCTTTTATTTTTTTAATCCGAGATAACTATTTTATTACTTATTTTTATTTATATATATTTGTTATTATTTTTCAAATTAATGAGATTGATGTAGCTTAACAGCCATCAGAAGCTACTTACTTCACCTTCCATCTTTAACATACTAATGATTTTTACATTTCTTGAGCATTTTCAAACTTACTTTGATGAACACTTTCTTTTTTTTTAATTTTATTTATTTATTTGTCAAAGAGAGAGAGAGAGATTGCACACAAGCAGAGGGAGTGGCAGGCAGAGGGAGAAGAAGGCTCCCCGCTGAACAAGGAGCCTGATGGGGGACTGGATCCCAGGACCCTGGGATCATGACCTGAGACAAAGGCAGACGCTTAACCGACTGAGCCACCCAGGCATCCCAGATAAACACTTTCTTGAAACAACACACATCTTATCCCTTTTTCATCACCTTCTTCAGAACTTTGAAGATGTTCAATCCTTTTGCGGTATCAATTAATGATCAATGACATCTTGTAGTGATGGAGATAATCAATCCACAGCGACCCACGGACCATGATTCTCTCCTCCTTTGTCTCTCTTAAACATTATGCTCAAGTAAAGCGGTAAAGCTTGCAAGAACCAACAAGACATATATTTTCTTGTATATTTCAACCAGAGAAATAATCATGTGCACAATTGGGCAGATATGCATGGCTGAGTTTAAGGCTTTTATGAATTCACTTCTCTAAATATATTTATTGCTTCCAGCTTTTCCTCCTAAAGATGGGCTGCTGAAAACCCTTTCATATTCTCCTACTTTCTTCACAGAAAGATATTATGGCTTAATAATATGGAGTTGCTAATGGCAAAAATGAAAAGCCAACTTAAAAAATGCAAGCATAAGATGCATTCCTACCAGAATTCTACTGCTATGTAATCTACATTTTTCCCCTCTCAGCTCAGAAGCAACTTAACATTTTTGCTGGCATCTGCATGTAGATTAATGTGTGGGTTTCTCAATCCAAAATTAAATTTGAGATAATTTTTAAAGGAGTTTGTCTAACATTTAAATAGCAAGAGTCAAATTATAAAGGGTACCTGTGTGTTTCTGGCATATTCATGAACCTCTCAATCTTAAGATAGAGCTAAATTAAATCTTTGCTTATTGCTTATGCTTTATTTTATTTGTTCTAGTCTTTTTTCCATGAATGACAATTTTGCATTTGTTGCATTTCCATTCCCTGCCCCTCATGTCAACCATTTATTCTTTTATTTTATTCATTTCTAATTAATTCTGGGGTAGATTTCCTGGAGGAGTAATACTATTGAATAAATTTAATGCATTATTGATTTTTCTTTTTACAAATTTAATTTGCATATTTAATTTTATGTCTTTGTTGGTAAATTAGTTTTTGTCGCTAATTTCTTCTATTTCCTTATTACCTCAATTTTCTGTCTTATTACCTCACTTTTAGTTTATTTTTCCATAGACTTAAAAGAACTTATGACAGAAATCACCCAGATTTAGTTCCAAATTTTTAAATGAACATATTTATATTTTTAACCCTATGCTCCATGTGCCTCTGATTGCACATTTTGGAAAAATACCAGCATTTAAAATTATTAGTTTTCCTACTACTTTGTAAACCATCTATTATGAGCTCCTTGCTTCCTCCAAATTTTGTACTTTTTCCTAAGTAAACAAAACCCGCCAGTTAAAAAATAC
Source organism: Eumetopias jubatus (assembly GCF_037043125.1). Taxonomy (NCBI): domain Eukaryota; kingdom Metazoa; phylum Chordata; class Mammalia; order Carnivora; family Otariidae; genus Eumetopias; species Eumetopias jubatus. Next base: position 172,559,070 of record NW_028274809.1, on the reverse strand, counting down.
ATCAGTAAGTCAATTTGATTCCTTAAGATTTAAAAGCTATAGGTAGGGGCACCTGGGTGGCTCAGTTGGTTAAGCGTCTGCCTTCAGCGCCGGTCATGATCCCAGGGTCCTGGGAACAAGTCCTGCATGGGGCTCCTTGCTTAACGGGGAGTCTGCTTCTCCCTCTCCCACGCCCCCTGCTTGTGCTCTCTCACTCTCTCTCAAATAAATAAATAAAGTCTTAAAAAAAGTTAAGAAAAATAAAAGCTATAGGTATCATCTCTCTTATTTCTTGATCAAGAAGTAGAATAAACCTAGCACATATCTACAGGCTACTCTTAAATTTTATGCCAAATACTGTAAAGATAGTTAAATTTGTGTTGCATTAATTTGATTTTTAAAGATTTAAACATTTAAAAATTTGAGATCTATCAGAAAAAGATATAGTGCAGATTAATATGTTTTGATAATACTAATTATTAGATTTATCAAAAATGTACTTTGTTCTATGTCTACTGCAAGGTGTTTTACACATATTATTTCCTTTAATCCTCATAAAAATTAAAGGAAGTCAATCAAATACTTGTATATATAGTTAAAGTTTACAAGTGAGAAAATTGAGGCTTGGATAAATGAATTAAGGTGAAACAGCTGATATTTAGCAAACTCTTGGAAAAAATCCAGCTCAAATTATCCCAAGTATATGATGCTATTTTGGGACCCAACAATAAAGAATAGTTTCTCTTTAATCTAATTTTGAATAGTTATTTACTTTTACTTTTGACATCATCTCACATTTTTGTATTCCACATTATTCTCGTTCGAACATGTACTTTATGCATTAGGGAGAGGATTTTTTTGTTCTGTTTGTTTGTTGTTATTGTTAATTTGAAACAATCTGAGACAAAACTGTGAAATACTTAACCTGCGTGTCCTTGTCACTCATCCTCGTTTCTAAACCTGAAAATTGCTTCATTTGGGCAGAGGTACAAGGAACAGTGCTTATTCTGGTTACCAGAAAATAAATTGTTAAATTAAAGGCCTTTAAAATTTAAAACCATTGCTGTTCACATGAAAAGAAGTGATCTGAAAGAACCATGATGAAGATGCTTTGAATTGCACTATAAACGCAATTACTAGTTTTTGCTTTGTAACAGGTCACTCCAAATCTGCTAGTTGAAAGCCACAAACCTTTTTTTATTTCTCTGTTTTTCTAAGTTGACAAAGAGTTACTTCTGGTCTGAAAAGTCTCAGATTGGGCTGCATGGTGTATGATGTCTTTTATCTTCAGTGGTTGCCTGGCTGGTTAGCCTTTGGGATCTCATTCAAAGTTGGCTAATTTCCTCAATGTTAGGGCTATGGTCGTGGGTCTCTCTTAAGCAGGCTGGTTTGTACTAATTCACATGGTATGTTTGCAGCTTTCCAAAGAACAACAAAAAAGACAAGTTTTCGTGCAAATGTATTTCTCAAGCATCTGTCTGGGCCACATTTACAAATGCCCCATTGTTGAAAGCAAGTCTCAAGACTATATTGAAGGGATGGAGAAGTTAATAAATGCATGCATCCATTTTATTTATTTATTTATTCATGAATGCATTCATTAGTTTTGCTACCTAGAGAGAAGTGTCAGCATGTCTGAGAGTCAGATGATCATATATCCTAGGGATTTAGATATGAAGGGTACAGTATGCATTGATCAAAGTACAGAGAACATCGAGTATCCAGACACCTCAGCAGGTGCCACTTGGATGCATATCTATCTTTGGCAGAACAATGTACAGATAAGTCAATGTCAGCATATCCTGGTGCCAGTAACAAAATGTGAGCATAGAGTCTTCCTGGGAACTTAGATGCTGCCCTGCTGAAATGACTTTTTATTCTGATAATGAATTCTGGATAAATTTGTGCACAACAGTATAGTTAATCCATACCAGGTATATTTGTATATATACATACACACACATGGATACACACACAAAACAACTACTCTTGACTATAGTTGTTAAAAAACCGTTAAGTGCATGTTGGATTCATTTCCATAGGAAAGATGTTTTGTTCTTCTTTCCAGATTTCTTTCAAATAAGGACTGGATATGACCAACTCTTCTGATACATAACTCAGATTTGCATGAAAGCCTCCAGGTGCTGAGATACAACTTTAGACTCTAACTCATTAGAATGCCACCTAAATAAGATTGACACAACTCAATGCACATTTATTTAAGAGAAATTTACCATGAAAGTATCTTTTAAATAAGGCATATAAACAATAGCCAGAATGAGCATTGTAATTTATTTTGTCTTAAAAAAAATTTTATAGACAGATATTCTCTAAAAATAATTATCCAGTGTTTTGTTTTCTGTGCACCTAGAAACTATATTATTTTAACAGTACTTAAAAAAACTCATCTACTGCTTTATTATTCTAATTTCAAATAAAATAAAAATTAAGGACTTTTTTTACTGATTAATAAATCACTAGAACAGTACATTTCTTTGATCTTAATTCTGGCAAGGCTTTTACTCAAAATAATCTATTAATTCAATATTTTCTAGTGTCTTTATATAGATAAAAATATATACAATCTCATAAATATGTTCATGTACTTATGTATCATCATGATTTCTGGAATAACGCAATAGCATTAATTCAATTTTTTGTAACATTTCTTCATTCTATTGTACCACGACAGAAAGTTCTTTCGCAAAACTTTATGCTTGTATGTGTATGTGTGTGTGTATAAAATATGCATATACATTCAAAAAGTATGTGTGTATTAATATATATGTAAAACCATTTATGACTCTTTACCTTGCAAACTATTTTTTAAGTAATACTGATATTTTTATGTTTTCCAAAATAATGAATGCCCCAATAGTGTTCCCCACTCCAGATTTTTTTCTACTATACACTATGATACAATATCCATCTTTGAATGAAACTTCTTCATCCCAAATATATTTAGGGTCTATGAAGGCTGGAAGAATCTTACTTGGATTTGAAGATATCAGATAGCAACCATTAATGTACCCTTTATATTTGACATTTATTTTTCTTAAGTCAATCTTGAATGTCACATATAATATATGGCTATTCTGATCATGGATAAATTTAACACTTCAGTTCCATTTTACTGTAGGGTTGTAAAGTTTATTAAAAAATAACTTTTCTTTTTCATTCAGATTGTGGGCAAATTAATTTCTTTGCCATTGTGGGACTGAAGTCACCCTTTTCCTACTTACTGTGTGCTGAGATCACTCTCAGCTTCTAAAGGGCATCCCTTTCCATGGCAGTTCACAGCATGGATGTTTGCTTTTTTTCCAAGGACAGCTGGAGTTTATCTAACTGATTTCCATTTTTTTTTCCTTTAACCAGAGAAAACATTCTGCTTTTAAAGGACTTATGTGATTTGATGAGGCCCATCTGGATTATCTTCCTATCTTAAGACCAACTGTGTCCTATAACGTAACCTAATCATGGAGTAAAATTCATCATCTTTACGGATCTGAGGATTATGCAGGACATATACACCAGGAGGAGGGAAATCTTGAGGGATATCTCAGTGAGCTGCCAGACACTAATGACAGAATGTTAATGTAGGTATGAGAAATGTTCTTGGAAAATTTTATCTCAAAAATTTGCAGTATTTTCGAAGAAGCTTGGAAGGATGAGGCTAACGGTACAACTGAAAATTGAAAATGTAGGTGCTAATAGGAATATGAAATGTGAGGATCTTAACACCTGCCCTCCGTTTTTATGTTTGATTCTGTGGCAGCTTTAATAACATAGTCAATGTCAGATATCTTATCAAAGCATTGATGACACTTATTTTAATAATGGGTGCTCATTTGTGACATAAACTATTACTGTATAGCAAGGGCCTTTCAGATTAAATCAGTGCTTGTCCCTTAAAGGCTTTCTCAATTTCATCTCTAAATGCAATGAGCATTTGCAACTCTACAAGGCACACACACTCTGGAAATCTCTTTACTATATTTTATATCTTTTTACAGACTAGTCAGTTCTTTCATGACCCCTTTGCTGTCTTGTAAGATCTTGCCAACTATATCCGGTAACAACCAACACGCACACTTTTAACCTTATTTTTTTTCCTAGGATCTTACCCTAATCATTAGAAGTTCATTGGAATTTTGATTAGCATGTCAAGATAATGGAAGTGGCAAGGTGACCCAGTATTTTGCACTCAACCTCTTATGTCAGTTTCTCACCATGTCCAAGTTGATTGCTCAGTTGCTACTACATTTGGCAGATTTTGCTTTCATCACAACCACTATTTGGGAAGTGACTTCTACACTCACGCTACATGTCAGAGGTTACCTCTTGCCAACAAGGGGCCCTAGGTTCTGGAGGTTCTACTATCTTCCATTGCAGCATCCAGAACATGGGTCCTTCAAAGATATTATAGAAGAAAGAGCAAAGGAGAAGGTACACTGTCACATTAAGGTCCTGATCTAATTAAAAGTGTCTAAAACAATAAATAAATCCCACATAGCCACTAAATGTCTCTGCCATAGCCCTCAACAAAACAAGTTGTAAAAGGAACAAAACTAATGAAAGCAGAAGACAATAAAGACTTTAGATAAAATCATAGAGATGAGCCACTGAGGTGTTTTTTTCTTTGATTTAGCCAATGACACCCACCAAGTCTTATGGTCATTTCTGGAAGAATAACAGTGAGATTTTAGACTATATTTCTGGGTGAATCCATGAATTTATTTTTTCCATTGTACACACTCTTCTTGATCATGGAGACTCACTAAACTATGAAAATACTTCCATATCCTAAATTTTATAGTGTTGAGAAAAAATTGAGAGATTACACCTATATTTAAATATCTGTATTTCATGTTCTAGGTTTCTCATTTAGGACACTGATGTCAAAACTTTTTTTAGGGTGCCTGGGTGGCTCAGTTGGTTAAGTGACTGTCTTCGGCTCAGGTCATGATCCTGGAGTCCCGGAATCGAGTCCCGCATCGGGCTCCCTGCTCGGCGGGGAGTCTGCTTCTCCCTCTGACTCTCCTCCCTCTCATGCTCTCTGTCTCTCATTCTCTCTCTCTCAAATAAATAAATAAAATCTTTAAAAAAAAACTTTTTTTAATTCAGAATTTTTGCACATGTGTTCCTCAAATCATTTTTATCACAATCCTGTGAAATTTGTATTAAAGATACAGATTATTTGGTACTGCCCAATAATGTTAAATTGAATTTGTTGGTAGATTCCTGGGACACAGCATTTTAAAGTATTACCATGGGGGCACCTGGTTGGCTCAGGTGGTTGGGTCTGATTCTGGATTTTGGCTCAGGTCATGATCTCTTGGGTGGTGGGATTGAGCCCTGGACTGAGCTCCACGTTCAGCGGAGAGTCTGCTTTAAGATTCTCTCTCTCTCTCTCTCCCCCCACCCCACCACTCATGCACACTTTCTTTCTCCCAATCTCTCTCAAATAAATACATCCTTTAAAAAATAAAGTAAATAAATAAAAGTATTACAATGAATCAATTCATACACACACTTTAGAACAACTGTTCTGATTTACTGGATCAGTCTATGTAAGCTATGACTAGAGCTAGTGGGAGTATACATTTTTACAACCACTTTGTAAATTGGTTCAGCCTTCTCTATTAATACTGTACATACATGTAACCTATGAAATAGATATTCCACTCCTGGACGTATCCTCAACAGAAATGTGTACATGTATTTAACGAAAGGTAAACACAGAATTTTCCTTTATTTATACCTGTGCAGACTTTAAATGATACAGTTTTCAATCAGCAGCAGAAAAATAAATTAATTATTTTATATTCTGTAATGGAATACTTTACAGGAATGAAAATGAAAAAAATACTGCTTCAAGCAACATCAGGGCCATATTTTACATTTATAATTTGAGGGGTGCTTGGGTGGCTCAGCCATTTGAGAGTCTGATTCTTGATTTCGGCTCAGGTCATGACCTCAGGGTTATGAGATAGAGCCCCGCATCAGGCTCCACACTGGGCATGGAGCCTGCTTAAGATTCTCTCTTTCCCTCTTCCTCTGCCCCTCCCCACTCTCTCTAAAATAAATAAATAAAAATAAAAAAATAACTTGAGAAAAAGTAGACAGACATAAATCAAAACTGTATCAATCTCATTTATATAATGTTCAAGAGCAGGCTAACCTAATCTATGGCTCTATAAATCCAGATAGTGGTTACCGCAAGGGAGAGGTGTTTGCTTGATAAAAGATATGAGGATGGCTGTGTCTATTTCTTAATATTGCTGTGGTTCATGTCCTGAAATTTCACTGAGCTTTATGCTTTTATATATGCAACTTTTTTCAGCACGCATTTTGTAATTTAAAGAGTATAAAACAAAGTGAAGACTTGAAACTAGAATATTTACTTTAAACTATTGATTTTCCCGGTCTGAGATTAAAACTTATTCTAAAGCCACTTTTATTACAAAATTTAAGCAAGCTGCTTATCTGCCTATGCCTCAGGTTCTCAGCTATAAAATATGATTCATAATCCTTAGCTTGCAGATATAGTAAAATACAAAATTAAATTACATAATCTATGAGGAAGTGCTTTGTGTACTAATTATCTGCTTTTAGGGGATTCCATAAATTTTCACTGTCATAGCCCCACCGCAACATCACTCCCAGCACAAAGAAATACTGCTTGAGTAGATAAAATTCAAGGCTATTAACTGGATCAATATGCAATGGGGTTTAAATTTCAGGTATGACATTTTATGAATTTTTGTTGAAGTGTTAGTCTCTTGTACTTTCTTGCTCCCAAATAGATACACTGTTTTTATTTATTTTATTATATTATGTCACCATACATCATTAGTTTTTGATGTAGTGATCCATGATTCATTGTTTTCATGTAACACCCAGTGCTCCATGCAGTACGTGCCCTCTTTAATACCCATCACCAGGCTAACCCATTCCCCACCCCCCTCCCCCCTAAAACCCTCAGTTTGTTTCTCAGAGTCCATAGTCTCTCATGGTTCATCTCCCCCTCCGATTCCCCCCCTCTTCATTTTTGCCTTCCTTCTCCTAATGTTCTCCATGCATTCCTTATGTTCCACAAATAAGTAAAACCATATGATAATTGACTTCCTCTGCTTGACTTATTTCACTTAGCATAATCTCCTCCAGTCCCATCCATGTTGATGTAAAAGTTGGGTATTCATCCTTTCTGATGGCTGAGTAATATTCCATTGTATATATGGACCACATCTTCTTTATCCATTCATCTGTTGAAGGGCATCTCAGCTCTTTTCACAGTTTGGCTATTGTGCATATTGCCACTATGAAAATTGGGGTGCATGTGGCCCTTCTTTTCACTACATCTGTGTCTTTGGGGTAAATACCCAGTAGTGCAATTGCTGGGTCATACAGTAGCTCTATTTTTAATTGTTTGAGGCACCTCCACACTGTTTTCCAAAGTGGCTGTACCAACTTGCATTCCCACCAACAGTGTAAGAGGGTTCCCCTTTCTCTACAACCTCTCCAACACTTGTTGTTTCTTGCCTTGTCAATTTTTGTCATTCTAACTGGTGTAAGGTGGTATCTCAATGTGGTTTTGATTTGAATTTCCCTGATGGCTAATGATGGTGAATATTTTTTCATGTGTCTGATAGCCATTTGTATGTCTTCTTTTAAGAATTATCTGTTCATGTCTTCTGCCCATTTTTTGACTTGATTATTTTTTGGGGGGGTGTTGAGTTTGAGAAGTTCTTTATAGATCTTGGAAATGAGCACTTTGTCTGTAGTGTCATTTGCAAATATCTTCTCCCATTCTGTGGGTTGCCTCTTTGTTTTGTTGACTGTTTCCTTTGCTGTGCAGAAGCTTTTTATCTTGATGATGTCCCAAAAGTTCATTTTTGCTTTTGTTTCACTAGCCTTTGGAGATGTATCTTGAAAGAAGTTGCTGTGGCCAATGTCGAAAAGGTTACTGCTTATGTTCTCCTCTAGGATTTTGATGGATTCCTGTCTCACATTGAGGGCTTTCATCCATTTTGAGTTTGTCTTTGTGTATGGTGTTAGAGAATGGTCGAGTTTCATTCTTCTGTATATAGCTGTCCAATTTTCCCAGCACCATTTATTGAAGAGACTGTCTTTTTTCCATTTCATATTTTTTCCTGCTTTGTCAAAGATTATTTGACCATAGAGTTGAGGGTTCATATCTGGGCTCTCTATTCTGTTCAAATGGATACACTGTTAAAAAGGATCATGACTCGTATTTCTTGGAAGCTATCTTTTTTTTTTTGGAAAGTCTACCGCGGAGAGATTAGGTCACCCATTCTCTGAGTTGAAAGTGAATTTCCAATTCCTCTTTTGATTTCCTTTACAGATGTCATTGGGCAATTGTGTCTTTGCCACGAATGTTGCAGTTAATGTCACAGGGATGAGGTGCTACTAGCAAAGGGAGAAGAAACTGCTAAGACTGGTCTTGAGCCTAAGAAAAAGAAAACTTCAGCTCCACCCAGTCAGACACACCAAGGATAAGGATATTGATTTCTCAATATGTGAATGGATATATATTTTGGAGAACTGAACTCATAAGGAGGCTTTGGTTGGGCAAAATGTGGGGTTATGGTCATAAATCTGGTCAAATCCACTAACCTTAAAAGAACTTAAGGTACTATACTCTTATCTATTTCTGATAGGCATACATTTCATGCATTTTTATAGTATCATAAAACAGAATCATAACACATATTTACAACTGTATTTAATTAAATTTTAAAGTATTAGTTTCAAATTATTCTCAGATCCTGAATTACTAAACTGTATGTCCCAAACGAGGTGAGAATTAGCAAGGTTACAACTGAAGTTGTCCTTTCTTCCTTTAATCCATCTAATGGAATAGTACTGTGTGTATATATATATATAGAGAGAGAGAGAGACAGAGAGAAAGAACAGGTGCATATGTGAAGGGGAGGGTCCAAGGGAGAGGGGAGAGAGAATCTTTCTAAAAAATTTTTATTTGAATTCAATTTAGTTAACATATACTCTATTATTAGTTTCAGTGGTAGAATTTAGTGATTCATCAGTTGTGTCTAACACCCAGTGCTCATTGCTTCAAGTGCCCTCCTTAACGCCCATCCCCCAGCTACCCCATCCCCACCACCCACTCCCCTCCCCCAGTGTGTTTCCTATTGTTAAGAGTCTCTTACGGTTTGCCTCCCTCTATGTTTTTGTCTTATTTGATTTGGCTCCAGGCCCAGCAAGGAGCCCAAGGAGGGGCTCATCCCAGGACCTGAGCTGAAATCAAGAATCAGGCGCTTAGTTGACTGAGCCACTCAGGTGCCCACACTGTTTATAATTTTTATGTATGATACTTCTATAGAAGTTTTTTTTGAAGAAAATATGCGAATAATACAAAAAATTTAAGGTACTGTTTTGAAATAACATTTTTGATATAATTTAATACATTTTTGGTGCTCTGGACCACAGCCAGGAAATAACCACAACATATATAATTCCAAATAGATGTTTCTTGACTGATATTTTATATACCTAACCTGTCAGATATTGTTATCCTAACACTCCACATAATGACTCGTTAAAGTGTTTTACATAATTTACCAAGAAAAAAATATGCTGGGGTTGAAGGTATGTGTAGAGAGCTTGATGTCTCATTAATTTGAAGTAAAAGACTCTAGGCTTGTTTATTGTAAACATTATAATTTTCCATTTAAAACTTTATGAAATCATTCAAGTCAAGAAAAGAAAGGCAGTCTTTGATCTACTAGATTACTCTATCTGTCATGTGAGAAAAAATTACTCATCTATTCGTGCCTTCCATTCTCCTCTCCCTAAACATTCATTCCCTTGAGAGACCTTATCCTTTGAGAAGAGTTAATAACACCCAACCTTGACTATTTGCTTACGTCCCAAACTCTTTCATTTTAAAAAATTTACTTGCACACACGCACAAAAAATTCAATGACAAGATCAAGGAAGAAATGGTTGATAACTATCAGTAAATTTTTAAAAAATGTATATATGTATATAAAAATGGCTATTACAGAATTTAAAAATACAAGAGATATTAAGAGATGATATCTTTATTATACATATAAAGTGCTATCACAAACTAATTCATAAATAAAAAACTGTTGTGCTTTTGTTTAAAAAAAAGTGGAAAAGTTGCCTGTTCCAATGAACCTGTATTTAAAAGTAGTCAATTCCTGGAATATCTTGACATGATATTGTAGTATCCACACTTAAGGAACGTATTCTTACCTATGATGGAGAGTAACTCAAATATAAGTTTTTACACCTAATTGTCAGAGCATGATTTTCACTTGTTCCTAAATCAGTTTGTAGGCTTCAGCAAATATGTATTGAATTCCTACAATTTTCAGAGACTGGGGATAGAATACTGAGCAAAAAGAGGTACCACTGTGAAGGAAGAACCTAGGCAGCAGAAGTCTAATAAACATACAAACAGTAACATAATAATGATTGCTAAACCTCGCGATCTTTACAAATGCAAGAAATATCTGAAGTAAGGTTATATATCCTCAGAGCCTTAAAATTTAGTGCTTAATCTAAGAGACCAGATGATGCTTTCCCCTTGTTATTTGCTATTATTTATATCCAGGATTAATTTTCTTATCCCATTTATATATAAGAAAAGGAGAGCTAGGGGTTAATATAAGTTAAATTGTTACTTACAAGCCAAGAAGTGACTCAAGGTAACAGACTATACACCACAGGGCACAAATTGCATGTAGAAAAATACACACTTGCAAGCACACACACATAGTCATATGTCAATCAAATGTTTATTAATGGAGGCATAGATATTATAGGAAAATATAACAATACGTATCACATATATTTTTAAATTTATGACACTTCCTCCTATGTATCCTTATGTATCATATATTGGTATACTTCTTAATATGCTCTAAATTTATAAAATCAGGCTATTCATTCCTTTATTTATAATTAATAATTTATGCACATATCATAATGCTGTATGTATATTAGTAAAAATTCAGAAACAATGCAAATGTCTAACAAAAGTGAAACATTTAAGTCAATGTTTTGTGGCATCAGATTATTTACTAATTTAAAAATAATATTTAAGAAAAACTACATCTTTAAAATTATGTAATAACAAAGAAATATGCAGCATTTTATACCATATTTATCATATGAACTACATTTTATTTATGGAGATTGAGACAGAATGTTATGAATAAAACCATATGAAACTACATTTTATTTAAAGAGATTGAGACAGAATGTTATGAATAAAATGGTTACTCGAAATTAGAAAAATTTTTAAAATGCATATTTATGGGAGAACTGATTTCTAATTATTGCCATGCTATTTTCTAATAATTCTATAGTATATATATTTCCTTTATAATCAGAAAATGTATTAAATGAAAGAAACATGTATATATAATTAACACGCTAAACATTTACGGAGCAATAACTGTGTTTCTGGAACCATATTAAATATTGACATTGAGGGGAACCTGGGTGGCTCAGTCAGTTAGGTATCCGACTCTTGATTTCTGTTCAGGTTGTGATCTTCAGGTCCTGAAATCGAGTCCTACGTCAGACTCCAAGCTGGGAATGTGGAAACAACTTAAGATTCTCTCCCTCTCCCTGTGTGCCCCCCAAATGATTTTGATGAGGTGTTATTCTACAAAGTCACATAAATAGTACACTCAAAAATATGTCATAAGTACTACATTAAGTCAAATGTAAAAAAAAACGATTAGGTACCCAATATTGATTGGAATTTGAGTAACATGCATGTGAGAAAATGAAATTTGAACTGAACTTGCAGAAGAGTAGGGGTTTTCTAGGCATTAACTAATGAAGTAAATAACTTGCATCAAATAAATAACAGAAATGATATAATACACGCAGGCATACAAGAGTGGTCTGGAGTTACAATGGGCAGCAAGTACATAAAATTATTGTTCAAGCATGAATAGCAGTAAGAGCAGAATGAGAACTGCCACTATAACAATTAATCTCTCTCTATGATAAGACAGTAAGTTTGGACTTTCTCCTATAGGTTACAGAGAACCATTTATGTTTGTTTCTTAAGGAATAACACAGAGGGGGTTATTTTTATTTTGCAAAGATGACTATGGTGGCAACATTTAATGTAAAAAGGAAGAGATTCAAGGAGAAGGGAGAGTGAGTTGGAAGCTACTGTGGTCTGTCTAAATGAGCTGATGATCACAGTCAGAACTAGTATGATAGAAATGGAACAGAGACAGCATACACTTGTAGTTAATAAAATAAAGGTGGCAGGTTCAAAATAGGAGGTCAATTAAAGATAACTATACATTGATTAGTTTTGAAGTTCATGGCAGTATGTTTGTTAAAAAATGTGGAAAATTTGAAGAGGCAGTGGTATAAGATGCATTTACCTTTAATTCACCAGTATATCAAAATATGTATTGAGCAATATCAAATAAAAAATGAATCCATACCTATGTAAGGAAAAACTTTATTCAGAAGGACGACTGCAATGGAGAGAATGTTCTGATCAAGAGCAAGAGGCTTTTCTTTTATAGGGAGGAGTATGGGGCTTGGGAGAAGCAAAAGTAGTGAAGTTGCTGGACAGGGTGGAGAGCAGGTCAGTCTTCCATTCTGGCAGCCTACAGGCTGTAAGGTGGGTCTGTGTGCTGCTGAGGGTGGGTCAAAATCCAGGGGCCTTGGGGACAGAGAAACTTCAGCAAAGTTTTCTTTTAGGGCACTTTGTTCTGATTGACCAGTGGGAACAAGAGATTCAACTAATCATTAATGAGAAAAAGATGAGAATTTGGAGGGTCTGGCATAGGGAAGCAAAAGGGAGGGTCATCAGTGAGTCTTACCTAAATCTTACAGTGAAGGATTGCTCCTCCCAGTAAGCTGTTTCCAGAACACAGAAAGGTAAGGGGCTTTCTTTAACTGTTGCTCTTTTCCAGTATCACAGGGTTCAGATAAAATTCAATAGTGTTAGCAGCTACAATGATATAGACCCAGGGGTCAAAATGAAGAAAGCAAAGCTGCCCTTGGAAGCAACCAGTCTACCAGAGAAGAGAAATATGTTAATAGCTTCTATAATTAAAATAAATGTTATAAGAGAGCTATGGAAAAGGTAAAATATGTGTCTATAAAAGATTGTACATGGTTTTCATTTGCACTGTTAAAGATTTTTTAAGAATTGATAATAGAGTGAAGCTATTAAAAATGTGTAGCTCAGGCTTCCAGGAGTGTAGAAGCCAGAGCTGCACCTCAAACCGGTTGACCTTCCAAAACTGGCAGGATGAATGTAGTGGTGGCACACAGTGAAGTAAACCCAAGCCCTCAGGTGGCAAATCTCCAGGGCATCTGGCTGGCTTCCATCCTCTTGGCAGGACTGCCACATGTGGTTCTACTCAGCGTCCCCTTCTTCAGCATTTCTGTTGTCTTGACTCTGACCCACAACATCATAACTGTCTGTCTGTGTTTTCTTAAATACAATGAAAGGGACACCCTTGGAGACTCCTGATCAAGGAATGGCTCTGCTACTGTCACACTGAGAACAGACAGGTTCCAGTTCACCTCTTCCTGCAATTCCTCAGCATCTCTCCTATGGTACTCTGCTTCCCAGCCAGCTTCTACACTAAGTAAGCTCCTGCTCACCTCCTCATCAACACACCTCACTGCTCAGCCTTCTGCTGCCTGAGTTGTCCCAACTCTATAGGGTTTGTCCCTTTGGCATCCACAAATACTGAGGGAGGGGGCTGGGAAAGAGGCTGAAACAAAATGCTGTAACATCCTTCCCTTCTCCATGCTGCCTTCTGTACGTTGAAAGCCTGAGAACTAAACAACCTTTCCTAAACTCCCTGGAAGACCTCAGGTTGGAAAGTGGAGTTCCCTGGGACCAGGCCTGCTAGGAACAGGGTTCTTTGAATCAGGAAACGCAGCTGCTTAGCTGGAATTTTGCTTCTCCCTTCTTTTTGCTCCATGGTCTGAGGAGGTAAGGGCATTTTTGCTGTTCAGTCTATAATACTGAAACGTAATTTGGTAAAACATGTTTGCAGAAGGTTTGGGTAACGTTAGCAGAATATGGCATTTTTACCTTGATTTCATTTGACCCTGGATTTCTAGAGGAGTATGTAAGTGTTTCAAATAAATTTCCATAAATAGTGGAATAAAGTTATAGCCACTAGAATAAGCTCATAATTTGTCCATTTATATTCTTCATAGGTAGGTGAGGTCACTTCACTTCCAAAGAGGAAAATTGGTCAGGTTTCAGGAAATTAAATTAGAGTGCTAGTTAAATCTCAGTGCCAAAATAAAAATGTGTGTGCCTCTGGGTTTTGCCCATAGGTAAGATAACATTTCAGCAATTTTTGACTATGACTTTTGGTCATTTTATCTCACCAACAAAGATTTAGGATGGACTTCTTGCCAATTCTACTCACCCAACCTACAATTATTTTTTTTCCTAACATTTGTTCAAGCACCCTTCCAATCATTCTGTCTTAACCCCTCCACTCCATTTTATTTTTCCATACTATAAATAGTATGGAAAGGACTTGTTGGAAGGACTTACTTTCCTTGTTGTTGGAAGGACTTACTTTCTTTTTAGTGGTGCTGTTTATGAGCTATAACAATGCTTCGGAAACTTTAATGTAAGAATCAGTTAAAGAACTAATTTAAATGCAAATTCTTATCAACAAAGATTCTGAATCAATAAGTTAGTAGTCTTAGGCCAGAGAATGTCTGTGTTTAATAGTCATTGCAGATAATTTCTTACATTAAATGTGCCAAGTGATTCCCACAGCATATTTAGAGAATCATTGTATGATGAAACAGAAATAGGCCGAAAATCAGCCTAAAAAGCTCTTGATATTTTATTACTAGAATTTGAGTTTGAAAAGGTAACAGGTAATAGAGTTTCATACTGCTTATATTTTTTAAAAAATGTGTATTTTGCATATGGTGTCCATGTGGGGTGTTATGTTTTAGGGAAGAATTTGACTGATCTTGTTTTTGCTAGCCAAATACCACCATAAAGTCATCAAATCATCAGTCTATCTAAGATGGAATTGTTGCTGCTCTGGTTGTTCCTTTTTTCACTGGTTAAACCCAAGAAATTGACAGTGGGGAGTTAAATGGCACATATGGAATGAAAGAGAACCCCAAATGAGACACTTCCTTTGTAGAAACAACATTGAAATTGTCATTGAACATTTTGTGTTTAGCAGTTTGGTATCAAATCCTTTTTTCAGAGATAATGATGATCTATTTAAGACTTAAAATAGTAGTAAGTTGTGTATTTTTCTTATTTGTTTATCTCTATTTTTTTATCTCTCGTAGTTACCACAGCAACTATCCCAGTGTAGGTATTCTATACATATTTGTGAGTGAACAATTAAATAAATGAGTAAATGGCAAACACAGTATCATAATTTCAAGTATTTCATTGAATTCGATTGGCTCTCTAAAGGGGATTGACATTAAAAATACTTTTTATTGTTTATGACTGTACCGGATTGAATATTGTCCCCTGAAAATTCATGTCCCTTAGAACCTGTGAATGAGACTATTTTGGGAATTAGAGTCCATGCAGATGTAATCAACTTAGGATGAGGGCATACTGAATTAGGGTGAGCCCTAAATCCATTATGACTAGTGTCCTTATCAAAAGAGGGAAATTTACACACACACACACACACACACACACACACACAGAAGATGGCCATGCCAAGATGGAGGTAGAAATTTGAATAATAAAAATACAAGCCGAGGAATTCCAAAAATTGCTAGTAGCCACTGGAGTCTAGGAGAGAAGCAGGAAAAATAATATTAAATAGGAGAGTATGACCTTTGCTTATACCTTGATTTGGGATTCTAGCCTCCACAACTGTGATAACATAAATTTCTGTTGTTATAAGCCATCCAGTTTGCAGTACTTTGTACAGCAGACCTAGGAAACTAATACAAAGACCAACAACTTTAGAAAGGCAAACGTAAAGCAATGATTACATTCTGAATTCAATTATCTTTTTATTTGTTTTTAAGTAAACAAATATGCATTTAAAATATATCTCCTTTCTGTATACTATCCTTTCAATCTTTGCTTCTGCTTCTTAAAATCTTTGTTGCATATAATATCCCCACGTATTATATTATGTTTATACTGGTATACTTTCACAGAAATCTTATTTAGCTTTATGTGTAAGATATTTTGTTAATAATAGAAAATGATATTTGTAATGTGTGTGTAAAATATTAAGTTCTACTCTTTGCACATTTAATCTGGAAAAAGAAAAGTTGCTCCAATGATAAAGAAGGACCATCTATTGTCTTAAGAGGGGAAAAGTTGATCAATCCTGTGCTTCATAAAGAATATCAGACCACCTCCAATAAGAAATTCCTATGGAGGAGTGCTTGGGTGGCTCAGTTGGTGGAGTGTCTGACTCTTGATTTCAGCTAGGGTCATGGTCTCAGGGAAGTCTGCTGGGGTGCTGGAGGATTTCTCTCCCTCTCTCTCTGCCCCTCCATGCGCGCACACACTAACTCTCAAATCAATCAATCAAAAAAAAAATTCCTATGGAAAACAGATTATTGACAAGCTCAACAAATGTTTTTATCTTTTTTAAACCAGCATGACATTTCCTTAAAATTTTAATTATAAGAACGCTAGAATGGCTCACTAGAAAATCAAGCCACAGTTTGATAGAGCTGAAAAGAGAAAAGTCCATGATTTACATTTGGTGTGAGATTAGGCTAAGTATTTGTCTAAAATGGTTCATGCAGCTCACACTGGGTTCCAAAGGCAATACACTTTGTATTAATTTTAACTGCATGTTTGAATCTAGTTATTTTGAACCTTTTGATGATAGTGCCCCTTTGTGGGATTTGAAATAATGTGGAATAACTCATGCTGCATTGTACCCACATGGCTTCCTACTTAAGAATTAATTGCTAACATTTTGCCTTGTCCTTACGTGCATTATGCTCTAAACATAAGGACTTTTTATAATTAAGGGAAATTGCCAGTATCCTGGCCAGCAGAGTAAATGCAAACTTGTATTAACAATACTGTAAGCCCCTGTGTTTGTACAGGAAATTACAATAATGTCCTAAACTCAATGCCAAGTTTTAGTCCCACAATAATGAATCTTTGGAGCTAATGCTCATTCAAGGAGAACATAACTGTGTGAATGTAATGGGCAAGGAGATTATACCTTTATCATTTCCAGGAATCTTTTTGTATACATTATAAAGAATATTAGATTACTCTTAAAATAAACTAGGTAATTATCAAAGTTCTTGTGTATTTCAATATGCTTTCTAAATTGCCTTAATTTTTCAGATATTGGTGGGGCATGGTTGGTTGGGGGGCAGGATAAAGCAAGAACGAAAATATCTAAGTTATATAATATTTTTAAAAAATTAGTTATTTCTTGGGGTGCCTGGGTGGCTCCGTCGTTAAGCATCTGCCTTTGGCTCAGGTCATGATCCCGGAGTCCTGGGATCGAGCCCCGCATCAGGCTCCCTGCTCCGTGGGAAGCCTGCTTCTCCCTCTCCCACTCGCCCTGCTTGTGTTCGCTCTCTCACTGTTCCTCTCTCTGTCAAATAAATAAATAAAATCTTTAAAAAAATTAGCTATTTCTTACTAAAATTATTTATTTTTATTGAAGTGTTATTTGTATGCAGAGTCACAGACAGATGTTTGGTATGGAAATCTCTGTATGAGTTTACAAATGCATACATCCATGTAACCCATGCACCTATCAAGATACAGAATATTTCTGTCACTCACACACATCCTTTGTGTACCTTTCCAGTCAGTCATCATCCCCTCTGACCCTATTCTCTTTCCCAACATTGTTCTGATATTTTTCACTACTGAGTGGATTTGTCTTTTCTGGAACACCATATAAATAAATCATTGAGTGTACTCTTTTGTGTCTGGCTTCTTTTACTGAACATAGTCCTTTTTGAAGTTAATCCATGTTGCTACACACATCCCTGGTCCATTCATGTTTGTTGTAAGAATCTTAAAATGTTATTTTTCTATTGCCCATCCTTCATGGTAGTGTCATCACATATTTTAATTAAAAAACATCATATTGAGTTATAATTGACACACAAAAAGCTGTATATAAAAAAAAGATGTATATTTTCAGTGTGTACAACTTGATGAGCTTGGAGGCTTGGAGAGAAGTAGACATCTATGAAACCATCACCACAATCTATGCCATAGACATATCTATCACCTCCAAAAGTTTCTCCTGTTCTCTTTATGATTGTTATTTTGATATCGTCTGCTTAAAAACACACATTTTATTCATACATATTTTAAACTCTGTAATACTCTGTCATAATGTTTAATTTCCACATTTGATTATCTTCAAAGAAGATAAAGAAAGAGAAGAAACTAGGCACAATATGTATTTTTCACATATTTATCATTTCTGATGTTTCGATTTCTTTGTGTAGGCTCAAATTTTGTCTGAAATCCTTTTACTTCCACTTTATTTACTTTATTTAACAGTTTTATTGCACTGGTCTGCTAACAATACATACTTCCAGTTTTTATTTGTTTGAGAATTTATGTAGTTTGCTTTCAATTTAAGGATCTTTTTACTTGAAATAGAATTCTAAGTTGACAGGTTTTGTTCCATTGTGTTTGTTTTGTTTTGTTTTCCATCAGCTATGCAAGATTTCATCAGTTGTCTTCTGGCTTATATAGTTTCGCATAAGTCTTTTCCTTGTCATGTTTAACTTGTCCATGATCTATATTTTCATTTCTTTGCTTTTAAGATGGGATCTTTTTCATCAATTATCAGCCTTTGGATTATGATTTTCCACTGTGTGAATTTCTTTATGTTTATCCTACTTGAGGTTTGTTGACTTTCTTGACTATGCAGAGTTTATGGTTATCAAAGAACTGGAATATTTTTGGTATATTTTTGAATATTTGTTCTGCCCACCTACCATTCTATGCTTGAAGTTCCATGCATGTCATAACACTTTATATTCTCCCATAAGTCAATGAGGTTCTGTTCATTCATTTCCACAATTTTTACACACAGCACTTCATTTGGTATAATGTCTCTTTCTCCGGCATCATGTTCCCTCTTTTCTTATACACTGTCCAATATGCTATTAATCCCACCCAGTGATTTTTTTTCATTTCAGATTTCATATTTTAGTTTTAAAATTTCCATCTGATTAATTTTAGAGGTTCCAAATTCTTTGTCTCTCATCATGTTCTTTCCTTTAATATATTTTAATATTTTTATAACCACTGCTTTAAAGTCCTTCCTAGCTGTTTTAATTTTTTTCCAGTGATTTCTGGATAGCTGTATCGATTGAGAAAAATTTTCATCTTTATGGGTCACACATTCTTGCTTCTTTGTATATAATTTTCGATTGTACACCAATCATTATGGAGAATCTATTGCTGGACTGGAGTGGAAGCTTTTTCATGGCAGGAAATCAATTTATTTGACAATTAGTTTGACCTTTTTGAAGGTTATTTTAAATTTTGTTAGACATGTAGTATTTACTTCTGGCCTAGTTGAGCCCTAACACTATGGTAAGAGTTCTCCATGGTCTCCACTGAATTCTGAGTCCCTCGCTAATTGTGGAGTGCTCAGAATGCCACTCCATTATGATTGTTTGGAACACAGTCATCTTCTAGCCTTTTATGAGTTCCAGGGATATTCATCTCACAGTCCCTGGATACTTGATGTTATACCAGTAGTTGTTTTTTTTTTTTTTTTTTTTCCAATAATTGTTCTTTTTGTGGCCTCATGCAGAGTAAGCATGCATGGAATCCAGCCCAAAACTCAAGGGAAGGTTCTTACTTACAAACAGATCTTTTTCTCTGCTTTGCTCCTCATCTCCAGTATTTTAGTCTGAAATGTTTAGACATCTTAGTCACTCCACATTCTGATCTCATCTTAACAAGGCAGCACGTTCTATACGCTGCAACTGTCCTCACACTCATGCTACTGTTTAGAAAATGCCTCTAGGCAGAAAGTCAGGATAATCATGAAGCTTATCTTATTTAGCATCCTTATCTCACAGATCATGGTTCTGAACTGTCATCTGTCTAACATCTAAAACCATTTGTTTTGTGCTTTTCCCTTCAGTTATTTGTTTATGATGAAATGTCTAGTCTGGTAGTTATTACAGTCTCATGATTAGAGATGTAAATCAGTTACAGAGTTTTAATTATGAAATTATGAAGCAACCATTCTCAATTCAAAATGTATCATTTTTATTGTGCTATTTCAATCACCAATATGTTTGCTTTAAGCACCAAGTATAAGGATCTATAATTGGGAACTCCTTCCTGTTACAAACCCCAAAGGTTTATGAACTTGACTGAAGTCATATACCTACATAGTTTGAGATCCATATATGAATCCAGACAGTGTGACTCACATGAATGCACTCAATCATTTTGTTTCTTCTCCTTTTCCATGATACTGTGATGAATAATTTTGTTTATCAGTTTAACTGGGTCATAGTGTGCCCAGATATTTAGCTAAATATTATTTCTGGGTGTGTCTGGGATGGTGATTCTAGATGAGAATTGGTAAACTGAATAAAGTAGATTGCCCTTCCCAGTGTGGGCAGGCCACATCCAATCCACTGATGACCTGAATTGAATAAAAGGCTAAGTAATAATTCTATTTCTCTCCCTGGCTCTTTGCAAGCTGGGACATGGGTCTTCATCTACCTTCAGGCTTGGACTCATACTGGGACTCACACTATCAGCTCTCAGAGCTCCTAGGCCCTTGGACTAGAACTGGAACTTACACCATCTGTTCTCAGACTTTTAGACTCAGATTAGAACTACACTGTTCATTCTCCTAGGTCTCTAGCTTGCCAACTGAACATCTTGGATAAGCCAATTCCTTACTTTAAATATCTCTCCAGTTCCCTCTCTCTCATTCTCAATCTCTCTTATGTAAGCAGAACCTTCACATTAATGTGTCAAAATACCTTAAATTTCCAAATTTTAGGAAATTTGTAAGTCATTGGTAAATTTTAGGAAATTTTTAGTCATTTGTAAATTATGGTACAACCTACTTTCAGCCATATCTTACTATGCAGCATGCAGTTGACCTCTAGAACTAAACCAAAAATATATGTCACAGTCATAATTTTTCAGTGTGACTCATATTTCCTTGGTATACATTTTTATTTTTTTTCCTAGTTATATTAATTAAAAATTATTATCTGTTAATTTTAAGACATAGAGTGTTTGAAAGGAGCTGAGTTTGGGGAAAAATATTGCCTGGGGCTGTTGATTTAATATCTCAAGGTGTACAAATACATAGATTTATGAAGATAGAAACCACATTTGTGTTTTTCAAAGGTGTATTTCCAGGGATCTGGAACACTGTGTGTCCAACTAATGCTTATTGAATGATTGAAGTTCACAAAACACATTTCATGTACTCTTGATAGTATTGGGCATTAAAACAATTATTTTATTCCTAAGAAAAAGGATTAAGGGGGGCGCGCCTGGGTGGCTCAGTCAAATAAGCATCTGCCTTCGGCTCAGTTCATGATCTCAGCGTCCTGGGATCCAGTCCTGGCATGGGGCTCCGGGCTCAGTGGGAAGACTGCTTCTCTCTCTCCATCTGTGTCTCCCCCTTCTCATGCTCTCTCTTGCTATCTCTCTCTCTCTCAAATAAATAAATGAAATCTTTAAAAAAAAAGAAAGAAAGAAAGAAAAGAAAAAAGGATTAAGGTTTATCCTACTTTGTATAAAATTGCAAAGTATTACTTGGAATAAAACATGGTTACACATTTAGAAAAGAAGGCAGAAGAATAAACAGTTTCATAGAACTGAGACTGAATTCTATCTCTACTTAAGCTGATTTTGCAATCTATGTTCAACAGGAAAGAAGGGAGAGAGATTAAGTTATCTAGAAAGGGACAATTTGAAGATAAAAATTTGAAGTTAAATATTGGATAAATTATATACAAAAATGGTTTGATGGCTTAAACTTCTACATGATCAATATTCTCACTTCTAGATAATGAAGAATTTCTTCAGACTTTTCAAACAATGGTACACCATTTCATTCCTGTCATTTTCCCTGTGGGCTTGCTCCTCTCACTGCCTTAAATTAGTAGCATATTATTTTTATATTGATACCATATCAAACTGTTTTAGTTCTCTGATTATACAGGATTGTATATGACATATTTCTTCATCTGTATTTTTAATGCAATATTTAAATATCAAAATAAGAATGAATAATGTTTGTATAAATTAAAACTTACACACACACAAAATAAGACATTCTACTGGAACTACATCTCCTTTATTTATATGTATTGCAGAAGAATAGACTTAAATCATTTAAAACTGACAGCGACAACAGGTTGCCAGATTTTAATTTTAAGCAGAGAATATTGGAGGCAGCAATACAGATGTTAGAGTAGATGCATGAGATTACAGATGTTAGGCACCTGACATGGATAACAAACAGATGTGTTGGGCTTGTAATTACTTCCTGGTGTCCATCATCTTGTTTAATTCTCATAATAGCTGAGGTTGGTATTATTATTGCCTATGCTTTTCAGAGATAAGTGAGGACCGGAGAAGTTAAAATCTTTCTAATAATCACACAATCATTAAGTGACACAGCCAGGACTGAAATCCAAATTTGGCATGACTCCAAACTGTAGTCACTGTCGTTATGGGAAATGTTAGCATAAGTAGCTCTAGTTATAAATTTTCAGACAAGAAGTAGAAATTGTCTTGTGTGCATATTTCACATAGGTCCTAAGGCAAGGCAGAAATAACAAAATGTTAAAAAATAATGACAAAGTATTTCCTACCAACATGAATGTAAAGGCTGCATATCTCTGAGGTACCTGAATTCAAACAGTGTGCTACACACACAAAGCAGGGTAAGTGCTCTAACAGGAATTCTAGAACTGAATGTCACCTCCACTTTATAATTCCCAACTCTATTTTGTCACAACGCTTATACTCTATTTTCTTTTCCTTGCAAGGAAGATAACATGCCCCACTGACACGGACGCATTTTTCTTCTTGTTTATGCCATAACTTCTGATACTAACTTCTCAAACTTGCTTCATTTAAACTTCGTGTTTTATCCCAATGGATAGCTAGAAACTTTTAACTCATGAGCTTTTTTTTTAAAAAATGCAGATTCTAAGTTTTCCAAGTCTGTGTGATCTGTTCAGTTTGAATTATTTTCTATATTTATATTTGAAAAGATTTTCAAAAAATTAACAATCTGGGACGCCTGCGTGGCTCAGTCGATGAAGTGTCTGCCTTGGTCTCAGGTCATGATCCCAGGGTCCTGGGATGCAGCACTGTGTCTTGGGCTGCTTCTCCATCTGCCCCCCTCCCCTGCTCATGCCCTTTCTCTCTCAAATAAATATTTTTTTTAAAAAATAACTGAATCTTAGTAAAAAAAAATCACTATTTTTACTTATGTGTGGGGCATGTCAAAATATCCCTTATAACGTGAAGGATAAGTTGCTGGATCTGGTTCCTCCTACTACAAAGAAGGGGACACAAGAGAGTTAGTTAATTTACAGAGCTAGAGATAGTTGTAGATCTGTAAGAGAGTCAAAATGTGAGAAACTTGAAACTTTGAGGTGATTTAGACTAACTTTCTAAATGATATAACGTTTCTTTTAGTCAAAGTCTTCCTGAGAAACAGATCAATATTTTTATGAGGAATTGGCTCACATAATGAGATCACTGAGAATTCCCATGATCTCCTGCCTTCAAGCTAAAGACCAAGGAAAGCCCTGGGTACAGTCCAAGTTTGAAGGCCTCAGGCCCAGGGGTGCCAACAGTATAAATCCCAGTCCAAGGACTAGAGAAGACCAAAAAGGAGTTCAAGTAGGTAAGCAGGAAGTAAGACGAGGCAAATTCCTCCATCCCCCACGCTTTGCTCTGTTCAGACACTCAGTAGATTGCATAACACCCATTCACACTGGGGAAGACAACTACTTTACTGATCCCATCGATTCAAATGTTAATCTCATTCAGAAACACCCTCAAGGATACATCCAGAAATAATGTTTAACCTGGGCACCCCCTTGAATGATTCAAGCTGACACATAAAATTAACCATCACAACACTTAAAAATAATTAAATAATGATCCGTATTAGCCACCTGGAATAGGGGGGCAGCATCTTCTGGAGGGATACCTAAGCAAAGGCCCAATGAAGCTCTGTATAGGGACTAATTAGTATTTTCTGACACAATAAAGAAATGAATAATATTGTACAAAGAACGTGGTTTGTCTGGAAACTACATGAAATCTAATTGGCTAGTTCATAAAACATCAGGTAGGGAAAGATAAAAGATGAGTTTTGTAATATGAACAGGATTCTCAATGTCTTCTTACAGGAGTTTTATCTTTGTCCTATAGTTTATGGAAAATTGTTTAAGGGAATAACAAGGGAGCATCCCATATATCTTTAATGTGACAAAACTGGAGACAGACAAAGCAGTTACAGTGCAAGACCACCTGGGGATGTGAATGCATGCAAGATATTGTAGGAAGAGGGAGGAGGAAAGACAATCCATTTACAAATTTCTAACTTGGTAATGCCATTACCAGAACAGAGAACTCTGTAGTAGCAGATGTAGGAAAGACGATGTTAGGGTTCGAAACCGATGGCCAAGAAAGAATTCTTGAGATGTCTTTGGTGCAAAAAGGTGATTTTATTAAAGCTCGGGGACAGGACCCGTGGGCAGAAAGAGCTGCACTGGGGTCATGAGGAGTGGCCCATTATGTACTTTCAAGTTGGGAGGGGGTTAGAGATAACGTAAGTCTCCAAGAAATTTTGGAAGCAAGGTTTCCAGGACCTTGAGGGGGCTAGCTATTGTTGGAAAAGGTCATTTATTACCGTCTAATAAAAACCTTAGTCATGAGACCCTTCAGATGTATATGGGTGGGCTATATGCTTGGGAGGTTTAGAGGTAAAGGAAATTTCCAAAGGAATTTTTATACATTAAAGTAGACTTAGAGGATTGAGGGGGGGAGCGGGGGGTGGTGGTCAGGCAGTTGAGTCCCTAGAGGAATGTCACTCTGCCTGTTTCAAGGACTTGTCAATGGTCTGTAGGCAGTAAGGAAATTTAATAATTTTTCTTCTGCCTTTGTTTCCCACATCACTAGCCACTTTAGTTGGAACAATAACCACAATATTCCAGATAAAAATGGCAGCATGGAATTGGATATATAAGTAAAAGTCTTAAGTCTGGACTGATTATATAAATGTGAGATCCTAATGCATTTGTATGGATATTATATTGGCTAGGTATGGAATTCAAGATGGAACAATAAGGAAAGAGTTTGAGGAGACAGAGCTCTAAGCAAGTTAGGGAACAACTGAGGAACTCTTTTGTTTAGTGATCAAACATTACAGGCATGTCAGATAATTTTGGAAGTGAATACCCTTCATTTTATCATTAGTCAACCTGTCTGTTTTCAGGAAGCCAGTGGTGAAAACTCACAGTGAGGCCTTGTGCCGGGTGAGAACTGTGGTACAGTGTGTGAAGTCCTGGTTTAGAAAAAGCCTCGGGGTAAATTTTCACGGGGAACATCCACTACAATTTTGGGAAAGTGATTGTTAAGCCCTTAATTACAAGGAAGGCCTAGATGTTATAGCAATTACATTAAATACAATTGAATGTGAATAAATCTTAAAACCCCATTTTGGACAAAGGAAGATAGAACAAGTATAAAGATATACAATTGGTTGTTTTAGTGGATCTTTACATCTTTTCCTAAAAAAAAAAAAGAAAAGAAAAGAAAAAAATAAAGTGCAGATCCAAACACACCCTATCCAAGGCCAGGGAAAGTAGAAGAATGTGATTGTAGGAAAAAGGGATCACACAGAAACAACCTAATTTAAATCTTTCAATTACCCATGTTTGACTACGTTCTGCTCTGCATACCAAATGTCTCTTGGCTTTAGTGTAAAAGCTCAAGTAAAGGGGAGCTTTGGCAGCCCATCATTGTCTTAGTGTAATCAGGCACTTAGCAACCCTGACGTCGGATGCTGGCATTCTCTGTTTGGAAACAGCGGTGGATTCCTCAATGAGGTATTTGATTGCTAATTTAGTGCACTAATGGAAAAAAGGGGGGGGCTCCATTTTGCACCTGAATCCAGATGTCAGATTGCTACCAAGATATTATGTTATTTAAAGATTAATTCACCCATTTATTGGTTCTATAGAGATTTTATAGTGTGCACTTTCTCAGACTCTTTGGCTCTTATCTTTCTCAATTGTGTTCATGAATGGTCATTTTTTGCTTCTCTAGTTCTTCCCTAAGTTATACAAATATTAGAAAAGATGAGCATACCTCTTAATAGTAATTAAAATAAATGTAAGCAGCTAAACCATCACCAGTCAATGAGCCTTAAAGGGGGTATATATATTCTAAAAAGTTTAACATTTAGGGGCGCCTGGGTGGCTCAGTCGTTAAGCGTCTGCCTTTGGCTCAGGTCATGATCCCAGGGTCCTGGAATCGAGGCCCACATCAGGCTCCCTGCTCCGCGGGAGACCTGCCTCTCCCTCTCCCACTTCCCTGCTTGTGTTCCTTCTCTTGCTGTGTCTCTCTATGTCAAATAAATAAATAAAATCTTTAAAAAAAAGTTTAACATTTAAAAATATCAAATATTTATTTTTGATTAACATTCTGTAATTTGTCAAGGTCCATCATACTTATTCAGCAGAATTTCATACATTAATATTTTCATAACTGAAATATTAAACTGAAATGTTAGTGTCATATATTTATGTCAATAATAGCTACATATTTCACAGGTCAGTGAAAATTAAATGTAATCTCAACTAAATCATTCTAGAGGAATATATCATATATGGTTTTAAGTAAGTCATAGAAGTGGCATCATCATTTGATAGTCAAAATTAAATGTTTTAACCCTCAAGAAACAAAATAGATTGTATCATGCATTCCACACAATACAATCGAAATAAAATAGAGTGCTATTAAAAGATCCAAAATACCCTTTTTAAAACCAAAATGTGCATAAAATATGAAATAAATAAAAATACCATAAAATAAAGCTATGGGATTACATTACATAATGAACAGTGCATGAATTGTTAAACAAAAGAGACTAAAATTTTTTCCAGTGACCTTATTTGTTAAGGTTATATATTCAGCAATAAATTAATAAAGTATCATCAAAACCCTTTAGTAGAGAAAAAAAAAAACACACACAAAAAAAAGAAGAAAAAAAAACCCTTTAGTAGAGAAAAATCTACAAGAGTGCATTGTGTAAAATAGATGCATATTTAATTGAAATAAGATATAACATCTCAGGTTGATTCAAGTTCTGTTAAACTAATATGGAGAAAATCTATATATTTCTTTAACAAAATATGTAGAGTGGGGTGTCCGGGTGGCTCGGTTAAGCCTCTGACTCATGATTTCAGCTCAAGTCATGACTTCAGGGTTGTGAGTTCGAGCCCTGGGTTGGCTCCATGCTGGATGTGGGGCCTGCTCAAGATTCTTTCTTTCCCCGGGCGCCTGGGTGGCTCAGTCGTTAAGGGTCTACCTTCAGCTCAGGTCATGATCCCAGGGTCCTGGGTTCGAGCCTCACATCGGGCTCCCTGCTCAGCAGGAAGCCTGCTTCTCCCTCTCTTACTCTCCCAACTTGTGTTGCCTCTCTCACAGTGTCTCTCTCTGTCAAATAAATAAAATCTTAGGGACGCCTGGGTGGCTCAGTTGGTTAAGCGACTGCCTTCGGCTCAGGTCATGATCCTGGAGTCCCGGGATCGAGTTCCGCATCGGGCTCCCTGCTCTGCAGGGAGTCTGCTTCTCCCTCTGACCCTCCCCCCTCTCATGTACTCTCTCAAATAAATAAACAAAATCTTAAAAAAAATAAATAAATAAAATAAAATCTTAAAAAAAAAGATTCTTTCTCTCCCTCTGCCTCTGCTCTCCCCCCACCCAAAAAATAAAATAAATAAGTTAAATATACATATTTATCTGCAGAATGCCTGTGCAATTTCTTAACTCCTTCCGTTAAATGATATATTGGAAGATGAACAGTGACGTAATTATAAATGCTGTGCTTTTAAAATATCAAATCATACATTTTTAATATTTATGTTCTACATTAGAAAACAATAGAATTTATGTTATTATTAAGTAGTGCAGTGATCTAAACAGAAAAGTGATACAAAGAATTTGAGGCTCCAATTTACAAAATGCTGTATAATGGTATTTCAAAATCATTTCTCCCTTGTATTTTAACTGAAAAATTGTTATCCTTTGGGAAATGTTTCAGTCGAAAGAAGCAAAATGTATGGTTGCCAGTATTTCCCTGCTGGCTGATTTCAGAACCCGGGTGTGTTGGCTAAGGTTAAAGTGTCCCAAGGAGGAGCAAGCTCTGTCTGCTAATTAAAAAGCTGGTTCCAAGGGCTCCTGGATGGCGCAGTCATTAAGCATCTTGGTTTTGGTTCAAGCCCTAATCTCAGGGTTGTGAGATCAAGCCCTGTGTTGGACTTGTGCTCAGCATAGAGTTTGCTTGAGTTTCTCTCTTGCTCTCCCTCTTTCCCTCCCACTTGTGCTTTCTCTCTCTCTCTGTCTCTAAAATAAATAAATCATTAAAAAAAAAAAGGTGTTCCCAATAAGCCTCTTTGACAAGTCTTGCAGGATCTGTGAGAAGTTACTATCTTGGCATCCTCTGCTTTGAGCAGTACTTCTGACATATCTATAAATAATATGTTGAGTGAATGAATGATCACTTCTACTTGTAAATTTCCCTAGATGGCTTTGACCGGAGGCACAAAATTCACATATCTTACTATCTGGGTGAGGAAGAGCAACTTGTAATCTTGGTACCAAATTAATGTCAAAACTAGAAGATCAGAGAAAATTATGCAGAATATAAGACATTGCTCCCTCTTGCACAACGGACTTTTCAGTATGTCATGCATATTTCTATCTTCGTTCTTATGAAAGAAGAAATAAGCAGCTCTTGTTGCCACATAAGTCCCCTGGAACATGCATATGACAAATAGCAGTGTTTTCCTTAACTCAGCTTTTTGTCCCCGCAAGTCAAATGAAGTGTAATAAAATTTCCCTCCTTAAAGGCAACGCTTACTACTTGAATGCTAACATGAGGTTTGTGCAGATATGTGTGTGACCACATGCAATCTCTGACTGAATACATTTATTATGTAGGGAGACTATCTAACTGGATTGTGAATGTGTATTAAAAGAAATAAACACTACACAGAACTCCCCCCAAAAAAGTCACTGAATAATCAACCATTAAAATTATGTAAGCATAGGTCAAAAGTATACTACCTTTCTTAAATGTTTTTTCTTTATATCTCAAGGTATTTTGGTTACATTTCTATTTTACAATATTTGATGCATGTGTTTATGTTTCCTACTTTTGAAAATATGAGTGTTTTTTGTTTACCATAAAGATGTACTTCACATTCTAAGTGCCCAACAAATATTTCTGAATTTATAGAGATACACAATTTTTATGTCCCTCTAGTTTTAGTTTTTCTTTAATGTACTTATTTCTTACAACTTTCCCTTTGTGTTCCTTTGTTCATCAAAATCTGTTTCCTTTCTAGGACACAGGCTCTCCAAGAATGCAATAGTCCTTACTTCAAACCACAACATAATTTATGCAGTTTCAGCTGAGCTCCATGTCATTTTGCAAATTTTTATTTTGATTTCTGAAGGCAACTTTCTTAATTTTACATGTATTTTAATGTAATCCTAAGCTAGATGGAAGTCTGATGTTTTTTTTCCTTTGATCACAAATTGAATACTTATTAAATCCCAAAATTTTGTTTAAATGTATATTAATTCTAATGTAATTCACTGATTTCTTCATTCTTCAGTTAAAATCAAAGCAGAAAAAAATATTTGAGTAAAAGGACATCTTAATACAATGTTTGGTAATCTAAAAATTAATTATATCACTTAGAAATGTTGACAAAATAGTATTGTTTAAATCAAAGCCTCAGACCAGTTTTTCATAACAATTTTGAAATTGAAAGTTATATAGAGAACCAAACTGGAAAAGCTATTTACTTCAAATAAATAGTAAGGGGCACCTGGATGGCTCAGTCATTAAGCCTCTGCCTTCGGCTCAGGTCATGATCCCAGGATCCTGGGATCAAGCCCCACATCGGGGTCTTTGCTCAGTGAGAAGCCTGCTTCTCCCTCTCAAACTCCCCCTGCTTGAGTTCCCTCTCTCTCTGTCTCTCTCGTCAAATAAATAAATAAAATCTTTGGAAAAAAATTAGTAAAATGATTCATCTAAAGTGAGAGGATTTATTGAAAACCGAGTAAATATGATATAGACTCTGTGATGGCTGATGTTATGTGTCCACTTGGAGGACATTTTCTGTTGAGGTTAACATTTAACTCAGTGAAATTCGAGTAGAGGAGATTGTTTTCCATAATGTGAGTGGGCCTCATCCAATCAGTTGAAGGCCTGAAGAGAATGTACCATCCACTCTCCTGGATCTCAAACCTGCTGGCTCACACTACAGATTTGTACTTGCTAGCCTCCATAATCATGTGAGGCAATTTCTTAAAATGAGTAATATATATGATCTCCTATTGGTTCTATTTATAGAACTAATTGGCTCTGCCTCTCAGGAGAATACTGGCAAATACAGAATCCTTTTTTTTTTCTTTTAACTCAGTCTAAACTAACATTAAAATTCTCTGTAAATATCCTAAATTTCTTTGCAGTCATTTATTCAGGCATGCATAAAATTTATCTCTGACCTGGATGTAAAATTTCAATGAGGAAGTGCATTGGCAAAAGCTTTCATTCATCAGGACTGCCAAATAGAAGCTCCTGGATCCCAGCCAAATCCTAAGCAATGAGGCGATACGTGTTGTAACACAGGCCTACTGGGGAAGACATCCACAGAACACAGATGACAGCAGGATGACAGCGGTATGGTGAGGTGAGGAGGGAAAACCACCAGTGCACAGCAAGCAGGGGAAACTCTGCGAGCACTCCCTGAGACACAACTTCACACAACAGGACACAGCAGTGGAATGTGGAGAAACAGCAGTGGGCCAACTGTCTTAGGCAATAGTAATCGTAATGGGTGTCTCATGTGGAGTAAAGGCATCAGTTACTCCATGGGGAGAAGGAAAGTGACACTGCATAAAAATACCACCTCTCATAGCAGAGGAAGGTTTGACATTTATAAGGTGTGTAAAGGGAATCAGTGGTCCTTGAAGCACATTTATTCAAATGAACAGCATTGGCGCTTTTTTTTTAAAGCAAATATCAATTTAACTCAAAGAATATCTGTTATCAGTGTGAAACAAACACATTACTACTAGTTTTTTATAAACAAAATTAGATAGGTATGCATTTTACAAATATAATGATGGGAAAAGTTGAATGCTTAAAGAAACCCTAATTTAATAGCATGAGCTGTATGAAAAAATACTCAGTGTTATTTACATTCTTAAATACTTTTCAGTGATTTCTCTTTAACTTTCACCTTGTTTTCTATTCGATTTTGAAATCTAGTAGTTAGATTTATTCAGTTGTATCTTTCGTATCTTTTGAAAATCAACTAACACTAGTGCCCACCAATATACTTTCTGGAACTATATGTTTTTAATTAGAGAAACTCATATAAAGAATATTAAATAAACATTTGTATAAAATAATGTATGACTGTTAATTCTTATTTTAGTCTCCTCCTGACATGAGAATTGTTGGATGTTTCACAGAGAAAATACCCTAAAAGGATATTATTTTTAGTTTACCTAATTCAATAGAATAAATAATCCAAGGGGTGTGTGGGTGGCTCAGTTAAGTGACTGACTCTTGGTTTCAGAGGATCCCTTGGGATCAAGCCCCGGGTCAGTCTCCCTGCTCAGCGGGGAGTCTGCTTCTCCCTCTCTCTCTCTGTCCCTCCCCCCATTGGCACTCTTTCTCTCTCTCTCTCTCTCAAATAAATAAATCTTTAAATAAAGAAAGAATTCAAGATACTCTTGGGTCCCTAAAAGTATTTCACAGGCACTTTGCTCATATAAATATTTTAGGTCAGTTTCTGAGCATTTTAATTCAGAAAAAAATCAAAATTTAACATAAATTTATTTTCTGTCTTTTATAGGAAGAGCTGAGTTTCCAAAGTTTAACGCCTTTCCCATATTCTTTAACTTGACAAAATTTACACTAAAAAATACCATCACTTAAAAAAATACCATTGTAGGGGCGCTTGGGTGGCTCAGTCATTGAGTGTCTGCCTTCAGCTCAGGTCATGGTCCCTGGGTCCTGAGATCGAGCCCGCTGTTGAGCCCCCTGTTGGGCTCCCTGCTCGGCGGGAAGCCTGCTTCTCCCTCTCCCACTTCCCCTGCTTGTGTTCCCTCTCTTGCTGTGTCTCTCTCTGTCAAATAAATAAATAAAATCTTTAAAAAAAATACCATTGTTTTTCATAACCTCTGACTCCATATTCTTTTCAACATAAAATTACCTCTTTTCCTACATTTTAAACACTGATCTATATACAATTTATATATAATTTTCTCAGGACATGTTCGTGTGCTTAGAATAACTAAAATACAGGGGATGGAGGGCTAAAAGGGAGGTGATAATTATGGCTTTAATCTTCATGAGATTTGTGGCATGGGAGGGTAATAAATAGAAATGACCTTAATAAAGTATAGGGATGGGTGATGGTACAAAGGTTTGTTGGAGTTAAAAAATTAGAAAACAGCATTTCTAACCAAGATTCTCAGGGTGTGCTTCATAAAGAAGGTAAAAACCACCTCAGGACATAAGAATGTGTAGAATCTTGACAAGAAGTAAATGTAACAGGTATTTATCTTTTATTCATCCTACATATAATGAGGAAAACATTGATATGTCAAGAACTAGCATGAGAATTGTTATTATGTTTTGAGAAAATGCTTTACAAAACCTCCTGGATAGAAAATGAAGTTACAAGAACATAGAGCCAGCAGGATCCAGAGTAATGCAACTTGATGAAAGAAGATGACAATTTTGGGGTTGATCCTGAAACAAGAGTGGATGTGAAAAATCAGAAATACGACATAGGATGGAGTAAATTTTTATAACATATTTGAAGAGGATCACTTGGTTTAATATTAACCCTTCCTCATAAATGTTCCTAATTTTCAATAAATTAATTCTTATATTTTGTTTGTCATTCATTTTTATATGGAAACTGAGTTGGCATATTTCATAGAAGATAAAGTATGCTCAAAATCAGGATCCAATCTTCAGAGGAAAAACTCTTATGACATTTTCCAGTGAATTCAAAGACTTTTGAAGACAACTTTGATTTATATTGTTCAAAGAAT
This sequence comes from Eumetopias jubatus, assembly GCF_037043125.1. Classification (NCBI taxonomy): domain Eukaryota; kingdom Metazoa; phylum Chordata; class Mammalia; order Carnivora; family Otariidae; genus Eumetopias; species Eumetopias jubatus. The sequence continues at coordinate 172,525,715 of NW_028274809.1, read as the reverse complement.
AGAGGTCTGAATAGCTATTGTGAAAATATATACCTAGGTGTTCAGAGATGCTGGCTGAAATCTGAATCCTTTTTCTTGAAATTAATAGTTGTTTTATAAATTTTGTAGTATTTTTTATTAACATATAATGTATTATTTATTTCAGGGGTATAGGTCTGTGATTCACCAGTCTTACACAATTCACAGTGCTCATTATAGCACGTACCCTCCCCAGTGTCCATCACCCCGCCACCCCATCCCTACCAGCACCCTCGACTCCAGCAACCCTCAGTTTGTTTCCTAAGATTAAGAGTCTCTTATGGTTTGTCTCCCTCTCTGGTTTCATCTTGTTTCATTTTTTCCTCCCTTCCCCTATGACCCTCTGCTTTGTTTCTTAAATTCCACATTTCAGTGAGATCATATGATAATTGTCTTTCTCTGATTGACTTATTTCACTTAGCATAATTCACTCTTGTTCCATCCATGTCATTGCAAATGGCAAGATTTCATTTTTTGATGGCTGCACAATATTCCATTCTCTATATATACACCACATCTTCTTTATCCATTCATCTGTAGATGGACATCTAGGCTCTTTCTATAGTTTGGCTATTGTGGACATTGCTGCTATAAACATTGGGGTGCATGTGCCTTTGTATCTTTGGGGTAAATACCCAATAGTGCAATGTCCAACAGACACATGAAAAAGTACTCAACATCACTTGGCATCAGGGAAATACAAATCAAAACCACAATGAGATACCACCTCACACCTGTCAGAATGGCTAAAATCAACAACACAGTAAACAACAGAAGTTGATGAGGATGTGGAGAAGGGGAATCTTCCTACACTGTTGGTGGGAATGCAAGCTGGTGCAGCCACTCCGGAAAACAGTATGGAAGTTCCTCAAAAAGTTGAAAATAGAGCTACCCATGAACAGATATTTCAGCAAAGTTTTTTTTTTCTTTTTTTAAGTAGGTGTCATGCCCAACATGAGGATTGAACTCACGACCCTGAGATCAAGAGTCACATGCCTTACTGACTGAGCCAGGCAGGCACCCCAATAGTTGTTTTGTAATTAATAATTGTTTTAATAAAAAAACATTTCTACATTTATTTCTCCTTTATCCAATCATGCTTGATTCAGAATATATCTTTTGTTTACACTTTCAGTAATTTCTTCATCTTCAATTGATGAAGAAACCATATGTGATATATCCATACCATAGAATAATATTCAACAATGAGAAGAAATGCAGACATACTACAATAACAATCATGAATCATTATGATAAATTAAAGAAGCCAGCACTCCAAATCACATATTATATGATTCCATTTATATGAAATATGTAGAATAGGCAAATCTATAAAGACATAAAGCAAATTAATTTTTGCCAGGGGCTGGGGAGAAGGATAAATAGAGAATGACTGCTAATGATTACATAGTTTTGTTTGGAATGATGAAAATATTCTGAAATTTGTGGTGATGGTTGTATAACTTTGTAAATGTATTAGAAACAGGTGAATTGACACTAAAAGGGTGAATTTCATGGTATGTTAATTATATGTAAATAAAGCTGCCTGTCAAGAGAAGATTAGTGAGTTTAGAAGTTAAGAAACTATTGTATTAAATTTTGAGTCTTGTCATTTGTAATACAATAGTTTTGCTGTGACAAAATGCAATATGGTAATTTCATAGTTTTTGCTTTTCTAATTTCCTTCTTTCCTTGGTCATCTGTCAATTTTTTTTAAATGTAGAGTTTCAAAGAAGATTCTTCCATTATAATAAAGATATGTAACATTTTTTTCACTACTTGGGAAATGAGGAAACATTAAATTTTGGAAAATAAACTGGATAAAACTCATGCTGTCCCCAATGACAACAATTGGATCATTAATCTAGTACTAGAAACTGTCAAATTTGTAAATATAAAAATAATAGACTTAATAAAAATATATATAAAATAAAAGTATAGTAGTAAGTCAAAAGGCAATAGGTTCATGGAGAAGTGAAATTGACAGGCTCGGTAGAACTTGCTCAGTTCTTTGCTAGAGTTTTAAAAGATGGCTAACAAGTAATTAATTATCTCTCTGTGAACATGTGTCTCTCTCAATTTAAATAGACTTATGTATGAATAAAACAATCAACAGAACTAATTACTCAAATGTCACTTTGAAAAAAGAAGTATCTGGGCTGATAGACTTTCTTGGTGTGAGAGTCAGAAACTGTTTCTTTCTCATGTCGTGCTGGGGATGTGTGGTGGCAAACATATATGTCAGTGCTCTGTGAAAGCCACAGTGGGAGAACTATCTGTGAATCACACAACATTTCTAGATTATAAAATAGATCTCAATGGCAATTCAGGTTCTAGGAGGTTCTTGGGTGTCAGTAAGGGCAATAAATCTACATGTCCACTTGTATCTCTTACTGAGTATGTTTGGAGAGCCTTTATGTTTATTCAAATTATTTTTGGAAAACAAGACTTTATTCAAGAGTTTTGGTAGTTCTTAGGTAATACAGTAACCTTACGACCCAGATGTTATTTTAAAATCCCCTTTATCACTGGAGCAAGTAAAAAAAAAAAAAAAATCCGTGTTTTCTTCAATTTCAATTCTGTTCTCAATCTATGTCTAGGCCTTATTCCAGTAGTCAGAATTGGAGGCAAAATCTATGGTATGAGCCTAAGCCTACACAGCTACCACATGACATGACCCTTCTTTACCCAGCGCCTAATGGTTTGCACACTCAGGAGATAGGAAAGTTGATGAATTAGTGCCAGGGTCATGAAAGAAGAGTTGATGCCGAAGCACCAGCTTAGGTCAAGGTTTGTCACTGTGGCTCTTATAACTACACAAAACAGCCCATAAGTGTACAGTTTTCAAATAAAACAAATTGGCTCCTAACTCCCAAACATGACACGATGTTTGGACTACTGTGTGCTCGACACTGAGAGGCAAATTTCACACTTACCAGCACCTGAAATATGCCTGTCACAAAAATTTATTCTTATTCAAGTTATGACATTTTCTTATTAAAATTAGTAATTACACAATTCATCTAATTACATAACTCATCTAAATGGATTATATTTAGAAAGATACTCTAGTAAAATTAGATTCAAGGTATAAATATAAAATGGGTTTTCCATTCAAAGAGAAGGAATCCTAGAATGATAGAATAGATACCTCAAGTTCCAGCTCAAACCACAATAGCTGTGAAACATTAATCAGTATGGCCAGCAATTATCCTACAAGCTGCTATTTTCTCAAAGATCAGACTTTTAAATATACTACCTGTTTATTCTTATTCTTAGATGAAGAGGAAGGCCGAAATGCTCAGTAGAATAATGTATTATAGTCCAACTGATAAACAGGGAATAACCTCCAGGTGATTTTTTTCCCTATTATGAAAATAATAGGCCAGGATGAAATATAATTAAGGCATCATCAAAATGTTAGCATTAAAGCCAAAAGTGAGAGGGAATTAGCCTTATTTAATTGGTTGGACAAAAAGCACATGATTTATTAAAAAAAAAAAAAAACTTGTAGATTGAGCTTTCAGCATCACTTTTCTCAGGTCTTGATTCCCAGAGACTTGATGCATAATTTCTCACCATATAATATTAAAGAGTTTCATTTTTTTATTTAAATTTCTTCAAGAATTGTAAATTTTGTGTGAACAGTAAAAATTACTACTTGGAATTAATTGCATAGGGTTATGTGGGGGAATTTAATTGACTAGTCATATATTTGATGATCATTCAGTAATACATAAGTATAAATTAGAATTGGTTTGAAAAATATAACAAATAAGTAATAGAATGAAAACTTGAATATATTAGTTTGACTGATCCAAATCAATTAATTAATATGTTCCCATATTGCCATTGAATGCCAACAATTTGAACTGCTAATGTAGTCACAATATGAGTGCAATAAAATTGTTAAATATGTTCACAAAAAGCCAAATAACCTACATGCATATATCGAAAGTAAATTTTATCTTGGATTAAAAAGGTTACATATTTATCATAATGATATCTTCAATATGTCTGAAAATGGCAATGTATTTTTGGACCCTTATTTAAACATCACAACAATAGTTTAAGGACATTGTTTGCTAACTTTCACTGTGATCATCAAGAAAAATTATAGTTATTACCTGAAATTTTACATAATTTCAGGTTTGCATAGGTTATTTTAATATTTCAAAGGTATAACCTATTGAAATTCAATGATGATATCAAGAATCAGGGAAAAGTTGAACAAAAATAATTGATTGTCCTGAACTTTTTCAAAAAAGTAAATTTTACAAGTAAGTGGATTTTTTAAGGATATACAGAAAATGGAAATGTGTGTAAGATAGAAAGATACAAGCTGAAATCATTAAAATAATGACAATTTGGTAATTATTAAATTTTATTATTTTTGTCAAGCTTGTACAAGATATTTTTTTGTGAAAAAATAAAGCATTACTTAAAAGTTAAACTTAAGAAATTATATAAGCACTTTTTTACTGGGAACACGAAAATTCTAATAATACAATAGGGTAGAGCATGGAAATTATTTCTCTAAGTAAATGAATGAAGTCTGTGTCTCTTTTACCATATGACAATGTATTTAGAAGAATAGCTAGATACGATTCTCAGATAAAAGTCTGAAAAGGAAGAGTAATAAGATATTAAATCATTGGAAAGCTGTACAATGCTTGTGTTTTATTAGCAAAAGAAGAGAAAAAGAAATCATTGAGGAAATGGTCCAGAAATAGAAACTATTTTCTATAGACAATTGTTATCTGAAAAACAGATGAATCATAAATCAACATTAAAGTGAATTATTTTTCACTGGCTAGTTTTGTGAATATAATAATTAAATTTAGATCCTGAAAATGTAAAACAAAATATGTTCCTGACTTCACAAAATATTTATAAAGCAAATCATATAAAACACAGGAAAACTGATATGAATATTTGTGAAACAATGAATGAGAAAGTTGCCTATCCCTTTTATGGTAAAAGTACAACATATTTAAACAAAAATGAAGATGTGTAACTACAAAAAGATAAAAATTGTCTTAACAGAGAGTAAGTTAATGTGTCATTAAATCAATATATGCTTCTAAATTTTACTTAGCTTAAGATATTTTTTATTCACAGGTGGCCTGATTTGGATAAGAAATTTTATCATAATCTAAATCAATGTTAAATTTCAAATAAAATATATCAATTATAGCAAATTCAATATCAAAGGAAATATATTTTAAAAGATAGACAGTATAAGGGACAAATAAGGAAGTCATCTATTGGTAAGGGAACCAGCACATCAAGAAGATAAAACAATAATCAATATGTGTGCCTCATAATGAGTCTTACTTGACAAAAGTGTAGAGACATATAAATAAATCAACCATTATCAGTGGAGATTTTAATATACTTCTCTCAGAAAACAACAAAGCCAGCTGTCAAAAGATGAGCAGTGATATAGAGATAAGTTATGATATTTTTACACCCAAACAAACCAAGAATATACTTCAATAAAAATCAAGGAAATATTTGAGAAAATCAACAAATAGATTTTAAAATATATATGGAAGAAAACATATTATGCACAAGTCAAAGCAAACTGAGAAAGAAGCTATGGCCAACCACATATGAAAGCATAGTATAAAGGAAAATATTGTACAGTGTGGTACTGGTGTAGAAACAAACAAAAATCAAAGGTGTTAAAAAAAAACTGAGCTCAGAAGTAGACCCACTTACAGATAGAAAACCTCTGAAAGAAAAGGTGGCATTGCAAATGAATCAAGTAAGAATACTTAAGTAGACAAGATTGAGAAGATGCAATTAATTTGTGGAGAAAAATTAAGTTGAATTCCTATCTTCTGTTACTTTGAAATAGGAAAGCTATATTCATTAAAGGACTGGAATGTAAAAGGCAAAACAACCCTGATGGAGGAAAAGTGCACGAATACCTGTGGTCATGAAGCGTGGAAGAACATCTTCAACAACACCTCAAAACACAATTTGTAAAATCGATTACAAGAAAATTAGAGATTTATTTTCACTAAAGGATGCATTAGGTAAAATTATCAGATAGAATACGATATGGAAACATGTATTTGTGATGTCTAAAACTGAAAAGAAACTCTCGCATGTAGACAAATTTTAAAATGGAAAAATAAGAAAAAGGAAAAAGGTTAAGAATAGTCATTACACCAAGCAAAAATCTAGATACCTGACAAGCATAAAAGATGTCAAAGTCACTATTACTAGTGAAATAGCGATTGGCACACCATCTTATACCCACCAGATTGGCAGAATTTAGAATGGTGGGTAACACCAAGTGTTAGTGAGCATTGGAGAAACAGGAAAATAATCGCCTTGACTGTGATTGCCAAGACAATGACGACATTTCCAACTGTGAAGGTGATGAATCAGACAAGGTGGAAGATTCTCTTCATATGTCCTCCAAATTCCAAACTCACACCCCTCAAAAAAAAACAATTAAGAATGGATCAGGGTATCAGAGAAATCATTGCCTATGTTCTCTCTTAAGACTTTTATGGTTTCAGGTCTCACATTTATGTCCTTAATCCATTTTGAGTTCATTTTTGTATATGGTGTAAGAAAGTGGTCCAGTTTCGTTCTTTTGCCTATTGTTCACTTTTCTTAACCCAATTTCCTGAGGACCGTCTTTTTCCCATTCTATATTCTTGCGTTCTTGTTGAAGATTAATTGGCCATATAATCATGGGTTTGTTTCTGTTTTTTATTCTGCTCCATGTGTCTAGCTTTGTGCCAGTACCATACTGTTCTGATTACTACAGCTTTGTAATATGACTTGAAATCTGGAACTATGATATCTTCAGCTTTGTTTTTCTTTTTCAAGATTTCTTTGGATCAAAACCACGATGAGATTTCAGTTCACACCTGTCAGAATGGCTAAAATAAAAAATACAAGAAACACGTGTTGGTGAGGAAATGGAGAAAAAGGAACACTTGTGCACTGTTGGTGGGAATGCAAACTGGTGCAGCCACTGTGGAAGGCAGTATGAAGGTTCCTCAAAAAATTAAAAATAGAACTATGATATGACCCAGTAATTGCACTGCTGGTTATTTACCTAAAGAATATGAGAACACTAATTCAAAAGGATATATGTACCCCTATGTTTATTGCAGCATTATTTATAATAGCCAAATTGTAAAAGCAGCCCAAATGTCCATCAATAAGGGAATGGATGAAGAAGATGTGGTGTGTATACATATACAATGAAATATTATTTGGCTATAAAAAAAGAATGAAATCTTACCATTTGCAACAAAATGGATGGATCTTGAGAGTATCATGTAAGCGAAATAAGTCATCAGAGAAAGACAAATACCATAGGATTTGACCCCTTTGTGGAATTTAAATGACCAAAAGGGAAAAAAAAAAAAAGAGAGACAAACTAAAAAACAGACTCTTAACTATAGAGAATGAAGAGATGGTTACCGGAGGAGAAGGGAGTGGGGGAATGAGGGAAATAGGTGAAGGGGGTTAAGAGTACACCTCTCTTGAGGAGCACTGAGTGATACATGGAATTGTTGAATCACTTCATTGTACACCCGAATTTAACATAACACTATATGTTAATTATACTGGAATTAAAAAAAGAAAAGAACAGAATGGGTCAAGGTATTCAGATCCCCACCAGGACTAGTGGCCCCATAACCCTGTCAAGGTGAATGAAAAGAAGGAGACAATGCAAACTTTCCTGAGACTCTTGGATACTAGTTCCCACCAGGCCCCTTCAGGAGTAGGGGTAAACTGGTGACGCTGGGGGCTTGGCAGAGGAGCCTGGTGACTCACGTAAGACGAGTTTGCATGTATTTCTAGATAGGCCCTGTGAGTCATTTCAGTTGCCAGTGATCGTGGCTCTCACCACTGAGTGCACTATAGATACTGATATTTTGGCTGCTTGCAGTGTGGAACACTACCATAGCCTCAAGGAACATGCTCTCTCCAAATAAAGAATTCCTGCCACCACAGGGGGTGTATCCACTCCATCCCACCACCAACGTTACTAAAGCCCTGACCAGTTATTTTAATGAACGTCATACTTCGCGTCAGACATGACTCAGCAGGATAACAGGACTTGCTGCAGGCATGCTTGTTACACACCACCCTGTCACAGTTTAGTAGCCCAAGGTGGCCTAGGCCTACCTCAGATGAAGCATCAGGATGCCACCTGTGGCTCCTGCTGTGTCCAACAATATATTGCTCTCACCCAGGTGGTGACAGCCCGCATGGGAGACTGGTGCACTGTTACTGATGTACCTAATGCCTTCTGCTCAATCTCTTTGCAGGATGAAGATCAGGAACCATGTACATTCACATGGAGCAGCCTGCAGCATACCCTCACTGTACTTCCACAGGGAAACTTTAATTCCCCCACAATATGCCATCGGTGGTAGGGCTAGTTCCATAACCAGCTAACTTACCCCTGCAGCATACTTGCCTTCCACTATAGTAGTGATGTCCTCATCACTGGCCTGACCAGGACCTACACAAGGTCATAGACTCTGTGGCACACACAGGCTGGGCACTCAACCTTGATAAGACCCAGGGACCTGCTCAACAGTTTCAGTTCCTAGAAGCCACCTGGACCAGTAGCCATAGGAGTATCCTGGATTAAGTCAAACGAAAAGTGCTGTCCTTGGCAGCGCCCCCCGACAGAGAAGGAGTTCAACAGCTGTATGTATAAAGTCTCCATATCTTTCATGCAATTTAATGTGGGTATTAAATGTGCTTTTTGCTAAGCTAGAAAAGGTCCCTATTCTCATATATGTTGCAAAAAAATCAATACTAAAATATATATTTTTTCATTTAATATACCAAACTAAATCATTAAATTTTAGGATTTGGAGATATTTTGGAAAACCAATCTTTTAGATATATTTAATAATCTGTAAACCAAAAATTAAGCATCATTTCTAATTCTTTGTAATTCTTTTCTTACACAAGCATATACGATCCTACAGTATATTTTCTATATTTACTTGTTTTTCTATTTAGAACCTAAATCAATTGGCTATTTTTAATGAAATAATGTAATATTATAACTTTCAATAATAAATTTTCTAATTGTCTAAACACAATTCATTTAGTAATCTATTATTTTGTCAATGTTTTCAATTTTTTTTCCTACTAAGTCTCCCTTTTATGCAAGTTACTTTTAGGTTATTTTGTTTGTCTATAATTTTTGTTAGTTTTACACTAGCATTTCTTATTTTCTGTTATAGCTTATTTTTTAAAGATTTATTTATTTTAGAGAGAGAGAAAGAGAGAGAACGTGGAGGGAAGGGGCAGAGGGAGAGAGAAAGAATCTTAGGCAGACACCCACTGAGCACAGAGCCCGACTTGGGGCTCGGTCCCAATACCCTGAGATCACAACCTGAGCCAAAACCAAGACTCGGTCGCCTAACCGACTGTGCCACCCAGGCACCCCTGTAGCTCATTTTAACATATTGTCAGGTAATTTCTAGTTCATTATGTGCCATCATTTTCTCTTCAAAATTTTGCTGGCACACTTGCATACTTACTCCTTCAGATGTATATAAAAACCAATTTAAAGATTTCAAGAATAATCAAATGAAAGCTCATTAAAACAGAACTTTCCTTTCTTATTTTCTTGTTTTTGGGAACTTTCAATAAAATAAAAATATTAATCAAACAATAAGCTAGAAAATAGAAAATATTATTTTCTGAGTATTGCCTTATTGTCTCATTATCCAGAAAGCAGACAAAAAGACATTGCTAAGCAATAAATATTTTTTTAAGGTCACATTAACTCATTAGATGTAAGATACAAAGGGACAGATCTCATGCCTATTTTGGTTAAGCAACATAAAGTTGATTGAATGTGTTGTTGCTTGCCTGGGCTTAGTAACAGAGTAACAGAAAGTAATGGTTTACATTTTGAAATGTATGCAGGGTTCTTGTCTGTTTTATCTACCAAAACTATATAAAATTATTAGTTAATTATCTCACAAAATTTGATTATTCTGTTACACTTATATTCAGTTATTTACACTGATAATGACATGTTCCATCAGGTAATTTTTGTTGCAATTTTAGATAAGGGTCTAAATTCTCTAATCCAGAGAGTCCATGTAATTTTATTATTATTATTATTATTATTATTGAAATATATTTGACATAAAATGTGTAAATTTAAGTTGTATGACATGTTCATTTGGTGAATTTATGTACTTTAATATGATTACCATTGTAGCACTAGCTAACACCTCTATCACATCATATAATTACCACTTCTTTTTGTGTGATTGTAATAAGCAAGATCTAGTTTCTCGGCAGGTTTGATGATTATAATACAATATTCTTCCCTGACTAGTTCTGTGTTGGGTTACTACTTTGAATTCTTTATGTTTCATAAGATCTGTTTATATACCTAGACTTGCTGAATGTTTCCTTGTGCATCAATCTTGCAAAAAAAATAAAAGAAAATGTTCATGATGCCCACAGGCTCTGATGTTTCTAAAACCACTTTCTGAGCTTTTTCTCCAAATAGCTTGGTATTCACTGTCTTGCCCACTAATGCCTTCACTCTAACTTTCATATAACTAGCTACCTAATGTAAATAAATGACTTTTAGACATTGCGTTTTTTAAGATTTCTAAAATCCACGAATTTTTGAGAATCATAAGAAAGTCATTTAGTGGCAAACCTGAAGAGAATCGATGTCAGGCTATTTATATTCTTTATACATCTCACTTAGTGTGATCATTTTTAGCTACAGAAATGTTAATGTGTTGCTATAGGGATAATGCCAGAGATCCTATGCAGGTTACACATTTTGAATGGCTACGAATTCACTTGCTTTTCTAAAAGTTAAAAAAATTCTAAATTCAAGAGTTTCAGATGAGGATTGAGGATAGGAAGCAGACAACAGATTCATTGTCCAACCATAATTATTAACCATCCAAAAGTTTGCTGTGGCATAATGTCCCTCCACTCTTACTATTTAGACTCTCACACTGAGCCTCCCAAACCCAAATGATGCAAGATATTTCAATTTCAGGATGATAAATCTAAAGGTAAAGACATTTAGGGTCAGAATAAGGTTCCTAGAACATCCTAAAATGTTATACTAAAGGACCTAATTTGAGTTGTGCAAAGTCAACTGTCATTTTTTTTCTTTTATGAAGTTATATTGAAAAGTCCAAGGATGACTAAGAAACATAACTCTGGACACTTTGTACATTACGTTATTATTTTTCAATGTGATTTATGAAGAGTAAAAATAAATTCCTATGTATTCTTCTATATTTCTTTCATAGTATTTTCTGCTGTTACTCACTTAGATTTTATTTATGAAAAAACTTTTTCCTTCACATGCATCGACCTCCCTAGTGATTGCCAGGTTGGCTGGCTGGAGAGAATAATGAGACTCTCTTCCCATCCACCCTCTCCATTAGCTCACTGTGTGTTTTCTATTAATTACTTAGTTTCTCTCAGTGTCAGTTTTACTGATGCTAAAAAGATATCATAGCTTGATATTGTCTGCAAACCCAATTAGTAGAGTAGCATGCTTTATTTCCCACATCTAATCACCTGTAAAGGATTTATTTTGCTTTGCATTTTAGCTCATTAAAGATAGTGAATCAAATCTACTGGTTATTTTACCCTTGTTTACAAAATGCAGTTATTGTTGTCATCTTTCCTCTTTGTATAGCAATTAACTATAACTCCTTTTGACACAAGAATAGGTAAAATGAATGTGGCACTTATATGTGAAGCATTTAGAAAAATTTAAGTGTAAAGTATTTTCATCCTGTTTATGTCAGAAGGAAATTTTGATTTAAAGCAATAAATATAAGTCTGGGACTACAAAACTAACTGAATAGCTAAATAAGTATCTAATCCAGGCTAATTTCAAGCTGGAAATTTTAACCACAGTGCTCATGGCCTCTCAATATGACAAATATGATGTAGTGATTACTCAAGTAGAAGACATTTATAAATAGGCCATTTGGGTTATTTCTGTTAACAGCATGCTACAGCTAATGCTCGATAATTATTTTAAGTTTTCCAAGTAGCACAATTTGTGGGAAATATAAAGTGATAACATGATATGAAAATTTACATTGCTTGGTGTTTCTCAAATTAGGTAGGGGCAATATTTTACATGTCTATTTGGTTTTAAATGATAAATACTTCAAAACCTGAAGAAATATAAGTAGGTAGCATGGTCACAGTCTGAGCAGGATAAAAGAATAAAGTTGTAGTGGTTTTGAAACCCAGACTGCCTGCATGCATCTGAGACTGTTCTCCGTGGCTCAGTTTTCTAATTTGCAAAATTAAGAGGGTAAATAGTACCTACCTCACAGATTTCAGGTGGTATTAAGTGAGTCAGTACATGCCAAGTATTTAGACAATTCTCAGCTATATATATAAGAACTATGTAAGTTTTTTTATAATTTTATAACGTACATAGGTATTATAGTAACAGGACTGCTACTTTATATTGATACTTTGACATTTACCTGCACTTAGAAAATATATCATTCATTCTAACATCCTTTAGAAAAATCTAGAAAACGGAGTTAAGATCTACTTTGAAATATACAGTTGCATATAATGAAGGTGAGCCTTAAAATCCTTGAGAAAAGATCTAATTTTTAACAGATTTTATTTATTTATTTATTTATTTATTTATTTATTTATTTATTTATTTAAGAAAGATAACACTGTGAGCAGGGGTGAGAAGTAGAGGGGAAGGGAGAGAGAGAATCTCCAGCAGACCCCTGCTGAGCTAGGAGCCTGACACGGGGCTCCATCCCATGATGCTGAGATCATAGCCTGAGCTGAAATCAAGAGTTGGACACTCAACCAACTGAACCACCCAGGCACCCCGAAAAGAAACTAATTTTTAATAAGGTTTGGGAAATTATTTATGAGTCATAAATTATCTTACCACTTAAAAGATTGATAAATATTAGTACTTTAAAACAAAAATGTGATACATTCCTAGTGTGAATGCAAAATAACCAAATTACTATGTCCAGAGATTTGACAATGTCTTGCAAAAGAACATATGCATTTATACTTTCACTCAGAAAAACTACTCCTGATATAGCTAAATATATATCTATAATATATATATCTACAATAACACAACTAGGCATGTGTATGAGGTTATTCTTTGTATATTTGTTATGGCTAAAGAGTGAAAACAGCCCTTATATCCATGTACAACAGGAAAAAGTTTGAAAACACCCTATTTACTCTCCCTTAAAAGCCTGAGTTAACCGCTCTACCTCAGATTCCTTATTTGCAAAGTGAGGCAGATCAACTAAGTCACCTGTTTGATCATTTTCATATAAAAAGGAATTACTTAGAGTGTCTTCCCTTTTCTTGGAACCAGACTTATTTTAAATTTCACTTTGTGGTTTATAATGATTTGCCCATAGACTGCCCTACCAGAAAATAGCTCCACTGCAACTTGATAACTTTAGTTCTCTAAAAATAATGTTTTTGGCTGAGTAGAATAATTTCCAATAGATAGTAATATGCTATTTAGAGTAGTGATTATTTTAGGTGTAGTAACACATTATCTAAGAATTTATTTTTTAAGTATGCTTAATACTTTTGTATGTGAAAGAGACAACATGTAAATATACATACCAAATCCTATTACCAAAAGTTAATTGAATAGGATTCGAAGCCAGGTCTGCTGGTAGATATCTGTATTATAGTCTCTAACCATTCATTTCTTCAGTGCAGGTTCTTCACCTATAATCTGGGAATAATAATAGTAGCTGATAAACCAGCAACATGTTTGCTGTGAGGATTAAATGAGGTCATTTAAGTGAAGTGCTTAAAACTTTTCCCAATACACAGTAAACATTCCATATAAGTATTGAATATACAATAATATGCCCCCTACTCCTTATCACTGTATCACTTTCTGTGGTTTCAGTTACCTGAGTCAATGGTGGTCCAGGAGTGGATGATCCTCCCGTGGACCAGTCATCAGAAGGTCAATAGTAGCCTAAAGCGACATCATAGTGCCTACGCCTTCACCTCACTTCATCTCATCACATAGGCATCTTATCATCTCACATTATGACAAGAAGGGTGAGTACAGACAATAAAATATTTTGAGAGAGAGAGAGAGAGAGAGAGAGAGCATATTCACAGAACTTTTGTTACAGTATATTGTTATAATTGTTCTATCTTATTATTGTTGTTGTTAATCTCTTACTATGCCTAATTTATAAATTAAAGTTTATTATGTGTATGTAGGTACAGAAAAAACCTAGTATATATAGGGTTCAGTACTATTCACCGTTTCAGGCTTCTACTAGGATTATTGGAACTGGGAGTCTTGGGACAAGGGGAGACAACTGGATGTTAACTCTTATTCTGTTTATTGACAAAATGTCTGATGGTTGTGCGAAAATATCCCTCTGGTGAGACTGTAAGAACTCACTCTCTCTAATTTTAGTTTGCCATCAGGTTCAACCTCAAGAAGAGAAGTCCAACTTCAAGGCTTATTTTTTTAAAGAGATTGCTATAGACTGAATGTTTATGCTCCCCTCCCCCATTTATATGTTGAAACTTCTTCCTCCGTGTGATGGTATTTGGAGATGGTCCTTTTGGGAAGTGATTTGGTCATAACAGTGAGCCTTCATGAATGGGATTATTGCCCTTATTAATGGAACCCCAGCAAGAAGACACCAACTATGAGCCAGCAAGTGGGCTCTCAACAAATACTGGATCTATTAGCCCGTTGAACCTGGACTTCCCACCCTCAGAACTGTGAGAAATGTGTTGTTTATATGCCACCAAGTCTACGGTATTTTTGTTTTAGCAGTCCAAACAGACTAAGAGAGACACTCTTTATCCTTTGATTCTTCCTAATTGCTCCTCAAAAGCACTTCTGATATCATGGAACAAATTCAATTCCTTATCAAAAGACTTTTAAGAATCTATGCTCGCCAACTTTTCACCTTAAGCAAAAGATAAAGATTGCTCAGCCTTGTGTCTCACAAGTCAGCCATTTTTTTTCACTCAATAGTGACTTTTACTCTTATCTCTGCTATCAGTCCCCCAAATTCATACACTATAACTTGGCTCCAACCAGTGAACTCAATAAGTCCAACATAAAGCTTTGCAATCCTCCTTGTTATCAACAAGAGTTTTGGCACCTAAGGACTTCAAAAGCCATGTTACTGGCAGCCTGGAATTTTGGTCATCATGCTGCCTCCTGTCTACTGTTGGGAGACCTCTGCTGCCATACACTATACCACAACCTCCTATTCCACATCTTTTCTGTTATGCAATGTCTATCTCCTAGACAGAAGCTGAATTCCTCCATATAGCTTCAAATTGTTTTTCACCAGAGAGTATTTGGTGGGAGGGGGGTAGTTTTATTTCTGTTACAGCCTTCAATAGCACCCTGGGTATCCGCCCTCCACCACCTTCCCAGTTGGGGGTAGAGGTGGAAGAATAATGAAGAGAAATCCCTGAAGTTACAGAATTTTCCTCTACTCATAAAGTCTAATCATATATTTTCCCAAAGGGTTATCTGAAAAGAACAGCTCATTTGTCTCCCTAGAAGCATTAAACAGGAATTTTAACAATCTCTCACAATACAACCACAGAGAGAGAAAGAAACACAGTGGAAGACAATCTGAATCTGCATAGAGCTCCCAATATGGGAACATCTTCAGAATATACTTACCCCAAAAAGAAAACCTGCAGGAAATAATATCTGTTCTTCCAGGCTTCTAAAATCAGCCCCTGGAACAATTTGTCGGATTTAGAGTGATGTGATTAGTTTATTATTTCTCCAGTCCTTGTCAGAACAGAAGTTCTTCCTGAAGTCCTGTCCATAGTCCACATTCCCACATGCAACCAATTAATTAAACCAAAAAGTCTTGCTTATCAAAATGTTTTTTAAAAAACTTGTTGGTTAGTGATTTCATCAAAGAATGTTTAGCAGATATATCACTTATGTAAGCACGGTGGGAGCAAATTATTCTTTTAATTTAATAAAACTTGTACAATAGTGTGATTGATATTTACAAAGGATGATGATTTTAAAAAAGAATTTTATGCACATTCATAATCCAAATGTGGTAATTCTTCCTTTAAAATTTCCTTTACCGCCAGGAATGTCTGAATTTTAAGTATGAACATCTTAGAATCTGACCTGAACCACAAATTTTGAATGTGATACCCAATGAATAATTTATAGATATGTCTATTCAGAAGTTGCCATGCATAGGAAAGTAAATAAAGAGAAACAAATAAATTGTGAACGTATAATAAGCCACAGTTTAAAGCCATAGGCCAAAAGCTGTAAGATCCGTTTAAGTAATACCCAGGTTTACAGATATTACTTCTCGAGGCGGAAAATATATAAAAGTTCAATATTAATATAATTTATTTTAGTTTTGTAAATAATAGTTTAGAATTATCTGCTCAAGGAAATATTTTACATTCCAAATGCCAAGCCTGTAAAGTAAAAATTATGTCATTGATAGGGAGAGGAAAATGTATTCAATGCCTATATGCTTCAGTTGTATCACTGGTGAATGAAAATAGTGGTAATTTCTATGTATCCTACAGGGATAGTGTGAAGTCTAGATGATTTAAGGTATCATAAAGGACTTTAAGAAGCACAGAGCATCAGGGGCGCCTGGGTGGCTCAGTCGTTAAGCGTCTGCCTTCAGCTCAGGTCATGATCCTGGGGTCCTGGGATCGAGCCCCATTGGGCTCCCTGCTTGGCGGGAAGACTGATTCTCCCTCTCCCACTCCCCCTGCTTGTGTTCCCTCTCTCGCTGTGTCTCTCTCTGTCAAATAAATAAATAAAATCTTTAAAAAAAAAGCACAGAGCATCATAAAAGTTAAAAATAAATGGAAAAGATGTTTGAATTACGCTTTTCAATTTACAAATGGGGAAATGAAACACTGATAGATAGCTTCCTTTACTAAATGAACCTCCCCACGAGCCACTTACCTCTAAAAACCATTTTGTACACTATTATGGCTCATTGTAGATGATAAGTAGATTAATCGAAATATGTATCAAAAGTTAAGATACCTAGTTCAATTGATACATAATACTTTAAAAATTTAAGTTCTCCAGGTAATTTTGGAACATTCAAAATAGAAAACTAATGAAAAGTACTTTTTTTTTTACTTTTCAAAAAGAAGATATATATCCTCATGATAAATATTTTCTTTGAATTTACTTGCAAATTCCTAGTCTAAAAAATAATTTGGTCATTCATGTCTACAAAGAAAATATTTTGAACACGTTTACTCTGAATTTCCCTGTCTTCATTCTGCTTAAAATAGATGCTATAGGCATGGCTGCCTGGGGTTTTGAATTATAATTCTTCAGTTGCCAGATTGTTGTCTATAAAACTGATTGGGACGGATTTAGATTTGGATTCTGACTGACTATATTAAACTCAAGGAATGAATCTAAACTGAAAACTACTGCTCAATCTAGTTCATTCCAGTAGGAACTGGCAGTGTTACAGATATTTCTGTTCTTGTAACTATCAGCTTCAGCTAAACCTTGTATTTACAACATTGTTCAGGATAAAAAATCTTTGGAATCTGAATACCTTCCTGCCTCTAAGGAAACGGAATAGATAAAATTTAAACTCACAAGAGTAGACAGAAACAAAAGGCCACCATCTAAAGTTTTCTTCAAAATGACAAGAAACAAATTTTTCTTTTTTTCTTAAATGTTTTATTTATTTATTCATGAGAGTCAGGGAGAGAGAAAGAGAGAGAGACAGAGGGAGACTCCCCGCCTAGCAGGGAGCCCGATGCGGGACTCGATCCCAGGACCCTGGGATCATGACCTGAGCCGAAGGCAGACGCTTAACCATCTGAGCCACCCAGGCACCCAAGAAACAAATTTTTCAAAAAAAGATGATAAGAAGGGCTCCTGGGTGGCTCAGTCGGTTGAATATCTGACTCTTGATTTGGGCTCAGGTCATGATCTCAGGGATGTGAGATCGAGTCCTGTATTGGGCTCTGCACTGGACGTGGAGTCTGCTCAAGATTCTTTCTCTCCCTCTCCCTCTGCTCCTCCTCTCTCTCTCTCTCAAAATAAAATAAAGTAAGAAGGTAATAACAAGTTGAACATTGAGGGATCAATTTATTGTTTGTCCAAATGTTTTTATTTGCTGACAGAATCTTTATTGTACGTAAAGAGCTAGAAAAGAAAAAGGCGATATATGGAATATGTCTAGTTGAGCATCATAGTATTTTTATTTACTTGGAGAGAAATTATATTTTACTTTAATATAAAATATATGAACATAATTCCCAAAAAAATGAAATGACATAAAAATATGTATATTAAGAGGTCTTGCCCCAACTTTGTATAGATACCTACTGTTCCCTCAACATCCTCCTTGTAAAAATGAATTTTAAGTAATTTAAAAAATAACCCAATTTAGTGTAAGTATGGGTAGATTTTTATTTTTAGTATGTGATATACATTCTTGTGATGTAAGATTTCTTTTTTATCACTATGTATCAGATTATTTTTATGTCAGTACACAAGAGCTCCCCGATTTTTTTTTAAGGTGTAGAGTTTCATTGTGTAAATAGAATATATCTTATATAACAAATCTCCTCTTATTTCATCCCGGGTTGTTTCCAGTCTTTTGCTATTATAAATGATGTTGCAATGAAGAGATCTGTGTATAGATGATTTGTATGTGTGCAGTTATACTTTAAGGGCATATTTCTAGAAGTGGATTGGTGATTTAATGAATGCAGGTATAATATTAGTAGCTATTTCTAATTTGTTTCCATATAGCTGTTTCATTAGCACTCAAAATAGTAAGATATCTGAATAACTATTTCCTTAAATCCTGGTCAGCAGAATCTATAATTGCTATTCCGATATTTATCACAATATTCACTTCTTATTATAAATATATTTCTCTTATAGGAGACAGCAACAGCTATCTTTGTGAACATTTATATTTGTAATGAGAGTTGCGAGGAATAAGCCACAGGAGTATCCATCTTTGCCCAATTTAACTCTCTGTGCTAGGTGCTCGTCTCGAAGGGCCATTTTCTTATGGCCTCTTCCACAGAAGCTTTTTCCTTGCTTTGAACACCTACTCAAGAAAAATTCCCTAGGACATTGGTCTAAAATTTCAGTATGCATAAGAATCATTTGTGTATCTCAACATGTGTGGATTCCTAAGGGCTACATATCAATTAACCCACTAAGAGAGTAGAGTCTTAATTTTCTATAAGCAGTGCAGGTGATTTGTTTGTAATTTTCCTGTGGACCTTATCTTGAGAAAAGCTACTTGTGGAGCAGTCAATACATTAAGTGTTCATTCTTTAATATTGCAGAACAGTATTTATTTTTAACGGTTCTTAAGCTAAAGGTTGGGGGCTGTTTCCCTGTACACAAAATCCCATATAACAGTGTGACACAAATTGAATTGTTCTCAGAAAATTTGCCCCCCCCCAAAAAAAAAAAAGATTAAATAGCCAGAACGTGTGTCAATGTTGCAAGGGTCAAGTCATCTCACAACTATCTTTATTGCTGATGTTTCACATTTTGTATTCATAACAGCTTTTTCCTCTTCTTTTCTTTTTAATAATTGTCTTCTAAGAATCAATCTACATTCTCAATTATGTCTTCAAGTCTGATTAATACTAATGATTAGGTGTTTAGCCTAGGAGATCAATAGGACATGCTGGAGTTTTCATTCATTTTGTCACAGCAGATTGCAGATTGTGGTGTCTTTCTGCTTAATTCTGAGATGACAGATTTCAAGACAATATTATTAAAAAGTTACACAATTTGGGATTATAGATTGCATGATGTAATCTGTGTGCAGAGACAAGTTGTCTGAATAATTTGAGTGTGTCACGAGAGGTCAATTAAGTGATGTGATCTTAAAGATCCAAAGTGTACTTAAAAAAGAGCCTTTATGTTGTCTTCAACATACTACATCCCATATTCAAGAATGTATTATGTGAGTGTTTGACCATAGTAATTATTTTTCTATTGGCATGCGATTGAACTTGCTTTAGAGAAATAATATGTAGGCTGATATGTTGGACAATCATAGAAAAGAATTTACCTTGCAATGAAGAGGAAGAGAAAGAAAAGCCATCATAGAGTGAGCACTTGTAATGTACCAGAGGCGGTAGTAGATACTTCTAACATAGTCATTAATTTCAAGAAGAACCTGGGAGATTATTACAATTAAGGTTTGAAATGTGAATCAGAAAGCATATATAACTTTTAAGTGGCATAGTATGGATGTGAGTACAAGCCCAAAGCCCATGCTTTTTAAATATTTTGAATGTGAATTCTTATTTTACATCAAGTTTGGAAAATAACTTTTGATTATTAATTTTTATCTCAAAATATTCTGCAAGATATTTTAACTTCACATCAAGTTTTCAACACAACAATCACAGCTCCAGCGTGAATGTTCAAAGAGTCAAACTATCTGTGTATCTTGTCCCTCTAGCAATGCCAGATTATAATCACAATCTCTGTCAGAATTGTAATGAGAAATGCAAACTTAGTTAGACAAAACATTTCGTAAAGTTCTTAGAGCATTTTTATCTCTAGGCAAGTTACTTGGAACCTACTAAGAATTTATTGGATTGTGATGTGGGCTTGAAATCAGAACAAAGATATTTATGAAACATTTCTAAGCTAACACCCAACTGCTTGCTCATCATCTTCCTTTCTGACAATTAGAGGACAGTGGGTTCTTTGGGGAGGGGGTTTCTCACAGCTGTGGTTGAAGTATCTCTTATGTCTTTTCATCATACATATAGACAGTATACAAATTATATAAAATTATATAAAAATAAAAGCAAAGGTATAATGTGCACAGGATTCAGAATAGAAAGAGCAATGTCTGAGGAATGAAAAAGGAGGACATGGGGAAAGAACACAAATGTGATTAAGTTCTAAGTTATTGTCATTGTTCTAATATTCAGATTATATGTTACTTTTTTAAACTATAAACAATAATAGATAGATGGTAGACAAATAGATAGATATGAGCTTGCATGAAATGAGGATGAATGTAAGATTAATTCCATTCTGTGAATTTAAAATCCATCAAAAATAAAAGTGAAAAAAGGAAAAATTAATTAATTAAATTTTAGCTGAATGAGTTTCCATGAGACTACCGCCAGAACACTAACTGGAATTTGACCCTTCCTGAATTACTTAGCATACAGGGATACATAAGCTCTTGTTGTATGTCACAGATTGCTAATAATTTCTATGGTGTCAGATTTGCCTAATTTTTTATTTTTTTATAGGATTGCCTAGTGTGTCTCCAAGTTCTTGGGAAGATAGTGCAATCTTAATATCACCAACAGATACTCTCCGAAATGTGTCAGTTGGAAGGACTGGTCAATGACAAAAACAGAAAAAAGAGAGAGAGTCAGAGAAGAAAATAATGCCAGCCTTATTCATGTAGTGTAATGAGACGTGTGATCTCTTTGGTCCTGGAGACAGGTATAGTCTACTGAAGAAATAGATGTGTCAGACTATCAGAAGCTACTATCATTAAAAATCCTCCTTTATTCAGATTTCATGACTACCAAACAATTGTTGGAAAATATTTCAACTTCTAATGCAAATCTATCTCAGGAACGCTAGTATATTAATCAGACCAGAAGTAAGTAGTATTTCTCATTGCAAAATAATAAACTGACATTTGAACTTTTATATCAACTTCTGAGAGCCCTGGTCAAGTCAGTCTACCTCTGACCAACAGAGTCAGGTCAAGTGTGCTGGCAAAAGCTGATTTCTGCCTCAAGTTTCCATACTGGGTTGAGGACATTTTGCCAGAGTAAAGCTGCCTTGTGATGTCTCTTGGTCGACAGCCAACTTACTTCTCCCGAAGTAAGACTCTGACTTCCCCTGCTCTTCCTATTCACACTTCAACAGGTTCTACTTGATTGAAGTGCCCCCTCAAGCCAGCACAAATGGAGATAACTCTCTTAATTTGAGTTCTCAGTATGTGACTGAAAGCCTTCTGTGAAGATACCAATCGCAAACCTGCAAAGAAAACGGAAATCAGATAATGCCTGGTTGGTGCTCCTGACTTGCTCTCAGTCCACTCTTTCCTTCTGTCTTCTTTCATCTTGCCTGTCTGGAGACTGTAATTTCAAATTCAGGTCTTGCTTCACCTCAAACCTGATGAAAGCCGTCAGAGCAAAGCACATGGGAAAGAGTAAGGAGTGCACTTTTCAACTGTAGCCCCAACCTTTGACAGCACTTGAATTAGATGAGAATTTTTGTGAGTTAAGTACTCATTTTGTTACTACTCAAAAATTAAGGCTTTTCCAAGTGTTTGAAAAACTGTTCGAGATTTTGAGTGAATTGGCAAAGCTACTCAGCTAGTTTGTAAAAAATATCCTGACATATAGGGGAAAATAATACATTTTACTAATTGATTCAATGAGGCATTTTTAAGGAGTGAAAATATACATAAATTGATATATTTCTTCTTGTGTCCATATAAACTGGTTTATTGAAAAATACTACTAGTCTATCATGTGAACATGGCATAAACATTTACTTACATACATATTCTAATTTTACAAAGTCATGTTGGCGTGTGTGTGTGTTTAAATTTTATTTATATTCAATCAGCTGAGGAGGAGCAAGGTAATGCTATGTATGCCTTCTTGTTTCAGCTTTCATACTATACACAAGTGTCCTTTTCATGGTGTATTTAGTGCAACGTTTTTCACGTTTTTGTGGTTATTGTTAGTGATTTGCTGCTTAAAATGGCACCCATGCCTAGTGTTGAAATGTTGTCTAACTTCTTTCTCTAAGTTCAAGAAAACCATGATATGCATTACGGAGAAAATATGTCTGTTAGATAAATTTGATTTAGGCATGGGTTATGGTGGTATTGGCCATGTGTTCGAGGTTAATGAGCCAATAGTGTGTGTGTGTGTGTCAACAGAAATACACATAAAACAAGCTTATTCACTGATTGATTGACAAATTTATTGTGCCCAGAGGTCCCAGGAAGTTAACCCTGTATTTCACCCAGAAGCAATGGTTCAGTATTCACTAATTCGGTGTTTGCAGAAACTTTATAGAACTTAACTACCATGAATAATGAGAATCAACTCTGCACACATACACACATGGCTCACACACGAGTGTGTGTGTATAAACTCAAAAGTTTGATAACACTTATTATAATTAGAGGGATTTTATTCATATTAAAATTCTTTGTTGTCATCTACCTAAGTACTTTATAGTCTATTTTCTAAATAAATTTAGTATTCATTTGGATGCATTACCCAATTAACAACATATTATTTTATTGATAAAAATTAGATGGGGTAAAAAATACAGCAATAAAATGCTGCAAATGTAAACCACTTGTTTTAGGGATTGTCTTTACGGCCAGCTTTGCTGCAGGTCTCCTCACTACCCTGTTTACCAAGACCCTGCCCCTTTTCAGCTTTGTAAATCTCCTCCCTATGGCCGAACCTGATTCTAGGAACAGAGGGCATCTGATTCAAGAAAGACCAGAAGAAATTGATAATTAGAATTCAACTAAATCACATGGATTATGAAGCATAAATTTAAGTGTTTGAATTTGCTGGTGTCTTTAGAATCTACTTAAGTTTAGAGCCATACCAGGTTTGACCAAGCTTTTTACAGTCTTTTTTTTTTTTGGATTAATGATAAATTTCTTTTAAATATTTACATTAAACCACAACTTCAGTTATTCTAATGTACACAGAGTTATGTTCTTTTGAGCAAGCATCCCTGACTTAAATAATTACTATATTCCATCAAGAAACTTGTCTTTGCACCAAACTTCTTTAATAATAGTCTTGACAAAAACTGCGTCTTACACCATGTGGTATTTAAATTCTAATAAAGTTGGTTCTGAACTTCTCACTTAAAACTATTTTTTCATTTAAAACTTTATTTAGAAGAACCAGATATTTAATTTTTTGATACTTCATGATTTAAGGAAATGTAAAATAAATATGTAATTATGAGCAAGGGGTTGGGAACTTCCTTTTTTCACACAGGGTAAGTAATTTAGACTATTTCAGTTACATTATCTCAAATATGAAATGGCAAGGGAGAGGCATCCCCTAATTATACCAAAATATTGATTTTTGCAGTAAATTAAATAAGGAAAATATGACATAATTATAGAATTTAATCATTACTTGGTATTCTCAGATTCTTCACTTTGGATAAAGTGTGACAGTGTAATTGATGAGAATCTTTGACTTGTTCATGTATCCATCTTACTCATTATGAAAAGGTAATTGTGTATAGTGGCAAGAAAATAAATATGGGTTGATGCCAATATTTAGGTAAGGGTTTAATACATGGACATGTTACCTGTAGGCAAGTTATCTCAACACTGATTCAACATCCTTATTTGCCAGGAATGGCCAGCAATCCCTATACTGACAGATGAAAGATGACTCCAAACTTTGCCCTCAAAGACAGGAGAAGGTAAGGGGGTCAACGCTCAGAGATGAAGACCTTTGCTCTTCTTTGCTCCTGTTTTTATTGGTCCTTCAGGATAATCACAAATCCTTATCACTGTTTCTCAAGCACATGATTTGTGACCAGGGTTCTTACTGAAACTGGGAGGATCTGTTTACGGGAAAGATACCATACGCTAATATGTGTGTTCTACTAAACATAACCTAAGGGACAATGCACACATCTCAGATCACAGGGCGGCTGGTTGGGCTAAGACAGCTTCAGGAAAGGCAACTCCCCACAGCATTCCAACTGCAGAGTGGTCATGAGGACCTGGGCATTCCAAAGGCCTACCCTCTTCTCCGAAACCCTCCCTGCCCTCAGCGGCCTCTGTGTTACATTTTAGCAAGCTAGGTATTATGGCTGACTTCATGCTCTACATTAACCCCAACACTTATTTGTATGTTGTGGCAAATAGAGCTAGCTGTTTCACATTATGCACTGGTCTTTCATTCACTTAATAACCAGCCCTGTCCAATTTTCAGCTGACAATTGAATAGCCAGAACAAATACATATTTTAAATCTCTTGTTTTAAGAGAAGTCATCTTATGACTCATAAGTCCAGGATCCTAAGACACAAGTAGAGTAGTATATTGCAGCTTAAGCCCTAAAAGAGATCCAGCACACACACTTTTTTCATTCATGCCTTTCTACCTCTTACTGCCTAAAATTTGAAATTAGGGTCTAAAACAGATGCTAAGCTGTTGTTATTCAGATTCCACTTTCTAGGACTTTTTCTCTAATATTCTAGGAAAAATGTTTAGGAGGCCAAGTTATATTATTGCAGCACAATCAATGAAGTACATGTCTGTGGAGCTGTGATTCAATAAATTGATAACTAATGTTGTACAATTACATGAAATATGATGTCCTTAAAAATTAGAAGGGAGTGTATCATTAAGATATCTCTCCATATACAAGAACTTTCTTTTTAATTTTAGCATTGCCTTTGCCCAAACTCTTAACAATCACATAGATATCATTAGGTAGGGGAGATCCTGTTGAATTAGTGATTAAACATCATAACAAAAAAGATTGCTTGCTAAAACCTAGAACTCATTAAATTTATATCTTGTAATAATTTAACCCCAGATCCATAACTAGAAGTTGTTACTAATAATGGAATACTTTTTGTTATCCCTATAATAAATTTGGCATGAAATTTATAGTACCACAATAGAATGCAATGCATTAAATTAGAAAATTAGAAAAATAGATATGTAATTCAAGAAGACTAAAGAGTTATAAACATATGTAAATGTGTAACTGTGTCTATCTCATACTCAATATGATAACAAATATTGTTGTAAATTTAGAAAATGCTATTTCTCCCTGGAGTACAGTATGTGAAACTTAAATTGATAATTTTTTTCTGTTTACATGGCATAGAGATACTTACATGAAGGATTTTGATATGTATACTCTCAATAAGGATGTACTGATATTCTGTTACTACTATTAAGTAGGAGAAAATTAAGACATATTACTATTAATAAAAATCCATCTTTTCATTAATTACATATTTTAAATTATTTTGTGAGGCATTACAAAATAGATCTGGGTATTTGTCTCAAAATTTAGGACATACGAATCAGCAACCTCACTTGGCTTCACAATTAAAAAAATCTATACATCTGCTTAGATTTGGGTCACTATTTTATTTATAATGGATTATACAAATTATGTACACATTCAAATAAATTTATTACTGTTTTTTCAAAATTATAAACCACCTGCTGATGTTCTTTAAGCATGGAGCTGGGAATTTGATAGCACTGCTGCAACCATACGACACGGTTTGCAGAGCAATTCATTTTCTTCTCAGATGAATATTTTTCTGTGTACCTCACTGAAGCTAGACACACAGAAAAGCAGAGGAAATAACTGGTTAGATTCATTTACACTCTGCAGCAGAGTGAGTCAAGGAAAAGCAAGTTTCCACATAGCTCTGAAGCTTGCTGGGAGACCACATACATATGTACACATGAGCACATGCTCAAAAAGAATAGAAGGGCCAACTCAAAATGAGATGAAAGTAGCCAGAATATTAAGCATTTTGTTTAAAGTTTGCTAAAATCACTGTTTACATGAGTATTTTAGAGAGTTGAGATTTGATGACTTAAAATTAAGCTATTAATAATCTTCCCCCAGGCACTGAGGAAGCTCACCTTATCTTTAAATATCTCTGGATTTGCCCTATTTTTAATAAAATAAACACAGAATTTTTTTTAAAAATCAGAGATTCCTTAAGGAAAAGAATACTCTAAACCAGCAAGCAATACTTCTTTTAATATTGTTTGAATGAAAGTTTCTGCATTTGCATATTATTTATGTGTAATAAAATTATAAATTATTTATGTATTTTTAAATTAAATATAAAATGATATTTTAAGGTGATTATAGAAATCTTCAGTTAGATCTTTATTACATCCAAAAATAAAGTGAATGAGCAAAAATATCTAATAAAGAAGTAACAATGTAAAAATCAGGTGGCTGCTTTTAATCCAGAGCTTTTGCAGAATGCCTGAGATATAATGCAAGGAGAGAGACCAATTTTATGATGAAACGGAATAGTTATCTAATTTGTACAGACAAGGAAAGGAAGGCACTAAATGGAGATATTGTTGTGATAATAATATGTCAATTTTTTTTTTTAGCATGAGGAAAAATATGTTTAGATTTTAAAAGGGAGTTCTGAAAAGAAGTTGGCCTCCACTTGATGGTTACACAGAGACACTGTAGTGTTCACATCAAGGCTTTACTTACTGCAGACTGAGGTCCCCATGATGGGAGTTTGCTTCGATGTGTTTCTGAAAAGGGCATTAGTGGAGAGAAGAGAGATGCCCCACCCTACACTGAGTGCAAGCTCTCAGAATCAACACAGAAATAACATTAAATGAAAACAAAATAATCAGGCCACCTGGGTGGCTTAGGCAGTTAAGCGTCTGCCTTCTGCTTGGATCATGATCTCAGGGTCATGATCTCGGGCTCCCTGCTCAGCAGACAGTCGGCTTCTCCCTCTTCCCCTCCCCCTGCTCATGCTCTCTCTGGCTCATTCACTCTCTCTCAAATAAGTAAATAAAATCTTAAAAAAAAAAGAAAACAAAATAATTCAGGTGTTCTGCAACATGATGAACCAGCTGAGTACTTTGAGTAATTCCTCATTATTTCCCACACTGAAATTCACTTTTGAAAAACTAACTCCCCAGATGAAGAGCCTGGAACAAAGACAGGCAGAGCAACAAGACAGCACATTCATTGGTGCTCATGCCAAAGAATGCTAGAAGGAAACCACACAGAAGACTCAAACTACCTAGATTCCCTGTTACTTTTATTTCTACTCTACATGTAGCAATGAGCTCACCACTGAATAAAACAAAATTAGAGACAAATATATAAATTCTTTAGACAATCCAGTTTCTGTAAACTCTATTATGAAATAAATTCCCAGAAAACCACAGGATCTCTTTTTATTAATAAAAATATAGAAGGGGCACTTGGGTGGCTCAGTTGTTGAACGTCAGATTCTTGGTTTCAGCTCAGGTCATGATCTGCTCAGAGCAGAGTCAGCTTGTCCCTCTCCCTCTGCTCCTCCCCCTGTTTGCACTCTCCCACTCTCTCTGTCAGTCTCTCTCAAGTAAATAAATAAATAAAAATCTTAAAAAACTAAAAATATAGAAGACTTTCTGGTTTATAAATATTAATGATAAGGATAATTATAAACAATTAATATAAATGTCCATGACTATAACAGAGTCACCCTAATCAAAAATAGAAAATTCTTGTAAAAAGTACCCATTTTGTATTCCATATAAGACCCAAATGGATAATACATATATCCAAGGGGAAAAACATAGGATTGAAAATAAATTTTTTTGAGATATAATTGACATATAACATTATATTAGTTTCAGGTATACAACACTGATTCAATATTTATATATATTGTGAGGTACTCACCCCAATAAATCTGGTTAACATTCATCAACATAGTTATAGTTTTTTTCTCATGATGAGAACATTTAAGATTTACTGTCTTAGCAATTTTCAAATATGCAATATAGTATTATTAACTATAGTCACCATGTTGTTAATTACATCCCCAAGACTTATTTATTTTATAACTGGAAGTTTGTACCTTTTCACCTCTTCACCCATTCTGCCCATTCTCCACCCTCACCCACTGCTGTCTCTGGCAACCACCAATCTGTTCTCTATATCTGTAAGCTTGTTTTTTTTCTTTCTGATGCCACATATAAGTGAGTTATTTGTCTTTCTCTGTATGATTTATTTCACTTAGCATAATGCCCTTAAGGTTCATCTATGTTGTCATAAATGTCAAGAGTTCATTCTTTTTTATGGCTAGATAATATTTTATTTATATATATAATATATATACACACACACACACAAACATATATATATATATACACACACCATGTTTCCTTTATACATTCATCCATCAATGAACATAGAGGCTGCTACCATATCTTGGCTATTGTGGATAATGCTGCAATGAACATGAGGGTGTCTATATCCTTCCAAGTTAGTGTTTTTGTTTCTTTTGGATAAATACCCAGAAGTGGGATTGCTGGATCATATGGTAGTTCTATTCTTAATTTTTTTAGGAACCTCCATACTGGCTGCACTATTTTACATTCCCACCAACAGTATAGCAGTTCTTCACATTCTAGCTAACTCACACCTAACTGTTGTGAGGTGATATTTCATTGTAGTTTTGATTTGTATTTCCCTGATGATTAATGATATTGAGCATCTTTTTATATATATATGTGGACTATATATATATGTCTTCTTTAAATAAATGTCTATTCAAAGACTTTGCCCATTTTTAATTGTATTATTTGGTTCTTTTTGCTATTGAATTGTAGTTCCTTATATGTTTTGGATATTAATCCTTTGTTAGATACATTGCTTGTACATATTTTTTCCCATTCCATAGAGTGCTTTTTTATTCTGCTGATTATTTCCTTTGCTGTGCAGAAGATTTTTAGTTTGTTATAGTTCCAATGGTCTATTTTTGTTTTTAGTAATGTCTATTAAAGGATGAATAGATAAAGAAAATGGGATATCTACAAACAATGGTTATCATTCAGTCTTAAAGAAGAATATCCTGCTACATGTGACAGCATGGATGAACCTGGAGTATATTACGCTATGTGAAATAAACCAGTCACAGAAGAACAAAAACTATATGATTCCACTTATATGACACATCTAAAATAGTCAAAATCATAGAAGCAGAGAGGCAAATAATGATTGTCAGGAAGTGGGAATTAGAGTAAATGGGAGTTGCTGTTCAACATACAGAAAATTTCAGCTGTGCAAAATGAATAATAATCTAAAGGTCTGTTGTACAACATTGTGCCTATAGTTAACTGCACTGTATTATGCATTGGGAAAAAAGTAAGTAGTGTAATTCATGTTAAGTGTTTTTACCACAACTGAAGGAGTAAAAAATACCAAAGAGGCAGAAAGAATCTTTTGGATGTGACGGATATATTTATTACCTCAATTGTGGAGTTAGTTTTATAGGTGTATATATATGTCAAAACTTATGAAATTGTAAACTTTAAATATTGCAGTTTATATATCAATTATACCTCAGTAAAGCTGTTAAAAATGAATTGTATTTGATATGTGAATAATCACAGTGTTATTTCAGTGAAAGAATGTGTCCATCACTCTGTGGTACATTGATATATTTGGTAAAGGACATATGTAAAAAATTTTTCTAAAAGTGCTAGAATTTCATTGTTTCAGGTAGTTACTTCAGAGAATTAATGTGTTTACCACATGGTGATGCATGTAATACCCTAAATGAAAACACATGTGCAAACAAATAATAAATGGAATCTACTATATTAATGAGGTAAAGAACTCAATCCCATCATCATATCAACTGATGTAGCAAACAATTGATGTAGCAAACATCGATTAATGTTAACAAAACTTAACACTCACTCATGTTAAATGCTCAGAGAAATAAGAATAGAGGAGATATTCCTCAACTTGAAAAAAATCATCTACAAAATATATACAGCTAGCATTATACTACGTGGTGAAAGACTAAATGCTTCTCCACTAAGATCAGGAACGAGGCAAAGATGTCCACTCTCATCACTCTTGTTCAACAGTGCTGGAAATTTATCCAGTGCAGTAAATCAAGAAAAATTGATTAAAATATTCAGATTGGAAAAAGAAATAAAACTGTCTGTATTCACAGATGACATCGTGTCTACACAGTAAGTCCAAGGAGTCTCAAAACAAACAAACCAAACCAAGCAAACAAGTGAAAACTTTGAGAACCAATCTGTGGGTTTAGAAAGTCACATAATGCAAGATAAACATGCAGAGATAAATTGGTAAACATGTGGACCTTGACTTTTAAAATTTAATACCATTTTTAATAGCTCAAAAATATGAAATACTTGCAAATCTAACAAAAACTGTTCAAACCTATATGGCAAAAACACCACAGTGCTGATGAAATAAATCAAAGAAGATCTAAATAAACAGAGAGGTATTCTATATTCATAGATTGGAACGTTCAATATAATATAGATGTCAATTGTCCCCAAATGGGTATACAGCTTCAGTGCAATTCCTAACCAAATCCCAGCAGAAATTCTTGTGGATATAGACAAGGTTGTTTTCAAATTTAAACGGAAAGAAAAAAGAATTAGAATAACAAAAATTTTTTTGAAAAAAAAATGAGACCTAGGAATTGCTATACCCAATTTCAAGATTTTTCATATAGCTACAGTAAATAAGGTGTGATCGGTTGAAGGATAGACATATTAAAACAATGGGACAAAAAGAGAGTTCAGAGATACATGCCCCATTGATTTTTGGCAAAGATGCAAAGACAGTTTAATGCAGGAAAATAGCCTTTTCAACAAATGTGGTGAAAAAAGTAGATACTCAATTGGTTTAAAAAAATCATTTGAGTTAAGTTTCTCATGTTATACAAAAATTAACTCAAAATGAATAGTGGATTGAAGAGTAAAAACACAAACCTTTTTAAGACTTAGAAAAAAAAATAGGGGAAGAAAGTCTTCAGGATCCAGGGGTGAGAAAAAGTTCTTAGACTGGATGGTTAAAAAAAAAATTCATAAAAGGAAAAAAAAATTATCAACTGGACTTCATTAAAATGAAAAATCTTTTTGAAAGACCCTATTAAGAGGATGAAAGAAAAATTACAGAGTGGGAGAAATTATTTGCAAGCCACATATTTGAAGGACAGGTCTCTAGAATATATTAAGAACTCTCAAAACTTAATAGTATAAAAACAAATAATTCCTTCAGAATATGGGCAAAAAGCATGAAGACATGTTTCACATAAAAAGATATACAGATAAAGAAAACAGGAAAAATATTCAACATTTTTTATCACAATGGAAATATAAAACTATGATGAGATATCATTACACACCTATTAGAATGGCTAAAATAAAAAACAGAAATAATGACAACGCCAAATGCTGGCAAGGATGTGGGAAAACTAGAACACTTATAAATTGTTGGTGGGAGTATAAAACATCACAATTACCAAATAAGACAGTTAGGCAGTTACTTAAAAAAAACTAATCATGTAACAACCAAATAACCCAGCAATTGAACTCTTAGACATTTACCCCAGAGAAACTGAAGCTTATGTTCATACAAAAAATTTTTCATAGCATTCATAGAAACTTTACATGTAATAGCAAAAGTACGTAAAAGTTAATTTTTAAAAATGGAAACAACTGAGCTATCTCTTTCCATGGGTTAATTTAACCACTAAACCAATAAACTGTGAGACACTCATACCAGGAAATACTCCTCAGCAATAAAGGAGAGAGAACGATTGATACATGCAATGATCTGGATAAATCTCCGGAGAATAATAATCCAGATATAATAATAATTAAATGTTTTCTTTATTTGAAGATAAAGGTATTCATAATGCCTATATTTCAATGTGTACATTAAATTGAGATTTATAAGAAATGGTGCCAATATTTGGTGACATAGCACAGCTTGCTCTCTTAATCAGTTTCATGAGTCAAGTAATACTGTATGAACTTTTGAATGATTAGTTACTGTCTTTATTTTTTTTTTAAAGATTTTATTTATTTATTTGAGAGAGACTGAGAGATAGAGAGCACGAGAGGGAAGAGGGTCAGAGGGAGAAGCAGACTCCCTGCTGAGCAGGGAGCCCGATGTGGGACTCAATCCGGGGACTCCAGGATCATGACCTGAGCCGAAGGCAGTCGCTTAACCAACTGAGCCACCCAGGCGCCCTAGTTACTGTCTTTAAAAGATAAAAGATATTGGGATGCCTGGGTGGCTCAGTCATTAAGCGTCTGCTTTCGGCTCAGGTCATGATTCCGGAGCCCTGGGTTGGAGCCCCGCATCAGGCTCCTTGCTCAGCAGGAAGCCTGCTTCTCCCCCTCTCACTCCCCCTGCTTGTGTTCCTGCTCTTGCTATCTCTCTCTCTGTCAAATAAATAAATAAAATCGTTTATAGATAGATAGATAGATAGATAGATAGATAGATAGATAGATAAAAGATGTTTCCATATTTAGGATTTTTTTTTTCAGTATTTTGAAACAAATACATCTATCTTTTTTCGATATCTAAGAGTTCAAGCCCAGGAAGTAGATAGAGCTGTTTTCAAATATAAGTTCCATAACTTATGAGCTGTGTGTTTTAAAGCAAGTTATTTAACTTCTTTAAGATTCATGTCTTCATATACAAAATGGGCTTTAACAGCAGTGACGTCACAGGATTGTAAAAGTGTTGAAAGAAAAAGAGTGTAAAGTCTTGATAGGTATATCTCGAATATCTTAAAACTTCTATAAATTGTGTGCATTGTTAATATTTTACTAGAGAAACTATGTTAATCTCTTATACAGAAACACAAAGTAATTTTAAAATTGACTAGTTACTTGTTATTTGAATATGTAACATATTAGTCATTTAAAATTTTGCCTTGAAAATGTAGTAGCTGGACAATTTAATACAGAAATTCCTCAGCTAAAATATTTTTTAAAAAGCAGAATGTGACTGGCCAATTGGCTAAACTAGTTTACATTTTGTGTAAAAAGGGATTACCTGCCAAACCAAATGCATCACCAGGCAATTTTCTTTGCTTAATTTCAGTGTGCTCTCTTTCAGATGGTGCCTCCAAAAGAGTTGTCTTACTTGCAAAATCAGTCCTGTAGTTCAGGCAGAATCACTTTAAATGTGCAAGAAAGCTTCACTCTGTCATTTAAAGACCCAAATAGTACAAAATTGAGATAAAGTCCAACTTTTGATTTTCTCTTACTTTTTTCTGTACCTGAAAAGTCCATTCATTTCTTGTTCATGCATTTGGACCTAAACTACAAAACAACACTTGACTATATTCAACTCTTTTAGCAATGAATTAACCAGCTATAATTAAGTTCACATATAACACATCCAAATAATTAAAAACACAATATAAAAATGCATGTTGTACAAATTAGATTTGTACAGGATGAAAAGTGTACAAAATATGCATTGTTACTTTCTATTCACTTATTCACCTCAAACTACTCCCTTCCCTTTTTTGTTTTTTTTAAATATTTTAGTTATTTATTTGAGAGAGAGAGCAGAACGAGAGAGAGAGAAAGCACAAGTGGGGAGGGGAGGGGCACAGGGAGAGGGAGAAGCAGACCCTTCGCTGAGCAGGGAGCCCAACACGGGGCTCGATCCCAGGACCCTGTGATCATGACCTGAGCGGAAGGCAGATACTTAACCAACTGAGCCACCCAGGCACCCCAAACTACTCCCTTCCTTAAAAATAACCACAGGATATAATTTCTTATGTTATCTTTACAAAACAGTTAAAAATGACATGTACACAAATGTATAATACATATAATCATGTATACATGCAAATACATATAAAACTATTTTACCTAAGTATCACAAAATACATATATAAACACACACACTTGCTATGTCTGATTCACTTAAGTTATTTGGATCTCTTTTTCTATTTATCTCTTATCTATATCTATTAACATTTTTTTATTTGTCATGCCTACATTATACTAAGATGAATTATTTATAATAATTTGTTTGATGTTCCCCTCAATAGACACTAATAATATTTACAAGAATTTTTAGTGTTTGCAATTTCAACTAATGCCTGAGTTCTTTCTTGTTCATAAATATACATAAAATAATGATCTTTTTTCAATCAAATCAGGTTAAGTATTTTTGTTCATTTGTAAAAGTAAAATGCAAACTTGTAAGATTGTTTAAAAATAACCAACCTGTAACTAGCATACAATTACCAATATATATTTTATAAAATAAAATCACAAAGGAGGCTTTCAAGTTGATTCCAGGAGTAAGTCTTGGTTTGCTTTGGCAGTTGAAATAATTAAAATTTTAAATTTGTATTTGAACATTTTATTTTATTTTTTTAAAGATTATTTATTTGAGGGAGGGAGGAAGAGAGAGATAGGGAGCATGAGTACACTTGGGGGGAGGGACAGAGGGAGAGAATCCCTAGGCAGGCTCCGCACTCACCAGGGAACTGGACAGGAGTCTTGATCTCAGGATCCTGAGAACACGACCTGGGCCAAAATCAAGAGTCCTTGAATTTACAAACTAAGCCACCCAGGCACCGCTGTATTTGAACATTTTAAAAAAATACAATTATCATTCACTTCACCATATCTTGTACTTTTTGTAATTTTAATGCTATATTGAATTACTTTTAACATATCAATAAGTATTTGGTAGTTGTGTTTTTAAATTATTTTCCAAAACACATGAATGCCTATATGATCTTTGCCCATTTATTGTTTCCTTATTTTTCTATATTTTTTATATTATCCTGCAAACATCTGCTGATTTAAAAAGATAAATTCCTAGTATTGGTTTCCTCAGGTATCTCTTAATAGTTTTTGACTAAAAATAGAAGCTGGTGTATGAGTTTTGCATGTGCAGATGGCTTCACTTTAAAGGATACAGACAAGGGATGTGTTATAGGAAATAGAGACCTTTCATTTATTGGAATATCCTCATTTTGGGAAACTTCTAAAAATGGCTCTTGTAGAATATTTGTATCTGGAAAAGTTGGCATTATGGACGATCTGAAAACAAGACAGATTTCTTTTCTCCTTTTATTGTTGTAGTAGATTGACAAATGGCTATGATCACCCCCCCTTCCTGTATTCATTACCTTGGGTAATCCTCTTCGACATTAAGTCTAGTCTAGGTCATGTGATTTGTTCCAATCAATAGCAATTGTGACCCAAGCAGAGACCTGAAAGGTTTATATGTTGGGATTTACCCCCTTCTTACTGCCAACATGCAACTAAACTTGAGTTAGCCTCCTGGAGGGTGGGAATGCATTTAGAGAGTGGAACTGGCTATCCCCAAACTCCCAAGAGTAACCCTGATTACAGTCATCTCAGCTGATTCCCGGATATGTGTAAGTGAGGCCATTCCAGACCATCCAGCTCTACCCACTGGGCCAGACAAAAAGACTCTCCCAGCCAAACCAATGCATTATGAGAAAT
The DNA here is from genome assembly GCF_037043125.1 of Eumetopias jubatus. Classification (NCBI taxonomy): domain Eukaryota; kingdom Metazoa; phylum Chordata; class Mammalia; order Carnivora; family Otariidae; genus Eumetopias; species Eumetopias jubatus. Next base: position 172,489,585 of record NW_028274809.1, on the reverse strand, counting down.
AATAAATATTTTCTTTTGTTTGGGGCCACTGCATTTTGAGGCTATTCATTTTACATAGCAAAATCTGATAAATGTAGATATTTCTCAAATCTGGACTACTGATATAAATTTTTAGGAAATAATTTGTAGGAAGTGCAGACATTTTATAGAAGCACCTGTAAGAATTATTAATTTGCTAACACATTCAGTTGTTAAAAATCCAAACATGGTTTTTACTTTTAATATAGCCTATATAATAAATAATCAACACAATGATAATCTTTTGATTAGGCATGAACATTTTCCAAAACTAGAAAATAGTTGTTCCTATTATACTCTTGTGTTTGATTTTCTTTGTCCTGGTCAAGAATTCCTGGAGCTACATTGCTATAATCTGATTGGAACAAGTTACTTCCATAACATTTATTTTAAAATAACTAACATCAACCCTCATTAGTTAGCTTTGCTTTTCTTTTTATACCAATGTTTGTTTATAAAATACATATTTATAATAATAGTCAATGTTTCATATTTGCCATTGTACATTACTTTCTTAATACTAAACTTTCTTCAACATGTTCAAAAACCACCATCTGCTTATTACAATTTTTGATAAAATGTTGGATTGGAATCCACACAATTATCCAAAAAAACAACTGGTAGGTGACAATTAAAAATCCCACATTGCTATTAATATTTTTTAATGACCGCCAACTAGAAAGAATTTTTAAAAATCATATGGTATGGATGAGTTAAGATGAAAAGCAACAATTCTCTACCCTAATACTCCCACATCCATTCCTCTGACTAAAGGCAGCAATTGAATCATTTCTGTTTTGGGGTTCCAATTAGTTCTCAGGTTTTAACCTTGCGTAACCTTTCCGATACCATCTGTTTGCAGAGAAGAGTTCAAGAACTGACTAGTACAGTGACTTCATGGCTAGAGCTTTAATTTTGGAGCCTGTTTTCAGCCCCAGTGTTGACCCTTTCCATGCTTATACCATGTTTGAAAAATCTCCAGTATTCTGCCTGGAGAACTGACTCCCACTTTCACAGCAGTCTGATACTAAATCTATTTTGGAAAAAAAAATGCTTTATTTTCTCAGTTTCATTTGTAAACTCATTTCCAATGGCTTTGTGCATTTTTTTAAAGTTAATATCTTTCATCCTCTGATATCTCTCCCTCAGTAATCTCAGCTTTTATAGGGTTATTCTCTTTTGCTTCATTTTATATTCATTTTAATAAGATCTTTTGAGAGTGGATGGAGCAAAATACACATGCCTATTTACCATATGCTGGTGAATCAAATAAACAAATATGCACTGAGTACTGATGTTGGAAAAGCTTCACAGTGATGTTGGTAAATAGAGTCATGTTTCCTGCTTTTCAAAAAGATTATGTATTACAGGATTTGCCAGAATCTGTACTATTTTTAAAACTTTATTTTCAGTTCTACTTGAAATACAATATTGGTATGCTTAACCTGAGATCTCTGATCTAAAATTGCCTAGTCTTTTTCTCGACGTACTTAGTAAACACAAATTGACAATAATAACAAAAGGATATTAATTAACAGCAACATTAAGGCACATTTTTGCCAAGGGGTAGCAATATTGGATATGACTAATGAATTTGATGAGGTCAATTCATACATTTCGTGATGTTTTTCACAAGAGGTTATTCCTGATGACTTGTTTGCAAACTGTAGATTCAGAAAAGTGAATTAGAGATACCATATCATTGGGTTGGTTGCATTCTGTCATGCTGCAAATCTATTAATTACAATTTAAAAACATGTACAATTCATTTTGAGCATACTGTAATTCATCTTTTTTGCATATCAGCATTGTTCCCTTTTCTTCCCGCCATTGTTATTTTATCAAGTGCATCATGCTTAACTGACCATTGTTGCTCCAAGTTTTCTAGTTAAGGGACAAATCACATATTTATTTTCAAATATCATAATAATACTTACTCTTATTCATTTCTGATCTTGATTAATTATCCTCCATTATTATCTGGTAGTTGGTAAGAAGTGTGAATTTTTTTCTTATTTATTTTTAAGAAGAAGGCATAGCATAGATTTTTAAGAAATTATCAAATTGCATCTTTCCTTCTGGATGCTTTATTTTTCTACTGCTTTGTGACTCACTATGATATTTTACTTGATTCTAACTCCTCCCCGTTAGATCTTATCTCATTTTATATTTTCCTTTCTGTTGGATAATGGAATAAAATAAATTATCAATAACCTGGAAAATTGGCATAATAAATCCTTTAACTTTTCAGTGTCAAAAAAGTGCTTAAGTTTAAAAATTAAAGTGTAATTTAGGAGAGTGATGTGATGTTGTTTCAGATTTTTTTTAAAATAAACAATCAAGTTATATAGGCCTATATTCATCAGGAATATACATCTAACCTTATAACATATTAATTTCCATGATACTTCCCTAAATTTTATGCTTGGTAGGTGAAGAATTAGCAGCTAGTCTATAACGTTGGGAAAACACCAAAAAAGACTCAGTAAACTTCTTCTGTAAATGTGCCCACAGAACCTTGTTAGGATATCTTTAAAGGATGTACTCAAACTGTCTAGGTTGCTTATAGTCCAAAATTTGAAATTTATGACCTATGAGAAGTAAGTTACTGCTGAATAACAATGATAGATACACAATTCCTGGACTAAAAAATGTGACGATATATTCTAACTGAAATACCTCCCTTTTCTGAAGGTGAAGCCTCTTGTATATTGCTTAGATACCTCATATGATCGAGCTCGGTCAGAGTGCCCACTAATAGAGCGAGGTAGAAACTAAAAGTTGTGTCGACTGTCTCACACTTCATGTTTAACCTGTTTTTGGATCACTTCTATTATTTGAATTACTAGTAAGGTTTAATACTTCCAATTCTTGGGAGTTTATTTTGTCAATCCAGCTACTTGTGTTATCTCAGTGTCACTCATATATTTGTAAAAGTGATGCTCTAATGAGGAAATAACAAATGTGGTTTTGTATTAGAAAAGTAAAACATCCATCACTGTCATTATCACAAGTTAATATGCCTTTTGATAATATCTAGTGCTGTCTGTAATTGAAATTCAACAAAGTAGAAGGCCTGAGAAGTTTGAATAAGAGTAACTTACTGAGTACTGATTATATTGATAATATTCCTTGCAATTTTTGTAGATTCAATTAGATAAAATACAAGACTGATTATTTAGAAGTTGAGAATCTCTGAATTTGTCATAATTGTTCTCCGGTAAGTTTAGTTATAGATCTGGAATTATCTACAGGAATCATATTGTAGAACTTTGTCTAAGACGTGTAAAATAATCATAAGGAATCCCTAACCATAATGAAGAATGGAGGATTTTTTGAGGAGGAAGAAAAAGATTTCAGTTTTTAACATGGTAAATCCATTGTGCTTATAGATGTTGAATTATTCTTTATATAGGTCTGGGATTGCCCTGCTAAAATTCCTGAGTATATCATTTTGATATTTAATATGTGTTAACTTTATAATATGGCATCGCATGAATAACAGGCACTGTAATGTAGAGATGTCCAAAATATCCATTCTGTGAATGTGTGTGTATGTGTATGTGTGTGTAGAGAAGGTCGTCACTTTAATCTTCTTCTAACATAATAGGAGGAAAAGGGAAAACTTACACAATAGAATACAGTGTAGTATAGCTATCTGCATCATGGACGACAAAAATTCCCAACATCTTAAGCTATCTTCTGGGCAACATCACTCAGCTATATTTTCTTGACATTTTTGGTGACATTAACAGAGTTTATGAAATGCTTATATTGTTAATGGATGTTAAAAACCTGGTATATTATATTTCTCTTACTGTCCAATATTAAACTGACATGAACTAGGATGATCCTGTAAAACTAACTTCATACATCACTTAACATTTCAGGGAAGTACTGTTGTGTACCATCTTAAAAGGAACAAGGTAAGTCTTACTCCTTCGCATAGATGGATGACTACATCTTGAGGATGTGATGTTATAATGTTCCTAGCAAGTTTGTTTATGAAAAATGGCTGCACTTACTAGACCAACACCATCATGCAAACCAGTAAAGCAAGAATCAATTTATAAAACAAAGTGGGATAGCCATTTCCCCTTTTTTTTTTTTTACTATATATTGCAATGAATTGACAATGTGTCAACTGGCTTTTACCCTGGTATCAGGAAACATGGTAAGTCCTATACTGATAACTGGAACAGCTCTTATCATTAAGTGCAGCCAGCATAGTTCTGCTAGTATGAAATTAAAAAAAAAAAGTAATTCCACTTAATGGACACTAATTTACCTGATGGGAGTATGTGTAGATTAAATTGAAAGGGATATTTGAATCTGTCACATGCTTGTGACATATGAGTCAACCCTTAATTCAAATTACAGGGTTCAACTATTGAAAAGAACAATCAATATTCTTAAATCTTTTCTTTTCCTTAAATAATATTAGTGTACCCTTTTAAAATATGTGTAAATGTAGCACATGGAGATATATACCAAATAGTCTTACCTATTACATTGCACTGAGAAATCATATGGAATTTTTAAGTTAGCACTATTTAGCAGAAGTGGACAAATTATGAATTGTCATAATTTGACCAAATAATTCTGCAACTCTTTTGATTAGTTCACATATAATACAAATTTGTCTATTTATTTCTTTGGAGCCCACTTCTGTTTTTCTTTTTTAAGAATTTTAAATCATTAACAAAAGTTTCCATTATATGTAACTGTTCTTAATAACCTTATGTACAGTTCAGACTCAGCCTTATTTTGCAAATTCAATCAAAACAATTCTCATAATTAAACCCTTGACTTCAATTAAGAGTTTAAAGTTCCTGGGGTTCACTGTTTTATGATGATATCACTACATTAAGCATAGTATATTTTTCACTCCACAAGAGGAAGGACCAGAAGTGATATTTGAAAAAGAACCAAGAATAATCTATATTGTTAAGTCAAGAATATCATGAAAAATATATACTTCATGTATAAGGCTAATCTACAAATGGCATAAAATACTTCTATGTAGGCATTTAATTTTTTCTTCAGTAATCATCAATTTTATAGAACTGAGACTATGATTCAGAGGCCATTTTGATTCTAGTACACCAAAAAGTATTTGATTTTTCTCTCTTTTAGGCGAATAAAACACAAGTACAATGAACATGTTAATTTTGTTCTCATTATTGCTATATTTTGTTTTTTGTTTTGTTTCTGTTTCTGTTTTTGTTTTTTATTTTTATTTATTTATTTTATTTTATTATTTTTTAAATAATTTTTATTGTTATGTTAATCACCATACATCATTAGTTTTTGATGGAGTGTTCAATGATTCATTGTTTGCGTATAACACCCAGTGCTCCACGCAGAACGTGCCCTCTTTAATACCCATCACCAGGCTAACTCATCCCCCCACCACCCACCCCTCTAGAACCCTCAGTCTGTTTCTCAGAGTCCATAGTCTCTCATGGTTCGTCTCCCCCTCTGATTCCCCCTCATCATTTTTCCCTTCCACCTATCTTCTTCTTTTTTTTAAAATATAATGTATTATTTGTTTCAGAGATATAGATCTGTGATTCGACAGTCTTACACAATTCACAGAGCTCACCATAGCACATACTCTCCCCAGTGTCTATCACCCAGCCACCCAATCCCTCCCACCCCCCACCACTCCAGCAACACTCAGTTTGTTTCCTAAGATTAGGAATTCCTCATATCAGTGAGGTCATATTATATATGTCTTTTTCTGATTGACTTATTTCACTCAGCATAATACCCTCCAGTTCCATTCACATCGTTGCAAATGGCAAGATTGCATTCCTTTTGATGGCTGCATAATATTCCATTGTGTATATATACCACTCTTCTCTATCCATTCATCTGTCAATGGACATCTTGGCTCTTTCCATAGTTTGGCTATTGGGGACATTGCTGCTATAAACATCAGGGTGCATGTACTCCTTTGGATCCCTACATTTGTATCTTTCGGGTAAATACCCAGTAGTGCAATTGCTGGGTTGTAGAGTAGCCCTATTTTCAACTTTTTGAGGAACTTCCATACTATTTTCAGAGTGGTTGCACCAGCTTGCATTCCCACCAACAGTGTAGGAGGGTTCTCCTTTCTCCACATCCCCGCCAACATCTGTCATTTCCTGACTTGTTAATTTTCACCATCTGACTGATGTGACGTGGTATCTTATTGAGGATTTGCTTTGGATTTCCCTGATGCCAAGCGATGTTGAGCACTTTTTCATGTGTGTGTTGGCCATTTGGATGTCTTCTTTGTAAAAATATCTGTCCATGTCTTCTGCCCATTTCTTGATTGGATTATTTGTTCTTTGGGTGTTGAGTTTGATATGTTCTTTATAGATTTTGGATACTAGCCCTTTATCTGATATATCATTTGCAAATATCTTCCCCCATTCTGTCAGTTGTCTTTTGGTTTTGTTGACTCTTTCTTTTGCTGTGCAATAGCTTTATATCTTGATGAAGTCCTAATAGTTCATTTTTGCCCTTGCTTCCCTTGCCTTTGGCAATGTTCCTGGAAGAAGTTGCTGCGGGAGAGGTCGAAGAGGTTGCTGCCTGTGTTCTCCTTTAGGATTTTGATGGACTCCTGTCTCACATTGAGGTCTTTCAACCATTTTGAGTCTATTTTTGTGTGTGGTGTAAGGAAATGGTCCAGTTTCATTCATCTGCATGTGGCTGTCATTTTCCCAACACCATTTGTTGAAGAGACTGTCTTTTTCCTTTTTTAAAAAAGATTTTATTTATTTATATCACAGAGAGACACAGCGAGAGAGGGAACACTAGCAGAGGGAGTGGGAGAAGGAGAAGCAGGCCTCCTGCTGAGCAGGGAGCACGATGCGGGGCTCAATCTCAGGACTCTGAGACCATGACCTGAGCCGAAGGCAGATGCTTAACGACTGAGCCACCCAGGCACACCAAGAGACTGTCTTTTTTCCATTGGACATTCTTTCCTGCTTTGTCAAAGTTTAGTTGACCATAGAATTGAGCGTCTATTTCTCGGCTCTTTATCCTGTTCCATTGATCTATGTGCCTGTTTTTGTACCAGTACCATACTGTCTTGATGTTTACAGCTTTGTAATAGAGCTTGAAGTGTGGAATTGTGATGCCAACAGCTTTGCTTTTCTTCTTCAACATTCCTCTGGCTATTCGGGGTCTTTTCTGGTTCCATACAAATTTTAGGATTATTTGTTCCATTTCTTTGAAAAAAGTGGATGGTATTTTGATAGGAATTGCATTAAATGTGTAGATTGCTCTAGATAAAATTGACATCTTCACAATATTTGTTCTTCCAATCCATGAGCATGGAAAGTTTTTCCCTTTCTTTGTATCTTCCTCAATTTCATTCATGAGTGTTTTATAGTTTTCTGAGTACAGATCCTTTGCCTCTTTGGTTAGATTTATTCCTAGGTATCTTAAGGTTTTGGGTACAATTGTAAATGGGATCGACTCCTTCATTTCTCTTTCTTCTGTCTTGTTGTTTGTGTATAGGAATGCCACTGATTTCAGTGAATTGATTTTATATCCTGCCACTTGAATGAATTCCTGTATGAGTTCTAGCAGTTTTGGGGTGGAGTCTTTTAGGTGTTCCTCATAAAGTATCAATTCATCTGCAAAGAGTGAAAATTTGACTTCTTTGCCGATTCGGATGCCTTTTCTTTTTGTTGTCTGATTGCTGTATAGGACTTCTAATACTATGTTGAATAGCAGTGGTGATAGTGGGCATCCCTGCTGTGTTCCTGACCTTAGGGTGAAAGCTCTCAGTTTTTCCCCATGGAGAATGATATTCACTGTGGGTTTTTCATAGATGGCTTTTATGATATTGAGGCAAGAACCCTCTACCCCTATACTATGAAGAGTTTTGATCAAGAAAAGATGCTGTACTTTGTCAAATGCTTTTTCTGCATATATTGAGGGGATCATATGATTCTTGTTCTTTCTTATATTAATGTATTTTATCACATTGATTAATTTGCAGATGTTGAACCAAACTTGCAGCCCAGAAATAAATCCCACTTGGTCGTGGTGAATAATCTTTTTAATGTATTGTTGGATCCTATAGGCTAATATTTTGGTGAGAATTTTTGCATCCATGTTCATCAGGGATATTGGTCTGTAAGTCTCCTTTGTGATGGGGTCTTTGTCTGGTTTTGGGGTCAAGGAAATGGTGGCATCATAAAATGATTTGGAAGTTTTCCTTCCATTTCTATCTTTTGAAACAGTTTCAGAAGAATAGGTATTAATTCTTCTTGAAATGTTTGGTAGAATTTCCCTGGGAAGCCATCTGGCCCTTGGCCTTTGTTGGGAGATTTTTGATGACTGCTTTAATTTCCTTAGTGGTTATAGATCTGTTCAGGTTTTCTATTTCTTCCTGGTTCAGTTTTGGTAGTTTATACATCTAGGAATGTATACGTTTCTTCCAGATTATCTAATTTGCTGGCATATAGTTGCTCATAGTATGTTCTTATAATTTATATATCTTCGGTGTTCATTGTCATCTCTCCTCTTCCATTCATGATTTTATTTATTTGGGTCCTTTCTCTTTTCTTTTTGATAAGTCTGGCCAGGGATTTATCAATCTTATTAAATCTTTCAAAGAACCAGCTCCTAGTTTCATTGATCTGTTCTACTGTTCTTTTCATTTCCATTTATTGGTTTCTGCTCTGATCTTTATTATTTCTCTTCTGCTGGGTTTAGGCTTTATTTGCTGTTCTTTCTTCAGCTCCTTCAGGTGTAGGGTTAGGTTCTGTATTTGAGACCTTTCTTGTTTCTTGAGAAAGGCTTGTATTACTATATACTTTCATCTTAGGACCGCCTTTGCTACCTCCCAAAGATTTTGAACATTTGTGTTTTCATTTTCATTTATTTCCATGAATTTTTTTAATTCTTCTTTAATTTCCTGGTTGACCCATTCATTCTTCAGTAGGATGCTCTTTAGCCTCCATGTATTTGAGTTCTTTCTGACTTCTCCTTTGTGATTGAGTTCTAGTTTCAAAGAACTGTGGTCCGAAAATACGCAGGGAGTGATCCCAATCTTTTGGTACCGGTTGAGACCTGATTTGTGACCTAGGATGTGATCTCTTCTGGAGAATGTTCCATGGGCACTGGAGAAGAATGTGTACTCTGTTGGTTTGGGATGGAATGTTCTGAATATATCTGTGAAGTCCTTTTGTTCCAGTGTGTCATTTAAAGTCTTTATTTCCTTGTTGATCTTTTCCTTAGATGATCTGTCCCCATTTCAGCGAGGGGGGTGTTAAAGCCCCCCACTATTATTGTATTGTTGTCGATGTGTTTCTTTGATTTTGTTATTAATTGGCTTATATAACTGGCTGCTCCCATGTTAGGGGCATAGATATTTACTACTGTTAAAACTTCTTGTTGGATAGACCCTTTAAGTATGATATAGTGTCCTTCCTCATCTCTTATTATAGTCTTTGGTTTAAAATCTAATTTGTCTGATATAAGGATTGCCACCCTAGCTTTCTTTAGGTGTCCATTAGCATGGTAAATGGTTTTCCACCCCCTCACTTTCAATCTGATTGTGTCTTTTGATCCAAAATGAGTCTCTTGCAGACAGCATATCAATGGGTCTTGTTTTTTTATCCAATCTGGTACCCTGTGTCTTTTGATTGGGGCATTTAGCCCATTTACATTCAGGGTAACTATTGAAAGATATGAATTTAGTACAATTGTATTGCCTGTAAGGTGACTGTTACTGTACATTGTCTGTGTTCCTTTCTGGTCTATGTTACTTTTAGGCTCTCTCTTTGCCTAGAGGACCCCTTTCAATATTTCTTGTAGAGCTGGTTTCGTGTTTGCAAATTCCTTTAGTTTTTGTTTGTCCTGGAAGCTTTTTATCTCTCCTTCAATTTTCAATGACAGCCTAGCTGGATATAGTATTCTTGGCTGCATATTTTTCTCGTTTAGTGCTCTGAAGATATCATGCCAGTCCTTTCTGGCCTGCCAGGACTCTGTGGATAGATCTGTTGCCAATCTAATGTTTCTACGCATGTAGGTTACATATCTCTTGTCCCGACCTGCTTTCAGGATTTTCTCTTTGTCTCTGAGACTCGTAAGTTTTACTATTAGATGTCGGGGTGTTGACCTATTTCTATTAATTTTGAGGGGGGTTCTCTGTGCCTCCTGGATTTTGATGCCTGTTTCCTTCCCCACATTAAGGAAGTTCTCTGCTATAATTTGCTCCAATATACCTTCTGCCCCCCTCTCTCTTTCTTCTTCTTCTGGGATCCCAATTATTCTAATATTGTTTAGTCTTATGGTATCACTTATCTCTTGAATTCTGCCCTCGTGATCCAGTAGTTGTTTATCTCTCTTTTTCTTAGCTTCTTTATTTTCCATCATTTGGTCTTCTATATCGGTAATTCTCTCTTCTGCCTCACTTATCCTAGCAGATAGAGCCTCAATTTTTAATTTTTTAATTTTTAAAGATTTTATTTATTTATTTGACAGAGAGAGACACAGCGAGAGAGGGAACACAAGCAGGGGGAGTGGGAGAGGGAGAAGCAGGCTTCCTGCGGAGCAGGGAGCCGGATGCAGGGCTCGATCCCAGGACCCTAGGATCATGACCTGAGCCAAAGGGAAACACTTAACGACTGAGCAACCCAGGCACCCCGAGCCTCCATTTCTTATTGCACCTCATTAATAGCATTTTGGTTGTGATTGGTTAGATTTTAGTTCTCTTATTTCTCCAGAAAGGGTTTCTCTAATATCTTCCATGTTTTTTTCAAGCCCAGCTAGTATCTTTATAACTGTCATTCTGAACTCTAGTTCTGACATCTTACTAATGTCCATACTGATTAGGTCCCTGGCAGTTGGTACTGCCTCTTGTTCTTTTTTTTGAAGTGATTTTTTTCCATCTTGTCATTTTGTCAAGAGGAGAATAGATGAATGAGAGAACAAAATGCTAACAGGGTAACAAGTACCCCAGAAAAATATACATTAAACAAATCAGAAGATACCTGAAACCAAGGGAAAAGAAAGGGAAAGAAAGAAAAATGAAAACAAAAGAAAAAGATTAAAAAAAAGAATATGATCAAATATGATCAGGCTGGTGAATAGATCAGTTCCACACACTAGATTTGGGGCATATTTTGGTCTGTTAAAAGAAACTGCCTCCCAAAATTTTAAAGAAAGAAAAGCTTATATATGTACAAAAATAAGGGTAAATACGACGAAGGAATGGAATATGACTGTAAAGATGAAAATTATAAAAGATTTTATAAAAGGAATTCATAAGAAGTTGTTTGAAAAAAGAAAGAAGAGGATTTAAAAAAAGAAAAAGGAGAGAATGTGATCAGGCAGGAGACTAGAACAAAGCCATACACTAGAGATTTAGGGTATATTTTGGTCTGTTAGAAGAAATTGTATCTCAAAATTTTAAAGAGAGAACAACTTATATATATATATATACACCAAAAATAAGGTTAACTACTATGGAGGGATAGACTGTGATTCTAAAAATGAAAAATAAAAAATATTTTTTAAAAAGGGATTGATAAGATTTTGGTTGAAAAAGGGAAAAAGGAAAATTCAACTAAAAAATAGAAAAAGAAAAAAAATTAAATTAAAAAATTAACTTTGAAAGACTAAAGAATCATTGGGGAAAAAAGCCATGAATTCTCTGTGCAGTATTCCCCTAGTGCTGGAGTTCTTCCATTCTCATTGATCAGCAAACTTGGTCTTGGCTGGCTGTTCTTGCTGATCTTCTGAGGGAAGGGCCTGTCACAGTGGTTCTCAAATGTCTCAAATTGCCCCACCATTGCCGTGGGCCTGGTTAAGTAATCTGCTCAGGTCTGCCCTTGGGAGCTTTTGTTCCCTGCAAGCTTTCCGTACAGCTTTGGAGGACAAGAGTGAAAATGGTGGCCTCCCAATCTCTGCTTCAGAGGAGTCGAGAATTCGGGGTCCCACTCCTCAGTGCACTCCCAGAGAACAGCAGTCAGTCACTCCCATCTCCCCAGTCTCTGGCCGTAATCCGTGCTCACCCGGCCTGTGACTGAGCATTTCTATCTCTGGCACACGACCCCGTCTGGAGTCTCCAAACCCAGCAGAGTCCTGCGGTGCGCTCCCGCGCCGCTCCTCCTGGGAGAGGAAGGGGGTCTCCCTGGATCTGTCGCTTGTTGGGTCCCTGCTAGAGAAGCAGCGGCCTGCTGTGCCGCGGATCAGTTTATGGCAACCCCGAGCTGAGAGCCCATTCCTCAGCTCCATCTCTGCAGCTGGCTTCCCTGCTCCGAAACCTGGGAGCTCTGCTGCACTCAGGTACCCCCGGTCTTTCTGTGACCCCAAGGGTCCTGAGACCACACTGTCCCGGGAGGATTCCACCCCCTGCTTAGCCACTGGAGTGACATCCCTCAGTGGAGCAGACTTCTAAAAGTTCCTGATTTTGTGCTCTGCTGCTCTGTCACTTGCAGGTAGCAGCTGACGGAGGCTCCTTCCCCCCACCATCTATCTTCCTGAATATCACCTCGGATTCACTTCTCCACACGTCCTACCTTCCAGAAATTGGTCGCTTTTCTGTTCAGAGAGTTGCTGCTATTCTTTTCTTCAATCTCCTGTTGAGTTCGTAGGTGTTCAGAATGGTTTGATCCCTATCTAGCTGAATTCCTGGGACCCGATGAAATTTAGGTCTCCTATTCCTCCACCATCTTGCTCCTCCCCTATTGCTAGATTTTTATCTGCCTATGTCTCAATAATCCTGAGATACTCTGTGTGCATGTGTGTGTGTTTTATTATAGACAACTTTTCAGAAATATCTTGCTAAAATTGTCTCAGTTATGATTGTATCACCATTACAGTGTCTTACCTGTATAGTGTATGTAAAATCTGGCCTATTGGAGGTGATTTTTGTTTTGTTTTGTTTTGTTTTAAAGATTTTATTTATTTAATTGAGAGAGAAAGAATGAGAGAGAGAGAGAGAGAGAGCCTGAGAGGGGGGAGGGTCAGAGGGAGAAGCAGACTCCCACTGAGCAAGGAGCCCGATGCAGGACTCAATCCTGGGACTCCAGGATCATGACCTGAGCTGAAGGCAGTCGCTTAATCAACTGAGCCACCCAGGCACCCTGTTTTTATGTATTGTAACACAATCTCTGAACTAATACTGGTATCTTAATAAAATGCTTCTCCGAGTACAACCAAAGCAATTTTGCAAAATTATCATTTTATTTTTTGGTGTTTATTTTCTTTGCTTTTTTGTTATCTTGGAAAAAAAACAATACAAATATTTCATTTTCATATCAGCAAAAGAGTTCTCCTTGTTTCACATAATATTACATGGCAACTATAATTATGGCACACATACCTAGAACAAAATTATGGTGATAGTTGACTTCCACTTATTAGTAAGATTTATATTTGCAGCTTTCTTACTCTGGGCTTGGCATATATTACCATTCAGACTTAGAAGATAATTTTCCCCTTATTTTTTCAAGATTTTCCAGAGGAAAATAATATGGGAGGAAGATAATGGTATTCCAAAGATCTCTATAACTTAATCCTCAGAAAGGGTAAATATGTTCCTTCATAACAAAAGAGATTATGGAGGTATGATAAAGGTTAAGGACTTCAATATGGTTCTCCTGGGTTAGTCAGGTGAACCCATTTTTAATCACGTGATCCTTAATCATGGAGAATGAAGGCAGAAGAGTAGATCGCACAGATACAATGTGAAAAGACATCAAATTACCGTCTCTGTTTCTGAAGATAGAGGAAGAAGTCCATGAGTCAGGAAAAGTGGGACACCTGTAGAACCTAGAAAACTTGGACTTACAAATGCAAGAAACTGAATTCTGCCGATAACTTGAATAAGCAAGGAAATGGATTCTCCTAATACCCTTTAGAAGGGCAGGAAGACTTGTCCACACCTTTTTGTTAGCCAAAGGAGACCTGTGTCAAACTTGGATTTAGAGAATTGTAATGTAATAAATTTGCTATGTTTTAAGACAATAAATTTGTGGTAATTTGCTCTGGGAGAAATAGTATGCTAATATAACAAGTGGGTAATGACATATAATAATTAAATTAAAGGGAATGTTGGGGCATCTGGGTGGTTCAGTTGGTTAAGTGTCCAACTTGATTTCAGCTCATGATCTTAGGCTCATGAGACTGAGCCCTGTGTTGGGCTGTGAGCCGAGTGGGGAACCTGCTTAAGACTCTCTCTCCCTCTCCCTCTGCCCCTCCCACCAGGCACTCTCTCTCTTAAAAATTAATTAATTAATTAACTAATTAATTAAAAGAAATAAAGAAAATCTGGATCAACCTACATTGCTTGGTTGCCAAACTTACATGAAATTTCAACAGGTTTCTTGGTTTTACATAGTAACAAGAGGTCAAGAAAATTTCCTCTGTGCCATCCGATGAAGAGATAAGGAAATAAAATATTGGAAAAATTTTCTTTAGAATTTAGAAAAACAAGGGGTGCCTGGGTGGCTCAGTCTGTTAAGTGTCTGACTCTTGATCTCAGCTCAGGTCATGATCTTAGGGTCATGGTATCAAGCTTTGCGTCAGGCTTCCCACTCAGCAGGAAGCCTCCTTGAGATTCTCTCTTGCTCTCTCCCTCTGCCCCACCCCCCAGGCTCTCTCTTTCTCTCAAATAATAAATAAATATTTAAAAAAAGAATTGAGAAAAACAGATTTTAGACAATTTGTCAGTTTCACATAGATTTGTTTTTTTCTCTTCTTCTTTCCCTATCTCTTTTCCCAATTTTCTTTGTTTTTTTTTTTTTAAGAATAATGTTTGGAAATAACACTTTGAAATTTAAAGGCATTATTTTGCTTTTGATTTTCAGAAATGTTTGCTAATTATTGTACTCAAATATAGAATTTCCACTTTTCCTAACTGTTATATACACCTATATTACCTCTTCCCTCACTATTGACTTATTATTTTACTCTTCTTTAAATATATATTTTGTGGGTGGAATAATTTCTGAAAGACTCCTTAAACCACCTTATACTAGTGTCAGTAGACCATTTGGGGGTAACACACACACACACACACACACACACACACACACAGTATCATGTCATACTCTAGGGACCTTCTTGAAAAGAGATATCAGATTTAAAAAATATATAATGTAATTTTAAAAAATATTAGGAAATTTTTGAAGGTGATGGAAATGTTTAGTACCTTGGTTGTGGTGATGGTATGCATAGGTATATGCATATTCCAAATTCATCAAGATGTATACATTAAATGTATGGAATTTTTTCTTTATCAATGATACCTCAAAAGGGTAAGAAAAATATGTAATGAGCAGGGTCAGAATTACTAAGAAACTCATAAAGCTCAGAATCTGTGGATTTCACTTGTATGGGTCTCTTCCTGGGCACAGGGAGGGATCTTAGCAATGTTTAAATATAGTCACAACAATTTTATAAAATTTACAAAAATAAGAAATTTTCACAACAGTAAGTTTGTTTCCTTTCTTTCTGTTCCAAATCCTCCCTTTCATGTTCCTCCTATATAAGTGGTTCAGTTATAATTATTGTCATCTTTATATTAATCTGAACTTGGTGTACTACCTATCATAACCATTTTGGATGATTCTTTTAAAATTAAAAATGAAAACTCTCATTCCCTCAGTTTGTTTCCTGAGATTAAGAATTCCTCATATCAGTGAGGTCATATGATAAATTTCTTTCTCTGATTGACTTATTTCACTCAGCATAACACCCTCCAGTTCCATCCACATTGTTGCAAATGGCAAGATCTCATTCCTTTTGATGGCTGCATAATATTCCATTCTGTATATATACCACTTCTTCTTTATCCATTCATCTGTCGATGGACATCTTGGCTCTTTCCACAGTTTAGCTATTGTGGGCATTGCTGCCATAAACATTGGGGTACACTTATCCCTTTGGATCCCTACATTTGTATCTTTGTGGTAAATACCCAGTAGTGCAATTGCTGGATTGTATGGTAGCTCTATTTGCAACTTTTTGAGGAACCTCCATACTGTTTTCCAGAGTGGTTGCACCAGCGTACATTCCCACCAACAGTGTGGGAGGGTTCCCCTTTCTCCACATCTCCGCCAACATCTGTCATTTTCTAACTTGTTAATTTTAGCAATTCTGACTGGTGGGAGGTGGTATCTCATTGAGGTTTTGATTTGGATTTCCCTGATGCCGAGCGATGTTGAGGACTTTTTCATGTGTCTGTTGGCCATTTGGGCGTCTTCTTTGGAAAAATGTCTGTTCATGTCTTCTGCCCATTTCTTGATTGGATTAGAGTGGTGGGGGGTGGGAGGGAGGGGGTGGCTGGGTGATAGACATTGGGGAGGGTATGTGCTATGGTGAGCACTGTGAATTGTGCAATACTGTTGAATCACAGATCTGTACCTCTGAAAAAAATAATGCAATATATGTTAAGAAAAAAAAAAGAAGAAGATAGCAGGAGGGGAAAAATGAAGGGGGGGAAATCGGAGGAGGAGATGAACCATGAGAGATAATTGACCCTGAAAAACAAACTGAGGGTTCTAGAGGGGAGGGGGTGGGGTGATGCGTTAGCCTGGTGATGGGTATTAAAGAGGGCATGTTCTGCGTGGAGCACTGGGTATTATGCACAAACAATGAATCATGGAACACTACATCAAAAACTAATGATGTAACGTATGGTGATTAACATAACAATAAAAAATTTAAAGATAAAAAAACTCTATTCCCTTTATGTATATGTGTATATTAACTTCAATGGAACAGTATAGATGGCACAGGTATAAACGCATGCTTATATGGTCAATTAATCTATGACAAAGGAAGCAAGAATATACAGAGGGGAAAAAGACAGTCTCTCCAAGAAATGGTGCTGAGAAAACAGGACAGCTACTTAGAAAATGATAAAACTGGACCACTTCCTTACACCCTACATAAAAATAAATTTAAAAAATGGATTAAATACCTATATATGAAACCTGAAGCCATTAAACTCCTTAAAGATCACATAGGCAATAATCTTTTGGACATCAGTCTTAACAATGTTTTTCTAGATAAGTCTCCTCAGGCAAGGGAAACAAAAGCAAATATAAACTATTGAGACTTACACCAAAAGCTTTGCACAGTGAAGAAAACCTTCAAGAAAACAAAAGGCAACTTATTAAATGGGAGAAGATATTTAAATGACATAGCTGATCAGGGGTTAATATAAAAATATGTAAAGCTTATATAAATATATATAGAATTGTTAAATATGTTGTACAACTGGAGCTAATAAAACATTGTATGACAGTTATACTCCATAATAGAAAATGGACAACATATGCAGCTCAACACCAAACAAACAAAAAAAATACATACAAATTGAATAAAAAATGAGCAGAGAACCTGAATAGACATTTTCCAAAGAAGACATGCAATAGCCAACAGACACATGAAAATATGCTCAATATCACTAATCATCAGGGAAATGCAAGTCAAAACCACAATGAGCTATCACCTCACACCTGTCAGAATGACTAGTCTAAAAAAAGGTAAGAAGTAACAAGTGTTGGTGAGATATAGGAGAAAAGGGAACTCTCACTGTTGGTGGGAATGCATACTGGTGTAACCATTATGGAAAACAGTATGAAGTTTCCTCAAAAATTTAGAAATGAAATACCATTTGATCCAGTAATTTCACTACCAGTATTTTTCTAGAGAAAACAAAAACACTAGTTAGAAAAGATATATGCACTCCTATGGTTATTGCAGCATCATTTACAATAGGCAAGATATGGAAGCAACATAAGTGTCCATAGATAGATGAGCGGATAAACAAGTGGTATATATATAAAATGGAATATTACTCAGTCATAAAAAAGAATGAGATCTTTCCATTTGGGACACCATGGACAGACCAAGAAGGTAACATACTAGGTGAAATATGTCAGACAGAAAAATACAAATACCCTTTCACTTATATGTGGAATCTAAAAAACAAAACAAATGAACAACAGCAATGAAAACAGAACAGACTTATAAATACAGAGAACAAACTAGTGGATGCCAGAGGGAAGAGGGGTAGAGGGATAGGCAAAATAGGCGAAGGGGAGTGGGAGGTACCAGCTTCCAGTTATGGAATGAATAAGTCACAGGGATGAAAGCTACGTAGAGCATATGAATTATAGTCAGTGGTAATGTAAAAGCATTCTATGGTGACAGATGGTAGCCACTTTGCAGTGAGTGTAGCATAATATATAGAGTTGTTGAATCACTGTATTGTACACCTGAAACTAATGTAACATTGTGTGTCAGCCATACTTTAATTTAAAAACAGAATTTATATTTACATTAATTTTTACATATTAAGCAAAATGATTTTATCAGCAAATTACCATGAGCTACTAAAATTTATAATCTTTAAATTTCAGATATTATCAAAGGTTTTCTTCTGTAAACTATTTGGATGATCATTTCTAGTTTCAATACTAACAGACTATAACGAAATATGATGATAAAAAAAACAAGCATAGGAGCTCTCAGTTCCTTTTATATTCTAATTTTCTGAAGGAAATAAAATTGCAATTTTATAAACAGATGGTTGATCACCAGAGCAACCAGAATCTGATAAGAGTTTTTCAGAAGCTTGTCAAGATCACAGCCCATACACTTGTACTTAAAGAAAGAAAGAAAGAAAGAAAGAAAAAGAAAGAAAGAAAGAAAGAAAGAAAGAAAGAAAGAAAGAAAGAAAGAAAGAAAGAAAGAAAGAAAGAAAGAAAGGAAGAAAAGAAAAGAAAAAAACTGATTTGAGATTTAGCAGATTTTATACAGGAGCTTATAGCACACTTTATGACAAAAATCAGAACTCTTTTCCACTTTTATTCAATTTGCTCCAAGTGGAAAACTTAAGTATATTTAATTTTAGCATTAAATGAAAAAAGGTTATGGGAAACAAAACAAATTTTTTAAAAAGTGTGATGAAGTACTCTTGTAATACTTATGACTTTTTTTAAGATTTTATTTATTTATTTGACAGAGAGAGACACAGTGAGAGAGGGAACACAAGCAGGGGGAGTGGGAGAGGGAGAAGCAGGCTTCTCATGGAGCAGGGAGCCCAATGATGCAGGGTTCGATCCCAGGACCCTGGGATCATGACCTGAGCCGAAGGCAGACACTTAACGACTGAGCCAACGAGGCGCCCCATTTATGACTTATTTGATACTGACTACTAAATTCAGAAAATACCTAATGAATATTATTTTTAATAGGCCACTATACCAAGCGTGACAATAGATAGATAGATAGGTAGATAGATGATAGATGGATAGATTGATAGATAGATGATAGAGAGATAGATAAAAATCATATAAACCTTTCTTTATAAAATGTAACAATCTAAATAGTAGTGACATAAATGTACCCAACTTCAATAGTAGTAATAATAATAATAATAATAATAATAATAAGTTTGGTAAAAGCTTTAAGATATCAGGCAATATGGAAAAATCATACAAATTAATCTTTGGAAGTTAATACATCTAGATTTAATACATCTAGAATTGAATTAAACAAAGAGCATAGGCTGACAAGATTACCTTTGGCAAATTATTTAAATTCTTTCTTAATCACTTAGCTCATTTGTAAAAGGTGAATACAATAGCCAACTTTAATTTCATTGCATAGATTAATATACACACAAAGTAATTATCGTAGACTTAGTTATATTGTTGTTTACTGTTCTTTTTGACATTGCTGTTGGTATTATTACAACCAATAACAAGCATTAGGTGCTCAGTAATGGTGAGAACACATTTCCCTGGGGAGTCAGTCTTCAATGTCTGGTAGACTGAAGATAGATATAATGGCTTCTAGTATTTGAGGGTGGTCAGAGAAATTGATTGGAAGTCATGTTTCCATAGAAAGTACACACTAGTTTCACCAATAATTTGTACCATTTGGAGAATTGTGTGTGTGTGTGTGTGTGTGTGTGTGTGTGTGTGTGTGTATGCACACCTGCATTGGAGAATGCCAGGGAGAGAGGACTTAGAGTCCCTGTAAATCACTAATAAGTAATGGAGATGATTTTCAAATTTTAGAATTAGAAAAAAAGAACAATTAAAATGGAGACTAGGAATGATGGGCTTGTGTTCATTATTAAGCAAGGAATGGAGTTTGTCTGTAGAGTGCATTTAGGATAGTAGAGAGAGATAGGTAAGGGCTGGGATGTTATGAAGTTTCCTAAAATGGTCTCATAGACATTACTGTTTTCTTAACTTCAGAACATCTGAACCCCCTTTATATTTTAGAATCCGTCTTTTGAATGAGTCTTAAAAGACATCGTGGTGATGTTGCAGAGGAAACCACACCATTGTGATTTGCCAGATTGTTCTGAAGAGTATTTTCATGACAGTTTTGAGGCCATTAGTACTTTATCATGCACTATAATTCTGAGATTCAGTGAAGTTAAATTATGAATACCGAATAAATGTCTTACAGACATCATTGATTTTAATGTCCACTCATGTTCCTAGTACATCGTCCTTCATCTAGAAGATCCTCATTAACTAAGCATTAAATGAATGGTAGGATAATAAATTAATGAATATATACATGCATTAAGAAATGTGTTGGACAGAGGTTTCGGTAAGTAATGCAACAAATAATTGAGGTAACTCTTATGAGAAATGTAGTTTCAACTAAGAAAACATAATTACAGGGCTCATCTGTATTAAAGAGAAAATAAATTAATACAAATATTTTAATGGAAAGTTTTTAAATCCTTTATTTAATATTTGGAGTCTAGGAATTTCTTCTATATGTTTTTTTTCCTAAGCTGGATATGTTACTTGTACTTAAAAAAAATACATTATACAATTTAAATTTTGGATGGAATGGCATGTCTATTATTTTATTTATATTTTATTTTGAAAGTATCTATATATTTAAAACTTAACAACAGAAAATAATATTTTAAAAGGAAAAATAATAGATTGATGTCTATCAAAATTGTAATACATACACAAAAACATGCATATTTTAAAAAATCATATTGTATTGTATCAGACCAATTACATCTTGGAATGCCAACTAGCAAGTTCTGAGTGATTTTTTTATTTTTATAAATAAAAGTCAAATTATATTTCTATTTGAAAAAAAAATCAAATTTCTTCTCAGATGTAGTGATTTTTATTTATTTATTTATTTTTAAAGATTTTATTTATTTATTTGAAAGAGAGAGACACAGCGAGAGAGGGAACACAAGCAGGGGGAGTGGGAGAGGGAGAAGCAGGCTCCCCAAAAGCAGGGAGCCCGATGCGGGGCTCGATCCCAAGACCCTGGGACCATGACCTGAGCTGAAGGCAGACGCTTAACGACTGAGCCACCCAGGCGACCCTGTAGTGACTTTTAAAAATGAATTTTCAAGAAGTTTGGAAGCATAAGATATAAGATAATAGTGAGTAGAATGTCGTTATAATTTTACACATCACTGAATATTTTTTGTTCTTTTTCTATCACTTTATTCTGCTTTTATTATTTTCATGCTATTTATCACCATTTTATATTGTATTTATTTATCTACTTAGTTATCAGATTTATTTATTTTATCTTGCTATATAATGTAAGGTCCATACAACAACCTAGAACAGTGCTTTGCATATAAAAAATACTCAATAAATAGGGATGGATAAATGCATGAATGAATTAAATAAATGTATACATTTAGTAAGATTACATTAAATTGAAACCTTTTTTCTGTGTGTGTGTGTGTGTGTGTGTGTGTGTGTGTGTGTGTGTGTGTGTGTGTGTGACGTATGCCTCTGTGGTAGCCCAAAGGAAATACAAGACTTTGACAATAGACAATATTACCTTAAATAGAAATGAGAAAGTACTACGTCTTATTCCTTGCCCATAATAAATATTCAATAAATAATTTTAAATGAATAGTGTGGGAGAGAAATAATTACAAGTTAATTCTTATATCTGGTAATATTAAATTGGGTTGGACAAAGTGGCTTCTGTTACAAGTGTGTGAGAGCTCAAAATGAGTAGTTCTAAACATAGTGAAAGTAAGCTTATTGGATATTATTTTGTCCAATTAAATAAACTAGTTAGAAACTAGTGGAAACTTTGACTTTACTAATAGGTTAATTTATATAATGAAGCAAAATAATGCAGAATAAATATTTTAAGATCATCTTGTCTTACAAATTGAGAAAAATTTATGTAGAATTTAAGAAAAAGAACTCCTTTCTTTCAGTGACTAAACAGAGTTCCTAATACTTATTTTATTATTAAACAATAATACAGGGATTTTACCTTTTTTATTGAAAATATTTTATTTAAATTAATTAATGATATTTATAATGTAATTTCTCACTATTTTCATGCTTTCAAATTTACATAATGTTTCCTTCTGTTACAGAAAAAAAGTGATATTCATGTAGAAAATTATTGGATCTGTCCTTGTACTAAGGAAGTGTTAACTAATTTATATTCTTTTTACATCTTTGATTTCACATGTTAAAATATATTAACAGTTACCAATATATAATTAATTAAAACTATAGAATAATGTTTTAAAATATTTTGGGAAAGGATAATCTAGTTTTGTTTTTCTTCCAAACATTTAACTAGATTACCACTTTTATTTCATTAATTTTTAATGACATATAAAGACATTTTATTTGTACAATTTCATAGATAAATTTTAATATAGTGATGTATAAATCTGTGTATATAGAGCTGATATTATATATATATAGTAATATATGTATATATTGATATGTAACTAAGTTTTAGGACAATTTACATCAGTTCATTGGTCTATTTGTTTCTTTCAAAACTAGTGATAGAGTAATTTCCCTAGTGTACTCAAAATTAATAATACATAATTACTAAATAGTAATTTCGATGTAGTGTGAAGCCCCAGGATCTTCCAAAATGGACCAGGTAGGGCACTGTGTTATGAGCATTCCTTCTTTTATTTCTCAGACAATCCCATGGAATATGTATTCCTCATTACCTGCTTTTAGAGAAGAGGATATTAAGACTTGAATAGGTTAAGTGATTTTCATCAGGTCATAGAGCTTCTCTATGCTGGAGCCAGCACATAAACCCAGGTATTGTGCCTCAAAAACCAGCTCATTTCACCATTATTCGTCTTTTTTTAAACTCCATTTTATTATTTTTTAACTGCCACGGAAATGCCAGAATTAGTTAGCTCCTCCCTAATTGAGGGACCTTTCAGATTTTAACGTTATCACTCCCACGAACCACGGTGTAATAAGCACCCTTTTTCATGTTTTTTTTTTTAATCAGATGTGGCTATTTCTTTATATAGGTCCTATCTTTTCTTTTTTCTCAGCAAATGATTAATTTCTACAGCCCTTCATAATAAGAGCTCTTAAAACAAAGAGACTAACAAAAATTCCTCAATTTGTTTTTCATTAGGTTTGGTATTTTAATATTAATTTGGAATATAATAAATTTATTAGCAAATAATTTAAATTTTCTTGCTCAATTGTTTGTTAATTTGCTAACATTCTAGTACAATATTAAGTAATAATTATTCTTTTGAATTCCTCCTTTAAGGATTGTGTTTGAGCCAGATCAGAAGTATAAGAAATATTCTTTTTTTTTAATTTTTTTATTCTTATGTTAATCACCATACATTACATCATTAGCTTTTGATGTAGTGTTCCATGATTCATTGTTTGTGCATAACACCCAGGGCTCCACGCAGAATGTGCCCTCTTTAATACCCATCACCAGGCTAACACATCCCCCCACTCCCCTCCCCTCTAGAACCCTCAGTGTGTTTTTCAGAGTCCATTGTCTCTCATGGTTCGTCTCCCCCTCCAACTTACTCCCCTTCATTCTTCCCCTCCTGCTATCTTTTTCTTCTTTTTTTTTTCTTAACATATATTGCATTATTTATTTCAGAGGTACAGATCTGTGATTCAACAGTCTTGCACAATTCACAGCACTCACCATAGCACATACCCTCCCCAGTGTCTATCACCCAGCCACCCCACCCCTCCCACCCCCCACCACTCCAGCAACCCTCAGTTAGTTTCCTGAGATTAAGAATTCCTCATATCAGTGAGGTCATATGATACATGTCTTTCTCTGATTGACTTATGTCACTCAGCATAACACCCTCCAGTTCCATCCACGTCATTACAAATGGCAAGATCTCATTCCTTTTGATGGCTGCATAATATTCCATTGTGTATATATACCACCTCTTCTTTATCCATTCATCTGTTGATGGACATCTTGACTCTTTCCACAGTTTGGCTATTGTGGACATTGCTGCTATAAACATTGGGATGCATGTACCCCTTCGGATCCCTACATTTGTATCTTTGTGGTAAATACCCAGTAGTGCAATTGCTGGATCGTATGGTAGTTCTATTTTCAACTGTTTGAGGAACCTCCATACTGTTTTCCAGAGTGGCTGCAATAGCTTGCATTCCCACCAAAAGTGTAGGAGGGTTCCCCTTGCTCCGCATCCCCGCCAACATCTGTCGTTTCCTGACTTGTTAATTTTAGCCATTCCGACTGGTGTGAGATGGTATCTCATTGAGGTTTTGCTTTGGATTTCCCTGATGCTGAGCGATGTGGAGCACTTTTTCATGTGTCTGTTGGCCATTTGGATGTCTTCTTTGGAAAAATGTCTGTTCATGTATTCTGCCCATTTCTTGATTGGATTATTTGTTCTTTGGGTGTTGAGTTTAATAAGTTCCTTATAGATTTTGGATACTAGCCCTTTATCTGATATGTCATTTGCAAATATCTTCTCCCATTCTGTCGCTTGTCTTTTGGTTTTGTGGACTGTTTCTTTTGCTGTGCAAAAGCTTTTTATCTTGATAAAATCCCAATAGTTCATTTTGCCCTTGCTTCCCTTGCCTTTGGCGATGTTTCTAGGAAGAAGTTGCTGCGGCTGAGGTCAAAGAGTTGCTGCCTGTGTTCTCCTTTAGGATTTTGATGGACTCCTGTTGCACGTTTAGGTCTTTCAACCATTTAGAGTCTATTTTTGTGTGGGGTGTAAGAAAATGGTCCAGTTTCATTCTTCTGCATGTGGCTGTCCAATTTTCCCAACACCATTTGTTGAAGAGACTGTCTTTTTTCCACTGGACATTCTTTCCTGCTTTGTCAAAGATTAGTTGACCATAAAGTTGAGGGTCCATTTCTGGGCTCTCGATTCTGTTCCATTGATCTACATGTCTGTTTTTCTGCCAGTACCATACTGTCTTGATGATGACAGCTTTGTAATAGAGCTGGAAGTCCGGAATTGTGATGCCACCGGCTTTGCTTTTCTTTTTCAATATTCCTCTGGCTATTCGGGGTCTCTTCTGGTTCCATACAAATTTTTTCTTTGAAAAAAGTGGATGGTATTTTGATGGGGATTGCATTGAATGTGTAGATTGCTCTAGGTAGCATTGACCTCTTCACAATATTTGTTCTTCCAATCCATGAGCATGGAACATTTTTCCATTTCTTTGTGTCTTCTTCAATTTCTTTCATAAGTATTTTATAGTTTTCTGAGTACAGATCCTTTGCTCCTTGGTTAAATTTATTCCTAGGTATCTTATGGTTTTGGGTCCAATTGTAAATGGGATCGACTCCTTGATTTGTCTCTCTTCTGTCTTGTTGTTGGTGTATAGGAATGCCACTGATTTCTGTGCACTGATTTTATATCCTGCTATATTACTGAATTCCTGTATGAGTTCTAGCATTTTGGGGTGGAGTCTTTTGGGTGTTCCACATAAAGTATCATATCATCTACAAAGAGAGAGAGTTTGACTTCCTCTTTGCCGATTTGGTTGCCTTTGATTTCTTTTTGTTGTCTGATTGCTGTGGCTAGGACTTCTAATACTATGTTGAATAGCAGTGGTGATAGTGGACATCCCTGCCGTGTTCCTGACCTTAGGGGAAAAGCTCTCAGCTTTTCCCCATTGAGAATGATATTCGCTGTGGGTTTTTCATGGATGGCGTTTATGCTATTGAGGTATGTACCCTCTATCCCTATACTCTGAACAGTTTTGACCCAGAAAGGATGCTGTACTTTGTCAAATGCTTTTTCTGCATCTTTTGAGAGGATCATATGATTCTTGCTCTTTCTTTTGTTAATGTATCGTATAATGTTGATTGATTTGCAGATGTTGAACCAACCTTGCAGCCCAGGGATAAATCCCACTTGGTCGTGGTGAATAATCCTTTTAATGTACTGTTGGATCCTATTGGCTAGTATTTTGGTGAGAATTTTTGCATCCATGTTCATCAAGGATATTGGTCGGTAATTCTCCTTTTTGATGGGGTCTTTGGCTGGTTTGGGGATCAAGGTAATGCTGGCCTCATAAAATGAGTTTGGAAGTTTTCCTTCCATTTCTATTTTTTGGAACAATTTCAGGAGAATAGGTATTAATTCTTCTTTAAATGTTTGGTAGAATTCCCCTGGGAAGCCATCTGGCCCCGGGCTTTTGTTTCTTGGAAGATTTTTGATGACTGCTTCAGTTTCCTTAGTGGTTATAGGTCTGTTCAGGTTTTCTATTTCTTCCTGGTTCAATTTTGATAGTTGAAACATCTCTAGGAATGCATCCATTTCTTCCAGGTTATCTAATTTGATGGCATAGAGTTGCTCATAATATGTTCTTATAATTGTTTGTATTTCTTTGGTGTTGGTTGTGATCTCTCCTCTTTCATTCATGATTTTGTTGATTTGGGTCCTTTCTCTTTTCTTTTTGATAAGTCTGGCCAGGGGCTTATCAATCTTGTGAATTCTTTCAAAGAACCAGCTCCTAGTTTCATTGATCTGTTCTACTGTTCTTTTGGTTTCTATTTCATTGATATATGCTCTGATCTTTATGATTCCTCTTCTCCTACTGGGTTTAGGCTTTATTTGCTGTTTTTTCTTTAGCTCCTTTAGGTGTAGGGTTAGGTTGTGTATTTGAGACCTTTCTTGTTTCTTGAGAAAGGCTTGTATTGCTATATACTTTCCTCTTAGGACTGCCTTTGCTGTATCCCAAAGATTTTGAATGGTTGTATTTTCATTTTCATTGGTTTCCATGAATTTTTTAATTCTTCTTTAATTTCCTGGTTGACCCATTCATTCTTTAGTAGGATATTCTTTAGCCTCCATGTATTTGAGTTCTTTCCAACTTTCCTCTTGTGATTGAGTTCTAGTTTCAATGCATTGTGGTCTGAAAAGATGCTGGGAATAATCCCAATCTTTGGTACCGCTTGAGACCTGATTTGTGACCTAGGATGTGATCAATTCTGGAGAATGTTCCATGGGCACTAGAGAAGAATGTGTATTCCGTTGCTTTGGGATGGAATGTTCTGAATATATCTGAGAAGTCCATTTGGTCCAGTGTTTCATTTAAAGTCTTTATTTCCTTGTTCATCCTTTGCTTTGATGATCTGTCCATTTCAGTCAGGGGGGTGTTAAAGTCCCCCACTATTATTGTATTGTTGTCAATGTGTTTCTTTGATTTTGTTATTAATTTCCTTATAAAATTGGCTGCTCCCATGTTAGGGGCATAGATATTTACAATTGTTAGATCTTCTTCTTGGATAGACCCTTTAAGTAGGACATAGTGTCCTTCTTCATCTCTTATGACAATCTTTGTTTTAAAATCTAATTTGTCTGATATAAGGATTGCCACCCCAGCTTTCTTTTGGTGTCCACTAGCATGGTAAATTGTTTTCCACCTCTTCACTTTCAATGTGGGGGTGTCTGTGGGTCTAAAATGAGTCTCTTGCAGACAGCATATTGATGGGTCTTCTTTTTTAATCCAATCTGATAGCCTGTGTCTTTTGATTGTGCATTTATCCCATTTACATTCAGAGTAACTATTGAAAGATATGAATTTAGTGCCATTGTATTGCCTGTAAGGTGACTGTGACTGTATATTGTCTGTGTTCCTTTCTGATCTATGCTGCTTTTAGACTCTCTCTTTGCTTAGAGGACCCCTTTCAATATTTCTTGTAGGACTGGTTTTGTGTTTGCAAATTCCTTTAGTTTTTGTTTGTCCTGGAAGCTTTTTATCTCTCCTTCAATTTTCAATGAGATCCTAGCTGGATATAGTATTCTTGGCTGCATATTTTTCTCGTTTAGTGCTCTGAAGATATCATGCCAGTCCTTTCTGGCCTGTCAGGTCTCTGTGGATAGGTCTGTTGCCAATCTAATGTTTCTACCATTGTAGGTTACATAGCTCTTGTCCCGAGCTGCTTTCAGGATTTCTCTTTGTCTCTGAGACTCGTAAGTTTTACTATTAGATGTCGGGGTGTTGACCGATTTTTATTGATTTTGAGAGGGGTTCTCTGTGCCTCCTGGATTTTGATGCCTGTTTCCTTCCCCACATTAGGGAAGTTCTCTGCTATAATTTGCTCCAATATACCTTCTGTCCCTCTCTCTCTTTCTTCTTCTTCTGGGATCCCAATTATTCTAATGTTGTTTCATCTTATCGTATCGATTATCTCTCGAATTCTGCCCTCGTGATCCTGTAGTTGTTTCTCTTTTTCTCAGCCTCTTTATTTTCCATCATTTGGTCTTCTATATCACTGATTCTCTCTTCTGCCTCATTTATCCTAGCAGTTAGTGCCCCCACTTTTTATTGCACCTCATTAGTAGCTTTTTTGATTTCGACTTGGTTAGATTTTAGTTCTTTTATTTCTCCAGAAAGGGTTTCTCTAATAACTTCCACGATTTTTTCAAGCCCAGCTAGTATCTTTAAAGTCATGATTCTGAACTCTAGGTCCGACATCGTACTAATATCTGTATTGAGTAGGTCCCTTGCAGACGGTACTACCTCTTGTTCTTTTTGCTGAGGTGATTTTTTTCACCTTGTCATTTTGTCCAGAGGTGAATAGATGAATGCGAAGAATATGCTAACAGGTTAACAAAGTCCCCAGCAAATATACTCTATACAAATCAGAAAAGACCTGAAACCAGGGGAAAAGAAAGGGAAAGAAAAAAAAGGAAGAGGAGAAAAAAAAAGAAAAAGAAAAAGATAAAAACAAACAAAAACAGAACAAAACAAAACAAAAAAACAGAATATGATCAAATATGATCAGGCTAGTGCATAGATCAGTGTCACACATTAGATTTTGGGCGTATTTTGGCCTGTTAGAAAAAAATGCCTCCTAAAATTTTAAAGGAAGAAAGACTTATATATGTATAAAATAAGGGTTGATACAATGAAGGGATGGAAGATGACTGTAAAGATGAAAATTATAAAAGATTTTATAAAAGGAATTGATAAGTTGTTTGAAAAAAGAAAGAAGATTTAAAAAAAAGGGGAGAGAATGTGATCAGGCAAGAGACTAGAACAAAGCCATACACCAGTGATTTAGGGTATATTTTGATCTGTTAGAAGAAACTGTATCTCAAAATTTTAAAGAGAGAACAACTTATATATATATGCCAAAAATAAGGGTAACTACTATGAAGGGATAAAATATGACTCTAAAAAAGAAAAATAAAAAATGTTTTTTTAAAAAAAAGGGATTGATAAGATGTTGGTTGAAAAAGGGAAAAAGAAAAATTCAAAAAAAAAAAAACAGTTAAAAAATTAACTTTGAAAAACTAATGAATCATGGTAAAAACGCCATGAATTCTATGTGCAGTATTCCCCTAGTGCTGGAGTTCTCCCGTTCTCCTTGATCGGTAAACTTGGTCTTGGCTTGCTGGCTGTTCCTGCTGATTTTTGGGGGAGGGGCCTGTTGCTGTGGTTCCCAAATGTCTTTGCCAGAGGCGGAATTGCCCCGCTCTTGTTTGTCCCGGCTAAGCAATCGGCTTGGGTTTGCTCTCAGGAGATTTGTTCCCTGCAAGCTGTCCGTACAGCTTTGGAGGACCAGAGTGAAAATGGTGGCCTCCCAGTCTCCGCCCAGAGGAGCTGAGAACTCCGGCCCCGCTCCTTAGTGCGCCCCCAGGGAAAAGCAGTCACTCCCGTGTCCCCTGTCTCCCGTCGCACTCCGTGCTCACCCGGCCTGTGACCAAGTGTTTCTATCTCTGGCACCCGACCCTGTGTGGTGTCTCCAAACCCAGCAGGTCCCTGCGGTGCGCTCCCGCGCCACTC
The DNA here is from genome assembly GCF_037043125.1 of Eumetopias jubatus. Classification (NCBI taxonomy): domain Eukaryota; kingdom Metazoa; phylum Chordata; class Mammalia; order Carnivora; family Otariidae; genus Eumetopias; species Eumetopias jubatus. The sequence goes on along the minus strand of NW_028274809.1, from coordinate 172,459,526 downwards.
CTCCCAGGGGGAGGAAGGGGAGTCTCCCCGGCTCTGCCGTTGTTGGGTCCCTGCTGGAGGAGCAGTGGCCCAACTGGGCTGCGGATCACAGTTTATGGCAACCCCGAGCTGAGAGCCTGCGCCTCGGCTCTGTCTCTGCAGCCGGCTTCCCCGCTCCGATACCTGGGAGCTCTGCCGCACTCAGGCACTCCCGGTCTTTCTGTCACCCCAAGGGTCCTGAGACCACACTGTCCCAGCGAGGTTTCCACCCCCCGCTTAGCCACTGGAGTGACGTCCCTCAGTGGAGCCGACTTCTAAAAATTCCAATTTTGTGCTCCGCGGCTCTATCACTTGCCAGAAGCGGCCGACGGAGGCCCCTCCCCCACCGTCTATCCTCCCGAATATCGCCTCAGATTCACTTCTCCGCACGTCCTACCTTCCAGTAAGTGGTCGCTTTTCTGTTCAGAGAGTTGTTGCTACTCTCTTCTTCGGTCCTGTTGAGTTCGTAGGTGTTGAGAATGGTTTGATCCCTATTCAGCTGAATTCCTGAGACCAGACGAAATCCAGGTCTCCTACTCCTCCACCATCTTGCTCCCAAGAAATATTCTTTACCTGCTCTACTAAAAGGCTTTTGTTTAATTTTTACAACAGGATATTTTATTCTACCAAGTGCTTTTTTTTTCTTAAAAGTAATAGTTTGATTTTCTACCTAAACATCAATATTCTTATAAATAATAATGAAATTATGATGTTAAGGACAAGTGTCCTTGCAAGAATGCATAAAAAATAGATTTATTTGCTAGTAAATAGGGCTTCCCTTACCTTGAAATTTCTGAATGGGAAAAAGAATATTGCCTAATGGAATAAGCTATCAAATTCAAAAGCAGCCTTCATTGCTGGAAAGGGAAAGAAAGCCTCTCCCATCCATGTCTTCCTTTAAGACACATTGAGTGCTCCAGCCCACTACATAATATGAATGAATTATTCGTTGATTGAGGAGAGGAAAAGAGAGCCTCCTCACTTACTGTTTAGTTCATTTTGTTAAGTTACTTTGTTTATCAGCAAAGCTGTTTTTCACTATGTTCTCAGGGGAGAAGAGTTGCTGAAAATCAGGGGAAACCTGATGCCACTTCCATGTGAAAACATGTAAAGCAACCTTCTCAACTTGTACCATTTTTTATATGACCAATAATATGTGTAGCTGAACCTTGGAATGGTCTTCAAAAATTTTTTTTAAATATTTTATTTATTTATTTGTCAGAGAGAGAGCACAAGCAGGGGAAGTGGCAGGCAGAGGGAGAAGCAGGTGACCTGCTGAGCAAGGAGCCTGATGTGGGACTCAGTCCCAGGCCCTTGGGATCATGACCAGTGCCCAAGGCAGACGCTTAACCAACTGAGCCACCCAGGCATCCTATAATCTTTTTTCTATTAGTTCTAGAAGCTTCTAAAAAGAATACTGAGAGGACTCTAATGAAGTCAATACCAAGACTATACCTTTCTTTAGTAAGAATTTCCCTCCTGTTACTATTCCAATTACATTTTACATCCTAATTCCTGATGATTTTTATAAGATGCTGTCATGAGCACTCCATGAAGGTACACACGAGTTGTGTCTTTCCAAGATGTCAGCTTTATTCAATCATAAAGCAAAGTTAATCACAATGATAAAGCAGTTCAGGATTCCAAACTCAATGATATTTCACCATGTGATTAAATTTGGCTTCTTACACATCACACAGAGCAGGACATAAGACAAGCCACACAACAAACAAGATAACAGAAGGGTGTGGGAAATTAACAAACCAAACTCAAAGTCAGTCTGTGGGCACGCAGTTGAGATAAGGCGTAGGTCCTGTCCAGATTAGCTCTCGGCACTTATTGCTTATTATGTTCAAGCAGGGAAGGCTCTCAGTTCTGTTCGGAGATCAATCAGGCAGAGCCTTCGGCAGCAGTTGACTTTTCTAAGTGGTCAGACATAAAGAGGTCATGTCTGAAGAGACTGACAGTTTGCTGCCAAAGTCCTCCCCTTTTTAAAGGGATTCAATCAGACTTGGGCCCCTGAAGACCTCCTCTGCTCCTGCTTGTTATCAGTTCCGGGGTGTCAGCTGCTGCTGGTCCTAGGGATATCTCATAGCTGCACTACCTTTAACTACTTGCATCATTGCTTGACACAGGCTCCTGCTTGACATGAGAGACTCCATTTTGCTCTCTACAGATGCATAGCACATTTGAGGAGTCACAGAATATGTATTGAGTTCTTCTTGGATTAGATATCGAGGATAAGAAGAAAACAAAATGGATAGGCTCCCTTCCTTTATGGAGCTTATATCTAATGAAATAAATGGCAATGCATTCAAATAAAATGATTTCAGCAATAGCAAAATCACTGATGTATTAAATTTACCATTTCTCCTTCAATTTTAAGTAATATCTATTTTTAAATAAAGTTGAAAAAGTAGTATTACAAATCCTTTTTGGAAAAAATCTAATTCTTTAAAATTTATCTTCTCCTCATTTTTACTTCAATACAAAGAATAGAAATCCCAAATCCAACTAGCTTTGGCCCAAAAGCTCTTATCAGAAAACTCATATAACTCTAGAGAAAACAATGGAGTAGCAGAGCCTCAGTACCAATGGAAACAGGGTCTTTGCCATGAAATCTTTTTCACCTCCTCTTTTATCTCTGTTTCCCATTGCTTATTGGCTTTATTTTCTAGGCAGACTTCCAACCCACATCAGGAAACAAAGCCACACACAGAACCTGAGCAAGCTTGTCCCCAGAGAAGTACTTTGATTCTTTCCTAGCTTTGGAAAACAGTTTAGTCTAACTTTGATAAAATCAAGTCCCCAGAATCCGTCAAAATATCAGTCAAGAAGATAATTTTAAAAGTGATAATTACCTTATGATCCATAATTGCAGATGAAAACCCAGTGTGTTCTAGAAGGGTTAAAGGGCAGCTGTTGAGCATTAAAGGTCTCAAGTGATGGTCTGATCTTGAGGTTATTTAGATTGTTATTTTGTAGCTTCAGTTTAGACTTTAATTGTTATAACAGACGGGGCTCCATTGGAATACTCAAACTCAGATTTATTAAATTTTTTCAAAAATGTACCTCAAAACTGCCTAATAACTCAAAAGGACAAGAGGAGGGGCACCTGGGTGGCTCAGTTGGTTAAGCATCTGCCGTCAGCTCGGGTCATGATCTCAGGGTCCTGGGATCGAGCCGGGTGTTGGGCTCTCTGCTCAGCGGGGAGTCTGCTTCTCCCTCTGCTCCTGCACCCCACTCATGCTCTCTCTCTCTCAAATAAATAAATAAATAAAATCTTTAAAAAAAATGACAGGAGGATTTCAAAGTTCTAGCTCTACACTCTTATATTTCAAGACACTATAGCAAAAATATTGCTTCAAATGATATCCCTATCTAATAATTATTAGACACTGTATTTTAGAAAACAGAAGATAAATTAATCTTAGTTTCATACCAAGATCTAATCAATCCATGCCAGTTGACCGGATCCTATAGACTGATATTTTAAAATCAGATGATAGAAATCATCCATGAAGAAATTAATTATGACCTGTCCCTAGGTCCATATTTGCTATAATGACAACAGTTTGATGACTATTTCTTCCCATAAAGGATCTCATGAATATTTGAAACCACTCCATTTCCATTTCTTCTCTAACAACTCCATGCAGAATCACAGTGCATGAAAGAGTTCTGCCCAGAGAGAGAACTTATTCTCTATTAAGACCATCCACTCCAAATCTAGGACAGACAGTTAACATTACTCTTCTTACTCTAACCCCATCTCATGCTATTTTGTCTGCATTGCTTCAGTCTCAGGAGAAACTCCTGGCATTTTTTTAACGTACTTTATTGGGTACCTATCTTCCTTCTTCTTCCTTTCTCCTCCTGAATCCTGTAAGTCCATAAAGCTAGCCCATCTAGTAAGAAATCACAAGGACTTAGCCAGGTAGTCTTCCCAAAGCACTACCTTCCTTCAGTGGTTGAGTTTCCCAGGTCTTAAATAACTTTCACTACATCAGTGACTGCATAAACATTCCTTATTTGCCAATTCCTTAACTATAGCAGTTAGATATGCTTTTAATTTTTTCTTTAAGTTTAATTTACCTCTGTTGTTCCTCTAATCTTTTGAAGCAGACACAGCTGTTAAAGATATGTTTTAAACTTAATTCTCAATTTATCCTTCTACTTTTTCTGGATCAGAGTATCTTCCTCTCTCTTTGCTTCCAGGTCAATACATTAATTCTCCTAACGAAGTACAACAAATATTGCTTTGTGAAATTGGGAGATGGGGAGTTGCAGTTTCAGAGGTTTTGACTGGCCCTTTCCAACTATGTTAGCTCTTATTCCACAGGCAGGGAAGCAATTTAGGAGTTATTCCAACTCTCAAGTCTATAGGTGCTACTGGTACATCCTGGGTCAGTAGAAGTTATTAGTGAATGTGTCTATTGACCTAATGGACCCACGGTTAACCATAACACTATTTATTACTTGGTCCCCCATAAGCCCACCTCTATCAGGAGGTCCATGCTGACACTGTGCTGGGTATTCATGCCATCTCCGAACCCTATATTGAATAGTTCTCAAATGTCTGATTATTCTCCTTTTCTCAGTGTACAGTAAACTGTACAAATGACCATAGGTTCTTTGGAGAATGGTTGGATGAATCATTATGGTATAAACTTACCATATAGTTGCAGAGTACTTTCTCATAAGAATCTCACATATTCTCCAGACAATGGATTCCAAAATTGAAAATCAGTTAAGGTCTGGGAACTCAGCAAATGTCATGAATTTTTATTGAGGGAACCAGTCTCAGCTGTCTGCTCCTTCACCATTGTTGACTATTCCAAGGGACGCCATATTTTATTAACTGTTCATAAAATTCCCTGCTAGTGAAGCCCTCTTGTTGGTCCCTCCAACCTTGCTATTTAGTACATAATTGCAGCCTTCTGGGTTTTGATAGTTAAGTGCTATCACCTGACCTCTATTAGCATTCACTCTATTAGGGCCCATGGATATTGGTAAATTGAGAACAAAAATCACTACCCCAACTGTCATACCTAGCCTGAAATGGAGAGCCATCTCTGTACTTCCTAGTGAGGTTGGTTCTCCTGTATCAACACACTCTTGACAGCCTTGGTGAATGTTATGTCCTTTTTGCCTTACAATAGGATGTAATACTCTGGCAGTTTTCTTGACCTCTCAGATTTCAATTTCAGCATGCCGACTTTCTTCATCCTTTTTCTTCCTTCTTTTACTGGCAGCCAGAATAACTTGATCATTTCTACACTGTTACTTATTAGCCATCAATTTCTCCAGATCTCTCAGAGGCACCTTAACAGATTTTGATCCATTCCCTAGGATCTTTGCCAGCTTGTTAAATCCCTTACCCCTAGAAAGTACTTTCAAGTCAATGAATTTTTACTTACATGTTTTTAGATGCTCACCCTCTACATCCAGCATCCTCAATATCCAATACCTGGGATATTTCCAAGGTTGACTGAATATATCTTGGCTGAGTATTTAATACCTACTTATTCTGTATCTCTAATTGTTTGATGTTTTTCTGCTCAACTATGTTTATCTTTTTGCTACAGGAGAGAAGGACCCTACTTGTAAGCTACAAAATACATCCTTTGACTCTCAAATTTAGGCTTTATCTGCCATTAATGACCTTAAGTTTCTCATTATTTCTCTGGAGAGTGTCAGCAATAACCAGCCACTTATGCTCTTTCACACTTTTCAAATACCGAAACCCTTGCATCTGCAAGCACACTTCCCACAATTGTTAACTATGTCCCAGGGAACCTCCAGTGAAATCTTTAGCAATTGCATTGTCACTACCACACTGGATGTACCACACATACTACTCTGGATATCATCCTGTTTGTCCATCAGATGATGAGTACATGGTCCCAGAATGCAGGACCTTTGCTTCAGAAAATTACTGATATCATAGGTTTTAGTTTGGGTCCTTCAAGAAGCAGACACCAGATGGGATTGGATATGCACGAGATTTATTGGGTAAGAGAGAATGGAAGAAAGCCAGAGAAGTTCAGGAAAGCAACAGACCATAATGCTTGTCTGACTCTAGAGGAGAGAGGGAAGTAAGTAAGATGAGATAGAAAACAAAAACAAAACATTCCTAAGAAAGTTAAGGCTAGGACAATATTGAGTCATCAAGCCAAAGTCACCTGTTAGAAATGTAACATATATCTAAGGAACAGGCCAACTTCAGTAACCCTGCCATGCTTAGTCATTGCTGAGAGGACCCTACTGGAATTATGCCTTCATTGAGATTGCACTGACAGTTTTCAGGGAACAGCACCCAGGGCCAGGGATCAACTAGATTCCTGGAGGTCAGGATCTGAAAGGCATACCTATGTGACAATGATTCCTGTTTTCTGCCAGATTCAAAGGAGTACAACTCTGCAGTCACACAGTGTCTTGGCTTAGAGGTGTTGGTGCTTCCTTTAATGTTCTGATGTTGATATCTTAATTTATTAATGATTTTTAAATAAGGATTTCTACCTTTTCATTTTGCACTGGGCTCCAGAAATTATATAATCTTGTCAGTGACTGCAACTACAGTATGTTCCAATTTCTATCTCCTAGAGAAGGGTATTTCCACACAAGAATTAACTTCTTGTTATCTATCTAACATGTATCTCAAAGCCATACTTGATCTATTATGATTCTCCAATTGGTCTGTTATTGTCTCTCATATGCTCTACTTATAAGCTCCCAAGGTTTGTTTCCACATATAAGATGTAATTTCTGTTTCTACACCTCTAAACATTACCTAAATTCTATCAAAGTCTAAAAATTCTCTGCTGAATTTTACCTTCACTCAAACCTCAAATTTGTGGAGAATGTATAGTTATTCAAGAATGAATAATTATTTAATAAAGAGTGAATAATTATTCAAGAAAGTGAATAATTACTCAAGAATGTTGAAACTGGATTAATTTTCTAATCTCATTTGTATATTTGAAGTAACCAGCCTTTCTGAGGGGTTTGACAACAGGTACAAAGTTTACTCCCACAGGGGCTCCTGGGAGGCTCAACCGGTTAAGCTTCGGCTCAGGTCATGATCCCAGAACCCTGGGATGAAGCCAGGCATTGGGCTCCCTGCTCGGCGGGAAGCCTGCTTCTCCCTCTCCCCCTCCTCCTACTTATGCACTCTCTTTCTCTCTCTGTCAAATAAATAAATAAAATCTTAAAAAAAATGTTTACTCCTGCCATTTGTTTTAAAAATAGCTCTGATGGGCATTAAGGAGGGCACATGATATAATGAGCACTGGGTGTTATATACAACTGATAAGTCACTGAACTCTACCTCTGAAACTTATAGGATACAGTTTCTTCATGTCTTGCTAGATCCGTCACTCTTGAATACATCACAGCTCAATCTGATTCTTTTTCCATCTTTCAACCAGGATCCCTCCATATCTACTAAAGTTTGTTATAGTTATTTAATATGCAGAAAAGAAGTTAGGTGGATTTGATACAAGGAACCACCATCATAAGCATGGGTAAAGAGTGTTCACAAGAAGAGTTGCTTTTTCTAAACTAATCTATTAAAATAGCATAGGTTTGGAATCTTTGTAAGTAAAAACTATTAGTTATCTTAAATGGATAATATTGGAAGAAATAAAAGATAGTGTGCAGTGAGCTAGGAACAACAAATACATATTATCCCATTGATGAATTCCCTGAATAAAATATGAGGAATTCAAATAGAAATCACATTTTAGAAATGTATGTGGCCTAAATTTTTGATGGTCTGAAATTTTTTTTTAGAGAAATAGAATAAATGTGATTTTTGCTTACTTGTTTGATTTTGATTGGGTAAATTAGAATTTGTAAGAAAAAAGAATAGACTATTGAATCTTGAAAGAGGAACAGGAATTGGATATAAAGCTGAACAACTCGGGAGGGATTGAATTTTTAAGATTTACGGTAAATCCCATTTGTATTATGCAAACTAAGGAGTCAAGAATGCTTTGCATACTTTAAATATAAATATTTTGTTTTCCATTTCTGTTAAAGTTACAGAAAAAAATAACATAAAATACATCAAGTATTGCTTGCTTGCAAAACTGTTAAATAAGATAGCTTTCCAAAATCCTCTATAATGCCACTGTATTCTCTATGCTTGCAAAATGTTCCTACTGTCCATTAATGGATTCAAAATGTTTTTTTTTTGTTAAGACGACATTTAAAAATCAATGTGTGATAATTTATTTAAAACAGTTTTGCTTTCAGCATAGTCATTAAGAGTGTTCATTTTCATAGCTCTGTAATCACTAGGATAATACATAATTTTTAAATCTTGCTTTTATCCATTACATAATATAATGAAATTCTCAGGTTTCAAATCCATTCATAGCTGCACTTTTTCCTTGGATCTGAAAATTCAGTAAGTAATATCATTTTTTTACTACTAATTGAATTTTATTAGTCATTAAAAAATCTCTGGATAGAGGCGAAAAAGACACTCATAAGTACTGAGTCAACATGAGGAAAGTATTATAGCATTATGATAATAATACCATATATTTGTTTAGAGATTTACAGTTTTTGAGGTGCTTTCATTTACTTAAATCACTTGATCTCTACAATAACTACATAAGTAAGGATATTTTTGACTGTACATGACAGACATATTAACCTGTACTAGCCTAAATATTTAGAGGAATTATTAAAGGTCCTCAGCTGACATTTGGAACTTAGTGGACAAAAGCGTGGTTATGGAACAAATACACACAACAGCTTAAAAGTGCTCTGTCTCTATTTTCTGGTCCATCCTATCTATGTGTATACTCTTTTGGAGGAGGTCACCAAGAGGACATGACTGCTAGTTAACTCAAGAGCTGGACATAGGCAATGGGAGGCTCCCCGTCCTTGGAATCTATATTCTGTGCACTGTTTCCAATAGCAGGAACCATTTCAAGGAGGAAACCCTGAGAGTACAACGTGTTGTTGAGACAAGTAGATGGCCTAAGTGGCTGAACCCAGTTAAGACTTCCATATAAACTTTTAAGATTCTGGCAGGTGGTGCAGAGATCTATTGGTCTTAAAGGTGAGGGAGACAATTGTGCCTTGTAGGTAAGTTCCCTTGTTGTTAAACCTGCCACTGACCAGTCTGGAGTGGTTGCCCCTTCCTTCAGTCTCTCCCTACCCTCCTCATTTGGGGAACAGTCTGTGAATCAACAACTATCTCTCACTGTGAATCAACAACTATCTCTCACTCTCTGTTCTTCATTTCTATTTCTTTTCTGGATTCTACTTTTACACATTTCTCATGTTTGAATAGCAGGAAACATGTCCAGGGGTAGGTTCTAAGCTTTACAACTTAGAAACAGACAATCAAAGAAAGACAAACTTCTCTTACTTGATTCCATTTCCAAAATATTTGTTGAAGCATTGCCTGGGCCAAAAGGAAGCTCCTTCAAATACCATGAAGACAAATGATAGTGCCAGGTCCAGGAAGGAGAATACATTTCCCAGAGAAACAAGGGACAAAATGATGCTTATTCTCTACAAATATCACAAAATGCATGGGATTACTGTTTTTCCAAATTTATAAATGAAGAACAAATGACTAGTGTTCAAAGAAGTTAATTTATGAGTTTTTCAACATATTCCATAAATTTTATCCAAGATATTTATGTAAGATTTTGTCCTAAAATTCATTTGAAATTTTACATATGAAGTAAGGAAAAGGTGATTAGGTGATGGCAACATAGATAGAAGTCATTCTGTTTATAGCTAATTTAAAACTTAATTTAAAACTAATTAAGATTATTAATGGATGGATAGATGGGTATTGATAGATAAATGCATATACTTTGTTACATATATGCAAATATATATATATGCATAAAATATGGTGTGCATATATACATATAATACATATTAGAATATAATGCTTCTGTAGTTGCATTTATTAGTCATTTATTTCATTATTACTGGGTTTTGAATCCTAGTTGGAAAACTTTCTCCATATCTAGTGTATAAATGAATTTACTCATCTCTCCTAGATCATTTTTTTTATATTGCTTTTCTTTTGTATCTTTGGATCTCCAAAATCTTGGAGTATTTCTATGTTGTGTTTTATGAAGTAAGATCCCAAAATTTATATTTTCTAAGTGATTAGTACCTATTGTCCCACAACTGTTTATTTAAAAAAATATTGTTTTTCATGCTAATTTAAAATAGCACTTTTACCAAACACTGACTGTGTAGTCTATTTCTGAATCTAGACTGTTATGTTTTCTTTGGCAATCTTTTCTGTGTCAATATCATATGGCTTTATTTATAAAATATTTATACTATATTTTTATTTTTGTTTGAGCTAATCCTGTTCTGCCTCATTGTTGCTCTTCTTTATAAGGGTTTGCCTTGTTGCTTTGATCTTGCATACTTTTCTATAAAAAAATTAAAATGAACTTTTTTAGGATTAGATACAAAATGCTGTTGGCATTTTATTACTATTTCATCAAATATATAACTTCTCTTGGCAAGAGTTTTTCTTTTTAATGAGTCTTCCTATGTAGGAAGATTGTACGTCATTAGGTTTAGCATATTTTGCTTATTTTTCCCGAGGCATTTTATCTTACTATTTTAATGAGGTTTCTTTATTTTTTTATATTCCAACCAGTTGATATTTGCAGTAAAAATTGTATTATTATAGTGTTTGCTTGTGTTTACTATTCATAATATTGAACCAATAATCATATGTAAGCTTGGTCTTTAGTCTTCATTTTTCTAAACTTTCTCAGATTTGGTTCTCAGTTTGTTCTTGACCTTTCAGACTGATGCTGGTTTGAGCAGGTCTAGAATCCTAGACCCTGATATTACAAAAGCAGAGCTGCCAGCGACAGACACACTTCTGGGACTAGAAGCAGAAAATTTATCTTCCAATCTTCCTCTGAACTCTAGTCTGAATCTAATAAGAAGACAAGTGGCAAGAAGTCTTGAGTAGTTTCTGAATTCCAATCACAGGCTACAGAACAGAATATATAAAAGTGAGGCATGAGGCTCAGTGATGGTATGCACATAGCCAGAACCCTCCTCTTTTTTTCTAGATTAATGGTTTGTTTATATTGTTGATTTCTTTAGAAAACCAAATAGTGTTACATTTTGTTATTGTTTCTAATTTATTTCTGTTTTCTAACTCATTATTTACTGCTTTCTGATTCTTAAATTATTTCCTTCTGCTATTTTTCTTATTAATTTTATTGGCATTTTTCTAGCTTTGTATTTGAATATTTTATTGATTTATTATGTTTATGATGTAGGTGTTTGAATACTATGAATTTTTCTCCTAAAACTGCCACAGCTATATCAAATATTTGGCTATATTATGTTTTTTAAATTTTAATTATATTCTACAATTTTTTCAAAATTATTTTGTATTTTTTGACTCAAGAGGTGTTTATTTAAAATTTAAAAAAATCATTATTTCAACATCAATGTGAAATCTTTTATTTTAAATATCTTGTATTAATTTATAGTTTTATTTCATTCTGATAAAATAATGTTATATGAGTATCCTTTTTTAAACATTATCAATATTTTTTGAGACTTCTTATAGGGTCCAATTTTGTAAATGACATATATAGTTGAAATGAAGTTCTATCCTTCATGATAACAGGGTTTGGCATATATTTTTTACATTTTCATCTTATGTTGTTTACTTCTTTCACACCCATAAGAAATTTTTACACACGTAATCTGTTTTGGACTGAAAGAATATTACCTCCTTTTATTAAATGCACCTTTCTATATTTCATATCCTGCGGTTTTGGCTTCAGAGATTCCTCCTCACATTTTGTGTGCATGGTTGTTGATAGCTATTACAATTCTGTTGTGCATTGAGACCTACTAACTCTGTCTCATTTAGACTTTTGACTAGGATTTTACTTTTGTAAGCTATTAAGCACAACTGTTGCTTCTTCTTGTTGTTATTTGTGTGGTATTCTTTTATTCATCTTGTTATTTTTAATCCTTCTGATCACATTTGTCTATGTTTTATACCCAAAATATAGTTGAATTTTATTTTGTTAGCCAATCTGATAGATGAATTAAGCACATAGTAGATGTCATCCTTTACCCTGTGTTTATTGATTCACCATTATGAGTAATACTAAAATTATCTTCTAACATCTTTCTAATCCCTGCCCTCTTCTCTTCCTTTATTCAATAGCAGTGTGATCTTTAGCATCTATTTATGTACTGTTACATATATTTACATTTGCTCAAAAATTTTAAAACTTTAAATGATTTCATTTGAAACTCAACCATTTTTTTTAAATTTTATCTGATTATGTTATGTTAATCACCATACAATACATCATTAGTTTTTGATGTAGTGATCCACGATTCATTGTTTGCGTATAACACCCAGTACTCCATGCAGTACGTGCCCTCCTTAAAACCCATCACCAGGCTAACCCATCTCCCCACCCCCTCCCCTCTAAAACCCTGTTTGTTTCTCAGAGTCCATAGTCTCTCATGGTTCATCTCTCCCTCCGATTCCCCCCCTTCATATTTCCCTTCCTTCTCCTAATGTCCTCCACGCTATTCCTTATGTTCCACAAATAAGTGAAACCATCTGATAATTGACTGTCTCTGCTTGACTTATTTCACTTAGCATAATCTCCTCCAGTCCCATCCATATTGATGTAAAAGTTGGGTATTCATCCTTTCTGATGGCTGAGTAATATTCCATTGTATATATGGACCACATCTTCTTTATCCATTCATCTGCTGAAGGGCATCTCAGCTCTTCCCACAGTTTGACTGTTGCAGACATCACCGCTATGAACATCGGGGTGCATATGGCCCTTCTTTTCACTACATCTATGTCTTTGGGGTAAATACACAGTAGTGCAATTGCTGGGTGGTAGCTCTGTTTTTAATTTTTTGAGGCACCTCCACACTGTTTTCCAAAGTGGCTGTACCAACTTGCATTCCCACCAACAGTGTAAGAGGGTTCCCCTTTCTCCACAACCTCTCCAACATTTGTTGTTTCTTTCCCTGTCCATTTTTGTCATTCTAACTGGTGTAAGGTGGTATCTCAATGAGGTTTTGATTTGAATTTCCCTGATGGCTAATGATGATGAACATTTTTTCATGTGTCTGTTAGCCATTTATATGTCTTCTTAGGAGAAGTGTCTGTTCATGTCTTCTGCCCATTTTTTGACTGGATTATTTGTTTTTTGGGTGTTGAGTTTGAGAAGTTCTTTATAGATTTTGGATACCAGCCCTTTGTCTGTAGTGTCATTTGCAAATATCTTCTCCCATTCTCTGCGTTGCCTCTTTGTTTTGTTGACTGTTTGCTGTGCAGAAGCTTTTTATCTTGAACTACAGAACACTCATGAAAGAAATTGAAGAAGACACAAAAAGATGGATAAACATTCCATATTCATGGATCAGAAGAATAAACATTGTTAAAGTGTCTATGCTACCCAGAGCAATCTATACCTTCAGTGCCATCCCAATCAAAATTCCAATGACATTTTTTTCAAAGTGCTGGAACAAACAATCATAAAATTTGTATGGAATCAGAAAAGACCCTGAATCGCTATGGAAATGTTGAAAAAGAAAAAACAAAGCTGGGGGCATCACGTTGCCTGATTTCAAGCTATATTACAAAGCAGTGTTCACCAAGATAGCATGGTGCTTGCATAAAAACAGACATATAGACCAATGGAACAGAAGAGAGAGCCCAGGTATGGATCCTCAACTCTATGGTCAAATAATCTTCAACAAAGCAGGAAAATATATGTAATGGAAAAAAGACAGTCTCTTCAATAAATGGTGCTGGGAAAATTGGACAGCTATGTACAGAAGAATGAAACGACAATTCTCTAACACCTTACACAAAGATAAACTCAAAATGGATGAAAGACCTCAATGTGAGACAGGAATCCATCAAAATCATAGAGGAGAACATAGGCAGTAACCTCTTCAACATTGGTCACAGCAACGTCTTTCAAGATACATCTCCAAAGGCTAGTGAAACAAAAGCAAAAATGAAACTCAACTATTTCTTATGAGGCAGTCAAGATACTTATATTACTCCCCCCTTTATCTGGGTCTTCTCTTTCAACTTTTTTAGTTTTATTTTTATCAACATCATTCAAGGATTGAACATTACAATAAATGTACCAATATTCAATAGTTAATTCTCTTTTGTCTTAATTTCAGATCTACATTTAGACATTCTTAATGCTCAGTTCCTTTCCTGAGGTTTATAGTCATTTCTTAGATACATGAAGCTCTTATATCCATTTAGTTTACTGGAAGGACTGTGATCCTATTCGTGTGATATTTTCTGAATTCTTACATTCCTAAACATTTTTTATAGCTTTGATCAATGAATGAACGGGTGAGAAGTATATAAACTCTTGCCTCATACTTTCTTTCAAGTATCACATATATGTTGCTCTATTGGTTTTCACTTTGAGTATTGCTTCTGACATATCTAATGCCTATCAGAACTTCTTTACCTTTGAGTGACCCAAGTTTCTTGCTAGGAAGAAAGAAATTCAACAAATTAGGTAAAAGAGATAATTTACACTAAATTATATATATATGTAATATGTATATATATGTATGCATTATGCATATGTTGTATAAATAGAAATAATTTTGTATACATACTTTAAAGTAATTACTTTAAATTTACTTTAATTCATTTATGTATATTTAAGCAGGAATCTTTTAATAAAACCTAACATTTCAAGTGTACAATATAAAACAAGCCACTCTTTCATGCTAGCCTTTCAGTCCTACTCTCTGGGTGGAACTATTTACTCTTTCTCTTTATTATTCCAGGAAAAAATGTGGACACACACACACACAAACACATTGTATCTCTTTTGCCATTATTAGTAGTTAGCTATTAATTTTGTGTTCATCATTCCCACATGATTCTTCAACCTCTAATCTTCACATTCATGATTCACATAGCAAGAAAGAAGAATAGAAAGGAGAAATTAAATTATTTTTCAATGCCCACAATTGTGACAAGTGGCCTCTTACATACAAGGTAACCTGCAATATCATATTTTTAACTCTTAAAGAATCAATAATTTAATAAGACAAATTTTCATTGAATTGGGAATGAGTTTCTAAAACCTTGGTTTTTATAACAAAGTATTATATGCACCAGTTATTTTGAAACTACTTTTGTAGTTCTCCCTTCCTCCCTCCTCACATAAAAACAGAAAAGGCAAATATAGTAACTCGTGTAAAGTACTGGATTTTCACTTCTTTGTTCAATACCCTTTTAGTTACTCTGCCCTTAGATTCAAGAAAATGAAATTTCTCCATCTCTGTCCTGGCTTCATATCT
The DNA here is from genome assembly GCF_037043125.1 of Eumetopias jubatus. Taxonomy (NCBI): domain Eukaryota; kingdom Metazoa; phylum Chordata; class Mammalia; order Carnivora; family Otariidae; genus Eumetopias; species Eumetopias jubatus. The sequence continues at coordinate 172,444,148 of NW_028274809.1, read as the reverse complement.
GGAGGAGCAAATTTTCTTTTTCTGCTCTTATTTATTTAACTCTCCTAGTGTCTAGTGTGAATACATATTCTTCCTTCCTAGAGCTACTTCCTCTGCCAAAAAAATACAGTCTTTTCCTATAGAAGGCAGTGGTTTGGTCAACTTTTTTTAGTGGAACCCCAAACATGAAGGTTTTCCTTCTTTAAAATGGTTCTTAGACAAAGATAAAATCAACCTCTCACAATGTGTTAGAAGTTATCAAATTATTCAAATTCCAGAAAGTATCGAGATTCAGTGATACTTGCTGGACTAATAAGGACTGAAATCCTAAAATGATCAGAGTGGGAATGAGGTGGTATATTAATCAATACTGAAAGTTGAAGCAAAAGATAAAAATTTCACAATGACAGAAAGGAAAACACCGATCTTTTGCTCTAAGTAGATGAAGATAATAAAAGAGAAAATTTGCCTTAAGTGCAAATGTAAACCAAGGCATGGGAAGTATAAAGGAAATCATGACACTCGCAGAATACAATGCATAATTAGGCACAGAAAAAGAGAGTGCAACTATTCCAGGAGTAGCCATAACAGCAATAGCAGCTCTATTAGTCAGCAGAGACAAGGCGATGCTGTAGTTAGAGAACAATGGAAATATATCAGTGCTTTGAAAATAAGTGAGAATGCCCCATCTGTATTGCACATGCATGAGGCTTTCATTGAAGTTATTCTCCACCTAGCTTCGAGGCTTACAGAGCCTCCACCATCTGAAATCTCCCTGGCTAAGGCTGCAGGAGGAAGAGAGCACAAAGGATCAGGTGTTGATGCTTAAATACTTGCAGTGTCACTTTCTCTCACATCTCTTTGATCAGAGTAAGTCATACAGCTCTTGCTGACTTCAATAGATGTTGAAAGGTGTTCATCTTTTATGTCAGGAATGTAAGGAAAATATTAATAGTGTCTACTGCAGCAGCATTGGCAGACAAAGTTCTGTAACTCTGTTAGGGGCTGAATTGTGTCCTCCCCAAAATTAATATTTTGAATACCTAATTCCCACTATCTCAGAATGTTGACTGTATTTAGAGATAAGGTTTTAAAGAGGTAATTGTTAGAATGAGGTCATTATCTTGGGTTCTAATAAAAATCTGACTGGTGTCCTTATAAGGAAAGGAGACTAAGACACTGGGAGACACCAGGGGTACCATCATAGGAAGAAGGCATCTTTAAGCCAAGAACAGAGTTACCGGAAGAAAACAATTCTCCTGGCACCCTGATCTTGGACTTCTAACCTCCAGAACTTTGAAAAATTAATTTTTGTTGTTTAAGCCACTCAGTTCATTGTATTTTAACATAGAAGCCCTAGCAAACTAATACACAATTTGTGCTGAAATCACTGGACATTGATAGAATTAGGACTCATTTCAGAACCCTATTATGAGATTCAAGGAGATTCAAGAAAATGAAATTTCTCCATCTCAAGATCCTTAACTTAATCACAGCTGCAAAGATTTGCCATGCAACATAATATACTCAGAAGCTCCAGGGGTTAAGACATGGGCATATCTGAGGAGGCACATTTGCCTACCACATGTACCTGGAACAACCTGTCACCCTTTATCCCTCTTATACAGTAGTCCCCACTTAGCCACAGTTTCCAAGGTTTCAGTTACCCATGGTCAACAGCAGTCTATGTCACAGTGCCTACATCATTCACCTCACTTCATCTCATCACACAGGCATTTTACTCTCTCACATCATCATCATCTGAAGAGTGAGCACTTTGAGAGACACTTTGAGAGACCCCACATTCACATAACTTTCATTACAAGATATTGTTATAATGGTTCTATTTTGTCATTATTGTTGTTAATCTTACTGTGCCTAATTTATAAATTAAACTTTATCATAAATATGTATGTGTAGAAAAAAACATAGTATATATACAGTAATACCTGAAGTTTCAGGCACTAATGGGGGGACTTCAAATGTTTCCTCCATGGATAAGGGGTGACTACTATAATTTAGATCCAATATTATTTCTTTTTATTTACTTATTTTTTTTTAAGAGAGAAAGAGTGCACAAGCAAGTGGCAGGGTTGGAGGGGAGGAGAGGGAAAGGGAGAGTGAGAATCAAAGCACCCCAAAGCAGGGCTCAATCTCAGGACCCTGAGATCATGACCCGAGCTGAAATCAGGAGTCAGCTGCTTAAATGGCTGAGCCAAACTGGCACCCCCAAAATTACCTTATTATTGAACAAATTGTTTTTTTTAAAATGACTATCATGCGTTTTGGATCCTCTTCAGTTTTTGTTGTTGTTGTTGTTGTTGTTGTTGTTGTTGAGTTTTTAAATCTTTCAAATCTGCAAAGTTGTAAGAATATATTATGTATTTCTGTGTAGATGTAGGCAAATGAGAGGTTCCTCTAGAAATTTCATGCCTTCCGGGGTTGGACCAGTTGTATAAGGATTACTCCAAAAAAGGAGAAATTGACATATATTTTTATCAGGAAGAAGAGCAAGTAATAAAAGCCAAAATCTCATATTAATATATTTAAATTTATAAAATCTTGTATTAATCATGTATTTTATGAATCCTATGGATATTAGCAAAATACTTAGGCCTAGGGTTGGCTCAATTATTATTTGATTGTATGGGTTCTGTCAATAGACATGGTCACTAGAGAGAGAGAAAATGTGTCTAATTAAACTATGAATCAAAGATATCTAAAACTTAGTAGTTGATCAACTGATGCTTGTAAATTAAATACATGACTGAATATTTTATGATATCACAGTTACTATAATTTTTTATCAATTACAGGGGCACGTGGGGGGCTCAGTTAAATGACTGCCTCCGGCTCAGGTCATGATCCCAGGGTCCTGGGATCGAACCCCACATTGGGCTCCCTGCTCAGAGGGGTTGGGGGTGTGGGGGTTGTGGGGGGGCTGCTTCTCCCTCTCTTCCCTAATCGTGCTCTATGTTGCTATCTCTGTTTATCTCTCTCAAATAAATAAATAAATAAAATCTTTAAAAAAATTTATCAATTACATATCAGAGGCAAGATTTTACATCTCTCCAAAATGAGAGGAAGAAGCCTACATTCACCCATTTCTTATTATGGATATGTTTGATGCCAACAGAAAATGGTTCAAATTGCTGTGATCTTAAACATACTGATAAAAACTCTCCAACACTAAACATACACACAAAAGAAACTCATTTTTTGTTTATGTTTTTTTTTATTTGACAGAAAGAGCACAAGCAGAGGGAGAGAGGGGGAGAAGCAGGCTTCCTGCTGAGCAAGGAGACGGATGCGGGACTCGATCCCAGGACCCTGCGATCACGACCGGGGCCGAAGGCAGCCGCTTAACCAACTGAGCCACCCAGGCATCCCAAGAAACTCATTTTTAAGATACTGAAACTGCAGCGCACCTGGGGGACTCAGTCGTTAAGCATCTGCCTTCGGCTCAGGTCATGATCCCAGGATCTGGGATCGAGTCCCGCATCGATCAGTGGGGAGTCTTGTTTTCCCTCTCCCTCTGCCCCTGCTTGTGTCCCCTCTCTTGCTGTGTCTCTCTCTGTCAAATAAATAAAATGTTAAAAAAAAGATACTGAAACTGCAGTGCATTTGAAAAACGCATGCACAATATATACTGAAATGCAAACCCTTAATGTTAAAAAAGAAAATGACTCTATGGCCTTTTCCCTCCAACACACACACACACACACACACACACACACACACACACACACACACACACACACACACACTTGGGGCATCATTTCTCCTATTTAAATCAACGATTGCAGACAAGTTCTTTTATTGATGGTAGAATGTCAGAGGTGGGTGATCATGTGTACCAGTTATAAACTTTATAAAATATGTTACCAAATGTGTTCTTTTAATAACTATGTTTACATCACTTGATTAAAAATTAGAGCACATAGTCATCTGATGTTGGGAAAGAAAATTTTAAACATAGCAAGTATAGTAAAAATTAAAACAAGATATCAGAAGATTTAGATACTCAAGTAATTAACCTCAGGGTCTTCTTCCCACTAGAGGAAAATCAAATAAATCTATATACTATATTATAATTTGAATATAAATTTCAATCAAAATAAAATGCAATTTTAGTAAAAACCTATATAACTTAACTCCTTTTCTATAATCTTTGTTTTTCTAAACTATAAGGATGGTAATTTAAATATACTTTGCTGATAAAATAAAATGAAGAAATCAGTTATTTTCAACTATTTTGAGATTTATTTCTTTAATTTTTTCCTTATCAAATAATAATGAAAAGAAACTGTCTACCCTCTCCTATAGACACACAGCTCCTCCTAGAGCTATATTTTATATTTCAAGTTTTAGCTAGTATGTTTCTCATAGTCTTCCAATACGTGGTCTCTGAAATGTCATTGAAGTAAGTTTTCTGTGGTTGATAGTTTGGGATTTTGCTGATGTATGTATTCATTTTAATTATTTATTTTGCAATTTTAGATAAATACTATACATATAGAATATGCATTTCTCAAAGTAAACACATAGATTTAGGATTAATAGTTAATATAGCTTGAGGCAAAATTATCATCAAAATACTTTATAAATGCTGCAGCTGAGCATTTTAATACACATCTAATATAAGTTAAACATTATCCCACGAGTTCACTCTCAATTAAAGCTTAAAAAGAAAGAGAGACAGAGATACCAAAAATTATAAGTCAGTATTGCACAAAGCATGGTATTATAATGTCATGGTTCTAGGAAAAATAAAGCTTTAAATTTCCCTTCAGGCTATTCTTGCCTGTTTGTGTATATTGTTCAAGTTATGCTTTGTCTAAAGGGATATATTCACTATAAACAATGCTTTCTAAACAGATTGATGTTCTGTACCACAAGTTAGGATTTGATTACTGAAAATGTTATATAATGCAAAGCTAATTATAAAACCCCAAAATTGAAATGTACTTTTTTCAGGAATTTAAATGATTTCCACCAAGGAAGAGGACATTTTAATATGCAGAGAACTAGCATGGTGCTTCTTCTGCTAAACAGCAAAATAGCTTACGCCAAATAACACTTTCTAATCTTTTTTTTTCTAACAATTCTATGTGACTTTAGAGAAATTAGAAAATAGTACTTACGATCATATTCTACATAATGCTTATCTCTAAATGAAAATGTGCTTTGCTTTGTTTTTTAAAAAAACACGGTTTATGTATAGAGGTGCTGTATTTCTAATTAGTGATTCTATAATTAGCAATCTAATTTTGGCTACTTCTGAGCAATATTAAAGTGAAATTTTCATTTGCCATTTTGTTGCCAAGGGAATTTCCCAGCCATGCTAAATGACCATCATGGAGCCACAGATTGTATTGAAAACAAATGTCACAACATAGTTTTCTGACAACAATGTCTTTAACATTTTATAAAACGATCACTAAACTTTCTCTTATTCTTTAACGTGTTTACTTTAATATCCTGTGTGTAATGATTCTTCATTATTGCTCTCTTTTTACTAAAGAATTCATGGTTTTTCTTTTAAGAACAATCATTACATCCTTACGACAAGAATTTTATAAGCTAATATAAATATTTACTTACATCTCTGAGATACTGAAGTCCATTTTAAAACGTTCTCTAGCTACTTTCTGGTGCTGTAAATAATAAAATAAATAAAAATACTGTTTTATAAATGCTACAATATAGAGCAAATTTCATAGTCGTGCTGTGTATTGAGAAAACAAAGGACTTTTGGAATCAAGCACACTTGAATTTGACTGATAGCCTCACACTCTGTAACTTTATGAACTTGCTAATTTGTACCTTCATTTCCTAATAAAATATCAAAACTCTTTCTTAGGGTTATTTATTATGTAGAAAAGAGCCAGTTCGCTGCCTAGAAAATAGTAGTATTCAAAACATATAATTTTAGTTTTTGAGAATAAGAGAAAAGTAGAATGATTCGTTAGATGCAATATGATCTGAGACCTGCTGGATGAATGGAAAATTGTAGCATAAAGATGAATGGAAGTAAAGACAAACTAAATGAATAACATAGAAACTAGCAATTACATTTTCTTAGCACATAAAGAAAGAGTAAAACATATCATAAAAAGAAAAGACTAGAAACTCTCATAGTAGCCAGGTCATGAAGAGCCAGCATCCCCCTCAAAGAGAAAGAGAGAGAGCGATCTTACATATTAACCCATATTTAATACATGGGAAGAATTTAATTAGTGAGTGGCTAATATTTTGATAGAATTCCTTTGCAAGTACATTCCTTGGTTACTTGATCCATCTGTTTATCAATTCATTCAATGTGAAGATTAGATTTCATAAGCCAAAGATGACAACTGACAAAGCAGTTAGATGCCACTGTGATAGTACATCTGAGAGGTCCTGAGGGATGAACTTGGTCTATGATAATAGGAAATATGGAAATATGGTATTTCCAAAAAATATTTAGGGGGTAGCAGTGTTTGAAGGAGTCCAATAAATAATAACCCTGTCTCCTCCCTCAAGCATTCATTCATTCATTTAATGATACACATAAAACACTTAAAATAATTTATCTGTGAGAAGACAGTCTTTGTCTTCAAAGATCTGACACTTTAGAAGGGTGGTGGAGGAAGCTCTAACAAGTAAATGCCTTATATTTATAAACATGATGAGAAAAGTAAAAGAAAGATAAAGAAAGATCACAGGACATCTATATTTTATGTAGGACTGTTGCAAAAATTAAGAGAAGATAGCATTTAACCACAGACATAAAACAATTGAAGGAATAAGTCATACAGATATCAATGACAAGAGTGTCATTGATCAATGAGGACAATGCATGTGAATTGGGACCAAATATATTTTTTAAAAAAGGTCAGCAATTAACTTAGTAGGGCTACTACTGAATGAATGTGGGTAAAAGAGATGGAACAGAAGGTAATGGAAAAAGCAAGGAACCAAATAATGTGAGGATGTGTATACCATGGTAAGGACATTCATTTTGTTACAGACTGAGTTTGCAAACTTTTGTAGGTTTTTAAGACCATAGATCACTTCGACTTCCATGTGGAATGGGTTGTTAAGAGGCAAGGGTAGAAGCAGAGATATCAATTGGTAGTTTATTAAAATGGCCAGGGAAGAAAAGTCAATGGTTTGGATTAAAGCACAGAGATAGAGATAAGACTGTTAGAATTTAAATCTAATTCAAAGAAACCTCCCATGGGACTTAATAGATTGCTTAGACTGATGATGGGATGATAGAGGAAAAGCAGAGTCAAGAATGAATTTTGGGGCGCCTGGGTGGCTCAGTGGGTTCAGTGTCTGCCTTTGGCTCAGGTCATGATCCCAGCGTCCCGGGATCAAGCCCCACATCGGGCTCCCTGCTCAGCAGGGAGCCTCCTTCTCCCTCTCCCTCTGCCGCTCCCCCTGCTTGTGCTCTCTCTTTCTCAAATAAATAAATAAAATCTTTTAAAAAATGAATGAATTTTTTCCTAAGCAAATGGAATAATGATATTCATTTGAAATAAGGAATTCTGAAGGGAAAATTTTGATTTGTTCATTTTTTGGAAGGAAATACTTAAAAAATTTTCCTTTTGGACATAGTATAGTTATGTATTATATATATAATATTCATATTATATATTGTAATTATATATGAGTTATATATTTGCATAATATGCTGCTGTAATATATAACATAAGTAAAGTATAAATATATATATAATCTGTTACAGTTCAGTTACTATTGAATTATAAGTCTAGACTTCTGGGGAGAAAGCAGAGTTGGGGATTAACATACAAGACTCAGCAGAAAATAGATGATATTGAAAGATAGGAAACTGAGTTCTCCTAGGGAATGAATGATAAGACACAAAAAAGAAGAGAGTGATCAAAGAGTCAGTTTTATTAATAAAGTAATTTCAATAGCAAATGTAGATCTTTTGTACAGCCAAATAATGTCTTCACCTCTAAGACACCTTTGGATTTGATTTACCTTTCCCTCATTGACTGAACCTACCTTGCAAAGCATTTGTTTTAGTGTACCGAGTCCCTAACATTGCTTAATAATGGTCCTATGAGTGATTAGAAGAGTATTTCCCATATTCATAAAATGGCACACTTAAAAATAATTACAATTTATATATTTATCTTAAATAAACACAAAGTTGATCTTAGGTTTAATCAACCAGTTATTCAGTCCAAGCTGCAGCTTTGGCTACTCTAAAGGATAAAAGTATCAATATATTATACATGTTTTATTTCCAATTAAGGCTAATCGGCATGCCTAGATGCCTCAAAATATGATTTGAGAAATTTCAGTATATATGGCTTTTTGACATTTCCCTGGGCAAAACATCTCACCCTACTAGAAATATTATTTTTACAGTCATTATATTTTAAATTTACCATATAAAAAATTGCCATTGGCATTTATTCATCTAAAATATTTTTTAAAAAATGTCCAATGTCAAAGCAGATTCTTTAACCATTAGCAAAAACCACACACATTATTAGACCATTCAAATAACATTCATTATATAGCTAACGGAAATCAATATACCTGCTTTAATAAAGGCTATTGATTCCAGGCTGACTGACCTCAAATGGAACATATTGATACTGCAGTTTAAAACATGTTTCAGATATGGTCATCAGGTATGGTCATCTACTAGCGAATCAGGAAGTCATTACTCTTCTGTTGGCTTATTTTGCTAACACTGAACCTTCAGGTAATTATGAAAATCCAACTGTAATATGTGCATATCACTGCCCTCCCGACTGGACTCTGAGTCCCTTGATGATGAGTATTTTACTTCCCCAATCTTTACTTCCCCTTGTCTACTCTGTGCCTTGAATCAATGTGCATGTTAATCATACAAAAAATATGTTTTAAATAAAATATTATATCTTGTTGTGGGTATGTAAATGGATGTTAGAGTTTGAAAGCAGGCATGATTTGTTACCATATTCATTAAATTACTATATTTATACTTAAACTAAAATCTTTAGAATTTTCTGAATCTGCTTTTTATGTGACAAACTATCCTGAAGATGATGGAGGTACTGTAATACATTTTGAATGTTAAACTGTAAGTGAGAAGAGTTACAATCGGCAATATAAAAGAGTGAACCTACAACTATGCTTGTGTCTTTCACAATTTTTGTCTTCAAGGATTCTGGCAATACATGTAGATATATGTAAATTAGTCCACAAAATATTTGGGGGATATCTCAGTTTAAACAGTTGATCTGATTGTTATTGATCTTATCCATCTGATTGTTATTGATACAAACATGATTATAGATGTTTTTATTTTCAGGAATTTGAAAAAGTGTTACAGAGGTAATAAATGTCTGCCTATGTCCAAGGGCTCTTATGTCATTGGAATAAGCAAAATATTTACAGTAAAGCACAATGCTTTCAAAGAGCTTTCTTTTTACTGGTTTACTCCAACATGTTTTGTTCTTCCCTGAAGTTATAAAAGCAGTGTGATCCCTGTGGTATTCACCATCAGTGACTTGTTCTTTGCATTCAAGAAACCTACAGTAGCAAAATATTTACATCTTATAGAAAGATCATTAAACTATTGACCACAAAATAGGAACATGGCTCTTAAGGGGAAAATGGCTGCAGATTTTGAAACATGGTCAAAAAGTGTTTCCTGAAACATTTGATTCTGAGCAGTTAGCTTGGCAAAAGGGTCTTTGGAAGAGGCTAGGGCTGGAGTGCAATGATCTAACATTTTAATGGGAAGAAGAGAAAAAATCTATTGTAGAACTGCCTATTCCAACAGAATAAAAAACTATTGCAAATGAAAGCACATAGAAGTTCATACGGTGAAATCTCAATTTTCCTTTTGGCCTACTGGAAGGAAGAAATGAGGGGAGGATTTTGGCTAAATTTTCAAGCAATTGTTTTGATTACATTTGGTATTTAATTTCTACTAAGAATATGAAAATACTTGGAGATTCTGTGTGCATTATGTCTTTTAATTCTCTGATTTTCCTCTGGAGAAAAATTATGGGTTTTTTTGTCCTTTTGGGTGCTGTGCTCAGATAATGCTAACAGAGTACGCCACTTGCATGGGTATAATTTGAGCCAATCCAAGATTTCTGGAATGAGGTTCAAGAAAAAAGGAATACATCATAACCACTCTGTGCCATGTGGTTTTTTGTCTATGTATTCATACATATTTCATTGTGAATTATATCACTATCTTCCCAATTTTCCTGAATCTATTAATACAAAAACTACTTAGATTTAACCTGAATGTGTATCCATGAACCTTCCTTAATACTCACCTACACACATATTTGTGAAGCTGTCTTCAGCCCATGTCCCTACCTGCCGCCCAAAGACTGAAGAATCCTTACTCAGTATGCTACCGCCACCACCCCACAGCTCTCTGCCCCTAATTTCTCAACACTCTCATTCACCCCTAGAGAATCTTCCATGTTACTGTTCTAAGGCAATGGCTGTTAAGTTTCTACAGCATGAACCTTTCCTGTTTTATCCATTGTCTTCCAAATATGGTCCAAATTGTCAAATAAAAATGCAAGACAACTGTGACCAATGGCTTGACAAATGGACTGTGGGGTTGAGGTGGGAGTCAGGGGAGGCTGACTTGTAACTATTGTCTTTCTCTCTATTGTAAATGCTTCTCCCATTGTTACCCATGTGACACCACTGAACATGGAGTTGTTGCTGATAGATGTGCACAACCAGTACTTGTGAGCAGGTACAAGCTGGCTCTAGTCTGCAGCTTCTGTTTCTTTGGCACACTTGACATTTCCAGCTGTGGAGGCTTCTCTCATTCTAAGTATAAATTGCCTTCTATTTAATTAGGCATCCTTCAAAGTTTGAATAAAGCATCAGTCAGATTTGGATTCCCAACTAAAATCTTTATGCCTTCGTGATCTGGTAACAACAAATCAAAAAGCAAAACAGACCATATCTAATATAAAGCCCTCATTTCAGAGACCATATAGGGTAAATGACTTAGGCAGATATAATATTTTAGAAAAACCACAGAAATGAGGCTTTTTAACAATAGCATTCTATAATAGATGCTATTGATCCAGCTGCCCAGATTTCAAGTATCTACTTATAACTTTACACAGAAAACATTTTAAACTCATGTTTCCGTCATTCAAAGGAAATATATATGTATACGTTCTTCATATATTTTTTATTATGTTATGTTAATCACCATACATTACATCATTAGTTTTTGATGTAGTGTTCCATGATTCATTGTTTGCTCATAACACCCAGTGCTCCATGCGGTACGTGCCCTCTTTAATACCCATCACCAGGCTAACCCATCCCCCCACCCCCTCCCCTCTAGAACCCTCAGTTTGTTTCTCAGAGTCCATCGTCTCTCAAGGTTCGTCTCCCCCTCTGATTCCCCCCTTCATTCTTCCCCTCCTGCTGTCTTCTTCTTCTTCTTCTTCTTCTTCTTCTTCTTCTTCTTTTTCACATATAATGTATTATTTCCTTCAGAGGTACAGATCTGCATTCTTCATATATTTTAATAAAAACTCAGGTACAACTTTATTATTGAACTACAAATATGTCCAGGTATTACCCTGCAGTGAAAAACACATTTCAGAATGTAGGCCTTATGGTACAGAGTGAATAACTGAGGCCAGTACTCTTGTTCTCTCCAAAGCAGACTTGAGCACGGTGGTCTAATATTTACAGTGCCATGGAAAAATTATAATAGAAGTTCTTGATAAAGTCTCCAAACTAAGGCTGTGTACCAGCTCAGCTTGTACAAGTGTTTGGCGTTAAAATATTGAGTATGTAGGTATCCCTAAAGAGTGTTTTATTATTGCTCCTTGGGAATAGGCCCCTCAGAATATTATGCATATGGAGTAGTTTGATTGACAAGGTATCCCTACAAGTTAGACAATTACATTATCTAGTGGATAGAAATATCACCATATATCATATAAAAATCCTATTTGGGTTCAGAGCTGATTACTGGTGTTATTCTGTCTATGACTTAATTGGCTGCTAGATATTAGGGGAAATTCTCTATTACTTTCTTCCTTTCTCTTTTTTCTTCTGGAGCTTACATTTTTTTGTTTTTTTGTTTTTTATTCAGACTTAAGATTCAACAAAACGGATTTGTGGACCTTAAATACAAGCCCGCCTAAGCTACTAATATATTGAATAGACCTATCAAGTAAAGGGATATAAGCACATGACATTTACAATGAAGGTAAAGGGATTAACTTCGGAGTCAAGAAATGATTGGCTCATTCTCTGCTTTCTTTTTTTTTTTTGACAATGAGAAATAGTATATTAATATAGTGGGATATGTCAGAAATGATTGCATTTTGTGAGTATTTCACATGCTCTTAAAAAGATTCATTCTGCTGTTTAGGGTGGGGTAGAATGTTTTAAAAATTTTGATAAAATCCAGTTGATTGATGGAGTTCATTTCTTCTACATCCTTATCAATTTTCTGTTTAAGAGTTCAATGTGTTATTGACAAATATTGAAGTCCTTATCTATAACTGTAGATTTGTCTAAATCTCCTTTCTGTTCTGTCAATATTTGAAACTTTGTATTTGGGCATATAAATATTTAGAACTGTGTCTTCTTGATGAATATGCAATGGCCCACTTATCCCTGGTAATGTCCTTTGCTCTTTTTCTGCTTTGATATTAATATAGCCTCTTTTGTTTTGTTTTGTTAGTGTTTGCATGGTATATCTTTATTCTTTTATTTTTAAAGACCGATATCATTGTTTGAAATAAGTTTCTTATATATAACATATAGTTTGGTCATTGTTCATCTATTTTGACAATATCTTTTTAGGGGTGTGCTTAGATCATTTACATTTATATCTATTGTATATAATGTAGTTATTGAAATGTTTGGATTAAATTCTATAATTTTCTTACTATTTTTTGTTCGTTTCCTCTGCTAATACCTTCCCCCTTTACCTACTAACTTTTGTGTCATTTGAATTTTTTTTAGCAAAACACTTTAAAGTATGTAATGTGATTTTGACTTAATCCCTATAATTTTTCTTCAGTAGCTGCTTTAGAGATTACAACATACATACTCAAATACCATAGTCTACTTACAACCAACATTTTACCATTTCAAGAGAAATATAGAAAACTTAGCATCACCTTTGTACATTATAGTTTTCTTATATATTACAACTACATGCATTGAAAACCAAGTCAGTGAGTGCTCTTATTTTTAGTTTCATATATCAAATAAATTATTTTAAAACTCAGAAGTAATTAATCTATTATATGTATCTAAATATTTACCATTTCCATTGTTCTTTCTTCATTACCAGGGTTCTAAGTTTCTATCTGGCTTTATTTCCCTTCAGTCTGAAAAAATTTTAGCAGCAATCCTTTCAAAGCAGTTTTGTTAGTGACGAATTCTCTTAGATTTTCTCAGAAAATGTTGCTATTTTACCTTCATTTTTGAAGAAAATTTCTACTGGATGTTAAGCTTTTTCTCAACACTTTAAAAACACTGTTCCATTTTCTTCTTCCTTCCATGGTTTCTAATTAGAAATATACAATGATTCAAATTGTTGTTCCTTTGCAAGTTGTGTTATTTTACTCTGGCAACTTTCAGGATTTTGTTTATTTTTGTCTTAGTTTTCAGTAGATTTATTATTCTGTATTGGATCATGGCATTCTTTGGATTTATCTTGTTTGAGATAATCTGAGCTTCTTGAATCTGTTACTATGTCTTTTGCTAAACTTAGGATATTTTTAGCCATTAATTTTGTAAATATCTTGTAAGCACCACTTTCTTTCCCCTTTCATACTGAAATTAATATTATATGAATATTTATTCTTTTGCTAATTACTATAGATCACTGACAATATTTTCTTTCCTCTGTCATTTCCCTTTTGCCACGAAGTCTATCCATGTGTTTTTCATTTCATTTATTGTATATTTTATATGTAATATTTCCACCTGATTCTCCTTTGTATATTTCATTTATTTGTTTAGATATTCTGTTTTTTTTCCATTCAATTCAAGAGCAGGCCCGGCAGTTCACAGACAACTTTAGGGGACACTTTTCCACACACTTCCCTCTACGCATTAATAATTTCAGGTTCTCTGGGGCTCCTCCTCCCCCACCCCCCTTTTTTTTTTTGTCTAAAAATCTGGGCTTTAGTTACTGGACTCTCTGGCACACTTTAGTGACTATACTCACCTCCACGGCCGAGTGCTAGAATTAGAGAGGAAGCAAAAACAACAGTGGTTTACCCCAACCTTTAGACCACGGCTTCACCAAGTCTGAGAGGAAACATATTCTTCCTTGGAGTTTTGGCTCTTGCAGTCTCTCGTGGCCTCTGTGATTAAGCCCACTCTGTGTTTTTATATATTTATTGATTGACTGAGTTTTTATTTAAACTGGAAAAACAGTGGACACATAAATGGTAACTTACCATTGGTTCAGTGTTGTCTGGAATTTTTTTCCAGTCAGTCTGCTACAATTTATGTTTCTGTGTTCTCAAATAGCTAATAAATCCATTCATGGTAAGTTTTAGGTTTTTTTCCATGAGAGACACAAAGTAAAATATGCTTACTCTATCTGGAACCAGAACACAAAACTGCTTGTGCTTTGAGCAAAACTATATATACTTTAGATGTTCCTTTGAGGAAAAACATAGATTTGTTACATCATTGAATATCACCATTTCTCCAACTCCAAATGTTAAAATAAATAATCTTATTTGATAATTTGTGTATTTTATCATGTGGACTATGCAATTTCATGGAGCTAATACATGACTATATCAGTAAGCAATAAAAGAATATGCTGGTCAGAGCCCAAAAATTAGTATCAAAGGAATGGCCATAATATAACAGCTAACCTTTTAACTTGGGTTAACTCCCACATTCCACTATACCTTTATTTTAAATATCCCACCTTGGGGTACCTAGGTGGGGCTGTCCGTTAAGGAACCAACTCTTGGTTTTTGCTCAGGTCATGATCTCAGCTGGTGATATGGAGCTGCGTGTGGGGCTCCATGCTCAGTGTGGAGTCAACTTGGGATTCTTTCCCTCTTCCTCTCCTTCCCTCTCTGCCCCTCTTCCCACTCATGATGGCACTCGCTCTCTCTCTAAAAATAAATAAATAAATAAAATCTTTACAAAAAATATCATCATCATTGTATACCTATTCCTAAAATACGGGGTCATTTATGCAAGTCTTCCAAACCTCTTGGAATAATTAAGAAAATTTCTCATCAGTTTAATGCTTGATTTCAAATATAATATTCAGTGAAAACACACAATAATGCACCTCTGCCTTTTATAGATTTAAAATTTATTCCTATAGGAGGGAAAAATATGGGCTTTCTCTTTAATCAACTTCAAAACTTTTAGTCACATGCATACAAATATAAAAGAAATAATTGACATTGTCTCTCTCTTTTTATAATAAACACCCTACCCCAGGTCCATAGCCATGCAAACACCACCAATAGAACCACAACTAAATGTTTACTAAATAAATTTCAAATAAAATACATAAAAGTTGGTATTCAAAACTTTCTACTGATTTTGGAACTCCAAAAACATACATTTATAGTAAAATGCCCTATTATACATGTAGATTTTGTCAGAAATAGCCAAGACTACTTATGTTTTGTAATTTTTAAAAAAAGTATATTTTTGTTATGCAAGTTTTCCTATAATTTACAAAGTAATGTATGTGTTTTAAGTCAAAATAAGATTTTCTGGGCGCCTGGGTGGCTCAGATGGTTAAGCGTCTGCCTTCGGCTCAGGTCATGATCCTGGAGTCACGGGATCGAGTCCCGCATCAGGCTTCCTGCTCGGCGGGGAGTCTGCTTCTCCCTCTGACCCTCCCCCCTCTCATGCTCTCTCTGTCTCTCTCTCTCTCTCAAATAAATAAATAAAATCTTAAAAAAAATAAGATTTTCTATTTATTTACTAAGAAAATTATGTTTGAAAGAACATTCCAGTTTTATATTGACAATATTTAATATAATTTTAACAAATTACTTTTATTTTGTCATATTATTTGTGATATATTTCATTTCTTTTAGAGAATTTTCATATCATTACAGTTATTTACAATCAATCCAAGTCTTTCTTCATTTGATCAAATCCATCAATTTTGAGTATAAGCCAACTCCCTTAGGGTACACAGTAGGATGAGCAGCTCAAATTTAGAATTATAATGAGCAAATTCCCACTGAACTATTTTTGTATAATTCTATAAATTTGTTCTTGATTAACATCTCCCTGATATTAAAACTCTATTACTTTAGAATTTAAAACATGAGTTTGAAATAAAACACTGAAGGCTGTATTTAGGAGTGTTATTTTTCTGACATCAGAATGATCCTGATGATCTATTAGGACTTTTCTATGCTTCTTTTTTAAAATATTGCTTTGGGGCCAGTGAGATAACTTTAAATTCATCCCACTGAGAAGCTAAGCAGAAAGGATTAATATAGGATATGTTCTTGCATTTATAAGAGCTAAACTAGGTTGTTTAGAATTAGAACACAGAAAGTGTGAAGGTAGATATAGCAATGATTTTAACAGATTATTACCCAATTTTAAGGAGGCAGAGAAAAAATATGTCCTCTGGCAATTTTATCCATTCAAATGTAATTGGAATGCTATGAAATAGATCCATAGGCAGACTTCACATCAGTAATTATTTAGTTTCTCTATTTTCAGAATAATTGATGGGAGGAGCTGTTGTTTTTATATTATGATGTTTATATCACCTAAACATATATAAAATTTTCTTCCATTAAAATTTGATCCTTTATGCGAGCTGCTGTGATCAAAAATAAAACAAAGGGGCTCTCCCTCAGGTTCGTTTGCCTTATTCCACTTTTGTAAATGAGAACTACTTAAACATACAAAAGAATCACAATTTCCTGTAAGATGATTTTAGTTTTAGCTGTAGCAGCAGAATTGCCTTTTTAAAGCTTATCCTTTGTTTCCCTGCGTGAGCTTTATTATCCCCCCTTATAGATGCCTTGATTTTAAAAACATGGAGATATCAATTAGACGCTGACCAAAAAGCAACCAAAGCATTTAAAATGCTTTCACTTACTGAGTTTTAAATCCTACTTAATAAAATTGTAATTATCAAAAACATTTTGTATCTTTTGTTAATTTTTACTTACCTATAAGTTTGGTTAATTTGAATAAGAAGATGAAATTAAATCTAATCTGTGTTCCAGAGATTCCCATTTATCTTTAGAACTCTAACTAAATTGAATTTCTTCTAAAAGAATATTCACACTTTGGTGGCATTCAAAATAAGGCATTGTCATAAATATTTATGTATTTCAAATTGCCAAAATGCTTTTGGAATATTCTTTGTAGAAATTTAAATAATACCCAATTGAATAGCAAATAATATTTTTGCTTAATGTGTCCAATATATGTGGATAAGCTTTGTCGTTCTCTTCTGGGTTTCTCTTAGTTGTTGAGGTATGAAAAGATCCCCAAATATTGAACTTACTACTACTTGATCCATTGACAATGTGGAAAAGAAATCTTTACATGATTGATTTCTTAAAAGGAATCAAAATATTTGATAAAATGAAATTAAGTAAAAGTTTCCCCTCTTAAGTTCAAAAAGATGTTGAGATAGTGTGTTTACTAGTGTGAATAGCCAGAAAGAGGGAAATCAAGTAGCACTAAAACACTCTGAAGTAAAGTTGGTTGATCAAAAGTTGTGATTTCCTTTGTTTTTACAATGTGTTCTAATATTTTAAAAATAATGTATTGAATAGGCCTCCGGACATCTTAGAACAGAATTAGGGGTAGGCAGGTGATATGACAAAAAAGGGAAATTTTGTCTCAATATTAGAAAATACTTTCTAACAACTAATCATTTCCCTTCATATGTGGAGTGCATCACTATTAGAGACATTACATAAGGGTTTCAGCATTAGGAGAAAATCACATTAAAATGATCTCTGAGCATATCTGAATACTAATCATCTATGAGTTGAGTATGTCCATTCTATGTTTAATTAGCTTCAGCACATTTTTTTTAATTGACTTCATTTTGTTTTTAGCTCAAAGAAGATAAAGGGGAAAAAAGACTACAACTATATGTCATTGTTTCATTTGGGAAGAAAAACAGTTCTAATTAGTAGTGAAAAAAATTAAGTCAAAAGTTTAAAAGGTATGAACATCATTTTCTATGAAAATTATTCATGCAAATTAATGTTGCTTATAAATCAGATAGCAGTCTCTCATAAATATTACTTTATGTGGACAGTCATCAGCAAACCCAAACAACTGTGTTGAATTAGTATTCCAAATGTTTTCCTAAATTTAAATTCTGTTGGAATGCTACTTTATAAATATGTTCATTATATTACATTATATTATTATAATATATTATATATAATATATATATTATATTATTATAATATATTATATATAATATATATATTATATTATTAATGATAGTGATTTATCATATTTTATTATCTGAAAGAAAGAAAATGAAATTTTTTTAGCTGTGAAATATATAAAAATGTGTATGAATATAACAATGCTTTTATCCATTGTCTTCAGGAATGTATATAAAAGCTCTAATTTATACATTCTTGGTAAGAGTTTAAGATTTTACAGTTGATTTAAGTATAGTACATATCATCTTAAAAATTGGTATTGTTTGATTCTTGAGGATCTTATCTCAGGAAATTGATTGTGGATGATCACACAGAAATATGTGTAGTAGTTGCTATTTCAGCAATGTTTATAGTATTGACAATAAATTATATTTATACAAACAATAGTACTATATAATTTCTAAACATACACTAGCTAATTTAAAACTCTTAATAGTCATATAATGTTAGCGACATATAACATTCATATCTTTCAGATGCAGAAATAGAGACACAAAGATGTAATATAACTTGTCCAGAATTATAAATTTAATAAGTAGATAGTTGAAGATTTATAGCAAAGAAAAAGTTTATATTAATTCCCATTCCTGGCTCTTGATATCATATAAAACTCTCCTCTGAGTGATTGAAGCATATTCATTCAACAATGAAATACTATGCACCAATTAATAGAGGTTTTGAGTACAATGTTTAAAACTGATCAAAGTAATTCATTAAAAATATTTTATATCCCAGGGACACCTGGATAACAGTGGGTTAAGCAGCCGACCTTGATTTCAGCTCAGGTCATGATCTCAGTGTCCTGGGACAGAGTCCTACAAAGGACTCTGTGCTCAGCAGGGAGTTTGCTTGAGGATTCTCTCTCCCTCTGCCCCTCCCCCGACTCGTGTGCACGCTCTCTTTCTCTAAAATAAATAAATTAATGTTTAAAAAAATACATTTTATATCCCAGATATAGCTTTAAGCATCTTCATGTATTAAATTAAATAATCCTCTAAACATCCTCCCTTATAATTAGGCAATATCTGACCTTTTATTCACAGGTAAGGAAACTGAGAACAGAAGGTGAATAAACTTGCAAAAGTTCATTCAGGTAGTTAGAGAAGATAAGTTTAAATCTAAGCACTTCTGGTAGTTCAAAACTGTTGGTGACAAATTATTTCAGCTTTTATTTTTGCCTGAAATTACTTTATTTCACATTTTTTTTTCCAGGAAAATATTGGGAATAGATTTAAATATCTGTAGTAGCAGGCTTTTGAAATAATTTTACTCATTTCAATTTTTCTTTTCTTTTCTTTTCTTTTTAAGATTTTGTTTATTTGACAGAGAGAGACACGGTGAGAGAGGGAACACAAGCAGGGGGAGGGGAAGAGGGAGAAGCAGGCTTCCCATGGAGCAGGGAGCCCAATGTGGAGTTCAATCCCAAGACCATGGGATCATGACCTGAGCCGAAAGCAGACACTTAACGACTGAGCCACCCAGGCGCCCCCTCATTTCAAATTTTCTGACTCACTGATTCAGTTAAAGTTTTTCTTGTAAGTCTGCTGCTTTGAAGATAACCTGTCTTTTTCCCCTCAAGGTGTTTTGAGAAATTGCTTTTCCTTTTTCATTTCAGAGGTTTGGTTATGATATATTCCATTGTACTTTTCCTTGTATTTCTCCCACTTTGAGTCTACTTAGCTTCTTAAATCTCTGTGTTGGCCCTTTAAAAATTCTTATTGATTTTCTTTCCTGCTACCTTTCCTCTTTCTCCTCTCTGGAACTCTATTTACATCTATTTTCAACTCTAACTGTATTCTCTATGTGGAATAGACTGCTCTCTTTTTTTCCCCTATTTTTTTTTCTCTCTGATTCCAGTTTGAGCATTTTACATTGACCTGATTGCTAGTTAACTAGCTATATTTTACAGTGCCCATTTTGCTATTAAACATATCCAAAGCTTTCTTTTTTTTTTAAAGATTTTATTTATTTATTTGAGAGGGGGAGAGAGAGAGAGAGAGGAAGCAAGAGTGCAAGAACAGGGGGAGGGAGAAACAGACTCCCCACTGAGCAGGGAGCAGGATGCTGGCCTCGATCCCAGGATGTGAGGATCATGACCTGAGCCGAAGGCAGACATTTAACCAACTGAGTCAACTAAGTGCCCCTCAAAGGGTTCTTAATTACAGCTATTTGGTTTTGTATGTATACCATGTATAGGTGATTCATTTAATTAATGCTAGTTCTCTCCATCTTTTCATCTATTTGTCTAATATTTTTGCTAATTTCTATTCATTTATATGGTTTCAGTTATTTAAAAATCTTTATCTGTTAATCCCAATGTCTAGAGTCCCTGTTGGTCTGATTCTAATGTTTGTTTTCTTTCTGTTCATTGTGAGTCATATTATTTTATCTCTTAAAATGTGTAATCTTTTTATATTATTCTAGACAAGATAACAGAAGGAAATAGAAAAAGCTCCATTGTCTTTGGGAATGTATAGAAATAGTGATCTTTCAACAAAATCATTCCCACTTTCTACTGTTAGGTACACAGGGTGAATTATGGATCACCTCAATCTATCCGATATCAATTTGGGCAGGACAAGTTTGTAATTTTAGTAAGAATCATCTTTTGTTTGTTTGTTTTGTTTTTTCCTGTTGCATGTTTGACTTAGTCGTTCAGGCTGCTATAACACAATCCCATGTCCTGGGTGGCTTATAAACAACAGAAACTTATTTCCACAGTTCTGGAATCTGAGAATTCCAAGATCAAGGCACTGGCAGATTCAGTACTTGATGAAGGGCCGCCTCCTGGTTCATAGATGACTATTTCTCCACTGTGTCCTCATGTGGTAGAAGGGCAAGGGACCATTCCAATCCCATTCTTGAGGGCTCCACTCTCATCACCTAGTAGTCTTTCAAAGGCCCCAAATCCAAATAACATCACACTGGGAATTAGGTTTCTACATATGAATTTTGGAGAGCCACACAATTCAGTCTATAGCAATCTTCCTAGCAGATTTTGATTTGAGAGTCTGGTTGGGTCTGTCTCTCTCAATGCTCAAATGAAGGACTATGTGGACTCTGTTATTTGGAGGTTTTAGGCTTTGTCATTTTTTTCCTTCTGCACCCTACTTCAATCATAGCAAAGGTCTTGAGTGGAAAAAAGGGTGTGTATTTGAGAGAGATCCCATTCCTCAGGAGTAAATATTTCTTCTAAATATTATAAGACAATATAACATTCATTTATCCTCACAGAAACTGTTAACATGCCACTTAGCAAAAGAATTTTGTAAATGGGCCATGGGTTAAATCCAATCATGTATTTAGGGCTCCTGGATTTTCAAAATTTTTGTGCTAGAACTGCACAAACATCCAAACCTTTGCTTGATTTCCTTTCCCCAGGAAAGTACCTCTGTATGGGCCACACCCAATCATCGGCCATGTCCAGAGTTAACAAATACTCCTTATGAAGAAAATATTCAATGATCAGCTGTCACCGTATAAAGGTTGTCCCTCTGGAATTTCAGATTATTTAATTTGATTTTCTTCCAGAGCTGTTTTATTCCTTTAAAAAAACAAAAACATGTTTTTCCATTTATCTAGTTTTTTTTTCCCCTCTTTTATTCCTCTTTATAATTATTGCAAGGGAAACATAGCCAGCTGTGGTTGACTATATCCTACTCAGAAGTAAGTGTTATTAAGCATTTATTTTCTATAATTATGCTCTTAATTTCTAGAAATATTATTTTCTCTTTTTAATAATCTGCTTATTATTCAAATTTTACCAACTTCCTAGATATTTTTCTAGATTATATTTTTAATGAAAACTTTGTAAGAATAATTATTTTTATATTATATCCAACATCATATTACAAGCAAACCAGTTTTCCCCTGGATTTTCTGCTGATTATCACAAATCATGCCTTGTTTCCTTTAGTGCTTATTGATTTTTTTTTTCTTTGAGCTGTTCATGTTCCTTTGAAAATACTTAAGAGATTCCTCTGAGGACTAGGGTAAAGCTGTATTCCTCTAAAAAAGATTTTTTTACTAGTCTAGGGGATCACTTTAAATATTTTCATTGGCCAATGTTTTAGAATATCCGAGGTAATGTAAATCATATCTGCAAAGACATGAATGTCAGCTTTAGTTTAAAACTTCTCTGGGACAACTCCAACTCCATTTATACTTCATGATGCCAAAGCAAATTTTTTTGCAGTCCTTTGAGATGAGGATGCATCCATTGGGGATTCCAACTTTATGGGCAAGAGTTCTAATTAGATTTTTCCCATGCACTGGCCTACAACTTTGTTAACCCTTCTATGAAAACTGAGTCTACAAAAACCAATGTTTTGTCTTTTTTGCTCAATGCCACAGTGGAAAATGAGTTTTTACTTTACGGATTTAGCATAATACATGTTTATATATTTGGGAAACTTAGAAATGGATCTGGTTGGGTAACACTTTAAAGCTTTATCCAAATTCTCCTCCTAAGTCATCTTATACAAAATTGTAGCATCAAGTGGCATCCATCTCAATAAGTTTTAGGATTTTATCTTGAGCCCTCGCCTCTTTCTTGTACTAAGGACTTTGCTGGACATTGGAATACCTACATAAAACCCATTCGTTTAAAACATATATCAAAACACTTACTCTGTTCCACGTACTCAGGATGTGGGATTAAACAAAGTAGGCAAATTCACTGGCCACATGAAGTTTTCTTTCTAATGGGGGAGACATAAAATAGTAAGACAATTACATAAAATGACAGTTGATGATAAGTGACAAGGAGAAAAATAAAGCTCAAAGGTCATAGAAACACTACATTTGATGTAGTGTTCCATGATTCATTTGCATTTACACTTGGATTTCTAGGGAGGCATCTCTGAATGGATACGCCCTATAGAGCAATAGATTTTTATTATACTAAACTAGTTCCTTCCCAAGTAAATTTCAGTAACATAAGCAGCACCACCAAAACTACTTGAGCCAAAAAGTGGAAATCATTTTCTCATTTTCTTTATCCCACATATCCAATCTACCAATAAGTTATTAAAGGTCTAAATTCAAAAATATTCTTTTCATCATTTTTTGTCCACATTAACGAAGTCTTCTTCTAAGTCAAATTCAGTAGTCACCTAATTCATAACTCCCTCTTAACATTTGTCTGAGAATAATTAATATTCTATGATACAGTCAGAAGGATCTTTTTTCAAGTTGAACTAGATATTGCCATACTCAGCTTAACAAATTTCAGTGACTTTATATTTTACTTAGAATAAAGAGAAAACCTTTTTACCACGGGCAACTAGATTCCATGGCATGGCTCCTATCTTTCTCTCTAGAATTATTTCCTCCTAATGACCCCTCTCCCACTTGACTGTATTATTCTCTCCTTCTGAAGTGTTCAGAGTTCTCTCCTGAAAATGCTATTTCTGTGCATCAAAACCTATTCTTTTGGATATATGCACTGATTGACTCCTTCCCATCCTTCCAGTCTCAGCTGAAATGTCACATCCTCAGTGAGACCTTCATTGACCATACCATTTCAATTAGATTACCCTACTTCCCACAGCTATGCTCTACCACACCATTCTGTTTATTTCCTTCAAGTTTCTTATCATTTTGCATAGTCATTTTGTCTCATATTTTATTTACTTGTTTATATTAATTTTCCCTCACCAGATTTTAAGTTCCTTGAAAGCCAGCATACTTCTCCTCTTCTTTAAAATTATATGCTTAGAGCTAGAACAGTGTCTGTTAAACTACTGTTGAATGACTAAGTGTTGTTGGGTGAAAGGGAGAAACAAGTTTCCCATATAGCTTCTCATTTAATCCTTGAAACATCTCTGTAAAACAGGCAAAATTTATTGGCCTGATTACTTAAAATTCAAGATGAAAATAGACTTATCATTCTCCTCCACTCCTCACATGCCAAAATGAACATCATAATGTAGTTGCTCTAATAAAACTAGTAGTTTCTATACCTTAATCAAGATATGGAATGTAAAATAAGTTTACATTTGTTCTTAAGAATGGGAATATTAGATTTGGAAAGAACCTAAATGGTCTTTAGGTAGTATCCTCAGCTAATGCTCTTGTGTATTTGCACATATGCTGTGTGCATATTTAGTACATGTACCTTCTAGGTTTGGGATTCACCCAGGTTAGGCTTTCTGTACTCTTTTCATGCAATGTCTGCCCATCTACTATATTAGGGTAAAGAGGACAAGCAGAAATTGCAACTCACTAATCTATCTGGTCATGAAAGTGGATAAGATAGGCTAAAGAACATTGATAGTTTTTGCATTGCTTTTGGATTAGGGATGCATATTACTGAATGTATATTTTTAGTAATATTTCTTTTTTTATTATGTTATGTTAACCACTGT
Source organism: Eumetopias jubatus (assembly GCF_037043125.1). NCBI lineage: Eukaryota > Metazoa > Chordata > Mammalia > Carnivora > Otariidae > Eumetopias > Eumetopias jubatus. The sequence goes on along the minus strand of NW_028274809.1, from coordinate 172,419,382 downwards.
ACATTACATTACATCATTAGTTTTTGATGTAGTGTTCCATGATTCATTGTTTACGTACAACACTCAGTGCTCCATTCAGTACATTCCCTCTTTAATACCCATCACCAGCTAACCCATCCCTCCACCCCCTCCCCTCTAGAACCCTCAGTCTGTTTCTCAGAGTCCATAGTCTCTCATGGATTGTCTCCCCCACTGATCCCCCCCTTCACTTCTCCCTTCCTACTATCTTCTTTTTTTTTTAACATATAATGTATTTATTGTAATGTATTGTATTTAACATATAATGTATTATTTGTTTCAGAAGTACAGGTCTGTGATTCAACACTATTGCACAATTCACAGCACTCACCATAGCAAATACCCTCCCCAATATCTATCACCCAGCCACCCCATCCCTCCCACCCCCCACCACTCCAGCAACACTCAGTTTGTTTCCTGAGATTAAGAATTCTTCATATCAGTGAGATCATATGATACATGTCTTTCTCTGATTGACTTATTTTGCTCAGCATGATACCCTCCAGTTCCATCCACTTTGTTGCAAATGGCAAGATTTTATTCATTTGATGGCTGCATAATATTCCACTACATACATATACCACATCTTCTTTATCCATTCAACTGTCGATGGAAATCTTGGCTCTTTCCATAGTTTGGCTATTGCGGACATTGCTACTATAAACATCGGGATGCACATACCCCTTCAGATCCCTACATTTGTATCTTTGGGGTAAATACCCAGTAGTGCAATTTCTGGATCATATGGTAGCTCTATTTTCAACTTTTTGAGGAACCTCCATACTGTTTTCCAGAGTGGTTGCACCAGCTTGCATTCCCACCAACAGTGTAAGAGGGTTCCCCTTTCTCCACATCCCCACCAATATCTGTTGTTTCCTGACTTGTTAATTTCTGACTGGTGTGAGGTGGTATCTCATTGAGGTTTTTGTTTGGATTTCCCTGATGCCAAGCGATGTTGAACACTTTTTCATGTGTCTGTTGGCCATTTGGATGTCTTCTTTGGAAAAATGTCTGTTCCTGTCTTCTGCCCATTTCTTGATTAGATCATTTGTTCTTTGGGTGTTGACAGACCTATAACCACTAAGGAAATTGAAGCAGTAATCAAAAATCTCCTAACAAACAAGAGTCCAGGGCCAGATGGCTTCCCAGGGAATTCTACCAAACATTTCAAGAAGAATTAATACTATTCTTCTGAAACTGTTCCAAAAAATAGAAATGGAAGGAAAACATGCAAACTCATTTTATGAGTCCAGCATTACCTCGATCCCCAAACCAGACAAAGACCCCATCAAAAAGGTGAATTACAGACTAATAACCTTGATGAACATAGATGCAAAAATTCTCACCAAAATACTAGCCAATAGGATCCAACAGTACATTAAAAGGATTATTCACCACAACCAAATGGGATTTATCCCTGGGCTGCAAGGTTGGTTCAACATCCACATATCAATCAATGTCATAAAAAACAATAAAAGAAAGAACAAGAACCTTATGATCCTCTCAATAGATTCAGAAAAAGCATTTGACAAAGTACAGCATTCTTTCCTGATCAAAACCCTCAGAGTATAGAGATAGAGGGTACATACCTCAATATCATAAAAGCCATCTATGAAAATCCCACAGCAAATATCATTCTCAATGGGGAAAAACTGAGAGCTTTCCCCCTAACACGGCAGGGATGTCTACTATTTAGTAATATTTCTAAAGGAAGTATAGCATACAAATAATAAGTGCACACCTTGTTTATTTAGCAAAAAGTAAACATGCTCATTTAACCACATTTCTAATATAGAATGACATCATTAGCACTATGCCAAATACCCATCTTATTTCTTTTTACAGAACTCCTCCAGCTTCTTACAATCACCCCAGCCTCCAGCATTGACCTTTAACTCATCTACTACAGGCTAGCTCTGTGGTCTGACTGTAGTCTTTTAAAGTGCCTTTCCGATTGAATGGATACTACTCTAAACAGTTGACCTACATTTCTATTCTTCATTCCCTCTCCACTTCCCATGGGTTATGGTGTGAAAGAATGTAACACACACACACAGACAGACAGACACACACACACACACACACACACACACCTTCTTTCCCTCTTTTTCTTCCCCCTTCTCTTTCTTCTGCTAATACAGATCCTTAGGGTTCCCAAAACATGTGAATAGACACTTTTCCCTTCATCTCTTCTGTATTCCCATTCTTTGTATTTTCCCCCTCTGATCTCAATACAAATCAGTACAAGTTCACTTCACTTTACATAATTTATATAGTTGGAACAAAATAAAATGGAAATAATATACAATATATATTACTAAAAATAACAGAGCACACTTTCTTGAATTTGCTGCCTAAGCTTCCATGTACCAAAAATATCTGCTAATAATAATTTAAAAAAAGGAAATCCCTTTAAAGACTATCAGACTAGAACTCTGAATTTTTCTTTTTTTTTTAAGGATTTTATTTATTTATTTGAGAGAGAGAGAGCATGAGTGGTGGAGAGGGGCCTCGGAAGAGGGAGAGCAGATACCCCACTGAGCAGGGAGCCCAATGCAGGGCTCAATCCCAGGACCTCAGGATCATGACCTGAGCTGAAGGCGGACACTTAACCCACTGAGTCCCCAGGGTCCCACCCCTAGAAATTTGATTTTCAATGGGAACAATAAAAATTCTAAATACTGTATCATATTTGGGTTTCTGAAGCACATAACTACAGCAAGACTAAGTAGTTAAATAAATATGCAGATAAGGACCATTTATATGTAGAAAAGGCTTTACATAGAATCTGTGAGTCTTAACTTTTCTCTAAAACATGCTTAATCTTATGGGGAAATATAGATTTCACTTTTGTCTCTTCAACTTTTAAGTTTTTCATTTTTTGTTGTCTTGAAATATATATTAATTGTTTAACCCAGTAGAAGTAGAAAAATATGTGGACATTTCAGCTGTGCAAACTTCCTTTATGTAAATATAAAAATGAAATACCAAAATATAAGGAATAGTTTATAAAATGTGTTTTAATCAGACTAGAAATGTTAATAAAGGCATAACAGTGATGATAACTTTCCCTAATTTTTTTCTGCATATGATCTTTTATTTAGTTTTGAAAAATTCTGGCAAGTAAACTAAAAATGGAAAAATAACATTATTAGTGAAGATCTTCCCAGATAAAATTTAAGTTTGCCATCACCCATTACTATCAATCTAAACTTCGCCATGCTTTTTAAAGATCTAACAATTTCTTAAATCTATATTTAAAGATCCAAGAGCTTACAAAATCAAATATGTACCCATTAATGTCATTCTTAAAACTTTTTTTTAGGTCTTCATCAGCTGATACCTTGCATTTAGATGCTAAGAGGAAGATGATAGCAACACATCCTTCTACAAATATTAAGTCCTTTAAATCTCACAGTATAAAGATTAATACTTCATGGTCACTTATATAAACATGAATTAGCAAATGTAAACTATTTGTTGTACTTAAAAACAGAAGTAATACAGTGATCAGACTTTTTTTTTCTTTCTTTCTCAACTTGGCCAAGATTATTTACCTTTCTTTAGTATCTCATTACATATTTCCTTAGTGAAAATATATAGCAAAACAAACTCTGTGATGCTCCCTAGACAAAGTAAATTTTATGTAGACACATTCTGTCCATATTAGTTATCATATCCGCAAATATACCTTGAATACACTAATATAAAATGCCACCCTTCAAAAAATTCTAATAAACCTAATTCTAATGCACTATACTTTCCATAAACATCTTGGCTCTGGTACCTAAGTAATTACATGTATATTTGTGGGTCATATTTCTTTCAAAATTTAACAAGAATTTTCAATGACAGTTGAACATATTTCATTTGTTGGTAGTAAAATTCAATCAATTGAAAAGAAAAATAACTGGATAAAAGATTTGAAAAAATTAACTGACCAAAAACAGAAATAACTTCCTTATGAATATTACATCACTGGACATTTTCAAGTGCCATGGATCTCTATCTGAAGAATTCAAGATGGAAACCCTGCATTACTGAAAAATTTATGACTGAGATTTATTCTTATCCTCAATATTCTTTGAATTACTGCTTAGCATATCCTTTCTAAAACCTTGCAGAAGCCAAAAATAAAGAAGTGTTTTACTTACACTTTCTTTTCAAAAATTTATTTCAAATAAGATTTCTAATATTCTTTTATAATGTACATACATATATTTAGTAAATATTTCAAGGTCTTATAATGTATCTGTACATAAATATGCATATATATAGGTATAGAGATACAAATAATATTTAACTGCATTTTATATTTTATTTTTACCATGACTAGTAAATCACTATATCTCATATTTACAATTGGTATTAGTTATTAGCATTAGATATTAACTATTTAAATATTCTATTAATTTATATACTTACCAGGCTACTAATTGAAAAATTAGTTTAGCATGCAATTGGCATTTCATTCCTTTCATCTTTTATATCAAACTTTTCATTATCATTTTGTAAGTATAATTTATATTATTTTCCATATTTCAGGATATTTGTTCAAATGAGATGGAATTCATCATACAGCTGATTCACTGTCCATTGTAACAGATCATTAATCTTTTCCAGTAGGTATATTTATATTCTTGGCAGTCACACATTTTCTGGATTTTCTTTTCCATTAGAATGAATGAGTAGAAAGTAGAGCAGATGGTCAAAGTGATGGGTCTTCTAAATTTTCTATAGTTATAACAATAAGGATTAACACTCATCTCTACTATAAATTCTTCAGAATATGTGTATTTATATAACTGTGTTTTGTTATTACAGGTATGTGTATGTGTAAAATTACTACGCTACCCATTAAAATCCATTGTGAATTCTTTTTTTTAAATTTTTTTATTATGTTATGTTAATCACCATACATTACATCATTAGTTTGTGTTGTAGTGTTCCATGATTCATTGTTTGCGTATAACACCCAGTGCTCCATGCAGTACGTGCCCTCTTTAATACCCATCACCAGGCAAACCCATTCCCCCACCCGCTCCCCTCTAAAACCCTCAGTTTGTTTCTCAGAGTCCATAGTCTCTCAGGGTTCGTCTCCCCCTCTGATTTTCCCCCTTTCATTTTTCCCTTCCTGCTATCTTCTTCTTCTTCTTTTTTTTTTTAACATATAATGTATTATTTGTTTCAGAAGTACAGGTCTGTGATTCAACAGTCTTACACAATTCACAGTGCTCACCATTGTGAATTCTTAATGAAACTAAGAATGTTATTTACTGTATGTGTATGGTCTGTTGCAAACTACTGTCTTTTTCACGTTTCTCTCTTAATTATGAGAACTGAAAAATATTCTGATAATTAATGTCAACATATAATATAAAAAAAGGTTAGAAATGAATCCATCAGAGGAAGTTAAGATGCCAATCATGGAGAGTCTTTTGATTCATATGAATATTTGAATTCTATCTAAAAGCCAATGGGTAAAACTGAAGTGTTTCAGTAACAATGCATTAAATTTACATTTCAAAAATTCACTCTATCTGCACTTTAGAAAAGCTATTGGAAGAATACAAAATGTACTGGAGAAAAATCATGAAGATAAGACAAGAATACTGGTGGGAGATATTGCTACCTTAGTCTAGAATAGTGTCAACAAATTCAGAGAAAAACACAGATATTTAAAATTATCAGGACATGACACTGTTTGAAGTGAAGAGTTGAAATAGAGGAATGATTTATTATTGCCTCTAAGATTTCTAAAAGAAGCATTGTTGGGTCATTTATTGTGATAGAGAACACTAGAGCATGGTTAAATTTGGTGGGAAAATTACGAGTTCAGGTTAAGACATATTAATTTTGATGTATCTCTTAGATATTCCAGATTTCAAGGTGACATAAGGAGATTCCACCTATTAGCATGGATTGAAGATGGAATTTAGAAGATGCCAATATATTTGAAGTTATGTGGGTGAATGACACTTATATAAAAGTTTGTAGGAAAACAAGAAAAGACCTAGAGAGGAAGCCTTCATGACCATCAAAGCATAAGGCTTGGTAGGGAAGATATAAGGAGAAAAGCTAGGTAAGGTATGTATTATGTTATGGATTCATACATGTAAAAAGAAAGAGAACAATGGCATGAAAAAAGAGCAAATATAGTAAGAGTTCTTAGAAATTAAAAATTTTAAAATAATAAATTCTGAAAAATTGCAAAACCACGGACTAGCACAATTGAAAAATAAAGGAGTGTTCTGAAAGATATACTTGAGGTATCTTCTGGAATATATAACAAAAATACAAAAAGCATAAAAATAGAAAAGATATTGAGGTATGCACAAAAGATGCAAATATATTTGTATTTATTATATATGTATGATTTCACTAAACTTAACATAGGTATCAAGCTTCCAGTAGGAAAAGTTTCATTCAATATCTAATAAGAATATTAAAATAGGAGCACCTGTGTGGCTCAGTCTGTTGAGTGTCTGATTCTTGGTTTCAGCTCAGGTCATGATCTCACGGTCCTTAGGTCGAGCCCCATGCTGGGCTCTGTCCTCAGTGTCGAGTCTGCTTCAGATTCTCTCTCTCGCTCTCTCTCTTTCTAAAATAAATAAATAAAATCTTGAAAAAAATATTAAAATAAAGTGGGAAAGACTCAATCAAAAATTCTGGTGAAGCCATGAATCTTGTAATAGTCAAGAATAAAAAAAAAAATCATGCTAAATAAACCCTTCCGAAGATAGAAAAAAAATAATATAGATGAATTGTGATTTTATTTTATTTTTTTAAAGATTTTATTTATTCATTTGAGAGAGAGAGGGACAGAGGAGAGCACAAGAAAGGGGAGAGGCAGAGAGAGAGGGAGAAGCAGACTCCCTGCTGAGCTGGGAGCCAGACGTGGGGCTCAATCCCAGGACCTGGAGATCATGACCTGAGCTGAAGACAGATGCTTAACCATCTGAGCCACCCAGGCGCCCCAGATGAATTATGATTTTATTGGCATCAAACATATTATGTATAACACAAAGTATATATGAAATACATATACACATATATAATCTAAGTATATAGTAATATATATACATATACATACATATATACATATAATATGCATACATTTCTAATAATTATAAATAAATCATACAAAAATTAAACAATTCACAGTCAACTTTAGTGGAAGAATATAAAGATTACTATGCTAAAAAGAATCAATATATTCCCTCTGTGGTGAAAGACAGACTACTTCACCCTGTACCACATAATGTTAACAAAGAGGCATAATTATCAGTAGGATATTTTGAATATAGTACAACTATTTTACACATTTGAGTAGAACATTTACGTGTAAAGCATAAGGATGCTACTTTTGACTGGGGAAGAGAGCAGGAGGAATGTCTGGAGTTCATCCACACTTCATTGCACTCTGTTTTTGGTTGTTATAACCCCGCAGATCTGGTGCTTAAAGAATATATGACAAAAAGAATACTGCATGAAGCATCATACAAGTACCTATGGTAAAACCACTGCACTGATGTCTAAGGTTTAGATATATATCCCTACCCTTGTTTGCCAATACTTACTGTCTTTTTGTGAACGTCGTGCTACTATAATCAGGTGAAGATGAAATGCCTAACAGTGGGATGTAAAATACCATCCATCCAGAGCTACTCATTATGAACTTGATGTTATCTGACACAAAAATTCATAGGGATGGGAATGTTCAGCAATAATCTAAAATCAAGTGGAAATGGTATGAAAAAGTGCAGACACAATTACTGTGTGCTTAGTGGCTGAAATTCCTTCAACACTCACTCCTGCAGTATTGCCTCCTCTCCTGAAATCTACACCTATGATGCCAAGGAAAGTTTCTTAGAACCAGTTTACTGAGAAGGAAAATCTCAGACCTTTCTTTAGAGACAATTCCACAAAATAGGACAGAAGCAAACAGAAGTGGATGGATGCATTAGAAATCTACATAGCATTGTATTATTACCAAAGGTCAGTGGTGAATTTGACCGTCCACTTTGTCTAAACCTATATATGGTCAGTAACACAGATCAACACAGTTCACAAGCAGTTGCTAATATTTTGGCTGCTTGGAAAGATTACTAACAAGGAGATCTGGGAAAGAGATATGTATCTGGGCTTCTCCAGCTGGGCAAAGGACTAAGAAGATATTTGTATCTCAAATGAATGTTCTTCAAAGGGCATCTAATGCAGAGGATGATCTCATAATGAAGTGGTTCATTAGTCAGGGTTTTTCAGAGAAATGGAAACTACAGATATATATATATATATATATATGAATATATATATGTAGAGAGAGTTATTATAAGGTTCATGTGACTACGGAAGCCGAGAAGTCCCATGATTTGTCTTCTGCAAGCTGGAGACCTAGGAAGGCCAGTGGTGTAGTTTCAAGCCCTGAAAATAAGAAGCACTAATTGCAGAAGACTGATGTTACAGCTCAATCAGTCAGGCAGAGAAAGAGCAATCTTCCCTTCCTCCACATTTTTGTTCTATCAGCTCTCAGTGGATTAGATAATGCCCCTCACATTGGGGAGGGCAATCTCCTTTACTCAGCTGACTGATTCAAATAATAACCTCTCCCAAAAACACTTTCACAGACATGCCCAGAAATATTGTTTAGTCTAATATCTGGGCATTCTATAATCTAATCAAGTTGACACATAAAATTAACAAAGTGGACAAGATAAAATATTATTTGATAAAGGAATATCAGGCAGCTCCTCTTCCCAGTCAATGTAATACTCGTTCAGTGTACAGGATGTCATGATGACAGGGATGAAGATTATCCATAGGCTCAAAAACGTGGTCTTCCTCTCGTGAAGGTTAATACGTAACTGCTATGTGCCTTACCTGTCGACATCTTATCCAATATGTCAATATTCCTCAGAGTGTCCAGGTAGCCACCTTTGGTCAGCTGGATTACATTGAACCGATTATATCATGGCCTAGGCATTGCTCTGTCCTCACTGGAGTGCACGTGTATTCTGGATATAAATATGCATTCCCTGATTCTAATGCTTTTTGGCACCATGATCCATGAATATACAAAATCCCTAATTTATCATCATCATATTCCACACAATAATACTTCTGATCAAAGAACTCATTCCATAATTAAAAAGAAAATGAGGCAATAGTTTCATGGTCTTGGAATTCACTTGTCTTACCGCATACCCCATCAGCCAGAATTACCTGGCTAAAATAACAGCGGGATGGCCTATTGAAGACTCAGGTATAGTACCAATTGGGATATTACACATTGAAAAATGGGGTTCTATCTTACAGGATGCATTATATATGCTTTGAAACAGCAAACAAATGTGGTGCTATTACAACAATATCAAAAACACACAGATTTAGAATCAAAGAGTGGAAGTAGATATGGTTTCTTTACTGTTAAACCAATAACAACTTGCAGAATTGTTGCTTCCTGTGCCACAACTTTAAGCTCTATGAGTTTAGCTATCTTGGTTCCCCAAACAGGAACATAGTTGGAACATAGTTATAGCAAAAAAACTTGTTTGTTGTTGATCTGAAATTCAAATTTATCTATGAGTCTTATACTTTTATTGCTACATCTGTCAGCTCTACCCTCAAGACTTTCCACAAACCTTATATCTATCAGAGAAATATCATTAACACAAACACTAATTTAAAGTTGCAATGTGTTCTCCAAGCAAATTGTAAATATGCCTTACTAGGATATGTGTTTACATATGTGTGGGTTTGCATATATGAATGTATGTATATTTTCTTCTTTCATAGCACTTATTGTGTTCTAATATATAACATTATTAACTCATTTATTATTTCTGTTTGCACTTTCTATCACTATTAACATATAAGCTTCAGGAATAGCATGGATATTTGTCCTTTGCAATATCTGAGCAATCCCAAACATATATACATGTATCTAGAGTATAGTAACCACAAAATTCAAATTTTATGAATTAAATTAAAAAGTAAATATTAGAGGGGTGCCTGGGTGGCTCAGTCAGTTAAGCGTCTGCCTTCAGCTGGGGTCATGATCCCGGGGTCCTCAGATCGAGCCCCTCAGCAGGCTCCTTGCTCGGCGGGGAGACTGCTTCTCCCTCTCCCTCTACCTGCCATTCCCTCTGCTCATGCTCTCTCTCTCTCTTGCTCTCTCTCTTACTCTCTCTCTCAAATAAATAAATAAAATCTTCTAAAAAAAGTAAATATTAGAAAGAAAATTTTCCAAGAAAATCTAATTTAATCATATTAAAATTGATCAATTTGATACAAGATAAGAAAGATGTGATATTACTAGATAATAAAATAAATATTTAGAATATACAATATTATCTTGTGAGTTTTGTAGATCCTAAAAACTATGAAGAAATTTTATCTGGAAGTTAAAATTTGGAAAGAAAAAAATAAAACTTAAATGACACTTATCCTATTAATATCAGATTGTTCTAGGATCTCTGATCTCCAAGGCCTGGAATCGAGCCCCAGGACCTTCTGGCTCCCACCTCAGTGGGGAGTCTGCTTCTCCCTCTCCTTCTCTCTCTGCCCCACCCCCTGCTCATGCTCTCTCTCTCTCACTCTCTGTATCTCTCTGTTTCAAGTAAATAAATAAAATCTTAAAAATATATCAGATTGTTCTAGAAATAGTTCCTGAATAGAATACAAATATAAGAAACAGACTGATTTGTACTGAATAATTTTAATATATATTTTCTCATAAACTCAGACTGTGTGTATTATATTAATGATTTGGGATTATCATATTAATAATTTTTGGGAAATTGGTCACTGGAAGATAATTTTACCTTCACTTCATAATGTATTTAAAATTAATTAAATTTAAAATTAATTTTAGTTAAATAGCTTATCCAAAATGAATGCAGGAAGAAAACATAGGTAAATTTTAAAATGATAATGTTTTATAATTCGTGATAGGAAAAGTTCTCAGGTGATATACAAATCTCATAAAAGGAAAAACCTAGAATCCAAACAGAAAATATGATCTGATTTCCATAGATTTCAAACACACTGTATGACAAATATATTTAAGATTTAAGCATACATTGATTAAAAGAGCTATTGGAAATATAGAGACAAAACATTGACATTGGTATTACATTAAAATATAAATCAATAAGTAAAAGGCAACGCCTTAAAAAATGCTGAGTCTAAAAGGCAACTCACAAAGAAAGAAATGCTAATAGCACATAAATACTTAAAATGACTGTCCAGCTTACTGTAATTAGGTAAATGGAAATGTAAAATTGAGAGAACAAGGAGAAAATAGGCTCTGACAGTCACATTCATGGGAATATAATGTATTGCCCACTTTTTGAAGGTCAGTTTGAAAATGAAACCATAATTTAAGGTGTATCATTTGACTTCTCAATAAAGTATATAAAGGATAGCTAGGTTCCATAATATATATTTCCATTTTTAACAATAACAAAAAAGGTGTGAAATACATTTTTAAATAAGGAAAGCTTAAAAACTTCTAGGAATATTCCGACTAAAATTTGGGAATAAAATTTATTTCTTGCCTTAAGAAAATTATTAAACTTATTTTTTTTTACTTTACACCTTCAAATATTACTCTGGGAGAGTATATGTTAAAAATGCATCACTCGGCATCAGGGAAATCCAAATCAAAACCTCAATGAGATACCACCTCACACCAGTCAGAATGGCTAAAATTAACAAGTCAGGAAATGACAGATGTTGGCGGGGTTGTAGAGAAAGGGGAACCCTCCTACACTGTTGGTGGGAATGCAAGCTGGTGCAACCACTCTGGAAAACAGTAAGGAGGTTCCTCAAAAAGTTGAAAATAGAGCTACCATATGATCCAGCAATTGCACTACTGGGTATTTACCCCAAAGATACAAATGTAGGGATCCGAAGAGGTACATGCACCCTGATGTTTATAGCAGCAATGTCTACAATAGCCAAACTGTGGAAAGAGCCAAGATGTCCATCGACAGATGAATGGATAAAGAAGTTGTGGTGTATACACACACACACACACACACACACACACACACACACACACACACACACACACACAATGGAATATTATGCAGCCATCAAAAGGAATGAGATCTTGCCATTTGCAATGACGTGGATGGAACTGGAGGGTGTTATGCTGAGTGAAATAAGTCAATCAGAGAAAGACATGTGTCATATGACCTCACTGATATGAGGAATTCTTAATCTCAGGAAACAAACTGAGTGTTGCTGGAGTGAGGGTGGGGTGGGAGGGATGGGGTGGCTGGGTGATAGATATTGGGGAGGGTATGTGCTATGGTGAGCACTGTGAATTGTGCAAGACTGTTGAATCACAAATCTGTACCTTTGAAACAATGCAATATATGTTAAAAAAAAAAGAAGAAGATAGCAGGAGGGGAAGAATGAAGGGGGGAAATCAGAGGGGAAGATGAATCATGAGAGATGATGGACTCTGAAAAACAAACTGAGGGTTCTAGAGGGGAGGGGTGGGGGGATGGATTAGCCTGGTGATGGGTATTAAAGAGGGCACATTCTGCATGGAGCACTGGGTGTTATACACAAACAATGAGTCATGAAACACTACATCAAAAACTAATGATGTAATGTATGGTGATTAACATAACAATAAAAAGATTTAAAGAAAAAAATGCGTTGGAAGCTTAAAAATCCTATAAAAATATACTCATTTGATAGTTTTTATTTGTAATTTAAATCTTAGTTACATCTAATTACAAGTCCACATTTGTGTTTTAGATATTAAATGAACTATAGTAATTATTTTCATTAAATTTTCTAAACAAATATTTGTCAGTGTTTAATCTAAAGATTAGCATAATACAAAAATGGCACAATATTCTACATTACCCTAAATACTAAATTATATGAATTTTCATAAAAAAATTTTCTAAGCCTTTGCTAAAGCTCTTTCCTTTATTTGTTATTCAATTGTTGCCTTTTGTAAAAATACAATTTTATCACAAGTTACAGTAAAAAAGAAATCAAAGATTGGTTATTGTCACAGTGATAATTTTTTAAAAAGCACATTCCCTTCAATGAAATATCAAGTTATATTAAAGATTAAGAACACTTACAGCAAATTCCTGTAATCTTGTTATTCACCGAACAGTTGCTTTCTGATAAGTTTGCATAAAATACATTATCTTTGGCAATAACATCTTTTTGAAAAGTGAATCACTCAAGCAAACATAAAAAGTTTTATTTTTACTTGCTTGTTTCCACAAAGATTATAAGGTGTCTTTCAAAACATATAAATTGCAACAAAATAAAATAATAATTGAGAGTGAATAAAAATTTCAAAAATTCATGAAGTAAAGAAATCCAAATGTAGTTAACAGCAATTTATAAGGAAGACAAATATACATATTCAATGCTTTTTCTGGAAAAATGGTATTTATAAACTTTCTAACATTTGTTGATTTTTTCATGCCATAGACATTGCTTAAGATGTTAGTTTAATCAGCTGTAAATAGTAACATTTGATTGACCGATAAAGGTATATAAAAATATGTGGACATGTGAAATGCTTGGAGATATGTAGTCTTGGTTGATCTATCACAATTTTACACAGTGTTCTTTCTCATATACAAAGAAAGGAAAAAAACAGACTCAACTATAGAGAATAAACTGAGAGTTGCTGCAGGGGAAGCGGGTGGAGATGAGCTAAATGGGTGATGGGCATTAAGGAGGGCACTTGTGATGAGCACTAGGTGTTATATATAAGTGATGAATCACTAAATTCTACTCCTGAAACCAATATTACACTATATGCTAGCTAGAATTTAAATAAAAACTTGAAACCAACAACAACAAAAACAACAAAGTAATGGAAAATATAATATTTTGGAAATAAATTTTTATTCCCAAATAATAAGCTATTATTTACTCTATTTAGTCTTGTAATCTACTGATCTTTATGGACAGAAATCATGTTGTATTGAACGAAACATTTCTCCCAACCCACAAGTACTACCCTGTGTTATACCTGATTATTCCCAGTGCTGCCGTTTATCACTTCAAAGATTCAAGATTCAAAGGTGACCCTCACTCTCTTGAAACCACACAGTTTTCTGTTTCTTTTGTACTCCAATCCCATCACATCTCTTAGAACTTTTTCATATTTACAATACACAGTTCCTTGGCTTTCCATAATCTTACTCCCTCCTTATTCACCTTATATTTCATGGCTCATTATAATTATCTCCTGCATTCATTTTCAGTTATGTTGACACTATTTTTTCTTTCTCATTAGTTTAAATTCTAAATCAGGTTAAATTTCTCTCTTTCTCTTTCTGCTTTTACTGCCTTGAGAACTAGCACTTGAGAAAACACACACATACATACACACACAGACACACCCATGCTGATATGTCTCATTTTAAAGTAATGACCACAACTCAGAGTTGTCTTTAAGGAGTGGGTGGAAATCCTACAACAGTTCAAATTGATTCCATCCATCATGTTACAGGAAAGTTATTCCATACCTCCTGCTCTCTCTTGAAGTCTCTGACAAGGCCCCTCCTTCCTTTCAGCTGTTGAATGACTCTACATCTTATTTTGCTGAGATTGAAAGGGCAATTATAAGAGAATGTTCTCATTATCCAATTATCAAATGTCTCTATGTATCAGCTTTCATGCTTGGCACTCTGCCTGGTACCCACCATTTGCCTATCTTATCAGGGCATACCAATTTTACCCTAGTCAAAGACTCCACACCGGCAATTGTACCTTAATTCTCTCCATCACAAGTTTCTTGTTCTTAACATGATCAGTATAAAAATGCTATATTTATTCATTTAAAAACTTTAAGAAAAACAAAACAAAATATATTTTGTCCCTACTTTTTCCATCACCTATTGCCCCTTCTCCTTTTTCCTCTGCAACAAATTAAGTAAAGGAGTCTGAACTTATGGACTACAATGTTTTACTTTCTTCTTTCCAGAACTCTCTCTTAAATCCAACTCAAAAACGCTTTATTTCCAACAACTTGAATGAATCCCCTTCTGTTAAAACTATCCATTGCCTCACTGTAAGTAAAATGTATGAATCATTTTCTTTATTTATTGGAGTTATTAGTTGTCTATGACCAAATTTGACCACTACTCCCTTTTAGAAACACCTTTGTCTCAGTTATACCGTTATTTATTATGAAACACACATACACACACACACGCACACACACACACCCCTCATCTGTGTACTTTTACCCAGTTAAAAAGTAAAATTAAATATTACTATTACTGTTAGCTCCTACTGAGTAACTCCTCAATCACATTCTCCTCCAAGGATAGACATTATTCCAAATGTCATCTTTATCATACTCTTGTTTATCTTTATGGTATATAAATTTATCATACATTTCTTATCAAAAATATCATACATTTTTAATATTGTGTGTGTTAATTTGAAATTTTTTTGGCATCAGTGTTATTTTATGATATCCATCCAGGTCATATCTGGAGACAAATTGCTCAATTTCATTGCTATATATTGAGTCATTGCATGAATCTGCTATAACTTATTTATTCATTCTCCTGTCTCATGAGAATTTGCTTTCTTCTATTTTGTTTTTCTTAAATCACAGCACATGTTGGTATGAATCTTCTTTCTGACGTAGCTATAAGAACTTAGAACTTTTAACTAGAAGAGGAATTACTGGGTCATAATTTATAATCCATATATTTAAATTTATTATAAGAAAATTTTTGTCAAAATTACATTCTAATTTTAATCCAAACACATATTTTTTATAATTCCTATTATTTGACATCCTCATCAATACTTGGACTTTTCAGACTTCAAAATATCTGCCAACCTGGTACATATGGAATTATTTCTTTTCATGGTTTTAACTTTTCTTCCTATTTAATAATGATGTTTCCAGCTGATTATTGGCCAAGTACTTTCCTCTTTAAGTACAATTATTTTTCATGTCTCTGTCTATTTTTTGTTGTTGTATTGATTGTTTTTCTCCTATTCAATTGTGTGAAAAGATTTATTTTAATCTCATTTGTACAAAATTGGATTTGTTATTATCCTTGTGTCAGCATGCATTCTTATTGTTGGTTTATTCATGTCTTCTTACATACCATGTATTAGTTAATTAATTCATTTTAACAGTATATTAAACATTCATTAAATCAGTACACTATTTGAAAACTAGAATATTAATAATAACTTGAATTGCCTAAGTGTTTTTTTCTACCCTGTTCACCCCAATGAAATGACTATATTGATTTTGCTTTATTATTTCCTTTCTTTTATATAAATACACAAACATTTGCACACACATATTTTTAAAAATTGTATGGCTCAAATTTGATACTTTAAATTTTATTAAAAAACATATCATTCCAAATGTTATCATGTTCTAAGATTTATTTTGACTTACCAAGTTGATAACATTGATCAATATTTTATGTATAACAGAAGTTTATGCACCTTTACTATAGGATAATATTCTATTGTATAACTATATTATAAAGGATTTATCTATTTTTTTCAATGTTAGTCTGGGTTATTTCAGATTTACATTATTTTAAACAGTCCCAGTTTTTGCATTAATATATAAATTTTCTGGAATACATGCGCAAGAGTATCTCTCTCGAATACATCTGAGAAGGTTAGTGTTGGATCATAGGATTTGTGAATGCTCACATTTTCAAGATAATAACTAATTATTTCCCAATGCAATTTTTCAGCACTGATACCATTTAAAAATTTTTTGACACAACTTTTCTTTGATTTCCTCTTATCTAACTGACATCAAGTCTTACTCTGCTTTATAAGTTCCTACTCTTCTGCTCAACTTTTTATTTTTCTTTTAAGTATCCCCATGTCTAAGTTCATTGCTACTGCTCACTTCTCTAATTACACTTAATCTTTGGTGATTTTACTAGTCATATATTTAAAAAACATCTATACCTGATGACACCTAATTTCATCAAGGTGACTTTTTCCTGCCAGTTACTTTTGGAAAATATATTTTCTCAAAACACTTGCCTTAATTTATTCTATTCTAACTACCTTCACAGTTTCAAATATCATTCAAACCACATCTATTTTGTCTTGGATTACTGGAAGTAAACTCCTAACTGATCTTCTGGCTTCTACTCTTGCTACCCAGCAGTTTATTCTCAGTATGACAATCAGAAAGGTCTCTTTTAAAACAGATCAAGTCACTGTTCTGCTAAAATTCTGCAATGCTAGACAACTTGAAATAAGCCTTTTTTTTTTCCTGTTTTAAAAGAAAGAAGCATGGAAGTTGCCACTCTGCCCTAAAAACAAGGAAAGAGATGAGCAGAGTGGAAAAGCAATAACATTTCATGGATCCACAAGCGTGGGAAGGACACAGAGAAATCCCTACTACCAAGATTGGTGAGATGGACAAGCACATAAAGAGAGTCACAGTTTACCAAAACAGACTCCTGAGTGAAAACCATTTCAGGAACCAATGTGAGGGTAGGAAAATCTTAACTGTAACTGATGAATTGCTAGAGGTTCCCGCCCACTCTTGCCATCCTCTCCTACTTAAAGGAGAAGAAAAATAATTGAGAAACTCATGAAATTCATAGTCCAGAGGATAACCTCATGAAAAGACTGATGGCTAATCATAAGAATATCGAACACTTACTTCCCCTCTTTACACATCACTATATATTACTAAGTCTATTTATTAGCAGTTATTTTTATCCAGCATGTCATATCTGGTTATCAAGAAAAAAAATTGCAAGGCCAACCAAAGGGCAAAACCCCACAATTTGAAGAGTTAGAACAAGCATCAGAAACAGGCATGGCAAGGATGTTGGAATTATCAAACCAGGAATTTAAGACGACCGTGATGAACATGCTAAGGGCTCTAATGGATGAAATAGACAATATGCAAGAACAGATGGGTAGTGTAAGCAGAGAGATGGAAATACTAAGAAAGAAAATTTTAAAAAAATGTTAGAAATAAAAATGCCCTGTAGCAGAAGTAAAGAATGCTTTTTATGGGCTTACTTATAGACTCTATATAGCTGAGGAACGAATCTCTGCAGTACAGGATATATCAGTAGAATCCCTAAAACTGAAAAGCAAAGAGAACTGAGACTGTAAAAATCAGAATAGAATATCCAAGGATAGTAGGACAAATACAAAAGGTATACCATATGCATAATGGTAATATCAAAGAAGAAGAAAGAAGGGAAGGAAGAAATATCTAAAACAATGACTCTGAGAATTTTCTCAAATTATCAGACACCAAGACTTATATCTAGGAAGCTCAGAAAACACCAGGCACACTAAATGGCAAAACAAACAAACAAACACCCAAGCATGTCATTTTGAAACTAAAGAAAATCAAAGATAAAAAAAATATCCTGAAAGAAGTCAGAGATTTAAAAAACATCTTACACATAGAGGAACAAAGATAAGAACTACTTCTAACTTTTCCTCAGAAATCATGCAAGCAAGAAGAGAATGGAGTGAAATATTTAAAGTACTGAGAGAAAACAAAATAAACCAAGAATTCTGTGTGTTGCAAAATCATCTTTCAAATGTGAAGGATAAATAAAGATTTTCTCAGACAAACAAAAATTGAGGGAATTTGTTGCCAGTAGATCAGCCTTGCAAGAAATGTTAATAGAAGTTCTTTAAAGAGAAGGATGATAATATAGGTAGTTTGGACCTTCATAAACTGGAGAAGAACACCATGGAAGCAATAAGTAAAAGTTAAAAAAAGGAACTTTATTTTTCTTTTTTTATTCACATATAATTAATATATAGTGTTATATTAGTTCCAGTGTACAATATAATGGTCTAATGATTCTATACATTACTCAGTGCTCATCAAAATAAGTGTACTCTTAATCCCCTTCACCTATTTCACCCATGTCCTCACCCACCTCCCCTTTTATTTTTCTTATTTGTTGTTTATTTAACCAATAACAGTTTATTCAAAATAATTATACTAGTAATGTAATAAAATGTATGCATCTATATATTTACTTATGTATATTTATGTATAAGTGAAATGAATGATAGAAATAACACACGGAACAGAAGGTAAGAATTAAGATTATTTTGTAGTAGGTACTCACATTACCCATAAAGTGGAATAGTGTTATTTGAAAGTAGATTTGAAATAGCAATGTATATTGCAAACGGAAATCTGGAATTGGATCTATTGATGAAATTGAAAACTAAGACCTTACTGATGGTAAGCAAAGAGGTGATAAGCATGGAGTACTTACAAGAGCTTGTAAACCCCCAATGCATGGTGGATACAAATTGGGTAGGAGAATGAGAACTGGCTTATATAAAAGCTCTGTCTTTTTTTAAAATATGGATGCAATGGTCATTTTAGCAATTTTGAAGTTGCATTATTTTGTTAACTGCCTAGACTTGAAAACTTGATGAAACAGAATGTCCAAGGCAGCAGGTAAATAGACCTTCAACCCTTCACGAGGCCAGGGAAGGCTGTGTTGAAAATCTTTTCACTGTATCAAAGCTACAAAACAGATGATTTTAATATACTTGGAAATATCTTTATTCTCAGTTCTGCTCACTGATTCAAATGATAAATGACCATATGTCCTGTTATGGAATATTTGAGTGAATCTTCTTGTGAACATTGGACCACCAAATTAACCAGATGACGCTTGCAAAAGGTAAGAATCCTCCATTGCCTAGAAATCAATCAAAGACTTCACCTAAACTGGATGCTTTACATGATATATTCCATATCTCAAATTCCACTGCTACTCCACCTCATCATCTCTGTATCAGTAATTAAGGTAAATTCTCAGCACACTCCAATTTAAAATCACAGTCTCTGCTACTGGAGTAAATACTTTATACATGAAAAATTCTATAATACCTTGCTAATATATTGTTTTGTGCTAGTCTCAGGCTATCAATAACCAATATTGTGGCTAGAATGGCTCTTGTGATTCTTATTTTGATTGCAAGAGGCCCTAGGCAATAGACATCAGGAAACTTTGAAAAAGAAATGGAAATCTTACAAGCCCTTCAAATCACACAGCACACTTGGGACCACACAGTGAGGTTGGGAGTAGAGAGAAAGAGAAGAGGAGTGAGGACCTGGAGTTCTGCTTTTATTGTGGTTGAGGGTGGGGCCTGGGGTTCATGGGTTCATGGTTTATAGGTTAATTTAAAAAGGATAAGATCATGCCATTTGAAAAAACATGGATGGACCCAGAGAGTATTACGCTAAGTGAAACAAGTCGACTGAGAAAGACAAATACCATATGATTCACCATAAATAAAATCTAAAACAAACAAACAAATAAAACAGATAAACAAAAACCAGAATCAGAACTATAATTATGAGAGCAAACTTATAGTTGCCATCGGGGAAGGGGATGAGGGGTTGGGTAAAATGGATGAAGGAGAGAGGGAGATGCAGGCCTCCAGTTATGGAATAAGTCACAGGAATAAAAAGCAGAGCATAAGGGATACAGTCAATGAAATTGTAATAATGATGTAATGGGATGAATGGGAGCTATACTTGTGGTGAGCATACCATAATGCAAAAACTTGTCAAATCACTAAGTTGTACTCCTGAAACTAATGTAACATTGTGGGTCAACTATACTCAAAAAAAATGAATGAAAAAAATAACAAAAACATACGAACAGAAATTTAAAGCACATCCTTTGCCAGAGAAGGGCTAAGAACCATTAAGATGAAATTACAAGGAGAGGGCTGCCTGGGTGGCTCAGTCAGTTAAGCGTCTGCCTTCGGCTCAGGTCATGACCCCAGGGTCCTGGGATCGAGTCCCACATCGGGCTCCCTGCTCCACGGGAGTCTACTTCTCCCTCTACTTGTGTTCTCTCTCTGTCAAATAATAAATAAAATCTTATAAAAAAAGAAATTATAAGGAGAACCCCATGCAACTACCTTACTTATTATAAGTAATAAATTATAAGTAATGATATTTATTTATATATTATATATTTATTAAACCAGAATAAACACCACATCTGAGGCAAAATTGCAGGGGTAAGTGCCACTATCAAGATGTTAAATAACTGAGTGGTGGTCATCCCTATTATATTCCTAGTCAATTAATGAGTTTAGGTTCTAAAATATTTAAATAAATAAAACCAAAAAAGAAACAGATGGTAAATGGTGAATGATAGTGTTTGACTGTCAACTTACTCAATTTATAGCTTGAATATCAGCTTCTGTGCATGATGTTTTATCTTTAATTTCAAAGATTAATAGATTAACAGCCTCTGGCACCTAGTATGCGGATCTGTTGAAGAAATTTCTTAAATCTTGAGGCTGACAATTGTTCAAATTAACATGGAAAGGAGAGCATTACACACACACTGAGTTGTCCCCTGGATATTTTATTCTCCTGCTTTCAGCCAGGAGAAATCTGCAGAATATCACAGTGATCCATTATATTGGTGTCAGAAAGTGGATACCTTCCCACTTGTTCTAGTATTCTATAGGTGCATAACAAACCAACCCAAGATTTAGTGCCATAAAACAATAACTTATAATCTTGTGATCTTCAACTATGACGTCTATCTGTGAAAGATGCAATATGACCCAGAACCCACGAAACTAAGTGATTTTCAAAACCAAGGTCACAGACATGTGGCCCCAGTCAAAGCATCCTCACTGTCTTCAGCTGCTCAAGACTACTAGTAAGGAGTGAAGAAGTAAATCAGGGGGAGAAAAAAAGGATGTTTCCTTTTGAGCTGATTCCAACATGAGCAACTGAGTGGTAATTCTTACGGGGGAGCTTTCGGGAGCAAAATTTTTAATGCATCAAATGTATCACATTAACAAGGGATTAGTTCCATCAGCCATTGGTTAAAACTTGTCCAAGGGATTGCTTACCTCCCTGGTACATTTCTTGGTATATGGACTTAGGCTGGGATGAGTGGAGTTCTGTGGCCAGAGAAAGCACTTGAAGTTGGAAATCAAATAGCATTTGACTTAAATATGCATGTCAGTGTCTCTGATTCTTCCCCAGAAAGACTTTACACTAGTGAAAAGCGGAAAGATCTTTCACAGGCTCTTGAGATCAGGCTTTAGACTGACACCAATATACCACGAATGCCCTCCTTAGACCGCTTGCATTTGGAAGCCAAAAAAAAAAAAGGTAGGGGGGAGTTGATGTGCTTGAAACTGTGGAGTCCTGGGTGACGAGAGCAGACAGCGAAGGCCTCTGCTAACCCTGCTTCATCTTGTGATAATCTTACCGTACAATAGCTACTGCAAAAAATCCATAGTGTAATCAGTACATTTTTAGTACCCATAAACAATATATTAAACCACTTCCCTCCAACAATATCAACAAGGCATGTTTACTTTTTTGAAATCACGGATCTATTCCTTTTTAAATTTGTAATTTTGTTTTCACAAATTTTGAGGCTATTTAAGTCTACTTACTAGATAAGAACATTTCTGGCCCCACAGAATTTAGAGCAGAGCATCAAACTGTATTCAAGGTAGCTGAGCAATAAAAATAGGCTCTGAAAAAATTAAGCACAAATATTAACCTCCAAGTAGATGTCGAAGGATACTTTAGTTGGATCCATAAGGTTAAATGATATTTTTGTCAGTAAGAACACTCTGACATCTGTTTGTCAGAAAATACTAGAAAGTTGACTCAGAGCTTCAGACTCACTTCCTGCCTCCACCCAACGATGGTGCTTTTGGCATTAAACATCCCCAGGAAATCCCTTGTCAAAGCACCAAGTTTCCTCAGAGAACACACTGATCTATCGCGTCTTCCTCATGTCTCTGCCATTCCCTTAACCTATGTCCCCAGCCGCCTCCATCACAATGATAAATATGAGAAAGAATTTCAGCTTTTAAGCCCTGTTATTTTGACTCAAGTAAATTTATTTCTCCCAGGGATGAATTTTAAATAGCTGTGTGCTATAGCCGATATGACAATATTTTCTGGTCCCAATATCCTGTACCATAATTTGCAATTTTATTAACGTGTAATTTATATACCCAAAACTATATCCATTTTATTTTTTTAAGATTTTATTTATTTGAGAGAGAGAGAATGAGAGATAGAGAGCACGAGAGGAAATAGGGTCAGAGGGAGAAGCAGACTCCCCGCTGAGCAGGGAGCCCGACGTGGGACTCGATCCCGAGACTCCAGGATCATGACCTGAGTCGAAGGCAGTCGCTTAACCAACTGAGCCACCCAGGCGCCCCTATATCCATTTTAAATGTACACTTTGATGAGTTTGATAAAGGATTATGCCCATGTTACCATCCCACCCATCAGATATAGAACATTTCTCTCATCCCAGAAGGTTCCCTTAGTGACTTTTTCTAGGTCAATCCATGCTCTGCTATCCCACCCCCAAAACTCCAAAGGAATCCCTTTTTTTAATTTCTATCACCATGATTACTTTTTTTAACTTCATAAAAATGTGGTAATGCATTCTGTTTCTTTTCTGTTGGCATACTTCTGTACAACATAATGGTGTTGAGATGCGTACATGACATTTTGTATACCACAAGTGGATTTTTATTGTTGAGTCATATTTCATTGAATTAACACACCGTGCGTTTATCATTATTCTGCTGTTGAATGTTTGGGCTGTGTGTAGGTTTTGACTACTATAGATAGTTGTTATGAACTGTTGTGTATGAGGGTTTTCATGTGATATGTCTTCTTATGCCCACAAAATAACAATGAGTGGAATTGGATCATCAAGCAGATCTATTTCACCCTTAAAAAAAATTGAACCCCTTTTCAGAGTAGTGCTGCTATTTACAATAGTACCGGCAATGTGTTAGCATTCCAACGGTTCCGATTCCTTGCCAACATTTGGTATTATCATACTTTTTAATAGTTTTTCATTCTTATGGCTAAATGATATCTCATGGTAGTTTAATTCAAAGTTATCTGAAGAATAGTTAAGTTGTCCATCTTTTTGTGTGTGCATGTGTGCGTGTGTGCGTGCATGTATGTGTGAAGTATCTTTAAATCCTTACTAATTTTTAATTGGGTTGTTTATTTAGTATTTATTTATAGGATTAATTATGTATTCCAATACAAGTACTTTGTTGGATAAATCTATTAGAAATATTTTCTCTCACTCTGGATCTTGCCATTTTTCTAAATGGAGTCTGGTGAAAATATGTTTTTATTCTGATAAAATTTGATTTAACATTTTTTTCTTTTCTGGTTATTATTTGGTCCTAAGAAATATTTACCTACTTGAAACTTGTAAAACTATGGCTACTATATAATGGACACATTATGTACTTGCATCCTTTCTTGAAAAAAAACAGCTTTCTGCTTCCTTATGAAGGGTTTATTCTCTGTAATTCAGCTCCTCAAGGCTTCCTTATCTCCACTGCTCTTTGATAGCATCATAGAAGTATATGATTTTTATTTTAACTTTTTTGAAAATATTTTCATTGGATAAAGTGTTATTTTTTATGTTCTACATCTTAATCATAAGTTGAGGCTCCTAGTTTTCGAATTTTAATGACCATCCTTTGCATACATCACTGTCCAGTACAATAATGGATGTTTATATGTTCTCTATACTTAGAGAACAGGAAAGCTGTGTTTTAAGAGGCACAAGATATTCAGGGCTTTTGGTAAGAAACCTAACATCATGATTAATCATAGCAAGCATTTACACTTAGTAAACACAATTACAATTGCATATAAATTACAGCATTTGTAAAATCTCACTGTTTGACACTATTTCACAAAGTGATTTTATTCTATTGAGTAGTGTAAAGTTTGATAAAAAGTTAAGCAATACATTCTAGTTAAATTTTGAAATTTAGAAAACAAAATACATGCCTAACACAGTGTTCACCATATAGTGTGACTAAATAAATATTTTTTAGTCAAGGACTGGTTCTACAATGTAGGATTAGGATTTTTAAATAGTGACAGTTTTAATTTTTAGAGAGGGATTTCACCATCATTTCATGCTTAATGAAATGAACCTAATTACCCCCTTGCATTTTGTATTAGTGGTTAGGTCATCTGAGACAAATTTTAATATTTGCATTCATTTCTAGTACTAATCATGCTCCAGAAAGTAAGAATATGGTAATTAGTTTCTGTCATTTGAAAACAACATTCCTGAATTACTTTAAGCTTATTGAAATCCAGTTGTCTTTTTAGAAAGTTTTATTAGAATATAGTCACTTACAAAATCTTGCTTTAATACATTTTCTAGTGTCATTATTTGTACTACATGATTAGTACCAAGAGATTTAATTCAAATACCACAATCCCTTCTTGTTATTATGGTTTGTAATTTTGTAAATTGTTATTAAATATTAACTATTCATGAGTTTGTTTTATTTTTTAGTTGTCAGCAATGATGCAGTATGGTGCTGGGGGCTAGTCTTTCTTGTGGACATTGATATTAATCAAGAAAAATGCATTAGAATGTTCTTTGAAGAATAAACTATATGAAGTCATAAGAATGTATATTTTATATTCCTTTAGTCTTTCTAGGGAAAACCCATCAAATGTTTCAGCAATATTTTTCATTAAAATTGAAGTAAAATTTCATTAATCAATTCAGAACTAAGATAATTAATCTAGCCCTGGTGAGGCTCAACTTGCACTAAATATTTTCTAAGACTTTTTAACACTCATTTAGCATGTTTGAAATTCTATTCTTGAGGTATATATATAATTTTTTTAAGATTTTATTTATATAGAGAGAGAGACAGTGAGAAAGGGAACACAAGTGGGGGGATGGGAGTGAGAGAAACAAGCCTCCCTGAGCTGAAGGCAGATGTTTAACGACTGAGCCACTCAGGCACCCTTTGAGATATATATTTTAAAATCATTTTTCCAGAGCCTTGGGTCAAAATGGTGAGCAGGCCTGCCATTGCAGCATTAAACCGGTGGCTGAAAGGTATTCGAAAATGGTACTACAATGCTGCAGGGTTCAATAAGCTGGGGTTAATGAGAGATAATACAATATATGAGAATGATGATGAGAAAGAGGCCATAAGAAGGCTTCCTGAGAATCTTTATAACAACAGGATGTTTCGCGTTAAAAGAGCACTGGACCTGACCATGAGGCATCAGATCTTGCCTAAAGAGCAGTGGACAAAATATGAGGAGGATAAATTCTACCTTGAACCATATCTGAAAGAAGTTATTTGGGAAAGAAAAGAGAGAGAAGAATGGGCAAAGAAATAATGATGGAGTTGAAATCTGTGATTGCAGCTGCCCTCAAATATTTTTAAGAAGTTGAATAAACCTGAAATGTACAATTCAAAAAAAATTTTTTCCATCAGTGCACGCAGCTTCAAGATACATTTTGAGAAGCCTAGGCCAAAAAATAAAAACCTCTATGTGAATCTCTGCCCCTAAAAATATGTATTATCATAGCACATAGACAGTATTGAGAAATTATTTCAAAAATATTATGTATGGAGGTCTATATTTGAGAAAATAGTAAGTTACAAAGTACTTATTTACTGTACAATAATGATAACATTAATAAATCAAAATGTGAATCAGTTTAAGTATCTCATTGTGTTATAACTTTGTAACTTCAAAATTAAATTATATACAACTCTCCATACTATCCTATATTTCATTTTTAGAAGTTTTAATGCTTGGGCAGTATTAAGTTCTACTAGTAAGAAAGTAATTGTCACCGAAAGGTAGCGCATCTTGATAATCCTGACATCTTTCTTCAGTGGAATGATGTCAAGTGTGAATATGTTATTAATAATCTTTCATAGGTCAAACCATTCCTTTGGCCAGTTTTGATCTCAAAGTATCCTCTGATGAAGCAAGTTGTATAGGTTTCCCACAAGTAGTTATTTCTCAAAACTCTTAGAATAACTTTTGTCCCATCTAGCCATTTCTCCAGTCCTTCAGAACCTTCGCATTAGATAAGAGACAAGTGTCCAAGGAGCGTACTCTAAGCCTACTGTGTTGAGCTGAAGCAGAGAGGTGAAACTTGATTTAAGTTTCTCTAACTTAGAGAAACAAATATTTTCAATAACAGAAATCAAGATATGTTTGGCTAAATTCAACTGATTAATTAAGAAGTGTCTCTATTTATACTGAACATATTTTAAAATAAATATGTCAATCCCTGTAGTCCAAATATAAGTAGGATTTGGTACTTTCTTTTTCAAGGAAGTCTTATTGAGAAATCTTAAAAAAAGTCTCAGAAAATATTCTTCAACACTGAGTGACCTTTTTTGCTCCATCCTCATATTAATAAAAATTTAGAGTCACAAATAGAGCCTTAAGAAATATATCTATTATGAGTTAAAATAAATAAATTATTCAAAACCCCCAGAACATAATAAATAATCTTAAATTATTTTCCTATTCACATCTATGGAAAATATGAAAGATAACTGAAAACAATGTGTCCTGAAATGGTGAGAGAAAAATGAAGGGAGTATTTTAATTAGACCTGATGAGTCAGAAATCCATTCAACTGCTAATTTTCTCTGGTTGAAAGTGAATAGGGAGATACCAATTTTCTTTCTGAATCCTTATTTGTGTTTTATAAGTAATTGCATTTAACACATTCAAAATAGGAAAACAGGGTTAGCCAGGTTTCATTACTTTTTCAAGGGTACATAAATAATAAAAAGGAAAGATTTATCTAATGTAAGACTTATCACTAACCCAGAGTTTCAGTCAGACTGGGTTAGGCTATGCTATGGTGCAAATATGCCTAGCATCTCAAGGGTTTAATTTCAAGTAGAAGAAATAAAAAAAGTTCTTTCCAACTCATGCTACAGGTCTGTTGCAATTAGGTTGGGGGCTCTGCTTTATCTCCAGGGCTGAGGCTGAAGGATTTGTTATCTGGGAACGAGACCAGTAACTTTCACATGTGAAAGACAATTCCATGAATTATATACCAGGTCTTAAATGCTTCTACTTTATTTTTAAGATTTTATTTATTTGATAGAGAAAAAGAGCATGAGCAGGGGGAGGGGAAAAGGCAGAGGGAGAAGCATTCTCCCCTGCCAAGCAGGGAGCCCAATGCAGGGTTTAATCCCAGGACCCTGGGATCATGACCTGAGCCAAAGGCAGATGCTTAACTGACTGAGCCACCCAGGTACCCCTTAAATGCTTCTACTTAAAGGATCTCTTGAAGTAATACTGATCAGATGTAAATCTATACACCCTCTTTAGAAGTCAAATTAACTTGAAAACTATCTAAATTCAAAGTATGTGTATCAGTTGATGCTAAAATTGTCTGAGAAATCTCTTTTAGGAATATACTCGCAACCACTCACAATTTATTGCCCAAAGAAGTAACATGGCCATCCCACCTTCAGGGAGTATGAACTACATTTGCCTCAAAGAAGGACTGAAATCTATTTCTATCTCATTCACTATGCTTGAGTGCATATGTATATATGCACATTTAGGTGTGAGAATATATAGATGTGAAATATTTCTTATACTCATTTCAATAAATATTTCCTGTTAGTTTAATAGGGAAAAGTTTTCTATTACTGTTAACTCACTATTACAATAAATTTGTAATTTACATACATGTACTGTTTTTACACACATATATGTGTGTGTATGAACATATAACTGTCTGTTCTTATATTTTATATATATGTGCTGTGTGTGTGTATATATATACACACACACAACACATATATCTTTTGTTTAAGCTTCTTTTTCCCTTTTGACTCCACACATGTTTTTTTTAATTTTATGTTTCCAATTTCATTGTCCTTCCATTGATAGCTTCTGGAATTCATTTCATTATTTGAAAGAACTTCTTCCTTTACAATGTTATCAATATTTTTGATATTGTATTTTTCCATATTTTAATGTGTCCTTAAGTTTAGGTAATTGATTCATCCCAATAATGGATTTAAGTAGATATCTGGCTTTATTTATTTTTCAAAATAACTACATCCAAAATGGTTTAGTAAGACATGTATTCTCTCTCTGTTATTTTGAAATACAACTTTAGCATAAAGTTCCCATGGTTATTTAATACTTTTAACTCTGCTTTATTGCTATGAATGTTTATTCCTCAGCTCCACAAGTTTAAGCATCCTAATATTAAAAGGTATTTTAATTCCTATGAAGATTAGGTCTTCATAGTACCATTCTTTTCAAAATCTCTCTAGATGTCCTCTAACATTTATTTTTCCACAAAAACTTTGGTATTATAATACTTATTTCCAAAACTTAAAGTATCTTGTTACTTTTATTGTTTAGTTTGAAGTAGAACTACTTATTATCCATTAATATATTTACATATTGAATTTAGCACCATATGGATTAATATCACTACAGAAGTCTTTATGGTCTATGCTGGGGAGCATTTTAAGAGCAACTAAATAATACATTTATTTAAGTTCTTACAGAGTTCATCCCTGAAGCATTCTAAGCCTAGAGCAATTTGGGGGGTGGGTATGAGCAGGAAAGGCATTTTTTAAAACATCTCAAGTTTTCAGAATGATTTGTGTTTTCAGGTTTTCATGTGTTTTCTATTGTCATCTTCATAAATTATATTTTCTCAGAAACACATCGTTTTTCATGGTTTCCAAATATTTAATGCATAATTTCAAGTAAAATACTAACACAAAATATTTAGTTTACTGTTTTATCTATGTGTGTGTTTTCACATTTTCAATTGTATTCGTGATGTCATTTTCCCTTTATCAGATGTATTAGTGCCTTATCACATTGGTTTTTATAATGCATTTGACTTTGAACTTTTTTGACTTAATTTTTAATTTATTATTTTGTATTTTAGATATAATATAAGCATTCTAATGTGCCTATGCTTTCTTCACTATGTGTTTTAATATATTTAAGTGTTAAAACCATTTATTTTCACTTCTTTGCAATATGAATATAAATATAAGGCCAGAAGTTTTTTTCTCTGTACATAGCTAATAACAATGTAACTATGGTTCTAAATATAATGATTGTGTTAATGTTAACATTTTCTAGTGTCCATATTAGTTTTTAATGTTCTCTCTGATTTAAATGTGTAATGTATGGTGATTAACAACATAATAAAAAAATGTGTTGAGTGTTTATATTAAATTAGTTTTACTATTTTAGTGATAATTCCTGAATGTCTGAATTCCTTTTGTATGTGGATAAGGGGATAACATGCAGCTAAGTTTTGAAAAGAGTTGCATTTTATTTTCTATTGTTATTAATTTTTAATGTCTTCCTTTTTATGTGTTTGCTGTAAACACTGAACAGCATATGTCCATATCTCAATCTAATCCAATTCTAAAAAAACAATGTTGAATAGC
Source organism: Eumetopias jubatus (assembly GCF_037043125.1). Classification (NCBI taxonomy): domain Eukaryota; kingdom Metazoa; phylum Chordata; class Mammalia; order Carnivora; family Otariidae; genus Eumetopias; species Eumetopias jubatus. The sequence goes on along the minus strand of NW_028274809.1, from coordinate 172,389,070 downwards.
AAAATTTAAGAAAGAGGGATTCTATATTTTATGTGTTAAATAAGACAAATAATACATGTTGAACCCACAGAAACCCTGTAAATCATTTTGCCAATAATCACCACATCAGTTTTAAATCATATAAAACAATTTCAGCATAAAGTAATCAATACAACTATTATATGATTATTAATATTCAGTATATTTATGAGTTGCTATAGTAATTTATAATATGGAAAAGTATTATATGATATGGTATATGAATTAGAAGTTCCTTATATATTGCATGGGCCATAAAATATAATACAAATAAATAATTATAAACAAATATATAATATAAATATATTTATATTATAATATAAATATATTTATATATATATAAAATAAACAAAAATAAACAAATATAAAATAAACAAAAAAACCTCATAAAATAATAAATTTAATATTTAAATAGATGACCAGATTCTAACTCAAGAAGTAGCTGAAAAGAACATAAAACAAAGCAAATACATAAATTGCAACAGCACACTTTGTTTTTATTCAAATATATATTTGAATTTTTCAATGTTTAATGCTATTTTTGTCCTTTTTTTTCTTGGGAGATGATTTTTCAAAAATCTGGATAGTCTTTGACTTTCATGTTGTGGTATCTTTTTTCATTTTTGATATTTTGTTTTTCTTTTATTTTTGGATAGTATTATCCTAGTTTTGATTCAGTTTTCAGCAGTGAACTACAATTTTTAATCCTTTGAATGTTGGTATTATTTTCTGTAATTGTTTATGTTTTATTTAAATTTTGAGCCATTCCAGCTCACTTTTCATCCTTTATCGTGCTAATATACATCCTGAAAAAGACTTGTTTGAGATTTTGCTTCAATGAGGCTTTATTTTTCTTATTTTCTTGAGTATCATGGAAACATATTTGAAATTTTCCTTTTCTTGAATTGATTTTTATTCCAATTGGATTATTTTTATGTATCTTTATTTGATTTTGTAAAATTGAATCATCCTTGAATCTCTGGAATAAATCCTATTTGATTATGGTGAATGATTTTTTTAATATATTGCTGAATTTGGTTTGCTAATATTTTGTTGAGAATTTTTGCATGTTCATCAGAGATACTGGTTTGTAGTTCTCTTCTTTTTTGTGGTATCTTTATCTAGTTCTGGCATCCGGGTGATGCTGGCCTCATAGAATGAATTTTGGAATTTCTCCTTCCTTTGTTTTTTTGGAATACTTTGAGAAGAATAGGTATTAACTCTTTAAATGTTTGGTAGAATTCACCTACGATACAATCTGATTCTGGACTTTTGTTTGCTGAGAGTTTTCTGATTATTGATTCAATTTCATTGCTAGTAATTGGTCTATTCAAATCTTCTATTTCTTCCTAATACAGTTTTGGAATATATATGTTTCTAGAAATTTATCTATTTCTTCTAGGTTGTCCAATTTGTTGGCATGTAATTTTTCATAATATTCCCTTATAATACTTTGTATTTCTTTGGTGTCAATTGTTATTTCTCCTTTTCCATTTCTTTTATTTTTTTTAAAAGATTTTATTCATTCGTTTGAGAGAGACAGAGAAAGAACAGGGAGAAGCAGAGGGAGAGGGAGAAGCAGACTCCCCCTCAAGGTGGAGTTGGAGATCATGACCTGAGCTAAAGGCAATTGCTTTACCAGCTGAGCCACCCAGGCACCCCTCTTCTCTTTCATTTATGATTTTTACTTGAGTCTTCTGTTTTTCTTGATGAGTCTGGCTAAAGTTTTATCAATTTTGTTTATTTTTTCAGAGAACCAGCTCCTGGTTTTCTTGATCTGTTCTATTGATTTTTAACTTTTATTTCATTTATTTCTGCTCTAATCATTATTAATTCTTTCCTTCTACTGGCTTTAGGCTTTGTTTATTATTCTTTGTCCAGTTCCTTTTGGTATAAGGCTAGATTATTTATTTGAGATTTTTCTTATTTCTTGGAGTAGGCCTCTATTACTATAAACTCCCCTCTTAGAACAGCTTTTGGTGCATCCCAAAGTGTTTGGACCATTGAGTTTTCCTTTTCATTTGTCTTCTTGTATTTTTTTTTATTTCTCCTTGATTTCTTGATTGTCCCATTCATTGTTTAGTAGCATGCTAATTAGCAACCATGTATTTGTGTTGTGTTCTTTTCTTGTGATTGATTTCTAGTTTCATATCATTGTGGTCAGAAAAGATGCATGATATGATTTCTATCTTTTTAAATTTATTTGTTTTATGTTTTAAATGAATGTTCTGGTTACTTAAAGTAGCATAACAATTACTCTAAAATATGGTGTCTTGAATATAAAATTTTATGCTCTCCCTAAGTTATCAAAATCCAGGAAGGGCTTGGTAAGGCAGTTTTTATTTGAGATCAGTCACGTCATAAATTTGCATTGCTATAGTGAGTACTGCAGTTATCAGAAAGTTTGATTGGTCTGGGGAATTCTTTTCCAAATTAGCTGACTCAAATTTCTGGAAATTTAGGGCTGGTTCTTGTTGGGGCTCAATACCTCTGTTTTTGGACCTAACCAAGGGGATGCTTGAGGAGTCTAATTATATGGCAGTTGGCTTCCCCCCTGAGTGAGTGAGCCAAAGGTCCAAGGTAGAAGCGGCAGTACCTTTTATGACCACGGATTTAAATTCACAAATCATGACTTCTGCCATATTTTAGGGGTTAAGTCAGCTGTAAAGACTTTGTCAGACTTATGAACAGGAAACATAGATCCCATCTCAAAGGAGGAATGTCAAAGTCATCTTGAAAGTCAAGTTGGAAGCTAGTGTGTAGAATACATATTTGTGCAGCCACTTTTGGAAAATAAAATAGGCCAGTTATCCCTCTGACCACAAATCATATGCTTCCCACATGCAAAATATACTAATTTCCTCCAGCTAAAAGTAAAATGAGCAGATAGAGACATTGGTCTCAAAGTATTATAGACAAGTAATTGGCTGAAGACACTTCTCAGCTGCAAATACCTGCTAGTTTTTGTTGGAAAAAAAAAGAAGCCTACAAAGAGGAAGGACCAAAGGCCAAGAAGCAGAGCCAAGGACCACAGTGACTCATGGCTAGGCAATAAGGCTAGAACTAATCCAGAGACTGGTAACATGTGTCAGTCAGATTTCATAATTGTTGTGAACCAGCAGCTCCTACTTTTTTCTGTTTTCTGCCTTTAGAATGGAAGGGTCTATTCACCTGTTGGGTAGATAACTCACCTCTCATGTCTTCAGATAAAAAGAACCTGTATTCAAGAAGCTATACTCAAGGAACTGCACAGCCTTTCTGAGAACCGATGGCTGATCCAATATGGGGTTTTGAGGAATCATGGAGATTAGGGATTGAAGGACTCTCAGAGGTGTAAAAGGGTTGATGTCATCTGTAGAATCATGATTATTTTGCTGGTTGATTGATATATAGCCAGAGACTTGTTAATTGGAATGAGGTTGTCCAAGATTTAGTGATTTTAAAACCAAGAGTTTACTACCAATTGTTTGGTTGGTTAAAATGTTTTTATTCATTCAAGTTGTGGTGATAAATTGACTGGCTCTAGGTGGTTATCTGTTGCGATGTTGCTGTGGTGATGGAACGACCTGGGTTTCCTAGGAGTGTGGAAACTCTTTTGTATTCCAATCACATATAATTCTCTCTCACAGCCCTCAGAAATTCTTTTTTCTTGTCCTTGACACATCCACATAAATACCTCTTTTATATAAGACTGGAATTTTTAGGAGTGCAAGGAAAAGAGATTTATAGCCCGTCAGAGGCCAACCAAAAAAGCTATGAATAGTGTCCATCTCATAAGCTGTTGTAAAGATTAAATGAGGGTATATATATTATGGAACCTATAACCTGAATAGTATCATGCATATCTAAATGAAAATCTATATGCATTTTTATGGTGACTAAATTTAATTAAGGAAGCAGATCAAGGATTTGTCATTGCTTGCTTAATTATCAGTTTTTGAAAAAGAATAAAATCAAGAATTAATCATAAATTTTCAGCATTTCTCAAATATATACAAAAGTATACCTTCCCAAAGAGTGCAATATTTCTATTTTATTTTTAAAAATAAAAGCAATTTGTTTGTATTAAACATTCCAGCATACCTATAATCTAGGCATTCATATTTTTAGCCAGGCAAATCTCAGCAAACAGCACAAAAATAATTAAAAACAAATAAAATCTTTGGTAAGCTAGAAACTAAATTTAAATTTAACATTTAATTTTCCTCTTAAATGATATCTGTAAAACTTCTATAGAAAATATCATTCCTAAGGATAAAATATTAACAGCATATTGAAATACATATTCCGGGAAACCTGATTCTATGTATAGTTTAATTTTATAGATGGTGAAACTGAGGATTAGGTTGGCTAAGCTAATTTGCCCAAGGATATTCACCTAGAGAGCAGCCCCAACAGGATGCAATCCAGGGCAGCTTGATCTATAGACAGGCTCTTAACTATCTATATACACAATCTCCCTGGTGGGGAGGAAAATATGTGTTATGACCCTCCGTCAGAGGGTCAAGCAGTGGGCAGGCACTTGGGCAGATGCACATTATTTGGTAATCATGTTTTCTGGGTGAAAAGTCTATTGGTTTGTTTTTAGGCAGAGTCAGAATGTTCCCATATCAAAAGAGCCTCTTCAAGGCGGCCACATCAAGATGTTCCTGGCATCAAAATGGCTGCGTCAAAGCTGTGTGTCAGCAAATTGACTATAACGAAACAGCCTATATCAAAATGGCTGTAGCCTCCACTGGCACAGGACTTGCCATTAAAGGAATGCTTTCTAGAATGTCAGTGCTGCTTATAGTAAGATAAGATGAAAAGTTGTTTCTTTCCATTGATGCTCCCCCTTTCAGTTGGGAGCCGGACTTCACCACATGGGACTGGAAGACAAAGAGGCACCGCTTTTTATTCCCCGGGGACTCCTCAGAGACACCTGTTACCGGGTTGCGCCCCAGCCTGCTGCGGGAAGGGGCCACACGCTTGGCTCTTCATGCGTTACATGGTTTTTGATGAAAGCTGAAGATTTAAAATAATATAATGCGGCAATTCCGGAAGTCAGAGCCTACCTGCTCCTCTTGCTTTGCTGTTTTTGCTGCCTGTTTAGTGACTTTTCTGGGTTAATTCTGTAAGATCTGTGTTTTTGCCACATGTGGCCACTAAGTCTCTGCTTTATTAGCTTCACGGCCAGGTAATGACTGGACAGAGCCCTCCATCGTGTCCCGTGCTGCTGGGCGCTCTGTGGGTCCCTTGACCAATATTAAGAAAAGGTGTCCTACATTTGCTTCAAGGGAAGAAATTTTCCTTGAAGATTTCAATATGTGAAATTCATCAACTCTCTCCATCACCACAATTAAAAAGTATAAATGACATATGCTAAATATCCCATTCATGTTAGCAACAATGATTATAAAATAGAATATACCTAACAGTAGTGTCCATCGCATATAAATGAAACTATAAAATCCATTTGAGATATATATGAAGACCTAAATAGACAGGTAGGTAATTCCCTAAATATAGGGAATACAGATATAATATTAAAAGGACATTGATTCTCCCTCCAATACACCTATACATTCAGTAAAATACCAATTAAAATCTCAATGGGATTTATTTTGGAATTATCATGAATAATGTTAGGAGACAAGGAGAATTTTTAAATATGCACAACCAACTGGGGATTAATTTTCATCATTTATAAAGAATGGACAAATGAGTAAATAAAATATAAAGAATTTTGTAGAAAAATTATAAGTATAAATCTATAATCTATTACAAAGTATAAATCTATTATTTTACAAAATTATTTAAACGACTTTATTTTTTTAAAGATTTTAGTTATTATTTATTTGAGAGACAGGCAGACAGAGATAGTTAGAGAGAGCACGAGCAGGGAGGAGAGGGAGAAGCAGGGATCCCGATGCAGGACTCATTCCAGGACCCTGGGATCATGACCTGAGCCAAAGGCAGATGCTTAACCAACTGAGCCACCCAGGCGCCCCTATTTAAATGACTTTAAACATATGAAGTACTGCTCAATTTCACCAAAAACCAAGAAAATGAATATTGATGCAACAATGAGATTGGCAAAAAATAAAATGATTATAGTAACTAGTGCAGGGAAATTTGGGGAAATGAGAATACTCATAGACTATTGATAGGAGGATATATTTTTAAAGCGAATTTGGCAGTAACTATTAAATATAAAATGTGCATAACCTTTGCCTCAGCAGTTTTACTTTTAGAAATTTTCTTGAAAATAATTCAATATAGATGCAGGAACAGGATAAGATTGCTTTATTTTTTATAATAGTGAAAACGAAAAAAAAAAGAGTTTTGTTTTTGAGGGCTACATCAGAAGCCATAAACAAAAACCTGTTTAATCATGCTATATCCAAACTAAGGATATCTCAGTAAGCAACCATTTATAATAAAACACATATACTAAAATAATTTGTTGGTATGAAAATAGATCTACAAAATATGAAGTAAGCTATGTTGTGAAATATATATATAATAAATATATAAAATATGATACTACTTAATGTCCCAAATAAACATATGCGCATAAATATAGAAAAAGAATGACCTGATACACAAAGATATTCTGTTATTACTAGCAAAATCAGGAAGAGATGGGAATGAAAGACAGTAAGTACTCATTTTTTTAATAGATTTTGAATTTTCATACTTTTTTTTCAAAATACTAAAACTCAATTGAGAGTAGTTACATTTATGGAGGTTTGTTTGATAGAGAAATAATACAACACTTCCTATGGGATATTTTTATTTTAAGTGACATTCAGGGACCACTTGCATTAGCACTACCTGGGAAGACTATTAAAAATTATTTTCCCCTTCCCGTCACACACGTGTGGAAAAATAATTGATGGAACTGAGTTTTGTATTGACGAAAAAAAGCTCTTAATTGTTATGTACACCAAAATTTGAGAACAATTTAGATCTAATGTTTGAAGGAATCTACCAGAGATGAAAGTTGCATATCTAGAAGATATTATCTTTCTATATTATTGTTCCTGGGATTATGTACACAGAATTCATCAAAGTCTCACTATGAAAACAGCCTTAGGAAACCTGATGCTTTATTTATTCAAGGGAGCTGGTAAAGATATTTTCCTGTGAATATATCATTGTAATTATGCACACAAAGTTTTATTTTACACTAGTATGTTGTCTTCAAAGTTACTAAAAAATATTTAAGTCATTTATTTTTTGCATTTATTTGTATTTATCTTCCAGGAAATACAGATTTAAATGTACAACACTACCAACAGTGACCTCCTTATTCTGTTTTATTTATTTCTATTATTTCTATTTTATATTCCAGTTTTAATTTGGGGTATTTTTATGTATAAATGTGAGTATTTATATTTTCCCTTTTTAAATTTAATACGTTAATGATCTCTAACATTACTTCTGCTCACATAGTAAACAATAGATGATAGATAGATATAGATAGGTGATAGATAAAAATGCAGAATAAATATATAGGTAATTTCAAGGTAGATTTTCTTAGAAAACGAATTCTGGATGTATATATAAATGATACACCGATTTTAAAATGTACTTCAGGGGGCGGAGTAAGATGGCAGAGAAGGAGAACTGGATTTCCTCTGGTCTCAGGAATTTAGCTGGATAGGGATCAAACCATTCTGAACACCTACAAACTCAACAGGAGATCAAAGAAAAGAAGAGCAACAACTCTCTGAACAGAAAAGCGACCACTTTCTGGAAGGTAGGACATGCGGAGAAGTGAATCCGAGGCGATATTCAGGAGGATAGACGGCGGGGGAGGGGGGCTCCGTCGGCTGCTTCTGGCAAGTGATAGAGCCGTGGAGCACAAAATCGGAATTTTTAGAAGTCAGCTCCACTGAGGGACTCGCTCCAGTGGCTAAGCGGGGGGTGGAATCCTCCCGGGACAGTGTGGTCTCAGGACCCTCGGGGTCACAGGAAGACTGGGGGTGCCTGACTGCAGCAGAGCTCCTGGGTATCAGAGTGGGGAAGCCGGCTGCAGAGATGGAGCAGAGGCGCAGGCTCTCAGCTCGGGGTTGCCATAGACTGTGATCGGTGACAGTTGGGCCACTGCTCCTCCAGCAGAGACCCAACAAGCAGCAGATCCGGGCGACTCCCCTTCCTTCCCTGGGAGGACCGGTGTGGGGATCTGCTGGGTATGGAGATTCCACACCGAGTCGGGTGCCAGAGATAGAAACACTCAGTCACAGGCCAGGTGAGCACAGAGTGCAGCCGGAGACTGGGGAGACGGGAGTGACTGCTTTTCCCTGTGGGCGCACTGAGGGTGGGGCCCCGAATTCTCGGCTCCTCAGGGGTGGAGATTGGGAGCCTGCCATTTTAATTCTCGTCCTCCAACGCGGTATGGACAGCTTGCAGGGAACAAAAGCTCCCGAGAGCAAACCCGAGTAGATTACTTAGCCTGGACCGGGCAAGGGTGGGGCAATACCACCTCCGGCAAAGACATTTGGGAACCATGGCAACAGGCCCCTCTGCCAGAAGACCAGCACAACAGTCAGCCAAGACCAAGTTTACCAATCAATGAGAATGGGAGAACTCCAGTGCTAGAGGAATAATGCACATAGAATTCATGGCTTTTTTACCATGATTCATTAGTCTTTCAAAGTTCATTTTTTTAACTGTTTTTTTTTAATTTTTCTTTTTCCGTTATTCAAACAACAAATTATCAATCCATTTTTTTAAAAAAACATTTTTATTGTTCATTTTTAGAGTCATATTTTATCCCTTCATAGTAGATACCCTTATTTTTTGTATATATATATAAATTGTTCTCTCTTAAAATTTTGAGATACAGTTTCTTCTAACAGATCAAAATATACCATAAATCTCTAGTCTATGGCTTTCTTCTAATCTCCTGCCTGATCACATTCTCTCTGCTTTGTTTTTCTTTCTCTCTTTCCTTTTTTTTAATGATTTTATTTATTTATTTATTTGAGAGAGAGAATGAGAGAGAGAGAGCACATGAGAGGAGGGAGGATCAGAGGGAGAAGCAGACTCCCTCCTGAGCAGGGAGCCCGATGCAGGATTGATCCTGGAACTCCAGGATCATGACCTGAGCCGAAGGCAGTTCTTTCCTTTTTCAAACACCTTATTATCAATTCCTTTTAAAATTTTTTTATAATTTTCATCTTTACAGTCATATTCCATCCCTTCATCGTATCAAACCTTATTTTGTAGATATATAACTGTTTCTTTCTTTAAAATTTTAGGAGGCACTTTCTTCTAACAGACCAAAATACACCCAAAATCTAGTATGTGGCACTGATCTATGCACCAGCCTGATGGTATTTGATCATATTCTGATTTTTTTTTGTTTTGTTTTGTTCTGTTTTTGTTTGTATTTATCTTTTTCTTTTTTTTTCTTTCTTTCTTTTTCTTTCTTTCATTTCTTTTCCCCTGGTTTCAGGTCTTTTCTTATTTGATTAGAGTAATTTTCTGGGGACGTTGATAACCTGTTAGCATTTTGTTCTCTCATTCATCTATTCTACTCTGGACAAAATAACAAGAGGAAAAAAATCACCTCAACAAAAAGAACAAGAGGTACTAGCATCTGCCAGCGACCTACTCAATATGGACATTACTGCGATGTCGGGCCTAGAGTTCAGAATCATGATTTTAAAGATACTAGCTGGGCTTGAAAAAGCATAGAAGTTATTAGAGAAACCCTTTCTGGAGAAATAAAAGAACTAAAATCTAACCAAGTAAAAATCAAAAAGGCTATTAATGAGGTGCAGTCAAAAATGGGGGCACTAACTGCTAGGATAAAAGAGGCAGAAGAGAGAATCAGTGATATAGAAGACCCAATGATGGAAAATAAAGAGGCTGAAAAAAAGAGAGATAAACAATTACTGGATCACGAGGGCAGAATTCGAGAGATAAGTGATATGATAAGATGAAACAACATTAGAATAATTGGGATACCAGAAGAGGAAGAAAGAGAGAGAGGGGCAGGAGGTATATTGGAGCAAATTATAGCAGAGAACTTCCCTAATGTGGGGATGGAAAAAGGCATCAAAATCCAGGAGGCACAGAGAACCCCTCTCAAAATCAATAAAAATAGGTCAACATCCTGACATGTTATAGTAAAACTTACAAGTCTCAAAGACAAAGAGAAAATCTTGAAAGCAGCTCGGGAGAAGATATATGTAACCTATAATGGTAGAAACATTAGAATGGCAACAAACCTATCCACAGAGACCTGACAGGTCAGAAAGGATGGGCATGATATCTTCAGAGCACTAAAAGAGAAAAACATGCAGCCAAGAATACTATATCCAGCTAGGCTGTCATTGAAAATAGAAGGAAAGATAAATAGCTTCCAGGACAAACAAAAACTAAAGGAATTTGCAAACACGAAACCAGCCCCACAAGAACTACTGAAAGGGGTCCTCTCAGCAAAGAGAGAGCCTAAAAGCAGCATAGACCAGAAAGGAACACAGACAATATAGAGTAATAGTCAACTTACAGGCAATACAATGGCACTAAATTCATATCTTTCAATACCCTGAATGTAAATGGGCTAAATGCCCCAATCAAAAGACACAGGCTATCAGATTGGATTAAAAAACAAGACCCATCAATATGCTGTCTGTGAGAGACTCATTTTAGACCCAAAGGCACCCCCAGATTGAAAGTGAGGGGGTGGAAAACCATTTACCATGATAATGGACACCAAAAGAAAGCTGGGGTGGCAATCCTTACATCAGACAAATTAGATTTTAAAACAAAGACTGTAATAAGAGATGAAGAAGGACACTATATGCTACTTAAAGGGTCTATCCAACAAGAAGATCTAACAATTGTAAATATCTATGCCCCTAACATGGGAGCAGCCAGTTATATAAGGCAATTAATAATAGCAGCAAAAAACACATTGACAACAATACAATAATAGTGGGGGACTTTAACACCCCCCTTACTGAAATGGACAGATCATCTAAGCAAAAGATCAACAAGGAAATAAAGTCTTTCAATGACACACTGGACCAAATGGTCTTCACAGACATATTCAGAACATTCCATCCCAAAGCAATGGAACACACATTCTTCTCTAGTGTCCATGGAACATTCTCCAGAATAGATCACATCCGAGGTCACAAATCAGGTCTCAACTGGTACCAAAAGATTGGGATTATTCCCTGCATATTTTCAGACCACAAAGCTTTGAAACTAGAACTCAATCACAAGAGGGAAGTCAGAAAGAACTCAAATACATGGAGGCTAAAGAGCATCCTACTAAAGAATGATTGGGTCAACCAGGAAATTAAAGAAGAATTAAAAAAATTCATGGAAACCAATTAAATGAAAACACAACTGTTCAAAATCTTTGGGATGCAGCAAAGGCAATCCTGAGAGGAAAGTATATAGCAATACAAGCCTTTCTCAGGAAACAAGAAAGTCTCAAATACACAACCTAACCCTACACCTAAAGGAGCTGGAGAAAGAACAGCAAAAAAGCCTAAACCCAGCAGGAGAAGAGAAATAATAAAGAACAGAGCAGAAATCAATGAAACAGAAACCAAAAGAACAATAGAACAGATGAACGAAACTAGAAGATGGTTCTTTAAAAGAATTAACAGATTGATAAACCCCTGGCCAGACTTATCAAAAAGAAAAGAGAAATGACCCAAATCAACAAAATCATGAATGAAAGAGGAGAGATCACAATCAACACCAAAGAAATACAAACAACTATAAGAACATATTATAAGCAAATCTATGCCAGCAAATTAGATAACCTGGAAGAAATGGATACATTCCTAGAGATGTATCAACTACCAAAATTGAACCAGGAAGAATTAGAAAACCTGAACAGACCTATAACCACCAAGGAAACTGAAGCAGTCATCAAAAATCTCCAAACAACCAAAGGCCCAGGGCCAGATGGCTTCCTAGGGGAATTCTACCAAACATTTAAAGAAGAATTGAAACTGTTCCAAAAAATAGGAATGGTAGGAATACTTCCAAACTCATTTTATGAGGCCACCATTACCTTGATCCCAAAACCAGACAAAGACCCCATCAAAAAGGAGACATACAGACCAATATCCCTGATGAACATGGATGCAAAAATTCTCACCAAAATACTAGCCAATAGGATCCAACAGTACAGTAAAAGGATTATTCACCACGACCAAGTGGGATTTATCCCTGGGCTGCAAGGTTGGTTCAACATCTGCAAATCAATCAACGTGATACAATATATTAACAAAAGAAAGAACAACAATAGATGCAAAAAAAGCATTTGACAAAGTACAGCATCCTTTCTTGATCAAAACTCTTCAGAGTATAGGCATAGAGGGTACATACCTCAATATCATAAAAGCCATCTATGAAAAACCCACAGCGAATATCATTCTCAATGGGGAAAAGCTGAGAGCTTTTCCCCTAAGGTCAGGAACGTGGCAGGGATGTCCACTCTCACCACTGCTATTCAACATAGTATTAGATGTCCTAGCCACAGCAATCAGACAACAAACAGAAGTCAAAGGCATCCAAATCAGCAAAGAGGAAGTCAAACTCTCACTCTTTGTAGATGATATGATACTTTATGTGGAAAACCCAAAAGACTCCACCCCAAAACTGCTAGAACTCATACAGGAATTCAGTCAAGCGGCAGGATATAAAATCAATGCACAGAAATCAGTGGCATTCCTATACGCCAACAACAAGACAGAAGAGAGAGAAATTAAGGAGTCAATCCCATTTACAATTGCACCCAAAACCATAAGATATCTTGGAATAAATCTAACCAAAGAGGCAAAGGATCTGTACTCAGAAAACTATAAAATACTCATGAAACAAGTTGAGAAAGACACAAAGAAATGGAAAAACGTTCCATGCTCATGGATTGGAAGAACAAACATTGTGAAGATGTCAATGCTACCTAGAGCAATCTACACATTCAATGCAATCCCCATCAAAATACCATCCACTTTTTTCAAAGAAATGGAACAAATAATCCTGAAATTTTTATGGAACCAGAAGAGACCCCGAATAGCCAGAGGAATGTTGAAAAAGAAAAGCAAAGCTGGCAGCATCACAATTCCGGACTTCCAGCTCTATTACAAAGCTGTCATCATCAAGACAGTATGGTACTGTCATAAAAACTGACACATAGATCAGTGGAACAGAATAGAGAGCCCAGAAATGGACCCTCAACTCTATGGTCAACTTATCTTTGACAAAGCAGGAAAGAATGTCCAATGGAGAAAAGACAGTCTCTTCAACAAATGGTGTTGGGAAAATTGGACAGCCACATGCAGAAGAATGAAACTGGACCATTTCCTTACACCCCACACAAAAATAGACTCCAAATGGTTGAAAGACCTAAACGTGCAACAGGAGTCCATCAAAATCCTAAAGGAGAACACAGGCAGCAACCTCTTTGACCTCAGCCGCAGCAATTTCTTCCTAGAAACATCGCCAAAGGCAAGGGAAGCAAGGGCAAAAATGAACTATTGGGATTTCATCAAGCTAAAAACTTTTGCACAGCAAAAGAAACAGTCCACAAAACCAAAAGACAACCGACAGAATGGGAGAAAATATTTGCAAATGACATATCAGATAAAGGGCTAGTATCCAAAATCTATAAAGAACTTATCAAACTCAACACCCAAAGATCAAATGATCCAATCAAGAAATGGGCAGAAGACATGAACAGACATTTTTCCAAAGAAGACATCCAAATGGCCAACAGACACATGAAAAAGTGCTCAACATCGCTCGGCATCCAGGGAAATCCAAATCAAAACCTCAATGAGATACCACCTCACACCAGTCAGAATGGCTAAAATTAACAAGTCAGGAAACGAGAGATGTTGGCAGGGATGCGGAGAAAGGGGAACCGTCCTACACTGTTGGTGGGAATACAAGCTGGTGCAACCATTCTGGAAAACAGTATGGAGGTTCCTCAAACAGTTGAAAATAGAGCTACCATACGATCCAGCAATTACACTACTGGGTATTTACCACAAAGATACAAATGTAGGAATCTGAAGGGGTACGTGCACCCCAATGTTTATAACAGCAATGTCCACAATAGCCAAACTGTGGAAAGAGCCAAGATGTCCATTGACAGATGAATGGATAAAGAAGATATGGTATACATACACAATTGAATATTATGCAGCCATCAAAAGGAATGAGATCTTGCCATTTGCAACGATATGGATGAACTGGAGGGTATTATGTTGAGTGAAATAAGTCAATCAGAGAAAGACATGTATCATATGATCTCACTGGTATGAGGAATTCTTAATCTCAGGAAACAAACTGAAGGTTGCTGGAGTGGTAGGGGGTGGGAGAGATGGATGGCTGGGTGATAGACATTGGGGAGGGTATGTGCTATGGTGAGCTCTGTGAATTGTGCAAGACTGTTGAATCACAGATCTGTACCTCTGAAACAAATGATGCAACATATGTTAAGGAAAAAAAAAGATAAGCCGAGGGGAAGAATGAAGGGGTTTAAATCGGAGGGGGAGATGAAACCTGAGAGATGGTGGACTCTGAAAAACAAACTGGGGAGGGTTCTAGAGGAGAGGGGAGTGGGGTGATGTGTTAGCCTGGTGATGGGTATTAAAGAGGGCACGTTCTGCATGGAGCACTGCGTGTTATGCACAAACAATGAATCATGGAACACTACATCAAAAACTAATGATGTAATGTATGGTGATTAAAACCTTGTCACGTCCTGTTTTAAAGTAAAAAAAAAGTAAAAACAATGGGAACAAAAAAAATGTACTTCAATTGGGGCATATCTTATCAATTACTTATGACATCAAATATTAGTCATATTGCCAAGGCAATGAAACTGCATTAGAATTCACACCTAAATGATAGAAAAATCAAATAATAAATGAGTTTCAAATTTGCAAATATGACTAAAAATAATACTATGTTTTAGAATGCTCATTGTAAATTACATAATGTTTTATTTTTTGCATAACTTTATTTCAACAGGTAAGAAAATGTATTAAATGCATCCCTTATTTTTGGTGTTGTTCTCAAAAAGAATACAGACTTTTATCT
The DNA here is from genome assembly GCF_037043125.1 of Eumetopias jubatus. Lineage (NCBI taxonomy): Eukaryota > Metazoa > Chordata > Mammalia > Carnivora > Otariidae > Eumetopias > Eumetopias jubatus. The sequence goes on along the minus strand of NW_028274809.1, from coordinate 172,373,983 downwards.
CGTAGGGTATAAGTTCAGGAAGGTAGTAGATATTCAGAAATTTCCTAAAATAAATCATTATTTTTTTAAACATGTATTTATTTGTTTGAGAAAGAGAGCACCCAAGAGGGGGGAGGAACAGAGGGGAGAGAGAGGGACAAGCAGACTCCTAGCTGCCAGGGAGCCTAGTATGGGGCTTGATCCCAGAACCCTGAGATCATTACCTGAGCCAAAATCAAGAGTCAATGCTCAACCAACTGAGCCACCCAGGCACCCAAAAAGATAATTTTTAAGATTTAAAAATATTTTAAAGAAAAAATATAAAGGAAGTAAAGTAAAACTAATGTAAATTAGAATTATGGAGGTATAGGAACAGTTTTTGATAAGCATATTTTTAGAAGACAGAAATTCTAAAAGCCTCAGGAATTTCTTCTCTAAAATTTTGATGTTTGTAAATCATAAAACACCAGAAATATGTTAATTATGCATGTGTAAATGTTCTTGTTAATGCCCTTTAGGAGCTGAATTTATTATGGAATATAATTATGAGTTTATTACAGAATTCGGGGGATCTGTGAACTTGGATGGGGAAACCTACACTTTTATTTTTATAAATCTCTAGCCACTGTTTTAATTTTGAATTTTGCAGCAAACTATAATGGCATTAAAGAGACACAGTTTTATCAACAGTAGAAATCAAAGCAATTGAAGTTTTTGTTAGACATATTATTTGATATATTAATAGACATTATTTGATGTATTAATACAGAATTTTATGTGTTTTTTATATTTTGATAATAGTGTGTTAGATAATGTTCTTTGTAATCACATATATTTTAGTTTGTACACTTAAAAAAAAAATCCATCAACCTTAACAGACTGCCAAATGAGTCTGTAATAGATGAAAAGTGAAGAACCATACTAAAGTATAAATGATAAATGATAAATGATAAAATAGTGGAAAATATTACTATAGTATGGCTGAAATTTACTCATAAATCTTCAAGAATGTATATTTTTCTCTGAGTAACTATTAAAGCAGGTCTAATCCTCTCCCAAAATAAATCAATGATTATGATAATTGACTATATTACTTAAACTCATTTTTTTGTTTTTTTTTTCTTTCCCCTTTAATAACCAATACAGCAGGAGTAAAATTTTGTTAATACAATATCTTCTATTTACTTCATGTTGTTTTAATGTCTGTTTTTTCATTTGTTATAATCTGAACAGGATCTGGAAATAACTCTGGTTTACATTCCATGATATATTGTATAGGTAAATGATGCCATTTGAAATTATTCCTATATAGAGTACATCAATCATCCTAACACTATGTAAAAATTTTATTGAAAAATTGTTGATTCTTGTCTCCATGCTATGTGATTTACTTTAACATATTCTACTGTCTGAACTTAAAACATTTATTAACATATTTTTATTTACACTGTTATAAATATATTGTATATTATCATTTGGGTTTCAAAACATACACACAAAGGTAAATGACAGATAAAAAGGTAAATAAATAGAGATAATAAATATGTAAGTTAATTTAAGTTTTAAATCAGATTTTCCAATTAATCATCTTCTGATTTTTCCATCATTTGTCAAATGCTAAGAAAATATTTTATGAAATATTCTATTTCATTTATTTTGACATTAAGTTAATATACAAAATAATGACTAAACCTTTTAATGACCTTGTTTATACACTTTATTGGAATTAGATTTTTTTTAATTCTACAAAGAAAAATGTTACACTTCACTTCCTGATGTTTCTTAAACACACACATAAATGCATAGAAATGTCATTAACATAAATTTGAACTGGCTATTCATAACAGTTTATATTTATAATAATTGCATTTGTACTGGCACAATAATAAAATACTTCTGCAGGCACACATGCATATATTCAAGTTTATACAAATATTGAGATGTTTATACTCATGCCTTGGCATATAATTTAGATACATCCATTCTGATGTATGCAAAGTTGCTCAAAACAAGGCTATCGATGGCCCATCATTATTTGTAATGACATGATGGTACTTACTTATCCACCCTGAAGAGAAATCTGAGTCTTTTTATCAGTTCAGAGAATAGTCTCAGAGCAGAAGTGTAAATGACTACCTATGTTGTAAATACAATATATAAATAAAGTATGTATGTAAACCAAGCCTCCAAGTGCAAATGGAGTAGGTGGATATCATGACAGAAGTGTTCTGGGAGGGATGCCTGGGTGGCTCAGTCACTTGGGTGGCTGCCTTTGGCTCAGGTCGCAATCCCAGGGTCCTGGGATCAAGCCCCGCATAGGGCTCCTTGCTCAGTGGGGAGCCCGCTTCACCCTCTCCCTCTGCCTGCCGCTCCGCCTGCTTGTGCTTTCTCTCTCTCTGACAAATAAATAAATAAAATCTTTAAAAATAACTAAATAAATAAAAGAAAAAAAAAAAGAAGTGTTCTGGGAGCTGGTTACCCCACAGTTTTCTGATTGGGCAGCAATCAGTAAAAACGGTGAAGGGAGGGAGGGCAAAGGATGATCTCATTAACTGAGTTTAAAGAAGGAAGTTAAACTAAATTTTTATATTAGTTTCCTAAGAGAAGTAAAATTAACACTCAGTATATTCTAAAACAATCACTTGGGGCAACAGGAAAAAAATCTACAAAATGACAATCGGGGAAACACATGACTTTTCAAAGAAATTCGGAGACTCCCCCCTCGCCCCCCCCCCCCCGGGGGTATTTAGTGCTGGCTGAGGCGGAAGGATGATAATTTTAAGATTTTCTTCATTCTGATAATATTTTTTCTTTTTTTAAGCAGTTTTTAAAATTCCTGGTAAGTAGCCCTGAAGGAAAAGATCAGCTACTTTTTTGTTTCCTTAAAATGCACTCTGCTGTGTTGTTTTATGGTGTAAACTATGGATTATTAAAAAGCATATTGTGCCTCACACACGGAAACCATGTCTCCATGCAGCTTTCACCAATAATAAAGCTAGTAGTTTTATCTTCAGCTTCCTGACTCTACTGTCCCCACCACTGGTTCAGAATTCAGGAAAGAGACTTTTATTTATCCCAACTACTAAAATTCTTCCTTAGAACATTCTTAAAGACTTAGCCACTCTTTATTGTGGTTATCTTCCTTGGGACAAACACTTCTGTCCAAAAAGAATTATTCTCTAATACAAATGAACATCTAAATACTGTTGAAAAAAAATCATGCAAAGCTGCTAACCAGTCTTAATTTAAATTTATTTTTATAAATCTCAGATGGACACAACTACCAATAGTACAGCATTTGGTTATAGTTCTGTTCTGCCACTTCTTGAGATGACAATTTATAACCTTCGCTTCTTTAGTGGGAATTTCCATTTTCTCTCCCTCTTCCTTGCTATCAACAAATAATTTTGGCTTAAACTTCCCTGAAAATAAGAAAGGCAAGGCAAATTTCATTTACCTCCAATCAAAATTATGAAGTAATAAATGTCTGTAGACACATGGTGCTACTTTCTCTTCTTCCTATATTACTAGATAAAATGAACAGACCCCTGCCAAAGCCAACCCCTTTTCCCAGACTGAACTGCATATCGTTTCTCTTCAAGGAAGTTTTTCCAACAGTCATCCCCTTAATCTCCCGCAAGATGAATTGTTTTTCACCCTATATATAAGTCATACATATCAGCACACAATATGCTCCATTTTCTCTCATTATTTATCTACCTACCCACTTATGAAATATCCTCCTTTAACTCATAACTCAGTCTAGCAACTGACCTGTATCTTTTCCTCTCCTTTCCCAGAAGCTTCTAACAAGACTTATATTTGCTCTTTATACTTCTGTGTATAATCCTTTCCATTCCACTTAAATCAGGGAAACACCAAAAAATGGATCTTACTAAAGCCACTAATTATGATGTTGACAAATCCACTCACCTAGCCTCATCTTATTCACCCTCTAAGCAATGTTGAATGCATATATTAAGGTTTGCCTTCTCAAGATATTTTATTTTATGGCCTTTGTTTACACAGTATTTTCTGACTGTTCACCTACCTTACCAGCCTTTCATAGACATATTTTTTTCAAGGTTGTTCCTCCAATTAGAGACTTTATTTGGGAATTGTGAAGGGTTGTGTACTAGTCTGTCTTCTCTTGTCCATCAGAAATGTCAGGGAGAAGGAGAAGCAGACTCTCCACTGAGAAGAGGACCTGATGCAGGGCTCCATCCCAGGACCCTGAGATCATGACCTGAGCCAAAGGCGGACACTTAACTGACTGAGCCACCCTGGCACCCCTACATTTCCTTTTTGAAATTTTTATTAAGCAATCACTATGTGCCAGATAGATCTAGGGAGTAGAAGAAAATAAAATATGAAATAAAATATGAAAAAGAAATGTTTCCTTCTATGGGAGAAAATTAAATATATAATAACAAGCAGATAATATACAGTTAATGAAGAAAATCATATGGTATGGCATGGGTACTCCAGATAAAACCTTGATAAGCAATAAGTGATTCATCTTATTCTCTACTCTGAAGCAGAAGAGGAATATAAATTATATTATTTAGCTCTCGTTTTAAAATGGGTATAAATGAATTTTTATCCTACAGTTAATCATCCTTAAACAATTATTCAAATTTTCTAATTAATATTTCTGTGATTAGAAATATTTTGTCAGTGTACACTTTTTATGTACTGTTGACAATTTTAATTTGTTTTTAGTCATGGATAATTTAACAGCTATCTCCTGCTGACATCATTAATGAAATAGATCGTGCTGGTTAAATCCTCCCTTAATTCAAGAAATTGAAACAGTCACCTAAAAAATAGAAGTTTTCAGTAAAAAATGCATTATTTAATAATTCCCAGAGGATTCACGTGAATGAATATAGCAGGCATGGGGGACATAAAATTAAAATATCTATTTAGTTATGTGGAAGTAATAAATTAACAAGAACAAATTGCTAAACTTTGCACATTTTTACATAAGTTAATATTGGACGTATTGCAGAAGTAACTTCTAAAGCACAGACATTCCAAGAACCAGTACAAGTGAAACAATTTGTGCAAGTAAGTAAGGTTACATCCCATTTTATGTTGGATAAAAAAATGCCTACATGGTTTTCTTTGAGTTTTAAAGTATACAACACAATACCCTTTTGTTCCCCTGGTACCTTAAACTTTCCTAACAGTGATAATATAAATGGAACAAAAACATGTTAAAGCTTTCTCTCGTCCTTAGTACCTAGATTAACTTGAATTTCACAAATTGATTTAAAAATTTAAAGAAAAAATACACAAAAACCCTAAGTGTCAGCTTTGTGATGGTAGCAGGTGTTGGGGAAATATTCCTATACTGGGAAGGGGCAGTTTAAAATCCTTTGTCCCATATCTATCCCTGTTTTGGATTAGGGCTAGGTATTATCTTCATCCGTGTCTCAATTATTCCTCCATGTTAAAAGTTATCCTAAACGTAGAGTTAATAGGAATATAAAGTGAATTCAGTAGCAGGATAATATATTAGAACATGGACTCTTAGAAGTCAGTCTTTCTTTCCCTTAGAACATTTTTATAATAATTTATGTTAAATTAAATAATGTTTCATGGAGATTTTAATTGTTATTATATAAACTTGGAAATTCCTTTCATAATAAAATGTGTTTATTACCTCATTGCTATATTAATTTCAGCTTCATATTTCCTTTCTGCTGTATTTTGCAAACATAATCTAAATGTTAATATTGGTCCAATTATATTTACCAGGACTTTTATTTAGAGGAGAAGATCTTTGGTTCACAGAAATATCATAGCATTTTAGGAATAGAGAAGAAAATCAAAGGAGAAATCATGTTTTTATTGCTAAATCTCACACGAGTACTCTTTTTCAAACTCTTGAAGAGATGCTAAATAAGTTAGAATGTGGAAAGTCAATTTGTCTGACTCATCGTATACTATCAATGGAAAGAAGTGTCTTTCTAAGTATGAAAAAGAATATCAAAAATGGAAAATTAGCATTCATTTACCTAAGGTATATATATAATAAACTAGGCCCCTATGTCTCAGTAAATGTAAAATAAAATAATTGTCTCCTCACTTGCAATGTTTAATTTATCTCTGGATATATTTATTTTACTTTGGAAGTATTATATAGTCTTCTGTCTTTATACATTTATGATTTATGATTTAACATTTTTCACAATTCCATGATTCAGAAAATATTATTCCATTTTACTGTTGAGAAAACCAAGCAAAGAAAGACAAGTTGTTTGGTCAATTTCTCACGTAGAGATTCTACCAACAAAATCTGACTCCAGAGCCAGTACTCTTTAGCACTAAACTAAATCATTGATCATTTTCAATGATTTTTTTATGTATATATAAAGAAATAATAGAGGCACCTGTGTGGCTCAGTTGGTTAAGAGTCTGACTCTTGATCTCGGCTTTGGTCTTGATCTCAGGGTGGTGAGTTCAAGCCCCACTTCTATAAAAGGAAAAAAAAATATGTATATATGGCATACTACATAAAAGGAATCAATAAGTAATATAGCATTTATAAAGTTAAAATACAGTATGTACTTAATAATATACAATGAATTATGATAGCAATTTATATTCTATTTATAGACTATTGTAAGAATAATGTATAAAATGTTTATTTGGAATCTTTGCTAGCTTAGTTGGGTCATTTTTCAGTGAGCATTCCTCTGGACCAACAAGAGTTTTACATACTATAAAAGTAAGAGGTAAGCATATTCATAACAAAAATATTATTGATTGTATAGATATAATGAACTAAAGTTTTTAAGTGGCACTGTATTGTCAGAAAGGCCTTCCATTAATTTTCCACACCTATTAGAGCAACATAGAATCTGAATACGTTATAAACTACCATTGCACAATTTATATTGCTTTTTGTTTCTATATTTATGTTTATAAAAAATTCACAAAATGTTGACTGTTGCTTTTAATACTACATGACGGCCACCTTATACATGCTGGGGTCATTATTCTAAACTGCCATTTCTCAATACTGACAGTACTTTGCTAGTTTGTCTTTGCCAATAAACAAGGTATCATTTTATTTTGTATGGGCCAGCAGGAGAGTTATATGTTAAATGCTAAAAAAATGTTAAATATGTTAAAAAAAAAAAGAGAGAGAGAGAGAGAAGAAGAAGATAGCAGGAAGGGAAAAATGAAGGGGGGGAAATCGGAGGGGGAGATGAACCATGAGAGAGTATGGACTCTGAGAAAGAAACTGAGGGTTCTAGAGGGGAGGGGGTGGGGGGATGGGTTAGCCTGGTGTTGGGTATTCAAGAGGGCACGTTCTGCGTGGAGCACTGGGTGTTATACGCAAACTATGAATCATGGAACACCACATCAAAAACTAATGATGTAATGTATGGTGATTAACATAACATAGCAACATAAAGAAAAATTTTAAAAAGAAGCAAATAAAGAAATAAAGCTATTTTATAATTTAAAGGAAATGTTTTAATTTTATATAAACTTTTACCAATTAAAATATAACATTTTAACTTTTCAGTGCCGCTAACAACTTGATATTTAATATTACTATAATTTAATTCACCAGTCTCCCACTTCCAAGGGAGGGATAGAATAGAAGGGATGGAGGGATAGAGGGTTAGCGGAATAGAATAGAAGGGAGGGACAGAAATACATTTAAGGCTTTTGATATACATTGCCATAGGAACAATTACACTGTGTAAAAAAATTTGTAAGTTAAAAATATTTTATGACTGAATTCGCACTTAAAAATTAGTATTTTAACTATCATTAAAATAATAATAACAAGGGTGCCTGGGTGGCTCAGTTGTTAAGCGTCTTAAGCGTCTGCCTTCAGCTCAGGTCATGATCCCAGGGTCCTGGGATCAAGCCCCGTATCAGGCTCCCTGCTCCGCGGGAAGCCTGCCTCTCCCTCCCCCACTCCCCCTGCTTGTGCTCCTGCTCTCGCTGTGTCTCTCTCTGTCAAATAAATAAGTAAAATCTTAAAATAATAATAATAATAATAATAATAATAATGCTCTCTCATGATGTTGGGCAGCTGGCCTTGGGCAGTGGGCAGCCAGCTGCAGCTCCAAGTCAGCCATGGATCACGAGCGTAAACAACCTGTACAGTTCAACCATTCTGTCCCCATGTGGCCATTCTGTTTTTCACTTTCAGTACAATATTCAAGAAATTTATGAGATATTCAGAACTTTATTATGAAATAGGCTTTGCGCTAGATGATTTTGCCCAACTGTAGGGTAATGTAAGTGTTCTGAGCATATTAAGGTAGGCTTAGGTAAACTATGATGTTCAGTAGGTTAGGTGTATTAAATGCATTTCAACTTATGACAGGTTTATCAGGATGCAACCCCATTGTAAGTCAAGGAAGATTTGTATACATAGAGTAAATGCATAAAGGAATATATAACAAGCTTTTGACATTGTTTAGCTTACAGGATAGGTTTACATAAAATTATTTTTAAAAGATCACCTTAGCTTAATTTATGTGAAATTTTTGTTTTAATTTGGAAGCAGAATAGGTATTAAAATTTTATTTTTCAGACTATTTACATATTGCCTGTGCAGATTCTGTCACTTGTGTTAAAAAGTTACTCTTTACCTCAATAACATATGATTAAGAAATTTTACTAAAACTTTCCCAGATTGTTAACAGTGTGTGTACTAGTTTGTCTGAAAAAGAAATAAGAAATCTCAAGAATATAGATGGTCATAAGGATAAATTCTGTGTGTGTGTGTGTATTCTAAATAATGCCTATGTTGTTTATATTCACATGTATTATATACATAGTGACACCATTTTATTTAATTGAACACATAGGCCTTGTGAAGTTGTTCAAATAGATTGATTCTTGAGCAATATTATATAATATATTCATGTAAAATAAAATCACAAGAGGATTTCGTTTGGGAGACAGTGGAAGGAGGAGGAAAAAACGTTCCCTTTGAATGGAAAACAGATAATTGGATATTGTGTGTCTGCTATTTATGTAAGGACTCATACTGAGGCAGTATGAATATGGTGTTTGAAATTGGTGTCAATGTTTTAAACATTCGAGTATACCAATCCCACCTTTTTTGTTTCTGCTCCTTAGCAGAGTAGACAGAGAAATTCTTACAAAAAAATATAATCGATAAAATATTGCTGTCTACACTATCCGATAAAATCCTGAAAATTAAATAATATAATGAATTAGAAGAATAAAAAATGAGGGCACCTGGGTGGCTCAGTTGGTTAAGAGTCGGCCTCAGGCTCAGGTCATGATCTTAGAGTCCCAGGATCTAGTCCTGCATCCAGCTCCCTGCTCAGTGGGAAGTCTGCTTCTCCCTCTGACCCTCCCCTGTCTTGTGCTTCCTCTGACCCATGCTCTCTCTCTCTCTCTCTCTCTCAAATAAATAAATAAAATCTTTAAAAAAAAGAATTAAAAATGAGCAGTAAATGTGAATTAGCTGTTCATAGAGTTCCATACTATGAAGGTAATTGATAAAGAGATCATAACCTTATGAGTTTGTATGCACTGAATTTTTAAAAGATACAGACTCTGGCCCTTTGATATTTGAAAAGGTCAAAAAGTTGAATAATACCGAATATCAATGAAAGTTTGGATAACTGCTTCAGGAGAGCATATAATGTATAAGTCTGTAAATATTTAGTCGATGGCATATATTTATCCACTGAGATCCAAGTCATTTTTCCTGCTATTCATTCTTATGAGAAAAAAAGGCACCCATTTGCAAGGAGACGTTTTTAAAAATTTTCTTTAAAGATTTTATTTATTTATTACTTGAAAGAGAGAACAAGCAGAGGGGAGAGCCTGAGCAAGTGGGAGAAACAGGCTCCCCCAGGGGGGCTCATCCCAGGACCCAGAGATCACAACCTCAGCAGAAGGCAGACGCGTAACAGACTGAGCCACCCTGGCGCCCCTACAAGGATATGGATATGCAGTGCAATGGTATTTGTTATCATACACAGTAGGCACTGACCTAGATATTAGTACTAGAGAACTGGGAATAATATGAGGATATATACATCTATTGCATTCTTGGTAGTGGACCCACATATGTTAACCTACACAGATACAAAACAGATATATTTAGTGAAAAATATAAGAAAAATAGTTGATTGTTCTTTCTTTAAAATAGATATATTGCATTAAGTGTTCATCTTAATACATCTTTCTGTCATTTATACTCAAAACTGCCTTTCAATGCAAAAATAAATCATATAAATACTTAACGAGATATAAGCTAAAATATCATTGTTAATAAAATTATCTTTATATGTAAATATTATGGAACACAGCCTCATAGTCAAGACATCTCCTAGATATGATAAAAAGTCAGAGTATTCTTATGATAATACTTCAAATTAAATATCATAAATATGCATCTAATTAAAATTTAAAATAACAAAATTATACATGAAAAATTTACGATCAACTGGTCCAAAAAAATATAGATGTTCGTAGTAAAAATATTTGTTCTTACTCAAAGAGGTCCCAATAATTTTAAATCGCTTATTACTAGCTTTTCATGTTCATGACAGTTTCAAATCACATTTTGTTTATTTTGTGAGAAAAATCTAAGAATCACAATAAAAATATTCTACCCCTGATACAGTAAGTAGAAAAGGACAATGTGCAATATTTTGTTACATCTTTTTAAATGTATCTTCTTAAAATTAACTATTTAAGAAAATAAATTTTAAAGCCAACAACTTCAGAACATAAGGGCATAAGAACAAAATATATAATTTTATGTTGAACTTCTTAAAAAATAAATTCAGATACATTTCTGGAATAAAAAATAAAACAAAATAACATGAATTTATAAGTATTTGTTACAAAACAACAGGGTTTTTTTTTTCCACATAGACTTATAATATGAATTACAATTTTTGAGATAAACCTTGACAAAGTGTATTTTCATTCTATGAAGCTGTAGTCATTCATGGAAGGCTAGAATATAAATCCTATTAATTTGTCCTAGGTGGCATTTCTTATATTTTATAAAAATTATTACACTAAAAGCTATATACCAAAAAATATATATCTGAAAATACTTAATTATCCTAGCATATAAAATATTGTTGCAAACAATTTGGTTTAAATAATATGCTTATTCACCCCATTGGACACTGATTGCAAAAGGACTACTAAGTGGAAGGATGATTCAATACTGAGGAATAAATATAAATGTTTAGGTTAAAATTTTTAAAAAGACACACAATATTTACACTGCTTGGACAAATAATCTTACTTTTAGGAATTCATTTTAAGGAAATAATCCAAAAAAAATTTTTAAAAAGAAAAAAAACTATGAAGTGTGAGGCGCCTGAATTTCTCAGTTGGTTAAGTTGTTGGAATCTTGATTTAAGCTCAGGTCATGATATCAGGGTCATGAGATCTAGCCCAGGGTCAGGATCTGTGCTAAGCATGGAGCCCCTGCTTGGGATTCTCTCTCTCCCTCTCCCTCTGCACCACCCCCCTGCTCTCTCTCTCTAAAACAACACAACACAAAACAAATAAACAAAAAACTATGCTATGTGTGACTAATATTATGTGTGTCAACCTGACTGAGCTAAGAGATGTTCAGATAGCTAATAAAACATTCCTCGGTATGTCTGTGAGGGTGTTTTTGGAAAAGATTAACACATCAATGATTTAAAAAAATATTTTATGTATATTTAATTTAAACTAAAATCACTGAAGTTTACAAATACATTATATCATGCCATGGCCTGGTAATAAACATTGTGAGATTACTTTCTTTAAAAATATAAATCAGGGCGCCTGGGTGGCTCAGTTGGTTAAGCGACTGCCTTCGGCTCAGGTCATGATCCTGCAGTCCCGGGATCGAGTCCCGCATCGGGCTCCCTGCTCAGCAGGGAGTCTGCTTCTCCCTCTGACCCTCTTCCCTCTCGTGCTCTCTATCTCTCATTCTCTCTCAAATAAATAAATAAAATCTTTAAAAAATATATATATATAAATCAGATGAATTTTTGTTACAATTACATATTTGAAATATTTATTTTATACCCCTTGTTTCAATCAAGAAACTTTGGAAAGGGGATTTTTTTCAAAGCACAGTTATAACATGTATAGTGTTTGTGAACAAAGTATACATTAAGGTATTCTCAAGTGGACAAAAAATAATTAAAAAATAAAAGATTTGAAAAAATGGACATTATGAGAGAAACTTGTAAAAAAAAAGTCAGGTTCAATTATTTTTTTTGTAGTTTCAAGTTTTTATTTAAATTCCAGTTAGTTAACAGTGTAATATAAGTTTCAGGAGTAGAATTTACTGATTCATCGCTTACATACAACACCCAGTGCTCATCACTCTGTTTCCTGATTTGCCTCCCTCTCCTCCCCCGCCGCCATGTTCATCTGTTTTGCCAAGAAACAGACTCTCAACTATAAAGAACAAACTGGTGGTTACTGAAGGGGAGGTGGGCGGGGGATGGGTGATGGGTGTTAAGGAGGGCACTGGTTGTCATGAGCACTGGGTGTGGTATGTAAGTGAAGAACCACTAAATTCTACACATGAAACTAATATTGCACTGTCTGTTAACTAACGGGAATTTAAATAAAAACTTGCAAAGGAAAAAAAAAGAGTCTGTTTCTTGGTTTTCCTCTTTTTTAAAAAAAGTCTCTTTTCTAAAACACCTTAATATCTTTCATCTTTTACCTGTATTATTTTAACAGTTTGTAATGGGGATTTTTATTTAATGAGAGGGAAACCCGATCAGGTAACAAAAAAATACAGTATAATAAACACTCTGTACTATGGTGTACAAGATTTTATAATTACCCATTCCTTGTAACCTGGGCCCCAGCCATAATCATTAGCATAGAGAACCTCAAACACATCATGTTATTATATTCCTCCATGATTTAACTTTCTCTAGCTGGAAAATCCTCCTCATCTCAAAAATTCTTCTTTTATGAGGTTTTACTGCTTATCCACAGACCAATGGAAGTGAAAACTTATTACCTTAGTGTCCCATATATCCTATGAATAACTCAGGCATAGCCTTTCAAACACTGTGTTGCATCATTTGTTTATGTATGTTTCACAAACTGAATGAAAAGGACTTTGCAGCCTCAGTACCTCCCTCACCATGTTTGCTTCCTCTTCCTCATCATCAGATTCACACTGATAATCACCATAATAACTAATATTATTGACTGCTATGGGTGTGAGATAATATATCTTGGTGTGTTAAATAGTACTGGGTATGGGTATGATGGATTTAAGTCTTCAAATTTATTGAACTTCTATATTTACAGTGTATTGTTTGATTCTTCTGAAATACAAAGCTCATAAAAAGTGAGAGCCAAAGTATTTTTCCTGCTTTCAAAAGAAAGGCAGTAATATACACAAACATGACCGACAAAAATAAGTAATACTATATAGATGCAAATAAATTACTACAAAGGTACAATAATGGTAAGACTAATTTCACCTCTGAGGATCTGTTAGTGTTAATGAATGAAATATATTTGATCTGAATCTTGAAGTGCATACAGAATTTTACAAGATGATAGGAATACTCCCTCTGCATCCCAACTTGGAGAAGCAAATAAATAAGACTTGGGAGATATAAAAGTAAGTCAAAATTTTAAAGTGACAAGAAATCCAATGTGCAAAAGGTGTGGGTGTTTATGGAAGATTAAAAATTAATACAAAGTTAGAAAAGTTAATTGTAGAAAAGAGATTTTTATTGGAATCCACAGGAGGGAATTGAGAACACCAGAAATGTCAAACACATGTTGGTAAATATAAGACTGTTTATATATATGAATATGTATATTTACCCAATACATATATTCTATACATATATAACCAAATATTCAAATATACATGTAGTTACATCAAATGAAAGTAAAAAAAAAAAGCATTTTATTCAAGAAGCAAATGTTGTCAGACTGGATAAATATGAAAACATGATCTCATGATATATTGTCTACCCTTTCTACCTGCGATACACTCAAACTTAAACACCCTGCTTGAAAGTAAAAGAATAGGAAACTATATAGTATGGAAACAGTAACCAAAAGAGAGTTGGAATGGCTAAACTTATATCAAATAAAATTGATCTTAAGAAAATGAATATTTCTTTTTTAAAAATACTTTCTATTGAGAGAGAGAGAACATGCACATGCGCAAGGGGCATAGGGGGTGGGGCAGAGGGAGAGAGAGAATTCCAAGCAGGCTTCACTCCCAGCGAGGAGCCCGCAAGGCTTGACTTCACGACCCTGAGATCACGACCTGAGCAGAAACCAAGAGTCAGTTGCTTAACCGACTGAGCCACACAGGCACCCCAAAATAAATATTTCTAGAGGAAAAAGTCATTTCATAAGGATTAAAGTGTCAATTCATCAGGAAGATGGAATAGTAATAAACCATATGCAAATAACATTGTATACATAAGTCTGATTTTTATTTAATTCTTTTTTTAAAGATTTTATTTATTTGAGAGAGAGAAAAAGAGACAGCACGAGCAGCAGGGCAGGAGCAGAGGGAGAGGGAGAAGCAGACTACCAGTTGAGCAGGGAGGCCAACATGGAGCTCGATCCCAGGAGCCTGACATCATGACCTGAGCTGAAGGCAGATGCTTAGCTGATTGAGCCACCTAGGTGCCCCCATTTAATTATTTTAATAAGTTTACAAATAAGCTTTATTATATTCTTTATCTATTGCAGAAAGATTAAAATCACATTTTGCATACCATATATCAATTGATATTACAATACTATTTTTATATATTTTCAATAAATGACCTCTTTTCTTATGGACCCTGTGAATTTTAACATCTTTATTGAGATATAATAGTATAAAATTCAGTCATTTAAAGTATACAATTCAATATTTTCTTAGTATATTCATAGAGTTGTATAAACATCACCAAAACCTAATTTTAGAATAGTTTCATCATTCCAGTTGCGCCCATTAGCAGTCACTCCTATATTCTCTCTCCAGCCTTAGGCAACCACAAATCTACTTACTTTATTTCTCTATAGATTTGCCTATTCTGGAAATTTCATATAAATACAGTTATACAATATATCATCTTTTGACTGACTTCTTGAACTCCGCATGATATTTTCAAAGCTCATCCAAGTTATAGTACATATTAGTACTTCATTCATTTTTATTGCTGAGCAACATTCCATCTTATGGCTACACTACATTTTGTTTATCCATTCACCGATTGATGGACATTTGGATTATTTTCACTTTTATGCTGTTATGAATAATGACCATATAAGTATTTGTGTATAAGACATTTTGTAGACATCTGCTTTCATTTATCTTGAATATATACATAAGAGTAGAACTGCTGCATCCTAGGTTTAAAATTTTTAAGAACTGTCAAATTGTTTTCCATTTTAGTTGCATCGGTTTACATTCCACTGGTAAAATATGAATATTTCAAATTTTCCACATTGTCACAACACTTGTTATATTCTGTCTTTTGACTTTAACCATTTTAGTACATGTGAAGTAGCATTTGCATTGTGTTTTGATTTGCATTTCATTGAAGACTAATGACAATGAATATCATTTCATGTGTTTTCTGGCCATTTGTATTTATTTTTTGGAGAAATGTTGATTCAAATCATTTGCCCATTTTTTTTATTGGTTTGTCTTTTTTTTAAGATTTGTATTTATTTATTTATTTATTTATTTATTTATTTATTTATTTAACAGAGAGAGAGAGAGAGAGAGAGAGACAGCACAAGTAGGCAGAGCAGCAGACAGAGGGAGAGGGAGAAGCGGGCTTTCCGCCGAGCAGGGAGCCCGATGTGGGGCTCGGTCCCAGGACTCTGGGATCATGACCTGAGCCGAAGGCAGTCGCTTAATCGACTGAGCCACTCAGGCGCCCCTGGTTTGTCTTTTTATTATTGAATTGTAAGGGTTCTTTTTATGTTCTGGTTCCAATACCCTTTAAGTAAAAACTTCTTTAAAAAAGTAAATACTAGACTGACTTTTTAAGTTATCAACTGCTTCTCTCTTGGTTTCCTCAAAGGCATTTTGTACTTGAAAGTATGTGTTGTACTGACATAATTAAGTTTGATACAAACCTGAAGGAAGATATAAACAAGGAAAGGTTACAATAAATCCACCCCTCTCTTTCTTTTTTACCATGCAGTTGGCATCTACACAGTCAGCTCACATTCAGAAGAAAATCGTAATATGTGACCTATGAACCTACCTTGTAATGGCATGTTGCCCATAGCTATAACTCCTAATTGAGAAAATGGAGCATAAAATTACTAAAGAAGCATAGAGAGCTAATATTTAAAATCACAAGAAAACTTAATTAATTGAGAGAGCAACCAACAGAAGTAAAGAGTGTTTTTTAGGAAATGATTATATGAACTATGATAGAGGTGAAGATGGGGGAAAGATAAAACACAGAATGTCATTAATTTCATTACTTTTTATGAAGTTATGAAAATTAAATGCCATGACTTTAATAATGTTCAAATGAAAGAATGACAGCTTGAATACATTGTAAAGCATTAGGTTTCAGAGAAGATTATTCGGCGCAAGTTGTCTAATTATGTACTTAGAGTTTTTTGGTATAAAAAATGCATTTAAGGCATTTCCACAAATCTTCCTTCTGCTCCCCCAGCCCCTTTACTGACATTCTCTCCTGTCAAGAGTCCCCTGCTTTGCTTTATGTCGTTTCAACCTAGGACTGTTCCTTCATTTTAAATTTCTCTTCCATTTAGAATCACTATTTTGCGAATTTTAAAGGTAATTATAAGGTACAGTAATGGAAATTATGCCCTTCTTTACAAAAAGCTCTTTTAAAAAGTAATGGAATTTTTCTATTTTTCAAATTTACTATTTTAATTGTATCTTGTTTTTTCATTTCTTGTGAGAGACGAGTAGTGTAATATCTGTAACTGCTCTCATTTGCGTTTTCCTTTGTAATCCCAAGATCATAAGATTGCCACAGGTTCATATATTATTCTAATATCAGTTTTTCAAGAAAGCAGTAATGATACAGGCTAATTTGATTCCCAAAGATATCTCATTCTGTAATTGCTCATCATTATACTCATTTAATTTTCACAGAAATTCTGATAATAAAAAGAAGTCATCTCCAAATTGAAAATTTAGTAAAAGACAAATTATTTCCATTATGTCTATAAATAATATCATTGGTATCCACTATATATAAAGCATGAAACTTTTGTATTTCTGCAAACTGAGTGTATTTCAAACATAATATTTATTCCCCTCTGTAGCCAAACACTTGTAGCATGTAGAAGCTAATCAGCACAAAATTTTAAGTGTGAAAAAATATATAACTAACATTTTTTTAGCATCCACTATAGACTAGTACTCTTTTAAATATTTGGATGCATTTTCTTATTTAATTCACAAAATCACCGCCCAGAAATCAAATTATAACTTATCCCCATTTTACAGATGAGGGAACTGGGGCTGCTAGGTACGGCTGAGGATAGCATGGCAAAGAATGCAAATATGTTCTTTGGCTCCACAGTTCATCTATTCTAGAGGGGAAGACAGCCAACATCAAGTAAGGAAACAAATAAATAAAGAATTTCAAGATAAACAAAAAGGTTATAAAAGTACAAAATAACAGACAGAGATGGTGTTTTAAATAACAAGGTAGAGAAAGCTTTTTTGAGGAGTTGACACTCATAATGAGACTTGGAGGAAAATAAAGAACTACTTATGGAAAGATTTGTAATGAAATTGTTTTAGTATAAAGGAATGCCAAATGCAAAAGCTCCAAGTAAGGGAAACAATCCTAGCCAAAAGAATAGGCAATTGACTGAAAGTGTGGCTGGGAATTTGTGAGTGCATATAATTTAATACAGCTAAAAGAATAACCAAGGATCTTATCACTTGGAGCCCGAATCAGGCAGAATCTTGACAGCCATGTTGATGATTTGTGACTTATCTTAAATTCATTAGAGGTCACTGTGGATTGAAATCATGCATTTCTTCCCAGCCTGAGCTATTTTCTTGTTCATGCATCCTTGTTTACACAGCATTTTTATTTCTTGTTTGTTTTTCTCTTCCACAATATTTTGAGTTGTTTAAGAACAGGGCCTCTTCTTCATTTATCCATAGACCTAGCATCATACTGATGAAGTTTTAGGGCATAATTAACTCTAAAAGAATGATTTAAACTTTAGGGGTTTTAATAATGGCTATTTCCACTGACTAATGTACATGAATTACAATCAGAGATACAGAAAATTTTAACCCAGTTTCACAATTTTGTACCAATTACCACTCTTCAAAAATAGTTTTTAGAGTAAATTGAATCTCTAACTGTATATTTTATATAGTGTATACTGGGTTTTCTCATTAATTGAGAGACATAACATAATGGACACCTGATCTCTTTAGCATCTTTTACAAAATATCAAACATGTATTTAAAAAGACTAACAAAGAGCTGAGATTTTATTTAATTGCATTGTTCACATTGTTTACCATTATTTTTCTCAAATATTAAAAATGTATGTCTAAATATTGTTACATTAATATGGACCCTCTTGTCTTATAACTCATACTAATGAAAATTCTTCAGAGGGCCTTAACCTTAATATGACTTACTTAGTGTCTTGCTCAAAATCTATCATTTTGATTTCTTTTCAGTCCAATTATTCATATTTATTCCCTAACTTTTTTATTTCTCACAAAAGAAGAAACATCAAGCAAAACATCTGTCTGTTATTGTCATTTGTGCTGAGTCTGATAGAAACAGAGATACGGCAAATGTGACAAGGGTTCTTTTTTTTCTTGTGATTTTTATCATCACTTATTTCATAATCCCTATTTATCACTGTGCTAGAACTACAAAGTCACTCTGACCCTCAGTGAAAAAGCTCAAACTTCTTTTCTAACCTTGAATGTCTTCATTTTTCATTTTGTAGTTTCTCTTTTTTTATTAATTTCAAAACAAATTGGCTTTATTAAATTCTTCACTCAGTACCCATTTTACTGGATTTTGCACTTTGAAATTGTAATTGTCACTTTAGTTCAGAGTCTCCTCTAGTTTTATAAATGTTCCTCCACCAGGGAAGACAAAGACAAGACTGATCCAACTCGGACCTGACTTTGAAGTTAGTGGATAGAGAGTCATGTTGAAAATCAGTCTTAGAACAGTGAAGACATAACAGAAATCCCTCTCTTCTTCTTTTTTTGAATAGATTGCTTCACAGTTTACATTATGCAATGTTTAATAGGCCTTCGGCTTTAAGGGAATGGGCCCCAGCAGCAAAACTACATTTTTTCTATATTTGCAGTATTGTCTCATCAAAGTTAAATGCAACTTGTTCAAGATAGTTTAGAAGCGCAGAACTATTCTAATTCCTTGGCAAACTCATATTTCAGTTACAGTGATAGAGAAAGCAACTTTGTTCCTACCTCTTTTAGTCCCTGCGTGTTAAGTGTCTCAGTATTTATTGAATAAAGGGTATGGTCTGGAGCATACATTTAAAACAACACTGAGATGCAAATTTTAATGTTTTTCTCTCTCATAACCATCTTTATTACGTGTTTTTTTTTTAAGATTTTATTTATTTATTTGAGAGAGAGAATGAGAGATAGAGAGCACGAGAGGGAAGAGGGTCAGAGGGAGAAGCAGACTCCCTGCCGAGCAGGGAGCCCAACGTGGGACTCGATCCCGGGACTCCAGTATCATGACCTGAGCCGAAGGCAGTTGCTTAACCAACTGAGCCACCCAGGCGCCCTTTATTACATGTGTTTTAAAACATTTTTCTGCATACATTACAGAATAGCTTTCACACCCATTCCCTTAAATAACAGTTTGCAATATAGTAAACAACATTCACAACATCTTTATTATGTGTGTGAGAGAGTTGTTAAATGGTGACCTGAGATTGATAGATTTATTTTTTAAACAGTATATGTCAATGTGTCTGTGACAGACACCAAAAAGACTCTGAGAAAGGCTAAGTACTACGTGAAGAAACAAATTGTAGGTCACGATGAATTGTTGACTATTCAATGCAAATTTTTAGGTTTGGCACAGAAAATTTAAGTTAATAAATCTAAAGAATTCATTCTCAACAACACATTCTACCTTCATTAAATGGCATATGTCATATTTTAACACGTTTGTCTTTATAAAAATGACATTATAATTAAGTTCAAAATGGTATGTTATTACCTTACTGTAACAGATACCTTTATTTAGCAATTACAGTATGTCAGACACTTGTTATTTACTTGTTATCTCATTTAATCTTCAAAATTATCCTACCATGTAGCATTATGTTCATTTTAGCAATTATCATGAAAATAAATCATATGGTTTGCTCTGTGGCTCATAAATGCTTTCATCCATAATTTTCTCATTTTAAACTCATAGTGACCTATGAAATAGCTTCATCATTTTCATTTTGCAGATTAAGAAACACTGAAGCAAAGTTACTTTCCTGGGACCCAAGAAAAATTTTAGATTCCTTATTAACATTTGCTTTAAGACTCCTAACAATTGCCACTTCTCATACTTTATACTCCCTCTATATATGTCCAAAGATACTGGAACCAATTGTATTATACAGGTCATTTTCGTTACTGTATTAAATAATAAATTGGGGTGTGCCAAAATAATTAAAAGTCTTTATTTTGAAGATTGGTAGTAAATTGAAAGATTCTTTAAATGTTGAGCTTATCCATTCTTCCACTGAACATTGATTACCATGAGAGCTGGTGATTTTAATGGCATTTTACATAATAATTTCAACTTAAATGAGATTTTGAATATTTTAATAAGCTATGTCGAATTTTCAATAGAATCTATAATTGACATCTCAAAGTAAAACTTTTCCTTTCATTTCTTTATGCTTGAGCAAGTTTCTAAAGAACATTTATATGAAATGCATTTTAACATTTTAATTATTGATATTAATGTCTGACACCAAAAGTTGGTAAATTCAGTTTCCTAGACTATTGCCCTCTTCAAAGAGATACTTAAAAGTATATATTGACCCAAATAAGTAGGTCAGCTTTTCAACAGAGCTTTTTAAACTCCTGTGTAATTGCTCCTATAAATGTATTATTTTGAATATTTTTAGTGTAAGAAACTACTTTTCCATCAAAGCTGATATTTATTCCCTGAAAGAGCCTAAAGCCATCATGAATTCTTAACACTCTCATAAATAGCAGTTATGTTACCTAATCAGGTTTAAAATATCAATTGATCATTATTAATCACATCAACTGTGTTTAAAAGTCTTTACTCTCTCTAGTGCTTCCCAAAATTTGGCCCAATTTATGTATTTTACCCCTGAATTGTGATTATTATAAAACATATGTCTGATTATAATGGAATAAATGATTTATAAAGCAACCATTCTCTCTACTGCTTCACTGCTTGAATTATTCATATTTGATAAAATATACTTAATTAAAATTATCAATATTTTACTTGCAAAATTGGAAGAGACAGTGTAAGGAAAATATTGGCAGACTAAATTGTATGCATGTCTTGTAACACCTTAGATGAAGTGAAATTTTAAGAAAGTGCAATATATCAAACAAACGTGGTTGGGTTCAAATCACCTTTTTTTTCCATAAGTAAATGTGAAAAGGGGACTTCAGAGAATTAAGAATATCTATAAGTTGAAAGATCTTAGAATGTTCCCATTGTGATAATGAAGAAAGAGCAGGGGATTCTCCAGACTAAACGAGGCACATGAGACCACCGTCTTGAAGGTCCTCTGATTGTTCCAGAGATTCTTGCTGAGACTACATTCCTTGGTGTGCCCAATAGACAACTATGCCTGGAACACAGATGTAGTCTAGGCAATTTAGCATTAACAAGCAAGACCAATACCATCACATCTATCTCTGCATCAAGAATATTCAAAAACAGCAGAGATATGTCCATGAGAAGTCCTGCATCTCTAGGACAAAAGGTTGGAAGGAAGGAAAAAGGAGAATGGGAGTAATGCTCTATGTTGACAGAACTTAATTTTTTCAACCTCATATGGCTTGAAAAGGATGCTAGAAATCAAGAACAACTGTTGTCACTGTTTTCCAGCATTAAATGCCTTTGCTGGGGAAATTTCTATAATAGTCTGGACCCTGTCTCATCAGTACCATTTCTTATTCTTAAACATTATGCTCAGAACAAACCTTAATAGTAATTCCCAAATCCCTCATCCGTCTTACTTCCAGGTCTTTGCATTTGTTTTCCTCATCTGGTAGTGCCCTTCTTTCTTCACCTGGATAATGATTATGCATCTTTCATGTCTGAGTTTCTATGTCACTACTTATGGAAACAAATCTTTAGTGATTCATAAAGCCTGGGCCATCTCACCTAGTCTACCCTGTCCCTGTGTTTATCCCTCCCTTAGCAGTGATAGCTCTTAGCTATAAAATCTCATGTGTCAGATTTCACAAACACTGTGGAACTATAAGGAAAGTTGGACTGTTTCTGCTTTGCTGATGTTTTTTCTAAGGCTAAAATAATACCTAGTACATGGGAGGCAACCTAACCTAACCACTACTGTATATTACAATTTCTGTGAAACACACGGAGTCTTAACACAGGACGCTCAAGGAAACTTCCTTTTAACCTTCTTTGGTGCTTGGCCATTTGTAGAGAGGACATGTGATTGCAAACACATGAGAGCATCTTTTAGTATTTGAACCCAAAACAATCTTAAGCTTTTTAAATACTTCACAAATTACACGGTTTCACACTCTAAGGGGAAGGAATTAAATAACATAAGAATTATACAACATAAAAAAAAAAAAATCAAATCACCAGTAACTGAAAGATCTAACATCGAAAAAAAATCAGTCTCCTGAGTCCAAGTTTGGTGAATTTAACTTTTTCAGAAACTATTGACCTACTTATTTCATAACAAGAATATCCTTAATGCAAAATCCTCAATTCTTGCCCAGCTGGTTGGACTGCTAGCACTGTAACCTAATTACAAGTCAATCTAGGCAGACTGCATTCAAATTTTGAATAGGAATTACACTGTACTCATTTTAAAAACCTGCATAATGCGGGGCACCTGGGTGGCTCAGTTGGTTGAGCATCTGGCTCTTGGTTTCTGCTCAGGTCATGATCTCATGGGTCATGTCACTGGGCTCCACGCTCAGCTGGGAGTAGGCTTGAAGATTCTCTCCCTCTGGCCCTCCCCCCACTTATGTGGGCAAGTGCTCTCTCTTTCTCTCTCTCTCTCAAATAATTAAATAAATCTTTAAGCAAAACAAACCTTACATAATCCATTTTTCAATTGCAGTTCATCTAACACCCTTTTAATTTAGACTAGAATTAATTCCTCCCTCACCTATGAACATTATTCCCTTTGTATATGTTTGAGTTTGAGAAGAACAAAGAAGAGTAAGTTACCAAAATCTCCACAAATTACCTCAACTATGAATACAGTTGCATGCAGATAGCTACTGCAATCACCTGTTCTATTGGCTGCTTTTCTTACTCTTAATACTGAATCTCTAGCCTCCTACTCAATCACCACTCTAAAAATTTCCAGGGATGTCCTTTTCAGGATCACAAATATACCCACCCATATTCAGAGTCATACTCAGAGTTCCAACCTCTCTCACTATGTATTTTAGCTCTCAGTGGTATCTGCTACTGCTCTGTTGTCATGGGAATTTCTTATCATTTCAGCCCATGCTCTATTTGAAGTTACTTTCTCCCGTAGAATGAATCACCATTGTGCAGATGCAGTGCTCTCCCACTAGGGATGCAAGTGTGGATAGATCGACTCAATTCTAGTCTCTACAGTCTGTAAAATGAAATGAGATAAAATGAAATGAACAAAAATAAAATGGAAATGCTATCTAGTGAACTAAATTGAGCCTGGACGCCAGAACCACATCCTCTGGGTCCAGATCCTAAATCTAGAATTTTGTTATTTGTGTGATCAAGGACAATTTAATTTTTAATTTAGCTGTCTGTGCATCAGTTTTCTCACTGGTAGAGTGGAGATTAAATTTTATTTCCCTCATAGCTTTGTTACCAGGCTTAAACCAGATAATATTTCTAAAGCTCTTAGAATAATACTTGGAATATAGTACTTCATAATATATGCTGATTTTTTAAAAAATCAGCTTTAAATAACCATCTTTGAAATTGCCATCCCATAGGACAGCAAAATAATGTTCTACAAAATAACTATAGCCACATTATGACAAAATAATTCTGTATTGAAACTCATTTGGGAGACATTATATTAACAATATTAAGTATTATTTTTTGTCTAGTGATTTATTATAGGTTTTAAGTTTTGTATTTAAATTCCAGTTAGTTAACATATAGTGTAATATTAGTTTCAGGTATACAATATAGTGATTTAACACTTCCATACATCATTCAGTGCTCATCACAAGTGCACTCCTTACTCCCCATCACTATTTAACCCAAGGCCCCCCTTCCCTCTGGTAACCATCAGCTTGTTCTCTAGAGTTAAGAGTTTGTTTCTTGGTTTGCCTCTCTCTTTTTTCCCCCTTTGCTCATTTGTTTTGTTTCTTAAATTTCATATCTGAATGAAATCATATGGTATTTTAATAGTAGCAAGTGAATTTTGTAAATTATCAAGAGGGGATAAAATATGTATTGTTTACCAGTTTGTCTGTGAAATCCTTTTTTTCACAATGATTTCATTAATATCTCTCACATTTTGTCCCCCATATATCTTAGATTGGGAGATTTTGCTTTAAAAATATTGTGCTAATAAGGAATGTTTCTATATTTTGTACTATTATATTCAAGATTTATAAATTATCATTAAGCAATTTTTTGTTACTTAATTATAGTGTCTTTTGCACAGTGTAGAACTTATAAATAATGCACTTGCAATGCATAAAAAGATAGTGAAGTTTAGCAATGACATTTATTATTTTCAACATAAAAAAATATTGAACTGTACTCTATATTCTCAAAGCCAGAAATATTCAGTTGCCCAGATATGCGGAATATGCCAGTGGGAATTAATTATAGTATAAAGCAATTGAAAAAGTAGGCAATACCAAGTCAATTCTGCTCTTTTATACCATATTTAAAAAACAAAATTGGCTATCATTTTTGAAATGCTTTAAAAGTGAATGGTTAATAAGTAATCATTTAATATTCATTACAGGTCTAGAATGATAAATATCAGATTTGGGTATGAAGATTGCAAGTTACAATTTTTTCCTGACTTTGCTTAGGCAGAAGGGAAACATGCATTTATATTGGCATTATTCATCAATAAGATCTAGAATGTTGAAATTTCTACTTCTGTTCATTTACCATCAATTAATATCTTACATTATAATTATAAAGCATAAAATAAAATTATTTCAGCATTAAAGTAAGCATTTTATAAATATTCACTTTGCTATAATTTTATACTTTTATGTTTGTCATTACTGCATTTGAGAAAACAAGTTTATCTAACTAACATATGTGACATTTTACCTTATATTTCCTTATTAAAGTTAAATCAAATAATGCATATAAATAATACATAAAAATATATATTTGTATATATATGTGTGTTTGACATTACAGCTCATAGAACACTTTATAATATTTACATTTGATTTTTACAAAAACCCTACAAATGTACGCCTGGCTTTATTGTTAGTTGAAAGATGAGAGTCATTTAGGTAAATAAGATTCAAGCTCAAATATTTGATATTTTGTATAAAACTCTCAGGCAAATGAAAGTCTTCATTTTAACTTGTACATGAAAAATAAAATCAAGTATGAATTATACATACTCAGATATATCACACAGATTGATAATCTGCAAGAAAGTTGATTTTTAATCTAGTTATTAATTATCTTTAATAATTCATTTTAGTGGAAAGTAGTTTCCATATTAAAATTCAGTAACTCAATAAGAATTGCCCATCACATTAGGTACATTGAGATAATTTTGTTAACTTGAGTTTTTCACTATTTATTGGTATAATAATTTGATAAAAAATAGCATTTAATTATACATTTTTATAGGCACATTGTTTAATCTATTACTAGCCAATAATTTTATTATGGAAACCAATTATCCAAGCATTATAAACTATAAGAAATAAAATTATAAATTTGACTTTGAGATAACATGTGGATTTCATATTTTTATTTGCAGATTTCATATTTTTAGTTGGAACTGAACTCATCTTTTATTCAAACACTCTATGGATAAATTTTTCATGGAGTATTTTTGTTTGCTTGTTTTTAATGAACACACTCCACTTCATGCTCTGCCCTTCCGGTTGAAAGGCAGTATCCAAGTGGTTGATTTTTCTACCACATTGGTAAATTTGATATCTGTTTTGAGCCTTGTGCTGTTTGAACATACAACTCTGTATCTGTCTTCATTATTCTACCAACTTTTATTTCTTTGATTACGTTTTCCTTATTTTTCTCTCTTATCTCTACAGCAAATTTATATTCGTTCTACTTTGCTGACCTTTCAGCCTTTATCCATTCTGAAAATATAATATATATCAGTATAATGAGAAGTTCATTTCCAGGACTTCTCGCTCTCTCTCTCTCTTTTTTTTAATTTTACTTTACTTGGACCTCCTAAGCAAAAAATTCCCTCTTGTATGGATTTACTGCCACATAGTGGCTCATATTGCACATGTCCAAAACCAATGTCTTTCCAACCATATACCCCACTATTCACACTCATTATACATTAAATTAATTAATATTTTGCTCATTACTTGTTCATTCCAGGGTTCCTTCTCTCATCAAATGAGGTACAAATTAATGTTTAAACTAAAAACTTATTTTTCTGGGGCGCCTGGGTGGCTCAGTTGGTTAAGCAACTGCCTTCGGCTCAGGTCATGATCCTGGAGTCCCAGGACCGAGTTCCACATCAGGCTCCCAGCTCAGTGGGGAGTTTGCTTCTCCCTCTGACCTTACCCCGTCTCGTGCACTCTCTCTCTCTCTCAAATAAATAAATAAAATCTTTAAACTAAAAACCCATTTTTGATGCCATCTTATCCTTCATTTTTCCCCTTCTAATCAATCACCAAGTTGCGTCACTTAGCTCTCAGATATCTCTCTAACCCCTCTACTTTGGTTTCTTCCCTATTGTCTTCAGCTGTCTTACTCCTCTTCAATTAATTCTTCTCTAAGTAGATAAATTTATATTATTTTATGAAAGTTTGAATTGAATTGTGGTTTTTCTTAAAGTTCTCTAATGATTTCCTTTTACATGTAGAATAAGTGTTGAATTATCTACCAGGACATGCACAAAAACTCATCAATAATTCCACCATATTTCATGTTCCAGATTCTTTGGCTATCTTCCAACACATTATTCTGTCTTACCTTTAGGTTTTCGCATATATACAGTACTCTAAATCTTTTACTTCACACCTCTCTTTTTTTTTATTATGTAATGTTAATCACCATACATTACATCATTAGTTTTTGATGTAGTGTTCCATGATTCATTGTTTGTGTATAACACCCAGTGCTCCATGCAGAACATGCTTTGCACCTCTCTTGACCTGCATTACTCCTACATTTATTGTGCTGTCAGAATAAGCATGCTGAAAGTACATTAGGAAGAGTAAAGACAGAAAAACTGGCCTAATTGAGTTTGAAAACCATAAATTAATGAGGTTATGCTTTATACATATGTTTGAAATTTTCTTCATGAGGTATTTAACGTATGAGGGAAAAGATTGAAAACAAATTGTGCTTGCATTGGCTTAGTATATGCAAAATTTTCAGGATAGATATCCAATAAAAGCTCCACCAAACACTAAAGCAATAGCTTCAGATACCATTTTCTTTAGAAAGGAATGTTATGTCATGTTAACATTTTTTTAATCAACATATCTTAATAGCGTAACAAATCCATTTTCTTGTCATTTGCTATTATCTAAAGTATGGCCTAAATAGAAGCTGATTTCTACTGTCAAGTAAGTGGTTTTCAGTGGAACTAATTAACTAGCAAATATACGTAAAATAAAATGATAAGAGTGATTTCCAGATGGCTTTTTTGTTGTTATTGTCATTATACAGTACCTTTTAAAAGGTGTAGCAGTAAGATTTTGTATAGTAATTAGATGAAAAAACAATCTTTTTCTAAATTTTTTATTATAATTTCAATTGTTATACTTGTTTCTTAGTTTTTTTAACATTTAAACAGATGGTTCCAACTATCTGAGTATTAAATTAGAATATGAAAGTAAAGTTATCTTTACCTTCATAGAGTATTTTGTTTAACTCTCAAGCAAGTGGGTGGATAAGAGATGTGATTCATGTCATTTTGCCCTTGTTGTATTCTGGTCAGAGTTTATGTTTTAATTTCAAAACTAAGAAATCTCTCCTCCCCATTTTTAGTGAAATAAAATGATAAAACTGTAGGTCACTAATTCAATTGTTCATTATCTCTGCCTAGATTTCCATATCATTGCTTAATGACATTTATATTGTGGATACATAGGCTTTTGTTTTATCAGAGATTCAACTTCTCCTTGAGGCTGCTGACTCCGAAATGTTTGTCTTTAGATTCAAATCTATATCCTGTTTTTCATATCAATTTGGATGCCTAAAAAAAGCAATGTTTTTCTCAAATCAACTACATGCTTATGGCTTTCTTTTGAATAAATTGCCTCAATAACCTTTTGGATCATCAGGTTTAGAAGTGCAAAGACTTTTGAATCACTTTGCTTCTATTCGACTCACACCCTATAGTCAAGTCTGTATTAGAGGCTGACAAAAAAGAAAAAAATAAAAAATCTTTAAGAAGCAAAAGAGGAAATACAGGTACCTTACTAAAAACAAATGTAAGCAATAATGGAAACAGCATCTCATCTCTAACTGTCCTATAGATCCTACCTTAAAAATTCCTATCCAAGGGCGCCTGGGTGGCTCAGTTGGTTAAACAACTGCCTTCAGCTCAGGTCATGATCCTGGAGTCCCGGGATCCAGTCCCGGGATCGAGTCCCGCATCGAGTCCCCCATCAAGCTCCCTGCTCAGCAGGGAGTCTGCTTCTCCCTCTGACCCTCTTCCCTCTCGTGTTCTCTATCTCTCATTCTGTCTCTCTCAAATAAATAAATAAAATCTTAAAAAAAAATTCCTATCCAATTTCCAAATTTATTCTTCATATTATCAATGCAATTAACACCCTTTATTACTTGTGCGTGATAGTCATTAATTCTTATTCTCTGCTTGATTTTTCTTTTCTTGCACATTCAATTTTACCTTTTCCCACAAGAACCAAACTCAGTCATGTTACTTTCTTTACCTAATAAACCATGAACTGAAGTAAATTTCAACACTTCTGGGCAGATCCTTGGGTGTTGCTCATTTCATTCTCTATTCCCTGCCTCTGTAATCATGGTAACATGTTTTGAGATGCAGCCTGTCAGCCTGAATTTCTGACTGACCATGATAAACAGAGATTTGTGGCTGATCTGTGATAGAAATGTGGTATGAAGAAATAATTGCAGTTGTTTTAATCCACTGAGATTAGGATGTTCTTTGTTTCTGTCACATAATCAAATTTTCCCTGATTTAGATTTTCTATACCAACTTCCCTTCTGTACTCACTCAACATTTTCTACACACTTAATAATTTAACCATCTTTCTAAAGCTCACCTCCTAACATGACTTCAAAATATTATGTATTTCCTTACTACCTGATAAGTTAACTACAAACTCTCTGGATCTAAATTTGAGATTATTTTTATATTCTCATCATTGCCACTTTGGCAGAAGTTGTGAAATATTTGGATACATCAGATAAAACCAGAAAAGGAACAAATTGCAACTTGGCAAGTTTTAATTCCTTGACATTTGTTGAAAAGAAGGAGAAAACTTACCAGCATGGCAGACAAGACTGACTAAGTCAACAGAAGTATTTTCACCAAAAAAAAAAAAAAAAAAAAAAAAACACTACTATGGGAAAAATATCACTTTCTTAGTCTTTTTGGGTTGCTATAAAAAATACTATAGATTGGATGGCATGTAAACAAAATAAATTATTTCTCAAAGTTCCTGATGTGGGAAGTCCAAGAGATGAGAGCCCACTTTCCAGGTCACAGATAGCCCTCTCATTGCTATGTCCTCACATGGTGGAAGGGATGAGAGTGCTCTCTGGAGTCTCTTTCTAAAGGCATTGATCCCACTCATGAGGGTTTGGCTCTCATAACTTAATTCCTCCCAAAGATCCTGCCTCCAAATACATCAAATTGGGGCTAGGGTTTTAACACATGCATTTGGGGGACCACAACTTTCATTCTATGGCTATGTTATTCAACTCAAAGCCATTCAATCAGATATACAGAGAGAAATAAATAGGAAGCTAGCTGAGACAGTGAAGTCCAGACACAAATATTAATTAATTTCTGATTATGTAGTGAATGTTCAGCTGTAGAATGGATAGTTGAGGAAAGTGGGACTCAGGACAATACTAGCAACTTACAAGATTGGAAAGGCAGATAAATTAAGCAAAACAGGAACAATTGTAGAAACCTAGTTTGGGAGTGAATAAGAAAAAGAAAATATGTCATTACATTGAAGATCTACCTCTGTTCTTTTGTTTCAGCTATTACCTTCTTCTCAAATTCCTAATGTTTCTTAAAATTAAGAAATTTTCATTTCAACTTGCTTTCTCCCTATTGTAAATGTTTTGCTACTTACACATGGGGAGTTATTTACTCTGTCATCAGTTCTTTCACATTCTGTTTATAGTTCTCACAGTATTTTTACATCTCCAGTCTTGTTATAACACTTATATTCGTTACATTTCCTTTATGTGTTTTCTATTTCTTGAAAGTAAAGATACCATATGCTAATCTTTTATTTAGTCAAACCTAATAACTTGCTTATTGCTAACTTTTAATAAATATCTATAAATTGATATTATTGATTGAACTGATAATTTAAATTTTAATTAAAAATGATGTTCCATGACTTTTTCCTTTTGCATCTGGGATCTATCTTTCATTCTTTTTCATTATTTCCTATGTATGGTCAATGTAGGTCTATGTAGGTCACACTAACTACCACCCTTACTCTCTGGATACCGGTTTATTTGGCCAGCAGGGAGCTCTGCAATATAGACTGTGTCTGCCCTAAAATGCACATGTTGAAACTTATTCCCCAGTGTGATGATATTTGGAGATGAGGCCTTTGGGAGATGATTAGGCCATGAAGGGAAGGTTTCAAGAATGAGATTAGTGCCCTTATAAAAATGCTCCCTCTTCCCTCTGCCATACAAGAACACAGGATAAAAAGAGCTGTCTATGAAGGAGGAGGCAGGAGCTCACCAGACATGGAATCTGTAGGTGCTTTGATCTCAGACCTCCTGGGCTTCAGAATTGTGAGGAATGTTTCTGTCGTTCATAAGCCCACAAACTCTATAGCATTTTATTACAGAAACCTGAACAGATTAAGAGAGAAATTGGTACCAAGAAGTAGGTATACTGCTGTAACAAATACTTAAAAATCTGGAAGCAGCTTTCAAACTCTTGATCAGGGCTGGAAAAGTATGGAGCTGCATCTACAGCCTACATTGACATGAACAGATCTTCAAACACCACTCTGATAAATGCCCAGGAAGAAAAGAGGGCAGCTGTAGAGAAATCCTCAGTCTCTTAGAGAATGCCTAAGTAATCCTAAACAGAATGTTGGAAGAAATATGGACAATAAAGGCCAATCTGATGAGGTCTCAGGCAGAAATGAGGAAGAGGTTATTGGATGCTGAATGAGAGGCAATCCTTGTTATAAATTGAAAAAGAACTTGGCTGAATTGTGTTCATGTTCTGATGCTTTGTGGAAAATAGAAATTGCAAGAAAAAAAAATTGGATATTTGGCTGAGGAAATCTTTAGGCAAAGTGTTGAACAAGTAACCTGGTTCTTCTTGACCGCTTGTAGTGAAATGTGGTAAGAGAGAAATGGCTTAAAGATGGAATTACTCATCAAAAAGGAACCAGAACTTAAAGATCTGGGAGGAATTCTCAGCCTATTAATATTGAAAGGAATATGAAAACCTGTTTGGGAGAGAACACCAAGGGTGTGGCCAAATGATAAGGTGTGACCATTTGATAAGGAGATTAATCAGCCATTTCAACACAAAGCCAGAAGTTACTGTCCCAGGAAATGAAAGAATGACCCTAAATGCAATTCGGAGATCATCAGGGCTGTCCCTCCTATCACAGGCTCAGAGTGCAATGTCCAACAACCAGAGTGGTTTCAAAAGAGGGGTGCTGACACTCATGGCACCTCCTTACATGGTAGACTCCACTCCCTGCATCTGGAACAACCAGCCACCCCAGGTGTGGTTCTGCAGGCCTCTGTATGGCACAGGCAAGGGTGCCACACTCCAGAGGGATCAGGCAAGGTATTTGCGATGCCTTTTCTGTTGGCAAATTGAGATTGAGAAACTTGTCCAATTTCACAGATACCAAATGAAAAAGCTCTGTAGTCTTGGTGATGTTGACAAATATTTGATATATGATTATATATTTTATTCCATTTCCCAAAAGAGTGATAGTGGACTTTAACATTTTTTTAACTTTCTCTGATAAAACTTTTTCATCATCTGCTATAGTAAATGTTTTTGATATGTAAAGGTTTGCTGCTATGATTAGATATCCTAATAAATTGAGTACTATTATAAAGTTAATGTGCTCTCATTTATTTAAAACTTAAGAAAATGGATATCAATCAACCTCAGCTGATATATAATCACAAAATTTCAAAGGTTCAGCACTGTTTCTATAAATAATTAAAACAACATCAGTTCAGCTATAACATAAACATAATTATTTATAATCTGTTTACAAGAATTTGTGTATTTCTTAATTACTTTTTTCTATGGATAAAATGAAAACATAAGAACGTAAGGTTAGTGTATGTCTTATTTCTTCGATATCTGATGAGCACATAAAAATAATTTTGCTAAGAAAGATAAGAAGATACAGCATATCAACTATATTTAATATGAAGTATTTTTAAATGACTTAAATTACAGCTAAAATTGATCCTAATACTCAGTAAAATTTAAAATAAAGTTTGTATGAAAGCAATTGAGGGGTGTACAGTATTTTTCTTTTTATTTCTCAGAGCTATTAACATTCACCAATATTATAAGCATACAGAAAATTTAAATAATTTTGTCATAATAAAAATACAATCAACATGCTCTTTTTTCACTTTAGTCTCAGTGACGTTTAGTAATCCTTCAGCTGTTAGGATGAAAATACATAGAAACAAAATATAAATAGAATATGTCCAACTTCAATGTAAAATCAGCTTTCCCAAAGGGATATTTTTCTAACTCAGTTCTTCCAAACAACTGGGATAATACGTTATGCAGATAGATCAGGAGAGGACCATACAGTAGACAGCTGTGAAAATCTGGCACACAAATTCCAAACTCCTGTTATGCATCCATAAAACTAATGACCTCTTTTAGTTTGGGGAGTTGCAAATTACTTTGTTAAAACTATCTATATGTTTAATCAAATCAGTAATCCTTTCCATGAATTTGTGCTGATTAGATTCTTCTTTATTTCCCTCCTAACATATTTTCAAATATCTGATTCTCCTGCCACATTCTAAGCAATCAAATTGGAATAATAATAACTTAAAAAAATAACCATAACAGGGCGCCTGGGTGGCTCAGTTGGTTAAGCGACTGCCTTCAGCTCAGGTCATGATCCTGGAGTCCCGGGATCGAGTCCCGCATCAGGCTCCCTGCTCAGTGGGGAGTCTGCTTCTCCCTCTGACCTTCCCCCCTCTCATGTACTCTCTCTCTCTCATTCTCTCTCTCAAATAAATAAATAAAATCTAAAAAAAAAAAAATAACCATAACAAATAATACCTCCTGGAGAAAAACTGTTGGTTGATGATAAAGAATTTTTGCTTGTCTGAACTCTTTATAACTCAAAGAATAAAATAAAATAATAGAAATTTGTAGACATGGAAATTACTTTTGTAATGTTCCTAGTCTTTGCAACTCATGCTATCTGAGAATATTTATATTTGCATTTTTCTTCTGATTCTGATTGGAGATGCAAAGATGTCACTTAATATGGTAATTAAGTGTTCAATCATAGTATGAATTCTGACATGGATAATGCCTGACACACAATAACTACTTAATTAGTATCTCTGCGATGTGTAAGTTAATAAGCATAAAATATGGACTCAACATCCTACACAAAATATGCTAAATATGACTGATCTTATCTAAATTCTAGTAAATACCATTGGCATAGAGTATTCTTATTCAAAGTCATTGCAAAATTTTTAAAAATGTGACTTTAGGAAAAATCACAACTCTAACTCAATTTTAAATCTTTTATAAAGTAGACTTGTAAATATACTTTTAAATATATACATTAATCCTAATCATAGTCTAACTCAGTGTTGTCTAAAGTTTGAAATTTTTTGAAAGTTTGAACTTTTGACAAAGTTTGAAATTTTGATGGTATCAAATTTTTGGCATGTAGCAAAGATATATCTGGGAATTGAGCAGTAACTGAAAAGCTTTTCTGTAAGGTGGGCAGCTAAAAGAGAATTGGAATTGGAATTGGAATTGGAATTCTCCATGTTATATGAGAGAGATCGAAACTCAAAATGAAAGATATAATTTGCAAGTATTTTCCATGCTTATCTTTCCAGATAATAATACATTCATTCCTCTAGCAAACATTTTTCTATCCATAACTGGTTTGAAACTGTGTGAAGCATTGGAGTATGAACAATACTTAAATGAAGTGGGAGTTACTCAGTGTTTTAAGAACTTAAAATTTAATTATACCCGTATTTCAGAATGGTTATAGCAGAAGATATGAAGAAATGAAGTTGAAGAAGGCAGGACTGTAGAGAATAGATCAATCAGGAATTTAATACAATTTTACAAAAGTCAGGAGAGAGGTCTCAAGTTAAGATAGTGAAGAAAAGTTGATTCTAATGAATTCCTTTTTTTTTTAAGGATTTTATTTATGTATTTAGAAAGAGAGCGTGAGCAGGGGGAAGAGCAGAGGGAGCAGACTCTGAACTGAGCGTAGGGCCCCACTCCAGGCTCAATCTCACGACCCTGAGATCATGTCCTGAGCCAAAATCAAGAGTCAGCTGCTTAACCGACTGAGTCACCCAGGCACCTCCAGTGAATTCCCTTTCTGCTAATCAGTTGAAATATGCAAAATCCCAGGTGCAAATAGATGAAGGCTCTGGAGGAGATGTAGCTCTCTCAAATAGCTGTGAGAATGTATGAGATTATATGTCTCCACGTAATATGATTTTGCCTGAGTATGTGCCTGTATCTGACCGGACTTAGGACTAGTTGTGATTCCAGTTGAAGCTTATGAAGAAAATCTAAGCTAATGAAATTTTTGTGGCTCTAATTAATTTCCTAAATTATTTTCAAGCCTTGGTTAAATAGCTCTCAATATTAAGTATCATGACAATGAAGAAATAGTTGTATAGAACATAAAGGTTTGAATTTCAGATGGAGTATTTTTTGTGCTTTCATTTGCTCTGTATGTGGTTATCTATCTTCTATCCAGCTATATTTATTTATCAATAGCTCAGCTATTATTTCTTTATTTTTGTTGCTGATTTTCTTGAAGCCTGCAATTAAATAAAGATGCCAAAATTAAAATCTAATAAAAAATATTATGCAATATGGTTTGTACAAAGTGGGTACCTAGACCAAATGTAAAAAAGTTTTGCTTCATGCTGATATTCCTAGTTTTAGCACACATAACTGTGTGCTGTTTGAGATCTTACAATGAAGAGCTATGTTAGTAATACAGAAAACATGTTAATGACACACGCAACCTGAATATATTGCTGTAATTCCATTAATTGTAACAAATCTGTGACCTCCTTGAAGGTACCACATTGTATTCAGTTTTGTAATAGCTACATTCAGTATGCAGTAAGTAATCAACCATTGCTTGCTATTTCAATTGTATAACATATCTATTATAAAAATAACTGAATGAAATTTAGTACAGTTTTAAAATAGTTATCAAACTGTTTAACCAAATCCAACTATTTTTTAAATATTTATTTGACAGAGAGAGACAGTGAGAAAGCGAACACAAGCAAGGGGAGTGGGAGAGGGAGAAGCAGGTTTCCCGTCAAGCAGGGAGCCCGATGTGGGGCTCAATCCCAGGACCCTGGGATCATGACCAGAGCTGAAGGCAGACGCTTAACAACGGAGCCACCCAGGCTCCCCAAAATCCAACTATTTTAGAATACTGTTTTGTATTAGAATATAAACATATTCTTTCACCCAGTAATTCCATTGCCCTGTGTACATGCAGATTTATAAGTAGGTGCAGAAGAAGACATGTACAAGAATGTTTTAGAGGCATACATACTAATAGCTCAAACTGTAAACAAGTCAAATGTTATAATACAACGGTTATAAAGGTATGTCACGTGCATAATATATGCTCTGTATTATTATATATCTATTATAAATAGAAATACCTTATCAAGGTTATAATGGATAAATGCAAAATGAAATACACAGTAGTATGTTGATGCATGAATTTTTAAGTTGTGATATACTAATCTCAAGTACATTTTCAAAATTATAGGTACTACAATTACAATCTTGTGTGTCTATCCAGGGCAGGAAATGTTCACACAGGCACATTTATATTTTCTCTTTTTTTTTTTTTTATTCTTTCAGTAGTTGGTATTCCAGCTAAATGATATCATTTGACTCTCAGTATTATAGATGAGACAATCTGTGGACTATTTCCCATTTTCTTCGTTCTTCCTCAGCTAATTTGTTTTAATTTGATTGTATCTACATGGTTGGAAGACATAACATTTGCAATATTTCTGTTGTTCCAATATTCATATTTGTTTTAATATTTACTCTTCATATAAATATATTCAATTATCACTGATAGTCCTTTAGCTATAATTTCCCAAGTCATTTCTTCATTGTTTGAAGCTCATCCTCCAGTAATTTCTCAAAACAGACTCAAGGGCACAAGATGAGCTCTTTCATGTTTAAAACCATTTTTATATTGGCTTTGTACGTGAAGAATTTTGAACTGATTATAAACCCCATGGATTACACTTTCCTTCTCTATCTAGTAGGAGTTGCTTAGTTGGACTGTGATATTGAATGTTGCTTTTGAGAAAACTGAAACCAGCTGATTTATTTTCCCTTATAAGTAATGTTATTCCAAAACAAAACAAAACTTGATACCTTTTATCTTTAGAGTCCAATGGCATTATCCGAATGTAATAGAGAGTTAACTGTTTTTATTTAATTTTTCTTGGCATATTGTACAACATTTCAACATGTAGAGTCTTATAGCTGTGTTCACAGAAGTATTTGAACTTTAATATCTAATTAGACAGAAGGATAGAGGGGAGAAAAGAGGAACTCCTTAGTAGCAAAAATTCAGTTTTCTTATCTGTTGCTTTGTTGTATTTCAGGATAGAGGGCTTAATATGTGATGACAATTAGTAAAAGAGGCAAAAATGAGATGAATTCTAAAACAGAAAACCTGGAAGTGAGTTGACCCTTCACCACAAACAAAGTACTTCCAAATTAATTAATTCAAGTGCAAATGAACAACCAAATTTATAGAAGGAAGTATAACTTACAAAAAGGCAGAAGTATACCTATTATCGATAATGATGCTGCATTAAACGATTCTTTCTATGTAATATTGTTAGAAATGTAAATTGGTATGCAAATTTTAGAACGACATATGCATATATGTTACCTTATTACATCTTTTTTTACATCTTTTCTTTTAATAATTAATTAAACCTTTGCACTTTGGACAAAATTCAATATTAGTCAAAGATTCATTTGCAATGCTCTTTGTAGTAATATATCTCATAATGATAATTAAAATTGAAAGGAAGCCTAATGTCCAAAAATAGGGAATTGTTTTTTTTTCTTTATTGTTGGTACTTATATGCAATGCAGTAATATGGCATTATATTATTTATATAGATTTATGTTTATTGACATGAAAGAATAGTCTAGATTGCTACACATAACCTATGAAGTTATGTAAGAAATTTGGGTGATAGTATACTAGTCTGTGTAGTATGATGACACTTTTAGAAAAAAAAATTAAGAAAGCACATATGCAGTTCCACAATGTTATTTGAGGAGTTAATATTATATTAATATTTATAGTTATAATTTATTTTGTGATGATTTTCCCTTTTATTTGTGATTTTAATTAAAATCTGTGTTAAATTTGTTTTAACAAATTTATACTTTTTTCTCACAAAAAGTTACACTTTTATCTCACTTATGAAAAACTAGAATTTATAGGAAGATTTTAGTTAATCTCACCTATTTCATGGAAGACTGTCAAGCCATCAGTGGGTGCAGAAATAGGAATCTAAGAGAGAAACTTAATATAGACATCCCAATGGAAGTCAATCTCATCTGACTATCCATTTATATTCGGTTTTGCTCTTGTGAAAGACCTAAACAAATACAAATGTACAATCTGTGTATGGATAATAAAAGAAAAATATAACTTTTCACTGAACTATCCAATACTGGGTGGCTCAGTCATTAAGCGTCTGCCTTTGGCTCAGGTCATGACCCCAGGGTCCTGGGATCAAGTCCCACATCAGGCTCCTTGCTTAGTGGGGAGTCTGGTTCTCCCTCTCCCTCTGCCCCTGCTTGTGTCCCCTCTCTCACTGTGTCCCTCTTTGTCAAATAAATAAAATCTTTAAAAACAAAAACAAAAACTAACATTCAAAATCAATTTGTAAATAATTTGAATATTAAAAATGATTTGCAATATATACATACACAATTGGCTTTTTAATTATATATTGTGGTTAAGAACAAATTAATGACTAGATCTCAGAATATGCCTATCAGTGTTCTTTTTAAATACATTTCCCAACATTTTTCAAGCTACAGATGCTTCAGCAAGTGAAATCTAAGATAGTATTTATTAAAAATGGAAAGTACATACTAATAATATCTCTATAATTTGAACTAGATATTTGCAAGTGTTTTCTGAAAATGAATTACTCTATTGTGTAGCACTGTACTGTGTACTGTATGTTCCACATATGTGTTTGCATACACATAGAACTTTAAGCTCTCTCATAGAAATTTTTTTACACACACACATATTCATATACCTGTTACTGTTGTGAAATGAAATAATTTTAAAAAATTAAAATGCAAGCCCAGGCTTGAACTGACAAATGTCTGCAGTTAAAGGAGGTAGAGAAAGTAGATGATTTTCTGATGCAGTAGGTACCAGTTTAGGAAAAAGTGATACCTTGCCTTCAGGCTCAAAAAGCTTTGATCTGAGGCAATAGATTTTCTTTCTTAACTTTCCTGTCTGCAATCTGAATGAGACAGATTTACCCTGAGGTGAGAGATGCTAGTAGTACACACCTTGCTTTCTAATCCAGCAGAGACCAAAAATATTGAGTTCCATGAACAATTAGTATTGTGAGAAACTTAATGTAATTAAATAATCATTATGCTAGGGATTCTGAAAATGACTAAGGGAAGCAGGCAATAATTTTCAAAAATGTTTTCTTCACAAAAGAAGGAAAATAAACAGGAAAATTAATTTTCACAGAAAAGAAGAATTGGTTTATGCCTGTTTTTATTTCTGTAGGAACAGACACTTCACCCAAGTGTGTGTGTGTGTGTGTGTGTGTGTGTGTGTGTGTGTGTGTTTCTGTGTGGCAAATACCCTCCTGAAAAGAAGCTTAATATAAACAAACTGAGGGTTGCTGGAAGGGAGGTGGGTGTGGGGAGTAGGTAATTGGGGGATGGGCATTAAGGAGGGCATGTGATGTGATGAGCACTGGGTGTTATACGCAACTGATAAATTACTGAACAGTACATCTGAAAGGATTTACTAGCCTTTTAGATCGTTTATCTCCTTAATCCATAGAGATGCTTCAAACTATAACCATGCATAGGTGATTCAAAGTATTATCCACTTAAGCACTTGTGATGAGCACTGGATGTTATACGTAAGTGATGAATCACTGAATTCTACTCCTGATCCAATATTATACTATATATTGACTAACTAGAATTTAAATGAA
Organism: Eumetopias jubatus; assembly: GCF_037043125.1. Lineage (NCBI taxonomy): Eukaryota > Metazoa > Chordata > Mammalia > Carnivora > Otariidae > Eumetopias > Eumetopias jubatus. Next base: position 172,333,908 of record NW_028274809.1, on the reverse strand, counting down.
AACTTGGGAAAAATACACATAAAAAAACCCCACAAAAATATTCTAGAATCCTCAAATTTGGTCTCCTCATTTATTATAAAGTTTCTTTCAAATTGTGGAAATTCAGTTGCTGTAATGTTCAAAGTTAATAGAGCTAACAAAATAGAACACGGAGTGAATTTGCAAACATACCACAAAAAGCAGCAAATTAAATATTATGGCTCAAATGCAAGTGGTTAGTTTTACTTACACAAATGTAGAGAAAATAAGGAGACATTAAAATCAGACATTCAAACAAAACATTAGGACCATTAGTTCAGACATCAAGCATTCATAGGAACTTGGTTCTCTAGTTTCTTGATCTAAATAGAATGATCAGCTCTGATCATGATGCTCCCATATGCCCAACTATATCTTGCTCTTGTCTTTGAAACCTCTTATTTTCTGTATCACACTCCAATAGAATGCATAGTCTTATTTATTAATCTTCTCCCAGTAGAAGCCTAAAGTTGCTAACACTATTTGTAATACTGGACGGTGACCTTCAGACTCCTTAGAGAACATCTCTATAAGTCAGTTTTCCAAGTATGATTCTCCATCCTGCCTCTTCTATACCAGTTCCCTTTCTGCCCTTCACTGTGTTACTTTTCAGTATTTTTCCTCTAAGAAACTCTATTATGGAATCAGACAGCGGAAAGAGAAAAACCAACCAAAGCCACTAGCTTAAGCCTTTATTAAAATGTTACAACATAAGAACAGCTCTAAAGTGAATGTCATGGGGAACACAGAGGGACTTCAGATTTTATAGGGAAGATTGAGAAAGGTCAAGTACAGTTTTGTTCTGACAGCTGTTCACTGTTCAAACTCTTGGAAGGTATAAAAATACTTAGTATTAATCATAGTACAAAGGTTGTCACAACTGGTGTTGCAGATTAGTAGTCATTGATTGGACAGTCTGTTTAAAAGATGGATGGAAAGAGTACTAGTGGATAAATGAAGTTCAAGAATCAAAATGAACACTGGTCTTTCTGGGATTGAAGAACTGAAAATTGAATCTTGGATCTGCCATATGCACTTTCTGATATGTGAGCAACATATTTATTCTCTTTGAGTCCTTATTTCCTTACTATAAAATATGGATAAAATAATTTCATAAATATTTCAGAATTGTAAGCCAAATAATATATGTACGATACTTACCAAAGTTTCTGGCCTCTAAAAATATGGAATGACAACCATTTTTATTAATAATTAGTGATTTTCTTTTGTTTTGTGGGTTTTTTTTTTTGGTCTCCTGTTGTCTCATATTAAGTTCCACCAGATTTTTGATGAAGGAAACTTAAAAAATAAGAATTGTTGTGATTTTTCAATCTTTTGCCATCCATTGTCAAGATTCCTTCCAGAATATTCTAGCAACTAATCCTCAGCAGCCTTTCATCTTCTGTACTTTATCTCTAATCTATAATAATGAATTTGTAGTGGCTCAAAGCTAATTTTCTTACTGTCAGTCTAACTCATTTAAACAAATGTTTATGTCAATTCCAGACAAGACTTTCCTAAGATCAACCTTCAATGGCTCCTTATTTTTATGGTAAGATCCAATTCTTTAGTTCCTCATTCATGATGTTTTGTTGTATTTATTTTCCTAAATAATTGGCCCCATTGAAGTCTAAGGCTCCTCCTTATGCAAACTTCCTACTAGTCAAATTGACTTCCATACTTTCCACCAAGTATGTCCCACAATTTCTTATATCTATTCTTCTGCTTATTTAGTTCTCTTTATGTAGAATTCCCTTTTTTAATCTGCACAAGTTAAAATCATGTGTGACTAAAAGAAAAATCATATGTGACTTAAGCCCACCAAATAACTGTCTTGTCGTTTACAATGATTTCCCACACTCCCTAATATTGTGGTGCTACATTTCTCCCTTATCTGAACTTTCATGATACCTACTCTGTATCTTTCTAGGATGTAGATAATTCTATATCTACATTTCTTATTAATTCATCTGTTAGGCCAAGCTCCTTGAGAGAGCGGGAGCTTTTTTTTTTTTTTTTAAATTCCTTTTTAGATCTTCCCAACTAGATTTAGAACACGTGTACATTTCAGGGACTGATCGGCAGAACCCTTCTCCTGCCTCCAAGTGCTGATATCTTTCTAATAGCATACCTCAGCTTTAGCAAAGCAAGGACTCACCATTTTACAGGGTAACTGGCTCTCATAACAATTAAAGTTATAGTTTCCCAGCACTTTGAGATTCCTTGAAAAAGGGGTTCAGATCATTTCCCTTTAGGATATCATTTGTGGATGTAGAATAACTCATGTATTGTGCCCATAAACACAAATGAAAAAAAACAGAAGGTGAGAATCTGTAAATGTGCTTGTCAGGGCAACACAGTTTGTTTTATAAATGATTTGTGTTGCAATAAGATCAAATGTTGTCAGTTCTTTTTGATCATACTTATCCAGGGGCAGTTTTGCAGGATAACAGTTTTCTCACATCTCACTCACAATTAGGAACGCACAGGGGCTTACTATAAAAGCTGAGCTGCCGGGTTACATCCACCCTGCCCAGTACTAATGGAATGATGAAAAGATCAACAAGTGTTTGACATTTTAATGGAATTATTTTCCAGCTTTGGGAGGGGCTGGCTTGTAATGAAGCAGTCTACAATCCATGATGAAGGTTTCAGTATTTTACTTTATTGATGGGATTTTTACTAATTCAAACCTGCAATTATCTGTAAAATACAGTTTCATGATATTGGTTTACAAAAGTTTTTTAAGACAAAGCTATGTTTAAATTTTATAAGCTGAGTAACATGTAAACAAAAATATGGTAATATCCCTGAAAAAGTAAGTGGGGAATATCAAAGAAAATTACAAAGACACTTGGCTAGGCTTGACTGTTGGAAGATTTGATTTCTTGTGTCAGTTTTATAACCTAAAAACCATATGATTCTGGAGAAGTCAACTGACTTTTCTTTTTTTAAATTTCAGTCCCATAAACTATGCAACTGAAAAAATACATCTGCCTGTGTTAGTTTCCAGAAATTTAGTTAAGCTCAATTGAAATAGCATATGTAAACCTGTTTTAGTTTATAAACTATAAGGTGAGGTAAATAAGCTGCAATTTTACTAAATTAAATTAGAACATAATAAAAAATGGAACATTTGGGACAATGTTGGATAGGTATTAAAGTAGGTAAGTATTTTGGGTTTTTTAAAATCATTTTTGTAAAGAGGACTTCCTAAAAATCTATTGAATTTTCATTGACTGAATAAAGCAGCCTAAGATAGCAGATATCAAAAAGAATTCATGTATTAAGGTAGATCAAATACACACATATGAAATAAGTTGAGGCTTCAAAGACAATAAAAAGGTTTTAAGAAAGTGGTAATAGATGTAAATTAGGAAAGAATTCTGAGTCCTGATAGATCAGAGAAGACATCAGAGGTCAGGTTTATCTTGAGTTGGCCATTAAATAGTTTGTAGAACACATATTTTGCAAAAGAGAGAGAGAGAGGGAGGGATGGAATGGGGAGACAGACAGAGAGAGAGAACTTTATAAATAAGACAGGAGAAAAAAAATCAAGGCCTGGTTTATGAATAATATATGAAAAATAAACCAGCTGAAACTGATAAAAAAAAAGTGAAGATTGAATTAGTCATAAAGTCCCCACAGACCACAATCTGTAGGATTTGGGAAAGAATTTCATTCCTGCAAATCACAGTTTTCTCAGTGTCCTCTGATCCAAAAAAGATAAAAAACAAACAAACAAAAACCCAAAAGATAGGAACAAGCAGTGAAAAAATAAGCAAGATTTCATGTTATTTGTATCTATTTCCTGATCCGACTGAAGAACAGGTTGAAACCAGAAGGAAACTGTGATTTTCCAAGTTTCAATGTAATCTTTAGTTTCAGATTATTTCCAAATACATCTATATGTGGGGATTATATGAAATCCGGTGATTGTAAACAACACGCTTCATGATGTCAGCTGTCCTCCAAACGGTTCTGATAAGGCTCTTAGTAGCCCTGACACTTGTCTGGCATCAATCACAATAACAAACTTGCTTCTAGTGACTCTTCTTCCCCATTCCTGGTGCACACTGAGTAAAGGATTACAATAAATCTTCACTATTTCTGGGAATATTTTAGAGATGGCTTCACTCTCATCGGCAGAAGGGGTTTGTCTCTGAGTAATTGTGCAGCCTGGCAGGAGGACAGAACGGGGCCGAGCCTGCACTGTGCAGAATGTAAGCTGGACATCACTTGCTGTGCATGTGTTGGGCACTTTGGGAAAATTTTCTTCACTAAGTCTCAGCTTTCACTGATGAAAACCAAGAGATTCAAATGTCTCTCAGAGGTTATTTATAAATATAAAATAAAATTTTAAACAATTGTAAAGTACTTACCATAACGTCTCGTACATAGAAAATATGCAATACATGGTGACTAATCATTGACCACTAGACTCCCAAGATTAACCTCATGTTTACCAAAAGCAGTGTTATGATGAATTCGGTGATAGAACGTAGTTAATCCCTTTTTATCCTGAGAGGAACCACAGGGCTATGGGGCTCAGAACTCATATTCAAACTTGTAAATTAGGTTACAAGCTCTTCACAGTCAGAGACAAAGCCTTATTTGATTTCTTCATCCCTAGTGCCTAGCAAAGTGCCTAGTCAACAGTAGATGCAATAAATGTTTGATGAATGCAGCTATTAAAAGTGCAAAGGAAGAGCCAAAACACGCTTTCTGACCATCTATTGTGGCAACTGGGAATAGACCAATTTAGATAACTTTAGTTGTTATATGAGAAGCAACTCTGAAGGGCTTGGCACAGCTGGCTTTGAATTGAGCTGTGATACTCTTCAGTCCATTGGGGAACTGAAATAATCATGCTGGGCTGACAAGTTCTCAGAACACTTCTACCAAAAGTAGCTGTTATATATCATGGCCTAATTGCTATTGTTTTTCTGCAAGGGCCTTTTCCACAATATTGTACGATATCTTTTATAAAAGTAGAAGAATTCCTTTCTCAATGCATATAACAACAACAACAACAAATACCTCATTTTAATTCTTAGCAAGGAGAAAAAAATGCACAATTTTTCATCTTACTAGGATCGCTTATATATAATGTTGCCTAGGCAGATAAATATATTAGATGTTAAAAAAAATGTTTAAAGAGAGAAACATTAAAACTGCTATTTTAAAATGCAAATATTTTCATCAGAATGTGGGGGATTAAAAAGAAACTAAAGCAAGTCTAATCAAATTACTGTGCTTCAGATAAGTGTTTCTGCCTAAAGGAAATATTAAATCTTTAAGAAATGCATGAGGTCAAAACTATTTTCATAATAGTACTAAGACACTATTTGCCTTTTCCATGGCGATGACATTTACACTGATGGTGGGAAGGCAGTGATCACACCATCATCACAAATAAAGTCAATACATGTTAAATGTCCCCAGTGAAGTATTAAAATTATTAATTATACAAATTCTGGATTCTGAGTACACATCTTTACTTTTTTTATATTGGCTGTGACAAAAATGTGTCAATACAGAATGCATTTTTCCTGCATATTAAAATATGATAAATACTTGTATTCTTAACAATATATTTCTGCACTCAGGATCTTCATATTTTGTTGAGAATTGTTGCATCTACATTGAATAAGAATATTGATCTGTAGGTTTATTTTTTTCTTTCTTAATTTTTTTTGTTCTGTATTTTTTGAGTTCTGTTATCAAGATACTACTTATGTTCCCATTCTGTTTATAATAATTTGTAATTTAAATTTAGAAATAAAATTATTTTCCTTCCGGAGACCACATCTTGGGCTGAGAAAGTCTGTGAAACTACTTTTGACATCATTGCTAAATTCCAGATATGCAAAACTATTTCTGCAGGATCCTGAGGAATCCTCATAGTAGCTTGCCTGGAGTTTTCTGTGAAGTCACTGGTGCTTTCTCCTTTTTTTTTTTTTTATTTGTTTGTTTTATTTTGTTTTGTTTTCCATTCTGTATTTGTTTCCTTTTGGGAGATTTCTATTGCTCTCATTAAGATTTGTTTTTTCCTCCAGTATATAATCTCCTGCTAACCCCTGTATTAGTTTTCATAGGCTGCTGTAATCAATTACCACAATCCGAGTGGCTTAAAAGAGCAGACTTTTAATTTGCCACAGTTCTGGAGGCCAGAATCCAAAATCAAGGTGTCAGCAGTGCCTTGCTGCCCCTGGAGGCTCTACCGGAGAATCATTCCTTTCCTCTTTCAATTTCGGGTAAACTATGGGCATTCTTTGGCTTGTGACTGCATCTCTGCTTCATCCTCACGCCACCTTCTTTTCTATGTGTCTCTTATAAGGACACTTGTCATTGGACTTCGTACAACCTAGATGACTGTCTCAAGATCCTTAATTACCTCTGCAAAGATGTAATTGACATTACCTTGTTTTTACAAATGAGGTAACATTCTCAGGGCCCAAGGATTAGGATGTGGACATATCATTTTGGGAGCCACGATTTAGCCCACTACTGTCCCATCCACTCTATTTATCATCTCTAGAAATGTGATGGCTCTTTTACTGTAATTTCTATATTCCTATTTAATATGTTCCTTTCCCATTTTGAGCATAAGGAATAGAGTTATAAGAATTTTCAAATGCCTTTTCCTAATAATTGTATCATTTATGTCATTTCTGTGTCTCTCTGATTTTTTTTAAACTCATTATGAGTCACATTTTTCTGTTTCTTTGCATGCATGGTAATTTTTGATTGAATGACAGTTATTTTCAATTTTAGCTTTTTGAGTACTGGTTATACTGGATCCTATAAATACTCCAGAGCTTTGTTCTGGGATATGATTATGTTATTTAAATTTAATTTGATGATGTTAGGCTTACTTTTAAGCCTAACATTTACTTGTTTGTCTAGGACCATTTTGTTTTACCAATGAGGCAATATCTTTCTGAGTATTCTGTCCCATACGGTACGAATTAGGAGATTCTCTGCTCTGGGTCTAAGAGACATAAACTATTCCTGATCCTGAATGAGTCATAGTCCTTCTCAAGTTTCTGGGTGCTCTTTGCCTGGTTGTTATGGACTGAGGTGTGCACCTCAAAATTCACATATTTAATCCCTAAATCAGCAATGTGACTGTTTTTGGAGACAGAGCCTTTAAATAGAAAATTAATGTTAAATGAGCTCATAAAGGTAAAGTTCTAACCCAATATGCATAGTATCCTTCTAAGAAGAGGGAGGGACATCAGGGATTTGTGTGCACAGAGAAAAGGCCAGCTGCAGGATGGCAGTTGTCTGCAAATCAAAGAAAGAGGGCTCAGGAGAAACTGAACCAGAGGATTTTCAGCCTCTAGAACTGTCAAAAAATAAATTTCTGCTGTCTGATCCACCCATTCTGTGGCACTTTGGATGGCAGCTTAGTAGATTAATTCACTGGCCTTGCCCACCTTCCACTTAGGGGGACCCAACACCTGCAGACCTGGGCAGCTGTCTCCTCTCCAATGCTTTTCCCTGTGAACTCTCACTGTCTTAAACTCCTTGGACTTCAGTTCTGTTCTCTGACATGAAGACTCGACAGTGTACACGCCAAGTGGCCTTAATTTAACTTCTAAATCCAATGCATTTGCAAACCTATTCAAAAAGTTATTCTCAGACATAAACAAAGCTATTTTAAAGTGCATTCCTGCAAAATAATGAAATAATGATCTTAGAACACGTAGGGAAGGTGGTAGAAGGTTGGAGCTGTTAGACCCCTGCACTTCAAAGCTCTATGTGGTCCTCCCTTGATACTTGTCACCATGGAATTTCTCTTTTTGAAGCCCAATATTATATTTTCATCATACAGTACTATGTATTTTTTAGCTATAAATTTTATGCCATTTTTCCTGGAGAAAAAATTATGTTAGGTCAACTTTCCACATGCCTCGGCACTAAGGGCATTTTTTTCAGATTACATATTATATTATGTCTCATATATACATATATATACATATATATGTATATAAAAGTGGATATATACATCCACTACCATCAGCTGTTGATTTGACAAATCTATGCAATATCCATTGACGCTGTGCAATTACATGTGAAGATTTAACTCAGATTTTCCTGTGTCCTCCAAATACCTCATAATTATATTATTTGAGTGTTTCTACTAGCTGCCTCTTTACCCAAAAATAGTAATATTATATGCAATTGCATAAGATCAAAATATGAGAAAAATAGCTTAAAATCCTGAAATTAGTCTTCTAATCACAAAAATTATTTTTTTCAATTATTACTGTCATCAGTATTATCTACTAATGTTTATGAGAGTGTAGCATTATGCATACTCTGTGTGACAGATGTGAACCTTTTGCTCTCAGATACTTTCTATGCCCTATTATCTGTGCTGCTTAACAGTCCAGTGGGGATGACCCTAGAGGCCATGTGTCCCAGTCGGTTTCCCAGTAGCCCAGGCCAACTCATATCCTGCCTGGGTTTGTGCAATGTGAAGTGCTGGTAGGATGTTAGAGCATAAAAAATAAAAGAAGCTTGTTATTTTCTCTTCTTTGTATCTGGCTGATTCTTGTCATCACTCTCTTTCGGTAACTAGCAGATCTTCAAGCAGATCTTTGTAATTACAGCTTTTGCCTGTTGGATCTGTCCTTTGAGCTCCAGCAATATCACTTATAATAAACATTAAATTCCCACTATCTTAAATACTTAGGGTAGTTTATTTCAACCTGGATATATTGTCACTAAAATAATTTATATTGTAAAATCTTCATTAGAATATTAATTTTTCACATTTTTCCCTAAGGAAATGGGTAAGTTTAAATTGATAAGTTAGTAAAATAGAATGGTTCCTAACATCTCAATGAGTCAAGAGCTTTTCTCCTCAAGAAGAATATGAAAATGGGTGATATTAACTTGTTCAATCATGTGAAATATTAAAGAAGAGGACAACAGTCAGCTGTTATTCATCTCAATACAGAGCTGAATAAGGAAAAAACACTCAAAGTGCTCAGAATGAGCAAATAGCTGCTAGCAAAATAAACCAACTTAGAAGGAATTGTAACTGAAAATCAGAATGCCCAATAGGGTAGAGCTTTTATATTGTGTACAGATACATACCAGAAAAAAAACCCATCTTATGGAAGTTGGAGAAATTTGTTATGAAGGCATATAAAACACTTAAAGGTATGGTGAAAAATACCAGTTAATAACTGGCATATAGCAAATTTAGGTGTTTACATTAACAGATCAACTTAGGGACATACAATGTAATGCTTTAAGCGATTGTGAGAACATAAATTCCAATTTGTTCACTTTATTAAAACTTAATTAAATAAAAATTTTAAAATATCAGGTGATCTGAAATCTATATTCTAATGTGCAAACTCAGTCTAGAGGTCACATATTTGCCTCTTAGTCCTCTGTTTATTCAACTCTTTGTCTATTTCCAAAAAGATTATGAACAAGGCAGTTTTAATTGGCATATTGGAAAGGTTTTGTGATTATTGAATGTATACTTGAAAAGTATAATGGCTATATATTTATTTAATTTATATAATAAATTCACTGAAAATCCATTATATCACACCCACTGTGATTTCGTAAAATTTCCTGTCTCAATTCTCCTAAAGTTGCTGGAAGATAGTCTGTGTAACATAAATAAACCAATGCTTACTGAACGGTATTAAATGACCATAGTAGATCATTCTGGCTTACTTGTAGAGTAAGCTAACTAGGATGGAGCTACTCCCTTTTCTCAGAGGTCAGGCACATTTGTTCACTTCTAATGGTATTAATGGCTTTCTCCTCTGTGACAAGAATGATTGCCACTTCCCATGCACCTCAAAATCTCCAAGGTCTGGGCAGCTGGATTTTTTGCAACAACTCCTAGAAATACCTAAACACTTAGTGCCCAAGAATTCTGTTAATCTTCTGATAGACAATGTTGCTCTCTTGGCTGCCCTGTAAGAAGGGAGAACAATGGTATGGGGAGAGAGTCCTCTCCAATGAATTCATGCCTTTGGGGGATGAAAAATGGATTGGAAGACCTGTACCTTCTATTATCCTTGACCCAATAAAGTCTATTTCTCAAAACAAACTGTATGATATTCAGGAAGGTATTTGACCTTACTTCTGTGACCCTGATTGAGGGCTAACATAAAATAACTTATAGTAGAGGTACTATGTAAATATATTAGTACATACATAGAATTCTCAGGCTTTGTAATGATAACAGTTGGGAATCATTTCAGGTTGTAGGATGGACATTTAAGGAGTGCTGACATATGTTAATATGCTGAGTTGCTGGCTCAAAGGTGGTCAATACTGTGCCATTGAGAATTGATGGAAAAGGATCTGCCAATAACTCAGGAGCAAATACAAACACAACCTTATAGGAGGGCATTAGAAAAAGAGAGGAAGACCTAAAGTTCAAGAAATACTAGATCCAAGGAGCGCCTGGGTGGCTCAGTCGTTAAGCGTCTGCCTTCGGCTCAGGTCATGATCCCAGGGTCCTGGGATCGAGCCCCACATCATTGGGCTCCTTGCTCAGCGGGGAGCCTGCTTCTCCCTCTCACATTCCCCTGCTTGTGTTCCCTCTCTCGCTGTGTCTCTCTCTGTCAAATAAATAAAACCTTAAAAAAAAAGAAATACTAGATCCTTTTGGTAAGTTAATAAGGGACTTAATATTTACATGGGAAATATTGGAAATAGGATACAGGGATGAAAATGATCATAGGAATGAAGCAAAGGGAAAATTACAACAGAATAAAGATGAAGAGCAAGACTGTCCTAAAGATGAGTCACCAGGTCTTTTAGTCTAAGTTGCTTAGTATATCTCCCACTAGTATCACAGCTTCCTTAGTCTTTATAATACGCCTAAACTTACACAGGTAATAAAGGATATTTGGATATTTAGTATGGCTATATTTCAGAGTCAGGAATTTAGTAAGTCAGGGTTTTAGAGGGGTTTGAGTAACCTGATGCAATTTTTTTCCCAAACCATGGCCCACAAACCACCTGTGCCAGAATCACCTGGAAAGTGGCTATAATATCTATTATTGCACCTATCAAATCCATTAAATTGAAAAGGAATTCTTGGAGTGGGTCTTGGCGATCAGAATTCTTAACAGGTTTCTCAGGTGACTCTTATGTCTAATAAAATTGAAGGCCCTTAGACCTGAGGAGATGTTATTAATTGGACAGTTGACTAAACAGAGGGTATGTTTCTAAGGAAAGGTATGAGATATCAATCAGAGATATCTTTAAATATGGGATTTAAAAAATCTGCTCCAAGTAGATAAGCATAACTGTGCCTGGAGGTGACCTTCAGTTCTGAGATTCTATATTTTTTTCTTCTAAAACAGGATTAATCACATTTCACTGAGTGGGTGTTAGGTCTAAGTATTTCAATTATTTTCCCCTTACACATAATTTTGTTTATGAGTCATCAAAGCTAAGCAGCTTTAAAAGCAAATTTCACTCGTTCTAATAAATGATCCTCATGTATATACAATATCCTTGTTTGGAACCCAAGTTGCAATTCATTTATAAAACCATAATTAATACATGCCAGGTGTCTAATTATTTGATAAAATCTCAAGCACAGCCCAGTACAGCCACGAGACTGTCTCCTCTTATTTAGATTTTATTTTTTGACCACATTACCTGATGTGCTTCTTGTTAAACTGCATATATTTCAAAAGGACTATCTATTCAAAGCTTCAGAATTTGAGAATCATGTGCATCTCTGTAGGTTTCTGGTATACCTGACTGGCTTGTCTATATATAAATAACTTTAAAAATGAACCATGAGAGAATTTTTGTGGAACAAGAGAAGTTAAGAACGTTTAAAAATAGGGAAAATATATACTAGTTATGCAGAAAATTACTAATTCTATGCAGATTTTTCATATATATATGTATATATATATTTATTTTTCAAACCACTCATCTTTCTCATCTACTGATAAGAATAATAATAAAAAAAAAGTGCCCCTCTTCCAGAGGGAAAATTCTACAATTATTACCCAGTTTAGGGGCGCCTGGGTGGCTCAGTTGGTTAAGCGACTGCCTTCGGCTCAGGTCATGATCCTGGAGTCCCGGGATCGAGTCCCACATCGGGCTCCCTGCTCAGCAGGGAGTCTGCTTCTCCCTCTGACCCTCTTCCCTCTTGTACTCTCTGTCTCTCCTTCTCTCTCTCAAATAAATAAATAAAACTTTATTACCCAGTTTACTTTAGTACAAGGAAACTAAGCAGGACACCTATGGCTGTTTCCCATTTCAATGATGGTAAGATCTACTCTGTTTTCAGATGAGAATAAACCAACTTATGATCTTGGTTCATGAATCAAAAGCTGTTGAGGAGGAAAATTTATTATAATGTAATATCCATCAGGAAAAATAGAAAAAAACTGTAGTGTGACTAAAGACACAAATGCTTTTATGGCGACTGTAAACTCTTAAAACTTTCCATTAAAATTAGGAAACTATATTCACATTTTGCATTGGTCCTTTGAGAAGAAACAATAAGTTATCATTTTAAATGAGGGGCTTTACAAAATATTTTCATTAATATTCTCCAGTGATTCTGATCCTTAGATAATGACAAAAGATTTGGCTATCATTAGAATGAGACAGACTGGCAAGTAAAGAACAGTCTCATATCAAAATATCTTCTCATATTTTGGCTGAAATAAGACATTTTTATTCATTAGTTGAAAGGTCCCTCTTTTGAAGTGCACCATGTATTGTTTGCTGATTTGGATTTGACAGTATCTTGGTCAGTTACTGAAGAAACTCAATTTCATTCCAAATCAGTGCGACATATAATTTTAAGCATTTCCTTTTCTGTCTGTGGATTTTAAGAATGTAATCTCTTATGTTGGATGGATTCAGATTTTTTATGTATTCTGGAAGATGCTTCAATTTTGATATGTGTGATAGATTGAATTTCTGGCCATTCATGTTTTACTACATAAATTGGTATATATTACCTTTGTGTTCACTTTGGATTTTACATTTTATGTTTTCTTAATTGGGTTTGGGACCATTTTATCCAATTTTACAATCACACACATATACATACATACATAATTGTATATATTTGTTTTATTCTTAGACTCAAAATTTTTGACTTATATTTCCTTGCAGTTTTAAATTATTTGTCCTAAAAAATAAATAAATAAATAAATAATTTGTCCTTACCAAAAATTTTTCTCTCTCATTATATAGTTGACATAGAAAATATATTCTAATATTAAGATTGGTCTGAACAAACTGTTATTTAGGAGGAATAATTACAGATAATAAATCAGATATAAATACTGTATAAAATTTATGGACATATGGGAAGAGAAAAATTAATAAAAGAGGGAAGAAAACCATAAGGGACTCTTTTTTTTTTTTTCTTTTAGAGAAAGAGAGCATGTGACTGAGCAGGGAGGGATGGGCAGAGGGAGAGGGAGGGGGAGAATCACAAGCTCATGCTGGGCATCGGGCTCAATCCCATGACCCTGAGATCATGACCTAAGCCAAAATCACAAGCTGGACACTCAACTGCCTGAGCCACCCAGGTGCTCCCATAAAGGATTCTTAATGATAGAGAACAAACTGAGAGTTGATAGAGGGAGGCGAGTGGGAGATGAGCTAAATGGGTGATGGGCATTATGAAGGGCACTTTTATGATGAGCCCTGGGTGTTATATGTATGTGATGAATCACTAAATTCTACTCCTGAAACCAATATTACACTATATGTTAACTAACTAGAATTTAAATAAAAATTGGGGGGAAAAGTAATGTAAAATTTAATATTAGATGTAACACATTTGATTTTTAGATATATTTCGTGCTTAGAAAAGTGTTTAGCTAGATTTTGGCATAAACACAGTGCTATCTACAAATTCTGAGAAGCTTATGATATAGATGTTAAGGTTACAGTCATTGTGAAACTATGAATTCTGTGACTTTAGGCAATAAGCATTCTTACACAGCCCTTTATTCTGTGACATAGGGATTATCACAATATTATCTATTCTCTAGATTTGTTGTAAGAAATACTTTGAATTATATGTGAAGTGTTCAGAAGAGTTTCTGATGTATAATATATGCTCATGTGTTAACTGTTATTTTGGGTTTTATTTTTTTATTAAGTGACTACAATACAGTGTTGTGGGTTGAATTGTGTACGCCAAAAACATAAGCTGAAATTCTAATTCCCAGTACCTGTAAATATGACCTTATTTGCAAAGAGGGTCTTTGCAGATGCAATCAGTTCAAGATGAGGTCACACTGAATTAGGGTGGGTACAAATCCAATATAACTGGTGTTCTTACAAAAAGAGAAGAGAACATGCAGACACAGAGGGAGAGAATATCGTGTAATGACAAAGGCAAAGATTGGAGTCATATATTTATAGAAGCCAAAGAACAGGAAGTTTTGTTGCTAACTGCCAGAAGCTAGGAGACAGGCATGGAACGGGTTCTCCCAGAAGGAGCCAAACCTCTTGACACCTTGATTTCAAACTTCCCATCTCCAGAACTCTGAGACAATACATTGATTTTGTTTTAAGTCATCTAGTTTGCGGTACTTTGTTATGATAGCCCTAGGAAACTAACAAAAATGATATTTAAATTATAGTTTTTATTATAGGTGACAAAATTTAAGCAATAATATACTTATAGAAACATGAGCAGAGTTCAGTTTCTTAATGAGAAACCTTAGATTTTAAGCTCCTCTGTCTTATTTCAAAATGTAAGCAATTCTTTAGACCTTAACTTTGTGACCTTGTAGATTTTCGTTGTGTTTATATGACATCAAAATAATTGGTGAAATACTGCATTTAAAAAGAAGCTACACTTTTTATAGAGTCAGTTCAATTATTATCTGGAACTTATGAAAGAAATATTCACAGTGTTTCTCACTGAACTTTTCACATTGTTAGCAATCTTTTACAAAAGTAAACATATCAATCAAATAAACTTAGATATGTTCTCTGCACCTGTTCTTGTAAAACCTGAGATTTATATTCAGGATATAGTCTTCTTTAATAAGCAGCTCTTAGTAAAGAACTCCCACAGTTTTTTCATGGAGATTAGAGTCATTCTCCCATAAAAAGAGAGGGTATTCAAGTCAAGCAGAGCAAGACAATTATCATATGGTTTCACTTATATGTGGAACATAAGGAATGTCATGGAGGACATTAGGAGAAGGAAGGGGAAAATGAAGGGGGTTGGAAATCAGAGGGGGAGATGAACCGTGAGAGACTATGGACTCTGGGAAACAAACTGAGGGTTTCAGAGGGGAGGGGAGTGGGGGGAGATGGGTTAGCCCTGTGATGGGTATTAAGGAGGGCATGTACTGCATGGAGCACTGGGTGTTATACACAAACAAGGAATCACGGAACACTACATCCAAAAAAAAAAAAAAAAATGAAGTACTGTATGGTGACTAACATAACAAAATAATAAATAAATACATAAATACATAAAACAAAAAGAGAGTGAGGGTATTCAAGAACACGCATACTGTTTCATGAGCACTAGGATTCTTTATAGGTGGCTGTGAATAGGGATTGTGACTAATTGCCAAATAGGCAGAAAATGAAACCATTTTTCCTCAACTCTAGACATTGTCCCTACTCCATGCAGATTTCTCCATACAAATCAATATATGGGACATTGGTTAGGCACATAACCACACACTTCTCAGCAGAACCAGCTACATAACTTGCAGGGCCAGCTGCTACATGAAAATGCAGGGACTTTTGTTTAAAAATTATTAAAAATTTAAAGACGCTAAGAGCTGAACATTAAACCATGTGTGGGGCCCTATGATGTTGGATAGGTCACATACCTGTGAAACCAGTAGTCCTGATTGGGGAGTTTTTGAGAACTGTGTTTGATTGGATGAATCAATGGCCACCAGAGTGGCTCCAATCTCTTATATGGTTATCCCATTTTCACTCTCCTGCCCATAAAAGCAGAAAAAGCATTTCTATTTTCTAATCCAGTTAATGCCAGTACCATACCCATCAGCTTCCTTACAAAGACTTACTCAAGAAGTTATTCCATTGTGAGAGTTGAATTTTAATAAGCAGAAATAGTTGACATTTAATTAGAACTGTACATGTGCTGGGTGCTGTGCAGTGGCTTTACAGGCATTAACTCATTTAATCTTCAAAACAAATATGAATTACTTTACCCTCAGTTTATAGATGGTGACACAGGTGAAGAAGCTGAGAAGTATACATTTCTGATTATTCATATAGTAAATGGCAGACCCTGGATGCAATGAACTCATAATACATACAGAATCTGCACTTTGAACTATGAGGTTATTTTATATTGACACATAATACATTTTTCTTCATTTTGTTATATTAACTATTTCATTGTTGTGTGGCCTATGTGTAGAAAAAAAGTACACATATCATAGGTATACAGCTTGATGAATTAGCACAAACTACCACATGAGTCCAGCAGCTCAGTTTCCCCTTCCAGTGCTCTCCCAACTGCTAATCACTCCCATTCTCCAAAGCTAATTACTATCCCCAATTCTAACACCATAAATATATTTGCCTTAAATTTATATAAATGAACCATGTAGTTAGAACTATATATTTGGGGATCTTTCTGTCAACATTATGCTTGTGAGTTTCATTCATAGTGCTGGTGTAACAGTGGTTAAGTCATTTTTATTGCTAAACATTCTACCATTCAATACTAAATTATTTATTTAATTACTGTTAGAGATGTAGGGTTTTTTTCAGGTTGTTTTTCTATTATAGGTAATTCTGCTATGAACATTCTTGTACAGTTGTTTTGTTGTCCTGAGAATAAAATTGAGTGACAGGTTAGGCATATGTTCAATTTTAGTATAAACTGTCAAAATGATTTCCAAAAATATTTTTTAAAGATTTTATTTATTTATTTGACAGAGAGACACAGCAAGAGAGGGAACACAAGCAGGGGGAGTGGAAGAGGGAGAAGCAGGCTTCCCGCTGAGCTGGGAGCCCGATGATGGGCTCTATCCCAGGACCCTGGGATCATGACCTGAGCCAAAGGCAGATGCTTACCCTACTGAGCCATCCAGGCACCCCGATTTCCAAAATTTTTAAACCAATTTACACTCCCATTAGCAATCTTTATTTATTTTTATTTTTTTTAAACTCATGACCCTAAGATCAAGACCTGAGCCAAGATTAAGTGAGATGTTTAACTGACTGAGCCACCCAGATACCCCTAGCAGTTAATCTTTAAATTTAACTGTTTTTATAAGTGAGTAGTAATATTTCTCAGTTTTCACTTTGCATCCCCTTATGATGAATAATGGGTTTGAGTATGTTTTCAAATGTTTATTGACCAGTTGGATAGCATCATTTGTGATGTGCTTATTCATGGTTTTTGTACTCTTTTTGTTGTTATCTGTCTTGTATTTATTTATATGTAAGACCTCTTTATGAGTTAGAAATATGACATCTATGTTAGTTATAAATTTTCTAACTATCTTCCCTCACTTGCTGGTATGCCATTCATTTTCTAAATATTTCCTATTGATAAACTTCACAAGGTAAGATATATTAAGATGTATTTATATAACCTAAAATTGAATTGATAATAGACAGCCATAATATCAATTTCTTGAAGATTACATATTTCTTCTACTTTAACCATATCTTGAATTAAATGTGCTTATTATTTCTGAATATTTATTTACTTGTTTTGTAATCCGCCAATGATTAATAAACAAGAAACGACTATAAATTCATCTTTGTGCTAATGTGGAAAAAGGAGATAATACACAGAATAAAAATCATTGCATATCTCCCTGAACAACTCTTATTCCATACCAGAAGTCAAGAGAACCATAAATCAAATAGAAGTCAACAAAACAAGGGTTTCATTATATCAAGCAATTGTAAATTTTTGATCCTATTAAAATTCGGTTCAACTCATAAGCATATGGTGAGCATCCATTTCATGCAATGCTATATGATAGATGTGATATTGCAATTTAAAAGAAAGGTCTGTGTGTGCTAAGCAAGGATCTATTCATCAAAAGCTCAGTTGAGGTGGGAAACAAGACTTTAAGTAATCGGAGAAGATTTCATTGAGGAAGTGAAAGTAGAGCTGGACTCAGCTAATGAAAAGAACATGGATTTCCACAAGCAGCACATGGCGATTTCTAGTTAGCACACAGATGCAGCAGATTTGATATCTGAATTAGTAAGTTTTTCATGCAACACTGGAAAATAGGAGATAAGGTTTTTATAAAGGTTCTCTTAAGGTAGATTTGAAAACTGGCAATAATGATTTTAAGGCTGTAGTAAGGTATTTTTGTCACCTCACCAAATAAAGTTGCAGACTAAAATTACTGCTTTCATAGAACATCTCAGAAACACAGTGATTCAAAATCAAAACTGTCATAGACATGCTCCTTGTTAAAATCTTGGTTCATTCTGCAGAATTCTAGCTACACTTCACTGTGAAGTTCAGTAAGCTATGCATTTCTAAATATATATTGGTTTTCTAAATATATATAAGGTTTTCAACCTTAAGATTGGTGATCAAACTTGGCTTTTACTTGCTATTTCTTAATGCACAAAGATATGAACTAAATTGAAAAATTACGCATGTGTAAAAAAATCTAAAATATTCTGTCATCTTTCTCATGTTAAAAAAATTTAGTTTCATGAAGGAATACTCTTGGAGTATTATCTGAGGTCTATGTCATTCACTCATTCTCCTGGACAACCTAAAATTTTAATTTACAATTTTCTCAAATGGGATCATCAAAGAAATCTGCAGTACTATTTTCCACTAGGCAATATTTTGGAGTTATGCCATCTACTTATATCTTGAGGTCACAGAAAAGTAATTTCAAAACCCAATATATATGCACTATCAATATGCATGCAAGAACATGGTGTTCTCAATCACAAATATCTGCTTTGATCAGACCTATAGGAATAATTCCCCTCATTCCTTAGTTTCATAATTACCAAGAACCTGTTTTACGCTCGTCTAAATGGTTTGTCAGCCAATTAAAAGCAAATCTCTCAGTTTTAAAAATTTTATGCTCACTTTAAAAAAAATTTATTTGTATTTTTCTTTCATCATAACCATTATTTTTATTTAAATAGAAAGTTTGGTAGTAGCTTTAAGTCTGCCTCTGCTGAGTGAGTTCTTATTGCTAAAGAAGAAAGGGAAAATAATTTTGTATGGTGAAGTAAAATCACCACACTGTACTAATTTTCCTGATAATAATTAGGACTGAATATTTAATATTAAAAAATAAAAATAATATCAAGATGACTTTAATGATTTTATTGAAAACCTTACGTTGTCAAAAGCTTTTCTAAACAAAATTAAAAATTAAATTTTGTTAAGAAAAACCAACATTTCACAACATAACAGCTAAATCAATTTTTATAGAAAGACTAACATTGGGGTGCCTGGGTCATACAGTCGGTTAAGCATCAGACTCTTGATTTCAGCTCAGGTCATGATCTCAGGGTTGTGAGATCAAGCCCCACATTGGCTCCATGTCCAACACGGAGTCTGCTTGAGGGTTTCCCTCCCTCTCCCTCTGCCCCTCCAGCTCCTCTGTCCCTCCAGCTCATGCTCTTTCTTTCTTGCTTTAAAATGGATAAAATAAATCTTTAAAAAAAAGAAAAACTAACATTAACAAAGTGAAAAGCAAAAATAAACAAATGAGTACCTGAAGAGAAATTATAATGAATAATTCTCAGTTTAAAATAAGCTAATAAGAAAAAGAACAACCCAGAATATATTTATAGAAAAAATATATAAACCAGTAGCTAGAAAAATAATTGAATAGTGCAACCTCACTAATAATAAATCAAAAAATAAAAACAATTATATTTTTATTTGTTAGAGTTAATAATTTAAGTTTCACATAATTAACACTGGATGATTTTCCTACACATATAAACCTTAAAACACAATGAACCATGGTATCTACTGCTTCATAAACAAATCTAATCTTCCTAAATAATAATGCAAATCTGTGTAGTATTCTACTAATTATGTCCATTATCTTTTTTTCCGAATTTTTATTTAAATTCTAGTTAGTTGACATATAGTGTAATATTGGTTTCAGAAGTAGAATTTAGTGATTCATCACTTACATATAACACCTAATGTTCAACACAGCAAGTACCCTCCTGAATACCCATTACCCATTTAGCCCATCCCCTGCCCACTTCCCCTCCATCAACCCTCAATTTGTTCTCTCTAGTTAAGATTCTCTTATGGGTTTGCTTCCCTCTCTTTTTTCGCCCTCTTCCACTATGTTCATCTGTTTTGTTTCTTAAATTCCACGAGTGAAATCATATGGCATTTGTCTTTCTCTGACTGACTAATTTCACTTAGCATAATAAACTCTAGCTCCATCCATATCATTGTAAATGGCAAGATTTCATTCTTTTTGATGACTAATATTCCACTGTATATTGGATCCATCTTGACTGATGGACATTTGAACTCTTTCCATAATTTGGCTATTATTGAAAATGCTGCTATAAATATCCGGGTGCATGTGTCCCTTCAGATCAGTATTTTTGTATCCTTTGGGTAAGTACCTAGTAGTGTAATTGCTGGATCATAGGGTAGTTCTATTTTTAATTTTTTGAGGAACCTCTGTACTGTTTTCCAGAGTGGCTGCCCCAGTTTGCATTCCCACCAACAGTGTAAAAGAGTTTCCCTTTCTCTGCATCCTCTCCAGCATCCGTTGTGTCCTGAGATGTTAATTTTAGTCACTTTTTTAATTTATTTTTTATTTTTTATCTTTTTATTATATTCAGTTAGCCACTGTATAGTACATCATTAGTTTTTGATATAGTGTTCAATGATTCATTAGTTACATAAAATACCCAGCGCTCATCACAACACATGCCCTCCTTAATATTAGCCATTTTGGAAGATGTGAGATGATATCTCATCGTGGTTTTGATTTCTATTTCCCTGATGATGAGTGATATTGAGCATCTTTTCATGTGTCTGTTGGCCATCTGAATGTCTTCTTTGGAAAAATGTCTATTCATGTCTTCTGCCCATTTCTTAACTGGATTATTTCTTTTTTGGGTGTTGAGTTTAACAAATTCTTTATGGATTTTGGATATTAACTGTTTATCAGATATATCATTTGGAAATATCTTCTCTCATTCCATAGACTGCCTTTTAGTCTTGTTGATTGTTTGCTTTGCTGTGCAGAAGCTTTTTATCTTGATGAAGTCCCAATAGTTCATTTTTGCTTTTGTTTCCCTTGCCTCCAGAGATGGTATATATATATAGTAAGAAGTTGCTGCAGCCAAGGTCAAAGAGGTTGCTGCCTGCTTTCTCCTCTAGAATTTTGATGGTTTCCTGTCTCACAATTAGGTCTTTCATCATTTTGAATTTATTTTTGTGTATAGTGTAAGAAAGTGGTCCAGTTTCATTCTTCTGCATGTGCTGTCCAATTCTCCCAACATCATTTGTTGAAGAGCCTGTCTTTTTTCCAATGGATATTCTTTCCTGCTTTGTTGAAGATTAGTTGACCATATAATTGTGGTTCCAGTTCTGGGTTTTCTATTCTGTTCCAGTGATCTATGTGTCTGTTTTTGTGCCAGTGTCATACTGTTTTTTATTTTTTAAGATTTATTTATTTATTTGGGAGAGGGAGAGAGAAAATCTCAAGGAGACGACCCTTTGAGCACAGAGCCCGCCACAGGGCTCTGTCTCATGACCCTGAGATCATGACCTGAGCCAAAATTGAGTTGGATGCTTAAACAACTAAGCCACCCAGGCACTCCACCCAGTACCATTCTGTTTTGATGACTGTAGCTTTGTAATATAACTTGAAATCTGGAATTTTGATGCCTCCTGCTTTGTTTTTTTATTTTTCAAGATTGTTTTGGCTATTCTGGGTCTTTTCTGGCTCCACAAAAATTTTAGGATGGTTTGTTCTAGCTCTGTGAAAAATGCCGGTGGTATTTTGATAGGGATTGCATTAAATGTGTAGATCACTTTGAGTAGCATAGACATTTTAACAATATTTATTCTAATCCATGAACTTCAAATATTTTTCCATTTCTTTGTGTTCTCTTCAATTTCTTTCATAAGTGTTCTATAGTTTTCAGCATAGAGATATTTAACCTCTTTGGTTAGGTTTATTCTTAGGTATCTTATCAGTTTGGGTGCAATTGTAAATGGCATCAATTCCTTGATTTCTCTTTCTGCTGCTTCAATATTAGTGTATAGAAATGCAACAGGTTTCTGTACTTGATTTTTTATCATGTGACTTTGTTGAATTTGTGTATCAGTTCTAGCAATTTTTTGTGGAGTCTTTCAGGTTCTCCACATAGAATATCATGTTTTTGCCAATAGTGAAAGTTTGACTTCTTCCTTGCTTATTTGGATGTTTTTTATTTCATTTTGTTGTCTTATTGCTGAGGCTAGAAATCTCAGTACTAGGTAAATAACAATGGTGAAGGTGAACATCCCTGTCTTGTTCCTGCCCATAGAGGAAAAGCTCTCAGGTTTTCCCCATTGAGGATGATATTGGTTGTGGATCTTTCATATATGCCCTTTATTATATTGAAGTATGTTCCCTCCTCCCTACTTTGTTGAGGCTTTTATCAATAATGGATGCTGTATTCTGTCAAATGCTTTTCTGCATAAATTGAGAAAAATTGGTATTAATTTTTCTTTAAATGTCTGATAAAATTCCCCTGGGACGACATCCTACCCTGGACTCTGATTTGATGGGGAGATTTTTGCTTACTGGTTCAATTTCTTTGCTGGTTATGGGTCTGCTCAAATTTTCTTTCTTCCTGATTCAGTTTTGGAGTTTGTATGTTTCTAGTAATTTATCCATTTCTTCTAGATTGTCCTGTTTATTGGCATATAATTTTTCATAATATTCTTTTATAATTGTTTGATTTCTGTGGTGTTGGTCATGGTCTCTTTCATTCATGATTTTATTTATTTGGGTCCTTTTCTTCTTGATAAGTCTGGCTAGCGGTTTGTCAATTTTTTTTTAATTCTTTCAAAGAACCAGCTCTCAGTTTCACTGATCTGTTCTATTTGTTTGTTTGTTTCTATATCATTTATTTCTGCTCTAATCTTTATTATTTCCCTTATTCTGCTGGTTTAGGCTGTATTTACTCTTCCTTTTCTTGCTTCTTTAGGTGTAAGATTAGACTGTATATTTGCTTTATAGACTATATAGACTATATATAGACTTTTCTTGCTTCTTGCTTCTTGAAGTAAGCATCTATTGTTATAGACTTCCCCTCTTATGACCACCTTTGAAGCATCCCAGAGAATTTGGACTGTCGTGTTTTCATTTTCATTTGCTTCCATGTATTTTTTTATGTCTTCCTTAATTTCCTGGTTAACCCATTAATTCTTTAGTAGGATGTTATTTAACCTCCATGTATGTGTGGTCTTTCCAAGTTTTTTCTTGTGGTTGAGTTCAAGTTTCATAGCATTGTGGTCTGAAAACATGCATGGTATGATCTCAGTCTTTTTGTACTGAGTCTTTTTGTACTGGTTGAGGCCTGATTTGTGATCCAGGATGTTATCTATCCTGGAGAATGTTCCATGTGCTCTTGAAAAGAAAGTGTATTCTGCTGCTTTAGGATGAAATGTTCTGAATGTATCTATTAAGTCCATCTGGTCCAGTGTGTCACACAAAGCCATTGTTTCTTTGTTGATTTTCTGCTTAGATCATATGTCCACTGCAGTGAGTGGGGTGTTAGAGTCCCCTAGTATTATTGTATTATTATCAATGAGTTTATGTTTGTTATTAATTGATTTATATATTTAGGTCCTCCCAAGTTGAGGGCATAAATATTTATAATTGTTAGATCTTCTTGTTGGATAGACCCCTTTATTATGATATAATGTCCTTCATCTTTTGTTACAGTCTTTGGTTTAAAACCTAGTTTGTCTGACGTAAGTATGGCTACTCTGGCTTTCTTTTGACATCCATTAGCATGATAGATGGTTCTCCATCCCCTCACTTTCAATCTGGAAGTGTCTTTAAGTTTAAAATGAGTCTCTTGTAAGCAGCGTATAGATGGGTCTTATTTTTTTATCCATTCCGATACCCTATATCTTTTAAATGGAGCATTTAGTCCATTTACATTCAGAATAATTATTGATAGATAAGAATTTAGTGCCATTGTATTACTTGTAAACTTGCTGTTTCTGGAGATTTTCTCTGTTTCTTTCTTATCTGTATTGCTTTTGGTCTTTCTTTCCCACTCAAAGTGTCTTCTTTAATATTTCTTGCAAGGCTGGTTTAGTGGTCACAAACTCCTTTAGTTTTTATTTTTCTGAGAAACTCTTTATCTTTCCTTCTATTCTAAAGGACAGCCTTGCTGGATAAAGTATTCTTGGCTGCATATTTTTCCCCTTCAGCACATTGAATATATCATGTCACTGTCTTCTGGCCTGCCAGGTTTCTGTGGAGAGATCTTTTGCTAATCTGATTTGTATTCCCTTGTAGGTTAGCGATTTCTTTTCCCTATCTTTCAGGATTCTTTCCACACCTCTATATTTTGCAAATTTTACTACAATATGTCTTGGTGTTGGTTGGCTTTTGTTGAATTTGATGGGACTTCACAGTGCTTCCTGGATTTGGATGACTGTTTCCTTCTCCAGATAAAGGAAGTTTTCATCTATAATTTGCTCAAATAAACTTTCTGCCCCTTTTTCCCTCTCTTCCTCCAAGACTTGTATGATATGAATGTTATTACACTTTATGGAGTCACTGAGTTCCCTAAATCTACATTCATGATCCAATACTTTCATTTCCCTCTTCTTTTCAGCTTCTTTATTTTCCATAATTTTATCTTTTATATCACTGATTTGTTCCTCTGCTTTATCCACTACTCTTGTTGTCATTGCATCCAGTTTTGCACCTCGGGTATAGCAATTTTTATTTTGGCCTGACTAGTTTTTGGTTCTTTCATCTCTGCAGTAAAGGATTTTCTAGTGTCTTCTGTGCTTTTCTCAAGCCCAGCTTGTATCCTTACAATTGTTGTTTTAAGTTCAGGCATATTACTTATATCTATTTTGATTGGACCCCTGGCTGTGACCTCTTCCTGTTTTTTCTTTTGGGGTGAATTATTCTGTCTTATCATTTTGTCTAGGTCGCTGTTTTTTTATGTCTGTGTTATGTTAAAGCTCAGCAAAAAGCTGGTACCAAGGTTTGCTGCCCTTGGCAGCTGTCTCCATTCTTATGCTAATTAATAGGGCAACATGTTGGTGACTGCCAGGTCTTTTGTACCCTGAGACATCATGCCACCTCTCCCAAATGCACTCCAAGAAGGGGAATTATCTCTTCCGGTGTGACCCAGGGGATCTTCAAACCACATTGTCTGCTGCCAAGCCTCTGCCGTCCTTCCCCACACGAACACTAATAAGCCCACCAGGCATGACTCCAGCGATGGCACAGACTTCTAAAACTTCAGACTTTGAGCTCCACTGCTTGTAAAAACTTGCAATAATCAGGTTTTCTCCTTTTCCTAGTCAATAGTTTTGGGCAAGTGTTTCTCTTGTGCTACCTTGTGCATCCCTTTCTGTTTCTCTCTCTTTCTGTCTATTTCTCTCTCTTCTCTCTGACATCAAGGTTCTGTCCCCTCCTCATCACTTGGGATTCTTTTATCCCCAGAATAATATCTCCTCACTTCCTACCTTCCATTATATGGCTTCTCTTCTCCCTCTAGTTCTTCAGTTTGTTCTCTTAGCATTCAGATCTCTTGGGTATTCAGAATGATTTGATATTTATCTACTTGTGTTCAAGGGATGTGGCAAGTATAGGGTGCCCCTACTGTTCACCATCTTAACTCCTGTCCATTGTCTTTAAATAAACTGAAGAAGACTTGGGGAAATTTATACTGTGAAAAAAATACAGGGTCTGTATTTTATTTTTGTAAAGTCTCTTAAAATATATGCTTTTTAAAAATTTGATTTGTTTTGATAGGAATGAGGATGTCAAGAGATTTCTATTTGGTCATTTCATTGAGATTCTACACTCCCTTGGTCAGGTGGTTATTATTATGTGTCTGGGATTTGATAAGCATTTCTAGTACACTACTCAATCAATCAGTTACAAGGAAATTAATCAAAGAAACATATCTTTCCTGGTGAAATTAGGAAATCCATTTCTATGGCAGAATCATCTCTGGTCTATGAAGGGTAGCCAAAAGTTTGTTTTTCAGTGAAACTGACCTTTTTATCAGCAATATCCTTTTCAGTGCTTTGGTGTGATAAAGATTTTGTGGTCCCTCTCATGGGCCATAGCTAGGGAGTGAGTAAATAAATTTATCATTTTAGTTCAGAGTATTTGGGATAATTCTTCTATATTATTAAAAAATATATCTCATTTATCCTTATTTATCATAAGCCATCACTGAATACATGTTTCAGAAGCCAGAATCTCTGAACAATGCAGAAATACTGATATATTCATCCCTACCTAAATTTACATTTAATACCTTAATATAAACTCATGATGTAGTACCCTAAAAACATACTGTAAAACATGTCCTGCTGATTTATGTCACATCCAAAATTAATCATATTTTAAAATTTTTTTGTATTTCTCATTCTGAGTTTAACTTATTAACTAGTGTTTTGTTCACCTCCTCTTCACCTTTTCATGAGGGAGGGATTCCTGCCCCAGGTAGTGGGGATGGTTGAACATGCAGCACCCAACATTGGACAGATGGAATTGACAGCAGTTTATTAGTCACATATACTGACATTCTGAAGGTGGAGGCCACAGTAGCACAATATGCAGGGCCACATGGAGGTTGCATGCCAGAACAGAGTGCAAAACCAGGAGCTATGGGAGTCAGGCTTAGCATTTCAAGATGAGAGTTCCACCAGTTCTCTGGGGAAAAAATGTAACTGATTTATATATCCAAGCACTAAAAGAGAACTGAAACTTTCCTCTCAAGAATAAGCAGGAACTTTGTCTTGTCCTTTCAATAAAGAGAGTTGTTGACTAGGGGACCTTATCCATCGGAGTCAAGTGGTGATGGGAAATTGTGGTTAAACCACTTGAGGCTCTACTGATTTCCCCAGATAGTAATGCAATATACATAATACTGTACCTTAACTTTAGGGTTTACATCAAAATGAGGCCTCTCTGAATACTTAGGTCTGAATAAGAAGATTGGTAGAGATAAGAAATGAGGGCAGCTATTTTCCCATTGGAAGGCAATTGTCTCGGGCAATAATAAAAGACACAAAAGAGATAAGCAAGAGGGGATCCTTCAGCTAGCAAGGGAGTCTCAATACAGGTTAGGAATTGGGGTGCTCTCCATATTCTAAATCTCCCCCAAAAGTCTCTCCTGTAATTCTCACATTTCATTTTTTCTAATAAATTCTCTTACTTTTATGTAAGGGAGCTGGTAAGGTGTTAAATTCAATTAATATAATAATTTTATAACCTACAAGGTCTACTTATAAATTTATTTTAACTATTTTAGCTCCATGATAATGAGACAAGAGTGATTTCATTTGGAACTCTTATTTAAATACTGATTTTCCTTGAGCTGAGAATTTTAAATTTCTGGCATATGATTTACATTTTTTTAAAGCTCTCAGTATAATCAGAACAATCAGCTCACTCCACCTTCTATTTTTTGTCTTTTATAGTGTTTCATGGCAACAGTTATGTATTTGGATAACTAAGGTCTCAGTTTCAAAACGGTATTTACTCTCAATAACTACAGGAAATTATTTCAGTAGATGTTTTACTACTATATACTATGGACCACCATGGTTACATCTATTCATAGGAAATATTTTTAAACTTAACCAGACGAGTTTACAATCCATGTTTCCATTTTCATTATGATCTGTTTCTTTTGTGATTTTTTTAAGATTTTATTTATTTATTTGAGAGAGAGAGAGAGAGCACTAATGGGGGGGAGAGATAGAGGTAGAAGCAGACTCCCTGCTGAGCAGGGAGCCTGATGCAGGGGTCGATCTCAGGACCCACAGATCATCACCTGAGCTGAAGGAAAAGTCTTAACCACTGAGCCACCCAGGTGCCCTTGATCTGTTTCATAAAATAATTTTATTTACAAATTATTGTGTCAGGATTCTGATTTGCAGACAATTCAGGCCATTTTGATTGAGAAATAAATTGATTAATATGTATTTGCTCACAGAATCATTCGAGCTGGAGACAAGGCCCATTGAAAACTTCAATAAATGACAATCATAATAACACCATGAACTGATTTGAAAGATAACAATGCCTTGCTATCTTAGTCTTATAATGCAACTTTCATAAAACCTCTACAACTCCCAGGAAATATGATAGTGAGACAAAATATTTGTTTTCTCTCACTTGACTATTTTCCTTTGGCAATCTCTGAAGGGAAGCTAGACAGCTTTCTTCCATTTCTTCATCATTATTCAATTAGAAATTGATTTTTTTAAAGAGTAGAGTGGGAGAAAAGGCCAACATGAGGTTTATATTGTACAAGATTTACCCAGAACTAATTATAATTTGGACTAAACCATTATTCTATAATAGAGCCATATCACATCTATCATGATCTCTAAATATTTATCCAAATGGGCTCAAAGGGAAGATAAATGAAAGTCATGAATACAAAAAAAAGTCATAAACATTCTGAAATAGTCAAACAAAATAGAAAAAAAAATGGCTAACATTCCTATAAAATGTTACTATAATCTCCATTAATGGTTTGGATGTCAGACTCCTCAAAGCATCTCACTTCAGTACACAAATGTCCTGGGCAGAATCTTTACCCTTAAATAACTCCCATGTAAACCAAAGTGCAAGTGGGTCTGACTGGTAGCACTTAAGTTAGGAAGGACTTTGGAAAATACTCTTTATTAGATACTACATTTGAAAGTCAGGCATAAAAATTCAAATCTGTAAAAATATGGGATGATTTACAAGAGAAGGTAGATAGCTGTTCATGACAAACATTCATTATAGGAACTAATTCCATTTTGATAAGTGGTCCTTAATTGGATGTTAAGTCCTCTATATGGAGAATTCTACTATATTTATATTATTAAAGAATATTTTTCTTTGAAACTGGTGTGTGTGTGTGTGTGTGTGTGTGTGTGTGTGTGTGTGTGTGTGTAGTTGGGATTGGGATTGTTTTGTGTATTTGTGTGTATCTGTCTTTCATATTATTTACCTTCCAGCCTTCCAAACTGGAAGAATAAAATGACCTGGATATACATATCCATGGCTATTTTAACATTTTGAAAATCTTTTTGGAGAGTCTAGAGAGAAATTCTACAACAAATAGTTAAGGGAAATGTGCTGTGAGATGAAGGGATTACAGTGTGTAAGCAAAGTTGGGAGGAGGGTGGTTTCTATGTTAGATGGGGCCTTTTGAGGTTAAAAGAAGATTTCAGAGAGCTCTCAGGCAAGCCTGAAGACAAAGTTCAAGGTCTGAAATGGAGGCATTTGTGAGAATGATAGTTTGACTTAGATAATTCAATTTGTTTAGTATATAAAATAAGTGATATTTAACATATAATTCCTTTTTTTACTATCTATATAATAATTTCATATTTCCTCAAACTTCAGTAAAGTCTGAAGTGCCTCATCTTCCTTTGTGTGCCATGTGGAAAATAGGAAGGAATAGCAAAGGGATATAAACCCAGCCCAATATTAATTTCTCTGCTGACATCCATTTAGATGGATCAGCATTCTATCAAGGGCACTTTGTCCAATATATCCAGAAGATGAACAGCTACAGACTGTGAGCACCTATCCATGTCAAAATTGGGACAGCAGTAAAAAGAACAAAACAATAGAGAGAAATTAATAGAATGACATATGAGGATACAAAACTGACACTTAGCCCTGCCTCCATTTTGAATAAACACGTATATTACCTCTCCCAGAAACAAGGAAAAGAAGCATTTTGCTCACTTAGAGAAATAAAAAAAAAAAACTTGGTCAAATGTGTATTCCTGTATCCAAAATAAATAGAACAGAATAGAATCTTGAACAAGTTTTCTGACAAAAGAGTACAACCATTTTGCAGTGCTGGTGTTCGAGGATATGTTACAACCTTTACAAATATCATAATCATGGAAGAAAATTGCCATTTTTCCACCATGAATAGACAAAATAGAGAAATTCAGTAAACTTTGGGGTGCCTGGGTGGTTCAGTCAGTAAAGATCCAAGTCTTGGTTTAGGCTCAGGTCATGATCTCAGGGTCCTGAGATGGAGCTGGGTCAGACTCTGTGCTCAGCAGAGTTGGCTTGAAAGTCTCTTCCTCTGCCACTCCCCTGTTCATGGTCTTGCGTGCACGTTCTTTCTTTCTCTAAAATAAATAAATCTTTTGAGGCACCTGGGTGGCTCAGTCATTGAGCGTCTGCCTTCGGCTCGGGTCATGATCCCAGGGTCCTGGGATCGAGCCGGGCATCAGGCTCCCCACTTTGCGGGAGGCCTGCTTCTCCCTCTCTCACTCCCCCTGCTTGTGTTCCCTCTCTCGCTGTGTTTCTCTCTGTCAAATAAATAAATAAAATCTTTTAAAAAAATAAAATAAAATAAATAATCCTTTTTAAAAAAGAAATTCAGTAAACCTAACAACCTTTTATTTTTTTATTTTATTTATTTATTTTGCAAGCCAGTACTACAAGCCTCCTTTGATAACCTTTGTAATTCAACTTTTCTCTCTCTCATTTTTCTTTTGGCCATCTCTGAAGGGAAGCTAGACAACTACTTCCCATTTCTTTATCATTATTTAATATAGAAATCTATTTTTTTTCAAAAAGAGTAGAGTGTAAGAAAAGGCCTACATGAGATTTACATCATACAGGATTTACCCCGAACTAATTGTAATTTGGGATAAACCATTATTCTATAGTAGAGCCATATCTGTTCTATCATGACCTCTAAATATTTATCCAAAACAAAGTAGAAAAATATAGCTACCATTCTTATAAAATCTAAGTCTCCATTACCCTATTAGGCAATAAAGCATAATTTACTGGTTAGGTGTGGTTCTTGTAGACATATCTGGACATACAAAATGTCTTGGGAGCTTCACAAGTTGGTATTTCCCTCACTTACATGTAACCTGGATTTCAAATATGTATTTTTCTGTATATTATGACTGCGTATATACATCATATGAAATATCTCCTTAATAACATTTAAGTTGAGGTTATGATGTTGTGATTAAGTAAACCCATCAAACCAAAATAATCATTCAGCATAATCTTTCATTTTGATAATGCAAATGAAAATCTAGTGATACTCAAAGTAGTAGAAATTTTCTTTTAAAATCTGAATGACCAATAATTCTTAGTTTGTGTGTAATGAAGATGAGGGTTCCAAAGTAAATGAAAAAAAATAACAGCAACAACAACAACAAATGCCTTTGAAACATCCATTTGTTGAAAATATAATTTGCAAAAACATTCATCAGAAAGGTAAGGTTGCAGAGATAATATTTTTCTCTGGATACCCTGACAGATATGGGGATTCTAGTCCAGTTAATCACCAAAAGAAAAATAAAATTCCTCCAGAATTAATAACTTGGAGATAATTCTAGTTGAAACAGGAAGCCAATATAAATCTGCCAAGATAGGACTAATATGTTGTTTCTTCACAGTGAAAGTTAAATTATGATCCAACAAGTTCTAGACATGCTGTAATTTGGAGATAGCCTTATCAAAAAACCCATAAAACTAAATAGTACAGTAATCGGTTGCTACAGTAAGAGTGATGTGAAATAAATAAATGAAACGCTCAAAAAGGCAAGTTATACAAAACATGCAAAGGTATGGCATAATTCATAAGGCATTAAATTCACATAAATTTTTAAAAATCTTGTTGAAATATGAACACTTACACTCTTTTCAAAGTGTTGGGTGTTCAACAGCTTAGAAGTGCATGTCAAAAATGCAAAGTGAAAGAAGTTTCTTGTTTGCAAGACTGAGAACTCCCATTCAAGAGTAAAACAAAAGATGACCTTTGTGCTCATATGAATAATGACTTTGAAAATTAAATATTTGTAATATTATCCAAGTACACAAAATTAAAAAAAAAAATCTTCCTAAAACTATTTACTCTTTTTCTCACTTTCTCTTACTCTTTTTTTCTGTTTCCTTCTCTTTCTCCATATCCCTGTCTTTTTTCTTCTTAATATTCAACATTATCAAAATATTTATTATATGTCTGATTATAATTCAATAGGTAAAATAATATTATTTATATTTTCGGATGAAAGAACATAAGCCATAATAATATTCCAGATTGGGACAGAATTTTAGGTTCAATAAGTCTCTGTATTTTTCTTCAAAGACATGAAGATAAATCTCTTAGTGTGCTTTCTTGGATGGTGTCACAATATTCCCAAAAGAAGTATACAACAGACTGACTGCAGGATAGAAGAGTTAGTTTATTAAAAATTGAATAATTAATAATAAAATTTCAGAGACATTGAATACATTCAATATAAATGAACATTCAATTCTTTTAGATAAATATCCAGAAGTGGGATTGCTGGATCATAAGGTAGTTCTCTTTTAATTTATTCATTAATTTATTTACTTATTTTGAGGAACCTTCATGCTGTTTTCCACAGAGGCTGCACCAATTTTCATTCCCACCAAAAGTCTGCAAGTGTTCCAATTACTCCACATCCTCAGCCATTTGTATGTTTTGTTTTGTTTTGTTTTTTGGAAAAATAACTTTTCAAGTCCTTAGCCCATTTTTTAAATTGGGTTATTATTTTTTTAGCTAGTGAGTTGCATGTATTCCTCATATATTTTGGAGATTAACACCTCATCACATATATGGTTTGCAAATATGTTCTCCCATTCCATTAGTTGTCTTTTCACCCTGTTGACTGTTTCCTTTGTTGTACAGAAGCTTTTCAGTTTGATGTGGTCTCTTGTTTATTTTTGTTCTTGTTATTCTTGTTTTTGGTGACAAATTCATGAATCATTGCTGACTAGTGTCCAAGGGAATTGAAATCAAGATCTCAAACAGATACTAACACTGTTCGCAGTAGTCATTGCAGCACTATCCACAACAGTCAAGATATGGAAGCAATCTAAATGTTCATCAACAGATGAATGGACACAGAAAATTTATATATACATTCAATGGAATACTATTCAACTATTAAGGAGAAGGACATTCTACAATATATATATGACATGGATGAATCTTGAAGACATCATGATAAATGAAATAAGCTAGTCACAAAAAGGCAAATATTGTATGACCCCATTTATATGATTTATCCAAATTAGTCAAATTTATAGGACCAAAGAATGGAATGATGGTTGTCACAGGCTGGAGGGAGGAAGGAATGGAGGATTACTAATCAAAAGGCACAAAGTTTCAATAGCAAGATGAATAAACTCTAGAGATCTCTTGTACAATATTGTACCTATAGGTAGAAAATAATGCACTGAACACTTAAAAATGTGTTGAGATGGTAGGTGTTCTTGCCACAAAAAAAAAAAAATAGATAAATGAAAATATATAATCTAGTATTTAATATAATTTGGCTGTAGGAAACCAAATTTCAGGGAAATTAACTAAAATGGCAACCTGTTTTGACATTGTATTTTCATTCTGACCCAATGTAACATACAGTGTTTCTGTATGTACAGAATATTGGATAATTGATATACTTCAGGGAAAAAACTATTTTAGATGGAATAGATGTTACCCACATTGTATCTTAAACAAAAGTTATAATTTAAGTCAGTACTAATCATTTTGAAAATTAGGAAGAAAAGGCTTAAATTAAAATCAAATTAATTAAATTAAATTAAATTAAAATCAAGTATAAAATCAAGATAAGAGACAACTAAAGAGAAAGAGAAATTGACTTACATAACAAGACATATAAAAATACGTTTTTCATCATGCAAGTATTTATGAATTTGTTTGCTGCTTTCACATTCTGCTTACATTTGTAATCTTACAAGTAGGAGCTGTTTTGTGTCAAATCCAGTTACATGCCTTCATAGAATCCATCATTTCCTTATTTTTTATTACTAGAATCCTAAATTTCTTTGGGGAAGCAAAGGGCCCAGATCAACGGTTTCCTAGGCTTCCATGAAATAATGAATGGAAATGCAACATACTTGTGACAAATAAGATATAAGTGGAGTTTACTGGTTGGGTTGCCAGAAAACCTGATTGTTCTCCTGACTGAAAGGTAGAGTCAGCTAGCATACACATTTTCTCTCTCTTTCTCCTTCTTTATTCTTCTTGTTTGGAGTGTGGTAGCAAACTAGAGATCCCAGATCATTTTGTGAATATGAGGACGTAACCTCCATGTGAATGTAGGGAGAATACAAAGACACAAGGTAGATATATTGATGACATCATCAAGCTACATGGTCAGTCCTGGATTGCTCAATATCAAGGCATTGTTGTGTTTAGGTGAGATAAAGAAACACTTTTGATAAATCAGTTACCTGCAGCAGAAATCTGATATCAATATATTGCGATAAAAATTCATACATAGTTTTAGTCACATTAAAGAAAACAAAATCCTTTTGATCTTTTAATTTTGTTCTAGGTGGTATATTTTCCTATCCTCTTTAAATGACTTCTGTAACATCAGAATATATCAATATTTGTCCTTCAAAGGTGTATTTATAAAGATTATAATATCTATATACTTTATTTATATGGTTCTAGTCTTCACTCCTTCCAGATTTTCTATAATTCTACTAGAGCCCAGATAGAAAGGGAATGGTTAAAACACGGATTTAGCACATAGATAAGTCCATCTATTGAATTGTTAATTTTTTCCTGGAAAGTTTACTGTGATATATGAAATGTTTTTAAAAATCTGGTGAAAATACTTGATTGGAGCATCCCAGATAGTCTTGGACCAAAAAGTTTAATGGTTTCGAGTATTTCATCTCAATGTGCATCTCACTTGTGAATTATTTTTATATACTCACACTGCTTGATAAAAAAAAGAATCATTATAAGGAATGTATTTATATTGACATATGCTTATCTTGAAAATCTTTACATTGATATGTTTAATTTACTAAAGAAAACTTTTAGATGTAAGTAAACTGGAAATATTTAAGGTCAAATCTGCTAGGCTTGAAATTACTAAAATCAAGTCTCTATAGGAACTTAAATGGACTGGGAATTCCCCAAAGTTTTACAAGCCAGCTCAAGCAAAAATTTAAAAAACAATCATACATTATTTTTTAAATACCAACTTTAGGCATTATTCTTATATCCTGTGGCATTTGGATACTCTTAAATGCCAGCAAGACTTTCTTTGATTTCTATGTTCCTTTGAGGGATTATTTAAGTCTGACATTAGAAATTTTAAAAAAAGAAAATTTAAGGAAAAATGAATTTAAAAATTATTTTTTATCTTCAGACACCACACTTCTGATGCAGAAAAACAATAATCATACTCACAGGATTCTAAAGTAGAAAAATTACATGTAAAGTGACTTTAGAACAGAATGTGACATGGATCATATATGGCATGGTTATTCTAATAGAGTTTATACCACTGCAAGTTTTTTCTTATTATTTATAAAACCAATTACATGCTGATTCAGAAATCACATTTCACAGCTTGCCTTGTCAGATTACCACATGATTAAGACTGGCAGTGATTCTTTTCTTTCTTCCTAATCGAATGGCCTTGCCATTTTCCAAGGTCAGAAGAGGGTGAAAAAATGGAGTTCACTGTCTTGGCAGTCATCTGCTTCACGCTTTTGTCATATAACTCTTCTTCCACAGGAGGCAACCATGACCTCCTTTCTGTTCCTTCCTGCTGATTCCTACTTTACTCTTGCCCTCAATGCCTGCAAATTCTGCTGTGATGATTGCCTAACTCTTTTAGAAGCAGTCTCAGAGTTATCAGGTCTAACAAAAGATGCTCTGCCAATACCCCTACAAACACAGCATCTATACTACTGAGATTTTCTTTGACAGGACAAAAGACTCAGCCTACGTTCAAATTTTTGTTCTGCTCTGGCTGTGTGATCTTGACCAAGGTCCTGCATTTCTCTGTGCTCACAAGCCTTGAATGTAAATTGGGGATAGCAACAGTGCTACCCAATAGGGCTGCTGTAAGAATTGAACTATATAATGTGCATAAAACCAAAACTACAATTAGAACTATGGCTTTTGCATGTTAATAACATTATTATTTTGCTAATCATAACAGTACTATATTATAATATAGGAGTAGCAGGAAATGTTAATAATGCTAATATCATTATTACCATGAAACAAATTCACATGGAATAAGTTCAGGCTGAAATTTAAATAGTGTAGCAGACTATGTGATTGGCTGAAATTGCGGGGATGCAAAACAGAATATAAAGTAAATGCATGAATACATAATACATATTATCAAGAATGGTGACATTGGCAAAGGAAAGGAAAGAACACCAGCTTTTACTTGTATCCTCCAAGGTTTCAATACCAGTCCTTCCTTCTGTAGATTGGGTAATTATTGAGATGTTACCTTATGACTGAGAACTTTTATTTAATTAAACTGAGGAAAATATCTTTACCTTCTGTGTTGTGATCCTTAAGAAATCGATTAAAGTATACGTTATAATATTCTTATCCTAGTGCTTGGCTGTTTTCTTGTGTACTGGCCTCTCATTGCCTTACGCATTCTTACCCCAGCCTCCTCACGATGACCAGTGGGTAAATCTTCACTGTTTTTCTTTTCTTTTCTTACCATATGTATTTATCTTATATTGCAATTGCTAATATTGTGAACACCTGAACACCCCTCTAGTTAATCCTTTCAAGATGTTTTCCTTTTATTTTATAACATAGAAAGTATATGGTTAACTTCTTTCCATGGTATTTTAAGAACATATTTTTACTCCGATAAAACAAGAATTTTGAAAACACACTTAATATGGGAGAAGCATATTAAAATGTAATGCATACATATTGATTATGTGCCAGGCATTTTAAATTCACCATCTCATTTGAATTTTAGGCAAATTTTTACAAAGATTTTAGAACTGGTAATACTAAAATGTAATTTCTCTCAATTCATTAATTAATAATCAATTATGAAATATATTTTTATCAGAGCAATTCCTTTATTAGTTTAGTATATCATATTGTATTCTGATTTGATTATAGACTTTTCAGAAGAATTGCAAGGAAGGTATAAAGGGATGGGTATCACTTTAAGAAAAGTGACCTAATAAGAGAACTCAGAGAATATAAATGTAAAAGAAAATACAGAAATTATGCAGCCCATTCAATATAGGAAAACCAGCTTAGTAACATTTCTACCACCAAAATGGGTGCATTGGTTGACAGAGGAAATAGAAGCAGGGACATATGAGAGAATTTCAGTGGAAAAGAACCACCAGATTTAAGTAACCTAAGCCTTTTAATCATTTTCCAAAAGTTATGTAATCTATACATTTATCATCTACTTTGTTCAAAAACAAGGCAAAAACGCATGACTCGTTAAAAAAAAATCTTTGATTTTAAAAGGCAAGATTGTTTAATTTCAGTCCATTCCTCGTAATATGAATAGAGTCATTCTCCCAGAAAGTGTGACTGGTGTAACCTGGTATTAAAAAGATCCAGATTTAAGTGCCCATATGCTTTGGATTTACTTTATGGTAAAGGCTGAACATTATTGAGACTGTGATCATAGCCTCAACTAGTTCCAGGAAAGAGCTGCATCTGCTAAGGCGTATAGCTGGGTGAGTCGAGTCACCTGCATGAACAGAAATTAAAATAACTGCCATCCCCAGACATTGAAAAGTATTTTTCTGCCTTTCTCAGATTCAGAAATTTTGTGCCTAATCCTGCCACCTGCTGGTATGACACAGAACTAAAAAGAGATGACAAAACAGATTTTAATATGAATTTTTCAGGAAGCTTACATAATTAAGCTTTAAGTTATTTTAATAAAGCAGTTCATGTTCTGTCAGGAAAGTTAGCGTGCTTTTCTTAGAGTCTATGCTTCTTTAAAACATTATATAAATATATTCAATGAAGGAAAATAAGAAATGCTAGCAAGTATTTTTATATCAAAAATTCTCTATTTTCCATAGCTGCTTTAAGAACTTGGCATTAAAATAAAAGATTTGTATATAAAGGAACTCAGAAAAGTATGCACACTGAGAGGGTATTTTTATAAGAGATGCAAGTATTAAATGTAAGTGTGGCTTGCAGAACTGTTCATTTAAAAAAAGAAAAAAATAGCTCCTATCTCCTTGGTTTTTCCAGCTTCTTGGCTTCTCATGACTTCTTTGCAAATGTGGGCCAGGGAATCTTAGCCACAATAGAGTCACATGAGGAGAAACTATTGTATTATTGCTCTACAATGATCATACACATGACTTGAGCTAAATCTGTACTGAGAGAAATTATAGGGACACTGTGTAATTATGGTTTGCAAAGAAACGTATATGATTATAATTTGAGGAATTTAAAGAAATTGTGTTTTTTTTTCACATTCGGGGACAAAATCTTTGTCTCATGAAAACTGATTCTTTTTCCTTTTCAGGAGAGCAGACAATTATATACTCAGAAACATAATTAGTACAATACTGATTAAAGGCAAAAGGCACTTTAAAAAGACCACTTATTAGTCATGCATTTTTTCATTATGTCAAAAGAATATCTTAGGAGAAGGCAAAAAAAAAAAAAAAAAGAGTTCAAGGAATTAAAAAAAAATTCTTCAGTGTAGCTTATGCCTTATTTTTCAGCATTTTATCCAAACTAAAATTGTTCATGCTGATTAAATCCAAACCAGTTAAAAATATTTGTAAAGGCTTTCATATTTTCTCAGGTAGTTTTGCAGAAAGTGGAGCTTGAGGCAATGGTTTCTTTGATTAAAAAACGTATGTTTTCACAAAATGGTTACACAATAGGTTTCACAACCAAATTGCTGATTTATACAAATATTTTGATGTGTCCTTTTTCATTTCTTTGTTGGTATCATATTTGCACAAATGTAGAATTTTAGACCTTGGAGGTACTGCTCATACCACTACTGTCTGCCACTGATTTTCTTCTCTCTTATTTTAGTTCAGTATGTTCACAGTTCATAGTCTAATGGTGGTGATTCCAGAGGCCCACAAATGGCCACTAAAGGCAATGATTGCTAGAGGTGCCACTATTCATGGTGTTCAGGTGATTTCCAGAAGTATGTGCTGTAAATGTTCCTCCATATTTGTTTCATGGCCATCAAAGCTTGATATCAAAGGAGCTAGGATCTTGTCTAATGGTACCCTGATTGGCTATCCAAGGTATCAGCCTGGTATCCTTTGGTCCTTTGGTGTGGGATGACCATCATCTCATCTTCATCATCCCTTTCTCTCTGGAACTCAGAGCTCTTGTCTTCAGCCTTTGGGAATATTCTTTCAGGAAAATGGTCAAGATATATTGCCTTTATTCTTTCAGATACAGGCATCCCTGTTTTCTGAAAGTTCACATAAGGGTTTTGCTTTTTTTTTCAAAGCAAAATCTTTTCAGGATTTCTTTCAGCTAGTAAAAAGAGATACAAATGTAGGCCTTTCATAAAAGTGAAATGTCATGGCGGGAACTCTCTGAAAGCAGGATACTCTTCGATTTATGCCACTTCGGCCTATGAAAGGTTTCATAGGAATGCTCTACTTTCTGATGGGGGAGAACCTGTATCATTAAATTCTTTTAGCTATCAGTTGCAAATTCCTATACCTGGACTCAAACATAGTCCATGGAAGATGGGGAAGGACGTAATTTGAGGGTATATTCTAGTACTATTCATAATAATGTTCCTCACAAATTGAGCATCAAAATAAATAATGTCACAGTGTATTGTATAACTCATTAATTAAAAAGAAAAGAAGGATCTTCTTTATAGAATACAAAATTTTACATATATATACTCATATATTTAATTTGAGGGTTTTTAATATGTATATATGTTATATATTATATATGCAATACTTATGTTATATATTATTACATTTAATTTATTTGAGGATTTTCTAATATATATTACATATTAATATATATGATATGTAGTATATTGTGTATATATAATATACAAGATGCATTATATATATATTATATATACACATATATACATATAATATATATGTAAATCCTCAAATTCAGGCTAAAGTTATTGGGTTAAGGTTTGATGAAGAACAGCATATTGATATGATCTCAAACTAGACAGCTCCAACATGATTGTTGGTTAATGTACTTATTAGTTAACTTTAAAGAAGAGAAACCCTGTGGGCATCTCCTTAATCAAGTGATCAAAACTAACATTATTATATCGATGGTATGGTATGTCCAAGGAAGAGCATGCTGTGAATCTAATCATTAGGAAACATCAGACAAAGTCAACTTGGAGACATTGTACAAAATAAGTTGCCTGTACTTTTCAACAATGTCAAGGTTGAGAAAGAGAAACAATGGCTGTGGCACTGTGCTATATTAAAGGAGGCTACAGAGATAAGACAGCTGAATACACTGTGTGATTCTGCACTGGATCCTGAAAGTAAAACATGACCTATAAACCATAAAGGTCATTGTTTGGAAAATGGATATTTAAATATGAACTCTAAACTATCTGATGGTATTATTTGAATGTTAAGTTTTCCAGTTTTTAAAACTATGTAGTTATGTAAGAGATTTCTCTTTTTCCTTGAAAATGCAAACGGCATTATATAGGGATAAAAGGGCACAATACTTCCAACTTGCTCTCAAATGGTTCTGAAAAATAAATATGTGCATACATGTAAATTTAGAAATAGAATTACAAATGAGACAAACTATTAAAAATTATGATTGCATACAGTGTGCATAAAAATTTATTATATTATTCTTAACATTTTGATGTAAGTTTAAAGTTATATCACATCAAAAGCTTTTAAAAGTAACCTCCCTTCTTATAACTGGCCCATTGTGCTCAGCAAACTTTGTGAACCATGGTTTTCTCTTCTCTTCACATATTCCCTGAAGGCACTTTGATCCTTTATTCAAATAGATCCCTAGAAATGTGGTCAGATAGGCCTTCTGTATAAAACATTTATGTATATATAAATATCCTTACTGTGAACAAAATTTGGTTGATTAAGTAGAAAGGAAATGAGACTAACATTCTGTCAGGGATGGTTAATGGATGTTTTAGATTAATGTATTAATTTGAGGGATTATATTATCATATTAAAAGATATCCTTTATGTGATCAAATTTTATAGCATATAAATTGTGCTCAATAATATGGTCTTATTATCTATGAGGGATGAAAATGTAAATAAACAAGTATGTAATAAACAAAAAGTTTTCTTTCTTCTTTCCCAGATTAATAAAAAGTAGTGACAGTTTTTATCAACTCTGATTTCCCCATGAAGAGAAATTAATTGTGCTTAATATTTCTAATTAAAGAAAACATTCTTAATTATTTTGCCATGTCTTGTTTTTTTCCCAAGTTAATATTATGTTATATAAGTTACATTTTAAAAAGACAGATGTTAAGAACCTGGTTTGTAAGTCATTGCAATGTATTTTTATATTTTGTATAATATAATAAGTATCTCATAATAGTATGTTGATACCATAGTATCATAGAAAATAGAAAGTATGGTTTATTTTGACCTTGGTAAATTGAGTGTTGTTGGTTTGTTAAGTAAATACCTGAAACCAGAAAGCATCTTCAAGTATTTATTTGTCTGTATTTTTTTTAAAGATTTACTTGTGGGTGGGGGGGAGGGCAGAGGGAGAGGAAGAGAGAATCCCAGCAGACTCCATCCTCAGCAATCTTACAACCCTGAGATGACCTGAGCCAAAACCAAGAGTCAGCCGCTCAGCTGACTGCACCATCCAGGTGCCCCTATTTGTTTATCTGTTTTAATGCATTTGGCACTTAACATTTGTTAGAAACACTTCTTAGCATTCTACAAATATTAATTTCTCTAATACGCAGGATAATCTTATAAGTATCTTATTATCCCTATTTTAAACATTTGGAAACAGAGGCCCAAAGGCTTTAATCAACTTGCTTAATGTCACATAGCTACTTTGCTTTTCAACAATATAAGTAATCATAGGACTAATATTTTGATTCTTGGAACATATACATATTTAATAAAAATATGATAAACATTCAGTTTGTGGCTACAACTTTAAATCATGTAAACAATAATTTTGAACTTCAGCCTCCATATCATTAATTATTTTTTGTTTATGGTTACTATGTTAGGAGAAGAGCTGTAAAGGTAATTGAAGCTTAAAAATGTCAGCACCTCCTCAAATTCTGAAGGAATACACATTAAACTGTTAGCAGTAGTATCCCTCTGGAAAGAAGTGGGAGTGAAGGAGGTAGCTTGGGAACTAAGGGGATGGTCACCATTTACTTTATTTACCAATGTGCATATTATTTGAATCTTTTGCAAAACTATATTCCTCTATGAGCTGTGTATTTTAGAATGCAATAATATAAAACAATGGAGACATAAAAAAATGTCAGCACCTCCTTTCTTATACAGGGACATAGAGAATGCAAATAAGTCATTTGGAAATATTTGTGTTATTTAATGAGTATGGACCAGTCCATCTATACTTGATGAACCAATCATTCTTTCTAGAAAGTTCTCACTTAAATTACAGAATTGCATATTGGTTATCTTAACAGTTGAATTCAGATCTCAGTGACACAAGTTTACACTCCTTTAGTAAGTAAAATTACTTGTCAATTATTTCATTGTTTAAAATTTATGAATAATCCATTGCATAATAAGTCATATAAATCAATCAATACAAAATTATAACACTATTAAAGCTAACAGAATTTGGCATTAAATAGCATATGACAGTATACACTTTTTTGATAGCAAATATAAGACACATGAACTCGTGACTGGAGCAATGAGTTATCATGAGGCTCAGCAGCTCAATGCCTACCATGAACCATCAGCAGAGCACCACATCTGGCAAGGAAGAATATGCAAAGATTTGATTAAATCTTTATCCCATTATTTCATTTGTAAACCCTTGTCTCTTCTCCTTTTGGTACCTTAACTTCAACTAGCATTCTGTTCAGTTCCTCTTAAAAAAAAATAATAAAAAAATAAAAAAATAAAAGCCAACTGAGGATACTGGAGATCATTTCAATACTTCTGCAAGGATCATCTCCGAATTTATAGCTTTGATAAATTTTTCTCATTTTCCAAGATCTCCGAATGCTGCAGCTGTGGCATATATTTCTGGACCTCTTGACTATTTGCGACAAGAGTCCAAACTAATCTCTGTAGTTCTATACCTAATTCAGAATTTCTTCTAGCTTCCAATCCCCACTCAGTTTTCCATCATATAAACTCCTTTAGCTCTTACAAAACACATTTTCCTTTAAACACTGCTGTCAGAGAATCAGAAATATTGGGAAGCCTGATGCTGGTTAATTTACTTTTACCCACATGCATGCCTGCCTAATACCTGATTTCTCAATCAAAATTCAGGGACGACTCTTTACAATAATTTATCTTTATTAGTATTTTTACTGATACACATTGAGGTCTTAGCATTCTTGAACTATTTTCTTCCCATAAAAAACTCTGCTCAGCCCAATATGAAAAGCCCTTTGCTTTTCTTGTGTATTGCCAAGGAATACCCCTAGTATGAAATTCTTGTATAACATCTTTTT
This sequence comes from Eumetopias jubatus, assembly GCF_037043125.1. Classification (NCBI taxonomy): domain Eukaryota; kingdom Metazoa; phylum Chordata; class Mammalia; order Carnivora; family Otariidae; genus Eumetopias; species Eumetopias jubatus. The sequence goes on along the minus strand of NW_028274809.1, from coordinate 172,290,224 downwards.
CATTTTTGTTAAAAATCCTGCCCTCTCCCAGCCTACACTTAGGATTTCCTGGGGAGTTCCCTACAACCAGTTGACAGAGGAAGAGAAGACTTCAGCCTGGTTTACAGATCGGCTCTACCAGATTGCAGGCATCACCTGAAGGTGGATAGCTAGAGCACTCTAACAACCTCTGAAATCCTGCTGAAAGACAGTGTGGAGAGAAATCCTCCTCGTGGGCAGAACTTCAGGCAGCACTACTGGTTATTCACTTTGTTTCAAACGAGAAATAGCCAGAAGTGCAATTACCACACTGATTTATGTTATGATTTATGCTTGACTGGTTAGTCAGGGACTTGGAAGGAACATGATTAGAGAATATGGACAAAGAAATTTGAGCAAGAGTTATGTGGAATGGCTTTGAATGGGGAAAAAAAATGAAGATATTTGTGTCCTTTGTAAATAATTACCAAAAGGTGAACTCAGCAGGAAAGAATTTTAATAATCAAGTGATTAAGGTGATCCATTTTGTGGATACCAGTTGTCTTCTTTTCCCAGACACCTCTGTCATTACCCATGGGCTGATGAACAAAGTGGCAATGGTAGCAAGAATGGAAGTTATGCATGGGTTCAGCAACATGGATTTTCACTCACCAAGGCTGACCACCGAGTGCCTAATCTGTCAGCAGCAAAGACCAACAGTGAGCCCCCATTAACACACCATTTCCTGGGGTGACTGGCCAGCTACCTGAAGCAGGTTGATTATAGTGGACCATTTCCATTATAGAAGAAGCAGCATTTTGTACTTACTAAAATGAACACTTACTCTGGATATGAATTTGTCTGCAAGAGGTCTAAATTAACCTCATGTTTTTATTGGTTTCTGGTAGGAAAGTGCTCCCACTTTATTTTCAATTAAATGTCATGGAAATTTTAGTTCTTTACATGTCCATATACCTAATAGAACCAGTACTTTACTATCTATGAGAAAGACAGTTGGAATATTGATAGAGCTAAGTATTCTTTAATCCATTCCAGATTTGATACATATCTATAAAACGGCACCCATTAAATGTAAATTCCACAAATACAACATTCCAGTAGACTTGAATTGCAACTTTCAAGAGGGAAACATTACAAATAAAAACCTGAATTCAAACATTAAAGTTGTGGTCACTTAATATTTTGTAGTAAATAATACTTTATTCACTTTATGTGTTATATTTTAAAATTGATGTAGGAGAAATATATAATTTCATTAATCCTTTCTAATGACTAAATACAGAACGATGAGAAAAATTATATCAAAAGTGAATAAAAATAAAGCAATTATTTTTGTGTGCTTGCATTTTAATAATCTACTTTCTATTATACATTCATACATGGGATTATTTTAAATCTCTTCAGTTTAATTTAATTTTACCTTTCCTATACTTATAATTTTTTTTAAAGATTTTATTTCTGTATTTGAGAGAGAGAGACAGAGAGAGCACAAGCAGGGGAAGGAATGCAGCGAGAGGGAGAGGGATAAGCAGACTCAGCGAGGATCATGACCTGAGCCAAAGTCAGACGCTTAATTGCCTGAGCCACCCAGACACCCCATATTTATGATTTTTTTAAATCAAAAAGTGACTTTAAGGCAGCATTATATAATTGTAAGATGAAACAAACACATGCTTTTACATGTTCATCAGCCACCAGGACTTTTCTCTTATATGAACTCATGAATTAGTCACAACAAATGTTTGAAGTGAGAATTCGCATTACCATTTAAAATAATAATAATCCTGAGGTATGGAGAAGTTAATTAAATTGCAAAGTTTTATACAAGCATGTTAGGGACAGATCTGTGATTCTAACTCAGGTCTTTTTGTCCCCACTGAATTTTTCATTTTAGCATTCCTGTCACTAAAATATATTACTGTATTTAAAGTAACTGTTTTTCAGTATTCTTTTTTTTTTAAAGATTTTATTTATTTATTTGACAGAGAGAGACACAGCGAGAGAGGGAACACAAGCAGGGGGAGTGGGAGAGGGAGAAGTAGGCTTCCTGCTGAGCAGAGAGCCCGATGCGGGGCCTGATCCCAGGACCCTGGGATCATGACCTGAGCCGAAGGCAGACGCTTAATGACTGAGCCACCCAGGCGCCCCTGTTTTTCAGTATTCTTATCTACAAACAGCAATGTTGTCTTTCTATTTGTAGCAAAATATTTTTCATATGCTTTGACTCCTGAATTACAGATTTTTCTCTAAAATTCTAATTTTTCTGATGCAATATTAAACTTCATCATTCAAAGATTTAAGATCAAACCCTTTATAAATGTATATGTACTCAATATTTCCCATTTAATAATATGTTGGCATATACCCAGTTCCACCTTTAACAATACAGTTTAGTCAAATCCAATACTCACATATTCAGGTATGTAACTTAGAAGTTACAGTGCACCTGTTATAAAGAGCAGTCTACATCCAGACTATGCATTAGATCAGGCCACAAAGAGCTAACAACACCGTGTAAACAACAAAAGATGCACCTTACCCAGGTACATTTTATGATTAAAAACAGTCAACACATGATGAATGTAAAAGTGGAGTTTTTTAAAGGCATTTTAAATATTTCCTTATCCAGACAACATCTGCATTTCCTGATCTCTGGTGTCAATGATAATATGATGTGTTCTATGTAAGCTCTAGAGAGGATGTTGCAGTTTCATGTGCATTTGGTTTTTAATATTACCTCTGCTTCTTAATTATTGGATGTTTATTCATTTTCACCTTTGGTATTTTTCCTTATGATGGAGTTCGAAGTGCTTGCATTGGAAACCAACATTAGGCTGAGTCACTGAGCTGATATTTGGGTTTATTTTTCAGTCTATCATTCAGCATCATCCTCAGTGTTGTTTTCAGTATCTATTCATGTCATTGGAGAAAAAAAAGCACATTTCCCAATTATAATCAGAACTACAATTTGGGGTTCAAAGATGAAGATGGGTTTGGTGTGAAAAGCTGAGGTGTCCATCTCCTGGAATTATTTAAGCTTCCCAAATGTGTTTGAAACATCTGCTCATTGGAACCTAAGACCAACGGCTGTTTCCGGAATTGAATTCACACATAGCTAGGTAAAGTGGGGAGGGGGGGGGGCGGGTGTTTGTTTTTGTATTTTCAATTTCCTCAATAATGTTTCACTCTCTATCCAAATATGTTAAATATATGTTCCTACTTGATATAAGCCATCTGAAAAAAGTAGTCTTTGAATTTTTTCTTAGCATTAAGAAAAGCTGTGTTAGCCACCATACAAAATGTTCCAAAGATGCAAGACACTGACTTTTACTTTCTCTTTATTATTCCTTAAGCATTCTGCCTTACTTTATGTTATTACATGAATCATCTGACATGAAAATCGATTCTAAAACATTTCAACACTTTAAAGAGAACTTTCATTTCCTATTTTCTTATCTGTTTGTAGGGGTTAATGTTTATCAGACTTTTCATTTTATCATAACCAAGCAGTGATAGGAATTTTCTTAAATTACACATTATGACAATGAATTTCCCACAAGACAATTTAAATGCAATTTGTTGTGCAGAAAATATTTTCTTTGAAAATGTTAATTGATCTCAGTGTTTAGACATTAATTTAAAAACACAATGCTAAGTAATCAAAGCTAAGAAGACCCTGCTTATATTGTCTCTGAGATATGGTTATTTCCCCATAGTATAATGATCTCTAATGAAAATCAAAAGTCATAAGGACATGGCAACATAATGAATTTTCATTTGAAAATGAAACTTGTGAAATAGGGATAATAGGAATGTTTAGTCCTTAGTCCTTTTGGAGGGGTAAAAAGAGCATGACATAAACTAAAGGCTTGATTGGGGATTAACATAGTAATTACACACATATTTGTAAAATATTTGTCTGCCGCTTGCACTTAATTGATTTTACTTTAATTGTTTAATTTAATACATCTGTCAGAAGAAATATACTGAGACTTTCTGGAGTAACCTATTTATATCTTAACAATCATATCAGTAGGTGCACTATGGAGATTATTTTAGATTTTGTGAGAAACATATTAATGATTTGGAGAGTAAACAAAAAATAATCACTATATTTCTCTATTTTTACAAATATTCTGAGTCAAACTGCCAATCTGCAGCAAATACACAAACATTTAAAAAAATATATTAAGAGATGCATTACTATTTTTTTTGAAATAAAAGATCATATCTGCTATAAGGCATCATGTCCTGTATACGATACTAGATATACAGGACTAAAGAAACAAACAGACAAACAAAACATTATTTGTTTTACATTTCAAAAATGTCAAAAGACATTCAAATATTATATATATATGAAAAAAACAAGTATTATTTATGTATATATATATAATTTGAAATACAAATATATATTTTATATATATATTGAAATACACATATGAAGAGACCAAAATGAACTCTAAACAATTACAACTGTGTAAATAAAAATATTATGTATTATTAAGCATTTTAGTTAAACATGAAGCCAACATTTCATAACCTCTTTTGATTTAGAATGGATTTACAAGTTTATGTTGAAGTAATTGAAATAAAATAATTAAAATTTGGTATTTGGTACTGGACTGAGTTTCATTTACAAGAATTTATTTTATTTAAACCAGTTGTACTAGTCTACAAGAATATAAAAACGATATATAGCTTTGGAGAGTGCATTTGATTACCTTTATATTTATTTTTCAAAAACAACTTTTGAAATAATCTTGAAGGTCGATAGAACAAAATTTTCAACTTCCTTTGTTTGTGTTTGCATTGTGTAAATATAACTCCTAGTATATCAGAGAGAACTAGAAGTGTGAAGATTAACTTTTCATCTCATTTAGCTAAAATGAAAATGTGTGCTTCTGTTTCAACCCGTTAATAGAGTTGCGTTGCCCCTTTATCTTACTGCTTGGAATGGGGAGTTAGAATTTTTTTTGAAAAAGTAGTAAGTTCAAAGACTATATCTAAAAAAAGTGTATCATTCTAACTTTCCCTCTTCTTGGAATCTGTTATTTCTGCCAGGAGGAAAGAAGAAAGAAAGAGAGAGAGGGAGGGAGGGAGGGGGGAGGGAGGATGGAAGGAAGGAAAAAGAAAAGAAAAGAAAGAGGGAGAGAGTGAGAAAGAAAAAGAAAGAAAGAAAGAAAGAAAGAAAGAAGAAAGAAAGAAAGAAAGAAAGAAAGAAAGAAAGAAAGAAAGAAAGAAAGAAAGAAAGAAAGAAAGAAAGAAAGAAAAAGGAAATTCCCTTCTACTATTTAGAGATCAGAGGAAATATTTATTTGAAGCCCATGACTAGAGGAAAATCAGCAGGGACATTAATTACCAGTGAATAGAGCAAAACGTAAGGAGCACTCAAGTTGTTTTTCACCCAGTATATAATTCAGGGTACAAACAATTAGATAGATAACAAAGGAGATTTTGAAATGAAAATTAATGTTACATAACAGTAGCAGAGCCAATAAACAATAACATTTGAAACTGTATGTAAATCTGTTTTACCTCTAAAAATCTTACTATTAGAAGAGGTGGTTTTATCAAGAAAGATATGAGTAGAGTAAAAGTGAAACCATTTTCTGGGGAATCAGAGTACCAGACATGCAAACAATGTAGGGGTCTAACTATTTGTGCAAGATTGCAATATATAGTCCAGGTCAGTAAGTAAAAGGCACAGTTCACTTACATTGTCTAAGCAGGACTAACAGAAATGTTGACTTGAAAATTTACTGTGGGACTGATTCCTCCCTGCCCCTCACCCCTCCCCAAACTCAATGCAGGATCCTGATTAGTTTCTGAAGTTCTGAAACAAAGCTAATTCTTTTAAGTGCTAAGTACATAATAAACATTAAATACTAACTTCTCCCGGGGGCTCCTGGGTGGCTCGTCGGTTAAGCGTCTGCCTTCAGCTCAGGTCATGATCCCAGGGTCCTGGGATCAAGCCCCACATCTGGCTCCCTGCTCATTAGGGAGCCTGCTTCTCCTTCTGCCTGCCATTCCCCCTGCTTGTGTTCCCTCTCTCACTGTCTCACTCTCTGTCAAATAAATACATAAAATCTTTAAAAAAAATAAATAATAATAACATCTCCCATTGGGGAGACCGTCAAAACAACTGTATATGAGTGGAGAGAGATAAAGGGAGCATATCCAGATATATAAAAATTTAGCTACAGATTACAACCATTTCCTTGAGTTATACTACCTATATCTCCAACAAAATAGTATCAGAGTTCCTTTTTGAAGTCAAGGTAATTTCACTTACTATGTATCTTGAGGTGAGATATTGATATTTGATATTTTTGGTAATCAAATACAAACTGATTTTGTACTAATGATTTTACTTTGTCAGTTAATTGCCAAAGGGGTTACTATCAGTAGCAATTGATAGTGATTAGTGCTAACGCAATTCTTTTTTTTTTTTTTTCTTAGTAGGCTCCACACCCAGCATGGAGCCTAATGTGGGGCTTGAACTCAGGAACCTGAGATCAAGACCTGAGCAGAGATCAAGAGTCTTGACACTTAACCAACTGAGCCACCCAGGCGACTTGCTAATGCAATTCTTTAACACATAAATAGTGATAAACATAGGAAATAGTAATGAGACTCCTAAGAATTAATTAATTAATTATGTTGGCCTTAGGATAAATAGAAACAAAGAGCATAATGCATGCAGTCAAAATTCCATTCATTATGAGCTGTTCCTAGTATAGCTCTAATATTTTTGGTTTAAACTTAGTCACTAATGAACTTGTTACAAATAGGTTCCATATATTAAGGATATAAAATCAGAAATTCTATTTTCCAGGCACTGAAAAAAAAAGATCATTCCTAACACGAACATTGTGAAGAATGTAGACAAGCATATTAGGTTTCTATTGCTGTATGACAAAGAAACATTACTTTAGAGGCTTAAAAAACACCGATTTATTATCTCATAATTTCTGTAGGTCAAGAGTCTGGTTGCAGAATAACTAGATTCTTTGCTCAAATACTCATAGGCTGAAATCAGGGTGCAGGCCAGCCCATGTTTTTCCAGGCAATGAGAAAAATCACTTCAAGCTCATTCAAGTTGTCCAAATTCAGTTTCCAGCAGTTATGGGACTTCCTTGTCATGTGACCCCTTTAATGTTATGTGACATTAAAAGCCAGAAATGGAGAATCTTACTCTTATTCCTTCTCATGCTTTGCACCTTTCTTTCTTTCTTTCTCTTTCTTCTTTCTTTCTTTCTTTCTTTTTTTCTCTTTCTTTCTTTCTTTCTTTCTTTCTTTCTTTCTTTCTTTCTTTCTTTCTTTCTTTCTTTCTTTCTTTCTTTTCTTCTTTTCTTTTCCCCTTCTTTCTTTCTTCTTTCTTTCTTTCTTCTTTCTTTCTTTCTTTCTTTCTTTTCTCTCTTTCTTTCTTTTATTTTTTTAAGATTTTATTTATTTATTTGAGAGAGAAGAGATCAGGAGGGAGAGAATCTGAAGCAGACTCTGCACTGAGTGCAAAGCCTGACGCTGTGCTCAATCTCATGATTTTGAGATCATGACCTAAGCCAAAACCAAGAGTCAGAAGCTCAACCAACTGAGCCATCCAGGCACCGCTATATCTTTTTCATTAGGAGGAGCTAAGTCTCTTTTAAGGGCTACTCTAACTAGGGTAGACCCATTAAAGATAATACTCCATTTTATCAGTAACTGATTTGTGACTTTAAAGATGTCCTCAAAATTCCTTCATACCAGCACCTAATCTGCTGTTTGATTTAATAACTTGGAGAAAAAGTGTATGTACACCAGAAAAAAGGGATCTTGAGGGGTCATCTTATAATTCTGCCTAACATAAGAAGTGCATTGAAAACCTAAACAGATCAAAATTATCCCCATGTATTTAGGTAGGACTGGAGCATTCCTCCACTGTCCACTACCAGGGTAGAGAAAATCTATATTATAACCTAATTGTACATGGAAATTGATAACAAAAATAAATTGTTTGAATTTCATTTTTGAAAGGGTGTTGAAATATTTTTTTTACCAAAATTCCTTCAAGGAAAACTAAGATTTCATAAATAGAAAACTAAAGAAATTTGAAAATAGACTAATACATAAGGGTTATGAAAGTTCCATCACAGTGAAGGGTCCCTTTCCAGAAACCTGCCAGTACTCTTACCCACGCAAAAATAGCTCCTGATGTACCAAATTATCCTTATTCCCTGAACAGTCCACATAGTGTCATGTCTGTTCCATTTGTTCATTTTATTCTTTCTACGTGGATTATCAGGCCATTTTTGGTGTGCCCATAAACCTCCTTCTATTTCCAAAACATTTAGCTGATATATTAAAACCTGTCTGAAAGTATTCCTTTTATTTCTGGGATCCCAATGTAACTTGTTTTTAGGACTAAATGCTGGGAGCGCCACTTCTACAATTCATATGCTGCAGCCCTAACCTGCAATGTGATGGCATTTAGAAGTGAGGCCTTGGGAAGCAATTAGGTTGTAGATGAGGTCATGAAGGTAAGGCCCTCCTGATAGGATTGGTGTTCTTCTAAGAAGAGGAAGAGAGACCAGAGCTCTTTTTTTCTCTGCCATATGAGGACATAGTGAGAAGATGATTACTTGCAAACGGAAAAGAATTGAAGTTTTATATATTACATCAACACATGGGAAAAGTTATTTGGCTGTCAAAATATCACCTTTTACCATCCCTAAAATCATTTCATTTTGATGGACCCTAGTATCTACTCATATTTTGGTAAAATATTACTGTTGGAGAAAAATAAATCACATGGTTTCCAGGCATAAGAGCAAAATCCTCTTGGGTCATTAAGTAATATCCCCTTAATCAGCAGACAGAACAAGATAAGGAACTAAGTATTGAAGGGCAAACCTACATGCTCAGACTAGTAAAAATACAGATATGGAAAAGTGAGCTTACTTTCATGTCTTCATACAGCATGGATGGAATTTTGGAGGCATTTATTTAAAAGTTAAGTGTCATCCAATATCATATGAATAACTCTATGTAATCCAGAAATGGATTTCTTCATGAACTATATGACATATTTTTTTAATTTTATATTGTTATGTTAATCACCATACATTACATCATTAGTTTTTGATGTAGTGTTCCATGATTCATTGTTTGCGCACAACACCCAGTGCTCCACGCAGAACGTGCCCTCCCCAATACCCAGCACCAGGTCAACCCATCCCCCCACCCCCCTCCCCTCGAACTATATGACATATTATTGGTACAAGTTAAAGTCGTAAAGTTTATAGATATACCTGTGTTTCTAACCAATATGTCCTGACCATTCCACAAAGATCATAAACCAGTATTTCTCTTTGATATTGATAGATTGTCAGAAAAGGACAATCAACTTAGAAGTTTCAATAGTCTAAAAAAATTTGAGAGTAGGACAACATTTGCCAATTTAGCATCTGTAGTACAATATTTATTAACGGCAAAGTAATCATGCATGCTCTCAAGTACACCAAAATAAATAGATGTACTCTTTAACTAGCCAAGAAATAAAAAAAATGAAAGATTTGTGAAACTAATTCTGATTCTAATAAATTTTCAGTTAAAAAAATCATAAAAGTCAACATGTAGCATGTCATAATGTGTAATAGACAATGTTTTGGGTTTACATGTATTGATTAGATAAAATTTAAGTGCAATAATTTTCCATTTATACTTTTGACAGTGAATTATTTCATTTTTCCATGATTGTGTATTCACTATACACACATATAACTATGCAGTTTATACAATCTAAGTATAATGCCCAGTTATTGACATGTAAAAACATTTTTTGCTCAATAATTTGTTAAATAGTTTATGTTAATTCTCATTTTAATTTGCATAAAATAAACTCACTTAACAATTATTACACAATGCCTTGAGTTCTAAGTTCCTGATTTTGTGCTTGTTTTGCTATACTAATCTCACTGCAGCCTGCCAACTCTGAAAACTAGACTCACATTCTGTGTTTTACAAATGAAATTTATAACTGAGGTTAAGGTAGGTTAAATAAACTGTCCAACATCAAACCACCAATACATATTGTCAAAGCGAGAATTGAAAATAAGTATGACCTGCTTAAAATTGGGGACATATCACAATCTAAACTCATATCCCAATTTTTCTTATGTCTCTCTCAGCTATTCAAAACTAATGTTAGGACTGTGACATTGTATATGGTGGAAATGAGAAGAGGCAAACAATCTCGTATTTGTAGTTCACCTATATTTTAAAAATGAGAATTATTGAATTGGATGGTGTTAGGTATCAATTTTTGATGAATGGATATGGAAAAAGACATATGTAAATTCTTGTGACTATTTTTAGTGATGTAACTGATGAATGTAGGCATTCTCCAAACAGCCAGTTACATTTATTTCACACTGACCAATCAGTTATCCAATTTGCCAAGCTGGACTAAAGGTAAAGACAAATATTCTAGCAGTGTTTTCCAAGCAAAATTTAGTTCCTTTTTTAACATCAAAAAACAATATTAATATTGAAGAATTAAAATCAAAGCATCAAAGGAAACTTAATGGAATAGTCATTATGCAATTCTAATTCACTCCTAGCTGCTGCCCTCCAGCAAAGCTCTTACCTATCTCTAAAGGAATAAAAGAGAAATTAACATATTCCCCCAATGGTCGGGAGAATCGTTTTCTTAACTTTATAAAATAAAAGAGAGATTTCAAAGACTATTTCAAATTTCTCAGCTAATATTTGGACTGATTTTACAGACATTAAAAATATTGTAGAAATATATTACATATTTATAATTCTTGAGATATGTCAGTTAGTTGGTAGAAAGGACTATTAAGGGGACAGCCAGTGTTTATACTCATGTTGTCAACCACTGACACACTACCAGGGCTCAAAAAGACATCAGAGGCCAGTCTGCTAAATCTGCCAGGTACTCAGCTGTCTGATGTCTGAATGTCCTCTAGTCACTACCAGAAAGAATTAAAAGGATTACCCAGAACACATTCACCCACTCTCTCCATTATTTCCTATCTATGGCACTCTTCCATCTTCTCTGAGTTCCAGTTACCACATAAATGTCAACCCATCCACTTCCTAATGCTCCCTAAATTTTCCCCTAACATTTATTTTATTTTGACAGATCTTTCTCTTTATCTGAGAATTCTGTGAACCCTTCAAGAATGAGTTGGAGAAAAGAAAGCATGAATGATATTGTTTCTTTACCTCATCAGAAAATGGAAAACTATAGTTTTAACTGTTATATTTTTAAAATTTATAATATTTTCAGGGTACAACATATGGCATATTGTAATTTAAAAAAATTGATGAATTAGCTATAAATTTTAATGACATAGACATAAATGAAATAATATTTGTGTCAAAAGGCAGAGCAATATATTCTAAGGAATTAAAATAATCAAATTCACTGGCATACTGTGAATTTTATCGGTGTGAAGAAATAATAATTTAAACAATTGCAAAAAAATACTACAATTTCCACATCCAATATTTTAACATTTGAAATTCTCCTTTCGGAGTTCTGATTATGCAAGATATATCTATAAAATAAATAGTTTATTACATAATTTTAAAATGTGACCACCATACATTCTTCATTGAATGTGATGGTGGAATTTTAAAATATTTTACCTAGTGTTTGTGGGCTAACAGAAAGACAAGGCCAACTTAAGTTGCATAATCTTAGAATGCTTTACTAATTCAATAACCCACAGAAGCAGATAGACAAGTAACAGTAAAAACCCTGCCTCAAAGAGTAGTATGATACTTTGTATTTTTTTAACTCATGTGTGTTGTCATGTATTTTTACAATCCCATTTTAGTTAAGACCTCTGATATCACTGTAGGAGTCCAAATCCTATAATAAGCAACAGAGACACCAAGGGAATGATGAATAATCTACAAAACTATTCATCTTACGAAAATTCAGAATATTTCACATACAAAGGCCTTTTACTGATCTTATGTTCCCATCAATTTCATTGGCCAACATGTTAGAGCACACGACTCTGGATGTCAGAGATTTATTCATTCATATAATCAATACTATCGATCGCCTACCACATGTCACACATACTTTAGATGCCACGTTGGCAATAAGTAGTGAACAAGAGAGAAAAGTTCCCTACCCTCATAGAGCTTATATTTTAGAGGGCACATTGAATACATAGATACTTCATTATATCATTTAATTTCTGAAAGTGTTAATATGATGAAGAAAAATAAAACAGTAAATGATGCAGTGGGTTTACTTGGGTATTGATTTTAGGTAGAACTGATAGCAAGACTATGATGATGGAGACAACTTTTGAGAAACCTACATGAAATGAGAGATGGAGTTACGTGGACAGAATGCAAGGTGGAGAAAATAGAAAGTATATTAGTCCAGAATTTGGAACGAGTTTGGCTTGTTCAACACAACAAAGCAATATTGTGGTGAATGGCGAGACAAGTGGCGAATGAGGACACCTGGTCATGGAGGTCTTGAAGACTGCAGAAAGGATTTCATATTTATTGTAGGTGTGATGAGAATCCATTGGAAATTTATGATTCTGAAAGCCAATTCTAGATTCTGTGTCGCAAAATCAGGGTAGATAGGAAGAGTAAAAGCAGACCAGTTAGCAGGTTGTTACTTAATTTCAGGCAAGACATAAACAAATACTACTGGTTTCAGGGCTGACATTTAAGAGCTTAGAACTTGTCACTCCTGCTCTTAAAACAAGAGGAAAAAAAAAAAAAAAACCCTGAGAAAATTGGAGAGAAAAATCAACATTTTTTTTCGTGGAACTATCAGAAAATCAAGGATAGGCAAATGAAAAGGATGATAGCTATGAGCTGCTTACCTGGAACAGAGGAGCCTCTGGAGCCATAAACTGGTAAGAACACTTCAATCACAATTCTCATGAATTGTTGGAGGCTGAGTGTAGCTAACATGACAGTGAAAAACTCCAAGGGACTGCAACCATAGCACCCCTTCACACACGTTCTTTTGTAGATTTTAGCTCTATGAATGCCATTAGCTTTTCATGATAAAGAGCCAAGAAAAACAATCCCCTCAGGGCTCTGACAGTAGAGTATAAAGTAAACATTCTGCAGTATATGTCCAGAGCATTCTTTTTGTTTTCTGAAAGAAAGAGGCAAATCCGTTCATACTTAGTATGGCTTGAGTAATACAAACTTTTGTCTCTGATACAGGAGTCTTGGGTTTTTTTTTTTACTAGAATCCATAAAACTGTGGTATACTAACATGTTAGCTGGCAAATAGGGAAGATTCAGATATTTCACAATTCTTGATACAATAAACATCACCTAGCAAGTTATCTAAACTCAGGTAAGGCCTCAATACAGTCTCCAGACAGAAGTAACTCTTCTATTACAAGAAGAATTCACTTTTGCTTGCCCAAAAGTTTCAGGGGAATTTGGGAATTAAAGTATGTCTAGCACATTCACTCACATGTCTGCATCCCATGTGGCAGCGATGCACTCCTTTCCTATCAGGGACTCTGACTCTAATATATACTGGGAATTTCATGGGCTGTGAATTCAACCACTGCAGCAATTTAGCTACTCAATCATGAGATTCTCAGCCTAAATTTTTATCACAGTTAGCTCTGGTCTCTGAAGGAGAGGGGATTTTTCAATGTTTATATAAAATCTATTTAACTTTCACACCATTCCTTGGTTTGGCATTTGGCTGACATGATAATGCAAGTTACTATATTTTTAAGTTTGTTAATGATAGTTAAGAAAAATCAGCTGTCTATGATAATTTTCAAATGTTCCTTATTTTTGGAAAATTCCAAAAATATTACACTGGCCAGTTCCTTCTACCTGTGCACCATCCTAATTCAACTCAGATGAGAGTTCTAATTGTAATGCTCCCTGCGAAAGAAGAAGCTAGATGGTTTACCCACAAATTTTGTCAATAATTGGTTAAACTCATGGCACTTCCAGACTTCTCTACAAACAGCAAGACTCAGGTGGCCAGACCAAACCTCAGACAAAGATTTGTAGGTCCTCGTGTTATGGAACCTGGACTGGATCGCCTGATGGAAGAACCAAGTGGCACCCAGAGATCTTGGAGGAGAGGAGGTTTATTTAATGCCAGTGGGCTCAGAGGAGAGTGATCTCCAAAGTTCTGCGCCCTGAGCACAAACAAAGGGGGCAATTTATTCACTTCTATTTCCACATACTTGGCACTCCTGGCACGTGTATGAAGCGGGGCGGGAAGAGGAACCTGGATTGGCATGCACAGGAAGCAGAGAGAAGAACTCAGAAGAGCCCTGGGCCAGGGGCTGGGGCTCTCTTGCTGGCTTGGTCGGCCATCTTAGGACACAGATTTTTCCTTATCATTTCCCCCTTTGATGACCTTTAAACACCTAGTTTAGAAGGCATCATTTTCATTCTCTAAGGAGCAATAGTGAGTAAGGAGCAACTGGAGTCTGATCTTAGCAATTTGAGCAGTGATAAACCTAGTAAGGGCATTAATAAGGACCAAATGCTTCTGTGAGGAGGAGCATTAGGAGGGGACCAATGAAGAGGGCGAACCAAGGGAACCATTGTGAGAGGGAATCCCACCAAGTCGTCTGCTGGAGTGCTTCCCACCAGTGATTTACTCATTCCTGTAATTGGGTCAGAGTTTCTTGGACCACCCCCGACTCATTAGCATAGAAACAACATTTCTCCTGTAAGAAGAGGCAGAGTCCTCCTTGCGCAGCAGTGAGCAAGTCATGAGCCTGAGCCTATTTTGGAGGACCACTGAGGCCAGTGAATCGATTTGGTGCTGCAGGGCCAGGGTGAGTGTAGAAAAATCTGCCATGAGTTGTTGAGTTAGCCCCTGGTACTGAACCTGAGACATCCTGACACCAGTGGTGCTGAGGGTGACACCTGATGCGGCCAGCAGGCTCAAAATAAGAGGGGTGGCCACAGGGGAGCGTTGGGGGCAGCCAGGAGGTCTCCATGTAAGTGGGGCATTGCTCCCGGGGAGGACTGAAAGATCGAGTAAGAGATTGACAAGCATGCATGACTGATTGTGCGGGGTGATACAGACATATACACCTTGATCACAAGCCAGAAAAGTGCTATAAGGTGCACAGACCCAACTGTAACCCATAACAGGAGAGGAAGAGTTTCCATACAGCAGTACTGGAGCCAGAAAGGGATAATCTGAGGTCCCCAATGCCAAGGTGGGAGGTGACACAGTGGACTGGTTGAGGATGACACCTAGGTATTGGGCAGGACCAGGCTTCATACAGATCCAGCAGTCAGACACTAGGGGTGGATTCAAGTGGTTAAGCTCTTGGTGGGAGGTGTTAATCATACCTAACAGTTGTGCTACAGATGCTTGCTGTGTGTGGTTGGGGGACCCAGGGATATGCCAGGATGAGTTATTTTCTGTCTGACTCTGAGGGTTGATGGCAAAGGCTTGGGGTGAACATAGACTTAATCATAAACTTGGCCATGGTGTCAGTCCCTACAGAGTGATATTGGCCCAACAGGAGAGTGATTCCTGTGGCCCATGATGTGGCATTGGGTTCTAGGACTGAGAGATTGAGCAGTATACAGTGATTGTTAGGGCAAGAGGATGGGATGGCGTTGCATGACAAGGAAATCCGGATGTCACTGTGCTATTTGAGGCTCCACCACCCACTGGACCATTGTTCCATTCCTGGCCAAGTCACCACCCATGACTCACATCCCCAGGCTTGTGAGCAGAACTGGGAGTAGGTGTTTGGCTCTTGAGGTGTAGGGCCCCACAGATGTAGATATCTACCCGCCAGTGACCTGAGTGAGGGCCATGGTAGGAACACCATCTATGAGGTTCCCAGGAGGTATCAAGAAGCTGGCATCCATCAAAGTGGAGGTCAACCTTTGGTGTGTGTCCATCCCAGGTGAAAGAAGTCAGCAGGGGTGCCAGTGCAGGATTGAGGGGATAAGCTGGAAAGTCCATTTGCCAGTAATGGTGATACAAGAGTTTTCCCCCTTGCCAGGCCAGGCAAGCTAGAGGCAGTGAGGAGGAATAGCACACATTGCTTGGCACAGTGTTGGCAGCTGACTGATGTAGTAATGCTTCTTGAGAAGGGCCTCTCATGCAGTTTTTCCCAGATGAGTGAGTTGATGGTATTCCTTGACTAGATGCCCTCCAGTTGCTGTTGGAATGAAGACACGCCCATCCAACATCATCCACCATCGCTTTGCACTCAGGGTGGCCCCTCAGCCATGGCCTATTCTTTTTCCTTTTTAGTGTACCTGGGTGGAGGGACTTCTTCCAGTGGTGACAGGGCCATGGTGAGGGAAGGGGCTCTGTCCATGTCCTCACTGGCTGCGGTCTTGCCTGCCTCATCTGCCAGATGATTTCCCCATGCTATGGGGTAGTCTCCTTTCTGGTGTCCCTTACAGTGCAGGATTGCTACTTTCTTTGGAAGCCAGATAGCTTTGAGAAGTTGAGAGTATCTCCTCCTTGTTCTTGATAGCTTTCCTGCGGTGGTAAGGAGGCCCCTTTCCTTGTAGATGGCCCCATGTATGTGCACAATAACAAAGGTGTACCGAGAGTCAGTATAGATGTTGATTCGCTTGCCTTCACTGAGGGTGAGGGCTTGGACTAAGACATATATAGTTCAGCACATTGTGCTGACCATCCAGCTGGTAATGCCTTAGCCTCTGGGACTTCAGTGGTTGTGGTCACTGCATAAACCACTTTTTGGGCACCCTCTTGTAGGTAACTACTGTCATCACTAAACAGTGTGAGCTCAGGATTCTTTGTGGTTTGATCCCGTAGATCTGGACGGCTTCAGTAGACTTCATCAGTTACTTCAAAGCAGTCATGGTCTGGTTCCCCCTCTTCTGTGGTGAGAAAGGTGGCTGGGTTTAATGTCCTTACTGTTTCGAGGGTGACCCACGGGTTTTTGCAGAAGAGCCCTTGGTATTGTGCTAGCCGAGAGTTGGAAAGGAAGCAGTGCCCCTGTGCGTTCATGAGGGACACAACTGCATGAGAGACCTTGACGTTAAGTTCTTGCCCCAGGGTAGGCTGGAGCCCGCCCCAGGACAGTCTTTAATTCTGTGAAGGCAGCTTCTGCTTCCTCAGTCCAGGCAGGGCATTCTCGATCTGGTCCTCCTAAGTGATCATAGAGGTGTCTTGCTATTGCTGAGAACCCAGGGATCAAGATGCAACAGAAGCCTACAGCCCCCAGGAATTCTCATAGGCCCCTTTTGTCTGGGGCTGTGGCAGGGAGATGATGACCTTCTTTCTCTCTGGCCCTAGTTCTCTCTTCCCTTGGGTGAGGAGGAAACCAAGGTATCAGACCTGTTGTTGGTAGATTTGTGCCTTCTTCTATGAACCTCGGTATCCCGAGTCTGACAGGAGCGGTAGGAGGGTCTTTGTGCCTTTTGTGCAGTCTTCTTGTGTGTCACTGGTGAGGAGGATGTCATCCACATACTAAAGGAGGGTACATCACATGGCCTTTCTTGGGAAGCCGGCGAGGTCCATGGCCAGTGCTTCCCCAAAGAGGGTTGGTGAGTTTTTAAACCTCTGCAGGAGGCACGTCCAAGTCAGTTGCATCTGGCGCCCTGTATCAGGTCCAGTCCATTCAAAGGCAAACAGTGGCTGGCTCTGGGGAGCCAAGTGGAGGCAGAAGAAGGCATCCTTTTTAATAAAATCTAGGCAAGTGAACCATCTGGCTGACCCTGGGATTTGACCGAGGAGGTTGTATGGATTCGAGACCACTGGGTGCAGAGAGATAATCCCTTTGTTGATGGCCCACAGGTCTTGAACTGGTCGGTATCCCCCTCTTGGCTTCTTGACTGGCAGGAGTGGGGTATTCCAGGCCGACTCGCACTCGACTACAATACCTGCTTCTCTGAATTTGGCCAGATATTCTTGGACTTAGCTTCTTATGGAAGAGGGTATTGTCTTTGCCTCTGAGGTTGGGTTCCTGGGATCAGTTCAACAATGATAGGGGCCCTATTCCGGGCTAGTCCAGGTAGGTTGTCTTCAGCCCATACTGAAGGGAAGGCGAGTCTGAACTCTGGCAGGCTGCTCAATTGGGCCTGGGCACAGAATAGCCTCCATTTTTCTTTCTTTGGCATGGTAATTGCTAGTACCAGAGACCCTGTCTCCTTTTGCCTTGGGTTCATTTGGAGGCTAGTATGTCTAGTGGGCTCAAAGGTTATCTGAGCCCCGAGCTTGGAGAGTATGTCTCAGCCCAGAAGGGGGATGGGGCAATCAGGTAGATAAAGGAATTCATGTCAGACCTTGTGGCCCCCAAGTTCATACTGGTGAGCCTGGCAAAAGTGCTGTTGTATCGCCTGCATCCCAGTGGCCCCAAGGATGTTTGTAGTCCTTTTGCTGAAAAGGGTCACTGGGGAGGTGACAACAGAGTGCTCAGCCCCAGTATCAACCATAAAAGTCACTGGTTGGCCCCCCACCTTCATTCTGACCATGGGCTCACGGGGGCCAAGGAGGAAAGAGTCCTACTCAGTCTGAGTCTATTCTCACAAGGCCTATGAGGTCCTCCTCTTGGGATTCTTCCATGTATCAGCTGGCTTTTGAGCCTTTCCCCGGTCAGGACATTCATTTTTCCAATGCTCTTTCTCCTTACAGTAGGCACATTGGTCCCACATTGCCAAGAGCGTTCTGGGTCTCCCTCCTTTCAGTGGTCGGGGTCTCCCCGCCTTTGTGTCATCCTTTTCATTCAGGATGGCAGTGAGGAGGCTTTCTTTTTCATCTTTTTGTCAGCTTCCCGTTCAGCTGCGATCTCCCTGTTCATGTAGACCTTATTGGCAATCTCAATTAGCTTGGTGATGTTCATCCTGGGGAAACCCTCTAGTTTCTGAAGTTTTTTCTGATGTCTGGGGTGGCCTGAGCCACGAAGGAGGTGTTTACCATCTGTTGGCTTTCCTGTGCTTCAGGCTCAAATGGAGTGTATATCCTGTAGGTTTCACATGGTCTTTCGTAGTAGTCCCCGGGGGACTCCCCTGGTTGTTGAGTGACCGAGGGGGATACCTTAGTCATGTTCATAGGTTTCTTAGCTCCTGTCTGGATTCCCTGGAGGAGGGCCTCCTGGTACTGGCAGATGTGGGCCTGTCCCTTCGTTGTGATGAAGTCCCATGCTGGGCGCTCTTTGGGTGCAGCTATATTAGCCCAGGCAGCAGGGTCAATGACTCTCACTGGTGTGTGTTCTTCTAAGTACTGCCATGCACCTTTCGTTATTCTCCTCCTTTCCTCTGTGTTAAACAGGGTGCAGAGTAACTGTTGGCAGTCTTCCTAGGGTAGCCAATGAGTCTGGAAGAGGGATTCTATGAGGTCTACAATAGCCTGTGGTTTCTTAGAGTAGGATGGTGGGTTATGTTTCCAGTTGAGGAGGTTGGTGGTGGAAAAGGGCTGATAATACATCATGGAATGGCTGGATTGAACCATCCCATCTTCCTCGTGCCTCTCTGGTTCTGCATCTCTGGTACCAGCATTTGGAGGGTGATGTTCCCGTGTGCAGGGGCACAGAGACAAACAAAGAGGGCAGGTGCCTCCTGAGGTGAGGAGATCAATCAGATGCCTGTCTGGCCATGTCCTGAAGGAGCTCAGGTGAGGCTTAGCCATAGTGGTCTCAGCATTGTGACTTACGATCCGAAACTATTCCATGCCACCAGACTGTATGCCGTTCACCATGGAATCACAAATGGGCCCACTCAGACTCCATAGGCATCCGGGGGCCTTAAGGGTGTCCTCCTGTGGAGTCACAGAATCAGTCCACTTGAGCAAGCCATGTCGGACTGTACATTCACTCAACATTCACTCCAGAAGTTATTACATTCCCTCCCTGGGAATCCCTACCTGTGAGACTTCTAAGAGGTCTCTGGGAGGTGATCAAGCTCCTCTTCCACCCTGACGAGTGGGCCTGTCTGGGTCTTGGGGCCCCAGGTCTTACTGTAATCCGATGTCTGGATCAGGTCCTCACCTGCCAAGTCTCCTCGTGTCAGGCGGGAACAATGGAGTGGGGCCCACCCAAGGCGACTGGGGCGGGAGACTGCCGAAAATTAGGCAGAGTGCGCCTTCTCTGTTAGGATCCCTCATTCCATCACCACCTTGCCGATGCCCCCAAACCAGTGGCAACAATTGGCCAGTGCAGTTGGGTTTCCCAGTCAGGGAACCAAATGTTATGCAACCTGGACTGCAACACAAGATGGAAGAACCAAGCGGCACTCGGAGATCTGGAGGATAGGAGGTTTATTTAATGTCAGCAGGTTCAAAGGAGAGTGATCTCCAAAGCTTTGAGCCCCCAGCACAAAAAAATGGGGTAATTTATATACTTCTACTTCCACATACTGGGCACTCAGCACGTGCATGAAGCGGGGCAAGGAGAGGAACCTGGATTGGCGTGTGTGGGAAGGAGAGCAGAGAGAACCCGGAAGAGCCCCGGGGAAAGGACTGGGACTCCCTTGCTGGCTTGGTCGGCCATCTTAGGACACAGATTTTTCCTTATCACTCACATTTAGATTCTAATAAACAGGAAGAAAAGAAAATAGTAAGTTCCATAGATATTGGCAGGACACTTACAGTGTTTGTTACTTCTAGAAATGTCCTTCACGCCAATATTACAAAATCATTTGCTTTTCCAAGACACAACGCAAGCATACATGGGCACCAAATACTTCTAAAAGTGAGAAACAGTGACAAATTGATTCCTGAATCACCTGTACTTATATTATTTACTAGAATTCACTAAAAGACTGCTTAGATTAGTGCATTTCTTTTAACACTGGTGTGAATTGAAAGAAAAATAAATGTTTTTAATAGTACTGTCTAATATCACTGAAAATGGAGATAAAAACCATAATAGATAAAAGAGTACAACCATTTTAGAAGTAAACTCAATATGTGAAGCTGGTTAAGTAAAGTATAAAAATGCCAGGTGGTTTAAGTCTAAAAGCCACTAAGTTAAAAATGTTAATTAGTTGGAAATGTTTCATTACTGGGATATTAAAAGCAGTAATAACAGTAGAATAATTTGAAAGTACAGGCTCACATGATTCTCAAAGAGAGGAAATCAACTCACATTATGTCTTAAGAGTCAAATAATTAAGGCTGAAAATTACTGCTTTAGCTAAAATTGTGTGGCTTTCTCTAAAGTATTAGGGCAAGGACGTTGTTATATAGCAAATCAGCAAAACTAGCAAATCGAAAATCTCAGTCAGTTGAGTACCTGACTCTTGATTTCAGCTTGGGTCATGATCTCAGGGTCGTGGAATTGAGCCCCTAGTCAGGCTCCACATTCAACATGGAGTCTACTTCTCCTTCTCCCTCTCCCCACTTGCACGCTCTCTTTCTCTCTCTCTCATAAATAAATAAAATAAAATCTTAAAACACAAACAAACATGAAGATGGAAAGATGCAGGAAGGATATTTTTAAAAGAAATCATGAAGTTTATAAACGATTTTGACTATACTAAAGACACTGCATATTGGGTATTTTAATGAGGAATTGGTGATTAGTACATGAAAACATTAATTAAACATAAGGAAGTTGTAAATATGTGAGAAACAGTACTGGGTGGTTTATGAGGGATACTACTTATCATTCATTGTTTTAAGTCAATACGGTTGAGAATTCAAAACACAAGGAATAGCCATCTAAACATGATACTGAAAATACAGAAACAAAAGTCACATGGAACATATAAAGAACCACACATTGCTTCATCTGAAGAACAAAAATTGAAGAGAACAAGGAATGTCTGCTATTTTTCATTGTAAAGCCTTCTGGTTGTATTTTGTTATTGTACATTTAAATATTTACATTATTACTCTAATGAAAATAATTTTCTGGTTTGAAAAAAAGTAATTAATGTAGATTCATAGGATCCATCATATTCCAGGCCAAAAAAAAAAAAAAAAAATCAAGGAAAAAGAAACATAAAATAGATTTTGAACTCTTGAAGTAATACTTTTTTATTCCATACCACAGTATGATGAAGTAAACTTAAGAATTTAAGCTCTTTCTTGTGGCATCCCAGAGGTGGTAGGCTGCTTTAGGATTAAGCTGAACATCTCTTTCTCAGTTCCTGGCTGCCAGAAATTCAATGAATTGGATGATAAATGTAAACTTTGCAGAGAAGTGGATGGCCACAGAACTTGCTACTGATGCTCTGGATGAAGAATGGAAGGGTTATATGGTCTGAATCAGTGGTGGCAATAACAAACAAGGCTTCCCCATGAAGCAAGGTGCCTTAACCCATGACCATGTCCACCTGTTGCTGAGTAAGGGGCATTACTGCTACAGACAAGTACTGGAGAAAAAAAGCACAAATTTGTATGAGGTTTCATAGTGGATGCCAATCTCAGTGTTCTCAACTTGGTCGTTGAAAAAAAAAATGGGAGAAGGATATACCTAGACTCACTGATACTACTGTGCCTCATTGCCTGGCATGCAAAAGAGCTAGCAGAATTCACAAACTTTGCAGTCTTTCTAAAGATGATGACGTCTGCCCATGTGTTGTGAGAAAACCCCTAAACAAAGAAGGTAAGAAAGCTAGAACCAAAGTGCCCAAGATTCAGCATCTTGTTACTCCACCGTTCCTCAAACACAAATGTCGGCATATCGCTCTGAAGAAACAGCATCCTAAGAAAAATAAGGAAGAGGCGGCAGAATATGCTAAACTTTTGGCCAAGAGAATGATGGAGGCCAAAGAAAAATGCCAGGAACAGATTGCCAAGAGACAGAGACTTTCTTGAGAGAGTTTCTACCTCAGTCTGAGTCCAGTCAAAAATGAGATTCTCTCTTTTTTTTTTTATTTTATTTTTTATTTATTTTATTTCTCTCTTTTTTTATTTATTTTTTTGACAGAGAGAGAGAGAGCGCACAAGCAGGGGGAATGGCAGGCAGAGGAAGAAGGAGAAGCAGACTCCCTGCTGAGCAAGGAGCCTGATGCAGACCTGAACCAAAAGCAGATGCTTAACCAACTGAGCCACCCAGACAACCCAAAAATGAAATTTTCTAAGATTAGCAAATAAATCAGACATCAAAAAAAAAGAACTTAAGAATAGCAAAGTCTTAGAATAAAGTGACATGCAAAGAGTGCTGAATTAATTCTAAAACAAATGGTTGAATATTTTGTGTAAATCTTATTTAATAAATATGTACATGAGTAAATATTCTTGACAGAGACAGTATAACAAGAATAAATCCATAAGAGACTATAAAAATTTAGCTCTAAAAAATTCAGGACAGATGGAAAATAAAATATAATAAACTTGTGTAAAGGATGAAATAAAACAAGTTTTCAACTTTAACTCTGAAAATTCAATAAATGAACATCAAAGAATCAAATTTTTAAGTAGATAGAAGTGGAATTTAAAACAGGGTAGGTCTCTTTCAAATGACTAAGGAAGAACAAAGCAATATTTAATGAAAGTTGCAAAAAAAGCTATATATGTATGTATATATGGAAAATAGAACATATGACATTTTAGTAAATGTATATTCTAGATTAATATATTTGAATATCTCAAATCGAGATTGTTTTCTAAGACACATAACAATAAAATTAAGTCAAAATAAGAACATCATAACTAATAAATAACAAAAGAGTAAATTAATTTTTAAAGAACTACATCAAAATAAAAATTCGGCAAAAATTGATCCATAGTCACCTCTCTTTTTTTTAAAAAATCTAAAAATTATAATCCCTAAAGCATATGTATAAGATATGTAAGTAAATATGGAATAAGCAAAAATTATTTCGTATATTGTTGGAGAAATAAAACATTTCTGCTAGCAAAAAACACTTCTGTACCAATGTGGAAGAGAGATTAAAAAACCAGTTAATTACTCAGTAAGCATTCATATTTTCATTCCTATGAAACAGACAATCACACAAGTTTAAACAGTAAAGCAGAAGAAAGAACAATGAAATTTCTTTTATTTTCTCAAGAGACAAAGGCCTCTTGATAGTCTCTGGTACATCTCCTTAGAGACTTCCCAGAGCTAATTCTGGTGGAACATTTTAACATATCTAGAAGTTATCTGGCCTGAAAACTTGGAGATAAATATACATTGTAAAAACTGGAGACAGGGCTTAAACTTTAATGAGATTTATCTCTATATACTATGTTACAGTCAGATTCACTGTGTCTACAGGGAAACACTTCAAGAGGATGGAGAAACAGGGAAAGTGATCTATCCATTTATAATCAGATAAATAGTTTTCATTTACCCTTACAGTGTCTGCAATGGAAAATCAGTCACTGTTTATAATGGTCACATACTTCTGGCTTATCTGCTTCTAGACTTTTGCTGCCTTTGAACTATATTAGACTAGGTATTTTATGGAGAATTAATGGCAATGCATATGCAAATAATTCTGTCCTGTGAAGAGATTCACACTCCTTCCCCATGGGAAAAAGAAAAAAAAAAGAAGTTTAGCAGACATTAGCAAGTTTAGTTTAATATGCTTGGTCCATAACCATGTCTGCTTTTTGCATTCTTTAAATTTTATGTAAACACCTGCTTCATTTCATCATTAATAATTAGCTAAAAAAATTTTTAATACATGCTCATTTCAGATCTGTAGGAGGCAAATATTGATTTTTATCTTTGTTGAAATAATCATCTTTGAACAGATATGTTTGATAGCAAGACTCTTGATTCAAACTGACTTATATGCATAAAAATTAAGGACAATATTTTGGTCAATGTATCTGTGTGTTCAGAAGATCAAAAGTGATCAGTGATGTCACTCCAGTCCCAGATTCTTTCCATTTCTTTAATCTGTTTTCTGCAGTTTGACTTTTTCCTGGCTTTAAAGTTCTCAAGATAAATTTGAATACCCATTAAATATCCAGACATATTCGCCATAAGCTTGAAAAGTGTATGTGAAGCATAATTCCAAGTAAAAGTCCTGTGGTTTTTCTCTGAATGGCCAGATTTAATATTCACGTTAACATGCCATTAGGGAACAAAGAAACTCTGAATGGGTTAGTCCAGATCATGTGTTATATGTGGGTGACTGGGTGAAAATATCTGGATAACAATATATAGTTAAGCTCCTGGGAATAAGGAAGACAGAAATATATTAAAAGCACAAGTAACAGTATATAAAAATAAACAACTTTTAAAAAAGTTGTTCCATTTGGTTTGTCAATTTAGAAATTGTGAATTTTATTTACAAATATTAGCATTATGGATTCAAGCTATTTAGACATGAGTATATATAGTTCATGTGATGACAAAGGGAAGACTTTTTAAAGTATTCACCTTCTATGAAAATAATAATATCTGAAAACCAATACATATATGAGAAATATGGGCTATTGTATTTTTTCATGACAGTAATATGAAAATAATCTTAGTAGTATTTTTAATGACTTTTTGTCATTTTCTTAAATTTATTATTTATCCACTTTTCTTCTATCTCTCTAAAATAACTCTTATACTGCAGGGCATACTTTTTAACATCCTTACACCAACTTAAAAGTCTACCTAATAGTGATATGACACACATACATTGTAGCTTTATTTTCTGGAAACCTTTCTCTTTACTTCCTTGGGAATCTGGTTTCCCCTGAAATAACATATATGTATAGTAAATCCCCAATGAGGCAATCAGCTGCTATTGTTGATAAACAGTGCTATTCTGTGGTTTCAAAATGTTACCAAAATTGGTTATTCAACATTAAAATAGCACACATTTTTAATAATAAAAAAATACATTTGGGCTGATGCAATACTGAGCTACTCAGACATTTCCTCATATTTAGATCTACATGTTTAACAGTTAAATTTATGCTTTCTTGCTAAAGATAATATAAAATAAAAAGGAAACAGATACAAGAGCACAAATATATGTATTTATTTAATAACAAAAAAAATTCAAACCCTCTGCTGATACTTTTTGTTTTATGTAGCAGTAATGAAAAATAAAACAATCTTCTAGTTTCACCTCTGATATGTAAAGAACTCAGAAGACATTAATCCTGTCCTTACAAAAAGGAAAAAAACAGTCAAACTGAAAGTCAATAACTTCTCTTGGTCCCTCAGGGATCTGTGGACAAGGTAAACTGTCATCCCAACATTTGGAGAGACATGCATACCCAGAAAAATACAAGTGAGATTTTGCTTATCTGGAACAAAAGTTCCCAGAACTATAAAAAGTTAGGAACATATAAATTATAATTTGACAAATATTATGAAAGACGAGTGTGGATTAAATTGGAAGTGAGAAACTCCTGGAGGCATAGACTTAGGGGTCCCCATACTTTCATGAATTTTACCACCAGTAACTCTACCAGGTACTTATGGCAAAGAGTTCAGAAAGTTCCCATCTGAACTGGTAGGACAAAGGGAGTGCCATTGTTAAACATGCCCAGAGTCACTTAAAAAATGATAAATAATTCCAATAAATCTTTCAAAATGTAAAAAGATCATAAAATAAATTAGACAACATGTTCAATATTCAATATACTGTATTGCTAATATACTCCCTATTCAAAAAAAATCAAGTCTGTGTCAATTATATCTCACTAAAGCTAGAAAAGTTTTAAAAAGTAGAAATCAGAGAATATTGTTTAACATTCCAAATGTTAACTGATAAAGGCTTAAATTTATTTATTTTTTAAAAGACTTATTTATTTACTTGAGGGGGGGAGGTGCAGAAAGAGAGAATCTTCAAGCAGACTCTCCACCGAGCACAGAGCTCAACATGGGTCTCAATCCCACCACCCATGAGATCATGACATGAACCAAAACCAAGAGTTGGACACTCAACCGAGTCACCCAGGCACCCAAGGCTTAAGTTTAAAAGAAATCATATGAGATATAATGCTTACTCTCTACTCTGGGGGTGGTATCTTATTTTTTCAATAGTTAATTTCACATGTGGAGAATACACCGAACATATATTTCTATAATGTATTGTTTTAATGCACTTTATAATAATTTTCATATTCAATTATCAAAACAAATAATAAATTATCAAAACAATAATAAAATAGATTTAGCTGCATTATTCCTAAAAGACAAGCATTTTCACATTGACCAATATTATAAAATAATATTGGTCAATAAAACATATAAAAATTAGTTGAGTATGTAAACACATTTAAATAAAAGGAAAACCCATACTATATTTCAGAAAATTGCATTTTGAATATTTTTTTTATGCCATCTAGAGGAGCAACCACTCCTAAAAATAACCTATTCCCTTTATGGAAACACTATTATCAAACACATCACTAATCAGATGCTTACTTCAGGCTTACTCATTTCTGAGAACTTAGAATTCTATATTTCTCTGGGTGTTGTGTGTGTGTGTGTGTGTGTGTGTCCATGTGTTTGTGTTTGCTCTCAACTTTTTGATGGTGTTGATATGTAAGTAATTAGAATTGGAAAAAGTTATCTCTTTGAAAAGCCCATCCTTCTGTTTCTCGGAATAAATGTGATATTTGTTTATAAAGTTTATCTCTGTCAGGAAACCAAGGATGTCCCCTCTCACCACTGTTGTTCAACATAGTATTAGAAGTCCTAACCTCAGCAATCAGGCAACAAAAAGAATTAAAAGGCATTCAAATTGGTAAAAAAGAAGTCAAACCCTCACTCTTTGCAGATGACACGATACTTTATGTCGAAAACCCAAAACACTCCACCCCAAAATTTCTAGAACTCATACAGGAATTGGGCAACATGGTGGGATATAAAATCAATACACAGAAATCAGTTGCATTTCTATACACTAACAATAAGACAGAAGAAAGAGAAATTAAGGAATCACTCCCATTTACAATGCCCGAAAAACCATAAGATACCTAAGAATAAACCTAACCAAAGAGGTAAAAGATCTGTAATCTGAAAACTACAGAACTCCTATGAAAGAAATTGAAGACACAAAGAAATGGAAAAACATTCCACGCTCATGGATTGGAAGAATATTGTTGAAATGTCTATGCAACCCAGAGAAATCTACACATTCAATGCAATCCCTATCAAAACACCATTAACATTTTTCACAGAGCTGGAAAAAATAATCCTGAAATTTGTATGGAACCAGAATAGACCCTGAATAGCCACAGGAATGTTGAAAAAGAAAACCAAAGCTGGTGGCATCACAATACCGGACAGAGGGAGGAACATCAGAATAACGTCAGACCTATCCACAGAGACCTGGCAAGCCAGAAAGGCCTGGCAAGACATATTCAGGGTACTAAATGAGAAGAACATGCAGCCAAGAATACTTTATCTGGCAAGGCTGTCATTTAGAATGGATGGAGAGATGCAGAGCTTCCACGACTGGCAGAAACTGAAAGAATATGTGACCACTAAACCGGCCCTGCAAGAAATATTAAGGGGGTTTATAAAAGGAGAAAGACCCCAAGAATGATATACAACAGAAATTTACAAGGACAATCTATAAAAACAACGTCTTCACAGGCAACATGATGACAATTAATTCATATCTTTCAATAATCACTCTCAACGTGAATAGCCTAAACGTTCCCATAAAATGGCACAGGGTTGCAGATTGGATAAAAAGACAGGACCCATCCATATGCTGTCTACAAGAGACTCATTTTGAAACTAAAGATACATCAGGACTGAAAGTGAAGGGATAGAGATCCATCTTCCATGCCAGTGGACCTCAAAAAAAAGGTGGGGTAGCAATTCTTATATCAGACAAATTAGATTTTAAACTAAAGTCTGTAATTAGAGACACAGAAGGACACTATATCATTCTTAAAGGGTCTATCCAACAAGAAGATCTAACAATTATAAATATTTATGCCCCCAACATGGGAGCAGCCATCTACATAAGCCAACTGTTAACCAAAATAAAGAGTCATATCAATAACAATATGTTAATTGTAGGAGACCTCAATACTCCACTCTCAGCAATGGACAGATCATCTAAGCAGAAAATCAACAAGGAAACAAGAGCTTTGAATGATACACTGGACCAGATGGACCTCATAGATATTTACAGAACATTCCACCCTAAAGCACCAGAACACTCATTCTTCTTGAGCGCACATGGAACTTTCTCCAGAATAGACCACATACTAGGTCACAAATCAGGTCTCAACTGATACCAAAAGATTGAGATTATTCCCTGCATATTCTCAGACCACAATGCTTTAAAACTGGAACTCAATCATAAGAAAAAAATCTTGAAGAAATTCAAACACTTGGAAGCTAAAGACCACTTTGCTCAAGAATGTTTGGGTCAACCACGAAATCAAAGAAGAACTTAAACAATTCATGGAAATCAATGAGAACAAAAACACATTGGTCCAAAACCTATGGGATACTGCAAAGGCAGTCCTAAGGGGGAAATACATAGCCATCCAAGCCACGCTCAAAAAAATAGAAAAATCCCGAATTCAAGAACTAACTCTACACCTTAAAGAACTAGAGAAAAAGCAACAAAAGATGCTTCAGCCACGCATTAGAAGAGAAATAATTAAAATTAAAGCAGAGATCAATGAATTAGAAATCAGAAACACAGTAGATCAGATCAATGAAACTAGAAGTTGGTTCTTTGAAAGAATTAATAAGATCAATAAACCACTGTCCAGACTTAACCAAAAGAAAAGAGAAAGGACCCAAATTAATAAAATTATGAATGAAAGGGGAGAGATCACGACTAACACCAAGGAAATAGAAACAATTATTAGAAATTATTATCAACCACTATATGCCAATAAACTGAGCAATCTGGATGAAATGGAGACCTTCCTAGAAACCTATAAGCTGCCAAGACTGAAACAGGAAGAAATTGACAACCTGAATAGGCCAATAACCAGTAACGAGATTGAAGCAGTGATCAAAAACCTCCCAAAAAACAAGAGTCCAGGGCCTGATGGATTCCCTGGGGAATTCTATCAAACATCCAAAGAAGAAATAATACCTGTTCTATTCAAGCTGTTTCAAAAAATAGAAACAGAAGGAAAACTTCCAAACTCATTCTATGAGGCCAGCATTACCTTAAACCCCAAACCAAGCAAAGACCCCATCAAAAAGGAGAATTTCAGACCGATATCCCTGATGAATATGGATTTCAAAATCCTCAACAAAATCCGAGCTAATAGGATCCAACGATACATTAAAAGGATCATCCAGCAAGACCAAATGGGATTTATCCCCAGGATGCAAGGGTGGTTCAACATTTGCAAATCAATCAATGTGATAGAAGACATTAATAAGAGGAGGGAGAAGAACCATATGGTCCTCTCAATTGATGCAGAAAAAGCATTTGACAAAATACAACATCCTTTCCTGATTAAAACTCTTCAGAGTATAGGGATAGAGGGAACATTCCTCAAGTTCATAAAATCCATCTATGAAAAACCCACAGCGAATATCATCCTCAATGGGGAAAAGCTGAGAGCCTTTCCCTTAAGATCAGGAACATGTCAAGGATGCCCACTCTTGCCACTATTGTTCAACATAGTACTAGAAGTCCTAGCAACAGCAATCAGACAACAAAAAGAAACAAAAGGTATTCAAATTGGCAAAGAAGAAGTCAAACTCTCTCTTTTCGCAGATGACATGGTACTTTATGTGGAAAACCCAAAAGACTCCACCCCCAAATTACTAGAACTCATACAGCAATTCAGTAATGTGGCAGGATACAAAATCAATGCACAGAAATCAGTTGCTTTCTCATACACTGACAATGCAACTGTAGAAAGAGAAATTAGAGAAACAATTCCATTTACAATAGCACCAAAAACCATAAGATACCTCGGAATAAACCTAACCAAAGAGGTAAAGGATCTATACTCTAGGACACTCATGAACACTCATGAAAGAAATTGAAGAAGACACAAAAAGATGGAAAAATATTCCATGCTCATGGATCAGAAGAATAAACATTGTTAAAATGTCGATGCTACCCAGAGCAATCTATACCTTCAATGCAATCCCGATCAAAATTCCAATGACATTTTTCAAAGTGCTAGAACAAACAATCCTAAAATCGTATGGAATCAGAAAAGACCCCGAATCACCAAGGAAATGTTGAAAAAGAAAAACAAAGCTGGGGGCATCACGTTGCCCGATTTCAAACTATATTACAAAGCTGTAATCGCCAAGACAGCATGGTACTGACACAAAAACAGACATATAGACCAATGGAACAGAATAGAGAACCCAGATATGTTCCCTCAACTCTATGGTCAAATAATCTTTGACAAAGCAGGAAAAAACATGCAATGGAAAAAAGATAGTCTCTTCAATAAATGGTGCTGGGAAAATTGGACAGCCACATGCAGAAGAATGAAACTCGACCATTCTCTAACACCATACACAAAGGTAAACTCAAAGTGGATGAAAGACCTCAATGTGAGACAGGAATCCATCAAAATCCTAGAGGAGAACATAGGCAGTAATCTCTTTGACATCGCCCACAGCAACTTCTTTCAAGATACATCCCCAAAGGCTAGTGAAACAAAAGCAAAAATGAACTTTTGGGACTTCATCAAGATAAAAAGCTTCTGCACAGCAAAGGAAACAGTCAACAAAACAAAGAGGCTACCCACAGAATGAGAGAAGATATTTGCAAATGACACTACAGATAAAGGGCTGGTGGTATCCAAGATCTATAAAGAACATCTCAAACTCAACACCCAAAAAACAAATAATCAACTCAAAAAGTGGGCAGAAGATATGAAAAGACACTTCTCTGAAGAAGACATACAAATGGCTAACAGACACATGAAAAAATGTTCATCATCATTAGCCATCAGGGAAATTCAAATCCAAACCACATTGAGATACCACCTTACACCAGGTAGAATGGCTAAAATTGATAAGGCAAGAAACAAAAAATGTTGGAAGAGGTTGTGGAGAAAGGGGAACCCTCTTACACTATTGGTGGGAATGCAAGTTGGTACAGCCACTTTGGAAAACAGTGTGGAGGTTCCTCAAAAATTTAAAAATAGAGCTACCCTATGACCCAGCAATTGCACTTGCAATATTTTCACCATGTTCTTACAATAAGTACTCACTGTTGGAGTGGATGGTGATGTTTCTTCAGCAGATTTGGGTTGTCTGGTCTCATGACACTAATGATATACCCACTACCTTCCTCTGTCATGGTAGATGCCTAATGTCAACCAATAATTTGTTCATCATGAGCTACCAAAAAAGAAAATGCTGTACATGTATTTCTTTTAAAATGCACTATCTTTTGCTAGCTCACTATTACCAAAGGGGCTCACTCCGGAATTTCAAGTGTTTTATTAACCAATAAAAGACAAGTAACTTTAGACTTGCATTATAGAAGAAATGATGAAACACCATAGTCTAGTCGGTTCGGGCTGCTCTAACAAAGCATCATACACTGGGTGGCTTAAGCAACAAAATGTATTTTTCATATCCCTGTGGGCTGGGAACTCCAAGATCAAGTGGCCAGCAGATTCAGTGTCTGGTGAGGGCTCAATTCAGAGACGGTCTTCTCACTGTGTCCTCACATGGTATATAAAAGGATGAGAGAGTTCTCTGGGATCTCTTTGATAAAGGCAGTAATCCCATTCATGAGTATGCCACCCTTATGAGCTGATCTCCTCTCAGTCCTGACCTCCTAACATCACCACTTTGGGGGTTATACTTGCAACAAATGAATTTTGGGGAGACAAACATTCAGTACAACCATCACAGGAGCTTGCAGACTATTATTTACATTCATCATATGATGATACATCCTCTATTTCTACACTGTCAGGGAAATAAAACAATCCTGCCAGCCCAGAGACTCTTCTGTAACAATGTAGAAGAGAAAAAGAACACAATTGATAATTGAGTATGTATATTTTTTGCTTATTTTGCAAAATACTATATACTTAGTGGATCAAACCATATAAAGGTATTCAGTTACAGTTCTGCGTGTCAGAAATCCTAAAATCAGCATGTCTGCAGGGCTGCATACTTGGTGGGCTGTAGCGGGGAAAGCTGTTTCCTTACTTTTTTTCAGCTTCTGGAAGCTTACCCACATTGGCTCAGAGACTTTCATTCCTTACCTCTGCTTCTGTCATCGTAGCTCCTATCCTGCCTCTGCCTCGTCTGCTTCTCTTCCCCTTACACGGATTCTTGTGACATGGGGCACACCTGGGTAATCCTTCATATCAAATCCTTAATTTATTCACATCTGCAAAATCCCTTTTACTATGTAACACATTCACCGGTTCTGGGGATTAGGACTGGGGATCTTTTTGAAGTCATTATTCTTTCTACCTAAGTAAACATTACTAACATGCATGTAAGTTTGCACAAAAGGGAATACAGAATTGAAACAAGATCTCAGAAACTTTATACAGCACAGGAAGAAAAAATAAATTCCCTAAACTTCTTGAGAGACCAAAACCTATACCTCCTAACAGTTTTCTTCGTCTTTTGAAAGAACAGTGAGCTAATTCCAGCGGTGCGTTTTTACATATCTAGAGGTTATCTGGTCTACAAACTTGAAGGTAACCCTATACTGTAAAACCTGGAAAACAAGCTCAGTCTCCAGAGAGATCTCTATTCCACTGGTCAGAGAAAGGACTCAGATTGATATGGTTCCAAGGAAGCGGTCTAAGCAAAAGTGGAAGGAAATGCCAAAGAAAAAATTGTACCTGATTGAATTAATAGGCAAGAAAGGAGAGCTTGTAAGTGCTGGGTTCAGCTAGTGGAAAAGTCCTGGATGACACTCTGGGGAGGTAGGTCAATGTGATTAGACCATGTATGCTCGCTAATTGGTACTTATCAAAGTTAGGCTCTTATTCTCCCACAGAGACTGGGTGAGAGGGGCTCTATCTTTCTTATGATGGCTCCCAGTTCCTTGAGAAAGACATTCCTCGGTTATAAAACCGGCAAAAGCCTGGGAGGAGATTTGCATCTCAATGAGTGGAGAATGGATTTACATAGTAAGTTTCCTAAAGTAAACGCTCTAAGTAAAGGGAGGTCAGGGGCCTACATTTAGGAAGAAACCTCTCTTAAAGTTGAATCAAGCTGAGGGGAACTTAAGGAAGTCTTGGTCAGGGAAAACTATCTCTTTGCCCTTGTAAATGGACAGACATTTTTATTTATTCTTACACTGTATCTACACCTTTTCTCTAAGTTTCTACATTTCTTACTGACCTCACAGACTAGAAGCCTGTTTTCTAGCTGTTTCAACAAGTGACCCTCAGGACAACCATATTTAATGCTTTTCCCATCACGCTGGATGGGATTAGCTGCTTGCAACCACTTCGGTCCAAGAACACTGCATTTTATCAGTAACTGCAGACCCAGAAAGGGAGTTTATAGTTACGTGGAACCTGAATATATCCAGGAATAAAAGGAAGGGTTACTAGTCGTACGTTTTGAGGTTAGACCATGTGTTAAAATAGGAACTCTGCTCTGTGGATATGCATTGTGCACCACAGCAGAAACTGGAAATACAATGCAAGCCTACTGTGACTGTTAATATAACTTTAAATTATATTTCATGATTGTAGAGAGAAAATTTTGACATGAATTCTGAACGAGGTAGAACCTTGGGATAGCAAGATAAACTAAGGAAGTTGTGGGCAAACGTTGACTTCGGGTTGTTACTGGATCCAGCAAAGACACATTGTAAGAACCTGGTTATTGTCAATATAGAAACCTCTGTAACCATGATAATATCAGAAACGAGATCTATTTTCCTACGGACAGTCCATACCCATGCAGCTTGATGTCTATGGAGTACAATGTAAAGTGGAAATTACCTCCAGGAAAGATAAGCTTTTGAAAGAATTGTAACTAGAGATAGGACATGGCTGAAAACTAAATTTCAGCTGGAAAATTGTGAGGCATATCCAGAAACAATCCTGGAATTGATCAGGCGCTGCTTATGGAATTAATTAGAAATGCAGAGATTACTCAGGAATGAAAATATTTAGCTACAGAATAAAACCAAGCTTGAAGACTCCAAAAAGGATATTCATAGTTTTGAAATATGTCAGGCCATGGCTCTCCAATTTGTTTTTCCTCCATAAGTAGTAACACAATAAAAAAACTGCTGAATAATGGCATTTCAATGTAGGTGGATAAATTAATAATGCACAGACAAGTCTTTCTCTACAATCTGTTTAAATTGTTCAAATGGCAGTATAAACACTGTATTTTTTTTTAAGATTTTATTTATTTAATTGTCAGAGAGAGAGAGAGCACAAGCAGAGGGAGTGGCAGGCAGAGGGAGAAGCAGGCCTCCCACTGAGCAAAGAGCCCGACGTGGGACTAGATCCCTGGACCCTGGGATCATGACCTGAGCCGAAGGCAGACGCTAAATTAACTGAGCCACCCAGGAGCCCCTAAATGCTGTGTTTAAGATAACGTCTTTATGCGGGTGTATTTGGTGTCCATATAATGGTGACAGAAACAGAAAAGCTGAATACCTGTGTTTTAAACCTACAATACATAATCAAGTTCAATCAATCTTTTAAGTGTTACCTAATAAAGTCATTTTCTTTCCTTCAAAAATCATGTTTAATATATATGTATATAATTCATTTAAAAAGTTTAATAAATAATATCATTTAGATACGCTTGATGACAAAAAGATAATTTCAAAAAATGAATTTTAGTATTTACATCTATTTATTTAAAAAGTTAATTTGAAGGAAATGAATAATTCAGCATGCAAGATGATTTTAAATGGGAAAAGAATAGACACAAACTATTCTGCCTTATTGCTTTCAGGAGATTAATCTTTATGTCAAGTTCTTCTTTGTCCTCTATATCTTGAGACAGAAAGTCACCTTGAGGCATATCATCTTTGTTCTGCTAAGGAGATACATGATTTTCCTTTT
Source organism: Eumetopias jubatus (assembly GCF_037043125.1). Lineage (NCBI taxonomy): Eukaryota > Metazoa > Chordata > Mammalia > Carnivora > Otariidae > Eumetopias > Eumetopias jubatus. Next base: position 172,254,424 of record NW_028274809.1, on the reverse strand, counting down.
TTATTCATGCAAATGTTATGCCAGAAGGCACATTTAGACAGGCTGAGGGTGTAAAAGGACCTATTGTGTCCTCACAAAGGGAGTTCCTCACAAACGCTTCAGGCTGCCCAGTCCTCACTAGGGTAGGAGTGGGACCGTCTACTGCAGAGCAAGTAGCCTCCTGGGAGCACAGGGCTTGCAACTCTCACTCTTCCCACCCTTATTGTTCAAATCTGCAGGGCCCCTCTGATGGGCTGAAGTGTTTGGAGGAGAAGACACAGATGAGAGGAGCACTTCAGGAAGGATAGGAGCTTCACGGTGATTGACTTGCAGTCAATACAATAGACTGAGTTTTCCTGGAGGAGGGTTTGCTTCAGCAAAGCATATGGCTAAGGAGGACCATAGTGCTTGGGGGACTATAAAAGGATGATTATTTGCATGTGTATGGGCTGCTGTGCTCAATTAAGCCCACAGTGCTCAGGGATTTGAAACAAGCAAAAGATCACATTAGCCAAGAATGAATGTCCATTACAAAGGGCAGGTCTAGTTTCCCAGCCCAGCTAACTCAAGTCACTGCAAAGCAGTAGCTATGCCAGAATTTTCTAATATTTGGGAGCACGGTTGACCTTAGCTGGACATACAGAAAGCCCTGGAATTTTGGTCAATTAAGAAAGGTCTTTAAGAAAAATAAGCTTCCTGTTAATAAGGACAAATCGGGGCAGGAAGGGAGAGGGGGATAAAAATATGCAATATATATTCTAAAGCCAAGATTGGCTTTCTGTGCTGCTGTGAACTGACCTAAGGGTTGTTCACTTGTAATGGGTATTTTTAAATTCTTACTCTAAGCCTCCTTCCTCCAAGCATGCTATCAGACAGTAAGATATAAGGAAAGTGAATTTCAGACTGAATTTCTGTTTGTTGCACCTGCAAACATTTATTAGCAAACAAGGAAATAGTTATTGAACCCAAATTGTAAGCTGCAAGAAGTCACCAGCTCTCTGGCCTTTTGGCCACGCTAACAAGACTTTACAATATCTAGTAGTGGCATTCAATTCACTTTCTAGTTAAATTACACAAAAATATTTTCATATTTGTACTTTGGAGGTGGTATGCCCTGATCTAGGCTGTGTTCCCAAGTGAAGAAATTTTTGAGTCTTGCAAAAGCCAACAAAGTCCTCTTGATCATCTATGCCAAAGGGTCTTAAAGTTAATTACAGATCATATTATAGATACAAATCAGGTTGATTAAGCAATACAACAGTATTATTTTTTTTTTCCATATTACTTGGTAAGATGTCCTTCTAAGACATGAAAAAGGATTTGGGAGAAATATTCAGGAAAGTTCCTGGTAGAGGTAATTGGAATTTGAAAAATGAATGGGGATCATAACTTAGCTGTAAATTTTAGAAGTAGGAAGAAGATAAACTATATATTTTTTTAAATGGATAAGCTGTTTCAGATAAGATGTTATACTCACAGACTTCAGGTAAGAGCAGGGAAATGGATAGTTAATTAGTCAACTCTTTGGCCTGATTGGTGGTTACACAGGTGTGATATTTCAATAGGCTGTGCACTTATAAACTCCCAAGTTTTATGTAGTATGTTGTATATCAGCAACAAGTTTAACGGAAGATATTTTAAAAATTAAAAACAGGAACAATAAATGTGGATGCATAGTGGGGAAGTTCTCAAATTTACTAAGGTGGATCTGTAGAAGTTTTGCTTATAATATACTTCAGTTTGCATATGAAGAATGATTTGAGGATTTCCAGAAAGAAAGTTGAGCGTTTTTGGGGCAAACTGACTAGAGATGTGAAAAAGCGTTGAAAAATGCTCAGTGTAGCTATAACATAAGGTGGACGCAGGAGTGTGGCTCAGTAGGAATTAAGAAAGGAAAGCAGGTGGCCGACTAAGAATTGTCTCTCAATCCCAAATCCACAAGTGCCTATCTTACTCTTTGGGAAATATGAAGTCATTTAATTTATACAGAATCAGTAGGCAAAAGAACCAAGAATAAAATCCTGGGAAATATTTATATGAAACAATTGAATAGAAGTTCATTACATGAACATGAAATTAGTGCTAGTATTTGATCATCCCCAGCATTGCAGGTAAGGGAACTGATTTACAATGTGCTTGAATAATTTGCGCAGATGGCAAAATAGTGGTGGCAAGGTTCAAAGACCGCCAATTCAGAATGGACCTGCTACTGAATTATTGAAGTAAAGTACAAATGGAAGTTATTGATGATAAGGAAGTTGGGGAACCAATTCTGGAGGATTGGATGGATAATATATATGATTATTTGAGTAGCCTGTTACTAGTTTCCAATGAAGAGACAGATGTGATTTAGGTGTCAAATGCCCAGGCAGAAGTAACAGAGGGACCAACCAGAAGGATTGTACTGAATGGTATATCAGGGTCCTGGGATTTAATGCAGTTGGATGGTGTACCTGAGGCTGCCAGAATGTCCTAAAAAAGTATTCACACCATTCTCCAACAGATCTTGCAAAATGTATAGGGATAGGTGAGCAAAGTTCATTCAAGAAGCTACAAAGGGATTTGTGTTTGCCTGATGACTATTTTGCTGTTAAGGCAACAGGTTAGAGGCAGCAACTTTTTTAGGGTAAATCTGAAAAAGGTTATATATATAATTGAGGCTGGTTATGTTAGACTTATCACACACATGCCTTGTCTTTGTTCAAGGTTTAAGTAGAATTTACCAAAACACAATTCAGTTCACTTTCTCTATTTCTGAAACAACTATAATTATAAGAAAAATAGAGTGTCTTTTTTAGCAATACTTTTATATGAAAAATAACAGAAAAGTAGGTAACAAAATATTGTTTAATTGCTTTTTAAAAAACTTGATATAATGGAAAATGTAAGATACGAGTATTTAATCAAGTCAGGGTTTCCAGACTATCATTCAGTGCCTGATTGGAGATACGTATTGCAGTAATTTACTCAATAAAAGATACAGCAAAGATCTGGATTTGGTTGTATAGATGATGAGTTATAATACTAGGGAGATAAACATGCATCACATGGTAACAATTTCTGGTAAGATGACAGACAGTGTGCCAAAAATTGAAAGTGGATTATTTTATTTTTTTATTTTATTTTTTTTGAAGATTTTATTTATTTAATTGACAGAGAGAGAGAGACAGAGAGAGAGGGAACACAAGCAGGGGGAATCGGAGAGGGAGAAGCAGACTTCCCGCAGAGCAGGGAGCCTGATGTGGGGCTCGATCCCAGGACCCTGGGATCATGACCTGAGCCGAAGGCAGTCGCTTAACCAACTGAGCCACCCAGGCGCCCCGAAAGTGGATTTTAGATCATGATTCCACACATGGAAGCAAAATCATTTCTGAATGATGCCATGTAGGTCAGCTTTCTAAAGGGCTACAGGAGACAAGGAATAAGTTATTTACAATCTATTCATGGCTACTGTGTCTTACTTACATGATTTATTACTAATTGGCTTCATCAAAGTGCAAGCTTAAGGTAATTTTTTTAAAAGATTTTATTTATTTATTTGACAGAGAGAGACACAGATTTTATTTATTTGACAGAGAGAGACACAGATTTTACTTATTTGACAGAGAGAGACACAGTGAGAGACGGAACACAAGCAGGGGAAGTGGGTGATGGAGAAGCAGGCTTCCTGCTGAGCAGGGAGCCGGATGCGGGGCTCGATTCCAGGACCTTGGGATCAGGACCTGAGCCGAAGGCAGACACTTAACAACTGAGCGACCCAGGCGCCCCAAGGTAATTTGTGTCAGTTCTCCAGTTACAAGTTTATAAAGAGATTCAGAAATACTGAATTTATAATTCAGTATATATATTTCTAATATATATAATATATATAATGTATATTTATAACATATTTATAGTATTTATTTTATATTTATACTAATTTAATATATTTATACATTATATATATTTATATTAATTTATATTTGTATTTATAATATATATAACATTATATATACATTTATTATATATATATATATTTATAATTCTGATAATAGATCAATCACAATTGTGATTCCTATCATTATATATAGAATCCCTACCCTGGAAATGGATACATTGATCACCTGAACAAAGTCCAAAGTATACAAATGACATAGGTAATCATTTAGCAAACATCTAGCTTAAGGTCAGTGGAGCCTGTTGATTTCTAAATTCAGCCTTATAGTGCAATAGGTACTAATACGACAGTAACTTCAAGACACGTTTTTAATTTCAGGAAGTATGGAAGAGTATGTATATAGGGTATCTTCTTTTTTTTTAGATTTATTTATTTATTTGAGAGAAAGAGAGTGAGAGAGAGAAAGCAAACAGAGGGAGGGACAGAGGGAGATTCTTAAGCAGACTCGCAGTTGAGCATAGAGTCCAAGATAGGGCTCCATCCAATGACCCTGAGATCATGACCTGAGTCAAAATCAAGTGTTGGATGCTTAACCAACTGAGTCACCCAGGCACCTCAAGAAAACTTATTTTTTACATTATTACCTCCTTTTGTTTCTTGGCATTTGTGTCATACATATATATTCTCTATTGATATTGTTTAATCATCTAATCAAAAATAATAATAAAAAAAAGAAAATGCTTGAAATGCAGCCTTCTGGAGAATAGACCACTCAGGAATCAGGAACCTGCATCTAACTCTGAGATGTTAGTGAGGTTAATAAACATTGGGCCGTGAATGTCATAGCAAAAATAATGAAATTATAATGTTAAGAAGACAGAAAGTCAAACCATCAGATTCTTGTGAGTTTGGAAATACTAATGTTTTCTACTGAGATGATTAAATTGGAAAGTGATCAACATGAGCATTTCTCCTAACCAATATAATGGGAAAACACAAACTCTTTTAATTATATCTTAGTTGAAGGAATAGTAAGCTATTGCCATTTTCCTGATCCAGTACTTAGTTCAGGATTTTTTTTTCTGTAAGTTGCATAAGTAAAGAGCTACTCATTCTACCATTAAATAGTTATTCACTCTTCAACTCTTAGTATATTTAATCCAACTGACACCAACTGATCAGGGTACGTAATTACTTTGAACCTAGTGTAGGGTCCACTATGCTTAGAACTAACATCAAATACTCTTTTTTTTTTTTAAGATTCTACTTATTTATTTGAGAGAGAGAGAGAGAGCACAAGTGGGGTGAGGTGCAGAGGGAGAAGCAGGTTCCCCACTGACCAGGGAGCCCGAGCAAGGGCTCAATCCCGGGACTCCAGGATCATGACCTGAGCTGAAGGCAGATGCCCAACTGATTGAGCCACCCAGGCAAATACTCTTGGATAATTAAACATTCTATAATTTAAATTTCCAAATATTATATTATTTATACCTAGATACATAGGTAGATACTTAGAATATAAGTGGAAACATTGAGAAAGTAATTTTCTTTTAGTTTTAATTTAGATATTCTGTTGTGATTAAAAAAAATACTCTCTAAAATCAAGAAACATAATCACAGTATTTAGCAGCAATAAATATCAAGACAGTTGGACAGTGCCAGGACTCAGAGAATAATAGAAACCCCACAGGGGAAAGGATGATAATTATTGGAAATGCCAAAGAAATCTCTTTCAAAGAAAAAGAGCAATTAAAAAATGCACTGAACCACATGTATGTCCTTGTTTTGATAAAAAATACTTTAAACATTCTTATAAATAAAAGATATATACTCACAAAAATATTCGATTGTCAATAAGCCGTCAATTGTTGAAAATTAGAGTAAACTGATATACCAATAGAATGAAAGAAGATTAGAGATTTAAATAGAGAACTCCCCAAATCTTTACGATGAATTTTTTCCACTATGAAATAATAGTAGTAGGAGAACACATAATTTTGCAGATTCATGGCTGAAGGTGACCAAAAGCACTGTAAAGGAAAAGATCTCGTTAGTATTTTAGATTCATTCTAAGTAGATAACCTTATATAGTGCTTTTATCCTTTAATTAAAACTTTTTTTAAAAAGCTTAATACATTATTGATACACATTTTAGTAAAAACGGTACAGCTTACATGCTCTCAAGCCATATTAACAAGCCATATGGTTTATAATTTGCAGCTTTCACAAGAATAAATAATGCAGTCTGTTTGCAAAGTAAATCATCTAAATAGATTTATCTAGATATATTAAGTGAAATGATGCTAATTTTAAGCTCATTCATTTGACAGAGCTTATCCTGTTTGCCTAGGCAGTTGATTCTATAGTTTTGGATCACTAATACAGATATAATCATATAATTGTGGTAAACATGAGAAAAAAATTACATCGATATATCCTATTGAATATAACTGAGGGTTTTAAGACCTATGGATTTTCAGTATTATCTTTTTACCCTCACAGAGGTGATAATTAAGTTTAGCTTCTCTCTAATGAAGCATTGATTAGTTATAAACATTTAATATTCCACTACTAGAGGAATATAAGTAAACTAATGGATTGGCAAGGGAGAAAATTTGATAGGATCATTAGATATTGCTAAAAAATAAGTGCATTACATATAATTATTTTTATTTCTCTTCAGTGGCTTTACTATATTTATAATGCATTGGGTCATGATGATATACAGCATTTTTAATGTGAACAAATTGTTGTTTGAAGTCATTTGCTAGTAAAATATATTTGCAATAACAGATACTGCTTTTTTAATAAATTTTTTGAGAGAGAGTGTGCATGTGCGCCTGCAAGAGCAAAGAGGGGAAGTGGCAGAGGGGGAGAGAGAGAGAGAGAGAATCCCAATCAGGCTCCACGCTCAGTGCAGAAAATGATGCAGGGCTCAATCTCAGGACCCTAAGATCATGACCTGAGCCGAAATCAAGAATTGGACGCTTAACAGACTGAGCCACACAGGCGCCCCGATACTGCTTTTATAAAAATAGCAACTACCATTTATTATTTGCCCTCACATGTCAATATATGTATAAGGTAAATTACTAGAGATGTAATTTGTGAATCACAGCAATGTAGTTTTTTAAAAAAGGCCAAAGATTGGGTATTTCTCCCTACACCCAAGCCCTAGAAAATTGTAGAAGCAATTCAGAATATCAACAAAGAGCATATGGGAGTTCAGGCTTTCTTATAATCTCTCGGGCAATGTGTATTATAAATTATTTGGTTTTGCTATACTGACATTTTAAAATGACACCTCATTTTTATTTTAATTTACATTTATTTGATTATTACCAAATTCAATATTGTGTCATGGATGTAAAAGTAACTTAAATTTATTTTTATATAAAATGATTGAATATATTTAATTAATTTAAAAACAATTCTGCTGGATGATGTATAAAAACCTTTGAAGATATCAAAAAATTTGGATAAGTGTTAAGCATAAAAGTTACTAATCCTGTTAATCACTTTTTTTTTTAGTTTAAGGTATGTTTGCTAAAATTTTTCTCTTTTTTTATGAAGTCATATTTAGCAATATTTTCATGTAAGAATTCTGAGTTTCCTGAGTTTACTGTCTTGCTAAGAAAAGAGGTTTCCTTTTATTCCTATTTTATAAAGTGACTTAGTCATAAATAGGTAACTTTTTTAATGATATTTCCATATTTATTGAGATAACTAAAACTCCAGGATAATAAAAAATAGCCACAGTGACAGTAAAAATCCACCACATTAATGCTAACTCCAGAAATTTTTCATGAGTACCAAAGATTTTAACTAATGAATTGTATTTGAAATTTAAGTTCCTGTTTACTTCAAGTTTATATAAAAACTTTATTATAACCAATATAATATTACAAATGTTTTTTCATGAATATATTGATACAATTGTATGCTTATTTTCCACTAATTCTGGAATTTGAAATTGTGTTGAGTTATATTGAGAGGCTTTCTAATATTGGCACATTCTTAGATTCACAGTATCAACTCTACTTAACCACAATTTTATTTTTTAAACTGTTTCTGGATTTAATTTACTGATATATTATCTTTGTATGCTTGCATATAAATCTATGAATAAATATAATGTCTTATAATTGATTTGGGCATCAATATTATATAGTCTCAAAAATTAGGCTGTGCATGTTTGCATATAACTCTATGAATAAATATAAAGTCTTATAATGACTTTGGTCAATATTACATAGTCTCAAAAATTTAGCTGCACTACAGGAGACACTGAATTCTGAAATTTCCTTTGAATGTATAATTATTTCAAAATGAAATGTTAAAAAATAAAAAAAAGAAAAAGAATGTACTATTACTACATGCAACAACATGAATGAACTTCTAAATATAATGTTGAACAAAAGAGGCTAGATACAAAAAGTAACCATAGCATAATCCCATTACATACCGAGTTCCGTTTGGGTAGTGGCCACAAACTATAGTCTTCCCAGTGTTGTGATATATGTAAATTCCTTCCAAGCAAAGCACCCAGCTTCTACTTTATCTGTTGTCATATTGTCCCCATTCCCCTTTGGCACATTTTAAAGTATTTTTTTCTCCATTTTCTGACAGTGTAAAGAGGCCATAACAAAATTATGGAAAGCACACAGTATGTCTTGCTTTCCATTACAGATACATGGAAAAAATAACACAAAATCTAAATAGAAAGAAAAAATTTACATCTAAGTGAAAACTAGGAGCATAAATTGAAAAGAGTAAAACACAGTTGTTTCTTCTAAGCACATAGTAGAATGTTAAAAATATGATGAGAAGTAAATTACTCTAACATAGTTTTCTTTCTTCAGCTTTTTTACAGTAAGAAATAAAATGCTTTGGTTTTTAAGTTATGGAAACATTGAAGAATAAGCTTGACAATTAACTAGAAAACAATCTTTGCATTTGTAGAGCTATGGATCTATAGAAGACAAACATGGACTGAAATTTTTCAAAAGTCTTCCCATTCATTTGACATATTAATTGAATTTTTATTAAGTGACAGTGAAGTTAACATTTCTGATTAAAAAAAAAAGGCAGAAGGATGCCTGGTGTCTCAGTTAAACATCTGCCTTCGGCTCAGGTCATGGTCCCAGGGTCCTGGGATGGAGCCAGAGTTGCAGGGGCTGGGGGGGGTGGTCCCTGATCAGCAGGGAGCCTGCTTCTCCCTCTCCCTTTGTCCACCCCATCCTCTGGCTCATGGGCGCTCTCTCTCTAATAAATAAATAAAATCTTAAAAAAACAAGTGTAAGACTGTTGAATCACAGACCTGTACCTCTGAAACAAATAATACATCATATGTTAAAAAAAAAAGATGATAGTAGGAAGGGAAAAATGAAGGGGGGAAATTGGAAGGGGAGAGAAACCATGAAAGACTATGGACTCTGAGAAACAAACTGAGGGTTCTAGAGGGGAGGGGATGGGGGGATGGGTTAGCCTGGTGATGGGTATTAACGAGGGCACGTACTGAAGGGAGCACTAGGTGTTATATGCAAACAATGAATCATGGAACACTACATCAAAAACTAATGATGTAATATATGGTGATTAACATAACATAATAAAAAAGTCATGGGGATGAAAAGTACAGCATAGAGCATATAGTCAATAATGTATAATAACATTCTATGGTGACAGATGGTGACTACACTTATTGTGATGAGCACTGAGTAATGTATAGAATTGTTGAATCACTATGTTGTACACCAATCTAACATTGTATGTCAACTGTACTTCAACAAAAATTTTTAAAAATAAAAAAATGACAAATGATATCAAAAAAAAGATACGTCTTCCAATAGTCTACAACTTACAGGGCAAAACAGGCCAAAACACATGATATATTTAAAATAATTTATTAATAATAATAGTAATAATAATAGGATTATTGCCTCCAAAGAATTTTATTGAAATGGCCAACTACACAAGCTTACAGTAGCCATTGGCAAGGGCAAAAAAATCTTACTAGCTTTCTCTATGGTATATGAAAGAGTAGGAGCTCCAATGAACTGAATGGGTGTGAAAAACCCAGCTACTCAGAGTTTGGAGTCTATCTGGATAAAAATTCACTGTATTGTCTTCCATCATTTCAGAGGAAATTCCTCATTTTTTCCTATTTGTTATGACACTGGAAACCCAAGCTAAATAGCTTCCAAGGCTTAAGGTGTGAACAGCAATATTATGATATAAAGCAGCAACAGAAAAATAAAGGTATAAAATAATAAAGCATTAGCAAATAGAACTTTCAATAAGAAAGATTAAACCTCAACCTTACCTAGCTACCATCTGCCCAAACAACCTATAAGGAAACCATTGTAGTTCTTATCTTTCTCAATGTCTGTTGTGCAATAGCATCCACATGGCACTTTTTTATATTCAAGAATGGTCCTATCACATTCCTTAGGACACTGAACTTTGATTCCTGGTGAATATTAAAATATCTGATAATAAATCTGTCTCAGTGATGAAAATGGATGGAAATAAATAAGAATACTATTACCTAGGGTTATTTGAATTTAATAGAAAGTTCTTGGAATGAGAATATCTTATAGTCCAAATAATAACTGAATGGTTTCAACATAAACAAAAATATTTTGAAAGAAGTAGGGTCCTTTTGCAATAACCCTCAAACTTCAGATTATAATCAGCTTGTCTGCCTTTGCAATGTAGATGGAGAATTCAGGCATTGCAGATATTATCAAGTTTTCCTAGGAAGTGATTCATGAGTATAAAATATCCACTGAAGGGTATAGTTTTCTTCAAAATAGGTTTCCTTGAAGTGTGTGTGCGTGTGTGTGTGTGTGTGTGTGTGTGTTTGGGGGGGTGGGAGCTGTGGATGGGCAGAAGGAATGGTGATAAGTGTTGCTCTCAAAATTAAAACGTTTAAGTCCACATATATGAAATCTTTAAATGACTAGTGGCTTATTTATTTACTTTTCCATCCTACAGATGACTGGATGATACCAGTGCATAATATTGGATTTATTTCAGCAATAAAGATCACAATACACATTATATTTCATAGCTGTACTGTCACTCAAAATCAAGGGTGTTTATAGAAGAGTCCAGAGTTGTTTCAGGATCACCATTTGATCATTTTTTGCATTAATTCCTGATTTTAAAATAAATCTGCCTAACAGAAAGTTAATTTGGGGATCTGTGGCATCTGGAAGTATTTTTTCCTGCTAAAAATTTAAGCTTGAAACACTTTTCAGGAAAAAAGGGCACATCTAGATATTGCATAAAAAGGAAATTTAATTTACAATGAAGTAAATTCAAGAAATAAGTGTAATAAGTAAAAGGGCCAGGTGCAGTTATACCAAAAAAAAAAAATCTGAGTATATAAATGTGTAATTAAACAAACTGAGCTGTAAGTGGGTACAACAGGATGAACAGACTTGTAAAAATCTGGAAGTTAGATCTCATATCTAAAATGTTGGAGTGGAAGTTCCATAAGCATTTCCAGTTATCTCGTTCTGTGCTTTGAGAAATAACCCTGAGATCCTGTAAATTGAAACAAAGCAAGAAAACTTTACAGCAGCAACCTGCTCCTTCACACTGTGGCCTTGGACTAATGAAAGGTCAGTACCAGTGATCATCTACCTCCATAATTTCACTAACAATTGACAAACACAATTTAGAAACTGCCAAAAAGTGAAATTGATCTTGTTCTTAGTGAAAACTGTATCTATCTGTTTAGATTTCTCTACTATGGTATGATAGCAACAGTGATAAAGAATTCATTCACATCCATCAAGAAAATTATGAAAGCACTACTTTGTAAATGGTTTGATTCAATTTACAGGACAGAAATCCCATTTAAATGATACATCTTAGAACTGGAAAATGTTCTAATATTTTTTTCTCTACATTTATTACATGCAGCTCTAATTTTGAAGCAGACATAGTGAAGGTAAGAAATATCCAATTGTTTGAGAAGTTTGAAGATGTTAATTTATCAGCATATTCCATTCCCCTAAGAGCTAACATGTCCTTTTGGTATTTTCTAGAGATTAAAAATATATTATAATTGAAGAAGAATGGCTGCAAATACTATAATATAAAAAAATCTACTTTTTAAAGATGATAATAGTCTTTCATGGTTAGTTGAAATATTGGGCAACCATTATTTATTATTTTGGAAAGAGAAATTTTAAACAATTATTCTTAAACCAGAAACATGCGAATCACATTCTGTTAGTAATTGATAGATTGGAGATCGATGCATAGGTAAGCTTATCATTATCATTCTTATTATTTCTTAAATAACTATAACCAAATAACCATAACTATATTCACACATATACACAAAACATATATGACAGAATTGTATTTTAGGTAAATGCAACAATCACTAAACATTATTATAATAAGTGTTTTTTTTTTAAAGATTTTATTTATTTATTTGACAGAGAGAGACACAGCGAGAGAGAGAACACAAGCAGGGAGAGTGGGAGAGGGAGAAGCAGGCTTCCCGCGGAGCAGAGAGCCCGATGCGGGGCTCGATCCCAGGACGTTGGGATCATGACCCGAGCAGAAGGCAGACGCCCAACGACTGAGCCCCCCAGGCGCCCCAGTGTTTATTTTCTTAGTTATTTAAAATAATGAGCAACCATTGAACCTATTTAGGGGATGAGTGCAGAGACAATAAAAACTCAAACACATTCACCACCATTCTCACTAATCACTCCTTGAAAATACATTAGAAATTAAATATATTAGAAATAACTGTAAAGTGAGTCAAATGTTTCTATTAGAATGTGAGATTTTACCTTCAGAAAAAAAATCAACTGAAGTTTAGCTCATGGGTTTTTAATATATACCATAGTTTTTTTTTTTTTTAAGATTTTATTCATTTATTTGACAGAGACACAGCGAGAGCAGGAACACAAGCAGGGGGAGTGGGAAAGGGAGAGACAGGCTCTCCACTGAGCAGGGAGCCGGATGTGGGGCTTGATCCCAGGACCCTGGGATCATGACCTGAGCCGAAGGCAGACACTTGACTGAGCCACCCAGGAGCCCTATACCATAGTTTTTGTTTGTTAGAATTGTTTGCTCTGCTTTTGTACTGCTTAGCATTCCAAAGAGAATTAAAAATATTAAGTTAAAGAGATATTTTATAAATGACTGTTATTTGGCTTATATTTCTAATTTGGGGTCCTGAATCTTAACTACAGTGAGAATAATTTAAATCACGCAGTTATTTGTTGATAATACTTTAAAACATTACATGATAAGAACTAGGAGCATTTCAGAATATTGCATACTTGTAAATATACATATAGGTATGCGTGTATATATGTGTATGTACTTACATCTATATATCAATGCATATGTATACATGCAAATGTGTATATGTGTACGTACTTACATCTATATATTAATGCATATGTATATATGCAAATGCGTGTGTGTATGTATGTACCTACATCTATATATTAATGCATATGTATATATGCAATACATATTATTACCACATGACATATTTATTGGTATGCATATATACTTAAATAAAGGACACAGAAAATATAGATACACATTAAATATTCCCTTTGAAGCAAGAAAATTATAAGTCAGTATTATAATTAACATACTGTGGTTTGTAGCAATACAATATCAATCAAAAAGTCCTTTCTTATGAAGTATATATTAAAATTCTTACTCTGGTATGGCTAAGAAACTTTGTTTTTTGACATACTTTTATTATTTCTTTGCCAGGTTATGCTTATTTTTTCCTCTATGTTTAATGAAGACATTGTATCACTACCATATCTATTACAAATTCTGGCTTTAATCAGAATATTTGTTTTCAGTTTCTGTTTTTCCTTTTATGCTCTTGTAATCTAGGGATTTGCATCACAGAGTTGTTAGGATAAAATGAACCCAGTTATGAAACGGACTCATAAAGTACCTGTCATATACCGAAAGCTAAGTTAATGTTGGTATCATCATCGTTGTTCTCTTCCTCACCACCACTGGTAGGGCCAATAGAACTGTGAGCTGTACTATGGTAACAGTAGTTTTGGGCAAACTCCCTGACTTCATCTCTGTGATGCAGTATCTTGTGCACTGAGCTGAAGGGACTGTTATGACCTAATCCTTTTAGCAGGAATTATGCTTTTCCAATTGAGGTGTGAATAAATACGACTCTGCATACTCTGAAGAAAAATAGGAGCTGCCGTATTTCCTTCTTAACACGAATCTCTGCCTCTTAACTACAATTTTCTTTTGTGTGTTTGTTTGCATGTTATTTGGCTTAGCTGGGGGCCTACATTATAGAAATGTCATTTTTAAATTAATACTCTATTTTTTTAGAATACTTATAAGTTACAAAAAAAACGAGCAGAGTACAGAGTTTTCATATACCCCTTTCCCCCAACACACACACACACACACACACACACACACACACACAGTTTCCATTATTAACATCTTGTATTAGTGAGGTATGTTTGTTATACTTCATTATACAATATTGATACAGTATTACTAATTAAAGTCCAAGTTTTATTAAGGTCACTCTTTGTGTCATACATTCTATGGTTTTTGTTTTTAATTTTTATTTTTTAATTTTTTTTATTTTATTATGTTATGTTAATCACCATACATTACATCATTAGTTTTTGATGTAGTGTTCCATGATTCATTGTTTGCTTATAACACCCAGGGCTCCATTCAATATGTGCCCTCTTTAATACCCATCACCAGGCTAACCCATCTCCCCACCCCCCTCCCCTCTAGAACCCTCAGTTTGTTTCTCAGAGTCCATAGTCTCTCATGGTTCGTCTCCCCCACCGATTTCTCCCCCTTCATTCTTTGGGTTTTGACAAATGCATAATGACATATATCTACCATTACAGAACAGTATCCCTGCCCTAAAAATGCCCTGTGCCCTGCTTAGCAGCCCTTCTTACCTTGTTCTCAACTCACTGGAAACCACTGATCCTTTTTCATTGTCTTTTGCCTTTTCCACAATGTCATATGGTCGGAATCATATAGTATTTAGTTTTTTCGGGAAAGCTACTTTCTAGAGTAATATGTATTAAATTTCCTCCATGCATTTTAGTGGCTTGATAGTTCATTTCTTTTTATCACTGAATAATATTTCCATTGTTTGGATGCACTACAGTTTGTTTAGCAATTCACCTACTGAGAGATATCTTGGTTGCTTGCAAGTTTTAGATATTTTAAATAAAGCTTATATGTTTATTTTGTGCTTACCACAAAGTTATATATATTTATTTTAATGACTGCTTTTGCCTTTCATAAGTATTTTAAACCAAGTATCCTTTGTGTTTAAATCAAAAAAATTAACATCTGCAGGAATGTACTAGTAAAAGTGCTATAATTATGTAAACCAAAAATGGTATAGTAACTGTATATTTGAACTATTTGATCTATACAGAAAGCCGAAGATATTTAAATATAATTATGCTACGATATTTAGGAGGACAAGAGTATTTTTTACTATATACGGGTATAACACTATTACAAGACATGGGTGTCATAGTATTATTATAGGAAGAAAGAGATGCTTGGTGCTACTGTAGAATTTTAAATTACTTAGTACATTTCACTTTAATCACTTCTCAGTAGCATACAAGTACCAAAGTCTTGTACTACAGAAAATTCAAATCATCTCCTTATGAAAGGAGTAGTGGTAAAAAGGAAAATATGTGCCATAGGAAAGTACTTGTAATCAAATACCAGCAAAGGAATGCCTATATATTTATTATCCTAGAATAAACTCACATTCTAGATCTTTTGTGGATCCACCAAGCCAGAATCTGCGCAGCCAAGTCTGAAAACACTTTCTCAATGCCTATGTTTTTAACTTTTCTTTCTCCTACTTGTGTTAAAAAATTAGTTCACAGACTTACCAGTTTCTATGATTGCTAAATATCTAGTGTATCGAATACTGCTTACACCTTATAGGTGCTCAGTAGATATTCATGAACTGTTCCTGAACTAGAGAATAATATGGGTTATCCGAGTCCTGAACAGGTGAATCCCAGAATGGTATGATTTTTGGGGACTGGGTGATGGCTCATGCAGGCAACCTAAAAGAGAGGACTCCATAATGTCATCAATTTATGCTTTAAGAAGAGCCTAAATAATATGTTTATGCATATGTTTTGTGTACATATAACAGTGTATGTATATATCACTTGCACAAATACACAAATAGAAATGCATACACCTATATGAAGTATATTTAAACTCTGACATTTAGTTTTTTGAAAGTTACTATTTCTGTTAGATTGTAAAAGTGTTTGCACATTAACACGTTTTCTTGCTGCCCTTTGAAATTCTGAGACTACCATGAAATATCACAGGAAGAAGTCCAGGCTAGCTTAATGGGTGACAAGGAACCATGAGATGCAGAAATGTGTTGTCCCAGCGTATCTCCCTATTCCACCAGGCTGCCAACTGCCTAAAACTTGAGTCAGGCCATCCTCAAACATCTAGCAGCTGGGTGACTCATCAGCTGGCAACAGGTGCGTGGGAGAACCCAACATATATCAGCTGAGCTGCCTCAGAAGAATCCCACAACTGAACCACAGAATTATGGGCAAAATAAAATGATTTTACTTTAAGCTACTAAATTTGTATCAGTTTGCCATGCAGGAAAATCTGACTGATGCACTCTTGATGCTTTTATACTTTGTAAACAAAAATAGTCTGGGGTAGCACTGCTTTTTAAAAGGTTAAATCATGATGGGGTAGTGTGAAGCTAACATATCACATGAATATCAAAGTAAGCTTACTAATATGCCAGAGTACACTGCAGAATAATCAGTAATCATTCTATGGTTTTGTAAGTTTGTACTCAAAAACATTTCTTTCACACTCTCCTGCATTAATAAAACAGTTTTGTAGCATTATTATAGTCCATTAGGTTTAAATTATTGTTTGCATTTTTGTGAGTTCCTCAAAAAGCACCAATACAGTGTTCATTTTTGAGGTCTGTTTGAGCTCTATGCTGATTTTTTGGTCCCTCTTATTAAATGCATTTTTTGGCCAAATAAGATAAATGGCCTTATCTTGTTTCTTGTGAAGACGCTCACTTATGAGTATGCATATTATTTAATTACTTTATAACATTTTAGTTAAGTTTAAATATACACATACATCATCATTTATTTTTACTTTATTTTTATTGACATATAATTGACACATGACATTATGTCAATATGTCAGTTTCAGACGTACAAGGTAATGATTCATTCTTTGCATATATTGTGAAATGATCACCACAATAAATCTAGTTAACATCCATCACTATACATAATTACAAATATTTTTTCTTGTGATGAGAAATTTTAATATCTACACTCTTAGCACTTTCAAATATACATTATTATTAATTAGTCATCATGCTGTACATCTCCAGCTCTTACTTATTTTATAACTAGACGTCTGTATCTTTGACTACTATCACTCATTTCACCTACCCACTTATCTCTGCCTTTGATAACCACCAATCTACTTTCTGTATCTATGAGTTCTGTTCTAATATTGCACATAAGTGAGATAATATGGTATTTGTCTTTGTCCATTTAACCTATTTCACTTAGCAGAATGTCCACAAGTTTCATTCATATTGTCATTCATGGAAAGATTTCCGTCCTTGTTATGGCTGAATGTTATTCCTTTAGTATATATACCACATTTTCTTTATCCATACATCCACTGATGGACATTTAGGATGATTCCATGTCTTGGTTATTATAAATAATGCTGCAACAAACACAGGGGTGCATATATCTTTTCAAATTAGTGTTTTCACTTCCTTCAGAGAAATACGGATTTTATAAATTTCAAAGACATCAAAACTATAGGCTTTCCATATAGTGTAATTCTGAAACCTGGCATGGTAGATATAATATTGAGAAAATTGCATGCAATTTTAACCTTCAGTAAAACAAGAGCAAATGTTTCTTTCTTTTTTGTTTTATTTGACATTTTAAAAATAATTTTCATCAGAATGATACATACACATGATAACATATCATTTGCACTAAGAAGAGTTTATCACAAAACAGTTTTCTTGTCTAAATTATTCAGTGGAATTATATCTAGCTGGTATAAAATACAAATCCCAAATTTCTGCAGCTTAACACATAAAATGTTTCTTGCTCTTTCAAACTGATGTGGATATTCTAGAAGGGTTGCTGTGGTAGGGGGCCCTACTTTAAAGTGGTTCTTGCTGTACATAGGAGAAAATAGAAAAAAGGGTAAGTGGGGAGCTGTTCATGGGCTGAAGTCCTACTTCTATTCATTTCTCATTGTCCTGAACTAGTTGCATTATACCAAATGGAGGCATTTCAAATAGAAGATTTGAAAATTGTCTTTTTTATATACACAGAGTAAAAATGACTAAATGTCATGGACAAATACCTTCATCTCTACAAAACCTTCCTTGTCCATCTCAGTTCAACTCCTCAAGGGCAAATTCTTAACTTTTCTCTGTTTTTTTGAACATGCTTAACCTATTTTCCATTTATCATTGTAAGAAAATTTGCACGGATTCCTTCCTATAAAACATAGTACATTTATTCTAACCTCTTGTCTTCCCTTCTGAGTAATATTTACTTATATCACTGTATCCTTTGATTCCTTTGAATCATTTGATCACTGATTATGGTTTCAAATTTAAAATCAACACAAGGGGCGCCTGGGTGGCTCAGTCGTTAAGCGTCTGCCTTCGGCTCAGGTCATGGTCCCAGGGTCCTGGGATCGAGTCCCGCATCGGGCTCCCTGCTCTGCAGGAAGCCTGCTTCTCCCTCTCCCACTCCCCCTGCTGGTGTTCCCTCTCTTGCTGTGTCTTTCTCTGTCAAATAAATAAATAAAATCTTAAAAAAAAATAAAAAAATAAAATCAACACAAAATTTTATATCTATTTCAATCAACTGGTAACAGAATTTCAGGCCTGTACTGAGAGTAATTTTTCCTTTTAATCTCCCCAGTATCTATCAATAATATGTTTAAATTAGCATTTTCAAGATTTTTAGAGTTATTTTATGTTCTCCCTTCAAAACTGATTTTTAATTATGTGTTCCTAGAGTAAGACTATGAAGCAATATAATTTTTGCATTATTGTCACTAGAAAATTATGCTTAATTATGTGCCAATAATTTAAATATTCTATTCTCACTTATATATGGCTGTTGTTATCAGTCTATAGATACTCAACTATACTATCTTTAGCCTCAAAAACAAATATTTTGATTTTATTATATCCTTGTATTTTTTTAATCTCTCCATCACATCCTTTATCTTCTTTCCCTTTGCACTGTAAATTTTATACATAAATATTTTTTTTACTGGAGCTTCTGATTGCTCTTCTTCATTTTTCATTTTTCTGCCTTTATCAGCATCATCTTTTTCTCAGCTTTCAATCATACTTAATTCTTTATCCTGAGCCCTTATCCCTGAAATATCCCTTTTCAATCCTCTGCATGCTTTTGAGAAGACACTCACAAGGCTACTGCAAGTTATTTATCCAATGCTTTATATATGGAGCATCATTTCCTGGGCCATACCTTTCATATGGTCACTCCTCTGCTGCCTTTGCCACTGCAATTTGGGTAGAGCATAAAAAAGTCATCAGAAGCAAATTTTCATTGCCCTTTCTGTATGAAAACATCTTTTATGGCTTCACTGTTAACTATTAATTTAGCAGAGATCAGAATTTTAGATAATGATCCCAAAACATCTTTTCCCTCAGAAATTTGACAGTGAGACTCCAGTATCTGTATGTCGAGTGCTTCCTGATGTTATTTTGGTTCTTATTAATGGGAAATACATTTTTTCCCCTCTCTCTTCTGCCTTAAGCATTTTCTATATATCTTTTGTGTTTTGAAATTCTATAAATGTGTATGAGTATTTGTTTTCATTTATTCTGTTCATCTTAAAATAACTCTTTTGTGTTACCTAACGTCTTAAGTAAATTTCTTTTTTATTTGATAGCTGAATCACATCCATTTTTTTCTCTTCTTTTTATAGCTATTTTATTGCATAGATTGTTGTGGATATTTGCTCAGCACTGAATGCCCTCTTGTAAATAGAACTTCTAGTTTTATTGAGGTTATTACAACAATACAACAATGAAATTCAGGGTAGTTACCCTACCTCCATCTTTATTTTTTCTTTCACATTTACACGTAATTCTCTTTGCTATCCTATTTAATTCAGGATTGGAAGTATGGCACAATTTAGCCAATGCATACCATGAAAAAATACATGCTGAGGCCAGAGCCAGATAATTAATTTGCAGGGCTTATGGCAAAATGAAAACATAGGATCTCTTCAAAAAGCAAGGGGGAAACGTGCCATGAAAGGTATCACAATATAACACATTTTCCTTTCTTTCTTTCTTTGTCTCTTTCTTGATCTGTCATGTGATTTTATTTGCTCTTTAATGTCATGCTCCCTTTGGCACTGAACACTCAGGATACTTGTAGGGCAAGGAGAAACTGACAGATGCCCCATTGACCTACAGTAAGACTCTGCTCATTCAGCACACCAGCTGCCGGTCCCTCCTCCTGCCAGACAGCAGACCATGGGCTATATGCCTTCCTGGGATCAAGAAGTCAACCTCCCCCTTCCACTCTCTGCAGCCTCAACCAATAGCAGGTAGGTGATCCCCATGTTTTTGCAAACTCCACTCCAGGGTATTCTGGGTACCTACATGAGAGATGGGGAAAAGGCTTTGCTGAATCAAAAGCCTCAACACACCATGGGCTCCCAGGCTAAGGCCAGAAAAACTGTCACTATGAACCTTCTCTGAAATATTCTTGTAGGCTTCTGAAGTTGGCTCCAGCTAGTGCTTCTGGAAAAGAAGATTTCTTTCTGTTCTGCTGAATCTGCTTGGAAAGATACTCATCTGGATAGTAGTGTATAGATGTGACATGAGAAACTGCTGTTGCAGCCAGAGAAGGTAGCCAGAGGACAAAGGTCACAGGAGGAGGCTGTTATTTTATATATATTTATTTTATTTCAATATTTTTCTCTACATTTTGGAGGAGAATTTTTGTTTGTTTGTTTTGTTTTTAGATTTATTTACTTTAGAGGGACACAGAGAGAGAGAGAGACAGAGAGAGACAGAGCAGGGGGAGGAGCAGAGGGAGAGGCAAGAGAGAAAATTCCAAGCAGACTCTCCGCTGAGCAGAGAGCTTGAAGTGGGGCTCAATCCCACAACCCTGAGATCGTGATCTGAGCCAAAATCAAGAGTTGGACCATTAACCAACTGAGCCACCCAGGTGCTCCTATATTTTTAGTTTTTGAGGTTTCTTTTTTAACTTTTATTTTTCCATGGCATCTTATTTTTAAGGAATGCATTTTAATTGATTAAATTTAAATTTACCTTATTGTAAAATTTTCATTTTTCTCAACAATCTCTGTTTCTTTTGGTTCAGATATGTATTTATTTATTGCTTTTCTTTATTGTTTGTTTAGTTGTCACTGATATTGCTTAGAATTCTCCTTTAAGTATGAGGAAAATTAATTGTCCTTAATTCATAAATTAAGCCCAGGGATGGTATAGATGGAAATTTTCTTCTTTGTTTTTGGGTAAGTGGATCTGTTAAAGGCTAGACTATTCCTAAGTGGGGGTACCATGCCGTGAGCTTTCCAGGGATCACCTTTGAAAAGCAACTGGCAGAACTCACTTTAAGATGAAGAGATGTGAATGCTGTTGGGTTATGGACACTTCCTAATGACACAACAAGTGCTAATATAGGAAATGCCTTATTTAGAGGCATTCATATCAGCATTAGATGTCTGCGGATAACTTAGGCTCCCTATTCGCTGTCTGTTCCTGGTGGGAGGGTATAGCACTACAGATTAGAACAGGCTTTCTAAAACAGACTGAGTTGATTCCTTTAGTTTTAACATGAATTTCATTACAACTCTCTCCTGCCTGCTGACTCTGAGCCCAGAATCTCTCTGAAGTCTACTTGGGCCAACTTATCTTTCCTTTTATTGGGCAACAGTAAAGCTGCTCTAACTTTGATCTTGCTTCTTTTCATCTTCAGTTCATTAATAAATTAATAAATCTGTATGATGTTAAGATCCTCAACTATGACTTTTACATTTGTGTATATCTATAATAAATATGATAAATAAGAAATAAGTGAATTACAATATTGTTTTCTCCCCAATACTATAAGATAAATTATTGAGTTAATTATAAATATAAGATGAACCTGTGGCAACAACTTATAAACAATCTAAACAAAGCCACAGCTTGCACCAAATACTATATAAATTAGGAAAGTAGGGAAATAAAATTATACTGTGTTAAGCTATATATTAAATTAATATTGAATACCTGGGGAAGAATTCATGGATTTTTTAATCATAGACACACAGGGGATCAAAAACAAAACTCTGGTTGATAATCAGTCAAATTGCCACTGCCCAGGATACTGAACAAAATTAATAATAATATATATTAGTGTGCACTGAAGCCAAAATTGCATAAACATACATATAATAGCATAATTTCAGGAATCAGCCTCCATATTTATCTCAGTTTATCCTGGTTCATTACCCTTCTTTTCAGGTTTTTGTTTTGAACCAAGCTTTATGAGAACCTATTCCTCTTCTTATTCCTAACCAAGGCATTTACAATGCAGAACATGGGGGTCTGCCTTGTTCAGCCCAGACCAATCAAAGCTTGCCTAGTCTCAGGCAGACAACATGTCTGAGATCACACCAGATCCTTCTTGGGATCTCAGCCAGTTCTAAACAAACAAACAAAAAACTCAATGAAAGAAAATAAACAATCTGACTAAAACAATGGGCCAAAGACCTTAACAGACACCTGATCAAAGAAGTTAAACAGACAGCAAATAAGCATATGAAAAGGTGCTCCACATTATACATCACTAGGGAAATGCAAACTAAAACAATGAGATGCCACTATATACTTATTAGAATTGCCCAAATCCAGAACATTGATAACACTGAATGCTGGAGAGGACATGGAATACCAGGTGTTCTCATTCATTGCTGTTGGGATGGTAAAATGTACAGACACTTTGGATGGCAATTTGGCATGTTTCTCCCCCACCCCCAACCTAAAAATACTGTTACCATATGATCCAACAATCTCACTTTTTGGTATTTCCACACAGAGGCTTAAAACTTATTTCCACCTGAAAACCTGTACATAGAAGTTTATACCAGCAGCTTTATTCATAGTTGCCAAAACTTGGAAGCAAACAAGTTTGATGGATAAATAATCTCTGATACCTCCAGACAATGGAATATATTCAGCACTATAAAGAAACAAGCTATCAAGCCATGAAAAGACATGGAGGAACCATAAATGCATATTGCTAGGTGAAACAATCAAATCTGAAAAGGCTATGTATTGTTTTTTTAAATTATTTATTTATTTATTTGACAGAGAGAGAGAGAAGAGCAGGGCGAGCAGCAGAGGGAGAGGGAGAAACAGGCTCTCCACAGAGCAGAGAGCCTGATGGGGGACTCGATCCCAGGACCCTGAGATCATGACCTGAACCAAAGGCAGACGCTTAACTGCCGGAGCCACCCAGGTGCCCCTGCAAAGGCTACATATTGTAACATTCCAACTATATGGCATTCTAGTAAAGGCAAAACTGAAAATACAGTAAAAAGATCAGTGGTTGCCAGAGGTTGCAGTAGAGGGAGGAATGAATAAGTGGAGCAAAGTTTTTTTCTTCCCCACTCTGGTGGAAGACAATGGCTAGAGTGGGCTGGGGTTGGGTATCTCCCTTCTCCCAGGTCAGTTTTGCTTGAAAATGCCCCAGCAGGTTAGGCTCTGGTTAACTATTTTCTCCTGAGGGCAGGCCTTGTTAAGAACAGAGTGCTCTAGAGCATTTTCAAGATAATTCCTTTTCTCCTCCCCCTGCTGGAAGCATGAGGGGAATTTTCTCCAATATTTACTATTGAACATGGTCAGGCTCCTGGAGGTAAGACTCACAAAAGTGTGTCCCCCTCTACCTCATGCCTGGGTTCTAAAGTTTTAACTATTAGACTTGTCCACATGTGGCTCCAGAAATTTATCAATACAGTGCAGATTTCTTGACCCAGCACTGGTTCCCATGGCTTTTTACACTCATGAGAACCTTTAGTAAGCCATGGCTCCCTGTCTGTCCATGGCCACCTGCAAGTGAAATTTTGATACCTCAAGGTGGGATTCTATTCTTTCTGGTAGAACAGTGACCAAAGCTCACAAGAGTATTCTACTTGCCACTTCACATATTTAAATTACCAATCTGGTCACAGACTTTTGAATTATCCCTGGCATATGACATTCCTCAAATGTTTTACATAGTTTTCTCCACTTTTGATATATTGGGTAAAATTGGAAACCACTGAGGGCCATAAAATATTATCTACTGAGCAATATACAAATTCACCGCATGTATCTAAATGTTAATATGAGTTTTAGAAAGTGGAATATTTCCAATATCCAAGTACAGGCTGAGCCAAATGGTCTGAAGAGAACATTTAATGACATGTCAGACTCTGTAAGCATTTGGTGGACTATAAGAGCCCACTATTTTGCTTTATCAATATAAAAATAAATTTTAATGATTTTTAACCTCAAATGATTTTTATACTTAAATGTACTGAGATTTATACTGTTAAAAGTGACATTGCATTAGAAATAATAAAATGCTAAGGTCATTTCCAAGATGATTGTATTCTATAGAGGAAATGAGAATAGCATATTCTATATTCTACATGGTATGTGTGTGTGTGT
This sequence comes from Eumetopias jubatus, assembly GCF_037043125.1. Taxonomy (NCBI): domain Eukaryota; kingdom Metazoa; phylum Chordata; class Mammalia; order Carnivora; family Otariidae; genus Eumetopias; species Eumetopias jubatus. The sequence goes on along the minus strand of NW_028274809.1, from coordinate 172,229,759 downwards.
GCTTGTGTGCACACAAGTATTTTAATTTAATTGGTATATTTTAATATACCAATACATTGAAAAGTCATCAATGAAGTTTGGTGAAATACATGCTTAATGTATAAGAAAAGACTGTGCTCTCAGGATTCAGATGCTCTATTAAGTCAGGTTGTAACCATAAATCACACATACAAATACTTGATTTCTCTACTCCTACACATTTGCTTCTCAACATTACTGCAGAAAAAGGAAAAGCTACGCAGATTGGTGTCTTCATTCATAGTCATGGTTTAAACAATCATTTATATGATGCTGATACCAAAATTCATATCCTCAGAATAAATCTTCACCCTGACCTCTAACCTGGAACATCGTTTAATAATTTATTTGTTTTATAATATTTTTTCCTTAATTGTGCCCTGGATATTTGTAACCTGGATGTGTCCTGAGCATCACACATTCAACTAGTCCAAATCTAAACTCACGACAATCCTTTACAAATAAGTTCTGCCATACACATTCTATATTCTACCTTTAGCATTCCCCATTACCAGTGATAATAAGAAAAAGCCCAGAAGAAATCTTAGGTTACATTTTCTACTCATTATTCACATTAAAGCAGACAAGAAGTATTTTTTATTCCAACTCCAAAATATTTCTTAAGTGCATTAAATTCTTCATATGCACTGTATATTGCTTGAGTTATGGTCTTCATTATTTCATACTCATTATTTCATACTTCATTTAACTTCCTACCCAAATAATGTTGATATATATTTATAACTAGAAGTAATGGATTTATCTATAGATATAGATGTCTAGATATCTGAATTTAGATATATGTATCCTAAAACTGGACCTGTTGAGGTAAAAGTAATACTTATTTACATTTTTGATCGTTATTTCTACATTGCTCTACACAAGTTTTGTACCAATATAATCTCAATATTTGTTCCAATGTTTGATGTTCTTGTTTTCTTGTATTGTTTATCAGCCAATAATAGTTACATGTAGGAAAAACGGTAAAACTAGTCACCTTCTAGTATTTATTTTTACTATTTACTACATTAAGTAAATTTCCAAAAGAATATGAAATATTGGTAAAAGCAGACATATTTTCTTGTTCTTGAACAAAAGGGTATCTTTTGAATTCCTTTGATGAAAAGATAATTTGAGACAGACTTTTAGCTATGTTTACATAACCAAATGGAAAGTTTTATTTTTTGATTTAATTACTTTAATTCATCAAAGTTACTGCTTTCTTTTTAATGACTTATCTATAGATATAAATATTTATAATAAAGTCTCTGTAAAGAAGACCTCTGTGGAATTTGTGATATAAAACATAATTAGCCAAAGTATATTATTCTTGAAATACACTGAAGGAATCACACCATTGTCAGGAGTGACTTGATAATATTTTACTAAGGAATTGTTCTTTATAAGTAAAACAGACAAACAAACAAAAAAAACTGAAAATAAAACCTTCTATTTTTTGCACTCCTCAAACTACTCAAATGATTCAATATAATTTGTCTTCATTTCTCATTTTCCTTTAAATAATGGGACTATTTTATTTTACTTATTTATTTATTTTTTGTTCTTTTGGGGGGACTATTTTAATTAGGTTCTCCTCTTAGTGCTACATGGGAGTGCAATGCAGATGTGTCCAGATGAACATGCAACGGGTTGAGAATTCGGAATTTAGGAAACCACATTTTTATGATGGGAAGCAAGCATACCTGCCCTTGGCTCAACGCCGTTGTAGTTTGTTGAATCCTGGTCTACATCAACAACCCTGTATCATTTTCATACCAAAAGAAATGAACTTTCCTAATACCATTTATTAACATTGAGTTTCTGCATTTGGCTTTTACAATGGCTCTTTTTTTTCAAAAGTCAAAATCCAGGATCCAGATTCTTCCGTTGTATTTTGCTGTTATGATTCTACATTTCTTTTAAACTAAAATGGTATCTGTCACTCTTTTTTGTTTCTATGACTTGGATTTTTAAAGCAATCAAGCAAGTTTTCATAGAAGTTAAATATTCTGGATTTACCTATTTCCTTGTGGTAAAATTTAATTTTGTGTCCAAAGAGGAGGATAACTCTAAACTTTAATTGGAATCAGGTTAAATATTTTTGGCATTCTTCATAGTGATTCTGCGTACTTGTGTTACATTCAATAAGGCAGCACCTATTATAGGTAATCTTAATTTTTTAGTGATGCTAATTTTAATCATTTAAAGTGATGACTGTCAGCTTTCTCCATTGTAAAAATATGTCCCTTTTTCAATTAGAAGGTAATATATGGATTAATAAGATATCACCTTTCAACTAATGCAACAATTATTGATAATTTTGTCTGAATCTATTATTTCATTAAAGATAGCAAAATGGTGATTTTTATAATACAATAGTTTTTCTTTATTGACAGCCTTACATTAGAAATGCCATTAAATGTGAATGAACAACAGTTTTTTTTTTTTTTAAATGCTGGATCAAGATTTTATTTCATCTATGACTTGTTTCTCAGAAGAAGTGAAGATCATAGTACCTACAATGGTGGAAATATTTTCCTCTCTTGAATATTCCAGTGAACAATTAATATTTTGTTCTATGAACATATTCTTCAAAATTCAGGTAGTGGAATGTCCTTATAGTTTTGGTGTCAGATCAAAAGACCTATTATTTATTGTGTACCTCCTTGATCTCTGGCACAAGACGTCCTACAATCACACAGCTCTTTTCCAAATCTTCAGTCTCTGATCCCTTATTCACATGAAGATCTAGGTGAAATATGGTACATTGCTTCTGAGTCATCTTTTCTAGGTTTTCTCAGTGATGAAGCTTAGGAAATATATTTTTAAGATTCATGATTAAAATTTGATTTTGCAAGTTAAATTTAACCTTTTGAAACATTCTAAAAATTTTATATTTTAATTGTTTTACTGTTGGAAGAGGTCATTCAAAGAATGTGACTGCTAGTTTACCCTTGAGCTGGACCTAGGATATCAGAACCTCCTTACCCCATCCTAGTATAAAGACAGACATAAACCCAATTGAATAGAACCAAAATTAGAAATTAACTATAGGATTATGCTACTTGAAATTCTCTGAGAACTTATACACTGACTTTATATTTAGTCATTAAACACCTCTGAGGTAGATTACAGGAGATTGCATACACTTTTGTGTCTATTCAAAAGATCATAAATATGTCTAGCACTTCAAACTTTTAGATACACCACACAACGTTTGGGCAGTCTTTTTAAACAAACATTATTAAATATTAAGAAACAAAAAGGTATGATAAATTATAGCTAAAAATACTGCTTATCTTACTCATTAAAAATATAAGTAGCTCCAGGGGTGCCTGGGTGGCTCAGTTGGTTAAGCATCTGACTCTTTGATTTCAGCTCAGGTCATGATCTCAGGGTCGTGAGACTGAGCCCCGCATCAGGCTCCATGCTAGGTATGGAGCATGCCTAAGATTCTCTCTCTCTCTCTCTCTCCCTCTATATCCATATATACATATGGATATATATATGTATATATATATATATAGGTAGCTCCAAATTTATAGATGTTTCTTTTTTTTTAAAGATTTTATTTATTTATTTGAGTGAGAGACAATGAGAGATAGAGAGCACGAGAGGGAAGAGGGTCAGAGGAAGAAGCAGGCTCCCCACCGAGCAGGGACCCTGATGCGGGACTCGATCCCGGGACTCCAGGATCATGACCTGAGCCTAAGGCAGTCGCTTAACCAACTGAGCCACCCAGGCACCCTATAGATGTGTTTCTTAATTTTAACTAATGACTCAATTATTTAACATTTGGAAAAAAAAAATACTACTGGGACAAAAATCACATACAATACTAAGTTTCCTAAGGTAATAAAATGAATTCTGGCTCTATCTATCTATCTATAATCTCCGAAATTATCATGGATTAAAAAAACCTAGTATTAATTTTGTTACTCTGGGATCTTATATATTGCATTGCATTGACAAAATAAGAGTTTTCTGATAGATAGATATATCACATATAAATATATATACATATGTATGTGCACACCATAACAAATATGCGTCAGTGTGTGTAGTATCCCTTTAGAGTAATAACGACATGCAAACATGATCAGTCTCTCAGAGTAAAATATTCCTAAAGAACTAGATCTGGGGGCACGTGGGTAGCTCAGTAGGTTAAGTGTCTGCCTTTGGTTCAGGTTGCCTGCCACTCCCCCTGCTTTTGTGTGCTCTCTCTCACTCTCTCTGTCAAATAAATAAATAAAATCTTAACAAAAAAAGAACTATATCTGAACTTTTTTCTTTTCCTTTGGCATTAAACGAATCTAATTACCTATTACAAATGGCTGGAAGGATTATCTGTAACTCCATTGACGGAATCACTCCTGTTAGTTGATGATTAATCAATGTGCATGTTTAGATTGCCTCTGCCTATTGACTTCAATCAAAGAATTAATGATTTTGGAAAGAATAGATTGACTACATTTAAATCCATGTTTAGTAACTAGTAACTAACTCGGTGTTTTAAATTGAAAACCTGCTTGATTGAATTCACTTGTTTTTTGCAGCCTAAGTTCATTTGTGATATAGTTTTAACTGTGGAGGGACAAAGAAGAGGCAAAAGACATAGGAGAATAATTTTAGTACATATACTCAACATGGAAAGAGGAACACAATGCCTCAGTAAATGTGGCAATAATCAAAATAAAATGTCGTTATAGAACATATTATTTAAAATGCAATAATAACAGTGGCTTTGAATTTTTTTATTGTAGTTGCCTATTGTCCTCTTGATTAGTCTATTTTTCTTATCCTTATTTAGATCTCTGCTTACATGACAAATTCTTAGAGAGGATGTTCTTTCTAAAACCTATTCCCCTATACATTCATCATATATAATATGGTTTTATTTTTCTGCTGTTTCTCTTCATAACAGTTATCACTACTTATTTATGTTTTTATTGTTCATTAACTCTCTTCAAGAGGAGAAAGACTTTACTTCCAAGACAGCAAGGTCTTGGTAAATTTTATTTATTACTCCATTCTGAATGGGAGACATGTATTCTTTAAATATTTGAGGTAAATGGAATAAAAACACCTTGAATCTTTGTCTCTTCCACCAGCTGAGACTGTCCACTGGATTTGGCAGTGAACAATACCTTTGTTGCATTCTCACTGCTTAGCCATGCACCTAGCACTTAATAGGAACTCGATAAAAATATGCTGATGAAATGAGCAAATGACTAGACAAATGGATACATTTAATTCCCCATTCTAATGCCAATAGACTGAGGTCAGAATTCCTGGGAGAGATAACAGCAAGTGAAAACCAGAAAGATGTGTTTCACTGAAGAGTTTCTGAATCATTAGAATCCCAGAGTCACTGCTGGGGGATGAATGAAACCATTGTGAATGGCAGCACACCACAAAGACAAGGAGGCACAGGGGAACAGCGTCCACGCAGATCTGCACTGGCACTGTTGGCAAGTCTGTAGGCATTAATGTAGCAACGTGAGGCAGCCACTGCAGCAGTAAAGATGTATGCTCTGCAGTAAACATAACCACAGGGAATAGCAGCCAGAACCAAAAGAGAAATAAAAATAGGAAAATAGCAGATCCAAAAAGTTGGTGCTGACAGTGGTAATTGTGAACATATAAAAGTTAGCCTCAGGCAGCAATGTCGGATAGAAATGCTTAAGGAGCCCTGTAAGTCTCCAATCCCAGACACTGACAAAAATGGAGAAATAACATTTGCCACTGTGCCAGTGAAAGTATAATTTTTCCCTAAGCTACTAATAGCAGAGCAAACACAGGTGACATAGTGATATCAGAAGACAGTTCAAGGATTCCAGGGTGCATAACATGCAATCCGTGGTGATTCTCTCAGTGCCTTTTAAGGACTATTTGAAAACACAAATACAGATATTCAATGGAAAAGCTCCTTCTTGAAAAAAGTTTCCTTCAATGAGGTCACGAGCAATTATTGTTCATGGAGGGTCTGTGAACAGTCTATCAATACTTACATTGGTGATTTTCAGAAAGAATGCTAATGTTCGCTCTAAATATTGGCTTAGAACATAGAACTAGGAAATTTGGCAATACCACAGCAAACTAATTGTGTAGTTATAGGTGTTTCCTGGTTATACAGCAGGCACACTAAGCTCACTGAGAGGGTAGCACAGAAAGGTGCAAATGTGGCTTCATGGAAAATGTAACATTGAAGCTGAAACCTCAAGGGATGAGCAGGAGTTCATAAAAAAAAAAAGAAGAGGTAATTGTGAGGAGTGTCCCAATATGCACTGTTATGTGCCCTAAGATTCAAATTAGAGAGTGCTAGTGACACAAGGGAGGGTTGGAAAGTTTCTACGCATTTTGGAACTGTAGGTGGTCATATTTAGGATTAGAAGATTGGAGGAGGCCATGATATAAAGGTTGATTTTAGGCATGAAAGTTTTATAGAAATCATGCTTTACTCCACTGATACTTGCCACAAATTACTATAGCACTAGCAATGGATAATACTATTTTCCAGGACACAAACTCATAAGAGAGAAACTGGTTAACAGTTTTTTGATTTTGTTTACTGTCATTGTAATAAGACTGCTGAATTTGAAAATCTTACGTTCTTCCATTCAACTTTCAGAAAACAAGTTCCTATTTTTTTCCAGCTATAACCTACTTCTACTACAATCATTATTTTCATTTTTTGTTAACCCTGAAATTCATGACTGATCATTTCATAGTTTCATAGCATCATCCATAAAACCCCTGACTCTGCTTCATCAGTTGTACATATAGCCTTTATAAACCCACGCCTAGAATAAACCTATTGTCTGTCCTTTGCTATAGTGTTTTCATGATGACTTAATGATACTAGGCCAAAATCTCATAACTATATGAATAATTAACTCTACAAATTATGTGTTCTAGTGTTTTTTGGATATTCAATATGGCTTCTCAAAGACTTTATTTTCCTTATTTAGTTTTTTATCCTACCCTCATCAAAGGATCATGGTCAGCTATGCTTTGGCTATTGTACAAGTTCTTTTTTGATCTGGCAACAGCCTGCTAGCTCAACCTCATCTTTCAAAGTTGAATTAACATTCCAGAAGGCCACTTCATAATCCAGAAATAGCAGTCTATTTGAGATTTTGCAAACACATTATACTCTATTCACACCTTTGCACATTTTTTCATATTACCCATGTCTGAAATGTTTTCATGCTGTGTCTTCTTCCATTGAGAACTCCAAATCATCAATTCAAATGTAATTCTGTAATCAACTCTTCTAGGTAGCATTTGCTGAATATCTGCCAAGTTCCCAATTAAACCTGCCTTGAATGCCAATAACACTCTTTACGTCCTTATGTGCACACCTCTATGAAAATCCTCAAAGGTAGTACTGAAATTTTATGTGGCTCTTCTAAAAACAAAAAATAAAGGATGGAAACTATAAAATATGATTTTTTAAATGCATAGAGCACAAAACAATAAGTGATACAAAGTTATTAAAATGAAATAAGGGAGATATCTTGTGAGTATGTTGACCTGGATGGTTGTAATTTGCTTTTCCTCTGTAGAGATCCAGGGTAGGTAAATGATTGGAAACATAATACTTAGGTTTGGACCAAAATGAAATATCAAAGACAGGATTTATCCTCCCCATAGAAAAGGAAGTAAGGAACACTGCTGAGCTATAGGACAACTTTAATATGTTGATGTAACTGAATTAACAGGTATTTTTGAATATTTCAGTATATTCCCAATAATTGACAGAACAGATAGAATATCAGTAATGTCATAGAAGAATTTGGCAACACTTTCATCATTTAACATTTATGGAACAATCCACCCAACAAGAGCAGAATATACATTTTTTTTAAATACACAAGGAACATTTACCAGGATAGAACATAATCTGGACTAAAAAAGTCTCAACGAATACAAAATCAGTGAAATCATACAAATATGTTCTCTGATTACACAAGAATTTTCATTCATTCATTCATTCATTCATTTAAGCAGGGGGGCAGGGAGGGTGGGAGAGAATCTTAAGCAAGAGAATTTTATTTTATTTTATTAATTAGTTGATTAATTAATTTTAGTGGGGAGGGGCAGAGGGAGAAGGAGAGACAGAATCTTAAGTAGGCCGCACACCCAGCACAGAGCCTGAGATCAGACCTGAGTTGCAATCAAGAGTTCTACACTCGGGGGGGGGGAGGGGGGGTGGAGCAAGATGGCGGAGGAGTAGGAGACCTGGGTTTCATCTGGTCTCAGGAATTCAGCTGAATAGGGATCAAACCATTCTGAACACCTACGAACTCAACAGGAGATCGAAGATAAGAATAGTAACAACACTCTGACAGAAAAGCGACCACTTTCTGGAAGGTAGGACGTGCGGAGAAGTGAATCCGAGGCGATATTCGGGAGGATAGACGGCGGGGGAGGGGAGCTCCGTCAGCCGCTTCTGGCAAGTGATAGAGCCGCGGAGCACAAAATCGGACCTTTTAGAAGTCGGCTCCACTGAGGGACGTTGCTCCAGTGGCTAAGCGGGGGTGGAACCCTCGCGGGACAGTGTGGTCTCAGGACCCTTGGGGTCACAGAAAGACCGGGGGTGCCTGAGTGCGGCAGAGCTCCCAGGTATCGGAGCGGGGAAGCCGGCTGCAGAGACGGAGCCGAGGCACGGGCTCTCAGCTCGGGGTGGCCAGAAACTGTGATCTGCGGGCCAGTCGGGCCACTGCTCCTCCAGCAGGGACCCAACAAGCGGCAGAGCTGGGGAGACTCCCCTTCCTCCCCTGGGAGGAGCGGCGCGGGAGCGCACCACAGGGATCTGCTGGGTTTGGAGACTCCACATGGGGTCGGGTGCCAGAGATAGAAACGCTCACTCACAGGCTGGGTGAGCGCGGAGTGCGGCCGGAGACCGGGGACTCAGGAGTGACTGCTTTTCTCTGGGGGCGCACTGAGGAGTGGGGCTCTGAGTTCTCAGCTCCTCCGGGTGGAGATTGGGAGGCCACCATTTTCACCCTGGTCCTCCAAAGCTGTACCGAGAGCTTGCAGGGAACTAAAGCTCCTGAGAGCAAACCCGAGCAGATTGCTTAGCCCGGACTCACAAGGGCGGGGCAATTCCGCCTCCGGCAAAGACATTTGGGAACCACGGCAACAGGACCCTGCCCCAGAAGTTCAGCATGAACAGCCAGCAAGCCAAGACCAAGTTTACCGATCAAGGAGAACGGGAGAACTCCAGCGCTAGGGGAATACTGCACATAGAATTCATGGCTTTTTTACCATAATTCATTTGTTTTTCAAAGTTAATTTTTTTAACTTTTTTTTTTTTAATTTTTCTTTTTCCCTTTTTCAACCAACATTTTATCAGTCCCTTTTTTAAAAAAAAAACATTATTTTTCATTTTTAGAGTTTTATCTTTATCCCTTCATAGTAGTTACCCTTATTTTTGGCATATATATATAAGTTGTTCTCTCTTTAAAATTTTGAGATACAATTTCTTCTAACAAATCAAAATATACTCTAAATCACTAGTGTAATGCTTTGTTCTAGTCTCCTGCCTGATCACATTCTCTCCCTTTTTTTTCCTTTTTTTTTTCTTTTCTTTTAAATCTTCCTTCTTTTTATAAACAACTTATCAATTCCTTTTGTAAAATCTTTTATAATTTTCATCTTTACACTCATCTTCCATCCCTTCATTGTATCAACCCTGAATTTGTACATATATAAGTCTTTCTTCTTTTAAAATTTTAGGAGGCACTTTCTCCTAACAGACCAAAATATGCCCAAAATCTAGTGTGTGGCACTGATCTATGCACTAGCCTGATCATATTTGATCATATTCTGTTTTTTTTGTTTTGTTTTGTTCTGTTTTTGTTTGTTTTTATCTTTCTCTTTTTCCTTTTTTTTTTTTCTCTTCTTTCTTTCCCTTTCTTGTACCCTGGTTTCAGGTCTTTTCTGATTTGTATAGAGTATATTTTCTGGAGACGTTGTTAACCTATTAGCATTCTGTTCTCTCATTCATCTATTCTCCTCTGGACAAAATGACAAGATGAAAAAAATCACCTCAGCAAAAAGAACAAGAGGTAGTACCGTCTGCCAGGGACCTACTCAATACTGACATTAGTACGATGTTGGACCTAGAGTTCAGAATCATGACTTTAAAGATACTAGCTGGGCTTGAAAAAAGTGTGAAAGTTATTAGAGAAACCCTTTCTGGAGAAATAAAAGAACTAAAATCTAACCAAGTCAAAATCAAAAAGGCTATTAATGAGGTGCAATAAAAAATGGGGGCACTAACTGCTAGGATAAATGAGGCAGAAGAGAGAACCAGGGATATAGAAGACCAAATGATGGAAAATAAAGAGGCTGAGAAAAAGAGAGAGAAACAACTACAGGATCACGAGGGCAGAATTTGAGAGATAAACGATATGATAAGATGAAACAACATTAGAATAATTGGGATCCCAGAAGAAGAAGAAAGAGAGAGAGGGGCAGAAGGTATATTGGAGCAAATAATAGCAGAGAACTTCCCTAATGTGGGGAAGGAAACAGGCATCAAAATCCAGGAGGCACAGAGAATCCCTCTCAAAATCAATAAAAGTAGGTCAACACCCCGACATCTAATAGTAAAACTTTCGAGTCTCAGAGACAAAGAGAAAATCCTGAAAGCAGCTTGGGAGAAGAGCTATGTAACCTACAATGGTAGAAACATTAGATTGGCAACAGACCTATCCACAGAGATCTGGCAGGCCAGAAAGGACTGGCATGATATCTTCAGAGCCCTAAACGAGAAAAATATGCAGCCAAGAATATTATATCCAGCTAGGCTATCATTGAAAATAGAAGGAGAGATAAAAAGCTTCCAGGACAAACAAAAACTAAAGGAATTTGCAAACACAAAACCAGCCCTACAAGAAATATTGAAGGGGGTCCTCTAAGCAAAAAGAGAGCCTAAAAGCAGCATAGATCAGAAAGGAACACAGACAATATACAGTAACATCACCTTACATGCAATACAATGGCACTAAATTCATATCTTTCAATAGTTACCCTGAATGTAAATGGGCTAAATGCCCCAATCAAAAGACACAGGCTATCAGATTGGATTAAAAAACAAGACCCATCGATATGCTGTCTGCAAGAGACTCATTTTAGACCCAAAGACACCCCCAGATTGAAAGTGAGGGGGTGGAAAACAATTTACCATGGTAATGGACACCAAAAGAAAGCTGGGGTGGCAATCCTTATATCAGACAAATTAGATTTTAAAACAAAGATTGTAATAAGAGATGAAGAAGGACACTATATCCTACTTATAGTGTCTATCCAACAAGAAGATCTAACAATTTTAAATATCTATGCCCCTAACATGGGAGCAGCCAATTATATAAGGCAATTAATAACAAAAGCAAAGAAACACATTGACAACAATACAAAAATAGTGGGGGACTTTAACACCCCCCTCACTGAAATGGACAGATCATCTAAGCAAAAGATCAACAAGGAAATAAAGACTTTAAATGAAACACTGGAACAAATAGACTTTACAGACGTATTCAGAACATTCCATCCCAAAGCAACAGAATACACATTCTTCTCTAGTGCCCATGGAATATTCTCCAGAATTGATCACATCCTAGGTCACAAATCAGGTCTCAACTGGTACCAAAAGATTGGGATTTTTCCCTGCATATTTTCAGACCACAATGCTTTGAAACTAGAACTCAATCACAAGAGAAAAGTCGGAAAGAACTCAAATACATGGACGCTAAAGAGCATCCTACTACAGAATGAATAGGTCAACCAGGAAATTAAAGAAGAATTAAAAAAATTCATGGAAACCAATGAAAATGAAAACACAACTGTTCAAAATCTTTGGGTTACAGCAAAGGCAGTCCTGAGAGGAAAGTACATAGCAATACAAGCCTTTCTCTAGAAACAAGAAAGGTCTCAAATTCACAACCCAACCCTACACCTAAAGGAGCTAGAGAAAAAACAGCAAATAAAGCCTAAACCCAGTAGGAGAAGAGAAATAATAAAGATCAGAGCAGAAATCAATGAAATAGAAACCAAAAGAACAGTAGAACAGATCAACGAAACTAGGAGCTGGCTCTTTGAAAGATTTAACAAGATTGATAAACCCCTCGCCAGACTTATCAAAAAGAAAAGAGAAATGACCCAAATCAACAAAATCATGAATGAAAGAAGAGAGATCACAACGAACACCAAGGACATACAAACAATTATAAGAACATATTATGAGCAACTCTATGCCAGCAAATTGGATTACCTGGAAGACATGGGTGCATTCCTAGAGATGTTTCAACTACCAAAACTGAACCAGGAAGAAATAGAAAACCTGAACAGACCTGTAACCACTAAGGAAATTGAAGCAGTCATCAAAAATCTCCCAGCAAACAAAAGCCCAGGGCCAGATGGCTTCCCAGGGGAATTCTATCAGACATTTAAAGAAGAATTAATACCTATTCTCCTGAAACTGTTCCAAAAAATAGAAATGGAAGGAAAACTTCCAAACTCATTTTATGAGGCCACCATTACCTTGATCCCAAAACCAGACAAAGACCCCATCAAAAAGGAGAATTACAGACCAATATCCTTGATGAACATGGATGCAAAAATTCTCACCAAAATACTAGCCAATGGGATCCAATAATACATTAAAACGATTATTCACCATGAACAAGTGGGATTTATCCCTGGGCTGCAAGGCTGGTTCAACATCCGCAAATCAATCAACGTGATACAATACATTAACAAAAGAAAGAACAAGAATCATATGATCCTCTCAATAGACGCAGAAAAAGCATTTGACAAAGTACAGCATCCTTTCTTGATCAAAACTCTTCAGAGTATAGGGATAGCGGGTACTTACCTCAATACCATAAAAGCCATCTATGAAAAACCTACAGCAAATATCATTCTCAATGGGGAAAAGCTGAGAGCTTTTCCCCTAAGGTCAGGAATGCGGCAGGGATGTCCACTCTCACCACTGCTATTCAACATATTATTAGAAGTCCTAGGCACAGGAATCAGAGAACAAAAAGAAATCGAAGGCATCCAAATCGGCAAAGAGGAAGTCAAACTCTCACTCTTTGCAGATGATATGATACTGTATGTGGAAAACCCAAAAGACTCCACCCCAAAACTGCTAGAACTCATACAGGAATTCAGTAAAGTAGCAGGGTATAAAATCAATGCACAGAAATCAGTGGCATTCCTATACACCAAAAACAAGACAGAAGAGAGACAAATGAAGGAGTCCATCCCATTTACAATTGCACCCAAAATTATAAGATACCTAGGAATAAATCTAACCAAAGAGGCAAAAGATCTGTACTCAGAAAACTATAAAATACTCATGAAAGAAATTGAAGAAGACACAAAGAAATGGAAAAACCTTCCATGCTCATGGATTGGAAGAACAAACATTGTGAAGATGTCAATCCTACCTAGAGCAATCTACACATTCAATGCAATTCCCATCAAAATACCATCCACCTTTTTCAAAGAAATGGAACAAATAATCCTAAAATTTGTATGGAACCAGAAGAGACCGCGAATAGCTACAGGAATATCGAAAAAGAAAAGCAAAGCTGGCGGCATCAAAATTCCAGACTTCCAGTTCTATTACAAAGCTGTCATCATCAAGACAGTATGGTACTGGCACAAAAATAGACACATAGATCAATGGAACAGAATAGAGAGCCCAGAAATGGACCCTCAACTCTGTGGTCAACTCATCTTTGACAAAGCAGGAAAGAATGTCCAATGGAAAAAAGACAGTCTCTTCAACAAATGGTGTTGGGAAAATTGGACAGCCACATGCAGAAGAATGAAACTGGACCATTTCCTTACACCCCACACAAAAATAGACTCCAAATGGTTGAAAGACCTAAACGTGAGACAGGAGTCCATCAAAATCCTAAAGGAGAACACAGGGAGCAACCTCTTTGACCTCAGCCGCAGCAACTTCTTCCTAGAAACATCGCCAAAGGCAAGGGAAGCAAGGGCAAAAATGAACTATTGGGATTTCATCAAGATAAAAAGCTTTTGCACAGGAAAAAAACAGTCCACAAAGCCAAAAGACAACCGATAGAATGGGAGAAAATATTTGCAAATGACATATCAGATAAAGGGCTAGTATCCAAAATCTATAAAGAACTTATCAAACTCAACACCCAAAGAAAAAATAATCCAATCAAGAAATGGGCAGAAGACATGAACAGACATTTTTCCAAAGAAGACATCCTAATGGCCAACAGACACATGAAAAAGTGCTCCACATCGCTCGGCATCAGGGAAATCTAAATCAAAACCTCAATGAGATACCACCTCACACCAGTCAGAATGGCTAAAATTAACAAGTCAGGAAACAACAGATGTTGGTGTGGATGCGGAGAAAGGGGAACCCTCCTACACTTTTGGTGGGAATGCAAGCTGGTGCAGCCACTCTGGAAAACAGTATGGAGGTTCTTCAAACAGTTGAAAATAGAGCTACCATACGATCCAGCAATTGCACTACTGGGTATTTACCACAGAGATAAAAATGTAGGGATCCGAAGGGGTACGCTCACCTCAATGTTAATATCAGCAATGTCCACAATAGCCAAACTGTGGAAAGAGCCAAGATGTCCATCGACAGATGAATGGATAATGAAGATGTGGTATATATACACAATGGAATATTATGCAGTCATCAAAAGGAATGAGATCTTGCCATTTGCAACGACGTGGATGGAACTGGAGGGTGTTATGCTGAGTGAAATAAGTCAATCAGAGAAAGACATGTATCATATGACCTCACTGATATGAGGAATACTTAATCTCAGGAAACAAACTGAGGGTTGCTGGAGTGGTGGGGGGTGGGATGGATGGGTGGCTGGGTGATAGACATTGGGGAGGGTATGTGCTATCGTGAGCACTGCGAATTGTACAAGACTGCTGAATCACAGATCTGTACTTCTGAAACAAATAATGCAATATATGTTAAGAAAAAAAAAGAAGAAGATAGCAGGAGGGGAAGAATGAAGGGGAGTCAGTTGGAGGTGGAGACGAACCATTAGAGACGATGGACTCTGAAAAAGAAACTGAGGGTTCTAGAGGGGAGGGGGGTGGGGGGATGGGTTAACCTGGTGATGGGTATTAAAGAGGGCACGTTCTGCGTGGAGCACTGGGTGTTATGCACAAACAATGTATCATGGAACACTACATCGAAAACTAATGATGTAATGTATGATGATTAACATAACAATAAAAAATTATAAAAAAATAGAGTTCTACACTCAACCAACTGAACGACTCATTTGCCCCTATTTTATTTATTTATTTTTAATTTAAATTCAAGTTAGTTATTATATAGTGTAGTATTGGTTTCAGGAGTAGAATTTAGTGATTCATCACTTACATATAACACCCAGTGCTCATCCCAACAAGTGCCCTCCTTAATGCCCATCCCCCAGTTACCCCATCTCCCATCCCCCTCCCCTCCAGCAACCCTCAGTTTGTACTTTATATTTAAGAGTCTCTTATGGTTTGCCTCCCTCTCTGTTTTCATCTTATTTTTCCTTCCCTTCCCCTAAGTTCATCTGTTTTGTTCTTAAATTCCACATATTTGTAAAATCATATGATATTTGACTTTGATTCATTTCGCTTAGCCTAATACACTCTAATTCCATCCACGTTGTTGTAAATGGCAAGATTTCATTGTTTTTTATAGCCAAGTAATGTTCCATTGTGTGTGTGTGTATGTGTGTATATATATATATATATATACACATATAAATATATATATATAAATTATATTTATTACATGTATTATATATTATATATAAAAATATATAACAAACTTCTTTACTCATTCATCAGTTGATGGACATTTGGGCTCTTTCCATAATTTGGCTATTGTTCATATAGATTTTGGAAACTAACCCTTTATCTGATGTTTTTTGCAAATATCTTCTCCTATTCCATTGGTTGCCTTTTTGTTTGGTTGATTGTTTCCTTTGCTGTGCAGAAGCTTTTTATCTTGAGGAAATCCCAATAATTCATTTTTGCTTTTGTTTCTCTTGCCTCTGGAGACCTCTGTAGTAAGAAGTTGCTGTGGCTGAGGTCAAAGAGGTTCTGCCTGCTTTCTCTTCTAGGATTTTGATTGTTTCCTGTCTCATATTTAGGTCTTTCATCCATTTTGAATTCATTTTTGTTTGTGGTATAAGAAAGTGGTCCAGTTCCATTCTTCTGCATGTCAACGTCCAGTTTTCCCAACACCATTTGTTGAAAAGACTGTCTTTTTTTCCATTGGATATTCTTTCCTGCTTTGTCAAAGACTAGTTGGCCACAGAGTTGAGTGTCCATTTCTGGCTTCTCTATTCCATTCCATTGATCTATGTGTCTGTTTTTGTGCCAGTGCTATACTATCTTGATGATGAAAGCTTTGTAATAGAGCTTGTAGTCCGGAATTGTGATGCCACCAACTTTGTTTTTCTTTTTCAACATTCCTTTGGCTATTTTCTGGTTCCATACAAATTTTAGAAGTGTTTATTTTAGATCTGTGAAAAATGCTGGTGTTATTTTGATAGGGATTACACTGAATGTGTAGATTGTCTTGGGTAGTACAGACATTTTAACAATATTTGTTCTTCCAATCCAAGAGCATGGAATGTTTTTCCATTTCTTTGGGTCTTCTTCAATTTCTTTCATAAGTGTTCCATAGTTTGGAGCTTAGAGGTCTTTTACCTTTTGGTTAGGTTTATTCCTAGGTATCTTATGATTTTTGGTGCAATTGTAAATGAAATCCATTCCTTGATTTCTCTTTCTGCTGCTTCATTATTGGTATATAGAAATGCAACAGATTTCTGTGTCTTGAGGTCATAACCTGCAAATTTGCTCTACTCATGTATCAGTTCTAGCAAATTTTTGGTGGAGTCTTTCAGGTTTTCTACATAGAGTATCACGTCATCTCCAAATAGTGAAAGTCTGACTTCTTTCTTACTGATTCAGATGCTTTTTCTTTCTTTTTGTTTTCTGATTGCTGTGGCCAGGACTTCCAGTACTGTGTTGAACAGTGGTGAGAGTTGACATCCCTGTTGTGTTTCCGACCTTATGGAAAAGCTCTCAGTGTTTCCCCATTGAGGATGATATTAGTTGTGGGCCTTTCATATACAGTCTTTATGATATTGAATTATGTTCCCTCTATCCCTACTTTATTGAGGGCTTTTATCAAGAAAGGATGCTGTATTTTGTCAAATGCTTTTTCTGCATCTATTGAGAAGATCATATGGTTCTTGTCCTTTCTTTTATTAATGTGGTATATCGCCTTGATTGATTTGTGGATACTGAACCACCCTACTACAGGAGAACTTTATTAGAAACCAATAACATATTAGCAAAATCCAAAAGTATTTGGCAACTAAAGAGCACGCCTCTAAGCAACCTAATACCAAAGAGGAAGGTAAAAGGAAAAATAAAGTATTTTAAACTGAAAATAAAAACACATCAAATCCAAATTTGGAGGATATAGCTAAGACAGTACTTATGAATTTCATAGTACCAAACACCCATAATGTTAGTCTATCATTTATGACCTCAGTTTCTAAATTAAAAATAAAACAAACCAAAAACTGGAATAATATACAAAATAAACGAAGTAAAATAATAAAGATGAAGGCATAAATCACTGATATAGAAAAAGACAATAGAGAAAATAAATGATGTCAAAAATGGTATTTTGAAAATAGTAATAATTGTTATTTTCTAATCAGACTAATCTGGACAAAGGAGTTTATTTCAATGCCAATATTAGGAAAGAAAGAAGGGTCATCACTGGAGTTTCTGCAGGTATAAGAGAGTATTAAGATTACTTCAAAATATCTTTATGCCAATAAATTTAACAACTTACATGAAATAGACAAATTCCTTGAAGGATACATAGCATAAATTCCAAACAATTCCAAAAGAAGAAATTCATAATCTTATAACCTATTTAAAATATTTAACTTGTTAAACTTTCCCAGTATGGTAACCCCAGGCTCAGATGGCTAAATTTATGGCAACTACCAAATTTTCAGGAATAAATCATATCAGTTTGTCAACATATCTTCCAGAAAATTGAAAAGATGACAGTATTTTACAACTCACACTATGAAGCCAACAAAACTAGACAAATTACAAGGAAAGAATACCACAGACCAATACATCTTATAACGTAAAAAAATCTATAAACAAAATTTTAACAGGAATCAATAATATATAAAAATTATTTTATGTCATGACCAATTAAGGTTATGTAGAAAATAAGAGTTTAGTTTAGCTTTTAAAAATCAATCAGTGCAATCCATCATGTCTAACTTAAGGGAAGACCAATCAAGACATCTAGATTGGAAAGGGAGAGGTAAACTGTTCTTATTTGTAAATAATGGGTTTCATAAATTATTTGTACACAGAATATAAAAATAAATCTCAAAACTCAATAATCAGAAAAAAAGAAAATGGGAACATATTTGAATAGACTCTGCCAAAAATGCAAATAAACACATGAAAAGAAATTCATTATTAGTCATTAGGAAAATGCAAATTAAATCCCCTTGAGATGCTATTGCATATTTATTTAAATGGCTTAAATTAAAACGACTGACTATACCAAGTGTTGTAGAGGATGTACAGGAACTGAACTTGAACCTGAGTTCTAATCTTCAATTTAAAAGGACCTCATGTGGGCCTTATTTTACTTTTCTGCGACGTATAAATAGTTATATTTTCTCCATGGGGATATTTTGAAAATACACAATATTATATATTTAAAACCCTTGACAGAGAGAACAACATTCAGTGTTTTATTTTGTTTTGTTTTATTTTAAGTAAACATTATTATTACACTATAATCCCACTCTACCCACACACTCTATTATCCAAATATCAGCACATCTGTCAGCTTTCTTTGGGATTTTTTTCCCCAAGGAATTGAGTAGAGCAAAATAAAAGACTAGTTAAAATAAATATTGGAAAAAAATAACATGCAATTTTGTGTACTAGAAATACAATGAAACATGGGTATACATTAAAAATAATGAAAATGTAATAATAAAAACTTAAATTGCTTAGTAGGAACTATGTACCATTTTCTGTAATAAATACTTCCTTGCATTGTTTCATTTATTTTTCCCAAGGACATCACAATATTAGTTGTATAATTATCCACATTTGATGATGAGGACACTGTGGCTCAAAAAGATTAAATATATGATCACATACAGCTGATTTAAAAGTCCAAGATCTTTAACTATTATACAAAATAGTCTAAATACATGATTAGAGTGGCTAGGTAAAATAAATTTTGGTAAATTCATAAAATGGAATACAAAGCAGGCATTGAAATTCTAAGAATAATGGTAATGATTCTTTACTGATTACCTGCCACTTGAAAGTGTTTTATGCTAAGTATAGTTTTATAACCATTCTTGTCATAATCATGAGTGAATTCACAGGGAAATATGTGCTAAGTTTTAAGTGATAAATTCAGCACACAACCAAGGCATATGGGACGAATTTATCATTCTCTAGTGAGAATGAATATTTACTTAAATATATAATATTCTTAAAATATTTGTGAAAATAAACCATTGTTTCTTAGTAGTAGAATTATAATTTATGTCTTGTGATTTCTTTGAACTGTTTGTGACTATCATGTATAACATTTTAAATGAGAAAGTATAAACTATTTATATATTGGAAAGATAATGTTGTTCCTATAAGCACGTTTATACTTTCACTACATACTCCACTCAGAATTGTGCCTGGCACACTGTAGGTACTCAATAAATATTGTATAAATGAAAAATGTAACATCATAGTGGAGAACACTTCCCATTATGGTGTTGAATGAGAAATGAAGAATTCAAAATTTGTGCAGAAAAGCATATAACATGAGAAATGGCTAAGTGCTATTACTGTTTGTTCTACATATTATTTAAAAATGATATGTAAACTATATCACAAAAAGGCTTTTCAAAATAAGCAAAGCTCTAGATTCTGACATAGATACTACTGGACTTTGAGAGACCACATCATATCCTTTGTTGCTAAAAGGAAAAATCTAAGGTGTTTTTTTT
Organism: Eumetopias jubatus; assembly: GCF_037043125.1. Lineage (NCBI taxonomy): Eukaryota > Metazoa > Chordata > Mammalia > Carnivora > Otariidae > Eumetopias > Eumetopias jubatus. The sequence continues at coordinate 172,209,624 of NW_028274809.1, read as the reverse complement.
TTTCTGATCATTGAAGCTAAATCCCACCTCAATTCTTATTTCCTGACTCACTATTTATATCAAATTATAAATGTTTGCCAAATGAGAAGAATAGTAGGAGTTTATGATAATTCACAGATTTTATCTTTCACAGTTCTTTTCTTATAACAGATATGGAGTCTCACTAACTAAAGCACAAACAAATAATTAAAGCAAAGGCACAACAAACAGAGCAAAAATTATTTAAATGATCCTGGGTGAATCATAAAAATGAGGAAGTAGAAAATCAACCAGGAATTTAGGAGACCAAAATCAAGAAAGTGCCCAGAATTATAATTGCAGAAATAATTTTGAAAAAAAAAATATTTAGAGTGCTATAATAAATTTGATTTAGGAAAAATTCATGAAAAAGCCATATAAAGAGAACAGAAGAGTGAAAACTAATAATGATAAACAAAAATAAATGTTATCCTTAATAAAAGCAAATCCGATAACATTCATTATATGATGACAAAGCAGTAGTTGATGTGCCTGCCTTACATCCTCCCCTACATGTCATATACGACCCTTTCCTTTGCTCAGCATCTCAGGAGCAGAAGTTTCTTTGACAAATAAAACAATTCACACTTTAAATCAAGGAAGGAACATGCCTTTAGAACAAATTCTTGCACTGATATCTTGGTGGTCATTTTCCACTAACATAAACTATGTAGGAAATATTTCAAGTAATTATTTAATTTATATCCAAATACCCCTTGTTTTGACATCTTTGTGATCTTCTGGTGAAGGATTCCTTTGAAATCTCTGATCATCTAACCAGAAAATTATGTATTGGATAACTTTGCTTCATGTAAAACAACTATATAAATGCATGCTCTGTATGTAAATACATAGAGTATCTATCTATCTATCTATCTATCTATCTATCTATCTATCTATCATCTATCCATCTACCTATCATCTGTCTATCAACTATCATCTATCTGTCTGTCTGTCTATCATCTATCTTTTTAATTAGTCAAATTCTGTCAACCATGAGATTTTTTTTTCTTTCTCACCCCTGACCTTGATGTTCTATCACTAAGTAAGACTACAAAACATGAGAGGAGCCCGTGAGAGGATGACTGTGAGCTAAAGCTGTCATGTTACACAAAACCTTTATGAAACAGGGATGGAGGCACCTGGGTGGCTCAGTCTATAAGCATCTGCCTTTGGCTCAGGTCAGGATCTCAGGGTCCTGGGATCCAGCCCCACATTGGGCTCCCTGCTAGGCAGGGAGTCTGCTTCTCCCTCTGCCCCTCCCCCTGCTCATGCTCCCTCTCTCTCTCTCTCAAATAAATAAATAAAATATTTTTTTAAAAAGATTTTACTCTCAAAAAAATTAAAAAAAAAAAGAAACAGGGATGACAATGCCTTTGCCTCCTGGTTTTCTTTGTTTGTTTGTTTTTGGTCGTGCTGCTGTTGTTTGGTTTGTTTTAAAATTTACAGGAACCAGGGGCGCCTGGGTGGCTCAGTTGGTTAAGCGACTGCCTTCGGCTCAGGTCATGATCCTGGAGTCCCGGGATCGAGTCCCATATCGGGCTCCCTGCTGGGCAGGGAGTCTGCTTCTCCCTCTGACCCTCCTCCCTCTCGTGCTCTCTATCTCTCATTCTCTCTCTCTCAAATAAATAAATAAAATCTTTAAAAAAAATAAAATAAAATTTACAGGAACCTGGTAGTAAATTCTACACAGAAACATAAATGAGGGTTTAAGAAATCCAACTAGTAGCCATACGATTCCAGGAGACAGTTTGAATGTGAAAATAATATATACATGTAATTTTCTTGTGCCTTTAATGGTTATTCAGGCCTCATACTGTTGACTGTAATTCTCTCTAGTTGTATAAGTAACTATTTTAGGAATCATGAATCCCTGACCATGGAACAACAAGTCTCTTTTAACTTAGCTACCAATCATAATTCAATGTTATCTGATGTGTGCGCAGCAGCATTCCATCTTTAAATAGAAATGGTATATACAAACTGGATCCAAAAAGGTCTGAAAAGATGCAAATAAATTACATGAGCAGGTGGCTCAGATTCCCATAATACCTACTCCTGCCGTTCTGCCACATCTCCCTCACAACACTGGTATGACCTCTGGGGTGGTCCACTATGACTATTAGCAGAAGAGGGAAAAAACTGTGGGCTTGGTTTGCAGTTGAATCTGCATCTTAAACTGGTATTATGTAGAAGTGGGTGCCTGCTGAGAAACAGTCCTGTGCAGGGGTGATTATGAAAAGCAACGCTGAAAACAAAATGTCAGAACTTAAAGCAAAATATATGGTTTGTACTTTGTTAGGAAGGAAAGGTGGCCAGAGCCAGAGGTCTTGGGCAATAATTGATGGGCAGTGCTAATGGATTGACTGGCTAGTTAGAATCTTAATAAGTCAAGATTAAAATATTGATAACTAGGAGACATGGAGTAAGGTCATTTGGATATACATCTTAGAATACACACAAAGTTATGTGTTTTTTTTCATAGAGATTCCCATTAAGGGACATTCTCTGCATAATCGTCTCTCAATAATCGTGTGGATAAGACACACCTCCTGTGGATTTCATCTTTATTTAGTTACCCAAGTTATTCAATAGGCATAAGTACAATGTAGCCACAGTGGCACAACTGGAAAGCATGGATGAATGTGACAATGTAATAGGCATAGTCTTACCTGCCACCACGCCACAGCAGCAACCGTTTATCTTGTTTATCAGAATCATTCAACCCAGCTAGTAATAACCTCATTTTTAAGCCTTCAGATCAACTTGAACAACTTGAATAACCATTTTTTTTTCCTTTGTGGGACTTGGGTCACTTAAGGGAACCACAGCTTTGCTCACTGGGGTGTTATTTTGGGGGAATAAGTCCTTCTATGCACATGGTCTCAAAATTGTGGTAATGGAAGCAAAATTTTTGAAACAATATGCATTTGTGCTGAGCAAGGAAAAGCTTGCTGCCTCCACTTTTGAGTCCAGGCTGCCCACAGCAGAAACCAACGTGAAGCCCCCAGCTACTAGGGGATTGATTATATCCTATCTTTTTTTTTTTTCATATAAGAGGCTGCAGTCTGTCCTCAAAGGAGTATTTACATAATCCAGATAAATATGTGTCTCCTCACAACACTTTTTGCCAGGACCACAAGCTGTGAACTAGAGGTACCAATTGAATCAACATCAGCCCAATTATATGGTGCCTACCAATAATTTTTTATCTCTGTGGTAATGGGAATAAGGTTTTCTTCAACTGAGAAAAGGGAATGAATAGTTGCTAAACAGCAAAATTGGTAGACTTTTCTGGTTTTTCTTTAACCGTTTAGATCAACTCTACTCTTTAGACCCACATAGGCTGTTTTAATGGGCATGCTTGCTGTGTGGCCTCTATTTGGGTTGGACCAAGCACAAACGTCAGCAAAAAAATAAAAATAAGAAGGAGGGTGAAGCCAGGTATTTCAATTTTTCTCCCTCTGTGCTTTTTTTGCTAAACCTTATGCAATAGTTGTGATCCTTCTGGCTACGTCCCGCATTGATGTCCCCTCCTCCTTGGAAGCCCAAGCTTGTTATACAAAAAGGCTACATTGAGATATACCAATTCTAGCCAAGTCCTGGCTTTATCGGTCATTCCAAGTCAGGGAACTTAAGCCCCCTCAGACCCTTTCTACCAGCACAGCCACTGAATGAAGATTACCAAGTGACTACTGTTGATAACACATGGATCAAAATAATTGTTCACCTGAGCTTTTCCCAAGCTCCTGACATATCAAATAAAGTGTCAATCATAATTCTTTTTTAAAAACATTACATTTGGCATTAGTTTGCTATGCCACAATAAGTAAGTGGAGCAGAATTTGATAATTCAATAGGAGAATGCTATTTAAACATGTAGCATTGTTTCATAATGGTGGTAGGCAGAAACTAACAGCGTTCCTGGGAAGTGGAGGCCTCAGTAAGGCTGCTGAGAGCTTGAAGAGGTAGATGCCTTTGCAGTCTGGGATAAGCAGGAATGTTTTATGTAGTAGTGAAAATTTGGCAACACTGTTTACTGGAGTAACACAGGAAATGGAAAGCAAAACTCCTGAAGTCCTGTACCTGACAGAGTAGATTTCAGGCAGGATAAAGAAAATGACCATCGACTTCCTACAATAATAAAATATGAAAAAGAATAAACTGAATAGGTACTGGTTCAGTTCTTGAGAAAAAATATTAGAGGATTTATGAAAGCATGACTTTTGCTGGTCTTGAAAATATAACAGGTTCTCACCTCCATTTCCTTGTAGCAAAAGATTTTCAAACTAAGAGATGGTATCAAGGTAGAGATTAAGTCCAAGATGCTGACAAAACATGGCCTCATGGCTAAGATGTCAGGTGAGTACATGTAAAATAGACAGGTACGTCTAATAAGGCTCTTAGGACTCTGAAGGGTATTGTAAAACAGCACCCTGACTCCCAGCCCAAGGTAGAGGTGAGTTGGTTTTTAAACAAAAGGTGAAAAAAATAATAACATGGATTATAATCAGGTACACAGGAAGCACAAACTATTTTTTTAAGTCACTATACTTGTTCAACTGAAAATACAAAATGAAAAGAGGCCTTTAGACATCCAAACTTCGACAACCAAGAAGTAAGCTGAAAAGCTACTCATTTGAAAATGGGGTCATTTTTAGTGAAAAAGTAAAGATACTTTAGTGAAAAGGTAGAAGAAAACAGAAAACAGATCCAGTAGCCAAATAAATCACTATTAGGAAGCATGACAGGGCTCTAATCACTGAACTAGGAACATATTCTCTGCTGTATCCAATGACTTCTATGTACCTCCACTTACCACCCAGCCCCACTTTCTTTTTATTAGTTTCAGAGGTAGAGTTTATTCATCAGTTGCATATAAGACCCAGTGCTCATCACATCAAGTGCCCTCCTTAATGCCCATCACCCAGTTATCTCTTCTCCCCCCCAACAGTGGATAAAGATGTGGTGTGTATAAATATATATGGGGTGTGTGTGTGTGTGTGTGTGTGTGTGTAATGGAATATTACTCAGCATCAAAAAGAATGAAATGTTGCCATTTGCAATGATGTGGATGGAACTAGAGGATATTATGCTAAGTGAAATAAGTCACCAATCCCCACTTTTTGATTGGGTCTGTCTATTGTGTTATCTCATTTTTATCTCAAGGTTGTATATTGGATCTCTGGGTTAAATATAACCTGTTTTTTTTTGTTTGTTTGTTTTGTTTTGTTTTGTTTTAGTTCACAAGACTTTAGATTAATAGAAACTCTGGTTTAGAAAATATACCCAAGGAAAGTCATTGGCATATTAACAAGATCCTGAGCTCAGCAACAACTGAGCTGATTTCATAATGGCATGAGACTTTTGGGGGCTTCTGTAGGGGTAAGTATATTCTGCATCTGGGAAGGATGCACATTATTAGAAGCCAGAAGAAAGATTGAGATGGCTAATCTCCAGTGGTCCCCAGTTAATCACAACTCCCAATATTCACTTGGCCTAGTCTTGTGAATAGAACCAAAGGTTCCTAGTAGAAGTGCGAGAATGGATTCTGAAGCTAGGTTATAGAACACTTTGTCACCTCCATGTTGATCTCTTGGAAACTATTAAATTGCCATGTAAGAAGTATAAATATCCTGAAGAGATCTAATCTGTGAGGAAGCTCAAGGTAGATACACAGAGAAGCCATAAGGAGAGACACTGATTCTGTTCAATTTCCAGTTGTCCTAGCCATTACATTATTGGTGTGAGCCATCCTGAATCTCCCATTCAAGACTGGTCACCAGCTGAATATATGTGTGGATTAATGGCCTCGCTGAATGTTTTTAAAAATATTGATCCACAAAATCAAGAGCAAAAATATAATGATTCCTTCAGGCTATTAAAATTTGTAGTAACTTAAACAATAATATATCATTAGAACTCTAATACTTGGCATTTAAACAATTAAAACACTGTAATTCCAGTGCTAATACTATTTATATGTGTTGTCCCTTTCAATTCAAATACACATTCTTATCACATAAATTCACTGATGGATACATTAGTTGATTATTTGAGTCATTATTTTTTTGTAATTGTTTTTAAATTCTTGTTTTGCACTGCTGATACTCATGAGTGGTAAAAGGCTTTATAAGCCATATGTGTGACATAAATTTTAATTTTTATCACATTAAACATGAATCAAATTAATAAATGATAAATATCTGTGCCATCAGATCCAAACCACACTTTTAGTACAAAATGTACAATTCACAAAAATGGCTGTTAAAAGCAGTCCAATCTCAGGACAATGTTCGTAGGTTCAAAATCAACTATTTTCCAGACCAGTGGTTCTTCTGGGAGAAATGAATGACAAGAAGATAGGTTAAGCAACAACATATTTTATTATCTACAGTGTCTTCAAACAGAGTCAGAAGTAGAAACAAATTCATGTGCTACAATAGAATCTCAATCTTTGTTGAGCATGCAATCACAGATTAAACCTGTAACATGACCTGCATTTCTTACAGCATGACCTCATTCTTGCTCTTCATCAGAAACCCTTTCAAGTGCATTCCCAAACTGTCCCCCAAGCTCAAGATAACTAATTAATCTTCATTTTAATTATGATTTACCTCATTTTCATATTCATTATAATGTCATTAATGTAGGACAGATGGCCATTGCTATGGCAACCAGGAATGCTGTGGTTGTGACTTTCAGTCTTTACTAATTAGGAGATTGGTTTGGATTGCCTCAGTATAATGGACAAATAAATGTAATATATACCACAACTCTACCTATATTTTAAATAATTTTTCTGGTTATGTATAAAATTCCCCCAAATTAGGATTTCATTAATTCCACCCTTACTTTTAAGTTAGGGATATATAACTTTTTTTTTTTGCCATTCTAATAAAAACTCTAATTTTCCCTTCATCAAAACACTTATTTATTTTACAATTGTTTGCCATGGATTGATGGATGAAATATGTCTGAATTCAAGAAAACTATTCCTTATCCATACATAAAAATGTGTTAACTTGTACATTAAAATATGCATCTTTTATTTCTAAAAACAATGTTGGAGATAACTATTCATGATGAAGTTTCTTGGAACATAAAAATTAAAAGCCCACAATTCATAGAGAAGAAAAACTGGCTTTAAGGTGCATGTTCAAAATTGGCTTTTCATTTCATGCTGGGATGAAAGCTGAGTTTTGGAAAATAACTGATGCTGCAGCTGATCTGATGATCCGGCACCTTCTCCTCCTTCATAATATTACAGATATCAGTGATAAAACAAAAACTGTTTCCATGAACAATAGTGGTCTGTGTATGTAATTTTGTAATAATTATATTAAAGTGTTGAGCATTACTGGGATGATTTGGTTACCATAATAAATGAATTTTGTGGTAATATTTTTCTCTAGCATTAAATTAAAATATATATATTTTAATACATTTACCAATTCTTATAATAATTGAATTTATCTGCGAAATTCTTATTTATTTTAATCCGAATACATATTTAATTTATAGGTTGCAATTCATATCATTCAAAGTATTGTAATTTTTACAAGTTCATAACATGGTAAGTCTTGGGAAACTTGGGTCTTAATTTGATTTTGGTGATGTATGCAAAAATACAAGAAATTCACTGGGTGAAACTGATAATGCACTGAAATGAAATTTGTGTAACTCTATATAAAATATTGAAATACTTCTATATGCAAACATAATACAATGCAGGCACTAATTTTACAAACTTTATTTAAAATTCTCTAGAAGGAAAAATTTGTATAGTTCTAGTCTTCTGTAGGCATAAAGTGCTGGTTGAAACCCTATTGTATATATTTATATATACTTTATCCAAATAAATCATAAAAGTGCAAGATAGTATGCATATGCTTGGTGATTTAGAATATTTCAAATGGTGGCCAGTACTGAAAGCTATGTCTGTGGAAGAAATTAATTAATATTAAACTAAGCCAACACGTTGAGAAAGGGGAGAAAATTAACTCAAACTGTTGCTATATGCTATGTTGCTTTGTTATATACATAAAATGTGTATATTTGTGCAAGAGTGTGTGTGTGCGTGTGCATATGCACAACCACATTCACGTCATGATGTTCTAGAAACAGACTGCTTGGATTTTAACTTCAGCCTTACCATTTCCTATCTGTGTGCTGTCCAACAATTTATGTAACATCTCTTTTCTAATTTATTCATGCATAAACCTAGGATAATAATGATACCTATTATACGGCGTAAGTGAGAAAATATAACACACTTGGAATAATGCATGACCCTTGGTAAGCAATTACTTGGTAAGTAATACATAAGTAATTTTATAAATTAGGCTAGAAAGAAAAAATCCAAGGACTAATTAATAATCAAATAAAAATAAATAATCCAGTAGTGTGTTTAATTTGTATCATTTCAAATTGTTTTTCATTAACTCCTTCATCAGCCAAGTGCTAATTTGGCTCTGAATTTTAATGCATTTTTTTTCAATCTGCTATTTTGGAGTAAATGTTATTAGCACTTGACATATCTCTGTTGCATATAGGTGAATACACATTGAAATTGAATGACAGGCCACAAAACACCTACCAAATTACCTTATTAGGTTTCAACACTCCTGAATCAGGTCCAGCATTGAGTATTCAAAGACTCGAAATCCTAAATTAAGATTAATTAATCAAAATTCACCATGAGAAACTATGACATTCAGATGTGTTCTCTGTTTGAGCCCAGGCTGGACAATCTGTTCACATCACATCAGTTTCTGAAACATTGCTCCTAAATCTCTGCCCTTCCTTATTCCCACCTTTCATCAATATTTACTATTTCTTTGAACTTGAAAAACTATTAAGAAAAAAGTCAGATTCTAGCTAAAAACAGCCACTAGACTGAGGAAATGTTATACAAAAGAATCAGGCTACACATCTTTCAATAATTTCTTAGTCTTTCAAATTCACTATTCCTTAAAACAATACAGATATGCTAATCCCTGAAAATGCGCATAGCATCACTACTAGTGCTGGAAGTTTCTTGTTGAGTTAGTATATTAGACAATACTGTGTGCAATTTGTTTTGTGCTCAAATTAAATGTGAAAGTCTCCTCTATTAATATGTCTAGTTCATAGTAACTATCCACATGATTTTAAATTTTATTTTGATCCTATACAAGTTTATGACACATGGAATGGCAGCTGTGCCTCCATGGGGAGCAATGATTTCCGAGGTATGAATCACTGCTTTAGAAAAATAATAATTACATGGCAATTCAATATATGAGTGTTCAAATTATCAACCACACAAATTCTAAAAGAATTTCTGTGTGAATATGGATATAGGTTTCAATTACCATTTTTATTTTATTAAATACATTTATTGTTTGAAACGTAAAAGTTTACCATGTTACCAAAAAAGCCTATGAAAAAATAATACTATTCAAATAGTTTTATGACTATGCAAGAAACTACACAGTATATGGACTCAGATTTTACTGAAAATTTGAATCAATGAATAATGATATGCTAATTATGTAAAAGTCTGTTTGATTTAAATTCTTTTTTTTTAAAGATTTTATTTATTTATTTGACAGAGAGAGACACAGCGAGAGAGGGAACACAAACAGGGGGAGTGGGAGAGGGAGAAGCAGGCTTCCCACTGAGCAGGGAGCCCAATGTGGGGGCTCGATCCTAGAACCCTGGGATCATGACCTAAGCCAAAGGCAGACACTTAAGGACTGAGCCACCCAGGTATCCCTGCTTGATTTAAATTCTTATCTAAGAAGCAACAACTACAGATGAGAAAACCTAAGAGCAAAAGTCTTAGAACTTCGCACAAAAATGTTGTGGACATGAAATTCACACTCTCAATTTGCCATAACTTAATATTCTTTACAAACTACAAACAAGATTTTCACATTTTCGTAATTTAAATGAAGTACTAATATTTCCATTGTATTACTTGCAAATGGGAATAATATTTCTGAGTTTCATAGAAATAATACATGACATTTTTATTTAATGTATACTCAATATTTCAAAGTCCAAATTATTACTACCTGCAATATCCAATAGTAAAATGGAAGAAGGTGCCCTTGTAAATCCTGTTTTGGAATGTGGAATTCTTTAACTTAGAAAATAATGTAAATATTTATGTATCGCAATACCACTGATAACATAGCATAGCTGATATTAAATGCATATACTGGCTTTTGTATATCGTTAGTGAATGATGGCAAGGACGTTAGTTCTGTGGACAATACACACTTGGATATATCCTGTATTATCATTTTTTCTTCTCTTTTGAATAATTTCCAACAGTGTGCACATATGCACACATGCACAGACAGGGACTCTCCCTGACCCTACCTTCATCCCCAGCTATTATTTCATTTCTTTGCTCACTTTTACAACCAAACTCTTAGAATGTTTTCTACACTTGCAAGTTTCTGTTTCTTCATCTCCCTGACCTTTTGAATGCATTCCAATTAGTTATTCTCAACATAACACTACAACAAAATCATAAAATTTCCCCAAATCATCAGAGATGTTTACATTTCAAAATCTGTATTGATTCTTTATAAAAATCATTTGCCACTTCTTATCAGCATTGAACATGGGAGGCCTGTCCATTCATGTTGAAGCATTTTCTTTACTTGACTTCTGAGAGATCATACAAGACAATATTTCTTGGTCACCTTTGCTACTTTCTTCAATTTCCCAATCTCAAATACATAACTCAACTTTTCTCTCCTCTCTATTCTTATCCCTTAAGTAATCTTAGAGTCATAAGGCTTTCATTCTGTTTTAAATTATAGCCATATGGCTTTAATTAAATTATAACACAAAGTTTTTATCTATCCAGCAACTCCTTCATTGAACTCCAGCCTTCTACCTCAGTCTGGATTCTTGATATCTTCTTTTAATTATCAAATGTGTCTCCAGCTCACCATGTCCAAAACTGATCTTGTTTCCAACCCAAACTCACAAAGCCTGTTTTTCCCATCAATGCATATCACTCAGTACCTTGTTCTCACAACCTCGCAGCCTTAAGTTTTTGTTTTCTGTAATCCACATGCAATCTACCTTCCTTTTGGCCCTGCCTTTTAAATATATTCAGACTCTGTACATTTTCCATTGCTTCCTCAGCTAGCACTGTATTCCTAACTGCCATTATTTCTTTCATGGACTCAAGTAACAGCTGCTAAGTTACTGTACTCTACTATTCACTTTCCTATATTATTCCTTACCAGCAGCCTCTGAACAATAGTTTTGGGGTTTTGTTTTGTTTTGCTTTTTTTGTTTTGTTTTCCTTGTGGCACTGAGGATATTGCTTTTAGCATCAGATAATCAATTGTTAGCAGGCAAAGAGCAAATTAAATCTATCTTAATTCTATCGGTATCCCACATCATCATTATCTATATTCTGGCCTCTGCCATCACTCCCTTAAACTATACCATATAGTCTCACATACTCTTGTTTGATACCATCTTCTTTGATGACATTATTTGAATGTTCTCTTGCTTTTCTGCTAGTTTTTTCCACACTTAAGTAGATTTGTTTCATGACAATATTCTGTAAGTTTTTGTATGTGGCATAAATCCCTTGCTCAGTCTTTGAAGAGTTTACAAGATAAATTTCAATATACTTAATGTTACCTTCTAAGTCTAGTATGCTCTGGCCTCTGCTTCTCAAATCTATACCCCTTGCCACCTGTTACTCACTTACCACTGCAAATAATAATGTACCAATTTTAAGACCTTTATGCCTCTCCATACTATCCATACTATTTTGTGTTTCAGTATCTGTGTACTTAGAATTACTTTTTCTGTCTTTACAAATTCCCACCTCCATTCTGTATCCTTTGACCAATCCCAGTATATTTCAAGATTAAAGATAGATGTGCCACATTTAGAAGGACACCATGCCCCTAAACTCCACTGTAATTTTGCTTAGCTGGGGTAGATTTTATAAACTTCCCTATAATTTCAACGCATTAAAAAATCATGTATAAAATGGAAATATTATAGGAATATCTATCATGGAGTATATACAATTCATACGATGATGTGCTTGTACAATTGCCTGGCAAATTTTTAATAGTGCAAGTTATGTTAATATTATTGTTTCATTGTTAGTATTTATGTTCATGTATTTATTTATATTAACTTGCAGCTGTATGAGAAAGTTCCTGTAATGCTTTTTAGAGACTTTTTTTGTTTGTTTGTTTCTTTCTTTTTCTTTCTTCCTTCCTTCCTTCCTTTCTTTCTTCTCTCCTTCCTTCCTTCCTTCCTTCCTTCCTTCCTTCCTTCCTTCCTTCCTTCCTTCCTTCTTTCTATGTGAGCAGTGGGGCAGGGTCAGAGGGGGAGAATCTTAAGCAGGCCCCACGCCCAGCACAAAGCCTGCTGTGGGCTTGATCTCACGACCCTGAGATTATGACCTGAGCCAAAACCAAGAGTCAGATGCTTAACCGACTGAGCCGCCCAGGAGCCCCCAGTTCCTGTTAATGCTTTTAAGAGAAATTCTTATAAGTACAGAACACTTGTTTTTTAGAAAAACACTTTTATAAATCAACTGAAATAAAAAGTATCATGGATATGAAGTAATACTCTTGAGGAAATAACAATAAAAGATAGATAATCCCTTTTGCACTAAAAAGGAAAAAGGATTTAGAAGTGGCTTTGAGAAAAGAAAAAAAGCAGAGTAGTGGATTGGTTGAGCATCATGGCAAGCTGGCTGCAGTTGTTTTGAGAGATGAGATGTTTAAAACTCAAATTTAAATGATTTGGTTTGCAGCTGTCTAAATGCCCCATCTCACCCCCAAAATAAACTTAAGGATGTGTGGCACATACAGGGACTGGTAGTTGATTTTGTCTTTGTTGTGTGTTTATTTGGAAGATATTTGACTATATTAATTATATAAAAGGGCTAAGATCCAAATCTTACTCTATGCCAAATCATAGAGTAAGTAAAAACACAAGTTGTGCGTTTGGAGGATATACACTCAGATAAGGGAGCAAGCAAGCAGAAGGCAGAGGTGACCATGAGAACCTAAGGACTTAGGCATTTGGAGAAACCTTGCACAGAAAATGAATGGGGTTAATTTAGATCATATAGAGATCTCAACTGTCAGTGATCCCAGCTAAAGTCTGGGGAACATTTACGTCTACCATAATGGACTATACAAATGTTTTACATGTCCACTTCCACTGTTTATCTAATTTTGAAGAAAAGTTCTAAGGATCTTTTTAATGATTACAGCATCTAGCACGAGTGGTCACTCACAATTGTGTGTTTTGAATTCAATCCTATACACTGGCAAAGTCAGAAAGAATGGTATGTCCTCAGTCTCATTACTAATTTACACCTATTGCTGATTCTTCTCATAAATTCACTATCTACTTTTGACGCTGCCAAATCCCATTTATCTAGAAAAGATTGCTGATACATAAGAAGATTTGTTTTGGGTTTTATTACCTATGTATTGATGGCATCATTTTTAAAATGATATAAAATAAAGTAATAGGGCATCTTTACCTATGTACAATAAAGGTTAGCCTACTAAAAATGTATTTTGGGAATGCAGTATAGAAAATAAAATTTCATAGGAACTGAGATATGTATTTCTTTCTAATGAAATGATGATACATAATGAATTTTAAGTTTTCCCCTACAGATCTGTGCATGTGTATCTTCATCTCCAAATTTAAAAAAAGTGATTATTCTTGGAATCCCCAACAGTGTGTGCTACGTGGTTAATCATACTTCTAACTACAAAAAGACAATAATCCAAATATGTGACAGACTGTATGGTTCAGGATTTTGTGATTTTTTTGTTATGATTTTTATAGTATTGTCAAAGTATTCATCCTTGTTTTGCATGAAGATCGATGCCAATATACAAAAATAAACACGGTTTATGCTATTTTGTAAATATTTTTTACTATAGAAAATAGAATATTAGTAATATAATTCCTTCTCCCAAGGTCCAGTGTCATAACACTTTACCTACAGAAAAAAATGTTTATAGCAATAACTCATTAATATTGAAAATAATGACATAATTCAATTTCGGTCATAATGAGACCATAATTTGGGTACTAATTTTTTTATTTCCTAGTATTTAATTTTATAAAATTCACTTTTACATTGTTGACAAATATGTAGTCACCAGGTCTTTGATGTATCTATCACTGAGTGATACTGTCTAACGTGTGTGAGTCTCTTATTTGCTGATTACTCTTTCCAGAGTACTCTGATCCTCTTCTTCAACCAGTCAAAGCTCATTTATGGTCTTCTGCAAAAGTATCATTCTGGCACTTCCTTTCACTGCAATTCTTGGCTAGAATACATTTCGAGATACTCTGTTTTTTTTTTACCCAACACAATTGTGTCTCCTTTTTTCTCCAGTATGTGGCTTGAATATATCCTTACATAAATTCATCTTCAGAGTGAATGTGGGGTACAAAAACATAAGATAGGGATGATTTATTGGTATATTCATTTATACACTGAAAATAATTTCCTTCTTAATTTGTCTCTAAAAGTGTGATCAATGGAAACCCTACTGTCAAATTAATAGTTATGTCTGTATGATTCCTGTGCTTTACATTTTTTTAAATAAAATTTATTTCTTATAATAGTTTTAGATTTACAAAAAAAAACACATAAAACATAGTATAGAGAGTTCCTAGATAGCACACATGCAGTTCCCCATTTATTAACATTTTATCTTATTATGATATATTTGTAAGATAATTAATGAACAAATATTGATATATCATTATTAACTTCCTTAGTTGTACTCAATGTCCTTTTTCTTTTTTTTTTTTAAGATTTATTTGAGAGAGAGAGAGAGAGAGAGCATGCAAGCAGGGGTGGGGGGAGAGGGATAGGTAGGGAATCTCAAGCAGACTCTGCTGAGCAGGGAGCCTGACTCAGGACTCAGTCTCACAACACTGAGATCATGACCTGAGCCAAAACCAACAGTTGGACGCTCAGTTGACTGAGCCACCCGGACGCCCCTACTGTCCTTTCCCCTGCTCCAGTATCTGTTTGAGGATACCACATTGCCTTTGTCATTTCTCCTTAGGGCTCTCTAGGGCTATGATAGTTTCTAGAGCTTTCTTTGTTTTTGATAACATTAAGAGTTTGGAAGAGCACTGATCATGTATTTGTAGAACGTCCCTCATTTGGATTAGTCTGATGCTCTTATTATGACTGGGCTGGGGTTACAGATTTTTAGAGGACGACTACAAAGATAAAGTGCTGTTTTCATCACATTATATCAAGGGTGCATACTATCAGCATGACTTAGCACTGGTGATGTTAAAGGTGATCACCTGGCTGTAGTTTTGTTTTTGTCCACTCTAAAGTTTTCCTTTGTTTCTCCTTTCCATACCACATATTTTTAATTTTCTATTTAAAAATGAATTACTAGACAATTTTCTCTCTCCCCCTACCCTTTTTGGTTATTAACTTATCCTATTTTATATGCCGATATTTTCATTTTTTTAATTTTCAGAATGTTTTTTAAAGGTTTTATTTATTTATTTGAGAGAAAGAAAGAGCACAAGCAGGGGAAGCTGCAGGCAGAGGGAGAGGGAGAAGCAGGCTCCCCACTGAGCAAGGAGCCTGATGCGGGGCTCAATTCCAGCACGCCGGGATCATGACCTGAGACGAAGGCAGACACTTAATGGACTGAGCCACCCAGGTGGCCCTATATTTTCATTTTAATACAGTCTCAAGTTGAGAAAAGTCTGCCATTTTCAAATGGAAGGGCTGAATTATTTTAATAAACCATTAACTCAGGGAATTACAGTTCTGCCTTAAAGGAATTAACATCCATACCATGAACTGAATATAAATAGCAAAAGAAAATTATAAAAGAACTTTCCCATTGTATTCTGTAATGGCTCCATGATGATCAAAATGTATCTACAAATGAATTAGAATAATTATAAGATGGAAATATCAATTAACTTTAGGCACATTTAATTTAGAGTGCCATACAAGTTTGAATTGTTTAATTAGTTCTATATCATTATTTTTCCTGTTTTGGAAATACATAACAACTCTACTCTGAAGTTAATTTATGCAAATATACACTTTGATCTTTTTTTTTAAAAACCATAGAAGATCTTAATGTTTATGTCACGAGTATAAATGTTTTGATAAATTATGTTATATAAAATATGAGGTTATTTTGGTTTAATTGTTTTGACAGAATATTTTTAAAGAATTTAGCTTATTTATAAATAAATACCATCTTCCAGAATTGAAACAATATGTCACTTGCTTTGAAAAGTAATATCAACTTGGGCGGCACCTGGGTAGCTCAGTTGGTTAAGTGATCAACTCTTCTTTCCGGTTGGCTCAGGTCAAGATCTCAGGGTTGTGGAATGGAGCCCTGCATCTAGCTCTGCACTCAGTGGGGTGTCTGCTTGTCACTCCCTCCCCCTCAGCCCTTACCCTGCTCTGACGCCCGTGCACATGTGTGCACCTGCACTCTCTCTCTCTTTCTCTGACACAAATAAATAAATGAAATCTTAAAAAAATAAAGAAAAGTAATATCAACTTGGTAGAATTAACAATCAGGAGGCAGTTCCATATTAACATGCCTGAGAACACGCTGGGATTAGATGTTACCCTTGGCAATTCTATTTCTCTGAGTTTCTAGCCTGTGATGAAGTGAAAATGTAACAATTTAATGGAGATAATAAGCCATTTGATAAGTTAAAATATAACTAATTTTGTGAAGAAAAATGATTCCTAGATGTAATAAGCAATCAAAATAAGAAAAAAAAGTAGAAGAGTGGAGAGTTCCAAAATCCATGGATAATAAATAGAAACATTTACACATGAAAGTACTTCAAGTATCATGTAGTTTCTTATTTGGCTTTAATAAAGTAATAACTACAGACGGACTGCTTATCAAAGAAAGCTTTAGGGAGCTTAATTACACTTACATAAAATAAGCTTTCCAGTTGTTAAGTACAAATTGAGTGAAGAAATCTATCATTGCATTTTTAATAATGTACTCAAATTGAAATGTTTAGACATTTTCAGCATTTAGCAATTTTCTAAGAGTGAGTCAGCAAGTTAAAAATTAGCATATTTCTTCAATGTAGGCTAATTTAGTTATTAATTTACATAATTTACTTAATGCAAGCCACTTTCTGAAACATTCAATTTCTTAACCTTTAATGAAAATCTAATGTCTTAATAATAATATAGTATTCTCTGAACATGACAATTTAGTGAAATTATCACATAATTTAGGTTTTTGCTTTCAGCAATCAATGCGCTTCTACCGTTTTTATGAGTGTGTCTTGAAAAAATAAAAGCTCCCCTAAAACTATGAAATGATTTAAGACTTTAAATTTGTTTAGATAGTACTATTTCCTTCCCAGAGTACTATTTCAAAGAGAAGACTGATCTTATAAATAAAAACATGAATTATTTTTATTTTTATTTATTTTTTATTTATTTTTTTTAAGATTTTATTTATTTATTCATGAGAGACAGAGAGAGAGAGAGAGAAGCAGAGGGAGAAGCAGGCTCCCAAGGAGCAGGGAGCCCGATGAGGGACTCGATCCCAGGACCCTGGGATCATGACCTGAGCCGAAGGCAGATGCTTAACCATCTGAGCCACCCAGGCGCCCAACATGAATTATTTTTAAAAGCTATAACTATAGTCAGTACTAGTTTAATTTTTAACTGGCCTATGATTTTTTTTGGTACATTCTGAATTTTCTGTGTTTTTCTTTCTTTTAAACTTCTCTGGTAGAACATTTTAGCTGTCTGACATTAGTTTTTGTTAGAAGAATGAAGCCAGGTAATTTACTTGAGGGCTCCTCTCTACTTTAATTAATATCACATTAGCTTCAATTATTAAAAAAACTATGCCCTACACATTACCACCTCCCTACATTCATGCTGTTACCACAAATCACAGTTTATATCTTATGTATATTAACCTAAAGTTATAGTATGTTGAGCTCCATGCTGGCTGTGGAGCCTGCTTGGTTTTCTCTCTCTCCCTCTCCCCTTCTCTGCTCATGCTCTCTTTCAAAAAAAATAAAAAATTAAAACTTATGAGCACCAAAGGATGTTATCGAGAAAACACAACACAATCTACAGAATAGAACTTATTTGCAGGTCATATGTCTGATAAGGGGCTAACATCCAGAGTCTATAAAGAACAGTTACAATTTAAGGACAACAAGAACAACAAAAATCCAATTTCAAAAAGGGCAAAAACTTGAACAGACATTTCTCCAAAGAGGACATAGAAAGAAAAATGGAGAACAAGAACTTAAAAAGATGATCAAGTGGTGCATGGGTGGCTAAGATGGTTAAGTGTCTGATTCCGGCTCAGGTTATGATCCTGGTGTCCTGGGATTGAGCCCTGTGTCAGGCTCCCCATTCAGAGTGGAGTCTGCTTGTCTCTCTCCCTCTGCCCCTCCCCCAGCTCATGCTCTCTCTGTCTCTCTCTCAAATAAATAAATAAAATCTTTTAAAGAAAGATGTTCAACATCATCAATGCAAATCACAACCACAGTGAAACACAACTTCACACCTATTAAGATAGCTATAATAAACAACAACAACAAGGAAAAATAAGTGTTGGAAAAGATGTGGAGAAATTAGAACATTTATATATTTTTGGTGGAAGTGTAAATTGGCACAACACTTGTGGAAAACAGTTTTGTACTTGCTCGAAATGTTAATCACAGAATGACCACGTAGCCCTATAATTCTAAGGCATATACTGAAAAGAATTGAAAACAAATACTCGAGTAAGTACCTGTGCACACATGTTCATAGGAACACTATTCACAATAGCCAAAAGGCCAAACAATCCAAATAAGTGTCCATCAAAGGGCAAATAAATAAGTAAATGGTAGAATATGTATACAATGGAATATTTCTCAGCCAAGAAAAGGATGCCACATCATGGATAAATCTTGAAACATTATGTTACATGAAAAGATCCAAATACAAAGGGTCTCAGGTTTTGTAATTCCATGTACATGCCATATCAAGAATAGATAAATTCATACAGACAGAAAGCAAACTGGTGGTCCTGTGGGGCTGGAGGGAGGGAAGATTAAGGAGGAATTGCTTAATAGGCAGGAGATTATCTTGTAAGGTGATGAAAATGTATAAGAACTTATTTAAGTGATAGTTGCAGAACACTGTTGATGTATAAATGCTATAGAAATGTACAGTTTAGGGATGCCTGGTGGCTCTGTCCGTTACGCATCTGACTTTGGCTCAGGTCTCAGGGTCCTGGGATAGGCAGGCTCCCCCCTCAGCAGGGAGTCTGCCTCTCCCTCTCCGTCTGCCCCTACTCCCACTTGTGCTCTCTCTCTCTCTAGTAGATACATAAAATCTTTTTTAAAAAAAGTAACAGTTTAAAATGGCGACTTTTATGTTCTGTGAATTTCACCCCAATAAGAAAAAAAGGAAAAATTATGTGTGGTTTATTTGAAATTCAAATTTGGTTGAATATCCTGCATTTTACCTGGCAACCTATCTGTATCATATTATATGTATCACTTATTCAAATGTTACAAAAATTAGGCGTTTAGTGCATTATATTTTAAAACAAAAAAGTTTATTATTGTCAGTTACTCTTTTTGTCATTGAAAATAAGACAATGATTCCTCAGGCATGTAACAGTCATTTTTGCTTTTCAGAAATAGAAGCAGCTACAAAGAGCAGAGGTGAAAGATCCCTGTGTTTACATAGAAATGATAAAAAAAAACTATAAAAGTTACCACTCTCCACTTAATTTTTCTATTATTTAGAAATCACTATACTTATCCCCCTTCCTGTATTCCTATGCGTCCTATCTAATTTTCATTACCAATGCAGCATCAAATTAATACTACTGAAATTGATTATTTTAAACTTTCATTTTACTTCCAGATGATTTTCTCCAGTCACAACACCTGTGTTTCTTAGATCTATTGCTTTTTGGTGTATACAACGCAATGCCACAAGACAACTCAAAAAGAAAGTGAAGGCAAGACAAACAGAAGATCGAAGTATTTATTTTCCTCTTTCTTTTAATTTAATAGAAGTGACATTACTGATAGTTTCTTTTGCCAACTGAATAAAAAAGATAGCTGTGATTTTTGCAATCTCTTTACAAAGATAGAACAAAACAAAGCCCAGAAGAAATGCCTGTGCACATAAGCTAAACTTGAAGCACTGAGATGTTTATTAGATGGAGGGCTGGGGTTGCATGACAAGCATCTTAAAACATGATTTGAAATGAGGCTTAGTGAATTTTCCCTGCAAGATGATCCTACTAATAGGAGGGCAGCATGGATCAAGCACTCTCTGCCCACTGTGGAAGCATGGCTAGCTGAAAGTGAGCACTGGCTTAGTGGAAACCATGGTTTTCAAAGAGTGCCAACTGTGGATTTAAAATGAGAAAGAGATGAGCTCAGCAAGCCAGAGGGATCAAATCCTCTGGCTCCTTTAACTCCAGGAAGACTCAAAAAAAATTTTTTTAAATAGTTCCTGAAAGCAGTGAAGTTAAAATTTGAATTTTATAGACCCTTTAAAATGGGCTTAATTTCAGTAAGATAATATATTTATTTTGCATTTCCATTTCTTGTAATCTCTGTGGGCTTGGCTAAAATGTCAGAAAAGTAGCCAAATGTCTGTCCTATTTTTAAATACAAAAGTCATGTGTCTTTAACACATAAATCAATGTTTCTCTTTCTCTCATGCACAATATATGTTGCAGAGTCCAGAAGGCTTTTTTCACTAAAAAGGAGTTTAAAATTAAGAATTAAGTGTTAGACACAGTAACTATCAAAAGCAAAGTAGTAAGATTCACAATATTAGCTTATATAAACTTTCTGAACACTGCAATAAAATGCTCCCTATTTGGGAAATCAGGTTATGTTATGTTTTTTAATAATAATAAAGACTTGCATATATCGTAGTTAAATTCAGGTAGAGGTCGTGTAGGACACGGCATTGAGTTTTTAAACAGTAATGGCCCACGAGTTGTTCTTCCTAGAAAGGGTAAATTGAAATACCATGGCAGTACAAAAACAGGGAACATAATTCTGACATGTACTCTAATCAGAAAGTAACAACTTCTTTCAGAGTGCTTAACATTCCCCCTTTCATTCCCATAACAACAGAAAGAATGCTGATGCTACTCAGCAAACCCAGGCACCCAAGTAAAAGCAGGAGCTAGAATTATCAAGCTACAGAACTAGAATAATAGGGATGGCTCTTCAGGGGGTAAAACAAACAAGGCCACCTTTTGAACAATGCAAGATAGATCATTTAAATATTGAATTGAAACATGAGATTTGACTCAGCACTTAGAGTTAGTGGGTTCTCTTACCATGCCACATCCTGTTATCCAAAGCCTGCCTCCATTTTGATGTTAAGGCCACAGTGACAAACTAGACAACCAGAAAAACCTGCTGCTCAGAGACTTCAACCACATTAGACAGAGTTGTAATAAAGAAAAATAACAACAGTATGCAGAAAATACTTCCATAAGCTTCAGAGGCCCTGGGGTGGAGTTCTAATCTGCGTTTGCCTGAATGGTTTAGGATTGAGAAGGACAGAATGATGAACGTGGAGAGACAAAAGCTGCTCTGCGTGGCTAAAGCATAGGGCGTGTGTAAGGAGTGGGGGAAAGGAGATGTTGAAGAAAGAAAGGCCACCTTGAAAAGCTCTGTATGCTGTGTAAAAGAAATATGAGAATAACATGGAGTCGTTGAAATTTTAAATCAGGAAATGGATTTGAATTAATCTGTACTACAGAAAATGGAGAAGATGGTGGAGTTGTGTGTCAACAACAACAACAAAACAATGACAAAACAAGTATAAGGTCAGTGGAGATAGAGAGAAATGAAAATATTAGTATAGAATTTAGTGAGTGGTTAGACCCAGGACTAGGTAAAAGGAGAGTCAAAATGGCATCTTGGGGGCGCCTGGGTGGATCAGTTGGTTAAGCGACTGCCTTCGGCTCAGGTCATGATCCTGGTGTCCTAGGATCGAGTCCCGCATCGGGCTCCCTGCTCAGCAGGGAATCTGCTTCTCCCTCTGACCCTCCCCCCTCTCATGTACTCTCTCTCTCTCTCTCTCATTCTCACTCTCTCAAAATAAATAATTAATAAATCTTAAAAAATAATGGCATCTTGGTTTCTGAATTGGTCAACTAACTGGAGAGTGGTATAATTCACTGATACAGGGCAACCTGGAGAGAAGCAGGTTTAGTTTGGGACACTTAGAGCACCAAGTTTGGGACTTGTAAATGTGATGCCTGTGGTTCATACAAAGTAAATTGACTCACAGGCTTGGTGCTTTAAGTGTGGACTAAAATTTTCAGTGGATTAAAATGCAAAGGTTTATTGTTCATTTATACATGCTCACTGTGGATAAGAAGTGTTTTCTGAATTCCAGACGATTACTTATTTCAGTGGGAACCATTCCTTACTGAAATGTTTCATGGAAAGAGAATCAGAGGCTCAGATGAGTCCTGTACCAGGCATAGCTTTAGGGGCACCATGATTATTGTGTCAGTGCATGGTGCTTCAGAAGAAACCTGGCCTGGCATCACCAACTGTATTCTTATAAGTTTCTATTCCAGTCCCATTGTTATTATACTTTTCTGCATAAGTCACAATAATTCTTAAGAGAAGGAAACTCTGCTCAAGTAATGTCAAGTTCAGCAAGATATCTTCCACATTTAAAACTCTGACAGTAAAACTTTATAATTTACATTCACAATTTTAGCCATTTGTTTAAAAGTAAAAACTTTGAACTTTCATTGACTCACTATGGGTGTCCAGGCTCCACCTCACAGTTTTCAAGAATTAAAGTTAGCCCAAAGTACTTAGACCCTGGAATTCATGCTGAATTACCAGACAAGACTTCCTTATCTGTCAAGGGAAATTCTTTTTTTGGAGTGTTGTTCAATTCCAGTGTACTTGACTTGAGAGAAGCTCAGTGCAGAGGTGTTATTATTAATGTTGAACATCCAAATGGAAGTATTCAAATTTTAGACATCTTTTCTTCCAGGAGTCTTCAACATTGCTATGTAATAATCTCCTTTCCAAAGGCCAGCTATGCATTAACAGAGTATCATGCACCAGTTACTAATCCTAGGGAGCAGAACTTTGTACTGTTTACTAATCCCAGGGGTAGACCCCAAATACTTCTGACCATTGCATAGTGTAAGAGTCACCAAGGTAAAACAAACAAAGAAACAAAGAAACACACAAAACACAGGCAAGTACTGAATGGAAGCTTTACTTACATAGAGAAGAGACATAACAAGATCAGCTTCAATCATGGGCATTGGTCTCTGATGACCATTGGGTCTTCTTAGCAACTGACACAAGGCAATTTGCCTATTTGCCTAGACATACCCTCTGAAGCCCCAGTGCTTCACAGTGCTGACCTCTCCCCCAAGGAATGGGAAATACTGAAAGCTGGGGGCATGCCTGAGCACCATGGACATATATCCTTCCATAGAACACAGAAGCATACAGTGAGGTAGAAACAGGGAAAGATATTCCCACACAGGCAATAAACTGGGTACAGGCTCTGTGTGCTCTTTATCTCTTGGTAAGAAAGTGTTCCAAGACCAAGACATATTTTTATGTAGCTAACCAGAGGTCAAAACACTGTGCATATGGAACTGTATTTCCCAAACATATCCTATGTGAATACTAAGAGAGTTCTTTTAAGATAGATGGAAGACCTCCAGTAGAGTAAGACTGCCTTTTTGTGAATCAGGATCTGACCCTTCCTCACTGATCTGACAAGTTAAGTAAATTCCATACCTCAGTTTTTCATTTCTAAAATGAGGATCATATCCAAACTCAAAGAGTTGTTGTGAAGACTAGATGTGCTAATTCATGGTAAATGCTTAGAATTATGACTGCCACATAGTAAGGGCTAAATAAAATTTATCACTGTTATTATTATTACTATTGTTAATATTGAAAGTGTGGTCACTTGTCTTTCAAATAAAAACTAGAACATCTCAAAAAGATTCCTCCTGGTCAAATAGGATCTGCTAGAGGATGATTGGTCGTAAACATCGATGGAGTAAGTAGTTGCAAATTTTACATTACAGTATTATTAGTCATGAATTTACTAATATTTTATTTATTCACTACATCACTATGCTTGTGGTATAGCATACCCCATGCTATTATATCATCACCTATAAATCCACCACAGATCTTCAGTCTTTGGAGCTAAGAAAGACATAAAAGCAAAAAAAAAGAAATTCCAAATATTATCTCTAAAACTAGTTATTGGTAAACTGTGCTCCCTGTGAGATTTGTAAACACATTTTGGAAATGAATTTGCCTATCTACCTATTTTAATTTTTCTGTTTTCTTCTGTCAAATTAAGACAATAGTTTATAGATAAATCTGATATTTTGTTGTGACCTACAAATTTGCCTAGATAATTTTGAAATATTCAGTGATTTGATTTCAAAATGGGAGGAAAACACTACAATATTATTATGTACTATTATTGGATAGTCAAAAGTATAATTTAGTAAGCGTAGCATATTTCATTAATTTTAATGAGATTATAAAATATTGACATACGAAATTATTTTTAAAAAGTAACTTAAAGTGATTTTGAATAGTATTGTGAATTCAAAGTACAAAGTATTTTTAAACATATGCAAGTTCAGAAATGTTTGAGACCAATACAAAATATAACATCTTATTAGACAAAAATAGATATAAAATGTAAAAACCTATGTTTTTCAATAGGAAACATGGAGAGTACTATCAATAAAGTTTATTTATTGATGGGAAAGAGAAAAAGAAATATGAGCCAGAAAGAAGCAAAGTGTGAAGAATATTTCATAGTGGAGTGAAATGTGATTTTTGAATAAGTGAGTTGCAATGCATAAGACAGTGCGAAGATGAAGTGACTCACTGTCCCATTGTATATGAAGCATAAGTGAGTTCTATAATAATCTTCTTCACGTACCAGAGAATAGATAGTTATCATCTGAGGAGACCCTGAACTGTCAGGAGAAATTCAGTGTAAGAGTTTTTTTTATTTTTTTATTTTATTTATTTATTTATTTTTAACCGTTCAAAAGGAGATTCAGGTCTTTCAGTGTGGAGTGCTTATAAGGCAATCAAGTGAAGAGCAGGAGACTCCTCAAGGAATAACTGCTGGGAAACTAACTCACTCAGAATTTATAAAACTTATTCAGAAGCTTGGTGAAATTTAAACTCAAACAATAAATTACAGTTTGGAATGTTGAGCCATAAAAGAAGAAATGTTTGTAGACATCATAAACTACCCAATCATTCTCATTCCTAATGACTTTGATGGCTAGGATCAGACGAAGAAGCCAAGGTCATTTGACTTCAATCTGGGAAAATCACTGGTCAATCAGAGCTGTACAGAAATGTTCATCCATCATCCTGGGCCAGTAAATCCAGCCCCCAAAGGGGAAAATATTTCATACCTAGCAAATATTTACTCAAAAGGAATATTTGTGGTGGTAGATAAAAGCTTTAATCTTAGGGACACTGAAATTTTATTTTAACTAAAAAAAAGTTATTAGGTAAAAGGTAAATTTTTTTTTCCAGTGTAGGCATAATATCTAGAATAGTCAGATTCTATCCTAAGAAAGAATGGTTTATTTTGTAAGTAATTAATGGGTTCTTAAAGTTTTCTGTTTTCTGTTTTATAAAATTTTAGAAAATATGCAAAATCCTCTGTCCCAGGGAACTTAGTTTGTTTAAAGACTATGAGAAAAAAACACATACAAAAAAAAGAAAGAAAGAAATTAACATGAAGGTGCTGCAAAGTGAGGTTCAAGAAAGGGTTTGTTATATAAAGACTTAAAATTTATTTTAAGGACAATAGCATATAACAATGACTTTCTCTACCTAGAATTTCATTCTAAATATGGAGAATACTTGGATTGGTAGGGAGAAAAATAGTTAGGAGGCTATTTCGGTAAGCAAGAAATTAGGGGCTTAGAACAGTAAGTATGGAGAAATAAAAAGGAGGGTTATTGACACAAGAAAAACCATTTCAACAAATCAATACTTCTTAGCTGAGAATGGAAATTGAGGCTACATATCTTGTTAAACAAAACACAAAGTGATTCTTTTGAAGACAAAACCTGAACATCGTTTCTCGGCCTTTTGGCTAAGATCAAGTGTAAATCTGAACAATATTAAGCACAATCCATACATTTCCAATGAGTAATCAAACATAATGCACACTTCAATAGAGACATCAGGAGAAAAGAAAATGAATCAATAAGGCAAATGATAAAACAAAATCATTAAACAAAAATGAAATTTAATGCAAACTAAGACATGCATAAACATGGATCTGCAAGAAGAGGCTTTGATGGGCAAGCACTCATAAAAAGTCTGGAACAGCTAAAAAAAAAAATCTGGAACAGCTAATCCTTACTTGTGTCCAGTTACTTCATTTATGAACCCTGTGATTACATTAAGTCTGCCATAATAATCCAGGATGATCATCTTATTTTAAAGATTAGTACTATTAATTCCATCTGTAATTTTAATTCTCCCTCACCATATTATATAACATTCACAAATTCTGGGGAGTAGAACATGGGCATTTGGGTGGAGGGGGACAGTAAGTGGTGATATTATAGGGCCTGCTACAATTATTTAGGATAGGTAAAACAGGTAATTTTTTTCTTTTTTTAAACAAGTATGTTTTTATTTGAGGAAACAAAGCAGTGAAAATGGAGAAACTGAATATATTTTTTTAAACGAACAGTTAATTGAATGAGATGAAATTAAGAACAGAGATGCAGGGCTTATTTTTGCAAAGAAGAGAATCTATTCCTTAGAGATCTCTTAACTATATTTAGACAACCATATCAAAAACCATCAATTACCCTGAATAAAACATTTTATTTTCTACTCCAGTCATAAAGAAGCATTAATTATCGATCAGTTATTTAGATAATTAATTGTCAAAATAATATATTAATGAACATTTACTTTCTAGGCTAAGTACTGTAAGTAAAAATGTCATAAAAATTTGCTTTAAGAAATTTACAAGTTTATAGAAATATTATTATTTAGTTAACATAAACATGTGAAATCACATAAAGAAGAAATTTTAATTCTATTGAAAATACACACAGCTACAACTCTAAATCCCTAGCCTTTCAAGAAAGGAAATCCATGGGAGTTGTTATATGCAATTTCAACCATTGCAAAGCACTCACTGTAATTCCTTGTACCCTGCATCTACAACAGAAAATGATGTATTTTTCAGGGGAACCCTGCTAAGCTCCATCATCATACATTAAATGGCACAAAGGAAGAAGGCATGGTAGACCCATTAATGGTCCACGGAAGTGTCCATGCCCTAATCCCTGATGCTTGTGAATATGTGTGTTACATGGATAAAGGAACTTTGCAGATTTAAAATTATAGAGCTTTAAATACAGGGACAATTGTGGATTATCCAGGTGAGCTCTTAAACGCAGAGAACCTTCTCAGCCTGGAGAAGATAAGACATGGCAAAAAGTGGAGTCAGACAGATTCCATGTGTGGAAAGAATTTGATGCATCATTGTTTAATCTGAAATAGGGGTCAATGTGTAAGGACTAGAGAGGTTTCTAGAGCTAAGGGAAGCCATCAGCTGACAGACACCAAGGAAGCAAGGAGCTTATTTCTATAGAGGTTAATCTCAACAACATTATGCTGAGTGAAACAGGCAGAAACAAAAGTACATACTGTGTATTTCCATTTATAAAAAATTCTAGAATGTGCAGAAATTACCTGTGGTGATAGAAAGCAGATCATAGGTTGCCAGCATTGGGGAAGGGAGTGAGTTTGACTGCAAAAGGTCAAAAGCAAATACTTTGAAGTGAAAGAAATACTCCATATCTTCTGGTTACATGGGTGGATAGATATTTTTAACTCCCCAAAGTGTGTAACTAAAATCTGTATGCACATTACACTTACGGGTTTCTCTATTTTTGTTATTTCACTCACCAAATACCTCTCCGCAGGGCCACAAGACTATCTAGTTTAAATTATAAATTAAACCATCTTAATTGATGCTTTGAAAGCATTCAGTGCCTTATCTCTCAATCCCTTTAAAAAAGATTTTATTTTTCATCTGCTTTCTCCATACCTGCAACACTCAAGTAATAGACGTGGCTTCATTTATTTGAAATAAGTGATGTCTCTTCATCATTTCGGTCTTCTTTCTAGACAGCCAAATACATAAGAAAAATGCTTATGTTTTAATCATCTCCCTCATTTCTTTTGTCCCTCCATTGCATATATTATGGCTTGTATTCACAACTTTCTTTATTAACCTTAACTGCAGTGTACTTGACAGTAAGTTTAGTGAGTCAAAACACTGTTTCTGCATTTTTCTCAGCAATATATATTCAGTGCTTAACACATTACCTATCATACACTTCTCAAAATATGGTTGTTGATTTAATCAATAAAAGGATAAATAAAAAAAATGAATACATTGGCATAAGGAAAATATATCTATTATTTTAATTATTCTCCACTCTGCTTTGCTTTTTTTTTAAGCTATCATCTTTTTTTTTGAGAGAGAGCACATGCAAGCATGAGGAAGGGTGGCGGGAGGGCAGAAGAAGAGGAAGAGAATCTTAAGCAGGTTCTGTGCTCAGTGTGGAGCCAGACACTGGGCTCGATTTCAGGACCCTGAGATCATGACCTGAGCCAAAATTAAGAGTCGGATGCTCAAACCAGCTGTGTCACTCAGGCGCCCCTAAACTTTCATCGTATTTGTAATTTATCTGTGTAAGTAATAAGCACCTTTTGGGCAGAAGTGCTATCATATGTCTTTACCACTATGTAACCAGCACCAGACAACTAGGCATTCAATAAATATTAAAAATAAATAAAGACATGAAAATAAATGAATGCAAACTGAAAGCTAAAATGTAAATTTAAAACTTGTGATTATGTTATTTCTTCTTTGCTTTCTCTACCCCACCAATTCTCCACTCTCTGATATGGAATTAATTAAAATCCATGCAAACTGGAAACATTTCCAATTAAAATCTTAAATAACTTGTATTTTAAGGCTAATAAAAAAATGGCTGTAAAATATACATAATTTGTGTCATCTGTTGGTGTAATACATTATTATACAGCATCAAATCAAAGTAAAAAGTTATCAGTCTGCTTGTTCATATTGATATAAACCTTTTTGTTTTTCAATGTAGAAATTAATTATTAATCTCAAGTGATTCATCACCAAGGGAATAATGGAATTGGAAAGTGATAAAATTAACCTAATTATTTTAAAGAACATGACTATCTTGTTATGCCTCAAATACTGGGGCAGTAAACTGTTGTCTGCTAGTGTCACAAGAATGTAACTTTTAGAAATATTTTTAAATTCTTAGGAAAAAATAATCTGACTAAATTTTTATCAGTTATATATATGCTTTTTTATTATGCTTGTAAGGGTTGCTTAATCAGTTGCCTTAAAGGAATTTATATATTACGTTTTCTATATTACAGTTAATTGTCAAATGTTCAGGATATCTTGTTCATATACATACTAAGTTTCATTAACACCCACCTTCAAGTGTAAAGTATTCATGCATTAGGTAATGGTAATATTCCCTAAAGAATCTCAGAGATTATGCAGACAATGATAATGACTATAATGTTCTTTTGACAAGGAAATGTCATACCATAAATGTGTCATTTAGAATTCTACATTGAATAAGGTCATCAGTGAGAGAGAATTTTTGTTTCCCTTTTTAGAAAATGACCTCATAAATGTCTTCAAGTTTCTATGTTCTGATATAAATGGCACTTCTTACTAAAACATGAACTTTGAGTATTCATGAGCAATCCTGCAAAGCAGGGGCTCTGGACACCATGGCCATAGAGGCCAACACTTTCCCAGGAGAAAACAATCGTTAACAGGGCAAAAATATTAATCAGAAAAGGCTTTAAGAGTGTGCATATAGTGTGGTACCAATTTATTATTTTAAAACTATTTGTTGAGTCCTAGGTATGATCCAGAATGACTTTAGGTGCAGAAGACTTTTTTTTTTTTTTTTTGTAAAGCCGACAATAAAAGAATTAGTTACCATTAGAATAAGTGATGTAAAGAAGAAATGAGATATTCTTTGAGAACATACCTAAGATAGCCTTAGGGAAGATGCAACAGGCTTGTAAAGAAACTCTTTTATTGGAAAGTACTATTGTAACCTGCATTCTACACGATGAATATCAATTATGTTTGTGGAGATAAGCAGTGGGATGGTGCCACTGTCAAAGTCAGGAAGCAGTGCCTAGAAAAATCACAGAAGTATTGAAAGTACTGGATCATCTAGATTTAAGTTAAATAAATGAATTACTGGAGCCATCTAACTTTAGACATATTCTATGTACACTTTTATTAATAATCACTTAAGTCAAAATAGTGCAAGTTTGAAACAGTGATAGCTGAACTCTGTTGTTCTGAGATTCCAATTTGAAAGCTTTTTTTTTTTTAAAGATTTTATTTATTTATTAGAGAGAGAGAATGAGAGAGAGCACGAGAGGGAAGAGGGTCAGAGGGAGAAGCAGACTCCCTGCTGAGCAGGGAGCCCGATGTGGGACTCGATCCCGGGACACCAGGATCATGACCTGAGCCAAAGGCAGTCGCTTAACCAACTGAGCCACCCAGGCGCCCCAATTTGAAAGCTTTATTACAAAAAATTCTTCAGCTCATCTACTTATGACTTTTTACTATAACTCCCAAGGTATAATTTGCATATGGGAAAATTCATCCTTTTTAAGAGCACTATAATTTTTAACAAGTATTCATACTCAGGTAAACAGTGTTGCACTCACAGTATACAAATATTCATCACCAGTGAGGCTTCCCTCCTACTCTGTGATTTTATGAGTCCATGGGAGGCAATTCTCCATAGGACTCTTACATTTCTTCATATCATGCAAGTGAGGTATTGACTGTCCTTTGTCTCAGATTAAATTTTCAAAGATGTTTTTAGAGCAAACAGCCATGGAGCAAAGAAAGAGTACCTCTCTCCAGAGTAATTGGCAGGTGGTTTACTGTCCAGTATAATAAAGGTAAAATGTTCCACCAGGGGAAAGGACAGACATGTATATTGCCCATTATAAAAGATTCAAGTTCCCTAAGCTTCATCTCCCTCTCCTTTAACAAACAAGTGTCTGCAGGTGCCATCTGACCCATCTCTTACAGCCATGTGGAATTTGGGCTCAGGAAACCTGGCTAAAATGTTGATATACTCCGCCCACTGCTATGCGAGTGTGGCAAATAATAAACTGAACTTCATCTCTGACCCTGGAGACCTCTTTCTTCTACCAGTATTCATGAGACTATGGCAGGCTGAATTGTTAGTGTGTAAGTAGGTAAGGTCTCAAATCTTTCACAGTCTTTGACAGTTTGGTGATAAAGACTGAATGCTGGAAGAAATACGGCCTTCCAGAAAAGCAAGTTTGAGGGCTTTCTAGAGCAATTATTGGGATTTGAGAGAAAATCAGGGAACAGGTAGTGAACATATTGATCAAGTTGTATACTCAACCAGGCAATACACTGTCCTTGAATTTTTTGTTTTCTGGTGAGCAGGAACGGGGGAAATGGATGTGGCAGATTGCTGGAAGAAGGTGCAACACAAATGTTGCAAAATGTCACTTTGGCTCTGTTCACTCTCGTTGGGGTCTGAGGTCTTTCTTGATAGTCTGGTGGTCAGTCTCAGGTCCACCCCATTCTATCAAATAGGGCACAGGTTTATCCTAAGTGAGAAGTCTGTGACCAATTTTCAGATCAAATTACAGACATAACACTTACACTGCATGCAAAAGGAAGAAAATCCATGACTGCTGAGGGCAAAAACCAGGCCAGTTACTAGCACTTTAGATAGTATGGGAAATAAGGGGGAAGAGTGTGTGATGTGTGTTAAAGAAAAATACAGCAACTGGGAAGTCTCACTGCTTCATCTCTCCTGCAGTCTATCACACCAACAGTCTACCAACTAAAAGGCGAGAGTGAACATCTCACTTTTCTTTTTTCTCCTTAGGTGTTTTTCTGTGTGTTTTTGGTGTTGTTGTGTTTGTTTGTTTGCTTGCCTTCCCAGAGAGACCTAGCTGATACAAGCGAGATCTTGTCTTCTCTGGGAGACTTCCCCTGAGACAAATGAACTCCTGTGGGGAAATATAGAGGAGGCATTGACTAGTAACTGTTCCTATTGCCCCAGATCAGGTTTACTATGCTGATTAAACTGACCCACTGAATAATGAGAAACTGACACAAGGAAATATGGATAAAATCTTAACAGTCAGTCCCTCTGCCCTGAAACACTCCCTCAATCATTTTGTTACCAGGTAAGAACTTAAGAGATACCACTTTGGTAATGGGACTACAAGCGCCTTGGATTTAGTAGTTGTTAAGGAAGATCCTGCATCTGTGAATCGAGTTCATGGAAGTTACAAGGCACTAACCTTGTGGCTTCGGTCAGAAAGCAGTGTAGCCACAGCTGCTGTTTCACAAGTACAAAATAAGGTTGAAACTACTGATGTCCAAAGTTAAAAACAGATGGTGACAGGCATGAGTAATCTTAACTACTGATGAAGAGAGAATGGAGAGTCAAAAATATTTGGAAGTTTATTTGGTTAAGTCACAAAGCTCCATCCCACCACTTGCTACCAAAAGTGTATCTGAAAGCCTTGTTTCGGGGCATGGAGCTACTCTCTTCACCCGTGATCCCTCCTCTGCCCTCTACCCTGATTTCAGCCACTTTAAGGACAAAGATAATTAAGTAGAAATGTGGCTGAGATTCCTCTGTGCTCAAGGAAGATTAAAGATCACACAGACTTATCTGAGTATACTGGGGAATTTCAAGGAGGGACAGACTCAAACATCTGGACCCATTGCATCTGAGCGGAAAAACCAGGACTATGGAAGGGAGAGGCAAGAGCGTTTAGCTAACAGGGTTTGTGCACGAGTCACAGTGGGGAAACAAAGCTAGGGAGAACTTGCGGGGGGGCCCATGGGCAAATTCCATGTACTGTTTTTATTTCTTCTACATCTTAATGTGTAGTTGGAATTGCTGTGTTATATGTGTGAACTTCCCAGTCCCAAACTGCCAGAGGGAATTCTGACTGGGAAGAGTCCTACATAAAGAAATGCTGGTGAGACATGAATTGCTCCCCAACTTGCTCCCTGTCCACACCCAGGTGGTCGAACAAAATTACTATAGAATCTCATAGGAAGAAAGGAAACTCACAGACTTGACAAGGACTTAAAATATGTAGGGGTATAAGAGATGCAGTATGTTAATTTCACACGCCTCTGTGGCTAAGGACAAAGGCTAACAGGAACTGAAGGATTACAGTGGATTATCTCCTGCTGAATTAATTTGTTTCTGTTATAATTCTGATTGTTCTAGACACTGTGATTATAACTGAACCATTAAAAAAATGGAAGGTACTTGGGTTTTTTGGACATTGCCAACATCTTTATCATATCCTTAGCAATAGAAGACGACAATCAGCTTGCGTTTACTTGGCAAGATAACCAATATATTCTGGGTGGAACAGAATTTAGCATGTGACTCTACACTCTAATGTCCAAACTACTCAAATTTAACTAATAGGGTTCACAGTTGGAAAAGGAGGTTAACATGGTTTTATGTGTTGTTTCTTTTTGGCTAATTGAATGTAATTTTGTTGTTGCTTTGACACCTTAATGTGTCTTAGGCACTTCACTGTTCTTGACAGTTCTCTTATCCATCTTTCTAGATAGGGGATAGATTAAAAAGGAGTCTGAATTTAGTCATTGGCAGTTTTTTTATTATTAATTTTATGATTGCTACTCTGTTCTTATCCGCTAACTCTACAGTCCTATCGCAAAGTAAAGATTTTATCTCTCATTTCTTCCTATATTTTAGTAAGCAGGAAAACTTTAAAGGGGTATGGGACAAAGTCACATAGGTAGCTGGGAAGGGAACATTGAGAATAATAACTTCACATTTTCATATTTTGTGGGGTTTTTTTAAAGATTTTATTTATTTAATTTAGAGAGAGAGAGAGCGCAAGCAGGAGTGGCCGAGGGAGAGGGAGAAGCAGGCTCCCCGCTGAGCAGGGAGCCTGACGTGTGGCTCATTCTCAGGACCCTGGGATCATGACCTGAACTGAAGGCAGACGCTTAACTGAGTGAGCCACCCAGGCGCCCCGGTTTGTGGGTTGTAATCATATGTGCCATGATAGGCAGCACAATAGCCTCCCCAAAATGCCCACCTGCTAATCCCTGGAACCTGTAAATATGTTACCGTACATGGCATAGGAGAATTAAGGTAACAGAGGGAATTTAGCCTGCTGTCAACTGACCTTAAAATAGGTAAAATATCCTGGATTATCCTGTTTGATCCAATGGGATAAAAAGCGTTCTTAAATGTGGAAGAGGGTGGCAGGAAAATGTGATGTGGAAAGACTTGATTGGCTGGCCATTGCTGACTTTGAAGATGGAAGGGGGCATGGATGTGGGCAGCCTGTAAAAGCTGGGAAAGGCAAGAAGATGGTTTCACCCCTAGGCCTTCAGAAAGGAGTGGAGCACTGCCAACACCTTAGTTATAGCCTAGAAAAGTCCATTTTAGGTGTCTGTAAAATAATATACACGTATTGTTTTAGGACGCTAAGTTTGTAGTAATTCATTGCAGAAGCAGCAGGAAACCAAAACATACTCCTACATGCGGGTTATAACCTTCAAATCCAATCTGTGAAGTTCAACATCTACAAAGTTACGGTTAAATAAAACTTATACTTAAACATATTAATAAAGCTTTCGTGTGTGTATGTGTGTGTTCATGTACATGTATTATGTGTATCATTTGGGTTGCATGTATAAAATAATTTATTTTGAGGCTATTTTAGTATTGCAGTTAATGATTTTTCTATAGCATAGCTGTGGAAATAGAAAGAAGTATATATAATTATTATATATTTAGATATGGTGTTAGTATGACTAGTGAATTTTAGATAGTCTTCCCAAGTCCTGTCATCTAACACAATGAAAAGAAAGTGTTGTGAAAGAGTGAAGTATCAAGGATAGTTACTAGGCAACTGGCTTGAACACGGATTGATGGAGATTCAATACAGAGACAAAGGACTAACATTTTAATCAAAATAGCTTAAGAACTGGATAATTTAGTAATAGTAATTCAAAATCTTATTTAAAATTGGCATGGATTAAATGTACAAAGGGTCATAAACCCATGTTAGATGGTTTGGGGCTATTCCACATTTCTTTGGTTTTCCTTGATGGAAAACAAAAACACTTCACCTAAACTCACATTAAGTGAACTTAACTA
This sequence comes from Eumetopias jubatus, assembly GCF_037043125.1. Lineage (NCBI taxonomy): Eukaryota > Metazoa > Chordata > Mammalia > Carnivora > Otariidae > Eumetopias > Eumetopias jubatus. The sequence goes on along the minus strand of NW_028274809.1, from coordinate 172,174,219 downwards.
AGGAAATTAGATCTAGGTGAAACAGATATAGAAAACTGCTCAGATCATGGATATAAGGGATCTCTGTCCTTACTCATTTGGGTAAATATACCCTATAAGAAAAATATGTCAGAATATTTGAGGACAAATATTATGGCCTCAAATCATTAAAATCACCATTGCATTCAGACTAATTCAGGAAAATATCCAAGGCATAGGGAAACAGGTACTGAGCTGACTGAAGGATTATCAGTTATGCAACTAATAACTAAGTGAATATGAGAAACATTCTTAAGTACTGCTTTTCTCATCTATAAAGTGAGAAATAAGCTAGACTACCTGTAAGGCCCTTTAAGTTCCACCACACTTTTTAACAGTGGCTGTCTCATTTAGGACCATAAAAATAAACCATGCCCTGGGATTATGTAAATCACTTCTAAAATGTCTTATATAAATGTATATAAATGGGAGAACTAATATTAAAGGACTTCTAAAAATGGTCATTTTCATTTTAATTAGTCAAAACATACAAATAAAAATTAGCTTGAAAAATATCTATTTAGTCCAGTTTTCACTTTTCTCCCCTGAAGTGTTTTTTTAAACTATAAAATTATAATACAAATTAAGATTCACTTTCAAAGCATCCATCCTCACTCGGCATTGCCTTTCATCTGAAGATCTAAGAGCATTTCAAATCTTTTCATGATTTGCCAGAGGCTGACAATGAATCCAATCTCTACTCACTTCTGTGAAACCATCTGCCCCCTTTTGAATGAACACTCAGCTTTACTACTGTGGGGCCAAATTCCTGACCTGCTTTCTAAACACAAAGCATTCAATTACTCAGCAGTTACTGTCCTAATAGTTTTACCATCCCACTGGTTAGGAACATATCGAAAGAAAAAAAAATTACCTTTGTAACATGATTTCTAAAACTTCCAATAATCAAACACAGGGTTAAATGGAAGACTGTGATCATTTCTTTATTCTTTTCCTTAGGGTTCTTTCATTATTTTCCAACAGTTCGCATTTTTTTATAATCATTATCATTTATATTGATATCTTTTTTTTGAATATGTGAATAGTAACTGTTTTTATTTTTTTTAATGTCCTTGGAGCTATTCTTATTGCTCTTTGGCCTGAGATTTTATTAAGACCATTTCTACCTTTCTACATATAAAATTAATGCACTGAGGTAGAAAAATACTGAGATTCAACTTTTCTTTTGCTTTTCCAATTGTAACCCCAGGAAAGCACAGAAACATATATTTGCTATCCTCTGCTTGGTTATGCAATCTTCTTGTTTTTGTAATTTAACATGTTTTTAAAGTCTAGCTGGGAAACAAAAGTAGTTATAATCCTTGACACATATAAGTGCTTGACTCAGCTATTATTTATTGTTACTCGTGATATACATAATATGATGTGATATGCTCTAATATAATATATTAGAAATATGCATATGAATAAGATATACCCTATTCATAAACAATTGATATTATGAGGTAGGAAAGAAGAAATGGTGGTACAGTATTTTATCATACATAATCATTAATCCAAGAAAAATATTTCATTTTACAAGAATGGGAAAAATAGTAAAAGTAATGGTAGTGAATATAGAATCATAGTCTTCTTAAGAGCTACATGTGTTAGAAACCATGCCACTACTTAGCATGAATTTGCTTATTAATTCCACCCGTGATAAAGGAATCTAATTAGGAATTAGAGTTGTGGATTCCTCTTATTTCTGTGCTGAGAACTCAGAAAATCCAGTAAATCTGAGTCTTAATGTGGCCTAATTTTAAAACTGGATATCAATAATCTCACAAATTCAGATGGTGCTCATGAGAAATAGTGATTTTGTGTGAAAGTATTTCACACACTGCAAGGTAACATAAAAATTTAAAAAGCTCTAGTAGAGTTACTGACAAAAATTTATGGAACCCTCTGTTAGATGCAAATAGGAACCAAGGAGCCACAAAAGGAGGCGGTGTATAAGAACAGATTATATCTGTTATATGTACATAACTAAGGTTATGTAATGAAAAATTATCTGCAAATATTTATACAGACTACATAGCTCAGTCAGTTAAGTGTCTGACTCTCAATTTTGGATCAGGTCGTGAGATTGAGCCCTGTCCTCAGCAGGGAGTGTGCTTGAGATTTTCTTTCTCTCTCTCCCTCTAAACCTCTCCCCCATGCTCTCTCTCTCTAAAGATAAATAAATAAACCTTTAAAAAATTTAAAAAAATAAAAATTTTGAGTAATTTGCCCAAGTTCAGGTAGCTAATGAATTTCTAAAAACAGAATTTAAAACCAGTCAGTTTGATTTCAGAAACAGTCTCGAGAACTAAGACACACTGCTTCTCTTGATAAAGTTTTAGTTTTCCTTTTAATACTATTAACTTATATACTTTTGATGATAAGCTATTTATCCCCTTATATCACCCAGTGAGATTACACACACACACACACACACACACACACACACACACACACACACGTGCACAATGGCATTAAGAACCCCAAGTAGGTGCAGCAAGAAAATTGTTTAATAGATTGACAAGAATCATGCATTATCTGAACCAATAATTTGAATGTAGGAGACTAGAATTCAGGAGTATTTTGTCTGCATCTGACTAGAAGTTATTCTTTTCCCACAAAATGTCAATGTTATAGAACTCTTGACACTCAATGGAAATCCCAGAGGAAAAAAGTGGCAACTTTTAGATACATTAAACACTGATACATTTCTTCAATCCCAACACTTATTTAGCTGTAAAGTAAGCACAGCAACGACAAAAAAAGCAATGACTCAAAGTGTGAATGTTGAGCATTTTTTAATGAAGTAACTGTGGATTCATGTAATTGTTTTTTACACTTTGGAAAAATGAAGAGAAAGTCTTCCAGATGGTAAAGGGTGTGAAATGTGAGGGGCATTTAGTTTGCAGTGTATGGTGCAAGAACAAGAGGTGAATTGTACTAGAACAGAAACTTTTCCTTTAATAACATGGGAACTAGAGTATCTCCAAGACTTTAATCTCTCAAATTAAAGGAGATTAAAATATAATAAAATAAATAAAGCATATCTATTGTATAACTTATAAATCTATTTGTATTTTATATATTCTCATCAACCTTTCATATTTCTACTGATTTCTTTTCTATACTGTCTTGAGTATAGTTGACCCACAACATTACATTATTTTAGGATGTACAGCAGAGTGCTTCGACTTCTCTATATGCTATGCTATGTGTAGCTACCATGTGTGCCACACATCTCTATATTCTATATTCCCTCTGCAGTGCTTTTTACTCCCATGACTTATTCATTCCATTGATTTCTTGAATATTTCTTGAAATGTTCCTGTTTCCCTTATTTCCTATCCCAATTCAGTCCTTCACTCTCTCCTAGCATGACCTGACAGGGTGCTATTAAATGGGAACCTGGGATTTAAAGCAGTCATGCCTATATAAGTTCTTTACTCTGTCTTTATTTCTGTACATTCCCAGAAAGAAAACTTTGAGCTACATATATGAAAACATTGCTTGTGGTGGCAGTATATCCTGGACAAATAGAATATTATAGTTTACATTGAGGATCTTCCTATAAATTTACTTAGAAGTGGCTGACATAAATATAAGGGGGTTTACTAAACAAGTACATTTCTCACTCAGCATATATGAACTCAAAGAAATATTAAAGTCATTGTATATCTGTTCCATATAGAAGAATCTAAATCCTTTTCCCCAAAGATAACAGGACTGCATCTCTTAGACATGGACTTTCCTCTCCTCTCACATCACAGTGTTTGCTTCAAAGAATTTTGGATCAGGTCATGAGATTGTAACTCAGCAAGAGGGGCCTGACTTTCTCCTAGAAAAAAATAACTCAGTCACACATACCATTCTTATTAAATAATAAGAGACTATGATTAAATTGTAATTAAGGTCAGAATGCTTTTAACATACGTAGTATAAACAAATTCTAAAATATTTGAAGCCTTGGATATGTGAACTTGTATTACCATTTTATTAACAACTATTTATTTAGTATATATACATCTACAAATTTTAAAGAGAATTTTTAGAGCACCCATTTATGAAATGGATTACCAGAAATTAAAGTTCTTTTGAATCAGTAAAAAAATGATTACAGTTAAATTTGCTACAGGGGCAGGAAGATAGTAGCTGAGTAGGGGGACCCTTGTCCCATGAACACAACTAGATAACTATCAAATCATCTTAAATACCCAAGAAATCAACGTGAAGACTGATAGAACAAATTCAACAAAAGGAAGAGAAGAGGCCACACTGAAGAAGGTAGAAAGTATGGAGATATGGTTTAGGGGAGAAACAGAGAGTGGCTTCTGCAGAGGGGAGGGAACCATAGTCCTGAAGAAGGGCAAGAGAGTGGAGCACACAGGGGCAACACAAGGAGAATGTTTCTCCAAAGCCACTGGGTTGGAAAATGTGAGAGGCTGAATTTTTTGAGTTCTTGCACCCAGAGGGGCTTAAAGCCTAGAGTTTTGAAGGTCAGTAGGCTTCACAGGGATAGTGCCCAGAGAGTACTGCACTGCTCTCGGAGAGAAGTCAGGCAAACAACAAGGGGCCAGACAGTCTGGAAACAGGGATCTGAAGAGTGCCTGGGTCACACAGTGGGAGATTATTTGCTCTTCTCAGAGTGCATCTCTGAGAGGCAGTGTTCATGGATATGGATACATTTCTCCAGGAACAGAGAAGCTGGCCACCACCATTTCCATCCCCCATTCCTCAGCATAAACACAGAGCGACCTGCAGGAAGTAGAGCAGCACTGACACTGGCTGCCTAACTTATTTACAACATGCAACACACCTCTGCACTCCTGTGGAACTGCCCTTCTTAGTCCAGCTTGCCTCAGTTCCAGGACAGCAGGCCCTTCCCATAGAAGACCAGCACAAATGTTACACCCACACCAAGTTTCTGGACCACAGAGTTCTGCAGGGCCTCAGTTTCAGTGGAGGTGGTGATGACTCATTTCACAAGCAGACCAGACTGCAATTACTTAAAACTCATCACATTCAAGCCAAGATTTAAACATTACCCACAGCAGGAAAGGAGAACCTCTGCAGATGAGTGGCCTGAAGGATAGAGCAGCCAAAACAAAATAGCGGAGCCCACACAGCACAAACTGTGGACGCTCTCTGAAGCACCAGGCCCTTGATACTACATGGCCTCTTCTGCATGAGGCCATTACATTCAGGAGCAGGAGTAATAACAGGCTTTTCTAACACACAGAGGACAAAGACTTAGACAAAATGCCAAGATGGAGGAATTCATCCCAAATGAAACAAGAAAAGGTCCAGAGATCTAATCAAAAAAGATATAAATAATAAGCTGACAGAGAATTTAAAGCAACAATCATAAGGATACTCGTGAGGTTTGAGAAAAGAATGGAAGACTTCAGTGAGGCCCTTACCACAGAGATAAAAGAGCTAAAAAACAATCAGAAATGAAAGATACAATAACTGAGATTCAAAATAGACCAGATGTAATGAACACAAGGATAGAAGCAGCAGAGGAATGAATAGTGATATAGTAAATAAAATAATGGAAAATAATGAAACTGAACAAGAGAGAGAAAAAAGAATTACAGAACATGAGAATAGACTTAGGGAACTCAGTGACTCCATCAAATGTAATAACGTTCATATCATAGGAATCCCAGAGAAAAAGAGAGAGAAAAGGGGGCAAAAAATTTATTTGAATAAATGATAGCTGAAAACTTCCCTAATCTGGGGAAGGAAACAGGCATCCAGATTAAGGACAGAGAAATGTATCCCAAATGAAAAAGCAAGAAAAGGCCACAACTGGAAATCTAAGTCAAACAGATATAAGTAACATGCCTGATAGAGAATTTAGGATAGTCACTGGGCTTGAGAAAGAATAGAAGATATCAGTGAGACCCTTACCACAGAGATAAAAGAGTTAAAAAACAGTCTGTGATGAAGCGTGCAATAAATGAGGTTAGAAACATGTCTGATGCAATGAACAGCAGGCTGGAAGAAGAAAAAAAAATTAGTGACCTGGGAGACAAGTAATGGAAAGCAATGAAGCTGCACAAAAGAGAGAAAGAAAAATTATGCAAAATGAGAACAGACTTAGGTAACTCAGTGACTCCATTAAACATAATAACATTCATATTGTAGGACTCTTAGAAGAAGAGAGAAAAGGGAGCAGAACATTGATTTGAAGAAAAAATAGCTGAAAAACTTCCTGAATCCAGAGAAGGAAACAGACATCCATATCCAGGAGGCACAGAGAACTCCCAACAAAATCAACAAAAGCAGGCCAACACCAAGACATATTGTAATTAAATCTGCAAAATGTAGTGATAAAGAAAAACTCTTAAAAACAGCAAGGTAAAAGAAGTAATTAACTTATAAGGGAAAACCCATAAGGCTAGTGGGAGATTTTCAGCAGAAACTTGGCAAGCCAGAGGGAGTGGCATGATATATCCAAAGTGCTGAATGGGAAAATTCTGCAGCCAAGAATACGCTATTCAACAAGACTACCATTCAGAATAGAAAGAGAGATAAAGAGTTTCCCAGACAAAAAAAAAAAAAAAAAACTAGAGTTTGTAAACACTAAACCAACGCTGGAAGAAATATTAAAAGGGACTCTTGAGTAGAAAGGAGAGACCAAAGTGACATTACAAAGGCAGAAACAAAAAAGTAGTAAAAATGAATATTTGTAAAATTAAGTCAAGGAACTCACACACACAAAAAAGGATATAAAATATAATAACATATACCTAAAACATGGGGAGGGGAGGTGAAAAAGATGGGTTCAACCTCGAATGACCATCAATTAATATAGACTGCTATTTGCAGAAGAGGTTATATACAAACCTAATGGTAACCATATATCAAAAAACACTAAAAAACATGCAAAGAATAAAGAGAAAGAAATCCAAATATATCACTACAGGAAATCATCAAACCATGAAAGAGAGAAAAACAAGAAAGGATCAGAGAAAATCTCCAGAAACAAGCACAAAACAAGTAATAAAATGGCAATAAATACGTATCTATCAATAATTACTTGGAATTTAAAGGGATTAAATGTTCCAATCAAAAGATATAGGGTGTCAGAATGGATAAAAATCAAGACCCATTTATATGCTGCCTTTAAGAGACTCACTTTAGACCTAAAGACACGTGCAGATTGGAAGAGAGGGAATGGAGAAACATTTATCATGCAAATGGATGTTAAAGCTTGAGGAGCAATATTTATATTGGACAAAACAGACTTTAAAACAAAGACTGTAAGGACGGAGACAAAAAAGGGCACAATATAATAATAAAGGGAACAATCCAACAAGAAGATATGACCTTTGTAAATATTCATGCACCTGACATGGTAGCACCCAAATATATAAAACAATTAATAACAAACAGAAAGGAACTAATTGATAATAACACAATAATAGTAGGGGACTTTACCACTCAACTTACATCAATGGACACATCACCTAAACAGAAAATAAACAAGAAAACATTGGCCTTAAATGACACACTGGACCACATGGCCTTAACAGAAATATTCAGAACATCCCATCCTAAAAACAGCAAAATACAATTCTTTTCAAGTGCACATGGACCATTCTCCAGAATAGATCATATATTAGGTCACAAAAAAAAGGCTTCAACAAATACAAAAAGTTTGAAGTCATACCATACACCTTTTCTGACCACAGCACTATGAAACTAGAAATCAACCACACGAAAAAATCTGGAGGGACCACAAATACATGAAGGTTAAAGAACATCCTACTGAACAATGAAGAAGTCAACCAAGAAATCAAGGAATAAATTTTAAAAAAATACATGGAAACAAATGAAAATGAAAACACCATGGTCCAAAACCTTTGGAATGCAGCAAAACTCGTCCTGTGATGGAAGCATATGGCAATACAGGCCTATCTTGAGAAGCATGAAAAATCTCAAATAAACAATCTAACTTTACCCCTAAAGGTCCGAGAAAAGGAACAAAAAAGAAGCCTAAAGCCAGCAGAAGTAAGGAAATAATAAAGATTAGAGCAGAAATAAATGATATAGAAACTAAAAACAAAACAAAACAAAAAAAACAAAAAAACCCAATCTAGATCAATGAAATCAGGAGCTGGTTCATCCATTAAAGATAAAAACTCTCAACAAAGTAGGTTTAGAGGGAATATAACTCAACATAAAAAAGGCCATATATGAAAAACCCACAACTAAATTCATCATAAATGGGGAAAAAATAAAAGCTTTTCCCCTATGGTCAGGAACAAGACAGTGATATTCACACTCACTACTTTTATTCAGCATAGTACTAGAAGTCCTAGCCACAGCAATCAGGTAACAAAAGAAATAAAAGGCATCCAAATGAGCAAGGAAAAAGTAAAACTTTCATTTTGCAGATGACATGATACTATGAATAGAAAACCTGAACGACTCCACCAAAAAATGCTAGAAGTGATAAACGAATTGAATAAGGTCACAGGATACAAAATCAGTTGACTGAAATCTGTTGCATTTCTATACACCAATAATGAAGCAGAGAAAGAGAAATTAAGAAATCAATCCCATTTATAATTGCACCAAAACCCATATGATACCTAGAAATAAATTTAAAGAGGTGAAAGACCTATACTCTGAAAACTATAAAATATCGATGAAAGAAATTGAAGATGACACAAAAAAATGGGAAGACATTCCATGCTCATGGATTAGAAGAATATTGTCAAAATGTCTATACTATCGAAAGCAGTCTACACATATAATGTAATCCCTACTAAAATACTAACAGTATTTTTCACAGAGTTAGAAAAAACAATCCTAAAATTTGTATGGAACCACATAAGATCCCAAATAGCCAAAGCAACTTTGAAAGAGAAAAACAAAACTGGAGGCATCACAATTCCAGACTTCAAGTTATACTACAAAGCTGCCGTAATCAAAACAGTATAATACTGGTACAAAAATAGACACATAGATCAATAGAACAGAACCGAAAACCTGGAAGTGGACCTGCAATTATATGGTCAATTAATCTTTCACAAAGCAGGAAAGACTATCTAATGGGAAAAAGAATGCCTCTTTGACAAATGGTGTTGGGAAAACAGGACGGCCACACGCAAAAGAATGAAACTGGACCACTCTCCTACACCATACACGAAAATAAATTCAAAATGCATTAAAGACCTAAATTGCAGACAGGAAATCACCAAAATCCTAGAGTAGAACACAGGGAGCAACCCCTTTGACATAAGCCATAGAAACTTCTTACTAGATATGTCTCCTGAGGCAAGAGAAACAAAAACAAAAATAAAACGACTGGGACTTCATCAAAATAAAAATCTTCTAGATACTGAAGGAAACAATAAGCAAAACTAAAAGACAACTTACAGAATGGGAGAAGGTACTTGCAAATGACATATCTAATAAAGGGTTAGTATCCAAAATATATAAAGAATTCCTAAAACTCAACACCCCCCAAAATGAATAATCCATAAAAAACTGGGCAGAAGACATAAATAGACATTTTTTCAAAGACATACAGATAGCCAACAGACACATGAAAAGATGTTCATCATCACTGATCATCAGGGAAATACAAAGCAAAACTACAATTAGATTATCACCTCATACCTATCAGAATGGCTAAAATCAACAAAACAAGAAACAAGAGGTGTTCGTGAAGATGTGGAAATAGGGGAACCCACTTGCACTGTTGGTAGGAATGCAAACTGGTGCAGCCATTCTGGAAAACAGTATGGAAGTCCTCAAAAAGTTAAAAGCAGAACTACCCTAAGGTACAGCAATCATACTAGTTAGTATTTACCCAAAGAATACAAAAATACTAATTCAAAGGAATACATGCACCCTGATGTTTATAACAGCATTATCTACAATAGCCAATTCATGGGGACGGCCCAAGTGTCCATCGACTGAGGAACAGATAAACAAGAGGTGGATTTTATATATATATATATATATATATATATATATATATATATAATGGAATATTCCTCAGCCATAAAAAAGAATGTCGGCTTGCCTTTTGCATGACATGGATAGAGCTAAGGTGTATTATGCTAAGCGAAATAAGTCAGTCAGAGAAAGACAAATACCATATGATTTCACTCATATGTGGAATTTAAGAAACAGAAGAAATGAGCAAAGGAAAAAAAAAAGAGAAAGAGGCAAACCAAGAAACAGACTCTTAACTACAGAGAACAAACTGATGGTTACCAGAGGGGAAGTAAGTGAGGGGGGCAGGTTAAATAGGTGATGGAGATTAAGGAGTGCACTTGTCCTGATGAGCACCAGGTGTTGGTATGGAAGTGTTGAATGACTATATTGTATACTTGAAACTAATATTACACTTCATGACAACTAACTGGAATTTAAATAAAAACTTAAAGTCCTCATCACAAGAAAATAAAATTGTAATTATGTGTGGTGATGGATGTTAATTAGAGTTGTGGTAATCATTCTGCAATGCATACAAATATTGACTAATTACGTTGTACACCTGAAACTAATATAATGTTATATGCAAATGATATCTCACAATCAATATGAAATTCTATATGCATTCAACAACTTTAAAAAAAGTATGACATTATGAAAGATAATACTTTTCTATTAGGTAAATCTAACTCTGAAAAAATTTGCTACAAATTATTAAATGAGCATTTGCCTTTAATGAACTAGATATATGCATTGTTATATACATACATATATTATTCACACATATACATTATTCACATATATATTATTCAGACACCCACACAGAATAACTTAGACATTCTCTCTCACTGCTTGAGCTCTCTTAAGGCTTAATATAATTTCTGTTATAAGGATAATGAATGTTATCTTGTTACTTGAGCACTGGAATAAAAGGTATATGCTTCCTAGGAATAAAATATATATGTACAAGAAAATATGGCTTGGATCAGAAGAAAATTATTATTATATTCAGTGAGGGTATGGATTAATCATCCTTCGAACACACGAGTCCTTAAAGAGGCAAAAAATGTTCATTTGGACACACCTGCTTTATTTATTACATTTTATACAATTTACCTAGGTGTATGATAATTTATATAATTTAAAATAGCACTTTAAAAAAAGAAAGAAACTCTATTTTCAATATTTAAAATTTCTGCTTAAGCCCTGGCCAGAGAACTTGGCATTTCCAATGGCCGCTTCAAAATATCTTGTATCATTTAAAATCACTGAGTTTCCATAATTAAGAACCTGATTCTGGAGAGTCTAGTCTTAAAGGTACTGACTTAAACTAGCTATATTCAAAGCCTCACAAAACTGGTAAGTAAAATTTGAAACATTAATTGAAGGAATTTGGAATTCCAAAATGGAGAAATTTATTAAAATTCAGGTGGTTTTGATGAGCCAGACCTCCCCTCACACTAATAAGATTCAATTGAGAACTAATGGAGCTCTTTCTCTCTCTTATAATGATATTGCTATCTTTTCTAAAAAATCATTAGCTACCTCACCTCAGATGCTTAACTCCTCACAACCTCACCACCCTCATTCCCACAGACCCATTCAAATAAATAAATCTCAGCCTAGCACAGACAACTAATGGCCAAACAAACTTAGAACTAAAAGTCTTATGTTCCAAAAAACTTCAATATTTCTATAATTCCTGCTAAGAAAACTAGATCAGGAAACTAAATTTAGTCCACCCCACAATTTATAAATATGTGTACATTTATACCCTGTTTTCAAGATATTAGCTTAAGCCGAATTACATCCAAATCTTTGCTACCATGGAAGCACTATCGTATCCCTGAAGAAACTTCCAACGTAAGCCTCACTATTAAAAACATGAAGGATTCAGAAGTGGCAGTTCCTATCTCTTACCCGATTATTTTGCTCCAATTTGGCCTGTTCTGATATCAGATGGTCCTTAGATTCCTGGCAATGAGTTATTATAATCTTAATCAGATGGTGTATCCAACTGTAGTAGTTCCCATAATTAGTTAGGTTCTCTTTGCTGGAGAACATCAAAACAGTCCCCTGGACTTTGCTTCGCAGTTCTGAGTGCCAGATCCTCTTTCAATGAAAAGTAAAATAAGGTTAATTTTACCTAACAGTGTAGGAAGTATACTTTGTTTTGTCTCAGTGCCACAACAGCTCCAGCATGTGCTATAATTTATTCACAGGGATTTTGAGAAATCATGCTGGTCCACTAAATGATGAATTGACTTTTGCAGAATCTGCTAGGCAGAAAGTATAAGCTACTCAGGGTGCCTCTGTAAAACATCTTTCTCTTAGAGGGTGGGATATATACCCCATGAAATTTAGGGTCTTGCCATCTGCATGACCCACCTCTGTGGAGGATCTAGCTGTTTAGAGTACATCAGGATGCCTTCTGAAAGAATAAAAGTCGACTAAATACACCTTGTATCCCCAAGAGTAAGAAAGAGCTTGATGGTTTTTGAACATTTTTGGCAACGTAACTACATTCAATTTTGTGACTCCTTCTCCATTTCACTTACTCTTTAACTTAAGGCTTGCTGGTAAAGACTGTAATTTAGTTCATAGATTCCAACATGTTAGACTGTGATTTTTAACAGATAAGGTATGGACATTGCCTAAAGATGAGTGTGGTGACTGATAATACTTGGATTTTCACTATTAAAGAGCTAATATGCTTATAATTACTTGAAGAAATGAGATGTTATACCTGTGGGAGCATGCTGCTGTTTCAACATTTGTAGTGAGAAACCGTTGCGTAGGAAGTAGTCTATCTATGGAGGTTTCAGAGGCAAATGTTTGGCTTTATTGTTGATTACTGCCGACTGGCTCACTTGGTATTGATTCCAACTAACTACATTCAATAAATCCCTTGTAGCTTGAGTTCACATGATCTGGGTTTTGCCGAGCAGAAATACAAGAGAAAGATTAAAAATATAGAATTGAGCAATATGGATTGGTGGCCACATATGGGGATATTGTTTCTTGCAAAAATAGCATTTGGTGATCTTGGGCTACCTATGGTAAAGGGACTACTACCCAGTCTCTAATATCATGTCAGAAAGAAAGAGACAACAGTAGGAATGCCTTTCTACTAAAGAGGACAGTGGGCTAGTTAAGTGTTTCTTCCTGCTGCATTGTTACTGGATAAGCACACAGCTTGGTTTTCTTGCTCTCACTGAAGTTTCAACAACTGCATAATACAGTACATTAAGTTCATTAGTGTACAAATTAACTGACAGAGTTACCTGTTACTAAGATTTCTGATTAATAAGTTCATAAGTAGGCTGTATTCCAGTAATGCAAGGGTGGATTAGTAGTATAAATTATAATGTTTTATTTCCTTAAATTAAGCAGATAGAGGAAAAACAAGTACTTTACCCATTCAATAAAGGAAAAACAAGCACTTCACCCATCCAATATGTAAAAATTAAAAATAGTAAATTCCACATTTGTCAAAAATATACTAGATTTCTACTGCAAATAGGTATCAGAGATTAAATATTACCAATATCACTAGAGTCAGAAAAAAGACAAGAATGTTTACAATCACAGCTAATATTCATCTTCCTTTGTAGGTCCTATTCATTGCAATAAGATTACAAAAAATTTGTAAATATACCAGTATAAAAACTCACAATCTCACAATGTTTATCATTTTTCTATCTTAAACGTCTAGGAAGATAAACAAAAACAGTAATTAAGCTAGTTATAATGCCTGGGAAATTGGCAAGATAAATGATAAATACAACAGAAGTAGCCACTGTTCTTTTATGCCAATAATAAATGATAGAAAATGTAATGAGAAAATATTTCCTATAGTCACAAGAATTTTAAATTAGTCAGATGCAGACTGGGTGTCGGGTTTTGGTTAGAGTGTGCAGGAGCTCAGAAGGCAGAGGCAAATTACTGCATGGTACTCTTCATAGTTTTGAGATCCCAGCCTCACACCATCAACACACACTCACTTCATGGGAAAGCAAAGGAGAAGGCTTAGACAACTCTGAAACTAAAAACCAGGGGATGATAAAGTGTGGATCCTGTTAAGTCAGTAGGACTCTCTCTTTCTATATAGATATACACACACACACACATATATATATATACACACTCTATATATATAGTCTATATATAACAATAGCTTTACCATAATTACCAAGATTTAATTGTTTTCCACCACATTTGTATATCTATTTATCTATCTGTGTGGGTTTGTATCCCTTCAGGGAGAAATATTGCATATTTCCAATAACGAAAATTCAGATCCACTAATTTCCTGTTTCTTGGGATATATAAATATATATGTATTTGAGAAATATTGGGGTAGCTGACAAACATTCTAGTAGCCCTAGATATTTTAAACTAAAAGTTATTAAACATTTTAAAGCCTATATTTCCCAGATAACTCCCTTGATTTTAAAGCCAATATTTCCCAGATAACTCACTTGCTCAGTAAACACATTCAAAATCGCTCAGTGTTTTTATCTGTATTAAAGCTTACATACTATATTTGAAATTCTTAATTTTCATTCCTAATAAATTTACCTTTGCTGAAATTCTTTCATTTGAGACCTACCAAATAGCCATTAAAATATTATTCTGTTAAAAATATTATTCAATTAAAAGACAATAAAGCTAAAAATAAAGTGGACTGTTTTTTGGTGCCAATGGTGAAAAAATATTTAAAAGCAATGACCTTATTTTGTAAATTCTGTTCACTGTGTCTTAAATCACATCTATCATTACTTCAAATTATCTTCTAAAATCTGTGGCGAGCTCTTAAAAGCTAATGAGGCCTTTGATGGAAGATGTAAGACAAGAAAATTCAGTCAATTACCCTGTAGTATAAACTGACAAAGCCAAACTTTTCTTATTTCATTCACACGCCCGTGCTAGCCTGGTAATTCTCTCTCTGTGCACATCCACATACATACATGTACATGCATATGAGCGTGTGTACACACATGCTCATAAATATTTGTAGTTACACTCATTGCTATTAGGGAATATCTTCACCTTTTCCTGTAATCTAAAAAAAAAGTAAGTTAAGCAAAAAGATGATCAGATATCATTTATTGGACTACCATTAAGAAAAATACAAGCACTTGGGGCACCTGGGTGGCTCAGCTGGTTAAGAAAAATACAAGCACACATTTTGTGACCCTAAATATTGGAATGTATTTGAGGATGTTAGGTATTGCAATTGCTTCTATAAGCAAAAGAAGTCAGAAAGAAAAAGAAGAGAAGGAAAAAGAAGGAAAAATTAACTCACAAAATGTCCTTCGTACCTAGGCTGCAAGTATTCAAGAAATGATAATTCTGAAAGTCCTAACATCCTTGAGGATGCTTTGAAATCTTGAAAGAAAGCCAACTTTTCTTCTATTCCTTATGGTAATTATGGTCATGTAAAATAGAGCTTTATGATGATAATTTAAAGCTTATGCACCCAATCTTGAAAAGAAAAAATACACTATGTAATTCTTCCTTGAGAGTTTATGCAACATAGACTATGTCAAAATATAAGGAAACAAAAATTCAAAGTAGGACTCTAACGTCTTTAAGAAACTGCATCTTTGTGTTAATGGTCAAACAAGAGCTTTTATTTCCATTGTTACAAAGAATGCTATAAGAAGGGGCTTGGGGGATGGGCAAAATGGTTGAAGGGGAGTGGGAGATACAGGCTTCCAGTTATGGAATAAATAAGCATGGGAATGAAAGGCACAACACAAGGAATATAGGCAATGATACTGTAATAGTGTTGTGTGGTGACAGATGGTAGTTACACTTGAGAGCATTGCATAGAAATGTTGAATCACTGTTGTATACCTGAAACTAATGTAATATTCTGGGTCAACTATACTCAAATAAAAAATTTTAATAAAAAGGTATTTTTTCTTCCTAAATGTATAATTTACTCTCATTCTTTCAATGATATATCTTCATTAAACACTGAATATATGCCATTGAGCTAGGTATTAGGGACCCAATGAAAATTAGTCTCTGTTCCTATTGTCATAATGTATATAGTGTTGTGACAGGGGGGTTTGACTGTGCTGCTATAGTCCTTGTGTACACTTATTTGTCCTAAAAAAGAAACATACAAACATACACACTCACACGTGGATGCATTTCTGCTATAACTTTGCTTTGACAATATAATTACTTAAAATTGTAATCTATGTAGTAGGACAACTGGCCACTCTGGGTGAAGGAGGGATTTGGGATGATTACTCTTTTATGCAGTTTTCCTCCACTTAGTTGTTTCTTGCTGCCCATTTTCTAATCTGACACCTAGAGTGAGCTTTTCCCCATGCGTTTGTTCACTATCAGGTACGTAATCACCCCCAATAAGTAGTCTGTCTACAGATTACTGTGAGGGGCAGCCCTTCACCTTACTGCACAGAGTAGACTTAAGGACACTCAAGTGTTCAAATAAAGGTTCAATTCTGCATAGATTAATAGGCGAAGTACAGAGCTATTTTCCTTCTATTCGCCCCCAAATTTTGGTGAGAAACATTTATCTCTTTCTAACTTTAGATCTATTTTTTCAAGGCAATTCAACAGAGGAAAGATAAACTTTCCAACAAATGATTCTGGAGCAATAGGACATTCACAGGGAAAACAACAAAACAAAAAGCACAACGAACCTCAATCTAAGTCTCACATGTTATACATAAAATTGTTTAAAATGGATTATACACATAAATGCAAATTTAAAACTATTTTTTTGTAATTAGGAGAAAAAAATTGGATCTAAGTCTAGGCAAAGAATTCTCCAAATTGACACCCAAAGTACCATGTATAAAAGGAAATTTTGATAAGTTGGAACTTACAAAAATAATGTCTGTTAAAGAACCTTTTATGAGGATAAAAAGGAAAGCTACTGACTGGGAAAAATACTTACAAATCACATATCTGAAAAAGACTTCAGTAAATATATAAAGAGTTCTCCACATTCACCAGTAAAGGAAAAAAATCAGCAATACACAATTCAATTAGAAATTGGGAAAGTAAGGAGCAGACATTTCACCAAAGAGAGAGCACTGAGCTGCTGGGTGAGAGAGCAGCCAATTAAAGACCAAAGTGAAGCTGCTGTCTTTCTGACTCCTACTCTGATGGCATAAGCAAGAAGCTAAAAACCAGACGACTCCCTGAGCCACCTTGTCCCATTTTCCTCCATGGTCTGGTACACGGGTTGAGGGTCAGCTGGTCCGTGAAAACCTGGGAGCCTTCGCCCTTTAACGGAGCCGAGGACTACAGTCTCTGGCAGTTTTATGGACCGTGGAATTGCAGGGAAGGTGGAGAGAAGGAGGTAGGAGTGGAAAAATACTGTCTGCTAAGTCAGAGTGGGGAAACGTCTTCATGGTTCCCCCGTCCTTCCATTAACTTCAGTCGAGGTGCCTGAAGAAGACCTCCGGCTAATGCCTCAGATAAAGAGACCTAGGAATGAAGGTGTCTGGGCTAGAAATGACTTGCCAGAGAGGCCTGAGTGCTTGGCTTTCCCTTCAGAGGCTGCAGTGCACTGGCTGTGTGCCAGAAGAAGACGAGGAGAAGGAAGAAGAAGAGAAAGGAGGAGGAGGAGGAGGAGGTGGTGGAGAAGAAGGGGCAGCGGCAGCAGCAGGGAAAATGGTTTATTGAATGAAATAAAAGAAGGCTCGCAACTCTGGAGGCTACTGATCATGTGAGAACCAGGAAAGAGGAAGATTGGAACGCAGTAGTCAGGGTGCAGGTGCTGTTCACGTTAAGGATCAAGATGTTTGGGAAGTATTCTAAGGACAGCGGAAATCTACGGATGGCTTTTAAGCAGTAAAGTTACATACCTATATTGGCCATTTTACAAAGGTACTCCAACCACTTGTGGAAAGTATATTACAGTGGTTGCAAGGCCAAATTGGAAGTAAGATGGCCAATCGAGTTTGTTTTGCTGTACTTTAGAAGACATGCTAGTTTCTTAGATGAAGTAGGAGGCAAAAGATGTGGGAGGGGATTGGCTGAGCCAAGCAATATACTTTGAGTCAGAATTTATATTCTTAATTTTGGGGCATCTGAAAGTAAGGGACAAAACAGGAATGACTTCTGATATTATGGCATAATCAACTGGAGATTTTCTGGGGTTTTTTGTTTTTGATTTTACTAGGTTTGGAACAACGGAAGTAAAATAAATTTGGAGGAAAATAAGTGCTTTGTTTTGGACATGTTAGAAGATTGATCTAGGAATCAAAAAGGTAAGGAAAATCGGCAGTGATGGAAAACATACCTCTGTAGCAAATACTGAATTGCAATACTGAATTGTTTAAACATATATAAAGCTATTTCATTGTTTAGACATATCTTAATTGACTTAGGACAAATAACTACTTAGTTTATTTCTGTTGGTAAGGAATATTAGAGCATGCTTATAACAATGAACTGAAAATAGTGAGGATCATGCCAGATCTTCATTTATCAACTATTAATTTCATTGTTTACTAGGGCTGACTCCTGAAATTCTGAAAACTCCCAGAATGTCCGTTTTGAGAATTAATGTCAAACAATAAATGCTTAAATGCTTTTTTGTTATGAGGCATGTACAAGGACAAAGTCAAGAAGTGATTTAATAGTTTCTATCCAAGTTTTCCTTGTATCATAGGCCATGATTCTGTGTGAAGAAAATATACTAAATCATTTGTTGACTATCCTTTTTATGTCCCATGAAAATATGTTCTTCTAATAAGATGTTCATCTTTGAGATATCTGTCAAAAAGGCTTTGTGGGAAAAAAGGTTAGGTGAAAAAGGAAGGTTTTCAAGATTATCTTCTCCTAAGCTTATGCAACTACTGATTTTTATTCTTATAGGTAAGTACCATGCTTAGGGGCCCTCCTTCTAATTGGGGAAAACTGCATAGTAATTCAATGATGTATATCTGAAAATCTAAAAACATATCTCATTCTATTTTCATAACAATGAAAGTTATATCATTTCATACTTTTTGACTGATGAAGTACTTAAATCTCAGAGAAAGTATGCAGCTTGTTCAATATCATAGAAGACAAATCTATGAGAGAATAAGGATTCAGAACTAATTCTTGGGTTTTGAAACTTATGTTCTTTCCACTACTCATTTATATTTCATAATTAAAATACTGTTAATAGTAATAATAACAGCAATAATAACTTACTTCCAAGCTCTTTTTTGAGATTTGGATATATTTTAAATTTCTTAAAAGAAAATATTAGTGTAGTTATTGTTATTACTGAATTTTTTTCCCCTAAACATTTTGCAAAGAAAATCCACTTTATTTTTTAGTGCATAGTGATCTCCATGTATATATTTTGCTATCTTCCTGGACTCAATTTCTCTGCAGAATAGCGTTTTCCTGCTAATTTTTTTCATCAAATATTTCTGGAATGCCTTTTACATTCTAGTCACTATGACATATCCTAGATTTTGATAACTTATTAAATTCATTTGTTAGATGTATTTCAAAACTCACTTCAAATTAGGCACATATCAAATAACATTCACCTGATATATTCCAGTTTTTGTAGTTATTTTATGCCATATACTGGTTATCCATTTTTGAAAACATATACGATAAATAACCATATATCATAATAAAGTAAAAAAATAAAGTGAACTAACTGAGTCTGAAGGGGAGAAGTTGCATGCACAGGTGGATTTGCTCCTGTGTGTCCTGCTTCGTACTCCTCCCCGTGTCCCTGAAAGGGTGGGGACTGTTCCCAGGATCCTGGTGCGAATGGACCCACCCAGGCCCACCACCTTTTCCTCATGCCTCCCTCCTCCCCATCACCTCTGCTGCCCTGCACCTGGGTGAACCCTGAGTTGATGAATGAAGAGACACAGGAGGAAGAGGTTGAAGGAGGAAGAGGGTAGTGAGTTAGCTCATGTTCTGCCATCCCTTGGGTGTGCATGTGGGCCCAGGAAGGATTGGGAAGAATACCTTGGATGGGGCATTCCAGGGGCTGTCCTACCCCTGCCTGGCAATGCCAAAGGCTTTCAGCAAACAATTAGGTGAGGTAAGCCTCTCACCCACCTCCGATTCAGGTACTGAGTGTATCACAGCAAGGAGGCTGCAAACTCTTTAGGATCGTGGGTCCATGAATTATTAGAGAGAGTGACTAGCACGCTCCATGCTGGCATAGGTGGAATTATAGGGTGGGACCAAAGTCCATCTGTGAAGGGTCTACATTCACCCTGAGTGAGTGTCCTCGTATGCAAGACTGCATGACACTTAATAATAAATTAAAAAATCAAAATGGCAATTGAAGAGACTGAAAAAAGAAAAACATAATGTCCCCCACACTTTCATTTTGCACTGCATCCTACACATTATATAGCTGCTACTAGTACAAATATTCTCAAGAAGAGATAATTCCTAACATATCAGAATCTATAACATCGTATTGTACCCCTTGTGGGTTTTCGTTTTTCTTTTTTTTTTAATTTTTATTTATTTATTTGAGAGACAGACAGAGACAGAGAGAGAGAGTGCACAAGTGGGGTGAAGGGCAGAGGGAGAAGCAGACTCCCCGCTGAGCAGGGAGCCCGGAACACTATGAGGGACTCGATCCTGGCATTCGATCAGCGACTCTGGGACCGCAACCCGAGCCGAAGGCAGACGTTTAACTGACTGAGCCACCAGGCGCCCCCTCCAACTTTGTAGGTTTTCAAAGCACTTTTTCTATATATTATCTCATTAAAAATTCACAATATTCCTGTAAATTAGGTTGATTAAATGTTACTATTTTTTGTACTGTGAATTTAGGGAGGGCAGGGTTTATGTGAACACAATATATATCTGTGTGTTGAAAAGTGAGTGAATAGAGTATCTTCCCATTTGTTAATCATCTAAGATACATTAATAGAAATTACCCAAGTTCTTTAGTTCTGTAACACAAATAAATGCTACTAGGTATTACAATGATCACGATGCTTCTTTATAACTCTACAATTTGCTGCTTCAGGTTCAGCTTTTAAATTTTTCAAAAACAACAGTTTTACCTTTCTCCCTAACTCTGATCTTTCCATCTTTGAGGCTCACTGATGTTCCAAGGATTTGAATGATTTTAAATCCTGTACTGGCAATGCGAGTAAGGAGAAACATCCTGTCTATAAAGAAGAGAAAACAACAGATTCACAGATGGAAACAAAATTAAAGTAAAACTAACACCAGAAAAAAATATACAGACAGACAGGGACAGAGACAAAGGCAGAGAGAAGCTTCAATTTTTTTTTAAGTACAGTTATAAATCTTATAAATCTTACTTTCAATTTGCCATTTATTAATTCATTGTTTTCTACAAATATGAAACAAATGCCTTAAAGCCATCTAGATTCCTTATACGGTTTCTAAGATCTAATTCATGTACTGAGGGACCATATCTGTAATCAAAATTAATAGATTCTGCTCATTCTTCTTTTACTCGATTATCCTCTGATACATATAAAATCCTCCAAACGCTTGGTCAACTCTGGTCTGTTGTTCCCCTCCTTAATTTTACTCCCCAAGCAAACACAGAGATGTCTTCTATTTGTACCTTCTTTTTTATGGCCTATACTTTTGATATTCACAATTTTTACCCTGTGGATTTTCTCCTTTCCAGGATCTCTCCTTTTCTGCATGCTCTTCAAGGCTAATTCTGTTCCTCTTCTTTGAACTCATACCTTTTATTTTCATAAGAAAGTGGAGAGTATCATGAAATCATTAGAAAAGAAAAACAGCAAGTTACAGAAAACTACCCTATTAATGTTGAAACACATTGCCCACTTGGATCAGATTCCAAAAAATCACTTATAATACGCAATAGAGGTAAAATAGGAGAGTTTAAACAACAACAACAACAAAACGTCAAAGTGGAATAACTGGTTTATGCTACTGTCTTCTCTGGGAAATACTTCAATCAAAACACACAGAGCTTTATGGTGCTCCATTCTGTTTCAGACTGCATGAAGAGCAGAAAAGCCATTTCACACATAACTGTACTCTAAATTTAACAAATATCCTTAAAGTGGATTTTGTGGATTGTCAGTAAAACAGATAAATGAGAATTAGCACTCACCTTTAAAAGCTGAGTAGCAGTTAGGGGATTAGTTCATTCCAACTTTCAGATTTATTAGTATTATATAGTATAAGTAATAAGTATTTCATGATTATGATTTTCTAAATTTTTACACTAAAAGAATGAGTTAATAGCTTCTCCATGTGATACACTGAAACTACTTTCACAGGGGCCTGAGGGAAGAATCAAAATCCCCTGACAAAAAGCAAATGACTAGTAAAATAGCTTCAACTTCATAAGGATGGCCATTGGTTGAGCCAGTGATTCATTATTCTGGGCCAGTAGCCTACTAACAGCAGAGAGTGCCCATGAGATGGAAACTTGCATTCCAAAGAAGTCAATGAAGTGTGTCAGACATAAGTAATAATGGCAGTCAAATGGCAGAGTCCCAGTTTAAGTAATTGACTTATATCTGTATTTTAGTCCAAAATGCCAATGGTAAAGTAATATATGTATGGGTTAAATATGTATTTTCAGACAAAAAATATCTATTCTTTCCTATTTTCTGACAACACAGGTTGATTTTCCTTTGTTGAGTTACCTATTTTACGTTGTGGACAGTCTAGGTGGGACTATCATTAGCTAACCTGCCAACTCACAGGAAAGCAGTGGCTGCCTAATCTGAATCCTTTCACGAATACTTCAAAACATACACATTTACAAGGAGAGGAAGAAAACCACCCACAACTCAATATCTGTATCATAGTTAGGAAGAAGGTAAGAGAACAAATATTATTTTGTATATAACTAGGAAAGTAAATATCTGAAGCCAGAAGAGCAAACTACGGAGTCTTGTGCCTGATCTGGGATCAGGTGAAGACTGTGCATAGAAACAGAAACATAGCAAAGTTTAGATACAAAGAAACTCCTGAATGAAAAGATATTGAGAACAGATATGAAGACGCTGGCTACTAGGAACTGAAAGGAACAGGTTTAAAAGCAGGTAGGGGCGCCTGGGTGGCTCAGTTGGTTAGGCAGCTGCCTTCAGCTCAGGTCATGGTCCCCTCGTGATTCCGGGGTCCTGGAATCCAGTCCCACATCAGGCTCCCTGCTCAGCGGGGAGTTTGCTTCTCCCTCTGCCACTTCTCCCCACCCCTGCTCATGCAAACTTTCTCAAATAAATAAATAAATAAATAAATAAATAAATAAATAAAATCTTTAAGAAAAATAAAATAAAAGCAGGCAGAATTTAAGAAACAAACCAAAGGAACAAAGAAAAAAAGAGACCAAAAAATATTTAAATAACAGAGAACAAACTTGTGGTTGCCAGAAGGGAAGTGGGCGGGGAGATGAGTAAAATAGATAAAGGGGAAGAGAGTACACTTATCTCAATGAGCACTGAGAAATGTAGAGAATTGTTGAATCATTACATTACATATCTTAAACCAACATAACACTGTTTATTAATTATACTTGAATTAAAAATAAAAGCAAGTGGAAGCAGGGGCGACAGAATTGAAAATGCATGGTTTAAAGGGTAGAGAGATGTGGATTGGAACCAAAATGCAATCCTTAGAGGTTTGATTATAAATGCAAAGAAAAAAATTTATTTTCTTGCACATTAATATTAATATAATATTAACATAAATATTAATACCCCTGGAATCAAAAATAAGTTTATCACAGAAATAGAAAGATATATCTGATGTCACATTAACCACACTCATGGGAAATATACATACATACACAGCATATATTATTGTATTGAAATTAATAAGATTTTATTTTGTGTTTCTTATGTGTACATCAAGTGTATTATTTTGTGGTGGTGCACTGAAATTGTGCTGGCCTAAATGACCACTAGTTGATTAAAAAGCTATTCTAATTAAAAAGTTAATGTGGTTATAACAAGTATGGTAGCTTTAATTTCTTATCCTTGATGTGAAAAGTAAAATGTAAGAAAATTTAAAACAGAAACTATGACATAAAATAATTTGATTTAACACTGTCCAGAAATAGCACTATTAAACCCACCAGATATGTAAAGTAGTATTTAGTTAAGAGTTTGTTGTGCATATAGGAACAGAGAACTGTCTGGCAAACAGAGAGCTCTCAAACTAACAATAGAATGAGGCTCAGAGGTATATTGTTACAAGACAGTCTATACAGTGAGAATGCAGAGCTTGTTCTTTCTTTGGAATGACTGGTTATAGCATTACAATTTTCCTAATGATTGTGGATTGGTTAAAAGTGGTTAACTCATGTTAATTTTGAGGAACAGATTAAGTTTTGTTAATGATTCTCAGAGGCATTTCTAAGATGTAGCCTAAGTTTCGCTTGTTTTTGCAGACTAAACCACATTATGTTTTGCTTATGTGGCTTAAATGGTTTTATCTGCTCAGGGAATTTTCAGTTTTGGTTTCCATTTTGTATTTTACTTTAAAAACACAGAAAACTGGATTCCAAACAGTATAACAGTATAATTAATTCATTATTTCATTCATTCAGTCTTCTCTTTAACAAATATTGCATCCCAACTTGGGTAGGCACAGGAGCATCAGTATGAAAGATTTAAAAAAAAGAAAAAGTACAACCACGATTCTAACTTACTAACTCTCAATACTCTAATTAATCATGTTGTCCTAAGTATTAAAAGTATATTGCCTTTACCTAAGCAGATGTCTGGATATATCTAATAATTTGTTTCAGACTTTTATCATTGAATTCATATTTACAAAGAAAGTAATCATTTTGACTTCACTGGGATAATTGAAATGTACTGTGGAAAAATGCTAATTTTATAGACATAAAATTATTTTTTCCAGCAATAAAATACATCAGAAAATTTTAGAAAAAAATAGTGTCTGATACTTTGATATTTCAATTTTCCTACTGATGTTTTTGACCTAAAGATATAGCATTAGTGGGGGAAAAAGATTAACATGTACAGGTATGGTCTATTCCTGGAAGCAGCTGTTCTTCTAGAGGCTCAAGTTTCATATAAAACCGAGAAATTAAATGTGAAATGCAACTTCAGATTAATTTTTAAAATTCTCCCATTGCTAAACATTTGTTTGCTGAAAGAATCACATTTGTATATCACATTTAATTTAATTAATCATTATTACTCCTACTCAAGAGAGTTTTCTTTCCATTAAGATAATCATAAGTGAAATGGCTATATTATTAGTAGCATGGATGTCACTACATAACAGGAATTCCACATGATATACCATCATTTTACAATAATTACACATACACACCTGTTGAAATTCAATTTGTGATTTTTGGCTAATGTTCTGGGCAGGGTCATGTTGTAAGTGATTAATGTGTGTCAATTCTTCAACCTATGTACCAACTGTTTCAGGTATATATTAGTAAATAATCCTATTTTATAGATGAGAAACTGAGGCACTGAGAGGCTAAATAACTTCTCCAAGCTTATATAGGTAAGAAATTTTGGATTCTGGATTTGAATACAGTCTCAAAAGACTATCTCTTTACTCCTTTGTAAAGTCAATAACTAAAACTGCATACAAGCATGTCAATGTACAAAATGGTATAGAGGCAACAAAAAGGGGGTTAGCACATCTTCTAGAATAAAAAGAAATAAATTATGCACTGGAGCTTAAGATAGCAAAATATTTTAATTTGCATTATTTTATAATAATCCTTAAAAATAAGATATTAGCCTTCTCTGTATTTTCATGACTCTATATAGCATATAAAATATTAATATTTGAAAGTAGCTTCAAGAATAAGAATAATATCTTTTTGTTACACACATTATAACATATGCTATATTGGAATAATATTTTCATGTTTTTATGGAAAATTCTGATGCACCCATGAATTAACCCAACTTTATACAGTGTTTAACTTTTCCAAAGGACTTCAGGTATATATTGAGATAATGTAGCCTACGCTTTCTTGAATTTGTGTATGATACATCATCACTGGCTTTATGGTTACATCAATTTACTATGTATATTTTTTTCATTGCATTGGATTATTATGATACATTTTCATGGCTTAAATATTTTTTAGTCTCTAGATATCACTAAAAAGTTATTATTTATTAAAAAGAAATACACAAATCTAATCATTCCATATATTTGTATCGTTTAATTACTTTTATAAATGATATTTTTATTATGTTACTCTGCTAGCAATTTTACAACAGGTAATATTATAATATAGATTGCTTTCATATATATTATAATAGATACAAGTTTCAGATAATGGTAATAGTAAAAAGCAACAACAACAACAAAAGAGAGATGCAGATACGTGTTCACAGTTTTTTTATAGGAACTAAAAAAATATCTAGGAAAGTTGTATTGTCAATATGTCAATATATGGATTTCAATCTCTATACAGGGCATCACTTTATGCTTAGGGATCCAGGGGTTAACAAACATTTTCTATAAAGAGCTAGACATTAAATATATCAGACTTATAAAAAAAAAATCAGGCTTACAGGCCAAGAGGCCAAGAGGCAGAATATTATATGTGTTTACAGAGCCATTTAAAATGAGACATTTTAAAATGTTAAAATAAAACAAAACATTCTTTGCTCACAAAACAGGTGGCATATTGGATTTGGCCACAGAATGTGGTTTACCTACCTCCGATCAGGAGATTAGGTCAAAAAGTTAGTAGTTTCCTTCACTGACATATAAAAAGAAAAATCTCTCTTTACATTGCCTCAAAGATAAATTCTTATTTGAGTTTTAAGGTATTTTAAAAATTGCCCAAATTAATTTGCAAACTATAAAAAATGTAGGTCTCAAAACGGAACCAATAAAAACTATTCAAAACCAAGTTTTACAAGTCTTTGTCATTATATTTGGAAGAATTACTGAATCTTTTGAGTACCTAAAACGATTATTATATACTCTAATTGTAAGAAATTTTCACCTTTGAATCTAAGTGTACTTCTTTGATTTTTGCTTCTGTGTTTTCTTTTTGTGTTTAAAACCAAACATTACATCATGGTCTCTAAAAACTAAGCTTTGATGCATTTATAAATATAATATGAAATTTAATATGTAAAACTAAATTCATATTATGAAAATAATTCATTTAATAATGTCCCTTCATATCAAAATACATTTTTATACTTTGTAGGGAGAAATAATATGCCATGAATATTTTTATACTAATTAATTCAAAATATGGATATGTTCTGTGGTATCGAGGAGTAGATGCAACTTCTAAGTTCCATGCAACGTTGTAGATTATTAATTTTCTTTTTAAAAGTGTATCACCTAAGTTGCTTATTCTTTATTGCTTATTTCTAAAAAATAACTTAATATTTATTCTTTTTTCATGAGACACTGATAAGTGTACTGTATTTATTGTGTGATACAGAAACTTTTTACTAAATCTATCTATTTGCAAAGGCATCAGACTCATGGAATTATTGATCAATCGCTAAAAATGCAGTTGGAAAAACCCATAATCTAGAGTAAATTCCTACTATCCTGCTGCAATCTTTAATTCTTAAAGGAGAATTTAAGTCTTGGTGAAGATAAGAGATTTAAATCTGTCCTTGTGTCATGAGAGAGGTTGAGTTATGTCTCAGTAGAGCAAACACATAATTTTTAATTTATTTCTCTCTAATTTATTTTTTAAATGATGAATATATGCCCTACCAAAAATTAAAATGATGATACCACACTCTCAAATTGTGTAAAAAAAAAAAATTAGTCATTAATGACACAGTACAAGTTTTAAAATATTCAGATTTGTGGAAAATTTCATATAAAATGTATTCCCAATGAATATGGAACTAAAAGGATAGTTTAGATCCTTATAATTATTTGTTAATATAGGTTAGGTCTCTAACGTATAACAAAATCAAATAGGACACTAAATATTCCTATTTTCCATATACCAGTTTAGTTCAAAACTTGAATAACTAAACTTAGTAAGACACGTAATATTAATTGTGTAAGACTGAAGTAAAGTAAAAAATTTCTACAAGTTTTGACAATAAAGAATGACTCAGTAGGTAAATACAATCAGATTTCTATGTGGACAATAATAGGAGAAGCTGGAATTTTATGTTTATATTTATTACTTATTTTTATTCAGTAACTTTTCTCAAGTAGGTTCTATATGATTGTGCATTCATTTGGTTCTTAGAATAAAGCTATTTTTTATCAAGAAAATATCAGAACTTTGGAAAGAAATGTTTTACTAAAAAATATTTATAAAGTTTATATATTAATGGATTCTACTTGTACAAATAAGTTCTCAAAAAAATACTATAGAAATAGCTTACTTAAAATTAGCCATATAATTCAAATTAAATAGTTCTTAAATAGGTCAAGGAGCAGTATGTTTTAATAAGGTACCTTGATCTATTGAAGTTTCTGTTCACAAAATAACTATTACAGTACGATCCACCCCATGTCATATAATTCATTATTTCCCTGTACTCCCATAACTCCAAGTCTGATTTCCCATGTCATGCGTGCAATATCCTTTCAGTCATCATGTGAAATGTATTATTTGATTATCTGGCAGAAGATTCAATTGAGCTGCCACTCAAATGGTCTCCATTTTAGAAAAGAGAGAAAAAAAAGATTACAAAATCGAAAAAAAAATGCAAGACTAAGGAAACCCAATATAATCAGCATTCCTTAGGAAATAATTAAAATGCAACGTATCACCAATTATATACTTTTTGTCTTTGCAATAACTTCATTCATTCATAATGTGTTGATTATAAAATGACCTAATAAGTTTCTTCCAGAATATAATTTATTTGAAAAGTGGAGGATCTATGTTAGTGGCACAGATTCTTTCTTGAGGTTATCAATTTCAAGTTAAATATCAAATATCCTGTGTGATTTTAATTCTGAGTTTATCATTAATTGAATACTCATTTATTTGTAAAATTTCATGTAGTATAAGAGAACAAAACTATATATTTTAGATTAAGTATATCACACATAATTTTAAATATTAAATATTGATTACAAGTGAGAATATAAATATTTTGTATTATATTGATAATATTCTACAATATAACTGTAAAATGTCAGCCTCAGTTTAGCCACTGTATTTTACAGAAAGGATGAGGTTTAAGGCATAAAAGGTCTTCTTTTGAAATTATACATGAGAACCTTTAGTCTCCGAAGTATGAGATAGAATTCAGCTTCAGTAAATTCAGTAACAATATGAGCGCCAACACCAATAGAAGAGTGGACAATTGCAATAGCTAGTACAGTTTCATTAAAGGATGCAACTGAAAGATCAGATATCTTCAGCAAACCCAACTGCCTCTTCAAAATAAGAGAAATCATCATATAAATGTAGAAAATGTATGGGAAAAGGGTATTATTTGATTTGGGGAACAGGACAGAAATGGAAAGTTGTCTTAGTGCAGGCTGCTGTAACAAAATACCATAAACCAAATGGCTTAAACAACAGACATTTATTTCTCAAAGTTCTGATAGCTGGGAACTCCAAGATCAAGGTGCAGGCAGATTTGGTTCTTAGTAAGAACCCTCTTTCTGGCTTTTGAATAGCCCCCTTATTGTGCCCTCTGTGGCAGAGAGAAAGAGAGAGTCAGAGAGAAAGAAAAGGACGGAGGGAAAGAGAGAGAGCTCTGGTCTCCTTTCCTCTTTTTTTTTTTAAGACTTTATTTATTTGACAGAGAGAGACACAGCGAGAGAGGGAACACAAGCAGGGGGAGTGGGAGAGGGAGAAGCAGGCTTCCCACTGAGCCGGGAGCCCGACGCGGGGCTTGATCCCAGGACCCTGGGATCATGACCTGAGCCAAAGGCAGACGCTTAACCATCTGAGCCACCCAGGCGCCCCTCCTTTCCTCTTCTTATAAGGACATTAATCCCATTAGGAGGACAATATTCCCATGACCCCATGTAAATCTATTTACTTCCCAAAGGCCCCACCTCCAAAAATCATCACACTGGAAATTAGGGCTTCAACATATCAATAAAGGGCACAAACATTCAGTCCGCGAAAATATATAATAGTGTACAACACACCACAAATCTTTGGATGGATATTCTGATAAGTAAAGTTTTTCCAGATTCAAAAACACATTGGGAGCATGAGAAGGACTCTATCTCTGTTGTGGGCTTTATACAAAGAGAATGGGGGGCTGTAGACAAGAAATGCTCTGGTCTCTAGAAGCTGGGAACAGTCCTCAGGCAATAGCCGGAAGGAAATGGGGAATCTTCCTCTTGTATCACAAGGAACTAAAGTCAGTCAACAACCTTAATGAACAAGGGAATGGATTAGCTAGAAACTCCAGAAAGGAGACTTGCCACCAACTTGATTTTGGCCCAGTGAGATCCAAGTCAGAACATCTGGAAAAACCTAGAGAATGGTGAGATAATAAATGGTCATAGAAAACTAATGCATATATCCACAGAGAAAATCAAATGTGATAGGTTGTATAAGATGTTTAATCAAAAAACATCCTGGTACTCTGTCAGGTAATTTTTTATGGTAACAATAAAAAACTAATGCATATACTCATAACAAAATAAAATGTGGTAATCTGTACAAGATGCTAAATAAGAAAACATGCTAATATTCTTTGATATATTTAAGAAAATTTTCATTTCTAAAATAAATATAGGTTTTTAGGGAGAAAGACAAATCAGACAAGAAAAGCACCTTAAAATATATAAATGAGAATTTTCATTAGGCATTTTATATGCATTTTTTACTTTATCTTGACATATTTTTAAGCATACTGTACATAACCAAATAATGTAAGAATGGTTATGTATCCACCATCTTGTTCTGCCATATCTTAACTTTTGTAATATTTCCTTTATTATAATTTAAGTATGAAGGTTTTCCAGATATATTTGAAGTCTTCAAACTAATTTCCCTCCTATATTTCCCTGCATTGCATTTTGAATATGGTGTTTACTATCCTAATGTGTATTTTAACATTTAACTAAATATGTAGCAAAACTTTCTTTCTTATCTGTCACTATATCATTTTATAGCATATACATTAGTAGATACGCTTCCATTTATGTTGATCCATGGTTAATAATATGGCTATACCATCTTATACTGATGGATATTTCTATTGTCTCAGTATGTTTTGGCTATTGAAAACAATGCTGCAATGAACATTCACATACTCGGTTTTCCCCTCTTTTGGCACATATGGAAGGGCATCCCTATGTATAAATAAAGGAGTACAACTATGGACTAATGCATGGCTTCACATTTACGGGATGTTGGCATATTGTTTTCCAATTTTTATCGTTTACACACCTATCAAGTATGACAATTCTAATTTTTCCAATAGGTCATCATTTAAATTTACCATGTACCTTAATGTTTTATATGTTTGAAATTACATACTAGTAGAATTTTCATTTCTCTGAAATGAAGTGAGGTAGATTATATTCATTGTTACTTTATCTTCTACACATTATCAAATTATAACTTCTATCCATTCTTTCATTCTTTATAATGAGTTACCCCCACTTTATTGTTAGAGATTTGGAGAGATGGAGATGGAGATAGAGAGGGAGTGAGAGAGAGAGATTCTGGATACCTATGCTTTGTGTTTATATGAGTTGCAATTATCACCTTTCAGCATATTTTTTTACTTTATCTGTGATATATATGTTGAAGAGACATAATTAGCAAAAGCACATCAATGCATCAGTTCTTTAATTTATTTTGTTTTGTGTAATATATTTATGGAGGAGAAATGCAGGATATTGAAATAAAAGTGGATTATTGGCCTCCTAGTCAGCCTAGATAGAACAAGGGGCTGTTTTGAGGAAGGCAGCTTCTAGATTGTGACAGAACAAAGATATATCTCCTGTGAACCATCTGAGGAACTAAACAGTCATCCCATTTTTGAAAGTCATTGCGTACATCAAGGAGATGATAAATGAGAGTTCTCACGGGTGGGGGTTCTCTGAAGAACCTATAGAAAATACTACACACACACACACACACACACACACATGTACACACACATCATTATTTCAAATATGCCATAACTAGAAACCACCGGTGAAGAGTCAAGTATCTCTGACAGTTATATCCCCTACCTCTGTCTGCCTCTTGTTCCAAATGTTCTGAACCCCACAACAGCTAGACCAGAAAATGACCTTAAGTGAAGAAAAAAGTCCAAACATGTTCTTCTCCACACTGTGATTTTTCTGGCTGAGGATAGCCTTGAACTTCAATTAAACAAGTGTGTAGTTTTCATATTTTTCTAGACTATATTTTATTATTTGAACTATATACTATTTATTGTCTTCTCTTGACTGACAAAACAGATAATCCGTCCTGGGTGAGAAAAACAAACTGGAAGAGTAAATGGCAAAATGATTTTAAAAAAGAATAAAGTTGCTTTATGTGGGCCCCCTGTGTAGTTCAGTTCATTCAATAAACTTACCCGTATGCATGGGCCAGGAAGTCATATAGAGTGCCACACAGTCTTTCTATTCCAAGCAGAAGGTTATGAGCATGTTTAATGGAGTTCTTTTATCTCTCTCAGGATGAACTTCCCTTTGGGAATGAAGGGGTTATTTGAAGACACTGGTTCCTTAAACTTAAAACATTTTGCTTTAAAAACAGACTTTCAAAATCTTTCTATTTCTCATAATGGAACCTAGCATGAAATACATGAAAAATGAGCTTTTCTCAGGAGCCATGCCATACTTGATGTTCTTTGGTACCTGGGTGAAATGAAATAACTTGTTATTAGTAGAATTTTGTTCATATTGCTTTCTTTTGAAAACATATTAAGAATTGAAAACCAATTCTGGGTTTTGCTGCACTGAATCATTTTAAAATAGATAAAAATTATGAGCAATGATTTTGTGTCACTTTTTTTCTTGAGTATCCACAAGAATCTTGGACCCCTATGAGAACTTAGTTGGTCCTCAAAAGTCCTATAGTCACTCTCAGAACCTGCAAAAGATATTTCTGAGAAAAACTGCTACTCAACTTATTTATGAAACCCTGTATGACCCTATATGTTACCCCGTTAATTTGTGATTACTTTTGCCATTCCTGAAAAAACTCACATGCCCTTGGGGTAAGCTCACGTCTTCAACAGAAATGCCTGTTGTGCTAATATTATTGTTATTTCTGATTTGCTATTTTTACTTGTATCTTGAATATCTTATCTACTACTAATGCAACTCTGAATATTTCTCCTGAGATAGGTAATACAATTTCATTCATTTTTTTAAAGATTTTATTTATTTATTTGAGAGAGAGAATGAGATAGAGAGAGCATGAGAGGGGAGGGTCGGAGGGAGAAGCAGACTCCCCGCTGAGCGGGGAGCCCGATGCGGGACTCGATCCCAGGACTTCAGGATCATGATCTGCGCCAAAGGCAGTTGCTTAACCAACTGAGCCACCCAGGCGCCCCAATACAATTTCATTCTTAACTGTGTAGCTGCTACATGTTTTGGGAAACTATCATGCAATAATGTTGTTTTAATTTTTGTAACATCAAGATTGGACACAAATTTGGTATCTAAAAATACATACAATTAATTAAATATGATACAATGGAATTATATAGTGTATGTTAAATTTGCATACTGGAAAATGACCACAATTATATTTATATAGCAAAGACTATTAAAAAAAAAGCATGTTAATATAATACAAAATCTAGTGGGACAAAAATAACTCTTTTGTTTTAATAAAGATTTTTATTTATTTATTTGACAGAGACAGCAAGAGAGGGAACACAAGCAGGGGAAGTGGGAGAGGGAGAAGCAGGCTTCCCGCTGAGTGGGGAGCCCAATTTGGGGCTCGATCCCAGGACCCTGGGATCAAGACCTGAGCCGAAGGCAGACGCTTAATGACTGAGCCACCCAGGCTCCCTGAAAAAAATACCTCTTTTTTGATATTTTTCTAGACTCTCATGAGAGGATCTGTAGCCAAATTGTATTATTTTGCATAACTGTTTGGTAACTTCCACTTTATGTTATTGTTGCATGTTTCCTCATTTTGATTAAGTAAAAATTAAAATAATGCTATTTTTATGAAATTAAATAAATTTAGCAATCAAAGCCATGCAGAGAAATGAAGATATGTTGACACACAACTCTGAAGAAAAATATAAATTAGCTATAGTCCAATGTTTATTTCAAATACTTTGGGGATTTGTTTTACTATTACAAACACATGAATATATATTTAAGTAACTGTAAATTTTGCTAAAATAAACATAATTCACCTTGAAAATCAAATTTGCCCTGATATCTTATTTGTTCTTTCCAAGGAATAAATGTGATCAAGTATATTTAAATTTTGTGCAAAATGATTTTATATATATATTATTATTGTTATAATTACCTTACATGTTAACTATAATTATATATTAATCACATATTATACTTAATGATTAATTATATAATGGATTATTTATATTATATATTAGTTATATATAATTTTCTAATACATCTCAAAAAAGTCCGATAGTTATTTTTTTAATAGTGATTTCTTTAAAGAACATTTATTGTTTCTTTAAAAATATTTTGGGATCTTCCCCTTTTCCTCATCTTTCAAATATTGACTGTATTTTTTTCACATAAATTTATGGTCTTAAAATATCTTCCTGTGTTGCGTCTCATTCGTATTAAGGACAGGAAGAAGAAGGTGACTGCAAGTAAGAACACATTTT
This sequence comes from Eumetopias jubatus, assembly GCF_037043125.1. Classification (NCBI taxonomy): domain Eukaryota; kingdom Metazoa; phylum Chordata; class Mammalia; order Carnivora; family Otariidae; genus Eumetopias; species Eumetopias jubatus. The sequence continues at coordinate 172,139,534 of NW_028274809.1, read as the reverse complement.
CTACTCTAGTCCATCCCTTTTATAATGCAACAGAAACCTTTTCAAAGGTGTTCCCTGACCTCATTTAGGTCTAAAGGCCTCCTTGGAGGTAAGGGATTGAATGAAAGGGACAAGGAAAAGAACGGGGATGGAGGAAAGTGTGTGCATTTTGGGTCATCTTGTCCTTCCCCTTCATTGAGAATCCTTTCTTGCTACGATCCAAAGAGAAAAGGAGACTGAAATAGAGGGATACAGAATTTGGAACCAGAAATGGAGAGCTAGAGGTGGTGTAGTGACAGTTTTAGTGAAAACCACCAAGTTGGGTCTGCCGATGAAGTGATGGCACGAGGTACCTGGCAGGATGCACAGGAAAAGAGGAAGGTGACCTGCCTTCACGCAGAAGCAGCACAAGAGCCGTCAGACAAGCCTGAAACTGACGATCGTGTGGCCTGCGTCCAAGAGGCAGCCTCCAGGGGAGCAGATGAGGAAACCAAGCCTTAGAAAGCGAAAGAGTTTTCTTAAGGAAGCATCACTGCAAGTAATAGAATCTCCGACGGAATCCTTTCTCTCTGCTTCCAAAGATGATGGTCTTTCTCAAACACTAAGCCCTTTCCATGAATTGGAGCTTCCCCCTTTGTGATGAACAGGAGGCAGGGAGTTCCTTTCCTTTTGTGTATTTTACTGCATAAAATAGCAGTATGGCCATGACTCTAATAATGATGAGCTGGTAGAAATGCTTGGGAATGAGACTTCTTGGAAATTGTAGTGCTCCACTCACATTGATTCTCGCTAGATGGAAATAGAATCAGAGAGACAAAAATATCATGTTGAAAAGTCCTTTTACTAGGTGACCTCCAAGGTCCCTGAGAACTGGATGAGGAAAAGAATCTTCCGAGAGGTTTGGGTCAGTGTCACATTTTTGATAATATTTATGGGGGCATTTTTCCTATTATATTTAAATGGACTTGTTTTTCACTTTCTAGACTTTTTGTCTCCGTTTTAGGTAGAGTTACCCTTCCTATACTCTCTCCTTCATGCCCAGCCTTAATGTACAATTGCTATGAATCTATTTTTGGTATGCATGATGGTGATGGCATCTAACATTCATCAAATGCTTACTACGTGCCAGAAAAAAAATTTAATTATTTTATAATAAATAATTTTCATTATAAATATATATTTTATATATAAATATATATATAATATATATAAAATATAATTTTCATTATAAATAATGAAATTATTTAATTTCATATAAATACATAATGCATTTTAAATGAAATTTTATAAATCATAATTTAATCTGAGTTAATTTATAAAGGTGAGAAATTTATTATGGTCTCGCTTAGCATTTAAATTATATTTTAAGCTTCCATACTTTATTTCAATACTTTTCTCATTATTACTGAATGAATAGCATCAATTTAAAGCTGCCTTTATTTTTAATGTTATAATTTGTTTATTATTATTATGTAAGTTAAGAAAAGTAGGGCTGCGTTTTGTTTTAGGTCCTGCAATGTCATCACCATTTACAACAGTGCCTGTAACAAATATCCATTGGACAATTAAGTGAATGGAAGCATATAAAATCATCATCTTGTTTCCTGGACTTCAACTATTAGCATTAACACTGCTATCTGTTCCTCATTTAATAGCAATTTTATTTCTATAACTGCCTTTAATATATAACAGTAAGCCAAAGATTATTGGGAGTCGGGTTTTAGAAAGAAAATTGTAAAAAAGGAAAAAAAAATAAAGAAGACAATTACATTAAAAAAACTCTGATTAAATAATTGATATTTTAAACACTGTGTGTATTAAATTTTTACTCTGAATAAGAGCCATATACATTAAATAAAAGGTCAAATCACTAAACTGATTATACGGAAGAGTAGACAGTTATTATATTTTGATAGTTTACATAATCTTTTCATGATACGTAGTGCATTGTAATAGCATTTTGAATCACTGTGTTGTTGATAATCCGCAAACCTTTTGAAAAGTAAATCAGTATATGGCTCCTGTCATCACTGAAGGCTAATAAGAGAGATAATATTTCAAAGCTCTGTAAATGTGAAAAGAGAGTAATAATTAAAAGGAAATTTCAGCTATATTTTTTAAATCTTCTGTGCTGAAAAAATTATAGTTTTCATTTTATTCATGTTTCATGTCCTAACCAGAGGGCTTTATAAGATATATATACATGACAGAAAAAGCTAAATGTCTGCAAAATCCTCTCAAACAGAATGTATCATTCTTTTAAAAATACTGCTTTATTATGCATTTGATGCTGTATATAATGAACTTGTATTAGCGCTTAAATTATAGAGTAGTATATGTACAGAGACAGATTGAAGAAAAATCATAACCAGTAGTATCAGCAGAGATATGGAAAACAGATACAAGATTGTAAGAGACACACATTATGATTTCAATGAGAGAAAAGAAAAGAGAAAAATACCAGAAATCTTACATAAATAAAGGCTTGAGTTTTCCTTTTCAACAATGCTGCACAGAGACCCAGGCAAAATTACTGCAAAAAGACAAAGTTCTAGAATTGTTTGGATGGCATTTCTGAATTCCATGTATAAAAAGGAATTCTTACAGCATGTGTCCGTAGATAGTGGTACTTACAAAAGAAAGACAATCAAACTCATGTAGAGTTACATCTTTAAAAAATGAAAACTAGAACTTAATGTCACAACATTTTGTTTTTATTTCAAAATAATTACCAACATAAAAAATTGTTGCAATATTTGTACAAAGGACTTTGTACATGCTTGAGCAATATAAATATAAGTCACTGACATTAAGCTCTGTCATTTCCCAAACCTTTAGTGTGCATTTTCAACAAACAAGGAGGATTTAAATAATCAGAATGCATCAAAATGAGGAAATTAGATTTGATGCAAGATACATTCTTATCTACAAACCCCATTCAAGTTTTGGTAATTGTCCCACTAAGCTTTACAGAAAAAGAGAAGAAAGGAAGGAAGCATGGAAGGAAGGAAAGGAGGGAGGAAGGGAGAGAGGCTAGAATGAAATGTAAAAACATCATAGTTTTTTGAAATAAAAGAAATATTATCAAGAAATATATTCAGCCAAAGTATTGTTCATCTGCCAGAGCAGAGGTAAGAAACTTCTGTTACATGCAAGTATCAGAAAGCTAAGCTACATAATTACTTGACATACTATAATCAAATGGAGATCAAATCAGAAAAAGAAGTTAACTGAAGACAAAATACATAAAAAGGATTAGTATTTCTAATATTATGGCCTAAATCTAAAAATGAACATAAATTAAAACAATGAGTGTGTGCACTGTAATATAAGTGCTAGAAAAATTCCTCAAGTACAAACAGTTCTCATAAGGGAAATCAAAATAGCATTTTCAAGTATTTCTACTGGTCCTTAGGATAAGCAAATAGATGGGAGTTGGGTTGGCCAGGAATAAAACATATTCTAAATATTTCACCTTAATTATAAGTAGGGGATAGATCATAATTTTGTACTGATATTTTGAAATGTTTTGATCGGGAGGCATACTTGCTATATTAGATTTTCCATATAGAAATATCAACTGAACGATGTCTATTCAACTAGGAGTGGAGCAATGCAGGGATGGTGAAAGGTGGGGGACCTTCAACAAATACTATAAAATTTGGGAAATAGGGAAATAAAAATCCATTAACCTAGGATGGTATAGACAGTGGTTGAAAACAACAACAGAGTAAAATTCGGGTATACTAAATGAGAGCGAAATGTGAAACACTGCAAGATAAGAACTGTGCAATAAACAATATTTACTCGCTGGTCTCCCTTTGTGTATTCTTCGATTCTCACAAAACCCTCAGAATACTTTCTTTTGTGGGTAACTATGGCCCTCCCGCCATGACCATTCCCATTCTCTGAGGCCCTTAACTTATCCCTCTTCCACTGGTGTCCAGCAAGTGCAAAAATTAACTAGTTCTCACTTTGGTTGACAAAACCTGCTCCAGTTTTATTAGTGCATCCACTCCCCTTGTATTTGAATCCCTGGTAAGAGAAGATATCTAGTTTATGTCTGTGGGTGCTCAAACAGGAATTGGAAAACACAGGCTGATTTTGATGCCTGAAACGTGCACTAAAAGACTCTTGGTTACACTGCTGCAGTTTCTGATTCCAGTTCTTTCCTTTAGTCCACTGCCATTCCTACAAGTTCAGTTCTTCCTCCATGAGCCCATTCATCACCAAAGTCTCCCACATGACTGACGGGCATCCTTATCCATTTTGGCAAACAAAAAAACAAACAAACAAAAATCACAGAAATCATCCTTCCTGCTTATTTTGCTCATCACAACTCTATCCCTGGCCAATACTAATTCTCAACCAAATTCTATTGATTTTATCTCAATAGGTGATGAATTCATAAGTTACCTCCTTTTATTTAGCATCCCCTATGCTTTGTCTGTGTAGAGAATGGTCAAGTGTAGATACTTAAGAAATAACTGACTAAAAAACTGTAAGCGTAAATTCAGAAAATAAAAAAAAAGCAACTTTCAATCAAGTTCATTTTCCATGATTTAAAAACAAAATCAGCCTGATAAGGTACTAAAATCCTTTAATGAAATTTTTATTAATACTCCTCTTTTTTTGGGGGGGGGCTGGTATGCTCCTTGAACTTAGAAACTTTTCTTGTACCACTTTCTATGCAATGATTTCCAGAGAATTTTTCAACAGACTTAGTTGAGTTAGTGATTGAATGCTTATATGAATACAGAGTAAATTTATGCACAGACACCCATAACTGTAGAAGAATAAGATGGTTAAAGTCTACTTTCTTCATATAATTTGTTACTAAACCTGATAGAGAATAAATGTTGAAGTAGTATTCTGAATGATACAATTTTAAACCTTGGAGAACTTTACTTTTGGTAGTTCTAATGTCTTATTTGACTTATGTCTATATGTTACTCCTGAATCTTTTTTGAAACTCAACATAATGCATATTAAAATATACATAAATGATGATAAATGTGAATGAGCTTACTTTTCTTTTTTGCTTTAAAAAAAACTAATAATAAATATACTTTACCTCTAAATGGATTTTCCATCTAAAATGTTTAGGAATGCCAGGCATAGTCTAATCAGCCAAATCAAATACAGTCCCAAATGGTACCAAATCATCTTCTGTATTTCTCATCAATTGAGAGTAAGTTCCTTGAATATGTTCTGATTTTTCAATATTGCTAATTAATTTGGGGGTATATTAGATTCAATGTTATTTTTTTAAAGATTTATTTATTTATTTTGAGAGAGTGAGAATGAGAGAGAGAGAAAGAGTACATGAGAGGGGGGAGGGTTAAAGGGAGAAGCAGGCTCCTCACCGAGCAGGGAGCCCGATGTGGGACTCCATCCCAGGACTCCAGGATCATGACCCGAGCCGAAGGCAGTCGCCCAACCAACTGAGCCACCCAGGCGCCCCTAGGCTCAATGTTATTAAAAGAAAAAATATACAATAAGGCAGAAAGAATTTTTCACAATTGATGTTAATTCAATTACAAATATAAAACTTAATCCTTTCTATTAGAAATATGAATCTATAAATTATAACTACTAAATTGTAGAATCTCTACCATATTGCTTTTAATTATACAAGAAAATTACAGGTCCATGTACAACCCATACATAGCACACAAATACATACCTCCTGTCCTCCAACTATCCGATTTTCCTTCAAATTCAAATCAATATAATAAGGTATGTAGACTGATTTTGATCCTAGGATTACACTATGTAGGTAGAGTAACAACTAGACTTTCCATATTCTAAGTGTTTGTAAATGGTTTTGTGATATGTAGTCATAATTATAGGATACAGCAAGGACACTAGAAGAAAGAACTCACCAGCAGAACAAAAGATAAGACGTATAGTCCAGGGAAGCATCCACAGGAGGAAATGTAATGAGCTGATTGCTATCATTTGGGGAGGATGAAGATGAATATGGATGGGAGAAGTGTTGCTTTGAGTGAGTGGAAATTGTTTCTTTATACTACAATACTAGAATAAAGTAACACTAGTAATTTTAAATTACCCACTATAATTGCCCATTAGATATTTAATATTTTATTTATTAACACATTCTTCCCATGAACATACAGAAATATATCACTTTCTGATTAGAGACCATGTTTTGCATTTTGTAACTTTTTGATATTCTGTATAAAATTGTATTAATTACCTATTATATATAATGACACTTTATACATAATATTATATAATTCCTATAATAAACTAATGAAATAGTTATTTACAAAAAAGAAACTTCTAGTTTAATAAGATAAATTCTTCCTAAATTATACAGCTTTTGGATTGTAACTGAGCTTAATCCCTTAGGCAGAATCAGTAGATAGTCACAGCAGCATGACTACACACATTGTTTGGAGGTAGAAACACTCCATTTTCAGAAGTGGCACGCACAAATTGTAAACGATAAAACATCCAGTGTGCGTTTCAATTTCCTCCACCTCTGCACATGATTCACTCTGGGCTTTATTCAATTCTCGGCTTCAATATTCAGAGTGGTCTAGGGGAATTTTCCTAAGTGGCCCCAACCAGAGGGAGCTCTTTTCTCCCCTTTATGGATAAATATGAACCAACTAGTCATATTGGGAAACTGTTCTATCTACCATCAAAGTAAGAAATAACTATGATGAAACAAAAGCATACAGTGTGGTGATAACATTGTGTTTTTCTATCATATTTTTGTTTTAAATAAAACTGGAGCTATTTACTTTATGTTAATAGAAAGAGACTCTAAAAAAAAAAAACAATTACTTTTCATGTCTTGATGATGGCTGTTAATACAACAGCATGTGCTTCTCAAGCAAATGACTCTGAGAGAATCCCGTGCCACCTGTGGAAATGGCACCTTCTAATGAAAAAACTTGATTTCTGAGTTTGGATTCTCAGAATCTTGCTTGTAAATTGAAAGTATAATATCTACTTCCATCTATCTTTTTTTTAAGATTTTATTTATTCATTTGCGAGAGAGACAGAGAGAGAACAAGCAGGGGGAGAGGCAGAGGGAGAGGGAGAAGCAGACTCCCTGCTGAGCAAGGAGCCCAATGCGGGACTCGATCCCAGGACCCTGGGATCATGACCTGAGCCGAAGGCAGAGGCTTAATCATCTGAGCCACCCAGCTGCCCTATCTACTTCCATCTCAAAAACAATTTGAAAATCTTAAATTATACTGAATTCCACCAATGCCTAGAATAAATACAGCCAGGGCTTCAAATTAAGAAATTTGACTTTTTTTTTTTTTTTGGCTTAATTGCTCAGTCTGGAAAATATAACCCCATTTCATTAAAAAGACATGTTAGTTTTGAAACGGTTTGAAGATTATATTTTGTGCTTTTGTTCATTTTATGCAAACACAGAATATATTCCTATGGGTAAAGATGGATGATGAATATAATAATGATGACAAACAATGAGATGAAGGAATATGACTGATACATTTGAGGGACTAACACCACTAAAATGCATTCTTCTCATCTGAAACATGGAGAGAAGAATGGAAATTAAAGTGAGGATTAAAAAGAGCACTGTATTTAAACTCAGCAAAAATTTGAAAATAAGACAAGTTAGAGAAAAGCATCGTATTAAATGAAAGAACCTCAGGTAAATATTATTACAAGCTCTCAGAAACAGAATGCCACAGTGAAAGAAATATAACCCCAGTCGCCCTCACTGTGTGAGGGGTTCTGGCTAACTTTTAATTTGGATAAATTGCTGTGGAGCTAGACTATTAAGGCAAAACAGTACAAGAGAAAATACACAGATTTTTTTCATATAGAAAATACGCTGATGTCTTTAAAGCCTTGCACTTGGATCCGTAAATAAAGCAATATCATGAAAAATGACTTTTAGAGAAGAAAGCCAAAGCATACCTATCAAAGCTTTCTCTTCTATGTCAAAAAAGTCTCAGAAATATTCTATAAGTTAGTTTGCCTCATCTTTGAGCCATTAGTTTCTTATATAGCTCCCTTAACCAAGTTTAGATCACCATCTTTCAATCTGCATGAACATATCATTTATAAGTTCCAACCCTTTAGTACTACTATATGTGGAATTATATATATTCTGATTTATTTTTCAGCAGAAAGGACGCTTATTCTGGAATGACTGTCACTGCCCTCTTTATGTAATTATACTCTCCTTGAAACCATGACTACCTCTTATTTAGGTTCTATTTTCATTTTGCTAGAGGGTGTCTTAAAATGAGTTCTTTCCCAAAAAGAATATATTTGAAGTCAACGTGGTTTTTTAAGATGTATGAATATATACTTATTTTTCTTCCTCAGGGGCTTGATATTTGGGAGATATAATTCTACACTATAAAAATTGTTTTATGTTGTTCTATTCTTAATTTTTTATGTCTATTATTTTTATATGACCTATTTAGGCAATATCACAAAATGGTAATATAAGGAAGATATTTTCCTGCATTAATTTCCAGAGTCTTTATTATTTAACCTTTTGCTTTTTGATCTACAATTTACCTGGAATTGATTTTGTTTATGGACAATATCATGTTGCCCTCTTACCTAATATTGATAACCCAGTAAATCCAACATAATTTGATAGCTTTTCATTTCCTTGTTTTTCAGTGCCACAATTTGTCAAAAACAGAGTTCTTTTATGAGTGTATCATTTCCATTGGTTAACTTGCCAATTACTGCACAAAATCATGTCTTAATTTCTGTATTGTCATATTTAAGGGCTTTTTTCGCCTGGAATTATGTTGCTGTAAAACACTCTAAATCTTTCTTCATCTTGACAATATTTCTAGCTATCTGCATTCCTTTACATTTTCATATTAATATTAGATTAGCCTTCCTGTTTTCCACAAAAATTTCTGCTGAGAAATTGGTTTGGTAGATTTAATCCAAAAATCCACTTGGGGTGCACCCCAAGTTACTAGGATTATTGCTCCTATGAACATTCTGCATATATTTTTTCTTGCAAAAATGCAAACATTTCTTTTTCTTAAAGATGAAATTATATGGTAAGTAATCTTTTCTGCATTGTTTCCTTTTTTAGTAGAATGTATGGAGATGCATCATTTCGCTTTCTAAAAGTTCTTTGTTCACATTCATTGCTCTGTAGCTTTCCATTGATAACGGATGACATCTTCAAAAATTATCCACTGGCTTGGAAAAACCTGAACTACTATCCATACCATACCATAAAACACAACATGATTTGTATGTCCAAATAGATGCTCTGACACAAATCACCCATATATATATATATATATATCTTTAAGTGACTTAATCTTCACTCCTACTTATAACTCTTCTGAAACATTATTATTCTCTCAAATCCTGCCTGTTCTGTTTTATGTAAATTTGGTCTGATTTTAAAATACCTTTTATGAATTCCTAACATTTTAGCCTCTCTGGCACTCTTGTTTAAAATGGTTATATTCCTAGACTGATGGACTCGTTAACTTATGTGCTGCTTCACATTATAATTATTTTAGTTTAGACAGCTGGCAGAGGTATTTACCATATTCATTTAGTATTCTGAGCACTTCTCAATCTTTGCTCATTTACACATTAAGATCTGGCAATAATTATAACTTGTAATTCTAAATACTCACTACTTTCTCCTCTGTCCCTTGCACACTTTTAGTATTGCTATAGTGTATGTAGTGGAAAGAGAGAAGGTAAAACAAAAATCACTATTACTTCTGAGAATTCACTGAAAATTATTTTCTCTATTAACCTATTATCAAAGACATATCATATTTGACTGCACTGAAATATATTATAGAAATGGAGCTTGCTTACTTATTTAATAACATAATTTGATGTGGACATTTAAAGTATTTGAGATATTAAATTCAACAAGAGGGGGAAAGGAGAATAACTTTGCAAGAGGATATCATAATAATTTTTATACATTTCACAGTGTCTCTTTTAGTGAATTCAAGCCTGCTGCATCACTTTGGATACTTTATTGAATAGTTATCTTTAATAGTACAATGCATACATCTTTTAGGTAATGAAATGAAACTGCACCGATCAGATATTTCAAATCCTTCAAGTGAAAAATAAACTCCAGCTCATACAGTATTCAAATACTTATTTTGTTTCATGGTCCAAATCTGCACCAATTTTATTCATACTAGAATCTAAATTATTGTGAGCCAATGGTTTAAATCTAATACGAAGTTTTTTCCTGGTCTTATTTCACCATGCTTAATCTCTTCCTTTACTTCATTTAAACTTGAAAATGATCAAGATAAATTGAAAGATTGAATACTGTCTACATTTCAACATATCCTCATGAAAAACAAAACCTTTACCAAGGCAGAAAAAGGAGTTGAGATTTGCTGGATGCTACAATTTCTATACTTTAAATATTTACAGATATCATTTTGGTCTTATTGTGTTATTTTCTTAAGTATAACTCTTTGATGCTACTTGATGTATTAAATCCTAGACAAGTGCAAATTCTAGTCTCTTTGTGACACTGTTGCCTGAAACTTAAGTGTTTGCAAGCTTTCAATATTTCTTACAGTTTTAGTGTGATCTGTTGTAGTCAAGTAGATATTCAGCAATGAGTTTTCCAACACACAGTATTTTCTTATTGTTTAAGGATATTACTTTTTAGTAACTTACTTTTAACATTTTAATCTCTTCAAATAAGCATGCTACAGCTTTTAAAAACAAGGTTGAAATTTATACGTGCATTTTAATTACATAAACTTTTTAAATACTTAAAGCTAAATGCCTAAATTACTACACTTAACTAATTAAAAATTACTATTTTTCTTTGTCCAGCTTTTAAAAAAATAAAGTTGCTTGAATTACTCCATTATTTCAATTATACAGAATATCAAGGATATTTATTCATAACAATTGGTACTTTAGTATAAATATTTAATATCTTACGACACCTGGAAAATATCTTCTTTAAAATTAACATGACTTCTTTGTGGCAGCTTACAGGATTTTTATTTCAGCAGGTGTGTTAGATATTAACATGAAGGAAATTGTGAGAAGATGTTTCATTTCAAAAGCATATTGGTAGCAATTTAACTTTTTTAAATGGTCCTAATTACTTAGAATACACGGTGCTATTTTGACTAATTCTTGTACTTTCCCATGCGTAGTGCTATTTACATTTGTAATCAGTGTTAATCGTATTAAATTATTTCCCCCACAAACATACATTTATTATAAAATAAAAGAAGAAAACACCTCTAATGGAATGTAAGACATGTACCTGATATATGGGTATGCATAAAACCATGGCATTTGTTTAATACTTTGGGATATAATCCAGTAATTTTTACTTTGTTGCTGTAACTATGGCATCTGTTCTGTGAGCCCTTTCAATTGGCTGAATGAAGAATGGTACTGAAACCTAAGATGTGGGGGCTCTATGTGCTCCGTGTGCTTGGTGTGAGACTTGCTATTGGATTGTCATTCCTTCTAAATTCTCAGAGGACAGAGCAATGGGATATGTGTATGATCTAAAATGTACATATACACATATATTAATAATACTATATTTAAACACCTGTATGTATATTAACCTAAAGTTAAGTTTATACAACTGTATTAAACTTGAATCCATGACTACATGGATTATTCTAGCCTCCACTCCTTTCATCTTTTTGTAAATCTTGACACCAAGAGTGGGAAACCTCTCTCCTACCACTGGCCATCCATTTACAAAACTGTTCCAATTCCAGTGCGTATGTATGTTAGTATCAGAACTGTTAGCTTAGACACCTATAGTAAATCTCTATATCAACTAGAATACAGTTCTTTTGTTTTTAGCTTTAGATTCCATTCATTTCCAAAGTTACTTATGTCCACACCTTTCCCAACCCCCTCAGTGAGGCTATTTCTTGAATTTGTAATATAAATTCTTTTCTCCTAGTTTTCATTCATTCCTGAGATCCCCCAACATTTTTTTTAATGTTCCTTAAACTAAGATTTTTCTGTGCTGTAAAGTCCCATGAGTTTTGACAAATGCATAGTGTCATTTACCCACCATCAAGGGATTATTATTATTATTATTATAGAATAGAATTTCTCCGCTGGCAGGATTAACACCTCTGCTGTGCTTCACTTATTCAAACCTCCTTACTCCCCCTGTAACCCTGGCAACCATTGATCTTAACATCATTATAGTTTTGCCTTTTCCAGAATGTCTTATAATGGAAATCATACAGTATGTGCTCTTGAATTCTTTTCAGACTTGCTTCTTAAAGTTAACAATGGGCATTTAAGATTTCTCCATGTCTTTCCGTGGTTTGATATCTTATCAATTTTATTGTTGAATTATGGTCCATAGTATGGATGTACAACTTGTTTATCCTTTTACCTATTGAAGGGCATCTTGGTTATTTCCAGTTTTCGGCATTTATGACTAAAGTGGCTAAAAATATCCATAGATAGGCTTTTGTGTAGACATAACTTCTCGAATCACTTGGTTAAATATTCATGAGTAGAGAAGATATATCATATGATGAGACTATGTATAGCTAAATGAGAAACTGCCAACTGTCTTCCAAACTGGCTGTACCACCATTTTGTTCTCACCCTGGCAGATTAGATGGTAATGTACTCACTGGACTTTTGTTTGACTGAAATTGTCTTAATTTCTCCTTCACTTCTGAGGATCATTTCACTGGATATAAAATACAACTCATCATGTATTTCACTCCCCTCTCTTCTTGTTTGCATGACTTCTCATGAGAAGTTTACTGTAATTTTTACATATTTTCGTCATGGTGGATTTTGTTTTCTAGCATTTCCCTTTGATTCTTTCTGATAGGTTTCTCTTTTTGCTCACATAATGCACTTGTTGTATATATTTTCCAACAGGGTTCTTAACATAGTAATCATTTTATAAATTTTAAATTATTTAAAATTTCATCACAATTTCAATATCTATAGCATATCAGAATCTGTTTCTGATATTTACTGTTCCTTCAAATTATTTTTTGTCCTCTCTTTTGATATTGCCTTAAATTTTGTTGCAAGCTAGACATGATATAATAGATAACAAGAAATGAGATAAATAGACTTTTAGTCAAAGGCTTTATATTTATTTGGCAAGGAGTTGGCCTATGTTTAATGTTTGCTGTAGATACAGACACCAGAGGCCTCAAACTCCTCTTATTTCTGTTTTTCTCTCCTCTGTCGACTTAGGGCTTCCTTAAGAACTCCTGCATCTGCATTTGACTACTTTTCACCTCTGTTAATTCACTAATTCTAGACTTCTATTGATGAGGTGACAAGAGGAGAGAAGGGAAAATATTCTACAGTCTTATGATACAATTTCCATATCCACTGAGCTTTAGTCTATAAGCTGTGACCTTCGGTGTTTTTTTAACATTTCTTTTGCTTGTTAGGCGATACATAAAATACTTGAGAGCACTGGCGTGGGAGAATATCTGACCTTCGAGTCCTATAATACACTGATAAAGTCCTTTTCCTTGGAGAGTCTGTCACTTTATGGAGAATGCTCTGGTAGCATTTCACAGGAATTACTCTTCCTCTTCCCCCTTCTAGGGCCATGCTGACATTTTTATTGGTTTTTCACTGTGAGACCCTGGTAAGATACCAGAAGGTAAAACCCACAGAAGTCTGAGGGTGCTCCTTTAAGACTGCCTCCAAAATTTTTCACTCTCCACTTATTCCACAATTATTTTCTGGCATTTTGTCAAAATCACATGTAAATGTTCTTCCCAGTCTAGGTTCCAAAGGATTCTTCTCCAGGTAACCAGTTCTAAGCTGTGACTTTCTAGATGCTTTTTTCTACAGATTTGGGGATGGTAGTTTTCCTTGTTACCTCAATTCTGTCAGACTCTGAGAAATTCACTGATTTTCAGCTTATTCAGCTTTTTTCTTATAAGAATGGATGTAAAAATTTCTGAACTCTTTATATACAGGACATGAAACTGGAGTTCAGAGAATCCAATAATTTCTTAAAGGGTTTACTTATTTTTTTTTTTTTAAATAAGCACTTAAATCTGAAAGAATAAAATTCATTGAGATTACATGCAATTTCTACACTGGACAATTTAAAACTCTATTACTCTTCTAAATTGAGTATCCCATGTCATGGACTATCATGTCATTCATTTAACACTGTTGAGGAAGTTTCTATTGTTGAAACTATCATGTGATTTCCGAATATGCTTAGTAAACGTTATATATTTTGTTCCAAGGAAAGAGGTGCATGCACATGCATGTAGTTAGCTCTTTGTTTTATGTAGACACAAGAGAATTTAGGACAGTGTGATATAACAGTGTATAATTAACTCACCAGTATTTTCCAGCATTTTGAGTAAACTTAAAAAAGGAAGAAATTTCTCTTTTCAGGTTCTAGTCAATGGGTATCGAGTCTAACAATTTTGTGTTCTAGACCATCATTCAGGGGTTCATATGGTGAACTGAAGATTAAGTAAGGTTAAAGTAAGGTCTCAAGAATTTAAGGGACTTTATTTTGCAATCACTCCTTAGAACCAAATAAAAATGAAAAGTGAAAATGTATTGATATATCACAGAATATTTTAATGTACCTGAAAACACAAATATAAAAAGATCAATCAGAAATAAATGGTAAAAATAAAAACCTGACCCTCAAAATTTATTCACAATTAAGTGAAAAAGGGGAAGGAGGTAACTGAACATATGAAAAATAAATAAACAAAACCCTGACATTTACTGATTACTTATGAGCTATAATTTGTTTATAGTTAAATTTTGTTTGAAAGGTATTGAAGGAAAAAAACTCTCCAAACATAAAATTGCAATACTATATATGTAAAAATAGAAAACAGGAATGGACATAAATGTAATATTTGAAGGAAAATGAAGAAACCAGATCTCAATATTGAAACTATGAAAGTAAGTACTAAACTTTCTTTTCATATATATAATATACATTATAAAGAGTTGAATAAAATTAGCAGTCTCTCCTCAAATAAATGAGTTTATTTTGCCAGTTTTCATTTTAGTTAAGGTATACATGATTATTTACTCAGGCAAACTATACTTTTATATGTTATAATTAAAATTCCTTTTCAAATGATAATGAAATATTTCTTTCTACTTAAAAAAAAGATGTTTAGTCTTTTATTACTGAAGATTTACTTAATTATATCCAAATATAAACATTCAATACTGGGAGGTTATTATTAAGGTACTAACTTACTAATGCTGAGAAGTTGGTACACTGTTATTTACAGAATAAATGATGACCTTTACACATTATCATTGGCATTTTAAAATAGAGTCTTATTTTTACACATATAGAGAACTAAAGTTATACATAGCAAATGTGCCTTTGACACAGAGTTCATCATAATAAGAGAAAGTCTGCAGCAATGCATCTAGAATCTTTGCCTGAATTAAATAGAATAAAATACTATTTTGTGACATATTAAAAAAACACATCTATTGATAGAGGCAGCATATTGTTTTAGATTCTTACAACATTTTTGAGCAAGGGCATAATAATACAATAATTAAGACATTTGTGACTGATAACATGGTTTGTAAAGCAAGAAGCAAGCAAATTCGTGTGTGAGACAAATCAATAATACTAAGTAGAGAGTACCTTTTTCAGGTAAATAACCAACAACCAACTACTTCACCTGCCTTTACAATGTAAAGATTGCACTGTTTTTTTTAAGGAAGTTAAATATTAATTTAATGAGAAGATACACTTTTATTGGACAATGCAATGTTTAAAAGTATGTCCTGAGGCCAGACGTTTTCCAAATATAGACTCATGAACATATCGCTAAATGTATTTCTGCTTTAATGTCCTTTTTTGTAAAATGGTGATCATCATAATGATGATAATAGCAATTATATAACTCTTATTGTATATATTACATATTTTGACTTATATGATTCTCTCCACAACTATTATTTCCAATATACAGATGAAGAAATGAAGTTAAATATCTGATCAAAGATCACAGAGTCAATTATAAAAAATAGGAATTCCTCTCTCAATAAATATGATGATGTTTCAAATTTTCATGTATGGATTTGCAGAATATGGTCCGAAAAGTCAGAAGAGCCTGATTAAATGACGTGAGGGCAAAACAAAACCAACCACTGTGGGCTGTCTGGATAACCAACCTGGTGAGGAATGCTTTATTGGAAGTGTCATGGGTCAGAAGCATGAACTTCTGTAAGGAAACAGAATGAAAGGTTCAGGGCTATCTGGGTGCTAAAAGACTTGGAAAGAGGGGAATCTCTCCCCAAAACTCCTGAAATATTAGTAAGGTGCCTTGAGCTTAACTTCTATTTTTTTAGGTAAATGAATATTCTCAAATGGGTTTATTGGTTAGCATTAACATTAAAGCACACATTTCAGAACTGAAAACATGGAACTTGAGGTAAAGAATTATCTGAAATTGTAGGAAGACATGGGAATCATAAGATATGCAATTGGGTATTTGAGACAATATTTTTCTAACATTCTGAAACCAACGTTTTTTTTTTTTTTTTAAGATTTGTTTTTTTATTTGAGAGAGTGGCGGGGGCGGGGCACAGAGGGAGAGACAGTATTAGACTCTGTGCTGAGCCCAGAGCCTGACACGGGGCTGGATTTCAGGACCCTGAATCACCATCTGAGCTGAAAGTAAGAGTTGGGCGCTTAACCAGCTGTGATTGGTGAACTGATTGGTGAATTTTGTCAATTTACATCTAAAGTAAGTATTGATAAGTATGTAGTTACTGCCATTTTGTTAATTGTTTTCTGGCTGTTTTTGTAATTTTTTTTCTGTTCCTTTCCTCTTCTCTTTCTTCCTTTATGGTTGGAAGACTTTCTTTAGTAACATGCTTATATTCCTTTAGAAAGCATTTTTAATTGGTCTAGGAAGAAGTGAATAGATATTTAGAGGACTAAGACTAAAAGGAAGGAAAATATTCTCTTTATTTCTTTTGGGGTTAATGTAGAGCATGAAATCAGCCGTAATACCTGGTTTTCTAAAATGTAACACAGAGGTCGCTGGGGGCAAGGGAGGGTTTCGGAAAAGGGCATGGGCCTTTGGAATGCCAAGGCCTGCGTGACCACTCTGGCTAGGAATGCCGGAAGGAGTTGCCTTCTTGAAGCTTTCTCAGCCCAAACAGCCACCCAGTGATCTAACAGAGGTATGCATTGTCCCTTAGGCTATGTTTAGCAGAACTCGTAGAACATGCATATTAGTATATCCTATCTTTCCGGTAAACAGATCCTCCTAGTTTTAGTAAGACCCCTGTCACACATCACGTGCTTGAGAAATAGCGATAAGGATTTGTGATTATCCTGAAGGACCAATAAAAGTGGGAGCAAAGAAGAGCAAAGGGTCTTTGTCTCTGAGCGTTGACCCCCTTGCCTTATCTCTTTCATAGCAAGGTTTGGACTAATCTTTCATCCGTTGGTACAGGGATGGCTGGCCATTCCTGGCAATTTCTTCTCTTTACTCTCTTTATTTTTTCTCTAAAACCTCAACTTGCCTAGTTTTTACTAAAAGTATATTATGATATTTAACTTCTTTCCATGAAGGAATAGCAATAATGGTCAAGAGTTAAAATGAATAATTGACAATGGAAAAGGCTGAAGATCATGTTTTAGGAAACTCTATAGAAAGAACTATGTTTTTGAGATGGTGGGGAGGAAACAATTCTCAGACCATATAGCATTTTTATATTCTCTTTTTCTGTCACACTATTTTCCCTTAAATTCAATTAATGCTTTTAATTATGGGAATTATTATAGAAATATTTTATAGCTGAATTTTTGATATATATGTATATCTAATATATACATATTTTAATATATAGTATATATTAGTAATTCTAAAAAAAAAGGAGAGCAATTTTTCTGAAAGGGATATAGTGGCAAAGCCTGAGTTCATTCTCTTCTTCTACCTTCCTCACTAAAGATGACTTCTGATTTGGTAGAAACTTAGAGCTCTGTTAATTATAGTTGAATATGACTGTTTGGGATAATAGGGATGGTCAATAAACTAATTAAAGGCTTGTTCCTATGGCTCATAGACAGTTGAATTTCAGGGTTAATGTAAAAAGTTAAATGTTTTTTTATGATTCTAATATTTATAGTAACATATTCCACTGGTCTCTTTTATGCATAATTGTATGTGTTACACACTTTTACAAATTGATAATCATGTCAAAATTTGTAAAAGTAACTGTCCGCATAAGAAGGATAGCCCATAACTTTTTTTTTATAGCACTTAAAATGTTGGACCATGTTGTCACTCTCCTTACTCATCCCATAAGACACACATACACCAACAGACAGAACAGATAAAGATAGAGCTTTTCCAAATTCTACATTTCCAGCTCACTTCTCAATAAAAAAAAAAAGCCCTGAAGTTTTTATGTCAGAAAAAAATTAAACTCAACTGAAAAGGTAAGAGATATAAAATATCATTCTATAGGACCACAAGAAATACACCACCATGCTTCTAACAGAGGATTGTAAAGTGCCTAAAGAGCAAAACCTACAATTAAATTTCTAGTGCTTAAGAATTCCTCGGTGGATTTAGGAAATTACTTTTTCATTGTCTGGAGAGCCATTTGGAATACATTATATGGATACTCCCTAGATGAGGCTGACAGCTTTAACATTCTGCAAAGGTACTAATTGATATGTTAAGTTTCCATATATGAATGAATATAAATAGAATCCTTGTCAAAAATTTAGTATAATTAAAACTATATTATATTAAAAGATAACTGGATAATATTAAAAATGCTGTAGGTTGACTAAATCTAATTTACATTAAAAGATAAGTATAAAATTTTAACAATAATTTATTTTACATAAATCAGGAAAATGAAAAATTAAGCATTTTTTTCAGTGAAAACTCATCATGAATTCATAAAAAATTTTTGCATAACAAAAATGGAAAATATTTAGTGTAATTATGCATGGAATGGTATTTTCTTTTTTTTAACTTTTTTTAACATTTTTTTTAAAGATTTTATTTATTTATTTGAGAGAAAGAGAGAATGAGAATAGAGAGCACGAGAGGGAAGAGGGTCAGAGGGAGAAGCAGACTCCCTGCTGAGCAGGGAGCCCGAAGCAGGACTCGATCCCGGGACTCCAGGATCATGACTTGAGCCAAAAGCAGTCGCTTAACCAACTGAGCCACCCAGGTGCCCTGGAATGGGATTTTCTTAAATTAATAATTACATGTCATGTAGTTTCTATTAGCAAAACTAGTAAGTAGAATTGTGTATGTCAAATAATACAACAAAATGTGAAAAAATAAATCATCTTATTCACTTAAAAATTTTTACTATAAATTCCATAAATTATTCTAGTACAAACACTAGGGTTTCAAGTAATAACACTCATTTTTTTACCCTACTAATCCCTCAGCACAATAGTATTTAGTTGTCAGTATCTGTCAATGTCCACCCAAGTGTAATTATATTTAACTATATGAAATCACTAAAATTTCATTCACACCCAAATTTCTTCACCCTCCAAAATGGAAATACCAATGTGATACATCAAATCAAAGTTTAATACAAAGATCAGAAGGAATTTCATCATAATAAATTATATTTGTTTAATGCTTTGTTTTACAAATAATTTTTTACACAGAACACATTTAATCTCTACAAAATAATGGGACAGGTGTTATTTCTTTGTTGTTGTTTTGTTGTTAGCCAAGTGGCTTTACTTAAGTTCAAAAAATCAGTTGAAAAAAAATTAGATGTGAAAACATGTTATGTGAAACAAGTGTATAATCCCTGTGCTTTCTAACATCACATGCTGTTATAACAATTTTAGGATTGCCCTTGATAGAGTTCTGACAGATATACATTAACTTTTAATGAAAAATAATATAATAAATTAAGGTAACTACAACAGATATTGCATTCTGTAGGAAGTTATACTTAGTTATCCACAGAACTGGGAATATTAATATTTCTCTTCCACTTAGAGAAAAAAGATTTAAAATAAAAATATTATTTTCCCCCAACTTTCTTGTAATTGTTTTGTACTGCAAAAGTGTAAAAAAATGAATAGATGATTATTTAACGTTAGCTATGATGTGAAAGACTCTTTCATAGAGGTGTTTAGGCTCTGAAAATAAAAAATGAGACTACCATTTTATACACACTAGTTCAGTAAACACTAAAAGCTATTAGCTATACCAAGCATTTGAGAGTATATAGTTCAAGAAGACTGATACTAACTGCTGAAAGAACTAATGTACTAGCCTTTACTAAAACAAAACAAAATCCATAATTTTGTAATACAGTCTTAACATACTTAAACCCACAAAACAATACTTCAAGGTATATTTTAAAAAAGAAACTTTGCATATGAACACTAACAAAATGTGCCAGAATAGTCATAAAAAGCAACATCTGTAATAGTGAAAACTAAGAAACAACCCAAATATGCATCTACAAGATAATGATTAAATAAAGAACCGTATATTTGTTCAATGAGATATTATACAGAGAAAATGAATGTGTTATACACAGAAAATAAACTGCATTTTCACAACACAGTACAAATTCATATTAGATACTTAAATGACAAGGTCTTTGAACACTACGTATAGTACGAGACTAGCATTATTTTAAAAAATTAGAAACATTAATTTACGCTTATGCACATATGAGATTAAAATATGTAGGATAAAAGAAGATGGTAAGCAAAACATTGATGATAGAGGGATGGAATGTGAGAGGAGCTGATTTGAGTGATTGGGTCATGTGAGCCAATTATACTATAATTCTTTATAAATCACAAATATTTTTTCATATGTGTCAAATATTATGTGTTACAAGTATAAAAAATTCTGAGAATATAGTAGTAGTAATTGGAAGTTAATTTTTTTTAGTAATTGGAAATTAATTTTTTTCTACAGTAAATTAAGGGAAACTGAAATTCTAGTTTTCCTTCTGGAGAGTAAGAAACCCTGTGATAAAAGACCTAAAACATAAAAGCAATATAAAAATCAAATCCTCAATGGAGAAGGTTCTGAAAAATAGGTTATATTATCTTCCTCTAATCCCCAAATATATTTATAAATTCTATTATCCACAATGCCTTCTGTGAATATGAGATTTTGGGAAAATAAGAGGCATGATGACAAACTGAAAATCAGAAAAAGGCTAATTACTAGCTTGGTGCTATATTCCATTCTTTTTCTTTCTTTCTTTGTATCACCAGCTTTTTTCAAAGAGCACTAGCATGTGGGTTAAAGAATATCTGACTGACAAACATACTTTGGAAATTATAGATTTTGTATTGCTCTTGTTACTGGGTCACTCGGTTCTTCTCCCAGATGTACCAAAGAATTGGAGACCCAAGCTCAGACCGGGGAGATAGTTTATTGAGTAGATGAGTATAGTACACTTTCAAGAGAGAAAGTGGGCCATTGCCGGAGCAAGAGTGGGCAAGGGCACCTAGAAGCTCTAGCTACACCCTTTTAAGCCTGCTTTCAGCATGTGTAAATTTGGCTTTGATTGACATTTTTGATTGACCACTGGTGGTTATATAACATTTTGGCTTCTGCGCATGCGCCTACCCATGATGCTTTCTGTTGTAATTGTATTTATGTACCGTGTCTTTATGAGTGTCTGATAAGCTTTTGTTGTGACCTTAAAGGTACCCAAGGGCAAGCTGCACCTTTTGTGCACATGCTTAGCTCTTGTAAGTCCCCTTTCGGTTTTTGAGCCTGCTCTGTTGCTAGGCCTTTCCTGTTCTGTTGGCCCTTAGAAGTGGCTCTAAGGTGTAGCTGTTAACCTTTGCGGGTGGCTCCGAGGGTATGGCCAGCATCTGCTTTATCTCTCCTCGCTCATGCCTAAACTAACTGCCTAACACTGTGGTACGATTTGAGAATTTATCTTTGCAGAGATTTCTGGGTAGTATAGGAAAGCTGTAGACATTGTCCTCTTTCCTGAACAAATCTGTTTACATTCTACAGTAAAGATGTCTCTCTCTTCACAGGGTAGGAGTATAAATGTGCTATCTGTCCCATATAAACTATTTTCATAATTCCAGGATTCCTCTCCTATAGTGTGCCAACACAGGTGACATCTGGCTCACATTATACTGCACGGTGGAGGCTTGAGATAGCGACGGCTAGCACTATGAAATTGTTATGGTTGCTGTTATTGCTCTAAGTAACAATAATAAAAAATCTGATCTCCGACCCAGAGATTCAGTGTTTATGTATACATATTTCTGTACATATACACATTCAACTGTCAATCTATTTTTGCTGATGTAAGAAGTGAGTGTCTTAAAATACACCTATTACAATTCTGTGTGTCAGAAGTCTAACTAGGCTAAAATGAAAGTTTCCGACACATCTTAACTCTTTTCTGGAAACTCTATGTGGGAATCCCTTTTATTTGCACTTTCCAGCTTCTAGAAGACACTCATACTCTTGGATTTATGGTCTCCTTCCTCTATCTTCAAAGCAGGCAACATTACAATGTCTCTGACACTTCTTTAGATTGGGCCCACACTGATAATTGAGGAATATATGCCCATCTCAATGTCTTTAAGTTAATTACATATACAAAGCCTTTTTGTGACATAAGGTAACACACCACAAGTTATGGGAATTATGATGTGGACATATTTGGTGGGGCCATTATTCTATTACCATCAAAGGTAGGTAGGTAGGTAGGTAAGGTAGTAAGTGAGGTAAAATCTTCACAGATTTGAGATTAATAAATGCCACTTTTAAATTATCCCAGACAAGAAAACAAAGGGAACATGTAACACTTGGAGGTGCAAGAGAGGTAAAATATTCTTGGTGCCTGAAATATAGAACCTGTACTACTCTGAATATATTGTACCACCCTTCCCACCACTGATGTTCCTATTTGCTGACCAGTGGAGACAAGAATGGTCATCCTGTTTATTTTCATCATCATTAGAAAGTTCTCATAAAATAATGGGTGACTTCTACTATTTCTGGCTTTACCAAACACAGTAGTCTGCCACTTGGAGCTCACTGGTATAGTGATTCTTTAAATCAGTGCCTTCTTCTACTGGAAAAGAAAAAGCAGAACAGGTAGATTTCTGTCATTCCCCCCCAAGCCTCACAAGGGTCAGCTACTAGATTTCCACTTTAATGGAAGTTTAGTCCTTGAAGTTATACAACTAACTTAAAAGAACATTGTAGCAGAGTAAGGAAAAATACTAGTGAGATGAAAATGTTTTCATATATTTATTAGAAAATAGCTTTTTTCTTTTGCATTTTTTGTTCGTACATTTCTTTTTCTAATTAAGTATATGTTCTCTATCTTCATCCAATATCATGTCACTGTAATTATGTATATGCTATCTTAGGCTAAGTTGGCCATTTGACACTTTGCAAAGATGAATACATCAAACTTTTTCTTAATGAACTTTGTTATAGAAGATTGGTTAAACACTTTCCTATCTGAATTTAACAATCAACCTTTTATATTTAAGAGTCTTTACTTCTTCTAAGCTTAGCTTCAACTTGCTAACTGTACTGTATATTACTACCATCATCACAGCAACAAAATTAAAAATAATCTTTATCTGATGTCCTGTTTTCAGCATTGATGTTATTCTTTTTTCAAAATCTAAGATATGACTATGTTATATAATGCCTCTGAGCTTTCTTAGAACTGTGAAAAAAGTATATGCCATGACTACCTTTCCACAGATTTATTCATTCTATGATTCTAGTACCATCTTCCATAATGCTACTGCTGTCTAGTCTAATTCCACAGGTTTTACTGCATCTTTTGTAATACCAATGCTCCCTACAATAGGATCATTGTACAGCCTCATCCATCTCTTTCAAAAACTCTGATTTTCTTGTTTACAGAATTATATCAAATACAACTGCTTTATAATCCCTCCTAGGTCAATTCCTTCTATTTTACTTCCATGTAGATCTTTACATGCCATTTCCAAATAGCATATATTAGAGTCATTTACTTATTTGATTAGATTATTATTCCAATAGGTTGGAAATTTAAAGAAGGCAGATTCTATATTTAATTTTGTTACCATTATATTTTCAACAGTGAGCTTGCAATAAACAATTTGTTAATTCATAATGCAATTATGGAAACGCTCCAAAATACGGTAGTACAGATGCTAAAAGTAGAAAATTATAAAATTAATAAGTAAATTTTGTTTATAAATATTTTGGAAAACTGCATTAATTTAAAATGTAAAAAAATAAAATATGGAAGTGATTTTTAAGAAATATTATCAAAATAAAGTGAGACTAAAAGTGAAAGAATATGCAAAATTTTATTAAAAATATTAGATAAAATGGAATTATTTGTGGAGTTCTGTTTTGTATCTGTGTTGCCTGTTTTCATTGCAATAGTGGAGGTAGTGAGAATTTTATTATTTTCCTGAAATTAGCAGCAAATACTCTAATTTTTCACACACCAATTTACTAGCTCATAGAAATACTCAAAAGGAGAAGGAAAGAGAAATTAGGGGAAACACTTTTTACAGGAGAAGCCATTTCATTCATATAGTTGAAAGACTGAAGATCACTCTTTTGCAAATTTTAGTGCAATAATTAATTAGTAGAATGATTATAAATGGAAGCAAATAGTATAAATAGGAAGATACTTGGGCATAGATTATTCACATTGTTTAAAATATCATCTCACACATTATTTTATAACAACAAGGAAAATTTACACACACACACACACACACACACACACACACACACACACACACTGAAGATCAGACACCATTTTTGTCCAGTGGAAAAATTAGCCTCACCGTTTGCATATAAACTGAAATCACGCACCAGCTGATATGATGCAACAACAATTAAGCAACTTTATTAGTTACTGTCACCAAATGTATGAAAAGACTAAGCACAGGAAAACATTCAGATATTTTTAAAAGGTGGGGCATTCTAAAAAAAAAAAATAGGCTAAAAGGTCAATGTCATAAAAACAAACAAAAACACCAGTGTGTCCTTTCTAATTAAAGGAGATGAAAGAGATATACTAACACAATCAGTAACTTCAATTATTTCTTGGATAGGAAAAAATATATATTTATTAAGAAGTTGAATCTGCAGTTAAATTTTTCCAATAAACCTCCAGGCCGACTTTACTGTTGAATTCCAGCAAATATTTAAAACAAAAATAATGCAAAGTATAAAGGTCCACAAATTGTCACATACAATTACACATTGATTTACACAACTATTCATGTGTAACTAAAATTCAGGTAAGCACAAGAAGAGGTAATAGCCCACCAAAAGTGGAGTTTCTGCCGTGTTTCTGACCCCCATTCTTTCACTTTTTTTCTTTTTTATTCAATCCTCTCTCCTTGGTTCTCCTCCCTTTTAGAAGAAATTCAGTTTGTCTTTTTGTTTGTTGCTATTGTTTTGTTGGTTTGTTACCATTGTGAGAGCATTAGAACAACTTAATAATCAATCTTGCTGACTTGAGCATATCTTCAAAATCTTCACTCTCTTTTCCATCCACTTATCAGATTATCCCTCCAAATAAATGCACTAGTTTCTGTTTTCATAAATTTTTTGTAGTTTTTGTAAATAGCAAAATCTCCGTCTGAACTAGATATCTGATTACAGTTATCAGATTGAGAGAGGAGGAAGGAAGGAGGAAGAAGGGGAAAGAAAGAGGTTCAATGTTTTGCCCCTTTATCTTTGCAAATGAAATGCATCTGACATGAATTTATTATCTTCCACTACTTAGTAAAGATACAAAAAAAAAAACCTACCTTCAATAGGGAGTTTTAAAACTCTTACAAACTTTACATGAAATATATCATTAATATTATGCATATTACAATATATCCAGATTTAATTATACTCATCTGCTTTAGATTTTTATTTTTATGTGCTTAATTTTTGATGTTCTTTCTGGGTAGCAATCGAAAAATTAGTATATTCTTACTTGTTGCTTATGGAATTCTCTGTGAATATTAAGACAAATTAAATGCTTATATCTATTTATTCAAAACACTATTCTTTTTTTACTTATACAGGTTCTAACTCTTGTATTTCTCTGGTTTCTACTTTGCATAAATGGATAAACAATTATAACTATATTCTATGATAAGTGTTAAAACCATACAAAATATGACAAGATAAGACTTACTGAATGATTGAGGCTTCTAAAATTAACCCTGGGGACATTTTTTTAATGAATTCATGATGACTCCAGATGACTAATATGTCAAATAATGGTAATGCTTAGATCCCTGGAGCCATATATTTAACAAACAAAAATATGTAATCAACTCTCTAATGTACTGATTTATGTTATCTAAATGCCTTGGTAGTTTAGCATTATTAAACAGTGTAGCTTATCCACTACTGAAGAAAGTGTTAAATTTAAAATAAAATTTCTCATTATATTAACAGAATAAAACATAACAATAAAATCGATGTATATGTCAAATGTGATAATAACTTCAAGATTTACAAATAATAAAACATGTTACAGTCAGAAAATATACAGCTTTAAAGAAGAGATACAAGTGGCCTGAATGGTTTTTCTATATTAAATTAATCTTTTTCCTTTAAAAAGTCAACGTGCTATTGCTTCTTTCTGTAAAAAGAATGGAAATTCTCACCGTAAGAGATAACTCTTTGTGAGCTGAACTTTCTCTCAGCCTTTGTAAAAAAAAAAAAAAATTATGAAAATTTGGTTTTTCATGGTCTCAATTATATGACACCATTTTGTATATGTTTGTATATGTTTTTACTTTTCTACAGAAGGACTTTTGATCCTCATTTATGTCCATGACATATTTATTTTCCTTATTTTGTTGATTTTAAAGAACTTAATGAAAATACTTCTTACTATAAACTCAATATAGTGAAGATTTCATGAACATGATTACTCTGCTTGATTATTCTGATTATTGATATACATTCTGGTAGGTGAATTTAATGAATCGTATGATTCTTTTCTACTCTTTGCTGAGTTTTTTCATGAACAGGTGTTAATAGTCTTTTAATATTATTCTTATATTTAGATGATCATTTATTTCTTTTGTAGTTTGTTAATCTCTGTTAATCTATTACTCTTAATCCCTTGTTTCACTACTTAGAATATAATCAATTCTGAATATGTATAGTTAAGTGAATATGTTAAAGTGTTGATTCAGATTCATAGAAAATTTAAGTCAAAACATGAATGAATTAATTTTTCATGATGAATTTTATTTATTTTTAAAGACTTATTTATTTATTTTAGAGAGAGAAAGAGAGAGAGACAGCATGAGTGGAAGGGGCAGAGGGAGAGAGAGAGAATCTCAAGCAGACTCTGCACTAAGTGCAGAGCCTGACGTGGTGCTTGATACCAAATGTTTAGGATTTTTACATGTATGTCTGTGAATGCAATTGCTTCATTGTTTTTTTCCCTGTACATTACTGTCCCAGTTTGTTTCTAGAATCAAGTTTATACAACCTTTGCAAAAGATAATAAGGGTTAAGGGCGCCTGGGTGGCTCAGATAGTTAAGCGTCTGCTTTCGGCTCAGGTCATGATCCCAGAGTCCTGGGATCGAGTCCTGCATCGGGCTCCCTGCTCAGCGGGGAGCCTGCTTCTTCCTCTGCTTCTCTCTCTCTCTCTGTCTCTCATGAATAAATAAATAAAATCTTTAAAAAAAAAGATAATAAGGGTTAAGAGTATTTCTTTAAAAGGGCATTTTTTTTTAAGGGCATGTTCTGAACTACATTAGGCCTTTCCTCCATTTTCAAAGATTTATTTTACTTCTCTTTTTCTGCTTCCTGAAGTTACAGGATATACACATACACATGCACCAGAACTGGGTTAATTTATGTGGGGATAATAATAGTTCTTATAATAGTGATTTGAAAACTTCAATCCCAAGGGCAGATTCAAGATTCTCTTATAATTCAAGGCCGAGCTTATAAATTAAGCTGCTTTAAAGAGAACTTTTGGGAACACTGCAGATAAGGGAAGGGGATGGAAAAACTAAAAACAGACTTTTTAAAATGGGCAGCAACACAAAAATCACTGGGGAATTCTTAACCAAAACCAACTTTGACACATTGATTAGAATTAAGAATCCTTAATTTTTGTTTTGTTACTTTACCCCTAAATCTGTTATCTCCTATCTTTGTTTTTTGAATGCCCCTCCCTCCCTCAAAACAAAACAAAACAAAAAAACAAAAAACCCAGTATTTTGGTTCATCACAATTCAATAATTACTGGAGGAGGGGAGTCTTTGTCCCCAGCCAAAGGCACTATATATATATGTGTATATATATATATATATATATATATATATATATATATGTATATATATATATATATAATGCTTATATTATATTTTATATAAATGGAAGGATTCCTTTTAGAATGAGAAAATATAGGCGTGGCTAATATTCTTTTTTGCATTTAATCAATTTGGGTGATGGTGGATGGTTCTAGGTTAGAGTTCCCAAATCATAGTATACTCTGAACACTTCTCCACCACCCAATGGAGAGTCTTGGAGTACTTTTTCCACCACTTTGTAGGATCTCAGGTATAGGCATCAATCCTCCACTATCAAATAAATCCATGGGCTCCACCCAGTATAGAGAACATCAGTGAAGGCAGTAAAGGTGCTGGCTTTCTCCAGCTGTTCCATTGCCTTGTGGGTGCAGAAATCCACTAGTGCTAGACTTGCAAGGTCCCCTTGGCCATGACTTCCCTGAGGAACCATCTTGGAGGTGAAGCCCCAATGTCTGCCTGTTCAGGACAGAAAGCCCAGTTGTCAGTCTGGGTATTTTTAGATTTTTCCTTTTCTATGAATATTGAGAGCTACTAATTTTTCCCCAAGTATCCTTTTAGCTGCAACTTACTTAATTTGATATGCAAAAAATTTTATTTTTTAAGCTTTCCAACTACAATTTGGTCTTTAATATTTCAGTTACTTAGAAATATGACTTGCAAGTAATTCATAATTATTTACTTCGAAATTATTTGTTCTGTACAGTGAGGAAATATGGTTTACAGAACATAAATTCTTTAGAACTGCTTACATCCAGACTATTCCTTATGTGAGAAAAATAATTAAGTGTGTAAGCCACTGTATTTAGCTGCTCACACATCTGAAAGCAACTGCTAGCCTACACACTATCTTGGTACGGACTGGGGTAACACTTGATGTGCTTTGGTGGAAGTGAGCCTCAGTTTCTTCATTTAAAAATTAGGTAATGGGGTGCCTGGCTGGCTCAGTCAGTAGAGTATGTAACTTGATCTCAGGGTTGTGAATCTGAGCCCCACACTGGGTGAAAAGATAACTTAAAAACTAAGTCTTTAAAATTAATAAATAAATAAATTAAAACAAATAAAAATTAAGTACTGTGATTTGTGTCATATTTACCAGTAGCTTTGAACTGAGGACAGGTACAAAGACACCTGCAGAATTTTTATGTGTTTTCCCCAATTCCAGAATTCCTTATTAAGAATCTTTAACTAATGGGGTAATTATCAGTATAATTTTATAGTTTCCTACAGATAATTATGGTGAGAAATTCTAATTATGTATCACCAGAATAAGCAAGCTGGTGTGGCTTTTCTGAATTATTTTCTTATTCTCTCTGCTTCATGAAGAACAGTCAAATTGAATAGGATCAAGCAGTCAAAGTAGTAGAGGACATAAGATTGGGGGCAGGGTGGGTTGGCCAATGTGATTAGACCTCTCTTTGCTTTTTGGCACCTATCAATTTCGGCTCCTACGCTCTTACAGTGACTGGGAGATAGGGTCTTTCTCTTTCTTGATGCATAATTTCAAAGAGATGCCTCCAAGATTCTTGATAATGACATTCCTGTGGTGTAAAACTGGCAAGAGGCTAAGAGAACATTTACAACCCAAACACTTCGAAAGTAAATGCTCTAAGAAAGGGGATGTCAGGGGCCTAGAGTCTGGAAAAAACCTATCTTAAGTATAGTTAACCTGAGGCGAACATTAAGGCTGTCTTGGTGATTATATAAATATGTAGAGTTAATTTCAAGCAAGCAATTATTACAGACTGAATTTCTATTTTTTTAAAGATTTATTTATTTATTTTAGAGAGACAGAGAGTGCAGGGGCGGGGGAGTTGCAGAGGGAAAGGGAGAAACTTAAGTAGACTCCTCGCTGAGTGTGGAGGCTGATGCATGGCTCAATCTCATGACCCTGAGATCATGACCCTGAGGATCACAGCCAAAACCAAGGGTCAGATGCTTAAACTGACCGCACCACCCAGGAACCCCTCTATTTTTTTTTATTTAAATATTAATTCACAGATATTTTTTAAAAGGGCTAATATCCCATTGTGAACAATTTGGAAAATAATGACATGATTTATATGGTTATTGATAAAATGCTACAGATCCTATCTATGCAAAGTGGACAGTTATTATCTTTCTTCCAGAAATAGTTTTAAAATATAAAGCTTAATAATACTAGAGTAAAAAATCTCTCAACTAATTTTCATTTCTAGTACAACATTAAAACTTATCTATTGTGGAAAAAAATGTTAATCCTTCTCAATAGCACTTTTTTTACAACTGCTATGTTATTTTTCATTTTTTCTCATTACCTATATAATTATCCTTTGCATTTAAAGCAAACAAACATACCTGGAGGAAAAAATGAGAGATAGAGTAAGAAATGAGCACACTTGAGAAGAAAGCATTAATACATAGCTTATGTGGAAATGAATGTAAAAAAACACATTTATTTCTTAATTCTTGAACAGTCTGCTAGTTTCCAGCAACAATTTGAAAGAAAAATTTCAATCTTGAACAGTGGCAAATTCATACATATATTCATTCAAAAAGAGGAGGACTCGTTACATGCAGATACACAATCTGTGCTCTCTCATGTGTTGAAAATGAATTTACTTGCCAGACATGTTTTATAAGGAAAGTTGAAAATATAATTGTATTGAAATTGGAAATATTTTCATTAAGAACTTTGCATGTCAATGAACATACACAAAAGGAAAATATCTTTAAAGATATAACCGGTAGGGCTAATAGAAAAATACAGTGTATAAATATATCTTAAGATGCTTTGTCTCTTAAAGATATCTCTCATACTCAGAGAACAAATAGCTGGTGTTAAAAATTTTAAGGTGGAAGATGGATTAAAAACAAAGGTTATACTTATTATGCTTCTGTTGAATATTATTACTAAACGTAAATAATAACCCACAAAGTAAATTGATTAATTATAAATCTTAAGGATATGGGCTAAGTATAGTACAGACTAAACACTTCCTTACTCAGCTCTAATATTTATCCAATGACCTTACTTATTCTGTTTTCCGGAAATAAATATACTCTGAAATATATTTTTGTGAATATATGGTCTAAAATTTTTCATTAAAACATATTTTCTGGGGCACCTGGGTGGCTCTGTCAGTTAAGCATCTGCCTTCAGCTCAGGTCCTGATCCCGAGTTACGGAATCTAGCCCGGTATGAGGCTCTCTGTATGCAGGAAGTCTGCTTCTCCCTCTGCCCTTCACCCTGCTCGTGTTCTCTCTCTCACTCTCTCTTAAATAAATAAAACATATTTTCTGAGTTGGACTTAAAAATTTTAGGAGCATTAGATTCAGTCTCAAATGTTCTAATGAGAATATAAGAATGGATAGTTAAGGGATTACCAACATTTACAAGAAAGAATTAAGGAAAATTACATGGCACATTATTAAGCAAAATTATGAGGTGATAATTTACTGAGTAAAAATTACCACCATAGTCATGGTAATATGTACATAAATGGGTGTGAGAATAAATACAGAAAAAAGGTTAAGTTTATAAAATTGCCAGAAATAAAGGTGCCAACATCAGATGATTCCATAATTCCAAAAAAATCAAGTTACAGATAATGTGAAAATAGAAGACAAAAACTTCATACTACATATTTTAAGAATTGAACCGCCTATTATTGAAATGATAATCTAGAAAAGTAGTACAAAATATTTTATACTAACATAGCTATAAACCAAACAAATCTAACAATGCTTTAAAAGCATGGTATTCTATGAAGCAGAAGGGTAACTTTCTGAATTCAAAGTTCAAGGTCACAATATCTTTTAATTCTTCAATCAGTATACTATTTAGTAAGTATACTGAAAGAAAATGCACATGAAAAACTATTTCATAAAATTAAATTCACATTGAATAACAATATGGAATAATATGTGCAGATTAATGTAAAATATCCATATTTTTTAAAGAAAATATAATGGAAATATGCAATTACCAAAGCTAGAAAAACTATAAACCATTATTTACTGCCTTGTGGGTAAATATGAGATTACTTCCCTAGTAACTCCATTCTTGATTATCAGGTGCAGATCAAAAATGGCCATAATGTAAGGCATGAATTCATATCTTCTCTTTCCTTTAGCAAAGAAAATTGGGCTTTTGTTATAACTGTGTGCTTAACCTATCAACAACATAAACAAACCTGTGCTGTTGACATGACATCATTCCCTAGCTGATAAGTTACCTTGTTAGCAGCAGGTTGATTCTCTTTGATTTGCCTTCTCTGCTTACTATTTCTATCAACACTTATGTTTCTTGGCTGACAAAATTCTTTATTGACTGCCAAAGTAATAACCCATACAAAACATTTTTACATTCTATACCCAGTATTTTGGGCTCGATAAATTTGGGTATTTTAGGACAAGTGCATCCACTAAAAACCATAATTATAGTTCTTATAAACTAGAAGCCAAGACTACTCCATGAAGCTCTTGGGTTTCTGGGTTTCTCATGCAGCTGAGATATTGAGCAGCAAAGGGGTGACTTGTGTAGATGGAATAATTAATTGCTTTTATCATGTTTTGCTGAAATACAATTGGGACAGGGAGGACTACTTTTGCAAACTGAAATTTCCTTTAGTTTTTCTCTTAAGCACTATGGTAATTCAGGACAATGAAAACTAAGGTAATATAAAGATAACATTACTAAGCCTTCAGATACTGCAACAATAAATTATTGGATTTCTGCCTTTATAATTAATTTGCTAACTGAAGGCAGGAGAATACCTAATGGATGGTAGAAGTTCATTATGATTATCAACATAGAGTTATGACAAGCTTTAAGATGTGTATGCAATATTTGTGTTTTACATCATTACTAATTATCCTCACCCTCCTATTTATTTGTTTATTTTTGCAATCCTATTTGAAGAACACAGTGATGGCTAATATGTTAGGTTTTAGATTGGAATAAGACTTGATTGCTCTCCACTTGTCAATGAGAAGATTGATGATGATGGATCTTTGTGAATTCTGATCATTGGGAACACATTATATTTACCTGAACTAAAAACAGAGATGATAAAGGAAAAACAGAGTGATTTTGCCAGATATTTTCCATTTGACTTTGCTATACCCACTCTTCTCTGTCCTCATTCCTGCTCTCTTCTGCAGAAAACTGACTTGTGTGAAACATATTGATGTGTCCCCATGCTTTTTGATTTCACTTGGGTGTTAACCAATAGAGAATTGCAGGGGAGCATTAGAAAAGTGGAGGGAGGGTGCCTGGGTGGCTCAGTTGGTTGGGCGACTGCCTTCGGCCCAGGTCATGATCCTGGAGTCGCGGGATCGAGTCCCGCATCGGACTCCCTGCTTGGCAGGGAGTCTGCTTCTCCCTCTGACCCTCTTCCCTCTCGTGCTCTCTATCTCTCATTCTCTCTCTCTCAAATAAATAAATAAAATCTTTAAAAAAAAAAAAGAAAAGGGGAGGGAGAGAGAGATCTGTGCATTGATTTTCCTTGCTTCCTTACAAAATAAGTGTTAATCATTTTATGTTTTGATTAATGAAGCGAATAAAATGTAGGCAAATTACAAAATGTTCTTATATCAAGGGTTGTTTTCTACAAATCTTTTGGTTTAAAAATAAAGAATATGTACTTAAGAAAAGCATTGTTTATAAATAACCAAATATTTGACTCATAATTTATTTTCATATTAATGTTAAAATCCATCAATCTGTCAAGATAATGTTTGCACAATGAAATGAGAAGCATTGTTTATTATTGATTTCTTTTTGAAAAAAGATGGTTAGAGTCAGGAAACTACTCCCAATAAAATTAATTACTCACAAATCCTTCTCATTATGCTTATCAACTGATGCATTTTAATCTAAACAATATTTTAAGAATGTCTTAAACCTTTGCTCCAATAGGGAAAACTATCAATAATGATTTAGTTTGCTTTTGGTTACTTTCCTGATAAATTCCTCTGCTTTTCTTGTAAGAAACATAGAGGTAACATAGTAAGAAAATGATAGAAATACAAAATATTCATCCTGAAATAACTTGGGAAAGAGTAAAATATAAGATTCATTTAATTATATGACCAGGGGATAGAAGTGTCTGGACTTCTGAAACAACTGGGACCAATATTCGAATGTTGACAATAATCTACTTTTCAATTCCACTTTTCTTTCTGTGTTTGCTTTATTTCTTTCAGATAAGCTATTTCCACATGGTCTGAACACAGCCAACCATGAGTAGTTCTTAAAGAGAATGCCTTTATTATTTATTTCTGTGATGATCAACTATAGGGAGAGATCCTTAGTAATAATGTAAAGCCACTGTTAGAAACATGTTTGGCGTAGGGAGGTGGATTGGAAAGGGGGAGTCTTTGCTCTTAAAGAAATGAAAGTTCTGCCCTCAGATGAAAGGAAAATTGCTAGAAAGAGTCAATGGACATTCAACAAAGGATAAAAGGTAGAAAATATGCTCAACATATATTTTTACCAAAATAAAAAGTTTTAAATATAGGAGAATTACTCTCTCTACACAATGTAATTCTGAGCACAGTGCTGTTTTGTACACATAGTCACTTAGGACACTTTCAATTATTATCTGTTAAGTGTCTTCACAGCATAAATGGTTTTATGTTGTTGTGAGGAGAGTGGTAAAGATTAAAGATGAATGCCATGATCAGCGCAATAGGGTGTGTGCAATTCATAAATCCACTAGGAAAACTGACTGTCATATCAAAAAATAGACTGAAAATAGAAAAAAAGAAAACTGCTTTACAGAAGCATGTTTGCCCTTTGCTTTACCAGTGTTATTATAATACACTCAGAAAGAAAAAGTTTTGTTTTGAAACCTTCCTCTGATACATTTGTAGATGTCCTGTTGATGTCAGAAAAAGGTTATGCCTTTTTCTTCATAGAACTGAGACTTGATAACAAAACTACCCTACTTATCTATGATTTTACTTTATAATAACTTCTAGGATTTCAAGGGGGAAAAGGGAGAATCATTCTTAATGATGCAACCATGAGCAGGGTTGAGTGACCCAGCTGAATTATGATTCTGGCTCATTTCATTGTGTAAACTCCTCAGTTGGTAGCCAAATGCTCAGTCAAGAGATGATCTATTTCCCTTCACCAAATCCCTATCCTTAAAAAACTATAACTTTATGCACTCATTGTTCCTTAACTTTTCCTTTAAGTTTCTGGTAACAGCTTTCACGTAGGATAAGCCATGACACCAAAAATATGCCATGGTGTTGCTCTATTTTTTTTTTAGACAATCAGAGAATTATGTTCTTTTTATAATCACTAAGTTCCATGCATTGTGGCTTTTTTACAGAGTCAAGTATTCATCTCATATAAAGTATTTTAAAAGAATTACATAAAATTTGGGGCACCTGGGTGGCTCAGTTGGTTAAGCGACTGCCTTCGGCTCAGGTCATGATCCTGGAGTCCCGGGATTGAGTCCCGCATCGGGCTCGCTGCTCAGCGAGGAGCCTGCTTCTCCCTCTAACCCTCCCCCCTCTCATGTACTCTCTCTCTCTCTCATTCTCACTCTCTCAAAATAAATAAATAAATCTTAAAAAAAAGAATTACATAAAATTTAATTTCTAAGCATCTATTTTAAAAAGTTGATTATATATTCCATATGAATATTCTAATAAATAACATTGAAGTACTTAATATACACAACAAAAATACAGCATCCAAACAGGTACCCCCAGAGAGACTAAAAAAAGTTTAAAAATAAAACAGAAGAAATACAATTGAACACATTTTTATATTTGCCATGAAATTTGGTAAATTGGAAAATAACTTTCAATAAAATATATCAATTAGATCAAGATAAATATGTATATGTTGTAAGAACCTGAAATGTAAAATTTTTAGGGAGATTTTGCCTCTTTTACATGACTTTAAATAATTTATGATAACTTTTAATCCTATGTGTTCATATCACTTTTGACAACTTTTTGAATTGTGATATCCATACAACCAAAGAACACCAAGGATTGCCAGCAACCATCAGAGGCCTAGAAGAGGAAAGGAAGGATCTCCCCTTAAAGTCTTTAGAGGAAGCGTGACCCTGCTGACAATCTGATTTCTTGAAATCTAGTCTCCAGAAATGTGACACAAGAAGTTTCTGTTGTTTTTAGCCACCATGTTTGTTGTAATTTTTTTTTTTTTTTTTGGCAGCCTTAGGAAACTGATACAGACATCCTTATGAGGCCCGGAAATAAAGACAGATAAAATAATTATTTGGAAACATACTGCATGTTATGTTAAGCCGTGATAAATTTTATTTCTATAAGTGCAATACAGAGGAAACTGTGAAGATAGCACTAACAGATAATGCTTTGTGTGTGGGTGCACATGTATTTATGTATGTAGGGAGGTATGTATGTATGTATATATATTTTGAAAGACAGATTCATGCACTTGGGTCATATGTGGTGACTTTGATTTGACATGAAAAATTAAAGGAAGAAGTGTCAAGGGTTCTTACAGGAAAATATAATGTTTCACTTAGTATTTAAATATATAGATATTTGCAAGCCAGTTCTTAACATTTTAAGCTTTGATTTTCAATGCACATCTAGTGAATAACTTATAGCTGATCCAAAGTAATATCTTAATACATATCTGTGGACTTATACATATAGTAGTTATTAAAATAATTGTGTTGAGTATTCAAATGGAATAATATAATAAAGGCAGTTGTAGGAAACCCTTCTTGCACAAATTAAAAGAAAAAAAAACAAAGCTGCTATCAAAGTTCCAGTAAAGCAAAGTTTATTAAGCCATCTCTTAATTCCCCCAATCAAGGACTATGATTTCTCTTTTCTTTACATTCTAATAGCATAATTACACTTATTCAAATGAGAATTGTTCTTGCCCATTGTTACTTGCACATAACACACTCAATTACTTAGATTATCACTTCCTCTGGAATTTAAT
The DNA here is from genome assembly GCF_037043125.1 of Eumetopias jubatus. Lineage (NCBI taxonomy): Eukaryota > Metazoa > Chordata > Mammalia > Carnivora > Otariidae > Eumetopias > Eumetopias jubatus. The sequence continues at coordinate 172,102,298 of NW_028274809.1, read as the reverse complement.
ATTTTAAAACCAATTCATGTCTTCATTACTGATAAATTCAAAAAAGCAGATCATATAACCTGTTCTCAATGTATTATTAATTGAATAACTTTTATAGCCACCTTTAGAATCAATACATATTCCAGATATGTCTTGTGCGATATACAGTAGTCCCGCCTTACCCATGGGGGTTACCCTCCAAATCCTCAGAGAATGCCTTAAACCTTATGTATACTATGTTTTTTTTTTTTATACATACATACATACCCATGATAAAGTTTAATTTATTAATTATGCACAGTAAGAGACTAACAATAATAAATAAAATAGAACAACTGTAACTATACTGTAATAAAAGTTACATGAATGTGGTTTCTCCCTCTCAAAATATTTTATTATATTGTACTCACCTTTCTTCTTGTGATGATGTGAGATGAAAAATGCTTAACTGATGAAATGAAGTGAAGTGAATAACAAAGGAATTGTGATGAAGCCTTAGGCTATTGTTAACCTTTTGATAAGTCAGAAGTAGGATCATTTGCTTCTGGACAGTGGTTGACCACAGGTAACTGAAACTGTGGAAAGCGAAACCGTGAATAAGGTGGGAATACCATACACTTTATAATTTAACAAAATGGAAGTGATTAACAGAATCTAATAGGCATTATCAGATTTATTTAACAGATTATTCCTAAGTTTAGTTAAAAGAAACGTGAATGTCTATGTCATAAAATTCACTTAGGATTTTCCTACTTTGTCACTCATTAGAATTGGGTCATGCATAAAAAGTTACACTTTTTTTCGACCATATGTTTCCTACCTCGAATGAATGACTACTCCAATTAAATTTTATATAGTGCAGTGTTGTATAAAACATATTTTGCTACTTGAATAAATATCCCTTGTACACTCTGAAACAAATAATACATTATATGTTAAAAAAAAAAAGAAGAAGATAGTAGGAAGGGAAAAATGAAGGGGGGGAAATTGGAGGGGGAGACGAACCATGAGAGACTATGGACTCTGAGAAACAGACTGAGGGTTCTAGAGGGGAGGGGTGGGGGGATGGGTTAGCCTGGTGATGGGTATTAAAGAGGGCACTTATTGAATGGAGCACTGGGTGTTAAATGCAAACAATGAATCATGGAACACTACATCAAAAACTAATGATGTAATGTATGGTGATTAACATAACATAATAAAATAAAAAAAATCCCTTGTATAGCCATTACTTTATATTGTTATCTCATAAACTAGCTGGCTTTTTTCTTGTATTTTTGTTTTTTGGGGGGACAATCTGAGAGTCGTTTAGTCTTTGTATCCAAAGCATATGTTTAGCATAATGTCAATCAACATTACTACATGTTTTTTAAAAACTGCAATGTTAGGAATACAGTGGAGTTTAAAAACTAAGAAAGAATTCTGGTTTCATTTTTTACAGTTTTCAAACTAATTCTTAGAGCTATTGAGAAATAACATTTGTTATTTCAGCATCTTGAACCTCTAGATGCCAACTGTGAATTATATTTAACATTCAAAATAATTTGAATGAACTCAGAATACATACTAAGAATTATTTGAATCTACCTCTTCTTGCTTTATGCTTATGTGCATTTTAAAGGTAATGGGAGCATTGTAGAATGAGAAGATACTGTAATAGGAAAATATCTCAAGACTTTATTTTTTTTTTATTAGGTTCAGTTAGCCACTGTATAGTACATCATTAGTTTTGGATGTAGTGTTTAACGATTCATTAGTTGCATATAACACCCAGTGCTTATCACACCACGTGCCCTCCTTAATACCCATCACACTGCTACCCCATCCCCCAATGCCCCTCCCCTCTGAAACCCTCAGTTTGTGTCCCAGAGTCCATAGTGTCTCATGGTTCATCTCCCTCTCTGATTTCTCCCCCTTTAGTTTTCCCTCCCTTTCCCTATGGTCCTCCATGTTATTCCTTATGTTCCACATGAGTGAAAACATATGAGAATTGTCTTTCTCTGCTTGATTTATTTCACTTGGCATAATCCACTCCAGCTCCATCCATGCCTATGCAAATGGTGGGTGTTCATCCTTTCTGATGGCTGAGTAATATTCCAATGTATATATGCACCACTTCTTTATCCATTCATCTGTTGAAGGGCATCTCGGCTCCTTCCACAGTTTGGCTATTGTAGACATTGCTGCTATGAACATTGGGGTGCACACGCCCCTTCTTTTCACTACATCTGTATCTTTGGGGTAAATACCTAGTAGTGCAATTGCTGGGTCGTATGTATGGTACCTCTATTTTTAACATCTTGAGGAAACTCCATACTGTTTTCCAGAGTGGCTGCACCAGTTTGCATTCCCACCAACAGTGTAAGAGGGTACCCCTTTCTCCACAGCCTCACCAACATTTGTTGTTTCCTGTTTTGTTAATTTTTGCCGTTCTAACTGGTGTAAGGGGGTATCTCATTGTGGTTTTGATTTGTATTTCCCTGATAGCTAGTGATGTTGAACATTTTTTCATGTGTCTGTTAGCCATTTGTATGCCTTCTTTGGAGAAGTGTCTGTTCATGTCTTCTGCCCATTTTTTGACTGGATTATTTGTTTTCTGGGTGTTGAGTTTGAGAAGTTCTTTATAGGTCTTGGATACCAGCCCTTTATCTGTAATGTCATTTGCAAATATCTTCTCCCATTTTGTGGGTTGCCTCTTAGTTTTGCTGTTTTTTTTTTGCTGGGTAGAAGCTTTTTATCTTGACGAAGTCCCAAAAGTTCATTTTTTCTTTTGTTTCCCTTGCCTTTGGAGATGTGTCTTGAAAGAAGTTGCTGTGGCCGATGTCAAAGAGGTTACTGCCTATGTTCTCCTCTAGGATTTTGATGGATTCCTGTCTCACATTGAGGTCTTTTATCCATTTTGAGTTTATCTTTGTGTATGGTGTAAGGGAATGGTCCAGTTTCATTCTTAGGCATGTCGTTGTCCAATTTTCCCAGCACCACTTATTGAAGAGACTTTTTTCCCATTGGGTATTTTTTCCCAATTTGTCAAAGATTAGTTGATCATAGAATTGAGGGTCCATTTCTGGAATTTCTATTCTGTTCCATTGGTCTATGTGTCTGTTTTGTGCCAATACCATACTGTCTTGGTGATCACAGCTTTGTCATATAGCTTGAAGTCAGGTAATGTGATGCCCCCACCTTTGCTTTTCAACATTCCCTTGGTGATTTGTGGTCTTTGCTGGTTCCATACAAATTTTAGGATTGTTTGTTCCACCTCCTTGAAAAATGCCAATGGTATTTTAGTAGGGATGGCACTGAAAGAGTAGATTGCGCTGGTCAGCATAGACATTTTAACAATGTTTATTCTTCCAATCCATGAGCATGGAATGTTTTTCCATCTTTTTGTGTCTTCCTTAATTTCTTTCATAAGTGTTCTGTAGTTTCATAAGTGTTCTGTAGTTTCTAGAATATAGATCCTTTACCTCCTTGGTTAGGTTTATTCCTAGGTATCTTATGGTTTTGGTGCTATTGTAAATGGAATCAATTCCTTAATTTCTCTTTCTGCAGTTATATTGTTAGTGTAAAGAAAAGCAACTGATTTCTGTGCATTGATTTTGTATCCTGCCACATTGCTGAATTGCTATATGAGTTCTAGTAATTTGGGGGTGGGCTCTTCCATATAAAGTATCATAGTCATCTGCAGAGAGTTTGACTTCTTTGCCAGTTTGAATGCCTTTTATTTCCTTTTGTTTTCTGACTGCTGATGCTAGGACTTCTAGTACTATGTTGAACAACAGTGGTGAGAGTGGGCATCCCTGTCATGTTCCTGACCTTAAGGGAAAAGGTCTCAGCATTTCCCCATTGAGAATGATACTTGCTGTGGGCTTTTCATAGATGGTTTTATGATATTGAGGAGTGTTCCCTCTATTCCTACACTCTGAAGAGTTTTAATCAGGAAAGGATGCTGTATTTTGTCAAATGCTTTTTCTGCATCAATTGAGAGGATCATATGATTCTTGTCTTTTATTAATGTGCTCTATCACGTAGATTGATTTGCAAGTGTTGAACCACCCATGCACCCCAAGAGTAAATCCCACTTGGTCTTGGTGAATAATCCTTTTAATTTACTGTTGGATCCTATTGGCTAGGATCTTGTTGAGTATTTTGGCATCCATGTTCATCAGGGATATTGGTCTGTAATTCTCCTTTTTAATAGGGTCTTTGTCTGGTTTAGGGATCAGGGTAATGCTGGCCTGACAGAATAAGTTTGGAAGTTTTCCTTCTGTTTTTATTTTTTGAAACAGCTTCAGCAGAATAGGTATTATTTCTTCTTTAAATGTCTCAAGACTTTACAAAAGTTTTTATTTTTTCGTCTAATTTGGACCAGCAGATTCTCTGACTCCAAAAGCATCGTGAAAGTAGTGTGGCTAATCAGAATTACCACTACAAAAGATCTTGATGTCAGTAACATCTAACTGTATTTTAAGAATTAGGAAGTTAAGAAATGTATTCATATAACACGATTCTTACTTAGTTTTCATTAGAAATTAGGATTTTTAAGGTTTAAGAATTCTAATTAATATATATAATTAAAGTTACTAGAAATAACAAGGGAAAGAACTCTGTATGCAAAGAAAGTAAATTTTTTTTTCCTAATAAAAGGTATGAAGTAAAAAAATTATAAATTAACATAGAATTTCCTTAGCATTTATTTAACAATTTATACAGATCAAATCATTTGTTTTCACAATAATGTAGAAATTTTATGGAAAAAAAACAAGATTATTCTTCTAATTCAACAATTCATGCATTAATCCATAACATTTTAATACCCTTGCCATTATTAAATGTAATTTGTATCCAATGCTTTAGATTGAAATATTTCTTGAAAAATGATACATCAAGCTTTTTTCCGTTGGTTAGGATGTACTTTATTTAATCAAAATTGCTGTTTATGTAATTTTTAAATGCATATAACTTAGTGTAAATAGAAAAAATCAAGAGTCAAGTAGTTTTTCAAGTCAATATGCACAAACATATTGAAACAGATTTTTGCATATACAGTTGTTAAACTCCTACCCAAGAGATTATTAATGCATCCTTAGCAGATGCAATCTTTTATTTGAAGAAAGTGTGAGAATAGAATCTGACATGTTGCAAATCACATGATCCAATCCAATAAGGTTAAGGCATGAAAATGAGTCACTAATACCCAAATTAGTAGATTATTAAAAGAGATATGAATATGCATGTTGAAGTGCCAAATACATTTTCAGATCTCAGAGACTTAAAATATCCTGAAAGCTGTCAATAAAAAGACATTTTATAATATTAAAAATCCACTTAAAATATCTTATAATGTTACAATTTTATTTCCACTAAGTTTTTCACTTTGATTTCAAAAATTTTGCAAAATTGCTCACATATTATAGAGAAATCAGTATTAAAACATTAAATGTTTATTATTTTAAATCAAATTTTTAAAATCCAAGAATATGTAAAAAGATATTTCAAAATGTTATTTCTAATGTCCATATGTTTCATGTGAAGTTATACTATTTAATTATAAGTAAATTATTTTGTGAATCCCAATTACCATTTTAAATTGAGTATTAAAATATATGTCCTGCAGTATTTGTGATATTAGCCATAAAATGTGTATATTACCTGACTAGATAAGCAAACATTTAAAATCTTTGAGCAATTTATGTAACATGAAAAATAGTAGAATATCTGAATAGCATAATTTTAAAAAATATCTGGCTTTATTTTCAATTCATAAATATATACCTCAAAGGGTTTATATGATTATGTATTTTCGGGTTGCTTGTTATAGAACAAAATTAATAAATCTCACTGAAAAACCAGTATATTAGCCATTTTTTAAAAAAAAATTTGAAGTATTTTTCTTAGTATTTTTTCTTTTGCGTATCCCATATGGAGTGTATAGCATACTTTCACTTTCTTTGTCCTTGGTTATTGCTAAAGAAAATCACAAATATTTGCTGACACATTCACTGTTAATTATAGTTCCCTAATCTCAGTCATTCCTTCACAGACTGTTCTGAATGTCTAATATCATGTCCCAAACTCCTACAGAACTTAGGGCCTTCAATTGTTTGCTATCACAGGTGGACAGTTCTCTTTTGGGATCTCTCATACAGTTGCGGTAAAAAGTTACCTGAAGGTACAATTCAGTTCTGCATGCAAGATGCCTTTTACACTTACGTATCTGGCGCATAGGCTGGGATGCCTGGAACAGCAGAAGTTGACCAAAACCACTCTCATTCTGTTTCCCTGTCCTTCTCTTCCCCTCACTTTCTGTCTCACTCTGTCTCTCTGTATTTTCCTACTCCTATATTATTACAATTTCCAAAGAACTTTATTCACTTTACTAAGTAATTGCAATTATGAAAGGTAGAAAGGGCAGAGATGTAGTCAGGTACCAAAATGACCCACGAGAGGCTGTCTATAGGAGGAAGTGACACCACAGGCACAGAAAAGCAAGAGGAACACACACCACACCAGGCACCTAAGGCATGGGAGATGTGCACTGGGAAGACAAATCCCCATAAAACCTGACTTTGAAAATAAGAGGGGCTTAACTTCATGAGTTATTACAATCAGTGGAGTCTAACAACTGGAACTTTAAAAATCAGTGTCCTCAGCTCTGGGAGAGCAGTAGGGTGATATGATACTGCTGCGTGCCTGTGCTTAAAGAGTCAACATAACAAAAGACACCTCTAAGATACAGCATAAAAACAGCAGTTTGAAAAAAATACCTGGGATATATGCAAAGGAGATTTATTTATTAATCTCATAATATGTATTAGACAGGGAGGGACCTTTAGGAGACTTGTTTAAGAAAAACAGAGCTGGCAGGCACCATTTACCTCCCCAGATGCACACCCTGCATACACAGTAACCAGCAAAGCTTAAACACTCTCCATTGGCTTGCTAATGGCATGCCACATCCCTGTGTTCTCCTGTAGATGCTCTCCATAGGACAGGCCTTCAGCCAGAGTTCAACCAAAGCAGCTCCACAACCTGAAAGTGTGCAAGCAACCCTGAAAAGGGCCAACACTACTTCAAAGTGACTCCTGCCCTGGAAAGAAAAGAAGAAAACCACACACCAGTTCAACTGCTATCACAGCAGTAGGTGGGGGCAGACATCTGGTCGGACTACAGGCCCTGCACATCCTCGAAAGCTTCACAGGGGATAGCACAGGGAGAGCAAACTGCAGTTCAGGGCAGCCACAGCTATAGCAAAAGCTGACCCAACTGAAGACCATGGCAGCCACAGACTGGCTCATTCACAACACAGGGATCAAACCCTAAGAACATCAGGAAAAGAGAGCCATTGCAGACAACTGAACTAAACAAACCTGGCTCAGCCACAAAAGCAGAGCCCTTGCAACACATATAAGAAATACCTCAGAAGCTCCAGGATCTGCTGAACAAGGGGCTTTGCTCTGCAGGGCACTACAGCAACTCTTCTACATAAGGCCACTACTTTCAAGAACAGGAGACATAGCTAACCTTCCTAACATAAAAACAGAAACAGAGAGTTAGACAAAATGAGGAGAGAGAGGAATTTGCCCAAATGAAAGAACAGGATAAATCACAGCAGAAGATCTAAATGAAATGGAGATAAGGAATATGCCTGATAGAGAATTTAAAGTAATGGTGATAAACGTACTAAATGGACTTGAGAAAAGAGTGGAGGCACTCAGTGAGTCCCTCAACGAGGAGATAGAAAACATAAAAAAAAAGAATCAATCAGAGATGAAGAATGCATTAACTAAAATGAAAAATACACTAGAAGGAATAAATAGTAGGCTAGAAGAAGCAAAAATTCAGATCAATGACTTGGAGGACAGAGTAATGGAAATGTATCAAGCTGAACAAGAGAGAGAAAAAAAAACTAATAAAAAATGAGGATAGATTTAGGGAATTCAGCAAAACCATCAAACATAATAACATTCATGTATAGTGATCCGAAAGAAGACAGAGAAATGGGGGTCATGTGAGGGTAGAAAATTTATTTGAAGAAATAATAGCTGAAAACTTCCTGAATCTGGGAAAGGAAACAGAAATCCAGATCCAGAAGGCAGAGAGTCCTCATCAAAAGCAACCCAAGGAGATTCACAGCAAGACATATTATAATTAAAATGGCAAAAAAACGTAGTGATAAAGAGAGAATTTTAAAAGCAGCAAGAGAAAAGAAAGTGAATGCATATGGGGGAAATCCATAAGACTGTCAACTGAGTTTTCAGGAGAAACTTTGTAAGCCACAGGGAGTTGCATAATATATTCAAATTGCTGAAAGAAAAAGCCCTGCAACCAAGAACACTCCATCCAGCAAGGCTATCATTCCCAATAGAAGGAGAGAGGAAGAGCTTCCCAAACAAAAGTTAAAGGAATTCAGCACCACTAAAAAAGCCCTATAAGAAATGTTAAAGGAGACTTTTTGAATGGACAGACCATAAGAGTAAAAAAAGTAGAAAGCACAGAGGAGTAAAATTAGGTATATCTATAAAAATCAGTCAAGAGACTCACAAAATAAAAGAATGCAAAGTATGATACCATATATCTAAAATGTGGCAGGTGGAGAGGGCAGGAAATTGAATGGGTTCAAACTTAAGCAATGATCAACATAAAATAAACTGCTATATGTGTAAGATGTTATAAATAAATGTAATGGCTATCACAAATCAAAACCAGTAATAGATATGCAAAAAATGAAAAGAAAGGAATCCAAATATATCATTAAACAATGCCTAGCAAACTGTGAGAAAAGAGGGCAAGAGAAAAGAACAAAAAGAACAAAAACAACCATAAAACAAGTAACAAATGGCAATAAGTACATATCTATCAATAATTACATTGAATGTAAATGGATGAAATGCTCTATTCAAAAGACATAGGGTGAAAAAAAATAAGACTTGGGATGCCTGGGTGGCTCAGTCAGTTAAGCTCCCTCAGCCGGGAGCCTGCTTCTCCCTCTGCCTGCTCTGCCTGCTCTGCCTGCTCTCCGTGCTTGTGCTCTCTCTTTCTCTCTCACACACACTAAAATTAAATAAAATCTTAAAAAACAAAACAAAACAAAACAAAAAACAAGACTCATCTATATGCTGCCTACAAGAGACTCATTTCAGACCTTAAGACACATGCAGATTGAAATTGAAGGGATGGAAAGGAATTTATCATGCAAATGAAAGATGGGGTACCAATACTTAAATGGACAAAATAAACTTTAAAACAAAGACTGTAACAAGAGACAAACAAGGACAATATATAATTATAAAGGAAATAATCCAACAAGAAATATAACAATTATAAATATTTATGCACTCAGCACATAAATGCCCAAATACATAAAGCAGCTAAAAACAAACTAAAGGAAATAATTGATTGTAATACAGTAATGGTAGTAAGAGTACCCACTAGTAATAATAACAACACCCCACTTTTCACAATGGACAGATAATCCAAACAGAAAATCAACAAGGAAAAAGAGGCTTTGAATGACACATTGGACCAGATGGATCTAACAGAAATGTTCAGAACATCCCAACTTAAAAGAGCAAAACATGCATTCTTTTCAAGTGTACATGGAATATTCTCCAGATTAGATCACAGGTTAAACCACAAACAAGTCTTAAACAAATTCAAAATGATCGAAGTCATACCATGCATCTTTTCTGACCACAATGCCATGAAAATAGAAATCAACCATAACAGAAAAATCTAGAAAGAACACAAATACTTGGAGGTTAAATCAAATGCTATTAAGTAATGAATGGGTCAACCAAGAAATCAAGGAGGTAATCAAAAAACACACGAAGACAAATTAAAATGAGAACACGGTGGTTCAACATCTTTGGGATGCAGCAAAAGTGGTTTAAAGAGGGAAGTTGATGGCAAAGGAGGTCTACCTCAAGAAGCAAGAAAAACACCAACCTAACACCTAAAAGAGCTAGAAAAAGAACAAGAAACAAAACTCAAAAGAAGGACATAATAAAGATTAGAGCAGGAATAGATGAAACAGACACTAAAAGAAAACACACAATAGAACAGATCAATGATACAAGGAGCTGGTTCTCTGAAAGATCAAGAAAATTGATAAATCTTACCCATGCTCATCACGAGAGAGGGGTGGTGGGGTAGGGGAAAGGGAGAGAGAGAGAGAGAAAGACAAAAGACCCAAATAAAGAAAATAAGAGATCAAAGAAGAGAAATAACAACCAACACCACAGAAATAAAAGAATTATAGGAGAATAGTATGAAAAATTATATGCCAACAACTTGGCAACCTAGAAGAAATATATAACCTCCCAAAACTGAGCCAGGAAGAAATAGAAAATTAGAACAGACATTACCAGCAATGAAATTGAATCAGTAATCAAAAAATTCCCAACAAACAAAAGTCCAGGACCAGATGGCTTCACAGGTGAAGTTTTAATACTGATTTTTTTAAAGTATTAAAGTAAAATTCTTTAAAACTTTAAAGAAGTTTTAATACTGATTCTTCCCAAACTATTCCACAAAGTAGAAATGAAAGATGCCAAATTCATTCTATTGGACCAATAGTACTCAGATATCAAAACCAGATAAAGATACCACAAAAAAAGAGAATTACAGGCCAATATCTCTGATGAACATAGATACAAAAATCCTCAACAAAATATTATCAAATCAATTCCAAGAATACATTTTAAAAATCATTCACTATGATCAAGAGGGATTTATTTCTAGGGTGCAAGTGTGGTTCAATATTCATGCATCAATCAATGTGATACATCACATTAACAAGGGAAAGGATAAAAACCATATGGATCATTTCAATAGATGCAGAAAAATCATTTCACAAAGTATAACATCCATTCATAGTGAAAACTTCAAAAGGTAGGTTTAGAGGAAACACACATAAACAAAATAAAGACCATATATGAAAAAACCCACAGCTAGCATCATACTCCATGGTGAAAACTGCGAGCTTTTCCCCTAAGATGAGGAACAAGACAAGGATATCTACTCTCACCACTTTCATTCAACATAGTACTGAAAATCCTAGCCACAATAATCAGACAAGAAAAAGAAATAAAAGTCATAAAAATTGGTAAGGAAGAAGTAAAAGTTTCACTATTTGCAGATGACATGAAACTATATATAGAAAACCCTGTAGACTCCACCAAAAAAGTACAGAAATTTGTTGCATTTCTATATACTAATAATGAAGTAGAAGAGAATTAAAAAAAAAATCTCATTTCAATTAGACCAAAATAATAAGATACCTAAGAATATACTTAACCAAGGAGGTAAAAGACCTGTACTCTGAACACTATTATACCTTGATGAAAGAAATTGAAGATGACACAGACAACCAGCAAGATATTCCAGGCTTATGGATTGGGAGAACAGCATTGTTAAATTGACAATACTATGCAAAACATTCTACAGATTTAATGCCATCCCTATCAAAATACCAACAGCAGTTTTCAGAGACCTAGAATAAATAATTCTAAAATTTTTATGGAACCAAAAAAGACCCCAAATAACCAAAGCAATCTTGAAAGAAAAGAACAAAATGGGAAGTATCACAATCCCAGATTTCAAGATATACTACAAATCTGCAGTAATCAAAACAGTATGCTACTGGCACAAAAATAGACACATAGATCTATGAAAAAGAATAGAGAGCCCAGAAATAAACCCATGATTCTATGGTCAATTAATCTGCAACAAAGGAGGCATGAATATGCAATGGAAAAAAACAGTCTCTACAACAAATGGTTTTGGAGAAAACTGAACAACTACATGCAAAAGAATGAAACTGGACCACTTTCTCACCCCCCCCACACACACACAATCTAAATGGATTAAAGACCTAACTGAGACCTGAAACCATAGAAATCCTAAAAGAGGGCACAGGCAGAAATTTCTCTGACGCTGACCATGGCAACATTTGTATAGATATGTGTCATAAGGCAACAGAAACAAAATCAAAAACAAAGTATTGGAACTACATCAAAATAAAAATCTTCTACACAGCAAAGAAAACAATCAATAAAACTAAAAGACAACCTACTGAATGGGAGAAGATATTTTCAAATGACATATCCAATAAAGGGTTAGTATCCAAAACATACAAAGAACTTATACAACTCAACACACACAAACCCCCCCACAAATAATACAATTAAAAATGGGAAGAAGACATTTCTCCAAAGAAGACAGATGGTCAACAGACACATGAAAAGATGCTCAACATCATTCATCATCAAGGAAATGCAATTCAAAACCACACTGAGATTATCACCTCACACCTATCAGAATGGCTAAAATAAAACACAAGAAAGAGCAAATGTTGTTAAGGATGAAAAGGAACCTTCATGCACTGTTGGTAGGAATGCAAACTGTGTAGTCACTGTTGAAAACTGAATGGAGGTTCCTCAAAAAATTAAAAATAGAATCACTATTTTTAGTGACCCAGTAATTCTACTACTGGGTATTTTCCCAAAGAATAAGAATAAGAAAACCCTAGTTCGAAAAAATATATTCACCTTTATGTTTATCGTAGCATTATTTATAATAGGCAAATTATGGAAGAAGCCCAAATGTCTAATCAGTAGATGAACGGATAAAGAAGACGTAATATATGTGTGTGCGTATGTACATATATATGTATATATATGAGTGTATGTATGTATGTATGCATGTACATGTATATGTATATATATGAATGTATGTATGTATGTACATATATATCATTTATATAAGTACGCATACATATATAGGAATGTTAATCATTAAAAAGAATGAGATTTTGCCATTTGCAACAACATGGATGGATCTAAACAGTATAATACTAAGTGAAATAAGTCAGTCAGAGAAAGACAAATGCCATATGATTTCACTCATATGTGGAATTTAAGAAACAAAACAAAGAAAAAAGAGACAAGCAAATAGAAACAGACTTTTAACTACAGAGAACAAACTGATGATTACCAGAGAGCAAGTGAGTGAGGGGAAGGTGAAATAGGTAAAGGGGATTAAGAGTACACCTATCATGATGAGCAGTGAGTAATGCATAGAATTGTTGAATCACTCTTGTATACCTGAAAATGAAAAACAAAACAAAACAAACAAACAAATTAAACCACTTTACCTTTATTATACTGGAATTAAAAAAAAAATCTTAGTCAATATTTTTATTAGTAAGTTCTCTTACGCTAAATTTAAAACTAAAGACAGGTTGAGACATTCAAAGCTTTCCCCTAACATTGGATGTCCCCTCTCACCACTCATTTTCAACATTATACTGGAAAGTCCTTGCTAATGTAATGAGACACGAGTATGGATTAAAGATTTCCACCACAGATATTTCTTTAATAGGTATTTTCATTACTTAACAGCTCTTTTATTACTCAATACAATCATTGTAAGAATATAAACCATTTGTTATACATTCACCCGAAGAAAGGCATATTGGTTCTTCCCACATTTTGCAATTATAAAGTGGCTATGAACACTTATATGCGTGTTTTCTGTAAACATAAGGTTTCAACACATTTGGGGTATATACTTTTGTGTACGATAGATGAATCTTATGGTAAGACTATGCTGAATTTTCTGGGAAATTACCAAACTGTCTTTCAACATGGATTATACCATTTTCTATGAGCAATGAATGAAGGTACCATTTGCTCCCCATCCTTTACAGAATTTGGTATTGTTGTCCAACTCATTATCACTGGAATCACACCTTCACTTTTGAAATTTAAAAACAAAAAGAAAAATCCCCAAACATTAAAACTGGAATAATATTTAAATTATAAGTTAGGTTCAGTAGAGGATTGTTCTCTTCTAGAATGCTGTATTTTTAAACGACTTCCATCAAAATATAAGGTATAATTTTTAAAGCACATTCTTGAGCTATGATTGACATATAAAAAGCTGTCCATATTTAATATGTACAATTTGATGAGTTGGAAGATTAAGGATAGACCTGTGAAACCATCACTATAATTCATGCCATAAGAATATCCATTACTTTCAAAAGGTCTCCTCCACCCGTCTTTATTATTATTTTTGTGACAGGTACATTTTTCCCCCCACAGGACAAAACTTGGGATTTTATTTCTCCTAAAAATTTAAGGTAATACTCTGTGTGTATATATGGAAAAAATATGCTAACTTAGCATTTCAAGGTACTTGACTTTTACACTTTTTGAAGTTAATAATTGATATAACTTTTTAATTCAGTGTTTTACATTCTTTGAGCAATTATGTACTACTTAATAGAATTTCTGCACATAAGTGAAACACAAGGTAAACTGAAAAATTTTATCCCAATTAGGAAACAATAAGATAAGGCCATATTGGGGTGCCTGGGTGGCTCAGTCATTAAGCGTCTGCCTTCGGCTCAGGTCATGATCCCAGGGTCCTGGGATTGAGCTCTGCATTGGGCTCCCTGCTCCGTGGGAAGCCTGCTTCTCCCTCTCCCACTCCCCCTGCTTGTGTTCCCTCTCTCGCTGTGTCTCTCTCTGTCAAAAAATAAACAAAATCTTTTTAAAAAAAGATAAGGCCGTATTAAAAATACTGTTGATAATAATTATTTTTTAATCAGAGGAATTCTGTTTTTCTTTTAACTTTGCTTGTATTATAATTTATTTAATTCTAAGTTTACATCCTTTAAGTTTTTTTAATTTAAATTCAATTAATTAACATATTATGTATTATCCCTTTAAGGTTTTTTTTAATTTAAATTCAATTAATTAACTTATAATGTATTATTGTTTAAGGAGCACTGGTCTGTGATTCATCAGTCTTATATAATAGCCAGTGCTCATTACAACACATACCCTCCCCAATGTCCATCCCCCCATTACCCTAACCCCCCACCTCCCTCCCATCCAGCAACTCTGTTTGTTTTCTAAGATTGAGTCTCTTATTGTTTGAGTGACAAGTACATTTAATACAAAATCCAATCTTTTGGAAAATTTTTCAGCGTAGGATACAGTATTTTTAACTATAGGCACTGTGCTGGACAGTAGATCTTTCAGATTTATTCATCTTGTAACCAAAACTTTACACCCTTTGTTAATACCTCCCCTGTTTCTCTCTTCCTCCAGTCCCTAGCAAACACAACCCCACTTTTTGCTTCTAGGAGTCTGATTACATCAGATTCCTTATATAAGTGGTACCATCTAGTATTTGTCCTATGTCTGGCCTATTTCACTTAGCATAATGTCCTTCAATTTTATCCACATTATTATAAATGGAAGGATTTTCTTTTTCTTTTTTTAAGATTTTATTTATTTGAGAGAGAGAGACAGTGAGCAAGTGTGGGGAAGGGTAGAAAGAGAGGGAGAGGGGGACTCTCAGGCAGATTCCATGCTGAGCATAGAGCTGGATGCGGGGCTCAATCCCAGGATCCTGAGATCATGACCTGATCCAAAATCAAGAGTTGGATGCTTAACCAACCAACTGAGCCATCCAAGCATCCCAGGATTTTCTTCTTTTTAAAGACTATAATCTTCCATTGTATGTACACAACACAGCCCATCTTTTGTTGATGGATATTTATGTTGCTTCCATGTCTTAGCTATTATTTATAAAGTTGCAATGAACATGGGAGTGCAAATATCTCTTCCAGTGATTTTATTTCCTTCAGATACACACTCAGAAGTGGGACTGCTGGATAATGTGGTAGTTCTAATTTTTTGAGAAACCTCCATACTGTTTTCCATAATAGCTACACTAATTTACATTCCCACCAACAATGTATGTACAAGGATACTTTTTTTTTCCTACAACCTCACCATTCTGTGTTATTTTTTGATAGCCATCCTAATATGTGTGAGGTGATATCTCACTGTACTTTAAATTTGCTTTTCCCTAATAATTAGTGATTTTAAGCACCTTTTCATAAACCTGTTGGCCATTTTTATGTCTTCTTTGGAGAAATATTTATTTATCCTATGCCTAGTTTAAATTTTTTTTTCTATTGGGTTGTAGGATTTCCTTATATATTTTGGATTTTAAACCCTTATCAGATATATTGATGTCAAATATTTTCTACTATTCCATAGGTTGCCTTTTTAATTTCTTGATTGTTTCTTTTGCTCTGCAGAAGCTTTTCAGTTTAATGTAATCTTACTTCTCTCTTTTTGCCTTTGCTGCCTGCGATTTTGATGTCACATCTAGGAAATCATAATCCAAGCTAATGTCAAGAAAACGTTTCCCTAGATTTCTTTCTAGGATTTTTATGGTTTCAGGTCTTAGTTGATTTTTGTGTACAGTGTGAGATAAAATCTAATGCCATTCTTCTGCCTGTGAACATTCAGTTTTCCCAGCTACTATTTATTAAAGAGATTATCCTGCCCCATTGTGTATTATTGTGTATTATTGCCATTCCTTTCAAAGATCAGTTTATTATGGGTTTATTTCTGGGCTCTCATTTGTTTCATTGGTCAATATGTCTGTTTTTAAAAGAGCTTAAAAAGAATTGGTATTCATTTTTCTTTCAATATTTAGTAGGATTTACTTGTAAAGTCATCATCTGGCTCTTGGATTTTTCTTTCTTGGGAGTTATTTCATGACTGATTCAATATCCTTATTATTGGTCTGTTCCAGTATTCTAGTTCCTCCTGAATCAGTGTTGGTTAGTTGGATGTTTCTAGGAATTTATTTATTCTAGGCTGTTCAAGTTGTTGACATATAACTGTTCATAATGATCTTTTATGATATTTTAAATTTTCCATAGCATTAGTTGTAATGTCTCTTCTTCCATTTTTTATTTTATTTTGAGTCATTTTCTTAGTCAAGCTAAGTGTTGATTAATTTTGCTTATCTTTTGAAATAACCAATTTGATTATGATGTGCCTTAGTCTAGACTTCATATGATTTATCATAATTTTATTGATTTAGGCTCCATGAATCTGGTTATCCATTTCCTTCCCTTTCATTTATGAATTTTTTGGTCATTTTCCTTTGAGTAAGTGTTCTGTCCATATCTCTTTTTCTTTTCCTTCTGGGACTCCCATAATGAATGTATTGGTCCACGAAATGGTTATCTATAAGTTCTGTAGACTTTCCTCATTCTTTTTCAATTTTTTTTTCTTTTTTGGTTCCTCCAACTGGATAATTTCAGATGACCTCTGAGTTTGCTGATCCCTCTGCTTTATCAAGTATGCTCTTGAAACTTTGTACTGAATTTTCTTTATCTCAGTCATTGTATTTCTTAGCGTGAGAATTTGTTTAGTTCTTTCTGTTGAAATTTACATTATATCTATGTATTGTTTTCCTGATTATGTTTAGATGCCTAAATGTGAAATTCTTAATATGATTATTTTGAATTATTTGCAGAGAAGTTCATAGATCACCATTCTTTATGAATGGTTATTGGAGATTATCTTGTTGCTTTCTTTTTTTTAATTTTTTTTTATTAACATATAATGTATTATTTCTTTCAGGGGTACAGGTCTGTGATTTCTCAGTCTTAAACAATTCACAGCGCTCACCATAGTACATACTTTCCCCAATGTCTATCACTCAGCCGCCCCATCCCTCCCACCCCCTTCCACTCCAGCAACCCTCAGTTTCTTTCCTGAGATTAAGAGTCTCTTATGGTTTGTCTCCCTCTCTGGTTTTATCTTGTTTCATTTTTCCCTCCCTTCCCCTATGACTCTGTCTTGTTTCTCAAATTCCTCGTATCAGTGAGATCAGATACTTGTCTTTCTCTGATTGACTTATTTTGCTTAGCATAATACCCTCTACTTCCATCCACGTCATTGCAAATGGCAAGATTTCATTGTTTTGATGGCTGCATAATATTCCATTATACATACATACATACATATATATATATATATATATATATATATATATATATACACACACCACATCTTCTTTATCCATTCATCTGTTGATGGACATCTTGGCTCTTTCCATAATTTGGCTATTGTGGATACTGCTGCTATAAACATTGGGGTGCATGTGCCCCTTTGGATCACTACATTTGTATTTTGGGGGTAAATACCCAGTAGTGCAATTGCTGGGTCATAGGGCAGCTCTATTTTCAACTTTTTGAGGAACCTCCATACTGTTTTCCAGAGTGGCTGCATCAGCTTGCATTCCCACCAACAGTGTAGGAGGGTTCCCCTTTCTCCGCATCCCCGCCAACATCTGATATTTCCAGACTTAATTTTAGCCCTTCTGGCTGGTGTGAGGTGGTATCTCACTGAGGTTTTGATTTGGATTTCCCTGATGCTGAGGGATGTTGAGCACTTTTTCATGTGTCTGTTGGCCATCTGGATGTCTTCTTTGGAAAAATGTCTGTTCATGTCTTCTGCCCATTTCATAATTGGATTATTTGTTCTTTGGGTGTTGAGTTTGATAAGGTCTTTATAGATTTTGGATACTAGCCCTTTATCTGATATGTCATTTGCAAATATTTTCTCCCATTCTGTCGGTTGTCTTTTGGTTTTGTGGACTGTTTCTTTTGCTGTGCAAAAGCTTTTTAGCTTGATGAAGTCCCAATAGTTCATTTTTGCCTTTGGCGATGTTTCTAGGAAGAAGTTGCTGTGGCTGAGGTCAAAGAGGTTGCTGCCTGTGTTCTCAAGGATTTTGATGGATTCCTGTCTCACATTTAAGTCTTTCATCCATTTTGAGTCTATTTTGGTGTGTGGTGTAAGGAAATGGTCCAGTTTCATTCTTCTGCATGTGGCTGTCCAATTTTCCCAACACCATTTGTTGAAGAGACTGTCTTTTTTCCATTAGACATTCTTTCCTGCTTTGGCAAAGATTAGTTTACCATAGAGTTGAGGGTCCATTTCCGGGCTCTCTATTCTGTTCCACTGATCTATGTGTCTGTTTTTGTGCCAGTACCATACTGTTTTGATGATTACAGCCTTGTTATAGAGCTTGAAGTCTGGAATTGTGATGCCACCAGCTTTTTCTTTTTCAACATTCCTCTGGCTATTTGGGGTCTTTTCTGGTTCCACACAAATTTTAGGATTATTTGTTCCATTTCTTTGAAAAAAGTGGATAGTATTTTGATAGGGATTGCATCAAATGTGTAGATTGCTCTAGGTAGCATAGACATTTTCACAATATTTGTTCTTCCAATCCATGAACATGGAAAGTTTTTCTTTTTTTTTTTAAGATTTTATTTATTTATTTGACAGAGAAAGATAGTGAGAGCAGGAACACAAGCAGGGGGAGTCGGAGAGGGAGAAGCAGGCTTCCTGCTGAGCAGGGAGCCCGATGTGGGGCTCGATCCCAGGGCCCTGGGATCATGACCTGAGCCGAAGGCAGACACTTAACAACTAAGCCTACCCAGGCACCCCCATTTTTCCATTTCTTTGTGTCTTCCTCAATTACTTATTTTGTTGCTTTCATGATTTTATGTTTCCCTGATTCATGATCCTTGTAGTCTCACATTATTGTCTGTGAACTTAGAGAAGTAGTCACCTCTTCTAGTCTTTACAGACTTACTTCATCAGAGAAAGCTTTTCACCAGTCAGTCTGGCTAGAGATTCTGGACAGGTTTGTTTCCTGGGTTTGCTGGCAGGGGACATGGTGCTGGTGTCTGTTGATAGGAGGGCTTGATGCCATGTTCTATGGCCTCCTGCTGAAGGGATTTCGTTACTATTTTTCAGGGTTTTTTTTTGCTGTGGTGGTGGTGGTTCTTGCTTAGCAAAATGGGCTTTTTCCTTTGGGAATTTATTAAAATTTCTACTTTAAACACTGCTTAATGAAGATTTATCTACAAATATTCAAGGAACTTTAATTATACAGAATTTTTGTTTACCATTAATTAGTCTATATTTTCTTAAAATTTTCTTTCCACTATAAAATAACTACATTTTATTTTTTATAGGATGACTTTATTATTACTTAGCATTTCCAATTGAATATCAAAGCAAATAATTAGCTCAAAGAAATACCATGAAATCACACATAAAGCAAATATGCTCTAACACACTGAACTATAAAAAGTAATAATTATCACCTCTGTATATCTGAAATATAAGAATTCGTCATGTGTAAATTACTTAGCTTGACAACCTTTTCAATTTTTTTCCTTAAAAAACCATTTAGAGGAAGTTTTTTGAATTTGAAAATGTACTTTTTTATTTTAAAATGTATATTCTGAAATAAAATATTTTTATAAATATTTAAAATATTTTAAGTTTAAGAATTTTATGTATAGTTCTAAAATATATCTCTTCGCTTAAAAGTAAAAGCAGGGATATCAGCATTACTCATACTGAAAAAATATATTCCAAAAATCTCAGATGTAAAGGAATAAATTTTCTCTAGGTAGAAGTTCACTTATAGAAAATTCTCTCATTCTGTAAGTTTGTAGGCTTCTATACTATGTCTGAACAAAATGCAATTCTATATGTTGCTTTGCTCAAATAATTAAGTATAATAAAAATGTATATTTTCAAATTCAAAAAACTTCCTCTAAATGGTTAAGAAAACAAAATTAAAAAAGTTTTCAAGCTAAGTAATTTATTTACACATGACAAATTATTATATTTCAGATATACAGAGGTGATAATTATTATTTTTAATAGTTCAGTGTGTTAGAGGATATTTGATTTATGTGTGATTTCATGTTTTTTTGAGCTAATTATTTGCTTTGATATTCAATTCGAAATGCTCAGTAATAATAAAGTCATCCTATAAAAAATAAAATGTAGTTATTTTATAGTGGAAAGAAAATTTTAAATTTATAATGTGATTTAAAAACTGAGAGAGGAACCAACATTCGAACAGTTACTGCTAAAAAAACATTTGTTCTTTTAACACTGGAGAGGTCATTCTTAGATAGCAAATAAACAGGCACAGCAGGAGATACCTACAAAGACATAATATCTTGAAATCAGATTGATGTAAGCTGCTCTTGATCACCCGCAGGCACCCCAATTACCTACAATTACTATCCCAATTAAGCACCTGTCTTTACAGTTGAGTATTATTAGGCTCGATTTGATAAGATGGGAAAGTCCCGATTAAGAGGACTCCGTAATTAAGCCTGCTTTATGTAGAACAGACTGATTACTCCAAAAATATATTTTTCTATCCTACTTCAATAGCATTTTATCCATTATCTATACATATCTATCTATTTCCATTTAAGTAGTTACACAATGTTTTTATCATAAATATAATAGTAAAGAAAAAAACAGCACTTGGCAGAAATGCTCCAATTATGGCAAAATCCTTTTCTCTTACAAGGAAGCTATAGGCTGTATATGTAAGATTCCATTCCCTGATAATTTTTGTTTTGTTTATTTTGGACTTTCCATACAGCACATCAATTTGCATTTACATTTTAAAACTCTTGGGGTGCCTAGATGGCTCAGTTGGTTAAGTGTCTGCCTTCAGCTCAGGTCATGATCTCAAGGTCCTGGGATTGAGCCCTGTATCTGGCTCTCTGACCAGCGGGGAGTCTGCTTCTCCCACTCACTCTCCCTCTGTGCTCTCTCTCTCTCTGTCAAATAAATAAATAAAATCTTTTAAAATTGTTTAAAACTCTTAAAAATCATAGATAGCCATTATATTGTGTGTAATTTCTATGAAGCTAATGTAATATATTTTATCTAGCACACATTTCATTCCTGTTACAATTTACAACTAATTAAAGCTGGTTCAATAAGTTGGTTAAAACTGTGACTTTGAAATGTGTACAATTCCAATTATTCAGAGGTACATGTATTGCTAACTAGAGTAAGATGTGCCATTGGGAGGAAATGAAATTGTATGAAGACTTGTCTCCATGCTTCTAACCCCTACTGTATCTATTGAAACACATTTATTATATGATTTTTTTAATTTAATGAGTTTTAGAAGAAAGGTTTAGAAGAAATGAGTATAAATATATTGTTATTGTTGCATAACAAATCTCTTTAAAACGTGCTGGTTTAAAACACCAAGAATTATTTATTGCTTTATATATCTTCTGGGGGTTGAGTATTTCAGTGCTGGTTGACTAGGAGGTTCTGGTTAGGCGTCTCCAAGAGATTACAGCCAAGATCAGCTGGACTGCATTCTTCTTAGGCACATATGCATTTGCAGAGTTAAATTCCACAGAAGTCATTCAGAAGTAACTTCACCTTCTTGGCAAGTTGGTGCTGACAGTTGGCTAGAATATTTATTTCTTCTCATTGTGAACCTCTTTATGGAGCTACTTTAGTGTCATCTCAGCATGGAAGCAAGGAATCACCAGGGCAAGAGATTCAAGCAACCAAACTGAAAGTTGCAACGCTTTGATGGCCTAGCTTCATATTACATCAGTCACACAAGGACAAGCAGCTCTGGTACAGTGCAGAAGACTACACAATGGCATCACTACAAGGCAATCATTATTGGGAACGTCATGGAGGCTGTCTAACTCCGTAGCTGGTGCTTGCTAGTGGAAATTCTTTTGCCAGATTTTCCCAATTCCATTTTTAATTCTGTTATTGATTGTGTGAATCTGGGCAACACACTTAATTTCTATCTCAATTTTTCTATATTCAAAATAGAAATAATAATAACAGTTACTTCATAGTATTTATGAGGATTAAATGAACTAACATTTGAAAGTATTTTTAAAAAACACAGGATACAGTACGTTTCTATATATGTTTGCTATTTCTATTTTTATTTTTACAGTAATATCACAACTGAGCAATTTTTATGTGTTTTTTAGAAACTAAAGTGTAAAACTTGCCTGGACAACTTGACTATCAACATAATTTAAAAAAAATCTTATTTGAGTACAGTTGACTCACAATGTCACATTAGTTTCAAGTGTACAACATAGTGATTCAACTTCTCTTTATCTTATGTTGTGCTCACCACAACTGTGGCTACCATCAACATAATTTCTGATTGAGTGTGAAGGAGCTAGCAAATATATATTCTGTGATGAATAAATAAAAAATAATGAAAGGAATGATCTAATGAAGAAATGCATTTTTATAGATGGGAAATTAAAGAATGTATGAAAATTAAAATATACAATATTATCTCTACCAACGTTGAATGTTTAGTAAAAAGATAAAGACTGCATTTAGGAAAATAATTATGTTATACAATCAATATTATATTTTTTCATCACCAACACATGCATTGTGACATTTGGAAGATGAGATACACTATAGCGCATAAACCAGATTTGTGTATCAATTAAAATATTAAAAAAGACCTGAGAACAACTGAAAATATAAAATCAACAATTAAAAATTAAATAAAAACTAAAGCACAAGTTTGTTATAAGTTTAACTCTCAGTTTTGAATATGAGGTGAGGAGAGAGGGACCAGAATTTGAATTAATTTCTTGGCTATACCTGAGATCATTTCCTGACAAAATGAAAATGGGCTATGAACTAAAAATAGTCTCTATAGTTTATGCTAAATGTAGATGCCTGCCAAGAATAACAAGGTTAAATGAAATATTTCTTGAAATAGGATCCACTGTCATCACTCTCCTTTGCTATTAATCTTAATTTGCTTGTGAATTGAGTTAGCAAGAATCATGTATTTTCATAAATATGACTAGCAATCAGAAAAATTTACAAAAAAGTATAACAATTCAATATATAAAAGTATAACTCATAAAAAACTGTACTCACAGAAATACTGAATGAGAATAAATTTTGCATCCATTTGCAATTCGTAAGTTAGTAGTTCCAATGACTCCAGTAAAATTGAATTCCTTGTTCTAATCATAATCAACTATCTTTTTACATCAACAAAGTTTCTATCTTAATGTTTATCACAGAATACATTTTTCTTAACTATACTCACCCTCTGTAAATTGTACACTTTAAAGATAAAATGGTTACAAATGTACCAAGAGATTTTTCCAAATGAATGAAAGGAACCCATAAGAACAAATGACTATAATAACAACATATGCATGCAAACATACATACACACAAACCACCTATCTGTACTTCCCCTTGGTTTGTAGACTGGTCTATGCTTAAGACATCTGAGTAATAGAAAAAGTGGTTTAAATAAGTGCCATGTTCTTTCAAAAATACATTATAACCACACCCACATCAATTTGCCTTTTCCTACCTTCTCCAAGTCCTCTACCACACACACACTATTCTTCAATATGCATTTAGGTTCCTAAATATTAAAGGCTTATATTTTCTAATATATAAGGCTTTATCTAGAATAGACCTGCATTCATAGATGCTAGTATTCATAGGATGAATAGATGTTGGGCTTGGTAAAAGAATGGCCCCATTTACATTGCTGTCTTAGGTCATTAAAAAGTATAGTGCATGACCAACACCACATGATTAAATTAGTGCATATGTAATTTTTTAATATATAAATTCAATAGAGCTTCCTCTTATAGAAAGATATTTATTTTAATAAAAAAATATGCCAAGCACCATCAGCTATAAAAATTTATTTTTTTCCTGTTAGTCAACCAACTGCTTTTCAAATTAATTAAATCATAAAATATAATAAAAATATTATAGAATAAAAGACACTAAAATAGAAAAATATTCAAAAAACTTTTCAAAAACATTACATTGACATGCAACAGTTAATATTATATTACATATGCTTAACAGTAACTAAAATAAAAGATTTGAACATATACCTGTGTTCTGGATTATAAGAAGTTTCAAAAGGTGTTATTAACAATTTTTTACTTTAATTGCTAGATTATTAGGAACAATATGTTATTTCAAATCTAATAAAGGCATTCAAAAATATATGACTTATATTTTTATTTTGATTCACAATCAACATTTTATTGCACCTCATGAATCAAATTTGTACCTCACAAAACAATCTAATGCTGTGATCACTGTTCATTAAAGAAGTAACATAGAAGATCTTGCTTTATGCTGAACATTCCTTCTTACATTTGTACATTATATACCTTTAATATAAAAGTATGTAGGTGATATAAGTATACAGATATATACACCTATGTATAACATAAAATATTTTTAAATGACATAGATGGCTTTATACTTCTCATGTTTCTGGTACCAATAAAATGTAACTGAATAAAATATGTATAAAATATATAAGAAGCAATGATGCTTGTCATGAAACAGCCCACAGTAAAATTGGAAAGAAAGAGAAAATAGGAATACATTTGATGTTTTTTGAAGTCAACAGAGTACCTAGTAATTATTTAGCAATGGTGTGATTCCATGATTAGATTTATTTCTCAAATAATTTTTTTGTAATTTATTAAATGTTGAATGCTGACTTTCTGATCAAGATTTCCAAGGTATTTGTCAATGTGAGTTAAAATAATTTATTATGTTTTTATATATACTGCATAAAAGGAGGAACAGTTGAAATATTATAAAGGTGGTAATCAAAATATGAGAAAACAAATTAATAATAGGAAAGAAAAGCAAATGAAAGAAGTCTCTTAGCATAACAAAAATGCAAAGTGTATGAATCTAGACAACTAGTCACAAAATA
Source organism: Eumetopias jubatus (assembly GCF_037043125.1). Lineage (NCBI taxonomy): Eukaryota > Metazoa > Chordata > Mammalia > Carnivora > Otariidae > Eumetopias > Eumetopias jubatus. The sequence continues at coordinate 172,076,864 of NW_028274809.1, read as the reverse complement.
AAGAAGTCAGTGATGAAAGGAGTGGAAAATAGTTGCAACATAAGCATAAAACGAAACAGAAGAACACACACCTAAACATATGTTGATTATTTTTCTTCTGAACACCAATAATAACCCTATAAAAAGAAAAAAAAGCCAGATTTCAAGAACAGTTTAATACCAATGGAAACATAACCAAACATATTATGTTTCTTTCTTTGACAGAGTAAGCTAAAAACAGATTATTTTTAGAAGAGTGTATGACAAGTTATTTTACCCAATAATAGGCTATCTGTAGTAGGAAAAAGCCCAATATACCAGCCATCATTCATGAGTCAGCAAAACTAAAACTTTCTGGATGCTACAAACTTTAAAGATATAAAATGTGTTTGAGGGAAATACTTAAAAAATTGATAAGCTCCATGAAAATCATATCAGAAACATACAACAATTATATCGCTAATATTTTTACATAATTTCTTCAATTACTAAGTCTCTCACATATAGTACGTACTTCATTTCTAACAAGAATTATATAGAGACTCCCAGGGAAGATGGAGGAGTAGGAGGATCCTAAGCTCACCCTGTCCCATGGATACAGCTAGATAAAACTCACATCTGAGTAAATGACCCCCCCAAAATAACCTAAAGCCTGGAAAAACACTTTCCACAGCTAAATGTAGAGAAGAGGCCACAATGAAGAGGGTAGGAAGGACAGAATCATGCTCAGAGTCAAACTGACCCCTGGGACTATCAGAGGTAGGGGGGAACTGGGCAAGGGTAAAGAGGGGAAAGGGGCAGACCCCAAAGTTAGGCACCCCAGGCACAGGGGACCCATACAGGAAGATGAATCCCCATAACATTTGGCTTTGAAAACCACCTGGGCCTAACAATGAGTGGGGCTTAACACCTACACATTTTAAAGTCAGCCAGCAAGTCTCTGGGAGAACTGGGAGGGTGGAGTTCCAACCCTTAAAGAAACAGCACAACAAACAGCCTTGTGGAGATACAGCATAGAAGCAGCAGATTGAAAAATGCCTGGGGTATACAGGAAGGAGATTTATTTACTAATCTCAGAGCCTGGACTAGAGGGATCTTTGGGAGATCTCTCCAAGAACAAAAGACAGGGGGGGAACCACTACACTCCCCTGCCCCCTAACATAGATACATGGGATACATGCAGGAACCAACACAGTGTAACATCCACCTAGCCCTACCTCCATGGACGTCTGTGGATCTACCGGCAATTCAGCTAGCCTGGCAGGAGTTTTCCTGGGTGGTTGCAAGTCCCCTCCTGCAGTTGACCATCAGTGGACCTTACTGGCAACACACTCCCTGCTGCTGAGTTTTCCTGTGAACCAGCCCCCTTTAGTCCAGCAGAACAAGTTTCCTAAAGCTGCTCCAGGTTCCCTCCTGCAGCAGATTGGGGAAAACCGTCCTAACACCATGTACCCTGCCCCTGTGTTCTCCTATAGACCTGCCCCCTCCAAAATATCCTTGGCTGGAATCCATCCAAAGTGGTGTCACAAGCCTGATGGTGTGCACACAGCCCCAAAAGAGTCAGTAACACCCCAAAGTGACTTTTGCCCCAGGGAAAGGGGAAAATTACCATAAACACCAATCCAACTATGGCCCCAGCAGGGGGCCAGAGCAGACTTCTGGCCTGACTACAGGCCCTACACATCAGTGAAAGCTTCTCAGGGAATAACATAGGAGAGCATCTACAGTTTTGTGATAATGCATCCCTGGAAGTTCCTGGTCTAAATCAACTCAAGCACAAGGTGGCCCCAGCCTGTCCTATTAACAACACAGGGAAGAAATTCAGTCCACAACAAGCAGAAAGAGCCATTGCAGACAACTGGACTGAAGGCAAACACAACTCTGCCACAACAGTAGGGAGGCACAAAACGCACATAGGCAATACCCTTGATGTGCCAGGTACTGCTAAACAGGGAAAATAGCACTACAGGGCACTACAGGATCTCCTCTTCATACACTCACTAATTTCAAGAGCAGGAGACATAGCTGACATTCCTGACATATAGAAACAGATGCAGAGAGTTTGACAAAATGGGGAGAAAGAGGATTATGTACCAAATGAAAGAACAGGACATGAAAATCACAGCAAGAGAGCTAAATGAAACGCAAATAAGTCATATGTCTGATAAGAGAATTTAAAGTAATGGTCATAAAGATACTCAGTGGATTTGAGAAAAGAGTGGAGGGTTCAGTGAAATTTTCAACAAAAAGAAAATATAAAAAAGAACCTATCAGAGATAAAGAACCCAATAATTGAAATTGAAAAACACACTAGATACGATAAATAGTAGCCTAGAGGAAGCAGACAAATGTATCAGTGATGGAAGGCAATCAAGCTGAACAGAAGAAAAAGACTAATAAAAAAAGAAAATGGATTAAGGGAACTCAGAGAAACCACCAAGTGTAATAATATTTGCATTACAGGGATCCCAGAAGAAGTAGAGAGAGAAAAAGGGGCAGAAAATTTATTTGAAGAAATAATAACTGCAAACTTCTCGAATTTAGGGAAGAAAACAGAAACCCACTTCCAGGAGGCACAGACATCCCCTAACAAAATCAACCAAAGGAGGCCCACACCAAGACACATAGTAATTAAGATAGCAAAAAGTAGTGACAAAGAGAATTTTAAAAGCATCAAGAGAAAATAAAACGATTATATACAAGGGAAATCCAATTTTTAGCTGATTTTTCAACAAGAATTTGCAGACCAGAAAGGACTGGCATGATATATTCAAAGTGCTAAAAACAAAAACAAACAAACAAACAAACAAAAAACCCTGCAACTAAGAATACTCTATCCAGTAAGGCTATCATTCACAATAGGAGAGATAGTTTCCCAGACAAACAAGGTTAAAGAATTCATGACCACTAAAAAAGCCCTACAAGAAATCCTATAAAGAACTTATCAAACTCAACACCCAAAGAACAAATAATCCAATCAAGAAATGGGCAGAAGACATGAACAGACATTTCTCCAAAGAAGACATCCAAATGGCCAACAGGCACATGAAAAAGTGCTCAACATTGCTCGGCATCAGGGAAATCCAAATCAAAACCTCAATGAGATACCACCTCACACCAGGCAGAATGGCTAAAATTAACAAGTCAGGGAACGACAGATGTTGGCAGGGATGTGGAGAAAGGGGAACCCTTCTACACTGTTGGTGGGAATGCAAGCTGGTGCAACCACTCTGGAAAACAGTATGGAGGTTCCTCAAACAGTTGAAATTAGAGCTACCGTTCGATCCAGCAATTGCACTACTGGGTATTTACCCCAAAGATACAAATGTAGGGACCCGAAGGGGTACGTGTACCCCAATGTTTATAGCAGCAATGTCCACAATAGCCAAACTGTGGAAAGAGCCAAGATGCCCATCGACAGATGAATGGATAAAGAAGATGTGGTATATATACACAATGGAATATTATGCAGCCATCAAAAGGAATGAGATCTTGCCATTTGCAACGACGTGGATGGAACTGGAGGGTGTTATGCTGAGTGAAATAAGTCAATCAGAGAAAGACATGTATCACATGACCTCACTGATATGAGGAATTCTTAATCTCAGGAAACAAACTGAGTGTTACTGGAGTGGTTGGGGATGGGAGGGATGGGGTGGCTGGGTGATAGACATTGGGGAGGGTATGTGCTACGGTGAGCGCTGTGAATTGTGCAAGACTGTTGAATCACAGATCTGTACTTCTGAAACAAATAACGCAACATATTTTAAGAAAAAAAAAAGAAAAAGAAGAAGATAACAGGAGAGGAAGAAAAGGGGAGTATGTCAGAGGGGGAGACGAACCAGGAGAGATGATGGACTCTGAAAAACAAACTGAGGGTTCTAGAGGGGAGGGGGGTAGGGGGATGGGTTAGCCTGGTGATGGGTATTGAGGAGGGCACGTTCTGCATGGAGCACTGGGTGTTATGAACAAACAATGAATCATGGAACACTGCACCAAAAACTAATGATGTAATATATGGTGATTAACATAACAATAAAAAAAAGAAAAAAAAAAGAAATCCTAAAGGGGACACTGAGTAGAAAGGAAATATCATAAGTAGAAGTAAGAAAAGTAGGTAATAAAAAGCAGTAAAATTAAGTATATCTATAAAAAAATCAGTCCAGGGACTCATAAAATTAAATGATGTAAAGTCTGACACCATACACCTAAAATGTGGCAAGGAGAGGAGTAAAGAATGGGTTCAAACTTAATACAGTGATCATTAACTTAATATAGACTGATATATGCATAAGATGTTATATATATACCTAATGGTAACCACAAAGCAAAAACTGGTGATAGATATGCAAAAAATAAAGAAAGGAATTCAAGTATTTCACTAAACAAAGCCAGGAAACCATGACAGAAGAAAGCAAGAGAAGAAAGGAACAGAGAAGAACTACACGAACAACCATAAAACAAGAAACAAAATAACAATAAGTACATATTTATCAATAAATATTTTGAATGTAAATGCACCAAATGCTCTAATTAAGACACAGGGTGATGGAATGGATAAAAAAAAAACAAGACTCATCTATATGCTCAAAAGACTCATTGCAGATAGAAAGACACATAAAGATTGAAAGTGAAGGGGCATAAAAGTACTTATCATGCAAATGGAAGTGAAAGAAAGCTGGGGTAGCAATACTTACACAGGACAAAATGGACTTTAAAACAAGGACAGTGATGAGACAAACAAGGACAATATATAATCATAAAGGGAGTAATCTAACAAGAAGATTATAATAATTGTAAATATTTATGCACCTAACACATAAGCACCCAAACACTAATAACAAACTAATAACAAAAGCCACTAATAACAAACATAAACAAAATAGCTCATAGTAATATAGTAATAGTAGGGGACTTTAATATCCTACTTAAATCAATGGATAGATTATCCAAACACAAAATCTACAAGGAAACAGTAGCTTTGAATGAAACAGTGTACCAGAGGGATCTAACAGATATATTCACACATTTCATACTAAAACAGCAGAATACACATTCTTTTCTAGTGTACATTGAATGTAGGGGACCTTCTTTTCATCTATATTCTGATCCTTTAAAGAGGAGGGGAAAGCCTCCAGGGAACAAAAGTCACATAGAGGACCAGCTTACACTGAGCCCAGCCCCCTGGCAAGAGTTGGTGCAACTCTGCCAAGGCAAAGACACCTGAGAAGCAGCACAGCAGGTCCCCCTCCCACAGAAGACCGACTGGAAGAACAGGTGAACAACTAGTCTATGGATCTCACAAGGCTTAAAACTCCAGCTCCAGGAGAAAACAGTATATTGAGCTCGAGCTCAAGGTTTTTCCTCAAGATTCATTTATCTTTCAGTCTAAAATTTTCCATTTCGTTTTTTACCTTTTTCCTATTTCAACTTATTTCTTATTTTACTTAATTATGTTAAGTCGCTTTTTAACTTCTTTTTTTTGCATCTAGATTTTATAGATATATGCTTCATTTCAGCCCTTTTTCACTCTATTCAATTTTATTTTTGTATATATATAAGTTTTGCTTTCTTTGCAATTTTGCGATGTATTGTCTTCTAATACACAGACCAAAATTTACTCAGGAAGAAGTGGATCACCCTGCTTTGTTCACACTTAGAGATTATAGTCTCTCCCCTCACCCCTTTTTTTGTTTTGTTTTGTTTGCTTTTCTGTTGTTGTTTCTGACCACTTTGGATTTGTCTAGGGTGTATTTAGCTTGGGTCATGGTTGATATTTTGAACTCTGCTCACTCGCTCACCCATTCTTCTCTGGGCAAAATAACTAGAAGGAGGAATTTACAAGAAAAGAAAAAAACAGAGGTAATGTTCTCTGCCACAGAGCTAATTGATATGGATGTAAGATGTAGAGATGGAATTCAGGATAGGAGTTATAAAGTTAACAGGTGGGCTTGAAAAAAGCATAAAAGACAGTAGACAATCTCTACATGCAGAAATGAGATCTAATCAGGCCGAACTTAAAAATGCTAAAACTGAGATGCAGTCTAAATTGGATGCTCTAACAGCTAGGATGAATGAGGCAGAAGAGAGAGTAAATGATCTAGAAGATAGGCTGATGGAAAGGATGGAAGTTGAGGAAAAGAGAAAGATGACTCAGAAGTGCTTTGAGAATTTAATGATGCCCTGAAATGAACAACTGTCAGAATTATTGGTGTGCCTGAAGGGGGAGAGAGAGAGAGAGGGCCAGAAGGTATATTTGAGCAAATCATACCTGAAAACTTCCATAATCTGGGGAAGGAAACAAGCATTCATATCCAAGAGGCAGAGATGACCCCTCCCAAAAATCAATAAAAATAGATCAACACCCTGACGTATAATAGTGAAGCTTGCAAATTTTAGAGAAAAAAGACTATCCTGAAAGCAGCTCGGGACAGGAGGTTCCTTACCTACAGAGAGAGGACTATCAGACTAACATCAGACCTATCCACAGAAATCAGGCAGGCCAGAAAGGGCTGGCATGATACATTGAGGGTACTAAATGAGAAGAACATGCAGCCAAGAATTCTTTATCCAGCAAGGCTTCATTCAGAATGGAAGGAGAGATAAAGAGCTTCCAGGGTAGACAGAAGCTGAAAGAATGTGACCACCAAGCCAGTCCTGCAAGAAATATTAAGGGGGATCCTGTAAGTGAAGAGATCCCAAGAGTAACATAAACCAGAAAGAAACAGAGACAATCTACAGAAACAGGGACTTTACAGGCAATACAATGACACTAAATTCATATCTTTCAATAGTTACTTTGAATGTAAATGGGCTAAATGCTTCAATCAAAAGACATAGGGTAGGATGCCTGGGTGGCTCAGTTGGTTAAGCGACTGCCTTTGGCTCAGGTCATGATCCCGGAGTCCCGGGATCGAGTCCCACATCGGGCTCCCTGCTCAACAGCGGGGAGTCTGCTTCTCCCTCTGACCCTCTTCCTTCTCGTGCTCTCTGTCTCTCATTCTCTCTTTCTCAAATAAATAAATAAAATCTTTAAAAAAAAAGACATAGGGTATCAGATTGGATAAAAAAGGAAGACTCATTCATATCCTATCTACAAGAGACTCATTTTAGACCTAAAGACACCTCAAGACTGAAACTGAGGGGGTGGAGAACCATTTACCATTCTAAATGACCTCAGAAGAAAGCTGGGTAGCAATCCTCATATCAGACAAACTAGATTTTAAACCAAAGACTCTAGTAAGAGATGAAGAGGGACACTGTATCATACTTAAAGGGTCTATCCAATAAGATGATCTAACAATTATAAATATTTATGTCCCCAACATGGGAGCAGCCAATTATATAAACCAATCAACAATCAAAGTAAAGAAACACACTGATAATAATACACTAGTTGTACGGGACTTCAACATCCCACTCATAGCAATGGACAGATCATCTAAGCAGAAGATCAACAAGGAAACAAGGGTTTTGAATGACATACTAGACCAGATGGACTTCACAGATATATACAGAGCATTCCACCCTAAAGCAGCAGAATATACATTCTTCTCAAGTGCACATGGAATCTTCTCCAGAAGAGATCATATACTGAGTCACAAATGAGGTCTCAACTGATACCAAAAGATTGAGATTATTCCTTGCATATTTTCAGATCACAATGCTTTGAAACTTGAACTCAATCACAAGAGGAAATTTGGAAGGAACTCAAACACTTGGAGGTTAAAGAGCATCCTGATAAAGAATGAATGGGTCAACCAGGAAATTAAGAAGAATTTTTAAAATTCATGGATACTAAGGAGAATGAAAACACATCTGTTCAAAACCTTTGGGATGCAGCAAAGTGGTTCTAAGAGGGAAGTATATTGCTAGACAAGACTCTCTCAAAAAATCAGAAAAATCTCAAATAAGCCAGTTAACCTTATACCTAATGGACCTGGAGAAAGAACAGCAAATAAAGCCTAAACCAAGAAGAAGAAGATAAATAAATAAAAATTAGAGTGCCTGGGTGGCTCAGTTGGTTAAGCGACTGCCTTCAGCTCAGGTCATGATCCTGGAGTTCCAGGATCAAGTCCCGCATCAGGCTCCCTGCTCAGCAGGGAGTCTGCTTCTCCCTTTGACCCTCCCTCCTCTCATGTGCTCTCTCTCTCTCTCATTCTCTCTCTCAAATAAATAAATAAAATCTTTAAAATAAATAAATAAATAAATAAAAATTATAGCAGAAATCAATGGAATAGAAAGCAGAACAGTAGAACAGATCAATGAAACTAGAAGCTGGTTCTTTCAAAGAATAAGATCTATAAACCTCTGGCCAGACTTATCCAAAAGAAAAGAGAAAGGACCCAAATTAATAAAATCATGAATGAGAGGGGAAAGATCATGACCAACACCAAGGAAATACAATTTTAAGAATATATTATGAGTAACTATATGTCAACAAATTAGGCAATCTGGAAGAAATGGGATGCATTCCTGGAAACTTATAAACAACCAAAACTGAACTGGAAGAAAATATGATGGTCCAACATCTTTGCAGAAAAAGCTGTTCTAGGAGTGCAGTTTTTAGCAACAGAGGTCTACCTCAAGAAGCAATAACAATCTGAAATAAACAACTTAATCTTACATCTAAAGGAGCTAGAAAAATAACAACAAACAAAACTCAAATCCATTAGAAGGAATTAATAAAAATTAGAAATAAATTAAATTGAAACTAAAAAACAGAACAGATCCATGAAACCAGAAGCTGGTTCTTTGAAAGGGTCAACAAAACTGATAAACTTTAAGCCAGACTCAAAAAGAGAGAGAGTGAGAGAGAGAGAGAGAGAGAAGTCAAATAAAATCAGAAATAAAAGAGAAATAACAATAAACACCACAGAAATACAAAGGATTTTAAGAGAATATTATGAAAAATTGTATGCGAACAAATTGGGCAACCTAGAGGAAATGGATGTTTCTAGAAACATGTAACTTCCCAATACTTAACCAGAAAGAAATAGAAAATTTGAACAGACCAATCACCAGCAATGAAATTGAAACAGTAAAACTCCCAACAAACAAAAGTCCCAGGACCAGAAGCTTCACAAGTGAATTCTCCCAAACACCAAAAAAGCTTTAATATTTATTCTTCTCAAAATATTCCAAGAAATAGAAGAAAGAAAGCTTCCAAATTCACTCTGAGGCCAGCATTATCCTCATATCAAAATCAGATAAAGACACTACAAAAAAAGAGAATTACAGACCAATATTTCTTATTAACATAAATGCAAAAATCCTCAACAAAATATTAGCAAACCAAATCCAACAACACATTAAACAAATCATTCACTATGATCAAGTGGGATTTATTTCTAGGATGCAATGTGGGTCAATATTCACAAATCAATCAATGTGATACATCACATCAACAAGATGATGCAATGATCATTTCAATAGATGCAAAAAAAAAAAACATTTCACAAAGTACAACATCCATTCATGATAAAAACTCTCAAAATAGTAGGTTTTGAGGGAATATACCTCAACACAATAAAGGCCATATATGAAAACCAACAGTGAATATCATAGTCAATGGGGAAAAACTGAGAGCTTTTCCCCTAACATGAGGAACAAGACAAGGATGTCCAATCTTAACTCTTTTATTCAACAAAGTACTAGAAGTCCTAGTCACAGTAATCAGACAAGAAAAAGAGATAAAAGGCATCAAAATTTATAAGGAAAATGTAAAACTTTCACTATTTTCAGATGACATGATACCATATATAGAAAACCTGAAAGATTATACCAAAAAACTACTAGAGTTGATAAATGAATTCAGTAATGTTTCAGGATAGAAAATCAATATACAGGGCGCCTGGGTGGCTCAGTTGTTAAGCGTCTGCCTTTGGCTCAGGTCGTGATCCCAGGGTCCTGGGATCAAGCCCCACATCAGGCTCCCTGCTCAGGGGGAAGCCTGCTTCTCCCTCTCCCATTCCCCCTGCTTGTGTTATCTCTCCTGCTATATCTCTCTCTGTCAAATAAATAAATAAATAAAATCTTTAAAAAAATCATTATACAGAAATTCATTGGATTTCTAGACACTAATAATGAAGTAGCAGAAAGAGAATTTAAGAAAATCCCATTTCAACTGCACCAAAATAATAAAATACTTAGGAATGAACTTAATCAAGGAGATGAAACACCTGTACTCTCAAAACTGTATAGCACTGATGAAAGAAACTGAAGATGACACAAACAAATAGCAACATATTTCACGCTCAGGTTTGGAAGAAACATTATTGTTAAAATGTCTGTACTACCTAAAGCAATCTACAGATTCAATGCAATCCCTATCAAAATAGACCAACAGTTTTCAGAGAACTAGAATAAATAATCCTAAAATTTGTATGCAGCCACAAAAGACCCCAAATAGCCAAAGCTATCTTGAAAGAGAAAAACAAAACTGGAGATATCACAATCCCAGATTTCGAGATATACTACAAAGCTGTAATAATCAAAAACAGTATGGTATTGGCACAAAAACAGACACATAGATCAATGGAACAGAATAGAGAGCTCAGAAATAAGCCCACGATTATATGGTCATTTAATCTACAACAAAGGAGGAAAGAATACTCAACAGGAAAAAGTCTCTTCAACAGCATTGGGAAAAGTGGACAGCTACATGTGAAAGAATGAAATTGGACCACTTTCTCACACCATACACAAAAATAAACTCAAAACGGATTTAAATACCTAAATGAAACCATAAATATCCTAGATGAGAGCACAGACAGTAATTTGTCTGACATTGGTGGTAGTTACATTTTTCTAGATATCTCCTGAGGCAAGGTAAACAAAAGCAAAAATGAACTATTGCGACTTCATCAATATAGAAAATTTCTGCACAGTGAAGAAAACATTCAACAAAACTAAAGGGAAACCTTCAAAATGGGAGAAGATATTTGCAAATGACATAGCTGATAAAGGTTTAGTATCCAAAATCTATAAAGAACTTATCAAACTCAACACCCAAAAAACAAATAATCTAGTTAAAACAATGGGCAGGCAACATGAATAGACATTTTTCCAAAGAACACATACAGAAGGCTAACAGACACATGAAAAGATGCTCAACATCACTTATCATCAGGGAAATACAAGTCAAAACTACACTGAGATACCGACTCACACCTCTCAGGATAGCTAAAATCAACAACACAAGAAACAACAGGTGTTGGGGATGATGTGGAGAAAAGGGAACCCTCTTGCACTGTTGGTGGGAAGGCAAACAGTGCAGCCACTCTGGAAAAAACAGTATGAAGGTTTCTCAAAAAGTTAAAAATAGAACTTCCCTATGATCCAGCATTTGAGCTACTAAGTATTTACCCAAAGGATACAAAAATACTGATTGGAAGGGATACATGGACCCTGATGTTTATAGCAGCATTATCAACAATAGCCAAATTATGTAAAGAGCCCAAATGTCTATAGACTGATGAATGGATAAAGAAGATTGCAGGTGTGTGTGTGTGTGTGTGTGTGTGTGTGTGTATGTGTTTATAAAATAATATATATAATATTCATCATCCAGGAAATGCAAATCAAAACCAACATGAGACATCACCTCACACCTGTCAGAATGGTTAAAGTACAAAACACAAGAAACAAGTGTCAATGATGTGGAGAAAGAGAAACCTTGATGCACTGTTGGTAGGAATGCAAACTGGTCCATCCACTGTACAAAACAGTATGGAGATTCCGCAGAAAATAAAAAAATAGAATCACCATATGATCCAGTAATTTTATTACTGGGTATTTACCAAAAGAATATGAAAACAGTAATTAAAAAAGAAGTATGTTTATTGCAACCTTATTTACAATAGGCAAATTATGGAAGAAGCCCAAGTGTCCATCAATAAACAAACATATAAAGAAGAGATAAGTATATACTCAGCCATAAAAAAGAATGAAATTTTGCCATGTGCAACAACATACATGGAGCTAGAGTGTATAGTACTAAGTGAAATAAGTAGGTCAAAGAAAGACAAATACCGTATGATTTCACTCATATGTGGAATTTAGGAAACAAATAAAGAAAAAAGAGTCAAACCAAAAGCCAAACTCCTAACCATAGAGAACAAACTAATGGTTACCAAAGGGGAGGCAGGTGGGGGAAATGCATGAAATAGGTAAAGGTGATTAAGAGTACACTTTATCATGAATAACACTGAGTAATATATAGAATTGTTGAATCACTATATTGTATAACTGAAACTAATATAACACTGTATGTTAAGTATGCTGGGATTAAAATAAAAAATAATATACTAGTGAGTTAAAAAAGAATCATAAACAAAACATTATTACTAATTTCCAAATGAGGATAACATTTATAACAAAACTTAAGAAATTAAATATCTTCCTAAGACATAGGGAACACAGCTCATACGCGATGTAAGCTAGTGTTTAAACCATTCATTTTGCCTTTAGAGGCTGATACTTTCACCACCGCTTAATAAAGCCTAAAAACAGGGGCGCCTGGGTGGCTCAGTTGGTTGAGTGACTGCCTTCAGCTCGGGTCATGGTCCTGGAGTCCCGGGATCGAGTCCCACATCGGGCTCCCTGCTCGGCAGGGAGTCTGCTTCTCCCTCTGACCCTCATGCTCTCTCCCTCTATATCTCATTCTCTCTCTCAAATAAATAAATAAAATCTTAAAAAAAATTAAAAAAAATAAAGCCTAAAAACATTCAAATCTGCGTGCCAATGTAAAACCCACTGAGAGAAATCAGGAGTAGTCAGTGAATCTAGGACTATGTTACTAATCTAATCATGGCAAAATATAACCTTGTAATCTACTAAGAGAATAATTATTTTCTTATATTAAAAACTATATAATATGGAAGAAGAAAGAATATGAAACTAACTATAGCTTGGTACCAGAATTATTAACAAACTACTAAATTTTCTTTGCAAATTAAGTATGAGCATTAAAAGGAAGATTGCATCTTATTAGAGAAAGGTCTACATTGATATATAAGTATAGGTAATATATATGTAAACTTTTAAAGGTAGGTATTAGTTAAATATAAAAGGTGCACAAAAAAAATTGGCATTATAATGATATCAGTCATTCCAATCAGAACAAGTAAGTTGAATCATTCTAGTAATAATAAAGAGCACATTTTGCCAATCATTGTTGTAAGCATTTTTGCATGCATTAAACCACAAGAGCTCCACAATGAATTCACGAGTTCATTCTATTGTTATATCTGCTTTGCAGGTAGGTCAACTGTGACCAATAAAGGTAAAATTGTCCATCTTGAGAGATTAGGAGACAATGCATTTAGCATTGTAAAGTTTGAAGCAAATGTATTCAAATATCTTCATGACCTCATATAAAGAAGATTTATTGCATAAAACAAAGAAAAGCACTAACTTTAACAATTATTCATAACTGGGTCAAACTAAGATTAGAAACTTGCAGTTATTGAAAGATACCATCTCCCATCTTGTAAGATAGCAACACATAAGAAAATGGAGAAGCTATATACTAAGAGGTCTGAAGCTAAGAACACTCATTCCAGCAACAAACTTAAGAAAGGGAAACTGAAGTCAAAATGTGCAAAAGGAAGAAAGCAAGCTGCATAGCAGGTTGGAAGCTATTCTAAAAAAACTGACAGCTTCAGCGGGCTACGTATTTCAGGAAGGCTATTTGTAAATAAAGTAAAACATAGCAGCTAAATCCAGGATTGCCCACTCCCCCAAGCCCCCATCCAAAAATGTTCTTGGAACTGGCAGAAAGGTGACAGTGAGAAAGGTAGCCGTAAACCTTCTATTCTAGATATGCCTCTGTATCTCAACCTGGTTCCTCTAAATAGAACTAATGCCTTGAAATTCCTCTTTAATCCAAATTAACCTTAATGGTATGAAAATTACAAAAACCTCAAGGGGTTTAATTCAAGGGCAAAAAAATCTGCATATCACTGAAGGCCAAAGGGTTGCAATTTTTCTTCACAGAGAAGGAAGCAGCATAGGAGAGATAAGAAATTCACAGATTCACCATTGTCAGAAGTTAAAGCTCTTCTTTGACTCCAGGAATGTATCTGTTCTGAATTCTAGACCAAAAAATGGAATCTATCCTGACAAATAGGTGTTCTCCAATTCTTGCAAACGTTGATGCTGATTAAAATTTCCAAAAGAGATAGTAGCTTCACTTCGATATAGAAAGTCACAGTGAAGATTCCTTAACGAGTCTGGCGTGACACATTTTAAAACTAAAGAAATAAGGTTTTTGCATAATACTGCGAATATGTGACATACTACTGAATTGTCCACTTTAAAATGTTATGTGAATTTCAACTCAGTTAAAAAAAATCCAAGGTGGTTAAAAAAAACAAGCAGTAATTATTTCATTCCCCTTAAAATTGCAATGATAAATTAACAGTAAAATAGAAATATGTATAGTTTCGTTTAAATGAATATGTCTTATAAAATACATCATCTCCATCAGGAAATATAGAGTTACTTATTATCCTTTTTTTAGAAGTCAGGCAAGTCATTTTTCCCTGCCCAGTATCTTTAATAAGAGGTATTATTCTTTCAAAAATTGAATCTATGAGGTCAAAAGCAGAAAAGAAAATACCCTCTAATGAAAATTGCATTTCTATTTCTGTTCCTGAGGCACTATAATCCTTCAGTGTGTGTTGTTGCTGGACTTAACAATCACCATTTGTGGGCAAAATAGCTCTAATTAGCTCCATGTTAAGCACTGAGCTGACAGGGAAATATTCTCAAAAGGGTTCTAAATTAGCACTAATTTAAATCACCTCTACTATCAAAGGCTTTCTTTAGCAGATCTGAAAAGTTTACATAAGATTTTCTACTGGACCATTTAAATGAAAATCTTTCATCCTGATAGGGTATGCTAAGGGTAGCAATTAGGGGCAAATACCAAGATGGGGAGTTTGCAAAAGTATATTTATATATGAATTTTAACATATATAATATATACTTTGTCAGAACAGATGATAATCTAAAACCACTGAATTGACATGGAGATTTCAAATGTGATGAAAAAAGAAGTAAATCTACATGTGCATTCTACTACTTTCTCAAAGGAACTATGTATTTGTTCAATAGCTCTTTGATTAAAATCCAAGTACTTAACACATTTATCACACAGTAAACTAATTTATACAACAACAATTAACTATTTATCCCAGAAACTAAATCATTTAAATATTATTCCTCTCAACATAACTTTGACAAATATATAATTGATGTAGGAGTTAAGAAAAGTAGGTGGTTGGGGCACCTGGGTGGCTCGGCTGGTTAAGCGGCTGCCTTTGGCTCAGGTCATGATCTCAGAGTTCTGGGATCGAGCCCCGAGTCAGGCTCCCTGCTCAGCGAGGAGCCTGCTTCTCCCTCTACCTCTGCCACTCCCCCACCTCACAATCACACACTCTCTCTCTCTCTCAAATAAATAAAATCTTAAAAAAAAAGAAAAGTAGGTGGCAAATACTAAAAAAAAATTTAAGCAGCAATTACCACCTCCA
This sequence comes from Eumetopias jubatus, assembly GCF_037043125.1. NCBI lineage: Eukaryota > Metazoa > Chordata > Mammalia > Carnivora > Otariidae > Eumetopias > Eumetopias jubatus. Next base: position 172,061,349 of record NW_028274809.1, on the reverse strand, counting down.
ATACTACCACCCTGCCCCAAACCACCATCATTTTTCTCCTATAACTTTGCAATAATTCTCTTACTGTATCTGTTTTTCCTCGTTGCTCTTCTTTCATTTATTCTTAATGCAGTAGACAGTGTAATCTTAAAAATTAAGGCAGATCATATCACTCCTATGCTTGTAATTATCTACTGTCTTCCCATCTCATTTCATGCTGGAATCATTACAGTGAACTTACAAATTACACAATAAATTTGGTTCCATGCTATTTCCTATTTCAGTGACTTCATCTTCTGTTTTACTCCCCCTTAATCAGTTTACTCCTATCAAAGTGTCAACTTTGACAGCTTTTTGCAAGAACAATTAGAAGGGGTTGATTTGTCAATAGTTTTGAGTGGGAAACTAAAGGATGTTATTTTCACAAAACATAAGAAGTCTGGTTTTTCATGTGTTAAATTTAAGAAAATATAGAACTCCATGTGGAAATACTGAATTTGCATTTGGATAATTAAGTGGAGAGATATTGTTGCTCAAATGTATATAGATGTGGTGTACATGGATCTCTTAAAATAGATTTCTAACTAAAATGTGACTGCTATATTAGTTTTTAAAAGAAACCATAACAAAGAACTACAGACCGGGTGGCTAAACAACAGAAATTTATTTATTTATTTTTTAAAGATTTTATTTATTTATTTGAGAGAGAGAATGAGAGATAGAGAGCATGAGAGGGAAGAGGGTCAGAGGGAGAAGCAGACTCCCTGCCGAGCAGGGAGCCCAACGCGGGACCCGATCCCGGGACTCCAGGATCATGACCTGAGCCGAAGGCAGCCGCCCAACCAACTGAGCCACCCAGGCGCCCCACAACAGAAATTTATTACCTCACTGTTCTGGAGGCTGGAAGTCTGAGATCAAGATGTTGGCAAAGTTGAATTCTTCTGAGGCCTCTTTCCTTGATTTATGCATGGCCAACTTCTTCCTGTATTTTCATATGGTATTTCCTCTGTAACTGTATCCAAATTTCTTCTTTTTATGATGAAACCAGTCATATGGGATGGGATCCACTCTAATCACTTCATTTCACTTATCTCTTTAAAGACCCTTTAAATAAAGTCATATTCTGAGGTACTAGATATGAAGACTAATATATGAATTTTAGGGAGACACAGTTCATCCCATAACAGGTTCTTACCACTTTATGTTTCCTGGGACAACCAAAAAGATACTCACTTCCTTAAGACAATAAAGAATATGATTTTCTCCTTCTTTCTTTGATGGTATCATTATTTGCAATAAAGTATCTACAGATTCTACAGATTCCATGCTAAGATGGTCTAATTGATCATAAAGTCTATAGGTCTAAAAATTGCCTTAGCAAATACATTAGCATTGAGAAGTTAGATGCTAATTATGTGCTATAAGTTTCAAATAACACTAAGAGATGTTGTATGGAACTGGTGTCCCAAATATCAGTGAGAGTGATGGGATTCTAGAATGTCACAGTCCAGACCCCAGCACATAAATATCAATGGAAGATGAATATTTCCATAATGGCTCTCAAGGCAGAAGTGTCAATCAACATGCTTTATTCTGAAGGTATCTAATAGAAAAAGTATTCTAAGGGGTAGGATGGCAAGTCAGAAAAGCTGGTGAGCAGAAGGCTGATCCTAGCCATCACGGTAGTAAATAATACTGCTTCACAAGGTTTCCAAACCCAAGTCATTTTCCATTGCTTGAAATGGGGGGAAGGTCCTCTTACAGAAGGATCTATCAGTGCCACTATACATGCCTTCAATTCTTCTCCAAAAGGGGCTTTTGTAATTTGCCAGTACAATTGTGTACCAGAAAAAGGACAATTACTAGAACTTTTTTTTTTCAGGTATAATATTTGAGCTGATATGGAAATGAAGTTACATGAAATGCTAAAATAATCTTCTGGATTGACTGACATATGAACATCAAGCAATAAATGGTTTGGACTAAGTTTATCACATAGGATGTCTAATGTGTTCTTGTACAATGTATTTTCCAGTACTTGAGGGTCTACCTGAAATAGATATACTTCACAACTGAGAGAAGCCTCACATTGGTTCTCACATTGGACCTTTGTGCTGGGAAGCCCTAGAAGAAAACCCCTAAAACTACTAATCCTCTGGCCAAGATATTTTATCCAAAGCAAAACCACATTCTAGAAAATATTTACAGAGAAAACATAAAAGGATTTTAAAGATGCAGAGAGACTTGTTTCCATCATTTGAGAGAGAGCATGAGGAAGGGCAGAGGGAGAGGGAGAAGCAGACTCTCCACTGAGCAGGGAGCCTGATGTGGGCTCGATCCCAGGACCGCGGGATAATGACCTGAGATGAAGGCAGACCCTTAACTGACTGAGCCACCCAGGTGCCCCTACCATTGCTCCCTTTAATTCACTATCTGAACCTCTATGGAAAGCAGTTGTAGCAGATGTTATATTTTATATGGAGCAGATCAGTACAGCTTCTGACATCTTGTATGTAGCTTTGAGTCTGCTGTATGCTTTTTTCTTAATCCCCTTTAACAAGAAGGATAAAAAAAAATTGGGGGCACCTGGGTGGCTCAGTCAGTTAAGCCTCCAACTCTTGATTTCAGCTCAGGTCATGATCTCAGGGTCATGAGCGTGGAGCCTGCTTAAGATTGTCTCTCTCCCTCTCCTTCTGTCCCTCTCATCTGGCTTGCCCATGTGCTCTTTCTTTCTCTCTCAAAAAAAAAAGAAAAAATATATATGTAGTACTATATTGTTTTATATATATATTATATTGTATAATATAATAATGTAATATTATAGGGAATTCAGTAGTAGTGCATTTTCAGTGCCCTGGCTGGCTGCAGGGCTGTTTGCTCTACTGTTCTTGGACATGTAGGGTTCTTGATCATACTGATACTTTGTGTTAATGACATTATGCTATTTTGTTCAGATGAATAGGAAGTGGCAAGAACCCTAAATTCTCCAGTAAACAACATGCTAATTAGAATGTCAAGATGATCTCTAAAACGTTTTAAATGATTGCAAATCAATGAAATTTTTGTAGGTATAGAATTTTGGATAATCTTGGACATCCTCTTTAATATAAAGCTCCTTCTAATCTCAAGAAACTGACTTCTACTACTGTGAAATAGATACTTAATATATCTCTTTGGATTTTAGAGACCTATATACCATACATGAGTCTATTATCCTGACCTATTAAATACATGAACAGAAATTCTGCTAGTTCAGAATGTGATCTAGAGCAAAAGAGTTCTCTGTAGTAAGAACAGACTGCAGAACATGCTGCTTACTTCAGGACCAGGGATCCAAAAGAACTAAGGTGACATAGATGTATTTTGCTGATATTCACACTGTGTGGATTTTATGTTAAACTATTAGGAGGCTAGCCTCGCAGGCTCTTAGTGCCACAGCAAGACCATGCCTTCTGTGGCAAAAAAACAATTGTCCTTTTTATAAACAGTTCTGGTAGAGATTGTGTGTTTGATCATGGGACATTTATCGACTAAGTAACTACAGCTTCTCATTGTGGCACTATTATTGAACCACTGATTCATAATTTTAGGCAAGCATGGTGGAAATCCACCATACCATGGAAGTGGTACACTTGAGACTGGCCTTAAGCAGATGTAGAAAAATGAGGCTCAGATTCCCAGCTTACTTACTACTTTTGTACCAAGATCTGTCCTTCAACTCTCATCTACTGCTTTGTGGAATATTTCCTTTAACCCACTGAGGGGGAGGAAAAGATGTGGGCCTAGTTCACATACAAAGCATCAAATATAGTGATGGTAGCCCAAAGTGGATTGCAGTTGCATTTCATTCCATTCAGGATAAACTCTGAAGAATTGTGGTAAAGAAAAATTTTCTCAGTGGGAAGAGCTGTAAGCAAAACATTCACTGTCCCATTCAAATTGTAGGAAGAAGTGGCCCGATGCATGTTTTATATTGATATCTCACTAGAGGGGAAAATAATGACCTGTAGAGCATAGGATGTAGATAGTATGACCCTGGAATATTAGAAAAAAGAAACTTGGGAAAAGATGTAAATGAATCAGTAAGAATAGATAAAAGCTTGTGATCTTTGTATCTCATGTTAATATCCACAGAGACCATCATGTAGGGAATGCTATCAGGTAAACATCATGACTGACCTAGTAAAGTCAGCCAGCCTCTCTCTTCTATATCCCTATGTTTGCAAATAGGCAAATAAAGAGATTGGCTGTAACAGGAGGGGTGGTGGCAACGTATTGTCTTAACATGAGCTCCATTTTACCCAGGATTACTTAACTGTGTCACTACTCAGTGGCGAATCTATCAGCATTGCTATTTATGAATCCTAAGTATGACATTATTTTACAGGAAAATAACTCAGAAAGCCTTCCTGAGCAACATAATCTGAGAGTTCACGGAGTGCCTTATTCAGATCAAGAGACCCATTTTAGAATGAGCAACAGTGGGATCAGTTATGTAGTTCACTCATCTTACCATATATCACATTACTGAAAAGCATCTGGCCATAAAACATAGGCCTGTATAATGGCTCATTAAAGAGAAAATACCTTGGGGTGCCTGGGTGGCTCAGTCATTAAGCGTCTGCCTTCGGCTCAGGTCATGATCCAGGGTCCTGGGATCAAGCCCCACATTGGGCTCCCTGCTCAGTGGGAAGCCTGCTTCTCCCTCTCCCACTCCCCCTGCTTGTGTTCCCTCTTTCGCTGTGTCTCTCAGTCAAATAAATAAATAAAATCTTTAAAAAAATAAAAATAAAAATAAAGAGAAAATACCTTGAAAGATTCAGCTGCTGCCCTAAAAACTGCAACGTATGTCCTGAACTATCAGTCAAAATACAGTGTTGAGTCTCAAATGCCATAGTATAAGGGGTCCAGAAATCAAGGGGTTGAAAAAATTTTTGTGTCTTTCACCGAAATGCCCAGAGGCCTATTAATGAAAATTTGCTTTCCATCCTAGAAACCTAAGACCTTGGCAGGGTCTATTTATTGGTCTTTTGAGAAATGTGGGGCATGTCTGTCCATGGAAAAAGTCAGGACTTTCTGATGTGAAAGTGAACCTGTTATGCTAACATGGCACCTTTGTATTCCTCATGCCACTGGTTATGTCAATGTGCTGGCACAAAACTGACTCTGATTTTCATGAAAAGTTGGAAAAAACTACCAAATAATGGATAGGGCGAGAGGGAATATGAAGCTGAGGGGATTCGGGGGGGGGGTGTCTTGGTGCTTTTATGTTGTTATAGTTATGATTAATGAATCACAGCATTCATTGCCAGAAAACAGTATAGCTTCAAAGCCTCAGTGCCCAAAGGCAAGCAAACAAAACTATCTGAAATGCCACCTAAGTGTAAGGAAACTCTAAATTCATGGTCAAGTAGAGAAACTGATGAATATCAATTACAGGTTTAGGATTACTTTCAGCAACTGGCCATAGCTTGGGTTGCTATCTCACTTTAACTCTTTTTAAGATATTGTGATTGGCCACCTCCTTCAAAGATTGGGTTTTCACTTATTCAATCATGGAATATGTGTGTGCATGTTATTCTCATATTATTAGAAGACACTCAAAATCTAGAGGAGAAGGTGAATTGATTTGAGTGTTATCAGGGATATACTGTATCTGAGTCATGATTCTCCCCTGAATAATTTGGCCTCTCCAATCTCCTCATTTGGTTAAAGAAAATCATCCCTCCTGCCTTCATGACTGAATTTTTGATCCTCACAGCTCTCTCAGAATATTCCAAAGTGAAGGAGGGCCTTTTGTTCTATCTTGCAAAACTTAGTGAGAGATTCAGAAGTCATGGTACCCCCTCCAGCTAGGCCCAAGGACCTACTCATTATAGGATCAGAAGACATGTCACATCTCAGGTGAGCAATACGGCTACCCAAGGGGATCATTGAAAGCCCAGTGAAGCTAACGTAGAAGTATAAAGTAGTTAACACATCATAGACGAACACTGACCAAAGAGAGAAAAATTAAGTGACAACAACAATAACAATAAAAGGCAAAAGATGCAAGGGAATACATTTCTTTCTCTTTCTTTCCACCTCTTGCCATCAGATTGTTCAAAGGCACAGTGGTTCTATACGAACAGAAGATTTATTGAGTGCCTAAGCAACTGGCTTTGTTTTACTGAGAAGCTGTAGCCAGCATGGTGACATACCATTATTTATTTATTTTTCTCCTTCTTTCTTTGATGGTATCATTATTTGCAATAAAGTGTCTACAAATAAGCTTTACTACAGGTTCTGAATTCTACAGATTCCATGCTAAGATGGTCTAATTGATCATAAAGTCCATAGGTCTAAAAATTAGATATGCAACTTATCATTATGAAGATTCACTTATAGAGCCATTAAGTGTCACATGTTCTTCTATACACTTAATCCTCATAATAACTATGACTTTGATAATACTATGATAAAATAGTATCCTTATTTTACAGAACAGGAATTTGTAGAATAGATTAAATAGTACAAAGCATCAATTTTATCTTTATAATCAGAAAAACCTCTTATTTGGGAAAAGTTGGATTTCACTAATTTACTACAATGAAATCAGTTATTATGGGACAGTGGCTTTAAGGTAATTTTGAATTTTGAAGTCAATGCTTACATCCAAATAGTTTGTGCATTTCTCGACCATATCAAAAAGCTACCACAATCCAGTGTTTTCTAAAGCAAGAGAAAAATCTTTAATTTTAACTGGTGACAGAGTAAGCTATTCTGTGTTTGAATCCTATGGATCACTTAATTAAATACACTTAAAGTGTATTTAGGTTAGGACTAAAAAACAGTATATCAAGGATAGTAGAAATTGATGTCCACTTGTCTCCTATACCTAGATGCAATATTCTAAAATAAATATTAATAAATCAATCTGGATGTATATAAATAGCATATAGTTTAATAACCAAAGTAAAATTATTCAAGAAATGAAAAAGATATTAAAATGGCCAATAAATATATGAACAGATTCGCACCTTCACTAGTCACAAGGAAAAATACAAATCCAAGCCAAACCAAGATATTACTACATATTTGTCAATAAATCTAAAATGAAAAAAAGCAGACCATGACAAGTGTTGATGCTCATCTTTCTAAGGTCATTAGGAATATACCTGTAGTTGTATGGAGTTTGGTTTATTGGCTTATTGTAACTTGTGAGATAGCATAACATTGAACAGGATGTCTCAATAATAGATGATTTTTCATGAGGATTCAAGAAGAGGATTCACACTGAAATGAGTGCTTTCTAAGATCTTGTTCCTGTTTGATGTTGTTAGGTAGTAGGAGGAAACTTTATGGTTCTGTTTCTTCATTGATATTATGTAGAAGACAGAAAAAAATGGAATGAGGCTAAACAAACATTTGGTAAAGAAACAGATGTCACACCAGTTGGGAGGACAGTCATTTGATAATTCTTGTCATTTATGCAGTGACCTTACTTTTGTCACTTTTCAGAAAAGATAATGGAGTCATCTTGTTTGAGCTTTACTTCATCACAGTCAAGGAGTGACCTGACCTGATGTTGGTGACCTATGAAACTTTTTATTCAACAGGTGAACATGACTGCTTACCTATGGTGTCAAGACAGCTCCTCGAAAACCAAGGTTTGACTATTAGCAACAATTAGATATGCACCTTATCATTCTTAATGTTATGCACTTCTTAATCCCGATCACCTATTTAACCCATCCTCCCACACACACTTCCCCTAGGGTAACCATCAGTTTGTTCTCTATAGTTAAGAGTCTGTTTCTTGGTTTGCCTCTTTCTTTTTTCTCATTGCTTACCGTTTTGTTTCTTAAATTACACATGTGACTGAAATCGTATTTATCTTTCTCTGATTGACTTATTTCACTTAGCATATACTCTCTATATCCATTCACATCATTGCAAATGGCATGATTTCATTCCTTTTATGACTAATACTACATCATATATATTTATATCTATATATCTGTATATATATATATATATCTCGCACTTATTCTTTATCTAGTCACCAGTCAATAGACACTTGGGCTGCTTCCATAATTTGGCTATTGTAGATAATGTTGCTATTTACAACTGGGGTGCATGTATCCCTCTGAATTAGTATTTTTATGTCCTTTGGGTAAATACCTAGTAGCTCAAATTCTGGATAATAGGGCTGTATTTTTAACTTTTTGAGAAACCTCCATATTGTTTTCCAGAGTGGCTGCACCAGTTTGCATTCCCACCAACAGTGTAAGAGGGTTCCTCTTTCACCACATCCTTACAAACACCTGTTGTTTTTTGTGTTGTTAATTTTAGCCATTTTGACATGTGTGAGGTGGTATCTCATTATATTTTGATTTGAATTTCCCTGATGACCAGTGGCCTTGAACATTTTTTCATGTGTCTATTGTCTTCTTTGGAAAAATGTCTATTCATGTCTTCTGCCCATTTTTTTAATTGGATTATTTATTTTGGGGGTGTTGAGTTTGATAAGTTCTTTACTGATTTTGGATACTATGCCTTTATCAGATATGTCATTTGCAAATACCTCTCCCATTCTGTAGGTTGTCTTATAGTTTTGTTGATTGTTTCCTTCCCTGTGCTGAAGCTTTTTATTTTTATATAATTCCAATAGTTCATTTTTGCTTTTGTTTCCCTTGCCTCAGGAGACATACCTAGAAGGAAGTTGCTACTGCTGATGCCTGTATCCTCTTCTAGGATTTTTGTGGTTTCAGGTCTCACATTTAGGTCTTTCATCCATTTTGAATTTATTTTTGTGTATGGTGTAAGAAAGTGGTCCAGTTTCATTCTTTTGCATGTAGCTGTCCACTTTTCCCAACACTATTTGTCAGAGAGACACTCTTTTACCATTGGATATTACTTCCTGCTTTGTCAAAGATTAATTAACCATAGAGTTGTAGATTCCTTTCCGGGTTTTCCATTCTCTTCTATTGATCTATGAGTCTATTTTTGTGCCAGTACATACTGTTTTGATTACTATAGCTTTGTAGTATATCTTAAAGTCTGTTGTGATGCCGCCAATTTTCCTTTTCTTTTTCAGGGTCACTTTGGCTATTTGGGATCTTTCATGGTTCCATACAAATTTTAGGATGGTTTATTCTAGCTCTGTGAAAAATGCTATTGGTATTTTGATAGGGATTGCATTAAATGTGTAGATTTCTTTGGGTAGTATAGACATTATAACAATATTTTTCTTCCACCCCATGAGCATAGAATGTCTTTCCATTTCAACAATACATTAAAAAAAATCATTCACCATGATCAAGTGGGATTTATTCCTGGGTTGCATGTGTGGTTCAATATTTGCAAATCAATCTAATGATATGCCACATTAATAAAAGAAAGGATAAGAACCATATGATCATTTCAATAGATGCAGAAAAATCGTTTGAAAAAGTGTAACATCCACTCATGATAAAAACTCTGAACAAACTAGGTTTAGAGGGAACATACCTCAACACAATAAAGGCCATATATGAAAAACCCACAGATAACATCACACTCAATGGGCAAAAACTGAGAGTTTTTCCTTTATGGTGAAGAACAAGACAGGAATGTCCACTCTCACCTACTTTTATTTAACACAGTACTGGAAGTCTTAGCCACAACAATTAGACAACAAAAAGAAATAAAAGGCATCCAAATTGTAACGGAAGAAGTAAAACTTGCACGATTTGCAGACAACATGATACTATATATAGAAAATCTGAAAGACCACCCAAAACTCTAGAACTAATAAACGAATTCAGTAAAGTCACAGGATAGAAAATCAATGTACTGAAATCTGTCCATTTCTGTACTAAATCTGTCCATATACCAATAATGAAGCAGCAGAAAGAGAAATTAAAGAATCAGTCCCATTTACAACTGCACCAAAAACAATAAGATACCTAGGAATAAACCTGAGATCATGACCCGAGCCGAAATCAAAAGTCGAACTCTTAACCTATTGAGCCACCCAGCCCTCCCTCCCCGGAATAAACTTAACCAAAGAGGTGAAACACCTGTACTCTGAAAACTACAAAAGATTGATGAAATAAATTGAAGATGATATGAAGAAAAAGTAGGGCAATTCTACACACTCAGCTTGATTCACACTTGTGTCTACGATTAGGTGTGAAAGAGGGGCGTTATAAGGCTGCAGAAGTATGTGGCCATTAATATGAAATTTGAATATCTACAGCCCAGTCTTAAGTTTGCATTCACACCTATCAATTTACTTGTTACACTTTTACTGCTTGCATAATCTAGGGAATTAACTTGACTTCTATGAGCATCAGTTTCTCACTAGGAAAATTGGAGATCAATGTGGTAATCAATGTTGTGATGAAGAAACAAGCTCAAACATGCAAAAGCACTTAACACAGTGCCTGGCAACAATAACACTCCAAAATGTTAAGTATCATTATCATCTACATAAATAAAATATTTAAGTCTGTTTGTCCAAGATTCAATTGGAATAGGGGTGCCAGATTCAGCAAATAATATATAAGACACTCACTTAATTTGAATTTCAGATAAGCAATTAATGAATTTTTGGTATCGGTATGGAATATGCAATTTTTGGAACATACTTATGCAAAACAATCATTGTTTATCACATGTAACTAGAAGTTCTGTAATTTATTTGGCAACCATATACTGGATAAAACTCTTACATCATTTTTGGTGCATTTTTATTTCTTAGAATAGGAGGTGCACCTGGGTGGTACAGTCAGTTAAGCATCCGACTCTTGGTTTCTTCTCAGGTCATGATCTCAGGGTCACGTTATTGAGCCCAGTGTCAGGCTCTGTGCTCAGCATGGAGTTAGCTTGAAAGTCTCTCCCTCTCCCTATGCCCCTCCCACTCATGCTCTCTCTCTCTCTCTAAATAGATAAATCTTTAAAAAAAGAAAATAATTATTATAGGAAAAAATGATGCTGAGTAAAAACCTGGATAAATACCACAAAAACATACCCAAATATTTGGGAAATATACTTGCGTTTTATTGCAGATAAGTACCGAAAATCTTCTACTTTTACCATACAATTTAAATAGGACAGTTCTATCAGTTTGTTCTCTATAGTTAAGAGTCTATTTCTTGGTTTGCCTCTTTTTTTCCTCATGTTTGTTTTATTTCTTAAATTCCACATGAGTGAAATCATACAGCATTTGTCTTTTTCTGACTTATTTCACTTAGCATAATACTCTCTAGCTCCATCTACATAATTTCAAATGGCAAGATTTCATTCTTTTTATGACTAAGTAATATTACATTGTGTATATAATACATATATACTTTCTTTCTTTATCCATTCATCAGTAGATGGACATTTGGACTGTTTCCCTAATTTGGTTATTGTAGATAATGTGGCTATAAATGTTAGGGTGCATGTATCCTTTTGAATTAGTATATTTGTATCCTTTGGGTAAATGCCTAGTAGGTCAAATGCTGGATCATAGGGTTAGCTGTATTTTTAACTTTTTGAGAAACCTCCATACTGTTTTCCAGAGTGCTCACACCAGTTTGCATTCCCACAACAGTGTAAGAGAATTTCCCTTTCTCCACATCCTTGCCAACACCTGTTGCTTCTTGTGTTGTTAATTTTAGCCATTCTGACTGGTGTGAGGTGATATCTCACTGTAGTTTTGATTTGCATTGCCCTGATGATGAATGATGTTGAGCATCTTTTCGTGTGTCTGCTGGCCATCTGTTTGTCTTTGGAAAAATGGTGGTGGGTGGGGGGGATGGGTTAAAGAGATGATGGGGATTCTCGGAGCACTTTTGTGATGAGCACTGGGTATTGTATGTAAGTGTTGAATCACTAAATTCTGTAACTGAAACTATTATTACACTCTATGTTAACTGGAATTTAAATTAACTTAAAAATGAATGAATGAATGCATGAATGATGAATGAATGAATGAATGAATTATAAATAAAACAGTTCCTATTTAGTACATTAAATCTTCAATCTAATACTACCTATATAACTGTGGGGTGTTTGATTTACCTTATTTGGTTCATTGATAAAATGGTGGAAAATGGTTTATCTTTGTAGAGTTGATAAGGATTAAATGAGTTGTTATATGGAAGGATTTTTTTAGGTAACGAATGCCACAGAACATGCACTCAGTTAGTGTTAGCTACCATATTAAAGGTCTTAAAACATTTATCACACGATTCAGAATTCTAGACATAGAATTTTCCTTGTTAGTCCTGTACTGATCTCTACTAGCTCATAAGAACATATTTCAATTCATATCTGGTGAAGAGGAGTGAGGGGCAGTTTAAGCTTTCTATTCAAACTAAGATAAATCTCCCACTTTAAAAAAATCTTTTTTATGTAGTTTATCAGTTATTTCAGAATTTAAACTCAATTAAAAATTAATCTTCCTTAAAAGGCAGTCATCGCTTTCATCCCTTTGCCTTCCCAGGAGTTGCATGAGCAGAAGGAAAATTATATAACACCAGGAGGAAGAGCAGTGGTGTTGTCTTGGCTGACTCCAGGGAGGGGCTTCACCCAAATTGTTCTTTGCTCCACACACTAGCAGCATGTATTGGTTTGACCTCTCTCACATATCCTTCTGGTGTGTGGTGACATTTACTGCTTTTCCATGGCCCTGGAAAAAATAATTTACATTCTGTACCATCTTTGTTCTCTTCCTAGAGCTATCCGCATCTGCCAATTATCACTGCCTTTTCTAGCCTTTGCTCAATAAGAACCAAATAAGACTATGGAAGTAATAACATAAGGCTTATTTTCACCTAAGTACACCTTCACACCTTTTTTTTTTTTTAATCCTCCACAGTGACAGTCTGACACTGATGCATGACAGTCTGAAAAGTGTTTTGTTCTTGAAGTTCCAGATAGAAAGAAGGTCACTGGAGTCAAAGAGGACTCTGACCTATATCAAAACTATTAGGAGGGTTTCTTCCTTTCTATCATTCAACTTCCAAACCATAGATTTCAACACATGAAGGATAAAGACTGAAACTCTATTGACTATATTAATTTATAATTTTCTTTAAATTTAATATCTATCATTCCCAAAAAAGAGAATAATGCATTTCATGTTTGAAGTAAATGGTTATTTTGTCAAACCCTATACTCTTCCTATAAAGTATAACAAATATTTTAAGTTAGAAAAATCTAAAAATTTCCCAGGTATTTCTCTACATTTACCATTCTATTCTTAGATAATACTGAGTTTTACAATATGCCACATTCTTCGCTAATAATTAAGAATACAAAAATAGGGGCTTCTGAGTGGCTCAGTCAGTTGAGCGTCCAACTCAATTTTGGCTCAGGTCATGATCTCAGGGTTATGTGATTGAGCCTCACATCAGTCTCCATGCTCAGTGGGGAGTCTACTTGAGATTTGCTCCCTCTCCCTCTGACCCTTCCACCGCTCATACTTTCTAAAATAAATAAATCTTTAAAAAGAAGAATACAAAATTAATAACAGTATTATATCATCAACAACTTCAAAATTTAGTGAGGTAAACTGCAATGTGGCTTTCTCTGTAGTCAATGATACTTAGAAATAAAATAAAAAATGCATTTCTGTATGCAGAAGATGCTATTGCTTTAAATGATCTTAAGTGACTATAATGCATTCATATCATTTCCCTTAAAATAAAATGATACAGAAATATATCAGAGGCAAAAATCTTAGCTTTGTGTTTATTCAAAATAAAATCATGACCTACTTTTACAAGAATGTTAGGGTCTCCAGGGAGAAATGTTAATGTATTCAAATACATTCAGTTATTTTCTAATAGCAGCATATTTATCTTTATCAATACACAGATTATTTGAAATAATAGATTTCCTCATTTTACTTATTGGTTTTATTCAATATGCCACTATATAAATCAATCCTCTTTTAATTTTATATTCTCCTTTTATATAACTCAATCCAAAATTTGTATGATACACAGCACAGACAGAATTTGGAGTTTTATGTCCTAAACTTGATATATTTAGTAAGTTTGAGAAATAGTTGATGTACCAAATACGAGCAGGAAATAAACATTATTTTAATCAGACAGTCTTGTTTGACTTCTTTCTCTTTTATGTGCTGCCAAGATTTTTTACGGTTTGTCATATTTTGTTAGCCTCAGACATGCAATTATACTTTCTCTTCTTTATCATTATTATCATTTATAGCTTTACTTGCTGCTGTGTGAATCTCACCAGCCTGCTATATTTAAGAGCATTAATTTAGAGTACTTTATTTCTATTCTTCAAGAAAATCTTTATTTTTAAATTTAGAAGAGCACGTCAATTTAACAGTTAAATAATTAATGCAAATTTTTGTAGTCTAAGTTACTTTTAAGTTTTCATCAAAAATCCAATAGAGAAAAATCTCAAGCATATATTAATTGATTCTACCTGTAATGTGGCCCTCAATACAAAGTTATGATTTTCCTTTTCCCTTATAAACTGACTTAAAGCTAGTAATCCTATGATTTTTTTAAAGATTTTATTTATTTATTTATTTATTTATTTGAGAGAAAGAGAAAGAGAGCGCAAGCAGGGAGAGGGACAGAGAGAGAGGGAGAGGGACAAGCTGACTCCCAACACGGGGCTTGATCCAAGGACCCTGAGATCATGACCTGAGCCCAAGTCAAGACACTTAACTGACTGAGCCACCCAGGCAGCTCTGTGTTGTTGTTTTTTTAAGTTGCCAATCACCTGTTTCCAGTTTAGCAACAAACACCTTTTAAACTAATTTTCTTTCCTTAGTTTTTTTTTTTTTTTTTTGCACATTTTAAAACTTCCATACCATTTATTACTTGTTAGTTCAGGACAAAATATATTTAGTTCCTTTTATGGTATGGTGTGGTATGAAAATTCCTTTTATGGTATGAAGGGCAAAATATGTTTAATTCCTTTTATGGTATGGTATTAAAAGTAGAAATTTAGAATATTTAGAAATTGACAATCTGGAATATTTAAAACTAGTTCTAGCAGTTTCCATTAGAAGTAAGTTTTCATTCATTTGGAAAAATTTTATTGACCATATGCAACTTGTGTATATGTACTCTATTGGCATTAAATTTATGTCAGGTTAATTTGGCACTGGTTCTTACTCTAAATTAATCTGGGTTATTTGAAGTATGCCCATACTACCTTAATCTTTCCAATTAAATGAAATTATATAGGTAAATTTATAGAGAATTGAAGAAAAAAATAGAATCTAACTCTCCTTATAAGCTCATAAGGTGATTTTCTTTACACTAGCGCAAATTTGATAGAAAATAAAATTTAATCCTCAATATTCAGTCCAGCATGTAAAACTAGAGATTTATCAAATTGGAAAAAATACATGCAGTATTCCGATGAAGATGGATGGATGGATAGATAGATAGGTAGATAGATAATGTCCTAAAACAATGTGTAGAATCTGTGGGCATATCAGTAAAGGTAAAAGAATTCACTGTAATGCATGTTTTCTATTTACTTAGTTGGAATTGTATACTTTAATCAAATACACATATTTGTAAGTAATGACAAGATATCAAAACTTTCATGGAATAGAATAAGCTAATTTTTCCAGAGATGTCACATTTTGATTCATTACCAGTATTTTCTTTCACTTACAACTACTAAACTACTTGCCAGAAATCATCAGTCTTTTTTGCTTCTGCAATCCCTGAATGTATTTGAACAAAATGATACTCTGTATCTGTTTGAATTATCATAGTTGTTAGAATAAAATTAAATACTTGTGAATAAAACCATTTTCAGCATATTATATACTTGGTATTTTTACACAAAATAGTTACATTACCAATTTAAATGTACATGGTGAATTCAAAATAATTCCCATATTGTATATAACTTTTTTCTAACATTAGCCATTTAACATTCTTTTTCTTATTTCAATGAACTAGGATTTCAATTCCACTTGCTCACATTTTATAATAGCGTATTATCTTTTATACATTAAAGTATTTTTTCATACATTTAAAGGCATCTGGATGAAAATTATTAGTTAAAACTCATTATCAAATGTGAAGCACAAATTAAAGAGAAATGAAATTAAATTGTTTTTATAATCTGTAGGTCTCTATATAAATATCCATATGAAGCTGTATAATTATTGCTGTCATCACCTAGTTCTACCATGATTAACCTTCATAAAAGATCTTGCATTCAGCTGGGAAGATAGCAGGTAGCTGATAATCCCCAACTGCAGCACCTTTAGATCTGTCTCTGTATTTGAAGGTAAGATCACACATTTCCTACAGAGGCTCTAGCCAATGACTGAACCTAACAAGGTTACCAAGGCTGTTCATTTTTATACATTGCAGGTCTCCTTTACTGGGGAATATCTATTTCTGAGCTCCTCATCATGGCAGCCAGTGGTCTGCCCAGTGGTCTTAAACTCTACCTGCCATCCTGTTTCCTCTCATCTTTTGTTTAATGGCTTTCAGATGTGCAGTGCATTTTGAAGTTTTCCCTTGGGCAACCTGGTTTCCTTTCTCTTTTTCAGTCACAAGCCTTCACTACCATAACTTTTCTGAACATCTAAGTTTATCTCAGGGTACTGAACTGACACAAGCTTCTGTATGTCAGAGTTTAATTTTAGTCATTATTTTTTTTAGTCATAATTCAGTATATGCCTCCTACAATATAATCCTTACAGTTATTTATTTTAAATCTTGATGCATGTGGAAATAAAAGTATAAACTCATTTTGTTTTTTTTTCTTTTTTGGTATTTTTATTTTTTTTATTATAAATAATTTTAGATTTAGATTAGAGATACAAACATGGAACAGATAATTCCTGCATACCTTTCACTAAACTCCTCCTAATGTTGACACTTTACATAACCATGGCATATTTATCAAAATTAAGAAATAAACAATGGCATGATACTAATGAAGTACAGACTTTATTAAAATTTCAAATGTTTGGGGACACCTGGGTGGCACAGATGGTTGAGTGTTCAACTCTTGATTTCGCTCAGGTCATGATCTCAGGGTTCTGGGATCAAGCTCTGGAATAGGTTCTGAGCTCAGCATGGAGTTGGCTTGAGAGTCTCTCTCCATCTCCCCCTGACCCTCCCGCTCGTGCTTTCTCTCTCTCTCAAATAAATAAATAAATCTTTAAAAAAATTCAAATGTTGGTACAAGTTTTTGCTAATGTATTTTCTGCTAATAAATTTCCATCCCATCATTAAGCTAGGATACCAAGGTGCACTTAGTTATCTTTTTGCCTGAGCCTTCTCCAATTTGAGAGTGATTTTTAATTTTTCCTTTTTTAAAATACCTTCACACTTTTGCAAAGTATTAGTCAATAATTTCATAGAATGAACCTGGTTCGGGGATTTTTCTCCTTTTTCTCATAATTTCACTAGGCTGATAGATTTGCGGGGGTGGAAATCGTAGGAAGTATTCTTACTGCATCGTACCAGTGATTACGTGACATCAACCTAGCACTAAGGTTCTGTTCCTGTGACTCTGGATCCCCACGTCAAGGTGGCGTCTGCTAGGCTTATCCGCTGTGAAGTTTGGTTTGTAGTTTTCTTCTAATACCTTCCAAAGCCTTTGTCTGGTTTGGTAATGCTGGCCACCTAAAATGAGTTGGGCACTATTCCCTCCTCTTGTATTTTCTAGAGGACATTTTGAAGAATAAGTGTTACTTCTTAAAATGTTTGGTAGATGAAAACTTTGTTCTCTAAGAGATAAAAGAGGAAGGAGGTCTAAATGGAGTCTCTGCCACCCTCCGCCTTCTCCAACCAGCACCACAGGAACACCTTCAGAGGTTTTCTCCCAGATTTTCCCTGCGAGTGTATCATGAAGATCTCGGAAGAAGAACCTGCAGTACAGTGCAACCCTCCTCCCAGTCTGCAACCTGAAGGGGCTTCTCATTCCTACCCCATCCTATCCCTGGCCTTTAACTTTTTTTTTTTTTTTAATTAGCTGAATTTTCTTTCCTGTTTAGTAGCATACAGCAATTTTTGTCCTATGCAAATCTGGAGTCCTGTTTCTCAAGGCAGGCATCTGTATCTCTGCGCACTTCAGGTTAGTGGTTTGCCCTGCTACTCAGTTCTCTGATAAGTTCAAAAAAATCACTAATTTGCTATTTTTGAGCTTTGTTCTTGTTATAAGGGTGGGAGTAAAACCCTTTTTAGTTCTCAACATCTCTTACTGACCCTGGAAGTCCTCCGGCCTCATTTATGATATTACTATGTTATTTCTTTACTTCCATTGCTTTTTCTTCATTATCTTCAATTGGAAAAATGATGTAAACACAGAATATTAGATTTCAAAAAGTAAAGAAATACAGAAAAGTTATAATTCTATATCAACAAACACCTTAAATTTTTTAGAATTATATTTTTTAGAATATATTATAACTTTTGTATAATATTTACACAATACTTAAAATGTAAGTAAATTAATTTATTAAAAACAAATCAGGATTATCGGGGCGCCTGGGTGGCTCAGTCGGTTAGGCGACTGCCTTCGGCTCAGGTCATGATCCTGGAGTCCCGGGATCGAGTCCCACATCGGATTCCCTGCTCGGCGGGGAGTCTGCTTCTCCCTCTGACCCTCTTCCCTCTCGTGCTCTCTATCTCTCATTCTCTCTCTCTCAAATAAATAAATAAAATCTTTAAAAAAAAAATAAAAATAAAAATAAATCAGGATTATCTAATCTGAAAGATGAAAATACAAAAATACTCCAAGCTCATCAAATGTGTGCTTGAATTTGAATCTGGATTATTTTCTAAGTGAATGAGATCAATTTCTGGATACAGGAGCCCTTTATTTTCTTAGTTTTATTTTGGAAAAAAAATCTATTTTATACTAAAAAATATTTCTTTTGCAGGAATAAGTCAATCAGTATATCACAGCATTTCTTCCTGTTTATTTATGACTTCAAAGAAAATACAAAATAAAACATGGATTTATTTTGTTTCACATAGTGAAGTATTACTACATAGATTATTAAAGGTTTTAGGTTTTATATCATTAAATGCTATATTATATTGTAATTCACTGTGATCATATAACACTTCCCACATAATCCACCCATTTAAATGGTGTCAAGTCACTCAAAAGGAGACCAAAGCACATGCAATTTTTATGTTCTAAAACTGAGTTTAGGATATACAATAAATGCTGTTTTTCAAATTTCAAACAAATTCTAAGTGCATTTGTTAAGATGTTTGTAGACATTTGTAATTAATGTGCAGTTTTGTCATCATTACCAAGAAGAAAATTGTATTTTAACTGGTAGCAGTTAAGTGTTTCAGAAACTGGTTCATTCCACTATTTTTTTGTTACTGAGATGACTTTTAAGACAATGACACTTTGCGAAATCTCTATACTGAGGAAGCTTGGAAGCTTTAAAAGTAACATGTTAGAGAGGATTAAGTAGAAAATCTTTCTTTCTTTCCTTTCCTCTCTCCTTCTCCCTCTCCCTCTCTCCTCCCTTTTTCCCCTCCTATTCTCCCTCCTCTCTTCCTCTTGTCACTTTTCTCTATTTGGTTAACAGATAGAAATAACCAAATATATCAATGTTTCCTTTTGTATTTGACTTCCAACTATGGTTATTTAAGTGGACTGGTTACTCAGATATATGCCATGCAGTTATTTTTATATTATATTTCACTCCTTTATTTCCAACTAAGTCTGCTATTTAATGTCCTTTAAAATTGGCTTTCCACTACATAAGTTACATAAGGAATGCATTTTCTTTAGCAATGAAAAAAAAAAACTGCACACAAGGCTGGACGGTGCCCTATTCCACCCCACCCCTAGACATGTTAAGAATTTGGGGGTTTTACTTGAGAACTTTCATACCCCTGTTTGTACTTGTGGGTGTGAGCACATCTGAGTGTATATCCAGTGCCCCCTCTACCTTCACTGTTCTCTTATAATCGTGTAGCTCAACATTCCACCAGAACAATTAGCTCTTCAGTTTTGTTTAGTTTTGAATTAATTTCATTTTCTGAACTTCCATTTTTATTTTCATTTTTAATTTCAACAATTATTGTTTTAAATTCTAGTATCTCCAAGCTTATCATTGTGTAATAATCTGTGCTTAAGAGACACAGATCCTTCATTATCTCTGAGAAACCAAAAAGGGCAGACTTATTTTAAAGTTCTAAATATACTCTTTTCTTTCGCTTTGTGTATTTCAGTCATTTTTTTCATATTCCTTGTTTCTTATTTAAGATAGGAATGTATTCAAATGTTTCTTTATACTTGAATGTGCACCGCTTTCTGACTCAATTATCTATTTGCTACCTTTGCTAAGGCAGATCCTTGGTAAAGAGCCATTTTTGTTTTATTCTTTAATTTAAAGTTAAATAAAAACTAAAACCCCAAAAACTTTGTTCTAAGGCTTATGATTAGGCATATTTAAATGATATAATAAAAATAATTTAATACTCAGTTTCCATGAAATAATTTTGTTCTGCTAAAGGAAGCTACTACTAGTTTGAGAAATAGTGAACTAAAGGAATAAATCTAATTTGGAAGATGTCTAGCTAAGGTGGGAGAGAGAGAAGTTTTCTGGGAAAATGCCCCAGATTTTGTACAGACTGCAGTACATATTCCCAGTATTTTTCCTTTACAGTGCTTTACTTTCTTTCACACAGAATTGATCATACATCAGAGTAATTGCCTATTTTTCTGCTATCCTTTTTAAAATAATAGAGCAAGTACCATATCTGTTGTTTTTAACTCCATAGTCTGGCACATGATCAGCGTTTAGAAAATACTGTTGAATAAATGAATAAATTGCAGAAATGTTTCATACTGCTTTTGATTCATACAATAACTTAATAACCTTTATACATATGTTGAATATTAAAACAATACAAACATATTTCCTCTGCACTTAAAGAATTCAGTGAGATAACAAGTTATAAATTACTTTAAACATTTATCCTTTAGTAAACAGTGAATGAAGGATACAAATTTTCTTTTATGGCACCAAATTGTACCCAATCTAAAAATATGGTCTAGTGAGTCAAATGACCTAATGAATAAACGGAAGTTTCCACAACATTGATTATATGTATAAACCATCTCAGCCTTAATGACTGGCTGCCACTTGCACAATTTGTTGTTTATAGTTCTGTCTCCTTTCCTCCTAAGACTACTTTGTTCTAAGACTTCCCTTCACACTTTGCTGCATGGGCATGC
This sequence comes from Eumetopias jubatus, assembly GCF_037043125.1. NCBI lineage: Eukaryota > Metazoa > Chordata > Mammalia > Carnivora > Otariidae > Eumetopias > Eumetopias jubatus. The sequence continues at coordinate 172,040,175 of NW_028274809.1, read as the reverse complement.
AGGTCTGGGCTTCACTGATATTGACAACTCTATCATATTGATTCAAACTGTGCTTCAACATGTCGTTGAAGGATTTCCTTTGACCATCTGTTGTACAACTGGTTTTCTTCAGTTATTCATACTCAAGTGGCTTTTGATCTTATTGCTGTCAATTTTTTCCCACATGAATAGGTTTGCAGAACAAGATAAAATAAAAACAACTCAGATGTCCAGAATTTGTGAGTACTCAATGACTATATGGTTTGAAACTTGAAATTATCAAGGTGTATTCAGTAGAAGCTTTGTTTTTTGTTTTTGTTTTGTTTTGTTTTGAGAGAGCAAGAGAGAGAGTGCGAGCAGGGGTAGGGGCAGAGAGAGAGAGAAAGAATCTTAAGCAGACTCTGTGCAGAGTGTGAACCCCACGTGGAGCTTGATCTCACAACCCCAGAATTGTTTTTCAGTACTGTCAGAGAGTAACTAATAAAATATTATATTCCATAGGATAGAAAATTCTTGCAGTTTTCTGGAACTGAAGATTTATAAAATACAACATATATGAACTGTTTAGGAAAGATTTTTAGTCATTATTCAAACTCAGGTATGATTCAACATGCAGGAATTTCAAGAGCATGTCTGGTGGAAAGGAGAAGAAGCCAAACATCCTATAGAAACTGGTGTCCTAGTAGAAGGTCAACCAAACATAAACAGTCTAAGGCACACTGGTAATAGATGGCAGTCAGCATCAGGAATTTTTCTAGAAAGTATGGTTGTGTATGTATAAATATATATTTATACATACACAAACAACCATATATATAATGTCAGTCAATTAGAACTAATGGTGCATCAAAGAAATCCTTGGTCTATACCATAACTTGCCTTATTTTTTTATCAGACCATTAAATTTCTAGATTAGAATAACGTGCAGTACCCTGTCCAAACTATTTATATACTAGATAGGATTAACATAATAAATATTAAGAGAAATACCCAAAGGTGAAATTTTCTTCCTCCTCTCCTCTTTTTGGAGGTAATTCAAGGCTTTTAGGAGCCTTCATCATAGAAAGCAGAGAAAGAAAACTGAACTGTATCTAGTCATTTGTTCATTGTGATGTATTTGCAGAAAGTTATGTTTAAGAAGGATATTGTTGGCATTAACTAACTATATTCATCCCACAATTGTGAGCAATCAGATATAATATGTAGTATTTTATTGACATGAAAATTGGCAGAAAACTCCATTATACTTTTTCCTCTGTTTGAGGGCATGTGGTCAGATACCCGTTTTCACACATAGGATGTGTGCTAGGCAGGTTTCTAAGAATGGTCTCCAACATTCACCCCTGCTTAACCTGCTTCCCTTTAAATGTGGATAGAAAGGGGCGCCTGGGTGGCTCAGTTCATTAAGCGGCCAACTCTTGATTTCAGCTCAAGTCTTAATCTTAGTGTCCTGAATTCAAGCCCCTCACCGGGCTCCATGCTGGGCATGGAGCCTATTTGAAAAAAAAAAAAAGTGGATAGAGATAGTATGATAACCCTTCATGACTCTTCTACACTAAACGGCAAAAGGAAGATGGTCTAGGCGGGCCTAATCTCATCATGTGAGCCTTTAAAAGGCGAAGATTTTCCTGTCCGGTAACACAAAAGCACATCAGAGAGATTTGAAGCATAGGAAGAAATGGATATGACATATTTGACTCCGAAAACTAAGAAGGCACCTTGCCAAGGAATACAGATATCTTCTAGATGATGAGGAGCAATCCCTAGTTGACAGTAACAAAGAAATGGGGGCCTTAGTCCTATACTTCAAGGTACTAAATTTGGCCAACAACTTGAATGTGCTTAGAAGTGGACTCTTCCCCAGAGTCCCCAGATAGGAGCCCATTCTGGTGACATGTGATTTTGCCCTTTTGAAGCCTTATGTGGAGAACCCAGTTGAGCCTGCCAAGACTTGTGACCTACAGAAATATGAGCTGTTAAATGGGTATTGTTTAAAGCTGCTGAGTTATAGTAATATGTTACCCAGCATTAGGAAATTAATACATGATGTAAGACTTTTTTTTTAAAATGTGATCTTTATGATGAAAAGGTCAGTTCACATTGCTCTGTATAATGAAATACATCATACATATGTACAAATGTACATACATACATTTCTTAATATCAATATGTGTAGCTTTAACTTTGTTTTTATTGTTTGGACAAATAATAGTTAAGAAAAACAAAGAAGGAAACATTTTATTGGACAGAAAACTTATATGAGCCAGTAGTCTCAAAGCTGCTAAAGCCTAAAGAAGTCCATTACAGAGGTCAGTGATGTTTCACAAAAAAAAAAAAAAAAAAAAAATGACCTGTCTCACCTCTCCACCACTGATCACAGCCAGGGTTCAGAGAACCATTCAAAGAGATAGAAAGGACTGTACTCTGCTCAGTGGTATTAAAATCAATCAGCATTCTGGATCACCTATTAGTGAGGTTATAGCCAAGACCCTGTATCTAACAGTCCTCAAAATGTCTAAATGCTATCTTTCCTAGTGTACTTTTTACTTCATTTGAATTCGACTTGCCGGGAGTAAGAGTCTGAGGCAGAGATATGCATGCAGGATGTGTTTAGGACTTTCAGGAATATATCCAAAACAAAGTGAGGGGAACAGAAATGGGACTGAGTAGATGAATAAGGTAAACTAAGATGTAGTTGCAACAGAAGCCTCAGCTGATCTTAAAAGAGCTGTATGTGGAGACGGACAATCAGAATTAATTCAAATATAGGCCACTGGCCTACAGCACATTGACCAGCTGCTCCCAGGGAAAGCACATAGCTTTGGGAAATAGAGCTCCCCAAAACTGAGAACAAGTTCCAGGGAGGTCCTCAGCTGTGAGCCGTTAAATCTAACGCTCTTGGCACCTGGGGAAATAAGGAGTTTGATTCTGAGAGTGATAGCTGGGCAGGACAACAGAGTCCACTCTGTTCTGTAACTAGGTTGCATGTCCATTTGATGAAGAACTGGAAAACATTGTGTATACTTGTAGTTATGGTACGAAGTCTTTCTTCAATTATATCCAGTCTTTGGGTCTGGGAATGAAGTTAGATCTAGAAACTGAATGTGATAAAATCTGTTAAATGTCTCCTCCCCAATGTCCTGCTCTAACCCTCAGAATTTGCGAATATGATGACACATGACTTCTGGGATTATTTTATGTTGTGTGGCACAGATGACCTCCAGATAGGGAAGTTACCTAGGTGGGCTTGGTCTAATCACAGGAGACTTTTTTTTTTTTTTTTAAGATTTTATTTATTTGAGAGAGAGTGAGTGAGAGAAAGAGCACCAGAGGGGTGGAGGGTCAGGGGGAGAGAGAGAAGCAGAGCAGGGAGCCCGATGTGGGGCTCAATCCCAGCACCTGGGTACATGACCTGACCCGAAGGCAGATGCTTAACCGAATAAGCCACCCAGGTGCCCCTCACATGAGATTTTAAACTCAGAGAGCTTTCCCGGGCTCATGGCAGAAGGGAAAGGAAGAGAAAATGGAAGTGAGAGAACTAAGTATGTTATTGCTAGATTTGAGATAGAAGGGTCCACATGAACAGGAATTTGGAAGCCTTTAAAATAAAATAACCCCTGGATGACAGCCAGTAAGAAAATGAGAACCACAGACCTGTAACCACAAGGAAGAAGAACCAACAACCTGAATGAGTTTGGAAGTAGATTTTTTCCTACCTTTGAGATAGGAGTCTAACTTGGCTGACACCTTGACTTTGATCTTCTGAGATCCCAAGCAGAGAAACTATTTAAGTCCACCTGGATTTTGACATACAGAGCTGTGAGATAATAACTGGGTGTTATTATAAGTGGTTATATTAGTGTTGATTTGTGATGGCAGAAACAGAAAATTAATTCACTGAGTAAAGAATCTAGTTTTTCCATTGTAGTCAGCCCTTCTGCTGGCCAATTGTTAATCCCTTTTTTAATATGGAAATTAAGCAACAGTTAACTGCATGTCTATTTTGTCCTAGGCACACAGTGAGTTTTTATTCATTCCCATAGATTTCTTTGGGTTAAGGCACTCTGATTCCAACCTCAGTAAGGCTGCATATTACATTAATTAACTTCATGATGGGGCGCCTGGGTGGCTCAGTTGGCTAAGCATCTACCTTTGGCTCAGGTCATGATCCCAGGGTCCTGGGATGGAGTCTGAGGTCAGGCTCCCTGCTCAGCAGACAGCCTGCTTCTCCCTCTCCCTCCACCTACTGCTCTGCCTACTTGTGCTCTCTCTTTCTCTGTCAAATAAATAAATAAAATCTTTAAAAAAAATTAACTTCATGTTGTCTCTGATTAGTTGAATGCCATAGCTATGCTCTGCCATTCTAGAATCCCATCAGCCTCATGATATAATGGGACTCAGTACCAGGAAGATTCTCCTGATTATCCCAGTCATCAGTGAAGTTTGCAAAAATATTGGTGCCACATCCCTCAATGTATTCCCTATCACTATCACTATCCCTATCATTCTCCTAGTGAAGGAGATGGCATCTGAGCACTGCCGAACAGTCTAATCTGGTGGTAGTTTCTCCAACTGGGTGCTGAACTTCCAGCACCTATAATAGTTTTGGCACACAATAGATGCAAATTAAACATTTATGAATGAATGAATGGTTAAATAAACACGAATCTACAAAAGGAAGTGGTCTTTTCCAGCCTCTTTACGTATCATTATGGTATTTAAAAAACCTATTCAAGATGATTAAAGTTCAGTAAAGATGTTTATTTACTGAATCAAAAAATATCAAAACTAATATTTTTATTAACTTTAGACAATTCCCTGGTAAAGATAATTCACAAATTTTATTTCATCCTGCCTTTTAACTCAATCTCTTCTTCAAATTTTATCAGAATTAAATTCTTGTTGTTATATATTGGAGTTATAATACATTGAAATACAAGCTTATACTGTGATATTAGACATAACCATTTAAAATGACAGAACTCCAACCAAATAAATTTTAGTGTATGTTCATCAATCCATAAAAATAAATGAAAGGTGTCAGATATGCTAATCAGCTGTTTCAAAAGAAATACCAGTGTTCTGCTTTTATACTTTATTAGACAAAATATGTTTTTCACAGACTTATTTTATTAATTTGTCAGTTGGTTGGTTAATTTCCATCTATCTGCAAAAACTTAAATGAAGTGCTTTATTTTATTTTGCATGATAAAATCATAAAAATAATACAAAATTAGAAAATCAGATTCAGGTTAAAGGAAGAAGTATAATAAGAGGTTAGGTAGAAAAAGGTTATTCATATAGGTAGATTTCTACAACAAAACATTTATCTTCACAGAAAAGAGGGCTATTTTCACAAGAAAGGCAAATCTTTTTTTTCTTAATTTTTATTGTTATGTTAATCACCATACATTACATCATTAGTTTTTCATGTACTTTTCCATGATTCATTGTTTGTGCATAACACCCAGTGTTCCACGTAGAACGTGCCCTCTTTAATACCCATCACCAGAGAAAGGCAAATCTTTTTATTAGCATTAGCATTGAAAAATTATTAATGGGTATTTAGTCAAGAGGTACATATTTAGATACTTAAGCATTTAAAAGTATTTTGTAAGACATTTTTATATAATGACTTTTGTAGAAAGCTGAAGGCATAATATTAAAATAAAAATATATGTGGGATTTTAGGTATGATAATCAAATTTCTGATAGGCAATTGTGTGTCAGAATAAATAGATGTAATGTGTGGCTTTCAAAAATGTTAACAAACAGTATAACTCTCAGAGAGCATGAGAGAAATCTAGGAGAAAAACAGAGATGAAGACCATGCTTTCTAACAAAGTCTGTGTGGATATATTATATTCTTACCCAAGGGCCAATATATGTCTAAGAAAGAAAATAAATGATGAAAGAACACCAACAAATTATATGTTTGAGAAGTTTAAAATGTTGACATCAAAACCACAATGAGACACCATCTTATACCTGTCAGAATGGCTAGAGTCAAAAAGACAAGAAATAACAATGTTGAGGAGGATGTGGAGAAAAAAGAACCCTTGTGAACTCTTGATGGAAATGTAAACTGGTACAGCCACTGTGGATCACAGTACGGAGCTTCCTTAAAAAATTAAAAATGGAGTGGTGCCTGGGTGGCTCAGGCTCAGGTCATGATCCCAAGATCCTGGGATCGAGTCCCGCACTGGGCTCCTTGCTCCCTCTGCCTGCTGCTCCCCCTGCTTGTATGCTTGTGCTCTCTCTCTCTCTCGCTCTCTGATAAATAAATAAATAAATAAATAAATAAATAAATAAATAAATAAATTCTTTAAAAATAAGTTAAAAATAGAAAACCTATATGATCCAATGAATCCACTACTGGGTATTTACCCAAAGAAGTAAAAAACACTAATTTGAAAAGATTATGCACCCCTATGTTTATTGCAGCCTTATTTACAATAGCCAAAATATGGTAACAACCCCAAGTGTCCACTGATAGATGAATGGATAAAGAAGATGTGGTGTATATACAATGGACTATTATTACTCAGCCATAAAATGGATGAGATCTTGCTATTTGTGACAACATGGATGGACCTAGAGGGTATGATGCTAAGTCAAGTAATTTAAACAGAGAAGGGCAAATACTATACAATTACACTTATATATGGAATCTAAAACAAAACAAAACAAAACAAATGAATAAATAGATAAGAAAAAGCAGAATCAAACATATAAATACTGAGAAATGATGGTTGCCAGAAAGAAGGGGTTTGGGGAGATGGGCAAAATGGGTGAAGGGGAGGGGGAGATACAGGCTTCTAGTCATGGAGTAAGTCACAGGAATAAAAAGCACAGCATAGGGAATATTTTCAATGGTACTGTAATAGTGTAGTATGGTGACAGATGGTGGCTACGCTTTCAGTGAGCATAGCATAACACAGAGAGTTGCTGAATCACTATTTTGTACACCTGAAATTAATGTAACATTGTGTGTCAGTTATACTCAAAATTTTAAAAAGGGGGAGAAGGTAACTTAGTTTTTATGAAAATAGAAAAGTATGTATGAATTTTAAAATCACACAACAGGTTTCTTAAACTCAACATATACATAATTAATAAAATACCAATTCAATCTAAAACATAAATAAAATGACAGTATCACAGTTTATTTTTAGAGAAAGTTTTAGTTTTGAAAGAAAACTGAATACATACAACCTCATTTAGTATTCGCAGCATTTTATATTGAGTGTATGAAGATCTGGACCTAGATACACACACATATATACACACATTAATATGGTAATATTTTATAGTCTCTTTTTTACTGATTATGCATTAATAAATACAGATATATTTCTGTAGATTTGTTTTTACTTTTAAAATGGGGGAAAGCTAATTTTTAAAGCTTTAAAATTTTAAATATTTTGAAGTTATTTTGTGTATCTGTGTGTTAGTGTTCACATATATATATATATACACAACTTATGTTTTATTCTGAAACCATAATTCTTCCTTCTATATATGATCATTCCTATCTATAAATGGACCTGGTGTTCATTATCAGTCCTCATGTTAATGCTTCTGATTTTTGAAATATTTGTTTAATCTTTTAGTTGCATATGAGTCTTAATGAAAATATTCTATAGTAGCATGTTAGTGCTGTGTACATTATTCTCCAACATCTTATTAATGGCCATTGAGATGAGATATTTGTGTACTGAATAAATTAGTGAATACTTTCTCTGGGCCAACAAATGTAAAAAAAAAAAAAAAAAGAACTTAGGCCACCTAAATTATGGGAGAACCTAATAAAAATGTGTTGTCAAACAGGATTCTGCCTCTAATCTCTTATACAAAATTTAGCATGAATGCATATATATGGTTATACATATGATGTATATATGCATTCTTATATGATTTATATATGTGTGTGTGTTGTGTTTAGCTCAGTGTCTAGCTGCATATATTATTTTGAGGTTTACCATATGCCTTGTCTTTGCATAAATGGAAAATTTATAGTTCTTTATATACATGAATTAAAATGTTCAAGAGTTCTAAAACCTAAATGAAAATGTGACATGAAAGTCTCCATATACTACAAAGAAAGTATCATATAACTTGGTATTTTGTTTTGAAGGAGACATCCCATCAAATAGTTATTTCAATAGTTAAATGCAGATATAAATAGAGATAATTGTTATTAATCTGTCAAAAATTTTACTGACAAAAAATATGATGGAGAGATATTAAATAAAACTCTCTTTGTTGGGGGGGGTACCTGGGTGGCTCAGTCTGTTAAGTATCTGCTTTAGGCTCAGGTCATGATCCCAGGATCCTGGGATGGAGTACTGAGTTGGGCTCCCTGCTCAGTGGGGCGTCTGCTTCTCCCTCTCCCTCTGCCCTCCCCCAGCTCATGCTCTCTGTCATTCAAGCTCTCTCTCTCTCAAATAAATAAAATCTTAAAAAAAAAATTTTTTTCTGGAATAGGCCACTGTTTGCTTTTTTTCTTTCCTCCCAACCAGATATTTTGTGGAAACTTTGCATTACAGTATGTACTTTGAAAAGAAATGCATATACTTTCAGTAATAATGTCAGTAGCCAAGATTTAAAAAAAAAAAAGATTACTTTTAGACATCTATGAGTAACTTAGGTTAAGCGTAAACATTATTTCCCTAGAAATAATGGCCCTGGATTGGCATAACATAAAAGTGAGTCTTTTTATTAAAAATTTCTTCTTTGCAGACTCATTAGGAGTTTAGGTAAGACATAGGGCTAAAATTATATTTTTTAAAAATTGATTGGCTAAAACATTAAAGGAAACATATGAGTACTTCCATGGGACAGCAGAATAGAATCTCAAATACAGAAATCTGATAACCAGCAGGTAGCATCGGATATTTCTGATTCATTGGTGCAGCAGGGAGCAAAAGTTCCCTAAGACAAACAACAGTTTTGCTAACAGTGCCCCAGGGTGTATTGGCAAATACATCTGAAATACTGACTTTCATAAAATAGGCAAACTTACTTTGTTTGCTGAACGCACATTTCTTTTCACAACTATACCTAAGAACCTCTCCAAAGACAAAAGATAATAGAGTTTCCTCCTTGTCTTTGGTACACTGTGAAACATGACAATGAACTGGAAAGAGATAGATACCTAAAAATAGAAGGATAAAGCATCTTTATTTCAAATCACAGAGTCACAGAATACCTAAATATGACTTTTAAACCTCATCTCACTCTTGAAGTATGTTTTTAAATAGAAACATAGATAAATTACTTTACCAATGACTAAATTAATAAACTTTGTCTTGACTAATTCACAGATAAATCAGAATGGGGAAGGGAAGAGGTACATACAATCCACTGCAAAGCCATTTGTGAGAAATGCTGTTTGAATAAATATTATTCTATTTCACATTAAAATATTTGTATTAAAATGCAAATATCCACAGACTATTATTGTATTTTATTCTACCAAAGAAATATATGTATCCTAATTTTCCTATTTCATACCAAAACTCATGACGAGTGCTTTTACTTTCTTCCCAGCAACACTTCTAAAATCATCTTATTAAAATGCAACCTGGTTGGGGTGCCTCGCTTGGTTCAGTCAGCAGAGCATTTGACTCTTGATCTTGGGGTTGTGAATTCAAGCCCCACTTTGGGTGTAGAGATTACTTAAAAATAAACCCTTAAAAAAAATACAACCTGGTTGAGCAGGGATGTAGTGGAACCTGAGTTTCCAAATTTCTAACAAGTTCCAAGGTGATTCCAAAGCTAGCCTTTAGCCAGATCACTCTGAATAGCAAGGCTTTAAGCACAGAGCTTTCCAATGTCTATACAAGAACACACTAGTGTACCCCCACTGATGATACAGGTATGCTTAAGCTATTGATCCCATTTGTTCAGTTTCTTAGTGATAGCTGAGACAGCCAAAGCCTAGGCTGATTTCTTTCAGCTCCATAGAGCTTTATCCACATAATACGGTAACCCATACTTTATGTGCGTCCTGACATGAAACAAAATTTAGACACAGTGCACACTGCTTTGAATAGTAAATGACTAAGTACAGAAAAATTACATATCAACATGATATTTCAGGAGAGAAAATCCTTATCAATTAATAGTTATTCCCTAAAAATAATACTTAATTAAAATATGTCAAAAATATCTTCAATATTGGCTTATTTGGCATACTTGAAAAATAATTTGGAATTATGACTGGTCCACTGGACTGGCATTAATCTCAAGCATGGAATTACTTGGGTATCTTTTGAAGACAAAATTTTAAAAAATACTGTTCTTTAAAAACTTCCCTAAAAGTAGAATGAATAGGGGTACATGGGTGGCTCAGTTGGTTGAGCGTCCGACTCCTGGTTTTGGCTGAGGTCATGATCTCAGGGTTGTGGGATCTAGCCCCACGTCGGACTCCAAGCTTGGCACTTTGGCACAGAGTCTGCTTAAGAGTCTCTCTCTCTCTCTCCCCCTCTCCCTCTGTCCCTTCCCCCACTCATGCTCTAAATAAATAAATAATAAATAAATAAAATCTTAAAAAAGTAGAATGAATAGTTCTCTAAAAGCCCAGCTGTCTTGAATATACTGAAGTCACTAAAAACATATGTGCACAATTTTTCTTTTTGATTAGAAAATGAATTTTTAGAGATTATAATTTTGTAGTCCATGTGTTGCTCCCAACTTTCTATATGGTTCCAATTCCATCTTAAAAATCCATTTGCATGTATAATATTATGCATCATTGATTTACTTTGGCGTTTTTAGGATTACAATAAAGTGTATTATTTTTAAATGATTAAATTAAAAGACAACCATTTCTTTTTTCAAACAGTTGTCTTCTGTATCACAAAATTAACAATCTTTCAAACAGATAGTAACATCCTCTGCAACAGAGAAAACACAACATCCCAACTCACCAGAGCATAATTAAAGCCTTATGAAGCCAGTCCTCTTACAGGACTTCACTTAAATAAAAGACAAAAAGAGTAAAACAATGCCTGTTAGAAGTCAGGAAGTGGCGTTCCTTGGGAGATAGTGACTCAAAGGAGCGCTCAGAGACTTGTAAGGTGCCAGTTAATGTTCTATTTCATGATCTGGGCAGTATATTCGGGTTGTAAAAATCCTGTATAATGTACTCTGAAATGTACTTTTCTGCATTAATAATAACATTTTAAATGTATGGATAATCATATCTTTTCAAAATTTCTTTTCGGGATTTTTTTTTTTTATGTTATGTTAATCACCATACAATACATCATTAGTTTTTGATGTAGTGTTCCATGATTCATTGTTTGTGCATAACACCCAGTGCTCCATGCAGAACGTGCCCTCTTTAATACCCATCACCAGGCTAACCCGTCCCCCCACCGCCCTCCCCTCTAGAACCCTCAGTTTGTTTCTCAGAGTCCATAGTCTCTCATGGTTCATCTCCCCCTAGGATTTCCCCCCCTTCATTTTTCCCTTCCTGCTATCTTCTTCTTCTTCTTTTTTTTAAACATATAATGTATTATTTGTTTCAGAGGTACAGGTCTATGATTCAACAGTCTTACACAATTCACAGCTCTCACCATAGCACACACCCTCCTCAATGTCTATCACCCAGACACCCCATCCCTCCCACCCCCTCCACTCCAGCAACCCTCAGTTTGTTTCTTGAGATTAAGTATTCCTCATATCAGTGAGGTCATATGATACATGTCTTTCTCTGATAGACTTATTTCGCTCAGCATAATACCCTCCCGTTTTTTATTTCAAATCTATTCAACAGTTGGGGCAATATTGTGTTTTTGTTTGAATACGTACGTGTGTATGTGTGGTATGTGTTCAGTGAAGGATAGGATATAAACACTTCTATTTAGCAAATTCTAATTGTAAACTTTAAATCTGCTGAGAGAGTAGGCTGCAACTATAGATTTAGTGTTATGTTTTTGAAAAATTTCGAATGCTTTCCTAAATCTTTCTTTCCACAAGCAGATTTGATTCAAGATAGAGAACTGCGTAAGTGAGAACTTTGTCTGATGAAATGGCTGGTTCATCATGCAGAACGTCCCAATAATCAGAATTATAAATCACTGAGAGATAGCTTGGCTTTGAGTCATTGAAACTCACTTCAAAATGTACCCTTTAGTCAAGATAATGAAATACACTGCAGCTATAGGGTTTTTATGAAAACACACGTAAAACCACTCTTTCCTGACATTTACTATGGTAATCAGACATAGAACTGAAATATAGTCCTGGAATCTGAGGCTGTTTTACCCTGATTGAAAAAAGTAGCTTTTCCAAAATATCCACTTTATAGATATTTGTCAGCAACCATGTTCCCTTTCTGTGGGGGTGGGATGGGAGACTTGCAGTGAATAAATAAAATAAGCATTCATTACAGTGAAAATGAAATATTTTACCCTAAGTGGGTGGAAAAATGTATAAATGACCCTAAACAGTTGTTGAGTAACAACACAAAAAGAATGATTTGCAGGGAGAGTTTGTTAAAGAATATTCAGTCTAACTCTTATGCCTAAACTTTGATTTAAAGAACACAAATAAACTATTTTTCCCAGACAGAATCATTCGATGCATCTGCATATTCATTCATATTTTGTTTCTCATTTGCATTTTCAAGATGTTTGTACTTCAAGGAGTCTGCCTTGAGTAAGAACTTTGAGAAGTAGGTAGAACTACGTGTGGGTTTCATAAAAACACTGGAGTACCTAGGAGTAGCTAGATTTTATTCATTCATTCTCTGGTAAAGTCCTCAGATTATATTTCTGCTTCAAATTTATCTGGGATTATAGGCTGAATAATGGCCTCCCAAAGATCTCTACATCCTTATCCCCGGAACTTGTGAATATGTTTTCTTGATGAGGGAGCAAAAGGCAAGCTGAGAGAAAAGCACCTGCTAACATCCCTCAAGGCCCCCACCCCACCCCAGGTTGGGTATGTGTGACATTCCTTAGGCATTCCTGGCTGCCCTAGAACAAATGAAGGGAAAAGCCAGTGGTTAACTGATAGAGATCACAGTCCTGCAGGACAAGAGTCTCCATCAGTTTGCAACTGTCTTAATGATTTACAAGAAAAAAGCAATCTCCAGAAACTTATAGACACAATTTCCTGGAGCCCTAACATCACCCTCCCCTCCATCGGAGAGAAAATCTTCTACAATCAATCACTCTTCACCTTCCCAGTGCAGCTTTCTGCCCAACACGTCCTGTGCCCGTGCTTTCATAAAAACACGCTTTTTGCACCAAAGACGTCTCACTTGGCTGTCAGTCAGCTCCAAGCCCCACTCCAAACCACATCATTCTTATGGGGAAAAAGGGACTTTTCAAGTATGATTAAATTAAAAATCTTAAAATGGAGAAATTATCCTGGAATCTCCAGGAGGGCATAATCTAATCGCAAGGGCCCTTATAAAAGGGATGCGGTTGTTAGGGTCAGAGAGGCAAGAAGATGCTACACTGGCTGGCTTTCAAGATGGAGGTGAGAGGGAATAGTGGAAGGCATGAAGAAGGAACTCAGTTGGAATCTAGGAGCTGGGATAGGGAAGTAAACATATTCTCACCGAGACTCTCCAAAAGAAACCAAGCCCTGTGGACACCCTGACTTTAGCCCAGTGAAACTGATTTCAGACTTGTGGCCTTCAGAACTGTAGGATAATAAATTTGCCTTGTTTTAAGCTACTAAATCTGTGGTAATTTGTTAAAGCAGAGATAAGAAGCAAATATACCTGGCAACCATTAACCGATAATTGCCTACCAGGACAATGCATCTGTTTTACTCTTTCATTTATTATATAACTCTATTTTACATGATTCACTCACTTCCAAGCCAGTTTCTTCATCTAGACTTCTAACCGGTTCCTGCAGTGACCTAGCTTTAGTTCTTTTTATGTCTCTAATGTAGCAGATGCTTCTGATGTCTGCATTACATTTTCTTAGCATACAACTGATTTCTGGTAGAAATACTAAAGTTTTGTGTGGCCTCAGACTTATTTTGCATTGTCAGACTTTCCCCTGGAGTGACTCTTCCTATCTTTCTGCACTTTCTCTGGGCCCTTTTCTGATATCTGGAGAAAATCCACTACACACTTAAAGCCCACTAAACATAGTACCCCTGCAGAAGATAATAACTCTAGTGGCAACGCTCAAATGGGGTTCAGGAGCTAGTATATAAATATTCCAACTGACAGTATTTCAGATGGATACTTGTGAATTTCATTCTCAAATTTCTTCAGATCTGAAAGGAATTCCCTCAACCTGTAATAAACTTCATAGTACATCCTTGTTTTCTCTTTAAATCCTGTCCCTTCTCATTCTTGCCAAGCACATATTCTACTTCCTGAGATCACTTCTCAATCAACTACCTGCACTAAGATGTTGCTTCAAGTTCTGCTTGCAGGAAAACCTAAAGTAATGCACCAGGATAATGTCAACAGTTTTGAACACAGCAGTCAATCAAATGTTTCCTGGATGATTTACATTTGAAAAACAACTGATTAGTGAGAAGGATTTAAAATACATTTTAAGAATTGTCTTGATTTTGTGTAGTACTTTTAATTATTTTTCATAATGATGATTTTTTTTCCTTCTACATGTATGTATTTAACATTAACAAGATGTATAACTAGCATGCTGTTAAAACTTCTGGAATATGTTCGCAATGAAAAATATTTCTAAAATGTAGTTATTAAATGGTCACTCTCATTTTATGAATCATTTTTAGATAGGTGTTATATTAATTTTATTTTTTAAATGTATAAGTGAATAATCTAATTTTCACTGAGCATGGCACCTTACTTTACTCATAAAAACATATGTAATAAATTGGTCAGTTATGGAACCTTACTTTACTCATAAAAACATATGTAATAAATCATGGAACCTTACTTTACTCATAAAACATATGTAATAAATTGGTCAGTTATTACTAAGAATTGTGATTAGGTGAAAATGCGATACATATGTTTATGTTTCTAGATATAGTTCACAGTAATACTTTTTCATTTATTTCCTTCAGGTTTTAGTGGCAGTATGGTTGGGAACAAAATGTTCTGACCACATTTTATTGTAAAAAAAATTATGAAGGCAGTCTGATTTTTAAATATTTTATGTAACTAAATAACTTGTATCTTTTCTAGGTAAATATAGACACAGATTTTTATCATTAAATTCTGATAATACTATCATGGTTTAACAGGAGTTTGACAATTACCCATAAAGTCTTTTTGTTTTTTTTTCCTTGGATGGGCAGTCTTTATAATCTGCACATATAGATGTTCTTATTTATTTTAATTTAAGAAATTGTATCTTCTATTACAAGTTTCCTTTTTTCTAATCCATTCATTATCATCTCTTCACTTGAAATGCATGTATGCATTTGTGCATTTAATTATTTGTGTTGTGCTTGATTTTATTTCATCTTTATAAATTCCTTAGTATCATCTATAGTTCATGTTTGTTGTTTGAAATGATGCAAGTTTTTATGTCTGCTTATAATTATGTGTTTTCTAATCATTTCCTTTCTCTCATCTGTTTACATCCAGAGTACTGCTGACTTAATATTCAATAGCTCCTCTTATCTCAGCATCTCTTCTCTAATAACCTACAGTCTTTAATTTCTAAGATATCAAAAAAAAACCAAGTATTCATTTGTAAGTTTAACTTGTTTTGTGGAATAAATTTTGTTCCATTTGCCATCTGCATTTTGCTTCCTTGTTCATTTTATTAGTGCAACTGAGTAGGTCCCACAATAGAGTCTTTTTTTTTTTCATGATAAGAGTCTTTTAACAGGTGTCATTCTTCCCTGAATATGTAACATTTATCCTGAGTCATGCATTTGTAAAAGTATAGAAAAGACCATCCCATGGAGGGAACTAAAGGTGTAAATCATTTACAATTTGCTAGGTTAAGACTGAGCATCATCTCACAGATCCTCTGTTTTGTGAATATATCTCCTTCCTATCCAGTAAGGTATTTGTGTGAGTCAGAAAGAAGGCCAGTATATTACAGAACTTTAATATGGTTTTCTAATACTCCAATATCTCCCACCAGGAAACTTAGCTGGCAAGCTAACATGTACTGTTTTCTCCCCAGTATGTCACAGAGACAGACAAATGCTTTTGGATGAATTTTTGTTTGCTTGTTTGCTTGGTAGTTGGTGGTTGGTCGGTCGGTCGGTCGGTCGGTTGGTTTGGTTTGGTTTGCTT
The DNA here is from genome assembly GCF_037043125.1 of Eumetopias jubatus. Taxonomy (NCBI): domain Eukaryota; kingdom Metazoa; phylum Chordata; class Mammalia; order Carnivora; family Otariidae; genus Eumetopias; species Eumetopias jubatus. Next base: position 172,023,974 of record NW_028274809.1, on the reverse strand, counting down.
ATAAGATAAATATGCATTTCTTCATCGAATCTGACTTCACTTGCAATTCCATGTTTTCACCTGAGGATTCCACTTCACTACTGAGCTTCATCTTGACAGGCCTACAAGTATTTCTGACTTTATTATTTTCTAGTTTGCTGTTCATTCCACAAATAGCATTTCACAGAATTAAAGTTTAGAGACATGGATGACTTTTGATTTCATAAGCAGTTCTTTTTTGTTATTGTGTTCCCTCTTTGATTTGGGTTATTTTCAGAGATAAGAATGTGAAGATATGTCTTTAGTTCAATGTGATCATTACCTTTAATGAACTATTACCTAGTCCCTATTTATCCTAAAATTCTGATTATGCATAAATCTCCTTTTGTATGCATGTAATCCATTCTTAAGAGGTAATTGAAAAGGACACAGATGGTTAGTGCATAGAATATTAACAAGTGTTACTAACTTATTTTGTGTTCATAGATTAATACGTTTCCTTCTCTGTAAACTAATAACAATACTGATTACCATACTCTGCACTATCTATTAATTAATGACTGTAGAGCTTGTGAAGAATACTAAGTATTTTAATTTAATAGAAGATCTTGCCATTTAAAATTTTTTCATGACAAACTCTCCAAGTTACAAAATTCTAAAAGGAAACAAAAATTAAAAGTTTCTTAGTGAAAAACTATACTACTGAGATTTTATTATTAAACTCAATATTAACTATTATAAAGAATTTGTGATTACTTGGCACAGCAAATAATATACTTGTGCTCATGTGATTCTATAAACTTCCCATTATACTAAATTTATTGACTATTTTTTCCCATCATAGTCAATAACATTTCAGGGACGCTCATTTATTTTTATTAAGCACCTATATTCAAAATGTAACACAACATAAAAGACGCTGCATATTATTTCATATAATTTCTAATAAGCACTGAGTTACTACTAATGCTGTTTCATAATGCTGTAGACTCCTTGAAGTAATTTATTATGGCACAAAACTTGGTAATTGGTAAATTACTATGGTAACAAGTTAAATATTTCACTTATACTGGGATTTTAAAATACAAGAAAAAATTTTAATAACCTAGGATCATCAAAAATGAACTTGAAATAATAAATAACTCAGATTTAATTATATAACAGTAAAACAGGTGAAAAAGGCTCTTATTTTTTTATTTTAATTCAGCAAAATAACATTAATATTCATTCCCTTTTAACACATAACTATAAAGGGCTCAAAAGGAACAGAGCCATCAATGACTATCTCAAAATGCATAAAACCTTTTATCAGAATGATACCTGGAAAATTCTACACAATTTTTTAATTGAGGTAATCACATAGCATTCCTCAATGATGGACCTCAACTTAAGAGATATGTGTTAAGTGCAAGATGGTAAATTCAAACATTGTTAGCAAACAGTGGACAATGACATCTTATAGAGTTTTTCAATAGCCATGTGTCCATTCTCCCATTGTTGAATTTGCTGTACATGCTTCCCTACATGTTGTACCTGAAAAATGCCCAAGTGGTACCTCAGGGCCTATGCCTTTTCTGTTCTTGTTTTCCTGAAGACTGTACCTTCAAATAGATCAATAGATAATAGACAGATAGCGGTAGATATACTTAGATTCACTTGATTTCAATTTCCCTAAATGTATTAACCCTACATGTGAACACATAAAATATATTAATGAATTAATCTGCTTATTTCTTTATAATGAATAATCTGCACACTACTGGACAAAGAATACTTATGAATGAATGAAAACTTAGAGTTAATTATCAACTGCCCTAAACATTCTTCAGTTAATTAGAGACAAATAAGAACTTAGGCAGCAATTGTTTATCAATGGCTCTGTGATAACCTAAAACACTAGTATATGGGGACAGGTAAACATGAATTGAAATTCCAGCATTCACAGCTATTGGACATGTGAAATTGCAAAAGGGATTATTTATTAGTGATTTCCAGTTCATACAGTATAAACTGGAGAGCATATATACAAAATATTCTGAGAATGGAATGGATGGTGCTTCTTCTAGAATCTGACGTGTGTTAAAAGCACAATACTTAGCATCCTACTTCATGTTATATTTTCAATTTTCAAACCCTCCTCCACATTTAAATATTTTCATTAACAGTACTTTATATTCACAAAAATATTTCAGCACATTCAACTGAAATGGAACTTACTTAGGTCTGTTTACTTGAAGATATTAATTTTTCCTTAGATAGCAAATATAATGTAAAATGAGATTCTGACTACTTTTGGAAGCTTAAAAGTTGGCGATAATTGTCACAAGTTCATTTCAACATTCTTTTCCACTAGTGTATCCCTTTCCATAATCAGTATTCATTATATAAATACATTACAATGAACTTAGGAAGATTTCACCTACTAGTTCTAACTCCACTAACAGAAACTTCATAATATTGTTTAGAGAAAAACAGGCTAGCATCTCTCTCCTTTTTCCCTATTTTCCTTATATAGTTCCTTCCTCCCTTCTTTCCTTCCATAAACATTGACTAATTTCCTTTTTTTAATGTATTTTAAAGATTTATTTATTGAGAGAGAGAGAGAGAGAGAGAGCGCACAAGCAGGGGGAGGGGCAGAGGCAGAGGCAGAGGGAGAGAGAGAGAATCTGCACCAGACTCCATGCTGAGTGCGGAGCCAGTCATAGACTCAATCTCACAGCCCTGAGATCATGACCCTAACTGAAACCAAGAGTTGGACGTTAACCGACTGAGCCACCCAGGCATCCCAACATTGACTAATTTTCTATCATTTGACAAGCCATCTTCTATGAAGTGAGGACACAGTGGTGAACAAAACACATTCCTGTTCACAGTGTATTCGCATTCCAGTTGTGGAAGCAGGCAATACGCTAAACTAAAACAAACATTCTCCAGGTAACAAGTACTATAAAAAATAAAGTAATTTAATTAAATAGAGCATGACCGACAAAAGTTAGTGTGGCAAGAAAGACTTTTCATAATATGGTGATTTATGAAAGCACTCCTGAATTATGTGAATGGGCATCCTGCATAGATATGGGGAAAATAATTTGAAATGAACAGTATGAATGCCCTCAAACAGAAACGTGTTTAGAATGTTTTGAGAATAGCAAGGTGGGTAGGATGACTGAAGCGTGGTGAACACAGAAAAGAGAAGTAGGGAAGGATTTCGAAGAGAAGGCAGTGACATTTTTACTCTACTAGATTGATGTCTGTGAGGGATTAAAATGGAGAGTAGAGGTGTCACAATCAAATCTCAAAAATCATACTCTTGGTTCTATGTGGAGGTTGTACTCTAGTAGGGACAGACTAGCAACAGTCATTAGGGTGCTAGAGGTATGGCACTATTTAGGAGAAGGAATTTCTTGGCTTGGATTAATGTGGTAATAGTTGAGCGGAAATAGGTAGTAAGACCGGAAATAGGTTTTGACATCAAAGACACATGATAATAAATTGAATGTGGTCAGAGAGGAAGAGAGGAAACAATGATTATTTCTAGAATGTTGTTTTGCTCAATATATTGGCTGTGGTGCCATGTCCTCACAAGGGCAGGATTAGGGGTCCCCAGTTGGTGCTGGGGAGAAGTAGGGAAGAAATTAGAATTTACTTATGAATTAAAAGAATTAAATCCTGAACCTTGGGACATTCCAATGTTTAGAATGCTAAAGGCCCACGCAGAGAAAGTAAAGAAAAAGCCCATGAGAAGATGACAAGAAACTCTTTATTTTTATAAAAAAAATAAAGACTTTTCCTAATGATACTGAAATAACAACTGTAAAAAGCAAAATTGACCACTGAATTTGGTGAGGTAGAGGTGGTTGCCTACCTTGACAGAAAATTTTAAATGAGATCATAATGAAAGCCTGGTAGGAGTCATTACAAACAAATATAAGGAAAATGATTCCTTTTTTAAAGAAATTTATTTTATTTAAATAAATTCAACTAATTAACATACAGTATATCATTAGTTTCAGAGGTAGAGTTCAGTTATTCATCAGTTGCATATAACACCCAGTGCTTATTACATCACGTGCCCTCCTTAATGCCCGTCACTCAGTTACTCCATCCCCCCACCTACCTCCCCTCCAGCAACCCTCAGTTTGTTTCCTATAGCTAAGAGTCTCTTATGATTTGTCTCCCTCTCTTTTTTTTTTTTAAGATTTTATTTATTTATTTGAGAGAGACAGAATGAGAGACAGAGAGCACGAGAGGTGGGAGGGTCAGAGGGAGAAGCAGACTCCCCGCCGAGCAGGGAGCCCGATATGGGACTGGATCCCGGGACTCCAGGATCATGACCTGAGCCGAAGGCAGTCGCTTAACCAACTGAGCCACCCAGGCGCCCTGTCTCCCTCTCTGATTTCATCTTATTTTATTTTTCCCTCCCAGGAAAGGGATTCCTCATAAAGACTAGCCTTTAAGGTAATTCTGAACTGAGTATCAGAGAAATCAGCTAGTATCCCAAGAAGGAATGTGAAGTCATAGGAGTACTTACCTCATTTTTAATTTTTATTTTACTTTACAATGTATCTGTAAAACTTTTAAAGCGACATAGAAAAGAAAAGACCGTTGGTACAGGAGAGAAGATGAAAGAAACACAGGAGTAAATACAAGAATAGCTACAAGAATGCCTGCAGCGTTCATGTGTTGGTCACAGCAATTAATACCTGCCGCCACAAGAGTCACCTTCCAAAATCTCAGTAGATGAGTATGATGACTCTTCCCTCAGGCAATGGCAGACTTTCTGCTCCAAACAATTACTCAGGGGCTCACTTAATAAAGGCTATGTGATCTTGCACTATACCATCTAGATAACATGGCTTCTAAAATCACTACGATGGAGAAGAGAGAGATGGGGAAGGCATATTGACTATCAACTGCCTTTGCCCACATGTGACACAAATCACTTTTATTCACAACCTAGTTACATGTTTTCTTCCAAATTAAAGGATGATTGAGAAAGCAAGCAAACATAGAGAACATATGGCAACACTTCTATTCTCTATCACAATAGAGAGACCAAGGTCCCAGACATAGCAAAAGGATTAAACTTACAGCAGAATAATTCGATCTCTTTTAAGAGCAGAGAAGAGAGTGCATTAGAAGCAGGTACAGGTGATATAGATAGGTTAGGAAGTTAACACCTGATTGCTTTTATAATATCTATAAAATGACAAGAGTGGGACATGTAATTTTAAAGGAAAGGAGAGCATATGAAACTAACTTATTGGAGGGTAGGAAAATAAATCAAGTAGGGACATGAGTAAAAATGCTGGGTACTAGTGAGCATCCAGTTGAGATTTATGGTAAAAAAATATGTACAAGACATCTGATAAGATGTGTTAATCCAACCAAATGGGGAAGAGTCAAGGTATCAGCAAGTATGGTGGATAGAGAATGACAAACACATTTAGGATATAAGAAAATAAATAAATTTAGCAATAACATTTAGAATTTAAGTTGAACATGTATGGATATAGAAATATGTGGAAATGAAGCTTAGTGAAAAACTAATGAAGTCACCAAGTTAAGGACACACATGTATTAGATAGTTGCTGAATTGAAGAAATAATTGCTGAATTGGAAATTATTAATGTGGAGATATAGGTGGTTTTGGACAGAACTGGAAATTTTGAAATCATGATTATAGAGGTACAGTTATTGAAAAAATCTTACAAGGCACAGCCACAAAACTGGGGGGCTAAAATCAAGTGGAGAGACCAGTTAGTAGAAATTGAGAAGATCAAGGAACTTAAAGGCTAAAGTGTTATATGGATGATCTATATAAAAAGTGACATTAATATGATCTCAGTGTCATCTATTAAAGATATTAAGGCAGTTAATAAAATATTCAGGGAATGTGGGAAAGCAACTAAGCGGTATTGTTTGAAGTTGTATATTTCAAAAGAACTGTTTTTGTTTGTGTGTTTCGCTTTGTTTTTTGAGGAAGAAGGCAAAAGAGAAAAGGAAATAATCTACAATAAGAACAAAGAAAACACTGCATTTTCTGCAGTCTCCATAATACATGGGTATGAAAAGAAAAAAATTGTCTCTGTGTGAGAAACTTCAAGAGAATTATGGCCTTTTCAGAAACCCAGACTTCACCAAAAAAAAAAAAAAAGGAGTTATAAAAGGGGAATTTGAGGATATATAGAACTTTACTCTTTGCAGACTTTAAATTCCAGAGGAAAACAATGAAAACATGATAGCAAGTCCAGCTAATGGATGATGACTTGGAAAATTATACCTTTTTGTGACAGTTGAACTAAAAAGGAAGTTATCCATGACAGGATTAACAATCTGTCATGGTCTTGCCAGAATCTTGGAAGAGTGTGGCATCTACATTTTAACTTGATAGATGCTCTTTGGTTAATGATCATCATTCATTCCATTCCCACCACCAGGTTTTTAGGTATTGATGAATAATAACAGGAAACCTGGAAACATCCACCCACTGTACTGATACTTCCTTCTCCAATAATTTATTTACTTGAAACTGAAATATAAGCTGGTAGGCCAACTTCCTAATAGTTAATAAATGAGAAATAAGCCCCATAGTTAAATACAGTGAAACCTTCCTAAAATTCAGCTGTCAATGGAGCCCCAATAACCACTATTGTCTGGAAATGAGTTATCATTTTGGTTTTGCCTAAACACCTCACCTAACATAAACACTTTCTTTGGCAGGAGACACCCTAGTTCCCCTGTTCATATGTTTTTGCTGTGGAGAGAATATTATAACCTTTCTTTTGGGGATGTAGGGGATCATTAGGACAATCTGATCTTCTCTCTGATGCTACAATTAAGAGAGAAGCCAAAGTGAAACCCTTCTGGGGTTTGATTTTTTTTTTTTTATTTGCCTCTCATTATAGGGCTGCATTCTGACTCATCTGACCTCAGAGTAAAATAGCTGTGCAAGTGACTAAGTAAATAAGTCTGTTCAAATCAAAGATTCCGTAATATTAATCCCATTAACAATACACCTAAAGTTATGATCTCCAATAAGGAGTTAGTAGTAATAAGCTTACATTAATTTTTCTCCCAATATTCTGAACTACTGTGCCATACCTTGCTCTTTGTTCCAATCTTGGGAATAAAGTGGCTATTAAGTGGCTATTATTTTTTCTTTTTTTTTGTACCCCATTAAATCCTAAAGATTCACTCCGTAAATAGTCCCAGAAATACTTTAAATAATAATTAACTTTAACTCTTTTGCTTTATACACATATTTAGATGTAAATAGTTACATTTTTGGCTCATAGACTGTTCTACAAATTTTTACAAGAGCTATTTGAATGACTTAATTTGTAAAAAAGTAATTTCCTTATCATTCCTAATATAATATATTTTTGTCCATTTTTCTTTCTACTCATAGAATCATCCCTTTGCCAGGATGCTTAATAATCGGGAGCACTAGTCCTGCCATCAAGACTCAGGTTGGTCTTGCCAAAAAGCCCCAAAAACAGTCTCAGCAGAATTCAACTTCAGTTTTATTCCCCAAGATCTGAATTATTCAACTTTATATAATTAATAATTAATGTAAGACATTAGCAGTGCTATCTCTATGGAGCTAAGACAACCGAGCCTTTTCTCCACTTCTTTATATTCTTTTTATCATGAGATAGAGAAAATGATCACCTGGCTTTTATGAATGTTAGAAGCATGGCTTCTCATATATTGTAAACAATTGCTGCAATTAGGAAACACATAATGCCCACAGAAAATAAAATACCATGCAGACTCAATGCAAACTAAAGACAAACACAGAAAAAAGAAATCTTCCAGAGAAATATTATCTTATGAAATTTAGCACTACCTATATTTTAGGGAACCTTTTGCATTACCTTGTCACACAGTTGATATTTGTGATGGTTCCACAAAATCTCCTTTCCCAATCATAGCTATTTAAAATTGATATTTTTTATTATGTTAATCACCATACATTACATCATTAGTTTTTGATGTAGTGTTCCATTGATATTAAAAAGTTATTGGGGCACCTGGATAGCTCAGTCAGTTGGGCAACCAGCTCTTGGTTTCTGCTCAGGTCATGACCTTGGGATTCTGGAATTGAGCCCTGTGGCAGGCTCCATGCTCCAGGAGGAGTCGGCCTGAGGATCCTCTCTCTCCTTCACCCTCTGCCACCCCTCCCTCAGCTCTCTCTAATAAATTTATAAATCTTTTTTTAAAAAATTATTGTTACATAGTTTTCTTAGAATCCAGGATAATATCTACACTCTGGTGTATATAATATTCAATGATATTTATTTATTTTTAAAATTTTAAAGTAATCTCTACACCCAACATGGGGCTTGAACTCACAACCCTGAGATCAAGAGTCACATGCTCTATGGACTGAGCCAGTCAGGTACCCCTACAATATTTAATGTTGTTTAGAGTTAAAAACTGCTTGTCTTTTTGAAATGACTATTTTATTTTCTGGCATCCATTTGTTAGCCCTTCACTGATTCAAAGGTCTGAAGTCCTAGTAATTATTAAAAGACCTAACAGCTCAAATTAGCTATTTTTCCCCTCTTCACTCTGTATCAGGCTTTGAAAACAGATTTAAATTTTTTTTTCCCTAAAGCTAAAAAACAACAAAAGGACCCAAAATTAGAACTAATTACTGTAATGGTGGCTATGTGCTTCCATGTCCTAATCTAAGTATCTCTAAATTTTCCTGTTATAAAAATGTATGTTACATAAAGAACTATTATGAGTTTATCCATGGTATTTTCAAATAAATATACATATTTAAAATAATTTATCATATGTAGATATAGATTGACATGATGATATATTAATACACCCTGAAGACTGTTTTTGAAATTCATGTTTTTAATGAATCACTTAAAGTAATTCTGTGCATTCTAAAAAGACCTATGAACTGAATATTAAAAGTAATATTAGTTGGCATTGTCTTTTTTAATACATAATACTACATTTTCTATTAGGGTTGTGATGGAAAATACAAATTCTTTCTATACTGAAGCTCATTTTTAGTGCTGTATTATAGGGAATGCTCTATAATCTCCAGTTCACAGTACAGTTTGGTTTTTTTTTATTCATAAGAAATAACCAAAATTTCTCAGAAAAAATCTCTAGAGAAAAAAGAAATGAATTATAATCAAAATGGCATTACATTCAAATAAATGTCCAGTGTGATTCTATAGTTCATGCAGGTCATCATATAACTTATGTTCCATTTCTCTTGTTTCTCTTCCATTTTTACTAGAAAATGACTTGTGTATTGTATATACATTATTAGTTTTGATGTTATTTTCCCTCTAATAGATTTTCTTCATAATTAACTCTTAGACTTATTTCCATTGCTGCCAGATTTCCCTCTCAAAACCTGCATCTCTGATGCTTGGCCAATTTTACTAGTGCCCAAAAATCCAAAGAAGATGGTGAAAGCATCTTTCAGGGCTAATCTAGGCATCTGAAAAGTGCCCAAGTTCTATATATTTTTTTTGCTACTCTGTACTTTCTATAAGACTAACACACTAGCAAGTTCAGAAATATTCAAATTAAAATGTTAGTTTAATTTTAGAAGTTATTTGAAACACTGAAGAGGATTTTTTTTTTAATTCTGATTACCCAGAATTTATTTTATTCCAACTATGGGATAGTTTAAACTCTTCATACTTAAAAACAAAGTGTCAGATGTCCCAACATATGCCTGGGGCTACGTTAGCTTGAAACAGACCAATCAGCCTACTGAAAACAACGAGGAATCAAACAGAACATATATTAAGAATCTGCTTAAAGGCATTGAAGAGTTATGAAAGCAACCAAAACTTGAAGCGTCAATATCTTGGTTTAAGGCCTGATCCCGACAATCTGTGCTTCGTTTATCCTTAAGCCATTTGCTGATTGAATATCTCCAGGAAAAAAGCAGAAATGCTGAGGAAACATGTTCACAGTCTTACAAAAGACAGAATATAGTAAAATGGACCTCCGGTCCTTGTAAGGTAGAAGTAAACTTGCACGTACTCAAGGTTTTTGCTCCGAATCCCTGAGAACTAAGACACATGGGAGGTACAAGGTGAAACAGAAATATACTAGCATTTACAAAAAGTGAATTCAGTTTTGATTCAGCTCAGTTTCCAACTGGATTATTGTGATATGGCCCTATCTTATATGGCAGTCAAGAATCAAAGGACTTGAGAAGAATTTCCCAAATTCTTACGAAGATGTGGAGGCAAAAATCAGAGGTTATGTGTGGATTAAGTTAGAGATCCATGCTACACAATCCAGACTTCTTTTGGTTCCCATGTAAATCAGCATACAAGGAGCAAAGCTGATAAAATACCTCTCATAAAAGGAGAAATTCATGTGAAAAAAAATGATGTATTCTCAATTATTTAACATGCTCTTCCAGAAATGAAAGCAAATTCTTTCTGGAAATAAAAACCTATGATATTTTACATACTGTTTCTCATTTTTTTTTCCAAAGGAAAATCTGCTCCAACTTATATATTTTGTATAGAAAGAGCACTCATGTTGTAACTTTATGCAAAACTGGGCAAAATATATAAGGAAATGTGTTTAGGTGTTTGATACCTAAGAACGGGAATACTCAGCAAGGTGAATCCCACACTGGATTTATCACTCTGACTGGGGACATTTCCCCTACTGTGGCACAGCAAGCTGGAGCCCAGGCAGAGCCTCCCTGAAGCTTGTCCTAGAAAGGGTGAGTTGAGAGAAGAATGGGGAAACTAGTGGTTGAGCAATTCTGGGGGAAGTTGGAGATCTACCTCAGCAATGAGAGTCTACATTTATACATCTTCAAAGCTCAAGTTCTCAAGCTTAGACACAACAAAGGCCTTACCTTGGTTTAAGGAACATGACATGGAGTGAGTTACATAGTAGCTTCACCCTAACAAAGTCTGAAATTAAGCCTTGAAAAGAATTTGAAAAGAAATAGTATAGATGTAGGGCCTTAGCAACTTGTAACTGATTAGAGAAATATTAGGCTTTCCGTACATTTACAGCATCATACATTCAAGACTACACAAGCTCAGAATGAATAGCCAGTAACTAAACTGAAATCTATGACAAAAACATCAAACTGTATCTTAGCTATGGTGAATAATTTGCAATGAACACAGGAATACAAATATCTCTTTAAGATAGTGATTTCACTTCCTTTGGATATATCCAGAAGTTGAGGTTGCTGGATCATATGGTAGTTCTATTTTTAACAGGAAGCTCCATACTGTTTTCCATAATGCTAGTGTCCATCAACAGATGCATGGATAAAGAAAATGTTATATATATATATATATATATATATATATATATATATATATATATAATGGAATGCTAATCAGCTTTAAAAAAAAAAAAAGAAGGAAATTCTGCCAGTTGTGACAACACAGATGAAATTAGAGGGCATCATGTTAAGTAAAATAAGCCAGAAATAAGCCAGAGAGAGAAAGAGAAGTACTGCATGGTATCACATAAATGTGCAATCTAAAAAAAAAAAAAAGAAAGAAAGAAAGAAAAAAAGAAAGGAAGTTGAACTTATAGAAACAGAGTGTATCGTGGTAGTTGGTGTGTTGTGGTTGCCAGGGGCTGGGGGGACAGGGTGTCAGGAGAAGGAGAGAAGTTGATAAAAAGGTATAAACTTTCAGTCATAAGATGAAAAAATTCTGAGGATCTAATGTATAGCATGGTGGTTGTAATACTACTAGACTAAATAACTGGAATTTGCCAAGAAAGTAGATCTTAAGTGTTCTTACCAAAAATTCGAAAAAAATTTAAAAAGGTAACCACCTGAGATGATGGATGTGTTAATTAACTTGATTGTGGGAACCCTTTTCATAATGTATACTCTATATCATATCATCACACTGTACACTTTAAATATATTACAACTTTATTTGTCTATTATACCTCAGTTGATCTGGAAAAAAGATCAAACCAATTCACAAAAATATCACAGAACTCCAAAGGTCTAAAACGTTTCATACAATAAATAGTAAGCAATTAAAAATGCCAGAATTGTGAAGAAACAGGAAAAGTGGCCTATAGTTCATTTAAATATAGTTTATAAAAACCAACCCCAAAGACAGCCTGTATGTTACACTCAATTGACAGTGAATTTAAGGCAGACATTGTAAATATTCAGAAAAATTAATGAAAAATCATTGAGAACACAGATTATACAAGCAGACACAAAAAATATTAAACAAATAAATACAGATCGTGGTCTGTATCTAGGACACATATTGAGGTTGGCATGGTAGTCATTTAGAGATCTCTAAGCATCAGACTTTCTTGTTCTTTTTGTTGATCTTTTTTAACAATTATTATTCTACCTGGATACAGGTGCCACAGCATTATTTGAGAATTGGGAGATCGTATATTTGACTAAAATCACTAGAAGTGTTCAAGGTAGTTCAAAGTCATATTCCATAACAACCTATCCTATATTTTTTCATCTTTTTTAGGTGACCAAGTGGCTTTTCCCCTGTAATTTGGATGTAAACTATTCAACTTTATCAGCATCTGAAGAATTAGTCCCATATCTGGTGACTATGGTAAGGACCTTAGAAGTAAAAAATTGAAATCAGTGAAACAGATACAATCCCATTAATGATTTATTACATGATTTTCCATGGTTTCTTACCTGTAATACATGATTAAATTACACCATTAAGATAGTCTGGAAATTACTATTTTGAAAATCTCTAAGAAATAGCTTTCCACTCACAGAGTGTTTCATGTTAGTTTTTTGCCAACCCACTAAATACTTCATAAATAGCATTTAATAGGCACTGCTAATTAAAGATTCAGTTTGAAACTAAGATTTTTAAAATTTTTTCTTCCTCCTTGAAACCATGTCAAAATGCAAGTATATAATACATGAAGATTTTTGTTTTGTTTTAAGATTTATTTATTTATTTTAGAGAGAGAGCATGAGCAAGAGGGACAGAGGGAGAGAGAAATCCAAGCAGACTCCACGCAGAGTGCGGAGTCCAACATGGGGCTTAATCTCATGACCCACGAGATCATGACCTGAGCCAAAACCAAGAGTCAAATGTTTAACTGACTGTACCACCCAGTAGCCCCTATCATACATGGTTTTAAAATCATATGGGGAAAATAAAACTGAATGAAAGTTACCTATGGACAAGATATGTAACTGATTTCATAAAGATAAAAAGTATATGAAGAACTAGCCAACAAGAGACATGGAATATCAAGTTCCCGCCCAAAGATAATGACAAGCAGGAGCTTGATGATTTCTACACTCAAAGAATAGCTTAAGATTTGTATTTGATGAATGACACAAGGCACAACTACAGAATAAAGATAAAAAATTGGAGACTATTTTAAATGTTTCTAAAAAGTAGAGTTGTATACCAAGGTCTCTGCCTCTATTCCAGAGGCCATATATCCCTCAGAATTATTTGTGAATTAATGGAGCCAGGCAGACTTCTCTAGGGAATCTAAACCTGGCAAAGAGAAGGAAGCAGCCACCTTGATACTTAGTCTCCATAAGCTTTATTTTGTTCTATTAACAATCCCCATCTCCCATTCCCACACCACTCTCTCCCCTCAGTTACAAGAGATACTAGTACAGATTTAATTGGATTAGATCAATCATGATTCTTCACCTAGGCTGCCTCCTGAGCAGAGCCCATGAATACCTGAGAAGAGAAGTAGATATGAATGCTTGGGGATCCAACCTTGTGTTCCACATTAAGTTGAAATATTGTTTGGGCTATGGGTTCCACATTTGATGTTTTAATTATGCTACTGAACTATATAATATGATGATAGTAAATTAGATTAACAGAGCAAAAAAACAGACTACAAAATTCACATTTGATCATTTTGATTTTCAAAATGGCCTACGTAAGTTACATGCAAAATTATTTTTGCTTCATATTTCTGAGCTGAAAGTTCTGATACTTACATGGCCTACTTCACACAAATATTTTCAAGGAAAAATAAACCTGAGAAAAGCATTCAATCATAAAGAGTCTATGAGATGAAGACAATCATACCAAATAAAATACTTTTTATAAAAATATTTTTTTTTCTAAAGGTCCTTACTGAGTCATCACTATGAAAATTTTGAATAAACAAAGAACTGTGGTACTGACATTTCTCTTGGTACAGATCTCCAGAGATTTATGCTTTCTTGACAATTTGTTAATTACGCTTGCAAATAAACAGTACAAAATAAAAATTTCAAAACTGAACCTCTGAATACCCCGTGATATGCTACATCTATATTTCTCACCCATCTCAAGAATTGCTACCATGATTTACACTGGTTTTGCTCAAACTAAATAAACCAAAGTAATTCTTTTGTTTAAGCAATTTTATTTTTTATTTTTTATTTCTTTAGAAGGAGAGAGTGCACACCTGAGTGGGCAGAGGGAGAGAGAGAGAATCTTAAGCAGGTTCTATCTCAGCATGAAGCCCTACGTGGGGCTAAACCTCACCACCCTGAGATCATGACCTGAAATCTAGTGTCTGAGGCTTAACTGACTGAATCACCCAGGCGCCCCTAAACTAACATAATTCTTGACTCCATTTTTCCCATACACTTCACAACATCCATCACAAACATTTTAAAACTACCTAAAACATGTATTTCAGGGCACCTGGGTGGTACAGGTCGATTGAGCATCTAACTCTTGGTTTTGGCTCAGGTCGTGATCTCAGGGTCGTGAGATCAAGCCCCATGTTTGGCTCCGTGACCAGTGCCACGTCTGCTTGGGATTCGCTCTCCTTCTCCCTTTCTCTGTCTTTCTCAAAATAAATAAATAAATCTTAAAATTAAAATAAATAAAATATATATGTTTCATTCTCATTATTACTCACCACTCTCATTATTACATTTCTAAATCTAATTTTGGACTACTGCATGGCCTCTAAAGTGATTGCCTTGCCTTCATCCCTGCCCAACCCCACACAGACTGTTCTTCATATAGCAACCAAATTGGTACTTAAAATTCTAAGTCAAATAAAGTCATTCAGTTCCCTGCTCAGAAATTTCTAATGGATTTACTGCATTACCTCCTTTCTGTTTTTCAAGAATTCCACAGCATCTCACCTCAGACTGTTTGGACTTGCTGCTTCTACTCTTCACAGATGTTTATATGGCTCGAAAATGGATTTCATTATTATCGAATCCTCTATGATAGTATCTTACATATTATATATTGTATATGTTACATATATATATAATTTTAAATACTATATGGTGCATATATATACATTATGTATATGTGTGCATATAATTTATTAATAACGAATGCTATCTTGAATAAAGATTTGGATACCATCTGCATCTTTCTGCACATTGTAGTCTACATAAGAGAACAGATTTTCTTTTCTTGTATACTGCCATATGTCCAGTCACTAAGATGTCTGGAATATGTTAAGTAGAGCCTCAATAAACTTTTTTAATGCTTAAGTGAATGAGACAAACATATTGATTCTATATTTGTAAATGTTCATTTTGGAAGTATTTTTGAGGGTTATGGGTTTTAAAGCATCATCTACAAATTTTGTGTGTACCCCAGAATATAACTTGCATTTGCTCACATATGAAAAATAATGTACTAAATTTAATTACATTTTAAAATACGTCAGTCACATGGATTATTTGTAAAGATTTTGATTATCTCCTGCTTGATAACTTCTAGTTATTTAAAATATCTCCACGTTGATATAACCTAATTTTGACATTTCAATTTTGCTCTAAGTTTTTAAATTATCCTATACCCTCTCTCTTTAATAAAGTATCTAGAAAATCAATGCCAATTAGAGGTATGTCTTTTTTCTCTTTTTTGCAACCTAACAGTCCATATACACTGCCCTTCACTTAGCATGACATGTATTTTAAAATAACAACATAGTTTTCTTAAAAGACCAAAAAAAAAAAAAGTTCATCCATCATTGTGAAATAATAAAATCCCAACTTCTTTCAAGGTGCTCTGTAGTGTGATTTCCACACAGAATGCAAATTATAATAGACAATATACTTCCAATCATTTGCCAAGATTTTTAAAGTAAAAAGTGTAATCACCATTAAATCACTTTTATCTTGTAGTGTATTTTGATTAATAAATGCTCTGCAACCTGGTCAGAGAAAATTTTGTAAAAATTTGTCACGTGATTAGCAGTAATGAAATTTGTCCATTAAAAATATAGTACTAAATTGAAATAAAATAATTGTTTGCACTAAAATAAAAGAAATGCATAAAAATCAAATTTTAAACTGTTATAAGATTTTTACTTTTATTCCATATCAGGCAGGTATTGCCTTACAACATTTCTAATGGCGATCTATTGCTCACATTGGGAAGAATGTATACCAACCAATCCTAGGTTGGCATAAATATACCCATGCATATATAAATGCCTTTAGATGACTTTAATACACCATTTTCTTCTTAACTTTACACCAGTGATTAAAATAATTGTCAATAAGGTTTAATACCAACTACTGGTTGATATTAAAAAGAATATTCATACTCATTAACTATTATTTTAAAATATATTTCTTATTAAAAAATGACATACCTTGTAAGGAAGATTTCTAAGCATATCTTGTAAGGAAGATGGCTAGGCAAATTGTCCATATCCCTCAATAGATAATTTGGTTAATAAGTATTGAGCTGATTTTTCATGTTAACATATTTCTCAGTGACTTAATCTGATTTTTATGCATTACTGTTTTCTCAGAAAATATAAACCGCCAAAGATAACTGTGACTCACATACAAAATATCCTTTTCTCACATTAGTTTTCAATGATAATTAACATCATCCACATAATTCTGTTTTATAAAAATCCAAATTAAATCACTCTTTTATGCTTTATGGTTATAAGTCTTTTGGGTAATTTTCATTCCATTGTTTTCTAGTAGTCATTGTAAAGAACACTTAGAAAGACCTTTCAACAACGTTTTGCTCACTATTAATTTTGGAAGTGTTCATCAGGCAATTTTATGATAAGTGGCAAATTACTTCTACTGGCTTAATGAAGTCCCTTTTTACTTACAATACTCCTTTATTTATTGCTCCCCCTTTTTCTGTATCCATTTGACATTATGCATTAGTCATTCAAGGACATAATTAACAAAGACAGTCTCTTTCTAATTCTCAGGACAAACTTTCAAAGCTTTTTACAAATGTATCAGAATTCAGTGAGTAAAGCAAAAACAAAAAAAAAATCATTGAGTGCTTTTTTGGGAGAAAGCCATATAGATATTCTGAATCAAAGCCAATAACTAAATTATTTGATATTATAGATTAATATAGTCTATAATATTGAGTTGGGAAAAGATAGTCATAAAGGAATGGTGAATATTTTAAAACTCTTGTAGATAAATATAATTTTAAAATTACAGTGCTTAAATTTTATCACTTAATTACATCATCTTTATGCAATAATAATAATGATTACTTTTGAACAAATCTAAATGGCAGAGCAGGCTGAAAAACATTTTAATTATCTTACATATAAGTAAGTATATCATTTCCTTTCTCTTACATTAACCACAGTATAATTTACTTGCAATTTAAAATCTAAGCTTCAAAGTCACATAGGTTTCTCCTTTATAGGAGAAACTTTTCCAAGTTGATGCCATTGCATATAAATTCTTCAAAATACATGCAGTATATGTTTTATACATAAGAAATCATAACATTTGATTATAATATCTTTTATTCTTAGTGGTTAATTTGTATTGACACAATTATCATGGTATATGTTATCAAAATGATCATTTTACATATCATAAATTATCAGTAAATCTAAGTACATTTCTTCCATTATTTTAGATGGTGGGAATAAAGATTTTAGCAACTTTATGACATAGCACTCAGGGACTCACATAGGTAAGAGTTGGAATTTTTTTAGTTTGGCATAAAGTTTCAATAGTTTTGAAGTGCTCCAAATTATTACAAAGGCAGAAATCAGGTAATACTTTTCAGTATTATTATGAGGTTCCTGATTACCTCCCATAATTTGACTTAAGAAACCCTAGTAATATTATGCTACTTCTTTTCTAATAAATATAACCCCATTAAACACAGACTCTAGTATCATACTGTCTTCCTTGTACTCATATCAAGCGTGCCATCCTAATGACTTCAGTTTTTTCATTATCACCTGCATCCATGTTAAACAAATGGAATTAAAAGAAAATATTCCTCATTTTTCTTAATTATTTTTTCGATCAAAACCTTAACTAAATAAAATTAAATAATTTTCAAGTTTTCTTTTGGTAAAAATTAATAAAATGTTAATGACCTACATTAAAAAAAATGTATGTTGGGGTGCCTGGATGGCACATTTGGCTGGGCAGCCAACTCTTGGTTTCGTCTCAGGTCATGATCTCTGTATCCTGAGATTGAGCCCCACATGGGACTCCACGCTCAGTGGGGAGTCTGCTTGACATTCTCTCTCCCTCTTCCTCTGCCCTCCTGCTCGTGCTCAGTCTCTCTCTAAAATAAATAAATAAATCTTTAAAAATATATATAAATACATAAACCTTTAAAATGGTATACACACACACACAAATACACACCGTTCTGAGAAATATAGCAGAACAATTTCTTAGTGAACATGAGAGAATATGAAGGCATTCTTAGGAGCTGTTTTCAGTAATAATATAACTACATGAGCTCTGTAATTCAAATCTTTCCAAGATCAACCTGGAAATACTTTGTCAGTAGCTTTAGTAGGTAAATGAAGTAAAATTAGTAGCATCTTAGTTTCATTTTTTTTCTAATTAATCCTATCTCTAGCAAAATTATTCTGTTGGCCCTACCAAAGGCTGGATTTTGGAATAACCAATAATTAAATGAGAATTTTGTATTGAATTAAAACAAAAACTCCCAGAACCAATCATCAAACTAAGAATTGAAAAGGCAAAATAGTAACACTGAAAGAGCAAAGTGAGTATAATTTTATTGACAAAAAGACATATCCTGATTGGTGGTGGAAATGTGACCAGCACAAGGATTATCAGACTCAGGAAACTGATGTTGTCATGTGCTACAAAACTTGAATCTTTAACTTTACTAGTAGTGCCACTTGTAAATTATCATTTTCCACTTTGCTATCCACCTGATATATAAAATTTTTAGTGAAAATAGTTTGCTATTTTGGTTACTGCTTAGCTTGTCTAACTTCTCGTTTGAAATGCATACCCAATGAACTGCAAACTCTTCCAAAGAGTTCCTATCTTGAGAAAAAGTATCTTTTACTGGAAAGATTATCTAAGACTTGGGAGGCTTAATATATCTTCTGACCTAAGACTTAGTAGGAGAACATTTCATGCATTAGTAGTTGTCCTTGTGAGTAAAACCTAAAATCAGGATCATCTGATTTCTCCAACTTATAAAGTGTAAGGTGCCCAAAAGATGAAGCTATGAAAAACACTGGTGAATTATTTAATGCTAACAGACTCAAACATAGACATCACTGATTAGTAATTACAATATAGGAATTTAAAGATCAAATTGTTTACTTTTTGGAATTTGATTTGGAAAATGTTTTTATATTCAATTTCACTAGTTGAGCTAAATGGCACATATAAAAGAGTAGCATAAAAAGTCAAAATACTTGGCATTCAAATCAGCAAAGAAGAAGTCAAACTCTCACTCTTTGCAGATGATATGATACTCTTTGTGGAAAACCCAAAAGACTGCACCCAAAACTGCTAGAACTCATACAGGAATTCAGTAAAGTGGCAGGATATAAAATCAATGCACAGAAATCAGTGGCATTCCTATACACCGACAACAAGACAGAAGAAAGAGCAATCAAGGAGTTGATCCCATTTACCATTGCACCAAAACCATAAGATACTTAGGAATAAATCTATCCAAAGAGGCAAAGAATCTGTACTCAGAAAACTATAAAATACTCATGAAAGAAATTGAGGAAGACACAAAGAAATGGAAAAATGTTCCATGCTCAAGGATTGGAATAACAAATATTGTGAAGATGTCAATGCTACCTAGAACAATCTACACATTTAATGCAATCCCTATCAAAATACCATCCACTTTTCTCAAAGACATGGAACAAATATCCTAAAATTTGTATGGAACCAGAAAAGACCCCGAATAGCCGGAGGAATGTTGAAAAAGAAAAGCAAAGCTGGTGGCATCACAATTCCAGACTTCCAGCTCTATTACAAAGCTGTCATCATCAAGACAGTATGGTACTGGCATAAAAACAGACACATCAGATCAATGGAACAGAATAGAGAGCCCAGAAATGGACCCTCAACTCTATGGTCAACTAATCTTTGACAAAGCAGGAAAGAATGTCCAATGGAAAAAAGACAGTCTCTTCAACAAATGGTGTTGGGAAAATTGGACAGCCACATGCAGAAGAATGAAACTAGACCTTACACAAAAATAGACTCCAAATGGTTGAGAGACCTAAATGTGAGACAGGAGTCCATCAAAATCCTAAAGGAGAACACAGACAGCAACCTCTTCAACCTCAGCCGCAGCAGCTTCTTCCTAGAAATGCCAAAGGCAAGGGAAGCAAGCGCAAAAATGAACTATTGGGACTTCATCAAGCTAAAAAGCTTTTGCGTAGCAAAAGAAACAGTCAACAAAACCAAAAGACAACCGACAGAATGGGAGAAGATATTTGCAAATGACATATCAGATAAAGGGCTAGTATCCAAAATCTATAAAGAACTTATCCAACTCAACGCCCAAAGAACAAATGATCCAATCAAGAAATGGGCAGAAGATGTGAACAAACACTTTTCCAAAGAAGACATCCAAATGGCCAACAGACACATGAACAAGTGCTCAACATCGCTTGGCATCAGGGAAATTCAAATCAAAACCTCAATGAGATACCACCTCACACCAGTCAGGGAATGGCTAAAATTAACAAGTCAGGAAATGACAGATGTTGGTGGGGATGTGGAGAAAGGGGAGCCCTCCTACACTGGTGGTGGGAATGCAAGCTGGTGCAGCCACTCTGGAAAACAGTATGGAGATTCCTCAAAAAGTTGAAAATAGAGCTACCATACGATCTAGCAATTGCACTCCTGGATAGAACAAATACTGTGAAGATGTCAGTGTTACCTAGAGCAATCTACACATTTAATGCAATCCCGATCAAAATACCATCCATTTTTTTCTTTCAAAGAATGGAACAAATAATCCTAAAATTTGTATGGAAACAAAGATAGAAATGTAGGGATCCGAAGGGGTATGTGCATCCCGATGTTTATAGCAGCAATGTCCACAATAGCCAAACTATGGAAAGGGCCAAGATGCTCATCGATAGATGAATGGATAAAGAAGAGGTGGTATGTATATATAATGGAATATTATGCAGTCATCAAAAGGAATGAAATCTTGCCATTTGCAACGACATGGATAGAACTGGAGGGTATTATGCTGAGCGAAATAAGTCAATCACAGAAAGACAAGTATCATATGATCTCCCTGATATGAGGAATTCTTAATCTCAGAAAACAAACTGAGGGTTGCTGGAGTTGTGGGGGGTGGGAGGGATGGGGTGGCTGAGTGATAGACACTGGGGAGGGTATGTGCTATGGTGAGCCCTGTGAATTGTGTAAGACTGTTGAATCACAGACCTGTACCTCTGAAATGAATAATACATTATATATATATTTTAAAAAGTCAAAGTACTTGAATAATGCAAAATAAGTTATTTGAAACAAAGTATAAAATACTGGGGAAAAATGAGACACAATCATGAGTGACAGATGACAAAGCAGGTGTGATAGTTAATTTATGTGTCAATTTGGAGGGTGTTTTTGGATGACATTACATTTAAATCTGTGAACTTGAAGTAAGCAGAATGCAAACTGGCACAGCCACTAGGGAAAACAGTATGGAGGTTCCTCAAAAAGTTAAGAATAGAACTACCCCATGACCCAACAATTGCACTACAAGGTATTTACCCAAAGGATACAAAAATACTGATTTGAAGGGGCACATGTACCATGATGTTTATAGCAGCAGCATTATCAACAATAGCCAAATTATGGAAAGAATCCAAATGTCCATTGACTGATGAATGGATAAAGAAGAGTCGTATGTATATATAATGGAGTATACTTTGGCCATTAAAAAGAATGAAATCTTGCCATTTGCAATGACACAGATGAAACTAGAGTAGATTATGCTAAGTGAAATAAGTCAGAAAAAGACAAATACCATTTGATTTCACTCATATGTGGAATTTAAGAAACAAAACATAAACATAGGGGAAGAGAAAAAAAAAAGAGGGAGGCAAATCATAAGAGACTCTTAACTACAGAGAATTGAGGGTTGACAGAGAGAGGTGGGTGGGGGATGAGCTAGATGGTGATCGGTATTAAGGAGGGCACTTGTGTTGAACACTGGGTGTTATATGTAAGTGATGAATTACTAAATTCTACTCCTGAAACCATTGTTAAACTATATGTTAACTAACTGGAATTTACATAAAAAATTGAAAAAAACAAACAAACAAAAAAGCAGATTGCCTTCCACAATGTGGGTGGGCCTCATCCAATCAGTTGAAGGCGTGAATAGAACAAAAAGTCTGGCTTCTGTAATCAAGAGCGAACTCTCTAGCAGAGTACAGATGGATTGGAACTGCACCATCAGCTTTTCTTGGTCTCCAGCCTATGGGGATTGCAGATTTTCGGCTTACCCACCTCCATAATTATATGAGCCTCTTTCTTATAATAAATTTCTTTCTCTCTTATATACAGATTCTATTGGTTGTATTGCTCTGGGGAACTCTAATACAGCAGGATAACAAGTAATTGCAAGCCCAGAAAGAGATGCAGAAGAGATAAAGGTGGGGAAAAGACGGTCAGAAAAATTATTAATTATATAATTGTTAAAATCTTTCAAAGATAGAAAAATCATAAACCCAATCAGGATAATTAAACATGTTTATAGGTTAGGTGATTAACCAAAATGACATATAGTTTCAGCAAAAGAACACTGAAATTCCAGTAAGCAATTTGTTATATAAATGTTGAGAAGCTGAGTTTAAAACGTACATGGAAATATAAGGATCTAAGATGCCAAAAACAATCTTGGAAAAAAATTTGGAGAACTTGCATTTCCCTAATATTAAATTTAACCATAAAGTTGCAGAAATAAAAAGAATGTAGTATTGGTATAAAAGAAGAAAAATTGATGAATGGATCAAAATGTGGAGTCTACATTTAGAAACACACTTAATATGTAAATGGATTTTTTAAAGTGTCAAACAATTTATTAGGGAAAGGAAATTCTTTGCTAAAATAATGGTAGGGCAACTGGATATTCCTATAGAATAAATGAATCTAACCCCACCCGACACCTTATGAAAAATCTGAGATGCATTATACACCTAGATATAAAGGCTTAAATTTTTAATTTAAATTTTCTGGTTGAACACATAGGAAAACCTCATTCTAACCTGGAACTTATTTAAATATTTCTTATACAAGATACTGTAAGCGATGTTTAACATCTGTTAGATTACATTTCGAAAAATACATTAAAAAAACCCTTTTCATCTAAAGATACCGGTAATACAAAATTTGTAACTTTCTGAGATTTGTACCCAGGGTATATAAATAACATCTATAGACAAACATCACCCACAAAAGCAAGATACTTGAACAAAATCCTCATGAAGGAAAGAATAACTTAATTACTACCTAAACCATGCACAAGAATGGGTTTCTAATTGATTAAACACTTCAGTATGAGAAATATACATGGAAACTGAAAAGGAAGTGCAGGAAATGTTTTAATTTTATGTTAGGAAATAATTTCTAACAGACTAATGGTGTTTACAACAAAATATAAAATTTAACTCC
The DNA here is from genome assembly GCF_037043125.1 of Eumetopias jubatus. Lineage (NCBI taxonomy): Eukaryota > Metazoa > Chordata > Mammalia > Carnivora > Otariidae > Eumetopias > Eumetopias jubatus. Next base: position 172,000,108 of record NW_028274809.1, on the reverse strand, counting down.
ATTAAGAACATTTTTTATTCAAAATACAGATAAAGAAAATTAAAAAGACAATACACAAAGAGGTAAATTGTTTTCCACTTATATAGAGAAAATAAAGAATAACTAGTACTAGTAACAGTTTATAGTAAACAAATCAATACAAATTAAAAGCAATGTGTATAGACAATTTGGAGAAAAAGCACCAATAGCAAAGCAGTGAACAGATTCTCAACCCCTTTAAGAATGTTGGAAATGCAAACGACATCAACAATGAAATACCACTTAATACCCAAGAAATTGGGCAAAGATAATTTATACTAAATGTATGGGAATACATGTCCACCAAATAAATAATTAGTATACAGAAATATATACAATTAACATCAGATTATATTCAGAAAAATCTGCAAATAAGACAATTCTTTTTCTAAAAGATTTATTTATTTATTTTAGAGAGAGAGCATGGGGGGTAGGGGCAGAGGGAGAGAAAGAGTCTTAAGCAGCCTTGCTCAGACGTGAGGCTTGATCTCATGACCGTGAGATCATGACCTGAGCCAGAACCAAGAGTCAGACATGTGACCAACTGTGCCACGCAGGTGCCCCAACAATTCCTAAAACCATAGTGAAAAATAACAAAATTTTTGAAGATTAATGAAGTAGAGGACAGACACCTAAACCGAAGTCTGAACTCCATTTTCTATAACTGATGGGTATGAGTATAAGAAGCTGATTGCCTCTTACATCCTGTCTTCCCTCCATAAATTATCCCACGCATCCTCTCACTCTGTCATCGCCCCTCTGTCCATATCCTCTTTAGCATCCTGCTCTCTACTGTTTTACTGGAGAAACAAAAAAGGCAATCTCATGGAATTGCACAAGACTCATGTAGGGAATCCCCCCAAACATTACTGTCCTCCCTTTGATAAAATATCCCAGCACCAATTTTCTTTTTTATAGGGATTAAAGGGATTATAGACTTTATTGGAAAGAATAAATGTACATGAATGAAAAGTGTTTGACTGCTCTCACACATGAGTATTAGCTCTAGGCAAAGACAGGAACATTCATTATCCCCGTTTAATTATTCTTAACCTTTCCAAGACATGAAGGATTTTTAATATTTCAAATACACAGAAAATCCTTATGAATTGCTGCCTGACCCTCTAACAAAACATTGTTACATTAATATTTCAACTCTTACTTTGTTATTTCTTACTGTTACTAAAGCAAATTCATCGATCTTACTTTTTAAAAACATATATACATTTTAGGGCACCTGGGTGGCTCAGTCATTAAGCGTCTGCCTTTGCCTCAGGTCATGATGCCAGGGTCCTGGGATCAAGCCCCGCATTGAGCTCCCTGCTCAGCGGGGAGTCTGCTTTCCCCTATCCCACTCCCTCTGCTTGTGTTCCCTCTCTCACTGTGTCTCTCTCTGTCAAATCAATCAATCAATCTTTAAAAACATAAATAGAAACATGTATACATTTTAAATAATCCTACTGAATACTCTCTATGATAAGAGTTGACCAAAGGTATATAGATAATGTGCTGAAGGTAACGTTACCAGACATTAAATAGAAAAAAATTAATTCCTCCCACTAGATATTTTACAAACATACAGAATATCAAGGACACACTGGTCTAACACGTGATATAAAAGCATACCATACAAGAAAATTATTAAAATTTGGACATTCATTGCTTATATTTATGGCCATGATAGTGATGAGACTAGAAAGCAGGAATGTAAATGGCCTAAATGCAATAATGGTGATAATAATAATAATAATAATAATAATAATAATTAAATTATCTGACAACAAAAAGTAATTCTAATAATAATACAGTTTTCACCCGATTACCTTCTTTCTCTCAACTTCAATTTCCAAAGCTATTTTTAACTTTTCCATAGGGATAGTGAACAATTCTTAAAATGTCCATTCTGTAGTTATACTATTTTAGAATGCTATCCAAACTCTTTTTTAAGGAAAATGCATATATGATTTAGAAAGTGTTTTTTAAAACCCGTCATGTTTTTCCTTTCTAGTGAATTTTGCAAAGAAAGAAAAATAAAAATAGCATAGAATTAATTATGTAGTATATGCGTTTACAGAATGAATTAACATGTTACATTTTCCTGTGTTAAAGCATTTGGGAGTAAAGCATAGGTACCAAAGAGAATACAACCCTCCTACCCCCATACTACAAAATCAGCAAACTTAACAGTTCATATATAAAATGGGTCACAAAGGAAAAATTTCTCCACCATATCTAAAATGAAATCTTGATTGAGAGTTGATCTTACTCCCTGTGAGGCCATGACATTATAAGTTTCAGTGTGTCCTGAGAATGTTCATTTTGTCAACCTTGCATGTACCTGTTTTGCTCCAGTAAACCATATTCAACTATGCACAGTCTGCTGTCAATCACCCAGTCAACTTTTAATGTAGCTTTTATCACTTGTGTCAGAAAAACCACCTCTTTCTAGGACCTCAGTATGTGGTTAGATATATAAAATTGGGTAAATATTGATGTAAAATTCAAGGAACTCCATATTATAACTTTAAGTTAAACACAATGGGGCATGATTTACATTCATTAAAATTCAACCTTGTTACATGTACAGTTCTCTGAGTTGTGGCAAACATATACAATGTTGTTACCAACAAAATAATAAAAATAATGTAATAGTTCCATTATCCCCAATTATTCTTTCATTCCCCAAACAAGCCAAGCATGATGTAGTTTTTAGTTATAACTTTGCTTTTTCCAAATGAAATAAATAGAAAATACAGTATACAGCCTTTTGTATCAAGCTTCTTTTTTGTAACGTAATTCCTCAAGATGTATCCCTGTGTTTATTTTTTCTTTCCAAAGAAAAGCATGTAGATTTTAATAAAATTATTAATAGCTTCAGGTAAGTTCTCTGGTATCTAATAGTAGCACACTGATAAATATATCACTGGGCCACTTTCATTTGAGCACTTCAGAAATTCATGTTTTTGCATGTATGCCTAGTTTGTTTCCTTCTTTTATGGAGTAGTATTTTTTGTACATATGTACCACAGTATCTTCATCTAGTTGAAGGGGATTTGGATAATTTTCTGTTTATGATGATAATAAAATTTTAATGAACATTCATTTAGAATTTCAGTATGCTTTTAATTTCACTTGGATGAATATGCTGGATGATAAGTAAATGATTAAATATATTTCTGAATAGTAAGTATATGATAACACATTAAGTGTAAAATGTTTAAGCTTATTTGTTTTCCAAAGTGGTTGTATAATTTTGCAAAATTATTTTCTTTATAAAAGTTTTGATTTTTTTTAAGACTTATTTATTTGAGAGGAAGAAGCACAAGAAGGAGGTGCAGAGGGAGAGTGAATCTCAAGCAGACTCCAGCTGAATGTGGAGCCAGTGCTGGGCTTGATCTCAAGACACTGAGATGAGGAGCGGAGCTGAAACCAAGAGTCAGGTGCTTAACCGACTACACCACCCACGTGTCCCAAAGGTTTTGATTCTGTTTCTATTTCTTTTGTCCCAAGTATGTTTTGATTTTCATTTTTATTTCTTTGTCCCACTGATTGTTCAGGAGTATCTCGTTTAATTTCCACATATTTGTGAATTTTCCAGCTTTCCTCCTGTTGTTTTCCATTTTTATACTACTACAGTTGCATATTATTTTAATCAACTTGATAGTATTTCAATCTTAAATTTGTTAATACTAATTTTGAAACCTAACATTTGCTCTATTATAGATAATGTTCTGTGTGCACTTAAGAAGAATGTATATTCTGCTGCTGTCGACTGGAATGTTAGGTACATACCTCTTAGATCCATTTGGCCTAAAGTTTCAAATAGTCTGCTTACTGATTTTCTATCTAGATGATCTATCCATTATTGAAAGTGGGGTATTAAAGTCCCCTACTGTTACTGCATTGCTGCCTATTTCTGCCTTCATGTTTGTTAATATCTGATTAATATATGTGGATGTTCTGATATTGTTTGCCAGTATATTTACAGTTGGTGTGGCCTGGGTGGCTCAGTTGGTTAAGTGGCTGCCTTCCGCTCAGCTCAGGTAATAATCTCAGGGTCTTGGGATCAAGCCCCGGGTCAGTCTCCCTGCTCAGCGGGAAGCCTGCTTCTCCCCCTCCCTCTGTGCCACACCCCCCACCACAACTCATGCTCTCTCTCTCTCTCAAATAAATAAAATCTTTAAAAATACATATATGTATATATATATATGTTTACAGTTGATATATTCTATTGAGATATTGAACCTTTTATCATTATATAATGATCTACTTTGTCTCTTAACAGTTTTTTTTAAAGATTTTATTTATTTGAGAGAGAGAATGAGATAGAGAGATAGCATGAGAAGGGGGAGGGTCGGAGGGAGAAGCAGACTCCCCGCCGAGCAGGGAGCCCGATGCGGGACTCGATCCCAGGACCCCAGGATCATGACCTGAGCCGAAGGCAGTCGCTTAACCAACTGAGCCACCCAGGCGCCCTCTTATTAACAGTTTTTGACAAAATACCTTTTTTGTCTGATATAATTATGGTTAACCTTGCTCTTTTGGTTTCCATGTGTAGGAAGTCTCTTTTTTCCATCTCTTCACTTTGAGCCTATGTGTGTCCTAAATTGACAATGAGTCTCTTATAGACAATAAAGAGTAGGATCTTGTTCAATATAAAATTGCATAAAGCACATCTTATCTCTGATAAACGTAAAAAAAAAGTGCTGACATTGCCAATCACTATGTTCCCATTTATATTTTTCAAATATTTTGTGAAAAATGATTTATAAATATCCTGTGCTCTTTTCATAAACATTTTGCCAAAATGGTGGGTGACATTCCAGGACAGTCATGAATAACTGAGGTTTCAGGAAATTTAAAGCAAAGTAACAGAGGGATAAAAGTTTAGTTTCCTCACCTACACTGACACATAAAGTACTTTATTTTTGTGTCATACTGTCCTTAGGATATTGGGAAGTTTCTGAACTGCCTTAGACATTATCCACTAGAGCCCTCCTTTCTGTTTAGGTTTCATTCTGATTTAAGTACTAAATATTTGACTGACATATACTAAATCATAACAGCTACGAATCTAAGCTCCTTTAAGCTTCTTTAAGCTTCATTTAATGTAATGACTTTGTTGTGACTTGTTTGTAGGGCAGATCTCCCATGGATAACTTCAGTAAGAATTGTGATTAAATTATGTTTATGTTCTTAAGTTCTTTTCAGTGGTTAGTCCTCATTAACCTTCATAAATGAGTGGCATTTTATTGTTCCAAATTGTTTTTTTGGTTCTGTATTATTATCGACAGCTTAAATTCATGTTTTGTTCTTTTTGTTCTTTTTTTTCTAATTTTCCTCCTAATTAACTTTGTAAATTTCCCAGATAGGCATAAAATGCAGGCTGCTGTCAGGTCACTTCATGCAATTTTCTTATTGGCTAACTTAAATTGTGGCTCATAAATAGTATTTATTGATTGATTGATTTATCTATTTTATTTAACACAGAACTGAAAGTATTACATTTGAGAATGCATTGAAAGTATATTTTGCACCATTACTATTTTTATCTAAAAGAAACCAATTTTGTCTTACTGCACACATTCTTTTCCCACCTAAATGTGAAAGATGATTGTAAAATATTCACCTACCTAACTTTACTTCTGGGTCCACACAAACATTTTGTACCTTGTATGTGTTTGGGAAAAAAATACTAAATAATTTTTAAATTCTTTTATTCTGTATCTTTTTAGTATAGAATTAAATATTATAGTCAAATTAAAATTAATCGAAATGTGCATTTGTTTAAAAAGCAGGACATTTGTTTTATTTTATGTATTTGGCAACTTATCAAATTATATATATAATTTGCAATATGTATATAAGTGTGTATATGTACATATATATAAAATTGGGTGAAAAATAAATGCTTTAAACTGTTCTAGATGTTATTATAGATTTTTTTTAATTGCGCATTTCATGCCTACTATTTGCCATATGTTTTGAATTCATTTTTGGGAATTCCTATAGCTCTGAAAAAGAAGTATTATTATCACTAATTTAAAAAAAATTGGTAACTGAGACTTAACAAGTTTAGTCATTTGACTTTGACTTATTGCATTTTTTTCTAAAATTGATTTAGATTTCTTTGCTCTATAATTAAGAAAGAGGACAGTTGCTCTGGTATATGAAATAATGCTTTGCAACCTATTAACGAAATTCAAGAATGTCTGTGCTTATTTTAGTCTCCACAACCTCTCTAATAGTAATGATTACCATTTCTAGAGATAATACTTAACTGATCTTTTTTAAAAAAGTAATAAACATAGTTGTAAAAAAGGTACTCCATTTCTTAAGAATTTTCTTTCGTCAGTTCAATTTATTTATTGGCCATGCCTATAATTCAGAAAACTGCAGTGTATTTTGGAAGTTTATGGTTTTCTTCTCTCCATTTAAAACATTTCATTCTTATATTGTTTTTGATTGAGTTTCTATTTTATTTCAATAATTTAATTGGTACAATTTTAAATACCAAGTGGAGTAAAAATGGATACTAATTTTAATTATCTTTATTTACCCATAGCTCTGCTATTAAACATCAAATACAGTGTATTTCCTAATCTGATGTTATTGTGGCATTATATGATTACATCACATAAAAGATAATATCATTCAATATGCACATTTTTACAGATAGCTGTCATTCACCAATCTGTCATTTTTAGGTAATCATTATCTATGTTGCTCAAAGCACTTTAAATAAAGGTTTATTTTAATGATCCTAGGGAGCTGTGAAAATGTAAAATGTCATTAAATATCTCATTTTTAAAATGTTTACTCCCAGTAAAACAGTCTTTAAAATCCACTGGTAAGAACATTATGACAGAATTTGGTAAATTTGCAGAATAAGTAATACCATATTAAACAACATTCCCAGTGCATTTTATTTTATTTTTTATTTTTTTATTTTTTTTTAAGATTTTATTTATTTATTTGAGAGAGAGAATGAGAGATAGAGAGCACGAGAGGGAAGAGGGTCGGAGGGAGAAGCAGACTCCCCGCCAAGCAGGGAGCCCGATGTGGGACTCGATCCCGGGACTCCAGGATCATGACCTGAGCCGAAGGCAGTCGCCCAACCAACTGAGCCACCCAGGAGCCCTTCCCAGTACATTTTAAATATAAAGAGAACAAGAAAAGCATAACCAAAAAAAAGAGGATTAAAAAATCCAAAAATGTTTTCCTTTTTATTATTTGAAATGTTAAAGAAAGGTTAAGTTTTGAACTTCGCATTGTCTTTAGCACACAATGATGCTAACAAACTGGGGAATTGCCAAAAAAGGTTTCAAATGGAAACTAATACCATTCTGTTATGCATACAACATAACAGAATCCAGAAGCATTCAATATATAGGTTGAGATGTGTTTTAAAATATCCTAATATAATTTCACAATGTTGGATTTTTCTAGACCTTTGAGCAAGTAGACTGACCATAAGCTAAACAGAAACAGTTAATAGAGCCCCCCCCCCAAATAGGGAGGTCTTTATTTATTAAAATACTTTTGCCTTATTTTTAATATATATGGAACACTTACAATATGCTAGAAATAGTATTATAAATATTAGATGCATTAAGTTAAGACCTACACTGTTTTTTTGGTAGTATTATTACCAAAATTTTAAAGATGAAGAATTGAAGTGAGTAGGAGGAGAGTATTAAGTAATTTGTCCAGAATGCTTAGAAAGAGATAAGATCAGGAATAAACCTAGGAATAATGGCTTCAGAATCTGATTTTATAAATACTATGCATTCATATACGAGAAAGAGAGAGGTATGCATGGATCAGAGAATTGCTGTAACAGTCTAGTCTATGTTTCTTCTGACCCAAGTGTTGATTCTTTTGTGAAGTTGGAATTCCGCCAATGTTTTCATCCTTCAAGTCATGAAATGGCAGCTGACATGGTTTTTTTGGATCTGCCTTTTTTTTTTCAAACTGTCTTATCAGCCTGATTATTGTTATCTTCTGTATCAGAACTCTCTCAGGGGAAGCAGAGAGGTACAAATTTATTGTTGATCTGGCCTCTCTCTGGGAGTGGGGTCAATATATAACATATATACCTACAGAAATACATACATACATACATGGAGACATATATACAAACCCCTACCCTCTCCTTGCATGGGATAAATATTGTGGCAATGAGGACTCTTGCACTGGGGCTTGGCTTCTTGAGCTTACAGCCCTGACTCTTCCACTCGCATGAGTCACCTTGGGCTATTTTCTTAAAATCTCTACCTCTCATTTTACTATCCGTTAAATGAGGTTAATACAGCACTTTCCTCAGTAGATAATTATATGTATACATTGGTTAATGACTGTGATGCAGATATGGAAAGAGTAGAATACATTGTAATAGCACAGTAAATTTCATAATTATTGAATTGTATTAAATTTCATAATCACTGTATGGTGAGAGGCATGTATACTATCTCATAAATTCCTAACAATAATATTATAAGGAACGTCTTGGTATGTTGCAGATGCAGAATTTTAGGATCAGGTAGGATAAATAGTGGCTAATATCACATAGAATGCTGAACGTCAGAACCAGTCTTTCTGGCATCAGTATTCATTTTTTTTTTTAATTCAGACATAATTATTATAAAATTCACTATTTTAAAGTGTAAAATTCAGTGTGTTTTTAAAATTGATGTTTCATCATCATCTAATTTCAGAATATTTCCATCATCTCCAAAAGAAACCCCATACCCATTTTCAATCATTGCCCACTCACCCCTTTCCCCTAGTTACCAGCAAAATAAATCTATTTTCTATCTATAAGGATTCTGGACACTTAATATAAATGAAATCACACCATATGTGCCCTTTTGTGTCTTGCTTTTTCACTTTGCATATTTTCAAGGTTCATTCATGTTGCAACATGTGTTCATATTTTATTCCTTTTTTCTCTAGATTTATTTACTTATTTTAGAGAGAGAGGGAGTGTAGGGAGGGGCAGAGGGAGAGAGAGAGAGAGAAACTCTAGCAGACTCCTTGCTGAGCCTGGAGCCCCATGTGGGGCTCAGTTCCACAACCCCAAGACCATGACCTGAGCTGAGAGCAAGAGTCAGATGCCCAACTAACTGTGTCACCCAGGGGCCCCCATATTTTATTCCTTTTTAAAGATAAATAATATTTCATTGCATGGATATATTATATTTTGTGTATTCATCAGCTGATGGGCATTTGGGTTGTTTTACCTTTTGGCTATTATGAATAATGTTGCTATAAACATTCAAGTACAAGTTTTCACATAGGCATGTATTTTAAATTGGAGGGGGCAGTATACCTTGCAGTAAAATTGCTGGATCATATGGTAACTCTATGTTTAACTTTCTGTAGAATGCCAAGCCGTTTTCCAAATAACTGTGCCAATTACATTACAACCAAAAATATATGGAAGGTTTCCATTTCTCTACATTCTCCTCAGCACTTGTTTCATCATATATTTTATTGTAGCCATCCCAATGGGTGTGAAGTGATACCCCACTGTGGTTCTGATTTGCACTCCCCAAATGGCTAGTTATTTTGAGTATTTTCTAATGTGTTTATTGGCCATTTTATATTTTCTTTGGAGAAATGTTTATTCAAGTCCTTTGCTCAAACTTTCATTTGTTTCATTTCATTTTCATTTTATTCATCTTTTATTCTTGGACTGTAATATTCTGGATACTAGAGTCTTGTCAGTTTTATGATTTGCAAATATTTTCACCCACTATGTAGACTGTATTTTCACTTTCTTGATAGGGTCCTTTGAATCATAAAGTTTTCATGTTGGTGAAGTTCAGTTCATCTATTTTTTTCTTTTGTGGTTCCTGCTTTATGTGTCCCATCTAAGAAACCACTGTATATCCAAAGCCATGAATATGGACCTTTAAGTTTTCTTCTATGACTTGTTTTGGTTTTAGCACTTATATTTAGGCCTTTGATGCATTCTGAGGTTAATTTCTACATGAAGTATGAAAGAGAAGTCCCACTTCCTTCTTTCAATGGGGATATCCAATTGTCCCAAATAATTTGTTGAAGAAACTCTTTTCCCTATTGAATTGTTTTGGCATCCCTGTCAAAAATCAATTTCTCATAAATACCCAGAGTTTATTCTGGACTCTATTTTCTCTTTCATTAATCTATATGTCTATCCTTATACCAGAACTACATTGTATTGATTATTGTAGGTCTGTAGTAACTTTTGAAATCTGAGTTCCTCAACTTTGTTCTTTTTTAAGATTGATTTGTCTTTTGGGATCCTTTGCATTTCCATAGGAATTTTAGGATCAGTTTGTGAATTTCTATAAAAAAGACATCTGGGATTTTGATATGGATTACAATGAATCTGTAGACCAATTAGGGAAATTTCACCATTTTAACATTATTAAATCTTCCAATCCATTAACAGGGAATGTCTTTCCATTTTTTTAGGTCTCCTTTAATTAACAATATTGATTGATCAATGATTTTTCTGAACTAACTAATTCTGCAATCTACACTCTTTACCCTATGCATGCTTGGGAGCTTAGTGGTCAATTATTGGGCAGAAATTTTGTTAAACATATGCAACCAAAAGATCTCCAGTCTTTGCCAATGTGCTTTGTGTGCTTTTTAGGGCATGTCTTCAACACTCAACTCCTTGGTTGACAAAGCTGTCTTAGTTCTCACTGCCTGCTCACAGGTCAAGCCAAGATGAGAGCTTAGGGCTTTCTCAGGTGTTTCCTAAGCTTGTCCAGGTCTGTGGGTATACACACAACTATGTGCATGCATATAGACTTCTAGATTCCCAGAAATGTAGTAGACTCTTTCAAAGTGCACATAAATATCTCACCTCTCAGATTTTGGTTTTAAGCTTTTTGGTTGGCCCAATATTTGCTCCAACAATTATCTATATCCTAGGAAACTGCAAAGTTAAATACCTATAACAATTTTTGGATAAGTGCTTTTGGAAAAATAGCTTTTGTCCTGGATGACTTTCGAATCAGAGCAAATAAAAACACACTTGCAATTGGGATCTTCCAGGGAACCACCACACATACAAAAATCAAAATTTTCTGGGGTGCCTGGGTGGCTCAGTTGGTTAAGTGTCTGGCTTCAGCTCAGGTCTGATCCCAGAGTCTTGGGATCGAGCCCCACATTAGGGTCCCCGCTCAGCGTGGAGTCTGCTTCTCCCTCTGCCTCTCCCCCTGCTTATGCTTTCTGTCAAATAAATAAATAAAATCTTAAAAAAAAATTTTCTGAGAATGTAGTTTTGAAGGAGATCCAAACTTGCTCATCTCCCTTCAGTGGTTCTGAAGCTGCTGATTTTTACTATATTTGCAGGTTGTTAGTTTTAAATCATATAAATGCGTGAATATTTATGTATGTGTATGTATTTATAATACAGGAGATGAATAGATGGAGAGAGAGAAAAAAAACAGATGCATATTCTTAATCTTCTTTAAAGTCTGAATCAAGAGTATTTGGAAAGGTCAAAATAACAAACTTCTATTTTTCCATCTATGTTTTTCTGTGAAGCTATTAATTTTCATCACTTATTGGTCCCTACATCTGTGTCTGTTGTCTCTCCTGCCCATGTAACAGCAAGGAGGAAAATGAGAAGAAAAAAAATAAATATGCCAGAGCAAATTAGGGAACTATGTAACTCTGTGGGAAATCTAATTTTTCAAAGTTGTTTGTCTATAATCTAACCTTGCGACTTGCATACTTTTATCATGGCTCTATACTATGCTGAGTTCAAGAAAATACTTTAAAGTACCTGCACATGCATCAAAATATGATCCTCTACCTTGTGGGCATGTGTGCATGTGAGTGAGTGAGTGTGTGCATGTGTGTTTATAGAAAAATCTTTCCAACTCAATATTTATTAATTTACTCTTTATTGTTGTTATTTTCAAACCCAAATGAAGAGGTCAAGGGCCACGGCACTATATATTTTTAATGATCTGTTAGCTATGGGCTATCTGAATTTGTTATTTTCTGTGTGAGTCCTCATTTGTTATAAACTGAGGTTTGGGATGAACTTCAATTGCAACATAGCATGGGTTAAGTAACGGGCTTTACTGAGGAAAGTAAACTCACAAACTGAGGGTCATAAATGAGAGGAGTTCACACACAGGTTCCTCTATTTTCCTATCATCCCACATCTTGGAGCCAGGGTGAAAGTAGACTTGCAGTATAGATCTATATTCTACTGCAGGAACTATTACCACCATCATATTGCTCCCTTTTATGGCACAGTCATGAAAGCAGCTTCAGTAAATGGAGTAAACATTAAGCTGCTTAACACCAAGTAGTCTAACTATGGGTGTCAATTGTGTAAGAGTTGTCTGGGAATGCTAGCTGTTCTGTCCCTGAGGGTTTGGGGCAACAATAGGATGTTAGAGTTCCACTGTAGGGCTAACCAAGAATCCAATGGGAAAATTATCTTAAGTGCGCTCCCTTCTGGAGGAGGGGTGGGAAGATGCCTCCTGTACTGAATAGCTCAATTCTCAGGTCACCTAGGGTAAGCTCTCAGGGTCATGTTAGACAATTCCATTTATTGAACTACCCTGAATCTGTTTCTTCTGCCAATCAAACTCAACATTTCAACTGACATGAAAAAACTGAACAATTTTTGTTTCCACTTTATTTTCCTCTTAGAAACTGACCTAGTTAAATAGGGACTGTCACTAATGTCAGTCTAAGATAGCAGATTTTTGATAGGGCTAGTAGATCATGCCATTTACTTTAGAGTTTACTATCCATGGTGTAAGCAGTTGTTTTGAATGACATGGTAAAGATATTTTCCAACCCTAAGAAATTAGAGATCAAATAAAAAATATGTAGTTGTCAGTAAAAAATTTATATTGGAAAGTGTTATTGCTGAAAAATAACTTGGATATAAGTATCTTTTTGGAATTACAAGATGACAGAGACTTAACTCAACTAAATTGAAATGAGCCAAATGGTTGGTCATCTCTCTCTTCAGTGATTTTTTGTAAGGAGTCTCACAAATGTTTCACATCTATCATATCTTAATCTCCATTGTTTCAAAAAAACCACCATTCAAAGTTGAAATATTTATAACTGTAATTTAAGCAAAATTAAGAGATATTTAGAAATTCAGTAAAAAAACTGACAAAACAAGGCCTTTTGATTCCAATTTTATTCCATCCTTTTTGCCCTCTAATTTTTAATTGCAGGAGTATCCACCTAGGATCATTACTTCCCTTACTATTTTATTCTTCATGCTGTCACCACTGCCCTCAGACTTGTTATTTCCTGTTTAGTTCTGAGGTTTAGGTGTAATTATTTCCCTGGTGCACATACTTGTGTGCCTTTCATACTTAACAAATAACATTTGGTATTTCTATGGTTGTATTTTTTTTTTACTTGAAGTTTTCTGGAAAAATGAACCTCTATACCTCTATACACAAAATCCTTCTGAAAAATCTGTTAATAAATGTCCCACCCTTATTCATTCACTCATTGGCAGTTAACAGAGGCTGGCCAAACATAATGTCCCTTCATGTACAGAGATTCATCCAATGTAACTGGACACAGGGAAGAAATATTCAAAATCCTCTCATGGGGACTGATGAGAATGCAGGGAAACAGAATCTTTCATATTATTAGTTTCTTTTTTTTAAGATTTTATTTATTTATTTGACAGAGAGAGACACAGCAAGAGAGGGAACACAAGTGGGGGAGTGGGAGAGGGAGAAGCAGGCTTCCTGCAGAGCAGGGAGCCCGATGTGGGGCTCCATCCCAGGACCCTGGGATCATGACCTGAGCCGAAGGCAGATGCTTAACAACTGAGCCACCGTATTATTACAGTTTCAAAGAACATATGTATATATAATTTCAGTGTATATGTTCTCTACTAGGACCCTGGGATCATCACATGAACCGAAGGCAGACACTTAACCAAATGAGCCACCAGGCACACCTATTTTTAACTTTTAAAGAAACCTCCATACTGTTTTCCAGAGTGGCTGCACCAGTTTTTATTCCCACCAACAGGGTAAGAGGGTTCCCCTTTCTCTGCATCCTTGCCAATACCTGTTGTTTCCTGTATTAATTTTAGCCATTCTGAAGGTGTGAGGTGATATCTCATTGTAGTTTTGATTTGTATTTCCCTAATGATAAATGACGTTGAGCATCTTTTCATGTCTCTGTTGGCCATCTGTATGTCTTCTTTGGAAAAATGTCTATTCATGTCTTCTGCCCATTTTTTAACTGGATTATTTGTTTTTTGGGTGTTGAGTTTTATAAGTTCTTTATAAATTTTGGATACTGAGGGAACAAAAATTTTAATGGTCTTGAAGTAGGGGAATAAACCCTATTATTTTTGAGTTCTCAATCTCTTGAGGGGGGATACTCAAATCCACTGTGCTTTGTAGCCCTAAGTCTCTTATCTCTGGCCTCTCAGAAGTTTTGCTTTTTCTTTAAATTCCCTGGCACCTTCTGAAGTGGACACTAGAAAATGCCCTTAGGGTCATTTAAATTTGAAAGGGACAGAGGCTTTTTGTTTTAAATTGATAAATATTTTGCAAAACAACTGTCTCAAAGGCATGGTAATGTGTTTTTTTCCCCCATTTATTTCTATTTCTATCAACCTTTTCTGCTAATTGCCACAGTGAAAGAGTTTATTGCTGTTGTTTATGTTTGGTTGTTTTCAGATTTCTCTTTTTTTGCTAACTGCCTCCAACAATCAACCCCCCCCATCTTTCTCTTTCTCTCTGCTTCTCCCTCCTTTTCCCTAAAAAAAAGAAAAAAAAAAGTAATTTAAGTTTAGCAGGCTTTTATGGGTCCATCAAACACTTAGCACTTACAAACCTTGCATTCAACCTTATTAAAAGGGTTTTACTTGGTAATGACTTAATCTTTTTTTTTTTAAAGATTTTATTTATTTATTTGAGAGACAGAGAATGAGAGAGATAGAGAGCAGGAGAGGGAAGAGGGTCAGAGGGAGAAGCACAACTCCCCGCTGAGCAGGGAGCCCGATGTGGGACTCGATCCGGGGACTCCAGGATCATGACCTGAGCTGAAGGCAGTCGCTTTAACCAACTGAGCCACCCAGGCACCCATGACTTAATCTTTTTTCATGGGTTTCTAGCTATGGATATGACAGCCAAAACTCTTGATTTGATTTTAGTTGCAAACTGAGCCTTAATCGGCCTTGTTCCTGAAAAGCTTTCCTAACTATATGTACGATTGTTTGGGTTTGAGCATCAATAATTTAGGCACACCCAATAATTTACTGGATGTGTAGACTCTTCTACTCTCAAATTCCAATTTCAAATTTAGACAACTATTATGTAATCTTATTTCTTTCTTATAACAACTTTTCAAACACAAAGAGCAGAAAAGTGGTTAACACTCACTGTTCCTTATGTTTTGTTTTGTAATTTCTTATTCTAGAACTACATGACAAATCATCCTTCCTCCTATAATAGATCTCTTTATTTTCACCATATTTCCCATCTGAAATTGACACATGCTAGCTTTTTGTTATGATTGTACCTGATTTTACGTAGTAGCTCATACTATTTAAAAGCAAACAGATGATGCTATACACTCAGATATCCTGTAGCTTAAAACAACAATGGATAATTTATTATTCATGCTACATGACCCTTTATGATTGCTTGAAGGAAGTGGGGAGATATTGTTCACTGTGGACAGTACCAGATCCACACCAGTTGAGAAGAAGCTATCATAAACATTGCTGGTTGCCATAACAGAAATAAATGGAGATATCTGGATCACATCATTTCAGCATTTAAATATCAGCAGTGTGGAATTCCTGCTCCCTTCTTGTTGAACAGGACTAATCACATGGACTGGCTGAACCAGAAATAGACAATTATGATAAATCTTAAATATCTGTTTGAAAGTCCGAGAGATAGCAGAGCTATGTGAGAAGCATTAATGACTACCACAGAGGGCAACAAAAAGATATATTTTAAAAGTAGACAAAGACACAAAACATATTACTTATGTACACTCCAAAAGAGGAAAAATATAATACAGAAACAGAAAATTAAACTGAAAAAGAAATGGAATAAAGTTACAACTAAGACACCAAACTTTGTAAGAGATACTAAAAATTCATTAATAACGCATCTGTGAAATTAACACAACTGTGAAGAACTGAATTTTTTTTAAACAGAAATATTCTTAATATACAATCTTAAATTATCTGAACTTGAATTTTTAGGTTATTTAAAAATATAAGAATAAAAACTAAAGGAACATGTTTGGGAATAAAGATTATGAGTAATGTGTACTGTTAGCATTTCTGTATGTGTGTGTGTGTGTGTGTGTGTGAATCGCTGTAACAAGAAAAACTATTTTCATATTTATATTAATAGATATAAACAAAAAATCAAGGCAAAGTCAAATAAGATGTATACAAATATTGCAGCACACATAATCAAATTTTAAGGATTTCAACCAACCAAAGAGATAAACTCTGGAATATGGTTAGGATATGGCTAACTAATTCTCACCCTCTGAAGGATTACATGGGAAGACAGAATAGATCGACAATATGCATTTATACCACTATTTTAAATAGAGTAAGTCAACTGGGGTGATAGATACTATACAGGAAAATGGCAGAAATGAATATAAAAATAGAATTGTCGCCTCCACTCTATTCTCCATAAAGCAATCTGAAAAAGAGCCAGATTATGTAAACTCAAATCCCATGATTTACTTCATATTTAATTCAAATTCAATTCCAGAGACATTACAGCCTGTGTGAATTCTACTTCCTCCGCTGGCCTCTCATCCTTTCTTTTTCTTTTTTTTTTTTTTTTTTTTTAAGATCTTATTTATTTATTTGGGGAGTGGGGAGAGCACAGGAGAGTGAGAGGGAGAAGCTGACTCCCATCTGAGCAGAGAGTCCAATGTAGGACTCGATCCCACGACTCTGAGATCATGACCTGAGCCAAAGGCAGATGCTTAACTGAATAAGCCACCCAGGCGCCATCTCTCTTGCTTTCTACATGCATAACCTGCTATGCTTGCTGTTCTTGGAATATTCTCTCAACTCAGAGACTTTAAATGTGCTCTTCCTTCTGCCTCCCTGCTCTGTCCTCAAATATCTACTGCTTTATTGCAGCACTTTTTTTCAACTTTCCACTAATTGTCAGCTTATCAAGAAAAACATCTCCCACTTCCTTTGTACAAAATAGCAGTTTCTTCTCACAATTCCCTTATCCCGAAATAGTTTTCCTTACGCTTATCAACTTCTGATGTGTCACATATTTATTGCTTATTTATTTTCTACCTCCATTTCAATGTCAACTCCATTAATCCAAAGGATTTTTTTGACAAATTATATCTGATGTATCATATTGTATCTCTCACATTTTGAGACATGTTCTGATTATTGCTTACCTAATATTCATTGCCTTATTAACAACATCTATAGTTTATATATACTTAAAAATTTCCCAAATGGAATACTGCATTCCATAATTTCATTGAGGCTAGAATTTCTGCAATTGACATGTAGAAATTTTTTTGTGCTGATTCTAGTAAAACTCTTGCAATGCCAGCAGGCTCACTGGTATGTGTTGTTTGCCCTTTAATCTTCTCATTATTTTTGCTTGGAACATGAGTCTGATGCTTGCAGAGCTGCAGCTATCTTGTGGAGGCAAGGCCACTGGCTATACAAAGGATGGCTGAGAAGAAAGATAGAAGGGCCCTGTGTCTCTAATATCATCAAGAACTTCTATAATTGCTCCAGATTTCATGAGAACTTCTTCTTTGATGAGAAATTACTTTTTTAAGATACATTATTTTTAGCACTTAATTTTGGTTTCCACAAACATAACTTCTATCTCATAACCCTCTTCATTCAGTTCATTTTTTACAAGTAAGTGAAAAAGTTAAGAAAATTTCATTTCTGTCAATTATATTTCATCTCCAATGCTTACCTGGATATAAGGACAATAAATTAATATTTCTTCTTAGAGTGTTCTAGGATTATGAAAGTACAGAGGTTTCAATACAAAATCTGCCAAAAAAATAAAGTTTCAATCAAAAGTTCATTCAAGCTCTATAACAAAGCTGTCATCATCAAGACAGTATGGTACTGGAACAAAAACAGACACATTGATCAATGGAACAGAAGAGAGAGCCCAGAAATGGACCCTCAACTCTATGGTCAACTCATCTTTGACAAAGCAGGAAAGAATGTCCAATGGAAAAAAGACAGTCTCTTCAACAAATGGTGTTGTGAAAATTGAACAGCCACATGCAGAAGAATAAAACTGGACCATTTCCTTACACCACACACAAAAATAAGACTCAAAATGGTTGAAAGACTAAATGTGAGACAGGAGTCCATCAAAATCCTAAAGGAGAACACAGGCAGCAACCTCTTCGACCTCAGCCACAGCAGCTTCTTCCTAGAAACATCACCAAAGGCAAGGGAAGCAAGGGCAAAAATGAACTATTGGGACTTCATCAAGCTAAAAAGCTTTTGCACAGCAAAAGAAACAGTCCACAAAACCAAAAGACAACCGATAGAATGGGAGAAGATATTTGCAAATGACCTATCAGATAAAGGGCTAGTATCCAAAATCTATAAAGAACTTATCAAACTCAACACCCAAAGAACAAATGATCCAATCAAGAAATGGGCAGAAGACATGAACAGACATTTTTGCAAAGAAGACATCCAAATGGCCAACAGACACATGAAAAAGTGCTCAACATCACTCAACATCAGGGAAATCCAAATCACCACCTCACACCAGTCAGAATGGCTAAAATTAACAAGTCAGGAAATGACAGATGTTGGCAGGGATGCGGAGGAAGGGGAACCCTCCTACACTGTTGGTGGGAATGCAAGCTGGTGCAGCCACTCTGGAAAACAGTATGGAGATTCCTCAAAAAGTTGAAAATAGAGCTACCATACGACCCAGCAATTGCACTACTGGCTATTTACCACAGAGATACAAATGTAGGGATCCGAAGGGGTACGTGCACCCCAATGTTTATAGCAGCAATGTCCACAATAGCCAAACTATGGAGAGAGCCAAGATGTCCATCGACAGATGAATGGATAAAGAAGAGTAGTGTATACACACACAGACACAGACACACACACACACACACATACGTGTGTGTGTGTATAGGAATATTATGCAGCCATCAAAAGGAATGAAAGCTTCCCATTTGCATTGATGTGGATGGAATTGGAGGGTATTATGCTGAGCAAAATAAGTCAATCAGGGAAAGACGTGTATCATATGATCTCACTGATAGGAGGAATTCTTAATGTCAGGAAACAAACTGAGGGTTGCTGGAGTGGTGGGGGGTGGGAGGGAGGGGGTGGCTGGGTGATAGACATTGGGGAGGGCATGTGCTATGGTGAGCGCTGTGAATTGTGTAAGACTGTTGAATCACAGATCTGTACCTCTGAAACAAATAACACATTTTATGTTAAAAAAAAGAAGATAGTAGGAAGGGAAAAATGAAGGGGGGAAATTGGAGGGGGAGACGAACCATGAGAGACTATGGACTCTGAGAAACAAACTGAGGGTTCTAGAGGGGAGGGGGGTGAGGGGATGGGTTAGCCTGGTGATGGGTATTAAGGAAGGCACATATTGAATGGAGCACTGGGTGTTATATGCAAACAATGAATCATGGAACACTACATCAAAAACTAATGATTTAATGTATGGTGATTAACATAACATAATAAAAAAAAAGTTCATTCAAATACTAACATGCCTCTGTGCTGTTTTTTATGAAAAATATCAATCCCACACCCAAAAAAGTTCATGAAAACTCATTTAACATTAGTTTCATTAATATTAAAAATTAAGACAGCAAAGTATACATGTTGCAAATAATGCCACATTTCAAAGGCACAGCATGAAGATCTTAAATGCTTTGTATAGTAACTAAAAGCTGACATGCACTTAAATCAATTTACTTTCCAATGGTACACATTTTATCACTCATAAAGATTAATGCTAAGCCCTGATTAAAATGAGGTGCACAGCCCTAGAAGCTAACAAAAGTTGACACACAACTCAGAGACAAGTCAATACTAATCAAAAGATTTAGGAGCATCATATAATGCTAGTGCCAAGAGAAACCTAGTTAACAGAAATCAGATATAATTTCCTGTTTTCATTGTGTTTTACAGATTACAGTCAAAAGGTTGCTGTCAATGGTGTTGTAATTGAAATCATAATGTGCGTATAATTTAGGTGAATATATAAATTTTTAGGTGAATATATAAAGTTTTCTTTTTTCTTTTTTTTTTTTTAGTTTTCCTAGAGCTTGACCATCTCAAACAACCTGGGGGGTAAAAGAACAAAAAAAAGAGTAAAAGACTTTAATGTAATTACCTTATTTTCAGCAATATGAATGATATGCATAAAATTACAATAGGATTTTAGGTAATGTAATTTATATCCCTTCTTCACTTTAAATTTAACTTACAGTTCACAATCCCTGGAAGCAAATAATTTGCAATATGCATAGACATTATTTGTGACCAGTGGCTTTCCTCAAAAATACTTTGATCTATACAAATGAATAAATTGTGTTCATTAGCTTTAATTTATAACCATCAAAATTATAGAACAGAAAATATTTCTCTAGAATAGAAACTTAACATCTAAAACGAGTGGAGAATTAGAAAGGTGTTTTTCTCTTGTTCTGGGACTGGTATTAAATCAGACTGAGTCTCCTCATGTTAGCATCTTCTATCCTTTATTGATTCTGTTCATACAACTGGCAGAAATGATAGCATAGAGTACATGATTGGCATATAGTAAGCATTCAAAAATATACTTTTATTGAATTAATGTAAGAATAGATAAATGACTACAAATAAATTGGGAAGGACACTGATTTGGACATGGCATCTTATGCACTATCTCTCTTTCAGGAAAGAGGAAGAGTGAAATTAAGAGATTACTTATCCCAGTATCCTACGTCTCATGAACCCCAACCATGTCTCTGACTTTGGCATAGTAGAACTTCCAAGGTTGAGAATTCACCCTATTTTGGAACTCAGCTACACTTTAAAATAAATCTTGGACCTGATCCCCTCTGCCCTCTGATTGTAGAAGGTGAGAGTCAAGGAAGCACTCTGACTTCCATATTTCACTTTCAATTGTTGATGAATGTATCTGTTTTTCTCCAGTATGTAAATTTTCCCCAGCAGCAATCATACAATATCTTTACAACTACTACTTTCAAAAAAACTTCCCAAGTGCTTAATACATTGTATCTGTCAGTACATTCCCTTCCTCTGATGTCTCTATAAAATATTATGCTATTACAAGATGCCTGAGACTTTTCATGTTTCATCTACTATTAATGCTAACCAGCCAATGGATGATTCAGTTCTAAAATCCTTTTCTTTAGAGTGCTTCTTCCGATCAGTTCTGGTACTAAGAGTCCTGGGTCAGTTTCCGTACAGAAGATTCTGAGATGAAGATATGCATCTAGGTAGTTTATTGAGTCGACCATGGGTATCAAGAAATGATTGGCAGTGGTGAAAGAAGAACTGGACAGAGTGAGAACACTAGATTGCAATCGCAACAGGGATGCCAGTCAATCTCCCAGTAACTCTGAATAACCTTCAGAGTTGTCTGCCTTGAGGCAACCACACTGGGCCCTATATACCTCCATACTGAGCAGCTATTGGATTCCAGCAGCCCTGGAGAGTGATGGCATCATATGAGGCAGCTCCCTCTCTGTTTGACTATCAGACTAGCAAAGAGTCAACATTCACCATAACTCCAGAACCTGGAGGGATGAGTGCCTCACTTCTAAAAGTGTGGGAGGCCATGCAGCACACCAGAGTACACAGAAGATTGGTCCCAGGAAAGAGATTTTATCCCTGTTGTTTGTGTGTTTTGTCTATATATTATTATGTTATTTATATTATATATATTACATTGTTATTATTATATACTGTTATGTGTATGCATTATTTGGATTATATGATGCATAACTAGAAGAATAATTATATTTTGCAATTGTGTGTGTAACAATGATCTGGTAACCCCTCCTGTTTCTTTTAGAAATTCACAGAAAAATTTAGGTAAATATTTTTACATCTTAAAAATTTTTATTTCTCATGTTTTCCTTCTATTGTAACCCAGAAAATGTATTTAGAAAATCAGTACATTTATTCCAAATATAAAGAACTATATTTATTTTCTTAAATAAGGAGACCACATCTGGAAAATAAGTATATTTGAAATCAACACCCAACAGAATTTATAGCAACATATTTTATTATCTTTCTCCAACATGACAAATTATATTGTAATGTGATAGGGATGAGCAATGTCCTTGATGTCTCTGACAGTGATGATAATCCCTGTAATCTCCCTTAAAATGCAGTATTATGCAGGATGGTATAACATGCTTCAAGGGTCTTAGAATATTTTTCATTCCCCTTGTTCTTTCTGCTACTACTTCTACTATCACTGCTGGTGCTATTGCTTCTATTTCTGCTACGACTACTAGTACTACCACCACCACTAACAGCTCCATGTCTGCGATCAGGTGAAGAATAAAATTCCTTACTCAGGGCAAGGCTGTGAATTTTTATTTTTGTTTTTAAGATTTTATTTATTTATTTATTCGAGAGAGTGAGCATGAGTTGGGAGGGAGGCAGAGAGAGGGAGAGGGAGATTGAGAAGCAGACTCCCTGCTGTGCAGGGAGCCAGACTCGGGCTCCATCCCAGGACCCTGAGATCATGACCGGAGCCGAAGGCAGACGCTTAACCAAGTGAGCCACCCAGGCGCCACTAGGCTGTGTATTTTTAATGTGATGACTCAACATGGCTTAGTTTTAAAAGTTTTGGTGAGATGAGAGGTTTTCTTTGTTTTGTTTGTTTTCATTATTGTCACCTCACTGTCAGGATTCTTTTTATTGTTCTCTTAGCCAACATATAATACATCATTAGTTTTTGATGCAGTGTTCGACGATTCATTAGTTGCATATAACACCCAGTGCTCCATGCATTATGTGTCCTCCTTAATACCCATCACCTGGTTACCCCATGCCCCCAACCCCTTCCCTTCTGTAACCCTCAGTTAGTTTCCCGGAGTCCAGAGTCTCTCATGGTTTGTCTCCCTCTTCTGATTTCTTCCCACTCAGTTTTCCCTCCCTTCCCCTATGCTCCTCCATGCTATTCCTTATGTTACACATATAAGTGAAACCACATGATAATTGTCTTTCTCTGCTTGACTTATTTCACTTAGCATCATCCCCTCCAGTTCCACCCATGTCAATGCAAATGGTAGTATTCATCCCTTCTGATGGCTGAGTAATATTCCATTGTATATATGAACAAATAAGTAGGCATAGATAGCAATTTATAAAAAATATGATTGACCTATTTTGTTGCTTCTTGATGTCTTATTAAATGTTTGGTCTCACATGATTATATATATCATATTTATTCACGGGAACATGGTCATCGAAATTTATGTTGATCAACTGTTCTCAATTTTTATTATAGCCATTCATGCTAGCATTCCTGGCCTGCTAATGCTAAGTCACTTTTTTAAATACTCTGATTTTCTTCAACATCATGAAGAAGGAAAAAAATAGTTGTCCAGAATCTGAGGGAGACACTGAGAGGATCCATGAGCTACATGCCTATAATAGAGCCAATCTAAATATTTATTATCCTACAATCACTGAATGCCTTTATAATATTATGCCAAAAACTGTTTCTATTCTAAATCTTTTTTTCTCCAGAACCCAGGATATAAACCCAAAACAAACCAAAGCTATTTTACTTTTTTTTTATTGTTATGTTAATCACCATACATTACATAATTAGTTTTTGATGTAGTGTTCCATGATTCATTGTTTGCGTATAACTGCTGTGCTCCATGCAGTATGTGTCCTCTTTAATAACCCATCACCAGGCTAACCCATTCCCCCACCCCCTCCCCTCTAGAACCCTCAGTTTGTTTCTCAGAGTCCATAGTCTCTCATGGTTCCTCTCCCCCTCTGATTTCCCCCCCTTCATTCTTCCAAGAAGATGTGGTATATATATATATACAATGGAATATTATGCAGCCATCAAAAGGAATGAGACCTTGCCATTCGCAACAACGTGGATGGAATTGGAGGGTATTATGCTGAGCAAAATAAGTCAATCAGAGAAAGACATGTATCATATGACCTCACTGATAGGAGGAATTCTTAATCTCAGGAAACAAACTGAGGGTTGCTGGAGTGGTGGGGGGTGGGAGGGATGGGGTGGCTGGGTGATAGACATTAGGGAGGGTGTGTGCTATGGTGAGCACTGTGAATTGTGTAAGACTGTTGGATCACAGACCTGTACTTCTGAAACGAATAATTCATTATATGTAAAAAAAAAAAAAAAAAAGATAGCAGGAAAGGAACAAAGCCATTTTAAAGGCAATATATCCTCCCAATTTAGAACTCTGTAAATCTCCTAATAAGTAAGCTCATATCAATAATTTTATTCCCTTTTGCAAAGCAGATGCAAACATTTGCAAGACTTCTTATAAACTTCTAAATTTGTACACACTCTGTAAGTAAAATCCTTTTCTTTGGTATTCTGATTTTTTACCTTCAAACCCCTAAGGGCTGCATGGCATTTATCCTGGTTTTATAGTAATTTTTATGAAATTATTACTAGGAAAGGGACTTTGAGCTTCATTTACTTTCCTTTGCAAGAGAAAGTGGCTTTCTCAGGCAAGGTTTCCACAGTGGAGACATTTCTCCAAGCTTTTCATATCCATCATGACAGCAATTCTCTAATGTTTCTTATCCCATTTTTTATCGATCAGTGCCTTCAAGTTCATACACATGGCACAGCTGATTGTAAATTCCACTGATGTTATAATGCAGGAACCTACAGAATCAACCAACCAGTTTGCCAAAAAAAAGATCTCATTTTTAGAGTCATAATGAATAATAGGATCTTTCAGTATGAATGGGGAAAAACACTGGGTTACATTCTGTGTGTGTGGTGAACTTGATTTCAGGAGCACAGCTGAGCTAGAGGGACAGAGCTGATGTCCCAGGTGTGGAGGTACATGATTTAAGCAACTAGACAAAAATGAATGAGTTAAGCCTTTTAAGCACTTATTGCAATGGTAATAATCAAGAGTTTAAAACCGGAGAAAATGGACTGTCTCTGTTCCATTTTCACCCATGGAACAATGCACTGGTTGACTGATCAGTGTACATAAGAGAGGTGTCTTGTCTCACTGTTGAGAGAGCCCTGAACCAAAGGCGCCAGAAGTTTAATGGGCTCTGGAGTGGGCGGAAGGTCTAGAAGTGGAAAAGCACTGAAACAGAGTCAGAGAGGGGGAAAAGTGTCTTCAAGTTTTCTCCTTCCCCCCTCCTTCATAAAGAAGCCTCTAGAGGTACCTGAAGAAGACTTCCACCTTAGACCTCAGATAAATAGACCTACGAATTAAAGTGCTTGGGCTTAGGAAGGCAAACATACAAAGAGGATGCCTAGCCAGGAGCCTCAAGGCTACAATTCCCCTCAGAGACTGCAGCAAATTGGCTGTGTACCAAGTCTAGTGTGGGGTGGGCAACATTCTCCCATTAAGCCTGCCAGGGAAACCATCTGTAACTGTCTATGGTCAGAGTGGAAAAATCCCACACAGATTTTCAACTAAGAAGCAGACCCTCCACTTGATATTTGAGTGTATAGATTTCTGTGTTTTCATTAATGTCAAATCACCTTCCTTAAACTGTGCCTCCGATACTGAGATTAACTTTTAAGTCACCCTATAGCAGCAACTATCTTGCTCACAGCATCTCCTTCAACAAACTCATGGTGCCACATGACCACAGCCATAGTTTGAGCACCTGTTTCTCAACTTCCTAAAGTAAACTGTTCTTTTACCACTTTGAAATATGAATCAGACGCTCATTGCCATTCACTGAAATGCAGCTCAGTATTTAATTCCGAACACATCATATTCCAGAGGGAATAATACCTCTAGGGTCGCTTTCTGGAAACCAATTTCAATAATTTACTGAGTTTTCTGTTTGCCAGCTACAGAAACCAACAATGACTAACAAAAAGAAAAGAAAATAGTTTATAGAATTAAAGAGCTTAACCACAAGAGCTTTATAAGTTTTGAAGAGATGACAGTCTTTGGATTTCAGCAACAGAAACTGATTTATCTTCCTAAGAGGTCAAAGGAGTGATTTACCACATTTCTGCCCCAGTTTCTAGCAGAAAAAATTAAATTGGTCTGGAATGTGTCATATACATACACACATGAAGGGAAGGTATGAATCTGGGCATTCAGGGAAGAAAATCTCCCACCATAAAGGTCAATTACCTAAGATTTAAAAACAAATACATCTGTGCAATATATATATGTTAAGAAAAAAAAAAGAAAAAGATAGCAGGAGGGGAAGAATGAAGGGGAGTAAGTCGAAGGGGGAGACGAACCATGAGAGACGATGGACTCTGAAAAACAAACTGAGGGTTCGGGGGGGGTGGCGGGATGGGTTAGCCTGGTGATGGGTATTAAAGGGGGCACATTCTGCGTGGAGCACTGGGTGTTATGGACAAACAATGAATCATGGAACACTATATCAAAAGCTAATGATGTAATGTATGGTGATTAACATAACAATAAAAAAATTAAAAACAAATAAAAACAAATACATCTGGGCAAATAAATTATGAACTTCCACAATTCTCAAACCTGAATTATAAACTGTGTTCTCTCTCCTGAGATCAAGACATTTATCACATTAATATTGGATACCTATATTTGTCTGCCTCATAACACATCCCCGAATGAATTCTAATTTCTCACTGTTGCCTCTCTCACCCATTTTTACCACTGTTTTCTACAACCCCCAATCTATTTAATATCATGTCACACAGTCAGTCCAAAGAAGAAACATGAATAACTTCTAATCTCCTTTCCACTATACTGCCAGTGTTCAGTCTCCACATAGTGTTGATTTCTCTTTAAGTTATTTTCAGTATATAATATTTTGCCCCACCCCCAATACATTGTTCATTATCTAATTATTGGATACTTGCAATATCCTTATGGTGATACGATTAGGACATATTTTCCCTGATGACACAATGATTATCTATGGAGTGAAAAACTGAATACCTCATTCCCCCAGTGTTTGTTCTGAAATACAATGCCTTTGCTTATCAACATGCCCTTAATAATATATAGACTTTCTAACAATCAGCCATACTTATGCTACATGTTCATTACCAATCACATTAAACTACTTGCCTTTGATAAGTACATCATATAACCATAATGAATTTAAATATGTAGTGTGTTCTTTCTGCTATAGTAGATTAAACAAACACACATTTATTCACATAATTTTAGGATTTTATATGGCATCTCATTTTTCTGTATTTTATTTACCTTGCTTTGTTTTTATTTATTTTTCCTTTTTCTTTTTTCATGTATTAGATTTATTTTGGTTCAGAACATTTTATTTTTATTCTAATTGGGGATTAACATTAGGCACTAGTTTGAACTATTTATTTTCTCCCGTATGGCCACACATGATTTCACACAAACACCCAATAACTCATCTATTTTTGTGTTTTCTATACAATAATTTTAGTTACTAGATGTATGTATGTACATGAATTTACTTATGTGTATGTGTGTTGGTTTCTAAAACATACTAAATTAAATAGATGGATAGATGATAGATGACAGATAAACATATAAGTATAATCTACTTAAAATAAAGGTAGATATGAACACTGTTCACTGTCATTCTTCTCTAAGTATTATTAGCAAATATATAATGTCATTTCAAATGCAGAAATAAAGAATTGCTTGTAGTTCTGAGTATACTTTAAATATTCCTATCTGTTTTACAGGTTATTACATGAAACTTGTGAATTTATCTGCCATATTATCACTGTACTGATGACATAATCTTGATTTAAATATCAAATATATGATCCTGAAGCCTTATACACACAGAAAAATATTGTGGAAATTAAATTGAACTCATGAAAATTAAAATGTCAACCTTTGAAAAATTATTTCACAGTGACTGGACATGTATTTAATCCCTGGTTATTTCAACCTGAAGAAATTACATACCTTTCAATTAAGTATTAATATTATTTTAAATCCAAGTAGAAGGTGTGGTCATGCTATATCTGGTTATTTAAAGTCTTTGCTTAAGAAGAAACAGAGAGTTTAACATCTGAAACAGATTCACATGTATTATGTAGGAAGAAATTAATATTATATTTTTCCTTGTAAATCAGAAGATTTATAGAATATTCAAAAATTAAATGCTTGTTGCTTCTACAAAATGAAATTATACATTAGTATCAACATAACACAGTCCCTTTTGAGATTCAAGAACTTGAAGATTTTTGAGATGGAGTAAGAAGAGCTACTTTGGAGTTAATGGTAAACTGAATAGATCAACACTGCTATACTGAATATTCGCTCATGGAGAAATTACAGTGTTTATAGTTTTTTGTTTGTTTTTAATCACTGAGAAAAGATTTGAAATTAACCAACTTAGGGTATTTAAAATTTTTATTTTAGTGAGGGAATATTAAATCGAGAGCAAATAACTGCCTTATTGGTTTGGTTTTGTACTATGATAAAAACTGAATAAATAACATGAAGCAGGAGCATATGATTTTCAATAGGTTTGGTTGAATAATTTGCAAAATTTATAAATATTCAATAAGAGAAGCATTATGCAAATTCTAACATTTATCTCTCTCATCCTTTTTATGTAGGGAAGACCATATTAATAACCTAAATGAGTTTCTTCTTGAGTCTTAATAGATGAAGTAAATCTTTTTTTTCAAATTAATTTATCTGTGGCAGTTAAGAGAACCAGAAAGTTCACAGGATTGGGAATAAAACTTAACAGAGTTTAACCACAGTTTTTGCCTGACTAGCTTTCTACCTTCTGACATACTACTTAAATACATTCTGAGCCACAGGTTTCACTTGAAAAAATTAATAGTTATTATAACTGCATGTAGCTTATGTAAACATTTCAATACAGTTAATCAGTCAAATATAGAAGTGCACATTTCAAAAGGATAGAATGGATGCTTTACGGCAGCTTCAATAACTTTCTCTCTGGGTCACTGCAAACAGCTTCCATCAATGCAAACAAAGATATACATAGTTTTTGTGTATAGACACACCTGTAGATTTTTTTAAGGATACTTTATATTCTTAATTATTCTGTATCTGCAAGTGAATAAATTTAATATTTATGGGTAAAAATATTACCTAATATGACACTTACAGTTTGTTTCATTTCATGTTCCGCTACCTTCAATTTAGGCATTGAATATGACTACTGTGTATTCATTTAACTGTTCAAAACTGGGTATTATTTATTCTTTGATTATAAAGTTCTATTGAAATATGTCAGCCTATACAATTCACCCATTAAAAGTATATAAGACAATGGATTTTAGTATATTCAGAGTTATGAAAACAATAATACACTCAATGTTAGAATATTTCAATCTCCCCAAAACAGAAACACTGTATTCATTAGCAATCCATACCAACTTCCTCTTTAGTCCCAGTCCTAAGCAATAAGAATTCTTTCTGTCTCCATAGATTTGCCTATCTTGAACATTACATGCAAATGGATTTATATAATAATGCAGCCTTTTTTGAATGATATTTTCTACAGAAAAATATTTTCAAGGTTCATTCATGTTGTGGCATATATCTGCATTTGATTTATTTTCATTACTGAATAATATTCCACCATATGCAAATGCTACATTTGATTTATCCATTCAACAACTGATGAGCATTTGGGTTGTGTCCACAGTTTGGCTGCTATGAGTAACACTGCTTTGAAAATTTATGAACAAATTTTGTGCAAATATAGTTTTCATTTATCTTGAGTAAATACCTAGGAGTGAAACTGCTGAGTTATATGGTAATTCTATCTTTAATATCTGGAGGAATAACTAGACTGTTTAACAAAGCCATTGCATCAATTTACATTTCTACCAGTAGCATATGAGGATTCCAATTTCTCCACATTCTCACCAACACTTGTTATTTATTATTATTATTACTATTACCACCTAGTGGATGTAAAGTACTTTCCTGTTGTAATTTTTTTATTTTCAACTCTACTGGAAAATAAAATACAGATATTTTCAACTCTACTGGAAAATAAAATACAAATAAAATTCCACCCAAAATAAATGCATAGTTTCCTGAATTATTTAAGAAAAAAACCCATATATCTCGCCACCCATATCATAGAAAGTTGCCGGCCACCACGGTCTATCCAAGTGTCCCAACCCTAATGTAATTTTGATTTGAATTTTACTGATGGCAAAAGATGTTGAATACCTTTTTATATGATTTTTGTGCATTTACCTATCTTCTTTGGAAAACTGCCTATTCACATAATTTTCGTATTTTAATTTTGTTGTCTTTTTTATTTTTGAGTTAGAAGTGTTCTTTCTATATCCTGAATAAAAGTCCTTGTAAGATGTATGAATTGCATGCTTCCACATGGGCACTTATTTCAGTTTCTCAAAAAGGAGAAAATTATAGAGAAATAGTATTATACATTATATGTCATCAACCCATTTTATATTTATATATATGTTGAGAATATTAAAATATATCAACTCATATAAATGTATACAGGTGCAAATTAACGAGTTTACAATGTGTTTGGAGTGTTTAAAATTAATAATTATGAATCACAATCAATAACATTGTTAACCAGACCTACTAGAGAGAGGAGAATTTGTAATGATATCTAAATTAGTTTTAATTCTCTGTATTACCCCATACCTTAGATATTTCAGAGTCTAAGATAATAAAAACTATAATCACAACAGCCTCTCATATTTGTTGGATATTATTTATAGAAAATATTCTAATAAATGCGGATAAATGATCCTATTTAATGTGGACCCCACAGATAAGTGTCATTTTCACATTTACTATATAGGTAGGAAAAATAAGAGCACCCAGTCTAGTCCTCTCTTCCTTGAAAGCAAGACGTAGTGTCCAAGAAGTTGAAAGGCATTTCTGAACTACTGGTTGCACAGTAGATACCATTTGGAATTCAAATTAGAAAATTGCAAAATATATCCATTAATCTCTATAAAATATATATTATACTTGGAGCCTATCAATTAT
This sequence comes from Eumetopias jubatus, assembly GCF_037043125.1. Taxonomy (NCBI): domain Eukaryota; kingdom Metazoa; phylum Chordata; class Mammalia; order Carnivora; family Otariidae; genus Eumetopias; species Eumetopias jubatus. The sequence continues at coordinate 171,968,893 of NW_028274809.1, read as the reverse complement.
ACCTTGACTACCTTGACTATTTAATACTGTAAGTAAAATTCTACAGACATCGTTAATACCTATAAACAAGTACTGTATTTATTTCAGGGTGCAATTTTTGTAGATGGTAGGTTTAGAACCAGATTAATTTATTTGCTGAATTAAAAGGTGGTTTGTTGGGTTTTTTTAATTTTGTTTTATTTTATTATGTTATGTTAGTCACCATACAGTACATCATATTTTGGTGTAGTGTTCACGAAAACATGTATTTCCTAAATTCACAATGTGATGCAAGATGCTTTCAATGTTTTCTTTAAAATATTTAAGCTTTAAGGAATTAGTGTGATATTGTTACAGCTTAGATTAAATTATCTGTTTAAGAGGAAGAATGAGGTGTTTATTTCAATCTATTTTAGATTTTGTTAGATTAAAAAAAAAAACAACAAAAAAGGGATTAAAAGGTCACTATTTCAATCCCGAGTGCCTTAAGAAAATCCAAGGAGACTTAGTCAGTTGAGTGATTTTCTTTTTTTTTTTTTTTAATTTTTTATTGTTATGTTAATCACCATATATTACATCATTAGTTTTTGGTGCAGTGTTCCATGATTCATTGTTTGTTCATAACACCCAGTGCTCCATGCAGAACGTGCCCTCCTCAATACCCATCACCAGGCTAACCCATCCCCCTATCCCCCTCCCCTCTAGAACCCTCAGTTTGTTTTTCAGAGTCCATCATCTCTCATGGTTCGTCTCCCCCTCTGACATACTCCCCTTTTCATCCTCTCCTGTTATCTTCTTCTTTTTCTTTTTTCTTAAAATATGTTGCGTTATTTGTTTCAGAAGTACAGAACTGTGATTCAACAGTCTTGCACAATTCACAGCGCTCACCGTAGCACATACCCTCCCCAATGTCTATCACCCCAGCCACCCCATCCCTCCCACCCCCAACCACTCCAGTAACACTCAGTTTCTTTCCTGAGATTAAGAATTCCTCATATCAGTGAGGTCATGTGATACATGTCTTTCTCTGATTGACTTATTTCACTCAGCATAACACCCTCCAGTTCCATCCATGTCGTTGCAAATGGCAAGATCTCATTCCTTTTGATGGCTGCATAATATTCCATTGTGTATATATACCACATCTTCATTATCCATTCATCTCTCGATGGGCATCTTGGCTCTTTCCACAGTTTGGCTATGGTGGACATTGCCGCTATAAACATTGGGGTACACGTACCCCTTCGGGTCCCTACATTTGTGTCTTTGTGGTAAATACCCAGTAGTGCAATTGCTGGATCGAACGGTAGCTCTAATTTCAACTGTTTGAGGAACCTCCATACTGTTTTCCAGAGGGGTTGCACCAGCTTGCATTCCCACCAACAGTGTAGGAGGGTTCCCCTTTCTCCACATCCCCGCCAACATCTGTCGTTCCCTGACTTGTTAATTTTAGCCATTCTGACGGGTGTGAGGTGGTATCTCATTGAGGTTTTGATTTGGATTTCCCTGATGCCGAGCGATGTTGAGCACTTTTTCATGTGCCTGTTGGCCATTTGGATGTCTTCTTTGGAGAAATGTCTGTTCATGTCTTCTGCCCATTTCTTGATTGGATTATTTGTTCTTTGGGTGTTGAGTTTGATAAGTTCTTTATAGATTTTGGATACTAGCCCTTTATCTGATATGTCATTTGCAAATATTTTCTCCCATTCTGTTGGTTGTCTTTTGGTTTTGTGGACTGTTTCTTTTGCTCTGCAAAAGCTTTTTATCTTGATGAAATCCCAATAGTTCATTTTTGCCCTGGCTTCCCGTGCTTTTGGCGATGTTTCTAGGAAGAAGTTGCTGCGGCTAAGGTCAAAAAGGTTGCTACCTGTGTTCTCCTTTAGGATTTTGATGGACTCCTGTCTCACGTTTAGGTCTTTCAACCATTTGGAGTCTATTTTTGTGTGTGGTGTAAGGAAATGGTCCAGTTTCATTCTTCTGCATGTGGCTGTCCAATTTTCCCAACACCATTTGTTGAAGAGACTGTCTTTTTGCCATTGGACATTCTTTCCTGCTTTGTCAAAGATAAGTTGACCATAGAGTTGAGGGTCCATTTCTGGGCTCTCGATTCTGTTCCATTGATCTATGTGTCTGTTTTTGCGCCAGTACCATACTGTCTTGATGATGACAGCTTTGTAATAGAGCTGGAAGTCCGGAATTGTGATGCCGCCAGCTTTGCTTTTCTTTTTCAGTATTCCTCTGGCTATTCTGGGTCTCTTCTGGTTCCATACAAATTTTAGGATTATTTGTTCCATTTCTTTGAAAAAAGTGGATGGTATTTTGATGGGGATTGCATTGAATGTGTAGATTGCTCTAGGTAGCATTGACATCTTCACAATGTTGATTCTCCCAATCCATGAGCATGGAACGTTTTTCCATTTCTTTGTGTCTTCTTCGATTTCTTTCATGAGTATTTTATAGTTTTCTGAGTACAGATCCTTTGCCTCTTTGGTTAGATTTATTCCTAGGTATCTAATGGTTTTGGGTGCAATTGTAAATGGGATCGACTCCTTGATTTGTCTCTCTTCTGTCTTGTTGTTGGTGTATAGGAATGCCACTGATTTCTGTGCATTGATTTTATATCCTGCTACTTTACTGAATTCCTGTATGAGTTCTAGCAGTTTTGGGGTGGAGTCTTTTGGTTTTCCACATACAGCATCATATCATCTGCAAAGAGTGAGAGTTTGACTTCCTCTTTGCCGATTTGGATGCCTTGGATTTCTTTTTGTTGTCTGATTGCTGTGGCTAGGACTTCTAATACTATGTTGAATAGCAGTGGTGATAGTGGACATCCCTGCCGCGTTCCTGACCTTAGGGGAAAAGCTCTCAGCCTTTCCCCATTGAGAATGATATTCGCTGTAGGTTTTTCATAGATGGCTTTTATGATATTGAGGTATGTACCCTCTATCCCTATACTCTGAAGAGTTTTGATCAAGAAAGGATGTTGTACTTTGTCAAATGCTTTTTCTGCATCTATTGAGAGGATCATATGATTCTTGCTCTTTCTTTTGTTAATGTATTGTATCACATTGATTGATTTGCGGATGTTGAACCAGCCTTGCAGCCCAGGAATAAATCCCACTTGGTCCTGGTGAATAATCCTTTTAATGTACTGTTGGATCCTATTGGCTAGTATTTTGGTGAGAATTTTTAGATCCATGTTCATCAAGGATATTGGTCTGTAATTCTCTTTTTTGATGGGGTCTTTGTCTGGTTTTGGGATCAAGGTAATGCTGGCCTCATAAAATGAGTTTGGAAGTTTCCCTTCCATTTCTATTTTTTGGAACAGTTTCAGGAGAATAGGTATTAATTCTTCTTGAAATGTCTGATAGAATTCCCCTGGGAAGCCATCTGGCCCTGGGCTTTTGTTTCTTGGGAGATTTTTGATGACTGTTTCAATTTTCTTAGTGGTTATAGGTCTGTTCAGGTTTTCTATTTCTTCCTGGTTCAATTTTGGTAGTTGATACATCTCTAGGAATGCACCCATTTCTTCAGGTTATCTAATTTGTTGGCATAGAGTTGCTCATAATATGTTCTTATAATTGTTTGTATTTCTTTGGTGTTGGTTGTGATCTCTCCTCTTTCATTCATGATTTTGTTGATTTGGGTCATTTCTCTTTTCTTTTTGATCAGTCTGGCTAGGGGTTTATCAATCTTGTTAATTCTTTCAAAGAACCAGCTCCTAGTTTCGTTGATCTGTTCTACTGTTCTTTTGGTTTCTAGTTCATTGATTTCTGCTCTGATCTTTATGATTTCTCTTCTCCTGCTGGGTTTAGGCTTTATTTGCTGTTGTTTCTCCAGCTCCTTTAGGTGTAGGGTTAGGTTGTGTATTTGAGACCTCTCTTGTTTCTTGAGAAAGGCTTGTATTGCTATATACTTTCCTCTCAGGACTGCCTTTGCTGTATCCCAAAGATTTTGAACAGTTGTGTTTTCATTTTCATTGGTTTCCAGGAATTTTTTTAATTCTTCTTTGATTTTTTGGTTGACCCATTCATTCTTTAGTAGGATGCTCTTTAGCCTCCATGTATTTGAGTTCTTTCCGACTTTCCTCTTGTGGTTGAGTTCTAGTTTCAAACCATTGTGGTCTGAAAATATGCAGGGAATGATCCCAATCTTTTGGTACCGATTGAGACCTGATTTGTGACCTAGGATGTGATCAATTCTGGAGAATGTTCCATGGGCACTAGAGAAGAATGTGTATTCCTTTGCTTTGGGATGGAATGTTCTGAATATGTCTGTGAAGTCCATTTGGTCCAGTGTGTCATTTAAAGTCTTTATTTCCTTGTTGATCTTTTGCTTAGATGATCTGTCCATTTCAGTCAGGGGGGTGTTAAAGTCCCCCACTATTATTGTATTGTTGTCAATGTGTTTCTTTGCTTTTGTTATTAATTGCCTTATATAATTGGCTGCTCCCATGTTCGGGGCATAGATATTTACAATTGTTAGATCTTCTTGTTGGATAGACCCTTTAAGTAGGATATAGTGTCCTTCCTCATCTCTTATTACAGTCTTTGTTTTAAAATCTAGTTTGTCTGATATAAGGATTGCCACCCCAGCTTTCTTTTGGTGTCCATTAGCATGGTAAATGGTTTTCCACCCCCTCACTTTCAATGTGGGGGTGTCTTTGGGTCTAAAATGAGTCTCTTGCAGACAGCATATTGATGGGTCTTGTTTTTTAATCCAATCTGATAGCCTGTGTCTTTTGATTGGGGCATTTAGCCCATTTACATTCAGGGTAACTATTGAAAGGTATTAATTTAGTGTCACTGTATTACCTGTAAGGTGACTGTTAACTGTCTGTTGTCTGTGTTCGTTTCTGCTCTTTGCTGCTTTTAGGTTCTTTCTTTGCTTAGAGGACCCCTCTCAATATTTCTTGGAGGGCTGGTTTCGTGTTTGCAAATTCCTTTAGTTTTTGTTTGTTCTGGAAGCTTTTTATCTCTCCTTCTATTTTCAATGAGAGCCTAGCTGGATATAGTATTCTTGGCTGCATATTTTTCTCGTTTAGTGCTCTGAAGATATCTTGCCAGTCCTTTCTGGCCTGCCAGGTCTCTGTGGATAGGTCTGTTGCCAATCTAATGTTTCTACCATTGTAGGGTATATATCTCTTCTCCCGAGCTGCTTTCAGGATCTTCTCTTTGTCTCTGAGACTCGTAAGTTTTACTATTAGATGTTGGGGTGTTGACCTATTATTATTGATTTTGAGAGGGGTTCTTTGTGCCTCCTGGATTTTAATGCCTGTTTCCTTCCTCACATTAGGGAAGTTCTCTGCTATAATTTGCTCCAATATACCTTCTGCCCCTCTCTCTCTCTCTTCTTCTTCTGGGATCCCAATTATTCTAATGTTGTTTCGTCTTATCGTATCACTTATCTCTCGAATTCTGCCCTCGTGATCCTGTAGTTGTTTCTCTCTCTTTTCCTTAGCCTCTTTATTTTCCATCATTTGGTCTTCTATATCGCTGATTCTCTCTTCTGCCTCATTTATCCTAGCATTTAGTGCCCCCATTTTTGATTGCACCTCATCAATAGCCTTTTTGATTTCGATTTGGTTAGATTTTAGTTCTTTTATTTCTCCAGAAAGGGTTTCTCTAATAACTTCCACGCTTTTTTCAAGCCCAGCTAGTATCTTTAAAATCATGATTCTGAACTCTAGGTCCGACATCGTACTAATATCGGTATTGAGTAGGTCCCTGGCTGACGGTACTACCTCTTGTTCTTTTTGCTGAGGTGATTTCTTTCGTCTTGTCATTTTGTCCAGAGGAGAATAGATGAATGTGAGAACAAAATGCTAACAGGTTAACAACGTCCCCAGCAAATATACTGTATACAAATCAGAAAAGACCTGACACCAGGGAAAAGAAAGGGAAAGAAAGAAGAAAGAAAGAGAAAAAGAAAAAAAAAAGAAAAAAAAATAAAAACTAAAACAAAACAATACAAAAAAGGCAGAATATGATCAAATATGATCAGGCTAGTGCATAGATCAGTGCCACACACTAGATTTTGGGCGTATTTTGGTCTGTTAGAAAAAAGTGCCTCCTAAAATTTTAAAGGAAGAAAGACATATATGTACAAAATAAGGGTTGATACAATGAAGGGATGGAAGATGACTGTAAAGATGAAAATTATAAAAGATTTTATAAAAGGACTTGGTAAGATAAGTTGTTTGAAAAAAGAAAGAAGATATAAGAAAAAAAAAAAAGGAAAAAGGGAGAGAATGTGATCAGGCAGGAGACTAGAACAAAGCCATACACTAATGATTTAGGATATATTTTGATCTGTTAGAAGAAACTGTACCTCAAAATTTTAAAGAAAGAACAACTTATATATATATGCCAAAAATAAGGGTAACTACTATGAAGGGATAAAATATGACTCTAAAAATGAAAAATAAAAAATGTTTTTTTTTTTTTAAAAAAGGGATTTATAAGATGTTGGTTGAAAAAGGGAAAAAGAAAAATAAAAAAAAAACAGTCAACAAAAATTAACTTTGATGAAATAATGAATCATGGTGAAAAAAAAAAAAAAAAAGCCATGAATCTATGTGCAGTATTCCCCTAGCGCTGGAGTTCTCCTATTCTCCTTGATCGATCAACTTGGTCTTGGCTTGCTGGCTGTTTGTGCTGATCTTCTGGGGGAGGGGCCTGTTGCCGTGGTTCCCAAATGTCTTTGCCGGAGGCGGAATTGCCCCGCCCTTGTCGGTCCGGGCTAAGGAAGCTGCTCCGGTTTGCTCTCAGGAGCTTTTGTTCCCTGCAAGCTCTCGGTACAGCTTTGGAGGCCCAGGGCAGAAATGGTGGCCTCCCAATCTCCACTTGAAGGAGCTGAGAACTCGGGGCCCCGCTCCTCAGTGTGCCCCCAGAGAAAAGCAGTCACTTCCGTGTCCCCGGTCTCCGGCCGCACTCCGTGCTCACCCGGCCTGTGATCGAGCGTTGCTATCTCTGGCACCCGACCCCGCGCGGAGTCTCCAAACCCAGCAGATCCCTGCAGTGCGTTCCTGCACCGCTCCTCCCCGGGAAGGAAGGGGAGTCTCCCCGGATCTGCTGCTTGTTGGGTCCCTGCTGGGGGAGCCGTGCCCTGACTGGGCCGCAGATCACAGTTTATGGCAACCCCGAGCTGAGAACCCGCGACTCTGCTCCGTATCTGCAGCCGGTTTCCCTGCTCTGATACCTGGGAGCTCTGCTGCACTCAGGCACCCCGGTATCTCTGTGACCCCAAGGGTCCTGAGACCACACTGTCCCGGGAGGATTCCACCCCCCGCTTAGCCACTGCAGCGACTTCCCTCCGCCGAGCCGACTTCTAAAAGGTCCGATTTTGTGCTCCGCGGCTCTATCACTTGCCAGAAGCGGCCGGCGGAGGCCCCTCTCCCGCCGTCTATCCTCCCGAATATCGCCTCGGATTCACTTCTCCGCAAGCCCTACCTTCCAGTAAGTGGTCGCTTCTCTGTTCAGAGAGTTGTTGCTACTCTCCTGTTCGATCTCCTGTTGAGTTCGTAGGTGTTCAGAATGGTTTGATCCCTATTCAGCTGAATTCCTGAGACCTAGACGAAATCTAGGTCTCCTACTCCTCCGCCATCTTGCTCCGCCTCTCCCTTGAGTGATTTTCTTAAACATCCAATTTATTTTGGTAGTGTCCCCTTTCTATGAATTGTCAAAACAGCTTAATTTTTACTGTATTTATGTGCTGTCAGCCTTATTAGCTCTTGGTGTTAAGATGCTAAGGAAACGTTATGACGGAAACAGATATTCTAGATCCCCAAGCTGTTTGTAAGGTAGTTAGAGCTAATTCTTATTGATATAAAAAAATAGGACTTGCATTAACCGAAATATTTTTTCCCTCAGGAATTTCGACTTATGGTAACCATTCTGATGAATTATATCTTCTTATATGCTATATCAAAGTTTTTCATTTAAAATATCAGTTATTTTTAGTAATTCATAGCTGTTAAAAAACTGATTTTATCTATCTAGTGAAATATTAAATATCTTGTGCAAAAATCAGAATATCTTCTATTTTAATTGATGAAATTAAGTAATTTCATGTTTGTATTTTAGAAAACTACTCTTTCTTCTATGATGGCCTTATTACATTTAATCAAGAAATATTTCACAATAATCAATATATTCAATATTTATATTATTTTTATATCTTATGATATAAAATAAAATGAACAGAATTTGAAAAATATCACATTCTCAAATTAAGATAAAATAGTATAATACTATTACAAATAAAGCAAGTTATATCTCAATTAAGTTGAAATAATTTCAACCTTTAGAAATATTCTGTACTTCAGTTACATATACATGAGAGCTGAAAGTTTATCATCTAATTATATGCTAGGCAGATAGTAAATATCAGAAATACATAAGTATTCTAAATAATTTGAAGCAAGTACACGACATCTATTTGCTAGACATAACACTAAAACATAATTACATAAAAATGTAATAATGTAAGACATGATGACTCAATAAAATCTATATTTAAGCTTTTTTGGATGAACTAACCATCTGGTCATAGTATGTTCTAACTTATTTTTTTTTAAGTTTTTATTTTAATTCCAGTTAGCTAATATACAGTGTTATATTAGTTTCAGGGGTACAATACAGTGATTCAACACTTCCATACATCAGCTTGTGCTCATCACAAGTAAATTCCTTAATCCCCATCACCTACTGAACCCATTCGCCAGCCCCTTCCCCTCCAGTAACCATAAGTTTATTCTCTAAAATTAAGAGTCTGTTTCTGGATTTCTCTCTTTTTTTTTTTAACCCCTTTGCTCCTTTGTTTCTTAAATTCCACATATGAGTGAAATCATATGATATTTGTCTTTCTCTGACTGAGTTATTGCTTAGCATCTAGCTCTAGCCATATCATTGCAAATGACAAGAGTTCATTTTTGTGGCTGAGTAATATTCCATTGAATAAATATACCACCTCTTCTTGATCCATTCCTCAGTCGATGAACACTTGGGTTGCTTTCATAATTTTACTATTGTAGATAATGCTGCTATAAACATCAGGGTACATGTATCCCTTTGAATCAGTATTATTTTTAATCCTCTGGGTAAAGACCTAGTAACGCAATTACTAGATGACAGGGTTGTTCTATTTTTAACTTTCTGGGAACCTCCATACTGTTTTCCAGAGTGTCTGATTAAAAAACAATAAAACAAATGAATATTCTAACTTATTTTTAAAATTTGCTAAACATTAAGTTTTAAGGAAATCCTACTTGAACACTTGATTCTACTCTTTCCTGTGGAAATAAAGAGTAATTTTCTGAGTGGTCTCGGATAAATCATAAATACCTTCCCTCATGAAACTCATGGTCTCGTGGTGGACACAGATAAAGATGAAACTTAATGGTTTAAAAATGGTATGAGTTGATATAAAGAAAATTAAGAGGTTATAAATCAAGAGAGGTTAAGGTTTCAATAAACATACTCTCCTTCTCATGTGAAGAATACACAAATCCCTGATCCTTCACTTTAGCCTAGTTATGCCTCGACCCTAAGTAATAGAAAGCAATGCAATCACATCTTTCTCAATGATAAAGAAGTGACCATAAACATAGGCTTCTATTGGAGTTAGGTTGTGGAAAGATGGAAGAAGAGTGCAATTGGCATTACTTCTTTTATCATGTGGCATTAGTAATCACAGTTTGCTTAAATATTTTAGCCAATATGATCAGAGAAGGGTGAATGGAGTAAGAAGTACTCATATGATAAGGCACTGAAATTTCTCAAGTAGATCCACAATAGAAATGGTTCTTAATTATAGCTATTAAGAGTAATCAGAATTCTATAAATTCTGAGGCAGACATAAAGTAAACTGGATAAAAGGAATGTCATGTAATCAGATAACTCATTTAGTTTATAAGTATTTCTTAATGAAGTCTAAATTAAAAGAGGCATAGTTTTCTTAATGGTTATCCCCTAAGAATGTCCTCGTCTCCACCGTATGTTTGTAACCTCAAATCACAAATCCTCAAAGTCAGTAACTCCTGTAAATCCTCTGAAATATGAGAAAATCGTCTTAGTTTATTTTTTTTAAGATTTTATTTATTTATTTGACAGAGAGAGACACAGCAAGAGAGGGAACACAAGCAGGAGGAGTGGGAGAGGGAGAAGCAGGTTTCCCACTGAGCAGGGATCCCGATGCAGGGCTCGATCCCAGGACTCCAGGATCATGACCTTAGCCAAAGGCAGATGCTTAACGACTGAACCACCCAGGCACCCCTGTGTCTTTAGGTGCCCAACGTAGCTATATTTTCACAACCACAAACTTACTTATAATGAAATGTTCATGACTATTTATAATATTCACCTGTTATTATGTGTTTGGTTTACAAATTATATTCATAAGTATAATGTCATTTATATTGCTTATGCAAACATTACAGGTATTTTTTTAATTGTGTTAAAAAATATGCTCCAAAGTACAGCAATACATTAATAAAGTGACATTAGTAATTTTATTGTTGCAGTTGGGGTTGTACATTTTTTACTGATTGAATTTTTGCATCTTCCTACCTAGCTGTTTGTGTTTAACTCAAAATTTATTAATTCCAAATTAAATTTCTATCCTGTAACATTAGCATAGCTATTGTGGTATAGTGTCAAATGTCTAGGTTTAGGATTTGACAGTAAAATCTTCCACATTTTATTTAGAGAAGGACATAAAAAAATACTTTCTTTGTGTTCATGACACTATGTCATATAATTAAGCAACTGATTGAACTCAGTGACTCAATAAAGATAGATATTTTCAGTACTCACTTTTAGCAGTTTAAACACACTGAACTCTGACATTTTATATATCTTTAAATTGATCTTTAAATTAAATCTTTATCTTTAAATTTAAAAAACAACTCTTTATACGTTCTCTGAATATTCAATTCCACCTTGTTTATATTTGTCAATTCTGCATCAGTGTAATGAATGTATGCGTATGCAAGGGCAGAGAACGAGAGAGGAAGACAAGGACTGACTCTTAGTTGCTCGACCTGGGGCTCCTCAATAAGACAGTTTGCTTTTGTCAGGAGGTTGCCATTTTTTGGAGGAGTTGGGCTTTTCATAATAAATTATATAAACTGTTTAAGTTGTACTTTTTAAATGAAGTATAATTCACAAATATGGAGACGACTATAAAATAGATGCATTATCAAATGTTCAATCTATCAATCAAGAAATTAACAGTTCCTTGAGGTAAAATTTAACACCATACAAACGGATAATTTTTTTGTAGCCCTATAAATTCCATTTTAGGATACAATTTAGCAATACCATGAAAAAGTGAGAGAGCAAATAAATACAACAATCCTATTTTCAGGTAATTTATCTTGGAGGAACTGATGAATGTGGATACATGTGTAGGAATATAGATTATAGTACTATATTAATCCTCCCAGGGTAGAAATAAGTTAATTTTTCCTCAGTAGGAGGGTATATAGGTAAATTGTGGATTAAAAATACAATGCAGTACTAAACAACTAGTGAATGTACAAATCATAAGGATCTAACTATGAATAAATTTCCCTAAATTTTCAATAGAAGCAATTTGCTTCATGATCTGTAGAGTTTAATATTTATGTAATATTTGAACCACATAAAATAGCATCATACATTCTTATGACTGTGTATCTAAGAAAATACAAATATGCCTATTTATGTGATGGGTATGGGAGGCACTTGTCATGAGCACAGGTGTTGTAGGTTATGTGATGAATCACAAAATTCTACTACTGAAATTAATATTACACTATATGTCAACTAACTGGAATTTAAAAACTTAAAAGAGAAAAAAAAAAGTTATGTGGCATAGAGGTGCTCCCAAATGAGACTAAAAAAACAGAAATTGAAAGGGAGTAAAAGGGAGACTGTCACTGAGTCTAGTGAAAGACATTATTTGTAGATGCAGATGTCCACTCTTTCAAGGTAATGAATTTTCAAGTAGTTGAGGGCCAGGAAGTATGATTAGATATAACAATATGCAGGTGATGTTAGCTAGAGTCCCTTCAGAAAAGTGTTGGGTATGGATGCTAGCACTTGATGCACTGAGGTCATGAGAAATGAAGAAGAGTAGAGAGAAAATCTTTCCTGGAGACATCTGTCTATACCTATTCAATTAAAAATTGGGGGGATGATGCCCATCAATCTGCATTTTTACAAAAACTCCAGATGATTCTGAAAGTGCTGATGTCAGAAAAGTTCTGTTTCTAAAAATATAGACAACACTAAATCTTGAGAAAACACTCATAAACAGAGAATGGATAAATCTATAGAAAGGGGGTAATAACTGATGGACTGTGGCCACTTAAGGTTTTATGTTTAATTCCAAGTAATGATGAGATCCAGGGAGTTCTCAAAGTGGGACGGATTGGAAAGGAAAGTCATTAGGGAGAAGGAGATAAAGGAATCTACTCCAGTGCGTTTTGGAGGACATAACCATTGATGGAAAAATAGTGTATGAAAATATCAGAAATTGGCACAGTAAAGAAACGACTGAGCTAGATACTCCTCAGTGAATTTGGGAAGTAACCAAATTCAAAACAAAAGTGACCATTTGTTTGTGTATGAGCAAATGACAAAGCTGGGGAGACATAGCAGTTTAATATTGTAGGTTCCCTGAACCTTGGGGCAGCAGAGATATTTACTAGAGAGCAGGAGAATAAAGATTTGGAAGCTGCATTGGGAGGCAAGAAGGTTGTTCAGCCTCTGTATTGAATTATTTAGGGTTTGTATTATAAAGTGCTTCAAACTAAGATGGCTTTGGGGAAAAGCTGACTTCAACAGACTTCTGGGTTTCAAATAAGGAAAGGAGTTGGATGGGGCAATAAAAATGTAATTTTAATTAAATAAAAGCAAATTTTGGTAACCATGAATTCCAGTTTCAGGTGGCATAATGTAAAAATAGGGAAAATGGGGAGGTGGCTGGATTATAGAATATATGTGTGGTACAACGGAACTCTGTGGAAGATGGTGAAAAACTAAAGATGCTTGAACTTATGGATGAGAATCAGAAAAATGTGAATTCTATTTAATCAGCTTGTTTCTGAAGGAAAATACAAATTACAGTAAGTTATTTTTAGGTGAGGAGGTAAGCGTCAACATTTGAAAGAACTGATGTGAGTGTTCTTCAATGAATGCAATCCCTGACAGTTACAGAGAGTGTCATGACCAGAAGTAATGAGGAAGTGCGGAGACAAAATATTTAAAAGAAGGTAGAAGGAAAGCAGGTCACAGAGGATTTGACAATGGCTCAACCAAGTTTAACCCTTGTTTTCCAGAGTGTTTTTTTTTTTTTTAATTCATAGGGCCAACACACATTAACTCCTTCCCAGTAGAATTGGTTTCTATGGGAAAAATTGTTTGAAATATTCCAAAAATAAGATTGTGCAATAAAAATATATGAATGGTACTAAAGGCAAATAACTGTTCCTAAGTTGATTAAGGAATAATACTGTAGGATGTATAATGACTCTATAACTTTCCAATACTAATAAATTCCAAGATTTTAGGCCCAGAATATCAGCTATCTCCCATCATTTAAACTTTCAACATCAATATTTACTTCTTATGTTGGTAGATAAAATAACTAATTAGATACCATCTGCATATAGATTTAGAGCTTAAGTGCAATTTTCATATATAAGTGTATATATATTCATGTATTATAAATTTTTGTCTTACAAGTAAAGGTATAGTATGGACAATATAAATTATTAAACCCAAATCACTCGTTTTATTATAAATGATCTAACCATCTCTCCTTTTATGTCACACACATTATTTGTTACAATACATTGAACTTCCTTTGTTTTTCTTTGCATTATGCTCAAATGATTGAAGAATGAAAGAATAAATGAACAAAAACAAGCGAGTAAGTGAATGAATCTGTGGGACACTGATCTATACCTTTATTGCTGTAATTGTAGTGACTATGGTTTCTGTATCTGTAACTGGGAAATATATTTTGAACTAAGCCTTGAAAATAGGCAATGTGTGGCATGCTACTGCATGAGACATTCAGTCAACTTAACTATTATGTCATGGCTGATGATGTAGCTTCCATTTGGCTAAACTGCTTTGTGGTTAATAAACTCAAAACTTCTTGCTTCTCAGGTATATGCATAACCTATCTCTGTCTACACTTAATATTAAATGGGAAACAGTTAAATGATGTTTAGGAGGAAAGAACAAGTCATTCACAATTCAATAAATATTGCTCAATATATAGTGTTCTTTGCATAAGTGCAGTCAAACTCCCTCTATAATGAAAAATATAGAGGTCAGTTTTAAGTTTATGTATATTTTCTAACTTAGGGCAAGTCAACATTTTGTAAATAAACTGACTACCTGCCTTTATTTCTGGAAAAGAGCAAATTTCTCAAGATTTTCTCAAAAAATATCAGGGAGGGCGCCTGGGTGGCTCAGTTGGTTAAGCAACTGCCTTCGGCTCAGGTCACGATCCTGGAGTCCCGGGATCGGGTCCCGCATCGGGCTCCCTGCTCAGCAGGGAGTCTGCTTCTCCCTCTGACCTTCCCCCCCTCTCATGTGCTCTCTCTCTCTCTCATTCTCTCTCTCAAATAAATAAATAAAATCTTTAAAAAATATATCAGGGAAATTGAGTTAATAGAAGTTTATGTAAACAAAATTTGTAGAAACGAAAGTGCTTATATATACTATACTTGTAAATTTTAGAATTAATTGTATAAGAAGGACTGTTCACAGTTATTACAAATATATCTGTTTAGGGAAAAAGAAGATATTGCCACACTGAGGATTAGTAAGTACTCCTGCCATTTCCAAGCAAGGATGAGTGTTATTAGCCTCAACTCTTCATGCACTAGTGATATATAAAGAACACAAGGATATCGATGAAGGCGTTGTTATTTGTGTGACAGAATAGACAAAAACATCCTGGAACAGCTGAGTTTTAGATTCATATATTACACTGCACCCCCAAAAAGGAGGCCTTTTATAAACAAAGGCTCTGTGAGAAGCAAGTTATATAATACAAACTCACCTGAATTTTTCTTTTTTTTTTTTTTTTTTTTTGAGGGTGGATTGAAGTCACAATTGGGGAAACAAATCTCTCTTCTCCAGAATATGGAAATACCTCTTCAATAATTTTATGTATTTTTAAAAAGAATGTGGTTTAATTCTCCACCCAGCAATGAGAAGAAGTGCTAGTGGGAAGTTGGTAAGGGCTTGAAGAATAGTTCTGTTATAGAGTACCATATCAGTACTGGATCAGAAACACTGACATTACTTCTGGAACTAACCTCATGCATTCGATTGTTGGCTCCTAGAAGAGAAGTGGCTATAATCACTTTGACTCTGTCAGAGAGGGCTTCCCTTCCCAGTCTCCTTTTGGCTATAGCTCACTGGAACCAGAGCTCATTCTATATCGCTGCATGAAAGGGAAAAATATATACCCAGCCAATGCCTATCACACTAAAGTACTTTTTTAAAAGTCATTCTGAGGTTGTTTATAGGTTTATCAAATACTATATTTTCTAATACTATTTATTACATTATTCTGAGAAAAACTTTTAATTTAGATTCTGATTTGTCTATATGACAATATGATTCAGTCATGTCTAGGTATGTTTGCACATAAGCTTATTCTTTTATTCTTGCAGAATACATATGGAGAGAGTATTGTAAGCACCCTGGTTTTACAAATGAGGTAACTAATAATCTAGATATTAAGTATATTGTTTAAGACCACTTCCTTAGTCTTACGTAAATTAATGTTTAAACACAAGCCCTGGTAGTTACGAAGAATTCTCGTTTTTCTTTCTTTATACTTTTGGGTAGTATTTCACAATCTCATGGAGATCAGGAGTACAATATTCTGAAAGAAATTTTGATATTCAAAAACATATTGTATTTATAATAAGGTGCCAAAATTATTCAGAGGAAGAGACTACAAGTGTGAAATTAAAATCCAATCCTTTCCTCAGGCAAAATCATTTGAATCACTGTCTACATCACAGAACATTTCAAAACAGGGTAGTATCACTCATGTCACTCATGACAAAATTATGTTTATCTGTAATGACTTTGCACATACATATGGGAATTTCTGTTTTCTCATTGTTTTCTTTTCTGCTGATAGAGATTTATTAGTATTCTCACTAATGCAAAATCTTTGCTGTTTTGGCATGAATCTCTTTTCATGAAATCCAATTAAAAAAACTGTTACCTAAATTTAAAAAAATGAGCTGAGAATCTAAATAGACATTTTTCTAAAGAAAATATACAGATGGCCAATAGGCACATGAAAAGATGCTCAACATCACCAGTCCTCAAGGAAATGCAAACCGAAACCACAATGAAATACTGTATCACACCTGTCAGAATGGCTATTATCAAAAAGACAAGAAATGTGTGTTGGAGAGGTATAGAAACAAGGGAACATACACTGTTGGTGAAAATGTCAATTGGTGAAACTACTATGAAAAATAGTATTGAGGTTCCTTAAAAATTAAAAACAGAACTACTATATGATCTAGCTATCCCACTTCTGGGTATTCCCCACCCCCAGAAAAAAAGCACTAATCCAAAAAGATATATGCACCCCTATGTTTACTACAATATTATTTACAGTAGCCAAGATATGGAAACCGTCCAGGTGCCCATCAATGGATGAAAGGATAAAGAAGATGTCGTATATATACACAATCTATACTCAGCCATAAAAAAAGAATGCAATCTTGCCATTTGCGACAACATAGATGGACCTAGGGGGCATTATGCTAAGTGCAAAGAGTCAGTCAGATAAAGACAAATATAATATGGTTTCACTATATGTGGAATCTGAAAAACAAATGAGGGGCACGTAGGTGGCTTAGTCTCTTAAGCATCCAACTCTTGGTTTTGGTTCATGTCATGATCTCGGGGTCATGACGGCAAGTCCCACATCAGGTTCTGCACTCAGTGGGGAATCTGCTTGAGACTTTGTCTCTCCCATCCTCTCTGTTCTTCCCCACCCCCCCAAGTTAAATAAATCTTTAAAAAATAGAAATAAAAAACAAATGAACAAAAAACCCAAGAAAGAGACTCTTAAATACAGAAAACACTGGTGGTTTCCAGAAGAAGGGTGTGGGGGGGGGGTTGGGTAAAGCAGATAAGGGGGAGTAAGAGGTACAAACTTCTCTTGGTAAGGAGATAAAAAATACAACACAGGGAATGTAGTCAATATTATTTTAATAATGCTATAGGGTGACCAATGGTAACTAAACTTACCATGGTGAGCACTGAGTAATGTATAGAATTGTTGGATCAATATTTTGTACACCTGAAATCAATATAATATTGTATGTTAATTATACTTCAATAAAAAGGTAATAAAAAGAAAAAAGTATTATCTAAATTTAAAATATTCTGCTTTCAGGGGCATCTGGGGGGCTCAATCAGTTAAGTGATTGCCTTTGGCTCAGGTCATGATCCCAGGATCCTGGGATCAAGCCCAGTATCATCAGACTGGGGCTGATGCAGGGAGTCTGCTTGTCCCTCTCCTTCTGCCCCTCCCTTCCCCACTCATGCTCTCTTTCTCCCTTTCTCTCTCTCAAATAAATAAAATATTAAAAAAATAAAATAAAAGATTCTACTTTCAAAAAATAAACTGTTAGGACTACATCAAAATAAAAACCTTCTGCACCCCAAAGGAAATAATCAACAAAGATAAAAGACAACCTACTGACTGGGAGACGATATTTGCAAATGACATATCCAACAAAGAGTTAATATCTAAAATATATAAAGAACTTGTACAACTCAACACCCCAAAAACAAATAATCCAGTTTAAAAAATGGGTGGAAGATATCAATAGACATTTTTCCAAAGAAGATAAAGAGATGGCCCACAGACACATGAAAAGATGCTCAACATCACTCATCATCATGGAAATGCAAATCAAAACCACAATAAGATATCATCTCACACCTGTCAGAATGGCTGAAATAAAAAAAAAAAAAATTAAAACAAAGAACCAACAAGTGTCAGTGAGGATGTGGAGAAAAATGAACCCTCTTGTATTATTGCTAAGAATGCAAACTGGTGCAGCCACTGTGGAAAACAGTATGGAGATTCCTCAAAAAATTAAAAATACAATTACTCTATGATCCAGTAATTCCACTACTGGGTACTTACCCCAAGAATAGAAAAACACTAATTTGAAAAGATATATGCACCCCATGTTTACTGCAGCATTATTGATAATAGCCAAATTATGGAAGCAGCCCAAGTATCCATTGATAGATAAATGGATAAGAAAGCTGTGGAATACACACACACACACATACACACACACACACACACAATGGAATAGTACTCAGTTGTAAACAAGGATGAAATCTTGCCATTTGCAACAACCCGGATAGATCTAGAAAGTATAATGCTAAGTGAAGTCAGTCAGAAAAAGACAAATACCATATGATTTCACCCATATGAGGAATTTAAGAAACGTACAAAGAAAAAAAAAAGACTCTTAACTATAGAGAACAAACTGATGGTTACCAAAGGGAGGTTTCAGTGGGGGTATCAGTGAAATAGGCGAAGGGGATTAAGGGTATACTCATGGGGGTCCCTGAATGGCTCAGTCGGTTAAGCATCCACCTCTTGATTTCAACTGGGTCATGATCTCACGGCTGTGAGATCAAACCCCGCATTGAGCTCTGCACTGGGCATGGAGCCAGCTTGGGATTCTCTCTCTTCCTCTCCCCCTGCCCTTCCCCCACCATCCCTCTCTCTTAACAATAAAGAGTATACTTATGATGAGCACTGAGTAATGTATAGAATTGTCAAATCACTATACGGTATACCTGAAACTAATATAACACTATATGTTAACTATACTGAAATTAAAATTTTAAAAATTAAAAAATATTCTGCTTTCAAAATGAAACAAAATTTCAAACATTTCTGTTGTTTCTTAATCAGAGACATTTCAGTATGTTACCTACTAAACTTAATTTTTTTTTCTTTTTAACAAAATGTTTACTTAGTATCACCTGGTAATACAATTTCTCAGCTCTAAGCACACTGGACACCTGATTGCTCATAAATCATGCTCTCTCTAGATCTAAAATAATTGCACTTTTCCCCACTCCTTGAAATGCTTTTTCTTTTCTTCCATTTTCAATTTTCTAATACTCTTAATTTAATTTCACTTGAAATTTTACTACACTTCACTTCACACACAATGGAAGAGTACTCAGCTATAACCAAGGATGAAATCTTGCCATTTGCAACAACATGGATAGATCCAGAAAGTATAATGCTAAGTGAAATAAGTCAGTCAGAAAAAGACAAATACCATATGATTTCACCCATATGAGGAATTTAAGAAACGTACAAAGATACCATACCATATGATTTCACCCATATGAGGAATTTAAGAAACGTACAAAGAAAAAAAAAAAGAGACAAACCAAAAGAAAAAAAAAAAAGACATCCCTTCACCGAATGCCATTATTATACCAAACCTGTAATACAGACCTTTGTTACATTTTAAACCACTCATCCTACTTTTGGCAAAATAAAAATTTGTGATTGTTTCCTTGCTAAACTATATGCTAGAGGTCAATTTGTTGTCAGTTTTATTCTTCTTTGATGTCATAAGGTTAGAATTGTGCTTAATATATAGTAGATGTCAATAACTATTCCCTAACAAAGACGTGTGACCATATGGAATCTTAATACAAAACAATTAATTGGAAACCATATAAATTTGTGACATGAATGTAGTATTTAGCAGTAAATATCTCATTATAATGTTTATAATATGTACATATAAATGTGTATAAATGTAATATGTATATGTTTATAAATGTACATATAAACGTTATATATGTACATAAATAAAATCGGAACATAGTTGTTCAGTAGTACTAGATTACTACTATGAGATTACTACTACTAGTAGAACTAGACTTGGTACATAACCAAGGTCTACACTGTATTTTTTAAAATTATTTTTAAGGTTTCAGTCACGCAATGCTTATACTATTCTCAATGGAAATGTAATGTTTCATTAACTATTAGCTATCATCATCATATTCTGAGAAATTTAGATTTATTTTGCAATAAGCAGAACGGCAAGTGGCTCATACTTTGTGAAAGTAAACACGTAGATAATATTTTAACAAGTTTGAAAAAATAATATAGAGGCTTAGATTATATTCAAGCAAACTGAGAAGATAGTGGGAGCTGATTTTGTTTGTTTGTTTGTTTGTTTATGCTCCTTTTTATGTAGAGGCTTATATTCAAGCAAATGAAAAAGATAGTGGGAGCTGATTTTGTTTCATATTTTTGTTTATGCTCCTTCTTTTTATTTCACTTTGTTTTATACTTTTTTTCTTTCTCCACTCTCCATTTTCTTTTAAACCAGAAAAAAACAAGTTGATCCTGTAGCATATCAAAAGAAAAAACTATTTAAACTCCATTCATGGCATAAAGAGACCTCCAGCTGACACATGTGATTGTTCCAGGTGAAGAGTTTGATTACTCTCCTGAAAAGAGTGAAAAAAAGTGGTAATAAGGGAATCATTTTCACAGACAGCCCATGCCTTCTGGGTTTGCATGCACAGCATAGTAGGAAAAGTAAAGAAATTAGAGTGGGATGTTTCAGAACATGGGCTGACATGAAAGGAAGCCAAGGCACACGGGAAGGCAGAGCATTAGCCTCAACTCAGCAGCTTGATTTAGTCACATATTTATTTCCCAGTGATTTGTAGGTTGGATCAAAAATGATATGCTGTGCACACTATACCCAGCTTCTCTCCATAATTTCCTGTTCTTTGGCTAAATTCATTATTTTCTTAGATAGTTTGAGCATTGCTCAAAAGTAACAAATTATTCAAATACAAGTAACCTGCCCAATTTTGAGTACTTGAGCTCATATATTAGTTCTTCCACAGTAATTTAAGTCACTTAGATGAACATCATGAACATCATAAGAATTGAACGTGTGTGTGTGTGTGTGCGTGTGTGTGTGTGTGTGTGTGTGTGTGTGAGAAAAACAGTATCTTGGATTGGCTGGTAGATAGGTTGGTACAAATAAAATAATGGTACAATGTCAAATAAAAGGTCTAATTTATACATGTTTTCAATTATACTGGTCTTTATGAATGGCATAAACAGCTCCAATTTACATTACAATAATGAAAATTATTTCAAAAGAAATGCAGGAAATAGGGCGCCTGGGTGGCTCAGCTGGTTAAGCGACTGCCTTCGGCTCAGGTCATGATCCTGGAGTCCCTGGATCACACCCCGCATCGGGCTCCCTGCTCGGCAGGGAGGCTGCTTCTCCCTCTGACCCTCCCCCCGCCATGTGCTTTCTCTCTCTCTCATTCTCTCTCTCTCAAATAAAGTCTTTAAAAAAATGCAACAAATATATTTATAACAATACTACTTACAGAATTTATTATTTTAATCACATCTTTTTAAAGGCCCACTAAAAAAGTAATCTAATGTACAACTTTGCATAACTTTATTTACACATATTTACCAAGTTTCTATATTAGATTTCTTTATCATATTTAATCTTCACTTTTGATAAACACAGCAAAGTGAACTTAAGAAAGATGCTAAAGTTACTCTTTCTTGTTGCATAGCTGAATATTAGCCAGGGCAAACTTCCTAAACTTCATCCAACCTGTGTATTAGGAAGTGAAATTGGCTAAAGAAGTTTCAGTTCTTAACAAACAAGTACGGTCACTCTGGGATGAATTTATGGTTCACTCATCTACTCCCCATTACCCTTTCAGACATGTATATTATGGCAGTTATTGTAGTGTGTATCAGATATTTATGTGTCTGTATCTACAAAAATGTGATGGTGTCACAAAATCCCAAAAGCGGAGGTGTCTGTGATTTACTTCTGTATCCTCAGTGCTTACTATGTAAATACCCAATAATGTTCTAAGTAATAGCATATGTAGACTAGTCAATCAAGAAATTGATTTTGTACATTTGAGACAATAAATTTGAAGACAAAAAAAGATAACCAATTCATTCCATTATTTATAAGAGAACATTCCATGAACATTTCCTTTCAGTACTCTTTATGTTCTTTCTATTGAAAAACTCAAAAATTAAAGAATAAACTGTGCCACACACCAACTGTGCTCATTTGATTCTGATGATAAGAAACGAGGCACTGTGTAAAACATCTTTGTCAGCATGAGGCTGTCTTTTTACAATTTGGCTGTATCAAGAGTTGTTTCTTTTTGAAATGGTAATGAACTCATTATTTATCAACTCTTGCGGAGTTCTATTTAATTGCAAAAATTGTATCAATGATAATTTCAAGTACATTTTAAATCATGCTTATGAAACCACTTTCCTTTGTTTTCTTCTTTAATATCTTAACTTGTATAATGCTTATTCATTTTGCTTTTATGCATAATTTGGTTTGAAAAGAAAAATAAATGATGCTCAGGTTGAGATTTCCAGTCATTGGGTATAAATAAAATATTGATTAGGTTATATAAATATCTGGGGTGCCTGGTTGGCTCAGTCAGTTGAGCGTCTGACTCACGATTTTGGCTCAGGTCATGATCTCAAGTTTGTGAGATAGAGCAGCGAGTCAGGCTCCACGCTCAGTGGGGAGTCTGCTTGGGATTCTCTCTCTCCTTTCCTCCCCCCGCCACACTTTCTCTCTCTCTCTCTCAAATAATAAATAAATCTTTAAAAACAAAAAGGAATATATAGATATCTAATATGTTTAAAATTTAGTAATTTTTTGAATCTTAAAGTATTTTCCCATTTGTAGAGTAACATTGTTATGAAATCCACAGTTATTGCAACACCTACATTGCTTAAAGGAATGCCTAAGAATTTTGTTAAAGCATATTTTTAAAAATCTGAACCAAAATAATGTACACTTTATCTCCAAACACTGTATCATTAAAGTCCATGTAATGTCCCCTGTGTAAATCAATGTGATGATACATAACACATGATCTGATTTTTATCCTAAAGGTTTCTGAACATGTATGATAACCAAGATAGATCCAATGCTTTTAATGTCAGACTGTAGAGAGAGTTACGATCTTAAACAAAAGAAGGAAAAGTTATATATACAGAAGTCTGACAGTTTAGCTGTTTGCTTCATCTGCTTGGTGAGGCCATCTTTCTTCATCTCCAGAGTTGAAGCACATAAAACAGTGAAACATAAATGCTATGTGTTGTTACTCTAAAGCAATAGGTTTAGGGGTGTCTGGCTGGCTCAGTCATTAAGCGTCTGCCTTCGGCTCAGGTCATGATCCCAGGGTCCTGGGATCGAGCCCCGCATCAGGCTCCCTGCTCAGCAGGAAGCCTGCTTCTCCCTCTCCCACTCCCCTGCTTGTGTTCCCTCTCTCTCCTATGTCTCTCTCTGTCAAATAAATAAATAAAATCTTTAAAAAAATTATATATATATATATATATAATATATTAAGGCAATAGGTTTAAAGGATTTAGAGTGTCACTTCAGGCCAAAATATAACAAGAGGGACTGGATTTTCCTTCTTGCCTGAAACACATAAAAACCCAGGCAAAATATATGATACTATAATTCTCATGACATTGGTGTCTGGGTAACAAAGGGCAGTGAAAGAAAAATAAAATGAGCCCTATGACTGCACATAGACTAATGCCTTGAGAGAGTTGGCTGGCCACAGTACAGGAAGGTGAAAACCAGGAGGAGTCAGCAGAGTCCCAAATGAGGAAAGAGATGAGTCTGGAGTGACTAAGGTGTCTAAAGTTCACAAGGCTGTGCAATAAAGAGAAAATTGCAGAGAAAAAGAACTCTGGAGAATCATAGATGGTCACCCTCAAGAATTCAGGAGAGTACTTATTACATAGTCATGTGAGGACACTGCCTAAGACCAGGGGACAAACACCTAAAATGATTAAAGAAACATTGCCTGTACTAACAAAAGACTGTGAATACCACCTGTTCCTATCAGCCAAAGTAGAATGCCACATAATTCAAGGCACATTAGATAGAATATTTAGACCTACTCTAGATTAAATCCTTCTTTGGTATTGCCTGACAAAGTTTAATAGCAAGTATGAATGGGGAAAAACATCTGTTTTCATGTAACTGAAACTCCACTCCAGGACAAAGATGAAGAATATTTATGGTAATACAAATATTTAAGGTGATAGCACCCAATAAGGTAATATTCACAGTGTTTGGCATTTATTAAAAACTAGCAGTCATACATACATATATACAATCCATAAGAAAAATCAATGTCTCAAAACTAACCAGAACTGATGTTAAAATTAGTCAAGATATTAAAACAGTTATTCTGAGTATATTCCACATGTTTAGTAGGCTAGAAGAATGTGTCATACAGAGAGAGGCTACACACACACACACACACAAATTAAACTGGACTTCTATAGATTAGGATGATAATGCCTGAGATAGACAGATAGATATCTCTTTATAAATAAATAAATATATATATTTGATGGAATAAATAAAAAAAGTTTAATTAACTTGAAACAAAGAATTAGAAACTATCCAAAATAAAACACAAAGGGAAAAGAAGCTGAAAAATAAAAATGAACAGAACAGCAGTGGACTGTGAAACAACTTTAAGATGCCTAATATGTGGGTAACCGGAGTTCCCAAAGGAGGAAAAGCAGAAGAGAAAAAATTGAAGATATGACTGTGGAGTACTTTCCAAATTTGGAAAAATAGTACTAAACCACATGTGTAAGAAATTCAGAGAACTAAGCACAAGAAACATGAATAACACCACCCTAGGTGAATTTATAATCAATTTATAATCAAAACAAGTAATAAATGGAAACAGAGGAAGAGTATAGTCAATGGAAAAAGTGTTCATAGAAGTTTATCAAGTCCAGGGCAAGATTTAAACATGTTATTTCCACTGAGCCAATCAGGGCAAGCTATCTCTTTCAGCTCTTACACTCACTAAAGGTGTAAATGGTAGGAAATATACACTTGTTTTCTTGGAAAAATACTGGATTCCTGCTGATATACACATATTCCCAAGACTCCCTCTGAATAATTTAAAGAAAAGTAATGACATGGCACCACCTGAGGACTCAATTTATAGGTTGTTGACTACAGTTATTATTGCTATGCACTTTGTAGGTTGTGTTTAGATTTCTAGTTATTTTTCTCAGACACCTTGGAAAAGTACTGTCAACAAATTGAGTAGGGTGTTGGTTACTGAACAGCAGAGTTACTGAATTTTGTATTTCAACAATCAAGGTAGCACAGTTTTAGGAAAGTTTCCTAGTGGGGGCAGAAAGCAGACTGTACTTCATTTCTCCAAATATTGAAAAGGATTGGTCTAAATTTCTCAGATTAGTATCCTTCTCTGAATAGGTCAAATGTGAAAGAGGACAGAATTTTTTTTAAGAAAATGAAAATAGCACTTCGACAGTTTCAAGACAGATGGGTCATGACATTATAGATAACTGTTCTCCAAAGTTAACACAAAGGACTTTACTAAGAAGGTTATGGTATCTTCTTCAAACAAATAAATTGGGGGGGGGGGGCAATGGTTAAAATATACACAGTTGAGAAACTCATGGGACATACAGTATCTTTTGATTCACACCATATTTCTATAGTACTAATGCCATAAAGATATAATGTCAACAATACACATGATGTTTTAATCAGCCCAGGTGCTTCAAGTGTTCTTAGGGATGTTAGGCTCTGGCCTTGCCCTATTTAGTAAGGCTGAAATAACATCCCTGGAAGCTCACTAAAAAAATTTAAAAAGCTGTAAATAAGGACAACAGAGAGAGCTATGTTCCAGGAGACACCCCATGTCAGAAAATCAGCTGGAAGAGAATACAAAAGCATTATTTGGATGGACTCATCATATAATGATGACTCTAATGAAATATCATATTCATCAACAAGCTGTGAAAATTCTTGTTTCATCACCCATAAAGGTTTATGAATATTGTAGGAGCTATGGAATTGAATGTTTTTAAAGGTCACTGTTGGTGAAGGATGTGTTTGAGAGTTAGATAAAATAAATTAATTTATGGGAAACTTGACAAACCTAACTTATGGCAGAATGTCACTAAATGCTGTGGGTTCTTTAACGTTCCAGGTAGTACAGATTGAAAGGGAATTTATCCTTCTCCAGGGTGCAATCGTTTGGGGTTAGAAAGGAACAACCAGTGGCACTGAATTGGGGAGCAAAGAAGTGTTACATCATGATAATTAAAAGCCGATGCTATTTAAGCTCCACTGTGACATCTTTATATCCCAAACTCCGTTATATCCCAGACTCAGAAGGCAGAATTTACTAAACAATGGCTTCTAGTCACCCTCCTTGTTTATAAGAAATGTTAGGTACATGAGAAAATGTTGTCTCTTTTGAGAAGAAATAAAGAACAATGCAGTAATTTTAATGGTTGTTGGTTTATAAAGCATTATTTTAATCTTCCTATCACAGTTAACTTGTTGTAATAAAGGAACTTCTAATTCACTCAACAAATGAAATTAAAACCAGATTTATATAAACAATGATTCCCAAGAAGAAAATATGTATTTGGAAGGTGACCTGAAGTCCCTGATTGAGAAAACACCTACAGGGCTGACCAAAAGAGGAAGTAAATTCGTCTTAGAAAAATTACATACTGAATTAAGTGCCCCCTCAACAAAGGATGATGGAGCTGAAGGAGTAACTGAGCTGGTAAAAGAATGTTAGAAGGTCTGTGAAAAGAATGTTAGATGGATGTGGTTGAGATTACTGTGTTCTGAGAAGGAGACTCTACTGCATGGTTTAAATCCTGGTGGTCATTAGGGTTTTTTCTTTTACATAAAACTTTGCGGCAAATATTTTAAGACAAATAATTAAGAGCTATATCTAGAAAATATTTATTGAGGTGATAATGACTAAAGTCAGATGATAAACTGAGGAAGATGGAGTTATACTTGCTGGATATACTGATAATATTCAGAATATAGCAATAAGTATACAAAGAAGTAGAAAAGCAGTGGCAAGAGAAAAAAGGGTCAGAAGTTTAAATATGTAAATTAAATTAAATTATATAGAGGGAATTGAACAATTTTTGTACAACACATAACCACTCCATCAAAAAGCAATTTAAATTAAGAGAATTCTTAAATGATTATCCTGGAAGATTGGTAAGGTTTCATTTCAAATTTAGGTAATATTGAGAATTGCTGGATGGATAGAATTTGAATGAGACCAGGCTGAAGAAGGGACTGAAGGATCAAACACTAATAAAGTAAGAAAAATAAATTCTCTTCAGAAGAACCTAAAACCTACACTCCCTACCCCACTTGGTGGGTAAAGAAGGACTAAAGTTCCCTACAGTGCACTAGTGTAAGACCCAAGGTTATACTTACAGTGAGACCCAAGGACATGAAAAACTGCAAGTGGAAAGTTAATGAAAACTATAAAGGACTCTGAAACCATAAGATATGTTTCAGACATAATACAAGCATTAAGAAGGAATTAATAGGGTCTTTAGGGAAAAAATTACATTGAGGATGAGGATACAAGTAAAATTCCAATAGAATCTCTGTTGGGGCTAGAACAGTACTCAGAGGAGCATCAGTTACTGAAAAAGGAATAAAGGCAGTTTTTCTGCTTGGCTCACTAAGATGTTGCATTTCTCCATTCTTTTCATAGGAATCCCCCCCCACACACACACACACACACATACCATTATGAAAATAAAATACATGATATAGGCTGTGTTTTTGATGAAATGAAAGGCATCTTAATCTGCATGCAATAATGCAGAATATTATGGCATTTAATAATAAGGCTATTTTTAAGGCTAAGAAGGAAAGGCTATTAAAGCTACTGGCAGACATGCAGCATATAAAGGACATGGAGAAAGAAGATCTAATTGTTGCGTTTCAAGAAAAGGACAAGCAGACCACATTTCTACAGGGAAATGGCACATCCTGAGATTTAAACTCAACCTTACTTTGTGTGCAGCACCGCGTATTGGATATATTGACTATTCTTTAATCCCTCTGTCAAACTGAGAAGGAAGCAGAGGAGACAGAAAATGAAAAAAAGCTAAGTGCATAAGAAATCTCACAGGCAAGCAACATTAGCATAACCCTGTTTGTCAAAAAGTCAGTGTGGCCTGGATTGTTCATCTCCATTCATTTTACACACATTCGTGCACCACGCAAGAGATGGCTGAGAACTGCACATCCTGGTATTCCTTGAGAGCAGGCCTTCAGGCTAGACTGAGACATGTTGTGCAAAATTTGAAAGACGGAAGAGAAGACATTATTTTCCAGCCACAGTTACAGGAAAATGCATAGGCACTAAGCAAAATAAAACTTTTAATTTCTGGTTGAGTTCCTGTGAATGATTTGTTTCATTGCTGTAGGTAGGTTAGACACTAGTTGTAGGTTCCTAGAAATTTAGGCACTTTCTAAACACCTAGATTTCTACCTTTCACTCATCTAGCCTTTACAATGATTGTTTAAGATTCTCTAAATCTCTTACTACTTAAAACACCTCAAGTGAATCATTGCTCCAGCTAGAACCTCACTGATACTGTACTTAGTATCAATAACAGACCCAAAAGTTAGGAATCTGGTATTAGTTTACCTCACCAGATTAGATATGAAGTATATGTGTGTGTGTGTGTGTGTGTGTGTGTGTGTGTGTTGTATGTGTGTATGTGTGTTTTCCACCAGCAGACGATGGAATACCATTAGTCCACAGTACAGAGTAGAGTAAGTTTCTAACATTCATTAGCATTTTCACTTTGGAATATAAATGAATCCCCATGGGGGGGCAGTGCATAGAGGAAAGGAAAAAGGTCTCCAGCTTCACTTCACTGCATTGTGAGTAACTGGTTCCTGGGGAGATAAGTCTATAAATCATTTCTAAGAAATACTCAATCTCTAGTTTCCAGGGCATATTTACTACACAATCAATTTTTTACCAAGTCTACCAGTTCTTTTTATGCCCAAATCCTGGACCATGAGGGATGTGAAAACATTCATGGAGAATTGTCTGCCACCGACTTTTAGAGGAAAAAAGGTATTTTAAGAAAATACCAAGTCCAAATTGAAGTGTGAAATTAAGAATTTAAATTATAACATGGGTGATTGTTTTCTTTTCTTTCTTTTATTTATTTTATTATGTTAGTCACCATGCAGTACTTTATTAGTTTTTGATATAGTGTTCCATGATTCATTATTTGCGTATAACACCCAGCGTTCATTATAATATGTGCCCTCCTTAATACCCATCACCAGGCTAACCCATCCCCCCACCCCCTCCCCTCTGAAACCCTCAGTTTGTTTCCCAGAGTTCATAGTCTCTCATGGCTCATCTCCCCCTGATTTCCCCCACTTTATTTTTACCTTCCTTCTCCTAATGTCCTCCATGCTATCCCTTATGTTCCACATATAAGTGAAACCATATGATAATTGCTTCTAACAGCAATTATAACAGCAAAGGGAACAGTCAACAAAACAAAGAGGCAACCCACGGAATGGGAGAAGATATACTTTACAAATAAAGGGCTGGTATCCAAGATCTATAAAGAACTCCTCAAACTCAACACCCAAAAAACAAATAATCAAGTCAAGAAATGGGCAGAAGACATGAACAGACACTTCTCCAAAGAAGACATATGAATGGCTAACAGACAAATTAAAAAAAAAAAAAAAAATGTTCAACATGATTAGCCAAAAATGTTCAACATCATTAGCCATCAGGGAAATTCAAATCAAAATCACATTGAGATACCACCTTACACCAGTCAGAATGGCAAAAATTAACAAGGCAGGAAACAATAAATGTTGGACAGGATGTGGAGAAAGGGGACCCCTCTTACACTGTTGGTGGGAATGCAAGTTGGTACAGTCACTTTGGAAAACAGTATGGAGGTTCCTCAAAAAGTTAAAAATAGAGCTACCCTATGACTCAGCGATTGCACTACTGGGTATTTACCCCCAAAATATAGATGTGGTGAAAAGAAGGGGTACATGCACCCCAAAGTTCATAGCAGCAATGTCCACAATAGCCAAACTGTGGAAGGAGCCAAGATGCCCTTCAACAGATGAATGGACAAAGAAGATATGGTTCATATATACAATATACTAAAAGGATGAATACCCACCACTTGCATCAACACGGATGGAACTGGAGGGGATTATGCTAAGTGAAATGAGTCAAACAGAGATTGTTTTCTTTCAATGATCAGCTAGACAGAATAAACTGTAGGATTTATCCAGAGGTTGAGTTTCATGGCAAGTAAGAAAAAAGTGAAACAAGGGGATCAGATAATTTGCAACTATGTAACTGTTCTTATAAGTCAAAGATTTTAGTCGACATAGAAAAAAAAAGGAAAATGAAAAGAGTAACAAAAAAAATGTTGGAATCCATGAATATGTCATGATTCTGGTGAGATCTAGAGGTACAATTTCATAAAGCATCCTGAAAAGGTGACCTGAAAGAAATAGTGTAAAAAAGAGTGAGATATTTCAAAGTATATTATTATAAATGGTATGATTTGTTTGATGACAAATGTGATCATGACAGAATCAAGGAAATGAGCAGAAAACATTTAAGAGTAAACAAGCAAAAGAACAGCAAGCCATACATGTGGTTGATATTGCAGTGGAAATAACCAATTTCTGAGTAAATTTTAGAA
Source organism: Eumetopias jubatus (assembly GCF_037043125.1). Lineage (NCBI taxonomy): Eukaryota > Metazoa > Chordata > Mammalia > Carnivora > Otariidae > Eumetopias > Eumetopias jubatus. Next base: position 171,938,212 of record NW_028274809.1, on the reverse strand, counting down.
TAGAGAAGATTATAGATGGCTAGGGCAATTGTAACTTCTACTGAAGGCAAGGTAAACCTAGTTGAAGTGCATGATGGAATTCATTAAGATTGTAGCGTAGAACTAGTCCTCCAGGTGCAATTTTGCATGCTTTCCTATGGGGGTGAGACTGTTAGTCCAAGGTACGATCTGTATAATGTTGGCTCAAAAAGGTTTAAAAACAATATAGTTGACCCTTAGCATCTTGAGAATGTGCTTTACAACAGAAGTAGAATTTGGGAGTTAATTAAGGCTGAGTTGGACACTTTTTCAAAGATTTTCAGAAACATTTTAACTTACATACTATTTTTCCAATTTTACAGCTGACAAAAAAAGTGCTTAAATAATATTTGCATGCGATTTAATGCTTAAATCACAGCAGTCAACTACAGCCTTGTGGGACACCTTATAATGGGTTCACGGTGTAACCTAATGAGTTGACAGCCCAGAAGACCAAATCTATAAGAGTTAGAATTGATAACATTTTTTAAATAAAAAGCACACAGTTTAAAATATTGTAGACAGTAACTTCCCTTTGATTGAAAATAGGAAGAAACACATTCAAATCCCTTCTGGGGGATGCTCTATTATTATTTCCAAAGGATCAACAAGAACCATTAACATTCTTGCCTCTGGGGAGAGGATATATTATTAGTATGTCATAGGGATCTTTACTATGTAATTTTCTAATATTTTTTGTACTGCTTTCTGTTATTAGACATACACACTTGTGTGTGTCCATGTGTGTGGTTTATTCATTCAAAAGCACGATGTAAATGTTGATTAATTTAAATAGATATTCATTTCATAATTTTATATTAAAATTTAGTTATAACATAAAGAAAACATAAATGATTCAAAATATATTTCTATTTTTCTATTATTTTTTATTCCAATAGTGATTAATCTGATTTATTCCTCAGACTTTAAGAATAATTTATAGTGAACTAACTCACTTGCAATTCTCATAAAACAGAAGTTGATAAAAAAAAAAACCTTTCTAGATGATATTCCTATGTGAGCTGCCAGCACTCAGTGTGAAAGAGCATTAGTGTCATTTATATGAAAAAGTCTTTCAAGTCAATGACAGAACTGGGCCAGAAGCAATGAGAATAAATTAAGTGAGAGGATGTTCAATGACCATCTGAAACCACACTACAGAAGCCGCCAGCAGTTCTTTTCTCTTTTACGTGGATTAACAGAAACAAAAATCTACCCTTCATCTTTTTAGGAGGAAAACTATCATATTTGTACTTTTAACCTATCAATATTGATCAAGAGAAAAATGTGTTTATTTTAGTTGATACCAACAGAAGTCTCAATCACTTTGGTTACAGATGTTTGAAAATAGTGAAAACCAATGCATAGAAAATGCATAACTGAAATGGCATTCAATATACTTAAGTTTTTTTCAGTTGTGTTTTAATTTATTCATTACTTCCAAACTTAGCATCAAAATGTATCAAATATCCCCCCACCCCTGTACATACATACACACACACACACACACACACACACACACACACACACACACACAGAGGATTTGGCCCAACACTGAAAAAGCCCATTTCAAAACTCATTTAGCTCCTTCATGTTTTCTATATATCCTACCTTATTCCTTTAGAAAACCTCCTTCTCAGAGAACTCACGTATCAGGAATTATTCTATTCCCTATTCCTTGACTCCAACAAATTCATTCTACCTTTACATTATTTCTCAAATCTGTCTATGCATTTATGTCATTTTCCCTCCGTTGTTGTAACTAGCAGCTAGATGTGTGTATATTCCCATAAAATGGATTTCTATCCCAGGTTCACAAAATTTCTGTACTCTCTCTTTATTGTTTGAGTATTCATATCTGATATTTACTATTTTTCCAGGTAAAAACCATGTTTTCCTTTTAAATGACAACTTAATTAACATTATTTCTTCTCTTGGCTGCTACTTTGCTAACAATTAAGTCCCCACCTTTCAAAAACATTACATCTGACACAGACAGAGCCAGTGTGAACAGAGGCCCCAAACCAGGACTTTTGGAATCACAAGAACAGCAAAACCAGCCTTTCTCTTCACTTAGAAAAGGACTGTGAATCTGACGGTCTAAAGCTCCAATTTCCAAACACAGAAAACCTTGAGTTCAATGTAAAAATGGAAACCAAAATGTATCAGAAATGAAATACAGTACCTCCTAATATACTCAAGGTCAAGATGCCTCTTAAGAAATTAGTATCTGGGGCGCCTGGGTGGCTCAGTTGGTTAAGCGACTGCCTTCGGCTCAGGTCATGATCCTGGAGTCCTGGGATCGAGTCCCACATCGGGCTCCCTGCTCAGCAGGGAGTCTGCTTCTCCCTCTGACCCTCCCCCCTCTCATGTGCTCTCTCTCTCTCATTCTCGCTCTCTCAAATAAATAAATAAAATCTTTAAAAAAAAAAAAAGAAATTAGTATCTGATCATCTACCTGGCCTCTTGTATTAGGAATGGTCCCACTCCAGCATTTCTAAAGGAAGATGTTTTTGTTTCTATCTCATTTCCCAAAGGGGTATAAAATCTACTAAAAGGGATATAATCAATAATAAATCAGCTCACTCACAAAATAAATCAGCTCACTCATTCCCAGATAATGATTTTTGGTTGCTGAGCGTAGTCAATAGTCAGCACATTGTTTCAAAGTTCAGAGTAATCTGAGAAGAGAATTCAACAGTGACAGCTACATTTGCTGACAGGTTTATGTAAGACACACATACATTTTTTCCAGTATGTATGCCAAAGGACCAAGACCTTTGATCATCAAAATAAGTTATTTTGTACATTATGGTGCACAGAACAATAGCGGAAAGAGACTTATCAAAGAATGACCAAAAGGCATTTTGCAAAAGGTTCATATCACTCTGAAGCAGAAGCACTGGAACCCAATGCCTTGTGGTCCTCCTCATATCTTGACCCCTGCTCTTCTTTGGTTGCAGGGGCCTCAGTGGGAGCTGTCTGTTCTAAATGTTCTACTGGCTTCTCCTCCTCATTCTCCTTCTGAAGATAGAGGGTGGGGTATTTCTGCATGCATTCCTGCATGGCCCAAAATTGGTCTACACAGTCTGATGGCGTGACATTCTCTATGCTATAGTGCAAGTAGTAAAAGGCCCACTTGAACTGTTCCTCACAGGGGCCACTGGCCATTCCCCACAGGGGCCACTCTCACGGGCAGTTCCAGTTAAAAATGTCTCCATTTGGCAAGATCAACCCATGCTCATGAGGATCCCTGAGATCATATGCACCAGCTCTGCACTGCTTGGAGTTTCATGGCTATCACAGGTCACAGATAGGATTCGCTCTTTCCCTTCCAGAGGGCAGGAGGCCATGGATGCAGCCCATGAGTCAGACCTCCAAGCTACAGCAGCGTGCTCCTTCTATGACCTCTGTCCGCAGGGAGGACAGGCAGCTGCGAGGCCCACGCAGACCCGCTCCCAACAGGCCTGCCCACCAAGTGCCTGCCTCCGCCTGATACTTACTATTATTTTAATAGCTTGACTTATCTCATGTATATTTTTTTCTGCCCAAATAACTTTCACTTTTCCTCTAGCACTGGAGTATTTTCAGGAATTTTGAGTCATAACTTGCACTGTGTCATTAACCTGTGTGATCTTGATGATGTCCACCTTACATTTTTCGTATGAATAGCATCAATAAAATATTTTAAAACTTACAGTGATTACCATTTTAATAAGCCTGTACATGTCTTTTGATACATTTCCTAAATAATGTGTCATAATGAAGCAAAAAATGTTTTTTTTCCTTTTTTCACAAATTAGCAATGGCAGGCTGAAAGATATTTAAGTAATATAATACAATATGCCCAAGTTTATATACATAGTAAGTGGTGAAATCACACTCTGGTCCATTACTTATAGCCCATACTCATTTCACATCTTTATATTGCCTACGAAAAAACTTTATAAAAGGTCATAAAATGCAAAAAAAAAAATTGTTTTGCTTGCTATATTTAACAAAATTATTTTGATTTCTGCCAATGTCTTTCTAACAAACATTATGACTTTATGTATTTATTTATTTGCATACCTGCATCTACCTTGATTGTGAGCAAACTAAGGCCATTAGACGACCTACCAAATTTAGGAATTAAAAAAATTACTGAAATTACATCATGACATTATACATTCCTCTGTATCCTACTCTTCTGGTGGCTTTTACCCTCAGCTTTATTAACTGACATATAATACTGTGTAATTTAAGGTAATTTGATACACATATATATTGTGAAATGATTACTACCACCTCACATAATGACCTGTGTATGTGTGAGTGATGAGAACATTTAAGATCGTTAAGTATTTTAGATTTTAAGTATTAAGTATACTTAAGTATTTAAGATTTTAAGTATATATTAACAATAGTCATCATGCTGTACATTAAATAGAACTTTTTCATTTTATAAAATGTAGTTTGTACTCTTTGACCATTACCTCCTAATCCAATCCTCCAGCCCCTGGCAATCACCAATCCAGTTTTTCTAGGAGTTTTGAGTTTTCAGAACTCACGTATTAGTGAGATCATGCAGTATTTGTCTTTCTCTGACTTATTTCACGGGTAATGCCCTCAAGGTCCATCCATATTGCCGCAAATGGCAGGATTTTCTTCTTCTTCTTCTTCTTCTTTTTAAACATTTCTTTATTTTTATTTGAGAGAGAGAGACTGGGGTGGGAGGGGCAGAAGGAGATGGAGAGAGAACCTTAAGCAGACTCTGCACAGAGCCAGGAGCCCAACGGGGGGCTCGATCTCAGGACTCAGATCAGGACCTGAGTTGAAGCCAAGAGTCAGTCACTTAATTGCGCCATCCAGGCGCCCCTGGATTTTCTTTTTATGGCTGAATAATTCTTCGAGGAATCTATAAACTATCTTCCACATTGGTTGTCTGAATGTGCATTCCGACCTACAGGGCACAATGGTTCCCTTTTCTCCATTCTCCCCAACACTTGTTATTTTTTGTCTTTTTTTTAATTATGTTATGTTAATCACCATACATCATTAGTTTTTGATGTAGTGTTCCATGATTCATTGTTTGCGTATAACACCCAGTGCTCCATGCAGTACGTGCCCTCTTTAATACCCATCACTGGGCTAACCCATCTCCCCACCCCCCTCCCCTCTAGAACCCTCAGTTTGTTTCTGAGTCCATAGTCTCACATGGTTCGTCTCCCCCTCCGATTCCCCCGCTTCATTTTTCCCTTCCTGCTATTTTTTTTTTTAACATATAATGTATTATCTGTTTCAGAGGTATAAGTCTGTGATTCAGCAGTCTTACATAATTCACAGCGCTTACTATAGCACATATCTTTGTCTTTTTAATAAGAGCCATCTAACAGGTGTGAGGTGATAGCTCATTGTGGTTTTTAGTTGAATTTTCCTGATGATTAGTGATGTTAAGCACTATTTTCATGTACCTATTGGCTATTTGTATGTTCTCTTTGTAAAAATGTCTGTTCAGGTGTCCTCTCCTGGCACCACATTTTGAATGATGCCACCACCAAAACTGATTATCTGAAAATCAGTGAATGCAAAGTCACTGTTCTCACTTATCTTATATATGCTTACACTTAAAAAAGTGGCAATGCTTCTGGTATGTACAAGAAACATCTGAACTCTTATTTACTAAAATATACATGAAATTCAACACAGTTTTTTCTCTAATATTTACACTAGTATATTCGGTGATCTGTGTTGCATTTTGTGGTTCATGCATCTATTTCAGTGAACTATTTACTCAAACCTACAACACTGGGTCTCTGACTTTTAGAGCAGTTTTTGTTTTTTTCCCAATGAATAAATGTTTTAAAACAAAACACTATTTTGAGTTGAGAGAAAGCCTAGATAAGAATATTTTGATTTAATTTTTATCATATGGATAGTAGAAATTCTTTCTTGGTCTTGGTGAAATTTCATAGTTTATATATTTGAATATCTAGGATTCATAAGTTGATCTTTTATTTGGTTTCATAGAAAATGCTACAACAGACAGTGCTTCTCAACTGCTACTTTAAACTAAAAATTCCAAGACATATAAACCTTTGCAACTAACTTGGAATCAGAAGGGGTAGAAAAAGAGTGTTTTCCATATATATACTATTGTATCATTTCCAAAACAACAAAAAATTATATTTAATTGAAGTAATTTTACAATTACTTGCTGAATACTGAATACATATGCTATGCCAACTATGGTATTAGGTATACAAATTCCAACGGATACAATTTGTATTTTCAAGTAGCTCTAGTTCTTTCAAGGGATATAGACATGTAAACAATTAATTGTAAAGCAATCCAAGAGTGTCTTTGTTATTATATTAACAACGTTTAATGAAAGTCTAAGGGAATTTGTCACTTGGTCATACATAAGTTATTGAGTAATGTGAAGAATCTATTCTTTTTTTTCATTTTCCACAAATAAGTTGGATTATATGACTCTTTGTTAACAATCTGACTCAAAGTACTGAGAATTAAAATACCATATTTAGGGAATATGTAAATTTATTACTTTCAATATGCAAATTGTCAGGGTTATTTTATAATGTGAATCACTTCAAATATAGGAAACGTTTGCATATCCAGTTTGTTTTCCCTACGTTCTATCATATGGATTGGTTTCTGAGTACTCAGGTTAATTAACTAATCACTGCATTGTCAAGCTCTATTATGCTCTCTGCTGAAATCCTATCACTGACTTGTTCTGGGTTGTGATTTATCTTAGGAACTGAGAGCCAAGGCTGGAACACTCTGAACAGAATGTTCTATTTCTGTATAAGATGATAGATGTTGCTCTTGCCCAGAATGACAACACTTTGCACTGCTCCCAATCCGTAAATTGTTCCATTTGCTTGGCATAGTAAGTATACTGATGTATTTAATTCTTTCTACCAGGGCCATGCTGTTCAATTCCTCTCTGCTAGCCAAATATACCAGAAGTCTTAAATTTCTCATCAATAGGGAGACTAAATGTTATCTTTCATATGTAAAAGTAGTGTTACTATCCTGCTATTAGTATTTCTGAGTTACTGTATTTTCAAAATTCAAGATTAGAAAAAGATTTGTTGTGATCTTTTCACTTTTATCAACTACTCTGTCGAAGCCCAGAAAAGATCCTGACAAAAAAATTGTCTACAATCACAGGTACAATCTGTGGAAATGATTTAATATTTATATAACTAACTACCACCTCTTTTCAAAATGAACTTTCATTTCTTTGAGTCCCTTTCATATATTGCAAATGAAAAAGAAAAGTGCTTGTTTTGGCTTTACATATAAATTACAGAATGATATGACTCCATTATATTTAGCTATGGTGCCATGTACAATTTTGCTTTCTCTTTTATCACAGTTCCTTTTTTTTTTTTTTTAAATGAGTATGGAATGCTTTTAGTTCCCCCAAAAGGAGAATGCCTCAAGGAAACGTTTGGAGCGTTCAGTGCCAAGTGTTACCGGTTTCCTTCACACTTTCATAGGACCAGAATTAAATTCTGTGCTTACCATCTAAGTTAGGGGACATGGAATTATGACCCACTGACTCCACCCAGCCCATTACCCCATTTTGTAAAGCAAGTTTTATTGGAGCAATGCTCACTTATTCCATGTTATCTATGGCTGTTTTAGCACAACGTTAGCAGACATGACTTTCACTGCCACAGAGACTTTGTGGCCTATAAAGCCTAAAATATTCACTAGTATGAGATTTACTGAAAAAGGTTGTTGACTTTGATCTAACTCAGAGTGCAAAATTGGAGTTGATTCTGGTGTTATTTTGTCCTGTGTAGTTTTTGGAATTCACTCAATTAGTTCTACTCTTGTTACTCATAGGGTTGTTAGGAAGACCACATTAATTAAATAAGCTAATATTTGCAAGTAATTAAAAAAAAAACACCTAGGTCTTAAGAAGGGCCATATAAATGCTGTTAATAAAAAATGGAAATGAACTTAGCAAATATGCTAATTCAAAGAATGCCAGACCCCTTGATATCTATTAAACCAAAGTGTGGATTCCGGCAGTGTTCAGATATTCATTATTAAAATCAAGCATAACCTTGACTATATCAGGCAAATTATGAGAAAGCAGAAACTCTTTTTCTAAAGATAATTACTAATAAATTTATGTAAGTGAAAAAAGACTTGATGGATTTTCGGGTATAAACATATTCTAGAGAAAATTGTACATGTCTTTGCTAACTAGTCAGAAGCTAGGAGACAACAAGTTTTTGGATTGTTTTAGTAAATAGTTGAATATATTATAGTAATATTTATTTTGAGATATTACTCTTGTTTACATTGCATTCAATGAAAGTGTTCATTTGATATTAAAGTGTTATAATGCTGCAGTTACACACACACACACACACACACAAATATTTCAGAACTTAAGAAGAGGAAATAGAAAAATTTGTGAATAATTTTTATGGTTTAAATGTCTGTTTCTATTTCCAGAACTAAGAGTATAGTATGTCTAGTCACATAGTTCCATGCAAATTTGGCTGTGTTTGGTTTCAGGTGCTCATTTATGTTAATGATGATACATCTTTTGATTAATAAATATGGGATTCTTTTGCATATTTTAGTCTCCTCACATTCTTTCTAAACTACTTTTTTAGGAAAGTAATGAGGCAGAATTTGCTTCTCTATTCATAAAAAAAAATCTCCAAATTTTTTGTAGTTCAAATGATCGCAGATTTAAGTGGACAGATTACTAAGATGTCTATACAATGTTTTGACTGACTGATTATGAGTCAGTTATATATAGCCTCTACAGCATTTAGAGGAATACAGATCAGAATGAAATATGCAAAAAATGTGATGTTAACATTTTCATGATGTATCAATGAATTTAAAGATGGCGTAATATAAAACAGTGGTTTTATATCTCTTTAAGGAGGAGTAACTTATTTTGAGAAAAATTTTTTGGAAATCTAAATTCAAGTATTAAAGTGGAGATTCTATAGTTAAAGTATGTTGCTGTTGACTGTGTCTATCAGCTGTTTCCACAAAAATTCTGTTGAACAAACCATCTTAAAACTCAACTATTTGAAATAATAACCATTTATTCTCCCTCATTTGTCTGAAAATCATCTGGGGATTGATTAATAAAGGCTGGGCTCAGCTTGGCTTGGCTCCAAAGTCTCCATCTGCTCCATATGTCTCATCCTCCTTCAATCAATGGGTTATCTGGACCACTTCTTCACGTGACAGCAGCAGATTTACAAGAGCACAGAGCCAACTGCACAAATACATTTCAAACTTCTGATTGCATAACCACTGTTAACATCTTTAATTTTATTTTATTACGTTATGTTAGTCACTATACATTACATCATTATTTTTTGATGCAGTGTTCCATGATTCATTGTTTGCGTATAGTACCCAGTGCTCCATGCAGTATGTGCCCTCCTTAATACCCATCACCAGGCTAACCCATCCCCCCATCCCCCTCCTGTCTAGAACCCTCAGTTTGTTTCTCAGAGCCCATAGTCTCTCATGGTTCGTCTCCCCCTCTGATTTCCCCTTCATTTTTTTTTTAATCATATAATGTATTATTTGTTTCAGAGGTACAGGTCTGTGATTCATCAGTCTTACACAATTCACAGCGTTCACCATAGCACATACCCTCCCCAATGTCTATCACCCAGCCACCCCATCCCTCCCACCCCCCACCACTCCAGCAACCCTCAGTTTGTTTCCTGAGATTAAGAATTCCTCATATCAGCGAGATCATATGATATTTGTCTTTCTCTGATTGACTTATTTCACTTAGCATAATACTCTAACATCTTATGGAACAATACAAATCACATGAGTAAGCCTAACATCCAGAGTTGGGGAAATAGATTTCACTAACTATGATGCAATGGCTAATCACATAAGAGTGTCAATGTGATAGGATTAATACCCTCCCCATTTTGGTTTGGCAAGTGCAGGATTTAATATTTTGAAAAATAATTTAGTTTACACAGTGCCCTCTACCCCAACTAATTTGTTCAACTAATCTTCAATACTCCTTTATCACCAGTAGCACAAGAAGCATCAACGAGGAAACCTAAGGTTTTGTAGAGAATAAGCACTGGTTTTGGAATCAGACTAGAAACAATCAATCTAACTCCAGACACTGAAATTACTAATTTTGCAACTTTAAATAAATCACTTAAATTTTCTATGCTTTAATTTCTTCTTCTTTAAAATGGTAGAGGGGCACCTGGATGGCGCACTTGGTTAGATGTCCAACTCTTGGTTCCGGCTCAGGTTGTGATCTCATGGTCCTGAGTCAAACTCTGTGCTCAGCATGGAGCCTGCTCAAGCTTCTCTCTCCCTCTCCCCCTCATGATCTCTCTCTCTCAAATAAATAAATAAATCTTTAAAAAAATAAAATAAAATGGTAGAAACATGCTCCATGGAACTGATGTTCAAGACGACTAGATGAGAGATACAGATACAGAAACAGACACAGATAGAGACATATGGACATGTAAACCCCTGTCACCCCCAGGCCAGGGTTTAAAATAGAGTGTTACTATGATGGTTATTAATTATTTCTTATCTCGATGACATTTTCTTGCATTTATTCCCTTGAACACCACCCTTTTCCAACTTTCGGTTCTCATCAGATGCCTTGTCTTTTCATAAAAATTTCTGGTCACTTCCATGGACATATTATTCAAATATCCTAATTCTTCAACACTATTGCTTACTCTGTCAATGCAGAGTATGACTTCTCATAGATATCATTTTTTGTTAGAGCTATATATGGTGTGTCTTGTAAAGTGGGGAGGATGCATATCCTTCCATTTGCCATGGCATTCTTATTTTGACACATATATCTTATTAGTTTCTCCTCTGATTTCTTATTGTTATAAAAATGGGACCTAGCCAAGAAAAGTATCTACTTTAAAAAACTATGATAAAATATGAGGCCAAATTTTATTAAAGATATTCTCAGAGAATGAACTCTTTTCTTGCTGGGCTCCTTATATATTCAGAGAAGTAGATTCTTGTCAAGAAAAATAATTTAGTCTACTATCAGACAAAGCTACAGAGTTTGCATCTCAATGTTGGTGTTAAAGTAGACTGAATTGAATAACTTCATCCGCATGGATAATGTGTTTATTATTTTACTAGGAACTCATATTTTATAATTATAACGATTCAAATGAATTTTATTAATACTTAAATTGGTTAAATAATTATTTAAATATTAACTGCATTGTTACTAAGAAGAAAACTATTTAAACATTAAATCATCTTAATACAAATTTTCATGAATTATTTCTGAAATATGAAACAAGATAGAATAAAATGATTCAGTCACTTTAATGAAAAACAAAAATATATGAAGTAACAAACTGTTTTAAAAGGATATTCCCATTTGATTATAAAGCTTATTTGTTATTGAATAATGGGGTATACTTGCACTTGAACAGAAATGGATTTAATTTGCTACAATAGCCCTGTGGCTATGTGTTGCCACATAGTTGCAGAAATTTCATTTTTTTGAGTGACAAAACAATTACTATTGGAATCTCTTGCTGGTTGACAGGAAATACGACTTTACAAATGGTAAACAGAAAATTCCAAAAAGGAGAGCTATCTTTCTTTGTTGATGAATCCTCTAAGGATTATTGTACTATTGTATAAAAAACCAATTTACTTAGCCAAAAAACTGGGACATCTCTTACTAACTTTTCATCTGACCCAATTATAATTGTATTTTTGTGATGGGTGTGAACGTTGTCTTTCTTCCTTCCACTACTGACCTAATTTGAAAGAAAAAAAAAATCACTGGAAAGAATAATCACAAATACCTATAAATAAATATTTTTTAATTTTGAAAAAAAATCTAAGAAAATATAGTAAACTCTAATGTTAGAAATTCTCTTCAAACATGTTTTAATTGCACTGTATTATTTTTTAGGAAAGTGCCTCTTTAAAACAGTTTTAAACTGATCAAAAAGGCTCACTTAAGCTATTGTCTTTTTTAAATCACAAACCAAATAGATGTTTCTAAATACATGAAGTCTTCATTTCTTATGATGTAATGTAATAAATTATCAGTCACACCTGGGATTAGACTTCTGTAAGAATTACATAATTTAAATATTTCTGATTAAGAAATGACTGAAGTAAGTGGGAAATAGCTTTCATCCCATGGATTCACAGAGGGTGACAATTCCTAGGCCTGTCTTAGACAAAAGTAGCAGTCACTGTTTCTTCTAGCTAAAGGTGAATGCGGAGTTTAGCTAATCTACTCCATGGTACTGATGCCTCAGCATCTATTTTGTTTGACCCAGCAGCCTGCAGGGACCTTAAACTTAAACTAGCCCCTCACACAGCAACTCACAGTCAGCCACCCACAGACACCTAGACAGCAACCCACAGTCAAAAGAAAATGTAAATTCTTTTTTTCCTCTTTTTTCCTTATTTCTTTATTTAAGTTCAATCAGCCAACATACAGTACATCATTAGATTTTTGGTGCAATGTTCAATGATTCATTAGTTGTGCATAACACCCAGTGCTCTTCACAACACGTGCCCTCCTTAACACCTATCACCCGGTTACCCCATCCCCCCACTCCCTCCCTTCTGTAACCCTCAGTTTGTTACCTGGAGTCCAGTCTCTCATGGTTTGTCTCTCCCTCTCATTTCTTACCATTCAGTTTTCCCTCCCTTCCCCTATGGTATGCTGCATTATTCCTTATGTTCCACATATAAGTGAAACCTTATGATAATTGCCTTTCTCTGCTTGACTTATTTCACTTAGCATAATCCCCTCCAGTTCCGTCCATGGAAATATAAATTCTTATAAGACCTTCCCAACAGCCCTTGAGATCAACAGTCTCCCCTGACTCTCAGTGCCTTCCCCAAGACCCCAGAGGAGCTTATCAAAATTTGCTCTTTAGTTTTGAATTTCCCAGTCTGGCCCTATCTCAGGAACTGCAAATCACTTCCACTCACATACCCTAAAAGGCATGTAGCCCAGATTCTGCCTCTACCTTTGCCTGCACCCTGCCTTGACCTTCTTGTGTGGCCCCTTGAGGCATGCCAGGTACTTCCTTTAGGACCTGTGAGTGATAAAACTTCTCCATTCAAGTTCTCTTATGGTCTCTTAATGAACCTCAGCTCACCATCCTTCACCCTGTGCTCTATTTAAAAAGTGTTAATTTGACAGATTCATAACAAGATGTGAATGGATTTTGTGTACTGTGACAGCCTGAATGAGAAATCAATTCTAGTACAAACTAAATAAGAATTCCATGATAAAAATATTAATAAGCATGGCACATTCATTGGAGTACCAAAAGCAAGCTCACCTCAGCAAGTACCACTATATTTTTAAACGCTCCTGTTGCCTTTGATTTAAAAATATTTATTGCATGTTGGATTTTCATTCCTGGCTTTAAGATATGCATTTACATCATTTCAAAGGTAAAATAAATTTTCTCTTCTAATACTTCCCAAAAAAATAGTTGTTTCTCTCCCTATACATAAAATACACTGCTGACTTCTGATAAAAGATGACAGATTAAATATACTCATTACATCATGTTACCCCAAACTCCATTAAAATGACTATTTGAACATGTAAACTCGGGGGATAAAAGAGAGGAAAAGTGGTGAATAAATGGAAAAAAAAAGGTATCTTGAGGGTTGAAAAGCTGATGCATGGTTGGTCACTGAATTAGTGGCCATGAAAATGCTGGCTACTAAACTGGTAGTTGGAAAGTCAATGAACAACTGGGTTTAGACTGCACAGGAATTTGCTGAATCAGCTATGCAAGCAGAATCTCACAGTAGATGTTTTAAATAACCCATTTTAGTGTTGCCAGACAGTATCTACCAAGATTATGAATTAGGATAGGTTTGTGGCTCCATAGTTCTAATCAAATGAAGATAAATCATAAAAGAGGTGAACACTAATTCCAGGAACAACAAACCAAACAGCCAATAAATGACAACCACAATAAAAACAAAAATTTCTGAAAAATGCTTAGGGAGAAAAAAGACTTCAAGGCCCACTGTTTTTGTACAGTTTGGGAAAGGGCAGTGGTTGAGGTATATGTAAGATGATATTAAGAAGCTGAAGGAAAAAAAATTAAAATTCATGTATTTTCCTTTGTTTTTTTGTTTTGTTTTACTGTGTGGAATCAACACTGATGGCCTTTCTCTATGGAATTTGTTGCAACAACTTTGACCACTGATGCTTGATGCTACAGTAGGTGATGTCCACTGGATAAATAGCGTGGTAACATTAAATCATTGGTGTATAGGGAACTGGAGGGAAAAAAATGCAAACTAGTATTCTGTTAGGTACTCATAAACCAGGACAGGTATGCTATAAAGTAATGAGTTTTTTTGCCCTCAGTGCAAATTCTTCCTAAGGGTTCAAAATGAAACACTTACCAGAGAGGCTACTTTGTGGAAAAGTCAAACAGGAATGACCAATACAACTAAAGTCATTATAATATTTTTTACATGGTATACTCTGAATCGCATAAATCAGAAGGGCTGCCAGGGCTGTCATAGAAAGATTATAAAGCAATTTCATTCAGAAATGTTTGTGGGTAAAATAGTGAATTTGGCAAGAGGGGTAATAAAAATTGTCTTGTGTTTCTATAAAATGAGTTTTCTGTCAAGTGTTTATAAAATACAATACCTCTCACAAAAATGGGTGGGTTATTATAACATACTTAGAAACATTTATATTTTCTAGGGGTTTAATGCAAGAAAGACTTCTTAATAATTTTGCCATGTAAGAAATCCACTGTTTTTGGCCAGTAGTAATGAAATATCACTACCTAATATGTTAAAATAAATGTTTAATATTAACATACATTTGGGTATTTGTACAGTGTTTTTCACTATATTTAACTTTGTTATGGTATAAAAATAACCATGTACTAAAATAATATTGTCTATATAAACTATACAGAGTAACTTATTTGCTTATATTTAATAAATACATTAATGTATATTTCCAACATATCAAGATTTCCTGAGTAGTTCAAGAGGCAGAAATATATCATTATATAAGCAACTATATCCTCTCCTAATTATTTTCAACACTAACATTATAAATTTATACCTATGTGCATCATCATAAAAATTTTATATGAGTATTTATTCCAGGAAACTGGATGCTTGATATTCATCAGCAAATTTACTGCAATTATGGTAGCACTGTATATTTGAAATGACCATCTGAATAATCCTAAATGTTAGAATATAATGAGAATTATATTTCTAATACTATCAATGCTATAGATACCTGGGTATAGTGTTAAAGTAGGCTCTATTAATGATAAAAGTAAAATAAAATAGGTCTTTATATGATAATGCAACACTTCTTAAATGAGCTACATTATTAGAAATTCCACAATGGTCAGTTATATAATTTACAGTTTAGCATGTACATCAACTCAAAAATCACTTAAGGCCTAGTATGCGAAGGATTCAATGACAATAACTGGAAAAACTGAATGTGTTAATGAGTAGAGATTGTCATAACTCACAGACAAGTGAAACAGCTACAATCATTCCTTTGATCTATGTAGAAATTTCTCTGTCTTTAGGCAAATGGTAAGGAAAGAATAAATGGATTCTTCAAAAGCATTTTCTTATTAACTACTGTGGAAGCAGAAATTTTCAGTCAGTGTATTACAAACTTTTTAAACTTCGGTTTAAAAAAAGGGAATTAATTATTACCATGCAATATATAGCACCACTTCTTTCATTTTCAATAACAAATTTTAGGGGGCCTAAGAAATGAAGATAATCAAACTTGAAAAAGAAGAAAAACCAAATGCTCAATTTTAATTAGAAACTGAAATAGCTTTGAAGTCACATAAAATAATGAATTTTAAATTCTACTTATTTGAACAAATTTAATAAACATGTATAATGAAACTATCACATACTATATATCTTTCACTTTTTCACTATAAGAAGGTTATAGCTTGTTTCTAACGTTACTAAAAAACTTCCATTAAAATATCTCGAGTACAACAAAATTAGATCAATTAAAACACAAATATTTTAAACTATCTACATGGTGTCTTATTAAATATTGACAACATAGTGACATATACATATAGTTGCTCTTAGAGCAAACAGCATGAACAAAATATAAGACCTGTGTGTATGAACCAAGTGCCACAGGTACTGATTATATAAACTAGCAAGGAGCTTGGCATAATCTTCTGTATTCAAACTTATTGAAAAAAAAAAACATAACAGGCAAACCAGATCACTGCAATAAAACAAACATCGCAATAAAATGAGTCAAATGAATTTTCTGGTTTCCCAGTGCATACAAAGTTATGTTTCCACTACACTATAGATTGTTAAATGTGCAATAGTATCTATTCTGGAAAAAAACAAGGCACATACCTTAATTTAAAAAAGTTTATCGACAAAAATGCTAATTTACATCAACTGAACTTTCAGCAAGTCGTAATAAGTCATCACAAATCAATAAAGCAAATATAATAATAAGGAAGAAATTTGATATATTGTGAGAATTACCAGACTGTGACACAGACACACAAAGTAAGCAAATGCTGGTGGGAAAATGGCACCAACAGATTTGCTCCATGCAGGGTTGCCACAAACCATCAATTTGTAAAAAATACTCAGTATCTGCAAAGCACAATAAAATGAGGTATGCCTTAATGCTTTAAAATACTTGGCACTATTGAAACATTTTTTTCATGAAGGAAATCAACTTCAGATACAGTCAACTGTGTTTCTACGAAAGTACACTGTCAGATTATTTTGTATGCAATCTAGATTATTTTATCATTCACTGTATATTATTTTTTCTTCTAGAATTTGAACAGTTAATTATGACATAAAAGGAAAATCAAGGGTTTTCGCATATGAATACCTTTTCATGCAAAGGATCTAAATTTAACTCTTTAAAATGTTTATTAATATTTTCCTAATAAATATACGTTGAGAAATAAATCTAACACGTGATTTTGATTCTGAATTACACCTAAATCCATGTTTATGCCTAAAATCAGTAAGACCGATTTATTTAACTCTATATTACACAGCTTTTTCCCAGTCCTCCTTGTGCCAAGATCTTATACTGAAGCTGTTTTGTGGTAATAATATAATCTATCATCTTAAAACCTAGACTATGATATTAAATTTAAAAATTCAATTTAGTATTTGTTTATATGTCTACACTTAGGAAATTTAAAATAATGTATATGTACTTGAAGTAGCATAATTCTGCCACTTTTTCTATATAATAAAAATGATCAGGAACAGATGACAAAGGGTGATGTTAGCTACCATAGTGAGAAATACACCATTCTTTACCTAGTTCGATGCAAGCCAATTCTCAGACTCAAAGATCCTTGATTCAAAAGAGTAGCAGTGTCCACTTGAGAAAAGACCATGCTTGCAATGTGATAGCAAATATATAAGGTACAGATTTCTTTAATGTTTTACCAGAGGAATTTAAGGCCATTTATATGAGTAAGTGTTCACTGAGGAAAGGAAAATTTTCACATACTTTGAAAGGTACTGATTACAAGTTCTGAACTATTACTGACACCACAAGACCCAAAATGTCATTATGCCCCATTACATACATTTGAATGGCTTACAGAGTCAAGGAGACAAGTAACATCCTGTATCAGATGACCCCAGTGAATCAAAGGTAACATTTAAGTTTCATTTTTCTGTTCACTGCATGCTCTGAATTAAAGTTTATTCTGGTCCTTCCAAACAAACCATAAAAGTCAGCTTCTGAACTTTCAAATTGTTTCCAAATAATTTAACTGAGTCTTATAACAAACTCAAGAAAATTTATAGGGGTATAAAAATATTCAGACCCTAACAAGATATAGTTCATGATTTTTGGCAACTAATAAAATATTAGCTGCATACAAACAGGCTTGAAGATAAAATCCATAGTGAGGATAAAAAAATCAATCAATAGAAATACATCCATAAATAACACAGAATTAGTAAATTAAAAGTTACTGTAACTATACTGAATAGGTTTAAGATGGTAGAGAAATACAGATTTAGTATGTTAAGTAAGGAAGCAGAAGATATTTTAAAAATAACCAAATTAAAATTCTAGGGATGAAAAATATAATGTCTGAGATGACAAATGCACTGAAAATTACTGGTAGCAAATTAGACACTGAAGGAAAGAAGTTCAATTAGTAAACCTGAAGACAAAAGAAGAGAAAGTATCAAACTTGTAACTGAAAGTAGAAAAAAATAGTCTGAAAGTAATAAAGTACTAGTATACTTTGGGAAATATTTAAGCAGACTGAAATATTAAAATGTTCTTAAATACTGCAAACATAATTGGAGTCCTTGAAAGGATAGCCCTGAGAAAGGAAGACATAAAAATATCTGAAGTAATAGCACCTGAGAATTTTCCAAATTGGTGAGAACTATGAATTCACAGATCTAAGAATATTAATGAAACCCAAACACACACACACACACACACACACACACACACACACAAAGATGAAAAAACTACATCTAGGTAAATCATAATCAAATTGTTTAAAACGACGATGAAGAAGGTATCTTAAAAGTAGCCAGAGAATAAAGACACACTACATACAAAGAAACAAAGAATCAAATCAGAATTTTCAGAAACAAAACAAGGGGAGAAAACAGTGGAACAACATATTTAAAGTATTGATTGGAAAAAGAAAACAAAACCATGGGCAACTTGTATCCTATACTTATAGACAGTATATTTCAAATACAAAGGTAAAGATATCTTAAGCATACAAATCTCGCAAGTTTGCTCAAGAGAAGACCTACACTACAAACAGGGATAGGAACAGAAAAGATATCAGACCAATATTTGATCTACATAAAGAAATGAAATGCAGCAAAGTGATAAACATGCAGGAATATATAAACCATGTATTTTTCTTATTGCTTAAGTATCTTTAAAATATAATTGACACTTTCAAACAAAAGGAAAACGGTTTGCCTTCTGGAAGGCAGAATTTGCAACCAAAGAACTTACATAGTTAGTTGAAGGGATTTTCAAATAAAGTGTTGAACATGCATGATTTCTTTGCTCACAATAAAAGGTGAGAGTTCAGACATGAACTTATGAAAGAACCATTAAACAAAAAAGAACAAGGACTGGGTGATTTTTGAAAAGTCTCAGCCTCCGGTTTGATAGAAGATGTTAAGTGGTCAGACATGGCTGCCCAAAAGGGCACAGAAAAAAACAAACATAACAAACAAACAAACAAAACCAAGTGTGTCATTGAACTTTTTGCTGTAACTAAATTCAAAACTTCAGTACATTTAGTCACACAAAGTGCCCTTTCAAGACATTAAGGGTAAAACTTCTCAACCAGACCTGAGAACTTCTAGGAAGATTAAGAAAATTTTCTCTCAGCCAACACAGCAGGAGGCAAAGGTAGAGAAAAGATCATCTCTCTCTCTTTTTTAATCTGAAGTAATCTCTATGCCCAATCGGGGCTCCAACTCATGATCCCAGGTGAAGAGTCACATGCCCTACTGACTGAGCCAGCCAGGTGCCCCATCTCTCCCTTTTTTTTTTAATTAACTAAATTACAGACTTTTTAAATTTCACCAGATATCCCAAGGATGTCCTTTTCCTAGTCCAGGACCCAACCCAGGATTCCACATTGCATTGATTTTCAATTGTTTTTAATTAAAAATGTATATATTTAAGGTATACACCATATTATATATTATAAAGCTATAATAATCCAAACAGTCTAGTACTGCAAAAAAATAGATACATAGGGGGCGCCTGGGTGGCTCAGTTGGTTAAGCGACTGCCTTCGGCTCAGGTCATGATCCTGGAGTCCCGGGATCGAGTCCCACATCGGGCTCCCTGCTCAGCAGGAAGTCTGCTTCTCCCTCTGACCCTTTCCCCTCTCATGCTCTCTCTATCTCATTCTCTCTCTCAAATAAATAAATAAATAAATAAAAAATAGATACATAGGCCAGTGGAACAAAACAGAGAACCCATAAATAAACCAAAGCATATAAGGCCAACTAATTTTCAAGAAAGGATTACCTTACAGTGATTTGTGGGTGTGGATTTTCTCTAATGGAAAGAAACTGAAAATACATGTAAGACACAAGTTCTTGAGAAAATCATTATCAGCAGAACCACTTTCAGCTTGGAATGAAGGACAGAGTACAAAATGCAAGAGGCTTTCAGACCGTACATTTTACTGGAAACACATTCTACCTTTTATGCAAAAAAGGACAACACAAAACATCAAGAGCTAAAGAAACTTGATTCCCAGGACTTAAAATTTAGAAAGAGCCAACTTTCTGTTGGCTGGATTTCATAACTGTTGTGGTTTCCTGATTCATTTTTTACCTTTCATTCTTCCCTTTTTGAATTATAATGACCATAATTGTTGTCCTATGCCTTTCCATCATTATTTATTTTGGCATTTTGAGACAGATGACTTGTCTCTATAGATTCAAAGTTCTACAGAGAGAGGATTTGTGCTCTATCAGCTGCACTTAATAGATCACAGCAGGAACTTCATCCCTACCTGAATCTGATTTGGATTTTGGACTTTATACTGACAAAATAATGAGATCTGGTTGCATGTAATGAAATTTTGAACTTTGAGTTGATGCTATAATGGAATTATATTTTTGAGAAACTTGGAAAGAGATGACTGTATTTTGCATTTTAGAGAGAGGACAATTGTGGGCCCATAGGGTAAACTGTGGTAGGCAGGATTCTAAGGTGGCCCCCGAGGTTTCCAAACCCTAATGCATATATCTTGTGTGATCTCCTCCCCTTGAGAGTGGACAGGACCTTGAATATGATGGGATTTTGGCTCTCTAGATTAGTTTACCTCCACCAGCAAAGGTGATGAGATGGCCACTCCAATGAAAACAAGATGTTATATAGGATTTATTCATATTCTTTTCTGGGTTTTTGCTCTCCTGTGTCCTCCATTACCTGTTTTACCTGTTTGTCCATTTACCTATCTATCTACCAATCATCTATCTATCTATCTATCTATCTATCTACCTAATATTGCTCTTTAGCTAAATGCTTATTGAAGAATCTAATTACCCTGGAGCTTTGGTCATCTTTCTCTCATTATTCTACCATTTTTCTCAGAGCTGGCAAACACAAAATATACATTTTTTGTAATCTCTGTTGGGACAGGAGGTAATTAGAGAAGGTTTTCTTCTTTAAGTTTTTCCTTTCCTCCCCACAGCTCTTATACTTGCTCATTCTGGCTTTTTTCAAGATAAAGATAATAAGTTTTTCAAGATACAGTTTGCTCAGTTAACCTTCTTTGTGTTTCTATAAACTGTACAGTCTGGAGCTGTGTTGACGTGCACTAAGCCTCATGTATTCTGATAAATATTCACTTCCTATCAGCATTTTAATGTGATGAGCACTATTCTTTCTGTTGTAATACTTCTTATTTTTTTTCTGGCCATTTGTGGTTTGCTCATCTCTTCAATTTTTCTCAGAAGGAACACTTTAGCTCTGCATTTACCCTGTGATTTTACACTTTCAGGCAAATAAATTTTGATGTTTCCATTGTGATACCACTATATAAGTGCTACAATTTTCAATTTTAAATACTTTATAATTCTGACTTTAGTTACTGCTAATATATTTTACAGGATTTCTTATATTATGATTTTTACTCAACAATCCTGGTCCAAAAGTATATTTCTAATTTGCACATTTCCCATACTCAGATTTTTGTTGTGAATAAACAGCTCGGTGTCTGAGACATATCCAAACATCTGGCCACTTACTTCAGATCAATTCAGAGGCTGCACACTAAACCATGGAGCAGAAACATGATTTATGAGAAAAACCCAAGTAAAGGATTATGTTTTTGACCATGGTTTAATGGGAAATTTATCTAATCATTAAGAACTTCTCTTTTGCAAGAAAAAGTACAAACATTCATTTTGAATAACAGCTGAGGTTATCAAAATTTGTTTTGCAAGATTATGATTTGGGGTAAATAAGAAAGCAAATGTAAAATGGCAAATGTAGATGTCAAATCAGTCAATTTAGGGTTTACTTAAAGGAAACTATTAACTTCTCAGTATTTAAAGTGTTTTAAAGCTTTATAAATCAACTCAGTTTAAATCATGCCTTTTAAAAGAAGACAAAAAGACAGATAGTGATACATACATATACACTCATTATGATTTTTAAAGATTTTATAAGCATGGATGGCATTAGAAGGCAGAAGGCATTATAAAGCATGAGGAAAATGTAGCATTTGTTTCCATTAGCAAATGCATAGGAGAGGAGCCAAATATCATGCCTTAAATTTCTAAAAGAAGCAAAAGATTATGATTATATATATACAATCCTACTCTTCCCACACACTAAGGAAGCAATACTACCCCCCACGTGCATACACAAACACACAGAATGATTGGAAAGAACCTAAAATTCAAAGGTTTAAATAGGTTGCTGAAGTCATATAAGCTACTTTGTTTTGCAATAGAATTTTGATGGACCTAGTTTTTTCCAACTGCAAATATATGTTCTTTTTTTTTTAAGATTTTATTTATTTATTTGACAGAGAGAGACACAGTGAGAGAGGGAACACAAGCAGGGGGAGTGGGAGAGGGAGAAGCAGGCTTCCCGCTGAGCAGGGAGCCCAAGGCGGGGCTCCATCCCAGAACCCTGGGATCATGACTTCAGCATGAAGGCAGACGCTTAACAACTGAGCCACCCAGGTGCACCGCAAATGTATGTTCTTATTTAGTCTGCTATATTGCTTCCCTACATTACCATGACAAGATACATATTTTAGTAAAAGAGAAAATATATATATATGAAATATGATAGCACCTTATAACTGAAGTGTGCACATTTTTTTAATTTTTTCTTTTACAAATATATTTTCAATCTCTGTCAGAAACATAAATTAGAATTAGCTACACTGACCTACTACCATCAGTCATAAAGGAAAATTTAGATATTTGAAAGTTTACAAAAGGTTAATTGAAATAATAAAATTATAATAATTGTCCATTTAATTGGCCTTAAGCAATTTAAGATTGGAAGCAATTATACGAGCTATGGAAATGAAATATAGTGTGAGCTTTGAAGTATGTATTGGCATAATTATATAGAGCATCCATTTTTCTCCTATGTGGTGAACAGAAAGAATGAGATAGAATTGCCTCAAAGGCAATTATTTTTCTTTAGCAAAACAGTGCTATGAGGGTTAATGAATCAAGAGAATAATATCTAGTAACTTATAAATGGAGGTACCAAGTTAAGGTTTTAATGTCATTTAATTGACCTAAACATAAAATGACTCTGCTATAGGTAGTGAACATAATTACAGAGCAGAAGTAAGAGAATATGACTTTGGAAAATCCATTTCTGTGAAATTCAGTTTCTTGTTTTGTTTTGTTTCTGGAGAGAGAAAAAAAGAGAAAGGGAGAGAAAGAGAAAAAAATGAAACATGATATTCATTATATTACAAATAAACTTTTTCTTTAAGTTTCTCATTCAATTTCTTCAATATGTATCAAGGTACAATTACCAACAAATGACCAAGAAAGATTAAATTAAAGTGTTACTGGAGTAAAGTCATCTAGAGGCTAAATATACAAATAAAATATACATATAAAACCACACAAAGCAGGGATACAGTGTTTCTGAATTGAGTAATGAGGATTGGAAAATGCAATAAAAGACTTGATTTGGGCTGGGGATATTTCACTAGATAGAGCAGAAACTATAAAACAATTTCTTAGCTTACAGCTTTGAAGGAAAAATAAAGAAGACATGATTTTGTGTCCCAACTTTTAATAAAATCTAATGAAATACTCTGTATTTGAATAAAGAAAACCCCTTCAGATTTCTATATTTTGCCTCACTAGAAAATGACAGGCAATTCTATGTCCCAAAATGTTATATTTAGAATATTGTAGAAAATGACATTTTTAAGTATATATACATCAGTATATACTAAATGTGTTTTACTGATACTCTTAGACCTATTTTATTAATATTAAATCACTTCCACAACTTTCATCATTGTGAACAGGTTATCTTTTCTACCTTCCACCTCTGCCCAAGGTAAAACAAAATTAGTCTATCCTTCCTTGTTGCCCATATTGCATGTTATTAATTAATATCCCTGATTTAGTAGCTATCACATTTTACCTAAAGGTTTTCAACCTTCTGATAGTTCACGAACCTTTTGGGATCAAGACCATGTTATTTATTTTTAACTATATTTTAATAATGAGAAGCATGCCTACCTTATAAGGGGGTCACTGTAAATATTTATTAAAATAATCATATTTATTTTAACATCTTAATAACTACTTTATAATAACTATAATAACCAGTAGTTATTATAAACTAATATTATACTAATATTAGTTATTATACTAATTATATTATACTAAATATAAACATCATTTCTGGGTCCCCTGGCTGGCTGAGCCAGAAGAGCATGCAATTCATGATCTCAGGGTTGTGAGTTTAAGCCCCATACACTGGGTGTAGAGATTACTAAAAATAAATAAACTTAAAAAATAGTTTAAGAAATCATCTCTTATTTATAAATAAACACTGTAGATGTAAAATGTTATGCAACAAAAGAATAAGCTTAACTCACAGACACACATTCATCATGTATTCTCCCATATTTGTTCATATTATTGTCTTTACATAGAATGCCCCCCTCTATTAATACATGGCAAAATTCTTCCATCTTTAAGGTTCCAGAAAAATCCATGAAATCTTTAGACTCACTGTTGCATTTTTTATGCATATTCTTCCTCCCCCCCTTTTTTTCATTAAAAATTCTAGGATCTCACCAATAGTATCATTTAAGTTAATACTTCACTGTCCTTTAAATTTCCCAAAAATTCTTAATATTTTTCTTGCTTTCTTTTTCTAACTTACTCCCTATATATCCAAACCTATCACAACTCCTCCTAAGTCTATCTCTCAATCAAAGATGTAATGGACCTATTATAAGATATAGCATATATTTTTTTTTTTAAATCAAGGGGGAAATAAGCATGGGAAAAATAGCAGCTAGTTATCTTTTAGAAATCTACACTCTTTCCACCTATCACAACTATTTGTTGGAGTAACTGTCTCTAACAGTTTCCTAACTCTTTTTCCTGCCTCCATTTGTGGCCTACATAAGTGATTTAGGCCAGAAGTCAGCAAACTAATACCCACAGACCACCATAGGCCAACTGCCTGTTTTTGTACAGTTTGGAAGCCAGAAATAGTTTTTATATTTTTTCAAATGACTGGAAAATTTAGAAGGATCATACCTAGTGAAACATAGAAATATGAAATTTGGGACACCTGGGTGGCTCAGTCGGTTAAGTGTCTGCCTTCAGTTCAGGTCGTGATCCCAGGGTCCTGGGTGGAGCCCTGCAACTGGCTCCCTGCTTGGTGGGGAGCCTACTTCTCCCTCTGCCTGCCGCTCCCTCTGTGCTCTCTCACGCTCACTCTCACTCTCTTTCTCAAATAAAATCTTAAAAAAAAATAAATTATATGAAATACAAATTTCAATGTTCATACATAAAGTTTTATTGAAACATGGCCACACTTATTAACTTATTTATTGTCGTGGCTGACTTCTTGGCACAAGAGCAGAGGTGAAGATTCATGTCAGACCAACTCAGCAAAGATACACAGGTGGCAGTAAGCATATGAAAAGATGTTCAACATACATGTCAATAGAAACTGTACATTAAAATAGCAATGAGATACTATTAGACATCTATTATAATGACCAAAATCCAAAACACTGACAACCTGAAATGCTGCTGAGGATGTAGAGCAACAGAAACTGTCATTCACTGCTGGTGGGAATGCAAAATGCAGCCACTTTGGAAGATAGATTGGCAGCTTCTTATAAAACAAAACAGACTTTTCATAATCAAAAATCTCCCAAAAATCCAAAGTCCAGGGGCAGATGACTTCCTAGGGGAATTCTAACAGACCTTTAAAGAAGAATTAATACCTATTCTTCTCAAACTATTCCAAAAAATACAAATGGAAGGAAAACAACCAAACTCATTCTACCAGGCCAGCATTACCTGACTACAAAATCAGACAAAGACCCCACAAAAAAACAGAATTGCACACCAATATCCCTGATGAAAATGGAGGAAAAAATTCTCAACAAGATACTAGCAAATCAAATCCAAAAGTACACTTAAAGAATCAATCACCATGATCAAGTGGGATTTATTCCTGGGCTGCAGGGGGGGTTCAATATTTGCAAATCAATTAACATGATTCACCACATTAATAAAAGAAAGGATAACTATATGATCTTCTCAATAGATGCAGAAAAAGCATCTGACAAAATATAGCATCCATTTTTGATAAAAACCCTCAACAAAGTAGGGATAGAAGGAACATACCTCAACATCATAAAGGCCACATATGAAAGACCCACTGCTAATACTATCTTCAATGGGGAAAAACTGAGAGCTTTTCCTCTATGATCAGGAACAAGACAGAGATGTCCATCCTCACCACCATTATTTAACATAGTACTGGAAGTCCTAGCTTCAGCAATCAGACAACAAAAGAAAATGAAAGGCATCCGAATCAGCAAGGAAGAAGTCAAACTTTCACTATTCCAGTTAATCTGATACTCTATGTAGAAACCCAGAAAGACTCCACCAAAACCTTGCTAGAACTGATACACAGATTCAGCAAAGTTGTAGAATACAAAATCAATATACAGAAATCTGTAGCATTTCTATACACCAATAATATAGCAGCAGACAGAGAAATCAAGGAATTGATCCCACTTACAACTGCACCAAAAACATAAGATACCTAGGAATAAACCTAACTAAAGAGGTAAAAGATCTCTTATCTGAAAACTATAGAATATTTATGAAAGAAATTGAAGAGGAAACAAAAAAAAATGGAAAAACATGCCATGCTCCTGGATCAGAAGAACAAATATTGTTAAAATATCCATACTACCCAAAGAAATCTACACATTTAATGCAATCCCTATCAAAATACCACCAGCATTTTTCACAGAACTAGAACAAACAATATTAAACTTTGTATGAAACCAGTAATGACCCCAAATAGCCAAAGCAATCTTGAAAAAGAAAAGCAAAGCTGGAGGCACCACAATTTTGGACTTTAGGAAATATTACAAAGCTGTAGTGATCAAGTCAGTATGGTCCTGGAACAAAAACAGACACACAGATAAATGGAACAGAAAAGAAAACCCAGAAATGGACCCACAACCAAATGGTCAACTAATCTTTGACAAAGCAGGAAAGAGTATCAAATGGAAAAAAAGCTGTTCAACAAATGGTGCTGGAGAACTGGACAGGAGCATGCAGAAGAATGAAACTGGACCATTTACACCTTACACACCATACACAAAAATGATTTCAAAATAAATGAAATACTTAAATGTGAGACAGGAAACCATCAAAATCCTAGAGGAGAATACAGGCAGCAACCTCTTTGATCTCGGCCGTAGCATCTTCTTACTAGACATGTCTCTAGAGGCAAGGGAAACAAAAGCAAAAATGAACTATTCTGGACAGAGAAGGAAACAATCAACAAAACTAAAAGGCAGCCTTCGGACTGGGAGAAGATATTTGCAAATGATATGCCTGATAAAGGGTTAGTATCTAAAATCTATAAAGAACTTGTCAAACTTAACACCCAAAAAACAAATACTCTAGTTTAGAAATGGGCAGAAGACATGAATAGACATTTTTCCAAAGAAGACATCCAGATGGCCAATAGACACATGAAAAGATACTCAATATCACTCACCATCAAGGAAACAGAAATAAAACCATGATGAGATACCACCTCACATCTGTCAGAATGGCTAAAATTAACAACACAGTAAACAGCAGATCTTGGCGAGGATGTGAAAAAAGGGGAACCCTCTTACACTGTTGGTGGGAATGCAAGTTGGTGCAGCCACTCTGGAAAACAGTATGGAGCTTCCTCAAAAAGTTAAAAACAGAAGTACCCTACAATCTAGCAATTGCACTACTAGGTATTTACCCAAAGGCTACAAAAATAATGATTCGAAGGGGCATATGCACTCTGATGTTCATAGCAGCATTACCAACAACAGCCAAATTATGGAAGGAGCCCAAATGTCCATCGACTGATGGATGAATAAAGAAGAAATGGTACATATGCACAACGGAATATTACTCAGCCATCAAAAAGAATGAAATCTTGCCATCTGCAACAACGTGGATGGAGCCAGAGTATATTATGCTAAGTGATTAAGTCAGTGAGAGAAAGACAAATACCGTATGATTTCACTCATATATGGAATTAAAGAAACAAACAGATGAACATCGGGGAAGGGGAAAAAGAGAGAGAGGGAAGCAAACAGTAAGAGATTCTCTTTATTTATAAATGCCAGAACTTGGAAGCAACCAAGATGTCCTTCAGTAGATAAATGAATAAATAAATTCTGGTACATCCAGAGAAGCCATGAAAAGCTATAGAAGAAACTTAAATGCATACTACTAAGTGAAAGAAGCCAGTTTGAAAAAGCTTTATTTTGTATGATTCCATCGATATTCTGAAAAAGGCAAAAAACTATGGAGACAGTAAATATTTTAGTGTTTTCAGGGGCTCAAGGGGAGGGAAGAATAAGTGGAGCACAGAGGATTTTTAAGGCTGTGAAACTATTCTGCGCACTACAGTGGTGGATACATGTTATTATACATTTGGGGGGGAAAAAAAACCTGTAGAATTTATAACTCCAAGAGTGAACTCTGATGTAAACTATGGACTTTGGGTGATAATTATGTCGGTGTAGGTTCATCGATTGTAACAAATGTACCACTGTGGTGTGGGATGCAAATACTGGGGGAGATGGTGCATGTGTAGGGACAAGGAATATATGAGAGTTCTCTGTACCTTCCACTCAATTTTGCTTTGAACGTAAAACTCTTCTAAAAACTTTAGTTTATTAATAATATAAAAAGTTGTGACAATCTGCAAGGTTTGCAGAGTCCAAAATATGTACTCTTTTCGTCCATTAAGGAGAAAAAAATAGTTTGCCAATCCCTCACTTAAAGCACAAGTTTTATCATGGCATACTTTGTTTAAAATCCTCTATTCTTATTACTGCCCAGAAAATTTCCAAAAACAGGTGTTTATCTTATTCAGGAATGCTATTGGCCATGACATCTGTTATTCTTATATTTCCATTTTATTCTTGCTTCACACATTTTTACACATCCTTCAGTCCCATATGTAAATACCCCTTCTTCCAAAAAACTTTCATGATACCCCTACCCAATATACTGTTTCTGAAGTTACACACCAAAAAATAATCTCTTCAACCTTGATTTTTATTTTATGGCACTTACGTCAATTGAAATTACATCATTGTTCTTGATTATTTGTTCAAAGTTTGGTTCTACTACTACATTGTAAATTCTATATAGTCAGGGACCACTGTAAAACTATTAAATATTATTCTATTACAATGCCTGATAGTGTGCAAAAAAATAAATAATCTTGAATGAATAAACTAGCTGAAAGCAAATGTTGATAACTTCGATCCCCTGCTTTTGCCCCCATGCTGTCCCTTAGCGTCCTTGGTCTAATGTAGCCCTTGTGCCTCTTTTATATACTTTTTCTTCCTTTATGCATGTCCCTTACTCTACTGGATGCACCTTATCGAAATGAACATATATTCAGATCCTTGCCAAGATTCACTTAATCACTGAATAATTAAATCTATTTTCATTTCTCTGCCCACCCTCACTAACTCTAAAAAAATACATTTTATAAATTTTGGTCTTCACTGAGCTAACAACACTCTAGAATTTTCAGTAGATGCTAAATAAGTACACAGATAGTTGTTATTTATGCTTTTTTTCATCCAAAATGAACTCATTTTCACACTTACCCTTCGGCAAAAATCTTGTTTTTCCACAGTATAATGTTACCACCATTCTTGCATTTGCTTAGTTTTAACAGCTTCAACTCTTTTAGCTGTCCATGCAATATTCTTTTAATTCCCCCACCCAATTAAGGGTTATCAAATCTTAGAAAATATATCTCCATAATGACTTGGAACCTCAATATATCACACTTGCATTAATATCTCCTCCTAATCTGATTTTCAGATTCCAACAATTCTTGTACACATAAGTATATTACAAGACAAATACAGCCCTCGTAAAACTATAATAAATTTCTACTGTCCAAAAATTATTTAAGTCCAGAAAATTCAAAGTCAACCACAACTTGACCTTAAATGTTGATCTATATATAGTTTGATACAATTATCTTTCTACTTCTATCCTTCTAATATCCATAAACATTCATGTATTTTCTCATTCTTTACTTTCTTAATGATTTCCAAATACCTATTTAAAATATTTTATTCTTGTTAACAATCTTATCCAGATCCTTCAGACATAGCACATTAATTTTGTAGGATTTTTAATAAGAGAAATTAGCCCAGAAGTGACATTACACCTGCAAAGTATGCCCTCCATTAACCAAACTTTTCCTATTGGAATCCATCTGAAGTTCAAGAGCTTATGATTTCATAGAAATGACAAAGTCTGCATTAATTATCAAACTATAAATACATATGACAGATGATACATTAGTATTAACTGCTTTAGAATTTTAAAAAGCAGATGCTGAAATGTGCTCACTTGTGCTTAATTAACCTTTTGGCATTCACAAATATTACATTTATTTTAGTGTTCCAATGACAGGCTACAAATTAAGCAAATTATCATCATGCTCCCTAATATAAAGCTATATTAGTTTTCATTGATCTAATTAATTAAAAAATAAAATATTTGGGGCTCCTGGGTGACTCAGTGGGTTGAGCATCCAACTCGGTTTCAGCTCAGGTCAAGATCTCAGGGTCCTGGGCTAGAGTCTAGCATCAGCTCCAGGCTCAGCAGGGAGTCTGCTCGAGATTATCTCTCCCTCTCCCCCTCCTTCTGCCCTTCCCTCTGGCTCATTCACATGCACATACACACTATCTCTCTCTAAAATAAATAAAATCTTTAAAAATAAATAAAATATTCTATCACGTATAAAACATTTTTTTACAATGTAGATTAGCTAGCAGAGATTTATCTCCAAAATAATTATAGAAAGAGACATTTAACAGGAAAATATCAATAATATAAATTATCAAAAAATTTTTAAATAGAACTGACTTGTTTTGACAGAAGCCAGTTTAGCAAAAACCTTTCCTTAATCACCCAATTTCCTATCACATTTTAATTTTATGAGATAAACTGAGTAACCATCAGATAAACTTAACAAATCCAAAATAATTCATATAACAGACAGAACAAATAAAACATATTTTGCCATGAATCAAGAACTTTGATTTATTCAGAGAACCAAATGAAAATGACATGTTTGACTTAAAGTAATACTATTATTCAGAGGAATACTTAACTCAAGCAACAATCTTTGTATTTGGAGTAAACAAAGTGAACAATGAGATACAGAATTGGAAACTTACGTAAAATTAAATCTCATATTTTATACTGTGTTCTGCAACAGTATTAGCCATTTCTAAAATATTGTGTCAAATATTTTGAAAGTCTGAAACCTCAGAGGGATTTCCCTGACAGAAGAGACAAAAGTCAACAAGAAAATGTCCCCTTGTTCTCTGGGTGATGATCATCTGTCTTTTTCTGACATTGCCTTTGTTTACAACATAGCCTCTCATCACCCCTTTTCTTGGTGAAAGAAATAAAACCAATTTTAGTAAAAGATACTGGATATCACTTGTTAAGATATATATCCATTTCAGCATTATATTCATGTAGGTGGATGAAAATATTTCTAAAGGGGACCTTCATTTAGTTACTCATAAAGACGTGAATATACTGTGTTTACAAATAAATGATATATATTAAAATCATATAATCTAAAACATATCATTAACCACTCTATTCTATTAACCTTAAACTTTTTTCCATACTTCTGAGTAATTTATAAAGGTACTTCTTACATTATTATAGTTATAAAATATATACTATGAACAAACGAAATGTTTTTTAATTTTATAAACACACATTTTACAATTTTGCCTATAATATTCCCTTCATTCAAAGTGTTAAAACCTATCACTTCTGATAAATTATGTGCTCCTTCTGAGTAGGATTCAGTTCCTTCAAGAAGTCCTCATAAATCAAATTACAGTATATCTTGATGTGAACATTCAAAATGTTAATTCTAATTTAAACATATCTCAAGCTACCAATGTTAATTAAAAAATAAAAAAAGACAAAACAGAACCTTCCTTCAAACCTAGTTTCCTTTTAGCAACTACTATGTCATTTCTCTTTCCTACAAAAGTAACTTCTAGACAGATTATATCTAATGTTTTACATTCTAATCATTCTCAAGTCAGGCTGGTCCCAATTTTGCCCGCCAATAATTCATAAAAGGTAATTTTTGCCATAATCACCAATGACCATCATATTTTAATTGACCTAATTCATCCCACATCTACTGCAGGTTGCAACAGCATTTAATCCTAGTGATTATTCATTCCCTTTTGAGAAACTTCCTTTCCATTTGCTTCTGGAGCACAAAAGCCTCCAGGCTCCCTTCCTGCTTCCCGGACTGTTAATTCTGTGTCCCTTGCCTATCTGTCCTCCTTTGCATCAAAGCTAAGTGCTCATCCTCCTTGCTCTCTGATTGACTGTTTAGATGATATAATCTGCTGATAAGCCTTCAATTACCACCTCTAACCCAGTAATTCTAGATGTATAACTTTTCCTGAGAATTTTTCTCTATGATTCAGACCTATATAATCAAGAATCTCTTGGATACCCTCAAATGAATATCTCACACGCACTCCAATGAATAACATGTTCAGAACTGTACTCACAATCTCTTCCCTTCATTTAAAATGTCAAACCTATCACTTCTGATAAACTATGTGCTTACCATCCTTTACGATTCAGTTTCTTCAAGTCCTCATAATTCTAATTACAGTATATCTTGATGTGAATAATCAAACTGACAATTCTAATTTAAACATATCTCAAGGTTACCAATGTTAGTAATAAAAAGACAAAACAAACTCTTCATTTTCCAGTGTTTTCTGTTACAATAAATGTGTCAGAAATCTGCCCACTTCAGAAAGGTTTAAATTTGGTATTTATCTTTCACACTTCATTATTTTTCCCCTTTCTGACCACTTTCCCAATTAAATGCAAAATCTCTTTACATTTCCATTCTAAATATCTTTTGAATCCACTTGCTTCTCTGTACACGATGCCACCACTCTGGTGCAAGCCAACACGTACCTCCTTAACTGTGCTAATGTTGTAACTTTCACTACTTGCCTACTCACCAGTCTGCTCAGTAATTAAATGAAATTTTAAAACAGTATCTGTTTCTGCCATCTCCCTGTTAATCAATTCCCATTGTCCCTAGAAAAAAAATACAAGAACAAAAACAAAACTAAACCAAAAATTTAAACATACAAAACTAACAAACCGGGCGCCTGGGTGGCTCAGATGGTTAAGTGTCTGTCTGCCTTCGGCTCAGGTCATGAACCCAGGGTCCTGGGATCAAGTCCCTCATCAGGCTCCCTGCTCCTTGGGAGCCTGCTTCTCCCTCTGCCTCTCTCTCTGTCTTTCATGAATAAATAAAATCTTAAAAAAAAAAAAAACTAACAAACCAATACAAACAAAACCACATATTTTTGTAATGAACAAAAAAAGGCCATATTATCCCCCTATATGTTACAAAAGCCTTATTTCATGCAATTTTCCCCTAAAAAATACTCCTTTCTTTAAATACACTGTGTTTAAACATATTAGACTTCTATTTAAACTCCCCCTTTCTCCTAACTCCTCTTATTATCCATATGTCAGGTTAAGCTGACCTCAGAAACTCTGTGTTAAAGTCCAAGAAATCTTAATAGCTGATACAACTACTATCCCAAGAAAAGGAGCTCAAATGGAAAAAATTCACTATGAATACATTCTTGAAATATGTACTTTCTTGTTCTGTCAATGTTGAGGTAAACAAATATTGACTGCAAAACATTTTGCCCGCTATCAAACTCAGAAGCACCATTAGGTTTCAGAATTTGATCCCTAAAATAATTGGTTGCTAAGGAAACCAGGAATCACTGGCCAATAGTTGATCTTATACCCTGGGACAAGAAAAATCAAGATGGATCTAAAACATACTGCTATCACCAGAACTAGAGATGCTTCAAGGAAAAGCAAAAGGCAATGGTAAGATCCAGAACGGGTCTTTTTTCAGTAAGCTGTTAATACTTGAAACATCAAATAATAATAATACAATGAAATAAATCAGAAAAAGTAAAGAAACTTGGCAAAACTTAATGAATTCGTAATATTTTACAGGCATGTCAATATACAGTATAGACATAAGGCAATTATAAAACAGAAGGTTGTATATTACTATATATATTTATTTCTTGATTTTATTAAGTAGTAAAATGTTAGTATGGTTTTGTTTCCTTTGTAAAATCTAGTTTATAAGTTTCAATATGTTCTTGTTTTATTGTAGAAGTAGAAAATGGTTAAATAAAGTTTGTAAGCCAATCAGTTTTGAGGTCATACAGTAAATATGAAGAAAATAATATGGTCATATAAAATATGCACTTGAAAGGATTATTCCAGTAGTATGTTCACTAATAATGAATTAACAAAATATCCTGAAAGAAAAGCAACTATGCAAACTGAAGCCGTTGTTTCATAAAAGATGAAAGTTCCTGGTAGTTTTACTAATTATAATAAAATATTAATGAGGAATAGGTACATTCAAAATAAAGTTTTAAAGAGATAGATGACTGATAGATCAATCGATAGGTAGACAGATAGATAGATATGCTATTAATGATAGGATGAAAGTGTCCCACCATGTAACAAATAAAATTCTGTGACAAAAGAACCCTCAGAATGTCCTGGAGCTAAAAACCAAGTACCTGTGACTGCAGCAAGATCTTATAAAAAAAAAATCATGTACTGTGTTGTCTATTTTTGATTTGTTTTATTTTATTTTGATTTGTAGAAATCTGAAATTAGGTACAACAAACAAAGAAAAAAACAAAAATATATAACAAAGTGTACTTAACTCCATAAAAGAATAAGGCAAAAATTAGTATATTTATTGAATTAAAATCTGATTCTTACATTCAGTTAATGATATTACTGCAGGATTACAGATTTGTTTTCATTGTAACATTTCATGTAAGTTTTCCTGTTTAATGGGTTTAAAACATTTAGTGAATCAACAATCTTAGGTATGATTTTAATACTTTAGAAATTTTTTAAGTTTTCAAATATATTTAAATATTGGAGAAACTTATGTTTATTGTGCATGTGGTATATAAATAGAGTCAATTGTCAGAAAAGCTTATTCTTTTACTTGACAAACTGACAAGTCATTCATTAAATATCTTTATTTAAAAAGATTACCCTAGGGGCACCTGGGTGGCTGAGTCGGTTGAGTGGCTGCCTTGGGCTCAGGTCATGATCCTCCAGTCCTGGGATTGAGTCCCGCATCGGGCTCCCTGCTCAGTAGGGAGTCTGCTTCTCCCTCTGACCGTCTTCACTCTCCTGCTCTCTCTCTATCTCATTCTCTCTCTCTCAAATAAATAAGTAAAATCTTTAAAAAAAAAAAAGATTACCCTAAATAATCTAAAATTAAAATAATCTCTAGTTTTTTTCTTTTCATATGTTTTCAATATATTTTATATGATGGATGACCCACATTCCAAATAAATCAAGACCATAAAATAAGGGATTGAAACTATCAGATTAGTACTATTCATAGATGATGGTTTTCCCACAACAAGATAATCACTTAGGATATAATTCGGATAATTAATTTTCTTTTGTCATAGATGACCCAGAGCAGCTATGACTAAAACCAAAATGATGTAGTAATAACTACTGCTATGTATTCTAGTCAATGATGTCATGCATGGCCTCTTTGTGTAAAGAGGTTACCAAGGGTCTTTGCAGTAACAACATATATTCTCAGAAGATTATTTCAGAGCTGCTTTGTAAATATATCTTATAAAGTACACTGTAATTTTTATGTTGTATACCTTTACCCTTCAGTGGATCCTAACCATTAAGATACCATGAATGTATAAATAGAGCAAAAGGGGATTCATATTTCCATTACTACAAAGTTTAATAGCAAGTTAACTCAAGTTTTTTCAATATAGAGCCGATTTAATCTTATTAAATAACAGTATCTAACCACAAAGTCTGATATAAGAAGCTTTTAATTAAACTCATTATAAATTCTAAATTAATGTGTATATTATTCAGATATTATATTATCACTTAAGGAAATATTTCAAATTTTATATTATGTTTCTTGTTCTCTAAATGCTTCTTTTTAGTGGCTCCTGTTATATATGCATATGCGTGTGTGTACATATATATATGAAATGCAGGCCTGGCATATATAGATTTTACTAATGAGATACATATTTAATAAATGAAATGAAAACCTTTTTGTTTACCATAAGCTGATGAATTTTGCTCTCAGTTTTTAAAACTGCATTACAAATCTATCTTTGCAAAAAATAAATATCTACAATGTCAGTTTCTGTAGAGCAGATAGGATTTTTCTTATTACTCAAAATAATCTTTTTATAATATATGAAATGACATCACAGATATTTCTTCCCTAAATCTGTATCACTCAGTAATACAAGCTGTGTTTTTTCAGGTCAGAAAAGAGTCATTTTAGTTTAGTGTAACATTATTTTAAACGATCACTGAAAGATCTATAAGGTGGAAACTACTAGCAATGTCGTAATATATCTGAAGTATTTCAGAGATCCTCTTGAAGGCAAACGATAATGAGTTTAATAATGGAAAGCAAATGACAGTTTCTCAATGGAGTATTTGATAAGAAAAGTAAACGTCTTGCTAAATGTAATAGACAAATGGAAAACACTATCTAGCAACATAATGGGTATTAACATTTTGGTATCTAAGACCATTGAAAGGAAAATAGCTTAACCATTAAGGAAAAACTGAAAAGTATTTGATAGAGAAACCACATTTGATTACTAAAAAACTAACAAAAATATAGGAAAAAAATCATCTTGATATATATAATTACATCGTACTGACATAAATTTATGCATGTATATGCACAAGCATACACTCGCTAGATAGATAATTATAATTGTCTAAATAGAAGTTCACATTTACAAGAATTAATTCCCCCTCTCTCTTTCTTTACTAAAATGCAGAAAATATGCAAGGAATGTTACCCTGCTCTAAGGATTCAAGATGAATCAGGCTAAGCTCTTACTCACTAAGATGTGACTAAAATGTCGTAGGGGTAGTCTAACAGTATACAAAATAGGGGGGAGTTTCATAAACAAATGTCATTTGAGGTATATCTTCACAGATAAATAGGGCTACTCATTTGACAGCTAATAAGAAACAAGAGTATAGAATGTGGGAATGATTTTTGCAGGGGTGACTTTTAGGGATCACAGTCATTTAAAATGTTTGGATGATGTAAAGTATATGAAACATTAGCAGAATTGAAGTTGAATATTGAAGGATCAGACCATGAAAGGTTTCATATTTCATATGCCACACCAAACAATATTATCATGTAGTCAATAAGATGTCTTAGAAGATTTTAAATAGAGAACTCATATGAATAGATTTGCATATTGGATATTTTAACACTGTGAAGGATTAATTTATGAAGACTTGTCAGAAGCTGTTAGAATAATTTTGCAAAATCATGAGGCCCTTAATTAATGTGTGGCACAGAGCATGGAAGGAAATAATTGATGCAGAAGATATTCAAGAAGATTCGCAAACTGGGCAATCAATTGAACATGGTACATGAAAGCAGAAAATTTAAGGATAACTGTGACTACATATTTGATCCTTCAGGACAACCTGGAGAAATAGGCACATTATCAAACTTGCTTTCCTATAAGACTTATGACCACCCCAGAAAGGTAATTTGAGTATATTTGTTTTATTTTGCATGCCACCCACTGGTTTTAAATTTTTCAAGGCAACAGCATAACTTGATCAAATTAAGTTGTGTGTCATTTGAGTACATAAATCATTGTGGACCTCCCCTCTTTGAATCAGAATGTGCATTGACTGGCTTTGTACCATGCATCTTCTTCTCGTCCATAATGTAAATCCTTTCAGATGTTTCTACAAGACTTTGTGTCAGAATAAAGAATTAGTGAAAACTTGTGTACTACATCACACGTGTATCCCATATGTACTGTATCACATGTGTATGATCATATGCATATCCATACATAAATGATATATACACACATATGTGTGCATGTATATGTATATGCCTTACACTAACACTATACATTAAAGCGTGTGTGTGTGTATGCATAGATTTCATCTGTGTATGGGATATATATGTGTGTGATGCAGTGTATACAGGATACACATATGATGAAGTGTACAATTTTTCACTTATTCTACATTTTGGCACAAAGTTCTGCAGAAGCATCTGAAGGGATTTACACATTTGTATGTATATATCCCTGACTATATAAAATAAATCAATAGTCTCACTACTGGGTTAAATTACTTCTAAGTTCACAAAATACAAAAACTAGAACATATCTTTACTTTCTTTTTTTTTTTAAAGATTTTATTTATTTGAGAGAGAGAGAATGAGAGACAGAGAGCACAAGAGGGAAGAGGGTCAGAGGGAGAAGCAGACTCCCCGCTGAGCAGGGAGCTCGACATGGGACTCGATCCCAGGAATCCAGGATCATGACCTGAGCCGAAGGCAGTCACTTAACCAACTGAGCCACCCAGGCGCCCATATCTTTACTTTCGAAATAAAATCATACCTCAGTTCAGCCCATGCTGGTATAAATCAATTACTTGTCTATACACGATGGGATGGCATCATCTCATTTCACTGTTAAATATCTGGAGTTAGGGAGGTTTACTCAGCTCTGTTAAGATATAATAATTATCTTCAGCCATTACTTACACCCCATTCATACTTTTTAAATGATATTTACCATATAAAATTTCTAGTAAGAAAATACTGTTTCATTGTTATCTATGCTATCTATTGTTAGCTATGATGTACGTAATCGTAACAAATTAATTCAGTTTGCAAATGATTTTAGAGTCACTCAGAAGAATGAAAATTGAATTGTTCTGTCAGATCTATCAAGCATCAGGTGATCAAGAGTCTACACAGGATTAATCAGAGAAAGAATCTTTCTATCACACTTTATGCCCATATGCCAGCCAATTCAATTCTGTCCATTTTTTTCTTATATATGCACCTATGGCAGTACTTGTTAATTATGTTTACAAATTCACTTTTCTGAAAGTAGGGTTCAGCTTGAATTTTCAAGAGATGATTGATATATGTACTAAAAAAATAGTTGGAAACACTCATTAACCAGAAAAACTATTAACAAGCAAACATCTTAGCCTTTACTACCAGCCATTAAATGATAAAAGTGAACTGCAAATTTCAAATAATTTGGCTATGTAAGTAGTTGCTCAGATTAAATTCACAGGGATTATTATTTGTCTTTTCCA
The DNA here is from genome assembly GCF_037043125.1 of Eumetopias jubatus. Taxonomy (NCBI): domain Eukaryota; kingdom Metazoa; phylum Chordata; class Mammalia; order Carnivora; family Otariidae; genus Eumetopias; species Eumetopias jubatus. Next base: position 171,898,567 of record NW_028274809.1, on the reverse strand, counting down.
AACATAAGCACAGTAATTCTAGGTAAATTTAGCGAGTTAATACAATCTGATGTCTTGTTTTGAAAGGAAAAATTGGATGACCACAATCATTATACCTATCTGAATTTTATGTTGCAATCTTGCTTTAAGATTCATTATTACACAATTTGGTTATTCATTTCATGTTAAACACATAAGATGATGCAGCAATTGAGGGCAGAACAATCATGAAAGTAAAAGAAAACCGGTTCAAATACCAGAAGGCAACTGCTGCTTATACTTACTTCTAAAAATAAAGGTGTATAATATAACAGAAATACACAAGAAAAAAATGAATGCCTTCCATAGAATATAATGTCATCTTTATTAGATATATTAGTTTATAATTCAATCAAATTTTATATAAAAGATTTTCAGTTATCCAGTAGTAATTGACAGTTGCTATTTTATAAATGGGTCCAAAATAATAGATAATTTGTAACTGACATTCAATTTGTATTCCTCATAGTTTTGTTACTTAATGAAAATTTAATAACCAATTTCATAGTTTTCCAACAGACATGAACTTTACTTTCTTAGGTAACCATAAGATTAAATATGCCTAAGCATTCCCTTTTTAATAATTTGATATAATTTGCATATTGTTTAAAATAAAAAAATAATGTTATAATATTTGGGAAACACTTTAGATCTAGTCTATTATTCAGCTACATATCTGATAAATTTAGCAAAATGTCAATTTTATATTCCAAATTTTAAGATGACATTAATACTAGAGGCAAATAATAAAAGACAAAGATCAGTCAGAACCTTCCTCCTCAAAAAAAATATCAGTTACATTTTAGGAGGGCTTCATTTTACAATGAGAATTTATTTAAATTAAAACAAGAAGCACCTGAAAACTAGTCACAGAAATGCCTAAATCTTTTTTGTAAGTAAACATAACTTTTATATATTTGACTTAACCACTTAATTGGCATATTTGATTTGCTATGAGAACCCAAAACTGTTAAACTTAATCTAAGATAAAAACAAGTATGTAAATTACATAGAACAATGGATACAAAAGTGTTAAGTAAAATTTTAATATACATCGCCATTCCTTAAAAATATATCATTGCTATGATTTTTTTAATTAACATATAATGTATTATTTGTTTCAGGGGTACAGGTCTGTGATTCATCAGTCTTACACAATTCACAGCGTGCACCATAGTACATACCCTCCCCAATGTCCATCACTCAGCCACCCCATCCCTCCCACCCCCCACCACTCCAGCAACCCTCAGTTTGTTTCCTGAGATTAAGAGCTTATGGTTTGTCTCCCTCATTGCTATGATTTTTAATTGTTGTATTGTATGTGGCAAATTCAACCAAGGCAGTAAGTTTTGCTTAAAATACAGATAACTATTCAGTTCACAGCAGGCATAGAAACTGCTTTTAGCTACAATACATCCAATAGTATTATTTGATTCCACATAAAAACATATTTACACATGTGTGATTTAGATAAAAATATGGAGAAATTCAGAAGAAAATAACCAATGACATATTTCAATATGCTACAGTGTTTGTATGAGAAGCATGCCATAAAATCTTTAGTCAAAATTTATCCACTTATTCATTTCCAATGTATGTGTATTTGTGTATGTATATTTGAACTAATTTCAGATTGTGTGTTGTAATATTTAAATGCTATGAACACAAGAATGTTAGTTGTTATCTACTTTAAAAAATCTTTTTGTTTCAGAGAAAAATGGTGACATGCATTAGTTACATCTAAGATGAATTCAGTATTTTGGCATATAAACAACCATTTACATTTGTTTTAGACTTACAGCATTAAGTTACTAAAAAAAATTTGGGGCATTTTCTTTTGTTCTAGAACTAGACTTGTTGAAGCCCTCTTACATCATCAACTCTTGATTCAAGAGCCAGGATTTAGTATCTCTGGCATAGATAGCTGATTCTTCCAGAATTCAGAATACTCTTCTATCCTTATAATGTAATGACTAGCATTTACATGAGTGCATAACAATCCAGACACAAGATATTTTGTAGTCTCTTACTCCAAAGTGTGTGTGTGTGTGTTTTAAAGATTTATTTATTTATTTGAGAGAGACAGAGAGAGAGAAACCCAAGCTGACTCCTTGATGAGTGTGGAGCCATTTAGAACAACATGAATGAACCTGAACATATTATGCTAAGTGAAACAAACCAGAAGCATAAGAAAAAATAAATGTATGATCTCACTTATATGTGGAATCTAAAAATGTTAAATATATAGAAGCAGAGTAGAATGGTGGTTGCCAGAGGCAGGGAACAGGGAAATGAGAAGATATTGGCCAAAGGGTACAAGGTTGCAGTTTTGTAGGAGGAATAAGTTTAGAGAACTAATGTACAACATGATGACTTTCATTAATAATACTGTATCGAATACTGTAAAAATGCTAAGAAAGTAGATTCCAGGTGCTCTTATCAGATATACATACACCAAAGTAAGATGACATGTTAATTAGCTTGACTGTATAACTTTAGTAATCATTTTGCTATGGACATGTATATCAAACAATGTTGAACACTTCAAATAAGTACAATTTTTAGTTTAAAAAGAAAACAGGTGGACACAGAGGAAGCATGAGACATGATCCTTGCCCCCAAGAATTAAAATGAAAGGAGGAACACTTATTCACTGAATGGCCAAAGGACAGATGAACTATAGAATTAAGTGTAAATTGTAAAGTAGAAAATTAGGGTAATTCTATTTTTTTTCTGTTCAATAATAGACAATGACTGAAAAAAAACAATAAAAAGATTTACAACTCACACGAGCAGAAATTATTTGCATATTTATGTTTCCTATAATAAATCCTCTAAGAAAAGGGAGAAGAACCTCTCTGGTCAAGATGTCTAGATTTTGTAAAGGCAGGGATGAGAGGAAAGTCAGGAGGACAGAGAAGAGAAGTCTGACTACAGTTTAATTAAGCTGAGGGAAATATTAAGGCAGTCTTAGTGAATATATACTCTTTTGGAGTAAACATTTTATATGATATACGTGTGTGTGCATATATATATACACACACTGGAATTTTACTCAGTCATAAAAAATGAAATTTTGCCATTTGCAACAACATGGGTGGAGCTAGAGAGTAAGTGAAATAAGTCAGAGAAAGATAAATACCATACAATTTCACTCATATGTGGAATTTAAGAAACAAAACAAACAAGCAAAGGGGGAAAAAAGAGAGGCAAACCAAGAAACAAACTCTTAACTATAGAAAACAAACTGATGGTTACCAGAGGGAAGGGGGCGGGGGAATGAGTTAAATAGTGATGGGGACTAAGGAGTGCACTTGTTGTGATGAGCAATGAGTGTTATATAGAAGTGTTAAAGCACTATATTGGGTACACCTGAAACTAGTATTATACTGTGTGTTAACTAACTGGAATATAAATTATTTTTTTTAATTTTTAAAAATGTATCTACCATTATAAAGATTTCAGTTAAACAAAATTTATTTCTTGCAATATGAAACATATGGGGAATTTTAGAGGCTGACTAGCACACTATTTACTAGCATCACACTCACTGGTGAAAGATTCCATACATTCTACCTAACATCAAGAAAAAGACAAAAGTTGTATGTTCTTACCACATGTATATAACAGTTTATTGACAATTTTAGCCAGTGTACTAAGGCAAAAGAAAGAAATAAAAGTCACGTAAATTGTACAGAAGGAAGTAAAACACTCCTTACTAGGTTAGGGTTAGGATTTTACTTCCACAAAAAAATCTATAAAGCCAATCAATGAATTTAGCATGACAGCAAGACACAGATCAATATAAATTCATCAACTGTATAAATATGCTGAAAATTAACAATTAGAAAACATTTTTTGAAAGCTTCGTTCACAATATCATTAAAATGGATATAGAAATAAATTTAAGAGAAGACGTGCAAAATCTGTACAATGTAAACTATCAAATATTACAAATCATATTTAAAGAAGAATAAATGGAGAAATACTGTGATTATGGATTAAAGGACTAAAAACTGGGACACTTGGGTGGCTCAGTTGGTTAAACAACTGCCCTTCGGCTCAGGTCATGATCCCAAAGTCCCAGGATCGAGTCCCACATCAGGCTCCCTGCTCAGCGGGGAGTCTGCTTCTCCCTCTGGCTCTCCCCCCTCTCATGCTCGCTCTAATTCTCTCTCTCAAATAAATAACTAAATAAAATCTTAAAAAAATAAAATAAAATAAAGAACTAAAAATTGCTGTGATGGCAAACCTCTCAATTTTTTTCTGGGGGTGGAGGAAGACAAAAAGCTGAGGCTTAATCAAAGCAATTACCTTTGTGAGTGACAATGCACAAGGATGGCAGGAAAATGGCATATTTTAGAAAGTGAGCTCTGTTACCTAGTCTCCTGAGGACAATGTCTAACACCCTTCGCAGCTTATCTGTACTATCTTCTATCCCTCACAACCCCAAATACATACACAAAATGTTCACAAATATACTCCCATCAGATGGGTCCTGGAAAGTTCTAGAGTAATCCATACTGTGATTGCAGAAACTTGAGTTTCAACTTGTTCCTTATTCTTTCTTTCCATCTTCCTTAAACAGTTACAGTTAGTCTCTTCCCTTCCTGTTTCCACATTTATTTCATTACTGTTTATTCTCTGTATATCAACTCTTTTCTAGATTAGTGAAACAGTCTCCTTACATATCTAAACCAATCCTTCTCAAAAGCATTTCAGATCATGTTACTCTTCTCAAAATCCTTCAAAGGCTTTTATCTCACTCAAGCTAAAACATAAAGTCCTTACATTAAACTTGAAGGCCATACATGACTTGCCCCTATTCCTTGCTTCCAACACCCTACACCACATTTTCTACCCTTCATCTAAATTTTCTGTTATTCCCCCAACTCTGACAGGATGTTTCCCTTGTTTTTCCTTTTAGAAGGAACTTTTTTTCTTTTTTCACCACTATATTCAAAGCACTTTGAATAGTGCCTGGAAGTAGTGGACAATCAGAAACTACTTGCAGATTGGATAACTGAATAAAAAAGAAAAAACTTCTAATTACATATTTGCATTAGTATGGCTCTTTACATTATTGTTTTGGGAAAATTCATAGGGAGTTTTTTTTTTAAAGAGTAATGATCATTTAATTTAAAACATGATAGCTTATCTTTCTTGATAACTGGTTAAAACAATATAATAAATTAAAAATTATTTTATTGAAAAGCTTTGTCTCACTTTAGATAGAAATCTAAAATTGCACACGGTTATAGAATATTTAAAATGTCTTCTACTGACACTCAAACTTAAAGTTTTAGGCTAGGTTTTAACTTTAAAAATTCAAAAGATGTGAGTATTCCGAGTGTAAAGTGACACATTCAATTCCCATCAGACTCCAATCTTACAGATCATAGCTGTAGGGCATTTTTATTAACTTAGGCTGGAATATATCTCTTCTGTTGGTTTTAGTCTTTGTGAAAGTTTCTAATTTCATAAGAAAGTAAACCTTTCAGTATTAAAGTAGTCAATATGATCTTTATCAATCCGTCAGGTAAGATATTTCTCAAGTTTCTGAATAATTATGACCTTGACGATGATAAAAAAACTGACAGAATTTATGGGAATTTAAAGCTTTTAGAGTCTTGTACCCTTGGCCTGGTCCCATGTCCCCATGGCAAATCTGTCTGTGGTGGGAATGAAGATTAAACATGTCTATATTAGATAACACTCCTGCTATTCTCATCCAAGTAACAATGAAATAATAATGGCCAATTCTTATGAGAGTTTTATCACATAAATATTAATACTATAAATTCATATTTAATAGAAAATATTAAATTCATAAATTTTACAAATCGCTTTTTTATATATATTAAATCAATTAGATTTCTGTATATTTCCTAATATTTGTAGCAAAATTAAAGGAGCAGACAAGTAGAAAAAGGATTAACTTATACAAACACGGACACACATATCCACATATATATGCAGATATATGTATGTATACAAATGTTCATAAAGCAAAAATCTCAATGTATTGAGGTATAAATATGATCTGGTCTTATTTTTCCAATAACAGTTATCAACTATGCTCCACTGAACCACTTTTTTTCTGATAGATTGAAACTGATATCTTTATTGATATCTCAGTCTGCTTCTGAAACTGCTTATGCAATTTTGATTAACTTTGATTGTAATTTTGATTATGGTGTTTTAGTTTGGTGTTTTAGTTTATTGTGATAAGACTTAGTGCCTTTTTAAAATGTCAACATAATATCTTATCTGTTTCATTCTTCCCATAAAGGCTAGATAAAGTTCTGAGGAAGAGAGAGGAAACATGCTTTACCACTCCTCTGTCTACTTGCTCCTCGGCTGTTCTGAGAGCAAAAAGTGCTTGTTTATAGTTTGTCTATTTTCCTAACACAGCTATCTTTAATCATGTGCTGATTTACTGCTTCTATGTATAGCATTGGTTGAGAACTTGTTTTCTCTATATGACAGGCTTACAAAATCTGGCCCTCCCATTAGGATGAACTGATTTCTGACAGGCCACCGCAAGCTCTCCACGCACAGGTAAGAGTGTATTCCATATGCCTAGGGCTCAACTACTTACTGATAATGCATGGTCACTTTCATTGCCTTTGGAATAGGCTCTCTTTAACCGGTCTGTGACTAGAGGTATGATTATGGAAGCCTCAGGCAAAACCACTGAAAACTAATAAACCCACACTAATGTCAATGTAACCCCCAGAGAAACTATGTTTTATGAAAGAGAAACTATGTATCTCTCACCCAACAAACACTCCAATGCTGGCTGCTCTGGTAGGACTCTCTCAGCTCAGTTCCTCTGTCCTCCTTATTTCTCCATACATCAGCATTTTTTAGACCAATGATCAGCACCAGCACCTTGTTTACCGTTAGGAGCTATTTGGTACACTCCATTTTATGCAGCTGAGAATGAAGGAAATTAGTCAAAGAATCCCATCCTAAAGGATGGGATAGGATAAGGGATCATTTCTACTGCATGAGTTCCGTAAAATCCAAATCACTAATAAAAAACCTTCTTATTGTCTAAATTGATCCTATATTTTTAGATATTATACTAGTTGTATTTCTTTTTTTTAATTTTATTTATTTATTCATGAGAGACAGAGAGAGAGAGAGGCAGAGGGAGAAGCAGGCTCCCAAGGAGCAGGGAGCCCGATGCGGGACTCGATCCCAGGACCCTGGGATCATGACCTGAGCCGAAGGCAGACGCTTAACCATCTGAGCCACCCAGGCGCCCCTATACTAGTTGTATTTCTTTAAATTCTGTCATGGAGAATTTAATCATTTGCTCTCAACACATCATGTCACCACTATAACCTCTTTACTTTAATGATCCCTCAGGGAACACAATATTTTAAATGCTAGCTGAAGCCTGTCTCACCAATACAAATAAAAAATACCTGTCTAAAAAAATAAATAAATTTATGAAAACTTAAGGAACTGTACATTAGAACAAGCTGCCCTATGATTTAGTAAACACTACGACCATCAGAGCATCCATACAATTCTTGAATAGATTCCATAAAATGAATCTTGCTCTGTATAAAAAAAAAAAAATGGCTTATGTTATGTATAAGATCCTATTATTCTATAATTTCTATGAAATTTTATCATTTCATTTACTTCATGCATGCTACTTCTAAACAAATTTAAATGGACAAATTTTGACAGAGCAATGGTTTTTCTGGTACATGAAGATTTAGGTATTAACTGACAGAGAAAAGGAAACTAAGAACATTCAGTTTAAAACAATTAAACATACGTGGCAGAGTTCGGCTCTTTCTAGATCTTGATGGAAATCACGTGTTCCAAAAACAAAACAAAACAAAACCAAATCTGGGTGCCTGGGTGGTTGAGTCGGTTAAGCAACTGCCTTCAAATCAGGTCATGGTCCTGGGGTCCTGAGATTGAGCCCAGCGCTGGGCTCCCTGCTCAGAGGGGAGTCTGTTTCTCCCTCTCCCTCTGCCCCTCCCCACTGCTTGTGCTCTCTCTCTTGCTCGCTCTCTCAGGTAAATAAAATCTTTTAAAAATAACTAAATAAATAAATGAAAAAACACATAACACCTACAGTATTCTATAAAGCCATAAAGCTTGAAAATAAGAAAGAAGAAAGATAAGGTTTAGAAATACTCCAATTCAGTGGCCTTCACACTTTTATGCTCACAAACTCCTAAAAGAATTTTGAAAACATTCACACATTTTTAGGTTGGCACAAAGTCTGGTATAAGTTTAAATAAATGCGAAGAGTGTATTTTTTTAATATTTATTTATTTATTTGAGGGTGGGAGGGGCAGAGGGAGACATTCCTCAAGCTGACTCCCCATGGAGCCTGGAGCCCAATGTAGGGCTTGACCCATGACCCATGAGATCATGACCTGAACTGAAACCAAGAGTCAGATGCTTAACCAACTGAGCCACCCAGGCACCTCTACAAAGGGTGTAATTTTTGACATGCTACAAATACTGTTAAAAATAAAACATTCTTTTCAGGTATCCAGTAAAATACAAATACAATAGAATATAAAAGTAAACATACACATAGAATTTCTTAAAGCACTATAATGAAATAAGCATGTACCTATTATTTCTCTCTTTTGATGCAGTTTGAAAGTAATGATAACAAAAATCTGTATTTTATTGTGACCTTATGTTGATGTTACATGTAGTAACTACACTGACTTGCTTTCTGCAAATTTCAAAAGTAATGCAAGTATTAACTTTAAAATGTCTATATAAAAAACGATTGTTATTAATCAACAATTACCCAAAAGAATTATCCATTTCAAAATCTGAATGTTTTCCCTAAATGCATTCATATTCAGAGAAAATGTGTCTAAACAGCAAATTTAGATTAGTATTCCTTTTTTTAATCAATTACTTCTATTTTTTTCCATAGAACTCTGTCTCTCTACTAAGGAAGTCGTAAAACATTCAGAATTTTGCTTTCTACCTCTAGACACATGATGGCTGTATCAGTTATCTACTGTCATATGCATAACAGACAATTCCAAAATGTCAGTGGCACACTGCAAGCAGTTTTACTCACTTATCTGGGGATCAAGCTGAACTTGGCTGGGGTGACGTGGGTGATGTTTATCCATTCTGTGTCTCTCATTCAATAAAGGCTTCTCACCAGGAATGTGTGCAGGTAACTTAACTTCAAGCAAATAAGAATTTGAGTGTATAACTAACCTGGCTGAGTTTGAACTAAATGAAGATCCAATTATTATGCCCGGAAAGATATCAGCTGGCCTATGGCGCTCAATCTGGTGAAACAGTTACTGCAGTTACCAGATGTGCTTATCTGGTGAATGAAGCGACAGCTGCTCTTAGTGTAGAGGGGATGACACTGTAAAGGCTTTGGGGTGAAATGATAAAGTAAAAAAAAAATCAATCTCAATAGCCCGCTGAGAATGCAAGATAATGAACTGAATGCAAGATAATGTAAAGGAGTTTCTATATGTCCTTCAAAAAGATCTCTTCTCTCTTTTATATCCATGAATTTGTGGTATCTGAGACAAAGGTACTCAATGAATATTTGTTGAATTGATCACCACCTCTTCTACTAGGTTCTAACACCTAACCTTTCCAGTCCCAAGTCTTAATCATCTATTTGTCAAAATGCTCTCAAAAGAATGTTTTCAACAGAAGAGAAACTACTGGTGTCAATTAGAAGTTAGAAGAGCCCTTTTACTATTTTGAGGTCTTCTGGACACTGACTTAACATGCAAAATGAGGTGTTATGATTACTACTGGCATTATTATCCACATTTCCAAGAGAATAAATGGTTGTTGCTACATGATCTAGACAGTGAGGAATAAGGTAAAACTTGCAGTCTATTTTAGGATGCTTTCTGTTATTAGAATATTCCACAGAAAAAAATTAGAAATAATTTCACAACTAAATAGTGGCAGAGCTATCAATGCTTAAGAACCATTAGGAATAAAATTTTGTTTCCCTTGACTCTGGAGACATAACCAGTAAGAAGTTGCTAAGGCTGAGGTCAAAGAGGTTGCTGCCTGTGTTCTCCTCTAGGAATTTGATGGTTTCCTGTCTCACATTTAAGTCTTTCATCCATTTTTAATTCTTTTTTGTGTATGGTGTGAGTAAGTGGTCCAGTTTCATTCCTCTGCATGTGGCTGTCCAGTTCTCCCAACACTATTTGTTGAAGAGACTGTCTTTCTCCCATTGGATATTTTTTCCTGCTTTGTTGAAGATTAGTTGACCATTTGGTTGTGGGTCCATTTCTGGGTTTTCTATTTTGTTCTATTGATCTATGTGTCTGGTTCTGTGCCAGTACCATACTGTCTTGATCACTACAGTTCTGTAATATAGCTTGAAGTCCAGAACTGTGATGCCTCCAGCTTTGCTTTCAAGATTGCTTTGGATATTCAGGGGTTTTTGTGGTTCTATACAAAGTTTAGGATTGTTTGTTTTAGCTCTGTGAAAAATGCTGGTGGTGTTTCGATAGGGATTGCATTAAATGTATAGATTTCTTTGGGTAGCACAGACATTTTAACTACATTTGTTCTACTAATCTAGGAGCATGGAATGTTTTTCCATTTCTTTGTGTCCCCTTCCATTTCTTTCATAAGTTTTCTATAGTTTTCAGATAAGAGATCTTTTACCTCTTTCGTTAGGTTTATTCCTAGGTACCTGTGGATTTCGGTGCAGTTGTAAATGGGATCAATCCCTTGATTTCTCTGCCTGCTGCTTTATTATTGGTGTATAGAAATGCAACCGATTTCTATACATGGATTTTGTATCCTGTGACTTTACTGAATTCATGTACCAGCTCTAGCAATTTTTTAGTGGAGTCTTTCAGATTTTCTACATAGAGTATCATGTCATTATTTGGACTACATCAAGATCAAAATCTGCACAGTGAAGGAAACCATCAACAAAACTAAAAGGCAGCCTACAGAATGGGAGAAGATATTTGCAAATGACATATCTGATAAAGGATTAGTACCCAAAATCTATAAATAGCTTATTAAATTCAACATCCCAAAAATAAATAAATAATCCAGTTAAGAAATGGGCAGAAGATATGAATAGACATTTTTCCAAAGAACACACACAGATAGCTAACAGACACATGAAAAGATGCTCAACATCATTCATCATCAGGGAAAAACAAATCAAAACTATAATGAGATGATACCACCTCACACCTGTCAGAATGGCTACAATTAACAACACAGGGAACAACAGATGTTGATGAGGATGGGGATGCAAGGTGCTACAGCCACTCTGGAAAACAGTATGGAGGTTCCTCAAAAAGTTAAAAATAGAACTACCCTGTGATCCAGCAATTGCACTACTAAGTATTTACCCAAAGGATATAAAAATAGATTCAAAGGGGTACATATACCCTGATGTTTATAGCAACATTATCAATAATGGCCAAACTATGGAGAGAGCCCAAATGACCGTCTCACTATTACACCTAATAACCCACTAGCAAAATGTTTGCTTTCTGTCTCAATGAACTTACGCTTTGCTGGCTTAGATGCTTTAATTCCAAAGGGAGAACTATTTTTATCAGGAGATACAACAGTAATTTTACTGAACTGGAAATTAAGACTGTCACCTGGCCATTTTAGGGTCCTCATGCCTCTGAAACATAGGGTAAAAGAAAGGCAGCTACCATACTAGCTGGGGTGATTGATCCTGGCTATCAAGGAGAAACTGGACTGCTGTTCCAGAATAGTGATAAAAGTGGGTATGTCTGGAATATAGCAGATCCCTTCAGGGTGTCTTTTAGTATCACCATGCCCTGTGATTAAAGCCAATGGAAAACTAAAATAATGCAATGCAGGAAGGACTACTGATGGCCCAGATCCTTTGAGATCATTTTACTGGTTATGTTTCACTTTGGAGAACTATGGATGAAATGTTTTATTAGTACTTGCATTTCTTTTTTTTTTTATTTTCCTTTTTTATACTTAGGAATCCATCTTAAATACCATTAGTTGATACCTTTGAATGCTATATTTTTACATTTTTGTTCACTCTGTGTAGCTGCTAAAATTAGAAGCATTTAACACAACCCTTTTCCTCTCAGAGTTTTTGGGATACAATGACCTGTCAATTAAGTTAAATCCATGATCATCTATTTTCAGGGACTGATGAGAGAAAATAGTTGTTTTATTTTCTGTATTAGTAATTTACTAGACTTAATTAAAAACTTTTGTTAACTTTTTACTATAATGTTAATTACAGTTAATCAAGTGTAGGGGGATATACTTAATCCCACATGTGTGTGTGATGCACAGTCTCCCTTCTTTAAAAATCAGCAAGCAAGAAATACTGTGCACCTAACGAAAACTTAAATTTTATTATATACACTTTCCTAGCTAAACTTTACTACTCAATTTCCTTTTCTTATATTTTGTTCCCATTTTAATTCATTTTATCAAAGAAGAAATTAGAAAATTCACTTTTATTTTAAAATTTTTGTGATTACATCTTCATTTTACTCGTTTTTTTATGCTAAGAAAAAAAGTACTTATTTCCCTGAAAAACAAAACAAAAACAAAACAACTCTGCATTTATTTCTGTAGTGTATAACTACAGAATTTTTAGTAATTACCAAAATTTTATAATGTATTCCATATGGTCTACTTTGAGAACATGGAATAGATAGCAGAACTAATAACTATATGTATGCAGGTGTATCAGTCAGGGTGATATCAGAGAAACAGAACCAGTACATTACACAGAGAAGAGAGAGAAAGGAGAAGAGAGTGAGAGGGGGTGAGAGGGAGAGAGAGAGGGAGGTGGACTGAGAGGAAAGGGAGAGAGAAGGATTTATTGCAGAGAATTAGTTTATGTGATTATGGCTGGCTAGACAATTCTGAATAACTTATGGCAGGTCACAGAAGAGCAGGTTGGAAACAGGCAGGGGCTGAGACTACAGTCCAAAGTGAAATTTCTCTTTCAGGGAAATCTTATTCCTGCTCTTAGGGCATCTAAACTGATTAGAACATGCTCATCTAGATTATTCAATATAATCTTATTTCCTCTCTAAATCAACTGGTTTTAGATGTTAATCACATGTACAAAATACCTTTACAGAATAACTGACTATTCCAGCCTGAATGACTTGACAGATAAAACTGAACATCAAAGCATGTATGTATTTTATACTAATTAATTTATCTATATTTAGAGAGCTCCTATGACTTGTCAGGGTTATTTTAAGCATTGTGGATAATACGGTAAGGTAGCCAGACAAGGAAATAGCAATTTATAAAGCTTCTTCTTTAGTAGGAAACATGCAATAACTGTTATTTCAGGTAATGATAAGTGTTACAAAGAAAATAAGTCAGGACAACTGGATAGAGATACACAGGCAGAACAGGGGTACTTTCAAACCTTTATGTCAGAAAAAGACCTCTGAGGAGATCACATTTGTGCTGACATCTTTTTAAACATTTTTTTTTAAGATTTTATTTATTCATTTGAGACACAGAGATACAGAGAGAGAGAGAGAGAGCATGAGCGGGAGGAGAAGCAGAGGGAGAGGGAGAAGCAGGCTCCCCGCTGAGCCAGGAGCCCAATGTGGGGCTCGATCCCAGGAAGCTGGGATCATGACCTGAGCTGAAGGCAGACGTTCAACCATCTGAGCCACCCAGGCACCCCTGTACTGACATCTTTTTAAAAGGAAGAAATAAGATCCCTGAAAACCAAAAGAAAAAGTATATAAGGCTCTTGAGATGGATATGAGTTTGAAAGGCTGGGGGGAACAGAAAGAAGACAGAGTGGAAATTGAGAGGAAATGAGGTCATTCTGTTGGGCAAACATCAGATAGTAAAAATTGAATGTAAGCTTGCATATTATTTTAATTTAGCTGCAAGGTGGTTTTTAACCCATTGGAGAATTCTAACCAAATATATAGCATATCCCACTTTACATTTTAGAAGAGTACACTATTGCTCTTCAGAGAATGGTTGATCAGAGCAACAATTTAAGAAATAACATTAGAAAGTAGTGACTTGGAATAACAAAACAACATTTCAGATGGAAAGACAATAGGGAGATAGACTGAACTTTAATTATGCTTGAAAAATGAGTTCATAGCATACCATTTACCAAAATGAGAAAGGAGAAACATGGCAAAAGAAACAGATTTGGAAGGATGAGGACAACCAATAAGTCAGTTTTTATGGTATCAATTTTGAGATTTTTATTAGATAGTTCATTGGTGATGTTATATATACCCAAGTGGATTCTGATAAAAGGTCAGTGTTTGCGGATTATTACATTTGTCCTATGAATCAAGATCTCTTGGTTCACTGTAGTCTCTTCCCACGCTGGCCCCAGCATTACCACGTTAATTCCTTTGCTCAAGTAGACATTGATGAACATGTTGCAAACAGAGGCTTGGAATGTGCAATGGGCTTATTACCTCGTTCTATTACAAGTCTAACATGAATTAACTGCAGGCTAGACTACTGGGGAAAAATGTGGAGAGAGGAGCTTTCCAAATTGAATCTTCCTTTAGTCTCATGACCAAGTAGAAAACGCCACAAACTGTAACTACATAAAAGTTATCTCAGGTAAGATTTTCAGAAGAACCGCACAACTCAGACAAGCCCCAAATTCTGACTCATAGCATCAGGACCATATTAAGTAGTTATTATATTACTAATACTGTGCTAGATGTGCCTTAGGAAACATAAGTCTAAATACTCTATGAAACACCAAATAACTGGAAGATAACTTTCTGTGATTTAAAAAAAAAAAATCTTAAAAACAAAGGACTTAAAAAAAAAAAAACACACATACAAAATGACTATGACAACACCAAATGCTACTGAGGATGTGGGGAAACTGAAACTCTCATTCATTGCTGGGAGAAATGCAAATGGTATAGCCACTTTGGAAGACAGTTTTGCAGTTTCTTACAAAACTAAACATAATCTTACCCCATGATCCAGCAATCACACTCTTTGAGCATTTACCTAATGGAGTTGAAAACTTATGTCTACACAAAAGCCTGCACATCCATGTTTATAGAATTTTTCTTCATAATTGCCAAAACTCAAAAACAACCAAGTTTTCTTTCAGTAGGCAAATGATAAGTAAACTATTGTATAGCTAAACAATAGAATATTACTAAGCACTAAAAATAAATGAGCTATCAAGCTGTGAATAGACAGGGAGGTATATGAATGTAAATTACTAAGTGGAAGAAGCCAAAATGAAAAGGCTCCACACAGCAGGAGTCCAACTATATGTCATTTTCTAAAAAGCAAAACTATTGGGCACCTGGGTGGTTCAGATGGCTAAGCGTCTGCCTTCGGCTCAGGTCATGATCCCAGAGTCCTGGGATGGAGTCCTGTATCGGGCTCCCTGCTCCTTGGGAAGCTGCTTCTCCCTCTGCCTCTCTCTCTCTGTCTCTCATGAATAAATAAAAATAAAATCTTTAAAAAAAAAAAAAAAAAGCAAAACTATTGAGGGGCGCCTGGGTGGCTCAGTCGTTAAGCGTCTGCCTTCCGCTCAGGTCATGATCCCAGGGTCCTCGGATCGAGCCCCTCATCGAGCCCCCCATCGAGCCCCCCCATCCGAGCCTCCCATCAGCTCCCTGCTCGGCGGGAAGCCTGCTTCTCCCTCTCCCACTGCCCCTGCTTGTGTTCCCTCTCTCGCTGTCTCTCTCTGTCAAATAAATAAATAAAAAATCTTAAAAAAAAAAAAAGAAATGGTTTTGGAAAAAAAAAAAGCAAAACTATTGAGGCAGTAAAAAGATCAGTAGTTGCCAGGGATCAGGAGGAAGTAGGGATGAATAGGTGGCATACAGATTTTTAAGACAGTAAATTTATGTTGTATGATAGTATACTGATGGGCATATGTCATTACACATTTGTCAAAACCTACAGAAAGCCCAATACCAAAAATAAACAAGAATGTACACTGTGGACTTTAGGTAATAATGATATGTCAACATGGGGCCATCAATTGTAACAAATGTACTACTCTGTTGAGGAATGTTAATAATGGGGAGGCTATGCACATGTTAGGGCAGGAGATACATGATAACTCTGTTCTTTCGACTTATTTTACCATGAAACTAAAACCGTTTTAAAATATAGTCTATTGGGGCGCCTGGGTGGCTCAGTTGTTAAGCATCTGCCTTCCACTCAGGTCATGATCCCAGAGTCCTGGGATCGGCATCGGGCTCCCTGCTCCGCGGGAAGCCTGCTTCTCCCTCCCCCACTCCCCCTGCTCATGTTCCCTCTCTTGCTGTGTCTCTGTCAAATAAATAAATATATATATATATATAGTCTATTAATAAATTTTTAAAAATTAAAAAAGAGGATTGGACTTGTACTTCCAAGAATATGTAATAGATGCACATTTCTTGATTTCTCCACTAGAAATAACTTAAACCCTGAACATTATATATAAAACAAACATGAAAAATCTGGAAGGTGGAAATAAAAAGCTAGACCAACTAACCACCTCCAGACTCACGCAATGGCACTGTGGCAAGTATCCTGTTTTATTTTTGTTTTTGTTTTGTTGACTCATGTATCCAAGACTTGCAGCTGAAGAAGCAAGCAAGCAAGAAACACCAACTACATGTGAAGACTTCTTGGTATTATTTCCTATAGCTGTATGTGAATCTATAAGTATGTCCAATAAAAAATTTAATTAAAAAAAGAGGACTCAGGAATGAATCTGAGAGTTTTAGTAATCAGTTGAACAGGAAGAAATTAAGCCAGAAAAAAATAATGAAATGAAGACATCTATAAAGTAATTGAGGAAAATAAAATATGTTTCCAGAAAGAGGGAGTGAATTACATCAAATGCTTCTGTGTATTCAATTAAGATGAAAGTAGAAATTTGAAGACTTTGGCAATATGAAAATCTTTTGTTAGATTCACAAAAATAATTTCGGCAGAGTGATAGAGACAGAATCCTGACTTTCACTCACAAGCAGATGAAGGTAGAAAATAAACACAATGATGCATGGTGATTTAGTTGAGAACACTTCCTATAAAAAAAAGTTAGGAGAAATGAGTACCTAATTAGAGAAGCATACAGGTCAAGGACTATTAAACAGATGATGGACAAGTGAGAGAGATAGAGTTTTGAACTGATTATATCTCCCTAAAATTCATATGCTGAAGCCCTAGTCCCCAATATGATGATATTTATAGGTGAGGATTCTGGGAGACAATTAGATTTAGATGAGGTCATGAGGATAATGCTCTCAAGATGGGAATTACTATCCTTATAAGATAAAAAGAAGTAAGATCTCTCCCTTTCTCTACCATATGAGGACACAGCAAAAAAGTTGTCATCTGCAAGCCAAGAAGAGGGTCTTCACCAGTAATAAATCTGCTGGCACCTTGATCTTCAACTTGCAAGCCTCCAAAACTGTGAGAAAATAAATTTCTCTGTTGTTTAAGCTATGTTCAATCTATGGTATTTGTTGAAGCAGCCTAACATTCACAGTTAAACATACCAAATTCATAAAATATTGGCAAATTCAAAATAGTAACAAAATATATTCCAAATATACATTATAAGCAATAACAGAGTATAAGTAGTTACATAATAAGTTGCACAAAAACATATCAAAAATCAAGTCCAGGGGCGCCTGGGTGACTCAGTCATTGGGCGTCTGCCTTTGGCTCGGGTCATGATCCCAGGGTCCTGGGATTGAGCCCCACATTGGGCTCCCTGCTCAGCGGGAAGCCTGCTTCTCCCTCTCCCACTCCCCCTGCTTGTGTTCCCTCTCTCACTGTGCCTCTCTCTGTTAAATAAATAAATACAATCTTTAAAAAAAAATCAAGTCCAATATCTCATTTATCATGTGAGAAACCCAAGCCCAACACAAGACAAAGATATTTAACTGTTATCCTAAGTTTAGAGGACAACTATTGGACCCTCAGATCAATCGTACAAAGAGAAAAAATGTATTCCTCAGACTCCTGCTCATTAACCTACCTTTGTTATTTGTAAACTTCAACTTTCTTTTTATATTATCTCTGATGATAAATCCAAGGGCTATCATTTTAACGCTACTTAGTTTTAAAATGTATCAATTTCAGCACTGGAAAGATAGGTCATTTTTGAGAGTATGGTTACTAGCACTGAGAACTGCATCTTGGTAAGCAAATATGATGTTAACTAAAACTGATCAGATAAATTACAAATAATTACTTTTACTTATGGGCCAAAGGTTTACACCAACTTAGCACACTGACAATTTAATATGTGATGAGAGGACATTTACACAGACATTTAAAAGGAAGCAGAAGCACAAATATTGCTCAGTCTTCTAAATATTTATGACATCATTTATCGCTTTTCTATAAATATAATCAGAGTACTTATCTTTCACTATGTTTGTAATAAATAAAATGATTTTCTTGTATACAGATGTTATAACTTGACCCATGTACTTTAAACCACAGATCCACACTGAAGTAACAACTTGCTTCAAATTTATGGGGTGGGCAAGACAGGCTTATTCAGGTATTATTTGCAAAGAGTGAATTGACCCTTCACAGTGTAGAATTCTCTGTTTTGAAAGACATATATAATCACATAACCCTCACAAATATCAAGATACAGAACAGTTTCATCCTTCTCCAAAGTTCCTTCTTGCCCCTTTGGAGATAACCACTTCTCTCCCCTCTCTACTCCATATACTTTCCCTAGTGACTTAGGCTTTTATTTTTCAGGGAAGAAAAGTCTGGGGATGAAGGAGGAATGCTCAGTCTTTCTTGCAGTGCTAACCACTCTCTCCTGCAAGCCTCACCACCTAGAGAGTCTTTTTCTGAATTCTTTCCCTGCCCACAATATTTCTTGTGAGGACCTAGTGGCAATCCTGGGTGAAGACACTGTCATAACGTTTTAACTTCACTTGTGTCCGTGGTTCCAGAGTTTCTCCGGAACCTCCCAGATGCAGATGACAACTTTTTTGCTGTGTCCTCATATGGTAGAGAAAGGGAGAGATCTTACTTCTCTTTATCTTATAAGTTGAGAGTGTGAGAGTTTCTCACACTCTCCCATTAGCAACTTGCTTAAGTTTAGCTGAATTCTTCTTACCTGCTTCTATGGTACCCTCTATCCCTTCTACGATGCCCTGTATTCCTTCCCCTCATGCTCCGTCACGTGATACAGGCTCCAGTTCTGTCCCTCCTTGGTGGCACTAAATTTTCCCATAGAATCAGGCTGCTTGGTTGCCATGTAATCCCAATTCTCTAATGGGTTAAAAACAGTTTTATCTAGCCTTTTTTTTTTTTTTGCTGTAATTATGGGACCAATGCTGTTTCCAAATTCCTGCATTCTAGGTGGAACACAACTCCCTTCTTGATTTGAATTTAATATACTATATCAATTCTCTGTGAGTTTCAAAGATTATATATCTTCTTTAAATAAGTTATAGAATTATCCTGACCATTTTCTCTTTCAAACATAATGCCTGAACATTTTATTAAATGAAAGCTATGTACTGTAATAGCAAATTCATCTATTGCTCATTTATCTTCAAATATGCAGTTATCCAAACATTACTGGATCACAACATATATGATAACCATAAATGTAATGTAACCCAAAGTATCAATTTTAACTCAGAAAACTTCTTAGGTAAGCAGTATAACAAGTGGTTAAGGACATAATCTTTGGTAGAAAGAATGTTATTCCCAAAGGCTCTCCTCTTTTTCTAGATATGTGACCTTAGAGTAGTTTCTTAAATTTTCCAAAGCAAAAAATGGTATAATAATAAACATAAGTCAGAGTGGTGGAAAGATTAGATTAGATGATCCATGTAAAATATTTTACATATAACCTACACATATAATTCTCACCATATATTTGTTATTATTTTCATTATCTTCTTCATCATCATAATCATGAGAGCAGTGATCTGATACCATATAATTAAAAATATTGGCATAATCATAAACACTATCTGAAGAAAAATTAAAATGTTACTAGTTTTATTCTTGTTTCACAATGTAGACCATTTTTATCTGCCATTATTCATAGAAGATATAACACATTTCAAGTCTACTGAATTATAACAAATATAATACTGGTTATGTAAAATACTATATTATATACATTTTCCAAAATTATTCCAACTAATTTTTAAAAATAATCATGTTGAATTCTCAAGATTCTTGATTCTCAAGAGAATCCTGGAAAGAAAATCAAACAAAAAGACAGAAAGTTGGACTGATGGATGGAAGGAAGGAAAGGGAGGGAGGGAAGAGGAAAGGAAAAGAAAGGGAAGGGAAGGGAAGGAAAAAGAGAAAAGAGGAAAGAAAAGAAAAGACAGATATTATAAGCTAGATAACAATGAATAACCAAGACTAACTTAGTCTTATTTATGCTACAGACTGAATCATGTCCCCATCCCCCACCCAAATTCACATGTTGAACACCTAACTCCCAACCCAATATGACTGTATTTAGAGATAGGGTCTGTGAGAAGGTGATAAAGGTTAAATGAAGTCATGGGGGAGCAGAGTCTTAATCAGATAGGGCTGGTGCCTTTATATGATAAAGAAGACAAAGCTAGAACAGAGATCCCTCTCTTCACCATGTGAGGACACACTGAGAAGGCAACCATCAAGCCAGGAAGAGAGTTCTCATCAGAAACTGACAATACTGACATCTTGAATTTTAATTTCTGAGGTTTAAGAACTGTGAGAAATACATTTCTGTTGTTTAAGCCAACCAGTCCACGGCATTTGTCATGGCAGACAGGGCAGACTAATGCAGTAGACACAATAGAGAAATTCAAGCCAAATAAATAAATTTTTAATATGATAATGCAATTAAGAATTTATTCCTGCAAGAAAAGTTATATATATAAGAAAAATAAAGAATTTTAAAACTGTGTGACAGATGAGTGTTAGATATTTTGGAGAAAAGTCAAACATTTTATTATTTAACTTTCCTTTTCAGAAGATATCCTACCATCACTTTTTTTTTTTAAGATTTTATTTATTTATTGGACAGTGAGAGAGGGAACACAAGCAGGGGGAGTGGGAGAGGGAGAAGCAGGCCTCCGCTGAGCAGAGAGCCTGACATGGGGCTTGATCCCAGAACTCTAGCATCATGATCTGAGCCAAAGGCAGACACTTAAGGACTAAGCCACCCAGGCGCCCCCCTACTATCACTCTTTAATACAACTCACAGATACATGGCTATAAGTAGGATGATACTGGCATTTTCACAAACCTCCGTTTAAAATGTTAAGTCATGAGATTTACAGATCTATTAAAATTAAAATCTGTAGGTTCACTTTCCACTATCAATTATGTACCTGAAATTATAATAGGCATTAAAACAATTATTTAAAAAAGGTGAAATTCCAATTAAATACTTATCTATGTGAAAATACTAATTAACTGGGAGTATATTCAAAGATTATGTTAGTGTAAAAAACCGCTATAGCTGTCAACCAGCATCATTTAATTATTAATAAACATATTCATTTCTGCATGTAAATTTTAAACTCCTTCATTCTATAAAAGTAATGTTAAAAATAATCAATTATCATAAATAATTTATAAATTATACTTTCCTTAGTCATTAAAATGTTCTGTTTTAGACATTTTTCCCCCGGAGCATGGAAACAAAAAGGACTTTCTAATTGGTCTTTAAATAATCAGAATATAAATGAAATGTTCATATTATTTCTTAAAGATTCTAATTAATTAGGTCCTGCCCTCTAAGGGATTATTCCTATAATACACAGTGAAAAAAGGCAAATAAAAATAAAATTATGGAAGTTTACTAAATGCAGGATAAATGAAGGAAATTCAATCACCCATTTAAAAACTGTATTGGGAGTCTAACTGAATCAAGGCTTAAACAACACTCTAGAGTCTAAACATGGTTAAAATTCTTTTAAGTTTTCTCTAGAGATATTCTGTAAGGGCTTTTCTTATTATGATGTACAAACAGGTTTCATTTGAAATTACAATAGGAAGTTATTTATTCTGAAACAAATCATGTATATAGAATAAAAATGTAAAAGTTCAGTAAAGCACGCAATTTAATTATTTTGGTCAGGAGCGCCTGAGTGGAACAGTCAGTTGACGTTATGACTCTTGGTTCTGGCTAAGGTCTGATCTCAGAGTTGTGAAATCAGGCCCCACATGGCGCTCCCTGCTCAGTGCAGAGGCCAATAAATAAATAAACAAATAAATAAATAAATTCTTTTAAAAAAATTAAGTATTTTGGTTAACAAGTGCAAATTGAAAAAAAAATAATCTAATGCTAAATTAGACATTTTTGCATGATCAGAAAAATCCAGGCAAAAAGATCATAAACTGTGATTGTTTTAAGAATTTTTCCTCCAGCTTTTTAGTTTGATTGTAATGATTATATTTACCTTGATAAATAAAACAAACAAAAATTACAGCTGAAGTCAAAGACCTATTATGCATGAAGGAAGCAATGAATCAATGAAATGGAATGCCATTTTAAAAATCAAATTTCATTATTTTGCTCTCTAAGCATAGTATCCCTAGACAGAGGAAACACAATAAAAGATCACTGAGATATGTTTATAAATTTATAATAGACTGTGATTATAGACATTAAACTGTAAAAGCGCTTTTCCTATTACTACAATAACAGAGGTCAAAGATTCAAACAAAACTAAGATTTATTAATAAGAAATCATGAGGAAAATTAGAAAATAATTTATGATGAATGAAAACAAAAAATCCAATAAACCAAAACTTACTGTATGCAGCAAAATCAGTGCTCAGAGGGAAATTTATAGCTTCAAATTCCTTTATTAAAAAAGGAGAAAGGGGGCCACCTGGATGGCTCAGTCGGTTAAGAGTCTGACTGGCTCAGGTCATGATCTCAGGGTCCTGGGATTGAGCTTCACGTGGGGCTCCACGCTCAGTGGGGATTCTGCTACTCCCTCTTCCTCTGCCTTCCCCCTGCTTCTGCTTTCTCTCGCTCTTAAATAAATAAATAAAACCTTAAAAAAAGGGGGGTGGGGAGCAAGGTCTTAAATCAGTGGCCAAGCTTTCTGCCTTAGCAAACTGGAAAAAAGAGGAAAAACCTAAATCCAAAGCAAAACAGAAATTAATAAAGTTAGAATAATGTGAATAGATGAAAAAGTCTGAGTACTAACATTCTTAGAAATTAAATGCAATCCAGAGTGGATGTGTCTAATGGAAATCTTAGTATGAATCTTGCACTCCTTAATATCCATTCTGTGACTCTACGTTGCCAGATGTAGGCAAAATTAAACCTACACACAGTGTTTCATGACTGACTTGCTAGAGCTTTCCCCTAGCCTCCAACACAAAGTATCAGAAAGTGCCATCCTTTGGTCACTGAATGTTGTCATCAAAAGAGACCAAACACTGAGCTGGCACATTCTAAGCATTTTGAAATGTTATCTATTAGCAACTATGAAGTTCAAAATAAAAACATCAATTAATATTTAGTCAACATCCAAAACTAAACAATTTGATGGGGGCTTCATTGAAGTCAGTATCCTGTATCTTTTGCCTACAAGGAGTAGAGAAGGTAATCTCAAATTACTAGAGGTATATAATTAGCTGGTATTGAGAAGAATGGCTCTGAATATGTAAAGGTCCATGTCTCAGTCAAAATTTTGATAGTAAAATACCCAATTAAAGAAGATTTGAAAGGTTTAAAGATATGAAAGCTTTTAAAATAATAAAAAAATAATATTTTTAGTTGAAAAGCACTTGTGTATATTTTGTATTTGATGTATTTATAATCTGTAAATGAAATAGGCTTATTTAGAGTAAAAGCATTAGGAGTTATTTGAAATTTGTAACAGAATAATTGATGTAGAATCCTTTTAAGTTGAAATCTTACAATGTTTATCATCAACATGCTGAAATATGTGAAGAGACTCAATGTTTCCCTTATTTGTAAGATTATTTTATCAAATTTATTAGCAGTATTTAGTACCAGGAGGTTTAGTTAATTAATTCAGAAATCTGAAATACTTAAGATGGAGTTGAGTTAATGAATGTATGTTTAAATGTTTTTAGGACATTTAATTAACTCAATATTTAAATCAGACTAAACACTCTTTAAAGACCTTTTAAACATAATAATTAAATCATTTTAGGTCTATAAAATGGGAAACAATTTTGCAAACTTAAATTTGAAAGGAAACTTTAGTTTTCCACTGTCCTATGGTATCTTTATCTTAGGAAAGGTAAAAAAGTAGAAATATCTTGTGCCATCCCCTAAACATCACGATTTCCCTTTTTTTGTAACACTCAAAGTTACAGGATCACTCTTGTTCTGCTTACCACAAAAGAAGTTTAAGAGGCTGATGACCATGTAAAATACTGACAAGTGGCAAATTCTTATTCTAGGCTCTGCAATTTCAATTGTTCTTTCTCTAATTTTAAGAGTGTTTTAGGGCACCTGCGTGGCTCAGTTGTTGAGCATCTGACTCTTGATTTGGGCTCAGGTCATGATCTCAGGGTGGTAGGATTGAGCCCCACATCAGGTTCTGCACTCAGCACAGAGTCTGCTTGGGATTCTCTCTCCCTTTCCTTCTGCCCCTCCCATTGTGCTCTCTCTCTCAAATAAATAAATAAATAAAATCTTTAAAAAATTTTTGTTGCCATATCTAGAAAGTAGAACTCTTGACTGAGCCTAAAAAAACTAACTAAATGCTGTAAAAAATGTCTTATCAAAATAGAAGAAAGAATCAAAATTAATAGCCTTTCAAATTCAGGATTCTGGCTCAAAAATTAACAAGAGCATGATGCTCTTAAAAAGGAGACATTATCCAACAAAGAGGCCAAACAAATCAAACTGATAAAAAGGATAACCAATTTTCAGATTATTCCAAAATATGTCATTGATTTCAGCAAGGACAACTCTGGAAATTTTAGCACTTCATAATCCTAATACAGAATTCTTAACAAAATCCAGCAATGATCTTGTTGGAACCATACCAGGAGAGCTAAAGGGAATCAAATTTGTCTTTAGTTGCTTCTATCTCTAAATCCAAATGATTCATTTTTTTCCAGTGCAGGTCTTAAAATTGAGCTTTTGATACTTAATGGTGCAAGCAAATCTATGCCAAACAGATTTCCTTTTAACTTTCCTTTCCCTTCTGAATTTGTCAAGGATCTTAGTTTTCTAAACAAGGATACGCCATTCAGTTTTTAAAAACTATTTGCTTCTACACTCTACTTCTGATCAAAAGTTTTTTAAAGCCATTTTCTAAGTAAATTTTCTGTTATAGTATTTTGTGGTTTTGGACTTTGTCATCTTTTGAAGATGACACCCTGGTCTATACATGTAGCATCCCCCTCTCCTTTGAAAAATTACCTCATAATTTTTAAAAATGTGATTACTCCTCCTATCAAAGTAAAGTCTGACATATTTTACTAAGAAATCTGTAAAGACATATTGGTCTTCCAGATTGAAATCACTTACACTATTTCCGTATTTACCAGACTACTGGAATAAAAGAAAATAGAAATGAGTTCTTTCTAAACACCATTTGTCCAGAATGTGTGTCAAGGCAAATCATAAGTGGCTTTAAAAAATTCCCTTTACTCTATTGATCCTATAATGACTCCAAACAGAAATAAATCAATAAATTAATAAATAAACAAAAAAAGATCCTAGAATGTTTACACATTTATGGTAGGAAGCAGCATTAGATTACTCTCATCTAATCTATCAAGCTAAATAGCAACACATGTTATTTATGGCAATGTTTCATGCTATTTCGAAGTCCATATAACTTGTACCCTTATGATTTAAGCCCCTATGAGTCAAGCTCTTATAACTCAGTCTATAAACCATTCCCTGACACAACCAACAACCTCTGCCATCAGCTATTCAAAGTAACTTTGTTCAGATTACAGAACAACGTAGTACCGTTCCCCAGATCAGGATATTTCTCTCGAATGATATTTTTTTTCTTCTTTAAAGATTTTGCTTATTTATTTGACAGACAGCAAGCACAAGCAGGGGAAGCAGCAGGCAGAGGGAGAGGGAGAAGCAGGCTCTCCGCAGAGCAGGGAGCAGTCGCAGGACTCGATCCCAGGACCCTGGGAGCATGACCAGAGACGAAGACAGACACTTAATGACGGAGCCACCCAGGCTCCCAGATATTTTAAGTACCCTACCATTTTCTCACAGAATGCCTAGACTTTAGGGTCTGAGAAAATCCATCATACTATGTAAAGTTACCTGAACCAAATAGCAACTCAGAGGAGCTATTCAGAGGAATAGTCTTTGTTTTTTTCTGGTCAGAATGCAGTCATACAAATACCAACATGGTCAAAGAAACAGTGTGAGTTTGAATACTTTAGACAAAAATCACCACCAGTAGTCATTGTTAAGGGAGGTGACTCATTTAGGAGATGATCCAGCTATTCTTGGGTCAATTTGAAGATGATCTTTAGTACTTATAAGTGACTAAATGTTTTTTAGTTACTTTTTAAGCTCAAAAATATATACAATAAAATCACCCCCAAAATCATATGGAGATGCAAACCAATTTTAAACTTAACACCTCTGCAATGATGTAGGCCGAATGGACAAAAAAAGAAACAGATTAGAAATAAAATGATATATAACCAAATGATAATTTTATAATTGCTTCTACTTAAGAATGTCTAGCAGACACTAGAAACCCATGAATCAAGTAATTATCTTAATTAGATGAAATGATAACCTGCTGAATTAAATATGAATACACACATATATATTTATTTTTATATGTAAATATGATGTATACATAACTTTATAGGTATTTAAGTATACAAATATATGTGTGTATATACATATACATATATATATATTTTTTTTTTTTTTTTTACTTGCCCATAGGACAATACTTTCTTCTCATTCTTACTGGTTAGATTGTTCTCTCTTGATGTAGAGGTCCATACACACTTTATGTCCTAATTTCAAACAGTTTCTTTCCCAAATACTGTTTGAGACCTCTAATTGACCAAAAATAATTTTGCCTCCTACAAATAAGTATTTTCTTATAGAAGTGTACGTATACATTAGATTTCCAGAGCTCATTGTGCCCTGTTAACCTTATTCTGCTTTATTTCTCTTTATTTTGAGGCAAACCCCCAAACGCCATTAAGTATAATTTTAGAAAGCTTGTAATTCTGAGGACCTTTTCAAATTTGGAAAAGAATCTGCTGTTCTAAATTGATTATGTTCAACACGGCTTAAAACACTTAATCCATGAGTTTTGTTTTGAAATAAATGACTTGTACCTACCTAAATATAGTACAATGTCATCAATAACATATAGAAAGTTAATGCTAGAGGTGAAGTCCCATCCTGGACATGGAATCCTCGTGCATGTTATGTTACTTCAGTTTCGTGTAAATGTATCCCCACTGTATTTCATCTTTCATCAACTGGTATATATGACCAGGGCCTCATGCATGGGACAAACCTCTTCTAAATCCCTCATCCTGTAAATTGACTAATTATAGTTAGAATTTCTTCTTACCAACAATGGTACTTCTACTTCTGCAATGCTCTAAATGTAGTAACTGTGCCGATCATAATGGTACAGAGTGCCAGGAAAATCAACATCCATTAGGATATACGGAGACAAATATGCATTTAATATGTGTAACTACTACAATCCCAGCTTTGCTTTTCCAACAATGTAACTATAATAACTGGCTTTAAGACCAGAATTGACCAAGATCTCTAGCAAAACCTGGACAGGAATTGCAGAAACACTAAGTGGGTCAGATCCATCCTAGGACACACCAGCAAGACTCCATGTGGAGTACATGGGCCCTAGAGAAACTTTTTCTCAAAAAAAGCGTACTTACCAGTGTTGAAATAAATGTCTAGGCCCAAGCTGGCGCCTTCCTGCGCGAGGTGTGACGTCAGCAAACTGAACTTTCAACTTCCGGGAAAAGCTCCGCGGGACCAGAAACACAGCGTATTTAGTTAGACAAATCCGCCAACGTCAAGCCAACTCTGGGTTCTATACTTATTTCCTTGTTTCTTCTCACTCCAAACAAGGTTGGCGGTTTTGGCCCCTGCTAGTCGGGTATTTTCTACTTTTCCTTTTCCTTATTCTTCATTCTTTACCCTATAAAAGTTTCCTGCCTTTGCCGCAGTTTGCAGTTCCCGTCATGAAGTGTGAGTCTGTTTGCATCTCATAAATTGTCTTCTTTAATCCGTCCTTGAGTTTTGGGTGACGAGGAATGGGGTCCCAGTCTGGGTTTTACAGGCCTTTGGGACCCAGGGCAAAGGCTTCGTGCCGGCAGCGTTCCCCGCCTCCGCCGCTCTGACTTCAAGCTTCTTCCCTGCTTTACGGAAGCCTGAGGAGGTCAGATATGTGAGCTTTGCTCCCTTGCGTGCGGCAATCTGATCCAGCCTTCGGTTGGGGAACCAAAAAAAGAAAAAAAAAATCGTTTTCAGAAAAGTTCTGCAGCCATAGAAAGGTTCTGGGTTTCTTAAAGTTAGCAAAAACGATCTGAGGCCCCAGAAAGCTTCCAGAGTTTCTTAAAGTCCCCAGAAATGTTCTGCGGTTTCAGAGGTGTCCCTGTAGTGATACTGGGGTCTGCATGGGTGGCAGCCATTAGTTAGGGGACTCCAGAGGAAATTCCAGTGTCCATAATGGGTGGCAGCCACTGGGGGAGTCACAAAGCTTAGAGGCCTAAGTCCACAGCATAAATTGCTGGGGACTTGGGGAACTAAATTAGGACAAAACTTCAGACTGTTTTGAACATTAAAATTGAAATCTAATCAAACATATTAGACTATTAAAAGCCGTTAGGGTCTCTGTCACTATAAAGAAATCTTGTGAAAGGAACTATAGATCTGTTGGTAATGGGAATATTGGAAGCCAAAGAAAAAAAAATTGGTGGGTTTGGTTCAAGCACTTAAGAGCTGTTGGTGCACCTAACTCTGACTCCTGAGCTAGATTAAGTTGGTCATAGAACAAGTTAGATAGACACTAGGTCACCTACCAACCTCAAGACAATTTCCATGCAATGAAGTACACTGTAGAACACTAACAAATCCCCAGTCCAGTGGTACATTCCTCTTTGATATTAATTTGGCTGCAGGATATCCAAGGCTTAACTAAAGAAACAGGATTGTCAAGTTACAAAGAATTGAACACTCCACCCTCTGGCACACCTGCTTATTTTATGTCTAAAAACTGTGGTGCTAGAAGCTGGAGATATCTAGAAAAAATATGGCAAAATTTAAAATGACTTAGGATTACAATGGCCATTATGGGGCATGTTCCATTTAGACAAGACTGTTCATTTAAGAAGTGCACTTGAAAGCAAGGGTTCCCAAGTCACACAAACAGAATGCTATACCTATTTTAGTTGGCATACAGAAGCTTCCAAAAGACTTCAAGACTCCAAAATAGCTTCATTGAAAGATTCATCACAAAAGGTTAATGAAAAATTAAAGACACAGAGGCACCTAAAAGACTTTAAGACTAATACCACTCCTACTGCTTTCCTCTTATCCCACTCTACTGGAGTACTCATTCTACTAATTCTCTATCCAAAGAGACCACAAGCCCATAAACAAGAGTCCACCAAGGTAGTGACCTTACAACTGTTAACAGTTCCAAGACCAGAAACCTAAAACACCTGGGCCTCCCCCACTGAACCCCAAAAGCGTTCATCGTCAAAACACTGGCCAGAAATCAGTGTCTTATTTGCAAAAAAAAAAAAAAAAAAAAAAATCAGACAGTGGAAAAAAATTGTCCTCAAAGTTTGTATACAAATCCTGCCGCACCAATTTGAATGTCCCCATATCAACCTTCAAAGAAAGGCCCCACCTAGAGTTGATGGGATTTAAAGGGATTTTCTAGTAAACTGTTCTCAGTTATTCCCTTAAATAGCCAAGGGGAATTTTAAATTGAAAAATGAATGGAAGGCCTTGCCAAATTTGATTAGATAACAGGGCTACAAGCTCTAAATCCCACACACTCAGGAGCCTGTAATATGGGATCCTGGGAAACTGGCTGCAGATGGCAAAGGGTGAGAGTTCTTACCAGAGTCTGCTTTCCTGACTATCTCTGACTGGTTGGGAGAGAAAGGTAAAATTCCATGTCGTCTCTTATTGGCTATTGATCATTTTTCTCTCCCAGGAACAGCTATTGCCTTCTTGTTTTTCTTATTTTGTGCCCTGAGAACTTGGCTTGGATTTCTGCCTATCTGGGGCTTACAGGTGGTTGGTTCTTAAATATCCAGGCAGCTCAACCGTAACGTTGAGGAACCAAAAATATTTGCATTTCCCTGATGATTAATAATGTTAATTTTATGTACCTGTTATGTACCTGAAAATGTTAATTTTCATGTACCTGTTGACCATCTGTATGTCTTGTTGAGAAAAATGACTACTCAAGTCCTCTGCCCGTTTTTTTAAATTAGATTGTTTGTTTTTTGTTATTGAGTTGTATGAGTTCAGTAAATATTTCAGATAATAACTCCTCAGAATTTATAGACAAGCTGACATGCGAATCTATGTACTCAATGCGCTCTTAGGTTTAAATCATTATAATGAAACATATTATTTTTTTATAACCCTTTTCAAGTTTCCTAAATTAGGATTTAATGGTTGGACTTGTTTTTCAAGTGTGTTTGGTTAACTTTTATGATTCTTTATTAATTTAATTAGGCATTTCCTATAAAGGAAACTTTTTTTATATGAAAGTGTCACATATGACTTCATAACTCCTTAGGTAATTGTGGAAATTTTTAAAAGTATGTGATTATATATTTAAATATTAATAATTAATATTAATTTGAGAAGATACTAGCCAGAAAATTCTGAAACATACGGAAAAATTTTAAATCTAGATTTGTGTATCATGATGGAGACGTCTTCCATTTTCCCACTCCCGTAATGTATTGATTAGTGAAAATTACAAATAATTTAGCAGATACCAATCCATAATCATAGTACATTATATCATTTACCACACTAGCAACCCATTCATTGCCCTTCTTCCATACAGCACTCAGTTCCTATTTTCTCTGTGACATTTTTGTGACTAAAATAACAACAAAAAAAATCTTCCTCCAAGATCCAATGGTCTTTATTGTGCTAATGAATCATTTGTCACTTATTTTACATGTACTTATCGATGAAAGCTCCTTAATTCGTCTGCTGGTATTTACTACCTATTCTTACTGACTTTGATGACTTTTCTCCCTTTCCCAATAATCCCATCTTCTGAACAAAAGTTTCTCCTCATCTGCATTCCTAGTCAGTTTTACAAAAGCTAAGAGACTTGCTGACACTTTTTTTTTTACACAGTTTCCACTTATCCACATACTATTTTAGTTTTCCATTTTTCTAAAGATAAGGAATATGTCAGAAAATCCATGGGTAAAGCTCAGAAAAGAGCAGGAAAACCTCAAAAGCTAAATTGTATCTCAGACTTACTCTTTTTTTTTTTTTTAAGATTCTATTTATTTATTTGAGAGAGAGAGAGAGAAAATGCGTGCAAGATCCCGACGAGGAGCTGAGGGAGAGGGATAAGCCGACTCAGTTCTGAGGGACAAGCCAGACACGGTGCTCTATCCCAGGACCCTGAGATCATGACCTGAGCCAACATCAAGAGTGGGACACTTAATCGACTGAGCCACCCAGGCACCCCTTAAACTTCTTATTAAAAGGTCATCTACCTCCTTGAATATGCTTTAATAAAGATATTTTAAACTACTATGGGGAAAAGGAGGAGTCTAAACTAGAGAAAAAAACTTTTTTTTAATCTTAGATATGTAAGTGCAAATATTTTAAATTATAAAATAATTTTTTCAATAGCGGCAAGGAGAGATTTTGAATGAGCATTCATAAGGAGAATGAAGAAAGGGTAATCAAAAACAGATGACGTAATGAAAAATAGCTTCTCCTTTTGTATTATGTCCTAGAACCAGTGGGAATGACAGAAATGGCAACATATTTCTCCACCAGACATTGAACATTTAACCATCTGACTTGTCAGTTTAATGCCTTTTTTATCTCTAGACTTCTTTTCTATTCCATTCTTTGGCCTCATAATAGAATGTTTAACTTGACAACTTTATACCTTTCACAAGATAAAGTTTCACAAGATAAGACTTGTTAAATTTCACAAGACAAGTTATAACTTTCACAAGAAAAGACTTCTCTTCTTAAGGACAGCTTCCTGTTGATTCAGATTACTTGGTCATTACTCCTAATGCAACTGTCACTAGTCTCCCTGGAACTAATGCTCTTCCTTCTCTACTGTTCCGTGTCTCCAAAAGAACCCCTCTGTCTTTACTTCCTTGTACTTGGCTAAGCTCACATAATCTTATTTACTTCAACTACTTTTATGCATATATTTTAAATTTCCTTGCAAGTTTGTTTTTTAGTATATGTGCCTGGCAATGCCTCGCTTTGTGCTTAAACCCAGATCGATAGCTACCACTGAAGAAAGCTCTGCAACAAGTGTCAATACAAGGTCATGTTTATCAACACCATCTGGAAATAATAATTCAAATAATAATACAGGGCAGCTGTAATAATACAGGGCCGCTCTTTTATAATATTTGTGTTACTTTGCTCACTCACTGCCCCCAGGGGATAGTTCATTCTGCTTCTCCTTCCAACATTTTTTGAGTTTTCTTTTTCCCTATCATCTAGCTGATAACAAACTTGTTCATACTATAGTTGATGCAACCATCTACAGCTGTTGTAACAGTATTAGCTCTGTCGTGTTGTTACTCCATTCTCCACTTTGCAATGAGGGAGTATATTGCAATGGACAATATTCATACAACTTATGGATTCTCTCCAAGATTATAAATAGCCCTGAAGATAAAATATATTAAAAAAATAAATGACTTAAAGGACAATCACAATCTAAATTTTTCCCACGTTTGGAAATTTATCCCATATATCTTACTCTCATTACTAATATCTCACTGAAATATAACTTCTAAAGGAATGTCTTCTTTGGTTTACCTCTCATTTTATCCAGTTTCTATTTCATTGCCCTCATTTTAGCTGTGAACACATTTTCAATATTTGCATTCTTCTCTGGCCTTCAAGTTCCATGAAAACACAGACTACTGCACTCTGTTTTTGATGACATGCCAAGGATTTTTTACAGTAGGTAGGGTAGGCAGCATGATGACTCTGCAGAGATATCCACATCGTCATCATCAGGATTTTTTAGTATGTTACCTTACATGGCAAAGGAACTATGCAGATTTAATTATATTTGGGATCTTGAGATGGAGTGACCAAGTATTCTGGAATATGTGGATAGATCAAATGTAATCACAAGGGTCCTTTTAAGAGGCAGATGGTTATCAGAGTCAGAAAAGGAGATTTGAAAATGAAAGCAAGGGTCATTTCCTATTGCCAGGAAGGGGACCACCCTCTAGAAGCAAAGGCAAGGTATGGATTCTCTCCAGGAGACTCCAGAAACATAACCCTGCCCACTTCTTGATTTTAGCCTAATGAAATCCATTTTTCAGGCACCTGACTTCCAAAATTTTTAAATAATATATCTGGGCTGTTTTAAGACACTACATTCCTGGTAATTTGTTGCAGAAACAATGCAAAATCAATACAGTAGGTGTCCAATAAATTCTTGTTAAATGATATGTTAATTCTATAGATACATTTTAGCATGTCTGGGAAAAAACAACTTCAAATTACAAGGCTAAGAAATTCCAAAGATGAAAATCACTGACTATACAAGATAATATCACTTTAAATTCAAATTTCAATTTGTTTTAAGGACATTTTCCTTCATCTTAAGCAATTATTCTTGAGGTTACATAAAAAGCACTGTTTTAGAAAAGTCATGATACAATATATACATTCAAGTACTTATAATATCAAGTAAAAATTAATACCATATGTACATTGAAACTATTTACCTCACATATTCATCAGATACTTAGATTACTCCAATTTTATTTATAATAAACACAAAATTATAACAGTATTAGACTCACTTCAAAATACAGTTGCATTACATATTTGCTGTAATGATCACAAATAATTAAAATTATAAAGTGTTGAGCCATTTATCCTAAGTAATCTTGGCACAGTTGCTAAAAGATATACATTTGACTCATAAAAGGAAGCATCAGGGGGTGCCTCGGTGGCTCAGTCATTAAGCATCTGCCTTCCCTCAGGTCAGCCCCACATCAGGGCTCCCTGCTCAGCGGGAAGCCTGCTTCTCCCTCTCCCACTCCCCCTGCTAGTGTTTCCTTTCTCACTGTGTCTCT
Organism: Eumetopias jubatus; assembly: GCF_037043125.1. NCBI lineage: Eukaryota > Metazoa > Chordata > Mammalia > Carnivora > Otariidae > Eumetopias > Eumetopias jubatus. The sequence goes on along the minus strand of NW_028274809.1, from coordinate 171,864,265 downwards.
CTCTGTCAAATAAGTAAAAACTTAAAAAAAAAAAAAGGAAGCATCAGTCAGAAAAAGAGAAAAATAAATCAATACAGATATTTATAAATATGAACTAATTTGGGTTACTGGCTTGGAATATTAACATACTTTAACTTACTCTGAACAAGTAAGTCCTTAATTTTGCTTGTATATCTTGTATATACTTATTTTCATTTTGACTTTATCTTTCTAGCTAATAAAATAAGGGTTGCAACAAAGAAAATTCTCCCGTTGTTAGAGAGAAACCCACATTATCACTATTGATTTCAAGCTAGTAAAATTGTGTAAATAATTTTAGGTTTGATACTAGGATTGCTTGTCTTTATTTTGAATGAATTTTGAGTTCTTCTAATATCTTGCAGTTCTTTCCTAATATCAATTTTCAAAGGGGAGAGAGAGGGCTATGTATTTTCATTTAGTTAGTCATATACCGGTCTTAAGAGTAGCTATACTCAATCTGTTTCTGAATCTATATATTTCTGTAAGAAGAACTACCTAGCAGATGTCACTGCAGTTCAGACCCTGTATGTAAACTACATGCTTGCTGGTTCTCATTGGTGTATATAGGATATTGATTATGTTGGAAAGGAGACTAAAAAGTGTAAGACTATATAATTTTGCATGTCTAATCTATAGGTAGTGCATCTGCAATAATGAATGGTACCTAACTAGGTCTTCTATTACTACTGGCTGAAAGCAAAGAGAATAATGTACCCCGTCATCATTCAAAAACAATAATCTGCTCAAGTGAGAAGATAAATTATGCTCATCAATATTCACTGCTTTCATAGAAAGCCATTTATTTATAGGAATTATAAAAATGAAATTATAAATATACAATGGTGCTAACTTGAGTTATACATACCAGTCTTCATTTTCTAGATTCACATGGAGCTATTGCAATTCCCTGGTGATGAACACAAATAATAATAAGTGCTCCAAGATTATAAAAGCGTTCCTAATCTAAATGTGAAATATGTGTGTGATTATTTATAACAGTGCTTGAGAGCAGTGACAGATTTTAAAGAATGTTATTAACATCATTTCAAAATCAAATCCTTGCTTATATCCTTTGATATAAATGAAAATGACAAATTATCTGGGAAAAGCAAACTATCATATTTAGACTTTATACTCTCTAATGTAAGCTTACAGTGTGTTTAGTCCTACGATCTCAAAAAAGAGGAATGAAACCAAAATACTTCATTCAAATGTTGATTGTTATTTCAGAAATCGCTTTTTTTTTGTAGATTCTATAATTTCTCACTTTAAAATCAGACTAAAAAATCCCTCTCATCAATATCTAAACTCTATACCATCAGAAGTACTAAAAAGGAGTAAGGAAGATCTGGCTTATGATTAATTTGACTCTTATCTTTTATCTAAGAAGTCATTTAAGCATAAATAATTATGGCAGAAACCATTTTCATGTTTTTGTAAGTTATGAAAATTGCTATTTGTGGAGCATGGATGGCAGATCATATAATTGCCTATCCACTGATTGTTATTGTAATAAATATAGAAATAAAATAGAGGTAGCTATCTTAAGCTCCATATTTAAATCCAAGAAGGTTAAAAGTGAAATAATGAATCATGCTAAGATCCCTGAGAATTTTCTGAATCATTCAATTACATGGGAGGTACAGAAACATTTAGCTGATGATTCATTAATTTGTGACACAGTTACTATGAATTTGAAAGACCAAAACATTGGATGAAAAGTAAATTTCCCCACCCCTCTGCCCCAGCCACATTGTTTCTATGCTTTAAGAAGAGTGCTATAAATTAGTAAAAGTCTTACTGATTTATACTATTCACCTGAATAATTAGACATTTTAAAAATAAAGACTTCCTATTTGCTGCAAAAATAATGTTGCATAAATTAGTGGTTATTTATTTTTATTTACATTCTCTTCAGGTTAGAATGAAAAGTCAAGCCTAATGGCTCCTTAAACTGGTTAGCATGCAGCACCACAAAACTGATGGAAGAGTATACATGGCACCATTATTGTATGCATTTATTTTTTTGAGACATCTCAACTTCAATAGTATAAACAAGAAAAAAATCTTTGTTTCAAAAACTGTCCCTAAACCATGTTTATTTCACCACTGGATAGTGGTTCTGTTAACTACCTCTTATCCAGATAACATATTTTTTCAGTTCTTTGTGCCATTTGTATACATTTATTTGCCTTTTTAAACATTTTTATTTTGTATCTAATTCAAAATTAATTTTCCTCCTGTCCTAGTAAACACTTGAGTTGTAACTAGGAGACAGAGAGAAAGATGCGGCTATGGTCTGGCTCTCAGAAAATTAACCTTTCTTAAAATGGTAGTACTAAGAGAAGAGATGGAAAAAATATATAAGGTCCCGAATGACTAGAAGATGTTGGTAATAGTCTAATAATCTGTTGTCTAGTGGTGGTGGCTATTTCTCTGACTAGTGACTATAATGACCTGAGTCTTGGGAAACTCAAGTGCTGCCTCCCATGGGGTACATAGAGGCATATTTAGAACCCCTGTGACCACCACATTGCTCATTTTTATAATATATGCCTGCTCCACCTTTCTAGGTCCAGTCACCTTCTGCCACAGATAATCTCTCCTCTATCCCTTTCTGAGCAGGTAGATTTCCTGAGGAGGGAAGTGAATAGCAAAGTTTCTTAATCTTTACAACATTCCGAGACATCCATTTTCTACATATGGCATGAGAAGACTTGAGAAAGCAGCCTCAAATCTCTCATTTGTCTTTTTTCTCCTCATCTCAGCACCATGATGTTTTCTGAGGGTTTCAGTGACTCTTCATTTCTCTAGAAAATTCTACCAGCACCTGGGGGGAAGACACCCATTCCCTCAGAGACCTAACCTTACAAGTTGTTTGGTGTGGCCACTCAGCACCTTACTCCCTGTAGTCAGGAATCTATCTCTTCATCTTTCCCTTATTGGCTGGTGGGGGACATAAGTGGTTGCTGGAAAACAACTGTTGTAAAATGGTCACCTCTTAAGGAGCCTGACAGGAATTAGGCTTACTTGGAAGCTGACGTCCATATGGACTTAGAAGGCAATATATTTATTTAGAGATTCTGGTCCTCTGATTTGATTTTTAACAAGTTTCAACTCAAAAGGAGAAGTGTCACTTGATTCCTTATAATTTAAAAAAAAAAAAAGAATGGCTATAGGTGGAATAATACAGATTGGATGAGTTATTACTTTAATTTTGCTGGAGAAAAATTCTCTCCTTAGTCCAGGGATATTACTATTCCACCTAAGAGTTGTATTTTTGGAGAAGCGTGGGTGATGCCCACCCCCATAAAAGATTTCTTCTTGCTATACCAAATTTACACATTATCTTTCTTTAAAAGTCTTAAATGCATATGTTCTGTGTTATTGCAGATTGTGGTTATAGATTATTGGGTCTGCTATGTGAAATTTTGAAGTATTTAATAATGTGAATGCTTTGACATTTCTAAAAGTTTTAGTTTATGGATAACTAGATTCTTCCTCTACCATTTCCCCCTAGAGTTGTTATCCCAGGATATATATTTTCTGGAAATTTTTACTTAAAACACTTAGTCTTTTTCTGCCCTTTTTTTTTTTTTTTTTAATAAACCCCAGTAAAGAAATTTAGTAACCATTTGGATTCTTTTCTGATACTAGCTGTATTGTTGGTGATTTGAAAATATCAGCAGCCCATACCCACTTGCTGGGAGCAGCCTGTAATTAAGGTTACCTTTCTTCCCCCAAGTTTATCAGTTCTGCTCCACTTGTTAACACTTTGCCTTAAGGTGCTAAAAAATATAAGAAGAATAACTACTATTGTGATGATTCATCATTATTAATTTATATCATAACTATATCAGTGTAAAAGTCCCCTTTTTGATGTAGGCTATTTGTTAATTTCACAGCAAAGAGATAAATTTGCCTGAGAAGTAAAAGCAATAAAAAGCTGTAGTTGGTCTCAAAAGAGTAATAAATCTGTTAAAGCATATTTCAAATGCAACTGGGTATGGAAGCAATTAAAAACATTAATTTGTATATGATCAGATTTGAGAGTGATAAATTTAAAAGTGGCAGATTTAGTGTATCTTTCATTATTGTTCCATGCATTATTTCACTTAGGGACTTAATATTATAAATAATTTTTATAGATACTAAGAATTTTCTTTCAAGACACTGATTATTTTCTACAACCACACAAATGCACTGCAGTATTTGCTTTCAAATAATACATTTTAGGCACATAGTATGCCCTAAATTGATGTCACTCTCCTTTCTGTGTGTTATACATTTTAATAATATACAAGACAGATTTTATTTAGTAGTTTTTTTTTAAAAAAGGTTATTTATCTTATTTTATTTATTTACTTATTTTATTTATTATGTTCTGTCATAAGCAAAAATTCAACCTATCTTTGCTGATCACCCAGCATTAATTTCTGAAGGAACAATTAATGGGACTTCCTTAAATCTACACAGTTCACTCCATTCCTGTTAGTAAATTTCAGCATTAATTTTGTTTTCATTTCAATGTAACATTGATTTTTATCTTTCACTTTTATATTTAGTTTATATATGTTTTATATTTAGTTTATTTCTCTTTTCTTCTCATTCAGTACTAATTTATAGTTCTTCTATAAACCCTCCAATCTGGCCAAATTTTTTATTTTATCCACCCATTTAAGTTCACTACGTATCTACATTTATATAATTTCACTGAATTGAAATTTCTTATTTATTACACGGGAGACAGTAGGATTTGTATATAGGATCACTGTTAGAAATTACAATTAAGAAAATTTGTTAGAGATTGTGAATGCTTATGGAAATCAACCATTACATTTCAAACAGTGGAAGTTTAAAGACACAGTCTTTGAGAATGACATTTTCTTTAGATGAAAAATTTATTTAAAAAAATGTGATTCATGGGGCACATGGGTAGCTCGGTTGGTTAAGCATCCAACTCTTGATTTCAGTTCGGTTATGATCTCAGGGTCCTAGGATCAAGCCCCAAATTGGGCTCGGCACTCCCTCTCCCTCTGCCCCTCCCCTCATTTGTTGTGCTCTCTCTCTCTTTCTCTAAAAAAAATAAAATAAAATAAATCTTAAAAAAAAAGTTGTTCATTTAATATATTTTATAAATTTAGTCTACATTAGTCAGGGTTATCCAGATGGACAGATATATGTAGATATAAATATATTCTCTTTAAAAAAAAAAGATTTTATTTATTTATTTGAAAGAGGGAGTGAGAGAGAGAGAGCATGAGTGGCGTGAAGGGCAGAGGGAGTAGCAGACTCCCTGCCAAGTAGGAGCTCAATGCGGGGCTCCATCCCACCAAGACCCCAGGATCATGACCTGAGCTGAAGGCAGACACTTAACCGACTGAGCCATTTAGATATAGATCTAAATATATTCTATTAAAAACTCTATATATATGGAGAGAGAGAAAGAGATTTTTTAAAGAACTTGTTCATGTGATTATGGATGTTGGCAAGTCTGAAATCTGTAGGGCAAGCCAGCAGGCTGAATATTAAGGTAAGAGTTGATGTTACAGTCTTGATCCACAATTCACAGTGCAGAATAGACAGGCTGGAAATTTAAGCAGAGTTTTTATGTTTCAGTCTTAAGTCCAGTTTTCACTCTTAAGGACTTCAACTGATTAGATGAGGCCTACCAACATTATAGAGAATAATCTGCTTTACTCAAACTATATTGATTTATCAATATATATATGACAAATACATATTTATCAATCACATCTTGAAAACATCTTGACAGCAACATCTAGACTTTGGTTTGACCAAATAACTGATACTATATAGCGAGCCAAGTTGACCTCTTGAAATTAACCTGTGATTATTTTTGATGATACCTCCATGCAACTGCTGGGCAATGCAAATCTTGAATCTGTGTCATAACTTTCTTCAAATTCTTATTCCAACTCTGAATCTCAGTTAAAATGTCTGCTCTTATTTTGTTATTTTCAAAAGAGCAAAGTTCTCCACCAAAGTCAGAAGAATCTAAGATATATCCATCCATACTTTCCTTAGAAATTTCCTTGGCTAAATATGTAATTTATCACTTGCAGGTTCTGCTTTTCATATAACTGCAGGACAAAATTTTTCTAAGCTTTCTGCTACAAAATAACAAAGATAGCACTTTCTCCAGTTTCCACTTACATGTTCATCATTTCCTTCTGAGGATTTATATACAATTTGAGTTTATAAATTAAATATTTTCAGCATATATAGGTGAAATCTCAAAATTGATATCTTAATCATTCTTTCAAATTTGAATCCCTTTATTATGCTAGTTAATTAGTCTAGTTGAAAAAACATTTTATATAAAGAATACTCAGAAAATTGTTATATTACATGTAATTTGCGTATATTATTTGTGAAAATATTAATTCATATAAATTATATTAAATATAATAAATTATATATAATTATGTTATATCTACATAGATCTATGTATTGATTATAGAATTAATTATGTTCTATCTATATAGATACATAAAATAAGGCCACATATATATTGTATTTCATTTAATCCTTATAAGCCTACAAGTGTCTCAACTAAGAAGTTTGATGATATCATCGAAAGCAGATGTGTAGAAGACTGCAATTCTTCATGTATTCATTCAGTTCATATTCCCTTAGGATTCGTATATATCATATGCAAGATGTCCATGCATGTAACAATAAACTTGCAACTTCTTGAAAGTAAAGGGCGTGATTTTTATCTTTGTTCCTGCAACATGATCCTTATAACTTGATAAAAAGTCATGACAAAGAATGAAAGAATTATGAGTAAGTACATAAATAGGTAGAAATTAAGTAAATTGAGTTTAGTTAGCAGGATAGCCATGGATGTACACAATTGCAAATACATTGCATAGCAGATATTCTGGTCTGTGTATATATAACTTAAAATTGCACTTGAGTTGGAGGAGGATTTAATTCGGACAAGTGCTCAAAACACAGGTGAGAGGTGAAGCATGAAGGATTAGCAGAGGTTTAATGAAGGTGAGTGACTCTTGCAGGAGAATGAACATCCTGTGCAAGCAAGGACCACTAAAACAGGAAGACGCTCAGGGAGTCCGTGTGGTGAAAAGTGAGATGTGAGTGGGAAAGGGATGGACAGTGAAATAAAAAATCATTCAGGAGTCTAGAGATGGATGGCAGCCTGGAATTCAGACATAAATTTGAGGTTTTAGAGAGTGAATCTACTTACAAAGAGTTTAAAATAGAATTGCTATGTGTTTGGATTTGCTTTTTTGTGTCTGTTGGTAGGAATATCTGAAGAGTAGCGAAGTCAGGGGAAAGAGCAAGAAACCTGTTGTAAACATTCAAATGAAAGGTGACGATTGACCTAGACTAGTGAGACAAAGGGAAGGTTATGGATTCCTATGGAAGATAATGATTAAAAAGTCAGATAGAAGGACGCCTGGATGGCTCAGTTGGGTAAGCATCTGCCTTCAGCTCAGGTCATGATCTCAGGGTCCTCGCATCGAGTCCTGTATCTGGCTCCTTGCTCAGCGGTCACGTACATCCTCCCTCTGCCTGCCGCTACCCCTGCTTGTGCTCTCTCTGTCTCTCTCTCTCTCTCTCCCTCTCTCCCTCTGACAAATAAATACAATCTTTAAAAAAAAAGGTCAGGCAAAAATAAAATGGATTTGAAATTGATTAATCATTTCAAATGTGCTTTCAGTTGCACAACAATGTGAATGCACTTAATGGCACTGGACTGGACACTTAAATTGTATGCTAATTTTTTATATTAGGTGTTCAAATATAATTTTAAAATTATTTTGGGGTGTCCAGGTGGCTCAGTCGGTTAAGCATCTGCCTTAGGCTCAGGTCATGATCCCAGGGTCCCTGGGATTGAGCCCTGCATCTGGTTCTCTGCTCAGCAGGGAGCCTGCTTCTCCCTCTCATTCTGCCTACTGATCTGCCTACTTGTGCTCTCTCTCTCAGTCAAATAAATAAATAAAATCTTAAAAAAATATTTTAAAAATTGCTTACAAAGAGCAACTTGTCAAGAAGGCCTTTTATGAATATGTGAGTCAGAATATGAAAAAAAAAGAAAACCCTAGCAAAGTACCTGTATTTATTATTTATTTGATTACCAAGGTGATTAAAAAAAATAATGCCCTTCATGGGTTTGTTTAGAAACACTAAAGAGTTTCTAAAATGAGCTTACATAATTTAGAATCACATTATTGTTTTAATTACATTTTCAGCAAATAAGATTAGGAAAGAAAACATGCATAACTTTCTATCACTTCCACTTAACTGAAAGGAGGGGCTCAATGTTAGGCAGGAAATAAAAGTAACTCCTAGGGTGTAGGATTTCAATATTAAGTACTATGCGCACACCTGGCTCAAATATTTAAATTCTGCAAGAAGCTATAAAAATATCAAGGAATGCATGAGGCCAGAGTTTTTTCAGCCTGAAACGGAAAACATAATGGTTTTAGGAGAAGGGGGAGGATCAGTGATCATAATTATTGCCTAATTGCCTTATAAGAGCTTCTTTTATTGTGGAATGAGTTGACAGACTTTTAATCTTTCTCAGTATATTCTAGAAGATGTTGCTTTGTTTATCTGACTTTATTTTTTGAATAAGTCAACAGTATACTAAAATTTCTGGGAGAAAGTCTGGTCTGGCTGAAAATAGCACTATAGAAAGCCACCAGGCGGGGTTTGTCATTATGACTTACAGCCGCACATCTATAATACCGCTGTTTCCCTACAATCACTGCAATGAATTACAGTAATACATTCAGTCCTGATAAATGATCTACTCAGCTTCTGCTAAAATTAAACTGACTGCAATCCGGACGAGTGCAGCCACATATTAACACGGGGCCCACCATTTCTTGTCTCTATCCTGGTGAATTATGGAATGGTAGTCCTACCTTTATGCATTGATTAACATTGCTGCTACAGCTTTTTCACAGATCCCTGTTCAAGAGGAATGGAAAGTAGGCTCAAACATTCTGCTGCCGCATTTAATGCCATCATCACAAAATCAATATGTGGTGTTTAAAATCAAATCTTATAAATAACTCTAGACATAGCCATACTGCAAAATATTAATCACTAATTTCTTTTATCATTACTATCTTTTTCCCTAACACTATGAAGATAATATTCACAAATGTCAGTATAGATATGTTAAGAAGTGATGACTATTTTTTTTAAATGCTTCGCCATTTTCTGGAAAGTCAAAGAAATACTCTTAAATTGGATGTTTCTGCATATTCTGTAATACCCATTTTGAAAACTCAATCTATTGTATTTAATTTTGTTGGAATGTGTGAAACACACACAAACATATATTTCTTAGACAAACAGTGTTATCTCTTGAAAAAATAATGCTGCTATAATTTTCAGAAAATGAGATGCATGCACTTTCTATATTTCATTTTGTCCTTGGCTTATAGAAAGCTCAGAATTGAATGAGGTACTTAAACATCATATAACAAAAGCCAAGATTAGTTGTATAATCATTTTCCACTGCTCTGTATTTTAATGGTGCAACTTTAAATATTCACTCCAAAGTCACATCAAATTCTTTACAAAGTATGTGGACATAAAGACATTGTAATTATGTAAGTTATAAAGATAAATAACTTTTATGAGAAATGCATGATTTCTACACAGGAAAAAGGGTTATTTATGATTAAAAGTATATTACTATAATACTAAAATAATAGCATACCTTGACATTGAAAATTCCTATCTTATAATTTATTACATTTACCTCAGATTGTTTTTCTGAGAGCTTTCAAAATGATTGAAGATGAAAGTTATGTGCTACCAAAAGACTTGGGTGGTATTGTAAAAGTAATTGATCTAAAGACCCGCATACTTTAGGGTCACATACTCTTTAAAATAAGAAACAAAACAGTGCAATTAAACACACAAAGTTTCAGGATAAGTGTGATTCAGAACTTTCTAAATAGCCATTTTCTGTTTCACTCCTATTAAGACAAAATAAGGAATGTCCAGTACTCCCTGTGTTCCAATCACTGACTTTTGATCAATCAAATTAATAACCCTCTCTTTACTGGGAATGTAGCACTACAAGAGTAGTCAGAGTTGAGTCACTTGTGGAGAAAGGAGCTTAAAATGTCCATCCCCTTTAGTAATACTCTTCTTATTTATAAATATGCATGTAATTGACTAGCCGCCCCTGTTGACATGGCATATTAAAACCTTAAATATTTTAATTTTACCTGACTTGAAGAACAAGGAAGTTGAAGGAGGGTTAGTTATCACTGATATTTTTCAGGTGCTCAAATGCATGGTACATCATTATCCCAAAGTTAATAATTTCCATTAAGGTTCACTCTTGGTGTTGTACATTCTATGGGTTTGACAAATGTATAATTAACTCAACCCACAATATACTTTACAGTCATTCAAATTTTTCAGATTTATGCTAATTCTATTTAAAAAATTGAAATTTCTCCAGGATTCTTGGTTAAATTTTTAATTCTTATATTTTGTACCTATGTCATATCAAATTCAAGCTTAATCATTTGCCTTTTGTTATGTCTCTTGCACTCCTTTCTTTCCTAATTTAACACCCTGTTCATAGTTTTCATCAATAACCACCTATATTGTTGCAAGAGACTTCTTGTTGTTACTAATGTTGTTCAGAAAAACTGTACACCAGTATTAACTAAATTCCAAAATTTATTCAGGTTTCACTAGTTTTCTTATTAATGCCCTTTTTCTGTTCCAGGATCTGGTCTAGTATATCATGCTGTATTTAGTCATGATGCCTTCTTAGTCTACTCTGGTCTGTAATACTTTTGCATCATCTTTCATTACCTTGAAAGCTTTAACAATTATCTCTCGGACATTTGTAGGCTGTCTCTCTACTTGAGATTTGTTGATATTGTCCTCACGTTTATACAAAGGTATGGAATTTGGGAAAAAAATACCAAAAAAATAAATTTCTCTTTATATCAGTGCAGGGGATACATACTATCATTATGACTTATTACCTTAATTGTCAACCTTGATCACCTCATCGAGGTAGAATCTTCCAGGTTTGTCCCCTGGAGAGATTCTTCATTCCCCTTTCTGCACACTACTCTTTCAGACTAGTCAGTAAGCCCAGTACATACTCAAGGGAATGGGTGGGGCAATATCTGTGTAAATTATAAATAAGTTGGAATTTTCTATACAGAATAATTGTCCCCTCTTTGGCATTTATTTATTATTCAATCCCTTATTATATCACTATGGACTCATAGATACTTATTTTGTTCTTTATCTCTTGTAATCCAATACTAAGAGATTAATTTTATTTACAAAATTGTCCCAGATTTTCACATTGGTTACTGTTCTGGATTGGCCCCTGTTATTTTTCTTGTTTGTTTTATTAACCCCCATCTTTTTGGGTGTAAGGGGGATACTTTATTTCTGGCAATGTAAGATGATCCAAGCTCATTTTGTATTTATGCAGCCCTAGTGTTAGAATAAGCCACTTTTCAGGGATCCCTGAAAATCAGAGACTAGTATTTTTATTAGAGATTGGTATTTAAAAAACAAGATCGAGGTACAGGATGTGATTGTTGCAACTGGTATTTCACTGTTTCTAGGCCCTCTATAAATATAATTATATAATATATAATACATAATTTTACATATACCATATATTTGCTGGTGTGTGTGTGTGTGTGTGTGTGTGTGTGTGTATACCAGCCTATATATGCAAATATATCTAAACATAAGTTCATATTAATGAATCCAACTCTAATTCAATGTCATATGATTTATTCCTAGGTGATTTTTATTGTTCTGTTTTTTTTTCCCAACACTATTTCTGCTAAAGCAATTTTTTTATTGAATAGACATATAGTGCCTAATATGCAGTACAAACCTGCTTTTCCTTCCATAGTACTTGTATTTTCACCAAATTTATTTTCACAAAAAATTACCGATTCTCATCTCTGAGACAATTTATGCTTTTCAAATTATTTAATGTACATATTTAAATATAAGAAATCCTAAGGCATTAATTTTTTGAATTTCACAATCAAATTTTGTTGTAGATACTATAAATACACACCAAGGGTACATTAAAATGCCAATGGGGATCATGTAATGTTACATATCATGTCTTATTTTTGGAGTTTGGATTAGTAACATCACAGGACAGGGAAAATATCCACATGAGACTGGTTCCGTCCAGTGGAGTATGTCACTTCATAATAGTTTTCCGGGAAATTCTCTGAGATATCTATATCTGCTAATTCATCAGTGTAAAACATACTATTTAATCTCAGATGTATTTAAAGATTAAACATGAAAAATAGATTCACCAAATGCACCGTCTTTATAAACAAAATGCATATCAATGTGCTTGTTGTTTAAAGCTTTACACAGTAGTTCATTAAACATTACTTCAGGGGCGCCTGGGTGGCTCAGTTGGTTAAGCGACTGCCTTCGGCTCAGGTCATGATCCTGGAGTCCCGGAATCGAGTCCCACATCGGGCTCCCTGCTCAGTGGGGAGTCTGCTTCTCCCTCTGACCCTCTTCCCTCTCATGCTCTCTGTCTCTCATTCTCTCTCTCTCAAATAAATAAATAAAATCTTTTAAAAAAAAGTAAACATTGCTTCAGTTGATGACACTTCTACAAGTTATTTAAAAAGTAGTCCATTAGCGCAAATAGCAGAATGCATAAGTTTTAAAAGTAGGTTATAGTCCTTTGTAAATAAAATGCAATCCCAGTTGTTAATTCATCTGACAGCTCTGGAGATAGAGGCAAAAGTCTAGTAGAGACCTTGGGGCAACTAATTAGTATACAGGACCATACCTACATGAGGATGCAGTTACATCTGGATAGGGAGAATAAAGCAAAATTATCCTTTTGGGAAAAAAAAGGAAAACATTTTTGAGTGTCTCAATTATTACTCATTTATTTTTAAAATATTATTTCTATGTAAAGTAATCTTATTTTATATATTATTTTTTTGGTGCATGATACTTTATAGCTTGAAGAAATTTTAATGCAAAAATGATTATATTCTAGTTGGTACCTTCTGCTACAAATTGTCGTTTAAAACTGGATTTAATAAAATGTTTACAAGTATTAAATTTTTCACATTTAAGTCAAACTGTTTAAAATAATAAAGTTCACTTTTATACTACAGATTTCATGAAAAATAGAAATGCAGAGTATTTCACAGTGATTTTAGTTAATTAGGACTTATTTAAATCACTTAGTGACATATATTGAGAATTACTCTTGTCATGTCTTAAGCAACTGCTTATATAATACTGACATTATAAGTGAATTATAAGTGACGAAAAAATGTTAACATACATTACAGAGTTATGGATTTTACTTATCAAAATACATTAAAATTTTAATTTTAATTTTAATTAAGCAAGACATAATCTTATTTTATGCATGACAATATTTTCTGCATATGTTGCTTCCTTTAAAATGAATTTAGGTTGCATAATGTATATGTGAATCCCCTAAAGATGTATTAGTAAGACCGAAAAGTTAATTTCTGGTAGAAAGAGGAAACGGATGGAGGAAGTGGAGGAAATGTGTTGGAGGGTAGGCCAAAATATACATCTTTAACAGGCTAATTTATGCATTTTTTTCCAGAAGACTCTATCTGTGTTTGACTATGCCATTTATTTATTTAAAGCCTGGACACAGTGACGTTACAAGTTAACCTATAAACATACTTACAAAAAGAAATATATAACCCCAAAGTCAGGGACCCTGTTTGTTTTATTTCCTTTTAGGATATTAACAAGATTCAGAAATCTTATCCAAATATACTTTTTTTAAAAGAGAAACTTTTCTGATGAACAATATAATACCCTCAAATGTTCTTGGAACAAATTTACCACATTGCTATTTTCATTCTTAGTTAACAAATTAAATACAATCTTTCACAGGTGTTCATTGGAAATGTATATGCACGCAAGAGGAATTTCAGGAATGGCAATATAAGGAAGCCTAGAAATCTGTTCCACTATAAAAGTGATGAGAATATTAGCCAAAATTATCGAAGTCAACTTTTTCACATCTCTGGAAATTAGCAAAGGCTTGCAACCGTCTAAAGGGTTTAGAGCAGGAGGCTTTTGACATTTTCACTTGTCTGATTGCCATCTCAGTCTGCAAATTCAAAGTAGTTTTGAAAACCAGCATCCCTACAAGTACAGTAGCTATGAAATCAGCCGCTTTGAAGCCATTTGAAGGGGGAGGAATAGCTCCCACAAAGCTTCCCTCCCACATAATTGCCACCAGTTGACATGTCTGGAACCTCCTTAAAACAGCCACTTCCAGAGCTTGTCTTCATTTGAACTGACTCAGAGCTATTATGCGCCAAGAACCCTATTGCTAGGGCATTTATGGGGAGAAAAGAATTACCAGCAACTGTTTAATAATGCAGCTACCTGAGGCAGCAAAGCAGGGGAGTAACAAAAGCTGAGTAAATAAAAAGGAAAAGGAAAAACTAAGGAATTAGATGTCCATAGTGAGCCTTGAAAAACTCCAAAATATTCCTGGAAATCTAGAAGACTATGTATGCGTGCAGGGTTGTGTGCACGTCTGGAAAAGACCTAAGAAGTCCCTCAGTCTCATTATTGTCTAATTCAGTGTTTGTGGTGATTTCTAGAACATACTGCTGTGAACAAGAATCCACTTTATAATATGTATGTTCACAATAGCTAAGATATAGAAACAACCTAAGTATCTCTCAACAGATGAATAAATAACAAAGATGTGGTATATATGCATAATACAATATTATTCAGCCATGAGAAAGAAAGAAACTGCCTCTTGTGACACAGGGATGGATCTCGAAGGCAACATATAAGTGAAAACAGTAACAGAGAAAGACAAATATTGCATGTCACTTATATGTGGAATCCGAAATAAAAACAAACTGAGGGTTCTAGAGGGGAGGGGTGGGGGGATGGGTTAGCCTGGTGTTGGGTATTAAAGAGGGCGTGTACTGAATGGAGCACTGGGTGTTACGCGCAAACAATGAATCATGGAACACTACATCAAAAACTAATGATGCAATGTATGGTGATTAACATAACATAATAAAATTAAATTAAAAAAAAAACAAGCTCAATGGAATAGAGTAGAAAATTAGTTACCAGGGACTGGGGTTAGGCAGTGGAGAAAATAAGGAGAGGTTGATAAAAAGGGTACAGTCAAAGATGAGATGAATAAAGTCCGAGCATCTAATGTGAAACATGGTTACTATAGTTTGTTGAGGGGTCGTCCAACAAGAAAGAATTCTTGAGAGGTTGTGTGGTGCAACTTGCTAAGTGTATTTAAGTAGCACAGGAACAGGACCAATAGGCAGATAGAAAGAGTGGCACTTTTGCTGTATGAAGCTGGTGGTTATATGCTTAGTGCTCAAGCAGGAGTGGATGTGCAGGGAGCATTAGATCATAAATGTTTTTTTCGAATTTTTAGTTGTAAAACTGCTTTCCCAAGATTTCCCTGGTGCTTATCTTTCAGTTCGATATTAACTATCCAATGAGATCTGCAGGCAGTCATGAGACCCTTTAAAAATGTAACAAACAGTACAAATTTGATCTGTATCAAAACTACGCCGCCTATAGGTCAGCCTTCTGGGCTAAAGGTAAATATTTTTCTGCCTCTGTACCTCATCATAGTTGATAACATTATACTATATAATTGAAATTTGCTAAGAAAATGGAACTTAAATGTTCTCACTAAATGTCTCTGTGTGTGTGTATGTGTGAAAAATATATATATATAACATTTAAGTACATTAACCAGGTGCTGAATTAAAATATGTGGTGATGTATTTAAACAGGATTTTAAAGTAGGAATTTTGAGGATAAGGCATTTTTAAAAATGACTATAATCTGAATAACAAACCAAAACAAAAGTGGAAGGAAGAATGTTCACAGAAAGGAGAATTGCTTGAGCAGTCCCTGAGGTGGGAAAGAGCAGCATGTGATTGACTTATGCAAGGTCTGGAGACAACAGTCAATCAAGAATGAAGTGTCATGCTATAGAGTAGGAATTACAAACAGACTCACTAGATAATGTATGTATCAATTTCTTTCATAACTGAAACAAGTATTCTATACTAGCATTCTTTTAGCGCTCAGGCTTATATCACCATTCCAGATAAATGTCTACCAAAGATTTATGGAGTCTCTTTTGTGGGAATGTTTAAAATATGGGTTTCTTCTTGTGTTTAAGCGTTTAAGCTGGGCCACATCCTTTACATATCAGTTAGCACCCGGACAGAACTATCTCCCATGCAAAAACCTACTTCTTAATATTAATGTAATATTTTCCATGACATGACAAGTATAGGCATGCTCTGTGCAACTAAATTGAGAAGCACGTTTCACTTTTCATCTGAGAACATCATTATTTTGCAGTGTAAGTTATCATTCCATTTTCTTTTAAAAGTTTTTTGTGATTTTCTTTTTTAAACTCTAAGAAGGAACACAATATAAACATAAAACTTAACTAAAAACATTTATTTTGAAAGCTCTAGTTGTTGTAAGCATTTATTGAAGATGTAATCTCTGTTCAGTCTTTGGTTTGGTTTTCTAGACCAAGATTCAAAACTGTGTTTTCTTTCTTCTAAGTGCTTTGCTGCATGAGTATAATGTGTCTAGCACTTCGTGAAAAGTAGGGTATCTGACAGATTTCTCAATATAATCTTATATATTTCATAGATGTGGCTTACTGGAAGACAATAAAAAAACTAATGATGTATTGTATGGTCACTAACATAACATAATAAAATAAAATTTAAAAAATAAAAATAAAACTCACAAAAGTCTTAAAATTAGAAAGCCTATAGCTATTTCATTACCTATATTAGTAATGCTAAGTTAATTCATTCAGTCTTTCATTTAAAAATGTGCACAATGTACATTTTTTTACAAATATGTGTACATTTGTGACTACCTTTTATTCAATTATTATTATTATTAATTTATCTGTTTCTGTATGAAGATGTCCAAATATCCTAAAGGGATGCATTCATTTAATCATAAAGCAAAGAATTATTGAGCTCCTACTGTGCAGCAGAGGACTTTACCAAAAGCTACTGTCCTTATATTTCTTGAATTTGAGGCGGAGGAAAAATAGTCATCTCTAACTGTCAAAAATTCACTGAATTTTAAAAGCAATTGAATTGTGATATCCTTATAGGAAATTATCTTTCTTATTATTTTAGGCAACAGTGAATGCTGTATCCTAAGATCTTTTTGTAAAACTATATTTATATTAAATTCAGTCAACTATACAAAATATTTATGTAGTTTGTAATATATGCTATCATTTTAATACTTCTGATCTGATTTTGTTTATGTTTCCAAGGTAGGAATTATGCTGTAGTCACTTTTTATAGCCCACTTAACTTAACAGGATGACATTTATAGAGTAGGTGCTTAATAAATATGTGTTTCAGTAAAAATGAAATTACTTGTCTATCATTCATATATTGTAAATCAGAACAAATAAATTTGGAAAGTAATAGCCTCTAGGATACATTACATTAAAATTATTCTTCTTTCTTAATTAAAAAAAAGTTTTAAGTAATCTCTACACCCATGTGGGTTTCAAACTCATGACTCTGAGATCAAGAGTCACACGCGCTACTGACGGAGCCACTCAGACACCCCTATTCTTTTCCTTTCTTTTCTTTTAAGATTTATTTATTTTAGAGATCGAGAGACAGAGACAGAGAATGCGTGAGCTGGGGGAGGGGCAAAGGGAGAGGGAGAGAAGTAGACTCCCCGATAAGTGGGAAGCTTCGAGGGCTCCATCCCAGGACCCTGAGATCATGGCCAGAGCTGAAACCAAGAGTCTGATATTTATGCGACTGAGCACCCAGGTGCCAACCCACCCCCCTTCCCCCAGTTCTTTTCTAAATAAACAAAGAGACTAAGTATAAATATGTTATCAGTTTTGTCTTCTAAGAGGAAGATCTCAAGGCACATGTGACTCTCTCATAAAATCAGAGCAACTTAGAAATTTTTAGTAGATCACTGACTTGTTCAGTAACATCTAAGGGATTCTTAGTGATGAAATCTTACCAAAATGTCAGATCTTCTTTGTTTAAAATATTCATGGATAAAATCATAGTAATAAATCTACTTAAATACCAACTATTTGGATATTCCCACTATCATAAATAACAATAATCAAGGGATATATAAATGATAATAGAGAGATTCTCAAATACAGTTTCTCTTTTGTCTTAGAATATATTAAAATCTTGATATCTTCTAAGTACATTCAGAACAGATTATATTATGTTTATAATCTTGTAATGAATTTTAAAAATATTGGGTTTATGTGACCTGTAAATATGTTCCTGAAAAATTTTATCTCAAGCAGAATGGGAATGTATAAGTGATTTTAACAACACATCTTCATTGTATAAGTTTGTAAATGTGTCTGTGGGTTTGTTTACATATAACCCCTACCCCTTCATGAACCAATCTCTTTGGAGCATTTAATAAATCTTATTAAATTCTTCTGTATGTATTATGGGGTTGGAACTTTTAATGATATATGTATAATCTGTAAGGAGATATATTCCATTGAAACTGTTCTATTAAACACAACACAGTTAAAATTAGCTACCTTGGAAAATATAAAGTTACTTATGATTGGAGGTATTCAAAGATATACCAGGGAGGAAACTTCGTGGATATGTGGTAGACAAGAGTCAAAGAAAATGGGCTTTTGAACCAGATTGACCTCCAAATCTCCTCAAAGTAAGAACATAATATGATTTTTTATATAATTTGTCATGGCTATGATAAACAGTCCACTTCCACATATTTTTTTATAGGTCTTTCTCCATCTAAAGACATTTCTTCTAGGAATCCATGTAATAATTCACTAAATTCTTTATTTTGGTAATGATTTTTTTGTAATTGTTGTTTCTGTGTATGTATAATAATTCTTTTAGATTGACTGCTCAGGTAATACAAAAGCCATCATATTCTCCCTAAGTCTTTATTCAAGGTTATACATAGCATATGCTTTCAATAAATATTATTTATGGCAATATGTACCCTTAATGAAATATCTAACAAAAAGTAGACATTTTGATGATTTACAAAGTCAAATAAATGTCAATCTATACGAAACCTAGGTTATATTATAATAATTGTACGCGTATTTTATGTCATTTATATTCGGCTTCAATTTATTTCCATGCCACTTCTCAAATTTTCTATTTTTGAAATAACTTGGGAATGCACAACAATACTAGGAGTACATCCAATTAAAATAATAGGTTTTTTTTCCAAATATGTTTTTGAATTTATGGATAGAATCATGTGAGGGTTTTTGCTAATAAGGAAAGTAGAATTTAATTCCAGGCATAACATCAGATTTGTTCCAAAATTATCTTAGAGACTATTAGAACAAATCAGGGAGGAGTGACATGTGATCACTGAACAGTATTGGAAAACCTGAGAGTTAAATGACAAAATGAAGATACTTCATAAAATAGTCCTGAATGAACCACCTTACTAGAATAAATGAGGATAAAGTGTTATCAAGTTGATGGAAAGAATTGGAAAACCTGAATTAAATGATAAGCTAAAGATAATTTAAAGTGGTTGGGAAAGAAATGAAAGTCCCAGCTAAATCAACATAGTGTCTTTCCTTGGCTAATTGATTAACTTACAGGGAGAATAGGGCGCCTGAATGGCTCAGTCGTTAATCGTTTGCCTTCAGCTCAGGTCATGATCCCAGGGTCCTGGGATAGAGTCCCACATCGGGCTCCCTGCTCAGTGGGAAGCCTGCTTCTCCCTCTCCCACTCCCCCTGCTTGTGTTCCCTCTCTTGCTGTCTCTCTCTCTCTCTCTTTCTGTGGAAAATAAATAAAATCTTAAAAAAAAAAAAACGTACAAGGAGAATAACTCTTGAATTTTTAATCTATTTCTTTCACTATTTTCCCAGATGGAAGAAAAATAAAACAATTTCCTACTTCTGTATATTTTTTTATCAAATGGTGGAAGAATTTGTAATACTTACATCAAATATATTTCCCTTTCTTCTGCACACGGGAATTAGAATTGCCTAAATTGATGTGTAGGATGCTGGCATTTGACACAACATGCCCGAGCTTTGCAGAATAAGGACAAATCATCTCTGCAATAGTGAAAACAAATACAAAGCTTCTATGGAGTGATCTTTTTAAAATATGTAAAGAAATTATGTAAAACTTGCCTGAGAATTAAAATAAAATCACAAATTTCTAAATCGGTGTGTAACAAATGAGGTTTGTATTCTGCTTTTTTAAATTTAGTATCATAAGGTATAAGTGGTTGTAAGTCAAAATAAGTAAAATCATGTTAATGGCAAGTAGTATTTTAAGTATGCATTTTAATGCAGCAATAAAAAATACTGAATATTTAAAGTTTATTAAGAATCATTATAGACTAAATGTAATTGACATCCCAACATTTATTGAAGTGTAATATTCTCAATAGGATATCATATTTATTCGGCATCTGATAATTTGAAAGTTAAAAACCAGAAAAAACCAACACTGTATATAATTGTTATTCATGCAGGAATAATGGTATTTGGGCAATTTCTGACAAAGGTAGTCTTAAACTTGATTTATATAAAATAATGTTCAATTTCATCTACTACTAGTTTCTAATGAGTGGGATATATTTGTGACTTGATGGGATTTTAGAATGTGATAGTTGACAGTTCAAATTGCACTCTAGCATTATAAATTACCATATTATTTTAGTATTAGCAAGATATTTAATTATTGCAATCATAGATTAAGTAAAAGAAAGTATGACTTGATTTAAACTACAGTACTTTATAGCAATGTACTTCATTTTAAAACAAAATAATTTTGTTGATATCAAAGTAATTCCTAAACATAGTTTTAAAAATCAAACGGTACTAAAGGACTTATAATAAACAAGATTATTTCACAAGTCTACAACTCAAGTATTCCTGTTTTTTTATACTTCACTATTTACCAAAATAATTTCATTTATATTCAATACAGACATAATTTAATAAGCATTTTTCTGGATTGTTTTTAATCTTATGCATTACTTTCATCCTTTTCCTGACTAGTAAGGATAGGTTCCCCCATATTTACCCCATCTCACTCTCTTCTTCCTCAGTTATCACCATATTTTGATATAACCAGAAGTCATTGTTTATATTGTATTGTTTATAAAGATATTGTGCAAGTGAACAATTACTGGAACGTAAAAATCAGGGTCACTTTGAGGGACACTGTAACTACTATAAGGCCTGATCAGCAGAAACGTGGGCCACAAAACAGAGGAGCTAGCTGGTAAAAATTAGAACATGGAAGAAATTTAGCCAAAGATGGAAAAGCCAATGGTAGCAGTGTGTGTGGGGGTGAAGGTAGAGAGGGTACATACACACTGACTTCTCCCTTCCCCTACTTCTCAATCGCCTGCCATCATCTTCCATTGACTAACCTAACTGGAATCCATTTAACAAAGAAGTCTGGAACATTTCATCGGCAGGAGTCAGCCTCTTGTGGGACAGAGGAATGATGCGGACCAAATTACAGAGTTGTAGGCAAATGATGAGCAGAGTAAATATCATGTATTATATACCACACATCCTGACATCCTTGTCACAGACATATTGATAAGGTCCTCATGAAATTGGTTCCTAATTTTTTTCTTCTGAAGACTTCCTTTCTAGGCCAGCCATATTTCTTTTCTAACCTGTACATTTTCTTACTCACGCTGAAACAGAGCTCTCATCTTGTCATTTCTCAAAACCATTCCCTTCTATTAACTACACTATTTCCCAGATATCAGGGCTTTCTTCTTGGTTTATTCTCTCATTTGCTAAAGAATAAGTTTCAACTGCTTCTTAAGAAAATGTAGTTGGCATATCTGAATATGCCTTATTATATCCTTATATTTGGTGGTTTGACTGGATATTAAATTGCAGGTTGGAAAAAGACTTCCTGCAGAAATTTTAAGACAAGTTTCATTATATTGTAGTAGTCAATGTTGCTGTAGAGAAGGGAGGTACTATTGCGATTTCTTCATGCACCAAAGACATTTTCTTCTCACCTCTAGAAGGTTCTTATAAATATTTCTATTCTCTGAAGTTTACCAAATTTATTTTACTTTAGTGGGGAGCAGGAAGATGCTGGTGGGTGGAGTAAGAAGACCCTAGGCTTGCCTCATCCCACAAACGCAACTTGGTAACTATCAAATCCTGAATACCTCAGAAATCAACCTGAAGACTGACAGAAGAAACTCCACAACTAAAAGGAGGGAAGAGACCATAATGAAGAAGGTAAGGAAGTGTGGGGACATGGTTTAGGAGAGAAAGGGGTTAATGCTGCTGCAGAGGGGAGGGAGCTGTGGCTACAGAGAAGGGCAAGACAGAGAGGAACACACAGGGGAACTCACAAGGAGAACATTTCCCCAAAACCACTGGCTGGAAAACAAGAGGGGCTCAATTTTGTGAGTTCTTGCAACCAGTGGGTGGGGTTGGAGTATTAAAGGTCAGTGGGCTTGGCCTAGAGAACCCAAATGGCACTGCACTGCTCCTGGAGAGAAGGCAGAAAAACAACCCAGGGACAGACAGTATTTAAACAGCAATCTGAAGAACACCTGAGGCGCACAGTGGGGAGATTATTCGCACTTCTTGGAGCATGTCCCTGAGAGGCAGCACTCACAGAGGTAACTTTCTAGGAACTAAGAAGTTGGCTGGTCCATTTCTTTCCCTCTCCCCTCAGCATAAGCACAGAGCCACCTGAAGTAAGCAGTTACAGTACCAACACTTACTGCCTAACTTGCTTACACCATGCAAGAACCCCTGCACTCCAGTGTGGAACTGCCTTTCTCAGTCATGCATGTCTTGTCCCAGCATGGGGGGACCCTCCCCAAAGACCAGCACAAATCCCTGCCCATACCACATCTACTGACCAGAGAGTTTTGTGGGCCTCAGTTCCAGTGGAACTGCAATGTAGGCTCGAATTGTCTAGCTCTGTCCTGGGAAGGAAAAGCAGGCTTGGGGAGCAGCTGACCGATGTCTAGCTCATCTTAGCACAGACTTGAGTGCATGGAGAAAATACACCTCATACCCACCCATAAGACAATAACTCCAAATGAAGGACAAGGTGGCCAGAGCAGATGACACAGAAGACCCAGCAGCTAGCTGATGAAGAGATGTGGTAGGATTTGACATTTTTTTCCCCAAATGTGATGATTACGTGAGTAATTGAGTAGTAGAATGATATGATCTATGTTTTAAAGGGATTGCTCTAATCTGTTTTGAGAATTTGCTGTGAAAGAGAAAAAGTAGAAGTTAGGGGATGATCTAATGACAATTGATATGATCCAGGAAGGAAGGTTATCAGAAGCTTTTCTAGAAGTTCTTTAGCCCTTGTAAGAAATAAATACCTTGGTTACCTCATCTAAGAAATGATAAGATTGATCATCCTCCCAGGGTTGTTATTCTCTGATGTTAAAACAGAAATAAATGAAGAAACACAGACAATAAAAAGTGTTGCATTGAGAGATTAATTCTATGGAATTATTTCATGAACAAGAAAATTATGCATTGCTTGAAAATATTTCCTATCTACTGAGGAGACACAGATTTTGGACTATCGATATGATTTATATACTCCAAATTTCTTTGTTTCATTTTAAAATACATATGTGCACCACTTAAATCCTTGCTGACAAGTGAAACTTACCTTGCTTCTACATTTAGCTGGATAATGATGGCCTTGGAGACTCATGTCAATGATGACATTTCTTTGAACATCAGTATACTGGGGAGACCACTTCGTGTGTGACAGTTCTCTATAGAATCATCCTGTCCTACAGAAAAAGGCACTTCCAAAATTATTTCAGTTGTAAGTTCTGCCAAAATTCAAATTTGTTTCTGCCTTCTCAAGTTTGGGTAGCATAAAGGTATTTCAATGTTAGTTATCCACTACAGAGTAGTGAGGCCGATTTTTAATATCTGTGCTAGGCAGTCAATTGCTAAGGACCACACATAGCATTCCTTTTTGCATTCACCAGAAATATTGCAAATTATATTTATCTCCTTAGCCCAGTTCTTTTTAGAGGTACCATCAGTGGATATTGATACAGAACAAAAGATAAGAACTAACGCCTTTAAATCCATAAAAGCAATAGGTGAGTTATGTAGGTCCTTTGGGTATAAATAATCTCATTTGCTCTCATAGACTTTGTAAATAACACCATGATTTGCTCTGAATATAGATACTGATTTCACAAGGTGATGCACAGAGTCCTTAACAACCAAAAGATAAGGTCATTTGCAGTTTAAAGCATTGCGTACATATATTCATTGTGGATAAAAAAAATCCAGATTATATTTTCTTTAGTTTCCAGGGAGCTATACTTTTGGAGAAAGATTAAATCTCTCTCTCTTTCTCTCTCTCCTGTGTGTTTGTGAGTTTTGTCTGGTTTTTATAACTCATATTTCTGAAGGTTAAAACCCTAATGATGAAAAGTTTGTTTTATATTTTAAGGTATAGGACCATGTATTTGGATATTTGGAGCTATTTGCATAGTTGATCCGCATAGAGTTCAGATGATTTATAAGTTAAACAGTGTTGGAAATTATATTTTTAGAAATTAAAACTATATTTTAGAAAAATATTGTTATAACAAATATGCATATTGTTTAATGTCTTTAAAATAAAAGACCTGGTAACATACATGTATACATAATATACATATATACCTATTCATATTATATATGTGAAGTCTTGATTTTTTTATGTAAAATCCTGATTAAAAAGGAACTCATATTGGTAAAGTGAACAATTGATGACAAAGTGGAAATGCATGCAAATTTTTAGCTTTGTGTATTTTCATCTTGAAGCAGGGCCATCAAAAAGAGCTTTGAAGCAAGTATAGATATATTTTATTGTTAATATATTAGACTTAAATTTTTCATGGTTAGATAATGATTTCTGGAATTAATTCAATATGTCTTGACAAAATGAAAACTTTTCTGGAGTTGACTCACAAAAATGTATTTGGTCAAAATGAGTGAATCACAAATGCCAGCAGAATGAATAAAAAGGAAATTGGTTATACGTGTGTAAAAAATTCCCTTAAATCCATGCCTAAAATATACCTGAAAGAATCAATATTATTCTTATTTTTTCCGAATCCACATTACTCATGCCTTGAAATCATGATGGCTACGCTACAATATTCTGATTGAGGGTAGTGAATTCATTTTGTTAAAGAAAAAAAGCTATCTAGCTAAAAGAGGTTTGTTTTATAGGAATTTAAAGGAATAAACTGCAAATTACATTATCCAGTTAGTTTTATATTTCCACTGAAATAAATCTTGCTCTCAATTCCCAGTACAGCAGATAATTTCAATGTTGTGTTAAATATGTAGCAGCTGGGGGTTGCCAAATGAATGTGTTGAATGAGTGTATTTTAGTGAAGTGTGTACTATCTTTTATGACATGAATGTAAAGATAACACATTTTCTGGCAGCTGGATTCCCTAGGGCAAAATGAAACTGTAATAGAAGATAAAACAGGCTGCTTATGTAATGACCATAAAATAGTATGTATATATTTCATGAAAATGTCTCAGTTGGATGAATGACTTTAACTGAGGTCATATTTTACAATTCATATCAGTCAAACATTCTTCAGTAACCTGAGTAGAATTATAAATACCAAAATGAATGCATGTAACTAAATTCGGCTTTTGTAAATAAAATCTCAAATTTTAGTTAACATATATCAAACTGTCTTAGCAAAGCATTTTCTAAATGACATGATAAAATGATTTTAGTAATTTTAATTTTCCCAACCACAAAGATATCAAGTCATATAGAGTTTGGTGGGATTTTTTTATTTTATTTATAATCCGATCTTGAATACATGAAGAATTGTACTAAAATACTAGTCAAAAAAGATAGTTTACCCCTTCTTTCACAAAAAAAAAAAAATGCCTACAGTCAGCCAATGATTTTGGATACTAATTTTTATTCATAAAGAGTACAATATTTATTAAATGTACATTTTTAAGTATATTTGTATCTACCATCTGGCTTTCTATTCTTACCCATCATGACTCCTTTTAATCTGTATCGGTGTAATGTGTACTTTAGTTAATATTCGAGGATGTTTAGGGTGCCTGGGTGGCTCAGTTGGTTGAGCGACTGCCTTCGGCACAGGTCATGATCCTAGAGTCCCGGGATCGAGTCCCACATCGGGCTCCCTGCTCAGCGGAGAGTCTGCTTCTCCCTCTGACCCTCTTCCCTCTCGTGCCTTCTATCTCTCATTCTCTCTCTCAAATAAATAAATAAAATCTTTAAAAAAATATTTGAGGATGTTTAGTTATACTGTAGAAGAATAAAAGTAAAATATCAGATACATGAAATTCATAAGATATGCAGGTATACATAATGAATAATCCATCAGATTTAAAAATAACGGTAGAGGTTATAAAATGCTTAAAGTACTGATCCTAACATCTGAGACATTGTAGAAATAGATAAAATGCACTGAATAGATAATAAAAGATTTAAGAAGAATATGCTTAATTCTAAGAGAAATAATAATAATAATAAAGAGGAAGCTTAACATTTATATAGATTGTGACATAAAATGAGAGAAAGTAAGAAAACCAAAGGCAAATAAAGTTGCCATGGAAGTATTAACTCTCAGGCATAGAACTTGTATTAGAGGACAAATAAGTAATAAAAAGAGGGTGATATTTTGAGAAATGACAACTTGAGATTTTAATACTTGATATTTGTGACTATATTATTTTTCCATTTCTAATCTTGATAGTTCCATCATTTCTCTGGTTTCATGTTCAATCTTACTGGAAGTTTTTTTCTATTAAAATATTAAAAAAATAATTTCTTAGAAGGGTGCCTGGATGGCTCAGTCAGTTGAGCATCTGCCTTCCAGGGGCACCTGGGTGGCTCAGTTGGTTAAGTGACTGCCTTCGGCTCAGGTCATGATCCAGGGGTCCTGGGATCGAGCCCCGCATCAGGCTCCTTGCTCCTCGGGGAGCCTGCTTCTCCCTCTCCCTCTGCCTGACGCTCCCCCTGCTTGTGCTCTCTCTCTTTCTGTGTGAAATAAATAAATAAAATATTAAAAAAAAAAAGCATCTGCCTTCCATTCAGGTCATGATCCCAGAGTCCTGGCATCCAGCCCCACATCAGGGCTCCCTGCTCAGCGGAGAGCCTGCTTCTCCCTCTCCCTCTGCAGCTCCCCTGCTTGTGCTCCCACACTATCTCTCTGTCAAATAAATAAATCTTAAAAAAAAAATTTCTTAGATTTTGAGATGTATTTTTATCTTTCTGATTCTTACCTAATTTGTCTTTTATATATGTATTACCTCCTTCCTATGGAACTAATACTCATTTTATATAAATAACTTCAGTTGTTCAATGATTATTTTACTTAACTTTATTTTTTTATTATTAATGATAATATTTATGACTTTAAACACTTGCCTCTGAGTATTGTTTTGTTAGCTTTCTGTTTGCTTTTCAGATATCTGTCAACCTTAACAAAAACAATTAGGGGCATTTAATTAAACAAAGATGAGTTTATTCAGGAATAGCCGTGGAATTGAAATTTGGGGAAGCAAACTGTAACAAACCATAGGCAAATCCAAAGAGCCAAAGGGAGGACCAGCTTTTATTAGGTTTGGGGAGGAAATTGGGAAGAGTTGTTTTGAACAGAAATTCATTGGGAGAGAATGAGAATTTGAGGTTGTTGTAGTGGTTTCGCATTGGCTGCAAGTGGTGGGAAGTTACTGAGGTATTTGGAACTCTTTCCTCTCTGGTCATGTAAGGTGAGATGATTGGTCCATGTGTGAGACCTCTTTCTTCATGGCATCCTGACTCCATCTGAAATCAGGTATCCTTTATTCATTTTTCAATATATAAGCTCTTGATTGATGCAAGAGTTATTTAGGGAATTACCTATATGTTTACATATTTTAGGGAGATGATTTAACATTTTATTAATAAGTAAATTGTATTGCATTGTGATCAGATGATATGGTTATAATATTTCTACCTGTTGAACCAAATACAAAATTATTTTTAAATATCAAGTGCCATATGTATGTATAATTTGTATTATTCAAATTTTATCATGGTCTCTATTAATTGATCTAGTAAAGACTGTTTTATTTACTTATTCCTAGAATTTATGTTTTTTTGAATATATTTTAAACCATCTGTTCAAATTTGTAAAAGCTCAAATTCTTAAATTTATTGTAAATTATGACCTTTATTGTAATCCTTATGATTCCATTTAAATTTGCTTCCTTGAATTATCTTTTTGTTTATTGTATTAATTTTTCCACAGATAAAAATGTACAACATATTTTGATTTTATTTCCATTATTTAAAAATCTGTCAATTTTTGGTGGTTTATTATTTAATCCTATTATTTATACTTTTCACTAACTATGATAGTGCCGTGTTCTTCAGTATACTAAATTACATATAAATTGATCTGAGTATGATTTACATCATTTGTAAAATGGACTTATGTTGTATATATCATCTGCTAGCTTTAAGGAATTGATGCTTAAAGTATTGTTTAAAAATTAAAAGAATAAACAAATTGTTATATTTTTCAGTTGATTTTTTTGAAAAATCACTCGTCTACTAATTTTGGAAAAGTCATTCTTTCAACATCAGTGAATTAATACATTGTATATAATGTAGAAAGAGTCCAGTGTCACAGTTGCTATATGTTCTAATTTCTGATTGGACATATGTGGGTACATATTTGGATATTTTCAGCATCAACTTTTTTATAGGTCATTTTTTTTCTGTTTCCTTGTTAGTTCATGTTTTATTTTTAATTTTAATTAGGGAGAATTTTCCTGTCTTTTTGCCACCTTCAAGAAGTTTTAAATAACTATGATAACGGTTTTAGTCACATGCCATTGTTAACATGTTGATACATTCTAAATTATTGTACTAATAAAATATTTTATGATGAAAATAATGGAATAAAACCAACAATATTTTGTTCATATATTTGGACAGTACTAAAACTATCTCAATAAATGATAATAGAGTAAGAATTATACATATATGATTTATGAATGTGTTTTCTAAATATTTAATTTTATGAGAAATCGAAGATATGTTGCCTAATTAATCATAGTGTTTTCTCTGCACTAATTAAATCAAAAAGTGTGATGATGATTACTGAACTGTAAAGGCAGTAAAAAATTGATCTGGGCTTATTGAATATTTTAGTCATGGGCTTAATTTTAGCAAACATCAATAGCATATTAGATACTCTCTTTTTTTTTTTAAGATTTAATTAATTTATTTGACAGAGAGAGACATAGCGAGAGACACAAGCAGGGGGGAGTGGGAGAGGGAGATGCAGGCTTCCCGCGGAGCAGGGAGCCTAATGTGGGGCTGGATCCCAGGACCCTGAGATCATGACCTGAGCCGAAGGCAGACGCTTAACGATTGAGCCACCCAGGTGCCCTGATACTGTCTTTTTTTTTTTAACCCACGAAGTAAATTCTCTTATCACCATTTGACAGATGAGAACACTGAGAACACTAAATTGCTTAAGGCCACATAGCTAGAAAGCAGTGAGGCTGACATTGGACCTCAGGTAATCTGATTTCAGAACTAGAATTCTCAAATTTCCTTATTTGCCCCAACCCAACCTACTCCTTTCCTTGACTTTTATCTTTTTTTTCCATTTCCTTCCTTTCTTTTTAAATTTCAACCCCAGTTTGTGATTTGACATGTATGAATGACAATCTCTGTGTCTTTATTTGCTGTTTGGTGATAAGAATAGTGAATGCAAGGGAATCAGTAAGCTTGGTTATTTGACCCTTTTAAGTTTTCCTTGTTTTTTGAAATTTTATAGGATCTAATTGCAATACAGTACCACAAAACCAATGTGGTATAGATTGCCAAGAAACTCAGAAAAAAATCATATGCAAGAACTGGTGCATCCAGGTGATATACTGTAAGTCAGAAAACTGTTTATGTTGTTAACATGAAGTATTTATTGGAAAGCAAAGCTGTAATACAAAAAAATGCTTTTTTACAGGGCACCTGGGTGGCTCAGTTAAGTGTCAGCCTTCGGCTCAGGTCATGATCCCGGAGTCTCAGGATGGAGTCCCAGGATAGAGTCCTGCATCAGGGTCCCCATTCATTGAGGAGCCTGCTTCTCCCTCTGACCACCCCCTTGTGCTTTTTCTCTCTCAGATAAATAAAATATTTAAAAAAATGCTTTTGACAGATTAGAACAATAAAACACATTTGATAAGTGACAGCTAATAACTGCAAGCAAAATCTATGAATTTACTTTCAAACTACCAGTGTCCATAACAGCAGATTGTACTAAAACTTCCTGGAGGGGATACCTGGGTGGCTCAGCTGATTAAGTGGCCAACTCTTGGTTTCCGGCTCAGGTTATGATCTCAGGGTCCTGGGATGGAGTTCTGCCTCAGGCTCTGCACTCAGCAGGAAGTCTGCTTGAGATTCTCCCTTCCCCACTCCTTCTGCCCCTCCCCTCACTTGTGCTCTTGCTCTCTCTCATTCTCTCTCTCTCTTTCTAAAATAAATAAATCTCAAAACAGTCATTAGGAACTTCAGTTGACACACATTTCAATGAGTTAATATTTTGATGTGAGCACCAAAATACTTCATGTGATCTTGTGAAGTATTTTGTGATCACAAATCTTCATTTGATCTTCATGAGAAATTAGTAGAAACACAGTGGTCAGCATAAAATACATGGTAGATCTACCACTTTTCTTCCTCGTCGACAGATTGTATTGAACTTGGTACACCCATTTATCATATCTTCTCACAGTTTCCTAATCTCAGCTAACAGCTCCACATTTTCCCAGATGCCCATCTCACTAAATGGAATCCTCTATGGTTTAATTTTATTGCTTTCTTCTTTCTGCTACCCAGAAACACACAAAAATTCTACCCAAATGTAAAGTCAGTTCATTGTATCTCAAAATATTTCTCATATTTAACCACATCTTACTTCAACTGTTATGATCCTAAATATAGATGCTTTCTTTTTTTGGTAATTGTAGCATCACTGGCATTGACAAATTCAACTTGTGGCCACTTCTGCCTTTTGCTAGTCTAATTTTTGCTCTGCAATCACATGGATCTGTCTACTACATAATTAAGACAAATTCACTTTCATTGTTTTTCTCCTAATCATTGTAATAAAATTTGTGTGCCCAGGCATAGCCTAAATGGGTCAAATTATATGGCCACTTCCTAGCTCCCCAGCATCACCTCATAGCACTCTCTTCCACAAACATAGCAGAGTCCAGGCACATAATCATTCTTTCTTTTTTCTCAAAAGAAGACAAAATCAATTTTGTTCTCATCCTTAGGGCCTTGCCAGTTGTTCATAATTTACTTTTTTAAACAGGAATATTCTTTCTTCAGTTATTTGGGGAGCATTCAAAACTCTTTATTCGGGTCTTGGCTAAACTGTTATGTCCCGTGACTACAACTCCTAACATACTACCTTCCACTCCATTTCAGTTATTCATAACTTATCATCCTTTATTTCCTACATAGGATACAATTTTACTTGAAAATATTATATATTTTTTTCATTTTTCCTGAATAAATGTAATTTTGAGACTTTTTAAGAGCACTTTTAGGTGTACAACAAAATTGAGAGAAAAGTAGAGTTTTTCCGTATACCGCTGCCCCTACACATGCATAGCTTTTCCTGTTATCAACATTCATCAGAATGGTACATTTTTTACCCCTAAGGAAATGGATACATCATAATCACCGAAGTCCATAGTATAAATTAAGGTTTACTCTTGGTATTGTATATTCTATGGGTTTGGAAAAAGTATGATGGCATATCCATCATTACAATATCCTATAGAGAATTTCCACTGGCCTAAAATTCCTGTGCTCTGCCTATTCATCTCTCCCCACATCGTTTTAGAAACTAATGATCTTTTTACGGTCTCCATAGTTTTGTCTGCTCATGTAGTTGGAAAAATACATTATGTAGCCTTCTCAGATTGGCTTCTTCTACTTAGTAATAGGCATTTAAGTTTCCTTCATGTCTTTTCATGGCTTGATAGCTAATTTCTTTTTAGCTCTGAATAATATTCCATTGTCTGAGTGTACCATGGTTTATTTATCCATTCACTCACTAAAGGACATCTAGGTGACTTTCAGGTTTTCACAATTATGGTAAAGTGGCTATAAACATCTGTATGCAGTTTTTGTGTAGATATAAGTTTTGTCTCCTTTGAGTAAATATCAAGGAATTGATTGCTGGATCATATGGTACAAGTTAAATTTTGTAAGAAGCCGTCAAACTTTTTTCCAGAGTGGCTGACACCACATGTTGGTGAGGATATGGAGAAATAGGAACTCTCACACATTGCTGTTGAGAATGCAAAACAGAACAGCCACATAGATTATGTGATTTATTTTTTATATTTTGAGTGTCTTTCCAACCATAGTATAAACACCAGGAAGTTCATAACTTTATTTATTTATTTATTTATTAAATTTTTCATTGTTATGATAATCACCATACATTACATCATTAGTTTTTGATGTAGTGTTTCAAGATTCATTGTTTGCATATAACACCCAGTGCTCCATGCAGAATGTGCCCTCTTTAATACCCATCACCAGGCTAACCCATCCCCCCACCCCCTCCCCTCTAGAACCCTGTTTGTTTTTCAGAGTCCATCATCTCTCATGCTTCCTCTCCCCCTCCGACTTACCCCCCTTCATTGTTCCCCTCCGGCTATCTTCTTCTTTTTTTTCTTAACATATATTGCATTATTTATTTCAGAGGTACAGATCTGTGATTCAACAGTCTTGCACAATTCACAATGCTCACCATAGCACATACCCTCCCCAATGTCTATCACCCAGCCACCCCATCCCTCCCACCCCACCCCTATTCCAGCAACTCTGAGTTTGTTTCCTGAGATTAAGAATTCCTCATATCAGTGAGGTCCTATGATACATGTCTTTCTCTGATTGACTTATTTCACTCAGCATAACACCCTCCAGTTCCATCCACGTTGTTGCAAATGGCAAGATGTCATTTTTTTGATGGCTGCATAATATTCCATTGTGTATATATAGCACATCTTCTTTATCCATGCATCTATCGATGGACATCTTGGATCTTTCCACAGCTTGGCTATTGTGGACATTGTTGCTATAAACATTGGGGTGCACGTACCCCTTTGGGTCTCTACATTTGTATCTTTGGGGTAAATACCCAGTAGGACAATTGCTGGGTCGTATGGTAGCTCTATTTTCAACTTTTTGGGGAACCTCCGTACTGTTTTCCAGAGTGGTTGCACCAGCTTGCATTCCCACCAACAGTGTAGGAGGGTTGCCCTTTCTCTGCATCCCTGCCAACATCTGTCATTTCCTGACTTGTTAATTTTAGCCATTCTGACTGGTGTGAGGTGGTATCTCATCGAGGTTTTGATTTGGATTTCCCTGATGCCGAGCAGTGTTGAGCACTTCGTCATGTGTCTGTTGCCCATTTGGATGTCTTCTTTGGAAAAATGTCTGTTCATGTCTACTGCCCATTTCTTGATTGGATTATTTGTCCTTTGGGTGTTGAGTTTGATAAGTTCTTTATAGATTTTGGATACTAGCCCTTTATCTGATATGTCATTTGCAAATATTTTCTCCCATTCTTGTCTTTTGGTTTTGTTGACTGTTTCCCTTGCTGTGCAAAAGCTTTTTATCTTGATGAAGTCCCAAGAGTTCATTTTTGCCGTTGCTTCCCTTGCCTTTGGCGATGTTTCTAGGAAGAAATTGCTGTGACTGAGGTCGAAGAGGTTGCTGCCTGTGTTCTCCTTTAGGATTTTGATGGACTCCTGTGTCATTTAGGTCTTTCAACCATTTTGAGTCTATTTTTGTGTGTGGTGTAAGGAAATGGTCCAGTTTCATTCTTCTGCATGTGGTTGTCCAATTTTCCCAATAACATTTGTTGAAGAGACTGTCTTTTTTCCATTGGACATTCTTTCCTGCTTTGTCAAAGATGAGTTGACCATAGAGTTGAGGGTCCATTTCTAAGCTCTTTATTCTATTCCATTGATCTATGTGTCTGTTTTTGTGCCAATACCATACCGTCTTGATGATGACAGCTTTGTAATAGAGCTGGAAGTCCGGAATTGTGATGCCGCCAGCTTTGCTTTTCTATTTCAACATTCCTCCGGCTATTCGGGGTCTCTTCTCGTTCCATACAAATTTTAGGATTCTTTCTTCCATTTCTTTGAAAAAAGTGGATGGTATTTTGATGGGGATTGCCTTGAATGTGTAGATTGCTCTAGGGAGCATTGACATCTTCACAATGCTTGTTCTTCCAATCCATGAGCATGGAACATTTTTCCATTTCTTTGTGTCTTCCTCAATTTCTTTCATGAGTATTTTATAGTTTTCTGAGCACAGATCGTTTGGCACTGGTTAGATTTATTCCTAGGCATCTTATGGTTTTGGGTGCAATTGTAAATGGGATCGACTCCTTGATTTGTCTCTCTTCTGTCTTGTTGGTGGTGTATAGGAATGCCACTGATTTCTGTGCATTGATTTTATATCCTGCCACTTGACTGAATTCCTGGTTGTGTTCTAGCAGTTTTGGGGTGGAGTCTTTTGGGTTTTCCACATACAGTATCGTATCATCTGCAAAGAGTGAGAGTTTGACTTCCTCTTTGCTGATTTGGATGCCTTTGATTTCTTTTTGTTGTCTGATTGCTGTGACTAGGACTTCTAATACTATGTTGAATAGCAGTGGTGATAGTGGACATCCCTGCCGCATTCCTGACCTTAGGGGGAAAGCTCTCAGCTTTTCCCCATTGAGAATGATATTCGCTGTAGGTTTTTCATAGATTGCTTTTATGATATTGAGGTATGTACCCTGTATCCCTATACTCTGAAGAGTTTTGATCAAGAAAGGATGCTGTACTTTGTCAAAAGCTTTTCTGCATCTATTGAGAGGATCATATGATCCTTGTCCTCTCTTTTGTTAATGTATTGTATCACATTGATTGATTTGCGGATGTTGAACCAACCTTGCAGCCCAGGGATAAATCCCACTTGGTCATGGTGAATAATCCTTTTAATGTACTGTTGGATCCTATTGGCTAGTATTTTGGTGAGAATTTGTGCATCCATGTTCATCAAGGATATTGGTCTGTAATTCTCCTTTTTGATGGGGTATTTGTCTGGCTTTGGGATCAAGGTAATGGTGGCCTCATAAAACGAGTTTGGAAGTTTTCCTTCCATTTCTATTTTTTGGAACAGTTTCAGGAGACTAGGTATTAATTCTTCTTTAAATGTTTTGTAGAATTCCCCTGGGAAGCCGTCTGGCCCTAGGCTTTTGTTTGCTGGGAGATTTTTGATGACTGCTTTAATTTCCTTAGTGGTTATAGGTCTGTTCAGGTTTTCTGTTTCTTCCTGGTTCAATTTTGGTAGTTGATACATCTCTAGGAATGCATCCCTTTCTTCCAGGTTATCTAATTTGCTGGCATATAGTTGCTCATAATATGTTCTTATAGTTGTTTGTATTTCTTTGGTGTTGGTTGTCATCTCTCTTCTTTCATTCATGATTTTGTTGAGTTGGGTCTTTCTCTTTTCTTTTTGATAAGTCCAGCCAGGGGTTTATCAATCTTGTTAATTCAAAGAACCAGCTCCTAGTTTCTTTGACCTGTTCTACTGTTCTTTTGGTTTCTAGTTCATTGATTTCCTCTCTGATCTTTATTATTTCTCTTCTTCTGCTGGTTTTAGGCTTCATTTGCTGTTTTTTCTCTAGCTCCTTTAGGTGTAGGGTTAGGTTGTGTATTTGAGACCTTTCTTGTTTCTTGAGAAAGGCTTGTATTGCTATATACTTTCCTCTCAGGACTGCCCTTGCTGTATCCCAAAGATTTTGAACAGTTGTGTTTTCATTTTCACTGGTTTCCATGAATTTTTTTAATTCTTCTTTAATTTCCTGTTGACCCATTCATTCTTTACTAGGACGCTCTTTAGCCTCCATGTATTTGAGTTCTTTCCGACTTTCCTCTTCTGATCGAGTTCTAGTTTCAAAGCACTGTGGTCTGAAAATATGCAGGGAATAATCCCAATCTTTTGGTACTGGTTGAGACCTGATTTGGGCCCTAGGATGTGATCTATTCTGGAGAATGTGCCATGCAGACTAGAGAAGAATGTGTATTCCATTGCTTTGGGATGGAATGTTCTGAATATGTCTGTGAAGTCCATTTGGTTCAGTGTGTCATTTAAAGTCTTTATTTCCTTGTTGATCTTTTGCTTAGATGATCTGTCCATTTCAGTCGGGGGGTGTTAACGTCCCCCACTATTTTTGTATTGTTTTCAATGTGTTTCTTTGCTTCTGTTATTCATTGCCTTATATAATTGGCTGCTCCCATGTTAGGGGCATAGATATTTACAATTGTTAGATCTTCTTGTTGGATAGATCGTTTAAGTAGGATATAGTGTCCTTCCTTATCTCTTATTACAGTCTTTGTTTCAAAATCTAATTTGTCTGATATAAGAATTGCCACCCCAGCTTTCTTTTGGTGTCCATTAGCATGGTAAATGGTTTTCCACCCCTTCACTTTCAATATGGGGGTGTCTTTGGGTCTAAAATCAGTCTCTTGCAGACAGCATATTGATGGGTCTTGTGTTTTAATCCAATCTGATAATATGTGTCTTTTGATTAGGGCATTTTGCCCTTTTACATTCAGGGTAACTATTGAAAGATACGAATTTAGTTCCATTTTATTGCCTGTAAGGTGACTGTTACTGTATATTGTCTATGTTCCTTTCTGGTCTATGCTGCTTTTAGGTTCTCTCTTTGCTTAGAGGACCCCTTTCAAGATTTCTTGGAGGGCTGGTTTCGTGATTGCTAATTCCTTTAGTTTTTGTTTGTCCTGGAAGCTTTTTATCTCTCCTTCTATTTTCAATGACAGCGTAGCTGGATATAGTATTCTTGGCTGCATGTTTTTCTCGTTTAGTGCTCTGAAGATATCATGCTAGTCCTTTCTGGCCTGCCAGCTCTCTGTGGATAGGTCTGTTGCCAATCTAATATTTCTACCATTATAGGTTATATATCTCTCTTCTCCCGAGCTGCTTTCAAGATTTTCTCTTTGTCTCTGAGACTCGTAAGTTTTACAATTAGATGTTGGGGTGTTGACCTATTTTTATTGATTTTGAGAGGAGTTCTCTGTGCCTCCTGGATTTTGATGCCTGTTTCCTTCCCCACATTAGGGAAGTTCTCTGCTATTATTTGCTCCAATATACCTTCTGCCCCTCTCTCTCCTTCTTCTTCTGGGATCTGAATTATTCTAATGTTGTTTCATCTTATTGTATCGCTCATCTCTCAAATTCTGCCCTCGTGATCCAGGAGTTGTTTATCTCTCTTTTTCTCAGCCTCTTTATTTTCCATCATTTGGTCTTCTATATTGCTGATTCTCTCTTCTGCCTCGTTTATCCTAGCAGTTAGTGCCATTTTTGATTGCACCTCATTAATAGCCTTTTTGATTTCAACTTGGTTAGATTTTAGTTCTTTTATTTCTCCAGGAAGGGTTTCTCTAATAACTTCCATGCTTTTTTCAAGCCCAGCTAGTATCTTTAAAGTCATGATTCTGAACTCTATGTCCGACATCACACTAATGTCCATATTGAGTAGGTCCCTGGCTGATGGTACTACCTCTTGTTCTTTTTGTTGAGGTGATTTTTTTCATCTTGTCATTTTGTCCAGAGGGGAATAGATGAATGAGAGAACAAAATGCTAACAGGTTAACAATATCCCCAGAAAATATATTCTAAAGAAATCAGAAAAGACCTGAAACCAGGGGAAAAGAAAGGGAAAGAAAGAAAAAAGATAGAGGGAAAAAAAAAAAGAAAAAGATAAAAACAAACAAAAACAGAACAAAACAATAAAAAAACAGCATATGATCAAATATGATCAGGCTGGTGCATAGATCAGTGCCACACACTAGATTTGGGGTATATTTCGGTCTGTTAGAGGAAAGTTCCTCCTAAATTTTTAAGGAAAGAAAAACTTATATATGTACAAAATAAGGGTTGATGTGATGAAGGGATGGAATATGACTGTAAAATTGAAAATTATGAAAAATTTTAAAAAAGGAATTGGTCAGAAGGTGTTTGAAAAAATAAAGAAGAGGATTAAAAGGAAGGAAAGAAAGAAAAAAAAAGAGAGAAAGTGATCAGGCAGGAGACTGGAAAAAAGCCATACACTAGAGATTTAGGGTATATTTTGATATGTTAGAAGAAACTGTATCTCAAAATTTTAAAGAGAGAACAACTTATAAATATATATATATATATATATGTCAAAAATAAAGGTAACTACTATGAAGGGATAGAATATGACTCTAAAAATGAAAAATAAATTTTTTTTTTAAAAAAGGGATTGATAAGATGTTGGTTGGAAAAGGGAAAAAGAAAAATTCAAAAAAAAAAAACAGTTAAAAAAATTAACTTTGAAGGACTAATGAATCATCGTAAAAAAGCCATGAATTCTATGTGCAGTATTCTCCTAGTGCTGGAGTTCTCCCATTCTCATTGATCGGTAAACTTTGTCTTGGCTGGCTTTTCCTGCCAATCTTCTGGGGGAAGGGCCTGTTGCCATGGTTCCCAAATGTCTTTGTGCCGGAGGCGGAATTGCCCCGTCCTTCCCGGGTCTGGGCTAAGTAGTCAGGTGGGGTTTTCTCTCAGGAGCTTTTGTTCCCTGCAAGCTTTCCGTACAGCGTTGGAGGACGATAGTGAAAATGGTGGCCTCCCAATCTCCGCCCGCAGGAGCTGAGAACTGGGGGCCCCACTCCTCAGTGCGCCCCCAGAGAAAAGCAGTCAATCACTCCTGTCTCCCTTGTCTCCGGCCGCACTCCATGCTCACCCGGCCTGTGACCGAGCATTTCTATGTCTGGCACCCGACCCCGTGTGGAGTCTCCAAACCCAGCAGATCCCTGCGGTGCACTCCCGCGCCACTCCCCCCGGGGAAGGAAGGGGAGTCTCCCCGGCCCTGCCGCTTGTTGGGTCCCTGCTGGAGGAGCAGTGGCCCGACTGTCACCGATCACAGTTTATGGCAACCCCGAGCTGAGAGCTTGCTCCTCAGCTCCGTCTCT
Organism: Eumetopias jubatus; assembly: GCF_037043125.1. Lineage (NCBI taxonomy): Eukaryota > Metazoa > Chordata > Mammalia > Carnivora > Otariidae > Eumetopias > Eumetopias jubatus. The sequence continues at coordinate 171,825,038 of NW_028274809.1, read as the reverse complement.
GCAGCCGGCTTCCCCACTCTGATACCTGGGAGCTCTGCCACACTCAGGCACCCCCGGTCTTTCTGTGACCCCGAGGGTCCTGGGACCACACTGTCCCGCGAGGGTTCCACCCCCGCTTAGCCGCTGGAGCGACGCCCCTCAGAGGAGCCGACTTCTAAAAGTTCCAATTTTGTGCTCCGCGGCTCTATCACTTGCCAGAAGCGGCCGATGGAGGCCCCCTCCCCTGCCGTCTATCCTCCCGAATATCACCTCGGATTCACTTCTCCGCACGTCCTACTTTCCAGAAAGTGGTCGCTTTTCTGTTCAGAGTTGTTGCTTTTCTTTTCCTCGATCTCCTGTTGAGTTCGTAGCTGTTCAGAATGGTTTGATCCCTAACCAGCTGAATTCCTGAGACCAGACAAAATCCAGGTCTCCTACTCCTCCGCCATCTTGCTCCGCCCCCTATCAAGTCTTTAAGAGCACCTTCACTGCCATCTTGCTCTGCCCAAGCCATAACTTTATTTTTAACATCTATGACAGAGCATATAGAACTCCTCAACATATATTTATTGAGTTAATTATTTACAAAAAGATTTATAAATAAAATTTTATGTCCATCCATCAGGTATATAATGGAAATATTAATAATTACAGCAAAAGTTATTTTAATATTTGGGCAAAATATTTTTATAATCATATATAAATTCCAATTCCTTAAAATTATCTTTTCTTATCCTTTTTAATGGTTTGGTCATTATTAACTCATATAGGAAAAGTAACTCTTAAAGATTTAAATAGAGGGTAAAAATGGCACCTAAAAACAACTGAAGCAGAATTTCTCCAAATCTTACCTTTGCTCCTAACTGTCTTCATAGAATGAGGATAAAGTAATGATAACATTGGTAGAGAGAAGGAAATCATCTTGTCTACTGTCATAAAAAATATTGTTTTTTAATACAAATCAAAGACAACTGGAACCAGCCTCAAAACACATCCTCTAAAATGAAAAAAAAAAAAAAAAAATCACTGAATGTATAGAGAAATAACTTCCAGAGAGATTTACCTCTTTTGGAGATGTGTTTACTTTACTAAGGGAGATAAAATCTTAAGGCATGTTTTATATTCCAAAATATTTGTTTACATTAGGAAGTTGATTCTTCTTTCCCTCTCTCAGGAGAGGAGGTTGGCAACTGAGCAGCCTATAACCTATATAAATGTTCAGATTCATAGTTTTGGGACTCTTTCCTGTGGTAAATTTAATCATCTTTTTGCATATGCCCAATACTATCTCACCTTCATAGCATCTGCTTGGGAGAGAATGCGGCTTAGGGATCTAATGTGGTTATTGCTGTATGTAATAATATGTCTGAAATCTATTCCAGAAAATGTGTTTCATGATAAAAACAAATAAATATAAATATTAAAAACATATCACTTACTCAAGCACTGGTTTGTGACTACAAACATTTTTCCTATTTCTTTGCCAAGTTTTTATAAAAACGTTTAAAAAATAAATCAAATATGTCCTTTGCTCTTCTTCATACCTCATTTTAGTCTCCTGCAAACAACTATTCTAAAAAGAGCAATCCCACCCATTGACTTGGAGTTGCCAACAGTGGATGTAACAGAGTTAACAAGTGTACTTCACTGTAACCTAGGCTGGATTTTATTTTAAGAAATATATTTTTTAAAGATTTTATTTATTTATTTGAGAGAGAGAAAGACAGAGAGAGAGAACATGAGTGGAGAGAGGGTCAAAGGGAGAAGGAGAAGCTGACTGCCCGCTGAGCAGGGAGCCCTGACCTGGGGCTCGATCTCAGAACCTTGAGGTCATGACCTGAGCTGAAGGCAGACACGTAACCAACTGAGCCACACAGTGCCCCTATTTTAAGAAATATTAACACAGATTATTTTAAGAGAAATTTGAGTACATTTTAAGGAAGAACATTTTCTAAAAGCAAACAAAACATGAAAAGGTGTGGAGCACAATACTGGAATAAATATAAAAGGAATTCCTACTAAAGAGCTTAACTTTTATCTCACTATATTTAAAGAGCAAAGTAATTTGAGTATCAGAAATCAAGCTGATATACTGGAAATGTAAAAGTTTTGTTTGTCCTGGTGCTTTGCTATATTTCTAATAGCTGCTGTGTTTTGATTATAACAAGTAAGTTTTTTAATACTTGGCTTTTAACACTGTGAGTTAAAAATACATTGTATTTTGTGAACACCTTGAAAGATAAAAAAAGATTTAATAATTAATATATATGCCTTTCTAAATATGTTTCCCAAAGCCAGGTTTTCTAAAACTAGTTGCTACTAATACCTAAAATATCAAAGTTAATATTTAAAGTTCCCACTTCCTTCAAAACAGGCTTTGCTCACAAATGTAAATAGTATATATTTACAGTTAAAATTTAGATAAAATAAAAAATTAAATTGGCACTATTGAACTTTAAAAATGCAGATCCTATGAAAAATTAAGCCTATGGAATTTATAAAAAAATGTAACTAGAGAAGAGCAACGTTTAAATATTGTCTAGTATTTCCTTAGATTAGTGTATAGATTTTAAATAAATTTGTATCAGCTTCTTTTTGTTACACTGTGTTAACAGTAGTTTTATTTTTCAAACTAAAATTGTAATCATCACAATGATAATATACCAGAATAGCAGGACACATGCCATATTTAGCTATTTGTATGTTAAATATATGTATATAAATTACATGTTTAAATGATATATACAAATATTATACATATACATTTATATGTAAATTCTGGAATGAGGAAAATATCTTGTTCTTAAAACGTATTTGGGAGCTGCAGTGATTAACATCTCTTTAGAATCCACAAGATTATAGATACTTTTAAATTCAGTGAATCTATAAAAATTGGTCAGTGTGATATATACGATTGATCCTTACCAAGAGAAAGGTTAATGGTTTTTTTAAATAATTAAAATTTATTTGCTCTTAGTTTATAACCTATTAGGCTGGGAGAGGTAATGAAAACTATAGCTATAAGGTAGGTCAGGTTATTATTAATGACACAAAAATTCTGGAGGAAGAAAATAGATATAAAATAGAATTCACACAGACTGAATGGAGAAAAAATAAAGAATATGAGTGATTGAAACAACTTCCAGTAGATAGTGGTAAAGGAAGGAATTTTCTAGGCAAAGATGAAAAAGCTAAGTCATGTCACATAGTCTGGAAATCCCAGTGTTTGTGGCAAGAATGATGAGTAACACAAAGCGTATGTAGTGTAGCCATGACTGACAAATTGCAACCGCATATGCTACTTCCTACAATGTCTCAAATTCGAAGCACCTTTCATTTAGGAACGTAAAACTTTGGGGAAAGCAAAATAAATAAAACCATAGCATGTGTGTGTCTTTTGAAAAAAAGAGCCTGAAGATAATGAAACTAGAATCTTCCTGCAACAACCTGTTGAGATAAAACTAATGATCTGAATTAGAGTCATAATTACAACCCTAGAAATGAGAGAAGAGAGTAATGGCACAGGTAGATTCTACAGGTCTCGGCTGGTCCTGTTGCCCTGAAAAACGAAGGTGAAGGGAGAGATATGAGGTAGAGACAGCAAGCAAAGAAGGAAGAGAAGTCCCATCACTTCCAGCATCCTCAAAAAGCTTGTTCTTCTTACTTCAAATAGAAAACGAGACATTTGTCAAATTATGCCCCTCCTCCCCTTCTTTTCTTTTTCTGTGCTTTTTCTTCCTACTTGCGCAGACATACACTGACTCATGCACACGTACTCACATACACTCGAGCAAATACCATCAACACCAGCATCATCACCCACCATCATCACCAGCATCATCACCCATCACCCACCATCACCACCACCAACAGCATCGTTTTTAGATCCTGCCATCCTGTTTCAGCTTAACAATTCATATAATTTCCATCTGGAGACATTGCAGCTCTTAAAGACCAGCCCTGTTCTCTCTTTTTTTATCATCATGGACGAGAGAGGAGAGTTACCTGAACACGGCTTTGGACTGGGAGGACATGGTGGCCTCTGGGTTGGATTTTGCCTTGGTTTATTTTCCTGCTTCTGCGTCAGGAGAAAGAATAGTCTTCATCTTTCAGCTTATTTCTTGTTTTGGATCCCTTGGGGAAAAAACTAGCCTTGGAGATCCTCTCTTATAAATGCTGTCTGGGGAGAGTTTACCTGGATGAACCGCAGTTGCTGCTCATGGGAAGGACCTCAGGTCAGCTCTTTAACTTGGGGGTCCTAGAGCAGATCTCCTGTTACAGAAGGGGCAGCGGAGAGGGCCAGGGAGCTCCTGTGTGTTCTTTGTCACACAGGTACAAAAATTAACTTCAGGTGTCCTTTGTTTTAAATAAATTTCTTAATGTCAAACAAACAAACAATTCATATAAGTTCTTGTCAAGTTAACCATTTCCTCATAACTTTTCCACATCTGTTCTCACAATATCTACATGACCTTTATCTCTCAGTTACAGATCTCATATGTTTACAATTTCTCTTTCTATGCTGTTTTCTGCCATTAGCTTAATATTTCATCTTTTGAATGGAATGAAATTAGAATTTTTAATAATATAAGGTCTAAATACCCACTATAAAAATGAAACTACACATGCCCGAGAGGGAAACAAACAAGTGACTCTATTTTAAGCTTCATGCATGGAAATGCTTAATAAGTTGAATAAAAATCCCCAGAGGGAAAATATTCTAAATTCAACTGTGTAAGTTTAAAAAATAATCATTAAAATGAAATAATAATACCTGGCAAACAATAAGTTGACAAACTGAGAACATATTTGCAACATATATCATAAGGAGCTAATAATATCCCTAATATAAAAAGAGCTTAAAAAATTGAGGAAGGAAATCAAATATAAAAAATTTGGAAACAACCTAAGTGTCCATCCATAAAAAGGTAGTTAAATAAAGTATGGTTTATACAACCAATGGAGGAAGGAAGAATGAAAACAGACTCTATGAATTGATATGGCGTGGTTTCCGAGACATATTGTAAGATATATTGTTAGTTGCAAAAAGGCAAATTATCAAAAATTATATACAGTATGTTATACTCTATATAAAAATGCAGGAAATAGAATGGTATTTGCCAGGGACTGGGGGGCAAGGGAAGAAAATGGTGAGGTTTTAGTCAAAGGGTCCAGCTTTTCAGTCATGAAAGATGAGTAAGTTCTAGAGATCCCTACAAAGCATAGTGCCTATAGTTAATAACACTAATTGTATTATTTACTTGAAAATTTGCTGAGAATAGATCTTATGTTAAATGTTCTTACAATAATAATACCTTTATTATTATAAATAATTGCTATAATATTATATCATCATTATTTTAAATAAAGATGGAGGAAATTTTTGGAGGTAATGAATATGTTTATCACATAGATTGTGGTGATGGGTCATTGGTGCATATTTATTTCCAAACTCATCAAATTGTATATATTAAATATGTACAGTTTTTTGTATGTCAATCACAGCTCAATAGAGTGGTTTAAAAAATAAAAAAAAGAAAATATGCTCATATCTCCTCTTTTGTTTAAAGAAATATAAGAAGGAGAAACCAGAAAATAATAAAATTGGGTAGTTACAGGCAGTGGGTAGAGAAAGGGAGAAATGAATCTGAGAATAAGAACAAGATAGAAGAAATGAGGAGTAAGTGATACATCTATGAGCATACCTTTTAAAAAAATTTTTATTGTGGTAAAAACAATACGAAATCTACCCTTTTAGCAGATTCTAAGTATGCAATATTATTTTTGACTATAGATATAATGTTGTACAGTAGATCTCCAGAACTTTTTCTCTTGTATAAATGATACTTTGTGCCTATTGATTAGTAACTTCTTGTTTCCTCCCTCCCCTTATCCCTGACAATCACCATTCTACTCTTTGATTTTATTAATTTGACTATTTTAGACGCTTCATGTAAGTGGAATCATGCATTATTTGTCTTTCTGTAGAATTAAAATCAAAATCTTGAAAAGATACTTATTCTTACTTATTACTACTGTGAAATTTAGTATGATCAGAGTTAAGTTTTTGTTTATTTCAGGCATATATAACATAACTAATCCCTCTGGAGTATATTTACTGAATTTTCTTAAGTCTAACGAGAAAAACCAAATTGGTATAAACATTTTAAACTTAATGAAATATTGTGTGGCAGCTTTAAAATCCTAGTCAGATAATTCTAACAGCTGAGCCATCCATGGAATGAAAGAGTTGGAGGGCAGACCAGCAATCCACGCAGCTGTGTTAAAACCATGAGGATAAGAGGGGAACGGTTTTCTACTTTTGTTTGGTTGGACTATAGCAGGGTATTGTCAGAAAGGTCTTCTGTACTACTGGGTCATTATTTTCCCAGTCTCTGAGCTAGAGAGAAGGGCTTTGGATGAAATTTTTATTTGTCATTATTGGAGTTTCTTGTTTGGTAGCATCTACCACGCCCTAAGATACATGGGAAGCAACAAAGAAAGGACCCATAGTAGAGAAATTCCTCAAATCACAAGGTCCCTTAGTATTCCTTTGTCTTTCCAGTTTTCAAGATTTTTTTATACTTGTTTTGCCTTTATCTTTCTTTTCTTTTCTTTTCTTTTTTGTAGTAGTAGTAAGTAGAAGGACGTAGTAGGAACTAGACTTCTCCATCTTGGCTAGCTCTTATCATTATAAATCTATGAGGGTCAGGCCCTTGCTTGATGGACTGACCTTGCCACTTATCACCTACTAAGGTAATTGCACGCACCAAATTCTGTTGCTTTGCAGCTTTGCCATATTTCCTGATTATTTGGAAGCAGCCCAGGATGGGCCTCTTGGACTCCTACACATATTGTTGGATATGTCAGGATTGCAAGGCCCTGACTATTCATTCCCTTTAAGCAAGAAATTATTAGTTCTCTTTAATTAAATAAAAAAGAGAATGTATTGACAAAGAAAAGTTATAGAAAAAAGACCAAAATGCAAATTATAACTGAAAAATACGGTGACAACAATAACAGCAACAATGAAAACTGTATGGGCTTAATAGTATAGTGGAGATGACAGAGAATAGATTCTGTGAACTCAGTGAACTTCAAGTCAGATCAATTGAATTTACTCAATCAGAGAAAATAGAAAGAAAAGAGTAAAAAAAAAAAAAGAAGGTAATGAATAGTCTTAGTGACAAGAGCAACACTAACAAATTCCTATCATTCAACTCCAAGAGAGGAAAGAGAAAGAATGTGGAGCCAAAAAAGGACTCAAAGAAATAGTGATTTTAAAGTCTCCAAATTTGGTGAAAAGCATAAATCTACAGATTTAAGTCCCTGGACCTCAAATAGGATAAACCTAAAGAAACTCATGCCAAGACATACCCTAATTAAATATCTAAAAGCTGATGATCAACAAATTATCTTGGAAGAAGTCAGAGAAAAAGGACAAATTATTTATAGGGGAAAAACATTTTTCATCTGAAAATTTGCAGGTCAGAAGGAAATAAGCACACTTTAAATACTAAGAGAAAAGAATCATCAACTATCAAATCTATAACTGACAAAATTATCCTTCAGGAGTAAAGACATAATAAGACATTCTCAGATAAAGGGAAACTAAGAAAATTTGTTACTAGCAAGCCTACCCTTTCTATATACAGAAAGGAAATGATAATAGAAAAAGACTTGAAGTTCCAAAAAGGAAATTAAAACATGGAATCAGTACAAAACATGGAATCAGTACAAATACAAATAGACCATGAATCTCATGATTTTCTTAAAATCACATTTGATGCTGAAGTAAAAATCATAACACATCTGATGTTGTGTACAATGCATACCAAGGAAATTCTTAAAATAATTATATATAACCTGGGGACGGTAAAGGGACCTAAATAGAAGTAAAATTTTGATGTTTAGTTTAATTGGGAAAAAAGCATTAATGCCAGTTGACTGTGATACTTTTTTATATACATTATAATATCTGGACCAGTCACTAAGAAAACTGTACAAAGCTACATACCGTAAAACACTATAAATAAATTAAGAAGAAATCTTAAATAATTTTCAAGTGACTCACATATCTTGGACTATTTGGGTTACTATAACAAATTACCATAGATTGGGTGGCTTAATCAGCAAACATTTAGTTGTCACAGTTTTGGATGGAAAGTTCAAGATCAACGTGCCCTAGACAGATTTATTTCTCAACGAGGGTGTTTTCCTGGCCTGTGGACAGCCATCCTCTTACTGTGTATTTTCATATGGCAGAAAACAGAAAGAGCTCTGATATCTTATTGCTGAATGTCCAATTTTCCAGCAATGGGAACTAAGGCAAAGTCCCTGATACGCCACCATCCTTCAGAAAAACCCATACTTGATTATAGTAGACTCTGTCAAACTGATTCAGTGATTCATTCTTATAGGCTAGACCCATAATGCAGGTATGAGTTTTCTTTTCCTACCTGAAGGGCCTTAGCTAGTGCAACTATAAGAACCTTATTAAATGTTTCCTCTGTCAACATGGGACCAATTTTACCATCATATCTGTCCAGAGTTCTTTCTCACATTATCCCAAATGTTGGGAGTGGCCCCATGACTTGGGATCCAAAATACCATACAGAAGTTGTTGGCCTGATAGCTTGTGTAGGGAGTGATGTACTAGCTTAAAGGCAATAATTTAGTAAAATGAAGCACCATCATTCAGGACAGACTCTACACTATTATAATACATTTACACATATACATATGATGATGCATGTACATATGTACCTTTATATAGTGCCATTTCTTCATCAGGAACATGAAGTCCAAGAACCACAGAGTTAGAAATAAGAATAGTTCTCCTTATCAACACTCCCAGTGTGCTTTCACTCACCACAACTTTGATCTCTGAAAATTTAGAGGTTTTTGTTCTGAAAAGGAGAACACTGCTGCCAGGGGATAGAGAAAGGAAGTCAGTGAATCATAAGCTGTGATTGCCACTGGGACATGTCACATTCCTTGTGTTAAGGGAGCAGAAGACAAGAACAAGAATCACCATCCAGACTGGGGAATTGATCCTGATCATCAGGAGGAAATAAGGCTGCAGTCACACAGAAGAAGGGATCGGGATGATGTTAGGTACCCAGTTGTTTCTCTTGAGCAGCTCTTGTATCTCCCTTGCCCAAGTTTGATAGCAAATGCAAATGTTTAGCAACTGTATCCTGAGAAAAGAATGTGCCAGGGGCTCAAATCCCTCCAAGACAAAGGTTTTGGTTACATCTAACTATACCTCTGACACCAACAGTTGTCCTAGCTGAGGACGGAGGGAATAGAGGATGGGTATAGGAGAAAGGAGACAATGAGTTTTACCTTTGGTCCTGAGACTAGATGTAGTATCTGGGTTAGTAGTTCAACTTAATATGATTATTTCCTACATTTGTTCGAGAAGTTTATCAGAACCTTAAAGCAGCTGGCACCAAAGGTGACCTGTATTAAACATTGATGCACTGCCTAGATCTCCCTTCAGTGAAGAACCCATTGTCCCAACTTCTGGGGATGCTGTAGGTGGACAATCTTCAGCTGAAAGCCCTTTTGTGGTTTTGTCACCCGCCTGGTACTTTTGCTCCCAAAGTCACACCTCTTCCTACAAAATCCACATCCAACAACTGACTGAGTGAGCATAAAAATAGCCCTCCCCGTTCACTAGGATAACACGAGGATAATCAAGGGTGGCTATTTCTCCAGATCTCCCCATGAGGTCTGTCCGAACTGTTTCTGGGTCTACCTCACAGCTCAGCTTCTCCATCTGCAACTGTTCCTTACTCTGTCTTTCATGGGTATTATTTGTAAGAGTACTTTACACACTAACCAATAACAATCTGCCTGGTAAACGATATCTTAAAGTCTGCTTTCTATAGAACACTTTACATGGTGTGCCACTTAGAACTAGAACCAGGACGCGAGCTTCCCTGGATGACTTGGAATCGTGGAGGGCAGAGCTATCTGAAAGCAACTAGATTCCTGAAACATACATCCTTGTTTCTCCTCCTCCCGGTTTTGCACTCAACTGGCCAGAACATGGCCAGAAGGAAACTGGCAAGGTAGACTGAGAAATGGTCCTGCCCTGAGATTCAGAGCAGAGCAGAGCAATAAAAAGTTATTTACCTGAGAGCAAACAGAAAAAACAACTGGTAAAACCAATAGGTAATATGTCAGATTCTCAACTTACAGGACATGAAATTTTTGCACTTTTACGGATAGAAATAACATCAAAAAACTTTTAAGACATAAACCTCCATTTCAAAATAGGTTTTAAAGAACTAATAAATATTCCAGGGACCAGGTTTATATTTTCTCTGTATTTTCTGTGGGTGGCTAATGTACTCAGTGAAACCAGTTGTTTTCCATAATTTTTTAAAAAACATTTTTGTCTATGTCTGTCTGTCTAACTACATATCTAAGTATAATCTATTTTAAATTTTGGAGAAATAAGCATTATACAATGGCTCCTAACATTGCAGTTAGACCCTGTATGACTTAGTAGAGAGTGGCTTCCATCATCTGATAAATATGGAGTTATTACTGGGGATTAATACTAGGTATTATAGTGAGAATACTAGGTATATGAGGTGCCTGCGTGGCTCAGTCAGTTAAGCATCCAACTCTTGATTTCAACTCAGGTCCTGATCTCAGAGTCCTGAGATTGAGCCACATGTCGGGCTCTGGTCTCAGCACTGAGTCTGCTTGAGACTCTCTCTCTCCCCCTCTGTCCCTGCCCCACTCATGCTCTCTCTCCCACTTTTTCTAAAATAAATAAATAAAATATTAAAAAAAGAAAAAGAATACTAGGTATAGAAAAGGTAAGAATTTTCTTCTCCATGCATAAAGAGAAAACACAGCAAAATCACCTCAGCAAAATACGCTCAAGATTTAAGAAAATGCTACACTTAGACCCATAATAAATCAAAAAATATTTCTTTTCTCAAGATTTTTAACACAGAAAGAGTAGAAGAAGAACATAGCCAGGACTGTCAGCTAAAATTTCTACTATGGTATCACATATGATCAGAGACAAATTTTTGTTTTATTTTTTGGTTTGTTTATTTAGGTATATATAATTTACAACTAAGCTTACTGAAATATATTTACTGAATTTTCTTAAAACCAGTAAGAGAAACCTAATTGTTATAAATATTTTAAATTTGTCCATGACTTCTCAATAGCATAATTATTCCATGTATTAATGAAAGCAACTCTAACTTATTAAATGGAATATCTTGTAACTACTAACATAGTTGTTTAAGATTATAGAGTACAATTGAAATCTTTAGTTCTATAATATTAATTTTAAATAGTGAAAAATTGAAATCCATGCTTTTTTAAAAAATTTACTTAAAATCAACTGATTAACAGATAGTATATTATTAGTTTCAGAGACAGAGTTTAGTGATTCATCAGTTGCATATAACACCCAGTGCTCATTCCATCAAGTGCCCTCGTCAATGCCCTTCACACAGTTACCCCATCCCCCCACCTACCACCCCCCCGCAGCCCTCAGTTTGTTTCCTATAGCTAAGAGTCACCTACGGTTTGTCTCCCTCTCTGATTTCGTCTTATTTTATTTTTCCCTCCCTTCCCCTATGTTCATCCATTTTGTGAAATCCATGTTTTTATTAAAATTAAGTATTCAAAATGTCAGGAAGCAGTTAAATGTATCTAGATCTATATCATCTGGGAGTAAAAGTATATACCTTTTGCATGAGTACATTTGAAATCAAAACAAATTTGTAAGTAATAAAAAACTGTCTTAAAAATATCTGACTGAATTTTTAATCAATTATGAAATATTTCCCTTAATAGAGTTTCAGTGTAAAATAAGTATACTGAAGTATGTTCAAATTTTTTATTATTTGAAATATATACTTCTTAAGGTTTTAACTCAATTTTTTTTCAGTGAAATACAGCAAATTTTCCAAAGTGATTTAAACTTTTAAGGTAAATTGGTTGGAATATCCAGAGGAAAGTAACTGTATCTTGAGTGTATGTGACTAATGGTTATATTTTCATCTCATAAATCTGTAGGTAAAATTTAGTCATTTACTAACACTCTGATTTACAGCATATATGGATTTTTCTTTGAAGCAAGAAGTGAGAATTACATTGGAGCAAGTAGCTACAAATAAATTATGATGACCCTCAAAAATGAAGACGACACTTCTGACATTCCTTGAATTGAATGAAACATTGAGTGATTTTTTTTCTGTAAATTAGATTGTTAGGCTTTAAATTATCTAGTTTCTTCTTCTGTATTCTGAGCTAGCTGTGATTTTTTTCACTCTATTTCTCTATGGGCTACAGACAATATTTAAAATTTTAGTTAGTGAATTTTTACATTTCAAAACATTTCATATATATAAATGGTGAGGTATTAAAATATTAAGAAGCTTGAGTAAATATGAATGCAACGATATTCAAATGCATTTGGATAATGATGCATTATAAAAGTATAAATGGGTTTAGATATTTTAATAATTATTAATAATAACTTTGAATATTAAAATATAGATGCATTACTTGATTTTCCCAAAGGAATTTGAATATATAATACTTAAATTTAGAAGGGAATTGTGTTCCATGGAATTACATTTTTAGGAATTCTGATTTATTCAAACATAATTAATAAACCTGGTCTTAGCCATACTTTCTATGAAGTTTTAATGAGTTGAGAAAGGTACTGCAATCCAGTTAAAAGTTACCAAAATTCTACACAAGAAACACTTTTTTCCCAACATTAACAATTATATTTCAGACACTGAAAATGTCATTTTTTTCCTTTTTCAAGTTTTTATTTAAATTCCAGTTAATTAACATACAGTGTAATATTAGTTTCAGGTGTACGATTTAGTGATTCAACACTTCCATACAATATGCAGTGCTCACCACAACAAGTAGACTCCTTAATCTCCATCACCTATTTCACCCATCCCTCTGCCCACCTTTCCTCTGGTAACCATCAGTTTGTTTTCTATAGTCAAGAGTCTGTTTTTTGACTTGCTTCTCTCTCTTTTTTTTTCCTATGATCATTTGTTTTGTTTATTAAGTGCCACATATGAGTGAAATCATACGGTAATTTAATATTTTCCCCATAACTTAAACAGAATTATGAAAAAATTAAGTTAAATTCAAAATGTGCTAGTGTTAGGAAACATCTTTCTTACCAAAACTGTGTCTTAAGCTGCAAATGCCTTAATGTTTTTATTATTCTTGGAAAAAAATATGTTTATTGTCTCTTCTTTAATTTTTATTTATTTATTTTTCTTCTTTAATTTTTAGATACTACCCAATGAATAACATGAGAAACCATCAAATGCACACAATTATCAAATGCAATTGTGTGGGTTTTTTTTTTTAATTTTTATTTATTTATTTCAGAGAGAGAGCACAAGTAGGGGAGCAGGACAGGGAGAAGCAGGCTCCCCACTGAGCAGGGAGCCCGATCCCAGGACTCTGGGATCATGACCTGAGCCGAAGGCAGAGCTTAAATGACTGAGCCACCCAGGCGCCCCCAAATGCAATTGTTTTTAACATTCAGAAAAAATCTATACAGTAATTATTTTAATAAGAACACCAAACTATTGATAATAGTTTCTTTGGGTGGTGGCTATGATTTAATTAAATATCTAGTGTATAATGTTAACTTAGTCAAAATCCTCTCAATTCAATGGGGATTATCTGCAGCAGGCAGTGTGAGGCTCTTGTTACTTTGTTGTTAAAAGCTCTATATTCTCTTCCAATTCTTATTGTTCTCCCCTCATAAGAACTTTAGATAAAATTTGTATTTTTCACAGATACTTAATTATATTTTACACAAAGTCATTGGGTTATACATCTTACCATTCTCAGCTAGCCGTTTATAAGAACGTCTGTGTAGTAGCTCGGACTATATCTAATTTGTTGTTTCCAGTTGTTGCGAAATTTTTCACAGTATATATCAAACACATTTTGTTATTATGCCCATCCAGTGATAGGTTTCCATGGTACTCATCTACCTTCAACCAAAAGCAATAATAATATGAATATCTTTGCAGATACCCTACCAGTGAAATGTTTAAGAATTACACTAGGAAGTATATCCAGGAGTAAGAATACTGAGTTATAAAGCACATACTTTTCTATTTTGACAGTGCAACATCAGAAAATTATTATTTTAGCTTGCACTCCCTTCCATGAATGTTTCTATATCTCCACATTCTTGTCAACACTTGGTATTATACAGGTGTCTAATATTTGCCGTACTGTTGAATGGATTTAATTGCTATTTTGATTTGATTCTTATTATTTTTCAATATCAGTTTGAACATCTTTGTATATACTTGTCAGGAATTGGCTTTTTCTGTCTATAATCTACTTTATCTTAATTCTTAGGCAATTTTCCCTACAGGTTCTGGTGTTTTTATTGTTATAGGCAAGAATTTGCTGAATATTTCAAATATTAATTCCTTCTTAGTCTAGAATTACCTCAGTATAATATCTAAGCTTTTACAAAATAGCTAATTTTGTCTAAGGTGTTTTTTTTGTTGTTGTTGTTGTTAATTAGAATTTTTTATTTATTTGTTGGTTGGTTGGTTGGTTTGTTAATCAGAACATTTAAACTCACCATAATCAGTTCCATCATTATTTTTTTATGCTTTTTGGGAATTGCGTATGAATTTACTCTTCCATTTTATATCATTTTCTCTATGGATATTTTTGTAGAACACATCTCAATTTGAATCTGTCTAACGTTTTGTCATATTATTCAATATGGCAGGTATACCACAGAAATAAGGTTGTGGCCTTCTTAGCCCATTGTATCAAGAAGCAGATGATGGCAACCATTGCTATGTACTTTAATCACCTGGTATGATGATAACCCTCTGGTTTCTTCATTGTAAGACAATTATTTTCTCCTTTTAAATTAATAATTGCATTGTGGGAAGATACTGTGAAACTGTATAAACACACTATTTATTTTCTTTATTCATATTGTAGAAAACAAGGAATCATCAGAATAATGAAATTGTTTAACATTAAGAAGTTAAAAAAATATACAGTAAAAATGAAATAAAGAAGGGAACAGAATACATTCAGGGATGAAAAGAAAAGTTTAAAAACTTTAAAGAATTTATAATTAACTTCCTCAAATGTTGTGCCTATGTGAAATAATAACAGAATTCTACAAAAATAGCACAAGCAAGCAAAGAGTTCTTAAAAATTTAACATACTATATACATATATATGTTTTTTTAATCATAAAGTTTGAAGATAGAAAGAATGAGAGACAGAGACCAAGAGAGAAAGAAATGGGAAGATAAAAAGGAATATTCAGCCTTACAAACATTAAAATAACCAAAGTTAAAATAATAAAATAATGTCTGTGGTTCATGAAAAAATAGTTTAATAAGGATAGGTTAGACACAGTATATGTGTGTATGTACATCGTATTCATTTATACACATATATTGACTTGATATGTGACAAATAAGAAACCACAAATAATGTATAAAATGACATTTTACCAGATTACCCAATAGTAAATGCAACTAAATGTAACGCATGATCTGATATTTTCACTCAGTTTTATTGATGATTCTTGCCTAAATAATACGGCAACTTAATTCCATGATTTCTTAAACAATTAGTTGATTTTTCTATTGTAAGGGAGTTCTTTTCCTGCTACACCATTTATTTTGGTATTTATGTATTCTATATGCATTTCTTTATTTATAGCAGTGTGGTTAGTGGTTTCTTATTTTATTCACTGTTTATATCCTTTTCTACCACCGGTCCTTTACACATGTCCCCATTGTTGTTTGATGACTACTTTATTTTCTGCCACCACAAAATGTGTCAAGCTCATTTTGTACCTATATTGTCCATACCTGGAGGCAATCATTTCTCCAGGGAACACTGGTTCCTTTTTGTGAAGAATAATATTTGCATAAAATAGTATTTGAATCCAGAGCTGGAATGATAATTGTGCTCATTTCTTCTGGGGTGTCATTGCTTGTCAAACCTTTCAGTGGTTTGAAAAATTAGGAAGGAGATGCATGAATTCTCAGATCATACATACATGTATACATAAGTATGTGTGACATATATACAAATAAATATATATCTATATGTCTATACATAAAGTCATGAGTCATGATTTCAAGCGAGTTCCCTTTTTTCTGTATTTCCCCTCCCTGTCAGTGAAAATACCATTACCTGAAATATTTTTACTTATTTGCCAGTCCACAATACATAAGTAGTATATTCTGGTTTCAAAATTGCTAGACTATGGCTGTATAAAAAAGAAAACAAAATCCTATGAATTAGAGCTTATATTGTATATTTTTTATTCAGCCTGAGGGTATATAGATTAAATACTGAACACAAATTTTAGTTTGTTACTTTCCCTTGCCTATCTGTCCTTCACTGTTGTTACATAATTCAATTAAAGTATGTTTTAGTTCCTTCGTTCGCTTTTGTCTTTCATTTTAAGTATCATTTCCCCACTGTTGTTTATTATAATTGCTTTCTTTGGGTATGTGAAACATTATCATGGTTCCAAAAGTCAGAAATGTGCAAAAAGAAACAGAAAAGTGATTTCACTCCATATTATTGCTACCCTCTTCATGCAGTTCCCATCTGTCTTCTCTAGGTAACCAAGCTCTCTGTGTTATGGTGTATCATTTATTGTTTCCTTTTTGCAATATTCAAATACATGTATATTTTACTGTTTTCCCTCCCCCCCGTTTTTTTACACAAAATGCACTGACAAGTGGCATTTTTTCAAAAAGGATAGAAAGTAGAGAGGGACTGGGTTAAGAATGACTATGTTTTCAAAGCAGATCAGAAAATGTTTTTATGTCAAAGTAATATTTTTACTGAGAAACGAGATAAAACAGGAAGTCCTGTGAAGTACCAGATTTTCTCTCTCTTGAATATTGATATTTGTCTTCATGTTCTAGATATTCAATTTTTATATGTCTTGTGGATTGTTTTGTCTTCATGATATTATCCTGACATCTCAGAACATAATATACTCATATTTATTACTTAGTGAATATAAATGCATAAAATAAATACTATTCCATAGAAAAGATGATCTGATCAGATCATTTTTTGATGTTGCAAATCATAGAACTATGTAATGTAAAGTTGACATCTATTTCATATTTGCTATCATTATATTATACTTGAGTATATATTTTAGTGATGTGTGGAATTCAACCTCTTTTTCTGTCTGATAAGTAGAAATGTAAAGTTTAGTAATATGAAACAAAGAGACCTGGTAAAACAGTCATCAATGTATATCATTGTTAAGTGATTTTATGTGATAAACAATATAGCTGAATGATAAAAGAAATGGGAATAATGTAAACCAAGAAAATGAAATACGATTGAAGATATGAAAATGAGTTAAAATGATATTTATTACCTAATTTTAAAGACTTAATATACATCTATACAACTACCTCTCTCTCACTCTGTCTCTTTATAAAGCTATACAAACAAGAGTTCATACTGATTATCTCTAATATATTTAATATATGCTTAGACACTATATAGTTATTTGCTCAATCCTAGAATACACATAAAACAATTTTAAAATTATTAAATCACACTCTGAGTAACAAATCTACTGGCTGAAGTACAATATTTCTTTAATCTTCTTTTTGGCTTTAGCCTTACATTAGACGGTCAAAATGTAGCATTTAAGAGTTACCGAAGTTCATCCTTCCTTCTTGCCTCTGTGTGGTATGGTTATGTTATTCATTTGAAATTGAGGGATTCATTTAGTTCTATTTCTATTCCATTTTGAGCTTTCTTTCCCTCTTTGATTTTATTCTTTAATATGTGAAACATAAATATGGCTCCAACAGATCTATATAAAATGACATATTTGGAAAATCGTCTCCATTTCTTTTGTTTCATTTTATTAATGAGGTACAATCCACATGCTATAAAATTCATCTTTTTTAAAAAGTGTACAGCTCAGTGGTTTTGAATATATTTACCATATTTCATTTTCCCATTCGTTCCATCCTGTCCCCAACCACACCCAATCTTAAACAGTTAATAAATTATTTAACTTTAATTCTATACAAGGTATTGTGTCTTATACTTTATAAATATTACCTCATATATATTTATATAAATTATATAAAATATAAACTTTGTTTATGGATGAGGATACTAAAACGTAGAGGAAAAATGTGACTTTTACAATATCATAATTCCGTTTTTATAAATTGAGTTTAGAACCCAGATCCTCTGAGGCCAAGATCCATGTACTTACTAACTCCAAAATGCCTCCTCTACTGTTATAATCCTGGTACAGATACCACAACACCTCATCTGGATTTTTGCAAAAGCATCGAATTGGTATCATTGCCCTTCCTTGCCTATGTCTGTTCTTGGCAATGCAACCACAATGATCCACTGAAACACTGAGGTTAGATCATGTCTCTTCTTTGCTTGAATTTGTATAAATTTTACCCTTTAAATGAGAGTAAAAGCCTAAGTACTTAAATGGCCTAAAGTTTCAGTATGATTTTCCTACCTGCATTTTTACGGTTTCATCTTCTAACACTCTATGTGATGCACCAGCCACGCTAGAGTCCTTGCAGACAACAAATAGTTTCTCTCCTTTAAAGCTATTATTATTATTACTATTATTATCAGTTTTATGCTCACCTTTCTCAATGTCCTTACTGTTGTCCACTCTCTTTCCATATTTGTTACCTTATCAGGGAGTCATTTTTCTGACCACAATCCACTTTCGCCCTGCCCCAGCATTTCATATCATCTCCCTTAGTTTTTTTTTCCTTGTAGCACTTATTACTGGTGTCATAGGTTAAAAGTCTTATCATTCGGGCGCCTGGGTGGCTCAGTTGGTTGAGCGACTGCCTTCGGCTCAGGTCATGATCCCAGAGTCCCGGGATCGAGTCCCGCAGTGGGCTCCCCGCTCGGCGGGGAGTCTGCTTCTCCCTCTGACCCTCCCCCCTCTCGTGCGCTCTCTCTCTCACTCTCTCTCTCAAATAAATAAATAAAATATTTTTCAAAAAAGTCTTATCATTCTTCTGTCTCCGTTAGAATGACAGCAGGGAATAGGATGGTTTTGTTCCCTTTGTGATTCCCATAATTCTCAGCACCCATAATATATATTCCTCCAACAAAATAAAAGATGGAGTTTTTATAGACCAAAGATGATGGTGTGCTATAATATGTGGAGTGGATTTAGTTTGATTGGCTACTCCAAAAGTATCATAGAAAAGAAGTAAACTAAATGAAGATATAGTATACTAACATCTGCTATTGAATTGATTCTAATTATACTAATGAATCTTGATATTGCCATTTTCTATCATACAGATAATTATATAGTAGCTTATTTGCATGTGAATATATATGGCTGTAAGTTAATGCAATTAAGAAAATGAAGAATCACTTCATGTAAATTATTGTGACCAATTAATTATATAAGATTTTAATTTGAAAAATTTCTAAATTCTATAAACTTCCTTAAAATTAGTTTAATGCAGTAAAAATGAAGAAGTTAATACAGCAATTTGTTGCTGGATGTCTAGTTCTGAATTATAGACATTCATTGCATGAACAGCTTTAGCTAACTATGGACTAATGAGGATCTTTTGGAAAACAGAAACTGCTAAATATTCAGAAGTTATTTGTTCACCTCTAACTTAAGGGTAAAATTGAAAGAAAAGATATTTAATGGACTCTGACAAGTATTTAGAATAAAAACATGTTAAAAATTACATTGCAACCATTAAATTCTTATCACTAATGAAATAAATGTAAATTTTTCTTTATTCCTTTTGACTGATAGAAGGAACAGTAAACACATTTTATAGAAATCTACCTGACTCTACGCCAACGATGAATCATGGAACACTACATCAAAAACTAATGATGTCCGCCATTTTGTGGACGCCAGGTCAGTGAGAGCATCTCTGGGAGCTGGTCGGGGAGGGGAGCAGGAAGCGGGAAGACCCATCTGAGGGTGTGTGGATTTGAGCGTCCTTTCCAACCCAAGATCTCAAAATGTATGGTGATTCCTATCCATTGGACTGTAAGGTTTATATAGGTAATCTTGGAAACAATGGTAACAAGAATGAATTGGAACCAGCTTTTGGTTATTGTGGACCACTCTGAAGTGTGTGTGTTGCTAGAAACCCTCCCGGTTTTGCTTTTGTTGAATTTGAAGATCCCCGAGATGCAGCCGATGCTTTTCGAGAACTAGATGGGAGAACATTATGTGGCCGCTGAGGAATAGTGGAACTCTCGAATGGTGAAAAGAGAAGTCGAAATCGTGGCCCACCACCATCTTGGGGTCGTTGCCCTCGAGATGATTATCGGAGGAGTCCTCCGCCTCAACCTCAGATCTCCAAGACAGAGAAGCTTCCCCCGAGCCGGAGCAGGTCCCTTTCCAGAGATAGGAGGAGAGAGAGATCACTGTCTCAGGAGAGAAATCACAAGCCTTCCCGATCTTTCTCTAGGTCTCGTAGCCGATCTAGGTCAAATGAAAGGAAATAGAAGACCAGTTTGCAAGAGGAGTGGTGTACAGGAAATAACTTTAATTGACAGGAGTATGTACAGAAAATTCAAGTTTTGTTTGAGATTTCATAAGCTTGATGCATTCTTAAGATGTTTTAACTGTTCACATTTGTTTGTCTCTTGGAACAGTGACACATAAAGATGTAATTCTCTATGATTTGAATGGATCATATGAGGCATGTAATATCAAGAATTGTTACTTCATAATGTTCCCTTAAGCAAAATTGAATTTGCTTTGAAGTTTAGTCTCACATAGACTGATAATAAACCTCTAACTCCTGCCCCCCCAAAAAACACAAAATCTAATGATATAATGTATGATGATTAACATAACATAATAAAATTAAATTAAAAAATCACCTAAATGAATAAATAATAACATGAATATAAAAAAACAACAAAAAAAAAACCCTACCTGACTCTTGATTTGAAAAATTTCTCATTCGTTGGAACTGATCTTTGCTAGTGTATAGTGAATAAGGAAAGCCTGATATCTTCCTTTCTTTGCTTCCTTTAAAAAAAAATTATACTTTTCCAATGAAGCATTTTAGAATACATGGGGAAAAAGCTCAAGGATAATGATGAGTATGTTTATTTTGTTGTCTACTTTAATGAGATGGTGTGTTTTCTTAAGTCAATAGACTTGCAGATTGGAAAAAAGTCAAAGGGCTGGTAAAAGGAAAGTAAGGGGAAAAAAATCCCATAATTTTGGGCATTTTAAGATTCTATTCCACCTGAAGTTGTGATGTCTGCCATAAAATGTTTTCAAAATACCACAGCTTAATTATTTACTCATATGACAAAATGAAGGATTTTACCAAGACTACCTCAAAAACCAATGTGACTATTAAAGGAAGTAAAAACTTTAAAAGATGTTATGACATCTATATGATGTACTAGTTGAAAATACTCAATTTTTATATAAATAATAAAAACAATTAGAAGGGTGAAATTCATGAGAAAAGTTAAACATGGATCATAAGTTATCTATTTGCTCATGATATCTAGATGCACTTATAGGATGCTTTTGATATTTAGGGTGAGTTAGTGGCATAAAAGACAGATGCAATTAGTGTGTTAAGTGTATAGTATGTTAAATGTAAGGAAGAGCAAAGATAGTAGCAATAAATAAAGAATTTGATAAAAAAAGAGTGCTACTTTTAGATAGACATAAATAAGTCATGATTATGACATATCTGGACTAACAGCTAAATCTCCCCTAAATTGGCCACCTATTGGTGACACTCATATAGTCCTATTCTGCCCATATGTGCTCAGCCCAAGAAAAACAGATAAAACTCATAACCATTCAGCAGGGCAACTGGCAAGCTACAGCTCTTGGCAAGGCATATTTTCACCTATTCTTATGAATAATTCTAATAGAAGATGTCTGTGTATCATTGGTTCGGTCGTCTTCCATCTGTTGGGGACTTTTTGCTCAAATCTTGACTCTGGTTCTTATAACCAGACTTTTTGTGGAGAAGCTGGTGGTAGTGGAGAAAAGAGAGAGAGAAAGACAATGTAGAAACATTGCATAACTCAGGAGGCCTGGGTGGCTCCGTCGTTAAGTGTCTGCCTTTGGCTCAGGTCATGATCCTGAAGTCCCAGATTGAGCCCTGTGTAGGGCTCCTTGCTCAGTGGGGAGTCTGCTTCTCCCTCTGCCCCTCACCCTGCTCATGTGTTTTCTCTCTCTCTCTCAAATAAATAAATAAAATCTTTAAAAAAAAATTGCACAACTCAGGATTCAAGTAGTGGTATTCTTCCACCCATGAGTACCTTTTCCTAAATATATTTTTCTCCCTAGTATCTTTCTCCTTGTTTCTTTCTGTGTATTTCAATTTAATTTGGTAAGTTATCACCTTAAATTGGTCTGTGAGCATTTCTATTCCATGACATCTGGGATTGTTACCTGGCATTGTATTTGGAAGCTACTACTTCATCAAGATAATTGACAATTACATGATAATGATATGAAGTGACAAGGCTACTGCCCTTTGACCCTGGCAAAAGATCAAATGCATCACACTTGTTTTGGAGCCTTACTAGATTCCATTTCTACACATACCATTCCCCATAGGCCAAGGGCATGTTCCCACTTACAGCATATGCCTCTATCTTTGAAGATTATGCATTGGGTACTTGGGACTAAAATTCTGAATTCAAATGATGCTCAGACCAATATCAGAATCTGCATGTGCCTTTACCCCGGGTCTATCCTCAAAGAGACCAAGAGGACTTTATTTCAGAGCACATGAACAAAACTTGGTCATGTGGGCAACTGGTCCACCTCTACATGTTCAAGGCCCATCATAGTGCAAGACAGAACCATGGATGGGAGAGAGTATATATATATATAGGCTGGAATCCAGGGCTGGCTCTCTCCAGAGTGCCATATTTCATTATGGCAGTAGAAGGAGTCTAATAATTCCAAATTCAAACCTGGCTTTCCAGGACTTTATAAAGGTGTATTTGTCAAAGTAGAAAGATAGACTATACTTTATTTCACAATCTGTTAACCTGATTTGTAACTTTTAAGTATTTGGACATATGGTATGTGGGCTGCCATTTGTGCCCAACCTTGCAAGTACTAAGACTGGGACTACCTTTAGGCCTTTATTTATCTATTTAAAGAAGGAAAGTGTAATACCGTGTGAAAACAGAGTGATTTTTGAAGCAATAGCGGAACTGCGACTCAAATATTACATAGTTCTCAAACAATTTTCTTCTCCTAAAATGTATTTAGCAAATGGGTTGTTTTAAGTTTGAGAAGCATTTCAAACAGAATAACTGAAGTTTAAGGAAAGGCAGGTTTAAATAGATAAATGAGATCATGAATCTGGGCAAAATAAGGTCTGGTGGCACAAGTAATGCTTTCTGGAAAAGGTTAGATATTGGAACAGTGTATGGACTAGACTTTGATATGAATACAATATTTCAGTCAGTTGATCAGATATCAAACTATAATACTTAATCAAAACAACTCCAGGGCAAAAATCAGTTACTCTTTCACCTAATCTGTTACTTGTTAGGAATTTTACTACCTACCAATACTTTCTTAACAATTTCTACTGTTAATATTGTTTGATATATAGAAAAGTAATGATTATACATGCTTTTGAATATTTAATTATACAGTATACAAAAGTACTTACTAACTTCATGATTTTCCTAACATTGCCTGAAGATGCTGGTAAACGTAGTCATGGTTTTGACTGCTGAACAGTCTTTATTAAAAACTTGAGTTCCTTTCCTGTCAAAGTATAATCTCTCATTTTATCATCTATAGTACATAAAAGTAAATTGAGGACCAGGAAAAATAATTAAAAAATGAAGAAACAAAGATAATTTGAAGCACAATAAAGAACTTTAAAAATTGTGAGTTTCTAAAAGTTATCAGAAAATTTTTGCATGACCAAACATGAAAGTAACTTCTATAAAAGAACAGTAACTAAAGAAAAAAAATGTGTTACTGAATGTTTTTAAGAGGGTGTAATCTGTATTTAACAATTGTTGAAGAACAGAAGGGATATATCCAAAGAATTAATTGGTGTCTTGTACACAATAAAAAATGTAAAGTATAAAAATGTGAGAAACTATACATTCTACATGCCATTATTTTTATTTAAAAAAAAAAGAATAAGATTGGAACAAGAGCTGAAAAAAAACCAAAATGTTAAAATATAAGTTACTGAAATCAACCTAAGAAAATTATGTATCCTCAAGTGGAGAAACATTGGCATACTGCCAAATCTAATGATTTTTGGCAAATATAATGATGTATTCTGAAAAAAAATTCAGCATTAAAAAAAGTAATATTCACAGAGAAACAAATATAGAAATTGGTAAAGTTTGAGAAAAAAAAATTTGAACCTAGAACTCCAGACCCAACCAGAACTGCCTTCCAATTCTAACTAGATGCTAAAATTATTTTCAAATGTGCAGGTACTCAGAACTTGTAATACACATGGAAATATATATATATATATATATATACATATATATACGTATTTCTTGAGCATTATCACAAGGAAAGAGTAAGATAAAAGAAGACATATCAATAAATCAACATTGGGGCTATCAAAAATAACAGCTTTATAATGATCTAGGGAACATTTGACCTTACTAAAGTACTTAAAGAAAAAGTTGACTCTGTGTGTAAAATAGTAAGACAGTTTAGTGGGAATTAGTGATTATTGAATATTTTGATGTGTACTGGCAACAAGAAATGTGTAACTTAATTTGGCATTCCTGGAGGGGAAAGAGAAAGCTTTATAAGGAAGACATAATCCCAATAGAAAAACAGAAAAAAATATATTGTGATTTTGTGAAAAATGATGACATATTGAAGATACAGATACCATTACACTTAAAGTATTCGCTTTGAGCAACACAGGGTTAGTAGCATTGCGTTTCTTTCTTAATGTCTTTATACATTCTACCAAGTTTCTCAGTCAATAATACTAAACAGTTAAAAATATAAGAGTGACTTATTATTATACTTTCATGTTTGGTCATGCAAAAATTTTCTGATAATTTTTAGAAACTCACAATTTTTAAAGTTCTTTATTGTGCTTCAAATTATCTTTGTTTCTTCATTTTTAAATTATTTTTTCCTGGTCCTCAATTTACTGTATGTTGAGAATGACAGCACAAAAAAAAAACCCACAAAAAAAGACATAATTATTGAGAATAAAAAGACAAATGTGGTTTAAATGTACAAAATGATTTTCATCCCAAATTTTCAGTCTTTCTTCCATCTTTCTCCTGCATATTTCTACTACCAGATTGAAGCAACCAGCTGCATTCAGTGCTTCGGTATCATTTATCAGTAAGAGGACAATATTAAAAAAGAAATCAGAGAAAACAAAGAAGTGAAATTCCTAGCTCCATATTCTAAAATATGTTCTTTAAAGCCACTATTTTTGAGGAGTAAGAACTATTTTGCAATTTAAAATGTTGTAAGCCAAAAAAATTAGCATGTTAACAGTTGTGCCACCAAAACAGATTGGAAAAAGAATAAATAGAACAACAGACCACCCCTGAAAATTATTTGCAATTTTCTGAGGAAGGAAAAAATTCAGAAGCAGACATGAGACCTAAACAGTGCTATATTACTCTCATTTAAGTCTCAGTGGAAGATTTAACTGGGATTATAACATTTCCGTAACATTTGAGAACTCCAGGACAGATAGGATTGCATCTTGATTCTTTGGTAAAGCTGAATATATTTCAAGCCTCACAGAGCAATCTTCCATTTAAAATCATGGTGTGTGGACTTAAAATATCAAGAGTGGCATGCTGTGTTTGTGTGTGGAGATCAGGAGCAAACTTGGGTGAGTTCCATACATAAAGAATGTATCATGTGGTAATCAGAGAGCAGAATAGGAGACATACCTCTTGTGTTTACATTTGAAGGTACAGAGTAAACTCCTTCTAAAACAAAAGCTTACAGTGAATGCCAAAAAGACACGTGTTGGAAAGGAAGTGTAAAAAAGGCAGTGGGCAACATACAGCTCAATAGAAACCATTTAGGAGAGGTAGATGACCAAGAAGCAGAGAGATGGTTTGCCTTTTTGCCAGGAGGAAACTGAACCCTTCTATCACTACACCATTCCCAGGGTAGAATTACATCAGTCTTTAAGAAGTTATAAAAGGGATCAGTCGGGGGAAAAAAAAAAAAAGGCAAAAACTGAATCTAAAACAAACAAAAACCAGCGACTGAGTTTCCCTTAATTGTGCAATAGTGAATAATAGTGAACAGTAGTGAATACTCAGAATCAGGGTTCTGTATGTGTTTAAAAAATATCCAATAATTGTTAAGGTAAAAGGAATCACCATGTGCTACTTCAATGTCATGCTGGACATTGTATAGCAACCCACAGTATCCATCTCTGCTTAAGACTCTGGTTGAAAAGTGTGTACCTTTTAAAAATATATGTTTGCTCCTTACTATTGATTAGGGTATTTTACATTCCTGTAATTGTAGCTGGTAGCTAGTGAAAAAAACTAATGAAGATGCAAATGATGCACACAGAGTATGTATGATAGAGCTGCAATTAAGTTCTGTTCATAAGAAAATCTCGAAATTTAAAATTTGTTGTCCCATAGAACCTTAATTTTTTGCTAAATAGTAATCTTATTCAAGCATTCTTTTTTTTAACCACTATAAACACTTCACACTCTTACTTTCTTTTGGAATCAGGCTTCGTATCATGCTAGAGTCCCCATGAATGAGCTACATATTTGACGCTCTCCTTAGAGTTTCAGCTAAAAACTAAAATTATTGGGGCACCTGGGTGGCTCAGTTGGTTGAAAGTCCAACTCTTGGTTTCAGTTCAGGTCATGATCTCAGGGTCCTGAGATGGAGCTCTGAATCCACTCTGCACTCAGCAGGGAGTCTGCTTGAGATTTTCTTTCCCTTCCCTGCTGTCCCTCCCCCTGCTCTCATGCTCTCTTTCTCTCAATAAATAATCTTTAAAAAAATTAAAATTATTGAAAATAATTTGTTGTTCCTATAAAATTCCCAAGAAGGAATTTTTAATATTGCAGGAATTGAAAAGTAAATTTTATTATTTATTATATTTAGATTATATTTATTATATTTATGTTTATTATATTTATTATACAGTTTGCTTTGTTTGTTATTTATATAAACTATTCTAGAAAAGAGATACTATGGTGCATTTGAGTGACAAATATTGAGGGACTTTAGAAATTAGTGTGTAAATATTATCAAACCTACAAAAATACAACAAAAATTATTTATCTAATAAAGACTCACCTAAGTTAAATGTTGTGGCCTTGAACACAAGCTCCAGCCTTTCCCCAGTTGTTTTTTTATAATCCCCTGGCATTTGGAATCTCCAAATTCCAGCATATTCTCTAAAAATGGACAGTAGGTCAAATAATGAAGTCCATACTGGAAGCCACAGACAACAACATTTTTAGGTAATTTGAGATTGCACTTCTAAAATGACCATTACCTTAAAAAAGTGAAAAATAAATAAAAAATAAAATGAGAATTAACCTGATATAAATTACAGATAATTCTTTAAAGCTCATGGACTTTGTACTCAAGATTTTCTAAAGTCTGAATAATTCGAAAATCTGAAAATGGCAGGATGACAAATGAGTGTGTGGAAAGGCAAAACAGATTATAATTCTGCGTATTAAATTCCTAAGCAATCATCAAAAGGCAGAAGAAACTGTTCCTGCTGGGGTGTTGGACTAGGAAAAAAAATTTGCAGAAGGCAGTGATGGAAGAAACAAATCAAGCTCATTTTTATGAAGTGGCAGGAATATCTATTCTCAAATAATTTTGCATGGGAGGCCTCTTCCCACAATCTTCACCAAAGTTAATTTAAGGGAGGACCTAATTTCCATTAAAATAGTTTTAGTTCATTTGTTTTGTTACACATAACATCCATATACAATGTCACATACTCACAGATAACACTGCAACACATCACTAAATTGGAATTAATTTTAGGACAACTGTATATCTGCAGAATCCTTCTCATTGAAACCACATTCAAAATTCTTAATATAGGTATTGATGTAAAACAAATGTTGAAAGTTGATGTAGTACAATTTAAACATTAGCAGTCAGAAGTAACATAGATATGACCTAGCAAGTTGCATCCAAGATTATGAAAATAAAATATTCTAAAAGTGAAGTTTAGTTATCTGCTTAACACAACTATGAAGAATGAAGATTTACTAATTTCTAGTATATATGCTAGATAAATGTGGAATACTTTAAGCAAACAAAGCACGGTGTCAAACACATAGTAGATATTCAATTACTACACTGTAAACAAACAACAAACCTAATTCCAAATATTTTGTCTATCTTTATCCAGTTGTCATTATGATAGTGATGATATTAATTGAAATTAAATCTAGCCTCTTTAAAGTTTCTCAGACTGCTGATCCATGGTAATTTGGATGAAGGCATATAAAAATAGAGAAGTGAAATCATACTACCTTTTTATAAAATTGCATATGTGAATCTAATCTTTAATATAAGAGTTTTCAGTGCTGGAGGCAGTAAAGAGAGTGATCAAGATGCATTTCTATTTTATGTACCTGGGGAAGAAAAGACCTGTGCATGTATAACACTTAAGGAATCAGTGATTTAGGAAATTATTATAAAAATATTCCTTTAAGAAAGATTAATGACCAATCACATTATGTTAACAGGTCTTAAGTAATCTGACATTAATAATAGTTTTCAACTGAGATGTAACTCAGGACAAAGTTGAATATTCCAATTCTCATTTCTGGATGTACTGGTACATAATATGTATATTAACAAGTATACAGGGTTGACAAAAATAGGCTATGAGAAATGGGTGTGAAGATTAAGAAAACTGCATGCAGCTAAGTCAACAGGAAAACCACAAACTATGTTATTAGTAGGTGATTAACATAGCACAAAGAAATGCTGAAATGTACAACAGCCAGAGGCCAGAGTGTGGTGGAAGATGCCCCAAAAGGATGAACCCGTGCATTATAAGGTGCAGACATTTCGGCAAGTAGGAAACAGAGAGGATAAGTAACAGTGAGAGATGCCATTTCATCCCTGCTTCAAGCAGTAAACACTGAGGTCACATTTCCTTTAAATCAAGGTGAAGCAAGTAGATATTTCTGTAGATAGTCTGTGGGGCACTTTACTGGACTCTTGAGGATCACAGAATAAATAGAGAATGAGAGGAAAATGTAGAATAAGTCACTTAATCCTTCTGCATATTTTGATAATGATTAAAGTGTCAATGACTGTACATTTTTCACTTCACTATAATGCTGCGGTAATTATAAGTGGAAGAAGAGAAAAAAAGAAAACTTAAAGAGACAAGGAAAAGCTGAAGAAAAAAATGAATAGCAACATCACTGCACTAATCCCACCTCTACCCTCACCCTGCTTTTGAGTAAATTTCACGCTCATGTGAAATATGAGGAATGTTAGTGCCCAGGGATGCAGTGTCAGTAATAAGTCAGGAGTTTCACGCAGGGCACAACAGAGAAAGCTACAGGACCCAGATTTCAGGTTCTCTTCTTCCTCCTCTGGGGCTAGAAAGGCTATTCGTAGAATGATCCTAATTTACCCCATTGCCTGGGATAGTCTCCATTTCAAGGTCATATTCTAAAACAATCCATAATCATTCTTACTTTAATTCTTGCAAACATCTTGTTTGGAAGATATACGGTCAGCCTAGCTATGGACTTACAATGGCTCATGTGAACACAGGACTTGGAGAAAGGGGTACGGTAAAGTGGTAGGTGGATGAATTAATAAAATTGGGCATTGACCTCACTTCCACTGTGTGTGTGTGGTTAATGTGTGAGTGTGTGTGTTCAGGAAAAGCAAAATAGTCAGTATGGTAGCTCAGTTTGGAGGCAGAGTGAAAGAAGCAAATTCTCATAGGAAGTAACACCATACTAGGGAGAGAAGAGAGATTTTGAAGCTGTGACAATCAAGAAACAATTAAATTATGCCATTGTTCTTCATACAATAAGGATAATTATTATTTTATTGTTACAATAGCAGTTATATACCACATAAATATACCTGGCATTTTCCAGATCACCTTATTTCCATTACCCCCTTAACTCTTACTGGAAACTTTGGTGATAGGTACTGTGATTTGGATTACTTTGTAGAGGAGATAACTGGAGCATAGAAATTCAACTGATTGTCCAAGGTCACAGAGTACTAATTGGACAGAAAATATGTTAATGCAGGCTCTTTGGAGTTTCAGCATGAACTTTCAAAAATAACCCCTCAAACAGTGTTGCCTAATAAACATTCAGTAATGATGGAAATGATCTGCCATGCTGTCCAATATGACAGTCCCTAGTTACGTTCAATGATTGAAGACTTTAAGTATGGGTACATTAATTGAAAATCTGAAATTTAATTCTATTTAATTTAATTAATTTAGATTTAAATAGTCAAATATGCTAATGGGTGCCGTATTAAACAGGACAACTCTAGAAAGTTAGTAAGAAAATATATTTTGTGGCCTTTACGTTTTCTCATGATACGTCTCACATTATGAACTAAAAAAAAAATTGGATATCTGGGTGTCAACTAGTTAAACTATCTTGAGAACAGTTATGATTTGTAGATTATGGTGATAAACATATCAGAAACACCTTTTTCTAAATTTCTCTATTGAAAGTAAATTTCTAAAGCACAGTATTTATAGAAAATTTTAATACAATAGTTGGACTCATATATTTTACCTTGAAATGCTTATGTTGCAAAAATCCATATAATTTTAAAATACATTTTAAAAATTTCATAACTTCTGGGGTGCCTGTGTGGCTTAGTAAAAATTAGTCTTGATTTTGGCTCCGGTCATGATCTCAGGGTGGTGGGATTGAGCCCCAGGTGATGCTCCTAGCTCAGCAAGGAATCTGCTTGAGATTCTCTCTCTCCCTGTATCTTTCTCCTTTCATGCTCTCTCCCTTTCTCTTTCTCTAAAACTAAGTAAATAAAATCTTTTAAAAAATAAAAAATAAATAAAATTACATAACTTCTTTCCAATTAAATATAGTAACAAATGTTTAGTATTAGTTCATTCTGCTTATCTTAATAAATCCAAAAACTACAAAATCATGACTTTGCTTGTAGATATTCTTAAAATACCATTGATAATTAAAAGAAAATATCTATTCATTTGAAATATAATGAATAATCATTTTTGATTAGTGGCTTTTACAACATTGGACATGTGCAAGTCTCTGTTTTTCTAACCAACTTGGAGTAAGATTTTATATGTAAGGTTATTGCACACACACTGCCAAGCTACATGAAAGCTTCCATAACCATAATAGATGCAACTAAAAATGATTTGCTGTTTGCACAAATCTTGTATACAGTTCTTACCAGTGTTGCTTTTGTAATTTTTGTTGTTTCTGTCACTAAAAGGTTTTGTTTTTTTTTTCAGGTGATAGAAGTCAGGAATTCTAAGATGCAAATTTTGGGATCAAATATATATGTATATATTTTATTTAACGAAAAGTTGGCTCTTTAGGCACAACCAAAGACTAAAACAAGTGAAGTTTTGTCTTTAGAAAAATGTGAACTTCCCATTTCTATGCAAACTTCAGACACATGCAAACCTGTGTAAAATGAATGAATGAGGGGCGCCTGAGTGGCTCAGTCGATTAAGCATCTGCCTTTGGCTCAGGTCATGATCCCAGGGTCCTGGGATCTAATCCTGCATCAGACGCCCTGCTTGGCGGGAAGCCTGCTTCTCCCTCTCTCACTACCCCCTGCTTGTGCTCACGCTCGTGTGCTCTCTCTCTATTAGATAAATAAATAAAATCTTTAAAAAATATATAAAAAAATGAATGAATGGTAGAATAAATGCCATACTATCACTCAATATTAGTGTAAAATATTTTTATGCTAATAATGAAGGAAAATTTGTTTCCTATTTTCTGAACTTAAAAAATAAATAGCAAAAATGTAGCTGAAAGAACTATCCAGATATGAAAAAGCACAGTTGCATTTTATGTATTTAACAATGCCTACAAGAATATTGTGATAATGACTTTTTTCAAAGAGTTTATTTATTTATTTTAGAGAGAGCATGAGCAGGAGGGGCAGAGAGAGAGGGAGAGAAAATTTCAAAGTGGACTCCGTTCTGAGCATGGAACCTGATGTGGGGCTCAATCTCACAACCCTGGGATCACAACCTGAGCTTCTGAAACCAAGAGCTGGATGCTTAACCAACTGTGCCACCCAGGTGTCCCAGTGATAATGTTTAAAATAATATACCATAACTATGGTATTTTTATGTAATGGAATATTAAACAGCAATAAAAATGAAATTATTGACGCACTCAACAACTACAACCATATATTGGGTTGTTACAACTGGAAAGAGTTGCTAACAACATGTGGCAGATAAAGGTAGAACTACTAAGCATACCATCCCTAGGACAGCATACATAACAAAGCATTATCCAGCCCAAATATTGAGTGCTGAGGTTGACAACCACTGGCCAAGATGTAAGAAAGTTAATTGATAAACTTCTAAAAAGAGAAAACCATAAGAAAAAGTATTCTTTACCTTGTGTTATGCAACACTGTCTTAATATAATGTTGGGCATAAACAATCAAGGAAAAAATAACTTGGACTTCATAAAACATAAAAGCTTTGGTCTCCAGTATTCACTGTTAACAAAATGAAAAGGGAGACTCAACCATAGTTTAGGAGACAAGATTTTTTAAAAAAGTATCTGGCAAAGTACTTGTATTGAGAATATATGATGATCACTTATGGCTCACAAATGAGACAAACATTACAATTAAAATAGAAGTAAATGATTTGAACAAATAGCTGACCCAGAGATATATGCATGAATATGTACTCATGAAAGATGTGAAAAATCAATATTAATTAGAGAAATGCAAGATAAATTAACAATGGAACACAACCAGATATCTGATAGACTGATGACAATTAAAGACTGAACATACCAAGTATTATCGAGGACGTCAATGAAATATCTGGGACTCTCAGCACTACCACTGGGAATTTAAATAGGTACAGACATATTGGATAAGAATTCGACAGTTTCTTGAAATGTTAAGACTATATCTACCATATCTATTCCAGTCCTAGTTATATGACCAAAAGTAATAAAAACCTATTATCACATAAAGACACAAACACAAATGTCCATAGTAGCTTGACTTTAATAACCTTAAAATGGAAACAACACAAATATCCAATGAGTGACTACACAAACAGTGATATAGCCTAAGACTGAGTACCACTCAATGAACAGAGAACAAAATATTGTTTCACTCAAAAGAACAAAGTATTGTTCCATCTAACATCATAAATGAATTTCAAAATACCTGTGCTGAGTAAAAAGAGACTGAAATAGTTCATACTTCTCATTCAATATTATTAAATCATTAAGCTAAATATAGGTCCATTTTTATTAAAATGAGAGAAATCAGGCCAGTGGTTGCCCAGGGACTATTTTGGCTAAAGATTAACTAGAAACTGAAAACACAATTTGACAAATAGCTACATCTTTAGAATATCATTCCAAGATGTCTGTTTTAACAATAATTAAGCAAATAAGTATTATCAAGATTTTACAATCACTAAATTGTAGGACACACACACAAATTTGTACAATTAATTGTTTCTTGGTTATAAATAGGAAATTACATCATATCACTAAATTCTGGAAAGTATCTATATTTAATAGACTGGTGAATGCAATAGGCAGAAAATTAAAATGGCAGTGCAAATAATGATATTAAGTATTTTCTCCTGAAAACATGGCTTCAACTTAGTCCAGTATATATTAATGATGCTTCTTAAAATCAAATTTATTCCTTATTATAAAGCAGTGAGCTATGAAAGAATTTCCACATATAAATATAATTTGGAAATGGGATGGACACAAATACACAATATGATAGATAAGTAATGAAATAATACTAAGACAAAATTAAATGATACCCTTTCAGAATTTATGAACTTATGCCGATGGGAATACTAAATGCAGGAAATCAATTAAACTACTTTCTCGGGGCACCTGGGTGGCTCAGATGGTTAAGCATCTGGCCTTGGCTTGGGTCATGATCCCAGGGTCCTGGGATCGAGCCCCACGTCTGGCTCCTGGCTCAGCAGGGATCCTGCTTCTCCTTCTGCTCATGCTCTCTCTCTCTCTCTCTGTATCTCTGTGTCTCGAATGAATAAATAAAATCTTAAAAAATAAATAAATAAACTACTTTCCCTTCTATCAGGTGTTCGATACTCTACTTGTTTGAGAAAGGCTGATATGCATAAAATATTTTGAAAATGTAAATCACATACAAATATGAGGAAATTATCATCATTCCCTTTTAAATTCTGTTTTATCTCTAATGAGATTGGGTGCAACAGCTCAAAATCCTGACGTTAGTTTTTCCTCTGAGAAAGAACTATTGCCTAGTGAAAGAGATTAATAATGTGTAGAATAAGTCCCACACGAAAATTTTCAAATGACTGGTGGAAGAATTTTGGGAGAGTCCAAGATCAGTTTTGTGAGAACAGTCCAAGGAAGATTTCTTGGGATATTACTTGAGATGTCGAATAGTAGAGTACTCAGTTATTTTTGATGTAATATTAAGAAAGAAAGTTCTAACTGATGAAGGAAGGCTTGGAAAAAAGCAAGGGGATGAAATCTTTAGAGTTGTCCTGTACAAAAATACATCTATTTCTGTGTCAGTGTAACACACTCAATTATCATGGATAAATAGACAGTTATGTTAATGTACAGGTATATAATGGCTAATGATGATAATTTTAGTATATGCAAAAATACATATCCTGCACTGTCTTTCAAAAGTTTTATAGCATGGGGCACCTGGGTAGCTCAGTCGTTAAGCTTCTGACTCTTGCTTTTGGCTCAGGTCATGATCTCAGGGTCCTGAGATTGAGTCCCCCGTCAGGCTCCCCACTCAGCACGGAATCAGCTTGAGATACTTTCCCTCTCCCTCTGCTCCTCCTTCCCTGACAAATACATAAATAAGTAAAATCTTTAAAAAATAAATAAAATAAATAAAAGTTTTATGGTATGATGCTATCGAAAGAAAACCTTTCTTGGAAAAAATTCAGACTCTTATAATTGCCAATCTATAGCCCTGTGTTTCACAAACCCTAGCGTAGTCTCTGGCTTTCAGCATTGTAGTGCATTAAGATGCTTTTCCTTGCTTCTTCCGGTGGGGTGTGACTATGTGACTAGTTCTGGCTTAAGAGCTCTTGGCAGAAAACATGTGTAAATGTCTGCTGACTGGAGTATTTAATTGAGAAAGCAAGAAGGAAACTGGCTGAGGAGTATACAGGAACTCTGTAGTATTTGCAACTGTTTTGTAAATCTAAAACTATTGTTTTTTTACTAATACGATATAAAGAAGATTTTACTAATTTTTAAATGTAATAAATTAAATCAGACAGTATATAAAAATAATTTATCACTACCATGTGAGTTCATCACAGAAATGGAGAATGGGTCTAATGTTTGAACATTAATGAATACAATTCATTTTACTATAATGAAAAAAAAATGATCATCTCAATAGATGTAGAAAAAACATTTGCTAAAATAAAAAAAATCCATTCTTCCTAAAATCTCTTGGCAAATTCTGAGTAAAAGGGAATTTCCTCTATCTCAAAAAAGACATCGATGTAAAACCTACATACAGCTAACATCTTCCCTAATGGTGAAAGACTGCATACTTTCCCCCTAAGATGAGAAACAAGCCAAGGATGTTGACTCTTACTACTTACATGGTGGTTGTAACCAGTGTAAAAAACCTAGAAAACTAAATAAGTCACCAGGAAAAAAGTAAAAGTAAAAATTTTCTAGGTAGAAAATTGTCCTAAGTCTTCAGAAATGCTACTAGAACTTGTGAGTTTAACAAATGTAAGAGACACAAATATTTTTGTATTGTTTGTTATGTCAGTCAAACACAGCCTACCCTTTCATTTACACATTTTCTTATTTACAAAGTAGACCACTATGGCAACGCTATCACTTGTCCTTACTTAATCTTTTCTCCCACTGCCTTGTGTTCTCTCTCTGTCAACCTCCCATTCTTTCTCTTTCACTTTGATTTTCTGTTTTTCGTATATTCTTCATATTTATCTTATTAATAAACCTTCTTTTGTGACCTTTAAGATGAAAATGAAGTTCAGGTAACAGACCAAGTTCAAGTGAATGAACAAGTTAAGTTTGGGTCTTTATTACAAATTGTCTAAAAAGTTTCAATAGGTTGTTTTTTAACCTTTCCTTATATAGTTCAAATGACTTTTATTTTGTTTTATTTATGTATTTATGTAATTTTTATTTATATATATAGTTTCATGTTTTTATTTAAATTCCAGTTAGTTGACATACAGTATAATATTAGTTTCAGGAGTAGAATTTAGTGATTCATCACAAGTGGCCTCCTTAATACCCATCACCCATTTAACCCACGCCCTGTCCACCTCCCCTCCAGCAACCCTGTTTGTTCTCTATAGTTAAGTCTCTTATGGTTTGCCTCTCTTTTTTTCCCCCTATGTTTATTGTTTTTTTGTTTCTTAATTGCAAATATGACTGAAATCACATGGTATTGGTCTTTCTGTGACTGACTTATTTCACTTAGCATAATACTCTCTAGCTCCATCCACGTCATTGCAAATGACTGTATAATATCCATTGTATATATACCACTCTTCTTTATCCATTCATCAGTTGATGAATCATAAGACATAATTTGGCTATTATTGGTAATGCTACTATAAACATCGGGGTGCAATATACCTTTGAATCAATATTTTTGTATCCTTTGGGTAAAAACCTAGTAGTGCAATTGCTCATAGGGTAGCTCTATTTTTAACTTTTTGAGGAACCTCCATACTGTTTTCCAGAGTGGCTGCACCAGTTTACATTCCTACCAAGGCAAAAGGATTCCTCTTTCTCCACATTCTCGTCAAATTCTGTTGTTTACTGTGTTGTTGATTTTAGCCATTCTGACAGGTGTGAGGTGGTATCTCATCGTGGTTTTGATCTGCATTTCCCTGATAATGAGAGATGCTGAGTATCTTCTCAAGTGCCATCTGGATGTCTTCTTTGGAAAAATGTCTATTCATGTCTTCTGTCCATTTCTTTACTGGATTATTTGTTTTGGGGGTGTTGAGTTTGATAAGTTCTTTATGAATTTTGGATACTAACCCTTTATCAGTTATGACATTTGTAAATATTTCTCCCATTCCAAATGCTGCCTTTTAGTTTTGTTGATTGTTTCCTTTACTGTGCAGAAGCTTTTTATCTTGATGAAGTCTAACAGTTCATTTTTGCTTTTGTTTCCCTAGTTCCAATGGCTTTTATATCATAAAGCCTTACAGTCTTCAATCTTTTTTTTTAATTTGTTTCAAATTACTTTAAGATCAACTTTAATTTTATTTATAAGAAAAACACATATAACAATTTGAGAATTTTAATTGTAGGGACTTACTATATTTTGTATAAGCTTTGCAAAATTATATTTGCCTATTTGGAAAACTACAATTTGTTTTTCAATTCAAGAACCTTCAGAGAGTAATACTTTCATTATATTAGTTTAAAATGACAGGTAAAAAAATAAAATGACAGGTAATACATTGCAGGCTTAGGAGACATTTGAGATTTTTGTTTCATTTGGAGTTTGGTTTGTTATTTTATTTTATTTTATTTTTTTGCTTTTTTATTTTAAAGTAGCTACCAAGAGTATTAATTAATTTAAGAACAATGTGGGGGTAGCACTTAAGAAGCTTTACAGGTTTTCAGAAATGTAGTATTTAAAGAAATGTGGACAGAATATTAATGGATTTAGTGATGTGTTTATTACAAAAAAAGTGAAAGAAAGTCACAACTGTCAAAGTAAGATTGTAGTAGCCAAGCATAAACATAAACAAGAGAAAGTGTATGTTTTCAGGTAAGTTTTGTAATTTATGAAGTTTCACCTACAGTGCTCTGATGTAGTATATTTTGTATAGATTTATTTTTATTTTTGTTTTTATTTTATTTTATTTTTTAAAAGATTTTATTTATTTATTTGAGAGAGAAAATGAGAGAGAGAGAAAGCACATTGGAGGGGGAGCGTCAGAGGGAGAAGCAGACTCCCTGCCGATCAGGGAGCCCGATGCAGGACTCGATCCAGGGACTCCAGGATCGTGACCTGAGTCGAAGGCAGTCGCTTAACCAACTGAGCCACCCAGGCACCCTATAGATTGATTTTTATTTGATAGGAGTTTACACGTTCTAAAATTTCATTGCATATATAATGTATTTAAATAATGCTTGTTCTTTACCAAGATCAATAAAAATAATGGTATGGCTAATTCAGATAATGTTAGGCAGTTTGTTATATTCAAATTTATTTAAAAAAATGTTCATTCTTTCAAAAAGTAATTTGTACAAAACACAAT
Organism: Eumetopias jubatus; assembly: GCF_037043125.1. Taxonomy (NCBI): domain Eukaryota; kingdom Metazoa; phylum Chordata; class Mammalia; order Carnivora; family Otariidae; genus Eumetopias; species Eumetopias jubatus. The sequence goes on along the minus strand of NW_028274809.1, from coordinate 171,786,501 downwards.
GAGTTATTTTTGCTTCTCAACGTATTGTTGTCATGCTTTTAATTAGAGGATACTCTTAATCATATAAAGCAATCTTTGTATTGATTCCTGGAACAGATTACAAATGGGCTGTGAGCATTTTGGAGGTCATTCTTTCCAAATTGCAAAGAATCAAGCAATGATTATCAAGGTACAAGAGTGCTTGATAACACAATCAAAAATTTACATAATTCATTATGATCTCTTTATCCAGGAAGATGTAATGATAGCATGCAGTCGGGAGATAAATTATAGAAAATTGTCTGCTTACAGCTTCATACATATTTAAAAGAAAGATTATTTTTCTGATAAACCAGGCTCGGCATTATCAAGGCCCTTTTGTGCAAAGTTATTATGCTCTTGTTGTTACAGGCCTTAATGCTCACCTTGATCTTTTCCTCAGTGCCCACATATAAAAGTAAATTTATGAATAGCATTATTTGTAATGCATATATATGTATATGTGTGTATACACATATATAAATATTTTTTAAATGTTTAATATAATCATTGGTTACTTTTTGAAACTAAAACAAATGCAGGTTTTTCTCTATAAATTTAGTCTGTCTTCTTTAATTACTGCCACTAGTTTTAAACTTCCTTTAAAGTACTCAATGGAAAATATAATGATGATTTTAATAAGACAGTTGAAGTTTAAACAATGGTATATAGGAATGGTCATTTGCATTTTAATTCCATGACATTAGAAGTTTTGGCTATTTTAAGCTAGCCATTTTTTCTATCTCAATTTGAAATATGAAATGAAAATTAAATATGTAACTTCAAATTTGATGAATACAATCTCATATTTTAATGCAGTTAACATTTTATTAAAATGAAACAAATATTATTTCCTGTAGATATATACCAAATGTCAAATAGTAAAAATGGTTAAAAATGTTCTATTTAGTTGATTATGGTTTCTAAATAGTGTCTTATAATTATGTATATTTGATATCTTCTTTTACATACCTGCTATCTTATAAGAGAGCATATACACTTAACTTGAATATAAGTCAGGGTGGGATAAAGAACCAAACCAACAAGAAAACAATAGCATAATTTTTCTTAATTTTTTCCTTGAAATAGATTTAAAAAGGGGCTATCCTCTATAAGGTAACTTTGAAAAAAAATCTAAACTGCCTCCAAATTTTTCCCTCATGATATCATCTCCTTCTTTTGCTTTATTTCTATTGGTAAATCAAGACACTATCTAGACAGAGTTATCAGCTAGAAATCTTTGGGATGGCCATGGGTCATCCCATTTTCATCATTAACACTTGGGATCACTCGTCCAATCTATGCAGTTTATACCTCCTGACCTTTTCCACTAAGTTCATCAGCTTTATTACTTTTCTGAGTTCTCCATGTCCCTGGCATCCTTAACTCCTACGGCAATGCAACTAGAGTTATATATTTTTTTAATTTTTATTTCAATTCAATTAATTAACATATATTATTGGTTTCAGAGGTATGGGTCTGTGATTCACCAGTCTTATATAATTTCCAGTGCTCATAACATCACATGCCCTCCTTAATGTCCATCACCCAGTTATACCCCATCCCTCCACCCTCCTCCCCTCCAGTGATCTTCAGTTTGTTTCCAATGATTAAGAGTCTCTTATTGTTTGTCTCCCTCCCTGGTTTTGTCTTGTTTTATTTTTTCCTCTCTTCCCTGTGATCCTCTGTTTTGTTTCTTAAATTCCACATATCAGTGAGATCATATTATAATTAGCTTTCTCTGATTGACTTCGTTCACTTAGCATAATACCCTCTATTTCCATCCACGTCATTGCAAATAGCAAGATTTCATTTTTTGGTGGTTGCATAATATTCCATCATGTATATATACTACATCTCCTTTATCCATTCATCTATTGATGGACATCTGGGCTCTTTCCATAGTTTGGCTACTGTGGACATTGCTGCTATAAACATTGGGGTGCAGGTGCACCCTCGGGTCACTGCATTTGTATCTTTGGGGTAAATACCTAGTAGTGCAATTGCTGGGTCATAGGGTAGCTCTTAATTTCAACTTTTTGAGGAACCTCCATACTGTTTTCCAGAGTGGCTGCACCAGCTTGCATTCCCACCAACAGTGTAGAAGGGTTCCCCTTTCTCTGAATCCTCGCCAACGTCTGTTGTTTCCTGACTTGGAAACTGTTGACTTGTTGACTGTTTCCTTTGCTGTGCAAAAGTTTTTTATCTTGATGAAGTCCCAATAGTTCATTTTTGCCCTTGGTTCCCTTGCCTTTGGCAATGTGTCTAGCAAGAAGTTGCTGCAGCTGAGGTCGAAGAGGTTGCTGCCTGTGTTCCCTTCTAGGATTTTGATGATTTCCTGTCTCACATTTAGGTCTTTTATCCATTCTGAGTCTAATTTTGTGTGTGGTGTAAGGAAATGGTCCAGTTTCATTCTTCTGCATGTGGCTGTCCAATTTTCCCAACACCATTCTAAAGAAATATTTTTTTGACTCCCATGCTAAAAATCTTCGACAATGCTTCCTTGTTCTAAAAATAAATTTAATCTACCACCCAACATTTTTATGGCCAGAACGATTCTTTTGTTTTTTTTCCAATTCATATTTCACACTCTCTTTTCTGGTTTGGTCCTATGTCCTATGTCATCAACTGTCTTTTTTCCCCCCACATACATGCCTTTCTTCCTATATTTCTAATTCTGTTTATGTTAACTAAATACTGGAAATTTCCCCTCAGTTAACAGCTTTGACTTCAAATCCTCTGGTAAACTTCTCTGAGTCCTAAAATGTGGATAATAATGGTCAAAATCAGACTTCAGACTTACTAACAAACACATCAGACAGCCAATATTGAGAGACCAAGACCAAGAATTTGTTTTTATTAGTGTGTGAATAAAAGGGAAGAAAATTAATGAGATATAGAACAGAGAATGGAGTTGTGAGATCCAAATAAGAAAAAACATAAAGATATATATAGATATACTTATACTTGGAGAAGAGTCCTAATATTTCTTCTGATTTTGACTAATTTCCAGAAATGAGATGATCTCTAGCATCCAAGATGTAAGAGTCAGTATTTTAAACACATTCTACACTCCACAGTCTTTTAATTCATTTTTACAAATTGAAGAATGAATATTGATAGGGGACAGTTTACTAAGAAACATGTTTTTCAATAAAATAAATTATCATTAAAAGTTGTGCCACTCGATCAGATTACAAACAGCAACTGAACTTAAATTTTCCCACCTCCTTATTTCTCTTTCTACAGCTTACTCTTGTAAAAATTAGTAGTTTCAGCTTTCCCATTCCCACTCCCTCACCGTATGAAAAAACATTGAAAATAAAGGAAGAAAAAAGTCAGAAAAATAGAAAGAGGTTGTCGCAGAAAAAAAAAATAGGAAGGAGAGAGAGAGATACATGAAAAAAGTATAAGAAAAGGAGACTTAGAAAGAGGGGTAGATTAAGGAGTGCACTTGTGATCAGCACTGGTTGTTTCCTGGAAGTGTTGAATTATTATATTGTACACCTGAAACTAATATCACACCATAGATTAACTAACTGGAATTTAAACAAACACTTAAATTTAAATAAAAAAACAGTCATTTTGCAGAAGAAAACAAAAGAACAAAGGGGTGGAAATGAAGGATTATGTGAAAGTAGTTACCACTAAATCATTATTTTCTACTTGATTTTAATATTTTGAAAATAAGATAATTATTTTTCATCAAATTTCCTCAGAAATAAGTGAACGATTGAAGAATGGCAAATATATATCTAACAGTATCCAAACTATTTACACAATTCACTATTTTTCTCTATGACATTGTTCATTCGACTTCAGAAAGTATAAAAGTGGGATAAACATACACTGGCCAAAGTTGCTATCTTTAAATTAACACTGCTCCCATGCTAGCTGAGGCATACGAACACACACTGATTATGCTGAAGCTGAAGATGTTCCGCTTGGTTTTAGACCCTCTTCTCCATTAGCTTATTGTATACTCTTGGGCAAAGGGTATGCTAGTTACTTGAGTGTCTAAAAGAATGCAACTGGACCAGATAACCCATCAGTGTTCTAAACCTCTATGATTCTTTTCTTTTCTTTTTTACCCTCCCCCTGCCCCAGCATTTAAAAAGTTAAGTCACTGCTCTTCAGTCAGAGAATGTGGAAAAAAGTCTTAAGGTTAAAATTAAGCAATTTCTAGTACCTTTTAAACTTATTACTGCAGTTCTAGTGATTTTACTTCAGAAAGGTCTAACATGGATGATTTTTTCTAATGTTGTAAACTGCCTTGAAGCTAAGAAGCTCTATCAGAGTAATAGATATTTATCCTCTTGGATTTTTAGGCTTATTTTCTTAATATTGTCAAAGCAACATGATGCCTGTGACCTATTTAACTTAGGAAATGTTGGTACCAGTTGAAACGGTTTTTAATGCATTATTTTAGTGATGATAATGAACATTCAAACATGTCTAATGCAGAAATTGTACCAAAGTGTATGTGTATATCTAAACATGACTTTCTAAATAAAGGTGACTGCTTTAAAGAAACTTTGCATTTCAGAGAACAAATTTTAATATGCTTAAAAATTAGTTAATGGAAATTAGGACAACAAATAAATCCACATGTTGAATTCTTTTTTGACCATTTTACCATATATATGTGTGTTTGTTTTAAGTTTGTTAAAAAATATATACAATCAGATAAACCCTGTTGTATGTGAATATTGCAATGTCATGCAGTATGAAAACAAAACCAAAAATCTCAGTGTAATAGGAATAATTTCCCAGTAAATTTACTATTTTCCATTGCCAGGATGACAACTGAAGATATCTTGGTTAAACAACTGATTGACTACTAAAGGTATTTTATCAAAATCAATAGCATAGCAGTATAATGACATTAACTGTTCTGTTCATCAATATCGCAGAGTTTAAAAGAAATATATTTTTGTATTTTACTACTTAGTCTCTTTAAAACAAAACAGAAGTCTTTGGACTTTAAAAATAAAGTTTATAAAATACATTTATTTTTTAAATCATAAAATTTCACTCTCTTGATGGGAGAACCTAGTCATTAACAAAGAATGCTATATTTGCATCTGCAGGTATCAATAATATTTAATTTTGAAATTCCATCACTTGATTTGTATTGTATAAAATATTTACTTAGTTTGTTTTACATCACTTTCTTTCTATCAAATATAAAATATACTTATTCTACAATAATCCAGAAATTACCAGCCTCTAATACTGACCACAAAGAGAATCAATATTGATTCTCTTTTCCAGATTAGATGGATTAGACTAGCATCTAACTAGAAGATTAATTTATACGTTAAATTAACTAGTATATTTGTAGGACAATTGTTTTAATTAAATGTAAACTTCAGATAATTTTGAGCACACTTTAATTTTTCTATTTACCGTGTTTCTAATACACTGTTTAGAAAGGAAGGAAAGAAGGAAAGAAGAAAGAAAGGGAGAGAGGGAGGGAGGAAAGAAGGAAGAAGGAAAGGAAAAAGAAAAGTTTAAAACAAATATGAAGTTACTTTCTTTATAAAATATACGAGCTTTAAATGACTATTCATGTGACTGAGGAATACCTTTCTTTAAAAGAAACTAGTTGTTTGCAATAAAATTTAAGAAGTAATTAGACATTTGGAGACTGTTTTATTGCTCTTTTCAAATGAGCTATTAACATATAAAGTCACAAAACAGACAATTCAACAGTTACAGTTGATTAAATGATAAAAAAATAGCATGAAGACAATCTTAAGTGAAATGTTGATTGCTCTACTTAATAATATTTTAATTGCTGTTGATCAAGTGAAAGGAAGTGATTGACATAGCATTACCTTCAATTAATGTTAATGAAGTGTTGCATTAGCAAATGAACCTATACAGACTTGCTTTTAATGTGACTAATAGCCCATAGCGCTGTGGTTTAAGAATTATTGTAAGTTCATATTAACTATGTTAATATGGGGTCATATTTATTATTCAATATAAATCAATGTTACAGATAGAATATGAGAGTGACTTCCGTGGTATTTTGGGTGAGATGTGAGGAAGCCCAACTTTTCACCTCCTCTTTCTCATTCATTTAAGGGCTCTATTTATGTCTAATTACATACAATGAAGTGCACAGTTTTAAAGTGCAATTTGATGTATCTTGACATACGGTTATAAGTTTGAAACTATTACCAAATCAAAGTAATAAAGCATCTCCAAAAAGTATTTTCATGCCCTTTTGCAATCCCTTCCCGCAAACCATTCTCATTCTCCTTTCTGTCTCTGACCAACCACTGATCTACTGTGCTCACTGTAGATTAGTTTTCATGTTGTAGAATTGTATGTACATTGAATCAAGCAGTGTTTCCTTTTTTGAAAAACATTACTGTTGTGTGAATCAGTGCTGAAATATTTGTATTACTGAATAGTATTTCTTATGTATGAACATACCAAAATTTGTTTATTTGTGCCCTTGTGAAGAAACATCTGGGCTGTTTCTTCATGTGCCTGTTACAAATAAATATTTGCATTCAAGTCTTATTAAGATCATATGCTTTCATTTCTCTTGGCTACACATAAATAAGTGGAATATAGTAAGTATATTTTTAAATATTGTAAAACTATCAAAATGTTTTCAGAAATGATGGTAGCATTTTATATTCCTACCAGTGGTATTGGAGAGATCAGATTGCTCCACACCCTTGAAACACTTGATATGGTTAGGTTATTTTGTTTATTTATTTATTTTTTTCATTTTATCCATTTCTTTTGTGAGTGTAGTTGTTTTAAAATGTACCTGGGATTTTGTTTTTATTCAGGTATGGTGAGGTCAAGAGACCAGGAAATGTTTGCCATTGAAAAGATAGCTCTTTACTCAGAGTTTGAAGAGTAGGGAGCAGATCACCACTTGCATTGCCAAACAGGAAAGCATCAGAGTTGGTCTAAAGGCAAAAAGAATGAGGGGAAGGCGTGGGCAAAAGCGTTTGTTGTGGTTTTCATGGGAAGGAATAGTGAGGTGGGGTAAGCAGCTGGATAGGCTTAGGATTGGATTGTTTGAATAATTTTAGTAGCCCTGGGGTATAGAGTGGTCTCTAATTGTTTTTTACCTGACTTCAGCAGGTGCAGAAGGATAGTGTCCTAGACTGCAAGATACTGATAAAAGAAAGTGAGTGAAAAAAAAAAAAAAAAGAGAAAGTGAGTGAAGATATGGACTCCGGATTGGTTGATTCTCATATCAAAGTTTTGCTTATAGGAAAGATGTTCTCTATCTCTAGGAATCAGCTAAACCTGGGAGGTGCGTTCCTACTCTGGGTCTACAAATACCAGTGTTGAAGCATCATAAAATACAGCAAAAAAACAAAAACACCATTAATACCTTAGTGGTATGGCAAGGTGGTTTATTCTTCATTTCCAAATGACTAATGATGTAAAACATCATTTCATATACTTACTTCTTTGCCATTTGTATATGTTATTTGTTCAATAGTTTATTCAAACATTTTGCCCAGTTTGTATAAGGTTGTTGTCCTCTTATTATTAAAATGTAAGAGTTCTTTATGTTAAGTAAACTACTTTGGGAGATATGTGTTTTATAAGTACACATTGTATGTGCCTTACTTTTTACTTTGAAGAGCAAAATTTTAAAAACGCTGATAAAATAAAATTGAATAAATATTCGTTCTATCATTCATGCCTTCTGTGTTGTACTTAAGAAAACATTGTTGAACTTATTGTATTGAGGTTTTCCCCTATGTCATCTTCTAAAAGTTTTATAATTCTGGCAATTACATTAAGGTCATCTATTTGATATATTCTGTAAATATATATATATATATGTTCCAGTTCTGTTTGTTGAGAAGATTGTCTTTTCCCCAATAAATTGCTTTGACAGTTTTGTCAAAAAATGAAGTCAATTGACCATATATGTGTGGGTCTATTTCTGGACTCTTAATTCTTTTATGTCACATTGATTTATCTTTATGTCAATACCAGACCGTTTTAATTATTGTGCATTTATAGTCTGTCAGGTAATGTAAGTACCCCTTCTTTTTTTTCTTATTTTTCAAAGATGCCTTTCCAAGCTCCTTAGCATTTGCATTTAAATTCTAGACTCATTTTGCAAATTTCTACCTAAAAGTCTGCAGGGATCTGATGAGGATTGCCTTAAATCTATTGAACAGTTAGAAAGAGAATTGATATCTTAATGATAAGAGAGTTTTCTGATGCATGAACATAGTAAATCTCTAAATTTATTTAGGTCTTTATTTTCTCTGAGCAATATTGTATAGTTTTTATTTTGCAGATCACCCATTTCTTTTATAAATATATTCCTGCATGTTACATACTTTATATTATTATAAAATACATTGTTTTTTATTTCCATGTGTGAACCTTACTGTTACCTAATAATAGCAATTTTTTGTATATTCATCATATATCATGTAACACCACTAAACTCATTTATTAGATTTTATAACTTTTTTTTGTAGAATGCTTAAGTTTTACAATAGGTGCAATCATATTTTGTGTGAGTAAAGACAGGTTTACTTCTTCTTTTCTAATCTGGACACTTTCTAAAAATTTATTTTTTTCTTGATTTATTTCTTTGGCTAATATCTAGAGTGAGTTGTTGATTATATGTGATGAGAACAGATATCCCTACTTTGTTCCTGATTTTATAAAAAATATATTTACTCTTTCCCCACAAAATATAATCTCAGTGCTGTGTTCTCTTTTTTTTCCTAAAGATTTTATTTATTTATTTGAGAGAGAGAGAATGAGAGATAGCACGAAAGAGAAGAGGGTCAGAGGGAGAAGCAGACTCCCTGCTCAGCAAGGAGCCCAATGTGGGACTCCATCCCTGGACTCCAGGATCATGACCTGAGCCGAAGGCAGTCGCTTAACCAAATGAGCCACCCAGGTGCCCAGTGCTGTGCTCTCTTGAAATGCTATTTTTCTATTTGAAAAGGTCCTTTCTAATTTTAATATCCTGAGAGTTTCATCATGATTTGATGTAGGATTTGTTAAATAATTTTCCTACATCTACTAAGACTATATTTGATTTCTTTTTTTATTTGTGTTTTATTTGCTTTTAATATTAAATATTTTCAAAATATGAGGGAAATTTTCTGCTAACTTTGTTACTAATTTTCACTTCAATTTTATTGTCATCAGAGAATATATACCTGCCATGCTTTGAATTATTTTAAATTTGTTGAATTTGTGTTTATGTTCTAGGATCTGGCCTGTCTTCATAACTATTTCTTTTTATTAATTTTTAATTTAATTCCATTGTGTTCAAAAAGCATACTCTGTATGTCTTTATTCTTTTGAAATTTTTGAGACTTTATGACCTCTTACAAGGTCAATATTTACAAATTTGAGAATGTAACTGAATAAATATTCTGCATTTCTTAGTATTATCTATATATGTCGATTCAATCAATTTTGTTAATATTATTGTTTGAATCTTATATACGCTTAACTTATTTAATTTTTGGTTGGCTTCCATTACCAGTTGAGAATAGATGTCAAAATCTTCCATGATGATGGTGGTTCTTTCTACTTTCTTTTTTATTTCTGCTTAATTTTACCTTTGAATCTTTTTGCTTTGAATTACCAATCTGGCCTTAGCCAGGGAATCCCAGAAACACTCCAGCCATCCACAGACCCTAATAAAGCCATGAGCCCTGACCTTGCTGTTGCAATTTGCCTGTACCCTATAACCCCTCGAGGTATGCCATGTACCTCTTCCAGGACCCATAAGGAATAAAATTCTTTTTTTCATTTTGCCTTGCCATCTTTGTTGAACCACACTCTGGCACTCCACTTGGGACTCTACTTAACAATGTTAATTTCACAAAATCACAACATATGAAATTGGATCAAGAAGAAATATAAAATCCAAATATCAATAACCAGCAAAAAAATTAGATGTTAACAACACTATCATTACATCCTCTCCCAAAACAAATAAAGTATGTCCAACCTATGTTTTTATTAGTTAAAAGCATTAAATATCTATTTCATTCTAGAAAATAAAACCATAATGAAGATGCTCACTTCATTTAATGGGTATTTGGTACCAAACTGGATAATGAAGAGGTTAATAGTGTAAGTCAATGTCATTTATGAAGGTCAATAAAAGTAAGCACTTTGGAGAAATATTAGCTAATTATAACCAACTATGTATTCTCAACATGTGACAACATGACTAAATAGGTTTTATCCTACAAAAGACAATAGTTTGACACCAGAAAATCTATCAGTGCAGACACCCTAGTGCTGTCATACAAGTATTTTATTTGATTAAGAAGCAGTTAGAGACATTCTAAGTAAATGTTCATGGCCTTTGCCTGTTATAAATATTATTGCCCTGTATTTACTTTTGTCTTTATATTAGAAACCAGTTTTATGCTATAAAGTAGTATCATTTCCCAAGAATTCTTCAGCAAAACACATAACTCATATGCATAGTAAATGTGAAGATCATGCCATGAGATATTATTTGGTTCAGGGAAGGATCAATATGTTGATATTAGAGATTAAGATACTCTGTGGTATCTTGAGAGCACCCAGAGCACCTCTCCACTATATCTTTTATCCATAATTAGGAAAACTTCTTTCCTTTAACATTGCCTAATTTAGTCCTAGAATGGGGGAGAAGAGCTATTACTTAAAACTCCGTCAGTCTCTGAGGAAAACCACTTTCTTCATTTGGAGAATGATTGCTTGTGTTCATAGGGTATTGTAATAGAAGAAAATAGACATAACCATCCTTTCTCAAGGAAACTAGTAATAGATCATTTGTATTATGCAGTGTGACCTATAAAGAAAATGAGTAAGCACATATTTTGAGTGCACAAGTTGATCAACCTGGGCAGTTAGAATTCTAGAATTTGCCTCAGTAGAGCAGTAATAGCATAACAGAGAGGGAAGCTGATACCAAGATGCCACTGGGACTCAGGAAGTGTGATTTCTAATACTGATCGATAGCAAATAGACGTTGGCAGATTCATTACAAGGTATGGTCAGAATGTCCAAAATGCCGTTTCCCTCTTTTATACTCCATTAGATTTCAATAAATTTTAATAAAAGCATCAAGTAACTTCCTGGATATTTGATATTGTTCTGGAATATTATTCTCGTCATGAAGTTTTTTGTATCTAAATTACTTTTTTGATACTCTTTGCTTGCCTCTGCTCAGTGAATCTTATTTAAATTTCCTTTCCAACATTTTTTTTTTATTAGATACTATTCCTTATGCTCAAAATACACTAAATCATTTTTTTGTTTTCAAACATATGGGCAGTTCCTATTAGGTTACTAAAACACAAAAAATAAAAAGCAACAACAACAAAAAAACCTTAATTTCTTTAGCCAGTTTAATGAATCTTTTCATGTGTTATGCAATTTTGGCATAGAAAGATATCTGTTATGCTTGCAGAAGCAACGAAATGTGTCAAGAAGATGCAATAAAATTTCTGCATGATTTAACATCAAATAGAAAGGAAAAGGGAAATGATAATTATTTTCTGTATCAGAGGAAAACCATCAGGCTGAAACCTGAAAGAAATATTTTCTGGGAACATTCAGTTCAATAACATTCTCAATTCAGTGATTTAAGATGAATCCTCTTTCTTGGGTGAGCAGAACCTTCTCGAACTAAACATTTACATGTAGTTTGGTGTGAAAATTGCATATTCCATTAACTTGGACTTGTTTTTACCTTCTTTAGGATATTTATTAAGATTCTACAAACAATTTTAGATTTGTCATATTTTTAATCATATGCCTTCCAAGATAAACTGGGTAATTAAAAGTGATTATCAATTATGCTCCTATATATAATGAGATTTTATGATGTCCTTTAACACTCACATCTGACCTGAAAGAGAGGCTGAAATTTCCTAAAATAACTTTCAAACTATTTCTATCCTAATGTAATTGCTCCTGTAAACATAGTGCCCTGCTAGTTTATTGATCACAATATAATATGCTTTTTATACTCCTGTACTCTTGACTACCCTTCATTGGTACATTAACTCACACCATTTAAAACTCGTTTTCTTTTCCCTTAACTCTATCCTAATAAAATCTGATAAAGTTATGAGTTCTCCTTTAATATTTTTTCCTATCAAATACGATTACTGATATTGCACAGTAGTTAAGTGCATGGGCTTTGGGATTATGCAATTCTAGGTTTGCTTTTAAATGCTGCCGTTTTTAAATTTGGGAAGTTGAGTAATTTAAATTAGTTAAATTTCACAGCAACTGATCACCTTGTTTCAAAAATGGTATTAAATGGTATTATAGTGTATTACCCAATGTTTTAAGTATTATAGGTGTAATGTGTGAGTTATTTAGCACAATTCTGGCCATGGTGAGTCTAATTGCCTTCTGGCTGATGTCATAAGCCATTAGTATTTATACATTTGGCCATCTAAGTAATATGACAATTCTTGAATATTTTTAATGAACAGAGAATTAAAATTATCTATGTATGATATCTGCTTTTTTTCTTATTACTTGCCCTCTCTTTTTCTATTATTAAAGATTCTTTTGCAGTTATCAAGTTAATCTGATTGTTCCTGTTAGTATAAGACAAAATAAATTTATCAAATAGTTTACTCAATAGAGAACACAGTATAAATTCCTGCTAATGTAAACTACCCTTCCAAATTATAATTTTGCATAGTGTATGCTAAAGAACCATTAGGTAATTCTTATTTCCAAGAAACTCAAAATACTGATTTGAACGTCTTTTAATTTTGTCATGAAGATAGGTAATTGGAAGTTTTACAAAATGTTTAAGAATGGACAAAATGATCTGTAGTGATAATAATGACTTCAAATGAACTGAAAAAAAATCTGAAAACATTTTCTTCAATGATACCTTAGACATCAGTTATTGAGTATATATCAAATGAATGCTATGAAATTATTAATAATTCATTTGTGTAAATCCCAAAACCCACTTACCCTCTCTTAGGCTCTCAAAATTAGAGCATGTTCCATGACTTAAAATATTCTCTGTATTGCTCTTGTGGAAAGAAGCTGTCATCACTACCTAAACATAACAACGCAATCAGGAAATTATTTAAATTTGAATAGAAATAACCACTTACATCACATTTCGTTTCTGTTCCTTTTTCACTTTTTAAATATTATGCTCTCTCTTTTGTTTACTTTCTAGGGAAGAAGGGATTTAGGCATGACTCATGAAATTATTAGAAGTAACTACAGGTATGAAGACCCTCAAAATTTGAGCAGTCAGAACTTGCTTTGAGTTAACTTTAATGGGTGCATTACCTCTGAATATCCTAAAATTTCTTTTAACCATGTATTTCTGTCCAGTCAGAAATATCTGTGACTATTGTTTGCTTCTCTTTGTTCATTTTAGCTTCTCAATAATCACAGGTTACTGTCAGGCACTTTTAACATGATTACACAAAGGACCAAGTAAGCAGTTGATTCAACAGGCATTAATGAGAGGTTATTAGATACCTAGTGCTTTCTTATTTGATCTTTGTTTAAAGTTTTTTGTATTTTAATGGGGCAAAATTATTGGATAGAGGAAGAAATCTCAGGTACATATGTAAAGGAAGAAGTAAAATTTGAATGGTTACCCGCTAAATAGCTATGCAGATAACCTTCAAGGGAAGTGCAAATAGTGAGCATAGCTATTTATTAGTGAAGTATATCAGCTGTCAAAATATAAATATCAAAAACATTAGTTTACTTGCTCATGCAATTCATTTACTTCCTGTAGATCCATGTAAGTCCATCCTAATACACTAAACATTAACTTGTTAATTTATCTTTATAATAATTTTCATACATTATATTCAGTATTGATGTCATAAAATCTGTATAAATATAACTCCTAACAGCAAAAAGGGCTTTAGGTTCATAAAAAACAAAAGAAGTTGACTCTCTTTAATAGTATGGATGGTATTAAGAAAATTAGTACTTTAATTAATTTTTATAATCTGTTTCAATCTGCTTTTGTTGTATAATAAACATTTCAATGACATAAAACAATAATTTATTTCTTACATTTCTGTAAATTGGCTGGTGTGAAGTTCATCCAGGTTGAATTCAGATGGCTTTGGTTCCAAGAAGACGGGTGGATCCAAGTCTGCTCTAGACAGCTATCATTCTTCATCCAGAAGCTACCTGAAATAGGTTAATCTCATGACATAAAGCAGGAGATAAGAAAAAGCCCAATCACTGCAAGGACATATCAAGCTTCTGCTTTCAGCATATCCATAACATCTCATTTGACAAAAGCAAGTTACATGCCTGAGTCTAGCATCAGTGAGGTGGAGTAGTTCACTCTTTCCATGGAGACTGAAGATGGGGAAAAGGAATGCTTATTTGTTGAACAGTAACAGTCTACCACAATCTGTACAAGAGTGTAATAACAGCTTCATAATGCCGTGTACAGAATAAGAGTTGCAAAAGGGCTATGAAAATTTAAAGTATTGAAACATGTAAGGATATATTTGCTAACACTTAATAGAATACCAAATGGGAGTGTCTATGATTTGTTAGTTGGTTCAAAACACAAGATAACTTATTTAGTAATTTTGTAAAATGTCTTAGTTTGAACTAAATAGCTCGGACTTGGAAATATGTAGTTTGGTGAAATGATGATTTTCTTTTCTTTTCTTTTCTTTTCTTTTCTTTTCTTTTCTTTTCTTTCTTTTCTTCTTTTTTAGGATATAAACTTTTATTAATTAATTAATTTATTTATTTATTATGTTCAGTTAGCCAACATATATTACATCATTAGTTTTTGATGTAGTGTTCAACAATTCATTAGTTGCATATAAAACCCAGTGTTCATCACAACATGTGCCCTCCTTAATACCTATCACCTGGTTACCCATCCCTCCACCCCCTCCCTTCTGTAACCCTTAGTTTGTTTCCTGGAGTCCAGAGTCTCTCATGATGTAGTACAAAGAAGGGGAACATGCACTCCAATGTTCATAGCAGCAATGTCCACAATAGCCAAACTGTGGAAGGAGCCGAGATGTCCTCAACAAATGAATGGATAAAGAAGATGTGGTTCATATATACAAAGGAATATTACTCAGCCATCAGAAAGGATGATTTTCTTAACGAAAGTTTGGCACTGATCTGTTGTTTAACTCTATAAACATTAGTTCAACAATAGTAACTACTCCCAAGTTAAATAAAATCCTGATGATATAAAAGAATTTAGATAGATAGAAATAATAGATGAAGATGATGATGACGATGATGATAGATGCCATTGACTGATAACATTGTCATTGTTGTCAATCAGTGTGATAGCATAAAATCAGACTCAAAAACGTGCTTGAGAGTATTTTTGATGATTTTAATTTTATATAATATCAATTTTTAATAGTGAATTTTACCAAAAAATAGTGCATAATTGTGAATAATTGATGGCACTGCCTTCAATAATTTACTTAAACCATAAAGCCACTGAAGCAATTTACAAGGTACTTAATATATTTGTTGTAATTATCAGTATATTTGTAGGAGGTTAAGTGTTCACATGAATATTTAACAAGTAATGAAATTAAACTCAAGATTTTGTATATTGCTCCAAATCCATCCATCTTGTCAAAGAAAGAGAAGCGTTCTTCCATGTGTTTACAATCTTGGTGAATTTTATTAGGATATTTCATTGTTTACAATAACAGAAATCTCAGGTTAATCATGACATAATTATTTTTTCTCAATACTTCAACAATCCAATATATCACCAATGTTTTAATTACAAAACGCTTCCCCATGTACCCAATTTTCAACTAGTTTCACTTCTGCTGCAGTTCAAGTCCTCATGCTATGACGTGCCCTCATATCTAGCTGTGCAGTCCCTATGCCTTTTTTCAACTTTCAAAGTCAATTTCTTTTCAAGGAATTAAATTGTAGTATTTGGTGAAGAATGTTTTAATTTCATTTTCTTTTAAGTGTAATCTTAAATATACCATTAATATGATGGCTCATCATAAAATTAAAATGATATTTTTAAAGATGATGCCTCTTTTGACAGCTCTGCCAATGTCAGCCTTCCTCTTGTCCCCCATTTGAGGGGTCACTGTTACTCATTTGGTGTGTACATTCGCAGGTTTTTAAAAATTTCCTTTATGTATGTAAGGACATATATTTAAATGTAGAAATCTATACTCTCAGCTTGTGGGTGTGCTTTTTTCCACAAGCTGTATATTTTAAATTTAATGTATCCTTTGATTTTTAGAATATATATTTATAACTAATAATTTCAACATTCAAATATATATATGTATAAATTATTTTATAAAAATATATTACTGCATTGCATTTCATTATATGGGTGTACCCTAAGTTTACTTAATCATTTTCTAACAATGTACATATACGTGGGGTGCCTGGGTGGCTCAGTCAGTTAACCGTCTGGCTTTGGCTCAGGTCATGATCCCAGCGTCCTGGGATCGAGCCCCGCGTGATCGAGCCCCGCATCAGGCTCCCTGCTCCGCGGGAAGTCTGCTTCTCCCTCTCCCACTCCCCCTGCTTGTGCTCTCTCTCTGTCAAATAAATTAAAAAATCTTTAAAAAAAAAAGGTACATATATGCTTTCTTATTTTTTTCATTATTAGAAAAACAAAATGCTTCCCCAGGCATTAGTGTCCACATTTGTCATGCATACACAAAGGCAAATCTTTAGAAAATAAACAAAGTAAAATAATAGCTTAGATATAAAATATGCACATTTCTTTTTTTTTTTAAGATTTTTTATTTATTTTTTGACAGAGAGACACAGTGAGGGAGGGAACACAAGCAGGGGCAGTGGGAGAGGGAGAAGCAGGCTTCCCGTGGAGCAGGGAGCCTGATGCGGGGCTCGGGCTCGATCCCAGGACCCTGGGGTCATGACCTGAGCTGAAGGCAGACTCTTAACGACTGAGCCACCCAGGTGCCCCAAGATATGCACATTTCTATTGTAATAGTTTTTTCAAACTATTTTCTATTAAGCAATTCATTTTCTACTCTCAACAACAGTTGGCATTATTAAAAGCTGATGGTCAAAATATGCTAATTAATGTTCTAATCTGCATTTCTTTTATTATTAATGAGATGATGTACCTTTTTAGTGACAATTTTTATTCCCTTTTTTTTTGGCTCCACTTCATAATTATTTTCAATTATTTAATTGAGTTGCTTTTATTTTCTTTATTTGCTTCATAGCAAATATTTATATATCTTGAATATTAATCCTCTGTGTGTTAAACATGTGGCAAATGTTTTCTCTCAGTCTGTTGCTTGTCTTCTAACAATGTTTATGGTAAATTAGAATTTTAATTTTGATATAACCAAGTTTATCAAAGTTTATAACTTTTGCTTATGACCTATTAAATTTTTTTCTCTCCCATAGCTACAAATACTGCACACTAATTTTATTCTAAATCTTTTAAGATTTTTAAAGCATATACTTGAAAGCCAGGACCTTTTGTTAACATCTTAAGATGCTATTTAATACTTTTATGGCAGTGGGCAAGAAACAACCTCTGCACTTTAGTTTTCTAACTATAAAATCAGAATTATAATAATAGATAATATATATTTATTGTGTTAATTGACTTGTTATGGGAAAACATGCTCACTGAGCATATTGTCTGCCACATGATATGCACTATATCACGGAGTTTTTTTGTTTTTCAAACTTTCACACAGTTTTTCAGTTTTTTTTTTCAAGTTTTCACACAGGTTTTTTTAATTTTTTCAAATATTTTTTGAAAAATTTTTCAAAATTTTTACACAACTTAAAAGAAATTGAAATACATGTGTAGACCATTTTCAAAGTGCCTATTTGTTATATTGCATTACTAAATCAATTACCTGTGTTGTAATCACATTTTTTGGATAATAAAACTTGTGCTTCTCACTATGGCCGAATAGCTTGCATCACAATTGTTCCCCTCAGACTAACAAAAAAAAATCTGAATAAAATTGGAAATACTAAAATGTAATATAGTCAAAAGAGAGAAACGAAGTCAGGAAGGCCAAGAGCTACAGGCCAATGTGAAGACCTTGAGGTAAGCTTGTTTTCCTGTGGGGGGTACTTGCTAAAATATATATGAAACTAAAATGAAAAATTGGACCTCAGAATCTTCTTTCAGGGTACAGCCTTGCTTAGCAGGCCAGCATTTCAGTTTAGAACCAGGTCTATGTCCTCGGGATAAAAGCAAAACAAATGAATCAAGTACTTACAAAGGCAGTCGTAATCTTGAAATATTTCAATACCAGATTTAAAAAGGTGCTATGCCCCTCTTTTAACTTCCTAGTAGAATAATAATAGATACTCTTTGGAGGAGATACTATTACTCAACAGCAGTAGAATACACACCCTTCCCCTGCTCTACTTGAAAAGTGACAGAAGTAATTGCACTAGTGTAAATTCACTAGAATGAATCAATACTTTGTGGTATAGTAACAAACTGGCTTATATATTGCAATGGAAATAATAAATTGAAAGCTACATAAATGAAGCTAAAAAAACCCAAGTAATATTTAGCTTAAAATCACATATTTCAAAAGCAGACTAAACCAATTTATTTCTTGATGTACATATACATATGGTAACACTATAAAGAAAAATGAATTATACAAAATTTAGGATACAGTTACTTCTGAGTGTATAGTAGGGTGAAAGTTTTAGGGAAGGATAAGCAGGCTTTGAAAGGCACAGGTAATTCTATTTGCAAAATTCATTTTGGTAATTTGGTATTAATTTTATAAATATTTTAACATGCTGATATATATATATATAAATACTCTTAATTATGTATGCTATATTTTAGAACATTAACGCATTTTAAAAGTTTCCTCTTGACAGGGCGCCTGGGTGGCTCAGTCGTTAGGCGTCTGCCTTTGGCTCAGGTCATCATCCCAGGGTCCTGGGATCGAGCCCCGCATCGAGCCCCGCATCGGGCTCCCCGCTCAGCGGGAAGCCTGCTTCTCCCTCCCCCACTCCCCCTGCTTGTGTTTCCTCTCTCACTGTGTCTCTCTCTGTCAAATAGATAAATAAAATCTTTAAAAAAAAAAGTCTCCTTGGCATTTTAATATATAAATAAACAGTTTTACAACTATGTAAGTAATACCTTCATTTTATAATGTGGTATAAAATATTTATTCAGTTTTCATCTATTCAATTACTTTGTGCTTATGTTTTATCATTTGGCCTTTAATTAATTACTTAAATTGGAAAAAATTGGAAATGCTGTTATAACTTTGAAGTTTTCTATTAAAAATTTAGAGAATATGCTTTGTTCTATTTATATAAACCATTAAACATTAAAAAACCAAAAATTGATAAAAACCTCGAGGCTATATCTGGAACTCCAAAGAGCAATTGAACTTTAGGAGATATGGATAACTAATGCCTTTTTTTCTTAAGATTTTATTTTTTTGAGAGGGAGAATGAGAGAGAGAGAGAGAGAGAGAAACAAGCAGGGGGAGGGGGAGGAGCAGAAGGAGCGGGAGAATCCCACTTCCTGCTGAGCAGGGAGCCAGGAAGTCTGGGCTCCATCCCAGGATCCTGGGATCATGACCTGAGCCGAAGGCAGATGCTTAACTGACCTAGCCACCCATGTGCCCCATAGCTAATGCTTTTTTGTTAGTAATATGAATAAATTTTCAGGCCTGTTTCACAATAGAGAGGAGAAAACAAGAATTGTTCAGTGGCTTAGGAATTTATCTAGTTCTATTCTACCAAGTATGAATAAAACTAAGTATAATTATCCCTCAACTTGCAGAAGATACTTTTAACAATGTGTTTCTTCCAAAATTTTATTGTATGTTGTGTGCTTAGTGCCCAAAGATATAAGTAAATGAATTAAAATATTCTTACACCCTTGAGTCTTATCTTTCAAATCTAATTTATTAAGTTCTAGCAAAATAAAATACTTTGCCCTATGTTGTGCATGTAAGTGTTACAGTTATTCTGAAAATGAAAGAAAAGTATTGGGTAAGATATTTAGGAATGCTTCACAAAGGAATTATAAAGAATCATGTATTTGATCGTTTAAATTAGATACATTTATGTGCCTATACAATTGTGTATACCCAAAGAATAAGAATAAAAGAAAAATAAATTATTTGGTGTGAAGGTTTTGTCTTCACTTTTTTTGTTTTTTTTTGGTTTAGAGGCATGTGCCTCATGGATAATGGGTTCAGCAATACAAAAGAACGATTATATGAATTTTCCAGATTGTACATTACCCTACATAGCTATTGTCCAATTAATTTCACTGCTATAAAGGATTAGATGCCAGTTGCTCTCTCTCTCTCTCTCTCATAAAAGTGTGAATTGATTAAATGGTTAGGTCTAGAAGAGAGTATGTTAAAGAATATTTATGAACAGGGATGCCTGGGTGGCTCAGTTCGTTAAGCGACTGCCTTCAGCTCAGGTCATGATCCTGGAGTCCCGGGATCGGGTCCCACATAGGGCTCCCTGCTCAGCAGGTAGTCTGCTTCTCCCTCTGACCCTCTTCCCTCTCGTGCTCTCTATCTCTCATTCTCTCTCTCTCAAATAAATAAATAAAATCTTTAAAAAAAAAGAATATTTATGAACATTGTAATAGCTGCTTCTGTGGGATGTTGAGAAATTTTGCATGTATTTCTGCAGAATTGAGAATTTCTGAATAAATCTGGTAAAATTTAGGATTATGGAATAAAACTAGCACTTGTATAATTAATTTACAAGACAATGGACAGTGAGAGAACTCCAGAAATATTTACCCAGTTCTGGAGGTTTGTGTTTATATTTCAAGAGAAAATGAGGTCAGGGAGCTTGGAGGCATCTGTAGGTCAGAAAAGTCGAGGAGATATTCACGTTTATCCTGCCCTTAGAGAGAAATATTTACATCTTAACAGGTTAGTGTGAGAATTCAATATTCTTTTAATCCTATCTCTGAAGAGCAAAGATTTTCCTCCTCCCTTCCAGAAATAATGAGGAGACAGCTGCCTCTTTACTACATAGAAGTAAAGAAAATTAATTTTTCTTCATTTTCTCACCTATGGTGGAGAGGTCTCTCATTAGGGTAATTTGTCATCTGGTTTTCATTAGTTTTTTCCAAATGGTACACATTTGAGTGGGTGAGAGTAAGCAGTTATTATTTTGTAATAATAATTTTTTTACTAATCACGTATACCTTTAGAATAAAATTCATAAAGATTAATATTAAAATAATAAATATATAACCTAGTTAATATTATATTAATATATAAAATAAAATAAATTTTATGACACCATAAGTGAACCCTAAGGTAATCTATGGACTTTGGTTGATAATGGTATATCAATGTAGGTTCATTAATTGTAACGAACATTACCTTTGTGTGGGATATTTATAATGGAGGAGGCTATGTATGTGTGAGGCAGAAGGATATGGGAAGTCTCTCTACCTTCTTCTAAATTTTGCTGTGCACCTAACACTGCCTTAAAAAATTAAAGTCATTAGTAAAAAGAAAATACAATAGCTTCCATAGGGGATGAATTTTTCTGGAAATTAATTCCTAGTATTGTAAAAGCACAAAAGAACAGTGGGAAATATTACCTAGATGAGAAGCAGGGTGTTAAGTGTAATGATTTTTAAAGTCTATATTTTTTGTAATATTTTATGCTTGTAACTTAAAAGCATATGTTGTTACTAAAGACATGCTACTTAATAATGCCATCAAACAACTGGTTATAATTGGTATATATAGACTATATCCAATAACAGCAGAATACATATTCTCATACTCACATAAAACATTCATCAAGATGGGCCATATTCTAGGCATGCAACACACCTTAACAAATATAAAAAAAAAAATTACACAATGTCTGTTCTCAGACCACAATAGAGTTAAATTAGAAATCAATGATGGGGAATGAAGTGGAAAATCCCAAAATTCATGGAGTTTAGACAACACATTTCTTTTTACCAAAAGAAATCTCAAGAGAAATTTTAAAAAATATTTTCAATTTAATGTAAATAAAAACACACCTTAGTAAAATGTGTGAGATGAAGCAAAACCAGTGCTTAAGATAAGTTTTTAGCATTGGATGCATACATTAGCTTAAAAATCTAAAATCAATAATCTGCTTTCACCTTAAAATGAATAAGAAATTAGGGGTACATGAGTGGCTTAGTCAGTTAAATATCTGACTCTTGGTTTTGGCTCAGGTCATGGTCTCAGGGTAATGATTTCAGGGTCTTGAGATCATACCCTGCCTTGGGCTCCCTGCTCAGTGGGGAGTCTGGTTTAAGATTCACTCCCTCTGCTACACCCCCCCAGGCACACGCGCTCTTGCACATGCTCCCTCTCTAAAATAAAGAAATAAATCTTTAAAAAAAGAACAGCAAATTAAATGCTAAGCAAACAAGAAAATAAATAATAAAATTCATAAAAATTTGATAATTAAATCACAAAATCAACAGAGAAAATAAATAAACTAAATCAAAAGCTAATTCTTTGAAAAGATCATAAAATTGATAAGCCTCTAGGCAGGCTAATTAAGAAAGAAGGAAGAGAGGGCAAACAGCACGAATATCAGAAATGACAGAGGAAGTATCACATACATTTCATTGGGTGAATATATTTTCATTTTCTTGGATAAGTAGCTAGGAGTGGAACGGATAAACCATTTGTTAAATGGAATGCTTAACTTTTTAGAACCCATCAAATATTTTTCCAAAGTCACTGTACTATTTTGCAGTTTCACCAGCATTATATGAGAACCCCAATTACACTTCACGGTCATAGGCACTTGACATTGTCGAACTCTCTAATAAAAGTCCTCATACAGAGTATGCAATGGTATTTAATTGGGATTTTAATTTGAATTGTTCTAATGACTCATAATGTGAGTACCTTTTCATTTTTGTATTTCCATATAAAAGTGTCTCAAAATATTCTGCATATTTGTTAATTAGAGATTTGTCTTTATATATTCTTATATATTCTAGATACCATTATTCTACTAAATACAGCTTTTGCAAATGTTTTCTCCAAATCTTTGCCTCATCTTTAAATTTTCATAAGTACCTTCACAAAGCAGAATTCTTAAATAATGATAAGTACAATTTGTCATTTTTTTCTTTTATTGTCTGTGCCATTTGTTCTCTATATGATAAACTCATACTGAACACAATGCCACAAAGGTTTTCTCCCATGTTTTATTTTAAGCCCTTATAGTTTACCTTTTACATGTATTTTTAATATTTTTTAAAGATTTTATTTATTTATTTGAGAGAGAGCAAGAGCATGAGTAGGGGAGAGGCAGAGGGAGGCGCAGGCTCCCTGCCCAGCAGGAAACCCCGCACAGAGCTTGATCCCGGGACCCCGAGATCATGACCCGAGCCGAAGTCAGACACTTAACACACTGAGCCACCCAGGCACTCTTACCTTTTACATTTATTTCTGGGATTCACTTAGAGTCAAATGTAGATGGTACAATGATCAAAGGGTTTTTTTTTTTTTTGTAAATTCTTTGGATTTACTATATAGAGTGAGGCTATCTATATATGAAAACATTATTATTCTTCCTTTCTAACCTGTTTGTTTCATGCCTGAAAAGTTTATGATTTAAACTTTTTTTTTATTATGTTATGTTAATCACCATACATTACATCATTAGTTTTTGATGTAATGTTCCATGATTCATTCTTTGGGTATAACACCCAGTGCTCCATGCAGTATGTGCCCTCTTTAATACCCATCACCAGGCTAACCCATCCCCCCACCCTCCTCCCCTCTAGAACCCTCTGTTTCTCAGAGTCCATCATCTCTCATGGTTCGTCTCCCCCTCTGATTTCCCCCCCTTCATTCTTCCCTTCCTGCTATCTTCCTTGCTCCATTTCTTTGAAAAAAGTTGATGGAATTTTGATAGGAATTGCACTGAATGTGTAGATTGCTCTAGGTAGCATAGACATATTCACAATATTTGTTCTTCCAATCTATGAACATGGAACGTTTTTTTCATTTCCTTGTGTCTTCCTCAATTTTTTTCATGAATATTTTATAGTTTTCTGAGTACAGATTCTTTGCCTCTTTGGTTAGATTTATTCCTCGGTATCTTATGGTTTTGGGTGCAATTGTAAATGGGATTGGCTCCTTAATTTCTCTTTCTTCTATCTTGTTGTTGGTGTATAGAAATACCACTGATTTCTGTGCATTGATTTTATATCCTGCCACTTGACTGAATTCCTGTATGAGTACTAGCAGTTTTGGGGGTGAGTCTTTTGGGTTTTCCACATAAAGTATCATATCATCTGCAAACAGTGAGAGTTTGACTTCTTCTTTGCCGATTTGGATGCCTTTGATTTCTTTTTGTTGTCTGATTGCTGTGGCTAGGACTTCCAATACTATGTTGAATAGCAGTGGTTATAGTGGAATCCCTGCCGCATTCCTGACCTTAGGGGAAAGCTCTCAGTTTTTTCCCCATTGAAAATTATATTCGCTGTGGGATTTTCATAGATGGCTTTTATGATATTGAGGTATATGCCCTCCATCCCTATACTCTGAAGAGTTTTGATCAAGAAAGGATGCTGTACTTTGGCAAATGCTTTTTCTGCATCTATTGTGAGGATCATATGGTTATTGTTCTTTCCTTTATTAATGGAAACATTGATTGATTTGTGGATGTTGAACCAAACTTGCATACCAGGGATAAATCCCAATTGGTTGAGAGGAATAATCCTTTTAATGTACTGTTGGATCCTATTGGCTAGGATTTTGGTGAGAATTTTTGCCTCCATGTTCATCAAGGATATTGGTCTGTGATTCTCCTTTTTGATGGGGTCTTTGTCTGGTTTTGGGATCAAGGCAATGCTGGCCTCATAAAACGAGTTTGGAAGTTTTCCTTCCATTTCTATTTTTTGGAAGAGTTTCAGAAGAATAGGTATTAATTCTTCTTTAAATGTTTGGTAGAATTCCCCTGGGAAGCCATCTGGCCCTGGGCTTTTGTTTATTGGGAGACTTTTGATGACTGCTTCAATTTCCTTAGTGGTTATAGGTCTGTACAGGTTTTCTATTTCTTCCTGGTTCTGTTTTGGTACTTTATACATCTCTAGGAATGCATCCATTTCTTCCAGTTTATTGAATTTGCTGGTGTATAGTTGCTCATAATATGTTCTTATAATTGTTTCTATTTCTTGGGTGTTGGTTGTGATCTCTCCTCTTTCATTCATGATTTTATTTATTTAGGTCATTTCTTTTTTCTTTTTGATAAGTCTGGCCAGGGGTTTATCAATCTTGTTAATTCTTTCAAAGAACCGGCTCCTAGTTTCGTTGATCTGTTCTAATGTTCTTTTGGTTTCTATTTCATTGATTTCTGCTGTGATCTTTATTATTTCTCTTCTCCTGCTGGGTTTAGGCTTTATTTGCTGTTCTTTCTCCAGCTCCTTTAGCTGTAGGGTTAGGTTGTGTATTTGAGACCTTTCTTGTTTCTTGAGAAAAGCTTGTATTACTAAATACTTTCCTCTTAGGACTACCTTTGCTGTATCACAAAGATTTTGAACATTTGTGTTTTCATTTTCATTTGTTTCCATGAAATTTGAATTCTTCTTTAATTTCCTGGCTGTCCCATTCATTCTTTAGTAAGATGCTCTTTAGCCTCCATGGATTTGAGTTCTTTCTGACTTTCCTCTTGTGATTGAGTTCTAGTTTCAAAGCATTGTGGTCTGAAAATATGCAGGAATGACCCCAATCTTTTGGTACTGGTTGAGACCTGATTTGTGACCTAGGATGTGATCTATTTGGAGAATGTTCCATGCACACTAGAGAAGAATGTGTATTTTGTTGCTTTGGGATGGAATATTCTGAATATATCTGTGAAGTCCATCTGGTCCAGTGTGTCATTTAAAGTCTTTATTTCCTTGTTGATCTTTTGCTTAGATGATCTTTCCATTTCAGTGAAGGGGGTTGTTAAAGTCCCTCAGTATTATTGTATTGTTATCAATGTGCTTCTTTTCTTTTGTTATTAATTGGCTTATATATTTGGCTTCTCCCATGTTAGTGGCATAGGTATTTATAATTGTTCGATCTTCTTGTTGGATAGACCCTTTAAGTAAGATATAGTGTCCTTCCTCATCTCTTATTATAGTCTTTGGTTTAAAATCTAATTTGTCTGATATGAGGATTGCCACCCCAGCTTCCTTTTGGTGTCCATTAGCATGGTAAATGGTTTTCCACCCCCTCACTTTCAATGTGGGGGTGTCTTTGGGTCTAAAATGAGTCTCTTGCAGAAAGCATATCAATGGGTCTTGTTTTCTAATCCAATCTAGCCTGTGTCTTTTGATTGGGCCATTTAGCCCATTTACATTCAGGGTAACTATTGAAAGATATGAATTTAGTGCCATCGTATTGCCTGTAAGGTGACTATTACTGTATATTGTCTGTGTTCCTTTCTGGTCTATGTTTACTTTTAGACTCTCTCTTTGCTTAGAGGCCCCCTTTCAATATTTCTTGTAGGCCTGCTTTCATGCTTGCAAATTCCTTTAGTTTTTGTTTGTCCTGGAAGCTTTTCATCTCTCCTTATATTATCAGTGAAAGCCTAGCTGTATATATATTCTTGGCTGCATATTTTTCTCCTTAATGCTTTGAATATATCATGCCAGTCCTTTCTGGCCTGCCAGGTTTCTGTGGATAGGTCTGTTGTCAATGTAATGTTTCTACCCATTGTAGGTTACAGATCTCTTGTCCCCAGCTGCTTTCAGGATTTTCTCTTTGTCTCTGAGACTCGTAAGTTTTACTATTAGATGTCGGGGTGTTGACCTATTTTTATTGATTTTGAGGGGGGTTCTCTATGCCTTCTGGATTTTGATGCCTATTTCCTTCCCCAAATTAGGGAAGTTCTCTGCTATAATTTGCTCCAATATACCTTCTCCCCCCACCTCTTTCTTCTTCTTCTGGGATCCCAATTATTCTAATATTGATTGTTTCATCTTATGGTATCACTTATCTCTTGAATTCTGCCCTCGTGATCCAGGAGTTGTTTATCTCTCTTTTTCTCAGCTTCTTTATTTTCCATCATTTGGTCTTTTATATCACTAATTCTCTCTTCTGCCTCATTTATCCTAGCAGTTAGAGCCTCCATTTTTTATTGCACCTCATTAATGGCCTTTTCTATTTTGAATTGGTTAGATTTTAGTTCTTTTATTTCTGCAGAAAGGGTTTCTCTAACATCTTCCATACTTTTTTTTAAGCCCTGCTCGTATATTTAAAATCGTCATTCTGAACTCTCGTTCCCACATGTTACTAATGTCCATATTGATTAAGTCCCTGGCATTCGGTACTATCTCTTGTTCTTTTTTTTGAGGTGATTTCTTCCATCTTGTCATTTTGTCTGGAGCAGAATAGATGAATGAGAGAACAAAATGCTAACAGGGTAACAACATACCCAGAAAAATATACACTAAACACATCAGAAGAGACCTGAAACCAGGGGAAAGAAAGGGAAAGAAAGAAAAAAAGAAAAAGAAAACGAAAAAGAAAAAGATAAAAACAAACAAACAAACAAAAAAACCCCAGAATATGATCAAATATGATCAGGCTGGTGCATAGGTCATTGCCACACACTAGATTTTGGGTGTATTTTGGTCTGTTAGAAGAAAGTGCTTCCCAAATTTGTAAAGAAAGAAAAACTTATATATGTACTAAAATAAGGGTTAATATGATGAAGGGATGGAATATGACTGTAAAGATGAAAATTCTAAAAGATTTTATAAAAGAAATTGTTAAGAAGTTGTTTGAAAAAAGAAAAAGGAGGATTAAAAAAAGGGAGATAATGTGTTCAGGCAGGAGACTAGAACAAAGCCATTCACTAGAGATTTAGGGTATATTTTGGTCTGTTAGAAGAAACTGTATCCCAAAATTTTAAAGAGAGAACAACTTATATATATATATATATATATATATATATATATATATATATATATATATATATATATACCAAAATAAGGTTAACTACTATGAAGGGATAGAATATGACTCTAAAAATGAAAAATAAAAAAAGATTTTTTATAAAAAAGGGATTGATAAGATGTTGGTTGAAAAAGGGAAAAAGAAAAATTAAAAAAAAAAAGAAAAAAGTTAAAAAAATTAACTTTGAAAGACTAAGGTATCATGGGAAAAAAACATGCATGTTATGTTCAGTATTCCCCCAGCGCTGGGGTTCTCCCATTCACATTGATTGGTAAACTTGGTCTTGGCTTGCTGTTCTTGCTGATTTTCCGGGGGAGGGGCCTGTGGTAGTGGTTCTCAAATGTCTTTGCTGGAAGCAGAATTGCCCCGCCCTTGCCTGGGCCAGGTTAAGTAATCTGCTCCGGTTTGCTCTCAGGAGCTTTTGTTCCCTGCAACCTTTCTATACACCTTTGGAGGACGAGAGTGAAAATAGTGGCCTCCAAATCTCTGGTCACAGAGGAGCAGAGAACTCGGGGCCCCACTCCTCAGTGAGCCCCCAGAGAAAAGCAGTCAATTACTCCCGTCTCCTTGGTCTCCAGCCGCACTCCATGCTCACCCAGCCTGTGACTGAGTGTTTCTATCTCTGGCACCCTACCCCGTGTGTAGTCTCCAAACCCAGCAGATCCCTGCAGTGCGCTCCTGCCCTGCTCCTCCCGGGGGGAGGAAGGGGAGTCTCCCCGGATCTGCCACTTGTTGGGTCCCTGCTGGAAGAGGGGTGGCCCGACTGTGCCGCAGATCCCGATTTATGGCAACCCTGAGCTGAGAGCCCGCACCTCGGCTCTGTCTCTGCAGCCGCTCCAGTACCTGGGAGCTCTGCCGCACTTGGTTACCCCCACTCTTCCTGTGTCCCTGAGGGTTCTGAGACCACACTGTCCCAGTGAGGGTTCCACCCCCACCCCCCACTTAGCCACTGGAGTAAGGTCCCTCAGTGGAGCCAACTTCTAAAATTTCGATTTTGTGCTCTGCTGCTCTATCATTTGCCAGTAACTGCTGAGGGAGGCCCCCCTCCCCTGCCCTCTATCCTCCTGAATATCTCCTCAGGTTCATGTCTCCGCACATCCTACTTTCCAGAAAGTGGTCGCTTTTCTGTTCAGAGAGTTGCTGCTATTCTTTTCTTCGCTCTCCTTTGAGTTTGTAGGTGTTCAGAATGGTTTGATCCCTATCTAGCTGAATTCCTGGGACCAGATGAGATTTAGGTCTCCTACTCCTCCGCCATCTTGCTCCTCCCACTTTGTGATTTAAACTTAAACTATGTCTCTGGTCCAGGGATCTCTGGCCATGACATCATTAAAACTGTCCAATATATGCTGTACCCATCAGCATTTGAAAAACAAGTAGTCTGTCCCTTCTGAAGTCATCCATATTAACCCAACATAGCATGATTCCCAAAGCACTGCTGAATATAAGATCACAATCCAAAAATTTAAACAATGAGAACATTATTATGCACTATACTATGAAAATATAATTGAAGCAAATAATATTTTCTCAGAAAGTCTTATAAATACAGCTAAATGAACACAAATATTTTACCGATATCTTAATTACATCAATATGTATAGCTGTAGATATGATTTTATATATTTTATATTTTGACAAACTGAGCAAAAAGATAAACGTATTCATGATTTGTTTTAGTCTCAAGAATAATCATATGTATTGAAAGTATATAGGAGTGCACGTGGGTGGCTCAATCGATTAAGTGTCTGACTCTTGGTTTGGGTTCAGGACATGGTCTCATGGGTCCTGAAATCTGAGCCCTGTCATCAGTCTCCACACTCAGGGGAGTCGGCTTGAGATTCTACCCCTCTGTCCCTTCCCCACTTGCACCCATGAGCATGCTCTCTCTCTTTAAAATAAATCTTTAAAAAAAATATGTAAGAAACAGCTGAGAAAGCAC
Source organism: Eumetopias jubatus (assembly GCF_037043125.1). Lineage (NCBI taxonomy): Eukaryota > Metazoa > Chordata > Mammalia > Carnivora > Otariidae > Eumetopias > Eumetopias jubatus. The sequence continues at coordinate 171,756,603 of NW_028274809.1, read as the reverse complement.
GTAAATCAACATTTCTATAGACCATGAATAAATTTTGAGATATTAAAATTATTATTCTCTATATGTAAAACATGTTATCTCTTGGTAACCAAGCTAGATCTTTGGATTTTTCAAAAAAGATCTTTTTGTTGTTGTTTTTTGAAGTGATAGTAGACTATTTTTGGACAGAAACTCATTGGCATATTTGAGCTTGTCATTCCTATAACCTGTAACTATCAAAACATTGATACAACAGAACAAAAATTACAAATTTTGACTATGATATAAAAGAAGATTATTGGTTAAAATATTCTCAAAATTCCCCTCAAAATTACACTGGGCATTTTCCTCTAATTTTTATTGTTGATGTTCAGGTTATTCAATTCATATGTTAATGCCTTATCCTGTGTCATGTACAGGTGCAATGTGCAATCACTGCTTTTCAAAATAACAAGAGTTATAACTACAGATTAGTATGCCATTATAATTATAGGACCAAATGAAGAAGAAACTGCCTTAGTTCATGACTTGAAACAAAAATAATATAGCTATTTTTTTTGCAAAGTATTAGATAAAGTATCTAGATATATGTTCTCAAATAATGCCTTATTTTAAGAGGGTTCTGCCACTTTGACTGGTTTAACATGATTTGTAAGCTAGAGAGTGGATAAATTACTGCAAACATTGCCTTAGTCTGTCCATGTGGTCTCATTTTGCACATCATTTTATAAAAAGTAATTCCTTTTTGTAAAAAGAAAAAGAATAAAAGATATTAAAATATTCACTAAGCCAAAAAACACATTTAACCATGTTCAAAATTTAATGAAAGTGATATATTACATTTAACAGCTATATAAATGGAATCTTCTAAATGGAAGCATTTTCAGAGAAAAAATAAGAATATAGAGCATATGCTTGGGAATAGGAAACCACATTATTTTTATCGTAGTGTCTGCGAAACAATACTGAATAAGTTATGTAGTTACCTTATTTATGAACATTGACAAGAATATTTATTATAGTCATTGTATAGAATTCAGGAAAATGCTATTCAACAAGATTTGGCATTTTTGTTTTGTTTTGTTTTTAAATCTACTTCTTAGTTCTTATATAATTCTTTGGTAGGTATACCCACATTTGGTTAAATATACTAAAATTAGTGTCTGAAAAACCACAAGCAAGTAATTTAGATGGCCAACTCACTTGTGGAAAAAATAAAATATTGGCTTATTTTTATAGTTTCTATAGAAATGAAAATATTGAACAAGAAAAAGTTTTGTTTTTCAACTTTGCTCTTACTAAACATTTATTTGGAATAAATTCACATTTTATTAAATACATTTAAATAATATATTTATTAGAAAACAGTAGCATATTTTCATTTTTTAGAGAAAGTATTCATTGAATCCAATGTCAATTTAGGTTTTATAGATAAATTTACAACTCTTTAATCTACTTTTTCTTATTCAACTAACCAAGAAATAAAATAAGGGAAAATAAAGTAGTCTGTTGGTCATTTCAGAATCATCTACAGATCATTTAGAGGTAAAAAAAAATTAAGTATTTAAATAATTATTCTAAATTATCCAATGTACTCATTCAACCTGAAAATAGGTTATACCAGTAATAGATTTTCCCTGATAACTAGAAGAACTCAAGACTTATCAAGAGTTGTAGGTGGAGAGAGAAACTGAATATTCAAATACATTTTTTAGGAATGCAGCAAGTATGAGAAGTTAGAGAAAGAGGCCATTACATAACTTCATCAAAACACTGAATTTTTAATGGATGGTTTATCATAAATTGCAAATTATTTTTGTCACTTAGTCTGAAATACAGAGGACATTAACAAACTTATCTCATATTTTTTTTTAAAGATTTTATTTATTTATTCGAGAGAGAGAGAATGAGAGATAGAGAGCATGAGAGGGGGGAGGGTCAGAGGGAGAAGCAGACTCCCTGCTGAGCAGGGAGCCTGATGTGGGACTCGATCCCAGGACTCCAGGATCATGACCTGAGCCGAAGGCAGTCGCTTAACCAACTGAGCCACCCAGGCGCCCAAACTTATCTCATATTTCATTTGAAATAGTTTTGTGTGATTATCATAATGCTGACTGTTACATAATGCTCAGTGGCAGTATTGCATAGAACAAAATAAATGACATCACAATAATTATAATACAGATTATACACTAAAAATAGAATTGAATGGGGTTTTAGGTTTTTTATACATGCCTCCCTTTAGTTTTTAAAATTTCTAAATTAATCACATGTGATTACACAAAGAAGGGATTATCAAAGATTATCCAATTAGATTTACATGAATCTAGTCCCAAGCTTTACTAATTGTTTAGGTATAGAAATAACTACAAGCCACAGGGGAAAAGGAAAAAGAAGAGAACTGCCAATTCAGTTCACTCTATCTATTCTTGTGTGAGGATTTACTATGTCTCAGATTAAGATATGGGTTTCCCATTTGGTGTAAAATGACACTTATCCATTATTAAGTATCTTTACTTTTACTTACTGAGTATGTTTTACTCAGTTCCACAGCTTAGATAAGATTTTTCAGTAAGCCATGACCCATATATTATTTGATTCTAAATTCCTTGAACATAAGTAATCCTAGGCAAATTAGGTACAATCTGAAGAGAATAATTTATTCCATAGATTAGGATCCTCCCTTTAGGAAATACCATTAGCTTGTTTGCCAGGAATTATTAGGAGTGCATATAAATCAATGTTCTCCAGAGAAAAAACAACCAATCCAGTAAGTTGAAAGTCCTTAAAAGCAAGAACTGAACTTTCTGGAGAAGAGATTGTGTCTCAAGACTGCAGAATTCACTTTTTAACTCATTCTGTGGCCTGTGCTATAGATTTCAAATTTACCACCACTCTACAATTGCAAGAGCCCATTCCTTAAAATAACTCTATTCTCTAGAAAGGTCAGTTTTTGCTCTTAAGGTTCTTTAATTAAATGAAGGTGGCCCATCCACACTATCAAAGATAATCTTATTTAAAGTCAACTGATGGGTATTAAGGAGGGCATGTGTTGTGATGAGAACTAGGTGTTGTTGAACACACTGAATTGTTGAACAGTACATCAAAAACTAATGATGTACTACATGTTGGCTAACTGAACATAATAATAAAAATAAATAAATAAATATTACATATTCTTCCTTTAATAAATAATGTGAATATTTAATATAATTGAAACAAGAAAGACTGCCTTTGTTTCAGGATAACTGGTTCAAAAATAAAAGGACTCAGCACACACAAAAGATAAAATAAAAAAATAAAGTCAACTGATTGTAGAAGCACACAAAAAATACTTTCACGGAAAAATCTAGATTAGTCTTTGAATGACTGGATACTATTGCCTAGACAAATTGATGCATAAAACTTATCATCATAGAGTGTGGGCTTTTTGCTAATGCAGATGACTCTTGCATTAGATAATTATTCAAGATTGATTCTAAATACACAAATTTTACTTGATGACGAACTTTTGTTGATGTGCCTCAATTTATTATATGATTGGTTAGGAAATATTGTGTTCACTATGCTCAGCTTCAATCAATTGCCATCTGGCAACTCACAGTCTACTAGCGTCTAAGAGATGTTTCTCTGAAAGTATGAACTATTATAGTGCAGTTTGCTCCAGGTGGCATATTGTGTTTTCCAGAGATGGCCACAGTAACACCTCCCATCACATATTTTCTACAATGTGATCATGACACTTCTCCCACTGAGAATAATTTAGAGGAAAAGGCTCTTATATAATTTTATCAAAATACTGGTTTTGAAATAGATGGCATATTGTGATATTAAGACATTTTATTTTAAAATAATCCAGTACAGTTTTTATTGCAGATTTTCTCTTTATGTTTTGGTTAATTTGTATTTTTTCATTATTCTTAGAGGACTTAATCTAAAAAGTTCAATATAATTCTCTAACGTAATGGATTCTAAATCTCATCACTTCTTGGGTGTATCATACTGGCTCTTTTCTGGTAGCCCAAACTCCATTTTTTGCTTTATCATTCCATGTGACTGTGAAAAGCTTTGACCTCTTGGCTCCTGGTGAAATGCACCTTATAAATTCACAAATACCTCCGGGGAAATGATTTTCAGAACATTTGTTTATCTCACTGATTTTTACTTCTCTGTGGGATTTTGTTTAACCCTGCATTTTATGAAATTTTGTTTGTTTCTATTTGATTTGATTATTGCTTTCTATCAAATTGCTATATCATAGGTAGAAGCAAAATTCCCTTTTCTCTTTAACATTTGATATTATTCTCTGAAACTGAGTGATGTATCATTCTTTGCCTACATATACAACAAAAACACTAAAGCTATGCTGTCAGGGGCTTTGCTATATGACTTTTTAATTGTCCCCAAATTCATTCTGGTCATTATCTTTTCCTATAGGGCATTTAGGTTTTTTAAAGTAGGTAATCCTAACTTAGTCTGGTATAAAAACCTGGCTGCCATATTCTGCATTATAAGAAGAAAAATGGGACTGAGATCTCATTCTTCATTTGATCTCCTTTTAACTTTTCCCCACATAGCTCCCTCCCTTAACTACATTTTTGCTTTATTTTACAAAAACTAAACATGCAGGGGCGCCTGGGTGACTCAGTCAGTTAAGCATCTGACTCTTGGTTTCCACTCAGGGTGATGAGATCAAATCCTGCATCGGGTTCCATGCTCAGCAGGGAGTCTGCCTGAGGATTCTCTCTCCCTCTCCCTCTGTCCCTCGTCCCCATGCTCTGTTTCTCTCTAAACTAAATAAATAAATCTTTATTAAAAAAAAAGGAAACAAACAGTTTCTATTAAAAAAATTGAACCTCCAAAATTTGGCTAGGTTTGCACATTTATTTTCACTTGGCTTCCTGGTTTAGAGGCAGGCATTTAAGAATTTAACTGATTTGGTCCCAATAGTTTATTTTTGCTTTTCCCTTGCCTCAGGAGACAGAGCTAGAAGGATGATGCTATACTCAGTGTTAGAACAATTACTGACTGTGTTCTTCTCTAGCATTTTTATGGTTTCAGGTCTCACAGTTAGGTCTTTAATCCATTTTGAATTTATTTTTGTGTATGGTGTAAGAAAGCGATCCAGTTTCATTTTTTTTGCATTAACTGTCCAGTTTTCCCAACACCATTTGTTGAAAAGACTGTCTTTTTTCCACTCATATTCTTGCCTCCTTTGTAGAAGATTAATTGACCATATAATTGTGGGTTTATTTGGGGGCTTTCTATTCTGTTCCATTGATCTATGTGGCTATTTTTTGTACCAGTACCATACTGTTTTGATTACTACAGCCTTGTAATATAACTTGAAGTTTGAAATTGTGATAAAAAGCTTCTGCACAGCAAAGGAAACTACCAACAAAATTAAAAGATAATCTACTGAATCGGAGAAGATACTTGCAAATGACATATCCAATAAAGGCTTAGTATCCAAAATATATAAAGAACTTACATAAGTCAACACCCAAAAAATAGATACTCCAATTAAGAAAATGAGCATAAGACATGAACAGACATTTCTCCAAAGAAGACATACAGATAGCCAACAGACACATGAAAAGATGCTCAACATCACTCATCATCAGGAAATGCAAATCAAAACCACAATGAGATACCACCTCATACCTCATGTGAGCATGGCTAAAATAAAAAAAAAAACTCAAGAAACAACAACTGTTGGTGAAGATGTGGAGAAAAAGGAACCCTCATGCACTATTGGTGGGAATGCAAACTGGTGTAGCTACTGTGGAAAACAGTATGGAGGGTCCTCAAAAAAATTAAAAATAGAACTATCCTACAATCCAGTAATCCCACTACTGGGTATTTACCCAAAGAACACAAAAACACTAATTTGAAAAGATATGTGCACCCCTATGTTTAATGCAGCATTATTTATAATAGCCAAACTATGGAAGAAACCTAAGTGTCCATTGATAGATGAATGGATAAAGAAGAGGTGGTGTGTATATATATATATATATATATATATATATACACACACACACAAGAAAATATTATTCAATCACAAAAAAGAATGAAATCTTGCCATTTGCAGCAACATGGATGGATCTAGAGAGAATAATGCTAAGAGAAATAAGCCAGCTAAAGACAGACAAATACCATATGATTCCAATCATATGTGGAATTTAAGACAAAAAACAAATAAATAAAGATGAAAAAAGAAAGAGAGAGAATGGGGGGGGGAGAGAGAGAGAGAGAACCAAGAAAGGGCACTTAACTATAGATAACAAAGAGATGGTTATCAGAGGGGAGGTGGGTGGGGGATGGGTGAAATAGGTGAAGGGGATTTGGAGCGCACTTGTCTTGATGAGGACTGAGTAATGTATGGAACTGTTGAATCACTATATTGTACACCTGAAACTAATACAGCGCTGTATGTTACCTATAATGAAATTAAAATAAAATCCCCCAGCCCAGCAAGCAAACAAGCAAAAATTAACTAATTTGTATTAAAAACGAAATCAACATGTCTGGGTTCATTCTAAATTTGAATTCAATCTTTATAAATTAAGAATTTGGCATCTTCCATTTCTGATCATGCTTGTTGGGCAAATTGCCTTATTTCCTATGGCTTCTTTCCCAGATCTTGTCAGCTTAGATTGCATCTTTCTCTCACGTCAGATAACTTCGCATATTTAGTTTCTAGCTTCTAAAATTCTCATGACACCTCTTCTGCTATGTTCTACTAACCTATTTGTCTTTGAGTGTTCTTGACCTTTTATTCCAAATGGTTACTACAGTAACTTTCTCTGATGGAAAAGATAAATGCCTATATCTAACCCACTATAATTTAACTATTTGTCTGCCTCAGACTTTTATCTGACTATTAAAGACCAAATGCATAAATAAATTATTCATTGATCATTTCATAACTGAGTCCTTATTGAAAATAGGAATCAAAATTATTATAGAGAAAAAGAAAAAGTAAATTGAAATAAAACACTCAGTTATGCAGAACAATCTGTTCTGTTTTCTTAGATTCTGTATTGTATATTTGGGTTTCATTAATAACAGGGCCAAACTAACAACCAAGAGGATAGGTATCTCCCCTGACAACCAGAGCCCATAATCTGAACCACCCTCTTATCTAACTCTCACATTCCAAGCCAATGTTTCTCCCGCCCTAAATCACCCAGGATCATCTACTAAACCACTAGAGACCACATCTATAGCCCAGAGCCCACATACATTATTCAAACTACCCAGTCCTAACCAGTTTCTCATGCCCTCCTTTGCCATTCCTGCAGAAACTTGAATAAAACTCTGGCTTAAGCTTCCCCTCACTTCTTTCTATTTCTTTCCCAAACCTCATGGTTCCCCATGTGTCCCTGCATGGCATAATGTGCTCCTTCCTCTTAGGAAATGTAAGAAAACTTTCCTTACAAAGGTATCACCTTCTCCATATCATTGCTTAGTCACCTCTATAAATTAATATCTTCAGTACACAATTACTACACTGTTGTAACAAAATTGTTGGTGAGCATTCTATTCCAAACAAAAAGTTTTCAAAAACTGGGGACTTTACTAAAGCCAAATTTGTATATACTTCTCATCCATATGAAAGAAAAAATAATACAAAGACCTTAGAATCAAGTATTGCTCTCTAAAATATAATGCAGAACCATTTGTCAATACCTAATATAGAAACATGGGTTAAAATAAAGATGTTAAAACTCTAAAATATCAGTGCTTCCAGTAACTTTTATAACCTCAGTAGAAATTATCTGAAATAACTGGTATTCTATAAAATGAAGCAACATTTGCATATATTTTGGAAATTCTTCTATTTATCTCTTCTTAAATGCAAATATGTTCAATATATAAACTTTTAAATACATACACATCATTATTTTGTTCTTTAAAAACCCTCTTCCTTTAATCCTTTCCCCTCCCTTTATCTCCCTTTATTTATATGGGTTTCTGGAATGTTACTTGTAGAATCACTGGTGACTTCTAGGAGACTGGCTTGCCCTGATTCATTTATTTCTGGTTTTGATATTTTATTTATTGCTTGATAATTTTTATAAGCCTGAACTTCTTATTAAGGAGTAAATTAATTATATTAACATAAACGAAAAAAGACAAATATCGTCTACAAAGTAGTCATTGAATTTGGGAAAAAGAGAGTACTAGAAATAAGACTGAGTTTAGCACATTTACAAAATAATATGGAAGATGAATAATTAAATGATATTAATCATTAATGTAGGAGTTTTTCATGGACAAATAAATATCATCAGGATTCATCGTGAAGATTTAGTAACAGATATGCCCTTAACTCCATGCTAGCTGCTGAATTTCTGTTTCACTAGAGTTAAGGCAAGTCTAAGAAGTTGGCTGCATACCCACAATTAATGCCCAGAGATTTGGAGCAATATATTATGGCCGATGTTCATGTGGCAGACAGATTACTAACAAGCCTAGACACATCAAGAGATACCCCGTTAGGGAATACAGAATGAGTTTAACATTATTTATCTTGACCCCACCCCATCTTTTCTCTCCCTTTCCAGTTGTAGGCTCTCCTACTTGGAAATATATGACTGACCTTTTATGTAAAACTTAAATTCTAATGCAGGAAAATTATGCACTTCACCTCACTGTGACTAACACTCACAATGCCCAGGAGAGTGTTATTCTATATAGGCATTCTCCACCATCGAAGCAGAAGCGTATTTGTGTGAACAAAGGTTTATGTTTTTGCGGAAAAAAAAAAAAATTCTCATCAAAAAAAAAGCTCACAGGGCGCCTGGGTGGCTCAGTCGTTAAGCGTCTGCCTTTGGCTCAGGTCGTGATCCCAGTGTCCTGGGATCGAGCCCTGCATCGGGATCCCTGCTCCGCGGAGAGCCTGCTTCTCCCTCTCCCACTCCCCCTGCTTGTGTTCCCTTTCTCACTGTCTTTCTCTCTGTGTCAAATAAATAAAATCTTAAAAAAAAAAAGAAGCTTGCCAATTTGAATAACTACAATTTTATACCATGTCTTCTTCATTTTTTACATTTCCCAATGTGGAAAGGACACTACTTAATATTGCAGATTATGGAATGTTTTTTACTAATCCATGAGACACAAGTATTTGTGGAATTTACTTGTTGGATATGTGTAATTTTATGCATATTAATGAAATCATAAATACAAAGTATCTTTCATAGAATAGCTGGATCTTTTAAGATACATTCTCATATTCCATTTTTGAAGAAGATGTGTAAGTTGCTCATTAAAACAAAACTACATAGAATGAGTCTTCAGTAATTCCTGGAGAATCCAATCAGTTATCAGTTACCTTGAATAGCCCGAAGTCTCTTATTTCTCATCCCATAGTCTGGCAGTATATAAATATCTTGCCCAAAGGAGAATACAAAACCCATTACATAAGCTGCTTCAGTCTAATTGGGATATTGAACTAAAAGCTAAAACATGTGGCATTTTCTAAATGTTTAAACTTATAGTCTCTAGTATGGATATCTTATTTGTTGTGGCTCTCGTTCAATGATTTGGGAAACAAAAGTGACTTTAAAGAAATATATTTTACTTTAAAACAGAAACAATTGTTGAGTGATTTCACAGGGAAGACATCTGAGAGAAAGGCTATACTGACGATGTCCCAGAAAAACAAAGTTGTAGAAAAACAAAGTTCTAGGAAAGAAAGTTACATGGTGAAAGTTTTTAAGCCCCATGCAAGTGGAACAAGGTTTCAAATATGGAAGTATGAATCTCAACAGGACTCTGTAGAGAATTCTCTGTGGAACAGAAACATCAAGGGAAACATTGAGCATAGTTGGCAGAGTAGTGTCTTAGAAAGTGATAGTTTTTTTGGAAGAGTAGGCTGAAAGCTTTGAAGACATTTTATTAGTAAAAGAGAAAGAGAGAATTTAAAAGATGCAGGAAACAATGCAAAAGTGAGGAAAAGAAATGGAAAGATTAAAAGTTTTTTTAAGAAAAGAAAATTCAGTTTTCCATGGGCAGAGGTCCAGCGTGACAGCTACATTTGTCAAAAATCCTAAGATGGGTATGACATGCTCTGTTATCAATTCCCCTTGTCCTTTTTTTTTTTTTTTAATTGCTTCATTTACTTCTTGTCTTTTATGAATTTCTGGCATTTGGTCAATACCATTTGGAAATAACTGCTGCTGCTGAATTTCATTTAGAGAAGGTGACAACACACATCTATGACTATGACACTGAACCTACTAAATATAAAAGTAAAAGAGCATATTAACAAATGCCATCACCTACCTAGGAAGCAAGAGAAGACTGGCTCAGGGTTTATTGAGAATATCTGAAAACAAAAATGTATTTTAAACCTGCAAATACAGAGGCCCTACAGGAAATTATATTTTATCTATATGATAATTTAGTCACATTAAGTAGTAATAAACACTATATATATTTTATGAATTTATAATTTTAGTTATTAATTCTTTAAGTTTTCATGCCACTATAGCTTCTCTGATTTGTCAAATTATTTTAGAATCCATTAGAATCATGCATTACCAAGTGGGGACAATGAGTAATTTGTTTTTATTGATTTATGTCAGAGACTAAGTGCTACTATTTTGATGCCTGTGGTGAAATAAAGCACTGGGGATCAACAAAAGTTAATTCTGTTTCTGTGGTTTTAAATAATTGTTCATTGTGAAGAAAATGTACCCGTACTTCAAATATCTCATCACTATAATGTAGAAGGAATGAATCATAGCCACTGCATCATGCATTAAGCTTTAGACACACTTGCTAGGTAACTTTGTATATCTACAACCAATTTAAACGTTTCTAGCCCAGGCTCATTGAACAATGGAAGTTAGTGCTTTGTAATAAACTGGGATTTTAAAAAGAAGAGAAAATTTGTATTTTATGTGTATACAAAAGAAACAAATAGGGAGTGATAATCACTTCCCTGCTTTCTGCTTCTTGACAAACACCTTTGTAGTAGAAGATTCTCATAGATCAGGAATTCCCCTTCACAGGAGAGATGTGACTTATATTGAAAGAGTTGTTTATTAAAAGCCCTTTATTGACCATCTCAGCTGTGCACAACCCCATATACCTTAATTAGATAGAGTCTAAGAAGTTTGCTTCTAATTATATACTAATGTAATCAATGTAAAGCCCACCATAGCAGTCCATACGTATTTCTAGGTTCAGAATACCATACCTTCCTTTTCTCAAATTTTAGCTACTTATGTTAAAATAGCTTAAGAGGAGAAAGGAAGGTGAATAGGCTGTCATTGTCAAATTCTCTGCTAATAATCCAGGTAGTAAGAAAATCCTAATAATGATTTACTGAACTGCTTCCTATCACTTAATAACATATAATTAATACAATATCACACTAGTCTGATTTAGTTAAATTAGTTAATATGTATGTTAATCTTGTCAGGTCCGAAAGGAAATAGATGGCACAATAAAATTTATTTAAAGATAATTTAATGAATTTGCTGTTTATTGTAGTTGAGGTAGAGTGGAACTAGAAAGGAAAGTGAAACCCCCAGGGACTAGCAATAACTAGAAGCTATTACCATACTTAGCTTTGCGGGATAGAGACTACTTTTATCTGAGGTGAGTAATAGTTACAGCCATGGAAACGGGGCCACTCAAATGTCACTGTGGTCATAGAAAATGCAGCCATTGACAAAACAGTGGCCTAGCATGGACAGAACAGATGGAGTGTATCCTAAGCTGTCTCTCCCACCCTACCTTTTGGCCAAAACTACAACCAATGAACAAAATATCTAACAGTCAGCCTTCTAGGGCACAAAGGAGTCACAAAAAGGCTGAAAATTAGTTTTGTACAGAAAAATGAGAAAAGTCATCACAGGGATATACTAAAGTTAAAACACAGTCCATATCTAAATACACATATTTAAACTATCTTAGTTAAAATTCATTTCTCAAGATTAAATTATTGCCTAGAGAGTTTTAAGAAGTATGCAATTCAATGTTCAAACAATTTAAGGATTTAATTTCAGTAACAGTTGTCTAACATCAGAATAAGACAGACTCATTGCTACCTCACAAACCATCTCAGATTCTATTCCTATAAAGAGAATGGACAAAGGTATATATCTCTAAATTTACTGTAAGAACTCTATGTGGTCATGAAGCAAAAGATTCAGTAAAGAAATGACATGAAATCTAAAATTTGTGTTATCTAACATTGAAATAACACTACTGCAAGTTTACTTTAGGCAATATGTCAGACCAAATGCACTGGGGGTAGGTGAGAACTTCTTACTGTGAAATGGTGGGGTCTTGATGAAACATAATAACTTCATTAAGTTAAATGAATCTGTATCTGAGAAGAATGAGCAGTAAGTAAGAAGATAATGTGGTTCTCTTGAAGGATGTAGGAAGTAGAAACAAGGGATGATAAACACACACACACACACACACACACACACACACACACACCCTCCTCATATTCTATATTCAGAAAAAATATCCTCAAAGGATAAAGAAGAGATAAAGACTTTTCAGACAAAAGAGAAACTGAGGGAATTTATTACTCATGAAAATACCCTTCAAAAAATGTTAGAAGATCTTCAGGGAGAAGTAAAGTGATATGGGTCAAAAACTGGACGGCCCATGAAGAAAGAATACTGGAAGAGGAATACATAGGTAAAATAAAATTAGTTTTTGCATTTTTAGGATAAAACAACCATTTCAATGATAAATTGGGTATATATAGTGTATATTTAAGTGAAATGAACAACAGCAATGCCATAAAAAACAGGAGAGAAGAATTGGGAATACTTTAAAATATGGGCCTTGCAACTAGTAAGAAACAGTAGAGTGTTATTTGAAGGTGCTCTTAAAGACTGATAGACAGGGGGCGGAGCAAGATGGCGGAGGAGTAGGAGACCTGGATTTCATCTGGTCTCAGGAATTCAGCTGGATAGGGATCAAACCATTCTGAACACCTACGAACTCAACAGGAGATTGAGGAAAAGAATAGCAACAACTCTCTGAACAGAAAAGCGACCACTTTCTGGAAGGTAGGACGTGCGGAGAAGTGAATCTGAGGCGATATTCGGGAGGATAGACAGCGGGGGAGGGGGCCTCCGCCGGCCGCTTCTGGCAAGTGATAGAGCCGTGGAGCAAAAAATCGGAACTTTTAGAAGTCGGCTCCGCGGAGGGAAGTTGCTCCAGTGGCTAAGCAGAGGGTGGAACCCTCGCGGGACAGTGTGGTCTCAGGACCCTCGGGGTCACGGAAAGACCGGGGGTGCCTGAGTGTGGCAGAGCTCCCAGGTATCGGAGCAGGGAAGCTGGCTGCAGAGATGGAGTGGAGGCGCAGGCTCTCAGCTCGGGGTTGCCATAGACTGTGATCTGCGGCCCAGTCGGGCCACTGCTCCTCCAGCAGGGACCCAACCAGCAGCAGAGCCGGGGAGACTCCCCTTCCTCTCCCGGGAGGAGCAGCACAGGAGCGCACCGCAGGGATCTGCTGGGTTTGGAGACTCCACACGGGGTCGGGTGCCAGAGATAGAAATGCTGCGTCACAGGCCAGGTGAGCGCGGAGTGCGGCCAGAGACTGGGGAGACGGGAGTGACTGCTTTTCTCTGGAGGCGCACTGAGGAGCGGGGCCCCGAGTTCTCAGCTCGTCTGGGTGGAGATTGGGAGGCCGCCATTTTCACTCTGGTCCTCCAAAGCTGCGCCGAGATCTTGCAGGGAACAAAAGCTCCTGAGAGCAAACCCGAGAAGACTGCTTAGCCGGGATGACAAGGGTGGAGCAATTCCGCCTCCAGCAAAGACATCTGGGAACCACTGCAACAGGCCCCTCCCCCAGAAGATCAGCACTAACAGCCAGCAAGCCAAGACCAAGTTTACCAATCAAGGAGAACGGGAGAACTCCAGCGCTAGGGGAATACTGCACATAGAATTCATGGCTTTTTTACCATGATACATTAGTTTTTCAAAGTTAATTTTTTTAACTGTTTTTTTTTTGAATTTTTCTTTTTCCATTTTCAACCAACATCTTATCCCTTTTTAAAAAAAAAATATTTTTCATTTTTAGAGTCATATTCTATCCCTTCATAGTAGTTAACCTTATTTTTGGTATATATATATAGTTGTTCTCTCTTTAAAATTTTGAGATACAGTTTCTTCTAACAGATCAAAATATACCCTAAATCATTAGTGTATGGCTTTGTTCTAGTCTCCTGCCTGATCACATTCTCTCCCTTTTTTTTCTTTTCTTTTTTTTTAAATCTTTCTTTGTTCAAACATCTACTTATCAATTCCTTTTATAAAATCTTTTATAATTTTCATCTTTACAGTCATCTTCCATCCCTTCATTGTATCAACACTTATTTTGTACATATATAAGTCTTTCTTCCTTTAAAATTTTAGGAGGCATTTTCTTCTAACAGACCAAAATATGCCCCAAATCTAGTGTGTGGCACTGATCTATACACTAGCCTGATCATATTTGATCATATTCTGTTTCTTTTTGTTTTGTTCTGTTTTTGTTTGTTTTTATCTTTTTCTTTATCTTTTTTTTCTCTTTCCTTTTTCTTTCTTTCCCTTTCTTTTCCCCTGGTTTCAGGTCTTTTCTGATTTGTATGGAGTATATTTGCTGGGGACATTGTTAACCTGTTAGCATTTTGTTCTCTCATTTATCTATTCTTCTCTGAGAGACGAGATTCTCGTCTCAGACGGTTTGTCTGAGAGACAAAATGACAAGACGAAAAAAATCACCTCAGCAAAAAGAACAAGAGGTTGTGCCATCTGCCAGGGACCTACTCAATACGGACATTAGTACGATGTCAGACCTAGAGTTCAGAACCATGATTTTAAAATTACTAGCTGGGCTTGAAAAAAGCATGGAAGTTATTAGAGAAACCCGTTCTGGAGAAATAAAAGAACTAAAATTTAACCAAGTTGAAATCAAAAAGGATATTAATGTGGTGCAATCAAAAATGGGGGCACTAACTGCTAGGATAAATGAGGCAGAAGAGAGAATCAGCGATATAGAAGACCAAATGATGGAAAATAAAGAGGCTGAGAAAAAGAGAGATAAACAACTACAGGATCACGAGGGCAGAATTCGAGAGATAAGTGATATGATAAGACAAAACAACATTAGAATAATTGGGATCCCAGAAGAAGAAGAAAGAGAGAGAGGGGCAGAAGGTATATTGGAGCAAATTATAGCAGAGAACTTCCCTAATGTGGGGAAGGAAACAGGCATCAAAATCCAGGAGGCACAGAGAACCCCTCTCAAAATCAATAAAAATAGGTCAACACCCCGACATCTAATAGTACAACATATGAGTCTCAGAGACAAAAGAGAAAATCCTGAAAGCAGCTCGGAAGAAGAGATATGTAACCTACAATGGTAGAAATATTAGATTGACAACAGACCTATCCACACAGACCTGGGAGTCCAGAAAGGACTGGCATGATATCTTCAGAGCACTAAATGAGAAAAATATACAGCCAAGAATACTATATCCAGCTAGGCTGTCATTGAAAATATTAGGAGAGATTAAAAAGCAAAAACTAAAGGAATTTGCAAACACGAAACCAGCCCTACAAGAAATCTTGAAAGGGGTCCTCTAAGCAAAGAGAGAGCCAAAAAGCAGCATAGATCAGAAGGGAACACAGACAATATACAGTAACAGTCACCTTACAGGCAATACCATGGCACTAAATTCATATCTTTCAATAGTTACCCTGAATGTAAATGGGCTAAATGCCCCAATCAAAAGACACAGGCTATCGGATTGGATTAAAAAACAAGACCCATCAACTTGCTGTCTGCAAGAGACTCATTTTAGACCCAAAGACAGCCCCATATTGAAAGTGAGGGGGTGGAAAACCATTTACCATGCTAATGGACACCAAAAGAAAGCTGGGGTAGCAATCCTTATATCAGACAAACAAGATTTTAACACAAGGGGTGTACTAAGAGATGAAGAAGGACACAATATCCTACTTAAAGGGTCTATCCAACAAGAAGATCTAAGAATTGTAAATATCTATGCCCCTAACATGGGAACAGCCAGTTATATAAGGCAATGAATAACAAAACCAAAGAAAAACATTGACAACAATACAATAATAGTGGGGGACTTTAACACCCCCCTGACTGAAATGGACAGATCATCTAAGCAAAAGATCAACAAGGAAATAAAGACTTTAAATGAAACACTGGACCAAATGGACTTCACAGACATATTCAGAACATTCCATCCCAAAGCAACAGAATACACATTCTTCTCTAGTGCCCATGGAACATTATCCAGAATTGATCACATCCTAGGTCACAAATCAGGTCTCCCCGGTACCAAAAGATTGGGATTATTCCCTGCATATTTTCAGACCACAATGCTTTGAAACTAGAACTCAATCACAAGAGGAAAGTTGGAAAGAACTCAAATACATGGAGGCTAAAGAGTATCCTACTAAGGAATGAATGGGTCAACCAGGAAATTAAAGATGAATTACAAAAATTCGTGGAAAGCAATGAAAATGAAAACACATCTGTTCAAAATCTTTGGGCTACAGCAAAGGCAGTCCTGGGAGGAAAGTATATAGCAATACAAGCCTTTCTCAAGAAACAAGAAAGGTCTCAAATAAACAACCTAACCCTACACCTAAAAGAGATAGAGAAAAAACTGCAAATAAAGCCTAAACCCAGCAGGAGAAGAGAAATCATAAAGACCAGAGCAGAAATCAATGAAATAGTAACCAAAAGAACAGTAGAACAGATCAACAAAACTAGGAGCCGGTTCTTTGAAAGAATTAACAAGATTAATAAACCCCTGGCCAGACTTTTCAAAAAGAAAAGAGAAATGACCCAAATCAACAAAATCATGAATGAAAGAGGAGAGATCACAACCAACACCCAAGAAATACAAACAGTTATAAGAACATATTATGAGCAACTCGGTGCCAGCAAATTAAATAACCTTGAAGAAATGGGTGCATTCCTAGAGATGTATCAACTACCAAAATTGAACCAGGAAGAAATAGAAAACCTGAACAGACCTATAACCCCTAAGGAAATTGAAGCAGTCATCAAAAATCTCCCAACAAACAAAAGCCCAGGGCCAGATGGCTTCCCAGGGGAATTCTACCAAACATTTCAAGAAGAATTAATACCTATTCTCCTGAAACTGTTCCAAAAAATAGAAATGGAAGGAAAACTTCCAAGCTCATTTTCTGAGGCCACCATTACCCTGATCCCAAAACCAGACATAGACCCCATCAAAAAAGAGAGTTACAGACCAATATACTTGATGAATATGGATGCAAAAATTCTCACCAAAATACTAGCCAATAGGATCCAACAATACATTAAAACGATTATTCACCATGACCAAGTGGGATTTATCCCTGGCCTGCAAGGTTGGTTCAACATCCACAAATCAATCAACGTGATACAATACATTAACAAAAGAGAGAACAAGGATCATAGGATCCTCTCAATAGATGCAAAAAAGGCATTTGACAAAGTACAGCATCCTTTCTGGATCAAAACTCTTCAGAGTATAGGGATAGAGGGTACATACCTCAACATCATAAAAGCCATCTATGAAAAACCTACAGCGAATATCATTCTCAATGTGGAAATGCTGAGAACTTTTCCCCTAAGATCAGGAATGCGGCAGGGATATCCACTATCACCATTGCTATTCAACATAGTATTAGAAGTCCTAGCCACAGCAATCAGACAACAAAAAGAAATCAAAGGCATCCAAATCGGCAAAGAGGAAGTCAAATTCTCACTCTTTGCAGATGAGATGATACTGTATGTGGAAAACCCAAAGACTCCACCCCAAAACTGCTAGAACTAATTGTAAAGTGGCAAGATATAAAATCAATGCACAAAAATCAGTGGCATTCTTATACACCAACAACAAGACAGAAGAGAGACAAATCAAGGAGTCGATCCTATTTACAATTGCAACCAAAACCATAAGATACCTAGGAATAAATCTAACCAAAGAGTCAAAGGATCTGTACTCAGAAAACTATAATATACTCATGAAAGAAATTGAAGAAGACACAAAGAAATGGAAAAATTTTCCATGCTCATTGAATGGAAGAACAGTGTGAAGATGTCAATGCTACCTAGAGCAATTTACACATTCAATGCAATCCCCATCAAAATACCCTCCACTTTTTTCAAAGAAATGGAACAAATAATCCTAAAATTTGTATGGAGCCAGAAGAGACCCCGAATAGCCAAAGGAATATTGAAAAAGAAAAGCAAAACTGGAGGCATCACAATTCCGGACTTCCAGCTCTATTACAAAGCTGTTATCATCAAGAGAGTATGTTACTGGCACAAAAACAGACACATCGATCAATGGAACAGAATAGAGAGCCCAGAAATGGACCTTCAACTCTATGGTGAACTAATCTTTGACAAAGCAGGAAAGAATGTCCAGTGTAAAAAAGACAGTCTCTTCAACAAATGGTGTTGGGAAAATTGGACAGCCACATGCAGAAAAATGAAACTGGACCATTTCCTTACACCACACACAAAAATAGACTCCAAATGTTTTAAAGATCTAAACGTGAGACAGGAGTCCATCAAAATCATAAAGGAGAATACAGGTAACAACCTCTTTGACCTCAGCCGCAGCAACTTCTTCCTAGAAACATCGCCAAAGGCAAGGGAAGCAAGGGCAAAAATGAACTATTGGGATTTTATCAAGATAAAAAGCTTTTGCACAGCAAAAGAAACAGTCCACAAAACCAAAAGACAACCGACAGAATGGGAAAAAATATTTGCAAATGACATATCAGATAAAGGGCTAGTGTCTAAAATCTATAAAGAACTTATCAAACTCAACACCCAAAGAACAAATAATCCAATCAAGAAATGGGCAGAAGACATGAACAGACATTTTTCCAAAGAAGACATCCAAATGGCCAACAGGCACATGAAAAAGTGCTCAACATTGCTCGGCATCAGGGAAATCCAAATCAAAACCTCAATGAGATACCACCTCACACCCGTCAGAATGGCTAAAATTAACAAGTCAGGGAACGACAGATGTTGGCGGGAATGTGGAGAAAGGGGAACCCTCCTACACTGTTGGTGGGAATGCAAGCTGGTGCAACCACTCTGGAAAACAGTATGGAGGTTCCTCAAACAGTTGAAAATAGAGCTATCCTACGATCCAGCAATTGCACTACTGGGTATTTACCACAAAGATACAAATATAGGGACCCGAAGGGGTACATGCACCCCAATGTTTATAGCAGCAATGTCCACAATAGCCAAACTATGGAAAGAGCCAAGATGTCCATTGACAGATGAAGGGATAAAGAAGAGGTGGTATATATACCCAATGGAATATTATGCAGCCATCAGAAGGAATGAGATCTTGCCATTTGCAACGACGTGGATGGAACTGGAGGGTGTTATGCTGAGTGAAATAAGTTAATCAAAGAAAGACATGTATCATATGACCTCACTGATATGAGGAATTCTTAATCTCAGGAAACAAACTGAGGGTTGCTGGAGTGAGGGGTGGTGGGAAGGATGGGGTGGCTGGGTGATAGACATTGGGGAGTGTATGTGCTATGGTGAGCGCTGTGAATTGTGCAAGACTGTTGAATCACAGATCTGTACTTCTGAATCAAATAATGCAATATATGTTAAGAAAAAAAAAGAAGAAAAAGATAGCAGGAGGGGAAGAATGAAGGGGAGTAAGTTGGAGGGGGAGACGAACCATGAGAGACGATGGACTCTGAAAAACTGAGGGTTCTAGAGAGGAGGGGGATGGGGGGTGGGTTAGCTTCGTGATGGGTATTAAAGAGGGCACATTCTGTGTGGAACCCTGGGTGTTATGCACAAACAATGAGTCATGGAACACTACATCAAATACTAATGATGTAATATATGGTGATTAACATAACAATAAAAAATTAAAAAAAAGACTGATAGACAAATTCTAGAGCAACCACTTAAAAAAAATACTGGAGGTTGTTAGAGAAGTGGATTAATGTGAGTTGGCATGATGTTTGCTAATCAAAGTTGGGCTCCTTCTTGCTAATAGAACCTGGGAGATATGGGTGTTCATTTTCTTGATGGTTCTTTAATGATAATTACATTTCAAAGGAATGGCACCCTGGCCCTCAAGAACTACATTTCTGGGTTATAAAACTGGCAATGGCTGGGAGAGATTTTACATCTCAAAGGAGGCAGAAAAAAATATACACTTGCCAGTTTTCTAAAATAAATCCTCTAAGAAATGGGAGTTTAGAGGCCAAAAATCAAGAAGAAACTTACTCATTGTTTAGTCAAACTGAGGGAAACAAATATTCAGGCCTTCTTGGCCAAAACTTAATTAGACCCATGATAATTCAAGAGTTGATTGAGACCTATTTGCCAATGAAACAAAGGACCAGAAAAATAAGGCACTTTTTTGTGCCTTACTTGTACATTTTACCACAACTTGTTTCAGTCAGATGAGGCAGGCTGACGTTAGCTGCTCCCAATGAGGGCTGATATTTGTGAAGACATTTAAGATTTCTTTTGCCATGATGTGTAATCTTATTGAAGCTGTGGATTGTATTTTGGGCAAGAAACTAAGAAGAGACCTAGTGGCAGGCCATCTGGGTATCTCAAAAGCCAGTCATCGTGCATAAAGCATAAACCTGTGTCCATTGCCTTTCAGCCTCAGGTGCTAGCGGTGGTTGTCCCTTAACTTTCTTAAAATGTCTCATCATAGCTAATTAAATAAGCATTGTTTCAGATATGGCATTCTGGGCCTGGCTTTTGCTACTTAATAAATTATTTCAACTATAAACTATTTAAAAAGAACACAGATTCTTATTAAACCTATTCAGATAACCATGTTACTATGAAAATAAGAATATTCAACAAGAGGTTCCTGAATTCTGGAGGGGTCAGGCAGGAAGAAAAAAAATAAATGTTGGGCGCCTGGGTGGCTCAGTTGGTTGGGCGACTGTCTTCGGCTCGGGTCATGATCCTGGAGTCCCGGGATCGAGTCCCGCATCAGGCTCCCTGCTCAACAGGGAGTCTGCTTCTCCCTCTGACCCTCCCCTCTCTCATGTTCTCTCTCTCTCTCTCATTCTCTCTCTCAAATAAATAAATAAAATCTTTAAAAAAAAATAAAAAAAATAAATGTTTCATTTCTATTTACAAAAGCATGGTCTACTACTATTATGAGCTATTATGAGTTGTGCATATTTTAAGAGAAAAGAGAAAGATGCCACCTTGGATCGAGAAAATAAAATTTTAAGATATCAACAATAGATTTTAAATGTTTTATTTATTTATTTATTTATTTATTTATTTATTTATTTATTTCTTCATGAAAGTCAGAGAGAGAGAGAGTGAGAGGTAGAGGCAGAGGGAGAGGCAGGCTCCCCACTGAGCAGGGAGCCCGATGTGGGACTTGATCTCAGGACCCTGGGATCATGACCTGACCTGAAGGCAGATGCTTAACCATCTGAACCACCCAGGCGCCCCCTCAACAATAGTTTTTAAAAAGCTGCAATCATCCTCCATCAGTTCACTCAATTTTTGTAATTAATTCTTATTCCACGTGATCTTGAGTATCAATCTCATAATCCCATCTCAATTAAAATTCTGGATATCCTGACTCAGTCCACTAATATATTCTCAAAATTATTTAAGTAATGAGATAAGATGCTGTACCCAGAAGTACCTGGCATACTCCTCTTCCACAGGACTACTCTTTGTTGAAGATATACTCTGGCATGTAGCTGATTTACAAACACTTTTTAGGAAAACATCAGTATAAAACAAAAACAAAACAAACAGAACAAACAAAACAAACAAACAAAAGCTTATCTGGAAATATATTACGGAGACAAAAAAGCTATAATTAAATTATGACTAATGATTTTTAAAAGTAAATAATCTGCTGAGAATTCATGACAAGAATAATGCAACTGAAAAGGAAATTTCATTCTTTCTGTGTCATGCAAGAAAGTTAATCTAAAAATGTTCAGAGAAAATATCTATAAATATGATATTTTCATTTTCAAAGAAGATTGGATATTATGTCTAACTTATGAAAATGGATAAACATAATCCTTGCAAAGAAAAAAATTTTAAATGTAAAATATAGTAATTCTGACACATACTATACCATGAATATATGATATAGATAAAATATATCATTATCAAGTAGGAAGATTCAGTATGTCCAAAGTAGGTCTTATATAGATACCTGTATAGTAATAAAACTTCATTGGTAAGTTGTTTGGATCTACAATTGAAAACTATTGGCTTAAAATATACTGGCCTCAAATTAAAGAAGTAAAGTTGTGATCAGATTAATACTTAAAAAAATAACTGACTTCATAATTAATGATACTATAATGTTGTTATGTAATATATCTAATATCTAATATATGGCAAGACAGACCAGGATCCTGATAAATAGAAACATAGCATTGAAAATGAGGAAATTGACATAACTCTAGGAACTTCCCATACAGCATACAATTCCTGAAATATTTATGCTAATAACATTTTACTCATACACATTTAACCTAAGAAAGGCTGAGTAACAGATCTGAATTCATGATGCTTCCCAAGAAACCTATCAATAGTAACTCGTCAAATAAAACTATTTCTAGCATCTCTCTTTTTAAAAGTGAAAAAAACAATCTTTTGTCTCTGGAGCCCCCTGGGAAATCATAAAAACAGGTTTTTGTTCAAAAAATATCATTTAGAATGTGATTTTTAAAAGGCAAAATATTAATATTTGTTGGGAGGTTGGAACACTAGATTAATAAGATTCTGGCTTAATGAGAAAAAATACTTGATGATCTATTCAACTAAAGAGACAAAAAAAAAATATTAAAAGCCAATACAGCAGGTAAAATGCTATAAAGAAACTTAACTCTTTCAAAAGTGTGATGTCTTGCTCTCTTAAATAATCAAGAACATGGTAAAGTCAATATAAACATGGAAATTATGCTGATAGGACATGGAATCTTTGTCTTTTATGCAGATTACTCAGAAGGTAAAGAAAACCCCTTTGTAACCATTTATTAAAAGCAGACCAATAGCCCAAGACATTTTTTTTATTTTAGCAGAAAAAATAAAATTCTAACATTATATTAGTATAATATTTGATACTAAAGTTCTTTTTGACAATCTTATAAATAAACCCACCAAATCCTAAACAGCTTTGACCAGGAAAATAAAATTCCATTTCCATGAATTTTCTACAACTTTATATATCCACTCACATTTTGTCTGGTACTTTCCTTTCCTTCTGGAACAACCAATCATTTCTCTTTAAGACAAAACTACTAACTCTTCCTAAAGAAATTCACACCCTGTTTATTTTGTTAACAAAGTGTTCCTCTCTATAAGAAACAACAGGTGTTTGTGAGGAAATGGAGAAAGGGGAACCCTCTTACACTGTTGGTGGGAATGCAAACTGGTGCAGTTCTGGAAAACAGTATGGAGAATCTTCAAAAAGGTAAAAATAGAACCACCCTATGACCTAGCAATTGCACTACTAGGGATTTAACCAAAAGGATACAAAAATACTAATTCAAAGGGATACATGCACCCCAAAGTTTATAGCAGCATTATCTATAATAGCCACATTATGGAAACAGCCTAAATGTCCATTGACTGATGAATGGATAAAGAAAGTGATATATATGTATATCACAATGGAATATTACTTAGTCATAAAAAAGAATGAAATCTTACCATTTGCAATGACATGGATGGAGCTAGAGAGTATTATGCTAAGCAAAAGAGAAAGACAAATGCCATATTGTTTCCCTCAGATGTGGAATTTTAGAAACAAAACAAGCAAAGGGGGGAAAAAGGGAGAGAGAGGCAAACCAAGAAACAGACTCTTAAGTATAGAGAACAAACCTATGGTCCGGAGGGGAGGTGGGTGTGGACATGAGTTAAATAGATGATGGGGATTAAAGAGTGCACTTGTGATAAGCACTGGGTGTTGCATGGATGTGTTGAATCACTATATTGTGCACCTGAAACTAATATTACACTGTACGTTAACTAACTGGAATTTAAATAAAAACCTTAAAAGGTTTTTAATCTTACAAAAGACTAAATATAATGTGGTATCCTAGATAGGATCCTGGAACAGAAAAAGGACATTAGGTAAAAACTAAGGAAATCTGAATAAAGTATGGACTTTAGTTAATAATATCATACCAGTAAAATCAGTATAGGTTCATTAATTGCAACATATTTGCCATACTAATGTAAAATATTATAGAGGAAATTGTGTATAGAGTTGGAGGGTATATAGATGGAACTCTGCTCAATTTTTCATAAATTTAAAATGGCTCAAAAATCAAAGAAAGTTGTTATTAATTAAAACAATATAATAAAAAGATAACAATAGTTAAAAAAAGACCCACAAAGTGTTCCTCTCTGCCACTAATACTCACATTTATATATATTGGTTATAATTTAACCTCAGTAACTTCTCTTTCACAGAGAAAACTAAGGGGTGGATCCTTGTGAACTGTCGTACATTTTGTCAGCATTTTGAAGCAGACCAGAAGAGCTTATGAATACACATTTCACAGGTTTTTGTGTGAAATATGTGTCCTTATATTACAAGTGCTTTAAGTGCCAAAATTGAGCAAGGACATAAACAGACCCAAATATATGTACTCTTTAAAAATAAGAGGCAAAAGGTATATCATTTTAAAAAATATTACAAAATTTGCAAACAGATAGTGCTTACATGCAAATATATATTGCCTTTTATATAAATGAATTTATAATTTAATGAAGAAATATTCAAAGCAATCAAGAATTTTTTGTAAATTTAACATCATGTTTTTAAATTCAGTTAATGTAAGTTTCCAAAATCAATTAGGGTGTAAACTGTGTTTAGTGCTTTGGTTTGTGGGTTTTATTCTTCCTTTTCTTTAAGCAATGATGGTTTTGCAAAGCCACATATAATTGTCACACACTATAAGCCAAATTTTTGAAAATGACTTCAGTATGAAAGAAAAAACAATTAACGACCAACTGCTTCATGTTATCTTATCTACAAGATTTCCAACTGTTTCTATATTTTAAAAAATCACATAAGAATGCTGCAAAATCTGTAAATATATAATTTTATCACTTTTTCTAAAAACCGGTCTATGTCTTTGTTTCTTTTTTTAAAAGATAATTTCACAAATTTATATTGTCACTAAAGTACAAATGAATCTCAAAGGAAATATTAGAATTAATTTTTTCAAGTTTACAGCT
Organism: Eumetopias jubatus; assembly: GCF_037043125.1. Taxonomy (NCBI): domain Eukaryota; kingdom Metazoa; phylum Chordata; class Mammalia; order Carnivora; family Otariidae; genus Eumetopias; species Eumetopias jubatus. The sequence continues at coordinate 171,731,345 of NW_028274809.1, read as the reverse complement.
GAGATATTCACAAGCCATATCTAATAGCTTATCTTGGGAATAATTACTGGTAATGGATATCCAAGGGAAATTATTGCCTGCTGCTATGAATTAGGAGTGTCACAGGTGGTGTTCATCAATTGGAATGGGTTCGAGAAGAGTAGCCGTCTGAGCCAAGACTCCTTAAGCTTGATTTGTGGAACCATTGTTTCTGGATGCTTCAAACATAAATTGACTACTTACAACAATGACCTACAATTTTTTTCAAGCAAAACAAAATGATGTATGTATCAAACAAAACACAGATTTAGCATCATGTCTTTAATATGTAAGAGTGAAATGCCTTCGCGGTGTGGAAGAAACCCATTTTAAAGCAGATTTCTTTCTTTCTTTCTTCCTTCCTTCCTTCCTTCCTTCCTTCCTTCCTTCCTTCCTTCCTTCCTTCCTTCCTTCCTTCCTTCCTTCCTTCCTTCCTTCCTTCCTTCCTTCCTTCCTTCCTTCCTTCCTTCCTTTTCTTTCTTTCTTTCTTTCTTTCTTTCTTTCTTTCTTTCTTTCTTTCTTTCTTTCTTTCTTTCTTTCTTCTTTTCTTTCTCTCTCTCTTTCTCTCTCTTTCTTTCTTCTCTTTCTTCTCTTTTTCTTTCTCTCTCTCTCTTTCTTTCTTTAAGATTATTTATTTATTTGAGAGAGAGAGCAAGAGCATGAGGGTGGTGCGGAGCAGAGGAAGAGGGAGAAACAGACTCCCTCCTGAGCAGGGAGCCTGATGTGGGGCTGGATCCCAGGACCCTGAAATCATGTTCTGAGCTGAAGGCAGACGCCTGACTGACTGAGCCACCCAGGTGCCCCTAAATCAGATTTCTAAGTAAATATAAACTATACTAAATTGAGGCTAACAGTGGTTATTACAAGTTGCTTTGGTTTAGTTTTGCCTGAACTTAAAACAATTATTAGCAAATTGCATTAATTAGTTACTTTATGATATGTGTTTCTAAACATTTCAGGTGTCTAGTGAATATAAAAATAGCACAATTAACTCCATTGCTGTTGTTATTTATCATACTATTTGAGTGAGATTTATGATAAATCATCAGGAAATTGCCTTCATGTGTTCTGTAGCTCAAAATAAATGAGCACATGATGCTGTTTAGTTGGTTCTTCTTTATAACATAAAAATAACTGAATTTAACCTGTACAAATTTAGTTTATTAAAAAATAGATAACAGAAAAATGAGATTTTGAATAATGTCAAGTTATTTGGGTGATTATTTCAAATATTCCTCAATTCATTTTCCTATAATTCCATGATTATAAAAGTCCTTGAGAGAAATATTTTAGAAAAATATCAGGTCAGTCTCCTAACTTAAATTAAAAAATGCCAACTACATTATTTCTATGACTGCTGATAATTTTACTTTAAATATAAATTTGAATTAGAGGACACGTGAATACACATACTTTATGAGTACTGAAAAATAAATTGAAATACTAGCAGACTAAAAAACAAACAAAACAAAACAGAAAGTGGAAGGTCCAATTGGGATAAGATGTTGATTCCTCTTTACCTCTGCCATCATAACCAGTCAAACGTATGATGTTAATGCAAAACGAATTAAATTTTGTTTTGCGGTCTAAGTAAAGTGTGGACTGTTTCCAAACAAACCAAGTAAATTGTGAAAGGAAACTATCTCAAAATAGGATATAAAATAAAAGAGAAAAAATGAGAATGTTAGAACAAATTCCAAGAGCTAAGCAAAAGTTTAAAATAGGGTGGGAAAATTGTTAAAATTCCACAGGCTCAAGAAAATCGCTTTGCATGCTATTTGCTAAGGTTGATTCATGAGTCATCTATATGGTCTAGTTGTAAGCTGAAAAAAATTAAAATACCATTCTTGCCATTCAAATAGTTTGCTTTAAAAAAGCAGACAATTTGAAATTTATCTGAACTGTAGGAAGTCAAATAGATATAATTAAAATAAAATGCACTGAGATATTCCTATAAGAAAAAGAAACCAACTTATTGAGACAATATGTTCTCATAGTGGTTAATGCAGTCTCTCAGAAGTGCTTAAAGTCCTACCACAGCTATAACATGACTTAGTCAGCAGTAGTGAATGATCTTGAATTAGGAAGTAGAAACTTGCAAAAAGCTCTGATTATTGGAAGTGGAGTTTACTCACAGCAACCCTGGGGTAGTGCTCCCATGAAATAATTATAGTGCTTCCATAACAATAAATTATAAAAGAATATTAGTAAGACAATTTTAGATAAACACTAATTTTTCAGTTAGAGTGGAGTCAGGAAAGAAATCTCTCTGGGTACTTAAAGGAGACAAAATTTAATGCATTGGTTATTGATGTGGTGGTTGAGAAGCTGAATTAATGTTTGTGAATCAATCCAGTCTCGTCGTAGTATGCTTATTCTACTCCTAGGGTGGAGGGACAAATGGAAGATGCAGTGTTACAGGAACTCAGGGGCCAAAGTCACCTGCAGAACCTGGATCATGACAGACCCATCTGGCAGGAACTATGCTATACACTGAATACTTGTGCCCCCCATCCCCACTCATATGTTGAAGCCTAATCCCCAATAGGGTAGTATTTGGTTGTGGGGCATTGGGAGATTATTAGGCCATGAGAGTGGAGCCCTCATGAATGGGATTAGTGCCTTTACAAAAGAACTCAGGGAGCGTTTTCACTACTTTTGCTTTTTTGTGAGAGCACAGCAAGAAAATAACCATCTATGAACCAGGAAGTGGGCTCTCACTAGACGCTGATTCTGCTGGCATCTTGATCTAGGACTTGGCAGGCTTCAGAACTGTGAGAAATAACTGTTGTTGAAGTCATCCAGTCCATAGTATTTTTGTTATAGGGGACCCAACAAAAACAGACCACAACCACAGAACTACATAGGCACTGCTAGCGATGCAACCAAAGGTAAAGAAGGAGGGGAGAAATTAATGCTCTCCACCCTTCCTCAAACCCTTCCCCAACTTCCCATGCTTACCTCCCATTGACCAAATCCTGCCGGATGCCCACTGAAATGGGAAGAGGCTATTCATCCTGAGATACAGTGCAGAGCAGGAGACGGACAAAACTATTCCTGAGGGAACAGAGGCAAAGTCCCAGAAGAGATATAAGAAAAACACAATGTATGGAAAGGTGGAGAGAATTTTTAGACAAGGTAGTAAGGGAAAGCCTTTCTGGGCAAAAGAGATTAAGGTGACTCTTTCGTGGTTTCCCAAATTTTGCTTAATCATTCTTTCATTGTTGGATTAGTTCAAGGTTCTGTTCTTAGAAACTGAACTGTAGATGAACTAAATTTTTGTTTGTTTTATCGATTCCTTCCTGATAGAATAACTGTGTCAATTTTTTAAGGATCTTCATGTATTTCATGAAAGCATTTCCAAAATGTGATTAATCAATTCAAACTTCCAACAATAACATAAAAATTTTTCAAACTTCTAAACTTTAAGTGACGTGATATTTTCATCACTGATTTAAATATACACAATTGAGAGCCAAACCCCACTCTAAGAATACAAAATATACATATATATTATTCCTGTAAAGAATTGAAAAACACTAGAAAAATCAAAGAAATATTGAGAAAACTGGAAGCTCTACCTGTTTCAAGGTCCTAGAATAAGTGGTAGACATGATATTTATCCAGTTCTGAAGATACAATTCTCCGTAAATGAAAATGTCAAGGGGCACTCCGCTATAAAATGACATTCCCAAGCTTTAATTCTGAACTACTGTTAAAATCCACTATAGTAGAGGAGAGCTCTTTGGGATTAGGGCACAGAAGAACTAGCTAGAGTCAAAGAATAATGCTACTCAAACTTACCCACTATTTCAAGTAAAAGACAATTAATAGAATGTTATTAGTAATTTCTATTAAACCTAATAGTTTTGAATTCTTTCTTATTAGAGGTAGGGGAAGGATTTGGTGAGGCACATATTTCTTTCCTTCAGCAGTGACAGTTTTTTTGATTTGCTGGCTCCTGCAGATTTAACCAATAACCACAGTTGACCTTTATCTCAATGTATAGCTTACTGTTCATCCATAGTGAAATGTACCATGTTGGTAATCATTTTCTTTTGAAATCATTTTTGTTTGCCAAAAGGGCAGGTTTTAAAAAGCAGGAGCAAATCCCCTTAGGAATACTTAGAGGCTGTATAGACTGTCTTTCATACTACCCAACCTTTTACTTACAAAGGGCTCTTTTAAACTCCAAGTCTCATGCCAACTGCATCAAAGAGAGTATGAAACAATGCCTTCTGTCAGTCACTTCCTTGCAATGGTTTAAGGGACCCCCCATTATGAGCTGCATGTTTGAAAATAAACCTGCAGAGAAAATGTCACTTATGTAGCTCCCCAAAAGGAACTTCCTAATAAATTGAAATTTATATCATTTGGGTGATATTTATGCCCAAATTGGTGAAGCCATGTGATATATGAATAGGGAAAAATATGGCAGAAATCCAAAGGACATTTATTGCTCCAATTTCCTAATTCAAAATGCTTTTTGTCTTAATATTAAATAATCTGTGTAAATCCGTAGTTTCATTTGCACTTCTGGGTCACCACCTCATACCTTTTCTACTCCTCTATAACTTCGAGATTTTTTATCCTATTTTATGTAGATATAGTTTATTCTGTCTGTGAAATTAAAGACAATTACTTGGGGGGATCTCACTATTAGGAAAGAAAGTGATGGGAGATAAAACTCTCTTTGGGTTAGGGAAAGCTACTGTATATACTGTCTCTTTTAAATTGATTAAGCAGAACAACAACAAAAAATAAAGATGGAAATAGAAAAGCCATCCCTCAGATATTGTGTTCTTCCTCATGTTCACCTAGAACAATAGCAATTTTACTTGTTTAAAATAATTTACTTGTCAGATTAAGGAGAGTCTGAAGTATCTCCAAGCTATGATTGAGGATTCTTTCTTGTCCCTAGCAGAATCATGACTGAGATGGACTTTCAGTTAGAAGAAGACTAATAGTACAGATCAAGTTATGAAGTCAAAATGATTAAGGCAAGTGTGGGGAGTGGAGTCAGTGGGACAGTTTAGGATAGAGTACAAACGGATTATGACATGGGCAAAACAGAAAGTGATCTATGTGAATTTTTAGACTTGAGCCCAATGACTGAGATCAGATTCTAGCTCAATAGTTTCTGTGAATTATAACCATTAAATGCTTTGTAATGAGGTATACGATGTGTTGCTAGGGATCCATAAATGTGACATATGAATAGATCAGAATTATTATACTTGGAACTTCGGCTAAAATTTTTGAAAAGAATTTTTGAAATCACTATCTAGAAAGAGAAAACAGATGTACAATTAATGTATGGGATCAGACCAGTTTAATGGAGTTTATAAGTCAATAATAGCTTTGTTTGGAGTGAAGTATAAACACCCAAGGCTAGAGTTTGTTCATAAAGATCATATAAGATAAAGGCACTTACTCTATCTCTACAAAACTACAGTCAACATAGAAAAGAGAAAAACCTACACAGAAAACAGAAAAATATAATATCTTTTAACAATTGATATACAAAAAGTATGTGGTAAAAGCATAGTTGCCAAGAGACTAACCCTATTTTGATCAGGCATTCTCAAAGAACATTTGAGCAGACACTCAGTAGTTTACTCCCCCTATATTCATCCAATATAGGTCAAATTGCAACAATACATTAGAAATCATTTACTGAGCTTTCTAACTAATCCCACTTAGATGTGACACCACATTAATCCAGATTATATTGAATTTTATTTTAAATTCATGATGCTTAAGTGAACCATCAGTGTCATATTTCAAAATATTTAGATGTAATCAGCAAACTTATTTATATGTAGGTGTTTTAGTTGTGAATAATTTATCCTGATGGAAAAAATATAAATCCTATGTATGTGATACTAATTATATTTCTGCATAGTAATTATTCATTTATTTTTTTATTCATATATTTATAAATTCATTCCAAAATACTTATTAGGCAGCTATAATATTACAAACGCTCTCTACAAGCTGGGTATAAAAGAGAAATTGTCCTTGATTCCTATGGAATTTATGTATAAAGTGCATAACATAGACAAAAATAGATGTATACAAAATGCATTTTTTGAAATAGCTGTATTAAAAAATGCACTTTCATACAAGTGACAATGGAAAATTGTCTCTCAAAAATATCCATCCATTGGTCCTAAAATGTCTTGGCTTTAGGTAAATTATCCATGAATATGCTGCTCTGAGTAATATGTCCAAAGAAGCTGAGGTCAAATCCATTCGGTCTGCTCATACGGTATTAAATTAAGGGAAATATCAATAGGACTACAAAAAACAGGATGAGGCCACCCTGAAATATGGACTTCAACTTTACCCCTCATGGAGAGTTACTTAATTTAGCAAATAAAAATACAGTATATCCAGCTAATTTGAATTTTACATAAACAGTCATTTAATATTAGTATGTCCCACACATTATACAGGGAACACCTATGTGAAAAAGATTATTTATTGTTTATTTCATATTCCAAATTTAAATGAATGCCCCGTATTATCTAGCTACCTTACCTCCAGCATCTCCAAACTAAACTAGTTGAACAAATCACATACCATCTGGATCTACCTTTGAAGTCAAAGTGGCCTTTTTTTTTTTTTAAGTTTTTAAATTGATCTTTACCTTGGTCCAAGGCACTAATCCAGGTACAGAAGGATAGGATATGTTAGCAATGCATGGGTTTTTCCTTGGTCCACAAAGAAATCTAGGGAAATTCTGTCATCCATTACAATCACTGAACAGAGAATTGAGATTAACCTGAATGACTTCCATGGTCAAGGTGAGATCATTAATCACTTCAGCCAAAGAAAGGAACACATTTCTTACCACATATTTTTTTTTTAACAGAAATCACTCTCATGGTAGGAATAACTGCCAGAAGAATGCACATTAGGAAAAAAGTCAGTTATCATTCCAGGAAGCTTCCTAGAGTAACTAAAAGTAGTACCATTTTGGAGAGACCTCCATATTCATCTGAGATTCTATTGTGATGACCCTTTCAATGCTTAAGTTCTCTTATGACCACTCCTAAGATGCAGGTTGCCATGTTTTCAGAAAGGAGAGAGGTTTACTTCATTCCATATAAGAAATACAGGCCCAGCAGTATTCATGCTACCCCTGAAATGAGAAAGTCAGTCTCAATTTTGAGAACCCCCAAAATGTTAACTAGTCATACAAGGTTCACAGATCATCCAAAGCAACCTTCTAAAAGATGGTAGGCTTTAGGCTTCCCAGTTTAGTTTTAATAATTGAGTCTAGTTCTTGGTTTTAAAAGCAATGTACAACCCATTTTGTTTTTCCATGTACCCAGCCGGGTGGTATTTGTTTGTCCAATGGGCTGACATACAGAAGATTGACTTGATAAATATTTGGGTAGAGGAGTAAGAACTAGAGCCATCATTTTTTGTTTCTTAAAAGTCTTCTTGGGAAGGTTAGGGGAATAGTAATCAAGTGCTGATCAGAGCAGTCTGACAAATGATGGGAAAATTAATGGTCATTTAAATTTAAGTTTCAGGAAGCATATTGGAGAAATTGCTCCAGTATGTTTGTTTTCCTTAATGAGGAAGGGGCAACACTAAAATGCAAAGGACACCTGTATCTCCCAGGTTCTGATGGATTGACTTCCCACTGACAAGGTCGTTGTTCTCACTCTACAATCATGAAATTGATTTGTCTCATTCAAGTAGCTAAAACTTTACCTTTCCCCCCAATCATCCCCTACTTGCATCTAGACCTTTAGTTTGGATGGATCAATTGCAATTATTTGGAAGGGCATCTTTATAGAACAATAGAGATCCATTATGGCCAGTGTAGGAAAAGAATATGGTGAGAAATACACTCAAACAAAATGTTATGTTTATGACCTAAAAAATGTTAATCTAATAAAACAATCAAGGAGCAGAATCAGAATTATGTTTGGATCTTCTAGGTCCCTTTCTGGCCAGGCTGCCACCAGTAAGATGCAGCACCCAGGCAAGTCTGGGGTTAGTGTTAAGGGAAAGATAAATTATGCCTTGGCTGACCATGGTGAAATCCCAAGTTTCCAAAACTGATTTACATAACTCATCTAATCTTGTTCTGATCATTATCTAGGAAGAGGCCTAGAAATTATTTATTTCTGTGCACATCTAAATTAAATGACAGAACAGCCTTATTTGGATGTGTAGACAAGGAAAGAGGTAAAGGAGTCCAAATCAGAAATCATTTTAGTTGACTTGAGATTGTAAAAAGCATGAGAGCTTCTTTGAAAACCATGACTGCCAGTCCATTGTTGAGTAGTTTTTGCAATGAAAAACATATCCTTGTCAGACTGAAAATGGTAGTGATTGCTGAAAACATATGACTCATTAGTTTCAAGAGCTATAATGATGTGTTAGAGTTGGCTGGTCGACTAGAACCATAACATTATAACTTAAAAATGGGTCTACATCAGGGGAAGATGGCAGAGTAGGAAGGTCCTAAGATTACCTTGTCCCAGGAATACAACTAAATAACATCCATATCAGTGTAAATAACCTAGAAAATGATCCCAAAACTGGCAGAACAGACTCTCCACAGATAAATATAGAGAAGAGGGTATAAAAGTAAGACACATTTGGGGGTTAAGTGGACATGTGGGAATGTCTTCAGGAGGGATGCCACAGGTGCAGAGAGGGGAGACAGATGGACCCTCACACCAAGCACCCCAGGAACAGGGAATCCACACAGGGAAGATGAATCCATATAACATTTGATTTTGAGAAGCAGAGGGTCCTAATGTCATGAGTTATTACAATCAGTGGGGCTTGGCACCTGGTACTTTAAAAGTCAGTGGGTTCTGCTCTGCGAGAACCAGGAGGGTGAGAGGAAACTTAGTCCCTGCCCTTAAAGAGACAGTGCAACAAACAGCCCCATGGAGATAGAGCACTGAGCAGTAGTTAGAAAATATTTGGGATATACTGGACAGAGATTTCTTTACTAATCTCAGAGCCTGTGCTGGAGGGGCAGGAATCATTGGGAGACTTCTGCAATGACAAAAAAGCTGGTGGGCACCATTTCTCTTCCCAACCCTCCCCCGCACCCTGCCTAAACACACTAACACCTGCTGGAACCAACACAACATGAGCTACCTAATTTGCCAACAGTGCACTTCATCCCTGTGTTCTCTAATAAACATAGATGCGAAAATCCTCAACAAAATATTAGCAAATCGAATTTGACAATATATTAAAAAAATCATTCATCATGATCAAGTGGGATTTATTCTTGGGATGTAAGGGTGGTTCAATATTCACAAATCAGTTAATGTGATACATCACATCAACAAGAGAAAGGATAAAAACCATATCATTTCAATAGATGCAGAGAAAGCATTTGACAAAGTATAACATCGATTCATGATAAAAATCCTCAACAAAGTAAGCTTAAAAGAAACATATCTCAACATAATAAAGGCTATATATGAAAAACCCACAGCTAACATCGTACTCAAAGGTGAAAAACTGAGAAATTTTTCCTTGAATCGGGAACATGACAAGGACATCTACTCTCACTACTCTTATTTGACATAGTACTGGAAGTCCTAGCCACAGTAATTAGACAGGAAAAATAAATAAAAGGCATCCAAATTGGTAAAGAAGTGAAACTTTTACTATTTCCAGATGTCTTGATGCCTTATATAGAAATGACTCCACCAAAAAACTACTAGGACTAATAAATGAATTCAGTAAAGTCACAGGATACCCAGAAATCAGTAGCGTTTCTATACACTAACAACAAAGTCACAGAAAGTGAAATTTAAAAAAACAACATCATTTACAATTGCACCAAATAATAATATATCTAGAAATAAACTTAGCCAAAGAGGTGAAAGATCTGCACTCTAAAAACAATGAAACATTGATGAAGGAAATTGAAGATGACACAAATGAAAAGATATTCAATGCTCATGAACTGGAAGAACAATTATTAAAATATCCATACTATCTAAAGCAAACTACAGATTTAATGCAATCTTATCAAAATACAAACAGCATTTTTCACAGAACTAGAACAAATAATCCTAAAATTTGTATAGAACCACAAAAGACCCTGAATAGAAAAAGCAATCTTGAAAAAGAACAAAACTGGAGGTATTACAAGCCAGGATGTCAAGATATTCTATAAAGCAGTAGTAATTAAAACAATATGGTACTGGCACAAAAAATAGAAACATAAATCAATGTGAGAGAATAGAAAGCCAAGAAATATACCCACAATTATATAGTAATTAATCTTCAACACAGGAGTCAAGAATATGGAATGGGAAAAAGACAGTCTCTTCAACAAATAGTGTTGGGAAAACTGGATGGCTATATGCAAAAGAGTGATACTAAATAACTTCTTTACACCATCCACAAAAGCAAACTCAAAAAGTTTAAGGACCTAAATGTGAGACCTGAAATAATAAAAATCCTAGAAGAGGGCATAGGCAGTACCTTCCCTGACATTTGCCATAGCAACATTTTTCTTGATATGTCTCCAGAGGCAAGAGAAACAAAAGCAAAAATAAACTATTGGGAGTATTTCAAAATAAAAAGGCTCTGCACAGCAAAGGAAACAATCAACAAAACTAAAAGACAAAAGACTGAATGGAAGATATTTGCAAATGACATATCCAATAAAGGGTTAGTACCAAAATATATAAAGAACTTATACAACTCAACACCAAAAAACAAACAAAACAAAACAAAAAACCCAATCTTATTAAAAAATGAGAAGGTATAAATAGCCATTTCTCCAAAGAAGGCATACGAATGGCCAAGAGACATATGAAAAGATGATTAACCTCACTCATTATCAGGGAAATGTGAATTAAAACCACAATGAGATATTACTTCATGCCTGTCAGAATGGCTAAAATAAAAAAACACAAGAAACAACAAGTGGTGACGATGTGGAGAAAAAGGAATTCTCATTCACCTTTGGTGGGAATGCCAACTGAGGCAACCACTGTGGAAAACAGCATGGAGGTTTCTCAAAAACTTAAAAATAGAATTACTCTATGATCCAGTAGTTCCACTCCTGGGAATTCACCCAAAAATATGAAAACATTAATTTAAAAAGATATATGCACCCTTATGTTCACTGTGGCATTATTTACAATATTCAAATTATGAAAGCAGTCTAAGTGTCCATCAATAGCTGAATGGATAAAGAAGTGGTATATATATGTATATATATATATATATATGTATATATATATATATATAATTAAATATTCCTCAGCCATAAAAAAGAAAGAAATTTTGCCATTTGCAACAATATGGATGGATCTACAGAGTATAATGTTAAATAAAATAAGTCAGTCAAAGACAAATATGGTATGAATTCATTAATATGTAGAATTTAAGAAACAAAAAAAATGAACAGAGAAAAAAATGAGACAAACTAAAAACCAGACACTTAACTATAGAGAACAAACTGATGGTTACCGGAGGGGAGGGGGGAATGATTGAAATAGGTGAAGGGGATTAAGGGTGTACTTGTCTTGACGAACACTGAGTAATGTATGGAATTGTTGAATCACTATCTTGTACAGCTGAAACTAACATAACAGCCTATGTTAACTACAGTGGAATTAAAATGAAACAATAACAAAAAGTGTGTCTACATCAATGATCTTCAACAAGGGGTCAAGTTCTGATGAAGTTTATCTGCCATGAGTGGACAGAGGCCATATCCCATACAATATGGCCTCCTGAATTTGTCTATACTTCTGAAAAATGGTAATCCACAGGAAAATGAGAAACCTATTCAATGTTATCTAAATAATTCTTACAGTCAGCCCTCCACCCTGAAAAACTTAAGAAATACAAAGTTAAATATTATCATAACAATGTAGCAGCAAATGTGCTAGATTAAGATGGAGTCTTCAAGTCAACTTCTGGCAGGAGTTCCAATGGTAGATGGTGGTTCCTTCACCAAAAACAGTCTGTGTGTGTGTGTGTGTGTGTGTGTGTGTGTATGTGTGTGTGTGTGCCCAATCTATGATGGTGGATCTGTTTCTATGTCTCATACAGTGGTGGATCAAAACAGTAATGTAGCCATCTAAGTAACAGAGGTTCAATCCTTAGCTTCTGACCAATGTGATAACAGAGAAAGGGCTCTTGTTTTGGGAATGGATAAGAGTAAAACAGATGGTTATATTAGCAGCCACAATTTGTTTCCAGTCTGTGGTCCCAAATACACGTAACTTTAATCTGCCATGCAATCTGTAGCTTTCCAAGAGGCAGACCAAATGGTTAAAAATGTATCTACAGGCCAAAAGTCAGTAAAAACATAACAAGTTTTTCAAGGGGGCAATTTTTAGAGCTATGAAAATCGTTTTGAGTTTTACCCACCACGGAGAGTGATCATACTCATTTTATTCTCCACAGAACTGGCCCTGAGGTTAAATATCCACAGCAGCCTAGTGCACAAAATCAGGTTTCAATTTAAGCAAACTAGCAGTGTATCAGAGAGGCATTTAAGGAACTTCTGTGAATCAAGGCATCCTTTGATTAAAAAGCTTTGCTTCCTGTAGTATAAAATTTTCTCCAGAGAGATAGCCATTTTTTTCATGTGAAGCCAAAACTACTGGGCTGCTCACTGTTCTACCAAATCAACTTTTGATGATTTCTGTCTATGATAAACTTTATATGAGGCAACAAGATAACTGACATGATTGTTTCAGTTTGGAGAGTCCCTTGACTGAACAGCTGTAACATCTCGCTTTCTCACTGGGGTTGTGGGGTTTGTGCCCTTTGGGTGACTTGGGATTGGATCACACAGCAATTTTTTTGAGGACGCCACCTTATTCTGGGCCATTTGCTGCCACATTGTCATGAAAACATTTGTTAAATTTTCACCTGGTCATAATACACAAGGAAGGTAAGTTTTTTAGGGTGAAGGGATAAGAATTATTTAGATTCTTTTATTTAGATTCTTTTGGATCAATTTCTCATTCTCTTATGGGTCACATTTTTGTCAGAAGTATAGACTCAGTGCTTCATCAGTGATTTCACACAAGGGTTTTTCTACCACAGAAAACCGTCCCTGAGAGGATCTAAACTCTCTGGCAAGTATCCATGAACAATACTCTGAGATTTTTTTACTGTCACTTCCAAATGGATCCAAATTTGGAATGTTAGACCGTAGAAGGCTTTGAACCAGAAAATGTCCCTGATGTTGCTGTTTTTTTTACATGTACTATGTACTGTGATTTCATGCCATGTTAATCAAAATTTATTTTCATTTAATAACTAGAAAACAAATAATTCAGCCTATGTTAAAAAAAGAAAAAAGTAGTCTTCTAGGATATTAAACAAGTTGCAAGAATAATTTTCATTTTAGTAAAGCAGGGCTCAGAAGGAATTTTTAATGCACCTAAATCTGTAACTCCTGCTTCTGGGTTTAAATTATGAATGCAGAAATCCAGACATACAAGCATGGATCAAGTATCCCTCTACTTTTCTCAGAAATAAAAAGAGAGAGAGAGAGGAAACATAGATGCCAGGCAAGCACCCCTTTACTTTAATCAATCATCTTTACAGAAAGGATGAAGAGATACTCCAGTAGTATCTATTACATTAATACTAGTCTAATGTAGAGCAAATTAGAATAAGTAGAAAAGCAAAAAAAATCTATATGATTAGAAGTATTCTATGAAATAAACAGATAGGTATTTTTAAAGTAAGGGTTTCAGTTATCTCTCAGCTATTCCAAAAAGACAGCTTGTTTTAAAAGTATATGTATTAGTAAAAGAAATATGTCTGCAAATTATATTCAAAGACCAGTATAGGTGGTTAAATGACTACACATCCATGATCTTAGGATGCCCTCATGCTGCCACTGAATCAATTGCAATGTCTACATTTCTATTTCAGAAGAGAATATTCCAAATTTATGAACAAAGAACGAATTTACTTAAATAAAATTATTTTGTGTCTTCACTGATGAATTTTATCTTAATTTTTCAGATTTCAATATATCTATCAGTATTTTATATGTCTACATAGACCTACAATAAGCATTGTTTTTCTTTACATTGGTCAAAATATTAATAATTATTATACAAATATATTCTTATAATCCTTGTAAGAGGCAACCAAATTGAATATTGATTCTGGGACTATACTATCTAAGTACAAATTGTTTTTTCTTCTTTGCTAATATGTTTCTTTAGACAATATATTTTATCTCTTTGTGCCTGAGTTTCTTCATCTATAAACTAGGATGATAATGGTACCTATCTTAAAAAGTATGACAGGTATTGATTTTGTTTCTTTAAAAGTTCATTATAAAGTAATTCTTTTATTTCCTGAAGAACTTTGTCTAGTTTGTAATTATTAGAAATGGAATCAATTTTCTCTATCTGTTTGCATAGAAGCAAGTCTTTTTATTCTTTTTATTTAATCATGAAGATTAAAAATTATAATGTATAACTCTTTAGGTTCCTTGAGGAGAGATGCATTTATTAAATTGATGATTGATTTAATCTCCCAGAGGGCATAGCACAGCACTGGATTCATTTGTTGGATTTTAAGAAATCTTTGAAATTTACTTTACAGGTCTTCCTCAGTTTATGATGGAGTTACATCCCAATAAAACCATCATAAGTTGAAAATATCATTGAGTCAAAAATGCATTTAATACACTCAACTTACTGAACACCAGAGCTTAGCTTAGCCTACCATAAATGTGCTCAGAACACTTCTATTAGCATAAAGTTGGGCAAAATCATCTGACACAAGGCCTATTTTATAATAGAGTGTTGAATACCTCAGGTAATTTGTTGAATAATGTACTAAAAGTGAAAAACAGAAAGGTTGTATGGATACAGAATGGTTCTAAGTGTACCAGTTGTTTACCCTCGTGATCTCATGGCTACTGGGGCTTCAGTTTCCTACTGCTGGCCAGCATCAGGAGAGAAAATATTGAGAGTATTGTACCGCCAATTGCTAGCCCTAGAAAAGATCCAAATTGAAAATTCCAAGTACAATTTCTACAAAATCTGAATTGTTTTTATAGCAGTGTAAAGTCAAAAAATCACAAGTGGAACCATTGTAAGTCAGGAAGCATCTGTACTATGTTTGTTATCAAGTGAAGCATTTACAAGGACACAAACGTAGACATTCATAAAAAAGTACTTGTTTGAGTACTTGCTTTTCAATCCTTTGGCTTATATGTCTAGAAGTGGGATTGCTGGGTCATATGGTGAAATTTTTAAGGAAACACAAAACTGCCTTCTGCAACACTTGTATCATTTTACATGATCACCAACAGTGTGTGAGGGTTCCAGTTTCTCTGCACCCTCACCAGCAATTGTTATTTTCATTGTTTTGATGATAGCCATCCTAGTGGGTGTTAAGTGGTATCTCACTGTGTTTTTGACTAAGTATTTATTTTTGAACAACCGCATGGACCTCTGAAAAGGGTAATGACCCTCAAGTAAAAATAACCCTGTTTAGCAGATTTTCAGGATACAATTATCTCAGGGTAGGAAATAAATATGGTTTCAAAGGTGACCATCAGAAAATGTGCAAAGGTAATTCTCTTCCATCTTAAGAAATTTTGTTATTTATTATGAATTATAATTTGTCATAATTGTACAGTTTTTGCTTTTATAGATTGGTTTTCACATACTAAGTATTTCACAATGGCTATAAATATTTCGGCCATTACAACTTACAGCTTTTTTCAAGATGGTTGTGGTATATGTTGGGGAGAGATGTTGTATTCAAAAGGGAGTGTGTATGGGGTCTCGCATGCCCCAATTCCCTTTATCACCAGTGTGCTACCATAGACAAATGGTTAGCATGCTTATTTTTGACTTTAAAATGCAGCAGCAGAAAACATAGCTGTCCTGTTAAACTACCCCTTGCTACCATCATCCTTTCCTCTAAACCTTTTTTTGCAAATCTATATTAAAAAACCAAACATTTTTTTTTGTGAATATAATTTAAAATTCAGCATTGAAAAATAGAACTCAATGTTATTTTTTCACTGAAGACAGAGATGTTTAGATTTGATTTTTACATTAATAATATGAATTAAAATCACAAAATCAATTTTTTAAAAGTGTGCTAATTTGTGTTCATTTCGAGATTCCCAAGGCATATCTTTCATAACTTAACTTCCGAATAAAAATTTCTAACTTCAGTTGGCTAATAACAGAGAAAAGCATTATTGAAGTTAGCTGATACCTTTAGACCCTTAAAAATTCTTAGAGTGATTTTTTAAGTGGGACTATGAATTTTAACATTAATTACTTTTTTAATATCTAAGTTTTTGTCCATATAACATCAACAAAATTCCAGGCCAGAGTGGAGACCATGTAGTTTCAGATCTTCATTGCTTCCAGATGCATGACTTAGAGCAATTTAGTTAACCTTTCTGGAGTTCAATTACTTCATCTGTGAAATGACTATCTACTTCATAAAATTGTATGGCTTAAGTTCATCAATTCATGTAAAACACTTGGAACAGTGACTGGTGAAGTGTAGCAGAATAGATCACCCTAAAACATGCCACTGTGGTATATTGATTATTTTGAGCTGTGGGGACTTAGAAAAGTGCAAATGCAAGGAGAGGGTTTTTCTGAACTCTTTATCTATGGAAAGATGTATTCTCCAAAAGGAACTTAATTGTCATAGATCCCTTCCCCGGGAGTTTTGTCAACCAGGGAAGATTGACTGTCACCACAGGTAAGGAGACTAGAAGTCTACACTATACCTAGACAAACTTTGTCATAAGCTATCATACTTCCCATCTGTTCTAACAGTCCATTCATCTTTCCTAAAATTTAGTTACTCTCCTCTGAGAGGCCTACATGCCTCTCCTTTTTCCATTTTTTAAAAAAATATTTTATTTATTTATTTGAGATAGAACTAGATAGAGAGCATGAATGGGGTGGAGGGGCAGAGGGAGAAGGAGAAGCAGGCTCCCCACTGAGAAGGAAGCCCTATGTGGGGCTCTATCCCAAGACCCTGGGATCATCACCCCAGCCGAAGGCAGATGCTTAACCTACTGAGCCACCCACGTGCCCCTCTCCTTTTTCCTTATTAAGATGGTAATTAAGTCTGAATTCTAAGTCAACCTTGGGGAGTTACTCATTTTTTCTTGGGCACCTCCCATGTATACATGAGGTACACATGTTAATAAACTTTTTTTGGCTTTTCTCTTGTTAACCTGTCATTTATTACACGGGAATCTCAGCTAAGAACTCAGAAAGATAGAGGGGGAATTATTTTTCCTCCCTTCCATTGGCATACGTGCTTACATTCTTGCTGTCCACTCCCAAAGTATTCTCCACACTTATAGCCAGAGATATCATAAGTCATAGCTCTGCTTTCACTAAGAATCTCTAATAGCCTCTTATAAACCTAGAATTGAATATCTTCATTATATCCTTCAAAGTTCTAAATGATCTGGCATAAATCTCCCCTCTGACTTGATCTATGCCACCCTAAGACTTGTGACTCTTCTAGCCACACAGGCCATCTTGTTGTACACAATCTTGCCAGTTCCTTGTCTGACTTAGGGCCTTTACATCAGTTATATCTTCCCTCCTCCTGTTGGAACTTCAAATTGCTCACTTTTATGTCTTCTTTGTCAAAATCCCAGTGTCACTTCCTGAAAGAGATCTTCAGTGATAACTCTATAAAATAGCATCCCACCTCCACCAGATTCTGCTTTTTTTTTTTTTTACTAGTATTTAGCAATGGTTTATATTATTCTGTTTGATACCATGTTTCCCTATTTATGGTCTGGTTCTTCACCAGACCATACCTCATGTGAGCAAGGCCTTTAGCTTACCATGCTATCACTGGTATCTAAAAGAGTAACTGTCACATAGGAACTTAATGATAATTGTTTTAAGAATAACTTATTTATCAATTTAAATAACTTATTTATCAAAATTAAAATCCATGGCATTTTTACAGATAGAATACATTTTTTAACCAGCTTTTATCATAAGAAATAATGTACTTAAAATATAACATTATAGCAAAAAAAAATTGGGGCTCTAGACAGTTCAGGGAAAAATACATGAAAATGGCTCTGCAGTGTATAATATGCTTTTTCTCACTTATAATAAAGATAGTGAAAATTAAAACTATTTGAGATACCATTTCTTACCTATTACCATGGCAAAAATCCAACACCCACTTGATCAACTGCAAAAATAAGAATATTCATATATCACTGCTAAAAATGCAAAATGGTTTAATCCTTATGAAAGGAAATCTGCCCATATTTAGCAAATCTGTTTATGCTTAAACACTTTGACCTAGAAATCTCACTTCTAGAAACATCCATCTCAAAGATATAATGACAAAATTGTTAAATACTTATACAAATGTTTATTAGCATTGACTCTATTTGTAACAGCTACAGAACAGCAGTAGTCCAAATGTACTTCATTAGAAGATGGGTCTAATGCCTGTGATATACTTCTCACAGTAGAGGACAGCCATAAAAGAAGGAGAAATATTTATATACACTATTAAGGAATAAATAGACTATTTCATTAAATGATAAGAAGACACACAAAGAAAATTTTATGGTGAACTATCATTAATCTAAGAAAGGCTATTAATACAAATAGATTATATGTAAGAATATAGAAAGATAAATCATGAAATAAAGTGTAGTGAGTTGGGGTGAGGATACTATGATGGATGCTAGGCTTCTTTATAGTTTTTTTTTTAACACCTATAGTTTTTTTTAACATTATATACAACTACAAAACTAAATTAAGTTTAAAGTAAAATGACTAAAGATAGAATGCAAAATGTTACCCTACTCATATATCTAGTTGGGGATATAATCACATAGAGGAACATTTCCAAGTTATCTTAAAACATTGTAATTTTATTTTATACACCTAATTAAATATGTCCTAGGAACAAAATGAACTGTAAAAATAATATTAACTATTTAGAATAGGCATAGTTTTGTGGTTGTCTTGGAATCATTATTCTGATATTAGCAATGCATGTATTATTTATTAAAAAATGAGTAATTATGTTGCTGTCACTAACTTTTTTTTTCACATGGGAAAAAGAAGATACCCATATACTATGTTATATAAATAAATGTTTCTTAAAGGTAAAATTTTAAAGAAAAAAGTATATCATCAACATTAGGCACAATACAAAGATACTAAGCCAATTCCCCATTAACTACCTAATTTCATAAGATTAAATAAAGGCACTTAACACAGCATTACCTGAAATCCTGACACATTTTCTTTTATATTTCCTATGAATAATTTTTATTTTTGTAATAAATACATTGTGATTTAATGCAAAGTCCTTTTTCAAAATAAAATTGTTTTGACAAAATTATGTGTAAATTGCTGGCAACTTGCTGTCATGACTATGAAATCTCCTCAGAAAATTTACATATGACTCTAAATCTCCTTGACAAATTTTAACTCATGTATTCATAAAATGCATTCTTACTTTCACACCATTACATTCATTGGGGATATTATTATACTTAAAACTCTAAACCATTATACTCTATTTCCATGAATCTTCTTTCAGCTTTAGTCTTCAACCAAATATGTTTATTTTTGTAAATTATAGAATATTGCTTACATTTCTATCAGTAATTGTATAAATGCAATCTTCATTTTGAATATAGCCTCAATTTATATATCAAACATTATTAATTTACTTAATATAATCTGGACTTTAATTTTAGAACTACTGACAAACTGAGCAGGAATAATGATGTAACCACCTTCTGATTCACAGTTAATTTCTCATGTCATAAGCAAAGCAATGCTTCCAGGTTTTGTTTTTCCTTTATGGCTTACCTGTAATATTACTTGGTATATAACTACTTTCTTTTAGCATTTGACTTTTTTTAAGCTTAGCTATAAAACTTATTATTTTCTTTGTAACAGGTATTGTGATATAAACATGTTCCGTGTGAAATATAACAAATAATTAATGGGGTAAAAGAATTATATGCATTTTAACAATATCTGCAAAATAGTAAGACTTGATTAACTTTTGTGTCATGCAACACAAATAGTTAATATGTGGAAATGTTAATATAGTAGGAAATATTGGCTCTACACATTAGTTTTACACTTGAAAAACAAGAGAAGAAAATCTCATTTCACTATAATATGTGATCTCCTTTACTGACATTCAAAGAAATAGGGAAATTTAACCTTGCCTTATTTAATGCAAATAATCAATTTCCTATTCTCATTTTAGAGACTTTTTTTCAGTATATGGAATAGAATTAGATTTAAGGACAATAGTTAGTAATTCTGTTAATATATAAAATCATTTACTATTTCCTCACTACTGCAATTTGGTTGATTGCTGTTGCATACTTTCAAAAATTTATCATAAGTGATGTATAGGATGTTTTGTGTGTGTGTGTGTGTGTGTGTGTGTGTGTGTGTGCGTGCGTGTGTGTATTTGAAGTCTGACATATTGGGTCCTACGATTGTTGTTCATCAAAAAGCATCCTTTTATTAGAAATTTAAGAGTTCATTTTTCATAATGTTTTTATATTGATGAATTTCAAATGTCTTTGTAGCTTAAAAGTCATCATCTTGAAGAATTAATTTTAAAAATTAAGTAATGCTAAATATATTTTATTTAATTTTAATAAAAACCTAATATTTATGATTATTTGAGATTGAGTCCATAAATTTAAAAAAATCACCTTTATACCTTATTCATAGAAAATTTTCTTTTTTTCAGACTAAAAAATATAGCTAATGGAAAATTTTTGGTGGTATGAGAACTAAGCTGTTATAAAAGCTGAACTGAGCGGTTATAAAATCATGTTAATAAACAGTTATTAAAGTCTGACAAATATATAGTGGAGACATTACTGAACCCAATGTTTTAAAATTTTAAATTCAAGTTATATATAAATAATTCTGTTAAAATTTATAAGGGTAGGGAGGACCAGTTAAAATCCCCTAATTATTTTTAAAAAATATTTTATTTATTTGACAGATAAGAGAGAGCACAAGAAGGGGGGGCAACAGGCAGAGAGAGAAGCAAGCTCCCCACTGAGCAGAGCCTGGGATCATGACCTGAACCTAAGGTAGCCGCTTAACCAATTGAGCTATCCAGGTGCCCCTAAAATCCCCTGTTTAATCATTTAATCACAATAAAATGTGTTAGGCCTTGGAGTTCCTCCCAATAAGAAATTTATGATCTAGTAAGATAGCGAGACATTTACATACAGCTATTACAAAAGTAAAACATAATAAATTTAAGGTACCAAAGTATTATATTGGACTGATGAATTCTGTGTTTATGTAAGAAAAATAAAACAAAATTAATTATTATTCATTATTAATGAGTATCATTATAATTTATAAAGAAGGTGGATATTGAGTTGAGGATAAAAACTGCCTCACATATCTCTGAGCATATATATAGTGAGAATTCTGGCAAAAGAATGAATGAATGAAATGAAAAGAGGATGAATAAAGGATTAAAGACAGGAATAACCAAGTTATACTAATCTGATACTGTTACATTGGAATGGAGATAGATGTTAGGAACACTGCAATAAGAAAGGGAATTAAGATCAGATTGTAGAAACTTTTTTTTTCTTCTTAGTATTAGTGGCTGGGATTTTATTTAATATAAGCAATGGGATCTCTTATTTTTGGAGCAAGGAAATGGAGTAAGTAAACTTATTCTGGGAAAAATGTGTGTGATGTATAGTTGGCATTGGAATTTAGGAGGGTATTGCAAAATTTAAGTCATAGCTACCAATGAAAGTTAGTGATAATGTTGATTACTCGCGAAGTTTCAAATATTGTTTTCACATATGGATAAATTATCTTATTTAAGTTTCAGAATGGTATTATTAATAATTACAGTATAGTATTATTCCTATTTTACAGATCAGGAAGTAAATAAAATTAAGAAACTTCTCTAAAATACTCAGTAAACCAAATAAATTGTGTTGATTCTGTCCTGGGAACATTTTCTTTCCTGGCAAGTGAATAAAAACTACAATGCAAACTGTAACATTATCATTTCCCTCCTGAGCTGTTTTTCAAGGTTATCTATGAGTGGGGGCTTGTATGATAGCAGCAGTCCACTTTTAGGTTTTTCTCTCCCTAACTTAGGTTCTGGATTTTCCAAACTTGGGTCCACTGCTCATAGAGAACTTCCCATTTTTTGAGGCGTGGGTTGAAGGCAAACAGTGTCCAAAAATTAGGCACATGAAGAAATGAGTTTCCTAAACATGCAAATCTTTTCATGTTTTCTATGTTTGTTTTCTAAAGGGTGAATTCTGAAATCAGACTTTCTAAGATCAAATTATGCATTCATTGACACATCGGGGCATGTTGCTTAATTTTTATCTAATTCAATTTCCTTGACATTCAAATGGGTATATGAATAATATTTATTTCTTACAGATGTGATGTATTATGCAATACAATATATAAAATCTAATACACTGGTATTAATTAGTGCTTAGTTCTGAGTATATACCCAGTGGATGTTACTTCTTGTTAGGGGACTTTAAACCACATTAAATACACACACACACACACACACACACACACACACACACACACACACACATACACACACCCCACACACATATTTTTAAGCAACTTGGATTAAATGATTAATGACAGTGGAAATAGAACATATCTGGAATAAAATAATAATTAAATACTGGTTTAAATTCATGATCTTGGGCTAATAAAATGGAAACAATAAATTAAAGAGTATCAATTATTACAACAAAGGTCTGAAATTGAAAATTTTGCTAATCAATCTATTAAAAGCTCCTACATGCCCTAACAATCACATACATGCAAATTAAAACCAAAGAAAATGATTCACTCAAGGAAATTTTTAACATCTTGGCAATATTCTAAGTGATAATGAGGGTGTAAATCAATGAGAAGTTGTTTGCACTGTAGAAGGAAATGAAAACTGGCACAACTAAGTTGCAGAGCAATTTGGTAATATATAGTAATGAAGGTTAGTATATGTCATCAAACAATGAGTTCACTTCTAAGCATGTGTGCAAAAAGAATGCTCCTACGTCTACGTGGGCAGATATATGGTAAAAACATTTATATAACTATTACTTATAAAAGGAAAATTTTAAAAATGAACACTATATAAGCAACATCTTACTCCTGATGATATATACAAATGTGGTAAAAAGTATAAGGAGGTGCTTATATATTGTAATAACCAAATGCAGGATGGAATTCTCTATGGGAAGGAGGTCCCAAAGGTGGGAATGTGACCAGAGAATAGTACTCACAGAAAATGACAAATGTATTGTGATTTTATTTCTTCAAATGGGGGTTGGGTACCTGGGGGTTGGGTACATAGATATTTGTTGTACTGTTAACAGCTGCATATAGTCTTTCATTCTGCACTACATCTTAACGAAAATAAAAGAATGAGATTTCCTGAAAGGAAATATGTAAGGAGTATAAAACATAACCTACGAATATTTAGGAGCTATTAAATTTAACAAGAGGAAAAAAGAAACATCAAAAATACAGCATAAGAATTTCCATGGTTGTTAAAATGCTACAGCTTGAGGGTAACAGTATGTGTTACACTGAAATCTGAAATTAATTTTTTTTCTTTCGCACTCCTTTTTTTTTAATATCTTAGAGAAAAAAATGAGGATGATTTAGGCTTTCATTGAAAAGAAAGCTGTCCTAACACTCACCAAATATAAGCTACAAATGACGCTCATTAAACTGTTTGGAAATAGTAAGAAAGGTTTGTGATTCTTGATGAAGACTCACAAACATAGAAGATAGATGCTGGGAGCATAACGAGGCTCTGCTTACGTGAGTGGACCTCAGAGGTTATTTCAGTCATGCGAAGCTAAGCTTGACTGTTAAAAACACCCTGAAAATGTACTGCTTCCTCGTGTGCATGTCCATTGTGAGTTGGCAGGGTGCTCTTTTTATCATTACTAATCAAGCCTATTAGCTAATGGCCATTATCAGTGGTCATGGTGATCCTGACTGCAGTGACTGAAAAGATACCATGGTGAATTACAAGGTTACTCTCTTTTTACAATGTTACTCTTAAATCTAGAAATGGCAGGATCGTTTTTGCTAACAATTCATCATAGGCACACACACACACACACACACACACACACACACACGACAAGATAAAAAACATATGACCACAAATTTCAAATCAGAACACAAAAATACAACCCCACCATATGCCTGGAGCAAGAGAGGCAACATCTATGAAAACTCTAAAGATACCACAGGGGTAATAATTTGATCTACAGATATAAGAGTTGCAGGTAAATATCTGTTTGCCTTCCAGATTTTTATACACAGTGTACTGTCTAAAATTCATTTGATCTTTTAAGACACATAAAAATAAATATAAATGGAAGACTTATTTTGGCAGTTTACACTGTTAGGTTAGTATAGGCTATTTTATTCTTGCCTCAATTTCCTTTTCCAAATCTTTTATTCCTATTTGGACAAAGATATGACAGCTCAGCGATAGGAGTCAAAGCTCCTGAAGGACTCTTAAAATTTCCAGTTCTTTAAGAAGGGAGGGATAATGAGAAGAGAGCCTTAGGGAGTAAAAATCTATCATAAAAGGCAAGTATTAGGAAAATGTAGGCTGAGAAATAAGAAACTACATGAAGAGACATTCTATCAATTTCTAAAAAAAATCATTTGTATATTTTAGAGTTATACTTAATTTTTCGTTAATTAATCCAGGAAATATATAATGTTTAAAATCATAGATTTGTTATGGAATATCAAAAAAAAGTACATGAACAAACAAAATAATCCATAATTCCTTCAAAAACACTAAATATCTTCAACATTTGATATCATATTTTTCTGTTCATATATTTCAATGCATATATTCTTAAAATAATTTAATTATATGATATACATAAATTATAAAATTTTATTCTTTAATATCCATTATTTTAATCTTTAAGATGTAATAAGAATGTCAATATTCAATTACAGAGAATATCAGAAAAATGGAAATAAAATAATAAATTACATGAAATGCCCTTAAATGTCTCTATGCCTATTAGTAAAACTACACATATAATTGTACAAACCGGGACACCTGGGTGGCTCAGTCTTAAGCGTCTGCCTTCGGTTCAGGTCATGATCCAGGGTCCTGGGATCGAGTCCCACATCAGGCTCTCTGCTCAGCGGGGAGCCTGCTTTTCCCTCTCCCTCTCCCACTCCCCTTGCTTATGCTCTCTCTCTGTCTGTCAAATAAATAAATAATGTCTTAAAAAAGTAAATAAAAAATATAATTGTACAAACTGTACAGTAAAATACTACTATCCAGGCATTAAACAAATTAGGCTATTCTGTTTGGCTTTTACCTAGAATGACAAATTTTTGTAAATCTGTGTAGTCAAGCATTAGTTACTATCACATGTAGGAATCATAGTGAAACCAATAAAACATTTTTACCAGATGTTTGAACTGAAGGTCACAGAAAATATAGAGGAGTAAATATTGTTCAAGTAATTAGGTTAACTGAATATAAAATGTATTATTAATTTTAAGATATTATTCAATATTCAAGATCATACTTTTGTTTATTGTTTGTATTGTGCTTAGTAAAGTTTATAAAGATACAAATATGATAATCTTTTTTTTAAAGATTTTATCTATTTATTTGAGACAGAGAAAGAGAGAGCATGCACAAGCAGGGGGAGGAGCAGAGGGAGAAGCAGACCCAGGCGTCCCCAAATATGATAATCTTAATGACTATCTCCTCACCCTGGTAGTAATTACTGTATTAATCACAACTAGTCAGGAAACAGTAACAATCACTTCAACAGAATATTAGAGAATTGTATGTCAAAATAGGAAGCACTGATATCAGAGAGGTAGTGACTGCAGAAAACAACTATCATCACTAAGGCTGGGTCAATAATGGGAACAAAGACTGAAATTCTAAAATCTGATTTTGGAAGAAGGTCTCCATTCAGATGATGCTCAGACTTTTGAGGAAGAGATACTCTTTAGCAAATACACAAAGAATTTGAAAAAGTTTCTCTATAGAACTAGTACCCAGACCTCTGCGGAGGATTAGCAGCTGAGATTCAGACCTCCGGAGACCAGCACTGAAAGACAGATGCTGTTCAGAGCTCAGAGATGGGGCCCTGCAGGGCTGGTACTCAGGGCCCTGTGGAGAGGGCACTGAGAGAGGGGTTCCATTAGAGGTAGAAAGTCTGCCAGCTGGAACTCACTGCTGCTACTGGATAAAGAACTTCAGCTGAAATAACATTAGCAAAAAAAGGAAAGTTAAATTGGACAAATTTCCTTCTTCCTCGTCCAGCTTTCTTGTCTGCTTCTAGCTATTCCTAATGACAAAAACTAAGAAGAAGCCAGTTGGCAAAGGAAAAATGTGATGTGCTACATCCCAGCCTGAGAATCCGGTGACACAACATAGAAGTGTGAGTTGGAAAATGAGAAACCATACAGTTTGCAAATTCTTTTGTAATAAACTCACATATTTGACAATGAAAATTTTGTAATTACAACCTTATGAGTTAAGGACAGTAAATATTATACATAATGAATGAAATTTCAAACTTGGCAATGCTAATTGGTAATTTTCTGAGACATACAAAGTATATGTAGTGAAGATAGACCACAAATTCAAGTAAAAAAAACTTGGAGTCAATATTCATTTAAACATATTATACAACACTTAAAACTGGAATAAGTTCATCAATTTCTCTAATGTGTGAAAAATTCAAGATAGTATCTGTCAATTCTTAAGTGAGCATAAATATTTTACATGCTAATATATGTCAAGAGCACAGTAAGAATTTTAATTATGAAAATGGAGTAAATGAGGCTCATTTTAAAAATCAAAAACTTAAAAATTTTTGCTAACCTAGCATGAAACTTCTATTCCTATCTATGAACAAAAATCTTGCCCCAAATCAGAAATCTTTGACTCACCCAGATTTTATTCTTTAATGTAAAGTATAATTTAGGATGGAATATCTCACAATCACAGTGTAAGAATATTTTATAGAAACAGAATGTGAGCATTGCATTCACGTATGGGTTTAGATATTGAATTTTACAATAATCTATTGTGATCATTTACTACTTTCAAATAATCAAATTTCTCCATGAATGATGGAACTTTGGATGACTTTACTTTTCAGCCAGCAGTTAAGTCATCAATAGGCTATTGAGAAGTAAAATTAGCCATCAAGTTTCAGAATTTGAGTTACTGAGTTTGAAAAGAATGAGTATTTAATTTTTTCCTACTTTTCAGCTTATACAGAAAATCTTAATTGATAACTGTCAGATGAAAAGCAAAGATAAATCTTATATGAGGTTGGGGAAATGAGATCTTTACATTCATCCTGGTACATATGCTAGCTGATCCAATAACATTTGAAGGGATTATTAGTTATCACATAATGAGTTTTTCCTAATCCCCATTGTGTCTTATTGTTTTCAATATATCCCTGTTAAGGAAATTTATACTTTAAATGATTATTTTTAACAAAATTCTAGTTAAACTGGTTGAATAATAATAAGGTGAATAATGTAGACAAAATAAGTAAGAATTTTGAGAAATAGGCCTAGAGTTGAGCATTTGTTTTTGGAAACATTTCCTAGTTCTTAGGACTCAAAATAATATAAAGAAATCTTTTGAATTTAAAATAATTTTATTTCATGACTTCAGAGTTCACCTATATATCTGCAAATCTGAGTTTAATAATAATAATTAGCTTAATATCTTATGAGAAGACATAATATTTGGTTTGTTCACCAGAATAAATTTACTACTTAAGTGGTCTTTTTTTATACAATTGACTTTGAATAAATATCTAATAGGTTAATAAACAAATAGATCACTAGTAGTAAATTGCAAGAGTTAAAGAAAAATATCTCTTCAGTAATTGGAAACTAAAGAAAAAGCTATCAGTAACCAGTTTAATTCATTATTACAGGTTTGCATTCTTATAATTCATGTTCTTTAGTTTTTGCAATTTTTAGCTACTTAGAGATGGATGGATAAACTGGTAAACAATCATGCTTTAAAATAATGCATTAAATTAAGACTGAAATGCCTTTTTGAATAAGTTATAGTAACCATAGAATACAATTAGAATATAGAATTTATTGCAGCATATACACTGAGGCATCATATTTAACACTGATCTGAAAAAGAAATCCAATTAGGTCTTTAACTATCTAATCCATTAACCTTCAGAATTACATATGGCATTTAATTGTAAGAACTCTATACTAATTGTAGGGGGGGAAAATCCAGCAGTTTCGAGTAACACACTCTCCTAGGCAGAACTTTCCCATTATTGGGTACAATCTTTGCAACCATGAAAGAGAAATCTACTTTTCCTTATCTCCCAAGTCAAGAAAATCAAAAGAGGGTGAAAATTTAAGCTACCAAGATAACTTTTGGGCAGAGTCAATCTTATTGTTTACCATAATACAAAAATTTTGTGCAGAAGACACTAACAATCATGCTTACCAACAGGCTGATCAGATTCAGTCAATAATATGAACATTGATTCCATTGCATAGTGGTTGATGATTTGGGACACACACACACACACATACACATTTAAAAATTAGAGCTAACCATTTTTTAAAGTTATTATAAAATAACTAAATTTAAATATATAAGGCAAAGTTATTTTTATAGTTTATTTTGTTTCTGCACCATTTATAAATGGTATTCATTTAGAGAGAAATTGAATAATTTAACAAAAAACACAGGGAACTACTATTGTTATAAAAACCTACACTTGTAAACTGTTTCTGGAAAGAATTACTATTTACCAATGTACCTGAAAATACATTTTTTTTCCTTTACTTTTGTTTAACCAAGCATGTCATGATAAAATGCATTATTCTGCTCAGACTTTACTTTTTTTTGGTTTTAAATTTGTGATATCTTATGAATTTTATTCCATAATATTTGACACACAATTTTCTAGTTAAGTATCATTCATTCTCAGAATTCTGCAGTGCAAAACCTCACCATGCATTAGTAATCAAATGATTCTGATAATGCACAGATGACAAATTAATGTAGCATCTGTCCATCTTTATGGCAGCCATTCAGTGACAGTTTAATTGTTGGCTAGTTTCCTTATTCATTAAGGACAATTTCTGAAAGATTTTTACAACCAAGATTATCATGAGCAGAATGTGCAGATCACATATAAGCTGTTTTTTTCCTCTCCATAATAGCTAAATAATTTCAGTGTTCTCAAAACCTAACAATTTCTGTATTGCTGAGCTTGAAGAAAATAACGCTTTTCTATCTCTCTACCTAAAGAGAGATAAACATATCAGGAAATATAGCTGTAATTTTACACACTCACAGAATTGTGCCAACGTTAATATTCTGATTTGTGAAGAGATATTTGTCTTTGTTCAGATGGTTATAAGCAAACAAAACAGACTGGGAGCTTTATAAAGAACAGAAATTTATTTCTCAGATTGGTAGAGACTAGGAAGTCCAAACTGACCTGTAGGAGTATCAGATTCTCTGGTAAAGGCCTTCTTCCTGGTTCATAGGCTGTACCTTCTTCCTGTATCCTCACACAATGGAAGAGCCAAAAATCTCTGTGGGGCCTTTCTTTTAAGAAAACTAATCTCATTCATAAGAGCTTGATATTCATGACCAAAGTGCCTCCCAAGACCCCACCTTTTAATATTAGCACATTTGGCATTAGAATTTCAACATATTGATTTGGTGGGGGGGGGGTTGGTGGGTGGATGCAAATATTCAGAACACAGCAGATATAAAAATAAGGATTTAAGTGCACCTGGGTACCTCAGTCGATTAAGTGTCCAACTCTTGATTTCGGCTCAGGTCATGATCTCAGGGCCAGGGGATCCAGCCCTGACTCATGGTATGTGATATAGAACAAACAACATAGAAGTTATGAAGAAATATAAAGCTTTTAAAATCCAAGCTAACTATAATTTTCAAAGTATAAAAAATAAAAACCTCAGTGCAAAAATACATGAGAAAACATTAAGATTATAACTGTTGCTTTTATAGCCTAGCACACCCACTCAAATAGCCTTTGGGAGGGGTTCTAAATATTAAAAAGATAAATAACATATCAAATGCACAGCCAAGCATTAAGAGAGATCACAGAAATGCAAAGCAGGCTGAACCTATGAAACATGGAAATCCAGTATCATGGAAGGAATTAATTATGCACCAAAACTTTTCAAAAATAGGAAGACTCCTAGAAAATTATAGTAGGGTAAGGGAGAACATCTTGAAGAGAACGATAAAATAGTTGAAGTTTCATTATATACCAATGGTTCAGAATCATCATGCTTTTGATAGTGAAGCTATACCATAAACAAGACTTGATTAACTTTGCTCTAGAACAAAAGCAGTGAAATGTGAAGTAAACAAAATTAATTTTTTAAAACATACAGTGTGGGGTTAAAATCTAATATGTATTTTGCTATGATATGTTGCTACTTTTATATATATACACATAGTTGTATGTGTATATATATAAATATATATATATTTATACACACATATATGTATGTATATATTGCCATGATATATTGCTATTATATATACACACATGTATGTATGTGTCATGCACATACATATAATATATGCATATATATAAATAGGTGTGTGTGTATGTATGTTGCAATGAATGAAAAGTGGACAACACATAAAATGATTTATTGACTGTAGATCAAGCAATGAAAGATAGATAATATGATTCTCTCAGTGTATTTTATGTGAGTAGAGGAACCTGAGTAGGCTCATTCATTAGAAATCTCATGGTGCTTTGATTCACCTTCAGTCAAGAATGCACTTCCACCTGATTGGCCACATGAACAGCTGAAAACATTGTTTCAGTTTTTAGATTATGGAAAGCTTCAGGTTTCAATGGATCAGAGTTAGATGTGGAGTTAAGGTACCTGGTGGCATTGTCGCTAAACATGTGAATTATCATAGGGTAGCAAATCCTCACAAACATCATGTTATTTAGTTTTGAGCTGTGGGGCCATGTAGCTAGTAGAAGTTCCATAGATGATGTTTTTAAGTCCTCCTCATTTGGTTTAAAAAGACGGGTCTAGAATAGTGTGTTCACAGCATTCTGACAACAGTTTCTCTCTCTATTTTACCTCTGAATGAAATATTAAACTTGAGTGTGATTACCAAAATTGGAAAAAAGTTTAACACTATAATTTTGACCAGTCTACTGTGGATTGTCCAGAACTGCCATATAGAACATTCTGTGGTGATGGCTGTATTTTATATCCACACCATCTGATAAGTAGACACTTGCCACATGTGGCTAGTGCAACTGAGGAATCAAATCTGTACTTTAATTTAATATTCATTAATTTAGATTTAAATTTAAATCCATGCATTGGCTAATGGCCACCATATCACATAGTGCAGAACTAGAAACTAATATACAGATAAAGTGGTAGGTATGCTTTGAACTTCAGTCCAATATACATGATGTTAAAATGTATCTCAGGTCTTCAATTGCAGAAATTAATTTGTACATCATATTGGACCAATCTTTAAGAGAAACCACACACACACACACACACACACACAAAAAACAACACATGAAACAACTGTTAGAAGTCATTGAAGAATAACTAGGATAGGCAGGTTGAAGATCCAAAACACCTGAGATAAGAGTGACACACAAACGAGAGCTGCACATTTCTTCTTCTTCTTCTTCTTCTTCTTCTTCTTCTTCTTCTTCTTCTTCTTCTTCTTCTTCTTCTTCTTCTTTCTTCTTCTTCTTCTCCTTCTCCTCTTTCTCTTTCTTTCTTTCTTTCTTTCTTTCTTTCTTTCTTTCTTTCTTTCTTTCTTTCTTTCTTTCTTTCTTTCTTTCTTTCTTTCTTTCTTTCTTGGTTGATTTGTTGTTTCATGGGTAAAGGAAATGTAGAAGGAGCCAAATAGAGCAACAGGGAGTTTGCAGCATTTTCTATGAGCTGAGGATACAGAATAAGAGGTTCCTGATTTCCATGGAGACTGGGATTTGAAAAGAAGAAAGTGTCATAGGAAAGGTACCCTAAAATACTGAGTGTTAATTTCTATCAAGACTTTTTCCAAATCTTAATTAAAATATAAAGAGTGTGATAGCAGGATGGGAAGAATGAAGGGGGGAAATCGGAGGGGGAGATGAACCATGAGAGACTATGGACTCTGAGAAACAAACTGAGGGTTCTAGAGGGGAGCGTGGTGGGGAGATGGGTTAGCCTGGTGATGGGTATTAAGAGGGCATGTACTGCCTGGAGCACTGGGTGTTATACGCAAACAATGAATCATGGAACAATACATCAAAAACTAGTGATGTAATGTATGGTGATTAACATAACAATAAAAAATTTAAATAAATATAAAGAGTGTGAATCTCTTAGAAATCAATAGATCAGGCGCCTGGGTGGCTCAGTTGGTTAAGAGACTGCCTTTGGCTCAGGTCATGATCCTGGAGTCCTGGGATCGAGTCCCACATCAGGCTCCCTGCTCAGCGGGGAGTCTGCTTCTCCCTCTGACCCTCTTCCCTCTCATGCTCTCTCTCTCTCATTCTCGCTCTCTCTCAATAATAAATAAATAAAAAATCTTAAAAAAAAGAAATCAATAGATCGATGTCAAACAAAACAAAACAAAAACAAAAAGAAAACTCTTAAGACTCAAAATTAAAATGTTCATATATAGTTTATCAATAAAAATCATACATATAGTGAGGGTATGCAAAACAGCTAAAGTCTGCTTCAATTAGAAAGGCAAGAAAAAGCCAGGTGCAAATTTCAATGTCCCTTTGTACAAACCATGCTGAAAGAGTTTTCTGTCTTGGATGGAGAACTACTAACACTGATGGAACTTAGAACCAGAGAGTCCAAAATAGAATCTCATCCAGAATTCCTGATATCCTGCTGGTCTAGAAGGCATATTCTTGCAATGTAATGAGCCTTCCATGGCAGAGCCCTATGGAGTTCTCACTGAGGACAGGTGCAAATCATCAATCTCACTGTTACCACAAAAATACTGACAAGCTGGTACAAACCATTCCATATATCTTCACACCCATGGTTACAAAACACTATTAATCAGTAAATTATATATCTTTACCAAGGATCAGTGGCACAGAGATATATATCACATTTCAATAAAACAGCTCAACCTAATTCTAGGCCAGCTGGATTTAAACCTTACAACACACTGGAAAAATAAGAAGCTGAGCAAAGATTCCAGCAATCTTGGATTCAGGATATGGAAAAATGGCACAACCCTGTAATGTAACAGTGTTTCATGTGTGACCTCACAGACCTGCTTCTTGCTAAGATGGAATAGCAGAACCCACATTTACTCTGCCTCCTATAACAACCAAAAATAAAGAAGATCAGTGATTCTAAAGACATAGGAAGCAAATAAGGTGAGACTTATCCTCACATAAACTTATTGCCTTGAGAGAATTTACTGAAAGCAGATCAGGGAAGAATATTCAGGTAAAGTCCAGTAGACACCTTGAATAGAGAAGATGGAGATGATAATCTGAATAGGACAAGGCATCTAGAATTTATAGGACAGAATAATAGAAAAAAGAGAGATGCATGGAAAGAGAAATCCAACCACCTTCAGAGAGTCTTCTTTCGTTATTCATTAGAGTGCAAATCAGAACATACCTGGGAGAAAATTACTTAAGTCTAGGGAAGAACCACCCAAACCAATTAGAAATAACATTTCCAAGCATCCACATGGGTCTGGGTATGCTGCCTGTTTCCACTACCAGCGTGAAATCTCCTGACCCATAGATCCAAAAGCCTCAAGAAACCCCAAGTACAAGAAATATGAATATATAACACAAAGTCATACCATAATCAAATTGCTCAAAACCAGTGATAAAGAGAAAAATCTTAAAAGTTGACCTAAGTAAAAAGATTCATTACATACAGAAGGACAAATATAAACATGACAACCTTGCATTTAGCACCATTTGGGCTAATTCAATGTTCCATTGCTTCTTGTACATGAGAGTGTATAGTAATCGATGTGCTATATAGTTGTAATTCTTCATCCCATAAATGCTAGAGCAATTATATTGGTTGGGATTTGGTATATATAGAGATCTCTACTGACTCCTGTGATCTTCAAATCTACAAGACTGATGATTTTTCTTGATTGGAACTTTTGACAAAGAGACAGCCTCCTCCTAGGCATCCTTTGGGGTTTGGGCTTCTAGCCTCAGTGATATGTCTCAGCTATTAGCTTGCACTCTTTTAAAAATTGGAATGCCAGACCCTCAGGGGACCTTGTGATTCTCTGGCCTAGTATTCAACTTTTTGTGTGAGAATGCTGACAGTTTGCAACAATTTGTCTGTTTAGCATAGAAGTAGGTTATCATCCTAATCATGTTCATTTTCAAAGTAAAGGATCTGTCCAGCAAAACTAAGTTGATATTGTCATCCTACTTAGAAGTGATACCTCAGCATGACCAAGACAATGGACCCATGAAAATGTGAGTATGTTGAAATTTCTCTGAATATTCATGAAATTTACTTTTACTCCCTGACTTGAATTTATCTTTGTAGATTATCTAGGATATCTAATAGGCATTTGGGTAACAACAAATCCTTTTCACCAGAATCAGTTATCAATTTAGAGGTCCAGTATGTTGCTATATGGTATACCAAGACAATCACAATTCCTATGGAATGTAATATGGCAGATAGCAGGATAGTTAAAAATAATCTAGAGACTAGACAGCGATGTGCTGCTGTCTTTTTTATTCCACTGGAAGGTAAACTGCTTTTGATTCTCCCTGCTGAGTATTTAAAATAATACATTCATAGAATCAATAGCTGCATATCATGTTCATTGATTTGTTCCAGTGAAGACAACACATCCTGCAGAGTAGAGCAGTAAGGATAAGACCTTGTTGTGTTTACAATAAACACCATCATCTGCCTTGACCCATCTGGCTTTCACAGATTGCAGACAGGTGAAGACATGGGAATGCACTGGTGGGAGAAGAACCAGCATCAATAAATAGCTCGGTGGTGACTATCTCTTGTAGAGAAGGCTGATGAGAAGAGATGCTGTTACAGAATTGGGTTCCCTGATAGTAATAGGCATGGTAAGAGCCAAAAAAATAATGGAGGACAGGTGATCGTACTTAATCAAATGAAGCCAGGTGAATCCAATTATTGTAATGAGCTGAGATCTAAAACTGGTAGTTATGAAGGCTTGACACATGGAGAGCTATGAAGTTATTTTAAAGCACATGGACACCTCAGGGGTAAGAGTCATGGGCAGTCAAAAATGATACTGCTCTATATACAACACAAAATCCAGGATGGATAATCAGGAAGCAGCAGGCAATATCACTGATAAATTGGCATAATCCCTCAACCTGTTTTCAAATTTGAACCATTTCTTAGCCAAGAAATTTCTTGACTGAAGGGAAGGCTGGATCTCTAGAATGAGAGATATTGGAATACTATAGCAAGCATATATAATAATTTCTCCATTCTTCCCACAAAGTGGCCTATAGCCATTTAGAAAGGTAAACATATACCAGGAAAAAGGAAATACTAAAACATATTTTAGATATGGTTGAACACAGTTTCCTACTGAACATTAATACCTAAGGACTCAACATATACCTTTGCAACATTTTTCTTGATATGTCTTCCAAGGCAAGAGGAACAAAAGCAAAATCAAGGACTAAACCAAAATGAAAAGGTTTTGCAAAATGAAGAAAACCATCAACAAAACGAAAAGGCAACCTACTAAATAGAAGATATTTGCAAATGGTATATCCAATAAGGGGTTAATATCCAAAATATGTAAAGAACTTATAAAACTCAAAACCAAAAAAAAAAAATTGATTTAAAATGGGCAGAGGACCTGAATAGATATTTTTCCAAAGAAGACATACAGATGGCCAACAGATACAGGAAAAGATGCTCAATATCACTCACCATCAAGGAAATGCAAATCAAAACCACAATGCGATATCACTTCATACCTGTCAGAATGGCTAAAATAAAAACCGCAGCAAATAACAAGTGTTGGTAAGGATGTGGAGTAAAAGGGACACTGGTGCACCATGGATGGGAATGTAAATTGGTATAGCCACTGTGGAAAACAGTATGAAGTTTTCCCCCAAAATTAAAAATAGAAATACCATATGATCCAATAATTCCAGTATTTAGTATTTACACAAAATGAAAACACTCATTTGAAAAGATATATGCAGCCCTATGTTTATTGCAGCATTATTTACAACAGCCAAGATATGGAAGCAACCTAAGTGTCCATCAATAGACAAATGGTTAACGACAATGTACACATACACACAAATATATATTTTGCCACCATAAAAAAGGATGAGATCATGCCATTTGAGACAACGTGGGTGGACCTAGAGGGTATTATGCCAAATTAAATAGATCAGACTGAGATAGACAAATACCAGAGGATTCCACTCATAAGTGGAGTCTAAGAAAAAAAAACAAAAAACAAAAAACTGATGAATCAAAAAACAAAAAGCAGAATCAGACCTATAAATATGGGGAACAAACTGTTGCTAGAGGGGAGGAGGGTGAATGGTTGGACAAAATGGGTAAGGGGAGAGGGAGATACAGGTTTCCTGTTACGGAATGAATAAGTCAAGGGAATAAAAGGCACAACATAAGGAATACAAGCAGTGATATTGTAATGGCTATGTAACTGGACAGATGATAGCTACACTTCTAGTAAACATAGCATAATGTGTAAACTTCCCATTAAGTTGTACACCTGAAACTAATGTAATATTGTATGTCAACTATACTCAAAAAAGTCTCTCTCTCTCATTCTCTCTCTCTATAGTATATATATATACAATATATATATTACCAAATAAACTGAACTTTTTAAAGGTAAAAAAAGTATATTTAAATTGATCAAAAATTAATTTATACTTTCATGTCAAATTGAAATAGATTCTATTTTTAAAAAGGTCCCACAGGATATTTGAGTCATATGAGATACTGAGTAAGTCTTTGTTATACAAAGCTATCATTATATTTAGGACATCGAATATGTCTGGCTTCTGCCCAATAAATGCCAACACACAATTATTATGTCAACTAAATCATCCCCAAATGCCCTCTTGTTGGACATACTACCCATTTGAAAACCTCTTCTCTCTCATTCTGTTCTAGGAATATCCCAAAACTGAAACATTTTTGAAAGTATATTGCTATCACTCTGTACCCTCATGACACTGAATGACACCTAATCCATGGCTGAATCTCAATAAATGTGTATTAAATAATAATAATTTAAGAGAAGTAGTCGTACAACTGCCAGCCAGGATCATCTAAAAGATCAGATACTATTTTGATCTGAGGATTCATCAGGTCTACATTGACTAGATTTGATGCAGAGTCTGTGGGAATTTGCATCCAAAAACTTTCTCTTTTCCCAGAAGGTATTACCTAGTTTTCATGTTGTTTCCTGACTTTCAAGTTAAGAAAATAAACTTATAGCAAAGTCCAATTTGCTTCATTAAATATTCTTTAATGAATTTTTCGAGATAATGTCACCAGTTGTACCAGAAAAACGCCTGAGGTGATTGTTCCTGCATTATCTCCGTCATCACCAAAGACTTCAGAAAAAAACCACATTTGTAATTATCATATTTAATATGTGTTGTGTATGATATACAATTTAAAATTTCTAGTTAAATGTCTTGTATACATAGGAAAATCGTATCATTATATTTCCTTAATTGTAGTTACAAGAACTTGTCTAGCTATGAAAATATTTCAGGGGCATCTAGATCTAGGAAAGTACAGGAAGCAATTACACTTATGAAAACTCTTCTTTGAAAATCTATATATAATGTGCCAAGTGATAGATGGAGAAAAATATGGACGCTCCAATTCAAATATGTCAAATGAAATTTACTAGAATTACTAATTCAAATTATACTTTGAGACTTTGTAGAATGAGGTCTTTGCCTTATTTCTTTCTGTCTTACCAATAGTGAGCACAATGATACTTTATTTATATTCTGTGATCAATAAGTTACCAAATAAAATATATTATGATAGATGTGAAGCAAAATGGCCCTAATGTCACAGTGAATTTTCTTCTGACAGCTGATAAAGACATAACTAATCTAGCTCAGGAACATTTTGCCACATGTTTTCAAACCATAATGCATATGCTAAAAATTGAAATGAGGTTGTTGGGAAGGTTAATAAAATGTCTTTTAAAGGCGGTTTATAGAATTCTCCCATCTCTGTAACCTAGGTTATTAAAGTTGTAAGTAAACAAAGGTTTCACAGACGCACTGTCGGCTGCTATAGATCATCCTGGAAATTAGGATCAGTTAAGGCTTCATCGTGACAGTTCCTGAATGCCATAGCCGGGATATCAGTGGCAGTGTGGGACTGCTCAGTTCTCCCTGGTGCAGCCAGCTCCAACTGATTCTGGAAGATGTAGATACAGCCTATCTCTTCTACACTGTATTTGCCTGTCATTGCTACTGTTTTATCTAGTTTAATTTCCTATTTTTATATTTGTGTGTCACACTGATTGTATCTCCAAGAGAAAAAAAGTTTAAAATATAATAAGGGTATCTTCACTGTCTGGGTGAGGTTATACTGGCCACTCTGATGTAAATGTGAACCATTTCAATATTTGCCAGTGTACTGCTAGTCTGATTACAAATTTGTATCATTCACAATAATCAGAAAAATATTTTACCCATAGGAGAAAATGTAGATAAGTGAAGATTTATCTTAATGTGTAAGATAAATGTGTAAGGTATTTATGTAGAAATGTTTATAATATAAATGACTTCTAAAATATTTAAAATGTTTTATAGTCTGAAAATTTTGAAAGGTACATACGATTTTATTTCCTTAATAAATAAAATAATAAATAAATAATAGTTCTTTGAACTATCTGGGCTGAAGAATAGAAAACAGTGATTATTTTCTAAACTATAGTATTTTAAATTCCCTTTATCCCCTCCCCCAACCATAAATTCTTTAATGAAATAATATGATTCTTCAAAATGAACTTTGGGCCAACAAAGCAAAAACAAATAACATAATTATGATTTTAGGATGGCTCATTAGCCTTAAATAGAATATATTAAGTATACCATATTTAAAATACTAAGGTAATTACATATTGGTTAAACCATAATTACAAAGCATGTTTGAAACAATAATATTACTTAATATTTAAAGAGTTATTATACATTTTTCCGACCAATAACACTAGGAAATATGAAAAAAATTGAATAGTTCACATTAAGTGAAATTACAATTAACAATTTAAACATATGTCTCACTTTCTTATAATTAAAGAAATATGAATAAAAACAATAATAAAAGATGAATTTTTAATCTATCAGCTTGGCAATGATAAAATTTTAAAATAAAAAGAGTTTCACAGGAGTAGAGACTAGATATTTTGAAAGACTCATTGTGAGTAATTGCTATATCTTTTTTAACGACTGAGCCACCCAGGCACCCCAGTAATTGCTATATATTTTTTACATACTGATTCTCTAATATTTATCTAAATTAAAACTTCACATGCACTTGAACCAGAAGTTTCATTCTGTGCTCCTAACCCTATTGATACACTTCTACTTTTGCCCCCAACCAAAACAAAACAAAACAAAACAAAACAAAAAGTGTTAATATGTGTATTGCAACACTGCAATACTGTTCTTACTTTCCAAGTGCAGGCAATAAACTAAAAGTCAATCATTAAAGTCTGACTAAAAAACATATTTTATTTAATCTAAGACACTATTGTAAATTGTATCATTATTTTATGTCCTACTTACAAAAAGATAAATTTACCAATTATATCAGAAAGACTACCATTATATTATTATAAGACACCACTTAGCTTCAGAGATGTTTAAAATAAGAGAAGGTATTCTTGGGGCGCCTGGGTGGCTCAGTTGGTTAAGCGACTGCCTTCGGCTCAGGTCATGATCCTGGAGTCCCAGGATCGAGTCCCGCATCGGGCTCCCTGCTCAGCGGGGAGTCTGCTTCTCCCTCTGACCCTCTTCCCTCTCGTGCTCTCTATCTCTCATTCTCTCTCTCTCTCAAATAAATAAATAAAATCTTAAAAAATAAAATAAAATAAAATAAGAGAAGGTATTCTTAAAATCAGTGAAATATGATGTACAGTAAAAGGACAAAGGATAATATGAAAATATTAAAATAGCATAAACACAACAAAGTGAAAGAATCTTAAAACCTTTAGTAAAAGAAAAGTGAGTGGAGAATATTGTAGATGATTGTTCTCATATACAAGTATATAATTTTTGAAGTAAATGGAAAAATCTAACTTGAGCTTGCCTTTGGAAAAGTCATTTTACTTTTCAGGAGGTGAAGGAATGAAGGAAAATTTATTTTATTAAAAGTAGTATGCAGTATCGCATATGATGCTATATTTTCTTTAACATAAAATTGTTTTAAAAGACTCAGAGTGAAACAAGTTTTCCCACCTGTCGTCCTCTAATTCTTAACTCTTACATAGACAACCACTTTCAATTACTTCGTTAATTTCTTTTTTTTTAAATGTATTTCCATGTTTTTAGCTAACCTATGTGTTAGGAACATTTGTGGCCCGCAAAATTCTTATGTTGAAAACTACTGCCCAATGTGATGTTATTAGGAGGTGGGGCCTTTGGGAAACCATTAGGTCGTTAGGGTGGAGCCTCCATCAATGAGAAATTCACAACATTAGTGTCTGTGGTTTATAATCCTTTACGCCTGGAAGCAACTCTCCTCCCCAGGGAAAAAAAGTGATGCTATTAGAGGGTGTGTAGGTGGTTATTAATATTTAGTCCTTTTTATTTCTAGTTTTGTATGCCTACCAACTCTGATAAAAACATTCCTGGAGGTAAATCTTCACTCTTCTGCTAGAATGAGGTGGATATCGTTGTGGCCTGCCTCTCAGGATGGAAGAAAGAAAAATCCTAGAGTTCTAACTGCTTCTTATATATATAATTTATAACCAATAATTTGATTTTATACATTATCTCTATTTTCTTTTTCAGGGATATCTGGCATTCCAATTTTTGAGGATTTGGGGATTCAGGTAATATAACTTATCTTTGGCTGTCCTCAACTGGGGTACATTTCTGTTTCCTCTAACAAACTTAATCAATGGGCACTGCCTCTTTTGCTCTTGAGGTTGTGTTTTGTGTGTGTGTTGTCTCCTCTTCTTTTTTTTTTTTTTAGATTTTACTTATTTATTTGAGAGAGAGAGTGAGCATGGGGTGGGGGATGGGGTGGTGGTAGAATTAGAGGGAGAGGTAGACTCCCCACTGAGCAGGGAGCCTGATATGGGGCTCCGTTCCAGGACCCCGAGATCATGAGCTGAGCCAAAAGTGGACAATTAACCGACTGAGCCACACAGCTGCTCCTGTGTTGTCTTTTCTTGCATTTATTTGTTTTTTTGTTGTTTATATTATTTTATCCTTCTATGCATCCCTGTATTTTCATTTTCCTACTTCTTAAAGCTATCAAAGGTAAAGTGTACTTTAATTCCTTCATATTTAACAGAAAACTACACATATCATTTAAATATATAAATATATATTGATATTATATTTATCGATACATTTAAATATATTGATACAAAGTAAAGTAGATGAAGTGGGAGAAATGACTGGATTATGAAGCATAGATCAACAAAAAATAGTAATTTGTGTATAATTCATTTTACACAAACTAAATTTGAAAAACATATGCAATACATGAAAATAAAATAGAATTTAGATAAGGATAATTTTTGAACAGCATGTTTTACAATTTTCAATACTTAGCAATGTCTCTTCTCAATATACTCTCATATTGGTCACTTTAGATTCATAAAATACACACAATTAATCTGTTTTAATAATGAAGGAGTTAAGACAGAAAAATCTTTACAGTTCAGCTTAAAAATATTTATTGAGTTCCTGCCAGGGATTCAATTATTGACTAGGCTCTCAAAGAATAAAATTTATAAAGATTTTCCTTTCTCCTGAGGAGGTCATACAGTGGGCAGTCAAACAAATACAGCATGTCAAGCAATAAGACAACTATATAAATAGAGGAGATGAAAAATAGATACCACAGAAGTTCTCATAGTTAATTTTTAAATATTTAATGCATATTATACAACTTAGTAAAATATCTCATTTTCTAAGATATAAGAAAAATTTGAATGCTTGCATGCAATAATAATGATTGTGTGCTAATAGGGTAGATATTTCCCATATGCCCCTGAAAACCCACTCTATTCTTTCTGTCATGCTCTGTGTCCCTGAAAGGATGATCTCTAATGATTGCTTGAACTTCAGGAACAGCAGGTTCCTTTGTCCTTTAGTTTCAAGTTGCACTACTTATA
Source organism: Eumetopias jubatus (assembly GCF_037043125.1). Taxonomy (NCBI): domain Eukaryota; kingdom Metazoa; phylum Chordata; class Mammalia; order Carnivora; family Otariidae; genus Eumetopias; species Eumetopias jubatus. The sequence goes on along the minus strand of NW_028274809.1, from coordinate 171,688,853 downwards.
AAAGATAAACCAACAGAAGAATAGGTGGTTCACTCTAGGGTTCATTTCTTAAGGGTTCATGGTTTGGGCACTGGCTTTGTTCCTTCACAGGAGGCCACAACTGTTGCTAGACATTTCCTCACGTCCAGCTACAGCTTTACTGATTTCCAGTAACAGTTCAGCATCACTCCCATTATTATCCCTTAAAGAGAGAGATGATGGCTTCCTACTTTTCTTGTCTTGTAGTGTTTTACTATTTCTAATGGTTCTCTGGCCTTGTCTATATCTTTGTAAAAAATTTCCTTCGTTAAATACAATGATCCATTTTGTGTGTGTCACCTCTTTGGCGAGTGTGAGAAGTCTGTCAATTTACCTTAAAGGCAATTTATATGAAAAGTTTTCCTGTGAAATACAGACTGCAGACTGAATTGTAGAATTGCGTAGCTCACAATTTTTATATAAAAAATTAAAATATTCTTTCTGAGGAAAAAAATGAGACACTGTAGTCATTGGAGTAACATCTGGAGTAGTCATTGGAGTAACAATTATCCAATACTAGCATGTGATAAAGGGCAAAGAGAGCAGAAGTTGGTGAGATATTTTGTAAATACTATACTTTTTCACCAGAACAGCACTTGTGATAATAAACATTATGGCATAGGTTGGTTGCCTCTTTTGATCCTAGAATGGGTACAGAAGAAAAGAATGAATTTATGGCTTTAAATACCCAACTGAAGGCTGTATCTTGCTGTCAGAGAGGGATGTTACCGATAAACAAGAAAGGAAGTCTAGAATGAATCACATGGTACCACATTAGAGCAGGAGACAACATAAACTCATGTGTAACTTAATATACACATAACATGGATAGATAGAGACTGCATAACAGAGACTGTTATAATTGTATGTATATATGTTTAGTATACACACATATTTCCTATTTCTGTTGGCTGAGATTGCCTAGAAGTACTGCAGCTCTAGGAGAAATGAGAACATTCAGCATGGAGATCTCGGTTTCCAAATACCATTCTCCAATAAAAGAAACCAGAGTTTCTTGGTAAAAATGGTTGATTCTTTGGCCAGGGCAGGGAGAAGTATAAGATGGATTTAGGATATCTTGAAGTACCAGAAAGTAAAGAAATGCTCAAAAAATCCCAACTGGTAGCATGCCAAAGGGACACAGAAGTCAAACTGAAAGAGCTGCTAATGGTCAAAACTGAAGCAATTTGAGCAACAAAATAAATAACCTAGTATTGGACTACAGTGAAAATTATAGAATAAACACAGTTGAGCCCATAGTAATATAAATAAGTTATTGAATAAATCAAATATGTGGAGAGGATGAGACAAATCTTTTGTAGAGAAGAAACCCAAAGAACATTTGTAGATATTTCCCCCTACAATAGGTGGAGCTTAATTCTTGGCCCTCATCGTCTTGGCAGTGAGTTAGTTTAGTGAATCATTTTCTAAGAGTAGAATAGGACAGAAAAACAAAAACAAAAACAGAAACCCTGGCAAACACTACCTGAACAGATCAATGCAACCAATAATATCATGGGCCTCCTGATGTAATGTGAAAAAAAGAGCACTTCACTTCTTTTGTATAATTGCTGTCTAATCATGAGAAAAAGTCATTCTGCAGAATATCTGACCATTGTTCCTCAGGATTGCCATGATGAAATAGAAAGACTGGGAAGCTGTCACAGAGCAGACAGGACTGGAAAAAATATGGTGACTAAATGCAATGTGGTAGCCTGGATTGGATGTTGGAATAGAAAGAAGATCTTACTCTAGCAACCCTCAGTTTGTTTCCTGAGATTAAGAATTCCTCATATCAATGAGATCATATGATACATGTCTTTCTCTGATTGACTTATTTCACTCAGCATAATTGTTGGTGTGGTGGGGGGTGGGAGGGATGGGGTGGCTGAGTGATAGATATTGGGGAGGGTATGTGCTGTGGTGAGTGCTGTGAATTGTGTAAGACTGTTGAATCACAGACCTGTACCTCTGAAACAAATAATACATTATATGTTAAAAAAAAGAAGATAGTAGGAAGGGTAAAATGAAGGGGGGGAAACTGGAAGGGGAGATGAACCATGAGAGACTATGGACTGTGAGGAACAAACTGAGGGTTCCAGAAGGGAGGGGTGTGGGGGGATGGGTTAACCTGATGATGGGTATTAAAGAGGGCATGTTCTGCATGGAGCACTGGGTGTTATACGCAAACAATGAATCATGGGACACTACATCAAAAACTAATGATGTAATGTATGGTGATTAACATAACATAAGAAAATTAAAAAAAATAAACATAGAAAGAAGATATTAGTGGAAATCTGTTGAAACCCGCATAAAATCTGAGTTTTGTTTAATAATATTATACTAATACCATCAGTTTAATCATATTACAAATGCACCAAAATAATGTAAGATTTTAACAATAAGTAAAACTGAATGAAGGGTATCTGGAAATTCCTTGTACTATATTTTCAATTTTTCTTTACATTTAAATAGTCTTAAACAAAAAATATATATCTAACATTCCAATTATATTAGAGTCTGGAAAAAAAAAGAACTGAAAAGAAACTGATGTGACAGTAGATATGAATCATTGGCAGCACCAGACAATAGAATACTATCTTCAGCTACAAATTGTGACCTATTTTTGGCCTTTGCATTGAGGAGGAGATGATGATGATGTTTATTATTATTCATTATTATTATTATTGTTATTATTTTGTCATTTCCTAACAACAAATCTGCTCTCACATAGGATTGGGATATAAAAAGATCTGCCTGTGTTTTTTGGGGTTTGTTTGTTACTCACTCATTTGGACAGAGGCAGATGAAAATTAAAATCACTGCTGGAGAAATAATCTTCAGATTCAGACCACAAAGAATGCAATGATATTTTTAGACTGCCAGGAAAATTAGGTCAAATGCTGAAACAATGTATATAACTTCTTTCTTCTTATGAAATTATATGAAACCTTATCAGATGAGAAATATATTCATGGATTTAATCTCAAGTCTTTTGCTTAGAAAAATTTCTGCAGGATAGCAAATCAAATGTTTATAAACACATGTGTAAGTAGATCTGAACAATTTAGTCATTGCTGACTCTACTGCTCTTCCCTATTTCAATCTTATTTTTAAGATTTATTTATTTATTTGAGAGAGAGAAAGAGAGAGAGCACATGTCCGGGTAGGGGGAGGGACAGAGGGAGAGGAAGAGAATTCCCAAGCAGACTCTCTGCTACGATTCTGTGATCATGACCTGAGCTGAGCTGAAATCAAGAGCCAGTCACCTAAACAACTAAGCCACCCAGACACCCCCATTGTCTCATTCTTAACCAAAATATTTATGCCTTATATACCTAAACTCAAAAGATTTAAAATATTTGGATTTGGTAAGTCAAGAGGTATAGAAATTGTTTAAATATATGTTTAAATCTGTCACTTAAATATGTTTATTATGTTTCACAATTGATTTTTCAATATACATCAAACAAGGTAAAACAATTTTATATGTAAGAATTATGGTTTAATAATAAGTCATTGAGTTCCCATGTTTTTATTTCTTCCAATCTGCCAATGGTGACTTTCCTATAAATCATTAGAAAGAAGAAATAGGAGCCTTTTATTGTTTTCAATTGATGCCTTGTTAACAGTATACAAAAAAGCATACAGATTGCAATAATTTTAAAAAGTGAAAGTATGTCAAGTTTAAAATGTATAAAATATTTTGTCCTTGTGGTACACATATAAAATATAAGATAAATACAGTGGGGAATGGCATCTGGCATCAGAGTCCTTTGTGAATTATTCTCATCACTAGAGGGTAGAAGTGATATTTTATATAGAGAGAAATTTTATAGCCTACAAAAATAATTATTTTTGAGTTCTATGTTTCATAAAATTTTAATTTATATATCTAGTTGGTTATGGATCTTGTGAATTTTCAAAATCAAATAAAGAGCTAATTTTAAATTAAAAATGAATTTTTTCAAACATACAGTTTTTTGGGATGCCTGGGTGGCTCAGTCAATTGAGTGTCCAACTCTTGATTTCTTCTAAGTTAGTGATCTCAGGGTCGTGGGATCGTGCCCCATGTCAGTCTCCCCACTCAGCGAGGAGTCCGCTCTTTCTCTCTCTCTCTCAAAATAATTAATTAATTAATTAATTAAAAAAATAAACATTAGATTTTTTTTAAATCAGTAAAAACTGTTTTAAATTTTAAACTCAAATTGACATATTGTAATTGTAAAGCCATGAACAGATTGTTCATGCCATACCATTAATGAATTGCCCTATAATTTTCAGCTGGGTATTTTTAATAAACATATTTTTGGCCAGTAGGTAAATATAATAGAAATTGTTTTGGCCATGTGGTAAAATAAGAAATATGATTGAGGTAATATAAAGTTCTTAAAATTCTGTAGCTTTTCATCACTTAAGGGAACTGACTTCATTTTTCACAGAATATCAAATAAGTCTATGAATTAGGTAACTGTCACCTATTAATATAAAGTAACGCAATTGATGAGAAAACAGCAATCTTTAAGAATCATATAAAAATTTCTAGGATAGGTGATAGATGCCACAAATACAGAAATTTATGCTTATTTTATATAATAAGTATATTAAGAAAAATTCAAATAAAATCACCTTCATAAATATAAATCAAACAAACTTTTAAATATAAATACATTAGGTGATTTCCCTTATTTTTATTTCCACCCTGGAGAGAACATGTCCCCTTTGGTACCTTCTTATTATCTCTTATTTTTAAATTTAAACTTCATTCTAAATAATTAGTCTTCTCGAATTAGTAGTCAGATATGGATGTCTATTTCAGATGTTGAAATGCAAAGATGCTCATCACTGTATCATTACATAATAGGGAGCGATTTATTGCCAGGGTATGGAAGTTCAGTTCTGTCCTCTTTCGCCCAAGTCCATTAGGAGTAGAAAGGTAAGCACAGAAATAATAGCTTCTTTCAAATGAGAATTTAACCAAAATGTCATGCAAAGTCCTTTACTTTTGTTATTCCACTAGCTATAATTTTGTGACTCAATAGTATGTAGACGGTGATCTGAATCTGGGAGTGCAAGCAGTAGGTGCCATCACTTTGAGGATTACTTTCTGGAATGTTGTTCGTACAGCTCTCCCAAACTCTAGTTGGAAAATTTTATGTATTAAATCCAACTAATGCAATGTACAGATATTTTCTGAACTATTTCATGACTCTTCCCAAAGTCTATCAATCTTTTCTTCCACTTCTCCAATCCCAGTTGCACACTTTCTCCTTATCAAATGACGTCTCATAAAAGTATCTGGGCACTGTCATGATTAAGTATATATATGCCCTCATATGGGCTTCTGTATTTAAAAACAAAACAGACAAAAACAAGATGAGAAAGAAAGAAGTATAGCCCAGCATTTTAGGTTTACAATAGAAGTAGACATAAATGACAGTACAGTTTTAAAAATAATCCCACAATATTTTATTTTCTATTCATTTTTATCAAAAGACATTTTCTGGTAGATCCCCACAGTATCACTTCACGAAATATTACTTTCTGCTTGACTTTTCCAAACCAGCATCTTTTGTTTGTATACACAAGGGAATCTCTTGACATTCCTGGTTTCCAATTTGAAAACTCAGTATGTAATTTGCATTTTTATTGTGGGTATCCTATAGTTTACATTTAACTGAAAAAATTCTTTGGGCTATTTTCTGCTGCTAGAAGGACTGCTGTGACTTGCACTGACTGGCAGCGATTTTCCACAGGCAAACACCTGCATGGGAAACACCTGCAGTTACCTGCCTTTGGGAAGTAACACTTTTAAGCAGAAACTCTAGGGGTAAGCATGAGCATTTCCAAACTGCTTATGAGTAATCAAAGAGAAAGGAACTTTAAAAAATATAACGTCTATTGTATTTTTGATTACCCAGATGTAGACAGTGGATTATTTGGTATAATGCTATTAATAAAGGCATAAAAAAGCAAATATAATAATATACACTTAGGGTAATAATTTTGAAAAATATTTAGAAAAGATTAATGTAAATTAAGTCTTTGAAAAATACATATTATGGACAAGATTTTTGGCTTTCAATCATATCTAGATCACTGGGTTTTTTAAATATTCACATTTTTTATTTATTATTATTATTATTTTTACAAATTTGAAACTGGAGAAAACACTACATATTATAAATTGATTATTTTATAAAACCATTAACATAGCTTGAGGTAACACTTTTCAAATCCAGCACATACATCATAACAAATAAATCACTTCTTGAGTTTAGAAGGAAAAATTATTTTAAGATAGAAGAAGGAATTTTAGACTTCAAAACAGATATGAAATATTACCTTTATTATATCCTGATTAAATGCCTTGCTAATTTTGAGATAATGGAAGAATACCACTAAAGAAATATATTGAGTTCATTTGTCATAAGAGTAAAAATGTTACTAATTTTAATATATGTGGCATAAACTTAATCTATATGCAGTAAACTTGGCTCTTTTCTCTAAATACAATAGAGTAGAACAAACATCAAATAAACTCTGTAAAGTTAAAAAAATGTATGTCAGACCAGACCATTAATATCGGCAAAATAGGATTATTTTGCTAACAAAATTTACTGCAGGGAAACCTTCTGAAGTAGGGAAGCTGAAGGGACTCCATTTTAGAAACGCTCATTTTCTGCCATTTTTCTGCTAGATCCCATTTACTTATGTTCCATATTTTGCCTCTTGAATAAACCACAGAAGCTATGTTCCCACTTCAAGGGGGAAGCAAGACAGTTAATCATTCTCTGAGTTTCGTCCTAGGCCCCAAACACCTGATAACACCTAAGAAGAGACGGATCCCACACATGTTCCAGAACATTAGCTTCGAACAAATCTTAGCTGATACTGGCATCAACAGCCCTATCTTTGGTAAGTTATGGAATAATACCTATTGTTCACCTGACACTTGCCTTTGATTGGACCCTACCTTGGATTCCTGGAGGAACACATACCCTGGACACTTTTCTAATATAAAGCCCTAGCCCTGAGCAGTGATGAGACTCATTTTCCTTTCCTTTCTGAGTCTCCCAGACACTAAATCTACTATTCTCTGTCTGTCATTCACACTATACAATAAACTCTGTTTTCACTTTCTCTAGGTCACATTTGATTTCTATCCTACGTGAAGTCAAGGACCCTCTTGGTTGGTCCTGTGGGACCCTCTCCTGGGTTCTCAGACCCAGCTTGCCTGCATTACTTCCTTCTGTTGGTTGATTACCTTAGTATCTAATCTATGACTTTGAAAGATAATTTATATATTAATTTATTAATTAGATCTGCTTCAAAATTCCAAGCATATTATACAGAAAATTGAAAAAAATGTATTCTTCTTTTAAAATAGAAAACCACAAACTAAAGTCCTACTCTGAACATGTGGTTAAAATTTTAATTATCAATATATGAATTAACTAAAAAATTTTTAGAATAAAATATGTGGGTCACCATCATTCTGCTGTACTATAATATATAGCATACATATAGCATATGTTTATAGCATATAATATACATACAGATAGTGTAGTATATATGATATACTTTTACATACTATATAATATTGGTTTTATGGTCCAGCAGTACAAGCATCATGTGGGAGCCTTTAGAGGTACAGAATCTTAGCCCAACCTCAGACCTATTCATTTTAACAGAATATGCTATTATGGTAATGAATGTGCATAATAAAATTTGAGAAGCATAGGTATAGACTTTACAAAAAAAATCTTGAACCTGAAAAGTATATATTATTCCTCAAAAGCAAAGGTAGATTGCTTTTTCCCTGTAGTGGTCTGGATAGGAGTGGATGACATAAAAAATGTGAAAGGGCATTTTTTTAAAGATTTTTTTATTATTGTATTTGAGACACAGAGATACAGAGAGAGAGAGAGAGAGAGAGCATGAGCAGGGGGAGAGGCAGAAGGAGAAGCAAGCTCCTCGCTGAGCCAGGAGTCCGATGTGGGGCTCGATCCCAGGACTCTGGGATCACGACCTGAGCCGAAGGCAGACGCTTAACCATCTGAGCCACCCAGGCACCCCGAAAGGGCATTTTTAATATGTGTGCAATCCTTTTAATACGCCTATTCAAATGAATGGTTTCTGGGTTCTTTTGGACAAAGAGGAAAGAGTGAGCAAGTTTTTATTTATTCCTATTATTATGATTAGAGTGTGGGAGAGGCAAGACATGACAAAATTTTAGTTGATAGAAAAAAGCATGAGGAGACTCCCAGTTCAGAAGACATTTTATGTTTCTCCTTCAATCAAGAGAGAAAAATGAAATGGGCAATGAATGCAACTAGAGAAGATAAACTCTAAGTTACCTACACTCCATACAAAAGACCAGACACAATTACTTTTGATATTTTGTGCAAATTTATGTTTTGTTTGTTAGTCACTGAAATGATTGTATTTGTGTTAGTCTGATACTTGAATAAATCTCCATCACCTGTATTGGGGATTGGCAAACTGTGGCCCATGGGCCAGTAATGGACAATTACCCCTTTTAGTAAAAAAGTTTTATTGGTACAAAGAAATGCTTATCTTATATGTATTTTGTATGGCTGCTTTTGAACTACAAAAACAAATTTGAGTCGTTGAGAAAGAGACTATATAATCTGCATAGTCTAAAATATGTACCATCTGTTCCTTTACAGAAAAAGTTTACTGACCTATATGATGAAAGCTAACTATTTTGGTTTGTTTTAAGATTTCCTTTTCACAGGATGCCTGGGTGGCTCAGTAATTAAGTGTCTGCCTTCAGCTCAGGTCATGATCCCAGAGTCCTGGGATTGAGTCCCACATAGGACTTGCTCAGGGTGGAGACTGCTTCTCCCTCTCCCTCTGCTGCTCCCCCTGCTTGTGCCCTCTCTCTGACAAATAAATAAATAAAAATAAAAAAAAAAGAAATGTCCTTTTCACTATGTTTTTGGTATCCATATACCTTTCTAGTGTGCCAATTAACAAAAGAAAATCTCACTAAAGTGGACTTGGGATGTTAGAAGGGGAGGCTGGAAGAGGGAGCTGTACCACTCAGTGTCAATTACAGGAAAGAATGATCAATTCTAGGTCCCAAGAAAATAAGCTGTATATTGCATCTCCTACAAGGAATTGATTACCCAGCTAATGAGAGCTGTCAATTCAACTAATAAGGAACCATCATCACCCTGAACTCTCACTTTTCATCTATTAACTTTTGTTTAAAACAACCCCTCCCAACTTTCCCCTCTTCTCTGTAAAATAACATTCCTCTCTCCTCTGTTGGACTTGCCTATGGTTTTGCCATAGCTTGCTTGCCCCAAATTGCAATTCTCTGTTATTCCTGAATAAATCCATATTTACTGGTAAAATAACTGACTTGTTTTAGTTTTACGTTTAATGCCAGTATCTGGAATATTGTGTCAGAATACAGGATCTTGGAGTTACATCATTTGTATCTCTAAAACTTTCCAATTGTATATGTGGCTTTTAAAGGATTGCAGGCAAAAATCAATTTAAATATATAAAAGTTTAAATGTAAATGATGTTTTTAAAAATTATTATTGCTCTCTGAGCAGGCAGAAGTAAATTAGTGCCAGCTATAATCTTCTTTCAGTTACTGTAGTAAAAAGAAACAAGTTCAAGTATTATTATTTTGTAATTTCATGTGTGAATATATGCTATACACATAATATAGTTTCTGTGTGCAGTGTTCTAAAACATAAGTTATATTTGTATATATAAGTTATAAACACATAAAGATACATATACATGTGTGCAACTATTTCAGAATACATTATTGTTTTGTCATACTTGCTGACGTAACTACCCTGGTTCCTGTAATGCACTCATGTCATAATAACTATTTCCCAGATTGAGGGGTCACTGCTAATGCCAGTTATAAGAAGATTGAGAAAGATACATTTTCTGTACTCTAGGAATTCACAGACAGAAACAACTGTATACTGTGTGAATCCATTTGTATAAAAAAGCAATATAGAGAATCAAAGAAGCAAATTGGTGAATACCTGGAGTGTGTCCTACACAGAGGAACAGATTTTAAAGAGAAGTGGGAAATCTTTTGCAGATGATGGAAATACTCTGGATCTTGTTGGAAGTAGTATTTTCACCGGTGCAAAAAGCTGTCAAAAAACCCAGATACTAGTCCATGTTAAAGGATGCAGTTTATTTTATGTAAATTTTTTCTTCATAAAGAGAAAAAATGAATTTCACTATATGTTTCATATGCATTTCAAAATAATGTATATTATTCTACAGTTTCTGGGTGCTGTGTTCTAAATATATAAATTAAATTTGTTTTTAGGTAGTCTTGGTGCTGCATAATATGTCTTTTCTGATTTTTTCTCTTTATTCTATGTTGCTGTGTTTAAATTCACATTTATAATTGGGATGTGATAACCTGTACTTTTATTTCTATTATAAACACACACATATTATTAGTATTTAATAGTACCAGATATTCCTAGTGTATTGTCTCTATGTCATTACCCATTGTTACCTAAATTTAATATTAATTCCTTAAATCTGTAGTGCCAAATATTAGCACAGCATCAGGTAAGATTTAACACTCTTATTTCACCACTTCTGTTCTTTCCTATATCATTATATTTTAGCGGTATCTATTTTAAGAAATATAAAATTAGATTATTTTAATACTCTTATTTTTTTTAAAGATTTTATTTATTTTATTTGAGAGAGAGAATGAGAGACAGAGAGCACATGAGGGGGGAAGGGTCAGAGGGAAAAGCAGACTCCCTGCCGAGCAGGGAGCCCGATGCGGGACTCGATCCCGGGACTCCAGGATCATGACCTGAGCCGAGGGCAGTCGCTTAACCAACTGAGCCACCCAGGCGCCCTTTAATACTCTTATTTTAATGCTCTTTAACCTCCATGTATTTGTGTTCCTTCCAAATTTTTTTCTTGTGAGTGAGTTCAAGTTTTAAATCTTTGTGGTCTGAGAATATACAGGGAATAATCCTAATCACTTGGTACCAGTTGAAACCTGATTTGTGACCCAGTATGTGATCTATTCTGGAGAATGTTCTGTGTGCACTCAAGAAGAATGTATATTCTGTTGCTTTGGATGAAACACTGAATATATCTGTGAATTTCCGATCTGTTTCAGTGTGTCATTCAAAGCCTTTGTTTCCTTGATCTTCTGTTTAGATGATCTGTCCATTGCTGTGAGTGGCCTGTTAAAGTCCCCTGCTATTATTGCATTATTATCAATGTTTTTTTTAATTTTGTGATTAATTGGTTTATATAATTGGCTACTTCCAAGTTAGGGGCATAAATATTTACAATTGTTAGATCTTCTTGTTGGATAGACCCTTTAATTATGATATAGTGTCCCTCTTCATCTCTTATTACAGTCTTTGGTTTAAAATCTAATTTGTCTGTAACCTTTATTTTTAAAGTATGCTTTACCTAGTACAGTATTCTAGGTTGGTTGTTATAGAAATATTCTTTGAAGATATGACTTCAGTATCTTCTGGATTTCATTTCACTCTATTGAACAATAAAGTGAACTGTCAGTCTCAGTGGTGAAAGTACTTGAAAGCAATATATATACTGCTACAGATGGTTACCACTTATAGTTCATTTTTGTCTTTAGGTTTGCACATATTTTCTAGTTTGTGCTTAGTTATGTTTTTTTATTTTTTTTTCTTTTCAGTTTTGTAGTGGTTCTTGAATCAATAACTTATTGTGGTTTCTCATTTTAGAATATTATCAGCCACTAACTCCTCCAAGGTGTTTTTTGCCCCATTACTTCTACCCTCTTTCTGGGATTTAAATCACATGTGTGTTAGATGTTTCACTATGCTTTCTTTAAATTTTCTGTATTGGTATGTTTTGTTTCTTTTGTGTTTGTACCTGGATTCTTCCCTTTGAAATGTGTGCTTTCACCAATTAGGTCTTCAACTGTGCTTTATCTGCCACTGAGGCCATTTGCTCAGTTGTTACCTTAAATATTTGTATTTTCAGTTATACAATTTCCATTTGTTTCCATTACATAGATTTTAGCTCTCTGCTGTAATTGTCTTTTGTGTTATTTAATTTTTCATCATATTAATCATAGTTATTTTAATTTGCTTGATTGGCAACTCCAATATTTGGAGCTCTTTTGCAACTGTTCTTTTTGTTTTTTTTTTCTCTTTAAAAATTAATTCTTACTTCTACTATATTCTTTCCTTTTTAAATTTTTTTGTTCTTTCTTTTTTAAAAATAGAATTCCAGACAATATGAATGAAAGATTCAAAATTATGTGAAGTTTTATATTATATTATTTTTCCCAAATGGATTTACTTTTACTTCTAGAAGCTAACTAGAATAAATGCAGATATCCTTAATAGGCTCAGATATAAGACAATTTGACACTTGGTTTCAATTATTTTATATAAGGTCTATTTTCTCATCTCTGTTACTAATAAGGTACCACTCTTAAATTCCAAAAGGTTGAATTATTTACCAGACATCTCCAAATGAGTGATACAGATGAAAGCTCTATTCATATTCTCATCTTCTTAGTTTATATTTTTTCTTCTGAATGGGCAATTGCCTGAGGGAAATACAGCCCTCCATGCCAGAGTAAGGTCTTTTAACTTTCTTCCTTTTCCAAATAAATACACAAAATTTCTTAATGCCCTTGATCTTTCTGAAACCTTAAAAAGGAAGATATCTATATTTTGTCTAACTTTTTGAATTGTTCTCTCTGGGAATCTTGGTCTGAAAAAAATTACCTATCTATTGCCACATGCAGAAGTCCTTCAAATTTAATCTTATTTGTAACCTATGATCCACGTGAGTAAATGTATTGATTATTGGCTTAATGACCTGGGTTGTAATTTTTCAATCTTATTATGTCTTTATTTTTCTTCTTCTTTTTTTAATTTATTTGAGAGAGAGAGAATGAGAGATAGAGAGCACGAGAGGGAAGAGGGTCAGAGGGAGAAGCAGACTCCCTGCCGAGCAGGGAGCCCAATGTGGGACTTGATCCTGGGACTCCAGGATCATGACCTGAGCCGAAGGCAGTCGCTTAACCAACTGAGCCACCCAGGCGCCCTTAAAGATTTTTTTTTTTTAATTTATTTGAGAGAGAGAGAATCAGAGATAGAGAGCACGAGAGGGAAGAGGGTCAGAGGGAGAAGCAGTTGTCTTTATTTTTCTTCTTATTATAAAAGTTGAAGAAATGGCATTAATTAGAGAGCATTAAATGTTTACCACATTTGAAATATGGCATATATACACAATGGAATATTATTCATCCATAAAAAGGAATGAAATCTTGCCATTTGTGATAACATGGATGGGCCTAGAGTGTAGTATGATAATTAAAAAAAAGTCAGATAAAGGCAAATATCATATGGTATCAATGATATGTGGAGCCCACGAAACAGAACAAATGAACATACAAAACAGAAACTCATACAAGCAGAGAACAAATGTGATTGCCAGGGGTAGGGGGAGGAATGGAGAGGCAAAATAGATGAAAGAGATTAAGAGATTTCAAGTTATAAAACAATGTCACGGGGACATAAAGTATAGCATAGGGAATACTGTCAATGATATTGTAATAACTTTGTATGATGGCAGATGGTAACTATGCTAATTGTGGTGAGCATTTCATAATGTATATAAATATTGAATAACTATGTTGTATACCTGAAACTAATATAATATTGTATGTCAACTATACTTCAAATAAAAAAATAAAAATTAAGAACATTTAAGTAAAAGCAATTTGTCTCACAATTTCATGTTAATTAAAACTCTTAAATGAGACTTGACTTCCAACTCAATAGGTCTTTTAAAGATTTGTAAGTTATATCATTCCATTTCCTATTTTCTTCATAGGATTATTGTAATGATCAATTGTGATGTATGATTACCACAAAACTTAAAACATAAACTCAAAATATGACCATTATAAATATAATTGTATAATATTAGTATCATACCATAGTGTCCTTACATATAATGAGAAACATTTATCAAGGGCAGAAGTTTGCAAACTCCATTAATTGCCTTGTTGGAATCTATGGGTATAAAGAATGTGAATAAATTCAATTTTTATTTCACTTGTGAACCATGATTATCCAAGACACTCTTGGTAGATTGCTAACTTTCTTTAAAATAGGAGAAAACTCAATAAAAATGAGAAGGCAACACTATTAAGTATTATACAGTTCTTCTTACATTTTCTGATTAGGTCTATAACACTGAAAGAGCTTTGGCCCTTACAGACAGTATACAGGATGTAACATTTGTCAGATATCATTATGGAAGCTAGTGAATTTGTTATCAAATAAAAAAGGTTGAAAAATGATATATTTATATCCTATTTGATGTGATAATAAATATTCCTAGTGTTCTAGGAAAAAAAAACAATGTTTTTTTTCCTAGCCAAGATAAAACATAACCACTGGAACTAGTTTATATTCATTTCATAAGTCAATGACAATTTACTTCAGTGAATGCTTCTGGAAGTCAGCCAATAAGTAACTTCAACAATCCATTAAATATACTTCTACAGGGTCGCATGGGTGGCTCAGTTGGTTAAGCAACTGCCTTCGGCTCAGGTCATGATCCTGGAGTCCCGGGATCGAGTCCCACATCGGGCTCCCTGCTCGGCAGGGAGTCTGCTTCTCCCTCTGACCCTCTTCCCTCTCGTGTTCTCTGTCTCTCATTCTCTCTCTCTCAAATAAATAAATAAATAAAATCTTAAAAAAAATATATACTTCTACAGATAAAGGTCAACCATTCCTAAACACTACAATTTCTGAACGTCTGCCAATTCCAGAACTTCTTTCATACTTCTTTAAATCCTACATAAGATCAGCACCTTTTGCTGTGCTCACGGAAGCTGTGACTTACAAGGGAACCTCATGAACAAGCCATGTATTTTACTTTTGTTTCAGGCACTACAGCACTGACAATTGAAGACTTCAATGATATTTTGTTTGTTTTTTGTTTTGAAGACGACCTTTTTGTGGTTTTCCTCTCGGGGAAAATGTTGCCCATTAATGTCTTTGTGTCCGACAGTCCTTCAGATTACCTACCAGATAATTCCTTAAACAACAGTTGAGATTTTCTTTCTTAATTCACTTAGTTATCCTAGA
This sequence comes from Eumetopias jubatus, assembly GCF_037043125.1. Lineage (NCBI taxonomy): Eukaryota > Metazoa > Chordata > Mammalia > Carnivora > Otariidae > Eumetopias > Eumetopias jubatus. The sequence continues at coordinate 171,673,677 of NW_028274809.1, read as the reverse complement.
ATTTGTAAGAAAATAGGTCTTTGTATAAATTAATTAGATCTTTGGCTTGGAAGAACACTATTTTTAAGTATTTTTGACATTAAATTGCTTATTATTTTTTGATTTATTTATTCTTTATTTAAAATAAATTTTTATATTATAATAGTTTCAGATTCACAGAAAAATGCAAAGATAGTATGGAGAGTTTCCATATACTCCACTTTCAATTTTCTCATCTTACATTAGTATGACACATTTGTTATCACATATTTTATTATTAACTAAGTCCATAATTTACTCTAATATCCTTAGTTTTACCTAATATTTATATTCTGTTCAAGGATTCCATCTGAAATATCATATTATATTTAGTCCCCATGTATTCTTAGGCTTTTCTTGGTTGTGACAGTTAATGCTGTTTTTTGTTTGTCTAGTTGTACAAAATCTCATCTCATTTGATTGTTTTGTCTCTGTTGCGTTTGTGAGGGAGTACTCCATAAGGAAAGGATGAAGGCATAATTCTAATAAGTTTCAAATCTAAGCTGTACAAAAGACTAATATTTTAACAGCATTCATCTGATGACTAATCCATACAAAGACAATTGCTCAGGGGTGACTGGGTGGCGCATTCGGTTAAGTGTCAGACTCTTGGTTTTGGCTCAGGTCATGATCTCAAGGTCATGAGATTGAGCCCCATGTCAGTCTCTGTGCTCAGTGCACAGTCTGCTTGTCCCTCTCCCTCCGCCTCTGTTTCTCTCCCTGCCATGTGTTACCATTCTCTCCCTCTCAAATAAATAAATAAATACAATCTTTATTAAAAAAAATACAATAGCTCAAACTTTGCCTTGGATCCCTCATTAGAAACTTCAGAATATTCTCTGGCATGAAAAAGTACAAAACAGGGTCATTTTGCTTAGTTTGTATTCTAGATCAATGGTAGTTGAGATGTAAATTCCAGTTTCAGATTTTACCTCTGCTTAGTTGGGAAATAGAGACTCCTTTTATAAGCATATACATTAGAATTGTAGTGGCTTCTTTCTTATGTGTCATGATTCCATCTAAAAGCAAGTTGCAGTCTCCTCCTAGGGAAAAAATATTTTCCTAAATATACTCTCAATAAAAGTCTAACTTCTTTACTTGTCTTGACAGAAATGATAAAATTTCACAAAAGATACATAGAATATTACTCAGCCATAAAAAAGAATGAAATGAAATCTTTCCATTTGCAATGACATGGATGGAGCCAGGGAGTATAATGCTAAGTGAAATAAGTCAGCCAGAGAAGACAAATACCATATTATTTCACTCATATGTGGAACTGAAGAAACCAAAAACAAAACAAAACAAAAAATAAGCAAAGGAAAATGAGAGAGAGAGAGAGAACCCAAGAAACAGGCTCCTAACCATAGAGAACAAACTGATGATTACCAGGGGGGTGGTTGGGGGTGATGGATGAAATAAATGATGGGGATTCAGGAGTGCACTTGTCATGATGAGCAGTGGGTGACGTGTGGACGTGTTGAATCACTGTATTGTACACTGGAAAACAATATAATACTGTATATTAACTACACTGGAAATAAAAAAAAAAAAAACTAGATGGGGCGGCACCTGGGTGGCTCAGTCAGTTAAGCGTCTGACTTCAGGTCATGTCGTGATCTCAGGTTTCATGGGACCGAGCCCCATGTCCAGCCCCAGCCTGGCATCAGGCTCCTTGCTCAGCAGAGAGTCAGCTTCTCCCCCTGCCCCTCCCCCTGCTCATGCGCTCCCTCACTCACTCGCTTGCTCTCTCTCTCTCTCTCGCTCTCCTTCTTCTCTCTCAAATAAGTAAAATATCTAAAAAACAATAACAACAAAAAACAACTCTAGAAAGGGGAGAAAATCAGATCAATCAATGTTTAACTTTCTTTGATTTGCATACCGAGGCCTCAAAATTAAAGATACCCTCTCTTCAGAACTCTCTAGTGATATCTTATTTTAAAAATTAATAAAAGTGATTGAAAATGATTCACACTCAAACCATTTTAAACCTAAACTTCTTAAAACCTGCCTTTTTCTGTCGATATTTATTTTCTACCATCCACTTAAATTTCTCCTTTTCCCTGCCCCTTCTTCTGGTTTCTGTAAATGAGCTACTCTTTCATTAGTTTTTGTTCTAAGGGGAAGAACAATCTTATTGCATATATTCCATTAAGATTTCTGGACCAAATGCTGGATCTATACAAGTTGCATTTAAACCCTGATCTACAACCAAAGAACAGGTCAATAATTAAAGATTTTCTTAAATCAGGAAGACAGGAAGAATTTGCTTCTGAATTAAGGATTTTGTTAATACTTATTTAATCCAATAGTTCACTTACTTGTTAACACCTTAGAGGGAAATGTTAAAAGCAACAGAGTACAAAAAGCTGGTACAACATTTAAATAGCTTAGCTATTCATAATTCAAATAAATGTGCTTGGAAAGCATGATATGTACCACATAAAGCTATTTCAGAAATCTTTCCACTAGGAATAGTCTGAGCAGAGATTCCAAATTGCAAATGAAATAAAGCTGAATCAATAAATCATTTTAAAATTTGATTTTAGAAAATTTTCAAAATATTCTGAGAAAACAGAAGGTAAAAGAAAGGCAAGTTTCTCCCCATTTTGCTAAGTATCTCAACCTGAAATAGGTCTTAGCAAGGAAAAAGAAAGGGATTGGAAATTGATATTCAAAACATATGGCTTGAGAGCCTGGGTGACTCAGTCAGTTAAGCGGCTGCCTTCAGCTCAGGTCACAGTCCTAGGGTCCTGAGATCCAGCCCCGCATAGGGTTCCCTGCTCAGTGGGGAGTCTGCTTCTCCTTCTCCCCCTCCCCCTGCTTGTGCTCTCTCATGCTCTCTCTCTGTCAAATAAATAAATAAAATCTTAAAAAAACAACAACATATGGCTTAACAGTTTTAAAGAGCAATAGAAATTTAACAATCTGGAAATCATAACTTTGTGGCTCACCAGATAGAGTAACTGGTCTCCAAATAATAGAAGACAGAGAGGTTCTCTCTTATCAATGAGTTCTGAACTTAATAGAGATTCCTTATAATATTCAAGCAAAAGATCCATTAGAAGAACCACAATCCCCTCCTGGCTAAGAAACAAGAGGACTATTATTAAAAAATAATTCAAACTACACTGTTGTCCCCGATTTCTTGTCCTCCTCCCAAGGGTCATTATCCATAGATTTAAATGAACAAAAAAGACTATCAAGGTCAAAGAGCCCCCTCCTGATTTTGAGTTCATCACAGACTCCCCTCCATCTCAGCCTTCGACCTGGACATGGAGAAGTTGACAGTTCAGTTTGCACCAGCTTCTGACCCAGCTGATACAGAAAGATCAGCAGTCTGACTAGTCTCTTGGATCACTTGGATATCTGTATCCATCATGTGTCCCTCCAGCATATAACACAAGACTCCTTGGAGTCCTAAAAGACCTAGTAGTGGAAATTTCTAAGAATTGGTATGTCCTTTCCTGTCTCCCAAACTCTTCACTGTTGCAATGGCGCCATTGAATTAGAATATTCTTTTGTTCTTTGTAGCACATTTTTGAAAAAATCAAGTAGGAAAAAATCATATTTTCAAATGGAAATACCAGATTTAATAAACTCTATGTTCACATATGTCAGAAAATTATTCTATATGCATGATCAAATTATAGCTGACCTATACATTTATATTCCTACATGAAAAATAATTTAATAAATAATAAACATTAGCTGGCATCTCTGAATCTATCTATGAGCAAAAGATTCCTTGTATGTAATTAGAAGAGTTGGAACACAGAGACCAGTTTGTTGTCTCTAAAGTGTTTACCAAAGTTTCTCAATATTTTCTTAAAGCCGATCTTAGGCCAATAAATTATAGCCATTTTGAGAGAAAAAAATAAATAATTAATAGTTCTTTATTTCAGGTGCTGTAATTCACCTGCTTTACTTTCTCAAAATCTAATAATGAAGGATGTAAATTTGTCCAAATTTTGTAAGGAATTAGCAATTCCTCCACAGCAATTTCTAACAAAATCAGCTTGGGTAAATCTGAAGACATTTTTAGTATAACAGCTTTTCATTTAATTTCTTTAGTGTCCCAGTTGCTAAACATAGTCAAAATTCATTGCTTTCACCTGAATAGTTATGCACTAGAAATTTACTGTACCTCCAGTCTTCTTACAAATCTAAAACCAAAACATGATAAAATTCATGAATAATTGTTCAGTAAAATGAGTTCCTCTATCACTGGGTAGATATGTTGGAATATCACGGGCAGCAGTTTTGTTTTAGAGATAAGTGGAAGCACTTCTCTGTTGAAAAACCACAGTACACATAGTGACCAAGAAAAAACAAATTCCTACCTGGAATATTCTAATTTATCTATCCAGTGATAGAAGAACTCCCTCTACCATAGAATTAATTATTCATTAATTCTACAAGACTTTGTCACCTAGTCTCCTTATCACTCCACTCATTTCTCTGAAGGTAAGTTGCATAGTTTGCAGATAATCTGAGTCTGAGGTTCTGAAAATTGGTGGATAGAAGTGGGTGTCACTTCTGGGCATAAACTCCACCATGTGATAAATCATGGCCTTTTTTCCTCTTCATGGAAAATAATGTGTTCCACTGTTGGTTGACAACTTCTATGAAAGTCAATTAGGTCACATTTTTGAAAATGTAGTTCAAATATTATACATCCTTACTGATTTTCTTTTTCTTTTTATTAATAATTAATGAAAAAGTTACTGAAATCTCCATGTATAATTGTGGATCTGTCTTTTGCTCTCAATTGTTCTACTTGTTTTTACTACATGCTCTTTGAAAAATTCTTATTAGATACATAGTCTTTTTGTGTTCTTCAGATGAACTGTTCTCTTTATCATTATAAAATGACCTTTTTGTTACCCTTGGTAATGTTCTTTTTTTTTAAGATTTTATTTATTTATTTGACAGAGAGAGACACAGCGAGAGAGGGAACACAAGCAGGGAGAGTAGGAGAGGGAGAAGCAGGCTTCCCGCGGAGCAGAGAGCCCGATGCGGGGCTCGATCCCAGGACCCTGGGATCATGACCTGAACCAAAGGCAGGCGCTTAAAGACTGAGCTACCCAGGCGCCCCTACCCTTGGTGATATTCTATAATCTTCTTTGTCTAATTTAAACATAGCCACTCCAAGTTTCTTGTTATTAGTGTTAGTGTGATAAAATATATCCATTCTTTTACATTTTAACTATTTGAATCTTTATATTTAAAATGAATAAAAAATAAAACGAATAACTTGTAGAAAGCATATAGTTCAGCGTTGGTCATTATTTTTTTAATTAACATATAATGTATTATTTGTTTCAGGGGTACAGATCTGTGATTCATCAGTCTTACACAATTCACAGCACTCACCATAGCACATACTCTCCCCAATGTCCATCACCCAGCCACCCCATCCCTCCCACCCCTCTGCACTCCAGCAAGCCTCAGTTTGTTTCCTGAGATTATGAGTCTCTTTTGGTTTGTCACCCTCTCTGGTTTCATCTTGTTTCATTTTTCTCTCCTTTCCCCTATGATTCTCTGCCTTGTTTTTCAAATTCCACGTATCAGTGAGATCATATAATTGTCTTTCTTTGACTGACTTATTTCGCTTAGCATAATACCCTCTAGTTCCATCCACGTCATTGCAAATGGCAAGATTTCATTCTTGATGGCTGCATAATATTCCATTATCTACACACACACACACACACACACACACACACACACACACACCACATCTTCTTTATCAATTTCATCTGTCCATGGACATCTAAGCTCTTTGTATAGTTTGGCTATTGTGACTATAAACATTGGGTTTCAGGTGCCCCTTCTGATCACTACATTTATATCTTTGGGTTAAATACACTGTAGGTATTGGTTGATTAGGTCTGTGGTTGTTTAGGTTGGGAAATTTTTCTCCCTAGAGGTCTTTTGACAGTGCATCAAGACACACTGAGGGGTGTGACTAGCAGGTAGAGGCAAGGGATACTACTAAACTTTCTACTATGCAGAAGACAGCCTTCCACAACATAGAGTCATCCATCCAAAACTGTGAACAGTGCCAACTTAGAGAAACTCTGCTTAAGCCTTCGTAGTATATATCTTTAACTTGTTATGGTCTACTTTTAGGTGATTTTATACAATTTTGCATGTAGCATAAAAACCTTAATGTAGTATGCTTCCGTTTCTCCCTTATCAGGCTTTGTACTAGTTTTGTCATATATTTTACTCCTAAAAAAATTATAACCACACAAAACATTGTTATTACTTTTGTTTTTAACAAATAATTATCTTTTAAAATATTCAAGTAAGAGAAAATCTATTTATATTATCTTTGCAGCTATTTTTCTTCTCTTATGGGTCATATTTTCCTGCTTCTTCACATGCCTGGTGATTTTTTTCTGATTCCAAACATTGTAAATTTTACTTTGTTAGATAATGTATATTTTCATACTTCTACAAATATTCTTGAGCTTTCTTCTGATTTAATGTTAAGCTTCTTAAAAACAGTTGGTCTTTTTGTTCTTGGTTTTAAGCTTTGCTGTATTCAACTACAACAATGTTTACTATAGCTCTCCATCCAAGACTGAGACAAACCCTATGTCATATTATATCCATTGTCCTATGACTGTGGCTGAAGAGGGCAGAAATATTGCCATCCCTGTATGTTCTCCTGGGATTGTTCTAATTCTTTCATGTGGTTCTTTTCTCAGCAAAAAGTATTTTCTTCATATAGGCACCCTTGTTAGAAATCAGTTTAAGACTCTCCTGAGGTCATCTGCACATCTCCAGAGATCTCTGTCTCTGTGTAGTTTTCTCCTTTCTGCTATTCTGCCCCATGGACTCTGAATAGAATCCTTGCTGCTCTGCCTGGCTTTCCATCCCTGTGTCCTCAATTTAGAGAAGCTGCTGGGCTCTGCCTCCTTCTTTTTCTCTATGAAACTGCCTGGAAAATTTACTAAAACAATCTGCTGAGATAATTATAAGGATCACCTCATTAATAAGGAATGGATCCCCACTCCTACCTTGATTTATGACAAATGCACAATATACATAGAGAAGAAAAAACAAAGGCACCATTTAGGGTGGTCTGTTTGGACTTAAATCTTTCCATTGGGTATTCAATTTTTAGTTTAAAAAAGGGAGTAGCTTTCTTGCCCCTGTGGCACCAGTAACTGATTTTTTTTTTTTACTTGAAGTCTGGCTGGGGGTTAGCTAACCATGTTACTATTCAAAAACTTTTACTTCTTAAGATAAAATTAGTTCTTATTTTAAAATTTTAAATAGCATTTGTACTCACTAAGGAAAGAAACTATAAACTTCAAGTTCTTGTGTTTGTTTTTGTTATTTTTGTTTGTTTTCCTCTAAACCCTAGGACTTTTTAGTCTCAATTATATCAAAGTCTTTGGTATTTCAAGGTGAAGGGGACCTACAAATTTGCTCACTCTCAGTCTTTCTTTGGCAAAAGGAAATCCATTTCTTTTGGATTGTTCCCATTTGGATTTATCTCTCTTATAAACATGGATTCTTCCCCCCGCCCCAATCTCTCAGGGACAGAGTTGTTTTTCTGAATCATTTTAATGTTCTCCTGTGATTTCTTATTGCTGCTGGAACAAATTCCTGAAACCAAAATGTTGACAGAGCTGCATTCTGAAGGCTCTAAGTAGAATCAATTTCAATAATTTTTCCAGTTTCTAGAGTATATCTGGATTCCATGGCCAGTGACCTCTTTCCATCTTCAAAGCCAGTTGTAATAGCCAGTCAAGTCTTTTTCATGCTGTGTCACTCTGATCCCGTTTCTTCCATCTTTTAAGGATGCTTGTTAAATAGTGAGCTTGTTCTAGTAATCCAGAACAACTTCTTAGAGTCAGCTGATTTGTAATTTTAATTCTCTTTTGTCAGGTAAACAACAGGTATTTGCAGGTTCCAGAGATAAGGCCTCAGGTTTCCTAAGGGCTACCACATCTGGCTACCACATTTCAGCCATGTCCCTGATTGCCTACTGCAGCTTGACTGGGTCTGCGCTAAACACATAAAGGGATGAAAAATACTTGCTGTCTAGTTATAGGTTAGACCCTTTCTGTTTTCTTTCATTCTTGCTCCCAACAAGGACAATCCTATATTTAGCTTTTCTCCCAGATTCCAAGTGTCAGAAATATGTGTACTTTGTTAACTAGTCTAATAATATACCTTTCCCACTTTTAAATATATTTAATATACCCTCTGTGCATATTCATAAAGAAAAAGAGTACACCTCAGAAGTCTAATTTTTGCTTTCTGAGTTCAGATAACACAGAATCCTGGTCACAACCAAAATTCTAAACATATCTATACCGTCTATCATGGACTGAATTTTGGTCTCCCCAATATTTTTATATTGAATCCTAAACTTCAGTACTTCAGAATGTGACTATGATTGAATATAGTGTCTTTAAAGAGATAATTAAGTTTAAATGAGGTCATTGTGGTAACCCCAAATCCTATACAGTGGGTGCCCTTATGAGAAGAGGAAACTAGGACACAGATAGAAAAAGGGAAGATCATATGAAGACACAAGAGGCAGATGGCCACGTCAAGCAACAGAAAGAGACTTAGAAGAACCCAACCCTGCTAAGAACTTGATGTTGGACTACTAGCTTTCAGAATTTTAAGAAAATAAATTTCTCTTTTGCAAGCCACATAGCCTGTGGTATTTTGTTATGTCAACCATAGCAAACTAGTACATCATCTCTGTATTTTTCCCCCCAAATCAATACCTGGACAAGATCTGGACTTCCTGCCATATTTGCTCTATCTCAGTTAATGAATGACATGTCTAACTAAACAAAATGATACTTGACTCATTAATGTTTTTCATTCTTTTAAAAAATATATTTTCATTTGGAAGGTACCTATTCATTTAGGAGAATAATTCTGAGTCCTTGCTTCTAAGAAAGAAGCTTTTCAACCCAATTATTTTGTTCAAACAAAAGGTTGGATGAGTTATATAAAACAAAACATATTTATTACTTACAGTTTAAAAATTTGATAGAAAATTGTAGCATATCACTAATGTAAGTACTAAACCTTACTTTTTCCCTTTTATTCAGCAACTTTTTTCATTTGAATAGCTATGTCATATATTGGTTGTTTAATGTTTTAAAATGATACATTTCATAATTTTATCATAATATTATCACCCTTAGGGAAAATTTTACTGTTAAATATATTTAAGATATGTTGGTTGAGCATCTGCCTTCAGCTCAGGTCATGATCCCAGGGTCCTGGGATCGAGCCCCACGTTGGGCTCTCTGCTCAGCGGGAAACCTGCTTCTCCCTCTCCCACTCCCCCTGCTTGTGTTCCCTCTCTCTCACGGTGTCTCTCTCTGTCAAATAAATAAATAAAATCTTTAAAAAAAGACCACAAATCACAGCTTTCACTCAAATGCATTTTGTGTTGAGGAATTAGCTGTCTCACTCACAAGCTGTATCATCTTAGGCAAACCATCCCACACCTTTTTTTTAAAATTCTCCATCTAAAAATTATAACATGTTGAGCACTGGGTGTTATACAGAACTAATGAATCATTGAACACTACATCAAAAACTAATGATGTATTATTATATGTTGGCTAACTGAACATAATAAAAAAAATAAAACGCACCTTACAGTCAAAAAAATTATAACGAAAATACTACTCAAATTAGAGCTCGAACAATTCAACATGGGCAAAGGACTCCAAAGAGCATCTGGCATCTATAATCAATCAATCCATCAATCATATTCATCACTAGCATAATCATCATCATCTTCAACATCATTATAAATCTAAACATTCACAGATTTTATTTCATTTATATTTTAAAAATTATGTAGGCTAGGGCACCTGGGAGGCTCAGTCATTAAACGTCTGCTTTCAGCTTAGGTCATGATCCCAGGGTCCTGGAATCGAGCCCCACATTGGGCTCCCTGCTCGGCAGGAAGCCTGCTTCTCCCTCTCCCACTCCCCCTGCTTGTGTTCCTGCTCTCGTTCTCTCTCTGTCAAATAAATAAATAAAATCTTTAAAAAAATTATGTAGACTATTTCTAAATATTAAAATGAATTAATTTTTAATCATGTAACTTATTTTTCTTCACTTAACTAATTTCTTTTGTAATAAATTTATTAATATTCAACACAACTTATTTTACAAACACACACACACAAACACATGCATGTGCATATACAAGTTTACTGTTTTTCGAAGATGACTGATGAATTTTAAAATCTGGTTTAGGACATTTCTTATTTGATTATTTGAGTAATGACTTACCAATTATAAAAATAAATATAAATAAAATAAAAATTAATAAAAATACATTCTCATCCTTATGGGGAGGGAGTTTTGTGTAATTTATCAATAAAGTATTGTGAAGAACTGGCCAGTGTAATCTGAATAATGGAACTACAGTATCACCCAGACTCTGGAACAGACCTGTCTCTGTGGGGGGATGAAATATGAATCCTAAAGCCAGAGCAGGGATCAGTTCTCACTTGAAAAGATGACAATTGTCTTACATAATGCAATGCATGCCAAGATTTTAGATTTGAGACAAAGAAAAAATGTAAGGGAGATATTCTCAGCCTTACAGCTAGTCCAAACTCATTGTAAGTATAAATGTATTAAAGAAGAAATAATAAAACAATGAATGGTATTAACACTCTGTATTCTTCAAATTCCAGTCATTGATAAGGAGTCTATTATTTTTATTAATTCTGTTTCAAAGTTGGAATGAGGTGTGCACTTTTTGCTCTTTTATGTTGCAAGTAATATGAGTAGATAGAAAATGAAATAAAGACTGTGTTTCCAGTGACTCACAGAGATAAACCATCTTATCTAGGTCAAATCATCATTTTAATAATAATTATAATTAGAAAAGTCCCATGTAAGGAAAAGGCAATTATCAAGTAATTTCAAGTATGACTGTTCTGATGTCTCATTGTCAGGATTTCTATTCCCATTTATCCTTTTTTATTATGTTTTTTCTTCTCTGTTTTTTTTAAATCTAAACTCAGCCCTGATAAGAATTTTATACATTATTTTATAAGGTACGCCTAGAAGTATTTTCAATGTAAGCAGTGTTACAGAATGAGATCTCTCTTGGTCCTGAGAGTGGGATGGCAGCCTCGGTTTTGCTACAGCTTCTGCTACTTGCCTGAATGTCTGTCCCTGAAGAAATCCGGATTCAGCCGTCCTGAGTGGAGGAAAGTCTCAAAACTTTCTCAAATGAGTTCATCATTTAAATCTTTTTATTATGTCTCATAATGAGACAGTCTGCCTCATTAAACCAGGATAAACTATTATCAGGATTCCAATGTGTTACTTTTGCATATCAAATACTCAGAAGTTACTAAAGATTCCAAACTTTTTTGTAGAACAGAGATAACTTCATAATTCAGGTTGATGACTTCTGGATGAATATCCGTGGTGGGAAAAAAATGGAAATTTTTAAAATGCATCCTTTTATTTTGAGACTGGCAGAAATATGTGGAAGCGCTTTCCTTTAAATCAAAGGATATTAGATGTCATGGTCACATGGCAGCAGACAAGCTATAAATACAATGCACCCTGATTTGCAGATGAATTATCTTATTTTCTTTTAAAAGCATTGGCACATTACTTCAGTTTTCGAGCAAATTCCAAATAACTCCCACTGAGCTGTGTTTTTAAAATTAAATAAACTATGGAACATGTCACAATAGTTCAGATCTATAGGGGCGCCTGGGTGACTCAGTCAGTTAAGTGTCTGACTTCAACTCAGGTCATGATCTCAGCCTCCTGGGATTAGCCCTGCATCAGGCTTCCTGCTCGGTGGGTGTATGCTTTTCCCTCTCCCTCGCCCCCCCACCTCATTCTCTCTCTCTCTCTCAAATAAGTAAATAAAACCTTAAAAAAGTTCAGATCTATAATCTATCTATCTATCTATATGCTTTTAGGGGACAATCATTTATAAAAAGCCTTCCAGATATGAGTGTCAAAAGTCTTCTGACTATTCAACAGATACACTCCTTACATGGCAGATAAGGAGATCCAATCACACTCTGTAAATGTAGCGCATAACTGGCCTTCTTGGTAGATAATACAAACCAGTTGGAAAATACCACTTAGCTGTCACTGGCATTTAACTTGCAGATTAGTAATTTGCACCTACATCTGACCTGGGGGATACTTTTTATTGATTTCATGACTAAATAATCTGAGAGCACTACTTTACTTTGGCATTATCACATTGGGTCAACCCTTATTTACCTTGATACTGGTGTCTTTGTCTTTTCCTTTAAAGTAATCAAAACTTTAATTTATATTTGTAAATATAATGGTCACATGTGTAGTTTTCTCTTGATTATCCGTCGTTCTGCTGCTACCATACCATCTTTCATTTTAGTAACAAATAACAAATTTAGGGTTTTTATCATGTTAATATTGTTTTATCTCATTAAGTTAGTGAAGATGTTAAATTGCTTAAGTTCACTATTTTCTTCTAATTGTGTAACTTAATGACAAGCAAGTACTGGACACATAATTGGAGCGCAGTAGTATTATTTGTAAGAAGAAAACCAACTTTACAAAAGATTGAAGAATTTTTAATGCTTCTAATCACAGTTGCTACTAATTTTACTAAATACTAAAATACACCTTCTGAAATTAGTTTTAGATTGCCAAAATTTAAAATATTGTCACATTATGGGTATGTTTCATTTTGAAGATTTATAGATTTTTGGTTTAATTATTATATTTATTTTTGTAATTTTTCAGAGATATGTATTTTCATATTGAATTTCATAATTTAGGAAAGAAAATATGATTCCTACATCAAGAGTACTCAACATGGCTTTAAGTTCGCAGACTTTTCTTTAAAATATTTTCACATTGGGTGCCTGGGTGGCTCAGTTGGTTAAGCGACTGCCTTCGGCTCAGGTCATGATCCTGGAGTCCCAGGATTGAGTCCCACATCGGGCTCCCTGCTCAGCGGGGAGTCTGCTTCTCCCTCTGACCCTCTTCCCTCTCGTGCTCTCTATCTCTCATTCTCTCTCTCAAGTAAATAAATAAAATCTTTAAAAAAGTAAAAAATAAAAAAATAAAATATTTTCACATTTTCTGAGTAGAAGATGATTGAAAATTTAACTTTATTATTTGGGGAGTCTGAGTGTCTCAGTTAAGGGACAGACTTGGTTTTGGCTTAGGACATGACCCCATGGTGTAGAGATCGAGCACCATGCTGGGCTCTGTGCTCAGCGGGGAGTCGACTTGAGATATTCTCTCTCTCCCTCTGCCCCACCCTCCCAATAAATAAATAAACGTACGTTAAAGAAAATTTTAACTTTGTTTTAATAATATAAAAGATTTTAATATCCACCAACAAGTTATCTTGAAAATAATGATATTCTTTCAAACAGATTCTCATATAGTCTACACTGGTTTTCTATCTCCATCGTTTATTTTCTTAAAGAATCTTTAAATTCTTGGGGATAATTACAGGTTTCAAGGACAAATTTAAGGGCATATCTATTACAAATTTAATTTTGAGTAATAGAGTTATGCCAAAGAAATAATAGAATTATGTCAAAGGAAATAAAAATTAGACTGCATTTGAGTTTAGGGAGCGCACGTGCAAAGCATACTAGAATCTGTACCTATGCCTTTAAGAACCAAGGGGAGTAAGTCAGAGTGGGAGACAAACCAGGAGAGATGATGGACTCTGAAAAACAAACTGAGGTTTCTAGAGGGGAGGAGGGTAGGGGGATGGGTTAGCCTGGTGATGGGTATTAAAGAGGGCACATTCTGCATGGAGCACTGGGTGTTATGAACAAACAATGAATCATGGAACACTACACCAAAACAAATGATGTAATATATGGTGATTAACATAACAATAAAAATTAAAAAAAAAAAAGAACCATTTGGTTCCAGGGGCGGAGCAAGATGGCAGAGGAGTAGGAGACCTGGATTTCGTCTGGTCTCAGGAATTCAGCTGAATAGGGATCAAACCATTCTGAACACCTACCAACTCAACAGGAGGTCAAAGAAAAGGGTGGCGACAACTCTCTGAACAGAAAAGCGACCATTTACTGGAAGGTAGGATTTGCGGAGAAGTGAATCCGAGGCAATATTCGGGAGGATAGACGATGGGGGGGGGCCTCCATCGGCCGCTTCTGGCAAGTGATAGAGCCGCGGAGCACAGAATCGGAACTTTTAGAAGTCGGCTCCGCTGAGGGACGTCGCTCCAGCGGCTAAGCGGGGGTGGAACCCTCGTGGAACAGTGTGGTCTCAGGACCCTCGGGGTCACAGAAAGACCGGGGGTGCCTGAGTGCGGCAGAGCTCCCAGGTATCGGAGTGGGGAAGCCAGCTGCGGAGACAGAGCCGAGGCGCGGGCTTTCAGCTCGGGGTTGCCATAGACTGTGATCCGGGGCCCAGTCGGGCCACTGCTCCTCTAGCAGGGACCCAACAAGCGGCAGAGCTGGGGAGACTCCCTTTCCTCCCCCGGGAGGAGTGGCGCAGGAGCGCACCGCAGGGATCTGCTGGGTTTGGAGACTCCACACGGGGTCGGGTGCCAGAGATAGAAACGCTCCGTCACAGGCCGGGTGAGCACGGAGTGCGGCCGGAGACCGGGGACACGGGAGTGACTGACTGCTTTTCTCTGGGGGCGCACTGAGGAGCGGGACCCGAGTTCTCGGCTCCTCTGGGTGGAGATTGGGAGGCCACCATTTTCACTCTCGTCCTCCAAAGCTGTACCGAGAGTTTGCAGGGAACAAAAGCTCCCGAGAGCAAACCCAAGCAGATTGTTAGCCTGGACCGACAAGGGCAGGGCAATTCAGAATCCGGCAAAGACATCTGGGAACCAAGGCAACAGGCCCCTCCCCCAGAATATCAGCAGGAACAGCCAGCCAAAACCAAGTTTTTACGGAGCAGTGAGAGCGGGAGAACTCCAGCGCTAGGGGAATACTGCACATAGAATTCATGGCTTTTTTACCATGATTCATTAATCTTTCAAAGTTAACTTTCTTTTTAATTGGTTTTTTTTTTGAATTTTTCTTTTTCCCTATTTCAACCATCATCTTATCAATCTCTTTTTTAAAAAACATTTTTATTTTTTATTTTTAGAGTCATATTCCCTCCCTTCATAGTAGTTACCCTTATTTTTGGCATATATATATAAGTTGTTCTCTCTTTAAATTTTGAGATACAGTTTCTTCTAATGGATCAAAATATACCCTAAATCACTAGTGTATGGCTTTTTTCTAGTCTCCTGCCTGATCACATTCTCTCCCTCTTTTTTTTTTTTAATCTTCTTCTTTCATTTTTCAAACAGCTTCTTATCTTAACAATTCCTTTTATAAAATGTTTTATAATTTTCATCTTTACAGTCATCTTCCAGCCCTTCATTGTATCAACCCTTATTTTGTACAAATATAAGTCTTTCTTTCTCTAAAATTTTAGGAGGCACTTTCTTCTAACAGACCAAAATATGCCCCAAATCTAGTGTATGGCACTGATCTATGCACTAGCCTGATCATATTTGATCATAATCTGTTTTTTTTTGTTCTGTTTTTGTTTGTTTTTATCTTTTTTTTTCTCTTTCTTTTTTCTTTCTTTCCCTTTCTTTTCCCCTGGTTTCAGATCTTTTCTGATATGTTTAGACTATACTTTCTGGGGACGTTGTTAACCTGTCAGCATTTTGTTCTCTCATTCACCTATTCTCCTCTGCACAAAATGACAAGATGGAAAAAACCACCTCAGCAAAAAGAACAACAGTTAGTACTGTCTGCCAGGGACCTACTCAATATGGACATTATATGATGTCAGACCCAGAGTTCAGAATCATGATTTTAAAATTACTAGCTGGGCTTGAAAAAGCATGGAAGTTATTAGAGAAACCCATTCTGGAGAAATAAAAGAACTAAAATCTGACCAAGTTGAAATCAAAAAGGCTATTTATGAGGTGCAATCAAAAATGGGGGCACTAACTGCTAGGATAAATGAGGCAGAAGAGAGAATTAGCAATATAGAAGACCAAATGATGGAAAATAAAGAAGCTGAGAAAAAGAGAGATAAACAACCTCTGGATCACGAGGGCAGAATTCAGGAGATAAGTGATATGATAAGACAAAACAACATTAGAATAATTGGGATCCCAGAAGAAGAAGAAAGAGAGAAGGAAGCAGAAGGTATATTGGAGCAAATTATAGCAGAGAACTTCCCTACTGTGGGGAAGGAAACAGGCATCAAAATCAAGGAGGCACAGAGAACCCCTCTCAAAATCAATAAAAATCGGTCAACCCCCCAACATCTAATAGTAAAACTTACGAGTCTCAGAGACAAAGAGAAAATCTTGAAAGCAGCTCAGGAGAAGAGATATGTAACCTATAATGGTAGAAATATTAGATTGGCAACAGACCTATCCACAGAGACCTGGCAGGCCAGAAAGGACTGGCATGATATCTTCAGAGCACTAAATGTGAAAAATATGCAGCCAAGAATACTATATCCAGCTAGGCTGTCATTGAAAATAGAAGGAGAGATAAAAAGCTTCCAGGACAAACAAAAACTAAAGGAATTTGCAAACACGAAATCAGCCCTACAAGAAATATTGAAAGGGGTCCTCTAAGCAAAGAGAGAGCCTAAAAGTAACACAGACCAGAAAGGAACACAGACAATATACAGTCACAGTAACCTTACAGGCAATACAATGGCACTAAATTCATATCTTTCAATAGTTACCCTGAAAGTAAATGGGCTAAATGCCCCAATCAAAAGACACAGGCTATCAGATTGGATTAAAAAACAAGACCCATCGATATGCTGTCTGCAAGAGTCTCATTTTAGACCCAAAGACACCCCCACATTGAAAGTGAGGGGGTGGAAAACCATTAACCATGCTAATGGACACCAGAAGAAAGCTGGGCTGGCAATCCTTATATCAGACAAATTAGATTTTAAACCAAAGTCTATAATAAGAGATGAGGAAGGACACTATAACTACTTCAAGGGTCTATCCAACAAGAAGATCGAACAATTGTAAATATCTATGCCCCTAACATGGGAGCAGCCAATTATATAAGGCAATTAATAACAAAAGCAAAGAAACACATTGACAACAATGCAACAATAGTGGGGGACTTTAACACCCCCCTGACTGAAATGGACAGATCAACTAAGCAAAAGATCAACAAGGAAATAAGGCCTTTAAATGACACAGGACAAAATGGACTTCACAGACATATTCAGAACATTCCATCCCAAAACAACGGAATACACATTCTTCTCTAGTGCCCATGGAACATTCTCCAGAATTGATCACATCCTAGATCACAAATCAGGTCTCCACTGGTACCAAAAGATTGGGATTATTCCCTGCATATTTTCAGACCACAGTGCTTTGAAACTAGAACTCAATCACAAGAGGGAAGTCAGGAAGAACTCAAATCCATGGAGGCTAAAGAGCATCCTACTAAAGAATGAATGGGTCAACCAGGAAATTAAAGAAGAATTTAAAAAGTTCATGGAAACCAGTGAAAATGAAAACACAACTGTTCAAAATCTTTGGGCTACAGCACAGGCAGTCCTAAGAGGAAAGTATATGCAATACAAGCCTTTCTCAAGAAACAAGAAAGGTCTCAAATACACAACCTAACCCTACACCAAAAGGAGCTAGACAAAAAACAGGAAATAAAGCCTAAACCCAGCAGGAGAAGAGAAATAATAAAGATCAGAGCAGAAATCAATGAAATAGAAACCAAAAGAACACTAGAACAGATCAACGAAACTAGGAGCTCGTTCTTTGAAAGAATTAACAAGATTGATAAACCCCTAGCCAGACTTATCGAAAAGAAAAGAGAAATGGCCCAATTCAACAAAAAATGAATGAAAGAGGAGAGATCACAACCAACACCAAAGAAATTAAACAATTATAAGAACATATTATGAGCAACTCTAAGCCAGCAAATTAGATAACCTGGAAGAAATGGATGCATTCCTAGAGATATATCACCTACCAAAATTGAACCAGGAAGAAATAGAAAACCTGAACAGACCTATAACCACTAAGGAAATTGAAGCAGTCATCAAATATCTCCCAACAAACAAAAGCCCAGGGCCAGATGGCTTCCCAGGGGAATTCTACCAAACATTTAAAGAAGAATTAATACCTATTCTCCTGAAACTGTTCCAAAAAATAGAAATGGAAGGATAACTTCCAAACTCATTTTATGAGGCCACCATTATCTTGATCCCTAAACCAGACAAAGACCCC
Source organism: Eumetopias jubatus (assembly GCF_037043125.1). NCBI lineage: Eukaryota > Metazoa > Chordata > Mammalia > Carnivora > Otariidae > Eumetopias > Eumetopias jubatus. The sequence continues at coordinate 171,655,382 of NW_028274809.1, read as the reverse complement.
ATCAAAAAGGAGAATCACAAACCAGTATCCTTGATGAACATGGATGCAAAAATTCTCACCAAAATACTAGCCAATAGGATCCAACAGTACATTAAAAGAATTATTCACCATGACCAAATGGGATTTATCCCTGGGCTGCAAGGTTGTTTCAACATCCGCAAATCAATCAATGTCATACAATATATTAACAAAAGAAAGAAAAAGAATCATATGATCCTCTCAATAGATGCAGAAAAAGCATTTGACAAAGTACAGCATCCTTTCTTGATCAAAACTCTCTAGAGTATAGGGATAGAGGGTACATACATCGATATCATAAAAGCAATCTATGAAAAACCTACAGCGAATATCATTCTCAATGGGGAAAAGCTGAGAGGTTTTCCCCTAAGGTCAGCAACACAGCAGGGATGTCCACTATCAGCACTGCTATTCAACATAATATTAGAAGTCCTAGCCACAGCAATCAGAGAACAAAAAGAAATCAAAGGCATCCAAATCGGCAAAGAGGAAGTCAAACTCTCACTCTTTGCAGATGATACGATACTTTATGTGGAAAACCCAAAAGACCCCGCCCCAAAACTGCTAGAACTCAACCAGGAATTCAGTCAAGTGGCAGGATATAAAATCAATGTGCAGAAATCAGTGGCTTTCTTATAAACCAACAACAAGACAGAAGAGAGACAAATGAAGGAGTCCATCCCATTTACAATTGCATCCAAAACCATAAGATACCTAGGAATAAATCTAACAAAAGAGGCAAAGGATCTGTACTCAGAAAACTATAAAATACTCATGAAAGAATTTGAGGAAGACACAAAGAAATGGAAAAACTTTCCATGCTCATGGATTGGAAGAACAAACATTGTGAAGATGTCAATGCTACCTAGAGCAATCTACACATTCAATGCAATCCCCATCAAAATACCATCCACCTTTTTCAAAGAAATGGAACAAATAATCCTAAAATTTGTATGGAACCAGAAGAGACCCCGAAGATCCAGACGAATGTTGAAAAAGAATAGCAAAGCTGGCATCACAATTCTGGACTTCCAGCTCTATTACAAAGCTGTCATCATCAAGACAGTATGGTACTGGCACAAAAGCAGACACATAGATCAATGGAACAAAATAGAGAACCCAGAAATATACCCTCAACTCTATGGTCAACTAATATTTGACATAGCAGGAAGGAATGTCCAATGGAAGAAAGACAGTCTCTTCAACAAATGGTGTTGGGAAAATTGGACAGGCACTTGCAGAAGAATGAAACTGGACCATTTCCTTATACCACACACAAAAATAGACTCCAAATGGTTGAAAGACCTAAATGTGAGACAGGAGTCCATCAACATCCTGAAGGACAACACAGGCATAACCTCTTCAAACCTCAGCCTCAGGAACTTCTTCCTAGAAACATCACCAAAGGCAAGGGAAGCAAGGGCAAAAATGAACAATTGGGATTTCATCAAGATAAAAAGCTTTTGCACGGCAAAACAAACAGTCTACAAAACCAATAGACAATCGACAGAATGGGAGAAAGTATTTGCAAATGACATATCAGATAAAGGGCTAGTATCCAAAATCTATAAAGAACTTATCAAACTCAACACCCAAAGAACAAATAATCCAATCAAGAAATGGGCAGACGACATGAACAGACATTTTTCCAAAGAACACATCCAAATGGCCAACAGACAAATGAAAAAGTGGTCAACATCACTCAGCCTCAGGGAAATCCAAATCAAAACCTCAATGAGATACCACCTCACACCAGTCAGAATGGCTAAAATTAACAAGTCAGGAAACGACAGATGTTGGCGGGGATGCGGAGAAAGGGGAACCCTCCTACACTGTTGGTGGGAATGCAAATGGTGCAACCACTCTGGAAAACAGTATGGAGGTTCCTCAAACAGTTGAAAATAGAGCTATCCTACGATCCAGCAATTGCACTACTGGGTATTTACCCCAAAGATACAAATGTAGGGATCCGAAGGGGTACGTGCACCCCAATGTTTATAGCAGCAATGTCCACAATAGCCAAACTGTGGAAAGTGCCAAGATGTCCATCGACAGATGAAGGGATAAAGAAGAGGTGGTATATATACACAATGGAATATTATGCAGCCATCAAAAGGAATGAGATCTTGCCATTTGCAACGACATGGATGGAACTGGAGGGTGTTATGCTGAGTGAAATAAGTCAATCAGAGAAAGACATGTATCATATGACCTCACTGATATGAGGAATACTTAATCTCAGGAAACAAACTGAGGGTTGCTGGAGTGGTGGGGGTTGGGAGGGATGGGGTGGCTGGGTGATAGACATTGGGGAGGGTATGTGCTATGGTGAGCGCTGTGAATTGTGCAGGACTGTTGAATCACAGATCTGTACCTCTGAAACAATTAATGCAATATATGTTCAGAAAATAAAAAGAAGAATATAGCAGGAGGTGAAGAATGAAGGGGAGTAAATCGGAGGGTGAAACGAACCATGAGAGACGATGGACTCTGCAAAACAGACTGAGGGTTCTAGAGGGGAGGGGCGTGGGGGATGGTTTAGCCTGGTGATGGGTATTAAAGAGGGCACGTTCTGCAAGGAGTACAGGTTGTTATGTACAAACAATGAATCATGGGACACTACATCAAAAACTAATGATGTTATGTATGGTGATTAACATAACAATAAAAATATTTAAAGAGAAAAAAATTAAAAATAGAATTACCATATGGTCCAATAAATCCACTATTGGGAATTTATCCAAAGAAGATGAAAACACTAATTTAAAAAGATATATGCATCCCTATGCTTATTGCAGAATTATTTACAATATCCCAAGTATGGAAGCAACTTAAGTGTCCATCAATAAACAAATAGATAAGGAAAAAAAAAACCATTTGGTTCCATTTCAATTTGTTCTCTTGATCCCTTAATTTGAGGGAATATTGGACAAATGGAAGATTAGTATACTGATTTCAAATGTCAAAAATGAATTATTTAACTAATTCAATCAATCAATTTTGCACAGAAAGTGCTAAGGTTTCTTGAATGTATACTTCCACAAAATTGTACTACAGGATACCAGCTGACTAAGAATCATATTCAAATGCTTTAACTCATAAATATACATTTTTATTCTAAATATACTCATATTTTTGGAAGAAAATACATAAAGTATTCTAAGCTTACTTTCTTATGTTCTTTTCTTTATGTACTCATAAAATTTAATGATGTTAGAAATATTATGTGTATTAATATTTACATTTAACTTATTATGTGTGCTATTTACTACATAATAAATCCATCAAAATAATGACTTTGTATTTTTTCTTACCTATATAGAGCAGTACCTACCACATTATATTTTTGAATATATATTGAAATTATTTAATGAAGACACCTTTCATACTGGCTTAAATATAAAATAATATAAATGCATTTAAATATATAAATATATATATATGATACTATTAATGAATACATAAGTAATTCAGAGTTAATTAGAATTTTAATACAATGCAACTACGCATAGACAGATGCTTTATTTAATAGTTCTATAAACATGTTCTGTTAATTAAGTAAGTAAAATGTGTAAAGATATTTGATCAATCCAATAGTAAATTTTACAAATAATCTATGCATTTATTTTTCAGACATTATATGCCAGATATCATTTGGATCCTGAAGATAAAATATAAAGAGATTCTATTTTCTATATAACTTGGAGGTAGCTAAGAGATTATGTCCCTAATATCAGTGACTTTTTGTCTTCTAGTATGTATTAGTGTACTTTATCGGAAACTTTACATATAAGTCATGGTTTAAGGGATCATAGGTTAACAAAAGATTACTACCAATCTGTATTAATCTATATAAATTTCATTAATGAATCTGTACACATTTTGATCAACTACAGTATTGAACTGTGGGATTATTAGTATATTTAGCTGCTTTAGATACATTCTTTGTTCATAGGTAGAAGAATCAAGTTAGTTATAGTTACATAGCAAAGCATATTTAGTATTTTGTACTCAAAGAAATGTAGAAAAAATGTTACTCTAAATTAATAAGCTGTGTGATGATCTTAAAAGTCTATTATATTTTTAACATATAAACAAATTGTAAACAAAGTCAATATTAGACTAAGGTCTCACAAAACAGTGAATCAATCAGGCAAATTAAACTTATTTGCTGTATATCAAAGCTTCACAAATGTATAAGGCAATTAATTGGAAAACATGGAAAAATATATTTTATTTGATGTATTGTTTACATGAAGTGAACTATATAAATCTTCAGTACACACTCAATAAATTTTTATACCTATATAGACACAAAACCAATCAAGGTATAGAATATTTCTACCACTATATCAGGTTCTGTCCCACTCAAGCCCTTCACAAAGATGTAAACAAAATTAAAACTCTATCAGTTTGTATCAGTTTTAGTATTTTTGAATTTCATATAAATTCCAGTTAGTTAACATACAATGTAATATTAGTTTTAGGTGTACAATTTAGTGATTCAACACTTCCATACAACACCGAGTGCTGTATGTCGTTATGTTTAATTCAATGTTTTAGGTGTTTTGATTGGGAAAGAGTTTTCATTTTATTGAGTAAAAGAAAATTTCCATATCTATAAAGAAAATACATTTCTAATGTTATAATTTCAGGCATTTGAATTGTTATTGAGGGGGATATTTTTATGCAAAATCATGTTGAATGTGAAAATTTTCTATAAAGCTGAAGACTAGCAGTGTAAAGTTTTTTCATAATTTTCTATGATAAGGAAAGAAAAATTATTTCTAATCTATTTTTTGATCTGATTGGCATTATATTGCACTCTTAATGCTCCGTGGAAGCCGGCTAATGTTGGTGAGACATTATTCATATGTAAAATAGCATTTCTTCCTTGTTGGAAAATAATTAGATATATTACTCCTTTAAATTCTCTAGCACTTGCTTTCACCATTGTACAGACTGAGAAATCTGGCTAGCTTAAGTAGCTTCCATAGAATTTAAACGCAAGCATTTTAGAAGAGCTGACAAGATTTCCATCACTTTGTATCTTCTGTCCCTTAGTTTCTTCTCCATTGGAAATTTAAAATTTATTCCACCATTTCTGCATAATAGTGGCACCTGCACCTTATAAATTAAAAATAGAGTCAAAAAGAAGTTAATTGCCTTGCTCAGGGACACACAGTAAATCAAAGGTAGAATCAGTAATAAATGGATTCTTTGGTCACAAATAACCACTCTTTCCTACAAGAACATAAAACTAATGTAAATTAAACTTTAGTCAGCCTAAATAATAAAAAAAGCTCTCAAAACCAATGTGTTTCAAAACAGCTGAGCCAAGTAGAAGAGGATATTGCAACAAAAATATATTCTCTCTTTTATATTTTATTCCGGGAATATCTACAACATATTTCTCTGGAAAGCACTCCATTTCATTGTAGAAAATAGAAGACAAGACATTAGAAATGGATGCATAAAGTACTACAACTCCAAATTGGGAACAGAAATACTGGATAGATATATCACGTTTATCAACTAATTAATTAGTAATGCTGAATTTTAACAAGTCTATATGAAGGAGACATACCAGGAAAGACTATTTCTCTTTTACTACATATTTGTTTTTAAACTTCCATGTAAGCACCTTTTGTGGGTGGCATGGGATAAGCCTTATTGGAATTGCAATGTATCTATTTATGTCATTGAAACAAGAACTTCATTAGGGATTTGTCAATTGCTTATATTATAAATAGTGTATGTAGTAACAATGCTTCTCTCAGAAGCCAAAGGAGAGGCCCAACTACGGAGCAGGTGAATTGTTATCTACAACAATCTACAAAAGATTAGAGGGCATAGTCATTTCCATGAAGAGAAGCCCACACCAAACGCTCCATAGGAAAAGCTTCTTCCCATACTGTGCTATCCTTAACTACTACAGTCTTATTCTGGAAAGATTTATGAATATCTGCACTACGCCAAAAGCTGGGTCTCGGAGGTACAGATTCCTCCTCAGCTGCTAATGGGCAGATGTCATCCCAATAAAATTCTTATAAATGTTCTCTATAACTAGATGGAAGAAAAGGCTGAGTTTCCAAGAGAAACTGGAGACTTCCATGAGCCATAAGAAACACGGAAAATGTAGCTGTTCATTTATCTCACTTTTTAATTGATCTTATTTGTGAATAATTCATTTTCATCTTTATTCTTTCTTAAAATATAGCTGGCTTATGCAGATATATTAAAACCATTTAAAGATACCTGAAAATTCAGCTTTCAAAATTGGCACAAAGTTTCTAGTCCATTATTATTACATATCTGAGTATGGGAGAAATATAACTATCTCTTTCTTAATGATTCTCTTAGACATAATATCCTGGATAAATGTTTTCATCCCTGAATCTTTCTACTTTAAACTTCTTCATGTCAGATTTGCCATAAATTGTCTTCTATGCCACATTTTTAAATTAATTATCAGTATTAACCCAGATATTTTAAACATTTGAATTCTAATGTTTTAGTTATCTGAAGCATGATTATCTTATCTTTACTCTTTTTTTATCTTTCAAAAGTACTAAAAAGTACAAGAATCATTTTCCTGAAGTAGTATTTTGGTTCTGTCAAGATATTCACTTCTCTGAACTCTCTCATGGTCTTTGATTGCTCTTACATGAAATCACAACTTTTGCTCAAGGACAAAAAATGGCCATTTGTCTCTTTATTTGCTAAAATATTTGTATTCTTGGGGCGCCTGGGTGGCTCAGATGGTTAAGCGTCTGCCTTCGGCCCAGGTCATGATCCCAGGGTCCTGGGATCGAGTCTCACATCGGGCTCCCTGCTCACTGGGGGGTCTGCTGCTGCCTCTCTCCCTGCTCATGCTCTCTCTCTCTCTGTACCTCTGAGTCTCAAATGAATAAATAAAATCTTTAAAAAAATTTGTGTTCCTATTTGTTGCTGGCCATATTTCCTTTTTTTAAAAATTTAAATTCAATTAGCCACCACATAGTACATCATTAGTTTCAGATGTAGTGCTCAACAATTCATTAGTTGCATATAACACCCAGTGTTCATCACATTACTGGCCATATTTCTAATTCCATCTCAATAAATAGCTCATTACTTAAGCACATTTTGTCTTTCCTCTCTATTGAACATTTTCAAAATGTTATTTAAATTTCACTTTATTCAAGAAATTTAAATCCTAACACAATCTTCCTGAAAGCATGCATCTGTTCCAATAATGTCTTACTTGTCTTTTGTCAGCAAAACTAATTTATCTGGAATTGTATTTTTTCTCAATTCAGACACATAACATCTAGTTAATATTTTATTATATGTAGAACTTCATTTTATTCTCAAGTTCTCAATGTGTTTCAAGAGACAATGTGTTCAATTAGGGAACTCAAAACTCTCTTACCAGTGACATTCTAGAATGAGTAAACACAGTGTCATTTGTTCCTAGCAAGCCTATTTGCCTTTTTAATTTTTTCCTCTTAATTTCAGTGTTCTGTAGTATAAATATACTAAAATTGAATATGTACCAATTTTTCTATATATTTTTTGCCATGTATCATGGCCAAAGTGGCAATTCATATTATCTATGTGTCATTTATTCCTTCCTTTTCTTTAGTTTATTCCCTCTTTTATTCATCTAAAATAAAATCTGTGCCTAATCCTCAATTTCATAATGAGAATTTATTAAATGTTGCAAAGTAGAACTTTTTATTATCACTGAATGTTTGTGATGACAGTGGGTAGAGATGAACTTGGAGTTGTTGGTAGAATTAGGAGAGGAAATTATAGTGTTCTTTTACTACTCAGATCCTCAGAAACTGATGGAGAATAGAGAATGTGAAGAGGGGCAATTACCACAGCAAGAATGCAAACCCCATGTAAGACCTCAAGTTATAATTACAGATACTGGTTTATTAGCTAAATATATCTGAGTCAGTGGGTTTAGAAAGAACTGACAGTTTATATGGTACTGTATCCCCATCAAGTAAATGAAATTTGCTAATATGTAGTGTGACCCCATTTAGAGTATACTAAACAAGAAGATATCTTATACCCTTTCAGTTAACATATGCCACAGAGAAGTAAGTTGCATACTTTGAATGTTTTTGAAAACAAGGAAACCATTGAGTAAATTGAAATTTCAGTTAACTACATAGATTAATACCTATGAAATGGGTCATACTAGCTATATTGCCTTACACAGTGGGAAGAGGAGAGTCTATTCAACAGAAGATGTTGAGAACACTGGACAGTCACATGCAAAAAAAAAAATGAAGCTGGATCCTTTACTTACAGTCTATATATAAATCAACTGAAAGTTGATTAAAGAATTAAATATAAGACTGGAAAACATAAAACTCCTTGAAGAAAACATAGAGAAAAATCTTGACAGTTGCCTTGATAATGATTTTGTGGATACAACACTTAAGACAATAAAAGCAAAGGAGTTAAGTGTTTTTCCAAAAAGACATACAAATAGCCAGCAGATATATGAAAAGGTGCTCAACATCACTAACCATAAGGGAAATGCAACTCAAAACCATAATGAGATACCACCTCACACCCGTTAGAATGGCTATCAAATAAAGGAAAAGCAAGATAAATGTAATTCAGGATATGGAGAAAAGGGGACCCTTGTGTACTGTTAGGAATGTACATTGGCATAGCCACTGCGAAAAATATGGAACTTCTTTAAAAATATACTACCATATCATCTAGTATCCCCATTTTTTAGTATATATCCAAAGAAATTGCAATCAGGATCTTTCACTACTGTTTTTCTACACTCCTATGTTCACTGCAGCATTATTGACAATAGCAACGACATGGAAGCAACCTAAATGTCCATTGATGGCTGATGGATGAATATAAACAAAATATGGTGTGTATATATATGTGTATATATTTATATATATACACACACACATAATATAATTTTATTTAGTCTTAAAATAAAGGAAACATCACTATTTGTGACAACATGGATGAAGCTAGAGGATATCAGGCTAAGATAAATATGCCAGACACAGAAGGACAAATATTACATGTTACCTCTTATATGAGTATTTTAAAATAGACAGATTCATAGAAGCTCCTGGTTGCCGGGGGCTGGGGGAAGGTGGAAATAAGAAATATTAGTCAAAGGGTATAAAGTTTCATTTATATAAGGTGAAAAGCCCTAAAGATGTACTCTGCATCATAGTGCCTATAGTTACCAATTTACTGTATTTATAAAATTTGTGTATATTTTTGTATTTATTTCTTGCATATTTAAAAATTTACTAAGAGTGAAAATTTTATGTTAAATATTCTTATCACAAAAAATAAAAAAATAAGATGCTGAGAGGAAACTTTTAGAGGTGATATTTACATGGCTCTATAGTTAATCTCCAAACTCATCAAGTTATATATATTAAATATGTATAGCTCTTGGTATTTCAATCATAATACCTCAAGAAAATGACTTATAAAAAGACTAGCTGTGGGTTGCCTGCTTCTCACTAGTTGGGGGCTGCCTTGTCAACTAGCTGAGTCAGTTAGGCATCCAACTTTTGATCTCAGCCAGGTCTTGATCTTAGGGTTGTGAGTTCAAGTTCTGCACTGGACTCCACACTGCACATGGAGCTTACTTAGATTAATCGTTTAGTAACCCTAATGAGATCATTTTCTTCATTTTTAATATCAGGAAAATAATTCCTATTTAAAATACCCAGCAACAGACTTCACTTTCTTATCCACAGCTGCTTAATAGATATGTGGGTAGTATATTCAGCTCTTTTTTTTAATAGGTCATATATCTGTAAATTTTATATGTGACTCATCTCCAACTTATTTTATGCTTGCTATAATCTCAATGAGCATCTGCATTGTTTCATGTTTTGAAAATACAGTAGTCCCCCTTTATCCACAGGGAATACTTTCTAAGACCCCCAGTGGAAGCCTGAAATTGGAGATAGTACTGGACCTTATATTTAGTGTCTTTTCCTATATATATACACAGACATAAAAAGGTTTAATTTGTAAATGAGGCACAGTGAGAGATTAACAACAATAACCAATAATAAAATAGAACAATTATAACAATTTACTATAATAAACATATGAATATGGTCTCTCGCTCCCTCTCAAAAAATCTTATTGTACTATACATGCCCTTCTTGAGATGACATGAGATGATAAAATACCTATGTGATGAGATGACTTGAGATGAATGCTATAGACATTGTGAGCCCATATAAAAATATATACATTTTTAAGGTGTACTTGTGATGTTTTGATACACATATACATTGTGAAATGGTTACCATAATCAAACTAATTACATGTCCATCACCTCAGGTAGTTAGCTCTGTGTGTGTGTGTGTGTGTGTGTGTGTGTGTGGTAACACTTGAAATTTATATGTCCTTAGCAAATTTCTGTCACACTAAACTCAGTTACTTTTACAAACATAATTTTGCAAAAGGCAAGGAAAATAGCCATATAGAAAAAATAAATTTCAGCATATGTGATATAAGCCATAAACCATTAGATTAGTCATTTTAGCAAATCTGGCAGATGTAAATGAGTGTAGAAACTGTAGTTGACAATTGCACAAAATATTTACATTTTGAAAATTTCAATAATATTTACATATTTTTTCATGTTAAATAAAATTTATTTTATGTTTGCCAAAAGATAAAAACTTCTAGTTATAAAAATGTAATGGGAATGCAATATATACTATGGTGATTATAGTTAGTAATACTGTATTGTATATTTGAAATTTGCTAAGAGTAAATTGTAAAAGTCCTTATCACAAAAATTTTTTGTAACTCTGTATTGTGATAGATGTTAATTAAAATTATTGTGGTGATCATTTCATAATATATACAAATATTAAATCATGCTGCATATATGAAACTAAGATAATATATGCCAATATATCTCAATAAAATAAATAACAAAAATTTTTTTTGAAGTAGTAATACTTAGATATTTCAATATCTAGTTGGCTCTAGCATAGTATTTTTCAAATGTGCACAAGTATAACATCCTAAAGAAGATTGAAAAATACTTGAAAAATACTGGTCTAACAAAATCTGAAATGACAGCTCAGTTTTAAACAATGTGGGTTTTTTCCAATTTATTTTTTTAAAGTTTCCATAATCAGTGATTATTATTATTTATATCAAGTATCTGCAAATTTTATCTATACAAATAGCAAATAATTTAGATTTTTTGGGACATATAGTTTCTATCACAACATTCAACTATAATGCCATAATGGGGAAGCAGCCATAGATAATACATAAACAAATAAAGTAGCTATATTACAATAACATTTTATTTATAAAAACAGGTGGTGGACCAGATTTGATTCATGGGCTTAGCTTATAAACTCCTGATTTAGATTATATTATATATTATATTTTTATACAGCCAAAGGTTAAATTTCAGGAATTATTTATATTCCTTCTTTTAGAAACATGCACTACAAAGAATGTTTCCATTAAACCTTTTTACAATAATTTAGGAATGGACTACAAATGATTAAATAAATAAAATTATTTGTGTGACTAGACATTGTCCAAGAGAATAAAATTATATTGAAAACAATGAAGAAAAAATGAACTGAGGAATGTTGTTAAATTAAAAATAAAGTATTCTTATTATTTTTAGAGAGAGAGAGAGAGAGACAGAGCAGGTCGGGAGGAGCAGAGGGAGAGGGGGAGAGAGAGAATATTAGGCAGACTCCATGCCGAGCACAGAGCCTGATGCGGATCTCTATCTTACGACCCTGAGATAAGGACCTAAGCTGATATCAAGAGTCAGACACTTAATCAGCTGAGCCACCCAGTCGTCCCCAAAATATTTTTCTATCATAAACTAATTAATTTACAAAGAATAATTGTAAAATATATATTATTAAACAGGATGATTTTTTTTTTCAAATAGAAAACAAGGATAAAGTCATATGGGACTTCCGATTTCCATTCTGACAGGTAAAGAGCTTGGAAGCCACCACTCCCATCCTCACAACAAGAAAAAAAACACAAGAAAAAAATTCACAGAAGTGAAAAATCAACAACTTTTCTTAAATCCATCAGATAATTAAGGTTACAGGGTAAACTGCTGCCCTGAAAACTGGAGAGAAGCAGAGACAGGGAATCACAGTTTCCCTGGAGCAGAAGCTATGACAGGAACACTTTAAGCTGTAATTGCTGAATTATCAAAAGTTCAGTGTAGACTAGTTTGAAAGTTAAAAACTCAGCTTTGTGAATTTTACCTCTGGGTGCTATACCAGATTCTCAGGGTGAACATTGGACACCTAAGCCAAATGGGAGCAAATTACTTTGAGGATATCAATAAACTAATCCTAACATTTATATGAAAGGCAAGATACCAGAATAGTCATCATAATATTAAAAAAAAATTCAAAGTCGGAGGACTGACACCACTTCAAGCTACAGTGATGTAGGCAGAGTGGTATGGGCAGAAAAACAGACAAGAGATGAGTGGAACAGAAAAGACAGAAATAGAAACACAGGAAAATAATAAATTGATCTTTGAGAAAGAAGCAAAGGAAATCCAATGGAGAAAAACTGGTCTTTTCATCAAATGGTGCTGGAACAGTTGGGCAAAAAAATAAATCTGATGCAAACTTTACATGTTTTATAAAATTTGCCACTAATTTTTAAAGCACAAAACTATAAAAATAGTAGAATATAACTTCGGAGAAAATCTAGATGACTTTGGATATGATGATGACTCAAAATATCAATTAGATAAAACATATGAAAGAAAAATTAATAAGTTGGACTTCAAAAGTGAAAATATTTTTATTTCCAACAGACATAGTCCAGAGAATAAAACAAAAACTATAGCCTTGTAGAAAATACTTGAAAACCTCATATCTGATAAAGGACTGGTTCTCAAAATTTATAAAGAACTCTTACAACTTGACAGTAAGAAAAGAAACAACCCAGTTTAAAAGTGGGCAAAATATCTGAATGTCACAACAAGAAAGATAAATAGATTGCATATAAGCACATGAAAAGATGTTCAATATCATATGTTATTGAGGAATTGCAAATTAAAAGGAGACACCAGTATACATCTATCAAAATGGCTAAAGTTCAAAACACTAACACCAAATATCGATGAGGGTATGGCCAACAAGGACTCTGATAGATTGCTGCTGGGAATTAACAAATGGTACAGCCACTTTGGAAGACAGTTTGACAGTTTCTTACAAAGCTGAAAATAAGTCACACAATATGATCCGGGAATCATGTTCCTGGGTATTTACACAAATGTGTTGAAAACTTATGTGTATACAACCTCAACAAGACTCTTTGTAGCATCTTCATTTATAACTGCCAACTAGATCAGTAAGAAAAAAAGTAAACGGCTTAATAATCTATTGGTCAAAGAATAAGTTTCAGTGAAATCAAACAAGACATTAAACTGAATGAAAATAATTATAAAAATATCAAAGGCTATGTGTTACAGCTAAAGCGGTGTTGAGAGGGAAATTTATTTCACTAAATGCTTACATTAGGAAAAAAATATATTAAATCAACAATCTAAATTCCCACTGAGGAAATGAGGGGGGGGAAGGACAAAATAGATGCAAAGCAAGTAGAATGAAGAAAATAATAAAGACAAAAGCAGAAATAAATGAAATTGATAACAGAAAAAAAAAACAGAGAAAGAACGAAGCAGAAAGTTGGTTCTCTGGGGTGTCTGGGTGGCTCAGTTGGTTAGGTGTCTGACTCTTGGTTTTGGCTCAGGTAATGATCTTAGAGTTGTGAGATTGAGATCTGTGTCCTGCTCTAGGCTCAGTGAAGAGTCTGAAGATTCTCACCCTTTGCCTCACCTCCACTCATGTACACTCTCCCCTTCTCTCTCTCTCTAGCTTGCCCTCTCAAATAAATAAATAAAACTTTTTTTAAAAAAGAAAGTTCTCTGAAAAAGTAAAAAAGTTGACAAACGTCTAAAAAAGCTAACAAAGAAAAAGAAGAAAAAATTTCTCATATGAGGACTAAAATAGGGGATATCATTATGAACTATATAGACATGGAAAGGGTAATAAGCTAATGCTACAAACGACTCTATACACATAATAAACTTGACAATTAAGTTAAAAGGCATCAATTCTAAGATCAGTTAATACTGCAAGTCTTTCAGTATGAAATATCTATTTGGAAAAGCCCTGTAACTGTTAAGGAAAGTAAATTTGTGATTAAAAATATTCCCCAAAATATTATCTTCAGAAGCAAAGAGTTCTATGGAATGTTTGAATAAATAACACCAACTGCAAGTGGTGTAAGGAAAATGAAGCCACTTTTAATAAAACTGATGGTATATACCTGGGCATATATGTTAAAATAAAAAAAATTACAGGTATTTATAAACCAAAACGATTAACAGCCTGCAAAAAAAAAAATCCTTGAGCATGCATGTACAATCTTAGGGGAGGAAATACATTCTTAACTGAAAAAAATATAATTACATTAGTTAAAATGCAGACTTTTACTTACGTTAAAGAAAAAAATCATGATGATAGCTAAAATGAATACAATTAGCCAAAAATATAATTAAAGAAAAGCATTTGCAATACAAAGACAAAGTGTGTCACAAGAACAGGACGGAATCCCTAATAGAAATATAAGCAGGAGGGGGCGCCTGGGTGGCTCAGTCATTAAGTGTCTGCCTTCGGCTCAGGTCATGATCCCAGGGTCCTGGGATCGAGCCCCACTTCGGGCTCCCTCCTCTGTGGGAAGGCTGCTTCTCCCTCTCCCACTCCCCCTGCTTGTGTTCCCTCTCTCACTGTGTCTCTCTCCGTCAAATAAATAAATAAAATCTTAAAAAAAAAAAGAAATATAAGCAGGAGTATGAAAATACAAGTCACATTACAACAAATTCAAATGACCAGCATCCATAAGAGAAGTTGCTGAAATGCACTGCTGGGAGGAGAAAGGCAGGTGGAAGTAAGCATGAGATATAATATTACACATAGCAGACCGACAAGATTAAAATGAGTGATAACATCCACTCTCAAGCCGGAATGAAGACAAAAAGTAACTCTCCTACATTGCTGGTAGAAATGCAAATTGTTAAAAAAAAAATCTTAGAAAGCCATCTGGCAACCTCTAAAAAATTAAAAATACATTTATACTTTGTTCCAGCAATTCCATTTCTATGAATCCATTCCTTAGTGTAAAAAATGCACTTATGCATAAGAAGTTCAAAGATGTTTATTGCCACATACTTTGCAATAGCAAACAAATAAATAAATAAATAAATAAATAAATAAATAAATAAATAAATAAAATCCATTGGTTCATGTTCTTATAAAACCATTGAAAAGAATGAATTAGACTGATATCAATTTATTAAAAAATAAACCTAGCTTTGAGTGATAAATTCAGAAAAATGTGCACAAGCACTGTGTAAGTTTTAATAAGCTAATAATGACAAACAGTTCCATAAATATCCCCAGACAGAAGAAAAATGAAGAGAAAGAACAAAAACCAACTTAGTTAATATGTGTTAAGAGGATACTGGGTACATTGATGTGCATGGATGCTGGAGTAAAGAAGGGAGACCTAAGTAATAAAGAGAAAAAAATGTATTAAATATGTATTATCTACTTAAAAAAATTAAACAAAACAACAAATTACATATAGCTTATAGAAGGCACTGTTTTACAGCTGAAAGAAACTATTTATTTTAGTATACAAAGTATCTGCTAACAACAGTCTGGCAGTAAATGCATCATAGAAGAGCTTTCTTTTAGTGCCAGATTTTGGGTTCCCTTGGTGACTATAGTCTTTAAATAGAAAATAACTCTTGAGCAGAAGCTCAAGTCTTTGAACAAAGATTTAGTGGATTTTCACAAAAGCTTCTAAAGCTAAATCTTTCAGTCTATATCTGCATCATTTTCTTGTTGTTTTTATGATCTCTCCCCTAATCACTATGTTCTGATATCCATAGGAATTGTAGTTTAAGTGAAATGATATAAAGTTCTTTAAAAATATATAACTACAAAGAGAGATTTAGTAGAATTACATGTTTTCTTTAGTTGTATATTTAAATAGTATTTGTATTTAATATTCATTTTTCTATCTGAAATAATTTAAGGCATAACAATTATAAGGGAAATGCCTTAATTTTGTTTAGCTACATAGCTTTAATTTCCTGGTTTAAGAAACTCAAAGGCAAAATGGTATTTCGGAGAAAATAATCTATCTTCAATGGGAACATTAAGACTTTTGTATGTATGTGTTTACAAGACACAAATGACCCAAGTAATAATCTACTCAGGAATTCTTAGCTGTCCTTTACAAAGAATGCATCTAATGTAATTTGCAGGTATATCAAAATCTCGTTTTCTGAAGCACACTTTTGCAGCCCCCATAGTATGGGCTAGGAAAGGCAATAAGCAATATGGGCTTTAAGAAGGAGGTACTGTTACAAATGAGATTTCTATTAAAATATGTAACAAAATTACAACAAATATATATGGCACAAGCATAATCAAAAGAAACTGTGATGTATGAGTTTTAAATTATATTTTTAGATAAACCAAATCAGGATTCATCTGCCAACACCTAAAATTTAGAAAACAAAGACAGCAACACAATATTCCACAACTTTTGAAATAAGGGATTTTATTCAGTAATCTGTTATTAGAATAAACTGATAATAATAAAGTGATAAAAATGCACATGTAAAATGTTGGGTAAGAAATTTAGCTATAATAGAAGAAAAAATAATATGCCAATCCACCCACCACTATGAATATCCAAATGAATGTGGGTGAAGTTTCAATATTCAAGGAAAACTTGATTACTTTTTTTCCCTGATTGATCCAAGTCATTCCCACAGATATCTTTTTTTATATCCATTCCTGAAACTCTACTTTTGAGAGGTATAATCTTGATATGGAGTGGATGGATGAGGCTGAGTGTTGTATTCTGAAAGTAAAAATCACCAAGTAGTAAAGTTCACCATCTTCTGACATTGTGTAAATGAGGTAGTCCGAAGTTTGGAATATTTTATGCATTATTTACAATAATAAGAGATATTTGTATATTTTATGAGCCCTCTACAGCAAGACCTCAGAGTAGTAATCTATAGCGGTAAGTTAGATGATAAAAGATGTTATCAGGCAAGAAGCTGATTGGGGGGGTGTATATTTTCATTTTTCTCTTTCTTTCTTTCTTTCTTTACAAAATGAATGAATGACCTCAAGAAAAAAAAAGTGATGAAATAGTATTTTGTTGTATTTGAAAGACATATTACAGGTGGAAAAAAAACCTATATAGTTAGCAAAAGTAAATACAATCATATAGCACATCTACTTTTGTTTATAAGAGTCAAAGAAACACATCCTTCATCATTCAAGCACTTCAATATGAGAAAATGATTGTGACAATAAAAAAAAAAAAGATGATGGAGGAAATGTTAATAAAGTTGGATGCAAAATAAAAAGACAAGTCCACAATCAAATCATTATCAGAAATAGTAGAGTAGGGTTGTTTGGTTGGCTCAATCAATAGAGCATGCAACTCTTGATCTTGGGGTTGTAAATTGGAGCTCCACCATGGATGTAGAGATTACCTAAAAATAAAATCTAAAAAAAAGAAAAGAAATAGAGTAAAAGTGGTCCTGTTACCCCGCCAGGAGTGAGAAAAAACAGAAATATAAAAATAAAGATAATTATGTTATTGGAATAAAGATATCAGTAGAAAAATGAAACTCAAAATAGACCAAACAGCAGAGAGAACTAGTGGATGGCAACAACAAAGGGGTAAAGAATGTGATTAAGAAATTATAAAATATTGTAATTAGAATGGGAAATTTGGGGGCTCCTGGGGGGTTCAGTCAGTTAAGCGTCTGCCTTCGGCTCAGGTCATGATCCCAGGGTCCTGGGATCGAGCCCTGCATTGGGCTCCCTGCTCAGCGGGGAGCCTGCCTCTCCCTCTCCCTCTGCCTGCCTGTTGGCCTACTTGTGATCTCTCTCTCTCTCTCTCAAATAAATAAATAAAATCTTAAAAAAAAAGAATGGGAAATTTTAAAATATACCTAGTAAGAATTCCAGAAAACAGAATAAGATGAGGGAGAGGCATTATTTGAAATTATTTTTTTAGCATTTTGAAGATTGTTTTAAAAAATATACATAAATAAAAAATTTTAAAAATTAAAAATTCATAAATGGATCGAAAAAAATCAGAAAGTATAGAGGAGTAGGATGAGAAAGAAAGAAAAAAACTAGACTATAATAGTGATATCACAGATTCTCAAATAAAAAACAAAATTAAAATCCTACAACAGAGCAAACACATATTACTCTGGAGATACATTCTGTATAATGGGAATAACAGGTAACTTCTTATCATAAAGTAGAATAATATATTTAAAATTCTAAAGAAAATTTAATGTGGGATTTTTTACCTAGTTTGAATGTAATTTGTAAAACATAACAATACAAATGATAGATGACAAATAGATTAATAGAGTTTCTGCCCCAAAGAGCCACAATTAATATAAAACTAAAGGATATTCTTGAACAGAAAAACAATAATAACATATTATCTGAACTCAGGCAGAATTGGAAAGATAGAAGCAATAATTTTGAATAAGAACAACAAAGATAAAATTTTTTGACAAAGCTAAGGAAGTATTTAAAGAAACTATGTGTGTGTGTGTGTGTGTGTGTGTGTGTGTGTATGGGTTAGGCATCTATCTATTTTATTGCTGTAGAAACAAGTAGGATATAACAAACTAAATATAATATGAAAGGCTGAGGGAGGCATTCTTCCAAAGCAATTTAAGGAGCCTAAAACGTATTGCATCATTCAAAAGGAAATTGATATATTCAATATAATTATGCATATTTAATAAAATTATAGTAATTATCAATAAAAATAGAATAGAACCCAAAAAAGAAAAGGAAAGATGGATGACACACAGAAAAATTCTTTTTTAAAGATTTATTTATTCAATTGAGAGAGAGACTGAGAGAGGGAGAACATCAACATGGGGAGGGACAGAGGGAGAGGGAGGTAGAGTCCAAGCAGACTCCGTGATGAGCTTGGAGCCTGACGTGGGGCTCTGAGATCATGACCTGACCTAAAACCAAGACTTGGACACTTAACCGACTGTGTCACCCAGGTGCGCCCCAAAACTTTTGAGTCTAACACAGTAGGAGGGGAGAAAAAATAACATAATAGAACTTGATAAATAAGACTCCTTGTGGATTAAACAAAAACACACAAAATAATACCATGTACAATTCCACATAAGTATTATGTGACTTAAGACATTAAAAAAAAACTAGAGAAAAAGAAAAGGGAAAAGGACTGAAGATGATATGTATCTGTAACCATATCTTTAATGTTTTCAATATTGTTTGTAACAACCCTATTGAGTATAATTCACAGATCTCCCTTTCACCCTTTCAAAATGTACAACTCAATAGTTTTTTGTATTTTCACACAGTTGTAACATAATTATCCTTATCTAAGTTTAGAACATTTTTATCACCTCAAAAAGAAACCTCATACCCATCACCAGTCACTCTGCAGTCTCTCTGCCTGATGGCCCCTGAGCAACTATCTCCATAGTTTTCCCTATTCTGTATATTTCATATAACTGGAATCACATAAAATGCACACTTTGTGTCTAACTTCTGTCACTTAACTTATTCAAGGGGCATCCATGCAAAAATGATTGATGTGATTAACATTTCTAAATTTTTGGTGGTGAGTTACTGTTTCTCATCTTAAAATAACAATTTTGAAGGAACCATAAAAATTATGCCTATAAAATATTAAGTATAAAACTTACACAGTATTGTGTAGGTATTATTTGTAACATAGATTAAATGTTAAATGTAAATGAAAATTTTATTCTTAATAACAAACAGCAAACTTAAAATTTAATAGCATATGGAATATTAAATCCCAGGGAGTGATAAATAATGGAAAAGGTTGAAGTCCTCTTGCATGTACCTATTCTTTATCTTCTATAGGGAAAGTTACTTGATATTATCACTGGAATAACCTATGATGTTAACAGTTAGAAAAAATTATATGTTAAAAATAGTTTTAGCTTTCGTAGGTGAAAGGACATGTGTTCAGTGTATATTAAATTGCATTAATTAATGGCATAGAGGAGAGCAAAATGAAGAAAAAATTAAAGAAAATTAGAATAATGGAAAACATTAAATACTTAATTGGAAAAGGTAAAAGATTTCGGTAATCCTGACAAACTTTTTCCATAATAAAATAAAATGTTTTCTGGATAAAAACAGAACAATATAAAAGTTAAAAAGTCCCCCCAAAGAAAACAAAATTCCAACCCCAAGTCACCTAACATAATTTTTGTATGTCCAAATTGAACATCAATATCCATGTGTCCAAACCTGACTCATACTTTGTCTTCCAAAATATGTTCTGATTTAGCGAGAAGTTCCAGCTTTTGCCCCGTTACCAACAAATCATTAGACCCATTCTTGGTGCCATCTCATTATGTATTCCCAAGTCAATACATCACCAAATCCTCCTTAAGATATCTCAAATTTGTCTATTATTTCCATGTACACATTTCCCAAATTTAGGCTCTCATCATCTGTCACCTAAAGTACTGCAAAATGCCAATCCGTCTTTTTTTCCTTTGAGCATCTTCCACTTTAATCATTTCATCGAAGTAAGTCTGGCGAATTTAATCAAATTTAATAACTTCTCCTACTACATTAACTCATAATTCTCGTTCCTTATTGATTTTATGTTGTTCCAAACTGTTAAAACAATTTGTAACATTTATTTGCTTACATTTTCATCTGTCAGTCTAACAGTGTTCCACAGCACATGCACGTATGCATACAGTTATGTTTCTCTTTTTCCCCTCTTTTCTTCTTGCATCAAGCTTAACATTTTTGGTCACCTCTGGTACTTCACACATTTTTCTTTTCCTCCTTCCCTCCCTTCCTTCCTTTTTTCCCTCTTTCTTTCTCTCTCTCTTCTTTTTCTCTTTCTTTCTTTCTTTCTTTCTTTCTTTCTTTCTTTCTTTCTTTCTTTCTTTCTTTCTTTCTTTCTTTCTTTCTTTCTTCTTTCTTTCTTTCTTTCTCCTTCCTTCCTTCCTTCCTTCCTTCCTTCCTTCCTTCCTTCCTTCCTTCCTTCCTTCCTTTCTTTCTTTCTTTCTTTCTTTTTCTTTCTCTTTCTTTCTTTCTTTCTTTCTTTCTTTCTTTCTTTCTTTCTTTCTTCTTTCTTTCTTTCTTTCTTTCTTTCTTTCTTTCTTTCTTTCTTTCTTTCTTTCTTTTTCTTTTTTTCTTTCTTCTTTCCTTTCCTCTCCTCTCCTCTCCTTTCCTTTTCCCTTTCCTTTCTCTTTCTTTCTGAATGTCTATATTTCTCTCTTTCTTTCTGTCTTTCTTTCACTCCAGATTCCTCTAGCTAAATACCCTATATCTTCCACCACTCAAGTTAGACTTTCCAGTGCAGGCACTGATCCACTTTTCATCTTTCCTACCAAATAACTTTTAAATTCTCAGATCACAGTGCTGTCCTCCATTAAAGTTCATCTTTGGACTCAAATTATGTAGTTAGAAGTTCAGAGACTCTTCCAACTATGCTGTGTATCAATATGTCACTTTGGACACTTGCATAGTGTTTGGTATATGGGGCTTTGGTTGGTAGATATTTGTCAGTTTTATCTCCACTTTATAATTCGTACAGTTTCTATTTGTACACAATTATTATTTTAAATATTTTCAGTTATATTCAAAACTAAGATTTTTCTCATGAGCCCAACAATTCTCAAGAGAGCAGTAACTTTAACTTCATGTGGAACTACACACTGGAATTAAACTCCTAATGGTTCCTACAATCAAACATATCTCAATTTCTATGGATACCCATACTTTCCTTCCTCTCTCCTATAACAACATATGTGTTTCTTAGTTTCTATGCTTATTCTCTTCTCCTAGGCTTGGTATCACTTCTCATCTCATCCCCTCAGAATCTGTTCTTTCTTTATTTTCTTTTTCATTAATATCCTAAGTCAATCTCTCTTTCACAATCATAATTTCATCGAATGACATAATTATCTATGCCATTTATACATCTTATTTTGACTTTAGTCTCCCTATAGCATCTGCTATTTCTGATCTTTTCATAAACTTTCAGAAAGAACTGCTGTAGACAGAAGCCACCATTCTGTGCCTTTTATTTACTATTCAACCTTCCATATGTGCCCCTCCACTAAAATTTCAATGAGCTTTTGGCAGTAAAATCTTAGCAAACATTTTTTAGTCTTTGTATCTGATCTGTAGGAGAGTGTTACACTGATCTCTCTCTTCTGAAATATGTTCTACCAAATGTCCATGTGAATATATTCATTGCAGTCATCTGGAAGTTCTAATTATCTTTATTCTATATTTAGTTTCTCCTATTCTGCCCTCTTAGAAATCTTACTGTTTTCCTAGAATTCCTTTTCTTCTCCAAAACATTCACCTTCAATCTTCTTAATTTCCATGGCTTTATTTACAATCTTTATGCTGATAAATTGTCAAGTTGACATCTCTACTACCATAAATGCAAGAGGATTTTAAAGGCATATATTAATTAGTTTCTGGTCAACTATCTCCGCCAGGATAAATTGCAGTTTATATCAAGATGGTTTATGTCAATATGGTTTATATAAAATAGTTCCACTATTGATGTACAAATCTTGGATCTGAAATTTGCCCTTCCTAAGCACATCTCTTTGGACTGTTAATGGATTTACTTCCACCCAGTTCCTCAATCTTTTGCGTGTGCGACTCTATTTCTCATTGTTTACATTATATCAGTTATGGCATCTCCTCGGTTTTAATTTTAAATATCCACTTACCTGCCCATTTCTCTCATCTCTATAATTCATATACCAGATCAGGTGCAATCATCTTTGAATTGGATTACTGAAAGAGTCATCCTGACATCCCTACCAGTGAGCTACCTCAATAGTCTTCCAAATGATTAATTGCATTGATAAAATTAATGTATTTTTCTTACTACTGTAATGGATATTTGATATCTATCTATTAATATTATAT
Source organism: Eumetopias jubatus (assembly GCF_037043125.1). Taxonomy (NCBI): domain Eukaryota; kingdom Metazoa; phylum Chordata; class Mammalia; order Carnivora; family Otariidae; genus Eumetopias; species Eumetopias jubatus. The sequence goes on along the minus strand of NW_028274809.1, from coordinate 171,632,271 downwards.
TGAAACATAAGCATACAAATTCAAAGTTAGCAAACTCAAAACAGGAGTTCAAAAGTTATTTTTTTCTTACTATATTGCTCTCACATCAGCAATTTGACAATGGTGTAATTGTTGCTTATTAATCATAACACACTTTTTAAAAAGACGTGATTGGAACATATATTAAAATACTTCTTAAAAAATGTAAAATCTGTCACAGGATATACTGTTTTAACTTAGAGCAAAAAAATGTAAAACTTATACCACGGTTTAATTTTATAAACAGGAACTTTGTGTTCTATTTTCATAACAGTCTAATCTGCATGAAACACTTGATTTATATATATTTTATATAAAATGTAATCACTTGTAGGCAGGACTCTGGAACATTATTTAATATCTGCATCACTTGCGGTAAGCATTCTATTTCTTCTTATGATCAGAGAGATTTTGTCTGGGGTGTCCTGTACATATAAAAGTACAAATCCTGTTGGAGACTCATTCTAACAGCTATCTCTCGATTTAAAAGTAGAGATATACCACTTTAAACACTGTTGTCCGTTGTTGTAGTGCTAAATTTGCTATCTATAGCTCAAAATGTACATCTCTAATGTGGAATTTTATATCAGGAAAAGCTTTTAGTTCTTAGATATTATGAATTATAAAACATTCCCTAAACTTGAAATATAAAATAAAATACTACATTTTATTTTAGGATAACATAGTGTTAAAATATCATAATTTAAAAAATTATGTTCATGAATTTGAATAAGGAAGTAAAGGCTCAGAGGAATGGCTAATAAAGGGTGAGTTATTAGTATTAAAAAAGTTTACAAACATGATACAATAGGGGGTAGATATGTTATATAAGTTAACATGTAATATAAAACATGTTTTCATTTCCAAGTAGTAAGATTTAGGAGGTTATATTCCTCATGAAATATTTTTGCATAAAAAGGATAATGTGAATTGACAAATACAAGCACATCTCTTTTTGTAAACATGCTCATTCTTTTATTATAAAAAATCTCCTCAGAGTTCTCCTTGGTTTGACAACCTTCAAAATATCCATATCCTGAGAGCTGTTCCAGCAATGAAGAAGCCTTTCAGCATGGGGTTGTTAGCTCAGCTCACACTGCTGTTAGCTCTGCTTGCAATGAAAAGCTACTGCTCGGAAAAACCATGTGGTGGTCTTGAGGTTTAAATCCCATAGGCAAATAGAAGCCTATTTTTTGAGAAGGCATTGGGAGAAAAGATTCCAGGCAAGGGGTAGGAAATGTCTTACTGTCATACCAGTACATTTTATAGGGAGAATATATAAAAAAAACAAACAAACAAAAACCCAAAAACAAAACAAAACAAAACCACACACACACACAACAAACAAACAAACAAACAAAAAACTATAGTATATTATTCTTTAGTTGTATCTCTGGATGGAAAAATCTTAACTAACCACATAAAATTATACCTTTAGTAGATTGACAGTATTATTGTTTGAATATTCTGACAATATTTTTATGGCTACTTCTGAGATGCACACACAAACTATGCAGGACTCCTTGCTGCTGATTAATGGCACACATTCTTATTAAGAGTTCTGAAGGAAGAAATTAAAAAGAATGTCAAATGATTCATCATCACATTATCAGCCAGCTGTCTATCACTTACGCTCAAGGGCACTATTTTTGTCTCCCAACACTGGAACTTCTGAAAGAGAGCTGAAAGTCTATAGCCAACTGTGTAAAAGCACCTAAAAAAAACTTGTCATGTATTATCATCTATTCATCCTCTCTGACCATTTTAATAAACCCACCAATATTTATTGAGCACATTTTTGAGTCTAGTCTTGACCTAGAAACCATTAGAGACTTATAAACAGCATAGTACTGTGTCCCTGATTTAAAGAACTTAAATCTAATAATAAGGACAATGTGAGTCACTGAGCAATAGAAGATAATATATAAATTCTAAGCATTAGTATGTTTGAAATAGATACATCTAAGATGTAAGGAAACATCAAGGAAGACTGGAATAGTACCTTGAAGTGGTCAGTGATGAAGGGAAATGTGAGCATGCACTTGAATGGATGAATATAAATAAGAATGTATCATATGTGTACATATTTTAAGTTGGGAGAACATGAGAAGCAAGGGGCTTAGCATAAATGCAGGTAATAATTAACTACTTCTTGGTTCAATGCTATGTGCAGGTTCTAAGATACAATACAAAGAGGCGCAGGCCCTATGTATTGATAATCTAGTGGAAAACATGTCTTAATATAAGAACTACTTTATAGTTCTCTGATTATAATAAGTAAAATGCATTGTAAAACACTATATGGGAATTAACAGAGTGGGAAAGAAAAGGAAAGCTTAGAGGAGTTTAAGACATAAGATGTAAGTTTTATATGATGAATAAATGTTCCCTCAAAAAAAAAAATCCTTGGTGTCAGTCAATTCCAGGCAATAAACACAACTACAAACACAGCTACCAGAGTGTGAGACATGAAGGCGTTAATAAGGCAAGACTAGATCTTCAACTATTATCACTGTCAAAGTAATGAAGTATTCAGTAAAGGCTAACTGCTGTGACCAGGTGATAAAATTATTTACAGTTATTCTAAAGGTTTTGAATTTGAATTTAAATACACTTGAGAGCCCCTCAAGGATTTTTTTTATGAGAGGAGTGATATTTTCACATTGGAGAGGAATAACTCTTTCTTCTTTTGCATCTCTATTCTGAGAATTATTTTCTCATACTCTAAAAACGCATATTCTCTAATAGATATAGATATCTAATTGGCATTGTAAAAGTTCTTTGATTATATCTGACAATGCTGATTATAAAGTGAGTAGGAAGGAGGGATCTAAACTTTTTTGGAAAAGTAACAACTAATTAGAGAAAATAAAATACAAAAAGGAAGCATTGAAGAATATTTAAGATGATTTTGAATAAAGATGAGACATTGTCCAGTAGATTGTGAAATAAAAATGTGAAAAAAATGACATAAAAAAAGATGGAGGTAAACATTTAGAATGGTTATTTCTTCATAAATTTCACTAGAGTCTACCCAATTCAAAAGTTAACTATTAAAATGAGCCTATTAGCAACTATATTCATATGATTCTTCTTTACCCTGTGCATAAACTTTCTTCAATGAAAACCCATTTGGTAAATATATGTAATCAGAACTGTATTTTCTTTAACAGTAAATTATTCTAAAAAACAATTAGCGCTTATTTTGGTGCAGGTGTAAGAGTTTCCCAGTTGTTGACAATAATTTACAGTGATTAAATACTTTTTTTTTTTTTTGAGAGAGAGAAAGGTTAAGTTTATCATCAGTTTAGTTTTGGTATTTCTCCAAAAATATTTTTATCTGTTTTTCAACAATTCTGACTTTGATATTTCAGCCGATAATTTTCCTGCAATTCTGAAACTATGTAAATAGGAAGCTGAGGAAAAGTTGATTCAAACAATGTAAAAATCACTGGTTACTATGCACCCACTTACTTCTTACAGTAATTTCTAGAAACTGAACTGGAGCTGGTGCAAAAGATAGGGAACATGTCCATGTTGCTTCAGAGAAGTAAAAAAGATTTGGCAAAAGAATACACTGATGCAAATGATATGTAAAATAGCACTAGCTTTTCACATACTTTGTACTTACTGGTAGAGATAAGAAATTGAATCTGGGCATGCAGAAGTAGAGATTTCATGTCAAGATAACTGCAGAAGGAAAAACAAAACACAGGGTTTTGTTTATCTATGTTCTACTTGGCAAGATCCAGACTGCCAGCGGAGCCTCATGGGCTAGTTAGGGGGGTAAATGACAAATGTGCTTAGCTGTGATAATAGTTTTATAATTAAACATACCAGTACATAGTGTTATATCTATTGTCATTCCTAGCTTCTCATCAGAAAAGATAATGGAATATTTATTGCCTTAACTTATTGGGAATTATTATTATTTTAAAAATTATTAAAAATATATTTTTTAGAATTTTTTTATTTAGAAAACAGAAGCTGAATTAAAAACTACACATTTCTGTATATAGATGCATATTTAGAAATAATGAATGGTCAATTTAAAATTATTTCAGGATAATGTTTTAGGGAACTTATTTCCATTATGGAAAATCAATTGGCATAAAAAGTTATATACGGAAAAGCACCTGTAATATATCATAGAGTAAGATAAAATTTTAACAATAGAGATTTACCATCTGTAATTCCCATATATTAAGGATGATATATAAAGCTTTTTTTTCTATTATATAGAATTCAATTCATTCACATCAAAACATATTTTTCATTTGAAAGTAAACATCTCCCTCTTCAGGAATTTTTACTAAATTCAGGAATCCGAATATTTCACTGAAAAAACTAAACAATTTCATTTTACATGTGGATATATGTGAAAACTTATCAATATGTTTTAAATATAACTCATGATGGCTTTGAATTTCTATGCAATACAGATCTAATTAATTTTATATTTTGTGTCCACTACTTATAATTACTGTTTTAATATTAGAATATATTTAAAATGAGCAATCACATTATTTACTAATAAGTAGAAATATATATTGATGATTAGTACACATTTATTTTATTTTTATATCTAGTATTGTGTGCGTGTTTTAAAGTTTGCTCACTTTCATGGTCTTTATTTTGTTCCCAAGTTTTCCTAGTTATGTTCATTTGGATAAAGCTCATCCGTTTCCACAGTACTCTTCACTAAGATCCAAGGCATAATGAAAAACAGATATAGAAGTAATGTTTTAAGTAAACTCTGTACAAATTAATTAAAATACTAAGAACTTTCATTCTCCAACATAAAACTTCAAGACATCTAAAAAACAATATATTAAAAAAGTGGCTTTGAGGCCAAAGTTTTTCATAATTTGGAAGAAGACTTTTTTCCTTAACCAAAAGCTACGTGTGTTAACATGAACAAATAAACCTTTTAAAAATAAAAATCTACAAAACCATATTTAGAACCTTACAAAATTACTTCTGATACATATGCAGTTTAGATCATTTGAATAAATGTGTTTGTTAATAAAATCCCAAATAAAATTTAAAAATTTAAAAACTCATTTTAGAAAAAAATATTGGTTGCTCCCATATCAACAATGCCATATGATGATATGAACCAAAATCATAGGTTTTGTAAAAATTTACATTTATTTTTGTTTTATTTATTCATTAAAGATTTTATTTATTTGAGAGAGAGAAAGCCAGAGGGAGAACATGAGTGGGGGGGAAAATATGAGGGGTGTGGGTGGGACAGAAGAAGAGGGAGAAGCAGACCCCTTGCTGAGCAGCGTGCCCCATGGGGGGTGAGGCTGGCTGGATCCCAAGACCACGGGATCGTGACCTGAGCCAAAGGCAGATGCCTAACCTACTGAGCCACTCAGGAGCCCTGATACACATTTATTTTTAATAATATATAACACTGGCATATGAACTTGAAAATAAAGGTTATCCAAAACACCTGATATGTCAGTAAAAGAGATTACAAATGTCTACACACTCACTACCCAAGTTAAGAAATAAAACTTTACCAGCTTTGAATCTCTTTATGTATCCCCTTTCCAATTAGTCCTCTTTCTCCCAGAAAAACATACACCCTGTACTTATTTTTTAAATTATTTTGTTTATTTTCATTATAGCTTCATAATTCTACTCTTCAGCATGCCTAAAAATGTGTCACCACTGTCACTCCATATTTAATAATAATGACTTTTAAAAACTCATCTGATAAATACATGATTCTGCTGTCCATTTATCATTCTCTCTGTATAATTTTTTATTTAGTTAATATATAATGCCATTATATATTCCTGTCCCATTAATATATATTCCAGTTTTATTTTTATTTTATTTTCTATTAAAAATAATATTGTCTAACAATTTCCTTAGAGATACCCTAGTACATGTGAAAGATTAAATTCAAGATGATTTTTTTCCTAAGAAATTGTGTCAATTTTTATCCCAACTACTGGTCATAAGATATCTGATGACTCATTGTTAGTGCTGACACTTTAAATGATCAAATGTTCTAGTTTTGATACTCTAAATTACATTTGAAGTTCTATATAAAACTAGTTCTTTTATTAAGACAGTTTTTCTTCATAAACTTAATAATATCACAACATTCTTTAAAATCTTTAGGGTTTTCCACATTTTCATACTTGTCATTCATGCCTTCTTTCTCAGTTAACAATTCTGGGAGAACATCAATTTTATTACTTTTCAAAAAAAATTACATTTTTTAATTCTCCATACTAAATTATTTTCTTTATTAATTTAATTCTCTATATTCTTCCTTACATATTTGGGTCTAATTGGCTTTTCCCCTCAATTTCCTGTGAGGGGTGCTTACTGGTTTTAATTACTTTTGTAATAGATACAGTTAAATCTATAAAGATTAAAGAAGTATGACTTTAATTGCATCCCACACACTCTTAGGTGTTTATTTTCATTTATATAGTCAAAATGTTTCTATGTTATTTATTTCTAGTTTGACTAGAATCTGTAAAGTTCCAATTCCTTGAATTTTGATCTTGCTCTATTGCCAATAATTGGATAAATTTTTCAAAATATTCTGTGGACACTTAAAAGTAATAGTATTGAAATGTAGTGATCCACAGGGGTACATGCACCCCAATGTTTATAGCAGCAATGTCCTCAATAGCCAAACTATTGGGAACCAAGAACCAAGAACCAAAATGTCCATCAACAGACGAATGGATAAAGAAGATATGGTATATACACACAATGGAATATTATGCAGTCTTCAAAAAACCGAAATCTTGCCATTTGCAACGACGTTGATAGAACTCGAGGGTATTATGCTAAGCAAAATAAGTCAATCAGAGAAAGACATGTATCACATGATCTCACTGATAGGAGGAATTCTTAATCTCAGGAAACAAACTGAGGGTTGCTGGAGTAGTGGGGGGGTGGGAAGGATGGGGTGGCTGGGTGATAGACATTGGGGAGGGTATGTGCTATGGTGAGTGCTGTGAATTGTGTAAGAATGTTGAATCACAGACCTGTACCTCTGAAACAAATAATACATTATATGTTAAAAGAAAAAAAAAAGAAGTAGGAAGGGAAAAATGAAGGGGGGAAATCAGAGGGGGAGACAAACCATGAGAGACTATGGACACTGAGAAACAAACTGAGGGTTCTAGAGGGGAGGGGGGTCGGGGGATGGGTTAGCCTGGTGATGGGTATTAAAGAGGGCACATATTGATTGGAGCACTGGGTGTTATAAGCAAACAATGAATCATGGAACACTACATCAAAAACTAATGATGTAATGTATGGTGATTAATATAACATAATAAAATAAAATTAGAAAAACTAATGATGTACTATATGTTGGCTAACAATAAAAAATAGCAATTTTAAATAATCAAAAAATAATATGTATTCTATAACACATTGATGAAAGAAATTGAACATGACACAAGCAAATTTTCACAGACCCTGAATAGCCAAAGCAAACTTGAAAAAGAAAAGCAAAGCTGGAGGTATCACAATTCTAGACTTCAAGTTATATTACAAAGCTGTAATCAAAACAGTATGGTGTTGGCATAAAAAGAGACACATACATCAATGTGACAGAACAGAAAGCCCCCAAATAAACCCACAATTATATGTCAATTAATCTTTGACAAAGGAGGCAAGAATATACAATGGGAAAAAGACAGGCTTTTCAAGAAATAGTGTTGGGAAAACTGGACAGCTACATGCAAAATAATGAAACCGGATGATTTTCTTAAACACACAAAAATAAACTCAAAATGGATTAAAGATCTAAATATGAGAATTGAAACCATAAAAATCCTAGAAGAGATCACAGGCTGTAATTTCTCTGATACTGGCTGTAGTAACATCTTTCTAGATATGTCTCCTGAGGCAAGGGAAATAAAAGAAAAAATAAACTATTGGGACTACATCAAAATAAAAAACTTCTGCCCAGCAAAGGAAACGACCAACAAAACTAAAAGAAAGTTAATTTGTATGGGAAATAATCACTTCATTTTATTTTTATGGCTTGTCATATTTATACTTAAGTGGTGAATTCTGATAATATCAAGAACTGCTTTGTACTTTTTATTGACTCTTGTTTCCTCAAAGTTAGGGAAGCCATTCACATTTTTTCTTTTGAAATTAAAAAAAAAGCAAATGGAACAGTATAGAAACAGATTCTTTCCTCAGTGAGATAAAAAAAATAGTGGAAAAAATAAAGCTACAAGAAAATATGTCTCTAGTCATTAAGTGGGGCTCCTGTAGTACACATTCTGCTTGTGGGTGACACAGGTGAAATCTGTACTTGGAGCCTGGTAGGAAACAAGATTCAATGAAGATAGTTTTCATAATATTTCATCATTATAATTTGCACCAATCCAACAGTAAAATGACTATCTATATGGTCATACCATGTTAGAAATGGGATTTTGAGCAAGTTAGGCAAATTTATTTTTGACATTTTTTATTCCTTCAAGATATAGAAATCATTTTTTTCTTTTGATAGCCATGATTGAGATATCAGCATGTGAATCATCGGTACTGTAAATTTTAGAATTTTGGGATAAATTGACAACCTCACTCATATTCTGCAATATTTTAATTAACTTAGGGACATTTAAGCAAGTTTCTAAGAAATATCTGAGGGAAACTGTGACATGCTTTGACTGAAAACATCAGAAAGATTTTTGTTCTGTTTTGTCTTGCTTTGTTTGGGTTTTTTTCAATATTTTATTTATTTATTTATTTAGAGAGTGGGGTGGGAGAGGGGCAGAGGGAGAGAGAGAATCTTCATTAGGTTCTACACTCAGAGCCCTATTGGGGCTTCATCTCATGAACCTGAGATCATGACCGGAGCCAAAAATCAAGATTCAGACGCTTAACCAACTGAGCCACCTAGGCGCCCCTGTCTTGCTTTGTTTTTAATCATCTTATAATCAGGGTACCGGCCAGGCAGCCCAGCTTCGCGAAGGCTCTTGGCCGCCGCGGCCGGCAGGCACCTGGCACGCGCCCGCCCCGCCGCCACGATGCCCAAGAGGAAGGTCAGCTCCGCCGAGGGGGCGTCGAAGGAGGAAACCAAGAGGAGGTCGGCAAGTTTGTCAGCTAAACCTGCTCTTGCTAAAGTGGAAACGAAGCCAAAAAGGCGGCAGGAAAGAATAAATCTTCAGACAAAAAAGCGCAAACAAAGGGGAAAAGGGGAGAAAAGGGAAAACAGGCTGAAGTGGCTAACCAAGAAACGAAAGAAGACTTACCTGCAGAAAACGGAGAAACTAAAAATGAGGAGAGTCCAGCCTTCGATGAAGCAGGAGAGAAAGAAGCCAAGTCTGATTAATACCATAAACCATGTCTCATCAGTGGTCCCTGTCGCCTTTCTTGTACAATCCAGAGGAATATTTTTATCAACTATTTGTAAATGCAAGTATTTTAGTAGCTCTAGAAACATTTTTAAGAAGGAGGGAATCCCACCTCATCCCATTTTTTAAGTGTAAATGCTTTTTTTTAAGAGGTGAAATCATTTGCTGGTTGTTTATTTTTTGGTACAACCAGGAAATAGTGGGATATTGAATGTGGGAGGCTTTGATTGTCTTGGGTGTCAGCTCAACATTCCATAGCTGGGGTAGTTTTTATATCCTATAATACCAAGCATACTAAATGGCAATTTGGAGTCGGTCGTGCATTTACTATGTCTTGAATATTTTAAATTACTTCTTTTCCCATGTTGTTTTTGGTAGAATTGTTTCCTAAAGAAAACCACTCCTAGATCTTGGCTCTCCCGGTCAGAATTCTTGTGCACTCTGTAACATCTCGGTCGTGGTAGTCCGGTTTTCCTAGTAACTCTGTTAATGTGCTGTGCAAGATTGAGAATTTGAGTATGTAGTGTATATGATATTAAATTGTGAATTAATGGGACTTCACAATTTAACAGTGCATCAGCATTTGAAGATCTTGGTACTGGGAACCCATCTAATTGCTCCGGGCCATAGGAAGCTCATAAAATAAAACAGATACTTCTGATTAAAAAAAAAAATATATATATATATATATTTAAATATATATATACACACACACACACACATACACATTAAATAAATAAATAAAGGCAGAATATAGACTAATCATGTCCTATCTATTCAAGAATATGTTTATCTTTTTTAAAGATTTTATTTATTTATTCATGAGAGACAGAGAGAGAGAGAGAGAGAGAGGCAGAGAGAGAAGCAGGCTCCCAAGGAGCAGGGAGCCCAATGTGGGACTCGATCCCAGGACCCTGGGATCATGACCTGAGCCAAAGGCAGACGCTTAACCATCTGAGCCACCCAGGCACCCATAAGTTTATTTTAATAAGTGCATTAACCTATTACAACAGTATATGCTTCATCTAAGAACCCATACTTCCCATAAAATTATAAAGAAGGATTTGATGTAGAATGTAGACATGAAACAGAGAGGAATTTTCTACAAATTCTAATCAATTGGCCTCATAACAACTTCTTTTATAAATCCAATTCCAGGGGTACCTGAGTGGCTCAGTCATTAAGCGTCTGCCTTCCGCTCAGGTCATGATCCCAGGGTCCTGGGATCGAGCCCCTCATCGGGTCCCTGCTCCGCACAAAGCCTGCTTCTCCCTCTCCCACTTTGCCTGTTTGTGTTCCCTCTCTAGCTGTGTCTCTCTCTGTCAAATAAATAAATAAAATAAAATAAAATAAATCCAATTCCATTGTATGTACTTTTTGGAAACATCACACAATTCACACTCTCTGTAGTTTTACTCATTGGTCTATGTCATCATGAAGCAAATTTTTGCTGTTACTTTGCTTATCTAAGTTAGCCTACTTTTCCAGAACACCTAAAAAAGTATTTTTTGACATATCCTATGTATAATAATTTAATCATCTGACATGGCATCAAAAATAAAATTTTAAACTAGATATAATCTCAATTTCAATGGGTTATAATTCAGTTTTCCAGAGAATCTGGACTATAACTATTATCTAATCTTCAGCAATTTCTGAAATCATTTCCAAGTTTTGCTTATATTTCATATCAGCACATGCTACTTTTATTGTTACTTATTTTATGTAATTTCCCCATTCTCCACAGAGTTTCCCATGAGAAAAGAAATTATTATCTAAAGTATTTTGCGCCCCTCAATTGAGAATCACATCAAAGAACTTGCATTTTATTTACTGCACTAGCTGGGGGGGGGCATAATTTGTGTTAACTCTATAGAAATTGTATTAATTTGGGAAAAACTATTCTACAAATATTCAGAGAAAGAAAATATGATTTACTGAGTCATTAACTTAGAATTGTAATATATGTTTTAGGGAAGGATTATATTTCTGTATGAATTATTTTTTTTATTTTTTGTTTCCTTTGATTTAGATTTTAATGGTTTGAACTAAAAGACAAGGCAAATAGGTATTTTTCAATAATGGTTTAAAATGATATATCAGGCAAAGCAAAAGCATATATAGGAAAAACTAATGCATTATACAAAATTAGCCTCTCAGCTTTAAATTATATGAACTTTCTGGGTCTCAGATACCTACCTTCAAAAAATAAAGGAGGTAAAAAAATAAACAAATAAATAAAAGAAGTAATACAACATTTCTAAAGTCAGATACATCTCTAATATTTACAGCTCCAACATTTAAAATTTTAATCATTTTTAATATTCATTTCTGATAACTCCACTCTATTTAAGGACTTATAATAATTCCTTAGGAGAAAGTTTTGATAGACTAATTCAAAATTAAAAAATAATTAACAAGAAATATCAAATAATATTTATGGGGATTTTATAAGTATATTCGTATTAAGGTATTGCAATTAAGATTACTTATTTTAGCAATGGGAACGAATAGCTACAGAAACATGAGTATGTTCCTTTAAATCAGGAAGACTATAGATTTTAGAGAATGATTATAATTTGATAAATAGATTGATCCAAAGTGTTGATAATTTCCTAAAACATTTTTATATTCACTATAAACCAAAATGGATAGATTAAAGTAATGTTGAGAGTCAATTCTATTTAAGAGTTTAAAAAATAAATTAGAAAATGTTTCTTTGCACTATCTTAAAATTCATGCCTGTAAAAGAACCTGTCTACCTCCTGTGGTGGTAGTTATTTTCTGTAGTTATTGCACAATGAGTTTGCCCTTATAAACAAATGTTTACTTATAAAATAACAGTGAAACCTAAAGTATTAAATATGAAGTATTTTACTATATGAGGGGGTAAGATTTTAAAACTGACATATAACCAAAGGCACTTTTCAGACACTCTTTACAAGTTTGATACAATACCTTGAACTTCATGTGTAGACTGACCAGACACTTCTAGATTTTGATGACAAACTATTTTAAGTTGGTTACAACATGGGAAAAGCCAGTATATTTAAAAATTATCAGTTAGTGACACTGTAGAGATATGAACTTTAATTTTCCATTTGTATCCTCTAATTCTTCAGTGTCAAGAAGAGAGGAGGTGGAGTTTTAAAACAGTTTCTTTTTTAGCTCTCGTTTTTGATATATGAAAAAATCACAGTCCTATGAGTAACAACAGATTCCAAATAATTGACCCATTTTAATTTTCCACACCAACACCAAGAAAGAATAAGGAGGTACAAAGAAGATCATGGTATAAAATTTGTTCTAGATTAAACTGTACTGTTATACATTGAAGCTTCTATGCCCTTGTAGACCATTTGAAGGTACCAAATTCTACTGAATTAATATGTTAATAATTTTAAGTTTTTATAATTAAACATTCAATGTCCCATACATTTAATAAATTTAATCAGTCATAAGAGCAAAATCTTAGAGAGTAAATAGTTTTGACATAATCTGTTAATATCTGTTAACAGATAAATGTATTTAACATGTATGTGAATATATCCAGACATTGAAATAACAATAAAATCAGCACTATTACTATTTTGTTGATCTGACATATACAATACACTGTACTAATCTCATATAAAAATATTATTTCTATAGAAGTTTCATCGAATTTATCTAATTAATTGTAGTTACATCACTCATATTTGAGGATTCATGAATAACGTTAGCTCCTTGTGGGTAATTATCAACACAGATATTCTGTTCATATGAAATACTTTGTGCAGAGTAACCAGAACTTTGTTAATTTAAATGATAAAAAAATATGTCCGGCTTGTAGCTAAAGTGAAGTATTTTTCTCTGTTTCTAAAATTAGGATTTATTTTCATGTTACTCAATTTTATTTTGTTTTATTTTATTTGGTACTTCATAAACTAGTGAAATGTGTGTGCGAGTATGTGATTTAACGTGAGCACATAAGTAGAAGGAAGTGGATTGGCTAATGGGGCCAATTATGGGGACCTGAAGAGATATAAAAAGAATGATGATCCATTATCCACTTGAAGAACTGAGTTGTATTTGGATGTTTTTCTTAGTCACAGATAGAAAAACAGGTTGTTTGTTCTTCAAGAATAAAAAGTATAACAAAAGCAATTATGAAACTACTGAGTAAGGCTATAGCCCAGTCATTGACAGGATATGTTAAATGGACAAGTCACTTAAATTTTCTGAGCTTAATTCCTTCATCAGTACAATTAAATTATTTGTTTCGGGGTTCTTGAAGTAACACCATGGACTAATCTTCTCAGTATGCCTCATATTACATACAATTGGATCATATAATTGGTAATCCCATAAGATTCAATCAGCATCTTAAAAAAAAAAGATTTTGTATAGACCACAAATTTTCATGTGAGAACAAAAGAGGACAAAAAATGAATAGTGCTAGCTACATGTATCAATAACAAATTCATAAAAGAAGTGATGTGTAAATTAGTTTTGCAGATTATATAGAAATTTAAAAAAAAAGGAAAACAAATGAGACCATAATGAAGAAGGAAACCATGTTCTGACAAACCAGGTGATAATGATTCTGTCTCTCTCTCTCTCAAATAAATACATAAAATCTTTAAGAAAAAGATTAGTACACAATCAAAAGTTATTATATATTTAAGGAAACCATACATAAGGAAATTCATCAGAGCAAGTAGAAGGAAAAGGAAATCTTTGGAATAAGCACTGCCATCATTGTCAAGAGAGTTTTGAGCAAATAGTATGTCTATAAAGAAGGAACCAAAAACAGTCTTGGCAATTAAAGACATGATTACTGAAATCAAAACAATTTAAACAAATTAGAAGAAACATAGAATAGAATTAATTGAAATATAATTTTACCTACATTATTTAATAACTTTGATTAAATTAACAGTTCTTAAGGAAAAGTAATATTCAACTTATATTCCATAAGTGACAGATAACACAAATAAACCAAGAAACATGAGGAAAATTGAAAATGTATTAAAAAATCTTCTCAAAAAAGGACAAGGATTAGATTGTTTTACCAGCTACTCATGGAATAAATTTTTCTAAATGTATACTTTTAATCATATGAGAGGGGAGGAGTAGGAGGAAGACCTTAAGCTTACATCCTCTCTCCAACACAGCTAAACAATTGTTAAATCATTCTGAACACCAAGGAAATTGATCTGAGGACTGAGGGAACAAACTGCACAACTAGAGAAAGAAAGGAGGCCACATCATGTAAAGTAGGAGATGTGGTGATGTGATCTGGGGGAGAAAAGAATCTTGGGTCCTGCAGAGGGGAGGGAGCCCTGATCACCTAGAGGGAGAGAGAGAGAGAGTGTGTATGAGAGGAGAAAAAGAGAGGAAGCAGCACACAGGGGACTGCACAAGAAAAACACTTCCCCAAAACCATTGACTAGGAAAACGAGAGTGGCTGATTATTGAAAGTTTTTACAAGCAATGGAGCTGAAAGTCTAAAGTTTTAGAAGTCTACACCATTGCCAGTGTTGAGCCTGGCAGGCGTACTGGTGCTCCTGTGAAGAAGGGCAGAAGCTGGTAGGGGACAGGCCTGCTCTGCGGATCCCCTGGGTTGCACTGGGAGAGAAAGTTCCCCTTTTCAGAGTGCATTTGAGAGGGGCAGCACTGCCTTTCAGGGGACAAAAGAGCCAATGGGCACCACTGAGCTGCCCTGTTAATTAGCAGAGGAGCAGAGACACCTGCTGAGGGCAGCTAATCTGAATGACAGCTTTTTACTATGCTTCATCATAAAATCCAAGCCCCTGGGTGGACATGTGACTGCTTTTCTGGGTCAAACTGGTACCATCCACAGTGCAGCAAGACCTTCCCTGAGAGGGTCAGTGTGGATTAATACCATGCCAGGTCCCTAAAATTTGGAGTTTTGAAACCCAGCCATGTGCCTGAGATAAAACACAAGAGCATTGTGCTGCTAGGCAGGGAGATGGCTCAGACACAGATGGGAGAAGGCAAAGATCTGACAGAAGCCTGGGCCACAAGAGGGGAGATTGTTTGCTCTTCTATGAGGGCTTTCTAAACACCAGCAGATGTGGGCTCCCCTCTCCAAGGAAGAGAGCGAGAAGATACCATTTTTCACTCCTTCCCTCACATAGACGGACTTCAGCGAGTGGGCCTCTTACAACAAGCCTGGCTCCCCTCCACTCTGCACGTGCCTTTTCAAAAGGCAAGTGTAACTGAGAACCATAGCAGCAGCAGACCCTTCCCCTAGAAGATCAGCACAACCCCCCCCACCCCCAACACACACACACACACACACACCAGGTTACTGATCATATTGTGCTGCAAAGCTTCAGCTCTAGTGGAAATAAGACCAGACACAGGCTTTCCTAACATAACAAAAGACAAAGACCTAGACAAAATGGCAAGAAGGAGGAATTCATCCCAAAAATAAGAACAAGGAGTGGCTATGGCCAGGAAGCTAATCAAAATAGACATAAGTAATATGCCTATACCAGGATTAAAAAAACAAACAAACAAAACAATCAGAAGGATACTAGTTGGGCTTGAGAAAAGCATAGAAGAAATCAGAGAGACCTTTACCAGAGATATAAAAAACTAGTTGGGTTGAAATAAAAAAACTCAATAACTAAGATGCAAAACCAACTGATGGTAATGACCACAAGGTTGGAGGAAACGGAGGAATGAATAAGTGATATAGAAGATAAAATAGAAAACAATGAAGCTGAAAAGAAGAGGGAAAGAAAAATATCTGATCATGAATGTAGACTTAGGGAACTCAGTGAATCCATAAAACAATAACATTCATATCACAGGACTCCCACAAGAAGAGAGGGATGATGAGTTTCCAAAACAAACAAAACCTAAAGGGTATGAGACCACTAAACCAGCCCTGCAAGAAATATTAAGAGGGATCCTTTGAGTGGGGAGGAAAGCAACAGAGACTAAAAAGCAACAGAGAAAATCTCCAGAAACAGTTACCTTACAGGTAATATATTGGTGCTAAATTCATATCTGTAAATAATCACTCTGAATGTAAATGGACTAAATGCTCCAATCAAAAGACATAAGGTATTAGAATAGATAAAAAACAAGGCCCATCTATATGCTGCCTACAAGAGACTCATTTTAGACCTAAAGACATCTGCAGATTGAAAGTAGGGAGATGAAGAACAATCTATCATAATAATGAACATCATAAGAAAACCAAAATAACCATACTTATATCAGACAAACTAGATTTTAAACCATAAACTTTGTCAAGAGATGAAGAAGGGCACTATATTGTCATTAAGGGATCTATCCAAAAAGAAGATCTACCAATTGTGAATATTTATGCCCTCAACTTGAGAGCAGCCAAATATATAAAACAATAATGAACATAAAGGAAATAATTGATAATAATACAATAATAGTAATGGACATTAACACCCCCACTTATATCAATGGTCAGATCATCTAAGCAGAAAATCAACAAGGAAACAATGGCTTTGAATGATATACCGGACCAGATGGAATTAACAGACATATTCAGAATGTTTCATCCTAGGGCAGCAGCATACACATTTTTTTTGAGTGCACATGGAACGTTCTCCAGAATAGATTGATACTGGGTCATTTGAAATGATTTAAAAGTAAATTAAAAGTAGAAATTCATGGCTATTATATAATGCATATATATACTTATCATGCATAATCAATACAATTAAAATTAACCTGGGGATATAACAAGTAGAGTATTCTGGAACTGATTTCCTATACAATAACTCAAAATATGTTCTGTTGAATTTTTTACATTGTATCTAATTTAAAACTTATTACTAATGTCCCAGCAGAAAGAGGAATCATTAATGAACATGTGAATATTTGAATATTTCTGAATAATTTGAGGAACACTCAATAAAAAGACCACTTACAAAAATGTGGACATTTTATGTGGATTTTTGTTGTGCATGCCTGATGTTATAAGTTGGTGAACCAGATGAGAGCTGGTTCGTGATAGGGATATCTGGGAACATAGTCACTTTGTGCTTCATGGCCACGATTTTAATTTCTCACAAAGCTTAGAAGCAAAGCAGGTAAAACTTTTAAATTTTAGAATATTTAGTGGCAGAGGAGAGCACAGCCTTTTTCTTAAAACCACAAGTTTCCCTGTGATTTTCCAAGCGGTTTGGCAGAATCCCTGTATATATCTCTATTTACCTATAAGCATTTTTAATACAATTAGATGTGTCTCTCAAAATTCACATATTGAAACCTAAGCCTCAAAATGATGGTATTTGGATATGGGGCCTTTAGAAGGTGATTAGATCAGAGGGTGGGACCCAAACGCAAGGAATTGGTGCCCTTATAAGAGAGATCCCAGAGTTCCCTCATCCTTTTGCCATGTGAGGAGACAGCAAGACGATAGCCATTGCCAACTGTGAACCAAGAAGATACACAGTCTTCCAGCTCCTTAGTCTTGGATTTCCCTGCCTCAAGAACTGTGAGAAACAAATTTCTATTGTTTATAAGTCACTGGTCTATGGTATTCTTGCTATAGCAGCCCTAACAGATTAAGACAGGGTCTCAGTGTGTACGTATGCAATTACAACATTTCACACATGGGATGGCATACGAGCTAGAAAGTATAAGACTGTAAAGCCTTGTAAGGAAAAATAGAAAGTATACCAGGCTAGTGATTTTCTTCCCATCTCAACAAAAAGGTGAAAGAAGGCTGAAAGAAGGTAAATGAGATGGAAAACTTGGGGATAGAATTATTTATTTATTTGACCCACTGACTGATTATTTTTCTTAAAATGCTAAATCCTTTTTGATATTGAGCAATAAGCTTTTAGAAATTGACATGTCATTTCTAAATGCTAACCAGAAATAGCACCTGTCAGATTTCCTTTCCAAAGTGATTATACTTCACCCAGCAATTGGGAACAGTTCTCTATATTCTATTCTCTCTAATTACTTTGTGACACTGTTATATTCAAATATTTGAAAATTTAAGGAAACAAAATAACAAACTGAGTTAATTAACAACACATTTACTTTGGTGTTTTGACTGCTTTTGTCACTAAAGTAACACTTTCAGCATGTTACACAAAGGATTAGAGGAAATGATTCAATTAACATTAATGTCAACTTCATAAGGGGCATTTCCTATAATATAAAACTGGGTTGTATATGTAATAAAGCACACAAAAGGAAAATAATAAGACTTGGATTTAAATGCACTTAAAATATATATTAATCAATTTTTTAATAAAATAAAAATCAAATCATATTATCAGAGAATTAGCTGAATAAATAATTAAATCACTATATTAATTAGTTAAACCTCATTGGTCATTACTAACAATAGGGACCATAGTTGTAGTGATTTGTCATATGAGGACATTGAGAACTTGGCATTGTCACCATGATCAGATTGGAAATGTCAGGCATCATTTTAATCCAAGTCAAGCAGAGATAGAAAGGATATGCGATTATCGCTTTTGCTGAGGAAATTCCTCTTCTATGCATTTCACTGTCTCTACTGCCTTGTATATAAGCTGATATGCTTATAAGTAAATACAATTTAATATTTTTCTGAAATTTATGAGGAAAATTCATGCTGTTTTTACAGTAGGTGAGATGTATGATATATTCTAATATTTGCTTAATTTAAACTGAGGGCAAATACTTGAAACTAATTTTGTATACTATTAAGCCAATAAAGTATAGCTTGCTTTTCAGAAGTAATTTTTTAAGTCACTCCCTCACTCTACTAATCAGTTCTACACTGAACTGATCAAATATAGTGTTCTGTTTTGATTCCATCAGTTGTCATAATGTATCTTATCTCTAATACAGAGAACTCTGAAAAGCTAGGTATTTAACTTTTATCTATGACTTAGTTCCATGACACAATATCTGACCTCGAGTCTTTACTGCTACAGTGATGTATTTTAAATTACTCAGTCAAAGGAAAAACAAAATGTAGTTTGTAAAAATATTTCAAATATAACATACTGGGAGAAACAGTGGAATAAATTTGATCATGAGAAGAGATATATAAGTATATATACTAAAAAATTAAATAGAAAAGTGTTTACTTCAAGAATATTCCTCTCGTAAATATTCTTTGCAGGATTATTTTGAAATTATTACTGGAATAAAGTTTGGAGTTATCACATTGGATCCTACACTCCTTAATACACTATTTTATAAGGTGACTCCTGAAATCATTCTTATGTAAAAACACCCAAAAAACAAAAAACCAAAACTGCATCATAGTATACTTTTGAACTGTAAATACTGTATGTAAGACATTATTATCAATTCAGAGAATTTAGATTTTATAGCACAATATGGAGAATCTTGCATCAAAAGATAAGCTCTATTATGTTTTAAAAAGAAAAATTAACCTAATTTTTCAGGATCATTTTGAATATCTCCTTTATTTATATTTTCCCCTGTGACATGGGTCATTAAAAAGTCCCACTGGCAAGAATAAAATGTATATATGAAAATGTTTTATTTTATTTTAAAGATTTATTCATTTGTTTATTTTAGAGAGAGAGGGAGAGAGCACAAGTGGGAGGGGCGGAGGGAAAGGAGGAGAGAATCTCAAGCCGACTCCACCCCTGAACACAGAGCCTGACTCAGGGCTACATCTCGTGATCCTGAGGTCATGACCTGAGCTGAAACCAAGAGTTGGACGCTTAACCGGCTCTGCCGCCCAGGTAACCCACATATGAAAGCATTTTAAATTATTATATCATAGCAATGTATGCTTATTGCATGCTCCGTTACTTCATTAAGTAATTTTATTTGAAGAAAGCTGAGGGAAAAAGAAAATTGCTTTTCTATTTTAATCTACAATTCTCTCATGTCCTTACCTCATTTATTAAAATCCTTACTTTGACAGATTAAATTTGGGAGTTGAAAAGAAATTAGAAAAGTTAATGCTTATAAAAACTACCAAAAAAGAAAAGACATACTCTTTTTTAGCTCTTTAATCTTACCCCAATTATTATTTTTTTCTTTCTCCACGGTCGATTGTTTGATGTATGTCCTTCTATAAAAGTAAGCACAATGTCTCTAGACTAGAAAGTCACGGGCATAATTCAGGACAATAGGAAGGCAGAATGGGTGCTTGATGGGAGGATAGAACAGTGGAATTTTTGGTCACAGTGACACCCAGAGAACACATTGTTTAAAACTGCACTATGAGTACATTCAGCTTTTCAATAAATATTTATTAACTTCTTGTTAGATCCTCTACTATGAACTGGAGTTCCTCAGACAGAAAAGAAAGAAAAATCTCTGCCTTTCTGAATCTTGCTTTCAAATCACTTTGAGGAAAGGCTGTATCCCTCTAGTTTGTGTGGCCAACAGAAGAGAAAGGATAAGAGTGAGGCCCAGAGACTTATCAGTCACTGTTGCAGTAGTTTGGGTGAGAGAAGATGATAAATAATACAACCATGGAGGTAGTTTTGCAATATGTAGTCACGAAAATTGGTTAGATATGGACTCCATTTGCGTAGCTTCTGAAATATGCAAGCTCATAAATATATGTGAAAGTACTGAAGGTATAACTTGTAAGAGATGATGTATTTATTAAATTGTTGGAAAGCAAAATTATTAAGAAGTCCATTGTTAAAATTTTTACGCAGTCATTTATTTAAATTTTTCTGAAGAATTGCATATATTTTTAATGATTTGAAATGTATTGGAATTAAATTTTTCTTACCATTTTTTTAAAAACTTTATTGTAGATTTTTTTTCTGGCATTTAAATAATTATGTAACCTGAATATCTTCTTGTACAAAATACCTAGAAACAATAGAAAATATAACTTATTTTGTAACATAAAATTAAATTACTTGAAAGTAATCAATTACTCCAAGAACAAACAAAAAGCTTTTTTAAATCCAGATAATCCTGTGTTGAAGCAATAGCTCATTTATGTAGACAGAGAAAAGATATTCCTGGGATTATTTACAAAAACAAAAACCCACACCCAAAACCCCCACAGATTCTAAAGCCTAACTGTGGGTAAAAGAATTCGCCTTGGGCTGTCTCTGGGATGAAACTGAAACACCCAGATAATTCATATGGTTCAAGAGTTATACCCTCAAATACAAGGACATTTTTAAAAAGAGAGAAAAGAAAAGAAAAACCATTAAAAATAAATACTTGAATGACAGTATCTTGTCAGAGAGGATAAGTCTTCAGGATTTCTTTTCAGGGAAGTATGTACATAAAAATATTAAGATTATCATAAGAGTAGTAATAAAATTACTCTATAACTTTTAGTAGGGAAATAAATCAAACATAAATAATGACAAGCAAGATATTTTTTAAAAACGAAAAATAGAAACTAGAGGTTTACTATTATACACAAAATGAAATGCTAGAAATAAATCTAAATATAAAAGATTCACAGAATTACCTCCGAATGCTTTAGTGTAAATTCCCCTTATTCAACACACCTCATGTTTACTTAAAATTCAATAAAATTCTCAAAATAATTCAACAAAATTCTGTTTCTCGATATGTAAAGTATTTAAAGGAGTACACAGCTCAAGGAGTTTGTTTAAACAACGCCAAACTCTAATAACTGAAACAAGATAGATAAATGTATTATAATATTTTATTTATTTTTTTTAAAGATTTTATATATTCATTTGAGAGAGAGCATGAGTGGAGGGGATTGGCAGAAGGAGCGGGAGAAGCAGACTCCCCACTAAGCAGGGAGTCCAACATGGGACTTGATCTCAGGACCCTGAGATCATGACTTGATCTGAAGGCAGAAACTTAGCCATCTGAGCCACCCAGGCACCCTGTATTATATTTTCCGTGTTAGTATATCTATCAGTATAGTTTTAATCTGGACAGAGTAACTGCATAGCAATTTAAACATAGAAAGTATAAAAATAAATTAACTATATCAGGAAATTAGAGTAACAAGGGATTGACTAAAAAGAGTAAGCAGAACTCTAAAAAATGCAGAAATAGAAGGTATAAGCAGTAGCCACTACTACTATAGGGCTGAGATAAGCACTGAAGAGAGACATCTCTGACTCCCCCCTTCCCCAAACTGAAATCCAGATGGTTGCTGGAGAAGGTATGGCCTTGAATCTGAATGCTGAGAAAACATTGTGTTGGTAGAACCTGCTAGTAACCTGCCCTCCAGAACCTGCCAGAAAACTATCCTATAGGAAAGAGTAGAGAGGTGACTTCATCAGAAAATCACTTAAGGGCTGGCATTGGAAGCTGCTAGCTGCAAGGTAAAATAAGAGCTGGAGACAGGAAAAGCAGTGTGCCCAAGTAACCTGGGACTAGAGAAGCTACATGCACCACAGGAGGCAGGTGTTGGGGAAGTCACACACTGAAGGAACCTACTGAGCAACCACTGGAACCAGGAAAAAAAACCAAACAAACCCTTATCTACTGCCAGGTTTCTCTAGTGCTTTCTATTGATAAGGAAAAAAATATTTAATGGATTTGATCGATTTTCACAGAATAGATGATAAGAGAGATTTTGGAGTTGAGAGATAATAAATTGATAACTGATGATGTTAAGTTGGATACAAATGTCATTAAATAGAGCTTATCCAAATTTCCTTAAGAATTCACGTTATAGGAGCACCTGGGTGATTCAGTGGGTTAAGCGTCCTACTGTTGGTTTTGGCTCAGGTCACAGACCCACGGTTGTGAGATGGAGCCCCACGTTGGGCCTTGTGCTGAGTGCGGAGTCTGCTTGGAATTCTCTCCCTTTCCTTTCACTCCGCCTCTGTCCCTCTCCCTGTTTGCACTCTCTCTCAAATAAATAAATAAATAAATCTTAAAAAGAATTCAAGTTATATGCTATTAAAAAGACATAGCCAAACTATGGAAAGAGCCAAGATGTCCATTGACAGATGAATGGATTAAGAAGATGTGGTGTCTATATATGCAATGGAATATTAAGCAGCCATCAAAAAAAACATGAAATCTTGCCATTTGCAACGACGTGGATGGAAATAGAGGGTATTATGCTAAGCGAAATAAGTCAATCAGAGAAAGACATGTATCATATCATCTCGCTGATACAGGAATTCTTAATCTCAGGAAACAAACTGAGGGTTGCTGGAATGGTGGGGGGTGGGAGGGATGGGGTGGCTGGGTGACAGACATTGGGGAGGGTATGTGCTCTGGTAAGCGCTGTGAATTGTGTAAGACTGTTGAATCACAGACCTGTGATTCTTTTTCTTCTGGGATCCCAATTATTCTAATATTGTTTCGTCTTATGGTATCCCTTATCTCTCGAATTCTGCCCTCGTGATGCAGTAGTTTCTGCATGGTCAACATATCTTCAACAAAGCACGAAAGAATACCCAATGGAAAAAAGACAGTCTCTTCAACAAATGGTGTTGGGAAAATTGGACAGCCACATGCAGAAAATGAAACTGGACCATTTCCTTACATCACACACACAAATAGACTCCAAATGGTTGAAAGACCTAAATGTGAGATAGGGGTCCATCAAAATCCTGAAGGAGAACACAGACAGCAACCTCTTTGACCTCAGCTGCGGTAACTTCTTCCTAGAAACATCGCCAAAGGCAAGGGAAGCAAGGGCAAAAATGAACTATTGGGACTTCATCAAGATAAAAAGCTTTTGCACAGCAAAGGAAACAGTCAACACAACCAAAACACAATCGACAGAATGGAAGAAGATATTTGCAAATGACATATCAGATAAGGGGCTAATATCCAAAATCTGTTTAAGAACTTCTCAAACTCAACACCCAAAGAACAAATGATCCAATCAAGAAATGGGCAGAAGACATGAACAGACATTTCTGCAAAGAAGACATCCAAATGGCCAACAGACATGAAAAAGTGCTCAACATCGCTCAGCATCAAGGAAATCCAAATCAAAACCTCAATGAGATACCATCTCATACCAGTCAGAATTGCTAAAATTAACAAGTCAGGAAATGACAGATGTTGGTGGGGATGCAGAAAAAATTCCCTCCTACACTGTTGGTGGGAATGCAAGCTGGTGCAGTCACTCTGGAAAACAGTATGGATGTTCCTCAAAAAGTTGAAAATAGAGCTGCCCTACGACCCAGCAATTGCACTACTGGGTATTTACCCCAAAGATACAAATGTAGGGATCCGAAGGGGTATGTGCACCCCGATGTTTATAGCAACAATGTCCACAATAGCCAACCTATGGAAAGAGCCAAGATGTCCATCAACAGATGAATGGATAAAGAAGTGGTACACACACACACACACACACACACACACACACACAATGGAATATTATGCCACCGTCAAAAGGAATGAAATCTTGTCATTTGCAATGATGTGGATGGATATTATGGTGGAGGATGATTATGAACTGGAGGATATTATGCTGAGTGAAATAAATCAATCAGAGAAAGACATGTCTCATATGATCTCACTGATATGAGGAATTCTTAATCTCAGGAAACAAAGTGAATTTTGCTGGAGTGGTGGGGGTTGGGAGGGATAGGGTGGCTGGGTGATAGACATTGCGGAGGGTATGTGCTATGGTGAGCACTGTGAATTGTGTAAGACTGTTGAATCACAGACCTGTACCTCTGAAACAAAAAATACATTATATGTTAAAAAAAAAAGAAGATAACAGGAAGGAAAAGTTGAAGGGGGGAAATCAGAGGGGGAAAGGAACCATGAGAGACTATGGACTCTGAGAAACAAACTGAGGGTTCTAGAGGGGAGGGGGTGGGGGGATGGGTTAGCCTGGTGATGGGTATTAAAGAGGGCATGTACTGAATGGGGCGCTGGGTGTTATAAGCAAACAATGAATCAAGGAACAGTACATCAAAAACTAATGATGTAATGTATGGTGTTTAACATAATTAAACAAACAAACAAACAAACAAATAAATAATAAATAAAGAGGGCACGTATTAAATGGAACACTGGATGTTATACGAAAACAATGTATCATGGAACACTACATCAAAAACTATGATGTAATATATGGTGATTAACATAACATAGTAAAATAAAATTTAAAAAAAGACATCTCCAAATTATAACACATCTAAAACATGGTGAGCAGAATCCTAAAAGTACTTCCCAATATTTCTCAACAGAATCTCCAGGACTATGAACTTGATGAAATAGCATGTCTGTGATTATGTTATATTTCATGGAAAATAGGATTTTTATAGATACCATCAAGGTTACTACTCAGTTGACTTCGAGTTAATTAAAATAGAGTTTATCAACATGGAATTAATCTATTCACATGACACTGATAGAGCCCATGCAGAAGACAGAGAAATTCAAAACATTAGAAGTCCTTGTATGTGTTGAGGATGAAGAGAACATATGAATAGGAATACAAGAGTCCTTTCAATTTCCTGACAGCAAAGAACCAGGCAGTGGTCATGTTATAAAAACTTGTAACTAAATTCTGGCATCAACCTGAATGAGTTTGGAAATAGATTATTTCCTAAAACCTCTAAATAAGAACCCAGCCTGGCCAACACCTTGATTGTGTACTTCGGAGAACTTGAACAGAGAACCCAGTGAATGCATTTGTACTTTTTTAAAATTACACTTAGTTTTAGGGGCACCTGGATGGCTAAGTCAGTTAGGCATCTGATTCTTGATTTCAGCTCAGGTCATGATCTCAGAGTTGTGAGATTGGCTCTCCCACTGCACCCTGGTCAGGCTCCATGCTTAGCAGGGAGTCTGCTTGAGATTCTCTCTCTCTCTCTCTCCCTCTGCCCCTCCTGCCCCGCTCACACACATGCTCTCTCTCTCTCTTTCAAATAAATAAATAAATCTTTTTTAAAAATATGCTTTATTTTATTTTATTTTTTTAAAGATTTTATTTATTTATTTGAGAGAGAATGAGATAGAGAGAGAGCATGAGAAGGGGGAGGGTCAGAGGGAGAAGCAGACTCCCCGCTGAGCAGGGATCCCGATGTGGGACTCAATCTCAGGACTCCAGGATCATGACCTGAGCCTAAGGCAATCGCCTAACCAACTGAGCCACCCAGGCGCCCTAAAAATATGCTTTATTTTAGAGAAGTTTTAGGTTAATAAAATATTGAACAGAAGGCACAGAGATTTCCCATATACCTACTGCCTCCACATGTGCATATAGCCTCCCTCATTATCAAAGTCCCCCACCAAAGTTGTACGTTTGTTAGAACTGATGAATCCACATTGACATAACATTATCACCCAAAGTCCATAGTTTACATTAGGGTTCACTCTTGGTGTACATTTTATAGGTTTAGACTAATTTATAATGACATATATCCACCACTATCATAACATAGAGAGTAATTTCACAAAAGAAAGTGTCTTCTGCAGAGAAAAAAATTTTCATTTTAGTAAAGTACAGCTGATTAATTCTCTAATTCATGGATTGTAGCTTTGGTGTTAAAGTTATAAACTCATCACCAAACAAAAGGTCATCTAGATTTTCTCTGTGTTATCCTCTAGGAGTTTTATAATTTAGTGTTTTATATTTAAGTTTGTGGCCCACTTTGAGTTAATTTCTGTGAAGGATAAAAGGGCTGTGTCTAGATTCTTTTTGTTTTGTTTTGTTTTGTTCTTTTGGCGTTTGAATATTCAGTAGTTCTAGCATCATTTGTTAAAGGACCATCTTTGCTCCATTGCAATGACTTTGCTCCTTGTCAAAGATCATTTGACTATATTTACATGAATCTGTTTCTGGGCTCTATATTCTGTTCTATGGATCTCTTTGTCTATTCTTGTGCCAATATCACACTGACTTTATTACTTTCACTTTATATTTAGTCTTGAAGTTGGGTAGTGTCAGTCCCCCCAACTCTGTTCTTCTTCAATATTGTGTTGGTTATTCTGGGTCTTTTGTCTCTCTCTATAAATCTTGGTGTCAGTTTATTGATATCAGCAATTTTTTTTTGCTAAGATTATTATTGCATTTGCATTGAATCTATAAATCAAGTTGGGGAAAACTGACATTTGACAATACTGAGTCTTCCTATCCAGGAACGTAGAATATCTCTCCAATTATTTAGTTATTTGATTTTGTTTAGTCTTTTACATCTAGATCTTGTACATATTTTGTTAGATTTATATCTAAGTACTTTATTTGGGGGGTACTAAAGTAAATGGTTGTGTTTTAATTTCAAATTCCACTTTTTCATTGTTGGCATATAAGAAAACATTTGATGTGCGAATATCTATGTATTCTGCAAACTTGTAATTACTTATTTATTTGAGGTCTTTTTGTGGATTTTTTTTCTGATTTTCTACATAGATAACCATGTCTTCTATGTAAAAACACAGTTTTTATCTTCCTTCCCAATCTATATACCTTTTATTTTCTTTGTATGATTCCACAACTAGGACTTCTAGCATGATGCTGAGAAGCAGTAGTGAAAGAGGATATCCTTGGCTTATTCCCAATCTTAATCAGAAAGCTTCCAGTTTCTCAACCTTAAGTTTGATTTTAGCTGTAAGTTTTTTGTAATTAGTCTTAAGTTGAGGAAAGTTCCTTCTATTCCTAGGGTATTGGATTGTATCAACTGCTTTTTCTGCATTCTAAATTTTACTATTTCCTTCCTTATGCTTAATTTGAATTTAATTTCCTCTTCCAAGTTTCTGATAATGAAAGCTTAGATTATTGATTTTAGATAATTCCTCTTTTCCTCTTTTCTAACATATGACCTTAATGCTATAAATTTCTCTCTAAACAATGTTTGTTGCATCCCCCAAAATTTGATAAGTTATGCTTTAATTATCTCTGAGTTGTTCACACTGAGCTTCCAGTAATTCTTAATTATAATTTATGTTTCCTTACCTCAGCACTGGTTCCTTCAAAGGTTTCAACTCATGGACTTCTATTCTGTTAAGTTGTAATTCTCTATATTTGCCTCTCTGTTGATCCAATTTAAGGGGAGGGTTTTTCCTGTGACTTCAATTTTCTTATGGATTTAAGAAGAGTAGTTATATTTTTTGGTTCCAATTCTTGCTTGTTTGGACAAAATGGCAACTTCTAAGCTTCTAACATGCTGAACCACAAATCCCCACCTCTATTTTTTTTTTTATTTATCTAGCCAATGTTTGCATGGAGATGTTAAGAAAGTTATAGGTAGATTTATCAGGAGTTCTAGGGAAAAAGCTGAAATGGAGTTATTTGTTTAAAATTATCAGTTTAACAATACCCCCTAAAATCCACACAGATATGATTATCTAGGACAAACAATAGATGAAGAATATGAGTTCCTAACAGTGACTCCTGTAATGTTCCAAAAATATTTTTAAAAGATTTTATTTATTTATTTGAGAGAGAGAGAGAGAGAGGGAAACAGTGCACAAACAGGAGGAGGGGCAGAGGGAGAGGGAGAAGCAGACTCCCCGCTGAGCAGGGAGCCTGATGTGGAGCTCCATTCCAGGACCCTGGGATCTTGACCTGAGCCAAAGGCAGCTGCTTAACCAACTGTGCCGCCCAGGTGCCCTTGTGATGTCCCAAATTTTAAGTGGTCAGTTGGAAGAGAGCCATCAAAATATGAGATGCTTTAATGGAAAGAGGGAAAAAATTTAATAGAAGAAATCCAAGAGAGAAGAAGAAGGCTTCAAAGGTTTCAAATGCTATTCATAAACAAGATAACAGAGAAATACTCATTGGATTTGGTCATATGAAATCATTGATTTTAGCACATGGAGATTTAAGGGAGTGATGGGGATAGAGAATGGGGTAACTTGGTGGGTTCTGGAAATTGCAGTCAGTAAAGACAGTAAAGACTGTTCCTTCAAAAATGACTTTCTAAAATGAAGGAAAGTAATGGGAGAGGTGAAGTTAAGGTGCACATTTTGTTTATTTTTAAGATGGGAGAATTTCATGCTTTTGCACAGCAAAGGACACAGTCAACAAAACTAAGAGGCAATCCATGGAATGGGAGAAGATATTTACAAATGACATTTCTGGATAAAGGGCTGATATCCAAGATCTATAAAGAACTTATCAAACTCAGCACCCAAAACCCAAATAATCCAGTCAAGAAATGGGCAGAAGACATGAACAGGCACTTCTCCAAAGAAGACATACAAATGGCTAACAGACACATGAAAAATGTTCATCAACACTATCCATCAGGGAAATACAAATCAATATCACAATGAGATACCACCTTACACCAGTTAGAATGACCAAAATTAACAAGACAGGAAACAAGTGTTGGCAAGGTTGTGGAGAAAGGGGAACCTTCTTACACTGTTGGTGGGAATGCAAGCTGGTACAGCCACTCTGGAAAACAGTATGGAGGTTCCTCAAGATGTTAAAAGTAGAGCTACACTATGACCCAAAGTTTGCACTACTAGGTATTTATTTATTTATTTATTTATTTATTTATTTATTTATAAAGATTTTATTTATTTATTTGACAGAGACACAGCGAGATAGGGAACGCAAGCAGGGGAAGTGGGAGAGGGAGAAGCAGGCTTCCCGCGGAGCAGGGAGCCTGATGCGGGGCTTGATCCCAGGGCCCTGGGATCATGACCTGAGCCGAAGGCAGACACTTAACAACCGAGTGACCCAGGCACCCCTGCACTACTAGGTATTTACCCCAAAGATACAGATGTAGTAAAAAGAAGGGGCACATGCACCCCAATATTCATAGCAGCAATGTCCACAATAGCCAAACTGTGGAGGGAAACAAGATGCCCTTCAACAGATGAATGGATAAAGATGTGTATATATATATACAATAGAATATTATTCAGCCATCAGAAAGGATAAATAACTACCATTTGCATCGACATGGATGGAACTGGAGGGGATTATGCTAAGTGAAATAAGTCAAGCAGAGAAAGACAATTATCACATGGTTTCACTCATACGTGGAACATAAGGAATAGAGCGGAGGACCACAGAGGAAGGGAGGGAAAACTGAGTGGGAAAAAATCAGAGAGGGAGACAAACCATGAGAGACTCTGGACTCCGGGAAACAAACTGAGGGTCACAGAAGGGAGAGGTGTGGGGGGATGGGGTAACGGGGTGATGGGTATTAAGGAGGGCATGTGTTGGGATTAGAACTGGGTGTTATACGCAACGAATGAATCATTGAACACTACAACAAAAACTTATGATATACTATATGCTGGCTAACTGAACATAATAATAAAAAAAGATGGGAGAATTTCAATCATGATCATATATTAATCAAAATTATCAAAAACAAGAAAAACTGATGATGCACAAGGAACTAAGCATAAATGGAGATGCAAGGATTTTGAGATGGCTAGGGAACACATGATACAAAAAATAACTAGATAACTTAAAAAGAATAACATATCCCATTTTTACAAGGGAAAAACAGCAAATATCAGTCTGTTTCAGATAGGTTTATAAATATTTCTGGTGGAAAGATGAAGGTTTTACCTTTGATAAATTGTAAGTGATTCAAAATATGAGTAGTTTTCCTGATACAGAGGAGACAGCATATATAGCAGAAGCAAAAATCCAAGGTCCCATTAACTAAATACTTTTTGTGAATTAGAAACAGAAACATGTGTTCAAATTATAATAGTTTATCATTTTTTAGAAAAGAATAACAATATAGGCTGACACTTGGAATTTAGCAATACTTTGCCTTGTCATGGCAGGAATACAAAAAATCAATAAAACATAAAAATCACAACCAAAAATAAAAATGAAATTAATGAATTGTTTTGTATAAAAATTAATATTATAGTATTTTGCAGTAATGTAACTATTATATATAATGTATTTTGCAATAATGTAACTTTTACTTAGAACAAATAGTATCGCATTTTGAAAAGCTAAAATCCATTTCACCAAAGATGGTTGAGAAGAAAAAACATGAAAATTTTCATGCGCATAAATGAAATAGTAAATTCTAAGATTAAGCAAGGCTCAGAATATATGCCATTCTTATGTTATTTTAAAATATATTTCTTGAAGTATATGTACTCTCTTTGAATAATAGATTATGCAAAAATACACAAAGCAAATATTTTAAAGTAGTAGTATAAAAATATGGCTGGGAATTTAAGCAGTTAAGATGAAGATGGCTTAAATATATAGGAAGACTTATACTGTAAAAGTGTAAATGCAGCCCAGTGATTAATGACACAGGTTTTGCAATCAAATAGATCATAGTTTAAATAAAGCAAATAGGGCGCCTGGGTGGCTCAGTTGGTTGGGCGACTGCCTTCAGCTCAGGTCATGACCCTGGAGTCCTGGGATCGAGTCCCGCATCGGGCTCCCTGCTCAGTGGGGAGTCTGCTTCTCCCTGTGACCCTCTTCCCTCTCGTGCTCTGTGTCTCTCATTTTCTCTCTCTCAAATAAATAAATAAAATCTTTAAAAAATAAATAAATAAATAAATAAATAAATAAATAAAGCAAATAGTCTCTGCTAGCTATGTCACCTTGGGCTAAGTTTTTAAACTGTGTTAGCATTGATGTCCTAATTTGTAAGATGGGAATCACATCACCTGTCCCGTCCGTAATGGTAAAATTTAAATGACAGAGTATACGTGAATGCTTATCACACATCCTCTCACTGATTAAGGGCTTAGGAAAAGCAGCTAGCAGAGACAGAAAGTAGAAATGACACTACTATAAAATTGTTGTAAATCTGTTTCTAACAGATTTTTAAGAATGTATAGGCCATATGAATACTGCAGCATGAGAGCTATGCAGTACAGGGTTTCACAAAGAAAGTATGAGCTCAGAAATCATAGCAACTCTCCAAATATGTCCTCTAAAAATCTCTATGAAAACCCACGTCAATAATGGAGGGCTGAAAAACCTTATCAGAAGGAAAAAAAGAGTTTGCTGATATCACCTACACTATTTTTTTCTGGGATTTTTTTTTTTATCATTTTCCTTACTACACATATTGGCCCTATACACTTAAGCACAAAAATATTAAATCCTAGATTGTATATAAAAAATAGTAGAAAACCTATTATTTATCATTTTGACCTTACTCTTGTTAAGGCAATATAAATGAATCAAATTTTAGAGTTTTGTTGTATTTTAGACAAAGTCTCCTAACTCAACTAGGTAAAAGTAAAAATGCTTAAGAATATCTATTATGTTTCCAGACATCCATTTAAAATTACCTTGACTGTGGGCTCCTGGGTTGTTCAGTTGGTTAAGCATCCAACTCTTGATCTGGGCTCAGGTCATGATCTCAGAGTGGTGAGACTGAGTCCCGCCTCTGGCTCCTTGTTGGGCATGGAGCCTGCTTAAGATTTTCTCTCTCTCTCTCTGCCCCTCCCCTCCTTGCTCTCACTCTCTCTTTCTAAATAATAATAATAATAAAATAAAATCACCTTGACTGGAAGAATTTAGGCAGAATTTTAGCTATTTATTCTTTATTCTTTTAAATTTGTTTTAGAGAGAGAGAGAGAGAGAGGGTGAGCACATGAGGGAGGGGCAGAGGGAGAGGGAGAGAGAATCCCAAGCGGACTTCAAGCTGAGTGTGGAGCCCCATGCAGGGCTTGACTCCATGACCCTGAAATCACAGCCTGAACCTAAACCAAGAGTCAGATACTTAACAGACTGGCACCACCCAGGTGTCCCTAGGTATTCATCCTTTAAAAAGTATTTGATAATATACTCTGCAAATTGTACAATTACTGGAGATGCAGTAATAAACAATAGACACTGTGCCCCCTCATTCCTGGACTGGTATCAGAATGGTCTTAAAAAACGACAATCCAATTAACATCATGAAACTGAGATCTGTAGATTTATCCCATGTTTGACAAATCAGAATTCATCAGCATCAGTCATTATACAGGGCATACCACCAGCACCAGCAGGAATATAGATTAATTTAGTAATGCCCATGAGGTCATTCAGAATTTAGCCTTCCCAGATAAATGTTTAGCAGTTACACAGACTGTAGTAAGGACTTCAGTAATATTTGTAGAAGAAACCATGTCACTGGGCAACTTGTCAGTAACCCATCTAGGAGCATTCCCACATCTAGAGTACCCAAACAAATTGCAAAAGTAATCTGCCACAGATGGAAAATTATTGCAGAAAACCTTCATTCTTGCATAATCTTCTGAAGAAGGTAGTCCTTGACTAAAAAGCTCCAGTAAATCTACATTAATTTAGGGGATAATTGCCTTTATAAGCACCTTTATAATTTTGAAACTTGAGCATTTAAAATCTGAATTAACTAAAGCCATTTTTAAAAGACCTTATTTTTAGCTACTGTTGATAATACTGCTATAAACATTAGGGTGCATGTATCCCTTCAAATCAACCAATAAATATCTAGCCTTTTAACTATAGAGAATCCACTGAGGGTTGCTGGAGGGGAGGTGGGCAGGGGGATGGGTTAAATTATGATGAGGATTAAGGAGGGCACTTGTGATGAGCACTGGGTGTTGTATGTAAGTGATGAATCACTAAATCCTACACCTGAAACTAATAGCACACAGCATGTTAACTAACTGGAATTTAAATAAAAACTTGGAGGAAAAAAATAAAAGACCTTATTTTACAGAGCAGTTTTATGTTCATCTCAACATTGATCAGAAGGTACAGAGATTTCCCATATAAACCCTGTCTCCATACATGCAGAGCTTTCCCCTCTGTCAACATCTCCCACCAGAGTGATGCATTTGTTACAACTGATGAACATACATTGACACATAATAGTCACCTAGTGTCCATAGTTTATTTTAGAGTTTACTCTTGGTGTTGAACATTCTATAGGTTCAGTCAAAGGAATAATGACCCATTATTATGGTATTATACAGAGTGCATTCATTGTCCTAAGAATCCTCTATGCTCCATTTATTCATCCTCTCCTCCTCCCTTACTCTCACCAACTACACACTTAATGTTCAGAGGTTGTCTGTTCTAAAGACTGTTATTGCTGCCTAATGGTGGTATAAATGGGCGACTACTATTATTTTAAAAATTTACTCTGAATTATCAAAATACAAGGAATAATATGGCTGCTTAACATCTTATTTTCCAATTCATATCATTTATTCTTTTTCTATAATATTTTTATCCTAAATTCTGCTTGTCTTTATATATATAATAGTAAGAGGGAGAGAGAGCACAAGCAGGGGGAGTGGCAGGCAGAGGGAGAGGGAGAGGCAGACTCCCCTCTGAGCAGGGAGCCAGACACAGGGCTCTCTGCCTGGGATATTGACCTGAGCCAAAGGCAGCTGCTTAACTGACTGAGCCATCCAGGCACTCCTCAGTTTTGCTTGCTTTAATCAAGAGTTGAATTCCTGGGCGCCTGGGTGGCTCAGATGGTTAAGCGTCTGCCTTCAGCTCAGGTCATGATCCCAGGGTCCTGGGATCGAGTCCCACATCAGGCTCCCTGCTCCTTGGGAGCCTGCTTCTCCCTCTGCCTCTCTCTCTGTCTCTCATGAATAAATAAAATCTTTAAAAAAAAAAGAGTTGAATTCCTGGCCAAAAGAATGGAGACAACTTTGAACTTATAGGGGGATTTCATGCTGCATGGAATTCTATTGTGAGTATGATTATAAATTAATACCAATATATTGGGAAAACCGACAGCTACATGTAAAAGAATGAAACTGGACCACTTTCTAACACCATACACACAAAGAAAACTCAGAATGAATTAAAGGACTAAATGTGAGATCTGGAACCATAAAAATTCTAGAAGAGAGCACAGGCAGTAATTCTGACATCGGCCATAGTAACATTTTTCTACATATGTCTCCTAAGGCAAGTGAAACAAATGCAAAAATAAAATATTGGAAGGACATAAAAATAAGAAGCTTTTGCACAGTGAGAAACCATCAACAAAACAAAATGGAAACCTACTGACTGGGGGAAAATATTTGTAAATTATATATTCGATAAGGGGTTACTATCTAAAATATATAAAGAACTTAATACAACTCAAAAACAAAAAAAATAAATCTGATTAAAATATAAGCAGAAGGACTGAATAGAATTTTTTTCCAAAGAAGCCATGCAGATGGCCAATAGACACAAGAAAAGATGTTCAATGTCACTAATTATTAGGAAGATTCAAATCAAAACCACAATGAGATATCACCTTACACCTGTCAGAATAGCAAAAATTAAAAAGAGTAAAAATAGCAAACGTTGGCAAAGATATGGAAAAAAGGAACCCTCATGCACTGTTGGTAGGAATGCAAACTGGTGCAGCCACTGTGGAAGAAAATATGTAGTTTACACAAAAAATTTAAAATAGAAATACCATATAATCAAATAATTCCACTTCTGAGTGTTTACCTAAGGGAATAAAAACACTAATTCAGAAAGATATATGCACCCCAATGTTTATTACTGCATTATTTACAATAGCCAAACTTTGGGAGCCACCTAAGTGTCCAACAATAGACAAATGGATAAAGAACATGTGATATACATATGCAATGAAATATTACACAAACATAAAATTGGTCAAAATTGTTTTTATACAAAAAATTGGGGTTGTGACTTCATATTTTAGTGAGAGCTGGAATTGATTTTCTTTCTTCTAAGCAATATCAATAAATGTTGATGGATTATATCTCCATTCTCATTTCCCTGTTTTAAATCTTTATCTTCCAAATCACACATCACTCTTTTCTTAAGTTTTAGCCGAAAATACGTAAATCTAGAAGAATGTACAAAAACAGAAAGAAGAAATCTGAAGGAATAAAGTGAGAAAAAATGCTTAAAAGTTTTTCAGGTTTGTTTTCTCTTTAGTCTGTCAAAAGACCTCTAAAAAAAAAAAAAGAAGATAGCGGGGGGGGAAGAATGAAGGGGGGGGAATCGGACGAGGAGACGAACCGTGAGAGACTATGGACTCTGAGAAACAAACCGAGGGTTCTAGAGGGGAGGGCGGTGGGGGATGGGTTAGCCTGGTGATGGGTATTAAAGAGGGCACGTTCTGCATGGAGCACTGGGTGTTGTACGCAAACAATGAATCTTGGAATACTACATCAAAAACTAATGATGTAATGTATGGTGACTAACATAACATAATAATAAAAAATAAATAAATAAATATTGGTAAGAACAGAAAAAAAAGACCTCTACTTTTTGTAGAATACTGGTAAAGGTAGTAATAGCAAATGAAATGATAACTAGTATTCACTGAAAATCTGTTCTTTGTAAGACTCTGTGCTAGGAGTACTACGCATTTCAGGCTTGTGGATTTCATATTTTTCTACAATCTGCAAATAAGGAAAGAGTTATGAAGGAAGTTAACTAATTTGGACAGTTAAATACTCAGAATTGTAAATGTACATCTCCCAATTCAACTATAATTTTACATCCCTCTTTATAGTTTCACTTTCCTCTTTTATGAAATTGCTAGAGAAACAGCATGGTGCAGTAAAAAAGAGCACTAGAAATGGAGTTAAATGGTCTAAGTGCTAATCTCAGCACTCCCAATTACTACTAGTGTAGTTTTGGGAAAATTGTTTAAATATGCCTATCATCGTTTTTCTTATTTCAACAGGCACAGTACATGCACAGATGTTGTGCAATCACATAAGGTAGTGGAAGTGAAAGTACTTTTCCCAAAATGAAAATTGCAGCATAATTCTATAATGTGGTAATGATGGTATGAAATATACACAATTAAAACAAGACACAAGCTGGCATCTCTCAGTTACCCTTCCCCATTCACCACAAGCAGGTAATAAAATCTCCCTTCTTCTTTGTTATCTTAAGGAGGAAAAATATGATTCTATCAACATTTTATTTATTATTTAAATAGCAAGTATAAGGGAAGTTGAAAAATGATAAGGAAAGCATAAAGTAAATGAAAGAATATTCAATTTAGGTCAGCAAATCTGAGTTTGAGTTCTTCCTCCACCAATGAATATTTATTTGACCCTCTGTAAATCATCTCCTTGGGTTGGGGTGCCTGGGTGGAGGAGTTGGTTAAAGTTTCAGCTCAGGTTTGATCTCAGAGTCATGGAATTGAATCCAAGGCAGGTTCCCCATTCAGTGAGGAGCCTGCTTGAGCTTCTCTCCCTTTCCCTCTGTCTCTCCCACTTTCTCTCTCTCTAAAATACATAAATAGGTCTTTAAAAAAAATCATCTACTTGCTCTGAACTTGATTTCCTTCACATATAAAACAAAAATTACAATATTTTTTTCTTTTACCTAAAAAAACTTTTCATGAATCTTAAATACTATAATAAGAAATGTGGGCATCTGGGTGGCTCAGTTGATTAAGTGTCTGCCTTCAGCTCAGGTCATGATCCCAGGGCCCTGAGATCAAGTCCCACATCAGGTTCCCTGCTCCACGAGGAGCTTGCTTCTCCCTCTCCCCCTCACCTCTGTCTCTCATGAATAAACAAATAAAAATTAAAAAAAAGAAATGTAATACCAGTTGGCATACTATATGATAAGACAGTATAATAGTGATGATACATTGTTAAAAAAACTATACAATAGTACAGTATGAGAATGATACATTATTACATTTTATAATGATACATTAATATATTATTAGGAACTTATTTGTAAAATACAACTTGGAGAACATGTAGGAAATACAGAAATATAGAGTAAATCAATATTGGATTATTATTTTACACAAAGATATATATAAATATGGTTTAAGAAGATGAATGAGATGAACTCTAGCAAAAAGCAAAACATATGGGAAACCAGAGGGAATGGTAATATAGCTGTGTAATTTATATGATTTGCTTTTTTATATGGAAAAAAATAGTAAGCAAGCTCACATCTTCTTTTGGAGGTAGGGAGAAAAAGAGAGAGAGATGCACCATGAAATTACAATATAATTCTCCATGTGCAATTTAGGGAAATAGAAAATATTAAAAACTAAATGGATAAGATTCTAAGCCAGACTAGCTTTCTAGGCAAGTAACTTCTAAACTGAGACTTGAAAGATTAAAGGGTATGAATTAAGTGAAGAAAGGTGAAGGGAAAAAAAAATAATCTCAGTAGATGGAACAGAATGTTTGATAGCCTAAGAGCAAATCAAACCATTGTATGATTGAAGATTCAAAGGAAATTTGGTATCAGATTTGGCTCTAAGGATAAAGATGATGAGAATAAAAAGATAAGCAGTGGGAAGTTATTATTGGACCCCAGTAACTTCTATTTAAGTATTTGGGCTGTATCATATAAAGAGAGAGTTTAAAACCAAGTCCAAGTAGGCAAATAAAACAATCAAATTTTTCTTACAAAGTGTATATAATCTGAGTGACATCAAGACTGTAGACTGAAAAACAAGTTGGGAGGCTGAGGAAGTAACTCAGAGGCCAAATAATGGTAAGCTAGAAGTGGGAAAAGATTGAATAATTCAAGAGTTATTTAGCATAACAAATAGACAATATGTGCTTTTTGATTGAATGAGATAATGAGGCACTGGGAGCCCAGGTTATATAACATATAATATGTAAGGGATAGTAAACCAATATAAATTTGTCCTCAGTAACACTTACTCCTGGTTTTCAGTAAGCTCCCATGTCAAGAGCAAAGTCTACTAATATCAGATCATAGTACTACTTCCATAGTGCTTTGAGGATACTCCTTTCTATTATGATTTACATGCCACAAAGTACTCTTATCTTAAAGGGAAAAACATCATACCAAATGAGATTCATCTGTAGCAAGAAGAATAGGAAGTATTCTCTCTAACATGAGCAGAAATAGAATGCATGAGAATAATAGAAGAGAGACAGAGTTAGCATGCAAGCATATTAGAATTGCCTTTCATCTGCCAGAAAAACTATTGTAGGAAATGTTAGATGTAGATGCAGAACATTTTTCATTATTTTGCTGCTGGGGTTGTGTAAGGAGATGCTTCAGAAGGGTCCCTTTGATAACATAGGAAAGCCTTTAACAAGTAAAAACTGCATGAAACAGTAGAGCAGAAGTAGTCCTGAACTTGTGCCCTTGAGTGTCTTTTGACTACTTCTGTGGTATGTGATGACTTGAAAAGATTGTGTAAGCCCATCGAGGCACATGGAAATAGCTGTTCAGAGAGCCAGGGGAATTGCCACGGGGCAGTCATGATGAGAAACAAAACCACCCTATCACAAAAGCCGTATGATAAAGAGAAAATCCAGGGGATAGATAGCTGGAAGACTTGGCATCTGCTGTGCCTGGAGTAGCTGGTTGAGGCAGCATCAGCAAAGAAGGACCAGGTCCTTAGTTAGTCAATGCAAGACAGCACAATTTCACCAGCTACCTGTCAGAAGTCAAGAACACATGATGGCAAGGGATTATCTTAGGACACTCATCCCTAGAAGAGTCTAGGAATGAACCCCCAAGGTGATACAAGCCCCTACCTCAGTCCCAAATATATACAAGCAGCATTTAGGAAAAGAGTAGGGGGGAAGTAAAAATAAGAAATACTGAGAGTGTGTACTGAGAAGATTGAGTTTTTCAAAACTCACTATTGAAACTCAATAATTGGCAAATATTTCCATCCACTGTCTTCTGATGTTTACATCCCTTTGGTGAAAGTGATTATCTACAGAAAATAAAGTCACTGTTTTCTCTCTGCACATCTCCTAAATAGAATGGAGATTTATGAATAAACCACAACTGACTACAAGAATATAGGCTAGAGCAAAAACAAGTGGATCGTTTCACTAGTCATTAAAAATAATTTATATGTATATCTCTGATGGAACCTGATATACACGTTTGAAGACCCAGAGAGAGTTTAGCTAGCATCAGCATTTAAACATTCATCAGTAACACGAGAATGGATTAAACTACAAAGAGAAGGATATAAAGTTAGGAGAGAGGCAGGACTAAACGGACACTAACACATACGTAACTTAGAGACAGACCCTGAAGAGAAGTACACAAACAAGATTTAGTAAAGCACTTCCTAAATATATCCTGATATATCCAGAGATATAGAAAAGCATTAGGATAAGTTCCCACTCCGACTTTCTGGGATGTTAAATACATACAAGGTTATGGAGTTTATTTATGGATGAATTAGTGAGGTGGATATAGTAACCTATCCGTGGAATCCAAGAAATGATTTGAGCTGGAGAGTGTCGAAAATAAATAAATAAATAAATAAATAAGGACAGGAAGAATATTCAAAGAACTAATAGGAGCTAATGTCCCAGTAGGGGAAGCACAATTTTTCAGATGTACAGGAGTACCTAAGTGTACGCATGAAGAGTGCAAGGAAATCCACATGAAGTCACAGCCTCATGAAAATTCAAAAATCTGAGGTCATAAAGAAGGACACTTGCAAAAAAAGTGACCAAGCCTCGGCATGAATCATTTCATCAGCAAATAAGACTTCCAGAAATCATGAGGAAAGTCTCCATTGTGCTTAGAGAAAAATTATCTGGGAGCCAAATGATCAATGAAGCAGGAGGGAAGGACAGACATTTGTCAGATATTCATGGATTCAGAAAGCTTACATGTAACACTCTTTCTGCCAATGGGAAACTGACATGTCTACCAAAGTAGGGGAGGATGTAAGATGGAGGAATTATTGCATCTTTTCCACAAATGTGGTGTTACCTGGTTGGTGGGAAACAAGCTTCCAAACTAGTAGTCAGGACTGGAGAAATGAGGCAGAGGCATGGGTGAATGTGAGAGAAGGGACTGAGCGTCCTCAGAAAAATGCATTGTTTCCTCTTCTCCTTTAAGATAGAGGAAAGCATTTGTATGTTAGGAAAATAATGGAAATTATAGAATTTGCATATAAAGTATAAAATTATGGTTCAAAAGTGAAGCAAAGTAAAATCTAGTAAATTTTGAGCAAAAGACGTAATTTATTTCACTTTAATTTTAAGAGAAATCTCAAGGGTTCTGATATAAGGAATGAACCACTAGAAATGGAAATGAATTCTAGCAGCAAGATTATTGTTCCTGTAATTAACAATATTCATGCATTTATAAGGAATATATGCCAATTAAATCTCTTTAGATGATTTCCTAATTTTAAAACAACTTTTAAGATGGTGAAAATTTTTACTGAGAATAGGATGGAAACATTTTTAATTTTGATGGGGAAGAGAAATAAAAAAAGAGTGGGATTGTGATAATAAACTAATTTTGTAATAAGCTGTGAATAGACTTGTCTAAATTAAACTGAACAACAAATAGACTTTGAAACTATCATTTAAATAAACTAATGTAAGAACAGAAAACAATATAAAAATTAATACTAAGCATGAAAAGAGGATGTCAAGAATGGAGAGAAATTCTGTAATGCACCTAAATCTTTATTTTCTTATAGCTAAGGGACAATAGATAATGTAAAAAAATAATATGAATAGTAGAAATAACAATGGAGTGACTATAAGAAGATCTACAAATAGAAGTATGCAAATAAAGTTACATTTCAAGTGAATGGGTTGAGGGTTGATAGCGAGGTAAAGCTTAACTTACAATGTCAACTCACTTGCACTTTTGAATTTTAAAATGTACAGCAAGTGTTACTTAAAAAACAATGTCAAAAAAAGAAAATGAGAGTTTGATAAAGTATGAATATATATCCTTAAAGGTGAAAAAGAGGAAGCAACACATAAGAAGTAGCAAAAGAGAAGGTTTCATGGAAGATGTGGTATTTCCACCATGCCTGAGACACTTGAGGGGTCCTGCAGTGATTGTTAAAGAACAGAAGAGACACAGGTACACTGATATTCATGAGGCAATGAACATTGACAAGAGGCTTAAGTTTCAATGGAACTTGACCCTAAGGTGGCAAATTTGCCAGGGTTAACAGCAACACAAAAGAACACATGTAAAACAGGACTTGGAGCCAAAGCATGGGAGTGTGTCTTTAAGCCTATAGCTTGGACAGTGCCATTTCCACATCATAAGACACACCCGTGGGTTTCATAAGCTATTAAGAATCTTTCTTCTTCCGAGGAGAGTTCAGCCAAGTTCTGAGCTAAATTTTAATTCTTCTATTTAAACATAAGTGAAGTAAAAAACTGACTGACCAAATAAATCAATAAAAGAGAAGTAGATTTGTTTTTATTATTTATATAATGCTCACTACTTACCAGTTACTGTTTTAACTATTCTAGGATGGGAAATCAGTAAAAAGGGCACTCACTGAATATTCTCAATCTTTTTACTCATTTATTCCATTCTCCTGATTGTTTGTTCCTTAAAAGAAAACTAAAGTTGTAGTGTAACTTTTTGACCAGCATAACTATAATTAGATGCAGTGGGGTTTAAATAGAATTGTTTGTTGTTATATATGGATAAAAACTTATCACAAATAAATGGACCCCACATCAAATATGTTATAGTCATTTTTCCTAATGCCAATGTAGACGTTTCAGAAAAAAAGTTTGCTACTATATATATATATATATATATATATATATATGTAGTTTATATATAGTTATCTTGCATATAGAGGTATGTGTTATTAGAATTGATAAGTAAAAGTGATTTAAGGTAAACATTGGCTCTA
Organism: Eumetopias jubatus; assembly: GCF_037043125.1. Classification (NCBI taxonomy): domain Eukaryota; kingdom Metazoa; phylum Chordata; class Mammalia; order Carnivora; family Otariidae; genus Eumetopias; species Eumetopias jubatus. Next base: position 171,589,475 of record NW_028274809.1, on the reverse strand, counting down.
CTCTTATCCAGAAATAAAAATATACTGAAAATTTGTATTTGTTAAAAATACTCATTTTATGTAGTAATGTAATGAAAAAGTTTACTAAGGCAATTCTATTTTTTTTTTTAAAGATTTTATTTATTTATTTGACAGAGAGAGACAGAGCGAGAGAGGGAACACAAGCAGGGGGAGTGGGAGAGAGAGAAGCAGGCTTCCCGCCGAGCAGGGAGCCCGATGTGGGGCTCGATCCCAGGACCCTGGGATCATGACCTGAGCCGAAGGCAGACGCTTAACGACTGAGCCACCCAGGCGCCCCTACTAAGGCAATTCTATTACAACTTACTATTTCTTCATGAATATTTTAAGGCTTAATTTTTAATAATAAAAATATGTCCACTTCTATTAAAGAAGACCTAATACAAAATAATACTTTATTCATTTTAGATCAGTGAGCATCTTTTATTTTATTTTTATTCAATTATTTAAATAAAAAACGAAACCAGTTCATCAATTTCTCCCCCACTCTGAAATCTGCCACTGGCAACCACAAATCTGTTCTCTGCTTCTATGAGCTTGGTTGGTTGTTTAATTATTTGTTTACTTATTTATTTATTCATTTACTTATCATTCCACATATAAAAGAAAACATACGATATTTTTCTTTCTCTCTCTCTTATTCACTTCACATGATGTCCTCAAGGTCCAGGGTGTCACAAATAGCAAGTTTTCATTGTTTTTTATGACTGAATAATATTCTAGTGTGTGTGTGTGTGTGTGTGTGTGTGTGTGTGTGTGTGTGACAATTTCTTTAACCATTCATCCATGGATGGACACTTACGAATACAGAAATCAGTATTTTGTCAAAACTAGCTTTTGGATGTGTGACATTCCTAAACTTTGGAAAGTGAAATGGCATTACTCAACAGTTTGGCAAAGAGATGGATAAATAGCCTTTGGGCATGTATTCATTTAATTTCTATATTTTATTTTGTTATGGTATGAATTTTCCACACTTTATTACATTAACATATTTTGGCAGCAATATGAACTGTTTATAAAAGCACCATGTTTTAAAATTTTTGTCATTGAACACAAATAAAAGAATATTTTATTCCACTAGCAGATTTAATAGAACATGTTTTTAATAAGTAGTAATGTAATATTTTTGATATAACAAGTTTATGCTTTACATACTCAGAGAAATGGCCTTTTGAATAGGCCGTTTGGTAGTTTGAACAGCATGTATGAGAACATTACAAAGCATACACTCTTAATAATTACTGAGCAATATGTTCAATATAAGCAAGTATTATTGGTTGCTTTGGGAAAAAACATTGTGCCCTCCTTGGACATATAAATATACTTATAATTTTATTTGAAAACATTTGCAATATAAATAATATATGCACAACTGTTAAACATTTAAATAGCTAATAATGCTGTTTATTTTTCTTCATTTGAAATCAGTTTGCACCTGTGAGCCTTGTCTGGCCTTTGAATGGACTTATAGGTGTTTCAGAGCTAGAATATTATATCAAAATTTACTTTATAATACTTAGATTTGCAACAAAATCAGGAATGTTTTAGTTTTTTTAAACTACTCAAGTACTTTAAGAAACATTTGTATCCTTTTTGTGGGTAAATGGATGCAATTTGTGAACCAAACCAGTTAAGTTGTAAGCTTTTATTTGGTACTATTACACCATACTAGACATTTGAAAGACTTCAAAAGATTTGCATTAACCTAATATTTTTTTTTGTCATACAAAAAGTGAGAAAAATACTGGCTTTGGTATTAGCATCATTCCTCCTATCTGAGTACAGCACCCAGTGACCTGCCTGTTTACTAGACTTTTAGAATATCAGTAGTACTCAATAATTAATTAGATTCAGTGAAAGCTATTTATTGTAACAAGACTTAGGACATAAAACAGCCATTTGTCTCTTAGCTCTTTGAAGAATTTCAGTGGCTATCAGAAAGCAGCTCTCTGAATATTTTCGATGAAACTGGTGGCTTTTTGTGAGATATCATCCTGATGCCTTGTGATTATTAAAAAATTAGAAAAGAAACAGAAATTAGCAGAACGAGCGCAGGAAATTCTAAAAAATCCTGATGAGACACACACCCCCATGTAAAAGACACATTGAAGATTTTGTGCATCCTTTAGGTCCAACCGGATGACAGTTTTGTTTTGCTTTGTTGTGTTTTAAGATTTATTTATTTATTTCAGAGAGATAGAGAGAGAGCATGATCAGAAGGGCAGAGGGAGAGGAACAGAGAGAATCTCAAGCTGACTCCACCCCGAGGACAGAGCCTGACCTGGATCTCCTGAGCCTGAGATCAGGACCTGAGCAGAAATCAAGAGTCTGATATTCAACCTAACGTGCCCCAGGAGCCCCTGGATGACAGGTTTTATCGTATTTTTCACCTTTCACATTTTTCTGAGTTGTGATTTTATGTCCTTATGATATGGAAATTACTCCTAAATATTTTTGCCAAAGTGGAATTAGTCTAAATGTATAAAATGCATTCATTCTTTACCAAGACTTTTACTCACCCTAAAATTAGATTTGGCATTTTTTATAGCTCTATCACTTGTCTCCATAACTAATAATTTTGTTACTACATGTGGGTTAAAATATTGCCTCTGAAGGGAAAAAGTGTTATAAATACATATTTAGAGTCACTAAAAATTAAGTAAATTTGTTTTCTTTCTTTCCATACATATGGATTATGTGTCTTCTATAAAATGTTTTAGTCAAAACAGTACAATGAAATATATATATATGCAATCATTAGTATAAATTTGTGTCAATGACCCATATAAATAATAATAGTGATGATAATAATAGTATCTAACATGTATTACTATATTGAGTGATAAAAATTTAAACATTCAATAAGAATTTAGTTTTTTGCATGCATTCTCAAAGGGGCAATATCTGCCCAAGAGGCAGAAATTGGTTCTGGAGTGGAAGGAGAGAATATCTTCGCTATTATGGAATTTCTGACCCTCCAAAGGGCCACAGTGCATAAGCCAATATACAATACATCCATGGTATAAAAATGTAATGGTGAGGAGTTAGGATAAAGAAGTATCCAAAAAGTTTCTTTAATGGGCAGTAAAGAAAAAAGAAAGGTTCAAGAAAACTGGTTCACTTAATCTTCACAGAGAACCTATGATAGATAATGATACTATCCTAATTAATAGCGCCAAACGCAGAGACTTTTGCCCAAAGTTATAGATCTGGTCAGTGGTAAAACAGGAATGTAAATGCAGGTTTGGATTGTAGTCCACTGTCTAGGACTCCTAACCAGTATGTATACTGCCTCTTTATACAAAGACAGAATTCAATGTATGAATTGTATTTGTTAAACAAATTTTAAAAGATTGTCAAAATATATAATAAGTTTATCTCATGTAAAATTCATTATTATTAATAATTAGTTATAAAAGTAACACCCTTATAAAATTTTAAGCTAATTTAAAATATTTGGTTGCATAACTAGTAGCAACCTAACATACATTGCCTTTACTATATTATATTTGCATGTCAATTAACTGTTTAACTTTTCATTGACTGGTGATATTTGGAATTAACAGTAGCTCCAGCTGATAGAATAATGATAATTTTGAGTGTACATTTCCTATTTCTTTGAAAATATAAGCTTCATATTTTGTACTTTACCCTTCACTCATTTGATAAATTTTAACAAGAAAACTTGTTAAATGTTAAATTTACATGTTAAATGTTATTATTTACATGTTATATGTTAAAAATGAAAGAGTCTGTTTTCTCACTCACAATTTATGCTTATCCATCCCATCATTGCGGTAAATACTGTCACTCTTTCATTCACATTTTCTGGCAGAGGGCAGTTTAGGCTCATTAATCTTTCTGCTGCAAGGTAAAAATTAAATTTTTATTAAGTAAAGCATGTATTAAATAAGCATCAAGATGATATAATAATCCCTTCCCCCTTCATGAAAAGTGATCTACAAAAAACAAAGAAAAAGTGGCTTAAAAATCCAGACAACACATTTCAAGGCAATTAGAATAATATGAAAACAATATACATTAGATGTGAACAAATGAATATAAAAACATTTTCATCTTTGGACATCTTTTTAAAATATTCTGTGGCCATGTCAAAGTATCAAAATAAATACAAAGGATCAAAAATAAATACAGAAAAAAAGTACCTAAAAATAAATACAGAAAAATAAATACAAATACTAACCAACAAATGATAGTTTCATTGAAAACTTAATATTCAGGATCTGCTATCCAACAGAAAATTTTAGCCCACCTCTCTGTGACTCAGCTCCCAGGTCAGTATAAACAACAGAATGGTTGGAAGTATTGGATGTACATAGTTATTATTGGTGAAAAAAAATGAATATTTAAGAGTTAATTTTTCATTGATATCAAATTATATGTATATATTTCTCCAAGTACAAGTCAAAGAAATACCAGCAAATCCTTAAGGAATCATGAATATGAAGTGAAAAGGCCAGTTATCCATAAGAAATATTGGAGCAGATAACAATTTATATGCCATATTTAATTTTAAGCAAATTTATTATTTCTAATTAATTTAATTGTATTGATTACATGTACATTAATTAGAAATAAAAATTTAATAGTGTCATACTCATTTATTTTCAAAATCTAGTATCACCTTCTAACAAACTACTTAAGTACTAAAACTCAATTTTAAAATATGCAATAAAGACAATTCTGGCAAAATAAATATTTTAAGATTTTTCATATTGAAATTTGTTTAAGGTAGTACTTAAATAATACTATTTATTATTATTATTGTAAGTATTGACTATACTCCATTTTTTTTAAATTTGTCTACAGGGGCTCTCTGGGGATATTCTGGTGCATTCTATAAAATGAATTGCCAGGTCAAAGAGCCACTGCAATTAATTAACCAGAGCAATCTGTCACTTCTGGTTTGGCTAAGGGATACAGCCCAGGGCAATTTCCCTGCTTTATGAATGACTCAGAACTGGAGTGAGTAACGGAAGAGAAATCTCTTTGACCTTAGCACCATCACAGAATTGTTTTTGTCTGTTGCTCGTTTTACATTTTTTTGGTATCAGAGACTAGATTCCAAGTGTGTATAAAGTTGTAATATATAGTTTTCAAAGCCTATACCAAAACATGTTGTTTTTGTATGTGAAAAAGGAATGGTGTGTAGGACTCTATATGTGTGACATTAACAACAGAAAACTAATTTGATGAAAACAGCAAATGATCCCTCCATTCATTCTATATGGCTGATATCTTTATGGAGTGGGATAATGCAGAATTAGCAGTTCTGTGGTTTATATGTAATTGAAGCATTCACATTGTCAAGACAATTGACAGGAAGTCAGTTTGAGACTACTGACACATGAGTCAAAAATGTATAGGCATAAATAAATGTAAAAACCCTTACACCTAGATTGGTTCTGTATCACATCTCTAAATAATAAAAATCGCATTATTCATTTTCACATAAATGAAGATGATTCATGAGTTTTATATTTGATTAAGTGAAGATAGGAAGTATTAAACTACATATTGTAATGAAAAGAATTAAAATATATAATTGGATGATAAAATATATCATTCTGGAACTAACAAAAGAATATATTTGTCTTCTGTATATATTATTTGATAAAGTTCTCATATTCTAAAATTATTTTCTCTTTATATTACACTTTTTCCTTCCAATTTGTATGAATAAAGATTATTGGCATCATCTGATCTGAACAGCTATGTGTCATTGTGTATAAGGAAACTGAATAATGATAAATGAGATAATATGAAATATCAGTATAGACTGACAGTAAACCATATTGTTCTAATAAATATTCAGTTCAATGATCCATGGTAAGAAAAATAATATATATATAGTTTAAACATACTTTGGAATGCACATAGAGTAAATGAACTAAAGTTATGTAGAAATGTAATGTCCTTTCAAAGATGTCCACTGAGTCATGTGATATCTTTTATAATAATATATAGTATTATGCAATCAAGTTAGAAATTAATACAAATGCAAGAAAGAGAAAATTTATGTTAAGGATCTGGCGATTTCTCAGCATCACAAACACAGTGAAAAATAAAACAATTTCTCTTTTTAGTCTGCATGCTGAAAAATTCATATACATTACTCAAGAAATAAGATGAAAATTAAAAAGATATATATGTATATAAGCCAGAACAACACATTGCACATTGTAAAGTAATTTTTATCCTCAGCTATACTGTAAAATGAAAGAAAATATTCAACTCCTAAGTGTTACCTAAGTACTTCAGATGGGGTGCCTCGGTGGCTCAGTTGGTTAAGTGTCCAATTCTTGATTTGGGCTCATGTCAGAAATTGGAGCTTTAGATGAAATAGGGAATGAAATATACACATTGTAATGAGACAATACAAATAAGTATTATAGTCACCAGGACTTTGCCATGATAGACTCAGCTGCCAAATAACAAAAGTACCAAGATTTTTCAGTTCTATGTTATTATTATTGAAAGCATTGGGAGAAAAAAAGTAACAGAGAAAAGCCCAACTGTAATTAGTACGTGTATGATTAAAACAAATTGCCAACTTCAAAACTCAGTTCTTTCTTCTGTAAAATGCAAAATACTATCTCACACAAATTGATTATGCTGGGCTTTGTTTACATTGCTTTTTGAAAGGAGCTATTTTGGCCCTGTCATATATACTTCCAAGCTTTTAATTGCCAGGCTAACATTTCGGGCTAGCACTATAAATTCTGACTCAAATTGGCTTTAATGAAAATGAATTATATTATCTTATTTAATTGAAAGTCTCAAAGTAAAGCTATGCCTAAACTAGGGCATATGTGTGTTGATATGAATGGTAAGGGCAAATCCATGCACGGATAAGGATTTAAATATTATAAAATGTGTGCCCCTATCCCCACTTTATCATCCTTAACAGTCGGCATTACCCTGAGTTCCATAGATAAGCAACATCCATGTGCTCACTGATTTAAAGATTGTGAAGACAAGAAGTCATATGCCCAGGAGAAGTCATCCAGAAGTCATTTTGAGAGACATGTTAAGTTTCAGAGGCCGTAGTGGGAGAAATTCTAAAGACAACCTATATACCAAGAGCCTGCAATGGTGAGTGTAGCGCCCTTACCAAACCACTTTGGTGTCAGGGTCTCCACACCTGTAATTTGGGTAGTGCTGTTGGCTACAATGCTTCTAAACCTGATTTCCTACCATCAAATGTCCCAGAAAATCCTATGGGCTAATAGCCTTTAATGAATTATTCTGCTAAATCAGAGAGCATCTTAGAACATTAACTGACATAGATTGCAAATCTGTTCAGTTAGGCTAATACTAATATATTAAGGCTGTTTTAACCCCTGAACTTATTGTTATGAAGGTAAACCATGCAGTAATTTACTTGGAATAATCCATAGATATTCTGAAATAGGAGATAATATCATTTCACCCCTAATCAGGTGAGAGAAGAGAGAGTACCTCAAGAAAATCTCATCTTATAAAGAAAAAATGAGAGTTAAGGGATATTTGAAAAGCAAATAATGGGTCAACTGCAAATGAGTTACTGCAAGAACTAAGCAGAAATAAAAGTTTTAATGTTTCTTGAGTCATTCCCGATTCCTTAAAACCATATGCATTGTCGTAAAGACACTCAAAAGTGCTAATATCCTTTACCACTTTCCTTTTTATAATGAGGCTTCAAATTAACAGGAATTGTTGGTAAACTTCATTGAAAATAATATTGAAAATAATTATGATGGCAGTGATGATGATAGGAAAAGGAAGGAGTAAATAATTTATATGAAAAACTTCTATTTAATTCCTGTTTTATATAAGGTGCTTGAGAAACTGTTTGAGGTTCCCATGATGGAAGTAATATAAAAGGTAATTTTTAACGGCTTTATTGAGATATAATTTTTATATCACACGATTACCCAGTTACGGTATATAAACCAAGGAGTTTTGTATATTCACGAACTATGCATCCACCATCACAATAAATTCTAGAATATTGTCATTCCCTCCAAATTGAAAACATGTACCATTTAATTGCCATTCCCTCAATCCCCAGGCCTAGGCAGCCATAAATACAGTTTCTGTCTCTATCAATTTGCTTATTCCTAACATTCTATGTAAATAGAATCATATAACCTGTACTTAACATAAGTTTTATAAGATTCATCCATGGGGACTGTTAGGTAAAAAACTACTTATTTTTATACATTTAATATTATGATTACACAATTAGCAATAAGCAAAATAAAATATTAAAAATATTAGGGCTGTGTTATTCTCGTGATATTCTACTTAAGACATTTAATTGAATATTGCTCACCACTCACCACTGTCACTGACTGCTTGCAAGGGTGAATATTACAAAGGAAACAAGAGGAGGAGAAAGGCAGTAAAAATGAGGTGGACATGCTGAGTCTATGACTGCTTATGGTCTCTTTTCCAATAATCTTTGTCTCAGGTGGTCAACAACTTACAAGTTTGATAAATTTAATACTTTAGAGAATGTGTTTGGGGGTTCCTTAATAGATCTAGATCGTGATTTCTTAAAAGGAAGATATTACGTCTTATTCTGATTTTTTACTCTCAAGGTACGTGGAATTATGCTTTGTTCAAAATGAACACTTAGCAAATGTTTATAGTCTTGCTCAATATATTAATGCAATTGCCTATTATATATATAATATACATATATTATATATATATACAGGTATCTCCGACTTTTCAAAGCCACTTTGCTTTTATGAAAGACCTACGTTAGTACTTGTTTTCGCTAACCTAAAACAATTCAAAAAGGATTGTCACCTTTATAAAAAAGGTGAAAAGCCAAAAGAGTGCTCAACGTTTGTTTTTCAGGGATCCATTAGAGGCAGTATGCACCCTCAGCAGTGAGAGTGGCAACACCAAGCTCCTTCCCCAGAACTACACTCAGCATCTCAGCATCAAGCTGCCATAGCTTTGAACTGTCTCTGAGCATCTGTGCTTTATCTCAATTTATTTTGTGCATCTGTTAGCAAGATGTGTCCTAGGGTATCAGAAAAGCCTAAGAGATGTTATTTTTCGAGTCTGGGAATGTTCAAAAATTTTTTTATGTAAATTAATTGTAATTGCTTCTTTGTTTTGCACCATTTTGGCTTACAGTTTCATAGGAACACTAACTTTTGGAGGGCAGGAAAAACCTGTACTCTTAATCAAAAAATCCTTTTAGAAGTCATAATTCTCCAACATTAAGTATATTGTCTTGCTTCAGAAAAAAAAACAAGATGTTCTATATTTCCCTTAGAAATATACCATCTGCCACATTTTGTAAAATAAGATTTTTTTTTCCAAACTAGTAATGGCATCCACAGGAGACACTCAGATGCTCATGCGGTATCCTACAGGGCAACACTGGGCAAGGTAGCTTGGTGAAAGGAAATTTAACAGTCATTCCCCAGCAAGTGCTTTTCTCAGCATGATGATCACATAATTGTGTGAAAATAAGTGAAACCCAGAGTTTGGCACAATTAATCTGGTTCTTCCTGTCACTGACTGCTTGCAAGGGTGAATATTACAAAGGAAACAAGAGGAGGAGAAAGGCGGGAAAAATGAGGTGGACATGCTGAGTCTATGACTGCTTATGGTCTCTCAAATCAACTGCTACTTTTTGAAATTTAACAATGAATCTCTCAATACTATAATAAAACAAAAATGAATCCAATAGTACAGAAACACTGCCTACCTAATGTCTGCTTATTCTTTTAAACAAAAAGAGTACCAATGTCATTGCATAGAACTACTGCTTTGTACTACTCCGTGATAGCAAAAGAATTTATTGGACAGGACAGTAAAATTAGATAAGTACTATAATTTTCTCTAACATTCAATATGTATTTATAAGGCTTTTGTGTGAAACTGCTATCCATTAACAAAGACCTATTATGTATTTTTTTAAAGATTTATTTCTTTATATTAGAGAGAGAGAAAGAGAGAGAGTAGTTGGTAGGGAAAAGGAGAGAATCCCAAGCAGACTCCCGCTGAGCCGCTGATCGCAGATCCGATGGGGGACTTGATCTCCCCACCCATGAGAGCACAACCTGAGCCAAAACCAAGAGTCAGACGCCCAACTGACTGAGCCACCCAAGTGCCCTGATCTATTGCGTATTATTGAAAAGGTGCTATGTTAAGGTACAAATTCACTCATGCCATTAGAAGCAGAGGTAATGGAGACCTTTGATTAAAAAAATTTTTTTAAATGTTCTGAAACTTTAAATGTTTTTTAGTTTTTATTAACATTAAAAAATCACAATTATAGAGACATATTCATTGTATATAGAATTGATATTTTTAGGATCTAAAATACATATATTTTAGAAAATTGTGCCAAATTTTATACTGGTTCATATTCGTTGTTCTTTAAAGCAATGTAATTTCAAATTATGTTCAGGGATTACTTCTAGCAACTGTTTAGCTGCGTTGCCCTGATATGGCTTCCATAGAAATAGAAACTTTGTTTTCCTCCTGATTCCCCCATGGAGTCTATAGCACACAACATAAGCCCTATAATCTGCTATAAAGCAATATTGTATAAATGATGTTTACCTGCATACATTTTTTATGGCCATTTGGAGGCTTCAATTCTGCAGGGAATCCATTTCCCTTTTACCCTGGGATCCTTTCTCATCACTGTTAAACAAAGGCCTTCTCACTAACACAGCTGAGATAAAAGGATTTGTTGGGCCTCTATCACATCAGGCAGGTGATGACAGAGTCCCATCTATTTCAGGAACAAACTTCAGACTAACCACAGGTGATTTCCTTTCCATGCTGAATGGCACAGCAGACATTATGTTTCCCACCACAGCAATTTCTAGCTTACTATTTAGCTATATGACAAAAAAAAAACAAGTAAAAACTCAAGATTTTAAAATATGAACTGACACATTAAAAAAAGCAAGTTCATATAGTTCTCTTTAATCTTCAAAGAGTTCTTCAACAAGCTTTCTAACTTATAATATTAATTTTTCAAAGACATTACAATTGCTTACTCATCTGTATTATAAAAATAGAAAGGGATAGATAAGGTAGATGATATAGATGGATGGATGGATGGATAGATAGATGATAGATGCAAAGCAATATGTATCTAAGTGTATACAATATTAGAAAGATGAATTTCTAAACTTTATTAAAATATGAATCTACCTATTCTGCACTTAGCAAAGAAGAATAACTTTTAAAATGAGCTTATGTAGAATTTAATAAATCTTATGTGCATTCAAGTTCCCAAGAGAACATAAAAGAAATAATTATATTTCAGAATTCTATCCATCATCATCATCATCATCATCATCGTAGTAAAACCTCACTAGATTCACAATGTGTGGCCATGCTCTATTTTTTTGCATTCACTCTGGCATTTGCTCTGTTTCATAGCTCTTTGAGGTAGGAGCAAACAGAGAGTAGAGATGTTAAATAACTGGCTAAAGGTCACAGAGCTGGAATATGTGATTTGTAATAAAACATCATTTTGTTTCCTTGTGAACAAGAGCACCACTTATGATTTATAGCACTACACTTACCTGGCTGGATTGTTTATCTATTAAATTAGTTTTAAAATTCTTGTATTGTTTCTGACAATATCCAATTTTTGTCCTCAAATTCTGCCTTCATTAATTCTTTTTTTTTTAAAGATTTTTTATTTATTTATTTGACAGAGATAGACACAGTGAGAGAGGAAACACAAGCAGGGGGAGTGGGAGAGGGAGAAGCTGGCTTCCCGCAGAGCAGGGAGCCTGATGCGGGGCTCAATCCCAGGACCCTGGGATCATGACCTGGGGTGAAGGCAGACGCTTAACAACTGAGCCACACAGTTGCCCCTAAAACATTAATTCTAACAGTTAATAATAGCCATTACATAATCAGTAATTTTGAGAAACACTGCAGTAAGGAAATTTAAGCATATCTATTTATTACCAGAATTATCTGAAATATTCAATTGCTAACATGTATTGTGATTCACAAAGAGGGGCACGTAGTCTCCAAACATCTGACCATGACAACACTTTTGTTGTTTAAACAAAACATTATTTTCTTGAGGAGTCAGTGTTAAACAGTTTAATAATCTTATAAAACATTTTCTAAGATGTTGGCAAAATGGTAGAAGATGTAGGAGGACTCTCCTCTCTATGTCACTTAACTTCACCTAAAGTGTGGCCACATATAATACACAAAGCCAAAGTGTTCACTTAGTACATACATACCACAAAAAATGTGGGTCAATATACTGAACTGGGGGGATGGGAATCTATCAGTATATGAGAAAAATTCATTCAAAGGACTTTCTCTAAAAGGTATGTTAATTCATATATCCTATTATGACTTACTCTTGAAGATGACATAAAATGTATCATTCAGTTCTCACATACTTCTTCTATGTTATAGTGAAACATGTAGCCTGAACATACTATGATGATAATTCCAAAAAAAATTATATATAATTCTGAAACTACATGTTTCAAAAGTTATTTACTTATTTGGGTATTCATCCACTTAATCCTTTACCTAGTAAATATTTTTGGTCATTTATGCTATAGTCTAGGCTTGTACAATGATGCAAAAATGAGAGATAAACAATTAATTAGAATAATAATAATTCAAAAACAGAAATTTTAGTCTTATAATTTACTGTTTTTTAGATGTCACACTTCTATTCATACAATTACTACTATTACTGATGATTAAAATAATGGTTACCATTTACATAGCACTTACTACATTAAAAACTCAGAGAGAGGTGCACCACAAAGGTGCACAGACTTTGAGTCAAAGGGTCTGCATTAGAACCAAATACACATATTTATTAGCTGTACAGGAGTGAGCAAATTACTTTACCTCTCAACACATTAATTTTCTCATCTGTTATATAATAATAATAATAGAACTGTTCTGAAAAATAAGTGAGATAAAATACTTACATTTTTTAAAATTAGCAACTGAAAAATAATAACCATTCAATATATGTTAGGTATTATCTACACCAATGTTCTTCCCATTTTTTTTTTTTTAAACTTTTTATTTATTTATTCATGAGAGACAGAGAGAGAGAGAGAGAGAGGCAGAGGGAGAAGCAGGCTCCCAAGGAGCAGGGAGCCCGATGCGGGACTCGATCCCAGGACCCTGGGATCATGACCTGAGCCGAAGGCAGATGCTTAACCATCTGAGCCACCCAGGCGCCCTGTTCTTCCCATTTTTGTTAACATATTCTCTAAAAGACTTTTCAATAACTTCTTCTTTGGAATTTTTTTTTGTAATTTGGCAAACATTTTTAAATGGTATTAAGTTTGATTAATTTACATGCAAAAATAGAGAAAAACAAGTTAAAATCCTTGCTTTATTAGAAATAGTAACATTAAAAATTTTTAAAGGAACTTTAAATATGTGCAGTATCCGTAAAATGTCTTACTGATTTAATGCCCTATACCATCCTTAGAAACATTAATAAGTTCCAGAGTTCATAAGTTCAAAAAGCTGAAAATGGAGCTACCATATGATCCAGCAATTGCACTACTGGGTATTTCCCCCAAAGATACAAATGTAGGGATCCGAAGGGGTACGTGCACCGTGATGTTTATAGCAGCAATGTCCACAATAGCCAAACTGTGGAAAGAGCCAAGATATCCATCGACAGATGAATGGATAAAGATGATGTGGTGTATATGTATATATATATATATATATATATGTGTGTGTATATATATATATAATGGAATATTATGCAGCCATCAAAAAAACACAAAATCTTGCCATTTGCAATGACGTGGTTGGAACTGGAGGGTATTATGCTGAGCAAAATAAGTCAGTCAGAGAAAGACATGTATCATATGACCTCAATGATATGAGGAATTCTTAATCTCAGGAAACAAACTGAGGGTTGCTGGAATGGAGGGGGTTGGGAGGGATGGGGTGTCTGGGTGATAGACATTGAGGAGGGTGTGTGCTATGGTGAGAGCTGTGAATTGTGTAAGATTGTTGAATCACAGATCTGTACCTCTGAAACAAATAATACATTATATGTTTTAAAAAAAAAGGAAGAAGATAGCAGAAGGGGAAGAATGAAGGGGGGAAAATCGGAGGGGGAGATGAACCATGAGAGACTATGGACTCTGAAAAACAAACTGAGGGTTCTAGAGGGGAGGGGGTGGTGGATGGGTTAACCTGGTGATGGGTATTAAAGAGGGCACGTTCTGCATGGAGCACTGGGTGTTATACGCAAACAATGAATCATGGAACACTACATCAAAAACTAATGATGTGGTGTATGGTGATTAACATAACATAATAAAAAATAAATAAAAATAGAAAAAAAGAAACATTAACAAGTTCTTAAGAAAACAATGAGTAAGTGGATAAAAAAGAAGTATAGACATGTCATTCAAAAGTATCATTCTAAATTCCATGGTTATATGTCAAAAATTATATAATACTCTATCATTAGAATGTATGCCTTTTGATTGTCTTAGATGAAGCCTTCCTTCAATATGTTGAAATAAGCAAACAAAAAAGGGAACCATCTAACTAACAAAAAAATAAAAATAACTTGTTAACCATTAATGTGGTTCACTTTTTTGATAATATATCAACATTTAAAATTCTTTCTATGATTACTTTTTTAAGAAGATTTATTTATTAGAAAGAGAGGGAGAAAGAACAAGCAGGGGGAGAGGGAGAGAGAGAATCCTCAAGCAGACTCCGTTGAGTAGGAAGCTCAGTGTGGGGTTGAATCTCAGGACCCCAAGATCATGACCTGAGCAGAAATCAAAAGCTGGCCATTTTACCGACTGAGCCACCCAGGTACCCTCTGTGACTACTTCTAATTTAACTCCCTAGAACAGATCACCACAAAGAGATTAGAGGCATTTCCATTCCTTATTTGTAAAGACAGAGTATAGGCTGCAATTTATGGCAGCTGAGTATGGAAAAGAAATGGGCAGGAGAGTTTCTGGTAATAATTATTAAGTATGAGTATATGGAATATACTTATATATAACACAATATATACTTATATATATAATATAATATATACTTATAATAAAAAGTATATATACATATATATTTGAAATCCTGGAAATTTATTTCCCTAATTCTTTCCATTGCCAAATAATCATTAAACAGTTTTCATGTACCCGAGGGGTATGTCTTATTTTGAAGAAAGCAATTATTTTTAGTTGTCAGAACAATCTGGTGAGTAAAATGAAATTATGTCCATATTCAGAGATTAAAAGACAACAGAACAACAACAATGGCTTATAGAGGTTAAATAATCTGCCAAAGTCATAAAACTAATGATTGGCTGACTTGGGAGCTATGCCAAGATAGTCTAATGTCAGGCTTGTTTTCATACCACTACATGTGCTGGGACAAAATGTGCCTAAGCCATCATCAAATTATGGTTCACAGTGAAAAGTACACTTAATTTTAGAGAGAGACTGAATTTTTGCCAGGACATTGGGAGAAGTACATAATAGTTCAAATAACTTATTTCATCAATTATGAGATCTAAATTATTCCACATTTTAACATCTAAAACCTAGATGTATATTGCAATTGGCAGTAAGATACAGTTTAATTTGCAGTTTTTTCTTCTTCATGACAGATAGCACACATGTGTTTTTCAACTGATGACATAAAATCTAAAGAATAAAAACAACTAAGTCAGTCAAAGACAAATACCATGTGATTTAACTCATATGTGGAATATAAGAAATGAAAGAGATGAACATAGGTGAAAAAAAGAGAGAGTTAAACCATAAAACAGACCCAACTATAGAGAACACACTGAAGGTTGCTGGAGGGGAAGTGGGTGGAAGGGATGGGTTAAATGGATGATGGGCATTAGGAAGGGCACTTATTATGATGAGCACTGGGTGTTGTATGTAGGTGATGAATCACTAAATTCTACTCCTGATACTAATATTGCACAGTACGTTAACTGTTATCCAAATAAAAACTTGAACAATAAACAAGCAAACAAACTAGAAATATTGTGCAATATAAATGTGGGGAGTTTGCAGGAGATGACATGAGGCTGATTAGAAGTAAAAATGTGAGGACTGAATAAAACTTTATTTTGGTCCTTGTGAAAATTTATAAAATATTATGTGTTATTAAATATAATATAATCTCTATATTTTACCAACTTAGTAATTAAGTGGTATAGATAATTAAATGTTAATTATTTTCTAATTATTAATGCTTCCAAAAAAGCACATAAGTATTTTGTCCTTGTTCACTGACTGCATATCTTCAAAACTTAAGAAATAAAAATGAAATCTAGATAACCTTTTATATTTAGATGTTTGGATTTTTTAATTTTAAATTTTAGTTCTTGTATAATTAACATAAAGTATAATTTAGTTTCAAGTGTACAATATAGTGATTTACCAATTCTATACATTACTCATAGTAAGTGTACTCTTTAATCCCCATCACCCATTTCATCCATTCCCCAACCCACCACCCCTCTGGTAACAATCAGTTCATTCTCTATTCTTAAAAGTGTCTTTCTTGGTTGTCTCTCCTTCTCTCTCTCTTTTTTCTTTTTCTGTTTTGTTTCTTAAATTGCAGATATGAGTGAAATCATATGGCATTTGTCTTTCTCTGACTGGCACTTTGTCTAAGCCTCTGCCTTCTTCTATGTGTTAGAAAAGCCAGTTATGTCCATTGCTCCTGTAAGTAATGGCCTTATGAAGAGGACATGTAGTGTCAAGGGCCTTGTTCTTCAGGGAGTGTCTCCAGTGTGTGCTGCATGTAAGCTGCTATTGTGTTTTGGCCGTTCTACCCTTTGGGCCAGTGGTCTGCAGGGGCTCTCCTTGCCTGATATGGGCAGTGCTTTGTCCCTGACCTGAATGTGGCAAGTTTTAACTAGGTGTACTCTGGTCTGCTTGTGAAATGAGACCTAACACCAACTCCACCAGATCTGTGGTCCTACAGAATTCCGGTAGGGAGACATGGGTGGCAGGGTTTTATGCTGTTCTTCTGGGGGAGAGGCCCACTGCTCTACAGCTCCATTCCTGTTGTTGCAAATGGCAAGATTTCATTCTTTTTATGGCTGAATAATATTCCATTGTATATATACACCATTGTTTATCCATTCATCTATGGATGGGCAGTTGGGCTGTTTGAATAATTTGCTATTGTAAGTAAAAATGCTGCAATCAACATAGGGGTGTATGTGTGAATTAGTGTTTTTGTATTTTGGGAGGTAAATATCCAGTAGTGCAATTGCTGAATCATAGGGTGGTTTCATTTTTAATTTTTTCAAGAAGCTCCATACTGTCTTCCACAGTAGCTGCAACAGTTTGCACTCCTACCAACAGTGCATGAGCATTCCTATTTCTCCACATCTTCTCCAACATTTGTTTTCAGATTTAAAAAAAAACTGACCACAAGTATATGTATCAAGAGCTGAGTTGATTTTAAGACACATTAGTCCATAAATTACTGTGTCATAGCATCTAGAGAAAGAGGATGTCATCTTCTGTTTAAGTGCACATAAAGATGCTGTGATATTTAAAGATTTAAAATCCTGACTCTCAGGACTCATTTAGCACAGGTTCAATTATTTTTTCTTTAGTAATGACATCCACTTTAATTAAATATTTGAATAATTATGGCATTTAATTAATTTTATTTCCCATTAATATTAGATTTCTAAGAGACAATATTAGGAATTTTATAAATTTTTATTTTATGCTAATTCATACTTTTAGTATCATGAAGTAAACAGATTTTTGTTTTCTTGTCATATTATTAACATATATTTCTTCATTTTAAAATTACAAATGTTCCCCATAATCAATAAATATACTTAGGAAAATTATATAAAATTACAAAATAGTAAATGTTAACCACATTAGCTGAAAACAATCTCTGCATAAAATTTGCCATATGTCTTTCTTTTTTTACTGTCAGAGAATCAATGTTAATTTTTAAATGATTTTGATTTCTAAACTACTTTCTGCTCAGGATCTGAACTACCTTCATTAAGTTTCTCAGAAAAGTAATTATATCTTTCTTAAGCATAAGATTAACTTATGTGCTTCAGAAGAAAATTTGGAAGGGGGAAAATAAGATGAGTCTAAAACAAATGCCAAAAATTAGCCTTTTGAATTTATTTCATTACAAAAAATGTTGTGAGTGATATAATACATATAGGATTACATTTTTTCTACATCATTACATAATTTTGTTGCCATTTCCCCCATGAATATTAATAACAAAATAATATTTTCATAGCTCATATTTCACTAAGAATATAGCCATGAAGCTGCTTAACCTATGTTTTAAATTTTGAATTACAAAACTATGTTTTCAAATTTCAGTGTTCCCCCATTTATGCTTGATAAATATTGACAAATTTCCATTAAATTCAAGGAAGTCCCCCCAAGAAAGACATACTAGTGTCCATTTACCTCCAAATTTGTAAGCATTTTAATCCCTCATCATCTGATAGGTTAAAAAAATGAAATTAAAATTGAAAATCAATGAAAAGGAAATCAATAAAACCAAAAGCTGTTTCTTGGAAAAGACCAATGAAATCAATAAACTTCTAACCTAGCTAACTAAGAAAAGAGAACGAGGACACAAACTACTAATATTAGAAATGAAAGAGGGGTCATCATTGAAGATCCAATGAAAATTGCAAGGATAATAAAGGAATACTATGAAAAAGTTTATGCTCAAAACTTTGATAATCTAGATGAAATGACCAATTCATTTAAAGATACAACCTGCCAAAGCTCGTGCAAGAAGAAACTGACAATCTGAATTGGGCTTCATCTATTTTAAAAAAAATGAATCAATAATAGTCTTCCAAAGCACAAAGTACCAGGCCCAGATGGGTCACTGTTAAACTTTACAAAACATTTAAGGCATAAATTTTACCAATCTCTACAATCTCTCTCAGAGGATAGAAGCAGGGGGAATACTTCCTAACTCATTCTATGAGGCCAGGAATAACCTAATACTAAAGCCAGACAAAGATATTACAAGAAAACTACAGACCAACATTTCTCATGAACATAGAGGCAAAAATCTTCAACAAAGTGTTAGCAAATCAAATCCAAAAAAAGCATATAAGGAATTATACACCACAAACAAACAGGATATATTCCAGGTATGCAAGGCTGGTTCAACATTAAAAAATTAATATAATCGATTCCATCAACAGACTAAAACATAAAAATCACATGATTCTATCAATAGATGGAGAAAAAGCACTTGAAAAAATCCAATACCCACTCATTATATAAATTCTCAGTAAGCTACTAATAATGGGGCATTTGTCACATTGAGAAAACCTATCTAGAAAAAAATTAATAAGTAACCTACAGTTAGTATCATACTTAATGGTGAGAAACTAGAAGCTTTCCCACCAAAATCAGGTAGAAAGTAAGGATATCCTCACTCACCACTCCTTTTCAAATCATACTGGAAATTTCTACTAATGCAGTAAGACAAAGACAATAAAAGATACAAAAACAGGGAAGGAAGACATAAAACTATCTTTGTCCATAGATGATGTAATTGTCAACTTAGAAAATCTGAAAGAATCAACAAAAAAACTGGAACTAATAAGTGATCAAAGCACGTTTCTGTGGGGCGCCTGGGTGGCTCAGTCAGTTGAGCAACCAACTCTTGATTATAGCTTAGGTCATGATCTCAGGGTTGTGAGATTGAGCCCCGTGTTAAGTCACATCAAGCTCTGTGCTGCTGGGCATGGAGCTGCCTGGGATTCTCTCTCTCCCTCTCTCTTTGCCTCTCCCCTCCCTACTGGTGCTCTTGCTCACTCTCTCTGTCTCTCTCCATTCTCTCTCTCTCTGTCTCTCTCAAATAAATTAAATTAAAAAAAAAAGTCTGTGAATACAAAACTAATCTACAAAAGTCAATTCCTTTCCTATCTACAAAGAGTAAACAAGTAGAATTTGAAACATAAAACAATACCATTTACATTTGCACCCCCCAAAAATGAAAGTACTTAGGTATAAATCTAACAAAACGTGAACAAGACCCATATGAAGAAAACTAAAAAACTCTGATGAATAAAATCAAATAATTAAACAAATAGAGAGATATTTCATGCTCGTGGAGAGGAAGACTCAATATTGTCAATATGTCAGGTTTTTTTTCCAAATTGATCTATAGATTCAATGCAAACTCAATCAAAATCTCAGCAAGTTTAGTTTGTGTATATTGACATATTGACTTTAAAGATTATGGGAGGAGGCAAAAGATTCAAAATGGCTAGCATAGTATTGAAGGAGAAGAGCAAAGTTGGTGGACTGATGCTACACAACCTCAAGACTTATTATAAATCTACGGCAGTCGAGACAGTGTTAACAGATGTCTCACTAAAGAAGATAAACTAATGGCAAATAAGCACATGAAAAGATACTCCGCATCATAATGCATCAGGGAAATGCAAATTGAAACAATGAGATGCCACTACACAGCTATTAAAATTGCTGAAATCTGGCATGCTGTCAACATCAAACGCTGGTGAGGATGTAGAAAAACATGAA
Source organism: Eumetopias jubatus (assembly GCF_037043125.1). Lineage (NCBI taxonomy): Eukaryota > Metazoa > Chordata > Mammalia > Carnivora > Otariidae > Eumetopias > Eumetopias jubatus. Next base: position 171,568,878 of record NW_028274809.1, on the reverse strand, counting down.
CTTTCATAATTTGCTAGTAGGAATGGAAAATGTTACAGCCACTTTGTAAAACAGTTTGGTGGTTTCTTAAAAAACTGAACAAGCTCTTTAGCATGTGACCCAGCAATCATACTCCTTGGTATTTATCCACAGGAGCTGAAAAACTGTGTTCTACACAAAAACTTGCATGTGGATGTTTGTGGTAGCTTTTTCATAATTGCCAAACCTTAAAAGTAAGCATGATGTCCTTCGGCTGGTGAATGGCTAAATAAACTCTGGTATATCCAGACAATGGATTATTATTTTGCACTAAAAATAAATGGTCTACCAATTCATGAAAAAACATGGAGAAAATATAAATGCATATTAATAAGACGGAGAAATGAATGTGAAAAGGCTACTTATTGGATGATCCCAACTGTATGACATTCTGGAAAGGGCAAAACTATGGGGTTAATAAAAACATCAGTGGTTGGGGTGCCTGGATGGCTCAGTCAGTTAAGTGTCTGACTTCAAATCAGGTCATGATCTCAGGGTACTTCTGCTTATCCCCCTCCCCCCACTCATGCACTCTCTCAAATAAAGTCTAATATATATTAATATATATTATATATATATATATACATATATATATATATATATATATATATATAATCAGTGGTTGCCAGGGGTTGAGACCAGGAAGGAGGAGACAAATAGGCATAACACAGACAAACATTGGGGCAGTGAATTACTCTGTATAATATTTAATGATGCTTAATGTCATTATAAATTTGTCCCAACTCACAGCATGTAAAACACCAAGACTGAAATTTAAACCATAAACTTTGGGTGATTATTATGTGTCAGTGTAGGTTTATCCATGGTAGTAAATGTACCAGTCTGGTGAGTGATGTTGATAATGGGAGGAGGCTATGCAGGTGTGGAGCATGGGGTTTATGGGAAATCTCTGCACCTTCCTTTCAATTTTTTTTTTTAACTTAAAACTGCTCTTAAACATAGTCTTTAAAAAAGAAAAAAAAATTGGGATGCCTGGGTGGCTCAGTTGGTTAAGTGTCTGCCTTTAGCCCAGGTCATGATCCCTGGGTCCTGGGATTGAGTCCAGCATTGGGCTCACTGCTTAGTGGGGAGTCTGCTTCTACCTCTTCCTGATGCTCTCCCTGCTTGTGCTCACTCTCTCTCTCTCTCTCTCTCTGACAAATAAATAAATAAAATCTTTAAAAAAAAAAGAAAAAATTCAACCAACTTCAAATTCACACCCATAGTTTGGATGTCCCTACATGTCATCCTATGAATAACATCCTTAGTTTCAGAAATCTTCCAAGAATTTGAGTCATGAAAATTTCTCAAAACAAAACTAAACTTTGACTGAGTTTCTTCAACCTCTTCTGTAAATCTATTTATTAATCTATTAAGCCAACAGTTTTTGACTGTTTTATTCTGTTCTCAATTCTTAATAAGAGAAATTTGAAGTGTTATAAAGTTCTAAGTTTGCATGAACTGAGGAAATTTCTTTAACTTATGTATTTATAATTCAGACAATAAGTGCTTTTTTCAAATATCATATACATTTATTTGGAGTTTTTAAATATAGATAATTTTTTCTAAAAACATATTAAAATGTTACCATATCTGAACAATGAGAGCTGTCAGAGAAAATGACATATGAGCAATAATTATTGAAGACCGTGTGCTAATACAGATATAATTGCTTGTTGTTATTTGTTATGTGTGTAAACAAAATCCAGTGCATTCAAATGTCATCAAAACAACAAATAAACATTGACTCCCCAGTATATTCCAGATACTTAATTGTTACCCTAACATCATATATTGTCTGAAAATCCTTGGATCTCAATCTAATTTTTGTTTGTTTGTTTCTTTTGCAGGTGTGTGGTGCTGTGCTGGAACCTAGAAGAAGGTTTTTATCAAAACCTTTTCATATCCCACGAAATAGAGTGGAAAATGCACATAGTTTTATAAATAGAATTCATAACATTAGACTTCCTCTTTGACTTTCAAGATATGTCTCCATACACATTTACAAGTGTCTGCTGTTCTGGTTATGCTAATTCTGGTCAAACTTTTTGAGAAACAGTGCTCAGAATGGCTAACCAATTCCCCTGAGTAAACTTAAAAAAGGAAGATTCCAAAATAGTTCCAGAGTTTCAAATTTAATCTCTTTTTTTTTCTTCAAAATTTTCTACTTCTAGTTTATATTTGCTTATCTTCCTTTGTGACATTCAATTATATTTTGTATTATCATCTCTAGTCATGATCCTAGCATTTAGTTTGATTGATGTCTTGATCTTATCTGAATTATGATTTTACTTTGAATTGTATTTGAAGTTTATGGATATTATTCTCTCAGGAAGATGTGGTTTTGCTATTTATTTTTCTTTACGAGGGGTCAGCACCTCTTTACTTCCCCACAATTACTAATCAGGTCAATGTGTTAGATCACATAATACCTTCTAATCATAAATGTATGCTTAAATACATTTGACTTATATAGCATAATCAATTTAAAATAGGAGTATTCTCTTCTGCTGTTAAATTAATTAAATAAGATGATCATTAGGGTGAGGTGTTTTTAACGCCCTGGCAGCCTATGTAAACAAAACAAAATCTAAGTCTATAAGTGCCTCAAGGTTAAATCAAAACCTAAGGACCACCAATCACTGACAACCAAATAGGCTCTAAGCTCTAGATAACTAGTGATTTCCTTACTTTGCTTCTGCCTTTTTTCTATAAAGATTTCCACCCTAAGTTCCATCTGGTAGAGTGCTCCTAACCATTTCTAGTTTGTCACTGCCCTATATGAAATTGTAAATAAAGATTAGAGGGTTTAAAATACTCCAAAGGGAAAATGAAATCTCTATTTCAAGAAATTCCGTAGAAATAAATAATAACCAACCAAATGAAAAAGAAAAGTCTATTTATTTAGACTTCCTATAGCAAAAGAGTCATCTGCCATCATATGCATGTTGACAGAGACTCAAAGGTAGGCAGGGGAGTGGAGAAACTTCCCAGTGGAAGAAGGCAAAGACTTCAAGTATGTCCTATTTGGAGGCCACTGGCATGGAGAAACTGGAGGTGTGCTAATTAGAAGGAGGGAATCCTATACAATTGCTTAGGGATGCATATTTGTCTAGCTCTGGCTAATCGTAAGTTGGAAGTGGGGACAAATTTAGGGAAGCTATTAGTTGTGAATAAGTCCTGACCATTTTGAAACAACTGTTACAGAAGTTATTGTTTGGCTTTCTGGATTGTCACTAAAGATTGCAATCTGACTTCTGTAAGTCTAATGAATAGCAGACTGGCATTCTGGGTTCTTTAATACAGATAAAAGTGTTGGTTTTCTTGGCCTGCTGCTGTGGTCTGTGGGTCAAATTTCTGCTTTTATGTATGATCTGGCCACTATCCATCTGTATATTCAGTCTCTCAATTCAAATATATGTGATACACCTAGATGAGTAACTGTACCTTACTGCGCCAAAGCAGCCATAAGACCCATCTTGCTTAATGGGTCTTTAAGCTGAAATATAGTGATGATATATTTTTAGTTATAAGCCTTTCCTTATTTTCATATTACTAAATTAACAACATATTATTAATTTTTTAATATATGCTGATCAATCTGGTAATACAAATTGCACAAACACACCCCACAGACAAACATATATATTAAAAGATAAAGAATGAGGGAAAAGTGTTTACTCTCTTATAGTAGTTATAAAGAAAGGCTAGGTTTTAAAAAAATGCTGTGGGACTTTTTTTAAGTTTATATTTAAATTTCAGTTAGTTAACATACAGTGTAATATTAGTTTCAGGTATACAATAGAGTGATTCAACACTTCCATCCAACACCCTGTGCTCATCACAACAAGTTCCCCCCTTAATCCCCATGCTCTATTTGACCCATTCCCCCACCACCCCTCCCTCTTATAACCATCAGTTTATTGTCTATAGTTAAGAGTTTGTTTCTTGGTTTGTCTCCCTCTCTCTTTTTTTCCCCTTTGATTGTTTGTATTGTTTATTAAATTCCAGATAAGTGGGGCGCCTGGGTGGATCAGTCCATTGAGCGTCAGATTCTGACTCTTGGTTTTGGCTCAGGTCATGATCTCGGGAGTGTGATATTGAGCCCCACATCGGGCTCTGTGTTGAGGGCGGAGCCTGCTTGAGATTCTCTCTCTCCCTCTCCCTCTGCCCCTCCCCTTGCTCATTCTCTCTCTCTCAAAAAAGGTAAAAAATAAAAAATAAAAAAATCCACATATGAGTGAATCATATGGTATTTGTCTTTGACTAGCTTATTTTGCTTAGCATAATATTCTCTAGCTCCACTCATGTCATTACAAATGGCAAGATCTCATTCTTTTTTATTTTTTATTTATTTATTTTTTTTAAAGATTTTATTTATTTATTCATGAGAGACAGAGGAGGAGAGAGAGAGAGAGAAGCAGAGGGAGAAGCAGGCTCCCAAGGAGCAGGGAGCCCAAGGCGGGACTCGATCCCAGGACCCCGGGATCATGACCTGAGCCGAAGGCAGACGCTTAACCATCTGAGCCACCCAGGCGCCCGATCTCATTCTTTTTTAAAGCTGAGCAATATATTCATATATATATATATCACATCTTTTTTACCCTTTCATCACACATGGGCTGTTTCCATAGTTGGCTATTATAGATAATGCTGCTATAAACATCAGGGTACATGTCTCCCTTTGAATTAGTATTCTTATATTCTTTGGGTAAATACCTAGTAGTGCAATTGAAAGATCTTGTGGTAGTTCTATTTTTAACGTCTTGAGGAACCTCCATACTGTTTTCCAGAGTTGATGTACCAGGTTGCATTCCCACCAACAGTGCAAGGGGTTCCCCTTTTCTTCATCTTCACCAGCACCTGTTATTTCTTGTATTGTTGACTTTGGCCATTCTGACAGGCGTGAGGTGATATCTCATTGTAGTTTTGACTTGTATTTCCCCGATGATGAGTGATGTTGAGCATCTTTTCATGTGTCTTTTGACCATCCGTGTATCTTCTTTGGAAAAATGTCCATTCATGTCTTCTGCCCATTTTCTAACTGGATTATTTATTTTTGGGATGTTGAATTTCATAACTTCTTTATATATGTTGGATACCAAGCCTTTATCAGATACGTCATTTGCAAATATCTCCTCCCTTTCCATGGGCTGCCTTTCAGTTTTGTTGATTGTTTCCTTTGCTGTGGAGTTTTTTATTTTGATGAAGTCCCAATAGTTTACTTTTGCTTTTGTTTCCCTTGCCTTAGGAGACATATCTAGAGGGAAGTTGTTATGGCCAATGTCAAAGAGGTTACTGCCTGTGTTCTCTTCCAGGATTTTTATGGTTTCAAGTCTCTCATTTAGTCCCTTAATCCATTTTGGATTTATTTTTGTGTATGGTGTAAGAAAGTGGTCCAGTTTCATTCTTTTGCATGTTTCTGTCCAGTTTTCCCAATACGACTTGTTAAAGAGACTCTCTGGTTCCCATTGCATATTCTTTCCTGCTTTATTGAAGATTAATTGACCATAGTTGTGAGTTCATTAGTGGGTTTTGTATTCTGTTCCATTGATCTATGTGTCTATTTTTGTTCCTGTACCATATTGTCTTGATCACTACAGTTTGTAATATAGCTTGAAGTCCAGAATTGTGATGCCTCTAGCTTTGTTTTTCTTTTTCTTTTTTTTCTAAAGATTTTATTTATTTATTTGAGAGAGAGAATGAGAGAGAGAGAGAGAGAGAGAGCACATGAGAGGGGAGAGGGTCAGAGGGAGAAGCAGACTCCCTGCTGAGCAGGGAGCCCGATGTGGGACTCGATCCCAGGACTCCAGGATCATGACCTGAGCCGAAGGCAGTCGCTTAACCAACTGAGCCACCCAGGTGCCCCCTAGCTTTGTTTTTCTTCTTCAAGGTTTCCTTGGCTTTTTGGGGTCTTTTGCGGTTCCATACAAATTTTAGGATTGTTTGATCTAGCTCTCTGAGAAATGCTTGTGGTATTTTGATAAGGATTGCATTAAATGTGTAGATTGTTTTGGTAGTATAGACATTTTAACAATATTTGTTCTTCCAGTCCATGATCTCAGGGTCCTGGGATTGAGCCCCACTTTGGGCTCTGAGCTCAGAGTAGAGTCTGCCTGAGATTCTCTCTCTCCCTCTACCTCTGTCCCTCCCCTTCCTCACATGCACTTTCACCCTCTCTCAAAATAAATAAATGAAATCTTAAAACAAACAAACAAAAAAGAAATGCAACAGGTTTCTGTACATTGATTTTGTATCCTGCAACTTTACTGAATTCATTTATCAGTTCTAGCCGTTTTTTGGTGGAGTCTTCCCCCCCTTTGGGTTTTCTATATAGGGTATCATGTCATCTGCAAATAGTGAAAGCTTTATTTCTTTCTTGCCCATTTGGATGCCTTTTATTTATTTTTGCTGCCCGATTGCTGTGGAGAGGAGAGTTTTTTGAATAGGGAACAGAGCCACTTCTTTTACGATTTATTTGAGAACTTCACATGTTCTACAACTGAAACCATAAGATTTGTTCATTATGTTATGCTATTGTTTGGTCCAATAGCTATCACATGATCTCTGAAAAATATTTCATCGAATGTTAATAAATATATGAGTTCATATTCACACTTATAATGGCAAAATGTGGCAACCCATCTAAATTAACCAATTAAAAATCTATTTTTAATCTTACATAATGTTGTGGGTATTCTGCTTAAATGACAATGTTCTAAAAATTAGATTTGTTTTTGACTGGCAGTAGTTTAAAATTATATGAAGCAAAAATAAGAATGAGGGGAAGATATAATGATGGCACTAGAAATGATTTTTCTCTCTGAATGTATGTGTTATCCAGGAGATGGGGTTTAAAAAATGTATAAAAGGGATCAGCATGCATTTATTTGCAATCATGAAACTTTGTTTAATTTAATTTAATATTTAACTTCAACTATCAAAATAATTTTATTTTAAAATTATTATTTTGATAGTTGGAGTTATTTATTTTATAATTATTTTGATAATATTGAAAATATAGTCAATAAACTAATAATTTTAATAAATTACATAAGAAATATGTATGAAATAATTTGGAAACATAAAACATAACAAATGTGGCCTTATCTTATTGAAAATGACCAAGGAAAATTTTTGTCAAAATAAGAGTTTCTGTTTTAATTGTATCCCAAAGTCAATTAAATTTTTGAGTTTCCATTTCATTAGTGGGAAATAACATATAATCTAACAGTGTTGCTATTTGTATCAAATGAGGCAATATTTTTGGAAATCCCTTTATAAAATATAATATTTCCTGTAAACACAAGATTACTATTCATTGATATTGCTATTATAAATTATATTTATGTTACTTTCATGCTAATAAAATGTAAAGAAAAATCATAAGCACAGAAAAAATTGAGTGAAATCCTAGGCATCCTATGTGTTCAAGTAATCTGGATTAATGAGTACAATATTTTTGCAACTACAAGAATCAAACAACATTTGAACTATGGAAGCCTGAGGAAATGCTCTACATAGATCTCTTTCCAAGGAATTGTTGCCTAGCTTCAGGAAGAGTGTTCAGTAGACAGCCTCCAACTGTCAGCTCTTTCAGGGACTTCATCAGTAGTAGAGAGTCATTTTTCCCAAGGGAATTTCCCTCCTGGATTGGTTTGGGGGGTGTCATGACCATGTTAGGACTATAAATACTGAGCAATTTCAGCTCAACTCTGTCAACTCCAAAGGGAAAATTTCTTTCAGAGCTTCCCATGGAAATAGCCAATCTTTGTCAGACCTGCCTCTGAGTTTCAACTTTTTCCTCTGCTCAAATCTATCTACTTCTTCCTTTCACAGGTGATGATCCCTACTAAGTAACTGGAACCTGGAAATCTACCTTAACATTTATGATCAGAGAACTGCCACCTTTTCCCCAGGTGATAAGATTTCTGAGCTTAACAATTCAGGAGCAGGCTGGTACTGATGGTGCCATTAGTAGTGGTAAATGTAGTGTCTACCACCCATGGCACACCATGGTGAAAGGGTATTGATGGAAGGGAAGCCACCAGTCAGTGTGAGGTAGTTACACTCAATGAAGGTAAGTGTGTTATTCCCCAGCCATGGATCTAGTGTGGAAAACTTGGGTCTCTTACACCTGGCCTGGAGACATTTTAGGATATGCCTCCAAAGATTGACTCCCCTGATTCCACTTAACCTCCTGAGTTTGCAGATATGGCCTATTCCTTTATATTCACAGTTTGTACTGGAAGGAAATTGTACTGGAAGAAAACTCAGAAGTTTTTCTGAACAAGAGAACACATGCTGCTCTTAGAAACAGCCCCCATTTCCCCTATTAGGCCACTAAGCCGTATCATAGGTGGAACTACAGTATACTCAAGCTGGGGATGCACTGATCTGATAAGAAAGAAAAGGCTTTATCCAAAAATACCCGCAAGCAGCATGCCCTGGAAAGAGCTGGGACATAGCCATGGGACTTGATTCTGAGGATTTTTAACAAGAAGGCTGATAGATAAAACTGGATAAAGAAAAATGCACTTTCCCGAGTGACAGCATTTAACCCCTTGATGAATCACAAAAGAAGGCTATTGGAAATGAAAACATCCCAGCCCATATTTAGTGAAGGGGATATGCCTAAATTGTCACAAAAATGGTGAAAGATTAGACTCCTTGACAGAGAAATACACACTTACTTAAATGGATACAGTATGTATGACTAGAAGACCCATCAGAGATTATGTTCCACTGGAAGCTTTAGAGAATACTCCATATACCAAAGCTGTAAGAGGTTGGGAGGGGCACCAGGATCATTAAAAAGCTATTGGGGGCTCTTCTCCACAGGTTAATGTTGACAGTAGAAGAGATAATAACAGAGTGGGATGTTTTACTAGCAAGTACATGTTAGTATTAGAAAAGAAGAGAGGCTAAAGGATGGAACTTAACTGACAAGAGTAGAGATCTCAGTTTTCAGAATGACTACTAAGATTATATATTATTTAATAATAAAACAATTACCATTGCCAGATTATAACTAAAACTGATTTAAGTAAAGTGACAATTTATTGGTCAATGTAACTACAAAAATCCAAGGGAAGAACATATTTCTACTTCTGGTACCACTGGATCCAGAACAAAATTATTTTTATGGCTCTCCTCTGCTTTCTCCAACACTGGCTCACCTGTCTTTGTGTTGGCAAAACCAGGAGACAGAAGCTCCCTTCTGGCAATGATTACCACCAACTCCAAGAATGCCTTCCATTCTCTTAGGAACACCAACATAAAATGGAACATATTGCCAGGCTCTCCCAACAATCTACTAGTGTTGAGTCTCATTTGCTGTTAGTTCTTGTTTCAGGCTCATGTTTATCCATGAACACTCACTATGACCAGTACAAGATAAGGTACGGTTTGGCCAGTTCTGAGTCAAATGACAACTCCTGAAGCTAGGCTAAGAGTTGCTTTTTTCCAAAATACATTGACCAAGGGAAGAATAGAAGTTTTGCCTCAGGAGTTTGTGGTACTAGCAGTACCAGGCAGGTAAAAAAGGAAAAAAAAATTACAAGAACATTCAGATGTTTGTTTTAAAAAAGAGATATGGCAGCTTAAAACCACTAATACAATATTACTCTGCCTATACTATCAAAAACAGAGTGCCACTGCCAACAAAACTGACTAGTCGATTGTATAAACCAGGTATTTGTTATCTATAATTACATGTGAAAGAGCAAATTGTAGAAACATATCATTTAAATTTTGCATGATTCTGTGTTTTATAACTTTAAATGATATTATGAAGCTAAAATACATTTATTTCACAATTTGTATAAAATTACTAAATTATTTACATTAGATTATATTAGTGTGGTATGATACATATTAAAATCATTCAAAAGAAAGAATTGTATTTACACTGACATGATTATAAATTTTGAATGTTTCATTTCAGTCTATAAACTAATTTAAAAATGGCTCTATTGCCAACACACATCTTAGCAAAAAAAATTTACATTTTAGTATGTTATTTTGTAAACAACTTCATTTCATTCTAATCATTTTAGCATTCTTGTTTAAAGAGAACATCTTTTATGTAATGAAATTATTGTCCTTGTAATTACAACCAAGACATTATTTTAACTAAGGATAGCAATAAAATAGAAATCCAAGGTTTCATCTTACTTTTCTCAACTTTTTTTGGTTGTGTTTTATATTCTAGAACAAAAGTTATTAAACTATTTTATCATTATAACTTTTATGAGAAAAATGTTTAATTATCCAATATGTTCAAAACAAGTTCCTATAAATATAACAATAATTAGAATAGTGGTACTCATGGAATTTTGCTTCCCAAGTTTGTCGTATTTATGTAACATACTGGGAGAAAACTAAGCATATGCTGTGTTCTCATAAACAAAGCGATTCTGGAGGAAATTACCACTTTAGGGAAGAACACAAGTACTCACAGGTTTTAAGTGCTATGTTTAAAATCCAGGTATAATTACAAAAGGTGGCAAAATGAAATGATGAGAAACATCATATATCTAGAATAAATTATGTTTAGACTAATTAAAATACAAGTGTTATAGAAAATTTCATAAATTACTAGAAAATGCAATATTGACCATTACATATTTACATAATACAAATATTTTCTAGTTTTTAAATGATAATAATTAAAAGAAAATATAATATTATGGATTTACATAGGACAAAATACTATCTGGCAAATTTTTAGTTCTCCACATTTTGATATGTCATCTGCACTGTTTAAGGCTGCCTTCATCAATGAAAATTTTAAAAATGAAACATAGTGATGACATATAGGAAAGCTTGAAATTTTATTTATTATTTTATTTTATACTATGAACTTTCTAAAGTTGAAGTCTTGAAAATGGAGGTTGTTTCAGGCAAATTGTATATCTGTTAAATTTCATTAGATTGCAGTTTTCAAAGAAAAAGATGTATTCCTTGTTTTCAAAAAATATGCTAGTATAAAATACTAACTTGGACAAGAACTAAATAATAATAAATCTGTCTCTATAATAATTTTTAAATTTAACCTTAGGATAATAGCTAAGATCTTTTCTTAAACATTATCACCTCTTTATTTGGGAAAAGTTAACCATAGTTTATTCTATTGTGTTTTAGATTTCCAAAAGATATGAATAAGTTTTGGGGTGCCTGGGTGGTTCAGTTTGTTAAACGTCTGCCTTCAGCTCAGGACATGATTCCGGAGTCCTGGGATTGAACCCCACATCAGGCTCCTTGTTCAGCGTGGAGTCTGCTTCTTCCTCTCCCTCTCCCCCTCGCCCCACTCGTACTTGCTCTCTCTCACTCACTCTCTCTCTCAAATAAATAAAATCTTAAAAATTATGAATCAATTATCAATTGGAGTTCTTCAGTTATAAACACCAAAAATCAACTATGCATAATTAAGTAAAAATCAAATTTTTGTAAGAGTTAGCAGGCAGTACACAATGTTTCCTGGGAATTGGGAGAATGAATTTTAGAAATAGTTCAGAATTAGGGCTACAGGCAATGGAAACTGTAGATCGGTAGGTAGGTAGATAGATAGATAATAGATGATAGATAGATAGATGGTAGATAGATAGATAGATGATAGATAGATGATAAATGATAGATAGCTAATAGATGATAGATAGATAGATAGATGATGGATGATAGATAGATGATAGATGATAGATGATAGATAGATAGATAGATGATAGATGATAGATAGATGATAGATGATAGATAATAGATGATAGATAGATAGTTTATATAGATATATCTTCAAAAGTTTTCTTTTAGCCCTGACATCAATATAAAAATTTGAATTTTTAATTAGCTTCTATATTTCTAAACCTGGCCCTCAAAATCCCATGGACACTTGATAGCCTCTCCTCCAATTAACCTCTATAAATTTCCCTATGGCATATTTTCGACAGTCTCTGTTTCTTTTTCTTATCAAAAATAAAAGATTGTTTTGCCAAATACATATACGATTTTAAAACTTGTATTCAAAATATACAAGTAATTTAAAACTCAACAATAAGAAAACAACACCTCATGAAATAAAATATACAGATAGTAAATATGCATATGAAAAGAAGTTCAACATTGTATGTCATTAGGGAACTGCAAATAAAATGAGATACCACTATATATCTATTATAATCACTAAAATCCAACACACTGACATCTCTAAATGCCAGCAAAAATACGGAGCAAGAGGAACAATCATTCATTGATAATGGAAACACAAAATGACATGCCCACTTTGGAAGACAGCTTGTCAAGTTTTTTAGGTTTTGGATACTGCTTAAAAAGCTAAACATAGACATTCCATGCTCCTTGGTATTTACCCAAATGAGTAAGACACTCATGTCTACAAATAAACTACACAGGAATGTTTATAGTATTTTTATTCATAACTGAAAAAAAATGGAAGTTCCAAGATGTCCTCCAATAGATGAATAAATAAACGACATGTGGCATATTCATACAACAAAATATTATTCAGGATTAAAAAAGAATGAGCCATCAGGCAATGAAAAAACATGGCAAAGTCTTAAATGCATATTGTTAAGTGAAAGAGGTCAATCTGAAAAGACACCATACTGTTTGATGCCAACTATATGATAATCTGGAAAAGCCAAAATGACAGAGACAATAAAATGATCAGTCATTGTCTGGATTTCGAGGATGGCTGAAGAATGAATGGGTGGAGCACATGGAATTTTCAGGGCAGTGAAACTGTTCTTTAAGATACTGTAATAGATGATGCATGATATTATGCTTTCATTAAGACCTGTAGGATTGTATAACATGAAGAGCAGCCCTAATGTAAACTATGAACTTTAATTAGTAATTATCTATCAATATTGGTTCATCAATTGTAACAAATGTACCACACCAATGCATGATATTAATAATAAGGAAATGGGGTGGTTGTATATGAGAACTGTCTGTACTTTCTACTCAATTTTTCTGTAAACCTAAAACAGATCTAAAAATAAAGTATGGTTACTAAAATAATAATAATATTTGTAACTAATATAGTTTAAATAGCATATCCCTATTTAACCCATCAGGATCATAGTTTGCATACTGACACAATAAAAATAAGATCTAACAGCTACAAAAGACAAGATCAAATGACCATGCTCATATGTGGAATTTAAGAAACAAAACAAACGAGCATGGGGAAAAGAGAGAGACAGATGCAACCAAGAAACAGACTCTTAACTATAGAGAACAAACTGAGGGTTACCAGAGGAGAGGTGGGCAGGGGAATGGGTTAAACAGATGATGAGGATTAAGGCGTGCACTTGTCTTGATGAGCACTAGGTGTTGTATGTAAGTGATAAATCACTAAATTGTATACCTGAAACTAATATTACATCATATCTTAACTGACTGGAATTTAAATAAAAAATTAAAAAAAAACCCTTTGTGTCTGTATATGTTTTTAATTTGTAATGCCAGAATTAAGAGAGAAAGAGAATAACAATAATAAATTGACTCCTTATGTCTAGAGAAAAGAAGAATCTTTAGAACTTTGCTCTAAGATAGTTTGTCTTGAGAAGTATGGGATTTGATGAGATATGTTTTGCTGGTTCTTTTTGCATACTTCTAAGGTCAGAAAAATGTCAAGACCATAAATCAGACCATGCTAACTAAGAGTCTGGAATGTAGGTGCCCATACTAAAGACCAAATAGTTGAAGTTAGAAAGTGTTGGTTGTGAAGGAAACCAGAATATGTCACCCCAAAATATGCCAATTTAGCTACTGATTATTACGGGTGAAAGGCATGTAAGATTCAGCAAATATGAGAGGAATACTCTGACTCTCCTTTTGCTTCCTGAAAGCAAGGGATGAAACTCCCACGTGAAAGGTATACTCCCTGTAGTAAGAGGAAATAAAAACATTCTTAGCCCAGTGCTGGGGAATATGCAAACAAACTAGTTGTGTCCCTTATATTTACCTTCCCACAGTTTGCCACCATTGGAAGCCTGGAACTGTTTTTGTTGTTATGGTTATTGTTTTTTGTCCTGCCATTTCTCTACAAATGTATTGTTCTTTGTTGAAGATGCTATACGAACAGGAACTCTAAGCCACCACTTGAGTTACTTTTGGCCCCACATGACGTGTTTCTCCCAGGTGATGTGTACTGCACATGCTAATAAACAGCTTGCTTTTCTCTTGCTAATCTGCCTTTTTATGAAGAGGACCAGCTGAAAATCTAAGATGAGAAGTTCTGCCTTTTCTACACCTGTTTTCCTCATACTCATCCCCTACCTTCTTACTTCCTAAAAGGAATACATTCTCCTCTCCTTAGTCATATTTTTGCCAAAGATAACCATAATACTGACATTCCCCTTGCGAGTGATTGGTTTATACAATAAATAGTTGATCAAAATCTGGTCAAAGAGATATAAGAGGATTTCCGTTAGGGGGCTTCTAGGAAAAATAAAATTAATTATAAAAATGCTTCACACGGGAATTTTGGAAGTGTTTGGAAATGATTCTGTAGTTTTGTGATATATTTTGAAATTGAAAAGTGTGATGCTTCCAGCTTTGTCCTATTTTGATGACTATTATTAAAAAAAAGACAGAATATTTTGGTAAGGATATGAAGAAATTGGAAATCTTGCATACTGTTGGTGGGAATACACAATGGTGCAGCCACTATGGAAAAGAGTGTAACAATTCTGCTATAAAAAAAAAAAAATCCTACCATAGGATCCAGCAATTCCACTTCTGGGTATTCATCCAAAAGAATTGAAATCAGGATCTCAAAGTGATATTATGATTCCCATGATCATTACAGCACTATTCATAATAGCTAAGATGTAGAAACAACCGCTACGTACATTTGCAGATGAATGGATAAAGAAATTGTTGTGTATACATACAATGGATTACTATTCAGCCTTTGAAAAGAAGGAAATTCTGTAATATGGAATGACAACGATGAACCTTGAGGACATTATGCCAAATAAAATGAGCTAGCCACAGAAAGACATATACAGTGTGATTCTACTTATTATAAGGTAACTAAAATAGTTGAATTTATGGAATCAAAGTAAAATGGTGAATACCAGAACCAGGATGGGGGAGGAAGGAAGGTACTAATCAACGGGCACAAAGTTTCAGTTAAGCAACATGACAGTGTTCTAGAGAGGTCTAAGAAATAACTTAAGCAAGATGAATAAGTTCTATACAACATTGTACCTATAGTCAACAACAAGAATGGTACGCTTAAAAATTTGTTAACGAGGTAGATTTCATGTTTAGCATTGTTGCTACTATAAAATAATTAAAAAAATATATATGGAAGAAAATGTCAATCTTCAACAAACTCAAATTTAAGAAGGAAAAATCATTCCCACAGTTCATCTTATTATGTCAGTACTACCCTGGTCACAAAACTAGACAAAATATTATATGAAATGAAAATTGGAGCTGCACATCTACCATTAAGTTGACAGAAAAATTTTTAACAAAATAGGAGACAATTAAATCTAGCAATATAGAAAGGGATAACACACCATCAGCAATTGACTTTATGTCTAAAATGCAAGACTATTTTAAAATTTAGTCAATATGGACTTGTGTGTCCAGCCAGGATTAAGTATTTAGGTCTAGAACCACTTGATAATGATTAAAAAACTGAAAATATATTTCAAACAACTTTTTTTTTTTTTTTTTTTACCAGACATTGAGCAACAGATAGTGCAGGATGATAATCTTTGAGGAAAGGTAAACAAATGAGGTGAGACTTAGAGTGTCTGGGGACAAATTTTCGAACACAAACCTGAGAGAAGGAATTCAGAGTCTGAAAATGTCACTGCATAAGCAACCCATGGTAGGTTTGTGCAGAGACATAAATATCTAAAAGTTGTTGAGCAGGTAACCCGAAAGACGAAACTATGTTGAGAAAAAGCTTTAGAAATATGTACAAAATTTCCTTTGTATCCTCGACCCAATACCAATCTGCATGCATGGTGTGAAACTATGAGGCCACTCAGATACAAACAGAAAGAGATATATGTGTTTCTGGGCTACTCTAGACTGGAAAATGGTCAGCACTCAAATAAATTTGATCAGGTTGTAGACACACCATTGCAGGTATGGATAGAGGACTCTAGTAAGTTTACAATGAAACTGGACCATTTCCTTAACACCACACACGAAAATAGACTCAAAATGGTTGAAAGACCTAAATGTGAGACAGGAGTCCATCAAAATCCTAAAGGAGAACACAGGCAGCAACCTCTTCGACCTCAGCCACAGCAACTTCTACCTAGAAACATCGCCAAAGGCAAGGGAAGCAAAGGCAAAAATGAACTATTGGGATTTCATCAAGATAAAAACTTTTGCACAGCAAAAGAAACAGTCCACAAAACCAAAAGACAACCGACAGAATGGAAGAAGATATTTGCAAATGACATATCAGATAAAGGGCTAGTATCCAAAATCTATAAAGAACTTATCAAACTCAACACCGAAAGAACAAATAATCCAATCAAGAAATGGGCAGAAGACATGAACAGACATTTTTCCAAAGAAGACATCCAAATGGCCAACAGACACATGAAAAAGTGCTCAACATCGCTCGGCATCAGGGAAATCCAAATCAAAACCTCAATGAGACACCACCTCACACCAGTCAGGGAATGGCTAAAATTGACAAGTCAGGAAACGACAGATGTTGGCAGGGATACGGAGAAAGGGGAACCCTCCTACACTGTTGGTGGGAATGCAAGCTGGTGCAGCCACTCTGGAAAACAGTATGGAGGTTCCTCAAAAAGTTGAAAATAGAGCTACCATATGATACAGTAATTGCACTACTGGGTATTTACCCCAAGGATACAAATGTAGTAATCCAAAGGGGTACATGCACCCCGATGTTGGTGGCAGCAATGTCCACAACAGCCAAACTGTGGAAAGAGCCAAGATGTCTATTGACAGATGAATGGATAAAGAAAATGTGATACACACAATGGAATATTATACAGCCATCAACGGAATGAGAACTTGCTATTTGCAATGACGTGGATGGAACTGGAGGGTGTTATGCTGAGTGAAATATGTCAATCAGAGAAAGACATGTATCATATGACCTCACTGATATGAGGAATTCTTAATCTCAGGAAACAAACTGAGCATTGCTGGAGTGGTGGGAGTGGGAGGGGTGGGGTGACTGGGTGATAGACATTGGGGAGGGTATGTGCTATGGTGAGCACTGTGAATTGTGCAAGACTGTTGAGTCACAGACCTGTACCTCTGAAACAAATAATGCAAAATATGTTAAGAACAACAACAAAAAAGAAGATAGCAGGAGGGGAAGAATGAAGAGGGGGGAATTGGAGGGGGAGACGAACCATGAGAGACGATGGACTCTGAAAAACAAACTGAGAGGGGAGGGGTGTGGGGGGATGGGTTGGCCTGGTGATGGGTATTAAAGATGGCACATTCTGCATAGAGCACTGGGTGTTATGCACAAACAATGAATCATGGAACACTACATCAAAAACTGATGATGTAATGTATGGTGATTAACATAACAATAAAAAATAAAGAAAAAATAATAGAGGGCTAAGAAGACTTAAACACTATTATAAATGTATCTTGAAAACTTTTTAAAAGTCTTAAATGAAGAGGGGCAAGTCGGAGGAGGAGATGAACCATGAGACTATGGGCTCTGAGAAACAAACTGAGGGTTCGAGAGGGGGGTGTGGGGGGTTGGTTAGCCTGGTGATGGGTATTAAAGAGGGCACGTTCTGCATGGAGCACTGGGTGTTATACACAAATGATGAATCATGGAACACTACATCAAAAAATGATGTAATGTATGGTGATTAACATAACATAATACAATTTAAAAAAAAAAAGCTTTTTAAAGTCTTAATCTGAAAATGACTTAACTATCCAAACAAATTCCAAAATGTGTAAAAGGATTTCAATAAAACCTGGTGTTCAACAATACCTTCACAATATCCTCCCTTCTATCATAAATTATGAGCAAGTGGGGTTCATCTACAGAGTGCTAGAATGTTTCAACTTTTGAAAATTAGTTGATGTAATTTTCCACGTCAACATACTTTAAACAACATACACATCTGTTCAACTGTCAAGTGCAAAAAACATTTGACAAAATTTAACAATCACAAAATTCTCATCCAATTAGGAATAGAAGAAATGTTCAGATCGGGTAAAAGGGATCTAAGAAAAACTACAGAAACTATCATACCTGATGATGAAAAACTGAATGGTATCCCTCCAAAACCGCGGACTGAAATGGTATTCATTGCTTAGTTGGATTGAAAGGATTAATGAAGATCATACTTTAAATAATATGAGTAAACACATGCTTTCCTAGCTTTCAAGGATTGGATGGGTTAATATTCAGCAACTGATAAAAATTTTTTCAAAGTGGGTTTGGAGAGATGGGGAAGATGGAGGATTCAAGCAGTCAGTGAAGTCAGAGAAATCAATGCAGCCCAGCTCCAACGTACACAATTGTCCTTCCTATCATTTTCTAGGATGTGCGTTACAAGTAAAGCTTATCAATGTGAAAGGACACATTTGTACATATTCAGTCAAAAGATTACATATTATGTGCAATCTTTCAATTTACCTAAATCTGAAAATCTGTCTTTGTAGGGTTTAAAGTCTCCACATGACCTCAAGAGCAATCTCCAATGATTATATTTTTTCTATATAAGCACAATCTCTCTGAAATCTTAAACAGAGTGGAACACAAAGAGTGAACTATTTAACTTCCTACATACTACTTATGCTTATCTTAATATCATATTAATATACCAACATTTGAGGACATACTTCTTTATGTTGGTGAATATTACAAAAAATTATTGTCTTAGTTAACTACTTTTTATTACTTCTGTGCAAGATAAACTGAAAATTCTTTTAATGGCAGTCATAATGTTTTAAATTTTTTTAAATTGTTAATATATAATATTTAATATCAATCTATATCAAAAAGAAGAATCTGACTTATTCTGGAAATCGATTTCCTATCAATTTATAATCTCTAAAAGCAAGGACATTTCATAAACAAGACATAATTTTAGGGGTAATCTAATTCACTGTCCTTGTTTTACAAATTAGGAGACTGAAGTTCAGAAATAGCGAGTATATTAACTAATATTGAATAGATTGTATTAGTTTTTAGGTTACTTATAACTAACTCATCAGACTATAAATTAGTAATTTGAAAGAAAAGTTAAAGGTTAAAAGACCTGGTGTAATATGGGGAAAGAGGCTCAATATGAGGAAGAAATAATAGGTTAATATTTATACATTAATTGAATGTAATTGTGAAAGTATATGATATAAACTTATATAGTCACAAATTGAATTGAAAATTTGATCATTTTATTACATAAAATTCAAAATAATTGAAGGAAGTTTTTAAAACAATTATAATATATTTTATTTTTATTTTTTATAATATATTTTAGAAGACACATTCAGCTTCAGTTTGACCAAGAATATACTAACAAATTAAACATTTTTTAAGATAGGATATGGCATTTTGCAATTCATGATCTAATATTCATTCCAGGCTTTTGGATTTTCTTTGTCAATTAAATGAGAAGCCTTTTAGATTAGATTAGATTTATAAATCCTTATGTCTACAGCTAAAAGTGACTTCTTTTCTTAAGGTGTCACAAGAATCCTTCATACACTTGACATCTATTGATCTCATCTACTTAATGGTTTTCTTTTCCACTATAAATCTATGTCCTGGTCTTATTTCAAAATGATAATGACTCTTTCAATTTTCTCTTATCTTAAAAAGAATTAACTATGACATTTTAACATTCAAGTTGGACAGAAACAGAATTGGATATCATTTCAGCTACTCAAGTAAATTATCCTGTTTTTTACAGGTATATACAAAAAAAATTCCAGAAATAGCAATCAAAAATATTTGAGAATGGAACAATCTCTATTTAATAGGTACTGGGAAGTCCTACGCAGTGACACCATATATTTATTATCTCATGAGCCTGTACCTGAGCCCAAAAGGTGCTCCTCACAAATCTCAATACTTAACTATATCATTCATATGACTTTCTAATATTCCTTCCCTGATTATGAAGGAGGTGAGAAATTAATATTGTAATGAATATTGATACTACTATTTGGCAGCTAGACCAAAATATCTTCCTATGCAACTTGGGGATTTCAGAACCAAATAAAGGATTTAGGAAATGGGGAGAACTTTTTGTAGTCATTGTAACAGGTGTTATTCAAAGGTGACTAGGAAGCAGCTAAGAAGCAAGGGATTTAAAGTGAAAGAAATTCTGTAGAACTGTCCTTAATTATTGTTTAAGTATTTGTAGAATAAAACTTAAATGGAGAGAAGAGTAAGATAGATAGGTGGGAAGGAGCTATCACCCAAACTGCAAGCTCTCTTTCCAAGTCCATTACAATGATAAAGGTTAAGGGTGCACAGCTAATTGATGCCTGGTGGTTTGAAGACCATGTTAGTTTGGCAATATGTCTCCCTGCCATTAAGATGTTGTTTCCTTACACACTAGGTCATAACATTCAAATAACATATTATGTATTTTAAAAAGATGATAATTAAAACTAAGAAGATTAACTTACATTCCAGAATACTGGTTAGTTTCCAAGTCATAGACTTATAATGTCAATTGTCCTCCATCCGTAAGATTGAAATGGAAGTAGAAGGTAAAGAGAGGGAAGATGAAATCACAATGAGAAAAAAAGACCAAATTCCATTAATCACCAATAAATAATATAAAAATGAAAGTCATGTTGCATGTACACATTTTTTTTTCTAAAATCATGAGTAAAAGCATATTTGGAATTACTGAACATTAAAGTTTTTATTAAAACAGCTCTTTAAAACACTATTCTAAAAAAATAAAACACTATCTATCCTTTCCTCTTTGCAGGAAAGGTTCTCTGAACTTGAATACTTGTGTTTGATGCAAACATACTGAAGTCACACAGTGATGCTATCAGGATATCAATGATTTAAACATTTCAAAAATTTCCTACAGAGTAATGAAAAGTTCGTAAATAAAAAATCTGTAATTAGTGCTATCTTAGTAATGGAGAAGTTTTTATGTGTATGTGTTGAGATATGAAGTCTGAGATTCATATTTGCACATGTTTTCTTCCTTGGTATTTGCATAGCAATTTAACAATAAACATTTCCAATATTTACAGAGTTTGTTATTTATGTTTCATTTAAATTGTATGAAATTTTACAAATAATGATTTCTTGGGTATGCTGGAGAAAAATAAACTCTGGAAGTGCTGGCAGATGAAAAATCTTATGCCAAATTATTATTTTTCTCTCTAAATACCGAATACAGTTTTTTCCAGAACAAATATACTTTACATAAAATATGCTTTAATGGTTCACACACTCACCAATTCATTCAACAATCACTTATTAAATATTTATCCTATACTATCCACCATTTTAAGTCTTGGGAATATGAACATACTTACACTTTCATAGAGTATATATTCCACTAGCAGAGACAGAAACTGATTCCAAGCAGAACAAAAGTCAGCTAGATTTTTTGCTTATGTTTTCAAAATTGAACTGAATTTGAGATCTCTTTTGGCATTTGAACTTCCACTTTCGCATTATGGCATTTGAACTTCCACTATTAGAATAAAAAGAAAGGATTTGCTAATAAGTGATCCCTGTGGCATTCTTAAGTACACAAAGTAGTATACAAAATTGTTGTAAGAATTACAGTAAAATTTCATAATCTAAGCTTTTATATTGCCCTCACTGAGATTTGATATAGAAGCAGAAGATGCAGGTAAAATGATTAAATCAGTTACTCATTAATACATTTTCTAAATATTGCTTGATAAATTGCCCTATACTGACACTGATAATAAGCTGACATTTTTTGTAGAACTTAAGTGTATAGAGGAATAGATATAAAAAAATCAATAATTATAAAAAAACCTTCTCATAGGTGTTTTAGAGGACAGAAAGAGGGAAAACAGTTTGAAATAAGAACATATAATGCGTACCTTTCATAGTAACAGGAAGTATCAGAGAAAAACATTTGTGACAAAGTGACTTTGAACCTGAACCCATAATGAGCCAGGTTAGTTATTAAAAGTAAGGACTAATGGAACAATACTCAAGGTAAAGGAAACAAATATTTGCAAAAGCCCTAAGTCCAGAGGGAATTTGTTTGTTGCTCAACAGAAATTTAAAGCGCAAGAGTACCCCTGAATTCACAATTTGATGATAGATGTACAAGGAGCAGACAAAAGCCAGATAATAAAGATTTTTAAGCTATATGAAGGTTTGTTTTCTTTTTGGAATTTATCTTAAGAATAACAAGCTTGTCAAAGAGTACTATAAAGCAGAGAATTGGTAATTTTCTCTCATTATCCAAAAAATATTTCATTGACTACTCTGTAAAACTTGATTAAGGTTGAGAAAGCTGGATATATGGAAAGAAATCGGGTGATTATTACAACAGGAAAAATATGATGAAAGCTTGAAATAGTGACAGATGGAAATAAATGCAAATTTATAGATAAAAGGAAAGAGTAGGAAGGAGTTGGGAGACTTAAGAGGGGTGTAAGGGGCTCTTGTTAAATACTGCCATCTTCCCAGATAGGAGACCCTTAATATGGACTTGAGTGGGTAAAAACAAATTCAATCTTGACTGAGTCTGAGTTGACTTCAAGACACCAAAAGAAGATCTGAAGTGTAGTTGCCTATATGGATTTAAAATTAGGGATGCCTGGGTGGCTCAGTCATTTAAGTGTCTGCCTTTGCTCAGGTCATGATCACAGGGTCCTGGGATCAAGTCCCACATTGGAATCCCTGCTCAGCGGGGAGCCTGCTTCTCCCTCTGCCTGCTACTCCCCCTGCTTGTGCTCTCTCTCTCTCTGACAAATAAATGGATAAAATCTTTTAAAAAATTAAAAATAAAAAAATAAAAATAAAATAAAATAAATGGAATTAGCAGTGATATGGGAGGATTATAGATGGAATTTGAAAACATGGGAATGGTTAAGATTGCCTAGATGAAGAGACACTAATGCTGAATCTAAAGAAACTGCGAATTGTCAAGATTGGTTTAAGGAAGGTGGCAATGAAAAAAACAAAAGTTAAAATGCAGCAATAGGGGACTAGTATGGTGACATGGAAATCAAAGAAAGAAAGCCAAGAACCTGCATGGACAGTGATAATACTGTCAGCTATAGGCCACTCAGGCTCTTACCTCCTTGGCCAAACCTACTTTCCCTGACTGGTGTGGGCCCATGCCAGTCGGTCCTTACCATGTGAGTGTGATTGTGGTTGTCAGCACATTAGGCTTAGTAGAACGTTAACTTCTTGTGTCTTTTGCTTCAGCAAGGGAGAAATTTCTGAGTGAAGTAAAAGAAAAGGCACTAGCTTCATACATGAGTTATTGAGAAGAAAGATGTCAGCAAAGAAGGCGATGGTCAACAGCTTGGTGATGTAAGGATGACAATTAGGGTCACTGGAATTATAAGTACAACTGAATAGGCTAAAAAGTAGATGCGATTAAAGACAGTCTTTCAGAACATTAATGACTTCAGAGAAAATATAAACAAACTTGGGAACATCTTTTGTTTCTCAGTGGACAGCCACCAGGTGAAATTACTTGAAATTTCATGAAAGTGAAATTACATGAAATTAAATGAAATTACATGAAAAGTTCATGCTTTTAAGTATCAATTCAAAACATAATATGGCCTCCTTCGAATGGTATGAGGACATGCTCCATTTTTGCTTTTCACACAAATGTCTTCATGATTACGTGAAGTTTATCATACTACCGAAAGAGGGAAACAAAAATTATCAGACTATCTTCCAAACCAATATATGGTGCTGAGAGTTGAGTTTCCAGATTGGTACCATTAATTTTTATATGGCATACAGTGGTTAGCCCATTAAAACATTAGAAAATGTTCACCTTGTAGGGTTTTGTGGAAGATAATGTGCCCAAATCTAAAGATTGCCCCTCTATGCCCATGATGGAACTGTCTAAACCTTCCATGTACATATTTTGTCTGCAACAAGAGATAAGTACATGGAAAGCATCTTAACCACCTTACACTACCAGTTTCTATAGCCAAAAACTGTCATAGAAGAAAATGAGAAAATAAGGAGGAAAGTCATATTCAGGGGACCTCAGTATTTGTTTAATATGATGCTACATATGTAGAATGTGAAAAACATGTAAGGTGGCATGCTTTTAAGAATTTCAAAACCACGGGAAATACTGAGGGGTATCAACTGTTGAATATCATTTTGAAGTTAGCAAGATAAAAATCTTCATGCATCTATTGAATGGTAAAATTTTCTCTAGAGGCTGCAAGTTGAAATTACAAATACTAGCATTTCTGTCAACAGATATTATTAAACATATGACTTATAAAGCTGGAAGTATTTTTCAGCAAAAGGGAGAACAGATAAAAATGTCAAAATTATTGTGGATATTAGATTTCAATTCCAAGATTATCAAGGATTTTAAATTTCATAAAAATGAAGAATGATACTTGATAAAATCACAAATTTATCTTGTGTTTATTTAAACCTTGCCTATGTTTTATTACATGGCCATTTTGATATAAAGTGATTGTTTCTAATAAAAAATAAATATCCCAGGAAAACAATAATACTCTTTACTTAATATTCTAAGCAGACTGTCATATCCTGGTGCCTTTCATATTAACCTGTTATCTCCAGAAATTCTCTTAAGGTTAGGGTTCTCTTACATCAAGAAAGAAAATATATATATATATATATTTAGTGTCTTACATGGCTTCCTAGAACACTGTAACTTCAAGTTCCAGGAGGAGAATTATTTTCCCTTTTCCTAATTTTGGCCCTCCAGATTACAGTTCCAGCTCTCTATACACTTTCAAAGGTATCTCACATCCATCACTTATAAACAGTAATTACCAATGATAACAAGTGTCTACTTATTGCTAGATTCCCTATCATTTTGTTCTACTAACTTATCATTAAATTCTCTTTTCCTCTTATCTGTATTAAAGTTTCACCTTAGATTTTAAGTAGCATTTGTAAATCTGCATATTACTTTTAAGAAATTGTCATTAATGTAAAAAGTACATTTAAGTATAGAACTGGTTATTAGATGGCTATTTATCAGTTGAATTAGTAGCTTTCAATATGTTTAGGAATACCTGATGGGATATTGGATTGTTTTAGAGTGTAAGTTCTGACTTCTTGCTAACATGGACTGTCCTGGATGTATATTGCTTAAAATCTGACGAATAGTTATTTCTCATGTTATAATCCATTTTTATGTGTCTCTTGAATAGATCTGCATTTGAAAATAAGTAATTCTAATAATTTTCTAAAGAAATTATAATATACAAAATCAAAAAAAGTAATTTTCAAAGTCATAATTGAACTTTCTGCAAATATACTTAAAAATTTATAGTTTCTTAGATCAAATTTGTAGACCATTATGATGGTGGGGCTTCCCTATAGTGGTAACTGATATGGACACTCAGAGTTGCACACTGTCTTATATATATTTATTAACTTCCAGTGTGTATGTATGGCTAATGAAGTGTGTGGCGCATGAAATGCTTTTACCTTAGGCAGAACCTAGGGATTTTCCCAGGTGAGCACTCACTGAGATACTGTCAATGTTAGTGAAGTTCCACCATGGACCAGTGGCTCAAATTTCTCATCCTTGACTATTAGTTCAGTATGTTTCACTCTGGTGAACTGCCTGGCAAGCCTAACAGTCAGTAAAAAGCAGCTCTCAATGCCTGCTTAGGGTCTATGGAAACCCCTCCTACACCACACACCTGCCAAGAGAGAGGAGCAGGAACTCAGCAACTCTTTAGACATCACATAACTTCCTTTTCCTACAGCCGCCCCTATTTGATAAAGGAATTCATTTGTGTGATGATCTTCTCTGCG
This sequence comes from Eumetopias jubatus, assembly GCF_037043125.1. Classification (NCBI taxonomy): domain Eukaryota; kingdom Metazoa; phylum Chordata; class Mammalia; order Carnivora; family Otariidae; genus Eumetopias; species Eumetopias jubatus. The sequence continues at coordinate 171,542,879 of NW_028274809.1, read as the reverse complement.
ATTTTCAAATACAGAACAGAACACAAGTCTTGTCTGTATTTGTCTTCCAAATAAATCTGTAAATTTTGTACAAAAGGGTTTTATACAAAAGGGTAAAACCAGGACTTGTATCTCACTAGCTGCTTCCTTTAACTTTCACTTTGTCTTCTCCCTTTTACCCTGAACTTTGTCTAAAAAGTGGCTTTTTTTACTTCCCCTTTCTGCGCTAAAGGTCATCTTCCTTCTTTCTTGTTCAGGAGTTAATATATACTCCCCTATCTTTCCTATGCCCCAAATAGTGAAGTAGTTGCTAGGAAAAGTAAAAGGTATTGGAGCGAAATGGAAAAAAAAAAAAAAAAGCTTAGCTTTGTTTTTAAATTATAAATATCACCAATCAATCAATCATAAATATTATCTCTATTACACATGACACTCCCTTTCTTTGGAAACATATTCTTCTAGAGTGAGTGATGGCCAAGGCATATGACACAGAGTCTGATATAAAATAAGCACTTCAAAAAACTGATGAATAGTGGGGACAAAAAATAAAATAAATATATAACTACATGGTCACTATATTTTTTTTATATTTTTAAAGCAATTTTTAAATGTTATTTCTTGTGGTTTATTTATTTATTTGTTCGTTAGAAAGCCACTATTATTTCCTCTTTGGTTATGTATATTTTATTTTTAACAAGTAAATCTTTTTTTCAGTCTGGATAAATAATATTTCACAAAAAAAATTTGTCAAGATTTAGCAACTTCAGCAACTTATAACCCTAAAAGCATAAATGTTGCAACTCAAAAGTTAATAACAAAATAAGTCATTCAAGGTAATGTAATTCAATAATAATCTGACAAGAAATAAATTGGCTTTGCAGATAGCAATAAGAACACAAACAAGGATGTTTTTCTCTTTTCTGATTGAAATTTCATTCCATGCCAAAAAAATTACTACATTATAATTTGTGGGGATACTTATCTAAGATAAGCATAAGATACACTTGAAAGATACCTCTGCTCTTTTTTAATAATTTGATAGTAGATCATGCAATTCAAATTTAAGCGTCACATTGGATCTTCCATGCATCGCATTAAAATTGATATTTTGACAACATAAAGGCTTATCTCCATTTTATAGTCACTTAATAAAAATTTGAGAACTTGCCAAGGCCAAGATTTTGCCTTTTTCAAGGAGATAAATGTCTTAATAAAACTCCCTTTCATCTTCATCTTAGTTTAAGATGGATGCCTGGTAATTCGTCTGAATGCAAACTTTTGCATAACAGTAATAAATATAAAGTCTAATTTCTTAAATCTCTACACTAGGCTAGTTGCTGTAACTAGTAATAATTAGTAATGACCTTAAAACAATATAATTTAGAATTAAAAAGTAAATAAATGGACAAAAGGAAGAGTTAATTAAATATAGATTTCTTTAAAATCATTGCTAATTATATGTCTCCATTTTACTAATAAGCTGTAATGAGCAATTAAAATGTATAATTAGATTAGTGGTTAGAACCATGTAGACAGGGCGCCTGGGTGGCTCAGATGGTTAAGCGTCTGCCTTCAGCTCAGGTCATGATCCCAGGGTCCTAGGATCGAGTCCTGCATCGGGCTCCCTGCTCCTTGGGAGCCTGCTTCTCCCTCTGCCTCTCCCTCTCTCTCTCTTTGTCTCTCATGAATAAATAAATAAAATCTTTAAAAAAAAAGAACCATGTAGACATATTTATAGTTTTTATTTTTTTGTTATTTTTTAAGATTTTATTTATTTATTTACTTGAGAGAGAGAGAGAGAATGAGAGAGAGAGAGCACGGACAGAGGGAGAGGGAGATGGAAAAGGAAAAGCAGACTCCCCAGCTGAGCAGGGAGCCAGATGCCCGGCTCAATCCCAGGACCCCAGGATCATGACCTGAGCTGAAGGCAGACACTTAACCAACTGAGCCACCCCGGCAACCATATTTATAGCTTTTAAATTTACCCATGTTTTAAAATGTTAAATTCTTTTAAGTGCTTTTATGGTTAACAGCATGGGCACAGAATGTTGTAGGGATACTTTTCTACTACTTCTAATTAGTTAAAAAATTAAATATTAGAGAAGAGTATATAAGTAAAATTAATCACATGTTCTAAAGAATAACATTTGTTCTTGAAGAAGCTAGAACTCAGGACTGACTCTTTGTACCATTTGTCACCACACACACACATACATGCCCACAACCTGTCTAAAGGTAAAACAAAACTTATTTAATATAAGTTCCATGAGACATACTGCTTATACTGTGAAGTCTTGGACTTCAGTGTATCCCAGCTCCTTGAAATGCTTAGCACAATTAGATGCTCAGTTATATTTGTTGAATGAATAAATGAATGAACAGTTTGCTTTATGTGGTGGTTTTGACAATCTACTGGTGATATATTAAATTAGTTATTAATTACATGTGTAAATGATTCATTTGTAAATAAATAAATAATAAACATCATTCTCTAATAATAAGTGCTAAGATTACTAGGGTACAATTTATGCAAATCTTGGAATGTCTGAGTTTGTTTTTAATAGTTTGCAAACTTTACAAAAGGATTATCATTGACTATAGAAAGGTTAAGAAGGTTGTTATACCAAAAATTTCCAGAAATAGTAATTGTGTGCAGATAGGATTTTTTCCATATATAATCATGAATGATGGAACAATTATTTTATGAATGTGAGTATACTTAATAAAGTACTTATTCTAAATATTTCACTGTATAATTTTTAATAGTCATTCCTGTTTTCTATTTTTGATGCAAGTAATATAGAATAAAATGTTTTCTGACCCATGTTTTAAAATTCTTGTTTCTTTTTGAGGAAACTCCATAGAGTTTTCCAGAGTGACTGCACCAGTGTGGAGGTTCCTCAAAAAGTTGAAAATAGAGCTACCCTATAATCTAGCAATTGCCTACTAGGTATTTAAACAAAGAATACAAAAATATTAATTCAGAGGAATACGTGCACCCCGAAGTTTATATCAACATCTACAATAGCCAAATCGTGGAAATAACCCAAGTGTCCATCAAGTGATGAACAGATAAAGAAGATGTGGAAAACACACACACACACACACACACACACACACACACACATACACACGGAGTACTACTCAGCCATAAAAAAAAGAATGAAATCTTGGGGGCCTGGGTGGCACAGTTGGTTAAGCATCTGACTCTTGGTTTCAGCTCATGTCATGATCTCAGGGTTTTCCCACATCAGGCTCAGCACCAAGTCTGCTTGAGTTTCTCTCTCTCTCTGCCTCTTCCCTCCTCTCTCTCTCTCTCTAAAATAAGTAAATAAAATCTTTAAAAAAAGAATGATTTTTTTTTCTTAACATATATTGCATTATTTGTCTCAGAGGTACAGATCTGTGATTCAACAGTCTTGCACAATTCACAGCACTCACCATAGCACATACCCTCCCCGATGTCTATCACCAAGCCACCCCATCCCTCCCACCCCACCCCCACTCCAGCAACCCTCAGTTTGTTTCCTGAGATTAAGAATTCCTCATATCAGTGAGGTCATATGACACATGTCTTTCTCTGATTGACTTATTTCACTCAGCATAACACCCTCCAGTTCCATCCACATCGTTGCAAATGGCAAGATCTCATTCCTTTTGATGGCTGCATAATATTCCCTTGTATATATATACCACATCTTCTTTATCCATTCATCTGTCGATGGAATTCTTTGCTCTTTCCACAGTTTGGCTATTGTGGACATTGCTGCTATAAACAACAGCGTGCACGTACCCCTTCGGATACCTACATTTGTATCTTTGGGGTAAATACCCAGTAATGCAATTGCTGGGTCATATGGTATCTCTATTTTCAACTTTTTGAGGAACCTTCATACTGTTTTCCAGAATGGTTGTACCAGCTTGCACTCCCACCAACAGTGTAGGAGGGTTGGGGGTGATAAATCAGAGGGGGAGACGAACCATGAGAGACGATGGACTCTGAAAAACAAACTGAGATGGGAGGGGGCTGGGGGGATGGGTTAGCCTGGTAATGGGTATTAAAGAGGGCACATTCTGCGTGGAGTACTGGGTGTTATGCACAAACAGTGAATCATGGAACACTACATCACAAACTAATGATGTAATGTATGGTGATTAACATAACAATAAAAAAATTTAAAGAGAAAAAAAAGAATGAAATGTTGCCATTTGCAACCACATGTATGGAACTAGAGAGTATTATGCTAAGTGAAACAAATCAGTCAGAGAAAGACAAATATCATGATCACTCATATGTGGAATTTAAGAAACAAAACAAATGAGCAAAGGGGAAAAAAAAGAGAGGGAGAGACAAAACAAGAAATAGACTCTTAAACTATAGAAAACAAACTGATGGTTACCAGAGAGTAGGTGGGTGGCAGGATGAGTAAAACAAGTGATGGGGATTAAGGAGGGCACTTACTGTGATGAGCACCATGTGTTGTGTGGAAGTGTTGAATCACTACTTTGTACAACTGAAACTAATATTACACCGTATGTTAACTAACTGGAATTTAAATAAAAACTTAATAAAATAAAATAAAATAATTAAATTAAATTTTATATTAAATTAAATTAAATTTTGGTTTCATTTGACTGTAGAAAGATACAGAACCTCATTTATTTTACTTCTCTATTTGTACCTTCTTTTTAATTTTTATATTATGAACAAATTTTATAAAACATTAAAATATTGTTCACTACTGCTCTGTGTTATCATGCTAGGAGTAAGGAAAATTTGTTTCATGTTGCTTCAATACTAACTGACAAAAAAAAAATATGCCTTTAACAGCTAATGACATTTAATAAAGTCCATTTTTCAACTGGACTATAAATTTGGGTTTCTATCAGGCTACTGTTTCCCCTCTTCTAATATTGAAATTGCAAATAAGTGATATTTTAGTATCCTATCAATTTTTATCTGTCAGATTTCACATTTCTAATATATACTCAAACTCCTGCTTAGACCTGAAATACCTCTTTCCCTAGTTAGGTGCTGCCCTCTAAAGTTGATCTCAAATCATTTTCAACTGGAAATCAGTTTTTTAAAAATGTTGCTGTCTTTCTGCATGTAACAGGTAATTTTGTACTTTGAACATAGTCTTATAGATAGAATTACATATTTTGGAAATTCTCTGAATAAAAATCAGTCTTTACTGATTTAAAAATGTATTTCTAATAAATAGTTTTGTTATTAGCATAATACAGTATTTTATTTTACTTAACATTAGATAATAAAATGTCTTTTTTGAGAAATGATTAGAATGGGGTGAATCATTAATAGTATGATTTATAAGAATTAGCATAGTTTATTATATAGGCAAGATATATATGTAAATATTTTCAAATATACTTTGAAATATGTTGTGACATTAGTTTTTGCAAAACAGATCCAATAAATATGTTAGAAAAATAGACAAACATTCACAAAAGAGATCATGACCTGAGCCAAAATAAGCAATGAATATAATATAGTGACATATATTCATTGCATAAGAAATCTATTCAACAGTTTTAATTGGGAGATGTATTATCAAGAGAAAACGACATGAGCTAATTTCACAAAAGGATTTTCTTTGGGTACACAGTGAATTATTTAAAGAAAAGGAATCTTATTTTATGCTTTTTAAAATGCTGACTTATGGGGTGCCTGTGTGGTGCAGTTGGTTAAGCATTTGACTCTATTTTGGCTCAGGTCATGATCTCAGGGTCATGAGATCGAGCTCCATGTTGGGCTGTACACTGAGCATGGAGCCTGCTTAGGATTATCTCTTCCTCTCCCTTTGTCTGCCCTCTGCTCTCTCTCTCTCTCAAATAAATAAATCTTTAAAAAAAATAAAATGCAGACTTATGAAACAATACCCTTAATTGAAATAAATGATAGCAGGCTGCTTTGATCAGTTATAATTCATACTCTTTAAGTTCTGGGTTTAATTTTAGTAGACATTTTCAACTAAGATGGTATTTTTTGTATTTTAATACTCAGTTTCAGGAAAATTAATTGGGTGATTTTTTTAACTTTTGAATAAATATTATCAAAAAGCTTTTATGATACTTTAACTGATGAGAAATTTCAATTATTCATAAATACTAATCACAAAATGTATTGCAAGCTATGGACTTAGGGGACCAATTTGTGTCATAAATATGTCTATAATATCACAGAAAAAAGATAATTTAAAATTAATTAGCAAGCAAACTGAGTTTTAAGATAGTAAATTTGCATATCCATACAAAAATGTGTGTTACCTACATGAAATTTTCTTAAAATAACACTATTTTAACAAATTGACATAAAATGTTAGTTCCACTTCATGATGTGTAGGCTATTCTAGTAAAATTTGTACTGAATAAGGTGTGTTTTTTTTATTTGAATATAGTTAACACATAGTGTTACATTACTTCAGGTGTACAATATAGTGATTAGACAATTCTATACCTTAATGCAATGTTCACCACAAGTATAGCTACTATCTGTCACCACACAACACTATTACAATGCCATTGACTAGTCCCTATGCTGTATTGAATAAAGGGTTTTGAGCAGTTAGAACACATACTACATTAAGTATAAAGAAAATTAAGGGAGAAGAATATACATATTCATGTTACTTAACAGTTAGATTTGGATATTTTTTCTAGAAGCAAGTCTCAAGTTATTAATCTTATCTATCTATGCCAACCTGGAGAAATTACATTTGCAACTTGGTAAAATCAACAGAAACAATTCTGAAAAATTTAAATAATTAAACTCTTAAAACAACTCAATTTCATCATGCATGTGTGTGTCTCTTTCTGACAAAGGTAAAAATGGTATCATAATTAATTTAGTGGACTTGGACTTTATGATGACATTTAAGAATACAAGTTAAATAAAAATGTATTCTGAGGTCAAACAAAACTTGTGAAGAAAAATCAATGTATTAATCTGTTATAAAATGTTGCTTTCATTTATATATTTTGGTTATCATCAAGTAAGTTAATAAAGTCCCTTCCTCTCTGTTTCTCTTTTTTCTGTCTTTCTCTCCTCTAGTACATACACCAAACACTACTACTGAAAAAATAAATAGTCTCCCTGAAACTTAGTGCAGCTCTATGACCATTCCATGTCCATTTACAGCTATGAATTGATAAAACAAATACATAATAATCTATTGGTCTCAAAATTTTCTAATAAGTGTTTTGAAATATATAACATGTATTTGCTCAATAGTTTAGAATTTATAACACACCAAGTATATATTACTCATTTATTTTTCCAATAACGTGTGAGCCAGATATTATCATCATCTCCATTATTTAGGTGCAAGAACCGATACATAAAATGTCTAAGTGACTTGTTCACATTTATTAGCAGTAAAAAGAGAGAAATCAATTAAACAACAAAAATCCACTTACTTCCTTCAACTTTCCACAGAGGAAATGGTAAATATTTCTCTCATGTTTTGTTAACAAATATTAAAATATATAGATTTTTATGCATTGTATAAAAACTAGCAATTCAAAAATTATTTAATTTGAATATAAGCTGGATGCATTAAGTGTATGTCAGGTATTCCTGAATGAAATAGCCCAATTTTTCTCTCACTTGGAATTGTTAACCAAGAAACATTTTATTAGAAAAGTAAAGTATAAGGTTATTCTGCTCACTCTATGAAGAAGATTAAATAGCTACTCTATGAAAGCATTAGGGATGAGATTACTTTAAGATCCAGAAAAGAACCTCAGACAGCTCATAATAGATTGGTTCTAAACCTAAGTAGGCAGGAAGCTAAAAACAAACTCAAGATTGATTTAGTTGTAGAACTAGCTGCAGGATAAAAGCAAGAGAATAATATTAATTTTTCTAAAGCTTGGCAAGAGGTTATAAGTGCTTTGTATACTACTGAATACTGATCAATTTTTATCTGTTTATAAAAAGAGAGTTTATAAAGCAAATAGTAATAAAATTACTTGGACTGCTGAAATAATTTTACATATAAACAATACATTCTTGTGCATTGCTTCAAATTTTAAATTTTGATGAACACATTGAACTTAATAAGATAATTTGATATTATATGTTTTAGTTATAGTACTCAATAGCTAACCTTTTGGAAGGAAATACACACAACCTTCTATGAAAACCTGACAGTATTATTATTTCATAATACAAAAAAAGGCATAACATTATCTTAAGGACATTTACTTTGCATGAATTTCTTGAAGTATCCCTTTCTTCAAATGACAGTTATATTGAGAGCCTAGGATATGTTAAATACAAAGTAGTGACAAAAAAGCAACAACAAAAACAGAAAACAAAAACAGGTTTTGTTTTCCTCATAGATTTTACATTCTAGTGAGGAGTTAAAGATATTAAGCTAAATAAGTAAACCTAAACCATGTTAGATGATAATAGAAAACATGAATAAAAAATGAGAAAGCAAATGGGTATAGCTAGTTGTAGGCTGGTTGCAATTATAAACGTCATGGCCAGAGAAGGTCTCACTGAGAAGGTGAAATGAGAAACAAACAAAAATAGACTAAGAGAAAATACTTGTAAAACACATATCTAATAAAAATCCCTTTTACATCAATAATAAGATAAACACTAGAATTAAAAAAAATGGGGTGCCTGGGTCACTGAGTTGGTTAGGCATCTGCCTTTGGCTCAGTTCATGATCTTGGGGTCCTGAGATTGAGCCCCGCATTGGGGTCCCTGCCCAGTGGGCGAGTCTGCTTCTCCCTCTCCCACTGCCCTCTCCAGTGCCCCCCAAACCTCACTTGTGCTCACTCACTGTCTAGCATACACATGCTCTCTCTCTCTCAAATAAATAAATAAAATCTTTATAAATAAATAAGTGGACAAAAGATATGAAGAAACATTTTACGGATGAAGATATACGAATGGTTAATGGGGACATGAAAAGTTATGCAACATCATTAGTCAATAGGGAAATGCAAATCCAAAACTAGTATAAAAGACTATTTTCTACCTATTTGAATGGCTATTAGGATATAAAGAAATGGGAAGCCTCATACATTGCTGGTGAGAATGTAAAATGGTGTAATCACTTTGCAAAATAATCAGTTTTGTGAAGAATCAAGCATAAAACTACCATACAACCCAGAAATTCCAATTCTAGTGATAAAGTTCAGAAGAATGTAAACATAGGTGCACACTGTCTTTCTATGGATGTCTATAGGAACATTATCCATAGTGGCAAAAGAATGGAAACAACTTAAATTTTCATTAATTGGTAAATGGATATACAAACTGTGGTATATCCATATAATGGAATACTATTTAGCAATAAAACAGGATGAGCTATGGATGCACGACCTCGTAGAAGAACCTCAAAAACATTACATGAAATGAAACAGGTCAGGTACATGAATCTATATGATATAATACCACATTATATGAACTGTCCAGAAAAGTCAAACTTACAAAGACAGAAATTAGATCAGTGGTTTTCTGAGGCTGGGCTGGAAATGGAGCATGAGTCTACACAGGTTATGACAGATCTTGTTAGGGGATGAAAATATCCTAAAACTGATTTGTGGTCGTGGTTTCACTATTCAGTAAAGTTACTGAAATTGTCAAAGTGAACACTTGATCTGAGTGAATATAATTATAAGCAAATATACCTCAATAAAGTTGTTTTTTTTAAGACAATAATATCCAGTGTAAAGGTTAATAATTTGGACTCTATACATTCCCTCAACCACCCCTCAACAGAATAACTAGGAGGAGGAACCCCCAAAATAGGAAAGACTCAGAGACTGTGACTTCTGCCACAGATTTACAAATGGATACAGATATAACCAAGATGTCGCAAATGGAATTCAGGGTAGTAGTTGTGAAGACAATAGCTAGAATGGAGAAATCGATTAATGGTAACACAGAGATTCTAAGGGCAGAAATGAAAGCTGAACTGGCAGAACTTAAAAATGCTATCAGTGGGATCCAATCTAATCTAATCTAACAGCTAGGGTAAGCAAGGCAGAAGAATGAATTAGTGATCTAGAAGACCAATTCATAGAAAAGAAGGATAAAGAGAAGGCCAGGGAGAAACGACTCAAAATTCCTGAAAACAGAATCAGAGAAATAAGTGACACCATGAAACTTTCCAATGTCAGAATTATTGGGATCCCTGAGGAGGTAGAGAGAGACAGAGAGAGAGAGAGAGAGAGAGGACTAGAAGATATATTTGAGCAAATCCTAGCTGAGAACTTCCCTAATCTGGGGAATGAAACAAACATTTGCGTCTTAGAGGCAGAGAGGACCCTTCCCAAGATCAAGGAAAACAGGCCAATGCACCAGCATGTAATAATAAAACTCGCAAATCTTAGAACCAAGGAAACCATCTTAAGGGCAGTTAGGGGGAAGAGATTCCTTATATACAGAGGGAGGAACATCAGAATAATGTCAGACCTATCCACAGAGACCTGGCAAGCCAGAAAGGTCTGGCAAGACATATTCAGGGTACTAAATGAGAAAAACATGCAGCTAAGAATACTTTATCTGGCAAGGCTGTCCTTTAGAATGGATGGAGAGGTGCAGAGATCCCAAGACCAGCAGAAACTGAAAGAATATGTGACCACTAAGCTGGCCCTGCAAGAAATATTAAGAGGGATTCTATAAAGACTGCAAAAGTGGTATAGAATAGAAATTTACAAAGACAATCTATAGAAAAAAGGACTTCACAGGCAACATGATGACAATGAATTCATATCTTTCAATAATCACTCTCAATGTGAATGGCCTAAATGCTCCCATAAAATGGCACAGGGTTGCAGATTGGATAAAAAGACAGGACTCATCCATATGCTGTCTACAAGAGACTCATTTTGAGCCTAAAGATACATCCAGACTGGAAGTGAAGGGATGGAGTTCCATCTTCCATGCCAACAGACCTCAAAAGAAAGCTGGGATAGCAATTCTTATATCAGACAAATTAGATTTTAAGCTAAAGACTGTAGTTAGAGACACAGAAAGACACTATATCATTCTTAAAGGGTCAAGATGAGAGCCTTTCCCTTTAGATCAGGAACATGTCAAGGATGCCCACTCTCACCACTATTGTTCAACATAGTACTAGAAGTCCTAGCAATAGCAGACAACAAAAAGAAAAAAGGTATTCAAATTGGCAAAGAAGTTAAATTCTCTCTCTTCACAGATGACATGATACTTTCTGTGGAAAATCCAAAAGACTCCCCCCCCAAATTACTAGAATTCATACAGCAGTTCAGTAATGTGGCAGGATACAAAATCAATGCACAGAAATCAGTTGCTTTCTTACACATTAACAATGCAAATGTCTATGCTACCCAGAGCAATCTATACCTTCAATGCCATCCTGGTCAAAATTCCAATGACATTTTTCAAAGTGCTGGAACAAACAATCCTAAAATTTGTATGGAATCAGAAAAGACCCCGAATCGCCAAGGAAATGTTGAAAAAGAAAAACAAAGCTGGGGGCATCACGTTGCCTGATTTCAAGCTATATTACAAAGCAGTGATCACCAAGACAGCATGGTACTGGCACAAAAACAGACATATAGACCAATGGAAGAGAATAGAGAGCCCAGATATGGACCCTCAATTCTATGGTCAAATAATCTTCAACAAAGCAGGAAAAAATATGCAATGGAAAAAAGACAGTCTCTTCAATAAATGCTGCTGGGAAAATTGGACAGCTATATACAGAAGAATGAAACTCAACCATTCTCTAACACCATTCACAAAGATGAACTCAAAATGGATGAATGACCTCAATGTGAGACAGGAATCCATCAAAATCCTAGAGGAGAACGTAGGCAGTAACCTCTTTGAGTTACCACAGCAAATTCTTTCAAGATATATCTCCAAAGGCTAGTGAAGCAAAAGCAAAAATGAACTTTTGGGACTTCATCAAGATAAAATGCTTCTCCACAGCAAAGGCAACAGTCAACAAAACAAAGAGGCAACCCAAAGAATGGTAGAAGATATTTGCAAATGGCACTACAAAGCACTAATTTCCAAGATCTACAAAGAACTTCTCAAACTCAACACCCAAAAATTAAATAATAAAGTTAAAAAATGGGCACAAGACATGAACAGACACTTCTCCAAAGAAGACATACAAATGGCTAACAGACACATGAAAAAATATTCATCATCATTAGCCATCAGGGAAATTGAAATCAAAACCACATTGAGATTACCACCTTACACCAGTTAGAATGGCAAAAATTGACAAGGCAAGAAACAAATGTCGGAGAGGTTGTGGAGAAAGGGAAATCCTCTTACACTGTTGGTGGGAATGCAAGTTGGTACAGCCACTTTGGAAAACAGTGTGGAGGTTGCTCAAAGAGTTAAAAATAGAGCTACCCTATGACCCAGCAATTGCACTCCTGGGTATTTACCCCAAAGACAGAGATGTAGTGAAAAGAAGGGCCATATGCACCCCAATGTTCATAGCAGCAATGTCCGCAATAGCCAACCTGTGGAAAAAGCTGAGATGTCCTTCAACAGAAATGGATAAAGATATGGTCCATCTATACAATGGAATATTACTCAGTCATCAGAAAGGATGAATACCCAACTTTTACATCAACATGGATGGGACTGGAGGAGATGATGCTAAGTGAAATAAGTCAAGCGGAGAAAGTCAATTATCATGTGGTTTCACTTATTTGTGGAACATAAGGAATAGCACGGAGGACATTAGGAGAAGGAAGGGGAAATATGAAGGGGGGAAATCAGAGGGAGAGATGAACCATGAGAGACTATGGGTTCCGAGAAACAAACTGAGGGTTCTAGAGGGGAGGGGGGTGGAGAGATGGGTAGCCCAGTGATGGTTATTGAGAAGGGCACATACTGCATGGAGCACTGGGTGTTATACGAAAACAATGAATCATGGATCACTACATCAAAAACTATGATGTATTGTATGATGACTAACATAACATAATAAAATTAAATTAAATTAAAAAAAAGACATTCTCTCATAATGGAAATTGCACATTTTGTGTGTTAGGATAATGGCCTTTCTCTCTGGGTTAGAGCTTGTAAAAAAGACAAAGTTTTAAACATTCTTGAAATGGAGGCTGGGTTGTAAAATTATAAAGCATATTTGGAAACCTTGAATTAGGTAATTTTTTCAACATTTCTAAGGTTTTAAAAGATTTCTGCTGTGTATAAAATCTGAAAAATGACAAAATTAAAGGTTAAGTAAAAATTCTAAGGAATATAACTGACATTTAACATCCTTGGGTACTCATTGTCTAGAAAAACAATTATACTAAATTTAATATCAAGTTGAATAAGTAGTACTTTATAATTAGATGACCTTAATTCATATATCCAAACACAACATTTTAATATAATAAAATTGTTCTACCAAAATGCAAGATTTTTATTCATCTCAAATTTTCATCTCACAAAATGATATGACTTTACTTTTTTAAATGAATATTCTGTACCCACAGCAATTTTCAATAGTATACAGCTTGGAGAATAAAACTTATTTATATAAAATCAACCCTGTTAACCCATTTAAGGTTTATTAATTGGGTCTATAAAGATGCTAGATTAGGTGATGACTTCTATGCTTTGCTCTTTTTCTGCAGCGTCTTCAATAAAAAGAGAAGTCCCTAACTGGTAACTTTTCATTACCATGAGTAAGGTTTGAACATGTATAAAAGAGGAATGCCCTTGGTTACACTAAAATGACAAGAAGGATGAAATTTGTGTTCTTGTATGAACAGTGGAACAGATCTATCCCTACCAACATAGACTACTCTTCTCAGGTATATTACATGTGAAAGAAATAACGCTGTTATACACTTTAGATTTTTTTTTTTTTTTTACTCTTTGGAAAAAACAAAAAGCTGGGGAAAAGGTATGTCCTTCCTATGTTGGGATACAAAGTCACAATATTCTTGGGAAAAGTACACTTTAACTGTTGATTAATTGATTGTTTATTTTATGACAGATTGAGCTAATTCATGTACCATACAATTCACCCACTTAAAGTGTATAATTAAACAGTTTTTAGTATATTCACAGAGTTGTGCAGCCATCAACCCAATTAATTTAAAACATTTTCATTGTACCAAAAAGAAACCCATCCCCTTTAGAAGTCGCAATACACACCCTCCATCCCCAGCCACAGGCAACCACTAGTCTACACTCTCTCTGTCTTTACAGATTTGCTTATTCTGTATATTTCATATAAATGGGATCTTATAACTTGTGGCCCTCTGTGCACGGATTTTTTCACTTAGTATGTTTTTGGGATTCATCCATGTTATAGCATTTGTCATTACTTTATTTCTTTGTATGATAAATAATATTTCATTGTAGGATATACCACATTTTTTGATCCATTTATCAACTGATGGACATTGAGTTGTTTTCACTTTAGGATTATTGTGAATAATGCTGCCATGAATATTTCTGTGCAACTGTGTGTGAATATATGTTTTCATTTCTCTTGGGTATATACCAAAGAGTGGAGTAGCTGGATTATACGCTGACTCTATGCTTAATCATTTTAGGAAGTGACAAACTATTTTCCAAAGTGACTGTACCATGTTACATTCCCTCCACACGTGGGAATGTAATTTTCCACATCCTTGGATTTTCTCTTTGACTATAGTCATCCTAGTGAGTTTGAAGTGTTATTTGATTATGGTAAGAATATATTTATTAAATCAACTTAGCCTTTAGCTTAATCAATATGTCTTTTATCTTGATGAGCATTGTAATTCTTGAAAAAGAATGAGAAAAAAATGGACACAAAAATAAAACAATTTGAAAACTATTGTAAAAAGTAGGAAACAAAAGAGTTGGCAACTGGAAGGGTGAGAGAAGTTGAGAGAAGTATTCATTTTTTTCCCTTCATTTATGAGAAATATGTAAGCTAAAATGTATGATCTAGTAGAGAGTTTTAAAATGATAATATATGAGATGAAGTAATGACCCACCTGCTAAAGCAACTCTTTGAGTAGATGAAATGAAATCTTATTTACTCCAAAAGGAAAGGGGCAGAATTTGCTTTGAGTCTACATGGTTAATGTCTAGTAATAAGAGAAATACAGTTCATTTATAGCAGCAAGAGAAATTGTAAAACTTATGGGCACAAATGCCAAGAGTTCTTTTTAGAGAATTAATAATATTCCACATAATTATTTCTCAAGTTCATAAATTCACTTCTTAGTTTTGAAATCTGATTGTGTCTCGTATATATTAAAAGATTTATCACCAATATTATAGATGAAATAACTCTTAATAAATTGCATATAATATTTTTCCTTCTTATCCTGATTGGTATTTCAGATAAATTAGATAAAACAACCTGAAAATTTTTATCTTCTTTGTTGCCAGGTACCCAGGATCTGTTCTTCTCTAGATCACTATCCTCCTATCTTTTTTGCTAATTTCTTCTAATTAGTCTGTTAAAAGTTTCTTTTCTTTAAGACTCACTCTGGATTTATCTTTGAAATCTTTCCCCTGCCTCCTCTCTTTTTTCCTAATTCCAAAATCTCTTTAGGCAATCTCATATGATACCCACACTGATCATTCACAAGACTATATTTCTAGCTGAGAATATGTACATCCTAGATTCATACAAGGGGATTTATACTTAGATGATATCTCAGTATTAACATATGGCCAAACATTATAAATTTCCTCAACAAATAGCACCACCATCCATCTAGTTAAGCCAAAATATACATCACTTTGACATTTTACTATTTATCAGTAATTCTCTAGAAAATAATTTCAGGACTATTGTTTTGTCATTTCATTCAATTTCTGATTGTTGGTCTTCATTCAGTTTCAGAAATATGATTATTTTTATAATTCACTTAAAAGAAAATGTTCAATGCTATTTAAACATTGAATATATATCTGTATTCAATATATCGAGCAATCTATATTCTATATATATAAATGTTTTATATACATAAATATATTTTATATATCTATATAAAATCTCCTAAAGGTTGGTTTTAAAATTATAACACACTTTACTTCCTTTTGAACAACATGATGGTTCAGATACTACAAATAATCCTCACAATTAAAATAACACATATGCAAGAGACGCCTGGGTGATTCAGATGGTTAAGCATCTTTGGCTCAGGTGATGATTCCAGGTCCTAGGATCGAGCCCCTCATGGGGCTCCCTCCTTGGCAGGAGCCTTCTGCTGTTCCCTCTGCTTGTGTTCTTACTCTCTCTGTCAAATAAATAAATAAAAACTTTAAAAATAAATAAAGTAACACATATGTGAGGTACATGAACATGATTTGAAGGGCACTGATAAGCTGGCATGAAAGTAAAGAATCAGTTAATCCCAAAATGAAATGAAATAAAATTAAGAAAATGTCATGTAATTTAATCTAAGAGCTAGTTTTTAAATTGAGAGTATCTATGACCATAAATCTCTGCTGTAATTGGTGAATACTATAAGAGAAAAAAGAGTAAACATAGTCTTCTCAAGTGGATAATCAAATAAAATACCACAAAAGCCTGTCTTTCAACTCTCTAATCTGTCAATGTAGAAACAAATGATTAAAACAAACAAACAAACAAGCAAACAAACAGACAAAAACCTTTGAATAAGGTAACTGCAAAAATTCCTCTATTGTGTTTAGTGCTGAGGGGGTGGGACAGGAACATAAGTCTAAAAGCAAAAAACAAACAACATTTCCGCTAAAAACTGATTAACACAAAATCAGACTTCACACATTTTTCAGTTTTTCAGAGTGGGTGTGAGATTCCAAAATATCCAACTAGAATATTTAATTTTTTTGGTTTTGTGTTGGTAGCACTCCCACCTCAAAATAAGTGGTAAAAGCAAACACTTCCCACCTACAGAAACTAAAATTCTACTCAGCCTTCAGGAAATTACTACAGGAAAATTTCCATAAAAATAAGTTCTCAAACCCCCAAGAAATCAAAGCCACAGGAATAAAAATCATTAGGAAAAAAAAAAAGTGGGACATATAAGAAGGCCATTGATACTTTTAGATATCAGAGTTACTAGTCAGAAAACACAAAATGACAATGTTTTATACATTTAAGAAGAAACAAGAAATTAAAATACATAAATTAGGAATCAAAGACTATAAGAGAACATAAACAAAACTTCCAGAAATAAAATATGCAATAACTAATTAAAATTAACTGAAGATTTTGCACATCAGAAGATTTAATTAGTGAGCTAAAGTTAAAACTGTAGAAACTATGCAGGATACATGACAAATAGAAAATAGATGTGAAATATAAGTTTAAAGGTCAGTAATGAAAAGAAAATCTAATGAATTACAATTAGAATAAACAACACACATACATATACACACCTACACAGGCAATCTGGTGCACACACAGACCTGGATACATTCTAGCTTAATTCAGACCACCAAAGAAAGAGAGATTATCTCCACCAAAATAGAGATTATCTTCAGCTCAGTGGCAATTACACACATACCTGGGTTCTCAAAAGCTACAATGGAAGATAGAACGTAAGTGTTGTCACATTGAGCTGCTGGTAAGTAATTGAATACCTAATAAAAATAAAATAAAACAGTCAATAATGATGGAAAAATGAATTCATTTTCAAACAAAAACAGACAACTTTAAGACATAAGACTTTATGTAAAAGTATAAAAGTAAAAGTACTCTAAAGGAACTTTGAACTAAATGATTCTAAAGAGTGTGCTTCAGACAGAAAGAAAATCATTTCAGATGGAATGTCTATGAGGTAAAAAGGAATGTGGAGCAAATGTATTGGTAAGAATGTTGGAGACATTAAGCAAAGAGTTACTGTTTCAAATAATATAGTAATAAATTATTTCTGTTAAAAATACCAGAGTAGACCTAAAATATTCCTTTAAAATTGTATTTATTTAGGTGAGGGTGATAGTCATTAAGTATTCTAAGATCTTTGTGTTCCAGAAAAACCAATATTATCAATTCATATTCCTGTAGATACAACAGGATCAATTCATGCACATTTTTGGCAGAGTGCCATTTGTTGACTAAATATATATTTTTCTTATTTCAATAGGAATACAAAAAATTACTTGTGAACTTGAAATATCAAATACAAATTATGATTTTCAGTCTTCCTTGCAATTATGTACAACCATGAGACTAAAGTCATACCATATCACTAGGTTAATGGAAATGGTTAACCTGGACATTCCCTCCAGAAAAAAAAAGAGTATATGGAGCTGAAACATGCCTGACCGTGCACACAAATAATTACCTTGAGTTGGCAGAGCAACAAGAAGGAAGGTATCAGGATTTTAGAATAATCTTGTGAAACACAGCTCCACCACCCAAAAATGCCCTGATTCCATGAAACCATTACAGAAAACAAAACAAAACACCAAAAGCTCTATTTTAAAAAGCCAAATCAAAACAAACTATTATATTCTAAAGTCAATTTGTTATGGAAGTTTAGCTAATACTCTCCACAACACCCTGTTAAAATATCTAAAGTTACCATTAAAATAGTAGACATAAATCTTTATGTAAAAAGATAATTCTTGACAAAAGTAAGACAAATATTTAGCAGCATACAATGAAATAGTAGAAATACATTTTAATTCATCCATAAATATAGTAAATGCATGTAAATAAACTTCCAAATTAAGAGGTAAAGATGATGAAACATGCTTAAGATTAAAACACATGCACACACACACATAATGTTTACAGGAAACCAGTATCTAATACAAGGTATAAGAAATTGAGATACATCATATAAGGATTGAAACAAAACATTGTGGTTGCTCCATTAATATCAAACAAAATTTTTAAGGCAAAAATGGATAAAGAAAGTGAGTCTATAATAATTGAATTGTTCAATAAGTTAGGAGTATGTGACAGTTCTACCCTGATATAAATGTCATTATATAGCTTCAAAATATAAAGAACAAAAATACACAATATAAACAGAACTACAAATATCTGGCAACATACTGAAGATTTTAATATATCTTTTTCAGAAATCAGTGAAACAGGCCCAAAAATAGTTAATTATGCAAAATTTTGAAAAGCACAATAAACAAGGTTGATTTAATAGATCTATATTATGTATCATAACATGTACACACATACAAATTAAAGAACAGACATTTTTAAGAAGTACATACAGAAATCTATTAAAATTATGCATATTTTAAACTATACAAATTTAGTACAAAAAATCAAGGTGATGAATATTGTACTGTCTATATCACCTAACCATAATACACCCAAGAGTTAACTCAATAAGTAAATAATCACTAGAAAAATATATTCAAAAACTTAAAAACACACTTTTAAACGTTTTCATCAATGAAACAATCATAACGGACATTAAAATGACCTAGAATAGAATCATAAAAATATCACACTTCATCTCTCCTCCTTCATCCGAGATGCAGCTCAAGGGTTACTTTAGAGGGATTTTAGAGCTTTAAGACTTTACATTAGAAAGTATAAAAGTTTAAAAGTCACACATAATCTAAGGTGTCAGAAATCAATGTGTGATACAAGGATTTAAATGTAAGTAATTCTTTGGAAGATCATCCAAGGAAGCCAGAATGAGAAAAGAAAACAGGGAGTTAAGGCATGTTGGTTCAACCAAAACAAAACAAAACAAAAGCTCACTATTAAAGGGACAACCATCTTTGGGGTAAATACCCAGGAGTGCAATTGCTGGGTCGTAGGGTAACTCTATTTTCAACTTTTTGAGGAACCTCCATACTGTTTTCCAGAGTGGCTGCACCAGCTTGCATTCCCACCAACAGTGTAGGAGGGTTCCCCTTTCTCCGCA
This sequence comes from Eumetopias jubatus, assembly GCF_037043125.1. Lineage (NCBI taxonomy): Eukaryota > Metazoa > Chordata > Mammalia > Carnivora > Otariidae > Eumetopias > Eumetopias jubatus. The sequence goes on along the minus strand of NW_028274809.1, from coordinate 171,523,058 downwards.
TCCTCGCCAACATCTGTCGTTTCCTGACTTGTTAATTTTAGCCATTCTGACTGGTGTGAGGTGGTATCTCATTGAGGTTTGATTTGGATTAGGGGTACGTGCACCCCAATGTTTATAGCAGCAATGTCCACAATAGCCAAACTATGGAAAGAGCCAAGATGTCCATCAACAGATGAATGGATAAAGAAGATGTGGTATACACACACACACACACACACACACACACACACACACACACACACACACAATGGAATATTATGCAGCCATCAAAAAACCCCGAAATCTTGCCGTTTACAATGACATGGATGGAACTAGAGGGTATTATGCTAAGCGAAGTAAGTCAATCAGAGAAAGACATGTATCATATGATCTCACTGCTATGAGGAATTCTTAATCTCAGGAAACAAACTGAGGGTTGCTGGAGTAGTGGGGGGGTGGGAAGGATGGGGTGGCTGGGTGATAGACATTGGGGAGGGTATGTGCTATGGTGAGTGCTGTGAATTGTGTAAGAATGTTGAATCACAGACCTGTACCTCTGAAACAAATAATACATTATATGTTAAAAAAAAATAAAGAAGATAGTAGGAAGGAAAAAATGAAGCGGGGGAATTGGAGGGGGAGACGAACCATGAGAGACTATGGGCTCTGAGAAACAAACTGAGGGTTCTGGTGGTGGGGTGGGGGGGATGGGTTAGCCTGGTGATGGGTATTAAAGAGGGCACGTATTGATTGGAGCACTGGGTGTTATACACAAACAATGAATCATGGAACACTACATCAAAAACTAATGATGTAATGTATGGTGATTAACATAACATAAAAAAAAACTAATGATGTAATGTATGGTGATTAACATAACAATAAAAAATTCAAAGAGAAAAAATAAAATAAAATAAAATAAAATAAAATAAAATAAAATAAATATAAAGGGACTATCACGATGGGCAACAAGAGGTCACTCCTGTTGGGAAGCCTTAAAGCAATTATGTATATGTACCTCAGAATTACCCCCTTCTCCTAAAGATGGAAGGCTAGGGCCCTTATCTGAGGAAGATTCTGCCCTCTCTCCTCTGCTGACTTGGTGGTGACTCTGGTGGCATTGTTTCTTTGTAATTCTGGGCCCCACTAGCTCATTGCTGAGTGAGCTTTTGTGCATTTGGAGAAAATCCTGAAGCAGGAAAGCTTAAAGAGAAAGTACTTGCTTAGACACTAACAGAATGCTTGGCTATTTCCTGCTACAGTTGCCTCTATATTCGGAGGTAGATAGATAGGACATGATGCCTCATTTTCCCCAAGGCTAAAACCAGGGGCAAATTAAATGGTGTGGGAAATTGCAAACACAGACTGCTGGGCTTGACCACCTTGAAAAACAGGCAGAGCAAGAATAAGAAATGAGGGGCACCTGGGTGGCTCAGATGGTTAAGCGTCTGCCTTCGGCTCAGGTCATGATCCCAGTGTCCTGGGATCGAGCCCCGCATCAGGCTCCCTGCTCAGCGGGAAGCCTCCTTCTCCCTCTCCTTCTACTGCTCCCTCTGCTTGTGCTCTCTCGCTCTCTCTCTGTCAAATAAATAAATAAATAAAATCTTTAAAAAAAAAAGAATAAGAAATGAATCTGAGGAAAAAATTACCTCAGAACTTGCAGAAAAAGGAAGTCATGCATTATTCCTTCTCCCCCAGTGTGATGTCATCAGTGGAGAGGACTGGTGTTATATCTTGTGGGACATGATGAATTCAAAGTCCCCAAGGATATTTTGTGGCACAGCATGAGAAGAAAAATACATCTAAGGAAGACCATAAGTTTATATGTTTTCCTTGCCATATAATAGGAAGCTGCAAGCAGAGAGTGTTTAATTTGATATAAAGAAAATTGTGTCTACAACAAAAGCAATTGAAGTCACATGTGACTAGGCTTATGATCATCACCATTGTCCTAGACTCACCAGTCTAGGACACCAGTCCGTAAAAAAATATGGAAATGCAATAGCAGTCAACATATCTACAATCTTTTTACGTTCCAAACACTCATGGAGAATTGTATTAATTTTGATTTGTTATTTGATTAGAAAGAGAGATACAAAGACTTCCAATTTTGCCTTATTACCATCCATGCTAATTCCTACAACTCAGCTTCAAGTAAATAATCTGAGGATCCTTAAAGGTTCTGGATTTATCCAACATACACATAGGAACTGAAAAAATACCCATGACTTTTGTGGGGCTTACTGAGTTTATTAGAGCAAACTTCTTTTGAAACCTAAATAACCTCAAGCCCCCACATTCTGAATTGTTAGTCCCAAACCAGTATTCAATTACCCTCAGAATTTGGTTATTTCTCCTTTGTCATCTAAGAATAAATTGACCTATCTTTTTAACAAATGCTAGAAGGAAATTGCATAGTAAATAAATATGAAGCTACTGAAGAGTCTTTTCTCAAGAGTACTTGAATCTCCTTTCTCTTAAGGGTCATTGACACATATTTGGATGTTGAAAAAAACATGGAATTTTTCAATCCAGAATAAAATACCTTAGCCTACTGAAAATTTGCTTGCCAAATGTTTAGTTAAAAAAATGTAGAATTGTCAAAGATTGATTTTTTTTAAAAAACTATGGAAACATGACAACTATTTTTTTCCTAACAATTTGATATAAATGTGCACAATTACCTCAAGAGCCATTGAAAATAAATGTCATAGAGTATAGATAATGCCCTTACATTGAATTTGAATGACTGTGCCTGATGGCTCTAATCTGTGTCTTTATGAGATTTACATTCCAAGGTCTGACTGGGTACCTGGTTCCAGATAATTCACTGGGTGGTGCCTGTGAATCAACATGTTTCTAAAATACCCAGGTTGAGCTTCTAACGTCAGTCAACTGATAAAACTGAAAACGGATAATAATATTTAACTAATTAAGCTTACACAATATTGAAGTCCTTTAGAAAATTTATCCGTTAGGTCATGCTAGTAATTATGCCAGTAAATATCAGATACTAATCTTTGTTTAGCTATTGCAGATTAAAGAGGATAAACCATCACTTAATTATGACAGTGGTATTTTAGAAAACTTTTTTTTTCTCTTTAGCTACTGGATCAAAAGAACTACTAGTGACATAAGCTATATACTTATTGTCATCCTTATAAACATCTCAAGCAATTCATTTTCCCTTCATATTCTAAAGTTACTCTCAAGGATAACAGATTTAACCACCTTGAAAATATTCATAGACAACTCTACTCAATGAAACAACAAATGAATTAGTACAATTGGCTATATGAAAACTTAAGTAGTCCAGTTTTCAATTTGCTATTTCATTGTTGTAGGTTGAATATCAGTATCTGGTATAGAAAGTATTTTTAAAATTAATAAATATTTGGGACACCTGGGTGGCTCAGTTGGTTAAGCGGCTGCCTTCGGCTCAGGTCATGATCCTGGAGTCCCGGGATCGAGTCCCGCATCGGGCTCCCTGCTCAGCAGGGAGTCTGCCTCTCCCTCGGACCCTCCCCCCTCTCATGCTCTCTCTCTCTATCTCATTCTCTCTTTCAAATAAATAAATAAAATCTTTAAAAAAATAAAAATAAAAATAAAATTAGTAAATATTTGAAGAATGAGTAAAATCAATTATATAAGCATTTCTTGATACTACTGTTACTGAAATTGGAAAGAACATAGGAAGACAATGACAGGAATCTCTGAAAATGTCATCACCTCTGAGAAGCTTTCCTTGATTTTACAAAGTGAGTGAGTTTTATTTTGAATAGCCCTCTTGTACTTTGAATAAATCTCTATGTTTACATTATAATGCCATGCATTCATTAGGAACTTTCTCTCCACAACCACTAGCCCCCTCGCCTCATCAAAGGTAAGTTTCTAAAGGGTAAGGAAAAATCATATCATTATAACTTCCCAGGTGCTAGTAGAGTGCAGTTACTTCATATGGGGAAGAAGTTAGGTATAGGTTGATATTAAATTAAAGTGAAGAAGAACAGAGAGAAGAGATAGTGAGAGAAAAAAGGAAGGAAATAATGAACTCATATATCTCCTACCCAGAGTGTCATGCATACTGGGTACTTGTCATGCATACTAATTGAAAAGAAACAATATAATCCAAATTTCATTAATTAATGAAATTTTCCTTGCTTTATAATTGATTTTCCTTGCTTTATAAATCTGTTAAGGATATGGCTCTTTAACATGGTATAATGATTTATATTTCTTGAATCTTACAAGTAGAAATAATTTTACCAAGCTTTGCATCTCAGTATTTATGTGGTTATCTGGCAACAACTATTAAAATCATAACCTTTTCTTTCCTAGGTGTTCTAGAAAGTCAAAGACATTACCAAGTTTATTTAGTTTCAGTAATTTATCTATGGCAAACACAAAATGTTACCAAATACTCCATTTATAAAGTTCATTTTGAAAGGATCAAATACTGCTGATACTTACTTAACTCCTTTTGTTTTGTTCTTGCAAAATCCAGAAGGCACTAGGGAATGACTGCAATGGATCACAAACATGAATATTTCAGTACTTAAAGACTCCTCCTCAGCATATTGCAGAATATAAAACAAAGTGCTATTTAAACCAAGTTAAAGAAAAAAATACCAAGTATAAGATTTTTAAAAAATGAAGCCAACCAGTAGCAAATGCTTTTCTTAATGAAGTTATTATGATAATATAACAGTATGAAGGATAATGACTAAAATGGATCTAACATTTTTCATAAACAAACAAAAGAGAATTTTTGGTCATTTTGGTAATTTTAGAAAAGGGAAAATCATGAGCCCACTGAAGGTTTGGGGGAAAATCAGGCAATATGTTTTCAGTCACTTTCACACATCAACATTCTTGTTATATTTGTTTCACAAACTGGTATTTAAAACATGTTAATTATTGTCTTCCTAATTTAAATATTCAACTACAAAAATGAAAATAAATGATAGTAAGACTAAAAAGATTTTTGAGAACCCTGTAGCTCACTTCTTCTTCTCCTGTTTCTTTCTTCTTGGAGATCAAGCAGAAAATAGATTACATTAAAATCATGGAAGATTCCATGATAGTTTAAAATGAGATGGATAAAAAAATTCATAATCTTTTACAAAGAACACCTAAACAGAATCGTAAATCATTTGAGAAAATTCTTCTAAAGAGCATTCTTAAGTTAAAACTAATAATGGTATTTGAGAATAGGGAAAAAGTAGTACAAGTTTAAAACACCTTAAATAGCAGTATAAATGTCAGATAGGGAGAAATGTGCAGATTGCAATGATAATTCAATATTGAATAATTTTACTAAAATAATATGGAATTTCCTTTTCTGAAGATGTTCAGACTAGGTTATTTTCATTATAAAATAAGGGCATAAGTGATGGTATATAAACATTATCTCTTAGACATAGTGATGCAAAGTATCTTATTGGATGGAAGTTCTTGTAATAAATTATTTATCAACAACAAAACCAAAAATGTGTGTGTGCTTGTGAGAAAGAGAGAGACTTCTGTCTCTATTGTATTGTAGATAGTTGCAATAAAATGTTGGCTTACACTAACAACAAGCCAGACCTGCTACAATATCATAGCTTCCTTGAAATCATCAGAGAATTAATATGTAAAGAAACATAAAGTGGTCTGCCTTTCATATGAGAGTAGAGACCTATGGTTCTTCTTATTTCTGGCAGTGTTAAGAGGAGGAAAATCCACCATCGAAGGAGGCAATGGGGAGATGACAGAAGGGCAGAGAGAAACCCATTTTACACAATCCATCAAAGTGATGTCTCCAGGCACAAAAAGTATGTCAAGACTAAAAAGGTAAAAGGATTACCCATTGAACAAAAAGCTGACAGTAGGTAGGGTATAGAGCACAGCTGTATTTTTTTTTTACATTTTACATTTACATTTACAGCTGTAAAGCACAAAAAAGATCTCTTGAATCCCATCTTTTCTCAGAACTCAAGTCCCAAAGAAGGGAAAATTTTGATCTTATTCTTAAAAATATTTGAATGTAGTGGTAAACTAAATCAAGTTAAACATTCAAAAATGTCCAGATCCTGTTCAGCTACTGATCAGATTGGTTCAGCTCCCCACTCAAGTAATCTGGCTCAAAGAAGGGCATGTCATTAAAAATAACAATAATAACCGTATTACACTTGACTCACAATATACATGAATAAATAAGAAAATATGACACATAGTCATAAGAGAAACTGTCAATATAAGCAGACACAAAGATTTCCCTGAAATTATTAGAAAATGATGTTAAAGTAAGTAAAAATCCTAAAACACATACTGAAACTTGTGGACAATATGCATTAAGATATGGGAAAATTCATCAGAGACAAAGAAACCAATAAAAAGGAATAAAATGGAATGGAATGTTAAATTAAAAATACAATATTATAAAGAAGTCATTGATAATTTTTATTTATTTATTTATTTATTTATTTATTAAAGATTTATTTATTTATTTGACAGAGAGACAGTGAGAGAGGGAACACAAGTAGGGGGAGTGGGAGAGGGAGAAGCAGGCTTCCCGCAGAGCAGGGAGCCTGATGCGGGGCTCGATCCCAGAACCCCGGGATCATGACCTGAGCCGAAGGCAGCCACTTAATGACTGAGCCACCCAGGCGCCCCAAGAATTCATTGATAATATTTAAAAGAATGTCTTGAACAGTGGGAGTACTTGAAGCCAATTAAGAAATATATCTATACTGAAAAACAATGAGAAAAAAATGTAAGAAACAAAAAGTTTTAGATCTATGGTACAACATGATACGGTCTAGCACATATGCAGTTTGGTTGATAAAAAGGAGATGAGAGGGAAAGTGGGGCAGAGCAATAAAGACATAACAAATGAGAGTCTTCAAAAATTAATGAGAGACATCCACTACAAATTTAGAGTTAGAAAACCCAAGCAGGATAATTACCAACATGTTGCCCAGGAGATGGTTAATTTTACATGTCAGTGTAACTAGGTTAAGAAATTTTAGATGAATGGTAAAACATTATTTCTAAGAATGTCTGTGAGTGTGTTTCCAAAAGAGATTAGCATTTCAATCAGTACACTGAGTAAAGGATGTTGTCCTCACCAATGTAGGCAGGCATAATCCAATCCTTTGAGGGTCTGAAGAGAAGACAGGGCATAGGAAGGGTGAATTTGCTCTCTGCTTGAGCTAGGGCATCCATCTTTTGTCCTTGGACATTGGTACTCCCGGTTCTTGTAGATTTAGACTGGTACCTTCCACCATTAGCTCTTCTGGTTCTCAGTCCTTCAGGTTTGGACTGGGACTATCCCATTTGCTTTCCTGAGTCTCCAGCTTACAGATGGCAGATTTTAGGACTCTCAGTCTCCATAATCACATGTGCAAATCCCTCATAATAAATCTCTTCCTATAGGAGTGCCTGGGTGGCTCAGTTGGTTGAGTCTCTGACTCTTGCTTTTACCTCAGATGATCTCATGGCTTGTGAGATTGAGCTCCACCTCAGCCTCTGCACTCAGAGGGGAGTCTGCCCTTGACTGAGTGTGTCCCTCCCCCAACTCATGTGTGCTCATGTGCACATGTGTGTGCTTGCTCTCTCTATATATATTTATTAAATAAATAAATCTTAAAAAAAATCTCTTTATTTCTCTGGAAAGTCTGACTAACACACCCTAGATAAGTATATACCCAGGTGTATACATATGCCAAAACTCATCAAACTGAACAATTTAGATCTTTTCACTCTATTTAACGTAAATAATACATTTAATTTTTAATAAGTTAGTGAGAAAGAATGAGTGGTAGAATCATACCTAAATTCATTAACATTATATATTCCCCTTAGCATGATATAATTTAATCCCTAGAAGATAATCAAGTTTTAAGGGCAGTAGACTCAGAAAACTTAAATTACATTAAAAAAGGGAATTTAGAAAAAAAGTGGATAACAATGAAAATCAGTGAGAGGTGGAATATTATGATGGGACTAATTGGCAGTCATGAGTCAAAGTCAGGTAGATTAGCATCTATAAACCTATCCTCTAAAGGAGAGGAAACAAAAGAAAAATGTGAATCAGAGAGAGACAGTAACCTATATATATTTCTATGCTTTTCCAGACATGTCATGCTAATATGTTTAGATATCAGCCTAGCTGATACTTTGATGAATTAGTAAATATTTTGTTTTCCTGGCTATTGGTATAATTCTATCTTCAGAATGAGCAAACGTGCGTCATTTCAGTGCATCTGGTTTTCTTAGACTTTAAGATCTGAAAGGCTTATACATAAAGGAGTTGCACTATTGTATGACTCATCTTATTTTTTCAAACAACAGTATTGTATAAGGTATTTATGAATAACATAATTTATGTTCTTTCAAAATAATCAATAAGCCATTATGTGTTATTGGACTAGTTTGAAACACAATATCCATGTACTGCACAATTTTAAGTATAGAGTTGATTATTTTTTTGGTAGTCTACCAAGTTTTTCTTGTACTTTTAATGGAGACTTAAAAAAATAATTATCTCCGTTGTACTATGAAATCTGAGAAAAGAACTTCATTTTTTTTGATGATCATTTTATCCTATAGCCTGGTGACAAATGACAAATAGTTGCCAAATAATAGAATAAATGACTTGGACAAAAACTGTTTGGAAATGCCTTTTTAAACTGCCTTCCACCATAGCCAGAGTAGTTAGGTTATTTGGATTCTAGATAAATAGAGCTTATTTGAATCATAGTAACTCTTCAACTATGTTTAAATCAGATCATAATGTTTTAGATTTATTGACATTTCAAATAGCCTGAACTCTAGAAATAATGTCACATATCAGAGCTGTATTTTTTCCAATATAAGGCTGTATTTGTTCTTCTTTGACATATTCCTCTTTAGAAAATATCAGGATATTATACAATTACTGGAAATAAGATGGCTATTATAATTATTTTAATATATATAAAAGTATTACATAATATTTGATTGTATTTCTTTATTCTATTTATTATCAATTTCTCCATACTTAGAATAGAAAAAAGAGATTTAAAAAAATATTTTCCTAGTAAATAAAACATAAGTTTCCAACAACTTCTCTTCTTTTACTCTCAATGTCTCAGATCCTGAAAACACTACTAAATTATTCCAATGAATATTTCAATTGAAATATTTCTGAGTTACTAACTCCTAAAATGAAGACAGTTGGTAAAGGATGTAAAATGAGAAAAGGGAAATTACCAGCTTTGAAGTGCAGTTTCAGACAGCCCCACAGTGATTTGAGTCAGTAATTCTAGTGTCACTGTGAAAGAAAATGTCAGTGCAGTGCAGTGATATTATGGGCTTTTTAAAGACAGTAACAACTCAGTATTTCATGTGAAGCATGTCTCTGAAACTCAAGCTTAAAATGGAGGGTCATAGATACTATTGGGTATGTATAGTGTTAAAGATATTTTGTTACCTTATTTTTGAAGGCTCATTAGATATGTATTTGTCTTTAGTTCTAGATTTATAAAGAAGGAATAATCTACTTATTACTCTGCAATAACTAGCAGGAAAAAAAGCAAATATTTTGTCACCTAACTAATACAGCTATTACCTCATTATTTATAATACCTTAAACATAGCCTCATTGCTGCTCTTACTGAAAGTTCAAGAACCCAAAGGAAAGACTAATAGTAGACTGAAAGGGAAAGAAGGTTCCTGAAAGTCTATTGTAATATCTGACTTTTTTATTATTATGCCAGAAACAAAAAAGGTTTAGCAATCCTTTAAGGTAACAACCTTAATGGAGAATAAACCCATCATTTTTATCTGTGCGAATACACCACACATTATGGATATCCAAAGTTGCTGGAAGTTATAAAAAGGAATATGAAACATAAAGCAATACAAATCTTATTCACACTTTAATTTTGCCGTCTACCTTTTTAATGATATCTATAACTTCTTCTTCATTTTTCACAGGTTTTTCCATACAGCCTAGCAAAAATGTCTCAAAGCCTTTTTGTTTTAGAAATCATAAATTTGAACATGGAAAGATGTAAAGATTAAGAGCTGGTTTTGCAATGCTTAACATGATTGGGGTTTGGAAATTTTGAAGATAATACTCTAATTCATCTTGAAATAATAATGATGAAAAAAGGAGGGTGATATATTTTGTGATTTAGATGCAATTGAATACATAATTGTGTATTATATACCTGAGGGGTTGCATTTGTAGAAGATGCTGGTGTGGAATTAGTAAAAAAGCAATATCGAATAAAATGACTTCTATCTTTTGCAGCAGCTAGCAGGAGGAGATAAACAAACAAAAAAATAGCTTATGGAAATCTGAGTATCTCTTCTTCCAAAAAAATTATAAATCAGTCTAACTTTGTATTGATGGGTATTTCATCTCTATTCTATCCTTATTAATTGAACAATTAGATGAATATATTTCAGAAAAAATATTATATTTTTTGTTTTTGTAGAAGAACAGAAATGAAGGTATCGATGAAATCATCTCATTTAGAATTTATTTTAAAATATATTTTATAGAGAGTTTTCAGTTTACTTTTATGTCATTATATACAAGAAACTATTCTGAATAAACTACCTCTATTGATCCAAGTTTTATTTTTCCCAGATTCAGTTTAGTATTTTCCTTGTTGATGGTAAAATGAGATCAATTAAAACAATCCATCCATGTCTCAGAGTTTGAGGTGTGTATGTGTGTGCATGTTTGTATGAGCATAAAAACACACATCATTGTATATTTCTATATATAGTTTTACAAGAATATGGTAACTTAATATAAAAGTTTTCAAAGATTTCTTCTTATATTTTAAAAGGTCTGCATTATGACTTTTAAAACTTGGATCACCTAGAACTCAAAAATAAGGTCAAAGATACTTTTTTTATTGGAAAGATTTCTGTACAGGGTTTTTTGGGGGGCTTATGCAATACACAAGTGTGTGTGTGTGTGTGTGTGTGTGTGTGTCTGTGTGTGTGTGTGTGTGTGTATGCATGCGTGTGTATAGAGCTGGATGAATAGGGTAGCAGAGAACTGCAGGACAGTAAGGTCCACAAAGATTCACTGGAATCTGCTTATAGTGGATTAAGGATTTGGATGAAGTTTGAAGGCAAGTCCCTAATCTTCAGAGTATTCTAATGAAATCTAATCAATTCCTCTTATGATCCTCCTTATTCACTTTGCTCTAAGAGCCTTCAGATACTCTGATGAGAACTGATGATACCAATTTAAACTACAATTTTCCTCACAGAAATTTAAAATGTAAATACCACCAAAACTATATCCTAAATGGATGCTACCACACATAAATTCTGTAAGGGGTCTCAGGGTCTCCCTTATCCCTAGAATCTTTCTGATTTAAAAAAAAATCAACTTTTCCCCCTTTCATAGTCTTAATTGTTTTTCCTGGTCATTAATGGACAAACAGACTACTCTCACATGATTACTTAAGAATACCCCCTGCCCTATCTTGCTTAGAAAAAAATTTAATGTGTTAACTGTGGCCAAACAATATCTAGAACTAATTATTCATTCCCCATGTTATGTGTAGAGATTCTTAGAAACAGGTTTACCTACTACTGACCTACTTTAGAGAAGGATAATGCATAAATAAGAGAATATTTAGAAGGAAAGTATAATTAATCCTCCCTTAAGACAATGTACAGAAAATTATATAGTAAGCATCTTATTTCATTCAATTAATCTCATTCATTTAGTCATTCATTAAATCATACTTTTACTAAACAAATGAGTATTAAGTACCTACTATGACAAGAATCTAAGTTACTTAGAATGGTAAATGTTGTGCCTGGCATAGTAAAGTCCTCAGCCATTTTAAATTCTTAAGATTAGAAAATTATTGTGTGTTGATACATTTCTTTTTTTTAATATTTTACTTATTTATTTGTCAGAGAGAGAGAAAGGGAGAGAGGGAACACAAGCAGCGGGAGTGGGAGAGGGAGAAGCAGGCTTCCCGCTGAGCAGGGAGCCCAATGTGGGGCTCGATCCCAGGACCCCGGGATCATGACCTGAGCCGAAGGCAAGGGCTTAACCGACTGAGCCACCCAGTCACCCCATGTGGATACATTTCTAACTGGTTTTAAATTTATCTTTCTAATTTATCTGAAATTCATTAGGTATATAGTATGAGGCAGAAATGTAATGTTGTTGTCATTTTTTTTAATGTAGGGCTTTCATTTTTATTTATTTTAATTTTATTTTAGTGAAACTGATTAGACAGTACTTCCAAACCATATTTTTAAGTAGCCTGTCATTTCCCCATTAACAAGAAATGTGATATTTATCATCCACTAAGATGAAACAGTGTTGTTAAGGGCTCAAATTTTGAAACCAGATTTCTTTGGTTCAAATCTTGGTATATATTTGCAAAGTCCGTTTGGTCAGGTTATTTAACCTCCCTATGCTTCCATTTCTTCATTAAAAAGAGAGAGAGAAGAGGGTGCCTGGGTGGCTCAATTGGTTAAGCATCTGCCTTCGACTCAGTTCATGATCCCAGGATCCTGGAATCGAGTCCTGCATGGAGCTCCCTGCTCAGCAGGGAGTCGGCTTCTCCCTCTGCCCCTTCCCCACTCATTCTCTCCCTCTCTCTTTCAAAAATAAATAAATAAAAAATCTTTAGAAGCAAAAAATGAGAGAAGTAGTTCTTGTAATTTAGAATTATTTATATAATTTACTTAACATATAAAATATATACAGAGCGGCATTTGATATAAAAAGAAAAAAATGGTTATTTTTATTCCTGGATTGGCATATATTCATGATTATTTTTTATGGGCTCTTGAGTGTTGCTTTTATCTATTCCACATTCTTTTGCTCAAACTCTGATTATTTTTGTATCAATAGGCTTAATTCTGCTTCTTTTTTGTTATTGTTGTTGTTGTTGTTATTTTGCAAATGTATTTGCTATGTAGCATATTTCTACCTACAGTAAAACATCATTATCAACTCAACTAGTTCATACTCATGTGGAAATCATGTATTAATTTTGGATAGAACGAATATTTCTCAGTATTAGTTTTAGGAATATGATATGTTTTAAATTAATTAAACATTGTTTTCTGGCCTTTTAAAAAATTGCACAATTATTTTATTAAGTTTAATGTTGGGCATTTGATAATTTTATTTTCATTTTGAATGAAATAATTCTTCAAATATTTTCTGATGATTACAGACATATTGGAAATCCCATGTTTTTACTTATCTCCGTTTTAAGCATGTTGTACCATCTCTTTAGATATAGAGATTTCCACATTAATTTTATAAATCTGTGTATAGAACATTGTTTCCTCTGAGTACTTTAAATAATTCAGTACCTTATAAACCATTCTTGGACTTTGGTTAGGGTGTTATTTATGCATATTATTTCCTCCTGTTCCCAGTACAATACCCATTTTTTTCCAGGTTTGTTCAATTTAGCTATGCTTCCCTGTTTCCGTATTTGCTTAGATACAAGAAAAATAAATAACAATTTCATGCTGGTGCTTTATGATCATTCTAAACATAATGAACTACTCACATAGATTACCTATATTACATGTCTTGGGCTCTGCTGTGATGCTCAGGAGAATTTGGAGTGAATAGATATGGTATGGCAGCTCCTGAAGAAACAGTATTAGTGAAAGAAATGGATTTACATAATTTCAGAAAAAGGCACTAAATTACATAAACCCAAACCTGTGTGAAAGCTGCATATTTAAGTTTTATTGACATAAATAAAATTAATTATAAAATGGAAGCTCATTCATAACAATCAGGGATAAATTGCTCATCAACCTAGTACTTGCAACTTCAAGTGCTTTATGAAGTTTTTCTTTTCCTTTTAGATATTATAAGTGCTAAGAAACTATAAAATTAGATTCTTGTAGAATTACTGAAAGCCTGAAAATATAAAAATTGCAGCTTAGAGAAGATATAGTAATAATGAGAAATATAAAAACAATTAAATTCCTCATATTAACCACTCCTGCTTTATGTGTACTTTTAGTTTTACACTTAGAGTGTGCATACATTTGATTTTACTAGCCTTCTAACATGTGTACAGCACTTAAGAAAACTAAATTCATCTGCTTCAAAATTTTAATTAAAGATACAGAACATTTTGCTAAATAATTTTGTAATCAATGCATATGTATTTAGAAAATTTTAGTACATTTAACCAATACTTTTATTTAATAAGTTATGCATGTTAATATTTAGGAAGATTTAAATTATCTTACACTTAAATAAACATTAATCATTTGAAAACCATAAGCCTGATAAATTCAGTATTAATAAAAGCTATGACAGTCACGAGTGTTTTACTTTTTATATTAGGTTCCTCTGTACATTAATCTATTGACATCTTTTTAAAAGTATTTAATATTAATATTTCAGAGCAGTTGTGGTAGCCCATGAAGACCAGAAGTAATTTTCATATTGCTTTTCTTCTGACAAATACAAGCTGTAGGTGAATGTCACTCCCTTTTTCAAATATATTTTCTCGATAGTGTGTTTAATAGCAAAATCATGCTATAGAATTTACCATGATTAAAATCCACTAGACTAATCTCCTTAAGATCAAATCTCATAATAGAGAGTCAGTGAATTGTGAACACATGCATGAAAGCAACTATTGCTTTTTTCTGCTTCACATAAGCCAGAAATTAATACTAAATTTTCTAATACTCAAACATTTCTCTGTTTTAAAATTAAATACGTGAAGAAATTGTATGCTAGTTTCAAACTTTTCTTCTGCAGCTTCCTCAACTCTCAGCCTTCACAGGAAGAGAGTTGGGGGCCTTGCTCTGAATTAGGCTTTGGCTTAGGGAATGTTGCGGCTGGTTTGATCTTCTATCCAGGCCACTAAAACTTCCTCTGCATCAAGAAGGAGATCAGGCACTTTCTTATCATTTGCGTATTCATTGGAGTAGCACTTTTAATTTCCTTCAAAAACTTCTTTGTATTCATAACTTGGCACTGCAAAATAATTAACAATAGTAGCATCAACAATCACTGATCACAGATCACCACAACATATATAATAATAATGAAAAAGTTTCAAATATTGCAAGAATTAGCAAAACATGATGCACCGTGAGCAAATGGTGTTGGAAAAATGGTACCCACCGGCTTGCTCGATGCTGGGTTGCCATAAATCTTCAAATTGTACAACATGTCATGTCTATAAAGTGCAATAAAGTGAAGTTCAATAAAACAAGGTTCATCTACACCATACTCACCCTTCTTCTCGTAATGATATGAGATGATAAAACGCCTATGCCATGAGATAAGGGGAGGTGAATGAGTAGGCATCGTGACCTAGCGTCAGGTTATGTGCGTGGCATCAGGTTATGTACAGACTGGCAGGAGGGTCATGTGCTTCAGCCGCAGGCGGTTGGCTGAGGGTCAGTGAAATCGCGGATAAGCGTGAACTACTGTATCTCTAGCAAGGACCTATATAGATGCTATTGTCAGGGAAAAGTTATCAAGGCATAACCAAACCCCCCCCCAAAAAAAAATAATCAGAAGTTCAGCACCTCCAGCCTGGTAGACAGCCACCCGAGAGGCCAGAGATCAGTGCTGAGATGAATGTCGCATGTAAAATAAAGCTCTGACAGCCACAGAGGGGCTTTATGACAGAGACCCCATTCTGCTGAGGGTTAAAAATATTTGTTTGGTTTTTTCAAAAGATTTTATTTATTTATTTGCCAGAGAGCGAGAGAGTGTGAGAGCCCAAACAGGGGGAGCAGCAGAGGGAGAAGCAGGCTCCCTGCCGAGCGGGGAGCCCAAAGCGGGCTGGATCCAGGACCCTGAGATCATGAACTGAGCTGAAGGCAGACACTTAACGGACTGAGCCACCCAGGAGTCCCTAAAATTTTTTTATTATTCTAATTTGGAGGACTTAGAGTGGGTCAATCTAATGTTTAGGAATGTTAATCCACTGTAAAACTGGATTAGATATCCTAAGAAAAGTTTTAATTTTAAAATTTTGTATTTTTTTTACCAGTGATAATTCTGTGAAATATTTTATGCAGTGACGTGTGTATGTATTAGAGAACAAAAAAACCTAAGAACACCAAATGTAGGGTATATTAAACTTAATGTCTTAACAGTCATGTAAGTAGGAGCATGATTTTAATTATAACATGTACTATCTCATTAAGTGAGGCATTATCAAGGGCAGAAACAAATGACTGGAAACTCATGGCCCACATTATATTTTTTTGACAAGGAGAGGGGTGAGTAGGAGATGATTTCTTTCCCCACCCGACCCCTCTTTTTTTAATATGGACACATCTGTAACTGTGCTAACAGAAAATATTTTAGAACAGTAGTAAAAATCTAGTGACATTATTGTGTCAAGCTCAGTACTATCACCTATAATTAGTTAGTCCCCATAAAATTAAACACAATTAAACCTTCATAACAAATCAAGAGGTAATTATTATATTATTCCTGTTTATAAATCAGAAAACTGAGCTGGAGTGATTAGTATTTCAAGGTTACATAAGTTGTACCTGCAGCGTCAAGATTCTGAACCTATTCCTGGCTCTTACCTATGACTTTATTGTTCCTCTTTCAACCATCCCATGATACCGCCTTGTCTCTGTGGAGCACTAGGTAGGTGCCTTGGAATTTATTCTGATGTCTATAACCCACTTTGTTCCCTTATGCCCTAGACTGCTCTGCCAGAACCACCTCAGTCTGGGCAAACCTCAACAGTCTGTCATTCTGCAGTGGGCAGTCTAATATGGAAGTTAATAAAGTACAGAATTTGAGACCAGACTGACCTGGCCTTGCCTTCTAACTCTTCAAATTTTTATTTACATGACATTTGGAAAATCACTTCTTTAAGCCTTAGTTTCCTCCTATAGTACGATTGTAGAAATTCTACAGAATTTCTACATTTTTAAGGAAGACTTGAGATGAACATATGTCAATTTTTATAGTGCTTATCATATAGTAAGTGATGAATGAGTTTGAGTTTTTATTAATATTATCATTATAGACATTAAAAATAAACAAGGCCTGGGGATATTGAGTGAGATATCCACAATTACACAGTGATAAAAAAAAGAGGAAATATCTACATCAGTTGGTTCCTAAGTCAGTTTGATTTTAATTCAGTGATAATGCTTTTGAAATAATTTGTGAATATATCTAGATCTGCAAGTCTTTTAATGGTTTAATCTTTCCAGCCATATTTTCTCTTTGCCTAAAATGTTTCAAAGGAAATATTATTCTTTTTTTAATGAACTTCATTATCAATATTTTCTCTTCTTATGCAGAGTTAACATGTTTGAGGTCATTGGGGTATGTCAGACATCACTTGTAAATCCCGAAGTGTGTTTCTGTTAGTAGCAGAAGTTGTAGCTTCTGAATAGTCTCAAATTATTCTTGTGTGCAACTCTTTTGTGTCTTAGCTTTGCTGTAATATTTGCAACTGGGGTGGCTTGAGACGAGGAGTAGTAGGGTCTTTAGCCTCATATTGACCATGCAAGTTTCCCTGGACCTTCCGTAATAATTCTAAATTTCTCTGAAATTTATTAGAGGTTAATCCTTCTAACATTTATTTTATGTAACCTTGCCTCAATTTTGTGTGTATAAGTTGTCTTGTTAACTTCTAAGTTTTCTTTGTAGATGAAACAAGTTATACTCATCTCTTGTTTTCCAAAATGTTTACATTTGTTTATAGCGTATTGTATTAAATGTGCAATTCATGATTTTTCCATGACCCCCTTCATTTAAAATAGTATTTCTGAAACCCAGTTATCTATTAAGCAATTTTATCAATTGCCTGTACAAGAGACTAGTGTATGGCTCTTGTATTAATATTTTTAAATTAAATTTTTGAGACAATTTATTATGAATTTGGTAAGATTTTATATTGTTTAATTTTGCTGTATTTTAATAATTTTAAGAAGTGTGTTTCTTTCTCTCTCCTAGTTGCCAATCAATTTCTACCCTAAATAGGTCATTTCATTTCACTATCATGTAAATATCAGAAAGTGGATCCTTATTTAATAATGGATCAATTTTTAGCCATAGGTTTTATCTGGTATATTTAATGAAGCCTTATTGGTCAAATCTCCTAGAATTAAAAACAATCACAGTGTCAACTAACTAAAAGAAAATGTATAGGAATTTATTAATTTGTGCTAGTTTTTAACTTCATTAAAACACTACTTTCTAGTTTTTGTCCTAGCATTTACATATTTAAAAAAAATTTGAGATTCTCAATGTTGCCATCTGCTGGAGAAGTATCATTTGTGCAGTTAGGATTGATATTGATGTGTGGTTTTTAATTAGAATCTTTAAAAAAACTACCATTTCAAATACTTATTATTTTAAAACATCAAAATAGAAAACTTAGAGTCTATGCCATTATTTTATTTAATAAAATTTAATTTAGTTTAGATTTTATTTATTTATGCCATGAAATTATCATTATAATGACTTTAAAATGTCAGAATAATTGAACATACCCGTAAGTCATTAGTAATCTAAATTTTTACCCTGATAGATATATTTCTTTCTCAAAATTCTAAGATACATATCTTGGGATTTGTTTATTTTCGATAAATAATATTTAACAACTGGGAACTTCACTTCAAAATATTTTCATTTGCCTATAGCATGTAAGCATGTAAAATTGGTCGCATCTGGCATAGTCTTAAGACACCCATTCATCTCTCAGTGTGATAATACAGAAAAACTGAAGCTGTTCTTTAACTCTTCAGAAGCCACAGTGCAACTTATTGAAGATTGTTAGGAACGAATAAATTGGTTTCACAGTCAAAAACTATTGATGAATTGATATGTTTTATGAGTTTAATATATGAAACATTTAAAAAATATCATTCTAGCTCATCATGGTTTATTTCCCTAGTTCATACAAGTTTGAGGTTACTTGGAATTCTTACACAGTGTTCTCTTCAAATAGAACCATCTATTCCTTGCTATTCTATGTCTACAGCAGATGGCAGCACTTGCAATATCATGACATTTTATAAATAATAAAAAAAACTAAATGTTTAATTTTCAAATTACTGAATTAGTTAAATCAGAAATACAAAGATTTAATGATTTTAGCCTTGGTATTGTATCTGATGTACTTATGAATTTAACATTATTAAGCCCCTAAAAATAACATAAAACACATCTTACTAAAATATTTAAGATGAATTATTTGGAACAAAAAATATTGAGTAATATATAAAATCTTCACTAACCAATCACAGAACCAAACAAAATTCAGCTATGCTCACCAAGTTTAGGATAATGTCTGTATTTAAAATAAAAAAAATAACCTATTGCCTATTTGTTTAGTGCCTCAAAGGGTCTATCACTTGATATGAAAATGTCTTGTTAAAACAATTTGGTTGGTGAATGGCATTATAAAGTCACAGCTCTTCAAATATTTTAAGTAAGATCATTTATTCATCGAGAAACATTAATTAGCTTAATAGAGTAAAACTTTGTAAATCTTATTTGGAATGGTTTCACATAAATTGATTTTCAAATGAATGAAACTTGACATATTAAGAACCCATATACATACTTTTCTTTTGTATTTTGTTCATTTGAAAATAAGACTCTATTTATATATGTATACATCTCCTCAAATTAGAATATCCTTAGAGGACAAACATTTAAATATGGTATACAAAATTTAGGGGCACCTGGGTGGCTCAGTTGCTTAAGCATCTGCCTTTGACTCAGGTCATTATCCCGGGGTCCTGGGATCGAGCCCCATGTCGGGCTCCCTGCTCAGTGGGGAGTCTGCTTCTCCCTCTCCCTCTGCAGCTTCCCCTCTGCTTGTGCTCTCTCTCTCTCTCTCTCTCTCACTCTCTCACTCACGCTCTCTCTCTCGAATAAATAAATAAAATCTTAAAAAAAATTAGTCGTACAAAATTTAATACTGATAATTGGATGGTTGAAGTCAGCACCTTTGTTTTGGCCTATTTAGTAATATACCAACTAGCAAAACAAAAACAAAAACAGAAAACAAATCCATGATTAAAAATCCTTAAAATCCAAAAATATATACTACTCTTTAAATACTCCTAGATTTTACACCTGTGGATTAAGACAAGTCACTTAGTTTCACTTGTTCACATCCCTGGCCACTGCAATACCCACAACATGTCGCTGTCAGTTCCTACAGTGTCTCCAATGCTCATAAACCAATCTGATAATGTCAGTGAGTCGGCTTCTCCTCTCCTTCTGCGGCTCTTCATGTTCACTGCTTTTGAGTAATCTCATCAGTCAGGGATTGTGCTTCTTCTCCTGCTGAGTGTGTCTTTGCTCTCTAAGCTCCAGCAGAGTGCTATATCTTGTTTAGAAATGAGTATTCTCCTCATCTGAGCCACACTTTGTCACACATTAACAAGCAAACCTGTCCATACAAAGTGTGAACTCCCCACCAAAAAAGTTTGTCTTATGGAGTGCTTCCTGAAAATAACTTCTGATTTTGCCTAGAATCCCTCTATCTGCAAAAGCACAAAAATGAACACCCCTTAAAAATAAAACCTAAAAGAATCATGAGTTTGGATGTATTTGATGTGTCATAATTGGCACCAGCTAGACCCCAAGACCTGATCTTTAGTGCTCACCTGCTTGTACCCAATGACCTCTGTCCTGCATTTTTCCTTAAGCTCTTCTTTCCAGCTTATCTCTTAACTCAGGCAAAAGACTGGTTGGACCTCTCTTCTCTCTCTCTTTCTTTCTCTGTTAAATAAATAAATAAAATCTTAAAAAAAAAAAAAAAGGCGCCTGGGTGGCTGGGTCAGTTGATCATCTGCCTTCGGCTCAGGTTATGATCTCAGGGTCCTGGGATGGAGCCTCATATCGGGCTCCCTGCTCAGCGAAGAGTCTGCTTCTCCCTCTGTCTGCTCCTCCCTCTGCCTGTGTGCTCTCTCTCTCTGTCAAATAAATAAATAAAATCTTAAAAAAAGAAAAAAAAGTACCGGATGGGCATAGCAGCCCATGATGGAAACTGAAACTACCTCTGGAGCATAATGACTGTCTGGAGGAAGAGCTCTGGCCAGCCTGGACAACCCAGACTAGTTTGAATTTAACCCCGACTCAAGCCTGCGTAGATGGACCATGGAGTGACCCAGGGAGTGACTGACAGTTTCCTTTACCTCATTATAATACTACACTATCTGCTCAAGGAGGAGCACAAGCCTCATTTACATAAGATGCAATATATGTATAGGTATGTTTCCTTAAGGTGCCTGCGTTACCTTATGCCTACTTCTATGTACGATGACAATGCTCCCCTTTCTAAATATTCATCCTAACCCTAAGGGCATCTAGGTGGTGCAGTCAGTCGGTTGAGCATCGGACTCTTGGTTTCAGCTCAGGCTGTGATCTCAGGGTCCTGAGATCAAGCCCTGCATCAGGCTCTGTGCTCAGTGTGGAGTCTGCTTGAGATTCTCTCTCCCTCTCCCTTTGCCCCTCACCCCTTCTCGTGCTCTCACACACTCTCTCTCTCTAAAATAAATAAATAAGTCTTTAAAAAAATTAAATATAAAAAAATAAATATTCATCTTCACCCATATATTAAAGGGAACTTACGGCTTTGGACGTGATTCCCCTTGATCTCCTTATGTGCTGCAAATAAAGTTTCCTTTGTGTCACAACTCATTTGGTGGAGTTTCTATCTATGACACATTAAGGAAGGAACTCATGTTAATTCCCTTACATAATGACTTATGGCTTCATCACTTCTTCTTTCCAGTTATGGTGTACATATTTCTTTCATCTTGGCCTAGGTATACATTTTCCCCTATCAAAAACTAAACCCCATATGTCTTCCAAAAGTCATACTTCAACTAACCGAATAGTCATAGTTCAACAAACATTACAAAAGATTCTAAGTTCCCCTTATGTAAAACTCTGTAAAAGTTTGAAAAGATGGACTAAACATCACCAAGCATCCATGCTCCTCATTCTCCATACTATCTTCTGACCTATGCATACTACAATGGCCAAAATGGAGAACATTCCAACTAGACATAAGTATACTTGAAAGCAAGGGTTCCCAAGTCAAACAAGCAGAATGGAATACCTATTTTAATCGGCATTCAGAAGCCTCCAGAAGGCTTCATGCTTCCAAAATAGCTTTATTGAAAGATTCATTGCAAGGCTAATAAAAAACAAAAGACACAAGAGGTACCTCTTTACTACCTAAAACAAAAGACTATAAGACTGAAGCGACTCCTACTACTTCTCTCTACCCTCCTTTACTTGAGTACTCACTCACTTGATTAATCATAGTCTGAATTGCCTTTCCATTCTGAAGAGACAAGACCATAAGCGAAAGTCCATCAAGGTAGTGGCCTTACAATAGCCCCAAGGCCAGAAACCTAAAATACCTGGGCCTCTGCACTGCACCCTTCTAAAGGTCCATTATCAAAACGCTGCCCAGAAATTGGCATCTCATTTGTAATCACCCAGGACACGGGGCGGGGGGGGGATGGTGAACAAATAAAAAAAAATATATTGTCCTCAAAGATTTTGCCAAATCCTTTGACAACAACCTGAATGTCCCCATATCTACCCTCTAAGGAGGGTTCCTCTATTGGTAAGTCCCAAGATTGGCAGGACTCGGAGAGATTCTCTGGTAAATTGTTATCCCCTTAAACAGCCAAGGAGACACCAGAATTAGAAAAAATGGAAAACCACGCCAAATCCTTTCAGATACCAGGGCTACATTTTCTACTCTACATCTTACACAGTTTGCAGGCTGCAGATAAGACCCGGGAAAACTGGCAGAATCCAGTGAAGGGTGAGAATTCTGACCACAGTTACTGTTCCTGGATCTTTAAAGCCCAGCTGATAGAGGAAGGTAAAATCTCACATTGTCCTTTATTGGTTATTGTTCCTTTTTTCTCCCAAAGACAGCAATTGCCTTCTCTTTTGTCAGTTTTGTGTATGAAGAATTTGTTCCAGCTTTCTGCCTACCTGTCCACCCAGGCTGTCAGTTCCTTCATATGCAGGCAGGGCAACCATCAGGCTGGGGGCCCAAACATATGGTCAGACAGAAATGTGGATTGCACCCCATTTGCAGTGAGGACCCTATGGAATGTTGCCAGTTTTTAAGACAATTGCCTAAGTCTTTCTTTTAGCTGTATCTGGGAGTGGCTCTAGAACTTGGGAGGGTGGTATCTTTTACACCCTCTTTGGGGATGCCTCTTTCATCCGTGGTGCCATTCAATATTGCCAGGACTATTTACTGTTTATTCCAGCTGAAGCCTGACAAGATATTTGAAAGGATTTTTTTTTCTTTAAGTAGCTATATGGTCAGAAGTTGGCCAAATTGGAAGCTGATATTCAGAACTTAATAGGAACATTTTAAAAGGCTTTCTCCCCTAAACTAAAATGAAACTATATACCCAGAAAGAAAGAAAGAAAAAAAAAAAAAACATCCAAAGACAAACAGCTCTAAATCAAGAAGGTAGATATCTTTTGATGTCTATTCTAAAGATCTTCTTCCTGATACAAAGAAGAAAATTGGCGATAATATAGTTGAATGCAGTTCCGACTGCAACCCAATTCTTTGAGGAATTGAAAACACCTGTCCTACGAATTGAGGCCAACTTGTACAGCTTGTCTGACAAATTGAATCTATATGGGAACATTAAAAGCCCACCTATTCTCTTTACTAATCCCAAAACCTTTCCTATTCATATCAAAAGGCTTATATGTATTGTAAAAATTCTGGACTCAGGCAATACAAGTCTTTCTTGGAGGAACTTGTATTCTTTCTCTGTGCCGTTGAGACGTAAACTCTGCCCAGTCTTTTCTTGGAACTTGGAGCCCTCTCTTAAAAGGTAAACAGGGAGATAATTCTTATCAGAAGGGGGGAAAAAACATTAGGGGAGAAGGCTACTTAGAAACCAGGCAAATGAAACATCTTAAATCTTCTCTACAAATAATAAGTAAAAAGTTTAAGTCATCTGTACAGGTAAACTTAACTTACTCCATCTGTCAGAAACGTGATTTGGATCCAACCGATCTTTTGTAAGCTAGTGAGTCTTGCATTATTGTACCTATTTCATGGCTAAAATTTTAAAGCAAAAGTTATAAGAACTCTGCATCTGTCTGTATGTCTATATATGCATGTTATAGATGTACGATAATCTTCATGCACTTTTCTATATCCTGATTCATTATGTGTTTTCATCTACTTCAGCTCCAGCAGAGAAAAAAAGAACATGAAAAGGGATCTGGTTATACACTGGCCATGTTGTTGGGAGGAGATGGAATATATGAAAATCTTTCAACTTCAGTGTATATAGATCACAGTCTTATCTTAGTTTCCTTCCTTCCAGTTTTCCTTCCACGTGGTTGTTAGCGAAGACTGCAACTGCCAGAATCCCATATAGATCTTATCCTTTTCACATCACACAAATCTGTACATGCAATCAAGTCATTTTCTGACTCATTGTTTTTTTCTGAAAATGCCAGCGTAAATGTCAATTCTATGTGGAGTCTTGCTTAAATTCTCAAATTCAATTTTGTTCCCATATTATAAATCAAACAATTTTTCTTTTTACTATAATTTACAGTTATAATTAACTGATAATGCTGATATTTCTTTTCTTACTGCTATTATTGATATGGTATAATCTAGAAAGGCTGGAGTGCTTTTTCAGGTCGATTAATATATCCAACAGCTCCACTTGGTCTGACAATAATTAAGTTCTCCATAAAGAGTTTTTAGATAAAGTGACAAAGAAATAAATTTTATTGCCATAAAATATATTATGGAAAAAGAGGAGTAATGAATATAACAATCCAGGTTTCAAAAAAATCAATACTCGAACTTCATAGGTAAAGGTATACAGATGTACAGATTTTTAGGCAAGGATGTGTGTGTCTATTTGTGTGTGTGTTGTCTAATGGTGAGGTGGTTATAAGATGTACACTCATTTTTAAACTGACTTTGAAACAATTATAACTTTTTAGTGTTATTTATTCTTAAATAATTATTTATTTACCACCCCTATTTGCAATAATAAAATAGTTCAAAGGTGACGTTAATTTATAGACATCACTTACCTTGCCAAGGAAGTTTTTTTTTTTTTTAACATAGAAAGCTTTAAATATTGCTGCCATATGGATAAATTCATTCCAGTGAAGAAATTAGCCACTAAGTTAGAATTACTTAGAATTACTCAGATTTATCTGAGGGTTTCGGATAAAACTCTACATTAAGTAAAGGAACAGACAGACAAGTGCTATATTTTTTGGCACCTTATTTTCCCTTATATAAACTAAATAGACTGTTTTCATAGGTGTAGGGAATACCTCTTTGATCTTTCCCATTACTGTAAATACTGCACATGTCTCTACCCCAGATGCCTTTTAAAAAACATATTAAATCTCTCGGTACTTATCTAATCATTTTGATACTTTGAAATTGCTTTTTAGACGTATTAAAGGGCATAGAAAAGAAAGTTGGTTAACATTTTGTCAGAAATTACACTCAAAATTTAATAATTAACTCATTTTATTACAAGTATAATAACATAATTTTATACATGTCTAACATCAAAGGAATATAATCGTATGTTTTTGTACTACCTTGTACCTCTTTGAAATATTAAGCCAACTCGAGGTTGGGCTTAGCTTTATAAATAGCAACATTCGGAATGAAATAGAAATGTAGAAATAAACCGAAGATATTACTAAAACTAGAACTACAAAAGGAGTTCAGTAAATTAAAGATAAAACACTTAGACATAATTTTCCCATTATTATAGAAATAACCCATACAAAAACTAGACAGTAGAATATATTTGAATATATATGGATATAGTTGTAATACTATAATGAATAATTTTTTAAATTACCAGAATAAATGGCCACATATACCACATTCCAGGATGGAAAACGGACTCAAAAGAAGAATATTTCTATTCCCCAAATTAATTTGTAATATTGAATGTGTTATTATCACAAATTTTAGCTTTATAATTTGATTACAATATCCATTCAGATAAGAAAAATGTATGTGCCTATTCAAGGACAACAACAATGGAAAGTTTCTTTTCTCAGATAACAAAGACACAGGCAGAAATTTAAAACCGTGGAACTGACAACACAGTTACCTTCAAACATCTAAAAATCACCTTCCAAGTGGCGCAGGAGAACTTGGCCATCTCTTAAAAACCACAAGCAAATGTGTGGACATAGGTATGAAGATCGTATGTCTATTACCCCGTCACAGGCATGGACATAGTTACTTGTAGGGATGTAAGTATTACAGGTGTATGACCTCTTCCAGATCACATCCGGAGGAGTCTATCACTACTGATTCCATATTCTTATGTTACTTGGCACTAACTTGGAATATGCTGCAACATCTTTTCAAGGGTAAGCCATAGGTTTAGAAGATAGGAATGGGGCAATAGATATCTATGATTTTAATTTTGTATTTTTTGTTTTATTTCTCTCTTCTTTCTTCTCACACTTCC
Organism: Eumetopias jubatus; assembly: GCF_037043125.1. NCBI lineage: Eukaryota > Metazoa > Chordata > Mammalia > Carnivora > Otariidae > Eumetopias > Eumetopias jubatus. Next base: position 171,496,583 of record NW_028274809.1, on the reverse strand, counting down.
TTCTCACACTTCTCCACAGACAAATATTTCTCTAGTGTTTCTCTTCTGGGAGGTACCATCATCTAATCATATCCTTTCTCAAATTGAGGCGAAATAGGAACATGGCATGTTTTATCAGAAAGAAACCTGCTACGTGCTTATCAATCAAGGAAAATACAAAATATTAACACCACTGCCACCCCCCAAAAAATTGGAGGAAAATACAATCAAGAAAAAGCACCTGTGACTTCTAATTTTTATCAATATTGAATTCACCCAGAACTCTCTTGTAATGTAGTAAAAAGTGGTATACACTTCTTCAAGGTCTAGTCCTAGAATGCTCTGGAAATCCTTCATGCTTTCCTTGTCACCATAACTGAAACTAGAAGTGAAACATATGAAGACTGTAAAATATGTAAGCACCAGAATTGTGCTTGTGAGACAGGACTCTAACTGCTGTGAGCAGGAGAGATTCTGGCCAGAAACAATTGCAATTTGTGCAAGTGAAGAATTCAATTTCCTGTATGAAGTTAAGGTAAAGTGAACCATAAAAATTAACCAGAAATCCGTATAAGATTAAAAAGAAAAAAGTTGTGATGGGACTATTTGAGCACATGGAGACGTGAATGACCATTACGGTCAGAGAGATGAGTTGTACACTGTAGGCGGCTTGACTGTGGGATTGTGTGCCCCTTTTTACCACTCTTCATCCAATAATAGCACATTATTATCTTGCAATTAGCTGTTGTGAGAGTATTTACACCACAAAAAGTGGCAAATAGCATATATATGAAGTTTTCTTTCCCCCCCAAAAAGGTTGATGTGAAACATTCACCATCAAATCACAGAGGAGTGTTGTACTTGAATTCATAGATTAAATGGAGCATTTGGGGGATGTGACAAACCACTGCGTGTGATCCATAGAAGTGAATAGCTGAAGAAGAAATTAGAATCAGAGGTCTGCAGGTGGAATGATAGTGATAGCCATCAGAATGATGATTTCAAGTGGAAAGGAAAACAGTGAGCCAGTTTCCATTTCTTTTGATTGAGGATATGGTGTATCTCTGGCAGGTAGTTGTATTGCTGGAAGGAATTAAGGAAGAATATGGGATAGTTATTGATCTTTGGCCTCAAAGGAACAAAGATTTTTACAAAGATGATAGAGAATAAATAACGAGATGTAAAAATGAGAGCAAACAGTTGAAGTTTAAGCCTACATTATATTAAATCATTAAACTGGATATTTCTAAAAGTAATATATTAATTTCATTCAAAAGCTTATTTCATTAGTTAAAAAACATTTTCTGCTTTTTTTTTTTTATCCTGGATTTACCTGAATTAACTTAACGTTTATATTATCTCTTTCCTTTGATAAAAGTACTTAATATTTCTGGGGTGCCTGGGTGGCTCAGATGGATAGGCGTCTGCCTTCCGTCCAGGTCATGATCCCAGGGTATTGGGATCAAACCCAGCATGGATCAAACCCAGCAAGGAGTCCAGCATGGAGCCCAGCATCGAGTTCCTTCCTCAGCAGGGAGTCTGCTTCTCCCCCTCCCTCTGTCTGCTGCTCCCCCTGCTTGTGCTCTCTCTCACTATCTCTCTCTCCCTGTCAAATAAATAAATAAAAATTTTTTTAAAGTATGCAATATTTCCACTTATTTTATTTTTCCACTTATTTTAATCTTCAAGTTTTTATTTTTTTGATTGTCATAAACAATAAGTATTAAATGATAGCCATGTAGCACTACCAACCACAAATATAATTTTAGGAAACTGCTTCTAAAAACAATATTCTTAGCAAATACAAAAATCATAAGTTCTTTTTTATATCTATGCTATGATCTCTCTCATCTTAAAAAGAAAATTGTTGGTAATAATGTAATATTTTTATATACATGTTTTATGATTGGGCTTTTTGTGTTTGTGTTTCTAAGTCTATGATTAAGAAGTTGTGCTTAATACTATATTTAGATTCTATTAATTTACTAAAGTAGCTATTGAAAAATTGTATTTAGTTACAGTATTGTATTATCCTGGAAATCTGTGAAATTGGAAATATTTTTTTCTTAAATTTCAATTTTATAACATAAAAAAAAACGAGCATTCTAGTGCCAAGTAATTGACCCTATACATGTTTATTATTTAAGGAAACGTAGGAGAGTTTTCAGGTAGTCTTTCATATGTAATACTTGTTGTATATTACAAATACACAAAACGACCATTCAACAGACATGACATTTCAGGAAAGTAAATTAATCATATAAGTTATTCTTTGTAAATTTAATGTCTAACATTTATTACTTTTACACATTTCAAGCAAATGAAATGTTTTCTTAAGTATAATCTAGGATTCACAATTTTAAAACACAGGTGGAAATGTTATGGAAATTTTAATGTATTTTAGTGTTTGATGTATAAATATAGTCTATCATGTAAGTAAGTATATATGCTTAAACAATTTTCATTAGTGTTTTCTAACAGCAGAGGGAGATATTGAACTACAAATTTAGTATTTTTCAGTACACATCTTTAGCTAAGTGATTTATAGCCAAATAGACATTGACTTTAAACTTAATTCTCTTAAGACAACAATCTTCTTTGATAAGTCTTTTATAAAGAAGTCTTTCCCTCAATTTATGTTTAAAAACCAAGGTATTTTATCAAATCTAAAAATTCATATTATGCTAATATTTCACTTGATATTTTACTTAAATTTATCAGACTTAAATATTAAATAACTCAAACCTTATGCCTTTTATATTTTATTAGAACTGGCTGGTGCCATAAAAGCATGATTTTTACACTTAGCCAGACTGGAAAGAAGGTCCCTCTTCTGTTATTAACTAGCTCTGTGACCCTTACCAAGTTATTCTTCATTCTTAATTTTCACTTTCCTTATCTGTAGAGTGAAGTTAACAATATTATGTCTTTTATAGGGTGTTGTGAAGATATTTTTAAATTGAAATATAGTAGATGCCTAACACAGTAATTTCTTATTTAAAAATATCAATTTATGTTTATTAATGTTTTTAATATTATTATTACTTTTAGAATTCAAGAAATATTTATTAAATGACTGAATACATAACTAATATCCACAATGATGACTCCGAGCTACCATGAAAACTATGGAATATAGTATCTTAACACTTTAACAAAGAATAGAAAAATCAAATCCTTAGGAAGATGATAAGCAGTATTAGGTTGTTATATTTGTTGTGAGAAGGCAGAACTGGGTAATCAGAAAGAGATAGACAACACCATAGCCCCTAGTCTTGCCTGGTGGGCACGTTCTCTCATATCTCACTCCTGCCGCCATTTGTTCTTTAGATAATCAAGGCATCTGGTGCAACTGGTAGGATGGAGGGAGGCATGTATATTATAAAGGGGAGATTATGTATCTACTTGGGGAATCTTATCTGGGGTATCTGGGGTCCACTTTAGGTTAGGTAGTATCTGGGGTCCACTTTAGGTCAAAGAGACTAGAGAGCTCATTGGATGTGGAGCACAAGAGGACCTTCCCTCAGACACACCTAAAGTAGACATAAACTGATTTCCTCTTAACATCAGTCTTTATAGCAACTTGATTCTCATTGACTTAGAAGGACAAAGAAGTATAGATGGTTAGTATAATGAGTATGATAAGGAAATTGTGATATATATATATCCCACATATATATATAGGGATTCAAATTTTATATAAATATATATATATATAATTTATACATATATATATCATTAAATCGATTATACGGTTCTCCAGATATATCTAAATATGTACACATATAAAGGATTCATCTTTGTGTTTTCAACCAATACAATTATTTGCCCACAATTGTCATTAATGCTTACATATTGAATGAAATATGTTTTAGAAAAAGCCTTTTTAGGGGCACCTGGGTGGCTCAGTCAGTTAAGTGTCTGCCTTTGGCTCAGGTCATGATCTCAGGGTCCTGGGATGGAGCCCTGCATCAGGCTCCCTGCTCAGTGGGAAGCCTTCTTCTCCCTTTCCCTCTGCTGTTTCCTCTGCTTGTGCTCTCTCTTTCTCTCTGTCAAATAAATAAATAAACCTTAAAAAAAAAGAAAAAAGAAACTGTATTTTTAATTAAAAAAAACCCAGAAGTATTCCTTATAAATTTAGTCCTGTTATATATAGGACTAAAATCTGATCTGATTATAAAGTATGTCCACTTATGAAAACACATGTCCTGAGTGGCAATTTTACCTGCTGAATAAACAAATTCTGAAGCCAGAGTGAATTATATTCAAATCTAAACTCTGCCCGTACTAGTTCTCTATCATTGTATATGTTATATTTATGCTCCAGTTCCCTCATTCCAATAGCACTTGCCACGTAAGTTTATTCTGAGGATAAATCTGTTACTACCTATAGAGTGATCATACTCCTTAAAAATATGGAGAGCGCTCACAGTTGTAGATACATACTAGTACTACTTATTATTATTAATTAAAAATCTAAGGATAAAAAACTTTTATAAAAGGTGGTAGGACACTAACAAATAACCTTAGCATGTTCTCTGTTTTTTGACTTAGGTTTAATTGAGGAACGTTTATAAGCCTTTTCAAGAACATAAGAGATGGTAATAATGGAGATTATCATTTATTCTGACAAATAATATAGTCTGTAATACTTTGCTTCTAATCATGCTCAAATTTGGCTAAATTTTTCTTAAAATGTATTTTTAACACAACATAATACTAATTATGGACCAGCAATGGAACCACTACCCACATAATCTACGTGTTTAAAGTAAAAATTCAACAGAGCATGTTCTCCAGCTTAAAGTTGTTAAGAATTTTTAATAATATCCACCAGAGGGAGCTAAGAGAGTGAGAAAGCTCTAAACCAAGGGAGGTGTTAGGAATGATTCTCTTAGTTCTTATTAATATTATACAAATATTGAAGATTGCTTTTAGGTTAAAAATTCTTATTTTCAGTTTCTCTTCTTACCCCAAATCGAGAATTATTAAACAGTGATTTCTACTGGTATCAAAGATTTGTAATATTTTGTGGAAGGCACGTGTTTCCATGTATAGGAAGGAAAAGCAGGTAAGTGCTATTTCAAATTGTTTCCTTTCTTAAAATAGGTAAGCTATGTTTTTAAAATTGTTTTACTGCTAAATAATCTTTTAAAGCTGTGAGGTTCCTAAAAATCAGTGTTTTCTAAGTTTTAGTAGGTTAGACTTGCAAATAAAAATGAGGAAATACTTTTTATAAATGTCTCTGATCATAGTCAAAGAAAAGAATAAAATATTTCAAAGAGTATTTGTTTTACTATAGTCATGTGACTTCAAACTTAATACTCTGAGGGCGAGGGACTTGAAAGTCTTTAGTTCAAATGAGTGTTTTATGAGGATTCAATTATTATGTTACCCAGGAAAATTGGTATATTACATCGAAAATTAACTTGAAATACCCTTCTGTCAACCCCCTTTCCTACCCCTCTCCACAAAAAACAACAAAAGATATCTGTCCATTTAAACAAGTAGAGCTTATTATAGTCATCTGATTATTAGGTGTTAGTTTTTATTAGAACTTTATTACTGTTGGTATTTTATTAGTATTTATTAGTTATTATATATCACCATGGTCTATGTCCTATTGCAATATTGGGAAACATGAAAATTATAAATAACAATGTCCTTATTTTCTTAAACATACAATATACATAGTAATATATGGGATATATACATTATTGAAATATGTCACAAGGAAGCCTCAATTATTTCAGAGGAGAGATTGTAGATTAATAAAGGTAAGATGTATACAGTAAAATCATCAAAAGGATAATTATATTAACAAAAATATCCATATTTATCTTCATGTAGGTATATAGGTAAGGTATAAATGCATTTTTTTTTTTTTTTGTATGTTGAATATAGATTCTGAAGGAATATCTCCCTGGGTATCTAAGTGAATTATTTGCAGTTCAAACGCTTATTCTCTATGTTACATTCTACTTCTTTAAAATGTTATATATCAAAATGTAACGTTGTTTATTTTGTTTTGGAGTTTTCAGCAAGATTCCTGTTAACAAAAAAAGTCAACATTATTCAGTGAAATATGCCACTAATGATTTATTCACTTTCTTGTTTAATATTAATACTCCAATGATGACAGTAATAGTTCAGTAACTGTCTTTTTATATTAACTCCATTGTTACTAAATAAAAATAATGCAAAATAAAATAAATAATTGCCAAGTCACTTGTTGAACTATGCACTTATATTTCTCAACAAACATGTGTTACATTCTTAATTTCTCTCTTTACAGAATGTAGATCCAGTTGCAACAAAAAATTTTATTTCTTTCCAAATCACTGTAAAATTTGATATTTAAATTTCTGTGTCAACTAATCAATCCTAGATTTTCCTTTATTCCACAATGTGGAAATGATCTCCATATAGATGATTTTAAAGCGTAATTAAATAAATATACATATATGCATGATATTCATGGTCATGATATGCACAGCTTAATGTTATTGGGATAATACATTGAAATAAATGAAACTGACATGTTTTGTAAAAATGGGTGAATATCATATTATGAGATTAAAACAATTTGAATAAGTTTGCATCCCTTGTGACACAGCAATAGATGATAGGGAGAGGCTGTGATATCCAAATTGTGATTGGCAATAGAAAGACAACCAGAAAGTTTAAATCTCCTATAGGTGAACCACCAAGCTGATCCTCTATCATGCTTATTTGATTCAGTGGTATTTACCTAGCATTATTGTTAATCATCTGTTAACAAAGTGGTCTAGTCACACAGATTGTGTTATAATAACTGCCAAACAACAATATTTGGAAAGATCCGGAGGATCAATTTTTAAAAAATTTTTAATCTTGGTATTTAGCATTAAGTTTTTGTTATATGGGCAAAAATTTAAAAAATAATATATATACATTCCTAGGAACAAGTAAGTGTCCTAAGATTAGAAGATAGTGAGAACATACAAAGAAACTATTCAACTTGAATAACTACTTGAGTGTCTCCTATATGCAACTCACTCTATGGTATTATAGAAAAAATAGGAAGTAAATAATAACCTCCCCTAGGGGAGTCTTTACAATCAAAGTAACTTACAGTCCACCAATATTACACTGGACCCTGTTCTCTTGCATACTGCTCATTATTCATGGTAAAGCGTTCATCAACATTTTTTCGTTTTTTTTAAATAATTTTTTAAAAGTCTTCTCAATTATCCATTTGAAGTAGATAATTTTATGAAATCACAAATACACTTTATATGAAGACAGAAAGCTTATAATCCAAGCTTCCAGGAGAAAGTTTTTGTTTTGTTTTATTTAGGTTGTGCCAGGTTAAATAATGGTATCAGAGACTTCCTTTGTGTCAACAGATTTCAAATTAAAACAGGAAGTATAATTATAAAAGCTCTCTTAGAATAAGGCAATTCCATTATTAGTTTTATAACTTTGCTGTCAGATCAAATTGAGCATGAAGGAAACTTAAGATTTAAATAACAAATTAAACTTTTTATTAAAGATTCAATGCAAAAGGCAAGTTTCCTAAACACCCATTTACGTGTGATTTATAAAATACTATGTCTATCATGTAAACTCCCTCTAAAACACATAGACTTTTCACTGTGAAGTTTGGTACTTAAATTGTGGTACTTAAATGTCAACTAATCAATCTTAGGTTGCTAAAATTTTACTTTCATTCCACTATGTGGAGATCATCTCCATATAGATGATCTTAAAGCATAAAATATACAGATATTCATGGTTATGATATTTGTCTTACTGAAATAATGCATTGAATTAAACAAAGCTTACGTATCTGGAAAACTGGTTAAATGTCACAATTACAGATTAAAAAATTTAAAATAATTTTTCATCCCTCAGTGAAGTCATTATTCATGATGAATATATGCAAATGTCCTTCTCACGTACAGAGATGTTATTGCTAAAAGGTGAGAAATTTCCTATTCTTCTTTATACAAAGGCCATAAATTGCTTGTTATTGTCAGAAGATAAGGTATCCGTAATCATTATGCTCTGACTTTAACAGAACCAAAAAATAGTAATGGTGGTAAAGTGTTTCTGGCTTCTCTTCCAGGGAAACATGAAAGAGAACCCTAAGTTCAAGATCTGAGAAGCGAATTCAAAGGTTACTGTATCATGAAAGATAAAAAGACAACATTCTTTGATTGTTATCGTCTATAAATAGAATTTATGTAAATAAGTCCAATTATATATTTTAAGTAGACTTTACCCCATTAATATCTTTAAAGATTTTGTAAAATTTTATAAGAGCTATTATTTTTGTATACAATGAACAGGATAGGAATACAAAATAAGAAATATTTGAGTTGGATTTAATCTCTGGAATTGTTAGTGGACTTAACTTTTCTTATTTCTGTTGAATTTCCTTTAGAGTCTTCTTTTCCTTTCCTTTCCCCATTAATAAAATCTAGTATTTATTATGATCACTCAATGAACTTATTATCAGAATTTGGGGAAAGCTACACTGGGGAATACACATTTTCAAAAGTATATACAATTTTAAAGAAAACTTTTGGTTTGACATAAGAAACAGGAAACATGTCTTTGTTAATATCTGTAAAACTGGTGCACAAGTTATCTACATTTCTGTAAATTTAGATGTTTTTTGCAAATATCTGTAATATTGAATTTTAATAGCATTTTCATTGGTTTCAATGTAATTCCCTGATAGTACAGAGCTCACAGGAATGTTATGTCCCAAGAATTTGTTTTGAGTATTTTTTAATAATTACAAACATAGTTTCAAAGTGACACTAATTTAGGATTATTTCTGTGTTTAAATATTTCTTAAAAGAAAGAAATCATTGATAAATATGTAAAATCCATCTACGGTATAATAATTCATAAAGGGTCACTAAGGGTTATAGTTTCTACCTTCAGAATATGTAAATATGCCTCCGTCTACACCACAGATGGTGCAAAGACCTCTCGTCAAGCCTTCCAGATTCTTGTGTTAAAATCAATTAGACATACGTTTTCATTTTACTACTTAAATGTGGCACTGAAAAAGGTGGACAGATGCTCTGATGTAGAACTTGTCCTATATAGCACGAATCAATCTCTTTCATTGTTATTAAATTTTTCTTTCCTGTTTCCAGTGCTTAATGTTGGTCTTTTCATTCCATTTACCCCACATACATCATCAGTCCAACAAATTTCATAGAACATTCTTCATTTGGTCTTTGTCACCATTAGATATGCAAAATGATTCCCCACTCCGGACCCCCTCCTGCCCTCCACATCAGCAGAGAAGAGAAGACATTCTCCTGAGTCCTGGTAACCTAACTGTGCACTGTGTGCACTGCTGCTCTAAAATACTAACAGAGGGGCGCCTGGGTGGCTCAGTCATTAAGTGTCTGCCTTTGATCCCAGGGTCCTGGGATCGAGCCCCACATCGGGCGCCCTGCTCAGCAGGAAGCCTGCTTCTCCCTCTCCCACTCCCCCTGCTTGTGTTCCCTCTTTTGCTGTGTCTCTCTCTCTGTCAAATAAATAAATAAAATCTTTAAAATAAATAAGGAAATAAAAGGAATAACAGAGGTAGGTTTATTTCTTCCAACTGCTTGGTAGTCTTCATTGTAATTAGAATACTTTCATATTTGCCCTTGAAGATGCATATTCGAAAAAGTTAGAAGTCACAATAAGACACAAGGTAGAGTATGTGATTAAAATAATTGCTGACTTTTTAACACTTTCCAATATGGAGTCACTGGGGGTAAATTATGTGGAAAGATTAATAAAATCTAGTATTTATTAGGATTACTTAATGAATTCATTATCAGAATCTGGGGAAAGCTACACTGGAAAATATTTTTCCATGTAACAATTGGAAATTAAAAAATGTTGGTAAATGTTCGACAATCAATAACATGTTCTGCCATAAGCGTTTTGGAAAGAATGGCAGAATTATTGACTTAGTGAAATAACTGAGGAATTACAGTTAACAAAGTATAGAGAAGAGTGGATTTAGCCATAATCATTTTGAGTGTACTGTTATATATTTTACTATTGAATTTAAGATAATGCTGAGTAATTCCTTATCCATACCACTCCTTTGAACTAGGTTAAAAGTTACAGAATGCTTCTCAAACAATTCTTTACCTGTCATTCTTTGGGTTCCCACCCAAAACCTAGAGAAAAAGTAAAGAATAATAATTTTAAAAAAGCCTCGTTAGTTACTTTTCTTCCTTTCCATTGAATTAACCAGTAATTTATGCATGAGGACAACATGTCATCTATAGGCAAGGGATTCAACATAAATAACTTGAAATATGTGCGAGGTGCATATTATGGATAAAATAGACACATACTCAAATTGGAGGAAATGAAAGAAACCTATAGGGAATTTAGGTGTATTTGTCCATATGTCTGTTTGAACCACTCTTCCTCCACAGATTTCCAGAACATTTCTCCTGTAGCCTTACTTCCAAAGCCAAAAGGAATACATTTGGAGAATTATGTGTACAGTGCTGGAAGGGAAGCCATTCTACTTCTTTGTTTTCCCACTGATTCTAAGTCAGGTTTGTCACCGCCTATCTAAATCATTAGATTGATTTCAGTTAATGCAACCTGGCTGTCAGCTAGCAGCAAATTATGCCTGAGATTAATTCTTTACCTTGATTTTCTCTTATTTCCCTTAGTCTCTCATTCCTTACCTTTCTAATCTTTCCCCACCCCCTTATCTCTATTTCATCCTAAAACACACAGTGTCATTAAAATAAGTGAGGAACTTAATGAGTGAGAGAATATAATATAAAGGAATGTGAGAATATTAAAAACTACTTCAAAACCCATATCTTTTAAAGCAACTATTCCATACTAAGGATATGAAATCTTTATGAATTTGAGGGGAAAACTGCAGACAATCATTAAATAAGAATCCGATCTGATATTGTCCCATTTTGATGATTTAACCTACATAAAACCTCTTTTTTAAAAGTAGCTTTTTCTTTTTTTTCCTCAAATGACACCTAATATTACACAGGTAGCTTCTAGAACCTCTGGTCAAGGGTGTTTCTAAACATAAGACTATTTCAAAATGAATAAATAATAGCATCTAGTATATTCATTTTGGATGTGAAAAAGTTCAGGTACTTAGAATGCAGGTAAAGAGGAATGATTTTTAAAACACAGGCATTTTGGGAAAGAAAGAAGGAATCTGACAGTTGAGAGTTTTATAAGTGACGATTCAGAAACTTTTGAGAGTTGAAGAAACAAGTAGCTTTTTACACAGAAACTTTTTAGGGAGGAAAAAATGCTCTCAGCTAGTACCATAAAAATCAGGATATTGTAATTTCTACATACTCATTCAACTTGTTTCATTTCACCGGAAGAGACATCATTTCAGATTTCTGAGAGTGTTAAGCAGTGTTCAATTAACGAAACCATCTGTAATAAAGATTCTTGGATATATTTTAAAGTAATCATATTGCGATTCCAAATAAATATTATCTTCCCTGCAAAAAACTTCATTTCTGCTCCCATTAACTGAACATTAGCTGTAGGGAAAGAAATAATGAAGTATAGGACTCGGAGTCTCCGACGAGGTGAGGCTTTAAAAGAAATTTAAAGGGTGCATACAAAAAGGCAGATGTGGCAGGAAAGGAGCTCACGTTAACATTTAAAAAAAACTAGCGCACCATTTCAACCACAGATACCCCTAAAACACAAAGAAAACAAAACCTGAAGTAACTACTCCATGTGCAAACGGGAACCGTCCTGAACCGGCTGAGAATTTAACATAACTCATTATTGAGCTTGCTATCCAACACACAAAAAAATTACACAGCTTTTAAAACGGTGCATAATCGTTCCCATCAAAATTTACTTGCACTCTCTTTGGTATTAAAAAGGAGTCGAAAGGCCATTTGCAGAAAGAGGAGGAGTTGAGCGGTCCCAAGGTGGAGCTGTCTCTTGTTAAACGACCCTGGCTGAGTAAAGCGCTCTGCTGGGGAAGGGCTTAAAGGCTGAGTCAAAAGCCAAGAACTCTCTCTATTTACGCCTACCTCCCAGCCCTTGGCAATCTGACTAATAACAAACTGAGCTAACAAGAAAGACTAGAAAGGGAGGAAAGAGAACACTGCTGCAGCTTGGATCTACAACCTAAGAAAGCAAGAGTGATCCATCCCAGCTCTGTGAAACATCTTGTTTATTTACTGCACTCGGCAGCTTGCAAACGGTTAACTATATGCAAAAAAGTCAGCATAGCTGTGAAGTATGCCGTGAATTTTAATTGGGGAGAAAAGGCAACTGCTTCGGGATGATCTAGTGTGCACTCTGCCTGAAATATTTTCAATGAACTGCTCAGCATTTAGTCTTTGAGCAGAGCTGTTTAACTTTATGAAGCAATGGGACCTGCCAAAAAGTGATATTTGAGAAGAAAACACGTGGTGGTCGGTGTTTTCTTTTTTTAATAAAGAAACTGAATTTACTTTGAACATCTCGTCCAGCTGTGCACTACAGATAACGTCAGAAGGGTTTCTGCTTTACAGGTAAGAGGAATGTTTCCAGGCTTTTCTGTCTGATAACTCTCTTTGCATTATCTTAAAGTGATTGAATTTGTATGTTTGCCCTTTTAAGAATATAACTTTGGATTAAAAGCGATTCAGTTTCACTCTTACTCATTGGCACAACTAATGCTGTAGCAGATGCCTGTTTTCTCTGAGCAACAGACAGCTGGCTCTACAGAAGAACGAATAAAATAAGATGCCACTATTTCTTGCATAGCGCGCAGTTTGTTATTGGAAACTAAATATGTGTGCTTTCTGAAGGAACGATCACTTCCAAACACCATTGTTGAATTTAAAATATAAGCAGAGTATTAAATGATTCTTGGTGTTTTGTATGCTACTTTTATTATTTCCTGGCTTGAAAATACATATTTTCTGAAAATATGTAAATTGAGTTATTTTTGACCTCTTTCACATTGGATCAGATGTTATCAGTACGGAACCCGTCTTCAAATTTGTGTGCATCTCTGAAAAGATTCGAAACTGTTCCCTAGGACACTTTGTAGAACATAAGATGAATATAAGATTAAAACAGTAACTAGAGATTATCATCTGGCAGTTATTTACTATTTTCTCAAGATGCTGTGTCTGGTGGAATGAATCATATTCTTTCTTTGAATCTATGAAGAAGTACTTTTGGTGTTTGTGGAAGCTAATCCACAAGTTGAGGACTCCAACTACAAGCTGTTGAATTCTAAACATAGACTCAGAGCTGTTTAAAAATCAATTTCCCCATGGAAAAATTTAGTCTGCTAACTTTTCCTTTATATAGAAAGGCAATATACTGTTTTATTTCTTCAGCTGCCTTTTACCATTCAGAAACTTCATACTATATATGTTTTCAATAAAACAATGTATTTTTATGGGATGAATTTTTTTTCTGGATTATTGATTGGGTTTGGGGATGTTCTGTCTGATCTGTTGCATCTATCTGATTGTGAATTTTAGGTAGATTCAAAGTATTGTTCACATTCCATTAAAAAATAAATAAAAGCAGATACCATTTGGAAAAGTTGAAGAGTTTTGGGATATGGTGTTTATTTACCTTTCAGTTTAATTTGTATAAATTTAAGATACACTAAAGAAAAGAAATGAAATTAAATACATTAGAGTTATATGTATTTATCTTGTCACTGCTGTCATCTCAGAGTTAGAATCTTTTTAAAGAATTGCTATTTCAGATACATGTCTTAAATTTTTAAGGAGCTGGAGTATGTGATGTTGTTATCCTGAATTATCATTTTTTATTTACCAAATTAGAGTTACCCTCAGATGTTTTAGTAATAGTGCAGCTTGTTTTAGAGTTCATTGTGACTTTAAGCCTTATAATAAAGGAGATCCACTGTTTAATTATGTGATGACATTCCGTGCCCTAAAGTCAGTTTCAAGACCTTGTTAGAAAGTCATTTGCTAGAAGTTTATGTGAGGCATTGTTTATTCTTTCATAATAGCTAGAAATGTGTTTTAAAGCTCGGTTTTTCTTCTTTAGGTTTATGATATTAACCTTATTCATAACAGAATTTAAAAGCAGCAGGAAATATCCTACATTTAGAAATTCAGTAGAGAGTGTGACAAAGGTGAAATTTTAACATGCACTCTTAACCGTATATATATATATATATATATATATATATATATATATATAAAATACCGTCGAGCTTATACAAACTACCCTATACAGCAGAGTTAAAATGAAACTCTTTTTATAGTGATCTACTTTCTTACATGGTCAGAGACTTATTGTCCTCAAGGTTTTTAAATAGATAACAAATTAATAAGTATTGAGCCAAAATCAAAGCAGGTTAAAACACAGACACAATTATTGGATGGTATATTGTGACATCCAGTTCAAACACAAATAAATAAAGGAAAAGCATTATGTATGCATACGTGCATACAGAGATACATACATACATTTTTTTCTAACTTTTTCTAACATTTTGCATTCCCTACCATTTTCTGTTTCTGGCTAATATCACATATTTGTCTTATACTGTAATCCTTTAGCCTTAGAGTCATCAACTTTGTGGTTAAAAAAAAAAAGAAAGAATCAGGGTCTTTGCAAACATACACTTTTGCATCATATCAAGGTATCAATGGTCCAATTAAGCAGCACCTCTCTCATCTATAAAATGAAGTTTATTTGGCAAATGTGAACACCACTGATGATATAATATTTTAAATTCTCCTTGAATTTGAAGGAGAATTTTAATTGTAAAAATTTTACATTTTTATCATAGTGCAAGTTAAAAGTGAACCAAAACATGCTTGTCATAGTATGAGAAAAAGATAAAAGGTAAATGTAGCAAAGTATTCATATTTTCTGAGTAATTACTATATTTTTTTTTCTTTTTAGAGGAAACCCTATTATTTTGTAATCACCAGGTTCATCTCCTCCCTGCATCTGCCTGCTAAAGAACATTGCTGTTGCATTTTGTTTTACAGAATCAAATTTCATCACATGACAACATGAAGCTGTGGATTCACCTCTTATATTCATCTCTCCTTGCCTGTATATCTTCACAGTCCCAATCTCCAATGTCCTCAGCCAGAGGTTCTTGTGGTTCTCTTTGCAATTGTGAGGAAAAAGATGGTACAACGCTGATAAACTGTGAAGAAAAAGGTATCAAGAAGTTATCCCAAATAAGTGTGCCACCATCACGACCTTTCCACCTAAGTTTATTAAATAATGGCTTGACAATGCTTCACACAAATGACTTTTCTGGGCTTACCAACGCTGTCTCAATACACCTTGGATTTAACAATATTGCAGATATTGAGACTGGTGCATTTAATGGCCTTGGCCTTCTTAAGCAACTTCATATCAATCACAATTCTTTAGAAATTCTTAAAGAGGATACCTTCCATGGACTGGAAAACCTGGAATTCCTACAAGCAGATAACAATTTCATTACAGTGATCGAACCAAGTGCCTTTAGCAAGCTCAACAGACTTAAAGTGTTAATTTTAAATGACAATGCTATTGAGAGTCTTCCTCCAAACATATTTCGGTTCGTTCCTTTAACCCATCTAGATCTTCGTGGAAATCAGTTGCAAACATTGCCTTACGTTGGTTTTTTAGAACACATTGGCCGGATATTGGATCTCCAGTTGGAGGACAATAAGTGGGCCTGTAATTGTGACTTATTAGAGCTAAAAATTTGGTTGGAAAACATGCCTCCACAGTCTGTAATTGGTGATATTGTATGCAACAGCCCTCCATTTTTCAAAGGAAGTATACTAAGCAGACTGAAAAAGGAATCAATTTGCCCCACTCCGCCAGTGTATGAAGAACACGAGGATCCGTCAGGATCATTACATCTGGCAGTAACGTCTTCAATAAGTGATGGTCGCATGTCAACCAAGACCACATCCCTTTTGAAACCAGCCACCAAAACACCAGTTTTGATACCCTATATTACAAAGCCATTCACTCAACTTCCAGGACCCTACTGTCCTATCCCCTGTAACTGCAAAGTACTATCCCCATCAGGACTTTTAGTGCACTGTCAAGAGCGCAATATTGAAAGCTTATCAGATCTAAAACCTCCTCCACAATATCCTAGAAAGCTTGTTCTAGCAGGGAATATTATCCATACATTAGTGAAGTCTGATCTAGTGGAATACTTCACTTTGGAAATGCTTCACTTGGGAAACAATCGTATTGAGGTTCTTGAGGAAGGATCATTTATGAATCTAACAAGATTGCAAAAACTCTATCTAAATGGTAACCATCTGACCAAATTAAGTAGGGGCATGTTCCTTGGTCTCCACAATCTTGAGCACTTGTATCTTGAATACAATGCAGTTAAGGAAATATTACCAGGAACCTTTAACCCAATGCCTAAACTTAAAGTCCTGTATTTAAATAATAACCTCCTACAAGTTTTACCACCACATATTTTTTCAGGGGTTTCCCTAACGAGGATAAACCTTAAAACAAACCAGTTTACCCATCTCCCCGTAAGTAATATCTTGGATGACCTTGATTTATTGACTCAGATCGACCTTGAGGACAATCCCTGGGATTGCTCCTGTGACCTAGTTGGATTGCAACAATGGCTACAAAAACTGAGTAAGAACACGGTAACAGATGACATCCTCTGCACGTCTCCAGAGCACCTGGACAAAAAGGAATTGAAAGCACTAACTAGTGAACTCCTTTGCCCAGGTTTAGTCAATAACCCATCCCTGCCAACTCAAACTAGTTACATAATTGTCAGTACTCCTACAACCACAACTACGGCCGATACTATTTTAAGATCACTTACTGATGCTGTACCACTATCTGTTCTAATACTAGGGTTGCTGATTGTGTTCATAACCATTGTGTTCTGTGCTGCAGGGATAGTGGTTCTTGTTCTCCACCGCAGGAGAAGATACAAAAAGAAACAAGCAGATGAGCAGATGAGAGACAACAGTCCTGTCCATCTTCAGTACAGTATGTATGGCCATAAAACAACTCACCACACTACTGAAAGACCCACAGCATCACTCTATGAGCAGCACATGGTGAGTCCCATGGTTCATGTCTATAGAAGTCCATCCTTTGGCCCAAAGCATTTGGAAGAAGAAGAACAAAAAAATGAGAAAGACGGAAGTGAGGCAAAACATCTCCAAAGAAGTCTTTTAGAACGGGAAAACCATTCACCACTCACAGGGTCAAATATGAAATACAAAACCACAGACCAATCAACTGAGTTTTTATCCTTTCAGGATGCCAGTTCATTATATAGGAATATTTTAGAGAAAGAAAGAGAACTTCAGCAGCTGGGAATCACAGAATACCTACGGAAGAACATTGCTCAACTCCAGCCTGACATGGAGGTACATTATCCTGGAGCCCATGAAGAATTAAAGTTAATGGAGACTTTAATGTACTCAAGGCCAAGGAAGGTATTAGTGGAACAGACTAAAAATGAGTATTTTGAGCTTAAAGCTAACTTACATGCTGAACCTGACTACTTAGAAGTCCTGGAGCAGCAAACATAGATGGAGAGATCGAGGGCTTTTGCAGAAATGCTGTGATTCTGTCTTAAGTCCAATCCTTGTAAATAAGTGCCTTACGTGAGTGTGTCATCAATCAGAACTAAAGCACAGCAGTAATCCTATGGGAAAAAAAAGAAGAAAAAGAAACTCAGGGATCATTGGGAGAAGCCATTGCATTGTCTTCAGGCAATTTTGCCTGCCCCTAATAAAATAAATCCTTGCATGTAAATCATCCAAGGATTATAGTAATATTTCTCCATATACTTAAAAGTGTTTCAGGAAAGTCCTGTTGCACACTAAAAGGGTTGAATATTTAAGCAACCCTTATTTTCTTGAATTACTTTACCAGTGGATGAAATAGAATGGGGTTTTGTCACTTAAGTTATACCTGTATATGTAGTTATAATATGTAAGGAATATATTGTTTATATAATCAGTATATACCACAAAAAATGTACATTGTCACATACACCTAATTTTCTTGCAATAAAGGCAAAAAGAACTGGAACTTTAAAATTATGACTAGTAATAGTAAGGAAAAAAGTAGAAGGTTGAATTATATAGGCCCAAAACTGAACATTTGAAGGTTAGAAAAATGTCACTGCTATGCTTTCTGAATTTAAAAGAGTCATTAATAGTTCAGATGGATGAATAAGCAAACTTTTTTGGTTTTTCTGCACATTTTGTGTGGACAATCTTATTGTCAATGCTGCTGTGAACTAAGGTATGTCATTTGTGCTCAAAGTTTGAATCTTGTTCTTGGGATATTTTTTAAATGCTACTGATATTCAAATGTAAATATGATTAGTGCATAAATTAAGTTTGGTTTCTTTCATAGCATTAATCCTTTGTAAATTTGAATGACCATGATAGAAATACATTTCTTGTGGCAAGTAATAATTCACAGGTATAACACAAATAGGAAACATTGTTTTTAAAAATTTTTATTAATGTAAACTGATAGTTGCCATAAATTAGTAGCAAAAGGCACATCTAAGTGTAAATGGTTTAAGTTGCCTCAAGAGTGGGACAATGTAGCTTTATTTTACAAGAAAGTATAGCTAGATTTCTATGAACTATTTATTCTGTACAGTTTTGTATATTTTTGGTTCACAAAGGTAATTATTCTTGGGTGCCTTTCAAGAAAATTAAAAATACTGCTCACTACAATAAAAATAAAATGAAAACTCTCTTTTTAAATGAACTTTCTTCCATTAGTCTGATCTGTAATTCAGTGAAGTCAGGATTAACACATGCACATGCATGAGAAGGAGATTTCTGTGTTTGTTATCCACACAGAAGCATCTTGTTCACCATCTGCAAAAAGGCCATTCAGTGTCTGGGTATGATTGACACGGAGCCAACCTATGTCTGACCAGTAGTTCTCCCTTTCCAGCAAATCTTTTTCCACTCAATACAAATGAAAGTGATTTATTTTTCTTCTTTCTGGTTATACAATCAATGATACAGCAGATTTTCACAAAGCAAAATAGAATTAATCAAGGTGATCTAGTTCTGGTTTTTGAACACCACGCAGATCTATGCATAAGGTTGGGAAGGAACATATTTCAGATTAGAAAGGACTTTCTTTAATTTACTTAATACTATTTTAGTGAACCCTGAATGTTCTATTAAATGTTTTGGTTTTCAACACTCAACTGTATGCAATACTAGTAAAGCATACGTTATTTCCTTGATTTTGAATAAGAAGCCTTTCTGTTGATAAAAACAGTAGGGATCTGTGCTGCCTGGTATGGAGACTAATTATGTGGCTATTATGAAGTCCTATCACTACGTTTTCTTTTAAATCATTGCATATATTAATAGAAAACAATTAAGAATTACATATTGGGGTTGAAAACCTAAATTTCTCCATGAATGCCCAAGGTTGGAAAGAACAAAGTTGAGAATTCTTTTTAAAGTTACACTTACTAAGGGGAAATCTGGGTGCACATGCGTTGCTATAAATATTTATCCACTAAAAAATTTCAGCAATATAATAAGTAATAAATACTCCAAAGCATGATTTTAAGTTATATCCTAAAAAGAAGAACAAAGCAAGAGCAGATTTCATGTTATTGCACTTCTCCTATTCACTAGGAAATATCTGCCAATATTTTCTGATTCCAATCAAGTGCACAGAGGTATTAGAAAGACTTAAGAAATCCCCATGACTGGAGGACCCTTGGAATGGGTCCATGAATGCAGACAGAGACATGTCCTCAGGAACATTCTTCTCTTTTGAGTGGGGGAATTTTTTTTTAATCTTTATTCATTTGTTAAATGCCTAAAGTAATAATATTCATTCTCCAACTTATCTCAAGATGGAAGAGAGTCGTTTATGAAATCATGTAAATATACCCTCCAAATTAAATATAACTGCAAAACTAAAACCCTATGGGAGTCTGGATATAACTTATAATGATGTAGAAATCATTATGGTTTCCAAAGGGTAGCAAATTTTAAGGGCTTAAATGTTTCATTCATGATGGGATCTTTCTTATGTGATTTGTTTCCCTATTAGAAGTAGTTGAGAGTTGAAAAAACTAGTGATGGTCTTTCATTCTTAATGGGTCTTGTGACCTGTGATAATCACTCAGAACTTTGATGATTTCACCTGCGTTTCCTATTTCTTCTCACTCCCACTAACAACAAATTTTTATTACAGTCTCTGTTTGATTCTTTACTTAAGTGGCCAGTGTGGTTTATTTCTTCAACTAATTGTTAGAGTCAGAGTCCCAAGTCTGAATTCAGTACACCCAGCCTTATTTGGATGTACCTAGGCATTCTAACAAATAAACAAACAAGCATAATTATCCTAGTTTTTTTCTTGATTTATATAGAAATTATGTTTTGCTCATCGCATTATCAGTGCAAGTTCTGTTTCATGTCTGAATCTTGAATTTTTGTAGTATAGTGATACTAGTGTATAATCAAACCAGATCAAGTCTTATTTATTTATTTGCTTGTTTGTTTTAGTAGAAGATTTATTTATTTATTTGAGAGAGAGAGGGAGAGAGAGCAAGTGAGCGAGCACATGAGTGGGAGGGGCAGAGGGACTAGGAGAGAGAATCTGAAGCTGACTCCCTGCTAAGTCCGGAGCCTGATGTAGGGCTTGATCTCAGGACCCTGAAATCACAACCCTGAGACCATGACCTGAGCTGAAACCAAGAGCCGGATGCTGAACCAACTAAGCCACCCACGTGCTCCCAGATCAAGTTCTTAATTCTATCTGTTAGACATAGATTGTATTAATCCTTATTTAACAAATCATTTGTCACTAAATTACAATGAAAAGACTTATATATATGAGTAAATATATGAACATGCTCTTCAGATAATTTTCCATTGGTCTCCATACTAGGATGGAAATTTTACAATACATATAAGAAAGGATTGTATCAAGGATGCTGGTTCTCCTTCTTGAATCAATCTCTTATATCATGAAGGAAGAAAGCCTGCCCTTCCTGCTCTAATAGTAAATAAATTGAAGTACCAGCTAAACGGCCTTTAAGCTGCCTTGATGCTTTCATCCAATTAATTTAAAAGGCTTAGGCTTTGATCTGGGGTTGAAAAAATGTGATATGAATGTCCTCTCGTCATTAGAATGCAACTTTAAAAAATATAAGTAATAAAATGAGATAGAGTCTTAATATACATGTAATTTATTTTGTACCTTTTTCTTTTTTAAGTTATTTTGTATTTTTATTTTTCTATGATAACTAATGTATAATCAAAGTATTTCTAAAAGAAAATGGATACTACTAGCTTGCAGAATTGTTTGACAATAGGGCACCTGGGTGGCTCAGTTGGTTAAGCGACTGCCTTCCGCTCAGGTCATGATCCTGGAGTCCCGCATCGAGTCCCTCATCGAGTCCCGCATGGAGTCCCGCATCGAGTCCCGCATCGAGTCCCGCATGGAGTCCCGCATCGGGCTCCCTGCTCAGCGGGGAGTCTGCTTCTCCCTCTGACCCTCCTCTCTCTCTCATTCTCTCTCTCAAATAAATTAATAAATAAAATCTTTAAAAAAAAAGAATTGTTTGACAATAAACATTTTTTAAATATAAACTGATACAAGCATAAAAATACCTAAAGAAAACTCACCAAATTCCCCATATATAAGACTTTCTACATAATTGTCACTGGAGACTATTCTCTACATGAAAAGAAAACTATTCATGTGCATAACATGCTATTTGAGAAGAGAGGTTTAGATCTTCCAGGAATTAAGAAATGTTTCTACCATGAATTTAAGGACTCCTCTCTATTCTTTTCCCTGAACATTTTTATGATAGAGGCATGAATGGCTGCAATTTTTTTCTTGAGATGATGGGATATTATAAAAGCTTGTTCTTGATAGGAAAGGAGACAATTACAAGTCTGTCTCTGGAGGAATGATCCTATATATCTGGGCACCCATATCAGGAATGATCTCATTGGTAAGGAATGGATAAGTTATTAAAAATACAATATTCCTTTTTGGATTTTTAATTCCGTACATACTGAATCAGATATTTGTCCAAACATTCCCTGAGGTTTATAACCGTGACAATGTCTCAAATTAAAAGTTGGATACACCGGTTTATTCTTGAATTATAGTAAGTTATATTATTAAAACTATATTGTTTAGCAAATTTCTGTATTATATGTAAATATATACCAGTATCTGTTTTACAGAATACGACTAGATTTTAAAAGATGAATTTATGTTGATTAAATACACATTTATCTTTATGTATGTATAACATAGAGGAGACAGCCAGATGTAGAATTCTCTTCTAGCTGCTTTGAAAGCATAATAAAATAGATAAGTACTCTTCTGTTAGTAAATGTCTTTCAGCAGATTAGTGAATGAAGAATAGAAACAATTCAAAACAACAAATTGCACACACATAACACACAAACATTCATATATTTCCAATGAAAATAATTTAAAATTATACACTTTTTAAATAGAGTACTTTTGTCCCATAACTTAAAACATAGAAATCAGAAGACCTGACCTTCCACAAACAGTTATTGCCTTCTATATTGGTTATCTGTGAATAAGTAAGGTATCTCGACTTACTCATTTAGTATAAAATCTCTGGTCATTTAATTGCCATATCATAATATTTGGTATTTTAGATAGACTTGGACAGATGCTACACAAAAAATAAGCCATTTTGTTACTCAAATTAATGCACTCAATTTTAAATTCAGTGTTACCAGTGATGAAATCACCTTTAGTGAATGGATGTTAAATATATTTTCATCCCATT
Organism: Eumetopias jubatus; assembly: GCF_037043125.1. Classification (NCBI taxonomy): domain Eukaryota; kingdom Metazoa; phylum Chordata; class Mammalia; order Carnivora; family Otariidae; genus Eumetopias; species Eumetopias jubatus. The sequence goes on along the minus strand of NW_028274809.1, from coordinate 171,473,791 downwards.
ACTTGGTGGTATGAGCAATCCAAAGACATATAAGCCCCTGTTACTATATTTTATGATTCATATCTGTCATAAGTTAATATAGCAATACATGGTAGAATAAGAAAGTTAACAATAGAGTTCAGAGAAATCTTGATTCTAGAAGAATAAGAGCAGTTTAAATGGTACATATGATTTCATCAATTAAGATTTTTATAGACACACTTTGGGCCTATTCCTAGCATCTGAAGTACTTTGCTTTAGAAAATATATATTTGAGGAAGACATTGTATTATGGTACAGAAACACAATTCTCAGATATCAGCACAACATAAACTTCCAGAGTTTATTAATTTTTTTTAATTTTTAAAAATGAAAGAGTTAAAAGATTTGTCTTGCATTATATAACTAGTAAGAGTAACAAGATCAGAATTGGAACCCTGTTTTGTTGTTGTTGTTGTTGTTGTTGTTGTTATTTTATTATGTTTTGTTTCATTATCAAGGCAATGATCTTCATCAGACTGCCTGTCATAACCATGAATATTCATAGGCCATATGGAGACACAGAAAATGTGTGTCTTTGCTTCTATATTTAGGTAGGACACTCTTTCTAAACATTTTATTGAAAGAAAAATCAGACATTTCAGTAACTTTAGACCTATATTACATAACTGTAGATTGTTCAAGGTGATATATAAGCACATTCTAAATACAGCTAGAACAATGCTAAATGACTTAGTATATTGAACAACGTATACACATGGAAGACAGGAACTCATGATGTAGTTTTTTTTCAAATTCAGAATAGTTAATTACTATTTATCAATCGTCTATATTTTTAAAAAACAATTTAGTAAGAATTCAATTTCTATTTCGTAGAATCAGATATTGACAGACAATACACATAGTTCTCATGATATATTGTGTTAATTAAAAACTTCATGTATAAACATGTAATTTAAATGTTAGAATTTTCTTACACATAGAGATTATGTTGTCAGATATTTTTATTCCATTTTTAAGTCCTCTGCCTGAAATGACTTCATCCCTTTGGTATTGCTTGTAAGTTAAAATAAAGATCATCATTTCAGTGCATAGAGAAAAAGCTTTATAATGTGAGGATTTTTTCTTCTTTTTAAATAAACTTTACTCAGGGAATTTTTAGGTTCACCGCAAAATTGATCAGAAAATACAGTTCCCACATATCTCTTGGCCCCACAGAAGCCCAGCCACACTCGCTATCAACATTCCCTACCAGAGTGGTACAGTTATTGCAGTTGATGAATCTACATTCTTTCATAATTATCACCCAAACTCCATAGTTTACATCAGAATTCACTGTGGATGCTGCGCATTCTGTAAGTTTTGACAAATGTATATGATATGTATCCACCATTATAGTAACATGGTGCATATTTTCACTCCCCTATAAATCCTCTGCTTTGTCTAATTCTTCCCCCGCCTCAGCAATCACTGATCTTTTTACTGTCTCCATCCATAGTTTTGCCTTTTCCAGAAAGTCATAGAATTGAAATCATACAGTATGCAGCCTTTTCAGATTAGCTTCTTTCATTTAGTAATATGCATTTAAGTTTCCTCCATGGCTTTTCATGGCTTGATACCTTATTTCTTTTTAGTGCTGAATTGGAATTATATTCCCTTATCTGGATATACCACAGTTTATTTATCCATTTGCCTCCTGAAGGACATGATGGTATTTCCAAATTTCGGCAATTATGAATAAAACTGCTATAACATATGTATGTTGGTTTTATGTGAGTGTAAGTTTTCTACTCATTTGGGTAATTACCAAATAGCACAGTTGCTGGATCACATAATAAAATTTGTTTAGTTTCGTAAGAAACTGCCAAATTGTCTTCCTAAGTGGCTGTACCATTTTGTATTCTCATCAGCAATGGGAATTTCAGTTGTTCCACATCCTTCCCAGTATTTGGGGTCGTGAATGCTCAGATTTTGTCCATTCTAATAGTTGTGTAGTGGCATCTCATTGCCATTTTAATTTGCATTTCCCTGATGACAATTGATGTAAAGCATGTTTTGATTTATTTTTTGTCATCTTTATATCTTCTTTGGTGGAGTGTCTGTTAAGCTCTTTGACCTATTTTTTAATCAGGTTCTTTTCTTATTGTTGAGTTTTAAGAGTTTTCTGTATATTTTGGATAACAGCCCTTAATCAAATATGTTTTTCTTGGCAAATATTTCTCCTAGTCTGTGGCTTGTCTTTTCATTCTCTTGACAGTATATTTTACAGAGCAGAAGTTTTTAATTTTAATGAAATCTAACTTATCAATTTTTTAATAGATCATACTTTTGATGGTATCTATAAAGTCATCATCATATTTCAGGTCCCCTGATTTTGTCTTGTTATCTTCTAGCAGTTTTATAGTTTTGAGTTTTATATTTAGGCCTATCATACATTTTGAGTCAATTTTTGTGAAGGGTGTAATGTCTGAATCTAGATTCATTTTTTTTTTGCATGAGGATGTCCATTTGTTGAAAAGACAATATGATGGATTTTATAATCACATACAATTTAAAGTTTCTTTATTTACAACATAATTCATGTTAGTCTTTATATTTAATATTTGAGTACCATTACTATTATGCATTATTCTATGTCTGAAAGAGTGTAACATTTAAGAGAGGAAAATGTCAAGTTATAAAGATTATTATCATTGGGTCTGAATTACCTGGTGCTATAGAGTGTTGAATGTGGATGTAAAACTAAGCTTAACTGGACTTTTCTTAGCAGTGGTCCTTTAGAAGATCTGCATTATACCCACAAGTTTACATAAATAATAAAGTTATCTAAAATTTAGTGTTTGCCTACCAGACACCCATAGCCAGTTGTATGTGCTTTATGTACACTCAGTTTAACCCTCATATGAAACCTGCAAGTGATGCTATTATCCCCATTTTCCTATAGGTGAATGAGGCTCACAAAGTAAATTGCCCAGAATGAAACCCAGAGTAGTGCTCAAGTTCAGATTTCCCTGACTTGGATCATTCCAGCTTCTACTGTCTTATCATGCCATATCTCACAGTGATCTTAGAAAAACATTTCAAAATGTGATATCATGTCATTTGATTGGGTTAAACACTATATTTCACATATGTAAACATCATACTCTTTCATCACATTTATCATATTGTGTGAATATGATAATGTGATATATCATATCATATCATAATGTTTTAATTTTAATTAATTTAGTTTAATTTAATTTTGAATATGTTCATTTAACTTCTCATGCCGTAAACTTACCAATATAAATAGTAATCTTTGATATTTGAGAAATCTGAAGTCTCCATATGTTTGTTTACACTTTATTTAATTTCAAAAAGAAGTATTGAGAAACACATGTATTTCAGACCCTGGTGAATCACTTCAATAAAGATTCTTTGACATTCAAATTTTCAACATTATATTTATGAAATCTATGGGAATACAGGAATAAATTTGCCTTATTTTAAAAATTTGATTAATTTAGGTAATTAAGAATAAACAACAAATTTTGCTTTATAATGAAAAGTTTGCTTTTCATTTATAAAATCTATTTCCTAATTCCTTTGGATTTTTAACTCAACTGCCTGTTTCCTGTTTCTGCAAAAGCACATTCACAAGGCTACTCTAGGCAATGCTCATATACCTTCATTAAGAAGGAGGTCATGTTTTCTCAACCTGCCCCATATTATGCTTTCACAGTTTTATTCTGTCTTCTATGCTGTGGATTGGCAGCCAAAGTCATGAAAGTCCTGCGTAATATACTTGCTGGTTATAAGAGTATGCAGGTCAAACTCCACCTCCATAGCCCTCCCACTCTGTCATTTTCAAAAGTCTGTCTTTCATTCATCATCTGCTTTGGAAGATGTAGGAATACTAAAACTTACCTATCTAATCCCCCATGGCAGTTTCAGCAATTCCCACGAAAATATTCCTAAGTGATATTAAAAACAAAAAATGGAATACAGTTTACAGAGATCAATTTGTAAAAGGTTGTAAATAGAGGATGAAAAGAAAGAGGTTGAGAGATTGGATAAAGTTGGTTGTTTGGTTCCTGCCTCCTTGGTCCTCCTTGGTATTCTTGGTCCTTTTCCATGCCTGATGCTTCTTTTCCGTTGCCCATCATGTGATCATTAACCTCCTATAGCCAAATACTTGTGAGAGCTCCACAAGGAATCATGCTCTGCCATCCCTTGGGCCATGCATTTTATTCTTTTATTTTTCTCCCTAAGTATAATGAGATTTTCTTTGAATTATTGCTGTCATCTCCAAACTAAAACAAACCAAAACAAAACAAGTTCTCTCAGTAATAGCCACGCCAAGATGTGAGCATTTTAGGAGGGTTTTCAACTGAAAATCATATGAAGCTTTAATACATGGAATTTCAGATACAATAATAAAGCAGCCATCTTCCAAAGAAACTACTTTGGAAAGAGCAAGCCATAGGCTATTTATAATCATATCCTAAATTCAATCCCCAAATCTTACTTGACACAATTATTTAAGTTTGTTCAGGATCATTCAATTAAGAAACGTGTGCTTTGTACAGCCACAATGATACGAAAGAATCATGGTTTATCAAATTTTGAAAACTTTCTGAAACCCACTCTTGTATTTTAGTGTTTCATCCACTTTTTAACTAAGGTGCTATTTCTTGCTCATATCAATAATAAAAAAGTTCCCATCTCTAAGATGTGCCTGGATCATTGATAATTCAGTTAATTCAACTCAGTATTCCTAAACTGATAAATAATTATAAAATGATATATCTAGCAATTTGAGTGGATGGGTACTCTAAGAACATCAAGCCTAGTGTCTATTCAAGTCAGTAATTTCTCTCTACAAAATTATGATAATGTGACAGGTGATACTAGAACATCTGCTTCAAGGTCAGAAAGATATGAGTTCCAGTTTGATCTCCATGATCTATTATGTGACACTGAGCCACTTATTTAACCTATGTGAGTCAAAGTTTTTTCATAAAAGGAATAATAACTTGCTTTTCAGAGTTGGTTTTATGGTTTATTAACATATATAAAATAAATCCTCTGCTTGCACATTTTCAGGAAAGTTTAGAGACTATTGTACAGTAGCAATGGAAAAGAGATTGGGATAAATTTTGGAGATGAAATTCATATCTCCTATTTTTAAAATGAAAAAGAATAATGTTCAATAATTTTAAGATTTTTGAACTCATTGAGGCATTCTATGTAAAGAGACTTTGAAATAATTCAGTAACATGTAAATATTCGTTTTTAACTCCCATTGAGAATTTACTAGCTCTAATTGTTAGGAAGCTCTATTTATTTTCAACTCCAATATTCCTCCCTTAATGCATCTAACTCTTAATCTTATTTTCCATATAAAAAAAGATAATTTTTCCTTTTTTATCTGTTCCCATAATACCCTTAACCTAGGATCATTTACATAATGTCCTTTGTCTTAATATCCTTTATAGTAAAAGTGACAGGTTTTTAAAATTTTTTTAACATTTTTTTTCCCTTATGCATAGGCTGGCTTCAGTACTGAAAATACATTTTGTTATGAAGCATATAGTTTTTTTTTCCAAATTCATATGGAATTAAGTAAAAAAAAATACACAAAGTTGGGAAGGGAAGTTGAAAGAAAAATACATAAAAATATAATTCTTATCCATTTTCTGTTCAAAAGGATAAGACAACATAATTTCTTAGCTTATCATCTTACTTTAAACTAGTGCGTATGCTTTTCTAAATAACTCATTCTTTTAAGTTTGTATCTTTTTGTTTCAGCTGGATTCAAATGATAAATACATTTCTCTGTGATGCATCTTTTCTGTATATATTTAGATGGAAATCAGACAAAACACTCACTATTTGTAAGGAATATGAGAAATATATGACAGTAAAATTAGAATAAATGAGAAAAAAAGTTACTCTTCAGGAATGCCACACTTAGTGAATTAGGAAGGTGTTTACTCTATAATAGAAAGGGTACCTGCACTAAAGATGCAACAGTGCTGTGAACCATTGCTACAATTAAAAAAGAAAGAAAGAAAGAAAGAAAGAAAGAAAGAAAGAAAGAAAGAAAGAAAGAAAGAAAGAAAGAAAGAAAGAAAGAAAGAAAGAAAGAAAAAGAAAGAACAAACGAACCCTGGAAATAACTGATTTCTAAAGGAGAGAATATGATTTTCTTGCTAGCTCTCATATCATGTTACATAATCATGGAATACAGAATCCAACAAAATAGAGAAAGTAAAATCTTAGTCTCGGCACTACTTGGCATGACATTAAAAAATGAAACATCTAGCAATAAAGTACCTGCATATATACGTATTACTCTATAAAAATATGTAAAATAATCTCAGAATAAAGTTTCAAATTTATATTTATGCAGCTCACAGGTCCAAAACCACATTACTACTGATGTCTAAGGGATTCAAGATGAGGTAATGTCCAAATCCATATCTTATAACATAACCGGATGTGATTAGGCTTTAGTTTTACTACAGGATCATAGTTCACCAAACAGTTTCCTATTGCTTTTGTTAAAGTTATACTGCCTTTTCTGTATTCCTACTACTCTCTTCTTTAGAGTTCCAGATTAAAGGGGGACACTATATTTGAGTTTCTTTAGCTGATTTTTTCCTTCTACAATACTTTTTTTAACCCTGGAGGAATAGAAGTCTACAGGAAACTAATTACAAATGACCTTGACCTTTTCACTTGAAAATTAACTTCTCTGATAATCAGTCTTTTTGCTTTGAAACTTAGTAAAATAATAATGCAATGACACATAATTATGTAATTAGTATTAAGTTCAAAGGAAACATGAATTGATCTAAGGCTAGCTAGTGTTTCATCTCAGGGTAGCTAATCCTCTCAAAAGAATTTTTTGTTATCTTCTCTCTAGTTCATAAGTCACACATACAGCAATAAAACATCAAACAGAATAAAAATAAAAGCATTTAATTGTTGGAGCTCTCAAAATTTTTTGAAGACTCAACCTTTTGTGATTCAATTGTAAGAAGTGTGAAGTTATTAACTGATATATGAAGACATGTGAGGATCTTATTTGTAGATCTCGTTCAAAGAACAATTATTGGGGCCACCTGGGTGGCTCAGATGGTTAAGCATCTGCCTTCGGCTCGGGTCATGATCCCAGGGCCCTGGGATGGAGCCCCACGTCTGGCTCCTGGCTCAGCGGGTAGCCTGCTTCTCCCTCTGCCTCTCCCCTGCTCATGTTCTCTCTCTCTGTATCTCTGTGTCTCGAATGAATAAATAAAATCTTAAAAAAAAAGAACAATTATTGGTTAGAAAGATTAAATGAATATAGATCAGTGTCTTGGCTGGGAAGAATGATCTGTATGTAATTCACAGAAGTTGCAGGTTTTTAAAGATACTTAATTTTGTAGTCATTATGATGCTAATTAGACATAAGAAATTTAAAAATCTAAGATAAAAAGCAAATAAATGATAAAGTATATTGCTTAAATTGCACAGAAGTTCTCAGGAAAGATGAAGATGAGTGTCAGGATTTCCTCCATTCGATTCCATGGAATTTTAAAGACATTTCTATTATCTTTTCAAAAATCATTTGTAGCCAGAATTTAAATCCCTGAATGTTTAAATAGTGTAATATAAGGAGTCTCACAAATTGATTTTAAGTGATCTGCAGTATAAAGGAACTTCCAATCGTTCATTATTTTGACAAGAAATAATGTTGGATTAAGTGAATCTATTCCCTCAAACTTAATTTTAGTTCATAGCATCATTTTTTAAAATTTTATTTTATTATGTTATGTTAGTCACCATACATCATTAGTTTTTGATGTAGTGATCCACGATTAATTGTTTTCATATAACTTAGCATCAATTTTATAAAAAAAGACACAATCTTAGGTGCTAATAAAACTGCCATTGACTGTTTTATGTTTGATCTTCTCATTTTTTCCTCTTATCCAGAGTTGAATGTGCTATAAAGATAAAAAAAGAAAAAACCACTTTGGCAAGAAAAGAAGTATAAACATACGGATAAATAGCTTGTGAAGATTTTAAAATGAAACTTTTTTTTAATAAAGAGTTTTGTCAAGATACATGGATGGTTTAGGGAGACAATATCTGGAAATACTGAGTGGTAAGATGGAAAAGTGTATCCACAGAGTATCCAACTATCCAGTAAACAAGGAGAAACAATGTTTGTAAAAGAGAAGAAATATGTTGTACTTTTATAAAATTAAAAAAAATTACACTCTTTTAATAACTTTGAAAATGATACAAAATCTCATAAAGTAACAAAAGACATTCTAATCTAATATTAAAGTATGGGGGGCCTAGGTGGCTCAGCTGGTTACGTGACTGTCTCCTGATTTTGGCTCAGGTCATGATCTCAGGGTCATGAGATCGAGTCCCTTGTCAGGCTCCATCCTGGGTGTAGAGCCTGCTTAAGATTCTCTCTCTCTCTCTCTCTCCCTCTGCCTCTACCCTCCTCTCTAAAAAGAAAGAAAGCAAGCTTAAACATTATAATGTCTTTTTTAAAAGATTTTATTTATTTACTGAGAGAGAGAGAGAGAGAGAGAGCATTAGCAGGGATGGGGCAGAGGTAGAGGGAGAGAGAGAATTCCAAGCAGACCCCATGTTGAACATGGAGCCCATGCAGGGCTCAATCTCATGTCCCAGAGACCATGACCTGAGTGGAAATCAAGAGTCCTTTGCTTAGCCTACTGAGCCACCCAGGTTCCCCTATAATGCCTTTTAAATGGAGGGGAGCTTGTAGAGAAAATGTCATTTTTCTTGTAGAGGGGAGCTTGTAGAGAAAATGTCATTTTGATGATGACCAGTGCTGTGATTAATAAGATTTAATGCCTCATATGCATTTAAATTTTGAAATCAAAGCAAAACTCTTAATATACACATCTAGTGTAAGCTATTCTCCCTCATTTATATTTTACTTAAATAACACTTTCTTTGCTATTAGAAGATACTATTGCACTGTCTATATGGGTTTTTCTGCTTTGCTATTAAAGCTGGTACTTGGTCAATAGAGACTGAGATAATGAGCATTTAAGAATTCAGGCTTTGGATCGGGTCAAAAGATTAGCACCATTGGAGGTAATAATGAGTAGGTAATTGTGAATATTCTCACTTCCTGAAATATTCCTCACACATATATTGAAGCTATTCTCTCCTGGGCACTTAGAACCCTATGTATCCAAGGAAAGGAAACCTGGAAGGTGCTTCTGGGAAGCCTTGTTTATGACAGGGTTACCATCTCTGCAAATGATGGGCTTCCTGACCTGGATTTCAACATCAGCATCCATTCCAGTAATTTCTTTTAACCTAGAACCATCTGAATTCTATTAAGAAGAACCTAGGAACCTTACAACATGTGCTTAGTTCACGACTGAGATAATATTTGCAATGCAACCATTTGCTTTGAAAAGAACATGTTTTTATATATCAATAAGGCCAGTTGATTACAGAACCTATTTAGATAAGGAATTCCTGGAAGTTGGAAGAGTGCTTATGGAACAGAATTTATTTTTCTATAGATATTTCCTGATATTTGAGTATTTCCAGGGTTGCGAAAGTTTGATTAAAAAATGTAATTGGAGCTTATTAGTTCAATAGGTCCAGCTCACTTTACTGAGTGCAAATTATAAGATTAGGCCTTATAATGTATAAAATGCTTTTAAAATAAAATGTATTCTTCCAATAGCATTTCATTTTATAAGAGTGACTTAGCACACCAACAAAATTATATAACCACCTATGATTAATTTTGTATAAGCATTTTACACTATGCCAGTGTCATTGAAGCTTTAGTATTAATAACAATTTCAGGGAGTGAATGGATATTTTCATTCAACGATTGTGGAGCAGGTGATCCCTAAGCTAATATTAAAGAAGCACTAGGGCAAAGCAGTGGAATCAGGGAAGTTTTCTGGAAATGAAAGAAAAATGAATATGCTGGATTTAGATAAATGATTCTGAAAAAGAGAATAAGATAGTTACTAGGCATATGACAACTATAAGGAAGAGAAATGATTTAGGAAACTGAGCAGTTTATAGATTACAGAATTTGAGTGGTGACTGATCTTATGAAGAAAGAAAAGATAACTCAGAAAAAGAATTATAAGTTAATGGGAAATTTTTTTAAAATCAGAGTCTCATTAAATTTGGGATAAAGCAGGTAAATGGTATAGATCAACATAATTCTCAAAATTAATGAATAATTTATTTCACATTATAATCAGAGACTCAAAACCTGACCCTCCCAACTTTCCAGATTCACCCTGATTATTCCTCTTTATAATTCATTCTTTAGACCAAATGACCTGTAGATTTTTCTCTAAACATTTTGTGCATATCTCCATATTGTATCTTTGGTTTATGCTACCTCTGTCTCTAAAACACTTAGTCCATGACTTCCCTTCTCAATGAATCTGGCTTCAATATCCTCAATAATCTCCAGTAGACACTAATATATACTACTCTTGTAATTATCCGTTTCTGGATTGCAAAACCTTTGATGTCAGAAGGTATACTTTAAAGTTCTCGTATTCCCAGATATAATAGTGGAGTACAGAGTAGGAATTCAAACATATATCCATAATTCTATAATAGGTGTTTTTGTTCTTTGTGAAACTATTAAGGGTTCACAATCATTGTTTTTCCTTTTGTATATCAAAGCTGTTGAAAGTCTATATTCTAAAAATCTTAAATCACTGAACCAATCTTGCACTAATCCCAAAGAAATAATATGAATTTGATACCATCTATAACTTATTTTCTAAGAGGTAACAGGATAGGTATTTGTTCCTATTACCATGTATATTCTAAATGACAAAATTTAATTATTGAACAAGAGAATTATAAATATCCTCTGGGAATGTTTAATTAGTTCATTATATACAAACTATTTCTCAGAAAATGTATTGTGGTAAGAACACTTACCATGACATCTACCTCCTCAAAGAGATTTTTTAAGTGTACAATACAATATCGTCAACTATAACCAATGTTGCAAAGCAGATCTCTAAAATTTATTCATCTTGAATAATTGAAACTTTATACTTGTTGATCAGCAACTCCCCATTCTCCCTGGTTACCACCACTCTACTCTCTGCTTCATTGAGTTTGACTATTTTAGATACCTCCTTTAAATGGAATCGACAGCCTTTTTCCTTCTGTGACTGGCTTATTGCACTCTCCTCAAGGTTCATCTATGTTGTAGCATATTGCAGGATTTCCTTATTTTTTAAGGCTGAATAATTTCATTTTGTGTCTATATCACATTTTCTTTGTCCATTCATCTTTCATCAACAATTAAGTTGTTTCCACACCTTGTTGGTTACGGATAGTACTGTAATGAACATGGGAGTACTAATATCTCTTTTAAGTTCTTGATTTTAATTCTTTTGGATAAATACTCAGAAGTTGGATTGCTGAATCATATGGTAGTTTGATTTTCATTTTTTTTGAGGAACCTGAATACTGGTGGTGAGAAAACTGGATATTCACATGCAAAAGAATTAAATTGAACCTTATCTTATCCCATACAAGAAAATCAACTCACAATGGATTAAAGACATTAATTAACATAAAGTTCTGGGACTATAAATACTCCTAGAAGAACACATAGGAGAAAAGTTATATGACATTGGTCTTAGAAATGATTTTATAGGTAAATGACACCAAAAACACAGGCAACTAAATAAAAAATCGACAAATGGGTTTCCAACCAACTGAAAAGCTTCTAGAAAGCAAAGGGCAAAAAATCAACAAAATGAAAGGCAATCTATGAAATTGGAAAAAAGTATTTGCAAATCATACACCTGATAAATGGTTAATTTCAAAAATATATAAGAAACTCCTACAACTCAATAGCAAAATAGCTAATAATCCAATTAAAAAATAAGAGTGTGGGGGTGCCTGGGTGGCTCAGTTGGTTAAGCGACTGCCTTCGGCTCACGTCATGATCCTGGAGTCTGGGGATCAAGTCCCACATCGGGCTCCCTGCTTAACGGGGAGTCTGCTTCTCCTTCTGACCCTCTTCCCTCTTGGGCTATCTATCTCTCATTCTCTCTCTCTCAAATAAATAAATAAAATCTTAAAAAAAAAATAAGAGTGTGCCTGGATGGCTCAGCTGGTTAAACAACTGCCTTCAGCTCAGGTCATGATCCTGGAGTCCCAGAATCAAGTCCAGCATGGGACTCCCAGCTCAGTGGAGAGTTTGCTTCTCCCTCTGACCCTCTGACCCTCTCCCCTTTCATGCTCTCTCTCACTCTCTTTCTTAAATACATACATACATACATACATACATACAAATGAGCTAAGTACTTGGGTAGACATTTCACCAGAGAGACATACAAATGGCCGACATCTATAAAAAGGTGCTCAACATCACTAATCATCAGGGAAAGCAAATCAAAAACCACAATGAAGTATTACCTCAAACTTCTTAGGACAGTTATTATCAAAAAAAAAATATTTAGAAGTGTATTGAAGATGTTGAGAAATTGGACACTTTTGCACTATTAGCGAGAAAGCAAAATAGTGCAGCTATTACAGAAAACAAAGCTACATTTTACTAAGAAGTTTCAGTACCATGGTGATGGAGATTCTTGCATAGCAGAAGTAGTTGCCTATACTTGAATTCTTTTTTCCCTAAACTTACATTGTGTGAGGATGGTGACTTAATTGTCTTGCAACTTAAAACAGAATTATCTATTTGGTCAATTTGTTAGGGATAGGGAGTGTTGCAATAGATTGGTTGTTAAAGAGATTGAACAAATCAATTATATTCTGATCACGTATTATAGCATCTATTTTCCCATGTTTATGATACTAAAGGTTCTGACTTATTAGTATATTATCTTCAGATTATTAGAGATTGCTAAAGATCATAGCAAGGAACTAAATATGCACTTATTCTGTTCTTTTTGAAGGTGCTAGCTATAGCCATGATTGTGTTTTATTTATAAACTATTTTGGAGGGATTACAAAATAATCTAAGGATATGGAGCAAGGGAGTAAAAACCTTGTAAGCCAGTAGTACAGGGGCATCTGGGTGGCTCAGTTGGTTAAAGCTCTGCTTTCGGCTTAGGTCATGATCCCATGACCCTAGGATCCTGGGATCCAGCCCCAAACTGGTCTCTTTGCTCAGCAGGAAGCCTGCTTCTCCCTCTCTCTCTGCAGTTCCCCCTGCTTGTGCTCTCTCACCACTCTCTCTTTCTGTCACATAAATAAATAAAATCTAGAAAAAGAGAGAGAGAGAGAGGGAGTAGTTTAATTGAAGCTCTTTTCAAATGTTTTATTCAGATTTGAGAAAGTAAACCAAGATGTCAAGATACAAAGCAGTTTAAAGAGTTTTATGTGGTAATTCAGTTTTCTGTAATTGCTATTGATACACCCGCCCTCAGTGGAAAGATGTGAAACATTAGAAACATGAAAAATAATTCCAAACATTGCTAAAGCCACTATTCACTAACACGTTGAGATTGGTACTAGTGACATGTCATAAGATTATTGAGAAGATATTTTGGAGACAAAAGCTAAGCAATAACAATGTATTGGAAAAAAACTGAAAAAAATGAAGAAAAGGGGGACTTTTTCCAATTATCTATGAGAATAAATAGTAAATTTGATAAAAAAAATCAGCCCCAAATTTTTGAGCTTTATATATAAAATATAATTAACTTACTGTATTCTAACATATTATGTTAATACTATGCTGAATTAGCTTGCTATTGGATTATGAAAATATATTTAAGTATAATATCTTTTTTTCTTGCTTTATTATGTAGTTATTCTGTACTATAAGGACATTAAAGTTCTAAAAACAATGATATAAGGAGATTTCCATTTATCTTTACTAAATTTGCTATAATTTGTCTTCTCAATGTGTAAAGTCTTAACTTTACCTGTTTTATGACGAATTTGCTTTTAGAACACTTTGGACTATTTTAATTTTCTACCTGGGTCCAAATTTTTTGCATATTTCTAAATGATAAATTATAGTAGATACTTAAACATATCTCCAATTAACAAATTTTCCTTTGCAGAATAAAATTGGGTTTAGTTTTGTTTTATTTGATTGTTTTTTTAATCAAGTTTTTAAGTAATCATCTGGTTATTTATAGAAACATCCTAAGTAAATGTCATAAGTTCTCAGGAAAACAAACAAACAAACAAACAAAAACAAAATAAAACAAAACAAAAAAAACTTGAAAAGTCACCTGGATTAGAATACATATTTGAAAGACTGTTTTTCAAATGTTCCAGTCAGCAAAGATAGAAAAATGCTAAGAAATGTTGTACCAAATAAATATTATGATCATTATTCTGTCTTCACTGAGCATAATTTTTTTTCTGCAGTTGGTTACTGTTTCTTACTAAAGTTATTTCAATTATTTATTTAAATATCCCATAATAAAAGCACCACATCCACTGAAAATTCTTGATATTATAAATTGAAAAGTTACTCGCATTCATTATGTCATCATAAATTAATAGTGCTGACATGGACCTTGGGATATCATTACCACTCTTGAAGGGTGATAATGGCTATGAAGAGAAGCAGAGATACCTTCTGGTTTTTAAATTGAATTTTTATAGCGGCAGCTTCTATTCTGTGAATTGTGTTTTTCTAGCAGGAGGTCTATTTTCAAGATTTATTTGACTTAATTCTAAGTTGATTTAAATTTCATGTTTTTGGCTTTTAATGGTTTCTAGTTTTCTTGCTAACTGAACTAACAATTCATGTCTAGCCCCAGCAGCATATTAAGAGGTTTTAAATATAAGTGGTCCTTTATGATTTGAATAAGTCAAATATACCTGTAATGCTGGGAGCCATTAATACAACTATTAAATAAAATGTAATGACATTTCCAAACTACTTGTAATTTCATTGGATATATAGATCAGTATAATTTTTAATTTACCAATTAAAACCTTTAAAATTTATGCCTTTAAAATAATTGCAAAAAACTGGGGTGCCTGGTTGGCTCTTTTGGTAGAGCATGTGACTCTTGATCTTGGGATCATGAGTTCAAGCCCCACGTTGGATGTAGAGCCTACTAAGATAAATAAATAAATAAATAAATAAATAAAGCAAGCCCGTTTTCCCTGATGTTTATAGCAGCATTCTCAAATTATGAAAAGAGCCCAAATGTCCATCGATTGATTAATGGATAAAGAAAATATGATATGTATATATAAAATGGAATCACTCAACCATAAAATAGAGTGAAGTCTTGCCATTTGCAGGGTCGTGGACGGAGCTAGAGAGTATAATAAGCAAATAAGTCAGTCAGAGAAAGAGAAATACCATATGACTTCACTCATATGTGGAATTTAAGAAACAAAACATATGAACATAAGGGGAAGAAAAAGAAAGAGGCAAACCAGAAAACAGACTCTTAATTATAGAGAATAAACTGACAGTTGCTGGAGGGGAGGTGGGCAGGGGATTGGGCTGGCTGGGGGATGGGTATTAAGGAGGGCACTTGTGATGAGCACTAGGTGTTCTATGTAGATGGTGAATCACTAAATTCTACACCTGAAACTAATATTACACTGTATGTTAACTAACTGGATTTAAATGAAAACTTGAAAATACAATACAATACAATACAATACAATACAATACAATGGCACTCCAAGTTCAAAAAAAATTAAAAATAATTGCAAAAAGTTTCTTTAAACTTTTAAAACTTGTTATAGCCATTAAAATTAAACACTTCAATAATTAAATAAATATATTTGCCTTTTGATTTGGACACTATGATTCTATAAAGACAAGTAACTTTCAGTAGTCTGCTACAATCTGTTAAATAACCTCAAGAAGAAATTCTAGAGTCAGACTTTTTTTTTCAAAAAATGTTATTTCCGGTGCTCTCTAAGCTCTGGTTTTGTAGCATGACATTGGCCTTCTGATTGCCTCATTTATATCACTTGTTTCTACACAACATTTACAATGACTTTTTCAAAGATTTCCTTTGACATCTGTGGTTCCAAAGGTTAATTATTTTACTTTTTCTTTTCAAGATGTCATGACTCAAACTGAACAAACCCCTCCTCCTTCTCCAGTCTGACCAGATGTCTTGATCTATAACCCTCAGACATTTTACACATGATGATATCTCTGCCACTAATGACTCTTCTCTTTGAGTGGACAATGTGAACTCACATGTTAGTTCTAAGCTCAGCCCTGCTGATGTCCCATCCTGGAAAAATTATTGGGTGTATGTACTCACTTAACATTATACACCCTTTTCAAACACTTACCACACTTAACAAATTTATACTTATTCATGCATTTCTTGATTAAAGCCTTTCTCCCCAGCAGACTATGAGCTTCACAGAGTCAGATAATTTCTTTTCTTGCTCGCTACTTTATTTCCAAAAGCCAACACATGTTATGGTTCAGAATAGACACTGGATGAATGTGTGTAGAATGACTGATCAAATGAAATTTTAAACTTTCAGGAAGCAGTTTTCATTAGACATAGAAACCTGGCAAAAAATGTCTAAATTCCAAAATATAAAAAAAAATTAAAACCTCTAATTTTCATATTTTTGGAAAGCCAGGTTTGGAACATAATTTATAGCCAAGATGAACTCATGTTTCCTGTATACTGGATGAATCATTTTGGGCAATGGGTTACTAGTTAGAATCTTCAGTTCCCTTAATTCTAAATCGGGAATGATAACCATGCTTGCTGTTGAGTAAGAGGCTATCATGAGTGTTTAATGAGTAGTATATGTAAGTACTTAACATCATGTCTGCTATATAAAGCTTAATAGACAGCATCTATTATTATTATTATCATCAGTGCTCATCGAGTGTCAGTAATGAGCTAGCTACTTTGATATATGGGTAATAGTGACTCTTGCCTTGATAAATATTCTTTAATGAATAGTTAAATAGGAATGGAATTATAAAGAAAAAACAATATAAAGACATTTCTTTGGGAAAATAAAAAAGTATCTATTAATTTTATCTTGTAAAGTCAGCAAAAATTTCAATGAATAAATAACACATATGGTTTCCTCTAAAAGAGTAAAATGATATTTTATCACATAGTAGGAAAATAAGGATATCTTAGAAAGAAAATTGTAAGCAGCAACAACAAAAACAAGGAAACTTGTGAGCAACAAAAAGTGGTGTTAAGTGAGCCGAGCCCAAATGTTATATTGCTATTCGAAGTAATGTAGATTTTATGATTAAGCACTTGGCATGTTCCAAATCCTCTTCCCATTATCCTAGAAATATGGTCAGCTATATATTTTACAAAAATATCAACACAATTTAATAAAACAATAATTAGCTAGCTCACATGAAATAGAAAGTAAGTCTTAAGTCCCAGTTCTACTATCCTTTTCATGCAACTATTTGCTAAAGGTATTAGTTTTCCACTGTTGCTCAGCAAGTTACCTGAAAATTTAGAAGCTTAAAATGTTAAGTAGGTATTACTCATTGTTTCTGTGGGTCAGGAATTCAAAAGCAGCTCTGGCTCAGGATCTCTCATTAAACTACACTCCCAGTATGGACTCTGAAGGTCTGCCTGTGACTAGATGATCTACTTCCTACATAGCTCACCCTTGTGGGTGTTGGCAGGAGGCCTCAGTTCTTTGCAGTGTGTATCTCTCTATGGCAATATCGAAAGGTCCTCATGCCATGGCAGCTGGCTACTCCAGAACAACTCACCCCAGACAGAATGGTGTAAACCACGATGTCTTTTATAACCTAGCCTTGGCAACCACATATTGTTATTTCCTCAACCCTTTACTAGTTACGCAAGTCAGCCCTATGTAATGTGGGAATAGAACACAGAAGGGTGTCAAAATTAGGAAGCAAAGATCAATGTGAGTCACCACAGTCTTCGATCATTTAGTAGTAATAGTTACACCCAAATGCAATTAGTATAGATATAATTTTGTACACTTTGAATTGTATTCTACTAAAATTAACTTATAAACTTATAAAATTGATATTGAGAATTATTTTAACACAAGCATAATGCTTTTAATTATATTTATAAACACATAAGAAACATGTTTATTTGTACTCATATTTATTTGTACTTATATTTGTATTCATAATTATTCGTACTCATACTTGTCTTCATATCATCTTACTTTCTTAATAAACCATTCTACTCTCCACAATCCACTCAGAATTATCTTCAAAGTTGTAAATTAAACATTTTCGCTTTCTCTTTGCAAAAAAGAAAATACCCTCAATAGCTTGCCACTATCAAAGGACTGAATCATATATTATCAACCATGATCCATATAACTGAACTTGGTAATACAAAGTAGTGAAGAGGGTCCAGGCTTTGTATTACACACAACTCAGTGCTTTCACATACTGGGCTATTAGAATATGCCTATGGAAAGTTACAGCATGTGATACTTCCTAAGTCACTCAGGATAGCAAGGGTAGATTAATATCTTCTAATTGGCTTAGACATAATTATCTGGTAAGTACAGTTTAACGATAACAGCGAATGAGATTGTCAGCTTTCCCACCCAGCCTAGCTGCTAGATTCTTTTTATTTTTTCTTCTCACTCAATATTTCAGGAAGCCAAAATTTAAACTGACTTCATTTCTTCCTAAAAAGCAGTCTGAATATGACCACAGCAAACACAACAAAGTTATCATTGCTTGTCGAACCTCAAAAAAATCCCATCTAGTTGCTCATCCCCTCTTCTACAGGGTGTTTGTTTACATGTTGATCTGAGGTATTGTGCTGCTGTACACCAACTGCTTGAATAAAGGGTCTCACACCTCCAGGAAATAAAAAGTGTGTTACATTTATTCTTAATGACCTTTCCTATGCAATTTTCTTCAAAGGCATTTCATCAATACAAAACCATTGCAGAGTAATAATATATATCTCAGAGTTAGGCATCTCTTTAGGATCCATAAATATAATGCATGTTTCTGTCTGCAGGCATATGTGTCTAATTGTCCAGTTTCTTGGAGCTAGTCGTCCGCTCTAATACTCTGATGCCACAAGATGTGAAGCATCTGTTACTATTCATCAGTGGATAAGAGGATTTATGGCTTTTCATTAATCACCTGGAAGAGAGACTATTTATTCACTTAGATGGCAGCTCTTCTGTGATTACAAGCAGTGCAGAGAGAGAGCACAATTTCAAAAGGGTGAAGCACAAAGACCAATAAATGACTGACAAATAAGAAGCAGGAAGGAAAGCATGTAGCATCACATCCCAGGAGGCCTCCCAGATTTTTCCTTTTTGTAATCACTTCTTAACGTAAGGAAATAGAGTATTCTCATAAGACAGTGAAATATTTGCCCTATTACTTTCAACTTTCATTTTCAAAGAACCACTACATATGTAACTCTTTAAAGTGTTTTCAGCATTAAAAAAAATACGGTTTTTGGGGAAAAAAAAGCAGCATGGAAGCTCTGCCCTAGAATTTAACATCATGACAGATTAACTTCTAGCTACTTCCTTTTCATTTAGCAGTGTGATGATTTCTTTTGAGAGGATATACATACCCATTCACAGAATTTTATTTGGTAGCTGAAATTTAACACATTTTAAATAGCAAAAATTAACAAGCTAACAATAAAATGGAGAAATAAGATAATGACATTTGTTACCTTATAAAAAATTTCTCCCAAGTGGGATTTTTTTTTCAGGAATGTACAGCTTGTTAAACATTCAGAAATCAATTAAGATAACCCATCACATCAATAGGTAAAGAAGAGAAAAATGATATGACCATATCAATAGGTACAAAAAAATCATTTGACAAAATATATAACCACTTTTAATAAATACTCTTAAAAAACTAAGAAGGGGGGACATTCTCACCTTGATAAAGAGCAACTAAAAAAAACACCTATAACTTACATCACCCTTAATGATAAAGAACTAGAAAGAATAAATAAAACTTCTTTGTCCACAGTCGAAATGATGATTTATTTAGAAAACCCCAAATAAGAGAAAGCAAAAACAAGCAAACAAAAACCCTCCTGGAACTAAGTAGCAATTAATAACAAATTTTCAGGTTATAAGGATAATATACAAAAACTAATATCCATATGTAAAGATATACACAAGCAATGAAGAATAGGAATTTGAAATTAAAGACACATCACTTACATTAGCACCAAAAAAAGTAGCAGAAGAAAAATGAAGGAAAGAAAGAAAGAAAGAACAAAGAAAGACCTAAGTATAAGTTTTAAAAAAATGTGCGATGTCCGCTATTAGGAAAATGAAAAATTCTGATGAAAGAAATCAAAGATACAAATAAATGTAGAACTGGTTCAAATTCATGGATAAGAAAATCCAATGTTAAGATATCAGTTATTCCATACCTGAACTATAGATCCAATGCAACCCTTGTAAAAATTTCAATATGCTATTTGTGGGTTACTAACTGATTCTAAGGTATAGAGAAAATCAAGAGATCCAAAATAGCCACCAAAATACTAAAGAAAAAAATAATAATAAAATTAAAGTAGCAGGGGCTGGATACTACCTGACTTCAAGACTTAATATAAACCTACTGTAATCAAGACACTGTGTTACTGGTGAAAGAATGAGCATATAGATAAATGGAAGAGAATGAAGAACCCTAAATAGACCCACCCAAATATGGTCAACTGATCTTTGACAGAGAAGCAAAGGCAACTCTATGAAGAAAGGATAATCTTTTCAACAAATGGTCTTGGAATAAGGAGACATCCAAATGTGAAACAATATCTCTAGACACAGATTTTCAATTTTTCATAAAAATGATCTATTAGTGTATCATAGACATAAATGTGAAATAAAAAAACTACAGAACTTTCAAAAGATAATGCAGAAGAAAATCTCAGTGATCTTGGGTTTGGTGATGCCTTTTTAGATGAAACAAAAAAAGCACAATCCATGAAAGAAAAAAAAATATTAAGTTGGACTTCATTAAAATTTAAGATCTTCTGTTCTGCAGAAGACACTTGTTAAGAGAATGAAAAGAGAAGCCACAGACAGGGAGAAAATCTTTGCAAAACACATATCAGATAAAGAACAAGTGTACGAAATATGCAAGTAAATCTTAAAGCTGAGCAATAAAAAAATAATTAAAAATTAGTAAAGTCCTAAATAAACAACTCACCAAAGAGGATGTATAGATGACAATAAGCATATGAAAAAATATTCAATGTCTGATGTGATTAAGAAATTGCAAATTAAAACAACATTGAGATACCAGTATAAATCTTTCAGAATGGCTGAAATCTCAAACACTGGCAACCCCAGATCCTGGTGAATAAGTATAACAATAACAACTCTTGTTCATTGCAGATTGAAAGGAAAGATGGTAGAGCCATTTTGGCACTTTCTTATAAAATTAAACATAGGTTTATTATTTGATCCAGCAGTGATGATCCTTGATATTTGTTCAAATGAAGTGACAATTTATGACCACACAAAACCCTGCACAAACATGTTTAAAAAAAGCAGCTTTATTCATAATACACACACAGATAGCTTCTGAAAAAAAGTAAATGCCTTTTCCATCTGAAAGAGCACAAACAAAATGACAGATAAAGAACTTAAAATATAAATAATATTATATTAAGCATATATTTGCATTCTTCGTTGCAAGAGGTATAAAGCAGGAGGGATCAACTCTCTCCATCTCTGAATTGCCAAAAATTAGAAACTACCAAATGTTCTTAAATAGGTGAATGGATAAACAAACTGTGGTATGTGCATACAATGGAATATTATGCAGCAATAAAGAAAAAAAAAACTACCAAGTCCCAAGAGACATGGAGGAAGATTAAATTCATATTGCTGAGTGAAAGAAGCCAGTCTGAAGAGACGACATACTACTACATGTTTGATTCCAACTATATGACATTCCAGAAAAGGCAAGACTGACAGTAAAAAGATCAGTGGTCACCAATAGTTCAGGGGAAGAAATCAATAATACAGTGAAGCCATTCTGTATTTCACTGTAATGATGGATACATGGCAATGCATTAGTCAAACCAAGAAGTTGCACAACACAAAAAGTGAATCCTAATATAAACTATAGATTTTAATTAAAACAATGTGTCGATATTGGTTCATCAATTGTAACAAATATACCACATTACTGCAAGATGTTAATAATAGGGGAAATTATCTGGGGAAAGAGAGGGAGGGATTTGGGAACTCAATGTTTTTTTCTGCTCAGTTTTTCTGTAAACATGAAATCGATCCAAAAATATTCTATTTTAAAAAAACACATTTTTATTACTCTCAATGCTAAACTGTACATTTGCAGGATTTTATTCTGTAAATAAAAGGTAGTAAGAAAGTTTCTGTTTTTCCTTGGAACTATAATTGATTCTGAGCTCTGTATTTGCATATCAACTTCCAGAGGAAAAGACTTTGTCTTTCATTAGAGATTTTTTTTTTAGAAAGATTCAATGTGATTTTAAACTCTTGCCTTGGATCCTATTTTTATTGGCATCATTTCCATTATTTTAACTGTCTATAAAATAAGAAAACTTTAAACCACACTGCATCAGACACACTGATGTGTGTAACTCTGGAAAAAAAGATGTCATTTCCATTTGAAAGAGCACAAACTAAATGTAGATATACAACCTAAAAGATAAACTACAATTTTGGGGTATATATTTACATATTTCAATGCAGGAAAAAAGAGGTATAAGGCTGGAGGAGCTCACCGTTTCCATTATTAAATAATTTAATTGGTCAGGCTTGAAGTAGACTATTCTAAAAATTATTGTTAGCTATAATATATATTTCCTGTAAAGTTTGTCTTCAATAACATTGTTCATCCATTCACTCCTATACAGCTAGCCCCAGGGCTTGACATAGAGTAGGAACCTTCTAAATATTTAATAATGGTTGGATGTTTCAGTCGGTTCTAACAAATATCTCAGGATCTGCTGACGTTACACTCATTTTAGCCTTCACTCAAGGTCATGAAGTTGCTAATTTATTTTGAAACATTGTGTCTCAGGATCATTACTGAATAAGCATTTCTTCCATTTTCTGATTCAGCTTTTCAAATCCTTGGTAATGAAGAACATGATGGGGGCGCCTGGGTGGCTCAGTTGTTAAGCGTCTGCCTTCGGCTCAGATCATGATCCTGAGGTCCTGGGATCAAGCCCCGCATCAGGCTCCCTGCTCAGCGGGAAGCCTGCTTCTCCCTCTCCCACTGCCCTGCTTGTGTTCCTTCTCTCGCTATCTCTCTCTGTCAACTAAGTAAAGAAATAATTTCATAAAAAAAGGAAAAAAGAATGTGATGATGGGGTAATGATCACTCCCCAGCAATATTTTCGTCTCATAATAATTCCTACTCCCCACAATTTAAGCTCCTGAATAATAATTACAAAGCATGATGGGCTTTAAAATTTATCTTCATACTTTTTTTTAAAGTGTTATGCACAAAATAACATCAATTATAGGAAAACTGTGATCTGTAAAGCCAGGACAAATATTAAATATGTTAATACTTCCTATGTAACCTTGGAAGTATTCTGGTTCTAAGAATACAGATATTTTTATAAAGTATAGATATGTTTATCACTTGAAATTACTTAATCATCAAACTTAAAGCATGTTAATTAAAAGTATATATTGTAGGAATTCATTTAAAAATGGTTTTAATGCTGTATAAAAAACACTTCGCTTTCTCTGGAGATCTATTGTTTTCATAGAATATGAAAACACTGAATAAAAAATGAACATCGCTGTGAATTGTGCAAGACTGTTGAATTACAGACCTGTACCTCTGAAACAAATAATACATTATATGTTAAAAAAAAGAAAAAGAACAAGATAGCAGGAGGGGGAGAATGAAGCGGGGGAAATCGCAGGGGGAGACGAACCATGAGAGATGATGGACTCTGAGAAACAAACTGAGGGTTCTAGAAGGGAGGGGGGTGGGGGGATGGGTTAGCCTGGTGATGGGTATTAAAGAGGGCACGTTCTGCTTGGAGCACTGGGTGTTATACGCAAACAATGAATCATGGAACACTACATCAAAAGCTAATGATGTATGGTGATTAACATAACATAATAAAAAAATGAACATCATCCAACTCTGGTTTAATAATATTATTGGGACGGTGTGTTGACAGGAGAATGTCTGTTTGATCTAACTGGAATATACAAAAGTCACTGGATTAATGCATTTCCTTCTACTTATCCTTAAGAGGAAAATAAGTTGGCACCTGTGTAGGGTAATACAAAGATAAAAGAACATCCAGAGGAAGAATCAGAACAAAAGCCATATTGCAAATGAAAACTCTAGGAAAATCATGTTGATTTAGATGTTAAGACATGCAAACTTTAGTAAACACAATTAAGTCTTTAGAATATCACCTGGGAAATAACAAAGTTGTAGAGCCAACAGGAGAGGATAAACATTAGGGAAAAGCAAAAAGAAAGACATGAAAAGTATCTTCTTTGTTCACAGGACCCAAAGGTACAAATACCACATCAAAGAGATGAATGGCAATTTGGCAAAATTAAACAGAAGTCAAGGAAAAAGCAAATGTTTCAAACATTTCTATTGTTTATTAACGGTACTATTGGATTAAACATCTAAAAGAACAAGTACTTAAGGTCACTCTAAAATCTGTATCTATCTAACAGTAAAAGCAGCCCCCTCCGCATGGGCTAGGAACAAAATCTGCATTGTGCTTGGTCAGGAAGACCACTGTGCTCTGCCGAAAGGGTCAGGTTAAGCTGTCACAGCTGTGACTGGTTCAGGGGAGGACTTAAATCACAAAGCCAACAGATTATCAGTGTAAATGTTCCAAAATTGCATGGAAACCTGTCTTACTTTTCCCTCCTTTTAGGATTTTTATCACTTGGGGGGAAAAGGAAGGAAAGAGTAAGATAATGCAGATGGCATGATATCATATTTTAGCAATGAAAATAGTCTAACAAGAGTCCAACGAAAGGGACTGAGAGATCAGGCACAGCGTAACAAGGCAAACATTAAATGGGAAGACTACAGCATTATTTGGAGCATGAATACAATTCTGTTTTGGGTTTTGTCTTTGTATTATGAACAGTGTAAGACCCATGAAAAGAAGTGAAGTTTGTTAGTCAAGTCTCTTCTTGCATTTTTACATTTTGTCCTCTTTGAACGTTCCTTCTCACCCCAGCTCTGGGGAATTACTCGCTTCCTTCTTTCTTTTGCTCCCAAGTTGTTTTCATTCTTTCAATTCAATAGTATTCTCATAATACTCAAATTTTTTAAAAAAATCTTAATTTTTGAGTCTATTCAATCAGTGTCAAGGTGCTAAAATTCCTTCGTCACAAGAAAGCATTATTCCACTTTGAAAATTATAGAATTGAAACGAAGAAAAGTTAAGTAACTCAATTATAAGTAACAGTCCAAAAATGGAAGGACAAATGTTCAAATTCAAGCCTGCCTGAGCCCAGATCATAGTCAGTCCTGCTCCTAAATAATCCCATTTCATCCTATCCATGCTTATGTCATCTTGCTTGTCTTCTTTAGGTCTGATAGATAATATAATAATATATTAATTTAATGCATTCCTATTCTATATATAATATTCTACCCTTTTATTGGAAAAGAGTGTGAATTAAAAGGAATATCTGAAGAAACGGAATATTCTAAATAAAATATAAACAAACAGGCATGCACTATGCTGAAGGTGGTGAGACTGAATATTTTTTTTTCTTTTACAATAAGATCAAGCAGGCTGAATTCCTTGTTTGAGAAATTGCACATACATGTTATGGCTCTCTTAATAGCTCTTGGTGAAGAATAATCTTGAAATTCTCAGGGCCAACTCTCTTTTTGAAATCAGAGTAAATAAAAAATGTAACACATGCCTGAAACCAGAACTGAGTCTTCCCTCTAGGATCTTTTACACAGATATCTAAAGGAGCTTTCAGGACATAGGTAATTAGTTACAACTTACTGAATTTATTAAACAAATATTTTAAATTACTATCCAGACTTCCTTCTACTATTTCAAGGACATTCTTGTATCAAATTCCTAAATCCTTATCTAACCTTATCTAAACCCTATACATATCCTAGGAATTGTATATTCCCATCCTATGTACTATATGTGTTCATAGAATTGGTATTAGTCCTAATTTCTCTTTTGCTTCTGAGTCTGTAACAGAAAAGCTCCTCAAACATTTCATTCCACAATCTTAATTTATAAAATAAAGCACTTATGACACAAATTAAGAATTTCCATTTTCCCACTACCTTACACCTATCGAATGTAATACCTCGGAAAAGAGGACAGTGCCTAAAATAATAGCGTCTCTTTGGAAGCAAAGCAGTTGGTCAAAGTTTGTATAACATCTCAAATTACTTAAGATGTACCTGCTATACTTTTCCTTCTTGTAACTTTCCATTATTATGAGTTTTCATTATAAGGTAGGTGGAAGTAAATAAGAGGCTAGAGAATAGCAAACAGTAAGAACAAGAAAAGGATAAACCATTCACCAAATAAAAGTCAAACAAACCTCACCTGTTTTATTGTAGTTTTTATTAGCAAAGGACACTCAAAATATTTCTTAATCTATAGCCGTGTTTTCAATCTAAGATTTCAAAATAAAATCTTTTGTGGACTTTTTTTTTTAAGGTTTGTAATAGCTATTTCCTTATTAAGGAAAATAAATATATTGTAGTGCCAAATACAATTTTAATATCTTTCTCTGGCTATGCTCACATCAGCAAATGTAGAAACACTGAAATGTTACATTATCATATAAATGTACAGCTAAATTGGTTTCATAAAACGATCACCAAGTTGTGCCAATTGTTAAAAAGACTAAATACAAGCCATGCTAACAAAGTTCACAGTAAATTGTGAAGTGGCATAAAATCAGGTCTGTCCTTATTAGTAATGAATCATTGAAATAACAGCTTTTCTTCCCTAGCAGCAGGATATATAAAAACATCTTGATTAGCATCTATTAATTAAGTTCAAATATTAAAAGAAATGAAACATGGTACTAATTTTTATAATCATAAAATGGAAGTGACGGAGAAGGATTCCAAAGAGTGATTATATTGCTGTTGAAGATTTCAAGGAAATTACTTAAAAGCTTAAAAAAACAGGCTCTCATTATGAAAACGTTTAATACCACTTTGTAGAACGGGTAATTAGAAGCTTCCAATAAGAACTATGTGCATACTTCTTGAAAACATTAAATAATAGAATCTGTATAGTTAAATTATTATCTAACAAAGGAATAACACAGGATTATTCCATTTTACTGAAGAATAAGTTCCAGAAACTCAGTTTGACTTATAGTTATCCTGAAAATTAATATAGTAATGGTAGAGATTGAATCTTCTCTACACAAAGTGAATCTATCCCATAAATTCCACCTTCATTTTACTTCTGTATCTTTGAATTCTTCAACCTGTCAAGTATATTTCAAGCTTTAAATTTCTTTCTAAAGTACAAAGTAATAATGTTCAGCAATCTTCTCTCTCATGACTTCGATGCCACGCGAGAACATTTCTCCCAGATTTGCTTAACATAAGTACATTCTTCAGGATAGTATTAGAGCAGACACTTGATTTATAGACCAGTGTGTATTTTTAATTTTGAATCACTGTGGTTGGAGATTTCAAGGCATTAAGATACAGAAACAGGTGAAAAAATCTTTGATCCCTCTGAAGTGTAACAAGTAAACAATATTTGAAATTAAATACAATGCCTCCAAGCCTCTGCAATTGATGTAGCCCACCAAAATCTGAAAGGCTGGGCTCTCAAGCTGGTGTTGCTAACTGGGTCCCTGAGAGCAGATGGCAAAGAGAACTTGGCCCCCCACCTGCACGACAACTGCGGTGGCAAGTATTAGGCAGCTATTTTGGCAAGAGGAGGGGAGTCCCTGGGGCAGAAATATTTGGACTATGGTTAAACCCATTTACTACTTTCTGTTACCCACCTGTCAAATAAATAGAGACCTCACTAACATATCTATGAAAATACACATATAAAACAGAATAAGCATACGAAATACTTAAAGAATGAGTTTTTACATTGGAAAACAGACATTATCCAGTCACTCTGATGTGATACTATCCTTTAGGGGGAAAAAAGCCTGATGACATTGGGTGAATAGCTTGGAGAAAATGGTCATAAATGATCATAGTCATCTGTTTCCACGTAAGAAATAAAACAATCATTATGTTGTGCTTCAGGTATCTCAGCAACAACCTCAGGGTTTTTGCCAAATAATCCTTGAAATAATCTCTTACAGTCTTTCTGTTTACCTTATAAGGCTAACAAATCCATGGCTTCTATTGTCTCATGGCTAGTGTTTACAGATTTCCCTCAGTGTGCATCTATGCTTGAGAATTTTATTCCATTATCGTATATTAAAAATTCTCACTAGTGAGATTATCACTGGAATATCCACTTCCATTCAGAATAGAGACCCCTGTTGAACAGCTTAATTCATTGCACTAATTTCTAGCATATAGAGAGTTAGCTGTCCTTAGATGAGCCAAATGACTGTTCTCTTTGTGAATAAAGTCACAACATCATGATACAAAACAATCATAATAATACCTAAGTTATTTTTCAGAAGATATCTATAGACATTGTAAGCACTTACATAGTTAGTTATGGGACATGAGGCCAACGAATGTTATTTATGTGTCAATAATAATTATAATTATTATAATTTTTAAAAATTAATGTCTACCAGCAAAGATAAATGATTTAATAATATAAATCACAAACATTAAATTAAGAAATTTATATAAACATTCATATAATTGTTAGATTTTTAAAATTCACAAATGATGTGTAACTTTATAAATAAAATGTAAGTATACAAATAAAAATAACTTAAGTAATTTAAAATAAGGCAAGTTCATTATACATAGGAGAGTGATTCACAACATTTAATGACTCAGTATACATAAGGAATTGATCCCATTTATTTCAGTGGTAGTGATTCAACAAGGCAACGTTTCTCAGCCAAATGTGAGAAAATCAGAATCTTTTGTAGAGAAAAGGACACGTGAATGTAATAAAACTCAGGTGACTCTTAGATTGTATGTAAGGTCGCTTGTCACTCTTGGTTTGGAGTCACTGATTTAGAAAGGATGGAAGTTTGTTTTTGTTCCTGTACTCATTAGTGCTTTTATTATTGTTACAATATTTTAATGACAATACATGTAGGTCTGTGCATAAACAAAATGAGCTAGAGAGCATCTAATATTTGGAGACCTATATTTAAATGATGACTAGCCCATGAAACAGGAAAAAGAAAATGTTTGAGTAAATGCATATAATTGTCAAACAAGTTTTATGCAGTAGACGACAAAGTAATGTATTTCCATATGATTTTTTTTGATTAATAGATTATTCGTTGGCCCTTCGACTGGTCAAAAAAATATGTAGGTGTAAAAGAACATAAAAATTGTTGCCTGGAAAAGAATCAGCCATATGAAAACTAAATAGGGTTCATGCCAAAGTGCAAACAGATGGAAAGTAAACTTCTTTAAGCACCGAATAGAGAGAAATTCATTATAATCATGGAATCTATGTAGTCTTCAAGAAATTGGCACTGTCTGGAAGATTTATGTACAGTAGAAAATCAACTGTGGAAATGCAGGGAAGGAGCATTTTGAATAAGAAAAACAGAGCACCATAAACAAAGGGAAGGTTTAAGAAAGAGAAGGGAAACTGTTTTACTGAGGTGTGGAAAGCAATAGTAAGAAATATGGCTACAAAAGTGATTGTGTCTGAAATGGTTTGAATTTTTCATTCATTTAGCAAATGGTAATGGAGCATCTATTGCAAATAAACATAGCCTAAGCTAAATGAGTAGTTGTGAATAAAACATATTGTTGCTGTTGTAAACAAATATTAAACAAATTATTAAGAAAATTAATTCATTGAAACTGTCATCACACTACAAAGAGAAAGTATAGTGTGTTATGTGCTGATGAAAAAGAAAGCTCCTGACCTTTTGGTAAAGTGACTTTATGTCCCTAGTTTATTTGATCTCCCACTCTTCAAGATTCACATTTTGTATCTCTCCTTTCTTTTCTCACTTCCATCAACTTCCTCATATTCATGCTTGATGAATGATGTAGCTTTCTATTTCACTGAGAAATCTCAAAGATGTGCAAAATTTCTCAGGCTGAAAAAAAAGCTTGATGCTTTCCAGGGTCTGAGAACCCTCAAAAACTAGAGTATGGAGGGAAAGAGAAAGTAGTGTATGATGGTGTTGGAGCAAGAGGTAGGGTCCCAATTGTGCAGGTACCTTCATTCGTTTATTATTCGACATATATTTCTGAGCATCTATAGGCAATTATGTACTGATGCTAGGGACATAAGGGGGAGCCTGATGGGGGAGATTCTTGACCATATGGGTCTTAAATTCTAGTTGAGCAGAGTGAGACAGTAAATGAATAGCTTCTTTATTCATGCCAACCATACTTCAATAAGGAGGTTAAAATGTAATAAAAGTAAATAAAGATAATTTTATAGTGCTATGGTCTCTAAAGGAAATGAAGGAGTCAATGTGTTAGTGAGTGGGGTTAGCAAATTAAGAAAGGGAGCAGGAGATAGCTATTTAACTGGGGTGGTTAGAGAAAGCTTCTCTGAGGTTGTATCAGTTGTGATTTAAATGAGAAAAAGTCAATATGTGAGAAATAAGAAAAATCAGAATAAGCAGCAAAAATAAATACCTTTATGAAATGATATTGGGACATTTAAAGGTGAGAAGGAAGGCAAATATGCCTGCGTTACTGTGAACCCGAGTAGGTAAGTGCTACACGATGGAGAGTATGACTGATTACAGAAAAGAATTGTTTTTTTTTTTTTTTTTTCAAAGTGAAGAGTCACTGTATGATTTTAAGCTGGAAAGTGTCATTGTGACTTTGCAATCTCCTCAGGAGCTTCCAGGTGAAACCTGAAATCTGACCCCCTTAGATGGAGGGAAGAAAGAGACCAAAGAAAGAGAGAGCTACTCTAGATTGGTAGGTGGCAGGTTTAATAAGCAAGGGAACTTACTTAAGAAAGAGGTGGCTGAAAGACAAGTTGATCTCCATACCTTCTGGCAAGAATCTTTAGTGTTCATATAGAGGCTTTAACTGGGGCTCAGTCACATACCCAGTCTACTACATTACATTCCTATTTTAAAGCCATGTCCTTGGAGCAACTTCTGGGAGCAAAGAAAGCAAGGAGAACACACATTTCAAGGGGAGGTGGTGGGAAACCTCCAATTGTCCCAGTCCAACTTGGGGGGGTCAACTGGTGATCATGTCTTCTCAATGATCTCCAACAGTCATGTTGGAGTCAATTTAAACAATTTAATGTTTAAAAAGACCACTTTGGCTGGTAAGTAGAAAATAAAATGTAATAGGCTAAAAGTAGAAACACACCATACGGGAGTTTTTGCAATAGCCCAGGCAAGAAAAGATATAGATTCTATTCCAGTGGTAGGGACGGTGATAGAAGTAGATTATTTAAATGTAATTGGAATACAGATAAGCAGAGTTGCTAATAAAAACCAATAGTAATTGAGATAAGGGGAGAAATCAAATATAGGAAGCTGCTTTGCTGAGAAACATAAGAATGATCTTATTTTAGATAAGTTTACATTCCATTTTAGACATGCAAGTGAGAAACTCAGTTGGCATTCAGATTTTGAAACTAGAGTTTGGGGTCTTGTTCAAGATAGGGAGTGATGTGAATTTATTGGTGATGTGAAATTATTGTGTTATATAAATCCATGGAAGTCAAGAAAACCAAAGGTGAATTATGGACAAGATAATTGAGCATAGCTTTTCACCATCATTTATTTCTTTTCAAATATTAAGCTCCTATTATGAATTTAGCACACTTTTATATAAGTAGATATATCATTTTAAAAAGACAAAAACTTTCACCTGTATTGATTTATATTGTTTAGGGGTAAGAAGCCAATACAAATTAAAGGTAATAACTAAATATATAGTAAATGAAAAAACGGCAAGTAGTATTGCCAAATACAGCAGGATAAAGGCGATCAGTCACACTAGGGCTGGAGGAGGTGCAATTTTATATTGTGTGATTATGGTTGACCTCTTTAAGGTGACATTAACCACAGACCTGAAGGAGAGGGAGTAAATCAAACCAAGAACAAGCAGGAGAGCAGTGTGTGCAAAGGGAAAGGCTAAAGAGTAAGTCCTGAAGTGGGAGGGGATCTAATGCGTCTGAGGAACAATGAAAAGCCCAGGGTGCAGAGCACAAAATGATCTGGGAGAATAGGAGTACAGAAAAACGGAATTAAAAGAGGAAGAAGGATAAACCAGGTGGGTTATTGTAGGATATTTGAACTTCTACTCCAATGTTGAGTGAGAGGGGTAGTCGATGGATAACGGTTACACAGAAGTTCAGCATGATTTTTTTTCAGTTTTAAATTAATCTTTTATTAGCTTTCTCTCTATATATATCTTTAAAAAAAAAAGAGTCTGTAGGGAGTCTGGATAGATGCAGAGAGACCAGTATGCCGGGAAATAAACAGATGTGACTCAGGCTGGGATGACAAATGAAGTGGTGAGAAAGAGATTCTAGATACGTTTTGTAGGTAATGTCTTAAGCATGATTCCAAGTCAATTAAACTGAAAAATTGAAAGCATGCAGTTGCCAGCAGCTGAGATGCAAGGAACCAGGTGTATAAAGAGGATATCAAACTTGAGATGCCTAGCAGATGCTCAAGAATAGATACCCAGTAGCTATTTGGTAAAATAAGTCAATTCTATAGTACTGGGAAGAGATGCAAAGAGATATAAGCATTTATAGGGTTATTTAAGTCATGATATCCAATGAGATTACTAAGGGAGTACATGTAGCAGTGACCAGGGAAATTGGTCAGTACAGGAAGGAGTCCGTGGTCAGATTAGAATGTTTGAAATTGGGATTTTTGGAGATGGTACACTAACTGGTGATAATACCAAAAGAAGAACATTCTGAGCAATTAATCTTGACAGGAAGAAAAATTGTTGGATGTCATAAAGCTAAAAAATAAGAGTCCATATTGTTGGACAGATCACACTTGCGGATGTTCTTATGTTCAGAATGATACTCGGAATACTTATGAAGAAGATGATGGTAAAATCAGCACCAGAAACTATGAATAAAGGTATTCAGAAAACTGGTCAATAGCTCACAAAGAAAGGAAAGAGTAATAGCATGTGTGTGTGTTGGGGGGGGGAGCATGAGTTTTAAAATATTACATTTTTTTATTAAAAGTAAAGAGAAATATAAAAGAAGCAACAACGGGGCACAAGTAGGATTCGTGTATCACCTTCAGTCTCTAAAAAAAAGTGTAAAACGAGAATACCCTGTACTTAAGAGGGCTACAGGAGGGAAAACTATCCTCAAGGCAAAACGAAGTCTCAGTGAGAGCAATGAGGAAAAAAGAAAAACCGGAGAATAACAGAAGCTTCGAATAAGGGAGTAGCAGGCTGGAGAAAAGCCATATAGGCTGCGGGTGAGGACATTAGATTTACAGAATAAACTGGAGAGAATTGTCAGGATTTTCAGTGACCGGGGGGTGCTCTGTCCCCGGAAGAGAGGCATACGGTTAGTCCAGACTGTTTCCTAATAGTTAAAAAAATTGACCAGTATATTTAAGTGAAATTTACCCTTTTTACACTAGACATCTCAAGATTTGAAGATAATCAGCCAAAGTTTTCAACTCTTTTGTGCAGCCTGCTGAGTATTAAAAGTTTAAATCAATTTCCAGACACTCAGCTTCTTTGGAAAATGGATATGCCTGAGGAAATGGCTTTGGTTGAAGCATTGTGATGGCTCTCCTTCCCATCCCCTATTACAGTCATATTTCTTCCACCTTAAAAAGCAAGTATATCTCTCCCACAATCCAAATTGTATTATGATGAATTCCCACTCCCCACCCTTGGCTATAAAAACACTCTGGTGTTCCAGACAAAAGAGTAATCCAGACTCTTGGTATAACTAAACTCTGTTTTAATCAAGGGGTCATTAGTCTGTGATAGTTTATACCTTTCTCTGAAGTATAAATTAAGAGTGAAGAGTCATGCTATAAATAGGTATGTCAACATAGTTGAAATGTTATGAATTCAAGTATATTGACAATTTGGGCAGTGTTAAGTGTTGATAATTTTTATTTAAGGAACTCACATTCTTATTCTCAACTACTGCCAAAGAATTTATTGTTCTTGAGAGTAAAGCAAACACAGACAGAAATATCAAAAATCCCATAGCAAGGCTTCATGTTTTTATATATCTTTTTTTTCTCTCTTTTTCTCTCTCATTTTTATCTCTAGCTCTATCTTTATCTCTATCTAAAATAACAGTGGAATATTCAGTCTTTATAAAAATCATGCTGGAAAATACTAACAGGATATTTGAAGTATGCTCTTTGTATTTTCATCTTTGTCAATGATTTTTAAAAATGTTTAGTCATATAGGTCGTCCATATTACAATCTGTGTCTTGGCTGTATATTTTCTATAATTTCAAAATAATAGAGGTTGAAAGTATCACTTTACTTCTGAGAAATCAAGCTTATATTTTTAATATAATAACCCTTACAGAAGATATTGTTTTATATTTTCTTAAGCAATAATTCAGACCCATAGGAAAATATTCCTATTAACTTTTTATTCAGAAAATTATTTGTATATTGGTAATCAATACATAATTTCTCTTTGTTACAGGTCTACTGATTATTATTGGTAGCAAGCCAGATTTCTACTAGTTTATTCATTCCTTCAGTTTAGTTCTTATGTATTAAACTAACTGGAGGATGTAAATTCTGGCAACAAAATGCTTTAACAAAATCATTAATATAAATTTTAAAGTATTATATTTTCCAGTGTCCCTTAAATGCCTCTTTTCTGTTGATGTTGTGGGTATTTTCCATACAAGGTTTTGTACTGCAATCTCAAAGGGTGGTTGGGGGAAGTATTTATGTAACTCTGAAGGGCAAAATGCAATCTTGGATTTAATGTCTTAAAATTAAAAAAGCCAGCTGCATTTAATTAAGATTAATTGTATTGTCTCTGATGTTTCTCTGTTTTACTAATCCACTAGAATGTATAATTAAACTGTCAATTATTTTCAACTAGTAAGTGATGATATGTATTTACAAAATATATATACACATCTTTGTTCATAGCCAATTGATAAAACCTTAAAATATAAAATGTTCAGCTTTATGAGATTTTATTTTTATTCAATGTTCCTCTAACTTTGGTTCCATAAATAAAACATATTTAAGAAATAGAGTAGAGTAAAAGCCTTATATAAGTTGGTAAATCCTTTTTGACATACTTCTGATAAATCAAGAAAGTGAGCTATTTTAATGACTAAGTAATAAATCCTTTGCAATTTTGTTTCAAAACTGAAGGGAATCTTAACTAAGGTGATAGATGATAGATCATTAGAAATATTTTTGTTATAGGTAATGTTAAAGCACAATTTTCAAGATGTCAGCAAATACAATAACTTGTATTAAAGTTTTCATTTAAGTCATTAATTAAAGAGAAAACTGGTAAGATTCTATAATCAAAGAAGAACTGTAAAGCTAATAGATTTATAGGGCATTAAACAAAGAAATGTTAAGACAATAATTCCAGGTTAGTTATAAAACTGATAAATGCCCCATAGGCTCGTTAACTATGGGTTGTCTGTACCATTGGGGAGAAATTATTTGCATTACTAGTGAAAAATTCTTAAAATTAACAAACTAACTTCACTAAATCTGAGTCCTTTAATTAGCAGTAAACGGTGAGAGGAATTACAGACCTTCCCCTGATAATCTTTGCGAAAATTTTGCCCTCTATGACACTAAAAACAAGAGTACCACCTACCTTCTCACCTCATGTCC
The DNA here is from genome assembly GCF_037043125.1 of Eumetopias jubatus. NCBI lineage: Eukaryota > Metazoa > Chordata > Mammalia > Carnivora > Otariidae > Eumetopias > Eumetopias jubatus. The sequence goes on along the minus strand of NW_028274809.1, from coordinate 171,437,930 downwards.
AAACTTGGGATAGTTTTTCTATTTGATAATTGGCATACAACTCAGAAGGAATGCAAAGAATTCAGTGACATTGCATCTATTTATTTATATAAAAACATTTCACACTGCTTTATCTAAAAAATAAATAAGAATAGCATTTTTAAAAAGACTAACAGAATGTAATATTAATCCACAGATACCCAGACTGACTGAGAATTATAAAATCCATCTATTTCTCTTTGAGATACATTTCCATGAACTGATCATAGGAAATTATTCAATGAAACTTTCATTCTTATCTGTGTATAGATTTCTTTTTCTTTTTCAGGTGTGTATCATATGGTCAACACAAGACTTGCATTAAAATGATCTTAAGTTAGGGTAATAATCTATGGGAAAATAGAATGGAAATATAAGTCAAAATATAAGATGAAAGTATATTAGTTATTTCACTATTTCTGAAGAGCTTGTCCACATAGTTTGTAAAAGGGTATTTTAGCATTTTTAAGTATAAAAGTATTTTAGCATCAGGATTCCATTTCCTATAATTTTTCAAAGAGCATTATTGATTTATTTTAGCATTATGTTTACAGTTGCAATTGTTTCATTGCATAATTTGCTATTAAATAAACTTAAAAGTTTTTAAATATTAGAATGCAGCTTAAAAATGTTCAAGAAAATTTTGTAGATTAAATAAAAAATTAGATATTTGGAAATTATATGACCAGAAATTTTTTAACAGTATTCATAACAAGGATTTTTTTTTATTATGTTATGTTAATCACCATACATCACATCATTAGTTTTTGATGTAGTGTTCTGTGATTCATTGTTTGCATATAAGACTCAGTGTTCCATGCAGTACGTGCCCTCTTTAATACCCATCACCAGGCTAACCCATCACCCTACCCCCCTCCCTCTAGAACCCTCAGTTTGTTTCTCAGAGTCCATAGTCTCCCATGGTTTGTCTCCCCCTCCAATTTCCCCCCCTTCATAACAAGGAATTTTAAAGATTTTGGACTCATAATACAAGCAACTAAAAGTCATACAAGAGATTTAATGCTCATGATCATTGTGCTTAAATAAATGCTATGCAAAATAAATCATTCTTAATTTATAGGCAACAAAAGATATAAAATACATTTGCTAAAAAAATAATTTTGGAGACTGTCTCAGTCAACAGTCTATCACTACAGTCATGAATTCTACCTGACATGACACAAAGGAAACATCACACTTTTTTTATTTATTGAAGCATAGTTAACATACAGTGTTATATCAGTTGCAGGTGTATAATATAATGATTCAGCAATTCTATACATTACTCAGTGCTCATCATGATAAATGTGCTCTTAATCCCCTAACATCATGTTTTTTTAAATGGTTAAAACAGACATATCAGAGTGTGCATGTGTGTGTCCATTTCGGTTTTTAGTTCTAACAAAGATAATATACATGATCCATTATTCCAGAGATGGGTAGCTGCATATATTAGTATAATGAGCATAAAAGAGTAATAAAATTTTGTCCATCATCTTCCCTGTAAATCTCATTCAAGTTTCCCATAATTAGAAAGCCCAAATATTACCATGCTTGACACAACTGTGCCATGCTTGACAAATTCATCCAAGATTTATGTTTTAAGTTTACTGGAAACTATAACAAAATTGACTAACCAGTACCTCAGTATTTTAGAAGAAGCATATTAAAAAGGCTCACTAAAAACAAAAAAAAGTTTCTGGCTAGCAGCTGAAGCGAAGTAGAAGACTTAAGTTTAAACTAAGCAAAAAAAAAAAAAAAGCATAGAAGTCTGAGTGTAGTTTCAGAATGTCATCCATCTAGTAAAAAACTCAATGGCATTACATGATTACACTGTATTTGGATGTTCATAATGATGAACTCAAGTTATCATAAAAGCTTAAATTATGTTCAATGTTCTCTGTTGAAGATGGCAAATCATTATAAAATGTGCTGTAAAATAATCAAAAGAATTATGTTTTTAAAATGTTTTTTGCTGAAAGCCTTAGACTTTTATTGGATGGAAAATTTTCTATTTTGATACACTGCATTGCCCAACAATATCAGACAAAGCAGACATTACTTTATTAGTTCCAGGATACATGGAGCTCATTACACCTTAAAATACTTGAATGGATATTTTCATTTTGAATTTATTTAAATAAAACTAAAGGTTTCAGGAGCTTTCTAGAATTGCCTGACAAGAAGAAGACTATTTGACATTTACAGCATAAGGTAATGTCATTGCAAGAGATGTTTATTTTCTGATGTTTCTGCGATTGCACATTTAAAATTTTTAAAATCTGTTTGATGTAAAGCAAATAATAATTTACATATATAAAGGATCTTTAATAGTATAAATTTAAAATAACTTTATGTCATCAGACTGTTTAGGATAGTACAATCAGGAAAGGGTAATTTTTCCCTACCATTTTCCAGATACCATTATTTTTTGGTACATGGCAGAATGCAATATTAGAACTATGTATGTATCAGTAATGGAGCATTAAAAAAGCCCTCGTACATTTATTTTAAATTAGTTATATCTGTCTTATTTTGAGATGATCTAATTAAACACAATCATTTAACCAATAAACTAAATTACAACTTTATAAACTTTTTATCAATTATATGAAAATAAATGTAAAAATGAATATACAGGACTTTAACAGAATATACATCAGAAATTTCTCATTTCTCATTTTACTTTATTTAAAATTAAATTAGTTTTAGGTATTCTCTACAGAGACTGAAGAACAAAATCAATGAAATTTTGAAGACCTTTTTATTTTATTAAAAACTTCAATAGAAAGAATAGCTATCTCGAATTTAATCACATAAAATATTTTAAATGGCATCCTGAACTGTCTCTAGGAGTAATTACATATTTGGTGAAGTAGTTTCTAAGAGACAAAAGAAAAATAGAAAACAGAAATAAAACTTTTATTAAATGAAACCAGCTCAGCTTCTCAAGTAAAACTCTATAAAGAGACATAAGAAAAAAAAAAAAAAAAACTAACCAATGAATACTGAGAAAAGGGAACATATTATAATTTTGTGGACCTATGTCTTTGCTAATATATTTAATCTAAATATGGTAACAATTTTTGTAGGGATGTTTTCTGTAATGCCCCTGACTGAAGACCAATGGCAGAACCAAATTTTGTTAAAGCAATCCTGAAAGTGGCCAAAACAGGGTAATTGCGTACTGTCTGATGAACATAGGCCATTGTGTAAGTAATCCAGAGTAGTGGTTACACAGTACATGCCTCAGAAGCCTCTTCAAAATGACTGTTCCCTGCAATAAAGCTTTAGATAAGAATTAGTGCAGAGTTTAATATGATAAAAATCTGGAGTGCAAATGTGATATAGATTTTGATCAGGTTCATACGCTTTTCCAATTATTGTAGCAAAGTACACAACTTTGGTATATAAACAGAATGATGTGAACCAAGCAAGGATTTGTGGATGAGGCTAAAATTTTCCCAAAGAATGTAGTCTTTGGAGTTCTATGGAAATAAACAGATCACAGCTAAGCAGTTGTTCAAAGTTTGCAAACGCAACTGATAAATAATTGAACACTACATTGAAAACTAATGATGTACTGTATGTTGCCTAATTGAATTTAAATTTTAAAAAAGGGAAAAAAGAAAATGTACCTAATTTTTTGCCATAACAATAGCCAATCTTATTAAAGTTTTATTCATAACACATACATTTGAAACAAATTAATATCCTTTTGATTCCTGCAGCATAACTGGCAAACATATATGTAGGATGTAGATGAGGTATTTTCCTATGAAAAATGTTAGTTATATGATTATTAATTGTTGGAAAATGTTTGGCAAATTGTTGATGATTTTGTTTTGAAAATAACAATTCTGAAGGCATTCTCTTACAGTAATTTACTGGTAGGAACATTTGATTCTTGAAATCACTCTAAATTACAAACAATAAAGTTATGTTATTAGAATCTTGCCCATTCTCTAGTGCTATAGAGAACCAACCAGCTTAGTCAAGATGTTTTGAAATAATTGATGTACAAATGGGCAAGGGGGAAAAATTAAGTACAATTATATACCTGAAAAAATTTTCCACATTTTTTTTATTATTTTCAGTTAGACAATATATAGTACATCATTAGTTTTTGATGTAGTGTTCAACGATTCTTGACAAGATTGTAGTCATGCATTTGGGTTTGTTTTGTTTTGATTTGTTTTTATTTTTTAGGACAATTAACCAGGTGATATACAAGGAATATGGCAAGTTAGTTTATTTATAATTCTTCATTATAATCGCAAAGTCCAAGAAAATATGATGAGGCCTTAAAGTATATAATTATACATGAATCCCCCATTGTTTCTCTAACATACGGAGTGTCAGTAGAATATGAATGGTAATTAGGACCTAGAACGCACCAGTTCTTATGTAGAACAACTACCTTAACACCACATAATTATAATTTTATGGATAGAAATGGTATTTGTTCAATATTGTGACTATTAATATGAGACGTATAATAGTTTGTTACTTAAAAATGGAGTATAATCCATTCTGAGTCAAGGAAATCAAACCATGAATCCTGTATTAATAAAGGTTGTTAGAAATGCTGGTTTGCTCATATTCAAATAGGAAAGGCAGAACACATTTAAAAGATTTCTTTATTTTGAACTTTGTCAACTACAATAATATAAAACAAATATTTTCTACATCCTACACAAACTGAATATTACAACTTAAAATGTTTAGAGCTGTTAACTTTTGTATATAAAGCAGAGAACAGTAAGTGTCCCAGGCATCAATTTGTATTTTGGCTTCAATAAGCTCCTTCATAAAAGCCAGTTCACAGGAAATATCCCTATCTTTCCTCATAAATTATTACCACCTGCTGATATTATAAGGACTCATCCCTGAATTTTTTATAGAAATGAAAATTTTCTAATAAAATTCAACTTGATTTTGAAAATCCAGATATTCTTTACCTAAATTACATGTTTGCATCCTGAATATTTTCTCCTTGACATAAAGATGGTACATGTATATGTGTGGGTATGTGTGTTATTAAAATTACCTCAAAATTCTTGTCGACACAGGTATAAAAGAAATGAGGCCCAGGTTTTCACAAACACAGATATGATGAAATTAGCTATTTCATCAACAATGTTCTGATAGAAGCAGTAATGCAGATATTGCTCCCAAGGCACTCAAAATGTTGTTTTAAGACATACTCAGCTGTGCTTTAATTAAAATTTGTTGTATAAGGATATTTATGTCATTAAAAAGATGCTATAATAGTAAATGAAAAAAGCAGCTCATACATCAGAATATCCACTATGATTATCATATTTAAATTATTATTTCTGAAGTGTATCTGGAAAATTATAAACTGAAATTATAAAAATGATTATTTCTGTCTGGTGAAATCATCTCATTTTTGTTTTATTTAATTTTCCTCTGCTTTCTAAATTACATCCCATAAGAACTTGTTATTAATAGAAGAGGAAATAAATGTGAGGGATTTAAGATTTTATCAACAGTTAAAATTTCTTTTACTTCATAAATACTGCATCTCATGTACAGTCATGAATGTAAATGCCCACTAAGATTGCTCTAAAGAGTTCAAAAAAGAAAGAAATAACAACCCTAAATGGATAATTCTAATTTAATTTACAAGACTATAGCATAAGATAGAAATAAGAATATAATTTCTTCCCATTTGTAACATATAGTGCAATCTGTATTAACAGATTTTGCCTATAAACATGGTAAATTCTCACTCAGATTGACAATGTAATGTACTTTTTATGACAGTAAAGTCGGCCTTACTTGGGTTGAATCTAGATCCTGTCTTCACTGCTTTTGTCACCTTAGCAAATTGTTTAACTTCTATTCCTACCTCCATTTCTCATTCATGAAATGGGAACAATGACAGAGTTGTTGTGTGGATTACACAAATGAACACAATGCAAATAAATCCCTTAGTACGGTGACTAGAAAATTATGAGCACACAATTCACATTAACTAATATAATGTTTTATTTTTTATCGTTGCTGCTCCTAATGAAATGAACCAAAATTAAAGTCTCTCTTTAGCTCCAGTATTCAAGTATTTCTGATAAGACCTCATTTCAATTTTGACATTCAAATCCCCAAAATAAATTCCCGTGTGTGGGTGACAGGAAAAATGAAATTCAAAAAAATTAAAAACACTAAATGTAATCAATTCATCCAATAAGATAGTATAGCTCTGTATTCGAGGGGAATATTAAATATGGATATATTTATGTGTAATTCATTTCTCTGAGAATTAGGTCAGGACCTGAAAAAAAGAATTTTATTAAAATTAGAGACCTCAGCAAATGATACCCTTAAAACAAAGTCTGACGTGGTTACAAAACACCCATACCTAGCAAGGACCTACAATACAAAATTAGAAGTCAAAAATCTAAAATCCCAAATATATGTCTTCCCTAAAATGTAGATACCTTGTAAGTAGAATTATGTCAATATATAACATAGAAGAGACTATTTATGATCTTTCCTTAAAGATAAGGTAATGTTATATGATAATCCTATCAGTCATTGCTACACTAATTGTCCTGACAATTGGTGGGCTAGAGTAGAAAAGTGACAGGACACTGCACATTGAATCATTTGTTGCTCATTAGGTTAACCACATCTTCCTAAAAATAAAAGTCCTGTGTGGAACTATAGCACCAATACAGAAATAATTGAATTACCTTTTTCTCATCAGTTAGATATCAGACCCCTTATAGAACCATGTGGATACTGATTGCATCAGTGAAATTAAAGTCCAATTTGATTTTTGTCAGCACTTTTCTGTGAGATATGTTTTGCTTTCCTATTTTAACTTACAGAGAAATACTCAAGACTAATAAAGCAACACAGAAATTTGAGTTCTTAAGTGACTTAATTTATGAAAACAAGCCAACATGTCTCCATTATCCAGATGTGCAACTAAAGGTGTCTCCCTAGTCCACCATGCTTTGTTGTCAATATTTTTTAATGTCAGTAATTTAAAACAGATGACATAAAAAGTGGACTATGTCATTGAAGTTAACTTATAAATAATCAAGATAAAGAAAAACAAACAAGTCAACAATAACAAAAGAATAAATAAATCCAAATGCATAATTAACATGAAAATATTTTCAGCTTTACTCAAAGTCTAAAAAAAATGCAATGATGACATTTATTTATAACTATGGATCAGGAACTGTAGTATTTATTTTATAGTATTATCATATTAGATCTTCACTATAATTCTCTATGTGGAAGATCATATCGTCATTTTAAAGATGGATAAATTGTGGCAATGACAATTTAAGGCTTGTCCAATGTCAAATAAATTAAAATTGGCGGAGTCAGGATTTGTTTTCTTGAGTTCTATTTCTGCACACACACGTATACATGCCACAAGAAAATGGACAAAAGACCAAAATTCACTATGCTTATTGCAGCTCTATATGTGCTTGCAAACAATGGAAGTCAATCTAAGTATCCATCAGTAGAGGACAACATAAATCAATGGACATGTATACTATGGAATTACTCTGAATTTAGTAAAGAATACAAATCTTTGTGGATTAACATAACTGTCTGTGATATATGATTGGCTAATATAACATATTGCTAAATAATACAGTTTGTACAGTATTTACAGTGTACATACGTATATACACACATATATGCAAAAGAATTATTTAGAAGAATACAAGTTGTTAAACTTGGAAATGTGTTTAGGGTGTGTTTTATGTGATGCAGGGCAAGGAAAAGGTGTTGAAGTTTTGAATTTTTACACTTACAGAACATGCATTACTATAACTTAAAAGATGGCTTTTTATGTGAAATTGAGCCCCTGGGGTAGGCTCTGTGCTGGGCATGGAGCTTACCTGGAATTCTTTCTCCCTCTTCCTCTGCCTCTCACCCCAATCAACCCCCTCATGTGCTCGCATGCTCTCTCTAATAAAAGCATGCAAAGTACTCACTTCTATACATGAATAGTCATTTATGAGACTTTTTTATTATTATTATATTCATACCATATTTATTTTTACAGTGGTAAAGTACATACCTCTATGTGGCTTTGCTCACGGAAATCTTGAGAATCTTGATTGAAAAGACCAAACTGTAAGTCAACTCCACCGCATTCATGCTTTCAAGTTCCTAAGTAACCACATAAAAGTAAACAAGAAATGCTATAAACTATGTCAGATTAGTTGTTAAAATGCAAAGTACTCACTTCTCTAGATGAAAAGTCATTTCTGAAAGCAAAATCAAGATTGTGTTTTAGATTAGCAATGATACGATTGTGGGAATGAAAATACAACAATGTTTGGATGTTTATTTATGAGAATAGATTTTTTAAAGGATTTAATTGTGTTTATCTACCATGTGCATTAGTTTTCTTCTGTTGGCATTCATCGGGAGATCAAATGATACTTGTTATTACTAATCTACTTGTAGGAAAACATTTTCGCGTCTCTCTTTTTCTCTCTCTCCACTCTCTTTCCTCTCAATCGTAGTTTCAAATTCAGGAGATGGACAATCCTAGGAATTGCCATCTTAATTCTTTCAATAATTTACTTTTTTTTTTTACCTCAGATAAATTTATTTGCTGCTTTCATTCAGAGCACTACAACTAAAATAAGAGTTTTAACTTGAAAGGTTTTTTCCTGGGTAATGAATAAAGTGATTATGAAGCACTTTTACTACACGATAAGGTTGAATAACTATTTTAGTTATAACCGTTTTCCTCAGGTTACCTAACACATCAGGGAGCAAATCAATATCCTCATTCAGTTTCATTTTCTACTTCCACACAAGCCAAATGTTTACAAAAATGCTCATATTTTGATTTATACAAAACCAAATGATACTTGTTACCTAGTATTTTGTATCCTTATTTGTAAAAGCAATCATACTGTTTATTTGCCACTATTTTTCTTTGACAACCAATTGTTAAGAAAGGTTTACTGCTTTGTTTTCTTTTCAAAGGATACCTCGCAGTGAAATATCAAATGTTTTTTTGGTATGCTCAAATATTATCCATATAAATTCTTAAGAAATTTTTTCGGTTGGTGGTGGTTTGTTTTGCAACTCAAAAATTTGAACTTATATTTATAAAACATACTTATCAATCACATGACTGAATAAATAAGTGATTTTAGATAGAGAATGCTCACAGGTTGACATCAGAATACATATGACACAAATGGACAAAAAGTGCAAGCTTTTTATAACTATGTTAATTTTTAAGACATAGTTCCTCAAAATGATTTTTTAAATTTGTTCTTTTTTAAAAAAATATTTATTTATTTATTTTTGTAAAATAAGATCTATGCCTAACATGGGGCTTGAACTCACGACCCTGAGATCAAGAGACACATACTCTGTGACTCAGCCAGCCAGGTACCCCTCAAAATGATTTTGATATATTCTCAACCTCTACTATTAATTTCAACTGCTCATTAAGTATTTTATAAGTCAGAGGACTTTTATGGCAAAAAAAGGATTATTGAAACCACTTGATTTTCAAATTAATACCAGCTTAATTTAATTCAAAATTTATAAAACTTATTTTATCACCCTTAATTTGAACTTAAGAAATGCTTATATTTTCATATATAATCACTATGTAATGGTATTATCCACATAATTATCATTCTAATAGTATTGAAAAAAGTCATATATTCAGTGTTGTTTAATATTCCAAAGTTGCTAAACTCAAAATTACCTTATAAATCCTTTGGCAACAAATAAGGAGTAATGTTATGTATAAAGTATATAAGCATAGAATATCAAATTGTCTTAATCAACTTTTATACATATTGAATATGCACAATTTATCTTTTATTTTTCATCCCAAATCTGAAGTAACTAAGCATTTTGTCATTTAAATCACTAAAATGGAGGATTCTCATATAATTATAGGTAATTTATTCATTGCATATATTATTCAAATGATTACTAAACTTACCTAAACCTGACATAGACTATCAATATTAGAACTTGAAATATATCATCACCTTTCATTTACATGCACACATACGATCTGCCTACTTAAAATCCCCATTAGGACGTCAAATGGACAACTGAATGTCTTAACGGATCCCAAAGGGCCCCCTGACCCTGTCCGCTTCCCCAAATCTGTTCCTATAGCAATTCACTCATCTTAGTAAATGGACAAGCATGTTCTTTTCCTACTTCCTTCAACCCAAAACTTGGAGCATTCCACAATTTCTGTCCTTTCGCTCCAGTCTCTACTCAAACCACAAACTTCTTGTACTACCACATTTTTCAAAATACAACCACTCTCACCAACTCCATTTTTGTTTTATTTTTTACCTGCAGCATTACAACACTCTCCTAATTTGTCCTTTTCTCTCTTCATAGTTATCCTCATATCACCTAGAGTGGGGATGCCACTTACTTGCTTAATGTACCTCAATGGCTTCCCTTCTTAGAGTAAGAGTTTAACTCTTGGGGTTTACCAGGACCACATGATCTCCCTCTTAACCTTCTGACTTCATGTCTTATTCATTTCCCCATAATGTATTATAGTCACACTAGCTTCCAGTCATACTAACCTCCTTGCTATGTGCACTTGCTTTCTTCTACCTGAGATGTTATTCCCTGGATTGTTACATAGTTCACTCCCTCAACCCTTTCATATTTTTGTTCAAATGTCCATTGCGCCAGGAGGCAACTCACTCCCTTGGTCTCCTTAAATCCTAATTCTGGGGATGCCTCTCCATATTACTTCTCTCCATCTGATATTTATATATTTCTTCTTTCAGTGTCTGCATCCCCTCCATAGATTAGAAACTTAATAAAGACAGGAAGGTTTTTTTTCTTGTTCTTATTTATTCACTAATATGTATCCAGTTCATAGAAAAGTACCTGACATATACTGAGTTCCCACTATATATATTTTTTATGGAATGGAACTTTTTTGAAGTTCATCCAAATATATATCTAGCAATATACCTGCATATATGAATAAAATGAAGTACAAATCTTGCACTAGATGATTATTTGCACACTGGTAATATTTAAAAATAGAGATGGATTTTCTACAGATCAGTAAGAACTAAAGATGAAAATTATTACATTAAGAGTGATATAAAGCATTTTTCTTATAATTTCTAATATAGCAATTGTGCCTGAAAATAAGAGCATATGAACATACACTCATTTTATGTAATAAATATTAAAATATAGTATCATTGAGGATAAATATAGTGAGAGACTTTTTTCTTTTTTATAGAAATATTCATAGCAGCTTTATTCATAATAGTAACAAGCTACAAACAACTCAAATATCCACTGAATTGATAAATGAAGTGAACCGATAAATGAATTGTGTAATATTCATGTAGTAGAATACTACTCAACTATACAGAGGAACAATGTACTGATAGATGCAACAACATAGCTGTTTCTCAGAAACATTGTGCTGGATAAAATGTCAGACAAAAAAAGACTGCTTACAATGGGCAAAACTAATCTTTAGTAAAAGAAAGCAGAACACTCATTTTTCTGGAGCTGGACCTGGGCCTCCTGACTACAAGAAGGCAGAAGAAATCTCTTTGGGATAATTGAAATAGTCTTAGTTGTAGTGACAGTTACACAAGTGCACAGATTTGTCCATAGGTACATTTAATTGTGTGTAAATTATACTATAAAAAAGTAATTTAAACATAAATTAAAATAACATGATTTACCAGGATACTGGGATATTGCAAACTGAAATAGCAATCACTAACTCCTAAATGTTTGCTGGGTGCCATTAATTACGAAGAATCTCCCCCGCATTTAAATTGGCTGTGCTCTCCAGTGTCTCTGAGTGAGCATAGCTGATTCTACATCTTCCTTTCCCTTCTCTTTTGCCTTGTCCTTTTGACACTAACTAGATCTTACCTACATATGTCCTGTAAGAAAAAAAAAAAAAATGTGTTGTAGTACTTGGTGAAAGTTAAGGAAAACTTATGTTGATCCCTAACAACAAAGCAACTCTAGCAAACAATGTAGTAACCAATATGGCAGTCTTCTTGGTGTCTACTAGTTTTTCCTACTGGCAGGATGTTAAATCTCCCCATTTTCATTTGATTACCAGTCTCCTCTTATTCCTTCTGATAGAACCTTCAGGAAAACAGTGAGGACTGGAATCAGAGGAAGCTACTGCAGCAGCAAAACAGGTTGTTTTACAGGAAGACACCTGGAATCTGGCCAATCTTCCCTTCTGCTCTAAGCTCATCTGGAGGCCATCTTCTGCACTGAGAGCAATGTTGGCTTCTCAAGAGGCTTATCAAAAACTTAAGTATTCTAAAGTATTACAAAGCTTATTTTCACAATATCTTTTAACTTAAGGCAAGTGAGGTCATAGGAAGAATTACATGAATAATTGGAAAACTGTGTACTTATTAGGTATGAGCACATAAAAAGAAGTGAAGATATTTATTCTGAACAGTAAAATTAAATTTTAGAAAATCCACTATTCAATAACATGATTGTACTTTCTTGGCCAACTTTTATAAATAGAAATTCTATATTGTAGCTCAAATAAAGTCCATTTAACGGCATTCTGAAAATATGATGACAACACATCTTATATCCATATGTTATATATGGATAATAATTTTGTTGCACTTGCCCATTCAGGTCAGTTCAGAGCTATAAAACAGCAAAGCTAAATGTTCTCTACTGTGAAATGAAAAACAGTATCAAGACTCAAATAACGTTACTGATAATGAGAAGAATTCTTGACATATTGAGGTTGAGTTAACGTATAGATTTAATTTCTAGTTCCTTGTTCACAGATTATTAAATAAAGTACACCACAAATCAACATGATAGACACTTGAACATTGAAGAGCATTTCAAATTTTTAGACCTGCAACTGGGACCTAATTACATTATCTATATACTCTGACATAGACTACAAAGAAATGAGCTTAACTGTTTAATACACTAATTAATACATTAATGCATTAACAATACATTAATTAATTAACTAAAATCAAAATCGCATGCTTAGGGGCACCTGGATGGATCAGTCAGTAAGTGTCCGCCTTAGGCTCCGGTCATGATCCCAGAGTGCTGGGATCGAGGTCTGAATTGGGCTCTCTGCTCAGTGAGGAGCCTGCTTCTCCCTCTCCCTCTGCCTGCCGCTCTGCCTACTTGTGCTCTCTCTCTCCCTGTCAAATAAAGAAATAAGTAAAATCCTTAAAAAATAAAAAAATAAATTCTTAAAAATCACATGCTTGAACAGGTATTCATTGTGATTGTTAATTTTATGTGTGAACTGGGCTAGGCAATGGTGTTCAGTTGTTTGTTAAAACATTTGTTTAGGGCACCTGGGTGGCTCAGTTGGTTAAGCAACTGCCTTCGGCTCAGGTCATGATCCTAGAGTCCTGGGATCGAGTCCCACATCGGGCTCCCTGCTCAGCAAGGAGTCTGCTTCTCCCTCTGACCCTCTTCCCTCTCGTGTTCTCTCTCTCTCATTCTCTCTCTGAAATAAATAAATAAAATCTTAAAAAAAAACAAAAACATTTGTTTAGATGTTGTAAAGGTATTTTGTAGATATGATTAACTTTTAAATCAGTAGATTTGCCCTTCATAATGTGGGTGGGCTTCACCTCATCAGTTGAAAGCCTTAAGAGCAAAGACTGAAGTTTCCTGAAAAAGCAGCAATTTTGCCTCGAGACTGCATCATAGAAATCCTGCATGGGTTACCAGTTTGCTTATTTCAGGTTCACAACTGCAACATCAATTCTTCTCTCAATTTCCAGCCTGTTGGACTGCTCTAGAGATTACACACTTCTCATCCCCCACAACCATGTGAGCCAATTACTTAAATATCTATATGTACACACACACAGACACACACACACACACACACACACACTATTGATTTCCCTTCTCTGGAGAACTCTAATATAGTCATTGACTGAATTCTATGTGCCTGGCACTGAGGATGGTAATAAACATGACAGAAGAGTACCTATTCTCATAAGTCTAGTGGAGTCAATTATAAAATAAATTTTAAGAAAGTAAGGAGTGAGAAAATCAAATGAATTGGAGATGAGACCAAGCTTAAATGATGGTTAGAGAAACCGTCTCTTGGGTGATAATAAAGCTATCAATAAATGGAGAAATATAATGTGTGGATTTGGGAGAAGGTCTTTATGGGCAGACGCAAGAGCAGATGTACAAAGAAGCTTGGGATATTTGAAGAATAAGAAGGTTAATGTGGCTGGAGAAAGTAGTAAAGAGGAAAACTGAAAGATACAGTTTTGAAGAGATGTGCAGAGGTCACTCAAATTGGCCTGTAACCATAGTTAGAAGTTTTTATTTTATTCCAAGGTTCTGGAGTCTCTTAAACAGGCAGATAATTTAATCTGAAAAATACCAATTAATGAATCATTTCTGTATGGAAAAATGCCAGTATGACAAGCAAGCACAAATCCAGCTGCAGTTAATGAGTGCTCTACATGATGAAACTGATCATATGGCCAGTTGTGATTAGTAAAAAAAGGGGATGAAGTAATAGCTGTGCAACAATGACTAAAGTAGAGAGGCATCTATATGTTGGTACCTTTCTCAGAACTTCAAACCAGTGAATGCTGCCTGACCTTCTGAATCTATTTAGCAGAAGTCCAATATCAAAGTCTGTATCTCAGAGTAACATAACAATATTCGGATATTACTTTATGTGAACACTCATTTCTTCTTCATAGAAACACACACAAAATGGTGCCCTATAAGCTTGTCAGTTTGTTTTTGGATAGAAAGTATAATTACTGTTGCCATTCTTGCAGATAAAAATGTAGATAGCTCTGATCTTTTCCAACTGATCCATGTTTTAAATGTACATATTTCCTTCATTGCCTCCTTTAGGCTAATGACCATGGGAATTCTATTTATTCTACTGACAGTTCTTTTCCAACTGCTTGAAAATTCTGTCTCCTCTATACCCCATCTTCAAGGTTCTATCTCACTGATGGAAAATCTACTTTCGACGTTTTTAAGACTGACCCGAGGAATAACTCTGTAGTGATAGCAAGGACTGCAATGAGGAGAATAACTGGGAAAAAGGGACAATTAAATTCCCACTACTGGGGGCGCCTGGGTGGCTCAGTTGTTTAAGCAACTGCCCTTGGCTCAGGTCATGATCCTGGAGTCCCAGGATCGAGTCTTGCATCGGGCTTCCTGCCTGGCAGGGAGTCTGCTTCTCCCTCTGACTCTCACCCCTCTCATGTGCTCTCTCTCTCTCATTCTCTCTTTCTCAAATAAATAAATACATAAAATATTAAAAAAAATTCCCATTACTGTGCTGTCTCCTGTCAACCCTGGACATCACTCACAGCTTTCTTCTCACCTACATTTCCTGTTCTCTGCCTCTTCCTCCTCTGATTATTCTATTTTGTCACCACCTCAAAATCCTCATACAACATCTGTGGAAAAATGCCCAGTTCAGCCATTATTTTAAGTAGGAGGAAGGGAAGTTGGATAGTTTTGTTTTTGTTTTTAATACAGATGGTTCTTATTTAGTTCTTTGTATATGAAAACACCAATCATGATTACTACACAACCTTTATCTTAGACATACTAGGTCTGTGTTGCAGTCACAGGTTGGGTTCTGCTGGAAACCACCTAAGACATAAAGATTACTAGGAAGGGTTCCTGCAGGTTTATTAGTGAGTACTCTTGGAATCAACACCTGTGGGACGGATGGAAGAGAAGCATCCCAGGTAGAGGGAGAAGTTGAGTTGTGATGCAATCCCAACCATGACGTTGGCCAATGTTCCATGGTATTCTGGAAATGAAACAAGCCTTTAGAGTTGTCATGAGTTTGATCTAGATGGCTTGGTCTTTATGGCTCCACACTGGTCAGTCATTGAATGTGGTGCAGATGGACTTGAGAGGGTTCTTTTTATCGGAGGCATCTCAGGAGAGAACCAAAAATGAAATGTAGCATTCTGACAACATTCTCACCAGCTGAGACAAATTCTTCAATCCTGAGGAGATCTGAACATTGCATCAGGGCATGCACCACAGAGTGAATGGTATAGGGTTACCTGTTAGGTAAATCCTGGTTATGATACTGAAGAGGAAAGACAGTTGAAAGAATAATGATATGAATAAAGAAGTGACAGGTCCTGGTATCTACAGAATTCAAGTGAAACCAAAGACAGTTTTATCATTAGACCTCTTTTTTTTTAAACTTTCAATTTATTTTTTCTTCCTTCCTGGCTCTTTCTCAAATAATTGGCTGTAATAAAGGAGTCAGAATAATCACAAAAGGGCTATATGCTTGCCTTGGTGATTGGCAAGAAAGTTGGAAAGTATGAGATGTTGTCCTATTTTTGTGTGTTTGGACCTGAGGAGGAGAAAGATTGCTGGCTGGAGAAGAGATGAAGGAGGACTAATTCCCAAGGTTCAGAAGAAAAGTCTATGAAGACTGAACACACACAATACCCCCAGGAGTTTTGCACTGTCAGAAGCATGGTGTTTCTTACCCACACAATACTTGAGCTTCTGTCTCTCCTCTAAACTTATGATCAATTGAAAAGTTTCAGGAGTGATAGATGTGTTTTATGACAGAAGCATCACCTGCCAAATTAATGGTTTAGGAAAACATCCACTGTCCCTTCCCGGTATTTCTCACATCCTAAGTTCAAACTATGGGAACAAGTACAAGGAATTTTATAATAAAAATGATTAGCATTTCTTAATTATAGCATACAAAGAAAGGAGCCAAGGACCCTGAATAGTCAATATAAAGAAGACTCATGCTGTTGAAAGGTGTTAAAATATAATTAACATAATTGTTAAGAAGATCAAATCATAAGTCTCATATAAATATAAATTGAACACATGTCAAATATTTCAATACATTAATTAATTGTTGGTTCAAAGAGCATTTGAAAGGCTAAAATTCTTATAAATGGCAAAATTGCTGGCTTAGATAAAAAGCAGTTGCTTAATGTCCAAAAAGGCTATAAATTTCTAACTCCAGAGCTATTTACTCCACTAGACACCAATTATTTGCATCTCTACTGTACAAAAATCTACAAATGAACCTGTATGTTGTCTAAGGCTGAAGTTTTAATTAATAGTAAATAAAGAATAGAACTAGATACATTCTCCTACAATCTAAATAATCCTTGGGAGACATTTAACCTTCATTAACACTGAAAAGTTGTGGTCCAAATTTTTGTCTATGAAAATAAATGTACAGAGAAATAATTTATTTCTGATTTCAAGAACCAATAGTTAAATAAGAAGTTAGGAAGACAACTATGATCTAAAAAAAAAAAAAAAAACACCAAAAGTTGTGAGTCAGTGATAAAATGAGTATTAAGAGAATAATCCTATACTTCAGTATATAAATTCTCTAAATTGAGCCTTTGAAAAACTCTAGTTAACAGTATACTTTGGCCCACAAGTATTTTCATTAAGTTATCTATATGCTTCCTTGCTTGTACCCAGTAGCATTTTAAGATACTGCTATCATTCTGAAAGGTATTCACCCGATAGAACAAGGTGCTATTCAGTATTAAGTTAGGGGATAAAGAAAACTGGGCTTTATTAGAAAAGGAAAAGCATCATTTAGGGTGAAACATGGTAGGGAAATATAGAACAAAGGCATCTGCAAAAACAGGAAAGAGCCAGAAATGGAATGTGGGTTTGTAATGGAAAAAAAATAATTTGAAAATTAACTCCTATTTTACTTCCTGTTCACTCATTCAATACTGCTAGTTTTTCAGATATTATCTCAAATCTTGTCTTCAGCCAAAATCCTTCACAGACTATATTAGCTCAGAATGCATTTTAGTTTTCATAATCATTCTTAATGATTTCATCTTCCATCATTCATCCAATTATATCAAGATTGATATATTTAATTCTTCTTTTAAATTGTTGCTTACCATCCTAAAGTACGGTTTAAGTTCCTTGATTTGAAGAATCGTAAAGTTTTATATGTACATTAAAAAATTAACAAGAGTAGACTTTCCATAAATATTTATTTAATCATTTGTTTACTTTACTATTTAATTGTTTATTTATGTGAACAGTGTAGCTCCAAAGAGAGAGTTATGGTGTCTGGCTGTAAGTTATGGTGAAGAACTGCGTTGAATAAGGAAATAAGATCAGAATATTCATGTAGGCACAGGAGAATTCCAAACTAAAATGACCTCAAAAATATAATCAACAATGATCTCTAAATAACATTGCTTATTTATTTGTTCTCATGCCTTATTTTCTGAATCTGACTCTCCATGTATTCTTTTTAATAAAATAATCACACAATATACTTGTGAATTAGATTCAATATTCTTCTTTAATTCCTTTGTCTGATTTTGTTTGAAACTTTTGAGTAGATACCTTGGCTATCTCTACAATGATGTGTGTTTGTTTAACAAATGTTTAAGCAAAAGAAAATATTGTCAAGTAGTTTATCAAAAAACAAGCATGTACACTCTTGTCAGCACACAGACACATGCAGAGACAGATACACACACTCACAAGCATGCATGTATTTGTTAACATAGAAAAATAAACCCATTGTCCAAAGAGTAACAATCTCTGTGATAAATAGAAAACAACAAATAGTCACTTATACAAATGTTACCCTTTCCTTTTCTCCTGCTAAGTGACAAAATGTTCAGTGTTTTTTTTTTTTTTAAGATTATTTATTTATTTATTTGAGAGAGAGAATGTACATGAGAGGGGGAAGGTCAGAGGGAGAAGCAGACACCCCGCTGAGCAGGGAGCCTGATGCGGGACTCGATCCCTGGGCTCCAGGATCATAACCTGAGCCGAAGGCAGTCGCTTAACCAACTGAGCCACCCAGGCACCCAATGTTTAGTGTTATATCTTTGATATAAGATTTTTCAAATGAGCTGGTAAGACAATTTAAACAGATACAAATTTTGTAAACACTTGCATTATGTGCAAAAAAAAGTTATTTAAAGAATCTAATTTTAAAATGACAAGTACCTTTAAGGATTGCCAATAGCAGCAAATTAAAACATTCTATTTTCAACAGTACTTAAATATCTAACCACACAACAGTCATTTCACTAATTTTTATCGGCTTCATCTCAAAATAAATATCACTATTTTTAAAGCTTTCTTTGTCTCTAGACAAAGCTTTTCCATATGTAGTTAGGTTTTTACTATTTCATCTCTATTAATAATAATGAATTTTACTTTTCATTACAATTTACATAATAAAATATAAAACTTTTTGTGTTTGTTATCACATCTGATCTTCACAATAGCCATGTGAGAAATGTTCCCTGAATTCTCAACTTACAGATAGTTGAACCCACATAGAATTGTTCAGTAGTTTGGCTAAAGCTAGTAAGTAGGAGAGACAAATTTTGAAAAAGTAAATTCCTACACCTACTGTTACCACAACTGCACCATTTCCAGTGTATGAGATTTGAAATTCCACATAGTTTTTTTCACGTTAATAACTAGTTCACTACTGTATTCATTATTCTATCCCTTTAGGAAATGCCAACACATTGACTCCAACATTTTTTCAATCATTCATTCCAGGATTGTCATCCGGTCCTTAATTATTTATCACAGATATCCTCCCATTTGTATACACTCTCAAATGCTGTGGTTACTAATGCTCACAAATAGGTGGTTTTCCTCTTTGTGAGCACTTCAACTACTATACTTCCCAGTGGTCTTTGGATTGGGCTGACAAATGAATTGTTCTGAACAATGAGCTGTAAACTAAAGCAATCTGTATAATTTCCCCACTGAAGGATTTCATTGCGAGTGTGGGATTGCCTAGTGGTTCTTTCCCTGGACAAGGATGATCATGTACTGTTACCTTGGGTCCTCTAATTGACTGTCCAGAGTGGCCCCTTGCTGAAGTGTATTACACATACTACATAACTGAGAAGTAAATATTTTGTGTTAAGCCTGGCATTTTGGAACTGTTTGCTTCTGCAGCATAATCTGGTCGATCCTAGCATAACGCCCTGGTAGATCTCTCACTTTTTGGCACTTACCTGGAAAAACCTCTTTTATCTATTCTGCTTACATATACCCCAGCATTGGACAAGGCTTAAAGAAATATGCACAGCCTTTTGGTCTGACCCCACTTTATGATCTTAAATTTCAAATAGGCCCTAAGAACTAACCGTCCAATTTATTACATTTATCAGTCTTATCTTCCAGTCTCTGAGAAAGCCAGGACACACCTTCTCCTCTCCTGGTCAAACTCCTCCTGCCTTCCCTGGCTCCACATTCTCATCTGATGACTAATTTTCTTCACTTCCTGAAATTTGAAGCAATTTGAAGTGAAGTACCCCAAATTCCTACCACCAAATTTAATGACCTCTCAGCTTCTATATCCAATTTCTCTACCTAACTCTTTTGATCAATTGTTTTTATTCCTACCTCAAAACCAGCCTTTCAGTTCTGCATAATACTGTTTTGTTAACTGAATCCACTTGTTTCTTCTTCCTATTGAAGCATTGATTTGATACTTCTCCAGGATCATTCCAACTTCTCACAAACGGACTTCTGTACAAGACAAAAGAATGACTACAACATAAACTCCAAAACAAAATCCTTACTTCAGCCTCTGATCCCTTCCAATCACTGCCTACTTGTTTTACTCCTTTGTGTCAGAACTTCTTAATATAGTTGTCTTTGGTCATTGTTTCTATTTTTTAGATTTTCATTCTCCTTTCAACCCACTCTGAGAAAATTCAGGTTTTTGTTTCCATCACTTTTTGAAATTATATTCGTCAAACTTGGCGATGACCTCCATTTTAGCAAACTAAATAATCAATGCCCACTCCTCATTTTTCTTGATCTTCTTGAAATATATAAGTTCATCTTTCAGTTAATTCCAGCCTTCTTGATTGCTTTCTCCCCCCTCCACTGGGTGTTCATTTTTTATCTCTTTGCTTCTTCTTCCTCTGCTTCCTCATTCTTAAGTGTTTGAAGACCCAGGGATTAGTTGATTTTGGTCTCTATATTCACTCTATAGGTGATTTCATTTATCCCTTCACTTTAAATATCATCTTTCCAAATGCATATCTCCAGAGCTGAACTCTGTGTGTGTCTGTGTGTGTGTCATATTTAGTTTATAACCACCTCCTGCCAGACTTCTCCATTTTGATGTATAATAGATACATCAATCACAGATTATTGATAATCTTTTTCCTCCTAAGTATCTTCATGTACATAAATAGCACCACCATTCATCTAGTTGTTCAGGACTAAAATTATTGTTGAATCTTCTCTTTTTTTCAGACCTCATTTGTTTTTCAACTTCATTCACTATCTTGATGGTCAAATTATACCCCAAATTCATCCAATTCTTGCCTCTTCTTCTTACTTCTTCTTCCTTTACATGGGAGTGTGAACCACCATTATTTTGGCTCCTAGACCATAATGAACTTGTAAAGTCTCCATACTTGAACTGTGGTCTCTCCTCTGCAGAATTTATCCTTCTAGTATCCAGAGAGCTTTTTGTTGATATACATCATGTCATAACATTTAATTGAGCACAATCCTACAACAGCTTTCTTTACAACTAAAATAAAGCCCAAACTCTTTACCAGGGGCTACAAAAAATCTATATGATCTGGACCCTGCCTACCTATTCAACTAATTTTTCTCTCATGGTTATTCTTGACCACCCAATTTCTTGAGTACATTAAGCTAATTTCTACCTCCAAGTTATTGAACATACTATTTACTTTGACTTGAGTATTCTCCCTCCAGTTTTCTTACAGCTTTCTTGTAAGCATTTTCAAGTCTCTGCTCAGAAATCCTTCTGAAAAAGTATTTCCTGAGCACCCCATTTAAAACAGCCCTCTAAAACACACTTCAAATTCAAATACCTCATTTCTTTTTATATTCTGATGCTCCTTCATTTTTCTTCAGAAAATGTATTATTTCCAGAAATTATACATACACACACACACACACACACACTCACAAAAAAAGAACGTCCAAAATCCCTAACCCAAAGTTTTCCACTGAAGCTCTCTCTTGTTGGGCTTCTGTACATTCAAGGACCTTTAAATCAAATAAATTTTGTGTATATGTGTGATATTGGAGAGGTGGGGGAAGGGAGGGGAGACAAATCTTTGTGGAGTTGAGGGCAATAAAACAAAGCTTATAAACTTTTTTGAAACATACAATAATTTTCCCAGCAAGGCCTCAAGGTGCTATGAAAATTTCAGGGTGTATGGCATCTGATGATACTTAAGAATATTATCAGCTCACTGAGGGCTCTACTGGCCAATAATAATTCCTCTGGTCTTTTAGTTGTTTGTAATACCGATTTTCAGGAATAAAACCTTTAAGTAAATTTCCCTTATTCATCTACTTGAAAAACCCTGGTTTGTTTTTATGTTGATCTTCTAGCATTTCTATATATTTTGTTTTAATCACGAGCACCAAATAAATTATTGGGTTTGCAAACAAATTAGAATATTATTAATAATGTTTAACATACTTAAAATTATCCTACATAGATTAAAGTGGTTCAGACACTACATTTAAAAATATTATTTGCAGTCTAAAATGTGTACGGGTGGGCACAATCAACAGTAAAATACAATTGTGCCATTATATTGCCTTAAATAAATTTTGAAGATGCTGCAATATTTAACTATTTTCTGTCACTAAACATTGTACCTTTAAAGTTTCATTGATTTGAATAAAATTAAACATAACATGAATTGTTCTTTCCTTTGTTGTGTTTTATCTACATCTATGTCTACACTTCTGTATCTTCTTATTTTTCCTCAACAGCTTTAAGCTTCAAAAAAGCATAAAATGGAAAAATAGTTAAATTATAGTAGCAAAGAAATTGATTAAGTTTAGAAAAAAACCTAGGGCATCTTTTTTTTTTTTCTTTTGAGGCTATTTTATTATTTTTGGATAGTTGATTTCTACTGTCTCCTCTATTTGGAAAAGAAATGCTCTCTCAGTAGGATAAAAATAATTGTTGCATGTTACATATGGATGTACAATCTGTGAAAATATCTGAATGAGAAAAAAAGAACCAGAAAAACAATAAATATATATCAAACTATAGCAAGATTGGTATGTGGCAATAAAGTCTACTACCCTCTCTTCCTCATTTTATTTATATATTTGCTTGTTTATTTATATATAAGCTGGATTTAGAGTGGTTTATAGAAGTTATGTGCTGATTAAATTGTCCCCACAAATGAAACAAGATATTTTGTTCTATTGGTAATTTATTGCATAAGTTTTGAAAAAAATCAAGGAATCGTTTGTGCATTTGATATGTATTAAACTTAGAGTAACAATTCAGGTTTTTCAATGTAGCTAATACTACTTTTAAAAAAGGTTACTTTCATAAGCTCAACATGAAAAGGAAAGAGATAACAGAAATAATCATTTGCAATCATTTTTACTTATCCTGGTTCAGCAAATGTACCAGTTTAGTGTCAAATAATCAGACTGATGATGCTAACAATATTAATTATTTCATGTTTTACAATATGCTTCATGAACAAACTAAGAGACAATTGAGAAAATCTTTTGGCTAATTAGAATCAAAGCTGTTATACTATTATAAAATTCATAAACAATAAAAACAAAATGTTGTTGTTACTACTATTTTTAGCAGTAGTCTACAAGACACACAAAATGATATTATATTACAACCCAAGGGCAGTTTAAACATGTTTAGTGACAAATGCGAAAAGACATCACCTATTTTGAAATATGACTCTTGATCTAAAGCACTCTTTACTATTAGTGATTGTCGAAGAAATGCCAATTTATGCCCAGATGTCAGAATTCTAAATCATTGTTAAATTGTATAATATGGGATATCAAGAAAAACAAATAAATTAAAAGAGTTGACATGATGACTAAATCTAATTTAATAGCCAAGACAACCCTAAATTTGGAAGTCTTTACAAAGGAACCAGCAATCTGAAACCCAGATGTTATGGAAGGTAATTCAAGTTTATTGAGTGCCTGAGGCACTGTGCTAAGGACTTTCTCTTTCTTTTATCATTTAATGGGTCTGCCATTTCCAGAGATCATTATTCTCATTTACAGAGTAGTTAACCAATCTAGAATCTAAAATATTCAAGTAAACTTCCTCAGACATGTGGGAAAAGGCAGGGCTCAGAGCTAGGCCTGTCACTCTGTAAACATCCAGTTCTGTCAGTACTAAATTCTTTGCTTAAGAGCTTCTTGGCAATCCAGATATGGAAGTTCACCCATTATGGGTATTCGTGTATCATACACATTCATATAGTCCCAATATTTGCTGATATTTTCCACAATATTCAAATACTTGAACATATTTGAATATATTCAAAGTAAAATTAGGTCAGTGTACTAAGAGGAAAAATTATCAAACGAAAGCAACAACAAGGGTAACAACGAAACAATTTGTGGAGAATTACTCTACTCTCTTATGTCTTTTATTACATGGAATCATTAAGTTTTGTATCTCAACTTACTTGGAAACAGATCCATTAGGATTCAAAATGTTTAAAGAAAGAAAAAATAAAAGCAGCAAAAGTATCTCAGGTGTTTATGCACAAATTATAGGAAAAAACTAAAAGCTAATGTGTTTCAATACCTTGATGATTAAAAATAGGCAGAAATTAAAGTACAGAAAATGCAATAGTATCATGAGTAAATATTGAGCAATTAGTTGCCTTTATAAAATTGTTATTTTACAGACAGGAGGACAAAATATTGCACTTTTAAATTCAAAATCAGGGGCGCCTGGGTGGCTCAAACATCTGCCTTTGGCTCAGGTCATGATCCCAGAGTCCTGGGATCAAGCCTCGCATTGGGCTCCCTGCTCAGCGGGGAGCCTGCTTCTCCCTCTGTCTGCCCCCGGCCTGTGCACTCTCTCTCTCTCTCTGACAAATAAATAAATAAAATCCTTATCATATGACCTCACTGATATGAGGAATTCTTAATCTCAGGAAACAAACTGAGGGTTTGTGGGGGGTGGGAGGGATGGGGTGGCTGGGTGATAGACATTGGGTAAGGTATGTGCTATCGTGAGTGCTGTGAATTGTGTAAGACTGTTGAATCACAGACCTGTACCTCTGAAACAATACATTATATGTTAAAAAAAAAAGAAGATAGTAGGAGGGGAAGAAGGAAGGGGAGTAAGTCGGAGGGGGAGACGAACCATGAGAGACTATGGACTCTGAGAAACAAACTGAGGGTTCTAGAGGGGAGGGGGGTGGGGGGATGGGTCAGCCTGGTGATGGGTATTAAAGAGGGCACGTTCTGCATGGAGCACTGGGTGTTATGCGCAAACAATGAATCATGGACCACTACATCAAAAACTAATGATGTAATGTATGGTGATTAACATAACATAAAAAAAAGGGAAAAAGATATAACACCAATATATAAAAAAATAAAAATATAAATAAATAAATAAATAAATAAATAAATAAATAAATAAATTGAAAATCAACTATTCAGGAATCCTGGCTAAAAATCTGCAAGATTTGCTAAGAGTAGTTTTCTAATTGATATAAGAATATAAGACAGTGATCAGTAATAATAATTAAACTATTTGTAATGAGTAATACAGTATGGATATTGATAATCTATTACTGAGTTAGATATTTGCATTTTTAAAAGTGTGTTCTTAATGTTTTATGTTATATATTTATATTACTACAACTGGAAAATGATGCAGAGTCCACAAATCTGTTTTTTCAGAATATCTATAATTAATTTTCATCTCAAAGTAATTACTTTGCATTACATGTGACTGTGGAAATACATTTGAAATATTTTTATCTCTGAACAAGTCATGCATTTGCCAAGAAAAAGAAAACCCATTCTGATTTCACAATTTTAGGTATCAAATCTCTACAGTTGTCAAAATCTTTAGATACAAATATGTATGTCCTTTAATTCGCTGGCAGAGATACACAGATATTCATTCAGGTTGATGCTGTGACTATGGAAGGCTCTCTTTTGCTTTGCACTCAGAAAGTTCATATTCTTTCAGTGACAACAGTGAAGACACTCTGCCAGTGCCTACAGTATGGAATAAATGTGACAAAAGGATTTATTTAGGTGCCCTCATCTTGTTCACATAACAAGCATATGAGTTAAGCCATGTAATTTATTCATAAGAATATTAGCATTGCAGGGATATGAAAGGTGAATGAAGTTACCCTTGTCGCGTATCTAGATTTAAGTGAAGGTCTCATTTTGATGGGAAAAAAATCAAATATTTTTCCACCTTTAATGCAACTCTAATTTTCTGAATTTGACCGTTTTTTAAAATTGAAGGGAGAAAACGGTCTTTTACTCCTGCACTTTCAAGTTCTTGGTTGAGAACCCTATAAAAA